>NW_026521810.1:12997500-22997500 GCF_021234435.1 Artibeus jamaicensis
AGCACTGGAGTGTGCGAGCGCTGACAGCTGCAGGATCAGAGAGCCTGGCCAGGGATCACAGGCTGTGGGGGTGGCCAGGCAGTGCACAGATTCAAGGTCCTGCCTGGGCCCCCAGACCAAGTTCACTGACCACAGACATTCATGGGAGGTTCCCCTTCCTCATCAACAGCTCACACTCTGTGTTCGATGCTTTTCCTTACAAGTTACCTTTTCCAACCTGCCCAGGCCTGGAAACAAATACCACTGCCACTTTCTACATCAGGACGCTGAGCACAGAGGAGTACAGTGGCCTGCCTGAGGCCTCACGGACTGTCGTCATTGCTGAGATGTGGGTTCCCCCCGTCTCCGTCGCACACGTGTACACATGTGCTCACACACTCACCCGAGTGCCTTGAGACTTCCCCTCTAACCTGGCTAACACAGCGGAGTAGACAACCCTGCTGGACCTCCATCCCACACCTGTCCACCTCGTGTAGGCAGCAGGGACAAGGTTGAAAGGAGGAGGACAAAGAGTCCCACCCAGGGTTCAGGTTCCTGGCAGCTCAGGGCACAGAAGGTGGCAGAGGACATAATGCCTCTGTCCACTGTTTTTTTCTGGCCTGACTCTTTACTGATGTCTCTCTCCCTTCTATTCACACCTTTGGATCCATTCTCTCCTCTTCCTGAATCTCTCCTGCTTCTTGGTTCACCCCTGTTGCCTTTTTCTCTTTTCCTCTTTTCCCTTGGTCTCTCTCCCTTCTTCTCCTGCTCTCTCCTCCTCTCCCTGCTCTCTCTGGACATCCTTACTCCTCCCTTTCTTACCCTCCCTCCTCCTCTTCTCTTTGTCTCTTTTATCTCCGTCCCTCCTTCTCTGTTTGTTTTTCTCTCCTGGTGCCCCTCCCTGCCGGTCCTCTGTCTGTGCCCCCAGCCTCCCTTCTCCTTCTTCCCCTCCCCTCAGCTCTTGCTCTTGGTGATTTATTACTTGCCCTGCTGCTTCTGACAAACTATTTGTAGGAAAATGAGATTTGGTCCACGCTGGATGGCTCCTCTGGGAGGCAGCGTGGGGGTCGGTGTCGGAGCCCCAGAGCGGCCCCCACCAGAGCCCCCGGCGCTCGCTCACAGAGCTCTTTAAGATAAATGAGCAAAATTAAGAGACTCACTGGGGGGAGAAAACGTTGGATGGCAGCGAGTGAGGGGGGTGTGTGCCCGGTTTCCTCCCAGAAACGCACCCACGTGCGCCCCGCTGGGGCTCCCCATCTGCTCAGACTCCAGGGACTCCCTCCCCCAGAAGAGCATGGAGCCTTGGGTGCATTTCTGCCTTCCCAGGACGTGGTCCTGAAAAGAGCAGAAATTGCTCCAGCATTAGCAACAGTTTGAGGTGGAGTAGCAGGTCTTTGGAGGTGGTTGAAAGAGACCTGCTGAGGGGGAGGAGGCAAGGGACAGAGAGCAGGGCAGGTGGATGACAGAGGGCAGCGGGGTGGGCTGCCTGGTGGGGTGCACACATGGGGAGCAGCTCCAGGCCCACCCTGAGGCCCAGGCTGCTCCAGCCTTACCGGATCCCAGGAGACCTTCACAAGATTCGTGTCCTGGGCACAGGTGCTCGGGGGACAGGAGGAGTGGAAGCCCTTGCTCCCCCTCCCTGTGTATAGGGGGCTTAGCTTCTGGCCAGCTAGGACGCAGGCTTGGAGCTCCTGGGGGCAGCTGGTAGGTCTGTGGTTTTCCTGTAGCACCTTCATGCTGGGGCACCGCTGGCCTCCTGGTTCACCTCTTGCCACCTTCTCTTCCAACAGGAGTATAAGAATGTCTTACAAGCTTTAGGCTTTATTTTTAACCCAATGGGTTGAGCCCTGGAACCAGTTATTTCTCTTATTTTAAAAGCCCTGCACTTATTTCTCTACCAAACATTGAGAAAACAGAGATATGATAAACAAGAAAATGTAAATCACCTGCTATTCTACAGTTTTGTATTTATCATGGTTTAAAAAATGCATATATTAAAAAAGGTCATATTGTACACATTTTTAACTTTTATCTACTCAACATTACATTGTGCATACCTTTCTAGTGACTAAATAGTCTTCTGAGATATAATTTTAAATGGATACACTGTTTTAGTATTTGTGCATTCCTTGTATAATTGTTTTTTAACAAAGCACTTATTTTTTGTTTATTTTGATCGCTTCTAAATTTTTGCTGTTATAAAGATGTATTAGCCTTGGAATTATTCAAATTATCCAATTCTTAGCATAGGCAGTGATAAAAGCAGTGATTTCTGCTCTTTCCTGACTGCAAACTGTGACATATTTGAAAGCTTAACCACTCCAGTGGGCCTTGTGTGAGAGGCCAGCCTTCAACAGGCCTTCTAGACTTTGTCGGCTTTCAACGACCACCTGAATCTGTAAACCAGGGCCATGTGAGAATGTTCTAGAAGAAAGAGAACATGAAGACTAGAAGTCTTAACATTAAGGTAGTTAAGACTTCAGCTGCTATATAAACCAAAAAAGATATCATATTTGAACAAAAGGCTTGTTTAGCTTGAGTCTTGGTAGCACATTTGCAAGTAAAACCTGAGCCAAATTATCATAACGGGCCAAGTTACTTCTACTTGGTGTGCGTGTGTTGTAATTTCAAAGTGTGTTAAAATGCAAAACTTGGAGATGTGGTAGTCATTCTAAGAGTCCACTATGAGAAGTGCCTCGTGGGGCATAAATGAAGAAAAAGAGAGATGATATTCAGTGTGTAAAGATGGAGGAAAACTTTAGCATTCAGTGACTGCCCACAGGTGCTCCCAAGTGACCATCACTTTCCAGGCATCCGTCTCTGTGTCTGTCAGTCTGGGGGGTGTGGGTCTTGGGAAGCTGGAAAACGACGCAAAACTCCTGGAGAGTTTGTTGCTTGGGTTTGTGTTTTCATCGATGCTTTTCCTATAAAACGTGCGCGGCTTGCACCAAGATCTCTGACTTGGGAGGTGCCTTCCAGTCAGCCTTTCCTCCGGCCTTTGGGGTTACCTCTCGTCACTTGTTATAAACTTCAGCGTCCGGAGTGGCTCTCTGAGGCTGTGAGGAGAGGGAGGAGTCCATGAACTATTTTCAATATTTGGAAAATATTTGGATTATCTACAATAAAGTTCTCTGGTTCATAACATGTCAAGTTTCTTTGCTTTGGGTTGATTTGTACCGGCTGGATGGGAATACTTACTATCTCAACCGGATTGCTCTGATTGACAGTTTCCTAGGTCTCTGATTCGCAAATGACAGGGAGAGCCCATTGTTTAGTAGAGTCTCTGTTTCCTAATTACCCAGGAGTTCATGGCTGGATAGTAAAGGAGTCTTTGATGGACCCAGCTTGGGAATCGGCAGCAAACAATGTCACCCATTGCCCTCTCTCTGCTGCCCAGTGGCCAGTGGGGCAAAACCTGTCCAAATAGGAGGATCCTGAAGTGAACATCATGATAGCTATTTTCTAGGAAAATCCTTTCTGCATCAGATCATGAAGGAGAGAGGTGGCATCTTTGGAGGGTGCTGCGGGACGGGGGCTCCCACTGGCGGCTGGAAAGAGCATCCGAGAAGAACAGGGCCCTGCTCGCAGCGGCCGATTCAGTCTGGAGCGCCCCCCGCCCCAGACTTCATTTTATTAGGAAGAAAAGATGCAGGGAGGGGTGTGGGAGGAGAGAAAAGAAATTAAAACACCATGATCCCTTTCATACAATCTGAGATTTACTCTGCATAATCCAGCCGTATTTTTGATAAGAAATTCATGGCTCCGCTGTCCCCAGTAACAGAACGGTGATCTTTATGGGGCCCGCGTGAGGAAGCTGGTGGGCACGGCCCCTGTCACATTAAACTGTCTCAGTGAAGAAGCAATTTGTTTGATATTAAGAGTTATAAAAATATCAGCACAGAGCGGTTATGCTGGGGATATTGCAAAGCCAATCTGAATTTTAATGTAGTGTGAGCAATAAGCACCGTGTTCCCCATGCCCCGCGCCACACGCTCGCTCTGCAAATATCTGAAGAGAAAAAATGGAGAGGTATTGCGTGTCTCCCTCTTTTTTGCTTCTGTTTCAAGCAGACTCGATCCCCACGGGATGTGTGGGAGCCAGCAGGCGCCTGGGAGCCAGTTGCATTCTTGCACTGTTGGGGAACAGAGTTGGGAACACAGCCGAGCGCTCAGCTTTCTCTCGCCCTGTCCACATGCCTTATGCACAAGCAACCATCCCAGTGCTGCCCAAGACTCAGCCTTCTCTGACCGCTGGCATCCCAGGATTTTCATCCTTTAGTTTCCTAATACAATGGAATGCTGTTTCACAGGCATCTCCCCCATCCTCCAAATCCATCTTGAAATGCCCTTCTTTCCCCTTCCCACGCTCTGATCACACCCCATCTCTTTGTCTCTCTCTGTGGCCCGCAGGTGCATTCTTTGACCTCTCCTCTCCGTTTCCTTCTATCACTTTTCTCATTATTTCCATCTTCCATCATTCCTCTTCCTTCACCTCCCAGTCACCTCTTCCCAGTCCCTTCCCCCATAAATATCCATTCAGCCTTACAGATAGATCTTTCCGAAACATGCTAACCAATTAATTTCACTTGCACAAGGTGTCTGCTCCTCACCAGACATTGGCTGGTGGCAGGAGGAGACACAGCTTGGGCAAGATGGGTGGTCTCTGCTCTCCGGGGATTCGAGGTGCCTTTGGAAGGGCTGGTGGGAGTGGTGGGGGGTGGTCCTTTTCACTCAGGGCTGAGTGAGATAAGGTCCCCAGGAGAGGCCTGAACAAAGGGCCCGAGAAGTCAGGGACATGTCATAGAAGGAGTGGCTCAGCGACTGGGCCTCCAAGAAGGGAGGCCACTGACAGGTGACAGTTGGAGAACTGGGAGGAGAAGAACAGATTGTAGACAGAGCAAAGGAAGGCTCGGTGGGAGGGTTCATGGGGAATCTTCACAGGAGAGTGGATCCTCCAGCTTAGGGGAGCAGGCTCAGAGCCTTCGGGGATGTGCCCAGGTGTCTGACTCCTGGTTCCAGACACATCATCACAGCGGTGACCCCAGGGTGGTCTGGACCCCCAGACGCTCTGAGGCCCTCTCAGGGGGTCTGTGAGGCCAGCACTATTTCAGAATCACCTTTGCCTTTCACATTTGCACACAAGTGTGCAGGGGATTTTCTGTTGTGTACTTGGGAGGCCTGTGCACCAGGAGCAAACAGTTTCCCAATGACCAGAGCACAAGGTTGCAAACCCTGCCTGGGCCACACGTCCACTCCAAGCAGAGATCGATGTCTTTTTCAGTGAGAGGTGCGAACCTCATTTGACAATGCAGTAACCTTTAAGAAACTATCATTTGTTGAATTTTGAGGAAGTATTGAGAATAATATCCACAACTGCCTGAAAGGTGATTAATATATTCCTCTGTTTTCCAGCTACGTATTTTCCTGAAGCCAGAGTTTGCTCCAGGTACGGCAACTAAAACCATATATTGCAACAGCCTGAATGCAGAACCAGGTATGAGAACCCAGCTGTCGTCTACGTAGCAGACTCCTCATTAAAGAGATGAGCAAACATGTACAATGATGACAGCTGGCTCTATACTTTTTGAAAATGCAGAATAAATATTGACGCCTATTACCCATATAACCAAATGCTTGCGGGCTGCTAGACAATTTTTCCAAGTATAAAAATACCTTGAGATCAAACTTCTGAGAACTGGGGGGCCAGAGTGTGTCCCTAAAAGTTTATTAGTTATAAGTTTGAGTTTGGCATAGAGATAACAGGCCCACTCTTTGCCCCCCTTCCTCCTTCTCCCTCCCGCAGGCTCTGGCGCCCCCTGAGCCCTCTTGCACTCTCCGCCTGCACAGCAGCCTCCCCTGGAACACGTCCTCCAGCAGGAAGCCCCTTCCTCCCCCTTCTACCCAGCTCCCCTTTCACCGCACATCCAACCACATCACTCACTCCCTCACTTTCCACAGATTCCAGATCCAAACTACTTGCATTCCTCCAGCCTCCCTTTCTCTTACTGCTGTTATCTTCTTCACCTCAGACTCCCTTTCTCTATCCGTTCTTATCTTCTTCACCTCAGACTCCCTTTCTAGTCCCTCATAATTCTTTCTCAGACAAGCTCCCGGTCGTTTCTGGCATTTCTCCAGGCCGCACATGCTCCTCATCTTGGCTCACCAGCTTCTCCCCAGAGTCTCTGTTTGTCGCTGCAGTGACCAGGTCTTCCCCAGGGCTGAGGACCAGCCCAGCCCGGGTTCTCCTCTGAGGGCCAAGGAAGGACACTGTGGGTCTGGGAAAGGAGGCAGACAGATTGGGCTGGAGTCCAGCAAGGAAACAGGGCAGCTTCACCCAAATCACTTGTCCTATGTTTATAATGTGAGGATAATAATACCAACCCAGCAGAGTTCTTATAAAAATTAGAATGTACATAGATGGCAGAGAGTAACTGCTCATGACGATTTGCCATTATTGTCAGAGAGAAACCTGATGGTGATCAGTACATGTGGGTTTCAGATTATTTGTCTGGATAACTAAATTGAGGTCAACTCTAATCTAGATCCTTAGTTCTCTAACCTTCAGGTGAAGCAGAATCACTTGGACAGCTTGTTAAATGTGGAGAGGGGCCATATTCTGGCTCATAAAGTATGGCGGGATCCACACACCTATTTCTAACAAACTGAAACACACCAAATGCTGACCCACATATTTCCTGAATATTCCTGAATCACATTTCCCACTATTTCGTGGGGCTCCCCAGTACTTAAAAACTGCTCAGTTTGTGTTTGACAGAATTTCTACATCATCTGCTTCATATTTATTGAATGGCGGGCTCACACTGTGTCCCCAAGCTGTCACCAAGTTCCCCCACCTCTTCCCCTTCAGCAGAGTGAGGTGTGCAGGGGAGCATGGGCACCTTGGCTGTCATTTAATGTCACTGAACCTTTATTTCTTTGTCCTTCAAGTGAGGATAGCCATATCTCATAGGATGTGGTGGGAATTATGTGGGGGCCTTGTGTGACGTACCATCCAAATTCCACTTTAATTATTTTTCTTTGTGAGAAGCCCAGTTGCCTACCCATGAAAAGAAGGAACTGGAGACTCAGTCTCCAAAGTCTCCATAGGACATCTTTTTGTCCTGTCCTAACGCCCCACCACTGCAGGACATCGCTGGTCAGAGAGTGGGAAGGACGAAGTGACTGGCTTCCTGCTGCATCCTCCCCTCCTATCCGGCCCTGACCAGACAGAGCCTTCACCTACCACTGTCTGCAGGCGCTCAGCCTCCTCCAACATGCTCGGGGCTCTGAAAGCCAGCTGTCTAATTGTCTTTTCCTCCTGCTTCATTCTTCGGACTTGCTTGATACATCTTCAGCGGGAGGATCCAGATATAACCTGTATGCCCCATCATCTTACCATCAGTGCATATGAGGAGGTCACAGTAAACTGTGTGCCAGGCTCCTGGGGCTGGAGAGTTCACTGTGGGAACACAAGGCCATGACCCCCAGCCCCCATGGTTCCTCCCATCATTTCAGCCTGCCTGGGTGTCACAGTGCTCTCTGGAAAGTCCTCATCAGCTCATGCTTCCTGCTTTTTGGCCATTGTCACTCTGCTCAGGCTGCCTCTTGGAGGGTGGCTGTCACCACTTGTTCTGGATAGTCATTAGCTGAGCATCTGCAAATGGGGAAAGAAAAGGCTATTCTCTCCTTTTGTGGCCCTACTGAAGCAGCTTGAACCCCAAGCTGTTGTAGTACCAGCCACTGGACACGTAGAAGGCCTTTCCTCTGCACAAGAGCACCTGGGCCCTGGGAAGGCTGGGCCAAGCAAGCTCAGGTGGCGTTTGCCTCCCTTCTGAGGAGCCATTCCCATCTGCTGCTCAGGCCTGGTGTCCTGAATTTGCTCACTGCCATGTGGCTTCCACAAAGACCCCTCAATGTCACCAGATATGCCTGTGTATGTCCAAACCCCAGGTTGTCTTCTCAGGAAGCTTCATAGCCCTGCATAAATCAGCCAAAAGATGTGTGGGGGTGTGAGGAACCCCAAAGCTCACCCTGGATGTACAATTACACCCAGAGAACAGAAGAGGGGGAAACCCTACCCTGCCCTTCACATGAGGAGCACTTCCAGGGAGGTTTAGCGCTGGAGTGTGCAGTGGAGGCGGGTGGAGCTGGCCCTGTCTAGTGAAGAAGTTACTTTCTTTATTCTTTCTTTTGCTATTTATCTATTTGGAAGATGGAATCACAGAGTAAAACCGAAGGGAGAGGAACATATGTTCCAGACAGGGGTAAAGTAGCTGGGTGCACAGAAGCAGGAGAGGCCAACGGCGGGCAGTGAGTCCCCAACACGGCCTCTCTTCTCCTGCTGTCATATGGGTGCTGCTCGGTGAAGGGCAGGGTCCAGAATCAGGAGAACTGGAGGGAGTGGGGGTGTGAAGGTGGAGAAGAGGGACGTGTTTCCAGATTGCTTTTGAGTATGGAACAAACTTGAGAAATTAAGAACTGCCCCCAGTCAACCTGCAGAATCGCCACACTCACCTTGGGAAGATAGGACACAGACAACCTTCTGCTCAAGGAGAAGCCAGAGTGGTGTCCTTCATTGTTTCCTCATTCCCTCGTCACACACGCACAGAGTGTTCCTTGTGACTGTGCCGCACCTGCACCCAGCACTCACTTTTGAGCACATCTGCATCAAGGCATTGGCAACAGCTGGGCCTGACCATGCTCCCACCCAGAGTGAGCTCAGCGGGCGGTGACAATAGAAGCCTCTGAATTTGGGAGACCTGGCTGAAAAAAAAACCAGGCAAGATGCAAAGAGGGAGTGAATGCCAAGAAAAGGGAAAAACGAAGAGCGATGACCGTGGGTCCCAAGGCTAATTGAGCTGCTAGCAATAGTAGGGAAGTGGGAGGGGCTCTGGTTGGGAAGGAAAGATAACAAGCTCCACTTCAGACAAGTTTTGTTGCAGGGGTTGAAGGTCAACCCAATAGAGATCTTCCATAGACAATAAGAAATGTGAGATAGGAAAGGGCCAAGGGGTCAGGGTTTGAGATGTGGGTTGAACAGCCATAGGATAGTGGGAACAAGGCAGGGCTGGTGAGATAATTCATTTGTTTGCTTAAAAAACATTCAGTGAATGCATACAGTGTGCCAGGCATGGACCTGAGACCTGAGACCTGAGGGCACCGTGATGACCCAGCAGGGAAGGCATCCTGAATGATTTGTGGGCAGAAAGAGAATAAGAGATGTCAAGTCATGAGTGGGGCCCAAGGGAGGCAAGCTTCAGACTGGGAGGTCAGCCCAGAGGCAGAATGCCAGGAAAGGGATGGCCGACACGGTGGGTCAGTTAGGGCCTGAGCTGCCCTGCATGTAATAGAAATCCAAATAACAGTGACCCAAGTAAAGCAGGGGTTAGTCTCTCACAAAGCAAGGACTGTGAGTGTGACAGCCCAGTGCTGGTGGAGGGACTCCACTGGGTCACCAGAGATCCAGGCCACCACCCACTCCAGAGCTGCGTTGTTGACTGCCCTCGTTGTGTGACCAGGATCAGCCAAGGTTCCCTGTATCCCAACCCCAACTCTGCATATGTTTCTTCTCTAATTTAAGGCTGTTTTTTTTTTTTCAGGTCTGTTCCGTGGATTCCTGAAAATCTGTAGAGACACCTCAGGGGCAAATGAGGAAGCTACAGGGCAGGCCAAGGGGCTGGTCCTCAGCCAGACCATTTATGTTTCTCTATGTTATATGTGGTCATATATATATTAAACATCCCTTGAAAAAGACCTAGCATTTTTTTGAAAAACAGGTTGCCTGAGCAGCCCTATGCATGACCATGGGCTCATTTGCTGAGACCACTACAGCAAGAGGTGTGCATGCATGTGTGCACATCCACACAAGTACATGCCACAGGTATGTGACCCACTGGTGGACACTCACCGTCCTGTCCCTCAGTGCCATGCACCTTTCCTCCTTTCAGTGACCTGAACCCTTCCCTCCCCAACCACGTCTACATCCCGTCACTCAAAGTTACCCACTCCACACCTGGAGTCTTCCTTCTCTTAGATTCCTTCCCCAAAACATAGTCCCATGTTGTAAGTCTATTTAGGACTTGCAGCTCTGGGGCATTGAGGTGGGGAGGGAGGAGGAGAAATGGGAAGGGAAAAAGGTAGCCCAGAGGAGGCACAGGACACAAGAGGAACCCTGGGGGGAAGTGCATCTGTAGGGTGGTCCCGGCCGCCATCACTCTGGAGAGCTGGGAGGGGCCTCACATGTGTTTACAGAGTAGATTCTGTTCCTGACATTGTTCCATGAGCTCTCACACCACCTTTATATAGGCAATTACATACTCACAGACAAAGAAACCTTGCTCTGTTCATACGTGTGGAACACGTGGTCTGATTTGAAAGCCAACAGGGAGCACCTGTAAGGTGTTGTCCATGTGCGTGGATGGTTAGCACTGGCTAACTACCCAACTGGTCAACTTAGTACCCAAGGAAACCCACTCCCCTCTTTCTGCCCCAGCATGCTAATGGATTGAACCATGGAGGGGAGAGGCCCAGGATGATGTCTGCTTCCAAGGGAATAATGAGAGGCAAGGACTGCTCTGCACTCCTCCAGACAAGCTGCAGAGAAAACAAGCAGACTCGGGTTCGAATCGCAAATGCATGTGTAACCTCTGGCTCTTTACTTCTTCTCTCCAAGCCTTAGTTTTTCCGTCTGTAAAATGGTATCTCTGACAGGACCCACCTCATGGGGTTGTGAAGAGAGAGTAAGTGAATGTAGGTAGAGAACTTTACAGTGTCTGTCACATAGCAAAGGCTCGGTGGCTTCTAACGGTGGTCATTATGGTTTACAAATGGGGAAACTGAGGTACACATTCCCCAAATTGGGACCCGGTTGGGGGACACCTCAGCAGACTTTGCACCAAGCTTGGAGTTCTGACCGATCCCTCCCCTGCTCCTCGCCCAGCTGCTTCGAGCCCCTTCTGCTGTTTACACATGTGGCGTGGGAAGTGCCATGTGGGAGGTGTGCGAGCCAGTCTTTACAGCCACAGGAGGGTTTGGGGTCATGTTTCCCATTCCCAGGTCTCATTTCCCAGTCGGGCAAGGTTTAACAACCCCTCCCTTTTCTCAGTGCCACCCCCCACAACTGCCGCCTGCCCCCTACCTCCCTTTGTGAGAGGCCTGTTTCCACTCTTGTCTGTGAAAGTAACAGCTGGGAATCTCTCCATCCCAAATTTCCAATTTCAGTTGCTTATAGATGTCTCAAAAGTCATCTGAAGAGGTGAAATTTTCCTTATTTCATCACAGACCCAAGTAGAATCTTTTAAAGTTTTTTTATTTTTAACTTTTTAAAAATACCTGGAACTATTTTAGAAGCAGGTAAGCATGAATGAGTGAATAAGACAAAGAGGGAAAGAGAGAGAGAGAAGTTTCTTTGCTGGTCGATGTCATTGGAACAACTAGACACCTGGGGTTTGGAAAAGTCTCATGTGGGGCTGGCTGGTGACTGGTCCCAATACGAGGGCCCCACCTCCCCGGACCAGTGAAACCGAGAGACAGACCTGGACCTGAAGGTAACAAAGACAGAATGTGAGAGGGGTTGGCAGGTGGGTTGTGTCACTCAGGGGCACAAGCCACCCAGCAGTTTGAGCTTGGTACTTTCTAAAGAACTGAAATGTGGGTGTGTTGGGAACCTAACGTGAAGGATTTGAGTGGAAATATCCTGCCATGACGACTTCAAAAGGCTCCAGGGAAATGGAACCCATTCACTCACATTAGCTACTAACATTTAGACCAGAAGAGCCTACAGGACCCAGGACACTGGAGTCTGCGATGGGCGGGAAGTGGTGAGGCTCAGGGAAGAGGTGGGCTTGAGCTCCACAAGCCCGGTTTGGAAGTACCAGCAACCCATGAGTTGGGGGAGAGCAGTGCTGACAGAGGGGAACACAGACAAGTGGAAGGCAGGTCTGTGTTCACTTTCTCCTCGGGCCAGTCCAGTATTTTTAAGACAAAAGCCCTGGAAATGGAGGTGGGTTAGGTTGCAGTTAATGAAATAAAGGTGGATTGGAATATGAAGGAGATGAGAAGTCAGGATATTATATAAAAAGCAGTGTGTTAAAGGGTAACATCTAGAAGACAATCTAAAGAAATTCATATTAATGGGGAAAAATCAAGGGCTCTAGAAAGTAGTGCAAAAGCAGAGAAACTTGCTGTGTCTAAGAACCAGGGGCTCAGGCATACAAAATTGGTACCTGCCAGCGCTGTTGGCTGGACCGATGATGACAAGGTGTCTGCCTTCTTAAAGATCCTTTGAAATCTCTTCCCGTTAGTGGCAAGGGGCCTCTGAGGGAGGAGGAATTGTTCTGACACCCTTGAAATGGACCATATGCTCCGACTCCCCCAACTCTCACACTTCATCCTCAGCATACTTGACTCCAGAGTCCCACGTGGGACCTCTCATCTGCAGGGGGTACCTGCTCCATGCAGAGCCTGAACTTACAGAACAACATGGCTGTAGGTGTCACGACTTGACCCAGGAGACGAACATCTGCCAGGGTGATTTCGTTTCTCTTCTCCGAGTTTGAATGATCACCCTCTGTGTTTAAATTAACAACAAAATGTAAAACAACAATGGCAACAACAGCACCTGAACCACACCTTTCCAATAGTGTCTTGAGTTTCACCAGCCTGTGAATTTAGGTGATGACACCTTAGTGATTTTGAGTCTTGCTCTCTTTGAGATCCCACCTGCTCATGCAGTCTCTTCTTCCTCCCAAAACAAGGAGTAGTGTGTGCAGGCACTCAGTCTGGGCTAATACATTGCTGGCTTCTTTTATTTGGGGCCATTGCCCCCACTGGTGAGCAAGAGTCCTTGCTCTTCCCCGACATGCCACCACCAAGGGCTCCATCATCTGAAGCCACTGTTGACGGACTCAACCACTAACGATCTTAGGAAGGGAGATCATTGTGCCTTCTGCTCAGCTGGGGGCAATCTCAGAGCAGTGTTGCCTGTATCCCCTCCAAAGTCAGAATTTACTAAAACACCTCTTTCAATGTACAAACACACAGACCTCTTCTGTCTTTGCATCCTCAGGAGAGCTGAACTGGGTCAAGTCCCTAAAGTAACTCAAATGCCATACAGAATACCACCGTGGCCCTGCTACTGAGTCTGGCTCACCTTGAAAGCCTGTCCTCCTGTGAATTACCCTGTGAGATCCCTGTCATTCCTGCCTTCAAATGGGCTTCCACAAGGAGCTCACCAGGCATGTCTATCTACGTACAAACTCCTACAGACTCAGTTCAGAAATCTGCTGGGAAGTACCTCAGCTGCGCCGTAAACAAGGATCCAGCTAGGTTCCTGGGAGAGAGGTATTTCTCAAGTCCATCTAACAGACTGTACTCAAGTCTCTGCTCTGGCCCAACTGGGAAACTGTTAACTCAAATTCACAGCATTGACTAGACAGGGGGCCTGGGGCTAGAACCGTCCCTAGGATCCACCCTGCTGAGAACTGGCAGCAAGGAGAATTACCCTGACTTACCACGACACCGCGGTGAAGCCCAGGGCAACACTCACCCCTGCATCCCTGCACCAAGTTATCCCATCACTGAGGCTCCCCAGCCTTCACAGAGATACCCTCCTCTGTCTTAGGCACAGGGGAACATCAGAATCCAAGAGGGAGAGATGAATTTGCTTTAATTCGCATGCACTATAATGCAAGGAAGCTGTAACCGTATGCTAGAGTGGATGCTCCTGAAAGAAGGCAAAGATCTCTTTTTTCAGACCCACAAAGTATCATAAAGTGCCTTCTTCCTGCCATTTGTTACCTGTGGGCCAGGCAAATACGTCTCCTCAGATCCTTGCTGTAACACCCACTCCTCATGATTTTTCTCTCTGGTCCTTCTTTCCTTCCTTCCCCCTTTATTTCTATCCTTTCCCTCTCTCCTTTTCTGTTAATTAAATACTTACTACATGCCTCACACTCTGCTGGATACTAGAGGGATGAGAGATGGGTAAGACATTGTCTTTGCCCTTGAAGGGCAAGCACATCGAACAGTGGGGAAGACATATGTGTACGCAATTAACTATAATAAAATATGGTGAGCGACATAATGGAGATCTGCCCCAAGTGTCACAGAGCACAAGGAGGAGTGAAGGCACTGCCTTAGAGGTCATCAGGAAAAGCTTCACGGAGAAGGTGATTTCTGAGTTGCCTTTGAAGAGTGAATAGGAATTTTCCAGATGAACAAAGATGGGAAGCCCTTTCCAGCCAGGGGGACAGTGGGGTTCTGGTGTGGCCAGAGCGTGGAGGGTGGATTGGCCGTAAGCATGGCAGGAGCATTCTGAAAAGGCAGCTTATAACCCGGGTGTGATAAGAACTGGGTACCAGTCTTAGGAGCTGACATTTCATTCAGCAGATGACGGAGAACAAGAATTTTCATGCACGGAATTTTTCTTTGGGTGACATTTCTTAGTTGGCAAGGTTAACAGAACAAGACTCAAGGTGGGCAATGAAAATATGTATGTAATAGTGTTTACCTGACAACTGATCGAATATTTATTAATGGTCAGTGTATGCCAGCATCTATTTTAGATTCTGTGAGATTGCAAAGAAGCACCATGATTCATATATTATAGGAGGTAACAGTGAGTCTCACTTGGGATGGGGAGAGAAAGTACAGTACAAGATCAAGCTGTTGAATGGCTGTGAGTCAGAAAAGGCTGGGTGGGCTTCCTGGAAGAGGTGGGTCTGAAAGACCAGTGAGAGGCCATTCATCATTGAGGAAGCCACATGGGAAAGATTGGTATTGAACACATGTGGGCAGTAAAGATTCTGACTTGACTGGACACCTGCTGGGGGTGCTAGAGAGAAACTGTGTACGGAGTTGAGGCCGCATATAGGCGGGCCTCGAAGTCAGATGGAACAGCGCCAGACCTTGGCGGGGGAGGACCCTTAAAGCCCTGCGAGGAAAATCCTCCCCGCCTCACCAACCCCACGTGGTTTCCTCTGTAACATCCCTACTCATGATCTCCAGCCTTTCTTGGAACATACATAGAGAGAGGACAAAAATATCTCCAACTAGTGGAAAGTTCTGCTAAAATCTACCATATTATTTGTTGTGTCCACCAGTTCTAGCTACATTCCTCTGAGTATATGGGCATCTCCCCTCTGCTGCAGAGAAACTCTTTGGATTTTCAAATTAATCTCAGATTTCTAACCTCCTATCTTCCAAGTTGGAAGCTCTTAAAGTCTTCAACTGTACTTCCTCAAGGAGGCTGTGACCTGGGGTCATAGCTATGGCTGGTGCTTGATGGCTCCCCGCCCAGGCCTTCATGCTCTCTTTACGTGGGGCGCACTCAGTGCTGTGAGTGAGCCTCTGGACACAACTTAGCAGAGAGAGGGTGACGAGCTTCTGTGAGACGAACTAGTGGACGTGGCAGTCTGTGAATGGGTCAGGCCTCCGGGTACAGGGCAACTGAGGTGGGTGGACTGAGTAGGCAAAAGCTGGGGACCTTGGTAGGAGTCCAGACATAAGAGCTGTGACAGGGGATGAGTAGACAAGAGTGAAGCCAGGGGACATTTTAACAGTTTGACAAATGAGAAGGTAGATGATGATGACTCTGAGTTTCTGATCTGAGAGCCTGGAAACGTAGCAGTGGTGAGGGCCGAAAGGGGCGGAATGACACTGACTTGGCCACAGGAGCAGAGCACTTAAGTGGAGATGCCCAGAAGGTGGTCCCAAAGGTGCCCTGGGAGCCCAGGAGATTAGAGGTTGGCTTGGAGTCACAAAAGACAGGACACCTATCGGGGACTGAAACAGGCAGAGGAGGAGCCACCCATCAGGGCAGGTGCCCGGCAACATCTGCCCCTGCAGACTGAGCGGCAAAGACGCTGGGATACAGGCCAGGAGCTGCCAGAGCAGAGCAGTGCTGAGGTGCCAAAGTAGCTCGGGGTCTCAGGAAGAGGTACTGGTCAGTGACACCACACCCGGGAGGACAAAGGACACCTACCCCACCCAGGGAAGGAGGGAGATCGGTTTCAGTAGGAAGATGGGGGCCAAGCAATCTTGAAGCAGATTCAGGGGGACCGAGTGGCTGGCTACCCTCCCCCCACACGCCTACCTTGGTAGAGCCACTTACCCCCCCTCAGCTCACCTGTCCCAGTGTCTACCTTCCTACTTTCACTGCCTGTTCCCCAGTGGCCTGGCTGTCCACTCAAAGTTGGTGGTCTCCTCAAGGGGCTTGGCTGAGTCGCATTCCCGAGGAACGACAGAGGTGGCTCACTTCAGGGTGTAGCCCCTCAGGGGAGGCCCAGCTCTGCAAGAGCAGCGTGAGCGACACGAGCGCTGAGCTGGTGCAGGAGAAGGACTAGGTGCCGCCTTGAAGCCCCCCCCCCCAGGACGCAGCTGAACTACCCACATCTGTTTGCTTGCCTTGACACCTCAATGCTGTGGTTTTCAGAGGGCAGAGGGCAAGCTGACGAGCTCCACCTCCAACTTCACCTCTTCTAGGTCAGCCCTTTTCCTACGAGGCTCTCCACCTTCATCCACCCCTGCACCCCACACCTGGTCCCTCCCATTATTGCCCCACTGCCCCCCCCCAGTACTGAGCAGCCATCTCTCCCCTTGCCCATCATTTCCTTACTGCCCAGGAGCTCATCCCAGGCTGTGCTGGGGCAAATATGTCTACAGAGGCTAAGGGGCTATTTCCAAGCTTCCCAGGCAGAGACTTCAGAATTCTAGCAACCGGGAGACAGGTTATGCCAACCCCACTCCTCCCAGGGTGCACTGGGAGCCTGGGAACCAGGAGGGAGGGAGGAGGCTCAGCTGAGGAGCTCAGGATTTAATTCTATGCATCATTAAGTAGTCCTCTGAAAGTAGTGTCCCCTATACATCATCCATGCTTAGTAAACAGCACGCTGACATTACATTAGCGGCTGGAAATGAATTTTCTCTTTTATAGGGAAATTGAGAATCCGCCAAGAAGAAAGAAAGAAAGAAGAAAAAAACCTTCAAAACCAATTATCTAGGCATTTATGAGTTCCACCCTGGTCCCTCTCTCTCTCCTCTCTCACTCAGATGCAAAGAAGCATTTAATATTTAATATATTAAGAAAAGAAAGAAACTTTGATAGATTATGTGGAATCTGGCATTAATTCCCGCTGCCCCTCCTTTCTTCCTCATTCTCCCCTCGCTAAAACCAGCGCCTGGTCCAAGCTGACATTTAAATGGATTAAGGTGTTCAGATTTCCTTAATAGTGTTGACATTTTGGAAATATTTCTGGGTTTTCTTTCCTCTCCTCAAGTAAATAAATAAATAAATAAACAAATAAATAAATGAATATCGAAATGGATCTTCCCCTCCACCTGACAGGCGGCTTCCGGCTCAGTCCTGCTCTCCGGTGCCAGTGCAATTGACATTTTCCATTCTCACGTACGAGATTAAGGACAGAAAGAAGTCACAGTCCTATTCGGGAGATGCTGTGGCTGAATGTGGGAGTGGGGGCGAGACTGGTCAGGAAGGAATTTCGCTGACCACTGAGTTATTTCCTGGCCTCCAGCCCCTTCCCCCTCTTCCTGGAGCACAGGGAGCCCGTGCCTCTCCGCCCCTCTCCCGGGCCCTCTCTCCCCTCCACCCCTGGCCCCACAGTGTTTCCTTCATGTGGTTGCCCTGTCCTCCCTCCACGTGATGCACGGTCTGGCTCATTCGCAGACTCGCTCAGACACACCAGACAGATGCACCTGAGCGTTCTCTCCCGTTCGGAAACACGGCCCTGTAGTGTGAGGGTGAAGACGAGGGGGGGTGGATTTGACCCTCTGTCCACCCTTCCCTGGAGTTCAAGTGGCCTTTCTCCTGCTATGCGGCTCTGTTTCCTTGTCTAGCCACCAAGGTCCCTGAGTGTCGGTCCACTTCTGCCTTATCTCTGTATCCCAGCTCCTAGCACAGAGTGGGTGTTGGGAAACGTTTATTTCATGGAAGGCAGGTAGGAGAAGGGAAAGGGTAGGGGAAGAGGAGGGAAAGGAAAGAAGAAGGACCACGAGCAGCGAAGGGCCATCACTGGCGGATGTTCTCAAAGCCCTGACGCTCTGTGCGGCCTCCCAGCAGAAGTCAGCAGCGGGCACGCTGGGTCGCAGCCTGCCGGTCTGTGCTGCTTCGTATCCACACCTTTTCCGTGTTCAGTCTTTGTTCTCCAAGTGGACAGGACTGTCTGACAATACATGGCCGTTCCTTAGAGATGTCTGTTTATGAATATGGACTAAGAGAAGATTAAATCAGAAGGCCCTGGAGATTAACTTCTTCTCTATCATTTAGTAATGGCTATGTTACCTCCCAAGACTCAGTTTCCCCACATGAAAAATGGGGCGGTAACCCAGATCCGAGGGCACTGCTATCACCATTACAAGAACAGACACGTTCATGGATTACGATGGGTGCAGCACACAGTGACTGTCAACCAGCTGTGACTGCTTTGTGGTTGCTCTCGGTAGGTGCTTCACTAGGAGCCGAACAATGATAGCTTTAACCAGTCAGAATAAAGTAGCCAAGATCTGAGAATATTCCAAAAAGGAAGAACAAAAATAAATCATCAGAAACAATTATGAGTTCAAATTTGGTCTCTTCCTTGGTATATAAATAAACTAAAACAGCTTGGATAGATTTTTATTTTCTTTATTTTTTATTCCACAGAGAGAGGAGGTGAGAGAGAGAGACGGAGAAAAATATGGACCAGGACATGCCTTGACAGGGGACCAAACCCACAACCCAGGCATGTGCTCTGACCAAGAATTGAACCCACAACTTTTTGGTTTATGGAATAGTGAGATGACATTCCAACCAAATGAACCACCCCAGCCAGGGAGTAGACAGATTTTTAGAAGAGGAGTTTCCAGCAGTATCTGCTAGCAGAATTTCAACTGAGTCTTGGTCCCTCCACCAGAATTAGTACAGGACCTGTGCAGAGTGAGAGGTTAGCAGCATGGTTCATTCCATCCAGGGGCCACAGTTCTCCGTGTGTGAGGTCTCCAAGCTTCTCCCTCACTTTTCTGCACCTCTTCCTGGCCTTGGCACCTGCCTGCCTTTTCCTGGGAGCCCTGATGTGAGTGTTTTCCAGGGACAGATAACAAAAAAGCATGTTTATCTTGAATGCCCTATTTTCACAAAGCTGACTTTCACTGAGCCTTTTAAAGATCTCCCAGCCCATACTTGGTGGAGCTATTTTGTCCCACGGACTGTGGGTGGCCTATGAGGTGATTTGTGGGCATCAGGCTTGCTTGGATTAGCAGGGGCATCAGCAAGGCTTCAGGAGTTGGTTTACTTTTGTGTGTGTGTGTGTGTGTGTGTGTGTGTTTTAAAACATTTTAGCCACTTCCAGCCTGGAGTCCACTTTGTACCTTTGCCTTTCTTCTGATTTTGAGAGACCTCCACTAATGTATCAATACTTGAGTTTGGGAGTTGTCGATTTTAGAGTCTGTGTGTCTGTTAGTTTCAAAAGAAACTAAGCATGTGATCTTCCAAGTGCTGCAATAGATGCAGGATTAACAGATGAGAAGACACATTTCCCTGCGTCAGGCTCACAGGCTGGCAGGCAGGCCCCAGAAGGGCAGAAAGCTTGCAAATCAGTAAAAAGTGACCATAATCAAAGTGCATTCAAAGATTGAATCAGCAAGGCTTGGGGAGCAGGGCTCAGGGCACGAAGTGCCAGTCGACTGGTGAGCATCCGCTGGTCTGGGGAGGACTGTACAGAATTAACATACTCATAGTCTTCTTTTTATTTAATAGAGGATTCAATTAGGCTTATGTTAAATCAGATGATCCTAATTTTATCTGATTAACTGCCGTTAGGAAATAGGAGGAAAAAAGTTCTGGTCTCCAATCTCAAGTGCTAGATTTCTGCGTCCTTCTCTCCTTTGCCCTAGAGCTTCTGTTCGATACCTTCCTGCATTTGGGCTTTGAGCTGGCCACCTCGTTCAGTCATTCATCTGTCCACCCACCCATCCAATCAATCCTCCACCAGTCATTACCTTATCAAGTGATTATAATGCATCTGTGACATTCCAGCTGCTGTGCCAGGCGCTGGCCGTGCAGACTTCGGCAAGAGCAGCTCAGTGCTAGTACTGGGTGAGCTGTGCACAGAGCCCTGGATGACTGTTCAGTCTGAATTGAAAATATTAATTTTCCTCACGCAGGTCCTCTGCCAAATCATGCTCACAAAATAGCCTATACAACACACATAAGGTGTATCATATACTGATACAAACGCCAACATAAACACCACAAATCCTGAGATGGAACGTCACCTACAGAACCATTGGAGGCCTCAGGCCCCTTCCACCCAGCAGGGTGCCCACTATTCTGGACTCTGGGTTCATTATTCCTTTTACTGTTCTTTGTGGCTGGCCTTAAGTCTTTGTGTTCCAAACAACAGATTGTGTATTGTTTCATATTTTAAAGTTATATATGTCGTGTCACAAAAGGTAAATGCTTGTGCAGTTTAGTTCTTCCCATTTTGTTCAGCTGTATGTTTGTGAGGTTCCTGTGTGTGGATGTTGGTGTCTGAACTTACTTTTCAAGGTTGTAGGCTCTTCCAGTGGAAGACTAGATCGCAAGTTATTGTCCATCTTCCTGTTCATGAACATTCGTTCTGCCAACTTTTTCCAGTATGTTTTTCTGTCACCGCGATGCCACTGTGGACATTCTTTGCCAAGTCTCACTGCGAGGGCCGGCCACTTCCTTGTGGTACGCACCCAGCAGAGTGCCCGCGGCTGCAGGCAGCACAGCCTCAGCACCACCAGGGGGCGCGGAGCTGCTACGGGCGTGGCTGAGGCAGCTCCCATGCCACCAGCGAAAGAGGTCTCTTGCTCCACTTCTTCACCAACACTTGGTGTTACCAGAGTTTGACATTTTAGGGTGTGAAATTGCTTCTCATCGTGGTCTTAATGTTAACCTTTCTGCTTAGTGAGATTGAGTGAATTTGCCTATGTCGATTAACAACTGCTGTGTCCTCTTCTGTGAAATGACTAGCCATGACTTCTTTTGACTATTCTTGTTCAACTGTTTATCTTTTTCTTACTGATTTTCAGAAATTCTGTTCTGAAAAATGTGTTGTTGATTGTGTGTGGCAAATACTTTATCCCAGTTTTGGCTTGTTTTTTCATTTTATTTATAGTGTATTTTAACGAATCCTTATTCTTCATTTCAAAATAGTCAAAGTTAACAATCTTTTATGAGTTTTGTTTTTCTTATATTGACAATAAAAGTATGTTCTAGCCTGAGGTTATAAAAATATTTCCCCACATTTTCTGTTGAAGTTTCAAATTTCACTTTTCATGTTTAAGTTATTAAGCACCTGAAACTGGTTTTGGATGTGCTGTAAACGAGAATTCCAATCTAGTTCTTTATTGTTAAGAGTTTCCCCAGCGAGATGTACTGGACAGTCTATTCTCGTCCCTCTCTGATCCGCGGTGCCAGGGCGCTCTGCACTCAGGGGCCCACGTGCGGCCAGCTGGGCTCTGCCGTCCATCCCATCTGGTAATTTGTCAGTCTCACGCCTGCTGATGGACTAGAACATTCAGGGAAGCTCTCAAATCAAAATACTGTGTGAAGGATTTCAAAATAATTTTTCTGATTCACATAGCCTTTTTAAAAAAATAGGGGCATCACAGTGAAAAGAACACTGGACTTGAAGAAAGGGGTTAAATTCTCATCTCTAAGGGTTATTGGTGTGGCTTTGGGCACATTTGAAATTTTTTTCTGAGCTTAAATTTCCTCACCTGTTAAGTGAAAATGGTGATTTCAACCCCTAGAAGCTAAGATTACATTTTTGTATTGAAAGGTTGTGAGGTGCCCAGCGTTGGAACGGGCCCAGAAGGGTGTGTCTCGCAGCACCCCCCCTCCCCCCCGTGCAAAGCAGGTCAGATCTTGGCATCACCCCATGAGAAAATGAGACCAGCCCTCCCAAGGAATTATCAGTTTCAGTTCACCAAACTCTCTTCCCCAAACCTACTGACTTAGTTCCAAACTCATTTTAGAGGGCATGGGGCTGTGAAGTTTCTCTGCTAAACATGACTGAGCTATGTATTACTAAGTCGAGAATTGCAGATGAGGAAAAATGTCGCACAGGCAAGTCATCATCAAATGCTTAAACTCCAGGCTCCAAAGTCTCACTTAAAGAAATAATGGCTTTCTTACCATTTATGGGCAATATCATAATAATAACATACCGCATTTTAAATTTTATAAAGTGCTTCTATATAATTGGGTCCATTTTAGTAGAACAGTCTATTTTATTCTTGGAACACCATGAGATGGTCTGGAGGTTGGAAGTTGGCTCTGGGCGTCTGAGATACAGTCAAATTCACAGGGCGAGAAAGGGAGGTTGCCAGGACTCAAACTCAGGTTAGCCAACCCGAACCCTCTTATTACCACACAAATGGCGATTCTACCTGCATGTGGGGGCCAGTTTCAAGTATGTCTGTCACCCCATCATCCTCATATTTTCACCTGTAAATCAGATCACAGCCTTCAGTTTGGGGTTCAGACCCATTGTCACTGGGCCCAGAGAGCGAGCAGAACTGGGGCTGGGCACTCTTTCGGGCAACTGCCAAATGCTCTCAGCTCTCAAAAAATTCAAGCAGCTTTTGAAGTATTACACAGATGGGAATAATTTCTAAAGGGTTTCCCCTCATGCATTTGCCATAAAGTTCCAGGTAGGGTCATTGTCCCCCAGGGGTATGTTGCTTTGTGGGTAATGATGAGACCAGTTAGATGCCACTCACGTACCAAGGTGGCACCAGGCCATAAGCAATAAGTGAGGGTTATTATGAACCCCCCTCCTCTGCACTCTCAGACCTTCAGCTATTTCCGTCTGTACCTGCAGAGAGCTTCCTTCACCTTCCACCATGTCTGCTCCCTCCATCCTACACAGGCTCCAGCAACTTTGGTCTTTCCTCCTCCCTTCACTCTTTCCTCTTTATTGAAACCACCCTGTGCCCATCTGCAGAGCATATAAGCAACCTTTTACCTGGCCTACTGCCTGCCCCACCTCCCACCAGCCACTGTCCTCCCCTCTTTCCTTTTGTAACAAAGAAGGACAAGAAGTCACCTGCTGGCTCATTGCCTGTTTTTCTCAACGTCTCTCCCTGAACCAGCAGATACGCCCATCTCCCTGGTTCTTATCCTTTTTAACCCTCCTGATCTTTCAACTCCCTCTTCTCTCAGCTTTCACAGAGCTTCACACTTTTCCTGGAGCATAGCCATTCTGTAGCCTCCCTAACTCTTTACCTACTGCTCGTTGTCGGTCTGCTTCTCTGACTGAGCATCATCCTGTGGCGCTTACAGTGGCTTTTGCCCAGGCCTACCCACCTGCCCTCTGCCCCACCCCAAACACAGAATCGCCACCCCATTTTACTCCATGCTGGTTGAACCGTACTTGAAGTAGCATCTTTGCTTCCAGGTTCTTCCCTCTCTGAGAATTATCTCACACTCAAGGATATTCAACAGGGGGAGACCAAAATGGTGAGGGACCTAGAAGTGGCTCACCTTATGGAACACTCGAGAGAGTGGGTGTATTTAATCTATAGAAGAATCAGGAAACATCCTTGTTGCTGTCATAAAACATTTGAAAGAATGTAAAAGAAAGTTTTCATTTACTGAGTTGAACCCCTACAGAAAATAGAACTAGACAGAAGTTACAAACATATATGGAATCACTAGTAAGTGATACACTTCAGTCTTGTGAAGGTGTCAAGAACACAGGCTCTGCAGTCAGGTGACATGAGTTCAAATCCCAGCTCTGCCACTTAGCTGTATGACCCTGAGCAGTGTTTCACTTCTCTTTACCTTTGTTTCATCATCTGTAAAGTGAGGGTAGATAATGATGGTCTTTGCAATAAAGATTTGTTACTGCCTGTGCTAGACATTGTTTGGGATATAGACACAATCATGTCTGACGATGACTCATAGTGAAGGGGAAGCACTGGAGGCGCACATGGGTAAGTCACACGGAGAGCAGATCACTGAGTGGGAGGGACCAAATAAGATGGGGAAGGGAGCGCTCAGGACGACTGCGGGACCAAGGAGGAAGCAGTGTGAGTGAAGACCTGGGCATGAGGGAAGGCAGGCCTTGTTTGAGAACCAGCAACACGCCATCCAATTGAACGTCCATTGCTGTGAAGCCAACCTAAAGTGCTTGTCCTCCTCAAAACTTCTGCAGCATGTCCCTCATTCTGCCAATCACCGTTTCATGTCCCGGGAGGGAGATTTCCGCTGACTCTGCCTATGAAGCTATATCCCAACAGGAACCGAGCTCCCGAGCCAAAGCTTTGATCCCAAGGGCAGATGGTGGAAGTCTAGAGTGTGGCCGAAGGAGAAGACCCTGGAGAATATGTCTACTGACCAGGAAGCCGGTCAGAGGGAGGGGCGGGTTCAGAGCAGGCAGGGTGGTTCTCGCCCTGGGGAGTTGGAGTTCCTGTACAGGTTGCCCTTCATGTTCACAGCCTAGGGTGGAGCCATGTAGACACTGGGCTCCCCACGAATGAATGAGTGAACGAGTAACTTAACATATGACACCACATAGACTCTCATACATGCTGTAGTATATTTTTACATATAATCTGGGTCAGTGAGACGTGTAGACATTTGAACAATCTGCAGTTCTCACTGCATTCTGGGGAAGTGTTCAGCAATCCACGCATGCTGTTGAGTGTCTAAGAAAATAATTTCTTTGTGTTTTGATGCTGTAAGATATTGTTTGGATTAAAAGGGCAGGAACAAATTGATGGATCTGAAATTTTTTTTCTTTTGGCTTGGAGATGACAGGGCAATCCATCAGATAACTTCCTTGGCTCCCTGTGACATTTCAAGCTCAAATATTAGAGCTTTCTTATTTTTTTCTTTTTTCTCTTTTTTCACCCCCTGGCTTTCTATTGAGCTGTGCCTCTAGGAAATGCATCCTGTAGACGTGGCTTCTTTGACACTTGTCATATGGCAAGCACTCAAGGCTTGCCGAACAATGGCTGGAGATATTCAGTCTAGCTTAGCTGGTTGTTCTGGGGTTGAGGTAGCTCCCTACTCCACCTGTGGTGCTGGCCCCTCTATGCCTGACAGCATCCCGCTAGCTCTTGCAAAACAGAGCAAGCCTGAGAGAAGGGATCAAGATGCAGATATTCACATCATGTGATTTCAGTGGCTGGACCATGTGCAAGGAGAAAAGACTAGAGTTAAAATGCTTGGCTTCTCTTGTTTCCTCCACCAGGCATAATACAAATGCTCCAAGCTACAGCGTCTCTATCATTGGGCCAGGGAGAACAAGGATAAAAATAAATGAGACAATGGCTGTGGATACATCGTGAAAATACAAAATGTAATTTGGTGACAGACCACCTCTGTATTAGTTATCTATTCAAACTCAGTGAATTCAAATAAAATTTGTAATCTCAGTTTTTGTGAGTTAGAAATCTGGATGTGGTATAACTGGGAGATTCTGACTCAGTGTCCCAGGATGGTGGCTGAGGCTGCATCACCTGAAGACCGGACTGGGGCTGGGCATCTGCTTCCAGATGGCTCGTCACATGGCTACAGGCAAGAGGGTGCAATTCCTCACTGTGTGGGTCTCTCCATAGGACTACTTGAGTGTCCTCATGACCTGTCAGCTGGCTTCTTGCAGTGAGTGATTCAAGGCAGAAGTTGTGATATGTTTTAAGATCTAGGCTCAGCAGTTACAATTGTGATTTCATTAATATCCACCCGCTAACACAGGCCAGCCCAAATCAGTGGGGAGGGGACTAAACAGGGGCATGAATTCCAGGAAATCATCTTGGCGGCTGACATCTACACTCTCTCTCAGGTTAAATGGTTCCTCTAGGAAATGAGGGACATAGCTGATTATATCTAAGGTCTTCACTCTGTAGCCACATCTCTGCTTTCTGCAAACAGCTCTACAGCAAGCCTGCTATGCAGCTACTCTCCCCTACCATCTGGCTTAACGTTCCTGCTACGGCTGTCAACCCCGTGTTCCGTACTAAACACTGGGAGTCTGGGAGCCCGTATCCCACCAGTCTGCACTGGCGGTCGCCCTCTGGCAGGCACAGCCCATGCCAGTTTGCTTGGTGCTGCTGCATCTTCATCCCACTTGCGGTGGCCCTCCGCTCTGAGAGCCAGTGAGGAGGTGATGACGTGGGCAGTGAGGGAGAGGAGAGTCAACGTCTCCAGCTTTGGCGAGCTGCCTCAGATCTTGATTTCTAAAGTGTGCTTGTTTCTGGGCTCTCTATCTGATTCTGTCAACTCTGAGGGAGACAGAGCTGCTTTCTCTCTTCTGGTTTGGGGACTGGAAAACTGAGTCCTAACTGAGGCATTTGCTGGAGCAGAGAACACAGGAAGAAAGGCTATTGAAGGGTTAAAACATGGGGTTTGGCTTTGAACGCCCTGAGTTCAAGGTGTGTGTGGCACAGTAAGTAAGGCCAACGTGCAACCTTGAGCAGAGCTTCCAGGTGATTAACACGGCATGGAACAAGATTTAATATCCTGATTATTATGCTTTACCTGCAAAGTTCTCCACTCCTCCAGCTGTTGTACAATTTTCTATCTTCTTGGTCCCAGATGTCCTGGATTGGTTTCCTCAAGGCCATCCTCCATGGGCTCACAGACCCCATCGGCTTGGTCGAAATCAAATTCAAGGGCCCCGCAAGCTGAATGTGAGCTGCTTTGCAGTGGGGAGGTTCTGACAGAGGGCCCCACGAGCCCCTGTGAAAACAAGTGTAGGGAGGAGCTGCAGCAGCATGGGCTCCACCATCCTCCAGCAGAAGCAGAGTCTTTCCATACATAGTCCATTCATCCAAATGGGCCTCCATTTCCATAAGGCCGTGGGGCCTGGGGCCGCCTTAACCACTGTTAGCTGGGAAGTAAGAGAGTTGCAAGGAAAGGCACCTTGGGACAAACTCCCATAGCTACTGCCCTTTGCTGTCCCCACCCTGCCCATGGCAGCCCCACGGACCCCACAAACACCAGGAAACCCTGCTCCCTGGCTGCAGAGCCTTCAGGAAGACCACAGGAGTGAGGTTCCTGGGCCAGGCACCCACACATCCAGGTCCACAAGCTCCGTGAGCAGCTGCTCCACCAACCTCATCTCCACTCTGCCTCCACCGAAACCTGAGAAAGACGGAAAGGGGGAAGTGGCCTGGTTTCCCAACACAAATAACCCCACAGAACCTTCTCAGCAGTGACCCTTAGCCTGTTGTGTCAGCCTCAGGCTGAAGGAGGAAGGAAATAGACCTTCTATTGAGTATTTTTCTTCCCCTGTCAAGAAGATCAGAGGAGCTGAGACGAGGAGAGAAAAGGAGTCAAAAGCACCTTGTTGCTCCTTCTGCAGGATTTGTGTTGCTTCCCTCCCCTCCTTGGCTCTAAGTAAACACCTCCCCAGCCAAGGAAGGCCCGAGGCCCACTCCGACGGGGCCATAAATAAGAGCCCTTCAGCCTTTCACTCTCGCAAGCAGAGAGGGCACTTCTCAGAGGAACATTTGATAGCGGGGGAGCGGGCAGCGGGGGAGAGTGCTCGTGTTAATTGAATCCCAATTTCCTTCTCCCAGGCCTGCTCTTATCTTTTTAATTATACAGGCCTTTAATCTTCCCGAGACTAGTCTCTGTCATTAATGCGTGATCCCTATTAGAGATAGGGGTCTGCTCAGGGCAGTGGGGGCTGCAAGCAGAGGCCTTTGGAAACTTCTTTGCTTTTTAAACACTCAGACTTACCCAGGGAGAATCCTGGCTGACTCCGGGACACACTCGGGCTCCTCTCAGCTCAGATGATGTTCCTTGGGCCGTCTGTGTTTGAGATTAGGGACAAGAGCCTCTTATGGCCAACATCTGTTGTGGCCCTAGCAGCTAAGGAGCAGATGAGGGACTTGTGAGGCCCTCTCAGGTGACCGCTTCAGGGGAAAATGAGTCCACAGTCCCCACAGGATGCTGGCACCAAAGTTGGAGCCCAGAATAAGGGGATATGCTGTTTCCTAAACTTTGGGTGTTTCACTGCAAATAGAGACACGTTCTCTTGGGCTTCCCTCAACACCACAGAGACACATCACCTCTGGGTGACAACCCTCTCAGGACTCAGGACGTTCGCTCCAGAGTTACCTTTCTCTTCAAACCCTGTCCTCCCAGCTGGCCTGTCAAATGGCTAATGAGTTGTAAACTGATACTTAGGGCTGCAGAGGGCAGGCCCTACTTGAAGAAGTTTGGCGCATTTCAAGTGTTCAATAAATATTTGCTAGATGAATATTGAAACAAGGGTTCTGAGAGCCATTCAACTTAGAACATGAACCCACAAGTATTTATTAAGCAATTGTAGCTCCTCATTTATAGCTGTAAAGTCCACTGCAATTAGTCTTTCTGGGCTGCACAGCGGGCTCCAGGGTCCCTTCTCCCAGGCAATCTGATACGGCCCGTGCCAGGCTGGCCCTGAGCAGGCGGAGCATGGGCCAGGCAGAGCCCTGTGCTCAGGTGGGGAACATGATTAATTTTGTTATTTCTAAATATACTATAAATACAGAGTAGGGCAAAAGTAGGTTTACAGTGGGCCACATAGAAAACAATACAATAACTAATTAATAATTATACAAGAGTAAACTGTTTTACTTCCTCACAACTGTAAACCTGCTTTTGTCCCACTCTGTATATGTAAGCAAGTGCACACATGAGGCAATATGTATAATATATACATCCTATGCAATTGTGTATATGCACATCTAACACAAATACATAAAAATACATTTATGTATGTGTGTGTGTAGAGAGAGAGAGACGATTATCTTCAGAGAAGTCAGCTGTGATTTCAAATGCATATCACTACTTGTCTATCTATCAATTATCTATCTACCTACACAAATATGTAGCTGACGTCATAGCAGACTTCTCTGAAGATGGAGCCCACACAGAAGGTGTCATGTCCCACCAACCCAGCACCATACACAGCCACCTTTGAGCCTACAGGCTCTAAGCCACCTTAGAGGTGGCCTGGCTGTTACCGACAAAGGTCACATAACTACAAAGTTCAAGACTCAGGATTCCAAACCGGGTTGTCCACAAGCCCTCAACCCTGAGCCCCACTGCCAAAATTTCCCTTCTTGCTTAAAGCCACAGTTTGCTCCTGAATCTGTGTAGTTCTGGCCACGGTCTCCTGTGAGACATAAAGAACCTGGACATGGTCCAGAGAAAAGCAATTAAAACCCTCAAGGGAGAGGAGAGGCTTCTGTTTGAGGACAGACTTAAAAACACACACAGTAAAGTCTGGAAGAGGAAGGGTGAGCAGGGGTAAGGTAAGTACAGAAGGAAGAGTGGAGGGAAGAGAGACGGGGGAGGCAGACGTGCCTGCCAAGGGGGTACTCACTGAAGCTTAGAAACAGCAAGTTTAGGACAATGACAAGAAAGTTCCATTTAACACGTCCCATAAGTTTGCTGCCTGCTCTGTGATCCCAAGAGGTGGCATAGGCTGAAAACAGAAATAGATTCCTGGTCTATGAACGTACTGCTGTGAGCTCCCTATAAAATGCCTGGTTTCTTGTTGTCCAACTCAACCTACTTCGGTTTCTAATGGTCTAGCTTAGGAGTTGGAAAACTTTTTCTGGAAAAAAAGCAGACAGTAAACATTTTGGGGTTTGTGTATAGCCCTATTGCAATCACAGTCACCCCTTGGTATCCACAGGGAATTTATTCCAAGACCCCTGCAAACACTAAAATCTGAAGATGCTCCAGTCCCTTATGTAAAATCGTATGCTATTTGCATATAACCTATATACATTCTCTTGTATACTTTAAATCCTCTCTAGATTACTTACAATACCTATACAATGTAAGTGTTGTATAAATAGTTATTATACTTTATTGTTTAGGGAATAATGACAAGAAAAAAATCTGTACCTGTTCAGTACAGACATAACCATCAACCATCATGGGCATGACTACATGGTACGCATCAGCAACAATGTAACTTCTTTTCTGAATATTTTTGACCCACAACTGGTTGAATCCATGTACGCAGAACCCACGTACATGGAGAGCAGACTGTACTCAACTTCGCCATTGTAGTTAAAAAGCAGCCATGGATAATACATACAAATGGGCATGGTTTCATTCTAATAACACTTTATTTACAAAAATAGTCAGGGAGCAGAATTTGATCAGCAAATTGCAGCTTTTCATTCCTCATCTAGTTCAATTCATGGGTTGAATCATATGCTCCAAAACTGAGAGGTAATGTTGGGATGCTTGAAGCTGTCCCAGAGGCTCCCTACCCTCTCTTCATTTTTGAAAATTTTTTCTTCTTGCTGTTCTGCTTGGGCATTTTTTGCCTTCCTATATTTCAAATTGCTGATTTCATTCTCACCTTTATCCACTCTACTATCGATTCCCTATAAATTGTTCTTTATTTTCATTAGTGTAGCCTTTGTTTCTAACTGAATCTTTTTTATGCTGTTGAGGTCTTCACTAAGTTTCTTGAGTATCCTTATAACCAGTGTCTTGAACTCAGCATGTAGTAACTTGCTTTCCTCCATTTCGTTTAGTTATTTTTCTGGAGTTTTGTTCGATTCTTTCATTTGGGCCATGTTCTTTGTCTCCTCATTTTGGCAGCCTCCCTGTGTTTGTTTCTATGTATCAAGTAGAACTGCTACATCTCCTAGGCTTGATAGAGTGGCCTAAAGTAGTAGGTGTCCTGTAGGGTCCAGTGGCACAGCCTCCCCTATCAGAAGGAGAAGAGAGAGAGCAAGAAATTGGAAACCTATTTGAAAAAATAATGACAGAAAACTTTTCTTACCTGGTGAAGGACATAAACATAGAGAGTCCCAAACAAGATGAACACCAAGACACATCATAATTAAAATGTAAAAAGTTAAAGGCAAAGAGAATCTTCAAAGCAGCAACAGAAAAACAGTTACCTACAAGGGAGCCCTCATATGACTGTCAGCCGATTTTCCAAAAGAAACTTTGCAGGCTAGAAAGGACTGGTAAGAAACATTCAAAGTGACAAAAAGCAAGGACCTACAGCCAAGATTGTTCTACCCAGCAAAGCTAACACTTAGAATTGAAGGGCAGATAAAGAGCTTCCCAGACAAGAAACTAAAGGAGTTCATCATCACCAAACCATTATTATATGAAATGTTGAATGGTCTTCTTTAAGAAGAAGAACAAGATTAAAAATATGAACAATAAAATGGCAGTAAATACATATTTGTCAATTATTGAATCTAAAAACAAAATAAACAAACAAGCAAAACAGAAATAGAATATAGATACAAAGAACGTTTTGATGGTTACCAGATGGGAGAGGATTTGGGGAAATGGGTGAGGAGGTGAGGGCATCAAGGAGTACGAATGGGTAGTTACAGAATGGCCATGGGGATGTAAAGTACAGCACAGGGGTGGAGTAGCCAAAGAACCTATATGCATGGACTGTGGGGATGAACAATGGAATTGCCTGAGGGAGTGGGGGGTGCTGGGTGGAGGGGGGCAACGGGAGAAAAATCGGGGCATCTGCAATAGCATAATCAATAAAATATAATTTTAAAAAAAGAAAACTGGGAGGTATCTTGGTGATTACACTCTCATTTTGTAAAGCAGGAGAATGACATCCAGAGATGTCAAATGAGTTCCCGAGGTCACACAGCTGGAGACCCGTGCAGGAGGGCTACGCGCTCCTCTGGAGGTGATGTTATGGAGGGTGGCAGTGAAAGCCCTCCTGAGACCGAAGTGGTGCAGCTTGGCATTTCTGCCTCTCATAAATATGTACAGAGGCCAAGGTCTGCCTTTTCTTAGAAAATGTTTCAAATGTAAGAGGATTTGGAAATGTAGCTTGCCTTAAGAAAACTAAAGGCTACCTTTAAATTCCTGGAAATCAGAAAACAAAAAATACAATTCCCTCTACCTTCCCACCCCAGCCCCCCAATTCTGAGATGGGAGTCTGTGCAAGGGAATTGACCCTCACAGCTGAACACCTGACAGACCCGTGTCTGCAAATGGAGGCCGTACGTCTCACCCTCAGGTTCACAAGGCTGCCTGGTGGGGTCTGTCCCCTGAGAGCGTTCCTCACTTGTGCTTGGGCAAGGCCTTCTTGAGAAACAACCTTTGCTTTCCACGCTCCATTGGCTAAATCCAGGAACTTCTCCAATTAGTTGACACTCAGAACCCTGATGGGAGGGGTGAGTGCACAGGTGTGCACGTGTGTGCACATGCAGCTGTGGGGGTGGGGAGAAGGAGCAGCAGCAGATGACTCAGAAATGCATCAGTGCTCAGAAAGTTTTAAGAACTATTACATTTGTGTCTTTTTCTGAGACCCACTGAAGGTCCCTCTGGAAAATACGAGCTCACTCACTCCAGTAACCTTCTACAAGCCCCAAAGTCTTGGTGGGAGAGATGTGTCAACTACCCCAGGTGTGGCGTCTGGACCTCTTGAGAGTACCCCAGTCTACCTGGGCCTCCTTGGCAGAGGGACTAGGGCCCCTGTGAAAGGGAGCTGGGCCATTTGCTCTCTGACAGTTTAGCAAAATGGCTGTGATGAGGGACACATCAAAGGGGAGGGGTCATTGATTTGCCCCTGAGGGCAGCTTCGTGCCTCAAGGGTGCAACAGGACTCTGTTCTACAGAGTTAGAAAGAGAGTCCAGCAGCTGGGGTTTTGATCCACATAATAAGTGGCCTCCCAGATGCCTGGTGACAGGGACACTGGAACCTGAGAAGCCAGCTGTGTTCCAGCCGCTCCCGAGCAACTCCTGTCCCAGAGAGGGGTGCGTCCCAAGCCTTCCCAAGCCTGCAGGAGAGAAGTCTCTGTAGCAGATTACCAGGTTTCCTACCTGTTTCCTGACCCAAGAAGAGGTGCAGGTGGGACATGTAACAGGGATCTAGAGCAGGCCTGGCTCCTGAGGAAGGGGAAGCCTCCTCCGACATGGCTCAAAAGGCAGAGGTCCTGAGTTCAGAACCCGGCTCCCCCTCTTTCCCACCTTAGGTCATGGCAGGACTTACCCTGACTCTAAATCTCAGACTTGGAGCACGGAGACTGACCCACTGCAGGTCCTCAGTGAATGCCACTCTCCCTTCTCACTGGCTCTTGGTCCAGCAGCAGCCCCGCTGCTCCACCTCCGCTCTGCACCGGCCTGGGCGACAGGCCAGCCTCCGCCTCACTGGGAAGCTGCCACTGAACACGTTGCTGCACTTCAAATGCTCTTAATGCTTTTTATATGATTATAATACTTTTATGATTATGTAATGCTTTCTTTTTAGGTTTCATAAAATTTGAAAAGCCTAGAAAAGTGGCTATTGGAAAAACCACTGACAGAAGCGTGCAGTGGAAAGGTAAGCACTGTCGGCGTTTGGGGCCTTTCTCCCCGTTGGTGGTTGGCGGGTCTGTGGGCACGCACATGCTTCGAGAACGAAGGGTCGCACTGACTCTGGGTTTGCATCCTGCTCCTCCTTCTCACTGACACGGTGAGCAATGACATTTCTCATGTCACTGAATAGTCTCTGAGAACATATTTTTAATGGCTGCCAAATTTTCTCTATGGATGAATTCTAAAGTGTATAGCCATTTTCTTACTAATGGAAGCTTAGGTTATTTCTAAGTGTTCAATATTATAAATAAAGCAGCAGTAAAACCAACACAGAAAAGTCTTTGTCATATTCTGATTACTTTTTGGATGTAAATTCTTAGCAGATGAAGTCATGGACCAAAGTGTGAGGGTTTTTAACCGTCATGGTATTGAAGACCCTGTGCATGCTGACATGCCGGGGTCTCAGTGGCCTGGTTCACTGGGGGTCTCTCCATTGGATACTTGTTCAGCTGGTTTTCTAAGCCCAAACTCACCACTTGCATTTGATGGGCAATAATTCCCTGCCCCAGCCATTTACATTCCAGGGATGCCCACGGAAAACAGGCCTGGGAGCCTCGGGTGTGTTTCCCCTTTACATTGCCCAGTGGGCTCTACCTGCAGCTTCTGCAACCCTGTCCCTGTGCAGAGGTCGGGAGAAGGCTGTGGGCTGTCGAGACCTGGGCCTCCGGCGCCACCCTGGCGGGCAGGGCACTTACCAGAAGTACCTGAGATCTTGGCCTGAAACAACACTGGCGGAGAGTGCAGCTGACCCCTCTGAGAAGAGCTCTTGAGTGACGCTGGACAATTCCACCAGGTCAGCCCCTCCGAGGGGGTCATGGGGCTCCACAGGCTGTGGACCCCCTGGCTGAGATCCTCCAGCCAGACCCAGAGGCAGGCCCAGAGACTTTGCCAGGACTCAGGCTTGCTTCGCCTCTCTTCATCCTCTTTCCTAAGCAGACATAATAAAATTTGTTCATCACAGTAGTTCTTAACTCAGTTGCATAGGCAAGTCTGAGGCCCACCCAGCCCTCCCATCACCAGCTCTGACCTAAACCCTACAGGGCTTTGTGCTCAGGTGTATGGCCCAACTGGTTCCATTACATCTGTCCCCACAACAGCCACCCTTAGGCTCAGGCATATGCACTGGAGCACAGTCACGGTCCAGCAGAGAGGGCACTCCCACTGGGCTCATCCTGCAGCTCTGCACACTCCTCAAATCACGAGGAGAGACATCTCACATGGCTTAGGGGGCCACAGGGCCTAGGGCAGGGACCCTGGTTGTCCCAGGGCCTGGATGATATTGTTCTTGGGCCAGCTCTGTTCAGCCAGCCTTCCAGTCCACAGGTCTCTAACTTGTGTGTGGAGGGAGTGCAGGGGTAGACATCTGGAAAGAGCAACTGCACAAGTATAGCCAGAAAACTGGAGTGGAAGGTGTTGGGTCCACCTCTAAGGTGCTCTACTATACTTACAGAAAAGAAACTTCAAGACCATGGAAAGACGGCGAGATGGTGGAGAAAACACTGACCAGGGATGGAGAAGCCAGAGCTCCCGTCTGGACCTGGTCACCAAACGCTCTCACCGCAGGCCCCCGGCATTCTGGGCAGAGGTCGGAGTCTCCGGCCTGGGAGACCTTGCCTCCTGTGGCTCTGGGCCCACAGGGACAAGTGCTCTGTATGCAACGGTACTCACACACCCCTTCTGCCTGCCATTGGCCACTTCCCAGCCTTGAGGCAATCTGGCTTCCCCTCTGCATTCATTCAGTGTTTGGTTACAAGGAGTAGGGATAATGCAACTCATTTAACTCAGATCAGTTCAATTTCATCCCATTCAACTCTCCCTCATCAACTACATCTCTGTCTTTCTCACCATCATGATTTGCTGTTTTGAAGGAGATAAAGCAGAAAATATAGGTTAAAAATACCCCTCTGCCTTATACTTCATATTTGCAAAATGCTTTCACATAAAGCATTTCATTGGAGACTCCAGCAGTTGGCTTCATGAAATACGGTCTCAGATGTAGAATCCAATGAAAAACCAATGAGAAGAAACCTTGAGAACAGAAGAGGGCCTGCGGGCCCACCTTGGAAGGCGTGGGGGATAACCAAGAGGCACCTACCTGTGGCCACAGCTCGATTACATGCTTGGAAATGTCTCCTCTTGCTTCTCCTGAGATTCTCCTTTATGTTGTCATTTCCTTTTCTATTTAGATATTCTTGGAATCCAAGTCAGAAAATCCCAGAGTGGGAAGAAGCTCTAATAGTCACCTCTCTAGTCCAGTGGTGCTCACAGTGCATCCCTGGGTTGGCAGCATCTGCCCCTCAGGGAACTTGTTGGGGACACGGCCTCAGGCCCCACCCTTACCTGCTGGTCCCAGACTGTGTTTGTGTGTGTGCGTGTATGGGGGGGGGGGGGCAGGTTTTCAGACATCTGTATTTTCACAAGCCCTTTGGGTGACGATTCTGAAACCCACCCAAATTTGAGACCATTGATCTGGGCAGCTCCCAAACTTCAGACCTAGGGCTTCACTCCTTGTCTCACAGGCAACGAGCTGCGGAGCCTCAGCGAGAAGCCATTTCCAGCCTCAGCCCGCACACCTTCTCCCGCCCCACACTCCTCTGGGCCGTCTCCACCACAGCTCAGCGCTGCTGCCCCACGCCCTGCCCCAGAGCGGAGTGCAAGAGGATGAGCAGGGCCAGCGGCCGGCATCCCCTGAAACAGCAGGCACCGCTGCCTCCCGCCAGGCTCGTGGGCTGCTACTCGGTCGCCTGGACAGCGCAGGACTCTGGAAGTTGCAGCCCTTGAGGACACCTGATTCTGACAGAATATACCTCCCACTCGCCGTGTGCCCCCTTTGATCTTTTTACATCGGGATAAACCCGTGTGACTGATCTGCAATGCAGTCCCCCTCACTCCTCTTCGGGGCTCTAGGTTATGACTGGCCAGTTATTTTGAGTTATAGGAGCAGGGTAGGTCTCCCTATTTTAAATTCCTACCCAAACATGGAATCCTAGATGGTAGAAGGGTGGGTAACTTGATCCTGGACAGCAGCATTGTCGGGGTGGTTAGAAAGCAATAAAATATATTTAATGCAGGTTACCATAGGGTGTGAGTAAGGTGGCTACTTACAGAGTGGCTACAATGTGCAGGGTGGACACTAGGCCTTGCCTCCCCTCACGGTTCCTGGTCAGTGAGTCACGTTTCTCCCCTCCTCTCTCCATTGCCCCACCGCATGCTGTATGCTCCCTGTGTTCACCTGACGGGTCTGGAGACAGGCTTCCTGACATGTCAGAACCAGAGAGGCAAAGTCGCCCGCCGAGAGGAAGGTCAGGGTGGACTCCATGCTCCAGAAGACTGCAGAAGTGCTTGAACTGCTGAGGTGAGAAAGGTGCTCAAAATGGACAGGATACAATTGAAAGTTTGCTGAAGAGAAGGGCAGGCAGGCAGGTGGGACCCTCTGGCACGACCTGGGGTATTGCCAGACAGATCTGACAGATCTTTGAGAGGCAGTGGCTCCGACGGGTCAGTGAGAATAGTGGTGGGGCCAGACCTGCAGAGCCAGACGGTACAAGACTCAAGCCCAGGTGACTGGGTGGTGGGAGACCCAGAGCAGTCAAACGCATGGTGAGGGTGGAGGAGGTAGCTGTCACAGAGCCGGGGTGGGGGGAGACATGGCCAGAGCAGGGGAGCTCTAGTGTGAGAATGCTGGACAGACATACCCCAGGGATTACAGCCGGTCAGAAACAAAGACTGTACTAGTAATGTTCACTGAACCCAGGCCCTATGATAAGCACCTCATATGCATTTTCTCATTTACCCCTCACAGCAATTTTTCTGACTCCTGTAATATGTCATGTACCCCCAAGTTCCTTCCACTTCCCAGCTCAGCTCATTTAGTCCACTTCACCCAGCTCAGTAGACAGGTGTAGAAACCAAGTAACAGATATTTTTTGTGACCTGCCAGGGACACACATCGAGCAGAGAGCTGAGCAGGTCCCCACTGGAAAGCCACAGCTCTTCTGACCATGTCCCTCCTGGCTATTCCGCTCAGAGAAGCTAGTGGAGTGACAGCCAGGACAACCTAAGGCAGGATGCCACATGGGGCCCCAATTGCTTGTTTTCTCTGACTCTTAGCAGGAGAACAGGAAGAAGGAAGCAAAGAGCCAGCACTCGTCCTGGAATGCACCCTGCTCTCCTGCATCGTCTTTGCCCCAGGAGCGGCGTTGTGCAGAGTGCCCAGGATTCAGGATCAAAGTCCACCCTGCTGGCGGGATGCTCCCCATGAGCCTGTGCACATCTGTGGACAAGAGCATGTGCCAAGGCGAACTCCCAGGCTGCCGTGAGGACCAAAGGAGAGAGTAGCTGCCAGAGGGTTATTAAGCTCAATTTCGATGATGATGACTTCTATTCATTCATTTGACAGGTACCTATGGAGCACCTGTCATGCCATTATAAGTGCTGGGACCAAAGCAATGAAAAGTCAGAGGTGAGCTCTCCATGACATGACAACACAGCTCATGGCTCCCACAGGTCATTTTTTACTCTCAGGGGTCACCCTCCTCTTAGTCCTAACACGTACCAGCCACAGCTCTGACCTTGGCCTTGAGTGAGTTGGTCAATCAACACTGTCCTGACGTTTCTATTGCACAGATTTCACCTGAAGGACAGCCATGGCCCATAACAGGGATCGGAGAGAGGTGTCTTTTTTTTCTGCAGCTCAGGCCCTCCTGAAATCACCCTGGGGGGCAAGACCGAGGTGTCCCCGACTCTGGGCTCCTTCCGGAAGAAACTTCACATCTGCCTCTTGTAGTAAGACTTCCCCTGACTCAAAGGACCTCAGGTATACAAATCTGTCAGGGGTGGGATGGGGGTGGTAGTTAAATCTCACACAATCGGTGATTTCAGGCGAGTAGAGGAGAGACCTTCCTGGCAGACATGACCTTACCTAGTTCTACATACTGGTTTGGGGTGTTCTAATGTTTTACCAAGCTGTTAGGCTTAGCTCCTCCTTGGTTTGGATCTTCCTTGTCCTCTGATTTTCCAAGAAGAGTGTCTACTCTGGTCCCAGCTCCTCCTTCTCAGGGCTCTGGATCACTTGCTGGGGTCCTGGGTAGAAACAGAGTGGAACTGAGTTAAAAAATCGACTATGTGCTGACCACATGACCTTGAACAAGACACTTAACTTCCTTTTTTTTTCCAATTTTTTTATCCTCACCCGAGGACATTTTTTCATTGCTTTTAGAAAGATAGGAAGGGAGAGAGAGAAACCCTGATGTGAGAGAGAAGCATCAGTTGGTTGCCTCCTGCATGCACCCAGACAGGGAATGGCTCCGGTCTAGACAAGGGATCGAACCTGCAACCCAGGCATGTGCCCTGACTGGGAATGGAACCCACAAACTTTCAGCTACAGACCAATGCTCCAACCACCTGAGCCACACTGGCCAGGGCCAGACAGCTAACTTCTTAAGCCTGAGTTTATTCAAATGTGAAATGGGTATAAAAACACTCACCGCAGTCTGTGTTAGGCTCAAATCATCATCCTCATCACCAGCCCTCTTAACCAAGTGAGCACTTACCCTTTGCAGCAATGTGCTTTGTAGGTACTTCATCGTATTACCTCATTTAACCCTCACGACAAGTCCCTGATACGGACCCTGTCAGTACCTTTAACTACAAGTGAGAGATGAGGTGCAAAATGCTTAAGCAACTCGTCCAAAGCCCTGCCACTGGAAGTGATGGGGCAGAAGTCTGAACCTAGGCACACGACTTCAGGGTCTGAGCTCCACGTGTCTGCAGCTGCTCCCTAGGAAGCAGGTCCCTCCTGATTCCCAGTCACCCATGACCCTTCTCATCCTGTCTCGCTGTCTTCCACCTCTTGCTTGGATGGCTGGACTCACTTTCAGTTAATACTTGTCTGGATTCGGAAGAGCAAGGAGGCAATTTTTCCGTGCACTGAAACGCTTGCGGGTAAACTGCTCCCCTCTCCCGTGTGCTTAAAGATGTCCCTCGCCCACATCAGTGTAGCTGATCCCTGGCACTTGGGGTGTCCAATAGCTGGTGAGGGTCACGACTGGCCTGAGAACAGGAGACCGTGGCCTGTGGAATGAGCTCAGTGAGTGCACTTTCCCAGGGCATGGAGGGGAGTGACGGTGACCTGTCACTCAGGAAATGCTGGTGGGTGGCCTGGCATCTTGGGAATGTGCTCCGACAACCAGGGGATGTTTTTCCAGCCTCTCCTTCTCCTCCCCATTCCTGGGATGGTACTATTCCCAGGCGCAAAAAGAGAAATCAGAGTCCATTGTTTTCGATGCTCTTAGTGATAATTTGTTAACAACAAAGCACTATCTATGTATTGACATTAGTTATATGCCTGAATCAGTGTGAGGTGTTTGATGTTATCTAATTTATTCTCCGAAAAATTCATGGAGGGGAAGAGTCAGAGAGGCCAAGACACTTCCCAGGATCATATAGGCAGAGACAGTGACATGAGCCGTCACATGCCAGGTCTGGGTTCCTGTTCCCTGTGTCACATTAAGTCCCACTGGAGTCGGCCAGGGCACTGCCCCACCATCTGCGTGGGCTCACCCCGTCCTCTCCTGCACGGAGCTTGGCTCCGTGCCTGGTCCCATCGCATGGGGTTTGGCCTCTGTTCACCCACATGCAACACCTACAGTCATTACACTGGTGCCTCGGCTCCCAGGGCCTTTGGGAGAACGAGGCAGAGGAACGTGATAAAACACACTCTAAACTCCTCGGGCATTTACTGAGCTCCAATTATTTCCTGGTGCTAAATACAACCATGAAAGGTGACTCAGGTGCAGATCTGACCTCCAGGGATTGTAGATTTTAGGGGACTAACAGTATGAATTTAGTAGCTGAAACCCAAGGTAGAATAACCTGAGTAGAGGTGGAAGAGAAATACTGGACACATTTGGAGGGGGTGGCCTGAGTTGGGCTTTGAAAGCCTTTGGAAGACAGTTAGCAGGATGGTGAGGTCTTTGCAGACAGTCAGAATGAGAGAATAACCTGGGCACGAGTCACGCATGTGTGGAGTGTACGCAAGCCCAGCGAGCCTGTCTTTCTGTCTGGGGCTGCAGGGTAAAGTAGTGGCCAGGCTGGGAAAGCTCTCAGGCCATGAGGAAGATTTCAACATATATTCTCTAAGCAGGGCAAAGCTCCTGCTGACTTTGAACAGGGGGGTGACATGAGGCCAGGTATTTGGGGTTGCACGAGAGGGGCTGGGAGGTAGGGGGTGGGGGGCTGCAATAATCCCGGCAGAGAATGAAGAAGGCCTGAACAAGAGCAGTCTGAGAGGGGATGGAGAGTACATGGTAAGGGGTCCTGGAGACATTTCGAAAGGAGAATGGACAAAGCTGGGCCAGGGAGGGGGACGGCTTCCTGTCACCCATGTGCCAAGAGGAAGCGGGCAGGAGGGCCAGGGGTACTTCTCTCAATCTGCTGCCTCGTAACTGTGCGGAGAGCAGAGGCCTGCCCTTCCTTTGCTTTACTGCACATGGCTGACTCTCCTCATAATGACTGCCATAGTCATAACTATAATAATTATAGCGGCAATAATAAGATTCTAGATGGATTGAGAGCCTTCCTTCTGAGGATGCTAATATGTGTAGGTGGGGGAGGGGCCCTACCAGATAGACACCAGTTCTGATTTGGTGGGGAACCACTCTCAGCTGCGTAGGGAGGACCTCGCTGTGAGGGAAGTGTTTCTGGGCTTGCTCCCCAATAAAAACACATTTTTCCTTTGTTAAAGTGGCAAAGTAAGCCCCTTCTCCTACGTAGGCACCTCCTGGGTGCAGACTGGCCGGAAGTGATGAGGGAGATTGGCAGAGCTGACCCCCCCCCCCCCCCCGTCTCTGAGGAGCCTCCCCGGGCCTGCAGCACGGTGACCCCCACTCAGGCTTCCTTGCTGCGTGGCCAGACAGGAGGCCTTTCCCCATAGTCCACAACACGTCACAGAGTTTTATGGACTACAAAGCCCCTTCAAGTTCAGGATCTCATTTAATCCTCCCAATCACTGAGACCAGAATTATCATCATTCCCACTTTACAGATACATCCGAACATTTATGAGACACCAGCCATGTGCTGAGACCAGATACTTAGAGATGAAAGGACCAACAGAGACCCAAGCAGGTTTTGAACTCAGGTCTTCTTTCTCTAAGTCATTTCCCCCTTCCCCCTTTCCATACGGCTATCTTAATTTTAACTGTGTGAACCACCAAATTTTATAACTTTTTCTCATGTTCTGTGTTTCCATAATGCCTCTCCAAATCTATGGGAAACATTTATTTAAAAATAACAAGGGACCTTACAATCACAATTTATCACCATTATTATTGAAGCCCAGTTTGCAGCAAAGAGTGTGCCAGTTTGTTTTATATCCCAAATTATGCTTAGCGACATGGTCAGGCATATAGGAGTTGGTCAGTGATTATGGGTAAACTCGGAGGCCCAGCACTCCAGCCTGAGCGCACTGCTCTCCTACGCTGGTCTCCACCCTCACCACCAACAGTCTTTCCAGCACCATCTTTCCAGCATTTGGAATCTTTCTTTTTAAATTATTTTGTAGCCAGTTTTTAAATGGTGCCAAGTATTTTGGAAGGATCTCGATGTGCTCATTGTAAAGACGGGACAACTGAAGCAAAGTAGGGACAGTGTAAGGTTCCGAGTCTCTTTGCAGCGGCCTGACAGCGGGTCTTCGGTCCCTTGGTTCTTTGGACAGACAGGAGGGCACGGAGAGCCTGCGGTGTCCGGCGGCTGAGCGCTGCCCCGGCTCCATGCATTCTGCGTGGGCAACGCAGACCCGGGTCGACCGGGTGCGTGCTGCCACCGCCTGGTGGGATTCGAAGCCTCCTGGTTTCCGTCTGGGCCACCCTCTGGGGAAAACACATCCCCTTAATTGTGTGGTGGTCAGCACAGTTGCATTCTCAGGCGCCAGCTCTGGGGATTTGAGGTGAAAGGAAAGACAGAACTGCCGTCTTTTGGGGGCTTCCCCTCTGGGGGCCGTGTTGTGTCTGGGGGAGGAGAGGGCAATAAATAAATAAGTAGTGAGAGCAAACTGGTGCGGCGGGCCACCACACTCCTGAGCCGTGGAAGCAGAGGAGAGGGTTGCAGAGCCTGGTGTTGAAGCGAAACAGCTACCGTGCGTCTGTGCTGGACCTGAACAGCGACACACGTGACTGCACGATTGACTTTGTTACGACGGAGGAAAAAGAGGCACCCAAAAGGCCCAGATTGGAAGGGGGTCCAAGCACAGGCCTGGGCTGATTTGGAGGCACAGTCTGGTGGTCGCTCTTGAACCCATGCTGCCTTCACAAATCCCACCCCACCCAGCCTCCTAGATGCCGCTTCTCTCCCCAGCAACTTCCAATTAAAGTAGCTGCTCACAGACCCGAGGCCAGGGGCAAGGCTGCATTCTCGCCTGCCAGCCGTACACGGCGCCCCTAACGGGCCCAGGCTGCGATGCGTATGAATCACCAGCGCACCGCGACAGCACACCCATCCAGGGCTGCTGAGGCAAGGAGAGGCTATATATGTTCAGGGACAGGGACTTTAGGGGTCTGACTTCAAATACGACTTGATTTCATACCAATCACTGTGGCCAAGGAAACACGAGGCTCTGATTGGCTGGTGCGAATCATGGTCCCATCCTGGGAGCAGGGATGAGGTCAGCACCATGAGCAGAGGGCAGGGGCTGAGAGCTGGGAGAGAACATTTCCCGGGAAGAAAACCCCCAGGGGCAGTGGACGCCTGTGTGACCCAACCGGCCCCGTCCTCGGCAGTGGTCCTGTAAAATCGCAGGAGAATGTGGAGTTTTCACTGTCTCGCCTCGTGTGGGCAACTGTGGCCCGGGCTGGAGGATTTTGAGGGTAGCTGAGGATACAACCTCACATTGGTTGAGGGATGATAAGTGATACTTGTCCCTGAATATAACAGGTGGTTTGAATGTTCTTCAGCAACAGACCAGAGGTATACTGGAGAAGGACTGGCTGTGGTTTGCTTTCCCCCTCCCAGTTTCACCCCCAAATAGAGCAATTCCTGGGGGAAGGATATTCCCATCCACAGTGACAAGGAGCTTGTTATATAAATTGAACCCCAGCGGTAACTGGTAATGGGGATGTGAGCAGGCACGGGTACAAACACTCTACGGGGAGCCCAGGGACTGGGTTGTGTAATGCCGGGTGCTGTGCAGAGCTGAGAGGAGGGGAAGCAAGGTTCAGTTCCCTATCAGCAAGGAGAATCACCAGATTGGAAGAGCACGCTCGAGGTTATGAGCAAGGAAGAGCTGATGGGGGCGGAGGCCCCGGGCCCTGGCTGAACAGGCTCTGAGTAAAGGCCAGAAGAACCTTGATGGGGGTTATCAGGCAGTGAGCACTCAAGCTCTCATTAGGGACAAATATCTTATTATAGGAATGCCCCCAAAGTGTTCTTGGTCCTGGTCAAATGTGAAAGAAAATATGTAAATTTATCATGCTGATAACTATACCTCCAGAACTGTGATCAAAGATGAAGAATAAATTAACATTGAGAGATTTCAACATGGGCCTTGCAATGGCCCAAACAAGCAGCTGGATTCCTCAGCCCAGGTTCTCAAGCCAAATATAATATGCAGAGAAAGAACGAGAGAGAGATGGGAAAGAAGGAAGGGAGGGAGAAGGGGGAGAGGAAGAGAGAAAGGAAGGAAGAACTAAACACAGGAGGGAGGAAACTAAGAGGGAAAGCGAGAGAAGACAGTTTGTCGTGGCAGGTTTTCCAGGTGCAGAAACGGTGTGATTGAAAATGGTCCAATTGGTATTTCTCTCCTTCTTTTTCTCCTCCCTTCCCCTCTCTTTAAAAATAAATAAGTAAAATCTTTAAAAAATAAAACAAGGTAATATTGAAGAAGGTGGGAGAGCACCTCAGGAGGCTTGGCTGCCCTCCCCGCATCCTCACCACCCCCCCCACCACCCGGCTTAGGGGCAGCGCCCTCGCCCACCCACTGGCCCAAGGGGAAGAGAGGCCCAGGGCCAGGGAAGGTCTGGCCAAGGGCGCGTGGCCAGCTCAGGACCTTTGTTTTTCCCTCCTCCTCTACTATAAAGCTCAAAAGAATGTTTCAGTACGTGAAGGACGTGATACAATTAGAACCTCAGACACAAACTGGAAGTCATTAACAGCTGACTAAAGGTAACAGGGAACAGATTACAGAATTAGGGAAAGAGACCAAGCAGAAAGCAGATATCTTAATTTCCATAATTCAGACAGCAGAGTGCAATTTAACAGCCATACTGATAGCCTTGAAAGTTTGGCAAGGAGAAATAAACCCCAAGTTTTAAGAACTCCTAAAGAAAAAAAATGGAAAGGACAACAAAACAATTTTGATTTTGAAAATAAAAACCCAATACCTTTCTCAAAATGATCAGGGTTGTAAAAGCACTGTCCTGGCGAATCATCACACCCAGGAAGAGAAGTCCCGTGGCTGTGCTATGAGATGGTCCGCACTCGGCCCCCAGCCCTCCTCACCCCACTCTCCCTGCTCCCCCAGCGGGTCCCCTGCGGCGCTCCCTCTTCACTGTTCCTTCTGTTCCTGGTCGCCAGCTCCGCCTGCCCCACCATCCCAGCTGTCAGGAAGGATTTCCCAGCAGTCGGAGCTCCCAAGCCAACTGTGGGTGGCCTGGCTCTCCAGCCTTGTTGGTTGCAGATGACAGCAAACCCAGCAGAGATCGGATCCCACACCCAGAGACTGAATCCATGGGGTCTCTGGTGGGGCCTGGGCTGATCTTTTCAGAGATGCCTACAGTGAGATCCTAAGGTGCACTGAGGGTAAGAGGACCTTTCGGGCCCACACAGGACACCTAGTCCTTTTACTTCATTGTTGCTGAAGTTTGGGGACTTTGGGTGGAGTTTTCTGAAGGCTTTGTCTGAAGAAGATGGGTAAAGAGGAATATTCTCTTACCTGCAGTTGAGAGTCTCCACAGAGATTCCTACAGGCAGAGGCTGGGAACTACTGGGTTGCTTTGCTTGTTTGTCCGTCTCAGGTGTGGTCATGGTGCAATATCAAATTCCAGCACAAAAGAAATGCACAGGTAAACAAGGAAAATGCATACTCGGTAGCTCCACGGTCACCAGTGAAGGGACTGCGATGCTCAGTGAGTCTCTAGAGATGACGATACACCAGAGATGAAACCAGGAGCCAGCAGGAACCCGTGTACGGCACGCAGCACTAATCCAGGCTTTAAGAAGAAAAATAAAATTATCCATGGAACACCTAACCAAGTAATTAAAACAGCTAGAAAATCAACAAATCAGTCATCCCTTGCAAAAAGCTAATTGTAATAGTGGAAAAAAATTAGAAAAAATTGAAACTGGAAGTAATATTAACCCCAGAATAGAAACCAACACTTGATTCTTTATTTAAAAGTATGACTAAAATAGTCTGGCTTGACCAACCAACAGAAAAGAAAAAGAATATTATGAGAATATTAACTTATTTTAAAAGGCAATTACCATCATTTAAAAAGGCAGTTATACTCATGGAAAAGTCCCATTTTTCTCTAGTGTTATACATCAGTTCATGTAACTGTAACTGCTACGAACCACTGTGCCAGTTAAATTAGACTGGCTGGGAATCCAAACTGTCGGAGAGTGTAGCCCTCGGGTCACAAGGAAGACTTGTGCTGTCCAAGCCGGGAGGTCCCAGGAGCAGGTGAGACAGTGCCTGAGGGGTCATCGCTGCCATTGCCGCCGTCCCCTCTGTAGGGGGGGGTTGGTAGCACTGGCCCAGGGGGCCCTGTAGTGACTCCATGACCGTGGGACTCCTCCCTGGGCTCCTGACGCTCCCTGGCACCGCCCCAGCCTGTCCCACCAGAGGGAGGCCCACCCTGCCTCTTCCCGGGTCTGTGCCCAGCGACCGTAGTCCAGCCACTTAGGAGCCCTGGGCACGGCCCCAGTGCTGTTCCTACTCTGATGCGCCAGCATCGGGAAGCCGCTCTCCTTTCCCTCACATAGCCCACCCCCAACCACACCCTGAAGTCCTCCCAGCCCCCCCTGAGGGCGGTTCCTCTGTCTTCAGGGGGTGCTCGCCCTCCTGGCCCCTGGCTCCCGTGACCCTTCCACAGGAGGCTAGTTCCCTCCGACTCGTAACGCACAGCTGGTCCGTCCGCTGACCCTTTGATGGATAGTGAGTCCTCCTCCCCATAGTAATGGCTAGGTTTTGATCAGATGTAAGAACAAAAAGAAAACACTGTGAAAAGTACACTGTCCTGGCTGTAGAATATGTGATTGTTGCTTTCTGGAAGTTCACAGTCTGGGACAGAATGGAAAACGTGTGTGTGAAACAGCTTCTCCACAAATGTGACTCAGACGTGTTGGTCAGGTCACAAGTTCTTGGAAGTTCTGAGGAAGATGCCGACAGCTGACCAGAGGGATTTAAAAAGGCCCGATGGAGGAGGCAGAAATTAAGCTGAGTCTTAGACAGTCTTTAGGATGTTTAAAATTTTGCACTATTTAAAGAAAAATACAAATGCATAGTCAAAAGATGGTTAAGATAGCAAAGGGTATAGTGACTCTCCAAGGCATATTCTCTAAAAGTAGCATTTTTCCAAGGATTTTTTAGAAATAAAATGCTGGTATGAAGGTTTTTGATACTATGACAGAAGACAGGAGAGGAGGTAGCACAACACTGACATTGTCAGACTGTGGGCAGTTCAGTCCCGGGATGGCCCACCCACCTCCCGGCCCTCCCCCACTGCCAGCCAGTGGTGCAGCTCCCAGTCGGACTCCGGGAGGAGCCTTGACTTGTGCTACCGAGCCCACCCCAGCATGCACTCTGCTCTGATGCTCCTGTGTACCCCCGGCCTCTACTCCCACCAGGCGCCATCCAGGGGAGGAACATCTACGAATTGGGGTGCATTAGCTAAAAGTCTCAGGATTTGGAGGTGGGTATGGAAGAGGGGGCTGGAAGCCAAATTAGGGGCTGAGCAGAGTTGACCCTCTCCATTTTTCTCCCAAATCTTCTTTTCTCCCCTCTCTTGAGTCACTAGCTTCTTTATTATGTTAAGTTATATCCCCTTCCTTGTTTGGTTGCTGCTGGTCATTTTTTATCAGCCTTCACAACTTTCTTAGTACTAGAGGGAGGAAAATTCCGCAATGCTGCTTCTTCCCAGCACTTGAAAGGGTCTCCTCTGGTCACTCTCACCCCACTTCCTTAATTGCTAAACAGAACAACTCTCTCTTCAACTGGGAAACTCTCTGTTCTCTGGTACCTTTTCTGCAAACCTTGCAAGTTCTTTCAGTGTGTGCATTTGGAAACAAAAGTCCATTCCTTCTGCTCTAACACTCACTTCCTTCAGACAGTGAAAGAATCAGACGCCTGATTGAACACAGGGAAGGAAAAGAACACAGGAGAAATGACTAGGAAAGAAGAGTCTTTGGATCTACTCACGTGAGTTTTGGTTTGTCCCCGTAACAGCAGGGGCCTGTTTATCGCAGGCCACTGTTCGTGCAGGGCAGTCTCAGCTTCACAGGCCTCTTCTTCCTGACGGCCCACGCCTGATCGGGGCAGCTCCGTGTCTGAGGAGTTCCGTCTAGGTGCTGAATGAACCTTGGATTGCTGGCCAATTTCGCCCTCTGAACTAGTTCTGCCCTCTGGAATAATGTCAAAAATGTCGGTAAACTTTGTCAACTGACCTCTCAACTAGCCGAAGCCAAATGCCATGTCCCCTTTTAAGCCTGTGTTCCTTTGATTAAAAACCTACAGCAGTTTATACCAACTTTTAATGTGACAAGGACAACAAAGGTTTTATTCTCCAAAAGACACTTTTTTGAAGGGGAAACCCTGATTTTAAGTATGCCACTTGGAATCACAGTAATTAGGCGATGTCTTTTTTAAATGACGTGTCTAGGAATTCAGATCACAGCCTCACCACACTGTTGGTTTGTGCCACATTCATTAGAACGTCCATCTGGTTTCTCCTCGCCTGTACTAGTCATTGAAACTTCTGAATGTAACTACCGCATATTGCCATTGAGCTCTCTGCAGCCAAGCAGTCTGCAAGCTCCCCGAGGGTCAGCACTGCCTATTCGTTCTAGAGCTAGCACTTGGCTTGTACCAAACATGACTCGACAAAGAAACTGCTGCAATGTTTCCACCTCACCCCTTGTTGTTTCTGTTTGTGAAAAAGCCCTGGGGACCTGGACAGAACCAGAACCAGAACTCAGAACTGAGACTTTTATCAGCCTTGCGGCCAGCGAGCAAGCAGTCTGTCTGTCCTGCAGCGGGAACATCGCTCTACATCACCCTCCTTCTCTGTGCTGATCGCACTGTGCCCCCCGCCCTGTCCCCCACCACCTCTGCTGGACCCGGCTGTGGGGGGGGGCTCCCTGTGCACTGGGCATGCACCCCTCACAGGGTTGCCCCTGACTGCTTTGTCCACCTGCAAGACACTCAGGCCTCTGGTGCTGCTGCCTGTGAGCAGAAATCGTGATGCAGGCATCTGCACACGCACAGCCTCTCTGCAGAAGGGTCCCCACGAAGCTAAAGGCAGTGGCTGGTGCTGGGGAGAGGAGCTGGGTCCGTGAAGCCTTACTTGTGACTTCTACACCACACGCTCCTGTCCTTTGTACACATAAGTGAACTAATCGAAATGGAAGAAAATAAAACATGGAGGATTGTACAATGGACCGATCAAGATCAATAATGACATAATGGGTGAAGGAAGTGTCCCAGTGAAACATGAGGGTGGTTGTACCTTTCGTGCCGTCGTGAAGGTCTAAGAGATCACTGACTTCTGCATTTTAAAAGGAAGAGAAAATTGAAGACCCGTCTTCAAGCTCGGGCAGATGACACTGAGGGGCTCCCCTTGCTCTCAGAGTGTTTGTGTTCTGTATTTACTCACTCACCCAACAAAGTGCATTGTGGTTTACTGGGATAAGTGTTTAGGGCGGACGAAGGAAGGAGAGAAAAGTTTAATGAAACAGTCCATGTTCCCAAGGAGCTCTCAGGATGGAGTGACCCGACAAAGCGGAGCCCACATGAGAGTGAAGGGGGGACGGCAGTCTCCCAGGGCACCACCTCTCTCCCCTGGGCTCTGCTCACCTCCTCCCGCCTCCCTAGGGCCTTCCCCCCATACCCACCTCTCACTCTCCTCAGCCTTCAGCTGGGAAGCTTTTTTTTGGAGCAGCCTTCCTAACGTGCAAGGCCAGGAGACATCCTTCCACGGGCTTCCTGGCCCCTGTTTATTCCGTGGAAGCCATGATGGGGATGGTAAGTGGCTGGTTTGCCCTTCACTGGAGTCTGGGTTCTGCTGGTTGCTGCATCTCAGGCCCTGGCACACTAGCTGGCCCCTGAATACTAACAGAACGAGTGAGTCCATGGTGGCCGTGGGGCTTGGAGGAGAGGAGCCCCCAGAGGACACAGAGGGGTCCTGAGAGCTGTCCTCGAACGAGGGCAGTCTGTCACAGGCTTTGTGTCGGAGGCAGAACTGACCTGAAGGGTGGGCTGTAGACAGGGCAGATTTGGGCTCTGCATCAGGAATATTAGTATAATCAGAACCGACTGAACACATAACAGGTCACGTAAGGGAGGAAGACGTCTTTTGTCGCAGCTGTTTTTAAGGCCAAGCCAAAAAATGGACAGTGCCAAGGGTGTGTTCAGTGTCCTCTGATTCCAGAAATGCAGGTGTAATTGTCCTGGAACTCCCTGGAAAGAGCATGAAAAAATTTTTTCATTTTTCTCTTAAAATACAAAGTGATATCAGTCCACACTGGAGAATTTGAAAATCATATAGCATTAAAAAGAAAAAATAACTACAATTGATAATTCTATCAACAAGGATAAACATCCTAAAATTTTGGGTTTTTTCTTATCTTTCTTTACGCATGTATAATTAAGACTGTAATACAATAATAATTTTAAAATTATCTTGTTTTTCTACTCAGTGATATGAGGCTCTTATGTCGTTACCTTTAGATACTATGATCATTTTAATGACTATTATTATTTTTTTAATTCTATGTTTTCTCCTATCATTCTATTTTTTATTCTTAGATAGTATCTAATTTTCCCTAGTGTACATAATGTTAAGATGAACAGACTATGTACATTTCCTATAAGTAACACAATATTGCAATTGTAATTAGCTAATACAAGGTTTAATGAGATTATTTTTATTTTGAACATTCCTTTTTAAATGTGTTCTCTAAGAGGTTTTGTTGATAAACTATTGTTAAATTGGAAAAGATGACTTTACTTGACTCGTTCTGATTATCCCAGATGATGGAGAGAATGGAGAAATCCAAGAATTCCTTTGCCTTGCCTTAAAGTAGTCAGCTTTAAGCATAGGGCAAGAACACCTAGCTACCCAATGGAAAATGAGAAAATAAAACCCGAACCCTTAACGATCACATGTCTCCCTCTTGTGGCCAAAATGAATAAATGCAGCTTTTCTGATTGCAAGAGCTCATGTTGTTTAACTTACATTTATAGAGTCCCGTGATGAAAAAATAAATGGGAGGAATCTCAGCGAGCTCATAGTTCTAGCTCTTCATTTACAAAAAAAAAAATTGAACCAAGGTTCATATGAGGAAAGGGGATTGACCAAGACCATACAGACATCGCTAACTGAGCTTAGAACAGAACTTTGGTTTCCTGGTGCCCTGGTGGGTGCTTCCTGCCAGTGGGCGCTGCCCCAGGGGCTGCAGCTCGGCCTTGTTTCCCTCTCACCACACTCCTTGGACCTGGTATGTGTGAGGCACTTGCCTGGGTGTGGAGCCAGGAAGATGGGTCCGTCCTTCCCCACCAACAATCTGAGGACCATAGGACTAAATTGTGACCCCAAATGTGTGTGGTGCACTTTTCCTGATTCAGGTTCTTCTGCTATTTTACCTGGGACTGTCACACTCACAAGCTGAAAACTAATGTGTCCACAGAGTCTGACAGCCCTTCCCAGGGGGAATGACCCTGAGCATCACCCACCCACACCTAGCTCTAGGGGAAACCCCAGCAAGGCTCGCTTGCCCGGGCTGCAGAGGGGCTTCTCAGGGGCAGGGCCCTCGGGATGTGCTGTGCGCTCACTTCTCAGACCCTTATAACTCTGAAAAACCCATGTAACTTCTGACAAAATAGCATCATTTTGGACCAGAGTCCTGCTCCAGTGATCTCACTCTTAACAAACATTATTCCCACTGGCACTAATAAATCATCATGAGAGACTTCTCCTAGACCCATTTCCTCTGGGAACAACCAGGCGGAAGGTAATTCTGGAGGATCAGAGCCTCAGGTTTCCACACAGTGTCCCTGGTAGGTCCTTTGCCAGGTCACAGCGCAGTCTGTAGCCAGTGAAGTTTTCACATAGGTAAGTTTGCTGGGACGAAGAGTGAGAAGAGGTTAAAGGGCGATTTCAGGTGCACCAACATTTAAGGGGAGGGCAGGAAAATATGCACTCAGTAAAATACATGGAGAAAGAGCAATCAGAGAGGTTGGAGAAGACTTGAGAACAGACTCACCAACACAAAAAGGGAGTTTTAAGAAGGGAGTGGACACAGCACCTGACTCTGCAGGGAAAGGAAGGCTTGAGACATCAGAGTTGGCGATTGTGGGACCACTGAGGATTTGCTGTGGCAATTTTGTAGTTTTGGTGAGGTGGTGAAGGGGCAGTCAGATTGGGGTGGGTTGAGAGGAGGATGGCGAGGAAGTGGAGGCAGTGAGGGTAGACAATACTTTCAAAGCAACTATCTTAACTTAGAAAAAGGAGATAAAGAAAAGTGTGGTAGGCAGAGGGACTCACAATTTAAAGGAGGAGGGGCTATTTGAGCATATCTGTTAGCTCAGGAGGAGGGGTCAGTGAGGGGAAGGTTGAAGAGGTTGAGGAAAGGGGGACGACGGGCTGGGGGACTCAGCTCCCCTGAGCCTGCAGGTCTGTGTCCGCTCCTCGCGGGAGGCTGAGCCCTGCCCTGCCCTGCCCTGCCCTGGCCAGCAGGGACCAGCTTTCTGCTCAAATGGCCAATGCATTGTCTACTCCTCAGCTTCTCGTTGTATATGATTTGGGTGGACAAAAAAATTGTTCTTTAATTACATTGGCTTTGTTCTCAATTTGTTTCCTCAACTCTGAAATCTCCCCTTTCACCCAATTCACCTCAAGTTTGGAGTCTCAGTTTACGAGTTAAGTTTTGCTAACTATTTTCATAGATGCTTGTGAGGATAGTATTCTTTCTTTTTTCAGGTGATGCTTTCTTCCAGATTAGGTTCTGTCTGTATTTTATAAGTATCCGCCTTTTCCTATATATAGTATGTTTTCATAGTTGCCATTTTGCACTTGAAAAACTAGTGTAGCTCTTTCTAATGATTCTCTTGGCTCCGATGTAGCAAATCTCTCCAATCTCTGTTACATCTGGGATGTTCTTGCCTTCCATTCTGAGATAAAGTTTGAAGGCTGTTTGATTCTGAGCAGGTTTTTGTTGCTTGACAGCATGGAGGCAAAGAAGAGTCGTCATAGGGTTGCGCCCCGCCCTGGTCTGGGGGCCCAAGAGTTGCTTTCCCTTGTCGGTATACGTACATGGATCCCTGCAATCTATGGGGCAGGAGAACTACTCTAATAAGAATACCTCTGGGTTCAGATTATTCCCTCACAATCACTGTGGACCTGGGAATCTGTGCTTCCACCAAAGAGACACCTCTGACAATTGTCCACAAGTTTCAACAGTTCTCCTTTCATCACCTATGTTTGTTTTATTAAAGAAGAATCAGAGCTAGTCAGTAGTTAAGCAGTGAAGACAGACTTTGTTCAGGACTATTGCAAAGGGTAAGAGGCCTCAGTATATGGACTCAGCCCAGTTCCAAAAACAGGCTGGGCAAGAGAGAATTTATAGCCAAGGAGCAGGGTGAGGGGCCAGTGGATGGATAATTACTAAATAACAGAGGTAAGGGTGTGGGGAGGACCCTGCTTAAAACAGTTTCATAGTATTTTTGCTGGAGGCAGCCAGGGTGATCGGACAGCACCTGGGGCGCAGGGCGGAGGATGGAGGGCTATCAGGTAGGAAGGACAAAGGACTCTTGCTCAACTGATCAAGCAGGATTCTTGCTAAAACTGGAAAATGCAGAGACAAACAAGGCAGGTAAAAGCCATGGCCCAGCTGAAAAGAGTTCAGGGAATCCTGGACAGAGTCTGGTCAGGGGGAGAATCTTGGTCGGTTCATTTGTTCCATCTCCCATCAGGTCGGGTGGGGAGAGAGCAGGGGCTGTGGCGGGCGGCTCCCTCGGAGCTGGTGTGTGTCCCCAGCACTCGACTGAAGAAGTCATCTTACTTATTGCCTAGTGTTCTTAAGTAGATGAAGCCTTCAGTTACTGCTGAGGACAATCAATGTGTTTCTGCTTGTTCTGCTTGACATCTCTCCTTTCTTCAGATTTACAGACTATGAAATGGCATTATTACAATTTTTTTGAGATTTATAATTTTTCTATTGATATTTCTCTGTTCACCTTTGACACAATGTGTTTTGCATTTTCCCATGAGTCGGATATGCCTATTTTCCTTTTAATAACTTCTACATTTTCTATCTTGGTTAAGAGTTCCCCACTACTTTTTGTCTTATAGGTTTTCTAAAACGTGAAGTCATGATCCCTACCACTTGCCAATTCCCACAACAGTTACCTGCCTGTTAATCGTAACTAAAATGACTCAGCAAGAATACTCCAGCCCTCCCCACGCTGGGCTCCAGCTCACAGGGCCTTCTGCTGGCTGTCCGGGGCCCACCCTCACACCATCCTAGTCTTGGAACTTTCCTTTGAGTGGACGCATATCAGGTACCCATTTCCCCAAGTATCACCAGGATAGAGAATCAGATGATGTGTCCTGGCCAGCATTCCTGAACCTCTCTCTTTGGTCCAGGTGACCGTTTCTGCAGCCCTGGGAGGCTATCACTCACATGCTCCTGCCCCATCATTTATTGACCCGTCCGAGCACCTGCTACAACTGCCCTCCATTCACTAACAAGTGAGAAAGAGGGGCTGAAACTGCCCTTCGCTGGCAGATGAGAAGTCCATGTTTACTGCTGCCCTGAGCAAGGCGAGTGGGCAGGGGTGCCAGAAAGTAAGATCGGCCAACGACAGAGGACTGGGGGGCAGGGACAATAACTCCCATTCCAGTCAGACAGTGAGACCCGAGCTTCCCTGTATTGCTGAGAGCTCCAGACTTCCTCGAAGTTGCCACCTTTCCACCTCATCCTACTCTGAGCACAGGGGGAAACAATCCTGTAACGCCCTAGACACCGTTCTTTCATTTTTCCCCTCCTGAGCTCTGGTCACTCTTCTTCCTCTTCCTCTTCCTCTTCCCACTGGGGCAGAGAGAGGGAAATGGGTTTCTGTGGTTCACTCAGGTGCCTCGAGTATTCTTTGAGCCTAGCCGTCCAGGACCTGGTGGGATGGGGAACGAGCAGGAAGGAAGTCCAGCAGTTTGCTGTTTGAAATTGCCACTCTACATCACCAGTTGCATTGGGAACCCAGAAGATGTATTGGCTTTGCTCCTGAACTTCCTCAAAGCTCTTTCTTTGTATATAGAGTCTTTACTGGATTGTTTTCCACTGATGCTCTCTTTCTCCCAAGACTCCATGTAAATGTTATCCTTCCCGTTAGCCAAATGGCTGTTTCGATCAGCTCTATTTCTCTATTTGAGTTCTGTGGCATGCTCTGTTTTCTCGGGGGGTGGTTTCTCTGTTGTGATCCACACCTGTCCCCAGGTGAGAGGGAAGAAGCACTTACCTCTCCACAGGTGTGAGGAGACACATGAATTCCAGAAATAAAGACATCATGATGGGCCAAACCAGGAACTGTCCCTCACCTCAGCCCCTGCCCCTCCAGCAGTAACAAGAGAGATATCAACCCCAAATGTCACACATCTTAGGATTCTACTTATACGCCACTATTGAAATGACAGACTTATAGAAATAGAGTACAAACAGCGGGTTAATGATTGCCAAATTTTAAGGTGAAGATAGAACCTGAAGGGAAGTGATTGTGAATATAAAAAGGCAACTCATGCCCTGACCACTGTGGCTCAGTTGGTTGAGTGCCCTTCCACCAAGGGAAAGGTCACAGGTTTGATTCTAGTGAGGGCACATGTCTAGGCTGCTGGCATAGATGAGGGGCAACTGGTCAATGTTTCTCTCTCACATCGATGTCTCTCTCTCTGTCTCCCTCCCTTCTCCTCTCTCTAAAAATAAATAAATAAAATATTTCAAAAAATAAAGTAAAAAATGAAAAGGCAACTCAAAGGATGCTTGTGATGATGGAAATGTGCATATTGAACTGTATCGAGGTCAATATTCTAGTCTGAATCTAACCTGATTTTGTACTGGGGGAACCAGGGTAAAAGGGCACATGGGATCACTTTGTATTATTTCTTACAGCAGCATGGAAGTGTCAAATTATTTTGAATTAAAAAGTTTAATCAAATATTAAAAAGGTGAAAAGCATATATAGTATTCAGTAATATACAGAAAGGCAAAGCATCAATATCAGATAGTGGTCATCCCGGGAACTGAAGGCCGATTCATTATTGAAGAATGAATGTAATTCACGAAAATAACAGACAAGAAAAAAAATGACATTACTATCTCAATAGATGCAGAAAAAGAATTGGACAAAATTCAACATCCAATCATCCTTTGTTCTCTCATTGAAGCAGGATGGAGGGGAATTTCCATAATCTGATCAAGCACATTTAGATAAAGCTTACAGCTAACAGCACAGTTGATGGTAAAAGACAGCTTCTCCTGAGATCCGGCAATCCACCAGGATGTTCTCCGTACACCAAGCAAAGGATGCTTTGGTTGTGGCCCAGGAATGCCAGGGGAGATGACCACTAAGAGGACTCTTGGAGGGACTGTGAGGTGCAGAATCATCCAGAAAGCCACCTTTCAGGAGAAACGCAGACATCCCAGCCAGGACATAATGCCAGTGCACTCCTAGAAGACGCAGCCAATCAGAATCCTCTGTGGCATAACGGAGATCACGTGGGGCTAACAGCTGGTGGAACCGGTGAAGAAGTGAGGGTACTGGCTGTGGGCAGCAGTTCCAGAGGCACCCTGTTCTCCAGGGACCCGGGATCTCAGCTCAGCAGGGTGCAGTGGTCCCGCCTCCTAGGATGCTGCCCTTGTGAGCGCTTGTGGGGATCTTGCCACCTGGAGCTTGCAGTTAACCTGCCTTGGGTGAGTTACCGTTGAGTGGTTCTATCTTGACCTGTGTGCCTTTCTTCTCATATTCTCTGCTCATTTTTCTTGGGTCGTTTGTAGTTTTTTTTTGCATTGATTTGAAGACTTTAAAAAATTATTTTCTATAAATTAATCATATGTTGACTCTTTTATCTTGTAGATACATTCTTGTTTCATAGTCCAGTCTTGTTTAATTACATTTTCCACTTTGTCCTTGCTGGTTCACAGTAATAATTTGATTTTATATATTGAAATTCATTTATTTACTAATTGCAATAGTTTTGGATTATGGTTGATTTTCCAGGTATATGAAAATGCCTTAATAATAATAATAATGATTTTTTAAGTTGACTATGCATTTATATTTCTTTTTTCCTGCTTTATTGCTCTGACTATACCTTCAGTATAGTATTGAACAGAAGTAGTAAAAGCTGGCAACCTTTTGTGTTCTCCCTCCCAGGGAAACAGCTTTTAATAATTATGGATTAGTTATGATGTTTGTTTTATGTTTGTTTTAGAAGAGTCAAATGAGGAACTCGCTTCATTTATGATTTTACTTAAGAGCTGTTTTTATGTCTAGGTGTTGCATTTTATTAAACTGATCATCTTTATTTATTCATTTATCTATTTATAATTTTCATCAGATTATTCTGACTGATCATATGATTTTTTCTCCTTGTGTTTTTCTGTTAATGTAATGCTTATGGTATTTATTATTGAATTTTAAACACCCTTGCATGTTTTAGTACCTCCCCCTTGGTATTGATCTACTCTGTTTTCCTACATGGCTTAATCCATGTAATATGTTGTTTAGAACATCTGTGTCTCTGTTCTGAAAGCCATGCTCTCCACTCGGCTTATTTTCTAATGTCCTGGTGGGAACATGGTGTCAATGTAATGGTGACCTCATGAAAGGAAGTTTAAGAGTCCTCTGTTTTTTGCCACATTAGGCAAACCTGGAAAATATAGCTGTTTTTCTTATTTTTGATTGTTTGGAATATTTCCTAATTCCAAGCTTAGAATTTAGATTATGGAAAATTTTTGTTGTTTTTATTGATTAATTGGTTTGACTTTTCAAGAAGTGATTTTATTTATTTAGTAGATAGATACACAAGTTTTCCTTAAATTTTATGTTATTTTTGTCAGTTTGGTAGATTGGCTTTTATAACATGGTGAATTTTTACCTCTATTATCTAATTTAGTCCTAATTATTTTACAAAATCCTGTAAATGACCTTGTTAAGATCTATGGGCTTTGTAAAACTTCTTGTGATTTCTGATACTGGTTATTTGTGTTTCTTCTCTTATTCTTTTCCTAAATCAGTTTTGCTAGTAGTTTATTAACTTAATTAATATTATAATTTGAAAGCTTTTAGCCTAATTTTTTGTTGTTATTTTTTTCTTCTTCCATTGATGTTTATTTTATTTTTTAAGTGATTTTTTAAAGATTTTATGTATTTATCTTTAGAGGGGAAGGGAAGGAGAGGGGGAGAGAAATATCAATGTATGGTTGCCTCTTGTGTGTCCCCTGCATGGAACTGGCCTGCAACCCAGGCATGTGCCCTGACCTGGAATGGAACAGCAGTCGTTTGGTTTGCAGGCCCGAGCTCAATCCATGGAGCTACACCAGCCAGGGCCACTGATGTTTATTTTTATTGTTGCCTTCATTCTGTATTTTTTCATTTGATTGTTTTTTTTTTTTAATTCTTGGCATGGAAGGTGATTGATCTGTGTTTCTTCCATTCTAATGCGTTCATCTAGGGCTCTACATAATTTCCTTCTAAGCACAGATCTAGCCACATCTCATCTTCCCTAGTGTATTTCCCAACCCTAGACCTGCAAACCATGTGTGCCCCACAGTGTCTCCAGCTCATGACTCTTTCCATCACCACCTGGCCATCTCCATTCCTCTCCATCAACATCAACATATCAACATTGGTCTTTGTCTGACTAGATTCAAGCTTCCCAATTTTCATCCCATCCTCACTCTCCAACAAGGCTGAGCTCCTGCTCCTGGCCACCCCTCCTTCTCTCCTCTTCCTTCCCCTCATCATGTCTTCACTCACTGCCCCTCTTCCATGCCAACAGATGGACACCCCCATCCTGTCAGTCTTCTCCCAGCTCCTCTCCATCATCAGCTTAGGCACTTTTGGTCACCGCCCCCCTTACCTTTCCTTAATCTCTGTCTCTTCCCACCATTCTCCAGTGATGCTGGGCTCTTAACCACATTCATAGCTGTCTTCTCTCTCAGTCTCCAACCATTTCTTTGGCTCTCACCACTGTGGTCCATCTCCACACCACCCAGCTGCAGCCCTGCTCTTGGGCGTGCTTACCACGGGCCCTTTGATAGGGCCTGTCCCTTCCCAATATGTCTGCACTGCCCTGCTGTAGTAATTTCCACTCTTGGTGCCTCTTCTTACTCTCTGTTCTTCTCTCTAGCCTCTCAGGTCTTCCAAGTCTTGTCCTCCTCTGGAGGGCAGAGGTCCCTGGAGAGGCTGCCCTGGGTACCTGGGAGATGTAGAAGCAGAAGGCTCTTCACCCGGAAGGTAGGAAGTCCCTGTCTTCCTGGATGAGAGAAGGCCACCTGGTGGGTCTGAGAGCCCTCGTGTTCTTTAGGGTTCACAGCATTAGCCCGCATTTGCTAACAGTGTTCTGTGAGGAACATGTGCCTCATGCTGTCAGTGGCCAGTGTATTCTCTCAAGTTCATCTTTTGTCTTTTTCACTTTGATGATGGTGTGTTTGTCTTACAGCTGTTTTCTTTAAGCAGTCAGATTTATTACAATTAGTTTTTTTCTGTGTGGCTCCTCAATTTATGACATACTTGGAAAAGCCTTTTTATTCTGATAATGTAATATTTTGTATTCCCAGGTTATTTCTATAATTATTCTTTAAAAGGTCTTGATCTAGCTGAAGTGGGGGGGGTGAGAGAGATAGAGAGCATGCACCAAAATTTTAATTGGTGGTGTTTTGTAAGTGGTATATGAACCCATGATGCACCTTACAATGGATAGTGTCCTGGTTTCAATGAAATGCTGACAATTGTGGCTTTTAAACTTTTTGCTACCTGTATGCCTTATCACGCCTCATTGCCCTCTTTTCGTTCTTAATATTCTGAGAACATCAAAAAGGCCGGGACACTTCCTCGAGGATGATGTATAGTACTCCTCTTAGATGATTTGAAAGCTATTCTTGCAACTCTGTTCCACCAGATAATGAATAAGCTTTACCTATTTGTTTCATTACTTGTGAAAAACTTGCCAACCCGAGGTACACTTGTTTTTTTGGTGTGTGTGAATTTGCCTAAAGAAAATGGCCTTTTTAAGAGACAAAGAAGAATACTACATAATGATACAGGGAACACAACCAACAAGAGGATACAATCCTTGTAAACATTTATGCACTCAACATAGGAGCACCTGAATATATAAAACAAATGTTGGTGGACATAAAGGAAGAGACTGACAGTAATACAGCCATAGCAGGGGATTTTAACACTCCATTGACGTCACTGGATAGAGCTTCCTGACAGAATAGCAACAATGAAACAATGGCCCTAAATCACACACTAGATCAGATGGATTGAATTGATATGTTTAGAGCATTTCACCCCAAAGCAGCAGAATATATATTCTTTTCAAGTACACATGGAATGTTTCCTGGGATAGACCACATGTTAGGACAAGTCTCAATAAATTTAAGAAGTTTGAAATCATATAAAGCATCTTCACTGACCACAATGCTATGAAACTAGAAATCAATTACAAGAAAACCTGGTATACAGATGATATATTATAGAATTGCACACCTGAAGTCTATGTAATTTTATTAGCCAATGTCACCCCAATAATTTTTTTAAAGGAAAAAAGAACAAGAACAAAAAAACCCCACTTCCAAAGATTGATGGTGATAATGGTTGCACAACATCAGTGTACTTACTGCTACTGATTTTTTTACTTAAAAATGGTTATAATTGTAAATATTATGTTATATATATTCTATACAATAAAAATTATTATATACAGGATTTTAAAAAGAAAACAACTGAAAAACACACAAAGACATGAAGGTTAAATAACATGTTACTAAACAATGAATTGGTTAACAGTGAGATCAAGGAAAAAAATCAAAAGACATCTTGAAACCAATGAAAATGAGAATACAACAACCCAAAACCTATAGGACATAGTGATAGCAGTCCTAAGAGGAAATTCATAGCATTACAAACCTACCTCAAGAAACAAGGGAAATCTCAAATAAATAATCAAACTTTACACTTAAAAGAAAAACAACAACCAGCTCAAAGTAAGTTGAAGAGAGAAAATAATAAAAATCAGAGGAGAAATAAACAAAATAGTCTAAAAAGCAATACAAAAGATCAAGGAAAACCAACAGCTGATTCTTTGAAAAGATCAATAAGATTAACAAACCTTTCACCAGTCTCATCTAGAAAAAAGAGAGAAGACTCAAATAAGTAAAATTAGAAATGAAAATGGAGACATAACAACTGACTAGACTAAAATACAAAGGATTTTAAAAAGACATTATAGACAACTATATGCCAACAAATTGGGACAATATGGATGAAATGAATAAATTTTTAGAAACATACAGTCTTCAAAAATTCAATCAGAAAGAAGCAGAAAATATTAGTACACTAAATCGCAACTAATAAAATTGAATTATTAATCAACCCCCCCAAAAAAAGTCCTGGACCCGATGTCTTCACAGGAGAATTTTACCAAACACTCAAAAAAGAATTAACACCTGTTCTTCTCAAACCATTCCAAAAATTCCAAGAGGAGGAAGGAGTCTCAAGCTTATTTTATGAGGCCAGCATTATCCTAATTCCAAAACCATATAAAGAAACTACAAAGAAAGAAAATTATAGGCCAATATCTCTGATGAAGATAGATGCTAAAATCCTCAACAAAATATTAGCAATCTGTACACAGCAGTACAGTAAAAAGATCACACACCACAATCCAGTGGCCTTCATTCTGAGGAGGCAAGGTTGGCACAATATCCTCACATAAATAAACATGATTAACCACATAAACACAGTGAAGAATAAAAATCACATGATCATATCAATATATGCAGAAAAAAAGTGTTTGAAAAAATCTAATACCCATTTATGATAAAAACCTTCAGCAAAATGGAAGTAGAAGGAATATACATCAACGTAATAAAGACTATATATGGCAAACCTGCAGCAAACGTCATACTTAATGGGCAAGAACTAAACACTTTCCCCTTAAGAGAGGGGTGACTGCTTTTACCACTCTCATTCAACATGGTACTAGAAGTCCTAGCCATAGCAATCAAACAAGAAGAAATAAAAGGAATCCCAAAAAAAGTTTAGAAAAAGGAAAGAAAAGGTAAAACTGTAATTATTTGCAGATGACATGATATTGTATATAGAGAACCCTAAAAATTCCACCAAAAACCTATTAAAATTGATAAATGAATTTAGTAAACTAGCAGGAGACAGTCAGTGTAAATATCCAGAAATCAGTTGCACTTTTATATACCAATAATGAACTATCAGAAGGAAAACTAAGAAATTAATTTCATTTACAATTGCATGTGGAGGGTTAGCAACAGGAGAGTGGGAGAAGGAGAAGGGGGGAGAAGGTACAGAAAATAAGTAGCATAGATAGTAGATAGAAAATAGATAGGGGGGAGGGTAAGAATAGTAGGGGAAATATAGAATCTAAAGAACTTGAGACACGTGTTCATGAACTACAGCGGGGGAACGGTGGGGGAAGGGTGTGCAGGTGGAAGGGAATGAAGGGGGAAAATAGAACAAATGTAATGGCATAATCAATAAAATAAAAAATATATTAAAAAAATTAAATAAAATAAAATACCTAAAAATAAATTTAACCAAGGATATAAAAGACTTGTACCCACAAAATTATAAGACACTGAAGAAAGAAACTGAAAAAGATACAAATAAGTGTGTGCATAAGCCTGGGGCAACTTCAGGGTAGGTACAGGGCTTACTGAAGCCAGATGTTGCTTGTTCAAGAGAATTTAGGAAAGTCTAAAGCCAGAGCCATTTGTATGGAAAAGCCACTGGAAACAGCTTATGTGGGCCAGAAAGTTGGGTGGGGCAGGGTCTCAGGGAACCACCAGGGTATGGAGTCTCATGCTGACTGAGTGGCTCTGTTGGGGGAGGACTCAGGAAAGGAACAGAGGCTTCTGCCAGCACTTCTGTCTAGGAGAAAGCTACCCCTCAACTCTTCCTGATAATAGACAATTCAGTTCTTCCCCATGTGTTTCTGATTCCTTTCAATCTTCTGCTCCTGCCCTGGAGCTCAGAGGGAGTGAGTCTAAGTAAACACGTGCATGGGCCCTTTAAGATTAACTGGCTGGGACTCCAGAGGTTTTTGTCTTCCACAGTCTCAATCCCCACTGGATTTTATAGCCAGAAGTTATGGGGACTTAACTTCCTGGCTCTGGAACCCTGGGCTGGGGGCTTGTTGGGGCTGGGACCCCTCACTCCTGAGGTATCTTTCCTGATTCTTATCTGCCACACTTACTCTGTTCCACATCTGTGGCCCTCCTACCAGTCTTGATGTGGTATCTTCTTTAATTCCATAGTTGTAGGACTTCCATTCAGCTCGATTTCTGAGGGTTCTGAATGATGGTTGTTCTATAGTTTAGTTGTAATTTTGATGTGGTTGTGTGAGGAGGTGAGCCGTGCTTACCTATGCTGCCATCTTGACCAGAAGTCACCTGTTGTTAATCACATACAACAAAAGTGAACTAGTAATGACCTCCACACTTTTCCCCCTTTCCTTTGTCTCCTGATCTTTTAGATCTTTTCCTCCAACTCTATGAAAATCACATATGATTTTTAGGTGTTTGAGAAGACAGCCTCTACTCAGCAATAGTTAAAAAACACAAATCTCTGCTTAAATAAGTCTTTGGGTAGTTTCTAAAAAGATGAGAGTATTGAGAACTAAAGGGTATGAAAGGATGAGCTGTAAGACCCTCTCGTCCTGGCAAAGAGGCAGATGTGGGCACCTGTACAGTCAGGCCTTGGCTACCAAGAGGCAGCATGGTGCTCTGCCAGGCTGGGGGAAAGGCAACATGGGTGTTATGCTGATGTTGCAGAGAGGCAGCTTTAAGGCCCTGTGCACTAAGGCAGAGAAATAATTTTAATACCCTGTGAGGGGCTGATATAAAGACAGTTTTGGGTCCTGTGTAGGTCTGGCATAGAGATTGCACAGGGCACTGTCTCAGCCTTGTTGAGAGACAATTATAGGGTCCTGTACAGTCCAGCAAAGTGGCAGCATGGTGCCTCGTGTAGGCCTTGCTGAGATTTACCATGGGACCCTGCACAGTCAGGCAGAGAGGCAGCAGGGGGTCCCATGTGGGCCTGGCTGTGGAGCAGCACTGGCTTTGCACCATCCAGGAAGAAAGGCTGGTGTAGAGCCCTGTTCAGTCTGGCAGAGAGGTAGCATGGGGGACCTCTCTACCAGGGGGGGTCTGGTAGAGAAGGCAGTTAAACTGCCCTGTGCAATAAGGCAGAGAGGCAGTTTTAGCATCCTCTGTGGGTCTGGCATAGAGGCAGCATTGGGTGTTCTGAAGATCAGTCCTAAAGGCAATTTTAGGGTTTCGTGCAGAAGAGCAGAGAGGCAGCATGGGGCCCTGTGTAATCAGGCTGAGAGGCACCTGGAGTGGAATCCTGGAGGAGATAGGACAGGGGACTGTTGGCCTGGCAGAAAGGCAGAATGGGGTCCTCTTTAGTCCTGGCAGAGAGGCAGCATTTAGTTCTGTGCAGGCCTGACAGAGGGACAGCATGGAATCCTAGGCAAACTTGGTAGAGAGGCTGTTGTAGTGTGCAGTTCAGCAGAAAGGCCGTTATTGAGCCCTGTGTCATCTGGCAGAGGCAGGGTAGGTCCATGTGCAGGCCTGGTGGACAGCACCCGGTTCTTTACGTAGACCTGGCTAAGAGGCAGCATACAGTCCTGTGCAGGCCTGACAGAAAGGCTGTTTTAGGGGCCTGTGCAGTATGACAGAGAGGCAACATGTGCCAAGCGGCAGCACAGGATCCTGGGCACGCCTGGCAGAGAGGCCACATGGGGTCTGGTGCTAGCCATGCTGGAAGCAGTTTTAAAGTTTTGTGCAGTCAGGCCAGAAGGGAGCAGGAGCTGGTCTTGCCAGATATAAATAGGATACAAATCTCCCCCACTTTGACCAAGACATTAGCAGCTAAGGCTCTTGGGAGTGATGAGGAACCAAGAATATCCTGGGCTAAGCAAAACATCTCAAAAGAGTTGCATCTATTCAGAAACTGACTATTGTGAAAGATAAACATATCAACCTGGGGAAGTGGCCCCAACTCTGTCCTTATCCTTCAGGTCCTAATAGGAATGGTCTTTCTAGATAAGTAACGAGTTTGATAATGGCTGCAGTGCTTATTCCACACTGCCCATGGGCTCAGACGTGCTGGGAAGGGGTAGGGCTATCTCTGCAGTTGCAAGGTCCAAAAGTCTCCAGTCATTTTGTCAAGTGTGAGGAGACCTTTCATCCAGGCGGGAGCCAGGGTGCAGCTCTGCCCGTTATCTAGGGCCATCAGAGGCCTCTGGACTGAGTGCTGAGCTCAGACCATTTGAAGCCTAATCAAAGGAGCTAATGGCTCTTGCTGCATCCCTAATATCAATGAGATTAATTGTATCAGCTGGTCAATGGTCACAGGACGAAGTTCTTAGATAGGAAGAGCGAACTCAAGACCACTAAAGGTATAATCCACTCCACTGCCACCCGTGTGCTGGCACAGGACTGCCATCCACAGTCCATCATTCTTCCCAGCCTAGAAAAGAGGCCCTAGGGAAAGGGAGGGTGAGACCCTGGGGGACACATCAAGGACACACCTGCCCAAGACAGTTATTTCCCTCATCAGCCTGTTATGCTCCTCTCCTCATCCCCAGACTGAAAATTCCACTATTACATCGTGATTGGGTTAGATAACAGCAGAATAAGGTTACCAACTGCTCTGTCTGAGACTATGCCTTTCATATTTGTTTCTCTTTGTTGTTTTCAGTATGACATGATAGTCTATGGTACTTATTATTTTTATTATATCTTAACATCTTTGCAACTTAAATTCTTTTGAAAATCTTGCTGATTTGTAAAATTCAAAAACTGGGGACACTGGGCTATAGAGCGGGATTCCTAGAAGGCCCTCCTTCACCACCCCCTACCCAAGTCTTCTTATTCCACTAGACTTCTTTTTTCACTTCATCTGCTTAGCACTGAAAACCATAAAACAATGAGACGAGACAACATGCTCCCAGAGTTTTAATCCCAGATCTGCATAAATAGGATTCACCAATTCATCTCTACTTAACTCAGAAAGTTGGTGCCCTCCAGAAGGAAGTGTGTCCAAATGCCATCGTGACCCAACCAAGTCCACTTTCCCAGTCTCACCGCTTACCTCTTCCATCCCTCACTCAAATGCTCATTGCTCACAGTCACATAGACTATTTGCTTTCATAGCCCTCTGCTTTTTCTTCTGCCTTTAGTCAGACTGGTGAACTCCTGCTAATTCTTCAACATTAGGCCTAAGTATCACGGCCTCTATGAAGTCTTCCCTGACTTCCCCCTACACCTTTTCTTTCAGGCAAGTCAAATGCCCTTTATCCCTATGTCCGTAGCTCCCTGGACAAGTCTCATGTTCAGCATGTACCACACTGCATTTGGAACATGCTTTTTCTACTAAGCTAGGAGCTCTCCCTCAGAGCTTTTACCGGTGTGCATCTTTCGATGCCCAGCACCTAAAATAAAACACTTGGCATATATTTGTGCTATGGAGATTCTTGAAATCAAATATAATGGATTGAAGCAAGTAAATTGGTTAAAACCAACATCAACCATTATATTTAGTTAAAAACTCAAGAAAACAATAGAAATAAGGCAAGGTAACTTACTATGACCATTATTGTTATCACAGTTTTAGAGGTACTGGCCAAGACTACAAAGCAAGAAAAAGAAGTTACAGGTTTAAGGATGGGAAGGGAAGAGATTAAATTGTTATTATTTGAAGATTATATGATCATCAACAATTTAAAAAAGAGGACTTCTCTTTCCAGCCATGAGTAATCTTCTTTCCTGAAACAACCAAAAACTAACAAAATATGTGAAACAAGTTTTCCAGGCACTGGATAGCATGCAATGAAAGAAATTAATCTCTAAGAGGCCAGAAATAATTGATATGAGTCTTAAAATTGTCCCAAGTTATGATCTTGAGAGAGTTTCTAGGCTATGGCACAAATAGGGGAAACCCAGGGAGACCATAATGAATTCCCTGAGCTGAGTTGAGGAAACAGAACTAAAACTCCAGGAAGCCTAAGCCAGCTACAGTTTGCAGAACAGAGTAACAGAAAGGAGAGGATGACACAGCCAGAGAACCCCAGGGATCTGCAGAGGGTACCTTCCAGTATTCACCAGAGTATTCACCAGAGACTGATTAGCAAGGGAACTACCCAAAGCCAAGGAAAGAATCAAGCAAATGAAGTCAAGGTAACAGTGTCTGCTGCTCACATGGGGCTGGGAATAGTGTCCCTTCCTACCACATGATTTGTGGGCATTGAATACATTACACTGAAAGGTCTTGTCTCAGTGCTGGGGAATAATTATCCCTAGTCAGAACACTGCTCCAGTCCTGCCTATCAAATCTTAAAAGATCCAAAGGATCAAGTTATTCTGAAGTAATAAAACTGTATTTCAGGCCTGGCCAGTGCAGCTCAGTTGGTTAGAGCATCATCCCATTCGCCAGAAGGTTGAGGGTTCGATTCTGAGCACATACCTAGCTTGTGGGTTCAATCCCTGGTCGGAGTGCATATAGGAGGCAGTCGATTGATGCTTCTCTTTTACACTGATGTTTCACTCTCTCTCTCTCTCCCTCCCTCTCTAAAATCAATAAACATGTTTTAAAAAACCAAATCTCAGAACAAAGGGCAAAAATATTGGTGGGATTAAAAAAAAACCCCACAACTCCATGGAGTAAAATTTGCAACAACGGCATCCAACAAAAAATTACCAAGCTTACAAAGAAACAGAAGAAAAAAACAAAGTAAGGAGAAAACTCAATCAATTGTACTTTCTCAGACTGATATAGATATTAGAAGATAAGGACATTAAAATGGTTATTATATTTTTATTTCATATGTTTATTATGTTAAGCACAACTATGTAAGATTTTTAAAAATCTACATTGAACTTCTAGAGATAAAAACTACAATGTCTGAGAAGAAAAATACACTGAGTGAGATTGAAATCAGGTCAGATGTTTTCAAAGAAAAAATAGGGAAGTTCAGGACACAGCAATTAGAATTATACAAAATGTAGAACACAGAGGGAAAAAACATAATTAAAAAATAAAGAGGGTAAGTGATATGTGAGACAATCTCAAGCAGCTTAATAAAGGTCTGACTGGAATCACCAAAGGAGAGAAGAGAGAAAGAAATACAGAAAAAATATTTGGAGAAATAATAACCAAAAGTTTCCAAATTTGAGTAAAGCTGTAAGCATGCAGGTACAAGAAGGTTGACAAACTCCAAGCAAAAGAAAGATGAATAAAAATACTACGCAGTTAATCTTATGTAAAATATGTAAAAGTAAAATGCATGACAACAGTAGCACAAAGGTCAGAGGGGAGAAATGAAAGTATAAATGTTCTGATACTATATGAAATGGTACAGTATCACTTAAAGGTAGCATGTGGTAAGTTTAAAAAGTATACTCTGAACCTCAAAGCAGTCACAAGATAAAGGTTTTATAGCTGATCAATAAAGTAGATGAAATGGAAGGAGATAAATGGAAACAAAATATGTAATTAATGCAAAGACAGAAAAAGGAAATAAAGGATGAATGAGATAATAGTAAATAAATAGCAAGATGTTAAAACTAATCATATCAATGAACGCTTCAAATGTTAATGGTCTACTGGTTAAGCAATGGTTGCTACAATAGATACAATACCAAAAGCAAAAGCAATAAAATATTGATGAAGTAGATTCAAAATTAAAACTTAGGGCAAGATGGCAACATAGGCAGATATGGCTCGCCTCTTCACACAACCACATCAAGCTTACAACTAAAATATACAACAACCATCGCTCAGGAATATCAGAAATCAAGCTGAATGGAAGCCTGACAACTACAGAATTAAAGAAACCACATCCGTCCAGACTGGTTGTAGGGACGCAGACACAGAACAGGCTGGACCCATACCACGTGAATAAAAATTCAGGAGGGATATCTCTGGATCGAGGAGTCCCAGACCCACACCAAGCCCCCCAGCTCAGGGTTCCAGTGCCAGGAAGATAAGTCTGCACAACTTCTGGCTGTAAAAACAAGTGGGGCTTGAGTGAATGGAAGAAACTACTGGAGCCCCAAGCAGTTACTCTTGATTCACACACAGACTCATCTACTCATACTCACTCCCTCTGAGTGCCTGCAGCAGGGAAGCAGCTTAAAAGCACCTGTGACATACTGGGAGAAAATAAGTGCCTGGCATCAAGGCAAGCAATCCCTTTTCTGAGCCCTCCCCACACAGAGCAGGCTACTGATACCATGCCTGAGACTCCATCAACATGCCTAACACTGTTTGACCCACCTTTGAGATCCCCATAGGCTCTGCCCCACCCAATTTTGGGGCCCACCGAAGCTGCTTTTCCATAAGAGTGGCTGGTCTTGGCACCTAAATCCTATCAAACAAGCAACAGCTGGCTTCAGTGAGCCCTAGTGGCAGCCAGATTAGATTCACAGCTTGGCTTCACCTGGGAACCTCTGAACCCAGCACAAGTAGTAACCACCTTAGATTGCTTTACAGCTCAGACAGGGTGCCCAGGGCAAAACACAGGTGGAGGCTGACTTTGCCCTGCACCACCCAGGAAACTCCAGAGCCAGCACACCCAAGTAGACAGTTACAGACCACATTGGAGAACCACCACGATCTGCACACACGATCCTCTATGGATGGTGGAGGTTTGTGGTCAGTGGTCACAGCCAGTCCTTGCAGCTGACTGGCCTGGGTATATCCCTCCCATTGATCTATCATCAGCAACCAAGGCTCAACTATAAGAGGAGGGTGTACTCAGCCCACATGAAGGGTACACCTCAAGTACCCAGCTTAGGTGATTGGGGAAGCTGTGCCATTGGACCCTACAGGACACCTACTACATTAGGCCATACAACCAAGACACAGAGTCAAAGCAGCTCTACCTAATACATAGAAACAAACACAGGGAGGCTGCCAAAACAAAGAGACAAATAAACATGGCTTAAATGAAAGAACAGAGCAAAACTCCAGAAAAAGAGCTAAGTGATATGGAGATAAGCAATCTATCAAAGCCAGAGTTCAAAACACTGTTTATAAAGATGCTCAAGGACCTCAGCGAGGACCTCAGCAGCATAAAAATAGACTCAGAAACAAAGGATGCTAATTGAAATAAAGAATAATTTACAGTGAAACAACAATAAAGTGGATGGAGCCAAGAGTCAAATCAATGATTTGGAACATAAGGAAGCAAAAAACAACCACACAGAAAAACAAGAAGAAAAAAAGAATTCAAAAAGATAAAGATAGTATAAGCGGCCTCTGGGGCAATTTCAAGAGGTTCAACATTTGCATCATAGCGGTGCCAGAAAGAGAAAAGAAAGAACAAAAAATTGGAAATCTATCTGAAAAAATAACGAAAGGAAACTTTTTTAATTTGGTGAAGGAAATAGACATGCAAGTCCAGGAACCACAGAGTCCCAATCATGTTGGACCCAAAGAGGACCGCACCAAGACACATCATAATTAAAATGCCAAGGGTCAAAGATAAAGAGAGAATCTTAAAAACAGAAAGAGAAAATCAATGAGTTACCAGTTTGTTGCCAGATGGGAGGGGGAGGAGGAGAATGGGTGAAGAGGTGAGGAGATTAGGAAGTACAATAGGTAGTTACAGAATAGCCATGGGGATGTAAAGTACAGTATAGGAAATGGAGTAGCCAAAGAACTTATATTCATGATGCATAAACATGAACAATGGTGGGGGGAGTGCCTGAGGGAGTAGAGGGGGCTGGGTGGAAGTGGACAAAAGGGGGATCAGGAGAACTGGGTAATTAATGAAATATAATTTTAAAAAATACAAATAGGTATTTACAGAATAGCCATTGATATGTAAAGTACAGTATAGGAAATGGAGTAGCCAAGGAACCTATACCCACGACCCATGGACATGAACAATTGTAGAGGGATTGCCTGAGGGAGTAAGGGGTGCTGGATGGAGGGAGGCAAATGGGGAATAAGTCAGGACAATGGTAACAGCATAATCAAGAAAATATAATTTTAAAAAACATAAAATGCAGAAGATAAAAATGATTACATTAAAAATAAGCAAAAATAAAAACAGAATTTGAGAAAAGAAAAAAGAATATAAGAGGATATGCACTTGATGAGATGACAGCATTATAAAAGACATGTCTCTGGATCGATACAGATAGGGACATAGATATAGAAAGTATTCAATTGATCAGAAATGCACACAGTGGCACTAAGAGAAAACACAAGATGGCTTTTGTTAGCAAGGAAGCCATTAGGAAACAACCAAAAGTGTCTACTGCATCAGTAAGCAATAGGGCAACATTCCTGTAACTGAGCCAAGAGTCTAGAGTTCTAATATGAGCTCCAACACAAGAGCACTGGAAATTGGGGCCAGTCTCTTAACATCTTTGACCTCTTACCACCATCCATAAAGGCAAAGTCTGGACCATTTGATCACTATAGTACACTTAGCTCCACATTTTACCGCTGAAGTAATTAACAGGCTATTCCTTTTAGTTCTGCGCAATAACCCAGGAAGCAAGAAGGTGCCTCCAGGTCCCCAAAATTCTTAGCCTTTGTTTATTAAGAAGATATCCACCTGTTTGATCCCCATTAATCTTCCCTACAGCTTCTAAGAACAGCAAGCTTTTACTTCTGGCAGGATTAAAGCTTTACAAACTCCTCAAAAACAAGAATCACAACTTGTTAATGTCTTGGGATGAGCAAAATCCTGGAACAAGGTAAATGTTTAATGAATAACTAATTGTTGAATGGGTGAATAAATAAATTAGTTCTTATTCTACAAATGAAAAAATTGTGGCCAGGGAGGTGATGGGATTATATAGCCAGGAATTCATGATGTCTGCTACAAATCCATGCTCTTCGACTGATGGCAATGCCTGTTTCTCATGCCTATTGAAAAGATTGGAAGAGAGGTGGTAGTGAGAAACAGGGACCCTCCTGAGTGACCATAAATGATTGGCAGCAATACACTATAAATGTGGCCATTCGAGTCTCTGAATGCTTTATAGTACAATGTGAGACAGCCTTGTTATGCTCACTTGAGTGTCAGGAAGGTCTCCTTAAACCCACGGTACAGGGATCTCTGATGGAGATCTCAATGGAGAGGATGGTAGTCAACTTGCAGGGCAACTGGAGACTTTCAAAAGGGGTTGAAGAAGGTAGGAAGGGGCACCCTGGAGAGACCCAGGGTACTCAGGGAGCCCTCCAGCAACCACATTCAACCTCATCAGCTAAATGTCACGGGTCATGCTTTACTAATGAAGTACAAAAGCCCACTGACAATTTCCTTCACCTCTTTTTTCCTCTTTTCTTTCTGAATGTGGATTCAAGCTTCTTTTTATGATTATTTGACACCCACCACTTGGTCCTGATATGCATTCCTGAGAATGAGAAGAAAGAGTCACATACAATTGAAAATAGGGCGGGTGGTATGTGCAGATTGTGTGTGGAAGCAGAAGACAAGCTTGACAACCACTTTCCAGCTTTGAGGCTCAGTGCTAGAGAGTGCGCAGCAGTCTGGCACTCAGCACAGCCCCAGAGCACCAGCTGAGCAAGCTTCAGTGTCAAGATTGAGGGTGGCTGGGGTGGACTTGGGCCTTAAGAGCAAAGGAGTCTGCTCTGCCTCATCAGCCTGGGCCTGAAGTAAGCTAATAAGAAAAGCCAGGGGATACTACTGCTGCAGCATGGATGCCGCTAAGATAGCATTAAAACCCCATTCATTTACTCATTCATTCATTCACTCATTCATTCATTCATTCATTCATTCAATAGTTATTTCACACCTACAATGTGCCAGCCACTGATTTGTCTAGTTCTCTGGTGTAGTAGCCAAACAAGATTTGCTACTGATAAACCAATAGAGAACTTTCCAAATTCTGACTTTGTGTACACAGGGAGAACCCCCAGAATACCAGAATTACCATCTGGAGGACAGGCACCTTGTAGTACAAGCTTCCCCAGCTAGGTAAGTGTTCTAGGAACCCATCTGTATCAGCTGGTGTTGATGAGAGAGGCTGAGTTCCACTTCAATGAAATTTTTTTGAAAATTCTTTCAACACCTTTGCCCATTTCATGATGGGTGATTTATAAGCATACCTGTCCACCCTGTTCTGAATTTTCAGCAGTTTTTTTTTTACTAAAAATGGCATGACCTCCATGCCCTACCTTCCCTATTCACCAGTTTCTCCCAAAGTGACTTTTTTTATTTCCCCAGATGAAAAAAGTTCACAAAGGGAAACATTTTGCCTAGTGGAAGAGGTGAAACAAAAAAATGACAGAAGCACTAAACGGCATCAAAATATGAGTTCAAAAACTGTTTTGAGCCGTGGGGAAAAAGTCCCAATAGCTATAGTGCACCAGTTGGAGAGTACTTTGAAGGTGACTGAAGTTTAAACATGCGAAAATAAATACACACTTTTTTACAAATAAATTCTGAGTTTTGGGGGTCCCCCTCATACCTTAGTAAAATAGTGTACAAATCTTGTTTTGCAATTAGAATGAAAATGTAAAGGAGACGTCTCTGGCATAGAGGAGACATAGGATTGCTCTCAGAAGGCCTGTGTCCCCTGCTGTCCCCTAACTGTGTGTGTCCTCCAACAAGACGCTTCCCTTCTTGGACTCTTGGTCTTCTCTCTGGTGGAATGGGGGTTGTCACATACACTGTCTCCACCCAACAGGTGGCTGGGAATGAGTTTAGTCTTCTTCTGTGAAGGATGAGTTTTGACATTTGATTCTAGCATTTGGGAATTTGGAGTCTCTTTGAATCAGTCTCTGCAATGAAATATATTAACCAAAACCAGAGTCAGGAGTTTGTCCCTTTGAGCCAATTTGGAAAAGGAGTCAGGTAAATGGTTTGAGACACCTAACTGGTTCCATTTGGGTGCACATATTTAAATGTTTGTAAATAAATGTTTGAATCCAACTTACTACGGCTAATTCTGCCCTTTTTCAAAATACCAAGGTTTCCTTGGAAAACTTTACCTGGACTAGGAAAACAACCCTCATCAGAGCTATATTCAACAATGACAGCTATAGAAGACTAATCAATTCCAGCACCCTGAGTTTCAGGGGAATAGTTTAGTCTAATAATATTCGGTTGAAATTTAACCAAATATGAAAAGCTTTGGAGAACAGAAGAATTTGGGCCAGAGCTGGACATGTGGTTTAGATGCCCCCCACCTACACACCGCCCGATCGGCAGGTGGGGTGACCGTCTCACCCTTACTCTCAACGGACAATGTGCGTTTTGTGAGCGCTGCCTGTTTTCCAAGGGCAGTGGGCTTTACAGTTTCTACAAAATGCTTGTAAGGATATTGCTAAACAGACTCCAGGCCCTTTTTCATAGATCTCTAATTACACCTTAGTCTTCGTTCTGTGCAAAGCATTTGTTCCTTTATGTAATCAAGGATGCTGCCAGGATGCAAGTGCCAGAAGCAGTGTCACATGCAGGCAAAATTTGTGGCGTTCACTTTGTTCTTACCTGTTCACTCAGCCAGACATTCAACAAGCATGTCTTGCCTGTGTGCCTTCTACTCTCAGAGACTAAGCTCCAAAAAAAACATAAAAACACAGACACTGCCTTCAAGAAACAAACAAGTGATAAACAAACAAACAAAAAGAAATAGAATGAAAGGCAACCATACATTGATGTTTCTCTCCCTCTCTCCTTCCCTTCCCCTCTAAAGAAATAAATAAAATCTTTAAAAAAAAAGGAATAGAAATGTCTTTACAAACCAGAAACCTCTATGTCTGATTTTATCATTATACCCCTGACCTAGTATTATCAATATTATTATCTAAAAGTTAAAATTCTCTCAATTATAGATAAAAAAGTAAGAAGTTAAAATTTTCCTCTGTGTGCTTTTTGAGAACATCAAATTTTTACAATATTTAAAATTTTAATAATTCAACTGGAATTTGAAGTATAAGGGGAAAGATAATAATTCAGGGAGCCCCAAGATTTCCCCTTTGGCTCCAGACCAGTGGAGCCTTGGGTATCCCTGTACCTGTTGACAGGGCATCAGAATAGCTCAGGATTACATCTGGAGCCCACCACTCTTTAAGGTCTTGGCAGGCTCAAAAATTCTACAGAGCATTGGGTAGGTTCCATTTATTGAGAGGCAGTCCCAAATGTTTGGAGAGTTTCTACATTTGTGGGAAATATTCTGACAAAGGATTTATAGTGGTTCCTCCTAAGTGAAGTCATTCCTATGCCCCGTATTAATAAGGAGAAGATCAGAATGGTTTTGACATTAATGGATCCATCTGCCCTGGTTTCTATACACATTTCCTATGAATTTGGTGAAGTAGGTTTTCATGGAATTCTGATAGTTTGACTCATCTTGCACTGATGTCATTGGTAGGAATGGATCCAAACTCATCAATGTCACTGGTAGGCACGGCTCCATGGGTCTGAATTCTGGTTCCTCTGTTTCTCACCTGGAAGAGCTTGAGTAAGCTTCTTTACTTCTCTGAGTCTCAGAATGCTCATCTCTAAAATGGGTTTTGATGGGTTGTGTAAATGGTATAATTCATTTAAATGTGTCTAGTAACAGTGATCATTCAGTGTTAGTGATATGTAGTCATGAGTAGCAGCCAAGGACGTGCTAGAGGAATGTGGTGATTCTGCAGCAGGTCAATTGTGAGTCCTATGCAGACAGCTGGTTCGGTCTAGATCTGGAAGGAGATTGGGCAGTAGCCATTATCCACACAGGGGAGCTGAGACCCATCCTTCACTAGCAGAGAAAAAGATTGGGCTGAGTATTTCTCACATGACAATGCCTGCCTCATTTTTTAAGTTAATTAACTAGTTTAACCAGCTACTCATATAAGAAATGTGTTGTAAAAAATCAAATAAAAACAGGTAACAAGTACAAAGTACATTTGCGCTCACTGCTCCCTCTCTTCCCACTGCCCTCTTCAGAGGTAACTGCCAGGGATGTGCCCTTCCACGCTTGCTCTACTACACACAGGTGGTACATGTGCATATATAATCGGCTATCGGGTTTTTAAAGTTCAAGTGAAACCAGTCTATTATTTTTCTATAACAGCCTTTTATTACTTTAATAGTATTTTTGGAAATATTTTCAAGTCAGCACAAACAACTCTTATTCTCATCAATGTCTACACAGTAATTCAAGTCACAGAAGGTCCATAATCTCTGTAATCAATCTTCTGCTGGTGGATATTTTGGTTACCCCCACCCCCTTTTGGAGGGGAGCTGTGGTAAACAATACTACAGAAAGAATATCAGTGTGGAGACCATTCCTTCATGAGCCCAAATACATTCAAACTTCTGAGTTAAGGATATTGCAGACCCTTAAAATGAAAAGGTGCTACATTTTAAAGCAGAACCAGATTCACTTCAGTTGAATAAGTATTCACTGAGACTAGACTACATATATGAAGCCAAGGAATCCCATCAGGGATGGGGCGACTGGCACAGGGGTTGAGTGACAAGGCAGCCTGAACGAATCTAAGCAACTTTTAACTGGTTTTTGCTGTCCTATTCAGCTGCCAACATAGATGCTGGGTTTAGCCCTGAGGATTTAAAAAACACCATGGACATGTGACAGTGCACAAACAATCTACTAGGAGCTGAGAGGGGTGAGGAACTAGAGGGGGAGGCATGGCATGCAAGTGCACAGGTAGCCAGCATTATATTATTACAGACATTTCATCAAACACTTATTGAGCCCGTCTTGAGCCAGGGACCATAGAAGTCTGGTAGGCAAGATGAGGAGGAGTGCTCGTTCCCTGCCACCAAGCACCACCACCTATCATTCAGAGGGAAAAGAAAACATGAAAGCAGGTTAAGATGTAGGATAGAATAGTACAGACAGTAGGAGGGTATAGAAACCAGATCAGGAGAATTCAGAGTGGGGAGAATAATACAATACTTTCATCTAGGAGAAGGGGGAAGGGAAAGGGATGAGGATGACTGTCTTCCCCCTGCATCACCCACCTGTGTGGGTGGCATTAACATCCCCACAACGCAAGCTGGAGCTTCCAGGAGCATCTTCAGTTTCTCCCATTCCCTCATGCACCCCCAAATGTTCTCAACTATAATTAGAGAATAGCACTCTGTGTCCTCCCAAATTCAGGTCCTCGCCCTCTCGTCAGAATATTTGGAGGAGTTTTCTAACTAATGTCTTCACATCCATATTGTCTACTTGCTGCCTCAACAATAATCACCCAAAATTACATGTACGATCATGTCACTTGTCTGCTTAAGATCTTTTGCTAATGTCCCCTTACTTAGCATAACAATATCAAAAATTTATTACTATCCTATCAACTTCCCTATTTTATTTTTGTCATAACTTCATATGTCCTTTTGTTAGTTTTTTTTCTGGTCTCTCAGGCTGTTACCTTCACTTCACCACTGTGCTCTGTATTTCAGGGGCTTGGTGTTTACAAACTTTTGCCACTGGCGTTTCTATCAGGACCTAGAGTACGCCAATCACCAACCAGCAGGAAACTGGCAGCCGGAAGTAAAAGACAATCTTCCTTTTGCTGAGGTTCCTGAAGTTCTAGTGGTTGCTGTTGTGGCAGCAGGAGTGCAGTGGTTCTAGATTCCAGCAGCCTGAAAAGGGGCACCTTTTCAGTAGTTCAAGCCCCAGTCAAGGTGACACCACCTTGTTGGATCCAGGACTGAAGGCACCAACAACCTCCAACCAGCAACCTCTGGGTTCCAGCCCAGGAACATTAGCAGCTTTAAATTCCCTTCTTCCTGTTTCTCTTCCAGCTCTTCAGTACCTTGGTAACCAATCCCCTGTATTCAGTCTTCTCATTTAAAAATACTTGCAGTAATATCTGTTTTCCATAGTTAACTCCCTTATTATTTTTCTCAGTCACTCCTTAAAAAAGCAACAAAAAGAACTTGATTTTATCCTAAGTAGTAATATCCATGAGGTCATAAATTGGTATATATTTTTCTAATAAATATTAATCTAAATGCATAACTGTTACTATTATCTAAAATCATCTTATCTACTGCTATATACTACATTCTGGGAAACTCTAGTCTGTAGAATCCAATCCAGCCTCCCCTTCACCATTTGCTTCTGACCCCCCTCTCCATCTCCCATCTCCGGTTCCTCTGCGTGGACTCTTCCATTCTCCTCTCTATCCTTCCTCCCTGAAGCATATGCCTTTCTTCAGCAACAGCATGTATTTTCACGCCTTTTCATGCTTTGTTCTCTATTCATGAAAATATCTTGACTCCTTCCTTGACCGGAAATTTCTTCTTACTCTTAATTCAATCATTACCTAAATTTTGAAGTTGCATTCAAACTTTATTCTATTCAAAAGTTAGCTTTAACTTCCTTCATGCTCCCTACTAGCCAGTAAATTCCTTTGTATAGTCAAAATGTAACCCCCACATGAATTTCACATGGTAGGTCAGAGTATGCTTGTTGAGTACATAATTGAGAAATGGATGAATCGCCTGGTATCTGTGGCTTCAGTGGAATCTGAAGCTGGGAAGGCAACCTGGAGGAGAGGACAGAATGATGTGCATGGTCACCATGAAGCACAAGGTATGTGCTTACAGAGTGGCCCAAATGGGATGGTCCAGTTAATCCAGTATAGAAAGAACTATAGACCTTACCTTTAAGATTTAGAATTCAGTAAAAATGCTTTCTTTGCACTGCACCCCTACTGAACACGAGGACCCAGAAGCCACCTCAAGATTTTCATTTCTTTGAGATCTGTCTTCATGCACATGGACTTTCAGGTTATTTTATCTAGAGTAATAAGAAATTTCTGAACCAACAGCAACCCAAAAACTATTAATGACTCAAGAGGTCAACAGCACCTGGACTATTGTCCTATCAATATTTTCCAGACATGTATTCCATGAAAAATTCAATGCTAGAAGAATTTTCAGGAAACTAACCAAAATACACCTTTAATAATTATAATATGGAAATAATAAAAGTCAAAAACATAAGCTTTGGAGTCCAACAGACTAGGTTCCTTGCTCCTATTTGGCAGCTTTCTATTTAAGTAGCTAGAAGCATTTACTAACCTTATCACACCTTGGTATTCTCCTCTGAGAAAATGGGGATTATAATGCTTACCTTACAGTGTTGTTTTGAGAAGTCTATAAAATAATATAGACTAGCAACTACTTAGTATTCAGTTAAGTGAGGCAGTTATTTTATTACTATTAATATAATAACAAATGAAATAGAGTCGAAATTGCTATTGGGGATACTAAGTTAGAAGAGCTAAGGAAACAGAAACCTCGGGTGGGCTGTGTGAAAGGGGACTGTGGAGCTGAGCCCTGAAGGATGTCAGTGGAGTGGCTGCCCTTGATCTGAAAGGCTGATGGCCCATAGCTCTACAGCAAGGAGAATTCGGGACTGCAGGGTGTGGATCGCAAGTTAGCCAAAGATTCTTGGAAGAGATTTCCATTTGAAGTGTCAGGCTGATCTGAAGTCAACTGGGCCAGCTTTCAGCCCTCAGAGGGCAAAGGGACACAAGAACCCGGGGACACAGGGTAAATAAACACCATTAGCTCTGACAGCCAAAATAGGGGCCTATGAACTAGCCTTACAGATATGTTTTCAGCTCTCTCTTGATTACATCAGATGATCTCCACTGCCTGCCACATAATCCACAAGTTTCTCTCTACTGTTCATATAAAGGAGATATCACTGGGGGGACTTAAAGTAGCTAAAGAAGGCCTTGCTTTATAAAATAAGGATATTTTTAAAGTTATTGTGTAACATTTTTCGGTGTAGTATGATTCCTTCTACAGTACAGACCATCCCACATTTTTGTTTGGCATATTTGTGCTTTTGCCCCTCAGTGGGTTCTTCAAGCATGTATATCTCTGAAACATCCTGACATTAAATGGCTTTGAGTCAGACCCCATTCTAGCTACTGGACAGTTATTCCAGGGACACACTTTATGTTTAAGGAATTTATAATGAGAAGAGACAGAATAGGCATATGAAAGAAAAGGCTTAAGAATGTCTTTTTTAAAAATATTTTATTTATCTTTAGAGGGGAAGGGAAGGAGAGAGGGAGAGAAATATCAATGTATGGTTGCCTCCATGTGTCCCCTGCTGGGAACTAGCCTGCAACCCAGGCATGTGCCCTGACTGGAAATCGAACCATGGTTGCTTGGTTCCCAGGCCCGAGCTCAATCCACTGAGCTACACCAGCCAGGGCAAGAATGTCTTTTAAAAGTTTTTTTTTTTTTTGGAACTCTGTATATCCTGAAATCTTACCAAAAGGATTTAAAATAGCACATAATAAAAAACACACTTCTAGGACCTACAACATGGACAATGAGCTGATACAAGCTCTTCACTTAGCTAGAAGATACAGGGTGAACCATCAGAATTTTCAGAAATATAGCTGAGTTCACAAGAAAGAATTAAAATCCCCAGGTGCTCGGAGCACAGAGGGAGCTGAAGGTCTGAGCAATAAACAGTGAGGTGAGTCTGGGGCATGATTGCCAGACCTGGAAATAGGCCAGATGGCCAGGAACATGGGTTTTCAAATCCCTCAGAAGATAGAGCCACAGGAGATAAGGCTACAGGCCTGCAAAATACACAAAGTGGGATCTGAGATGCCTGGTAGGACAGCTGCACTGGTAGTAAACCAGGGACTGGAGATTCTACCCGATGGCCCAGGGAGGTGGGAAGAAGCTTATCACCAAGTCAGGATATAACATAAAAACTGGTCCTGGGCTAGAGACTCCTGATACGTCTGGACACATGGCAGAAGCAAATGTGAAGTGCTCTGAGTCCCTCTAATATGAGCTTCACATTCCTGAAGGACTGGGCAGTCTACACAGTGCTTTCACTAGGCAGAGACTGTTATAACCATTTAATAGATAAGGAAGTGGAGACTCAGTAAGGCTGAATCATTGTCCAGGATCACACGTCAGGTAAAGAAGAGACCTGGACCCAAATCCAAGGACTTTCCATCTGTAGCCCTGTCTCTAGCATGTGGGCTCACAGGGCACCTCCTGGGACACCAGGAAGTGGGCAAGCTGGCGCTATAGACACCCTGGGATCAGATGCAAGTGCAAAGATGCCTCACTTAAGGAGGTGACATGCCTCACTGAAAGATATGTCACCTCCTCTCCCACACCTTCACACTGCTCATCTAAGTAGGGAACATGAGGACAGGGGATGTCTGGGGGGGGTGCTGGAGTTTCTGGTTGATGAAAATCAGAAACTGCTCCCATCAAGTGGGAGTCTTTTTTTTCTTGAAAGCCACTTGAACTTTGTCATTCCAATGAGGTAAGCTTATCTCTTCCAGTGTTTGCTTAGCTCGTGGGTGGGAAATGTCATTACCCTCTCCTAATTTTATGGGAAACTACTTACAGGTGATAAATTTAAAAATAGCCACTAGCCTCCTTGGCCTTGTGGAGGAAAGAGGATTCTCGCCTTGTGGCAGCCAACTTGGTCTACCTGCCTCTCCGTCTGTCAGGCTGTCCATTTACTCTGGGAGTTGGCAGTTGTTCAGCAGCTGTGCCAGCCCCTGACCACCTGACTGAATCATTCCCAGGCACTGCCTAGACAGGAAGTACAGGCAGCAGTGCCCACAGGGAATCAGTTCACAGGTCCTGCTTTTTCTCAGACACCCAGGAAGGAGTGCCTGATCAATCCAGGCTTCCCAGAGGCCTCTGGGATGAGTGTCATGAGCCTCCCTCCCACTCTCCACCTCAGAGCCCAGAGAACAGAACTGTGAGGAGCATGTCCCCAGGCATCTGTGGTCCAGCGGAGAGGGTCTGGATGCAAAATTTATATGCCAGATGTAAAACAAAATTGATTTTAGACTGTATTAAAGAAAAAAAAGCATTTATTTCAGCAAAAAAGAGCAGCAGCCCAGGAAACACAGATTCAAGTAGTAACCTAAGTTGTCCACCAAGACAAAGAGGAGGCCGCCTTTTACAGTGAAAGTTCTAACCCAGGTTCTCAATTAGGTCCATTTTAGGTAAATGAGGTACACAAATTGTACACTTCTGATTGGTCTAAATCTCGCTTGATTTTTCAGCATTATGTGTCCTGATTAGTCATTATGGAGCAGTTCTGATTGATGGGGTAAAGGAGCAGAGCATAGTGGGGGATGCTGAAAGTTCAGTGTAAGGTGGGCATAGAATATGTGAGAAGCCCTCAGTTGACCATGCGGAGTCCATTTCAGCTGGTAAGTTTCTTCTCAGGTTCATATCAAATAAATTTTTCTTCTCAGAGTCTACATTTGACTGAAGTATTTGAAGTATTTGGGGGAGAGGGATTAAAGAAAGATGAATGGAGATTCACTGTGCAGCAAATGAGTAGCTTCAAATTCAACACTAGCCTATCTAGAAACCCTTCCAGTCTCACTAACACAGTGGTGTCTTAGCAACCCATCACCCTCCACCCTCTCACTGGCCCCCTCCTTTCTGCCTTCCACACTTCTTTCTGCTCCCCTGACATTTGAGAGGGAGAAAGAAGACACAACCAGGCCCCTCTCCCAGTCTCCTACACAGCAGCCCTTCTCCTTCACTAACTTTGCCCTCAATAAACATATATCTTGGGTCTCACACACCCTCTATCCCAAGCAGCTTATCTAGTCACTTACACACACACACACACACACACACACACACACACACACACCCTTTCTTCTCCAAGAGAATTCCCAATGCTACTTCCTTACATATATGAAAATAACAAATCTTTGTCTCACCTGGAAGAAATTAGGGTCTAATATGGCCACCCTCGGTATAATGAGATACATTAAAAGGTACATAATCAAGGTTCAGAATAAAGTAAGAGGAGACTGTGGGTGTGTCTGTCACCCTTTGAGACACTTTTCTCTCTCCCTCCTGAGTGCTAGGGCATTTGTGGAGACCGTAGATAACTATGAGTTCTTAGCATACAGCCTGCTCAGGGTTCCCCAGGTACAGTCCCAACTTGGGGCCTAGTAGACACTCTGTGTCCTGGACACTGTCAGACTAAAGCTGAGCAGGGAGGGGAGCACCACTGAGCACTAGAAGGAAAGGTTTAATGGTGCCAGAATCCACATGGCCCCACATGCAACAAGTGCCCTCTGCCCACACTGTTCAGAAGGCAGTGACCCCTTCATGGCAATGTACATGCTAGTGCCACTTGTCAGGGATGCTGGAGAAGGGTTCTGGCACTGAGCACATGAGTGGATGAGAGGTCCTCTGAGGTGCTGGATCAACAGGGAAGAGTATGTGTGAGGGAGGGGAGATAGCGGAGCACACCTTTACTATGAGCTACCACGCTCATAGTCCTGTGCTAGGCCTGTGCCCTTCATGTCTTCCTGTGACATCAGTGTCCACTGGCATTAGTCCTCAACCACTCACGTTTTCCTGCCTCATGCAGAACCAGAATCTGAGGACTGCTGGGCTTCCAGAGCAGATGCTCCAGCAGCCAGAGAGTTTCAGGGTGCAGAGCAGGGACTGCCAGTTTAGCAGATATGACTGTGAGCATATAGTCATCATGGTGATTGTGCTGCAGGTAGGAACAGACAGGATCTCCCATCAGGGGAGAGAACTGTCCAGGAAATGGAGAGAGTTCTGTCTGGAATCTGCCATCTACTCAGGCACAGGCTGGAACAGCAGAGCAGGAAGGCAGAGGAAGGAGAAAGAATGGATAGAGATGGGAAGAGAGTAGCTAGCTCTCAGCCTGGGATGACATGTAGCCAGCCCTACTGCCATCCTCTCACATGGACTATCAGCCAAGTCCCAGCCCCATTAGAATACAAACACACGCACCTCGATCTCCTTGATGCCCAGCCCCACTGATTCCATGATTTGAGGGGGTTGCCAGACTGACTACTCCATATCTCTTTATAGCTCTTATCTTCACTTAACAGTAAGAGCCAGGGCCTCATTATCTTTTGATGGCTTTATGTGCTCACCCATCATTATTTGGACACCTACCAAGTGTCAGGTATTGGGAATACCAAAGAAGAAGTACGGTGAAAAAGAATACATACAGAAATCAAACCAGTAGAAATTAGAATATAGATATTTGCCACATGCTCTAGGAGCCAAGAGACTTCATAGAGGAGGTAATCAGGTGGGAAAGACAGGCATGGAAAGCAGAGCAAAAGCAACCATGTAGGCATGGGTGTCCCTGATGTATTCAGTTGCCCGGCAGGTACTATATTCTTCCTTTCCACTACCTTGTAACTACCAATAAAATGCACCTCAATTTCCACACAGCTGGTTTAAACGGTTTACATCTTCCCTATAGTATGTTCCACTTTAACATTTCGAAAAGGAGACTGATTTGGACTGTGGAGGCAGCCATACTCATCAAGGAGGAAATCCCAGAATACAAAACAGCTTTAGGGGCTGATGATAACTTTGTAAAAATTAGGTTCTGTATAATGAAAAAGATGGGAAGAGCCCATAGGGTTATGTAAGTAATGTGAAGTTTTGAGTTTAAAGAGGTTCTTGGTATTTTTATGTTTGTCCAGCTCTAGATACGCACACTATATACACACACTCAAACATAGGTACATAGATATGTATACATACCCGTGTGTACTCATGTTTCATGGGAGAGTAGCCCCTTAAAGGCTGCAGGACCACAGGGCTTAGCACTTGATTGACACTGTTAATGTTTGCTGAATTAGGGCAAATCTCTGCTGTGCCCATTTTTTTTATCATTGACCATTGCTCTCAAGTTAATATTTGAACCTGGCCATAACGGAGGCGATAGATGCAGACCTATGGCCAACATTCAAAGGGGGAAGAGCCTGCTATAAATCAACCCACAGTGGACAGCCTCACTAACAGAGCTGCTGATCAGCTGTGGAAGGAATCTCACTGCCACCATGAGTTTCTCCGGCAAGTACCAACTGCAGAGACAGGAAAACTTTGAGCCCTTCATGAAGGCAATTGGTGAGTGAGGAGTTGGGTGCCAAGAATGGTGGTCATGGTGATAAGGGTCTAGCCCAGTAGGTGGTGTCCAGTCACAAATGTAGGTTCAATATTGGGATGAGAGGAGAGATTCAGGCTTTATGCAGAGCAGGGGCCATGCTATACTTGTTCCTGTTGCAGTCACTTGTAGCTTGTGCTGGTACTCACTAGGCAGGGCCACTCCATGGGCAAGTGGAAAGAGCACTGAACTAGAGTCTGATTTGGATTGAGGCCACCTCTGCTAGTGACTCATTGTGCGACTCTACTCATTCATTCATTCTTCTAGCAAATTGATTCAAGGCCAACCATGTTCTCAGAACTGTTCTGGGAAGATACAAGATAAACAGATAACAATGGAATCACATTCCCAAAGTCACAATTTAGAGAGAAAAGAGAAGAAATAAATACAATGAAGAATCTCCTAATGTTTTCTGAGTGTTGTTGCCCAGTGCCAGGCACTGTGATAAGCCATTGATATACAATATCCTACTGAATCCTCAATAAAAAATACTGAGTTGGGTACTATTACATTTTCCATTTTACAGTCAAAGCAACTGAGGCCTTGAAAGGTTGAGTAATCCCAACCTAGGTCACTCAGGTAGAAAGTGTTTGCAGCAGGATTTGAAGCCGGCAGCTGTTCCCAGAGACCCCATTTTAACTCCCTGTGCCCTCCAGGGGATTGTGCAGGAGGATGTGGTGCTCCTGGGAGGGTTTGGGTGGGGGAAGGTTTGATGGTGGCGAAAATGAGCTTTGGATAACTCCTGGAAGATGAGCAGGTATCCACTAGGAGACTGGGAAAGGGGTTGTGCTTCAGGTAGAGGAAGCATTGTGAGCAAAGGGGCAATGTGACAAGGAAGGGGGCCAAGAGGGAAAAGGGTGGGAAAGACAGCAAATACAGAGGGGAGGCCCTTCAGGGCCAGCAGAGAGCTTGGATCTTCTGCAGAGCCAGTCATGCCACCTCTCTGTGTCTCACTCCCCTCACCTGTGCAACAAGACCCCCTCACACTGTCAACACACATGGTTTTATGAACCTCAATTCATATAACACCATAGACATGGTCTGAAATTTGTAAATCTCTGTCTCATGGCAAGGGATTCCTGATATTTTTCCTTGAGAGACTTGAGAGCAGAGGTCAAGGTAGGACTAGGTGGATAGGTATATATGAGGGCAGTCCCAGCGGGTATGTGTTGTTCTGGCATAATTTTTAACAACCCCCCAGCCCTCCCCACATTCTCACTGGGTGTGGAGGGCAAAATGCTTATACTCAAAGATCAAAGTCTCTGGGAGTTAAGTGAGGAGGAGTAAGGAAGGAGAGTGTGCAAGAAGCAGGGTGCTCACTAGGGGAGAGGTCCTTCAGGCCAGAGGTGTGTCTTTTTCATAAACCAGTTAGCAACATAGTGAGCTGGCCAGGGAAGGTCAAATTAGGCCCCTGGCCTTTCCTTTCAAAGGTCAAAGCCCATGTTGCCCACAGGACTCCAGTACATGCCTGTGGTCTCCAGGGAGACAAGCACCTCCCTCTCCCCCTCATTCTACAATTTCTCTTGTGACCATTGCCTTGCAACTCCCACCTCTGCCCCTCTCTAATCTCAAATAGTTTCTGCTAGGACTGCCTGACGACCTCATCCAGAAGGGGAAGGACATCAAGGGAGTGTCGGAAATCGTGCAGAATGGGAACCACTTCAAGCTGACCATCACCACTGGGTCCAAAGTGATCCAAAATGAGTTCACCTTGGGGGAGGAATGTGAGATGGAGCTCATGACTGGGGAGAAAGTCAAGGTAGGAGTATCCCTCAACATACACTCTGCTTCTGGACTTTCCTTGGAGCCTGGTCCCAAAGCTTCCTCTCTCAAGGGTCCCACCTCACAATTCCCACTGTGGATACTCTATCTCTGAACTTACTTCGGGGGTGAAAAGCAGAGAGACAGAGACAGCTCTTAGCAAAGAAGCTATTAGGGAAAGATTCCCTAAGGACTGTCCAGGGGTGCTCTGGCTCAAGAATCCAAGCTTTCCCAATAGGGAGGATATGCAACACAAAGCACAAAGCAAGAATCTAAGTCTTGGGTTCTCTCAGACCCAACAGTGAGCAAGTGGGGGGGCCAATAAAAAAACCATAACAGAGCCCTGAGGTCATTCTTGAGTCCAGGGTAAAGCAAACTGGGCTTTGCTAAGCCTAGAGCTTGTGGTCATGGAGAGAGCCTGCCTGGAGGAGGTGCTGCCAAAACCAGAGTACCAGGGCCCCAGCCAGACACTCAGACCAAAACTTCAGAGGGATCACTGAGCCCCTGGCCTCAGCTACCTCATCTGTAAAATAGGCATAGTCTTCCTTCCCAGACTGAACGCAGGGCAACCTCACTTCCACTGGGCTGTGGTTCGGGTGTGTAATGAGTTCCGGGTGTGGGCTATGTGAGTGGTCAGTGGGAGATGGCCGGAAGATCCAGGTACTGGGGTACCCATCACCAGGAGCCTTTCTTCCTCCCTGAGAAACTCCACAAACCCCAGCACAGCCCGCACCACTGAGCAGCCATCCTCACCCCTCCCCTTTAGACAACTCTGTGCAGCGGGCTCAGCACATTGCTTAGTCTTACCTCTTCTGATCAGGCTTTATTTCTGCCTCTCCAGATACAACATTACAAGTCAAGAAATCTGTCATAAAATTTAGGAGAAAATTCTTTTGATATGCTCATGGGAAGAGGCAGGTGGTCATGGGTTTTACCACAGGCCTTTTCCAATTATCAATTTTGGAGACAAATTTTAAACCTTAACCAGTGTCTTCTGCTCCCTGTTACATCTTCCTGGATTTCTGTTCCCTCTCCCTGGGTGCATAAAGCTTGAGAAAGATACCACAGTAAAAAAGGAAGGAATAATGCATGCCAAAGCAAAATATATGTTCTCCCAACTGGACAGGTTTTGAATTTTGCTATTACCTCCCTCTGTTATTTTGGAGAATCAAGATTTTACTCAGTTTCACTTAAGTGTTTGCATTTGAGACATGTAGATGTCTAATGCTGATTTTTAGACTGCATACCATAAATTAAAAGTCTGACAAAAGAAACCCTGATATATTCTTTACTTCTTAAATGCACCTCACTTCTGTTTAGAGCCTGAGAGCTGGGAGGCTGGCCTTATAGAAAGATGAGTGGTGTGGTTTTTGTGAGCAGAGACCCATGCTGGGGTGCTAACCTTGTTAGCAAGGAGGTGTTTTGCTCCCTGACCAAACCCTTCTTCTCAGGCCATCTCTTCTGTCCCCTGCAGGCAGTGGTTCAGAAAGAAGGTGAGAATAAACTGGTGACAACTTTCAAAGGCATCAAGTCCGTGACCGAACTCAATGGAGACACAATCATCCATGTAAGTTGGTGCCTTGAACTTGCTGCTTCTAGTTCAAGAGGGAAGAAAAAAGGTGAAGAGTGAGGAGCAGCCTTCCCTGCCACCTTTCCTGGTGTCAGTCTCTGCTACCACTTACTGAGGACTTGTTATGTACCAGACAGTTAACACACATTCTCTCCAATCTTCCCTGAATTTTCTAAATGGGGAAACTGAGACAAGTAGCCAGGGAATGGCAGAGCTAGGGTCCCTCTGCATGGGGTTAGTCTCACAGGGCTATCATTCACAGTTGTACCACTGCACAACCTTAGGGAGAGCCACTCCCATTATAAGCAGTTTAGAGTTGCATATTTACTATAATTTTGCATTGTCTCCTAGTAAGTAGTATTAGTCTAACAGAACCAGTACAGTGCATTAGGGTTGATTTCCAACAGATAAAAGAACATCGTCTTGAGGAAGGGGCACCCTTTTTTAATTCACCGAAGACCACATGTCCTGGCAATGGCCTGAGCTGGTGCTTCCCCATTTCTCCTGACTCCCTCAGGCTGTCCCTCCACCACCACTTTCCAGGTCAGGATTCTCCACTCCAGCCTTCTCACATCCTTCTCTCTCATTGCCATACTCTTCCTTCACCAAACCTAAATAAGATGGTGCAGGAGAGGTGCTTGGCAGGAGGAGACATAGAGTTATGCACAGCCCACCTTCCTCAGTCTCAACTATGCTATGGCCCCATTACACACTCAAGGGCCAGAAGGCAGAAATCCCCTCCATGGGTATCTGATTCACGGGACAACCCTTCCCATTGACACAGAACCCACATGTGAGAAAGGCTTTGTTTGGCCAAAAGTTGGGCCCTTTTATTGTTTTTTCTATTTTATAATATTGCAATAATTATTAGCCACAACCTTTCTCCTCTGCCTCAGTACTAACCAGGAAGCCACGGAGACCTCTATGTGCCCTATAAGCCCAAGGCACTCAAAAAAAGACTTTGCCTTTTTGGCATTTATAAGGAGGATCATACTCAGGGTGACTTTATGGCAGTTTATGATGCTGGCACACTCTATCATGTGTGCCACATCATCCTTGGCGCCTGGCTGCTGGCCATGTCTGTCTCTGATTCAGTACAGTGTTTCTCCAGCACTTATGACCCCCTGGCTCTTCCCTGCTCTCAGGCTGTGTTTCAGGCAGCAACAGAAGGCAGAACACGGCCCAATGAGTCTGTCATCACTCAGTTCAAGTGGAAAAATCCCTCAAGTCGGGAGAGTATGAGAGTCAACTATGAAAGCCCCCACCCCAGCACATTCACAGCAGAGCGGGAGATGATCTGTCCTGGACTTAGCCCTGACCAATGTTCTTTAATATTCTCTATCTCCTCTAATCCTCACATCTCCCATGAGAGAAGCAGGATAAGAGATTTAATAGACAGGGTGACCAGCTCTTTCTATTCCATCCCATTGCTGCTGAAGCTAAGAGACTCCTTTTTAACTCTGATGACATTATCCCACATCATCGTCAGTCTTGTTCAAGAGAATCAGTGGGAGGGGGGATGGGAGGAGGAGAAACATACCTCGAAAACTCAACAACTGATGAGCCCAAGAAACTCAATTTTTATATACTTCACAGCTTGGGGAGGAAAATTGTGCTTTGCCTACTGTGTTCCAGGTGCCTCAGTGTTTCCATATACGTGTTTCCTTGCTGTTCAACAGCATTTGGTACATAGCAGGCACTCAGTAAAACTTTGAGAAATTGGATTGGACAAGACTGCTTTTGATGGTCTTGTTCTAACAGCCATTAACATAGAAAAGAATTCAGTGAGAATCAGGACCACACTTCATGTGAGGGAGTAAAGTGACAAAAACTTGGCATGGGATTTTAGAAAAGATTGCCAACCCTTTCTCTCATCCTATAAAAAGCAGAGGAATCTTTGGGTTGTTATTTAGAGCTACTGTCATGACTTAGTTATTTTTACAATTCAACATCAGCTGGACATTACATGATTTCTTTTCTGACTTTCAGACCATGACATTGGGTGACATTGTCTTCAAGAGATTCAGCAAGAGAATTTAGAAAAGTCTGCATTTCATATTATTTTACTGTGTAAAATTAATGCAATAAACTTTGTTTTTAAAAATGTCTTTTCTTCTTGATGGCCTCTCATTGATGGTGTTATTGATATCAGTAAGCATTGATACCCTTTTTCATAAACTTTGATATTCTAGTCTGAAGTGGACCCCAGGCTATCCACTCAGGCGACCTTATAAGAAACATGAAGTATGAGCTGGATCTGTAGAACAGCCCACCAGTGGCCTTTCCTAGGAGTTGGAGCAAGAGGATATGTGGTGTGCTGGCTCAAAAGGTGGCTCTACAAGGGGACAGAGAGTAGGCATGCTGGGCAGACAAAGGAGGGCTGTGCCCATGAGTGTGGCCATAGCAGCCTCACCCATCAGTGGACATGAACAAAAAGACCAGGCACTGACCCACCAGATGAAGAATTCTCCCTCCTAGGGAAGGGCTGAGTAAGGAGCTTAGCAAGACATGCCCCAAGGAAATAAAGGAAGCTCAAAAGGAAATTCTCTTCATGCTATGAACGGAGGCAGAATGTGGGAGAAAAATGATTTCTTTGAAAAGTACCTTGTACCAGGCACTGGTAGTTGTTACCAGTTAAGTTGCATCTCCCCAAAATTTACATGATGACATCCACATCCTCATTACCTCAGAATGACCTTATTTCAAAATAGGGTCATTGCAGATACAGCTAGTTAAGTTGAAATGAGGTCATGCTAGAGTAGGGTGGGCCCCTGGTCCAATATGGCGGGCCTTCTTATTAAAAGGGGAAATATGGACACAGAGACACCTCCATGGGGAACACACCTTGTGAAGATTGGAGTTGTGCTTCCATGAGCCAAGGAACTACTAGAAGCTGGGAGAGGGGCCTAGAATGGATCGTTGCCTTCAGAGGGAACGTGGCTCTGCCAGCACCTTACTCGCAGATTTCTGGCCTCCAGGCTGTAAGATAATACACCCAGTCTATAGTATTTCATTATGGCAGCCCCAGCAAACTAATGGTGCTCACTCCCCATCTCCAAGGAGCTGCCCACTTCTGACATTTCCACTTTTATCACATCTCTCAGCCCCCAGAACTGTGCCCCCAGCTCACAGAAAGTTCTTCTCAACAAAGACGCTCTTTTGGGAAAACCCAGCTTTTCTCCTCTACTTTCACACAGAGCACTTTAAGTGATTTTGACATTTCTGATCACCAGATACGTGGGGCTTTTCACCACACTAAGCAATTTTAGGACACCAGCTGGGTGTGCTACAATTTAAGTCAGTTCTGACTGTCTACCCAGAAATAGGGTCAGGTCCCACAAGGTAAGGGCTCAGTCTCATGAGGCCACCACCCTCCTACACTCTTCGTTATTTTTTTAATCATCACCCCAGAATATATTTATTGATTTCAGAGGGAGGGAGAGAGAGAGAAATCTGTGTGACAGAGAAACATTGATTGTTTGCCTCCTGTCTGTGCCCCAGCCGGGGATCAAACCTATAACCCTTTAGTGCATGGACGACACTCCAGCCAACTGAGCCGCCCTGCCAGGGCCCTCCCACACACTTCAGAAGCCAATCATGACTAGTAGGCCCCAGGTTACCCACACTTTACCTGGTGTGGCTGCAGATCAGAGGTTCCCATGACCTCCTCCACCTTGGATCTGATTATTTGCTAGAAGAGCTTACAGAACTCAGGGAAACACTCACATTTATCATTTTATCAAAAGATATGATAAAAATACAAATGAAGAAACACATAGGGTAAAGCCTGGGAGGGTCCCAAGGACATATTGTGGAGTTGGGGTATGCTACCCTCCCGATGCATAAATGTATCCTCCAACCTGGAAGCTCTCTGAACCCCACATTATTAGGATTTTGTGGAGGCTGCCTCATGTAGGCATGATCATTTATTAACTGCATTTCTAGCCCCTTTTCCCTCTCTGAAGAGGTGGGAGGTAGAGCTGAAAATTACAACCTTGGTCTTTCTTGTTGCTTTGCCTTTCTGGTGACCAGCCTCCACCCAGGAGCCCACCCAGGAGCCCACCCACGGGCACCCTATCAGAACAAAAGACGCTCCCAGTGACTGTATCGCTCAGGAATTTGCAAGCATTTTAGGAGCCCTGTTTCAAGGACTAGGAATGAAGATCAAATATATATTTATTATTATAAATCACAGTACCTTAATAAATAAATGACTCAATAAGTAAATCTGCCACATTTTCCCCTCCTCTTCCAACTTCTAGAGTTGAAACCTAATTACTTGTTACTTAGGTTATTTCACAGTCAACTCAAAGCATCTCCCTGCCTGTCTCTCTCTCTTATCTCCAAACCTCCACCCAGCTAACAGTGCTCTCCTTCATAAACAGTGCTGATCACAATGCTTCCTTGTACATTGCCCAGCACACGGGTCATAGTCCTAAACCTGCACTCAAATCTCTATATCAGGGGTCAGTCAATTTTTTCTGTAAAAAGCTAGAGATTAAATACTTTCAGTGTGGCCTATACAGTCTCTGTCACAACTCCTCAGTGACACTGTTGTAGCACAGAAGCAGCCACAGACAATACACAAATGGGCTTAGCTATGTTTCAGTAGAACTTTACTCATGGACACTGAAATTTGAATTTCATATCATTTTATATGTTATTTTGTGTTATATAAAATAATAGTCTTGTTTTTTTAAATCATTTAAACACGTGAGAACCATTCTTAGCTCACACATTGTACAGAAACAAATGGCAGTCAGATCAGATTTGACTTGCAGACGGTAGCTTGCCGACCCTTACTCGAACACAGTCTGTCCCACCTCATCTAGCTCCACACTCTTTCCTATAATATTGGGTTGACCAAAAAAGTTTGTGTGTTTTTTCTTAAGATAAAAGACACATTTTTATTTTCACCAATAACTTTATTGATTTGGAAATGCTGAGTATGTTGGCTATCTCCTGCATAGTAGAACATTGGTTGTTCCCAATCAAAGTCTCAATGTCTCTCTGTCAACTGCAACTGCTCTACCCAACCACAGGGCATCTTCCAGACAGAAATCTCCAACATGGAACTTTGCAAACCACTTTGGACACGTTGGACCCATCACAGCACTCCATACACTGCACAAATGTTTTTTTGTTTGCATTTCAGTTGCATTTTTACCTTTCTTGAAATAATAAAGCATAATATGCCAAAAATGTAGTATATTTTCTCCCATCTTCAATATTAAAATGTCTACACAAAAATTCACCAGTTTTGATGAGATTTTTAAATGCATACTGATATAACAGCTGTCACAATACAATCTAACGAAAAGTTTGAATGAAATTAAAGACAACTAAGCGATATTAGAGTCAGTTACAGAAAAAACAAAAGAATTTTTTAGCCAACCCAATATACACACCAGTCAAGCTAAACAACCTCTCATTCCCCTTGTGATTTATGTGCCATCTCCCTCAAGAAATCTTCCTAAACTGCACAGCTGAAAATACTCTGTACCTCTCTCTGGCCCTTTATCTGCACCAGCCTTGTGAAATGAGGTTCTTCCTGCCCTGCAGGATAGTGTTCTACATACATTTACCTTCCTTCTCCCACATGGATCATGGTCTTAGAAAAGGGGGAAAGCATTATTTCATGAACTGAGGCAGATTTAAGGAAAGAGCTTTGGAGCTTCAATAAGGTCTCAGAGTTGGGAAATGAAAAAAAAAAACAATAGCATACTACAATACACCCTTAACAAAAAATAAATTCCTGATAAACTAAAGTGCTAAATGAATAAATATGAACTATTAGAAATAGATATCATAGTAGGTAAATAACTTGAGTTATAGAAGGCTTTCTTAAACACTGCAAAAACCATGAAGAAAATGATTAATTCATTTTACTATCTCAAAAATTTTTAATCTTACATGAAAAAATACACTGTAAACAGTTTCAAAAAAAGCAACAATGTGGAGATATTTGTAGCTTGCATAATAGAAGTTAATAGACTGCATATAAAAACCTACCCCAAATTAATAAGACAGATAAGACAATGGCAAGGTGGGCTGAGGACATTAATGAAGAATTCACGATATGAAATGTGTTTAGTCTCATAGTAATCAGGAGGGAGAACTCTAAGATGAGATGTCATTTCACAAACCAAACTGATAAAAAGTAGAAACAGTGGTAACACCCAGTGTGTGCAAGGTGGTGCAGATGTAGACGGGACCAGCCTGAATGCAGCCCTGTTTAACGGTATTCACTGGTTTTTCAGCATGACTTCCCCAACACCTAGCAATGCCACTCTCTTATATCTCCCAGAGAAATGTCTCAACACAGGCACAAAGAAGCACATAAAGCCGCAACAGCAAAAAACTGAAAACAAATTCCCATCAGTAAAAAAGGTTGGGTAAACCTTTGGCTCTGGTACAGCCATACTCTCAAATAACCTATAACAGATTAAATGGACAAGGCAGATCTGTAGGTGCTGTCATAGACCTAGCTGTAAGACAAAACTTAATTTTTAAAAAAAAAAAAAAAGGCAAGGTGGTCCAGTTGGTTGAAGCATTTTTCCGTACACCAAAAAGCTGTAGGTCTGACTCCCAGGCAGGACACAGCTATGCTGCAGGTTCAATCCCAGGCTGGTGCATGTGTAGGAGGCAGAAGGCAGCTGATCTGTCTTCCCAGTAAGTGTTTCTCTCTCTCTATCTCCCTCCCTTCCTCTCTCTCTAAATAAACATATACTCAGGTGAGGATTAAAAAATGTAAAGCAGTTTCAGAATAATATCACAAATGGAAATATTATTACAATGTGAAACAAAAGGATCTATTTATATAGATACACACATATGTATGTGAACATGGATGGTGGTGTAATAGCCATTATCCTACAGTGAGAACAGGGACTGGGTGGGAGGTCAAGAGGCCTTTTTGCATTATTTACATTGTTTGAATCTTTCACAAGACAATGGTTTTGCAAAACTACTACTTTTAAGTGAGTAATGAATTTTTAAAGAGCAGATGATGTAAAGTAAAAATATTGGGCTTGAAGATATATTTCAACTAATCCATAATTTTAGACCTATGGTTTTTTTCATCTGTAAAATGGGCAATACAATACCTTCTCTCATGGCTTTTATAAGGAGCCTGTGGAACAAGGCAAGTGCCATTCAAATGAAGCATATTATTATTGCCACCAGGATTCCTCAGGGAACTGAGGTTGGGTTTAACACTCAGACCATGAGCAGAAACTCTGTTCTGCCCAGAGAAACATCAGGGATGAAGAGGAACGAGAGGAAGAGCCATTTGCTGGGACTACCCAGCTGACACACAGTGGCGCTGAGTCTTTTGACTCTCCAGACTCAGGAGGAGAGAAATAGTAGAAATGAGGTCTTCTCAGCAAGGCCTGCAGGGAGCTGAAAAAGTTCCCAAAGTCTCCTCCTAACTGAGAACAATGCTGGATTTAGAAAAAGATTGTATGTTTTCACCTAAAAAGGAGAATAAATTTTAGATACCGAATTTAGATTTTGTACAGGTGCCCAACGAACTTTGGGCCCAAAGCCTGCTTTAAATAAAATGAATAAACAGCTGTTGGTTATATCAGCTATTTTTACCTTGACCTCTCTTCCCTCCTGACCCTTCTGCCTTTGCTCCAAGTGCCCTGCACTCATCCCACCAACAGGCAGTGCCCCTGCCCCTGAGAGCCACTTGGTTTGCGAAGAGCCAAGCTATGTCCACACAAAAGCAGACATTTCTGGTGGGGGGTGGGTGGGATGTATATTTTCTTTTTTTTTTTAACTGATTGCTAGGAGAGTAAAGAAAGTGATTGTTTTTCTTATTTTTTATGAGAAAGAGGCTCTAACTTAGTCCACACTTAATCTTCAGAGCATTTTTTCTTTACATACTACAGGCATATTGACTATACCATGATTTTCTAGTATTTCCTACCAGAAAAACATAGAGACATAGAACTTATTTATCTTTACAACCTGGCCTCATTCCGCCAAATCAGCACTGAGCATCATTAAGCTTTGAGGAGACAATGATCCCGGGGAGACTTGTTGTCTCCCAGGGAGGCCAACCCATGATCCGCATGGCGACAGTATGACTCATGCCATGAGGTGGGTGTGTACCAGCTGTGGACCCTGGCTACCTAGGAAAATGTCTCAGAGGAGGCAACATTACCCCTGACTCACAAAGCACCCAAGGATTTCCTTTGGCCAGAAGGTGTGGCATAAATCAAGACTTGGCAAGAGATGAGGCAGAAAAGGACAGAGTCTCTGACATGAATATCCTTTACTCTGGAATAAGGATTTTGAACTTGATCCTGGAGATCATAGGGTATTGTTGAAGGGTTTTCAGCTACAAGAATAGCATGGAACTAAAGGTATTGTAGAAAAATGTTTCTGGCCATGGCACTGAGATAATGAGAAAAGCCAAGGCTGAACACAAAGAGATGGTTAAGAGATGGCAGCAATGGTCCAGGCAAGAGAGGTTGAAAGCCTGAATGAAGGGAGTGCCTGGGAGAAGGGAGCAAAGCAGAAAGGCTCAAGAGCATGTAAGAATTGGAATCAATGAGCCCTAGGAATTAGATGTGAGAAATGTGTTAGAAAGATATATGTCAGGGATGTAACTGCAAGAAATAAGGCACACTCAGAAATGTTCTCCTGATGCAAATTTAATGGAAGCACCATTTATAAAGGTGTAGTTAAAGTAAAGGAAGCCAACAATGCAAGTGAGGTGCCCGGGGGCTAGCAACCACGGAAAGCCATCACCACCCATAGGCCTGTGGGGCAATGTGGGCATCAGCATTACTGAAGCTCAGTGATGGCTGGAGCCATAGGACTGCCACCCAGAAGGAGCTGAACACTGGCCAGGCAGGGAGTGGGCAGGAAAGATAGAGTGTGGTGGGGAGTAACACCCGACTCCTCTCTCTTCCTACCTCCTGTCTCCTGCTGGTGCCTCCTATTGGCTGAGAAAGCAGAGGTCAGCCTTTCTGGGCAGAGAGCAGGGCAGAGAAGGATGGGAAAGGGATGTAGGGGCAAATGAAGACAAATCAGCATGATGGAAAGTCCTTTAGTTACAAGTAAAAGAAAGCCATTTAAACTGGCGTAGGCCACAATTAATGTGAGGTTAGGGAGAGAGGTGGTTCACTGACTCATGTAACTGGAAAGACTAGGTAAATCCAAAGCCTTACAACGATGTTATCAATACTTTTTTCTCTATCAACTCCCTTTTCTCTTTTCTCTCTCAATGCCAGCAATGTTCTTCCAGAACTTTCCAACAGCAGCGAGTATGACTACCAGCACCTCCCAGGTCACAGACTGAGAGCTTGCATTCCCAGGAAGAGCAGGGACTCCTCCTTCAATTCAGAAGCGCCCTGGCAAGGGTCTGATCAACTGACCTGAGTCGCATGCAATGATACACTGGAGCTAGGTAGTACTGAGGTGGGATAGTGAAAAGCTAGAAAAATTCCTAGGCAAGTGGAAGGGAAAACAGACACAAAAGTCAAATGGGGCCAAACAGTCTGAGCAGCTTGCATCCAGCAAGAGCTTATCCCGCCTAACCAAGGTCACTTGAAAGCGAATGGCTTGTGCCGCTCCTCGGCACACCAGAGAATACACAGCTTATGTCTCCCTGGCCTGGGAAATAAAGGACAAAGACCCAGTTAATGTCGGCTAAACCCAAGGACAAATGAAGTCAGGGAAACAATAACAAGAATGCCCTTAAAAGCTGGGCAGACCTAAGATAAAAGTAAAACAGTATAATGTACCAAAGAATATTCCCAAACCCCTATGCGCTTCTTTTGAAACATCAGCATATTCTTAAAAATGCAACTAGAGGCCCTGACTGGTGTAGCTCAGTGGATTGAGCGCGGGCCTGAGAACCAAAGAATCATGATTCGATTCCTAGTCAGGGCACATGCCTGGGTTGCAGGCCAGTTCCCAGCAGGGGACACATGAGAGGTAACCATACATTGATATTTCTCTCCCTCTCTCTTTCCCTTCCCCTCTAAAGATAAATAAAAATCTTTAAAAAATAAAACTGGATTATTTTTGACCCTGGCTGGTGTAGCTCAGTGGATTGAGCATGGGCTCGTGAACCAAAGAATCATGGTTCAATTCCCAGTCAGGGCACATACCTGGGTTGCAGGCCAGTTCCCAGCAGGGGATGCATGAGAGGCAACCATACATTGGTATTTCTCTCCCTCTCTCCTTCCCTTCCCCTCTAAAGGTAAATAAATAAAATCTTTTTAAAAATGCAACTAGAAAACTAATGAGTGTTCTGCTAAAACCCTCCTCTAAAAGTCTCACCAGAAGAAAAAAAATATAAAAGCCCTCAGAACAAAGACACAACACGGTCTCACTCCAGAGCATGCCCACGCCCCTCCCTGAGTATGAACTTTTTATTTCTCCCTAAATCCTAAGGGTCCCAAGGAAACTTGCAGCCAGGGGAAGAGTGGGCAGTGCCAGCTTGACCCAGGCTTACCCAGTCAGCCTGTCTCCAGGGCCCCCTTTCTCTAACTTCCAGGTGCGTTAACAGCAGCCCCACCTTGGTTCACTTCCTATAACTTTTCTGGGGATCAAAGCAGCCTGTGTAGGTTCTCTCCTGCTACTTCTTCTACCCTAAGTCCCCTTTGTTTCACTCTACCCAGGCTTAATAAACGTATTCTCGAAATCACCTGAACTCATGTTGTGAACTCTTTCCTACACAAAGTCAAGACACACACTACAGGCCGGCCTGAGGCAGACCTGCTCCAGCCTGGTGCCTGTCTGGTAACAATACCAGCCCCCAACTCAACATACAGCTTGGTAATTTGACATTGGCCATGGTGGGAGTATTTACAACATGGAAATAAGCAAATGTTACATTTACCAGCCCACCACTGACTCTCAGGCCATCATTGTACGTCAGGAAATGCTATGACAGGATAGAGCAGGCTGTCGACCCATCCTGAACAGCCCCCTAAGAACCTCATGATGTAGGGAAAGTCTCTGGAGGAAAGATTGGTACTGGTACCAGAAGGGAGGAGGAGAAGTTGGACTGAAAAGATAAGCTACAGGAGCTCATTGCAGGCAGAGAAGGAAAGGGAAATATCTAAGATGATATCCAAGACCCTGAGGAACTAGGGGGATGGTGTGGTAGTAAGTAGAGATCTGTAGGGAAATAATGAGTGAGTTCATGTATAAATAAGCTATGTATGAATTGCCTGAACACCTACTACCATGAGGAAGGCAAAATTCTTCTTCTCAAGAAACATATAGTCTAACGAGACAGGTGGTGAATAAAATGCAAAGGACCATCTTACAAGGCCAAATATAAGTGCCAGCAAAGGACACAAACCACAAAACTGGAATTCAATCTGCTGCTTCAAACTGTGGTTCCTAGCACTGGCCCAGCTGTGTGTCAAACCCAGGAAGGAGCAGAGTCTACAAGGGGATTCCACATGCACTACACCTGCCCAGGACTGGTGGGCAAAAGAGAAGCAGTGAGACAGGACTGTGGTGTGCTAAATGAGAGTTTAGAAACACCTTCTTGTTGAATGAGAAAGAGGAAGAAATCAAATTGGGCATGGCTGTCAATGTGATGAATAGGAAGGAAGATTCATTCTCCTGAAGCCTGAAAATCAGAATCGAAGTCCCTGTCTTCTGCTCAGGGGTTTGCAGCTGTGCCTGCATGACTGGTCTGAGGGCTTGACAGCAGACGGCTGGATGGGCAGAAGGATGGCCTCCAGATGTCCATGTGCAAACTCCTGGGCCTGTGAATGTGTGCTCTTATGTGGCAAAAGAGGTTTTGCAGATGTGATTAGGAGGAAGGGAGGAGGAGATTATCCTGGATGATCCCAGTGAGCCCAATGTAATCACAAGTGTTCTTGTAAGTAAAAGAGGAAGGCAGGAGGATCAAAAAAGGAGCAATTGCAAGCTGGGGGGCCACAAACCAAGGAATGTGGGCATTCCAGAGAAGCTTTTAGAAAGCTGAAAAAAGCCAGAAATAGATCTCTCTTCTAGAGGCTCCAGAAGGAACCCAGCTTTGCTGACACCTAGATTTTAGCCCCATGAGACCAAATTTTGGACTTCGGGCCTCTGGAACTATAATAAATCTGCATTTTTTAAAGAATTTATTTATTGAGTTGAGAGAGACAAACATCAATTTCTTATTCTACTTATTTATACTTTCACTGGGTGATTCTTGTATGTGGCCTGACCAGAGATCAAACCCCCAACCTTGGTGTATCAGGATGACACTCCAACCAACTGAGCTACCCATCCAGGGCAATCAGTATTGCTTTAAGGCACTAAGTTTGTGGTAATTTGTTATAGCAAGAGGCACAAATACAACTCCTAAGGACATCTGAGAAACTTTGCCTGAACCAGAATGTTGTCAGACCAAGCCCTGTGAGGTGGGGAGGCCAAGGCGATAATGAGGACGGTCATGCCAGAGTCAGTGAACCCCTATGTTGGCCTGTGGTCATGCTGCATGGTGTGCTTTCCTGAGATTGATGGGGTCCTCCTGGACAATGTGAGACTGGGTGGTTTATATGTAATGCTGGGCCAGAGGAGACAAGGAAGCTCCAAGCAGTGCTGTTTACCTTCACACACAGAATGTTGTCATTCACAGCTGTGCACACTGTGGTCCAGAAGCTTGCACCTCTGCCCTCAGAGGTGTCACTATCCTCTTTGCTGTGCCTCTGCTATATGAATTCCCTTCTAACTCTTTACAGAAACAACCCTTGAGCAATTCTCCCAAGCAGTGGCTGTATCTTGACTTTAATACATACATCTGTCAATACAGTGTTGGTGCAGTGTGGGCAGGTCGTTAGTCTGAAGTGTAATCAGAGGTTTGACACTAGTTTGCTATGGCCCTTGGGGTAGAGGTTTCAGAATGCAGGTGTCACTCCAGTTTAAGTAAAGATTTCTTTAATGATTTTTATCTATTCTGCTACGTCTATATAGTAAACCCCATTTTCACAGATTGACAACACTACCGATTAATATGTTCTTCTAAAGTTGGGCCAATTACCATGGTGTAAATATTCCCACCATGACCAATGTCAAGGTATCAATGTAATATTGATGAATGCAGAGTTGGAAAGAGATGTGCACAGTCAGCTCTCACAAGCTGGTAAGAGCTGGTTCCAGCATATCACTGCTATGACTACCCTTCACTTTCTGATTAAGAGAAAGGACACCACAATAGCAGCATGGTTGGAATGCTCGTGGAGCACTTATACTGGACCAGGCACAGTTTTAAGGGCATTACCTTTAAAAATTTTAATTCTCAAGGCAATGCTCTGTGGTAGGTAGAAATGAGGCAACTGAGGTACAGGTGAAATAAGCAGTCCAGGCTAATACCTTGTGATATGAACTCAATTTGTCTTAGTGCCCATAATCTTAAAAACTATGGTAAAGTCTTCTCTAAAACTGCACTGTTCGATACAGTAGCCACTAGCCACATTGGCTATTTTAATGGAAATTAAATAAAATTTAAAATTCACTTTCTCTCTCATACCAGACACATTTCGAATGCTCGTTAGTCACACGCCACTAGTAGCTACCGTCCTGGACGACACAGATGGAATACATTTCCATCACCACAGGAAGTTCTGTTAGACAGTACTGCTCTGAACAGATTGTCAGAAAGAAAGAAGTCACACATTTGTTTGGAAACAGTGGATTTAATGGCCTTTGTTGATGGCTATAACATAAAAACTCAAAATACACAGTTCATGTCTCTTCTGCTCTGAAATAAGCAAATTCATTCATTTACTCATTCACTCATTCATTCAACACAGTTACTGAGCACCTACTATATTTCAGAACCTGTACGAGGTTCTGGAGATACAAAGACGGATGAATAAAGGGGCACAGCTCCTGTCCTCCAGGAGCTCACAATCTAATGGAGGGGGCAGGCAACTAAAAAGGCAATTATTATGCCATAAGGAGAGAGTTATAATGGGAGATTCTAGGGTAATATGAGAGAGAGAGACCCAGACAGGTAGCCAGCTGAATCAAAGGCATTTGGGGACGGCTTCACAGAGGGGGTGATTTCCAAACCGAACACTGAAAAATAAATAAAAGTTGGCAGGTTTTAGGTGTTTTAGATATAGAAAACTCAAAGAAAGGCAGGAGAACATGGGTCACTCAGGACCTGTAAGTGAGTGGATTTCACTGAAACCTAGGATTCAACAGAAGAAGTCCGGGGTTCTCAGGTAGTGTGCTAAGGAGGAAGAGCTGGAGAGAAGAGAAAGGAAAGAGAAAGTTTTATTTTGAGTGTGGTGAGTTCGATGTACCTGTAGAACGTTCAAGGGGGTGTGTGAGGCTGGAGCTCAAGGACAAGATTGGGAAATATGAATTTAAGAATATCAGACTCAAGGTGGTGAACAAACCAAGGGCCTGCTGAGCTCATGCAGAGCGTGTGTGCAGACTGAGATGAAAATAAACTAAGAGTAACCAGAATAAATGAAGCCAGCTATAGGAAATACCCACATGTCATGGTATGCAGAGAACAAGGATAGAGAAGACTGAGTAACCACATCAAAGGATCATCACAAGGAAATGGTGTTGCAGAAATCAAGTTCTGGAACTGTCAGCTAATGCAGAGATGCCAAATGATGTAAAGCCTAAAAAGTACTCACTAGAGTTGACCTTGGTAAAATCTATTTTAGTGGAGTTCAGGAAACCAGCCTGCAGTGTTTTCAGGAAGAAGTGAAAAGTGAAGAAAAGAAGATAATAACTATGAGAGACAAGTCCTTTAAAATAATACTCAGCTGTGAAGGTTATGATTGAAGATTAGCCCTGGCACATTTGCTGACTGCACTGAAGAAGCCAGAGAACAGAGAAATGTCGAGGACCCAGGGTGGAGAAGAAGCAATAAGTGAAGCAAGGCCCCAAGGATGTAGAGGAGAAAGGAGTCCAGAGTACAGGTGGAGGAGGAAAGGGGAGGGAAGGATGGGTGCAGACATGACGAGTGTGAATACAGGGAGGGGAAACTGAGGGAATCCCATGTTCTGGCCTCCATTTTCTCCATGAAGCAGGAGGTGAGATGCCAAAAGCAGAGGATTTGAGAGCAGGGCTGAAGGACTAAAATAGCTTTTTGACAAAAGGGAAGGAGAGCCAATCAGTGGCACATGAAGCACTTCTAAGCTGAACCCAAAAGCCAGCTGAAGTTGGAGAGGAGAAGCGAGCCCACAGAGGCACCTGTGCTCAGAAAGGCCATGCTCTTTTCCTGGCTGAGCTCACATTTCCAGGTACAGAAGAGGAAGAACAAGACACTTGAATTAACCCAGGGTTGGGACTCTGTCCAGCAGGAAGGGAGAATGTGCAAAAAGGAAGGAGGGTTAGAGGACCAGCTGAGCTGGAAGGAAGTGAAGACAGGAGGAGGGTGAAACACATGACATCATAGAGTAGTCTGGGGTAGAAAAAAGGGACTGAGAAAGAGAAAGGGTAGGAGCAATAACCAGAAAGTTAGACTTTAAAAATGGAGAAGTGATGGGTGATGACAGCGCCCAGGGTGTGGTCAGAAGAGAGTATTAATGAAAAAAATAGGAATGAGTAAATTAAAAAATCTGTGAGACATGAGGGTTAGATGCTTTGTCAAGGGGACACAGAAGACGCTAAGTATGAGGAAGAGGGGATGGAAAATGGGATCATGATATGGGGAATGACCAAACAACAGTGACAAAGGAGGAAAGACAGCTTGGGGGAGGTTTTATATGAGTGGAAGAGTGGTCATTTGACTGTGCCAGTTTTGTCCCCAGGAGGATGCTGGTGCCACCTCCAGGCCTGTAGTAGAGGCTTGGCAGAACTGTCAGACTTCCTGTGAAGGCTTCTGAAGAACAGGTATCCTCAAAGAAGAGCTGAATACCAACACGAGTGTTCTGCAAAGAGGTGGCACGCTTGCCAAGTTTTCAGAGAAAGTCTTTGGCACACTTGCAGAGCCATTTGGACGGAGCACAGGGAGGTGGCAGGTCATTCTGAAGATGAAAGGGTGGGACTGGAGAAGCTAACACTTCAGGCAGAAATGACTAATATTGGGCCTCGGAGCATCACTTGTTAGCTAGAGTTCTGGGGTCAAAGGAGGCCCCAGGTGGAGGAGACTTGGTGATTCCCCTAAAAGGATGGCTCTGCTCCAGGATCCCCAAAACATTGGTGAGAGGTTTGAAATCCCAGAAAAATAACAGAGTTAGATTCATTAATTCCTGTTCTTGTGTGGAAACCAAGCGGCCTTCCAGAAAATGAAGGCAAGTTGGTCACACCCCCAAAGAGATCCTACCCCAGATGTGAAGAGTCCAGATTAGATGTTCCCTTTTATGAGAAGAGCAGGGCCCAGCACATGGACAGTAAAATAAATTAAGCAAGGCAAGCCATAATTGTTTATTACTAAGAATAGAGATTCACTGGGACAGGGAGTGGTAGTAATGAAGATGTAAAGATGATAAAGATGTAATCAAATAAAACCCACGAAGGCCAATTCTACTGGACCTGAGATCATCAGATATATGTGTTTCCAAGTTTCTCCCTCAGCTTCACCCTGAAAAGATTTAAATCCTAACAGGCCAATGGCCAGAAAAATCTCAGATATTGTCCTAGGGAATCACAAGGCTTGGCGGTGAGGTTGGGGAAAGGAGATATTCCCTCCCTGTGTTTTAGAAAATGTTTCAGAATACTTGGAAACCAGACTTTAAAAAGAGGCCTCAAGCCCACATCTCACCCTGCATATGCACCATTCTGAAGAGGTTTCAATTCTCTGGGTAGAACCTAAACAGCCAACACAGCCACTTTTTCATAACTCCACACCTACCTAAAGAAACTAGACATCACCCAACCCAGTCTGCCAAATCCTGGATATTCCAGACCATGGGTGAGAGCAGCCCAGAGATACCTGCACAGATGGGTGAGCAGCCCCCTGAGACTTCAAGCACCTGCCCCCTCAGCTCAGATGTCATCCCCTCCGTGATATGCCATGCTGCATTACACACACACACGCACACACACCAGCCATGCCTTCTACTGCCCTCTCTCTATATTGTTTACCATTGCATTTGTTATTACACAGTGCTCTGTTTATTTACATTTTGCCTCCCCAGCTACTTTTGGAGCTTCTTTCTCTCTCAGGTCCACTATCCAATAAATATTGGTAGGATGAGTGGAGCTATAGAATGAGTTGATTAAATTAAACTGAGTTGAAATTAACCAAAAGGACACAGGGGAACACAGAGCAGTGCATTCCCATAGCAACAAGGTTGAGCATTACTCTGACTTCCTCATCAAGGGTCTCCCCAGAACCCTACTACCTCCAAAATGTCTCCCCAGTCCCCCAGCCACAGTGCCCCCTCCACCAGGCAGGTCCTCATTGCTTCTTATGGAACAGAGATGGTGTTGGCTCACTGCTGGGCTCAGCCATGACCTGCATGGGCTGGTTGTTCAAGGCAGCCTCACGCATCTTGTGGTACATGAACTCGTTCTGGCGGAACAGGCGCAGCTCCATCTCCGTCTGCACCCGCATGGCCTGTGGGATGCAGATACACTGTGAACAGTGATGACAAGCATCCTGAGGTTGGTCTCTGACCTACCTCAGCCCTTGTGGAAAGGGCATACAATGGGGTAAATGACTCCCAGTCCCAAAGGAGGGAGTCACTCTCCCTTCTCAAAGGACATATCCATCTACTAGGGGCTCAATGTCCTGACAGTGGGCTCGGTTTGTTGGGGGGAGGGAGTCAGACCCCTGAGAGAGTAGCTGAGGGATTTGTTCCTAAGGGATAGTGTTTGTTCTCAGGAACCATCAAGAGGGGACCTGGTGGTGGGACCTCATGTAAGTGATAGAAACTTTTCAGCCCTCAGTTTCCTCATACATGAAATGGGTAAGATTCCTTCATACTTTCCAACAGGGTAAGAAAATTACAGTACGTGATACACACACACAAAAAGCCCTCACTTTCCCATAGGTTCATTCAAGAAATACTTATTAAGGACCAGGCATAGCTGAAAAGGTGAGGATATAGCAGTGTATAAGACTGACAAAAAACTCTGCCTTTGAGAAGCTTAATACACTGGACATAAAGTTTGTCTCCTCATGCATTTTATGACATCAAAGTCTGTCATCTTTCCCTACAGTACACTATCTGAGAACAGTCTTTGAACTCTGTCACTCTCAGATAAGCCAGCCCTTCAAATCACAAAGGAAACCAGCAGCAATTGAGAGCATGCTATTTGCCAGACGCATTCTAAACATTCACACATGAACTCACTGACCCCTCGTTACAAGCCTATCCATTTTACTGAGGAGGAGACTGAGGCCCACACATTCAATGTTTGCAGTCACATAGCTAGACAGTGGGGGAGCTAAACTCAGTCCCAGCAGTCTGACTCCAGAGCCCATGCTCCCCAAGTCTACTCTATGTAGCATATTCTCTAATGTACACAGCTGCATGTGCACACACACACACATACATGTGCACCACTGTTTAGGTTCTCTCAGTCCAAGCTTGGAGCATCCTAGTGTTCTCGTCTCACCCACTAGCTAAATGACTATGAACAGATTATTCCTCTTCCCTCGGCCTCAGTTTCCTCATATGTAAAACAAGGGGAGTGGGCTAAAACCTTTCTGAGTTCCCTTCATGTCTAGCAGTCAATCTAGGGACTTTCCAAAAGCAGAGTCCAGAACTCAGCTCTTATCCTCAGAGAGCTCAGAGCAGGCGGGGGGCCCAGCGTCAAGATGCTACTTGCCTCTAAGTCCTTGGTAATTGGGTGGGTGGGCCCGTGTGTCACCAGGAGAATGGCATAGGCTTTGCAGATCATACCGTGCCCCACCTCGATGTTACCAGCATGCCAGTTGGTCAGCCCCGCCCGCATCACGGCCATGCCCAGTTGGGCATTGTTGGAGTGGTAGAGCTTCCTGTAGGGGCATATGAAATAATCATAACACATAACTCCAGCCTTTATTGTGCCTGCAGAGTATTTTACAACTTATAAAATACTCTCATTGAAGTCCATCTGCTTTCCCACCAGTGCCATGAAGCATCTACAGCCCATCAGGAAGCAGAGAGCTGAGTGATTTGCCCAGAACCCCACACAGCAAAGATGTTGGGAGCTGAGACTCTGCCTGAGCCACTGAGCCACCCTCATGGGGGAAAGGAACCAGGACTGTGCTCCGAACTTTCCTGCAGGAAGCTGGGAGCTCTCAGGTGCGCCCCAGCCCTCTCCCTGGAAAGCAGTCAGAAGTTCAAAGGAAAAAAATACAACTTGAATGTCCTTATTGGGACAGAACTTTTTCCTCCTTGGCACCTTCTTAACAGAGCTTTCTTTTAACATGTTATATAGTTTTTCCCACATATCGTTTATGAGTAACATCCTCCCCTCAAAATGAACCTTCTTGTGCCAACACACTCATTTGGCCAGAAATGCCAATTCACATGCCATTGTGGACAGAGAGGACATTGGTAGAGTGAACGCAAGGGCATTGTATCATAATTTCTAAGAATGGCTGACACCTCATTTTTCTTTAATAAAAGAAAGCTCACGGGACTTTTTGTGTTGATTATGAGAGAGAAAACACTTTCTAAGCATATAAAATCAAGCTGGACATAGCCTTAAGGAAATCAAAAGCAAGACGTCAGATCAAGTACTATTCATGCATGAGCTGGAGGATTTGGGAATGATCAGGGATGATAAACAGGTTTCTTCTCAGATACCAGGTCTGATTACTTGGTCATTACCACTGGAAGCACCATGATTAAAAAAGAATAAAAGGGCCCATTGCAAAGAGCCCCGATTACTGATGCCTGCTGTGGGTACAGGAGGGAGAGGTAGCAACATGTGTGCCATCTAGTGTCCTGCTTGGAACAGACACATTTTAGAGAGACTGTGTGAGACCCAGGATCACCACCTACATATAGCCATCCACCATCCTGCTGGCGTAGTGTGAGGCTTCCTCGAACGCCTGGAGGTAGGAGAGGACCTCTGACACAGTGCTCAGCATCCTCAGCGTGTAGATGTTGGTGTCAGAAAACACCGACTCCTGCTTCTGCAGGCACTCCCGGCATAATTTCACAACCTAGAAGAGACACAGGTACCATCCATTACCAATGCACCACGTGCAGCACAGGCTTCATTTACATATGGGGGCTCACAATGACATCGGGCGCTCCTTCTTTGAAAGCTGAGGAAATTGCTGACAGAAGCAGGAGAGCGACAGTTTGTGGTTTGAGTAGCAAAATGGTCCTGTCAGGGTAAGATGTAGGGATGGAAAGGGTAACTGCAGTTATAACTGAATGGCAAAACGAGGAGCTTTCATATATAAGTCAGTTCATAGGTGGGAGTTATGAAAGATAAAGATCTAGCTTTACATCATTTTAGATATATATTTTTTATTCTCACAATAATACAATGAGATAGGTACCACTAATATTCCCATTTTACCAGATAAGATGCTGAAGCACAGAGAGGGTAAGTGCTTTGCTGAAGTCACACAGGTTGTGTACAATGGAGCAAACCGAGCATCAAGCTTTGTCTTGACCACCTTTCCTATGATTCTTCACCCTGGCTGTGCTCTGGAATCACCTGGAGATGTTTTTAAAAACACCTATGCCTGAGTCTTACCCTCAGAACAGTTGAAACCAAATACAGTATGTGGGGAAGGGACCCTGGCCTCTGTGGTTTGCATAAGCCTCAGGTGGTCCTTGTGCATGGTGAGGTTGAACAATCAGGTTGGCCCTGCTTGAAGTATATGAGATGGACTGGCAGGGGAGAGGCTCCTGGGAAGGTGGCAGAGCCATCAGGAGAACACCACAACGGTCCTGGTGAGAAACAAGATGGGTCTGACCCCAATCAACCTGGAGTCAGGCTGTTCTGTCTGATTCACATGTAGACACGGGCTCAGGCTGCCTTCTGTGAAGTCACATGGTCCTTAGGTTTTAGTTGTTTGCGGTTCTCTTCTTTTTCCCTTGCCACTGTCACTGAAGAAATGTCACACAATTCTTTCCATTTTAAATGAATGGAAGCTAATTTTGCTCTGAGACCACAGGCCTATGAGGCAACTGGGTGGGGATGTGGCAAATATAGGCTGGCCATCCACCGGTCCAACAGGCCGTTCTCTTACACCATGGGGTAGTGTCCAGCCCCATACCTGCCCCTGGGTTGTTCTGATTGGAAAAAAGGAGAAATGAAGAGGAGGGGAGAAGCCAGAAGAGTGGGATGAGTAGGGCCCTCCTGATTGCTCCAACTCCTACCTCGTGCCTCTGACATAGATTTTCCACATTGTTCAATAACACTTTGTTCACATGATCATCTCCCCCACCTGAAGGAGCTCTGGGAGTCAAGGAGAATGTCCTGTATCGATCTCCCCAGTAAGGGCTCAAAAATGTGCCAACAGTGAGAGAGTAAAGGATGAAAATGAAGACCTCTTTTCATTTTCATGAATTGTTTAAAGAGCTTGAAAAATATGGATTTATGTTTCCTGTATTCTGTTGCATGTTGGATAAATCAGTCTTAGGAGATGAGACACAGGAATCTATATTTCTAAAAAACTGCCTAGGGGAATTCAGTGCAAGTGCTCTGCAGGTCAGTGGGTCTCAACTTTGGATGCGCATCGAAATCACTTGCAAGCTTTAGAAATCCTGGTGTCTGGGTCCCATCCCAAGAGCATCTGGTAGAGTTGTCCTGGGTTAGGGTCTGAGCAGTAGGATTTTTCAGTGATCCCAGTATGCAGCCAGCTGAGAACTCCTGGTGCTTTGGGAGCCAGGGCTAAATGCTCAGTTAGCAGAGACTGGAAACTGTAGCCAAGACATGCATTTAAATATAGGAAAGCAAGCAACCCACTGCCATCTCGATTTTTCCATTTCTAATGCCAACCTGAGATATCACAGATCCCCCGGGGACATTTGTCAGGCTGCCTGTGTTCTTGGCCCCAGTTTCAGTGGGTTGAATAGTCACTGAGAACACACCCCTCAGAACTACTAAAAACATAAGGGCAAGAGGAGTCCTGGTCTCAACAAAGGGACATCTTCCTAAAAATCAACCTGCTTGGTAGCCTCTCCATCTTCACTCCACTCCACTTCATTTCCTGACTGGAGAAATTTTCTGCCTTCCTCTCCATCCCTATCCACCAATAAAAGGAATTCTTACCTCATGGTACAAGCCCTCAGAGCGAGCCTTGTCAATTTTTTCGAGTGTTTCCTTGGAGCACTGTATCATCTCCTTCACCGCATCCTGAGAGGGCTGGGAAAGGGAGGAACACTGAATAACATCTCTGCGTAGTTGCCATCTTTGATGTTCAATGCATTACAAAATTGATGCCTTCCCCATTCTGAAAGCTGCATTTCTAAAAATGCTGCGCAAGATCCCCATAGCTTTTGCAGCTCCCTCATCACACTCTGACTCATGTTGTAGTTGCCATGGACCAAGCCCCAGACCCTTACTGCTGGCCAGTCATCCTTACCCTGTACTCATGTCTGGGCTTTTGGACCCAGTATAGAATCTGACATTGCCTCCCACTGTATTTTCTCTGGCATTTTGGATTCTCATTCAATCACCCAAAATATTTTTCATTCTCCCTCTGTACTCCAAGTCAATCATATACATTAATACTACATCCCTTGCTCTTTTGTCTTTGCCCAAGTCATTGACTTAAATACTGGCCAGCACAGGGCTGAGAACAGAGGCTGAGGACTTGACTAAAGTTTGTACTCCAGTTTTCCACTGTAGTTCACGGAAGACAGCCCTCTAGATTATGGAAATCCAAACCCTCCCAAGTGTCCTATGATCAGTTCATATTTTCTTGTTTTCACCAAAAGAATATTATGAGAGAATTTGTCAGCTGTCTCTGTGAAATCTAGACTCATTAGGCTCACTGCATTTGCCTAAGGAATCCAATGATATTGTTTTTAAAATGTGGTTTTGATATTTGAAGCAAGGAGATACCATTATGAAGAAGTCTATGAGGGCACCATAATTTCAAAGTACCAAAATTTTTTATAGTCAGAGAAAATGTGTATCTGCTGTGCTTATCCATATTAAAACTCTTTTCTCATTTTTGTTTGCTTAAGCAAATATGATCACATTTCTTCCAAAATAAAAGTAAGTTTATTATTTATTCTGACTATAAAATTAAAATATATGAAAAACACATGGAGAAAAAAGTAGAAATCCCTCAAACCCACCCCAAAGATGAACACATTTTAAGGAACATTACATTTTACCATATATACACCGTGTGTGTGTGTGTGTGTGTGTGTGTGTGTGTGTGTGTGTGTACTTCTGGCCAAATGAAGGCATAGGTGGAAACACTGTGCCTCCTTGCACAACCAAAATTAAAGACAACAAGAATTTAGAAACAAAAACACAATCAGAACAGACAGAAAACTGAATTGTACGGAAGTCCAACAACCATTCGACCAGATGGGTAAGAGGGGCGGAGTCAGTGGTCAGAGGAGAGGGGTTCCAGCAGGAAAAGGCAGTGGCTGCCAGACCCAGGAGTGCAGGTGGCACAGGGCTGACCTCGGTCACAGATTCACATGCAGATAAACTAGGCAAAAATGGGCAGTGAGACAGACCACACAACCCAGGGCTCCAGTGTCGGAAAATAAAGCCTAAAAGCACCAATTGAAAAGGTGCTGAGAGAGACTCCTAGCCTCACAGGAGAATTCATTGGAGAGACCCACAGGGTCCTAGAACACACACAAGCCCACCCACATGGGAACCAGCATCAGAAGGGCCCAATTTGCTTGCAGGAAGCAGCAGAGGGGACTGAAATCCACAAGTGCCATTGTTCCCTCTCTGACCCCACCCCCACATACAGTGTCATAACCCAGCAACTTGGTTGCCCCACGCTGGTGAACACCTAAGGCTCCGCCACTCATACATAACAGGTAAAACCTGACCAAAACATTATGGCTCAAGCAGAAGAACAGCTCAAAGCCCCAGAGCCAATACTTTTAAGTGACCAAGAGATAGCCAACTTATCAGATGCACAGTTCAAAACACTGGTGATCAGGATGCTCACAGAACTGGTTGATTTTGGTCACAAATTAGAGGAACAAATGAAGACTACACTAAGTGAAATGAAGCAAAATGCACAGGAAACCAATAGTGATGGAAAGAAAACTGGGACTCAAATTAATGGAGTGGACCAGAAGGAAGAAAGAAACAACCAAACAGAAAAGAAGGAAGAAACAAGAATTCAAACAAATGAGGAGAGGCTTAGGAATCTCCAGGACATCTTGAAACATTCCAACATCCGAATTATAGGGGTACCAGAAAGGGAAGAGGAACACCAACAAGTAGAAAACTTATTTGAACAAATAATAAAGGAGAACTTCCCCAATATGGCAAAGGAAATAGATTTCCAGGAAGTCCAGGAAGCTCAAGGAGTCCCAAAGAAGTTGGACCCAAGGAGGAACACACCAAGGCACATCATAATTACATTAGCCAAGAATAAAATTAGGGAGAGAATCCTAGAAGCAGCAAGAGATAAGGGTATAGTCACCTACAAAGGAGTTCCCATCAGACTGTTGGCAGATTTCTCAAAAGAGATCTTACAGGTAAGAAGGGGCTGGAAAGAAGTATTCCAAGTCATGAAATGCAATGACCTACATCCAAGATTGTTCTATCCAGCAAAGCTTTCATTTAGAATGGAAGGGCAGATAAAGTGCTTCTCAAATAAGGTCAAGTTAAAGGAGTTCACCATCACCAAGCCCTTATTATACAAAATGTTAAAGGGACTTTCCTAACAAAAAGAAGATAAAAAATATGAACAGTGAAAGGACAGCAAACTCACAGTTATTAACAACCACACCTAAAACAAAAGCAAATTAAGCAGACACCTAAAACAGGAGTGGAGACACAGAAATGGAGATCACATGGAAAGTTAGCAACAGGGGAGTGGGAGGAGGAGAGGCAGGGAGAAGGTACAGAGAATAAGTAGCATAGACTGTGGGGAAAATATAGACAGGGGGAGGTCAATAGTAGTGTGGGAAATGTAGAAGCTAAAGAACTTACGACACATGGACATGAACTAAAGGGGGAAATGTGGGTGGGAGGGTGTGTGCAGGGTGGAGGGGAATGAAAGGGGGAAGGGGACAACTGTAATAGTATAATCAATATAATACACAATTATATATATATATGAATAACATTTAAAATATTTAACAACTGGTACAGTAAAGGCACTAACAAATTAGGACAGACACCAACCATAGATAGTAAGTGTCCCTATATGGCCTTTTCAGTGTGTTTGACTGGACTGCAGCTTATATTTGCACACACACGTGTGTATATGCTAATAGAATCAAAATTTTTTCTATTCTGTTTTTAATTTTATTTTTTTAATAACAATTTACATGCAGGGTCATAGAGCTAGAAGAAAGGCTTCCTAATTATTGAATTTATTAGAGTGACATTGGTAAATAAAACCACACAGATTTCAAGTGTACAACTCAATAAAACATCATCTGCACACTGCGTCGTGTACTCACCACCCACAGTCAAGTCTCTTTCCTTCCCCATTTACCCCTTCGTTGCTCACCTCCACCTCCCCCATCCCCCCTTCTTTCTGTCTATCACCATACTGGTGTCTGTGTCTATGTGTAATATATATATTTTTTTTGCTTAATCCCTTCACATTTTTCCCCCAAGCCCCTCAACCCTCCTCCCCTCTTACAATTGTCAGTCTATTCTATGTATCTATTCTTCTGTTTCTATTCTGTTTGTTAAGTTATTTTGTTGATTAGATTCCACATGTAAGTGAGATCATGTGGTATTTGTCTTTCTCTGACTAATTTCATTTAGCATGATACCCTCTAGATCCATCTAATGCTAACCCTAATGATAAGACTTCATTCTCTTTATGACTGAGTAATATTCCACTATATATATATTCCATAATCCAAATATTCCACTCTATATATAATTCCACTATATACATATATAGTGGAATATATAATGAAAAAGAATTGGTGTGTATATATATACACACACATATATATATGCACACCAATGTTATATATACCATATGGCACCAATGTATATACAACATATGGTACAATATATATACCATATATATACACCATTTTTCTCCATTTGTCTATTAATGGGCATTTGGCTTGCTTCCATATCTTAGCTACTGAAAATAAACGCACAGTGAAGATAGAAGTGCATATATCCTTTTGAATTAGTGTTTTAGGTTTCTGAATCATAAGACAGTTCCATTTTTAATTTTTTGAGGAACCTTCACACTGTTTTCCATTGTGGCTGCCTTAGTCTGTATTTCTATCAATGGTGCATGAAAGTTCCCTTTTCTCTACATCCTTGCCAACACTGGCTTGTTGTTTATTGATTTATTAAGGATAGTTATCCTAACAAGTATAAGGTGAAGTCTCTGTGTGGTTTTAACATGCATTTTTCTGCTGAGTAGTGACAGTGAGCATCTTTTTATATGTCTATTTGCCATCTCTATCTCCTCTTTGACAAAATATCTATTTAGGTCCTCTGTCCATTTTTCAATTGGATTGTTTGTCATTTTGGTGTCAAGTTGCATAAGTTCTTTATGAATTTATGATGTTAACCCCTCACTGCATGTATCATTGGTGAATATCTTCTCCCATTCAATAGGTTCTTTTTGTTTTGTTGATTGTTCCTTTTGCTGTGCAAAAAAATTCAGTTTGATGTAGTCCCATTGGTTTACTTTTTCTTTTGTGTCCCTTGCCCAAATAGATATATCAGGAAAAAAAAACATTGCTAAGTTAAATGTCAGAGAATTTAATGCCTATGTTTTCTTCTAGGAGTTTTATGGTTTTTAGTCTTACATTTAAATCTTTAATCCATTTTGAATTTTATTCGTGTATATGATATCTAGTTTCATTTTTTTTGCATGTACCTATCAAATTTTCCCAACACCATTTATTGAATAGACTACTTTTATCCCTTTGTACACTCTTGACGTCTTTGTCAAATATTGACCATATAGGTGTGGACTTATTTCTTGGCTTTTTATTCTGTTCCATTGATCTCTATGTCTGCTTCTATGCCAGCACCATGCTGTTTTGATTAATACGGCCTTGTAGTATACTTTGATACCAGGCAGTGTGTACCTTCAACTTTATTATTTATCCTCAAGATTGCTATGGCTGTTTGGGGTCTTTTGTGGTGCCATATAAATTTTAGGATTATTTGTTCTAGTTCCGTGAAATATGCCATTGGTATTTTGTTAGGAATTGCATTGAATCACAGACTACTTGGGCAAGTGTCTTCTTTTTATGCCTCAGTTTCCTTGTCTGTAAATGATGAATTGGACTAACTTATTAACAGTTTCTTCAAGTTGTGTAGCCACAGTGGCATCACAGTTGCCTTTCTTTCTTTTGTTCATAACTCTTTGTCCCAACCTGATAAGCCCCCTCAGTATAGCAGCCATTGTGACTCATCCCCAAACTTTCAACTGACACCAAACTGGTTCCTGACTTCTCAATATATGTATATGCAAACCTAGATAAAAATAAAAGCCAAATGTTTAGAAAATAAAACCAAAATTGATAACATTCTCCTTAATTGTAGCTTTGTGCTTTCTTAAGTTTTTCTATTTCTCTCTCATCAGCTGTAGTTCTCAATAGGATCACGGTAATTTTTCAAGGTTGGGGAATCAATCTCTCTCTTTCTCCCTCTACTTTTTCTTTTGATTCCTCCTCTGGTGGCCCCTCCCTGTCCTGCTCTGGCTCCTCCCCACTCTGTTCCTCTCTGTTTTCTATTTTGTGATGCTTCTGGTGGGCCTCACAGGATGGGACAGGGGTGGTGGCTATTTGCACTGCCCCACACCAGACTTGGTGCACAGTTTCTGAAGGGTGTTGCAGTCAAGACCCCTGGCTGGAAATGCTCTTAGAATATTTGCATTCCCAGCCCAGAGACCTTTCTTTCTAGATCTCTTTACCTGAGGCCCTGCTCAGAGGTCTTTTTTAGACCCTTCTACAAAGGCCTCCTGATGGGGGAGGGAGTGATGAGACTTACAGACATATACTTTCCCCCACTCTGACCCAGCACCCAGTACTTTTCCTTTCCTAGTCTTTCCTCTACACTCTCTCCCCCAACCCCTCACCTTAGGGCTCATAAAACTGCAGGAGCCTTTTGTTCTGGGCCCCTCAGCAATGAGATGAGCCCAACATCTGTGCTGATCCACCTGACCCTCCACCAGTATACCTTCCCATGGGGGCAAATGAAATAGGGGGAGTGTGCCTGCCTCAGTTCAGCCTCTTGCTTATCCCACTGTAGGAAGTGATTAAGGGAATACTGCTTTAATTGGCTGCTCCAACACCTGGCAGCTCCACTTTCTCCCAGCTCAGCTGAGCTCCTGACATCCCCCCTCAGTAAGCCTTCCTGCTGCTCTGTGGTCTCACCATCAATTAGGCAATAGCTTCTCAGTACTTAAGCAAATTAACCAACCTAAACATTGCCCCATCTCCACATTGCCCATTTCCATGGGACTAGGAATATCTTTGTAATAACCAGACAATGAATCTCTTTGACCAACTGATCTCAATATGTGAAATTTTCAGCATTAATCTGCAAAGGAGCAAAGGGAGGACTAAAATTTACTGAGTGTCTGTTGTTTATGCCACATCCTTTGCTTATATAATTTTGTTAAATCCTCATAACAGCCCTTGCAATTGTTGTCATCATTCCTATTTTATAGATGAGAAAACTGAGTAATGCCCCCAAACTCAAATACCCAGCAAGTGGTGGTGTTCTGGCACTAGCTAGGACCTGTCTGCAGTGTACTGCACAGTCTTCCCAGGGGTTACAGGCTGGCCTCCTGGGAACTAATGAGCAGGGGTGCACTGATTAGCTGTGAAATCCACCCAGGCCTGGCTCCTGTGTAGGTAGACACAACCCTCTCCCCCAAGCGGGGTTGTGTGTACCTTTGGGTCATCTTTCACCCCCAGGAAAAGGTCATCCTTCAGCCCTTTCTGGCAGTGCTCACACGTGCAGTCAAAGTAGTACTGCTTCTTCAGTTGCTTCTTGCGTTCTTCACTGACATTAAGGAAGTCAATATAGGATACCGTCAGCTCTTCTCCTTCTGAGATCTTGCCCAGGGCCCGGAGCTCAATTCTAGAGCAGGGCAAAGGAAAAGAGTAAATCAAATTCAGGACTATCCAAGTGGCTTTTGTGCTCTTCAAGTTTCATGGAGTTGAGTCTCAAAGACAATAACTTCCCTAGTGCTTGAGAAAACTCCCATTCCCATTCAGGATGAAAGAAGGTGAAGGGATTAACCAAAACACATATGTTCATAACACATAGCCATAGACAACAGGGTGGTAACAGCCAGAGGGTAAATGTGGGGAGAGGAAGATGGAGGTAGAGAAGGGCAGGGAGAATGGGGCTGGAAAGACTTTGCTTGGAGCAATGGGCATATGATGCAGTGTGCCGATGATGTTTTATTGAGTTGTCACTTGAAAACTCTACGGTTTTTGTGAACCAATTTCACTCCAATAAATTTAATACAAAATATTTTTTAAAAAAGAAAGAAAGAGCCCTGGTTGGTGTAGCTCAGTGAACAGAATGCTGGCCTGTGAACCAAAAACTCACCAGTTCGATTCCCAGTCAGGGCACATGCCTGGGTTGTGGGCCAGGCCCCCAGTAGGGGGTGCACAAAAGGCAACCACACATTGATGTTTCTCTCCTTCTTTTTCTCCCTCCCTTCCCCTCTGTCTAAAAATAAATATATAAATAAATCTTTTTGAAAGAAAGAAAGCTCACATTTCTTCCAAAAAGAGGAGATGTGGCCTAATGGACAGTTTTCTAAATAAGTCTGCTCTACTCATTAGGACAATCAAATCTGCTCCATTCTGTAAATTGCTCTAAAATCTGCTCAAATAGATTCCCAGTAGACTACTGGTCTTGGTCTTAAAACCATACATAGTTTCCATGCCCACAATTATCCATGTGCAATTATCCAATCAGCTACTGATTGTTAACAAAGGGGAGAGAAATAATAACAAAATGAAAACTCAAACAAAAGAAGACTCAATAGTCATTTCTGCTTAGTTTGGGAACCACTCCCTCAGAAACACACATTTTCAGTTGCCCACAATCTTGACCTACTCTGTGTCTAGCTATAAGACCCTTCTTATCTCAACCAGTGGTTCAGGCCCACATTATGTGAGGAGACTGATTCAGGAGGTCCTTGACAGCAAACAGAGCCCGGCCCTGTTAGTCTGCTGCATTGTTCACTTTTGTGTTTATTAGGGACAGGGCTTTTTAGCTGAAGGTGGTTAGCAAGAGCAGATGGCATTTCAATCCCTTTCCAGCCTAGACCTGACCCTCCAATGACCTAGAGCACAACCCACTTTGCCATGTAATAGATGCAAAATGTGCTGAAGACAAAAGCTCACTGCAGAACTGACATCCAGGTAAGCCAGACAAGCAGAGATCAGCCTATGGGCCTCTCAGCCACTCACATGGCCAGAAACTGCAGAAAACAAGTGGTGAGCTTAAGCTGTGCTCCTATATCTTCCCAGTACTCTAGAGCCTCACTACCCAGTGGGGAAACCATTGCCCAGAGAGTAAGTAGCAGGATGCAGAGGTTGGGCAGAGCTTCTGCAGAGAGGTCTGTGGTCATTTCATTTATCTCCCAGAGAGGCTTTCAGACACTGTGTGAAAGGTAGGACAAGATTTCAGCACCACAGAAGCATCCTAGTTCAAGGCATCCTCTTCCATATGCTCTGAAGTGACAAATGAGTAAGCAACTACTGAACAGCAGTGACATGCATGTCTGGGCACTTAAGTGCCCACTTAAGGTGACCACTTAAGGTTAAAAATTGTTCTCCCAAAGTGGAGTCCACTGACATGCCAAATAAATATGATAATATATACATATAAACAACCCATACGGCACCTAGTAAAATCTAAGTTCCCGCTCATCTATGGCTCCTTCTTTCCTTTCTCCCCCACCCCAATGTTTGGCAGCAGCTCTTACTGAAGTGATGAAAGGCAAGAGGGAGAGGGGTGCCCGGTGATTCTACCCACAGCTCTGCTTGGAATCCTAGTGTTTTCGAGCTGCAGGGAATCAACCCTCTCATTTCACAAATGAGGATACTAATGCCCAGAGAAGTGACTTAACTTCCCCAAAGGTCCCATGGCACTTTGGCAACAGAGTCAAGATTAGAACTCAAGTGCCATGCATGCCTCACCACATCATATTGGCCTCGCCTGGTTGTTTTCGGTCTGCCTCATGAGTCTGCAATGCATGGGAAGTGAGATCCACAAAAGCCCTTGGTTTTAGGACTCTACTAATGTCCTAAACAGTTTCATGTGAGCAATATCTGAGTCAGTGTTGAGTGTGGCTTCCAGGCGTTTGGTCGTGGTAGAGTCAATAAGCATGCTAAACCCACCAGCCCCTTTTACAGAGGCAGTCTCCCATAGTAACATATATCCATTCAATAGTGATTCAATGGCCAATAAGTTAGAATTTCCAGTAGCTTTACATCCCATCATGGTTAAGCCAGTTTGTACAATGTCTCCAAGTATCTCAATTTATTTCAATAATATTAGAGAACTTTCCAAACTAAATTAATTTAATGTCACTTACATATGAGAAATGTATATATTTACACCCCATTTAACCAACTTGGAATTGGGGATCAGGGAATGAATCCCCTTTCATCTCTAATGCTCCGCAATTGTATAGTTTAGCCAACTGAGCAACAAGTAACAATCAATTTAAGTATTTTTATAGAGACTGGGAAGGTCCCTTGAGACACTCTCATCTTGACCTTTTCTCTAGAGATGTGGACCAAAATGCCCAGGAGATGATGTGAATCATTCAAAGTCTCATGCAGTGCATGCCAACACAGGCTAAGGTGCACTCCTAAAGCCTAAACTCCCATGCAGCACTTGTTCTAAATCCAAAGAGTATTTCCAGTATTTCAAGCCCAGCTTGAGAAAAAAGACCCATCTGGGGCCATTTTGTTGTGATTAAGAAAAGTCAAAAGTAAAATCTAACCCAAACCACTAACTCATAGTTAGCCAGAAGCAGTAAACAGAATACTATGAATAAATATTTATCAAGACATCACAGTTATGGGTGCAATTTTCGGAAACCAGTCTGGGTGAGAAGTTGGGGGTTATAAGCAAACATACAGCCCTTTAGTAGGTCAGTTATATCAGCAATCCTCACTTCCTGGTAAGCAGGGTTTAGAGGGACAATATGGATTTTTGCCAAGATGATGTGGGCCAGAAAGGACTACCCCACCTTGATGTTGGAGAAACAAGAGAAGTAAGAAGTGAAAGAGGAGGAAGAGAGAAAGCAAAGTACCAAAAAGCCATGTCAGGTGGTAGGTGAGTGAAGAAGAAAACGATTAATTTAAATGCTTAAGAATACAGCATTCAAAGAGACGAGACTCTGGGGTGCAGAAGAACATTACAGACAGACAGCAGCCACGGAATCTTAGGAAAGGGTGGCCCCAGCAAACCAGGCAAGTGAGGGAGGTGGGTCAGAGGAGCAGGGACGTTTGCAAGAACTGACCCACCTCATCTGGGTGTGAAACATGGATTTCACTGCCTCATGACTGAAAGACAAAACAGACACCCAAATAGAAATCATTAGCATTGACTGATCCTGCACAGCTAGCAAGGGTGCACAGTGTTTCAGGTTATGCAATCAAAGCTTTGGCCATAACAACAACCTCTATCCCAGCCCCTATAGCTGGGCTCACTTGACAAGAGGTAGCCTGGTATAGTGGAAAGTTCACTGCATTTAGGATGAGAGGTTCTGGGTTCAAAAGTATGCAGCCCTGGACGATTGACTTCCTTTCCCCTGGCCTCCATGCTCTCATCGAAAACCTGGCAATAAGATTCATGAGACAATGCATTTTAAAGTAGAATGCTACCCTGGCTGGTGTGGCTCAGTGAATTGAGTGCCTGCCGGCCTGTGAATGGAAAGGTCACAGGTTCGATTCCCAGTCAGGGCACATGCCGGGGTTATGAGCCAGGTCTCCAGTAGGGGGCACATGAGAGGCAACCACACATTGATGGTTCTCTCCTCTTTCTCCCTTCCTTCCCTTCTCTCTAAAAATAAATAAATAAAAATATTTTTAAAAAATGAAATAAAAGATGGAAAGCTATTATTATCCCACTAACAAGTATCTTAGACAAATAGGTGTTGCCTCTTTTGATGTCTACCTCATGGAGAGTTTGAACTGTGTATGATGACTGGTTAGGTCACACAGGTAGTAGATAAAAATTTGGGGGGCTAGAATTGGGCCCCTAACATCGTGACCAGTGTCCTTTCCACTATGGCAGGCAGCTAGACAGGGACTGAACAGTCACTTTCTCTTGCACAGCAACCAAGAAGCCCAGGTAAAATGTGGCTGCTCAAAATTAGTGGGTGCATAGAAACCAGAGCAGATCTTGGAAACGATCTGAAAAATGGGCTCCCAGGTTCCTGTGGCTATCACAGGTAGTAATGAGAGCCCTGGGTCACCATTTCTTAGCGGAGGGGTATCCAGAAAGTCCAGCCCTGTGTATGGCTGAATTTGATCCTCTCTGCCAACCAAGCTAACCCTGGACAACAGAAGGCTTAGGAAGGGAAACACAAATGTTGTGAAAGATCATTTGGATACAAAATGAACTTCCCTGTCTTGAGTGACTTTCTCAGTTGCTTAAGAGCCTGATGTCATGTGGGCCCTTACTTCCAGAAATAGGAAAGAAAAGGGAAATCGGAGTCCCTACTATATTAGGGATTAGACCTGATTCTTGGCTCAGAACCAGAAACTATTGTCTTTGGTTTCCAGGAAATTTGGGGGAAAACCTGCTCAAATCTGATGGCTCAGAGTCAGCTTGCATCTGTCACAAGAGCTTGTCTCTAAGAGCAAAAGCAATATTGCTCAGGGCTCATTCCCCCAAACCCGCCCCCAAGCCTGAGCCATGGGCAACCGGTTGTTCATCTTATCTTGTGTGCTGACTTTTCTCCTTTTGTGCTCCACCCCCAAACTCCATTCTTTACCCTTCTGTCCCTTCTGGGCCTTCTTTGGGGTGGAGTGGTGGGGGCGGGGGGTTGTTGATAGTCATCAACAACCTCTGAGGATCTCATCACTGTGTTTGCTTTGCACGTTCACTTCAGCTTGGGGTTGGCCAATAGAAAAACAGAGAGTTGGGGTGTTTAGTCTCCTGGCTCCCTCCCTGCTGTCCATGGTTCCAGCAGCAGCTGGTTTCTCTACAGGCAAAGCCAAGCTGGTGGGGGAGGGGGAGAAAGGGCCTGTCCCATGGTTGGGGCTCTCACCAACCACAACAGTATGTCTTTCACTTCCAGGTCTAGAGATGATAATGGTTTCATGCTGCTGCTAAACCCTGGACACCTCACCATTCTTTGTTAGTTGCTTAAATGCTACCCACACTTCTATAAATTGTCCTTTTATTAAATTCCCTTCAGGTAGACTCTGAGCATGCCTTCTGATATCTGCTGAGACCTTGACTAATATATGCTTCTGTCAAGTGCCTTCTCTGTTGGTGATGTTTTGTAATGACCTCTAGATAGGTGATTCAAGGCATCAAGGCACCACTTTGAAATAGTGGTTAGAGGTTTATCCGGCATATCTAGGCAAGCTCAAGAAACACAAAAAGACTCAGAAATTACCCATGTACAACTCTTTGCTATCCTCCTCATTACCTTTCTCCTAGCCACAATTATTCTAAATGAAATTTCTATTTTCTTCTCATTTGAAATCCATGCTAGTTCAGGTTCAACAGTTTACCTTTGGCTTAAGTCAAGCAGAGAAAACATCATAAGACTTCCCCATTCTCATCACACCACCCCAGTGAAAGACATACTCACTTGCCATTGTTAAATATGACGGTGCAGTTGGGCCAACAGTCGTGGTTCACCAGACCCAGGTTGGGGAAGATGCCCACGCCCACTGCCTGTAGGCCTCTCTGATCACTGAGCGTGAAGCCATTGCAGTTAATCTACCCAGAGGAAAAGAGAAACGAGTCAGCTAACAGACACAGACGAGGGACAGAACACCATCCTAGCTACTAAAAGGTTTTTTTTAAATAATAAAATATTCAAAACCCAGTCTAATCCTGGAAATGCTTAGAGAATGTGGAAATAAAACAGTCTCCCATTCTCTTTGTGATTCCAAATGACCTTCCAGATTATACAACACCACCTTGAAAGTCTGGGCTAGCTATTTTGTAAAAAGGCCAAAGATGGAAAGTTGGTTCTGAAAGTCTCTCCTTTTCCTGTATCAGGGTGTCACTCGAGCCTTCCCCAGCCTCGGTTTGGCTTCTCTCCGTGCACTACGCTGCGTTACTGGGTGTGCCTGTGCACACACACGTGTGTGTATGTGTCTCCCCTGCCTCCTGCTTTCTTGATCTACCCAGCCTCAACTCCTACAGCTGCTCACAAGATAAAGTTGATATCTTTTTCTTATTATTTGTGTCTGCTGGATATTTATACTCCCAGTTCACAATTTTAAACTCTGATGAGCTTATGAAACATTTATGTTGAATCCAAGGCAAATCAAGATGGTTATTTATGGCACTCCCTTTATTTCCTTTTTCTTAAAAACAAGAGGTTCTTTATAGAAACAGCTTCCAAATATCTGCTGTCAGGGTATGAAAATGCATAAGAATAAATATAACTTAAAATACATTATCAACTGCACAGAAATGTCTGCTTTATCTATAAATAATATAAATATATACTATACTAATTAAAATATGCATTGATATATGTATATTCATATGTGTAGCATGTGGCTATTTGTTATTCATATTGGAGGACTGTCACTTCCTCCATTCAGTCCCCTGGGCCATTCAGCAAGGAGGTGAAGCTAGGCCTGTCAACACCACTAACAAGCCATGTTACCTTAGTTAAATTTCTTTCTTCTCTGAGCCCGCGTTTCCCTATCTGTAGGTTGGGCTAGATGATTTCTATGATTCTTTCAGCTCTACACTTTGGTGATTATGCTATTCTGTGGCTATAGCCACCATGCTACCGAGGGATACCCAGAATGGTCTATGACACTCATTCACTCCAGGCCTCTGGAGCCTAAGAGCTAAGATTAGCAACTCTGCCACCAGGCAGACTGCTGCCAGCCCTTCCATGGACACCAGCTCACTGTGGAAGTTCTCTAACCCCTCTGGGCCTCGGCTTCCTGTTTATAAAGTAGGAATGTTAAAAGCATAAACTGTACCTTGTATTGTAAAGATTGCATAAAATAATATGTGGTGAGATGTGATAGTCAATTTTATGCATGGTGCCCACATATTTGGTCAAACGTTTTTCTCTATGCTTCTGTGAAAGTGTTTTTGGATAGATTAGCGTTTAAATCAGTAGATTTTAAGTAAAGAAAGTATCCTGCACAGTGTTAGGTGACCTCATGCAATCAGTCAACAAACTTAATAGAACACAGACTGGCTTTCCCTGATCATGAAGGAATTCTGCGGGCAGTTGGTCTTTGGACTCAAACTGCAACTCTTTTTTGGAGGGGGGTGTCCTGCCTACCAGCTTATCAGCAGATTTTGAATTTAATAAACCTCCACAATCTCAAGAGCTAATTCATTAAAATAAATCTTCTCCTCCGAATAGATAGATGATAGACAGGTAGGTGATAGATAGACAGACAGATAGTTCTGTTTCTCTGGAAAACTCTATTACAGAAGCACCAGCACATGGTAAGCACATGATAAGAGATGTTGGTTGTGATTCTGCTGTTGTTGTTATTACAGTAACCCCCCCGTTCAGTTCACCAACACCAGAGAAGGGGCTGGGCCGGCCAGATGGAAGACATCTACCCCCACCACCCACGGCCTGCTGATCCTCAGGACTCCCATCCCTACCTCCTGGACTCTCAGGACTACAAGGGGCCTGGCTCTGTTGCTACATGACAGCGCACTCCAAAAGGCCCTTATTTTCCTGTCTCTGGCTTCCATACCCACCACTCCGGGCTCCCCATTATTCTGCCCATAGATCTGTGAAAAGGAAGGACATTTCTTTTTCAAGGTAACTAATAGGCAGGAAGGGATGGTATTAGGTCTTTGTCTTCAGTGTGGACAGCAGGAAATACAGGAAGTGCAGATCAACAAGAAGGTAAAATATCATCCAAATCTACCACTCGGAGATGATGAGATGTTCCCTGGCTGGTCCGGCTCAGTCACAGGTTGAGTGCCAACCTGTGCCGACCATGTCAAATTGAGTGACGACCTGCACATGGAAAGGTCACAGGTTCAATTCCCAGTCAGGGCACATGCCTGGGTTGCGGGCCAGGTCTCCACTTGGGGTGCATGAGAGGCAACCGATCAATGTATCTCTTGCACAGTAATGTTTCTCTCCCTTTCTTTCTCCTTCCCTTCCCTTCTCTCTAAAAATAAATAAATAATTTTTTAAAAAAGAGATAATGGAATGTTTGTGTTGGGTTGCCAATTCAGATAGGTCAGAAATAACCTCATAGTAAGCAAGAGAAGAAAGACAGAGGACTAGATGACGATTGTTCATTTTAGGGCTGTAACTACAGCTCTTGGCCCCTCCTCCCTATTCCGGCCTGGCAGCATCTGAATACTTCTTCGTTGGACAACCCCAGCTGTCACCCACCCCCACTTAATGAGGAATCGTACCACGCCAAAGATGTGTGAGATATACTGCACGCTGAACTGCTGGCTCTGGGGCAGCCAGTACTGCAAGAAGGTGTCCATGTCCACTCTCAGCTGCTTCTGCTCCTCTTCCCCGAAGTTCTCCACATGGTTCTGCAGGTCGTCCACAGAGACCAGGCAGCCCTCTGTGAGCCCAGTGCCCTCTCTCTCCACCCGCCACATGATGCGTGCAGCCAGCCTGTGGAGAGGGGCAAGGTTATGGAGACCCCAATGCATTCATTCGTTTAACAAACACTGACCGACTGCCTGTGCATGCCGCAGTATGGGGCCCAATACACAGCTCTGAACTAGACAGAATTTCTTCTATCACGAAGTTCGTTATAGTGGGGGAGACAAAAACTTATTAAAGATTATTTAAACTAGGCTTAAATGCTACACAGAAAATAGAATAGGGTGACATGATAGAAAGTGGGAAGAGATGGAGGAGGAGACAAAGGGATCAAGGGAGGTGGCATAGGGGAGTCACACTCAAGCTGAAAGTGGAATGAACAGGAGCCAGTTCTGTACCAATGGGGAAAGAGTAGCAAGTATATGAAGGAGAAATAGCAAGAAGACCGAGGAAGCTGGAACACGAGTGAGAAGTGAAAAGTAGATAAAGGTGAAGAGGTGGACAGAAGCCAAGACACATAGGGTCTAGGAGACCACGAAAAAGTTCTGGGGATACTGTGAGGTATGGTAGCCTGGGTCTCTCCTGGAAGTATGACTAAGATGAGCACTGGAAGAGTCTAATGGCCTGAATTCAAGTTTGTTTCCACTCCTTACTGTGTGACCTCCCTGAACCTATCTAATGACCAATAAAACAAGGATAATAACTATTCCATGCCATGCTAACCTCCAGAGGTATTTGGAAGGAAAAGGGAGGTAATGGAAGTCCACATCATGTGTGAACTTACTTATATTCTTAATGATTAGATAAAGAGAAAGTGAAAAAGGCATCTAGGTGAGGAAGCAGTATAAACAAAGGCCTGGATGCAGCCCCGAACATGGCATAAACTGGAAGCAGGGAAGGATCAGGCCCAGCTGTAGCTGAGGGCTCAGGAGAGCACAGGGCTGAGTGTGAGACAGAGGGGTACGTTTAATCCCGAGGGCAGAGAGGGCCCCTCTGTTGACTATTAAACAGCCCATACCCACAAAATAAAGCCTGTAACCAAGGGACACTTTGGCAACTCTCTGCCATTCACAGATTGCAGGCTGGCAGGTCACCAGGGAGGGCTGGTGGACTAGGGCAGACCCTGACTCTGAAGAGAAATCCCCTTGACAAAACATGGCCCTTTTCTTCTCTCATCTAGGTCACAGGGTTATTTCTATAGAGTTGCCCTGCTGGGCACCCCAGGTGCCTGAGAGCCAAGATGTCCCCACATGTAGGCCAAGACAGAACTGGGGAAAATAAGACTCGGTTTGGGGTGTCTGCTACCTCCAAATATTTGAAAAAATATCACAAAGCTCAGAGTAGAGACTAATGGATGACAGATTTCAACCCAGTATCAGAAGAAATTACCAACTGGGACCATGCAGCTGGAGGAAGTGACCTCCTCGTCAGAGGAGATAACATTTGCTTCTGGCCTTAAAGACTAAGTAAGATATTAAAGAGATACCTGCACCCCCATGTTCACTGCAGCATTACTCACAGTAGCCAGACATGGAAATAACCTAATGGCCGTCAGCAGATGAATGGAAAAACATGTGACATTTTACATATTCAATCATGAAAAAGAAGGAAATCCTGCCAGTTGGGACGACATGGATGGAACTTGAGGGCATTATGCTGAATGAAACTAGCCAGACAGAAAGACAAATAGTGCGTAGTATCACTTAGATGCGGAATTTTTTTAAGTCAAACTTACAGAAGCAAAGAATGGAAAAGTGTTTGTCAGGGATGGGTTCTGAGGGACAATAGAGAAAAATTATTAAAAGGGTACAAACTTTCAGTTATAAGATGAATAAGCTCTGAGAATCTAATGGAAAACATGATGACTATATTGATAACATGATATTTTATCATTGAAATTTGCTAAAAGAGAAATTAAATGTTCTCATACACACACAAATAAATATGTGAAGTGATAGATGTGTTAGTTAACTAGTTGGGGGAATCCTTTCACAATATACATGTATATCAAATCACCACAGTGCATGCTTTAAATATCTTACAATTTACTTCTGGACAAGATGGATGCATAGGTAGATATGCTTTGCTTCCTCACACAACCAAAAAAAGAACAACAAATTCAAAAACAGAAAACAACCGGAAATGCTAGAAAATCTGTATGGAAGTCCAACAAACAAGGAGTTAAAGAAGAAACAGTCATCCAGACCAGTAGGAGGGGCAGAGATGGGCAGCCCGTGCAAAGAGGACACACTGCAAGGTGGCAGCTGGAGGACCAGGAGGTCCCACGTTTGTTTGTGGTTAAACCAGGAGGAACAACTGGGGAGTGAGACAGACTGAACAACCCAGGAATCCAGCGCAGGGAAATAAAGCCTCGAAACCTCTGGCTGTAAAAAATCTGTAGGAGTTGTGGTGGCAGGAGAAACTCCCAGCCTCACAGAAGAGTTTGTTGGTGAGATGCACAGTGTCCTAGAATGCACACAAGCCCAGCCACCCAGGAACCAGCACCAGAAGGACCCAATTTGCTTGTGGGTAGCCAGAGAAGTGACTGAAAGCTGTTGAAGAGCTGAGCAAGCAGCATTGTTCCCTTTCTGACCCCTTCCCCCACATACAGTGCCACAACACTGCAGTGAAGTGGTTTGCCCCGCCCTGGTGAATACTTAAGGCTCTACCCCTTACAACATAACAGGTGCTCCCAGAAAAAAAAAAAATATGGCTCGATAGGAAGAACAGATCAAAGCTCCAAAAATAGAACTAAGCAATGAAGAGCTAGCCAGCCTATCAGACACAGATTTCAAAACAGTGGTAATTGGGATGCTCACAGAAATGGTTGAGTATGGTCACAAACCAGAGGAAAAAGTGAGGGCTATATAAAATGAAATAAAGAAAAATAGGGAACCAATAGTGCAGGGAAGGAAACTGGGACTCAGATCAATGATTTGGAGCAGAAGGAAGAAATAAACATTCGACCAGAACAGAATGAAAAAACAGGAATTAAAAAAATGAGAAGCTTAGGAACTTCTGGAACAACTTTAAATATTCCAATATCTGAATCATTGGGGTTCCAGAAAGAGAAGAGGAAGAGCAAAAAATTGAAAACTTACTGGAAAAAATAATGAAGGAAAGCCTCCTCAATCTGGCAAAGGAAATAGACTTTCAAAAGCCCAGAAAGCTCAGAGAGTCCCAGAGAAGTTGTGACCCAAGGCACATCATAGTTAAAGATAAAGAGGTAAAGATAAGGAGAGAATATTAAAAGCAGCAAAAGAAAAGGAGACAGTTACCTACAAAGGGGTTCCCACAGGACTGTCAGCTGATTTCTCAAAATAAAACTTGCAAACAAGAGGGGGCTGGAAAGAAGCATTCAAAGTCATGAAAGGCAAGGACCTCCATCCAAGATTACTCTATTCAGCAAAGCTATCATTTATAACAAATGGGCAAATGAAGTGTTTCTCAGATAAGGTCAAGTTAAAGGAGTTCATCATCACCAAATCCTTATTATATAAAAATGTGAAAAGGACTTATCTAAGGAAAAGAAGAAGATCAAAACTATGAACAGTAAAATGACAACAAACTCACAATTATCAACAACCAAACCTAAAAAAACAAACAAAAATAAGAACAAACTAAGCAAACAACTAGAACAGGAACAGAATCATAGAAATGGAGGTCATGTGGAGGGTTATCAGTGGGGAGGGGGAAGGGGAAGGAGGTGCATGGCATAAGAAGCATAAATGGTAGGACAAAATAGACAGGGGGAGGTTAAGAATAGTACAGAAAATGGAGAAGCCAAAGGACTTATATGTACAACCCATGGACATGAACTAAGCGGGTAGGGAATGCTGGTCAGAGGGAGGGTGCAGGCTGGTGGAGGATAAAGGGGAGAAAAAACTGGGACAACTATAATAATATAATCAACAAAATATACTTTAAAATATTTTACAATTTTATATCAATTATAACTCAGTAAAGCTGAAACAAATAAATACATGCATGCACACATGCATACAACCGTACATGAAATTATAAAAAAGAAAAGAAAGAAAAAGGAGTAGGATTTCAACAGATGGAACTGAGGGTGTCAGAGAGGCTAACAGAGCCATTTCATTTTGCAGTTTCCTAAAAATGACCAGCACACGATGATTCCAGCCTATACTTTAACTTCACATCCTACACACCTGGTGAAAATCCCAACTTTACCTTCATCATCTCCTCCGCCCTCCACCATCAGCTTCATAAGCACCCACCTTCAGCCTAGCATCAGGCCCTGACGTAATCGAGCTTCGGGGGTTGAGAGCTCTTGCACTGGGGCTCTCCAGATGTTCGTTAGCCCTGACATTTCTGGTGATGGTTGCCAGGCGAGGCCACTATTACAAATACAAGTGCCTTTCAGGTGGAGTGGGTACAGAGGGCTGTGTGTACAACTGCCATAACTACTGGGCCTGTGGTTACTTGAGAAGCTCAATATTTTGTGAAGGGGGCAGATGCCATTAAGCTCTAACTCATTTTGCCAAATCTACAGATTTTGTTTTTTCAAGAGAGGCCAGAAAACCTCTTTTTCTTAATGTAAAAATTTTCAATTTTTGAACATTGGCAGGTCAGTTTTTTTTTTTTTAAATTAAATACCAGGGAGCCATACAGAATGAGTCTGCAGCCAGCTCCAGCCAGTGTCTACAGTTTGGAGCTGCTAACCCGTTCTTCCTCTTAAATGATCTCCCAGACCTAGAGGGAGTTCACAGAAGTGACCACATGTAGTCTCTTCGAGGCTCTGTCCTGACTTGCACTTAGCCCAGCTTCCTTGAGCCTGGGAACGCTGTCACTACCACCATGCCCATCTGACATTTGGGAATCCCAAACATCACCCCAGGGCCCAGCTCTGACCTGATGTTTTCATTGGGTACCTTCCCATGTCTCTTGATGGCCAAACACTCGTTTTTGTGGTTCAGCCAAGCGTCCTTCTGGCAGGTGCGGTCACAGTAACGGGCAAACTTGCACTGCCCACAGTGATGGAGCTTCTCCTGCCTCTTGAAGCAGGTGTGGCACACAAAGTTAATGAGGCTGGAAATAGAGAAAAAATAACATGATTGAGTTCAGAGGGGCACTGTGGAAAGAAACCACACTGGTCTTTGAAAGACTGGAGATTTGGTACTGGCTGAGTGGTCAATCCTTATCTTTCTAAGCTTCAAATTCCTACTTTTCAAAATGAGAGGTTTGGGCTTCCAAAGGTCCTTTTTAGCTGTAACTATATTTCAGCAGATATTTTTAAGTGAACCAAATGGGAACACTATTGAGCTCTGCATATAAGCCTTTCAATTTAATTCAGCAAGTATAGGTTTATGACCTATAGGCACTGGGATTACCACAAGTTCCCAAAGGAAGAGTTGAACTTGCAATCACCATGCAGCGTGAGGAGCACTATAATAAAGAAGGCACAAGGTGTTCCTGGAACACATTGGAGAAGATACTTGAGCAACTCCAGTAAGTCTTCTGGGCCAAGGGAGTGTGAGTGGAAATTCCTCATGGTCCCATTGCCAAAAGTCACAGGTTATTGGCACCATGGCATGGTGGTGATGTGGGCGGGGGGGTGGATTCTGTGTGATGTATTATTATCATTGTTGAAATGTACTGTCCCTTCTCCCAAAGAATAAAATATCATAACTATCCACAATATGATGCAACATGAAACAATGTATTTTACAGAAAATGAGGTCTACACATCATGACATGTCTTCGTTCTGTGTTTTGCAACATTAAGAATTACAAGGTTAGCCATGTCCAGGTGGCTCGGTTGGTTGGAGCATCGTCCCATACACCAAAATGTTGTGGATTCAATCCCTGGTCAGGGCACATACCTATGTCATGTATGGGTTTGATCCCTGGTAGGTGTGTATGCAAGAGGAAACCAATCAATGTTTCTTTCTCACATCAGTGTTTCTCTCTCTCTCTTCCTATTGCTCTAAAATTAATAAACACATATCCTCAGGTAGGGATTTTTAAAAAAACAGAACAATTACAAGGTTACTGATGTTACTGATGTATCTCCTGGCTCAGAGTTAGTGGAAGTGATGAAGAACAATGTATGCCCATTCCATGAGTGAGAGAGAGAGAGACACAGGAGGATTAAGCCCCTTACCCCCTGCTTCTGGCTTCCCAGTGTTCCTGTTAGAGTTCCACGCCTCCCCGTGTTAAAACCATGATTCAGAAAGAGAAGGTCATGGGCTGGCATGAAGGAACCTTATCTCAAGACATAACCTAATGCCAGAATGAGTGAAATCTTGTGTGAGGCACAATATCTCTAGGCCCCAACTGCATACTCCCATAATGTGAGGAAGAGAAATCCTGGCCACTGAGGCAGAGAAATGATGAAAAGCAGTTTGGCAACATGCAGGAAAGTGGTGAGCTCCCTGGGAAGAAGTGAGTATATACACTCATGTTGTACTGTTAAGACTTAACAGTCTAAACAGGAATCTCAGAAGTTTAAGAAAACAAGGACTTTAAAAATATGGGATTCTAGAGCCTGAAGGAAGAATCTTTAACAGAATATGAAAGTACAGAAATCCCTTGCATCCATCCCTGACCATGCATGTCCTAATTCCCATAGTGAAAAAGAGTTTGCTGCTTCCAAGAACAATCAGTCCATTGTTGGCCAGTCCCAGTTACTGCCACCTTTCTCCTCATGTTAAGCCTGAGTTTGCCTTCCAGAAAAACATACTCCTATAATGTAATTTGGCCCTCTGGATCCTTGTCTAATGGAACAGGCCTGGTCATGTCAGTCCTTCAAGAACTTGACGACTACTGCCATGCCTCCCCTTCATTTCCCCTCTCCAAGTTAAACACTCTCAGCTCCTCCAACAGTTCCTTACACGAGTTTATGAATTTCTGAATTTCTGAAAATCTCACACAGTTCTGGTGTTCTCCAATGTGCCTACAGCATGTTCCTGTAGCCAAAGGAAAATGAGCATAACAGGGCAATCAAGCAAGATCCAGCAGCCAATGCTAAGGTATCAGGTTCAAGGATGAGCCCAAAGGCTAGGCCCACTCTTTCCAACACAGCATCAAGAGATGGAAAGACAGCAATAGAGCCAAGCTACGGGCACTGCATGGACTACTGCTCTAACTAAGTTAGATTCAGGGCTTCCTGGAATCCAGAGAGTTTTCAGCCTCTGGGTGGTCAACTCAACACACTGCCATTTCCCTATCTGCTGTGATGTGCATCGCTGGTAATTGGTTAATGATCATAGAGTATTCAAGGGCATGCAAGGTTAGTACTTTTTTACAAGTTAGAGCAGACTGAGGTTATTTCCATGATAATGTCTTCCTCACTACCTTGCATTCCTCAAGCTTTCCTAATGAGAGAGGAAGGGTAGAATTACACTTGCATACCTAGTGAGTTGCGTAGAATCCACAGCCCATCATTGCTATGCCACACAGAGGGTACCCTGCTAGAGGAGGATAAGAAGAGAGTACAGGGGACTTACATGGAACCCTGACCATTTTGTGGAATCTCCAAACCCCTGGAGGAGGGGAGCTATGGATTTCTCACATCTATCTCAAGTCAGGATTACTTTTTCTGGAAGGAACATGAAGTTCATTATCAGGGATGGAGGTGCTGAAGGACCCAGGTAATTTGGATCTGAAGGAGGCTCCAAATCTTACCTCCTGGTCACTCAAGGGTGAGACACGTTAAATTATGGTGCCCAGAACAGAGTGTAGTATCTAGGTTTGGTGCTGTTCACACTTTCTGAATCTGGACATTGTGATTCCATTAGCTTCTTTAACAAAAAATTCACATTTATTTAAGGTCAAATTACAAATAGTCACTGGAACCTCCCAAGTTTTCTCAAAGGTGCTGCACCCAAGTCAGAACTCCCCTCTGTTGGTCTATTTGTCATTATCTTTTAAATCCGCTTTATTGAAATATAATTGACATACATAAACTGTACATATTTAAAATGTGCAATTTAACATACACATATACCCGTGAAACCATCTCCACAGGCAGGTTAACATAGCCATCATGCCCCAATATTTTCTCGTGACACTGAATTTTTTAACCTGAAGTGGGGTCTTCACCTTCACCCCTATCTGCCTGCTTTCGGTATAGCATTCCAAACTGTCCGGGTCATTTTGGATTTTTATTCTGTCACCATTATATCTCTATGCTAAGCTCTGAGTTATCTGAAAGCAGAGAGCATGTCTTAGGCAGGGAAGAGAAATGAGGATCAGGTGCCCACCTCTAGGGTATCAGCACCCACACCAGGAACACGAACAAAGGCAGGAAAGGAAGGAAGGACACCCGGGAAATGGGCTGGGGAGGAAGAGTCAGAAGCAAGGGCAGTCACGCTGGCTGTCACTTACAGCTTGTCACTCGGAACTCCATGCCTAACTGCACAGGGGTGCCCATCGGAGGACAACCTCACACTGAGGCCACCCATCAAGATATACTTAGAATATTATAATATATTCTATTTTTATTCATATACATATATATGGTCATATTCACATACATAGCTGATGTGTAAACATATTGCACTTCACAGGTCTTACACTATTGCACTGTTTAAAATTTTAAATGCTGATAAAAACTCCAAGTGGTCACCTGGAATAACATAAGTTCTGCTTCTTTATGTTTTACAATCACTGGTTACTTCTAACCTACTTAAACTGCAGGGACATGTAGTCTCTCAGGGACTGGAGACCCTACTGTGGTCAACAAAAGCTCACACAACCCTGAACCTTACAAACTGACCACACAGCAGACACCTGTAGCAGAGTGCACCGGTGGTAGGGGCTGGCTCTCCAACTGAGAGTCCTCGGAATTAACTTCCAGGCAGAAGACAATGTTCTGTTCATTCAAGGATAAGTAATTTTAAAATGTGCTAATTTGAAGTTTACCCAACAGCAATCATTTAGAACCTAGACTAATATAAATTTTTTCCAAGGAAGAGTATTTTATCCCTGACATTGTGTAAAATTGCTTGTGCACGGTAATAAAAAAAAAAAAAAAGATTGACTTTTACCCATTTTGTGTGTGTGTGTGTGTGTGTGTGTGTGTGTGTGTGTGTGTGTGTGTGTTAAGGATATTACTGTCCTGGAGCAGGTCTGCCTCAGGCTGGCCTGTAAGTGTGTGGGTTCTTGAATTCGTGCAGAAAAGATCCCACAGTACGAGTCCAGGTGATGTTGAGAGGATGTTTATTAAAGCAAGGGACAGTGAAACAAGGAAGGGCTTAGTTAGGATGGAAGGAGCAACAAGAGAGAGCCTAAAAAGGGCTGCTTTGACTCTCTAGAAACATCATGAGGAAAAGTGAGTCAAGGTGAGACTGCGGTCAGCTCACTGGAAAGTCAGAGAAAAGGGGACCTTGGAGATAGGATCAGGGGGTCAGCCTGGGGCAAGCTGCTGCCCTCATTGCTCCCCTAGTTGCAAGTCTTGTGGGGTCCCTCAGAGTTTAGGAGATGAGTGCCTGCGGGAGAAGAGGAGGAGAAAGGAAAGGTGTGGGCATGCTCCTGGAAGAGCACGCCTGTTATTGTTTTTAAATTCTGTACATACAATGCCCCCTTATTCCCTGTACTGGGGATGGGCCTCTGGCACTGCCCTCTCTTTTATTGACACTGCCTGCAGGTCTCATTTTCTGCCTTCAGAAAACAAATTTTCTTAGCCTGACACAAAGGGAGAGAATATACCTGCCCTAGCACTTGGCTCCAGGCCCCCATGAACTGACTTAAGTCACTTCTAACTGGGCCTGATAATAGTCTATCTGCCATGAACTACAATTATGCCCATAGGAAATTCCAGTGCAATGCTCCTCATGTCTTCAAAGTCACTAATAACTCTTTTGAGCCCTGAGTGATGCAATCTAAACATCACCCCAGACTTGGTGGTAGACGTTACAATCATGTAATATCATGAGCAAATCATATTTGCTCATGAGATTCTTTACAATCACTTTGCTATAATAAGCTTTTAATTACTTTTCAAAGAAAGAAAATGTGATCGATTTGGAATGGTTCTTTTTCTCATGGTGAACTCTAGTGTGTTCTAAGTGTTAACTGCCAAACTATTGTCTACAGGCTCAAACACCTGTTGTAGATTCCATTCCACAATTTTTCTAGGGCCTAGAGTCAAGTTTTAGATGTTGGTGAAACCCAGCAAGCACTGTGAGTAATCTCCTAATTTAGATCTCCTTAGAATGAGGCTGACCTTTCTCTCCATTACCTTACCTGCTATTAAAGCTTAACTGACAAGAAGGAAGAGGGATGGTTTGATGCAGAGCCCAGCTTCTCAGACTTTAGTGGGCATCATATCACCAGAGGTCTAGTTAACAACCAAGTTCTAATTCATAGATCTGGGGGAGGGCCTGAGATTTTGCCTTTCTTACAAGCCCCAGGTAATGCTGATGCTACAGCTTTGAGTAGCAAGAATATAGAAATGAGAGAAAACTGAAATCCTACTCCTTCTGGTGGTGTATGCAGGTAAGTATCAGGTAGGCAGGAGTGGGAAGCTTCAAAAAAAAAAAGTGTGTCCTTCTGGTCTCCATCCCCTTCTTTTGGTGGCAGGATGGGTATTAGGGAAAGTCAGACCTGGCGTCGGTCAGAGGATACTAGAATCAGGAACTGATTCTAGTATCTACTGGCCGTATGACCTCAAGTAGGTATTTAACCTCTCTGAGCCTTGGTTTTCTTATGTGAAAATGGAAATAGCAATACCTAGACCTTGATAATGGCTACTACTTTTTAATGAAACATACTTACTATTTTTAAAATTCAAACAAGAAGAAAATCACAAAGAGTTTTAAAATCCTGCTACTCTTGCCTCTGCCAGTGTGGCTGAGTTGGTTGTTCATCATCCCACAAACAGAAGGGTCACGGGTTCGATTCCTAGTCAGAGCACATGCCTAGGTTGTGGGTATAGTCCCTGGTGAGGGTGTGTACAAAGGCAACCAATCGATGTTTGTCACATTAATGTTTTGCTCCCACTCTCCCTCCCTTCTCGCTCTACCCCAGGTGAGAACAAAATACTTATTTATTTATTTGTTTATTTATTTATTTATTTATTTATTTATTCCCACCACTCCTGAAGTTAAATGAGATTACAAGTAAAATAGCTCAGAGCCTGGCACAGGGTGAGTGCGCAGGAGAGGTCAGCCTGCCCCCCCCCCATTCATCTGTCACACAGGGATGCTGGGCCACGTGATCACTGAGCTTCTGCTCTGCTCCAGCCCCCACTGTATCTCAAGCAGCCATCAGAGAGGAAAACATACCTCTAGGCTGGAAGAGAATCCCCACAGGGGAAAAAGGGTGCTTCTTCACCAGAAATATATCCCTTTCCTTATTGCCCACATGAGAAAGAAAATCCAAAAGACATGAAGTCCTAAACCACGTTTTGGATTCCAAGAGAAAAAGTGCTTCCCCCAGACAGCACAGCCAGCTGATCTTCAGCAAGTCTCTCTTCTCCTACTCTCATTTTGCCGGTCCCCACAAGAGTCCCATCTACACAACACTTTGCAAAGATGTTTTTAACAATTTTTTGGTTAAACCTTCACAACAACCCTTTAGAATAGTGATGATCAGTATCCTCACAGGGATGTTATTCTCATAGGGCTGCTAGTAATATTCTCAATGTTAAAAAGTTTACTGCCTATGTTTTCTTTCAGAAATTTTATGTTTCCAGATCTTACACTTAAGTCTTTTATTCATTTTGAGTTTATTCTTGTATATGGTATAAGAAAGTGGTATACTTTTATTTTTTTCACATGTATCTGACCAGTTTTTTTCAACTTACTGGAAACTCTATCATTTCACCATTGTATATTTTTGGCTTATTTTTTATCATTATGCCTTGTAGTATAGTTTCAAATCAGGAAGCATGATATTTCCAATTTTGGAGTTTTTTTCCTCAAGACTGTTTTGATTATTCAGGGTCTTTTGTGGTTCTGTATAAATTTAATGTTATTTGTTCTAGTTCTGAAAACTTAGCCTATTTATTTTTAAACTCCCTGCCCTGGCTGGAGTGGCTCAGTGAACTGAGTGCCAGCCTGAGAACCTAAGGGTCACCAGTTCAATTCCCAGTCAGGGCACATGTCTGGGTTACTGTCCAGGTCAGGTCCCCAGTAGGGGACGCACAAGAGGCAGCCACACATTGATGTTTCTCTCCCTTTCTTTCTCCCTCCTTCCCCTCTGTCTAAAATAAATTAAAAAAATATTTTTAAAATCTATTTTATTAAAATAGCAATTCTTAAGATTTTCTCTGCCACAACTCATGACTAGTTTCATACAATGCACTCAAACCTGTATTCATTTCCCACACTCTAGCTGCAACCAAACCCCAATTCTCACACTTAACCATATCTTCAGATGCAGCTGAGTGAGGATGACAATGTTATGGGGACAAGCTGACATTTTATCTAATCTATGCTCAGAAGACAAGATGACATTTTATCTAAATCTATGCTCAAAAGAAGTTATTCCCAAACTTCTGCACTTCAGGATTATTCAGTAAAATTCAGCAATACAGTTCATAACAGGTCATGTGACATATCAGCATGTCTTACGTTCACAGCTACAAGTGCCAAATTAAGGGCATAGTTCTAAATCCGTTGTGGCTATCTTCACTATTAGGCATAAACATTTAATGCTATAACACGAATACTTTAACAGTTATTCATTCATTGTCTGAACTAACTGTTCAGGAATTTCTCTAATCCTTTATTAAATTATTTCCATTTGCAGCATCATTTGTCCCTACCACCCAGCCACCAGCTGTTTCCAGATTAATGGCCACACCAGTGTTTGTGCATATGCCGTGGCTAATCCCACTGTCCCCGCAGGCCCACATAGAGTTACACTGGCTGAAAGCCCAGCTGTCTTCACTGGCCCTGATGAAGCTCATAACTGTTTGATTTTTCAGAAAAAGCCTGCTAACAGTACTCTGTTTTAAAGTACTCCCCTTTCTCTCATGTTCTCATCTTTGTTTTTCTCTACAAATGTACACATTTACATAATCTCCTGGGCACTTTCAACTCCTTAAACAGTATCATTCGGTAGCTGGTTAATTTTTATCTAAAGAATCGTTTAAAAAATTCACCGTTCTTGCTCCTTCTTTGCTTTTTTGGGGGGTGGAGGGTAACATCTTTTGTGATGAATTAGATTAACAGGAAATCAATATTATTGGCTGTGGTAGGCTGAATAGCCCTTCCCAAAATGTCTGGGTCCTAATCCCCGGAAACTGTGATTGTTACCTTATCTGGAAAAAGGAACTTCAAGGATGTGATTAAGATTAATATCCTGGAGATGAGGAGATAATCTTGACTCATTGGAAGGGCCTAATGTAAGAAGAGGCCAAGAGCTCAGAGGGGAAGAAGCCAGCTGATTTTGAAGATAGAGCCCAGGAACGCAGGTCCAATTCTGCACCCACTTCCAATGTGTATGGGTGTGGTCTCTTACACTATCCAACCAATTCTCTGACACCAGCTGGGCATTTCACGGTCCAACTCAGTTCTTTTGCCATCTACCCGAAGATGGCATCAATTCCCACAGATTAAGGTCTTAGTCCTGTAAGTCTATCCTCCTAAATTCCCCAACTTCAACACGTGATTATATGTACATATGTATATCTTATATAAATCACAATATCACAGCAGGCAGCCTATAGAAGCTAGAAAAGTCAGGGAAACCTAGCCTTATGGACCCATTTTAGTTCTCTGACCTCCAAAAGTCTAAGGTTGTGGGAGCAACTTTCCTCACAAGCCCCTCCATGTGCCACAGTTGGGAGTAAACATGACAGAGACATGATATGATCTGCTTGGGGAGGAGAAGTGGCCAGTTTTCCAGAGGAAAAAGGCTTTGAGCAGTGGCCAGTTTCTCAGAGGAAAAAGGGGTTGAGCCCCTTCCTCCAAAGGCTTTTATTGGGTTGTAATACACAGGAATACAGGGTGGCAAGGATCAAACAGTAGATAACATTTCAATGAAATCTGAGGGCTTAGTGTGAGTCAGTGTCTGTCAGGAAAGGGGGTTGCAGAACTTTGGGGAGACATACTCATTTCTTCTTGGACCCTTATCATGTGAATGAAAGCACTCTTAGCAGAGCAGATTTCACAGGTTTATCAGGAAGTCTTTGTGATGCCAGATTATTCCCCAGGACACGCTCTAGCAAGGCAAGGAGATGCACCTCTCCCCATCAGGTATTCAGGCTTAAGGGGATTAGAGCCAGGAAATGCTTCTCCGAGAGTACATGGGGACTTGAGCTTTGGGGTGGGGGGCCGTGAGAGTCCATTGCTCTTTGTTGTAGCAACCCCCAGTCCTTCCATAAAGGTCTCCCAAGAGATCGTGTCTGGCCTAGGTTGCCCCCCACTGTGAGGGATCTTACCCGTCATGGACTTCCAACCATGCTTTGGGGACAGGGAGAGGAAACTGAGGCAGCATTTGCTACCAGAATCAAGCTTTGTCTCCTGCGGCTAGCATTCCAGAGGTCCTTAGCCACAGTGGGTAGAGTTATAATTCCTAAAACCAGGCAGAGAGGTCCACAACATAAGGTAATAAAATTTGTTGTTCAAGCCACTAAAATTTGTGGTAATTTTTAAAGCAGCAGCAGGAAACGAATACATTGGTTTGTTATTATAAGCACATTTTTTGCTATGTAATCACATGTATATTCCTGTTTTTTACCTGTAAGCTTCTGGATCTAACCATTCTCAGTCCCCAGAACCAGATTTTGATTATTCTGAAATTGATGGAGAGGTGCTCTTTCTTTTATTAAGATTAAATATTAATTGGACTGACAAGAACAAAAGAAATATAAGTACCTCTGGGTCTACTTGTGAGTGCTGAGTAGTGAGAGATGATGCCTGAACAAGATCCCAGAAGGCTCAGTTCTACCTTATGACTTACCCCTTTGTGACCTGGGGAAGGCCCTTCGCCTCACTAAGCCTCAGTTTCCCCATCTGTAAAAAAAGATTGAATAAACTCAATGGGTCCCAACCTTCTTTTGGGTTGAAAATGGTTTTGAAAGTGATGAAAATACCCTGGCCAGTGTGCCTCAGTTGCTTGGAACATCATCCCATGGTCCAAATGGTTATGGCTTTGATTCCCAGTCAAAGCATATACACAGGTCACAGGTTTGATCCCTGTGCTAATAGGAGAAGGCAACCAGTTGACGTTTCTCTCTCACATCAATGTCCTCCCTGCCTCCCCATGCCCTTTCCTCTCTCTTTGAAAGCAATAAAAAAATGTCCTCAGGTGAGGATAAAATAAAATAAAAAATGAACATGGTGAAAGCTATGGACTTTTTCCACAAAAATAAAAAGCATGCATGCATATCTATATAAAACTTTGATCTTCCAGTTATAAGTAAACGAACTGGCGACCTTTCAGTTTGTGGGCCGACACTCAATCCACTGAGCCACACCAGCCAGGGCTCCAGGGACTACTTAATTCTTAAATCATTTGAACTGTAACTAGCATTTCCCTCCACCCTCCCACCCCATTTTCACCTGAAATATGACACTGTAACTTATGCTTAAAAATGCCCGGTTCTCACTGACCCTTTTGTCAATTAAAAAAATGGAGGGTAACCCTCTCTTAAAAATGACAGTCATTATTTGTAGATGGCTATTAGGAACAGTCTCTGATGTTACTGGAAAACGAGCTGCAAATTCCTGCACCTGGTCAGTGAATCTATTCCAGTTTGGCCATATATCTATTGGTTGTAGGTATTGTTTGAAAAGAATGACAATAATGGTGATGATGGTGGTGCCATTTTATTAATATTGTAAAAAATGTACTCCCTCGGTCTTTGTCTGTGGGTCAACTGAGTTAACCAACTAATTGATTTTACAGTTTGGGAAAGATGGAAGGAAGTTCTACTTCAGAAGGCTACGAGAGTTCTTCCAAAACCAAGAAAAGAAAAGATAAAGATTTAATCTCCTTGCTGAAGTCCTTCAACTCTTTAGACTAAAACCGTTTATCTTCTCATTCCATTTTACATAAGATGAACTAAATAAGCCTGGCCAGCAATAACATGTGTAAAAAATAATATAAACAGAGCCACTCTGAAACGGAGTTGGAGCTGCCTTCCGAGAGAAACTGCCTTGCACGCCTTGAACCTTCGGAGACAGGGTGAAATAACATTCACACCAGGCATATCCCAAAGAACTGTTTGCAAAGATGAGAAGAAAGCAGAGATGACTACCAAAATGAACATTAAAAACATTCTTTAGAATTAGTGTCACTATGTTAGCTTATCTGCACCAATAGAAATGACCTCCTTCTATTGCAGTAACTGTCCCCTTCCCTTTGTCACAGATACCCATTGCTTTGTCCACTAATCGGAATACTGTTTGGGCCTTTGCATGAATCAGTGTGTCCCAAATAGTATTCTTTTCTTTTCTTCTCCCTCTCCTTCTTCTTCTTCTTCTATCACAAATAAATGTTGCCTCTCACTTCGGCCTTTTATTTTCAGGTTAACATGTGGACTAGAGCATGCTCTTTTATGGAATGACTTTTGTGGGTGACTCAGTCCTGCCTCCTCTGCCAGGCTTTCATCTACAGGGGCAGAGTCTCACCTGGAGCCTAACATGAATGGGAGAACGGGATAGACAGATATTTAAATCATTTTAAAGACCATTTACCCCAATCATTCTAATTTTTACTACTCTTATAATAACAATATGTTATGTAGCAGTTTATCTGTAATGTACACTAAGGTTGTTTTGTAGTTATTACTTCAAATTAATGATAAGTCATTTATAATAACAACAACATAAATGTCCAGTCACAAAGGAAAGGTAAGATAGGATGTAGCCATTAAATATTATATTTATGAGGAGTGTATATTAATACAAAAGATCATTAAATTATTATGTGAGAAAAAACCAATATTTTGTGAAGATTCCAGCTGTGAAGTAGAAACAAATGAAACCTCTGTTTTAAAACAAGCTGAAAGGAAATGGACAATGTTGGGAGTGGTTATCTTCAGGTGAAGGTACCTGTTTTCTTCCTAAGTTTTACTTTTACTCAACTCCAAACATTCTTAAAAGGGAAACTGATTGGCTCTATTTCCTTTGGGAAATTAGAGACACCAATGAAGGTGTTCTATACAAGGCAAAATGGCAGCACCAAGATTATTGTTCAGAGTTTTTGTGTTTCTAGATTTTTACATCTCAATTCTGAATCCAACTCACTCCTTAACTGCACTTACCTCCACCCCAACACACACACACACACATCAGTGAAGTAGGACGAGCTTTCTCTGAAGAGCTGTTACTGTCAACTAAGCCTCATGTTCTTCAAATGGTAATCAGCCACATGCCCCACTCACTGCCTTTTCCCTGAAAGTCTTGGTAGGTGGGAAGAAAGGAGAATTTCTTCATAATCAAATTATCTCTTAAAGCAGTGCCCATTCTCAGATGATCACTGCAGTGAACCAACCACAAAGCCCAGATTATCAGGCACCATCATGACTCAAACCACATAAAAATTAGGGCCAAAGTCAATTTTGGGCTCAGAGCATTTTCTCATGTTTAATTGCAGGGTAGGTTTTTTTTTTTTAAATAAAGATTTAGTAGAACTTTAAAAGCGAGGTGTCTGTCACCTGACTAACTCAGTCAGTAGAGCATGAGAGTCTCAGGAGTATGGTAGTCAAGTACAGACACGGTGGTGGGGAAATGGAAATGCAAATTTAATACTGCCGCTTTGAAGGCTCTATTAAACCTGAAAACAGCACGCCCCATGGAGCAGCGATTCCTCTTCTCGCCATATATCCTGAGAGTTGTCACATGTGTACAAGTACACAGTCAAGGATTTTAATTATAAAAAGGTTAGTTTTTATGAGTAATTGGAAAGCATAAATGTCTCTCAACAGGGAAATGGATACAGTTTATAGGGTGGAATTTCTACAGCAGTTAAAATTGGTGAGCCAGATAGCATATGAGTCAACGTAAATATATCAACATGTGAATAAAAGAAATAGATCATTGAGGTTTTAAAAGAAATATCTATAAACGTATAGTTCCCATAAGAATAAATATCAAAAACATGTTTAGTGAAGAGGGCAAGCTTTAGAATGACATCTGAAGAATTATGCCATTTCCGTAAAAATTAAAATAATAATAATAATAATAATAATAATAATAATAATAGCATCCCTGATCGGGTAGCTCAGTTGGGTGGAGCATCATTCCGTACACCAAAACACTGCAGTTCAATCTCTGCTCAGGGCACATACAAAAGACAACCAACCAATCAATGTTTCTCTCTCACATCCATGTTTCTCTTTCTCTCTCTCTCTCTCTCTCTTGCCACCCCACTCTTAAAATCAATAAACATATTATCGGGTGAGAATTAAAAATTAATTAATTAATTAATTAATTAATCAACAAACTATAGCTGTACATTCTGATAAGTGCAGATATATGTATGTAATAGTACAAGAACATTCTAAAAGGTAACACGGCAAAATGATAACAGGGATTAACTCTGGGGAAAGATAGAGGGCACTGGGAATAGGGTGGAAAAGGTAAAAAGGGACTTCCGCCAAGATGGAGGCATAGGTGGAGGAAGCACATCGCCTCTGTACACAACCAAATCTAAGACAACTATTATTAGCAACAGTCACAACACAAGCCAACACAGAAAATCGAACAATACTGAGTCCAAAGGACAACTAGATACTTCAGCCTGACCGGTAAGAGGAGCAAGACCAGCAGCAGAGCAGGGTAGCACAGGAAAACTCATCAGGCGGTCAGGCGTGCGGAATCCGGTGCAGCGCTGGCAACCGTGGGCGAATCAGCAAGCATGCTGCCGGAAAAGCGCACAGCAGGTCGGACCGTGGTCGCGCATTACGTGTGGAGAGACCAGTGAGAAGGGAAGCCGGGGCAGCAGGCTCGCACAATTCAACGGATAAACAAGCCCCCAGCGCAGGGCTAGCGGAGAGGACCGCCATTCTCCCTCTCTGACCACGCCTCCACACACAGCGTCACAAACCAGCGACCTGGGCTCCCAGTCCAAGGCTTCGCTCCCTCAACTTAACAGCACAAACAGACCAAAAAATGGCTCTAGGACAGACTCAGAGCCCCAGAGCCGATAGACCTAAGTGATGAAGAAATAGCCAGCTTTCAGATGCACAGTTCAAAACACTGGTGATCAGGATTCTCACAGAACTGTTGTCACAAATTAGAGAAACATATGGAAGCGAAACTAATTGAAATAAATGGTGATGCACAGGAAGCCAACAGTAATGGAAAGAAAACTGGGACTCAAATCAAGGGAGTGGACCAGAAGGAAGAAAAAAATGACCAAACAGAAAGGAGTGAAGAAACAAGAATTCAGAAGAAATGAGGAGAAGCTTAGGAACCTCCAGGACATCTTTAAACGCTCCAACATCCGAATTATAGGGGTACCAGAAGGGGGAAAGGCACAGCCACAACTGGAACACTTATTTGAACAAATAATAAAGGAGAATTTCCCCAATCTGGCAAAGGAAATAGACTTCCAGGAAATCCAGGAAGCTCAGAGAGTCCCAAAGAAGTTGGACCCAAGAAGGAACACACCAAGGCACATATAATTATATTAGCCAAGAATAAAATGAAAGAAAGAATTCTAGAAGCAGCAAGAGCTAAGGGGACAGTCACCTACAAAGGAGTGCCCATCAGACTGTCAACAGATTTCTCAAAAGAGACCTTACAGGCAAGAAGGGGCTGGAAAGAGGTATTCCTAGTCATGAAATCCAAAGAACTACAACCAAGATTGCTCTATCCAGCAAAGCTTTCATTTAGAATGGAAGGGCAGATAAAGTGTTTCTCAGATAAGATCAAATTCAAGGAGTTCATCATCACCAAGCCCTTATTATATGAAATGTTAAAGGGACTTATCAAAGAAAAAGAAGTTAAAAAAAAACATGAACAGCGAAAGGACAGCAAACTCACAGTTATTAACAACCACACCTAAAACGAAAGCAAACTAAAAGGACAGCTAGATCAGGAGTGGAAACATAGAAATGAAGATCTCAAGGAGGGTTAGCAACAGGGGAGTGGGAGAAAGAGAAGGGGGGAGAAGGTACAGAAAATAAGTAGCAAAGACAGTAGATAGAAAATAGATGGGGGGGCAAGAATAGTATGGGAAATACAGAATCTAAAGAACTTGAGACACATGGTCATAAACTAAAGGCGGGTATTGGTGGGGATGGGGGGTAGGGTGGAGGGGAATGAAGGGGGGAATAGAACAACTGTAACAGCATAATCAATAAAAAAATTAATTTAAAAAAAAGGTAAAAAGGGATTCCAGCTTGTTAGTGATATTCTAATTTTTCAAAGGTAATGCCTTCCAGTGTCACTTGTGTGTTTTCAGCTTCTTTCCAAAGTTTTCATTGACTAGGGCCCTTCTGTAAGAGAGCATTTCCTACAGCACCACACCCACTTTCCTAATCCTTTCCCTCCACCCTCGAACACCCAGCACACCCCTCAACCAAGTTCACTGCTGTTGTGAGAAAGTGCCACAAAGCCATTGCTCACTTTCACAACCTGCCTAGGGCCCAGAGCAAATCACACTGGCAATGAATGAGTCTTTGCAGAAAAATTTATGTCAGAAAACAGGTGGTAGAAATGTCATTTTCTTCAAAATGACCCCATGAATTTTATCCCTTTCCTGATGATTTTTAAGAGCAAAGTTTTTTGGAGTTTGGCACCAGACAAACCAACTGGAGAAAATAAGGCAACTCCCCACATTTCATACCTGTCGAAAACCACTGCAGAATAAGCCCTCTCAGCAAAGATGACATCCGAGGCCCAGAACTCCTTAGTGGCCTTCAGACCCCTGCCTTTGCCTTCAGCAGTGAAGACCTCCACGTTCTCCATTTTCCCTATTGTCATCTCACAGTCTTTCAGGCAGCACCGCAGTTTTTCAACGCAGAGCCAAGGCTCTTGTCGTTGCTGCTATTTTAGCACCTTCAGCATCCCAAAGAGCAAGCCTATAAATGGACAAGCCACCTCCCCCTTCCCCACCCCCTCTGGTCACTGGGCTCTCACCTCCCCCTCTGCCACTTTTCCTGGAGGCAGGGATGGGGCACACAAGAGGACAGTGATGTGGGAAGAGTCCCATTCATCAGCCAGCAAAGCTGACAGAGCCGAGAATGACCATGGGCTGGCATGGCTCTGGGACTGAGTATGAAAACTTAAAAAGTTCCTTTGCAAGAAAAGGCTCAGTCTTGGACAGCAGTCATGTTCGGCTTTAGTTGGAATAGGGAGCACTTGTTCAGTAAGGTATTTTTAGCATCCAGATGCCTCTGTCAATCCAAAGTGGACAGCTGAAATGGTCCAGAAGGAGAGGTGACGCCTGCTGCTCTGGGACCCTTCATCCGTCAGGCTTACACTTCTTCAAGTGATGTGGCCCCTTATCCTCCCATGCCCTCCCCCACAGTAGACTTTTCAGAAAGCAAAAGGTGGATGGCAGACACTGAGCCACCCATTCAACATTCACCTAACAGTACTGTTTAGGCTCCCACAGTACCCCTGCAGGGCATAGAAGTCTGGGAATTCCCTCATAATGCAGGTGTGCGGGGTGCAGGCTATCTGAGAGGAGGCAAGTCTTAAAAACAAAAACTCTTATTTCTATCTTGCTATCAAATCGTTAACATATGCTTACTGCTAGGAAAATAGCCATGTGCTCTGTGCTTCTTACCCAGCAGTGAAGACACTGAAGAGACAATTCTGAAATCTGCAGCGAACTAAATACCAACTCCCACTTGGGTTGAAAAGAAAGACGCTTACAGATCTAGAGCCATGGCTTATCTTCCATGTAGTATTTTTAGTTTCTGGGATGCATCTATTTCTGGGAGCCCTGTCTCCGTCTGGACCGCTGTGAGTGTGGTCATTCTCCAGCACTAGCTTCTGGGTCAGATCCACACTTGAATTCTGAACTTACTACTACGACTTTGAGATAGAAACTGTGACACAAGAATAATAGTTTCTCTCCCTGGATTGCCATGAGTGTTGAAGGTGGATAACAGACATAGCACAGCACGTGGTACTTAATCAAGAACTCACTAAATGATATTTCATTTTTTTCTGTCACATTATCTTCCCAAAACTATCAAGATGTACTAAAAATTCTAATGTGTCTTCAACCAAAGTGCATCTCCCGAAACTTCTTTGACTCTTGCAAGCAGATCAAAAATCCTTTGACAGACCACATATCCTGATCTATAGGTAAGAACACATAGCCCCTGGAGTCAGAGAATATCTCAGTGAGTTCTGATGTATCCAGAAGAGAAAAACAGCTTAAGACATTTAAAGTTGGGTGCCCCGAAAAGTAAAACACAAATGCTTCCGAGGAAAAAAAGGTTAAAAAGGAGTTCTTCAATTCAGGTTAGCTTTAAATGAATGCCTGTACCCACATTAGCTGGCAACTCAGGGCACTGCAAAAACCGGAGCCTTCCCTCAGCCTGCCAGGATTCAGTTGTTCTCCAGAACAAGTTAGACCCAAGCCAAGGTCAAGGACATACCCAGCTTTAGTTATATCCGTGAATCTCAACCTTATGAGAACACATTATATTATTAAAGTGTGGTAGACAGGATAACGACCCCCCCCCCCGAAGATGTATAGGTCCAGATCCCCTGATCTGTGAATAATCTACCATACAAAGCAAAAAGGGCTTTGCAAATGTGGTTAAGTTATAAATATTAAGAGAGGTAGGTTATCTGGGATTATCTAAGTGGGCCCTGGAATCACAAGAATCTGTGTGAGAGGAAGGCAGGGATGTGGGAGTCAGAGAAGGAGAGGTAGCAGTGAAAGCCAGAGTGTCAAAGGAAGAGCCATTTGAAGATGCTGTATTGCTGGCTTTGAAGATGGAGGAAGCCATCAATTGTAAGATAATGAATTTGTGTTATTTTAAGCCACTAAGTTTGTGGTAATGTGTAACAGCAGCAGCAGGAAATTAATACATAAAATATCATATGCATCTCTCATTGTAGTAGATATTATACAGCATTTCATTTGCTACTCCCAAATGAAATTTATACATAATTTACTAACTCATACCTGAAAAACATAAATTACTAACTCAAATGGTCTGAATGTTTGGGACCCCTGAATTCATATGTTGAAATCCTTACCCCCTAAGATTAGTAGGTGAGGCCTTTGGGAACCCTTGTGAAAGGGATTAGTGCCTCATAAAAGATGCTCCAAAGAAACTAGCTCTCTTTCACCAAAGTGGCCTTCACCAGACCATGCTGGCACCCTGATCTAGGACATCTGGCTTCCGGAACTATGAGAAATAAATGACTGTTGTTTATAAGCCGCCCATCTGTGGTATTTTGTTATTGCCACCCAAATGGACTAAAACATTAACCTAACATAATAAGGAAGAAACATAATGGAATTTACCCTATAATAAAATAATATACATTTATTATAAGTTAAATATGCTTGGGTACTACACTAGAAAACGTCATAAAGTGAGATGTTTGCTCCTAAGTAGAATCACTGTGACAGTTGTATGTGTGGTGATTTTCTGAATAGTGAATGACTCTTAGTCAAGTTCTGAACAAAAAAATTATATAATCGTCCTGCAGTTAACAAGACAGTGCATTCCTAGAAAATTTGGTGTATTTTAAAACTTTACAAAAGCTACTTTATAATTAAATATAAAATAAAATACTAGAATCAGAGCATTATAAACAGGGTTTTCACCTATCTGAAATGAGCACCTGGATCTTTAGGGTTGTGCAGAATGGGCAAAGCTTTTTACTACATCAGAGCATCTCTTGCTTCCCAAGACATCTAGTGTCTTTGCCCAAGACCAAGATAAAGTGTGTCGGCACCAGACATCAGGATGTTGGCTGGTAATAAGGAAGGGGACACAGGGTCCTTCTATGTTGCATATCAACACAAATCCTATGGAAGTTTTTTTTGTTCATTTTCCCTCTTCGTCCCTCTGCTCCAGTCCCTGCACACCCCCCCCCCACTGGAATCCAAACCTTTCTTCAAGGCCCTGGCCCTCCCCACAACCCTCCAGTTGCACCTCACAATGATTGTCACAAACAAAAGTTTCCCTCACATTTTTCAATAGTAACATCATTTGTAGCCTTTTCTTTTACTTATTTTATTTTATTTTATTGATTTTAGAGAAGGAAAGAGGAAGGGAGAGAGAGGAAAAGGTAAATTTGTTGTTCCACATATTTATGCATTCACTGGTGAATTCTTATACATGCCTTGATCAAGAGTTGAACCTGCAACCTTGGCGTATCGGGTTGAAGTTCTAACCAACTGAACTACCTGGCCAGGGCTCCCCCTACCCCCATTTCTAAAATGCCCCCTAAGTGGTGCAACTTGCCTCCATTGAGAATTGCTGTCCTTGTTCAGCAGAAAAATCACATCTAGAGTTTTGAAAGAATTTCTTACTGCACTACTAAAGATGTTTAACCAGAGAAGATGCAGGAAAAATATGAGCGCTTTCTTCAATGTCATACTGAAGTGGGCAAGAAGTAGATTCAATTACATTTCCAGAGAGATGAAAATAGGTTGCCAGAATAGACGTGACCTTGGGATGTAGACTTGAGCTTCACAGACCTTCATAATATGTTTCTGTTGAGCCCTTTTTCTCTCCAGGAAGATGAGAACTTTTTCCATTGTTAATGATTTTAATAGCCATCCAGTCTCTTTCTTTTGTGTGTCTGGATCAAGAAGGGTAGTGAGAAAGGGAGAAAATAAGACAGCTCAAGCAAATGGACCTCTGGTCCAGGAAAGAGGGCTCACCTGGGAGATTTCAGACAACGGGAAGACAAGGATGACCACTATGGTTCTAACTACCTCTATTTCAGCCGGACTTCCCGACACCTCAGCCCACATACACATGCCAAGAACATTACTGTGGCTACTGAGTACTCCCACACCCCAAAGAAGGTATGAGGCAACTGCTGCAGGACATGCAAGGGTAACCCCAGGTCTCTAGTCATGCACCTCAAGGGTAAAAGGAAGTGACATGAAAAGGCCAAGAGTAGGGCTGTTTGGAGAGAGTCATCATCACAGGATCAGACATGGGCTTCAAGTATCCTCTCACAATAAGCTTCCAAATCTTTAACCATAACCTGTATTCATATTACTATTGTCCTGACCTGTGGAAAAAATAATATCAGAAGGCTTGAGAGAGTGATTGCATTCTCTTCAGTTGAATATGTTGTAATTCAAGGAATATGTACAAATAAGTGTGAAGGTAGAGACACAAATGAAGTCCACAATGAAGTGATTGTTTGTGATAAGTTTTGAATCACTGGGACCATCTGTGTGCCTATTAATGGGGTGGCAGCTGATCTCTCACACCGTGGGGAAAACTCTAGTCACCCGATATACTAAAGACCCACTGTGATTCCTACCCCTGCAGGCACCACCATCTAGTGACAAACCAAGGAAGCTGCAAGGTTTTAAATATTTCCTAAGGCCTGATTTAGTAAAAGAACTGCCTTTATCACTGGTTGTGACTACATTTGTACCTGGAGCAGGTACATTTAGGCCACAGGGCCCATGAACTAAGTTTGCTTTGTACCTCTTTAATGGTTTGGGGGAAAATCAAGAGATCATTTTGTGACACATGAAATTCAAAATTCAATGTCCATGAATAAAATTTCATTAGAGAACAGCCATACTCACTTGTTTACATAATTTCTATGACTTCTTTCATATTACAACAGCAGAGCTGAATATTTGCAACATAGACCATAAGGCCCACAAAGATGAAAATATTTACTATCTGGCCTTTTACAGAAAATATTGCCAAATGCTGCTTTATAATAATAACAGCTGAATGCCTGGCAGTGTTAAATAGGCTAGTGTAGGGGACTGGTTTGTCTGGGCCTGGCAAATGTGACTCAGCTCTGTATGGAAAACCTACAGAATCGAAGTGGTGGGCAGCAGCCAGACCTTCAAAACGAGTTTTCCCATGGGAATCAGGCCTAGAAAATGCATACAGATTGTTATGGCTTGCTCTTGCTAAAACTCCATCACCCTGGTCTAGAACAACAAATGTGTATTGTCTATCTTCAAGATAATTTCCAAAGCTTGTATGAGTTCTCCCAAGGGCAGAGCTAATGAGCTCATCACCATTCCCCTCTGCATGTTATTTTCATTTCCTTGATTGTACCTAGAATGCAGACAATAATATTCTATGTGATAGATAATAAATCTTTCTATGATGTAAGACCCCAGGAAAACAATAAAAGCCTGTCTAGGCAAGGGTCGAAGCGCTCCCCTCTTGAGGGAGTGGCCGAGGCACCATAGGCGCTCTCCCCTTGAGAGAGTAGCTGTGCCTGTTCCCTTTTTCCACACAGGGCTGTTGTCACCTGTGCATTGATTCTCATTGTCAACCACAACAGGCGGACTCTGCTGGACAGGGTCTGCAACAGGCTAGCAGTAGCTCACTGCTCAAGTGCATTCACTGGCTGATTCATCCATTCACTTCAAAATCACTGTGAGTGACAAGACCAAAGAAAAAGTACTGTGCATATCTAGCACTCACGTACCAGGATGACAGGAGCAGGTTCCCTCCTTAATGGCCCATTATATTTCTATAATTACATCACCGACAAAACTTTACACTCTCCCTGGTCTCTGCATTCTTACCAAAGTATTGTACTTACCTCCATATTTCTTCCTTTGGCTCCAAGAAATTCTTAGCTACCAACTGCTTTCCTCCCAAGAATTCCTAAATTCATTCATCCCCCACACAAATAGCAGCACATGCATTAAGGGCTCAGTGAGTGCCTTGATACAAAGATGAATAAAATGTACAGCCCCTGTCTTCAAGACACTGACCATTTAGAGAGGACTGTGGAAGAGCATAAAGATAACGTGAGATATCAAAGGCAAAGAGGAAAACATATCCAAGAAAGGCTTCAGAGAAGAAGGGGCCGGCAAAGACAAGAAGCGAGGGAGAGACCAGAACTGGAGGAGATTATTTCAGGCCCAAGTTACGGCAGCATGAGGAGAGATGTAGAGGTAAAGAAACAGAATGACATGTGCAGACAACTACAGCTTGTGACATATGGAGGGAGGGAGCTACAGAAGCACACTTGTTACACTTCTGTTTATCATTCTGAGACCAGACTATTGCCTTTTATATTCTAGTGTTTCATATGTATCTCAAAGCTATTCTAACAGCAACGATAACCATTTAAATGCTTAAAATTGTCCTTTCTTTGCAATACTTCATATGCTTTTACAACACCCTTTGAGGTGGGTATTATAAAGGCCTCCTAGTTAAAAAGAAAGATCTCCTAACTATAAACCCCAGAAAAACTTTCACATACATGTGCAAGGAGGCTCCACAAGGTCATTAGAGTAGCACTGTCTGTAAAAGCAAAAATGGGAAACAAGCTCATTGTCCGTTGATATGAGAGCAGATAGCTCATAGTATTCATATGGTAGAATGTTATAGAGCTATAAAAGTGAATGAATTAGAAACTCACATCTCAGCATACATTACTATAAAAAAAACAGTGGTTAGAGCAAATTGCGAAGAAATAAACAGTACATATAATAACATTTATGTAAAGTTTTAAATCATGCAAAGCAATACTTTATTTTACTTAGAAATACATACATATAATACATATTTAGTAAAAGTTCAAAGAAATGTATGGGAATGAGAAATGCTGAGTTCACAATAGTATTTACCTCTGAGTGAAAACGTCCATTAGAAAGCAGGAAGAGGCCTTGGTCAGACCAATGGATGCATAAGTAAGAGCAAATACAAATTGATATTTCTCACTCCCATATTCCCATCCATTCTCTCTCTCTCAAAAAATCAATTTTAAAAAAGTAGGAAGAGGACATTCCAGGAAGAAGGAGCAGGTGTACAATAAAGTGAGTTTGTGCAATAACTTGGCATTTACAGGAATTGGTAAAGGTTTAATGTTGCTGGATCATAATGTGAAAGCAGGGTGGGGAAGTAAAGGAAATAGGAAGGTAATGAGATCAGGGAGGTGCATAGAAGCCTGGCAGTATCCACTTTGGACTTCTCAACAGACAATGGGAACCAATAATGACTTCTAGGTAGTCGCTTTGGCAACAATATGGGCAGTAGATCATACTGGTGAAGTCTGAGGAAGGATATCAGTTAGGCAGCCACTGCCATGATTCTAACAAAAGAAAGTTGAAGTTAGACAGTGGTAGTGTGACAGGAAAGGATATCTAAGACTAACTTGCACAGTGCACCAGTAGACATGCCCATCAACAAGAAAGTGAGAACACTGTACAACAATGAAACAAATACCACATTTATACAAGATTGAATGAAATCTCAAAATCTTGAGTGAACCAAATCCCAGAACCGCACAGGGAAAAATGTAAATCTTATTAAATTCAAAAACAATCTAAACTTTTTAAGCTACAAGTATGTGTGTGTGCGTATGTGTGTGCGTGTGTGTATATATGGAAAAAATGATGACTACAAACCAGGGTAGTGATTTCTTTGGGAGGTAGGGAATAAGATGATATGTGTGTATATGTACATATAGTATACACATATTTAACAGTGAGGGAGAGGAAGAGGGACAGGAATAGGAAGAGCCAGAGCAGACAGAGAGGTCATTTACAGACCAATGATGACAGCATATCATAACCAAAAATTTTGTTTAATCTGCTCTGTTGTACTAAAGGTTTGACAAAAGGACAAAGATAAAGCAGGAGATAATGTATTTTTCAGATGCTGTGGAGGTAATCTGTAGATTCCAGGCTTACTTTCTTCCTTAGCTGGCTGCGGATTCACTCTCAGAAAGGCAAAAGCTCCCACGAGTTTCTCCTTGCCTCCAACAGGAGGGTGGGGAGTTAGGGAATGTGAGAGTTCAGCCAGATTAGACAGAACTCCGTAAATGGAGGGTGAAGGGGCGGGGCAAGAAGAAAGGCGGGGCTGAGGGAGTCTTCTGGGCGGGGCGACCAGCGCAAGCGCATTAGCCCGCCTTCCCGTCATGGCGCTGGGGCTGGCCAGTCAGCCGCCGGTAGTGGCGGCGACTTCCCTTCCGAAGTCCCGGTCTCCGCCTCCTCCTCCCGCCCCGTCAGTTCAGCGGCGGAGGCGGCGGTGGCGGCAGCGGCTGTCCTTGCCTCTCCGCCATCTCCACCTCGGCCTATACCCCGGCCGGCGGCGTTGGCGGGGAGGGGGACAGTAGTTGTAGACGCCCGCCCCTGCCTCAAAGAAGGTGAGTTCCCGCCCCGGCGGCGGGGGCGGCCCCGCCTTCAGCCCCTCCACTCCCCGACCCAGTAAAAGGCCCTGCGCATCTAGCCCCGCTGGCCGCGCCCTGATGTGCAAAATGGCCGACCCGGTAGTGGCCCGAGTCCCTCCGCTCTCTTCGCCACCCGCCGCCCAGGAGAGGGGCGCCTAGGCCCCCAGGTGGGGGCAAAAGGGACGCCTCAGCGTGCTGAGGAAGCCGAGGTGTGAGTAAGAAAGAGGCGGCCAGGTAGAGGCCGGTGGACCTGGAGTGCCAGGGAGGCAGGGGCCTTGAGGAGGAAACTCACCATCGAGGGGACAGATATACGGAGATACAAAGCCCGAGACGTGGAAGGGAGCACACCTCCCCTGGGTGGAATCGACACCTGGAAAACAGAAACCTCACAGTAGGATAATTAGGGAGAAGTGGAGTTAGGAATTTGGGGAGAGTAGGACGTAGATCTGGGAGAAGGAAGGAGGGGCTCAGGTTTTTGAGGAATCAGTTTGGAGAAGTTTCCTTGGCTTTTAGAGGATAACACCCTGTTAAAACAAGCTTCTAAGATTACGGGCCTATCTAAAACTCTGAACTGAGCTTTAGTATGTACCTGTCAAAGTCAAATAAAACAAAGCCGGACATCAGCGGTGAAAACATTGTATTCAGCAACTGACAGGAGGGGAAGCGCTGAACTGCTTTCGCTTTGCGCAGACTCGACTGGGCGTTTGAAAGGGAGAAGGAAGGCCTGGGGGAAGGTAGGGTCAGGTAGACTCGGGGAAATGAAAATGACAAAGGGTTCGTTAGCGTGAATGCGGTTAGCTGGGTCTGCCTCCTGACATTAGGAAGTTAGGGTTCTTTCCTGACTGGGGGACTGAAGCCTGTACTTCCTGATGATTACATTTCAAAGGAGTAACTTTCAGGTCCTTAGACAGCCCTGAGTTACAGGAGATACCGTACATCTTCAAGGGTCAGAGGAAGGAATCATAATTGAAAGCCCTTTTTAGTAAATACTCCTAAAAAGAGAAGAAGTCTATCATTAGGTGTTAAAACAGTAAATTTGTTTGGACAGCCCTGAGCTTATCCTAACAAACTCAAAAGGTCATCGCAGGGATTTCATTTTAGGCTGCTGGAGGCCAAGGTTAAAATTTGGTCAAGTCTCTTCCTGCAGGGGTTTGGAAGGAGTGACCCTGCCAAAAAGTCTTTACGGTTCTCACCAACACATTTCCCCTAACACGAAAAGCTATTTCTTGATTATTTCAATCTAAGAGATGTTTAAATTCTTGCAAGACTGTATCTACAAACAGCCTGCTTTTTCCAAACAGATAAGGATATACGGCAGTTTGCAAATGATTTTAGATGAAGTTTGATCCCACTGCAGAAGATCTCAGTAAAACATTGAGCCAACTTCATTTTAATAATTAACTTTTAGTATTTACTGTATTGCCTTATGTTGGCTTTTTGTCTCCAGAGTGAAAGATAGTGAAGCCAGAATATCTTAAAATAATTCCTTTCATCTGGAGGGACACCAATAAATATAATAAGCTCAAAAATAATTTTGTGTTTACCTTCCTCCCTGATGTATTCTAATTTTCTGTGCTTTTCCATAGTCTTTTACACCTTTCACTTTGGAGGAATAACAAAGTAGTAAAATATATATTTCTTAAAATGTTTTGTAAGCACTTTATATAAATTTCACTCACTAAAAGTAGAAATTAGAAATTCATTGCAACTAGATGATGTGCCATTAAGTATCTTAGGGCAATTTGAAAATAGATTTAATGTCTTCTGTCAGCCTGGGTTAGCATCATTTTCTGAGATAAATTAAATCTGGATTTTTTTTGGTTTTCATAAGAAATATCCTGCCTCTCATCAACAAGTAAGCCTGAGCAGTTTATAGGAGTCAAGACTACAGTTCTATTTGGCTGTCATAACCAGATCACAGGAAGATTTGGAAATAGTTTCTCATGGAAAAAAGGCTTTTTATCCAACTTGGCATTTTCTGGGGTTTTTGTGTGATGATTGAATATGTGCAAAATTACTAAGGACTTAATGATGTCAGTCCACACAATGCTAGCCAATAACCTTTTATACCACTTCTGGGTAGTATAATGAGAATACTGGAATAGGAGTCTTGACTAGTCATAGGTTCTAGTTCTGTTTTCTCCACTAGCTGTATGACCCTAACTCCCAGACTTTCCTTACTTTGAGTTTTGTCATCTGTGAGGAGGAGCAATTGGATCAACCTAATTGAGTACCCATATTTTTCGGACCATAATACGCACCTAGGTTTCAGAGGAGGAAATATTTTGAAGCAAAAAAATGTGGTAAAATAATAACATAAATAACAATATTTCACCAACGTAAATGTAAGTAGAACTCAACAGCAGCATTAACAGCCATTCCAAATTTGGGGGGTAGGGGGTGCATTTTATAGTCTAAACAATACGGTAGTTTTCAACCAAAGGTAAATATACCCCCAGGACATTTGGCAACTTCTAGAGACATTTTTGGTTTTCACCACCTCACAAGGAAGGGCATAGTAAGAGCAGGGGCCACCGGCAGTATTTGGTATAGGCCAAAGATGCTGCAGACATCCTAAAATGCACAGGACAGCCCCATGCACACGCACAAAACAAAGGATTCTTCTACCCAGAATGTCAACAGTATTGAGATTGAGGAACTCTGCACTTAACCAAACTCTGAGGTCCTGGACAATTTTTAAATTGCGAGCTGATTTACAGTTTTGTGTTGATAATTATACAATGTATTGGCTGTTTACTAGAATAGCAATTCATAAAACAGGAAACTGACCTAGAACGGCCATCAGATGACATTTATAGAGTAATGAAATCTCTGTTGATATAGGCCTGAGACTATTCACTAGGATTTGAAAAAATATTATTTCAGTAACTGTTCAGTTAACTGTTACTTAACAAATGGTAAATATTTGATATATTATTCTCCTTAAAACACTAGTGAGACTAGATGTATTTTTAGTTTAGATATGTATAAAAGCCTTAAATAATTGCCAATTAAGAGTACATGAACAAGCACATAACTGAAAGACTGCAGGTTCCATTCCTGGTCAGGGTACATACCTAGGTTGAAGGTTCAATCCCTAGTCCAGGCACATATGGGAGACAACCAGTCAATGACTCTCTCGCATAGATGCTTCTGTTTCTCCCTCCCTCTCTGAAGCAATGAAAAAAAAATGTCCCCAGGTGAGAATTAAAAAACAAATAACCTTTGTTAGAAGATTCTTTAGGATTTTAGCAATTACAAAGAGTAAAAAAATTTGTAGTATGAAATCTAAAAAAAAAATCTAATTGCAAGATAAGTGCAAATAGTGTCTACAATAATCACCATGTTCTTCAAACTGTAAAATGAATAGTAAATAATACTATGCAAAGTAATATAAAAAATAGAAGTAGCATCAAAATTTTCTGAGGGAAGATCTCTACAATACCCAGAATTTACTACTATGCCTTCTTTCTTTCCTCTAATGGTTCCTTTTGCCCACCATGTTCACAGAAGTTTGGTATATATACAGTTAGTTCAAATGCCCAACTATGTTAATTTGTAAGGAATTTCGGGGTATATAGAACACCTGCAAGGTACTTAAACACTTTCAAACAGGAATTAAACACATGGAGAAATGGAACACAGAGGAAAAGGAAGGGCAGATGTGATAGATTGATAGAATCTTGAGTTTATTTCTAAATCAAATTCATGTTTTTGAATATGCTTCTCCACTCCCCACTTCCATTCTTTTGGGTAATAATTATAATAGCAGTAATAACTTTTCTTCCTCTCTGTTATTCTGACTTCACTGGCATGAAAGCCTTAGAATTATCCATGTTTCCTCACTCTTCTCCTTCTCTGTCCCCAGCTATCAAAATTGCTTTCATTCCACCTGTAGAATGTCTTCTACATTCTTCCCTTCTTTTCTGGTTCAGCTCAATAGTCTCTTGCCTTCACTACCCTGCTTATGATTATCCCCATTTTCAGTCTCCTTTCTTCCTCTGTTGACTGCAGAATTAAATTCAAATGCCCAAATAAAGCCTATTAGGATCTGGCCCCATTCTACCTTTACAGCACAGTCTTTCACTACCTTCATGCATATCTTGTTTTGGCTAAAGCAGATAAGCGTTTTCTAATGTCCTTCCTTCCTCCAAAATACCCTTTCTTTACTCATGGTTTCTTTAAATTTTACCCATCTCCTAAGGGTGAATCCAAATCCATTCTCCACAAAGCCTTTCCCAGATCCCTCAGCAAGAGGACACTGTACTTTCCTATGTCTTATAGCACTAACATGTCTTTGTCCTACATTGTAGTTCTTTGCTTATCATTTTTACAAAATTATAAATTCCTTGATATTAGGAATTGTCTTATTTTCTTATTCATAATTCCCAGTGGGTGAAACAGCTATGTATATATAATGGAAAGAGTCAAGAGAAACCAAAGTTTAAGATCTAGCTCTATCATTTAACACATGTGCCAAGCTATTTTCTTTGAATCCTGATATCTTAATCTTCAAGGAAATTCCAGTTACTTTGCAGAGGTACAAGATAGAATAATCTATTACCTTGTTTAACATATAGTAGTCAGTAATACTTATCTCTTTTGTCCTCTCTTGCCCCACACCACCATGGTACCTTGAAGACAAACATTAATTAATAGCGATAAAGTTCAATAAAGCCCAAAGGCATGGAGAACTTGAACTAAGTAGTGTTATAGGAATTGAAAAATGAAGAGATAGAAATATTTTTAAATTTTTTATTTAGTTCTTTTTTTAATTCTCACCCAAGGATATGTTCATTGATTTTTTTAGAGAGAGAGGGAAAAAAATCAATGTGAGAGAGAAATATCTATAGGTTGCCTACCTTATGCTCCCTGACTGGGGATTGAACCCACAACCTTCTTGGTGTATGGGACAATGTGCCAACCAAGGGAGACACTCAGCTAGGTCAAGAGATAGACTCGAAAAACAAAGCTAGACTTGACATGAGTCAGAACTTGATAGGGTAAAATATAGCTGAGATTTTGAGCTCAGGAATATGATACTATTTAATAGAGATAAAGTAAAAGCTTGGTGAGTGAAGTAGTTAAAGGTGACTCCAAGTGTCTATAGTGTCAGCTGTCAATGTAAGAAAACATCCAGACTTATAGAGAATTTTTCTAAGAGTTTATTTGAACCAAACTCACAGCACATGCTGGGAAGCAAGATCTCAAAAACTCTAGAACAGGAGGGTCAAACTCATTTTTACCCGGGGCCACATCAGCCTCATGATTGCCTTCAAAGGGCTGAATGCAATTTTAGGACTGTATAAATGTAACTACTCCTTAACTAGCGGCAAGGAGCTGGGTCGAATAAAACAGATTTGGCATGCAGGCCTTATATTTGCCACCTGTGCTCTAGAAAATAGCAGTTCTGCAGTTTCTTTTATGCATTTGAAATTAATGGGGGGCCCCTGGCTGATGTGGCTCAGTGGACTGAGCACCAGCCTGCAAATCAAAAGGTCACTGGTTTGATTCCAGTCGAGACTCAGCCTGGGCTGTGGGCCAGGTCCCCAGCTGGGGGCATGGGAGAGGCAACCGATCAATGTTTCTCTAACACATAAACATTTCTTTCTCTCTCCCTTCCCCTCTCTCTGAAAATAAGTAAATAAAATCTTTAAAAGGGGGAAAAAAGAAATCAAGGAGGGAACTAAGGAAGATTACGTGAAGGTGGGGGGAAGCAAAGGGGGAACTGAATTACAGGATAGTTAACAAGATTATGTGCTCTCTTTAGGATGATTATTGCAAAGATGTATTGACCTGGATCAGCAGTTTTCAACTGTTTTCATCTCTTAGTACAAAGAAACTTAGTACCAAACTTCTGCTACCCACCAAAAAAAATATTTTTGCCAAAAAAAAAAGAAAAAAAAAAAAAAAAAATTTAAAAAAAAATTCAAGATTTCTGGTACCAAGAATTAATTAACCAGACACAATCTTATGCAACATGATCAATAAGATGAAAATCTATGATAAGGCATATATTTATGGTTTAAGCCAGGGCATTCACACAAGACAGCTGTTGTACTGGCTATTGTTATTTTTTTAATTTGGCAATCTAAGGGAAAAGAGGTCAGTGCCCCTGACTAAATAATCAGGTATTGCATGTTTTAAAAATTCTTTTGGCACACCGGTTGAAGGTAGCTGAACTAGATGTATAGAAACAATGGACAGGACCTGCTTATGGCAAAGATAAACCTTTTACTAAGAAATGTGCCTGGGGCATGACTACCCACCATGACCTGCCCCATTAGGAATTTACATTCAGATCATCCTGTGAGGTAACTTTCCATAGAACCCCCCTTTTTTTTTCTGTCCACACAGCTTAGAACATTGAATTTCAGAAATAGGCAATCTGGTATTAAGGGTTGAATGGAGAGTAGGACATTCTACCTAAATAGAGGTAGTTCTATTTTAGGCTATCAAGCTTCTAAATGACTAGTCTTCAGTAAACTTTCCATCTGAACTGTTTTTGTTGTTACAGTATTTACCTGGTCTTATTAAAGATTTTTAAGCCCCTACGATGTGGTTTAGTTGGGCATCATCCCACAAACCAAGAAAGAGGTCACTGGTTCAAGGCACACACCTGGGCTGCAGGTTTGATCCCCAGTCAGGTTGCATGCAGAAGGCAGCAGCCTATCTGTGTTTCTCTCTCACATCAGTGTTTCTTTCCCTCCCTATCTCTTTCTCGTCCCCTCTCTGTAAAATAAAAAATAATTAAATTGGTAAAAAAGATTTTTAATAGGAAAACCAATGCCATATCATCATGATCATATTGTATATATTAACTTTGAATTAAGGGGAGTTCTGAAAGCCTTTTTAGTTAAACTTTTTACCTTGCCTGACTTGAGTCAAATGTAATGTACATTATATACTTTAAAGCAACTAAAAATAATTTAGAAAGATACTATACATAACAGAAATATTTCTAAATATTCATTAAGTCCTTTCTAAAATATTTCTGATTTACAGTTCTTGAACATAATATTTTTAAGCAAATCTTTTCATATATACACTGGTACTGAACATTAAGCTTAAGTTTGAAGATTTCCTATAGAACCTTTACATTTGTATTGAGTTTTTCATTACAAAGTTATATATGTTCTTTGTAAAAATTAAAACAATACAGACATATGCAGAGAACAAAATGTTAAATGTTCTGCCCTACTCCTTTTCTAACCCCATTTCCCATACCCCATTAAGTTTAGTGCATATCTTTTCATTTTTTCCTATGGGTACTGCATCAAATCAGACTCACAAGAATCAGCAATATTACCTAATATTGAGGTTTACTAATTACTTAAAGCAGTGGTCCCAGTCCTTTTTTGTACCAAGGACTGTTTTTGTGGAAGACAGTTTTCCCTCGGGGTCCCAGGGGAGAGGGTTGGGGCGTGATGGTTTCAGGATGATTCAAGTGCATTATGTTCAAGTTCATCTCCTGCTGTGCGGCCTGGTTCCTGACAGGCTACAGAACAATATGGGTCCTTGGCCCTGGAGTTGGGGACCCTGACTTAAAGGGAAGAATCAATCAAGAGGCTCTAATGAAAACAGAGATGAAAGATGAAAGATGGCTAGTACATGAAAGATAGCTTCTCAGAACATACTTTCCCACATTGATCATGCATCTCTGACCCAGAATAATTGGTGAGCTTTCTAAGTGAGAGTCACCTCACACAGTGAAAGTATAAATTATGAATCAATTTAAATTATGAATCAGCATTTTATATACCAGAGAGTTGTTAGCTTGTGACATTGTTCAGGGAATTATGCCTCAGAGATCCTGGATTTATCTACTATAGTTATCTTTAGCCAGGGACATCTTGCTAAGAGTATTTCAGAGATAAGTTCCCTTCCTCATAGCAAATATTATTAGGCTCTTTACTCAAGGTTGAAAGGTCACCTGCCTTCTTCCCCAGTCCACCTCCCAGGAAAGCAAATGAATGGATTTACAGTCAATCTCCTTTAATTCCTTCCTTATAATCAATGCATATGCATATATTTAAATTTTAATTCTGTATGGTTGAGTTTTTATACTAAAATCGCATTTTAGCTAAATAGGTATGTAGGTAGATATAGTTCTATATTTACACATCATTAATAGATCATTAACATTGGTCTGTGTGGTTCCAACTCATTTAAATGGCTGCATAGAAAGTATTTTTGATGTTCCATGATTAGCATTGTATTTATAAACTAGCAAACTTCTACAAAATTTAAGCTGTTAGGAGCTTTAGGTATAGACCTCAAGTGTAAATGTAGTAATTTTTTTTTTATTGATTATGCTGTTACAGTTGTTCTATTCCCCCCTTCATTCCCCTCCACCCTACCCCCATTCCCACCATTATCCCCCCTTTAGTTTATGACCATGTGTCTCAAGTCCTTTAGATTCTATATTTCCCATGCTATTCTTGCCCCCCCCCCCATCTATTTTCTATCTACTGTCTATGCTACTTATTTTCTGTACCTTCTCCCCCCTTCTCCTCTTCCCACTTCCCTGTTGCTAACCCTCCTTGAGATCTTCATTTCTATGTTTCCACTCATGATCTAGCTGTCCTTTTAGTTTGCTTTTGTTTTAGGTGTGGTTGTTAATAACTGTAAGTTTGTTGTCCTTTCACTGTTCATGTTTCTTTAACTTCTTTTTCTTCGATAAGTCCCTTTAACATTTCATATAATAAGGGCTTGGTGATGATGAACTCCTTGAATTTGATCTTATCTGAGAAGCACCTTATCTGTCCTTCCATTCTAAATGAAAGTTTTGCCGGATAGAGCAATCTTGGTTGTAGGTCTTTGGATTTCATGACTTGGAATACCTCTTTCCAGCCCCTTCGTGCCTGTAAGGTCTCTTTTGAGAAATCTGCTGACAGTCTGATGGGGACTCCTTTGTAGGTGACTGTCCCCTTAGCTCTTGCTGCTTCTAGGATTCTCTCCTTCATTTTAATTTTGGCTAATGTAATGATGATGTGCCTTAGTGTGTTCCTTCTTGGGTCCAACTTCTTTGGTACTCTCTGAGCTTCCTGGACTTCTGGAAGTCTGTTTCCTTTGCCAGATTGGGGAAATTCTCCTTTATTATTTGTTCAAATAAGTTTTCCACTGGTGTCTGTTCCTTTCCCCCTTCTGGTACCCCTATAATTCGGATGTTGGAGCGTTTAAAGATGTCCTGGAGGTTCCTAAGACTCTCCTCATTTCTTTGAATTCTTGCTTCTTGACTCTTCTGTTTGGCCATTATTTGCTTTCTTCTGGTCCACTCCATTGATTTGAGTCCCAGTTTCCTTTTCATCGCTATTGGTGTCCTGTGCAATTCCATTCATTTCAATTAGTTTTGCCTTCATATGTTTGTCTAATTTGTGGCTATAATCAACCAGTTCTGTGAGGATCCTGATCACCAGTGTTTTAAACTGTGCGTCTGAGAGTTTTGCTATTTCTTCATCGCTTAGATTTATAGGCTCTGGGGCTTTGAGATCTTCTTGAGCCATTTTTGGTCTGTTCATGCCCTTTAAGTGTGAGGAGCTGAGCCTTGGACTCCCAGGTCACTGGGTTGTGACGCTGTACATGGGGGCGTGATCAGAGCAGGAAATGGCGACCCCCTCTGCTGTTTCACGCAGCTGGGTGAGGAGCCGCACCTTAGGTGGTTCACCAGGGCAAGGCCACTCAGAGTCGCTGGGTTATGAGGCTGTATGTGGAGGTGGGGTCAGAGCAGGGAAATGGCGGCGCCCTCCCTGCCGCTTGCTGTGGGGACCCGCTGGGTCCCGGTCCAATCGCCCACTCTCTCGCCTGTCCACCCGAGCACAAATGCCCGATCACAGTCAACACACAGCACCACTCCCCCGCTGTCTCCCCTGCGGTTGCTCACTTGGTCGCTCGCTCAGTTGCTCACTAGGTCCAACCCTGCGCCTAGATGCTGCGCGCCTGGATTCCGTACACCTGAGTCTGTCCGACCGAGTTTTCCTGTGCAACCCCGCTCCACCAGCTGCTGGTTTCGCCCCTTACCAGTCAGGCTGAAGAATTTGTTAACAGACTTCCGAAAAGTTCAATTTTCCGTGTTCTGGCTGTGTTTTCTGTTGCTAATATTCAGTTGTCTCTAAACTTGGTTGTGTGAGAAGGCACGGCATATCCACCTATGCCTCCATCTTGGCGGAAGTCCTAAATGTAGTAATTTTGACACAGAGTTTTTATTGTGGTGAGAAACATTTTTAGCAAATGTCCTAGAAGTTAATACCTAAATATGATGGTAGCTTTGAGTGGCTTGTCTAATCCTTGTTTAGTGCCTTGCTCGTGGTCATGTTTGTGACAACTGTGGAAGACAGTTGCTTACCACAGGTAATGATGGTTTGTGGCTCCTCCCTGGGATTCTCAGATGGCATTAGTGATATAACTAGAATTAGTGACTATCTTAAAGTTGATTGCATTTCATGAGATGGTCATCTATAAAAAACAAAATTCCAAGACTTGATTTCTTAGCCCAGACTTTCCATACTAGTACCCCAGATAATTTTCATCAAGTCCAGATTCCCGTGGTGCCCCAGTAACAACTTCTTCAGAATAGTATTTTCTGGACTAAGTAAAAACATATTATCATATTTAATATTATAGTCTTACTAAATGTTTTCATACTAAAACTTTAATGAGCAAAAGCTAGTATTATGGTCTTTCAAGCACTCAGGAAATTAAGATTTAAGATGGTATAGGAAATGATATCTACTTGAAGATTAAAAATATACCTTAAAGTTAAATATGAACTTCTATCTTACCTTCCTTTTTTTATTCATAGATACCATGTGAATGAACAGAGACTGAACATTTTATAGATACTTTTTGTAAAAGGCAAATGTCAGGGGTATCAAATTCATCTTCACCAGGGGCCACATCAGGCTCACGGTTGCCTTCAAAGGGCCAAATGTAATTTCAGTGCCTTAACAGTTAAGGAGTAGCTACATTTATACAGTCCTAAACTTATTTCGGCCCTTTAAAGGCAACTGTGAGGCTGATGTGGCCCCTGGTGAAAATGAGTCTGACACCCTGGCATGTGTGGAGTAGTAGTTTGAATCACAAAGAATTTCACATTATCTGGTAGGTTGAAAATAAAGATCTTCTAAATCACAGATTATTTCTACTGAAGCTGATACTTTGATTTGAAAGCAAGCAAAAGCTATTCTTAAACTGTTAGTTCAGACTAAATATATTAAAAATTATGAAGTGTAAGTTTGGGGTTACTTTGTTCTAAAATAAACACAATACTAAGTTTTCCAGGGTAAAATACATCTCAAAAGTGAGCTTTCCTATCAGGTTTACATGAAGCAAAGTAGTAAGAAACTGGAGGTGGCTTTTGTGAATTTTCAGATGATTGACCTATAGTAATGATATAATTTTAAAATTGGAATGATTTAATCTTTATAACAAGATTGTGGTGGTTTTCAGGTGACTAGGTGTGGTGTATTAGACACAAATAAATTTTGTAACCTTTGTATCATGTTTTTTAGCTCCCCAGTTGTTGCACAGTCTCACTCTTTGGGAAAAATTTATGCTAGGAAACTGGAGCAATTAATGGGTGAATATGATCAGATTTCTCCACCAAGTTCTCAGCCTGATAAGGGTAAGGTTCCTTTTGCCTCTTTATTGATCTTTGCACCATCTGTGGTTTTTTGGAACTGTGTTTTTTTTTTTACTTAGCATGTCTTCAAGGTTCATACATGTGGTACCATGTGTCAGTACTTCATTCTTTTTTAGTACTGAATAATATTCTGTTGTGTGAATATGCCACATTTTATGCATTCATCAGTTGAAAGACATTGTTTCTGCTTTTTAGCTGTTATGAATAATGCTGCTATGAACATTTGTATACAAGTTTTTGTATGGACATAGGTTTTCAATTCTCTTGGGTATATACCTAAGTAAAATTGCTGGGCCATAGGTAGCTCTATATTTAACATTTTGTGGACCTCCCAAACTGTTTTTCAGAGTAGCTGCCACATTTTACATTCCCATTAACAGTGAATGAGGTTTACAGTTTTTCCACATCCTTATACTTAATATCACTTGTCATTTTGTTGATCTGTCATTTTGATTAACCATGGTAGTGAGTATGAAGAAAAATCTTTTCTCCCTTATTTTTTTTGTTTTTTATTGAATTTATTGTTGTGACATTGGTTAATATAATTAAATAGGTTTCAGGTATACAATTCTATAATATACCATCTGTATATTGTATTATGTGTAAAAATTTTTTGAGGTTTTTTATTGTATTTTTCCATTACCATTTAGTCCCCTTATACTCCCCTTCCCATCCCTTCACCACAGTCACCACAGTGTTGTCCATGTCCATGAGTCCTTTTTCCTTTTTCCTCAATCCCTCCACTCCCCACCCTCCCCTTATTAAAATTTTTCAAACATAAAAGTAGAGAAAAGTAGTATGAACTTTCATGCACCCATCATTCACTTTCAACAATTATCAACATCTTTTTACTCTTGTTAGTGACTTTTTAAAAACAGCTTTATTCGGGTATAATATATAATAAACTGTACACTACCAGTCAAGATGGCAGTATAGGCAGTATATCACCTCTTTGCAGAACCACATCAAAATTACAACTAAAATATAGAACAACCATCACACAGAGCTGTCAGAAATCAAGTTGAATGGAAGTCTGACAACTACAGAATTAAGAAACCACATCCATCTAGAGCGGTAGGAGGGATGCAGGTGTGGGACAGGCCGGTCCCTCATCCACGTGTAGTGGATAAAGATTTGTGAGGCATATCATAAGAGCGAGGAGTCTCAGCCCCACACCAGGCTTCCCCAGCCCAGGGTTCCAATGCCAGGAAGATAAGTATCCACAACTTCTGGTTTCAAAACCAGCAGGAATTGAGTCGATGGAAGAAACTGTTGGAGCCCCAAGCAGTTCCTCTTAAAGAATCCACATACGGACTTACCTACTCAGACTCACTCCCTCTGAGCTCCAGCACCAGGGTAGCAGCTTGAAAGTCACCAGTGGTATACAGGAAGAAACTGAAGTATCTGGCATCAAGGCAAACAGAGGCCATTGTCCCTTTTCTAAACCATTCCCCCACAGAGCCATAAGCTGATGCCATATCTGAGACTCTATCAACCTGACTAACACTGGTTGACCCACCTTGGAGATCCCCAGAGACTCCACCTGACCATTTATGGGCCCACCCAAGCTGCTTTTCCATATAAATAGCTAGTCTTCGCTCTTGCTTCACAACTTCCTAAATCCTATCGAACAAGCAACAGCTGGCCTCTGAGCCCCAGGCACAGCACAAGAGTAGCCAGACTGGATACACAGCTTGCCTTCACCTGGGAGTCTCCAAGCCCAGCACAAGTCACAGCCATCTGATTGCTTTATCAGGCAGGGTGGCCCGGGGCAAAACACAGGTGGGGGCTGACTTTGGCCCTGCATAGGAAACCACAGGGTCAGCGCACCCAGTGGGCAGCTACAGACCACATTGGAGCACCACCACCCTGCCCTAGTATACCCGATCCTTCATAGAGGGTGAAGGTTGGTGGTCAGTGGTCACAGCCAATTCTTGCAGCTGACTGGTTGGGTAAACCTCTCCTACTGACCTGTCAACAGCAACCAAGGCTCAACTACAGGAGGAGAGTGAACTCAGCCCACACAAAGGGCACATTTCAAGTACCCAGCTTGAGTGACAGGGGAGGCTGTACCACTGGACCCTACAGGACACCTACCACATTAGGCCACATTACCAAAACACAAAGTCAAAGCAGCTCTACCTAATATGTATAAACAAACACAGGAAGACTGCCCAAACAAGGAGACAAAGAAATATGGCCTCAATAAAAGAACAGATCAAAACCCTAGAAAAAAGAACTAAGCGAAATGGAGATAAGCAATGATCAGATGCAATATTCAAAACACTGGTTATAAGGATGCTTGAGGAACTTAGTGAGGACCTCAGCAGCATAAAAAAGATCCAACAGATAAAAAGGATACACCAATATTGAAATAAAGAACAATTTATAGGGAAACAACAGTAGAGTGAATGAAGCCAAGAATCAAATCAGTGATTTGGAACATAAGGAAGCAAAAACAATCAGAGCACGAAGACGAAAAAACAATTCAAAAAAAAAGGAGGATAGTATAAGCAGCCTCTGGGACAACTTCAAAAGGTCCAAAGGAGTTCATGGGGGTGCTAGACAGAGAAGAGAAAGAACAAGAAATTGGAAAATCTATTTGAAAAAATAATGAAAGAAAAGTTCCCTAATTTGGTGAAGTAATAAACATGCAAGTTCAGGAAGCACAGAGAGTCCCAAACAAGGTGGATGCAAAGAGTCCAAGATACATCATAATTAAAATGTCAGAGGTTAAAGATAAAGAGAGAATCTTAAAAGCAGCAAGAGAAAAGCAGTTAGTTACCTACAGGAGAGTTCCCATAAGACTGTCAGCTGATTTCACAGAAAATACTTTGTAGGCTAGAAGGTATTGGGCAAGAAATATTCAAAGTCATGAAAAGCAGGGACCTACAGCCAAGATTGCTCTACCCAGCAAAAATATTATTTCGAATCAAAGGGCAGATAAAGAGCTTCCCAGACAAGGAAAAACTAAAGGAATTCATCATCACCAAACCATTACTATATGAAATATTAAAGGGACTTATTTAAGAAAAAGGTCAAAACTATGAACAATAAGAGGCAAAAATACAAATCTATCAAGAATTAAATCTAAAAAGCAAATTAGGCAGACAAGAAGAACAGAGACAGAATCATAGCATCCAGAGAGCCTTGTGGTGGTTGCCGGGTGGGAGATGGTTGTGGGGAAATGGGTGAAGAGGTCAGGGTATTAAAAAGTACAAATGGGTAGTTACAGAATAGCCATGGGGACGTAGAGTACAGTATAGGAAATGGAGTAGCCAGAGAACTTATACGCATGACCCATGGACATCAACAATGGTGGGGGAATTGCTTGGGAGCGGGGGCTGGGGGAGAGTGCTGGGTGGAGGTAGAGGCGAGGGGCAAAATCAGGACAACTATAATAGCATCATCAATAAAATATTTTTTAAAAACAAACACATTTAAATTATATGATGGGAGTTTTTTTATATTTTTTTTAATTTTTAGAGAGGGGAAGGGAGGAAAAAAAGAGAGATAAACATTGACAGATTGCCTCTCCCAAGCCCCCAGATGGGGACCTGGCCTGCAATCCAGGCATATGCCCTGACTGGGAATCAAACCAGCAACCTTTGAGTTTGCAGGCCTGCACTCAGTCTCCTGATTCATTGAGCCATACCAGGCAGGTCTGGTTTTTGACAGATGTATATGCCCATAAAGTTACCAACACAATCAAGGTAGTAAACATATCTTTACCAAAAAAAAAAATGCCCTTCATAATGGCTTCCTGCTTTCCTCCCATCTCTTGCTACCTCATCTCAAAGTAATCACTTTTAGTACAAATGAATTTGTATTTTCTAGAGTTTTGTGTAAATGGTATCAAATATTATGTACTGTTTTGTCAGACTTCTTTCACACAGCATAATTATTTTGAGATTTATCCATGTTGTTAAGTGTATCAATAGTTTATTTCTTTTTATCAGTGATAGTATTCCACTGTATGACCGTACCACTATTTATTTGATTTATTTATTCACCTGCTGATCATCATTTGGGTGTTTTCTTTTCTGAGGCTATTACAAATAAAACTGCTGTGAACATTCATGTATAAGTCTTTATATGTACATATATTTCCTTTTATTTTGGGTAAATATCTAGGAGTAGAATAACCAGCCCCTGTGGTAGATGTATGTTTAACTTCCTTAAACTGCCAAACTGTTTTCCAAGTGGTTGTACCATTTACATCCCCACCAGCAATGTATGAAAATTCTAATTGTTCTGCATCCTCACCAACACTGGTATTGTCAGTCTTTTTCATTTTAGTCATTCTAATAAGTGTATGGTGGTATCTCATTAAGGTGTCATTTGACATTGACTTGATGACTAATGACTTGATGACATAGCTGATTTTCATGTGATTGGCCATTCATATATATTCTTTTCTAAAGAGTCTGTTTAAATCCTTTCTATATATTAACCAAATATTTGTTACATTATCTTATTTTATTCTGAATTTTTATACTATTTAAGTTGAATAGAATAGTAGCTAAATTTTCTAACTCATCAAATGAGACTTCATGTAGACTTTCTTTTTAATCTCAAATTGTCAGATAAGATAGCTGATCATTAGTGTCTCTACAGAGTGCTGTGTTAGGCATATTTTCTTTTAAAGGGAAGAAATGTTCAATTCTGCACGGATAATGCTTTCTTCCTAATCTTTGGAACCAAAATGTATCACCAGAAATACCTAGGGCATCATCATCTCATAGTTAAGTACATTTTCTGCTTTATCTGTACATACGCAGGATTTTAGGTAGGGTATAGGAAGAGAAGCAAGAATAGTGCTATTCCTCCCCACCCCACCCCCCCAAAAAAAGAGTCAACAAGCAAACAAAACACTAGCTTATGTATTTGAAATTTTTCCTGAAACTTTTCTCCATAGTAATTCAACCCCCCCCCTCTGAACTTTCACCTTCATTTCCTCCCTTAACCCTCCCACCAGCAGTTTAATAGAGAACAAAGCAGAATGCATTCTAGAATGCTTTTTTCACCAATCAGAAGTAGCGGAATGAAATCTAAGCCCTATATAGAAGAGCCGGAACTCTGTTCTCTCATTTTCCCTCATGCCCTATACCTAAGAGTTTTATCTCATAGCTGAATTTCTAATTTCCAGCATTCCCAAACCATTTTAGAAACATCCTTATATTTTTAAGTCCTGCAGTACTCTAGTCAGGTGAGTGTGTGTGTTTAATTTTGTTTGGGTAAACTGATGGGTTTAAAGTACTTCATGTTTCCATTATCATAGAAAATAATAAAAAAGAATTTTAAAAAATAGAAGAAAGCAAGCAAGATACAAGAAACTAATTAATCATAACTTTATAAAACAAACGAACATTTAGATTAGGCCATCCACCATGGATGTGTAGTCCTTATCTACACATCTTTACATTCCTTACATTTGTAGCCCTCCAACAAAATCATAAATGCCAGCTCCTTTCTGCCCTCTATCTCTCTTCTGAGAAGGATAAAGTTCCTTGTGAGTAGTCTGGGAGACATTTAACTATCCTAATGTTCCTTTTTGGCATATAACTTTATGATATTTAACTGTTATACTGAATTAGGTTTTAATTTGTGTGGACTATTTTGTTTTGTTTTGAAGCTCTCTTTAAAAGCAAAAGATACATTCAGAATAAAATAATCTAGTATAAAGAATTTTCTTTTATCTTCTCTACAGAGTATTCCCTTGTCAAGCTAATGAAGCATTCAAAGAAGACATATGACTCTTTTCAAGATGAACTTGAAGATTATATCAAAGTGCAGAAAGCCAGAGGCTTAGAGCCAAAGACTTGTTTTAGACGGATGAGAGAGGACTATTTGGAAACCTGTAGGTACAAAGAAGAGGTTGATTTCAGACCCAGGTATAGAATGTTTGATCAAAGACTCCCGTCTGAAACCATCCAAACCTACCCAAGATCATGCAGTATTTCACAAATTGTGGAAAACCAGTTACCTCAGTGGCTACCAGCTCATGACAGCAGGTTAAGATTAGATTCCCTGAGCTACTGCCAGTTCACCAGGGACTATTTCTCAGAAAAACCAGTTCCCTTGAACCTTAGTCAGCAAGAGTACAATTACAGCACATACAATGTAGACTCTAGAGTTTACAAGCACCTCTCAGAAAACAGTACCAGTGCCCATAAAGCTAGTCATAAACGGATGCATCACAAGAGAAAAAGGCATCCAGAAGAAAGCAGAGAAACATCAGAGGAGAAGCAGCCCAAGCACAAGAGGGAAAAAGGCTGTGAGGAAACAGACTTAGACAAACACAAGAGCATCCAGAAAAACAAAACAGAGGTGGAAACAGTCAGGATCAGTGCAGAAAAGCTTAAGAATCACAAGGAGAAAAAAAGACGAGATGTAGCCTCGAAGAAAGAAGATCGTAAGCATAGAAAAGAGAAAAAGGAACAAGGTAAAGAAAGAACCGAGGAAGAAATGCTTTGGGACCAATCTATCCTTGGATTTTGAAGCTCTCAAGTTGATTCTCCTGAGGTTAAATTGAGAAAACCATTGAGGAGCTTGGTTTTCTAATGTTCATGTTCATAGCACTTTTCTCATATAAACAGGTACTTTAACTTCTAACAAAGGCCAAGTGAACAGAAAGTATTTAGTATGCTTGATCTCCAACATGGAAATTACTTTTCTTCATTTTCTAAAAGCATTATTACATTTTTCTTATGTATAATGTAACTTCCCTTAATGAGAGTGGCTTTGCTTTTATTCATCAAATTGCTATGCTGATGGAAGTATTTTTCCTTTGGGAAGTCATTTATTTTAAATTGGAGGATTAATAGACTTGGTAGAATCTATTTCTTGATTGGGTTTGTTTTAGTTTGGGGTGCAGGATTTAGTTTGATTTTATGTTCATTAGTTTTCTTAATGAAGCAATTTAGATTTTTTTCCCTCTGTTAGATATATGTTTTATTTTGTTGAAGCTCTTTGTATTTTCTATATTTTCTTTGAAGCATCTGTATTGAAAAGTGGAAATGGAAATACATTAAAATAATATGCTTAGGTTACATATAGTTTTAAAAGTTTCAAAGAGTCGATACAAAATCAGTTTATAACAAGTATTTATAATAAAGTGTTCTAATTTTACATTTGTCGTTCTGTATCAATGATCTGTTTCTGTTCAATGATGATTTTCTTCTAGAAGAGTAATAATTGAGAAGTTTGTACTTAAAAGGCAAGATCTTTTGGGTAGGTCACATTCACAGTTATAAAAAATTCCTTATCTCCTATACCTTGCTCATTCCTGCTTAAACTCATTTTACCATCCTCTCTCCTCAATTCTCTTTCATGTAACCAGTCTCTCTATTTTTACTGGACTGCCGCCTTACTCACCCCGGCCCCTCTGGGAGTCACCATCTTACCAAGCCTTCTACCTCACTGGGCCCCACATAGCAAAGACGAAAGGGAAGAATGGGGGAAAGAAGAGAGATGGGGGAGGGCAGGTGACCCATTTGATTTTACACTATGACCACAAACCTTCAATCCTTCAAGCTTTCCCTAGTAAGCCTTCCATTCAAAGCCTTATTCCTCAAACGCTCCTCTCAGCTTCCACAGCACCCTTTTCCCCTGTTTTTTCCCTACATCCATAGCTCCTCTCATGGTCTCCTTTACTGGTTCCTCCTCTGCCCACCTCTGAATGCATCCAGTGTATTGCATCAGGAGCCAGTCCTAGACTACCTCTCTAACTGCACATCATAAGGGATCTCATTCAGGGACATGGCTTTAAACTTACCCGTACGCTCATGTTGTAGACTAAATGTTCCCTCTCCTCCAAATTCATATGTTGAAATCTAATTCCCAATGTAATAAAATTCAGAGGTGAAGCCTTTGGGATATAATTAGTCATGAAGGTACAGCCCTCATGAATAAGATTAGTGCCCTGATAGAAGGCCAGAATGCTAGCTCAGCTACCCAATATATGTTTATTATAGCAGCCCAAACTGACTAAGACAGTTGAAGACCTCTGTAAATTTCTATTTCTGGACTAGATCTGCCCCCCTTGAGTTCTAGACCCTTATCCCACTGCACTAAGTGATATTTCCCCTCATAACCCCAAAAGCACTGGCTTCCCTCACCACCAGGGAGGGAAGTTTTCCCCGATTCCCCCAGTTTTCCCCGCTAAAATCACACTTGACCCTTCTACATCAGACCCACCACTAATTCCTCCTGGTTATATCACCAGATTATCTCCTATTGTCCAATTCTTTCCATCTTCTTTGTCACCATCTCATCCAAGCCATCATTTATCCCATATGAAACAGGACAATAGGTCTGAGAAGAACTGCAAAACTGGAAGAAGACATCACAGGCTCTGGGTTGGTGAATGCAAACCCTGCAACAGAAGCACCAAGAGATCAAATGGTGTTACGGTCATCTCAACCCTGAGGATTTCAGAAATATCCAGCAAATATATCCTTCCAGAAGGACAAAGCCTTACCTGAAGAGAAAAGTGCTAGGCTGAGAAACCCAACTGAGCAGGGAACTAATTCGAGGGAAAAGGAAAGGTTGAAATGGTCAGGGGAAAGGTCCAAGACGAAGCAGGACCCTGGTAGTACTGTAACAGCAATAGAACAGCATCCACGATAAGAATACTACTTATCTTAACAGGAAGACCTGTAGGCCTTCAGAAAAACTTCTCTGAACCAAGAGTAGCTCACAGAGGCAGAGAAGGAGCCACATTTTGAACCTTTCACAATAACAAAGAGCCCTCAAGCCCTAAAGCTGAGAAAGACACCCTAGGCCATTGCCCTTCCCGCAGAAATGTGCTCCCAGCAGTCCAGGTTAATATATTTTATTTAAACTTTGGAAAGAAGGGTGGGGGGAATATGATTTAGCCACATAAAATGTGGCAAGAGAAAAATAAACTGAAATATTTTGACTAAAGATACCAGTAAAATGTAGACACAAAATATACGAAAACTAACCTAACACTTCAAACGAGGCTGAAAGAGAGTAGGAAAACTATTAAAGCTTTGAGAAAAGCTCATAAAACAGAAAACCCTGAAACAAAATGACCAAACAACTATGCAGTTGAAAAAGAAAGACAATTATAAATTCCAGGGAAAATAAAATGTAGTAAAGAAAAAGGAATTACATTTCTTTAGTCAAATATATCCATGAAGCGAGAAGACATCGTTACTAAACAATCACCCTGACACGGGAAAAAGTAGTTAAATCATTTCAAAAATAAAATTACATTAACGGGAATATGAGAGCATATAGACATCATAGAAAAAATAGTGATAATCCAACAAAAGTAAAAAAAAATACAAAAGGCTTGTGAGAAGGTGGTAAAAGGTAAGCAAAGATCCAAATATACTTGGAATCTCCAAAGAACAATCAATGAAGCAGACCAAACATTCAAAACTGTAAGTTTTATTTGTTAATGACAGCAATATGCAAAACAGTTGCAAGTGTATATACAAAAGGATGTTGGCTTAATTTGGCAACGCATGGAGTGTTCTAGATTATCAGACCTGGGCAGTAACTCCAACACAGTGTTGAATCTTGTAAACTGACAACTTGGTTTTAAATGCCGGTTGTACATTTACAAGTTATATATAGTAGGTTTATTGTTGGAGAAATGGCAGCAGTAATTCTCCTTCCCTGTATCTACCCCTTGGGTAGTCCATGCTGCAGGGGTTTGGCCTTATTGAGACAGGATAGGAAGAAGATAGGGAAATTCCTTGGCAAGCGGAATAGGGAAACTAAGACAGACAGCTGAATAAACTGGCCAAACAATCTGCAGCCAGGTATAGAAGGTCACCTCACTAGAGATAACACCTAGGACTTGGTTGTATTTCAGCTCCAGGTCCAAAAAAGCAGCAAAACCAGGTGGGCTACACCAGAGCCAATTGCAATGACTAATGTCACCGACCAACCAGAAGGGACCATGACCCTGAAAGGGCACACCTGGAGAACTGATGAATATTCTACTGAAACCCTCCCCTAAGACCCCAAGCCCGCAAAAAAAGGGGGAAAAGCCCAAAGACAAAGGACGCAGCATGCACCCGCACGCTCTCCATCTGGCTGCGCCATTCCCTTCTTCTCCCCCCACTTCTTTCCCCACAGGCATGAGTCCCCTCAACTCTAAGGCAATGGGCAGCTGGCAGCTTGTCCCAGGCTGACCCCATGAACCTGTCCCCAAAGCCCCCTCTTCTCTGACTTCCCAGGGAGCTCAGGCAGCCCAGCCTAGGCTTTCCTGCTGCTGCTTCTGTACTAAGCCCGTCCTTGTTTCACCCTCCCCAGCTTTAATAATTGTATCCTCGCAGTCATCTGGGCACGTGTTGTGAAATCTTTCCCACACGAAGTCAAGAACCCACACACTACAGCTGGCCCTAGGCAGACCCACTCAGGGCCAGGGCCCATGTCAGGTAACATTGTGACTTGCTTTGACTGATGAAAAAATAGCAAGTACCACGCAAGCTAGATTTGGAAAGTGCTTCTGCTTGCCCTCATGTTAGTTTTGGAACTTGGCCACCTGGGCTTATCACAAAGTGTTCCATCACCCCCACATACAAGGCTTCTTGGACATGCAGCCCCCACTGAGAAAGCCCAGCAAACTCACAAAATTATGAGAAATAAATGTTTGCTGTTTTAAATCATAAGTTGTTAGTGGTTTATGATACAGTGAAAACTTATACACTACATGATTTTAGGCGGGCTTCTTAATATGAGTCTCAGTTTTGTCATCTGTAATGTGGAAATAAAACAATTACCCTTGGAGGGCTATTCTGAGGATTAAATGAGAATATATATCTACTTTATATATATATTATTCATATATATTATATATATGAAGTGCTTGGCACAACATAAATACTCAACGTAATAAAAACAAGCTGTGCAGGCTGGAAGGGCTCTGCCCTCAGGCTGGGGCCCCTTGTTGTAGTATTTTGTAAGCAATCGAGAATGCCAGAGAAAAGCATGTAAAAGAACTGGAAGGACGAGGAAGCAGCAGCCAAGACAGGAAATTGCAAGTCCCAAGTTAGATAGAGCTCACATCACTTGGCAGGAAGGGGGGCGGAGGTGAAGGGGCGGGGACTCTAGGCTCTTTCCATTCCCCCCACCCGCACCCCTGGAGACGGTGGAAGCAGAGGCAACTCAATGACTGAGCTGGCTCCGCCAGGAGCACAGGTATGGTACTCTGCGGTTAAGAAACAAACCAAATGTAAGGACCACCCCCACAGGCAGGGTGGATATCCAAACGCACCACGATTTGCCTGGAGAACAGCATCGCTGATAACAGCGGAGGCTGACGGGCCCTGGCTTTGGCAGACGTCGAATGTCATTGCGCGTTTCACCCCCACGGCCGCCATAAAGGGAACTGCCATTGCTCTCGCCATTGTACAAGGAGGAAAGCAGGCTCAGAGAGATTAAGTCATTTGTCCAGGGTTACACTGGGGGACAGCCCAGTCTCCTTCTAGGGCTAAGCTTTGAAACCCACCCCTTTAAGGAGCTGGGCAAGAATCCAAGAGGAGGTGTAGTGGGTAGGGGCTGCACATAGGTGCTGGCTCAATTCCGAGGGGCCTGGGGCCTTCCCGGGGGGGACTAGGGGTGAGGAAACGGGGCTACCGTGGATCTCCAAGGGCAGGAGGGAGTCATCAGCCTCCCCGTGATGAGAGAATATTCAGAGAATGGTGGGCACAGAGCTGGGGCGGGAAGAGAGGGTGATGGGCAGTTTCTAGGTAGAAAGAGAGGGAGTAGGACTGGATGGTTAGGGAGGCCTGAAACTGCAGTCAGCAGGAAACGTGTGTAGGCGTTCGATCATAGAGGCTAAAGATACAGGCATCGGCTTCGACCAAAGGTTTCTAGTGCTCTGGTTGTCACGTGATTTATAGTCAAAGACAGAGAAAGTGTTAGTCACTTTTACCCGAAGTTTATAAAGTAGCTTAGTCATCTCCTAGAGGCCTGCCTGTAAAACGAGTTCCAGGAAACATGTTTAAAAAGCACACTTTTCTTAAGGTAATAGGAAAATATAACTAGTTAAGAACAAAACAAAGATTGCGTAGACAAAAACAAAGCTCACGAGATGTTTAGTTTCTGCTTTTGCTTTAAAGATGAAATTACTGGTGCGCGTGCATGGCCCGTATTGCAGAGCCTTGATTCCCCAGCCTGCTAGATCACACACCACAGTGCGAAGGGCACCGGCCAGCTAACCAGGCAAAACCACCCCAGCTCGTACAAGAACTAACCAGTCAGCTTTGCCCTCAACCCCTGACTCTTACTTCTCCATCTCTGCATTTAAAACACTGTCACTCAACAGCCTTCAAGGAGTTCGGATTTCAAGCACTAGCTCACTATGTCGTTGTGCTTGGCACCCTACCAATGAACTGCTTTAATTTCTTCACTGCAGAACCTGGTGTGCGGTGTTGGCTCTGCTGCGCCTCCAGGGGTGGGGGCCCCCTTGATTGTAGCAGGTACCTCTCCAGACAGTCCCCCCTTGGTGCTGACCTGAAGCCCTGGTTTCCATGTCTTCCCTCCCAGACTGGGGACACCTGAAGTCCCCTGAAGTCACTTGTTGTTCGTCATTAATCTATGTTAGTGACACCCCCACAACACACTTTCTTCAGATGAGTTCTCACCACCCTGCCCGAAACAGCCTCACTCCCCACTCTTACCGCCACCCGACCCCTAATTCCTTTCAGTTCTAGGCAAAATCTGTGTTTTACCCCGCAGTGGGGTCTCTCCACCACTTTCCAGGCAGGCATATAATTTCTTTCGTAAAAGGCTTAACTTCGCCTTTAGCAAGGCCTGTCCATTGTTTCTGTGCATCTAGGCTAACTAACATCTAGTTTGAAATAAACTGCAAGCACCTTCAAGACAGCGCACAGTCTTGTGAACTCTCCTCTAAGCCAGTCCTTTTCCCAGCCCTGTGTAATCGTCCTTACACTCCTTCCTTTTAAATACATTTAAAAAGCTGCAAAACTGTTCTCATACGGGGCATTTGTGATCTTGCTCCCGGAAAGTGGGGTCGGTTTGGCTCAGATAAACTCTTACAAAAATTCTCCACAGGTTAATACATTTCTTATGTTGACAAGAATTAAAACAGCAGAGCGATCTCTTCTCCAGACCTCCAAAGATAAACACCCCAAGATGAGGTGAGTCCACCTGACATCCCTCATTATCTTTTACCCCCACACCTTTGTAACTGTGTGCGTTAGGTGTTAACCACGCTGCACCCGCCAATGTAAAAGAAGTACTTTGTCCAATCCTAGAAGTGACCCTCTTTGCTTTTTTTTCTTGTCTTTTGAATCTGCCACCAATGAATTTCATGGAACCTCCCTTATATCTTCTCCTTGATTATAACCTCCCTTATGTCTTCTCCCTGATCTAGTATAAAATAAACCACAGAACTTCTATTCCTCGGGGCATTATCTTAATTCTTCAAGATTTTGCTTTTGGAATTGGCCCCAACCCTCAACTTAATTAAACCTTTCTTTAGGTTTGGAATTTTTTTCCTCAACATAGCTTTGAAGCAGTTTACAAAGATAAAGATATATTAAAAGAATGTTTACAACATGAAGAAAAAGAAGAAAGGAAGATAAGCTGGGCCCCATTCTGACACCAGTTCTGATGGGTTGTTTTTCCCACACCAGCAAGCAACTCAATTCTGAGCCTGTCTGACCTGGTGGCAGAGAGCGTCAGGTCCCACAGGGTAAGGGCTCTGTGGTACCAGAACCTCCCCGCTTAGGTGCCAATCACGGGTCCAGGTTTTCACCTGTGCTTCTGATCACCTGGCTGTAGAGCAGAAATTCCAACAACTCCCATGAACCACAGTGGGAGAAATCAAACGAGGTGGGGGATCTCGGCCCCTGGACACCCAGTCTTTGTGGGTCATCGTTTAGTGAGTGTCGGGCGCCCACTTCGCCTCTGGGCAGCTCTGACTTTGACTGTTGGGCTCAGAACCATGACATTCCACACTTTGTCACGAGCTCCCTAATGTTGGACTCTAATTATTTTATATTCTTACACAATGAACATGTATAATATGGCAATGGCACATTTTATTTTGAAATAATCCCTGAGGTGAGATTTTTTTTTTAGTCCCCATTTTAAAGATTAAGAAAACGAAGGTTTAAAGAGGTTAGGCAGCCCGCCAGCAGTCACCTGTAGTACGCTGAACACGTTCCACCCCGTCTTCTGGCTCTGAGACCAAGGCCTGCTCTCACTCCATGCTACTGCCCCGGCTTGGGGGGTGTCCTCCTGCTGCCGTTCGTAACCTCTGGGCACTAGGAGGGTGTCTAGTGAACTGGAGGCATGTGCTAGCTATTGACTGTCAGACTAGCTGAAGGGAAGGCAGGGGAGGGCTCAGGAATCCCTTCGCGCTGGTGTTGCCCATCTGAAGGGATGGTGTCTGGATGTTACAGGACGTACCCTGCTCATCCCAAGCCCTGAAGGCTCCTCCAGCCTTCAAATGAACTCTGGCTGGAGCATTTATAGGCCACAGATAACGCCTTCTCACTTACTTTATACATTCTTCCCATAATTCTCTCTTGCCCCTGTGCCTACAGATTCACTCACTTCCCTGTGTACTTCCTGTTTGGGCCTGTATTTGAGCACACTGGGGTGCCTGGGGTGTAAAAGTTCATTGTCCTGGCTTACAAGAGGTGAGATAAGGCTGCTGCACTGCTTCTCTTTTGAAAAAGAACCACACAGTTGGATTTTTCTCAACTGTTCTTTCCTCAATGGACAATTCAAGGTTTTCCCTGTCCTTTTTCAATCTTGTCATAACGTGTGAAGGATGATGTAAACCCATCTCCATTAATGATAGAAGATGCAGGAGCACCACACCTTTAGCAATATCTGCATCCTTGAACGCTCAAGTGTGACAGAGCTTTTGCAAACAGGATTTTATTTTGTTTACGGAAGAGCAACAGGCTATATGGGGAATACCTTTTAATTTGGAAAGTGATTTATAGATTCTGCCCCAAACCAAGCGTAGTACAGTTCACCCTGAACAAGGGGGAAGAGAAGGGTGAGAGGCGCACATTTCAGAGTTGAAAATCCCCATAGAACTTTTGACTCCCCTAAAACTTAAGTTGTCCCCCACTATCTCTAGCGGATTGGTTCCAGGATCTCCCAGATATCTAAATCTGCAGATGCTCGAGTCCCCTAAATAAAACAGTATAAATGAATGCATACTCCCAATTACAGATCAAAATCATAAAATGCTTGCCCTGCCTGGGTAGCTCAATTGGTTGAGCATCATCCCCATATGCCAAAGTTGTAAGTTCGATCCCTGGTGAGGGTACATACAAGAAAAAAACCAATGAATGAATAAATAAGTGGAACAACAAATTGATATTTCGCTGTATCTCAAATCAATAAATGTAAAAAGTTAAAAGAGACATTACAGGTATTTATTGAAAAAAGTCCACATGTAATCGGACCTTTCACAATTCCCTAGGCATACTTCATCATTTAGCTTCAGAATTCCACCCTGTGAAACATTCTCAAGCAAAACACATCAAAACATTAAGGTAACAAAAACACACCACATCTCCGAAAGCGCCTGGTCTTCTCCTGCCTTCTTTCACTCATGGTGAGAAACCTCACCCTCACTCTGAATCTTTCTTCCTGGACATCATATTGAGAACCTTCACTTCCTTTGCAGACATTTTTGTCTCCCGACTTATTAGCGACTGTTTACAGCCTTTTTTGCATGTGTCTCGCTGAGGGTTGGACTACCCGCTGTGACCTGCCCAGCTGAGACTTTATGCTAAGGTCACTCTGTGGAGTGACTTTCCATAGAATCACCTTCCTTTTTCTGTCCACACTATGTCATTTTAGATGCACAAGAACGATGGGGAGGGCTTGCTGAAGGTGAAGATCAATCTATCATGTGAGACTTAGGATGAAACTTGCCTTGAGGAAACCCGCTCAGTCAGGAATTACGTTAACCCCACCCCTCAAGGTAACTTTCAGTTACTGAGCTCGTCAGGCCTGCCAAGGCCCTGTCTGCGTTCACAGCTCCTTGGCACAAAGCCTGACACAAATTTCACAGGCATCATCGGTAGCATTGGGCCTAGGGCTTAAAAGTTTGGCCTTTCATGATCCTGTGCCCAGGGGAGGGTTAGTGGATAAAGTCTGTCCTCAGGGAACACAGAATAATACTGAATCCCATGTAAATGGACACGGAAACCATGTCCACATATTGAAAGGCATAACGTTGGAAAGATGTCAGTTCTCCTCAGACCGATCTCTACAGATTCACTGAATCCCAAGCAAAGTTGCAAGTGCATTTTTTTTGGAAATTGACAAGCCAAGTTTAACTTTATATGGAAAACAAAAGGCCACGAATAATTAAGACACAGGAAAAGACAGGGAGCAGACTTGCTTAGTAGCTACAAAGACTTATTATAAAGCCACAGGAATTATGACAGAGGGATATTGGGCGTGATGCAAAGATACAACAGAATGCAGAACCCAGAAGCAGAACCATGAGCAGATGGGCGTTTAATTAATAACGAAGGCAGCACTTCAGAGCAGTGAGGAAGACAGGCTCTTCGATAGATGGTGAGCAGCTACATGGTGAAAGAAATGAACTATGATGCTCACATGGGTATGGAAAAGTTTTTCCTTCTACCCTTCTAGATTCTTAAGCTAGGTTCTTCAAATTAACATAAAACACATTAACAAAAGAAAAACTCATTTTCACACAAATATTTTCTGCTATTCTAAATTTAGAAAAAGAAAAGAACTCTCTCCACTCTCACTTCCACCGGACGCCGCAGGCAGAAAAGTCTGGGAGACTGGCATGGTAAGACTTCTTTCTGCAGGTGCGTGGAAGGGGTCCCAGGATCTCAGACAGCGCAGAGCGAGCGGTGTCCCACTGAAGTCTCCTGGCTGGCTCACCAAAACCATAGGGATGAAAAACTTTTCCCTTCTTCCCTTCTGGGGTTCTTTGGCTGCCCAAATAATTAAATTGACATAAGACAAATCTGGAAACAGCCCAAGTGCCCATCAGTAGATGGGTGGATAAAAAAGCTGTGGTACATTTACACAATGGGATACTATATAGCCATTAAAAAAAGAAGAAAATCTTACCCTTTGCAACAGCATGGATGGACCTGGAGAGTATTATGCTAAGTGAAATAAGCCAGTCAGATGAAGATAAATACCATATGATCTCACTTATATATGCCATCTAATGAACAAAATTAATTAACAAACAAAATAGAAACAGAGGCATGGACACAAGGAACAGACTGACAGCTGTCAGAAGCGAGGGGGGTTGGATGAAAGAAGGTGAAGGGGTTAGCTAGAGATCATATGTGCACAACTCATAGACACAGACAACAGTGTGGTGATGGGCAGAGGGAAGGGAATGTGGGAACGGGGTAGAGGTTGGCAAAGGGGAGAAAATGAAGACATCTGTAACAGTGCAACAATAAAAATAAAGTTTAAAAAAATACAGAGTAACAGAGGTGGATCAAATTTAATTCCATACGTATGAGAGCCCCACAAAGATATGAGAGGGCTGGTTAAGTAGTCGAGTTATTGGGGTTCATGTACCATCCTGAGCTAAGGAAAAGGGGAGAGGATTCTGGGCCTTCAAAGAGGAGAAAAACACTTCACAGGTAAATGGGAAAAGCAAACGTTTGGTAAACAAATGTTTGCCAAGCTTTGTGAAGAAGCCTTTTCTTATGTTAAAAAAAAGTCATCTTTGGTAATAGCTCTCTTCGCGGTACGCGCTCCCTATCTAAATTCCTGTGAGCAGTTAGGAGGAGGTAGAAAGCTTTCCTTGGTCTGCCGAGTCTTTACTGTTTTCAGGTCAAAGTGCCACACTTCGGGCAGCTCGCTCTGAACCCCGTCACCCACCCCGCAGCTTCACTAAAATCAGTTCCAGCTGAATCACATAAAGCTTTTACAAGACATCCTATAACAATATATCTTTCAACCAGGGACGATATTGCTCCCCAGAGGACACCTGGTCACGTCTGGAGACACCCGTGGGGAAAGAGGGCTGCTGCCGGCATCTGATGGGTAGACTGGGGCTGCTGCCTAACCCCCCGCGATGCCCAGGACGAGCTCTACAAAGACTGACCGAGCCCAGAGTGCTGACAGCGCTGAGATGGAGCAACCCGCTGTGAGGTTGGGGAGTGTCTTCCCTATGACACAGAAAAGCACCAACTCTGTAAGTTTAATTGCTAAGTTTGACAACATTAAAATTAAGAAAGTCTGTTCATCATAATGCTTCACAAAGAACAGAAAAACACCAGGCGAAGAGTGTGTGGAGGGCCCACTTGCCGAATACAAACCAGGAGAAATGCAAACTGAAGAAAACCTGGATGGCCGGTGGGTCTTAGGAAGGGCTCTCAGGATTGTTGTGAACGGGGAAATGCATATTAATTTTTTGTTATTCTGAATTTTATTTTAATTTTATAATTAGATACAAATTTTAAGTTCTTACAATTTCGAGTGTTAGAGAAAACGTGAAGCACTCAAATACTTCTGGGGGAGGATTTAAACTGTAGAACTTCTTTAATAAAGCTTTTTTATTTTAAGATTTTATTTATTTATCTTTAGAGGGGAAGGGAAGGAGAGAGGGAGAGAAATATCGATGTATGGTTGCCTTTTGTGCGTCCGCTGCTGGGAACTGGCCTGCAACCCAGGCATGTGCCCTGACGGGGAATCAAACCGTGATCCTTTGCTTCACAGGCCCACCCTCAATCCACTGAGCTACACCAGCCAGGGCTGGTAGAACCTGTTTAGAAAAACGTTTAGTGTTCTGTGTCTGATAAAGTTGACTGTGCCATGCCATGTAACATGGAAATCCCCCTCCTAGGCAAAGAGTGTACAGTAATGCGAGCTTATGTATCTGAGGAGATGTATATGTGACTATGAATGACAATGTGGTTTAAAAGGGCCCTGGACTAGAAACATCCACAATGACCGTGAATGGATAAATGATCTGTGATCGGAAGTGTGTATGTGTGTGTGTGTGTGTGTGCATTTTTATAGAACACCATAGAGCCTTGAAAATGAGCACATTGTGCTGAAATCCAAACACATGTTGAACACAAAAGTGCATGCTGTAAGATGCCATTCATGTAATACTCTAGAAAAAGCCAAACTAAACTCTCAGTCTTTGAGATTTATGTTTAACTGATAAACTATCCAGAAAAGCAAGCATGAGATCACCGCAGAAGTCAGCTAGTGGGGTACGAGTTAGGAGTAGGAGGGAGCGGAGCCAGGGTTCTGGATGTGGGCAGTGCTCTATCTACTGAGCTAAATGGTGGTTTGGTGGGCATTTCCTTTGTGCTATAGTTTGTGTGTGTGCGTACATTTCTACATGTGTGCTGTATTTTACAATATGAGAATGCTGTATATTATTTACTTTTTTCAGAATAAGCTCTTAAAACAGCATGTAATGATATTGAGGAGGTTATATATTGACTGTGGTCCAAAGTATGAGCTTAACTGTTCCAGGATCACCTTAAAAACTACGATTGGATTCGTTTCTCTAGAGCCTGGAGCTGTGTGCTGATGATCCTAAAATCCAAAATCCAGAGACAAAAGCAGGGCGGGGTCTCCCCGCTTCCCTGCTCCCAGGGGCGGTGCAGAGAAATAGGAGCAGGAAGGAAGTTGGGGTTTTCTCCAGGAGCCTGGGTTATAACTTCCTCCTCACAACAGGACACTGCCTTACTTCCCGTCCAGGTTCTAACCAGTGGACATCTGCCATCTGTGGGCCACAGGACTTCCACTTACATGACCCCAAAGACTTGTAGGCTTAAAGAGGTGAGGGTTCCATCTGATTGTAGAAATTTCTTTTCATAAACTAGTGGATGGTGGTAATACCAGATAAGAGGTGAAACAAACCTGTTTCTTTTGCTCTGAGGTTTGGCGGCATTTGGAGTGCTCTTTGGGAGGGAGGATGGCTGCGTGTGAACAGGAAGAGGCTGGGTTGGCAGAACTCTTTGGATCTGAGGTTCCTAGTGGACCTGAGCTTGCAGAGGGGAAGTCAGGGCCTTTCTTCATTCATTCTTTTACTCATCAAGTATTTATTAAGTATCTATTTGGTGTTAAGCAAAATTTCATGTGTTGAGGACACAGTAATGAATAAGGAATCTCTGCTTACTGAGGAACTTCTATTCAAGTGGGGCAAAATAGAAAACAGACCAAATTTTAAAGTTAAATTGTATCCTAAGCCCTGGCCAGCCAGCTCAATTGGTTAGAACATTGTCCCGATATCAAGTTTGCGGTTTGATCCCTGGTCAGGGCACATACGAAGATAACCAATGAGTGCATAAATAAGTGGAACAAGAAATTATTCTCTCTCTCTCTCTAATTAATAAATTAAAAAAATTATAACTTAGATCCTTGCTTCTCACATCACTTGGGAGTTTGGTAGAAATGCAGAATCTCAGGCCCTGCCCCAGACTCGCTGCATCAGAATCAGCATTTTAACAATATCTCGAAGCACCATTACGTGATGGTAAGCTCCATGGAGAAAAATAAAGCAGGGAAGGGGAGCAGGGTGCCCCAGGGGTTGGGGGAGGAGGTGGTCAAAACTCCGAGAAGGTGCCATCTAAGGCACAGGGAGTTTTCCCGTGGGGATGGATAAATAGGTAAAGAGTTTTGCAGGCTTAAGGAAAGAGAAGTACAAGGCCATGAGGTCAGCATGTGCCTGTGTGCGCCCACCCAGCTGGGAAAACGGTGTGATGGGAAGTGAGAAGAAAGGGGAAGGTTGTCAGAAAGAAACCAGAGAACTCAGGACAGGACAGTGGGACAACCAACAGAGTCTGGGCCTTGTAGGCGCTTTGCAGACTTGAGCGCCCTTCTGAGGGAGGGAGGACACCTGGTGGGTTTTGAGCAGAAGAGTGACGTCAGCCAGGAATATATAACATGAAAAGGAGAGAACCTGATCTTTTCAAGACAAAGAATACATTCATAGCAAAATAATACATTTTAACAGGAAGTTTTTCCTTCATCTTCCCCAACAGAGATTCACCCATAGTCAATCTAATGGAAAACTCTGAGACTTACAACGCTTTTCAACATGAACTTGAGATTACATCAGAAAGCAGAAAGCCAAAGGATTACAGATTTCCTTTAAAAAGGAGACAGAAGACTGTGCGCACCGAGCAAGGGACGGCGCTGCGCCCAAACCTCGCCTGCTGGAGCATCGCCTCTCCCTCCGGAGCTCCCCTACGTCCCCCAGTTCCTACAAAAGGCTGCGAACAGTGGAAAGCCCCTGACCCCTATGATCCAAAACTCATCACTCCACACAAAGGCTGGAATCTCTAAATCACTGTCAGGAAAATCACGTCCATTTCTTCAAAAACCCATGGCTTCCAAGCCCACCTGTGCAAGGAGAGACCGCTGGAGCACGATGCAGAAAAGATGCCAGCCGCTCTCGGAGGGCCGCCCCGGCCGTCCATCAGGCTGGATTGACATCAGGCCAGGGGAGAAGGTCCAGGGAGGAGAGAGCAGGCGCCGCCTGGAGGAACAGGCAAAGCGGCAGAGGAAGCACCGCGCGGATGGAGAGTCGGGCAAGAGAACTTGGGAAAGACGGAGGTGGGGCTAGGGAGCGCAGAAAAGCGGGGAGGACACCGGAAGAAAAGCCACGAAGAGCAGGACGCCACCAACGAGAGATAGCGCGCAGAAGAGGGACCTGTGGGACAAAGCTGCCCTCGGCAATTGTTGCTGATATGAAATCGGTAACAATATTGTTCAAGTCGATACTAAACGACTTGATTCCGTTGGAAGGGCTGGAGTAAATGACAGTGAAGCCACCAAGAAACCAAATTTAGATTCCGAAATAAGACTCTGTTCAAATATGAAACCCGGATGGTTTAAAGATATAAATGTAAAAAGTAAAATACAAAACTACTACAGAAAAATCGTTTTTAATCTTGGAGTATGCATGGTCTTCCTGAACAGTACACATTAGTCAGAGGCAATAAAAGAAAAATAATAATAAACATAATTGCAGAAACATTTAAAATCTGTGTATAACAGATTTTGTTGTATTAAAAAAAGAAGTTAAAAGATAAGCTTTGTACATGTGTATACAAACAGCTCCAGAAAGATACACAAAACGCTGATGACTCTGGACTCAGGGGTAAGAGCTAAGTGGGAGACGCACATTTCTTTCTGTTTTAAATTTTGTGCTATATTAGACAATTACCTTTTCAAGAAGTAAATATTTTTAAATGCAAGCAACATATTTGGAATAAGTATCTGCAACACTACATTAATATCTCTTTTGTCCGTTATCAAATTACTGCCTCCTAACCTCCTAGCGGCTGGCTTCTGCTCAGCTTTGTGAAACTGGACCCAGTAGGCTTGTCTGCTTTGCCAGTTGGCTTGATGCTAGTCTGCCAGTAGAGGGCGCAGGAGGGACGTCTTCAACTGGTAGCAGGAGAAAGGGACTTCCCTTTTTCCAGGGTTGCCAGTTTTCTGGGGCAGCAAGTCTCTCTCTCTCTCTCTCTCTCTCTCTCTCTCTCAGATCTAGCAGTTTTCTGGGGCAGTGTGTGTGTGTGTGTGTGTGTGTGTGTGAGAGAGAGAGAGAGAGAGAGAGATCTAGCTGAAGCCCATGCTATCTGACAAATTTCTTTGTCACTGGTGGGTGGGCTGTGTTACCTGAGGCACCCACGTGCTCTCTGCAAAGGTCTGAATCTCAGTCATGTGGGGAGCCCCCTTCCAAATTTCTGTCCCTTTTATGTTCACTCTCCAACAAAGGTTAAGGGTGGACAAAAAGCATCCTGCAGGCCAAATCCAGCCCTCTACCTGTTTTGGTACTGCCTTCACCTAAGAATGGTTTTCACATTTGGACTCCAACTAAGCAAAATGTTATTCCAACAAAATGGACCCTATTCTGCTTATTAAAGAACTCAAAGCTTGCACTCAATTATTATATTTTTAATTTTATCAATACAAAACGGAACATTTATTTTCTGTGTTGTTATATAATTACTTGCATAATTTCTTTGATTGTGCCTGTATTCCACAAAGGCTGAAATATCTGCTACTTGGCCCTTTACTCAAAAAGCTGGCTAAACCCTCCTTCAATCTCTTGTGACCCTTTTGGTAGATAATCACCTTTCATTAGGGAAAAATTCTTTAAATTTAATTTTATGTTTTATTTATTTGTAAGTATATGTGATTGATTATGCTATTAGAGTTGTCCCTTTTTTTCCTCTCCCCTTTATTCCCCTCTGCCCTGCACCTCCCTCGTACCAGCATTCTCAACCTTAGTTCATGTCCATGGGTCGTACATAACAGTTCTTTGGCTTCTCCACTTTTCATGCTATTCTTAACCTCCCCCTGTCTATTTTGTACCTACCAATTGTGCTTCTTATGCCCTTTACCTTTTCCCCCATTCTGCCTCATCACCATCCCCGCTGATAACCCTCCATGTGATCTCCATTTCTGTGATTCTGTTCCTGTTCTGGTTGTTTGCTTAGTTTGTTCTTGTTCTTGTTTTTGTTTTTATTTTTTAGGTTCAGTTGTTAGTTGTGAGTTTGTTGTTATTTTACTGTTCATAGTTTTGATGTTTTTTTCCTTAGATAAGTCCCTTTAACATTTCATATAATAAGGGCTTGGTGATGATGAACTCCTTTAACTTGACCTTATCTTGGGAGCACTTTATCTGCCCTTCCATTCTAAATGATAGCTTTGCTGGATAGAGTAATCTTGGATGTAGGCTCTTGCCTTTCCTGATTTTGAATAGTTCTTTCCAGCCCTTTCTTGCCTGCAAGTTTTACTTTGAGAAATCACCAGATAGTCTTATGGGAACTCCTTAGTCTTATCCACTCCTTTGTAGATAAATGTCTCCTTTTCTCTTGCAGCTTTTAAGATTCTCTCCTTATCTTTTATCTTGGGGAATGTATCTTGCTTGGGGCGTGTGCTTCCTTGGAGTCATCTTCTTTGAGACACTCTGAGCCTTCTGGACTTCCTAGAAGTCTTTGTTTTTTTTTGCCAGATGAGGGAAGTTCTTCATTATTATTTCAAGTAAGTTTTCCATTTCTTGCTCTTCCTCTTCTCCTTCTGGTACCCCTATGATTCAGATGTAGAAATGTTCAAAGGTGTCCTAGAGGTTCCTAAGCCTCTCTTCATTTTTTTGAATTCCTGTTTCTTCCTTCTGTTCTGGTTGAATGTTTATTTCTTCCTTCTGCTCCAAATCATTAATTTGAGTCCTGGTTTCCTTCCCTTCACTGTTGTTTCCCTGTCTATTTGCCTTTACTTTTTCCTCTATTTTGGGACCATATTCAACCATTTCTGTGAGCATCCTGATTACCAGTGTTTTAAATTCTGCATCTGATAGGTTGGCTATCTCTTCATCGCTTAGTTGTTTTTCTGGAGTTTTGATCTGTTCTTTCATTTGGGCCATATTACTTTGTCTCAGTGCACTGTTACATTGTGTAAGAGGTGGAGCCTTAGGTATTCACCAGGGTGGATAACCCACGTCACTGCTTTGTGGCAGGCACTGTCTGCGGGAGAGGGGTCCAAGAGGGAACAATGCTGCTTGCTCAGCTCTCTGCCGGCTTTCAGTCACTTCCTCTACTACCCACAAGCAAATTGGGCCCTCCTGGTGCTGATTCTTGGCTTGATGGACTTGTGTACATTCTAGGACCCTGTGAGTCTTCCTAATGAATGCCCTTGTGAGCTGGGAGTTTCTTATGCCACTGCAAACACCACAGATTTTTAAAGCCAGGGGTTTTGAGGCTTTCTTTTCTTTTCCCCCACTGGAACCCTGGGTAGAATGGTCAGTCTTGCTCCTCAGTTATTCCTCCCAGTTTACCCACATGGAAATGCAGGACCATCTGGTCCTCCAGCCACCACCTTGCCTGGCGTCCCCTCCACTTGACTGCCTATCTCTGCCCCTCCTACAAGTTCTGGATGAATGTTTCTTCTTCAACTCTTCGATTGTTGGACATCCATACAGTTCGATTTTCTGGCAGTTCTTGTTATTTTTGGTTTTCAAATTTGTCGATGTCCTTCCTTTGTGCAAGGAGGCAAATTATATTTACCTACGCCTCCATCTTGGCATGAAGTCCTAATTTTATCTGTTTTAATTACTGGCATGACTTGTCTTCATAGTTTGACCCTGACTGATACAGCCCTAATAGACAAAAAGCTTCTACCAATGAAAAGGAAAACATAAACAACCCAATAGGAAAATAAACATTTACCTATTTATTAGATAAAATACATTGTTTCTTGTTCTAGGCACTAAAATGAAGCCAAAAATGAAATACAAATGAGATACAAAAAAGGAAAGAAAGAAACTTTGTTATGTATAAAATGGAGCTCATTTTGGGAGCTGGGTCTTAAGAAATAAGGTACCTCGCCCAGACACAGACCAGGAAGGATAGGCTGAAAGACTTGCAGGTGGTGCAGTTCATTGTTTGCTGTTTGGTGCCATCCCACAGTTGTAGAATACCTGGTACCCTTAATTCTTTTACTTTTCTAGCTAATTAATTAATTTATTTTATTTTTCCCATCACCATTTATCCCCCTATACCCTCTTCCACCTTCACTCACCACCCCCTGCCCCCTCCATGGCATCTTTAGTTCTTATCTATTCAATGCCAGTAGCTCCCTCTCCCTACCCAAACACTGTGACGATCAACACAAACCCCCATAAATCTACAAAATGTGCTCCCTCCCAGTGGCTCCTGTGCCCTCTGCGAATGCCTGGCTTAGTGTCTGAGAGTCCAAGTGAACAAACAGTTGAGAATCAAGTCCTGATTTTCTTTGTCCCTGAAGACAATCCATTGGGATAAACTAAGCTGATATTTTATCCCCCTTCATCAAATGAGGAAATCAAGACCCCAGGGCTGCAAGAGCTACATCATGTAATGATCCAACTAAGATCCTTTGAGACCTGACCCACTGCTCTTCCCAACCCCCTTTGTACAAGATCAACGCAGAAAATCAGTGGTGATTCTATACACCAGCAACAAAGACTCTAAAAAGAAAATTAAGAAAAACAATTCCATTTACAACAGCTCCAAAATAATAATATACTAAAGAATAAATTTAACCAAGAAAGTGAGAGACTTGTACATTGAACACCAAAGAACAGCGCTAAGGCACATTAACGAGTCCCTAAGTAAATGGAAAGACATCCTGTGTGCGTGGATGGAAAAACTTAATATTGTTAAGATGGCAAGCTACCCAAAGCAATCTACAAATTCAGCAAAATACCTACCAAAATTCCAACAACCTTTTTTGCAGAAATGAAAAAGCTGATTCTCAAATTCATATGGAAATATGAGGTCCTAGATAGTTAAAACAATATTTTTAAAAGAAGAACAAAGTTGAACAACTCATACATCTTGACTTTAAAACATACTACAGACTTATTTCCGCCAAGATGGAGGCATAGGTGGGGACGCCGCGCCTTCTCACACAACCAAGTTTAGAGACAATAAAATATTAGCAACAGAAAACACCTCCAAAACACAGAAAATTGAACTTTTCGGAAGTCTGATAACAACGAATTCTTCAGCCTGACTGGTAAGAGGGGCAAAGCCAGCAGCTGGCAGAACGGGGTTGCACAGGAAAACTAGGTCAGACAGACTCAGGCACAAGGATCCCAGGCGTGGGGTTGCAACAGGCGGACCCAGCAAGGGCGCAGGGCGGCAGGCTGACCGTGGTCACACATTCGAGAACAGATAGACCGGCAAAGGAGTGAGCAGTGAGAGGGGACTGAGCAGGCCCCAGTGGTGGGAAGCAGCAGAGGAGGCCGCTATTGCCCCACTCCGGCCCTGCTCCAACCCCGCCCCGACCCCACCCCCACATACAGTGTCACAATCCAGCGACCTGGGCGGCCCCGCCCTGGTGAACATCTCAGGCTCCGCTCCTCATTCTTAACGAGCGCAAAGAGACCAAAAATGGCTCAAGAAGATCTCAAAGCCACAGAGCCCATAACTCTAAGCGATGAAGAAATAGCAAAACTTTCAGATGCACAGTTCAAAACACTGGTGATCAGAATGCTTACAGAACTGGTTGATTTTAGTCACAAATTAGAGGAACATATGAAGGCTAAACTAATTGAAATGAATGGAATTGCACAGGAAACCAATAGTGATGAAAAGGAAACTGGGACTCAAATTAAGGGAGTGGACCAGAAGGAAGAAAAAAATGACCAGCCAAAAAAATATAAAGAAACTAGAATTCAAAAAAATGAGGAGAGACTTAGGAAGCTCCAGGACATCTTTAAATGCTCCAATATCTGAATTATAGGGGTACCAGAAGGGGAAGAGGGACAGCCACCAGTGGAAAATTTATTTGAACAAATAATAAAGCAGAATTTCCCCAATCTGGCAAAGGAAATGGAAATCCAGGAAGCTCAGAGAGTCCCAAAGAAGTTGGACCCAAGAAGGAACACACCAAGGCACATCATCATTACATTAGCCAAAATTAAAATGAAGGAGAGAATCCTAGAAGCAGCAAGAGCGAAGGGGACAGTCACCTACAAAGGAGTCCCCATCAGACTGTCAGCAGATTTCTCAAAAGAGACCTTACAGGCAAGAAGGGGCTGGAAAGAGGTATTCCAAGTCATGAAATCCAAAGACCTACAACCAAGATTGCTCTATCCGGCAAAGCTTTCATTTAGAATGGAAGGGCAGATAAGGTGCTTCTCAGATAAGATCAAATTCAAGGAGTTCATCATCACCAAGCCCTTATTATATGAAATGTTAAAGGGACTTATCGAAGAAAAAGAAGTTAAAAAAAAACATGAACAGTGAAAGGACAGCAAACTCACAGTGATTAACAACCACACCTAAAACAAAAGCAAACTAAAAGGACAGCTAGATCAGGAGTGGAAACATAGAAATGAAGATCTCAAGGAGGGTTAGCAACAGGGGAGTGGGAGGAGGAGAAGGGGGGAGAAGGTACAGAAAATAAGTAGCATAGACGTAGGTAGAAAATAGATGGGGGGGGGCAAGAATAGCATGGGAAATATAGAATCTAAAGGAATTGAGACACATGGTCATAAACTAAAGGGGGGGTAATGGTGGGGATGGGGGGGTAGGGTGGAGGGGAATGAAGGGGGGAATAGAACAACTGTAACAGCATAATCAATAAAAAATTTTGTAAAAAAAAAACCAAAACAAACAAAAAAAACAAAATGAGAAGACAACCAACAGTACAGGAAAAAAAATTTGCAAAACATATCTGAGAAGGGTCTAGCATCAAGAATAGATAAAGAGCTCTTATAACTCAACAATTAAAAGACAACCTAATTTTTAAAATGGGTAAAGGATTTGAACAGACATACAAAGAAGGATCAAACGAGCACGTGAAAAGATGTTTAACATCATCAGTCATTAGGGAAATGCAAATCAAAACCACAGTGAGATATTACTTTACAGCTACTAAGATGGATGTACGTATGTACATGTGTGCTTGTGTGTGCGCGCATGCACACAGGCGTGTGTGTAATGATGTTGAGGATTTGGGGAAGCTGAAATTCTCATGCATTGTTGGTGAAAATGTGAAATGGTGCAGCTGCCATGGCAAACAGTTACTCAAAAAGTAAAAACAACTCAGTTTATTCATTAATAGATGAATGGATAAACAGAATGCTGAATATACACACAACAACATATTACCCAGCTACAAAAGGAAGCAAGCACTGATACATGCTGCCACATGGATGGACCTCAAAATGTTGTACTGAGTGCAAGATCCCACTGAATAATGGTTTCACTTAAAGAGGGAGAGACTACATATTTTTCATAAATGAACCAACTTACAAAGTGTACTCATTTATTTAAGGCAGATGATTTTTAAAAATAATTTTGTACGAAACCCCCAAAATTGGTGAAAATATTTTTTTTAGGTAGGACAGATATTTTGATTTTTGTTGGGGGTTTATTTTTGAAACTTTATTTATTTATTTCTAGAGAGACAGGAAGGGAGGGAGAAAGGGAGAGAAACACTGATGTGTGAGAGCTACATCAATCGGTTGCCTTTCGCACCCCCCCCCACTGGGGACCTGGCCTGCAACCCAGACAAGTTCCTGACAAGGAATTGAACCAATGACCCCTCAGTTCACAGGCCAACACTCAGCCCCCTGAGCCACACTAGCCACGGCAGGGACAAATATCTTTTAAAAAAGAAAGAAAGGAAGAATCCAGACTCAAAAGGCCACACAGTATAATTTCTTTTACATGAAATGTCTAGAATAGGTAGAGCCACAGAAACAAAATGAAAATTAGTGGTAACCAAGATTTGGGGAGAGGATTAGGGGGCAAGAGAGAGAAAGTGACTGCTTAATGGGTACAGGTGTTCCTTTCGGAGAGATGAAATGTTCTGGAAATAGAAGTGGTAGTTGCATAACATTGTCAATGTACTAAATACTGCTGGACTGTACACTTTACAATGGTTAATTTTGTTTTTTATACTTTAGTGTTTATGTCATTACAGTTGTTTTATTTTTTCCTTTTTTTTGTCCCCCTCCATCCACCCTCCCGACTCCCTCACTGTTGTCTATGTCCATGAGTCACGCACACATGTTATTTGGCTAATAATCCCCACACCTTCTTACAACCAGTCTCCACCTCCCCCCTCTCCTCCTACAGCTGTCTGTCTGTTCCATGTTTCCATGACTCTGATTCTAGTTTGCTCGTTAATTTATTTTGTTCATTAGATTCCACATATAAGTGGAGATCATATGGTATTTGTCTTTCACTGCCTGGCTTATATCTTTCACTGCCTGGCTTATGTCACTTAGCACAATGCTTTCCAGTTCCACCCATGCTGTCATGAAGGGTAGGAGCTCCTTCTTTTTTCTGCTGTGTTGTAGTATTCCATTGTGTAAATGCACCACAGCTTTTTTATCCACTCATCTCCTGATGGGCACTTGGGCTGTTTCCAGATCTTGACTATTGTAAATAACACTACAGTGAACATAGGGGTGCACATATTCTTTTGAATTGGTGTTTCAGGGTTCTTAGCATATATTCTCGTAAAGTGGTTAATTTTGTGCAAAGGTGGTATTATAGAATTGTACACCTGAAACCTATATATTGGTTTTATTAACCAGTGTCACCCCAATATGTTTGACAAAAAAGAAAAAATAAAATGGTTGATTTTGTGTTATGTAATATCATTTTGATTAAAAAGAAAGCTCACTAGCACCTGGTCTCTGCAGAGCTCTGCTCCCGGTCTGTGGTCAGGCCGCTAGCGGCTCCTGGTACAAGGAAAATGTCATGGGAGACTCTGGCCTTTGCCTGGGCTGGAGGAGCAGCGCGGATTCAGGACACAGTGCTCCCTCTCCTTTAGTGACTGATTTCTCTGCACCTAACTCCACAGTGTTGGTCACCAGCGATGGACAAAGGGGCTGAGGCAGAACGAGGTGCAAAGGAAATTGGCTTTGGACACTGACGTGGACAAGTACCCCTGGGACACTGTCTGCTTTAGGCATCCAGGGACACACCGTCCCCTCTTTGACAAACTCCTAGCTGTTAGGGTGACTCGTGGGGCCTGCATATTTAGGTCCTTTTCGATATTGTGATCTCCTCTCACAGCCACCCCTCCCCAGGCTGCCTCACCCCTGCAGGCCCTCACACAGCCCGCAGTCCTCCTTAGAACGCCCTCCCCCACTCCCCAGGGCCTTCCTCTGTAATCCCCACTGGACCTGGAAGACTCCCCGGGCCAGTGTCCCTGACAGGGCTGGGTGACACTGCCCACAGACAGAGCAGCCGACAGGCAGAGCAGGAAAGCAGGGCGCGCGCGCGCGCGCGCGCGCACACACACACACACACACACTCACTCAGCCGCAAGGTTGGCGTCTTTGTTCATCTGCCGATTTCTCGTTCAGTGCTATTACAACTGTAATTGCACCTGTGGGGACAGTAGGGGAGCCCTAGAATCTTCTCAGCTCTTCCGGGCTATGAAGACCTAGGTCTGGTTTCAACGACCCCCTCGGGCAGCGTTGGGGTTCCCCCTCCGGGGCCCGAGCTTACTGTCCTCAAGCTTCACACTGTGCTTGGGTCACCTTAGTTAACTTCACAAGTGCTTGCCCTTGAGGGCAGGGCCTGGGTCTTGGTGACCTCAGGCCCTGCTGAGCTGGGGGAACCCAGGAGCCTCGCAAATAACTACTCGAAAAAAAAAAAAAAAAGAAGTGCGCTGAGTTAGGGTCCAGCTCCACCACTCACTCGTGGGACTTTGAATACCCTGACCCCTCTGAGCCTCCGGTGCCTTAACTGTCACATGGAGTCACGACCCTGTTTTGACCACCTCCCAGGGCAGGAAGCGATCACACACGTGCAAGTGCTCAGCCCAGGACAGCAGTGTCACCTCCTTGCCTGAAAGCAGGGGGTCCTAGTGCGCTTCTTAAAAACGGAGCCAAGATCTTTGAAATCCGGGAAGGATGAGGGTGGAGACCTTACCAACCTCACCCCAGACTCCGCCCCAGACCCCGCCCCCTCCCTGTAACCTGCTCCCCTCCCTCCGCTGCCCCGCCCGGTCCGCTCCCCGCCCCCCTCACCCCTGCAGGACAGTCTCAGCCGAGCCCTCTGGGTCCGGGTGTTGAGGCGTCGAGATGCGGCTGTGGCTCTGCCTGCTCCTCGCTGCCGCGCAGGTGGCAGGTACGGGGGGCGGGGGGAGGGGGGTTTGGCTGGCAGCGCTCGGGGGCCGGGTGGGTGGTCTGAGTGGTGGAGCTTCGCAAGGCTGTTCGGGTAGGGGGCTGAGGGGCTCCTGGGCTCCCGGAGGCAGGCGGTGCGGCAGAGACAGCCCCTGAGGGTGGAGAGGAAAGTCCTCCAAGGAGCTCAGTATCTCGGGGGTCTGGGGAGCAGGACTGTGGCCACCTCTGCCCAAAAGCCTGGAGCTGGGAGACGAGGAGGCAGACGGGAGGGAAGGAGATAGGAAGGAAGAATAGAGAAAGAGGGAGGAGGTCTGGAGAGGAAGGAAAAATGCCCTCGCTCCAAGACAAGGCAAGATGTGTTCCCAGGAAGGTGCCAGAGGCCCAGTCCTGGTTTGGGTTGTCCCGCACTTGGCCCAGAGTTCTGTAGACACATTTTTATTACTTCCGCGCAAGTTTTCTCAGTACAATTTGTCAAATACCAGGCTGGTGCCAGTTCTCAGGTAACTATGGTGGGGTGTTCCCGCAGGCCGAGTTTCCCTGTTTCCCCAATGTTCCCTGAGGTTGGGTGCGCGTTGTGTGACTTCGGCAACAAGTAGCCAGTGGCTCCCAGCGATAGTCCAGGCTGCCCCTCTGACCAAGGCCAATCAGACCACCTCTTAGAGAAGTCCCTCCGCCTCCCAAAATACCTACTAACCGGGGCTTGGTTTGCTCTCTTGCCCAAAAGCCCCAAGCTGGACACCCCAGGAGGGGTGCCACACCTCGGCAACCCAGTGAGCTCAAGAACATCTGAAGTAAAAGCTGATCCGGGCCATTCAAAGCTACTAACATTATTGCTGATCACTTCAGAAACAGCAGGTCCCTCCCTCTGGGAACAGAGTCATCTAGCTTACTGATAGAATGAAATGAACCAAATGAGACCACACGTGTGACAAGACCTGGCTAGGTGTCTGGCACATAGACAGGGTTGGGCCTCGGCTGGACAGATAGTTCCCAGGGGCTGAAAAACAAGTGGTCACCAGAGAGAGACCAGGGAGTGTCTCGGCAGGAAGTCTTCATGTCATGATGAAGGAAGCGCCCCTTCCGACCTCTTTACCATGGAGGACTCACTTATGGGCTTTCTTAGAAGGTCTTTGAGAATCTGTGTATTTGTGGCCCCACTATGTGCGCAGAACCACAGGTTCCCTCAGTTCAGGGAGGGCCTCAAACTCAGGTTCTGGAGTTGCAGACCTGGCTTTGAATCTGAATCCACCCCACACAGGCTGTGCGACTCAGCGTGTCTTTAACCTTCCAGAGCCTCCATTTCCTCATCTTTAAAGTGGATGTGAAACAGGGTTTGGTGTGGATTAAATGAGATAGTACATGTACCATGTTTGGCAGGTTCAACAAATACTGGCATTTTCAATTCTTATCTCCCCCAAAAGGTCAGTGACCCAAAACAGTAAAGAACCACTACTCTGCTGAACGAGGCAGTATGGTATTTGGAGGGAAAAGCAAAGGCCCAGCAGCCACTTGGGCCCCAGGTGCCATTTCATTCTTGATATAAGCGGAAACCTGGAGTGATGAGAGTGGAGTGAAAAAGTTTAAGTTTACTTCATCAGTGTTAGAAAAGGCTGCTCTGGAGCCTGAGAACAAGCGTAGGCAGGATTGTGGGCACGGGCCATTGCCTCAGTAAGGCAGCCCCTCCTGGGTGTGTGTGTGCATGCACACACACACACACACACACACACACACACACACACCATTCTCTGGCCTCTCCTGCTCAGCCAGGTCTGTGTCCGCTGATCCTGGGTCTCTGCTGTAGCCTGCGCTCTCCCTCCACCCCACAGCTGAAATGAAAGGCTTGCTGAGTCAGATTCAGTTTGTTGGACTCTGTGGCAAAAAAATCCATCTCTTAAAATTTCTCCTTAAGATTTCATTTCCTGCCAGTAACAGCCCCTGATATGTGAGACACATGAACCATGGTCTGCCCATATACAGTGCTTCACAGTTTGCTTTCCTGGACGTGCTGGCCCTCAGAGGCAGTCAGATCAATGGCCTCAAACCACCCTCTTTTCCAACAGAAGAGGGACCATGACTCGCCTTAGGTTCCACAACTGGCGAGGCGCAGAGTTTGGGTGCAAGGCCAGGTCCCTGAGCTCTGCTCCAGTTTTCCGTGAACAGCCTCCTATGGGCAGTGCTTCCCGTCTGAGACTAAAAATGAGCTCCCAGCCCTGCTTCTGGGGTGTCTGTCCTCCCACTCAGGAATGGGGTCCAGTGACCCATCAACTGCTGGGTTGGGGAGTGGTGGTCATTAATTGTGCCTACCCAGGGGCAGTGAGGGTCCAGAAACTGTGGCTGGCCAGCCCAGCCCTGTGCTCTGCCTGGGATTCTGACTTCCTCTCCCCCCAGTGTGCCCTGGGTCTCCTTCAGCTGCTCGGAGCCTGCTGAGGGTCTATGTGGAGAGCTGCAGCAGGGCAAGGTGAAAGGCTTTGACTTCAGACTTTGAATCTTTGAGTTTGAATCCCAAGTCACTTACTAGCTGTAAGTGGGATTTTTTAAAGATTTTATTTATTTATCTTTAGAGGGGAAGGAGAGAGGGAGAGAAATATCAATGTATGGTTGCCTCTTGTGTGTCCTTTGCTGGGAACTGGCCTGCAACCCAGGCATGTGCCCTGACTGGGAATCAAACTGAGATCCTCTGGTTCACAGGCCCATGCTCAATCCACTGAGCTACACCAGCCAGGGCCGTAAGTGAGATTTTTGAACAAGTAACTTCATGCCTCAGTTTCCTCATCTGTGTAATGGAGATAAAAATCCCCAAGTGAGTTGAGTCTTGATTGAGATAATTATGCAAAGAGCCACGCTTGTAAGCATGCAGTCAACAAATGGCAGCTCCCCCATTGTAAAGCTGGCAGAGTAAACCCCAGCCTTGCAGACAATCTCCTGGGAGGTGGGGTGCTCGTGCTCTTGAGTGCAGGACCACAAGGCACATGTACAACAGCCTTTGGACCCTGCAACTGGGCAGGTTCTTCCATGGCTTTTCCTTTGCTACTCAAGTCAGGGTGGCTCTGAGGCTCCGCCGCGGTGGCCAGGAAACCGTGCTGATGGCTGGTGCTCCTTCTGCTTCTCGTAGCTCTCCACAGCCCCATGGTGTACCAGCAGAGCCCTCTGTTCGAAGTGGCTCAGAACAACACACAGGTGGACATAGCCTGTGAAGTCAAATCCTCCCCTGCTAACACGCGCATCTACTGGCTGAGGCGGCTCCAGGCCCCGAGCACGAACAGTCACTACGAGTTTCTAGCCATCTGGAATCCTACAGAACAGCCTGTGTACGGCAAGAATGTGGGGCCGGAGGAGCTGACTGTGAAACAGACGTCAACCCAGACCATTCTCAGTCTCAAAAGTGTGAAGCCTGCAGACAGTGGGGTCTACTTCTGCATGACCATCGGGACCCCTGAGCTGACCTTCGGGAAGGGAACTCAGCTGACTGTGGGTAAGATCCTGGTTCGGTGTTATCGATAGCGTGGAGCACCTACCTTTTGCCGAGCATGTCTCAGACATGGGGGCCACCCCCACTCTCGGCGAGCCCAACTCCACAGCAGGGGCCAACGGCCGTGAGCAGTCACTACAGCTAACAGTAACAGAAAGCATACTCTGAGACTCACCCAGGGCCAAGCACATGCAAATGTTTTACATAGTTCTCTCACTCAGTGCTGCCAACCGTCCTGGGAGGTAGGTACTGTTATAATTCCCCCTGTAAATGAGATGCTTAGAAGCACCACTGTTTCTTATGGGGACAGAACAGCACTGTCTTTCAGCCACATCGGGCCCACCTGAGACTGTGGCTGGGTTGGGCTGAGTCCCCAGACCTGATGATGGTCTCAGAAATCCCCTGTGTGGGCCCACAGGGCCAGTGAGGGGCAGGTGCCTCACATTCTGCATGTGAGCCTATGGCTCAAACCCCTACCCAGAGTTGCAGAGAATGAGGAGACTGGACCCCAAGACCAGCTGCAAATCCTGTTGCAAATTCATTGTGTGCCTTTGGCCGGTCTCCTCAATGGGCCTCAGTTTTCTCATCTGTGTCAAGGGGTTGCTGATGGCCCCTAAGACCCTCTTGGGTCCTTCAAAGCTGCAGTTCCTTATGAGTGAAGTCAGCACATCCAGGAGAATTCCACTGTGAGCCACAGATGTAATTTAAAATGTTCTGTCAGCCATGTTAAAAAAAGTAAAAAGAAACACATGAGATTCATTTAAATAATACATTTTATTTCACCCAACTTATCAACAGTATCATTTTAAAGTATAATCACGATGAAATCATTACTGAAATATTTTATATTACCCTTTTATACTAAGCACTGCACGTGTTTCCCATGAAGGACACAGCTCGGGCCAGGCTGGCTGTGTCCCACATGCTCAGTAGCACGTGTGGCGAGTGGCTGCTGTACTGAACAGTGAGGATTGAAAGGATCAAAGGTGCAAAGGAATCAGGGGCAGAAATTCCCAGAGGCCCACGTCTGACTTCTGCCCCTTCCCCAGTTAGCCCGGGCTGGGGCGACCCCCTGAACGCCTCCCACCATCCTGCTTCCCCCTTGCCTGGGCCCACCTCACACTGGGGGCGCTGAGAGTGTCAGGGGGCTGCCGAGGAATTAGACCACTCAGCCTGAGGTCTGCAGCAGGCTTCGGGGTTTGTTCACTGATTCCTGTATTGAAAATTGGGTTATGGTTGTCAGAGGGTGTGGGTTTGGCTTTGGTTTGTTGTTTTTGTCTCTGTAAGTCCCACATCTTTTCCACTCATGAGATTTCAGGGTCTGAGAAAGGTGGATGGTGAAAGAGCACAGCTGGTTTTCAGAAGCTCCCCCACCTCCACCCACTCACTCTTGGTTTTGACATTTCCAAAGCCCCCCGCAGCCCCGCTCCAGGAGTGGCAGTGCACCCCCAAAGCATGTGCTTGCAACTGCATCATCTCCCCAGGGGAGGGGGTCCAGCACCAGAGCCCCCCTTGCCAGAAAGTCAGTGCACTTTGAAGGAAGAAGCGGATGGTAAAGAAAGCCTTCGGGAAAGACAGCCTTTTTCAGGCCCCTTAAGCACACACCATGGGTCCCAACCCTTTCAAAGAGGAGAGAAGGGGGAAGATTTGACCTGGGTGGGGAGTGTCAGGAGGAATCAAGGGGATCTGGCTCTGGGCAAGAAGAAATTAGAATGGAACAAGGCTGTCCGCAGGCCCCATCGGACCCCGAACACCGTGCCCAGCCAAAGTACTCAGGTCCTACAGAGCTGGGCCCCTGCAGGCTCACCACTGACCTGCGCAGAGGCCTCTGGTCCTCCTCATGCATGAAGCAAGGGAATGAACGCTTCTGGGGCTTTGAGGATGAAGGGGACGACAGAGCGCTGTGGCACCCTCGCAGGGGGCCAGGCTCCTTGGCACTCTCAGAGCACGAGAGCCCCTGGTGTGTTTCCTTTCACACCGGCTCCCCCCCCCCCACTCTGGTGGCCAGGGCCAAGGGTCCACCTAATGTGCTCACTTTTTTGTGAAAGAGCATTTGCCCCAAGGCCATGTGGCACAGTGAGAGCCCAGAAGCAGGGTCTTTTGACTCAGGTCCGGGCTCTACTGTTTACTGTCTCTCACACTTTGGGCAAGTTATTTCAGTGCTCCGTGCCTAGGTTTCCTCGGGCGTGACGTGGGGACACTGGTGCCTGTCCCCAAAGCTGCTGGGCTCAGTAAACTCCAGCTGAAGTGCTCGGCACTGCCACTCGCTCATGACAGAAGCTGAGTGAGTGTTAATTCTGGTTAGTTGGCTCTTCTCAAAGCTTTGTAGAGCACAGCATGTTATCTCCACTCTCCAGAGGTGGCACGGGGTGCTGAGGGTCCCAAATGTCCACTTTTTATATGGAAGAAGCCAGCCCCAAAGTGACCAGTTTGTTGGCTGCCCTTCCCTGGCTTCTTAACTCTAGAGTTTAAGTTCAAGGTTTCACCCTATTCCCTTTCCTATTATTTTACAGAAAGTCATTTCAGTAACACGTCTTTCCTCAACTCACAAAGGCCAAGGTCGGATACAGGGGCACCCAGTGCTAATACGGTCCTGAGGCGCCTCAGGGCCTGAAGTGTCTCCCTTTGCTCTGTGTACTGGATCCCCTGTTTTATCCCAGCGCTTCAGCGTGTGACACCAAATTAGAGCACAAACAGAGCAGTGACCCACCCAGGATTCAGGAGAGGGGTTTGGGGTCCCCGCCTGGCACTTTCCATGAGGGCCTCCGAGGCCAGCTGCTCCCCCTAATTTTGCTGGCACCCACCTTTGAAATTAAAGTTGAGATTAGACTGAAGATCCCTCTGGCTCTGACTGTATATGATTTTTAAAGACACCAGAGAAGGAAAGAAAATCCCAATATATACAACCTTCATGGTGCTTTGAAAAATTTATTGATTGATTTTAGAGAGATAGGGAAGGGGAGAGAGAGAGAGAAACATGGATTTGTTGTTCCACTGATTCATGCAGTCATTGGTTGATTCTTGTATGTGCCCTGACTGGGGATCGAACCACACCCTTGGCCTTCTGGGATGACACTCCAGCCAACTGAGCTGCTGGGCCTGGGCCACCTGCATGGTACCACACCTGCAGGAAAGGCGCCCCACCTCCCTTCCATGAGCGATCTGCACTCACCTAGGGGTTGGCAGGGCTCAGGGACGCGGGCTTCAGCCAGGCAGAGCATCGTCTGCTGTGCACTTTGCTGGGCACACCATCCCCATTTAGTTCTCACTTCAGCCCCAAGAAGGGGGCAAAGACCATTTCTATTTCGGTAGATGGGAAAACTGAGGTACAGAAAAGTGATAGGACTTGCCCCAAGTTACACACTGGTGAATGGCTAATCAGGGGTGCTGGGCTCGGTTCAGGTCTGTGTAGTTCCAGAACCCCAACCCCCCCCCCCCGACTCCAAGCTGAGCCCCGTCCACAGGCCCACACACAGATCTGAGAGTTGGGGAAGCCGTTCAAAGGTTTTATTGTTCTGTGACCCCGAGGCTCTGGAGCAGCCCAGGCAGTGGTCATAAGGACTTCAGTACCTGGAGGTAGGAAGCGCAGTGTTAAATTTTATCTCTACGTCTGCCTGCTGTTGGCCTGGCTAAGATATGGGTCTTGCTTGTTTTCTGTAGTTGACGTCCTTCCCACCACTGCCCAGCCCACCAAGAAGACCACCCCTAAGAAGAGAAAGTGCCGATCATTCCCGACCCCGGTGACTCAGAAGGGTGAGTTTCCCCCACACCCCTAGATCCTCAGAAGCGCAGCAGGCACAGTCACTCCCTTTCTTCCTTCCTTCTTTCCTCCCTTAAGCTCTTCCCAAGCACACACCCTTGAACCTGTCCCCCTGGCCCTGAGCTGGGGTCAGAGGGAGGCTGTGCTGTCCTTCAGCAGCTCACGGTCTAGTGGGGGACACACTCACCAGTCATCACAGGACAAAACTTAGTGAGAGATGAGTCCACCCAAAACTTCCACACCCTTTCCCAGCATCATTATTCATAGTAGAGTCCAAAAGTAGAGGCAAATCCAATGGACAACAAAATGTGGAATATCCATGCCACGGAACACGACTTGGTCATAATCGAGAATGAATTGCTAATACATGCTGCAACATGAATGAACCTTAAAAATAGTACGCAGTGGAAGAAGCTAGTTACAAAAGACCAGATATGATATGATATGATATATGATATATGATATGATATGATATGATATATGATAATGATGATATGCTATGCTACGGACATTGATGTGAAAAGTCCAGAATATGATATTCCATAGAGACAGAAAGTAGATTCGTGGTTGCCCTAAGGCCAAGCAGTGGGGGGGGAATGAGGCGTGACTGCCAATCGGTACAGAATTTCTTTGGGGGGAAGGATAAAAATGTTCTAAAATCAGATTGTGGTGCTGGTTGCAATTTCTATGAATTTACAAAAAAAATGTGAAATTATACATTTGAAACGGGTGAACTTTACAATATGTAAATTATATCTCAATAAAGGTCTTAACTAACAAAGAGTCCAACCCAAAGGACCAGAACTTTAAACCCTCCCACTCTGATGCCTAACACACGGTATGTGCTCACTGTGTGTGTTAATGGGGGAGCTCGCTGCTCCTCCCGTGGGCACCGGACACTGCAGCTACAGCGCACACACACACACACACACACACACACACACACACATACACACGCACCCGCTTCTTGAATCCATAAACCAAATATGTTTTTAGAAAAATACTGACCTCTGTCCCCAAAAGTTGGTGGCAGCAAACAGAAAGTACCGTCTGCTCCAACCCATAGAACAAACCACACCGGGCTGCCTCGTGCTCCTGGGGCTGCTGTGTCTTAAATAGATGTAAAGTCCCAGGAAGAGTCCAGGGGACGGGAGGGGGAAGCTGCCCCATTAGGTCACTGTAAAAAGAACATCAGAATCTGTGTGCAGAGGGCAGTGTCTCAGGGAACACAAAGGTGGAGACAGAGTGACCTCATTTTACCAGTTGATGCCCCAGGACTTCGCCTAAAGGATTTCAAGCAGAGAATCTCAAAAAAGGAAGAAAGGGAAAATACAGGAGGGCCAGGAGGGCCATAAGGAGGGGCACGACAAACACAGCCCCAGGCGTCGGAGCCTTGATCCGTCCAGCCTTAAATTCTAGATGAAATCCGATCTGCTCGTCCTTATGTAAGGATAGCTGAATGATAGTGAATTCAGTAACACTTCTATAAGTGATGGATGGAAAGTCTTCTCATTTCTTGCCTCATTTCTAATATTAATCTTCAGTAAAATCCTGGGGCAAAATGTAAATCCAATGTTGGTAGGCTCCTTAAAATAAACAGACAGCTAAGTGGTGTGGAGGGGGTGGTAGGTGGTGGTTGCATTTGGGGTGGGGGCCATGGGGCAGTGTAACGTGGTCAGTCGGCCAGGCCTCGGTTATAATCCGTGTCTACCACTGCCTATACCGTGTGACCTTAGGCAAGTGATTCAGCCTGTCTGAGCCTTAGTTTCCTCATCTGTAAAATGGGGGCATTTGCCTGCCTAAAGGGAAGGAGGATTAAATGAGATGCTATCCACAAGGCATTCAGCTGGGCGGGACACCTAGACGGTGCTACAGCTTATGATCATATTGTAAATCATGTGTAAAACCCTCACGGCAATCACAGCAGGCACCTTCTCCCCAAGGCTCAGGCTGCCCTTGGAGAGACACTGAGAAGTCCCGGGGGATAGTTTCTAAACCACTGTCACAGGAGAAATGTGGCGAGATTCAGACCTCAGGAGACCCCAGTGAGGACAAGCAAGCCTAGCTGCACGTGCACAGGCACGGTTCTGGCCACAGCTCCCTGCCCAGGCAGGCTTCAGCGGGTCTGCTAGAAGCAATGGCTTCTCCTGGCTGCACTGTGGACCGGGGCTGCACTGCCGGCCCCAGCTCAGCCACGTGCACCTTCAGGAAGCCACCCTTCCTCAGAAGGGGCCCTTCCCGCCCCGCGCGACCCTGCGACCTTCACCCACTTCTGTTACTTTTCTTAAAATTACCACTTTATTGAGGAATAATTTGCATAAAATTCACCATTTTGGGCATGTCACTGATTGTCAGCACCTTTACTAAGTTATGCAACCATCTCTACAATCTAGTTTTAAAACATTGCCATTAGCCCCAAAAGATACTTTGAACTTGTTTACAGTTAGTTTCTCTTCCCACCCCAGCCCCTGGCAACCTCTAACCTACTTTAGATTTTCTGTCTCTATACTGTAGATTTTCTGTATCTATAGATTTTCTGTCTGTAGCTTTGCCTCTTCTGGACATTTCATATACACAGAGTCATACATACAAAATGCGGACTTCTCGTGCCTGGCTTCTTCTACCTGGCATCACGTGTTTGAGAGAACACAGAGGAGGTGAGAGGGGGGCAGATAGAAACCCTTGCATCTCAGAGGTGGGAAGGACTTTCAAGGACCTCTCTGCGGCCTCCCACCCAGTGCAGGGATCTCCCCCACACGTGGCGCCATCGGCCTTGGTGAAGGCGGCTGCCTCCCATGGCGGGGTACACTCGCTCCCTCCCTGCCTCTCATGCCCCCAGGCTGGGGGGGGGGGCCAGCAGGGGCTTTTGAGCATGGAGGATCTAGATTTATATTCTGGCCCTGCCTTTTGAGAAAAACCAGAACCTTGGTTTTTCTGAACTATAAAATGACAGAATAAAAATGATAGTAACACCCTCCTTTCTCTCAAGATGGAATTTTCGCAGTTAGTGTTATCCTTGGCACATAATAGGTATTCAGTGAAAATTCAAATCTAAACTCTAATTTTTTCCACCTGTGACCCCTTGCCTTTTTCCCCCATGAGTCTGCCCGTCAGCTACTCACAGGCACCAACTGTAGAGGCACCAGGTGTGTCAAACAAGGATTTGGGGCATCAATGATGGACGTTCTGCTGTCTAAGTAGCCCACAAAATGGGCAAAGGAGCAAATAGGCAACTCATAGGAGAAAAAGAAGTGGCCAATATATGGAAACCTCTGGGGCTGACAAGTAATCAAGGAATTGAAGTAAAATATTTTTCACCCACTGGACTGACAAAACCCCAAACCTTTGATAACATACATCAAGTGCCAACAGGGTGCGCAGCTGGAAATTGGAGGTGGAATCAGTGCAGCCCGTGTGCAAGGCATTTGACAGGGTCTATCAGAGCTTCAAGTGGACACACCCTACGGTTTATCAGGTCCTGTCTCAGTGTCTGCATCAGGCAGGCTCCCACCTAAGAAGAAACATACTGGGATGTTCTCTGCAGTCGTTTATAAAACGCAGGAAACAAACAGAATTGCCCACTGATGGCAAAATGATCCACAGTACATCCATAGTCAAATGTTGCTCTGCTAAAACAGAATGTTCGAGTAACAAATCCAGTGATTGCAAGACAATGTGTAGGATGCGACCCTCTGTTTTTAAAAGACCGCATGTGCCTGTGCAAACTGCGTACGTGAAGATGCCAAGGGAAAGGCACCAAATTGGCAATGGCATTTGTCGCTGTGAAGGAGTGAGGGTGTCAAGGGACGCTCATACCCTTGAACCTTTTACAGTGAAAATATATTTAGCTATTTTTTAATGAAATTAAAGTAAAAAATTTTAAAAATAAATGCCCCAAACCCCATAATCAGTTGTTAAAATGGTCTGATTCCCTTGAATATAAATAGATCTTAAATTTTAATTTGGATGTGGGGCATGACATTTTATATATAAAATTATACATGAAATTATAAAGGGGCTAGAGAAAAGACTAGAAGAAGATATGCAGACAGCGGTGTCCTCTGGGAGGTGGGCTTTTAGTTGATTTTCCCCACTGTGTGTTGATCTGCGTGTCTCAGATGTTCTGTGTGTCTCCCAGGCCCGCCCTGTGGCCCCCTGACCCTCGGCCTGCTGGTGACTGGTGCTGCGATTCTGCTGGTGTCCTTGGCTGTGTCCATTCGCCTCTACTGTAAGTGGTCCCCTCTTGGGCCATCATGGCTACCCCTTTTTTTGCTGTCAGGGGTGTCCATGAGGGTCCCTTCTTCTCTAGGGACCCTCATGGGGGGTCTGAGCCTGACCCCAGGGTGTTTCCAGCAGTGATTCTCACCTGAGGCCACGTGCAGGGGTCAGAGACCCCCCGTCTCTGGAGACAGACAAATCTGGGTCTGAATCTAACCCCACTGCTCCCCGATTTGGTGGCCTCGGGTGTGTGTCCTGGCCTCTCTGAGCCTCCCAGGGGTGCTGGGGCGGGGGCAAGGACACATACCTCCCAGAGTGGCCATCCGTACAGTCCTGCCCCAGGTGCCCAGCTAGAGCCCGTGCTTAGTGAGCAGGAACTTCTGCGGGCGGGCGGGTTGGAAGCCGTGCATGGGGCAGATTGAAGTGGGGTCTAGGCTATGTTCCCAGAAGCCAGAAACCCCCTCCCCTCTGTGAGGCTGAAGGAAACCCAGAGACGGCTGCTGCTCTCCACCACGGTGGAGAGAGAGTCATACCCTACACGCCCTCCTCCCCCCGCTGCAGGGGAGGCTGGCACAGCTGCCGCAGAGCCCAGCGCCCCAGGCTCACCTGTGCCTCCCTGACCAATTCACTCAACCTTTCTGGGCTTCAGTAAATGGGAGGGGGTGGCCACGCAGGGCTACGGACCAGACCAGAGCCTCTTTTATAGGTCTCCTTTGGCCAGGCGATGACACTTCCGGACCCTCTCCCTAGACAGAAGTGTCAGGGGCACATCTGTGCGTGCAGCTGCCTCCCACCAAGGAGCCCATTTACGCCATTCTAAGAGCTCCATAGAAGTTCAGTGATCTGCAAACCTTATTTAGTATAATATGTATGAAGCACACCTAATGTGCTTCAAAAATAAAACATTATAAAAGATAAGATAGACTCATATAGCCTTGCTCCTATTTCCTTCCTTTATGATAAAGAAAGTGTCAAACTCATTTTCACCGGGGTCACATCAGCCTTGTGGTTGCCTTCAAAGGGCTGAATGTAATTTAAGGACTGTATAAATGTAATTACTGCTTAACCGTTAAGCGGGAGCTCAGCGCTGCGGCCGGGTAGAAACAAGGTGCCGGCCGGATAAAGCAGGTGGAGGGCGGGATTCAGCCCCCCCCCCGGCCTCGTGTTTGCCCCCTGTGCTTCATCCCAATGGGAAACCTTGCACACCTCCCAAATGCACAGGTTCAAGAGCACCTGTCTCTACCACCTCTCATTCCTGATGTGCTGTGAAGGGCAGAATGGCACGTTTAAGGATACACAGACCGGAATAGATTAACCGAGTGTGAATTCTGGTCTTACCTCTTACCAGCTGTATAACTTTGGGCGCGTTACTCAGTAACACACTTGCTCCGTGCCTTAGTTTCCTCATGTACAAGACGGGCGTCGTAAGAGTCGTATCCCACGCCCAGGTGTGCTGGCAGCGCTAAGGGAGTTAAAACACATGAACCCAAGGCAGAGCCTGGCACCAGAGGAGTGGTCTGAGGTGCTAGCTGTCCCTCCCTCTCTTCACGCTCCTTGCTCCCTGGGCTTGGGGTCAGCTGACTTGGGCTCTTGGTTTCTTTTTCTAGGCCTACGGAGGAGAGCACGGCTTCGCTTCATGAAAAAGTAAGTGCTTGGGCCTTGGACCAGTGCCCACGCCGACGCCCTGGGTGTGGTCCTGGCTTCCTCAGCCCCTGCTGTGCTCACAGCCTCTGTTGGCAAGGAGCCAAAGCCAGACACCACCTTCAAAAAAAATCATAGACTCTGTAAGTCCATGGGGAGCTAGAGCTCAAGAAAAGAGATCACCTAAACAAACAAGATGTCTTTTGAGTACAGGAGAGTCAGCTCTCAGCTCTCCTGGAAGTAACGAGCTGCTCTTGCACACAGGGAGCAGGGCCAGAGATCCCAGAGGCTTACCTAGCCTTACCTGTTCTTTTGTTTGACTCGGTCCTGCATGACATGGGAGGGTTATTTTTACAGAGCAGTTGAAAGACTCGCTCAAAGCATTTGGAGCAGGAAAAGAGCAGAACCGGGTAAAAGCAAGAGCAAGTGGGTCCCTCCGGGGCCACTGTCCTCCCCACTGGTGTCGGATATTGTGCTGCTTGGTCCCGGCACAGGAGTCTGCTAGCTCCTGGTCCTGGCTCCCAGCGGTTAGCGAGCCCACCAGCTGACTCCCCCCCACGCAGGGCTAAGAAGACCTCATCCACTGGTCCCACTGAACTCTGTAAGCACAGGCAGAAGCCAAGGGACAGACGCCTCAAGGACTTGTGGACCCTGCTTGGGCCATGGACAGTGTTCTTGGGTTGGTTTTCCTTCCACAAACTAGAAAATGTTTCTCATCTACCCATCTCATTAATTGCAACCCTCTCCACAGAAAGTCGTTTGAAAATAAAGCAAGCCCAGGCCTCTAGATTGCAGAGGGCAGCAGGGCCTGGTGCCCAAGAGCTCTGGCTCCAGCAGGAGGCAGATCTGGGTTTGAATCCTGCCTGCCACTCACTCACCATGCGATTGTAGGCGAGTTGCTTCCCTGAACCTCTGATTCGGCATCTGCAAAATGGGACGACAACACCAAGCTCGCGGCCACCACAGCACGCGCTCATATCACTTAGGAGAGACAACTCTACAAGCCAACAACCAAAACACAAAATGCATTTTTAAATACTCTAAAATTATAATTTCCATATGAGCTCTCCATGTTATATGTTCCACATTATAATATATATCATATTTTGTACACATTGTTGCCTAAACATGCCTGCTGTATTTTATGGGCAATTTTCAGTGATAATTTTAACTGTACAATTTTCAACTCACATGCTGGATTTGGAAACTAACCCCTACCTAATAGACAGTAACTTGGGTGTATTTGTCTAAACCCAGGCCCCCAGAATGTTATTTTATTTTTTTTCCCTTGTCACACCACCAATTGAAGTGGAACAGCACGACATGCTGCCACTTCACCCAAAAGTGGTGTTTTCACTTTGCCCTTTCTTGAGGCTCAGTGGGTCATTAGCAAAAGGCCCAACGAGTGCTTTTCAAAGGCCCCCAGAATGTCCTTTTATGGAGAATGAGTCTCCCTTGGGGAACCACCTATGGTTCTGCCCCCCACTCGCCCTTTCCCTTTAACTCATTCCCCAGTGATTTGACACCGATCATGGGGACCTGAGCACAGTACCTTACACTTTGGCAAACCCGAGGGCTCTGAGGATCCAACTGAGGCAGAGAAGGAGCTGGGGGTGCTCATGGGGGAGGCCCTGAGTGCCCCTCACCTTCTGTTCACAGCTCAGCTTGCATCTGTTGCCTATGGTTACACTTTACCTGTGAGACAGCATTTGAACAAAAGGGTTTGTGGTTAAAAGAGCTTGAAAACCACCTCTGGTTTTGCTGTGATCCAGGTGTGGACAAAATAATCTGTGGGCCTCACAGATAAGCTGTTCCCAAGTCAAGGTGCGATTTGGAGCAGACACCCTCAGCCTAGCCTCTAACTGGCCTCAGAAAACCACTCTACCAGCGGGCCTCCAGCTTCTGGCCCCATGGTGTTCATTTGTGAAACGCTTGTCTTAGAAGGTACTGCAGGAAGTAACACTCTTCAAAGCCAGAGCCTTTTGAGCTGCCTTTTTTTTTTTAACTTTAAAGGTTTTTTTAATAATTAAGATGGGCCCTAAAAACATACTAACACAGAACTCCTGGCCCGGGCTACTAACGGAGTGATGCCCTGTATCCTTGTTTGCCATTTGTGTGCTGCAGAAATTCAAGAGCGTTTGTCTGAAAATAAGTGGTTTCACAACTTGCTGTTGTTTCCAGGTTTTATAAATGAGCAGAGAATACGCATTGGGTGTCCTGCTACAAAAACACGTTGGCCAGTATGAACGAGACCTAGAAAAACGAGAGAGAAGGGACACACTGAGTGAAAAGTTCACTGCCCCGCTGAAGCTGCCTGCTTTAACTCTGCAAGTTCCTTCTGTGGGCCTTGTGCGTGGGGACAACTTGGTAGTTGTCTGGAGTCTTACAAAGAAGGCTCCAGAGCCTGGACACTTCCTGTACCTTGGACACACTGAGCACTGAGTAAGAAATGCCGCCCATGGCACCACTTCCTGATCTTGTACTTGCCCTGCGCTAGGCTGGGCCTTCTGGGGTTGGCCGTCCAGCCACTGTCCAAAAGTTGTTTTGCCCTGGTAGGGCAGTGACACTGAGACCTGGGTCACAGCATAGCACTGGGCTGGCTTCCCTTTGTTCTTACCAGGCCGGGGCTGACTGTCCTCACAGAGGGCCCAGAAGCCAGACCCAGCTTGAAAAGGAAGCCTCCAGGAGGAGCTGGCCCCTCACAGTCAGCTCTGTCTCTAAGGACCACTGCTGGGGCCAGGAACTTGCGGTTTTGGGTGCAGGAGGCCACTTCTTCTCCCAGTGGGAACTTCTTGGTCCTTGGTCCTCATTTCTGCCTTCCAATGGCTTGTATATTTCTTCTTTCACTTTCTGTTCTCTTTTTATAAAAATGTCTTGGTTGTAAAAATAAAGTCCCGATTGAAAAATCAAATGGCTCTTGTGATGTAAAAGCATAAAAGCCATCTATTCAGCAAAGATGTCGATGCTTAGTTAAAAAGAAATGAGCATAAAATGTGCACGTCCTCATTTGTCCCCACAGCACATCATAGTTCGTGCTGTAGGCAAAGAGAAGGTGGAGGGGCTGGTAAGCACCCGGACACGCGGAGCCAGACAGCAGGTCCCTCAGGGGCTGAGGTCCCTGGCTCACTCCCAAGTTGCCTTCACTAGCACCTGTTCATTTCTGTCCGGGCTGGAAACCCACGGACTTCTGGCCTCAAGACCAGTGACCTTGCTCCAAAGGAAAGGTGAGAGGCACCAAGATGTCTGTCACATGTCCATTGATTTATTTTACTGTCTCTCAGCATCGATGGTCAGAGAAGAAAAAGGCAAGGAGAAAATGGAGAGGAGAGGAGAGTCAAGATGAAGACTCATGCCCTTTGAAAAGGTCCAGGGATCCTGTCTTAGGTCCCCGCCCTGGGCTTTAGCATCATAAGAGCTATTGAGCCAAAAAAGAGCCTTAGCCTGCGTTTATAGAAGCGCCATGCCCAGGTCAAATGAGAAGAGGGTCCCACCTGCTTATCCAGCCTGGCTCTGGACTGAGAGGTATGATATAAGAAGGGTATTGGCAAGCCAGATTCTGTTCAGAGGCCTCTGGCAGCCACAGAACACAAAGAAGAGACAGTGCAGCCACCTCTGTCATCTGATAGGCTTGCTGCCTGCGGGGCTGGAGGGCACAGCAGGACTAGGTGTGGTGGGCGGGAGTTAGAAGGGCACAGATGCTGGACGTGCTCAAGGGAAGCAAATGCTTTCTGCCCATCAGCTTCAAGGGCAATGGGACAGGCTGAGGGAGGGGGCGGGGGGGAAGGGCCAGGGTCACCTGGACCAGACTCTTCCAGGGATCACTTTTAAGGTGGACTCCTTGCTCAGAGACGTCCTATGTAAACCATAAGAGCCTAAGGCCCAGGCAGGCGGACCGCCCGCCCTCGGGACTCACACCCAGTCCGCAGTGAGGTAAGCACAGGCTGCAAGGGCCCTCATCTCACCGCAGGCTCTGCTCTGCAACTTAACAGTGTCTCCCCGCCGCTGTCTCTGGGAATGTGTTTAGTTCTTTGCAAGTTTGTGGAGGGGGCAAGGGTGTGGGGGCAGGGGTGGGGGTGGTGTGCTCCTCGGTGTTTACTGTGCCGCAGGCACCTGCCGAGGCAAAACAGCTCTGCTCGGCCTGCCCAGGGAACAGGCTTGCCTGCCAGTAGCGGGGGCTGCGGTGAGGAGGTCTGCACCCAGCACCTGGTTTTTGTTTTGAAGAAGAAACTGAGCTGTTACTTCTTTTTAGAAAGCCATTATGGCAGAATATCAACAAATAATTATTTTTTTAATACAGCTGTCTTTTGACTATCAATTCTATCTGTAGGCATTTATCTTTAAGAAACACACATCTCAAAGTTACATGCACAAAGAAATACACACCAAATTGTTTCTTGTCTTTGGCTTATCAGCCAACAATTGGAAACAATTCAAATGTCCATCAAAAGGAGCCAGTGAGAGTAACTGTGACACAGCCTTGTGAGAGAGTCCACGACAGCTGTTACCAAGCCAGGCCCCTATATGCTGGCATCACGGGATGGCCACTCAACCTGCACACATTCTAACAACATCTGTAGTGATAATTCTCACATTAAATCCAGTACATGATTAAAATTCAAGCCCAGATAAAATTGGGTAAGAGACATATACGTTAGAAGTGGGGGCATGGTTGCTCTTGGTGCAGGGTGAGTAGCACAAGGCGGCACAAGTTCGGGCGACGGCACGTCCTGCCTCTCCATCCGGGGGCTGGGCAGAGTGTGTGCGGCTGTGAAAAGTCACTGAGTTGTATGTTTGTGAGATGTCAGCTTCCAAGTATGCATATGACTGTAGATGCAGATTATACTTTAATAAAGAGGTATTTTGACATTCACAGACAGGACGTTAATGTGTAAAATCAGTATTTAAAAGTTTCTTGCTCTTTCATATTTTTTCTGCATGCACTTTTTAAAACAGAACATTGCAGTCTTGTAAAATATATAATACATTAGATATAGAATACAAAATTGAATCTGATAATAGTCTGCATATTTGATTCTTTTCTCTAATGTTATAACAAGGTCTGTGGACATACTTGTTTGTATACATGTAAAAGAAGGTCTAAAAAAATATCCTCTAAGTTTCCAATGGCAGTTACTCTGGAGAATTTCCATTTCTGAGTTGTTTACTTCCGTGTTGTATGAACTTTTACAATTCATACACTTGCATTTGGGGGGAAAAGTTTGAAAAAAGAAACAGCCTATTTTATTCTATTATGTTTTCTTTTGACTTTAGATATGGAACGTTGCACAACTGGCGTGTCTTCCTGGCGCAGGGCCATGCCAACCTTCCCTGCAATGTCTGATTTCAGTGTACATGCTGCCAGCAAGCATAAAAGGGCCCTTTTCAAAGAGGCTTTGGTCACTGTAATGTTAAAAAAATTGAAATCAGCTTAAATACCTGTCAATGAGAGACCTGTTCATAAATTATGATTTTTTCAAAATCTGTCCCAAGGAAGTCACTGTGGCGCATGCCAAGGTGGCCAGAAGCAGGGCCTCACTTTACGGGCTGTGTGACCTTGGGCAAGCTGGTAACCCTGTGAGCCTCATTCTGTCCTTTGAAACAAAAGCACCAGTGATGTCTCCCCCTCAGTCTTGCCCTGGGCCTTGTGCCGCTACAGACAGGAAGGTCTGGGAGCAGGACTGGTTTCCTCCCCTCCCTTCCTCTCACTAAGGGCGAAGAATTCTGGGCAGCAGCCTGCAGCTGGGGCGCCCAGCAGGGCCACGTTCTAAGGGGGAAGGGGGCTCCTACACCACCAGCTTCCTTTCATCCTTACTCATCCCCACCCCGCCCCAGCAGCTTGTGTCTCTAGTGTAGGAAGTGGGCAACTTGTTTTCAGAAAGTGATCCCCGACCCTGTGTGGGCTGCAGAGCTGGTGTGAATCTGCTACCCAGTCAAAGGGAAAGAGAGAAAGAGTCAGGTCTTCAGAAGCCTTTCCAGGTGTGGAAGATAAAAGAGATTTCCTCTGTCACTTCTTGGGAAACCTCCTCAGATGCGTCACTCACTCCTCGGTGACCATGAGTCACTGGTTCCTAGAGTCTCCTGGCTACATAACTCGGTGCGTTTACTCAAACAGAGGGAAGCCGTATTCCCCAACACCACGGCAGCTGGGGATTCACAGAAGTGTGCACGCCCGTGAACGCAGCAGTGCCGTAAAGGTGCCTCTGCACTCCTGCCCGGTGTCTTTGGCTAGTCAGGAGTTCTTTTCTTTCTTTCTTTTTTTTTTTCCATTAAATTATTGCCTTCGACATGCAAGTACCCATTTGGAGCTTAGCATAGGCTTCTGAATTTGAAAGGAAACCAGCTACATTTCTTTCATATATTTTTAATTGTGGACCATCTCCCATTAAGTCCCTCATTTATGAGTGAACTCACCCTGCTCCTCTCTCTGCAGTTAGTACTCCTATTCCTTAGGCTTCTTGCAGCCAGTTCAAATACAATTATTTAGGCACCTTGCGTGTGCCCGCCTACTCTGTGCTGGGTCTGGGGGTGGCCGGGACAGACTCAACCTCCAGGGCGCCCACCTTGCTCATTGCACTTAGCAAAGAGGCTTCTAGGCTTCATTTCCCTTCTTACTGGCCAGTCTCTCACCTCCTGGGGGACCAAGCCCTGAGGGAGCTGCCATGCTACAAATGGTCAGCATTCCCAAGCCTGGAGGCCAGAATCTGAATGAACGAATACAGGGAGCAGAAGGCTGGTCCAGGAGGTCCGCAGGCTCCCGCAGCAGATTCTGCTCCAGATGTCAGTGAGGGAGGCTGGGAAGCAGGTCTTCTCCCTTGGCGCCCCTCTCAGCGCCTTTCCTGCCAGCATCCTGACCCGGCACCCCAACACCCAGCTCCTCCAGGCTGCGAGGACTAGAATTCCCCACACTTCTGAACGTTTGCTCTGCTGAGTGTAGTCGACAAACCCCATGGAGAACATATTGCTCAACAAATTAGATATTAACTGAGCACCTTTCGTGTTCCTGGAACTAACACGTGAACACATGCAGACACTGTCCCCGACCCGTGGGCTTACATGATCTTGGGGGACACAGACACAAGACCAGCACTTGTGTGACCCCGAGACTGCCCTCGGCACCCCATCCACCCCACCCTAGCGCCAGTCATGGACAGACAGTACACCAGTGAACAGGTAAACACCCAGGCAACGTGAACACGGGCAGAAGGCACAAACTGCCTCCTCAAAAAAGGTGTGTTTCGTGATACAAGAGTTTGCAGCCTCTCACAGGAGATTTTGTGGAGGTCTCTGCAGTTGGGTGGGGGCAAAGTTAAGAGGGGAAGATTTGAAGTGTTGGTGGGGAGGTGGAAGCCCACCTTCCCCAACACACCCTTCCCAGTGCCTCTTCAGCATCCTGTGGGCCGAACGCTGGTGGTGTGGCTAGACCTGCTGGCTGGGTAGGACCAGGCCAAACAAAGGGGAGGCCTGGACTCCTGTCCCGCTACCCTCCCCCAACTCCAGGCCCCCAACTCCAGGCCTCAGCCAAGCTTGGGGAGGAGGGCCTGGGGAGCAAAGAGCAGTGGGAGACTCAGCCAGCACAAAAGACAGGACTGGCTGGAGATCACCAAGCCCCTGGGTGGGCAGTGCAGGAGAAGGGGAGTTTGAGTTGTTCCTTCCATCCCTCGTCTTCCTCACAGCCACGAGGGTGCTTTGGTTTCAGGAAGGGGAGCGAGGCTGAATTCCACAAGAGCAGCAGACCTCTGTGGGAGTCCTTTCCTGGGCCCCACTCACAGCCCACCTCCCCAGAAACTCGGAGAACCATCCCTGGCAGCCAGTATTGTGGCGTCAGGGTTGAAGGAGGTGAGGAGAAAGGTGTGCTGGGACTCACGCGAACCAGTCCTTGCTCTAATGGTTTCTCACAGCTTCCTCTCTCGAGACTCTGCCAGCCTCCCAGCCCATAGGGAGCTTATCAATAGAAAAAAAATAATAATACTATTGGGATTTTATCTCTATCACTTCAGAGTGAGTGTGCCCCTGCGTGTGCCGTGTGCAGTGGGGGCGGGGCTGTCTGCCTTGTAAACTGCTCCTGACTATTGTGACACACAAGGCCTCTCAGTGGCCAGCTGTCCCCGAGTGCAGCCTGGTCAGACTCCTGCTGATGTTAACTCAGACCCTCCCCACCGGCTTTCCCCCTGCCTGCTCTTAGTGACCAAACCGAGTGAAGGCCTCTGAGTGTGTCCGCATGTGTAGGAGAGGGAGGTTGATCCACATGTTCTGCGACCTACCGTGACCTCTGCACCAAAATTTCTTCTTCACAGAATGAGTTGTGGCTCAGTCAATATTAAAAATACATCCTCCAGAAACATTGAAATTTGTCATTTGCATAGAAATGCCACTGGGTGGGTGAAAATGTGAACGAGTGACCCCACTCTGCTGGTGAGGACATGGACAAGGGCACTCAGTACAGCCTTGTGGGAAACAGTTTGGTAATATCCAGTAACATCTGAAACAAATCACACACTTTAACTCAGCGGTGCTGGGAATACGTCTCCTGGAAAGCAAAAGCATTGTTACATAAGAATAAAAACACATGGGAAAATACAATAAAAACATTTTTTTTAAATCTGGTGAAACCACTCTGTCCATCAAAATGCAGTGATGACGAAGAAAATGGCGTTGTATTCCTGAGTGTGTTCTGCAATTGACCACAAAAGATACTGTCATCGGGTTCAGCGAGCTTTGTTAGGGGTGATGAAAGCACACTTAAAGCACACTCCATTAAGTATCACTATGGCTCCAGTGTGAAAGCAAAAGAAATATATAAAGTTGATTATTTCATGTTTTTGGACACAATAAGAACTGGAAACAACCCCAAGTGCATTCATAGGGAGTTTTAAATGAACGTGACCCATCCACGCCCTAACGTATCAGGCAGCCCTCAAAAGAATGACTTCAAAGAATGACCTGATGAGACTGCCAGGAACGCTCAGGGAGGGAAAGCAGGACGTCAGAGCGCATTTAAAATAGGATCCTATTTTGGTAAAGCCGACAGTCACCTGCAGAAAACCCCGGGCACGTCTAGTGCTGAGCGTGTACGACTGTGTGAGAGCCAATGCGCCTGTGCAGCACTCACCTGACCGCCAGCGTCAGGCACCGCCATCGGAAAGCAAACGACCCCCTGGCAAACACGCCGGTTTCACTTCAGTTCCGAGAGATTAAAACCGAAGCATTATTCCTTCTGTTCGATTAAGTTGACTGTTAAAACTCAATTTTACAATACATCAGAAAGCGCCGAAGAATCAATATAATTAGGAAAAATTATTTAAAAATTATGTATTAAATATCAGAGGGAATACTTTGTAAGTATGCTGTATACCCGAAACTAATACAAAATTATATTAGTGTAAGCTGTAATTGAAAAACAGAGTAAATTTTAATCAGTATACTTATTTACTCTTGCACTGGCTGTTTCCTAACGAGATTTGGGGGCTCACCAAGCTGGCACACAAAGGGAGCTGTGCAGGGAGCTGCACTCCGCCTCCCAGCGGCCGTGCCCGGCCCCCACTGGCCCAGCTCGCAGGCGACTGCGTAACCGCCCGATGTCACTGTGCCCGTTTGACACATCTCCTCCTCCTTTCTGGTTTTCGTTTTGATCACTCCCGTTAATTTCTTTTCCCCTCTGTACTTGCCTCCAGGTGCAGCTCCACCCAGGCACACTGAGCTGCTCTGGCTGCGGGCACAGGTGTGACGCCCAGGTGGTCAGAACTACAGTCTGGTGAAAGGCACACCTTCCACTCACTTACACTTTTGTTTACAAAGGTATATTTGTTATTATGGTAGCTAAACATATTGTTAGTTTCTATATTAACAATGGTGGCACTTCAAGCACAGGGACATCAGAAGTTGTAGACTCAGAAAGGCGGGCTCTACAGATCAGCTTGTTTCCTAAAAGCCTGAGAACGATTCAGTTCTTAACTTCTTATCAGAGTCTCAGAACTTGGCTGACTTCTCAAAGTGTCGGGATCCCTGAGGCTAATGTTCAGTTTCTACTGTGAACCCTGGAGGGGGGTCCCCTCCGCTTTTCCCAGGAGCTCCATTACTGGTTGGCCAGGTTCTGCATTCTGGATTCCTGCTTCTCCACCTAACGCTCTTTTCCCATCCTCGAGTCCTGGCAGAGAGAAAAACGGAAGAGATGAAGGAATGTGACTCACCCACCTTTTTAGAATCAGAAAGGGGTTCCTTCTCAAAGGCACGAGCCTCTCCTCCCGGTGGGCTTGTCAGCTACTAGACACATAACTGGTCAACTTACAATGACTGATTCCAATGATTAAAATGAAGTGATACAGAATAGACCCCAGGAGCATGCGTGGGTCACAGGATACAAGTGGCGTCACAGACACAGGGAAAGAATGGGTGATACAAACAAAGGGCGCTGAGACAATTCGTTGTTAATTCTTTGGAAAAATTAAGTTTGAGCCCTCCAATCTTACCGAAAGAAATTCCAGGTGGTTTAAATAAATGAATGTTTTATAAATATACTGAAAGGAAGAAAGAAATCAGAACGACAGTAATTTAAACAATAATAAACTCTAATAAAATTAAATACACCTGGCAGAATGGCTCAGATGGAGTGTTGTCCTGTACAGCAAAAGGTTGCAGTTCCATCCCTGGTCCAGGCATGTGTGGGAGGCAACCCACTGATGTTTCTCTCTCACATCAATGTTTCTCTCTCTCTTTCTCTCCCCACCTCATTCACTCTCCCTAGTCAGTAAAAACATATCATTGGGTGAGAAATTTAAAATAGTAGGAAAATTAAATACAAATATTGTAATAACTGTGATAACTATGTATGGTGCCATGTGGGTACTGGAAATATCAGGAAAAACACTGTCGGAACATGTTTGAAACGGATTCAGATGTTGGAACATTTAAAGTTGTCCTGGAGGTTCTGGCGCCTCTCCTCATTTTTTTGAATTCTTGTTTCTTCATTCTGTTCTCGTTAAATGTTTCTTTCTTTCTTCTGGTCCAAACTCTTGATTCGAGTCCCCGTTTCCTACCCTTCACTGTTGGTTCCCTATGTTTTTTCCTTTATTCACTTTTCACAGCCTTCACTCTTTCCTCTATTTGCGACCATACTCAACTACTTCTGTGAGCATCCTGATCACCAGTGCTTTGAACTCTGCATCTGATAGGTTGGCTATCTCCTCATCACTTAGTTGCATTTGTGTTGGAGCTCGATCTGTTCTTTCATTTGGGTCATAATTTTTTGTCCTCCAATGCCTGTTATGTAGTAAGGGGCGGAGCCTTAGGTATTCACCAGGGAAGGGCAACCCATGTCACTACACTGTGGCTCTGTATGTGAGAGAAGGGTCCGAGCAGGAACAATGCTGCTTGCTCAGCTCTTTCAGTCACTTCCCTCACTACCCACAAGCAAATTGGGCCCTTCTGGTGCTGATTCCCAAGTGGGTGGGCTTGTGTACATTCTAGGACCCTGTCAGTCTCCAACAAACTCTCCTGTGAGGCTGGGAGTTTCTCCCTCTGCCACCTCAACCCCCACAGGTATTTTCAGCCAGAGGTTTGAGGTTTTATTTCCCAGAGCTAGGGCCCTGGGTTGTAGGGTCTGTCTTGCTCCCCAGTTGTTCCTCCTGGTTTCTCCTCATGCAAATGTGGGAGTGTCCAGCCCACCCAGTCCGCCAGCTGCCCCTTGCCAAGAGTCCTCTCTGCCCAGCTGCCCATCTCCACCCCACCTACCGATCTGGATGAATGTTTCTTCTTTAACTCCTCGGTTGTCAGATTTCCATACAGTTAGATTTTCTGTCAGTTCTGTGGGTTTTTGTTTTTTTTTTGTCATTGTTCTTCTTTTGGTTGTGTGAGGAGGCAAAGTATATCTACCTACGCCTTCATCTTGGACAGAAGTCCTCCGACAAGATTTTTTTTCAAATGCACCCCAATATAACAACTGTCACAATACAATCTAACAAAATTGTCCTGAATGGAGTTTAAAAAATTAAGAGCTACTAGAGCCATCTTATAGAAAAAAAACAAAATAAAATTTTAGCCAACCCAATAAATGATTGTTTAACCACTATTGCTGTACACCTGAAACTAGTACAAAATAATATTGAAACTGTAATTGAAGACATTTAATTAAATACAAACTAGTGTCCAATATACAGGAGGGCAAAAATAGGTTTAGAGTTGTTTGTATGGAAAAAACAATAAGTAATAAATAATAAAACAGCCCTGGGTGGTGTGGCTCAATGGATTGAGTGCTGGCCTGGGAACCAAAGGGTCACTGGTTGGAGTCCCAATCAGGGCGCATGCCTGGGTTGTGGGTCAGGTCCCCAGTTGGGGAGCGCTCAAGAGGCAACCACACATTGATATTTCTCTCCCTCTCTCCCTCCCTACCTTCCACTTTCTCTCGAAATTAATTAATTAATTAATTAATTAATTAATTAAAAAATTTTAAATACTAAAACAAGAATGAACTCTGTGTTTTACATACTCACAACTGTAAACCTACTTTTGTCCAGCCCTGTATGTAGATTTGAGTTGTTTAAACAACAAACAAAAAAAAGCAATGCATTTGTAAATGCATTTTACCAGATTACACCAGAATATAATATTTCAGGTAGACAAGAGAACTTATAAATGAGCCCATTAGTGTGCTACTGCCAGGAATGCAGACTGGTTGCCATTGTAAAGGACAATTTGGTAGCATAGATAAGAAACATAAAGCTGTACATATTTCTTTGAAATATGTATTTTTCACTTTTACAGACTTATCATAAAAAGGTTATTATGGTTATGCACAAGGATTATTAGAGGCAAAGGCAGGCGTCCCATAAATGTGAGCACGCTGAGAACATGCCAAAAGCCAGAAGTGCGATGAATGATAATCCATCCTCACAATGTGACTGGAGCCATTAAAAGATGCCATGCAAGAATGCTTCATAACTGGAAAAATATTCGCAATGTCTTTTTAAATTCGAAAATCAGGTTATAAAATGTTAGACATTATTTGTACTAAATCTCAGAGGAGAGGGAATTATCTGTGTGTAAGAAACATGCATTAGAAAAAATAGTCCAAAAGCATATAGCCAAAATGCTAACTCTGATTATAAGGGATTTGGGGGAGGTGGCAGGTTACAGATATTTTTACTTTCATGTTTATGCATGTGCATTATTTCTACCTGTGTATCACATTTATAGCCAGGCAAAAACAATAAACCAATTTCAATTTTGAAAAACTATACAAAGGTGGGCAAAAGTGGGTTTACAGCTGTTTGTGTGGAAAAAGACATGTAGGTTATGATTATTACAAAAAAAATGAACTGTGTTTCGCATCCTCACAACTATTTAAACCTACTTTTGCCAACCCCCAAATCTGAGGAGAATGTGCAGTGACAGGGAAAGTTACTGTTTGAAAGTTCAGAACGACTAGAATATGGCCCATTTTTCACAGAGAGAGAATCTGGAAGGCAGTAGAACAGAGATTGCCAGTTGTATCATCAGGGGTAGGACTATACAAATATTTTTTTCTCTTTTCTTTGCTATATCCTAGATTTTCTCTAAAAATACCACGATTTTAATTTAGAAAATAATGTTTTAAAGACTGTAAGTTTTAAAACATACTGGAACACAGCTTTACTCTTCCATGTTGGCCTGAAGTATCACGGGCTCGTGGCCCTGCGGGTTGCACTCCCGCATACTTAGGACCCTGGAAGAGGCAGTGCACTTTCAGGAACGAGCTCAACTGCAGCATCTCCTGCAGCCACCAGTCTCCCAGGAGATGAAAACTCTAACCGGCAAGTAACACAATAAAAACAGATTTTAAAGTTGCAAAATATACTTTGTACATCTATTTTTAAAAGTTGTCATCAGTTTGACCACACACATGCACACAGAAACATGCACTTCTACCTGTTTTAAAAGAAGGGTTGACTACATCCAATCTCACAAAAGCCTCAGGCGGCCAGATGACCCCACCTCCTCACATTGTTTATTGGCATTTGCCCTCACTTCCCAGCCACTACCTCTACTTATTCAGCGCTGGTGACATGGCTGGTACTGTACTGTTTTGCCTGCATTCTCTCGGTGCACCCCTTACACATGGATGCACTCTTGCCATTTTGCACACAGGACAATAAACCTAAGCTCCCTCAAGTCACCAGGCTAGAAAGGGGATGGCGAAGACTGAACTTTACCCAGACACCACCATCCAATGAAACCTGGTGAGATGTCCTGTTCCCCTCCCCCAATCCAGGGAGACAAAAGCAAGAGAAATTTAATCTTAGGTCCTGCACAGGTTTACCTAATCTGGTCACTATGCGAAGCTCCAGAGTTCATGGTCCCTGCATGTAAGCCATCCCTGTGGGCTCTTTCTCTACTTATGGCTAAAGCAGCAACAAACTCTAACTCAAACTCATAAATTTTTGTGACTGGTAAAATCTGATCCTTTAGAGTTATAGACCTCTATGTTGGGAAAGAAACTTAAAGTCTATCTGATTCAGCTTCCAAAACAACACCAAACACCCTTTCCGATAACCCTGCCAAGTGCTTGTCCACCCCACATTTAAGCACCTCCTGTGACAGAGCTCATGTTCTCCGGGCCGCCCACATCACATTTAACTAGTTCTATCAGAAAGTGTCTTTCTTGGAGGAGGTCCCTGCAAGCTTCCAAAATCCCCTCAAAAGCAAGTCTACTCAATGGCTTTTGCTTGACTGAGGTTTTGGATCATTAATGCACCAAGGTGGTCGTTTTGTCCACGTGTGACCACGTCCACGGCCAGGTCCCAATGTGCCACCTATCATTTCATCCTTTCTAGTCCACTCAAGGAAGACAGTGACACTATTTTACAGTAATAAGCTTGAACCTTCTCCCCCCCTTTTAAAGAAGTGTGTATTTTTAATTGCCACACTTCACACCCAGCAGTGACGCAGTAAGGTGCCCCCGCAGAGAAAGTTATGAAGGCGAGGAGTTCTTTCCGCGTGGCAGGGCTCAGGTAACAAACCCACTTCCAGCAGTCTGTTGGAGCTCCCTGGGCCCAGAACCCCTGCAGCTTTCAGTGGTATCATTATGAATTGATCAGCAGTTCCTGCTTCCTCTGCATTTACAAACCCATACCACAGATTCTCAGAATATTCCACTGTTTGAAAGAAAGTCACCCTTTAAAGTTGTTCTTTGTTTTGTTTATTGGAACGAGCACACTGGCTTTATAACTCCATCACCCTGCCGCAAAACTGGGGTGGTGTCCCGGGCTAACCAGGCGGCAGGTGTGACTGCCTCTTCCCTGCAGTGACCCAGATGGAACCCTCTGGCAATGGGGGAAAGCTAAGAAGACAACACCAGCCTTTGTCTCGCCTGTGCAGCGCTTCCCCACGAGACCACATTTCCTCCCGGGTTTTCAAGGCACATCTATTGATAAGATACATGAGACTTCTTAAAAACCACCTAAAAACTCAAATGCCTCGGCCTGTTTGGTCTACAAATTTGTCAAGGCTTGGGGGAGCTGTCTTGGATCTCTTCCCCCAAGAGCACCGGCCGTCCACATCCACGTATTCAGGTAGGTGCTCCCGTTCACGACTAACGTGTCTCGTATTAACCTCCCTGAGGACAGGGTCTGCGGTGCTGTCCGCAGTGTGTGGTTGGGAGCGGCTGACAGACACGTGCTGAGTCACGCAGCCCGGTTCAGCCAGGTGATGGCAATAAAAGGCAAGGATGGATGGGCAGAAGGTGAGCAGCTGGCACCTCTTGGGAAGGACGTGTCCCTTTCTGGGGAGCTCCTACACCTCTGGTCACAGTCTGCTGGCCGTTCAGACTTGGAGGTGGCAGCCAGGAGCTCTTGGGGCACTTTTCTTCTCCCTTGTTGCTTCTGCATACATATGCCTTCTCTTGGTTTCTTCCACAGCTTTCTGGCTCACAGGCATCAATCAGCCAATCAGAAGCTGAATGCACTGAAGCCCAGGCTCCTGGGGCTGAGGTCTCTCCCAGAGCTCCAGGGCTTTTCCCACCTGGGAGGTGCTGGGTGGCACCTGCCAAGGCAGCTATTCTCTGATTCCAGATCACAGCGACCAAAAGCCAGCCGCAAGCCTCTGTCTTTGTGACGGTTACAGACTCTGGGGCTGTACTTCAAACAGGGTCAGATTAAAATGTGTAGGAATTCTGGTACCCCGGACTCTTTCCCTGGGAAGAACATGTCCTTTAACCAGGGGAATAACCTTAGGAGGGGCTGGAGGGACACTTGAGGCAGGTGATTGTCCCCCTTGAGCAGGGGGTGCCAGGGAGAGCTGCCACCAGCCTACGTCCCACCCACACACACACCTGCCCCTTTTATGTGGGGATGCTATGTAGGGCAGCCCTTCCCCCTCAGACAGTGCCCCTCACCCCTACCCACCTGCTTGGGACAGGAGGAACCGGTTTATTTAGAAAAGCAGATGCAGTGTGTCAGCCCCGCTGCGGGGCCACCACTGCCAAAGGCTCTGTGCAGGACCGAACCCTTGGGCCCAGGGACACTGCTCAGACCTTTGAAACCCAGTCTGGAGACCAGTCCTCAGGAAGCGCCACTTTCGGTGTTGTTAGCATTACTGAATAACATTGTTTATGTATTTTAGAAACCCCAAAACAACCTAAATGATCCGACAGTAAGAGGGAATTGTAATAAATGTGGTCCATTTACTTGGGACTCAGTTATTCAGAGTCCCACAGTCGTGACCATGAGGAGTTTGTAAGGACTCAGAGAGCATGTACGCAAATGACTGAAAGGGGAATAGGACATGACACTGCACCCACAGCAAGTGAGGTCCCGGCCAGGCCTCACCGAAGAAGTGCGAGAAAGACCCATCTCATGGTCTCGTGCGCTCCGGAGAGCCTAGATTCTTTTCTCACCTTCTGTGGTGGGCCCTGCCCACCTCCGCTCCCCTCCTCCAACACCCCTCCCTCTGTCTTCTCGGGGGCAGCAGAGCGTTGAAAAGCCCCTTCCCCAGGACCCTGGGAGGGAACAGCCAGGGAGAGCGTGTCTTTTCTCCCTTTTCACTTGCTCCCTCATCCAGTCACATTCCCTCTTTACTCACTTGCTCCTCCACCTTGGGCAGCTGGCTTCTCGTCCCTAAGTCTTGGTTTCCACTCCTACAAACTGGAAATAACAATCGCCTCCCTGCTGAGCCCCAGACTCTGTGCACCCAGCCACCAAGTGGGGCACACAGATCAAAGGGCGATTCCCCCGGCTGTGCCCATTTAGCGGCTCCAGCTGTGGGAGAGACTGCGTTGACCTGGGCCTCTGCCTCAGTGTCAGAACCCCGGCTGCTGGGTGCCTGGCCCAGGAGGTCATGTGGGTGCAGACTGTGGCAGCCTCGGTGCCCAGCACCAGGTACTGGCATTTGTTCTTCGCCTTGGCTGTGCCCTCAGCCAAGCCCAAGGCCCCCTTCCCCCTCTCAGGCCTGCCATCTCCCACAGGGCCCACACTCGGACCCCCCACACACACTCACACAAATGCACCAGTTGCATGCGGGGGTCCCTCTGTCCTCAGGCTCCGCGCTGCCTCCCTCTGCCCAGACTCCCCAGGGCTCCCCTCGCCCTCCTCAGGGACAACTTCCCAGGTCATCCTACGGACACTCAGGTTTTCAAAGGGGCTGTCACCACACTCAGCACATTCCGTCCTTCTCTCTTCTCTGTTTCCCTCGTTCCCACGGCCCCACCACAGCTGTCAGCCTGCCAGACCTCATGTGCTCGGAGCCTCGCCCAACCCTCTTAGATGGCCCATCTTAGAGGCTGCATAGGTGTGCAAACGAACTTTACGTTTGAGATGAAAACAAACCCTGGGCTTGGTCCTTATCTTCGGAGGACTTTAAAAATGCCTGTGGAAAAAGGGCAAATGTATGATTCCACTTCTCCGAGGCAGCTGAAACAGTCCAATCCATAGAGACACAGAGCAGGTGGTGGTCACCAGGGGCTGGGAGCTGGACCCGGGGAGCTGGTGTTTGATGAGGACAGAGTTCGGTTGTGGGAGGGTGGACACTTCCGGAGATGGACGGGACAGTGTGATGGTTGCACAACAATACGAATGTACTTACTGCCACCGAACTGTACATTTTAAAATGGTAAATTGTATGTCAATATACATTGTACCACAATTTTTAAACATTGTTAATGGTTGTGGAGAAAGACATAAAAATGTATTAGCCTGGAGAATTGAGAGACAGCATACAAATGAACGGCGCAGACCACACAGGGAAGAAGTGATGCATGCGCAGCCGACCACCCAAAGGGGAGAGTCGGCTGAATGCTGCCCCTGCCCCCGGCTGTGCGACAGTGAGGCTGTGCGACAGTGCGGCAGTGCAGCTGTGCACTGGGCTTCTCTCCCCGCAGAGGGAAGTGAGTTCTCTGAGTCTTCCACTTGTAAAAGTAACATAATTACAACAAACTGCTCTGAAGAAACTTAGAAACTAGAAAAAAGAGCACAGGAAAATCATCTTGTCTGTTCCTCTAATGTTTTTAAAACATTTTTGCATACTTGCAATCATGCTGAATGTGTGTTTATACAATATACCATGAGCATTTTTCTTGTTCCTACAGTTTCAGGATTATAACACTTTATAATTTTAATTCTTAAAATCGTATTGAATGGATTATCATAGTGTACTTAGATAATCCTTTATTTCTGAACATTTCAATTGCTTCCAACATTTAAAATCTCTACTCATACCTTATTGTGCCAAGTCTAAAATTATATCTACTGGAGAAAGTTTCCAGAGCAATATAAACACTTTTATAGCTCCTCATGCTTGACACCGAACTGTGTTCCCAGCCCCCAGCATGCACCCAGTTCCACCCGCTCTCACCTTCTCCCCCCCCAATGGCTATAGTTGGGAAATACTTTTACAAGCATTGATAATTTTGTGTTAGAAGATTGCCACACTATTAAAAGACTACTTTTTAAAAAGCAGGGTTAGGTTCACAGCAAAATTGAAGGGAAGGCACAAAGACTCCCACTTCCCCTTGGCCCCCCACGTGCAGAGCCTCCCTGTTATCAACACCGCCACCACAGGCAAACATTTGTAACGATCCCTAAGCCTATACTGACACATTGTTACCACCCAGAGTCCATAGCCTGCATTAGGATTCACTCTTGGCGTCACACATTCTACGGGTTTGGACAAATGTACAAACGCGTGTATCCGCCATGATAGTGTCATACTGAGTAGTTTCACTGCCCTAAAAATCCTCTGGGCTCTGCCGGTTCATCTGTCCCTTCCCCAGCCCCTGGCAACCACTAATGATTTTACTGTCTCCATAGTTCTGCCCTTTCTGGAATGGCATCTACTTTGATTCTTAAAGTGTGCAGTCTTTTCAGATTGGCATTCACCACTTAGCAGCAAGCACCCCAGGTTCCCTCACTTCTTGTTGGACTGAGTGACCGTTCGTTGTCTGGATGTTCCACAGTTTATCCACTCACCTGCTAACGGGCATCTTGGTTGCTTCCAGTTTGGCGATTATGAATAAAGCTGCTATAAACATCTGTCTGGACATAAGTTTTCAGTTCCTTTGGGTAAATGACGAGGAGTATGATTGCTGGATTGCATGATAGCGTATGTTTAGTTTTGTAAAAAAACAGAAAACTGCCTTCCGAAGCGGCTGTACCATGTTGCACTCCCACCATCAGTGAATGAGGGGGGGGTTGCTGCTGCTCCACCTCACCAGCCTGGGGAGTCGGCAGTGTTTTGGGTTTCGGCCATTCTAATAGGTGCGTAGTGTATCTCGTTTTAATTTGAATTTCCCTAATGACATACAATGGGGAGCACCTTTTCTTATGTTTATTTGCCATATGTATATCTCCTTTGGTAAGGTGTCTGTTAGGATTTCTGGCCCATTTTTAAATTAGGTTGTTTGTTTTCTTATTGTTGAGTTTTAAGGGTTCTTCGTGTATGTTGGATAACAGCTCTGTACCAGATCTCTCTGCAAATGTTTTCCCCCAGCCTTCGGCTTATCTCATCACTCTCCTGATGTGGGTTCGCAGAGCAGAGGCTTTTCATTTTAATGATGCCCAGCTTACAACTATTTCTTTCATGGGTTGTTTCTTGAAAGAACACAGCATTTTAAACTCTACATTTCCCAAGTGGTGCATCTTTCCTTAAAGCACACAGAACCACCTGCTGTGTTTAAGAAATAAAGCCCACAGCTTATGCTACAAACAGGGCAGGAACTCCAACCCTAGCTGGGTTTCTTCTGCACCACGTGCGTGGGGCACAGGAGGGCAGGCTTCTCTGGGAGCCCTCATCTAAGCACAGAGGTGCACGTGGTTGCTCGGGGAGGCAGCAGGACCGGCTCCTCGCCCAGGCGGTGGCCATAACCTGAAATCCAGAACCTGAAAGTTGTGCCCAGGGTGCACTCGCCTCCAAAGCAAGAGAGCAACAGGGTCAGAAAAGGCAAAAGAATGTGAGGAGTTAAGCAGTGGGAAGGGAAGGGTGCAGGCAGCAGGGTTCTTGAGTAGGCACGGCGCCCGCCAGAGGACTGCCCCTTTGGAGAGGACTGCTTACCATGGGGCTTTCCCTCTCTGCAGCAGGGGCTTTGCTAAAAGTGAAACTGTAATTTTCCAAGAGCCCTGAAGGGGTTTGCCCTGGGGGGGAAGATGTTCCACTTGGGGGTCCACACTGACTTAAAAACAATCCCCGCCCGCTTTTAGGCACTGCTGCAATGGGCCCCAACTGGCCCTGCGCCTCAGCCTGGGCCGGAGTTCTGTCAGAGTCCAGCTGTGTCCCACAGAACCAGACCCTACCTGCTTCCTCACCGGGAGACATCAGGGCGCTACAGCTCCCATTGGCCCCGTGCGTCCCAGGCACCGGCCCCTTGCTGGGGACTGTGTGCCTGGTAAAGCAGATAGCAGTGACCCTCTAACAAGCAAGGAAACGGAGGCTCAGAGAGGCTCTGTGGCATGATCAAAGTCACACAGCATTTAATGAGTCCCAGAGCTAGAATTCGGTTTGAAGCAGCCTGACTCCAATGCCTTCCCTACCCCCACACAAGAGCCAGACACAGCCCAGCTCTTCCCCGCCACTTTGAGAATAAACAGGCCTAGGAGTTTAGAGAAAAACTTAGGGGAAGGCCTGTGTAACTTGATAAAAAGTCTGAGTTATTGGATTATTTGAGGAAGAAAACAAATAAGTAAGCTTGGTTCTTTGAAACCAAATAACCCCAGCTACACTGGAGAAGAGGCGAGGCTGGAGGGAGTTGGGTGGGAGCACGTGGACAGACACAACAGCTCAGTAGACGCGGTGGCTGGTGGCTGGCACCCTGTGGCAGCCCGTGTGACCTTGCATGAGGGACCCTGGCTATTCCCTCCCTTTCTCCCTTGTATTGGGATATAGATGATATATAACATTGCATTAGTTTAAGGTGCACAACATAATAATTTGACGTATGTATATATTGCAGAATGATGACCACAATAAGTCTAGTTAACATCCATCACCTCATATAGCTACATTTTTTCTTGTGATGTGAGAACTTTTAAGAGCTACTCTCTTAGCAAGTTTCGAGTACTGTGAACTACAATCACTGTGTGTACATTACATCCCCATGACGTAGCTTATTTTACAACTGGAAATTCGTACTTTTTAACCGCCTTCACCACAACCACCAATCCGTTCCCTCTTTCTATGAGGTCAGTTGCTTTTAGATTCCACGTGTAAGTGAGATCATACAGAATTTGTGTTTCTCTGACTTATTTCACTGAGCATAATCCCTCAAGGTTCATCCAGGCTGTCAGCAGGACTCCCTTTTTTACACGGCTAACCAGTATTCCGCTGTCTCTGTGTACCGCCTCTTCACCCACTCGTCCACAGACGAACGCTCAGTTTGCCTCCACATCTCCGCCACTGTAAATAATGCCGCCATGAACATGGGGACACAGGCGTCTCTGTGAGGCAGCGATCTCGTTTCCTTTGAGCATTTGCCCCAAAGTGAAATTGATGAACCGTGTGATTATTCTGCTTTTTATTTCCTGAGGAACCATCACATGTTTGCATGGTAGCTGTACCAATTCGCAGTCCCACAACGAGGGTTCCCTGTCCTCCACATCCTCACCAGCATTTATCTTTTTTTATTTTTTTTGAAGACAACCATTCTAACATTTCCGAGGTGTTATGTCATTGGGGTTTTGATTTGCACTTTTCTGGTGATTAGCGATGTTGAGCACCTTTTCATGGACCTGTTGGCCATTTGTATGTGTTTTGGGGAAAATATCTCTTCAGTTCCTCTGCTCAATTTTTAATAGAGTCGTTTCTGTCTTTTGCTATTGAGTTGTGTGAGTTCTTAGTATCTTTTGGATATTAACCTCTTATCAGATATGATTTGCCCGACTTTTTTTTTTTAACAACCTAAATCACACCTTCACTCAAGGACAACAAAAGAATATTTTATTAGCCTTGGAAACCCTAGTTCTACTAACAACACAGAGAATGTAGAGGCGCCAACCCCCCCAGAGTCCAAGATCCAGGGGTAACTGGCAGGTCAGCTGTGCCTGGAACACAGCAGGCTCCCACCGCGTGTGAGTGTCGTGTGAGTATCTACTGACCTCCCAGAGGGAACAGAGTTTTACATTTTCATTTTAAATTATGAAATGTGTCAATATAAAGGAAGTACCGAAAGTTTAATGAGATACCCAGATACTCCTGTCAGATTTGCAAATTTTAACATTTTGTCAATTTTTCTTTAGTTTTTTATTTCACAAACAATAGTTAGTACCTACTCTACCCTCATTCCAGTCTCCACCACCAAGGGCGTCCCCATCCTGCAGTTTGCAGGTTTCACCGGTTCAGGTTTTTGCACTTTTATCCTTGTAGTACTTTTATTATGTAGCTGTGTATTTATAAATAATGCTATAATCATAAATAAAATATAGCATTAGTTTGCATGTCATGTATTTTTATCAGTGTTCTCACATTTTATGTACGCTTAAGTAATAATTTGCTTATTTATTGAACATCACCCATTTGAGATTTGTCTGTTGAAATTTGTCTGTGGATCTAGTTCATTCATTGTGTTATTTGATTGATCACTGTTTATGTATCCATCTGTCTGTTATTACATATTTAGGTTTTTTCCAATTTTTGTTATTACAAATATCCAGTTTCTGTTCTTTGTACCTCCGTCAACACTCTTATAGTTCCAACTTCCCCTGAGTGATGAACCTAAAAGTGGAAGTGCTGGCGTTGGGAGGCTGGAGAAACTGTGCATCTTTGTTTTTACTAGATGTCGCCAATCTGTCCCCAGAGTGGCTGTGCCCGTTTATATTCCCATCAGTGTTACAGTTCTGCAGCCAGCTCCTCACTCATGCTTGATATCTTTAGTCTTGTTAACGTTTGCTAATCTGGGTGTGAAGTGACAGCAGTTGTTTTAATCTTCATTTTCCTAATTTAAATAAGATTTAGTGTCCTTTCATAACGTTAGTGGCTTGTTCGTGTACTTTGCTCATTTTTTAGTTATTTGTCTTTATCTTACTAATTTGCGATAGTCTTACATATCATAGATAATGATCTTTTCTAGTTTCTTTGCATTGCAAATATGTTTTCCTAATCTGAGATTTGTTCTTTTACTTTGTACTTACTGGTTTTTGTCCCACATTCTTTAAAAAAAATTTTAATATGGTAACCATAAGACCTATATTTTCCTGTCTTGATCAAGAAATTCTGCCCTTATACTATGTCATACAAATATTTTTTTCAGAAGGTTTTAAAGCTTTGCTTGTCACATTCAGTATCTGTTCTTCCTGGCACACTCTTTTGTGAGTGGTTTGCCATGGGGTCAAGTTTTGCATTGTTCCCACACGGAAAGCCAATGGTTACAGCACCACAGACCGAATCCTTTACCCACTGATGTGGACAGCCGCCTCCCGCATGTCCATGTATAATCTTCTGGGCCCCCTGCTCTCTTCCACTGGTCGATTACTGTTCAAATTCCTACAGCTTATAAACCAGGATATTTGGAACAGCGATGCTCCAGTACCCTTCAACAAAATTATCTTAGCTATTTTAGATCTTTTACTTTCACATAAAATTTATAATCAGCTTGTCAAAAATATCTGGTCAACATTTAGAATACACTGAATCTGTATATTATCTGGGGAAACTGACATCTTGAAGCTCAAGCTTTCTTGCCCAATATAATGTACCTCCAAGGGGAAGTTGCCATCGGAACAAACTCACTGATACTTGAGATAGATGGGCTTGTCTTTCAACCTGAGAAGACAACATTGTCCCACCTCACCACCCTCCTGGGAGCAATTTTAAAAGCACGAGGATGAAGCCCTGACCCACATGGCTCAGTTGGTTGGGCAATTGTCCCACAAAACAAAAGGTCACACCACTTGTTTCCTGGTCAGGGCACAAGCCTGGGTTGAAGGTTTGGTCCCCAGTCAGGGTACATGAGAGAAGAAACTGACTGATGTTTCTTTCCCTCTCTTTCTCCTTCCGTTCTCCTCTCTCTAAAAATAAATAAATAAAATCTTTAAAAAGAAAAAAAAAGCATGAGGATGTATTTTGCAGCTATAGAACCTTACATCCTTGATTCCAAACACCAGGGAACTAATTTGCAGGTCACACCCTTCCAAAATTCACATGCTTAACCACAGCAATAAAATCCAGAGTAATGCCCTAGAGGGAGGGGTAAAGCCCTCAGCCCACTTCCCCAAATGAGATTAACTCGCTTAATTAGTGGGCATAATTACAATATGTGATTCTGGGTGTGCAACTTCCTTTTTCTGAAGAAACAGAAACAGAGTTTTCTGGCTTCAAGATCCTGAATTAAATCAGCTGGATCCCGCTGTAAACCTGGGCCTGCTAAGTGCTATAAACCTGGCTCTCTCTATGTGTAAGTTGACACAAATCTGACTGGCCACCAGTGTAATAGGGGAAGCCAATCTGTCGTGTAACCAGAGTGTCGCCAACTTGGTGCACATCTGGAAGCCCTCTTGTCTTCTGCAAGGCCTCAGAGGAAAAGTATTTCAGTGATTCCTGCCTCTTGATGCCTGTCTGGAAATTCAGCCATACTGTGATCTCACCAAAGCTGCTTGGCCCTGGATCCCTGAGAAGCTTTGGGGCAAGAAGCACAGGTCCGCATGAGTGGATCTTTCATATTTGACCAGATTCCCTCCCTCTATCACCAGGGGCCCTCCAGCACCCCATGCCCAGAGCCTTTCCTGACACCACCACCCCAAATTCTTGGAGTCTCTCACTTTGCCCTGGTGAGCCACCAGTCTTTGTGAACTACAGAGTGTCCACCCTGACTCAGTTTGCCCAAAGTCCTAGAGAACGCAGCAACGGTAGTACTGGAATTGGCCAGAGCGTGGGAGCACCTTTGCTCCCCCGGCCTCCAGCTCGGATCAAGGGTTGTGGCGCGTCTGTTTCACAGGAGCAGTCCCAGCTCTAAGGCTGGAAAAGGCTGCTTGTGTCAGACAGACCTCTCCTTCAGAGGAAAAGCACTTGGAAACTTCTTTCATTTTTAAAAAGCTTGAATAATATCTGAATGCAATTTTGTCAGAAATAAAAAATGTAACCAGCAGGTTTTTTTGCTTTCCCAAATCCACCCTCATCACACCAGTTTGTATACCAGAGCTGTTTCTGTGCATTTACACACGGACACATACACTTTTTATGTAAAAGGATCACGATGTTTATATTGTTCTGCAGCTTAGTTTTCACCGAAGAGCGTATGTTAGGGTTTGTCTTGTTCGAGGATGTGTGGATGGATCGGCTTACTTTTAACTGCTGCGCGGTACTCCTTCGGGGCAGTGAGCCCGGATTCCAGTTCCCACTGCCCACTGATGAACACCGATCTGCTCCCCAAATTCACTTTGTAGGCACAAACACTTTCGTACCTGCCTCGCTCATTGTGTACAGGTGTGAGGAAGCCTATTTTGCTACATAGAGCTACACATAACGTTGCTGAGGCAAGTATTGGAAAAACATTGATAAATAATTATTTCTATGGATGGAGCAGGAGAGGAAAAGAAATAACCAAATAACAAGTGCAACTAATAATAGAAAACAGTTATAAACCTGATAGATATTAATCCAACAACATCAAAAATAGTTTTATGTCTCTAATGTCTTATATTTTATTTTGGTAAAATTGGTATATAAGATTACATATATTTCAGGTGTATAATATTATAATTGGGTATTTGCATGCATTACCTGGTGTTAACTACTGCAAGTCAGGTTACCATCCATCACCACACTGTAAATCCCCTTCACCCAGTGTGCCCGCCCCCTTCCCTTCTGGTAACCACCAATCTATTCTCTGTACCTATGAGTTTGCTTTTGTTGTTGTTCAGTCTTTTTTTTTTTTTTTTTAGATTTCACATATAAGTGAAATCATTAGGTGTTATTCTTTCTCCATCTGACTAATTTCACTTAGCATAGTGCCGCCAAGGTCCATCCAGATTATCTCAAATGGCAAGATTTCCTTGTTTTCTTGATTTTATTTATCGAGTGATGTTTTTAGAGAGAAGGGGAGGGAGGGAGAAAGGAAGGGAGATAAGCATCAGTGTAAGAAAGAAACATCGATCAGTTGTATCTCGCACACCCCCGGACAGGGGACCAAACCCACAGCCCAGGCATGTGCCCGGACCAGATATCAAACTGCCAGCCTTTCGCTTTGTGGGATGATGCTCCACTGAACCACACCAGTCTGGGCAATTTCCTTCTATTAAAAAGAAAGAAAGCTAGCAGCCTTATTGAGCTATAACTCACTTGTGACATAAAGCTCACCCTGTAAAAGTGTGCAAATGAGTGGTTTTCAGTGTGTTCATGGAACTGGGTGTCCACTACCACTAATTCTAGAACATTTTATCACCTTAAAAAGAAATCCCAGGCCCATAAGCAATCACTCCTCATTCCTTCTTTCTTCCACCCCTGGCAACTGCTAATCTACTTTCTGTCTCTATGGATTTGCTTATTCTGGGCATTTCATATCAATCAGCTCACACAATATGTGTCTTTTTGACAATAAGCCCCTTTTAAGAACTTTTTATTGAGTTTATTGGGGCGACTGGTTAATAAAATTATATGGGTCTCAGGTTCTACAACACACCATCTCTACATTGTTTAGTGCGTTCACCATGTGAAGTCTAGTCCCCTCCCATCACCATTTATTCTCTCTCTGCCCCCTTTTACCTCGCCACACCCTGCTTCCCCTCTGGGAATCACCATACCATCGCCTGTGTTTATGAGGGTTTTTTGTTTGGTTGTTTGTTGTTTTTCTTAATCCTATCACCTTTTTCTCCCAGCCCTGCAACCCTCCCTCCCTCCCCTCAAAATTTCCTTCTTTTTATGACTGAGTAGTGGTCCATTGTATATATGTACCATTCTTCATCCATTAATCCATCAGTGGACAACTAGATTGTTTCCATATCTTGCCTATTTTAATGCTGCATAAAGACTCAGGTGCATATATATTTTCATATTAGTGTTTTAGATTCCTTCAGATATAGACATAGAATGGCTGGGTCATATGGTGGGTCTAGTCTTGATTTGTCGATGAATCTCCATACTCTTTTCTGTGGTGCCTGCGACAGTTTACCTTCCCACCAACAGTGTACAAGGGTTCCCCTTTCTCCACATTTTCTCCAACACTTGTTATTTATCTTTTTGATAATAGCCATACTAACAGGCGTGAGGCAGTATCTCATCATGGCTTTGATTGATGGTTTCCTTCACTGTGCAGAAGCTTTTTAATTTGATGTAGTTCCATTTGCTTATTTTTTTGCTTTTGTTTCCCTTGCTTTTGTAATCAGACCCCCCCCAAAATTACTAAGACTGATGTCAAGGAGCTTATTGCCTGTTTTCTTCTAGGAATTTAGTGGTTTCAGGTCTTACATTCAAGTCTTTTACCTATTTTGAGTTTATTTTTGTGTAAGGTATAAGACAGTGATCTGGTTTCATTCTTTGGCATGTTGCTGTCCAGTTTTCCAAACATCACTTATTGAAGAGACTGTTTTTCCCCATTGTATGTTCTTCACTGCTTTGTCATAAATTAACTGTTTGTATATATGTGGGTATTTCTGAACCCATACCACACTGTTTGGATTATTATAAGCTTGTAGTATAGTTTGAAATAAGGGTGCATGATATCTCCAGCTTTGTTTTTCTGTCTTAAGGTCACTACAGCTATTTGGGGTCTTTTGTTACTCCTTACAAATTTTAGAATTATCTGTTCTAGTTTTGTGATAAAAATGCCAATGAAATTTTGCTGAGAATTGTATTGAGTTTGTAGATTATTTTGGGTAGTACTGAATTTTTGGACAAGATTAAGTCTTCCAATCCATAAACATGGAACATCTTTTCATTGATCTGTGTTTTCTTCAATTTCTTTCACAGTTCTTTCTTTCTTTCTTTCTTTCTTTCCAGTTTTTGGTGCCAGGTTTTTCTCCTCCTAGATATTTTATTCTTTTTGATGCAACTGTAAATGGGATTGTTGTCTTGCTTTCTCTTTTTCATTGTTTATTATTTATATATAGAAACCACAATTTTCTGTATATTTATTTTGTATCTTGCAACTTGACAGAATTCATTTATTAGTTCTAAATTTTTTGATGAAGTCTTTACAGTTTTCTATATATGGTATGAATCATGCAAATAGTCACAGTGTTACTTCTTTCTTTCTAATTTGGATGTCTTTTATTTCTTTTTCTTGCCTAATTTCTGTGGCCAGGACTTTCAATACTACGCTAACTAACAGCAGCAAGAGTGGACATTCCTGTCTTGATCCTAATCTTAAAGGAAAAGCTTTCAGTTTTTGTCATTGAATACGATGTTAGCTGTGAACTTGTCATTTATGATTTTTATTATGTTGAAGAACATTACCTCTATACCCACTTTGTTGAGAGTTTTCATCATAAGTAGATTTTGGATCTTGTCAAATGTTTTTCTGCCTCTTCAATAATCACTTCAAGTGTGAATGGTGTAAACATACCAAGTAAAAGACAGAAATTATCAGATTATTTTAAAAAGACTCAATCATATGTTTTCTAGAAGGAATTTATTATGAATGCAAAGACTCAAATGGATTATTAAGAGATAAAGAAAGCCATATCATGTTGGCAGTAATCAAAAGCTGGAGTAGTTATATTCATTTTAGACAGGGAGACCATCAGAACAAGCAAAACTATCAGTATTAAATAGGAACATTATATAATGTTAAAGGAGCCAATTCTCCGAGAAGACTGAACAATCCTTAACCAAGGATTCTGGTTGCATCCTCTATGGATGCACTTAATAGAGCATCAAAATATGTGAGACAAAAACCAACAGGACTGCAAGGAGAAATAGGCAAATCCTCTACTAGAGCTCAATATTCAACATCTTACTCTAACTAATTGATAGATCCACCAGACAGAAAAATCAGTAGTGCGTTAATTGATCAGCAGAGCACCACCATCCAACCTGACTTCATTGACTTTCATAGAATGCTCCGCCCATCAGCAGCACACACATTCTTCCCAAGCTCACATGGAACACTCACCAAACAGACTATGCAATTCTGGGACATCGCATATACCTTAGCAACTCTAAAAGAACATAAATCACACAAAGTATGTTCTCAGACTGCAATAGAATTAGACTAGAAGTCAATAACAGAAAAATATCTGGAAAATCCCCAAATAGTTGGAGATTACGGTATATGACATACTTCTGAATAACACATGGGGACGTCCGCCAAGATGGAGGTGTAGGTGGAAACACTTTGCATCCTCGCACAACAAAATCTAAAAATAATAAAGTTTTAACAACAATAAACGCAACCAAACCACACAGAAAATCAACCATATGGAGTCTGAAAATAACGAACCGCTCAGCTAAACCGGTGAGAGGGGCAAAGCCAGCAGCGGAGCGGGTCGGGCAAAAAAGATCTCCCGACCCGGTCAATGCACAGACAGCCGAAGGTGGATACAGGGAAGAGGCACAGCTGGCTGTCTGCGGTCGGTCGCACTTTTGCGAGCAGATAAACCAGTGAAGAGGTGACCACTGAGATCGCATGGCGCAGGGCACGGGCTCACACATTTGCGCCCAGATAAACAGGCTGGGGCGAGCAGTGAGGTGGACTGGTTGAGCGGAGAGGACCACCATTGCTCCCTCTCTGACCCTGCCCTCACATACAGTGTCACAAACCAGCAACCTGGGTGGCCCTGCCCTGGTGAACACCTAAGGTTCCTCTCCTCATACGTAACAGGCACAAACAAATCAAAACATGGCTCAAGAACAACTCAGAGCCCCAGAGCCAATAAATCTAAGCAATGAAGAAATAGCCAAACTTTCAGCTACACAGTTCAAAACACTGGTGATCAGGATCCTCACAGAACTGTTTGATTTTAGTCACAAATTAGAGGAACATATGAAGGCTAAACTAATTGAAATGAAGGGAAATGCAGAGGAAACCAATAGTAATGGAAAGAAAACTGGGACTCAAATCAAGGGAGTAGACCAAAAGGAAGGAAAAAAATGACCAAACAGAAAAATATGAAGAAACCAGAATTCAAAAAAAAAATCAGGAGAGGCTCAGGAACCTCCAGGACATCTTGAAACGCTCCAACATCCGAATTACAGGGGTACCAGAAGGGGAAGAGGAACAGTCACGAGTGGAAAACTTATTTGAACAAATAATAAAGAAGAATTTCCCCAATCTGGCAAAGGCAATAGACTTCCAGGAAGTCTAGGAAGCTCAGAGAGTACCAAAGAAGTTGGACCCAAGAAGGAACACACCAAGGCACATCATAATTATATTAGCCAAGATTAAAATGAAGGAGAGGATCCTAGAAGCAGCAAGAGATAAGGGGACAGTCACCTACAAAGGAGTTCCTATCAGACTGTCAGCAGATTTCTCAAAAGAGATCTTCCAGGCAAGAAGGGGCTGGAAAGAACTATTCCAAGTCATGAAAACCAAAGACCTACAACCAAGATTGCTCTATCCAGCAAAGCTTTCATTTAGAATTGAAGGACAGATAAGGTGCTTCTCAGATAAGATCAAACTCAAGGAGTCCATCATCACCAAGCCCTTATTATATGAAATGTTAAAGGGACTTACCTAAGAAAAAGAAGATCAAAAAGATGAACAGTGAAAGGACAGCAAACTCACAGTTACTAACAACCACACCTAAAACAAAAGCAAACTAAGAGGACAGCTAGATCAGGAGCAGAACCATAGAAATGAAGATCACGTGGAGGGTTAGCAACAGGGGAGTGGGAGAGGGAGAAGGTGGGAGAAGGTACAGAAAATAAGTAGCATAGACAGTAGATAGAAAATAGATGGGGGGAGGTTAAGAATAGTATGGGAAATATAGAATCTAAAGAACTTGGGACACATGTTCATGAACTAAAGAGGGGGAATGGTGGGGAGGGGTGTGCAGGGTGGAGGGGAATGGAGGGGGGAAATAGAACAAATGTAATGGCATAATCAATAAAATAAAAATATATTAAAAATTTTTAAAAATTAAAAAATTAAAAAATTTTTAAAAATTAAAAAATTAAAAAATAAACACTTCTTTTGCCCAGAAGAAATAAATAAATAAATAAATAAATAAATAAATAAATAAATAACACATGGGTCAAAAATAAGTCTCAAGAAAAATGTTTAAATGTTTTAAACTAAATGAAAAGTAAAACACACCTTTTCAAAATTTGTAGGATGCAACAAAAGCAGTGTTTAAAGGGAAATTTATGGCATGAGACACATATGTTAAAAAAGAAGAAAGACATAAAATCAATAATCTAAGCTTCCACCTTAGGAAATAAGAGAAAGAAGAGCAACATAAGCCTAAAGCACGGAAGGGGGAAAAAAAGAAATAAGAATTAGAAAAGAAATCAATGAAACTGAAAACAGAGAAAATCAATGAAACTGAAAGCTGGTTCTTAGAAAAATATCAGCAAAATTGATAAATTTCTAGCCAGGATAACTAAGAAAAAAAGAGAGAAGACCCAAACAACTATTATCATAAATAAAAGAAGCGGTCATTTCCACTAACAGCATAGGCATGAAAAGAAAACTGAAGGAATACTGGAAATGAATGGGGCCACTTGTGTGTGACAGGCTGGGCCATCTCTCCTCTTTCTTTGCCCTGAAAAAAGCAGAGACTCCCTGCACGCCAAGCCTTACTCTCTCCTCCTGACACGCCACACTCCCTTTGTCTGACAAGAAAATCATGTAATCTCACTGGGCATCACTTTCCCCCCATATTTCAGCCCCATCACCCTAAATTCTCATCCCTCTAAAAGAGTTCAAGAAACCCGTCCCCCAAGTTTAAGACCTTTAGGGCCCACAGATCCCCTACCCGCTTTCCGTGTGCACTGCAAGTTCTGCTCAGGCCCAGGGGCCATGGGGAGAAAGGCAGTCAGGATGAATTTGAAGTATCTGCTTTAATAGGCTAATTTTTTCTTTTTCAATAACATGTTTTATGGTAGAATAAACATAAACATAATTCCTCAAATGTAAGAACTGGAAGAGATTAACCTCCTCAAGTTAAAAGTTAGAAAACAGAAGCACAAAAGGACAAGAATAGACAATCCACATGTAAAAAAAAAAATTCAACTGATAATCAGACCTGCAGGGGAAAAAAAGTCAACTTCAATACACATTCAAGTAAAATTTTTTAAGTATCTCCGTTTCTTGCCTCTCCCAAAATAACAGCATCTTGTTTTTCCTTTATCCCCACTGCTGACCAGGGCTCAGTGCGCAAGCCGCTCTCGTGGCGACCCACAGTGCGGGGTGAGGCTCCTAAGGGGCCGGCTTGGCTTTCAAACCCATTTCCTTCTGAAAACCCAGTCCAACAAAATAATTAAAAATGCATAAAAAGATATTTATGGCCATATGTTTATTTGTTTATCATCCTAACAGACATATGATTTTTACACTTCCACTTTAAAATACGGAAAAAAGTGGTCAAAGGACATAAACTTCCTGCTATAGATGAATGTGAATTCTGGGAATGTAATGTACAGCATAGTTAACAAGACTGTATGGTATGTTTGAAAGTTGCTAAGAGAAATGATCTTAAATATTTTTAAAAAATACATATTTTGTGTGTATTTTGTGTAGTTACACAACAAAATGTAACTATGTGAGGTGACGCATATGTTAACTCACCTTACTGGTAATCATCTTGCAGAATATATGTATGTAAAGGAAATCATCATGGACACCTCTTAAATTTGTACAGTGTTATATATCAATTAGATGTCACTAAAGTTGAAAAAATTAATAAATAAATAAATATGTAAAACACAAACTCTTCAAAATATAACAGCAATAGAAATAATAATAATAAAGAAAATGGTAAATCCACAAACATTCTGAAAACTTACAGTTCTTTCAGAAATTAACAGATCAAGTGAATAAAAATAAAGAACATAGCAAGTATGAATAATATATTTTACTAAGTGTGATCTAATATGTAGAATTTTATACTCAATTATTCATTCAAAACTATGCTAAAAGTTGTATACAAAATCAACCATCAATCAAAAGTTCAATACATTCCAAAAAACATAAACACAGCTCATATTCTCAGACCACAGGGCAACGTGATTAAAAGCAAATGGGGGAAATCTATCCACTGAAAATTCTGTAACATCTCTTAAGAACTCTTAGGGTCAATAAGAAATAAACAATTGAAATTACATTCCATTTAGAAATCACTATCATATTGAAAGAATAATATGACCTAAATGTCTTACTAACTGGGTACTAAATGGGAAAAATATGAATAAAATATTACACAGAAACCAAGTGAGACTTATGAAGAACATGTTACATATAAACGTGTATGACGTAAGAATTTTTAAAAGCATGCACAAACATGAATAAAAATATGATGGCAGTAATGAAAAAAGTTTAAATATACAGCTATAGAACTGGAACAAAAAATACGAAATAAATACACCAAGACGTGTATTTATTAAGTGACCACAGTTCCATATTGTCACTATTTTTTTCTATTTTCTATTTTCCAAAATATGTTTAACCTAAAACAGAAGGCAAACACTTTTAGGTTAAATATTGATTGTACACATCTGAAACAAAGAGGGATTTACAGATTGCTAAAATCACAAATTCAGTGCATGATCCAGGCACCCACTGCACCTGCACCCCCCACTGCAGTGTCTAGTCAGCTCAGAACTCCCATGAACAACCAAAATCTATGGTTCACATCACCAGAAGAAAAAGGCTGAGCATAATGACTTGTTAGTGGCAGACAGCAGGACACGTTTTGACCAAGGGGCTTTAATTCCAGGCACCACCAGGACCCGCACAAGAGCAGAATGAAATCTGTGAGTAGACCGAAGGAACCTCAGCGAGGCCCTGGCTCCTGTAACCTCCCCCCTTGGTGCACCGAGACTTTCCCTCTGCCCGCCGGCCCAGCGCCCCAGAGGCTGGACAGGCGGCCTTGACCTGTGTCTTCACAGCAACCTCCGCGTCCGGCGCAGGAGACCAGGGGCGGGACACTCCACCTGCCCCCAGGACATCCCGCGCATTCGCGCGCCGTCCGCTTCCCGCCGATGCTCCCCTCCCTCCCGGTCCCGGGGCCCGGGGACCCCCCTCCCGGGGCTACAGGTCACCGAGCTGATCGAGCGACAGGATCCGCGCCTGGACTGAGCGGCCCCGCCAAGGGGCCAGCTGACAGCGGCGACCAGGGCAGCCCCGGGCGGGGCTCCAGGCGTCCGGGAAACGGAGCTGGAGTCTGGTACCCCGCGTCCCCAGTCGGTCGCTCGAGGGAAGGAGAGTTGGGAGAACTCCCAGCCTGACCCAGAGAAGAGGAGTTCTAAAACTGAGAACTCCTATCCACCATTAAAGCGTTGGCATTCTAGCTACTTCCACGGACGGCGCCTTGCACAGGTGCCTTGGCCCTGATCGTTAGACACTCGGGGGCTGGGGGAGGGTAGGAGTCCACCCGAAATGTCCTCCCGCCCGATCCTGGGCCAGAAATTCCGCTTCGTAATTAAAGTCACTCGATCTCTTTGAAAATGCAAATCCCGCTCTCAACCCCACCCCCTTCCCCCCAACGGGAAGCCCGGTCGCCAGAGAAAAGCAGGCCTCCACGGGGCGGGTAACCGGACAGGTAACCTCCGTCCGGCGTTGCAGGGCCGGAGGAGCGCCCGGGCCGGAGCCGCGGCGGGCAGACTGGGGCCGCCAGGTGGGGCGCGCACACGGCGGGACCGGGGCTAGAAGGGAACGCGCACACCGTCGGCCTCGCTGGCGATCCCGCGCGGCCCGAATTCGCGGTCCCTCGAGGCCGCTGCCCCGCCCGAGTGGAGCAACGTCGCCGCCTGCCGGGCGGACCGCGCGCTCTCTTTCCCGGGGCGGCACGCGGGCCGGGCGTGGTAGGCAGTGTCCGGGGCAACAGGTCTCAGCTCTGTCCCGGCCGCTTGAGATACTCGTAAAATACTCCGCCCCCCTGGGCCCCCGTTTTTCTTCTTCCATAAAATGTGATAGATGAGAGCTTCTCTGAGTTCACTTCCAAGTCCGGACTCTGGATCCCTCCTTTCTCCTCTCCCTCCCAGGAGCCCTCAGGACTTCTTCCCCTTTCCCCTCAACACAAGGCCCTGACCACCCCACTATGGGACCCCAGTTTCTGCCTCGGTGCTGCACGCTGAGCTCTGTGCTCTCCCTACCAGTGAAGCTCCGTAAGGCCAGGGACTTGGCCACTTGCTTTCTGGAGTAAGAGAGGAAATGAGCTGGCTGCCAATGATCGGGGCTTGCTGTGCACAGAAAAATAACTTCCAGGGAGACATAGTGGGAAGGATTCAGGGCTTGGATCAACCAGGGTGGATATTTTAGACCTCTGCCAGGGCTGTCCCAGAAAATTGTACAGAATGAGCACCTGAGCAGGGGAGGGAGTGCAAGCTCCTTCCATGTGCTGCTGTGAACCACCCCCCCCACCACCACCACCACTGCACCTGCATTAACCGGCCTAATGGGTGCCGTTTCCCTAAACTAAGCAGCTTCTGGCCACTGCGCCTTTGCAGCAATGCCTGACTGCAGCCTGACTCGCACCACTGCTCTACCACGCCTGCTTCTTTGCCTCCTTTAAGACTGAGTTCAGGCACAGAGGCACCTAGTCGCCCTGCTCACCCTCCACACCACCCCCCTTAGTAGCTAAAGGAGTCATCCTGGGCTGGGCTCCTTTTGTGCGGGTCCTAGCTGTACCCACCACATCCTGGAACCCCTATGTGGGTGGTATCACGTGTTCCCATGTCTGCCCCCACTGCTGAGGTGTCCTTCCGTGCTGGCGCCTGCAGAACTGGAATCAGAAGGCCATGAAGTAGGACACCAACTGCAAACCCCACCAGGCACCCCAGTCCCCTGTAGCTCCTACTTGCTGCACAGCCTCCAGGATAGGGGTGCGGGGGTATGGGTGAGGACAGGGGAGACCCTATTTCGTGGTTGTGCCTCTGGACACGTGTAGGAGCCTTCCTGATGGACAGAGTGCCTCAGTGTCTGAGGTATGGAGGAAGTTCATTTCTCTCCTTTGCTAAATGGAATAAGTGAAAGTCATCCTGGGAAATTCTCTAATCCCCACCCAAAGAAAGAGAAAGAGGAACCGGAGGGCTAGTTGAGAAGGAAACACCTTGGCTTCTCCATCTTCTTTTCTTTTCTTCCCAAGCTCCTCCTTTTCTGCCTCCTTCTCCAAGGTCACAACTCTCCTCCTTCCCTTCCCAGAGGTGAAAACTTCTAAGTGGGTCACCATGCTACAGAAGGGGCTGGAGCCTTGTCAGCCGCCCTCAGGCTCTGGTGGTTAGCTAGTGGAAACAATTGCTCTCCCCTCTTGCAACATTTCCATCACTGCTCCTCCACCTTCCACAGCTCGCCCCATAGACACAGAGACAGAACCGCTCAGCTCCCCTCGGAAAGTTGCACGGGTGGGGGGGGGCGTGCTTCCTACCCGCCAGGTCACAGTTTATAAAAGACGAGAATGAAAAACCCTTACGGGTGAGTGAAGTTACTTTATGGATCCTTGGCCAGCACCCACTACAGAATGAAATATTTTGTGTAAAAGTAAAATTTTCCACTAACTTTTTAAAGTTTCAATTGGGGATAAACTGTTTCAAGACAATATCTCTCTCTCTCTCTCTCTCTCTCTCTCTCACACACACACACACACAAAGATGAAAGAAATAAGCCTTTGGACAGGCCTATTTTATTTTGCCCCAAGATGTTTTTTTCCAGAGCCTGAACTGCAAACACAGCAGGACTCAGGAAGGCTCATGAACAACAACAAAAAAGAGCCAAAGGCTCATTTGGTGGTTAAAATGAGTGGTGCACACCAGGAAGACACCGCTGCCCAACGGCCTGGGTGGGATGTTCCCAAGCTCTTGTTTTCCTGAGATCCCAACAGGCACACACAAAAGTGTATGAATATTGTTTTTAAAGGTTTCATAGTAAGTTAGTCTTCCCTTCTGTTTTCTTGAAAGCTTGCAGACCCGGTGGCCAGGAGGTGTGGGACAGACCTAGCCTCACTCTCGCACAGGCTTCGGCTTTTCTGGAGACTTCCAAGCATCAGGACAGGTCATTAGAGTGGATGTAGTCAGGGGAAAGCATTGTTTAGCTAGCCCGGCTGGGGAAGAGGTTTCTGAAACGGGGGTAATTCTTTATAAAAATGTGAACAATGAATTTGTTTCTTAAATAATAAAAATTGTTAAAAAAAACAGGAAACAATTTACATGTATATATTAATAGATCTTACAGTGAGTGAAATAGCTGATTCTCTCTTTTCTCATCTTTTGGTTTGTTTTTTGTTTGTTTGTTTTTCCAGTAGATTTGAGATGGTATTCTATTCTAGTCGAGAATCAAGTTTTGTAGTGGGACCAGAAATCACTTATCCCATCCTCCCAACCCCCACCCCGCCTGGACCTGACTCTGCGGGGTTCAAAGTTCCAGTCAGGCTTTGTCAGGCCACCTGGTGTCTTTCCTGCGAAAAGCAGGTGTGCAGCCATGAGCTGAAGGGCGAGCCTATGGGCCCCCGCCCAGGGAGCAGATAGGTCCAGCAACCAGGGATCTACGCTAACCACAAAGTTTTCCACCTGGGATGTGAAGATAGGAGGAGTAGGTAGCTTCTCCCCTTCTGAAGAGGGAAGGGGCATAGATTCTCACTCTGTTAACCTGCAGTCCAGGGGGTGCAGGCTCCGAGGCTCTGGAGCCCTGTCCTGGGGTCTCCCAGGACCCCTGGTCCCAGGTAAATGTGAATGGAGACAGGTGTGAGGGCCTGTCCTGAACCTTGATGCTCCCCAGCCCCCAGCCCACAAGCCCAGCCTCACAATGGGCTACCTAAGAAAGTCTTTCCCCTGCCCCACACTTAGCTGCTCAGTGGTCCTAGAACTGGAGGACGATCAGGTGGAGCTTACTTATGTGAGACAAAAATGTCTTGTCTGGCTGCACCTGCTTATGGTTTAGCTTTGTATTTTAAGAAAAGGGAACAAACTTGAAAATTATTTGTCATTATAGAAATAAAACACTTATTGCCAGGTGAGAAAAAAATAAATTAATAGTGCACAATTGTTGGAAAGAAATCAGGTTCTCTAAGCACCAATAAAATTTGTCTTTTAAGTGATGTGAGCCCTGGAAAGCAGAGACAGCCTGGTGAGTGGAAGTTGTGTAGTTGCCGCCCAGCACAGCAGTAGGCACAGAATGCAAACAGGCACTTCCGCAGGAGAGGCAGGCAAGGCACTCACTCTCAGCCTCAGTGAGGGAGTTGGAAGTCTAAACAACAATGAGACACCAACTCACACCCATCGGGGTGGCAGAACTGAAAAGACTGACAAAACCAAAAGTTATAAACCATGTGGGTAAGTGGAAACTCAGTAACTACAGGGGGGTTTTCATTGTTGTTGTTTTGGTTTTTTCATCAACAGATTTTATTAACTAGCCAAAGGCCACCTAGGAAAGAGAGTTAGTCTCATTCCTGTAAGTCTAGTTTTTAAGGTGTGGTTTACCATAACCTAGCTGAGTAGCAGCTATGCACACTAACATATTTCTCCCCTCAGGATTCTTTAAATGTCATTAAAGTATAACATGACCAGAGTCTATGATTCCATGTAGATTTCTACATCAGAAAATGTGTCATCCTTCCAACTCACTTTAACATCACTATCAACACACAAGTGGTAAAAGCAAATAGTTCTGCAAAAAGTTTCCCTGTAAAATCCAAATAACCAATTCTAGTTTGGGTCTGCTTATGTAAAATGTTACCATTTGGGGAAGGTGGGAGAAAAGCGTACAAAGGGCGTCCTGTATTTTTTTTCCAGTTTACTCTGAGACTATAATTATTCCAAAATAATTCAAATAAAATGTTACTCATGAAAATGAGAGTATAAACATTGCAGCTCAAAATATAAAACAAAAAAAATCTGAATAGGTTTTGGAGAGCTTAGGAGTCCCCTGACAGACACGATGTCCAGTCAGAGGGGCCGAGAGGCACAGTGAAAAAAAGCCTTATTTATGTATAATGCTGCTCACTAACTCTGACAGTGGTAAGCATCATACGAATGTCGCTGCTGCTCTCCCCAGTTCCCAGACCAAGAATGCTCTGAATTAGCTTCGGCTACCAAGAAACAATGTGAGAGGAAGAAAGGCCCCCTGATTTTGTGAAAACCCAGTGAGAACACTCTGCATATCATTTCAGTCTGTCTGCATCTGAGGCTCACTCCCACCAAATGCACAGTCCCGGGCAAACAGTCTGCCTGGTGTGCCAGGGCTTGGAGCTGGGTGGGGTCCCAGGCCTCACTGACTTTCATCTCAGGCCCTCCGCGCCAGCGACTTGTCTTGGCTCAGGGCCAGCTCGTCCTTCTCTTTCTGCGAGACCTGCCCCTCCCCCTGCTCCGGTGGTGCCTGGTCCACCTGATGGTGGACGAGCGCGAAGAGCTGGTATTGCTCACCGAAGAGCCGCTCACCGTGGTCCGAGAGCAGCTGCTGGTGCCCGACTCGCAAACGCACGGGCAGGAGGAGGAACTCGTCCTCCTTGATGTCTCAGTCGCGCATCCCAGCCGCCAGCACCCACCGTCAGCCCCACGAAGCTCACGTCCAGGATATGGTCCTAGAACTCCGCCCAACCCAACGGGGCTGCAGGTAGGGGCAGCGAGCCTGGTTGAGGTTGGCCCGAGCGCTGCGCACCAGCGAGCAGACGCCCAGGTTCTCGTGGGCCGAAGCCAGAGCCTCTGCTACACTTACGCTTGGCAGTCGCTTTTTCCCCTAGCGGGTGCCTGCAGCAGGAGTATCCCGGAGGCATCGAGCAGCGCCTCCTTCAAGGCCACTGTGCCGGGCAACCTCACGTACACTGCTGCCAGCCAGGGCCGGGCTGGGTAGCCGCCGCCCTAGCCCCGGAGCAGCGCGCGTCCCCAGGCGCCCAACCTAGCCCACAAGCCTGGCTTCTTGGCTGCTCGCTGCAGGTTGCCGGCTGCCGAGCAAAGTCAGTAGCTACAGGTTTGAAGGGAACCATGGACGAGTCAGTCTTTGCTCTCTAAGTCTACTTGCTTCTAAGTCACTCCTCTTCCAGGTCGACACCCTAGAGAAAATCTTGTACGAGGACTCTAGGCAGTAGGTATAAGGCTATTCTCTGGAGTATCTGTTTATCGCAACAAAAGCAGTCAAACGGCCCATCAATAGAGGAATGTATACATAAGCAGTGGCAGTTGTGATTACTTCTTACTGTCCTTGCATTGTGCATCCTCCAGTATATGAAAGACTATGTACTCCTACATTCACTAAAAAAAAAAATCTTCACTGTGCTAAAATGGCTGTAACATACTAACCCTGTGAACCATTTTTGAGTGTACAGTTCAGTTGTAACAAGGATAGCCACGTTACTGTGCAATCCACCTCCAGAACTCCTATCTCGCCAAACTGAAAGTCTGTGCCCACTGCCCACTAACTCCCCGCTCCCCTAACCCAGGCCCTGGCAGCCACCAGTCTATTTTCTGCCTCTTGGCTACTCTATGTACCTCCTAGGAGTAGAATCACATACTATTTTTCTGTTTGTGACCGGCTTATTTCACCTAGCATAAGGTCCTCACGGTTCACCCACATTGTAGTATATGTCCAAATTGGTGTCCTTTTTATTTTATTTTTGATTTCCAAAAAAATGTGTGTACAATTCTATACTACATCATTTACATATTGTATTGTGTGTTCACCACCCCACACCAGGTCTCCTTCCATCACCATTTATCGTCCCTTCACCGTCCTCTATCTCCCCCGACACCCTTCCTTTTTAAGGCTGCAAAATATTCTACTCTATGGATTTAACACATTTTGATTATTCGCTCATTCGCCCACCAATGGGGACCGGGGTAGGTCACATCTAAGGTATCATGAATAAAGCTACTACCAACTGGGTGTGTGCCTTCATTCAGTTTTAAGTTGACATCATTCTTCACAGAAATTGTTTTAAAGCATATAATTTCCAGTGTGTTGTAAATGTGGATATCTTAAAATAAAACTTTTACATCACTCTTTTTCATTGTTTCTAGTAGACTATAAATAAATATCGATTTTATTTCAACCATCACCCATTTTAAAAATATGAGAAAAAGTTCTTCCTTAACCTTTAGAAGTTTTTTATCATTCTTTTTTCTCCTTGAACTTATGATGCTGTATACTTGAAGATTTTAAATTGATCTTCTTCTCTGCCAAAAATGTATATAAGTTGAAATTTTAATTTCCTGTAACCATAATTTCTAAGTACTAAAGTTATTCAGATTACACCATCATTACACTACAACTATTAGTAGTGCACAATTGTTCAAAAATAGCATAAAGAAGTTATAAATCTCAAAAATGAGTTATTAAACAAAAAGTAGCCTGTGGTGATATTGTACTATAGTCAAGCAAGACCTTACCATCGGGGGAAGCTGGGTGAAGGGAATTCAGGATCTCTTTCTACTATTCTTATAACTGCAATGTCAAGTTACAGTTATTTCAAAATAAGAAATGTAATTTAAAAAGTAACCGAGACTCTAGCCAGTGTGGCTCAGGTGATTGGAGTGTCGTCCTGCAATGGAAAGTTTGAAGATTCCATTCTGATCAGGGCACATACCTCTGTTCAGTTGAACCAGGTTTCTGGTTCAATCTCCAGTCCAGGCGTGTACTGTTGCTGTCCCGGTGGGTGCGGGAGGCGACCAGTCACTCCTCACTCGCACTGCTGTTTCCCTCCCTTCTTCTCTCCCTTCCTCTCTCTCCCTTTAAAACAAAAGCAATACATATATATATATACATATATATATGTATATATATATATATATATATATATATGTATATTCTTTTTAGGTAACTTTGAGGAGAAATTCAGCTCTCAAAGTGCTGGGTAGGTCTGGGTCAGGGTGAACGGTGGAGGGATACAGACCCACAACTGTGGGTTGTGAAGCCACCTCTGGAGAAATTCATTCAAGGTTGGTAGATCACAGACCAGTTATCGAAAGTGAAACCCATTATTTTGTGAAAGAATCTAAAGAAAACTACGGTCTTGGAGAAATGTGAGCTCTTGAAAATTTGAAGGATATAAACAATGAGACAGATGAACCCGTTTTCCCCAAATGTAGAGGAACAATACGAGACGACTTACACCGAGTTCTCCAGAGATTGCAGGCAGCTACTGACTCGGCTGCAGGCTCTCACAGAGAAAGCAGGAATAAAACAAGATTCATAAGGACCGTTTAACAGCTAGTGAAAACCAGCATACAATGCAGTGCGAAGATTCCATGAAGAACAACACGACAAACAGGCGGAAGTGCAGGAAGAGCACAGAAAAGCTATGGAGAGGCCTAAAGAACAATGTGCTGAGATGGGGAAGGACCTAGAAAAACTTTCGACCTTTTAAGAACTTGAACTTGAACCACAACAATGACAAACTAATGAGAAACCATTGATATCCCCGGAAGAACTACTCCCACCAAACCATTTAGCCCCTGCTTCAAGCTTAGCAATATATTCATGGCACTCATATCAGAAGCAAAGAATTCTACTGGAGTTTTAGTTAAATATTTGGTGGAAGAAAAGTGCGACATTTTTCCAGTTTTAAGTGTATTTATATATATGATTATTTGAATGGGGAGGAGTAGGAGTGAAATGGGATGTTTATTCTTCGTTAATCAGAATTGTTTTTTTTATTGGTTATCAGAGAACTGTAAGTATAGGCTTCTTAGAAAACTAATTAAATTCACTCTCATAGAGGGTTAAGACTAGTTTATTATTGTGGTTTAGAACACAGATATAATGGTGTTAGCCCCTTGGCTACTGGAGGGATGTGTAAAGTGTTACCCCACGAGCCCTGCAGACACGAACAGCTGTCTGGGGAACGGACCACAGAGAAGAGCAGCAAGAACCACAGGCTCTGCTGCCGTGAAGGCGGCCACGCTGGTCCCCGACCGGCCCGCTGGGAAGGGCACAGACTGTGCAGGGCAGCACAACGCCACGTGTCTCCCTGATGACCAGACACGCTTGTTAAGTTTGTGGCCTTCAGCACTTAATATTTTCAACTATTGAGCGTGCTCAGAAGGAAAGGCTTACCAAAAATACAGCTGACTTTCAGCCTGTCCAAGACTCATTTTTGTGTCTGTGTTGCAGTGTGTGGGCCTCGTATAATAAGACAAATAATGTCTGTACATGTTTCAACTGTTTGAAGTGTCATCAGCAAAATCCGCCAAAAAGTCCCCCCGGAACCATATAAAGATTCTGGCTCTGACTATACCAGGACTGTTTGCCTACACGGCAAATGGCCCATGTTAAATGTTAGTCCCTTTTAGTGTTCAACGTCTGTTCTCACAAGGAGGTGTATTATGATGAAACGTGTACTGATTCTGTCATCTCTGCAATCTTAAAAAATCTGCATTTAACAGTCTAATTAGGGAACTAAATTGATTGATTATTTGCCATAAACAAAGCAAAACTAAATGCAACAATTTCAAGAGACTTATGGCAAATGAATTTGAGGTATGGCTATATCTTTCAAATATTTTTTAATTTTCTTCAATAAAGAAAGGCACAAGAAAGAAAATACCCAACTCTCGGGTGATCTCAGTGTTGCTGGTGGAGAAAAGTGACAATTCTTGCTTGTGTAAATTACAGCGCACTGTCAGTGCTTCATAGTTGGCTGCATGTTGAAGATGTGAGAAAAGGAGATGAAAAAAAGTTGGCTGGGTCCAATCAGTCAGTGAATCCACAGGGCAGCACTGCTTGTTGCTAGAATGAAAGGTTCTTTCTCTACCCCATCCAAGCTGCGACGGCGGCTCCCTAAAACATACTTCAAATACTGTTCCAGCTTCCTCTAGCATTCTGGGATGCTTTCCTCTCATTGCTTTTGATGTCTTGTGGTTCTCTTTGGTATGTTCAGAAAGGGATACACAGTATTTTCACTTGTTCTATTTGGCACTCTAAGCCAAGGAGGGGTCAGATTGAGGGTGGGGGTGGGTGGAGGGGGGGAAAGTAGTGGCAGGAAAATGGAGACAACTGTACTCGAACAGCAATTTCAAAATAAATAAATAAATAATAAAAGATAAAAGATAAATGAAACAAAATAAGAGCATGTGTCTTTAATTGTGGAAAATCTTCAGCCATGATCTCTTCCAATATTCCTTCTCTATATTCCCTCTATCCTCCTGTTTCTGAAATCCTGGCAAACACTCCACAGTGCTGACCCACGTTGCAGCAGCTTTGCAAACTGCTTCCGTCTGTACTGCTTCAGCCTTTATCTTCCTGCTTTACGTTCTCTGTGAGCTCCTCAGTGCTGGTTTCTAGTTTACTAATTTTCCCTTCATTATGTCCAATGTGGAGTGTGTTCTAGTTTATATGTACAGTTTTCCTTTCCAGCATGCTCAGTATTTATCATTGTTCAGTTGTTCCTGTATAATTTCTGCATCTTCTACATGCCCTTATTCTCTTTCTTTCAGACTCTGTTCAGGCTGCTACATGTACTGTGCATCTCTTCAGGAGCAAATCCACAACCAGACTGAGTTAAATATTCCTATGTGCACTACTAATGCCTCTACCTTCTCCCCCTCCTCCTCCTTTTCCTTTCGGTCACACCCCGACTGTGTGTTAAAGCAGCAGATCAGTACCGTCTCAACCAAGTCCAATGCCTTGTTCTAAACAACTTCTCTCCCAGTTCTAACTTGTCTCCAAACCAGCCACTTTGTAAAGCCTTTCCTGACCACGCTCACCTGACATTAACTACCTGACATTAACTACCTCTCTTCTGGTTTGCTGCACCCTGCTTTTGCTTTCATTTAGCATTTACCAAACAAGGGTTTCTTGAAGACCAAGAGTGTGTAGGCACCACAGTATAAACATGACCAATACAAGGTCTCTTCCTCAAGGAATCAAGGGTCAGGTCGTCAAGCTGGATGAGTGAACAAACTACTGCTATGCAGAGCAAGTGCTGCAGTCCACGGATGTCCAGGGTCCGGGTGGAGGGGGCAAGGAGCTGAGCCCCACAGAGGGGAGATGCTTGAGCTGGGTCTTGAGGAACAGGAGTTTGCTAAACAGAGCTGAGGACCTTCCTGGCTGAGGGAATAGCATGTTCAATGGCACTGAGGTGGAAAGAGAAAAGGACACTTTCAAAAACATCAAGACACCAAGGCATGTGAAGAAGGCAGCGATCAGGAAAGGGTGGAGATGGGGTTGCAGAGCTGAGCGTGAAGGGCCTCAGACAACATTGGGACTACTCGGTATGTCCCTAGGCACCATGTGAAGCACATTGAATGTTAAAGCAGGAGCTTGGCAGGACAAGGTTTTCACTGGCAGGAGTGAGAAGCAATGGAAGGGACCAGAGTCAAAGTTGGGTGACCAGATAGGAGACCAAGGATGACAGCAGGCCTAAATGACCTTGAAGGTCCCAAGATGGAGGAAAGTGGGAGTGGCAAAAGTGAGGTAGGGTTGACAGGTACATATTTGTGATTGAGATAAAGTAAGGCCTGATAACGCTGGAGCTGAATGGCCTTCCTAGAACAAACAAGCTAACTCCTTCAGCCAGGGGAGACCGCAGGCCACTCCCGCAGCCATCATTCAGCACCGCAGGAGCCCTGGCACAGGGCCTCGATGCACTCCCTGCAAGGCCCTGCCAGCTACACACTTTGGATAGGTCTTTAATTTGTGTAAATTAAAGTTATTTTATTTCCATGTTTTGAGGACAAACACCTTGGGGGAAAAAACAAGACCCGCTTAAATTCAGCATAGAAACTGATTACTGTCTTACCCTGTGTCTCTCTCTGGATATTTTTTTAAAGGGGGCTCGCTTGCCAGAGTGCAGTTGCTCTCATTTCTTCCCGCCATCCTGTGTGGGTGCAGCAGTGTGGGGGATGGGAGCTTACCTGGAGGTGAGAGGCAAGCCATATCCAGCCCTCTGAACACCTGGCCCTAGACTGAGCAGGCATCTCCAGAACTTTTGTAATTACATCTGCTCTTCTGCTTGATACAGAGCGGATGTCGTTGTGGTTACATTGAGAATCCACCACATTCTGTGAAAAATATCATTGGGGTCACAGAGCCTCCTTGGTGGGTTTGACATGTCGCCATAACATCCCCCCCTTCACCAGGCTCTGCATAAACGGGCTGCCTCCAAGCAGCTACAGCTCCCTTCCAGGAGACTGAGATGGGACTACCCTATTTTCACACCCTGCACCCCAAAATCCGACCATCAACATACTCAGGGGCAGAGTTTCCAATATCCAAATATCTGTCGGTTGAGTCTGGCCCAAGGCCATGCTTCCTCCACCAAGCGAGGTTCACTTTCATAGCTGTCACCTTCATAGCCCCTTTCTGAGCACACCCTTCAGCTAGCAGGGCCGTCTGACAGTTCCCCTTACAATGGGAACAGAAATGAAGCAAAATGGGAAGCTGCTGTCTAACACGAGGATTGCCATGTTGGAGACCTGTTTGGACTTAGCTGCACTTGTATGTCTACACAAAGACACACACACACACACACACACACACACTGATATGCCAGGAGATCCACTCCTATGTACCCTGTTCGTAACCATCATTACAAAGGGTTCCCTTCCCCAACCACCCTCATCATTAATTTGAAAATGTTGTATGTGCTGGTGCAAGTCCTCAGGGATACAGATACATTGTATCTACTACAGCCTTGCTAGCAATTACAAAAACTGAGAAACCGCTTACATGGAAATGCCCCCATTTAGAAGAACAGGGTGGCTCTGCCAGCTCGGACATGAAAAGCTTTCCATCTACTGTTAGATAAGAAAGATAAGTTGCAAATATATGTGTGTGTGTGTATACACATACATAGCACAGCTACACATGTCTAAAACAGCGTGTAAACATGTTGATGAACAGATAATATGTGAGGGACACACTCAAATGTAACAGTGATTTTCTTTGGAGAATGGATGACTCTGAGGAAAGCTGAGCTGGAGAACTTCCCTGTACTGTTTTTTTTGGGGTTTTTTTTTGTATCCTCTGAGGTTTTTCAAGAACATGTAATTCTCATAAGGTAAAAAGAAAACACCTTAAACCCATTTTAAATATAAAATGTTAGATGTTCCATGTTTTAGTAAGCAACTGGGTGCTTCAGGAAGGAGTACACAGAATTGAAATCAAGGTAATTTTTTAAGAAAGTCCATTCAACACTAAGTTCGCATTCCACAAAGGGAGAACAGTTCATAAACGCAGCTCGGCCTAAGCTGAGGGGTGTCTGAGACAGGGTCCCCACGGGACAGACTCGCAGGTGGGGCAGACATGTGCAAGAGATAATGCCAGGTGGCTCGACTCTGGAACCAAGCAACGGGTTGAAGTACACCTACCATAAAACTCAAAGTGAGAAGACCTGGAGACCCTGAAGAGATGGGAGGAGGGCGCCCACTGGGTCTGGAAAGGTTTCAGAACAGCAACAGATCAAAAGGAAGGGGACACATGTGTGCCAGGGCCAGACAGGGAAGACTGCCTTCGCCCAGGCCACACCCATACCCCTGCTCAACGCCCCCGAGCAGGAAAAACAGAAATGAGGTCCAAGTCCCACAGCACCGGAGCCAGCCTCCGGGCTTATGCAAGAAGTCTTGCAAGGGAAAAGAACAGCAAAAGCAAGAGGAGCCCCCAGGGTAGACAAGCTCAAGTCCGGTGAGAGTGCAGCGGTGCGGGACGAGCAGAGGCTGAGGCAAGCCAGCACTCAAACAAGGGCCCTGAGCCAGGCCAGGGGGCAGCTTCCACCCAGTCCTGCAGGTCATGGGAGGAATGACTCCATCACGTCCCCGTGTGGGATTAATGTTCACAGCAGGTGACTGGACGACTGGCCAGGAGAGAGAGAGTATGGAGGCTGTGGCAATGACCCTAAGAAAGGGCTATCAGCTGTGTGGCAGCTGTGCGGAGAAGGACCCAACGCTGTGGTCCGCAGAGAACCGCCAGCCCCAGCAAGCCCCACACGGCTGGGGTCGCGGATGCCCTGCAGGCCCTCCTGGGTCAACCCCAGACTGCGGCCGAGTTCGCGAGAAGTGGGCAAGTCATTAGCGCCTCTCCCTTCTCGGCCCTCAGTGCCCACTTTGCAAAGCCCAGTAGAAACAGTGCCAGAGACACTGCGAGTGAGGGCAAAGGAAGTGGACACTCCGCTTTCCTGCGCACTCTCGCCCTCATTTCTCGCGGTGTCTAATCTCTCATCACCTTCTGGCACTCCCACCAGAATGCGGTGTCGAGCTTCTCACGGCCCCGGGCACCCGCAAGGCTGCCTAGACAGCTCCCTTTCACGGGCCCCAGCCCCTTCTCTGGACTGGAAGGTGATAACCGCGAAAAGGAGGGCAACTATCTCCCCGGCGGAGCTTCGGATGACATCACATCCTCCGAACGCGCAATCCGGTTCGGCGGCCGTCCGAAGGGCTCCACGTCCCCGCTCGGCGTCGCACCGCCTCCCGCGCGCCTGCCGCGGGTGTCTGAGCCGGGCGCTGAGCCGCGCTGCGGGAGCGCGCCATGACCTCGCCGGCGACCCAGGTGGCCCTGCCGCTGGCCCTGCTGCTGCGTGAGTTTGCGGCCCTCGGGGAACGCGGGGCGGGGGCGGGGTGGAGAGGCTGGTGCGCGCGCGGGGACCGGGCTCAGCCTCCCCGCTTGCGCGCCCGCAGACGCCGCAGCGGTCCTCGGCTGGAACGAGTTCCGCATGACGCCGCGCGAAGTGACCGCGACCGTGGGCCAGAAGGTGGAGCTGCGCTGCGAGGTGTTCGTGACCAAGTCGTCGGGCTGCACGTGGCTGTTCCAGCGGCGGGAAGCGGCCGCCAGCCCTGTCTTCCTAATGTACATCGGTACCCGGACCAAGATAGCCGAGGGGCTGGAGTCCCACATCTCAGGCCAAAAGTTCCAGAACGACGGCTACACCCTCACACTGCACAGCTTCACAGAAAAGGACCAAGGCTACTATTTCTGCTCGGTCGTGGCCAACTCGATAGTGTACTTCAGCCCCTTCGTGCCCGTCTTCCCGCCAGGTCCGGGAGCTGAGGGCGCGGCACCTCTCGGTGTGGGGGTCGGGGCTCTCCTCTGAACCCGTTTTCGCGTGGACGCCCGGCTTTCGAGCCTCTTAGTGCCCCTAGGAGCTACTTAGATACTGTCCCCATTTCGCAGGCGTGGCAGTCCCCACGCGGCGAAGGCGCGGCCGGGTGGAGACTAAAGATGGTTTTTTAGGTCCGGCCGATCTGGGCTCGAGTTTAGGTGCTGGTGCGGTCCTGGGCACCGCACTTGAATTCTCCGAGCCTCGGTTTGCTCGTCAATAAAATGCGGACATCAACCCAAGCCCTCAAGGGAGCGCGCCAACAAGGGTGGAGCCCTGCAGGGAGGTTGCTGGTGGGAACGGGCTCCCGCGTCCGGTCGGAGGCGCCGAGGTGCCCTTCATGGAGCCGGAAAAGAGCGGGGCTGCCGCGCCACCACGAAGGAAGGGGTCGGCGCAGAGCCAGGAGGTTCCCGCCCCGTCTCCCTCCCCTCGAGAGCTGAGTGAAGCGCGGGCGACGGTCTGTTGTTCCTCGGGTGGAAACCGGGACGAGGAGTCCCCTCGGGCAGGGGCGCGCGGAAGAGTGGGGAGGGTTTGCGTTCGGATCCCCAGCCCGACCCCCAACCTCGTTCTGTTGTTCCCGCAGAAAAACGCACCACGACGCTCGCACCGCGGCCATCCACGCGGGCGCCCCCCAGCGCGTCGCAGCCGGTGTCCCGGCGCCCGGAGACGTGCCGGCCGGCGGCTGGCAGCCCAGGTGAGGCTGGCCCAGGGTCCCGAGGCGGGGCCGGCCAAGGGCAGTGCAGACCTGATCCGGGAGGTAGAACCGAGGGCGGTGCGAGTGGTGGGAAAACCGAGACGCGGAGCTGGGAGATGTGCTGGGGCCCCGTCGGGATGCGGTGGAGAATCCGATCCTAAATGTTGGTGTCTTCGGTGTCGTCAGTGGAAACGAAGGGGAAATACTTCGCCTGTGTTATCTACATATGGGCGCCACTGGCTGGCATCTGCGCGGTCCTTCTTCTGTCCCTGGTCATCACCGCCACCTGCAGCTACAGTAAGTCCCGGGGAACGGCGGGGCGGGGCGCATCGCGCTGCTTGATCCAGGCAGCCCTCGCGGGGAGATGGGGTTGAGATTTCCGGGACTCCAAGCCGCATCGCAGGGCCAGAAACGACCCGTTTCCTTCTGGAGATGGGACGGCGCGGAAAGCCCCTTCCCGCCCCTCTTCCACTCTGCTGGGAGCTTTTGAGATGAAGCACAGATCCCTGCCTGTGCCCCGGCGGCGGCAGCACGTGTGTTCCTTCCGCGCCGCGGGGACAGGTTCGGGCTTACTCCAGGCGCCGCCGGGGAGCCCGCCTCTGCGGCCCGGGGCCCAGTGCCCACGGAGGCCGGGTCAGCCGCACCTCGGGTTGAGGTTTATCCTTGGCCCCTACCGGACTTTGGTTCCCACGCAGGTGAACCACGGGTGTATTTGCAATGTGTTTTGTATGTTTGTTTTCAGTCTTTTTTTTTTTTTTTTTTAATGAGAAGAGGGATGGAAAAGAAACTCTGACCTGGACTCTCAAGAGTTATAAACCTAAAGAAACAGGAACAGGGAAGGAGACACCATATTTGGGGGCTACTGGGAGAGGCAGAGGCACTTTACCCCTTCTTTTTTCTTTCTCCAGGAAACCGAAGACGCGTTTGCAAATGTCCCAGGTGAGTCTCTCATAACTGGTGGGCCTGCTAACCCGCTGGGCAGCCCTGGGCTGGGAGCCTAGCTTCCCAAGCAGCAGACGGTGGGCGCCTTTCCCGGAGAGGCTGCGGCAGTAGAATCCCGGGAACAGGGCACCAGCACAGTGCTGGGCCGGAGAAGCGGGACCCTGGCAACTGGGGAAAGTGGAGACCCAGGGCGGGCTGATGGGGGAGCAGTGCCACTTCAGAAAATCTGCGTCTGATCTGGCCTAGCACCTAAAAACCCATCTGAAGGATTCCCCCAATTTACTCGAGCTCTTCAAAAGGCCTGAGGTCTCTTTATCTGAATGATTTCAGCTGGGGGTTTTTGTTTTGTTTTGTTTTGTTTTTCTTCAGAAAATTTTTTCCCCCTACTTGCTTGATGTAATTTGAGAGTCAATCTTTTATCATCCGAACCAAATAAATAATGGCCTTGGTTCCTAATTCCCCTGTGCCAGTGGCAGGGCCTTGATTTGCTGCCAAGAACTGGAATGAGAGAAAGCAGGACCAGAGGCAGCTCCCTGGCCTCTCAAATTGCTGCCCCATCCATTTTCTAGGCGAGGATCAGGCCTTTGTCTCCTTTCTCACTCTCCCTGAGGCCAAGGCAGCTCTGTGCTAATATCTAACAAGCAGCCCCTCTGGCCCTGCACTGTGACGCAGGTTCAACTCAGGGACTCCCTTACCCTCACAGCAGCTCCATGTGGTGGACACCAGGGGCCCGGCTCACAGACCATCGACTCAGAGGTCAGGAAAGCTCCCCAAATTGGCAGAGACCTGATTAGTGATTACACTCAGATGATCAAAAATAGTAGCCACCATTGGATGAAATCCAGTTACCTGCCATAGAAATATACATGGATATTTATTTTCAATTCCAAGTTTCATAACAACTTTTAAAGCAATTCCTGTGACCACTATTTCATGGATGAGAAAGCTGAGGCTTAGCACATGTAGTAACTGGTTCAAGGCCATAATGCCAGCCAGAAACAGAGCTGCAACTTCTGTCCAAAGCTCAGGCTCCTGCCTGTAGTTGGGCGCTTAAGAGAGGAGGGAGTTAAAGATAACCAATTATATTCACCAGTTCTCTTCGGTCGATGAAAACATTTCAAATTTTGTACCTGGGGTTTGCATATTTCTCTGCAGAGATCCAAGTTCAACATCTTACACATCATTATTTTTAACAATGCAGATATAATGAATTTCCAATGCATATATTATAGGTGATACACCAAGGGGGTAAAGGCATTAAAAACAGAGAAGGATTTTTAGCAATTTCAATACTTGCAGTGCAGTGGGAGGAGAATCATCCCTTATCTCTATCTTTTCTGAAAGTTCTCGTTTTGAAACGAATAACAGAACAAAACTCTGCCCTGAAATACAAAGCTGTGCAGATTAAGCACGTCTGAGGAGTCCGCAAGGCTGAGCTAACACACCCGGGGGTGATGGAGGGCAACCTGCTCGCACAGAGAGGTTTGGGGGCGTGGCGCGCATAGACCCGACAGTAGTGACAATCAGCCTGTTTAGGAGGTGCCAGCCCCGTACTGAATTACCGCCCATTTCTAGTGTGGTTATCAAGGGGACTTTTAAATAAAGTAGCTCTATATGGCTGATGGTGGTGGCTTGCTCACATCCTCCCCTATCCCTGAGAACCCTCCTGGGAGCTGAGAATCGAGCTTTGGTTACCAGCCTCTTTCTCTCACCTCCATGGGCACCTTGATAAAGACCCTGGGTTCAGATCCTCGCTCCACCGCCTCCTAGTTATGTGACCTTGGGTAGGTTCTCTAGCCTCTCATGGCCAGTACATACGCCTCAGGTTGCTGTGAGGATTGAACGAGGGGGCACAAGTAAGGCACTTGGCGGGTTGCTGAGGTCATTCAGCCAGTCCAAGGCTGGAGTCCGAGGGAGAGTGGGTAGACATGGGTGGATGCGGCACTGCCTTCCAGGGGCTCTTACTACAGTGACGGTTGCCTCTCTTCCAGGCCCCTGGTCAGACCGGCAGGCAAGCCCAGCCCCTCGGAGAGATACGTCTAACATGGCAACGGGCCCTGTGCAACAGCCACTACAAGACTTCAGACTGAGAACTCTCCTCACAAGGAGGGCAACGGCCCTTCCCTTTTGTTTTTTTCAGCCTTCCTTCTTTATGTATTCATTCTCCTTATTATTATTTTTGTTGGGTGGGGGGTGGAAGGGTTACTCTTTCTTTGCCTTTAATTGATACAAAACAAACCTGTATGTCAACGGTACACCATCGGGCACACGTATCGGGGAAAGGGCAGGCTGTGTTCTCAGAGCCAGGCCGTTAGAGGTGGTGGGGGCCTCACAAGCACCTGGTCCAAACCTCGTCCCTGGCCATTTATGTCACAGAGGAGGAGGCTGAAGTCCAGGGAAGCTCCATCAGAGTCACAGCAGGGCTGGGGTTCCTCCTCCACACCGTTCAGATCTCTCTTCTGGGGGCGTTTGTCTCCGCGTGGGTTCTGTGTCTCAAACCGCAAGGGAACCAGTCATTTCTTGAGCACCCGCAATGGACCCATTACTGCACCCACAGCCGAGAGAAGGTAATGAAATAAAAGAAACTCTGCTTTTCACAGAGTTCCGTAATGTAGTTGAACAGGAGCAGAATTTTTTTATAAGAAAGCCTGAAATCATATAGACAGTAGGAATTCCTCAAATTAAGCTGAACCGAAGTCTGGAAAATGAATCCTCAAATCTCCGAATAAAACCTCTCTCACATCCCTGACTGGAGGTGAAATTGTACCCCCAGTCCTGCATCGCAGAGGGACCCACGACAGAGGAGAGGCCATCCTTTTACAAATAGGATTGGCGCGTCAGTAAGGATGAACGGAGATCCTTTTGGATCTCAAAACGTTAGATGCCATATTTGAACGTGCTCCTGGGACCACGGAGACTTTTTAGCTTGTAAAGGCAGAATCGTGAGAGAGCTGCCGGCACTACCCTGGCCTCCCCTCAGGTGGGGGTGTAGCAGAAGAGACTCCGCCCTGGTCAGAGGAGGGGAGGAGTCTAACTGCCCAAAGGGCTGCCCCGCACACACATTTCCTCCCCCGTGGTGTTGTACTGCAACTGTTCTCACAGCAAGAAAAACATTCAACTAGATAAGGAAATAAGAATCATCCATAATTCTTTACCCCCAGTATAACCCACTGTTAATATTACGATATGTGTCTTCAGATTATTCTCTATGCATACGTGTAGAATATATTTTTTGATTTTTAAATGGAATTGCATTATGCTTTTTATAAGTGGCTTTAATAAACAAACCTTTACAGCATACTTTTTAAAAATATATTTCATTGATTCTGTTATTACAGTTCCAGTTTCCCCCCTTTGCACTCCTCCCTCTGGTACCCCACTTCCCTCCAGCAATCCCCCGCTTACTTCATGTCCGTGGGTCATTCATGTAAGGCTACTCCATTCACTTTATTATTCTTAACATCCCCCTGTCTATTTTGTACCTACCAATTATGTTTCTTAGTCCCTGAACCTTTTTCCCTATCTTCCCCCTTGCTGCTAACCCTTCAAATAATCTCCACATCTATGATTCTAATATAATTCTTATTCTAATTGCTGAGTTTGTTTTTGTTTTTTAGACTTAGTTGTTGATAGTTGTGAATTTGTTGTCATTTTAATGCTCATAGTTTTGATCTTCTTTTCCTTTTTTTTTTTTAGAAAGGGGAAGGGAGGGAGGAGAGGGGAAGACAAACATCAATGTGTGAGAGATGCATCGATCAGTTGCCTCTTGCACACCCCCAACTAGAGACCAGGCCTGCAACCCAGGTTTGTGCCCTGACTGGGAACCGGCAACCTATTGGTTCGCAGGTTGGCACTCAATCCACTGAGCCATACCAGCCAGGGCTTCTTTTTCTTAAATAAGTCCCCGTAACATTCATATAATAAGGGCTTAGTGATGATGAACTTCTTTAGCTTCACTTTGTCTGAGAAGCACTTTATCTGCCCTTTCATTCTAAATGATAGCTTTGCTGGATAGAGCAATCTTGGTTGTAGGTCCTAGCTTTTCATCACTTTGAATACTTCTTGCCAATTCTTTCTTCCCTGAAAAGTTTCTTTTGAGAAATCAGCTGACAGTCTTATGGACACTCCTTTATAAGTAACTTTCTCCTTTTCTCTTGTTGCTTTTAAGATTTTCTCTTTATCTTTAACTTTTGGCATTTTATTTATTTTTTTAATAAGACATAGCCTATTTTTTTAAATTTTATTTATTTATCTTTAGAAGGGAAGGGAAGGAGAGAGGGAGAGAAATATCAATGTATGGTTGCCTCTTGTGTGTCCCCTGCTAACAACTGGCCTGCAACCCAGGCATGTGCCCTGATGAGGAATCGAACTGTGATCTTTTGGTTCACAGGCCTGTGCTCCATCCACTGAGCTACACCAGCCAGGGCTAACCTTTGGCATTTTAATTATGATGTGTTTTGGTGTGGTCCTCTTTGGGTCTGACATGTTTGGGTCTTTGTGCTTCCTGGACTTGTATGTCTATTTCCTTCACTGAATTAGGGAAGTTTTCTTTCATTATTTTTTCAAATAAGTTTTTGATTTGCTTTTCCTCTTCTCATTCTGGTATCCCTATGATTCATATGTTGGCACTTTTGGAGATGTCCCGGAGTCTTCTTATTCTCTCCTTTAAAAAAAATTTTTTGTTTCTTCATTCTATTCTGGTTGATTGTTTGTTTCTTCTTTATGTTCCAAATCGTTGATTTGAATCCTGGCTTCCTTCCCCTCACTGTTGCTTCCCTGTGCATTTTTCTTTATTTCCCTCCCAGCGTAGCCTTCCTTTCTTCCCTTATGCTTTTGCCATACTGTGACTTCTCTGAGCATCCTGATCACCAGTGTTTTGAACTCTGCATCTGATAGGTTGGCTGTCTCCATTTCTCTTAGTTCTTTTTCTTGGGTTTTGTTCTGTTCTTTCATTTGGGACATATTTCTTTGTTTCCTTGATTTGGTAGCTTCCTTGTGTTTGTTTCTGTGTATTAGGTAGAGCTGCTTTGACTCGTGGTCTTAGTGCACCTGTTAAGTGGTATGGGGCCGAGCCTTGGGTATTTGCTAGGGCAGGGCACCCCCCTTCACTATTTTGTGACTCTGTGTGTCAGGGGTAGGTTGGAGAGGGAGCAATGTCACTGGCCGGCTGCTGGAGGCTTACTCAGCACTTGTGCCATTTCCAGTCACTTCTCCCCTTTCCATGTGACTGGTGTCCCTCTAGCTGCTGCCCTGGAGGTGGCTCCCGGAATGGGTAAGTTTGCACACGTTCTAGGACTATGCAGGCCCTTTAAATGGACTCTCCTGAGAGATTGGCAGTTTCTTCTGCTGTCCCAAACCCCACTGGTTTTTACAGCCAGAAGTTATGAGGCTTTATTTTTTCATTGCTGGAAACCTGGCCTGTGTGGTCTGGCCTGGACCTGGGATCACTCGCTCCTAAGGTATCCCTCTCAATTTTTACCCACCACACATGAGTGTGGGACTGACCACTGAGCCAGCTGCCTCGCTGCCCCCACACCACGTCCTCTCCACCCCAGCTCCCCGCCTCCACCCCTCCTGCCTGTCTGGTTGAATATGGCTTCTTTAAATCCTTGTTTGTCGGACTTCCTCACCATTTGGTTTTCTGGCTGTTCTGGGTGTTTTTGTTTTGAGGTTAGCTGTGATCCTTTTTATGGTTGTGCAAGGAGGTAAAGCGTGTCTAGCTACACCTCCATCTTGACTGGAAGTGCAGCACACTTTTTAGTGGCAAAATAACATTCCATGTTTGGTTGTGCCATCATTCATTAAACTCTTATTGACCGCTTCATGGTTTCCAATTTTCCACTTCTACGGCACTACTAAAACTGTGTACACATCTTTGTTTCTTTTTTTAATTTATTTTTTATTGATTATGCCATTACAGTTGTTCTATTCCCCCCTTCATTCCCCTCCACCCTACCCCCGCCCCACCATTACCCCCCTTTAGTTTATGACCATGTGTCTCAAGTTCTTTAGATTCTATATTTCCCATACTATTCTTGCCCCCCATCTATTTTCTATCTACTGTCTATGCTACTTGTTTTCTGTACCTTCTCCCCCCTTCTCCTCCTCCCACTCCCCTGTTGCTAACCCTCCTTGAGATCTTCATTTCTATGTTTCCACTCCTGATCTAGCTGTCCTTTTAGTTTGCTTTTGTTTTAGGTGTGGTTGTTAATAACTGTGAGTTTGTTGTCCTTTCACTGTTCATGTTTTTTTTAACTTCTTTTTCTTAGGTAAGTCCCTCTAACATTTCATATAATAAGGGCTTGGTGATGATGAACTCCTTGAATTTGATCTTATCTGAGAAGCACCTTATCTGTCCTTCCATTCTAAATGAAAGTTTTGCTGGATAGAGCAATCTTGGTTGTAGGTCTTTGGATTTCATGACTTGGAATACCTCTTTCCAGCCCCTTCTTGCCTGTAAGGTCTCTTTTGAGAAATCTGCTGACAGTCTGATGGGAACTCCTTTGTAGGTGACTGTCCCCTTATCTCTTGCTGCTTCTAGTATTCTCTCCATTTTATTCTTGGCTAATGTAATGATGATGTGCCTTGGTGTGTTTCTTCTTGGGTCCAACTTCTTTGGGACTCTCTGAGCTTCCTGGATTTCCTGGAAGTCTATTTCCTTTGCCAAATTGGGGAAATTCTCCTTTATTATTTGTTCAAATAAGTTTTCCACTGGTGGCTGTTCCTTTCCCCCTTCTGGTTCCCCTATAATTCGGATGTTGGAGTGTTTAAAGATGTCCTGGAGGTTCCTAAGACTCTCTTCATTTTTTTCGAATTCTTGCTTCTTCACTCTTTTCTGTTTGGCCATTATTTGCTTTCTTCTGGTCCACTCCATTGATTTGAGTCCCAGTTTCCTTTTCATCGCTATTGGTTTCCTGTGCAATTCCATTCATTTCAATTAGTTTTGTCTTCATATGTTTCTCTAATTTGTGACTATAATCAACCAGTTCTGTGAGGATGCTGATCACCAGTTTTTAAACTGTGCATCTGAGAGTTGTGCTATTTCTTCATCGCTTAGATTTATAGGCTCTGGGGCTTTGAGATCTTCTTGAGCCATTTTCGGTCTGTTTGTGCCTGTTAAGTATGAGGAGTGGAGCCTTGGACTCCCAGGTCGCTGGGTTGTGATGCTGTATGTGGGGGCATGGTCCCATAGCTGGGACCTGCTGGGTCCCATCCAATCGCCCACTCCCTCGCTTGTCTATCCGAGCACGAATGTGCGACCACAGTCAACCCGCGCAGCCCTGCTCCCTGGCTGTTTCCCCGCGGTTGCTTGCTTGGTCGCTTGCTCGGTCTCTCACTAGGTCCCACCCTGCGCCTGGATTCCGGCCTGAGTCCTTCTGACCGAGTTTTCCTGTGCAACCCCGCTCCGCCAGCTGCTGGTTTCGCCCCTTACCGGTCAGGCTGAAGAATTTGTTGTTAACAGACTTTCGAAAAGTTCAATTTTCTGTGTTCTGGCTGTGTTTTCTGTTGCTAATATTTAATTGTCTCTAAACTTGGTTGTGTGAGAAAGCACGGCGTCTCCACCTATGCCTCCATCTTGGCGGAAGTCCCCACATCTTTGTTTCTTTAAGATAAATACCCAGAAGTGAAATTACTGAGTCACTCCACCTTGGACTCCCCATTTTCACATAAATTAAAACAAATTAACCTCTTCTTCCATCACTTTCTTTTCTTCTTTTTAAAAAATATTTTATTTATTTATTCTTAGAGTAGAAGGGAGGGAGGAAGAGGAGAGAAGCCTTGCTGTGTGAGAGAAACATCTACAGGTTGCTTCTCACATACCCCCAACCAGGGGCCTGACCCACAGCCCAGATGTGTCCTGATAGGAATTGAACCGCAAACTTTGTTTGTAGGACAACACTCAACACTGAGCCACACCAGCCAGGGTGTCCATCACCATCTTTCCTGCTGTTATTCCTTTGTAACATGATACTCCTGACACTCCTCTTGCGCTACATCGCAAAGTCTCCATTCTTTTTGCTGGGATAAAATGTAGAGAAAACCACACAGACCATAAGTGTAAGCTCCAAGACACCATTAAGTGAACATATACAGCTAGCACCAGGTCAAAAACAGAACTTTTCCTACCCTCCACATACTGCCTTTTGCAACCTTAACTGGTAAAACTCAAATACTTTTACAGAACAGAAAGTGAGAGGAAAATGTACCCCAAGTAACAGAAAGCAGAAGTGAAAGCTAAAAAACGTCCAATAAGAGGAAGAGTCTAATATATCCTAAATTAAACCATAGCAGGCCAGAGACTAGTAGAGGCAAGAGTAATTCCCATTTCATAGCTCGGCCAACTAAGAGAAGACCGCTCATGTTCCCGACTGTACATTGGAGCTTTGCATCAGCAGAGGGCAGCTGCCTAAAAAGTAGCCAGACTGTGAGATGCCAACACTTCCTGCTTATGTGTGAACTTTTCTGACTGCTGCCCAGAGCAATGGATAGTAAACACTTCTTCCTTATGTGCACCTATCCTAGAACTGACCCCACTTCACCTTTTCCCTTATCTATACCCAATGCAAATTCTTTCAAAAGAACTTCCACCTTTTCCCCCAAAACCGTAATGTCTTCAGCTCCAGGGCAGTGCGTCCCAGGAGCTGCCCTGGTCTCCTGCATCCAGTGCTGTTGCCGGTGGTTCAGGCTATGTGTCCCAGGGCCCAGTCCCTTGTCCTGCTAGCATGTAGCACAATAAACTCTTTCAGAAAAGCTTTTTGGCTGTGAAAGTTTTTAACATTTCCTGTGAGACAAAGTCTTGCTCCTGCCCCCTCCTCCCTGAATCTATCCAGCCAACCAGATCCAGGGGCCGTGACACCCCAGGGTCAGAGGCTCCGCTCACAGCAGGTTCTGAGGCTCAAGGGGAAGCAGGGCTTGGGCTCTGGGCTGCTCTCTGGGTTCCCTAGAAAGAGTGAGGAGGAACCTCCTGTACCGGCACTGGCCTATTCGTGCAGGAAACCTGCGAAGATGGCGTGGAGAGGAACCCAGGCGAGGGTGAAGACAGGAAAAGGGCATTTCCATCACACGCAGCACTTTCCTCGTGCACATACAGCTCAGGCACTGACTGAGCAGCTAGGGGACATGCTGCGGAAGCTACAAAGACAGTGAAGTACTTACTTTTTCTTCATACTCTTTAAAAAAGGGTTTCACTTACTATCATCAATAAAATAGTAAACAATCATTTGGAGATTAAAAGTATCAACATAGGAAAAAGTATTCATTAGATCGGCCTTCAGAACCGGGCAGAAAACAGAAAACAAATCTGCAGGCCACGAGGCCTAAAGCACGATAACATGGGCTGTGGACTTAGAAGGGGGCTTAGAAGGGGGCTCAGGGGGCTCGCTGGTGACCAGACATTCTACCCACTTGCTCTACAAGTGCAGAAGGAGCACCCACTGTGCAAAGCCGGCAGCCTCAGGCCCAAGACTAATATTTCACTTGCCTATTTCTAGCCTCAAGCATTGTTTCTTTAAATATTTCTATGTGGAAAATGCCCACGACGCATTTTTTTGGACCCTGAAAAACAGGAAGTTGAGAAATGACTTCTCTATCATGCTATAAAGTTAGTACCAGACATCTGAAATCAAGCCTCACTGTGGTTCATTTAACAAACCTTCACTCATTTAATAAAACCATATCCTATTCGTGGAAGAAATAAAGCAGATACATTTGCCATTTTTTCTCCTCCAGCTGTTCAACAGCTCTTAAGAGAGCCCACCCTGCACTTGGAAATCCCCTGCCACTCTTCACCCGGTGGATCAGAAATAGGTCTCCCTTTCCTACCAGCAAGAAGCTGCCCCTCCCCGCTCCCCTCTGCCTGCGTGCAAATCCTGCCCAGCACATGATTTCATGACCACCTGGGACAGGCGCCTCTACACCTGCTCGTAAAAGTGGCGTTTCTCCGCCAAAGGGAAACAAAGGAGGCCCTGGTTGTCTTAGGTTGAATGTAGAGACTCTGAGAGCAGCATCCAGGCTCCATTTAGTAACTGTGCTCTCTGGCAAGTGACCTAATGTCTTGATACCTCAGTGTCCCCACTTGTAAAATGGGGATAATAATACTCCCAACCACTATGGGGTGGTGGGAAGAATATATGAGCTTTATGTTTTTTCTTTATCTTCACCCGAGGTCATGCTTATTGATTTTAGAGAGGGGATGGGAGGGAGAGAGAAGGGGAGAGGAACCTCAGTGTGAGAGAGAAATATTGATCCCTTGCATCTCACACTGGGAACTAAACCTGCAACCCAGGTACGTGTCCTGACTGGGAATCAAACCATGACATTTGTGGTTTACAAGACGACACTCTAACCAACGGAGCCACACCGGCAGGCTTATATGTATTTTATCAAAGTGCTTAGCACAGATCCTAAAACACAGTAACAAATAACACTGAATAAATTAATTGTACTGAATTTTTCAAAACGAGTGTCATACCAATTACAGTGAATGCAGCCACCTGTGCCTAATATTTCCCTTTTTTTTCTGAAAAAGTGCACCTGGTACTCGGTCTCAGTGGCTACACGTTACTGTGTATACCCAGCGACCTCAGTGTCCCAGTGCCTCGAGGACAACCCTTCACGCGTCTCACAAGAGCTCAGTCCCAGGGCCCAACCTCTGCGCCAGGCCATTTGAAGCTCCCCTCAGCCTTGCCTCCTGACCACCACCCCCCACTGAGCTGGGCAGGCCGTGCCTGTGTGTGCACCAGAGAGCTCTACGGTGTCTGAGCAGACGGAGAGGGCCGGCAGAGCAGAAAGAGCATGTGTTCCGCCATTCTGCCACCTCGGCCCCATCCCTTCAGGCATGTCTTACCTTTGCACACCTGTTACGTTCCTGTTTTCTGCTCTCCCTTAGTTGTGAGCTTCAGATGTGATGTCTTATGTTTTAATGACTTAATAATGGCTACCTGCTACTTAGCACTCACCACAGGCCAGGTATCTCAGTTAGGCCTTGTCAGAATTATGAGACAGGGCCCTGGCTGGTGTAAGTCAGTGGACTGAGTGCGGGCCTGCGAACCAAAGGGTCACCGGTTCAATTCCCAGTCAGGGCACATGCCTGGGTTGCAGGCCAGGTCCCCAGTTGGGGGCACATGAGAGGTAACCACACACTGATGTTTCTCTCCCTTTCTCCTTCCCTTCCCCCCTCTCTAAAAAATAAAATTAATCATAATCTTAGAAAAAAATTATGAGGTAGGAACTATTACTTTACTTCACAGAGGAGGAAACTAAGGCATAAAAAATTTCTATCACTTGCCCAAGATGACACTAGACTCTGGTGGCACCAGGATTTCAACTCAGGTCTAACCCTTTCTTTCATATTTAAGAAATAAATATATAAATACATAAATAAATAAATAAATAAATAAATAAATACATTTATTTTAGACAGGGTGGGGAGGGAAGAGAAAGAGGGGGAGAGAAACATTAATTGGTGGCCTCTCACACACCCCCAAATGGAGATCTGGCCAAAAACCAAGCATGTGCCCTGACTGGGATCAAAATGGTGACCTTTCAGTTGGTGGCTGGAGCTCCGTGCACGGAGCCACACCAGCCAGGGCTTAGGTCCAATCCTGTTGATAAAAGAACTTCCAGACTAAGAAGTCTTAGAAGAGGGCAAAACCGAAGACAACTGCTAGAAAGCAACATCTCAATGGATTGAAAAAATGCTCCAAAACATGGCAGTTATGCAGCTTACTTTATACAATAGAATCAAAGGAGGAAACAAGGGAGGTTACATTAAATTCATCGGCGAGCAGGAGAAAGCAAAGCAGGGAAATCCTCTAGGATTGGATAAAAAGCTGAACAGAGAGACACATCCTTCTTTTACATTGGCCGGTCCAGGATACTGAATCATTGCCATTTACAGCACAGAGAGATGGTATGTGGACAAGATAACGATGTGGTCTCGTGCTCTGGTGCGGGTGGCTGTAACTTCAAGGGTTCTGGAAAAGATTACTCTGACGTTTCCAAGGTATGTTATCTTACATGTACACAGACAACAGACAACTTCAAAGGTAAAGGTTGACCTTTGTCAATAAAGCAACAGGCCTAGCATGCGACTTCCCATCACGATATGTTCAGACCACCTGTGTGTTTTTATGGGGGGGGTCTCTGGGTTCATAGGGCCCACCACGTGGGCCTCCCCTGAGTTTGTCAGGCGTAGTACTTGGCCCACTGGTCCAATTCTATATTATTATTAATATAGCTCTGCTATATTGAGCTTTCTATAGTCTGCTTTTAATTTTTAAATTAGGTGAATAAAACATTTTAAAATGCTCTAAAAACCTATAAGCACCTCAAAACCAAAGAAACTTTCCCCCTATGCAGCCCAGATAGAAAACAAAGGCCACCACCTGCTGTGGAATCAAATCAAATGGGAAGGCATCATTCCAGAGGGAGAGAAGGGCAGGGCCCTGTCTGAAGTCAGGCCGAGTCTTCTTCTAACACGAACACCACCAGAGTCTAAGAAATGCGGCTGGAAATATGTCAGTGAGCTCACATGCTCGAACATCTCAGGGCAGGTGAAAAGCTGCACTGATGACCGGTGCTGATGGCTTAGTTCCATTACGTGAACGAAATGTCATTGTTTCCTGGCTGAGATGCACAGTTAAGTGTGGCAAAGAGTGCAAGTTGCTTTGCTAACTTCATTCTCCCTTTCTTACTTACAGAACACTTGTTTTATTGCAGGTGGCAATGTGCCCAGCTAAGAGACAATATTTCCCAGACTTCCTTGCAGCCAAGTGTGGCTTTATATTGCTGGGTGGTGCTTCTTGGAAAGTCTCTTAAAGGGGCTAACTCGGCAAGGTTATTCTTACCCCACCCCCTTCTCCTTCATTCTGGGAACAGTTTTGATTAGACTGAGGTGAGACTGAGGCTACGTGTTAAGGCTGTGAAGCAGAAGGTTGGGAACGTGGGCTCCTGCTGGCATGAAGTCACCACACAGGTCCTAGACCGCCTACTCCACACAGGCCGCTAACTGGTACACACTAGCAGAGGCAAAGGCCCTCGGCCCAACTTTACTGGACTACCTCTCAAAACTGTCACAATTTAGTAATATCCCATGAGATTCCTCTTCAGGGCCGACTAGCTTACTTACGTAAAATAACTGAAAGCAACCAGGTCTTGTGCTTAAGAATGAAAGAAAACCTAAAATGCAGTTCTAATCTGTTCAGAAGGGCAAAGCTCTAGAAATGATTAGAGTGTTGACAAATAACGTTTCCTTTTAAGGAACATTTTTGCTTTAGAGGAAAAATGACACCCAAATCCTTTACTTGAATCGCACTTGCATGGCGGCTGAATGTCATCTTCCGATGGAGTAGAAACTCCAACCCCAACTGGAAACTGGCAAGTCACACAAGCCACATCATGCAGGAGACCAATATGTGTAAGAAGAGTATGCTGAAGTTAGAAATATGCCATCCTAGAAAATGTAGGCAGCAAGAAGAGGAAAATATTTCAGACTAGAGCAAGAAAGCCCATCACTTGAGAAAGAACACACTGATGCTTCTCCAAATTGCAAAAGGGTTCAGAGCATGAACTTGCTATATTTTCCTTGCATTTCTCACTCTGGCATTATCTTGATCTTCACTGAGTAGAAGCCAAGTCTGTGTTGTTCACCACTCTACCCCCAGGAACTACAACGCTCAACAAATACTAACAACTCATCTTAACTGCCTACTGTACTGGCCTACCTGGCTCTAACCTTGTCCCCTCTCCAACTACCTTTCATCCCCCTGTAGCCACACTGGGCCTTAAAAATACACAACTTACTGCACCTTTTCCTTCTCTTCCCTCCCATTATATCCCAGTAGTTAAGTCACTGATGGAGTTCCTTCACTACCGGGTCCTGGCCCTCTACACTTCTGCATCTATCAGTAGTTCATAAGATCCGGGAGGCCAAGGACCCTCTTTCCTCAATGCATGGCACTTAAAAAATTCCATCACATCACTGAGGTGCCATACCACATGGCAAATACTTTCTGCACTTGACATACACACACCTGTTTAAATGATTAAACTAATGGATTCTATTGTACAAGCCAATATTGAGCATGAAGCACTTTTCCTTTCCCAAGCTGGGAGGAGGCATAGCTAAAACTGAAGAATCCTTGATACACAGGCACTCTTGCGTAGGCAAGAGTATTTCTAGTGTTTGGATATATTTACTAACATAGAAAAGACTCACGAGTGTAAGAAACATCCCATTGCAAGAAAAGCTTTTTTGGAGGTATCTTGCTCTTGCTGCGTGCTGGCATGTGAAGACGCTCCCTGCTTTGGATTTCCCAAGAGCATGAATCAAGAAAAGTTAGCCAAACTTCAGGCTCAGGTCTGGCTAGGGGGCAAGGGTTACAGCTCGCAGAAAAAAAAGGCAGTGCATAGAACAGCCACAGCTGATGACAAAAAACTTCAGAGTTCTCTAAAAAACTGGCTGTGGATAACGTAGCTGGTATTGAAGAGGCAAACATGATTAAAGATGATGGAACAGTTATTCATTTTAACAATCCCAAAGTCCAAGCTTCCCTTTCTGCCAATGCCTTTGAATTACCAATCACGCAAAAGTCAGACCAATCACAGAAATGCTTCCTGGAATATTAAGTCGGTTTTTGGTGCTGACAGACTAACAAGTCTTAGGAAGTTAGCTGAACAGTTTCCTCGGCAAGTGCTGAATAGCAAAGCACCAAAACCAGAAGACATTGATGATGAGGAGGAGGATGTTCCAGATCTTGTAGAACATTTGGATGAGGCATCAAACTATGAAGCTAACTAAAATTTTTTCCTGGTTTTTGCAAGCTGGCATGGATTAGACTTAACATCAGCTATGTGGTTCCAAAGTTTTACAGACACGGAGAGTATCAACTGTTACTAGTTGGTAATATAAATATTTTGTATATTAACAATGCTCTTTGTTCAGCATTTTTCGGTCATTTGATTTTGCATTTTGCAAAAATCAAATCTCCCAGGATCTACTCTTTTAGTCAAAATAAGAAGTATTGGCGCAGCTTAAGGGTATTTTGATTCTTGATTCTTTTTTGTTTGGGATATTTTTGGTGTGTGTATGTTTATATGTGTGTGTGGGTATGAGTAAATACAGTGGAGAGCAAATTGGAAAACAGTTCTATTTATCCTCCTCCTTCCCCCAGTAGAAATAAAACAAATCTTTACATTTGTTCCTTTAAATTTTTTTCTAACGCATAAAATTAAATGAATTAATCTTGGATTTCAAATCTGAAGAGATTTGACTCTTGAACATTTGGTTTTCATTTGCTTGGTTAACACATTTTTCATACATTTCTCTGGGTTTAAAATGTCTAATTTTCACCAGCTTCCTGCTGGTGAAATAGGTAGCATATCTTTGGTGCAGTTGCCTTGGATTCATTTACCTAGTCAGACCCAGAAGAAATTTCTTTCTAAATGCCTTTTTCCCTCTCCTTTTGACCTCCACATGGCCTGGCTCGGCCCATCTTTAGTAATGCTCTTCATCATCTTATACCTAGCCTCAGTAGAAAGTTCTCCATAGAGTTAAGTGCCTAATCCCTCTTTCTGGGGAATGTGTTCCCTTAAGAAATAACACTTCATCTTCAACTATTTCCCCCTTGATTTTACAGTTTGATAGATTTCAAACTGGAATAGCTAGCATGTGCTTGCTAAATAATTTTATGCCAGCCTTATCCTGTATGTATCCTAGCTGTTCTTCATAGCAGGTGCAAAAATGCCTTATTTATTTATTTTTTTAGCAAGGTTGGAGTCGGGAATGTCCTTTTGAATCAGAAAAAAAAAAAAAGTCATATACTCATCCCCCAGCACCAAAGGACATTCTGGGAAGTTATTGGCCCAAGGATTTTTTCAACCACTCTCCTACTCTGGCCTTGAGCCTACCTCGAGAGTGGGTCTTATTATTATTGCTGCTCGCAGCATCCTCCTGCATGTTTACTAGAGTAATGCTTTGGGGAGAACACTGGTAAAACACAGTATTTAATTTTCGCCTCCTTTCAGAGGACTTGGAGGTAAGTTGCATTCATTCAAGTTTCCCTCTTGATGTCTCATAATAAAAGCCTGCATTTTACTATATCAGCATTTGTTTTAGCCAATATTTAAAGATAAGATTTAGAAAATCTATCATTTCCTGGCCCAAGATCAAACTGGCTTAACCTCACAGCACATCAGCTTTGTTTCAAGCTAGATCTTTACTTGACATCTGAAGGGCAAGACCAACAACATACCAAGCAATCTGTAAACACAAAGGCAAAGCTCTTGTGTTTTGTCATCCAGACACCTCAATTTATTTTATAAATTTGTTCATTTTCCTGTTATGTTTTATGTAATATATGGGCTTAAATACAAAATAAAATAACAAGAGGATAAAAAACAAGTTTTCAGGAAAAAGGAAAAAAATGTTTTCTATCATCCATATATTGACAGAGATTTCAAAGCAGCTTTGTGAGTGGATCACAGCATCGTTGTCCCCAGTGCAAGGTTTTCTAAACTACAGATCTTTACCCATTAGTGAGTCATGCAATCCATTCAGTTTTGAAGAGCATTAAATAGGAGAGACTGAATACATCAGAGTGCATCACACATTATAAGGATTACATAGTTTTATACAACTTGTTTCAGAAACACAACTTTATCTTCATACAGGGTTATGATAGTGAAATTATTTCTTAAAGCATGCCAGAAAAAAAGTTAGGAAAGGTTGTCATCTGGGAAGTGGTATTTCTGTTTGCTGGAATGTTTACATCATGCTTCTCCACTGGGAGGGGCTCACAGGTTGTATTATCTTAGGTGTGTTTCCAGTCTCTCTTTTGCCATTACAACATCCCATAGTCTTACATGTCTGGTGCTTTCATCCTTCCCCATTTTGGTGGGGAGGTAGAAAATACATTTTGCCTCGCAGGAAATGTAACTCCCTCAATTACCTAGATGCTCAAACAAACACAGTCAAACCACAGTTCTCAAATGTCTCCCATCTCGAACAATTGGGTTCTTGATCAAGCTGTTCACAGAAATGTCTCAGTTGCCAAACTTCAGTTCTCGACCCAACCCTTTCATGCTGATAACTATGTGAGCCGTCACGCGTCTCTCAGGTGACAAAGGAGATTGTATTTGAACAAATCACTTTTCAAACAGCCTTCCAGAACAAACCAAGTTCAATAACCCAGGTTCCACTGTACACTGATTTTTTAAGTAACTGTGCACTAAACATTCCCAAAATACACTAAATTTAACCTTTCTTGATGACTTGATACTTAGTCATCAAGAAATGGGAAAACTTGTACCCCTTATCTTCAGTATATGTAATCCTTACCCAACACACTTAAAAGGGAGGACACGTCATAAAAAAGGGAGCATCCAGGAGGCTCTTTAAAGGAACCCAGTTTGCTCACAAACATGCAGATCCTGGCTCAGCAGGTCTGAGTTAGAGGCCCAGCATTCAACACATCTGGCAATGATGCTAGGACCACATTCAGAGCCCCAGAGAGCCCCAAATGCTGCAGGAGTAAGTGGTGAGATCTTTGGCCCATCCTGCCAGACCTCATCGAGACTACCTGAGCCACTGGCTCTAAATGTGGTTGGGTGGGACCCACAGTGGTTTAAGTTTTATCTAAAATCTGGTAAAAATGTATCTTCCCTAGAAAAATATACAAAAGCTGCACCAATAGATTGTTTCTATCACTTCAGCTTGTCACTGAGTAGGAGACTACTCAGCCTCAGTGCCTCCCTGACAATGCCGAGTGTCAGCCACGCTCCACCAGCAGCCTGGGTGGAGCTTTCACATCGGTCAGAGCAGGGCAGAGTCCTGGCCGCGTCCACGAGGTAGGCATCAGAGGACACACTACGGTAACCACTTTTTTTGTAAAGTTTTTACTCATTCTCCAAGTGAGAAGAGGGGCATGGTGTGGAGAGACACACCGGCATTGAGGGGTGGGGCTCTGAGCTTTTACTGGGTTATAATTGGATTAAAAAGGTGGAGGAGGGTTTGCTGTCCTGCAGCCCCTGTGGGCGGCAGGAGGCTGCAGTTCGTCCCAATGTTATCTTCTGCTTGTGGTCATAGGGAGCGGTTGGTTAAGCCTCCTTTTATTCTTGCTTTCCAGAAATTTCCAGCCCTGAGGACGAGCTCCTACCTCAGCACTGACAAACGTATCTTGGTGGATTTGTTCCACAGCTGACAGGCAGCTTTCCCCACACGGTCATTGGCTGAGGAGGAGGCCGTCCGCAGAGAGGCGGAGGAGGGTCAGAATCCTCTGTCCAAACCTCAGAGACAGGGTGAGGGGGTCAGCCCGGGTCGGCTTCCGCTGCCCACTGCTCCCCTAGTCGCGAGTCTCAGGAGGCTGGAGGAGAGGGAGACATAGAGCATGTCCCCATATGGGCCACCGAAATATTAGGGTGGTTGGTGACAGGGCTGAATTGGTAAAAGAATTCATAAAAAAGAAAGTGTAGAGAGGGAGGATTTTATTTGCTCTCCAAGTAAAAAGAGGGGTGTGGTGTGGAGAGGTACACCAGCATGTAACCACTGCTTTAGAAACTGGGCACTGGGCTTAGCCACCTCTTCTCCTCACACTGCTAAGTGGCACAGGAACAGGATGAGATGGTGACAAAAAACATTTTATTAAATTCTGAATGTGCAGACCCTTAACAAAGGCATCCAGCAACATTCTCTTCTCATAGCTGGCACCTCCATTCTCCCTCGCTCATACTTCCGTCACATTTACACAAACTGGTTCCATAAAATTTTTTAAATGTCCATTTCTTTAATTTTAAAAATATATACAGGAGAAGCCATGTATTTGACAAAAGAATACACACATTAACAAAGCATTTCTTATAGTTCCCTAAACTATTACCAGCCTGAAATTCATAAATATACCAGAATTTTTTAAGTTAAAATAATATCCCTGTAACTACTAAATATGCTAGATTTCTTCCAGAAATCAAATGAACCAAGAATATGAATATGGTTTGTGTTAAATAAGGTTTATTGTTAGCTTTATTGCCTATTGTCTATAATATGCAATTTTATTGTGCCTTTGCAAACAGGATACATTGCTTAAAAAACTGATCAAAATTTTCCATACATATAGCTCTATATAATAGATTACAGTGCAACACTATTCTTGTTACATAATTATAGAAATACTATAGAACCCAAGAGCACAGGGTAAGCAAAAGAAATATAATCCTGAGCCATCTGAACAAGATGGATGAATCCTTTTAGTGTAAGTTTAGAGAACACAGAGGGGGAAACATGCACACTGCAGTCGTGAGCAAAATACATTAATTACTTGTTCCTTGCTAGACACACGTGGGGGTAATGGTGAATTCAGAGACGTGCACACTCACTCACACTCCCATTTTCTTCTCCTGCTTCCCTCCCACCTCCAGTACATTCACTCCCTCCCCTTCCCAAAAGAAAAGATCAGGCACTAAACCCTAGTGAACCCCACATCTGCCTTGATGCAGAACATTAAATGACTGCTAAAATGAGAGTGCAGGTCCTCACCCATGGGAAACAAAGCATGTGCTGTACGTCGATCCCAGCGGCTTGTCTCTATGAAGTAATGAAACATATGCTTATTGCAGTTTAAAACTGTAGAGGGAAATGTCTGGAAAACAAAACTTTGTTTTCTCTCCTGATGTCTGAAAGTAAAATCAACAGTGGGAAACTCACCCTAAAACTGGATGCCTCATCTATTAAAATACATTTGTCATTTTATTTTTGGTATGTAATCAATTATAGCTCAATAAACAGTCCATGAAGTCTGTACCTGCTTATGGTAAACTGACCACAGCTGGACAGGTGCACGTTAGTCCTTGTGAACATTCCCTCGAGACCAGAACGTTCTAGTGTTAGCGAAGGTAATGTATGTTAAGTAATGACAGGTATTTGGTTTGTGTCATCACCTTATACAGCCTAGTGATGAAATCAACCAAACCACACCTCCATGCCTTCCCTGAAAATAACCTGAGTCTTCTGACTACGCAGACTGACCAGTGTGACTGGCAGGCCACTTAATCAGAGGTTGAACCGGAAAACCAGAGGACTAATGTCTACGAGCAGTTTGTCTTGTGCAGATGACCAAGAGTTCTTGGTCTTTGCAGGATCTAGTGTCCCAACGGCTGAAATCACTGAGGTGGAAATAGCTCACAGCATGAAGAGTACGGAACGTTAACTGCATAACCTGCGGAACTGCCTGGAGACGAAAACAGGATCCTCACCCCCACGTAATTGGCGTGGGTCTTAGTGTCTCTGTACACACAGCTGCTACAGGAAAATCAAAGAAAAAGGTTTACTTTATAACTTTCTGATATTCAATTAGATGCTCATACACTCATAAAATACTCACACACTCTATGAATATGAGGTGACTCTTCAAAATTTTAAAATCAAGAGGCACCAATACCCGTTCATTTATGTATTAGAAGTCTCACATAATTACCACTAAAACAACAGAAATGGCATCTGTGATGATCACACCACAGAGAAAAAAGATCTGAAGACAACTTCAGCCACGGCACTTCAGACTGTACTTGAAAGCACAGATGCTCTGGCTAAATCAGAATCTAAGAATCTAATAAGGTTTTATTGGTTTAGCATAGTCCAGGACAAATGGAAATGGTTCCTAAAGGAATTTAAGAAACCACTCTGAAATTGTTTTCAATGTACATTATTTTAATTGGTCTGACTGTAAAAAACCTTGGTTCTACCATGACCGCTTGCAAGTGGAACGCAGAGACTGACGAACCAAAGAGCATCCTCCCGCAGTGCTGACATCCACAGCCCACGGACCTGACACCACTGGTGAAGGCGTTTTTAGAGTAGCAAGGACAGCATATTCTATTTTAGTATCTTTGGTTAAGGCCTGGCCTCTTCAAATCCACCTACTCTTCACATTTAAGTCACCAATGAATTTTAGTCCATGCATTTAGTTAAAGGTCACAAGACATAATTTTCATGTTAAATCATCAAGAGTTTCAAATATTTGGCCCTAACCCTGGCCAGTAGGAGGACTACGAGGACCTAGCACAGGAAACTGTCAACAGGATTCCCAGCACTGGGAGAGGGGCAAAGCAGAACTCTAGCCTTTGTCCTTGAAAGTGGCCTGAGACAACTATGAGTCTCTAGCTGCCAAAAATATTTACCACCAGCCTCTAGCGCAATGTCTGTATTGTTCAAACCCCATGTGAAGCCTAAATGCCATGTAGGTGTTTCTGGTGGTAGGTGAGAATAAGTTGTGAATAACGATAAATCTGGTCTAGTGAGAAATAGCTTAAAAAAAAAAGAAAAGAAACCCTGGGTTTTAATTCAAAGGAAAAAATATATAATAAACCAGTTTTACATCCTCAACCAGAGTATTGCCTCAAATACTCTACCTTCTCTTTTGGAGTCCAAGAAGCTTCTGTTTTCTTCCTTCACTGCTTTAGTGGAGAGAGGGGGAACTTTAGAGAGGGTTGCAACAGGAAAGCAGAAACACGGGGGCAAAAGTAACTGCGGGACTAAGAGGTCAAACAAAGTAAGCACTCTGAGCAGGCTGATCCTGATTCCTGGCTCACCTACACAGCACACAGCAGCCCTCAACCTAAGCCGGGCCACACACATCAGTCAAGCAGGGCTTTCTGCAGTATTCTCTACTTTACAAACAAAACCCGACTCTGCCAGGTAAGACTTCAGGATAAACCATCCAGGCTGGTATACTACGGCAAGTGCTGCCACTTTCCAATTAACTTAGCACCAAATCTGTTCTCTCCCTCCCCCCGCAAACTAAGTCAATCTGTAGTTTAAAATGTGAAGTGTCATGATTCTCTTTGCTTTTGTTTTCTTCTTTTTTCATTTTCTCATAAAGTTTTCCTATATCGATGTTTCAGTTCCATTTCAGATGAAATAATGTTGCAAAATATTTGGTGATCTCCATATAACATTCTTCTTACAATGATGTACTTAAAGAGTTTTAAGTCAAAATTATGTCCACAAAAGTCTTTTCCATGTAGTTCTTCATACAGAGAAAGACTCTTACACATGGCTATTTCTGGATAGTGCATTACATGAAGATGCCTCGCGAGAGAAAAGATCATTGTGCCTCTGTAAGAATAACACAGAGACTCCGAGTCCGGGAGCTGACACACGCTGCAGCAGGTGTTGGACATCATACTACTCAAATACAGAAACAGCAAGAAACATATTCTGTGCTACAGAAAATCTGCTAGATTCTAACTGTAAGGATTTAAAGTAATGACTGATTACTGCATTTTAGAACTGGAACATGCTTCTTCCCTTCCAGATGCACAATGTTTGATGCTGGTGCACACACACACACACACAATACTGTGTCTGCAAAGATATACAAATGCAATAGACAGCCAAGTCCTAAAGGCAAATTTCAGCGAACAGGGCTACTAAGACCAAGAGAGCAAATATTAACTTAAGAACACTTCTAACTTCAGAATTTCATTTTATTGAACACACTTTTAAAATAAGCACCTCTTGGCAATAAAAGCAAAGAAACAACAGCGCTCCTTCCACTCTATTCCAGCGGAAGACTTCTCACACCAACCTGCTAAATTCATGATGGAATTTAAAAAATAGGCAGCCAGGCCACCAGCAAAGCTCAAATGCAGGTCTGCTGACTTTTCAGTGAGAACTGGAGCAGAGAAAAAGATCAAAAAGCAAACTCAGAATCTATCACAACTTTCTTCCTTAAGCAAAAAAGAAAAAAAAAGTTTTATAACCACAATTCAATTTTTCAAACTTTTTCTGAAGAATTTTCATTTAATTATATACACATAACAGGAAATAAAACCTTTTCACAAACATTCTCAGAGCTCACAAATATCAAGAAAATGACAAAAGTAAAAGCAGGAAAAATACTAATCACATGGCAGGGGGGTCAATTTCCGTTTCTGCTCTTAAAAAGTAAAAAAATTACCATATAATTAAGTACAAAAACCTGCATTGAATGACAACTGCTGGTGTATTTACTTGATCAGAAATGAAGATCAAGAATATAATAGAGCCCTATGATCATATTTATCTGGAACACTCCCTCAGTGTGTATGTACACTAACGTGTTGGCAACGTCTCTGGAGCATTAGCTTATATAAACACGGGAGTCCTTGGTTAGCTGCATTAAATGGAACATTCTCTTCTGAAATGCACCCACAACTCAGTTTCACTTACAAATTGCAAACTAAAATTATTTCTTCAGAAAAATATCTGTTTGGCGTCTCCTGGACTTTGTTCCATGGGACAATATGGACATTTTAATCTAAACACAAGGAAAAAAAAAAACACTGAGTCAAGAAACAAGATCAGTACTGAGCATTCCGTTTCATACAGTTATAAAGTATCTTTAACAATCATACACACACAGACTTACTCACAAACGCACACAGTGTATACTCTGAGGGTGAACTGTGCTTTCCCTTCACGTAACAGCCAAGCTTTGAAGGGTCACAGATAAAAATCATGTGAGCCAGACCCTAAACTGAAAGGCTCTTCTTCCGTAGATATCAGCAAAAACCATTTGGTAAACAAAACAAAGACAATTCTTCTAAAAATGGCTTTTGGAGTTTTCATAAGTAAATCCAATTCTTCTTATCCAAAGTTTAGGTTGCACCTGTCTTCAAATGAGTTTCAAACCCACTGGTCACACAAGCCACTCAAGCGCAGCCAATCAGATGCCAGCTGCCGAGCCTGCCAAATGCGCAGCCCACCAAGAGCAGCTGATGGGCCTTGTAGCAGGGCACACAAAACCAGCATGGCTGCACGGCTTGGGGAGGGCACAGACACCTTTGTCACATGCCAGGGCCTCCTCTTCAAGGGAAGACTTTACCATAATGGTTTGAAATGGACTCCAGCAAACAATGTTCTAACTGCCTAAGCTAAAAATAGGCTTTTGAGACTTTTGGGCTCTAATCTATACAAACTATAAGTATATACACCCTTTGAATCAGCAATTTCAATTATAAATATATAAAATATACATTTATATAACATGTAAATAAAAATATGTAAGTATTTATACCCTTTGAATCAGCAATATCACCTACAGATAATGTAATTCACCTTATAGTAATAGAAATTAAATGCTCACCAATAAGGGACTAGTTTAATAATCATCATTTCCACATAGAAAAATAATGTGCAGCTTTAAAAAGAGAATGAGGGCTCTTTCTTTAGCATATAAAAGAGCTCCAAGATGTATCACTAACTGACCAGTCTCTGGTATGCTACGTGTTACCATCTGCGTACGAAAGGCAGAGTGGGTGGGGGCAATGACATTGTGTTGCCTACCCAAGAAGAGTTAAATAAAGATTATCCTTGTAAATTCATAGACAAATTTTAAAAACTGACCAAAAAAATAAAAAATCAGGTACTACCCACTATGCTAAATGAAGAATTATGAAATCTATTTCTACATTCTAGCAACATTTATTTATTCTCATTATTTTTCATCCTCCCACTAAGTTACAAAAGAAAATTTTTTACTAACATTTAAAAAGCCAGACACTTACTTGCTACCATTAAACATTTTGTTCAGGGCGTCTCTTGATATAATATGACCACAGACCAATTTCATGGGTGGATTGTTATCTGTTGTTTGCTGACGAAGAATGGGACAGGCAAATATAGAGTGATACCAGCACTTTTTACCAAGGTCCACTTCGATCTGTTAAGAAAAAGTAAGAAGACTCAGGTTATAGCTCAGGACATCTTCAAATTAGTACGCACCGTGCAGCAGAGAACACTGATCCAATGTACTCATCTGAACGTACCTTTTTACAGCACTCTTCTAACTTGAGAGGGACAGTCATAGGGATTCAAGTATTATTTCATAATTCTAAATTAACCTTCACATTTTTTTAGAGAGAATTTTTATGAGTTTATCTGAGCCAAACTGATGACAACTGCAGGGAAGCAAGTTTCAATGGCTAAAGGAAATGCTCCCCTTCGAAATTACTTAGGATACTGCTCTCAAATAAAATTTTGATGCCTGAGAGTTAAAAGTCAAAGGCAAATCAATGCTGTAGAAGTTAAACACTCCCGAAAAGTCATTAGATATACCGTAAAACCCATCAGAAATCCCAACTGTTTTACAGCACACTTAGCTAGGTGATAAAATTCAGTGCATTAATTCCTTTAAAAACAAACCAAACATGGTTTGTTTCTATACGAGCTTCACATCTAAGTTTCCCATGTTTTGTGTATAATGGTCCAGAGAAACCTCCTGAAACAAGGGCTTCAACTTGAAGTTCAGGAGGTCCTCTCACAGTCACAGTCCACAGCACTTGTGTCAATTACTTCTCTGTGCAGTGAGCAAAACAAGGAAAAGCTATGGAATCGCCTAACACAGTGGTTGTCTGTGGCAGGGGCCCAAGAAATGCCAATTCTGTTTTCTTTCTTTCTAAATCTACAATGGCTATCAATATATAAGTCTTTCAAAAAATCTGACAAAGTGTAACAGGAAAATCCTGAGGAAAAAAAACAGCCAGATCATCACTTCAAAGTGCTTTATTATCCTGACACACAGACTTTAGGTGAATTCAGATTGCAGTGTGCTCCATTCTAGTGCACAAGTGTGAGATGTACACATGACTGGGAAACTGCCAGGGTCTTAGAGGCACTTGCCTCAGCAAAGGAAGTGAAGGCTCAAGTTCTAAGGGCACTCAAAATGAGCAGCAGTCAAGCAGGGGTGTTGCTGGTGTCCTGACCACACTCACGACTAGAGATGCACCTGTGCTTTGAAGCAAACCAGACGTCTGAGGAGAAGCTGGGGCAACCAACAGTTACCAGCTGGAAGAACAAGGTAACTGCAGACAAATCTGTGTACAGGTGTGGCGGAAAAGAAACAAAAAGCCAAATGCATGTTTTAGCCCTTCAGGGTCTGTGATACAACCATGCAGAAGTAACTTCGAAGATGTAATGCTACTGTCAGAGACCTGGTGGAAATACACCTACGAGAACCTTTGTCTCCCTATGTAAGCAAACCTGAGTACCTACTCTGTATCCCGTATTATTCTAAGCATATCTATGTTATCTCCAGCCTTTAATAGTCTCAGAAGAGAAGGATGGTCTCTATTTCAGAGATGAACAAACTACTTGGAGAAGTTAGGAACTGGCAAGTTACTGGAAGTGATGTTTAAAACCCTGGCCTATCCCACGACAGCAGTGAACACATAGTACTAGAGGTACACATTGATGACTGTGGGTGCCAAAGGATGACCTTTATTTTTTTTAATTCTATTTATTTATCTTTAGAGGGGAAGGGAAGAAGAGAGGGAGAGAAACATCAATGTATGGTTGCCTCTTGTGCCTTCCCTGCGGGGAACTGGCCTAAAACCCAGGCACGTGTCCTGACCGGGAATTGAACTGTGGTTGTTCGGTTCACAGGCCCATACTCAATCCACTGAGCTACACCAGCCAGGGCAGGATGACCTTTAATTTAATAGCAATGTATTTACTTTACTTGGTATTAGAAAAATATAACAAGCCCTGGCTGGTGTGGCTCAGTGGATTGAGTGCCAGCCTTGGTTCGATTCCCAGTCAGGGCACATGCCTAGGTGGCAGGCCAGGTCCTACTGAGGGCCACATGAGAGGCAACCACATATTGAAGTTTCTCTCCCTCTCTTTCTCCCTCCCTTCCCCATCTCTCTAAAAATAAATAAAACCTTTAAAAAAATAGAAAAATAAAATGAGCTCAAACCCATGATCTCACAAATACCAATGCTAAGATAAAATAAAATCCAATCAAATTGACTCACTTTTATATTTTTTAAAAATCATAGTATGTGGTTTGTCAAGTGCAGAACATAATACATGCTGCAGTATTTCCCACCCTCCCAACTTCCAGTGTTTTCTTCATTAGCTTTCATTGCCACTCTAAGTCAAAATTTTAAGAAAACCCTTCCAGTGCCTCCAAAATGTAACTTGGCTCCCCACTTCTATTATTTAATCATGTGACCATATACATAAAAGAAACTCTGTCAAAAGGCTATACAATAATGTTCCTCAGTTAAAAGGCAAGACTGACATTTTAAATCCTTAACATTCATATTCTTCTAATGGCAGGAAAGGTAAATAACCAATAGAAAATGGAACTCACGGGTAATTCATCTTTCTGGTTCCAAACTCCAGTGCACTGCCTCTGTTCAATCACAGCCTTAATGTTAATTAAAGCTGGCAGTGCCACGCAACCTGCTGAGAAACTGGGAGAACGGAAGAGGAAATGTCAATGTCAGGCCACTGTCAGACAGCTTGGTCCTACAAATGTCAATTCCTCCAAACTGTGTGCGCAGAGAGCTATTACAATCGGACAGGGCACAGAGCCCTCTGCTCTGCTAAATTAGTACATGTGTGCACATGCGCACACATAGGTTTTAAGTTATACAGAACCTCTAGACTTAACGGTGACGGGCTCTATCTATTAGTCATCAATGACATTCTGAAACTTTTTTTACACGGTTCCTTCTAGACCCAGATGGCCCCTGTTCAGGGCACAGGTACTCAGATCTAGAAGTGCCAACAGTCAATTCTCAGCACAGTCCCTCTTTCAGGACTTTCCACTGACCAGGGTCACATCTGATGAATGTTCCACATGGATGCAAAAACCCAGCCCTGCTGTCCCAATATGGGAGGTCCTCAGGGATGGGTTGAGGCCTTCGGTTAGCCTGCATTCACATTTCAACTTTTCCCTAATCTGCCTAATCTTGCTGCTTTTATTCCCACCACAGGAGCTGATCCCAGTAACCTCTTCCCTCTCAATCTCCACCCATTTCAGAGTCTGTTCCCCAGACAACCTGACCTGCAGCCTGGCCCTGCATGATGGTTAAATGCATGAGTGTCTCCTGCAGTCTGACGGTGCACCCTACGGAACGCAGGCTGTACCCCACTCTGCGGGCACACAGCAGGAATGAAAAACACTTGAGAAATTAAATGAAGAGTAAACAAGTTAGTTTCTTAAAACAGGTTCTTAAACTTTTTGGTTTCAGGTCCTCTTTGCATACTTAAATATTAAGGATATCAAAGAGCATTTGTTTTTTGTGTATATCTATCATCGTTTGTTGCACTAGAAATTAAAACCAAAAATTTTAAAATATTAATCCACTTAAAAATAATAAACTTAATATATGTTATAAATTACATTCTTACTCAAAACCCCCTATTTTCCAAGCCCAAAGTAAATGTGTGAGAAGACTGGCACTGCTTTACACTTTAAAGCTCTTTAACGACTGGCTTAATGGGAGACAGGTAAATTTGTGAATGTTCCTCTGTGCTCAATCTGCTGCAGTGTGTTCTTCAGGCTGAAGTAAATGATCTAGCCTCACACACATCTATAGTAATTTAACTGCCTTTTCAGATAATTGTGGATATTCTTCTTTAATGCCGCATCAAAACTAAACAAGGAGTAGAGAAAAAGTTTTTTGTATCATGGAATCTGAATCCTTACCACTGAATTTTTTGTACTTTCTACATTCAAATCCAATGGTCTGTCTTATACTCTGAATGACTCTTTTACTCAATGCATGATTTTGTAAGATCCTACTGAATTAAGACCTTTAAAGAATTAACATATCTAATTATACATTATCTAAAAAATTCATTAATATCACCAGGCAAATCAGAAAAGTCTTTAAATATGGGAAAGCTGTCAAACTCACAGTGGCAGTACAAGATTTCCAAAATTTCTATTTTAGCTCAAAATCTTAAATTCTATCATTATGGCAAAAGATACTGTCAGTTGCTTTCCTTGATATAAGACTCACTTTATTTTAAAAAAAAATGTATGCTGAACACCTGAGTATGAATAATTACAGTCTGTCTTTTATCTTCTAAGTAACAGCTGTGTTCCATGAAAATAAAAAAAAAACAACAACTAGCTTATTAGTTCATAACTCTAACAACAACATACAGGTGCTTTTTCCTGAGATGATAACCATATTTTAGCATGAAGTTGAAGTGTTTTATGTGAACTTCCTACTGTCACACAAATATTAAAAAGATGTGTACTCAAAAGTCAATATGTAATAAACTAGTCATTTTAATGTTTTATCAAGAACATTCTTAAGTAAAACCAGCATGTCTTCAGCTGCAAGTGTGTGGTGGTGAGGAAAACGAGGTTTTCCAGACCACTGCTCTGACCTGTGCTAAGGCTCAAGCAATTAACTCACCACTGTTTCTGCACCATCTGTGCAAATGTCAACCTAGTGGGAAAGGCTCAGGACCACACAGGTTCACGGATTACACTTTAGAAACTGCTGCTCTAAAACTGTCACTGTCAATCATGACAACCTCTTAAAATACCAACTGTACTCTTCTTCAGAAAGAAAAACAATCTCTCGGCTTTAAACATCAAGAGCTAGGCAACAAATTAAGAACTAACCAATATGATGCATATTTCAGTAACAGGACCAACTTCCATACCTGACACTGAGAGGGGATTCCACGGAAAGCCCTAGGAGGGCACAGGCATCCCGTGTAAAGATGTCACAAATGTCAGCCCACTGGTTTGCATCAAGCAGGTGAACATATGGTGAGTTCTCAATCCCTTGTCTCAGGTACACGAGGCTTCCCATCAAAACCTGAATGTCTAAACAAAAGCAGCAACACTTAGAGGTGTGAATGATTATTCCTGAAATAGAGCTGGCCTGTAGGTAACAGGCTGAGAAAGGCAAGAATCCCCCCCAAGTGACACAGCCTAAAATCATTTATTCACCATGTCTTTTAGTTCTGGTCTTTACGCTTGGCTTCTCCCTTCACCTTAAAGAAACAGTACAGAGAAAAGGGAGGGGAAAAAAGGAAGCACTAAACATTGGACTTGCAGTTATTTTATTGTTACAAATAGTGTAGTACAATTACCATTACCTTCCAGAGTAATAATTATGCTATAAAAGGGGCCACCACATATTATTTGACTGTAGAACTACCCCACTACTCCTACTGTGACACCCGGGGGGCACTCTGAAACACTCTGCTGTGGCAGTAACAGCAGCCTGAGGGCCAGGCAGGGGGAACAAGTGCACACTCCACTCTTTCTCATATCCCCTTCTCAGCTGAGTACCAAATCCCCCTAAATGCAATGTCTCTTTCTGACTTTTTTTTAAGGGATGGCAACTAGTTATTTCAGAGAATTCCTCTCTCCACCCAGCCTCTGTTTCTCAACAACAATAACTTGATATAACTCCACACAAAGTATCCATGGAAAGCTTATTGTTATAGAGATCAGTAATAAAAACTTATTTCCAATTTTTACAAAAGAAAACTGGGAATCGGAAACTTAACATGACTTTTACAAAGTCCCAAAGCTTGGAAGTACACAGTGAGGCCAAGGCCCAGATGCAAGTCTCCTGAAAGTTCACCCAATGCCCTTTGCTACTGAGTAATTATATATACATACAGCACTGCAAAAATTACCTGCTTTAAATTAACTTAAATCTATGAGGGCTCTGTATGCAATCTTTATTCTTGAAAGATACTATTTCATCTTGTACGTATCCAGGTAAAAAGTTGACAAATGTCTTGAAATTAAAGCATGCTGTATTGAGTGTGCATTAATTTCTTGGCTAATATTTCAGTTCGCTACATTTGAAACCCCTTCAGAGCCATCATGATCTGGACAAATGAGCATTTCTGCTTTTAAATATTTCAATTTTAATTCTGAGGCCTGTCAATCTAACTGGGCTCATAAGTTGGCTTCATCTGATTTTCTCTGCTTCGTAACAATATTGTTTAGTATTTGCTAGGCTGCATTTGACCTGACACTTCCTTTATGAGTCTAATACTTTTTTTGGCTCTAGACCCAGTCACAGCCTTTTCTGTGATTATCATCTACAACTGTTTTCATTCACTAGGAAGCACATATTAGATCTACTTAAGATATGCTTCAATTCCAGTGGTGGCTATAGGTCTGCTGCAAACATTAAAAACATGTGATTCACTTAGACTTCCTGTCAAGATGGCCACACAGGTAAACATGGCTCACTTCCTCGCACAACCACATGAAAATTACAACTAATATATATGGAACAACCATCACTAAGAACCACCAGAAATCAAGTTGAATGGAAGTCTGACAACTGAGGAATTAAATAAACCACATCCACCCAGACTGAAAGGAGGGGCAGAGACACAGAGTGGGCTGGTCCCACATTCATATTTGGTAGATAAAAATTCGGGAGGGGTATCTAAGGGAGCAAGGGATTCCAGCCAATACCACTGGGTCATCCCAGCCCAGGGTTCCAGTGCCAGTAAGATAAGCCTCCATAACTCCTGCCTGCAAAAACCAGGGGTAATTGAGTCAGTGGAAGAACCTGCTGGAGTCCCACCCAGTTTCTCTTTTTTTTTTAAAAAAACATTTTATTTTTATTTATTTTTCGAGAGAGGGGAAGGGAAGGAGAAAGAGTGGGAGAGAAATATCAATGTATGGTTGCCTCTGGTGTGTCCTCCACTGGGAACTGGCCTGCAACCCAGGCATGTGCCCTGACTGGGAATCGAACTGCGATACTCTGGTTCGCAGGCCCACACTCAATCCACTGAGCCAAGGCTCACCCCGTTTCTCTTAAGGAACCCACCCACACACAGACTTACTCCCTCTCAGTTCCAGCACTGAAATAGCAGCTGAAAGGCACCAGTGGCATACAGGGAAAAAGTGAAGTGTCTAGCATCAAGGCAAGAGCTGGGGGACAGCTTTCTGCCAGAGAGAAAGGTGGGCAGAGGCCACTGTCCCCTTTCTGAACCCTCCCCCCACATAGGCACACAGCCAGCAGGCAAATGCCACATCTCAGATTCCATCAACCTGGCTAAACACTGTTTGCCCCACCCTGGAGATCCCCTCAGACTCCCTCCCCCCCAATTTACCAGGATACTCAAACTGTTAACAATGATTTTTCCATATGCACTGCTTTAGGAAGCTTCACAGCTTCCTAAATTCTCTTAAACAAGCAACAGCTGGCCTCGGTGAGCCTCCAGCCCCCTATATCTCTTGCTAACTGGCCCCAGGCCTGGCACTAGCAGCAGCCAGCCTAGACTAACAGCTTAGCTTCATCTGGGAAACTCCAAGCCCAGCATGAGCAGCAGCCATCTCAGACTGCTTTATAGCTCAGGCAGGGTGGCCCCAGGCAGAACAAAGGTGGGGGTTAACCTTGGCCGGCACCACCCAGGAAATCCCAGAGCCTGTGCACCCAGTGGACAGCTACAAACCACATCGGAGCACCACCACACTGCCTCTGCACAGCTGATCCTCCACGGAGGATGGAAGTTGATGGTCAGTGGTCACAGCCAGTCCTTGCAGCTGACTGGCCTGGGTAAATCCCTCCCACTGACCTACCAACAGTCATTGAGGCTAGACTACAAGACGAAGAGTATAATCAGCCCACCCAAAGGGTGCACCTCGAGTACCCAGTGTAGGTAATAGGGGAGGCAGTGCCACTGGACCCTGCAGGACACCTGCTACATTATGTGATGCTACAAAGACAGGATGTCATAGTAGCTCGACTTAAACATAGAAACAAACACAGGAAGGTTGCCAAAATAAAAAGACAAAGAATCATAGCCCAAATGAAAGAACAGATCAAAACTCCAGAAAAAGAACTGAACAAAATGGAGATAGCAATCTATCAGATGCAGAGTTCAAAATACTGGTTATAAGGATGTTCAAGAATTTAGTGAGGACCTCAACAGCATAAAAATGATCCAGTCAGAAATGAAGGATACACTGACTGAAATACAGAACAATTTACAAGGAAAAAAACACTACAGTGGATGTAGCCGAGAATCAAATCAGCAATTTGGAACATAAAGAATCAGAAAACAACCAATTAGAACAACAAGAAGTAAAAAAGAATCCAAAAAACCAAGAATAGTGTAAGCAGCCCCTGGGACAGCTTCAAGCATTCCAACATTTGCATTTTGGGTATGCCAGAAGAAGAGAAAATAAAAAGAAATTGCAAATCTATTTGAAAAAAATAATGAAAAAAAATTTCCTAATTTGGTGGAATAAATAGACATGCAAGACCAGGAAGCACAGAGAGTCCCAAACAAGATATATACAAAGAGGCCCACTCCAAAACACATCATAATTAAAATGCCAAAGGTTAAAGACAAAGAACCTTAAAAGCAGCAAGAGAAAAGTAGTGAATTACCTACAGGGGTGTTCCCTTAAGACTATCTGCTGATTTCTCAAAAGAAACTTTGCAGACTAAAAGGTATTGAAAAGAAATATTCAAAGTCAAGAAAAGCAGGGACCTATAGCCAAGACTGCTCTACCTAGCAAAGGCATCATTTACCATCAAAAGGCAGATAAAGAGATTCCCAGACAAGAAAAAACTAAAGGAGTTCATCCTCACCAAACCATTACTCAATGAAATGTTAAAGGAACTTATTTAAGAAAAAGAGGATTAAAACTATGAATAAAATGGCAATAAATACATACCTATCAACAGCTGAATCTAGAAAACTAAGCAAACAAGAGGAACAGAGACAGAATCATGGATATAGAGTGTTTTGATGGGTGCCAGATGGGAGGGGGTGTGGGGAAATAGGCAAAGAGGTGAGGGTAAGAAGAACAAATAGGTGGTTACAGAAGAGCCACAGGGATATAAAGTACAGTATAGAAAATGGAGTAGCCAAAAAACCTATGCATGACCCATGGACATAAACAATGGTGTGGGGATTGCCTGAGGAAGTGTGGGGGATCTGGGGAGGGGGCAAAAGGGGAAAAAACTGGGACCACTGTAACAGCATAATCAATAATATATAATTAAAAAACAAAATAAGCCCTGGCTGGTGCAGCTCAGTGGATTGAGCACAAGCCTGTGAACCAAAAGATTGTGGTTCAATTCCCAGTCAGGGCACATACCTGGCTTGCAAGTCAGTTCCCAGTGGGGAATGCATGAGAGGCAACCATACATTGATATTTCTCTCCCTCTCTCCTTCCCTTCCCCTCTAAAGATAAATAAATAAAAATCTTTAAAAAAATAAAATGTTAAAAAATATGTGACTCAGGACTCACCTTTTTGATGATTTAGGGCAAATGGCTGAAAATTTTTAGCATATTGCAATGCTTCCCGCTGATTTGTAGTTCCACCCATTAGCAAGCTAATAAAATACAGTCTATGTAGCTTAAATTCCAAGGAGCTGTTTTGGGCTATAAGCATTTCTCGGTTTGATACTGCCCACCTAAAGAAAAAGCAAACATGATTTTAACAATTATTAACAGCTTAAGTTAAGGTGTATTAAAAATTGTTTGAAACCTAGTAACATGAAAAAAGGTGTTTGGTCTGCCATCTTGTGGAAGTTGGTGGTAACATCAATCCCTAGGCCCAGAAACATTTGTATAAAAGTAAACATAACAATTAAAACTGAAGAGGCTTTCAACCAATGAAAAAAAGAAAAAATATAGTTAGATGACAATTACATAGTTAATATGCTTTTACACTAAGGCATGATTGACTCTGATGAGTTACATGACATGTTAGGAACTATGCTAAGCCACACTTTGAAGGAGGTGTCGGCCATGAGACTCACTACTGAATTGCCTAGATCCACTACTTTTTTCCTGTTAAACTGAAAATGAATCACCAGATTCTGAAAGGGAACCATCAATCTTTAAACTTTTGTTAGGTGCAAGATTTTGTGCTACTCACTTTGGAATTAAAAACAGTAAACATCAGTATTTACTCTTATGTTGCTTCCAGTCTGATCAGGCAAATAAAACCACATAAACATCATACAGTGAGTGCAGGGGTGTCACGCTCATTTTCACCAGGGCCACATCGGTCTCACGGTCGCCTTCAGAGGTCCGAATGTAATTTCAACTCCTCAACAGTTAAGCAGTTACATTTATATAGTCCTAGAATTACTTCAGCCCTTTGAAGGCAACCACGAGGCTGATGTGGCCCCTGGTGAAAATGAGTTTGACATCGCTGTTACAGTGTATTACACTGTGCCAGAAAGATATGAACAAACACAGAACTAATGAGAAACAAATACTGATGATCCAAACGATAGTGACTCAGGCCTCTTAGTACAAACAGTTTGAACAACCAGTCTTGAGCTGGAACTACCAGTTCAGGTAAGCACTAAAACAAATGTGTAACAGGCAGCATTAAATTCAATTTTGCAATCAAGTACTAAAAAGCATTATTTTGATTTTTTTATCATATCAAGATATAGAAGCCACTAGTATTATATTCTTCTTTAACTTGACCTTTAGTTGGACAAATATTCCCCACCTAACACAATTTACCAAGGACCACTGGATATGTTAAGGGAGGGCAAAAAACGGTGGGATGCATAGAAAAAAGTAACTTCTAGTTACCAGAATTTTTAACATTAATGACTCTCAAAAAGTTGGATTTCACACATAATTTATCAGCTACTATAATATCAACTATGACTACTCAGAACAGGACACCAACTATCTGGCCACCAAACACCAAGAGGCTAAAAACCACCACGAGGACACACGAGTGAACAGCAGCCAACAGTACTCCAGATGACAACGATTTCAGAAGTAGTCTATGCTGTCCTATGTCTTCCAAGTTTTCTACAGTAAACATATACTACTCATAAGTAAAAAGATAATATATTATTAAGGTAATGCAAAAGTAAACAAAATTTCTTTCATTTTCAACAAAAAGCTAACAAAGTAATTGCAAATTACATTTTCTACAAGTAATCAAACCATAAATTATAAATTCAAGTTTTTCAAGCTATAAATATAGGTGCCCAATTTTTTAACTTGGAGATGTTTCTTTAGACCATGTAATTTCTAATTTATTACTTGAATTTATTTTTACACATTTTCAAATTCTTTTATAAACAAGGCTACAAAATAATCAGAAAAAAACAGCATTGCTAATTCCTGCCCCTCCCCCCCCCAAATTTTTAGGAAAGTAAACAGATGTCCATTACAAAAAATGAGCTGATGGAATGCAGGAGAATACAAAACCCAAATTCATAGGATACAAGTTTTCACATGTTTCTTGGTTTCATTTCTTGTCATTCTATTCTGAAACAATGTATTAAATTCATTTAACTTCTAAATATTACATTAGGCCTAAATCTCAGAAGGGATTTAGAATAACCATTTGTAAGCTTCTCTCCCCCGCAAAATGTCATTTTCTAAACTAGGGATGATATACTCCCCAAATACATAAGCACTCAGGTGAAACCCTTGCCCAATAGGACCTCAGCCTCATACCCCAAGGCCCGTACTTTGGCAAACACATTTATATTTTCCTGACCCCCTAATTCCTTTGCTAATAACTGGACAGATAAGTATAGGTCTTACATTCAGTCTGTGTTCCCTCCTAATTTAAAAAAAAAAGGTTCATACAACTTTACCTCTTTTATGACCACTTCACAACCCTATACCTTTGGCTGTATAAGTTCTTTTTTTTTTTAAATTTTATTTAGTTATTTTTCAAGTACAGTTTTTTGTCTATTTCTCCCATCCCAGCCCCCCCCCACCCCGTGTTACCCACCTCCCTCCCATTTCCTCCCCCCTAGTCCTCATCCCTGTGTCCTTCATACTTGTTCCTCCAAAACCCTCCCCCTTTTCGCCTTAAATTCCCTTCCCTCTCCCCTCTGGTCACTGTCCCCTGGTTGTGTAAGTTCTTGATGGGGCTGCATTCCTTGGCAATCATAACATCCATCTTAACTGATCTTTGAAATCTGGATATAAATCTCACAGCAGCATTCTGATCCACACTAGCAGCTTCCCCAGATAACTTAATGTTGGTGAATTCATAACTTCTGAGACAATGACATTTACTGAAGATACAAGATATAAGAAACATCACACAGAGGACAATGATGCCTCAGTCCCCATCAAAGTAGGCACCTTGGGGACCTCACACAGCTCTCCTAATCGCCATCAGCTGCCCTATCATATTTTCCTGAATTTTTCTTTTAAAAAATTTCCTGAATCTTATCCAGTCTGAAATCTCTTCCCTTTCAAAGGTGATTTTAGTTTTGGGCAAACCCAGAAGTTGCAGGGTGCCAAACCTGAGATGCAGCAGGGCTGAGTGACCTGAGTGACTTGATGTTTTGCCAAAAAACTGCACAAGACATGATGCATGAGTGGGTGTGTTGTCATGATAAAGCTGCCACTCACCAGCTGCCCATAGATGCAATCTTCTGAATCATCCACAGTTTCCACAGAGGACTGTTCAAGCTTAACACAAAATCTGATGCAAATCAGTTGCTCTATTTGCTCAGTCATCTGAACATGATGGCCACACAGTACACATGCTCACTCAACAGTGTCTACTGCCCCCACTGACCAGGATAGTGAAGTCATTATTGTTCATGATGCACATTCCAGTCCATTCTCCTTGGCTGCCAGGTTACATTGATGTCATGCAAACCATTCCCATTATATTAACAATGGCTGGACTCTTATCAGACAGACCCCATATATTTTACTGATTTAGCTGTTACAATTCTCCCAACTTTTCCCCCTTTGCCCACCCCAACCAAGCATTCCACACTCCCTTATGCAGAATACACCCCTTTGTTAATGTTAATGGGTCATGCATACAATTTCTTTGGCTATTCCATTTCCTGTACTGTACTTTACATCCCCATAACTATTCCGGGACTCCCATTCGGTATACCCTCACCTCTTCACCCATTCCCTCACATCCCCCCATCCTGGAAACCAACAAACAACTCTGTGTACATGATTCTGCCCGTGGTATTCTTGTTTCCTTAGTTTTTCAGATTCAATTGTTGGTAGGTAATATGTTTATTTGCCATTTTATTGTTCATAGTTTTGATCATCTTCTTTTTCTTAAGTCCCTTTACCATTTCATATAATAATGGTTTGGTGATGATAAACTCCTTTAGTTTTTTCTTGTCTGGGAATCTATCTGCCCTTTGATTCTAAATGATACCTTTGCTGGGTATCATTTGATATCACTGCTAGAGCAATCTTGGCTGAAGGTCCCCGATTCTCATGACTGAATCATTTTTTTTCCAATTCCTTCTAGCCTGCAAAGTTTAAGAAGTCAGCTGATAGTCTTATGGGCATTCCCCTATAGATAACCCACTGCTTTTCTCTTGCTGCTTTTAAGATTTTAAGGCTTGGCTGAATACTGTGTTCTTTTTGTCAGTAGTTTACACAGTCAGACACCACACAAAAGTAAAGTCTTCCCTTTAAAGTGGCTATGATGGTATGCCAAGTGTCTTCATAGCACATCATTACTTTTAAAAATTTTCTCTTTACCTTTAACCATTGGCATTTTAATTATGATGTGTCTTGGAGTGGGCCTCTTGCATCCATCTTGTTTGGGACTATGTGCTTCCTGGACTTACATGTCTACTTCTTTACCAAATTAGGGAAATTTCCTTTCATTATTTTTTTCAAATAGATTTCCAATTTCCTTTTCTTTCTTTTCTCCTTTGGGCACCTCCATGATGCAAATGTTGGTACATTTTAAGTTGTCTCAGAGGTTCCTTACAGTATCTTCGGTTTTTTGGATTCTTTTTTCTTCTTCTTCTGTACCATTCTTGGATGAAGCCAAGAATCAAAGCAATGATATGCCCAGGTCTTTTTTAGCCTGTTGAGGTACTAAGTTTCTTGAGCATCCTTTTAACCAGTGTTTTAAATTGTACATCTAATAAATTGCTCATCTCCATTTCATTTAGTTTTTCTGGAGTTTTTATCTGTTCTTTCATTTGGGCCATGTTTCTTTGTCTCTTCATTTTGGTAGCCTCCCTGTGTTTGTTTCTTAATGTTAGGTCGAACTGCTATGACTATCTTTGTTGCATGGCCTAAAGTAGCAGGTGTCCTGTAGGGTCCAGTGGCACTGCCTCCCCTATTACCCAAGCTGGGTACTCGAGGTGCACCCTTCTGGTGAGCTGTGTATACCCTCTCCTTGCAGTTGAGCTTTGATTGCTGTTGGCAGATCGATGGGAGAGATTTACCCAGTCAGTTACAAGGACTGGCTGTGACTACTGACCACCAACTTCCATCCTCTGTGGAGGATCAGCTGTGCAAAGGGGCAGGGTGGTGGTGTTCTGATGTAGTCTGCAGTTGTCCACTGGGTGCACAAGCTCTGGAGTTTTCTGGGTGGTGCAGGCCAGGGTCAGCTACCACCTGTGTTCCACCCAGGGCCACCAAGAATGAGCTACAAAAGCAATCTTCAGGTGACTGCTATTTGTGCTGGACTTGAAAGTTCCCAGGGGAGGCCAAACTGTGATCCAAAGCTGACTGCTGCTAATGCCAGGCCTGGGGCTATTTAGCCAGATGTATGGTGGCTCGCTGAGGCTGGTTGTCGCTTGAGAAAATTTAGGAAGATGTGAAGTCTGAGCTGAGATTAGCCATTCATACAGAAAAGCCACTGTTAACAGCTTGGGTGGGCTGTAAATTGGGTAGGTCAGAGCTTCTTTAGGATTTCCCCATGACGGTGCAAACCATGTGAGCCAGGTTGATAGAGTCTCAGATACACCCCCCACCTGCCAGCTCTGTGGCTCTGTTGGGGAAGGGTCCAGAAAAGGAACAATGCCCTCTGCCCACTTTTCTGTTTCAGAAAAATCTGTCCCCCCAGCTCTTACTCTGATGGCAGACACTAGTTCCTCCCCATATGCCACTAGATCCTTTCAAGCTGCTACCCTGGTATTGGAGCTCAGAGGGAGTGGGTCTAAGTCCATGTGTGGACCCTTTAAGAGGCACTGTTTGGGAATCAGTAGAGTTCATATGACTGATTTAAACACCACTGGTTTTTAAAGTCAGTAGTTATGTAGGCTTATCTTCCTGGCACTGGAACCCTAGGCTGGGGTGCCTGGTATGGGCCCGGGGCTCCTAGCTCCTGAGATATCCCTCCCGAATTTTTACCCACCACACATGGGGATGGAGCCAGCCCATTCCACGTCTCCATGTCACTTAACAATCTGGATGGATATGGTTTCTTTGTATACTTGTCAGACTTCCATTCACCTTGATTTCTGATGATTCTGGTGATGTGTGTTCTATTGTGAAGTTGTAATTTTGACGTGGTTGTGCAAGGAAGCAAGCTGTGTTTACCTATGCCTCTTCTTGACCAGAAGTCTGATCTGTTTTCTTTCAATGAAGTTAATAACTTCAACACTTTGGCCTGAATGTTAGTTAAACTGATGGAGCTGTTTCTGTCTTTTTTTAAGTCTTCAATCCAAAGCAGAATATATGATCCATCGTTTAAACCACAAGGAGCTTTCTATTTCCTGTGCAATTTTAATTATAAGATGTTGAAGCACACTTGATTTTTATATTCATTAAACTGTTTCCATATGCTTTATACCATAGCTTCACGCAGGCCTAGGTTTCATTACAGCTTCACTTTGTTGTTTTTACTTTCAAATCTTTCTAATAACATTCAATTAAACTTCTAGTAATTCAGTTTTTGTTGACCACGTCTCTTTCAGTAATCCATTTCTAGAATGTTACATGGGTTTATCACTGGGAGATAGGTACCAACACAACCACAGGCTTGCTGTTAGAGAGTGCAATACATAACAGATGCAGAGTGACCCAATCACTGAAGACTTAGAAGTGATGTGACTGATGGTGATCACAATGCACACCTGTTATTTATATAGTGATTTGTAGACTGAAGAGATGACATAGAAGTTCTGCAATCATTCACAGTTAACATATATTATGGTAACTGAAATTTGAACTGTGTTGTCGGAGAACCAGTGTTATTCAAACTGTGGCACATAAAATTTGGGCTTATTATACAGAGAGGGTTGTCCATAGGCTCAATAGAGAGAACATAGGGATCTTAGAGGCAAGAGATTACTTTATAAAGACAAGGAAGGCTCACAGCGGTACAATAAAGAAAGATATAAATTTGAGGAACTGATCAAGTTTGGGATTCTATGTTCTGGATCTGGAAGAATAGAAAAAAAAAAATGAGATTAGTTTTCCATTTTCCACCAAGATGTCTACCCCTCCACTCTTCCTTTTTTTAAGGCAAAGGAAGGCTAGGCCGGAAAACCAAAGGGTTTATGCCGGGAAGGGATAATATGCAAGCAGTGAATGAAGAAAGCAGTGGTTGTCCAACAGGATAAATTAAAGCCATCAGTCATGTAGTATGAAAAATTAAAGAAGGAAAATAGGCCCACTGAGAATAGAATGAAGGTAGAGAGGTATAGGCCAAGAAAAACATGCAAAGATGTTCAGATAATCTGGTCTAGCAACTTGCATTACCATCAATAGTGATGTGTCCAGGTGAATTAAAGCTAGTCCAGTGAGAAAGTTTGTTCCCTCTACAAAATTAAAAGCCTTTCTCCCAACATAGGTGCTAGTTAATTTTTTACAAAAGTACAAACACAAGTTGAGTAGCTGAGAGTAGAGTTAAAAAATTCAAGGCCCAGGCTGAATTACCATACTTTCTATAACTTTCCTAATAATCCACTGAACTTTAGATATTCTTTGTTTGAACCTCTTGCATGGCTCACTGTATAATCGGTAGGATGGTTTCTGGTCTCATAAGGCAGGGGCTGTGTCTTGCTCATCTTCTCACACCCCCTACTTTGAATGGGGTATACAGATAAGGAGTACAGGTCAGAATAATCAACTATTCTTGGACTTAAATCTAGCTCTGCAGTGTGAATCTGGGGAATCTACTACCTAATTCTCTAAGCCTATTTCCTTACTATTAAATGGGGGCACTTAGAAGGGTTGTGGGCATTAAAAGAGGGGACTGGTTAAAGCACTGTACACAGAGACTGGCACGAAAAGACACTCATTAATAACTACTTAGTATGTGTTTACTGAATGGATGTACTGGGACCATTCTTCAAAGTCATATTTTCAGTAAGAAAATTGTATTTAAGATGATATATTTTTAAAAGTTACATGGGCACTTCCATGTAACACTCTGTGCCACTTTAATTTTTACAGAAGCAACTGGGTGAAAACATGACAATGTGCATGTATGAGTTAATCTCCTTCAAAAATGTTTCAAGTTTTCTTAGCTAGAAGTTCACACTGAGTATTTGGGTATTTGATTCATGGAGCAAAAATGGGGGTAAAAGATAGTCACAAGGTTAATGCACCTTGTAACAACCAAATCGAAAACCTGCAAAGCACAAAACTATAATCAGAACCAAAAGTTTAACCCACTGTCTACAAAGCACTAGAAAACATGACCAAAAAGAGAAAAACCTAGTTAGAGATTTGAGGATACAGGATACTACAGTCTGGATAATGGCATTTCTAGCAGAACACTTTTGATTTTTAATTTTTAATAAACCAATCACCACTACAGCATAAACCAGCAAGCTAGTAAACATTCAGTTATATTATAACTTTACTGTGATTTTCTTAAAAAAAAATCTGCTCCCAAATCTCCAACGTAGGCTAGGAGAGCATCATCAGCTTTGGAACCATTCGTTTTTGGAAAAATACTGCAGACAAAGAGATGACACCCATTAAGGTCACAATGTCACAATTATCTATCTCTGTTCACTGCCCCTGCATCCTCCAGACCTTTTGGGTTTCTTCCATAAAAAGACCCTAAAACAGTAAGACTTACTTATTAGCAACCCACATCTACCAGTTACACCCCACAGAAACACTAAGCATTAATTATCCTACTTGTCAGGTCTCTAAAAAGACTTGGCATATTGTTAGCTCCACATTTAGAATTTCCGTATCATTCCAAAAATAATTAAAACAAGACTCCACCTTCACAGTTTGCTGTTCTCCCCCAGGAATCTAACTGACAGAATTAATCTGCTTTTCTCCCTCCTCTCACAATTTGGCCTATCTGTGCTGGTGTCTATTTCTGGTAATAGTGAAATAAATAGCCTCTTGCCTATTCCCACAGTACACTCCACTACAACCTGCCACTACATTTTTCAAGGCTTACGACTATCTCCTTTTTCTAGTTTCCTTTAGGGTATATTCCTGGGGGTAAAAAATGAAGTTCAGGGAAATGAGTGACATTTATTCACTCCACAGGTGTGGACCTGGCTGATCATTAACTGGTGACTAAATCGAGTGCATAAAAATTCAGAGAATTGCAAAAATGATGAAAATCAAAGTTCAGTCAAAAGTTAGGAACCCTATAAACTTTGCTTTTAGAGACCAAAATGGATAGCTAACATATTATTTGAAAGATTTTCAATGGTAATTTCTCATTGAGTCCATTGAGTCTCATTGAGTCACTGGAATTGATAACATCTTACTCATCTCAGAACTAGTGTGAATCTTCGACCCCAACATGGCATTTAAGAAAACACACAAACTATAAAATTACAAATTTAAATCTACTTAAAAACACAATACACACACTTTTAACTTTACATGAGTTTCTCAGAAATGTAGTTTGGTAAATGTGCCTAATAGGAGGTGTGGCAGGGGCCACCCCACTGATCAGCACAGTTCTGTAAACTGGTGGTTTTTAATACAGTACTTAAATATAACATTGCCTTATTTACTGCCAGTTTCCTACCACGAAACCCAGAGATTTTATTAACCTAATAATAGACCGGCATTTTACAAGCACTAAACTCCAGTGTCTTTCTTCTCAACTCCCTGTCCTGGCCTAGTCTAACTCCCTCTTTAAAACAATTCCATGGATAGTTTATTTCAATTTCCCCTTATTTTTACAGAGATTCTCAATTTCTCTATTGTCATGGCTTGCCTGTTCAATTCCATGGTGAGAAGATATCCAGATGAGTGTTGGCCAAGCCTATTCTTCCTCCCGAGGAGTATCTACTGTCTTAGAACTTCATTTAAATTTTGCCAGCAACAAACATAAAACAGACCATGGAAAATGATATTATTACCCCAAATATGTTTTTCCCTCTTGGCCTTTACATTCCATTGTGTTATCTTCCCTTCTGTATCCTTTCCATTGGGCAGGGCGCACAAACTCAGAAATATGAAGGCAGGAACAAAAAGTAGGCAGCCTCCTGATCTGTAAGTGTAATTACCTGTTCTTCTGCCATTTCTCTACCACATCACTATTCTTTTCTGCCTTCTTTCCATTGTCTCTCACTATTTGCAATTACTAGCTAATACTCTCCAGACTTCCTTCTCATTTAGCCCTTCCATGGCCTCTGTCCATATTAATTTTTTTGGCTGGCCTGTCTCTTCAACTGCCTAGGCTGCCTGGAAGGAACTACTGCAGCCTCTCACCTTCCTCTTTCCCTTCTTGGGTGGTTCCATACGCTTTCCTCCCAACAGGTACAAAAAGAAGATGCCACACAACTGAAAGATATTTTCCCCTTATATCTGAACCACAGCTCCCCAAAGTGATATCCTACATTTTTCAACTTCTGCTACATGCAGAGTAAATTTTCTCTACCTCACCCATAAAAGATACTAAGTAAATACTGCTTATATCCAGTGGTAATAGGCAAGAATCGGAAAAGTTTGAGTTGTTGTTAAGAGAGATTTCCATTAAACTATCATTTTCCAAACTTATATTCCATAAAACTCCAATTTTGTGGGTTTTAATAGGCATTGTGGGAGTGTGGGTAGACAAGGATTCTTCAGTCAAATATGCATGGGGAACACTGGGTACAAAATTTAGTGAGTTTCTTTAGGATTACCGATGGACCATCTAATATACCAAAGTAATTCTCTTACAGGAGAGTATTAAGGAAATATTTTGTGAAGCATTTATCATACAACCTTTGACTCCATATCTTTTGTTTTTCAGGGAGTATGTTTCAGGCCTTAATTCCTCCTCTGTAAAATGAATACCTACTTCATAGAATTATTATGAGGATTATAAGTTAATATATGTAAAACATCTGTTAAAATAATTATGTTAAAGTACATAGTAATGCATGTTAAGTACCTAGAACAATGCTAAGCACATTATAAGTACTCGACACTATAATTATCACTACATTCCCCCATGTTGGTATATATAATAACATGGCAATAGTCCCAGAAAAGTGAAATGAGAAAACTTTTACTGTAATTTACACTGTTACCACCAACTGGGTAGAACAAGCCTTCCCTTTGTCTGAAAGGCATTGCTTGAGGCTGTAACAGGAAACATTCACAGAAATATCTAATGTGTTAGATACTTCTACACAGTATAACTACACATACTACTACTTCAACATACTTATCAGTAAGACATTTAGATCTTATAGAAAAAGAACAAAGTTAAAAGGGTCTTATCAATTTCCTTCATTCCAAAAGGAAAAGGCCTTGAATACTTGGCTGAGGATGTCCAAACACTCAGCACCATCTCTGGTACATAGTAAACACTCAATAAAAGTTTGATGAAAAGCCTGAGAAATTAATGGATAAATAAATACTACCTTGAATAACTCATATATTATTTCCAAATCACTATATAACATCTGGAAAACCCATATATTTTTATTAGGTTCTCTCACTCCCCTTTATAGATGTTTTATCTATATGAAATATGAAAGGAGACAGAAGAGCGGTTGCCACACTTTATTTAAGAGGTATTAGAGGTATATGAATTTAATCTTCCAGGTGTATCACAATCTGAAATCTGCTTTTAAAAAATCAAAAAATTATACTATGCATCACAGCCAATGGTACCATTTAAGTAATATCTATCTTCAAAAATATAGTACCTACTTAACTCATATTTAATTTATGCAGGAATTTATAATTTATAAATTTACACAGAAATTTATCTATCACTACCTGTTTATCTGGGCTGGTTTAAGAATGCTATAAAAATAAGTTATAAAAATTAAATAGGTTAGTAGAAAAATATTCATTTTATGAAATCGACAAAGATCTTCCAAACAATTTCTTTCTGGTTACAATAGTCTCAAATACTGCCAATTTTAAAATACTTAGAATACTTAGGATCCTAAGACCATGATCTCACAACAATATCACTGTTTCTATCAGCTACTTTCTTCCTTTTAGGGGCTTTTCTCTCACCCTCCTTTCTTTCTTTCAATAAATAACCCAGTAATCCTCACATTAAAAAATTCTAGGACAAGGGTCAGCAAACTATGGTCAGGGGCCAAATATGGCTTGCTGCTCATTTTGTATGCCAGATGGCCAAGCTAGTTTTTTTTTACATTTTGAAAGGGTTGTAAAATAAAACAAAGAAGAACATGTGATGGAAACTTTATGTGACTTGCAAAGCTTAAAATACTTACTATCTGGCCCTTTACAAAAATATTTGCTGACTCACTCTAGGATGGTATTTATCACGGCTTAGTAATTTCAGATAATTCATAGCAATAACAAGTTCACAGTAAATAATTAAATTTAACAGTGGTAATTAGAATAGAACTCCATCATAGCAATCTTTGCTCTCTTTACACATACAACTTAGCTCCAATTATACTGTTTTTTAGAATACTAGCATAGAACCTGGCCCATTATGGAAGTTCAAATATCAAACCCAGACTGTCCGAACAACAGTGCTCAGTTATAATACTAGTCTAAAGTGATAGTATAGCCTGGATACAGGCTATTCCCTTTCTCTCATGGGAATTCAGATCACCTGATAAGTGAAGTAAGCTCTAAGCAGTCCTCATATTACACATCTCCCATATTCCCTTAGCTAAAAGAAAAAAAAATAATTCTCCCTTAATTTCTCTGATATATACCCCAGGTGTGACACAGATCTCAAAATCTCTAATGTGTTTTCTAAAAAGTTTTCTTACAGAGTTCTCTCAAAGTATTCAAAAGAAAACAAACTCAGTAACTTACTCCAGAGCAGGTCTCAAAACTCTGACTTTTAATGCTTCTAATATTCGATTTAACTCCACAAATGGTTCTTTCTGACTGGGGTCTACAGAAAGACCAGATTCCTGAAAAAAATAGAAACAACTTTTGTTAGCAATAATTGGGATAAAGAGATATACTAAAAGCATATTACAAATTAAATATGGGACAAACCATTCAAGATCTTTCTTTTTAACATGTATTTCTATGGCAAAGACTGATGACTGAGACCCATTATCATTCTTTCTCCTTTTCCGAAGTAGTAGAACCCCTAAATTTTAGCTGGGCATATAGTCATATGGAATAAAGCTGGGTATGATGCAACAAAAAGTTCTGGCCAATGAACTATAAGCATGTACTCTTTGCCCCTTCCTGGAATACTAAAAGGTACAGTTCTCACTGGTATACTAGACCACGAGGACAGGGGACAGCTCAGAAACAGGACAGCTGCAAGAGCCTTGGTCCCTAAGAGCTTCATGGGGCATAGCTACTATAGTATATGCTGTAGATGACTTACTACCTCCTATTTCTGTGCAAAAAGAAAATTGTTTAAGCCAATGGTATTTTGGGTATTTGTTACTTATAAACAAACTTAATCCTAAATGACAATTTACTTCAGGAACTTTATATAGACAAACATAATTCTCATAAAGTACAGAGAAAGTCCTGAGTTACAGTTTATGTTTAAAATATAAAAGGACTAGAGGTTTTGTTTATAAACTAGCCTTCGATTATTTAATCCTTACAGTCTTTCAACAGAAAATACAATAAAAAGACTACTCTGCTTTTTGGCTAAGATCAAGTATAAATTTTCAAATTTATGAGAAAATACAATAGTGCATGGTAGCAAAGGACACAATTTGAAGATGCATAAATTTGGGACTGAATCCTACCTAGTTACTTTATTAAGAACCTGTATGGTGTTAAGAAAATTTCTGCTCCAGACCTCAGATGCTATCTCCCAGGAGGACTGCCATGAGAAATAAAGGTAAGTGGTAAGTACTCAGTGCTTGGCAGCTGCTACCATTATGATTAGATCGTATTTGGTAAACTGTTCTGAGATCCCTACACTTATGTCTAATAGAAATAAAAGACAAATGATACCCATCTGAAGTAAATTTTAGCTTTCAATTCATTTGATAAACTTCTACAAGTTGGGCTAGAACAGAAGGACAGACATGCACCTCTTTGTTCTTTTCTATACTAACCATCCCTGTTAAAAGAGTAAATGAAAACAGTAGCATCCCTTCTCATAACTTTGTTAAGGACTCAGAACCAACATTTTGGGGCAGGAATAAGGAAATAATCCAATAAAGAAGTTCTAGGATTATTAATTTTTTCCAATTATAAAAACGATCTAGTAAAATGAGGTCAGTCCTGATAATTAAAATACTAAAAATCTATCTATGGCTAAAAGAAGATTCAAAACTCCACAAAGAGCTCCTCTGTTTCTTTGTCACCTTCTCACAGCTGGCACACCGTTACCTGGCAGAGCTCCTCGGCTACATCCAGCATTCCTTGTCGAAAGAAGTGCTCCACCATCACCTCATTGAGCAGCCTCTGGCTGTCTGCCTGCCAGCAGCCATCTATTCCCACACTGCTTATGTCAGAATCAAAATTCTGAAAAAAAAAAAAGAAAGTAACTCGTGAATTGATTAGGATGCATCACTGTACACAATTTTCAACCCATCTAAAAGAAAGGATGGCCTTCATTTCACTCTGTGATACCCCCAATAAGTACCCAATTCAAATTCATCTGTAGCCCATGACAGGAAGTAGTTTTCCATTGCTCCCTTCTAAAACTTGACACTCACTGGTTACTGCTGAGAGAGTAAACAGGTGATGTTTTAGAGGGCATTTTGCAAAAACATATAAATTTAATAATGATTTCTGTGAGTAACTGATTTCTAGGCATTATACAATAGCAATTATTTTCAGAGGTGCATAGTGATGCCTGAAAAATCATGTTCAATGCAGTGCTAATAGGATAAAAAAAAGGAGTGAAAACCCATATGCTCAACACAGAATTAGTTAAATAATCTAACCTGACAACAACTGCAGTGCCAAGGTGGGGAATGGAGGTAGGGGCCTGACCAGGTGGTTAAGAAAGCAGGCTCTGGAGCCAATCTACCTGGACTTGAATCCTGGTTCTATCCTTTACCAACTGTGTGATCTTGGCCACATTACACAAGGTTTTTGAGCCTCAGCTTCCTTACCTTAAGGAAGGGCTGCACTGCATCCTCTCAAAATTTCTGTGTTGAAATCCTAACTCCCAATATATACCAAGTTAAAATGAGGTCTTTAGGGTGGGTCCTAATCCATTAGGATTGGTATTCTAATTTTTAAAAAAACAGGAAATTAGGACACAGACAAGTACAGAGGGAAGACCGTGTGTAATGGACTGAATGTCTGTGTGTCCCCTCCGCCCCAATTCCTACACTGAAAGCCTAACCGCATATGACTATTGTCTGTAAGGAGGTGATAAAAGTTAAATGAAGTTGTAAACAGGAAAAACAAGGAAGAAACACAAGAGCACGTGTTCTTGCACGCTCTCCCCCGCCTTCTTCTCCCTACCACTCCCCACCCTGAGGATGTGGTGAGAAGGCAGTAATCAATCAGCATGCCAAAAAGGAGGTTGTCTGCCCTCAATAGATTGAAATAAGTTGGCTAGGACCTTGATCTTGGACTTCTCAGTCTCCAGAATTGTGAGAAATAAATTTTTTGTTGTTTAAACTACCTAGTCTATGGTATTGTAAAATGTCATAAGCTGACTAAGACACCATGTGAAGACACAAGAAGAAGATGCCTGTCTACAACCCAAGCAGAGAAGCTTCAGACAAAAGCAACCCTGCCAACACCTTGATCCTGAATTTCTAGTCTCCAAGATTGCGAAAAATAAATGTTTGTTTAAGTCACCTCATCTGTGGTACTGTTACAGCAGCCCTAGCAAACTAATACACTCCCATACTGGTTAAATGAAATGGTAGTCGCTACTATTTTAGTATTACTATTCACAATTAAAAAGTGAGGTTCATTACTGTGTCTGTACTAACATGTAAAAATGCCCCCGATACTTTAAGTAAAAAAAAAAGCAGCCTCTACAAAATTATGACCCCATTTTTATTGTTGTTGCTGTTTAAAAAAAAAAAAAAGAACACCTGCAAATGCTTAAGAAAAAATATGCAAGAATGTACATTAAAGTATTAGCAGAAACTACCACTAGAGATTACCACTCTCCACACACACAAAAAAATTCTTTTCATAATTCAGTTCTGGATAAGATCAAGTAAGCACACTCTACCCTGTCTCTCCCACTGAATGCAGTTATACAATCAGGACAGAATAAATAAAGCAGCTATTTGGGGACACTAAAAAGTGAACAGTAGTACATGGATTGAGGAAGAAGGTCATAGAACTGGTAGTAAGCTTACTACTTCTCTCTCCTCCAGATCTCAGGTGGATGCAATGCAGCCAAAACCCAGAACTCAGTGCCCAGGATGTGAAGAGAGAGCTCTAGGGAAAGCCATTTGGTTCTGCCATAAGGAAGAGGAATGGGCTTTCCCACCACTCAGAAAATAAGGGAAACTGCATGCTTTTTACCACTCCCTTTATTTTCTTCCACCTCTAGCTCAAGGCAGTCTGCAGGTATATTCATTTTCTATTGCAACTTAAAACAACACAATTTTATTATCTCACAGCTCTGTAGGTCAGAAATCCAATAGACTCAGGTATTTCTCTGCTCCAGGTCCCACAAAGCTGAAATACAGGTGGCAATGATCTGGCCTCTATCAGGAATCTGGAAAGAAACCAATTTCTAGGCTCACTGAGGCTGCTGCCAGAACTGTCCCACGCAGTTGTAGGGCTGGAGTCCCTGTTTCCTCACTGACTACAGTAGGGGTTGTTCTCAGTTCCTAAAGGCTACCCACATTCCAGGTCTCATGCCCCTTCTATTTTCAAACCCAATGACAGAAGTGACATCCCTCTCACACTTTGAATCTCCCTGCCCACTTCTGCTGCTTTTAAGGGCTCATGGTATTACATTGGGCCCACGTAAATAATCTCCCCATAAAAAAAATATTTTATCTATTTATTTTTAGAGAGAGGGGATGAGAAGGAGAAAGAGGGGGAGAGAAACATCAATGTGTGGTTTCCTCTCACATATCCCCTACTGGGAATGGAACCTGCGACCCTTTGCTTCACAGGCCCGTGCTCAATCCACTGAGCTACACCAGCCAAGGCTAATCTCCCCATTTTAAGGCCAATTATTTAGTAATCCTAATTATATCTGCCAAGTCCCTTCACAGCAGTACCTAGATTAATGTTTGACTGAATAACAAGGGAACAGGAATCTTGGGAAGGCAGCTTTAGAACTCTGCCCACCACAGCAGGCTATCTAAAGCTCTGAAAGCAGGGGTCCTTTCCAGTCACAGGAGTTGTGGTCCTGAGAGGGGGGAAACCCCTAATGCATCTTTGCTCACTGTCCTTCCACTATCTAGGCCCAGATACAAACACCACAGCTTTCTGGCCAGATTACCAAAATAGTAGGCCTAGAGGACCATAAAGTACCAGAAAGACACAGAGAGGGAAGAACTTAGAAAAGTGACCCCTTGAAGTTCTTTATGAATCCTCAGCTTATACTTGAGTTGCACATGCATGGTTATGACCCTAAGCAGCATACCACAGACTTTGAAAACTAAGCTAGGGGACAGACCTGGTTTCCAAGTCCTAAAATGGCTATTGGTTGGCACACAAACAGGACACAATGAAATAGCTCTGTAACAGCTTTGTAAACAAAGCTGACACTGAAACTACAACTCAGAGAAGACTGGCCACAACCTGTGTAATGAACCTACCTCCAGGTCAACTGCACACTAAAACAAAAATATCAACATTTGCCAAAGAATTTAAACAAAACCTAGAGTCTCATAACAGGACATTAAAAATGTCCAGGATACACATTTCACACAAAAGCAGACTACACATTCTTTTGAAGTGCATATGGAACATTTTCCAGGATACATCACATGGTAGGCCAAAAAATAATTATCAATAAGTTTAAGAAGATTGAAATCATACCAGGAAATCATATCAAACATCTTCTTCAATCGCAAAGGTATAAGAAATTACAAGAAAACTAAAAAACACACAAAAACATGGACCATGATTTATCATGCTGTTAAATAAGTGGGCTAACAATGGTATCAAGAAATAAATCAAAAGATATTTAAGACAAATGACATGAAAATACAATGACCCCAAAATATCTATGGGACACAGCCAAAGCAGTTCTTAGAGCAAAAGTCATAGTAATACAGGCTTACCTGAAGAAACAAGAAAATTCTCAAATCAACAATCTAGTTTTACAAATAAAGGAATTAGAAAAAAAGAACAAAGCCCAAAGTAAGGAGAAGAAAGGAAATAATAAAGATCAGAGCAGAAATAAATGAAATTGAGTCTAAAAAAACACAAAAGATCAATGAAACCAAATCCTGGCTCTTTGAAAATATTACAAAATTGATATACCTTTAAGCCAGACTCATCTAGAAAAAAAAGACGGCCTAAATAAATAAAAACAGAAAGAGGAAAAATGACAACCGACACCAGAGAATTACAAGAGATTATGAGAAAATACTACAATCATATGCCAACAAATTAAACAAACTGGAAGAAATGGGTAAAGTCCTAGAAACATACAATCTTCCAAGACTGAATCAGAAACAGACCAGTAAGTAATAACAAACTCAAATCAGTAATCAAAAACCTCCCAACAAACAAAAAATCTTGGACTGATGGCTTCGCAGGTGAATTTTACCAAACATGTAAAAAATTAATGCATATCCTTCTCAAACTGTTCCAAAAATCTAAAAAGGAGGCTAGGATCCCAAACTCATTTTACAAGGCAAGCATTACCTTCATACCAAAACCAGAGAAAGACATTACAAAAATTAAAATTAAGGCCAGTATGTCTGATGAACACAGATGCAATAATCCTCACCAAAATATGAGCAAACTGAATTTTTCAATATATTAAAAATATGACACACAATGATTGGATGGATGGGATTTATTCCTGAGATGCAATGGTGGTTCAATATTTATAAATCAATTAAATATATAATGACTGCTAAAACACAGTAAGGATAAAAATCAAATGATCCTATCAACAGATGCAGAAAATACTGACAAAAATCCAACATTTGCTATGATTAAAACTCTCAGCAAACTGAAGATGGAAGAACGTATCTCAACATAATAAATGCCATATATGACAAACCCATAGCTAACATCATATTCACTAGTGAAAAGCAGAAAGCTTTTTTTAAAGCATTTTTTATTTAATTATTGTTCAAGTACAGTTTTCTGTCTTTTACTCCCATGCCAGCCTGCCTCCCCCCCAGTGCTCCCCACCTCCCTCCCCTTTCTACCCCCCCTTAGTTTTCGTCCATGTGTCCTTTGTACTTGTTCCTGTGAATCCTTCCCCTTTTCCCCTGAAATTCTCTCCATCTCCTCTCTGGTCCCTGTCAGCCTGTTCTGTATTTCGGTTATATTTTGCTTATATATTTTTGGTATATTTTGGTTATATTTTTGGTTATATTTTGCTTGCTTGTTTGTTTTGTGGTTTAGGTTCCTGTTAAAGGTGAGATCACATGGTATTTGTCTTTCAACACCTGGCTTATTTCACTCAGCATAATGCTTTCCAGTTGCATCCATGCTGTTGCAAAGGGTAGTAGCTCCTTCTTTCTTTCTGCTACATATTATTCCATTGTGTAAATATACCATAGTTTTTGGATCCATTAATTTACTGATGGGCACCTAGGTTGCTTTCAACTCTTGGCTACTGTAAATTATGCTACTATGAACATTGCGGTGCATAGGTTCTTTTGGATTGGTATCTTAGGGTTCTTAGGATATACTCTTAACAGTGGAATTGCTAGGTCAAAAGGCATATTCATTTTTAGTTTTCTTAGAAAATTCCATACTGTTTTTCATAATGGTTATACCAATCTGCAATCCCACCAACAGTGAACTAGGGTCCCCTTTTCCCCACAATGTCTCCAACACTTGTTTGTTGCTTTGTTTATGATGGCCATTCTGACCAGTGTAAAGTGGTATCTCATTGTGGTTTTAATTTGCATCTCTCTGATAGCTAGACATTGAGCATCTTTTCATGTGTCTCTGGATCCTCTATAGCAGAAAGCTTTAAGATTAGAAAAAAAGACAAGGATGTCCACATTCACCATTTTATTCAGCATAGTATAGGAAGTCCTAGCAATAACAATAAGAAAAAAAAACATCCAGATTGGAAAGAAAAAAAGTCATTATTTATAGATGACATGATACTACATATAGAGACCCCTAAAAAATCCACCAAAACTATTAGAACTGATAAAAGAATTCAGTAAAGTAGCAGGAAACAAAATTAATATTCAAAGTTGGTTGCATTTTTCTATACCAATAATGATTTGTCAGAAAGAGAATTAAGAAAACAATCCCATTTACAATTAAACTTAAAAATGTAAAATAGCTAGAAATAAATTTAACTAAGATTTGTACTCAGAAAACTAAAAACATTGAAGAAAGAAACTGAAGAAGATACAAACAGATGGAAACATAAACTGTTTTGTGACACAAAGAATCAACATCATTAAAATGTCTGTACTACCCCAAATAACGTACAGGTCCAATGCAATCCCCAACAAAATACCAATGGTACTTTTCACAGAACTAGAACAAATAATCTTCAAATGTGCATGGAACCACAAAAGACCCTGAATAGCCAAAGCAATCTTAAGAAAGAAGAATAAAGTTACAGGTATCCCAGTGAGTTCTTGGAGCATCCTGGTAACCTGATATCAAACTACATTACAAAACTATAGTAATCAAAACAGCATGCTACTGGCATAAAAAGACACATAGATCAATCAAACAGAACAAAGAGCCCAGAAATAAATCCAGAAAACTTCTGGTCAAGATGGAGGTGTAGGTAAACATACCTTACCTCTGCACACAACTATAGCAAAAAAGACAGCTATACTACAAAACAAGTATCACCCAGAGCAGAAAATAAAGCTGTGTGGAAGTCCAACAACCAAGGATTTAAAGAAGCCACATTCATCCAGACAGGTAGGAGGGATGGAGAGTGGTGCAGAGAGACACAGAGATGAATATGGATATTACCCCAATTATGTGTGACAGATAAACAATAGGAGAGATACCTCGAGAGCCAGGGATCCCAGCCTAGGCCTCAGCACCAGGAAGATAACTCCCCATAACTTCTAGATGTAAAACCAGTGATGGTTAGGGCTGTAGGAACTGCATCCTCTTAAAGGGCCTACAACAGACTTAGGACTCACCAAGACTCACACCCTCTGAGATTCAGCACCAGGGTAATAGCTGGAAGGGCACCAGTGGCATATGGGGAGAAAGTGAAGTGTGAGTGAGTGGAGAGACAGCTTCCCCCTGGGCAAAACTCCAGAGGCCAGGCAGCGGGGCATTGTCCCCCTACGAGCCCTCCCCCACAGAACAACAGAGCAGTGACACAGGTTGTTCAGCCCTGGCAATTATTTAAGGCAACGCCCCATACAACTTAACAGGTGCATTAAGACAGAGAGTCAAAGCAGCTCTACCAAATACACAGAAACTAGCACACAGAGGCTGCCAAAGTGAGGAAACGAAGAAATATTGCCCAAATGAAAGGCTACAACAAAATTCCAGAAAAAGAGCTAAATGAAATAGAGATAAGCAACCTATTATATACATAGTTAAAACACTGGTTATAAGGATACTCTAAGAACTCACTAGGTACTTCAACACCACAAAAAAGACCCAGGCAGAAATGAAAGTTGCATTAAGTGAAATAAAAAAAAATCTACAGGGAACCAATAGTGGTGAAGATGAAGCCAAGAATGAAATTAATGATTTGGAACACAAGGAAGGAAAAAAATATTCAATCAGAACAGCAGAAAGAAAAAAGAATTAAAAAAAAAAAAAAAGAGGATAGGCTTAGGAACCTCTCAGGCAACTTTAAACATACCAACATCCAAATCATAGGGGTGCCAGAGGGAGAAAAAAAAGAGCAAGAAACTGAAAACTTATTTGAAAAAATAATGAAAGAAAATACCCTAATTTGGTGAACAAAACAGACATACAAGTCCAGGAAGCACAGAGAGTCCCAAACAAGACAGACCCAAAAAGGACCACACCAAGACACATCATATTAAAATACCAAATGTTAAAGATAAAGAGAGAATCTTAAAAGTAGCAAGAGACAAGCAGATAGTTACCTACAAAGGAGTCTCAGTAAGACTGTCAGCTGATCTCTCAAAAGAAATTTTGTAAGCTAGAAAGGACTGGCAAGAAGTACTCAAAGTGATATAAAGCAAGGACCTACAACCTAGATTACTCTATCCAGAAAACGTATCATTTAGAACGGAAGAGCAGATAAAGCACTCCCCTGACGAGGTAAAACTAAAGGAGTTCATCATGACCAAGCCATTATTATATGAAATGCTAAAGGGAAAAAGATATAAGAAAAAGATAAAAATGATGAACATTAAAATGATAATAAATTCACAGCTATCAATAATTAAATCCAAATAACAAACTAAGCAAACAAGCACAGATATGGACATCATTTGGAGGGTTATCAGTAGGAAGGGGATAACAGGGGGAAAGGTGCAGGGATTAAGAACCATAAACTAGCATGTAAAAATTAGGGGGCTGTTAAGAACAGTATAGGTAATGGAATAACCAAAGAACTTACATGCATGATTCATGGACATGAATTAAGGAGGGGGATTGCTGGAGGGAATGGGGATACTGGGTAGAGGGCAGCGAAGGGGTAAAAAACTGAAACAACTGAAATAGGATAAATCAGTAAAATATATATTTTAAAAAAGACATAAATCTATGCCTCTATGATCATTTAATCTGTGACAAAGAGGCAAGAATATACCATAGGGTAAAAACCATCTCTTCAATAAATGGTATTGGGTAAACTAAAGAGATACATAAAAAAAATGAAGCTACTTAACTTTCTTATACCATATACAAGAATGAACTCAAAATGGATTAAGGAAACAGCATGGATAGACCTCAAGAATATTATGCTAAGTGAAATAAGCCAGTCAGAGAGACAAGTTCCAACAGATTTCACTCATATGTGGAACCTAATGAATAAAATGAACTAACAAGCAAAATACTGACAGACTCATAGATAGCCAGCCAGATGACAATCATCTGGGGGGCGGGGCTGGGTCTGGAGGGAGAGAGAAATTGAGCAGAGAAGAAACTCATGGACATGGACAACAGTGTGGCAATTGTAAGGGGCGTGGGAAGGTGGGTGGAGAGAAGTGAAGGAGGGTATGGGGGATAAATGGTGATGGAAGGAGACTTGACTTTGGAGGGTGAACATACACTACAGAGTATAGACGATGTGTTATAGAATTGTGTACCTGAAACCTGTATAATTTTGTTAACTAGGGTCTCTTCAATAAATTCAATAAAAAGTAAAAAATGGATTAAAGATTTAAATATGAGACCTGAAACCATAAAACTCTTAGGAGGTAACATTGAAAACTGTCATTGCTTTTAGTAATATATTTTTTTTTATTATCTTCTTGAACATGGGAAACAAAAGAAACAATAAATAAATGGGACTATACCAAAATAAAAAGGGTTTGCATAGCGAAGGAAACCATCAACAAACCAAAAAAACAACCCACTAAATGGGCATTTGCCAATGACATATCTGATAAGGGGTTAGTGCCCAAAACATATAAGGAACTCGCCCTGGCAGGTGTGGTTCAGTGGATTGAGTGCCAGCCTGTGAATCAAAGGGTCATGGGTTTGATTTCTGGTAAGGGCACATGCCTGGGTTGCAGGCCAGGTCCCCAGTGGGGGTGTGCTAGAGGCAATCACACGTTGATGTTTCTCCCCATCTCTTTCTTCCTCCCCACCCTCTCTCTAAAAAATAAGTAAATAAAATCTTAATTAAAAAACAGGACTTCCACAAAGATGGAGGCGTAGGTGGAAACATTGTACCTTCTCCCACAACCAAGTTTAAAAACAATAAAGTTTTAGCAACAAAAACGCAGCCAAACCACAGAATATTGAATTATACGGAAGTCCAACAACAACGAACTTTCAGCCAGACCGTTAAGAGGGGCAGAGCCAGCAGCAGGGTCGAGCAGGAAACATCCCCTGACCCAGGCGTGCAGGCAGCCATGGGTGGACACCAGGTGTGGGGTAGCAACGGGCGGACCCACTGAGGGCGCAAGGCGGCAGGATGGCCACAGTCACACATTCGCGCACAGATAAACCAGCGAAGGAGCGAGCAGTGAGACAGACTGAGCAGGCCCCAGCAGTGGGAAGCAGCAGAGGGGACTGCCATGGCCCCTCTTTGACCTCACCCCCACCTACAGCGTAACAACCCAGTGACCTGGGTTGCTCTGCCCTGGTGAACACCTAAGGCTTCTCTCCTCACACATAACAGGTGCAAACAGACCAAAACATGGCTCAAGAAGAAGAACTCAAAGCCCCAGAGCCAATAACTCTAAGTGACCAAGAAATTGCGAGCCTTTCAGACACACAGTTCAAAACACTGGTGATCAGGATGCTCACTGAACTGGTTTGATTTTAGTCACAAATTAGAGGAACATATGAAGGCTAAACTAATTGAAATGAAGGGAAATGCACAGGAAACCAATAGTGATGGAAAGGAAACTGGGAGTCAAATCAAGGGAGTGGACCAGAAGGAAGAAAAAAATGACCAAACAGAAAAATATGAAGGAATGAGAAATCAAAAAATGAGGAGAGGCTTAGGAACCTTCAGGACATCTTTAAACATTCCAACATCTGAATTATTGGGGTACCAGAAGGAGAAGAGAGAGAGCAAGTTGAAAGCTTATTTGAAAAAATAATAAAAGAACTTCCCCAATCTGGCAAAGGAAATAGACTTCCAGGAAATCCAGGAAGCTCAGAGAGTCCCAAAGAAGTTGGACCCAAGAAGGAGCACACCAAGGCACATCATAATTACATTAGCCAGGAATAAAATGAGGGAGAGAATTCTAGAAGCAGCAAGAGATAAGGGGATAGTCACCTACAGAGGAGTTCCCATCAGACTGTCAGCTGATTTCTCAAGAGAGACCTTACAGGCAAGAAGGGGCTGGGAAGAAGTATTCCAAGTCATGAAATCCAAAGACCTACAACCAAGATTGCTCTTTCCAGCAAAGCTTTCATTTAGAATGGAAGGACAGATAAAGTGCTTCTCAAATGAGATCAAATTCAAGGAGTTCATCATCACCAAGCCCTTATTACATGAAATGTTAAAGAGAGTTATCTATGAAAAAGAAGATAAAAAAGATGAACAGTGAAAAGACAGCAAACTCACAGTTATTAACAACCACACCTAAAACAAAAGCAAACTAAGAAGACAGCTCAATCGGGAATGGAACCATAGAAATGAAGATCTCACGGAGGCTTAGCAACAGGGGAGTGGGAAGAGGAGAAGGGGGGAGAAGGTACAGAAAATAAGTAGCATAGATGGTAGGTAGAAAATAGATAGGGGGGAGGGTAAGAATAGTATGGGAAATATAGAATCTAAAGAACTATTTATTTCTTTGTTTACAGCCTGTTTTCCCCATCAGAGAGTGGAAAACCTGGGGGAGTGTGTGTGTATGTGTGTGCTCCTTGAGAAATAGGTCTGTGTAATTGCCATATTCCTAGCTCTACAATTCATACTTGGCAATAGCAAGTGCTTGGTAAATATGTATTGGATGAATTATTAAGTTGTTGACTTAAAAAGAAAATCATTTGGCCCTACTCAGTTGGTTAGAACATCATGACTATATGCCAAGGTTTCAGGTTCGATCCCTGACCAGGGCACATAAAACAATCAACCAATGAATGCATAAATAAGCGGAACAAGAAATCCATGTTTCTCTTTCTCTCAATCAATAAATAAAAACATTTATATATATATATATGGAACCCATATAACATAACACCAAAACAAAACAAAAAAAGTACGAGGACCTGAGTAGACATTTCACCAAAGAGGACATAGAGATGGCCAGCTAACAGACATATGAAAAGATGCTCACCATCGCTAATCATCAGAGAGATGTAAATTAAGACAATGAGATGTCACCTCATACCTCTCAGAATGACTATCATCGATAAATCAAACAATGAGTGTTTACAAGGTTTTAGAGAAAAGGGAACCCATTTGCACTGTTGGTGGGAATGCAAACTGGTACAGCCACCATGAAAAAAAGAGTATGGGGTTCCTCAAAAAATAGAAAATAGAACTAGCATATGACCCAGCAATTTCACTTCTTGATATTTATCAAAAGAAATCCAAAATACTAATTGGAAAAGTTTATGCACCCGTATGTTTATCGCAGCATTATTTACAACTGTCAAGACATGGAAAACATCTCAATCAATAAATAGACAGTTGGATAGAGAAGATGTAGAACATATATGCAATGAAGCATTACTCAGCCATGAAGGAATGAAAGCTGGTCATTTGCAACAACACAGACAGACTTAGAGGGTACTACGCTAAATGAAATATACCAGACAAAGATAAATACCACGTGGTTTCACCTTTATAGGGAATCTACAAAACAAACACACAAAACAGAAACAAACTCATGTATACAAAGAACAAGTTGATGATTGCCAAATGGGAAGGGGTTGGGAGACTGGGTGAAAAGATGAAGGGATTAAGAAACATGAATTGGTAGATATAAAATAGTCACAGGGATGTAAAGTGCAGTATAGGGAATTTAGGCAATACTATAGTAACTACATATAGTGTTGGGTGGGTGTTACAATTATTGAGATGATCACTTTGCAAGTTAATGAAATGTCCAATTACCCCATTGTACACCAGAAACTAATATAACACTGTATGTCAACTCTAATTGAAAAAATGAAAAAAGTGGAAAAACTAAAAATAAAATAAAAACATCTAGGATACAATGCAAAATTATTTGGTATACAAGGAACCAGGAAAATATAAACTTTCATGGGAAAAGACATTTGACAGACACTAATGCTGATGATGCAGATGCCAGAATTATCAAAGACTGTAGTGCAGTTATTTACATTTTGAAAGAAAAATGCACTCTTTCTGTTTGCAAAGAAAATATTCTTGCCCTGGCTGGTGTAGCTCAGTGGATTGAGCGCCTCCCCCCCCCCCCTCCCCTCAAAAAAAAAAAAAAAAAAAAAGAAAATATTCTTGAAAATAGCTAGAGAAAAGTGATGCATTCCTTATAAGGGAACTATGATTCCAGTGACCAGATTTCTCAAAAGAAACCATGGAAACCAGAACGAAGTGACATGACATTTTTCAAGTACTGAATGCAAAAAACTGTCATCCCAGAATTTTATATTAAGTGAAAATATCCTTCAGGAATGAGTCTCAGATGAAGGCAAGATGAAGCTAATGCCAGAAAACCTGCTGTAAAAGAACTGCTAAAGTAAGTTCTTCAGACAGGAAGGAAATGATACCAGAGGGCAACCTGGAACATCCTGCGTGAAGGAAGAACAAGTCCACTTGTGATCTGAAAGTTTTCCCTGTCCAATTTTACTTCCACCCCCTTTATCTTTCATAGGCAATACCCCCAACAGACCTCTTGAATTTCTTTTTCTTTTTTAAGGCATATCAATTTAATTAGACAAGATCATTTAGATTAACTGAAATTACAATCCAAACAACATGGGATTATTTTATAGTACATGAAGAACAGGTAGAAGGTAATCTGCAGTAGAAACTACAAAACTCCCACCATTTATACCACCAAAATGCATTAGAGGTCTCTTCTCCAAAATTAAGCATATTTTTCTTTAAAGAGCTATCTAGCCTATTCTTAGAAGTCAAGTCTAAGAAATCATAATTAAATACATAATTAAATATATAATTAAATTAAATACATAATTAAAATTTGGAAACACTCTGACAAAAAAGTAAAATTACCGTCAGTCCTAATTTTTATTCATTTTCTTTTCATAGACATCTTCCTTGGCCTAGTACATATTTAAGTTAAAAAATAGAGATAGTATGGAGTAACTAGATAATATGGAGTATGCGCATGAAAGCTAAAGCAATAGCTTTCATGCACATACTAAACAGACTACCCCTAGCTCAGAAGAGTGAGCATGGATCAAGTTCTCTAATTTCGTATCTGCTCCTCCAGATGCTTCTGCCTGTTAAGATGATTTTATAATAGTCTATCAATACCATTAACCAAATTATTTTACCTTTATGCTCTCTATGACAACTAAAACACTGGAAGTAGAGACAGTGCTTTGTTCCCCTTCTAAAGTAGAGGCCTACAAGGGTGACTGACGTCACAGATACTCTCATATTTTACTCCCCCAGAGAAAAAGGCTCATTCAAATGAATGAAGATGACAGATCTTATTACAAACTCAGTAATCTGCCAATAACTCCCTAAATGGCTAAGTGAATCCTATAAACAAGAATCACCAAGATTAATTAAGAATCTTCACCAATGAACCTCATTCAATCCACATACAACATTCAGATTTCTACTCGTTCATTTAACGATTATTCTCCAATCCCATCAACACACAACAAATATACCAGGTGTCCGTTCTACAGCAAAGAAATAAAACAACTTTGCTCAGCTCAAAGCACACATCAAGTTAAAACAGACAATTTTATTTGGCAGTATGCATTAAGTCAGAATTTTAATAACTACCACCAGAGTTAGCTATTCAGAAAAAAAAAAAGAATTCCCTCAAATCTTTCCTTTACATACCAAAAGGAAGCTTTGATCATCTAGGAAACTTTAAAATATAAGAGTCTAATATTTCAACAAATTTAAACAGTTTTACAACAATGCTTTTCATGTACCTCTATTTCCATGGTACCTTTATGTACCACTGTCACGTCTATACAGGTAAGCAAAAATATACACCCTTAACATTCAGGATAGCTCTACTACATTCAAATAATATAACTTAACTTGCTAATCTTGGAAAATACAGCTAAAATGTGAATAAGCAACACATTCAATTAAAATTTCTAAACTCCCTTCTACCATTTTGATTTTCTAATTTAAACCACTAAGGCAGATAAGTAAACTTTTTTCATAGGTTATTTTCTGTTCACTTGTAGTAAAATGAAAGCTAAAATTACTTTAAAAAGAGGTTGAGGAAATGCAATACAATGTCAGAATTCCTTTTGTTATAACTGCACATTCTTACCATTGCATCAGAGCTAGGATCAGTTGCAGCTTCTGTTGCTAGGCAACCAACCTAGTTTGCAAGGCTGCCCAGAAAATCAGCAGCACTCTAAACCAACCAAGTGGCTAATGAAGAGATACATCTATTATTAACACTTCTGTTTTGTTATACTTTTTCCTTTTGAAAAAAGAAGAAAAGCCTGGCCAGGTGGCTCAGTTGGTTGGAACATGGTCCCATGCACCAAAAGTCTGCAGGCTCAGTCCCCAGTAGGGGCATGCAGGGGATGCAATGGATCAATGTTTCTCCCTCACATCAATGTTTCTCTCTCTCTCTAAAATCACTAAGCATATCCTGGGGTGACGATTAAGAAAGGAAGGGAGGGAGGAAGGATCTGGAAAGATGTTCTTAAATGTGAAGGCAGGATTCAAAGAGTCAAAAATAAAACACACAAAAGAAATATGGAAGAAGAAGTAAGACAGAGAAGGAAGGACATCCTCATCCCAAGGCTGAAGACCATGAGGCTTATTATCCCTCTTCCATATTGTGTAAGGGGAAGGCTCATTAGTTAAAATGCCTTGTTTTACCTATTTGATACCCACTTGACCCACAATAAAAGGACTATGTTAATCTTCCAAAAACAAACAACAACAAAAAGCAAAGCACACATTCAAAGGTGTATCTGCCTAGTGAAGATGTTATGACTTGGAAAGAGAAATCCAAGACACACTAATTCATAAGCCATCTCATGTACTTTTAGCATCTTTCACATATCAGACTATGAAGTTTTAAAATCTGGAAGCTGAGGCCAAGGAGGAGTAAATTATGAAACTGAAATCTAAAACCATTATGAAACTGAAACCTCTTACCATTTAGAATTCTAAACAAACCTTAATTCTTTAGAGCCAATTCTTTAATACTATTAATTTTTTATCTCCCCCATCTACTTTTGAAGGAAAGTTGGCACTTCTGTGCTACTGTTGCACCTACCAGGAAAAAATTTCCCTTCTGAGCATCCAGTTAGTCTCGTTTAAGAATAAGAGCTATACTGTGAAGAAAACTTAGAATAAGATTTGCATTTTAGGTCCACTCAGTCTGAAATAATATCTACTTTACATATAACCCACAAAAGATTAGTAGCCAAACGTTTTCTTTTTAAATTCCTACCAACCGAAAAAAAAAAAAAGACCAACAACCTAACAGGAAAAAAATAAAAGGGCAAAAAATAAGAAACTCACAAAAGGGAAAAATAATAATCAAATGTAGAAAAAGATGCTCATCCATGTGAATAATTTAAAAAAATTTTAAAAGCTGATTAACACCAAGCATACACAAGAATCTAAGAAAGAAGAATCCTAATGGTAGAAATGCAAATTGATATAAACCCTTCAGGGAAAAATTTAGCAACCCTAGTAAAGCTGATGATAAGGCACATGCCCTATGATGAAATAACCTATATTTAGAAATATACCAAACAGCAGTGCTTTGCTAACTATGGACTAGAAAATAAATTTAGTAGTGTGTCATAATCAGCATTTGCAGATGCATTTTTTAGATGTAGATGCCACCTTTTTAGACATTCCATTCTCTCCACTGTATGATATTCATACCGTATCTACTTTGGTTTTCTTTTTTAAAATATATATTTTATTGATTATGCTATTACAGCTGTCCCAATTTTCCTCCTTATCCTCTTTCCGCCCTGTACCCACCATTCCCTCATGTAACCCCACCCCCTTGTTCATATAAGTTCTTTGGCTACTCCAGGTAGGTTTTGCCAGATCAAGGAAAGGGGGTGAAGAGGAGGGATTAAGCCAAACTGATTAGTTTTTACTTTATAAACAAAGGAGAGTAGTATGGCATGGTCAGAGGTATGCCAAACTACTCTGCTTGGCTTTTAAGATTCATAAAATTCTCTATAATTTAGCGATCTGTCACACTTGAATACCCATCCCCTTATAATTATTTTGCACATCATTTTACATACCTTTTGGTCTGATGAGCTGCTTCTCTAACTACCTATTTATCTGAACAGACTAGAGAAATCTGAGTGACTATTCTACTAATTCTCCCGAAGACGGCACATACCTCTTACCATTCAGATAAAGTGGAGAGAAATTCAGGTCACTAGTGATTAATTCCCTCAAGGAATTCCACTTAAGAAAAGCTGTTCAAAGTCTTAAAATTTGGGTTTTCATCCCAGCTCTTCCATTTGCTTTCTAGTTCTGTGATTTCAGGGAGGTTACTTAATCAAAGACTTAGTTTTCATATGTCCATCTGCAGACAATAATCCCTACCTTACAAAGTGTTGGTAAAGATGAAATTAAATAATAAACAAAACTCTACCAGGACCTATCCCACAGGAAGCCTTCGATACACAGTAGCTGAATCTGAGAGGCAGGTCTTGCCATCAAATCTTCCATTCTATATTTAAAAGAATCTTCATTTTAGAAAACATAAATCACTTGAATACAAATTACAGACTAGATTAGTTGACACAGCTTAATATGTGTAAGATCTTTTCCCCCTCTCAACTCAACCTGACTTGGATACTAAACCAAGCAAATTTTGTAACCTCAGGCAAAAATGGGTCTGTACCACCTCCAGGTCCAGGAGAATTCTCAGATCCTGCATGCTAATATAAGATCTGATTGCAAAGGTCCAAGCTTTCCTCTGAGGACTGGATTATAATTCAACAAATAATTACTATTAGTAACTAAATAATGTTGTTTCATTCTGCTCATAGCAGAAGTATATTAAGAACAAGATAGGCCCATAGCTTAGAGCTAATGATGTAATTTGACAGAGAAAGCAGAACTCATCTTCTCTTTTGAAAATTCTCTTGAGACTGAAAGGGCAAAACCAATATTGTTTCATAGGCACTGAAAACCCAATACCAGTGAAGAGACCCAGAGAGCTTCTAGCTGCTTGCAGGAGTCAGGACTCTGGGTTCCTACACACAAATCTCTTTTGCCCAACAAGCTGGATATAGAGAAAGGCTCAGGTAACCAGAGTCTCTTGAAATCACTCCTAGGCTCACTCATTCCCATCCCTCCTTTCTGTAAGGCTCTAATAAGAAAGACCCTAGAGAAGCACCTTGAGTCACCCTCCCTGCAACAAATAACTGTGGCCAAGCCTGGGGAAATCAAGCCCATTCTCAAGAGAATGCACTCTGGCCAAAGTGAACTGACTACTGAGAATATGGATGGTCCTATTCAAACCCCATAAGAAACATCTTCCATCCTGACCACAAATATATAAGATTTTTATAAAATATCTTGCAAAAATTTAGACACATTGTCTCCTATACTTTCTTGGATTACTCACTAGTAATTCTGAGGAGAGGAGTTAGTTTGATGTTTTATTTTTAGGGAAAATGTTCTTGGCTTTTTAATCACTGTTGTCTTTTTATAACTTTATTATTCCTTTCAAATAATTCTAAAAATTCTACCCAAAATTTGTATCAAATTATATATTAGGTATATCAGAACTCACCAATTTTTCTTTTGAAGCAGAGTGAATTTTCTTTGTTATTCCCTTTTTCCTGCATTGACAGTAACTCTCTCTACTATACAAGGATTTACCCCTTACATTAATAACAGAACTTCAGAGCTAGGACACATCTGACCTCACCCACACAGTTTATCTAAACTACCACTTAAGGCTAAACTCAAGACATTATCACCCTCTGGTATTTTTGTTCTCCTCTCGTACTTCAGTCATATCTACATAAAAGGCAGTTCCAAACTGCTCACCAGCACTGGCTTACAATATTCTATACTACTTTTTTATAGCATTACTCCATTTGTTTTTTAAGTATAGTCACAGCACTTGCATCACCAGTGCAGATACTCCATCTAGTGGCAGATCAGTTAAGGAAATGTGGTTTACGAAATATTTTTAATCATTACTCTCCTCCTTAAAACATTACCGGCCCTGCAATGGCCTAATTTCCTACTATAGCAGTGTTTAAGAACAGATTCTTGAGATCTTTTCCACCTCTTGATTCATCACTTCCAAGTTGTACACCTGGTGGGTGGGGTATGTTAGTATCTCTGAGTCTTAGTTTCCTCATACGCAAAATGGGAATAATGTACCTGCATGATGATATATAAATAAATATACCGAGCATGGCCAACACTCAATAAATGATAGCCTCGACTGCTTTTATCATCCACTCCCTTTTCTCCTAATTCTCCTTGGATCAAAGCCATAGGCCCTCCATCATTTCCTGTTCCCCAACCTGATCTTGCTCTATTCCCGACAGGGTCAGCCTCTCTAATCAAGTCCCTGAGAGTTTTTAACAGGAGTCAAAAAGCACATTCTCGATTGCCATTCAGACCCTTTCCTGGCCCCACAGAAAACTGTACCTCACTGTTCTCCTGCTCCAAATCTTACCCATTCTTCCAAGTCAAATTTAAGTCACCAGTTCCACAAACCTTAAATTAATCAACAGCACAATGATCTTCCTTTTATTTTATAGTAAGCAGAGTCCATCCCTGTTTCCTCAGAATTTTTTTCCATTCTTCTACATATATGAAAAGTCAAACTAGACCACAATCTTCTAAGTAACATGTACTACATATCTTACTTTCAACTATCCCACAACAAATTTTAAATACCTTAAAATCTTAGCACCATTTATTTTCACACACACATACACCTCTAAAGCAGTAATCATTTCGCTGACTTTTTTTATTTAGGAAGTAAACTAAAAGTTAAAAGCTAAACAAAATGCTGAATAAAACGCCCTAAACAGGAAAGAGTTCTAAATTTTCTTAAAATGGGGGAGAAAATTAAAAACATACCGACACAGTTTTTACAAAAAAAATTGCCACAGAACCCAATAGCTAATATTATGTATTTTAAATAGTGATCATAAAACTATGGACATCTGAAAAGTCAATATAGAAGCAGAAACCCTCCACATTTTATGTTTATAATCATTAAAAGACACAAAACACCTTAACTAATACCACAAACTTTTCTGCTTACATTTTCAGAGAAGTGATAACTAGAGAATTTTAAAACACTAGAAGCATTAAAACACTAAAAGGGAAAAAATCATTTAGCGTGTCAGAAATTTACTGCAGCTCCTTACTCAGAACGCCAGCTCACAGAGGAATCCCAGTGTCTCTGACTGTCCTGGGAGGATGAGAACACTGTCTGTCCACAACATGTGCTCGCAGGATGCTGGACAGCATTCCAGTTATTACTCAAGTCTGTCTGTTGTGGTTTTTAAAAGTTTGTGCCACACCCTGGCCAGTGTGGTTCAGCTGGTTGGAGCATCATCCCATAACCAAAAGGCTGAGGGTTTGATCCCTGGTCTGGGAATGTACAGAAGGCAACTAATAGATGTTTCTCTCCCACACGAATGTTTTTCCCTCTCCCCTCCTTTCTCCCTAAAAGCAATGAAAAAAAAAAATGTCCTCAGGTGAGGATTTAAAAAAATTAAAGGCTTATGCCACAACTGGTTCAGCTCCATCCTGTTTGTTTACCACCAATTCCCATAAGATCCCACCAAGCCTTTGCAGCAGATGGTCCCAGAAATTTGTACAAATTTAGCAGTTCAATACTTAAAAGAAGACAAAGAAGATGACTTTATAAGTCGATGGAGTCTCATGTGACAACGGCCTACAAAGAGTTCCTGTTTGTGAGAAGTTCATGAACAATGTCTAGGTAGTTCTAGTGGACAAACATCTTCCTCTACACCTGAGACCAAGTAGATTCCAACAACAACAACAAAAAACAACTGGAACCAGCCCTGGCTGGGTAGCTCAGTTGGTTTGAGCATCATCCCAATACACCAAGGTTATGGGTTTGAGTCCCTAGTCAGGGCACTTACAACAATCAACCAATGATGCATAAATAAGTGAAATAAGAAACTGATGTTTGTCTGTCTCCTTTTCTCTCTCTCTAAAATCAATCAATAAAAAATTTTTTAATTTGGGAAAGAATGCACTAAAAGATGTTAGAGAACTAGACTAAAAGATCCAGGCTTTTTTCTCTTGTCTAGGATTATGATTCAACAAATTACCTCTCAGTATCAACTTAGGAACGTAGTTTCACATGACAAATCAGAAGAAGCTATGTCACCTGGAACTTAAAACTACTTTCACAAGAACATAAAACTACCAAAGAATTACTTGAAAAGGTCCTTATAACTTCTAAATACATGAAATAAATGTCTTCAAATGACAAATAAGTAAAATATGTTAATTAGAACATTCACCTTAAACATATCCCTACCCAAAAAGCCAGAATAAAGGTTACTCACTATGTGTTCCCTTGGTATCTATTCTCAAAGAAGTACTGCCATTTCTAATACCAAATACATTTAAATGTTTTGTCTCAAAGATTAGCCAAAAAAAAAAACCTGACAAAAACCCTTATGAATATTTGTAAAGACATGCTAGATCAGGTGGAAGACATGCTCATCAAGTTACCAGTAGCTAGGGAGACAAGAGTAAGAGGATCGTGATGATAAGTATGTCTGGACAACAGACAGCAACTAGGAAATGGGGAAACCAGTGATAGAATACAACGTTGGTAAATTATTTGCCCAAATGCTTCTGACCCTGGTGGCCAGTAGTACACACACTTGAGGTCTGGTTGCTGAGGCTGTCCCCACCTGTTCCCAGACTTTGGGATTTCTTAGATACTTTTTCTGACTGGCTTCAGCTCTTCTCACTGTCACGGCATCTTCTGGTTCTGCTGTCCCACCCTCTGTCATAACTGCAGGCAGCAGTGGTCAAGCAATCCCTCCAGGAACCTTCTGGAGTTTGAACCATCAAAATGACTACAACACCTTGGTCACTGCCAGACACTGAAATCTAAAGCTTCCTAAACAACGCCAGTAGTTACTTCACCCTAGAGAAACTGAGGGTTTTTCTCACTCACAGTAATTAAAGATCATCTCTAAAGTGCCTCACCACCATTCCAGTATGTCCTTAGGCTAAAGTCACTTCATATAGAACTGAAGACTTGCAGTGCCATAGCCCCGAAAGGGCTGACGCCAAAGCCTCTTCCCAAGCTGGGTTCACTCCCTCAGAGTTACCAAACAGCCATCACAACCTCAAAGCTGTATCGAAAATGTTCACTGCCTTTCCAGCCTTTGCTGGCAACGGCCACCACTGATCCAGAAATGGGACTGCTGCCACCAACACCACTTCTCTGGTCTCTTGCTGAGTTGAAGCCCTCAGCACTACAGAAGTGATCAAAGCTCTCTGAAAAGTCACTAACACTTCTGTAAGCCACAGCTACCCAAACAGACTCCAGAGCCCCTGCCACTTACTATCCTGACACACCACACCTACCCCGTCAATGACATTTCCTTAGGAGCACATAGTTCTGACTTAGGCTGCCTCAAGTTTAGCCTTTCGATACTACTGTTCCAAAAGGATAGTTTCTAACAGGTTTATCCAGGAGTTAGAGCAGTTCTCTGGATTCTATAAGTCTCTCCTATATTACAGTTAGTGCTCTTGTGTGTACAAACTAATCAACTAGTCAGGAGATGGCTTTGCTACAAAGAGCTCCCCCCAGAAGTTCTTCCTACTCTCCCAGAATTTTACAGTGTGTGAACAAAAATGTCCATAACAAGTCACAAACTCTCCAGTGGCTGAAGTGGTCAGAATTACCATACCTTAGGCCACTTCTCTTAGGCCCTACTAGAGCTACAAATTTTAGCACTGATCCAGTGCTACAAATGACAACTGCTTATAAGTAAACCACTAATTCAAAAATCTAAGAGATGTTATAATAAAAATCACCCAACACCAATGACCAGCCTTGCTGGCTAGCAACCAACCCACCCATACAAAGCAACACTGGAAAAAAGCAATTAGCATGCACACAGGAAGACAAGAGAAGTTAGGGTGATACACAGGAGATAAATGCAAGGATATTTACTTAATCATTCCACATCACAGAGTCGCAGCCAGGAAATTATTCAGAGAAGTAGGAAAAGTTAGTTTTGTAAACAAATTCCTTCATAATAGGCTACAATTTCTTTGGGAATGTACTCATCACGACATTAGGAACTGTATTCATATAAGCAAATGGATAAATAACCAGGGTGAAAAAAAGAGGTTTTTTCGTTTTGATTTTTAAATAATAGCAACAGGGAACTTAACATAGTAAAAAAACAGATCTGTGTAAGTTATTAAAAGTAGAAAGGAATGAAATAGCATAATTTGAGAAAGCTAATGTCATCAAAGCAGTGACAGGAGATGAAGGATGATGCTAAATACCAAAAACTTCCTTCAACACCATACCTTATCAATGGCTTTTCCCACCCGAGAAACACTGCTGTGGATGTCTTTGTGATCTGAGGCCAATTTCTGAACAGTGTCCTTGATTCTTTTACAGCACTGTGTCAAAACAAGTGAAAGCGTCCCTGACAACTCGGCATCTTGACCTATAAAAATAAAGAGAGAAAAAGATTGGTTACTCACAAAAGCAAGCCCAAACATGGCACATTTCAAATAGGCCCTTTGGAACACTGAAAGATGGAAGTGAAATAGATCTGCATCTACTTTGAAGCTGAGGGCCACATTCATGATAACATTTTTCAAGTGAAAATTTAAGAAAGTTACCTTGTTATTATATTTTTTATTTGTGGAATAAATATGAAAAATTTACCATGAAATAAAACACTTTTGTAATTACTAAAATCAGCACAGACTATAAATAATACTTCCAAGGCATTGTTCAGAAAATGTTTCCATAAATGAACTCACTTATTCAACCTGCTTACACTGTTCAAATCATTCTTGCGCATTTTGTTACTAAATTTCATAGAGACTATTTAGTCTAAATGTTTTACATATTATATAAAGAAGTAGAAGTAAAAAAATAACAAACTTCTTTGGATATCATTGTGTGTAAAATGAGTTACCATAACAGGCCTGAGACTGCTATCCTTAGAAAGGCCTGCTTGCAAGGCTGACCCTTGGCTGTCATCTGGGAACTTGGACTCCAGGAGGGTTCCCATCACCCTAACTGGAAAGAATGGTTCACTGTGCCTCAACTGCTGGTACAATGTAGGTTATGCTAAACTCTTGCTTTCATTGGAGTCTGGAATTTTGGTACATGCCAGGCAGAGGGAGCCCATATGACCAGTCCCCAGTAAAACATCCTGAGTACAATGTCTCTAATGAGCTTCCCTGTTACAATTTGATGCTGGAAGAATTAAATGTGTCCTGTATGACTCCAATGGAAGAGGGCTCTTAGAAATTTCTCCTGGTTTCCTCTGGGCCTTGCCCTATAAACTTTTTCCCCAAGCAGATTTTGCTTTATACCCTTTTGTTATAATAAATCTTAGCCATGAATGTGACTACATGCTGAGTCCTGTTTGTCCTCCTAGTGGACACTAAAGATGCCATTACAGAGACTTCTTGAATCACATAATAAAGGAGCCAAAATTTATTGTAGTTTATATCCTTTTTCCCTGTGCTACCTCCTCAGGAAAAGGAAAAGAGAAGGGAGGGAGGGAGGACAAACTCAGTTATTATTTGTCAATTACCTCATATATCTACATAGCTCCACATGTAAGAAAAAGGCCTGGCTTTTGAAACCCTGCTCAATATTATACATCAGTGATTCTTAAACTTTATTTAAATAAAGAAAAAAAACCCCTTTAATTTATTTGCATCAGAATCACCTGGAGACCTAGTTAAAACAGAGTAGCTGAATACCATTTCCAGAGTTTTCAATTCAAGAGTTCTGGGATGGGGCCCAAGAATTTGAACAAGAACAAGCTCACAAGTACAGTAGCCCTAGCATGTTTGTTCATTCAACAAACATTTATTAAGCACTCACTATGTGATAGGTACAGCAGTAAAACAAAACCACCAAAAATCCCTGCCCTAAAACTTACTTTCTGGTAAACAAGATAAACAATACACAAAGTAAGTCAACTATATAGTATGACAGAGGATGATACATGCTACTGGGCAGGGGGCGGGAGGAGAAGCAGAGTAAAAGAGATAGGAGTATTTGTGGGTTAAGCAACTGTAATCTTAAAATGGGTGGTCATGGCAGAGCTCACTGAGAAAATAACATTGAGCAAAGACTTAAAAGAGGTGAGGGAGTTAGCTCTCTGGTTATCTTACAAGTGAAGGGTGGCAGGAGAGCCATTCCCAAATAAGCTTCTTTAGCATAAAGATTACTTGGAGAAACAGCAGACAGAGAAGAAGCTCTGAAAACAGAGTGGAAGTTACCCTTTTGTAAGAAAAATTTACAACAACCCTCCATTTGTAAGGGTGTAACAGGAAAAGAAGGATAGCTCTATATCACAAGAAACATTTACTGGCTTCCAGTCAACATGGCAGAGTAGGTAAAGGCTGTACTCACCTCCTCCCACAACCACACCAATATTAAAACTGAACTACAGAACAAGAATTAGCGAGAACAGCCTGAAATCTAGCTAAACAGAAATCCAGTAACTAAGAGTATAAAGAAGAAGCCTCGTCAAGACTGGTTAGCATGGTAAGAGATGCTGAACCAGCTGAACCAACCACCACATGTAGCAGTGAAAAATGGGGAGAGAAACATCCCCCCTTCCCCCAAGGAGCAAGGGGTCCCAGCCCAGGTTCCAGTGCCAGGAAGATAAGTCTCCATAATTTCTGGCTAGAAAGCCAGTGGTGATAGTGGCTGAGTGAGACAGAGCGTCTTTGGAGTTCCAGGCATTCCTCAGCAGGAGGTGAGCTTGAATGTAATGTGCTTAAATAATCTGCAAACCATCCTCCCATCCCCAGTCTGTGGAAAAATTGTCTTCCACGAAACTGATCCCAGGTACCAAAAAGGATGGAGAACACTGATGTAAGGGGCCTCTGAGACAACATCAAGTTTATCAATATTCACATTATAGTGGTATCAGAAGAAGAAACAGAGCAAGGAATTGAAAGCCTATTTCAAGAAATAATGATGGAAAACATCCCTAACCAGGTGAAGGAAATAGACATATAAACCCAAGAAGTACAGTGAGTCCCAAACAACATGAAACCAGAGGCCCACACAAGACATACCATAATTAAAACGCCAAAGTTTAAAGACAAAGAAAGAATTTAAAAGCAGCAGGGGGAAAAAACAGTTAAGTTACTTTCTGTTGAGAAATCAGCTGACAGTCTTATGGGATCTCCCTTGTATAAAACTAACTGCTTTTCCATAAAACTGTCAGCTGATTTCTCAACAGAAATTTTGGAGACCAGAAGGGATCAGCACAAAATATTCAAATTGATGAAAAACAAGGACCTACAACCAAGATTACCCTACCCAGCAAAGCTATCATTTAGAATCAAAGCACAGATAAAGAGCTTCCCAGACAGGAAAAAGGTAAAGGAATTCATCAGCACCAAACCAGTACTGTAAGAAATGTTAAAAAGGACTTCTTTAAGAAGAAAAAAAAGAGAAAAAAATGTGAATTACAGAATAGCAATAACTACATATTTATCAATAATTACTTTAAAGTAAATGGATTAAATGGTTCAATTAAAAGAAATAGGGTGGCCAATGGATAATAAAACAAGCCCCTTACATATGCCATCCACAGGAAACTCTCTTCAGATTGAAGACACAGACCAAAAGGAATGGGAAAAGGTATGTCATGAAAATGAAAAAAAAAAAAAAAAAAAAAAAAAGCTGGGGTAACAATACTAACAACATACAAAACAGACTTTAAAACAAAGGTTATTAATAACAGACAAAGACAGCCCCAGTAATTTCACTTCGGTGTATTTATCCCAAGAAACCCATAACACTAATCAAAAAGACATACGCACCCATATGTTTACTGAAGCATTATGTACCACATCCAACATATGGAAGCAACCCAAGTGTCCATCAACAGATCAATGGATAAAAAAGCAGTGCTGCATATATACACTGGAATACAACTGAGCCATTAAAAAAGAATGTAACCTGAGTTCCAGCCAAGATGGAGGAGGCATAGGTAGAAACCCTTCCCTTCCTCCCACAATCAAGAGAAGGATAACAACCAATCTAAAATCAATAAACAACTAGAAATGCCAGAAAAATCAAATTGCATGTAACTCCAACAACCAAGAATTGAAGAAACAGTCAATCAGACCAACCAGACCGGTAAGACTGTAGACCAGAGAACCCGCAGCAAGGTGGCAGCCCGTGTGGGCGGGGCTGACTTCCGCAAGGAGGCGACCTCACAGGTGGAGCTGACAGAACCCGAAACTGAGACTCAGAGATGACTATGGCCTACAGTGGTCGCCATGGTGGGAGAAACTCCCAGTCTCACACAAGACCATTGGAAAGTGGGGCTAGAACCAAGGAGGCAAGCTGCATTGCTCCTTCTCTGGCCCCTCACCTTCAGGCAGCACAGCAAGGAGGGTTGCCCTGCCCTGGTGAACACCTAAGGCCCCTCCCCCTTACAACTTAACAGGTGCTGGAGAGGAAGAAGTATGTCCCAAATGAAAGAACAGAGCAAAACTCCAGAAAGAGAGCTAAGTGTCAAGGAGATAGCCAACCTAGCTGATGGAGAGTTTAAAGCCCTGGTAATCAAAATGCTTACAGAACTGATTGAGCTTTGTCGAAAAATTAAAGAACAAATTAAAGACACCCAAAGTGATACAAAGCAAAATATTGAGGGAACCAACAGTAACAGAAAGGAAACCATGACTCAAAGCAACAATTTGGAACAAAAGGTAGAAATAAACATCCAACCAGAACAGAAAGAAGAAACCAGAATTCAGAAAAATGAAGAGACTGAGGAACCTCTGGGACAACCTAAAACGTTCTAATATCTGAATTATAAGGGTGCCAGAGAAGAATAATAAGAGCAAGAAATGGAACACTTATTTGAACAAATAATGAAGGAAAACTTCCCCAATCTGGCAAAGCAAAGAGACTTCCAGGAAGCCCAGAGAGTCCCAAAGAAACTGGACCCAAGGAGGAACACACCACAGCACATCATCATTAAGTTACCCAAGATTAAAGATAAAGAGAGAATCTTGCTGCTTAAAAGCAGCAAGAGAATAGAAGAGAGTTACCTACAAAGGAGTACCTACAAACGAGTGCCCGTAAGACTATCTGCTGACTTCTCAAAAGAAACCTTACAGGTAAGAAAGGGCTGGAAAGAAGTATTTGAAGCCATGAAAAGCAAGGAACTACATTCAAGACTACTCTATGCAGCAAAGCTATCATTTAGAATGGAAGGGCAGATAAAGTGCTTCCCAGATAAGGTCAAGTTAAAGGAGTTCATCATCACCAAGACCTTATATATGAAATGTTAAAAGGACTTATCTAAGAAAAAGATAAAAAACATGAACAGTGAAATAACAACAAACAACTATCAACAACTGAACCTAAAAAAACAAAAACTAAGCAAACAACTAGAACAGGAACAGAATCACAGAAACGGAGATCATGTGGAGGGTTATCAGTGGCGAGGGGGAAGAGAAGTGGGGAACAAAACTGGTAGTCATAAAACAACAGGGGCAGGTTAAGAATAGTACAGGAAACAGAGAAGCCAAAGAACTTATACATACAACCCATGGACATCAACTAAGAGGGGGTGTAGGGCAGAGTGGGGATAAAGGGGAGAAAAAAATTGGGAAAACTCTAATAACATAATCAATAACATATACTTGATAAAACAAGTACAAATTGGTAGTTACAAAACAGACATGGGGATGTAAAATATAGCATAGGGAATATAGTTAATAATCTTGTAATAACTATATATTGTGTCAGATGGGTACTAGATTTATCAGAGCAATCACTTTGTAAATTACATAAGTGTCTAGTCACTATGCTGTGCTCCTGAAAATAATATAATGTTATACTGTCAATTGTAATTGAAAAATAAAAAATTATTATTATTTTTTTTAAAGATTTTATTTATTTATCTTTAGAGGGTAAGGGAAGGAGAGAGGGAGAGAAACATCAATGTATGGTTGCCTTTCGTGCATCTCCTGCTGGGAACTGGCCTGCAGGGAACCGGCCTGCAACCCAGGCATGTGCCCTGACTGGGAATCGAACTGTGCCTGTCTGGTTCGCAGGCCCGCGCTCAATCCACTGAGCTACACCAGCCAGGGCTAAAAAATTATTTTAAGAAAACTTTTACCAAAGGGGAAAGCATCACTGAATCTGCATAACAAACCATACCCTTGCTTTTCCTGGTAATCTCCCCATAACTAGACTCCCCACACCTTTCATTTTTTTATCTTTAGCCAAAGGTGGTATGTATGTAAGCCTCAATTTTAAATCATCAATTTGAGTTCCTCATTTTTCCTTAAGTATCTCCTTTATTTATATATCAATAAACTTGACTTTCTCTTCTTCATTTGTCTTTTGTTTCAGGGGTTGCAGCCAAGAACTCACAAGTGTAGAAGTAAAATTATTTTCCTCCCCTACAAGAGAAAGCATTCCAGACTTTCTCTTGTGGAAAGACTTTCTCGTTTGGGGGGGGGGAGACAGACTTTCTCTTTATGAGGGGAGAAAGTGTTGCAGAAATACACCAAGCCTACACAAGGAACGGAGAGGACGCCAGTCTGGCTAAACTAGATATCCTGCAAAGGAAAACAAGAGGAGAGGAAGTCCAAGAGATAATCAGGGTCCTGGTTTTACAGGGCATTTGTGGCACTTGTAAAGGCTTTGGCTTTTACTTTGAGTGAAAGAAATATTTACTGCCAGCTTTTGATCTCAGCAGGTATATAAACTGACATAACACTTAAATATTGTCATTCTGGCTGATGGTAGAAGTCCAGGAACAGAGGCAGAGAGATAAGTCAGGAGGCTGTGGCTCTGTATCTGAGCCCAGGGTGTTAGATACAGAGGTGGTGAGAAGTAGCTGCATTCTGGATAAATTCAAAAGGTAAAACCAGCAGGAATTCCTGACTGGATATGAGGGAACACAAGGACTCAGAGATGACTCCAAGGGTTTTAGCCTGAGTATTGCAGTGAGAAAGATGGAATTGTTTTCAATTAAGGTGAAAAAGACTACTAAAGGCTGAGCAGGTATGAGGGGAAGGAGGAGATAAAGAGTTCAGTGTGTGGGCTGGCTAAATTTGAGATGTGAGTAGTTCCCCCAGTGCTTACATGGAGAAATTAGCTAGATATACAAACCTGGAGGAGTTCCAGAGTAAGGCCAGGGCTTGATATACAAATTTGTGAGTCACTGGCACACAGATGATAACCTAATCCGTGTGACCAAAAGAAATGACCTAGTCAGTGCAGAAAGTACTAAAAGGAGAGTCCTGGGAACCCCAAGTTTATAAGATCAAGATGAGCAGGATTGAAAAAAAAAGAGACTAACAAAGACTATTGAAACACTGTGATATAAGAGGACAATCAAGACAGCAAGGTGTTGGGGAAGCCAAGCGAAGAAAATGTGTCAAGAAGGGAGGAACTGTGTTAAATGCACTGCTATGTCAGGTAAGAGGCAGAGAACTGACCACTGGATTTACAATATGGAAGTTATCAGTTACCATGACAAGAACAGTTTCTCTAGAGTTTCAGAAAAGAAATCCTAGAAGGCTACAGGGACTGTAATGAGAGAATATAGGAAACCTGACTCAATGACAGGCACTAAGAGAAGTAAAATGCAAACAGAAAATAGTACCAGTAAGGTACCCAATCCAACAGGCAGTGGCTAAAAGAGAAACTGCCCTTACCTCCAAGTACAATTGTACAAGGTATGTATCGAGTGCTTGCAACTTCTAAAAACGTAATTTAAGATAAGAGAAGACTTGCTAATTCAAGAAAATCTCAAAGTCTAAAAGGTGTTCCATTGATACTTTGGGCCAAAAGAATCTAAGTGCTTCAGTAGCTCTGACCATTTCTGGTCTTTTTCATCTAAATCTTACCTAACCTCAATGGCTCCATCTCCTCTTTGAACTCTTCTCTGCCCATAAACTTAACTCAGTCTTCTAAATTTTTAATGAATTCTGTTCTTTCCACCACTACTCTGGCACTGAATCATACCTTTAAACAACTTCATGTACATATATGCTACCATTAGTCTCAACTAGATATAAATCCTAAAGGGAAGACAAGGTTCTTACTGTAAACTGTATATTCCAGTCTTATCATAGATGCCTTGCACATTTGCAGGCACTGGTTAACTATTTGGACTGATGGTAAATAAAGCAAGGGAAAAAACTGTTCAAAAGAAAGCCATGTTTAACAGATGGTGGTGGGATAACTAGAAATCCACAGGCAAAGAATCACACCATGTATAAAAATTAACTCAAAGTGGAATAAAGACTTAAACACAAAAGCTGGAATAAAATTCTTAGAGGGAAGAAGGTGTACTCTTGACCTTGGATGACACAGATATGACACCAAAAGCACAAGCAATCTAAGAAAAAATAATTAAATTTGACTTCATAAAAAGTAAAAATTTTTGAGTTTCAAACACTACGAATAAAGTGAAAAGACAACCCAGAGAATGGGAGAAAATATTTGCAAAATAAGGGCCTAATATCCAGGATACATGAATAACCCTTCAACTCAAAAATAACAACTCAAATTAAAAAATGAACAAAGAATCTGAATAGACACTTTTTCCAAAGTAACTACAAATAACCAATAAGCACAGGGAAAGATGCCCCACATTAGTCAATGAGTAAATGCAAATCAAAACTACAATGAGAAACTACTTCAGACCCACTGGACAGCTATGTTGAAAAAGAGAGATGACAACAGCAAGTGCTGACAAGGATGCAGAAAATTTAGGAGCCCTCATACATTGCTGATGGATTGTAAAATGATGCAGCTGCTACAGAAACATTTTTATAGTTCCTCAGAAAGAAAAAGAAAAGAGTTATTACCATATGAGCCAGGAATTCCACTCCTAGGTGTATACCCAAGATAACCGAAAAAAAACGTGTCCATACACAAATTTGTATATGAAGCATTATTCAAAACAGCCCCAAAGTGAAATCAATCCAAATGATTAATGAATAACAAAATGTGGCATATCCATAAAATGGACTATTATTCAACCATAAAAAAACAACAAAGCACTGATACATGCTACAATATGGATAAACCCTGAAAACATTATATTAAGTAGGCTATACACAAAAGGCCACATATTAGGTGATTCTACATACGAAATGTCCAGAAGGGGCAAATCTACAAACAGAAGTAGTAGACACAGAGTGACTATTAATGAGTAAGAGGTTTCTTTTGAGAGTAATGAAAATGTTCTGGTTACAGCTGTGCATCTCTCAATATACTAAAAGCTAGTTATTTGTATACTTTAAAAAAGGAAAGGGTGACTTTTATATGTGGACTATATCTCAATTTTTAATAAAAGCTTTAAAAAGCAAGCCCTAACTCCTATCCACCCAGACATTTTTGTTTCCACAGTCAATAGACAACAAAGTAAACATGAGAACAAAAAGGCAGAGACCAAACTGGGAGAGAGAGGTTATCTGGAATTTACCACATGAACTTCCATGCCTCAACCCTGAAATTCATAGATGTTTTCAAATCTTAACAACTTATGTATCTGAATTTTGATGTTACTGTTACTTTTTCTTCCTTTACCATCTATAAGTCCCTATACTTTTTGGCTTTCAAGTTTATAAATGCTAGGTACTCGTAGTATAAGGTCAATTAATTAGCATTGAGAATTCTCAGTATGCCCCAAGGAAAAATAATTCCTACAAGTTATTTGGAACCTTAAGAAAAGTATAATGAAATAATCTGAAAGGGAATCCTGGGAAAGCCTTGTTCAGAGAGAAAGAGGCTACTAATGCATTTTCAGTGGAAAGCAGCCAAAGGTAAAAATAGGTTTGAAAATAACTGGAGTAACCAAACTGAGTGAAACCAAACTTGTCGTGAAAGGAGAGTTCTAATTTCTTTCAACTTCTCTATCTGAAAAACAAAACCTGCTTCTAGGAAAATCTTTCTGTGAAAGAATTCTATCTAACTAGACTCAGTGCCTAGAGTGAAGCTGTGGGGAATTACTGTGACAAGCCATCCTTACCACAACTAAAGCAGATCTGAAGGTGAACACTGGAATCCAGATGGCCACTGCAAGCCACTTTTTACCCAAGATGAAGTCCTGTGTCAACTGTGTTTTTCAATGCAGTAACCACCACCCCCACACTCCACCCCCTACATAATAATGAAAGAAATAGTTCTGAGGCGTTGCTCATCATTTACAGTCACCATAAGTATTTTTAAATATATATAATTTCAGAGCAGTTTTTAGGTTTGCAACAAAATTGAGAGGGAGGGACAGAGATACCCATGCACACCTTGCCCCAACACATGCACACATGCATAGCCTCCCCATTATCAACATTTTTTGTTATTTTGTGCCAAGAACGAACCTACATGGCACATCACACTCACCCAATGTTCCTAGTTTACCTTAAGGTTCACTCTTCGTGTTGCACATTCTTTGGGAATTGACAAATGTACACAGACAGAGCATCTTCACAGCCCTAAAAATCCTCTGTGCTCTACCTGTTCATCTCTCCCGTCCACACTATCCCTGGCAACTGATGAGCTTTTTATCGTCTCCATAGTTCTGCCTTTCTCAGAACATTAAATAATTGGACTCATTCAGTACACAGCATTCCCAGACTAGGTTTTTTCACTTAGTAATAAGCATTTTCAATATACACACACTGATTTTCAATTAAAATACATTCACAAAATAGAGCCACCCCAAATATAAATTTCTTCTCTCTTCCAAATAATGACCTCCCCACAAAAAGAAAAAAAAAGCAACTTTAAACATGTAGGTAACAACCTGGCATAAGAATCCACAGGGTTGTGTTTGAGCCAGTTTCCTTGATTGTAAAAGAACATTATCCCAAGGTTTGTCAAAGAAATGAAATTCACCTCAATTTTAATCTATAATGTGTTCCTATAAAAAAGTATCCCAAGCCAGAATGTAGGAAGGCAGAACAAACTTACAAGTTAAAAAGAATGTCTAATTCTCACCAAGTGAAAAATCATAACATTTCTAGTTACACACTGGTTTTAAAAATAACCTTCAATACAGTTTAGCATTTTCTACATCTATGTTTAATTATTTTCCTACATTACTGATGACATAGCTTGAGACAATCACATGTCCATCAATGCACCAAACTTTACTCATTTTGGGCCATCTAATACAAAGATATTAAGATTGAAAACTATGTTTCTCATCCTTACATGGTATTTACATTTTCAATTTCGTTTGATACTTGTTTTTATGACATGGTGGGGGGGGCTTAAATAATTGCAGGCACACTGTAAAAGAAAGATAGTGTTGCTAAAACCAAACAGCTGGTTGATAGGCAGCACTACAATTCTGTAGCTTGATATGCCTGCTCATTGGCAGATAATCATAAATTCTAATTTGGTCTATAAAAGGCAATTCAGAGGTGTCAATTACACCATGAAGTACATGCTGCCTAAGAGTCAAATACATGAGAGAGATGAGACCCACTATAATTGAGAGCACTTTACAAAAAATGGTGAAAGCACAACACAGAAAGGCAGTACTATGATGATTAATTCATTATAATGATTCAGATTTCAAAAAAGGCTGAAAACTTCACCACATAGGACTAGAATATTTTGGTAGAAATAAATAGCAGGATTCCCCAGGAGTCACTAGTACCTGACTTACACTGTTACGAATATCCTGGAGGCAGAAAATATTTAAAATATGCAAGTGTATAAATATTACATATATTGCATTTGAGCTCTTTTGAGTTATTAAAAGTTATCTCCAATTTCATAAAATGGACAAAGAGCTTAAATTCAGTGAGCACTCGCTGAGCACTGAGTGCCTGTGTCAGCAGTGTTTGAGGTACAGATTGAGTTCTAGGCAGATTAAGTTTAGGATGGGAGTAAAATGAGATCAAGGATAAAAGGGTCTAACACTGATTCTAAAGTCATTGACAAGGTGAACATGGATATGCTTACAAACTATTAAAATAGAGAAACTCAAAAACATAAGGTTGGTATTAAAAAATAATACAAAACTATTTCATACTGTGAGTGGCAAACTAAACTATGGCCTATTAAAGTTTTATGCTTCTTATGAGATACTTCAGCCAAGTGATCACTAAACCCAAACGAGGTGAAAGCATGTTTCTAAAAGCCTGAAGTCCTGCCAGAAATTCTAGTTCCTGTTCTTTGAGGCATTAGACTAGCAACTAATCTAAGAGAAAGGCCAGAGTTTCTGCGACTCTTCTACAAATTCTTGGAGCTTTCAAATAACCACCCAGTGAGAGATCACCTCCCTGGTATCTGCCAGCTTCTGGGAGTTATGTGGAGTACCATGGGGCTCCAAGTACATACCTCAGGGCCAGGGCCACTTCACAATTCTCCACTAAACTGCATTTTGGGGTTATTTTTAAATATTTTACAGATAAAAGGCCCCAAATAAAAACAAGTCAGTTTTAATACCCCAAGTGAAAAGTTTGCTAAAACACCATTTTCACCATCCTAATAACAGACTAAAACATGAAAACAATGGAAATCTGTCCATTAGCCGAGTAGGGCAGTACCACAGACGTGCTGGCAAGTATCTCCCTGTTATTATCTGGCATTAGAAACTACACAAAAGATCAAATAAACTTAGGGAAATAACTTTACTATGTCAAGTATTAAGGCAGCTTCAAGTCAGTTCCCAAAGGTAACATGAATCAAGTTGATTTTTTCTAGTCTGACAGATTAAATCATACTAACATTTCAGTATTTGAATTATACAAATATTAGTGTGAGGAGGCAAGGCAAACACTGAGAAATAAAGGTTGGGCTAGTCAAGAAAACATCTCAAAGAACATTTGCTATTGATGCAACTTGTATGATGTACAACAATAATACAGGGGTGGGCAACAGTAGGTTTACAGTTGTGAGTTGTGAAACAGTTTATTCTTATGTTGTTGTTTATTAATTACTATACTATTTTCCATATGAACAACTATAAACCCACCCCTGTATATATCGATAGTAGACATCTACCACTTTTGTCCTGGGTGCAACTTTTCTTTTCTAGAACTCTCTTCTCTGTGTGATCAACAGTGGATCACATGACCATACACCTACTGATGCAGGGTAAGCACCACCATGGCCAATGGACATGTCCTGGCCCCAGTGACTGATTCAGGGAGAAGTTTATATGACTAAACCAAGACAAGAAGGGCATTTCCTGGTAATTTTGTTAGGAATGCAGGCAAAAACCATGTTTCTGTCTTCAGGGTCCCTGGCAATGAAGGAAGATGTGCGCTCCATCGGACATCTTTACCTCCACATAAAGCAAGCTCCTTCGAGAATAAAGCCAACAATGAAAAGCACAGCTGAGAGGACGAGAACACTGGACCAGTCTTTACGACATCCTTTGTGCCCCTGAGGCCAGCCTGGCTTAACCTCAACCTATTTAGCTATGACTCAACAAATTCCATGTTGCCCTAGCTGAGCTGCTTACAGCATCATTCCTAAATGCCAAGGTTGTGGGTTCCATCCCCAGTAAGAATCAACCAATGAATGCAGAAGTAAATGAAACAGCAAATCTCTCTTTCTTCTCTCTCAAAAAAATAATAAAATTTTTTAAAAATGTAAACAAATTCCATTTAAAACTATTAATTAAAACTATTCTGCCATCTACAACCAAAAGAATCCTTAGTGATATGCTAGTCTGAATAAGGTGCCAAATAACAAAGAATTATCTCCTAAATGAGCCTGGAAAAGAATGGCTGATAAAGCTAAATCTGCTTCTAAACCCACTAGAAACACCAACAATGACCTATTCTCACCATCTAAAGTAGCTCAAGTAGTTTGGTTACTAGTCCATTCTCCTCCTAGAATATTTGAACAATGGTGACTGTTATCCACCCAAACTTTGTCGACCTACTTATTTGCTACTTTCCAGATTAGATGTAAAACTAGATATCAAATTTTATTCAATTCAGAACTTAGTCATTATTCTCATAACAGTGTCTTGTTAGTATTCAGCAAAAAGTTTGGTTAACAAATGGGAGATTAGGCTACATAGCCTACTCCAAGTACACCAAAGAACAATGCTGAATAAGCAAAACCCTAGTCCCCCAAACCCTGATCCTTTAAAACTCATTCGACGTTGGTAGTAGCCTCTGAAAAGCACAAAGAATTTATATACAAGCATACTTTTCAATGTATATGTATAATAATGCAAGCTCTAGAATGGAAAGTCATACCTAACATGTGACTCTGGTTTCTGTCTACTGGTGCAAGACAAATCACAGAAATTAAAACTATGACCAGCAAATTTTTTTTTCTTTCCTGCTAAACTATCTACTTACCACTCTCAAATACTGAAGGAAAAAAAAAAAGAGAGAGAGAGAGAGGAGAAGAGAAGAAAGAAAGGCAGAGGATTATGGTTTAAATGATTTTTACTACCAGGAGTCAGACCACACACCACACAAAGAAATGAATTTTAAATACTTCCCACAAACAAAGTTGTTTCTACCAATTTGCAAATTGAGACAATACTAACCCTAAATCACAGTAAGTAAAATTATATATCTCTAGTGCTTCGAAGTAAAAATAATGACAAATCATTTACCTGAATTCTCTTAAAAATTTTCTGGAAATTAACATCTTTATGAGGTGGTCAATTAAGTGTTCCAGAAATAAGAAAGGGGGGAGAGAAAGATTTTTTTAAACCAGGTATCCTTTCTGCATTTGAGTTTTTATCACTATATGTATTATCTATTACAAATAAATAAAATTTAAATTTACAAATTTCCTTGAGAATCATGTTCAGAAACTACATTGAAACTCCCTTTAATAAACAGCCTAAAACTAATAATAAAAAATACTGCGTATCCTTTACTCTTACAAAAATTGTAATTTCCCCAAATATACTTAAAACAGGTCATAAAACTGTTACCCAACTGGTTGGCTACTTTTCTTTCGCCACATGTGAATTTACAATATCAGCAATACAAGGTATATAATTCTTCTGCTGTCCCTTCTACCACAAATGGAAACACAGTATATAAAAGTATTTGCCAAAAGAAAAAAAATACTACCCTGCCCAGTGTGGCTCAGTTGATTGACCGGCATGTTTCCAAAGCAACAGGCTGCTATTTCCAACCCCAATCAGGGCACATGCCTGGGCTGTGGGTTTGTCCCCAGTAGGGGGCACCCATCAGAGGCAAAGACAGATGTTTCTCTCCCTTTCTGCCTTCCTTCCCCTCTCTAAAAATATATAAATAAAATCTTTAGAAAGAAAAAAATGCTAAAAAGCATAATCACCAGTCAAATCACCAAAATTTATCCGTACTACTTACCTGTTAACAGTTGTCCAAAGTGTGGTTCCCATACCATTGATGTGAATGGTGCTTTTACCCAAATGTGAAATATTTTAATACTTACGAATATATTTTTAACACGTAGTTTACCATACTGAACACAGAGTTTACGACCTCAGAAATACCACTGCCTAGAATGAGGATAAGTCTACTTAAGTTAAATCGTGCACCTGTCTGAAAAATAAGAGTGCCCATGTGTGAGTGAAGCTTGAGAAGCACCAGTGCATTATTCAAATTAGATCAAGGGCTGAGAATGATCAAAGAGCATCGACCATACTGAATCTTAAATTAGACGAAACTTCAGGCTTACAAGGAAACTCTCATTAAAAGGCTGATGCAACTAAATGACAACAGTGCTCTCCTGTTCCCTCAGATTGGGGAAATTAAGATAACCTAAAGTTTAATCAAAATGATTAAGGATAAGTAAGAATCAGGCAGGGCTAAGTGGATTGAGTATAGGCTAAAGGATCTCTGGTTCGATTACCAGTCAGGGCACATGCCTGAGTTGCAGGCCAGGTCCCTGATGGTGATGCATGATCAGGGGACGCATGAGAGGCAACCACACATTGATGTTTCTCTCCCTCTCTTTCTCTTTCCCTTCTCTTCTCTCTAAAAAATAAATAAATAAATAAATAAAATCTTAAAAGTTAAAAAAAACAGAGAACTTCTGGCAAAAATGGAGGCATAGGGGGCATAGGTAGACACACTGTGCCACCTCGCACAACCAAAATTAAGGACAACAAAAATTTAGAAACAAAAAACCAGCCAAAACTGACAGAAAATTGATCTGTACGGATGTCCGACAACCATTCATCCAGACGCGTAAGAGGGGTGTAGTCCGCAGCCAGCAAAGAGGGGTCTCAGCAGGAAAAAGCGGTGGCTGGCAACTCCCAAAAGCAGGCTGCAGTTGGCAGACCCTAGATGTGCAGGCAGCAGCTAGCAGACCCTGGGCGCAGGGTGGCAACGAGCAGACCCAGTGAGGCATGCAAGGTGGCTGGCTGACCGTGGTCCCACATTCACACACAGATAAACCAGGCAAAAACGGGCAGCAAGACAGACCCCGCAACCCAGGGCCCCAGCACTGGGAAATAAAGCCTAAAAGCACCGATTAAAAACACTTGTGGAGGTGAAGGTGCCGGGAGAGACTCCCAGCCTCACAGGAGAGTTCATTGGAGAGACCCACAGGGTCCTAGAATGTACAAAAGCCCACCCACTTGGGAACCAGCACCAGAAGGGCCCAATTTGCTTGTGGGAAGCAGCAGAAGGGACTGAAATCCAAGAGAGCTTGGAGCAAATGCCATTGTTCCCTCTCTGACCCCGCCCCCACATACAGCATCAGAACTCAGCCACAGGAGGGGGGGTTGCCCGGCCCTGGTGAACACCTAAGGCTGTCCCTCACTACCGTACCTAACAGGCGCAACCAGACCCCCCAAAATGGCTCAAAAGGAAGAACAGGTCAAGGCCCCAGAGCCAAAACATCTAAGCAACCAAGAGATAGCCAACCTATCAGATGCACAGTTTTAAACACTGGTAATCAGGATGCTCACGGAAATGGCTGAGTATGGTCACAAAATAGAGGAAAAAGTGAAGGCTATGCAAAGTGAAATAAAGAAAAATATACAGGGAACCAACAGTGAAGGGAAGGAAATTGGGACTTAAATCAACGATTTATAGCAGAAGGAAGAAAAAAAACGTTCAACCAGACAGAATGAAGAAACAAGAATTCAAAAAAAATGAGGAGGAGAGGCTTAGGTACCTCCATGACATCTTTAAACGCTCCAACATCCAAATTATAGGCGTAGCAGAAGGGGAAGAGGAAGAGCAACAAGTGGAAAACTTATTTGAACAAATACTAAAGGAGAACTTCCCCAATCTGGCAAAGAAAATAGACTTTCAGGAAGTCCAGGAAGCTCAGAGGGTCCCAAAGAAGTTGGACCCAAGAGGGACATCATAATTACATTAGCCAAGAATAAAACAAAGGAGAGAATTCTAAAAGCAGCAAGAGATAAGGAGACAGTCACCTACAAAGGAGTTCCCATCAGACTGTCAGCTGATTTCTCAAAAGAGACTTTACAGGCAAGAAGGGGCTGGAAAGAAATATTCCAAGTCATGAAATCCAAAGACCTACATCCAAGATTGGTCTATCCAGCAAAGCTTTCATTTAGAATGGAAGGGCAAATAAAGTGCTTCTCAGATGAGGTCAAGTTCAAGGAGTTCATCATCACCAAGCCCTTATTATATGAAATGTTAAAGGGACTTACCTAAGAAAAAGAAGACAAAAAAGATGAACAGTGAAAGGACAACAAACTCACAGTTATTAACAACCACACCTAAAACAAAAGCAAACTAAGCAGACACCTAAAGCAGGAGTGGAGACACAGAAATGGAGGTCACATGGAGGGTTAGCAACAGGGGAGTGGGAGGAGGGGAGAGAGGGAGAAGGTACAGAGAATAGCATAGACAGTGGGGAGAAATATAGACAGGGGGAGGGCAAGAACACTGTGGGAAATGTAGAGGCTAAAGAACTTATGACCCATGGACATGAACTAAAGGGGGGGAATGTGGGTGGGAGGGGGTGTGCAGGGTAGAGGGGAATGAAGAGGGGGAATGGGACAAATGTAATATCAAAGTCAATACATTTTTTTAAAAAAAGAATCAGGGCTCAGTACAATCCCTGAACTTCTGGAGAATTAAGTTGAAAACTGATACTCCATTTCCAGGTCAGCACCATCTATGCATATTCAGTCACCAGTGAACATTAAGCTCCTGACTCTATCTTCATCAGCCCTTCGCTCTCACTCTCTCTCATATCCAAAACCACATTCACCAGAGCCTCCCCGGGACTGCCAGCCCACTTCACCTCCACTCCCCTTCACAGGCAACCATCTAGGTCTGCTCATTCTTCCATATTAATATTTTAACTCCTACCCCAACTATCGCTGCAGGTCTGCTTCTTCCTGGGAGTTCAAAAGTGACTGTGGAGTCCAGAATGAGATGCTGTTGTAAGACTCCCTTACTACTGGGACTAACACTCCCAACGGAAAGCCAACTGGGAAAGGAAGGTGTAGAATAAAGGCGAGGAAGAGAGAAGCTCCACTAGCCACACTACCCTCATCGCCACGCACACCTCCCAAACCTTCTCCAATCTTCCCTAGGTTGAAAAGCTCCCTCCCCCCCCAACCTATTCAATAAAGTCTTTTACTTCTTGATCAGAAGGAATTATCACTGAGACTATTTTAATATAAGGATAGCAGATCTTTAATGTTACTTAAAAAAACAAAAACAAAAACTCTTCCCAACCAGCTACCACAAGTTAACTTTGGCACACTGTGTGCCCCTCCAGGGCCTAGGGCAATACTGAAAACACCTAGGTAAAATATCTTCCATAGAAATTCTGCCTTCTAAAAGGAGAACAAGTAAAAACTTGATCAATGAAGGCCAAATACTAAAAACCTGTTCCACAATTTGCTCCAGAAAGAATTATTGCCTGTTCTTCCCCAGTTTCATCAGAGGCAACACTAGGAGAGCTGACCAGTTTGATTCAGCTAATTGCCTAGGAATCTTGTCAGCGCTGCTGCGGAGTTGAAGGGCCACTTCCACACAACAATTCTGAAGTTGCAGGAGACACAGTTGTGTTAACCCACAGCTAAAAATAACACTCGCCTTTCTAATTATATAAAAAAAAAAAAAGTAAGTAAGAAGAAAGTGAGTACTCAGCCAAGGATTTGGAGCAGGGGTGCCCCTCGGGTACAACGCAATCGCGGGGACCACGGGAGACCGCCCCCGAGAGGAGCGAGGGGCACCCAGCCGAGAGGGCCACGGTGTGCAGGTGCGGTGAACCGATCACCACGCACGCTTAATAGGGCTGGAGCATCAGGCTCCGGGACGGGTTTCAGGGTGGGTTCGCACTCACTCTTCATTAACAACGAGGTCGGACGGGTTAGAGACTAATTGTACGAGATGAGGAAAAAAGTACAGAGGTCTGACTCCGCACGTCGCGAGGGAGGGGGCAGGAAACAGCACTCCGAGGGTACCCCTCCCGGCCCGCCCTGGCCTGAGGAGCGCGGGCGAGTGGGCCGGGCCCCGCGCGCCCACCCGGGCCGCCCTACCGTGGCTCTGCAGGATCTCGTGCTTGAGGCCGCCAGTGTAGTCAATGAGCTCCTCCAGGCCGCGCTCACACAGCTGCCCGTAGCCCGAGAACTTGTGCAGCACCTTCTCCAGCTCGCGCTCCACCGTCACGCACTGATCCATTTCGGAGGCGGCGGCGGCGCTCGGCGTCCCGGCGCCCGGGTGTCCGCAGACGTTCGGGCCGGGCCCGGCCGAGGCCGCGTCCTCCTCCTTGTCCCCCAGGCGGGCGGCGGGAGCTGCTGAGGCGGCGGGCACTCTACCCCCGGCGCCGGGGAAACCCCGCACTGCCCGTGCCTGCTTGCCCCATGGCGCACGGCCTCAGACGCGTCGCAGACGCCCCGTCTTTCTGCCCCACCCGACCCTGCGTCTCTGGTCCCCGCTGGCCGCGTTCGGATACGCGCGGCAGCACCGCCGACTGTTTTGTTTTCAAGGGAACCGGCCGATGACCTGGTTCTCCAGGGCGGCACCGTGAGCCGCCGACCCGAGATATGGGGGGGGGGGGGGGGGGTTAGCCACCCTAGCTTGGGGAGAAGGCGGCGCGGGCCGTACCAACAGCACAAGCGAGGGGGAGCAGCCCGACGAGCGCGGGCGGAGGAACGCGACCAGCTGCCGCCCGCGCTCCCGCTCTAAAGGTGAGGGCCGAACCACGCGGAAGGCGTGCAAGTGAGAGGTCGAGGGTGGAGCAAGGACCCAATTGGTCCGAGAAGCTAAATACGGAACTTGGGAGACAGCCCCGGAGCTCTGAGAGCACTACAACTACGCGCTTCGTAAACAAGAGGGTGGAAACCGTACCTACCCACTCCGCCCAGAAACTGGGAGAACTAACCAATTGCGGCGAGGAATACGTGAGGGACCAACGTCCTCCAACCCCTGGCCTAGGTGTAAACCTCCAGCCAATCCGGGTCTAGAGGCCAAACCAATAGTCTCCCTGTTGGAGGGGGTGACTTCGAGAGCTTAACGAAAAGTCATTTGTGGAAAACCATGAGATAAAAAAGGACAGAAATCAAAAAGTCTAGTTTCCATAGGACTTTTCCCTGGCCATAAATTATATCATCTCTCTGTCTCTCCAAAGTACGGTCATTCCGAAGTCGAACTCGCCGCCGAGGTCGAAAAGCCCAGGCAGGCCCGGCGCCTCGGAGAATTAAAGGCGGGGTGGTACTCGGATCGGTGACGAAAGATACTTGCTGGCTGAGCGGTCGTCGCGCCAGGGAACGCTCGGCGCGGCCGACAGAGCTACCCTGATGCCTGCGACACGACTAGGGTACATCCTGCACCCCCAAACTCCGCGCAGGCCTGTGCCCTTTGTCTCTGGTCCGGGAACCTTTCCTGACCGGTTGCTTCTCACCTCTGCCACGTACAGGCAGCTTCACGGAATGGAAATTGGTCCGAGAGCCGGGAAGCCGAGCTAGTCCCTGCCTCTTAGGCGCCTTATTCCACTGAATCGGAACGACTTGCCCCCGTTTATGTAACCCCTTCCCCTGATTTGGTGGTTTCTCCAGCCTGGCCTATATCTCTTGCTCACAAAGCTTCATTCAGCTGCACAAACCTTAGCATTGCTTAGGTGCCTTGGGGGCTCTGCGCACCTAACCTTTTTCTTGGCCTATAAAACTTCCACCTTTTCCCTCCTAAAGTTCTCAACTCACTTGTCCCCTCAGAGGGTCCACCCCTGACCACACTGATATGGCTTCTACCTTCCAGCAACACCCTCCTCCGTTGCTGTATCATATTTATTATATCAATTATATCACTAGTTTTATTATTTTCTCAGCGCTTATTAAATCTGAAGTGATCTGATTCATTTACTTGCTTGCTTTGTTTTTTCCTGTCTGTACCCCATCCATAAAAGCTCCATGAAGGCTGGCTGTATTGTTCTGTGCCCAGAACAGAGCCTGGCAGCATAATAGGCAATCTCTTTTTAATTACAACAAAAACTTTTTTTATCTCCATTTTCCTTTTTTATAATTGGAACTATTAGTACTTCATTAGAGTCTTAGAAAAATTGAGATAATATACGTAAATGCCCATAATAAGCACATGATAGCGACCTGATAGATGGTGGTGGTTGTTATTATTGTAACCTCCCATTTAGCCTTAGGTGGATATTTCTTTCCCCAGGTTATATCCTCAACCTTCTCTTTTCCTTTTATCTACTGGACTGGGAGAAAACATTATAATTGCCCCCTCCAGCCCTGATTTGCCTCATAAATTCTAAATGCACATCCCCCCCCCAACCAGTAAGACATCATCTTCCAGAGGACTTTTTTCCTCCCATCAACATGCCAAAAGCACTATTTATATTTCTTTTCCCAAACCAACTTTCCTTGACTCCTCAGTTTTTGTCAGCATTACCTGAACTCTTTCAGGTCCTTCTGCCCCTTCCCCATCCTCATCTCTAACTTACCTGTAGGATTCTTGAAAACCTTTTCTCTCTCAGATTCCTTGATTTCACTGAACTATTCCCACTGCCACTGATCTACATATTTCCCAAGATACTTTTGCTAAGTCAACTGCCTTAGCAAAACCCCAGAATCATTGGTGTTCTGCAGGATTTTGTCCTTATCAGTATCCCTAAAGATAAAGATGGTCTCACTCCCCTTTTCATTCACCTTCCCCATATAGTCAGGTATCAAGTTTTATTGAGTCTAACTTCCTAACATCTTAAGTGGGGCTTTTTAATTTCTACATTTCACCTTCATTAGTACCTTTGACAAGTTTCCAACATTATAAGTGCTTCACTTATGTGCTTCTCTTACCCTCACAGGGCCACCAAAAGAATCTTTATTTCCCCCAAAAGGTTGTTATAATAATTAAATGAGATAATCCATGTAAGGCATTCAGCATAATTCCTGGCACAAAATGAGAACTATCTGCTGATCAGAAATCTGCTGATTATACAAATACTAAATCATTACACTGTACTCACGAAACTGTTATAATGTTATACATCAATATACCTCAATTCAAAATAAAAGGAAATAACCAATGACTCCCTATTACCTACAGCTTCAAATCCTAACTCTCAAATGCATGATCTACACAGTGTAGCTAGCCATCATGTAACAGGATGCAGCCAAGAGGGGGTCCCCCAAAAAGGGGGATTTGGAATGGGGTCCAGAACTCAAGATGTCCAGGAAATATTAAGATGTCCTCACCCCTTCCTCCCCACAGGTGTGAGCTGGAGGAGGGACAGATGGAACAGGGCCATTAAGAGCTGTTTTGTACAGCAAAGGCTTTGCAGCTAACCTCTGGCATGGTCATTTAACATATCTATAACCTTTAACTGGTTACATAGATATGTTAAATAGCTATGGCCCTGTTCTGAACCAGGGGGATGGAAGTGACTTTCACCTAAGACTTAACTTTTCACCCCCTGAGTTACAGCGCCTGCGTACGAGCTTGGAGCTGATTGGTTCCACACCATGGGGCCACACCTGCCCAGACTCAACTATGGCAGCCCGGTAAAGCTGAAAGGATATGGGAGTGCCAGCAAATGTAGCCGATTGTAGGAGGAGTCGGAAATGGGGCTGCAAAGGAGGACTGGTGTGGGTTTTTAAACCCAGATTCAGCAGCAATTAAAGGAAAGGGAACCATGAGGCTGTGGCAGTGGAAAGAGCCACGTGGCTCTGCCAGAGTGGGGATTCCCCAGAGCCATGTAAGAAGAGAGAAAGCCACACTTCTGGCAGAGTGGGGACCCCCGCGGCCATGTGAGAGAGAGGGAACCACGTGGCTGTGGCAGTGCAGAGAGGGAGCCACGCACTTTTGGACAGAGTGGGAACCCCCGCAGCTGGGGGTAGAGAGAATCACCATTTGGCTTTGCCAGAGTGGCAACCCTACCCTCTCCGTAGCTCTGGTGGAAGAAAGAACCATGCAGTTTTGGCCAGAGTGCAGACCTCTGCAGCTCTGGTAGAAGATGACCACACGGCTTTGGGGTGCTCCCTTTGGCCACGTGGCCTGGGAAGCAGGAGAGACTTTGCCTGGAAAAAGGGTGAAAGAACTCTTTGCCAGTAGACCATGAGAAGGTGCCACATGGCTTTGGAGTAATTAGAGATCCTGCCTGGACCTCGACACAGCTGATGGTGCCGGCAGCCTGAAACACGGATGTGTGCTCTTTTCCTGAGTTACGGTACCCTGAATTAGGGCAAGGGGGAAGGAAGCACTGTGGGCGTCTGTGGGTATCCTAAAGGACTTTGATATTTTAATGGGGACATTGGGTCACTACTTTAAGTCTGTATAGCTTTAAATAAACCTTTCCTTTCCTTTTCACAAATCTCTGGCATTGAGAAACGTCTTTCCTCTGGCAGCAGACAGACGAGCCCAGTAGGTGGTCCGGACAGTATAAGTATTCCGGAGTCTGGGCTCCTGTGTGTCTGTTCTGTAATGATCACAACCCCTCATCCAAACACTGGGTACTTTCACACACTCACATCCAAACACTTTCAGAATTGAGCACAACTCATTATGCTTTTTCTTCTCCTTGAATGCTTTTCTTTATTAGTTATTCAAATCCTCCTCTTCCTTAAAGTAACAGGACAACACCTCCTTTAACTTTAATACCATCCAGAGTTTGGCCTGCACTCTTGAATATGATAACTACCAACTATACAAGGAGGGGACATAAAAAAAACATGGAATCATTTTCTGGAGGGTGGGCCCTTGTAGAACAAGCTTCCCCTGTTAGGTGAGTGTTCTAGGAGCCCATCTGTATCAGTGTACCAGATGGCATTGTTCTGAGAGACTGCATTTGGCTTCAGAATTTTTACTTGGAAGACTGTTTCAGCGCATTTGCCCATTTCATGATGGCTGATTCATGAGCACACAGGCCCAACCATGCTGAGTGTTCAGCAGTTTTTGACCCAGATGGCATGAACCCTTCTGCCCCACCCTCCCTATTCACCTAATCTTGTCCCAAGCAACATTTTTTTTTTGTTTCCCTGAATGAAAAAAAGTCCTCGTAGGGAAACATTTTGCCCAAGTGGAAGAGGCGAAACAAAAACACTACAGAATTACTAAAAGGCATCAAAATTGATGAGTTCAATAACTGTTCTGAGCAGTGGAAAAATGTCTCGGTAGGTATATTGCATCAAATGGAAAGCACTTTGAAGGTGACTGAAGTTTAAACATGTAAGAATAAAAACACAATTTTTAATAAATTCATTCTGTTTTTGTGGATCCCCCTCATGTATAGCCATTTAAATTAAATTAAAAATTAATTTCTTCAATCACACTAACCATACTTTAAGTACTTAGTAACCACATATGGCTAGTGGCTACTGTGCTAATCAGCACAGAAGGAACATTTCCATCACTGTAAAAAGTTCTGTTAAGAGGTGCTGCCCTGGCTGGTGTAGCTCAGAGGATTGAGTGCGGGCCTGTGAACCAGAGGATTGCGGCTCGATTCCCAGTCAGGGCACGTGCCTGGGTTACAGGCCAGTTCCCAGCAGGGGACCCACAAGAGGCAACCATATATTGATATTCTCCCCCTCTCTCCTTCCCTTCCCCTCTAAAGATAAATAAATAAAATCTTTTAAAAAAAGAAAGAAAAGAGGTGTTGATCTAAACGATTACCACACAGTATAAACTAACCAGCCACTCCTTAAACTGCTTATAGGATTTCTCTGTGTTGTCATTTAATGCCTAGGTGCACACTACCCCTCTATTTTTAAAATATTTGCCTTATTAGCTCAACTAGATTGTTAGCTCCTAGGTCAGGGCTACTTTTCTTTTTCTCCCCCCAAAATCTAATAGCATAGAAAACAAGTAAGAGAAGGGGCCTCAAATTTACCTGAAGAGAGAAAAATAGTGCTAGTATAGAAAGAGGTCTTCATGTTTTCTTCTCACTTTGTATTGGCCTTTCTACCCAACGCATAACTGTTTTACGCCTAACCCTTGATTTGTCAGAGAAAGGTCTCTAGAAGCAACAGGAAAACAATTCAGTTTTCAGAACTATAAGTCGTTTTTTTATGATTGTATTTCAGCACACAACAAAAACAGAATTTACACACACAAATGCCACTCCAGTATCAGATGAACTCTGGCCACATTCAGTTCAATCTGGAGAACCTTTCATTTGCAATCATTCTGGACCTTGCTCTGCTCCTCCTCTCCACTCCAAATTTGATTCTCTGTAACATTTCAGTAAACATTTTTTTAAAAAGGCCAAAATACATATCCACTGTAAAAAAATTACAAAATGCAAGAGAGTAAACAAATAACCCCATAAAATCACAAAACCCAGGGTGGGGGAAATCAGTTTGGACATTTAGGGTGAATTTCCAGAGTTTTTCCTGTGAACACACATCTATATGTGCATTTTTATAAAAGATAGCTGTCACTATATGTAACTACTTCATAAACTGTTATCGATATTCACTTCAACAATATTTCTCTAACAAAAAAAAACTTTATGGAACTGCTTTTGATGTGGGGGCGACTTTCCTCGCAAGTCCCCCTGAGTGCCACGGCCGAAAGTGAATATGACCGAGACATGATGGACCTTCTTGGGAAGGAGAAGTGAGCAGTGGCCAGTTTCACAGGGGAAAAAGGCCAGCAGCAGCCAGTTTCTCCGAAGAGAAAAAGGCCCTTTGCCCCCTCTTCCAGTACCTTTTATTGGGTTCTAATACACAGGAATACAGGGCTACAAGAATCAAACAGTAGATAACATTTTAAAGAAATCTTAGGGCTTCAGAGTCTGTCAGGAACAGAGTTTTAGGGTTTCCTGCTTGAATCCTTAACATATGAGTGAAAGCACTCTTAGCAGAGCAGATTTCACAGGTTTATTAGGAAGTCTTTGTAATGCCAGATTTTTCCCTAGGAGATATGTCTCTAACAAGACAAGGAGCTGCACCCTTCCCCAACATGTATTCAGGCTTAAGGGGATTAGAGCCAGGAACTGCTTCTCCCAGAGGACATGGGGACTCGGGCTATGTCAAAGCCAGGGAGTGAGAGTCCATTGCTCTTTGTTGCAGCCCCCCCAGTCCTTCCATGAAGGCCTCCCATGTGATCGAGTCTGGCTTAGGTTTCCCCCACTGTAAGGGGTCTTACCCGTCATTGACTTCCAACCAAGCATTTTGGGGGCAGGGAGAGGAAACTGAGGCAGCATTTGATACCAGAGACAAGCTTTGTCTCCTGCGGCTGGCATTCCAGAGGTCGTCCTTCGCCCTTAGTCACAAACAGTCGAGATACAATTCCTAAAACCGGGCAGAGTGGTCTACAACATTTTGACATCTTTTTGAAATGTTAAATAGATGTTACACATAACTACATCTTAGCACTTACCCTTACTCAATATATTTCATGTATTCTTTGCACTTTAATTTATTTTTAGAGCTCAGAAACTAGGCAGAGGCAAGATAGAAAAGGTCAAAATTTCATCTTTTAAATTTGAGAATTTATTTAAAAATTACTTTAGAACTGCACTTATATGCAAAATATACTTTCAGATAAGTGTATAAAAGAGTATGTTTATAATTATAATTGTTAAAAAAAAGGCCTTGTGGAAAAGACTTTGCTAATTTACGGACTATTCTAGCTGACAGACAACATAAACCCAATGGTCACCTGACAAAATCTGTTCTTGTGAAATACTGAATTCTGAAAAATGTCATTCATTCTCATCATTATATAAAATTTTCATTATTTTCAAGCCAAAAAAACAATCTCCTCATGAGCCATTTCTGGAAATGGCTCATGTGGAGACATTTGCTACTTGCTACTAAGAGCAGTTTAAGATATGGGTGAAAGCACAAGTACTACTAAGAATATTAATCTCAAGGTTTTCTACTACCTTTTTAATAGATATTTTGTATTTTCTTTTTTTTTAAGATCCTATTTATTTACTTTTAGATAGAGGGAAAGGGAGAGAGAAAGAGAGGAAGAGAAACATCAATGCGTGGTTGCCTCTCACGTGCCCCCTACTGGGGACTTGGCCCACAACCCAGGTGTGTGCCTTGACTGGGAATTGAACCAGTGAACCCTTGGTTCACAGGCTGGTGCTCAATCCACTGAGCCACACCAGCCAGGGCTGTTTTCTACTTCTTTTATATCTCCTGTGTGGTTTGGGGCATGTTGCCACTTAAATGACTGTTTGGTGGCTGGCTGGATGACACTTGCCCCCATGAAAACCTACTTTTAGGAAGTGGATCGGCAGTGCTAACAATAATGCCATTTCTTCTGTATCTACTACCCCCTTCCTTCAGCCCCAGTAATGTTTCTAGAAGACACCCTCTCTCACCAGCGAAGCCCTCCCTATGTAGCCTTCACCACTTCTGAAGGCCAGGTCACTTCTAACTGGATGCCTATCAAACTACTCCCATATTTTCATATATATATATATATATATATATGGATGCTATATAAGCATTTCCATCATATATGGTGCTCAGCCTGTAGGGGGGTATTTATACCTTTTGGGCCTGCTCCTTCAGGGTCTTATTGATCTGAATCTTTTCCTCTCTGGAGTATGGGGTGTCTTTGTATATTTTTGTTTTCTGCTTGCTCACTTATGCGCTTTACCAGGTGTAGCAGGAAAGGTATTAGCACTGTAATCCTAAAGTAATTCATTCAACCTCACCCAGCCTCAGTTTCCTTATCTATAAAATGAGAAGCTAGAAATAGATGACCTTTAAGTCCCTTCCAGTTAAAATTACAGAGATGGCAATGTCTATTAAGCAACATGTGAGGTGCTACGCAACCAAACAGGAATGGACAGATGCACCCTCCCTGCTTCTGAAAGCTTTGAGTCTGAATCATTACTTCCTCATCATGGAAATGCAGTGGGTTTTTTTTGCTTTATTTATTTCTAATAATAATAGCAACAATAGCTACCATTTATTAAGCCAGGCACTTTGCTTTAAATGTGTGATTATCCAATAGAACCTTTTAAAGTAAATACTGTGATTCTCATTTTACAGATTAAGAAACTGAGGCACAGGTGAATGTAAGTAATTTTTCCAAGATTACACAACTTAAACACGGTGGAGTTGGAATCTGAATTGAAATCTCTGACTTCAAAATCCATAAGGTACTGTACCTCAGAAAGACAAAATCATGCTCCACAATGATTTGTCAAGCATGAGATTTCTAATAGAACAGAATCATTTACCCTAGGTAGTATGGTTTGGTAATAGGATTCCAGGGCCAAAATTCACACACACAAAAAAACATAATACTTCTACTTACCAGCTCTTCAACCTTAGGCAACAAACTTAACCAAACAGCCCCTCCCTTTTTTAAATAACAACAATACCTACTCCATCTATCTCGTAACATTGTTGAGACTAATTTACATATACATATAAATGCATACATTTAATTAGTAAATGTTTGAGTTATATGTATATAGAAAGTGTGTATTAAGTAGGATCCAGAGCCTTATCTGTAAATCATGAAGCCCTACCTAAATTTAGAGTGCTATTATTCCTTTTATTAGAAATGTATTTGATTCGTCTGTTTGTGTATCTTACTATACATCTGTTTGGGACAGAGTCTTAGCCGTAAATTACTGAAATACGAGGTTCGTGACTTTGGACAACCTGGAGGAGACTCCAGGTGGTAAATTAAGCAAGTGTTTAAAAAATGGCTTTTTTAGGAGACTTCCAGTTCCACTAACATGAAATAATCCCATTCCACCCTTAAAACTCTGGACAGACACACAAAAAAGCATGGGGATACTGGGAAATGTAGAAAGAAGTTGCGCTACATAGGGATCTTGGCACTTGAGGAATGGCATAGTGGTAAGCTCCTGGGTTTTTTATTTTCAGTCTTATCTCAGACAGGGCACTACAAAAGCCTCAAACCCAGCACCATAAACAGACACAGATAATAAAAGCTCCAAGAAAAACCTATTTTCTCTAACCAAACAATGGGGAAAAGGTTGGCATTACAATAGACAACCTTATTTGGCAATATCTATCTTACTCCAGCCAAACACAAAGAGAGTGCACTCTCTCCCATAAATATGATTTCAGCAGAACTAAGAAGGGAGTCATTTTTCCACTTAATCCCTCTAATGCATGGATGGGACAGTCAACATTCCAATTCTCCTACAAAATGGTTTTGGAAGGGCTGAGTGGGGAACTGACCTCCCACCTTCTGCCTGGCAAAAACGGGTGGGGCTCCAATTTCCCCAGCAGGTGGGATCCACGGGTTGAGCTCAGTGCTGAGTTTATACCCTGACTCAGAGGCAACAAGACAGTGGGAGCTTGTGCCCCACTTTCACTGGGAAATTGTCAATGGAACAACGGCAAACTGAACTTCCACCTCACCCATTCACAACAAGGCAGTGTGATGCAGTGCTCTACTTTTGCCAAGGTGTTGGTGGTGGAGACCAGAGGAAATCTGAGTGTGTATGTTTATACACACTCAGCAGCCCATGTGCTAAAACTCAACAGGGGACTGCCTCCTAAAAGAAAAATCAGATTAAATACAACCCAAAGCCATACAATATACTACCCAAAATGTTCAGTATACAATTTTAAAAAATCAAAGCATGAATGAGAAAAGCCACTTGATGTTTGACAATGATGAGATGAATCAAGTGTTGAGATTATCTGACAATTATGTTAAAGCAATTGTAAAAAACTCCAACAATCATTTACAAACTCTCTTGAAACAAATGAAAGATTAATGATTCAGCAAATAAATAAAAATGATCAAAAAGAACTGAATAGAAATTATGAAACTGAAAAATACATAAATAAAATATTGCTGTATGGACACAATCATAGAGTAAAAATAACAGAGATAGAATGAGTGAACTTGAGGAATAGACCAGTAGCATTTACCCAATCTGAACAACAGAGAGAAAATACTATGAAATAAAAAGAACAGAGTCTCAGGCATTATAGGATTTTTTTAAGGTAAAAATCATATTACTGTAATCACAGAATGAGAAAAGTGTGAGAGAAGGACTAAAAATGTATTCAAAGAAATAATAGCCAAGAAGTTCCCTAACTTGACAAAAACCATTAACCTACAAATTCTAGTTGAACAAACCTCAAAATAAACCCAAAGAAGTCCACTCCAAGACACATGACAATTAAACTTCTGAAAACTAAAGACAAGAAAATATCTTGAAAGCATCCAGAGAGAAATGATGCACTAAAGGAGAACACAAGTATGAGTTACAGCATCTTTCTCACCTGAACCATGAGGGCCAGAAGGACGTGGCATGACCTTTTTTAAGTGCTCAGAGAAAAGAATTGTCAACCCAGTATTCTATATCCAGTGAAAATAATTTTTTCTCACTGCCTTTGGTTAGGTTTTTCTTCAAAATTAGCTGTTCAAAGTAATTTAACCATTAGGGAATAAACTAATTTAACTTTATGCCGCAGGCTTCTTCTCTTCTGTGGTAGGATTTCTTTTCTGTGGGCTCCTTTTCAGCTTCTGGTTTCTTAGTAGTGGCAGCTTTGTTCCCCCACCGAATGCTTCTTCTGCTTCATAATGCCAACAGTCTTCTTTCCTTTCTTCTCTACACTAGGCTTCTTGTTGGAACCCCATGTCATCTGATTTGGCTTCTAGAGCTGCTGCTGCTTTATCCACCTGGAGCTCAGCCTGCCAGAGACTGGTGTTCCAGCACATGGTCTTTGCATATGGATTTAGCTTCAACATGATTCTCGGGTTTTTCAGTGGATTCTTCTTCAGGACTCTGCAATAAATCTCCTATGCTCAGAAGGTTCTTTAAACCTCTGGGGTTTCCAAGATTCTGCTAATGTCTGTATTGAGCATCTTGTGCATGGGAAGCTGCAGTTACTCTTGAGAGAGGCAGCTTATGCCAAGGTCTGTACAGATTATTTAACTTACAGAAAGCACTTTCAGTCCAAATGGAGAAACAGCCCACATGCCCACCAAGGAGCAAGCTTCAAAACGTTCAGTTTGCTTACATTAAGCAGAGTAATTTCATGATTAAATCTCAGCAATATTTTTCTACTTTCTCAGCTTCCTATTTTCTGTAAAAACCTTGTTGACATAAGAAACATCAAAATCTGTAAATAATTTTTAGGAATTTATTTGAAAACAAAAAGAATTAATTTAAACAAACAAACAAAAAAAGAGTTTGTTTGAGCCAACTGACAAAATATGCATGGGACCAAGATCTCAAATGTTCCCCTGGGGATGTTTCTGGAGGCTTTGATGACATTATTTCCCTCATTATAGATGATACAAGGTCCTCTGTACTGGATACAATGACAGTTTCTCATTTTGCCCTTCACAGCTCTTATTCACTGAGACTCATAGACCTCTTTGATATCATTCCAGGCCTTAAATTTCTTAAGAAGCAAAACAGCCTCTTGGTCATCTTACGGCCTTCAACTTTATCTTCAATCAAGAAAGGAAGTTCAGGTAATGCTTCCATATGACGACCTTTACACATGACCAGCACTAAGGCCAAGCCTGCCAGGGCAGAGCAGATGGCATATCGCCTCCATGTTGTGTTCACTCTGTGGTGCCAACAGCACCTGTTTGGTGGTGCAAATGTGCAGCCCCTACAACACATATGTCCAAAAGGACCCTGGCCAGAGCTATGAGTTTTCCTACCTGGAACTCTGGGAATCAGACCCACAGCTCTGCTTATACCCCAAGACTCAGCACTGGTTTGAAGACCTGTGAATTCTCTGACAGCTCAGGACTGTCTGTTGTTTTTGCACAAGCTGGTGCGAGCAGAGTTCAGCATATCTGGTTGAGTGGGAGCCTTGCACACAGTAGGCAAAGCAACATTTTTGTCGCATGATTCCCTCTGCTCAGAGCACACTGATGTTTGTGGCCACACTCCTCTCAAGCTGGTGGCTCCCACAGGAAAAGGGGAAATATTCTTTAATAGTGGAAGGGAAATCAAGATATCCTCCAAAGAAGGAAAACTAAGAGAATTTGTCATGAGCAGACTTATCAAAAACAATGTTTTTTAAACAGAAAGAAAATAATAACTGAAGGAAACTTGGAATATCAAGAGGAAAGAAATAACACAATAAGCAAAAATATCAGCATATACAATTGACTTTCCTTTCCTATTGAGATTTCTAAATTTCTAAATTAACAGTAAAAGCAAAAACCATAAAAATATTTGATGTGGTTCTAAATGAGATTCTGAATGTATAGTAAGTACGTTAACACAAGAATGTTCAAACCTGTAGAAAATTTTTATAAGACTTTATTTGAATCAAACAGAGGATACACATGGAAGCTAGATCTCAACGGACTGAGATAAATGCTACCAAGAAAATGACAGTTGCCAGCTTCTTTTATGCATTTGAAACTAAGGAGGGAATGAATGTAAGAAAGATTACATGAAAGTGGAGAAGACAAAGCAGGGATCAGAAAACAGGAAGTTTAAGATTACTGCTCTCTTGAGGATGGTCAGGCTTTAGTAAGAGGGGTCTGAGAAAGAGGTGTTTCAACAGTGTGTTAACCTAGACATGCAGAAACAAAGGGATTCTGTGGCAATTAACCTCACAGGGTGATTGTTCATCAATTCCTGACTGGGCAGGTCTGTGTGTGTAGTCATGCCCCAGGCATATAACTTTTGAATACAAGGTTTATCTTTGCCTTTAGCAAGCCCTGTCCATTGTTTCTATGCATCTAGGCTAATACACCTTTGAAATAACCTGTAATCACCTGTCAAGAGAGAGCATAATCTTGTCAACTGTCCTGTAATCCAGTTCCCACCTTGCTTCCTTTCACTTCCATGTAATTTTTTTATGTTTCCCCCTTAATTCTAAGTGCATAAAAGAAACTACTGGAAAGCATTATGCTGAGTGAAATAGGCCAGGTGTTGAAAGACAAATACCATATGATCTCACCTTTAACAGAAAGCTAAACAACAAAACAAACCAGCAAGCAGAATAAAAATAAGGACACTGAAATAGAGAACAAGGGGACAGTGACCAGAGGGGAGAGGGAAGGGAATTTAAGGGGGAAAAAGGGGAGGGATTTGGAGGAACAAGTATGAAGGACACAGGGATGAGGACTGGGGGGGAGGAAATGGGAGGGAGGTGGGGAGCACGGGGCAGGGGGGCGGCTGGGATGGGAGAAATAGACAAAAAAAGTACTTGAAAAATAGCTAAATAAAATTTTTTTAAAAAGAAGCTACAAAACTATTTTTTTCAGGAGCATTTGCTCCCTGCCACATGTCATCAGTTTTGCTCAAACTCATAAAAATTCTCTATAGGTTTGGAGGTTTCTTATGTCAACAATAGATAAATCAAAACAGGACTCTTCAAAAATGCTCAGGTAACCCACAGGATGGCAGGGAAAAAAACGCTAGAGAAATGGAAAACACAAAGAAAACAAAAATACAATGTACCCCTAAACTCTAACATATCAATAGTTACATTAAATGTAAATGGTCTAAGTACACCAATTAAAAGGCAAGGTTGGCAGGGTAGGTTAAAAAACACGACTTAATTCTGGCCAGGTAGCTTAGTCAGTTGGAGCATGGTCCCATACATCAAAAGGTTTTAGGTTCAATTTTTGGTCAGGAACACACCTAGGTTGCAGGTTCCATCCCTGCGTCAAGGCATATGTGGGAGGCAATTGATCAATGTTTCTCTCTCTGTCTGTCTCTCTCTCTCTTCCTCTTTCTCTAAATAAAACCTGATCTAACTATATGATGTCTACAATAAGCTTATTTTAAACACAATGAAAAAGCAGGTTGAATGTAAAATAATTCTTTTTTATACTCAACTGAGGACATATTTTCATTGCTTTTTTGAGAGAGAGAGTCAGGAAGAGAGAGAGAGAGAACGAGAAACATCGGCTGGTTGCCTTCTTATATGCACCCTGACTCCAATCATCTGAGCCACAACAGCCAGGGCAAAATAATTTTAAAACACTTATCATACAAACATTAATCAAAACAAAACAGGAAAAGCTATCTTAATATTACATTTAAAAGACTTCAGAACAAAGAAAACTATCAGAAATAAAAATGGTCATATCATCATGACAGAAGAACCAATCCACCAAGAAGACATAGCAATTCAAAATATGTATGTACCAGAAAACAGGAAAGCAAAATATGTAAAATAAAAACTAACAGAAGTAGCCCTGGCTGGTGTGGTTCAGTGGATTGAGTGCTGGCCTGTGAACCAAACCAAAAGGTCACCAGTTCAATTCCCAGTCAGAGCACATGCCTGGGTTGCAGGCCAGGTCCCCAGTTGGGGGTGTGTGAGAGGTAACCACACAATGATGTTTCTCTTCCTCTCTTACTCATTCTGTTCTCCTCTGCCTAAAATAAATAAATAATATCTCTAAAAAAACTAATGGAACTAGAAGAGGAAATAGACAAATTCACAATAATAGTTGGAGTCTTCAACACCCTTCTCTGAACAATTTTTAGAACAACTAGTCAGAAAATCAGCAAGGATATAAAAGAACTCGCCACTGCTAACAACCCGATTGACATTTACGGAATATTCCAACCAATAACAGCAAAATATACATTCTTACTAAATGTCCATGGAAAATAAACCAAGATCAAACATATCAGTCATAAAATAATTTTCACTAAACTTAAAAGAAATAAAATTATAGTGAGTATGTTGTCCAAGTATAATGAAATTGAACTACAAATAAATAACAGGAAATAACAAGAAAATGCCCAAATCCTTGGCAACTACACACCTTCTAAATAAAGCATGGGTCAAAGAAGTCTCCCATCAAGAAACTAGGAAAAGAAGTACAAAATAAATTCAAACCAAGCAGAGGGAAAGAAATAATAAATGCAAAAACAGATATCCAAAAATTGTAAGTATGAAAACATTAGAAAAAATTAATAAAACATTAAAAAACCTCTAGACAAAGAATAAAAAATAGAAGACACTAATTACCAATATCAGGAATGAAACAGAGCATTCAATACAGACTATCATCATAAAGATAATAAGAAAATACTGCTACAACTCTAAACATACAAAGTCAATGACTTAGATGAAATACACCTATCCTCAAAAACACATGCTAGCACAACTCATTCAATATAAAACAGATAATTTGAATAGCCCCATATTAAGAAAATCGAATCCATAATTTTAAAACTTTAAAAAAATAAATTCCTAGGCTCACATGGCTTCAATGGAGAATTCTGCCAAACCTTTAATAAAGAATGTACACCAATTCTATAAAATTTTTTTTCAGAAAGTGAAAGAGGATACTTCCCAATTCATTTAGTGAAGTTAGTGTTACCCCAATATCAAAACTAGACAAAGACAGTAAGCCAGAAAAAAAAAACTGTAGACCAATATCTCTCTTGAACTTAGTTGCAAAAATATTCACGAAATAGTAAATCAATTCTAGCAATATATAAAGAGGTTTATACTTTATATAACATAATGTAGTGGGGTTGATATCAGGAATACAAGGATAATTCAAAAATCAACCACATCAATAGGCTAAAGAAGAAAAATTATTAATTACATATTGTCCCTATTTGCAATGACATTAATGTCCATGCAGTAAATTCAAAGGAATCTATACACGCATATAACCCAAGGACTAATAAGTGATTTTAGTAAAGTCACACAATACAAGATCAACACAAAAACCAATTGTATTTCCATATACTAACAACATATGGAAAAAATGAAATTTAAAACACAATGCCATTTACAATTGTTCCAAAAAAATACTTAGGTATAAATATAATAAAGCACATACATGTATAAATATAAAAAGGCACATATCTATATTCTGAAAATTACAAAATGCTGATGAAAGGAATTTAAAAAGACCTAAGTAAGTAGATAAACATGCTATGTTTATGAGTTGAAAGACTCATTGTAATAAAAATGTCAATTCTCCTCAAGTGGATTCCTATAGATTTAATACAATTCTGATAAAAATCTCAGCAAGATACTTTCTAACATAGACAAGCTTGCTGTAAAATTTATATGGAAAGGTGTAGAACCTAGAATAGCTAAAACAATGTTGAAAAAGAAGAAAAAAAGTGGGAGGACTCATTCTACCCAGTGCTGTCTTAATATATAGCTACATATATAATACATGGTTTAACATGTAACCAAAACTATGATATTGGAGCAGGAATAGACAGATAGATTAATGGAATAGAACAGAGAACCAAAATCGGCCCATGCAAGTATGCCCAAGTGATTATTAACAAAGGTGCAAAAGAAATTCAGTAGAGGAAAGATAGTCTTTGTAGAAAATAGGTCCGAAAGGTAATTGGGTATTGGGCATTCGTTAGGAAAGAGAGAAAGAAAGGAAGGAAGGAAGGAAGGAAGGAAGGAAGGAAGGAAGGAAGGAAGGAAGGAAGGAAGGAAGGAGGGAGGAAAGGAAGGGAGGGAGGGAGGGAGGAAGGAAGGAAGGAAGGAAGGAAGGAAGGAAGGAAGGAAGGAAGGAAGGAAGGAAGGAAAGAAGGTTGACCTAAATTATCTCAGAAATGAATCACTAACTTAAATGTAAAACAGGTAAAATAAAATGTAAAATAACAGCAACAAAAATATAGGTAAAAAATCTTTGGGACATAAGCAAATAATGCTTAGATTTGATAGCAAAAGCACAACTTATAAAATGAGAAATTGGTAAGTTGAACTTGAGAGAATATTTGAAAACTACATATCTAAGGAATTGTATCTGTATCTAAAATACATACAGAAAACTCACCAGTAACAAAAAACAACACAAAAACAATCAGAGAAAAGCAAAGGGCATAAACATTCATATCACTGAAGAGGAAATACACATGGCAAATAAGCACATAAAAAGCTGTTCAACAAAAGAACCTATGCACCCCAATGTTCATAGCAGCACAATTTACAATAGCCAAGAGCTGGAAGCAACCTAGGTGCCTGTCAGTAAATGAATGGATCAAAAAATTATGGTACATATACACAATGGAATTCTATGCAGCAGAAAGAAAGAAGGAGCTCCTACCCTTTGCAACAGCTGGATGGAACTGGAAAGCATTATGCTGAGTGAAATAAGCCAGGTGGTGAAAGACAAATACCATATGATCTCACCTTTAACAGGAAGCTAAACAACAAAACAAATAAGCAAGCAAAATAAAAACAAAGACACTGAAATAGAGAACAGGGGGACAGTGACCAGAGGGGAGAGGGGAGGGAAATTCAGGGGAAAAGGGGGAAGGATTTGCAAGAACTAGTATAAAGGACACACGGAAAACAACTAAGGGAGGTGGAAATGGGAGGGAAGTGGGGAGTATGGAGGGTGGGCTGGAATGGGAGTAAAAGACAGAATACTGTAGTTGAAAAATAATTTTTAAAAAATTATTTTTAAAAAGCTGTTCAACAATCATTAGCAGTCAGCAAAATACAAATTTAAACCACAGTGAGATATTACTATATACCTATTAAGATGGCTAAAATAAAATATAGTGATTTATCAAAAAGCAGGTGAGGACATACAGAAACTGGTCACTCATACATTGCTGGTGGGAACATAAAATGATACAGGCATTCTGAAGCAGAGTATGGCAGTTTCTTACAAAACTAAACATTCACCCTGGCTGGTGTGGTTCAGTGGATTGAGCACCAACCTTCGAACCAAAAGGTCTCAGGTTCGATTCCCACTCTGCACATATGCCTGGGTTGTGGGCCAGATCCCCAACTGGGGGCGGGTAAGAGGCAACTGATTGATGTTTCTCTCAGACATTGATGTTTATTTCCAACTTTTTCTCCCTCCCTTCTTCCCTCTCTAAAAGTAAATAAAATCTTTAGGAAAAAAACAAACCAAACATGGATCCCAGCAATTATACTTCGGGCATTTATCTCAGAGATTTGTGTACAGGTTTTTTCACACAAAAATCGGTACACAGATGCTCACAGAAGTTTTATTTGTGATGGCTCCAGACAGAAAAAAAAACCCAAATGTTCCTCAATGGGTGACTAGTTAAACTGTGGTAATCCATACCACATAATACTATTCAATAATAAGAAATGAACTATTAACACACACAACAACATGGATGAATCTCAAGGGAATTATGATAAGTTGTGAGGGAATCGTAAAAGGTTCCTTTTATATAGCATTCTTGAATGCCTAAATTATAAAAATGGAAAATGGAGAACAGACTGGATGTTGCCAGGGACTAGGAGCAGTAGGAGGGACAGCAGTGGCTGTAGTTTATTGCTCATGACAAGCTCATGAAAAAGTAATGCAAGAGATCTCTATGACGGAGCTCTGCTGTATCTTAATTGTGGTGGCCACGTGATTCTACACATAAGTGATAATATTGCATAGAAGTAAGCTTGAGCCCCCAAGTGTGCACACGCATATGAGTGCACATAAAGCTGGTGAAAACTGAGTAAGTTTGACAGGTTGTACCAACGTTAATTTCCTGATCGTGATATCGTACTGTGTAGGATCTCTCTGCATTGTTTCCTACGACTGCGTGTGAGTCTACAATTATCTCAAAAAATGTTTTTAAACTGGTCTTTTAAGGATAGTTATAATAATGAGGAGGAAAGGCAACCACTCTCCTTATGTCCCTAATTATTATATTATAAACAAAAAGTTTCTTCTCCTTGTTTATAATTACCTGGTTTACTTTTTCCAGTGATTAATTCTAAGTTTTGTCTAATCACCCCTTTTCTGTCCTCTCCATTTTTCCTATCAAATAATCAGTAAGTTATTTGTTCTGATGCAAGATTATTTCAAGTTACATTTAAATATAGAAACTTGATTGCAGTGCTCAAACTGATGACTCATCTTCCTCATCATCCCAAGGGCAGGGAGAACATCATGGTTTTTGGTACTCTCTAGTGGGCAGCACATGGGAAGTCTGTAAAAAGTCTGCTTCTGTTGCTACAAAAGGCAGATGCCCCATTACTAGTCCTATGTGTGTTGAAAAAAGTTTTCTGCCCAACTCATTCTGAGCTCCTGCCTTTGCCCTTGGTTGAGAACCACTAGTTACTTTTTTCTGAAAAGAGTCCTGGCTTACTAGAATTCAGAGAGGGCAGTGTTTACCAATAGAAATGAAGGTCAGAATATGAAAAAGGCCATAAAATGGATTACAAACATTTGAAAGGAATAGTAACATTTGTTGCCCTAGCCAGATAGCTCAGTTGGTTAGAGCATCATCTCAGTATGTCAGCGTGGTGGGTTTGATCTCCCATCAGGACACAAGCAAGAATCAACCAATGAATACATAAATAAGTGGAACAATAAATCAATGTTTCTTTCTCTCTCTCCCCCCTCTTCTTTTCTTTCTTTCCCTAAAATAAAAAACAATTATATATGGTAAAATATGTCCTTGGCAAGTACAATGTCATTTTGTGTCCCATACCTTAGCATACACTATTGCATCTTCCCAGAATGCCTCCCTTCCGTGTTACAAATCCTGTTTAGGTGTCTGTGTATCCTTCTCACCCCCTTGTTCTACAGATATCATCATTCCCTATGTTGCACTGAATCTATAAAGTGTAAAGATTTCTATTGTGGTATATAAAATGGAAATAAAGAGTGCAATATAGTGATTAAAAATTAGAACTCTGGCACCAAACTAAGTTCAAACCCCAGGTCACTAGCTGCGTGAACATGAGCAAGTTATTTAACCTCTTGTTGCCTCAATTTCCTCATCTATAAAATGGCAATAGTGGTAATACTTAACTCATAGAGTTGTTGTGAGGATTAAATTAATCACATGTATGGTAAGTAGTAAGTGCTATATGTGTTAGTCATTATCTTTATTTATATGTTTATTTCACTTAATTAGATCAAAAGCTACTTGACGGCAATATAAGTTATCTATTGACCTATTCATATTACTCCAAAACGTAATGAGTAAAGTAACAATCTTTATCTCATGGTTTTGTGGATCAGGAATCTTGGAGCACTTGACTGGGTCCTCTGGTTCAGGATTTTTCACAAGGTGGCAGTCAAGGTGTTGACTAGGCTGGCAGGTATCTGAAGGATCAACTAGGGGAGGGTCAAAGGGTACTGGCAGGATTAAGTTCCTCACAGGTTGCTGGACTGAGACTTCCTTAGTAACTGTTGGCCAAAGGCCACCCTCAGTTCCTTACCACTGAGCCTCTTCGTAGGAGACCTCAAAACATGGCAGCTGGCTTCCATCAAATGGACAAGTGAGAGAGAGAGGAAGCAAGACAAAAGTCACACTATTTTTATAACCTAATCTCAGAAGTGACACCCTCATCTTTTCTGTATTCTGTTAGAAGCAAGTCACTAGGTCCAGCCCACTTTCAAGGTGGGAGGATTACACAAAGGGAAGAATAAGAGGAGCTTGGATCACTGGTAGCCAACATAAAGGCTGCCGCCCCAATGACTGACATTCCTCCCACATTCAAAATACACTCCTTGCCTCCCCAAGTCTCCAGAAGTCTCATCCCATTATAGGCAGGGACTGTATCTTACTCATATTCATAACTATAATCACTTTTCTTACTGATTTAAATAAAAGGAAAAGAATAATGTTCTTGTTATGAAAGAAAAATGTAGCATATGTCATTAAACATAAGCTATATGAATAAAATTTTATAAATAAAAATGTAATAAACAAGATTTATTACAAATGTAAGGCTTTTCTTGGCCATTATTTAGACTGCTGTGAAATTTTTGGAGAATTTAATAGCTACAAATTTTAAGCATTTATTGTTTTATTCATTTTTGTGTTTGGTTTGAATAATCCTGTATCTTAAATTTTGATAAACTCACCCATATAATGTTTATCTTTTCTATTTATAGTTGGGTTCATGATGCTATGGAATATGGATAATTTAAACTTCTCTTACCAAATCAACTGCTGGTCATGGTTGTCCAATAAGGTACAACCAGCTAAAAACATCATTGTATTGAAATAGAAGTCTTCTCATCAAACCATCTCTTAGGACATTTCTCTGATCTGTAACTATACCTGCATTCACCTATGACATGAAAAGAACACAGTAGGTATATGCCATACAATGTGACCCTTTGCTATTTATCCCTCCTCTTATGATATACATTACCTTGAGGCATAAGCAAAATCCACAGGTTCTGTGGAGCCTCATTACCATGGAGCCTCTGGTTGGATCTGCCACAGCCTATAGGAGTAATGCATATGGGGGTTGAGGGGAGGAGACTTTTCCTCGCGAAGAGCTGAGGAGACTGATGCCATGAGATAAACTGGAAGAATTGAATCTGAACATAACAGTTCTGTTCAAGGTATATGTTTTTATGGCATAATAATTAAAATGTTTTTTCTTTTTTCCAAACCAGTTGAGCAGAAAACTTTTTCGTCCTTTAAAACATTAGGATTTTTAAAATCAACTTAAGTTTTTAGGTTTAAATTATTGAAATAAAGTCGTGTATTCAAGCTACTTCATCTATCAGGGCTAAAGATCCTGGCACCCTGTTTTGATCTACAACTGCGGGTGGGGGGAAGCATAAAAATTTCTGTAGGGATCTTTGGGATAATAGTGTTATTTTTCATGAGAAATTATTGGGGATATTATTCACATAAATCAAACAGTATATTATAAATAATAAATAGTTCTGTTCATGGACCACCAGCCTTTTGAAATAATAGTTCTAGGGATTTCCACGTACTGCCCACTTCTTAAATTCAGTAACCTCCCTTTTCCTGCTCACTACGATGACCCATCAATCCTCCAAAACTACTTTCCAGCATGAATCTTCAGTTCTGATCTCAATCAGTCTCATTTTCTCTGCTCACATTGTTCTCACATCGTCCCATCCCTCTGTAAATCTAATGTTCTTCTCCCAAACCCCTGAAGTCTAATCCTATGCCTCATAGCCCAACTTAATCCATTATTTTCCCTCAAAGCTTCCTCACTTCATGAGAAGCCCCCTAAATTTCTCCTTTCATGGACTTCTTTTATAGATAAAATTGTCAGTATTTAATTCATTTCTTAACAAAATACTTTATTTTTACTTATCATATGTAAAATATTATCTCCAAGGGATAGAGAAAGAGAGGGAGAGCAATATCAATGTGTGGTTGCCACTCGAGCGCCCCCTACCGGAGCACCTGGACTGAAACCCAGGCATGTGCTCTGACTGGGAACTGAACCAGCAATACTTTAGTTCACAGGCCAGTGCTCAATCTACTGAACCACACCAGCCAGGGCTGTTTTTATAGCACTTTACTAAAAATAATGTATGCATACACACGCATGTGTATGTCTGTAATATTCTATGATCCATATGGTTTCCTTCCTCACAGTTTCTGTTTACTTTTAAAAATTTTTTCAATTGCAGTTGACACACAATATTATATTAGTTTCAGATGTACAACATGATGACTAGATATTTACATAACTTACAAAGTGATCACCCTGATAAATTTAGTACCATACATAGTTAATGCAATATTATTGACGATATCCCCTGTGCTATGCTTTACATATCCATTACTATTTTTATAACTGACAATTTATACACCTTAAGCCATTCCCCCTTTTTTAAGCCCTTCCCCTTTTTCATCCACCCCTTAAGCCCCCTTTGGTTTGGCAACCATTAATTTTTTTCTGCATCTATGCATTTGCTTCTGTTTTGTTCATATTAGAATCAATATATAAATGAAATTGCACAGTATATGTCTTTCTCTGTCTTACTTATATTACATAGTGTAAACCCTCTAGGTCCAATCATGTTGCTATAAATGCCAAGATTTCATTCTTTTTTATGGCCAAGTAATATTCCACTTCATATATGTAGCACTTCTTTATTATTCATCTATAAATGAATATTTAGGTTGCTTTCACATCTTGGCTAATGTAAATAATGCTGCAATAAACATAGGAGTGCACATGTCTTTGCAAATTAGTGTTTTGGATTTCTTTGAGTAAATACCAAGAAGAAAAATATTGCTGGGTCATGTGGTGGTTCTATATTTCATTTTTTGAGGAATCTCCATACTGTTTTCCACAGTGACTGCACCAATTTACAAACCTAACAACAGGGCACGAGGGTTCTTTATTCTCCACATTCTCACCAGCACTTGTTGTTTATTGACTTCTTGATGATGGTCATTCTAACAGGTGTGAGGTGCTATCTTATCGTGGTTTTAATTTGCATTTCCCTCATGACTAGTGATGGTTTGGGCATCTTTTCATATGTCTATTGGTCATCTGTATGTTCTTTTTAGAGAAATGTCTATTCAGGTCATCTATTTTTAATTGGATTGTTTGTGTTTATGGTGTTAAGTTGTATGAGTTCCTTATATATTTTGGATATTAATCCTTTATTCACTAATATATCATTAGTGAATATCTTCCCTTTAACATTACTTGTAATTCTGATTTTGATGATGAACTCCTTTAGCCTTTTTACATCTGGGAAGCTCTTTATCTGCCCCAAGTCTAAATGACAGCCTTGATGAGTAGAGTAATCTTGGTTGTATGTGGGGGCCCTGCCTGCAGGGACGGCCTGCCCCGGACACCATGGATGAGAATCAGTCTACCAAGACATGGTCTGCTTGGGGAAGAAAGGTGGCCAATCTCTCAAAGGAGAATGGCCAAGAACCTTTTCCTTAATGAGTTTTTATTGGGTTCAGTTTGCACAGGAATACAGGTAAAGCTCATCAATCATTGTCAGGCAGTAAGGATCGAACAATAGATAACATACAAAGAGCTACAAAGGCTTATTTTGAGTCAGGGTCTGTTAGCTAAGGTGCTACAAAACTTTGGGAAACAAACTCATTTCCTGCTTGGACTCATCATTTAATTGAGAGCATTCTTAGCAAAGCAGGTTTCACAGGATTTTGTGTGTTCTTTCTTAGGCCTGATCACCCTGGGGAACCCACCCTTTCCAGCACAGAGCTGCACTGCCCTCTGTCATTGCTTCAGGCTTAAGTCAAGTCAGGGGAGTAAGGCAGCCAAGAGATTAGGAGACTTCTTCCAGACAGAATGAGGACTCAAGCTATGTCAGAGCCCAGGGGCAAGGGTCCATCACCTCCTTTTGCTATAGTCCCCTAAGTCCTTCCCTGTCTTAGGTCACCCCTCCCTTGAGGAATCTTACCCGGCATTGGCTAACGGATCATGCATTGAGGGCCAGGCAGCATGAAGTAAAAGGGCTAGAGGCAGTGCCCCTGCCAGGGCAATAAGCTTTGTCTCCTTAATGGCTTATGGTCCCAAGTTCACTCACTCAGCCTTAGCCGTGGGGCGGGGGGGAAGGTGAGGCACACCTGAAACCAGGCAAGGTGGTTCCCCAAATTGTATAAGTCCTTGTTTCTCATTCTTTGAATATTTTGCGCCAGTTCCTTCTGGCCTGAAATGTTTCTGTTGAGAAATTGGCTGATAGTCTTATCAGAGCTCCCTGATAGTTAACTAACTGCTTTTCTATTCTTTTAAGATTTCATCTTTGTCTTAATACTTGGCATTTTAATTATGATGTGGCTTGGTGTGGGCATCTTTGGGTTAATCTTGTTTGTGATTCTCTGTGGTTCCTGGGCTTTTATGTCTATTTCCTTAGCCAGGTTAGGGAAGTTTTCTGTCATTATTTCTTCAAAAGGTTTTCAATTTCTTTCTCTCTTCTCCTCTGGTACCCCTATGATGCAAATGTTGTTATGCTTGATGTTGTCCCCAAGGCCCCTCACTGTTTTTTATTCTTTTTTCTTTTTCCTATTCTAGTTGGGTGTTTTTTGCTACCTTGTATTTCAAATTACTAACTAGATCTTCTGATTCATCTAATCTACTGTAATGTATTCTTCATTTCAGTTATTGTGTTCATTTCTGGCTAGTTCTTTCTTATGTTTTTTACTGTAACCATGGAGAAACTCTTTTTTTTTTAATAAGACCCTTTCTTCTTTGTATATTCTTGATTCAAACTTGCCTTGTTTAGTTGAATGGCACCATCACTCACTTGCCTCCTCTCTTTTTTTCCTTATACCTTCACAGCCCTTGGAACATCAGGTTCTGGTCAGTGTCAATCTGTCTTAAGAAAAAGCCTCAGGTCTGTTGATCAAGGGAACAGAATTTCAGTCAAACTAAAGATAACATCTTCACCTCCTAGTGTTTCAGCCCCAGGCTCATGAAACTAGCTTGGCCCCATTGGTCGCAGCCACACGAACCTAGACAGAATGGCACAGCCCATGACCCTGACTCCCTTAATCACCATGAATCATTTGTTTCCTTTATACAATCTGTGCCCATGTAGGCCAGGGGGGAGCCAGGTTTTACACCACTAGTTCATTTGTGACTCCAGGATTGGTGCTATTTCCTTAAATAAAGCTTTACTTTCTTTGCTGCAAACTGTTGTGTGTGTTTGACTGAACCTGATGCAAGCCAACAAACACCTTTAGTTTTGTAACAGTATTTCCATTGTTATGTTTCCTATCTCTTTGTTAGTATTTTCACTGAATTTACCTACTGTTCTTCCAAGCCCATTGGATATGCTTATAACCAGTGTTTTGAACTCTGCATCTGGTAGATTGCTTGTTTCCATTTCATTTAGTTCTTTTTCTGGAGTTTTGTTCCGTTCTTTCATATGGGACATGTCTCTTTGTCTCCTCATTCAGGCTGCATCCCCGTCTTTGTTTCTAAGTATTAGGTAGAGCTACTACAGCTCCCAGTCTTAATGGAGTGGCCTTATATAGTTGGTGTCCTGTGAGGCCCAGTCTCTAGTGAACTGAGCTAAGTGCTCTGTGGTGTCTCTTGTGCGTGCCCTCCTATAGATAAGCCTGACTGCTGTTGGCACAAATGGGAGGGGTTGCCCCTCAGGCTGATTGGCCAAGAGGACTGGTTGTGACTACAGTGGAGGGGCTATTGTATAAGGCTGACCCCACATAGCAGGATTCACTTTAGCAGGACCCTGGTGCCTGTCTAGTCTGCTCTTTGGGTGTGTCATTTGTGGAGGTGACTGGTTGCTGCTCTGGTGTGATCTGAAGCCGGCCACCCAGTGTGTTGGTTTTGGGACTTCTTGGGAGGGGCTCTGGTACAGGACAAAGTAGGCCACTGCCTATGCCCTGCTGGGGCCACTTGGTATGAGCCACAAAGTGATCTGCAAATGGTTGCCTCTGGTGCTGGGCTTGGAAGCATCCAGGAGAGGCTAAGCTGTGAACTGAGGCTGGCTACCACTAGCCACAGGCTACCACTAGTGCTGGAATTGGGGCTTTAGCAAGAGGTTCAGGGCATGCTGAGGCCATATGCTGCTTGTTTGGGGTTTGTAAACCTTTGAGAGATTTTAGGAATGCCTGAGGCATGAGCCAAGACAGGCTGATTATATGGAAAAGCCACCGGAAGTGGCTTGAGTGGGCCTGCAAGTTGGGTGTGGCAAGGTCTCAGGGAATCACAGAGGGGTGGAGATGGGTTTATGGAAAGTGATACTTGTTGGCACCCACCTGTGCCTGAGAGCTGGATGCGAGGGGGGCTCAACAAAAGAACAATGGCTTCTGCCACCACTTCTGTTTGAGAGAGAACTGCCCTCCAGCCCTGGCCCTGAAGCTGGACTACATATGTTCCTGGTGCTTTCTGAGCTGCTGCCCCAGCACCGGAGCTCAGAGAGACTAAGTCCCTGTATGGGCCCTTTAAGAGGAAAGATCTAAGTCTCTAGCAGTCCTCTGTCTCACCTGGATGGAATCCCCACTGATTCTCACAGCCAGATGATACATGGGACTTCTCTTCCCAGCCCAGTGTGAGGCTGGGTCCCCTTGCCCCTCAGAGCGCACCTCCGCAACTGAGATATCCCTTCTAATTTTTAACCACTGAAGTGTGGGACCAATCCAGTTCAGTGTCTGTGTTCCTCCTACCAATCTCCACGTGCCTTCTGTACACCCTTAGTTATAGGATTTCTGTTTAACCAGACTTCATGAGGTTCTCAATGACAGTTGTTCTGTAGTTTGGTTGTAATTTTGAAGGGTCCTGGGAGGAGGTAAGTACAGTGTTTACCTAATATGCCATCCTGACTGGAATTCTAGCTCTGAGCACTTTATACGTATTAATGAGTATTATTCCCATAAAATCCAACATTTAGTGTGTTGCCACCCTTCAAGGCCAGGCAGGTTCATGGTATTTGTGCAGACAGAAAAATATTCACAGAGCCATTGGGATGTCTGGCATGTCTTTATTCATGGGTGGGTGAGCCATGCATGCTGCAAGCTATGTATCTACCTGCATGGCTCATGTCATGGCCCCTGTCCCCAGCGTGGCACCCATCATGGCACCTGCCCCCTTGCATGTCTCTCATCATCATTGCCCCCAGCAGGGAGTCCCTACCTGTTTAAGCACTAGAGGGGCACAAAGCTGGAAAACTGCCAAACCTTTACATAACATACTAGTTCTGCACATGCAAGCCACTGTATGTTATGGGAAGAGTTTATCAGACCCAGTCTGAAGGCCATGAGCACACTGGTTATCAGGCCCCTCCAAGGCTATGGGAACACTGCTCCCCTTAGCTACCCAGGCACCTGGGTGAGGAAGCCAGACTGCCTCCACTTACCCTACATGTAGGCACTACTATTCACCCTACTTTATAGATGAAGGAGCTGAAGCAAAAAGAAAACAGGAAGAAAATGAAAAAAAGAGAAAAAAGGAAAAAAGTTTAAGTGATTTCATCAAGATTACACAGACTTTAAGTGAACTAGCTGAGACTTAAATACCAACATTTTGTCTCCAGCATTTATAATAGATAAAATATTTTAGGTAAAAATGGATTAAATACTTCAATTAAGGGGCAGAAGTTATTAAATTGTATTAAAAATCGAGATCCAATTAAATGCTATTTACAAGTGATAGACTTTACATTTAATTAAACATTTAGGTTAGTAGTAAAAGAATAGGGAAAAATATACCATGCAAACATTAATATTAAGAAAGCTGGAGAGGAGAAATTAATATCAGACAAAGGACTACGAATAGAAATAAAAAGGGACATGTGAACAATAAAAGGGTCAACTCTTCAATAAGACATAATCATTACCAATGTGTGTTGCATCCAGTAACAAAGTTTCCAACACAGTAAGCAAAACTGCAGAACCAAAGGGAGACATCAAAAAATCCGCAATCATGCTTAAAGAGTTTACTCTCCTTTTCCTAGTAATTGATAGAACAAGGAGGACAGAAAATCAGTAAAGACATAAAAGATTTCAACAATACTATTAAGCAACTTGATCTCATTGACATTGATAAAACATTGCCTAATAAACACAGGGTACATGTTATTTTAATGAGGAAATCATCATCATAAAGAAAATATTGTGCAGGTTCATTTTTTTATAATAATGAAACACTGAAACAAATAAGACTGAAAAATCCAAAAACTGTAGCATTTTTATAAAAATAATCCCACAGCAGCTAAATAATCAGAGCCAATTTCATTCACATGGATTAGTATTGATAAGTTTCAAAAATCTAATGAGTAAGTGAAGCAAATTACGTAATGAAAAGCAAAGTACCAATTTATAAAAAGTCCTTAGGCATCTCCCTCGGGCAGCCCGCCTGCACCTTTCCCTTTCTCCCCTTCTCCCCCCCCCACCCCTGCACATTACCTCTGCCTTCCCCTCCCCTAAGCTCCATCCAAGGGACCTTCTTTTGCTTCTGTAAATTGTTACCTGAGCTTATGCAGCCCAGCTGGCTCAATTCTACTACACCTGTAACTTTCTAAATAAACTCTCTCTTATAATTTGAAAAGAAAATAAAAGTATTCAAACATACAAAACAATGTTGTATATAAATTATGGATACTAACTACTTAATAAGAATGCATTAGATGTGTGGGGATGACCTATTACCAGTTCGGGACAGTGGTTACCCCAAAGGAAAGGGGGAGAGAAAGTATATCAGGCTTTCGAATGTATTAGTAATATTTTTTAGGAACAAAGAAACTGATGAAAAATGACTTTTGCCAATATTTAATATGCTGAAAAACTAGAAACTATCTCAGTGATCAACAGTAAGCAAATCCAACATTCTACCTACACCCAGGTTGCCGAAAACTTCTGGGGCAAACCACACCAGGAAGCACACCAGGAAACCACCCCCCAATTGACTTTCGTTTTCTGTTGCAGTCTTAGCCTTCTGGTCTCAAAGGACAAGATGGCCCTTTTCCTATCCAATCCCTTTACTGCTGCATTTAATGTCTATCTCCTACTCCCAACCCTAGGGTCCCATTCCATCAGTTATTGCCTCCCTCCGATACTTGTTCAATCTCTTGTTCTCTATAGCCTGCCAACAAGCTCAAATATTTATCACTTTAAGAAACAAACAAACAACTAGAACAGAAACAGAACCTTAGAAATGGAGATATCATGGAGGGTTATCAGCAGGGAGGGGGAGCCGGGAGAATGGGGAAAAGATATAGGGAATAAGAATCGTAAATGGAAAAAAAAAAAAAAGCCCTGGCTGGTATAGCTCAGTGGATTGGGCGTGAGCCTGCGAACCAGAGGATCATGGTTCGATTCCCAGTCAGGGTACATGCCTGGGTTGCAGGCCAGTTCCCAGCAGGGGATGCACAAGAGGCAACCACACGTTGATATTTCTCTCCCTCTCTCCTTCCCTTCCCCTCTAAAAAAAGATAAATAAATAAAAATTATTTTTAAAAAATAATTGTAAATGGTAGGTACAAAATAGATGGTGGGGGTTGGGTGGGGGTTGTTAAGATTAGTATAAGAAATGGAGAAGCCAAAGAATGTACATGCACAACTCATGGACATGAACTAAGGAGGGTGTGTTATGCTGGAGGGAGTGGGGGTATTTGATGGAGGGGGATAAAGGAGAGAAAAAATGGGACAACTGTAATAGCATAATCAATAAAATATACTTTAAAAGAAAAGAAACAAACAGAAACAAAAAAAAACCCTCCCACTTCCACCTATTTTCCTCAACTCTACAATCTGGTTCCCACTCCTATTACTCACTTGAAACTGCTACGGAAAGCCCACCTATTATCTAATTTCCAAATCCAGAGGTTACTTTGCAGCCCTTACCTCCTCACCTACCTCTCTGTAGGCTCTCTCTCTCTCTCTCTCTCTCTGAAATTGTCAACCATGGACTTCTAAGACCCACATCTTTCCCATTTGTCTTGGCCTTTCTTATTTAGGCTCCTTGTTTGGCTTCCCTTCTCAATGCCCGTGCCTTCCACCTCAGTTATTATTCTGACTAACTTTATTTACCTTCTCTGATCTTCTTCCACCTTTGTGCTGATGAGCTCCAAAATCTCTATCTGTAGCAGGACCACTTCCAGAACTCTACACCAACATATCCAATTGACAAATAGTCCTTTCCACCTGTATGTGCCATAAGTATCTTAAAAGTGAACCAGTTGTCTTTTTCCATGGTGCTAAGTCCTCCTGCTCCCATCCTCATTCCTTATCTTAATGCATCTGTTGTGACCCCAGTTACCCAGCAGAAACCCTTAGTTAGATCTTTCTACTTCCTTTTGCTTCTATGTTCGTTGAGGCCCAGCTCATGTCTCACTCATGCTATTGCCATAGTCTTTCTGCCCACACACCTTTTAACTCTAGATTTTCACTCAAACCATTTGTTCTCTCTCCTGCCAGATTTATTTTTCTAAAGTGCAAGTTTAAGTTCCCTTCCTTACTTCAAATCCCTCAGTGACTTCTCTCTGTCCATGCCACACAGTCCAAGCTTCAGCATGTCTGACCGAGTCCTTTATAATCTGGTTTTCACTTACTCATCCAGGCTCATCTCTAGTCCCTCCTCTGCTACACTCCAACAGTAATTGAAGAAATTAATGTTGAAACACCTCTTAGGTACCAATTCACACCTATTGAACTATTAAAGTAGGTGAATAGCACCAACCTGAAAATTATCCCAATGTTCACAAGTGAAGAATGGATAAAGAAATTGTGGTATACTCACTTAATGAAGTAATATTCATCGATAGAAAGAATGAGCCACTGCCACACACAACAAGAATATGGATAAATTTCAAAGATATAATGATGAGCAAAAGAAGGCAGGCACACAAGAATAGAATAGAATCTGTTAGATTCTATTTATACAGAGTTCAAGACCAGGCAACACTATCTATAGGGATGGAAACTAGAATACCGGCTACTTCTGGGTGAGGTGGTGACTCCGAGGGGTGCAGAGAAACTTCCAGGGGCCTAAAAGTGTTCTGAATCTTTATTGGAAGGTGGTGGTTACAAGGAGTCTGTCTATATAGCTCTTTATCTATATCTATCTGTAAATGTTAATCAAGATACATAGTTAATATTTGTATACTCTGCTCTTTATATAGTACACCTCAATTTAAAAATTGCTAAATGTATAGAAAGTTTGCTAAGCAGATATGGGAAGATAGGTATGCTGTTGGCTGCACTGTAAATTGATAATAATGTTTTGTAAAGCCAGACAATATGTAATGACAATTAACATGTGGCATCCTTCACTCACTGATTTCACTTTTGATAAAAAAATTTCCTAAGAGAATAACAGGGGGAAAATTAGCAACCACCTGTACAAAGATGTCTAGAATAATATTATGAATAAATTCCAGTCAGGGTGGTAGCCTAGGTAAACACAACTTGCCTCCTCACATAACCACATCAAAATTACACCTAAATTATAGAACAACCATCATGCAGAGCTGTCAGAAATCAAGGTGAATGGAAGTCGAACAACTATGCTATTTAAAAAAACGCATCCATCCATCCAGACCACTAGGAGGGGCAGATATGAAAAACAGGCTGGTACCACATCAATGTGTGGTGGATAAAAATTTGAGATGGATATCTCAAGAGCCAGGGGTACCAGCTCCACAACAGGCCCCTCAGCTCAGGGTTCCAGTGCCAGGAAGATAAGTCCCTATAACTTCTGGCTGCAAAACCCAGCAGGCACTGAGTCAGTAGAAGAAACTTCTGGAGTACCAAGTAGTTCCTTTTCAAGAATCCACACATGGACTTACTCAAACTCACTCCCTCTGAACTCCACCACCAGAGTAGCAGCTTGAAAGGCACCAGTGGTATACAGGAAGGAAATGAAGTGTCTGGCATGAAGGTGAGAGCTGGGGGACAACTTTCTCCCTGACAATGCATTCAGAGGCCATTGTCCATTTTCTGAACCCTCCTCTCACAGAGCCACAGAGCCACAGAGCAAGCAGGCAAGTGTCATATCTGTTACTCCATCAAACTGGCTAACACCGTTTGCCCTGCCCTGGAAATTCCCTGAGACTCCATCCCACCCAACTTAGGGGCCCACTCAAGCTGTTAACAGTGATTTTTCCATATGAATGTCTGATCTTGGCTCATGCTTCACGACTTCCTAAATTCTCTCAAATAAGCAAAATCTGGCCTCAATGAGCCTCCAACCCCAATTCCCCTTATTAAATGTCCCCAAACCCAGCACTAGCCATAGCCAGCTTACATTCACAGTTTGGCTTCACCTGGGAATCTACAATCCCAGCACAAGTAGCAGCCATCTCGGATTGCTTTATAGCTCATGCAGAGTGGCTTCAGACAGAACACAGGTGGGGGATGACCTTGGCCAACACCATCCAGAAAACCCCAGAGCCCATGAACCCAGTGGGCAGCTACAGGCCACGTTGGAGCATCACCACCATGCCTCTGTGCAGCTAATCCTCCATGCAGGGTGGAGGTTGGTGGCCACAGCCAGTCCTTGCAGCTGGCTAGCCTGGTTAAATGCTTTCCATTGATCTGCCAACGGCAGTCAAAGATCAACTATAAGAGGAGGGTGTCCTCAGACCACATAAAGGGCATACCTCAAGTACCAAACTTTGGTGATAGAAGAGGCTGTGGACTGGGCTCTATAGAACACCTACTACATTAGGCCATGATACCAAGACAGGGAGTCATAGCAGCTCAATCTAACACATGGAAACAAATACAAGGAGGCCACCATAATGAAGAGACAAAAATCATGATCTAAATTAAAGAACAGATGAAAATCCAGAAAAAGAGCTAAACAAAATGAAGATAAGCAATCTATCAGATGCAGAGTTCAAAACGCGGATTATAAAGATGCTCAAGGAACTTAGTGCGGACCCCAAGAGCATAAAAAAGATCCAGTCAGAAACAAATGATACACTGATTGAAATAAAGAGCAATTTACAGAGAAACAACACTAGAGTAGATGCAGCCAAGAATCAAATCAATGATTTGGAACATAAGGAAGCAAAAAACAACCAATCAAAACAACAAGAGGAAAAAAGCATTAAAAAAATGAGGATAGTATAAGCAGCCCCTGGGACAACATCAAACATTCTAACATTAGCATCATAGGTGTGCCAGCAGGAGAAAAGAAAAAGCAAGAAATTGGAAATCTATTTTTAAAAATAAAGGAAGAAAACTTCCCTAATTTGGTGAAGAAAATAGACATACAAGTCCAGTCCCAAATCAAATGGATGCAAAAAGGTCCACTCCAAGATATATCAAAGCTTAAAGATAAAGAGAGAATCTTAAAAGCTGCAAGAGACAGAAGTTAGTACCTATGGGGGAGCTCCCATGAACCTGTCAGCTGATTCTTCAAAAGAAACTTTGCAGGCTAGAAGGGATTGGCAAGAAATATTCAAATTCATGAAAAGCAAGGACCTACAGCCAAGACTGCACTACCCAGCAAAGATACCATTTAGAATCAAAGGGCAAATAAAGAGCTTACCATACAAGGTAAAACTAAAGGAGTACATAATCATCAAACCATTATTTTATGGTATGTTAAAGGGACTTACTTAAGAAAATGATAATCAAAATTATGAACAATAAAATGGCAATAAATACATATCTATCAACAAGTAAATCTAGAAAACAAAATAAGCAAACAAGAACAGAGATAGAATCATGGATAAACAATGGCTTTTGATGGTTGCCAGATGGGAGGGGGTGCGGGAGAATGAGTGAAGAGGTGAGGGGATTAGGAAGTACAGATTGGTGGTTACAGAATAGCCATGGGGTTGTAAAGTACCATACAGGAAAGCGAGTAGTCAAAGAACTTATATGCATGATCCATGGACATGACAACTGTGGGGATTGCCTGAGGAAGTGCGGGGTGCTGGGTGGAGGGAGGCAAAGGGGAAAAAACTGGGACAAATGTAACTGCATTATCAACAAAATATAATAAAAATAATAAATAAAAGGGCTTATAAAAATAATAATATTATCATTCTAACTAGGTATCTCACCTGTTTAGGGCATTGTCCCTATATGCCAAGTTTACAGGTTTGATCCCCAGTCAAGGCACACACAGAAATCAACCAATGAATGCATATATAAGTATTAACAAAACAACAAATCAATGTTTCTCTCTCTTTCTGTCTCAAATCAATAAATTTAAAATTTTTAAAGAATAGGCCCTGGCTGGTGTAGCTCAGTGGATTGAGCAAGGGCCTGCGAACCAGATAATCGCGGTTTGATTCCCAGTCAGGGCACATGCCTGGGTTGCAGGCTGGTTCCCTGCAGGCCAGTTCCCAGCAGGGGACGCACGAAAGGCAACCATACATTGATGTTTCTCTCCCTCTCTCCTTCCCCCTTTCCCCTCTAAAGATAAATAAATAAAATCTTTAAAAAAACCTTAAAGAATAGTATTGTCCTAAGATGGAAAATTGTATACAAACCAAATGTTTAATTATTGGGAAAAGTGTAGATAAACTATAACTGCATATAGTTATTTTAAATTGTTGTCTCGCAACTTGTCAAAATACATAAAAATTATATCCAATATAATGACAATTCTAAGTTGCAAATATCATGTACCCAATTATATCAATTAAGTATTATTGCATACAAACTACCTAAAACTTAGTGTCTTAAAACAACTATAATTTTATTTGCTTACAATTCTGAGGGTTAACAATTTGGGCTGAGTTCAGCTGCACGGTGTGTTAGCTGGCCTGGCCTGGGATTACTCATATGACTGTAATATTCTGGCAGCTTAACTGGGGCTGGACGGTCTCAGATGCCTTCGTTCACAAGTCTGGATTTTGTTACTGACTGAAGGATGGTTCTTTATGTCTATACATAGTCTCTCCTAGGAGGGAAGATAGGTCAAACTTCTTAACATTTTGGTGGCAGCATTAAGAGGGCAAGAGAAGATACTACAATCTTTTGGTCAAAGCCAGTCATAGGCCAGCTGAGACTCAGCAGGAGCAGCAATAGGCTCCGTATTTTGGTAAGGAGAATATCTAGGTCACATTGCAAAGAGATGGGTGGTCATTAAACAAGTTACACACCAATGATTCACAGCCAATCTCACAAGGCACATTAAATCATATGTATGTACACTATGGAAATTGAACAACTATCCAAAAGTTTTACCAAGTTGTTTCATATGTATTTTTTTGTAAAATTGTTAGTAAAATTAAAAAATACAAAAGCAATAAACATTCCAAAATAAATTTATTTGACTGCATTAAAAGGGAACACAGAAGACTATTCTGTGTATAAGGAGTGCTCCTAAAAGGTACCCGACAAATAACTTTAGTATCTTAGATTCCAATATTAAAGCAGATAGGGCAGGGATGAGATTGACATTCCTGGTAGCTGCAAAATTTTTCTGAAAGATTTCCCACAGTTTGTTACAGAAGAAAATGCTACATACTTTTGCTTATGAGCAAAGGTTTTTATTTAATCCAGAACTTCTTTTTTTTAAGTACATTTTATTGATTATGCTATTACAGTTGTCCAATTTTTTCTTCTCCCCTTTCTCCCCCTCTGTCCTGCACCCCGACTCCCTCCAGCATTCCCCCCTTTAGTTCATGTCCATGGGTTGTACATATAAGTTCTTTGGCTTCTCCATTTTTTATACTATTCTTAACCTCCCCCTGTCTATTTTGTACTGACCTATTTTGCTTCTTATTCCCTGTACCTTTTCCCCCTATTCTCCCCTCTCTTCCTCCCCACTGATAACCCTCCACATGATCTTCATTTGTGTGATTCAGTTCCTGTTCTACTTAGTTTGTTTTTGTTTTTTAGGTTCAATTGTTGATAGTTGTGAGTTTGTTGTCATTTTACTGTTCATAGTTTTGATCTTTTTCTTAGATGAGTCCCCTTAACATTTCATATAATAAGGGCTTAGTGATGATAAACGCCTTTAACTAGATCTTATCTGGGAAGCACATTACCTGCCCTTCCATTCTAAATAATAGCTTTGCTGGATAGAATCATCTAGGTTATAGGTCCTTGGTTTTCATGACTTTGAGTACTTCTTTCCACCCTCTTCTTGCCTGTAAGGTTTCTTTTAAGAAATCAGCAGATAGTCTTATGGGAACTCCTTTGTATGTGTCCTTTTCTCTTGCTGTTTTTAAAATTCTCTCTTTATCTTTAATCTTGGGTAACTTAATTGTGATGTGTCTTGGTGTGTTTCTCCTTGGATCCAACCTAGAAATTCTTAGTAGCATTGCCTACACTACTAAAACAGCCCTTACCATTGTTTTTAGACTTCTTCCACTCAATGAACGTGTCCTAACATTCTTATTTCTAAGCACTTTTTACTTCACACCCATGTTCATTTGATACTCATTATTGTATTTATACTACCATTTTGTTCTGATCTAGGATTTCTTCTAGATATATGGATATACAGCTCCTAAGACTTAGAGTGACTAAAACTGAGTTCATATTCCCCCACAAGCTATTGGACTTCTTGCCTCTCTCCATTAATGGCACCCTTATCATGCTCATCCAGGCTCATAACTCTGGAGTCACCTTTATTTCTTCCCTCTTTCTTTCCTGCTGACATCAGGTTGGCTTCCTCAGCCAGCTGACCTAACCTCTGAAAACTATCTTCTGGCTGCTTCCATTCTCATCTTCAAGAACCTTGTCAACTCTTGCTTGATATAGCTGCCTCTCATCTCTTCATGATTGTTTTCTATGACTCATAATGACATCTGTGTTATCTTTTTAAAATAGATCCATCCAGATAACCTGATGAGGAAATAAGTACCATTTGTCTTTTAGGTCATCATGCCCTTGTGCTTTGTGTGCTTAAATCTTGGACACCAAGTCTGAGCTCTTGAAGAGACAGAGGAGAGGCAGAGGGTTGAAGCTGAGATGCATTTACATTACAGGTTAATGCTTTGTGGATCAAAATGTGATCTGTAGACCCCCAGCACCAGCAGTACTGAGGAATTTACAGAAATGCAGAATCTCAAGTGCTACCCCAGACGTAATGAGTCACAATAAGCATTTTAGCAATATCCCTAAATGATTTATGTGCACAGTAAATTTTGGGAAAAAATCCAAGGGACACCTCTTGCACAACACTTTAATCCTGCTGGCCTCACTTCTTCTTACTCTAACAGTAGGTAGGAGTGTTTCAGTGTGGCCAACTTACCTATTTATCTATATATTGCCTTGGCCTCTTAAGCTCCCTGTTTCTTCCACTCTTGCTTCTAGGTCAACTTCCTAAATAATTACTGCACCCAAGTCCTTGTTTCAGCTCCTACTTTCAGGAAAACACAGGCTCAGATAGTAAGAATGCTGAGGAGGGCCTGAGCAAGGGGGCAGCAGTGCTCCAGAGGTGGCAGAATCACAGCTGGGGTGATGAGGGGAAAGCCCAGGGCCTCGGCGACAAGCATCTAACTTTGGGGGAGACACAGGGGAGACTCCTGGAGTTTAGTTTGGCAAAGAAGTGGAGGTTGCCAGCCCTCAAGGCAGGGACAGCGTTATGGGTCTGAGATTGGTGCAGTCACACACAGCCCCAGATGCAAAAGATCCCCACACTAGGTTTAATGCTCTACTCTCACTATCTTGCACTTCTTAATTTTTGAACAATGGCTCTGCAGTTTCCTTTTGCACTGCATCCTGCAAATTATGTAGCTGGTTCCAGGGTAAAAAGAAACAGCAAAGCTGAGGCTGATTGATTTGTCTTTAGGTCACCAATAAGTTTCCAGAACTTTTATATGATCCAGAGTTGGGAGGGTGGAAAGAATTCCTCCCCTACACCACCATTTCCAACAAATCTGGGGCTTCACTAATTGTGGTAAGTGGGGAATGAAGCAAATTTGGTATCCTTTTGAAAAACAAAAGGATGTAGTATTTCTTGCACTTCACATGTTACAGAGAAAATTCTTACCCCTTCCATGAAAATTTTATTTCAATCTTCTGTTTAAAATTCTGTAGTGGTTCTTGCCCTGGCTGGGTGGCTCATTTAGTTGGAGCATTGTCACATGTGCCAGGGGGTTGTGGGTTCCATTCCCGGTCAGGGCACATACCTAGGTTGCAGTCTGATCCCTGGTTGGGGCACATTACTAGAGGCAACTGATTGATGTTCTCTCATTTTCTCTCTCTCCCCCGCTCCCTCCTTCCTCTGTCTCTAAAAATCAATAAATACATCCTTGAGTGAGAATTTAAAAATAAATAAAATAACATAAAATTCTATAGTGGTTCTCCATTTCCTAGAAACTAAAGTACAAACCCTGTAGTAAAGCATTCAGGGTTTTGCATGATCTAACACCACCGTAGTACTGCTGCCTGCTGAATTCTTCCTTGGACCTGAAGCTCTAGTCCCAGCAGCAAGTCTTCCCTACACCCTTGACCGCCATCCATCCAGATACCCTACCCAACTCCAAATAGCCAACTGCCAAGATTAGTTTCTTGTAAGAATACAGAAATTTTAAACATTTATACATTTATACAATGCTAAAAAATTAAACATTTTATTTTCCTTTCTTATAAAAGAGGTGGCATGCTGTGTTCACTGTTCTATCCACTCTTTTATTTATGCTGCTGCCCTTGGACTGGGATGTTTTTCTACACTATCTTCATCGGTAAGTCAAGCCATCTAACACACCCAGTGCAAACACCTCTTCTTGAAGCATTCCCAAATCTCACTAGTTTCAATTAATGATTAAGTTTCTGGAACTTTATAATTAAACTGCATTCAGCTGTTTAATATCTCAAAGTATCTTGGTTGTCATTCTGCATAACAAAAGACAGAATCTATATATTGAAGAAAACCGTATGAAATTGCTGTTATTTGACCATTTTGACTTAAAAATGGCATTTCATATGGGTAATCTAATGGATCTAAGTTTAAGTAGGACTTTTCCCTCACCTCTGTAGTTTCCTAGAAAATTCTTTCTTTTCCTACCAATAAGCATAGCATTTAGTGACCTATATATTCTTTTATTCTAATACTTCTCCTTAATAATAATAACCTTGTAGAAATCTAAGGCTTCCTAGGTTTATAACTGCCTTTTGTTTTCATATTACATGTGGCTCTTACTGAAGAGTAATGACCCTTCTTTCACTATCTCCACCATCCTTTTCGCTAGTACAACCTGTACTCACTCTTGTCAACTTTATAACCCACTGTTTTGCTGAGCAAAGCATGAAGTCACTCAGACATTGCAGGCTGGTATTGCTTTCACCTATGTTTCTCCTGCTCTGCTTACTAGTTCTTGATGAGGATGTAACAACAGCAGTTGATGCATCAAATAGATCATGCTCGTGCCCTGGCTGGTGTAGCGCAGTGGACTGAGCGCGAGCCTATGAACCAAAGGATTGTGGTTCAATTCCCAGTCAGGGCACATGCCTAGGTTGCAGGCCAGTTCCCAGCAGGGAACACATGAGAGGCAACCATACATTGATATTTCTCTCCCTTTCTCCTTCCCTTCCCCTCTAAAGCTAAATGAATAAAATCTTTTTAAAAAATAAATAAATAAAACAGATCATGCTCTCTATTAATTAATCACCTCATATCTAATTCGCATTGAAAACATTTGTGCTGAAGTCCTGCTCTTGGACATGGACTCTCAATGCCCAGCAGGGAGCATGCCCTCCAACAGTTTGGGGTTTATAGAGAAAAAAAATCAGTGACCAAAAGGGAAGAAATTAATATCAGTCCAATAGAAAATATTTGGGCAAGAATTCTGACTGTCCTGCCTGGCATTATATGCCCATCCCTGGACCAATCACTGTGTCCAGAGGGATAGAATATAATTGCCCACTATTATAACTAAGGACCAGGTTACTAACAGAAGATGCTGGGGAGGATAAGGCATTCTGAATAGACAACAACACATTACTACTCCACGTTGAATTTGAAACAGATTCTCCTACCTACACCTTCAGTACTGGGTTTCATTTTACCTCTTGTGTTACATAAATACTTGTCACATACTTGCTACATAAAACAAGTTTAATCCCTTTTCCATAAGAAAATGTTCAACTATGTTAACAGTGCAAGTACCCTCCCTGCGTCTTCCCTTCTCCAGCCAGTGACCTCACTGCTGGTTTCCTCCTGGATATTTGGCCATTCCTTCTTTTTCACCTACTCTGGCCTTTCTTCTTTGGTCCTTACCCCACCCCAAGATGTTGGCCTTTTCTCAATTTTTTTCTTAGCCCTTCTTCACTACGTACTTTCTCCCTGGGTCAGTTAGACATTACCACTAGCACACTGCCCCTGCCCCCCAGCATTTTGGACTCTTTAATACTCCGTGTATTTTTTTTAATACAAGCAAAAATTTATTTAGAAATCACAGAGGTAGAAGGAAAGAGCCACGGGAAAAGTGAGTCTGCTGGGCTACATGGGCTCAGAAAATAAGTTACAGAGGCAAAAGAAGGGCATCTGGAGCTCAGAAGAAAGGCAGCAAAGAGACATGCCTAAGAGAGACTTCCACCAAGATGGAGGCGTAGGTGGAAACACTTTGCCTTCTCGCACAACCAAATCTAAAAACAACAAAGTTTCAGCAACAATAAATGCAGCCAAATCACAGAAAATTGAACAATACGGAATCTGACAACAACGAACCACTCAGCTAGTCTGGTAAGAGGGGCAGAGCCAGCAGCGGAGCGGGTGGGCAAAAAGATCCCCCGACCCAGGCAGCCAGGGTCAAATCCCAGGTGTGGGGTAGTGACAGGTGGATCCAGTGAAGGCTAAGGCAGCTGACCGTGGTCACGCATTTATGTGCAGATAAACTAGCGAAGGAGCGAGCAGTGAGACAGATCTAGCAGGCCCCAGCGGTGAGAAGGAGAAGAGGGGACCGCCATTACTCCCTCTCTGACCCCGCCCCCACATACACTGTCACAAACCAGCAACTGAGTTGCCCTCCTCCTCTGGTGATCACCTAAGGCTCCTCTCCTCATATGTAACAGGCAGGAATAGATCAAAACATGGCTCAAGAAGAACTCAGAGCCCCAGAGCCAATAAATCTAAGCGAACAAGAAATCGCCAACCTATCAGAGGCACAGTTCAAAACACTGGTGATCAAGATGCTCACTGAACTGGTTGATTTTAGTCACAAATTAGAGGAACATATGAAGGCTAAACTAATTGAAATGAAGGGAAATGCACAGGAAACCAATAGAATGGAAGGGAAACTGGTACTCAAATCAAGGGAGCAAACCAGAAGGAAGAAAAAAATGACCAAACAGAAAAATATGAAGAAACAAGAATTCAAAAAAATGAGGAGAGGCTAAGGAACCTCCAGGACATTTTTAAACACTCCAACATCCAAATTATAGGGGTACCAGAGGGGAAGAGGAACAGCCACAAGCAGAAACCTTATTTGAACAAATAATAAAGAAGAACTTCCCCACTCTAGCAAAGGAAATAGATTTCCAGGAAATCCAGAGAGCTCAGAGAGTCCCAAAGAAGTTGGACCCAAGAAGGAACACACCAAGGCACATCATAATTACATTAGCCAAGATTAAAATGAAAGAGAGAATCCTAGAAGCAGCAAAAGATAAGGGGACAGTCACCTACAAAGGAATTCCCATCAGACTGTCAGTGGATTTCTCAAAAGAGATCTTACAGGCAAGAAGGAGCTGGAAAGAAGTATTCCGAGTCATGAAATCCAAAGACCTACAACCAAGATTGCTCTATTCAGCAAAGCTTTAACTTAGAATGGAAGGACAGATAAAGTGCTTTTCAGATATGGTCAAATTCAAGGATTTCATCATCACCAAGCCCTTATTATATGAAATGGGACTTATCTAAGAAAAAGAAGATAAAAAAGATGAACAGTGAAAGGACAGCAAATGCAGTTATTAACAAAGCGGGGTGGGGGAAGAGAAAAAAAAATGTACTTGAAAAGTAACTAAATAAAATTTAATATTAAAAAAACAACCACACCTAAAACAAAAGCAAACTAAGAGGACAGCTAGATCAGGAGCGAACCATAGAAATGAAGATCACATGAAGGGTTATCAACAAGAGAGTGGGAGGATAAGGGTGGAGAAGGTACAGAAAATAAGTAGCATAGACAGTAGGTAGAAAATAGATAGAGGGAGGGTAAGAATAGTAGGGGAAAATAGAATCTAAAGAACTTGAGACACATGGTCATAAACTAAAGGGGGGGAATGGTGGGGGAGGGGGTGTTCAGGGTGGAGGGGAATGAAGGGGGGGAATAGAACAACTGTAATGGCATAATCAATAAAATATATTTTAAAAAAAAGAGAGACATGCCTAAAGGAAGAAGGCGTGAGTGGCTCAAGAGAGAGTCACCTCATGCTTTTTCTGACAGGGTTTACTTTGTCACAGTTACATAAAATCTTGCAACCCCTGCCCCTTAACAATTTTATAAATTATTTCATCATTTGTAAATTTTAGGATTGCATCTATCACATAAAAGATAGATGGTATCTTAGTCTGTGCAGGCTGCCGTAACAAAAATATCATTGTCTGGGTGGCTTAAACAACGAACATTTATTTCTCACAGTTCTGGAGGCTTGGAAGTCCAAGATTAAAGTGCAGACAGATTTACTGTCTGGGGAGGTTCCTGGTTCATAGATGGCAGTCATGGCAGAAAGGGCACTAATCTCATTCAAGAGGGCTCCATCCTCATGACCTAATCACCTCTCAAAGGCCCAATCTCCAAATACCATCACACTGGGGATTAGGTTCAACATATGAACTTTGGGGAACACAAATATTAACTCCATAGCAGCTGACTGCTGTGGTTGAAAAAGTAAGTGTTTTCTATACCTCACATCACAAGAAGTTAGGAGGTGGTCAGTGCAGTGCTAGTATAGAAATCCCCCAGCACCATCCACGACCACGGTCCTATTACAATAGATGCCTGACTATTCTCTGCATTTCATTAAGCATACAATCATACCCCAATATTTGTTGACTTCAGAACACATCAAACTCTGTACTTGTTGCATTTTGACAAAACAAAAAATGTTTCAGCACCTGCTTGGGACTCAGCATCACACTTGCTAGAAATTGTGTAAGTCATGACGCAGCCCCACAAGAGTAAATGCTTCGTCACTCATCATTTTCTCAGCATTCATCAGTTTCAGCACTCATCATGAGTTCCAGAATGAATTAACGATGAGCACTGAGGTACCACTGTATTTTGTAAACTATAAAGTGCTGTGTAAGCATGAATTGCTAACAACCAATCCTTAGATTTTTCTATCTGGACTTCCTGACAGCCTCTCTATTCCACTGGCTTCTGAGCCTCAAGTCTCTTCCTGGCTCTTTTGCCCTCCAGCCACGGAATGACCCCCTGAAGCCCCTTTGTTCTTCTGTAAAACATATATTGATCAAAGCAATTTTACAAGATAAGTAAAAATACACTATTGATTGCTTCACCTTTCTTTTCGTAGGCTTTTCCTTTCTTCTTCTATTTTTATCCATCGTTTTATGTTTCAAACTCCCAACTCTGGAGAAATCCATCTGCCTAGCCCTGATTATCTTGAGCTACCTACCTTATTCCCACTTTAGATGTAGAAAGCCATTCCATTTGCACTATATTTGACTCACAGATGAAAGGGACATACATGAGTTTATAACAATCTTCTTTTATGGAGGTTGTCTTAAAGTAACAGTAGGTACACTGGCAGTGAGAATGATAAATCAGTGCAAGTTCTTTGAAGGGCAATTTGAAAAATACATCAACATATCTTTTAACTGTTCACATCCTTTGACAAAGCAATTCCTCTTTTAGACAATTTCTCATAAAGAAATTACCAGTGAGGATAATATGTACAATCATGTGGTACAATCAAAGATGGTCAACAAAGCCTTGTTTGGAATTTCAAAATTAGGGCATTGATTAAATTGATGATTATATATCTCTATAAAGACTACTGATGTTATAGGAATGCATCAACTAAAATGAAAAAAATTCAGAATATATTGCCAAGGAAGTAATTTATTAAAAAAGTGTATATTATGCTATTATTCTATTTTTGTTTCTTTTAAAAATGCATAGGAGTTCTAGAAAGGTTTTCATAGATAAGTAAGATTACAAAGTTATGATTATTATAGTCTCTTCTTGCTTGCTTGTATTTTTCTATTTTTCTCTGAAGATCACCAATTATGGAAAAACAAGTCTTCTCATGTTACACCCTGACCATCTCTGCTCAAACAGCTGCAGAACTATTCAGAATTACAGGTTTCACAGCTTGATGCTCTGATGGACAGTTTTCCCCCAATTCAACAGATTTACGTATTTACTAAAGGTACAATGACTGCAAACCTCACTGTCTCCACAATTCAGTAGTATTTTATTAAAATTTGACATTGTTTCCTTAAAAAAAGAGCTCACCACTTTTACTTTTTCAAGATACATGACAAAATATGGCAAAGCGTTCTGTGCATCCTACATTTTCTCAATTACAGCCTCTGTCTACACAGTTTTTGAAACAATATTGGCCTACAGTAAAATCATTATTGTCACCCTGGCTGAGTGGCTCAGTTAGTTGGAACATATTCTTGTACACCAAAAAATGTTGAGGGCTTGCAATCCCTGGTCAGGGCACATGCCTGGTTTTTGGGTCTTATCCACTAGTAGGAGGCCACTGATTGCTGTTCCTCTCTCACACTAATCTCTCTCTCTTTCTTTCTTTTTTTTAATTTTTATTTTATTGATTATGCCATTGCAGTTGTTCTATTCCCCCCCTTCATTCCCCTCCACCCTGCACCTCCCACCCCTACCATTCCTCCCCCTTTAGTTTATGACCATGTGTCTCAAGTTCTTTGAATTCTATATTTCCCATACTATTCTTGCCCTCCCCTTATCTATTTTCTACCTACTGTTTATGCTACTTATTTTCTGTACCTTCCCCCCCCTTCTCCTCCTCTCACTCCCCTGTTGCTAACCCTACATGAGATCTTCATTTTTATGGTTTGCTCCTGATCTAGCTGTCCTTTTAGTTTGCTTTTGCTTTAGATGTGGTTGTTAATAACTGTGCATTTGCTGTCCTTTCACTGTTCATCTTTTTTATCTTCTTTTTCTTAGATAAGTCCCTTTAACATTTCATATAATAAGGGCTTGGTGAAGATGAACTTCTTGAATTTGATCTTATCTGAGAAGCACTTTATCTGCCCTTCCATTCTAAATGAAAGCTTTGCTGGATAGAGTAATCTTGGTTGTAGGTCTTTGGTTTTCATGACTTGGAATACCTCTTTCCAGTCCCTTCTTGCCTATAAGATCTCTTTTGAGAAATCAGCTGACAGTCTGATGGAAACTCCTTTGTAGGTGACTGTCCCCTTATCTTTTGCTGTTTCTAGGATTCTCTCTTTCATTTTAATCTTGGCTAATTTCATTATGATGTGCCTTGGTGTGTTTCTTCTTGGGTCCAACTTCTTTGGGACTCTCTGAGCTTCCTGGATTTCCTGGAAGTCTATTGCCTTTGCCAGATTGGGGAAATTCTCCTTTATTATTTGTTCAAATAAGTTTTCCACTGGTGGCTGTTCCTTTCCCCCTTCTGGTACCCCTATAATTTGGATGTTGGAGTGTTTAAAGATGTCCTGGAGGTTCTTAAGTCTCTCCTCATTTTTTTGAATTATTGTTTCTTCATTCTTTTCTGGTTGGGCATTTTTATCCTCCTTCTGGTCCACTCCTTTGATTTGAGTCCCAGTTTCCTTTTCATTACTATTGATTTCCTGTGCATTTCCCTTCATTTCAATTAGTTTAGCCTTCATGTGTTCCTCTAATTTGTGACTAAAATCAACCAGTTCTGTGAGCATACTGATCACCAGTGTTTTGAACTGTGCATCTGAAAGTTTTGCTATTTCTTCGTCACTTAGATTTATGGGCTCTGGGGCTTTGAGATCTTCTTGAGCCATTTTTGGTCTGTTCGTGCCCATTACGTATGAGGAGCAGAGCCTTAGGGGTGGGGCGGGGCCTCCAGGGTGGGGTGGCTGTTTTGTGATGTTGTATGTGGTGGCGGGGTCAGAGTGGGAAAATGGGGTCCCCCTCTCCTGCTTCCCACAGCTGGGTGAGGAGCGAAGCCTTAGGTGTTGACCAGGGTAGGGTCGCTCAGGTCGCTGGGTTGTGACGCTGTATGTGGGGGTGGGGTCAGAGCCGGGAAATGGCAGGAGTCTCTGCTGCCTTCCATTGCTGGGACCCACTTGGTCCTGTCTCAGTGCCCACTCCCTTGCCGGTCTATCTGCGCAGGAATGCGCCAACACAGTCAACCCGCCACCCTTCACCCTTGCTGGATCTGCAGGTCACTCACTGGGTAGCGCTCACTAGGTTGCTCACTGGGTCGGCCCTTTGCAACCCCATGCCTGGGATCTGCAGGCCTGAGTATGTCTGACCGAGTTTTCCTGTGCAACTCCGCTCTGCCAGCTGCTGGTTTCGCCCCTCTTACCGGTCAGTCTGAAGAATTTGTTGTTATCGGACTTCTGAAAAGTTCAATTTTCTGTGTTCTGGCTGTGTTTTCTGTTGCTAATATTTTGTTGTCTCTAAACTTGGTTGTGTGAGAAAGCATGGCGTTTCCACCTATGTCTCCATCTTGGCGGAAGTCTCCTCTCTCTCTCTTTCTGATCTCTCTAAAATTGATAAACATATCCTTGGGTAAGGATTTTAAAAAGTCGTTATCATAAACAGTCACAATATTGAGTACGTACACTATGCTAAGCATTATACTATGTACATTATATGTATTATTCAATTTGAACTTCTCAGCCCAGTTTGAGCTTTGAGGCAGCTCAAATATGTATATATTTGAGTCAGGTTTTATTATTAGCCTCTGTGGTGGACAAATATAAGTGAGCAACCCAGCACTTTACTTCCCCCTTTTCTATAAATACCCTGAAAAATGGGATAATGAGAGAATATAACTAATAGGATATTTGTGAGTTTTAGCTAAGTGAATACATGACTATCACAAATAAAGCTGCTATACACATTCACATACAAGTCTTTGTGTAGATATATGCTTTCTTTTCTCTTGGGAAAATAGCTAAGAATGGAATGGCGGGGTGAGCTTTAAATCTTAGTCTTTCTAGTGAGTGTTACTGGCATATCATTGTGATTTTAATTTATCTTTTACTAATGGCTAATTACATTGAGCAGCTTTTCATATGTTTACTTGTCAAACATATATCTTCTTTAATTAGTTGTCTATTTAAAATTTTTGCCACCTTTTGCATGGGTTGTTGGTTTGTTTATAATTGTGCTTAGAGAGTCATTATATATTCTGATTCAAGACTTCTATCCAATGTATGACATGAAAATATTTTCTCTCAGTCTGTGGCTATGGCTTTCATTTTCTTTACACTGTCATTGGAAAAATGAAAGTGCTTAATTTTTATTAAATATAATGTATTAATTTGTTTTTTATGTATAGTACTTTTGGCACATATCTAAGAAATTTTTAACTAAATTTACCAAGGTTAATGCCTATCTTTTCTTCTAAGAAGTTTATAGTTTTAGATGTAAGATCTACTTTGAGTAAATGTTGTATATGGTGTAAGTATGAATTGAAGTACAGTTTGTGGGGGCTTTTTGCATGTAGATATCCAATTGTTCCAGCACCGTGTGATAACAATACTATTCTTTTTCCACTAAATTGCCTTGCATCTTTAAAAAAAATCAGTTGTCCATATATGTATGGATTTATTGCTGAATTCTCTATTTCATTTCACTGATATATTTTTCTGATTTTGTGCCAATACTACATTGTCTTGATTACTTAAGTTTTATAATAATTTTAGAATTAGATAGTGTTAGTTCTCCATCTTTGTTCTGCCTTTTCAGTATCTTTTCACTTTTTCATTTTTTTTGCTTTTCCATAAATTTTAGAAATAGCTTGTCAATTTCTACCATAAAAAAGACTAATTTTGATTAAGATTGCATTAAATCTATGGATCAATATTAAGTCATCTGACCCATGAACATACTATAGCTCTCTATTTTATTAATTTCTTTGGAGAAAGAAATGTCTGTGTTCTAGACATACTTAGACAGACATACTTTGTAGTTTTTACTACATAGGTCTTTCATAACTTTTGCCAGATTTAGCACTAACTATTCAATATTTTTAGTGTTATTGTAAGTGCTAATTTAAATTTCAACTTCCAATTGTTTGTTTCTAGTATATAGAAACACAATTGATCTTTGTCCCTTCAGCTTGCATTTCACAACCTAGCTAAACTCACTTACTATAAACCCACAGTAGAATTGAGAGATTCCATTGGATTTCCTACACAGACTATCATGTCATTTCAAATATATAAAGTTTTCCTTCTTCCTTTCTAATATGGATGCCCTTTATTTCTTTATCTTGCCTTAGTGCACTGGCTAGAACCTCAAGCATAAAGCTAAGTAGAAAGGACAAGCATTCATTTTTTTCACCAGTAAGTGTGATGGTATTTGCAGACTTTTTTGTAGATTCCTGTTATTAGGTTGAGGAAAATCTAATGAATATTAGAATTTGCCATATGCTTTTTCTGCACCTTTTGAGATAAGCAAATGGCTGTTGTTTTTGAGTTTATTAATATAGCAAATTACATGACAAATTTTAAACCAATCTTGTATTCTTGGGATAAAACCCACTTGCTTATGATATATTATCTTTTTCATTCATTGCTGGTTTAACTTGCTAATATTTTTGAATCTATGTTTATAAGGGATATTGCTCTGTAATTTTCTTCTGTAAAGTCTGTTTGGTTCTGATATCAGAGAAGAATTTGTATAACATTTATTTCTTAAATATTTGGTAAAGTATACCAGTGAAGTAATCTGGCCTGGAGTTTTCATTGTGTACCAGTTTTTAACTACATATTTAATTTAATTAGCAGCTATCAGGATATTCCAGTCATCTATTACTTCTTGAACAAACATTGGTAGTTTGGGTCATTCAAGGAATGGGACCATCTCTTCTAAGTTGTTAAATTTATTGGCACAAAGATGCTTATTATTCCCTCATTATACTTTTATTATCTGTAGAGGATGTAGTGATGTCACCTCTCACTATGTTATTGTTGTCACATATTTTACCTATATATGTGGCATAAACTCCATATTTTTAATTATTTTATAATTATTTTAATTAATGTATTTTAATTAATTTATTTAGAGAGAGAGAGGAAGGGAAAAAGAGAGGGAGAGCAAGAGAGAGCGAGAAACAACAATTTGTCATTCCACTTATTTATGATTTCATTGGTTGATTCTTGTATGTGCCCTGACGGGATTGAACCTATAACCTTGGCCTTTTGGGATGATGCTCTAATCAACTGAGTTACTCAGATAGGGTATTATTTTCATTTAAAAAGTTGATTTAAATAATAGGTTGTTTTAAAGAGATTTAAATAATAAGAAAATATCATATATTTACCAGTTATCAGTTCCAAAGCTCTTTATTCTTTCATGTAGCTCTGTAATATATTTCCATTTGGTATCATTTTCCTTCTGTTTGTAGAATTTTTTTGAACATATCTTAGAATGCAGGTTGGCTCATGATAATTCTTTCATCCCTTGTATGTCTGATTTTTCCTTTTCCTTTTTGTTTCTAAAAAAATTGAAATAGAATCACATACCGTAATATTCACTGTTTAAAAGTATACAAATCAGGCACTGGTAGCGTGGCTCAGTTGGTTAAAACATCATTCCATACACCAAAAGGTAGTGGGACCCATTCCTGGTCAGGGCACATACTTAAGTTGTGGGTTCAGTCCCTGGTTGATGTGTGTAAAGGGGGCAACATCTCACCTCGATGTTTCTCTCTCTCTCCCTCAAATCAATAATAACATATACTCAGGTAAGGATTTTTTTTTGGTATATGACTCATGGGTTTTTACTATCTTCACAAGGTTGTGCAATTATTTTCACTATCTATTTCCAGAACATTTTATCCCCCCCCCGCAAATTTCCATTTTCATTAATATTCACTCTACATTCTCCCCTCCCTCCCAAACCCTGGTAACCACTAGTGTACTTTTTGTCTCTATGTCTTTCATTTTTGAAAGATATTTTTATTGCTTAAAGAATTCTAGGTTGAAAGGGCTTTTATTTACAGTTCTTTAAAAATATTTTTTCACTGCTTTCCCATATTATTTTATTTTTTATTTTTTAATTTTCAATTACAGTTGACATTCAATATTATTTTACATTATTCTCAGGTGTACGGCATAGTAGTTAAACATTTATATTGATATAATTTACAAAGTGATCACCTTGGCAAGTCTAGTACCTAGACTTGGTGGTCTAGTATTATGTATGATTACATACATAGTTATTATAATATTATTGACTATATTCCCTATGATGTACTTTATATAACCAAGACTATTTTGCAACTACCAATTTGTACTTCTTAATCCCTTCACCCAGCCCTCAACCCCCTCCCCACCAACCTGGCAGCCATCAGTCTATTCTCTATCTATGATTCTATTTCTGTTTTGTTTGTTCATTTATTTTGTTCTTTAGATTCCACACATAACTGAAATCATATGTTTGTTATTCTCAGTCTGACTTACTTCACTTAGCACAATACCCTCTAGCTCCATCCATGCTGTTACAGATAGTAAAGGTTAAGTTTATGACCACAAAATAATACCAACTCTACACAAACAATTCCAAAAATATCAAACAGAAGACAAGAGCTCCTAACTTATTGTAAGAAGCCAAGATTATCTTTAAAATGAAACAAGACAAAAACATTATAAGAAAAGAACACTATAGATGAAAATCCCTCATGAACAAAAGTTCTATACAAAATTAAATTCAATAACATATTAAAATCACAAAACATCATATGACCAAGTAAGGTTTATCCCTGGAATGCAAGGTTAGTTTAACACTTGAAAACCAATCAATATGCATTGATATATGAGCTAAAATTAAAAATCATATGCTCACCTATATAGATGTCAAAAAAGCATTTAACAAAATTCAACACCTATTCTTTTAAAAAAGATTTTATATATTTACTTTTAGAGAGAGGGGAAGGGATGGAGAAAAAGAGGAAGAGAAACATCAGTGCCAGGGGATCTGAACCACAACCCAGGCATGTGCCCTGACTGGGAATTGAACTGGTGACCTTTTTTTCATTTGCAAGCCAGTGCTCAATCCACTAAGCCACACCAGCCAGGGCTCAACATCTATTCTTGATAAATACTCTCCGGAAACTAAATTAGAAGGGAACTTCCTCAGTCTCATAAGGTCATCTAAAGAAGTCTATTGTTACTGTTATACTTAATAGTGAAAACTTAAATATTAATACTTCCCACATAAGATGAGGAGTCAGATAAGGTGTCTTTTCTTATCAATTTAACTCAGTACTGTACCAGTGTTCTAGCCAGTGCAATCAGGCAAAATAAGAAATGAAATCCATCCAGAATGAAAAGTAAGAATTTAAACTGTTTTTATTTGTAGATTATATAATCACCTATGTAAAAATATGCTGAAATCTTTTTTAAAAGAAGGTAGACCTAATAATTAATAACAGTAAGGTTTCAAGATACAAGATCAATATATAAAAATTAATTGTATTTCTATGTACTAGTAATAAGTAATTAGAAATTTGAATAGAAAAACATTACCATATACTATAACATGGAAATATGAAATACTTAAGAGATGAACTCAACAAAAAAGTAAAATATGTATACACAAAGCCTATAAATATTGCTAAAAGAAATGAAAGAAGAGCTAAATAAATGGAAAGATATACCTTGTTCACAGATCAGAAGATTCAATATTATAAAGACATCAACTGTCCTGAAATTAACTTACATCTTTATGCAATGTCAATCAAACTACCAGCATGGCTTTTTGTAGAAACTGACAAGTTGATTCTAAAATTCTTATGGAAATGCAAAGAATGTAGAATATCCAAACCACTCTGAAAAGACAAACAAATCTGGAGGCATAACACTCTTGATTTAGAGAATTATTATAAGCTACACTAATTATAGTATTATTAATATAAAGTTAGAAAAATAGATCAATGGAATAAAACAGAAAGTCCAGAAATAAACCCAATCATACGCATATGTCTTTGATTTTTGACAAAGGCACGATAAATGATAATGAAGTGGAGAGGGGGTAATCTTTTCAACAAATTGTGCTGGAACAGTTACATATACATACGCCAAAAAAAGAACATTGACCCATATCTCAGACCATATGCAAAATTTAACTCAAAATGGTTCATAGACTTAAATGTAAAAAACATAAATCTATAAAACTTTTGGAAGAAAACATGGGTAAATCTTTCTGACCATGGGCTAGACAGAGACTTCTTAGGTATAACATCAAAAGTACAATTCATAGCTCTGACCCGTGTGGCTCAATTGGGTGTCTTCCCGAAAATCAAACCAGTTTGATTGCTGGTCAGGGTGCGTATCTGGGGTGCAGATTCCATCCCAGGTCAGAGCATGTACTAGAAGCCACTGATTGATGTTTCTGTCTCACATAGATGTTTCTCTTCCCATTCCCCTCTCTCTAAAAATAAATAAATAAATTGTACTTTCTTTAAAGTACAATCCATAAAAGAACCAGTTGATCAACTGGGCTTGGTTAAAATGTAAACCTTCTATTCTTTAAATGACACTCTTAGGATAATGAAAAGACACAGGCTGGGAAAAATATTTGCAAAACAGATACCTGTTAAAAGACTTGTATCAAGAAAATGTATTTTCAAAACTCAATAATGAGATAACAATGAATAAAGAACTGAGTAAAAGGTTTGAACAGACGATTTAAAACACACAGATCGCAAATTAATGTAAGAAAAGATTCTCAACATCATTAGTTAATAGGTAAATGCAAATTAAAACCACTATGAGACAACACTAAATAGCTATTAGAATGGTTGAAATTAAAAAGACTTACCATATCAAGTATTGAGGAGGGTGGGAGGAACTGAAATTCTTGTGAACTTCTGGTGACAATATCAATATTACAACCATTTTGGGAAACAATGTGGCAGTTTCTTAGGTTGAACATATAAGGAACATATGATCCACTCAGTCCACTCTTAGGTATTTGCTCCATATAAAGAGTTGTACACAAATGTTTACAGAAGCTTTATTTTTAATAGCCCCAAGCTGGAAACAGCTCAACTGTCCATGAAGAAATGAATGGATAAACAAACCAGCATATTCACAAAATGGAATACCACTCGGCAATAAAAAAGAATGAACTATTGGTACCTATTGCAACATAGGTGAATCTTAAAATTATCATGCTGAGTAAGAGAAGCCAGCCAAAAAAGAATACATGCTGTATGATTATACTCTAGAGAATTAAAAACACATCTATAACAACAAAAGAAGACTGTTGGGTATTTAGAGATAGGGGACAGGGAGGGAGGGATCGCCAAAGTGCAAGGGAAAAGTTTTGGAGGTGAGAGATATGTTCCCATCTTGACTTTAGTGATGATTTCATGGGTGTATACTCATATAAAATTGTACACTTTAAATACATGCAGTTTATTATAAACTATATAAGCTTTAGTGAAATGTATGTGCATATAAACTTTGTATATAAAATTATACCTATTTATTGAGATGTAAGTGACTTGTAAAAAACTATATATAAAACTTTTGTTTTAAAACTTGGTCTCAGAAGTGAAAATGTTACTTCCTCTCTTGTTTCATTGGCCAGTAAAAATCAAATGTTCACACCTCACTAGAAGGGACCATGAAAGTGCATTCTTAGCACATGCCTGGATAGAGTTGAGTGTTTGTGTTTGTGTATAGTTCCAATGAGCCCTAATGACTTAGCAGTAAGCATGCTAGTTTTTTACAAATAGAACACTTGCCCTAGTTATTATGCAATGGAATTCACACCTATTTGTACAGCCAACAAACAATAGTAGACTTAGCAGCCATCACTCAAAAGTCCTGCAAAGGTTCAGTTGTTTTGCTTATATTAGTAAGGAACACAAGTCAAATCCTATTGGCCAAGTAACCTAGACCTTTACCTACTAATTCTGAAATTAGTGTTTCTTAGAATCTAAAAAATAAATAGAACTAGGAGAAAACATAAATAAGCATTTGGCCTACTTCCTGTCCCAACGTGATTAAATTTAATGCCGCAGAAGAGAGCTGGAGGGTCAGATATTTTATAATGATAAATTCAGTCTCCTAAATTTATTCTCTTTATAGTCAAGAAATTGCTTCTCATGTCCGACTAAAAATATTTTTTAATTTAAACTAATTTATTTTTGTTCTGTTCTTATCAGTCACTATGATGAATTGGTCAGAAATATTAAAGCATAAGTTCTGTGGCAGAGAAAAGATTAACACCCTTATTGTATAAAAGTCTCTTGCACATTGGTAAGGAAAAAAATATAAACATTTTACTTTTTCTAGCAACATCACAAATTGTATTACTACAGCCTCTACGTCACCCCTAGCAGGCCTTTCTTTGAAAAACACATTGAAATGCTGCACCTGCTCTAGTATTTTCTGTAGCTTTTCATTTATGCTTTAAAATAATTCTAATTTTTTGAAAGAAAACAAAAATTTTGATTAAAAATGGTCCATGGACACAGGCAATTCAGAAGGGAAAACTTATATGACAGTAAACATATAAGATGAGAAAATAAGTAATTTATTATTCAAAATAGTAATTTAAATAAAAATAGCAAGGAGATGCCATTACAGCTGTAAAATTAGCAAATATATGTTAAAAATGACAATAATATTCTTGAGTATCAAGCCCATACTTACGGTAAGATAATCAATCGGTACAAACGTTCTCATTGTATGAGAATGAACGGAGCATGCACATTTATAACTTTTTGCTAGTACCGTATTTTTCAGACTATAAGACACACTTTTCACCCCCAAATTTGGAAGGAATAATAGTTGTTAATGCTGCTGTTAAGTTCTGTTTACATTTACATTGGTGAAATATTATATTATTTATGTTATTAAATATTTTACCACATTTTTTGCTTCAAAATTTTTCCCCTATTTTCCTCCTCTAAAACCTAGGTGTGTCTTATGGTCCAAAAATACATTATATATTTTTAATTCTGCAATAAACATGTCCTACTTTTATAACAAAATACACACTTTTAATTGAAAGCAATATTGCTGTTTTAAAGTTCTCTCTGACCTTTCTCTTCTCCAAGCTCACCAACTCCAATTTCTTTCATCTTTCCTTACAAGGCCTATGTTCATACTGAAAAAAATATTTTTCAGGGGTTTCAGAACTTTTTTCATTCTCTCCATGTTCTTAATTCAGTTCAGTTGACTTTCTGAATTTGTCTACCAGTACAGGTTTGAATTTTTGAAAAACACTTTTCTGGCTTCTCTTTTAAATTGTAAAGTTATATCTGCATTGCATATCACCTAAAGCATCCATTAGCTAGATTGACATTTAAAAATATGTTCACACTAACTTTATTCTTCTATTCAAAAATACATATTAAATACCTTTTATACACTCTGGTACTGGCCCTCGGCTTGCCAGCAGAGATGTATGGGTATCTGTGTATGTGGGAATATAAATTATACGTGTATATCCAAAATATGTGTATATCCATTTGTATAAAACATGCACAAGACACTGGGCTCAGTGCCCGATAAGCTTTGCTTCATTAAGTCTTCACAACAATCTTCTGCGATCATTATATTATTTCTATTTCATGGATAACGTTTAAGAGGAGCTGTAATATTCCAAAGAAAAGCTCAGCCTCACAGATGGTATCCAGGAAGGGAAGAAGGTAGAGAAATGAAACTGTGTACAAGGCCATATGAGAAATGCCACAAATGTGATTTAAAACAAAAACAAAAACAAAAACAAAAACAAAGAACTTCCTGAACCTTCACTGGTTTCAATAATTTTATCATACACAGCGGCCTTCAGGGGTGTGTGAACAGAACCGTGGCAAAGGACCCCATGTTCACACAGACCCCACACCCGGCGTTTAATGCCGCCTTGAAATTTTAAGTATTTTTTCTTTAAATTTCTGCTTTGTAAATGAAGTCTGGGGGATATTGGAAGCATGCGCCTTGGAGTCTCCAGCTCCCCAGCCATCTGCTGGCCGTCAGCTCCCCATTGCCTGGCAGCCGGCTGTCCATCACCTGGTGCCTGGGGCCTCGCCCGCCTCACTCTCCACGTCTGCCATCCCAACTGTGACCACTGCTGCCTTCCACCCAGTGTGGCAACTGGTTTGTGTTGTGCTGTGAGACCCATGTTATGAGGTCCATGTTCTTTCGTGACCCTCTGCCTCCAGTGGGGCCCAGGAAGGTCAGGGTGGGTTACATGCACCCCAGAAATGCTTTTCAGCAAGGGTGGGTGACAGCAGTCACCCCTACGAGGGCTGACAGCACCACAGCTGTTGGGGAGAAAGGGGTGGACTCCCCAGGGAAAGGCCTTTTGCCTGCCCCCAGCCCAGGCAGTGAACACATCCTGGTACTGAGGTTGCAGTGGGCTTTGAGACTCACCAGCTGCTTCAGGGGGACTGCAGCTAGAAGGAGGGGTCCATGGCCGGACAGACAGGGTCCAGGTGCCTGGCAGAACCTATACTTACCCTGTGAGTATCCCCTGTTCAAGGAAATTACATTAAATGGCAAATTGAAAAAACCATGACAGGCCAAGAGAGCAAGTGGAAAAGACAGGAAAAGCTTCACAAAGTACCACTAACAGTGCATTTTTTCCTGTTTTTTAAACAAAGGAAGTGTATTTTCATTTTACACTGGACAAGAAAATTATGTAGCCAGCCCTGCTGTCCTATGGTCAGACCACACGTCATTGTAGCTGCAGATGACAGAGGAGGGAACAGTTTACTCTACGAGGAAAGGTGACTCATTTGATTACTCCACCCTTATTTACCTTTGTCTTCAAAATGTTTATACACAGAGTCCTACTGCTTGCTGTTCCTGGTATTGGAAGATGACGTACTGGTGACTGCTATCTGGCTGGCCAGCCAGAGGATAAGGGCTGTGTATTACATGGATGGTAGTGTACTGGGTAGAACTGCTGCCCCAGGGTGCATTCCTTTCAGCTTTATTGAAAGCCACATTCTGTAGGGATCTCTCTGATGAAAAGCTGTTCCCCCTTTGAAGATGCCTGCCTGAGTACCAAACAGGTCTCTGAGCACTGCTTCCCCAGCATTGCTCATTCCTGCAGATAACTGCCTTAATGCACTGGAAAGAGCAACCTGGTACTGACGCTGTCATGACAGTCAGTCATCAGGGTCATCTCTGCATAGAAAGGACAGATGGGACAGACAGTTCTCAATCACAGCAAGGCACGTCCCTGGAGAAGTCACTCTTGGGTTAGTTGGATTTTCTAACACAAACAATATAATATCGTTATGTAGCTACATACCTAAGGGTTAGTCTGAACTTGTCTATTTTAATGACCATAAATGCCATATTAAAAAAAATGGTGAATATAATTATATACTGTCCAATAGTAAGCTTTTAAAATGTAAGTCAGTCTGATAATAAGGAAATACATCTTATAAATTTTCAGTTAATTTTGTTTCACTATTTAGGAGATTCCTGCAGAAGGGAGTTTATGCATGGATGGAAAGAACGGGGAGGAAAGGGCCATAACAGGGTGGAGGAGCTGTGGGCAGGGAGGGGAGAATCCAGGGGGCAGTAGCCTTCAGGGGGTATGTGCTGCCTGGCATCACCTCATAACAGTGTGTACCTGGCAAAGAGCTCCCAGGAGAAATTGCTGAAGAGTGAGTTGCCTAGGTCAAAACTACCCTGTCATCATTTTATTATTAGTTATTAAGAAACAAGCATTTATGGCCTTGAAGTGAGAAATCAAATATGTTTTTATGCTGGAGATTGACTTAAAATCACTCTTTTACCTGCCTCAAATCTCTGCTTAGCTGGGTATAACCAGACATAAGATGGTAAACACCCAACTTATCTACATAGGACTTAGATTTTTTTAGTCATTTTCAACCCCTTTCCAGACATTTCAACCCACCCTCATCTTTATTATTATTTTTTACCAAAATGTGTGCCTCATAATGCAGTAAGAAAGGTAAAGAAAATGCTGTTATTCCTTTCCATTTATCTGCCACTCCGCTTGAGCCCATCAGAAGGCAAAGTATGAAATATTGGGATGCCTTTTCCTCTGCTCCCTGTCTATCATTCTGAAGTTTTTGCAGGTCCCACCCCTCCTCCTCTAGCTCTGTGGAATTGCTTATGTCTTAGATGAAGAGAGTTCAATGGTCAGAAAAAAAAATAGAGACAGAAAAACAGAACAAATCCCATGGGCCCCTGGACCTGCTGTAGGGCAAAGGTCTCAGGTCCCACTTCCTGGCCACCCAGATTGGAGAAGACTGGCAGCTGTTTATAGGGGCTGGTCCCGAAAGGGGTACATACACATCACTACCTGCATCCTACTGGCCACAGTTCAGTCACTTGCAAGGCCTAACTGCAAGAAAGGTTAAAAGCGGTGGTCCGTGGCACTACTTCTGCCACACTAAACAGCTGGTGCCACAATACCCAGGAAAAGTTCAGAAATTGGAGGGGTGGGGTGGGATGGGAGAAATAGATTTAAAAAAATGTACTTGAAAAGTAACTAAATAAAATTTAATATTAAAAAAAAAGAAAGAAATTGGAAGAACACCACTTTGGAAACCTAGAGTGGTGGGTGGGGCTGAAAACTGGAAGATTTGCTAACAGTTTCATTAGGTACAGTTAGACTCTGTGGAGCTAGGCACTTGCCCTTCTCCCCCCAGAAGCAGATGGAAAGTTTATCCTTTGAAGTAGACAGGCAGGCTGTGGACTTGGAAACACCAGCATAGCAACGTGAAAGAGATAAGAAACCCGACTGAAAACCCTGGTATTAAAGTTCAAGCCTAATGACTAAGACTTGATATTCCCATCCTCTTTCTCCCACTCAGTTCCAGGATACTAAAAGCCATACTTAAACTTTCCAAGCAGCATTCCTTTTCAACAAAAGCAAATAGTCTAGGACTTATAGACTATACGGACTTATAGATCTTCCTGGTGAAAAGGTGCGTCCTGACCGTTCACCCTACAGTGCGCCCCACGCACACTCAGAGAATCTTCCACTGAGCTTTTCAGTTCCTCGCATTCATGAACGTGTGAACAAAGAGAAAGCCAAGAATTACCAAGTAATTAAAGAGAGCCTCTAAAATGAAAGACAAATTCTAAAGTACACAAATAGAAAATGAATTCATATCTAAGAGGAAATATAAAGAGCAAAAGAAACCTTAGGGGGGAAACATTATTAATTAATATCTTCAGAGATACGAGAATGTATTGTATACATAAAACAACAAAAAAAACAGGGTCGCTATTTAAAAGCTCATCCTTGTGACAAGCAAGAGCATTTGAAAATTAAAAAATAGGATAGACAAAGTTAAGAATTCAATAGAAGGGGTGAAAGAAAAAGTTGGAAAAGTCTCCCAGAGAGTAGAACAAAAGGCAAAAAGAAGAAAACAAGAGAAATAAGAGAATAAAATTATAGGATCAGTTTAAAAGTTTCAACATCTCACTGATGAGAATTCCAAAAGAGTGAGATAAGGGACAGGAGATATTATCAAAGGATTTCCCAGAACTGAACGTCATGAGTTATATTGAAAGGGCCCAAAGGAGACTTGCAGTAATGCACATCACTGTAAAAGTTCAGAACACCAAGAATGAAGAGTTGAGAAGCCTACAGAGGCCACAAACAAGTCACAGCAGAAGCCAGGAGATAATGGCAATACAAAGAACAAACAATCCAATAAAAAATGGGCAAAGGACCCAAATAGAAACCTCTCCAAAGAAGGCATACAGATGCCCAATAGACATATGAAAAGATACTCAGTCACTAATCACCAGAGAAATGCAAATTAAAACCACGAGATATCACCTCACACCTGTCAGAATGGCTATCGTCAATAAATCAACAAACAACGAGTGTTGGCTAGGAAGTGGAAAAAAGGGAACCCTCATGCACCACTGGTGGGAATGCAGATTGGTACAGCCACTGTGGAAAACAGTATGAAGATTCCTCAAAAATTAAAAGTGGAACTGCCTTATGACACAGCATTTCCACTTCTGGGTATATTTCTGAAGAAACAAACCCAAAACACTAATTCTAAAGAATATGTGCACCCCCACGTTCATTGCAGCATTATTTACAAGAGATGAGATTTGGAAGCAGTCCAAGTGTCCATCAGTAGGTGAGTGGATAAAAAAAGCTATGGTATATTTACACAATGGAATACACTCTGTTATAAAAAAGAGGGAATTCTTACCCTTTGCAACACCATGGATGGACCTGGAGAACATTATGCTGAGTGAAATAAACCAGTCAGAGAAAGACAAATATATGATTTCACCCATATGTGGGATCTAATGAACAAAATAAACTAACGAACAAAATAGAAACAGACTCATAGACACAGAACACACTGACAGCCGTGAGAAGGGAGAATGGTCACAGGGCTAAGTGAAAACGGTGAAGGGATTAAACCAAAAAAAACCCTCATAGATGTAGAGAACAGTATGGCGATGGCCAGGGGAAAATGAGGTCTGGGAGGAGGAAGAGGTCCGTAAGGGGGAGAAGGGCGAGGAAGTAGAGCTGACTTGGAGTGGTGAACACACAGTACAATATACAGATGATGTATTATAGAATTGTACACCTGAAACCTATATAATTTTATTAACCAATGTGGCCCCAATAAAATTGAAAAGTAAAAAAAAATAAATAAATAATGGATCGATGCCTTCAAAATTCTGAAAGGAAATGATTCCGAATTTATAAATCTATACTTGGCCAGACTATCATTGAACTATGAAGGGTAACTGCAACTAATTCTTAAATGGTTCAAGAAAAAAAATATGCATATACAATAAAGAAAAAAGGCATGGTAAAGTAAATACAGTAAAAATGTTAAAAATGGTGAGTTGCTAAAGGTATTAAGGAGGTTTGGGTAATAGTCTTGTAAGTTTTTAAGTTTGAAAAAAAAGGATAAGGGTAGAATAAAGGAATTTTGAGATGCGTAGGGTCTCTACACCACTGTAGAAAGGGATGTGTTCCACACAAACAAGGAGGTAAAAGAACAAAGTACAACCACGGGATCGAGAAAGCAGCTGCAATTTGTGCAGTTTGTCTGGAGAGTGACCAGTCTAGTCTGGAGCAGGAGGACCAGGGACAGAGGCTTATTTCCAATAAAATATGGATTGATAGATTAGCCATCGGGAGGAGTTGTATAGTTCAGACAGAGATGACTAAGTGTACAGGACCCTAGAAAATAGAGTAAAGCAAAATTTGAGTTAATTATTAACTCCAGGGAAAATGAACAATTGCATAAGAATGGAGATATAAATGGTGTGGTTCAGCCATGAACAAGATTTATGTGGTCGTAATAATATAAAAATGAATATATAATATAATCACAGTGGAGGAAAATGGTATATTAATGGTGGTATAAAAGAGATCATTCCTCACCCTGGCTGTTATGGTTCAGTTGGTTGGAGCATCATCCCGTCACAGAAAGGTTGTGGGTTCAGTTCTCGGTCAGGGCACATGCCTAGGCTTCAGGTTCAATTCCCAGTCAGGGCATACAAGAGGCAACCAATAGATGCTTCTTTCTTGCATCAATGTTTCTCTCCCTTCCTCTCTCCCCTTCACTCTCTAAAATATCCCTGGGTGAGGATTAAGAAAAAGAGGTTATTCCTCATATTCCGCAGTAAGAAATCAATAAATAATGTATTAAATGGAAAAATCAAGATGAACAGTAGAAACCTATTATTGGAAATACAGGGGTAAACAGGAGAAAACAGTTAAAGAATTGTTTCTGAGAAATGGGAAACATAGTGGGTAGGGATAAGAAGATCTATTTTTTTTATTTAACCTTGCCCAAGGATATGTTTTTATTAATTTGAGAGAGAGAGAAGGGGAAAGCAAGGGAGAGAAATATCAACGCGAGAAACATGGATTGGCTGCTTCCTGTATGCACTCGGACTGTGGGGGTCAATCCCACAGTTTAGGTGTGTGCCCTGACTAGAACTGAACCCACAACTTTCTGGTGCATGGGGCAGCACTCCAACCAACTGAGTCACACAGGCCAGGGCAAGGATTTTTTTTTTAATAAGTAGGGTTTTTCTGGGACAGTCCTAGTTTAGCTTTGTGAGTCTAGCATAGTTTTACTATTATTGCCCATTTTGCTCTCAAGATCATCCTAATTTGGATGAAGCCTTGAAGCGTAATTTGACTTTTAAAACTATGTATGGTTAAAAATTGGATGAAATATAAAATAAAAAAAGAGGGTTCTTTGGATCCTAAATAAAATAAATCTCTTTCATCCAGCTCAGCCAAAGACTTTAATTTTATTTCCCTCTCAAATTAGTTCTTCATTTAAAATTAAATACAAGCAGTATGTCTGTTTCAAAGTACTTTTTACATTCACTGCCTCATTTAATCCTTACAACAGCTTCATGGGGTAAACATTCTATCCTATTTTATAGATGATAAAAGTGTGGTTTAGAGAGGTCCTGTGACTTCATAACAAGGTGACACAGTGTGTAGATAATAGCCCGGACTGGCCAGGGCCCGCTGATGACGGCTCTCATGCTCATGCCACTTTATGAAATGACACGGCATTTAAGCCATCCCACAAATGAACAGAATCTAAGGTGGAAAACCAAGGATCCAGATTAATAGCCTAGGTGTTAGAAAAACAGATTATGAAAAATTCAAATATCCTTTTGTCAGCCTGGTCTTGCAACAAAAATTCTAATTCGTTTACCCAGTTAGGCGTAGTGGAAACTGAAATCACCATTTTGGGAAGACAGCCCACACTCTCTTGGAGTCCCAGAGGATGAATCTCTGCTATTAAACCTCCAGACCAGGCAAGCAGTTCTAATGGGTGTCTTATTTTTAGAAACACACCTTAAAATTATCAAAGTAGTGCATAATTAGTTCAGAAAATAATAAAATAGAGGTAAAGTACAAAAGAAAAATAGAAATCATCTAAATCTCCTCACCTAAAGATGAATATGGTGAATATTTTAGTGTATCTCTGTCCTTTTCTTATACAAATGCAAAAATAGGATCATATCGTGCACACTTTTCAGCAGTCTGCTGCTCCCCCTAAAAACTGCATTTTGGACGTGGTTTCAAGTCCATAATCATGTGTCTGTATCTTTCTTTTTAGTAGCTGCCTAATAGTTCATCTTTTGGATTACTCTCTTTGACCAATCCTCTGTTGCTAGATAGTTGGATTGCTTTTGTTTTTTTTCTTTTTTTTCTATTATTAACTTAACAACAAAACTCTACACACACATATCTGTGTACACATCCAATTATTTCCTAAGGATAGCTTCCTTGGAGCGAGATTACTGTGCAAAAGAGTAAGAATCTTAGGCGCCCTTCTAACTCACATTGTAAATTGCCCTTCTGAAGGTTACACATTCCCATCAGTAGAGGATGTAAATGTCCATATCTCTATATCTCTCCAACCCCACAAACAAGAACTGTCACGAGTTCTTTAATTCCTTCTTTCTCTAATATTTTTCTTCCCTGACATCTGGCCTGACTGGTTCTATCTTCAGCTCACACCCTAACTTTCCCCATCTGCCTCTCTTATATTATTTGAGTTTGGGTTAGTCTTTACTCACTTGAGAGTACATCCCTTTGATGTGAAGAACCTTACATTGTATATCAAGGTCTGGACAGCAACATGCCCAGTAACAGGGTCACTGTGACATGCCCAAGAATTCTGAAATTTCAGAACCAGGTTTGTTAGAATTAACTGTTTTATATAGTCTCCCACATTGATTTGCCAGTCTTGGAAACAAAGCCACATTGAAGCTAGTCAAGACATAGTAGCAGAGGCCAAGAGCTGCTTGTACATTCCTTCACCTCCTACTCTGATTCTTTCTCCCTGCCCCAGGGGCATCCCCTCCTAAGTCCTCCTTCACTAGCTGTGCACTGAAATGCTTTTGTTTGCTTTATTTTAAAGGGGTACCATTCGGAAACTGGTACATTCACACAGTCCATTCTTTGTTTCTCATTGCTCATTCCCTCCAATAGTGAAGATCACAACTCCATGCTTCCTAAAACTTCCACTCCTAGTTCAAGATATTCGATAGCTTTGCACAACGTTTGGCTAACGTTTTTCTCCTAATTCTTGGGTGTTTTCCTTCATGGTCAAGAGGGCTGGTAGAACCAGCCGTGTTTAGTTTGTGTATGCAACCCCCCTTCTCCCTCAGGACTGGCGCAGAGATTGTCATAAAGAGTATGCTCCAACGGCGTTAAATAAGTACAGAACCAGGTACTGCATGCTCCCTCACACTACTCACTTTACAGAAGTTGCTCTTGCTGGCGGTGCCCACACTCAGGAAGGGTAATGAAAGAAAACACAGGTTAACTTTGCACTGGGACATATTAACATTCAACAGTCTTATCTTGGGAACTGAGTGTTTCCGTCCCTTGGTTTTAACGACAATTAGCCCGGATAGGAAGGGAAGAAATTGTAGGAGGAAGGGGACCAGTGGACCTAGTTCTAGCTGCCCTTCCAGGCCAAACATTTTCTAACACACAGGTACAAACTACATTCTCACCTAGAGACTAAAAAATCACTCTTTTCTGGGTTTCGCCCTCTACTACCTCAAACCAACTCTGCCAAAATTTAACCAATTCACCAGGACCTTGCATAAACATACTTATCTATTTTTACAGATTTTAGGAGGAGAAGTGACACATTTGTACAAAAAGTACACAAAGCGACACAGTCCAAAGTCCAACCCTCAGACAAAATCAATTACTAAACATCTACAGGGCAAAAGGAAAGTGGGCGGAGACTTTGGAGAGACACCCCTGGGAGCTGTTTGGAAGCCCAGTGAAAGCTGGGGTTCTACCGAGCCCCCAGCTAGGCTGCCGGAGCTAGGCCGCCGGGGTCCTCCCTCCGCTAGCCCGGAGAGCGCTCACGCTGGGCCCCGCCCAAGGCCCCGCCCCGCCGCCGACGTCACTTGTTATGTCTCGGCTGGGGTTGGGGTTGCGGCCGCAGCGGGTCCTCTGCTCGGGGCTCGGGAGACGACGGTCGCGGCCTCGCGAGGTAACCGCGGCGTTGGGTTCCTCGGGCCGGGAGCCGCAGCGGCCATCCGAGTTTGGCGGGCGCAACGTGGCTAGGGGACAACCCAATAGCCACCCAGGGAGCCATCTCGGGCCTGTTTTTCCTTTATTTCTCCAGGACCTTCGCTGTGCGCGCCCCATTGCCCTCTGCAGAGACCGCGACGCCCCCTCCCGGGTCCGGCCGCTGTGCCCGCCCGCCTGAAAGGCGCCGCCCGCCGGCCGGAGCGAACCTGGAGCCGCCGCCGCCGTGCCTGCCGCTCCTGCCTCGCTTCTCGCGGAGCCTGGGTGGCCAGCGGGGCCTGGGCCCTGGGCACCGGGCGCGGCGCTGCGGCGTCCACTCCTCTCCGCGCGGGGCCCCGGGCCAGGCCCTGCCGAGTGCCGCGCCCTCCTGACTCTCCGTCGCGGGATCCCCGCCTGCCCCTCCGGCCCCGCCTGCAGCCCCGACCCTGTTTCCTTTGTGGATCGGAAATATATTTTTTGGCTTCCCCGTTCCCCTTGAGATTACGGTGCTGGAAGGACGACCCCGCCACCTCGGTCAGTGCCCCCTGCCTGGGCGGGCTCTCTCCGCGCTCCTCTCCTTTCGGTGTTTAATTGATGGGGCTTTAAAACTTTTTTCCTTTTATTTTTCTTGCCTCTTGACTGGAAGGCCTGGAGTGAGGCTTTGCGCCTGTGCCCCTCGTCGTCTGGCCCTCATTCCCCAGATACCTAAGTCCACCTGCCCCCGGCCGGGGATGTTCCGACAGTGACGGCGGCGAGGGAAGAGCCGCACTCTCAGATCGTGCCATCACCCAGTCCGGTGTGAACACAGACTCACCCACCCTCCTGTTTTTCATAGTCGGAGCTCTCTGCAAAGGGGAGACGCCGGGAAAGATGTGGCTGAAGCTTTTTTTCTTGCTCCTCTATTTCCTGGTCCTGTTCGTCCTGGCCAGGTTTTTTGAGGCCATCGTGTGGTATGAAACTGGCATCTTTGCCACCCAGCTGGTGGATCCGGTGGCGCTGAGCTTCAAGAAGCTGAAAACCATTCTGGAGTGCCGAGGACTGGGGTACTCGGGGCTGCCCGAGAAGAAGGATGTGCGGGAGCTGGTGGAAAAGTCAGGCGAGTATCGGGCTGCCCTGATGTATTCTCCACCTAGGGTGGCGAGCGACCTGTACTTCCTCGTACCTGGTGGTACCCCCAGAATGAGGCCTTATCTGGAAGAGTTAAGCGGATTTCTCCGAGAGGTTCCCAGTTTTTCTTTGTCTAGGTTTTCTACAAAAAAAAAAAAAACACCCCAAAACAACCATGTGAATCCCCGTTTTGAGAAGGAGTCTGGAGTTATTTGTAGGGGTATAAGTGTGTCTTTTCAAGATTATAACAATTTAAAGTGCACCTTCTTAGCATTGTTTACTAAGTACACTGATTTCCTCAAAATTCGAGAATGTTACAAACTGGAAAGCATTATTATTTGTCAGTTGAAAATCATAAGGATATAAGAAAAACCACCAAACTTGTCTGTAAATAGCAATATTTGTCACTTTAATAATAGCGAGTTACCTACAGGGAACATATCACTGAAATACTTAATGTCAAAGAAGCATTTAGGCCTAAGATTTAAATGTAAAATAATGAGTTTAAATGGAGAGAAAGTGTACACTGTATTAGTTTTTCATACTTTAAGCATGTGAAAATGAGGTGAATGTGTGTGTGTGTGTGTGTGTGTGTGTGTGTGTGTGTGTGTGGCGCGTGCGCGCGCGCCTACCTTGTTTGTTTTACATTTCTGTTAGGACTTTTTAAAAAAACCTTGTATTTTGGATGTAAACTTTTCCCCCCCTTCTGTGTCACAGGCACTGCTACATCAACTTAAATGAGCTGGGAAATAGAATTGAAATAGTGCTAAGAGAAGACCATGTTAAAGAATGCATTTTCAATTACTGTTGGTTTTGGGGTAGGATTGGGTAAAAACTATGGTTAATTTTTTTCCACCCCTGCATAAAGCTTATCCTTGTTTAGATATACTTCCTTGAAGAGGAATGTACTATCATTTAAGAAAGGCATTCTAGATTGCTGTAGATGACAGTTGAAACTGATGGTTATCTTTTTTGTTGTTGTTTCAGGCATAGCTGTCAGCTGTGTCTTTTGCAAGAAAAATATTTTCTTTATTTAGTACCCTATAGCTATATAGTATGATAGGCAAGAATATTAACTTCAGAGGATTTAGCACTCACATACTTGCAAGTTAATGGTTATCAAACTCATATATCCCTACTGGAATAGAGGAGGGAACCCTCTCTGTAAAAATGATGTAGTTTTCTTTAGAGGAAACATAAAATTGTCTATTATTCTTGCTTTTTGTGTACTAACTGGCTGATGGTGACTTTTATATTTGGGTGGGATAAAGTAGAAGATCTCTAATAAGTAAACTCTCCAGGTTTAGAAATGTGTCTTAACTGCCAAAGCCAAATCATTTTTCATGGTAAAATAGTTTGATAACACAGCTTTTTTCCTTTTGACTTTTATTTAATGTTGCCTTCCTTTCAGCCTAAAAATATTTGTCACTTTTGATGGTACAGGGGTATGCATATCACTTAAGTAAAAATACAGCCTACAAATATATGACTCAGATTACACATTGTATAGCAGAGAGGTCTTGGCGTAGCAATTTAATTTTATAATTTAAATATTTGTTGTGTGTGGTTTTGCTACTCTGATGATAAAAGTGCTTATTTTCTCAGGTTTAAAATTTAAGGCAAAAGTTAAAATGATTTGACATTAGTGTTTTCCTTAATTCTCCTAAATTAAGCTCTAAATTTATACTGTTAATTTGTGTTTGAATATGGAGTTTGATCTTATAGGATCTTTTGTATCTAACCTCCAAGTCATATAAGCTCTATTGCTATTTTAAGCATATGGTGATAGCAAATTCTGGAAACTCATTGCTGAATGTAAGTCAGAAGTATATAAACCATACTGTTTAAAAATCATTTAACCCCACGAGGGGTTAAATAATTTAACCCCAGCTTCTAAACCCCACGAGGAGATGGATATTGTCTTTGTCCATTTTTGCCTGGCACGTAGTAGGTTCTTATTACATATTTACTGAATGTATGAATCTTAAATGGAAGTATTCATGTTCTATTCATCTCTAGAGTGCAATGAAAGTATAATATGATTTTTAACATTGTAAAATGAAATTAATCTTTGGAGTTGGGGAACGAGGGATTTTTGAAATCTTATTACTGTTGTTTTTTTGGTCTTCAGGTGACTTAATGGAAGGTGAGCTCTATTCTGCACTCAAGGAAGAAGAAGCATCTGAATCTGTTTCTAGTACCAATTTCAGTGGTGAAATGCATTTTTATGAGCTTGTAGAAGACACAAAAGATGGCATCTGGCTGGTTCAGGTATCAGAAACAATGATAGAAATGAATTTATTTTTACCAAAATAGCATTCCCCAGTTGGTAACACTTCTGTGTACTTATGTCAGGTTTCTTAAACATAACTCATTTCTCATAGGGATGCTCCAATGTCCCCTTAAAGAGGTGCCGTAGACCGGGGAAAATGAAAATTGAAGAGTGGGTGATGGGAAATGTTAAGGAAAGAGGGTTGACTGCTTTGTTTAGCATCAGCAGAAGCAAATTCATTTTAGTTGTTGGATCTTCATTAAAGTAAGAAGCTCACATATATATTCCTTTATTTTAGTGAGTTGTACTATTTCTCTTAATTTTTTTAAATCCAGTTTTTAACTCTGCGGTCCAAATAATTTTTATATCTAAAAGGAAGAACCTAAAGTTAAAAAAAGGTAAAAGAATCCTTCTATAATGGGATAGCCAACTTTTGTGAAACTATCGTAGGGAATGGTGGGGGTACTCATTACTTTGCTTATGAAATTCATGATAGTATAATTTTAAGCCCTAGCTCCCATGAAAACTGTGAGATTTAATTAGCATATTAGGCTTTTAGAGTTTTGAAGGACTTTAAAAATAATTTTTTATGTTCCCAAAGTATGGTTTATGTACCATTCATGATAAATAAGTGGGCACATATTATCTATCATTTACATATTTTAATGTAAATTAGAAAAGTCAATATATTGAAAATATAATTTCATAAATAACACTTAGGGCTAGGCTAAAGTTATTTCAATTTTTAAAATGTAAGTTCCTTAAAATACGATATTAAGTAAATTAACAGCATTAATTCAGCTAAAATTTCGATTTTGAACTAGGATCAAATCCCAGGTCCCCTCATTTCTTGTCCAGTGCTCTTGTCATTGCACAGTGGTGCTGGCAAAGTTTGATTCAGGGTATTAAAAAACCAAAATAGCCATGTTTTCATATATCTTTCAATATGGGAACAGGACTATAAAATGTGGTAGAAAAGCTGAGTTCAGAGACCTTAGTTGCAGATCTGGTTCTGTCACTGATTTCTTTATGATGATGAAGACTGTATGATGATCTTACATATTACCATCTAGTTCATTTTGAGTTTATTGTTGTACATGGTATAAGAAAATGGGCCAGTTTCATTTTTTGCATGTATCTGTCCAGTTTTCCCAACACCATTTATTGAAGAGGGTGTCTTTACCTAATTGCATATTCTTGCCTCCTTTGTCATAGATTAATTGACCATATTGGCATGGTTTAATTTCTAAGCTCTCTCTGTTTCATTGATATGTGTCTGTTTTTATGCCAGTACCATGCTGTTTTGATTACTCTGGCTTTGTAGTATAGTTTGATATCAGGGACTGTGATACATACAACTTTGTTCTTCTTTCTCAAGATGGCTTTGGCTGGCTAGTCAAGGCCTTGTGATTCCATATATATTTTAGGATTATTTTAGTTCTGTGGAAAATGTCATTGCTTTTTGGTAGGGATTGCATTGGATCTGTATATATCTTTGTAATCAGTAATTTTTAAGTTCAGCAAAGAGAGAATCTGGGAGGGTATAGTTCATACCTTATCCATCAAATTCTAGTTTATTTCTGTGTTAATTAGTTGGTATTGAAAAATAAACTGTAGCACCTTTAAAGTTTTATAAGTAAATTGTTATTCTACTTCTTTTTCCTGATATTTATTTCTGATAGTCTGATTAAAGAGAACTTACTGATTTTGATAACTTTAGTTTTATTACTGAGGTTAAGTTGAATAGCTAGTCCTACTGCCCCCTGTTTGGTGTTTAAATGTTTGTCCCCACATTGAATGTTACCATAGAGATAAGTGGTAAAAATGCTGAGCACCTTCCAAACCTGGGAAAGCCAGGTCAAAATCTGGAAATCTTTTGGTATGTATATTGGGTGTTGTTACCTGTACACAACAAACATATTCTGGTTCACTAATCAGCAATTTATTCTTGGCTTATAAATTATCTAATATTTTTTATGTCCCATTAAAGGTATCCATGGATTTGGATCCCTTATTATGTGACAAAATTTACAAGATATGTGTATGCAAGACCCTCGAGATGTATCAGGAACATAAACCAGGCAGAGTTCTTGCTCATTCAGGCAGCTCAAATTCCATCTGGGAGAGTTAGGCTCTAAATAAATAAATATTTAATATGACATCAGTTTGTGGAAAGTGCTAAGAAGAAAATAAGCTGGGTCAGTTTGGGTAACAAGATGGGGAGTGGCAAGGAATTCTCTGGTAAGGTGACACTTGAATGAAGTGAAGATGAAATAATGAATGATAGTGAATGTTAACATTATAAATTCTAATCACTAAATTATTATTTGGATATTTTTTAAACCTCAGAGGTATTAATACTTTAAAATGATTTCTTAGAAAAATGGAATGTATTTATGTGATTCTCTGTGTGTTAATGATGCAGTAGGAGAAAAACATAAACACACTTAATTTTTCCAGTGACCTTCAAGATTTGAACTTATCAGCACTGTCTGCCTCGTATCCATTGGGCCCAGTGGCTTTTATCTGTCAAATGGCTGAATTGGGTTGAAAGAACAGTCTCTGGTAGGACACTGAGAAGACTGAGATTGAAACCCTGTCTTTTGTACTCTGAACTCACCAGCTAACCTATCAGCACAGAAACTTTGGTGTAAGCTCTTAAAAGAAAGCTTTTTTTTTTTTATTAAAAATATCTGCTAGAAATAAAAGAGAAATATTTTCTTGGTTGCTTATCACTCAACTCAGGTGATATTTATCTAATCTCTTATAAAAGATAACTTTGAAAAATTAGTTTTAACAGTTTGAATTACTCTTCTTTCATTATTTTAGAAGAAGCTGTGTAATTTGTTTGCTCTATTTTTTAAGTATATTTTAATGATTATGCTATTACACTTGTCCCATTCTTTTTTCTCCCCTTTATCCTCCTCTACCCAGTACCCCATTCCCTACATCATCTTCCCCCCGCCCTTAGTTCATGTTCATGGGTCATACTTACAAGTTCTTTGGCTTCTCCATTTCCTATACCGTTCTTAACTTTCTTTCCCCTGTCTATTTTGTACCTACCAGTTATGCTTCTTATTCCCTGTACCTTTCCCCCCATTCTTTCCCCTTATCCTCTGCCTCCCTCCTGATAACCCTCCACATGATCTCCTCTTTGATTCTATTCCTGTTCTAGTTTGCTTAGTTTGTTTTTGTTTTTAGGTTCAGTTGTTGATAGTTTTGAGTTTGTCATCATTTTGCTGTCAATAATTTAGTCATCTCCTTTTTCTTAAATAAGCCCTTTTGACATTTCACATAATGAGGGCTTGTTGATGATGAACTTCTTTAACTTGGCCTTACCTGGGGAGCACTTTATCTGCCCTTCCAATCTAAATAATAGATTTGTTAGATAGAGTAATCTTGGATGAAGGTCCTTGCCTTTCATGACTTGTAATACTTCTTTCCAGCACCTTCTTACCTGTAAGGCTTCTTTTGAGAAATCAGCTGATAGTCTTATGGGAACTCCTTTGTAGGTAAGTATCTCCTTTTCTCTTGCTACTTTTAATATTCTCTCATTATCTTTAATCTTGGTTTACGTGATTATATGTGCCTTGGTGTGTACTTCCTTAGGTCCAACTTCTTTGGGACTCTCGGAGTTTCCTAGAGTTCCTGTAAATCTGTTTCTTTTGCCAGATTATGGAAGTTCTCCTTCATTATGTTTTCAATTTTTTGCTCTTCCTCTTCTTCTGGCATCCCTGTAATTCAGATGTTGGAATGTTTAAAGTTGTCCTGGAGGTTCCTAAGCCTCTCCTCATTTTTTTGAATTCTTGTTTCTTCCATCTGTTCTTGTTGAATGTTATTTCTTCCTTCTGGTCCACATTGTTGGTTTGAGTCCCTGTTTCATTCCTTCACTGTTGGTTACCTGTATAGTTTTCTTTATTTCACTTTGCATAGCATTCACTTTTTCCTCTATTTTGTGACCATACTCAATCTGTGAGCATCCTGATTACCAGTGTTTCAAACTCTGCATCTGATAGGTTGGTATCTCTTCGTTGCTTTGTTCTAATTTTGGAGCTTTGATCTGTTTTTTCATTAGTGCCATATTTTTTTGTCTCAGCACAGCTATTATGTTATAAGTGGGAGAGCCTTAGCTGTTCACCAGGGTGAGGCAACCCACTTCATGGCATTGTGGTGCTGTATGTGGGGGAGGGGTCAGAGAGAATAATGCCCCTTGCTGACCCTCGCTTTTAAGAGACTGGCAGTTTCTCCCACTGCCACAACCCCCTCAGGTTTTTAAGGCCAGAGGTTCTGAGGCTTTATTTCCCCCAAGCTGGAACCCAAGTTTCACTGTCTGTCTCACTACCCAGTTGGTCCTCCTGGTTTATCTATCCCCCACCTCCCCCCCACCCACCCCTCTGCCGAATGTGGTCCCTGGTCCATCACCCACAGCCTGGTTTTCCAGCCACAGCCTTGCCACGTGTCCTCTCCACCCTGGCTGCCTGTGTTCACCCCTCCTACAAGTCAGGATGAATATTTCTTCTTTAACTCCTTGCTTGTCAGTTCTGGTTTTTAAATGGGTTGTTTCTTTCTTTTGATTGTGCCAAGAGGCAAAGAGTGTCTGCCTATGCCTCCATCTTGGCCAGAACTCCTTTTTTTAAAAAAAATCTGTGAGGATGCAAAGATCCCAGCCAGTTCAGTCCTCTTCAGACTGCCTTTATTTTAGATATCCTGTATAAGAAATAGCTAAGCATACCCCAATTCTCTCTTCTTTTACTCCCAGTTTTCTAGTATCATCTATGTCATCCTGACATGGATAAATTATAGTTAGTTTTTTTAAATTATTGGGAAAAAATGTAATTAAGTAGCATATGACTGATAAATTAGCACTTTAAACCTCATATGTTATTTTACTGAAAGGATGTGTGGATTTATTTATTTAGGGAAAATGTGACTTTGATAAATGGGCATATGAGCCCTGGCTGGTGTGGCTCAGTTGGAGTGTAGTCCCGTAACTGAAAGACTGCAGGTTCAATTCCTGGTCAGGTCACAAACCTAGGTTTCAGGGGCAGTCTCTGGCCTGGGTGCTAATGGGAGGCAACCAATCAATGTTTCTCTCTATCCCTTCCTCTTTCTCTCAAAATCAGTGAAAAAATGTCCACAGGTGAGTATAAAAAAATAATTAATAAATGGGCATATGACTTAGCTATTCTGTTACTTGGTCAGTTCTTTATTTTTCTGGAATGGATTGATTGATAATGTAGACTGATTATCTTTTTTGGTGACACTTCCTGTGGAATGACACCACAAAAGGAAAAATTAATTTCTGTAATTTATTCAATTCATCATATATTCTTATGACCTCTATCTTCTCTACAGTTCATGAGTTTGTTTTTTGAATAATACATGTTAAAAGATCTTTATATATTCCCCCTCTTAATTGAAGGTTCGTGCCCATGAATTATCCTTTTGTTAAAATAGAGTATTAGGATACTCCTTTTCATATCAAGCTTTTCTGTGTCTATCTTACACTCTCTGTAGTGTGAGGTGAAAGGAACTAACCTGTTTTCTAACAGTTCTTTGTAACATTCTGTTAGTTCCTGCTTTGTTTCTAGCCCAAGCTTGTTTCATTAGCTATTTTTCAGTTTTGTGGATTCTTTGATTCTGCTGCCACCCAATCTTCTTAGCATCACAAAGCAGAAGACAATTACTTTTTATTTCAAAAGATTCTTAGGCAGATAAACAGTGCATATGCTTCTGAAATGGAAAAGTTTGCATAGTTTATGGGTTTTATGGATGTATCCTTATCTTAACGTTTCTATTTCTGTGTTGTGACTTTTGTTCAAAGAAGTGCAAAGAAAGATTGTGATATTTGTTCCCTACCAGCTTTGTCACATCTTAAGGAATTGAACATCGCTGGAATTGAGATAGCAGTGAAAAGCATCACAGTATTTGAAGTAAAGCTTTGGGTCAATATCTACTGAAGTGTTATGCTAATCTATTTTCTGTTGGACTGAAAAGAGTTAATAGCTATTTTAAAATTTGTTCATCTTTGCTCCTAGATAATAGTTGTCCAGGGAGATTCTAACCTGTTTATTCCTTTCTTGACACTACTGTAAATGCAAAATATAGTCAAACCTCAGTTCCCAAACATCTTTGTTCTTGAACAGCATGGTCCTTAACCAAGTTGTTCACATACACACAAAAAAAGCCTCACTTGTCTGACAAAATTTTGGGTCTCGATTCTCAACCCTTTTAAGCATAAAAGGGTACCCGTATGATCAGTCATGTGCCGCTCAGGCTACACACAGAGGAGATTCAGTTTTCAAAAAAATCACTTATCAAACAGTTTCCAGAATGAATTAAGTTCGAGAACCAAAGTTCCACCGTATATGACCAGCCACTTTATCCTTTATTTTGTATTAGTGAAAAACTTTTGTTTTTACTCATAAACAAAGCTTGTGAGAAAACCAGAGAAACAATTAAATGACATTGAATTTTGTTTTTGTCAATCACTTTTCTGCACTTTTAATGTTTTTATAAAATTGGGGTATATTTAGGTGGTTCTATGATCTCGAAAGAAAAAATTTCTTGTTAAATGAAATATTGAGAGATGCAGAACATGTTATTGCACAGCACTTCTGTGCAGTGATGTTATTTAATTTAGCCTAGATGTTGTTGTATGGGGATTAATAATAATAAAAGGCATATGCCAAATGTTCTGATTAATAATAAAATTCACCTTTAAAATCTAGGCAAAAGGGTGTGGCTTTTTCTTCCACCAATGTAACACCTACAGTACGTGTGGAAGACAGTAGGCAATAACCTGAGGTCCAGTTTTTCTTTGTAAGTTTAACTGGACTACACAGGTTGACATCAGAAGGTACGGGTACTTGGCATCACACACTGTCCAACCCAGTGCCATCCGGTGATGTGCTGGCGCCAGCTCCTACTGTTTCATGAAGGGTGATTGTTAACATCTCTTCCCAACTCCATATTTAGAGATGTCATGTTGCTAACTTGAAGTCGGCCATCTGGGCATATTTATACTAAAGAAATCAGCAAATCAGAGCATCCTGCTTCTTCTGGAGAGCTAGTTAAACATTTATCAGCAAACCACTGGTTCCATTTATTCATTCAGCTGTCTAACAGATATTCAGATCTAATGTCTGCCAGTCAAGCCTTGAGGTGAGCACTGAGGGCACAACAAATAATGATAATCTGTGCCATAAAATAGCTTATAGTTTGGTTAACTGAAATGTGTGGGCCAGTAAAAATCTTAGTATATAGTTGATTATCTTTTCCATCTGCGTTAGATGGTGCATCATGGTGCTAGCATTTTAAGGAATCCTAAAGAAGTGTATTAGACAATGAGGTGGAACCTAGAAAAATTGCAGTAATTTTGCAATGGAAAAAATGTATTTTTAAATATACTGGATAGGAGGTCGTTATGTTTGGGATTAAAAACACTGATATGCAATTGCATAGCCAGATACTATTTATGATAACGTTTGTCCAGAAAACATTCTAGATAACAGATCATTGGGATAGGGACTTTCATTATAACAGTAATTAAAAACTTGGAGACTTTAGAGAATCTATATAATCAGAAGTAGAAGAATGAGTAACTAAACCATAAAAAGTTAAAATTGTTTGGTTCAATATAAATATTTAATGAGTACCCAAATGCCAGCTGCACTATACTGGCTGCAGAAAACACAGTGGTGAGCAAGTGTCCGGATGCCAGCAGATAAGGTGGGGGTGGGGGTGGGGGAGTGAAAAGATTGCTTCACTTGTTTGTAGCCTTTTGCCAAATCTGTCCCAGGCTTGGAACTTAGGCTATATTTTTATCTAGTTTTTTTTCCAGTCTCTGATAATATTCCCATAGAGAAGTCAACTGCCAAGAAAGATGCCTTGTTTCTTACTAAGACCAGATTGTGAATGCCTCTGGGAATCATTGTGCATTCTGTTGGGTATGTGCTATAGTTGGGAACTCTTACTGGTGCAACACAGTAGTTGTAGACTTAAAGTTTTTGTTATGCCATGTGACTCAGACAGATGAGTTATTTTGTAAAAATATTAAGATTTTTAGTGGTTGTTTAATTCAGCCTCCACCACATTTAATTTATGCTAACCCTTTAGTTGAATGATATGACTATTTACGACATCGGACAAAATAATTTCTAATTGCATAAACATAACTCTAGAGTCAAATAAAATACTTTCATGCCATGCCTAGTAGATCTTTCTTTTTTGTGTGGCTTTTCCAGTCAGGGATCATTAAACTCTTCAAAAGCATGTGTTGGAACAGCTTGCTGACTAAATAGGCTCTAGGGTTAAACATTGTCATGTACTTGCCACAGGGGTGTTCCTGCCTTTCTTCACTCACATCTGTTGTCTGTGCTGCAGACTGAGTGCCCGGGAACAAGCCCGGCTCATTCTTACTTCCTTTCCCAGTGCTGGAGCCCTTGTAAATCTGAGAGGGACCTGTGCAAGTGTCAGGATGCCAGCAGATACGGTGGGGGTGGTCAGAATCTTTACTGAAAGATGCCCCTAGATTTAGGGCCATAACTCATATTGATTAAAGCACCTCTTGATTAATCCCTTGATACAATATCATTTTAAATACAGACCTGAAACATTTGGGTTATTTGCAGCCTTGAAATAGGAGTGAAAGGGAGTTCCTTTTGTCGTTGTTGTTGTTGACACTATTAAAGATGACCCCCATGCCCCCACCCCTTTAGGTAGGAAGGCAGAACAGGGAATGTGGTAATATAATTGCACAGACACTTCTTAACCCTGAGTAATCGAAAAATAACTTCAAGATTTCTTTGATTACTTGACAGAAAAAACTACTATATTGACTCTTGAGTGGTAGAAAAAAAAGAAAAGAAATGCCTGTCTTGCTTGATCTGCCTTATTCTTCAAGTAAAATTTATACAGCACATTTGGACTGTGAAAAAAATGCAAAGCTAGGGACTCACATGTAACCAGCATAAACCTCCTCAGAAAGAGCTTTCATCTCCTAAGACCATGTCCTCAAATTGCCTTCTTTCTGGCTACCTCAGCCATCTGAACATTTGAATAATAACTTGTGTCTCCCTCAATAAGATCATTTATTGTCACTAACAAGTACTAACAAAACCATTTGTTTATGCCCTAAATTATATTTGTGTGTTTATTAAGCATCAAAGTTATGTTACAGAATGTTACATATGCATGCATGTCTGTAGGTTTGAGGATGATGACATCAGTGGTACATGGCAGTGTTTATTGGACTGTTGGCACATAAGTGGCATTTTTCACCACCATGTGCTCCCTCTCCTGCTGTTGCCCTTGCAAATCTGTTAGACTTCCAGCAGAGGGGCCAGAGATGAGGTAGCTGTACCATCTCCTGCCTCTCCCTGGGAGTTGAGTGTTGGCACTCATTTCACACACACCCCTGCAATTTCACTTCCTGGAGGCTTTGTGAACATGAAAATAGCCTTTCCTTTCAGAAAGATTAGAGGCCCTCAGAGTATTGTGTTATAGTTTTGAATTAAATAGTACTAGTAATATAGCGTTCATGAAGAATAAAGTAGAGTATATACACACTAGGCTTAAAATAAATCAAATGGATGTTTTCACGAGGATGTTTTTGGCTTTCCTTTAAGTTCCTATTTAGTTATTTTCTTTGTGTTTTTGTTTTTAATAAATATTCTTTCATTTTTGTTTTTTACTGGTATCTTTATTGGAATTCTGCCTTCATTTAAAGCAGGAAAGTTACGGAATAAAGGGAAAAGGTATGAACAATTACAAAGGCTAAGAAAAAACTCATTATATATTTTGAAGGTTAATTTACTTAAGTTAATTTAGGTCAGTTCTTTTTAAGAAATATTTTTTTCTTATCCCAGTCTTAATTGTGTTTGAAAGCTATTTGCAAGTTTGAAGTAGCAGTTCAAAATGTAGAATGCATGATGGTGTTCTTTTTATCTGTTAGAACCGTTTGTGATTGTTATGAAAGGAGTAGTATTGATTTTAGTCAAAGCACCATTTAATAGAAAACATGTGTTTGACTCTGGCTCCATAACCATACTTATAAAAAAGTGAAATGTGAACTCATCAAATCCACATGTGATCATTTTAGTAAGCTTTACTTGGATTATTGTTTAAATGTTTCAGAGCAAAGAGATGGCTCCAAAGGCCATTTTCTTACACCATATGGCGGAGAAAGGATGTGGCTGGCTATTCAATACGGCTTTGACTCCCCTTCTTTGTAACTGCCACAGAGTGTGGGAGTTCAATGAACTGTATTCAGTATTTTAGGTCTTTCCCAATTGGACAGTTAGTTGCTCCTTCTACAAGATTTTAATGATAATGTGAAACAGTAAAAAAGAAGTAGGAACAGAGTATCTTTTTCAAAGAAGTTAAGTAATGTTATAAATGGTTGTTTTGACTCTAGTTTAGGTAATTGAAATTTCTGTTTTTCTTTTGTGAAAAATAGGTCATAGCAAATGACAGGAGCCCCTTGGTGGGTAAAATCCACTGGGAGAAAATGGTGAAAAAGGTGTCAAGATTTGGAATACGGACAGGCACTTTTAACTGTTCCAGTGACCCCAGGTAAGCTGACGAGGCAATTTTTAGAATTTGAGTTCTGACGAGAATTTTTAAAAATAAAGACAATGATATTAGAAGCTTCTTTAAAATAAAAACTATTTACAACATTTAGCATGCCGTTAGTTACTCAGGTGCTTGACTAATAGTTTTTGATAAACTGGCAGTTACTTTTTCTCTGAAATCTCTTTTTTTCCTACCTGATTCTTCTGTGTTCTTTCTAGTGGGAAGCCTCGTAAGAGTACGCCTTCAGTCTTTTTTGTTTCACTTTTCTTTCGCAGAGGGACTTCAGCACATTTATGACTTCAGGTGACACCTTTGTGCTGACCTAAGTCTTCCATAACTCAGATCTGTGGTTTGCATTTTATCACTCATTTTCATCTGCCTTATTCCTAACATATCCTGTTGGCTAAACCCAGTGTTCAAATTCACATTTATTCTCTCTTTCTTTTCCTTAAAAAATTTTTTTAAATTTGTTCATTTTTAGGGAGAGAAGGAGAGAGCGAGAGAAACACCAATTTGTGGTTCCACTTATTTATGCATTTATTGGTTGATTTTTATATGAGCTCTGACTGGGGATTAGACCTTCAACTTTGGCATGTTAGGATGATGCTCTAACCAACTGAGCTACCCAACCAGGGCATCCTCTTTTCCTTTAATAAACCCTGTGCCCTTTCTACCTTTCCTTTTAAGTCTTTTATTGGTTTTTTGTTTGTTTTTTCCATTTTGTCAGACAGGAATCCTTGTAGGCATATTTGTTTTTCCTTTTGTCCAGTATTTAGTCTGTCAAATGATTTCTTGTTTTATTATTCCATTATTTGTTCTTTATAATGCATTTTATTTCATTTTCTGGTGCCACCAAGTTATAACTTCAATTTGTCTGTTTATTAATTATCCATTTAATAAATAGCATGGATAGCATGTTTTATTTAGTGCTAAGGAAGGGGTATGTGATGTGTATGTCAAAACCCCCACAACATAAGGCAACTTGTAATGCGGGTAGGTACGCCCCATTTATGTTATATGTGGCCACAATGGGAAACTTATTAGCTAGAGAAAACCCTCCCGTACCACTGCTGCACCTCAGATTTTCCTGCCTTTCTCCTTTAGGCCCACGTTTGCTTTAGTTCTCTCTACTCTCTCCTTGATTTGCTCACTTGTAAGGTGAGAGCTATAGCACCAGGATGCCCAAAGAGTTGGGGATAAGGAGGGAAGTCCTTGTATCTCCTGACTCACATTTAATCTCCTCCTGTACCCACAAAGCTCCATCCCCTTCTTCATCACAGAAACTTGGTCATAGTTCAGTGCCTTTCAGTGGAATGTCTGAGACAGCCTAAATACTAATGTTCATATGAAAAAGAAATTATTATTATTTCTGTCTTTGTTTACAAAAATCATTGTGTTTAGTCTGGTTCCATCATTCCCAGAGTCTAAGTGAAAGATCTCTTTTACCCCACCGGTGATTGCAATATCAGAACAAATGATAATGCTGGTTATTTTTATATTTTTCCAGGTTATGCCAAAAGTCAGTATTTTATTGAGAAGTATTTAGAATTGATTTTTAAAAAATCAGTGAACTAAGTAATACATTTCAGTCTTAACAGGCATGTTTCAGTTGGTTGAACATTGTTCCACAAAGCAAACAGTCCCTGGTATGATCCCTGGTAAGGACACATGGCCTGGGTTGCAGGCCTGGTTCCCGGTTGGGGTGCGTGGGAGAGGCAATCAATCAGTATTTTTCTCCCTGTCTTTCTCCCTCCCTTCCCCTCTCTCTAAAAATAAATAAATAAAATCTTTTTTAAAATAAAAAAATAATACATTTCAAACACAGCAATTTATAAATATTAGGTTGACCAAAAAGTCAATGGTTTTTTTCATAAAAGACACATTTTTCATTTTCACCAATAACTTTATTGATTTAGATATTTTGAGTATGTTGGCTATCTCCCACGTGATATAACATTGATTGTTCTCAATTAATGTCCCTATTTGATCACTGTCAATTTCAAGTGGTCTACCAGAGCACCTTCCAGCAGGAAATCTCTAGCACGAAACTTCGCAAGCCACTTCTGACTCATTCGATCAGTCACAGCACCTTCTCCATACACTACACAATTTTTTTTTGTATTTCAGTTGTGCTTTTACCTTTCTTGAAATAATAAAGGATATATGCCAAAAACATTGCATATTTTCTTCCATCTTCAATATTAAAGTGGCTACACAAAAATTCACCGATTTTGTTACATTGTTTTAAGTGCACACTGACATGACACCTGTCACAATACAATCTAACAAAACTGCTTTGAATAAAATTAAAGACAACTAAGTGCTACTAGAGCCATCTTACAGAAAAAATGAAATGAACTTTTTGGCCAACCCAATGTATTAGAAATATCAAGTAAAAATAAAATTACAAAAATGTGAAGTTGGAACACATATTACAGTCTAACATTTAAAGTTAGATAACATTAATAAATAAAGAGTTCAAAAATAAAATAAGTACAACATAAAATGAAGATAATCTATTAAGCATGAGTCATTGAAGGAAATAGTAATATTTTATGTTTCTGGTGTAATCTTAATGAAGCAAAATATATCAGAAGCGTCATAATTGAGGCCAGTTGATTTAGTGCAGATTTTTCTAGCTTCTTTTGGAAAAGTTCTTCTGTACTAGCTGAAGAATGGTGAAGACACATATAAGCTATCTCTGTACATTTAGCTCTAAATCCTTCATTTTCAAATAACCCCACCTTATTTATGATAAAGAGATATTTTTGAGAAACATTTTGCCGTTTTGTAGGTTGCAGCTATAATTTTTTGTTATTAAAGAAGCACTTTATCCTAATTTTCATCACAAAGGTGAAGATTTTGATGCACAGTTACTTGTGTCGGTTCTAATACTGTCATGTTCATGTCTCCTTTTATCCAGAAAGTCTTCCAAGATAAGAACTGTTCTTGCTATAGAAGCTGTGCTTAGTCAGGGTTTTTTCTTTCTTGCTTTTGAGGATTGTGGAGATACAGAAGAACAAAATAGTAAGAAGAACTGGCCAGGGAATAGTGTTATTCAGCAAGCGTTTTAATCATGTTTTGAATGATTGAGTCATCATTTCAATCCCAGATTCTTAAAAACACCAAATCTCTCTACTCTACCCTCCTGTTGCCTTCTTTACTGTAGCTCCTTATTTGGGTGGCTTCCGAGACAGCCTCCTCCGTCTAGTAAGCCAGCCCGTTGCACAGCAGTACTTTCCTGACCTGTTTCACCCCCACAGGACCATTCAGGACCACCACCTCCTGGCAGTGTCTAACTGCTATGGCAGAAGTTCTCATTCCTTTACCTACACATCCAGCTTGCCTGGCAGTAATCTTGTCATTCCCCAAACAAGCGATCTAGCTCAGACAGCTGAACCTTTCAGCCATCTATTCTCTGCTCTTCTTTTAGAGAAAGTACGTAATGAAGTGGTTGTATATCTTGTGGGGGTTGGAGAGATCAAGGTAAATGGGTTAGGGCTACCTATTGTGAGAGCCTCAGGGGTAGGAGCCCATGGAATAGGCAGAGTAGGGAGGATGGGAGGAAGGGCCAGGAAGGCCAAGGAGGCTAGTGACTTCATCTGAAGAAATGATATCATATAAACAGAATATCAGGCACGCCACACCAAAACTGGGGGACCAAAACTCACAAGCCATGTTTTTTATTATTTTTAGTCTTCACATTCTCTAAGAGATCTCAAAAGATTTACTTTAAAAACTAGAGGATATTTTTATGGTATTGTTACTGAATTTATTTAGACCTTTAAAAAGCTTTTTAAAATTTGACAGTAAAAGTTTTTATATGGATGAAAGGTAATATATCACTCTTTAAAAGTAAAATTTGGGCCCGGCGGGTGGCAGGAGAGCTGGGCGGACAAGCAAAGGATTCCAGTCACACAGCCTGGAAACCAAAAAAAAAAAAAGTAATATGTACATTACTCTTTATTTCTAATGTTTAGCAGTAAGGTTTAAATCAATATAATATACTTTTTTTGTATTGGATTTCTTTAGAAGAGTGTTTAGATAAATATATAATGGTAGCCTGGTGTTTTTATAAGTATTAGAGTGTTTTCAAGTCTGGAAGACATGATTTAATTTTTTTTTTAATATTTAATTTATTTATTTTTCGAGAGAGGGGAAGGGAAGGAGAAAGAGTGGGAGAGAAATATCAATGTATGGTTGCCTCTCATGCGTCCCCTGCTGGGAACTGGCCTGCAACCCAGGCATGTGCCCTGACTGGGAATCGAACCGAGATACTCTGGTTCCCAGGCCCGCGCTCAATCCACTGAGCTACGCCAGCCGGGGCCAAGACATGATTTAATTTGAAAGATACATGATAACATACAGAATTATTTTTTTCTGGCTCTTAAGTTCTGTCTGGAATGATAAACCTTAAAAACTATCACTTAGCTCTGAACTGAAAAGAAAGCACATAGTACATTTGTTTTCTTACATGAAAAAATAATGTTCACTAAACTGCCTGTTTTATAGACTAAGGTTTTCTATCAAAAAGACTGTCATTCAATTTATAATACAAATCAGAAGCCAAATATTCTCTAGAGTGGTTTCAGAGATACAAGAATGACCAAGAAGAGTAGGACTGTATCATCATAAGTGTCATATGCAATTCAAAAAATTAAAGCTACTTAAAGATATTTAAGATGTAGATAAGGTAATTATCTATATGTGCATTCGTTGATTTGGAAGGAGGGTAAAAATGGAATTAATGTCAATGAATTACTATCTTGCATTAGACAAATGTTATACATTGTTAAGGGATAGAAGATATTTTATCTTTTTAGGATATGTAATTCTCAAACCATTTCAGTTAAAGCAATATTGATATTGATGGAATCTTATCTTGTTAAGGAGGTGAATCAAGAGTTGTGGTCTATGATTCTGAGCCACCCAGATAGTTTCCAGAGTCATCACTAACCTTGACTTTTTGACATAATATGTTGTCTTTGCTTTATTATTTATTTACTTACTTACTTATTGCCATCCATTTACAAATCTGTAACAAACAAAATGTATCAACAGATAGTTGTTTGGACTACAAAAAAGAAAATGTATCCAGGTGGTAGATTTTTCTCAACTTTTACTGAGGTAAATTTTCATAGCATAAAATTCCACAGGGTGGGTTTTCAAAAATATAACTCAAAAATTTCAAAAATTTCAAAAGTTAGAGGGAGAGTAATATCACAAATATTATAGTAAGAATCAGTCTATTTCCTAAAGGACTGGAGTTGTGACCCTACTGGGTAAATCTAAACAGGTAATTTAATTTTAGATAATTCTTCTGTATTTACTCTTATAAAATGGGGTCATTGTTGGACTGAATATCTTCTTAAATCTTGCTATTTTTGTTTCTTCTCTGTTAAATACTCCTATTCATGTTCTTTAGTAAAGAGATGAACGAATACAAGACAATATGGGACTTGCTGTTTTGTAGGTGAGCTTTTGTGCACAGTACTCTGTAAAGTGCCTGCGTGCATCAGGCATTGTGCTGGGTGTTTAGGTTAATAAATAGGCACAGCATGGCACCTCTCATCACAGAGCCTGCACTCAAGTCAGGGACCGAGGCTGTAGAGTGATCTGTTTCCTTCTCTTTTTGCTTATCTGCATCTAACCATTCTTAAGACCTAGTTTTGTTTCCAAACCTTTCATGAAATTTTCACCAGTTCAAACTTAACAATGATATTTCCCTTTTTGAACTTTTTCTTAACATTATTTAGAAATAGAATATATATAGTTTTATACTTCTTTTGTTTTCTTAATAAGATTTTAAATTCTTGGTGATCAGGAATTATTTTCCTATTATCTTTTAGATCTTTGTTTTATAAGTGGCTTTTTATTATTATTTTTAATTATTTTATCATTGTTCAGTTACAGTTTACATTTCCCCCCACCACTCCGCCCCACCCCAGCCAAACCCACCTCCCTCCCTTGCTTCTACCTTCCCCCTTGGTTTTGTCCATGTGTCCCTTACAGTAGTTCCTGAAAACCCTTCTCCCCTCATTTACTCCCCCTTCACCTCTGATTATTGTTAGATTGTTCTTAATTTCAATGTCTCTGGTTATATTTTGTTTGCTTTTTTCTTTTGTTGATTATGTTCTAGTTAAAGGTGAGATCATACGGTATTTGTCCCTCACTGCCTAGCTTATTTCACTTAGCATAATGCTCTAATGCTGAAGTATTTAACTGATTCCCTTGATTTTTCAAGCTACATTTTTCTTTTTTAAAAAAAACATAGAGATATAAGGCACACTACAAAAAGAGAGCTTGCTTTTCCTCGTGGACAAGCTGCCAGATACTGGTACTGCCTTTGATTTTGTAGAGGTTCTTTGGTTTGGGGGAGAGGGAATCTTAAGCACTAAAGAAATTTATCGGGGGAGGAGAGATTGTTCTCACAACAGTGAGGATGAGCAAGCTATCCTACCTAGCGGCCTGGCTGTTTACTTACAGTTTACTCTCTTATAGATACTGCAAGAGAAGAGGTTGGGTGCGATCCACACTCATTATGTCTGTTCCACAAACGAGTACTTCTAAAGGGAAAGTCATGCTCAAAGAATACAGTGGACGCAAGATTGAAGTAGAGCACATTTTTAAGTGGATAACTACTCATGCAGCTTCTCGGATCAAAACAATTTATAATGCTGAACATTTAAAAGAAGAATGGAACAAAAGTGATCAATATTGGGTAAAAATATACCTGTTTGCAAACCTTGACCAACCCCCAGCTTTCTTCTCTGCATTGAGTATAAAGTTTACTGGAAGAGTTGAGTTTATTTTTGTTAATGTGGAAAATTGGGACAACAGGAGTTACATGACAGATATCGGTGTGTATAACATGCCGTCATACATACTTAGAACTCCTGAAGGGATTTACAGATATGGGAATCACACAGGTGAATTTATCTCTCTTCAGGCCATGGATTCATTTTTGCGCTCATTACAACCTGAAGTAAACGATTTGTTTGTTTTGAGCTTGGTTCTAGTTAATCTTATGGCTTGGATGGACTTATTTATCACACAAGGAGCTACCATAAAGCGATTTGTGGTTCTCATAAGCACTTTAGGGACATATAATTCTCTATTAATTATTTCCTGGCTACCGGTGTTGGGCTTTTTACAGCTCCCTTACTTAGATAGCTTTTATGAATATAGCTTAAAATTGCTGAGATATTCTAATACAACTACACTGGCTTCCTGGGTAAGGGCAGACTGGGTGTTTTATTCTTCACACCCGGCCCTGTTTCTCAGTACGTACCTTGGACATGGTTTACTAATCGATTACTTTCAGAAGAAGAGACGGCGCAGCACCACCGAGGAAGTCAATGCCAGTAATTTGGAGTGGTTATCAAGTCTGTGGGACTGGTACACCAGCTACCTCTTCCACCCGATTGCTTCTTTTCAGAACTTCCCTGTAGAATCGGATTGGGATGAAGAACCTGACTTATACTTGGAACGATTAGCTTTCCCTGACCTTTGGCTTCACCCTTTGATACCAACTGATTATATTAAAAACTTGCCAGTGTGGCAATTTAAGTGTCTGGGAATCCAGTCTGAAGAGGAGATGTCAGAGGGTTCTCATGATACTGAAAATGACTCAGACATCGAGAGCACAGACACTTTTAGCGGTGAGAAGGAAGTGTTTGAAGATAAACAGAGCAGAGTTCACAATTCCCTAAGAAGAGCGAGTCACTGTGGTGCTGAGGCTTGTTCATGTGCCAATAAAGACTGTCAGACCAGCCTGTATGAAAGGAAGGGGAGGTCATATGGGTCATCCAACACTAATGAAGATATGGAACCTAATTGGTTAACTTGGCCTGCTGATATGCTGCACTGTACTGAATGTGTTGTTTGTCTAGAGAATTTTGAAAATGGATGTTTGCTCATGGGGTTGCCTTGTGGTCATGTGTTCCATCAGAATTGCATTGTAATGTGGTTGGCTGGTGGCCGACATTGTTGCCCTGTTTGCCGGTGGCCTTCTTACAAAAAAAAGCAGCCATATGCACAGCGTCAGCCCTTGTCAAATGATGTCCCATCTTAACCATGTGCAATTTGTCCTTTATAAGCTTTGAGTATCTTACAGCTTGCCTTTTTAATGTTAGTCACAATGTTTTTGTGGTTTGAAGTTTATTTTAATGTTAGTGCAGTGACAGGAAATACACATTATGCTAATGTTGATGAAATTACTTGGTTGTGTGTCAATTGAATGCATACTTAATTGTAAAGATTTTTATTTACAACATTGGCAATTCAGAAGTTAATGTTTTGTTTTGTTTGTTTGTTTGTTTGTTTTGTAAGCACAAAAGAAGTATGGTAGGAATTTATCCTAGCAAGACTTTATAAAGTAGGATCAAATTCTAATGGAATTGAGGCAATTTCTTATCCTTAATGTTTCCCTTTTTATAATCTCTGTCCAGCATCTCTTGGTTAAATAATGTATGCTCTGAGACATGAAATTAAAACAGATCTATGAAATAAATTATTTTAAAACCAGAAGATTACAGCTTTTCTAGTGTTAAATTGTTTTTGATAAGGTGTCTGAATTCTGTAGGCATTTTATTGATTTATTAGTTTCACAGATAAGTCAAACATGATTCATGACTCATGTGGGAAAAAAAAAGACAAAAATTATGTTGCTAACACTGGCCAGGGGTGATGTTAGTCTATCTTTTAGGTTTGTTAGCTTTAACGGGAAGGAATTTAATGGTGGGCTTTTTCTTTTAAGTATTAAATCACTTGCGAGTATTTAGCACATTCATCTAAATACAACCAGCTATAGCAATTAGCCACCTATAGGTTACTTTATATCTTTTTCCTGACTTTTTATTTTGAAAAAGTTCAAAACTACAGAGACATAGGGAATACAGTATAATGAACACTCACTTCTATATCTAATTCACCAGGCATTTACATTGTCATAATTGCTTTCTCTCTTCTGTGCATATTGATCATCTTTCTTTTTTCTGGTTTTCTTTTTCCTAATCCCTTTGAAAATAGTAATAAATTTTAGTAGTCAGATGCTTTACTGCTAAATATATCACTATGTAGCTCCCAAGGATAAAGGCTTTGGTTTTTTTGACACAACCATACCATTATCATTCCCCCAAATTTTAACTGATTTAATATTTAATATATAATCTGTGTTCCTCAATTGCTTCCAAATAATTTTGTTGTATTTTTATGTGTTTGTTTTGTTTTCATGAACTCAGGCAGGGTTTATGCATTGAGTGTAGTCTTCTTCCATTTATTCTTTAGAGCAGTTCTCAGCCTTTTTAAAAATTTATTTTTCATTTCATTTTATTTTTTTTATGTCTTAACTAATACTAACATTTTTAGTATTAGTTACTAAAGGGTATGGACTAGTTGGCTTATAGACTGTTCCACATTCTGGATTTGTTTGAATGTTTCTTCATGATTAGATAAAAATTAAAGATTTTACCTAGATAAAATGCACTCCCCATCTGCTCGACATCAAGAGACATAGGTCACTTTATAATTAAAAATGAACTTGTGTGAATATCCTGTTTCTCAATGACCTTTGATCCAATGGTTTTAATATCCACTGGTGTTTATTAACCCGAATCAGTTATTAAGCATTTGTAACATGGAGTTTTCTAATTTCATCCTACATTTATTAGCTACATATTTGTGTATGTGAAGAAGAGCTTTCCATTTCCCACTTTTCTCTCTCACACTTTAATATCACTATGGACTTACAGATTCTTTTTATATCCAATGTGCCAAAATTCATCATTTTTTTGACACTCAAATCATTCCAGATTTGGTGAGAGCCCCCCTAAGCCAGCTTTTACGCCCTATTGGCATGTCCCTTTCAATCTCCAAGAACTTCCTTGTTTTTCATTGTAAAATATTTCAGGCTCACTTAGAAGTTTCCCTGGCCCAGCCCTGTAATGAAATCATTTCTTCGAAATGTTCAAGTTTCATGGTGGACTTCCATTGTCTGCTCCCCAAAACAGTTAGAAAAATTATTACGGATTTCTGCTGGGTCACTACCAGAAATATTTCTTTTCTTCATGATGCATTCAGCCTCATTTTGATACATTAATGGAAATAGTGAGGACTAGCAGTTACTTTGTATTAATATTTGGGAGCTTTTAAAAAAATTTTAAAGGCAAACACTTCTCATTGTACTCCAATTTTCCTTTTGAAAAAAGAGTCATCGTTATTGTAAATGTTAGTGTTGCCCCGAGTTCCACCTTTGGCCCACTGCTCTTTTCTGTCATGCATTCAGTGGATGTCCCAAATCCGCATGTCCAGGCAGATGGAGGTCCGTCCCCAGGTCTTCACTGTTATTTACAGCTGTCTGCTGAACAGCTCCTCCTGGATGTTTTTAAGTACTTAGTAAGTGTAAAACAGCTTTTCATTCTCTCTCTGCACGCCCAGTCCTCTCATGGTCCTAATTTCACTTAGTGGGTCATATACATAGAATATTGTTCATTATGAAATATATACAAAATATAGACATTTTAAAAGACAATTAAAATCTCTCCATCGCTGGGCACACCGAACTTTGGAGACTACTAGCTTACAAGATAAACCAGTCTCCCTAATAGTGGCTTTCAAGGCCCTTCATCATCTGTTCATGACCCATATCTTAGACTTACTGGGACACTCTGTACTGCTTGTCACTCCAGGGCTATGCTTTAGTTTTTCTCAGCTTGGTGCTTGGCTACATCCCCTCTGCCTGGTATTTTCACCCCTTCCTCTATACCAGAGATACCTTGTCCTTTCCTGGTGTGTGCGCACCCTTCTTAGGTCCCAGGGATACCTTGGACATGCTTGTCATGCTCGGCTGCATTGCATTAAAACTGCATGCATCTTTTTATTGGGTGACACTCCCTTAGGATAGGAACTGGGCTTTATTCATATGAATATCCACAGTTACGACATAAAGTAGAGATAATACCTTTTGGATGTTAGACATGCAATAAAAATGTTACATGAGGTCACAGAGAAAATAATTGCCAAAGGTTCAGTTCTCCAGGGATGTGTGACTCATCCCTTAATTATTAAGCATAGCAAATAATGCTTTTATCAGATTTTCCTGGAGGTGGCGAATTGGAAATACCCAAAGTTGATAGACTCTAAACTTTAACTGTGTTTAAAAAGAGAGCTTGAATTCTAATTAAAGAATCCTATTAGATTTAATGAACTACACATTCCAAGGTGTGGGCTTTGACGTTACTGAACTCCATGGTGAACTATAATAGTAGGACACAATTGTTCTGCTCAAAAGTTTCTCTACTGTCTAATTATTTCTTGTGTAAGTCTTTTGTTTCTTTAAGGATGATAAGCTCCAGGATGTCAGGAGTAATGCTATAATCTACTGTAACATCCTTAATATGTTAGAGTAGATTTTCACTGGTGGCTTACATTTTTAAAGTCTATTTTAATTTTTCCCTTACCAAACTTTTTACCACCCACCTAGTAAAGTAGGTAAATATGTAATGTAGAAAAGATAAAACAAGAGATTATATTTTTAGTACCCATTTGTACTGATAAAGATACCAATAATTTTGGTCTGCTCCAAGACAAAAATTTTAATTTTTTCCCCTGTAGTCGCATACTTCTTTTCATCTCTTCTTTAGATTATTTGAGAGCCTGGAATATTAGTCATGTAATCTTCCTCCTTGCTCCTGCATTTTTCCTCTTGGCTGTTTTATTATTCCCTAAAACTCTACCTAAGAAACAAAGGTGGAGAGAGGTGGACTGTTGGGTTGTTTTGCTATTGGCTCTGATGAAAATTTTGGAGTAAAAAAACAGAAATTTAGTTGTTTAATTAAAATTATATTTTTAATCTGTGCTTGAACCATTCTTGTTCTTTATAGCTGATAATTTAAGTATATTGATTTACGATCAATTTAGTTAAGTTACTAATTTTTTAAATACTATTTTCTTACCAGTTTTGATTGTTTCATATATAGTAGGTCATTTTTCTCCCTAATAACCCTATGTAACTGGTAGAACGGAAGGAATTTCAACTTAATGTAGAATCAGAACTCAGGACAACCAAGATAGATAAATATGTGACTAGGACACAGCTTTCAAGTTTGAATGTCTTCAGGGCTCAGGGAAACTGAGGAAGGAGTGGTGGGAGCAACCATGTGTATGCTCCATCTAAAAAAGAATGCAGATAGCATTTTAGAAGATTGTATCAGCAAACCACAGTTGGTGGGAGCCTCTTTGTAGACTCTGGATAATATTCTGTCTTCTTCAAGGCTCTTTCTACCATATTTTTACTTAGAAGTGTGTTTTTGGAAAAGGCAACTATAGGAAGCTGCCTTGTGTCAAAATTATGTTGCCCTTTATGCTGGTACTAAATTGCATACTTGTTTATTGTCAAATTCTTGTAGTTCATGTGCATGATGGAATAATAGACTCTTTACATTAAACAACTGGTGCTTGAATATTCTTATTTACATCTGTTTTAAAATGCACTCAGTGTTGGCACAGAGGACATCTAACTGAATTTATAATGTACTTAATAATGAAGAGTAACAGTAAGCTTAAAAAGAAGAAAGACAGATGTCAAAGTTTAAGCACTAGTGTTTTTTTGTCTGTTGTTTATTTACTTTTTTCAAGCTTTATTGAGATGTAATTGAAATATGGCATTGTGTAGGTTGAAGGTTTACAATGTGTTGATTTGATACATTCATATATTACAATATGCTTGCCGCTGTAGCCTTAGCTAACACCTCCACCGCATCGCATAATTAACATTTCTTTTTTTGTGCCAAGTACATTTAAGATCTACTCTCTTAGCAAATTTCAAATATAACTATAATGACAATGCTCTGCATTACCTCCCCCCAATTTATAAATCTTTTAACTGGGAGCTTGTACCCTTTGACCAACTCCCCATTTCTCCCTTTGGATCTCACACAGAAGCGATACACAGTTTTGTCTTTCACTATCTGACTTATTTTACTTAGCATAATACTCTTAAGGTCCATGCATGTTGTCACAAGTGGCAAGATTTCCTTCTTTCTCACAGTGAATCATAGTCGTGTGTGTGTGTGTGTGTGTGTGTGTGTGTGTGTGTAGAGAAAGAGAGAGATAATATCTTTTTTATCCATTCCTCAGTTGGTGGTCACCTAATATTTTCCTGTAAGCACCTTCTGAATGAATGAAGAGCAATGCAGATGCTTAGAGAATATTTATTCTTACTCTCCATAGAATTTGAATTTGGTGATCTAGCTTCCTAGTCTATAGAAGAAAAGCTCCACGTAGAGACTATGGAGTAGGGGTGGAGCCTGCTAAAAGCAGGCCAGGCAAAGAAGTTATTACAATAGTTTGATTCTAAGGGGTAGAAGGTATTAAGGGGAGAAAAAAGACCAAAACAAAAAACAGTAAGTAGTTCACGGCCATGGAGTACAATGGCAAATAATTTTCTGGGAGGGTATCACTCTCTCGCCAACAATGACTCTGTTGTCACACAAAAAAAAAAACATTTTACCAGTATTATTTGCACAAGAAGTCAGGAAAAGTCATTTATTCATTCATTAGTGTTAACTTTAATAAAATATTTTAATAACATGAAAAGTTTCTGTTTCTTGGAAAACTTATTTAGGGGCATGGAGTGGGAAAGACAGAAATCTTGTTCTTTGTCTCCCTTTTATAAGTTAACCTTACAAAAGGTTAATGCTTATTAGCCTTACTTCTTTTGCCATAAACCATGCCATCAGCTACATAATGACTTTTATAGACAGTGTATCTAGTCAGTGTCAGGACTGTTAGTAAAATCTGTGTTCATTTAATTTGGTTAATGTACTTTGAGACCACTGTCTGCTGGTTGATAAAACAGAATCTTGTGACCTGTTTCAGAAGGGTGACTCATTTGGAGTTTTGTGAAGTCCTTTCACAGAAACAAAGTAGGGTTTTAGACACAGCAAAAGTGAAATTAGAACTCTGATATTTTCAGGCTGCTTCAAAATTACCACTCTAATATTTTCAGGGCTGCTTCTGTTTTTGTTGTTTGAATGTTCTCCATTTAGTTTTACTTAATCCCTGAGCCAAGTGGCTAAACAACAGGTTTCTGGAACAGAATACCTCAAGCTGACTCTTGGTTTTGTTGCCAGAGGCTTGTATAGGAGACACCATCTCCTAAATGCCAAACACAGCAATAGCTCTTAAAACAGTACTGTTCAAATTGTTAGTGTTGGACGTGGTGAACTGTGACCAATTTTGATGTATATTGCTTTACTCTGCTTTAAATCACTTCATTCTGTTTGATAAGAGAAAATGTGCAGTTTTTTACAGTTTTCCTATTAAAATAATAGGAAATCTAAGTGTCAGAAGCAAAAACTGTCTTCTCCAATCTTCCACCTTAGATTGTTGATGACCCTGTTAACGACTGAATTGGCACACTCATCACCTAACAAAAAGCATGCTACATTTGCAAAAGTCTATAAACAGCCCACCTGCCAGGATCCACAGAAAAGCATGTAGTTAACTGGCAACGTAACAATAGCAGGTGCTGGAAGCCAAGATTTGGACACTTAGTTGGACACTTCCCCTGTCACCACCTTTGGGAAAGAGAACAAATCAGGAGTTTATCTGTTGAGAAAGCTAGTCCTAATGTAACCTACTTGATTTGAAATGTAAATAAATATTTACATTCATTCACCAAACAGATACATATTTAACCAGGATTTTTACTTAGAAACCTGTGAACTATAAAGTATTAAAAACCATCCTCATGAGTTGAGGTCCAAACTCATTCCATTCCCCTGAGTATCTCCAAAGCAGGGAACAGAGACGTGAGAGCAGTTTTCTTCTGTGTTAGCCAAGCATATTCTCTGCTGTGACCTAATGAAGGCAGATTTACACAGACTCTGCTATCTTTTCTTGGCTATGGAAAGGATGAGAGGTAATAGGACCAAAGCAAAAGACAGTTTATAGCATAAAGTGCACAAGATAGGATTATACAGAAATTGGGTAAACAACCCCTTACATTTTCAAAGTTTTCTAGGGCTAAAAAAGATCGCAATAATTTAATTAAAAAGACTGCAAGTAATTTAGTTACATTCCTTTAAGGAAAAATGTAACTAACTGACTCATTTGGGAAAAATATGTATTTTATTTAGAATCTGCTAATCAGAAACCTAGAGTTCAAATAGCTTAGCGTTTTTAGTCAAGAAGAATGTGGTGTTAACTATGTTACTTATTTATCTGGGAATTATTCCATTGTCTGAATGCATAACTAGAGTTTTCTGAAATACTATCCCTATAGGGCAAGCTAAACGTGGGAAGTGGAAAAGGCTTTTGATGCCTCGTAACATGTACTACTCAGTTAAAAAGGAGAGGAGTACTGGCTTGTGCAGCGCAGTTGGTTGGAGTGTAGTTCTGTAACCAAAAGTTTGTAGGTTTGATTACCTTGTCGGGGCACAAACCAAGGTTGCTGGTTTGATCCACGGTCTGGGTGTGTACAGAAAGCAACCAATCAATGATTCTTGCATCGATGTTTCTTTCTCTTCCTTCCCCTCTCTAAAGGCAATGCAAAAATATGTCCAACCTATATTTCTCAGCCCACACTGTAGTTAGATGTGAACAATGCAATTCTTGACAATGCAGTATAAGCAAAAGTGGTGCCTGCCACTTCCGGATTTTGACTTAAAACATTGGTTAGCTCTGGCTGGTGTGGCTCAGTGGATTGAGTGCCAGCCTGTGAACTGAGAAGTTGCCAGTTTGATTCCCAATCAGTGCACATGCCTGGGTTGCAGGCCAGGTCCCCAGTTGGGGGTGTGCAACTGGAGGCCGATCTATGTATCTCTCACACACTGATGTTTCTCTCCCTTTCTACCTCCCTTCTCCTCTCTCTAAAGATAAATAAACTAAAGAAAAAATATTCCTTATGTGTATTATTACTCTTTTTGTGTATTATCACTCTCTCTTCTCTACTTCCAAACCTGCAAGACATGGTGATAACTGATGCAACCTTCAAAGTTACATATGACCAATACACAGAGCTACCTCACCAGTTTGGGTCCCTGCATTACCTGGTAGAGCAGACTATGGAGATTACTAGACTATTCCAAAAATAAAAACAAACTTCTATTTAAGTCACTGTATTTTTGGGTCTCTCCGTTAAAGCAGATTATTCTTTAACTATTACAGCATTTCAGTCATATCATATCCAAGTTTTACTATTATCCATCCACCTAAATAACCTGCATCTATAGTTCCAGTATGAGTAAAGACTCACGCAGTTACCTACTCATCTATACTCAACTCCTACACCCAATTTTCCTAGGTGCAGTTCATTTGACTTCCTAAAAACAATTCAGGATTTCTACTTCTGGCATGACTGGGTAACTGGTACTATATCAGCTGTCTTATAAATCACTGTAAAAATAAACAAAAACATGTGGGGAAATTGTTTTCGGGCAGTGGACAACAGGCTGTAGAAGACTGATCCCTAAAAGAAGAGAAATTAACAGGATTAGCCCCACGATTACCCAGCACTCTGCACAGGACAATCTCCTGTGTGTGGCACAGAAAGCTCTAAGTGAAACACAGTGGTCCTGCTGAGATTCAGCCATGATGTGGCATGCACCTATAGTTTATTTTTGTATTACTGTGTAATATATCATTGTATGAATATATTACAATTTACCCGTTCATTTGGTTGCAGATAAACATTTGTTTATACTTCTTGCTATTATGAATAAGCTGCTTTGAATATCATTGTACATGTCTTTCAGTGGACATAAACACTTATTTATACTTAGTATATAGCTAGGGATGGGACTGCTGTATCGTAAAGTCTGTATACATTTACCTTTAGTAGATACTACTAAAGTATTTCCCAAATGAGTTGTATCAACATACACTCTCATCACCAGTGTGTAAGAGTCCCAGTTGCTCTATATCATTTTCTAGCATGTGATATTGTCAGGGCTTTTAATATTAAACATTTTTGTGGGAATGTAGTGGTATTTCATTATGGTTTTAATTTCTATCTCTCTAATGAATAATGATGTTGATCATCTTTATTTTTCTGAAATTTATTTTTAATGTTCAAATACAGTTGTCTTTCAATATTGTGTTAATATAAGGTATATAGCTTATATTAGTTGTATAAGTTAATATAAGGATACAGTTAATATAAGGTAAGACATTTACATCACAATGAACCTTCTGATAAGTCTAATATACACCTGACACCTTACACAGTTACTACAATATCATTGACTATATTCCCTATGTTGTACTTTACATCCTCATGACTATTTTTTTAACTGCCAATTTGTACTTCTTAGTCCCTTCACCTTTTTCAACCAAACTTTCCATCTCCTCCTATCTGGCAACCATCAGTTTAATCTGTGTATCTATTATGTTTTGTTTGCTTATTTATTCTGTTTTTTTTAATTCCACAAATAAGTGAAATTATATGGTATTTGTCTTTCTCTGACTATTTTACTTAGCATAATACCCTCTAGATCCATCACTATTGTCCAAAATGATAAGATTTCATTCTTTTTTAACATTCCATTGCATATATGTAACACATCTTCTTTATCCACTCATCAATATATAGACACTTAGGTTGATTCTGTTTGTTGGCTATTGTAAATACTTCTGCATTGAACATAAGGATGCCTATATTTTTAAAATTAGTATTTTTGAATTTCTTCAGATAAATACCCAAGAGTAGAATTTCTGGGTTATACATAGTCCTGTTTTTAATTTTTTGAGGAACTCTATACTGTTTTCCATAATGGCCACACCAATTTGCAATCCCAACAGTGCAAATGGGTTTTCTTTTCTCTACGTCCTCACTAAACACTTGTTTGTTGATTTACTAATGATAGTCGTTTTGACAGGTGTGAGGTGATACTGTGGTTTTAACTTGTATTTCTCTGACGATTAGTAACTTTAAGCATCTTTTCTTTTGTTTATTGGCAATCTGCATGTTTTCTTGGGAGAAATATCTATTTAGGTCCTCTGCCCATGTTTTAATGGATTGTTGTTGGGTTTTTTTTGGTGTTAAGTTATATGAGTTCCTTATACATTTTGAATATTAATCCCTTATTGGATGTATCATTGGTGAATATCTTCCCCTATTCAATAAGTTGTCTTTTCATTTTGTTGATGGTTTCCTTTGCTGTGTAAAAACTTTTTGATTCGAAATAGTCCCATTTGTTTTTTTCTTTTGTTTCCCTTGTCTCAGGAGATATACCCCAAAAAGTATTATTAATAGCATTGTCAAAGGGTTTACTGCCAATATTTTCTTCTAGGATGTATAAGGTTTCATGTCTTACATTTAGGTTTTTAATCCATTATGAGTATATTGTTTTATATAGTATAAGAAAGTGGTCTAGTTTCATTTTTGCATGTATCTGTCCAGTTTTCCCAACATTTATTGAAGAGACTGTCTTGACCCCATTGGATATTCTTGCCTCCTTTGTCACAGATTAATTGATCATATTGTTATAGGTTTATTTCTGGGCCCTTTATTCTGTTCCATTCATCTGTATCAATCATCAATTGCTTTTTAAATGTCTTTGTCTGGTTTTGGAATCAGGGTAATGCTAACCTCATAAAGTGAGCTTGGGAGTCTCCTCTTGAATTTTTTTGAAATAGTTGAGAAGAATAAGTGTTAATTCTTCTTTGAATGTTTGGTAAAATTCCACAACCTTTTGCTTGTGGAGAATTTTTTCACTACTGATTCTATTTAGTAGCTATTGGTCTGTTCAGATGTTATGTTTCTTCTTTCTCAGTCTTGGAAGATTGTATGTTTCTAGCAATTATTTCTTCTAGGTTGTCCAACTGCTTGGCATACAATTTTTTGTAGTATTTTTTAATAAACTTTGTATTTCTGTTGTGTCAGTTGTCACTTCTCTTCTGTCATTTCTGATTTTACTTATTTGGGCTCTCTCGCTTTTTTTCTTGATGAGTCTGGTTATAAAGGTGATCAATCTTTTTGTCTTTTCAAAGAACCAACTCTTAGTTGCATCAGTCTTTTGTATTTTTTAAGACTCTATTTCATTTATTTCTGCTCAGATCTTTATTATTTCCTTCTTTATACTCACTTTGGGCTATGTTTGTTCTTCTGTTTCTAGTTGCTTTGCAGATTTGTGTTTTCTTCTCTTGAGGTAAGCTTGGTTTGTTATAAATTTCCCTTTTAGAACTGCTTTGACTGTGTCCCATAATTTTGGGTCATTGTGCTTTCGTTATGATTTGTCTCAAGGTACCTTTTAATTTCTTCCTTGATCTCATTGTTAACCCATTCATTGTTTAGTAGTATGTTATTTCACCTCCATGTGTTTGTGCATATTTCACTTCTCTTCTGGTAATTCATTTCTAGTGTCATAGCACTGTGCTTGGAGAATATCCTTGGTATGATTTCAATATCCTTAAATTTATTGAGACTGGTTTTGTAACCTCATATTTGCTTTTACCCTGGAAAATGTTCCATTAGGGCTTGAGAAGAATGTATTTTCTGCTGCTTTGGAGTTAAATGTTAAAAATACCTATTAAATCCATCTGATCTACTATGTCATTTAAGGCTGTGGTTTCCTTTTGCTCTTTTGTCTGGATGCTCTACCCATTGATGTCAATGGGTGTTCAAATTCCCTGTAATTACTGTATTACTCTCAATCTCTTGCTTTATGTCTATCAATATTTGCTTTATATATTTAGGTGTTCTTATGTTGGGTGCCTAAATGTTTCCAAGAGTTATATTCTCTTGTTGGATTTATCCTTTCAAGTCTCTGTGTGTGTGTGTGTTTTTGTCTGAAGTGGGTCTCTGGTAAAGAGCATATGTGTGGATCTTGTTTTTCTTTTCCATTCAGCCACCTTTTCCTTTGATTAGAGCATTTAATCCATTTACACTTAAAGTGGTTATTTATTTGAGATATGTAGTTATAGCCATTTCATTATTCATATGTATGTTCTTAGAAATAAAATTCCTTTTTCTTAAAGAAGTCTTTCTCTCTTCCGGCTAAGATGGAGGCATAGGTGGAAACACTGTGCTTCCTCGTACAACCAAGTTTAAAGACAACAAAGTTTTAGTAACAAAAACTCAACCAAGACACAGAAAATTGAACTGTATGGAAGTCCAACAACAACGAACCATTCAGCCAGACTGGTAAGAGGGGCAGAGTCAGTGGTTGGTTGAGCTGTGTTTTGCAGGAGAAAGCTGCCAGACCACCCAGGCGTGCAGGTGGTGGTTGGCGGATCCCAGGTGTGGGGTGGCAACAGGTGGATCCAGTGGGGGCACAAGGCGGCTCGCTGACCTCAGTCACACATTTGCGTGCAGATAAACAAGGCAAAGGAGCAAGCAGTGAGACAGACCACACAGGCTAGGGCCTCAGCAATGGGAATTAAAGCCTAAAAGTGGAGAAGCTTCCAGGCTCACAGAGAGTTTGTTGGAGAGACCTACAGGGTCCTGGAGAGTGCACAGGCCCACACACCTGGGAGCCGGCACCAGGGGGGCCTGGTTTGCTTGTGGGAAGCAGCAGAGGGGACCAAAATCCAAGAGAGAGTGGAATGAACTCCATTGTCCTTCTCTGACCCCACCGCCACATAGAGCATCATAACCCAGAGACCGGGTTGCCCCGCCCTGGTGAACACCTAAGGCTCTGCCCCTCACATGGACAGGCGCAAACAGACCAAAACATTATGGCTCAAAGCCCCAGAGCCAATAGTTCTAAGCGACCAAGAGATAAGTCAACCTATCAGATGCACAGTTCAAAACACTGATCACGATGCTCACAGAACTGATTATGTTTAGTCACAAATTAGAGGAACAAATGAAGGCTAAACTAATTGAAATGAAGGGAAATGCACAGGAAAGCAATAGTGATGGAAAGGAAACTGGTACTCAAATCAAGCAAGTGGACCAGAAGGAAGAAAAAATTGACCAAACAGAAAAGAATGAAGAAACAAGAATTCAAAAAAATGAGGAGAGACTTAGGAACCTCCAGGACATCTTTAAATGTTTCAACATCTGAATTATAGGGGTACCAGAAGGGGAAGAGGAACAGCAACAAGAAAACTTATTTGAATAAATAATAAAGGAGAACTTCCCAAATCTGGCAAAGGAAATAGATTTCCAGGAAATCCAGGAAGCTCAGAGAGTTCCAAAGAAGTTGGACCTAAGGAGGAACACATCAAGGCACATCATAATTACATTAGCCAAGATTAAAATGGAGAAAATGCTAGAAGCAGCAAGAGATAAGGGGACGGTCACCTACAAAGGAATTCCCATCAGACTGTCAGCTAATTTCTCAAAAGAGATCTTACAGGCAAGAAGGGGCTGCAAAGAAGTATTCCAAGTCATGAAATCCAAAGACCTACAACCAAGATTGCTCTATCCAGCAAAGATTTCATTTAGAATGGAAGGACAGATAAACTGCTTCTCAGATAAGGTCAAGTTCAAGGAGTTCATCATCACCAAGCCCTTATTATATGAAATATTAAAGGGACTTACCTAAGGGAAAAAAATACGAACAGTGAAAGGACAGCAAACTCACAGTTATTAACAACCACACCTAAAACAAAAGCAAACTAAGCGGACAGCTAGATCAAGAGCAGAATCATAGAAATGGAGATCACATGGAGGGTTAGCAACAGGAGAGTGGGAGGAGGAGAAGGGGGGAGAAGGTACAGAGAATAAGTAGCATAGATGGTAGGTATAAAATAGACAGAGGGGAGGGCAAGAATAGTATGGGAAATATAGAATCTAAAGAACTTCTGACACATGGACATAAACTAAAGGCATGGGGAATGTTGGGGGAGGGGGTGTGGAGGGGAATGAAGGAGGGGGAAATGGGACAACTGTAATGGCATAATCAATAAAATATATTAAAAAGAAAAAACAGAAGTCCTAATATTTCTTGTCATACTGATTTGGTGGTAATGTACTCCTTTAGCTTTTTCTTATGTGGGAATTTATCATCTTTTTGTACTCTCATTAACAATTTGAATATCTTCCTCTGTGAAGTATCTATTCTAGTATTTTGCTTGTTTTAAAAATTGGGATAAATTTTGTCATTGATTTCTAAAAGTCCTTAATATACACTGGATTGAATCTTTATATTTTAGAAATATGGAACAGTTTGTGGCTTCCCTTTGTACCCTCTAAGGTGTATCTTTTCATGACTAGTTCTTAATGTTAAAGAATTCCAATTTAACAATATGTTAGAGCTACTAGAAATTTGTGTCATGTTTAAATCATCTAAATCATATTTGCCTATTTCAAAGTCATGAATATATTTTCCTATGTTTTGCTCTAGAAGCTTAGAAAATTTTTTTTACCTATTATATTGTAGTCTGGGATCTATCTCAGTTGAATGTTTTTGTGGTGTAAAATGGATCAAAGATCACTTTTTTCTTACTGATAACTAAATCAACCTAGCAAAACTTAATGAAAAGAATATCATTTTCCTCACTGATTGTGATGGCATTTGTTGGAAATTAGGTGACAACATTTATATACAGCTCTGCTACTATGTTCTCTATTCTGTTCCATTAGTCTCTGTAATAATTACACAGCATCATCACACTTATTTTATTTTGTTTTTATATTTTAAGGTTTTACTTATTTATTTTAGAGATGGGGAGAGGAGGGAGAAAGGGAGAGAAACATCAATATGTAAGAGAAACATCAAGTGGTTGGCTCTCATATGTGCCCCACCTGGGAACCAAACCCGCAACTCAAGTGTGTGTCCTGACCAAGAATTTAACCAGCAAGTGACCTTTTGCTTTGTGAGACAACACTCAACCGAGTCACACTGGTCAGGGTGCCACTGTTTTAATTATTAGAATTTTATGATACTGTTGATTTCTGGTAACATAAGTCCTCCAACTTTGATATTTTGTACTTCCACATTAAATTTGAAAATTTGCTTATCAAAATCCACCACAAAATCTTTTCTGGGGGGTTTTAGTTGGGATTGCATTAAATCTATTGATCACTTTTAGAGTGAATTGATAGCATTATAATATTGAGTTCCATTTCATGAATATAGTATAGCTCTACATTTATTTAGATATTATTTAATTTTTATTGCCAGTGTTTTATAGCTGACTGTAAAAAGGCCTTATACATTTTTATTTAATTTATCATTAGGGATTTTTTCATGCTGTTGTATAGATAATAATGTTTTACTAATTATTGATTTTATGTAGAAACAATATATTTTTGTACATCAATCTTTTTTGTTGGAATTTTGTTAAATCTTTATTTTCATATGGGAAGAACTGACTTATTCACTATGTTGTCTTTCCAATTCATAAACATTGTATGTGTTTCCATTTTATTTAAATCTTCTTTGATTTCTTTCATTAGTGTTGTATAACTTTCTGCCTACAAGTACATATTTTCTTAGATTTATACCTAAATTTTTCATTTTTTATTAAAGTCTATTTTGATAATTCCTTTAATGTATTGTTAGATTTGGTGTGCTAGTATTTTTTGAGAATTTTGGAATCTTATGTTCATCAAGAACATTGGCCTGTAATTCTCTCTCTCTCTCTCTTTTTTTTTTTTTGTAGTGCATTTGTCCTATTTTTGATATCATGGTAATTCTGGACTCACAGAATGAGTTTGAAAGTGCTTCTTCCTCTTCGATTTTTTTGGGAATAGTTTGAGAAGGACAGGCATTAATTCTTTAGTGTTTGGTAGAATTCACTTGTGAAGCCATCTGGTCCTAGGCTTTTGTTTGTTAGGAGCTTTTTGAGTACCACTTAAATTTCATTGCTAGTAATTGTCTGTTCAGATTCTCCTTGTTTTCCTGATTTAGTCTTGCCAGGGTGTATGTTTCTAGAAATTTATCTATCTCTTTCTAGATTATCCAATTTTTGGCATATAATTGTTCATAGTATTCTCTAATGGTCCTTTGTATTTCTGTGGTATTTGGTTGTAATCTCTCATTTCTCATTTGTGTTCTTCCCTTTCTTTTTGCTTGATGAGTCTTATTACTTGAGCCTTGTCAATTTTATCCTTTCAAAGAACCAGCTTTTAGTTTCAAGTGATTTTTTTTCTATTTTCTATTTTATTTATTTCCTCTCTGATCTTCATCGTTTCCTTCTTTGTACTTCAGGTTTTGTTTCTCTTTTTCTAGTTCCCATATATATAAATTTTTTTACTTATAGATTTTATCAAATACATAGTTTATTATTATTTTTAGTGGCAATATAATATTACAGAACCCAAAATTTGAGGACACTTTAAGAATTTAAAATTTTTTCATATAAATTTGACATAAAACATTAGTTTCAATCATACAATCCAGTGATTAGACACTATATAATGTACTAAGTGATCATTTTGATAAATCTAGTACCCACCTGACACCATATATAGTTATTACAATATTACTGACTATGCTCGTATGTTCCTCTGAGTGTGGAGCCCGGATGTACAGTGCTCTTCTAGTCACTGAGAAGCAACTACATTGATGTGTTTATAGGTTTCTGTATTTCATTGACATGCCACAGATCAAATCAAACCTTCCTCCACACTGTTTGGCCTCCGCTTTTGATGACCAACTTTAGAAATTCTAGAGTTCACTTTTAAGAAATGCCTGTGGTCAAAAACTCCCACCTAGAAACTAGGAAGGCTTTGATATGTGCTCTTTCTTTTGAGTTACTCTTCTTCTCTCTACTAGCTCATCTTTCAGGTCCCACCTGCCCAGGAAAGATTCCCTGATCACCATGTCCTTCTTAATTGTCAGAGTTTCACACATTTGCAGTAATTTACTCAATTTTGTTTATTACCATTGTTTTTATTTATTACCACTGTCCTTCTCACCAGATTGTATGAAATTCTTTTTCGTTTACTGTGGTTTTCCTAGAGTCTGTAGAATGCCTTACACATAGCAGACATTTTCATAAATATCATTGACTAACTGGAAGTCCAGTGTCCTCCTATCTGCAAAATTGCTGCTTTATAGTTCATTCTCAAAAGAGAGAGAGAGAGAAGTACTTAAAAATTCCACAGAACTCTCATTTCAAAGAGCTGCTTCCCATTTAAAAAAGAAAAGGAAGGAAGGAAGGGAGGGAGGGAGGGTAAAAGGAAGGGACATAATTCAATGGAAAATGGGCAAAGAATATAAAGAGGAAATTCACAGAAGAAATTCAGAGAGCAAACAAACATGCAAAAAGTTGTTCACTTAGACTATTAATCATAGAAATGAACATTAAAAATAATACTTTATACCATCAAAGTGGCAAAAATGTAAAAGGTTGATAACAGTCATTGTGAGGAAGCATTTATGGAATAGGATGCTCTCATAAACTGTTGGTAGTTCAAAACTCTGCAACCTGTATGAAGGACACTTGTAGGGCATTTAAAATTGAAACTATCTATATAGTACTTAATGGGGAAAAATGATAAACTACTTATTATCCAATAGAGAAATTGTTAAATAATTTTTAATACATTCCTGCTATGGAACCCTTCAGCTATAGATAATTAACATCAGTGAAAAATCTATGTAAAACTTTTTAAAGAGGGACATTGCAGAACAATATGTGTAATACATATATTATTAAGTAAAAGTATATTCTGCAAAGGAAAAGGTCTCAAAGGATTCACACTATTTATAATCATAATATTATAATTTTGACACTAACTAGTTGGAGTGAATCCTTTGAGATTTTACCCCTGAAGAAGTGTAAATGGGAGGGTTACTTTTTACAATGATCATGTACTGCTAGTTTAAAAAGAACTTTATTGAAGTACGATTGACATAAACTGCACATATTTAGTGTCCAGTTTGTTTTGTCATTGCATACATTTGTGAAATCATCACAATTAAGGTAATTTGCATCATCCCTAAAAGCTTCCTTTTGTCTCTCTGTAGTTCCTCCTTTTCTGAGCCAACCTCTGTACCCTAGCAACCACTGATTTACTTTGTTACTATAGATTAGTTTCCATTTTCTAGAATATTATATAAGTGAAAGCATACATTATGTGATTTTTTCTGGCTTTTTTCACTTAGCATAATTATTTTGAGGTTCATGCATGTTGTTGCATGTGTCAATATCTTGGTCATTTTATTGATGAGTAGTATTCCATTGTATGGATCTATCACAATTAGTTTATCCATTCAGCTGTTGATGGGCATTTGAATTATTTTTAGTTCTTGTCTATCACAAATAAAGATTCTATGAGCATGTGTGTACAAGTCTTTGTAAGGCCCTATGAGTTTTCTCCTCTTGTGTAAACAGTGGAATGACGCAAGATAGGTGTATGTTTAGCATTTTAAGAAGTTGCCAAAATATTTTCAAAGTGGTTGTGCCATATTACTGTACACTCCCACCAGAGATGGAAATATAGGGTTGAGGCAATAAATGTGTGGTCTCTTCACCATCATGAAGCAAGTTAATGACAGCAACCATCAGCTCACAGAGTTCAGAGTTTGGTGTAGTTCAATCAGAGACTGGCCTGCTAAAAGGTGTATAGTTCATTTTAGTCACCGATTCTTCTGAGACTGATTAAGGTCATATTCCATTTGGAGTTTAGGAACACACACACAAACACATACACAAATGCCATCCACTTTTGAAATGGCCACGGCCTGAATAAAAGCTGTGACACCAGAGATGGAAAGCAAATGGCTGGAGTTCAAACATTTAAAACATTTCAAAACATTTTCAAACACTTAAAAGTTATAATCGTCGGAACGTGTTAAGAGAGAAGATAATGCCCAGGTTTTACGTACTTGGTGACAACGGAGGGGCGAAGTAGCTGTGTTGGTGGCTACCTGTGAGTTGCCCAACCCAAGGTGAAGCCCTTCAGAAAGTGGTTGTAATTGTACATTGCCTAGGTGGAGTTAGACTTTCTGTTCAACAACATATACGTTTTGGTAAAGTGCCAGGAGCGGATGTAATCACCAGGTGTAATCAATAAATTCCTGTTCCAGATGAATCACCTCACGCAAAAATACCTAATTTGCCACCTCCCTCTAGAAATCCCCGCCCAGAATATGCGCAATTGCGTCAATCTTTTTTGACACAACTCCGCCTGTCCCAACTTTGCGCATGCGTATTTTCCTAACTGCAGCCGCTCCCTTCTCTGGGCGCCTGGACTCCTTTCCTCTCACCGGCCCCGCCCAGGCGGCTTCCCATGACCTGCCTGGGCGCAAGGAATGAAAAGCCGGAAGGGGCAAGACAAGTACAGTAAGCAATGGGGCTGTTTGGAAAAACCCAAGAGAAGCCACCCAAAGAGCTGGTAAGGGCTACGGTGGCGGCAAAGGAATGGGTGGATTTGCTTGGGGCATAGAGGAGTTGTTAAAGCTACTGGCCACTCTCCCACCTCGACTGGCCAGGTACCACTCGGCCGCCATTTCCGGGGCTTCCCACTCGACTGAGGTGCCGGAGGGAGAGTCTCTAATGACTTGGCTCTGACAGAAGAGAGCCTCGGTGTCTCAGCACTCCTCAAAGGAGCTGAGGGCTAGAGTAAGAGTTCCTCAGTCTCGGCACAGGGCGCGGAGGCAGCAACGCAGTCCTAGTTCCGGTGATCTCCTTCCTGGGCGCGTTGGTACGTCCCGCCCGGAACTTTTTCCTAGGTGCCGGCCCCGCCCCCTTGCGTCCTCCAACCACTAACTGGCGGACCTGCGTCATCTCGAAGTTGTTCCCCGTCTCTCGCGGGAAGATTCAGGCAACTGCCGACTCTTCCCCACCTCTCTTGCTGTACTGAGAGGAGGCTCTGTTTTCTCCTTCCTGTGACCTACTGTATTATTTTTTCCCGACACGTTATAGCAAGACCCGACTCGAAAGAGTGGTACTGAAGATTATCGACCCTGGCTTTGAATTCTGATCTGCCTGTTCACTGAGATAATGTGTAGTGGTTAAGAGTGCCAGCAGAGTCAGTCTACCTAAGTTTGAATACTGGTTCCCCACAATAGCCTGGTAATCTATTAAAAGTTCTTTTCTCTCTGCATTAGTCTTGTCTTTCTAGTAGAAATGATAATAGTATCACCTCAGAGTCACTGAAGATGAAAGTATGTAGTTTTAACTAGTCGTGCCTGGAGTTGATTTTTTATTTTTAGAGAGAAGATGGGGGAAGAGAGAAACATGGGTTTGTTGTTCCACTTATTTTTGCATTAATTGGTTGCTTGTATGTGCCCTGACTAGAGATCGATCCTGCAACCATGGTGGATCAGGCCTAAGCCCTGACCAGCTGAGCTACCTGGTCAGGGCCTAGGGTTAGTTAGTTCTTTATAAACTTTACAGTCTTGCTATCCAGGTGCACACAAACAGCATCAGCATCACCTAGGAGCTTGTTAGAAAACTCTGGTTCTACCCCAGACCTGATGAATAATAATTTGAGTTCTGAAAAGATCCCTAACATCCTTTATTTACTAGGTAATCTCATTTATCTGTGGCAGGCATATTTTTAAAACCAGTGTCATGCATCATGAAATTGCTGGCATATAATGTGTTAATTTGTATTTGTTAATCATTGGTTCTAGAACAATAGGTACTCAGAAAATACTAGTTCCCTCAGGCAGTGACGTTTTGAAAAATCAAGATCCTGGAGAAGAGGGAAGCTTAATTACATGAGCCCGATTATTTGGGACCACTTTGCCCCTAAAGAGATCCTTTAATTCTAAATGCAGTGATTGAGAAACGGAGAATTTAAGTAGAATTTTTTAGAAATCCTGTGGTTAGGGCGTTCAAAAATTGGAGTTCACTAAGGATAAGGGACTCAGGTAAATCCCAGATTTTGGTTGGGACTCTGATCCATCTGCAGTAGCAGTAGTAGTGAGCAGGAAATAAACTGGCTTTCACAAAGACTGAAGTCCGGTTTCGAATTATCTCTATCCCTGTTTGGATTCATTAAGCTTAAATAAGAACCAATTCCCAGTGCTCTTAGGTTAGATATTTACCAAAAGCAAATGTTAAGTCTTATCTGGTAGAAGATGACATCATCCAAAGACTTAGATTATCAGATTTTCATAAACAATGTTCAGAATTCAATTTAAGAAAGAAAAAGGCATTGATCCATAGGAAATCTTTTTATATTCTGGATATAGGTCTTCATAAATGCTTTTTATGTGTTACCATTTATATGGTTACAAATACCTTCTCCAAATTTGTGATCTTTTTCCTTTAAATGGTGTCATGCATAATGAATAAAAAAATTTAATTTCAACATAGATAAAGCATATCAGTCTTTTCCTTTGTGCTTGTTGATTTTCACTTTATTTTAAGAAATCCTTTCCTAATCTGAAATCATAAAGGTATTTTCCTATACCGTATTTTTAAAATAGTACAGTTTTGCCTTCTACAGGTAAGTCTTCAGTCCACCTAAAATTCTCGTGAATGATGGTAACAGTCAATTATTTTGTTTTCCATTTGGCTTACCATTTGTCTCTATGCTGTTTACGGAGAATGCTGTCTTGTTTGTTTTAGTTTCCCTGCCTGGTTTGCTTGGCATGTAGTAGACGCTTTATGAATGAATTTGAATAAAGTATATATCTTGATGGTGTGAAAGTCTCTGTAGATTCTTTATGGTTTTCACAGCACATTTAATTTACAAATAGATATTTCTATATACTGTACTCCTTATGTTCTGTTTTACTTGTCAAATATAAATGTTTCCAATTCAAATATAAATGTTTCTAATTTATTACTAAAATGATTGGTTGTAAATAATTGTCTGGTTTCCTTTTTATCTTTTCAATTTCTTGTTGTTTATTGTGATCTTTACCATAATGAGACTTGTTTGATACATTTTCTTAAGCTTTTTGTCTTAGGCTCACAGTCAAACCTCAGTTCTTCCAAAGGAATTTGTTTTTTTAGAGAGAGGGGAAGGTAGGGAGAAAGAGGGGAGGGAGAGAAATATCCATGGATTGCCCTGTTTGCCCACCCACAATCGGGGTCCTGGCCCACAACCCAGGCATTGTGCCCTGATCCAGAATCAAAACTGACCTGCAGCCTTTCCGTTTGCAGGATGATTTCCAGCCCACTGAACCACACCAGTCAGGGCCACCTAGAGAGATTTTAAGTACTAGCTATCTTTTGGGCTTCACTCCTAGCCCAATTAAATTGGTATTTTTAAAAAATTTCCCACGTGACTTCCATGTGCAATCAGGTTAAGAATCATTGGTCTGGGACCTGCTGGATAATTTTGGCTATTCCCATTTCTCTTAGGTAAGATTTTCTTTTCTACAAATCTCTTTTGATTTCTTAAGTTAAAAAATTTTTGGACAGATTTTATGAAACTTTTTCTCTGACATTTAAAAACATATAGAAATTTTCTGTGTATTTTTGTTTATGTTACTGATGGCTGAAATTTTATGTTCCTTCTTCACAACACATATTCCATGCAGTTAAATTCAACAGAGAGTTATTCAGCATCTGCTTTGTGCCAGACATTGTGCAAAGGCTTAGTGAATAAGAAAAGGTCCGACTTTCTGGAGCATGGAGTCTATAATTATTAGTGCAATATGATTTATAGAAGAAGGGAGATGTAGGGTTCTGTGTAATTATAGTGCATGGGAATTTCATCTATCCAAGGGGTCAAGGAAACCCTCTTAAAGGAGCATTTAAGCTGAGACTTGAACAAGTTCAGAAAACATACTCTTTATTTTCCTGGCTATTGCTAACATTTGGGAAAAGAAGTATTTTCCGTGGGTCATGCGAAATTGTTCTTAGCTAGTTGCCACCTTCTACATAATTATTTAATTGCATCAGTTCATGCCTCAGTGCTTCTGATAATAGAAATACTTCAAGTATATGCTTAAGGTAGAATTTGTCATTTTCACATGTTAGTAAAATGGAGATTGAGTTTAATTAGCATTAACCTAGAGATTTAAATTTAGGTAATTTAAAAACAACTAGTTTGCTTCAATTAGCTGTGGAAAAATATCTGTTATATAATCAGCAGTTGCATGTATTTGTGTGGGTGTAATCCTAGGCTCTCTCTTCTGTTTCATTGATCTATGTGTCTACAAGGTGTTTAACTCTTTTTTTTTATTTTAAGAGAGAAGGGATGGGGACAGAAAGAGGCAGAGACACATAGATGTAAGAGAATAACATCAATCTGTTGCATTGTGTAAGCCCCCTAATATGGGGCTGAACCCACAACCTAGGAATGTGCCCTGGCTGGGAATTGAACCAGCAACCTTTTGCTTTGTGGGACAGCACCCAACCAAGTGAACCACACTGGTCAGGGCTCTTGAATACTGTAGCTTTATATTAGGTTTTGAAAATGGGTATTCGGGAAATCCTCTAGCTTTTTCTTCACTATTATGTTGTCTATCGTAGGTTATTTGCCTTTTTATAAAAACTTTAGAATCAGTTTATTGATATCTACAGTATATATTCTGGTGGTTTTGAATAGGCATTGAATCTACAGATAAAGTTGGAAATAGTTGATAACGTGGGTCTTCTAATCCATAAACATGGAACATCTGTTCATTTTTATGTCTTCTTTGGTTTCTTTCATCAGTGTTTTGTAGTTTTCCACATGTAGATCCTATACATATTGTTAGATTTACGCCTGAGTCTTTATTTTTTTTGTTTGGTTCTATTGTAAATATTTTTTTACATTTCAGAATCCAGTTGTTTATTAATGTTATGTTGGGAAGCAGTTAACTTTTGTATATTAACCTTCTATCCTAAGATCTTGCTTTACTTGCTTATTAGTTCCAGGAGGTTTTTTTTTTCCCATTGATTCTTTGGGATATGTAGTTTTTCACTCAATATGCTAACACTGTTGAGGATTTTTACATCTCTGTTCATGAGAGTTACTGATCTATAATTTTTCTTTCTTTTAATGTTGATCTAGTTTTGGTATTAGGCTATTACTGGCCTCACAGAATGAGTCTAGAAGTATGGTCTTATATTTTTTCAAAGATTTTATAGAAAATTGTCATCATTTCTTCCTTAAGTGGTAGAATGCACCATGAAACCAGCTGGGCCTGATACTTTCTTTGTTGGAAGGTTATTAACTACTGATTGAATTGTTTTAATGTAGGCCTATTCATATAGTATGTTTCTCCTTGTGTGAGTTTTAATAGTCTTTCAAGTAACTGGTCCATTTCCTCTAAGTCAGGGGTGTTAAACTCATTTTCACTGGGGGCCACATCAGCTTTGTGGTTGCCTTCAAAGGGCTGAGTATAATTTTGGAACTGTGTAAATGTAACTACTCCTTAACTAGGGACAAGGAGCTTGGCACTGCCACAGGGTAGAAACAGGTGCTGGGTCAGATAAAACAGGGTGCTGGGCCAGATTTGGCCTGCGAGCCTTCTGTTTGCCACCTGTGCCTTAGATATTTCAATGCTTTGTGATTAGGCATGTGTACCTTAGGGATTGTTAGAAATTTTTGTTGAATTGTGTATTGTTACATAATGTTCTTGTTTAGTTTTGATAAGTTTCCATATTCTGAAGTCTGCTGTCTTAATATAGCTAATTCTCCCTCCTTCTATTTTTTTTAATTGAGATGAAATTCACTTAACATAAAATAAACCATTTGACCCTGAACAGTTCAGTGGCATTTGGTACATACCTAACATTATGCAGCCATCTCCATCTAGTTCTGAGACATTTTCATCACTGCAAAATGAAACCCTATACCCTCTAAGCAGTTACTGCCCATTCTCTTGTCCTCCCAGCACCAGGCAACTGCCAATCTGGTTTCCTGTTCTAGATATTTCTTACAAATGTAATAATACAATATATGACCTTTTATGTCTGGCTTATTTCATTTCGTTTAATGATTTCAAGATTCATCCATGATACAGCTTGTAGTTCTTCTTTCTTATGGCTGAATAATATTCCATTGTATGCATATACCACAACTCATTTATCCATTCATTCACTGATGGAGATTTCAGTTGTTTCAATCCTTTGGCTATTGTAAGTAGTGCTACTGTGAACAGTGTGTACATGTATTTGTTTGAGTACCTATCATCAATTCTTTTGGGTATATACTTAGAAGTAGAATTGTTGGGTCATATGGTAATTGACCCAACAATTCTAAAAAAATTTTTATAAGTGTTTATTTGAGTGAACTGATGATATATGCTAGGAAAAAGTTCTCAAATGCTCCAGAGAATAACAGCAGAATACTCATGTTCAAAACTAAAATACTCTTGAAAATTTTAGTAACAATATTTTAAAGATTATATTTATTTTTAGGAGGCGTAGCGGGAGAGAAAGAGAAACATCAATGTGTGGTTGCCTCTCGCACACCCCCTACTGGGGACCTGGCCAGCAGTCCAGGCATGTGCCCTGACTGGGAATTGAACTGGTGACCCTTTGGTTTGCAGGCTGGTGCTTAATTCACTGAGCCACACCAGCCAGGGTAAAATTTTATTAACATTTAATGATAGTAAATTATTCAACTTTTTCACAGTCTATATGAAGTTTTTTTAATGTTTTTGTAAAGATTTTATTTATTTTTAGAGTGGGGAAGGGAGAAAGAAGGAGAGAAACATCAGTGTGTGGTTGCCTCTCATGTGCCCCCCCCCCACTGGGGCCCCAGCCTGCAACCCAGGCATGTGTCCCCAGTGGGAATAGAACCAGCAACCCTTTGGTTTGCAGGCTGGTGCTTAATCCACTGAGCCACACCAGGCAGAGCTCTATGCAGTTTTTGATTTAAGGATGAAATTTATTTTAAACGTCCTCATATAAACCAATCAGACATAAATAAACTTTTGTAATGAGCTCTCAAATCTTTTTTGAAAAAAGATTTTATTTTTCTTAAAGACAGGAGAAGGAAGGGAGAAAGACAGGGAGAGAAACATCAGTGTGAGTGAGAAGCACTGATCGGTTGCCTCTTGGATGTGCCCCATCTGGGGACAGAACCCAAAACACAGTCATGTACCTGATGCAGGAATCAAATCTGTGACCTTTTCATTATGTGGTGCAACAGCCAACTGATTGAGCCAAACCAGTCAGGGCTTAAACAAATCTTTTTAATGTCTTTTTCTTGGGATGAAAATAGAATTACGGTGATAGTTTTGGTTTTTTTTTTTTATTCACATAAACTTTTTAATAACGATTATTAGCAAATCTTTATTTTTGTAACTGTTAAAGGAAGATAGAAATGTGATACTTTAAATATTCTTTACAATTACCTATGAACTATTTTATAGTAAAAAATTTAGTTGGTACTGGTTTGTTGTGTGTGTGTATGTCAGACAACTTTAAAATTGTTATTTATTGATTATGCTATTAGAGTTGTCTTGTTTCCTCTTTGCCCCCCTCTGCTCAGGAACTGACCACTCCCTCCGACAATCCCTATACCATTGTTCATGTCCATGGGTCATGTGTGTAAGTTCTTTGGCTACTGCATTTCCTATACTCTGATTTTATATCCCCATGGCTATTCTTTCACTACCTAATATTTCTTTTAAGATTTTATTTATGGAGAGAGGGAAGGGAGGGAGAAAGAGAGGAAGAGAAATATCAATGTGTGGTTGCCTCTCATGTGCCCCCCAGACCAGATCCGCAACCCAGGCATGTGCCCTGACTGGGAATTGAACTGGTGACCCTTTGGTTTGCAGGCCTGCCCTCAATCCACTGAGCCACACCAGGCAGAGCCCTATTTGTACTTCTTAATCCCCTCACCTCTTAACCCATTCTCTCACACACCCTTCCTGTCTGGCAGCCACCCAAATGCACTCTGTATCCATGATTCTGTCTCTGTCCCTGTTTACTTAGCTTGTTTTTTATATTCAATATTTGATAGATTTGTATTTATTGCCATTTTATTGTTCATAGTTTTGATCTTCCTTTTCTTTAAGAAGTACCTTTAACATTTCATATAATAATGCTTGGTGATGATGAACTCCTTTACTTTTTTCTTGCCTGGGAAGCTCTTTATCTTTTTTTCTTCTACTCTAAATGACATCTTTGCTGGGTAGAGTAATCTTGGCTGTAGGTCCCTGCTTTTCGTGACTTTGAATATTTCTTGCCAATCCCTTCTAGCCTGAAAAGTTTCCTTTGAGAAATGAGCTGACAATTCTGTGGAAACTCTCCCATGTTTTTCAAGCCATAAGATGCACATAGGTTTTAGAGGAGGAAAATAGGGGAAAAAAATTTGAAGCAAAAAATGTGGTAAAATATTTAATAACACAAATAACATAATATTTCACCAATGTCAATGTAAACAGAACTCAACAGCAGCATTAACAGCCATTATTTTTCCCAAATTGGGGGGGCAGGTAGTGCATCTTATAGTCCAAAAAATATAGTAACTTCTTTGCTTTTGCTGCTTTTAAGATTCTCTCTTTATATTTAACCTTTAGCATTTTAATTATGATGTGTCTTGGAGTGGGCCTCTTTGCATTCATCTTGTTTGGGACTCTCTGTGCTTCCTAGACTTGCATGTCTATTTCCTTCACCAAATTAGGGAATTTTTTTTCCATTAATTTTTTCTAATAGATTCCCAATTTCTTACTCTTTGTCTTTTCCTTCTGCCACCCCTATGGTGCAAATGTTGGACCTCTTGAAATTGTCCCAGAGGCTGTTTATGCTATGCTCATTTTCTTGGATGCTTTTTTACTTCACGTTGTTCTGATTGGTTGTTTTTTGCTTTCTTATGTTCCAAATCATTGATAAGATTCTTGGCTGCATCCACTCTGCTGTTGTTTCCCTGTGTATTCTTCATTTCAATTAGTGTATCCTTCATTTTTACTGGACCTTTTTTATGCTATTGAGGTCCTCACTAAGTTCCTTAAGCATCCTTATATCCAGTGTTTTGAACTCTGCATCTGATAGGTTGCTTATCTCAACTTCATTTAGTTCTTTTTCTGGAGTTTTAATCTGTTCTTTCATTTGGACCATATTTCTTTGTCTCCTCATTTTGGCAGCCTCCCTTTGTTTGTTTTTATGTATTAGGTAGAGCTGCTTTGACTCTGTGTCTTGCTAGTGTGGCCTAATGCAGTAGGTGTTCTGTAGAGTCCAGTGGCACAGCCTCCCCTTTCACCCAGGGGTAGTGTAGGTGCACCCTTTACGTGGGCTAAATACACCCTCCTCTTGTAGTTGAGACTTGTCTGCTATTGCCAGATCAATAGGAGAGATTTGCCCAGGCCAGTCAGCTACAAGGATTGTCTGTGACCACTGACAGTGATGTTCCACTGTCGGTGGATCAGCTGTCTAGGGGCCAGGGTGGTGGTGCTCCAGTGTGGTCTGTAGCTGTCCACTGGGTGCACTGGCCCTGGGGTTTCCCAGGTGGTACAGGCCAAGGTCAATCCCCCTATGTTTTGCGTGGAGTCACTCTGCCAGAGCTATAAAGTAATCTGAGATGGCTACTGCTCTTGCTGGGCTTAGAGATCCCCAGGTGAAGCCAAGCTGTGAATCTAGACTGGCTGCTGCTAGTGCAAGGCCTGGGACTGACTGAGGCCAATAGCTGCTTGTTTGAGAGGATTTAGGAAGTTGTGAAGCATGAGCCAAGACCAGCTATTCATATGGAAAAGCAGCTTGGGTGGGCCCATAAATTGGTTGGGTGGAGTCTCAGGGAATCTCCAAGGCAGGTCAAACAAGTGTTAGCTAGATTGAAGGAGTCTCAGATATGGTGCCAGTTTGCCACCTCTGTGGGGAAAGTTTCGTAAAGGGATAATGGCCTCTGCTCACCTTGATGCCAGACACTCCAGTTTCTCCCTGTATACCACTGGTGCATTTCAAGCTGCGTCCCCCAGTGCTAGAACTCAGAGGAGTCAGTCTTAGTAGGTGAGTCCATGTGTGGGTTCTTTAAGAAGAACTGAACTGCTTGGGACTGTAGAAGTTTCTTCCACCAACTCAATCCCCACTGGTTTTTTGCAGCCAGAAGACGTGGGGACTTATTTTCCTGGCACTGGAACCCTGGACTTGGGGGCCTGGTGTTGGGCTTGGACTTAGTGCCCCAGAGATATTCCTTCCGAATTTTTATCTACCACATGAGTGAGGTACCAGGCTGTTCCGTGTCTGTGCCCTTCCTACCAGTTTGCATGGATGTGGTTTCTTTCTGTAGTTGTGAGATTTCCATTCAACTTGATCTCTAATGGTGCTGAGTAATGGTTGTTCTATATTTTAGTTGTAATTTTGATGTATTTGTGGTAAGAGACGAGCCATGTCTGCCTACACCACCGTTTGACCGGAAGTCCCTGAGTGTTTTTATGATCGAAATCTAAAAGTAATCTTTAGTCTGAAGTAAACTTGGTACTCTCAAGATTTTTTTAAAAAATTTGTATTGATATTTACACAATAAATGTAATTTTAATCACTGTTACTTCTCACCACTGAAAGGTGTGCTTTTCTTTATCCTTGGGCATCTTGAATTATCTGATGTTGACAGACTCCCTGAACTGGGTTTCCATTTTTTTTTTTTTGTTCTTCATTTCGGCTTGCTAGGAAACAATGGCCTGACCGGGGCTGTCAGGAGCAGTACCTTCCCCCTTCATCTCCAGTTTTTCCTACTTCAACTTCCTCTAGTTCAGGAATTTTCTCTTTTTTCTTTCTCTCTTTCTTCTTTGGCGGTTCATGTTCTTCAGGCATATTTTTTACAACAGGCGTAATTTAAGTGTCTTCCCACATTCATAACATGTAGATTTATCAAAAAGTTTTGTTCAGATGAACTCAGCTGCTCTTCAATTGTTAATAGCAATGCTTGCTTTTATCACTCTACCAAATAAATATTTGTTGTTCATTGCCCTGGTACAGTTTTGTGCAGTCTTTATCCAAAAATAAAATAAATGCAATCCCTTTACTCTTCCTGGTATTTTTATGTTTTATTATTGTAACCTTTACAACTTTGCCATACTTGAAAAATATCTGGTATAAGACAGTGTAAGGGAAAAGGTCAAGTTGAATATATACACTGTGGTTTTACTTGGGGCCAATCCACCACTCATTTCTTCAGGTGGGGCTGACTGAGAGATCAGAAAAGCTAGAGCCCTCAGCCCAGCTGGGACTCAGCCCTCACTGCCCTTGGCCCTGCAGTGGCTTTGGCATCACAAGTGCTGGAAGGGGTCAATCACTGCAGATAAGAAGGTAGCAGCAACAGTGCCTCTTCCTGGCTCTCCTGGTCATTTTTAAGGTACCTTTTTGAGAAACTCACAGTCGTTTCACCATTTTGTGGTCCTACCAGCAGTGTATAAGTAAGTGTTCAGTGATGAAATAGAATCATAATTTGGGTTCACCATTTGACCATTTTGAAGTTTTGAGTGTTCTAACAGAGACCATGACAGTAGCATGGTCTGTGGCAACAATATTAAAAAATATTAATGCATGTTTTTAATATTATAAAATAGAATTTTAAAATATTTCTTTCAAAGATGACTTAAAGCAGTTTATAAACTTGGTATTTTTATAATTCTTTAAAATTTTTATTAATAATAGTTCTTGAAATAGGTTATGTTTGTACATATTGTAAAATTCAAAAAGCAGCAAAGTGTATCCTAATTAAACTGTAAATCTCCCTTTTCACACCTGTGAATTATTTAATTTCTGTCCTTGAAAGTAGTCTCATTTCTTGTATATTGTCCCATGTATAGTCTATAACCATGAACATATAAATATCTTTCTGTCTCTCCCTTGTTCTACCTCCTTCTCTTCCTCCCCTTCTCTTCTCCTTCCCTCTTTTTTCCTCTTTATTTTCTGTAGTTTTCTCTCTTTAACATATGTAATGTCATTCTGTACATGTTTATTACCTTGCTACTTTCGCTTATATTTTGAGAATTAATTCCAGTGGTAGTCCTTATTGTGTAGCCTTTTCCTCTTTAGTTAGAACATATTGTCCACTTATGGAAATTTCCTCCAGTAATTCCTACTTTTGCTGCTGCAAACAGTGCAGTGCTGCATTTTTACAAAAGTCATTTCTCCTTTGTCATCTATTGTCTCAGATTGAATACTCACCCTTAAGGAGAATGAGCAGTTAAATACATTTCTTAATGAATTTTCTTTCAAGCTTCTAGATTCATTTAATTTCATAGCCTTAAAAGTAGCTATAATCATAAGTAGGTGTAATAAGGTAGTTTCTTATTTCTCTGAATTAGATTTTTCTCAATACTGACAAACATGTATAACCAAATATTGCAGATTCAGTCCCCAGATGGAGCATGTACATGAGGCAGCTGATCAATGTTTCTGTCTCACATCAATTTCTCCCTTCTTTTTCTTTCCCTTCCCCTCTTTTAATAAATACTAAATATCTTTAAAAACAAAAACAAAACCTATTGTAAGTGAATTAAGTGAAGTTGCAGGGTTTCATGATAAACATGAAAAAATCAGTTTTATTTTATACTAGCAATGACAAATTTAAAAAAGAAATAAGGAATAAATTTAACCAAGGAAGCAAAACATTTGTATACTGAAAACTAAAAACATAGGTGAAAGAAATTTCAAGTTTATGGATTGCAAGATTTAGTATTGTTAAGATGGAAATAACACCATGATCTTTAGATTCAGTGCCATGGCTATCAAGATTCCAAATGCTTTTCTTGCAGAAATAGAAAAATTTGATTTTCAAATTTATATGAAATACAATAAACTCCAAATAGCCAAAATAGCACTGAAAATGAAAAACAGATTCGGAGAACTCCCAGTCATATAGGCACATAGAGTAGAATTGAGAGTCCAGACCAATACATGCATGGCTATTTGATTTTCTACAAAGGTGCAAGACCATCCAGTGAGGGTAGGATAATCTCTTCAATAAATGGTGTTGGGACAAGTGAATATACACATGCAAAGGAATGAAGCTGGATTCCTACCTCACCCTGTATACAAAAATTAACTCAGAATGGATCAAAGGCATAAATTGAAAGTCTTTGACATAAAAGCATAAACTCTTAGAGAAAAACCTAGGGGTGAATCTTCATTACCTCCTGTCTGACAGTGGATTCTTAGATGTTACACCAAAAGCACAAGCCACAGAATTAAAAACAAATTGAAATTCATCATAGTTAAAAGATTTTGTACATCAGATGGCATTATCAAGAAAGTGAAAAGGTAACTTAGAGAATATTTGCAAATTATATATCTGATAAGATTCTAACATAAGAATATGTAAAGAACTCAACAACAAAAAGAAAACTGAACTTAGAAGAAATTAGATATTTCTTCAAAGGAGATGTACAAATAGTCATCAGCCTACAAAAAGATATTCAGCTTCACTGGTCATTAAGTAAATGAAAATTAAACCACAACAGATTAACTATAATAAAAAAATAATGGAAGATAACAAGTATTGGCAAGGATGTGGAGAAAAAAGAATCCTTGTACATTGCTGGTAGGACTAGAAATTGGTGCAGTCCCTTTGAAAACCAGTTTTGGAGTTCCTGAAACACATAAACACAGAATCACCATATGACCCAGAAATTTCACTCATAGGTATACTTGTATATCCAAAAGAATTGAAAATTGGTACTCATACTTGTACACAAATGTTCATAGGGCATTGTTCACAGTATTGAAAGGATGGAAATCACTCAAATGTCTATCAACAGATGAATGGATAAACAAGTTATGGTGTATACATACTTCAGCCATAAAAAGGACAAGTATTGATACATATTACAACATGGATAAGCCTCAAAAATATATTAAATATATATGATAGAAGCCAGACAAAAGGTCACATATGATATGATTTATATGAAATTCTCAAAATAACAAGATCAAAAGAGAGAGAAAGTCACTTACTGGCTGCAAAGGGATGGGGGAAATGGGACATAGATTATTTAAAGGGCATAGTGTTTTCTTGTGACATGTTGAAAAAGTTTTGAGACTAGGGAGAGTTGGTGATTGCAGAACATTGTAAAGACTCTAAATGCTGCTGAATTGTACTCTTTTTTAAAATGTTTTATTCATTATGCTATTACAGTTGTCCCATTTCCCCTCCTTCATTCCCCTCCACCCTGCACACCCACTCCACACATTCCCCCCTTTAGTTCATGTCCATGTGTCACAAGTTCTTTAGATTCTATATTTCCCACACTATTCTTGTCCTCCCCCTATCTATTTTCTACCTACCATCTATGCTGCTTAGTCTCTGTACCTTCTCCCCTCTTCTCCTCCTCCCACTCCCCTGTTACTAACCCTCCATGTGATCTCCATTTCTATGGTTCTGCTCCTGATCTAGCTGTCCTCTTAGTTTGCTTTTGTTTTAGGTGTGGTTGTTAATAACTATGAGTTTGCTGTCCTTTCACTGTTAATATTTTTTATCTTCTTTGTCTTAGGTAAGTCCTTTTAACATTTCATATAATAAGGGCTTGGTGATGATGAACTCCTTCAACTTGACCTTATCTGAGAAGCACTTTATCTGCCCTTCCATTTTAAATGAAAGCTTTGCTGAATAGAGCAATCTTGGATGGAGGTCTTTGGCTTTCACGACTTGGAATACTTCATTCTAGCCCCTTCTTTCCTGTAAGGTCTCTTTGAGAAATCCGTTGACAGTCTGATGGGAACTCCTTTGTAGGTGACTGTCCCCTTATCTCTTGCTGCTTCTAGGATTCTCTTCTTCATTTTAATCTAGGCTAATGTAATTATGATGTACCTTGGTGTGTTCCTTCTTGGGTCCAACTTCTTTGGGACTCTCTGAGCTTCCTGGACTTCCTGGAAGTCTATTTCCTTTGCCAGATTGGGGAAGTTCTCCTTTATTATTTGTTCAAATAAGTTTTCCACTTGTTGCTCTTCCTCTTCCCCTTCCAGTACCCCTATAATTCAGATGTTGGAACTTTTAAAGATGTCCTGGAGGTTCCTAAGCCTCTCCTCATTTTTTTTGAATTCTTGTTTCTTCATTTCCGTTTGGTCATTTTTTTCTTCCTTCTGGTCCACTCCATTGATTTGAGTCCCAGTTTCCTTTCCATCACTATTGGTTTCCTGTGCATTTCCATTCATTTCACTTAGCGAAGCCTTCATTTTTTTCATCTAATTTGCGACTAAAATCAACCAGTTCAGTGAGCATCGTGATCACCAGTGTTTTGAACTGTGCATCTGATAGGTTGGCTATCTCTTGGTCACTTAGAACTGTTGGCTCTGGGGCTTTGAGCCATAATGTTTTGGTCTGTTTGCACTTGTTCGGTGTGAGAGGCAGAGCCTTAGGTGTTCATGAGGGCAGGGCGACCCAGTCTCTGGGTTATGACGCTGTATGTGGGGGTGGGGTCAGAGAGGGGCAATGGCGTTTTTTTCTGCTCTCTCATGGATTTCAGTCCCCTCTGCTGCTTCCCACAAGCAAATTGGGCCCTTCCGGTGCTAGTTCCCAGGTGTGTGGGCTTGTGCACCCTCTAGGACCCTGTGGGTCTCTCCAATGAACTCTCTGTGAGCCCGGGAGCCTCTCCTGGCACCTTGACCCCCAAAAGTTTTTCCAGTTGGTGCTTTTAGGCTTTAATTCCCGGCTCTGGGGCCCTGGGATGCGTGGTCTATCTCACTGCTTGCTCCTTTGCCTGGTTTATCTGTGGGCAAATGTGTGACCGCAGTCAGCCAGCCTCCTTGCGCCCTCACTGGGTTTGCCAGTTGCCACCTCACTCCTGGGATCTGCCAACCGCCACCTGCGTGCCTGGGTTGATCCAGCCACATCTTTCTGCGAGACCCATCTCCGCCACTGCTGACTTCGCCCCTCTTACTGGTCTGAATAAATGGTTCATTGTTGGACTTCGGTACAGTTTAATTTTCTCTCTGTTTTGGTTGTGTTCTGGTTTTTAAATATTTGTCGTTCATAAACTTGGTTGTGCGAGGTGGTACAGTGTTTCCACCTACGTCTCCATCTTGGTCGGAAGTCCCTTGAACTGTACTCTTTAATGACTAATTGTGTTATGTGAAGTTTCACTTAAAAATGTATATTTACCACCCTGGCCAGTGTGGCTCAGTTGATTGGAGCATCATGCTATAACCAGTTGTGTGTTTGGTTCCTGGTCAGGGCACATACCTAGGTTGCGGATTCGATCCCCAGTCCCGGTGTGTACAGTCCCCAGTCCAGGTGCATTCAGGAGGCAACCAATGGATTGAAGTTTCTCTCTCTAAAAGTAATGAAAAAATGTCCTCAGGTGAGGATTTTTTAAATAAATAAATAAATGTACATATACCTAACATTAAAATTTTTTTAAATTGTATGACCAAACAGCTTTAAGTGCCTTAATATTTCTTCTGGGTGGAGTTATTATACTTGTTGCATAATAAATGTTTACAGGTTTTGTTAAATAATGACCAATTAAATCATTAAAAGTCAGATTTTTTGGAAATACATCTTCTCTTAGTGGTATGGATTTTTTATGCCATTTAGTTCGTGTATCCACGAATGAAAGCTAAGGGGTTCAACCTCAATTTTATTCCTGTTTTATTTTATTATTATTTTTAACCTTAAATCTCACAACCATTGTTTATTATAAAGGTGAACCTGGTTCTCACAGTGGGCTTTTTGGTAGGATTTCTGGTGGTGATCATGGGCACCAGGGTCTTCACATTTTTGGATTTGCAGCCAAGGAGGTTAGACACCAGGATATACTCGATGAGAATGCCTTTGATCTCCTTCTTGGAAGCGTATTCACATATTTTTCGCAGTAGGCCACCAGGGCTTTGAAGGTGGACTGGCAGATTGCATGAATCTGGGCCATGTGACAAACTACACTTCTCATGGACACAAAGCCAGCTAATCGTTTCTTGCCCAGAAGCAGAATAGGTTCCCATAGCTTGTATTGCAGTGTGTGGTCGGATCATGTCCAGGGAGCACCCCTTCATCTAACAAGGCAGTCGCCCTGTTTGCAGTGTGCCACGGCTCTGGCAGTTTTCTTGTGTCCTAAGACCTGCACCAACTGCAGAGGAGCCTTGGATGGCATGGCTGCGGGTGTACATGAGATACTTGCATAGTGAGGCACTGCAACCAGAAAAAAGTCCTAGTTTATGTTTTCATAGAATCTGGCTGAGAAACATTGTTAATACAAATAACTCAGTTGTAATGGACATTTTGTTATGTCATTGTTGCTAGTTCTTTGAATGTCTGTGTCATATGCCAAAAAGCACATAGTGAGTTAATGTAAAATTTAGTTTTAATGATTTATCAGTTGATAACTCACATTTTCTTTTAATTTTTTGAAACTGAAGAATTGGAAAACACTTTATACTTGCATAAGAGTTTGATAATTATTAGTCAGTCATTCACTAGTTTCTCCACTATACCAGTATTTCCAGTTGTCCTTATTTTATTGCTCTGTGGTCAAGGTAATAAGAGACAAAGGTAGAGGAATATCTTTCTTTTGTGCAGTGAAAAAGCATTATTAAAGGGGAGAAGGAAGAGGTGAACTCTTATGACAGAGAGCAGTTTTTGAAATAATTATCTGTAAGTGTTGGAAAATCTTCTGATACCCTTAAAACCTGTCTGTATCCATGTAACTCTTGAAATATCTTTCTGTACCTTTAGGGTACTGAACTCTCTGTGAGATCTTGTATAAAATGCTTTTTACTGCCTGCTTTCAGATAAGAATCTTTGAATAACTTGGGAATTCTAGGTACTGTGATTAAATGGATGAAAGAATGGAGTTTGCCCTAAAGCTCTTTTTTGAAAATGGCCTTATTTATTTTGCTCCCGGAATAAATGTAACATTAATACAAAATTCTTTAAAATTTGGTGAATTAGGAAGTTGGCTTCTCTTATAATTCCTTTTCTAAAATCTTTCCCAGGTCAATGAGTGGTCATTGAAGATAAGAAAGGAAATGAGAGTTGTTGACAGGCAAATAAGAGGTAAATAATCATTTTGTGTCTCCTGTTCTTCACTCTCTTGGTGTATTTTGCATTAGTTCATAAAAATAAAGTGCTTCTACATATCGTAAGATATAGTTGATTCTTTTATTATTTAGAACAGTCCTATTATTTTGCTTTCTAATCATTATAAGAAAAACTGGACTCCAATGAACTCAGAGAAACTTTATATATTTTGTTAGAACTAAATCTTTCTCTGGCCTGGAATTCAGCTATTGAAGGGAGAAGAGCCATGTTCATTCGTTTGTGATTTTCTAGAATGCAGGTTAGCGTTGGAAACAAAACAGGTACTCACATACTGTGATGGACAGAATAATGGCCTCCCAAAGATGTCCACATCCTACTCCCCAGAACCTGTGAATATGTTACCTTACATGGCAGAAGGAGGTGTGCAGATGTGATTAAATTGAGGATCTTGAGGTGGGGAGATAATCCTGGGTTATCTGGCTGGGTCCAATGTAATCACAAATCACAATGCCTCCTTATAAGAGGGAGGCAATATATTGAGCAAAAGCGAGTGAAAAGAAGATACGACCACAGTACCAGATATTGGAATAATGTGCTCTGAACATGGAGGAAGAGGGCCATGGTCCGAAGAACAGTTGTCCTCTAGAAGCTAGAAAAGACAAGGAAGTGGGTTCTTCCCTGAAGCCTCCAGAAGAAACACAGTCCTTCCAACACATTGATTTTCAGACTCTGACCACCAGAATTATAGAAGAATAAATATGTTGTTTTAAGGTATTAAAAACAAAGAACTAAAGAAACCTCTTCCTACTTACAAAGAAATTATTTTATAGAATTCAGATTAAATAAACTGTACATAAGGAATGAAATTCCATTTTCACTACCCTATCTACTTTAGCCTAGCTGTAAATTGAGAAAATGTGTGTGTGTGTGTGTGTGTGTGTGTGTGTGTGTGTGTGTGTGTAAAGTTAATTGTTGTAAATTACCACATAAAATTAAGGTGACTTGGCCCTGGCCAAGTAGCTCAGTTGGTTAGAGTGTTGTCCCAGTATGCAAGGTTGCAGGTTTGATCCCTGGTCAGGACACGTACAAGAACCAATCAGTGAATGCATAAATAAGTAGAACAACAAATCAATCTGTCTCTCTCAAATCAATTTTAAAAAACTAAGGTGAGATAAGGGATAATAATGTTTAAAACTTATGATTTGCCCTGGCTGGTGTAGCTCAGTGGATTGAGCACAGGCCTGCGAACCAGAGGATCACGGTTCGATTCCCAGTCAGGGCACATGCCTGGGTTGCAGGCCAATTCCCTGCAGGCTATTTCCCAGCAAGGGAAGCACTAGAGGCAACCATACATTGATGTTTAAAAAAAAAAAAACTTATGATTTTTACCACTTTTATCCTTGGAGAGAAATTAATACTATAAAGAAATCCCAATATTACTTCCTCAAAGAAAGTATTGGAGAGGGGAATTCCATTCCCAGCCATGATGGAGTAAGTAAGGGTTTCAGACTTGTATTCCCATTGTAAATAAAGAACTGGACAAAGTCTATGAAACATTTGTTTGTAAACATTGAACAACTGGCAATGCAGAATTTTGATTACTGAGAGTAGGGAAACAACGGGAGAGAACCCTAATGTGTTCTGAATTTTCCACCTGGAGAAACTTTCTGGATCATACATAGGACATGGAAGGGGATTGCAAGCAGAACATGGTGATCTCATTGAGTTGAGGAAACAGATCAGGGAGGCTGCTGTATCTGCAGTTTGTGGGGCAGAGTATCAGAGAGAAGGGCATTGCTCAGAGAAAAAGCTCCAGATATCTACATGGGGTCCCATTGAATCTTTAACTGAATACTAAGCTGTGCATACTTAGAATGAGATTTCGGGGGGTTGGACAAAGAACAATTACTGAGGACAGAACAACCACTAGGAAGCTATAAGCTAAGCAGTTCCCAGTGCTAACAGTTGAAAGATGGCAGAGTTCTGATCCTACACAGTTATGAGACTGTTGAACATCAGGGACATTCAGAAGAGACCCCAGAAGAGTCACGCCTTAATATTGAGGCTAAAGTAGCCCTAGATTAAAGGCCACTGTTAAGTCCACACCAACAGAGCTCAAAATCAGGTCTTAAAAGCTGATCTGCAGACAGTTTAACTGTCTTCCAAAATAAAGCTGAATGCTCTTTAAAAGAACAAAAAATTTAGACATTCAAGAATTAATGGAGAAGCAGAAAAGTGGGACCAAAAATCAGAAAAATTAGGAAATATAAATAAACCCAGAAAAGAAACAGATGATAGGAAGCAGACAAGGATTTCAGACAGCTATTAGAAATATCTTGAGGAACTCAAAGGACAGTATGAACATAATAAAGAGATAAAAAGATGACACAGAAGAGAGCAAAATGGAACTTCTAGGTATGAAAAGTCTGAAATAAAGTAAAATAAAACAAAAAACTTTGCTGAATGGGCTTAACAAGCAGAATTAGACACTACAGAAAACAAAATCAGCAAAACTGAAGATAGCAAAACTATAGAGGAAAAAAAGTTTTGAAAACTGAACAGAGCATCAGTGACCTGTAGAATAATATCACATGGTCCAATGTGTAATTTGAATCTCGGGAGAAGAATCAGGAAAGGATCAGATAACTCGATATCTAATGAAAACTGCAAAACCGCAGATACAAGGAATTCTTCAAACAGGATCAACACAAAACCATACCAAGACATATCACAATCAAATTACTCAAAGTTAACAAAGAGATAAAACAGTTTGAGGAAAAAGACATTAAATAAGAAAACAATAAGAATAATTAAGGATTTATTATTGGAAACAACACATCTTTAATATGATAAAAGAAAAAACCCACATTATTCTAGAATTTTATATCCAATGAAAATAGCGTTCAAAGGTGAAGGTAAAGATATTTTCATACACAAGCCAAGAGAATTTGTTGCCAGCAGATCTACAGTACAAGAAATTTTAAAGAAAGTTGTTAGCTGAAGGAAAATTACACCAGATGCAAATTTGGGTCTACCCAGAGTAATGAAGCATGCTGGAAATAGTAAGAACATAATTAAATATAAATATTTTTCTTCTTTTTAAAAAATTTCTCTTAAAAATTATTGACTGTTTAAAATAGAAATAATAATATAGGGCTTATAACATGTGAAGAAGTTCACTTTATGACAATAGCACAAACAGTTGAATAGTGTTTTTAGAAACTTTGTAAGTTCAGTTAGTGTCTCAGAAGCCTTGTTTTATTCCTGCTCATTGTGTAACTTCTCACATCTGTACCTCACTTATCTTGTTAAATGATCTTCAAACCCTTTCTCTTTATGGTATTTCCTATTATTTCTCATACATAGCAGTTTATTAGTTAGCTGAGAAATGGTATCAGAAAAAGATTATGGGTTTTGGAGTTTTGATACTACCAGGTTTAACCCCGTCTTTGCTATCAGTTAATCATCTATCCATATTAAATTTGTTTAAATCTCATAGAATTGTTGTGACAAGTAAATCTACAAATGCATATAAAGTGGTAGAGAGTTTACTATATTGATGCTGACACACACAAAAAAAGTACTTTAGACAAAATAGAGATATTTTGAGAAAAAGTTTGAGATAATGTGATGCTTTAAATGTTACTTACATATGCACATCATAGAAACACTTTTAACCCCTTTCAGTTGGGTTTTTTAAAAAATTTGTTTATTGATGTTAGAGAGAGGAGAAAGGATGGGGGAGGGGAGGGGGAGAGAAAAATATCAATTTGTGGTTTCACCTATTTATGAATTCTTTGGTTGCTTCTTGTGTGTACCCTCACCAGAGATCGAACCCACAACCTGGGCATGTTGAGATGATACTCTAACCAACCGAGCTACCTGGCCAGGGCCGTTTAGTTTTATATTAGCAGTCACATCACAATGACTGGATTTTTATATATTATATATATATAGTATATACATATACAAGAACAAGTACCTGCAATACCCTGATCTTAGAAGTCAGGATATTGGTTACTCTTGTTGGGAGCATGGCAAGTTACGGGGGGCATAGAGAGAGATTATGGCATATTGATAATGTTCTCTTAATCTGCCTCCTGGTTACATGGGTGTGTTTAATTTGTGAAAATTTATATAGCTCTACAGTTTTATGTACTTTTTTAGAAGTATGATATACTTCAAAAAAGAAAAGTTTAAAGAGAAAAACAGTAGTAACTTCAGTAAAGCAAAGTATAACTACAGGTCCTTCTCATATCATGGAGGAGTCATGGTAGCTTTCAGTCAAATGTAACATATTCAGAGCACTCACGATGTTAATATTGGGGTAAATTTAGGTCATTTTGCCCATCTCAAAGGTATATAGTTAGCTTGCATCTCTTCTCCCCATAACTATAATACACATACTGATGCGGAGAAATATAAATAAGACAGCTAAAATTGTTCTGAAATCACACCATCCAGAAAGAACATTTTGGTGATCATCCTTCAAGATATATTTCTATCTGTAGTTGTAGTTAAATTACACACAAATACTTGTTTATAAATGTATTATAACATTGTTGCTACTTTATTTCTTATAGTAAAATATACATGACATAAAGTTGGCTCTTTTAACCATTTTTAAGTATACAGTTCAATGACATTAACTCTATTCACATTGCTGTGTAACCATCATCACTATTCATCTCCGGAACTAATCCTTCATTCCATACTGAAACTCTATACCATTAAACAATAACTCTTCATTTCTCCCTCTCCCCCTTTCCCTGGTAATCACTGTTCTACATTCTGTCTCTGTGTATAATTTGACAGTTCTAGGGACCGTGTACTAGTGGAATTAAACACTGTTCTTTTTATTTGCATCTGTGTTGTTTTACTTACAGTAATGCTTTTGAGGTTCAACCATATTATAGGATATATCAGAATTTCCTTTTTAAGACTGAATAATATTCTATTGTATGTATAAACTTTATTTTGTTTATTCTTCTGTCAATGGACATTTGGGTTGTTTTACCTTTGGTCTGTTGTGATTAGGCTGTTATGAACATGAGTGTACAAAATCTGTTTGAGTACCTGCTTTAAATTCTTTTGTCAGTATACCCAGAAGTATAACTTACAGGGCAAATGGTAATTCTGTATTTAAATTTTGAGAAACCACCATGGTGTTCTCCACAGGACTACATTATTTTACATCTTTAACATTAAGGACTAAGATGCAAAGCAACCACATATAAAGGAGAATATAGAAAGGTCACTGTGCATGCCCAGGGAAAGATGCTGACTCTGAAAAGACCTGAGAAGTCTTTAAGGTTACACCTTAAGCTGATTTTCAGCAGAGACACCATACAACAATAAAAACAAAAATGAAGAAAACAGCAAATCCTGGGGAAGTGGGAGAATCTGATTTCCAGAGTTATCATGTGATGATTCAATGTCCATTTTCAACAACAACAAAAGAATCACAAGCCATACAAAGAAATAGAAAATATTGCCCATTCAACAGAAAATACATCAACAGAAAATGTTCCTGAGAAAGACCAGATGACAGATTTACTAAAAAAAAAAAAAGACTTTAAACAACAATCTTAAAGGTGTATATAGATATGGAGGCAGTCAAGGAAATGATGTGTGAACAAAATGGGAATATCAATAAAGAGAAAGGAAAAATAATTGAAATGAAAAATTTGATAGAGTTGTTTAAAAACAGATTTGAGCAGCTAGAAGAATCTAAACTTGAAAAATAGTAAAATTGAAACAACCAACTCTGACAAACAGAAGGAAAAATTTTGAAGTAAACAGAGCCAAATGATCTGTGGGACACCATTAAACACCCAAATGTACATATTGTGGGAGTTCCAGAAGAAAAATAGAAGGGCAGAGAGATTATTTTAAGGAATAATGACAAAAATTTCCCAGATTTTATGAAAGATATGAATATAATTATCCGAGAAGCTCCACACACTCCCAAGTAGGATAAATTCAGAGACCCATGTCAGGGCACGTTCTAATCAAACTGCAGAAAGACAAAGAGAATATTTAAAGCAGCAAGAAACAACTCATCACATACAAGGGATCCTTCATAAGATTTTTAGCAGATTTCTCATCAGAAATGCTGAGGGCTAGAAGGCAGTGGGTTAATATATTTAAATACAGAAAAGAGTCTTATTAACCAACAGTCCTATCTCCAGCAAAATGAGAGAGAAATTCATTCACACATAAACAAAAGTGAGGGAGCTTGTTACTTCTAGACCCCCCTGGTAAGAAATGCTGAAGGATACCTTTTAGGTTGAAGTGAAAGGACAATAGTAACTTGAAGCCACATGAAAAAAAAAACCCACATATATCTAGTAAGGGTAAATAAATACATGGGTAATTATAAAAACTAGTATTGTAACTTTGGCTTGTAACTCCATTTTTTATTTTCTACATTATTTAGGAGACTTGTACATTAGAAATTATGAGTCTTATATTTTTTAACACAGTGCATAAAAAGTATACTTTTATGACATGAATAACTGAATGGGCCTGAGGACAGAGTTCTACAGAAGTAAACTTTTTGTATGCTGTTGAAGTTAAGCTCATATAAATTCAAATTAGGGTTATACCTTTAGGATATTAAGTGTAATCCTCATGGTAACCACAAAAAAAATAGCTACAGATTATACACAAAAGCAAATGAAAAGTAACTTGAACAGTTTCACTGTAAAAAAAAAAGCGAGTAAACACAAAAGAAGACATTAATACAGGAAGTTTAAGCCAAAAACATACAAAGGTCTACAGAAAAAAGTGACAAAATTGCAGAAGTAAGTCCCTCCTTATCAGTTAAGACATTAAATATGAGTGAATTAAACTGTGCAATTAAAAGAGCTTGGCAGAGTGGATTTTTTTTTAAAAGACTATTGTTATGCTATCTAGAAGAGACTCACTTTTTTTCTAATTTATTTATTCATTTGTTTTTTAGATCTTCATCCAAGGATATGCTTATTGATTTTAAGGGGGTAGGGGGAAAACATCAGTGTAAGAGAGAAACATTGATTGCTTGCCTCCCACACACACCCCAACCAGGGATTGAATCCACAATCTAGGTATGTGCCCTGACCAGAGATTGAACCCACAGTCTTTTGGTACACATGAGGACACTCCAACCAACCAAGCCATTAGGTCAGGCCTAGAAGAGACTCACTTTAGATCCAAAAATACAAATAAGTTGTAAGTGGAAGGACAGGGAAAAAGATATTTCATGGAAATAGTAACCAAAACAGTGAAGGTTGCTATGCTAATAATATAAGACAAATGTTTAAATCAAAAGAGATTCCAAGAGACAAGGACATTATATGTTAATAACAATGTAATACAATGGGAAAATAACAATTATATACATGTATTCATCTAATAAATCATCAAAATGTATGAAGCAAAAATTGACAGAATTAAAGAGAGAAGTAGGTCTACCGTAATAGTTGGAGACTTTAATAATCCAATCTGAAAAGCAGATAATAACAACCAGACAGAAAGTAAATACAGAAATAGAAGACTTGAACAACACAATAAATCAACTAGCTCTAATAGACATAAAGAGAATTTCTCAGATAACAAAATACACATTCTCCTCATGTGCACATGGGACATTTTCCAGGATAGACCAAAATGTTAGGCCAAAAATCAAGTCTCAAGAATTTTTAAACAATAGGAATCGTATAAGGGGTCTTCTCTAACCATACTTTGGTTGGTTAGAAATCAGTAACAGAACACTGGAAATTTCACAAGTACGTAGATATTAAACAGTGTTACACAACAAAAAATCACAAGGGAAATGAGAATATACTTAGAGTTGAGTGAAATCCACAACACAGTATCTCAATTAAAATTTATGGGACTCAGCAAAAGCCGTGCTCGGAGAAATTATAGCTGTAGCTGTAAAAAAAAAACACATCGAAAAACATGTCAAATCAACAACCTAAACTTTACAACTTACAGATTACACAAAGAAGAGCAGTAAAGCTAGCAGTAGAAAGGAAATAATGGAGATTAGAGCAGAAATAAACAAAATAGAAAATAGAAGAAAAATTAGAGAAGTCAAAAGTGAATTCTTCAAAATAATCGACAAAAAATTGGTGAACCTTTAGCAAGATTAAGACTCAAATTCCTAAATCAAATGAAAAAAGGAGCATTACTAACGATTCTACAGAAATAAAAAATAGGAGAGTACAGTGAACAGTTGTATTGCACACTAGCAAACTGGATAACCTAGATGAAATAAACAAATTCCTAGAAACAAAATCTATGAAGGCTGAAATATGAAGAAAAAAACAAAATAGATCAGTCATCAAAAATCTGACAAAGAAATGCTCTAGACTTAATGTATTTATTCACCTCTGATTTCTACCAAATGTTTAAAGAACTAACAGCAATTCTTCTCAATCTTTTACCAAAATAAAACAACAAAAAAAACTAAAGAGAAGGGGAGTGGAATATTACATTTTGCATGTAAGAAGGACATAAATTTGGAAGGACTGAATATGGACTGAATGTGTGTGTTTCTCCCAAATTTTATATTTCAAAACCCTAATCCTAATGTGTCAGTAGTATTTGGAGGTGAGATCTTTAGGAGGTAATTAGGTCATACGGGTATAGTCCTCATTAATGGGATTAGTTCCCTGATGAGAAGAGACACAACAGAAGATCTCTGTCCGGCCATGTGAGGATCCAGCAAGAGGCCTTCCATTTATAAGCCAGGAAGTTGGTTTTCACCAGGAACCATATTGGTTTGGGGCACTTTGATCTTAGACTTCCCAACCTCCAGAACTATGAGAAATAAATTCATGTTGCTTAAGCCACCTAGTCCATGGTGAAATAAACATGTACACAAAGATTTGAAATTGAGGTCTCAAAAAGACATTTATATATGCAAGTTCATAACAGCATTATTCACATTAACTAAGGTGCTCACTTTGGCAGCACATATATACCAGTAGCTAAGAATTGGAAACAACCCAGGTGTCCAATGATAGATGAATAGATAATATACATGCAGTGAAATATTATTTAGCCTTAGGAAGGAAACTGCTATGTGCTGTAATGTGGATGCACATTGAGGGCATTATACTAAATGAAATAAGCCAGTTACACACACAAAAAAATAAATATTGTATGATTCCACTTATATAAGGTATCTAGAATAATCAAATTCATAATGACAGAAAGTAGAATAGTGTTTGCCATGGGCTGGTGGAAGGAGAGAATGGGGAGTTGCTATTAAATAGGTTTGAGTTTCAGTTTAAAACTGGAGGTGGATGGTGGTGATGTGATGGGTCACAAAAGTACTAATATACTTGATACCACTGAACTGAGTACTTAAAATGGTTAAGACAGTATAAAAATAATCTTGACTGTTCATAAAGCACATTATATAGACATATCCTAACACTAGTTGATGCTGTTATGATACTGTTAATATGTTTGGGTATTCCTTAAGTTGCAGACTTTGTAAGTCATGAGTGACTACAGAGATTGTGCTCCCACAATTGTAGCAATACTATTTACTGATTATTGGAGCAAGCTCTGGAATGCATTTGCAGAATTAAAGTTCCTTAGTACCAATGCAAACAAACATTAGGAAGGGTTTGCCAAAGCAGTTTTGAAATTTTGTCTTAGTGTAGTAAGATATATTTTTATTCTTAATGTTTTACCTGTAAATACCAAAGTTGTGGATATCCTCCTACCTGTTTTCCTATTTAACAGACATATGTAGATCACACTAAGAACAGATTTAAGTACCAGTACATCTCCTGATTTACCCTTAACTTTTTGATGTTTTGTGTTGTGCTTTAAATTAGATATTCAAAGAGAAGAAGAAAAAGTGAAACGGTCTGTGAAAGATGCTGCCAAGAAGGGTCAGAAAGATGTGTGTGTGGTTCTGGCCAAGGAAATGATCAGGTCAAGGAAGGCTGTAAGCAAGCTCTACGCGTCCAAAGCTCACATGAACTCTGTGCTCATGGGCATGAAGAACCAGCTGGGTAAGATGGCCATTACCTTACAGCCACCTAATTAATGCTGATGCTCTTGTTATTATCAGTACTGGTTTCCATGAATAGGAAGAACAGTCTTGGCTCTAATTTTTATTATTTTTTTTTACCATCTTACTTTGGGTATTATACAAAATGCAAAATATTACTATGATTATTTTATTGTTTTTTATTTTCTTTTGCTCATGTTGTTGAAGTAATGGCAAAATCTACACATAAAACTTCTTGGTTTAAAAGTTAGAATGTATTTCCTCATTTGAACAGTTACAGAGTGACTTGAGACATAGGTTAAATTTTATACCCAGTTGGTTTCTGTTCTTTCTTAATTTTTGTTAAGTGAAGGAGTCCTAATTCAGAATTACAGTTGCTAAGAATGGCAGCAAATGACTGCCAGAAATTTAGGCTGAATATGTACTCAGAAATTATGGAGAAATTTTTCACTAAAGAGTATTTTCAAATCTGTCAGATACTATATTCAGTTAGAAGAATAAATGTTTCTATTTAAAAGTTGGTGCCAAATTAGTACCTAATCCATTATTTGATTGTAGTAAGTTGTGAAGGTATTGCTTTATGTTTGGTTTTAACACTTGGACATGGTTTGTAAACATGCATAATAATTAATATATTATCAGTTTCTCTCTTTAGATACTGAAGAAAAAATCACACATTAGGAGAGAGTATAAAAATATGACAAACTGTTTGTGTCATATCTTCTTAACTTAAAAAAACTATTATTCCAGCCCTAGAATAATGTATTTAGGCTCTTTAAAAACTAGATATATCACTTAGCTATAAGCTTTTTCAACAAGCCAAGTATTCAGTACCATGAAGAAATAATTTAATCTTATCTGTCACTTTGAAAGCTTACGTAAATACTGTGACCTTTTGCCGCCAGCTTTGAAAACTTCTTGTTTGTCTCCTATTATTTTTATTCTCTATTTTTTGTGTAACATACTGAAAAGATGCATGCATGTTCAGTTGACCATGAGAAACTTTTTAAATTTTTCACTATTTTCTTTACTGAATCAACATCAGAAAACATTGCTTATTTATTCTGCCTTTTTCCCTACATGAATAAATCACTGTATGCACAGTCTCTTTTTGCCTCCAATTGAAGAGATAAAAGTACACAGGATAATACAGTAGATACTAATGTACTTATGACCCAGAACCAATGCAATTTGATATTTTGTTATATTTACCTCAGTTTTTAAAAGAAATAAAACATTATTACTAAACTTGAAGCTCATTTAATATATTTTCCCAGTTCCATCCCCTTCTCTCTCAATCCCCAGAGGAAACCAATATCACGAATCTTAAAATTTGTGTAAATGGTATTATACTATACATACTGTTCTATGCCTTTTCTCATTCATTATTGTATTTTTGAAATACACTCATAATGATAAATATGTATTTTAACTAGTGGATGGTATTCTATGACATGGATATATTATTTTATTTTTCTTTCCCCCATTGATGGATATTTTGGCTATTTTCAGTTTTTGCTATTACTAACAGTGCTGCTCTGAATGTTCACTGTTGCACATGTGTAATGGCTTCTTCAGAACAGTTATATACTCAGAAGTGGAATAGCTGGATTTAAATTATTCTAGAATTGTAAAATGGCTCTCCGAAGAGGTTTTATTAATTTATATTTCCAACAGCAGCAGATGAGAGTTCTTTTTTCCTTATATTTTTTAAAAAATATTTTTGTCTGTTTTTAGAGAGAGGAGAAGGCGAAAGAGAGGAAGAGAGACATCAGTGTGTGGTTGCTTCTCGTATTCCCCCTACTGGGGAACTGGCCTGCAACTCAGGCATGTACCCTGACTGGGAATCAAACCAGCGACCCTTTGGTTCATAGGTCCGTGCTCAATCCATTGAGCTACACCAGCCAAGGCCCTTATCTCTTGATATCATCAGACTTCTTAAGATTTGAGAAGTGTTAATCTTATTTTAACATTTCTTTAGGAGCTAGTGAACTTGATCACCCTCTTCTGTTCACCTTTTCTTCCTTTGTACTGATTGCAAAAGACCTTTTCAAGCAATTATAGCTCAAAAATAATCATTAATGTACATGAAAAAAAACCTTTTCTCCCACAACACATACTTTCAGTAGTAAACGTAATGAAAGCTCTCTATGTACTGCACATAAGACAAGAAGCTGTTATCCTTTAAATATACTTTTATAACAATATAAAAATGTTGTTTCAAATGTATATTATTTTGTGGCTTTATCACAACTGGAAAGTAAAATATCTATCCTTTGATCTTTAAATGTTAGAAAAGAAGGGAAAGGGCCTAGCTAAAGAACAAGTATAGGACTTCCGGCCAAAATGGAGGTGTAGGTAGACACACTGTGCCTCCTCACACAACCAAAAGAAGGACAACAACAAATTTAAAAACAAAAAACAACCAGAACTGACAGAAAATCGAACTGTATGGAAGTCTGATAACAAAGGAGTTAAACAAGAAACATTCATCCAGACCTGTAGGAGGGGCAGAGACAGGCAGCCGGGCAGAGAGGACTCTTAAGTGAGGTGGTTGCTGGAGGACCAGGGCAGGCAGGGCAGCGGCTAGCAGAGTGGGCAGTCCCACATTAGCGTGCAGATAAACTGGGAAGAACAACTCCGGATTGAGACAGACTGCGCAACCCAAGCTTCCAGTGTGGGGAAATAAAGCCTCAAATCTCTGAAAACACCTGTGGGGGTTGAGACGGCAGTGGGAGAAACTCCCATCCTCACAGGAGAGTTTGTTGGAGAGAACCACAGGGTCCTAAAATGTAAACAAGCCCACCCACCTGGGAACCAGCACCAGAAGGGCCCAATTTGATTGTGGGTAGTGGGGAAAGTGACTGAAAACCAGCAGAGAGCGGAGCAAGCTGCATTGTTTCTTCTTGAATCCCTCCCCCACAGATAGTGTCCCAACGCAGCAATGTTGGTTGTCCTGCCCTGGTGAACAGGCTCTTCCCCTTACTACCGAGACCAAAAAAAGATGGCCCAAATGAAATAATAGATCAAGGCTCCAGAAAAAATACAACTAAGCGACGAAGAGATAACCTATCAGATATACAGTTCAAAACACTGGTGATCAGGATGCTCACAGATTTGGTTGAATATGCTTGCAAATTAGATGAAAAAATGAAGGCTATGCTAAGTGAAATAAAGGAAAATGTACAGGGAACCAACAGTGATGGGAAGAAAACTGGGACTCAAATCAATAATTTGGACAAGAAGGAAGAAAGAAACAACCAAACAGAACAGAATGAAGAAACAAGAATTCAGAAAAATGAAGAGAAGCTTAGGAACCTCCAGGACATCTTGAAACCTTCCAACATCCAAATCATAGGGGTGCTGGAGGGAGAAGAGGGAGAGCAAGAAATTGAAAACTTATTGAAAACATAATAAAGGAGAACTTCCCTAATCTAGCAAAGGAAATAGACTTTCAGGAAATCCAGGAAGCTCAGAGAGTCCCAAAGAAGTTAAACCCAAGGAAGAACACACCAAGGCACATCATACTTACATTACCCAAGATTAAAATGAAGGAGAGAATTCTAGAAGCAGCAAGAGAAAAGGAGACACTTACCTACAAAGGAGTGCCTATAAAACTGTCACCTGATTTCTCAAAAGAAACCTTGCAGGCAAGAAGGGGTTGGAAAGAAGTATTTGAAGTCACGAAAGGCAAGGACCTCCATCCAAGATTATTACTCTGTCCAGCAAAGCTATCATTTAGAATGGAAGGGCAGATAAAGTGCCTCCCAGATAAGGTCAATTTAAAGGAATTCATCATCACCAAGCCCTTATTATATGAAATGTTAAAGGCACTTATCTAAGAAAAAAATATGAACAGTAAAATGACAACAAACTCATAGTTATTAACAATCAAACCTAAAACAAACAAAAAGACAACAACAGGCAACTAGAATAGGAACAGAATCACAGAAATAGAGATCATATGGAGGGATATCAGTGGGGGAGTGGGTAGGGAGAGAGGGGAAAAAGTAGCTTAAATGGTAGGTAGAAGATACACAGGGGGAGGTTAAGAATAGTATAGGAAATGTAGAAGCCAAAGAACTTATAAATATTACCCATGGACATGAACTAAAGGGGGGAATGCAGTGGGAAGAGGTATACAGAGCAGAGAGGAATAAAGGGGGAAGATGGGACAAATCTAATAGCATAATCAATAAAATATATTTTTTAAAAAGAACAAATATAAATGACCCATGGACATGGATGACAGGGTGGGGATTGACTGTGGGAGGTAGGAAGGGCAGGGCAGAGCAACGGGGGAAAATTGGGACAACTGTAATAGAACAACAGTAAAAGAAAGTGCCATAAGGCTCTCTGTTCCAGATCCTCTGCTCTTTTCTTACTTCATATGCATCCCCAATCACTCCCTGTATTTTCCTCTGGGAAGCCAAGGCAGCATATAGTTTCAGTAAACGTTCCACATGGATTTCTAAAAGACAAGGATTCTAGCCCTTCTGTTCTTTGGTCTTACTTTGTTAGCTTTCCTGTTTTCTGTTTTGGAGACTAATAATAGTACCTTCCTCACAGGGTAGTTACGAAGCTCAATTCAGTGCCTGGTACATGGTAATTGCTATATACTGCAGGTACTAAGTATTATCATTGTCATCATCAATTTAGTCTTTTCTACTTTCTGAGAAATTTCCTCAACTCTATATCCATTTGTTCTCATGAATTCTTTATTTTGGCTATCTTAATTTTTATTTCCAGGACAGAGTTCTCTGATAGTTCCTTTTTAAAAAATCCCATTCTTATTTCATGAGTGCAGTATTGTCCCTTATTGATAGTCTTTTTTTTTGAAATGTTTTGTTTTTTGCATTGGTTCTCAAAGCTCTGTCTCCCCATCATTTCCTCCTTCCCTACCTCTTTCTTCTTTTTTAAGAAAGAAAGAGAGAAAGGAAGGGAAGAGAGGAGGGTGAATGGAGGAGGCTGGATTAAATGTAGGCTTCATGAGAACCTTCTACAATCTCCTCAGCAAATAGACTAAACTACAAAGAGCAAGATGCAAATACATTTAATAAATACATTTCTTTTAGCACCTATTATGTACCATATACATTGCTGGGCACTGGAGATAAAATAGTGAACATTACAGGCATAGTTGTTGCCCTCTAGGTATAGGGTAAAAAGCAGATAATTGGGTAAAGTTCATAAAAATAAAAATCAAATAAATGTATATTTATAATTGTGATTTGTGATAAGCACTAGGAGACTGTAAATGGGAAATGCAGTCAAAGATGTCTCCTTATAGGCAAGGGTGAAATCTGAAGGCAGATGAGCAATTAAGTGTATGTGTCGGGGGGATATTCCAAGTAGAGCGCCAGCATGTGTAATGGTCATGGGGCCATAAAGAACAGTGCACTCCAAACACTGAAGGAAGAAGGTCTGGGAGGTTGGGTACACCAGCTCTCAGGTTGATGGCCAGTGAGGATGAGCAGGGAAGTGAAGAAGACAGATTTTACAGCTGTTAAAAGCAAGAGTTCTTAGAAACAAGTTCATATTGAGATGTGCTGTGCAGATAAAATGCAGTGGGAGTTCAGAGGAAGAGTATTTGGGGGAGAATCAGGGAGGCACCTGAGTGGAGGAACTGGGGTGCACAAAAGCTCAGGTGAATATTTCAAGCTGTGTTCAGCCAGCAGCACTTGATTCAGTTTGACATAAGTGCATTAAGGGAGCAGTGGGAGGTGAAGCTAGAAAGGTAATTTGGAGTCAGTTTTAAGAGTTAAGCTAAGGCATTGTAACTACATTTCATAGGCATTGGAGAGCCTTGGCACATGGTAAGCACAGACTGCAGATGCAGGGATGGACTGATGCAGCAAGATGGGGGGCAGTGGGACCTGGGAGGTAATGGGTAGAACCTGAATAGGTGAGTCTAATGGGATGGAGTGGAAGAGAGGGCAAGAGGAGGAACTGTTCTTGGATGCAGAGTAACTGGGACTCGGTGAAGGATAAATAAGCTTGAGATGCTCCAAACCCTTGAACATGGAAAGATTACAGAGCCATTAAAAGACACTGGAATGCTAGGGAGAGGAACAGACCTAAGAGAGAAAGGAGATTCTATTTGGGGCTGTCCAGATTCACCAAAAGAGGATCACCTGAGTTCTCCAGCACCAAAGACACTATCTGGTTGGGGGAAACCCCAGGGAGGGTTGTTGAGCGGGTTTATAATACAGTGTTGCTTGTTGGCAAGTTAAATACAGCTGAGAAGGTAACTCAGAATAGACCCCAGCACAGGCAAGAGGGAGGAGTCTACACTTAGGAAATGAGAAAAGAGAAAACTAGAAATAGTGTAATGAGAGTTACTGAGAGGTCTTGCTTTGAATGTGCCTCATCCCACCCTGCACCCCTCACCTGTTGGTGCTTTGAAAAGCCGTCATTTGATGCAGTCATTCCTTTTCCTTAAGATGTTCCTCTATTCAAATGCAAGCATCTCTGGGAGGGGTAATATGCTAAGCCTTGTCAGCTATTAATACATTATCCTGATTAGATGCCTTGCAGGAGATAGCTTTCTGACAGTAGCTTCTCACAGAATAAAACAGATGATGAGTATGTTTTGATTGAGGGGAGAAAGGTTCAAAGGTGGGACTGGAAATACAATTACCATATGATCCTGCAATTGCAGTTCTGGGTATATACTCAAAAGAATTGAAAGCAAGGAGTCAAACAAATAATTCAACACCCTTGTTCCCTAGTAGCATTATTCACAATGGGCAAAAGGTAAAGCAACCCCAGTGTCCACTGAAAGATGGATGGATAAATAAAATGGGTGTATACACAAAATGGAATGTCACTTCGCCAAAGAGGAAGGAAAATCTGACACGTAACAAATGGATGAACCTTGAAGGCATTATACTAAACGAGATACAACTGTCACTAAAGGACAAATACTGTATGATGCCATCCTGTGAGGTACCTAAAACAGATTCATGAAGGCAGAAAGTAGAATGGTGGCATCAAAGGTTGGGAGGAGGGGGGAAAAAGTCAAGAGTTAATGGTACAGAATTCCAGTTTGGGAAGTTAGAGAAAAGTGCTAGAGATACATAGTGATGATGGATGCACAATAATGTGAATGTGCTTGGTGCCACTGAACTATACACTTAAAACTGGTTAAAACATTAAATTTTGTAATACATGTTTTGCCACAATTAAAAAAAAAAGGTGGGCAGGCCATGGTGGGGTCCTGGTGACAGAGCCAGAATAGGAGCTCTAAGCCCTTGAGCCGTGGTGGCAGTGTCTGGGGGAACAAGAAAGGCATCCGGGGAGAGCCAGGCTGGGGCTGTCCTCCCTGGGCACCTTGTTGTGGTTTCCTTTTTTGGCTTTGTTTCTTTATTTCATTTTGTGCTTTGATTGGAATACTTGAAAGTAAGTTTACCAAGTATGTATCCTTGAGTTGAAATATCACATTTGTGAAATGTAAACTAATTTGTTGAATAAAAACACATTTTTAATAATGTTTTCGTATTTTTAACTTAAAAGTTCCATAGGCATGCTTTGTAATTTTCATTCTGGTTGCAGTAGCTCTTCCCGCTTAGGTCAGTGATTCCCAATCAGTGACAGTTTTACCCTTTGGGGGACATTTGGCAGGTTTGGAGACATATTTGGTTGTCAGAACTGGGGAGGGGGAATGTAGTTATTGGCATCTAGTGGGGAGAAGCCAGGAATGCTGCTAAACATCCTAGAAGATATAAAACAGCCACATACAACAAACAGAAATGTACAAAATGAAAAGTAAATGTTCATCAATTTCCCTGTCTTGGTTTGAGTCCTCTTACCCACCAACTGTTCTGCAGTTTGCTTTTCTCAGTCTAACAGTGTGTGTGTGTGTGTGTGTGTGTGTGTGTGTGTGTGTGTGTATGGATACACACACACACACACACATTTACAGTATTTATTACCCAGGTATTTATTATCCAGGTCTACAACTCCAAGCCCTGAAATAAACAAATAGGAACAGACTTTTCTCTTTATTTGGCATTCAACATTTAATTGTCATCTAGCATATAAAAGATTAAAATACAGTTTTTTCAGGCTGGGTTGGGCAATAATATTCTAAAATAAATATATATCTGTATTATGTATTCTCCATAGTAGTGTTTATTCAGTGGGTTTAAATGTTTTCTTTCAAAACTTTTACAAATTCAAATTTATAGTGCATAATTGTCTTTTCTAAGTAAAATATTTTTCCTTGCACAATATGCAGCACTGAAGTTTTTTAAAGGGTGAGAAACATCTACCTCCCTAACAAATTGATAGTTTGCAGTTGTTTCTCATATTCGATTTCAGCTGTTATTCATATGAATCCTTCTTTTACTCTATTGTAAATATAATGTAAGAATACACAATTGGCATTTGTGTCGCAAGTGAGATGACATGAGATGGTCATTCCTCTAGAATTTTAAAGTCCTGTTCTTGTAGCAAACTGTATCATCAGAAAGCTTCATTTTCACATCTCCCAGCCACCGTAGCTTTGCTTCCCACAGAAATCCCTTTGCTGAGCTATGTTTTTATGGTATTCCTTTGCTTTTTTTAATGGATAAGAAATAGCCATAATTAAGAATATTTCTGTAACATCTGTGCAGTTACTGGTACAGTCAATAAAGATTGTGGTAAGATACTTAGTGCTGGAAAAAAAATATCTTTCCCAGTGACACAGTATGATACTATCAGTGAGTGTTCTACAGCCCCAAACATTATTAACCTCTGTGTTATAGCTGTTGAGACACTTAGAGCTAAATTTAATGCCAGTTGCAATAGCTCTTCCGGCCTAGGTCAATGCAGTTTTGCCCTTCAAAGGACGTTTGGCAGTGTTTGATGGCATTTTCGATTGTCAAGACTGAGCTAATGGAGATTTTGCCATTGGCTATCTCATGGGTAGAAGCCGAGGATGCTGTTAAACATCCTCAAATACATGAATAGCCACCTACAACAAAGAATTATCGAGCCCAAACCATCAGCATTGGCACTGTTCTGAAACTTGGGCCTGCATTTATGCCTCCAACTATTGAGCTATTGTGTAAATTGCTTCAAATTATTTTTTCAAGTTGTAGCATATAAATTATAGGTAAACTTGACTTTAAATTTTGAAAGTTTTCCACATATGCATGGTCAATGATTCCCTTTTATGGCCATTGGCTTGAGTTACCCATATTACAAAATGTTTATGCACTCTTTTATCTCTCTCGTTTATATATTGTGTTGGATATTTCCTTGTATATCATTTATCATTTAACTGTTTTTCTTTGCTATAAGGAAGAAGTATCTTACTTTCTCTAAAGATACTCACTTTTGAGGCTCAAAGGTTTTTAATACCACTTCTCCAGGGTTCCACTTGTCATTATTGTGAAATGTCATTGTAAGATTCCATATTTACTTAAAATTTTATTTATTGTGTTTGTAATTGCCATGTTTAAGATGGCTTTTAAAATCCAGTCTGGTCTGTGAATGTGTTGCTCCTCTGGCCCCTTGCTACCAAGGAGCTGCATTATTTAATTTTCTTTTCTGCTTTTTAAAAATTTAATTGTAATTCCCTGAAAAGCCTGTTATAGGTAGAGAGAGCTTTGTGTTTCGTTGCTTTCTTTCATTACTGCTGTCAATTCTTTTTCAAATATTTCTGTTTATCTTTGCATTAGTGAGTTATGAAGCCAAGTCTCTATTTAGCTTGTTTTCTTTTTTAATTTTTTAAAGATTTTATTTATTTATAGAGAGGGGAAGGGAGGAAGAAAGAAGGGGGGAGAAACATCAGTGTGTGGTTACCTCTCATGCACCTCCTACTGGGACCTGGGCTGCAACCCAGGCATGTGCCCTGACTGGGAATCAAACTGGCAACCCTTTGGTTCACAGGCCAGCACTCTATCCACTGAGCCATGTCAGCCAGGGCTGTATATCTTTTTTGATAAGGTGTCTGTTTATGGCTTTTGCTCATTTTTTAATTGAATTTATTGTTGAATTTTAAGAGTTCTTTGTATATATTGGATAACAGTCTTTCATCAGATAACTCTTTTGCAAATACTTTCTTCCTGCTTATGGCTTGTCTTTTCACTCTGTTGAAGAGGAGATTCTTTTGTTATAAAACAGTTTTTATTTGGCACACCTGCTTTCTCCCTGTGGTACATGGAAAGTACATTTTAGTCCCATGCTTTATTTATCTCTATATATGGACCTTTTTTATTTTGAGTTTTCAGTATACAACATACATTTATTTGGGCCTTTTAAAAATTAATTTCTAAAGAGATCCAAGATGATGAAGGCATAAGAGGATGCTGAATTCACCCCCTCCCACACTGAAATACACATCTGTATAAAGAGCAGTTACTCCTGAGAGACCACCGAGTGCTAATTGAACAGCTTCTAAACAAGTGAGAGAAAGACAGAATAAAGGAAACTGCAGGAACTCTCCGGGATCTTCAGAAACTCTCTGGGATTGGAGATGCTGGTGAGCATCATTCTTTACATCTCTCCACCTTAATAGGTTGGGGGGGAGCCATATCTGGCTGCTTTTGTTTACCTGCAAGATGGCCACAGCATGTTGCCAACCACACTACCTACATCCCATTTCAGCTCTGAACAAAAGGAACAAGCAGCATAAACAGGGTGTTGCCACATGCACCTGGCCTCTCCACCCAGCTACAACCACCCTGCCAATGAAACCCAGTATACATGGCCTACACAGAGGTTGCTACTACACGGGACCGCTTTCTGTACAACAAACACAAGAGAGACCATATAGAGAAGGCTGGGGAACTGCAGAAGCTTTCTGAGAACTGCTGAAATTCTCAAAGTTCAGAGGTGCTAGTGAGCGCCATTGTATACATTCCTCTCCACCTTGATAGGGTGGGTAGGAACTCAAGTGTCCTGGCCTCCATGTAAGGCTGCTACAGCATGTTCCTGAACATATTGCTCAAGCCCAATTTGGCACTTAATAAAGGAAGCAAGCAGGACCAGTATCATTAGTACAGACTCCTGGCCTCCTTTCCTGAAGCCACTTCAGCTTGTCAGGTCAGCACCATGGACATTGTAGGTATCCACTCAGTTCCAACCCGTCTGCCAAAACTGCCTGGTACATAGAGCTTACACAGAGGTCAAGCCTATACAGTGCCATTTTTTCAAGACTTGGAGAGAGAGCAGTTTTGTCTAATTCATATAAACAAGTAAAGAAAGTCAAATAAAATGAAAGAACAAAAGAATATATATCAGAGGAACAAAAAAGTCCCTTAAAAAATTCCTCATGAAATGGAGATAAATTACTTGCCGATAAAGAATTTAAGTCATAAGGATGCTCACCAATAGAAGAACTTGAGGAGAATTTCAACAAAGAGGAAGTATAATAAAGAACCAAGCAGAGATGAAGAATATGGTAACTTAAATGAAAAAATACATTAATGGAATCAACAGAAGAATAGATCTGCAACCTGAAAGACAGACTAGTGGAAATCACAATCAATCAGAGCAGCCAAAAGAAAAACAATTTTTAAAAATGAAATACTATAAAGGACCTCTGGAACAACAATATGCACACAAACAATTGCATTATAGGAATCTCATAGGGAAAAGAGAGAAAGGAACAGAAACTTTATTTGAAGAAATACTGTCTGAAAGTTCTTCTAATCTGGGAAAGGAAACAGACACCCATGTCTAGGAAACAGAGAGTCTCAAACAAAATTACCCAAAGACACCCACACCAAGACATATTATAATTAAAAATGGCAGAAGTTTAAGGGGAATGAACAATTTTGAAGTCAGTAAGAGGAAAGTGATTTACATATAAAGGAAACCCCATATGGATATCAGCCTGTTTCTCAGCAGCACGTTACAAGCCAAAAAAGAAGTGGGATAGACATATTTAAAGTGCTAGAAGAACACAGCCTAGAATAGTTTACCCTACGAGGTTGTCATTCAGAATTATGGAAAGAGGAAGTTTCCCAGAAAAGCAAAAACTAAAGAAGTTTGTTATCATTAAACCAGCTTTACAGGAAGTGTCAAAGGGTCTTCTTTAAGTAGAAAAGGAAATGCCATGTCTAAAAATAAGAAAATGTGAGAAACAAAAAAAAGTCACAGGTAAAGCCAAATGATTAAGTACAGCTAATTAGACATTTAAAAGCTATTATGAAGATCAAAAGATAAAAGTACCAAAATTAACTGAAACTACAATAAGTACTTAGGAGATGTACCAAACAAAAAGATCTAAAATCTGACATCAAAAACAAAGTGTGGAGGAGGGAGTAAAAGTATAGTCCTTTTAGAATGTATTCAAACTTTATCACCTATCAGCTTAAAATACACTGTTTCAGATATAGAGTGATATACATAAACCTCATGGTAACCACAAACCAAAAACCTACAAAAGATTCACAAAACTAAAGAGAAAGGAACAAAAAAGACACTAAAGAAAAACCAGCAAACCACAAGGTAAGAGATCAAGAGAAGAAAGAAACAGAGGAGAACTACAAAAAATAAACAAAACAGTAAAATAGCAGTAATTGCATATTTATCAATTATTAATTAAATATAAATTAATTAACTGTAAATGGACTAAATGCTCCAGTCCAAAACAAGGTGATTGGATGGGGTTAAAAAACATGATTCATCTATATGCTGCTTACAAGACACTCACATTAAATTGCCAGACCAGGACTTCTGGTGAATATGGTGGTATAGGTAAACATGGTAAATGCTTGCATTCTTCCATACCATATCAAAATTACAACTATGGGACAAGCATCATTCAGAACCACCTGAAGTCTAGCTGAATAGAAGTCCTACAACTAGGGAATTAAAGACACATCAAGACTGGTAGGAGGGGCAGAGATGTGGAACAGGCTGATCTCGCACACCCATGTGGATGGATAAAAATCAGGAGAGATATCTCAGCTGTCAAGATTTCCCTGAGTAGTAAAGAGTGCCAACCCCACACCAGGGCTCCAAGCCCAGGGTTTCAGTGTTGGAAAGAGAAGTTCCCATAACTTTCGGTTGTAAAAAACAGTTGAGTATTGAGTTTGAGTGAGACAGAGAGCTTCTGGAGTCTCAGGCAGTTCCTCTTAAAGGGACCTGCACAAAAGGACTTACTCTGAGTTACTCTGAGTTCCAGTGCTAGGATAGCAGCTCTAAAAGCACCAGGACATATATCAGGAACAGAAATGTCTGGCATCAGTGTGAGAGATTGGGGGGCGGTAGGTCTGCTTTCTCCTAGACAAAAGTGTTGGCAGAGGCCTTTATTTCTTCAATAAGACCTCCCTCCACAGAGCCCACAGGTAGGCATCATATCTGAGTCTCCAGCAACCTGGCTGTCACTTTTAGACCCATCCTGGTAATTCCATGAGACTCCAACCCACCAAATTTATGGGCCCACCTATGCTATTTGCAGTGCCTTTTCCATATGAATGGCCTATCTTGCCTCATGCTTCAAACTTTCCTAAAATCTCTCAAGCAGCATCTGGCTCCAACATCACTGTACTTCTAAGGTGCCCCAGGCTTGGCATAAGTAGCACCTAACATGGTTTGCATCTTGGTCTCTACTGGAACCTTCCAAGCCCAGACAAATAGCTGGCAGCTACAGATTGCTTTGTACCTCAAGCCAGGTGACCTTGGGCAGAACACACACAGTAGCTGATCTTGGCCTACAACTTCCAGGAGTCCCCAGAGCCAGCTTCAGACCACACTGAAACATCACCTAATCATCTCCACAGCAACACAATTAAGGGGCAGGCTCAGCAGGCACTAGAGCCCCACTGAAGTGAGTCCTGGTCTGTGAGGCATGCCCCCACACAGCTGATCTTCCATGGTGGAGGATGGTCACAGCCAGTCTTTGCAGGGGATTGCCATGAGGGCAAATCACTCCCAATGAGGTGCCAACAGCAATCCAGGCTCAGCTACAACAGGATGCTGTACACAGCCCACACGGGGGATGGGAGGTGTGCAACTGGAGTGACTAGATGATCATGGTAGCTGTGCCACTGGACCCTACAGTGTGACACCTACTACATTAGGCCATTCCACCAAGCCTAGGAAACATAACAAGCCTCTACCTAATACATAGAAACGTGAAGAGACAAAGAAATCATCCCAAATGAAAAAAAAAAATTCCCAGAAAAGAACTAAACAAAATGGAGATAAGCAATCTACTATAAGGATGCTCAGTGAACTTAGGGGAAGAATAGATGATCTTAGCGAGAGCTTCAGCAAGACAAAAAAGGCATGGATATGATAAAAGGGAACCAGTCAGAAATGAAGGATACACTAACTGAAATGAAGAATAATTTACAGAGAATCAACAATAGAGTAGATGAAGCCAAGAATCAAATCAGCAATTTGAAAAATAAGTAAGCAAAAAAAAAAACACTCATATAAAAGCAAAAAGAAAAATTAAAAAAGTGAAGATAGCATAAGGAGCCTCTGGGACAGCTTTAAGCATACCAACATTTGTGTTATGGGGGTGCCAGAAGATGAGAGACAGCAAGAAATTGAAAACCTATTTGAAAAAATAATGACAAAGCTTTCCTGACCTGGTTAAGGAAATAGACATACAAGTTCAGGAAGTGCAGAGAGTTCCAAACAAGGTGAACCCAAAGAGCCTCACACCAAGACATGTCATAATTAAAATGCCAAAGCTTAAATGTAAAGAGAGAACCATAAAAGCATCAATAGAAAAACAATTAGTTACCTACAAGGGAGCTCCCATAAGACTGTCAGCTGATTTCTCAAAAGAAACTTTGCAGACTAGAAGGGATTGGCAAGAAATATTCAAAGTAATGAAAAGCAGGGACCTACAACCAAGATTACCCTACCCAGCAAATCTATCATTTAGAACCAAAGGACACAAAAAGAGCTTCCCAGACCAGAAAAAGCTAAAGGAGTTCATCACCACCAAACCAGTTTTATATGAAATGTTAAAGGGTCCTTGTTAAGAATAAGAAGGAAAAAAAGATTAAAAATATGACAATAAAATGCCAGTAAATATACATCAACAAATGAATTTTAAAAAAAGAAGTAAATGAAGGAGCAGAACAGACACAGACTCATAGATACAGAGAACATTTTGATGGTTGCCAGATGAGAGGGGGATTGAGGGATGAGGAAAAAGATGAAGGGATTAAGAAGTACAAATTGGTTGTTACAGATTAGTCATAGGGACTAATGTAAGGAATATAGTCAGTAATGTTCTAAATATTATGTATGGTGTCAGATGGTACTAGATTTATCAGGATGATCACTTAGTAAGTTATATGTCTAATCACTAAGGTGTATCCCTGAAACTAATAAAATATTGTATGTCAACTATAATTGAAAAATAGAAAGTGATTTAAATGTTAGAGAATTGCAAGACCAATAAAATGACTGCAAGTGAGGGAATAGAAAAAGATGCGTGCAAGTAATAACAAGGAAAGCTGGGATAGCAATACTAGTATCAGACAAAATAGAATTTAAAATAAACAATGTTTAAAAAGACAAAAGGACATTACATAATTATAAAGGGGTCAATCCAAGAGGAGGATATAAATTGTAAATATTTACACATCCAACATAGGAGGACCTAAGTGTATAAAACATATATTAATAGACATAAAAGGAGAAAAATCATCATAACAAAATAATAGCAAGAGATTTTAATACCCAACTTACATCAATGAATAGGAAAAATAATAAGGAAATAATGGCCTTAAATGTCACATTAGACCCAGTTGGTTTAATGGACATTTATAGAACATGTTATTCAAAACCTGCATAATATGCCCTGGCTGGTATAGCTCAGTGGAATGAACATGGACCTGCAAACCAAAGGGTCACCAGTTCAATTCCCATTTAGGGCACTTGCCTAGGGTGTGGGCCAGGTCCCAAGTGCAGGGCACATGAGAAGCAACCACACATTTATGTTCCTTTCCTTCTCTCTCTCTCCCCCTCCTTTCCCCTTTCTAAAAATAAATAAGTAAAGTATTTGAAAAAATAAAAAATCCTGGATAATACACATTTTTTTCATGTGCACAGAGAATATTACCCATGATAGATAATATATCAGGTTAGCAAAATATCCTTAATAAATTCAAGAAAATTAAAATTATATGAAGCATATTTTCTGACTACAATGGCATGAAAATAAAAATCTAGTACAGGAAGGAAACTGGGAAAAGACAAACACACAGAGACTAAACAACCATTGCTACTAAACAACCATTTAAAGAGAATATTAAACAGAAAATCAAACACTACCTTGAGGCAAATGAAAGTACAGGCACAACTTTTCAAATTTTATGGCATACCATAAAAGCAGATCTAAAAGGGAACTTCATAGCTGTGCGGGCCTATGGCAAGAAACAGGAAAATTCCCAAATAAATAATCTAATGTTATACCTAGGGGAACTAGAAAATTGACAATAGATTGGTGGAGCTAACAGTCTGTTCTTTGAAAAGATAAGCAAAATTGACAAATCTTTAGATATATTCATCAAGAAAAAAGGGAGCTGAAATAAATAAAATCATAAATGAAAGAAAAGTTCCAACCAACATCACAGATATGCAAAGAATCATTACAGAATACTACAATTAGCCCTGGCTGGTGTGGCTCAGTGGACCAAGTGCCACTTTGCAGACTGAAAGGTTGCTGGTTCCATTCCCAGTCAGGGCCAGTCATGCCTGGGTTGCAGGCCAGGTCCCTAGTTGGAAGAGTGAGAGAGACAACTGATTGCTGTTTCTCTCCCTCTCTTTCTCCTTCCTTTCCCCTCTCTCTAAAAATATGTAAATAAAATATTCAAAAAAATCTATAAAAAAAGAATACTACAATCAATTAAATGCCAACAAATTCAACAGTCTAGAAGAAATGGATAAATTTCTAGAAGCTTATAACCTTCCATGACTGATTTTGAAAGAAATAAGGTATCAAAATATCATGATTACTAGTAATAAAATTAAAGTAGTAATTGTAAAACTCCCAACACATGAAAGGACCAGACTGTTTCACAGGTGAGTTCTACCAAACATTTGAAGAAGAATTAATACCTCTCCTTCCAAAAAATTGAACAAGGAATGCTTCCAAACTTTTCTTTTCTTTGGTATCATTACCCTGTTACCAGAGTTAGACAAGGGCATTTCAAAAAAAGAAAATTACACTGCCCTAGCTGGTGTAGTTCAGTGGATTGAGCACAGGCCTGTGAACTAAACAACCATGGTTCGATTCCTGGTCAGGGCACATGCCTGGGTTGCGGGCCAATTCCCAGCAGATGATACACGAGAGGCAACCATACATTGATGTTTCTCTCCCTCTCTCCCTTCCCCTTCTCTTCCCTTCCCCTCTAAAGATAAATAAATAAATATTTTTTTAAAAAAGAAAGAAAATTACAGGCCAATATATTTGATGAACGCAGATGCAAAAATTCTCAACAAAATATTAGCAAACTGGGTTCACCAATACATTAAAAGAATTTTATGCCAAGATAAGTGAAAGTTATCCTAGAGATGCAAGGAGTGTTGAACATCCATAAATCAATTAATGTGATACATTGAATCAACAAAATTAAGGATAAAAATCATACGATTATCTGTAGAGATGGAGAAAAGCACTTAATAAAATTTAATGTTTTTAGTGATAAAAAACTCAAAGTGGACATAGAAGGAACATACTTCAGCATAATTAAGGCTATATGTGGTAAACCCACAGTTAATATTATATTCAGTGGTGAAAACCTGAAAGCTTTTTCTCTAAGATCAGGAAAAAGACAAGGGTGCCCACTACCACCTCTTCTATTCAGCACAGTACTGGAAGCGCGAGGCGCAGCAGTCAGACAAAAAAAAAAAGAAAGAAAGAAAGAAAAGGCATCCAGATTGGAATGGAAGAAGTAAAACTATATTTGCAGATTACCTGATACTATATATAGAAAACCCTGAAGACTCCACCAAAGATCTATTAGAAGCCTGGCCTGGTAGTTCAGTTGATTGGAGCATTGTTTCAATACACCAAGTTTTCAGGTTCAATCCTTGATCGGGGTACCTGCCAGAAGCAACCAAGAAAAGCACAACTAGGTGGAACAACAAATTGATGTCTGTCTGTCTCTATCTCTCTCTCTCTCTCTACCCTCCTTTCTCTCCCCACTTCCCCTCCCTCTACCTCTAAAAATCAGTAAGTAAAATTTGTTTAAACTATTAGAACTAATAAATCAATTCAGTAAAGTTGCAGAATACAAAATCAATATGCAACACTCTATTGCATTTTCATATACCAATAACAAACAGTCAGAAGGAGAAATTAAGAGAATAATCTCACAATTGCATTAAAATATACCTAGGAATAAATTTAACCAAAGAGGTAAAAGGCCTGTACTCTGAAAACTATAAGACATTAAAGAAATTGAAGAGGGTACAAATAAATGGAAAGATATACCATGCTCATGGATTGGAAGGATTAATGTTGGTGAAATTTCCTTACTAACTGAAGCAACGTACACAGTCAGTGCAATCTCTATAAAAATATCAGTGCCATTCTTCTCAGAATTACAACTAATCCTAAAACTTATATGGACCCACAAACAGCTGAAAAATTTTTGAAAAAGAACAACATAGGAGATACTACCTTCCCTGATTTCAAACGATACTTAAAAGGTTACAGTAATCAAAACAGTATCGTACTGGCATAAAAACATATAGATGAGTGCAATGGAATAGAGAACTCAGAAATAAATCTAGGCTTACAGTCAGTCAATCTACGACAAAGGAGGCAAGGATATATACAGTGGGGTAAAGACAGTCTGTTCTAGTAGTGGTGTTAGACAGATACATGCAAAATGCGAAATTAGACCATTTTCTTAAACCATACTAAGATTAAACTCAAAATGGGTTAAAGACTTAAATGTGAGACCTAACACTCCTAGAAGAGAATGTGGGCAGTTAAAATCTCTGACATCAGCCCTGGCTGGTGTAGCTCAGTGGATTGAGCACAGGCCTGTGAACCACAGGATCGCAGTTCGATTCCCAGTCAGGGCACATGCCTGGGTTGCAGGCCAGTTCCCAGCAGGGGACACATGAGAGGCAACCATACATTGATGTTTCTCTCCCCCTCTCCTTCCCTTCCTCTCTAAAACATAAATAAATAAAATCTTTTTAAAAAAAGATACTCCTTGAGAAGATGTGCATCTTTATAAAATCTCTGACATCAGTCTTAGCAATATCTTTTACGTCTGTTCGGGCAAGGGCAAGAAAAGAAATAATAAACAAATGGGACTACATCAAACTAAAAGTTTTTGCACAGCAAAGGAAACCATCAACAAAATGAAAAGACAGCCAACTGAATGGGGAAAGATATTCATAAATGATTCATCCAGTAAGGGTTTAATATCCAATATAGGGAACTCATACAACTTAACACCAAGAAAACAGTCCAATTAAAAAATGGGCAAACAACCTGAGGAAGCAAAGAGCACATACAGGTGGCCAACAGACATGTGTAAAGATGCTCAACATAACTAATCATCAGGAAAACTTAAATCAAGGAGCTGTCACCTCACACCTGTCAGATGGCTATCAAAAACTCAACGAATAACAAGCGCTGATAAGGAGGTGGAGAAAAAGCAAACCCCTAGGTAAGTTTGTGCATCCACTATGATAAACAGTGTGGAGATGCCTCAAAAAATTAAAAATAGAGCTGCCATACAACCCAGCAATTCCACTTGTGGGTATTTATCCAAAGAAAACGAAACCACTAATTTGAAGACACCCCTATGTTCATTGCAGTGTTATTTATAATAGCCATGATATGGAAGCAGCCTAGGTGTCTATCAATAGATGAATGGATAAAAAATAATTGGCCTACTTTATATATATACATATGTATGCATATGATCTCAGAATACAGGTAGTTTTCCCCAGTGAGGAGCTGCAGCCATGTTACAGGGACACATGCACTCACTCTGTCTTACCCAGACCTCTCTCCTTTTCCCGAGGACCAGCAACAGGTTCATCACAGAGCAGCTGTGGTCTGTAGGCTGGTTTGTAAAGAGCACTACTTGGGTAGCCTAAAGCCTGTTTTTCAGTTTGGCCCTGGCAAAGTCCTTCCCACATGGGACTTTAACCTGGGTGTCATGGCCATTCAGAGCTGGCTTCCTTCCCTAAAGGTCAGCTGCAGGCCTTTGGGTCACTGTCCACATTAGCCACTTGTGCAGGCTCAGAAAATTTGCACCAATGTTAACAAAGCAGCACAGTTTAGAAGAGTCCGTTTCTCAGTCAGCTAGTGCAGCAATGTATTCCACAGGCACATAAATAGCTTTAGGAGTCCACATACTGCTTTTCCCTTTTATCAGAATGGCTCGTAGTTCCACTCTTTGTCCTGCATCACCTTCGGTTGAGCAGTCCTGACTGTTACCTCTCTCTTTCAGCTGTTTTGCGAGTGGCAGGTTCCCTGCAGAAGAGCACAGAAGTGATGAAGGCCATGCAGAGTCTAGTGAAGATCCCAGAAATCCAGGCCACCATGCGGGAGCTGTCCAAAGAGATGATGAAGGTGACCTGGGACTAACCCCGAATCCCATTCTGAACCGCTAAGTGTCACTCTCAGCAAGTGGCAGGGTCTAGGGCTGGGTTAGGTGGTCATGGACAGACTACTGTTGCCAGACACTGAGGACAGAGGAGCAGCTGTCAACATCGGTTGAAACCATTGGAGCTGAGCATGGTAGAAATTGGGTCAGATTGCCAGAGTGCCTGCCCCTTAGAAGAAGTAAAAGTACCCAGAGCCTCAGAGGAGGTTGGGGGATCTGGGGAGCAAGGGTTTAGGATTCAGGGAGCTGGGGTTTACAGGCTCTGACATGAGTAAGGAGAGAGGGGAAAAGGCCCTTTCCCTGCTCCAGGGGAATGTTAGTGAAGCTGGCACAGGAGGTCCTTCTACCTCCCTTGCCAGCAAACTTTTGGCAAGTTTTTTCTTTGAAGGGATAGATTTTAAATGTAATTTCTACTTTGTGGGCCATACATCTTTGTATAACTACTCAACACTGCTTTGTAGTGTAAAAGGAGCCATAGAGAATATGTAAACAAATAAGAGTGACTGTGTTCCAATAAACTTTTATTTGCAAAAGCAGGGAGTGGACTAATTTGATCCTGTGGGCTGTAGTTTGCTGGTGCCTGTTTTAGACTAGAAGAGGAGAGACCGAGAACCAAATAGAAAGCAATAGATAACCTGCCATCCCCAGTTCTGGGGCCTGGTAAGGACTATACTGATGGACGGGGCTCAGGATGGTATTGTTGCTGGGCCCCCTGCCAAACAGTGGTGCATCACGCGTTCTGTCCTATCAAGTCCATCCAGCAACCCTGTGAGGTGGGTATTTTTATCCCCATTCTACATATTCAATTTCAGGAGGAAATTGAGTCCTGAAGTTGCCAAGTAACTTACAGGTACCATTGGTAGTAACAGATAGAGGGTGGAGCACAGATGTCTGACCTTATTGCTGAGCTGCCTCAGAGTAAATGGTGATAGGAACTGCCTTTGTGCAGCTGCTAATTCATGCTTCAAATGTGTGTCCTGCAAGTCAAGATTGTATACCTCAAATTCTTGTATGTAATTTGTAAAGAGAGAAATTGTCTTCCTTCCTCCTAGGGAATTTCATTCATGAACTTAAATTATATATGGATCTCTAGGGCATAGGAGAGAAGAACTAGAGAAGAAAGTTGATGGAAGAGAAAAGAAACATAAAAAGCCCAGGTCTTTGGGATGAGAACTCCTTGGGTAGTAACAGTAGGAGGGAACCAGGCAGGAGTGTATGCCCTTTAAAAGGGTTTTGTGGATGTGTCTCGACCTCCAGTTGGAATGAATTCAGTCCTGCTCACTTTAGCTCAGGTAGCCATCATGTTCTGAGAGGAACCCCTTGTTTAGAATCTGGGACCATTTCCACAACAATTTCTGAATACTGAAAATAGTAGACTGAAGGAAGGCTTTCATGTTGTAAATAATGAATATTTATGGAATTCATCCAGTGCTGCATCCCCAGGTGCAAACTGAAGCCTCCAATGCAGGTTCAGCTTCTCAAGGGCAGGTATATGATAGTCATTTCATTTGGCCTGTTGGATGGCACAGCGCAGGCATTTGTCAAGCGGTTGCTGATTCAGTTAATGAATGGCAGCTTCTCCCCCCAGGGTGTGGACGGCTGTTACAGTCAGGTTTCCAGGAGGCTCCTTTAAACAGTATATAACCTCTTTTACATGGCCTTCAGCACTAAGATGACTTCCACAGGGCTCCACCCACGTGACCTGGAATGTGAATTAGTTTGTTCATTTTTGTTGGGAGCAATGGGTCTGAGAATGGGCACAATGTGGTACTAGCTAGATTCATGTCATGAAGTCACTTGAGTAGTCTGGGAGTGGAATGGCTGGGCAGGAGAAAGCTTGTTTCAAATGTGATCCCATCACATGGTCAGTGAGAGCTGTGCCTGTCTGAGTGCAGGGGAGCCAGAGCTGGAGCTGCCACATGTAACCTGCTGCTTGTTGAAACAGTGGGATGTCAGGGTACAAAGTAAGGGGCTCAGTTCTTGTAGGTTGCAAAACAGTCAGCATTTTTCTCTCCTAGCAGCTTCAAGAAGCCTGAACTTGTGCTTTTCTTCTTCCCTACACCACAGCTGCTCAGCCCCTTCCTGCCTCTTCTGCCCAGGGATGCCATTCACCCCCACCTCCTTTTTGACATTGTAGGGTGCTGTTTCAACCTTTTGCTTTAGAAACAAATACAGTCTCTGGGAGCTGAGGACAGTGCTAAGCAAGGAAGATTGTAGGGAGTGCTGATGTTGGCCAGTGTTCAGGAACAGCTTTCTTATGTTTTCTAGTAGTGTCGTGGTGCCACACTACCCTGAGAACAAAGAGAGCTGACTGGCTGGCTTCAGACTGCCGGGCACACGGCTTCCAGTAGAGAGTGTGGGCATTAACCTTGTTGGGTCAGAAATGCTGCCGTATCAGTTCTCTGAGGAGAGGATGGTGACGCTTTGGTGAACTGACTGATCCTTGCCAGACCCGCCAGATTAACCCTATGCTACTTAGCTGTAACCTGGACATGCTGAAGTACTCTTCAGGCCTTTTGGGGGTCCCATGAAGCCCCACCCTGCTCTTGGTATTTATCATCCTGTATTTACAGATTATATTTACAGTGTTAGGGCAAATGCCAGGACAGATCAGGGCATACACTCACCTGTCAGCAAGTTGTTCCCCACGTGCCGCCATTACACTGTGAAATTACTTTGTGAAGCTCTGCTGATAGCCATTAGAGGCCCACTTCCAAGCTTGGTGCTGAACGTAGAGAGCAGTTTCCCATTGGCCTTTTGCCTTTCTGCAGAGAAGGCAGCAACCAGTATTTCCTGGGGCCAGCATTCTTGTATGTTAGCCCTCAAAGGGTGGACTGGACTTGGAGACATTAGAGTTCACTTGGTGCTGGCCTTAAAGTGTGTGTTTTGGGGACAGGTTTAAGAGCTGGAAGTAACATGGTTTATTCTGTGTTTAGGCTGGGATCATAGAAGAGATGTTAGAGGACACTTTTGAAAGCATGGATGATCAGGAAGAAATGGAAGAAGCAGCAGAAATGGAAATCGACAAAATTCTGTTTGAAATTACAGCAGGTATGACCCTGACTTTCATCTCCTTTCTCGCCTCCTTTTATGGCCACTCTTCCTATATTCTCCGAGTTAGCTAGTAGCTTTTTCTTTAGGCTATAACTCCCTTCTACATTTTAAATTTTAGGTTATTCCAGTTATTTCTTGAAAAATAAGCACAGTATCTATAACCATCTTTTTTAAAACAGATCAAGAATTTAATTCCTAAGTTTCCAAAGTGGAAAGGTGAAAGAAACATTGCTGTCACAGACTACATTTGGAAGCTAAATTGGTGTAGAATCTCTGAAAAGTAATTTGGCAGTAGCTCTCAAAAGCCCTTGACCAGAAGATTGATTGGCTTCTGGTTTAGTAAGGATAGCTAAATGATTTAACTCAAGGATATCTGTAGTAGTCTTACTTATGAATATTGAGAAGTTTGAAATAAGCTAAATGTCTAATAACAGAATATTTGTTGAGTCAGTTATGTTATATATGTTTCATGGAATACTATGTTATATTATAGTTGTGATAGATAATATAGGAATCTATTTACTGACATGGAAACATGTTCACAATATATTATGAGGGAAAAAAGGCTTGTTATGGAAATACATACTTTTATGTAAAAACCACATCTGTGGAAAAATAGTAGTTACCTCTGAGTGATGTTTAATGAAATTTATTTGGTTTCTTTTCCTGTTTCTTTAATTTATTTTTCAATTACAGTTGACATAGACTATCATATTAGTTTCAGATGTACAGTGTAGTGCTTAAGACAGTTATATGCCTTATGAAGTGATTATCCTGATAAGTCTGGTATCCATCTGCCACATATATATTATATGTGCTATACTTTACATCCTTGTGACTATTTTTGTAACTGTAGTAATTTGTACTTTTTCTTTTTCCACCCATCATCCCAATCCTCTCATCTGTATCTATGAGTTTGTTTCTATTTTGTTTGTTGATGTACTTTTTTTAATATTCCCTATATAAGTGAAATCATATGGTATTTGTCTTCGTCTGACTTATTTCACTTAGCATAATATCGTCCAGGTCCATCCATGTTGTTACGAATGGCAAGAGTTTATTTTTGTGTGTGTGATCAAGTAATATTCTGTTGTACATATGTACCACATCTTTATCCAATCATCTGTTGCTGGACACTTAGGTTCTTTTCATATCTTAGCTATTGTATGTAAAATGTCCTTCTTTGTCTTTTGTGATAGCCTGTGTTTTAAAGTCTTACTTTGTCTGATGAAAGTATTCCTACCCCAGTTTTTTTTTATTTCCATTTTCATGAAATATCTTTTTCCATCCCTGTATTGTCAGTCTGTGTGTGTCTTTCCATCTGAAGTGGGTCTCTTGTAGGCAGTATATCTGGGTCTTGGGGTTTTTTTTTGTTTGTTTTTTGTTTTTATTCATTCTGCTGTGTTGTGTCTTTTGACTGAAATATTTTGTTTATTTACCTTTAAGTAATTATTGATGGTATGTAGGTATTGCCATTTTACTGTTTTCTTATTGTCATGTAGTTCTCCTCTTTCCTTGCTCTCTTCTCTTATGTTTTGATGACTTTCTCTAGGGTTATATTTGGATTCCTTTCTATTTCTTGTATATCTCTTACTGATCTTTGGTTTGTGGTTACTATGCACTTCATAAACACCAAGCTGTCAGTATAGCAGTCTGTTTTAAGTTGATAGTCACATAAGTTTGAACACATTCTAAAATAACTTGTTTTACTCACCCCTGCCACACTTACATTTTTGTCATTATTTTTTTATTTCTCCTGTGTGTGTGTGTGTGTGTGTGTGTGTGTGTGTGTGTAACCCTTAGTTTATGTTTATAATTACACATGATAGTTCTACTTTTGCCTAATCTCTGTACTAGTTTTTTTTTTTTTTAAAGATTTTATTTATTTATCTTTAGAGGGGAAAGAAAGGAGAGAGGGAGAGAACTGGCCTGCACCCCAGGCATGTGCCCTGACTGGGAATCGAACCGTGGTTGCTTGGTTCCCAGGCCCGCGCTCAATCCACCGAGCCACACCAGCCAGGGCTGTACTAGTTTTATAATTGGTTTCTTTAATGATCGCCTTTGTCAACGAGATTTTTTTCTTTCATGTATTTTCTTATTCGTATGTTTTATCTTTTCTATTTAAAGAAGTCTCTTTAACAACTCTAGTAATCCTGGCTTCGTGATGTTTTAACCCTTTACCATTTTCTTGTCTTTGAAACTGTTCTCCTTTAATTCTAAATGATAACCTTTCTGGGTGGAGTAATCGTATTTGTAGGTTCGTGCCTTTCATCACCTTGAATATTTTGTGTCACTGTCTTCTGGACTGCAATGATTCTGTTGAAAAATTAGCTGACAGTCTTATGGGAGCTTCTTTTGAAGCTAACTGCTTTTGTCTTGCTACTTTTAGATTATCCATCTTTAACTTTTTGCATGTTGATCATGATATGTCTTGGTGTGGACTCTTTGTGTTCATCTCATTTGGGACTCTGTACTTTCTGGGCTTATATGTCTATGTCCTTTGCCAGGTTAGGGAAGTTTTCCATCATTAATTGTTCAAATAGGTTTTCAATTTCTTTCTTTATTCTCTTTTCCATTTGGTATCCCTAAAATGTGCATGTTGGTATGTAGAATGTTGTGTTAGAAATCCCTTAAACTACCCTCATTTTTTTTAATTGCTTTTTTTCCCTTTTGCTAATTGGGTGATTTCCACCGCCTTGTCTTCCAGATTGCTGATTTGATCCTCTGCTTCATCTAGTCTGATGTAGATTCCCACTAGTATATTTTTCATTTCAGTTACTATATTTTTTAGTTCTGATTTGTTCTTTTCTATATTTTCTATCAATATCCTTTATTATGTGTTCTAGCTCTTTGTTGAAGTTCTTAATGAATTCATCTATTTTTCTCCCAAGTTCATTGAGCATTTTTAAATATATTTTATTGATTTTGCTATTTCAGTTGTCCCAGTTTTTTGCCCTTTGCCCCCTCTGCCTGGTACCCCCCCTCCAGCAATCCCCTCCCCTTAGTTCATGTCCATAGGTCATGCATATAAGTTCTTTGGCTTCTCCCTTTCCTATACTATTCTTCACATCTCCCTGTCTATTTTGTACCTACCAATTATGCTTCTTAATCCTTACACCCTTTCCTCAATTCTCCTCCTTCCCCCATCCCACTGATAACCCTCCAAATGATCTCCATATCTATGATTCTGTTCCTGTCTCAGTTGTTTACTTACTTTGTTTTTCTAGATTCAGTTGTTGATAATTATGAATTTGTTGCCATTTTAATGTTCATAATATTGATCTTCTTTTTCTTAAGTAAGTCCCTTTAACATTTCATGTAATAATGGCTCAGTGATAATGAACTCCTTTAGCTTCACCTTGTCTGGGAAGCACTTTATCTGCCCTTCCATTCTAAATTATAGCTTTGCTGTACAGAGTAATCTTGGTTATAGGTTCTTACTTTTCATCACTTTGAATGCTCTGGCCAGTTCCTTCTTGCCTACACAGTTTCTTTTGAGAAATCAGCTGACAGTCTGATGGGAACTCCTTAGTAGGTAACTCTGCCATTTTTTTTTTTGCTGCTTTTAAGATTCTCTCTTTCTCTTTAATTCTTGGCATTTTAATTGTGATGTCTTGGTGTGGTCCTCTTTGAGTCCACCTTGTTTGGGACTCTCTGCTTCCTGGACTTGTATGTCTATTTCCTTGGTTGCCACATTAGGGAGGTTTTCTTTCATTATTTTTTCAAATAAGTTTTTAATTTCTTTCTCTTCCTCTTCTTTTGGCACCCCTATGATTTGCTGTTGGTACATTTGGAGATGTCCCAGAGGGTCCTTATACTATCCTCATCTTTTTTTAATTCTTTTTTCTTCTCACTGTTCTGGTTGAGTACTTATTCTTCCTCGTGTTCCAAACTGTTGATTTGAATCCCAGCTTCCTCCCTTCCACTGATGATTTCCTATAGATTTTTCTTTATTTCACTTAGTGTAACCTTCATTTCTTCCTTTCTCTTATCGCTGTACTCAGTGAGTTCTTTGAGCATCCTGATCACCAACCAGTATTTTAAACTCTGTATCTGATAAGTTGGTTATCTCTGTTTCATTTAGTTCTTTTCCTGGGGGCTTGTTCTGTTCTTTCATTTGGGCCATATTTCTTTGTCTCCTCACTTTGGCAGCCACCCTGTGTTTGTTTCTGAGTATTAGGTAGAGCTTCTTTGACTCCCTGTCTTAGTAGCATGGCCTATTGTAGAAAAGGCACCTGTAAATTGTGAGGGGTGGAGCCTTAGGTAACCACCAGGGCAGGGCAGCCTGTTTCAGTAATTTGTGTCCGTGTCAGGGCAGAGTTCGGAGAGGGGACAGTGCCGTTGCCTGTCTCCTGGAGGTTTGCCCAGCACTCACCCCATTTCCAGTCTCTTCACCCACTTCTCGTACATGACTGGCACCCTTCCAACTGTTGCCCTGGTGGTGAATCTCAGAGTAAGGATGGGTTTGCATATGTTCAAAGACCATGCAGGCCCATTAACCTGAGTCTCTGAAAATCTGGCAGTTCCTTCTGGCGTCCCAAACCCCACTGGTTTTTTCAGCCATAAGTTATGTGGATATATCTTCCCAGTGCTGGAACCCTAGGCTGTGTGGTCTGGCCTGGAGCTGGGATTACTTACTCCCAAGGTATGCCTCCCCATTTTTATCTGCCACACGTGAATGAGAGATTATCTGTCCCTCTGCCTCCACTGCCGCCTCTCTGGGCCACACTGCATCTCCACACCTCCACCCAGGTCTGCAACTCTGCCCCTCCCACCACCGTCCTGGATGAATGTGGCTTCTTTAAATCCTTGGAGTTCAGACTTCCATACAGGTCGACTTTGTGACAGTTCTGATGTTACTTGTTTTGAGATCTAGTTGTAATTCTTTCTGTGGTTGTGCAAGGAGGCAAAGTCTGTTTACCTACACCTCCATCTTGACCAAAAGTCCTCATTGAGCATTTTTATACCCAGTGTTTTGTGCTCTGTGTGTTATAGATTACTTATCTCCATTTCTTTTAGTTCTTTTTCAGGAGTTTAGTCCTGGTCTTTTTTGGGGACACATGTTGTGGCTCATTTTGGTTGACTTCTTGTGTGTGTTTCTATGTATTATGTAGATCTGCTATGTCTCCCAGTCTTGATGGAGTGAAGTTATGTAGAAGGTGTTCTGTGGGGCTCAGAGGCACAGTCTTCTTGGTCATCTGAGCCAGGTGCTCCAGAGGTGTTCCCTGTGCAGGTTATGTGTGCCCTCCTGTTGTAGTTAGGTCCCAAATACTGCTAGCAAGACCATGCTCTGGGTTGAACCTCAGGCCGAGTGGCTGTGAGTGCTGGGCATCAGTAGAATAGACAAGGGTTTGTAAGGGCTGATCCCACAGAGCTGGTATCACTTGTTCCCAGCCAAGTCCAACTTTGGGGTATGCTGGTTGTACAGCTGGTTGGTAGGTCTGCTCAGTAGGTCTTCTCTGATCTGTAGCTGGCCACAGATTTGTTTGGTCTGGAGCCTCTTTGGAATGGCTATGGTACAGGCCAACGTTACGGACCCTGGTGCAGACCAAGGTCAGACACTACTTATGCTGGGCTTGGGACCACTTGGTAGGAGCTACAAAGTGATCTGCATCTCGTTGCTGCTCATGCTGGTCTTGGAGGTATTTGGAAGAGGCTACACTGCAGAGCACAGCTGGCTGCCACTTGTGACCTTTTGCTGTGCAGCATGATGTGAGCTCAGGCAAGCTGCCACTTATATCAGGCTTGGGGCTACCTGATGGGAGTTACAAGATATACTGAGACTAATCACCATTTGTGCTGGTCTTGGAATTGCTTGGTTGGAGCTACAGTGCACACTGAAGCCAGCTCTCTATCACGTATGTGGGATTTGTGGACCTTTGAGAAAGTCTGCAATGCAAGTCTAGGGCACCCACTACTTATATGAGGTATGCAGGTTTGGGGGGAAATCCGTAGCTTTAGCCGAGGAAAGTTTCTTGCGTAGAAGAGCTGCTGGGAGAGGCTCAGGCCAGACAAGAGACTTGGGTGGGGCAGAGTTTCAGAGTCACTAAGGCAAGGCAAATAGTGTCAGCTAATTTAAAGGAGAGTGCAGATTTGTTACCTTCTAGCACTTTTGTCCCATGGAAAGAGTTGCACCTCAGCAGCCCCTCACCCTAAAGTTAGTCAATCAGTTTAGTTCCTCCCTGTATGTCCTTGATGTTTTTCAAGCTACTGCCGCTGTGCTAGACCATAGAGCAAGTAAGTTTGTAAATGAGTGAGTCTGTGAGTGGGCCCTTTACAATCAGCACCTAGGCCTCTAGCAGCCCTTTGTCTTTCTCAGAAACAATCCCTGCTGATTTTCACAGCCGGGTATTGTGGGGCTCCTCTTCTCAGCACTAGAGCCCCAGGCTGGAAAGCCTAGTTTGGGGCCAAGACTCCTTGCTCCTCAGGAGGGACCTCTGCGGCTGGGACATTGCCACACTGTGGTTTTTGTGCTTTTTGTGCTTTTTGACATCTGTTCAACTAAAAAGATGATTGGGGATTTTGACTCTGTCCTGTTTGGACGGCTATATATTGTGAGGTCTGCCCATTTCCCATCTCCACCCCTCCTACCTCCATTATATCCCTAGTTACAGGAACTCTGGTCAGCCAGACTTCGGGTGGGTCTCAGCGACGGCTGTTCTGTAATTCCATTGCAGTTCTGGTGGTGGGAGGAGGGGGAGGACAGCGTTTATCTCCTCTGCCCTCTCAAAAGTCAAGTTTTAAGTCTTTATTTTTACTTCTGAATTTTCTGAATTTTGTGTTTATTAAAAAATATAATTGGTGAGGTTTAATTTTTGTTTATTTGTTTCAGTTTGTTGGGAGGAAAAAAAGACTAGTTATGCCATTCTCCAGAAAAACATTTTATGAAGATCTAGAAACAATTTAGTTAGATTTGAAATCTTCATGAATCTTGAAAATTTTGTATTCAATGTTGTTTAGGAATGTAGATGAAGAGCTTCAGAACCAAAATTTTAAAATCAGAATCTCTTTACAGTTATTACAACTTTGTTATCATTACAAGGTGGTGTTGCATCTTTGTCACAGTGAGCAAAACCTCACTGGAACAGCTTATTTTATTGCCCCTTCTCTGACAGACTGATCCAGGTATGAAAGGCAGGGAAGATGATGGATTAACAAAACCAATATTTTGTTAATCTGTTCACTGTGTTTGTTTTCAGGGGCCTTGGGCAAAGCGCCTAGTAAAGTGACTGACGCCCTTCCAGAGCCTGAACCTGCAGGAGCAACAGCCGCCTCAGAAGATGAGGAGGAGGAGGAGGAGGAGGAGGAGGCCCTGGAGGCCATGCAGTCCCGGCTGGCCACGCTCCGCAGCTAGGGGCCACCCAGCTGGGCCCTCAAGCTCTTCTCATGGCCTGTCACCAGGTGTGCACACACTCCTCTGAAACAGCAGCCATTTATGTATCTCTTGCACTATACCTCTGTGATGAAGCTTTGCATTCTAATGGTTTTCTTCACTCCACAGAGGTTTGGGGGATTGTTCTTGAGAGGTGGTGTAATAAACACATCATTTTCAGGAGTATAAACAGAAGTACCTTTTTTGGAGGGAGGGCAAAAGAATTTGGTCTTCTTGCAAAGCACTTCTGAGAATGGAGTTCATTGCCTGAATGTTGAAGACTGTACATTTTTTGGTCTATAAAACACTATATAAATGGATTTTAATAAATTTCTGCTTTAACACTTGGTCTTATTTTAGATTGTCATGTGCAATGAACTTTCAAGGTGTTTGCTATTCCAAATTATTTCATATGTGGCCTTGGAAAGAGATGCGTGAGACTTGGAAGCTCAGAAGAAAGGGCTTCTCTGTGGGTGCTTCTCCCCAGCCTTCAGACGATGTATGGGAGCCATTTTGTGCTTTTTGACATCTGTTCAACTAAAAAGATGATTGGGGATTTTGACTCTGTCCTGTTTGGATGGCTATATTATGGCCTGAGAGGTGTGTATGGGGAGGGAGTCAGGGGACTTTTCCTCCCTTCCTTCCCATTGCAGGTCGCACCCATAGCAGACAACTATGAGATGAGGACACTTTCTCTGACTGCCTGCCCCTGCTTCGGGCCGGTTGTTTTGGACGCATGGGATATGGGCCTGCCCACAAGTGCTTTCTCAAAGCCAGGAGCTGACCAGTGAGAGACATGGCGTGGTCATGCATTATAAACAACTCTCACACATCTGAAATATTCCTAAGTTACATTTGTAAGTAATTCAGCAGTAGCAGAACATATGTGTGTTTGACAGTTTATAAAGCTCTTTGACATATGTGATCTCATCCAATCAACCAAAAAGGAAAACAGCTCTCCTTGTACGGCTGGGATTCGACCCAGATACCTCTGGTCCAAGTCTTACGTGTAGTAAATCAGGCAGAAAAAACCCAGCCACTCGTTCACAGGCTGCCTGGCGCAGACTGCGTAGAGATCCTGGCGTCTCCAGTGTCGCTGCAGTGAGGCCCTGCTAGTCTCATCGTGCAAAGTGGAAATCTTGAATCCAGGGATGATCTTACTACTCCTGATTTTATCTTCAGGATACACTTTGTTTTTTAAGTAAACATGTTTTAGAGCAGTTTTAAGTTTATAGCACAATTGAGTGGAAAATGTAGAGTTCCCAAGTATTGCCTGTCCCAACATGTGCGCAGGTTTGCCCACGTAGCATAACCACCGCCCTCCTGCACCACGGACATACGTTTGTTGCTGAGATCACGCAGTGTGTAGCCTTTCAGATTGGCTTCTTTCAGTTACTGATATGCATGTAAGTTTTCTTTATGCTTTTTGAGGACTTAGTAGCTCATTTCTCTTTATTGCCGAATAATATTCCAGTGTTTGTACGTACCACACTATCCACTCACCTGTTGAAGGACATCTTGGTTTCTTCCAAGTTTTGGCAATTATGAATAAAGCCGTAAACATTCATGTGCAAGTTTTTGTGTGGACGTATTTCAACTCATTTAAATCCCAAAGAGCACAGCTGCTGGACCATATGGTAAAGGTATGTTTCATTCTGTAAGAAACCGCCAAACTGTCCTGCAGAGTGGCAGTGCCGGTTTGCGCCGGTGGCAGCACCGCGTGAGTGCTCCCGCTGTTCCGCGTCCTTGGCAACTCGGGCTGCAGCGTTCTGGACCTCGGCCGTGCACGCGGCTGTGCGCTGGCGTCTCATTGTTTCAGCTTGTAGTCCCCTGATGACATGATACCGAACACCTTTTCAGGTGCCTTTTTGTCCTCCGTATATCTTCTCTGGAGAGGAGTCTGTTTAGGTCTTTTGCCCATTTTTAATTGGATTTTTTGTTTCCTTACTATTGAATTTTTGGAGTTCTTCGTGTATTTGGGATAATAGCCTTTTTCCAATATTTTCTCCCAATCTGTGCTGTCTTCTCATTCTCTTCATGTTTTCACATAAGAGAGTTTTTAATTTTAATGAAGTCTAGCTCACCAGTTATTACTTCCATGATTGTGTTCTTGGTGTTCAATCTCCAAAGTCATTGCCACACCCAAGGTCATGTAGACTTTCTCCTATGTAATGTTCTAGGAGTTTTATTGTGTTGTTTTTACATTTAGGTCTGTGATCCATTTTGACTTAATTCTTGTGAATCCTTTAAGGTCTTTGTCTAGATTTTTATTTTTGCACGTGGATGCCCAGTTGTCTCAGTCCCATTTGTTGAAAAGACCATCTGCGTTGCATTTTAGTATCCTTGTTCCCGTGTCAAAGATCAGTGTCCTGTCCATGCCGGCCTGTGTTAGGCCGTTGGTGCCGTTTCATTGCTGTATTTGCCTGCTCTTCCCCAGTGTTCTTCTCCACACTGCCGTCTCCCGAACTGCGGATTAGTGTACCTTTATAGTAAGTGTTGAAGTCAGACAGAGTCCGTCCTCCAGCTTCATTTTCCTCCTTCCATATGTGTCAGCTAGTCTGTATTTTTTATCTCTCCATATAAACACCAGAATTGATTTGTCAATGTCCACAAATTAACTTGCTGGGATTTTGATTAGGAAATCATTAAATCTATAAATGAAGTTGAGAAAAACTGACATGTTGACAGGATGTGGTTTTATGATTGCACTTATCTGGCTAGTTTATTCACAACGTGATACTGGAATTAAAGGATGCTCCTCATTTCTGGGCGTTTTCATTCTGATGTGGATAATCAGAATTTGTCCAGGTGGGTGGATGGACAGTCAGAACAAATAATGACCGACAGCCACTGATCCAGCCATTCAAGTAAAATGATCTCAATGTAGGGTGAGGTTTAATTGTCTAAGGAGGTTCTGTATTCTCCATTCCTGCTTGGAGGCAGAGGAAAGAACATTGTTGGCTCCTTATCATGTGAATATTCCATTTCCCCTCAGTACTTTAATGGACGTCACTGGAAACGAAGGTGAGTCAGACACTCTCCTGGCCCTGGAAGGGCCCACGATCTGGGAAAGGGAATTACGGTGTGAACAACTGCAATAGAAGTTCCTTCAACAAAGGTCCAGCCCCAGTGGTACCAGCTTCCACTCTTCCCACTTTAATTATTTGGTGCCCTCACAGTAAATCAATTTCAAGGGTACTCAGAATAGCATTCCACACCACCAACCTATTTGTTTTGTTTTTAAACACAGCTTACTTTTTAAAGCACTGCCTCGCTTATGGTAATCACCCAGCACTTTACTCTGGGTAGATGGTAACCTCACTTTCCCTGTCACTCCCCCTCCCGTGTCAGCTGTCAGAGACGCCTTCCTGGGCGCTCACAGCTCACTGTTCTTAGGCCCCTTCAAGATGTGTCTCAGAGCTTCTAGGGAGAGGAGGTTATGACTCATTTGTTCTCAGTTAGTGCTAGTCATGCCTCCTCTTCACCTCCCCCTGACACCCAGCCCCGTGACTGCAGCTGTGCGAACAACTGTAAAAAACCAAAGCTTTGAAGGAAGAACTGGGACCATTTTTCTTGTCCTATTCGGTGACCAGTGCTCTTCAAATGCTAACATGGATTACCAATAAGAAAGGCTTGTAAGTGAAATAAACTTGGGAAATGTTTGGTTAAAATAAACATAAAGCAGGTTTCTTTACAACTTTGCAGAGCCTTTCAGATGCTTTTTCCAAATTTATTTGACTAAAACTATCATTTTTGAGATACCAGAGTTAATTTTTTAGCCACTTAAGCCATTTTAGAAATGCAAATCTAAACCACAGTAGGAAAGTAACTTTTTTTTTTTAAGCTAAGGAAGTTCTACACATAATCAATTATAATTTTTTTAAAAATGTCACTAAAATGGTGGAATAGACACCTCCAAAGAAACATTGAAAAAAGATCCAGAAACTGTCAGAACCAACTTTGTCAGAACTCGGGAAAAGAAAAGGTTTACACCATCCAAGTGATTGCTGTATCAAGAAAAAAGAAACTTAGAAAGCTGTGGCACGTTTGCTCGCCCTTGTCCCCCCTGTTTCCAGGCTGGGCAGCAGCCCAAGATACCCACGTGGGAGCCGGGCTCCTAGTTCCAGAGGAACAGAGCAGGCCTTCCCCACAGGTTGCGTTTGTCTGCCCTCCCCTGTCGGGTTCATCCTCCACCACCAACGCACAGTGCTCATCTGTGGTTTGCCTGCCCTGGAACTTGGCGTGGAAGAGCAGCAGCCACTGCTTGAACACGGAAGAAGTCTTTAAGGTGTGCACGCACCTGGGGCAGACTTGGGACATACCACAGACGGCTTAGAGATGGAGGGAAGCCAGGGAAAGGGTTTCTTTGGGATACCAGGGCTTTTCAAAAGCATCTGAATGCTGGGGGATTTAGAAAGACACACGTGTGTCCAGGACAGAAAATATGCTCAGAAAGGACCTGAGAAGTCTCTAAACATTCACCACAGCTGGTCTGCTGGCTGAGGCAGAACCATCGGTGGTCTGGTTAAGTGTTTAAAAAGCGCCTCAGCGCAGAGTCAGTCCATCGAGACTGGGACGGGTGGTACTGCTTGCGCTTTGAAGTCCTGGCACTGAGGAAGTCTCTCAAACACACTGGCTGGGCACAGCAAGGCCTTAACAACTAGGAATAGCAGACCCCGGGGAGGGGGGGGATTCTGAATTCTGGAATATTCAAATGCCCGGTTTTCAACACAAAAAATCACAAGTCATACAAGGAAACTGGAAAGTGGGGTTCATTTAAAGGAAAAATTTGATAGAAACCATGCCTGAGGCAGCACAGACGTGGTACTTCCCAGACAAAGACCCTAAAACCACTTGTTTAAAATATGCTCAAGAGGTAAAGAAAGTCAGGAAAACAGTGTGCGAACAAAATGAGAATGTCAGTAAAGAGAATTTTAAAAAGGAGCCATGGAAATTCTGGACCTAAAAAGTACAATAACTGAAATGGAAATATATATATATATATATATATATATATATATATATATATATATATATATATATATAGTTCAACTTCAGATATATATCAGACTTAAATCCTCTCAAACTTGACTCCAGTGTGGTCTGGTCCCCCACTACACTGGGGAGCCCACAGTGGGCTTGCCTCACCTCAGGTGCCCCTTGTTCCCAGGAAGGACTTAGGACTTCAAGTAGATGTAATAGGCCACCCTGCCCTGCTTCAGCCCCTTACAGCTCCCAGCAGCTTGGGAGAAGCACCCATTTTCCAGGGCCAGGCAGTGCCATCCTCATCTGAGGGGCGACGTGTGTTGGCGGGTGGTCTGTGTGCCCAGTATGAGGCACAGAGTGCAGGTGGGGGTGCCCTGCAGGTCTGGAAGACCAGGTAAGGGCAGAGGGGGGTGGGGAGGGGCAGGAGCAGGGCGGGCTTTCAGGCTGCTGCATTGTGCATTGGGAGATGGAGGTGAGGGTGGACGCAGCAGCCTGCCTGAGCGGCCAGACCGTGGCCCGGCAGTGGGACCAGTGGGAGTAGCTCGAGAGGCCAGTGAGGCAACCCCAGTGGGGCGACTTCCTCAAGAGGCAGCACATGGGGTGATGGGAGTCCTGTGGGAAGGGACTCCTACAATGTGGGCTCCAGCATTGGTCTTAAAGCCCCCTGACGATCCGGTCCAGCCAGCCTGATGAAGGGCTGCGTGCAACTTTCTCCGGGTTCCCATGGGCTTCTCTCACCTCTGTCTTGTGCTGGAGAAATGTTGCAAAGTGATGGACAGCAAGTAAGACGGGCATTAGCAGGCAGCAGGGTTTGCTGAGAATCATCTCATCTTTTGTGGCCTTCCTGCACAGTCCTCTTCACCTGGTCTCGGCGTCTCAGGTCAGGCAAGGTCCAGGGCTGGGCCTAGCAGGGCCACAGGAAAGAGCTCCAGACTCCAGCCAGAGGAGTCGCTAGGCTGTGCCTCAGAGCCAGTGCCTGAAAAGCAGGGAGTGCACCAAGGTGGGATGCTCCGGGGGAACCAGCGCACGGACCATCCACTCCGCTGTCCATTCACAAACCGGCCCTTGGCAAGCCTCAGAGAATGGGAGACAAGGTATGGTTTCTTCACCGAAATGGCCTGGCGCTTGGAGAAGCAGACCCCTTCCTGAAGGAAGGCAAAGGGGTTTGCGGAAGACCTCTGGCAGGAAGCCCCGGCTCAAGCAAGGAGCGGTGATGTGCAGAACAGCAGCCAGGAGGAGGGCCCGTGTGGGCAACGGAAGAGGTGCATGACTTCTTTCCCAGTAGTTTTAGTGTGCACGCGGTCTGTGCACCCCAGCACAGGCTGAGAAATGCCCTGGAGGTGTCGGAAGGCTTCACCAGCAGCTTCTGGTGGGTTCCGGTCACCCGCGCTGAGATGTCAGTGGTGCTAAGCCACATCGGCTTCTCTGCGGGTCCCTGGGTCTACATCTCCTGAGTGTGGAAGGGGCGAGGGGGTGGGTCCTGAGAGCTGTGGGCCCAGGGGATCCATCAACCTCTTCAGGGTGACCTGGGTGGCAAGAACACGGCTGCTTCCATCAGAGCCTGAATTAGCCACTGGAGTTCATTTTGAGCTCCTCGTCAGAGAAATGCCCAGGTCCTGAGTAAGGCAGGATGCAGGGCAGGGGTTGAGGGTGAAAGGTCTCTCGGGGAGAACCTGACTCCCAGGTCCAGCCCAGCATCCCTCAGAGAGAGCACGGCAGCCCTGCTCAGCTGGCCTGTCCAGCCTGCTGACCTGGTTCATGTCCTCACCCAGTCTGGCCCTTATGTACTAAACAGTTCCGTGGTCACTTTAGATCTCCCACACTGTCTTTTCAAATTATAATATGCTGGTGTCCAACCGGCCTATTAGTCATCATTTCCATCTTGTTCAACAGCAGGGCTCCTTCTTCCTGGTCTGGGTTTGTGGGGAGTGGGGGTCATCTGCCTTGGAAAGAGGACGGCTGTCTTCCTGTCCGTGGCTCATTTCCTCCCCCCTCACTAGCCTGGCAGAACGCCCAGCAGGGAGAAGCGGACAACGGCGGTGAGGGGCCCAGGCCAGCTGGGAAGGCTTCCAGGTGAGGCCCCTGCTGAGGAAGGGCCCCGCACTTCACAGACCTGGGAGCCCTCCCCTGAGCCCCTCTGCCTGGCAGGCCTTGCTACAGACAGGGCTTCTCTGCTGGCTGCTGCCAACCCCCTCTGACCGGCAGGCCTTCCCTGGGCAGGACCCCACATACAAGGAGGCCACCGGAGTCCCACCCCAGCCTTGTGGCCACACTCAGTCTGAGGCCGGGCTCTCACCACCCCCTCAAAGAGAGCCAGGGCCCTGGGGTCACCATCGGGTCCTTGGAAATTCCCTTTGACAAGCTGCTCTGTTACAGGATTCCTCGTGGGCCTCCCATCACCTTTAAAAACATTTTCTAATTAATATTTATATGATGGGATTGCTTGATCAGACTTTCACTGGGCCACACAGACGGTTTTGGAGCTAAAAGGACTTAGGAGATCAACTGGGCCAGCTCCCTGAACTTACAGAGAGAGAAACCGAGGCCCAGGTTGGGAGAGGGGTACGTAAGGAGACGGTTGGTTGTGGAGAGAGCAGGGCTGCAATGGAGTCCCTGGAGAGCTCCTCAGATAAGCCCAGGGACCCTCAGCCCCTGGCCTCTGCCCTGCTTTCCCCACCCCAGTTCTCCGTCCACAGGGTTCTTTTCAAACCAGCTGGTGAGCTCTTTCTGAGTCCTCTCCCCGCCCCTCCTATTCCTCCAGCCTCGTTCAGTGAATGCCTAGCAGAGCCCATGGACTCAGGAAAACCTTCTCTGACCCCTCGCTCTCCATCCAGTGCCCCAGTGGACCACACTTGGCCTCACCTCTGATGGCCAGTCAGGTGGAGCAAATTAAAACAACCAGGTGCACGGTCACATATCGGGTTAGCAGAAATCCAAAAGAACAGTGCCACCCTGACGGCCCGAGTGTGGGTGCAGAGCCAGGCGTGCACAATGACGAAAGCAGAGTTGCTTGGTCTTTTTGGAAAACAGTCTGACAATATTTGTTAACCTTAAAACACCCATGAACTCTGACCTGGCAATCTACTCTGCAGATTTTGTCCTAGGAAAATAAAGCATCGCACACAAGGAGGCAAGGAGGTTTATGACAGGACCGACAGCGGTGACACACACTTGCACATGCTCACACTCAAACCTGCAAATGACATGAGGTCAAAAAAGATGAAAACTGTTCCCCTTTTCATTGAATTTACTGGGGCAACACTGGTTAAAAAATTACACAGGTTTCAGGTGCACAGTCCCATAACGTGTCATCGGTGCACTGTGCTGTGTGCAAGGATCCATACGAGATGTAGACCGCGGCTATGGGGTTTTGAGCAGCTCTTACAAAAAGACGATGTGTGCCTCTAGGAGGGAGGGACACAAGTGAGAACTGCTAGCCGTGGACATGTGTGACAGGATTCCATCTGTGACACAAACACCCCTAAAAACTCCCATGTCCAGAGTTGGGCTGTGCCTGGCCCCAGCTTACTGGCGTAGGGGAGGGGTAGGAGATAGGAAAGAGAGGAAGATGGCTTTGAGGGTGCAATGAGACCCTGCGGCCAGGGCTCTGAGACTGGACTCTAAAAGGAGGTGAGTGCAGCCGCTGGGGCTGGGGTGCAAGGCCAGGGTAGGCCACGCAGCAGCTCGCCCGGGTCAGACTGCACAGAGCTCCTCCTTAGCCCAGGATGACCGTGGTCCTGGACCGTGCATGACTGGGGTGGCTGGTGGTGCTATAGTTGGAGTGAAGCTGACTCAGCCTTGGGTTTAGGGGTGACTCACATCACCCAGGCCTACCCTCTCAATGAATTTCATCATCTTGAGCATGGGATGGGTTCAAGGATGGGCACTTAACCTTATTTGTGTCCATTAGATATCTAGGACTCAACCTGAGCTCTGGGAAAAGAAGTCTGTGTTCACCGGGGGTTCGAAGTTGTGAGAATGTGAAGTTGGAGCTGCAGCAGCCCTTTTGGCACCATGAGGAGACTTCTTGTCTAAGAAGGGAGCAACCCAAGGGAATGGTGACAAGAAAGTTGGAGGGAAAGAGACATTTCATTTTTTTGTGGACATCATTTCAGATGTCTCAGGGCACTTTTTAATTTTGTGAAATAAATTCTTCTTTTGCCCAGTTTGGTCCAAGTCATTTTTTGTCACCTGCCATATAATCATGATTGATCCACTAGTTCTTGTTAACCTCTGTCCCTTCCTGTGACTGGGCAAGGTCTCTCCCCTGTCTTGTAACCAGACAAAACAGAAGTTCAGCTGCCTGCTGCAACAAAAGCCAAACTCATGAGGCAGGTGCTGGTGCAAAAGGAAAGGTTTTATTCACATGCCACCCAGCCTGGGAGAGTGATGGACTCCTGTCTTAAACACCACCTCCCCTCCTGTTCAAGCCCATGGTTCTTATATGGCTAGGGAGGTGGGGGCTTTTCTTCCTATCCAATAATCTTGCTAGCTTTTAGCATACTGGGGGCCCTGTCCATTCATTTTTCTAGCTTTTGGTGTCCCTGCTGCTACCTTGGCAGATGGGGGAAACTCCACAGTGCTCTGACCATCTCTGGTAACACCGGGGTGGGTCTGATATGAAGTGGGCACCCCACTTATTTATGTACAGTTCTGGTCCCCCCGGGTGTCTTCCTGACTCCTAGCCCCAGAGCTGAAATGGGCCTTCAGGCAAGAATTGCTTCCAGTCTCCACAAGTTTTGCAGGAGGCAGACACTGGAGATACCAGTGGGAGGATTTATCAGAACATCTTCCTCTAGAAAGGCAAGCTGAGCACTGAATCTCCGTGACCTAAGTTTAATTTAACTGACAATTAAAAAAATCAAAACCAGTGGCGGGGGCATTTAGAATATCTACCTTAGTTTAATTTCACAGGGATCCTTTTATAGCTTTTGATAAAATGTTTCATTTTAAAGGACCTGTTTCATCAAAGCAGGCTTTTCCTTTACTGATAAGACATTTTCATTAGGGAAAAGTGGTACCTGGCTTGGGCTTAAGTGTGAGTTCCACGAGAACCAAACGTTAGACAGGACAAGGCTCTCAAGGTCTGGGCAATCCTACATGTTACCACTAATTGTTATTCTTGTAAATGTTAAAATGTAGCACAGCGTTTTGCAGACTTGCTGTAAATAGGATGAGCTTGGCAGTAACTCAAGGAATGATGCAGCCAACTGCAAAGAAGTCAAGGGGTATGTAACCGACCACTAGTGCGTACAAGTGATGGCTAAGCCTCTACGCCTCTGTGTGGGGGAGACAGAGCTTTGAATATCAATCCCATTTTTTTTACCTGCTGCAAGTAAATAAAACTACCTCGTGACAACCACATCTTGTTCTTGACTGGAGCACCCCAACATGTGAACCCCCCTTGCATTGAGTAACACAGGGAGATGGTTTTACCCAAGAGGTTTGCTAATTCACCAGCAGAGATGACCCTGTGTCACCCTGAGCCCAGCGCCTCAGCTTTCCACTTCAACAGACTGGTGCCTGGGAGGGGTCCGCAGGCAGGACCTGGGGAGAGAGCTCACTGTGGTGGGGGCAGCAGGCTTGGTAGGACAGTGCCTCGGGGCTCAAGACCTCGCTGGAGAAGAGGGATTCCTGCTGGGGGTGGGCTTTGGCAGCAAATTTGCTCCAGGATGGAGAGGTATGCCTGAGACTGAGTTGGGAAAGGTGCACAGAATGTGGGAAAGTTTTTCAGGCAGGACCGGGGAGAGTCAGTCAGATGCCCAGATGGGATTGGCGACAGGCGAGGGCTGTAGGAGGGAGGCCAGGTCTGGATGGAGAAGGGTGTTCTCTCAGGCTGCGGTGAAGGGACGGGGAGGCAGATGGAGGGGGACAGGGTCTTCAAGCAGAGAAAACTGGGGGACTGAGGGAACCTGCTCTATGTGGAAGGGTAAGAGCTTACCTTTGGCGTAGCCCCTGCAGTGCATACACCCTCCTATAAAGCCATCTCCTGGCCTCTGGGATCTCCATCTCACGCTCCCCCCACCCCACCCACCCCTGAGCCTTGTCCGGCCCTAGGGCGCCAAGATAGGACTAGGCGGGCCCTTGTGTTCCAGGGATGCCGGTGGGAACCGGGTGTCCTGCGGAGGACTCTCTGGGGGGGGATGCCTGGGTGCCCCTAGCTCTTCCCAGATTTTGTGCTAGGAGGGCAAGGGGCCCATATTGGCTAGAGGTAGGTCTCTGCCAGCCTGGCACTGGCGCTTGTCGCCGTCTCAGGGTGTCTCTGCTTTGATGACCGGCAGGAATGGCGACAGCAGCGGCAGCAGTGGTGACGGCGGCAGCTATGCTAAGAAGCGCGGGATCATTGCGGGTTGAGGCACCAGATGTGCCCGCCATCCCCGCGCTTGCCTTCTCCCGCCCCGCATCCTCCCTCAGTTCCCCCCCTTCCCTTTCCGCCCTTTCGCTCTGCGCCTCCCCACTCTCCCTGCACTCCCCGCACTCTCCCTGCGCCTAGCCGCCCCCCGCCCACGTACTGTTGTCCCCCAGTGTGCTAGGCCGCAGGCGGGAAACTCTCCCGCAGGTTGCAAGTGCTGGGCCCCGAATGCGGTCCAGCAGCCGTGCATCCGCCAGCGAGCGCCAATAGCCCCCTGCCTGCGCCGCAACTCTCCCCAGCCTCTGCCGTCGCTCCTGTGGCCGCTGCCACCTGTGAATGCCCACCTGGCCACAGCCGCCTGTCACCGCCCCCGCCCCAGGTAGGTGAGGCCTGGCCCCCATGCCTGGAAACCCCGTCTGCCAGTTCCATTCCCCTGCGCCCCGCTGTCCCCTGCACACCTCCCCCAGGCGGTGTCCAGACAGACTTGAACTTACTCCGCACACTCCGCCAAGTTGCCCAATTGAAGGGCCAGATCATTCCTGCAGGGGGCGCCCTGCAATGCATCCTGTACCTCGAGTGTGTGTTTGGGGGCTGGGGTTTACAGTGCAGCTTCGTGGCCCTCTTGGCTTCCAGGACCCCAAGCTTGCAGTCAGAGGGACGGGAAAGTCCTGGGGGGTGGCGGGGCGGGTGGGGGTGGGGGCTGGGGACTCACAGCACAGCCCCTGAGGGTCCCCGGGTTTCAGGGCCGGGCAGTCAGAGCGCGCTCTAGAGCCGCTGGGTTCAGAGCTTGCTGTGCTACCTGTGGCCCTGAGGATTGGTTGCAGCGCCTTGGAGGGGATCCCTGAAGAGCTGAAGGACCCTATTCCAATCCTCCAAGGTTTGGGGTGGGGGGTGTCAACCTTCAGCGGGCTCAGTGAGAGCTGGACACAGAGGACAGGCGGCTGGTGAGCTGGGGAGCAGAGTTCTCACTGCTGCAGCGTCCACTGAAAGGTAGGAGCACTCATGTAGGTGAGCCAACTGGAAGTGGCCTCATAGCAGCCCCGTGTCCTCCCAAGAACTGTAGGTTCAGAGGGAAAGGGAATGCCCGACAAGGCCGTCCTCTGGGAACTGTGAAGAGCCCAGAGCCTCAACCCAAAAAGGAGCAAGGGGCAGAGCTCTAGGCTTACAGAGTCCCAGAGCAGGATGGCCTGAGGCAGCAGTGTTCTGGAGTGCTGGCCAGGCTAATGCCCTTCCTGGTTGAGAGAAGGCGGGGAACATGCAGGCTAGTTTCTGGGGGTTGCCTGGAGGAATGCCCTTCCCCTCGCAATGCAGGCTGGGCTCAGGAATGCAGGGCTCAGTGGCAGCTCTGGGGTCAGAGGTCTTGGAAGCTCTAAAGCCCATTCGTGTTGCAGCTGGTGCCCCAGGGCATGGAGAGGAGAGCATGCGGGAGGTGCCTGTGTGCACTGACGCCCAGGGCCATCTGTGGCCCATGAGGTCTGAGGCAAGGCCCTGGAGGAGGTTCAGTGCCACAGGCCTGCCCAGTCCAGACCCCAGGCTTCTGCTGAAGCAGTGAGGAGGACCCTGGCACAGCCTCTTCTGAGATGACAGGTCTTCTGCCAAGTCCTGCACCAGGGGCTGCAGCCCAACACTGTGTGGCACCAGGGACTGCAGTGGAGTGGCAGGGCAAGTTCAGTGTCCACAGTGTGGGTCTCTTGCTTGAGACCTGTCTCTACACTGGAGACATGGCCAAACTGACCGAAGCCTCCTCTGTGGAGCTCGGCAGGTGGACGGGCTGGTGGGTAGGCACTCCTCCCTCTGCTTTCTGTCCATACCCTCGGCTGGCTTGAAGCCTGTTACCTGGCTGTCCCCTGGGAGCATGAGGTCTGCCCTGAGGATCTTTACTGCTCAGGGACCATGGGTCATCAACTAAAGAAGTTGTCTGGAAGGCAAGTTATGTTGATTGGCAGGAGAGGGGTGATTTGTGCAGGGGAAAGGCCGGGCACTCCAAAGAATAAAAATCAGTGCCTCCTGATCAAGAAGCCATGGTCCTGTGTCTCTTTCAGGTCAAGAGGTAGAGGTTGAGAATCTTAACCAAAGGGACCATTAAAGGGCAATCCAATGAGGTAGGGGCCTCAGGTCCCACAAGCAAAAAATAAAAATAAAAAAAAAGAACATCTTTAATAAACTGAGGAAAGGTCAACAGTTCTTAGTGCTGTTTATAGGTCAAATAATATGTGACCATTGGATTATCAATATGGAGGGCACTTACTGACCTTGAAAAAGGCAGTTACTTAGATGGAGGACAGGTCGAGTTCCCGCCAAGGTGAAGGTGTAGGTAGAGACCCTTCACTTCCTCGCACAACCAAAAGGAGGATAACGAATACTCTAAAATCAGTAAATATCCGGAAGTGCCAGCAAATCAAACTGCATGGAACTCTGACAACCAAGGAATTAAAGAAACAGTCAACAAGAAAAACCAGACTGGTAAGGCAGTGGACTCAACGGGCAACTCAAAAAAACCATGAGGTGGCAGACCAGTGTGGCCGGGGCTGGGTCCCGAACTTCAGAGGGCTGCGCAGGAGGGGCTGACTTGAGGGGACTCAGACAGGAAAGAGTCTACTGAAAAGTGCCCTAGAGCCCATCAGACCAGCTGCACTGTTCCCTCTCTGGCCCCTCCCCCACAGGCAGCGCAGCAAGGAGGGTTGCCCTGCCCCGTGAACACTTAAGGCTCTGCCCCATACAGCGTATCAGCTCGGCCAAGACAAAGAAATATGGCCCAAAGGAAAGAACAGAGGAAAACCTCAGAACTAAGTGATGAGGAGATAGCCAACCTATTTGATGGAGAATTTAAAGCCCTGGTGATCAAAATGCTCACAGAACTGATTGAGCTTGGTTGAAAAATGAAAAAACAAATGAAGGACACCCAAAGTGAAATAAAGCTAAATATTCAGGGAACTAACAGTGACAGGAAGAAAACCAGGAGTCAAAGCAACGATTTGGAACAAAAGGAAGACATAAACATCCAACTGGATCAGAATGAAGAAACAAGAATTTGAAAGCATTATAGAGGGGCCAGAAGGAGAAGAACAGACAGCAAGAAACTGAAAATTTATTTGAACAAATAATGAAGGAAAACTTCCCCAATCTGACAAAGGAAATAGACTTCCAGGAAGCTCAGAGAGTCCCAAAGAAGTTGGACCCAAAGAGGAACACACCAAGGCATATCATCACTAAGTTACCCAACATTAAATATAAAGAGAATCCTAAAAGAAGCAAGAGGAAAGGAGATGGTTACCTACAAAGGAGTTCCCATAAGGCTATCATCTGATTTCTCCAAAGAAACCTTACAGGCAAGAAGGGACTGGAAAGAAGTATTTAAAGCCATAAAAAAGCAAGGACTTACATCCAAGATGACTCTATCCAGCAAAGCTATCATTTAGAATGAAAGGGCAGATAAAGTGCTTCCCAGATAAGGTCAAGTTAAAGGAGTTCATCATCACCAAGCCATTATTATATGAAATGTTAAAGAGACTTATTTAAGAAAAGGAAGGTCAAAACTATGAACAGTAAAATGACAACAAACTCACAACAATCAACAAAAGAACCTAAAAGAAAAGAAAGACAACAAGAACAAAAACTAAGCAAACAACCAGAACAGGAACAGAATCAGAAAAATGGAGATCACATGGAGGGATTTCAGTGGGGAGGGGGAAGAAAGGAATGGGGGGAAATGGTACAGGGAAGAAGAAGCATGGGTAGTAGGCATAAGGTAGATGGGGAGAGATAAAAAATGGTATGGGGAAAGAGGACTCAAAGGACTTATATGTAGAACCTATGGACATGAACTAAGGGGCGAGGAATGCTGGAGGGTTGCAAGGGCAGGATGGAGGGGGGATAGAGGGGTGAAAATTAAGAAAACTAATAGCATAATCAATAAAAAATATTTTTTAAAAAAGAGGGGGGACAGAAACAAGATTGGGTTGATTGAAGCACCTGAGAGGTAAGGAGTTTGAGAGGACATGGAGACTTACCATTTGTAAAACTGGCCTGTGTATTCAGCCGTATTTTTTTAGGTTCCTAAACATCATACTGCAATGTGGAGTTTTGTAGAATTTTAGAAAACTCCATTTGAGGCATCTATGTTCCTTTCCAGCTTGGAAAAAAAAAAAAAGAAAATGTATTCCCTGGTGCAATAGCCAAATGCTACTGAATGAATGTTCTGAAATTTTCCAGAATTTGCAGTGTCTCCAAAAACTGGGTATTAGAGCTTTGATTGTCATTTGGACACCTGGGATGATTTACTTGCACTTAAAATGCACTTTAAAATCATAGAAGGTAAAAACAGGTGAAATTTAAATATTAGTAGTAACAGTCTAATGAATGTCACATGGTGAAGAACTTGTTTTACTGTCTCCTTTCCTCCAATCTTCCATGTCTAGAAAGCAAACCCTAATAAGGAAAATAATTCAATCTGAGTGTAGACTATTTTCACTATTGCAGAGCAGAAACAGTCAAGTAACACTGGATTTTTAAAAATCATATACAAAGTGTTTACCTGTTGGGAAATCTCTTTTTATTTGGAAAAGAATAATGGGAATATTATTTTGTTAAAAAAAACAAAAGACTGAAGGTTTTCTTAAAAGTATTACAAGTATAATATTTAAATTTTGGGAGAATATTGCTTTTTTGTCTGACCTAATCACATCAGATTCCTCTGATCTGTGATGTCATGATGATAAAAGATCATTCATGGAACAAATTAGTTTGAAATTTGAATAAACAAAGCAATATGTATTTTTGACAACTTAGTATTTTCTTTCACATATTTAAAAATCATTAAATGGCTCTCCACCAAACCACCACCACCATCAGGACACAAGTCGTGTGCAACCTCTCATGCTAGCCAGGGTCACCAAGGTGCTGGGCAGGACCAGCTCCCAGGGACAGTGCACGCAGGTGCGTGTGGAATTCACGGATGACACGAGCCGCTCTACCATCTGCAACGTGAAAGAGCCCATGCGTGAGGGTGACATGCTCACCCCGCTGGAGTCAGGGTGAGAGGCTCGGAGACTCTGCTGAGTTGGCCTCTGGGTCCTGAATGTCTAGGTGGACCACGTGGCCCTGGGGATGGCATTCAACTGTTAATAAAGTGTTTGTATTGTATGTAAAGAATTATTAAATGGACTAATTATAATAACTAAGAAATGGTGCATGGCAGTTCTGGCCAAGATGGAGGCATAGTTAGAAACACTTCACTTCCTTGCACAACCAAAAAGTTAACAACCAATGTAAGAATAATAAACAACCAGAAGTGACAGAAAATCGAATGGCCTGGAATTCCAACAACCAAGGAATTAAAGAAACATTCATCCACACAGGTAGGAAGGGTAGAGACAGGAGTTGGGTAGCTGAGGAGAGTGGATGTGGAGCAAGGAGGCAGAACACGGGAATAAGCTGAGGCCAGCTGAATGGGAAACTAAAGACTCAAAGCTAGCTGTAAAATACTGTGGTGGTTGCCATGGCAGGAGAAACTCTCAGTCTCGCAGGAGAGTCTGTTGGAAAGTGGGGATAGAGCAGAACAAGCAGCAGCATTGTTGCCTCTCTGATGCCCCCCTCCCCCCCTCAAACAGTACCAGAACACAGCAAAGAGGGTTGCCCCACCCTGGCAAATACCTAAGACTCTGCTCCCTTACAACATAACGGGTGCACCCTGGCTGGTGTAGCTCAGTTGACTGAGCACAGGCTACAAACCAAAGGGTTGCTGGTTCAATTCTCAGTCTAGAGCACATGCCTGGATTGCTGGCCAGGTCCCCAGTATGGGGCATACGAGAGACAACCACATATTGATTATTGATATTTCTCTCCCTCTCTTTCTCCCTCCCTTCCCCTCTCTCTAGAAATAAATAAATAAAATCTAAAAACAAAACCCTCCAGAAAAAGAGCTAAGTGACAAGGAGATACACAACCTATCAGATGCAGAACTCAAAACACTGTTAATCAAGATGCTCACAGAATTGATTGAGCTTGGTTGCAAAATGAAGGAAGAAGTGAAGGCTATACAAAAGTAAAATAAAGGAAAATATTCCGGGAACAGCAGTGAAGGGAAGGGAACCGGGACTCAAATCAACAATTTGGAACAAAAGGAAGAAATAAACATCTAACCAGAACAGAATGAAAAAACAAGGATTCAAAAAAATGAGGAGAGGCTTAGGAACCACCGGGACAACTTTAAGCACTCCACCATCTGAATCACAGAGGTGCCAGAAGGAGAAGAACAAGAGCAAGAAATTGAAAACTTGTTTGAACAAATAATGAAGGAAAACTTCCTCAATCTGACAAAGAAAACAGACTTCCACTAAGCCCAGAGAGTCCCAAAGAAGTTGGACCCAAGGAGGAACACACCAAGGAACATCATCATTAAGTTACCCAAGATTAAAGATAAGAGGAGAATCTTAAAAGCAGCAAGAGGAGAGAGTTACCTACAAAGGAGTTCCCATATGACTATCAGCTGGTTTCTCAAAAGAAACTTCAAAGGCAAGAAAGGGCTGGAAAAAAGTATTCAAAGTGGTGAAAGGCAAGGACTTATATCCAAGATTACTCAATCCAGCAAAGCTTTCATTTAGAATGGAAGAGCAGATAAAGTGCTTCCCAGATAAGGTCAAGTTAAAGTAGTTCATCATCTCCAAGCCCTTATTATATGAAATGTTAAAGGGACTTATCTAAGAAATAGAAGAAGATCAAAACTATAAACAGTAAAATGACAGCAAACTCACAACTATCAAGAACAGAACCTAAAAAACAAAAATGAAAACTAAGCAAACAACTAGAACAGAAACAGAATCAGAGAAATGGAGATCACATGGAGGGTTTTCAGTGGGAGAGGGAGGGGAAGAATAGGAGGAGAAAGCTACAAGGAATAAGAAGTATAATTGGTAGGTATAAAATAGATGGGGAGAGGTTAAGAATGGTATAGGAAACAGAGAAGCCAAAGGACTTATATGTACAATCCATGGGCATAAAATAAGGTGGGGGGGGGGGAAATGCTGGAGGGTTGAGGGGTGCAGGGCTGAGTGGGGTGAAAAGGGAGAAAAAATTGGGAAAACTGTAATTAGCATAATTAATTAAATATGCCTTAGTAAATAAAATATCTGATACAATTTTTTCCACAAGCCATAATTAAAAATTTAAAATACTCTTTATAGGTGAGGAAAACAAAGCATTATTTCCCATTAAAAAATGAAGTTTTTTTAATTAAACATTTTATTTATTTTTAGAGAGAGGGGAAGGTAGAAAGAAAGAGAAGGAGAGAAACATCAATGTGTGAGAGAAACATGGATTGGCCTGCAACCAAGGCATGTGCCCTGACCAGGAATCGAACCAATGTCTTTTCAGTTCACAGGATGATGCCCAACCCACTTAGCTATACCAGTCAGGGCAAAAACCAATAAGTTCTTTTAACATGTAGAATTTTTTTAAAGAAACCCATTAGATTTCCTAATTAAAGGTAATCATTACAAATACATAGACATATATATGCATTTACATATTCAATAAATATAAACATCTGTATATGCATGTGTGTATATATGAAATAAATACATTTATGAGACATATTTATGTAAATGAGTGTATATAAAATAAAATGTACCCCAATCCCCCAATCCTCCAATGTGTGGAGTTTTTTAGCATTGGCTAACATGTGGAAGCAATTTATAAGCCCCCCAAAACAAATAGACAGCTAGATTGCTTTTGCTCCTGTGAAGTCCCTGAGAGAGAAGAAAAGAAATTTCTACCCACTATGATGAGAGGTGCTTTTTGGGAAATTCGCACATGTAAGTAGAACAGATTACATCCTCGTCATCACAGAGCTCAGGGCGGGAACTAGGATAACTCAGGTCTCCGAGAAGGCTGCATGCCCACCGGCTGTTGATTCTCCCCGCTCCAGTGGGCATTGCCCGCGCTTCCATGTAACCTGCAAGAGTCAGTGAAACATGGAATAATCTCAAATTCTCATAAGATCTCTTTTAGTTTACTTGTCCTTTCTTCTTTTGGTTTTTGTGGTTGCTGTGATGTTTCAGTATATACGGCAAGAAAGAAAATAGGTACAAAAACTGTCATAATCTCAAGTGGGCAAGTTTCTTGGAAAGATATTAAGTCCATAGCACTATCAAGGGCAAATAGACCGTTGCATTTTATGTCAAAAGCTCACTGATATCTTATCAATTGTGAAGAGAGAAAAGGCATGATGGGTCAGCCTGGTTAGTGGATCTCAGAACAGAGCAAAGAACCTCAAATTCCGCTCATGAAATTCCTTAAAGTTAGAAAGTGAGGGGAAGAAGGTGGAAGCACACCTTCCTAGGTGATACCTTCCTAGGTGACACCTCCTTGGTGGAGAGCGGGCCCTGGAGCAGCTGCGCAGAAGACAGGAAAGACCAAGCACTCTTGGGGGAGACTGACACAGATTTTCAACCAGGGGATCTAGGCAAGTGAGGCCATACCAAGCAATCCAGTGTCACCTAGGAAGGTGCCAGACAGCTAGAAGCAAGACACAATTAGTTGTTTCTTAGGAAAGTTTTTTCATCACAGTTTTAGGAATGTAAAGCTTGAAGTGCAATCAGATAAGATAAAGTGAGATAGAAGAGAGGATGCAGAAAAAGTCAAAATCAAGACTTCGTTTAATGCAGAATAGTAAACAGTAGATGCCTACTTTTGACTGAATAGTTGTGTTTTATAATTATATTGAAATAATATTTATTAATATGTGTGGCTTCATATATCTCATAGAAGTCTAATTTCAAAGCTACTTTTAAAGTGGCACAATAATTAGTCCCAGAATTGTCTGCTGTTGATGAACTATTCAAATTCCTGAAATTGTTTCAATTATTTGGTGTATACTAAAAGGTAGCATATATCCCATCTGATGTCAGTGGCTGGGATTATGCTTTTAGAATACTAATTTCCGTCAGTGAACACTGCTTATTCAAACCATACAAGCACTATTATTTTATTACTGAACAAATAGGCAGCAATGAACAGAGAAACAAGTACCTCCTGCCTATTTGTACACAGAAGTGAGGCAAGAAGATCTCTGCACTCAGTGAGCTTATAATTCAATTGGAAAGATAAGGCAGACATACTTTATATAAATATGGGTTAAATAAACCTTCAGTTGTCCCAACCAGGTGAATACCTAAGGCTCTGCCCCTCACTACATAACAGGCTCGACAAAAAAAAAAAAAAAAAAAAAAAAAAAAAAAAAGGCCCAAACAAAAGAACAGATCAAAGCTCCAGAAAAAGTATAACTAAGTGACAAAGAGGGAGCCAACCTATCAGATGCACAGTTCAAAACACTGGTGATCAGGATGCTCACAGAACTGGTTGATTATAGTCACAAATTAGAGGAACAAATGAAGACTACACTAAGTGAAATGAAGCAAAATGCACAGGAAACCAATAGTGATGGGAAGAAAACTGGGACTCAAATTAATGGAGTGGACCAGAAGGAATAAAGAAACAACCAAACAGAAAAGAATGAAGAAACAAGAATTCAAAAAAAATGAGGAGAAGCTTAGGAACCTCCAGGACATCTTGAAACATTCCAACATCTGAATTATAGGGGTACTAGAAAGGGAAGAGGAAGAGCAACAAGTGGAAAACTTATTTGAGCAAATAATAAAGGAGAACTTCCCCAATCTAGTAAATGAAATAGACTTCCAGGAAATCCAGGAAGCTCAGAGAGTCCCAAAGAAGTTGGACCCAAGGAGGAACACACCAAGGCACATCATCATTACATTAGCCAAGACTAAAATGAAGGAAAGAATTCTAGAAGCAGCAAGAGATAAGGAGACAATCACCTACAAAGGAGTTCCCATCAGATTGTCAGCTGATTTCTCAAATGAGACCTTATAGGCAAGAAGGGACTGGAAAGAAGTATTCAAAGTCATGAAAGGCAAGGATCTACATCCAAGATTGCTCTATCCAGCAAAGCTTTCCTTTAGAATGGAAGGGCAGTTAAAGTGCTTCTCAGATAGAGTCAACTTGAAGGAGTTCATCATCACCAAGCCCTTATTATATGAAATGTTAAAGGGACTTATCTAAGGAAAAGAAGATAAAAAACATGAACAGTGAAAGGACAGCAAACTCACAGTTATTAACAATCACACCTAAAACAAAAACAAACTAAGCAAACAACTAGAAAAGGAACAGAACCAGAGAAATGGAGATCACATGGAGGGTTATCAACAGGGAAGTGGGTGTGGGGGAGGGGAAAAGGTACAGAGAATAAGTAGCATAGATGACAGGGGGAGGGTAAGAATAGTGTGGGAAATGTAGAAGCTAAAGAACTTATAAGTATGACACATGGACATGAACTAAAGGCGGGGAATGTGGGCGGGAAAGGGTGTGCAGGGTGGAGGGGGAAATGGGACAACTGTAATAGCATAATAAATAAAATATATTAAAAATAAAATAAAATAAACCTTCAGAAAATATGTTTAAAAGATCATATGCAAAATGAGATGGGTACCTCCCTGCTAACGAATATAAACCATGATGTTTCAATCATGCCCCTTCTCTGATCTCATCACCACTCCAAACTTTTGCTGCTATTTTAACTCACAGAAATGGGGTTTATTTTATATTTTTCTCTTGTAAATGGTTATATACATTACTCATGTTTGAGAAACACTGACATCCACTGGGATCACTATGATTCAGAGGAGAGAACAATTTTTATAGTCAAGGAAAGCTTCACAAAGAAATAAATGAACTGTTTTTGAAGAATGGATAGGATATGCCCTGGTTAGTGTGGCTCAGTGGATTGAGCACCAGCCTGCGAACCAAAAGGTCACTGGTTTGATTCCCAGTCAGGGCACATGGCTGGGTTGTGTGCCAGGTCCCCAGCTGGGGGTGTGCAAGAGGCAACAGATCAATGTATCTCTTCCACATCGATGTTTCTCTCCCTCTCTTTCTCCCTCCCTTTCCCCTCTCTAAAAATAAATACATAAAATCTTTTTTAAAAGAATGGATGGATCTGGATATATACAGAAAAAGGACAAGTTCACTCTATGGAAGGAAAGTAAAGGAATAAGTGGTGTCCTTAGTAGCACATGAATAAAGTAATTGTGACAGAATAAGATACGGGAAGGTGGCTCCATTAAAGACAGTTGCAACATTCGCCTCGGACACTGAATACATCAATTTTCAGCTACTGAACGTTCTCCAGTGAGGAACACAGTGAGGAGACACGGGTTAGAGGATGCGGCGTGCCCCGCAATGCTGTCGTGGATAACAGTGTCAGGAGTCGTGCGAAAACTCGAGAATGGTATAGGCTAAGGCAGTAATTACAAAAGGCACTGCGAAGGGGAAACTATTCTGAACTTGAGAACCAGCAGAAAGTGGGACAATAAATGTTAAACTCAGTGCTTTGTTATTACTTATGTAAGAATAGGGTCATTGCTTGCAAGAATGTGGAAGTCAATTTGTAGTAATGATCAAGACATGTGAGTGGCAAGGGTCTCAACACAAGAGCGGCTGACCCCACACAACTCAAGGGAAGGATGGGGGCACAAAACTCCAGCCTGAGACGGCTGCCACTGCCAGGAGAGCAAAGGCCCACCGGTTTCCTGCTGAGTTTGTCCCTCCCCCACACCCTCTTTGCCCCTCCCTCACACGCCCACACCTCCACACCCCCATTCTTCTCTGATAATCGCCATTCTCTTGTTTTTTACCTATGAGTCTTTTGTTTGCTTGTTTGTTCATTTGTTGGTTTTTGCTTTCCACCCCACCTGTGAGTGAAGTCATTAATAAGGTTCTTGCCCTTTTCAGTCTGACATGTTTTACTTAGCTTGATGATAGGCAGTGGGAATGGATGCAAAGAGCTAGTTTCTCAGAGTAATTAGAAGAGGTTTTATGGCTAGTAGGTGGCAGAACCTGAGCTCCTGTCTCCAAGCAGCCCTGAACTTCTCAGTGCTGTCTGGTGACCTCCCGTCGCCAGCCTAAGGTCTGGCGGTGGGACCAGCCCCTGGGCTGAAGATGAGAACCAACAGAGAATGCAAGGGCAGCCTCCTCTGGGATGGGGGAGAGGCCCGTGGAGGCTCACTCAGGGCAGACTCTCAGTAGGCGTGTGGATATTGGCAGCCAGCTGGTTGGGGCCAGAGGGGTGTTTGGGAAAGCGTGCAAGGCTGGCCCTGTTGTGCTGTAGGAAGTAAGATAGGGTCAGCGAGTAAGGGGCATCCCCAACTCCAGGGTTCCCAAGAAGCCCTGGTGTAGGAAAAACACACAGGGCCTATTGTGCACCTTCCCGTTTATGCATAACTGCTTTAGAGGATCCCTTTGCTTGGCTAGGACCCTGGGGCCTCTGGAGAGGAGGTCTCCACAGGGAGGTCTGTGTGAGGGTCAGAGCCGCCCCAGTTCCCCTCAGGCTCCAAGGAGCAGACCAGAGTAGGAGGTGGTCTGCTAGCCACCTGCAGGACACATGCACTGACCTAGCCACTGTCTCCAACTGCCCTTCCTGCTCCCTAATCTTGGTCTTGGGCTTAGCCCCTCCGGTTTTGGGGCTTAAGATGATTTGAAGTCAAGTTTTGTTCACCCTCTGGCTCCTCTCAGAAAAACCACATAGCTAACAAAATAAAAGTCCTTCAAATTGTCCAGACCCTTAAAACAACAGGTTTTCAGGTTATGCCAATACCTTCCAAATTTAACACAAAAGTATTATTACCACTATCGAATTTGTTAGCCTAAATTGAACTAAAAGCTAAGATAAATTTGTTAACTTTTTCCTATTTTGTGGAGGTTACAAAATACTTTTCATGCCTGAGAAGAATAGATGTAACATGTCAAATGGAGTTTTAATGACATTTTTCAGCCGTGGAATTTAGAACTACGTTTTTCCAGGATAACTTTAGTTTAGATTTTGGTTTTGCCATGTTAATGGGGAGAGACCCCACGCTCTGCCTTTCATTTGGGAAGCAGTTACAGAACACAGCGTGTCCTGCTTCTCCTGGACAGACATCCAGAGAGTCTCATTCTGCACCAGGCTTTACTGAAATTGTTTTCATCTTTTTATCCCCTAATTTGAATACATAGAAATTAGCATTTCTGACAAGATTTGGGCTTATTTATTCCAATGCCTGACTGGGTTCAATCAATTTCTTCTCTGCATTAATTAGTTCATGAGTCATTTTCATATTTTTTGTTATGGTCAGAGTCACATTTTATAGTTAATTTATTGACAATAATCAATCAAAGGAATACTATTAACATTAATGTTACTGTTATTGCCATTTATTCTTAATTCTGTTCCTCACACGTAATAAATGTAGCATTTACATGTATATTTTCCCATATGTTCTCTCTTTGTGAATGTATCGCAGACACACACAGATATTAAAGCCATTCATTGAGCACCTACTATGAGAGTTTTAGAGAAGTAGTTAAGGACCCCACCTCTGATTCCAGATACAAAGGTTCAAAGCTCTTGGCTCTTCCACCTACTAGACACATGTCCTTGCTTCTCTATAAAAAAATGGAAGTAATAATAATAGCCTGTATTCCACAGATCTTTTTTTAAATTAGATTCATTAATATGTGGCACTTAAAACAATATGTGTGAGTTATAACTCATAATAAGTGTGAGTTATTTTACGTGCAAGAAACAAATATTGTACAAGGTCTGTCTGGAAAAAGCCCAGCCATTGTTAACTCAGTGAGGACGGTTTGCATGACATGAACGTAACTTGGCCGCCACACGGGCTTGATGCGCACTTCCCATGGGAACCCACTGCAGCACAGGCACCCACAGTTACTAGCCACTCGGGCCAGTTCTGGAAGGGTGAGGTCTCCTGTTTCTGTGTGGTGTTCTTGTATTCCTCAGTGGGCAAGGCGCAGGGAAGGTTTTGAAATGTCCATGCAGGGACACACACACTGACGTTGTTTACATTAGCTATGACCATGGCAGTGGTAGAAATATGTCTGGCATCTAAGGCAAGTTTATATCACTTCATGTTGAAAAATCAGCATTTTTCTCTATTCCCTTCAGAACATAGCTGCATTTTCTTGCCCGAAATGATTCTTGAGCAGTCACGTGGAATCCATTCACGAAGGATTCTCAGGTGGCCAGGGCCTTTGAATTTTTAGCCAGAGCAGGAGTGTCAGAGGCCCATTTGTGTTTTCTGGAGCACAGACGCAGTGGGAGGGGTGGCGACAGGCAGACACTGGCTGGCTGGGTGGTCCTTCAGGCCCAGGAGATGCACACTGTCCGCAGCTGTGACTGAACGGCAGACCTGGCCGTCCTCTTGGCTTCTGGGAGCTCGAGGTCAGTTCTGACACTCTGCTCTGGTTCCTCAAACCTGATTGGAAAATTCTGACTGACATGAAAATTACAACTGAATTCCAGAAAAACCATTATTCAGAACTACCAGAAATCGAGCTGAATGAACATCCTAATACTTTGGAATTAAAGAAAAACCACAAGAAGACTGGTAGGAGGAGCAGGACACAGTACAACAGGGACCCACACCCACACGAGGCCGGTAACGGTCGGGAGGGTTGTCTCAGCTGCGGAGCTGCCCCGGAAGAGCCTGGGGTCCCGTCCCCACAGCAGGGCTCCCAGCCCAGGGTTCCTGTGCCAGGAAGAGAAGTCCCCTTAGCTTCTGTCTAAAAAACCAGTGGGAATGAGGCTCAGGAAGACGAAATTTCTGGATTCCCAGGCATTTCCTTTTGAAGGGTCCACGCAGACTTGCTCAGACTCACTCCCTCCGAGTCCAGTGCTGGAGCAGCACTTGAAAGACAACAGAGACCTGTGGGGAGCAACTGAATTGTTCGGTATCAGGGAGAGAGCCCAGGGCAGGGGGCGGCTTTCTCCCAGACAGAAGTGCTGGCTGAGGCTGTCGTGCCTTTGCTGAGCCACTGTCCCCACAGACTCAGCAGGCAGGTGCCATATCTGAGACTCCATCAACCTGTCTCACCCTGTTTGTGCTGCCCTGGTGATTCCTTGAGACCCTGCCTCATCCAGCTTGTGGGCCCACCCAAGCTGTTTCACTGGCTTTTCCATATGACTAGCCTGTCTTAGCTCATGCTTCTGACTTTTCTAAAATCTCTCAGACAAGCAACATCTGGCCCCAGCTCCCCCGCACCTCCCACTAAGTGGGCCAGGCCCAGCACTAGCAGCAGCCGGCCTTGGTTCACAGTTTGGCCTTACATGGGCACCTCCAAGCCCAGCACAAGTAGCCACCATCTGCAGATTGCTCTGGAGCTCATGCCGGGTAGTCCTGGGCCAAACACAGGCTGTGGCTAACTTTGGCCTGTGCCTCCCGGGAGGCCCCAGAATCAGCACATTCTGTGGACAGCTTCAGACCACATCAAAGCAAGCACCACCCAACCACCTCCATAAGCAGCACACTCAGTGGGCACCAGAGCCCCAGTGAAGGAAGTCCTGCTCTGTGGGATGGGCCCCTGCACAGCTGATCCTACATGGTGGTCAAAGGTCAGTGCTCCGAGGTCAAAGTTGGCCATCGGGTAGTCAAAGAGGATCAAGTGGGTTGATTGCACCTGGCCCAACAGCTCCACTGCAGTTAAACTGCTTGCCTCTCGCAGGGCACAAGGGCCGTGGATGGTCTTCCCTGGAATGCTAGGGCATGGGTACCACCACCTCCATGAGGCTGGGCAGCTGGCTTGTCCAAAGCAGCCTCGGGGAGCTCCTCCTGCACCTGAGCCTCCCCCAGGCCCGTGCCATCAGCTGCACACAGCCCTTGAGGCCTGGCAGACTCGCCGGGACAGGGCCTTGCCCAGTGTCTGCTCCGGGTTGATGTCATGACACTCTCAGCCACAAGTGCCTCTGGGGAGTGTGCCAGCCGGTTGCAGCCACATCTACAGCCTCTGTGCTCCAGGGCTACCACCCAGGCACCCCGTGCCACCTCCTGTCATGCCACCTGGGCCTCCGAGAAACTCCAGAGCACCTGCTCCAGAAGACACCCAGTGCACCACAGCACGCTCCTCGGACCAGGGCCTCCTAGCTGTCACGTGCTGTGTGCGCTCGCCCGAGGGCTGTCCCCGCAGGCCTTCTGCAGCAATTCCCAAAGTGAGCAAAACCTGGAAAGTTTTCAGGGAAAAGCTGCTGGTGGCCCACACTAGGAGTGGGGGCTGAGGGAAGTGAGTCAGGGGCCCTGGGCTGCTCTTCCCTGTGGGGGCAACTTTGCCTACAAAGTTCCCCCGTCCGCCACAGATGAAAATGAAGCTACCAAGACATGATCTGCTCAGGGAGGAGAGGTGGTCAGTCTATCACAGGAGAAGGCCACGAATCCCTCTCTCAACTGCTTTTATTGGGTTGTAATACACAGGAATACAGATGGCAAGGATCAAACAGTACATAACATTTCAAAGAGATCTGAGGGCTTAGTCTGAGTCAGTGTCAGGTAAGGGGATTGCAAAAACATTGGGAGACATACTAATTTCCTGCTCGGACCCTTATCATATGAATGAAAGCACTCTTAGCAAAGCAGGCTTCACAGCACTTTAGGAATTCTTCCTTATGCCCCTGGATCCCGCTCTAGCTGGCAGAGAGCTGCACTGCCCTCCACGTCATAGGTTTCTAGGCTTAAGTGGATTAGAGCCGGGAAGCGCTTCTCCCAGACAGAAATGGGGACTCAGGCTATGTCAGAATAGCCAGGGGGAGCAAGGGTCCATTACTCCCTCTTTGTTTCAGCCCCCGGAGTCCCTCCTTCATGGCCTCCTAAGTGATCCTGTCTGACTTAGGTTGCCCCCCCTCTGAGGGGTCTTACCCTTCTCTGACTAACCGTCCAAGTGTCGGGGGCAGGGGATTGGAGCAGAAGCAGCGTTGCTGCCAGAGACAACCTTTGTCTCCTTAGTGGCTCACATTCCAGAGGTCGCTCACTCAGCCTTAGCCATGGGGGGCAGTTACAACTCCCGAAACCAGGCAGAGCGGTTCCCAACACTTCCCTGCCAGGCAGACGCTGAGGATTGGGTTCCAGGAGTCTGACAACCTGATGCACAGGGCAGGAGCGCGCCCACAGCACCTGCAGCGAGCTCAGTGCCAGCGTCCAGGCCCAGCGGTGGCTGAGGTGCCAGGCATCCTCCTGCCCACGCTCTCCAGGCTGCTCAGATGTCACCACCTCTTCTAGCGGAGCCCAGGGTCCTTGGACCCGGTGACAGGCAGGTTGGCGGTTTGTTGGCTCTGGGATTCCAGGTCCTATGGGCCTGGCAGGGCCCTGCCCGTCCCTGGACGTGCCTCATGGGTACATCCCAGCTGCTTTTGTGTTTTGCTGTGAGACCCTCTCTGCATGTTCTTTATTCTATTGATTGCATAGAATTGCATATCAAGTAAGTAGAAATAAATTTAACTAGTTTTTAATAAAAACTGATTCTTAGACGAAAGAATTTCAATCAAGAGTAAAAGTTTAAAAAGTAGTCACTGCTGTCATAACACAAATTTATATTTAATTCAAGATAGAAGTTACACACCCATAGCCTTTAGGTCCCTAAAGTCTTAGTATTTATCTAACTACTAATAAAATTGTAAAACAAGTCATTCAACGAATGGTTCCCAAGGCTTTCCAGATTATTTTTAAATGTTGACGTAATACTTCATTTTTCAGGGTTCTCTGTCAGTAAACAAATGCCCTCTGAGCCACAGCTGACTTTGGAAATCATATCAGACACTATAAATAACTTTCTCATTAAATCGTAGTTCACTAGTGACCTGAGGCCAAATACTTGACAGTGTCTATAATCATAACATCCACGAAATTTCCGTGATGTTAACTTCGCTTGCAGTTGCTCCTGAGTTTAGGAAAACTACATTCAGTTTTTGTCTCACCCTTATAATTTTGGCTTAGCACTTTAGATTTTGAGGGTCCTTATTATCTACCAAGTTACAATTGCTTATTTTAATGTCATACTTAATTAGGTCAAGCGTGGTTTCAAGCCAGACATCACATGGAACGAGTTAAGCGTAGGCTCGTTGCCAGGCTGCAGCGAGGAACGCCTCCAGCGCAAACCCATTGTCCTGACTTGAGGAACACGAAGGCACTGCCTGCTTTTATACTCTTTGCAATGACTGTGTAGAGGAAAGAGTGAGTGAGACCGGTTTCTGTGTGGGAATGGAGGCAGCGGCACCAGACTGGACTGGCAGTCATTCTCTTCCTCACTGCCACTTGCAGCTGGAAAAAATATCTGCTTTGCTTCACATCCTTGCTAAAGTAGTAAAAATCAACCATGTTATTAAACCTCGATCCTTCTTTTTACGCTCCAAGTAAGTGGGAAGTGTGCATCAAGCACTGTGTTCAGGAAGCACTGGTGACTCAGTTGTAAGCTGAACGAGCCCATTTTCCATAGAATAATGTTTTCATTTGATAGTACAACTGTCATTCTCTCAAAAATAAAAGTGAGCCTGTCACTTCAAGGCAATAAAAGGTATATTTGTTGTCAATGACACCATCCAAACGACTGGGATTCGGCAAAATGTATACTCTCTTTCGTGAGCTCAACAGCTTTTCAATGCTTAAAGACTTTTCTGGAAAGATTGCTGGTGATACTCACAATAGTGAGTTTTTACAATGTATAAGAAAATGTGTAGCCATACTTTCCAAATGACCAACACATAGTATTGTCATAAAATCACGTACAAGTAGAAGAGCCATTCCATGTGCAAGGCTGATCAGTGGGTATTTCTTTAATAGAGCCCTTACTACAAGGTCATGGGTATGGTTTGAAACCCACTGAAACTAATTCAAGAAACCAGCACTGGTGGACTTTCAATAAAGTATCAAAGAATAGTCACAGTCAACTGACAGCTTTTGAAATACTTCTTTTTTTTTTAGTGATATAGCTGCTTGCGGCTGGGTCTTCTTCATGTTGTGTCTTCAAAACAAAGGATTGGAGTGACTGTTGCAAATGACCGACAACAAAGTGCGCCTGAGAGTCACCTGTCTTCCGTCAAGGCAGACATGGAGAACGTGTGCAAAATTGTAAATAAATGATACGCTGTTTCTTCAGCTTTTCTGTTGGGGAAAATAGTTATTTTTTAAAATACAGGGTTCTTTTAACACTGTATTTTCTAAATGGGGTTGATTTCATCCCCCAGCAGATATTTGGCCATGATCAGAGATGGTTTTTGTTCAGACGGTGCAGGGTCAGGAGAGGATGTTCCTGGCATCCAGTGAGTAGAGACAAGGGATGCTGCTGAACACCCTGTAGGGCACAAGACAATAACAAATTGTCTAGCTCAAAATTTCAGTAGTGCTATAAAAACCCTGTTTTGGCAGAGAATGGACTTTTTAAATTCTCAATTTTAATTTCTAATACAGTGAGTATTAATATAATCCACATAAATATTCTTTTGAGATCTTCAATGACTTAAACACTAGGAGTTCCGAAGCGGGAACAAATGATTCACTTCAGTGATGTCATAAGAGCACTCACTCCACAGCGCACTCCAGTGAGTGTGCTGAAGTTCATGTTGGGTGAATACCAGGGCCCTGACTCAAATATATCTTTAACTCAAATAGCAAAGTGTTGAAAAATCAGAAAATACGTATTACAGTTGGAGAGCAATAAAACAAGAGATTTCAAAAAAGGCTAATACAGTTGTGATTTCTTTTATTATTATAACCCTTTTTAGTTCACATCTTTTCTCAGACATATGAGGTCTGTCTGGAAAAAGTCCAGCCATTGTTAATATGATGAGAACAGTTTGTGTGACATCAGTGTAACCTAGCAGCCGAGGAGAGTGGACTGGAACACACATGCGTGAACGATGACCTCACTGTACTAGACAGTGGGGGTGGTAGATGCCAGTGAGTGAGCACGTGTACTGTGTGGCTGTCACATTCAAAAGGACTGAGCCAGTAGAGCAACACATCTGCATCGAGTTTTGCATTAAGCTTGAACATTCCTCTGTGGAAACTATTTCAATGATTCAGAAGGATGCAGCAACTGGTGATTGGCAGCTTCATCACAACAACACACCCACTCATGCATCATGTCTTGTGCAGAGTTTTTTTGTGAAACATCAAATCACCCAGGTGACTCAGCCCCCCTACAGCCCATATTTGGTGCCTTGTGACTTCTGGCTTTTCCCAAAACCAAAATCACCTATGAAAGGGAAAAGATTTCAGACCATTGATGAGATTCAGGAAAATACGATGGGGCAGCTGATGGAGATTAGGAGGACTGTGTGAGGTCCAAGGTGCCTACTGTGAAGGGGACTGAGGCATCATTGCCCTGTGTACAACGTTTCTTGTGTCTTGTTCAATATTTTTCTATTTCTAATTTTCAGATTACATGGCTGGATACTTTCTGTCCAGACCTCCTATGTAAAAATACTGTTTTTACCAAACTCATGATAGTATCTAATTACTAATAACACATCATTGTTGAAAATGTAAAAAATCTGTATTATACTACAGAATTATTCGACACAGTAAAATACCAGTAATTATAATAATAATGATCAAAGTGGTATCTAACTCTGAGTACTTAATATGAACTAGAAGCTTTGCTAAGTACTTTTCTGGACTGTTTTATATACACAACCCAACAACCTCATGAGATAGGAAAAGTGATTTGCTAATTACTATTGTATTCCAGTGAATAGCTAAGATTTTTATTAAGAACTGACTTGTGCCAGGTGCTCTTCTTAGTGATGGACACATATTAACTCATTCGTTCTTCACAGCTCCCCACAAAGCAGGTGCGCTTATTAGTCTCACTTTAGGGATGAGGAAATCGGGTGAATCGACCTGGCCAAGGCCACACAACTGTAGGTGACGAGGCCGGCACTCGAACTCCTGGCGCTAAGCTCAGTGTTTTCCTCACTGAGCAGCACTAGCCATACAGGGGCGAGCAAAAGTACGTTTACTCTTGTGAGTACATGAAAGTTTATTCTTGTATTATTATTTAGTGTATTATTTGTATTGCAACTGTAAACCTGCGTTTGCCCACCCCTGTGTTGACTTGGAGCCGTTTCGTTCCGGGCACTGTGTTAGGTGATCTTTGTGTTCACTGTCCCTCCTCCGAGAGCTCATTGTTTTCCCACTTTTCAGATGAGGAAAGGAAGGCCCCTTGCTCGGGTTTCAAAACCTGGTCTTACCTTCCTTCCAGTCTCATAGGATTTTTATTGTACAGCACAGGAAAAGTGGGTGTGTCTTCAACAGGTGCATAGTGACTCTTAGGGAAAAGTATGCGCACTGTGAGAATTCAGTTAATCGGGTCCTAAAATAGGAGAAACGCCCCATATGGCCCATAAACGCACGAGACACAGAGGAGTTTGGCGTGAGACTCACACTCCGTTTTCTCCCTGCACTTCCAGGGTGTGGAGAGTGAAGAGGCTACCATCTTCAGAAATCGGCCTAGAGGCCGCCATCCGACTGTGGCAAGCCCGACTTTTAACAGGCTTGCCCAGGCTCGGAGCTGTAGGGTCAGAGGTGATCCTCACAGGGCCCCATTCCAGTCGTTTCTTAGATTTTTTGAGTCCTGTGTTCGGCTCGGTGATTTAAAAAGGCTCAAGTCCCAGGCCAGCAGTTGAAGCACAAGAGAAGTTATTTCAGAGCAAAAGCCAGCTTGTCTTTTTTCCTGTTATTCATTTTGCGTTTCCTCTTCCTTGACATTGAACATTGTTTAAGGGACATTAAGTACTAAATTGCAGCAAATTCTATTTTCTTTTTCTTTCTATTCCTTATGGGGTAATCTTTTTTTAATTTCCTTTTCAATTATAGTTGACTACTATAATTATATTGTAGTAGTTTCAGGTATACAATGTAGTGATTAGACATTTGCATACCATAAATTTCTATTTTCTTAAATTACTTTCTGACAGAACATTCATAGCCTCAGCTGTTGACAGAACCGGGCGATGGTGCGGCCTAGCTTGGTGCAGAATGCATTTCCCCTATTAAACAATGTTTCATTTTCCTGAACCAGGTCCATGATTGTCACTTTTCTTTGTTTCTTCAGAAGTTACAACACATTGTTACAACACTCTGTTGTCATTTCTTCTTTCTGAAGTCATCCAGTCTGTCATACTATTAACATAATTGCAAACTGGCTTATAGTGCTTGAGTCCTCAATCAGGGCTCACAGTGCATGTCATCTGTCCCCATAGGGTGACTGAATTCGCAAACACACAATGGCACACAGAGTCCACAGATCTCTTTGCTAACACCAAGTACTGGAGCTGAGAGTTTCCTCCCAGATTTATTTATACCCCTTTACCTTACTTCCAGGTTTTAACACTGTAACTTTTAAATCCTTTTTCTGCTATTGCAGAACCTGAAGCAAGCAAGCAAAACAGTATGTCTGCATATGTGCATGAGACAGTAATTCAGTTGCTGGCCCATTTGACATGCGTTCAATCAAATTTTTTTTTTTTTTAGATTTCCTGGGAAATGGTTACTCTGGAGTAAATTTAGTTCACAGGTTTAGTGTTGCTTCCCTCCGCTGAAATATTTAAGAGCTGGAGTCTGAGGTTCTGACCTGTGGTCTTGGTTGAATCAACATTTCGGTAAGCTAATAGTCAAACGTAGCTGCAAAAGCTGTCACTGACTTCTAGAATTAGAAGAGAAGATAGTCTGAGAAGGAGGTGATCTGGTCCCCTGTTTTGCTGGTTCACTTCAGATATACTTTAAAAGTCAAATGAAATAAACTCCACCACCTTTGCATCTAACCAGGAAACTTGTTTTGCAATTTTTTTAAGTGCTCAGTAAATGTTCTAATTGAAGTTTTCCCTTTCCTGGCCTAAATCCTATAAACTGAACACAGAAGTGAGCTGAATTCCTTCATTTTTATTCTTCCTTTTTCCTATACACACACACACACAAAAAACACGAACGAGCCAAATTTTCTACAATGCATGTAAGGATTTTGACAATGAGAGGAAAAAACACATTAAGTTTATAGGGGAAAGCTATCTTTTTTTTCAGAGAATTTTTTTTTATTGTATTTTTCCATCCCCTTAGACCACCCCTTCCCCCACACTGCTCTCCATGTCCTGAGTCCTTTTTCCTTTTGCTCTCAATAAACTGTGTTGCGTTGAAATAAAACACACTTGAAAACATGAATTGTAAAAGATTAAGCCTTGTCCCGATTTTAAAAATCATAGATATAGTCTAAGAACATAATCAACCCTATCTATAAAAAGTTATCACAATAAAAAAATTGAAGCAATCTAAATATGCAATATAAAATAAATGGTATGTATATCCATGAGGAGTATTATGTAATCATGTAAATTTTACTTATACTGTGTTTTAAGGTCACGGAGAGATAATAATGACAAAGCGTTAATTTATAAAGTTAAAGGTACACTACATTGTATTTTGGTATAAGTCCAGTTCCACAGGGACACACTGCACAGCAAGAACTGGAGGGAAATGTACTAAAACGTAAATCATATTTCAGGTTAATGAGCTATTAATATGTTTTTCTTTTTTCCATATTACAGGATTTGTCTCAAATAATGAAAGGGCATTATTCCAATAATTAGAAAAATTAAAAACCAGAAAAACATTTCTATGGAAAATTTATTCATATAAAAGCTCAAAAATCAACAAGTTTATGCATTTATGACCTCAATTAAATCCATCAGGTGGTTTTAAACCACCTTATTAGAGTCATACAATTCAGTTTCTATAATCTCTATAGGCAACTTATTCCAAAGTATAACAATAAAAAAATTTAAAGATGACCTACAATTCCTTGGTTTCAGTTTGAATCTGTCATGAAGCAGTGAGTTGTGGGAATATGTCTACTTATGTCACATTCTAGCACCTTTTTTACCAAGCAACCTCTTCATCTTTTCCTTCTTGTGTTTTCTTATTTTGTCTCTTGATGTTTATTTTATTCTCTATCATCTCATGTTCCTGGGGTGCTAATTCTCCATTTACTGTGTCTGACTCTCCCTCATGGTGAACCTCATGCATTCCTGAGTTTTTAATTGTGAGCAATTCTCTAGCAAGGTGCAATTTTTCAGACAGTCCATGCGCCTGGACTCATGAAAGTGTGCCCAGGACAGATTTTCATTTGCTTTTGTCACAGCTCTTGGGAATTCCATACCTTTTGGGACCCATTTCCATACTGATATCTGGGCTTGGTAATCTCATACCATGTGACCAGTACAAAGGCAGATCTCATACCTTTGCTTAGGGTTTTAATTTCTCAGAGGAGCCTCCTTTGTATGCACAAAGTGCCCGAGGCAAAACTCTTTGTAGGCCATGGTTGTGGTCTAATGCTCTTGTCCCAGAGGGGCCAGGCCCCCCAGGACTCTGCTCTTAAGCAGTCTTGGTTCCCATTACTTAGCTGGTGCGAACCCTCCTTCGTGACCCCCACCCTGGCATGGATACCAAAATGCCAGCCCCAGTCTTGCGAACCCATGTCTGTTTCCAGAGTACTCAGGAATTCTTTGATAGCATCCGACACACGTACTGCTTTAGTTTTGAGTTCCATCTTCCGTTATGACACCTAGGTATTTCTTTTCAGAAAAATTACTGCACTTAATCCGGAATCCTGTTTGGATGGGAACAGTTCTGCAGAATTCTTAAAACTTTTGGAGCGGGAAGAGTGGCCTCAGCTGCATTTTGAATCCTCAAAAGTTTTGTAGACAGGCCTCTCTCAGACTGCGTAACTAGCACGCCTGGTGTGTTGCCATCTATTTGAGGCGATTCACAGACATTAGTCCTTAACAACAGAGCATCAGTGGTTTTCAATGTTTTACCTTTTAAATAAATTCAAGTCTCTGTTAGCATGAGCCTCACATCATTAAATTCTGTACTGGTAGAAATGTTCTAAAAATGTCATCTCTCACATGGAGGGGGGCAGAGAAGCTGGGAAATCACTCTGGGCTGTACTCAGCACCCTCAGAGGCATCTGTATAGATAAGGGAAGTCCTCTTTTAGGCTGAAATGAAAGCCCACTCGTAACTCAGTCATATGAGAAAAATAAGAAACACTAGGAAAGGTAAAAATAAAAGCAATGTTGTAATTTTGGTTTGTAATGCCTCTTTTTTAATATATGAGTTAAAGGCAAACACATACAAAAATATTTGTAAACCCCCTGGCTGGTGTAGCTCAGTGGATTGAGCACGGGCCTGGGAACCAAGCAACCATGGTTTGATTCCCAGTCAGGGCACAGGCCTGGGTTGCAGGCCAGTTCTCTCCCTCTCTCCTTCCTTTCCCCTCTAAAGATAAATAAAAAAAAAATTTGTAAACCTATTTTAGTGGACATGCAATATATAGAAACGTGGGCTCTGACAACAATATAGAGGGAGAGAGATGTTTAAGGGTGTTTTTGTATACTATTGAAATGAAATGGGTATTATAAAACTAGGTTGCTATAAGTTTAAGATGTTAAGGTAACTACTAAGAATATAACTAAAATATACACAGAAGGAAAGAAAAAAAAGGGAAGCAAAATGGTGCAGTATAAAATTTTAACTAAATGTTTACTGGGTGAAAAAAGGCAGTAATGAAGGAATTGAACATAAAACATATACAGAAAACAAAGAGCTAAGCAGAAGTCAGTCCATCCTTCCTTATGAGTAATTAAATGTAAATGGATTGAGGTCTCCAATTGAAGTGCAGAGAATGGGAAAATGAATAAAACATAACCCAGCTATTATGCTGACTCAGTTTAGATACAAAGACACAAAAGAGTGAAAGTAACAAGATGGAAAAAGATATTCCATGGGAATAGTGGATGGAATGAATATCTCTTTCTTTTAAGGTATAAGGTGAAGATCAATCACCTTATACCTTAAAAACCCATGTCTACATTATATCAAAGTAGATCTTAAATAAAACAAGATTACAACAAAGGAGATTAACTATTGATTAAAGGGTCACTTCATCAAGAGGATATAACAATATATGCACCTAACGACAGAGACAGAGCCCCCATGATGTATAAGATGAAGACTGTCAGAATAGCTCTGGCTGGTGTGACTCAGTGGACTGAGTGCCTGCCTGCAAACCAAGGGGTTGCTGGCTTGATTCCTAGTCAGGGCACATGCCTGGGTTGTAGGCCAGGTGCCCAGTAGGGGGTGCTCGAGAGGCAAACACACACTGATGTCTCTCCCTTTCTTTCTCCCTTCCCCTCTCCCTAAAAATAAATAAAATCTTAAAAAAGAAAAAGACTGTCAGAATTGAAGAGAGAAATAGACAATTCTACACTATTACAATTCTACACTATTAGAACTTTCAGTAATGAACAGGATAGCCAAGCATACGCTAAGGAAATGAGGAAGACTTGAACACACTAACACACCTAACACACATACAAAATATACTACACCCACGACAGCAGAATGCACGCTGTTCTCAAATGTAATACTCTCCAGGATAAACTAATATGTATGACCACAAAACAAGTCTCACGAAATTAAAAAAACGGAAACTAGAAAACAGTAGGAGGGGAACTGGAAAACTCACAAATATGTGAAATTTAAAAACACAGTCTAAAACAATCCAAGGGTCAGGGAAAAACATCACAATGAAAAGTAGAAATACCTTGAGATGAATGAAAATGAAAAGACAACAGGCCAAAACAGGGATGCAGCACAAAATAGCGCTCGGGGGAGAGGTGCAGCTGGGAACGCCTACATTGACAAAGACGGCCTCAAATCAGCACCTAACTCTACACCTTAAGTAAGTAAACAAAGAAGAATAAGCTAAACCTAAAGCCACAAGGAAGAAAATAAAGATTAAAGTGGAAATAAATGATGTTGAAAATAGAAAAACAGACACAATCAACAAAACCAAAAGACAGTTCTATGAAAAGATCAACAAAACTGATCTTTAGTGAAATAGACTAAAGCTGGTGGAGAGAAGGGAGGGGAGCAGAACAATTCAAATTACCAAAATCAGAGGGAACACTACTGCCAACTTCACACAAGTTCAAAGATGATTCATAAGAAAATGAAGAACTATATGCCAACTACTTAGATAACCTAGGGCACAGGTGGCAAACACAAGGCCCGAATCCCACCCTCCACCTTCTCTTATCCGGCCCAGCACCTTGTATCTATCTATCTACCTGGCTGGAGCACCAAGCTCTCGCTTAACTGTTAAGGAGTACTTACATTTACACAGTCCTAAAATTACATTCGACCCTTTGAAGGCAACCTCGAGGCTGATGTGGCCCCCAGTGAAAATGAATTTGATACCCCTGACCTAGAAGAAGTAAGAAAATCCCTAGAAATACAAACTACCAAAACTGAAGAACTGATAATATGAATAAACCTGTAACAAGTAAGAAGAAAATTCGTAAAAACAAAACAAAAAATGCCAACAAAGAAAACCTCAGGACCAGGTGGCTTCCCCGGTGAATTCCACAATGTTAAAAGAATTAGCACCAATCTTTCTCAATCTCCCCAAAAATCTGAGTAAGAGGGAACATTACCTACCTCATTCTGTAAGACCAACAATATCTCAATACCAAAGCCAAACATACTATAAGAAAATTAGATTACAATATCCATTATGGGTACAGCTGCAAAAATCCTCAACAAAATACCAGAAAATAAATCCAGGGGCATATTATTGGGTGGGCCAAAAGCCCGTTATTTTTTCCCCATAAATAAGTTAAATTTTTCATTTTCACCCATAACTTTATTGATTTGGAGATTTTGAGTATGTCAGCTATCTCCCGCTATTGGCTTCTAGTGGGTAGAGGCCAGGGGTGCTGCTAAACATCTTCCAGTGCATAAGACAGCCTCACAGAAAAGAATTATTTGGCCAAAATGTCAATAGTACCAAGAAACTTCGCAAACCACTTCTGACACGTCCGATCAGTCACAGCACCTTCTCCATACACTGCGCAAATCTTTTTTCAGTTTTATACCTTTTTTGAAATAATGAAGTATAAGCCTAACATGTCCATATTATTATAATATTATATCTTCAATATTAAAATAGTATAATATTACAATATCTTCAATATTAAAATGGCCACACAAAAATTCACCAGTATTTTTAAAAAGGCATGCTGAAGCTCTGGCTGGAGTAGCTCAGTGATTTGAGCACGGGCCTGTGAACCAAACAACCATAGTTCGATTCCCAGTCAGGGTACATGCCTGGGTTGCAGGCCAGTTCCCAGCAGGGGACGCACAAGAGGCAACCATACATTGATATTTCTCTCCTTCCCTTCTTTTTTAAAGATAAAATCTTTAAAAGAAATGCATGCTGATATGACAACTGTGACAATACAATCTAAACTGTTTTCAATGAAGTTAAAGACAACTAAGCACTACTAGAGCCATTGTATAGAAAAAAACTGAACTTTTTTGGCCAACCCAGATTCCCATCCTCCTTCCTGCCAGCCCCAGTAGCCATCATTCTATTTTCCATCTCTACAAAATGACTATTCTAGGACTATAACTATCACTCATATTAGTGAAATCATACAATATTTGTCCTTTTGTATCTGGAATATTTCACTTAGCATGTTTTCATTTTATGTCAGAATGTCTTTCCTTTTTAATTGACAAATAATCTATTGCATGTACATACCATTTTCCTTTTTCCACTCATCTGCTGGTGGACACTTGGGGAGTTCCCACCTTTTGTCCACTGCATTGTAAATAATGCTGCTAGGAACACGGGTGCACAATTATGTTTGAATTCTTGCTTTCAATTACTTTGAGTATATACCCAGGAGCAAAATTGCTGGGTCGTGCTTTAACTTTTTGAAGAGCTTTACCTAGACTTCTAGCAATACTATTTCATACCACTTTTAATTTTATCCAAGAGTTTAAAATTTCCTTTGTACACCATTTTTTTCCTTGCATGATGTAGCTTAATTTTCTTCCCTAATCATATCCTTAAAGTTCCTTCAGTAAGAGCCTGAAAATAAACTGGTTTTGTTTGCTTTTAGTTTAAAAATGTCTGTGAAGAACAGGGAAAAGAACTGTGCTGTGTTCAGACTTTTGTTTTCAGATATATTCTGAACATACCTGAAAATTGTCACATCTTTCTTCTGATTTCCATTGTTGCTGATGAGAGTCAAGCATTAGTCACTTTAAAGGAGGGAAACATCCGGCGGTTGTTTCTCACATGTGCCCGACAGGGGACTGAGCCTGCAACATGGCCTTGTGCCCTAATGGGGAATCTTTCACTGTGTGGGATGACACGCAACCAACCAAGCCACACCAGTCAGGGCTAATGTCACTTAACTTTAAAAAAAAAATTTGATTCTAGACAGAGAGGGAGGCATTTATTGGTCGATACTTGTATGTGCCCTGAGAACCAAACCCTCAACCCTGGTGTATCAGGACGATGCTCTAACCAACTGAGCTACCCCGCCACAGCTAATCTGTCACTTTTTTGAACATCGTGTTTTTCCCCTCTGGTTGCTTTTAAGAACTTATTTGTGTGGGGTATTCTTTAAATTTATTACTATATGCCACACAGGTGTGGATTTTAAAATTTACTGTTTCATTCATTCATCCATCCACCCATCTTGCTTGGGCTTCTTCAATCTGAACATGTCACCAGTAACGCAAAATTTTTGGTCCCTGAATATCACCCCCAAAATTTTCTTGGCTGTCACTGATTACCAAATCTACATTTTTCTGTGTATTGTTTGTAAGTTCTTTACAGTTTCCTGTTTTTCAAGGCTGTATGACCTTTTTACCAGTCTTCTAGCTTGTTACAATATTTCTCAGCTGTTTTATTCTAACTGGCACTGCTGTTGTTTTCTAATTTCCACCATCATGCCTTTTCAAATCTGATCATTTCCAGCAATCTCATTCTTCCATCATACCTCCTAATCACTCATTTCTTTAAACACTGTAACATTTCAGAATATAAAATAGTAAGTACTGGGTCATTCCAGAATCTGCAAACTTTGCAAGTTTAATATGACAAAAAGCTTCTCTTGACTCTTGCTCATGGTGGCTTTCTGTTTTTACATTTGTTGTTACAAAATATTTGATTATGAATAGTCCTTGGAATTATGACTCTTTTGAGGCCTGACGTGAAGGTTAATTCCCACTTCTAAATTTAGTTTGCTGGTGGCGTTTCTTTGCAAAATTGTGAACCAGGTTTCCATCTGGCTGGGGAGAAATTTATTTCCATGTTAGCATTGTAATAATCACTAGGAAATTGCTGCAGCATTTAATTTCCTTGCGTTTAAGATGAGTTCTCAGAGCAATCTCTTACACCTGTAACATCTGGTGAAAGGTGCGAAGAATCCACAACCAGTGAATAATGCCAATAAAGTGAGTCAAAATATTATATGAATACTTTAATGCAAAATGCTTAACACTTAAAATTAGCAAAGCTTCATTTAAATTAAAATTTCATTTAACTAAAGATGGTTAACCCCAAGAATTGTACAGTAGTTCATTTCTGCTATATAATAATGCCCGTCCAAATGCCAAAAAGTAAGAATGGCATTTGTTAGCTGTCATTGCTCTCCATTGCTCTTCTAAACACTAAGGGTGGGGGAGGGCACACTCAGACAGACACAGAACAAATCACAACCCAAATAAACTGTGCAGTTATTCCCAGTAGTTACAAGTCATTTTGACTAAGCTGCCAAACCAAACAGCTAGAGAATAACTGCATGATGTTCCAGAGCTGAGAAGAGGTTTTATTTTTACAGCTTGGTAGAAGTTCTGCACTAGGTGAGAAGTCACAGTTTAAGGATGCATGTTCTGTAAATAGTTACTAAATATACACATTTAGTGTCTGTAAACACTAGAAATATACAATTAGACAGAGTACCCTCACCAGGTACAGTTTAAAAAAGAAGATGAGGTAACATGAATCTCAAAGTTCACAGGAATCCTGTCTGAAGTTTGAACAGCTGCCAGTATTCACTTCCAATGTACAGGGTCTAAGGCGTCTCTGGACCCTCACGGTTTGACAAAACTCGATTCACTGGCTTTCAGAATGGCAACTGCATCTTTGACTGCATGGTAGATAACATTCTTCACCTAAAGAAGTTAAAGAAAATATGTAAAAGAAAATAGTCAGTTTACTATTAAATCTAAAATCTGTTACTAGACACAAACTTTCCCACTACCAATTCAAATCCCATTCTCTCATAATGTAACACTGAATATTCAATATGAAGTGTCAGTACTTGAAAGGTCCCTGGGCAGTTTTAGGCCAATATTCCATACACGTTCTAGACCCACGCCTCTTGGGAGAACGTCAAAGACCCCTTCCACAGGCTTTGGCCCCACCCCTGGCAAGTACAGGGAGAAGCAAGTCCAAAGATAGTTTTATTTTTCAGAGTTTATATTTTCCCCTAGTTTTCCAAACGTGAAATTATATGTTACGTAGTAGACTATTAAAAGCCTTTAAAATCCCCCCCCCGCCCTCAGACCTGCGTTGGGTCCCAGGGACTCTGTTCTGCCACACCTGAGTTGGGAACACTAAACCACTGAAGGTCTGCGTTCAAAACCCGTCTGGCAGTAGAGCAAGGATCAGAGGTCGGATCTATCCATTTTCAACACCAAAGCCTTTCTCTCTGGGTGCAGTCTCTTACAGAATCTCACCAATACCACACCAAGTGATATTTCCTGTCTGCCCAATTACACAGTAAAATCAGATATAAAGCTCTTCATCAACTCACTATACCAAGTGTGAGTTCACTGACTCTTTATAAGGTAACTAATGGGCCATGAAGCCAGAGTTAGCAAATGCCAGGAATGAGTGCTGTTTTTACCTGTAATTTATCTTCATGATTGGTATGGGTCTGTGACAGATAACGGAATTCCTGAGTAAGCCAGAAGCAGTGTTTAACATGCTCTGGAGAAACAAAATCTTCAGCCACTTTGATACAGCTATATAGATTATGAACCTGAAAAACACCAAGACACATCGGTCACACACACTGAAGTTTGTAGTAAAACGAAAATAAGAAACAAAGTAATGGTTCTTGCCTGATGTGGAGCTCCTGCTGGGATAAACACCACATCCCCAAGAAACTGTACAATAGCCCAGCCTTGAACTCCATACTCTTGTTGAAGACGCTTTCTTAGGGACCGGTCCAAATACCAGCTCTGATCATGAATGGGATCATGGTCTGCTGGGTTTTCTTGACCTTGCTCTTCTGATACCTAGAATATATTCAAAACATTATGAAACTGAGCAACATGCGAAGGCCTGGTGAGGGCCAGGCCCTCCCCTACCCAGAACAGTGTGGGCAGCCAGCAACTGTCAGGCCTCCTTTAACACAAATGCCTTGTTGGCAGAGACAGGTAGTAGACATTTAAGACATTAAGACAGAAATGACTTTCTGTCATTTCCTACAAACTGAGACTGCTGGTCCGTATATTTTTATAAATACATATTTAGACAATATTTTGGTCTGGACTTTTGAATATAAGTTGGCTCAAGCTCCTTAGAAACAGACTTGCTGGTTTTGTAGTTAATAAAAACCTGCATTCACTTAACAATCTGATTTATCAAATAGTCACAAAGATAGCTGTGTATTAAACTTGTTTATTCTAGACCCAGGATTAGGCAGCAGACTCAGGGTGACAGTATCAAAAACAATATGGTGATCAGCAGGTTTCCTTGAAGAGTCAAATGATCCTTAGCCGGAAACACTTTGATTAAACTGAAATGCTGGTTAAGATCTAACAGTGTTCATATCCATTGCTCATGAACAACTGAAGAATATCAACTACAGATACCTGAGCTGCAACCAGCAGCCTTATTGGCGAACAGGATACACCCATCTTTCCAGTTAACTAGAACTTCCACATACAGACCTTTGTGAATAACCCACCAACTATAGGAGACTCTCAGGATCTTCAAAACCCTTGCATCTCTTTGACTTTTCACAAGCTAAGAGCCACGAGTAGGGCCAGAGGCCTCCCTGACCTGCTACTAGGTGAGGGTGGACAAAACCAATAGGGTCTTCTGTAACTCACTCAGAACGTGCTAACCACAGGGCCCAGGGATGACAGAACTTGTTTGTGAAGTGCTTATTTTCAAGGCAATAAAAACAAATTCATGCTAAGAGATGCTCAGAGGAACTAACGACAGAGCATGAAAAAATCTCCAAAAGCACTGTAACATAAAGCACAGATGTAAGGAAAAAGACAAGGCCTCCTCTTTTCAGAAGTGTGAGCCAATCAATTAGAAATCTTTGGTTCTTAATGACCAGCTTCAGCTTATCCAATCTGATGTGAACAAATTTAACGTCTGATGTTGTGGTAATTCCCCAGTAACCCAGTCAGTTCCTGGCATATAGTCATTTATGATACTGCTATTCTCCATGCCTCTCTTCACACACCATAGAGTAAAGAGCACACCTTTTTAAGGAATTCTCGTATTTTCTCTGTGTCCTTAGCAGCATATATGTGCCAGAGGGCTCCTGGTTTCTCTTTTCCTTCAATAAATCGTTTTATTGTGAGTTCATCAGAGTCTCCATCTTGAATAGTTTTAAGGACTTCTGGAGCAAGAGAAAGCAAGTATCAGGTCACAGCCTCCAGCTCAGAGAGTAAGCCCCACTTCTATGCTGTACACACCCTACCTTCTTCCTGGTCACACTGTCCTTTGGGAATTCCCACATAGACCATGACATTGGCTGCATCGGATACATCTAAATGAAGATTTGTTGTCCCATATTTCCGATCTTCTGGAGTGATTAATCCTGCAAACGGAAAAATGCCTTAAATTTACTAAAGGCTGCCACAAGTCCTTCCCACTCCCTGGGGGATACCTGATCACAAAATTTAAAAGCTGCTTCTCTAATCATGTAAAACAATATTTAATATTAAATTATTTTAAACTTTTAACTATAAAAATCATTTCTTAAATATTTAATTATAAAAATAATGAACCAACTCCCAATACCAGGACTCTGCCTTCTTTTGATAGGCAAAATGGGATAGACAGACCCTCTAGGTGAGAACAACTAAAAATCCTGGATCAAATTATTAAAACAAATTTTTTTAAATGAATCAACATGCTAGCAAGAAAAGAAATACCCAGAAGCCACAACAAGAAAGCAGGACTCAGGAATGGTAAAGTGGATTACTGAAGCTGGGGTTTGGCAAAAGCACATTTGCTCACCCAGATAAGCTCAAGTTTTGGTCATCGCCATCTAGAAAGACTCTGGGGCAACACACAAACTCCGTGGTGCACTCACGAGGTGCAGTCTAAGAGAAACGCCCTCACACACATCCAAAGCCGAGACCACAAACAGCTGTACACTCTGTATAAGAAGGCACACTGTTTAACCTGTTCCTGGGTCCTCCCAACCAGAAAGGAAAGGGGGCGAGCTGGAGCCTGCAGTCCCAGCTGTGCTCACAGTGCAAGGGCTCAGACACCACTCTGAAAAATGACTGCTGTTTAATGTTCATGATAAGGTATGAGGTGTTTGAAAATGAACACATTTTTATTATTTTCAATCCCTAACCATCACATTTTTCTGTGTATAATGCACAATCTTATTTCCCCCTCAAATAGTTGGGCAAAAAGGTGTGCATTATACATGGCAAAATGCAGTACTTACTCTAGATAGAAACAAGTTTGTCATAGAAAAAGCTTTGCACTGCAATAGCATAATCAATACAATATATTAAAATTAAATACAATTAAAATTAAATAAAAACACAACTGAAATGCAAAGAAAGAAAGAAAGAAAGAAATGCTTTGCAGAATAACACTGCCATCTATCTATTGGTATCTAGAGGAAAAAGATCTGCCGCTAAGTTACTCAAAACAGAATTATTTTGAAAACTTCTCAGATGACCACTTCTAACCTATAAAGGTTCATTTTATTAAAACATGGATAACAACATACCATAACATTATACCATTTACTTTAGCAGAAAAATGCTTTCATTTACATAAACTCACTGTAAAACCCTACTGTGAACAGAGTATGTCCTGAGTTCCTAACCATGCAGCTACTTTGAAGAGCTTGAGGAAAACAAACTCGGGGAACATGCTACAGACCCACAGACATATTCAGGGTCTCCAAACTGAGACCCGAGAAGCAAAGGGAATAAATAAGCAAGGGGATTTTTGCCTGCCATGTCCTCTCTCCCACCAACATTTCTCACCTTACACTGGCAAGACTATGGCCAATGCCCTGGGGGAGCTTCGCCAGCTCTGCTCCTGGCGCTGCCCTGGGCCGACCCCACCATGTACCAGAATGGTCGTACTGAGGTCCAAGCTCTTGATCCCACCTTCCTCCCCAAAACTCTCTTAAGAACATGGCAAAAACAGCAGACTCAGTCCTTTCTTCAGGAGAACTGCCATCTCATCCTCAAATCTGAGAGATTGCAGTTGGGAGTAATTATGGGAGGAAGGAATAAAAAAAGTAACTTATAAAAGGACTTGAAAAATGGGGGACAAATAGTATAAACACTACATCAAATTCACTGAATAATTCAAACTGAAACTTCATTCAACAATAAAGTGGTAAATAACCCTTTCAAAATGGTCAACTCTAATCCAGACCTGGACAGAGACCCTAAAAAACTGGTCAAGGTCACAACAATCACAGAACAAGCTGGTAACTGTAGAAACCAATCTCAACCCTGAGCAATCCTCCTTGTTGAGTTTGCTAAGTCATGTACAAACAATGAAAACCTAATTCAAAGGGTACCTTACATACTAACTTTAACTACCAACACAAAACACTCCATTTATGAGTAGATGTTAAAATAGCTGGAATACTTTCGGGATAACCTAAATGTTCAGCAACATTGAAATGGTTAGTACAATTACATTCATTCAATAACGTACCACGCAACTATTAAAAATTATCTTCCTAAGGACTATTAAAAGCTAGTATGATAAAGTCAGAATCATGCAGGAGTGAGAAGATTCTCTTCTTTCTCCTCTTAAATTTACCTCAAGTAGAAAAACTTGTAAATCATATAAATGTCTCACAAGTATGCTGTAAACCTGAAACTAATAGAATATGGAAATAGAAAAAAATTAAAAAATAAAGTTGTATACCTGAAATTTATGTTTTTAACCAATGTTACCTTAATGTTTAATTTTTTAAAAATTTGAAAAGGACCATTAAGCAACATGTAAAGATTTTACAATGTAGTTATTAGGTGCAGAAAAGAGAAAGGTGGACAGCCAAGTATGCCTGACAACCACCACTGTGAAAAGGAAACACACATGCACACGTCCAAGGAATGAAAGAAAAACGCAAAAGGAAGCCTGCTGCTGTGTGAAGTGTTAGGGTTATACATGTGTTTCATCTCTCCCTCTCCCAAAATCAATTTCCTAACATCTGACTTGCTTTATTTCCATTATAATTTTTTCAAATTAGTCATTTCCTCCTTACCGTAAGCATTATACATCTTGGGACCCAGATCTGGCCTAACGAAGTAGCTTGGCAGCCTGGAGGCCAGGTTCAGTTTGCCGTCCCTCCGTGTGTACTCAGGTAGCGGAATGTTGGCCATCAGATCATCAAACCTGGTACAGAACACAGAGTTGGAAAGATAAGCCTGCCTTTCTAATTCATTATTGTGTGATTTTCTTGTTCCTTCCAAAAAGAATAAACAAAACATCTGTGGTCATGAAGATGGAGACCACTAAAACATTAACAATATTTAAAATCAGAATTAAAAGAGTTTATGAATAAGTCTTCTTTCTTCCTACACCATATACATGCATCAAAATGATCTGGAATATTTCAGACAAAAAATTGGAGCAATGAATTGTAGACATGCAAGGATTTATTTATGCCTTAGTTCTGACGATCCTTTTCAAAGTTCAAGCTCAAATCAGGAAAGCAAATCTACCAATCTAGTTATCTTGCTGTCTAATGCAAGACATGACTGTAGCACACTGAACCCTGGCAAGTGCACATCTGAGCCACCTTTTCTCTGGCAGAGCACTGCAGGGAAAACGTGTGGAGCTTTCATTGCTCATCCAGATCTAAAAGTCAGTAACAGTAACTTCGTCTCACTTAAAAACACACACCTCCAAAGTTTATAGACTAGAAATGAAAAATCAGCCTAAGTAAAACTATGGGAACTTTGATATTTCCCTGAAAACTATGTTGTCACCATCTCAAAAAAAAGAATTTATCCTCCCAAGTCAAGGACAGAATCGACACCCAAATCATACCTGGAAGGCATCATATCTCTAAAATCTTCTCCTGGTGGCCAGTCCTTAAGTTTCAAGACCATTGGTTCTTTCTCATTTTTCAGTCGGTCTGAAAAATAATCAGAATAACTGAATTGCTCCTATTCATAACTCAGAAACAGACCAAAATAAATGGCAAATTAAGCACTTTATGTTTAACAACACAAATAAAATTTATCTCTGCAAAATCTTCCTAGTCTGATACATTTTATATATAAACATTATTTTTCTTTAAAATTCCCCTCCATCAACTGCTAATCATTTTCTACAGTGCCAAGAAATCCATTTGTACCCAGGAGGCAGCAAAAAAGAAAAAAGATCAGCAACTCATTTGTCTCAGGGTCCTGTTTCTTCTAGATGCTTATTAAACAGCTACTCATTCTTTGAGATTTCTGCCACTCCCTTTGGCCCATTACATACAATGGTGTTTTGACAGGTGTCCCCCTCACTCAGATCCAGTCTCCTCCTGTATACAGAATTCTGGAAGAACGGAGTAGCTCCCCAACTAGTAACAGCAATGCACTGTAACAATCAAGGTCACAGTGGAAGGTGGGAACAGTTTTCTTCTGAGACTAGCATGGAATAGAAATGGCTTGTTTTACTCAGACTAAAACTAACTGATGTTCTGTCCAGGGAGAACTAGGACCAACAGCACCCACTCTCTGCCCCCCAGCTTCTGACGACACACATGGTTTAATCAGAACTATTTTCTTGTAACAGTCAGAACTAATACCTGTTGCAGGTAATGCCAAGGAACTAAAAACTGTATCTAATTGGAAGCTATACTGATAATTATAATTAACAGCAATGACAACCATTATTTCATTTATTGCTGTGTTCCAGTCTCTGCTAAGTATTTTAGTAATTTAATCCTTATAATTAAACCCAATATTCCAATAAGGTTAAGCATTATTTAATATTCTCAGTTTGAGATGAGGAAACTGACAGATGCCCAAGGTCATCCAGCAGAATTGGAACTGCAATGCAGGTTTGCAGGGGACTAATATTTGCATGTTTTACAGCCAACCAAGCACTGTTCCATAGCCCAGTTTAAACACTATACACTCTAGAGGGCAATAAAGACAGGAAATCACAGGGTACAATGGATGTTCAGAACACCAGCAGCAGTTCAGTGTGGGTGGCACACTGGGGGTATGCACAGCAGATCATAAGTATGGAAGAGACAAGCTGCAGTTGACTCTGGAAAGTTTGAGCCCCAGTAAAATTAAACCACTGAGCTCGTATAACAAGCACACATAAGCAGTCAGGATTCGAACCCAGGCCTAACTGGATAGCATACTGTGGTGGGTGTGTCATCAGATCCCCTTCAAAGGACCTGCTGCCCAGACACAGCTTTAGGGTCTGCCTCACTGAGAAGAGCTGCCTCAGCAAGTCCCCGCCCTTCCCAGGGCAACAGTCTCTAGGAACTGAGGAAGGTAGGTGAGAAAAGGCCCTGACATCTCCCACTTCAGCCCAATCTGAGACAATGAGGGGCAATACTCGCTCCAGAACTCCCTGCCACACTGGCTGAGCTTTGTGGAGCCTGCGTTGCAGCTGACTCCTTTTCCATGTCCAGTCCAGCTTCTCACTTTTCTTTATTCCATCGATGCTGATCCCTAGGTAAATATCTTACATCTGAAACTCCATCTTAGCATCTATGGAAAACCCCATCAGGCCTTACATAAGAGTTAGCTATAGCTTTATTATAAAGTGTGTTTGATGAATGGGTCATGATCTATAAATGTGGGTAACAGGGAATTAGGAAGCAGATTAAAAGATTGAAGTATGTCTAAAAAGAATAAGAGTGGTAAATGAGCATACTTGAATTACTGAGTCTGAAGAATGAATGGGCCAAACCTTCCATCAGGAATGGGGGCACAATGACCCATTGCTGTGTTGACATGAACCTCAGGGCCTTGTGTATACTTCATGACCTTGGAAACAGTTTAATGACTGGCCAATACACAGAAAGGGCCAAACCTCAACATAATAAGTATAAGCCTTCTTACTGCCACAATCATGCCTCACCCACATGAAGCAGACAGTGACCAGGAGACTCTGTATTAAATGAACTCACATTCCCTGGCACCTTCAAGTCTATTCACCTTGCCAAACAACTAAAAAAAATAGTGACATACATGAAACCACCAGTGCTGAGTCATAAGCCCTGGCTATGTGTTCTCCTCCTGCTGGGCAGAAGTAGAAGCACAGCATTCCTACCACAGGATGGACATGGACACACCTGAAGGACAGATGCCCAAAACCTCACCTTTGTAAGAAACTACAAGATGAATTTGTCTCAGATCAAAAACATAAACTTTGTAAAAAGAAAGGGGAAGAGAAGACACTAATTTTAAACTCCAAAATCCTGAAAAATGCTGTTGTTGCCAACAGCGTCTCAGATTCCTGCTATTCCTATGGCCCTCCTTTCACACCCTCAACACTCCTAGAAGGTCTTTAATACATACTTGGAACATCTTCGAATCCATCCCAGAAGTCTCCTACTGTGGCTCCTGTGATGATTTCATTGGTCCTACAATTAACTAGGTCGACTTCCTGACCTCCAAACTCTTTTCTGAAGGATTCAGGTTTCCAAAGTTCAGTGTTCAATTTGTGATGCACTCCTGACACCATCACTGGCTAAAGAAGAGAATGAAGACGTTAGTTTAAACTCCTCCGGCTCTGACCCCGTACCTGTGCAGCTCCTGGTTTGTTTCTCTGTGGGTCACCTTGTCCCAGATCCCCACAGGCCAGCCTAGACTCTGAGCTCCCACAGCATTTTCTGTCTTCACGACTCATCTGCTGCACACACCCCTTGCTCTCAAACCAAGTTAGTAAGGGTCTAGGAGCAAGGATCACACCTTCTGACTCAGCTCCCATTATTCACAGAACACAAGTGCCAGGGCTCAGGGCCAGGCAGAAGATGTGTGAGACAAGGTCAGCAGGAGAGTCCCATTCGAGTGGGGCACTGCCATGGCCTCCACCCTGTTGTTGGTGGGAGTATGGACCTGAGATTGCCAAATCCTTTATCTAGGATGAGTCATGCACTCAATTTTAAAAACATCATATTTTCCATGCCGGTGCTCTAAATACAGTCTGTCACTGTCATCACGAGCAAATATTATCAGTATACAAGGCTAAAAAAAGCTTTTTTAGAGGAATTCCGCCAAGATGGAGGCGTAGGTGGAAGCACTGCACCTTCTCGCACAACTAAGTTTAAAAACAACAAAGTTTTAGCAACAAAAATGCAGCCAAACCACAGAAAATTGAACTACACGGAAGTCTGACAACAACGAACCCTTCAGCCAAACCAGTAAGAAGGGGCAGAGGCAGCAGCAAAGGGGGGTTGGGCAGGAAAGATCCACCAGACGGACATGAGCACGGGACCCAGGTGTGCCAGCAGCCGTGGGCAGATCCCAGGTGTGAAGAAGTGGGCAGACCCACTGAGGGCGCAAGGCGCTGGACCCACTGAGGGTTGACTGAGGTCACACATTCACGCGCAGATAAACCGGTGAAGGAGCTAGCAGTGAGACGGATCGAGCAGGCCTCAGCAGCAGGAAGTGGCAGAGGGAACCTCCATTGTCCCTCTCTGACCCCGCCCCCACATACAGCGTCACAAATCAGCGACCTGGGTGGCCCCGCCCTGGTGAACACCTAAGGCCGCCTCTCCTCATAGTAACAGGCACGAACAGATCAAAACATGGCTCAAGAACAACTCAGAGCCCCAGAGCCAATAACACTAAGCGATGAAGAAATAGCCAAACTTTCAGATGCACAGTTCAAAACACTGGTGATCAGGATGCTCACAGAACTGGTTGATTTTAGTCACAAATTAGAGGAACATATGAAGGCTAAACTAATTGAGATGAATGGAAATATACAGGAAACCAATAGTAATGGCTTAAAGGAAACTGGGACTCAAATCAAAGAAGTGGACCAGAAGGAGGAAAAAAATGACCACACAGAAAAGGATGAAGAAACAGGAATTCAAAACAATGAGGAGAGGCCTGGGAACCTTCAGGACACCTTTAAACGTTCCAACATCCGAATTATAGGGGTACCAGAAGGGAAAGAGGAACAGCCACCAGTGGAAAACTTATTTGAACAAATAATAAAGGAGAACTTCCCCAATATGGCAAAGGAAATAGACTTCCAGGAAATCCAGGAAGCTCAGAGAGTTCCAACGAAGTTGGACCCAACAAGGAACACACCAAGGCACATCATCATTACATTAACCAAGATTAAAATGAAAGAGAGAATCCTAGAAGCAGCAAGAGCTAAGGGGACAGTCACCTACAAAGGAGTTCCCATCAGACTGTCAGCTGATTTCTCAAATGAGACCTTATAGGCAAGAAGGGGCCGGAAAGAACTATTCCGAGTCATGAAATCCAAAGATCTACATCCAAGATTGATTTATCCAGCAAAGCTTTCATTTAGAATGGAAGGGCAGATAAAGTGCTTCTCAGATAAAATCAAATTCAAGGAGTTCATCATCACCAAGCCCTTATTATATGAAATGTGTAAGGGACTGACCTAAGAAAAAGAAGATAAAAAAGATAAACAGTGAAAGGACAGCAAACTCACAGTTATTAACAACCACACCTAAAACAAAAGCAAACTAAGAGGACAGCTAGAGCAGGAGCAGAACCACAGAAATGAAGATCACATGGAGAGTTAGCAACAGGGGAGTGGGAGAAGGAGAAGGGAGGAGAAGGTACAGAAAATAAGTAGCATAGATGGTAGGTAGAAAATAGATGGGGGGGGCAAGAATAGTATGGGAAATACAGAATCTAAAGAACTTGAGACACGTGGTCATAAACTAAAGGGGGGAATGGTGGGGGAGGGGGTGTGCAGGGTGGAGGAGAATGAAGGGGGAATAGAACAACTGTAATGACATAATTAATAAAATATATTTTAAAAAGTAAAAATTAAAAAAAAAAGCTTTTTTAAAAATTTGGGGAGTTAACTATGTACATTTTTCTATATGGCAATTCTCTAAGAGCAAAGTATTCCTATAGTGAGAACTCCATTTAGCCTAAAAAGAGAAGCCAAATTTCAGAAAACAAGCCAAAACCTAAACTATCAACCAAAACTTAAGATGGAACAATGTTACCCTGTAAAGCAGACCCCTTGGGAAACTATACAACAATTATAAGATGAACCCCTTGGCTCTAGCCCACCTAAAACTGCCATCGGCACCAGATTTTAATTCATGGACTACCATAATATTTTGCTCAAACTGCCCCCAGTCCCATCAGCCTCCTAGTCAATACTTCCGCTCCTCCTGTTGAAGTTTAGCACACAAGAACAACTAAGTCCAGAATGCTCTTATCAAAACCCAATTACTAGTTGGAAGCAATCAAAACCTCACAGTCACACTCTGCCTTAATTATATTCACCCTAAATTATAAAATACAGTAATAGGAGATAAAGAATATACAACTTATATTTGGAGGGAGATGTGAGGAAGGGATGTCAAGTGTGACAAAGGAACTGGAGAAGGGGGCTCTGATGTGGACTGAGGGAGGGGAGGACCCGCCTACCTGCCCTTGTTTCCAGCACTCCCTAAACACGTTCCAGTTGCTCTTGTTGTTGGGATCTTGCAGGCACAGCAAACGATTGTCACATAACCAGTAGTGAGGGGTGTCAAAGCCCAGAATGCTGGGCTTGATCGTCAGTCCTTGAGGCCTTTTAGATAAATCAGAGGAAGTCTTATTTTGCACCAAAGAGGCAAAGATGTCATCAAGAATTTTTGGTGTATTCTTGAGTCCATTTTCTGTCTGAATTTGAGGAAAAACATACAAGTTTCAATATGTTGTTCCCTATCACCAAAAACCCATTCCTCTAATGGTGGGGCAAGTATACATTACATACTCAGAAAAGAGTCCAAGCCAGGACCCCGAGACAAAAAGCTGAGTCTCCTTCCCCAATCTGACAGCACAACTCAGAGAAGTGGGTACAGGAAAAAGTATGACAGGAGAAAACTGCCCAGCCTCATACTATGACCCTGCAAAGCCCACCTGCCAATGACATGGCCCCTTCTGTACCCACAAGAGAAAGCCTAGGATTCATATGATTCATTTCTACTTTTTTTCAATTTTTCTAGTCTCATCTACTTATCTTTACTAGGCAGAGTACAAAAAACAAACAAATGAATACCTTTCCTGTAGAGGAATTCAAAAGATTTCGGAGGAAGCCAGAACTGTTGTTGCTTACAGGTGTCAAAATAGTGCTGTTGAAAGTATGCAGGACTGTGCTGGATTTGCTTAAAGGGGGGAGAGGTGGAAGGCATTTGATTTCATTCTTTAAAATTGGCATCATTGGTTGTTTTTCTAAAAATAAAACCAAAAAACATCCAGATGGAAAAGCATTCTGAAAGGCAAAAATCCCTTACTAGTTTTCTATTAACAGACTTACTTTGGAACCTGTTTTCATTTATTGGAACAAAAAAACTTACTCAGGACAAATACTTAATGACATTATTGATTTAGACAAGAATTTCCAACTGGTATGAAAGTAACAAATGTCTAATATCCAAGGCATTACCACGGTAAATGGTATTTTTTAAACTTCTGTTTTCTATTTGTTTGTTCCTGGTGTGCAATATACAACCGATTTTTGTGACTAGCAACCCTGATAAAGGTTTATTAAAAATATATTCTTTTAGATTTTTCACACATATAATTAGATTGTCTACAAATTTTGATGGCTTTATCGCTTTCTTTCCAATTCTAATATCTTCTTATATTTGCCTTAATGCAATAACCAGTACTTCCAGTACAATGTTTAATAAAATAGTGTTAGCAGGTATGCTCATCTCTTTCATAAACATAGGGGGAAACTAAAACAACAAAAAAAACTATTCAACCAATTTAAAAAATTCAATCACTATTTATGATGCTTCCTATCTGTTTTATTGTAGAAGCTAAGCATTAAGCATGTTGCATTAAGCTGTTACATTAAGCATATTCTACTCTGTTACTAATTCAAGATTTTTTTAAAATCACGAATAGGTATTACATTTCACTACTTTCCTGTGTCTCATCACATGATTTTTCTCCTATATCGGCACTTCTGTGACACCTGTTCGTGCTGCATAATTCCTTTAGTTATAGTGTTGAATTCAATCCACCAATATTATGTTTAGGATCTTTGCATGAAAGACCTTGACATGCAATGTTTCTTTCTTTTAACATAACCAGAAAGCAGAAACACGTAAATTCTAATCTAACTACTTGATTTCAAAAGCCATGTTCTTAATACTATCATCACACATAGATGAGAAAACAGATTTAAAACAAAAAGTTGAAGCCCAAACACTGCAATTCAGACAAAAGAGGAACTGTGCGTAAAGTAAGAATAAGAAGGCAAAAAAGTCTCAAGTCTCAACACTACCCAGTGTTCCATCATCAACAAAAGTTCTCCTCACTTTTGAACAACAAAAGTTCAAAATAGTGCTCTATTTTGAAAACACTTGCATTTATGTCAGGTCTCAGGGTGACTATAACCACTTTCCATTCTACATGAACTCCAACCACTCTGTTCTCATAGCAATTGTGGTTGCCAAGTCTCGTCCCAAATGGACTCAAGTTTCCAGGAACCTACAGGAAAGCAGGAAACACTCACCCTTGTTTTCCTTGTTGACATTCCCACTGGTTAGGTCTGCCAGCCAGTTTAAAGGAGATGTGCTGGCTGGACAGGCTGGCTTTATGCTGCTGGCTGGCTTAGAGGCAGTGCCCCCGCCCAGGGCCATGGGCTCCAGCACCAACGGGTTCTGTTGGAGCATGGTTCCAAGAGTCGGTTTTTCTCCAGCTAAGGAAGTCTGAGTATAAAAGGAGAATTTTACACAAGGTGAAAAATTTAATTTTCCTTTTCTTACCTTCTCTCCTAACAGCTCACTAGTAAGAGACAAATATCTAAAACAAAAGCAAATAACAGACCTGGACCATCACCACAGGTATAGTAATCTTGCAACTATACAATAGAACTATAAGATAGGAGAGATTTTAATATTTTAGCTTTTATGTATTATTAGTAAAAACAGACGATATGTTAAGAATTTAAACACAGTAAAATATTCCCCCCTCCACCCCTTTATCACCCATCTCATACTCGTACATATCCCGGGCCTTCATCTACTGTGTTGCTTTAAAATAACCAGTTTGTGCCCATCTCTCCTGTGAACTTATCCCAGTATCCCCAAATAGGCACTGGAAACAGAGCTGCCAGATGAATGAATAAATGAGGCAGGACAGGAAAGTACAGCTGTGATTTCAGAAGGAAACAAGATGCACAGAAAAGAAAATGCCCAGATTTACATAGTGAACCAGGCTTTAAAATGTAATGAACACCTCTTAAAAGAAGTCAAACAGAAAACAAAACAAAACAAAACAAAAAACCCCACACACCCTGGAAAAAGCACACAATGTATCTTTCTGTTACTTAAAAATCTATCTTGACAACTCAACTGGTGAGGTTGTACATGCATTACAAAGAAAAAGGCCCTGCTCCGTGTGGCTCAGTTGTTTGGAGCACTGTCCTATAAACGGAAAGGTCTCGAGTTCCACTCCCAGTCAGGGCACATACAAGAGGCAACCGATCAATATTTCCTGCTCATATTAATGTGTGTCTCTTCCTCTCTCCCTTCACTTCTCTCCAAAATAAAAAAGCATGTCCTCAGGTGAGGATTGAAAAAAAATGAAAATGATAATCAAATTCCTGTTTGGTGTACTTGCCCTCCCTTTACATGTGATGGAATTCTGTGGTGCCCAATTATGTTTTGTTTATTATTTCTCAATTAATGATGAAGAAGCTGAAGCACACAGAGATCAGTTAATTTGAAACAAAGTTATGCAACTAGAAAGTGGCAGGAAACAATTAAAATTCAGCTGTGACTCCAGAATCACAACCCTTCTACTCACGCTGCCTTTTATGTAAAAGTAATACATTTTCTGATTAATAAACACGATGTGGAATACCGATTATCGGGGTAAGAGAAAACGAAGAAGACAGTGAGGGTAGATGTGCTGGTGGAGACAGATGAAGGGGATGCCTCCGGGAAGAGCATGAGCACAAGGAAATGTATACTTTTTTATGTTGAGTGGTAGGGCACAAAGATTCATTGCAATATTATTTCCTTCAACTCTTCACATATATTACAGGAAAATACACTAAGTAATTTTTTAAAATTTAGAGCTTATCTGAATCATTTTTACTCTGTAAAATGTAAGTTTTTAAAAACCCATAAAAACTTGACAGTAACTAATTAGACTATAACAGAGGAGGTTTTTGCTTTTTTAAGAAACACAAATTTTAAATCTACTACTGAAAGATGCTACAGATGAGGTCCACAAAAGTGACATAAGAAGAATGGGTCTATGAAGTATCAGATGAAATATGAATTCTTCCCACTGACAGCTATCCCCATGTTCCTTTCAAACATACTACAGAAATCCTTACGTTATTTAAAAGCAGACAGACATCACGAGGATGGTGAATCTAGCATAAACAGTAATACCTGTTTTATGTCTTCCTTTGAAGCTGGCTTGGAAAAGAGTTTGAATTGCCTGTTTGAACAAGGACAATTTGCCTTTATTCCCCATTTTGCTCTTACAGAATGAACAATGTCTCCAACATCATAGAGGGCTAAAAAAAGGGCACAGGCAAACATATGAACAAGGATATTAGGTATTTTGAAACCTCAACATTACAAAGCAGAAGTTGATGTTTCCAACAGTATTATTTTTTAGCAGCATAGTGCTAACACTGCCTCCTTTTCAGCCTGCTAAGTTTGTCTTCCCCCAAATGCATCATTTTCTTTCCTTCCATAAAACTATTTACAAGACCTCAATCAAAAAGTTTTGCAGCCATTAACACACTTCTGGACTACGGTACACACTTAAATCAAGTAAGCACATAATTATAGTACACCAAGTAAAATTAAATTACCAGCCCCTTTGAGCTAAGCAAAACAAGGAGGAAACAATTATTGCACTGTGTGAAATACCTTTTCCAGGAATGATCTGTGTAGGCATTAGGTTCTCTGGTTCATGTATCTGACTCTTTACACATCTTATCCAAGAGAAAGTCTTGTAGGCAGCACCTGCAAATTAACTGATTTGTAGTAAATGCTCTTCATGGACTCTGGCCCCAAATACCTCAGGAATCCATTACGACAAATCAATAAAAGGCTTAATTTAAGTGTATAAGGGGCCAGGAGGAGAATCCAATCAGTTCTCACCCTGTTGGCAGTTTTTCCTCTTCATCCGGTAGCAATCTACACACACTCCAAACCCACACCGAGGACACACCCAGTGCAGGTTGAAGATGGTGGTGTCACACACATCACACATTTCTCGAACACCTTTGACAGCCCGCTTCCAAGCAACCTGTCCTATAAAAATTAATAAATCACTTAGTCTCAGGAGGAGAGGGCTTCTGAAATAAAATGCCTAGGGGGAAAGGAGTTGATGTTATTCCTCCCACTGACTAGAGTTCTTATTAACTCTGTTCAACATCCGGAGTCCATCCCAAATCCACCCCGCCTTCAGGCCTCTTCACACCATAAATAGTTGGCTGCAGTTTTTCCCTCTGGGAGATGCTCAGGTTCTGCTCCACCCCCACATCCCCCACCCTCCAGGAGCTCTGCATGCCACTGGTGCACAGTTATCAAGCACTGCCGAATAAAATGAATGGAAAAAGCAGCAGTGGCTACACTGGAGTTCAGACACATGTATCACACAGCAGTGGTTCTTCACCTTCGGGGGTCTCAACTCCCAAAGGTGGTCTGAGAATCTGAAGGCATCATGGACCATGCTTTCTCCAAAAGAAAATAGAAAGATACACAAACCTAACATTTGGTGTAGTCTCAGGTTATTCACAGGTGACCTGAATCCACTCAGATTGCCCATTAAAAACTTCAGGGCAATTGGGGAAATGGGAGGAAGCAGCACATTTTCTTAGTGGGAGGCAGGAGGGCCACCACAGTCCACGACTGGTTCCTTTCTGGGACAGCCAGAAACTCAATTTTGTTAGTGCAAGAAGTGGTATGGGCACCCAAGATGAACTCATACTAATCAAACATCCAATAAATTAAGGTATAATCCAAAATTATGCAACATAGCATTTCCCAGTCCAGTGGCCAAGCCCTGGTAACTGTGGGAAAGGGCCTCCTGACACTGGGCAGGACATGTACCCTCCACCTCGCCCACCTATGTAAATGTCAGATCAGGTGACCAGATCAATATCAGAAAGCTTCGAGAAGTCCTGGGTCCCAGAAAAGCCACTGTATGCTCACCAGAACAAGCGTTTCTGTCTCTCTCTCCCCTGAACAAGACAGATCAATACTCTTACATTCTTTTTCAATGAAGAACACTTTTCCCAATCCAGTTTGTAGTTAATTCATTCATTCTTGAGACTGACTGCAATGCAAATGACCAAGTTCATTTTGCACTGAATGAATGCAAATGCTGAGTGAACTTCTGCCATTTCATTAAAACACAATAGCTCATTGCACAATACACAGAGCTTCAAGCATTTTGTAAATTAGATTTTATGAACTTCACCTTGTTCACTTGGATTAGATGGTTTCATTAAAGAATATTCTTAGGTCTCTAAGCCACCATTTAATGATTTTTTTGGTCATTTAAAAGACAAAGTAAAAGTATAAAAGTTCAGATCTGCATCCTAATGTCAGGAGGAGGCTCTGCACGCCACTGGTGCACAGTTATCAAGCACTGCCGAATAAAATGAATGGAAAAAGCAGCAGTGGCTACACTGGAGTTCAGACACGTGTATCACAGAGTACACAGAGAAGATACACGTGTATCTTCTGTGTGGAGACACACAGAAGTAGACAGGGTAATGTCCCTGGGAACACCTTGTGGTGGCATCTTTCAGTATCACTCAGTGAATTCCTCTCTCCAACTCACCAGCTGGTCAGAGTAAGTAAAAAGGAACAGAGTAATCCAAAAGGCAAAGAGGAAAAGTTAATCATTTCAATTTTCAAGGACAGAATTTCTCAATTATGCCTATTTCTGTATGGAAAAAAAAGTATCTTTCAGATGACTCACTTACAGAAAAGAAAAAACGTTGGTTGCTTAAAAAAGCCCTGCTGATTCAGGAATGAAGCGAATATATTCCAAAGAAGTGTTTCTGTATTCCAATCATTTACGTACCACCTTCTAGCAGTTACTTAATTTCTTTCTCTAAATTTATTACTTTTATTTAAATGCATATAATAAAGAAACTTTGTATCTCTACCAAAATCAGAAAACCAGTATCAATTCTCAATAGAAGATTGTAGGAGAAACAACTTAAATAAGATTCTTGACTTTATTAGAATCTCTGCTACCCCAAGAGAATGGAGTGATTCTAAAGCTGCTCTTCTCTTCAGCATGACTTTGGCTGCCCCCAGAGCTCACGATCCCATTTCCCCACCTTGATCTGAATTCCTGGCTCCTGGGAATGCCCCAAATCCCATCCCTTGGATTCTGAGATGTAATGGTACCCATGCTTGTCCAGTAAATTGTTTTTGTTTTTAAGCTAGCTTCAGTTAGTTTCTGGTACCTATAGTCAAAATTCTTAACACTGGTAAGTGTAGATGTTTGTATGGAAACATCATTTGCCTATGCAAAGTTTGAAAAGATATCCACCAGAGGGATGGAAAGGCTTTACCTTAAACTTTCAACTATTTGGGGGGGAAAAATGATGGAAGAAAATGTGAGACTTAAAAGATAGATGCCCCTTGGTGCTTGTGGTCAGTTATCTCACTTTTACAGAGGATGTGTACAGAGTGAGGTGTACTGTACTCCCAGACATCACACCTTGAGATGTCATGAACGAGCTATGGCTCTAATGTGTCTGTCACCCACACTGATCGATTCCTGTCATGCACTGGGCTGTCAAATCAGTGTGAGAGTGGAGCACACCTGATGTCCAAGCTGGGACATCAAGTATTTCCTTATAACCTCGACTCTAACAGAATCATTTTTATCTGAGCTTGTTCCCGTTCTCATTCGTGGGGCCCAGCCCACCAGACTGATTCAATAAGTCTAGGGTACAGCCTGTCCACTCTAATTTTCTTTGAAATGTATTCCTAATTAAGAATCTTTATCCTAAAATAAATGAGCCTGAGGCCCCAAACCCCTTTTGGTGAAGCCGCACTGCTGGTAAGGTTGTACAAATTTCACCACTACCTTAACTTAACCGTTCTTAACAAAAAGGAGTTCTACTCCTTTAGTAATTGACCCACAACAAAATCCACAGAGCAACTGGCTCTGATGAAACCAACAAGTAGAATCTGTCACAAAAGGAAAAATGGATCCTCATTATACCAAAGTCATCTAAACTTTGAGTAAAAATGAAACCCATGCAATCAAGACTTAAGTGTCACTCAGGAATAAAAATCAAGTTGGACTAAAAAATCCTAACCCCTAAGAAATGCTCTTACTGTGTGGCTCAATAGTTGACATAGCTTCCTTTTCAGAAATCACCATTTGACAGAAGTGGTCTCCAATGTTGGCCAAGATATACTTTGCTGTGTCCAAATCAGTCCCCACAATGTTTTTGGTTAAAGGCAACCATAAGCCAATTGCTTCACTGTCATACTTGTTTGGTGTTAAGAAGCCTGCTACTCGCAACACACCATGTTTGTTGAATTGTAACCTAGAGCAAGTAGAAAAAAGAAAAGTGCATTTCACATACATGAAAAATTAATTTATAACTTATAGTTACTACTTAACAAATTCCTTCCTAGTTTTCTATAATCTCCACGGTTAATTACAGCCAATTGTTATTTGGCAATGCCAGTACAAAGATAAGAAAAAAATCTTCAAAACTGTGGTGGTAAACACCTGCCAGGCTTGGGGACAAGACCAATCAATCACAAGTCAACAGAGAAGTAAAATGATAAAGAAAAGGTGGTAAATAACCTGATCAGATCTGAATACAAAAACTGCTTCAAGAATAATGCTCAACAATGGAAGGCTAATCCTGGACAGTCATTGAAGCCATGGCCATGTAGATCCCTAAGGTATTTAGCACCAATGTGAATCCTAGCTGCAAATTATGGTGTACGCTTCTGGAGTAACAGGCAGTGTTAAGATGGGCCTCAGTACCTAAAAAGCAGAATACTTCCTCAGTATTCTATTTCAATATTTTTAACACTTGAATATTTTCTCTAAGCTATGTGTTAATTTTTAATTTATTTAAAATTGAACATTATATGTCTAGTTGGAGACACACAGAAGTAGACAGTAAACACAGAGTGAAGTAGGAGATGACAGGTGTAACACTCATTAAATTTTATAGGAACCAGGAGGAAGTATTATGATGTGCCTGGAACTAAGGTAAAGACAGAAATAGTAACTGAGCTTGACCTTGCAAAAAAGGGTAAGTAAGAGAAAGCATATCAGAGAGATGCTACTTCATACAAAAGCAAAACAAATGCAGGGGTCTTGATGTCTTCACTAGTCACTGGCAGTTATTAAAGCTCTTAAGTCTATGAGACACACATAGGGTTGCATTTTAGAAAACCATTTATATAGAAAAACTTAGAATGAACTAGAAATACACTGAAAGCTGCATAACAGATGCAAACTTATTTTAAGCATTCCAAAAGAGAGATGCAAGTTTTTAATTGCTTAAATTAGAGATAGTTATTATCCTAAAACATGAATTTGAAAACCATTCCAAAGGCATCAGAGATGGCCAACAGGGCTTTATACTGAGACCCTGCCCCATCCCTTCCTATTTTATGTGTAGGAGACTTTAATGAGAAACAAACTTGACAAGGAAGCTAATGACAGCTTCCCTCTTCACCCTAAATATCAAGGGGGGAGGGGGAGGGAGGCTCTGTTTTTTAATATTATTATATTCTTTTTTTTAAAGATTTTATTTATTTATCTTTAGAGGGGAAGGAGAGAGGGAGAGAAATATCAATGTATGGTTGCCTCTAGTGCTTCCCCTGCTGGGAAATAGCCTGCAGGGAACTGGCCTGCAACCCAGGCATGTGCCCTGACTGGGAATAGAACCGCGATCCTCTGGTTCGCAGGCATGTGCTCAATTCACTGAGCTTTACCAGCCAGAGCTATTATATTCTTTTTAAACAAAAGAGTGAGTTTGTTCTAGTTTCTACTAGACTGGCTTCTACTACAGAACATTAAGCAAAGGCACCTTCCCTTTCAGAGGCCAAAAATGGGAAAACAGCTAAGTCATAAAACCAGTAATTTCTAGGCAGTTACGAAATAGTAATTTTTCCTTTAATAATATTCAAAGGAAAAAAATTATCCCCTCCATGAAGTGTCACTATAATTTAAACCAAAACCAAACAATCTCTCATGCAATGAGTCCAGTTATACCTTTCACATCAGAGGAGCTAATGACATGAAATCAAGCCTATAATAGGAATACAGAGATCTGAACAAAGCATTACCATTTTGTGCTTTCTTCAAAACAGATACAAATACCCACAAATACATATACACCTTAACATACTTACCTGTGTCAAAAAAAACCCCCCAAAACAAAAAACCTTACCCTAGACAGGAAACAGAATAGAGCTAACCTTTACTGAGAAATTAGTCTGGGTCAGGTGTTATTCAGAATATAAACTAATATATGTGTATGTTAACATTCCAACCATTACCATAGCTCTACAGGCTACACACAAAATTTATCATGGCATTTTTGAAATTTTCTCAGGAATGAACAGGACAAACTACTACTTAAAAAATTCTAGTTCATTAACTAAAACTCAATTTAAAAATTACCCGCACTGGTTAATTAAATCTTTCGCCTTTTACTAAAATGCCTATGCACTTAATTCAGTTCATCAACAACCTTTAGTCTGGATAAAATGAAAAGGGAGAAGGAAATGGGAAGAAAGTAAAGTCAACACTTAGGTGGGGTTTATGATTAGAACCAGTTGAACCTGAAAGTATCTAGATTTCTGAGAAAGTCAATCATATCTAAAGTTCATCTGTAACAGAACACACTATTACAGATGAACTTGAAAACAAAAAAACAAAAACCACAAAAGATATGGCTGCCTTTTTTCACTCAGGATCACAAATAAAAAAATTAATTTGGCTTTTAATAAATACAATATATAAATAAAAGTTTTTATCTGTAAAACTAGAAAGGATTTTCTTTAAAGATATGCCTCTTCTTGCTGGCAAAGGTACACAGAAACAGGGATGTTCAAACCCTACCAGTGGACATGGATGCAGGTGCAACCTTCCTCCTGCAGGGCAATATGGTAGACCAAGAGTATCAAAGCCTAAAACATGTACAACTTCTGGCCCGGTATTGCCACTTTCAGTAATCCTTCCAAAGTAAATAATTGGAGATATGAAAACGGAGATGCTAATTTCTGCATTATTTTCAGTGGCAGAAAACATAAAATAATCCTAATACACCAACCAGGGAACTGGTTAAGTGAATTATCAAACAATGTTATTATGGATTCTTACATAGTTATTCAAAAGTATTTACAGAAAAAGTTAACATGATCAAGTGGTGGTTCCTACTATGGAATGGGAAAGTATTGTGAGTGAGATTCAAACAGTCTACATGAGCACACTCTGGGGATGCTGTGGGTTCCATTCCAGACCACCGCAATAAAACAAATATTGCAATAAAGCAAGTCACATATATTTTTTGTTTTCCAGTGCATCTAAAGTTATGTTTACATTATACTGTAGTCTATTAAGCATACAATAGCATTTTGCCTTAAAAACAATACATAGAATCCAGCTGGGTAGCTCGGTTGGTTAGAGCATCATCCTGATACGCCAAGGTCATGGGTTTGACCCCTAGTCAGAGCTCATACTAAAAACAACCAGTGAATGCATGAACAGTTGGAACAACAAAACTGATGCTTCTCTCTCTCCCTTCCTTGCCCTTAAAATTGATAAATTTTTTAAAAAATGTACATGCCTTACTTAAACTTTATTTCTAAAAAATGCTAACCATCATAAGCCTGTTGGAAAAATGGTGCCAGCAGACTTGCTTGACTTCAGGGTGCCACAAACCTTCAATTTCCGTTTAAAAAAAAAAAAAAAAAAAAGGGCAGTATCTGTGGAATACAGTAAAATGAGGTATGCTTGTACAATACACCAAGTAGTATATATTTGGTGTATATACCATTGTATATACACCAAATATATACAATACACTCGTATATATTTTATGACCACATATGTACTAAAATACATGGAAAAGTTAACAGTAGTTATTTGTACTGGTTTTCCAGAACCTTTAGGATTTTACTGTTTGTTAACTTTTAGAAATAGAAATTTATATTTTTAAGCTTCTTTGCTTTAACAAAAATTAATTATATGCAGTAAGGTCTAGATTGCCCTGGGCATAGGAGAGCAAGGGTGTGTGGGGGGAATTGGGACAACTGTAATAGAATAACAGTAAAATATTCAATTAAAAATAAAAGGATATATATATTTATATATGTATATACATAAATATAAAAGCTCCAGATTGCCCAACAAGGGATTAAAAATAATTATCACTACTCTTTTTAGTTCTGGATTTGCTATTGCTAGGAAGGGGGAAAAGTATGCTCTAGGACCCAGATTATCTGAGTTTTCTCCCAACTGCCTCACCTTCTAAAGTGAAAGAAGCGACAAAACACAGGTGAATCTTTCTGTTGTTCTTTATCCTTGCGGAGACTGTCCAAGCGACACTCCCGGCACTTGGGCAGCTGTGCAATAATGTTCACACAGGAGTCATCTTGTACAAAGGCCTCACCACTCTGCTGCAGCTTCTTGAGTTTGGCTGGGTCTGTCAAAACTGACTTCCGGGATGGGACTAGCAAAACAAAAGATTAAGGCAGTGGACCTCAAATTTTTAAAATATGACATCAATGTGTTACTTAAATTCTATTCAAAAGGCCAGTTATCCCAAAGGGAGAACTCCTAAATAACTGGTTCAATTGTCATTCCTAAAAATGGCTTCACAGAAGACAGCTCTCAGAGCAATTAGAAGTTTTACTCTCTTTATAAAGTAATTTTCATTTGGTGAACATATTTGGCAACTTAAAACCCCAAACTCAACAACTGGACTCACAATTCCAAGAAGTGTATACTTCTAGTCACAAACCTAGATAAGAGAAATATTTCAGGAAGATTTTTCCATACCAGATACTTAATTCAAAGTCACTGCAACATTAGCAGTGCACAGAGGTGGGTTCACCTCAACTAATACAACACCATACAGAGGTCAATCCTGACACATTAAAAAAAAAAGACTGGTTTAAGGTGTGTTCTCTGCAAAAGCTAACCATTCTAATAAAATTAAAAAGAAAAAAGAAAACCAAATAGCTCTCCTGCATGGTCTATAAAAATAAGAGCTATCTTCTAAATGCTTCCATGAGATGTCACCTGTCCTATGACATGTCTTCAATTTCCTTCAAATATATATTCCATTCAGGCTTATGAGCACTGGCTAATGACAGGATCAGGATTCTTAGTAAATGTATGTTTGAAGTTTTAACTTGTAAGGGACAGGAGAAATGGAAAGAAAATGTTAACATCGTTTCTAAAGAAAAAAAGTAGTGATGAAACAGGAAACAGTGATCCCTGCATCAGCCTAAATAATACAGAAAGGAATCCATTCATAAGCCAAGAGCACTGAAAAATATTTCATATGAAACTGACAGAAAAGACCTTTTCTCTTCAGCTTCGGGGACCAAGGGAGCTGAGAAAAGGGAGGTAGATTCTCAGGCAAACAAATGGAAAACACACAAGAAACCTCAAAACAACTTCTGGGGAACCAGCCAGAGATGCGTGGGAGAGAGTAGTGGTCTTGGAGGAAATTGAAAGATCTCAAACCAAAGAAGGCTTTAAATAAATATCTTCAATACTACCCTAGAGGTAATCTAATCTTACCTCTCTTATAAAGCAGGACAAGAGCACACTGTAAAATCCTAAAAAGATGCTGTCAGGCCTTGATCCCTTAAACATTATTATTCAGTTATAGTGAAGGAGAAGGTAGAGAGATCACTAGCTCAAGGATGGAATTTTAATTACTCATACTGAAAAGGCATCACCTTTTGAATTGAACCAGGTTTTCAGAGACCACAGGCAAAAACCCAAAGGTTATCTTATCTGTTCTGTTCTGGCTTAAAAGAGGAAATATCTAGAAATAAGCAAATTGATCTAAATCTAGCTCTCTACTGAGGAGAGCAAAGTTGATCCTATCAATGATTCTCAATTAAAGCAAAGCCCAGAAGAAAAGCAATGCCAGCTTCTGAGGAGCCACACAGCGATCTGACGGGAAAAAGGCTGTTGCTCCTCTCTAGCCCGCTTTAGCTCCCAGGCAGAGCAAGGGTGGGAGAGCCAGGAACAGCCAGCCACCAGCGGATTTTTCCATACCCACCTCGATACAAATGGAAACTACGCAGAGATCCTGCTAGGTTTCTGACCACTCTCACAGGTCTCAGCCAAGAGTCCCAGTACAGAGGATGCACAGAATGTAACTAAGATTTTCTCTTAAAATCTCTTTAGGCGGGACATAGTTGCACGGCATACCAAGTGAGACAAAGCTGGACTCCAATTCACTTATGTACCTATAATGTGCTTACCAATGTAGAATTTTTACTGTTTTTTCACATAATATTAAAATACTTTGCCTCAAAACCTAGCTGAATGTGAGGGCTGATGACTCAAAAAGAACAAAGAAATAGAACAGGGATATGGTTATGAATATTCAGTTTCTTTTGGGAGTTACACAACTCCTGAGAACAGTATACTCTTATGCAATTAATTTTATGTAAATTAATAGCTATATCAACTTCCATCTCAAGAATAAAGCTGGATTAGAAATACCATTAGGCAAAAAGTTTTTTCTATTTCTCCTATTCTATATCAAAAAGGCCCACAGTTCACTTCATCCATCCTGTCCTGTAGTTTCAGAGGTCTTCAGTAAAAGTGACAGTGTGGATATATTCATTTTTTACATAGCCAAGGGTTTTTCAAGTTATCAAAACCCACACAAATTTCCCCACACAGCTGACAATTATCAAAGGTACTTTTAAACTATAACACCTCTGAACCTTTGACATACTGAAGCCATTTAGTTCTAATTCTAGTAAGAGAGCTTCTGATAACTACCATCATTAAATGCCTCCTCAAACTTAATATAAGTAAATGAAATACAGTGTACCATTTTCTCTCTAATAAGAATATTCAGTTTTAAATTATAGGTGCAGCAAGACACTGCTCTTAAGCAAACAGACTCTGCAGGGTGTTTCAACCCTGTCTTTAATCCATGTTCTGGATTAAAGATTTTAACTTAAATCCATGTTCTAGACATGGTGATGCAATTCTCTAACTTCTAAAAAAAAATTTCAGATCTGTACTACCTATGTGAGCATAAAACCTGGATGTTACAGACAGATGTGTTAGTCTGAAGATAAAGTAATTATCAGATTACCTTAGACTTTGTTCCATTTAAGTCATAAGGTAAGTGCATATAAAGGAATTCTGACCTTTAAAATCCTGATCCTTAAAAAAAAAACAAAACAAAACACAGGTTATCTGTATTTCTATATACAGAGAACCAGGTCCAGCAAAATAATAATAGTAATCACTTCTGAGATCTTGGAATTCTACCTTCTTTGAACTTTTCTAACTGTATGAACTTTCTCTATAATCATTTCTATATTTTTTCCTTATAAGATAAACTATCATCTCTTAGTTTCTACTAATAAACATATGTAGAAACACTCACCATTCTGGATTTTATTGTTGTTTCTTGTGCAATAGCTTTCACTGTCTACTTTTACTGAAGATTCCTTTAAATTCTGTGATTGGCAACTTAAGGTCGAAGGTTCTACCTTTTTTTCCACACAACTATTAGGGTTATCACCATTGATAGCAGCTTTCCCTTCCAGCTTATTTGAAAGAAAATCAGATGTGGAAGGTGCAACTTCTAAGTGCTTCTGCAGTTCAGGAGTACTGGCAATTTCCAATTCTGCCACAGAAGAAGCTTTTGTAGGTAAGCATGGCTTAGGAAGGCCAGCTGACGGTTGTGGAACAGACCCCAATTCGTTTTCCTGATCAGCACTGGTCTTCAGCTGGGTACAGCTACCTTTTGGTTCACTCAGGGTTTCTAAGTCTCCAGTTCCAATCTGAGAGGACTCTGAAGAGAGCAACCCTACTTTGCAGATCTCTGGGTTTGTTCTCAGTATTTGAGTCTTCATATTTAGGGAGGAAGAAAGTTCTTCTGGTAAACTCTGTTTATGACATCTAAAAAAACAAGAGAAAACTAGTATTTTAGGCCTCTTTGTCTCTTCCCTAACAAAAACAATTGTTTGGTTCCGTAAGGCAACCAGAATAAAAGAGAGAAAAACCCTACTTTTATTAGAGAATTAAGGATAGGGTCTTATGCGCTAGAGTTAAAAAGAATCAGTCAATGGCTCTGCAAAAATATTATAGACATTCAGAAAACTAAAACCTTAAATTCCATGTGCATATTCTCATGAATCGTGAACTCCTTCAATTTAGTTCTTCTTACACCATAAAGAACTTTTTAGCTTTCCTCTCAAAACAAACAGTGTCATAAGGAACCAAAACCACCAGCGGCACAAACCTCTGTCCTGCTATGAACAGAATTTAACAGCCCCAACACTGGAAAATTTCACTGTTATTTGATCAGTGATCAGGACCCAAAGTAAATAGAAAAGCTGACTGACTGCTTGCTTGTTCACAGAACAAATTGGTAGTCACCCCCCATTTTAATAGGGGACCCTTATTGTACTTTTTGTTTCTCTGAAATTCATCCCAAAGTTCTTTCCCCAGCAAACAAAAAGTTCTTTAACCTGTTATATTTTTCCCCCTGCCTCTAAAATAGGATTTCATACTGAGAGGAATTTCACATTAGCACTCATATTAGATATCTTTGCCTGGGTACCACTGAACTTCTTACTGCTCCCCCTTCCATCTAACTACCATGTGGTCATCCTCCGAGTTCTATCCCACGGAGCCCACTTTCTTCTCAGCGAATTAATGTGCTCAAACACTATCCCACCTCTTTGCAGTAGTCTTCCAAGCTATTTCTACGCCAGTCTCTTTGGCCCATATCTTAAGTCTTTACCAACTGCCTGCACTCCACCACCATTCCTCAAAGATCCTTCCCTTAAAACTCTTCTCTCTGAACCTATCACCACATCTCTCACCTAGACCTAGGGTCTGGGCTGATTATAACCATGTTTCCCTATTCTCCACACTCCCAATGACCCCGGTTTTCCACATACAACCCATCTTATCCTTTTTCCCTGAAGGCACGCATTTGTTCTACAACTGCTGTAGTACGTCAATTGAGCGTTCTCACTCTATCAAGTTAAAGCTCCTCTTTCTTCATTTCTGTAATGTTTCCATTTCTGTAACATTTTCTACATTCTTCTGCAGGCCTACTCACTTTACACTTCTGAAGGCACCTGACCAATTTGGAAACTAATAAAAAAACCTCCCTGGTCAACCTGAAATATAGTGAATGGCAGGTCATTTCACAAAATTTTAGCTATACTAATTTCTCTGTCTATGAAACACTGAATGTGAAAAAGTCTTACCACCTGAGCAATGTAAGCTCATATATGAAGAACTATGGCTAAAATAGTTTTCTTCTCCTTATTGTCTTTTCCAAAGAACAAATAACTCACCCTTGAGGAATTCTTGCTCCAAGGTTAGGTGGAGAATTGGCAGCTTGGGGAGTACTCTGCTGTCTTGGGTCCTTACCAGGTGGAGTTGCTGGAGTACAGCTGAGTAGGATATCCTTACAAACTGTTGTGCGGACAGACTGCGCAGGACAGATACTGGGAGAAGCCTGAAAGATACCAAATCAACAGATAGTAAAAGGATAAAGTCCCTATTTGGGGAAATATGAAGTGCTAGCAAGATTCAAGTTTATTTGTTTGGTTTAGTACTAAACAAGCATAATACCTTCACCAAATAAAAAGGACAGGAGAACAAGTGATAAATCACAAAATTAAGGACTTATATCTGAAGGCTGTTAATTAATCACTCTGGCTTTTCACAAAACAACTCTTCCTATAAAAAGGTACAGCAGGTCTTTTTTCACAGACCTCTGAATCATTATGCCAAGAAAAAGCAGCCAAGTGGCAATTACTTTAATAACGCAATGCACAGAAGTGAGCTTTTAACAGTCTTCAAATCGTGGCAGCTTCACATGCATTCAGTTTAACATTACTTGAGTGCCCATCACGCACTTACTGTGTAGACTGGCAGGAGACCAGACCACATAGGACTCTTGTAGGCAGTGGTGCCTACTGGATACCAATATAAGCCTTTACAATGCAGTAAAGGTTGAGGACACGGTTCTTGTTCTTATGTGGCTCATCAAGTCACAAAGGTCATCCCATGCTGCAAAAAATATCAAGTCAGGGCTGTGGGACAAAGCTGGGACACCCATCCCCTTCCCTTTTCATATAGTTTTATCTTTACAAAACTGTATGGAATGGACCCACTCTTCTTCCCAGTTTGTACTATCCACAAAGTATCCTTTTCTTAAATTACTCTCCTGAGAATAGTACCAGGTCTGTCCAGAAAAAGCCCAGCCATTGTTAACATAATGAGAACCATTGCATGACATCAACATAACCTGGCAGCCAAGGGACTGGAATGAACATGCATAGACAGTGATGACTTCATTGAACTAGGTAGGGGCAGGAAACACTGTTGAGTGAACAAGTGTACTGTGTGGTTGTAGCATTCATAATAACTGAGTGAGTAGAGCAACAGATCTGCATCAGATTTTGCATTAAGCTTGAAACTACTCAGGTGATTCAGAAGGGCACAGCTATGGGCAGCTGATGCAGGTCTGTGGTGAATGGCAGCCGCATCACAACACGCCCACTAAGGCATTACCAGAATGTTTTGGCAAAATCTCAAATCATCCAGGTGATTCAGCCCCACTACAGCCCAGATTTGGCACCCTGCAATTTCTGACTTTTCCAGAAACTAAAATCACTTTTGAAAGGGAAGAGATATCAGACCATTAACGAGATTCAGGAAAATACAATGGAGCAGCTGACGGCAACTGGAAGAACTATGTGAGGTCCCAAGGTATCTACTTTGAAGGGGACTGATGTGTCATTGTCTTACATACAATGTTTCTTGTATCTTCTTCAATAAATATCCCTTGTTTTTCATAGCACATGGTGGATACTTTCTGGACAGACCTTGTTGTATACTTAAGAAATTTAGATTACAATCTAGGCATCAATTTTTATTTTATATACCATCCACTGAACTGATCAAGTCAAAAAATCCTCTGTCTCATTTTCCATATCCAATCAATGAATCAGTAAATACTGCCTTTACTTCTAAACTATCTGTGGAATCTATCCCTTTCTGTACCACTGCTACTACCATCTTTCCCCTACACTACATGTCTCCTAACTGGCCTGACTTCCATTTTTGCCTGAACATTCTGCCCAAAGTTAATTCTACTAGAGAATAATCTTTATAAAATATGAACCAATCAGATTATATCACTCCATTGCCCATAAAACTCTATGTGGTCTGGCCTCCCCCCAACCCCCTCCACTCACTCCATTCCATTTGTCTACACTGCTCCAGCTATACCACCTTATTTTCTGGTTTTCAAATGTTCTAAGTTCTTTCTTGTTTGTGTTTTTCTACCTGCTATTCCACCTGTGTGGATAGCTTTCATGTATCTGGCTGGTTCCACCCCTTCACCCTCATACCTGCGTTGATCAACTGTCACCTCCTCAGAATCTCTGATAACTCTTTCCAAAGCAGTACCTCACTAGCCACCCCTTTATCATATTACCATGTTTGTGTCTTTTATTGCATTATCACACTGTGAAAGTATCTTTATTTAAATTACTTTTTAAATGTTAGTCTCCTTGCAACATAATGTACACTCCTAAGGGCAAAGACACTGCTTGTATCCACTGTTATACGTCATAAAGCCAGCCACACAGTAGATGCCCAACAAGTAAGACCAGTGGAATGTGTGCGTGAACAAATGCTGTTAGTACTTAGTATTTCAAAATAACTATAAATAATTGTTATGAGTTACCTCAAGAGCCAGGCAGTAACACTCACCAATGTTTAGCACATATAAAATATTCAATAAATATCTGCTGGAAAGAGGGATGGAAGGATAGAGGAAGGAAGGAGGAATCTGCTGTTTGTTACGATGGTTGCTCACCACACTAAGAAAAAGATCTGGAGATAAGTGGCAACAACACAGTGGTAAAGAGTACTGGTTTTGGTATCAGACCTCGGATTGAATCCAGGCTCTGACACTTCCTGGATTCAGTTTCCTCCATCATAAAATGAGAGCAATGAAGCATACTTTATAGGGCTGAGCTTTACCACAGTGCCTGGCACAAGGATTAGCTGTCTCAAAGCAGAAAAGATCACAAAATTTTTTTCAGCTCAGTCACCATGGGTTACAGCCAGCATAACTTAGGATGCTTTTCCTTAAAAACTGAAGTATATCACCTTACAACCTTCCTAAGGGTTAGCTCAACAGGATAGGGCTTCAATTCCAAACCTCATCTTCACATACACACTGCTGCACTGGCCTCTAACTTGACAAGGGTCAAAGTTTCTTCTTACCTGAAGAGTTTTCCCTGAAGGTCTTCTATACCAGTCATGGCAATAGTTCCTCCCTGCCAGCAGACGGAGATAATATAATTGAGTGTTTGATGATATTCTAAAAAGAACACTGCTGGCTCACACTCCTTAGCAAACTCTCCTAATTAACCTAGCAATGTCCTAACTCTGAGGAACAGTCTGCTAGGCAGAGAAGACCTTCAAGGAGCCAGATGTTCCTGGCAAACACATTTACCTTATCCAAAAATATTCATCAGAGCAATCAAGAGTCTCCTCTACCTACTTCTACACTCCTGCATTCAAGACCACCCAAAAGTAAACACTTTGCCAGTCCACACATCTGGGAAGTGCAAACACTGTGAGATATGTGCCAAGTGTGTTACTGTACTCATCTTTCACTCACACATTTAAATAAACTCTCTTTCCCCACTTGTTCCACTACCTCTCTAGCTGTCTCAAAATCTAAGCCAAGCCAGTGTTTCCAAAACTTGCCTGATTACAAGACTCACTCAGGATAAAAAAGAGTATTTACTGATATTCACAATATCCTATAAAGGAATAAGGAGGCTAAAAGAGTACAATTTTTAGTTTAAAAAAGGGGGGAGGGCTCCATGAATATACAGTTAAAAAAAAAAAAAGACAAGTATCCCAAAATATAAATAGAGTCACTGAGAAGTATGATTACAAGTGAGGTTTCTTTCTATGCTTTTCTAGGTTAACAAAAAAAATTAAACAATAACTTTTTTAAATGTGATCATCTTTATTTTGACAAATAAGTTCAGTAGAAAAGAGAATAGATAGTGCAGGGCTTAAGAGCTGAGACAAATTTTTTAAAACATCAAATTTGGTTTTTCATTTTTGATGCAGAAGTTAAGACTCAAAATAGGTTTTTAAAAAAAGTTTCTATGGTGCCCAACAATTAGTTCAGTAGCACACAAACATACTGAACTGAACAATATGTTGAGAGAGGTTCCCTGTCCATAAGAATGTGAATCAGGTAGAGAGGATCACTTATTGGGTATACATTACCACATTTCACAAGTACCTCCTTCAAGGTTTTAAAGTGACTTGCTCAATTACTGGTCCTACCACTGATAAACTTGACACTTTGAAGAACGGGTGTACCTTCCCCTACAGCAGGTCCCCATTGCCCCTAGTCCTCCCTCTCTGCCAGGTTGATTCCTCCATGATCCATCAGGATACTATTTCCTGTTGCTTGGCCCCCTCCCCCAACAATATTACGTAGCTCTCCTTTTCATTTCGCAAACCATTTATACTGATGCATTCTCCCTGATGGATAATATCCAATCAAATTTTTCAAACTGACCTGTATTACCTCTACCCAAGATCACCAGAAATTTATCCAATGTCAAAACATGACAAATTATTACTCTACTATTTCTCTTTCAGCTTCTAACACTGTGGATTACTTAACAATATCATCTGTGAGCTTAACTCTTAAGATGCAATAATCACTTGCTTCACGCCCTTTATGCACTGTTTTACTTTCCATGGTTTCAGTTACCTATGGTCAACCACAGCCCACAAATATGAAAAATTCCAGACATAATAAATTTGAAACTGCACACTGTTCTGAGAAGTATAATAAAATCTCGCTCCATACCTCCCAGGACATGAGACATTTCTTTGTCCAGTGTATCCACGCTGCACATGCTACCCAAATGCTAGTTCCTTAGGAGTGGGGTAGGTTATCAGATTTACTGTCATTATATTGCATCATTTGTGTTCAAGTAACCCTATTTTACTTAATAATGGCCCCAAAGCACAGGAGCAGTGATGCTAGCAATTTACGTATACTAAAGAGAAGCCATGAATTTTATTATGTCTGTATAGGAAAAAACACAGTGTGTATATATATATATATAGTTTGATACAATCCATGGTTACAGGAATCCACTGAGGGTCTTGGAATGTATCCCCCAACAAACAGGGGGAGGACTCCTGTACCTTACTTCACCCTTATAAACGTGAATGCAAAAATGAAAGGTAGCAATGCTAATTTCCATAATTACCTCTTCATTCTTTTCTGAACAAACTAATCAGGTCTACATACTTGGAAAGAAGATAATGGTATTAGATACATTGATTATAAAAGTTCCTGTTGCCTGTATAAAGGTTTATGACTCAGGAATGCCAGATACCCAGATTCTTAAGTACTTGTATAACAGAGGAGTATGTTATATTCCTATTTATGTCCTATTTCAGAACGGAATTAAATCCAATATTTGAACTCACAGTGGCATTTATAGAAGCCTATACTTTTCTGGGCAGGGATTAGTAATGACAAACCAACTATTTCCCTCAAAACACGAGTTATTTGTCTACCCAATCAAAAATGACCAATCGAACCCTGTTATTGAAGAGGTGGCAGTCCTATTTCAACACCAAATCTACTCTAAGATTCTTGCTCTCTTCTCATTACAGGCATTCTTCAATTTGATACACACAACTCAATTTACTTTCAAGGACACCTCCATATCTTGAAATTGTCAAATCTATGGAGAATTTCCAAAAACATCAAAATGCATTTTTACATAAAAAAGTGAACCATAAACTTATATTATCTCCATCTGCTTGAGTGTAGAAATTATGGCCAAGATCTGGAACTAGAGAATAGCAGGTAAGACAGCAGAGAGGACCAGAGAAGACAGTTTAATAATCACTAAAACAAACTGGACATGCACTGTTACAGTTAAGGAAAGCTTCCGGCAAGTGACAAAATAAATCTAGGTTACCTCAGAGCAAGATTTTGCTTGTTTGGAAACCAGGCTTCCATTATTCTCAGAAGACTTGCGTTTTATGGCTCCAGTTCTTGTAGAATTACCTAAAATATTTAAAATTAGTTAAGTTGGCTTCCTTGTTCCCTTAAATGAGAGGAGGTAAAGACAAGAAAGAAAAGAAAGACTTTAATCAAGCAGTATATCTTACCACATGTCCCAAAGTTATCATGTACAACTTCAACATGAATCAGTGATGGATCAACAATTTTGAGTGCTGGAATCTTAAAAATAAAAAAATAAAAATACTGGAAAAATTTATATGCTCTGAAACATACAAGAAATTAGCTCTATTAACATAATAATAGGGGCTTCTTACAAATAATTTCTTTCTTTTTTTATTTTAAAGACTTATTTTATTTTTATATAGAAGGGAAGCAGGAGAGGGAGAGAAACACCAGTGTATGGTTGCCTCTCGCACACCTCCTGCTGGGGACCTGGCCCACAATCCTGGCATGTGCCCTGATTGGGAATCAACCAGTGACCCTTTGGTTCACAGGCTGCTGCTCAATCCGCTGGACTGCACCAGCCAGGGTACAAATAATTTCTTTTAAAACAACTGTGATATTTCCCTTTCCAATCTAGTTATTTTAACATAATATTCGTGTTTAGCACCTAGAAGACATCGTAATTCCTTTTTATAATGATCTTCCCCTGTCATATTACATGCAACTGTCATCATCTTCACCTCCTCACAGTTGACTTGAAGAGTTTTTGATGTTGGGTTTCCATTTACAACAGTTGCAGAAAACCACTGAGTTGATGGGTCCAAGCTATAAATCTTTACTTCAGAACCAACTAAGTTTCTGTCACCTGAAAAGAAAAAAATCCTTAGAGCATTTTGGATTACCTCTCAACAGCACCATCATCAATATAATCTTTTCCTAAGTCTTTTAAAAATGTAGTAGATAACAAACATTAAGAGAGAATTCTATATACAAGAGAAGACATTTCTGCCATGCTATAAGGAAATTTAAACTATTTTAAAACTCCATTCTTCTATTGATTATCCTACAGTGGCTATATACATATTCTAGCATTAGTATCAGATCAAATAGTTATCAGAAAAGTCACTGAGACCTAACTCACTGTCCTCAAGAGTTTTAGACGACTCAAATTTAGAAACTCTAAATAGAACTGCTAACTATGATAAAGAAACTTTGCGAAACTGACCAAGAAACTAGTAATAATAAATGGGAAGCTCAGGTTTATAAAATTAATGTTTTATCAATTTTGTAAGACTGAAATTCCAAATATATCAAATTCCATGTCCAATATAGCTGAACTTTTAAAACATCTACTTTACTTTTACAGTTTTCACATAATCCCTGAACTGTCTAAATTTCAGAGGCTTTGCATATTATACAATATATAAAGTTCTTCAACCATCTAGTTGCATGGGAGAAAGCAGTACTTTCTAAAATATTAGAAATTTCAATGACAGAATGAGGGAGAAAGTCTAAAACACAGTTTCGTTAGAAGTTAGTCAACTCATGAACTATCCACATACCTTGTAAAAGATGGCTTTCATCCAAATGTTTCACAATCAAAGCTTGAAATTCCTTACTGACATCATGATTATCCATAAGGGAAAGTCGAAGATTGTTTACATCCTGAGAAATGGAAGATCATCACATTTGAAGGTAACAAATAAAAAGAGTTGTTGAAATTCCAATGGATATTTTAATCAATCTAATCAGAAAGGTTAAAGTGGTGTCAATTAGCCATTTATTTGATGGCACCAATGAACTGACAGACCATAGAGGGAAACCATCAAATAATCAGAGATATAAAACAGACTGAAGTGAAGTCACTCCAAGATTAAGAGTGGCTCAAATACTAAGAGTGGCTCAAAGCACAATTTTAAATATGGCATAAACTGGCTACATGAAACATAATAAGCAAATAAAAGGGCAGGTGAATCTGTGCCCAAAACACTTTACTCCAAACACTAGAGATTATGGAATTCAAAGATCCAAATCTAAGAGGCAAAAGACATAGAAACCAGAGACCCATACTGTCAACTCACTGAAACTGTTGTTTTTAACATGTCATTGCACACAGATTCATTTAACCTAACTAGGATTCCAAGTCCTACCATTTACAAATGGTAAAGGGGTCTAGGGTGATGGTCACAAAAAATCTGAATGAACAGCCTAAATCTTCAGCGAGCCAATTCTGAAATACACACTTTTTACAGCAACTTCATTTTGGGCACTATTCCATAGTCTTCTCGCTTTGTGCATACACTCAGTTACGATAAATGTATACAGAAGCTGTCTATAGGAATAACCTGCCAACCCAAACTGTATAGCACAGACCTTCCAATAGAAGGCCTTCATGCTTTTCTGCCACTGTGAAATGCATACTAGTGGCCAAAATAATTTATCCATTTCTCCCATTAAAAAGGATAACTAGACTTCCAGCCAAGATGGAGGCGTAGGCGGAAACACTATGCCTCCTTGTACAACCAAAATTAAGAACAATGAAGATTTAGAAACAAAAACACAACCAGAACAGACAGAAAATTGACCTGTATAGAAGTCCAACAACCATTCAACCAGACGGGTAAGAGGGGCAGAATCGGCAGCCAGGCAGAGAAGGTTCGAGGCAGGAAAAGGTGGTGGCTGCCAGACCCGGGAGCGCAGGTGGTGTGAGGCTGAATTTGGTCACACATTTGTGTGCAGATAAACTAGGCAAAAACGGGCAGCAAGACAGACCATGCAACCCAGGGCTCCAGGACCAGAAAATAAAGCCTAAAAGCACTGATTGAAAAGGTGCTGGGAGAGACTCCTAGCCTCACAGGAGAGTTTATTGGGGAGACCCACAGGGTCCTAGAATGCACACAAGCCCACCCACCTGGGAACTAGCATTAGAAGGACCCAATTTGCTTGTGGGAAGCAGCAGAGGGGAATGAAATCCAGCAAGAGTGGCACAAGCACCACTGTTTCCCTCTCTGACCCTGCCCACACATACAGTGTCACAATCCAGTGACAGGAGGGGGGGGGGTTGCCCCACCCTGGTGAACATATAAGGCTCTACCACTTATACGTAACAGGTGCGACCTGACCAAAGAATTATGGCTCAAACAGAAGAACAAATCAAAGCCCATACTTTTAAGCGACCAAGAGACAGCTAAACTATCAGATGCACAGTTTAAAACACTGGTGGATCAAGATGCTCATAGAACTGGTTGATTCTGGTCACAAATTAGATGATAAAATGAAGGCTACACTAAGTGAAATGAAGCAAATTGCACAGGGAACTAATAGTGATGAGAAGAAAACTGGGACTCAAATCAATGGAGTGGACGAGAAGGAAGAAAGAAACAAACAGAAGAGAAGGAAGAAACAAGAATTCAAAAAAATGAGGAGAGGCTTAGGAACCTCCAGGACATCTTTAAATGTTCCAACATCTGAATTATAGGGGTACCAGAAGGGGAAGAGGAAGAGTAACAAATGGAAAACTTATTCCAACAAATAATAAAGGAGAACTCCCCCAATGTGGCAAAGGAAATAGACTTCCAGGAAGTCCAGGAAGCTCAGAGAGTCCCAAAGAAGTTGGATCCAAGGAGGAACACACCAAGGCACATCATAATTATCCAAGATTAAAATGAAGGAGAGAATCCTAGAAGCAGCAAGAGATAAGGGGACCTACAAAGGAGTTCCCATCAGAGTGTCAGCTGATTTCTCAAAGAGACCTTACAGGCAAGAAGGGGCTGGAAAGAAGTATTCCAAGTCATGAAAGGCAAGGACCTTCAACCAAGATTGCTCTATCCAGCAAAGCTTTCATTTAGAATGGAAGGGCAGATAAAGTGCTTCTCAGATAAGGTCAAGTTCAAGGAGTTCATCATCACCAAGTCCTTATATGAAATGCTAAAGGGACTTATCTAAGAAAAAGAAGGTAAAAAAGATGAACAGTGAAAGGACAGCAAACTCACAGTTATTAACAACCACACCTAAAACAAAAGCAAACTAAGCAGACACCTAAAACAGGAGTGGAGACACAGAAATGGAGATCACGTGGAAGGTTAGCAACAGGGGAGTGGAAGGGGGGGAGAAGGTACACAGAATAAGTAGCATAGACGGTGGGGAGAAAATAGACAGGGGGAAGGCAAGAATAGTGTGGGAAACGTAGAAGCTAAAGAATTTATGACACATGGACATGAACTAAAGTGGGGGAATGTGAGTGGGAAGGGGGTATGCAAGGTGGAGGGGAATGAAGGGGGGAAATGGGACAACTGTAATGGCATAATCAATAAAATATATTTTTTTTAAAAGAAAGGATAGCTAGTCTTTTAGAGGCCATTCTGGGAAATTGCAAAGTGATATTAGACTTAACCTAGGGTCTTCATAAGAGCTCAACATTAATTACCAGAACAGGCAATGTGTGCGTTTTTTTTTTCCCCTCATGCTGCTACAATTTCAAACAATCTTAATTGCTCCTACCACAATTAGATAAAACAGCACATTAATGAGGAAAGCCACAAGTGATTCTTAAATAAGGTAAACTAATTCATTCTACTCTGCCTAGGAGAGTTTTAGGGCTCATCAGAAGTACCAGAGAGTGGATCTGGATACTCATCTTTTTTTCTTAACCAGATAACTGGGCCAAATTCAAATTCCAAAAGGCAGACCTTGCACTTCAATTCCATCTTTTGCATATGCCAAATGATTTTCAAGTTCTTTGTGTATTATTTAGGGCAAGTGTCCTGCTGTGGTAATCACATCTCTCAACATAGTTTCTCACAGTAGAAGCCTAATGTGATCATCCATATCTATTGTACAAGACAATGCCCTGAAGCACCAAACTTTTGACTATTATCATCAATGAAAGTCAAAAGCATACATCATAGTCTCCTTCAATTAATATTAATAACATTCACACTGATAGCCCACAGTGCATCTCCCTCGAGAACAGACTTACTGATCGAGATTTTTTTCAGTATCAGTAAACAAAATTATGAGTTCTATTTTAACTGAAAAGCTTGAACATATGCAACATGTAAAACAGAACCATCCAGCAGAAAACATTGCTAAGAAGTAAAAACTACTTTATCACTCAGTAAGGCAAGATATTCACCGCCCCACCTTATTTTTCTTGGTTCCTCAGGGCAAGTCATTCTTTCTTAAGGAAAAATATCAAGATGCTTTATCCGAGATATGAAGGTAACTTGCACCTGAAATTAAGTAAAAGCATCTTCCTCTTTTCCATTATAAAATAAATTTCAGAGTATGAACCTTCTTTTCACTCACTTCCAGGATATGGAAGTAAAATTGAGACTTGAGCGGAGAAAAAAAGCCAGTGCTTTAGCTTTTCCAATACAGGGCCAGCAAAGGCAATGTCCATTGGCCCTAAACTGCCTTTAAGCAAATAAACAAGCTTAATTATTCTACAGCTCACAGAATAGAAGCAGGTAAAGGGGATTAGAAAGCTTTATAAAAACACCTAAAAGATGAATGTTATTTTAAGTCCAACATTATTCCCAAGGTGATCTATGGTGATAAATTATTCTGTGTGTTCTTCCCCTCCCCTCCCAACATTTTCATAACAAAGGAAATCACGTATAAGCAAGACCCAGGAGCCTAAATGTGAAGAAAAAGGTGTGACTTTTACAAACGAATTAAAAAGAACACACACAAACTCACACTTGGTTCTCATCATTCACGGTAGTTACTTTCTATTAAGTCACCACAAACACTGAACTAGTGCATACCAAACCACCGCTCCAAAGGGAAATATAGGGATAGGTTCTTTCAAGCCTCTGGTCACAATATTTTCATCAATCAATCAATACATAACCTTGTTCTATGTGTGCTTCTGTTGAAAGACACATTTTTCAGTATATACTATATCAACCTTGAACTCAAAACTAACAGCTTATTTAACACATGCTTTTTTCTCCCTAAGACAAATCACAGCATCCTTGCACTTAAGAACACTAGACAACACTTCAACACTAATTTTGAGGTCCATTTAAACAGTGAAATCATCAACACACAGCACCAAAATTCAGCATTAAGTAGGTCCTGAAATAGACTTTTTTTAAAACACGAAGGAGAAAATGAAGGCAGAATGTTGCTTTTTTTTACCTCAGCTGGGAACATGTGTCAGACAACTTAACTTTTTTGCTAGTCTCTAAATGTCTGTAAATGACTGTGAAAGCACCCAGCTATTGATTTGGGGGTTACAGATATATTTTTGTGAGTAGGCAAACTCACAAATATAGACTCCATAACTAATAAGGACTGACATGTATGTGTGTAATGCATATATGTATAGATATATGAATACATAGATATGACTGACAGTCAATTATTTAAAAGTTACTTTTGTATCACCTAGGCAGTTCTATACACACACACCATAAACTGTGGTACCTTTGTCCTTCCAGCTTCATAGGGATGGCACCAAGCCAATGACTAACACTGAGGGATAATGTCTAACAACCAACTGTTGACAGGATGGGTTCTTTTCTCCGTTAGGTATTTAAATTAAAGCAATCAACATCAATATTTTAGTTCTCATGCTAAAGAAGGGCTTTTTAAATTATATTTTGGGGGTTTAATATTGTTTCTATGTTATACCTGTATAGGCTTCAAAAGGTCTTTAGAAAGAAATACTCTCTGTTGATCTCCTAGAAAGCGAATAGAAGTAATGGATCCCAAACCAGCTTTGTCCAAGAGAGATTTATATACCTAAAACAAAACAAAGTATTATGCAACCACAATAAGATCACACAATTTTTATCCAATTAATAATTTAAACCAGATACACATTTGAGAGTCATTAACATATAGGCCTGGGCCCAGAGATACGTGTCTCCCCAAAATTTATGTAAAAAGTTATGTGTATGTATATTTTCCTAGAAAGACAAGGCCGTATTTTCAGCAACTTCTTAGTAGTAGCTGGGAGAAAAAATATATACAGATCTGTATGTCTGTGTATGTCTGCTAGTTTCTGACCTGACTGAGAATTCCTCACATTACTCCACCCCCCAGTTTTCAAGTGAAGAAAGTGGGGCCCCCAAAAGTCAAGGGCCCAGAGCTCCTAGCAGGTCTAAGAGGAAATTGAGAGTGCTCTTCTGACTCATCTACGTTGTCATATATCTATATTATTCTCCAGAGGGCCAAATATAGGCATTACATGTATACCTGTATGTAATTTTCACATTTTACATATGTATACATATACATATATGTAATATACATATTAGTATACATATATCACATATATACATGGCATTTTGCTGTGTACAATATACATCCTTAGTACTACCCATGTATAATATGCACCCTTATTTTTCCCTCAAAGTTTGAGCATTATACACAGCAAAATACAGTATTTTTCCTATTTCACTCACAATGAATGAAATACCCTCTTCTCATTGACTTCAATAAACCCTAGTTTGTACTCACTATCGCAGGCCACTGTACAATTCGTTCAGAAATTTCAGGACATTTTCTTTCAGCCAAAACTAAGTTATGTTCTACTAAAAATGCTCTCCTTAGAAGGCCGTAGACTTCTATCCATCTTCTCTTTCTCCAAGATTCCCCATCAAACTCCACACACACCTACACAAATAGAAAAGAAACAGATTTGATTAACAAAAATAAACAGAAAAAATTTTCCATGTCCAATTATACCCTTATTATTCTACTCAAATATTTGTATGTGCTGTTCCCCTTTCCTACTCTCTGTCTTACTTTCACACAATAAACTAACTAGATATGGATCAAGCTTTGGCTCCTAAATCACTTTGGGAAGCCTCTGCCCCTCAAAGTTACCTCTCAGAAGCCCACAAAGCACAGAACCCCCTTTACAAGATTTTTACATATGTTAGTTAGATATCAGAGCTTTAAAGAAGTGAAAGACAGAATGTAAAAGTACTCATTGCTTGGCACTGTAAATCTATGTTGACATAGATTTGTGGGCTTGAGATGACTCCAATGACCACAACCCATCACCTGCTTTTGAATTCCTCGGGTATCAGTAGGATACCAAAGGCCTAATAGATGGCACTTCCTTAGAAATCCCTTTTAACTGAATAGATTCTAAGACTCAGATTCTAAGACTATCTTGCTAAATGAGGTCTCCAGAACTACTTTTAGCTTCTTATATGAAAGTTAAACTACCTTTGCAATATCACTTTGCAAGTAATTGTGAGGTTTTCTGCTTCTGACCTGCAAAATACATTTTAACCCTAAAGCTAAAACCCTTACGATTTGTATAAATATTTTAGGACAGAAGGAAGTCTCTTCCCTTCCCAAAGCCAAAGCTTAGGCAAAGGCTTTGAAGACCCCCCTGCCCCCCCAAAAAAAAACCAGTGTTAAAAGGCGTCCACAGCAACAACGACAAAAAAAGATCTGCATGTCACCCACCTTCCGGGAGACCTAAGACGCTGCAGCTCTGAAGGCTGCCTAAATATCCTTGGAAACTGCCCCATGGAGAAACAAACTTGGCCACTATGCCACCATTAAGTTCCCCCTGAATACTGAGCCAGTCATGAAGGAGACAGAAAACAACAATACACTTGTGTTCATTATGGAGGTCAAGGCGAACAAGCACTAGAGCAGACAGGCTGTGAAGAAGCTGTATGACAGTGACATGGCCAAGGCTAACACCCTGATCAGGCCTGATGGGGGGAAGAAGGCATGCGCTTGACTGGCTCCAGACAATGATGCTTTGGATGTTGCCAACAAAATTGAGATCGTCTAACCTGAGTCTAGCAGGCTAACTCTAAATATAAAAATTTTATACTATTAAAAAAACAAAGAATTCAGTCTGAAAGTAGGTCTCTGACTCAGAAGTAGAAATCATTCACAAAACCTTAAGTTCATATAAATGCACCAAAACACCCTAGCTTACTTAATCCATTATAAACATGCTATTCAGTAATTCATTCTAAATCTTTTTTTTGTATTTTAACTAATACACAATAAACTCCCTCAATATTTGTAGTAATCACTATTTCTACTTGATTTAAAATTCTTGCCCTAGTTGGTGTGGCTCAGTAGATTGAGTGCTGGCCTGCAAACCAAATGGTCACTGGTTCAATTCCCAGGCAGGGCACACGCATCAGCTGCAGGCCAGCTCCCCAGTGGAGGGTGCACAAGAGGCAACCACACATTGGTATTTCTCTCCCTCTCCACTCTTTCTAAAAATAACTAAATAAAATCTTTTCAAAGTTGTTCTTCTTTTAAGGCGAACAACTTGCTTGTTTGCCTTGACCTCCATAACAAACACAAGTGTATTGTTGTCTTCTGTCTCCTTCATTTTTGGTTTCAAAAATTAAGTAATAAATCTATCAACAATGTTCATAATTTCATGTCAATAACTCCCTTTTCAACCTTTAACTAAAAAAGTTTTAGTTAACTTCCATTTATCTGGCAGAACCAAATTAAAAAATCCTTTCCTCAAAGAAGTCGTCCCTTACCAAAGAGCCCCTCTCTCCCAAGAGAGGTCCCCTATGCTAATTGTATTCAAAACCCTGTACTTTTCCTTCCCAGCACTTATCCACACTTTGAATTATTCATTTGTGGTTACCTGACTGACATATTATTATAAATTCTAATAGGACAAAGTCTGTGTCTGCTTTTACCACCATGTTTCACTGGTATCCAGTTCTGGGTCAGTACTCAAATACTTGTTGAACGAATAAATTTCTCTCTAAATCAGGCTCCTACGTTCTGTGTCTCTCATTCATTTAGAAGGGAGGAAGTTCCTAACTGATATACCACTAGCCCCAATCCCAAACTTTTTCCAGTTTTATGGCTATTGATAAAATTTAAGACCTACCCTACCCTTCCCCTCCTGCCAACAACAAAATTTGCATCCCTAACTTCCCCCAAGAAGCTTATCTTCTTGGTATGTCAGGCTTTTAACCCTGTAGTTAATTAGAGAGTAAGTACAAATATGTGAACACCTAGTACGTGACAAGGCTCCATGTACTCTCTCTTTGGTTCTATGTATTCCCTTCATTACCACAACCAAGCAAATGTATTTTACAGGAGTTCAAAGACTGTCCATTTCCTGTATTTCTATTCTATTTCCCTAGTCATAGAATCCAGATCCTCTGATATCTTCTCTTCTGACCCACATCACATCAACCTCAAACCCAAGCTAGCTTTGGATGAGTTTTCCCATCGAAGTAGTGTAAGAGGAGTGAGCATCATACAAATTTCAGAATCAGAGAAATCTGGGTTTGAATCTCAGGTATGTTTTAATTTTCTTAGAATGATTTTAGATGCATGAAATACAATACATATGATTACAAAGGAAATCAATTAACCTATACCCCAGGTTAAATCTAAGCCCTCTGAATCACGTTTTGTTTGCTAGCTTGCAAATGAAAGTACTAACACCTACCCTCATTGAATGGTAAGGAAGATTTTAAAAACAATGTGTATAAATTACCTGGCAAGAAAAGTAGGTATTTTTAAGACCTCTGTGGTAATTTAAATGTTAATTTATCAGGGTATTACTCCTTCAGTTAAGAATGAGGGACAGAGAATCTTCAATATGATTATCTAACTATTCGGCAAAAAAAAGAGAACTAAGACCTTAAAGGGTTTCACAATACTTAAGCAACATCACAATTCTCATCAAATCGCTATTTATAAATAACCTAGTTTAGGACTTTGGAGTAGTAGGTTGCGTTGGTTAAAAACTCACATTAACTTTGGTTTGGGAAAAAGACAACTTAAAAAAGATAATAATGAAACCAACAGGTTGTGAGCTTTCTTCAACTTCTTTCAAGTTTCCTATCAAAACCACGTATGTCTTTTATTTATGTCTGAGGCTTGAGGTTCTATGAATAGGAACGCCACCCCCACGCCAAACAAAGCCTCTTCTGCAGAAATGTCTATAAAATGACATATCGGTAAGAATTCAAATCCAGGAGGAACTAAAGTGACATGATTAAACTACTGCAAGCTGACCGATGTAACTAGTTCTCATCCCTAATTGCATTCTTTCCCCCATATTCCCTTGATTTAAGTACAAAAATGTTACTTATGCTATCTGACTCCGAAGGCCAAAAAAGAGGCTTATCATTTCCAATTTTGCTATTCCAGATAAAGAGAATGTCACTGCGCCAGCATTAGATTATTTATCTAAATTGCTTTTTCCGTGTAGAGATAATAATTTTATGATTCCTTCATTTATTTATTCAAATATTCCAGCAAACGTGACACAACGAGCAGTGTTCTAGGTGCTAAGGATATACAGGCCAGTAAAATAAAGTGTTCAAATCTCACTCTACCTGAATATTAAAACTCAGTGCTTAAGGTCTGGAGACAAATTTGAGCAAATTATTTAACTTCTTTAAGAGTTAATTTCTAACAATAAAAAATGTGCTTTACCATCTAGGATACTTGTGAGGATTAAACAAAGTAGCATCTGCCACATAATAAGCATTTATGTTATGTCTTCACCTGCACTTCTTTGTAATCAACTAGATACACTGAATCTGGGTAACTTTATACAAAGTCTCTCGAGGTGAAACAGTATTAATAAGCCTTGGTCTCAATAATATCAGCCCCAACTAAGCAAATCAGTCTAGACAGACCTCTACTTCTAACACTAAAAGGCTGGACAGTGCTTGAATTTCATTCACTCATATTCATCTCGGCCCTCAGTCCTGTCCCACCCAAAACTCAGTATCCCTAAAAAACCCAAATGTAAGGAAGAATGGTCTCAGTTACTTAGTTTCTGCCTGCATCTCACCAAGCACAATTTGGTTCTATTGTTCTGAAATTCTGTTTTTACTAATCAAACATACCTTTAAACCTAAGCCAATTACTTCATCTTCTACTCAACTAAGGAAGGTGGCAATAAATCATAATTAAAAAAGAAAAAATCAAGTAGATTTATACTTATATAAGACTGAGTCATGAGGTCTGCAGGTAAAAGCAAAAATCCAAAACAAGTCAAAATTCTTCTTGTATTTAAAATTCCCCCTCTCCAGGTCAGGCCCCTTAAAGACACACAGCAAAACAGACTCAAATCCTCCTTCCATCACTTAGTAACTCATTAAGCAAGTCTAAACAAGACTCCTTTCCCCAATTCTATTTCCTCATTCTGAAAATGAACATATTACCACCACCTCAAAGGTCAGGGTTAGTGAGATGCGGAGATTAAAAAGTGTACACATAAAGAACCTCCAAGATTGCTTTCCTAAACCAACAGGTACTCAATCACTGTTGGGAAAGAACACCTAGGCCCTCATCATCATCAGCAAAAGAACTAAAGACTGTGAAATTTAAATCAAACCTTGTGTCCATTCAAATCAGAGAAAAATAAATACACAAGAGAAAACTTTACTTGGCAGGTGAAATCAACTGCAACAACTACGGTTGAAATCAAGTATACAAAGCCCATTTTATGGAGAAATATTAGCCTAAAGCAAGTAAGCTGACCATCTCTGCATACAATCCATTCTTTCCATAATATCAAACCCTGGTTTGCTAGGAGGAATGAAACGGAAGAGAAAAATCAAACTTCACAGTGTATGACAAGAGTCCTTTATGGTACAGTCCTTTGATCAGGAAGTATGATAATTAAGAGAGTGAGCTCAGAAGGCAAAACCTCCTGGGTTAGAACACAGGCTATGCCAATTCCTAGGTATGTGACCTGAGGCAAGATACTTAATTTTCCTCAGCCGCAGAATTTTTGTCTGTAAAAGGGAGCAATATTGGTAACTTACCCCTAAAGAACTGCTGTAAAGAGTAAATAAAATTATGGCTGTGAACTGCTCAGTACAATTCCTGGCACACGGTTAAATGCTCAATGGCCACTCTTCTTTTTTACACGTAACAAGGAACACTATATATGTAAGCTTTAAAAATACATAATCCCACATCTTTTCCCCACAGCTCTCTGCAGAGTAGTACAGGTTTGGACATGCATGGTCACCTTGAAAGTATTCAAATGAACAGTTTCAGAAATCAACACATATTCAACTGCCAATGCTAAAACTCGCTTCCCGTATTTTAGTTTTCAAGAACAAGCAAAGATGGTGAGCAAGTACTGAAACACCCATTACCAAAGGTTAGAAATCTCTTCTGACAAGCTTCCTTCATGTTATCATCACTTTGGAGTCTTTGTCAGGGACCTTTTTCAGCTATTTTTGCACAAAGAAGTCTTTGTTGGTACAATGGCTTCCTCGCTGGTTGTTCCTAGACAATCCTTTCACTTCAATACTTCTATTAGGTAGTACAATCGGAATTCATTTGTTTTCTAAAAGGTCTAATTAAAAAAGCTTCTGAGTGTCCTTGTAATTAAAACTCCTTGGTCGCACTTTTCCTCACTTCTCTCCCTGCCCCTGAACACCAGAGGTGGAATATTTCGAAGCCATTCCTCCAACCCACCTTGTAAGGGGCAGCTAGCTCCACCCATCCCTCCATATATGGTCCTGTCCCACACCCATCCACAAGCACAACCAAGAACCCACTCCTGCCCCGGGCCCCCATATATGGACAAATACCCACCCTAACATACATAACAGAACCAAACTCCTCCCTCTACACACACACTTCAGTTCTATCAGAGCTAAAAGTTTAAGAAGTTGGGTGAAGAAATTAAGAGGAACGACAAACGAAAGCACTTCCAAGCAGTAGCCCTAAGGATTCCTTAATGATTCCAACCGCCAACCTGTAGCCCAACTTATATTAAGAACAAAACTCTCCCTCCGGAAAAATAATCACACGGTCCTAATGGGGCACAGCGCTCACAACACCGAAGCATGCCTGAACAACCCCAAAGCCCATTTTTAGATACTAGCAACTTCAGGCCAAATACACATCGGCTCAACACAACCACTTCGAAAACTTTTAAGGTCTAGTTTTCTGCACCTTCAGATCACATACCAACTTTCTGATCGCCCTTTTCACAAAAGGAAAGGAGGATGCCGGCTGTCTCGTGCCCAAGGTAACGAAACGTCCCAAGGCCGAGGCCCGGTTTTACCTTCAGATCCTTCTTGGTAACGTCAGTGTGGGAGACGGCCCGAATGGTCCCGGAGAGCCAGGGCCACTCCGCGACGCGCTCCACGTCCCAGCCGTCGTGGCCGCCGTCGCTGCGGTCGCCTGCGGACAGACTGAGAAATCGCTTCCCTACCAATACTGGCCAACTTTCTCCGAGCGTGAGCACCATGGTTTCCACGCCTGCAGGAAGGGCTCCTCCCTGCAAAAAAAAAAAATGCAATGGGGGCGGCAGGTGGTAGGGGGCCAGCGAGAAATGGGCGGGGGCGGCGGGGGCAGAGGAAGAGGTCCTAACCCTAGTCGGGGGACCAGACAGCAGACGGCGGCCCGGGCGAAGGGGGACCCCTCACCCAACCCCTCCAACCGCACCCTCTCCGCCCCCCATCCCTCCCCCACGGCAAACACGGGCCCAAGCGCCGCGTGACCCTCGCTCTCCCAAGTTTCGTTTTTCCCAAAACCTTAAACCTAAGCGCAGAGAGAGCAAGAGGAGAATTATTTGCGGCTTAAGTGGATTTTGAAGTGTTCGTCCCTCACCCCAGAAAGGAGAAGGCCCCAATGCAGAGAGCCCGTCCTAGGCGGCCGACTCCCCCACGGTTCCGCACTTGCCCCGCCCGACACCCCGCTTCCCGGACGGCGATCCTAGGACGCTTCTCGCCCCCGCCTGCGGCACACGGGCGGCCGGGCCGCAGCTTCAGTTCCTTCACCTTTCTTCCTCCTCTCCCCGCAGCCGAGGCCGCGACGCTCTTACCCCGCCTCCCTGAGTCACCCGCGGCGGCCGCTGTTTCCAACCACCCAGCCGACTCAGGTTCTGAGTTGGTTCGAGAGCTCTCACAAGACACGCACGGCCTCCCAGACCCGCCCCCTCGGAGCCGCTTCCACCGCTCATTGGCTCAGTCTGAGGAGCTGAGCCAGGCTCGTGGGGACAAAGCTAGTTACTATTGGCCAGCCGGGCTAGGGCGGGGCGCGAGGAAAAAACAATTCCTTGGCTGCCTCCTCCCTCAGCCCTCCCCCTTCCGACTCCCGGACGACCCCCATTAGGTTAAAGTACACTGAAGGGAAAGATCCCTCCGCCAAAGCCATTCTTTTCATTTGTTGCCTCTTGGAACGCAAAAAAGTCCGGCGAAAGCGGTTATCAACTTTAAGGCTCAGAGGAAAATGGCAGTGTTGCACAGATTAAGACTCTACGGCGAACCCCAGGGCTGTAGGTGCCCACTGGATTTGCTCCTCAAGTGCACGAGCTGTCGAAAGATAATGGGCTTTCTACTTGGCGGAAGAATCTCACAGGAAAGGGGTGAGGGTGGCGCAGGGTCCGCGGGGGAGGAAAGAGACTGGAACGTGCGGTTTCAGGCGTACTCTGCTAGAGGGTGGAGCCACAGTGCTCCGGAGGCTCGTGCGCAGGCGCTTCGTAGAGCTTAGGCTAAAGCTTGGGCTGCTGGGTGAAATGGCCGCGGGAGGCGCAAGCGCACGTGGTGCTGATCAGGGAATGTCTAAAGTCCGCCATTTTGAAAGAAAAATGAAGAAAGGCTTGGAGACCCTCGGAAATGAGGTTCATTAAAATTAGAGCAAAGGAGGCCATTCAATGCCTTGCTTAATGGAATTTTTTTTATGTAAAGGAAGGATGAGGAGGTATCCTGAGGCTTAAAAATTGAAACATTAGATGAAGGCCACAACAATGCAAGAGATATGAAGAGATTGTAATTTTGAAAGACAAAGGAGATAAGTGATTGTGTCATTTAGGCCTGAAGTCTCTTGGTGGAATCAAGAAGAAATGGAACGAAGAAATTGAAAACCTTGCCCTTTATAAGGGCCGTTACTTGACACAGCATCACATTTAATCCTTAACCTATTGAGTGAAGACTTTGTGCTTTCAATTACTAATGTGATGTCTGAAAAATCAGAAAAACTTAAGAAATTTATTGAAATGTATTCAAGGGATTACAGATGCAGGTTAACTCCAGGTATTGCTTTTAAACATATGTTCTGAATAGTTGATGTTAATTTTGTTTATGAAGAGTACAGCTTGAAGAATTAAGTTGGATTTATAATTTACAGACCATTCAAAGGGAGGTAATGGAGCGAAGGTAACCTGTCCAGTTTAAAAAGAGAAAAAAATGGAAACAAAAGAAAAATAGAAGTATGGTAAACAGAAAAAATAAAATGAGAGGTATAAGTCCAAGCTTTGCTATTTACAATAAATATAAATTGGTTAATTTTATTCATAAGTTAAAAGAAATGTGGATTATAAACAAAATCCAACTACAAATTAACTATAAGTAAACAACAACAGCACAGAAAACTTGAAAATATTGGGTTTAAAGATTTTCTAATCAATGGTAATGGAAGGAAAGCAATATACCGATAGTAACATAATTGAAAGCAAAAGCATCAAAGAAGAAAAATATTTTATATTAATAAAGGATAAAGTCTGTGAAGACAACAGAATCTGAAAACAAAGCCTAGTCAAAGCTAAGACTGAACTATTTAGTACTGTGAGGAAATCGACAATTTGTAGTTAGAGTAGAAAATGTATCTATCCCAGAAGTAGGCACCTCAGATAAATTTGTAAAATAAGTGAAGTTATGGAGGACTTAGATTACATAGTTAAATACTAATTTGAAAAACAATCACTAGGGACAAATTCTACCAAACTTCATGGAATATATAATTTCTATGTTATATGTGTGTTTCCAGAACTTAGGAAAGAGGTCAAGAGATCCAGTGCATAACTCTGTTACCAAATCTGAGTCAGGAGAACACAAGAAAGGGCAACTATAGTCCAATTACTCTTATGAATTATGATGGAAAAAATTTTTGTATAAAATATCAGCAAATTTAATCCAGTATATTTTCAAAATAACCACCATGATTAATTAGGGTAATCATGAGTATAGGACTACTTTAAGATTAGAAAATTACTATAACTTAACCACAAGTACCTTAAAAGTGAAAAATATGTTCATTTTAATAGAGGCTAGAAAGAGTACATAGTCATGTTGAACACTGAACTACCTAGAAAACTAGAGGATAAATATGAGGTCTGTCCAGAAGGTATACAGCCATGTAATATAAATAATAGAAACATTTAATGGAAAAGATACAAGAAACATTGTACCTAGAACAAGGACACCTCAGTCCCCTTTCACGTACCATATTTTTTCGGACTGTAAGATACACTTTTTTACCACATTTTTTGCTTCAAAATTTTTCCTCTTTGCTTTCTCTAAAACCAAGTGTGTCTGGAGTCCACACCATAAGACAGACCTAGGTTTTAGAAGAGGAAAATAGGGGAAAATTTTTTGAAGCAAAAAATGTGGTAAAAAATGCATCTTATAGTCCAAAAAACACAGTAAGCACCTTGAGACTTCACACAGTTTTCCCAATTGCCATCAGCTGCCCCATTATATTTTCCTGAATCTCATATATGGCCTGAACTCTTCCTTTTCAAAGGTCATTTTACTTTTGGAAAAAGCCAGAAGTCACAGGGCCCTGAATCTGAACTATAGGGGACTGAGTCACCTGGATCATTTGAGGTTTTGATAAAAAACTGCATAAGATGTGATGCATGAGCAGGTGTGTTTGTGATGAAGTTGTCCATAGCTGTGGCCTTCTGAATCATCTTAATAGTTTCTTCAGAGGGCTGTTCAAGCTTAATGCAAAATTTGATGCAGATTTGTTGTTCTGCTTTCTCAGTCATTTTGAATGCAAGGCCACACAGTACACATCCTCCCTCAATGGTGTCTACTGACCCCTCTGACTCATACAGTGATGTCATCATTCATGCATGGGAATTCTAGTCCACTCTCCTTGGCTGCCAGTTTACATCGATGTCCCACAAATCATTCTCATTATATTAACAATGGCTGGACTTTTTCCTGTCAGAATGTATATTCAATACCTATTCATGATTTCAGAAAATAATTTTAAACTTTCTAAAAATCTAGGAATATAAGAAATCTATGTTAGAAAAATACCCACACTTAGGTATGGGTATTTTTATAATTTCATATAAATATGTGAACTAGGAGATATTAATAAGGTTGTTCACTTGAGCTTCATTTGTGGTTGTGAAAAACTGGGAACAATCTAAATGTACTTCAACTGGGGAATAAGTAAAATGAATAAATGGAATGTAATACATATAATGGAAAGCAGTAGAGCATATGAAAATAAATGAAATATATTTAAAAAAGAAAAAGAAATATATTTAGATGTACCAATAAAGATATATTAGCAAAACACATCGTAAATGAAAAAGAAAGTTGTAATTTACAATACGCATACAAAAACAATATATTCTATGAAAAATACATTAAAACTCATGATGATAGTTACTGGTATTGGAGGATTCACACCAGAATTGGGGGTATTGGTCAAAAGTGATTAGCATTATTTCTAATTCTCTCATTTTTATAAGGCAAGTGTATTCATATGGTACTTTTGAAATTTAAATTAACTTCAAAATTTAAAGTTAATATTAAAATCCTGTGAATGGAATAGACTGCACTAACACTGAAGAACATTCATGACAATTTATTGATACTAATACAAGAATTAAGAAGGCAGTGCAATAAAAGATCAATTAACAAAAATCAAAAGAATTCCTATTCCATAACAAACATTAAATAGAGCATGTAATAGAAAAAGAAGAAACCATTTATGATAATAAAAACTCCAGAATACCTAAGGAAAAAATGTAACATGAAATAAACAAAATGTATATGAAGAAAATTATAAGACTTTACTAACATGCATAAAAGATTTTTAAAATTCCACCTCCTTCTCCCTATAAAGATGTCAGCCCTGGCTTGTGTGGCTCAGTGGATTGAGTGCCAGCCTGTGAACCAAAGGGTGGCTGGTTTGATTCCCAATCAGGGCACATGCCTGGGTTGTAGGTCAGGCCCCCAGTAGGGGGTGCACAAGAGGCAACCACACATTGATGTTTCTCTTCCTCTCATTATCCCTCCCTTCCCCTCTCTCTGGAAATAAATAAAAAATAAATAAATAACATTTAAAAAATAAAATGGCATTTCCCCTCAAACTACTATTTCAATGAATGGATCAAAATAGAAATATAAATACTTAACATAGAAACAGACTCATGTGTCTATAAAAAATTAGTTTTTGATTAACATACCATTTAAAATGATTGTAAATAATAAAACTATTCAGTTTGTGCCATGGGGTCTATTGGTTATCCATTAAGGAAAAAAATAACAGGTGCCTACATCAACATTCACAATAATAAATTCTAGGTGGATCAAAGAGCTAAATATAAGAAATTTAGTATTTAAGATTCTTCCCCCCCTACTTTCTCCCTCTCTTTTCTTTTCTGTTCCTAAGTATTTCAGTCCTAAAGCCATTCGAAGTTCAGAGCAAAGGAGGTTTTCATAAGGACAGGCTGCCTGGCATGGAATGTTTGAGCTCATAAAAGTAAATAGTAGTAGCCTGGAATGGAGAGTCAGAGTTCGAGTCAGGTGAGAAGGGTAGACACACAGAAGGCCAACCCAGCATTGATGTCTAGAACCCAAGTGAGGTAAGGAGGGCATCTGTGAATGGGAAGTGGGAGGGCTGCCTGCTGTGGTATTTTAGAGTCTGACCAGAGTGAAGACACTACTTACATGAGGTGTTCAGGGAGTAAGCCTGGCATGGGGTATTTGGGATTGAGGAGAGAGAGGCAAAGAACACTAGAAAAGACCAATAAAGATCTCAGGAGGAGAAAGAAAATCACGAGAGAGGGGCATCTTAGAAACAAAGCAGGAGAAAATTTCAATTTGGAGAACCATTCAGAGAGGTCAAAGAATACATTGAGGTCAAGGCAAATGGAGGACTGAGCAGTATATTTACAATTTCAACAAACATATTTTAGCCTGGAGGTATTACCAGAACTCATTTCTACTGATTAGTAAAAACTATGCTCCAGCATAGACATTCAAATAAAAACCCTGCCACTAACTAGGTGAGTGTACTTTTACCCCAAGGAACCTCAGAAGTTTCCAAAGTCTTTAAGAAATTAGCAACTAGGAATTCGAAATCATTTTGGATCTTGATTCTTCAACTGCAAAACAATTAGAATACAATATTTTCTGTCTAAATCTACTTCCCTTAAGGAGCACAAAAATGGTGTTTGGTTTGAGAATTTAAATGTCATTCTGCTATTCTGTGCACCTGTGACAGTTAATGAAGCAAATGAAGCATTAGCTTCTTGCTTCTTTTTCTTTACACACTTTTTCTGTTGATCCAGAAAAATGTACAGATCTTAAGTGAATAGTCTCATCAGTTTTATAAATGCATACATTCATATAACCTAAACCCCTATAAAGATATAGACCAGGGGTCAGCCAACTACACCCCACTGGCCAAATCTAGCCCACCACCTAATTTTCTACAGCCTGTGAATAATTTTTTTAACATTTTTTAATGTTTGAAAAGAAACTCAGAAGAATAATATTTTTTACCTTAAATATTACACAAAATTTAATTTTCAGTCAATAAATAAAATTGGAACATAACACCTGTTTGTTTATATTTTATCTTTGGTTAATTTCATGCTACAATGGTAAAGTTGAGTAGTTGCAACAGGAACTGTATGACCCTCAAAGACCAAATTATTTACTCTCCATCCTCTTACAGAAAAGGTTTGCAGGACCTCGACAGAGAATCTTCCATCTCCTGTGAATTTTCCTTACTGCTTTTTTTTCTAATCAAAATGCCCTTGCCCACAGTAACCTTTTTTTCCCATTTCTATCACCATAAATTGGTTTTGACTGTTCTTGAATTTTATTTAAATGACAATACAGGTATTACTCCTTTGTATCTAGCTTCCTTTACTCAACACGTTTTCAACATTCATCCATGTGATTACATTTATAAGATGCCTACTCCCTTTCATCGCTAGTTAGTATTCCATTGTCTGAATATGCCATAGTTTGTATATCTGTTGATGGATACTTAATTATTTTTCAGTTCCTGGTTATTATGAATAATATACTTATGAATATATTTCAGTTTAAGACCACTATCTTAGTGTTTGATTTTTTTGTCTTAACTACTGTGACTTTATATTTTTAATGTTTTAACTGTTTCTGCTAGTCTTCATTCCTCCTCGTAAAGCCCAATTTTAATTCAATATAATCTCCCTTCACCTATTGGCCTTTTAAAAATGGATTAACAATTTATTCAATAATTAAATAGAATAAACATCAATGAAAGGAATGATCTGGTAATGCTCAATGTACAATTCTGCCCATTGATAACACTAAGCCAAGACTCTAATATTTGTATTACAGTTCTTATATAAGTAAACAATATAATAATTAATAAATAAACAATGCAAGAATAAACTGTGCTTCACATATTAACCACAACTGTAAACTACTTTTGCCAACTCCTGCATATTCCCCTCAGTTGTATTCTATTTTTCTGTGTGTATCATTTGATCAACAAAAAGAAAATGTGTACAGAGTGTCAAGCTGTTTTCTTTTTTGTCTTTAAGAGCACCTTGAGGATTTGGGAAGTTAGTTATACAATACACAGAACAATAAGAGGAAAATACAAAATGGCATTTAGCACCAATGTCAGGACTCATTATGCTTATAACTAAGGATATAACTAATTTTTGTGTTATTCATTTTGCTTCAGTTTAGAGCATACATTAAACCACTGATTTTCACTTGAGATATAAACACAATAAACATACAACTGTATGAAAAACAGTTTTCATAAGTAATGTTACATTTTACAATACTGGAAACTGAATATCAAATTAGGATTTGCATTTTGACTTACTGGAACCAGAGAATAACATTCAACTAGGAATGGTTATACTGATGATAAAGCTCTTAAATACATATGTCTTCCTCTCTGTCTGTATTTATACAGGCTACACAGGATCCTGAGAGAATTCATTATGAGAAAAGTGTCAATTGCAGCTTTAAGACATTACTATGGAAGGAAGTAATGAGAAAGCAAATTGGAAGGCAAGACTTCATCCTTGTTTTTAAATAAATGATCTTAATTTTTCCTTCTATAAAAAGTTTTTAGTTCAGCCATGGCCGGTGTGACTCAGTGGATTGAGTTGTGGCCTTTGAACCAAGAGGTCGCTGGTTCGATTCCCACTCAGGGCACAAACCTGGGTTGTGGACTGTGTCCCCAGTGGGGGGGGGGTGTGAGGGACAGGCACACACTGATGTTTCTCTCTCTTTCTCCTCCCTTCTCTTCTGTCTAAAAAATAAATAAATAAAATCTTTTTTTAAAAGTTTAGTTCAGTTTTTCATAAATATATCTAAACCATTAATTTTCACAGCTTTCTGGTAGAGTTCAGCAAGTCTTTTATATTAACTTCTTTTTGTAGATCTTGCCATGCAGATCTGCTGGAGATAATTTTTTTCAGCTTTTATCATTTAAAAGTCTCAATTTTACCTGGCTAGTGTAGCTCAGTGGATTGAGCACGGGCCTATGAAGCAAAGGGTCACTGGTTTGATTCCCAGTCAAGGCACTTGCATGAGTTGTAGGCCAGGTCCCCAGTAGGGGACACACGAGAGGCAGCCACACATTGATGTTTCTCTTCCTCTTTTTCTCCTTCCCTTCCCCTCTCTCTAAAAATAAATAAATAAAATCTTTTAAAAAATAAGTCTTCATTTTTACCTTCAGGTTTGAAGGACACTTTGGCTACATATAGAATTATTGATTGGCAGGGATTTTATCCCTTTATCTTTAAAAATGCTAATAATGCATTATCTTTTAGTCTCTATTATTTGTAAGGAGAAGTCAGACATTATTTTTATTATTGTTCTCCTGTGGGTAATGTATCTTTACTAACTGCTTTGAAAATATTTTCTTTACCTTTGAGTGTTAGCAATTTGACTCTAATGTGCCTAGGTGTGATTTTCTTTGTATTGAGCCTACTGTAGGATTACTGAGCTCCTTAGATCTGTAGGCTAATATTATTAATTAATTTAATTTGTTATATAGAATACTCATAAATTTACAAAAGTGACTAAAAAAATAAATAAACAATACAACTATACTTGGACAAGAACTGCCATCAGAAAGGTAAACATTTCAGAGTCATGTGATTGATGGTTTTCAGATGGAATTAAATATTTTTAAATAGTATTTCTGTTTTCTTATTCTGATGTACCTGTAAGATTTACCTTTTTTCATTTTCTAGTCCATCTTATTTATCAAATTTTAGAAAAATTCAGTTATTATCTCTTCAAATGTTTTCTGCTCCAATTAATATCTCTTCTCCTTATGCAACTCCATTCACACATATGTGAAACTGTTCAGTATTGTTCTACACAACTCAGATACTTTGTTCCTTTTTATTTTGACTCTTTTTCCTATTTTTATTTTGGTTACGCTGATTTCTAATGACTTATCTTCAAGTTGGCTGATGCTTGTGTCTGACCCGACTTTTAAAATAATTCTTTCTCTCTTATATTATGTTTTTAATTTCTAACATTGGCCTCTTTTCATAGTTTTCCTCTCCAAAAACCCCATGTCTGTTAACATATGATGTCCACTTTTTCCACTAAATCTTTTACATATTTATTTTAAATTATGAATTGATTATGTTAATATATGGGACAGTTCTGTATCTGGTTCTATAGCCAGCTTTCTCTCTTGACAATGGATTTAATTTTCTTGCTTAAAAAAATCTGTGTTGGACTTCCACCAAGATGGAGGCGTAGGTGGAAGCACTGGATCTTCTCGCACAGTATAAAAACAACAAAGTTTTAGCAACAAAAATGCAGCCAAACCACAGAAAATTGAACTACATGGAAGTCTGACGACAACAAACCCTTCAGCCAAACCAGTAAGAGGGGCAGAGCCAGCAGCAGAGGAGGGTCAGGCAGGAAAGTTCCACCGGATCTACCCAGGTGCGTGACCCAGGTGCACCAGCAGCCGGGGGCAGATCCCAGGTGTGGAGAAGCGGGCAGACCCACTGAGGGCACAAGGTGGTGGACCCACTGAGGACTGACTGTGGTCACACATTTGCGCGCAGATAAACCAGCGAAGGAGCTAGCAGTAAGATGGACCGCGCAGGCCCCGGCGGCAGGAAGCAGCAAAAGGAACCTCCATTGTTCCTCTCTGACCCCGCCCCCACATACAGCGTCACAAAACAGTGACCTGGGTGGCCCCACCCTGGTGAACAACTAAGGCTCCACTCCTCATATGTAACAGGCATGAACAGATCAAAATATGGCTCAAGAACAACTCAGAGCCCCAGAGCCAATAAATCTAAGTGATGAAGAAATAGCCAAACTTTCAGAGGCACAGTTCAAAAACACTGGTGATCAGGATGCTCATAGAACTGGTTGATTTTAGCCACAAATTAGAGGAATATATGAAGGCTAAACTAATTGAAATGAAGGGAAATACACAGGAAACCAATAGTAATGGAAAGGAAACTGGGACTCAAATCAAAGAAGTGGACCTGAAGGAGGAAAAAAATGACCACACAGAAAAGGATGAAGAAACAAGAATTCAAAAAAATGAGGAGAGGCTTAGGAACCTCCAGGACATCTTTAAACGTTCCAACATCCGAATTATAGGGGTACCAGAAGGGGAAGAGGAACAGCCACCAGTGGAAAACTTATTTGAACAAATAATAAAGGAGAACTTCCCCAATCTGACAAAGGAAATAGAGTTCCAGGAAATCTAGGAAGCTCAGAGAGTTCCAAAGAAGTTGGACCCAAGAAGAAACACACCAAGGCACATCATCATTACATTAGCCTAGATTAAAATGAAAGAGAGAATTCTAGAAGCAGCAAGAGCTAAGGGGACAGTCACCTACAAAGGAGTTCCCATCAGACTGTCAGCAGATTTCTCAAAGAGACCTTATAGGCAAGAAGGGGCTGGAAAGAACTATTCCAAGTCATGAAATCCAAAGACCCACAACCAAGATTGCTCTATCCAGCAAAGCTTTCATTTAAAATGGAAGGACAGATAAAGAGCTTCTCAGATAAGGTCAAGTTAAATGAGTTCATCATCACCAAGCCCTTATTATATGAAATGTTAAAGGGACTGATGTAAGAAAAAGAAGATAAAAAAGATGAACAGTGAAAGGACAGCAAACCCAGTTATTAACAACCACACCTAAAACAAAAGCAAACTAAGAGGACAGCTAGAGCAGGAGCAGAACCATAGAAATGAAGATCACATGGAGGGTTAGCATCAGGGGAGTGGGAGAAGGAGAAGGGGGGAGAAGGTACAAAGAATAAGTAGCATAGATGGTAGGTAGAAAATAGCTAGGGGGGAGGGCAAGAATGGTATGGGAAATATAGAATCTTAAGAACTTGAGACACATGGTCATAAACTAAAGGGGTGGGATGGTGGGGGGAGGGGGGTGTGCAGGGTGGAGGGGAATGAAGGGGGAAATAGAACAACTGTAATGGCATAATTAATAAAATATATATTTTAAAAATCTGTTGTTTTTCATATCTCTATTTTATTTCCAATCTTTTTTATTTCCTTCAGCTAACTTTGGATTTGGTATGATTTCCTTTCCTAGTTTCTTCTTTCCCCCTCCTTCTTCTCATTAGTAATATGACATCACTTTTACCTTTTCCTACTCTCTTAAAGGTTGTAGTTAATTATTTGAGACCTTTTATTTTTCTCTGAACACTGTTTTTGCTGCATCCCATAAGTTTTGGTATGTCATATTTTGTTTTCATTTATTTAAAGATATTTTCTAATTCCTCCTGTGATTTCCTCTTTGATCCATTGATTATTTAAGAACATTATTTAATTCATTTTGTGAATCGTCTCACTTTTCCTTCTCTTAATGATTTATAGTTTTTTCTATTGTGATCAATAAGACACTAGGTATGATTTTAATATTTGGAAATTTATTGAGACTTGTTTTGTGGCTGCTGATGATCTAGGGGGTGGGGAATGGTAGGTGGGTAAGTTAAAATGCCACAATGCTCTATTACAAAAATGTAACAGATAGACTTGGGAGATTGGAGAGGTCATGGAAGCTAGAGGTCATGGGCAAAGTGCCAGAGGAAAAGTTACAGAAAGAAAAAGTTCTGGATAAATGTAAAAGGTCCACCTTGAGTGGTTAGCTAAATGCTGATCAGCACATATAAGTAAGTAAATAACCCAAATTTAGGGAAATAATTATCTGAAAGGAACACAATCACCGGAGCTCACAGAGAGCCAGGAATAGTCCATGATTGTACCATGCAGAACAGAATGCATGGGGAATTGGGTAGTGTCCTCAAAGAGGCTTATAAGCTTTAGACTAATTACATAAATAGTATGGTAAAATTTACTTTAATGTAAGAGCTACTTGTTTCTATTGGGTTGGCCAAACAGTTTGTTACATTTTTTCCATTTGATGGCTCTAGTAGTGCTTAGCTGTCTTTAATTTCATTTGAAACAATTTTGTTAGATTGTATTGTGATAGCTGTCATATCAGTGTGCATTTAAAAAAACATCAAAATTGGTAAATTTTTGTGCAGCATGTTATTATTGAAGATGGAAGAAAATACACAACACTTTTGGTACATTGTGCTTCACTATTTCAAATAGGGTAAAAACACAACTGAAACACAAAAAAGATTTTTGCAGTGTATGGAGAAGGCGCTATGACTGATTGAACATGTCAAAAATGGCGTGGTCTGCGAATTAAAGGGTTGCCGGTTTGATTCCCAGTCAGGGCACATGCCTGGGTTGCAGGCCAGGTCACCAGTGCAGGCCACATGAGAGGTAACCACACATTAATGTTTCTCTTTCTCTCTGTCTCCCCCCTTCCCCTCTCTAAAGATAAATAAATAAAATCTTTAAAAAATGGTTTGTGTAGTTTCTTGGAATAGTTGATATTGTGGCCAAATAATTCTTTGCTCTGGGGTTGCCTTGGAAGATGTTTAGCAGCACTTCTGCCCTCTGCCCACTAGAAGACAATAGCAGGAGATAGGCAACATACTCAAAATATCCAAATCAATAAAGTTATTGGTGAAAATAGAAAATATGTCTTTTATTTTATGGAAAAAGCATAATGGACTTTTTAGCCAACACAATACTTAACAGAATTCAAACGTGAGCCTCAAAAGAATAAAACTGTTTTTAAGTAACTGCATTTCATAAAAAAGCTTAATAATATTTATAGGAATACAAAAATATCCACACCCAGCAGAGCACAATTCAAAATTTCTGGCATCTGATTTTTAAAAAACCCTACCGGACATAATACCCATCAAGAGGAGAAAAACCAAGTAATTGAAACACCTAAAAACTCTCCCAAGAAAGTAATCTGGGACATTTGTAGGGCTTGTGTTTCCCCTGTTAGTGTAGGAAAGGATTCAAATGACAGTGGGCAGCAACAAATAGGATTAATTTTCCCACAGCAAAAACTGGATAGTCATCTGAAAAAGAATAAAGTTGAATTCCTACCTTGCACCTTACACCAAGTCAAACACTTAATTGGGGGGAAAATATAAAGATACTAAAAAAAAAACTTGGAACAATTTTAAAATAACATTTTCTTGCTTCTCTATCTTCTAACCAAGTATCTAAGAGCTTATAGATCTAAAAAAAAAACAACCAGCATTAAAACAGACAAATGAAATGCTAATGAATTATGAAATAAACGTAAGTTTGACAAAGTGGATTGCCTTAGGCATAGATAGTATGAGTAGGATCTATGAGAAGTGTTTCAGAGTCAACAAAGCTTTTCCATTTATATGACAAAATATCCACAACTAATCAGATGTGCTTCTGGGTCTTACTCCCTAGTGTCTCTACTTTTGTCATTAGGTACATCTCCCACAGAGTTCCTTTAGCCCCTTCCCTCCTCCCTTCCTTCCTTCCTTCCTTCCTTCCTTCCTTCCTTCCTTCCTTCCTTCCTTCCTTCCTTCCTTCCTTCCATTCTTCCTTCCTTCCTTCCTTCCTTCCTTCCTTCCTTCCTTCCTTCCTTCCTTCCTTCCTTCCTTCCTTCCTTCCTTCCATTCTTCCTTCCTTCCTTCCTTCCTTCCTTCCTTCCTTCCTTCCTTCCTTCCTTCCTTCCTTCCTTCCTTCCTTCCTTCCTTTCCTTCCTTCATCTTTCTTTTTTCGCGTGTTAGTAATAGTGTTGCGAGAGGTTCTTAATTGCATTAGTGGAACAACATATGCAAGGAGAGTTGCACAGTGCAAAGAAAATGGCCTTTGACCATGAGCCCTGATGTGCCTTGGTTTCTTCTATCAGTTACTGAATAATTGGGCACATGATGGTGCACATATCACCATGAGGGGTTCAGTTTCCTCACAGATAGTATTGTTTTAGTAATACCTACAACACAGGGTTATTCATGAGGACAAGATAAAATAATGCATTATATAGTTCACAAAATTCCTCCTTGGAACAAGAACAGAAATTGGGGGTCCAGTTAGGAGGCTATCACTGTGGTCCAGGTGTGAGATGGAGGATGCAGTGGAGGTAGAACAAAACAGTCAGGTTATAGATGTATTTTGAAGGCTTTGCTGATGAATTGGATGTGAGGTGTGAGAGAAAGGGAAGAGTCAGGGATGCAATCCATGCTGATGTAACACCGAATTTTCACACAGTGGCCTAACTCAAAGATGCTTTTCATGAGTGACTTTCCCTATGGCTATGTTCACTTGTGTGGTTCACCACAAAGTCTATTTCTATGAGAATCTGAGCTTGACACTGCCAATTGTGGCATCTTCAATGTCACCATGAAGTAACTGATCTGTGCTTTTATCCTTTTAGTACAGCCCACAAGAAGCATGTCCTTTCCAGGCTTATATGCGGCAAATACATACTTCTTTTATTCTCCCCAAGTATTTCCCTTTCTCTTTTCTCTATGGAAGCCTCCACTCCCACACTGTTGCACTCAGGAATAACATATGTTGGCAGAAGTAAAGTAGATCACTTTGAAGCAGAAGATTTAAGAACTAGATTTGGGGGTCATTGGTTACCACAGCATAATTTAGCCCATCCTGACTGTTGTGCTCATCTAAGGACATATCACTAGTAAGCAGGTTGCTGGGATTCTGGGCCTCAAACCTAGTCAGTCTGGCAGTAAAATGCAACAATTACCTCTTTATACAAACATAAGAGTTGCAGCATACAGCAGCTCAGGTAAGCAACAGGTATCAACTTTTTAAATTATTCAACTTCATTTCTGTCTCAAGGTTCTGCTCCATCAGTGTGCTGTAAACACCAGTGCAGGGTTGGAGCTATATCACTTTATCACTCTATGGACATACAGTCTTCCCTCCAAATCCTCAGGTCCCATATCTGTAGATTCAACACATCGCAGATTAAAAATATTGGGAAAATGTTACATTTTTACTGATGTGTACTATGTAGTTAAACCTCTGATGGGCGCATATGTACTGAACATGTACAGACTTTTCTTCCTTGTCATATTCCTTAAACAATAGAGCATAACAACTATATATATAGCATTTACACTGTACTGGTTATAAGTAATTTTAGAATAACTTAAAGTATATGGGAGCATGTGCATTGATTATATGAAGATACTACACCATTTCATATAAGGGACTGGAGTATACACAGATTTTGATGTTCTGTGGTGGGGGTGTCATAGAACTAATCCCCTGAGGATACTGAGGAATGACTGTGTTTATAAGTTAGTAGATACAGATTGATATCACTCTCCTGTTTAAAATTCTCCAACGACTTCCACTGTATTCAGAATAAAACCCAAACCCTTCCCATGGCATGTACATCATCTTGCATTAGTCTGGCCACCCCCTGGTCTCCTCTCCTACCTGCTGGCACTATCCACACAGGCCTTCAGCCACTGCCTAGATCCTACACAGTTTTCACCTGGGACCATGCCACTTGCAGTCAAGGCTGGAACTTCCTGTGCATGAAGGTCTCAACTCAGCATTTATTTATTTAAAGGGGCCTTCCCTGACAAGCCCTTCTCTGTGCTCCATCCCCTTTCCCCCTACTCCCCCTGACACATCTATTTTACTTCTGGAACTTATCATACCTGGAATTATCCTGTTTACTTATTTACCCATTTATTATCTATTTCTACCTTCCTTCACACACCAGAGAGAAACAAATATGGCATGTTTTGTTAACTGCAGAAAACCTGGCTGAAGCCCTGCAGGAAAAGGTCCTAGCACGTGGTAAATGCTCAGTTGTGGAAACATTCTTAACATTTTAAAGTCTTGATACATATTGCCAAGATGCTTTCCAAAAAATTGGACAACTTATATTATTTCTGTGCACCCTTGGTAGTACTGAATAAGATTCACAAATTCTGTCTTTGCTAATTTCCTAATAGCCACATTTGAATCTGGTTGTTTCAAATTGCTTTTCTTTGTTAACTGGTAGAGCTGAATATTTCTTTCCCTTTCCCTAAAAAGTGTTAATCATATATTTTGTCCATTGATCAATTAGGGAGTTCATGCTTATATTACTGATATATGTGCCTTCTTTACAATGAAAGATAACTTACTAAGAACTTGAAATCTATTTTAAAACACTTCACAGGAAGCCCAGGATAAACATATGGTCATAAAGGTGGTTTGGTTTGTTTTTATGTGTTTGTCATTATTGGAGAGACGAATGCATTCCTAGTTTATACGCTATGTCAAGGGGATAAACAAAATACTTTTCACAATATGGTAAAAACACCTTACTGAAAACAGGAACTTACAAAGTAAGCCTGATAGGTAGGCGGAAGTCCTGGAGCAGGCTTCAAAGTAAAATTCAAGGTAAATTCCAAAGGGGATCATAAACTGATGTCTCCTTACAAGACCAGGATTAGATTATGGCTAATTTAAAAGGTAATTCCTGGAGACTTACACCAAGATGGAGGCATAGGTGGAAGCACTGTGCCTCCTCCCACAACAAAGTTTAAAAACAACAAAGTTTTAGCAACAAAAATGCAGCCAAAACCACAGAAAATTGAACTTCACGGAAGTCTGACAACAATGAACCCTCCAGCCAAACCAATAAACTGGTGAAGGAGGGAGCGGTGAGACAGACCATGCAGGTCCCAGTGGCAGGAAGTGGCAGAGGGAACCACCATTGTCCCTCTCTGACCCCGCCCCCACCTACAGCATCACAAACCGGCGACCTGGGTGGCCTCTCTCTGACCCGCCCCCACTTATAGCGGCATAAAACAGCGACCTGGGTGGTCCTGCCCTGATAAACAACTAAGGCTCCACTCCTTATACCTAACAGGCATGAACAGATCAAAACGTGGCTCAAGAACAACTCAGAGCCCCAGAGCCAATAAATCTAAGTGATGAAGAAATAGCCAGACTTTCAGAGGCACAGTTCAAAACACTGGTGATCAGGATATTCACAGAACTGGTTGATTTTAGTCATAAATTAGAGGAACATATGAAGGCTAAACTAATTGAAATGAAGGGAAATACACAGGAAACCAATAGTAATGGAAAGGAAACTGGCATTCAAATCAAAGGAGTGGACCAGAAAGAGGAAAAAAATGACCAAACAGAAAAGAATGTAGAAACAAGAATTCAAAAAAAATTAGAGAGACTTAGGAACCTCCAGGACATCTTTAAACATTCCAACATCCGAAGTATAGGGGTGCCAGAAGGGGAAGAGGAAGAGCCACAAATGGAAAACTTATTTGAACAAATAATAAAGGAGAATTTCCCAAATCTGGCAAAGGAAATAGACTTCCAGGAAATCCAGAAAGCTCAGAGAGTCCCAAGGAAGTTGGACCCAAGAAGGAACACACCAAGGCACATCATCATTAAATTAGCCAAGATTAAAATGAAGGAGAGAATCCTAGAAGCAGCAAGAGCTAAGGGGACAGTCACCTACAAAGGAGTTCCCATCAGACTGTCAGCTGATTTCTCAAAAGAGACCTTACAGGCAAGAAGGGGCTGGAAAGAAGTTTTCCAAGTCATGAAATCCAAAGACCTACATCCAAGATTGCTCTACCCAGCAAAGCTTTCATTTACAATGGAAAGACAGATAAAGTGCTTCTCAGATAAGATCAAATTCAAGGGGTTCATCATCACCAAGCCCTTATTATATGAAATGTTAAAGGGACTTACCTAAGAAAAAGAAGATAAAAAAGATGAACAGTGAAAGGACAGCCAACTCACAGTTATTAAGAACCACACCTAAAACAAAAGCAAACTAAGAGGACAGCTAGAGCAGGAGCAGAACCATAGAAATGAAGATCACGTGGAGGGTTAGCAACAGGGGAGTGGGAGAAGGAGAAGGGGGGAGAAGGTACAGAAAATAAGTAGCATAGATGGTAGGTAGAAAATAGATAGGGGGGAGGGCAAGAATAATAGAGGAGACATAGAATCTAAAGAACTTGAGACACGTGTTCATAAACTAAAGGGGGGGAATGGTGGGGGAGGGGGTATGCAGGTTGGAGGGGAATGAAGGGGGAAATAGAACAACTGTAATGGCATAATCAATAAAATATATTAAAAAATAAAATAAAAACAACAAAAAAAGTTTGCAAATTCAAGCCTCAAAATACAATGCATTGTATTGAGGCTTACATGTAACTAGAGAACGCTATTGGCAGTGAGCGGCAGTTGTGTGTCTCTGTGCCGTGGCTCTAAAAAAATAAATAAATAAAATAAAATAAAATAAAAGGTAATTCTTTCTATTTAATGTTGATTAATTCTTAAATCATGCTTTTTATACTTGAGCTTTTTAAAAAGGTTTTATTTATTTATTTTTATAGAAAGGGGAAAGGAGGGAGAAAAATACTGATGGATGTGAGAGAGAAATATCAGGCGGTTGCCTGATATATGCATCCTAACCTGCAACCAAGCCTAGACAAACCCACAACCCAGGTATGTTCTGTGACCAGGAATTGAATCCGCAACCTTTTGCTTTGCACAGAATGATGCCCAAGTAACTGAGCCATACCAGTCAGGGTCACTTGAGTTGTTTTAATGAAAAGTTGATTTGCTGGATATTTTTTTATTAGTTCCTCCTCCAGATTGCCCTCCTCTTGTCACTGAGCCCCAGGAGGCTAACCTCCCATTAGGTAGGAAACTGGAAGGTAACAGTAGGAAGAAGTTGACATGTTCTTTTTTTTTTTTTAATTTTATTTATTTATCTTTAGAAGGGAAGGGAAGGAGAGGAGAGAAATATCAATGTATGGTTGCTTCTGGTGCATCCGCTGCTGGGAACTGGCCCCTGCTGGGAACTGGCCTGCAACCCGGGCATGTGCCCTGACGGGGAATCGAACCGAGATCTTTTGGTTGGCAGGCCCGTGCTCAATCCACTGAGCTACACCAGCCAGGGCCAGAAGTTGGCCTGTTCTTTCCCCAGACTCTTCTTTTCCTGCTGGGTCCCAGTTTAACTTCATTCCTTCAGTGAAGCTACAGCTGGGCAGTGCTCTCCTACAACCACAGGATCTCTTTCCCGGCCCTAGTAAGTTCTTTTTCCTCTTGTCCCTTGAGGGGAGGGTCCACATTGTTGCTTGCCTCGTAGTACTACACCATCCCTGTGGTTACCCTTGACTGGCACCTCACCCTGTAATGAGTCCCTTCATTACACACTCCTCAGTTGTCACTTGAGCATGCCATCTATTGCCAGGATCCTGACTGATAAAATGATATTTCTTATTAAAAAAAAAAAGGAAGAGAAGAAGGAAGGAAGAAAGAGGAGGAGAGAGGGAGGGAGGAAGAGGTACAGATTTAAATGTCACTTGTCCAATGTGGTACTAGTACCAACTGGTGAAATCATAAGTATCCAAAGAGGACAGAAGGAAACTGGTCCCTGGGCCCATGACTCTTAAACAATTGAAAAACAAACTCATTTTGTTCAGGCTATTGTTATTTTGTCTTCTTTTACAGCAACTAAACCTGTATCCCAACTAATTTACATCTTTTTCCTTCTATATATTTTCTCTTTCATTCTATCCTCGCCTCTTTCATCATCTTTTTCAGAGTTCTTATTTCCAACTGAAATATGATGTTTTTGTTGAATTTATATAAGTTTTATTTGTAGTTTTAAAAGGTGACCCATTAAATATATAATGACTGTATGACCCTGGAATTTAACTCCCAGGTACACACTCAAAAAGAATGAAAAACAGGTATTCAAACAAAAACTTGTAGATGAATGTTCATAGCAGCATCATTCAAAATAGCCCAAAGTTGAAAACAATCCAAATGTCCATCAACTGATAAATGAATAAGCAAATGTGGTATATCCATGCAATGGAATGTTATTTGGTCACAAAAAGTAATAAAATACTGATATATGCTCTAAAATTTATGGACCTTGGAGACATTATCCAAAGTGAAGGAAGCCAAACTCAAAAGTTCACACATTATATAATTGCATTTACATGAAATACCTAGAATATGACATTCTATAGAGATACAAAGTAGATTAGCAATTGCCAGGAGTTAGAGGATGGGCAAATGGAAGTGACTGCTTAAACAGATATGGGTTTCCTTTTACAATGATGAAAATGTTCCAGAACTAGATTGTGATGGTAGTTGAAGAGCGTCATAAATGTACTAAATGCTACTGAGTTGTAAACTTTCAGATGGTTGAGATAGTGAACTTCATATTATGTGCATTTTGCCTCTCATCTCTGACTCTCTCTCTTACACACACACACACACACACACACACACACACACACACACACACACACACCATTTCTGTGTAAATGGAGCTGGAAAAGTGTAGGAAGTTGATTGAGTTTTCTTTTTGCTTCCAATTAGTTCTTCTTCCTGTTTTACCTGTGTTGTAATTTCTGGGAGAGCTGGGGCAGTTCCATGCCCAGAGCACAGCGTCCCCTTAGCTCTCACAACAAACAATTGGCCCCACTCCTCCATCCCCTTTGGAAGGAAGGTTCTCTGTTTTGCCACAGGACTGTTTAATGGGTGAAAAGTGAGGGGCAGCATTCTCAACTGTAGAAGGCTTATGCAATAGATGGTCCTCTGAGGCAGATTCAAATAATTTGCCCCTAGTAAGAATTAGGGCTTAAAGATTTAGAGCGCTTTAGCGTGGATACTAGACTAATCCTTATAAGGGATGTGGTAAATAGAATAGTGACTTCCTAAAGATGACCTTGTCTTAACACTCAGAACCTAAAAATATGTTACCTCATGTGGCAAAGACACTTCACAGACATGAGGGATTTTTTTTTAGATTTTATTTATTTATTTATTTATTTATTTATTTATTTATTTATTTATTTATAGACAGAGGGGAAGGGAGGGAGAAAGACAGAAAGAGAAACATTAATGTGTAGAAATGAATGGATCAAAAAATTATGGTACATATACACAATGGAATTCTATACAGCAGAAAGAAAAAAGGAGCTCCTACCCTTTGCAACAGCATGGATGGAACTGGAAATTATTATGCTGAGTGAAATAAGCCAGGTGTTGAAAGACAAATACCATATGATCTCACCTTTAACAGGAAGCTAAACAACGAAACAAACAAGCAAGCAAAATAAAAACAAAGACATTGAAATAGAGAACAGGGGAGAGAGGGGAGGAAATTTCAGGGGAAAAAGGAGAAGGATTTATAGGAACTAGTATAAAGGACACATGGACAACAACTAAGGGGGGTGGAAATGGGGGGGAGGTGAGGAGCGCTGGGGGGTGGGCTGGGATGGGAATAAAAAACCAGAAAACTGTACTTGAACAATAATTTAAATTTTTTTTTAAAGAAACATTAATGTGTGGTTGCCTCTTGCTCTTCCCACACTGGGGAGCCTGGCCTGCAACCCAGGCATGTGCCCTAACTGGGAATCAAACCAGGGATCCTTTGCTTTGCAGTCCGGCACTCAATCCACTGAGCTACACCAGCCAGGGTGACATAAGGGTTTTGAGATGGGATTAGCCTGGATTATCTGAGTGGACTTGATGTAATCAGGAAGAGTTCTTACTTGAAATGGAGGCAGGAGGATCAGAGAGATAGACGTAAAGGCAGAAATAGAGAGAGTTTTAAGTTGCTATTGTGCTGGATTTGGAAATGGATTAGGAAGAGGTCACCTGCCAAGGGATTTGGGTTGCCTTTGGAAGCTAGAAAAGGAAAGGAAACAGATTCTCCCCAACAGCTTTCAGAAATAATTTAGCTCTGCTCACCCCTTGATTTTCATACTCTGAGCTCCAGAACTATATAATAATAAATTTATGTTGTTTTATGCAAAAAATAAAAAGTACAGCATGGTCAAACCTCTTCTGGTTCTTCAAGACTATCCTGACACCCTTAAAAAAAAGGGTTTTCCTGCATAGATATAATGAAAATTTACTTTTTTTCCTCCTAGTGAGTTAATAATAAAGACTGCCCTTTGTTGATTGCTTGTAACAAAATTTGTAATCTTTATCTTGTGGTATCTTCAAAAGGCTCATAGGCTTATAAGGTAGATATAATATTCCTAATTTTCTTATGGGAAACTTGAGGCATAGACATGCCTAAGAGCATGTATCTAAGAAAGGTGAGTCAGTCTGTCTTAAAAGAAGGTGTGTTCATTTACCCCTGTCCTATATTGTTTATGAACTTCTGTGTAAAAAGGTGCCTGACTCTGCCAGAGACCACTACTAACTGCTGCAGCTGCAGCTGTATCTGGGCATGCACAAGGGGTTAGATGGGGCTCCCAACAGCCTAGTTGGTTTGATATATTTGGATGCCAGCTGCTTATTATCGCAGTGTGGTTTCTCCCCTGGAGAAGCCTTCAAGGAGCTCCCAAAGCGGGCAGAGGAGAGAGGTATGGCTCCCTTTCTCTGACTTTGCCTCGGACCTGATGCGGATCCTGGCTCCTGGGGTCCACGGCATTATGGATGAGATGAGACAAATTCACACTGACTACTGAGTCCTGTGGAGCAAAAGTAATGGCTCCTCTCTCAAGAGGAGATAAAGCCTTGGAGTGCCTCGGCCACCCTCTCGAGAAGTGAGTGCCTTGACCTTTGCCTTGACAGGCTTTTATTGGGTCCAATTTTCACAGGAATACAAAGGTGTATATGTAAAGCTCATCAATTATTGAAAGGCAGAAATGATCAAACAATAGATAACATTCAAAGAATGTCTGAGGGCTTATTCTGTGTCAGGGTCAGACAGCTAAAGGTCCATAAAATTTGGGGAACAAATTCACTTCCTGCTTGGAACCTTATCATTTAAATTGAGAGTATTAACAAAGTAGGTTTCATGGGATTTTATGCATTCTTTCTTAGGCCTGATCGCCCTAGGGAACCAGCCCTTTCCAGCACAGGGCTGCGCCCAACTCCAACATTGTTTCAGGCTTAAGTCAGGCAGGGGAAGTAAGGCAGCCAAGATATTAGGAGACTTCTTGCAGACAGAATGAGGACTCAGGCTGTGTCAAAGCTCAGAGGTGAGGGTTTATCACCTCCTTTCTCCATAGTCCCCCAAGTCCTTTCCTGAGGGCCCCTTTGCAACCATGCCTGTCATAGGTTGTCCCTCTTTTGAGGAATCTTACCCGTCATTGGCTAACCAGTCAGTCATCTGCCCAGGGCCAAACAGGGTGAAAAGAAAGGCAGCAGATGTGGTGCCCCTACAAGGAAGATAAGCTTTGTCTCCTAAGTGGCTTGTGGCCTAAAGGTCCTTTACTCAGCCTTAGCCACGGCGGGATTACACCTTCTGAAACCAGGCAGGGCAGTTCCCAACATGGACCCACTTTCCCCTCCCCATAGGGCTGCTTCAGCCCTAAATTCCTTCTTAAACACTCACCCTTGACTATTTTTCATGAGTATGTTTTTCCTTATTAAGTAAGAATTTAATCTGAAATATTTTTTGCCTTTTTAAAAAAGATTATATTTATTTATCTTTAGAGTGAAAGGGAAGGAGAGAGGGAGAGAAATATCAATGTATGGTTGCCTTTCATGCGTCCCCCACTGGGAACTGGCCTGCAACCCAGGCATGTGCCCCAACTGGGAATCGAACCTCGGTCCTTTGGTTCATAGGCCCGTGCTCAATCCACTGAATCACACCGGCCAGGGCTATTTTTTACCTTTGATTTTGTATTGTTTTAGTATGTTTTTAAATCTGATTTATGTTGCTTTGAAATATTGTAAACAGTATTCTTAGTTCTATACCCTTCAAATATTTATCGGCTTTCTGTGTGTCTGTTCTTATGCCAGTACCATACTATTTTGATTACAGTGGCCTGGTAATACAGTTCAATATTAGGTAATATGATCCTTTCTACTTTGTTCTTCTTTCTCAACATTGCTGAGGCTATTCAGGGTCATTTACAGTTCCATATACATTTTTGAAATGTTTGTTCTATAGCTGTGAAATATGTCATTGGTATTTTAACAGGGATTGAGTTGAATCTACAGACGCTTTCGGTAATATGGACATTTTGATGATGTTGAGTCTTCCAATCTATAAACATGATATATGCTTCCATTTATTTGTGTCTTCCTTGATTTCTTTCTTCAGTGTTATATCGTCTTCTGCTTACAGGTCTTTCACCTCCATGATGAAGGTTTATTCCTAGGTACTTTATTTTTCTTGTTGCTATAGCAAGTGGGATTCTTTTTCTTGATTTTTGATTCTGATCTTTCATTGTTGATGTATATAAATGCCTTTGATTTCTGAATATTGACTTTGAACCCTGCTGTTTTGCCAAATTCACTTATTAGGTTGAGTAGTTTTTTTTGTGAAGTCCATATGGTTTTCTATGTACACTACCATATCATCTGCAAACAGTGGCAGTTTTACTTCCTCCCTTCTAATTTGGATGCCTTTTATTTCTCTTTCTTTTCTTACCACTGTGGCTAGGACTTCCAATACTACATTGAATAGGAACAAAATAGAGAGCCCAGAAATAAACCCAAGTCTTTCTGGTCAATTAGTACTCAGCAAAGGGGACAGAAATATAAAATTGAGTGAAAATAGACTCTTCAACAAATGGTGTTGGGAGATCTGGACAGTTATGCAAAAAAAAAAAAAGAAGAAGAAGAAGGAACTTGAGCATCAACTTACACCATACACAAAAATAAATTCAAGGTGGTAAAAGACTTAAATATTAGTCGTGACACCATAAAAGTTCTGGAGGAGAACATAGGCAGGAAAATCTCAGGCATTCCATGCAGCAATATTTTCACCAATATATCCCCTAAAGCAAGAGATATAAAGAAAAAAATGAACAAATGGTATCTCATCAAAATAAAAAGCTTCTGCATGGCTAAAGAAAACAAGATTAAAATGAGGAGTGAACCAACTGTATGGGAAAACATATTTGCAGATGATACCTCAGACAAGGGTTTGATCTCCAAAATACATAAAGAACTCACACAACTCCACTTCAGTAAGATTAAACAACCCAATTAAAAAAGGACAAAACACTTGAACAGACACTTCTCCAAGGAGGACATACAGAGGGCCCACATACAAATGAAAAGATGCTCAACATCACTAGCCATCAGAGAGATGCAAGTTAAAACCACAACAGAAAACCACTTCATACCAGTCAGAATGGCCATCATAAACAAAGCAACAAACAACAAACGTTGGAGAGGTTGTGGAGAAAAGGGAACCCTAGTGCACTGTTGGTGGGAATGCAGACTGGTACAGCCACCGTGGAAAACAGTATGGAATTTCCTCAGAAAACTGAAAATGGAACTGCCTTTTGACCCGGCAATACCACTATTGGGATTATACCCTAAGAATCCTGAAACTCCAATTCAAAAGAACCTATGCACCCCAATGTTCATAGCAGCACAATTCACAATAGCCAAGTGCTGGAACCTACCTAAGTGCCCATCAGTAAACAAATGGATCAAAACCACAATGGTACATTTATACAATGGAATACTATGCAACAGAAAGAAAGAAGGAGCTTCTACCCACTGTGACAGCATGGATGGATCTGGAGAGCCTTTTGCTAAGTGAAACAAGCCAAGGGATAAAAGAGAAATACCATATGATCTGACCTATAAGTGGAACATAATCAACAAAACAAACAAGCAAGCAAAATACAACCAGAGACATTGAAATAAAGAACAAACTGACAGTAACCAGAGATGAGGAGGGAGAGGAAAAATAGGGGAAAATGGGAGGGGGGGCATCAAAGAACATGTATGAAGGACACATGGACAAAGCCAAAGGGGGTTGGTTTGAGGGTGGGAGGTGGGTATAAATGGGGCTGGGGGTGTGGTGGGATGAAAATAGAGACAATTGTACTTGAACAACAATTAAAAATAAAAATAAAAATATCAATTTTTGAATTTTATCTTTTAATATTTTCATATTTTGCTTTAAGTGTTTTTTAACTATTGTGTACAATTTTAAAATATTTTATTTTTCTAACATTGTGTTTGATTTTTAATCTTTTCTTCCATTTTTCTCCATTTAATCCTTTTTTTCCCCTGCTGTAGTTTAGTAGTCATTATTTTGTCTTCAATATTTTTGATTTTCTGGTGTTACTTGTTTCAATCTTTTAAAAAATTCTTTACATTTTAAATTAGCTTCCTTATTTTATTTATATTTTCATTATAACCTTTTAGTTTCTTTTATTATCGTAACACATTATATTAGCTTTGAGACTTATTCTTTAAGATGTTTTGGTACTTTTTGTTGGTATTTATTTTCATATTTTACATTATTTTAAATTTCTTTAAAATATGTTTAAATTGTACTGTTTGGATTTAATTCATTTGAACCATGATTCTTTTCCTCTCTTTTTCATTTTACTCCTTTATCCCCTTCTTACTCTTAACTTCTACCTTTTTTACTGTTTGTTTTTAAATGGTTATCAAGATATTGGTGAGAGATTGAAAGCTTTGGCAAAAACTGTCGCCATGAACTGGGGAGATTTTTCTATTCAGTGCTGGCTACAGCTGTCCCTCTGGTTTCTCTTAATAGATTTCACACGTTCCTGGGTGCTCAAAAGGGAAAAAAACAATCAATATGACAAACAAATTACCACTCCTGTAATGAATGCCTTTCTGTCTGTGCATCAGCTGAGGGGCATGGATTTAACGGACACCTTCACTGAGCTTGGAGAGCACAATATCAGGATGAAGCCATGGAGGTAATAACAGAACTACACGTGGAGGCAAGCTATGGACAAAGACCAAATTATAGTTGTTTCCCCCTTATCCCTGGGGAATGCATTCCAAGACCCTGAGTAGATGAACTTCTGAGCCCTGGAAGAACTTGAGCACTGCACTGTGTACCAAGAAAGGAAAACACTTCTCTGGTCCTGTGATTTGTTTTCATTTTGACTGCTTTGAATGCTGTGGAAGGGACACAGTGTGGCTTCCAAGGTCAGGTTTCAGGGGCATTGTACTTTTGTTTTCAATGGAATGCTGCCTTGAGTCCACTGTGCTCTGAGGAAGTCAACCTAGCCACATGAAATGATCACATGGGCAAGAACCAAGATATTCCAGCTGACAATCCCAGCTGAGCCCAGCCCCCCCCCCCCCCCCCGCTGACTTACCAGGCCATGCTTGCATCAGCCTATGTCGTCTGTGGAGCAGAAAAATCACTTAGCCAACTCATGCCATGCCAATCATGGCAATTCATTAAGAACTGTCAGAATTAATACAGTCCTGATTTAAACCATGTAGTTTTGGGGTGATGTGTTACACAGACACAGATACCTGATACACCCTTGTACTCTCAAATGCTAGAGAGATTATGTGAGCTAGTGCATTCTATCTGTATATCCCAACCTAGTTCACCCCCAATGAATGCTTTAGCAATTACCGTCCTTAAAGTCTGCTTCCTAGAACTGATATTGATATTTGGTAACAATATCTGATGTCAAGTTTCCTGGAAGCAGAGCCCGAGATGGATTCAGGTACATGTAATTTATTGTGGGCATGCTCTCAGAAGAAAGGGAGTTAGGGAAGGTAGAAAATACATGGTAAAGGAACTAAACAAGAATGTAGTTTCATCTGATCAGGCTGATCACACAGGAACCTCTAGAGCGAGAATTGTACCACTGCACTAGTCCTGCCGTGGGGCAGGAAGCTGGCTTTAAAAAAACCCCAAAAAACAAAAACAGCTTTATTAAGAAATAAGTCACACACCATAGAGTTCACCCATTTTAAGGGTATAATCAATGGTTTTTAGTGTATCTATAGACATGTGTAACAATCACCATAGTCAATTTTAAAATACTTTAGTTACATCAAAGAGAAACCCTATGCCCTTTATGTTTCACTCCTGCCCTTCTGCCTTTAAGCAACCATTAATCTATTTTCTATACATTTCCTAATTGTCAACATTTCATGGAAGTGCAACCATACAATGTGTGGTCTTTTATCACTGGCTTCTTTCACTTAGCATAATGCTTTCAAGATTCATCCAGGTTATAGATTATATTAGTATTTCATTCTGTTTAATAGATGAATAATACTCCATTGTATGAATATATTACACTTAGTTTATCTATTCATTGGTTGATATAAATTTTGAGTTGTTTACATGTTTTGGCTATTATAAATAATGGTACTAAGAACACTTGTATGTAAATTTTTGTTTGTATGTATGTTTTTATTTCTTTTGGATATATACCTAGATATGGAATTGCTGGGCCTTATGGTAACTGTATGTATAATTGTTTGAATAACTGCCAGGCTCTTTTCCAAAGTAGTGGTATCATTTTATATTTCTATCAGCAGCGTGTAGGGGTAGGACTTCTCAGGATCCTTGACAATAGTTTTCTCTGACGTTTTGATTCTAGCTCTTCTTCTGGGTGTGAAGCAGTATCTTACTGTGATTTTGATTTGCATTTTCCTGATAACTGATGATAATGAACATCATTTCAAGTTCACTGGTCATTTGTATAGCTTCTTTGGAGAAATGTGTATTCAGTTTCATTGCCCATTTTATAGCTGGGTTATTTGTCTTTTTATTATTGAGTTGTATAAATTATTTGTACATTCTAGTACAAGTCCCTTATCATGATTTGCAAATATTTTCTTCCCTATTCTTTTTTTACTTTATTGATAAAGTCCTCTGAGGCACAAAAGCTTTATATTTTAATGAAGTCCAATTTATCTTCTTTTCTTTCATTGCTCACACTTTTGGTGTTATAACCAAAAACTCATTGCCAAATCCAAGGTCATGAAGATTTAGTCCTGTTTTCTTCTAAAAGTATTCCATTTAAATCTTTGATCTATTTTGAGTTAATTTGTTGTGTGGTATGAGTTTAGGGTCCAACTTCATTCTTTTGCATATGGGTATAAGGTGCCTGGCACCATTTGTTGAAAAGAACATTTTTTCCCCATGAATGATCTTGGTAATTCTGGTAAAAAAAAATCAGTTGATAATAGATAGATGGTTTTATTTCTGTATTCTTCATTACATTCCATTAATCTCTACATCTAACCATGTGCCAGTACCATGCTAGCTGTGTGCCAGTATTGTTGTTTTGTAATAAGTTTTGAAATTGAGAAGTTTGAGTCCTCCTACTTTATTATTTTCAGATGGTTTTGGCTCTTCTGAGTCCCTTGCACTTTCTTAGAATTATTCTCATCAATTTCTGCCAAGAAGTTCACTAGGATTCTGATAGAGAGTGCATTGAACCCATATATAAATTTGGGGAGTATTGTCATCTTAACAATATTACATGTTAACAATATAACAATTCAGAAACATGAGCTGTTTTTCCATTTATTTGGATCTTCTTTGATTTTTTTCAATTAAAAAAGAAAAAAATTTCAACTATTTGTATAGTTTTCAGGGTATAATTTTTACACTTCTTTTGTTAAGTTTATTCCTGTTTTTATTATATTTTCTGGGATTATAAATGGAATTGTCTTTTTAATTTCATTTTCAGATTGTTCATTGCAGTTATATAGAAATATAATTTATTTTATATAGATTTTATTTCCTGCAACCATGCTGAATTTGTTGATTAGTTCTAATATGGATTTTCTTTAGTGTATTCCTTAAGATTTCCTATATACAAAACCATGTCATCGGTAAATAGAGATAATTTTACTTCTTCCTTTTCAATCTGGATGTCTTTTATTTTCTTTTTCTTTTTCTTGCCTAATTGCCCTGACTGAAACCTTCAGTACAATGTTGACTAGAAGTGGTGAAAGTGGGCATCCTTGTCTTGCTCTTTATCTTAGGGGGAAAGCATCCAGCTTTTCACCATTAAGTATGATCTTACCTGAGGGATTTTTTGTAGACACCCTTCACCAGATTGAGGAGGTTTTCTTCTATCCCCAGTTTACTTGGTGTTTTTGCTTTGTTTTGTTTTTACCATGAATGAGTGTTAGATTTTGTGTGTGTCTATTGAGACAATCGTGTGATTTTTGTTTTTTCTATTACTATAATATGTTACATTAACTGACTTTTGGAATAAGTCCCATTTGGTCATGGTGTACAATTATTTTTACATATTAATGGATTCTATGTAGTATTTTTTTTGAGAAATTTTGTGTCCATGTTCATAAGAGATATTGCTCATGATCTCTTTGTCTTCTTTTGGTATAAGATTAATACTGGCCTCACAGAATAAGTTGGGAAGTGTTTTCTCCTCTTCTATTTGGAAGAGTTTGTAAATAATTATTATTAATTCTCCTTTAAATGTTTGGAAAATTCAGCAGAGAAGCTATCTGGATCTGGGCTTTTCTTTGTGTGTAGTTTTTTTTATTACGAATTCAACCTCTTTACTTGTTATAGCTCTAGTAAGATTGTCTATTTCTTTTTGAGGCAGTTTTAGTGGTTTGTATCTTTATGGGTATTTTCTCATTTAATCTAAGTCATATGATTTATTGGCATATAATTGTTCATGATATTCGCTTATAATCCTTTTCATTTTAGTATAGTGAGTAAATATATTCCTTCTTTAATGTTGGACTCTAGTAATTTGAGTCTTCTCTTTTTTTCATGGTAAATCAGCTAATGTTTTGTAAATTTTGTTGGGATTTCTTAAGAGCAACTTTTGGTTTAATTAATTTTCTTTATTAGTCCTATTCTCCTCTTCATTAATTTCTGCTCTCATTTTCAATATTTCCTTCCTTCTGCTTGCTTTAGATTTAGTTTGATTTTCCTTTTCTTGTGCCTAAGATGGGACATGAAGTTACAATTTTCAGGCTTTGTCCTTTCTTAATATAGGTATTTACAATTATATATTCCCCTCTAAAAACTACTTAGCTGCATCCTGTAACTTTTGGAATACTTTGTCTTCATTTTCATTTATCTCAAAGTATTGTTTAATTTCCCATTCATTTCTTCTTTGACTCGTTGGTTATCTAGAAACATGTTCTTTAATTTCCATGTTTGTGATTTCCCCCAATTTCTTTCTGTTTTTGGTTTCTAATATCATTCCATTGTGGTAAGAGAACATACTTTGTGTTATTTCTCTTTTAAATTTCATTAGGGTTTGTTTTATGGCCTAGCAAAAGATCTTCCCTGGAGAATGTTTCACATGCTTTTGAGAAGAATGTATATTCTGATGTTGTTGGACTGTATTTCCTCCATTACAAAATCTAGTGTGCATCTGTATAGTAGATAATTACTTGAATAATCTTCCCATAACAGCAACTCCCTTCTTCCAGGGAACTGTTCCTCACTCCCAGCCATGTGAGTCTACCATTCTTGATATCCTACACTTCTGGCTAACCATAAGGTCACATAGCACAAGGCAGACACTAATTCCTCAAGCATGAAGATTGGCCCAGCAATGGCCACAGGCTAAGCCTGGACAATCAGAGTTTTTCTATGGGATTTGTCCCATTAGAACTTGGGAAAAAGAATTCTTGTTTTTTCTCTGGTTGTCTGCTTTGTGAATGCAAGATTGAGACTGCTCTTAGCTACTTCCCCTACCCCATAGAGGAGCCAAAGCTAGCATGGGGAGAGGAAAAGAGGCTTAAGCACAGGAAAAGAGTCCTAGCAGAGGTTAAGCACTGGGCCCAGCTGAACCTGAGTCTAGATCTGCTCCTGCACTTTCTGCAGTTTTTCTACTTGAGTCAGTACATTTCCCCTGCATGCTAAGCTTGTTCAAAGAGTTTTGACCAGCAAATTCTCATAGGCAAAAACCGTATCTTGTATTGATTCATGCTTCATGGCATCTAGAGCAAGCACAGAGTGAGGGCTTAATGAAGACTTGCTTTAAAAACTAAGAGACACTTTTCTGAATCAAATTGAACGTATTCCTTTTCTTAGAATCTCCAAGGTAGGCATGCAGATACACACAAGGATACTGACATACACAGAGTTACTCTGGCACTCTCCTTTTAGCAGCCCCGGAGAGTATGCACGTGTATACATGTGCTTACGCACACATACACACACCTCACACCCAAATACTATTACCTGGAAACAGAAATAATCAAAGGTCAAATTTCCCAAAGCCAAAATTTTAAAGAAATATATCTTGTATTATGTACAAGATGGAAAATAAAAAATGGAAGTTTTGAGCTCTTATTTTCCATGGTGTTTTGTGTTGTTTTATATGCCCTGTCATTTGCTTCCCACAGAATCCTATCGGGTAGATATTATTATCCTCTATTTCACAGATGAGTAAACTGGAGATTTAGAGAAGTGAAGCTCAAGGCCACACAGCTAATATCTGGATCTGGAATTCAGAAACAAACCTGGATCCAGGCTTCTTTTACCATACCTCATGAACTGTGAACTGTTCCTGAGTCAAAAAAAAAAGCCAAAAACCCCAAAACACAACAGTCCATTGATGAGGACATACCTCATTTTTTCCAGAATCCAGAGAGTTACATAGTATCAGGTAAACCCAATTTCATGGGGCTCAACTGTGTGGAGCAAGGTGAGAACCAATTTTACAAGTATAAGATGGTGTTGGTAACATTGGTTTGCCCTGTGAAGACTGCGGAAGATTTAATCATGAGGAACACAAAAAAGATGAAAGAGTTGGGGCCCTGACCATGTGGCTCAGTTGGCTGGGCATCATCCCATGAAGCAAAAGATTACAGGTTCGGAGTAAGCAAGATAGAACCAGAGACATAGAAATGAAGAACAAACTGACAGTGACCAGAGGGGAGAGTGAAGGGAGATAAGTGGGGAAAGAAAGGAGAGGGAAGGGTTGGGTCTAGGAACATGTATTAAGGACCCATGGACAAGGACAATTGTGGGGGAAGATTGAATGTGGGAGAGGGGTGGTAGGCAGGGCAGGGGAGAGTAATGAGGGGATAATGGGGACAATTGTAATTGAACAATAATAAAAAAATAAAAAAGAAAAGATCACCAGCTTGATTCTCAGTCAGGGTACAAGCTTAGGCTGCAGGCCAGGTTCCAAGTTGGGAACGTGAGAGAGGCAATTGGTCAGTTTCTCTCTCACATCAGTGTATCTCTCCCTCTTTTTTCTCCCTGCCTTGTCCCCTCTAAAAATAAATAAGTAAAAGAGTTTTTTTTTTTAAAGAAGAAAGTGTCGGGGACAGCAGGAAGACCAGAGTTATAAAGGGGAAGTGGGTGAAAGCAAAGAGGGAGGGTCAGAGAATCAGACCTTGTCATCAGTCTTATAATCTTGTTTTTGCAAGTTGATGACCACCTTCCAATTCATGTAACCACTGACTGTATATTGGTATAGTTTTGTACTCTAGGTCACTTCTCCTTCTTCACTGAATGGACAACAGATGTACTAACTCTGCCTATTGAAAAGTTTTCTCACCACCCCTGTATTTCAGACGTACTCCTGAGAAAAGATGTAAAACAGCAACTGTTCACTTGTGACCATATCATACAAACCCATCTGCAACTAAGCCTGCACTTTTTCTTCCTCTGTCAACTAGTCATAATTTTTCATGAGGCTATAGATGTGGGTTGAGAGAGAGGTGGTGAAATAGTAAAAGCAACTGTGGGAGGGTGAGTCACCTGCTCTTGTAATTTCCTTGAGTTTTTAGACTCATTTGAACTTTATACTGCTTCAACTTTATGATTCAATAGATCAGGTAATACCCAATTCATGATGGGCAGGTTGGGTTGCCTAGTGTCTCACGTTCAAGATTCAATCTCTATCAGGGTCTAAACTTGGCCTTGTTCTGAGACTTGGTGCCCAGGGACTTGCAGATTCACCGAAGATTCTGAATTCTCTAAAGAAGGCACAGGCCTTCCTGGGTACAAAAAAGGCCTTGTACCAAAGCCTAATTAAATATCTCCTTCCCTAACATGGCTTTGTTATTTCATAAACCAGGATACTGATGACTACCATTGTTTTCACTTCACTACCTTAGTTTAGCTTCACAACAATTTGATGAAGTAGATTTTATAATCTCCATTTAATCAGAGAGAAAAACCTAGACATGGCTCTAGAAATTAAATGCCTTGGTCGAGTTTACATGGCTACAAAGTTGTGGCAGCTGGTCTCAGACTGCCAGCTGCAACATTATCTCTTTGCTCAACCAAAGTAGCTGCCTAATGTCATATGTACATCACCAGTCTCTGGAATCTTCTTGATTCACAGAAGCAAATTAGATTTATCTAGTCTGTAGTCATGGCCGAGTGATTAAGGTAATGGACTAGACTTATATACTTTTGGTTAAATGGAAAAGCACAGGGTAGGGTGGGTAAAGGCAGGATAACATTGGGTCTCAGTACAAGCCGTTTGTGTTGAGTTACAAAAGACCACACTCACAAACATGATGATTTTGTTGTAATATATATAGAAGTATTTATGAATAAAATCATATTGGTCTAAAAATTTTTTTAATATCCGGGAAGAGTGAAATCAGTAATGAAGTAAGATTGGTCATGTGTTAGTAATTGTTGAAGCTGAGTGATGAAAATATAACACATAATAAAAACTAAAAAATGTTTTCTCCACATAATAAAAAGTAAGCAATGTATTCTAGTCACCAATACAGACCAAATTCTGAACTATAAAGCACATCTTAACGAGTTTAAAAAAATAGAAACTATACAATGTTTGTTCTCAGAAAATGATGGAATCAAACCAAAAATCAATAATAGAAAGATAGCTGGAAAATACCAAAATATTTGAAGATTAAACAACATACTTCTAAATAACACATGGGCCAAAAAAGGAGTCTCAAGAAACATTAGAAGTATTTTGAACTAGATTAAATTATATGCTTGAACTTATTAAAGTTAAACACTTCTGCTCCGTGAAACACAATGTCAAGAGAATGAAAAGACAAGCCACAGATTGAAAGAAAATATTTGTAAGACACATCAAATAAAGGAGTATTACCCAAAATATACAAAGAACTTAAAACTCAATAATAAGAAAACGGACCTGATTAAAAAATGGGCCGAAGAACTGATCCGACACCTCACCAAAGAAGATACATACAAATAACAAGTAAGCATATGAAAGATGTTCAACACCATGTGATTAGAGAACTGCAAATTAAAACAATGAGATACCACTACACAGCTATCAGAATGACCAAAATCCAGAATGATGATGACGTCAAATGGTGGTGAGGATGTGGAACAACAGGAGCTCTCCTTCATTCCTGGTAGGAATGCAGAATGGTACAGCCACCTTGGAAGACAGATTGGCAGTTTCTTACAAAACTAAACATATTCTTAACTATACAATCCAGCAGTGATATGCTCCTCACTCTTTACCAACAAGAACTGAAAATTTGTATTTACACAAAAACCTGCACATAGATGTTAATAACAGCTTTATTTGTAATTGCCAAAACTTGGAAACAACCAAGATGCCTTTTTTGTAGGTGAATGTGCAAATAAACTGGTACATTTAGACAATGGAATATTATTTAGTACTAAAAAGAAATGAATTATTAACCTTAAAAACAGAAGAACCTTAAAAATGCATATTCCTGAGCGAAATAAGTCTGACAAGCCTTCATATTGTATGATTCCAACTACATAATATTTTGGAAATGGTAAAACCATGGAGACAGTAAAAAGATAATTGATTGTAGGGGGAGTGGCAGTGTGGAGAGGCATGTATAGGCTAAGCACAAATAGGAGGACTTTTAGGGCAGTGAAATTATTCTGTATGATATTACGGTGAAGAATACATTTTGTTATATATTTGTCAAAATCCATAGAATGTAGAACAAGAGTGAATTCTAATGTGAACTATGGACTTTGAGTGATAATGGTGAGTCAATGCAGGTTCACGGATTTTAACAAACATACTATCCAGGTGCAGGATGTGGAGAGTAGGGTTGGGTGTGTGGCAGGGTGGATGGAGGTGTATAGGACCTCTCTGTACTTTCCACTGAATCTTGTTGTGAATCTAAAAATGCTCTAAAAAGTAAAGTTGATTAATTAGAAAATATATGTATATAGATTCGTTTATACAAGTGATAGTCCACTTCTAAGAGGGCTGATGTAGAAATGAGGAAGCTACACAATCAAACAAATACGATGTGTATGAATCTCAGTTGGCTACATTTATTTTCTTTAAACCAATTCCAACTCTAACTCCAAGACCTAATCCTTCCTACTAGATGCACGATGGGCACTATTGCCCCCTGCCCCACTGGGGTGTCATGGCACTCCGGAATGCTGATATAGAGCCCTAAGAATCAGAGAAGGGTCTCTACTCTCAGTTCATCACAGTAGCCACTGTCCTCATTGTTCAAGCCCGCAGTGTTTCCAGGTACAACACCTTTTGGCTTTGAGGTTACTTGGAGGACCCAAGAACCTTTTCTGAGATTGGAAATTCTCTGATGAGGTCTCAGCCTTCATCTTTTTCATACTCAATCATCCTCCTGGGGCCTGGCTACCATCTTATGGAAGCTGGAGCAGACTAAGAGTAATGTTTCACAGATCCTCAGACCTCCTTCCCTCCGCATCCACTGAGACAGACAGGGGAGGGGTCCTCCATCTGTCTCAAAGGGCCTGCCCCGCCTGCACACTCACCATATTGCCTGTAGTGGTGACCTACGTTGTGACAGCAGACATGCTTCCTAAGACTGCCTTGGTGTTCTGCTTCGAGAAAAGTCCAGGTGGGAAGACCCCACAGTTTGACTTCCTACTTTGCCTTGGGCAAACTAGGAAGGGACTACAAGAAAAAGGGTGTGGAGGAGAGGGGAGAAAGAGAAACAACCACTTCTACTCTTTCAACAGCCCATCGTGCCAGACGAGAACAAGGATGGGCCCTGGGGGGACTGCCATGAGAGCCGGGGGTGCAAACCCCATCTGCCTCTTCTCAAATGTCCTCACCTGAAGCTGCCCAGGAGGCTTCACACAAAGGGGCGGAGATGGGCAGTTCTGCTGACACTGCTGCCTTGCCAGTCTCTTTCCTTTGGATTCACTCTGTGAAGTTTCCTATCCCTGTCCCTCTCACACATCCAGAGAAGCAGGAGCCATGGACTGCAGAGAGAGAGGTGTTCTTAGGCTAAAACTCGAGTCTTCTGGAGCTTTGTACAGTCCTATGTACCTGCAGATACATTTTGGCAGGTGGCTCACTACCAGGGGAGTGTGGCCTCATCAGCACTCAGGATGCACTGGAACCCCAGACCCTGTAGAGTTCCTGGCCTGCCATTCCTGAAGGCCCCCTGAGTGCTGCAGCCATGGGACAGGTGGAGGATTATACATTCTGTCCTTGAGACTTTACTCAGGTGACAGGGAACCTGTCTAGTGTCCAGAACTCAGTCATAGGCTCCAACCAAAGGGCCAGTGGCCTGGGAAATGTCATTCAGTTGTGTGCCCAGGAGCAGAAATCAGCTGCATTGGTGGCCACTTAGGCAGACTCTGCTTCCCCAGGAAGAAAGAATTAGAGTAGGGGTCAGAGGTACTGGGTTAGTCATTCTGTTAGTATTCATAGCTCTCCAGTCCCTGGTTCCCTCCTTCGAACGACTCAAAAAATAATGCTAGCCTTGCCCATCTCATTGGGTATGTTTAGGGACAAGTAACATCAGGATGTTGTTTGTAAAAATTCTTGTTAAGTTGAACTGTAGAAGGCTTAGCCAGGAGTTACTGTTATTTCTGCAAAGTATTCAGAGGAATCTGAACATTCAAAGTTCTCAGCTGTATTTATCCAAATATTCCCACTTGAAGCCTCAGAATTCCATTTCACTTCTTTCCTTTTAGGGCCCTGATTATACATGCATTATAGAAGGCCATTATGAATGAGAATTCAGCATTCTCTGATGCTCTATGATTATGATTGAGTCCTGAGCTGGTTTTCTTCTCTGTCTGCCTGCCCTTGAGTTACAGTCTCCTTAAATATTGCCAAGGAGGCCTTCTGGCTTTCCTGTTTTGCCATAAGTTGGTGAGTGACTTTCTGTGCTGGTCGTTGTCTCTTTTCAATGATTCAATGGCTTTTAACAACATTCATCCAATTGCATAGTCCTTCCATTCATCATCCCCCTCATACCCTCCATGGGATCATTGTACTGCTGGTGTACCCCTTTCTACTGGTCTCTCACCCCAGTTTACTACCAGTGAAAGTTTTAACAGTTGCATAGCTACAGCATGCAACTGTTAAAAATGCTAAGGGATATTTGTATTCTACCAATGACTAGTTATAGGGTCCTCATTGCCAGCTCTCCAGCAAATGATCCATTACCAAAATCATTTTTTAGAGTTGGCTTCCTAGGGCCCCTCCTAGAGCAGACTATCCTAGAATGAGTTCCCATTCTGAGATGAGAAACTGCACACTGTCCACCCATCCAGGGTTAGTTGGAAACTGTGGGAAATATACCTATAAGGGAATGAGAAAGACAGGACTGGGGAGAGGGAGAGAAGCCTGCCTGTGATGTGGTTACAGCTGAGGCCTCGGCACAACTTAGGAGGAGCTCTGGAGTTTGAATGACTCTTTAGAACTGTTCCAAATGGAAGCAAGGGAAGCGGGCCTTTGCCCTCTCCCTACATTGGGCGCTGTGAGCTGCTGCTACCCAGGTGGCGGTTTCCCACAGCCAGGGCAATTCCCACTGAATAGTGGTCAGCAACCAGTATTCTCAGCAGCTGGGGGATGGCTGTGTCCCCTAGAGAGAACATGAGAGGCCCACTACAGTATCCACAGAGCGAGGCTTCCAGCTCTTGGCATGTGTCCTCATATGACCACAGTCCGAGAGCTCATGTCACTTTCTACGGCAGTGCCTCCTCCTTTTGACCAAGAGACCTGGAGGTTAGTGTTTCTCTCTTTTTAAAAACGTAATTTCTCTACCTTTTTGGGGGAAGGGAACTTAGGAAAATGGAGCTGGCTGCTCCCCCATACCTCTTCAGAGCCCAGGGAAGTTAACCGGGGCTGTCCCAGGACCTCTGTGTCCCTGCATCTCAGCGGTCCATTTTCACTCTGTGGCTCCCATTGCACTAGGATTCGAGAAACTCCTGCGCATTACCAGAGTTCTGGAGAGAAAGAGGGAACAGAGCTTCTTGGCACTCAGGTCTCCTAACTTACTACATCTCTTTCTGTAGTAAATGGTAGCCACTAGCCACATGTATTTAAATTTAAATTAAGTGTAATTGTATTTAAAACTCAGTTCTTCCCTGACTGGTGTGGCTCAGTGGACTGAGTGCCTGACTGTGAAGCAAAGGGTTGCTGGTTCAATTCCAAGTCAGGACACATGCTTGGGTTGCAGACCAGGTCCCCAGAAGGAGGTTTGTGAGAGACAACCACACATTGATGCTTCTTTCACTCTCTTTCTCCCTCCCTTCCTCTCTCTCTAAAAATAAGCAAAATATTTTTTTAATTTATTTTTTTAATTGATTATGCTGTTACAGTTGTTCTATTCCCCCCTTCATTCCCCTCCACCCTGCCCCCCCATCCCCACCATTACCCCCCTTTAGTTTATGTCCATGTGTCTCAAGTCCTTTAGGTTCTATATTTCCCATGCTATTCTTGCCCCCCCCATCTACTTTCTATCTACTGTCTATGCTACTTATTTTCTGTACCTTCTCCCCCATCTCCTCCTCCCACTCCCCTGTTGCTAACCCTCCTTGAGATCTTCATTTCTATATTTCCACTCCTGATCTAGCTGTTCTTTTAGTTTGCTTTCGTTTTAGGTGTGGTTGTTAATAACTGTGAGCTTGTTGTTCTTTCACTGTTCATGTTTCTTTAACTTCTTTTTCTTAGATAAGTCCCTTTAACATTTCATATAATAAGGGCTTGGTGATGATGAACTCCTTGAATTTGATCTTATCTGAGAAGCACCTTATCTGTCCTTCCATTCTAAATGAAAGTTTTGCTGGATAGAGCAATCTTGGTTGTAGGTCTTTAGATTTCATGACTTGGAATATTTCTTTCCAGCCCCTTCTTGCCTGTAAGGTCTCTTTTGAGAAATCTGCTGACAGCCTGATGGGTACTCCTTTGTAGGTGATTGTCCCCTTAGCTCTTGCTGCTTCTAGGATTCTCTCCTTCATTTTAATTTTGGCTAATGTAATTATGATGTGCCTTGGTGTGTTTCTTCTTGAGTCCAACTTTTTTGGTACTCTCTGAGCTTCTTGGATTTCTTGGAAGTCTATTTCCTTTGCCAGATTGGGGAAATTTTCTTTTATTATTTGTTCAAATAATTTTTCCACTGGTGGTTGTGTCTTTCCCCCCTTCTGGTACCCCTATAATTCGGATATTGGAGCGTTTAAGGATGTCCTGGAGGTTCCTAAGACTCTCCTCATTTCTTTGAATTCTTGCTCCTTGACTCTTTTCTGTTTGGCCATTATTTGCTTTCTTCTGGTCCACTTCTTTGATTTGAGTCCCAGTTTCCTTTTCATCTCTATGGGTTTCTTGTGGAATTCCATTCATTTCCCTTAATTTAGCCTTCATATGTTTCTCTAATTTGTGGCTATAATCAACCAGATCTGTGAGGAACCTGATGACCAGTGTTTTAAACTGTGCGTCTGAGAGTTTTGCTATTTCTTCGTCACTTAGATTTATCTCTGGGGCTTTGAGGTCTTCCTGCGACATTTTTGGTCTGTTCTGGCCCTTTAAATGTGGGAAGCGGCGCCTTGGACTCCCAGGTCGCTGGGTTGTGACGCTGCATGTGGTGGCGTGGTCAGAGCGGGGAAATGGTGGCGCCCTCTACTGCCGTAAGCCACGGGGACCTCCGGGCCCCTGTCCAACCGCCCACTCCCTCGCCTGTCCGCTCGCCCGCAGGTAGGCAACCGCAGTCAACGCGCAGCACCCCCTCCCCACTGTCTCCTCAGCAGTCGCTCACCCGGTGGGTTGCTCGGTCGCTCACTAGGTCCAATCCTGGGTTTGGAACCCGTGTGTCTGGATTCACGCGTCTGGATTCCGCGCCTGGGTCCGTCCGACCGGAGTCCTCCTGTGCAACCCCTCATGAGATGCCGGTTTCGCCCCTTACCGGTCGGGCTGAAGAATTTGTTGTTAACGGACTTCCGAAAAGTTCAATTTTCCGTGTTCTGGTTGTGTTTTCTGATGCTAATATTTAGTTGTCCCTAAACTTGGTTGTGTGAGAAGGCACGACACATCCACCTAAACCTCCATCTTGGCGGAAGTCCGCAAAATATTTTTAAAATAATAAAAAAAAAACTCAGTTCTTCAGTCACAGGAGCCCGGGGCTCAATAGCCACATGTGGCTAGAGATTACTACGTCAGATGGCACAGGCGTGGAGTGTTGTCATTAGTGCGGAAAGTTCCTGTGGACAGCCCTCAACTATTGTTTTTCATTCCATTTGGATCTAACATGGGCGAGAAAAGATACCTTCTCCTCTGAGATCCCGACAGCCTCCAGTTTTCTTGCTTTTTCTTCAACTGTCTTCTGTTCCATAGGCCAGAGAAAATTTCCAACTCCTCAAGTGTGTGCGTGTGTGTGTGTGTGTGATATCGGTCAATACTTCATAACACCTCTCCCCCCAGCTTTCCCATTCTTCTTCCTCTCCCATTATTTTCTCAGTGATGTCTGTCATTAATCTGCTAGCCTTTCATCAGACTCATGAGAAGAGGAAGGTTGGCCACACAGTGATTTATTAAAAGTGTCTTATGAAAATGCAATGCCTTTTATTTTGTAGGAAGCTATTAATGAATATTGATTAATATCTTTATTATTGCTATGAACATTAGATTTTATTGTTATGTAGCATGCATTTCTTTACCATAACTGAATTCTCATTTAAAAACAGGATTCTGGAACATTGATCTGGCAAGTGAAAATCCGAGGGAAAAAAAAACACCTCATCTTATCTCAGTAATTGTTTCATAGGAAACATCAGCTACAAAGAAATTGGCACACATCTAGCAGAGCGGGAGCAGGGCTGGAGGAGGAGGGAGAGAGGTTCTGCAGTCACCCACCGGCATGCCCTGCTGTCGGCTGTCAGGAGGAGTTTTGTGAAGGCTGTGCTATCACCGCGCTGCACGTTTTTGTTCTCTCTCTCCTTTTGCAAAATGAAAGATGCAAGAGAGATATGAAGAGGAAATGAGAAGGGCAGAAAGAGACCCCCACCCCCACCCCAGGGGAGCTGTAAGCAGGCAGTTCCTGGAGAGAAACCAGACCATGAATGTAAGCTCCCAGAACGCATTGTGATGTCAGCCTTCCCTGCTGCTGCCAGATGCTGGAGGTGTTCACATTCCTTCAAATGTATCATACATTTCCTTCTACTTATAAAAGTAGCACATGTTCAGTTTAGGTAATATAGAGAATACATAGAGAGGTAGAGAGATAGATGTGAAAAAGAAAAGCAAAATTAACCTCTGTCTAGAAATAACCACTATTATAATTTCATTCTGTTTCATTACACACATTTTGAAATTATAACATAATTGGAAGTATACTATAAATATATTATTTTGGTCCTTTTCTTGTTTTATATTACATCAAGAGTATTTTCTTATTTCATTAAGAGTTGTTTTAAAATATCATTTTTAATGACCACATAATATTCCATGTTATAAACACACCATAATTCATTTAACTATTCTGTTATCAAACTTTTAAGCACTTTTGTCTCTTATAAATAGCAAGACATTGAAAATTTGTTTACCTCCACTTATCATAGGTCTTTATAAGTGGAAATTCTACATCAAGTAGGATGAATATTTATATAGTTTTTGATGCACCAAAACTCCAGTTGCAGACAAGGTTAAGCTGTTTCCTACAGCTAATATTGAGCTGCATGCAAATCAAATAAAACCATTTTTCAGTGTCCTGAACATTAAAGTAGTTTCAGAATCTGCCAATTATTAATTTATCGCTTTGCAGCTCCAAATTCACCCTTTTTGACTGCTCTATGAAAATGGAATCAGAACCTTTAAACATTTTTCCTTTCCTAACTGGCATTAAAGCTTTGTTGGTAGAGGGCGCTAGAGAGACACTGCAGAGGAAGGAGTTTCGCTTTCTGGTTCCCGAGTGCTGGCTTGTTAAAACAGGTTCCTGAAGCAGGCACAGCTTCTCCACTCCAAGGCTCCTGCCACACCCAAGACAGCTGGCTTACCCTGGCACCATGGCCTGGCCGTTTTGTAGTAGAGTGCCCGCAGTGACACCTCACCATGGGCAGCTTTCCCCAGCACCATAGATGGTGATTCCTGGCAAGTTCTGGGGCTGCAGCATCTCAGCAACCCAGTCATCCTGTATTCCACGGCAGCATGAGGGGTAGCAGCTATTCCTTTTATTTCTATTCCTATATTCTTTAGAGTTCTCTTCGTTTCTTACTAGCCAGTCCCCTGTTACTCCCACTCACTATTATAGTTCATAATTGTTTATATTAACAATTAAACAATTGTTCAAACTGCTGTGTGGTTTCTTCACCTGTTCAAACTGCTGTGCGGTTTCTCTTTTTTGATCCCACACTGACTGATCCAGGGCTAGACTACCCTGATCTCTCTCATTGGTAGTGCCGGCTGACTCCTCAAGCCAGCCTGGATCTCTGCTCTGATCAAGCCTCCAATAGTCTAAGTTGTCTAATTAAAAAAATTAAAACTCTGACTTAAATCAGAGTTTGCTTCTTCCTTTTTCTGATGGCCTTTACTCAGCAGCCAGCAGGTTCAGTCAATCACTCCTCCCTTTCTTCTCTCCTTGTTAATTACAAGGGATTAATTATTATCTCTGTGGATGTCTCTCCATTCCCCTCTCCCTATTTCAGGCATCTACTCAACATACAGCAATGCATGCTTGCTGTCACCAGGTGATTCTTCTCTCTGTGTATTGCTCTTCTACTCAAAATTAGTGCATCTGAGTTAACAGCCCACAGCCATGACCTTGGGTGATTAATGTCCTTGTGGACTAATGGAGGTGATTTATTTTCCCTTCCCTATTATCTCCTATAGCCACCAGCAAATGAGGCTGCCATACTTGCTGGTAAATAAGAGATACCTAGAATAACTGTTATTCTGCTCCATTGAGTGTAAAAGGAAACCCTCAGTTTAAGGATATTCAAACAGCTATTAATAAATTCCTCCTTCTCTGCTTCCCGAAATTGCACACATCCTTCAAGATCTGAATTTTGTGTCAGCGTTTCAGTAGTACTTTCACTCGGTTCATCAGTGGCAATGAGTCCGTTCTTTCCTCTGTGCCCTAATTGTCTTTATCTCTTGGCTGTAGACCAGATAGAAGATTGGGTTAAAATCAGTTTCCCATCAGATTGTGAATTCCCACTGAGAAAGGACCACATTTTGTTCATTCCTGTGTTGACTCATAAGTGCCCGATTAATGGATGTTATATTGTTACATCAACAGTAATAAAATCAACACTGAATACCAGGAAAATGGTTCTCAAACTTTAGCTTGATCAAACTCCCTGGGCAAGAGGAGGGAGGCTCGTTAAAACAGATCCCTGGGCCCACCCACAGAGTTTCTAGTTCAGCAGGTCTGCGGTGGGGTCCCTAAATACTCATTTTTAACAAGATCCCAGGTGAAGCTGAAGCTACTGGCCAGGGACCTCATTTTGAGGCTAGCCCACCCCTGTTCTTTTCAACATTCCTCCTGATGTGTTTCTGCACTGCTCAGATCAACCCCAAGTGTGAGAACTCCCAGGTGCACTTTCCCCAGAGCAGCACCTGCTACAGAATCATAGATCCTTGACACAGAACTTCAATGAGAGAAACTTCAGAGTTTTTTCTCTTTATTCCACTTTGAATCTGAAGCAGGAGTCCTTTTGACCATCACATAGTCCTCTACACTTGAAATTTCCTCCTCTGGAACAGTCTCTGCCCCTCAAGTTTTGACACTCTCAGAGCTGGACACGAACACCTGGCTGCCTCTGGCCAGCTCGGGACTGAAGGTGATGTCAGCTGACCACCTCCAGGGACTGTCGCCTGGGAAGCAGGCTCCTCAGGGAAATCTTTGTTTTGAAATTCTCACTCACTTATTCCCAAGTCATTCTACGTCCCCAAAAGGCTTAGTATTCTAACAGTTGGGGTTTGAACTTGGATTTGACTTGGGGACTTCCATGAATCGTGGTCCCTCACTGAGAGCCAAGCACCTCCTCCTTCCTCCCCACTCGCCGCGGTAGCTTCTTTCGTATCCTCCCCGCTGGCTCCCGCAGGGGGTGCACCCGCCCCGGGCAGCGAAAGTGGGACCCCCTCTTTGCAAGAGACAGTCTCGCTGGGGGAGAAGTCGAGTGACCCTCCCCCGTTGCTCTCAGTCAGAGGAACCGCGGGGCACAGGCACCGCGGAGGGGGCCCTCTGCCTGGGCTTGGAAATCAGATGGCTGGCTCCTGGTCTGACACTCTGTTCCTGTGTGACCTCGGGCAAGTTACTAACTCCCTCTGACACCTCGGGAAATGGTAACATTAGTGTGGCGCTTTAACAAGAAAATGCATTTAATGCACTTTCCACCAGCCTGGTACAGAACAGTGTTCTAAGTGATCATTGCTGTTATTACATTTGGATCCATTGCCTTCCGTTTGAGTGGAGCATTTTTTTCATCTGATGGAGGGATGTTCACAGGAAGCAGCCGGGGCTCAAAATTCTGCAAATAGGAGACTGGGGGTGAGGGAGGAAGCAACAAGAATTTAGTGAATACCAGGTGCCATTTGCTTTATAGACACTGTTTGCTATAATCCTTCGAGTAAAGCAGAGGAAATACAAGAGAACTTATCTGTTTTACAGATGAAGAATGAGGTGGGGGGAGGTTAAATGACCTGCCATGGCTAGCATATGGCAGAGCTTGTGTTTGAATCCAGGAGCTGAAAAGCTGTGATGCTCTTCATAGTGGCGCCCTGTGGAAACCAGGGCACCGAGGAAGCTCTGGGTAAGGGGTGCCTGGGGAAGGGCAAAGGGAATTTGGGTCTTGGAGGACACTGTCCCCAGTGGGCTGCTTCAGAGACAAAGGCAGCCCAGAGACTGCCTAGCCCACACATAGCCCAGCAAGCCACCTCCCTCTGCCTCTGAAATTACATGCCAGTTCTCCTGATAACAGATGGGTGTGCTACTTGACAGAGGTAAAGTGTAATAGTCCGGTACCAGGCTGCCTGAGTGTGCACCCCAGCTCCGCCACTGAAAACCTCTGAGCCTTTGGGCAAGTTCTGTGACTGTTCTGGGCCTGTTTCCTATCTGTTATGGGGAAATAATAATACCTGCTAGGATTTCCATGGGCTTAAATAAGTTTTATTTGTGAGGCCCTTAGCACAGTGTTGGCATAGAGGAAGCAAAGGTCGGGGTTATGGGACTGTATTTGACATGTCGAGGTTTGCTTTGGCTTGGCTTTGCTAGTAGCCAGCCTGGCAAACTTGAGGAGTCATTTCCTGTCTCTGGTCACTAAGCGTGAGCACTGCTCTGTGCTCTTGACATACGACCATATATCACTCCTACTCGCCCTGGAAGATGGGTACTGGTATTGTCCTCATTTCACAGTGGGGACACCAAATCTCCTAGAGGTGAAGTGTTGTGCCCAACATCACAGGACAAGAAAGGGTACAGCTAGGACTCAGAGTCCTTTTTTGGACATAATCCCATGACAGAATTCTATGGGTAAAACAACACGGTTTGGCTCAGGGTGGGGGAGGCAGGGAAGGGCCTGGAACCTGTGACATCTGCCTTCTACCCACCTCTCCCCTGGCAACACTAAGACCCTCTAGCTCAGGAGAACATGGAACACTTTCCTAATGCATCTTATTTTATTTAGCCACACACACACATTTTCCCCTTCATCTCCATACTCTGTGTAGACACCTGACTCCAAATAAAATATGCCCACCCCAAATCGCTACTTTCCTTTAGACGATCTTTCCATCTGGAATGCTCTGGCTCTCTGCCCCTCCCATTTCAACAATAATTAGAATACCTAATATGTATTGAGAGTATCGATGCTAGACACTAGGTGAAATCCTTTAAAACATGAACTCATTTAGGCTCCCAAATAACCCTATGAAATTGGAACTATTTTTGTCTCTATTTCACAAAGATTTTTCTACTCTGCATGTTGCTCCTTTTGCTAAATTGTATCCTAAACACATGTTATCTTCAGCTCTGTTATTTCTTCCTTCCTTTCTTTGTATGTGTACCTGTCTCATCCGCCCTTCTCCGTTACTTACTAGCTTTTTCACCTGGGCCACATTATTTCAGAAAGGCCTAGTGTGAGGCTACAATGAGACAATGCTTGTGAAGTGCTTAGCTTGGTGTGGGGCATGCTAAGTGCTCAATAAAAGGTAGCTTATATCATTACCTTATTAATAAGAACTGGCTAATAACCTCTAAATGCTTTTGACTTCTTTCTTATTTCTCCCTGGCACCCAGTCTTGCCTATTTTTAGCAAAATTCTGCTCATCGACTGATATTTACCTGAACACCGGGGCTACACGTATTGCCATCTTGACTGTGGAGAGGAGACATCTGAGCTGCAGAGCGCTTTCTGGCCCGGGCCCAAGCCTGGACTTTGCCCGGGGTTCCTTTCAGAGGGCCACCCTGTGGCTGGCTGTCACAACCCACAGCCCTATGTGCTTTGCTCCTATGACTGTGATTTCCACCCCTGGCCCTGCAGGTCATGCAGGAAGAGTCCAGAACACAGAGAACATAAAAACACAAAGGCACCCACCACCCACCCAGGGATACTGAAGACAGCACCTCTATTAGTTTCCCAGAGCTGCCATAACAGAAGACCACCAACTGGGTGACTTAAAACAACAGAAACATATTCTCACAGTTCTGGACGCCAGAAATCTGAAAGCAAGATGTCAGGAAGGTTTGTTGCTTCTGGAGACTCTGAGGGAGAGTCTGCCCCACACCTCTCTCCTCTCTGCTGGTAGCCAGCAGTCCTTGGCACTCCTTGGTTTATAGCTGCATCACTCCGATCCCTGTCTCCACCATCACAGGGCCTTCTTCCCTGTGTGTCTCTGCGTGTCCCCTTCTTTTTTTCTAAGGACAGCAGTCATTGCATTTAGGACCCAGCCTACTCCAAGATGATCTCATCTTAACTACTTATATCTGCAAACCCCTATTTCCAAATAAGGTCACATTCTGAGGTCCTGGGTAGATAAGAATTCTGGGGGACATAATTCATCCCACCACACTCGCCATCCCACCAGAGGGGTGGCTGCTGTTCCTAGGGTGTGGTCCTGGTCCCTCATGGAGAGATTTATGTGTGTTCTGCAAAGCGAACACTGCACTTGGAGTCAAAGACACATAGACTATTCACTGAGCCATCTTGTGAGGCTCAAACATCATGTGTGAATTGACTTAACTCTATCATTCATGGAGGGAGGGCAGAGAGGTATTAGGGATAAAATGGAAAGGGAAACAGTGTAGTGTCCCCAATCTGGCCTTCATTTCAGATATTCCTGCCTAACTCTCGCAGTGCTGGCAGGAGCGCCTCCCAGTGACACTTCGAGAAAATGCTGGACAGTGTTTAAGGATGTTTGTAAAAGTTCACCAAAGCCAGACCTAGAGGGAAATTCTTTAAATTTACTAAGGTGCAGGGTGTGGAGAAAATATAAAGCAGTCTATCTTGGCTTGAAAAATTTTTAAATACTGAGTTTTCAAAATGCTGCCTGAATATTTGAGGTTTATAACTAAGGCCTCTCAGCCTCCCATGTTTTCTGAGAAAATCCCGATTTCAAATATTCCACTCATTATGCAAGCAACAGACGTATGTTTATCAGACTGCTCTCCCTATTTGGGGGCCTGAAAAAAGTTACCCCACTCTTAGCACATAGTCCTTCCTGAAGCAAATTGGGCACCTACTACACGCAGGCAGTGGGGAGCCAGTCAGGTTGTTTGGTATTCCCCAAGGAGCTCAGTCAGTCTCCCAATTGGGTGGAGCCTGGCAAAGAGAAAGCCCTCCGGGAGCTTGGAGGGTGTGTGAGGGACAAGAGTGACGCTCTGGTCTGGAGGGCAGGAGATGCTTTCCTGAAGAGAGAGTGAATGGCCTGTCCAGGAAGAAGAACTGACATGAATGGACATGGTATGTGGGCAGCCCTCACACTGACGTAGTTCTCCACTAACCAGGGGCTGGCAGGAGTGGGACGGAGCTCCTCCTCGTTAGCCAGCAGGAAGACTAACCACGAACAGGCTGCAGCAGGGGCTGCGGCTGAGCCTCCCCCTACCACTCACACCCCACCCTTTCCAGAGTTAGGGAAACCAAGAGTTCAGCTTTGTGGCCAGGCCATCAGGGAGGGCTTGGAGTGGAAAGGAGTGGGTGGCCGGCATCTAGGACCAGCAGGCCTGGCTTTGCCACATGCACCCTGCCACCCCACACTGCCCTTCCAGAATATTGTAGAGTTGACTGACATTCTAAAATAATCCAAGGTCTGGACATATTTGCCTGCCCAGATGTCCCTTTACAACCTCATCCCCCTCAGTTTCTCATTTTGCCCCCCGCAACCAGCGCCACCTGAACTAGGTGGCAAAACCGTGGTGGCCTGGTGCACCCAAATCACTGGGCAGGGCTGGTTAGAATGTGAATTTTGGGGTCCTACCCTTCAAGGCTATCTTTCGACTTTCATGGGCCCTGGGCATGCCTACCTTCTTTCATAAAAAGCATTAAAAATTATATTTTACCACTTCACTGGCACAGAGAGCATAATCCAGGTTAGATTATGTTCATTTATTTCTTCTCATTTTAAAGGAAATTAAAACCTTTTTGTAAGCACATAAAATATTGGATGCTTTGGGCTCTGTGCCTACTGCGCTTGGGGTGATAGGTCAGCTCTGCCACCCCCGCGTGCGGTGGGCGTGCTGCCATGGGAGAGTCGTCAGGACGGGAGGTAGGACAGAAGGGGAGGCGAGAGGAAACCAGACACGCGCCTGGCTTATTTGAGAATATGGACTAGGATAAGGATTCTATTTGGGGGTAGGACAGAGGCAGAGTTGGCAATGGCATCTCTGAGAGACACAGTCCCTGGAGCAGTGCATGTTTGCACACAGAAACCAATATTTACACAGACCTTCTGAGGTCAACAAAGAGTTGTCGGGTCCAGGACACCCAGGAAAAGAGAATTGATAAGCAGGACCCCCTGCCTGCCACACCACAGGCTCCCTGCTCCTGGGCTCCAGAATCCAGGTCAGAACATTCAGCAGCTTTGTGGGTTAATCAGAAGACGATGCTATTTAGGCCCTAACCGTGACCTAATCATCTACCAGCTGAACAGTTTCCATGGGGAAATGCAAGCTTGCTTCCACCGCAGACTTCTAAGGAGAAATTGCAGCACAGAGAGTTTGTAATTTGGGGGTTGGTTGTCCTGACAATAGTCCACTTTAATGAGCTCAACAGTAAGAACAGACAAAGCGGTCCTTCTGGGCCTTTTTTTGTGGCCTGGCTCTGAGTTTAAGTGTTCCCCACCTCCAAATCCAGGTGTCCCGCAAGCATGTTTTTTTTATAGTAATCTAAGTGGATTAATTAGAGTTTATGACAGTAATTCATCCAGCTTCCACAGAATCTGCTTCTGCCTGGAGAGAAAAAGAAAAGGCTTTAATTAATTCTGAATTAAAATGACTAGGAAAATATCTCTGCCATCTACCAAGCAGAGAAAGCAAACTGAAAACTAAGCTAACTGTAGAAACCAGGATTTCAAGTTTTCACATACTTGGTTAGTTCAAATTATTAATGTTGATCTTATATAGAAGTAACCATTTGAAACTAAGTCAATTAAAATATAAAAGCAAAAGATCATTTCATTAAAGTAAGAATGCCTGGTCACTGAATGAAAAGAATATAAATATGCAGAATAATATGTGTGTATGTGTTTGTTTAAGGTATCACTTAGGACTTTCACTCTCCATGGTGACGGGATAGAGGCTGTTGTGGCAGAGAAGCAGTGGAGATACAGGGACCGCTTCCTTTTCGTCCTCCCAGGTACTTGCTACCTGCTGCACAGGTGCTGTTTCACTTAATTTTATCTTGTAAACAACCCTGTGGGATTCCTATTTTGTGAACAAGATGCTGAGCTTCCAGAAGCTACAGTTGTTGTTATTATTATTATTACTGCTACTACTACCATTTCTGCTGAGATAGAGTTTTCTTTCTTTGGATAGTCCAAAATTTGTTTCCTGAAGGCTAGGGAATGAACAGGGTTTCATCCTGTCTAGAAATTTCCTGCTTGACAATCTGCACAGTTCTCATGTTTGAAGCGAGAGCTACACAGTTGTTCTTCCTGACTTGTCAACTAGGTCTCTGGAACAATGGCATTGAAGGAAGTGTGAACTTCCTTTACATTTTTCAGTGGGGCATTACCCTGAAATCTGATCAACTCTCTCTAGGGTTTTGACCAGAGAAACCTGGACTCCTGGGGAAGGAAGGATACACACTGAGCTCTGCCTAGCATTTGTCCAGCCCGTTGGTTTGATTTATTCAAGCCGCACTTAAACAATGAGTTGCTTAAACAATAAACATTTCTTTCTCACAGTTCTGGAGACTAAGAAGCACAAGATCAAGATGCTGGCAGATTCTGTGTCTTTTGAGAACCCACGTCTTAATTCATCTTAATTCAGCTGTCATTTTGCCATGTCTTCAGGTGGGAGAAGGGGTAAGAGTTCTCTCTCTGGGGCCTCTTTTCCTATTTTAAGAATTTTTTTTATTTTTTTATTTTTAAATTACAGTTCACATTTCATATTATTTTGTCTTAGTTTCAGGTTTAGAGTGTAACAGTTAGACACTTATATAACTTACAAAGTGATCCTCTCGATAAACCTAGTATTCACCTGGCACCATGCATTACAATATTAGTGGCTATATTCATCGTGCTGTACTTTCCATCCCTGTGTCTGTTTGGTAACTGCCAATCTGCACTTCTTAATCCCTTCACTTTCTTCTCCCATCACCCCAGCCTCTCCCATCTGACAACTATCAGTTTCTTCTCTGTATTTGAGTCAGTCCTGTTTTGTTTTATTTTTCTGTTTATTTTGTTCTTTAGATTCCACATATACAAGGAACCATACAGTATTTGTCTTTCTCTGTCTGACTTATTTTACTTAGTATAATGCCATCTAGGTCCATCCATGTTGTCACAATTGGTAAGACTTCATTCTTTGTTACGGCTGAGTAATATTCCACTGCATATATGTACCACTTCTTTTTCTTTAATATTTTTATTTTAAAAGACGTTTTAGTTTTATTTAATAGTTTCGTGATTATGCTATTACAGTTGTCCTGATTTTTCCCCTTTGTCCCCCTTCTACCCAGCATGCCCCACTCCCTCAGGCAATCCCCCCACCTTTGTTTATGTTCCTGGGTCATATGTGTAAGTTCTTTGGCTACTCTGTTTCCTATAATGTACTTTATATCCCCTTGGCTATTCTGTAACTACTTATTTGTACCTCTTCATGTCCTCACCACTTTACCCAATACCCTACAGCAGCCTCCCATCTGAAAACCATCAAAAAGCTCTCATTATCCATAATTCTGTCTCTGTTCTTCATTTGCTTTGTTTTTTAGATTTGATTGTTGACAAGTATGACTTTATTGCCATTTAAATGTTCATAGTTTTGATCTTCTTTTTCTTAATTAAGTACCTTTAACATTTCATATAATAATGGTTCAGTGACAATGAACTCCTTTAGTTTTACCTTGTCTGGGAAGCTCTCTATTTGCTCTTCGATTCTAAATAATAGCTTTGAGCGGTAGAGTAATCTTGGCTGTAGGTCCCTGCATTTCATGACTTTGAGTATTTCTTGCCAATCCTTTCTAGCCTGCAAAGTTTCTTTTGAGAATTCAGCTGACAGTCTTATGGAAACTCTCCTGTAGGTAACTTACTTCTTTTCTCTTGCTGCTTTTAAGATTCTCTCTTTATCTTTAACCTTTGGCATTTTAATTATGATGTATCTTGGAGTGGGGCTCTTTGCATCCTGGACTCTTTGTGCCCCCTGGACTTGCATGTCTATTTCCTTCATCAAATTAAGGAAGTTTTCTTTCACTATTTTTTCAAGTAGCTTCCCAATTTCATGCTCTTTCTCTTCTCCTTCTGGCACCCCTATGATGCAAATGTTGGACCTCTTGAAGTTGTCTCAGAGGCTGCTAATACTGTCCTCATTCTTTTTGGATTCTTTTTTTTTTTTTCTTGTTGTTCTGATTGGTTGTTTTTTGTTTCCTTATGTTCCAAATCATTGATTTGATTTTTGGCCTCATCCACTCTACTGTTATTTCCCTGTAAATTGTTCTTTATTTCAATTAGTGTAAGCTTCATTTCTGACTGGATCTTTTTTATGCCTCTGAGGTCCTCACTAATTTCCTTGAGCATCCTTATAACCAGCGTTTTGAACTCTGCCTCTGATAGATTGCTTATGTCCATTTTGTTTAGGTCTCTTTCTGGAGTTTTGATCTGTTCTTTCATTTGAGCCATGATTCTTTATCTCCTTATTTTGGCAGCCTCCATGTTTGTTTCTATGTGTTACATAGAGCTGCTCTGACTCCGTGTTCTGTTTGTGTGGCCTAATGTAGTAGGTGTCCTGTTGGGTCCCGTGGCACAGCCTCCCCTTTTACCCAGGGGTAGTTTAGGTGCACCATTCGTGTGGGCTGAGTATATTCTTCTCTTGTAATTAAGCCTTGATTGCTGTTGGCATATCAATGGGAGGGATTTACCCAGGCCAGTGAGCTGCAAGGATTGGCTGTGACAACTGACCATGAACCTGCATCCTCTATGGAGGATCAGCTGTGCAGTGGCAGGGTGGTGGTGCTCTGATGTGGTCTCTAGCTGTCCTAGGGTTTCCTGGGTGGTGTAAGCCAAGGTCAGCCCCCACCTGTGTTTTTCCCAGGGCCACCCTGCTTGAGCTATCAAGAAATCTGAGATAGCTGCTACTTGTGCTGGGCTTGGAGATTCCCAGCTGAAGCTAAGCTTTGACTATAGGCTGGCTGCTGCTAGTGCCAGGTCTGGGGCCCACTGAGTCTGTTGCTAGTTTGAGAGGATTTAGGAAGTTGTTCAGTATGAGCCAAGACCAATCATTCATATGAAAAAGCAGCTTGGGTAGGCCCATAAGTTGGGTGGGGTAGAGTCTCAGGGAATCTCCAGGACAGGTCAAACAATGTTAGCTAGCTTGATGGAATCTCAAATATGGCACCCACTTGCCAGGTCTGTTGGGGGTGGGGTTTAGGAAAAGGACCATGGCCTCTGCTTGCCTTGATGACAGACACTTCAATTTCTCAGTGTTCTACAGGTACCTTCCAAGCTGCTACCCTGGTGCTGGAGCTCAAAGGAGTGAGTCTGAGTAGGTGAGTATATGTGTGGGTTATTTAAGGGAAATGGCTTGGGGCTCCAGAAGTTTCTTGCACTGACTCAATCCTCACTGATTTTTGCAGCCAGAAGATGTGGGAACTTAGCTTTCTGGCACTGGAACCCGGAGCTGGGAAGCCTGATGTGGGGCTCGAATGCCTTGCTCCCTTTAATATCCTCCCTGAATTTTTATCTGCCTCACATGGGTGTGGGACCAGCTTGTTCCGTGTTTCCACCCCTCCTACCAGGATGGATGTGGTTTGTTTAATTCTGTAGTTGTCAGATTTCCATTCAACTGAATTTCTGATGGTTATGAGTGATGGTTGTTTTATACTTTAGTTGTAATTTTGATATGGTTCTGTGAAGAGGTGAGCTATGTGTGCCTATGCTGCCATCTTGACTAGAAGTCAAAGATTTCTTATTTTTTAGGAAGAGAAGAAGGGAGGCAGAAAGAGAGGGAGAGAAACATTGATGTGCAAGGGAAACATCAATGTGCAAGAGAAACATCAATCAGTTGCCTCTCACATGCCCCCAGTTGGCCTGCAACTCAGGCATATGCCCTGACCAGGAATCCAACCAGTGACCTTTCGGTTCATGGTCTGACACTCAACACACTGAGCCACACTGGCCAGGGAATATGTACTATTTCTTTATCCAATTGGCTATTGATGCTCACTTGGCTTGTTTTCATAACTTGGCTATTGTAAATAATGCTGTAGTGAACATAAGAATGTATTAATATATATCTTTTCAAATTAGTGTTTTGGATTCCTTGAATAAATACCTAGAAGTAGAATTGCTGGGTCATACAGTAGTTCTCTTTTTGATTTTCTGAGGAACCTCCATACTGTTTTCCACAGTGGCTGCACCAATCTGCATCCTACCAACAGTGCACTAGGGTTCCCTTTTCTTTACACCCTTGCCAACACTTGTTATTTGACATTGATAATATCCATTCTGAGAGGTGTGAGATGATATATTATTGTGTTTTTAATTTGCATTTCTCTGATAACTAGTGATGTTGAGCATCTTTTTATATATCTATTGGTCATCTGTATGTGTCCTCTTTGGAGAAGTGTCTATTTAGGTCCTCTGCCTACTTTTAATTGGACTGTTTATTTTCTTGATGTTATTTTGTATAAGTTATTTAATCCCCATCAGATATATCATTGTGCAGGATCTTCTTCCAATTGCTAGGTTGTCTTTTTGCTTTGTTGATGGTTTCCTTTGCTATGCAGCAACTTTTTACTTTGACATAATCTCATTTGTTTATTCTATCATGTCTCTCACCTGAAAAGATATATTAAAAAACTATTTTCCATCCCTCTATTTTTTAGTCTGTGTGTCTTTCTATCCAAAGTTGTTTTCTTGTAGACAGGATATATATGGGTCTTGTTTTCTAATCCATTCAGCTATCCTATGTCTTTCTATTTTAATTTAATTAAAATTGAGAATTTTATGTCTGGAGAATTTAATTCTTTTATATTAAAGCAGTTATTGATAGGTATGTAGTTATTGCCATTGTATTATTCATATTTATGTTTTTCCCTTTTTTCTTAAAGAAGTCTCTTTAACATTTCTTGTAATACTGGGTTAGTGGCGATGAACCCCTTTAGCTTTTTCCTGTCTGGGAAACTTTACTTTGATTTTAAATGATAGCCTTGCCAGGTAGAATAGTCTTGGTTGTAGGTCCTTGCTTTTCATCACTTTGAATATTTCATGCCTATCCCTTTTGGTCTGCAAAGTTTCTGTTCAGAAATCGATTGACAGTATTATGAAAGCTCCCTTATAGGTAACTGTCTTTCTCTTGCTGCTTTTAAGATTCTCTTATTGTTTTTAACTTTTGCTGTTTTAATTATGATGTGCCTTGGTGTGCATCTTTTGGGGTTCATTTTGTTTGGAACTTTCTGCACTTCCTGGACTTGGATGTCTATTTCCTTTGACAGCCTAAGGAAGTTCTCAGTCATTATTTCTTCAAACAGGTTTTCAATCCTTGCTCTCTCTCTTCTCCTTCGGGTACACCCATGGCACAAATTTTGTTACATTTGATGTTGCCTCTGTGGTCCCTTAAGCTATCCTTAGTTTGTTAAACTCTTTTTTTCTTTTTGCTGATTTGATTGGGAATTTTTTTGCTACCTTGTCTTCCAAATCTCTGCTTCATCTGTTACTGATTCCTTCTAGTGTATTTTTTTTAACTTCAGTTATTGCATTCTTTATTTCTAACTGGTTTTTGTTAAATAATTTCTATGTCCTTTTTTATGCTTCCTGTCTGTTAAAGTTCTCACTAAGTTCCTTGAGCATCTTTATAATCAGTGTTTTAAATTCTGTATCTGGCAGATTGTTTGCCTCCATTTTGGTTAGTTCTTTTCCTGGAGTTTGTTCTGCTGTGTTCTTGTATTTGGGACATGTTTCTTTCTCTCTTAATTTTGGCTGCCTCTCTGCATTTGTTTCCATTTATTATGTAGATCTGCTGCTATGTTTACCAGTCTTGACAGGGTTAACTTATTTAGTAGGTGTTCTGTGGGGTCCATAGTACAATCTTCCTGATCATCTGAGCTGGGTGTTCCAGGAATATCCCTTGTGTGGACTGTGTGGTTGAACCTTGGCTGCTGTTGGCATATCAGTGGGTGTGGTTGACCTTCAGGGTGACTGGCTATGAGAATTGGCCATGACCACAGCATATGAGCTTCTGTGTGGGGATTAGGCCAATGGCATGTGTTTTACCCCAGTGGGCTCTGGTGCTTGCCAAGACCACTTTTTTGTATGTTGCTTATAGAGCTATTGGATGGTACTGTGTTGTAGTTTGAAGCCACCAACTGGGTGCATTTGTTCTGGGGCCTCTTGGTGGGGATTGAGGGGCTCTGGTGTAGGTGCTACCTGGTAAGAAGTACAAAGCAATCCACAATTGATAGTTTCCTGTGCTTGGCCTAGAAACATGAGAGAGAGGTCACACTGCAATATGAAGCCAGCTGCCACCAGTACCCAGCCTGGTTCTGCTTCACAAAAGGCATAGGGTACCCTGATGCCTGCCACTGCTTGCCAGCTGCCTATAAGGCTCAACCACCAAAAGACCCTCAAGTAGCATGCAAGTTAGGTGAGGCAGTATTTCAGGGAGTTACTAGGATGAGGTGAGTGGTGTTCACAGGGTTAATGCAGATTCAAATTTGGCCATCTTGGTACAGTGCTCACATGGGAAAGATGGCCCCCACCTGCTGGCTGTGTGGGAGGACAGCTTAACACAGGGACATTGGTGGCTGTCTCTCCGGCCTTCGTCCTGAAGCCACATAACTTAGTTTATCCCTGTATGTCTCTGATGCTCCCCAAACTTCTCTCCCTCCAGAGGAGCCCACACTGTGTGCCTGAAAGTGAGCAAATCTGCGTATGGGCCTTTTAAGAGGAATGCCTTCTGTCTCACTCAGATGAACAGAATTCTTGTTGATTTTCATAGCCAGATGTTGTGAGGGCTCTTCTTCCCAGCACTGGTGCTCCAGGATGAGGAGCTTTGTGTGAGATTGGGACCCCTCATTCCTCAGGAGAACCTCTGTAGCTGAGATATCCCTTCCAATTCTCAACCATCACATGTGGGTGTGGGGCCAGACCCTTTCTCATCTCTGCCCCTCCTACCAGTCTTGACATGGCTTCTTTATATCCTTAGTTATAGGACTTCTGTTCAGCTGATCTTCAGATGGTTCACCAGGTTGATTGTTCTATAATTTAGTTGTATTTTTGATGTGATTATGAGAGGAGGTGAGCACACTGTTTACCTAATATGCCATCTTTATTGGAATGTTGTAAGCCCTCCACTATTTTAATGATTAATTCTCAGATTCTTCTAGCTCCATAGGGTGTCTTCCAGTTATCTCTGGGGCCCCAAAAGAGCACCTTACATGAGCCCACAAATGTCTCTGACCACTAAATTTCCCATACAGCATCTGCCGTGTCCTTCCTTTCCTGTTCCAAAGACACGAGGAAGTGTCACCGTGGCTATTGCAAATGGTGCCCCTGGAGTTAATGAGCATCATGTCAAAGGAGCTGCCTCCCTGGCTCCTGGATCATTTGCACAATACAGACCTTGTCTGAAGAGGTCAAATATACCTTTTCCTTCATCCCAACACCACACTTGGTCCCAGTAGTCCAACCTCTGTCTAGAGTCTCACAGTCTCTCATAAAATCAGGCTCTTCCTCTTGTCCCATTTACACCTCATATCCTGCAAACAGCCTCTCAAGGAGAGTGTCTTCTAGATTCATGTACAGTCAAATAACATTTATTCAAAGTCATACCTTAAAATAAAAGATACACATAGAGATGAAGATAAGACTTGATGCTTCCTAAGCTACAGAGTACAAGAGCAGACAATTTTAGGTTTCCGACTAAGGTTCTCAGTCCTGGATCCATGTGGCAGTAATGCCTGCATCTTTCCCAAGACCAGTGAGTGCACATTTGCTTTACCTTTAGGAAGTGTAGGAGCCTATCGTGGTCACTTTTAGTAAAAAAAAAACAAAACAAAACAAAAAACAAAAAACCCCCCCCCAAAATAGTATGCCCCAAAAGTTCATTCATTCAATACACATGAACTGAATTCCAACCAAGTATCAGCTACTAACCAATGGATACTTGGGATCCATTGCAAAGAGCCCTGCCTCGTGTGGTTTTTATTCCAGAACAGAACCCTGGAGACAGATAATTTCTTGCAAATACTATATGGTAGCTTATTCCTCCGCCCCACATTGTGTCTTCCTTTCAGAATTCCAAAAGTATTTTTTTAGCTAAGTCTTAGCCAGAGCACTATATTATATACAGATAGGGAGATTTTTTAAGTGTGTGGTTGTTGAATTTTTAAGAATGTTTACACTGTGCAGTCTCCATCAGAATACATATAGAGAAAACATTTCTACCACCCCCAAAAGTTCCCATCTGCCCTTTCCCAATCAATCTTCTCTCACCACCCTACTCAAATACCTATCTGCTTGGTCACTGTTTTAAAAAAGTTGGAAACAGCAGCCAGTCACCTGAAGACAAGAGATGTTGCCTAAGACAAAGTTTGATAGCTTAAAGATAGAAGTACGAGGACCATATGCAAGGAAACAGAAGAAGCTGCACCTGCCAGTCCACAGTTGGGGGCTGGGCCAGGATGAGGGCCAGGAACCCCTGGGCTCCATCTCTGTGTTTCCCTGCTGAGCCCTGCCAAAGGGCAAGACGGAAACTCTGCTCCCAACAGATAGCACAGGTTCATCTCTCATCCACCCCCTTCCGCTGTTGGAATATTGCTGGTCCCTGGGGAAGGGCCCTCTTTGACCCAGGAATGGTAACTGTTACAACAGTCTGTGGTGTGTCAGGGGAAATACAATCCTGCAGCCTTGAATCTTTTTTTGGAAACAGGTGGGGTATAAATTATAAATGACTACACGTGCTAGTCCTGTAAGGGATTAAGGGACAACTAAAGAAAACACAAAACTCTACAACAATGTTAAGTTTCCAATGTAACCAGTGGCTCCAGGACTTTGGAATTTTTAACACAAGTGAAGCTTTAAAAAAAAAAGTAACATATTTTGGTAGCTTTTTACTTTGCCAAGAAGAACAGTAACCACTCATTTCTATCACCATTATGTCATAAAAAAGACAAATTAATAACCTCAAAGGTCAAAAAGACAATCTCAGAATGAGATTGCCAGGCGCTGGTTCCCAAAAACTACCGGTGAAGTAGAAAGTTTATAGCCTGAAGAATCAGAGAAATAAGTTCAAATCCCATCTCTGTTAGTGTACTTGGAGCTTACTTTGCATTCTGCTTACCTATCTATTGCTGTGTAACAAACTACCCCAAAACTTAGTGGCCAAAATAACAACCATTTTATTACACTTATGTATTCTATGGGTCAGGAATTTGGACAGGACACAGGTAGATGGCATGTCTGCTTCAGTATATATAAAAGCCCATCTGGGAAGACTCAAATAGCTGGGAGAGACTCTAATGACTAGGGGTTAGGATCATCTGGATGCTTCTTCACTAACATGCCTGGTGCCTGAACTGGGATGACTTGAAGGCTGGGTTTAGCTGAGACTGTCAACTGGAATCCCTTCATGTGGCCTTTCCATGTGATTTGGGCTTCCTCATAGCATGGTGGCCTCAGTGAAGTCACAGTTCTTTCATTAAGCCAGGTGGTTCAGTGCTCCAAGAATGTGTAATAGATAAGACAGAAATTACATGGCCTAAGAAACAATTGTTTCTGGCCAAGACAAAGGCATAGGTAGAAATGCTTCACTTCCTTGCACAACCAAAAGGATAACAACCAATTTAAAAACAAAAAGCAACCAGAAATGCCAGAATTTCAAACTTCATTGAGGTCCAACAACCAAGGAGTTAGAGAAGCATTCATCCAGACTAGTAGGAGGGACAGTGACAAGCAGCCAGGGCAGAGAGGATGTGCAACAAAATGGCGGACCGGGTGGATGAGGTGGGGGTTGGCTGACTAGGCGGTCTCACATTTGTGTACAGATGAGCTGGGAGGAACAACTGTGGAGTGAGACAGACAGCAAAACCCAGGGTTTCAGTGAGGGAAACTAAAGACTCAAAACCTCTGGCTGTAAAAACCTGTGCAGGTTGAGCTACTGGAGAAACTCCCAGCCTCACAGGAGAGTCTGCTGGAGAGGCCCATGGGGTCCTAGAATATACACAAACCCACCCATCTGGAAATCTGTACCTAAAAGGGCACAATCCTCTTGTGGGAAGTGAGGGAAGTGATGGAAGGCGGGAAGAGAGGCAAGCAAGTGCCATTGTTCTCTCTATTACCCCTCCCCCATAGAGCCACAACGCACCAAAGAGGGTTGCCCCACCTGAGTGAATACCTAAGGCTCCACCCCTTACAACATAATAGGTGCACCAAGACAAAGTAATATGGCCCAAATGAAAGAACAGATCAAAACTCCAGAAAAAGAACTAATTGCTGAGGAGATAGCCAACCTACCAGATGCAGAGTTCAAAACGCTGGTAATCAGGATGCTCCCAGAATTGATTGAGCTTAGTTGCAAAATCAAGAAACAAATGAAGGCCATACAAAGTAAAATAAAGCAAAATGTATAGGGGAACAACAGGGAGAGGAAGGAAACTGGGACTGAAATCAATGATTTGGAAGAAAAAGAAGAAATAAACATCCACCGGAACAGAATGAAGAAACAAAAATGCAAAAAAAATGAAAGGCTGAGGAAGCTCTGGGACAACTTTAAACATTCCAACACCCCAATCATAGAGGTGCCAGAGGAGAAGAGAAAGAATAAGAAATTGAAAACTTATTTGAAAAAATAATGAAGGACAACTTCCCCAATCTGGCGAAGGAAATAGACTTCCAGGAAGTTCAGGAAGCTCAGAGTCCCTGAGAAACTGGATCCAAGAAACACACCAAGACACATCATAATCATATTACCCAAGATTAAAGATTAGGAGAGAATCTTAAAAGCAGTAAGAGGAAAGGAGAGAACTACATATGTATATACATGCATACAAAGGAGTGCCCATAAGACTATCACATGATTTCTCAAGAGAAACCTTACAGGCAAGAAGGGGCTGGAAAGAGGTATTCCAAGTCATGAAAGGCAAGGACCTACATCCAAGATTGCTCTATCCAGCAGAGCTATTATTTAGAATGGAAGGGCAGATAAAGTGCTTCTCAGATAAGGTAAAGTTCAAAGAGTTCATCATCACCAACTCCTCATTATATGAAATGTTAAAGGGACTTATCTGAGAAAAAGAGGATAAAAAACTATGAACAGTAAAATGACAATAAACTCATAACTATCAACAACTGAACATAAAAAACAAAAACTAAGCAAAGAACTAGAACAGGAACAGAGCCACAGAAATGGAGATCACATGGAGAGTTATCATTGCAGAGCGGGAGGGGGAGAATGAGAGTAAAAGATACAGGGAATAAGAAGCATAATAGGTAGGCACGAAATAGACAGGGGGAGGTTAAAAATAGTATAGGGAATGGAGAAGCCAAAGAACTGATATATACTACCCATGGACATGAACTAAGGGGTTGGGGGAATTGCGGGAAGGTGGGGGTACAGAATAGAGGGGGATAGAGGGGAGACAATAATTGGGACAATATAATACCATAGTCAATAAGATATACTTAAAAAAAAGACCCTGACAGACATAGCTCAGTAGATTGATCACGGGCCTATGAACCACACGGTTGTGGTTCGATTCCCAGTCAGGGTACATGCCTGGGTTGCAGGCCACTTCCCAGCAGGGGACTCACGAGAGGCAACCACACGTTGATGTTTCTCTCCTCTCCTTCCCTTCCTCTCTAAAGATAAATAAATAAAATCTGAAAAAAAAAAAAGAAACTGCATGGCATTTATAACTCACTCCTCCTGTAAAATATTGGTTTAATTATTCATATCTTCACCCAGAATCAACAAGATGGGACATAGACCACAACTCTTTATGGGATACATATCAAAGAATTTGCAGCCATTTAAAAATAAAATGTTTAATTAAATTTATTGGGGATAACATTGGTTAACAACATTATAAACTTTTCAGTTGTACAAGAAAATAATTTGACATCTTGTACCCTATTGCACACTCCTCACCCAAAGTCTAGTCTTATTCTGTCACCATATACTTGACCCTATTACCCTCTTTTCCCTCCCCTCCCTCTTTGTCCTCTGGTAACTACTATCCTGTTGTCTACATATATGAGTTTGGTTTTTGTTCATTTGTTTGTTACTTTTTGTTTCATATTCCACACCAGTACATCATATTGTTTTTGTTCTTTTTCATCTGCCTTTAGTATAACACTCTCATGATCCATCCATGTCACAAATGGCAATATTTCATTGCTTCGTGGCTGAGTAGTATTCCATTGTATATGTGTACCACATCATTTTCTTTTTTTAATTTATTTTTTTATTGATTATGCCATTACAGTTGTTCTATTCCCCCTTCATTCCCCTCCACCCTACCCCCCGTCCCCACCATTCCCCCCCTTTAGTTTATGACCATGTGTCTCAAGTTCTTTAGATTCTACATTTCCCATATTATTGCAATAGCAACACAAGTTGTTATGCTATGTATAACACTTGTATGTATACATAACACAGCTATGTATATGCTATGTAAAATGCTATGTATCATTATAGCATTTTATAAAAGAAAAAACCAAGGCTCATGAAGACCATAACATTCACCTCAAACTGATAAACCATTGAGTTAATATCTGGCTCCATACATTTTCCTGTGCTCATGGCCCCTCAAGTGAAGGGGCTTAATATATTTAAGCCCACAGACCATACCTTCTCACCAAGCAGGTGAAGGAGCTGCAGGTGCTTAATATTGCTCAAAAAGGCCTGGGACCTGCCTTCCTCCTGGTTGATCTGTTTCTAAAAATCAGCTTCAGAAACCTTTAGCTATACCTCTCATTCTTTGTTTCTCATTATGCTCTTTGGGCTCAGTGTTGGGTTTTGCCTCTTTGAGTTAACTATCTGTTTGCCTTAAAGGACCTTGCCCTGACTTGTCCTTCTGCCTTCAGCAGGCTGAAGCATGGGGATTGACCCAACTGGCTGGCACCTGTTGCCAGGGGATTTGGACAACCTAAAATATTCAACATCGATGACACAGGTATGATAAGAGTTAGCAGTAGCAGCTGGGCCATTCTTCACTGAGGTTCCTAATGCGTTGGTCTGGCCAGGAGCCCAGGGCCCTAGTTAGAGTAATTTATTAATTTCTCTCACTTGCAAGTGCCAGAAGACTATCCTGTGTCCAAAGGGACTAGTAAAGGTCTACAGCAGCATCAGACAATATGTCCTCACACAACAATGTCCAAAGAGGGGAAAGGAGCAAGGACCTATGACATTTTTAATAAAAAGGAAATACTTCTCAGAAGCTCCCTACCCCCAGACTTCCCTTTGCATTTCAGGGGCCAGAAGAGGATCAGATGGTCATACCAACCAATTCCTGGCAAAGGGAATGAATATACTCTGACTGCCTTGACACATTTATGATTTTCTTCTCATGGGCAGGGCCACCTGAGAAAATGGGAAGCAGAACTAGGGGGATGGGAAGCTGATTTATGGGAATCATAATGGGATCAGATGGAAGATGGTACCTCATCTCTCTTTAAGCAGTGTTAGGCACCTGAGTCAGCTAAAATGAGGAGACAAACATATCCTAAATGAAAGGGCAGGAGAAAGCTAAGAAAAAAATGGATGCAAGAAAATCTACTAGATACAGTTTGAAACACAGGTTATAAGTATGCTCAAGGAACTTAGAAGAGCAATAGGTGACCCAGTAAGAACTTAAACAAGGAGACAGAAACCATAAAAAAAACTAGACAGAAATGAAAAATATCATAACTAAAATGAAGAATACATTATATGGAATCAACTGCAGATTAGATGAAGACAAGAATTGAATAAGCAATTTGGAAAACAAGGAAGTGGAAATACCCAATCAAAATAGCAAAAAAAAAAATTTTTTTTTAACGGAGATAGTCTAAGGGACCTCAGGGACATGATCAAGATAACAACATCTGCATCATAGGAGTTCTAGAAGGAGAGAGAGCAAGGAATTGAGAACCTATTTGAAAAAATAATGACAGCAAACTTTCCTAACTGGATGAGGGAAATAGACCACAAGTCCAGGAAGCACAGAGAGCCACACACCAGAGCATATCAAAGTTAAAATGCCAAAGGACAAAGATGAGGAGAGAATCTTAAAAGCAGTAAGAGAAAACCTGTTGGTTACATACAAGGGAATTCCCATAAAATTGTTAGCCAATTTCTCAACAGAATCTTTGCTGGCCAGAAAGGATTGGCACAAAATATTCAAAGTGATGAAAAGCAAGGGTCTACAATTGATTTTACTCTACCCAGCAAGGCTATCGTTTAGAATTGCAGGAGAGATAAAAAGCTTCCTGGTCAAGAAAAAAACTAAAGAAATTAATTACCACCAAACCAGTATTACAAAAAATGTTAAAGGGCCCTTGAAGAAGAAAGAAGAGGAGGAGGAGGAAGAGAAGGTGAAGGAGAGACAAAAATATGAATAATGAAAGAGATTAAATACCTCAGTAAAAAGACACCACACCACAGGAATTTAATTAATAGTTTTAGATTATTTCACCCTAAAGCAGCAGAATATATATACATCTGTCTGGAAAAAATCCAGTCATAACAAGAGTGAGAATGATTTATGCAATATTGATGTAACCTGGCAGCCAAGTAGAGTGGACTGGAATGAGCATCCATGAACAATGACACCTTCACTGTACTAGTCAGTGAGGGTGGTAGACGCTGTTGAGGGAGCATGTGTACTGTGTGGTGTAGCATTCAAAATGACTGAGCGAGTAGAGCAAGTCTGCATTAATTTTGCATTAAACTTGAACATTCCTCTGTGGAAACTATTTGGATGATTGAGAAGGATTTTGGGGATGATACAATGAATGAAGCAAATGCAAGTGTGGCACAAATGCTTCAAAGATGATTGAGAATCTGTTCAAAGTGACCCACATTCTGAAAGGCCTGCAACAAGCAGAACACCTGAGAATGTTGAATGTGTATGGACAGCAGTCAACAAAGATCAGTAACTGCCAGTGTGAGAACTAGAAGGTAATCTGAGGATTCCAAAACCTACTGTGTCCAAGATTTTGATGCAGGATCTTGGCATGAAATGAGTCATGGCAAAATTTGCTCTGCAGCTTCTGCTGCCAGAGCAAAAGGAACATTGCCGTGCAGCTGGGAGAACTGTGTGAGGTCTTAAGGTGACTACCGTGAAGGGGACTGGGGCATCATTGTTCTGTATACAATGTTTCTTGTATCTTCTTCAATAAATGTCTCTATTTTTCATATTCCATGGCTGGCTACTCTCTGAACAGACCTTATATACCACAAGATTTCACTTAAATGTTGAATCTATAAAGCAGAAGAAATAAGCAAATAAAATTCATTACATACAGAGAACAAAGTGATGGTTGCTATGTAGGAGGAATGTTGGGGGCTGGGTGAAAAAGGTGAAGGGATAAGAAGTACAAATTGGCAGTTACAAAATAGTCAAGAGGATGTCAGTAATATTATAATAGCTCTGTACGGTGTCAGGTGGGTACTAGACTTATTGAGGGGATCACTTTGTGTTATAATTGTCTAATCATTATGCTGTAATGCTGGAACTATTATAATATTGAATGTCAACTTTAATTGAAAAATTTAAAGAAATTTTTTAAAAACTTAATGCCAAGATCCTTCATAAAATGAATATATTGTTTAAGTTAGGTGCAAAATCAGTGAGGAAGTTAATTAAAAACAGTACTTTTGCCCTGGCTGCTGTAGTTCAGTGGGATTGAGTGCCAGCCTGCAAACCAAGAGGTTGCTGATTTGATTCCTGGTCAGGGTACATGCCTGAGTTGCAGGCCAGGAGAGGCAGCCTATTGATGTTTCTTTTGCACATCAATGTTTCTCTCTTTCTCCTTCCCTTCTCTCTCTAAAAGAGAAATAAAATCTTTTTTTTTAGCGAGTACTTTTAATGTACAGAAGGCTTATTTAAGCATAATTACAAAACTCAGAACCTACAGAAAATACGTAAATAGAACCATTCAAAATTTTTTAACAGTTTGAAAAAAAAATACAGTGATCAATGTCCAAAGGAAAAAAATGACAAATTGGGAAAAAAACATTTTCAGTGTGGATCAAAAGCTTTATTTTCTGACTATATAAAAATTTAAGTCAATCAATAAGAAAAAAGTGAATTATAAAACATAGTTACTGCCCTGGCTGGTGTGACTCAGTTGGCTGGAGTGTAGTCCCATAACCAAAAGGTTGAGGGTTTGATTCCCCATCAGGACACACACCTAGGTTCCAGGTTTGATTCCCCATCGGGGTGTAGATGGTGCCCCATCTGGTTGAATATGGAGGCAACCAATTAATGCTTCTTTCTCAAATTGATGTTTCTCTTTTTCTCCCTTCCTCTCTCTAAAATAACAATGAAAAATGTTGTGGGGTAAGGATAAAAAAAATCAAAAAAGGTTACTGAACTTCATAAAGTACATCATAAAATTTATTTTATGATTTTTAAAATTAGCTTTACTGAAGTATAATTCATACACAATAAAATTCACCAATTTTAAGTGTAAAGTTTTGTGAGTTTTGACATATGTATATGATTATACAATCTGGATATAGAATTTTTCTACCACCCCAAATTTTCCTCTTACCTTTTTGCGATCATTTCTCTTTTCCCATCCTGAGGCAGGAGATGGAATAGCAAATCCTGAGACACTACAGCTGCCATCAGTCAGCATCCTGATTTCTTGTGACACCTGATAATAATTTGCTTTGCGGATTCCTTCCTGAGTGGACAATCAAAGAGGATTGTGGGAAATTGCATGTGTAGAAGCTTAAGTAAAAATTCTATGAAGCCTATAGCCATTCAATAAAAGAGAGCCATTCCCTGGCCAGAGATGGCTTGCTCCCACTTCTTGGGAAGTGTACTTTCCTAAATAAATTTCCTACTTGCCTTGCTTTACAATATCTGTGTGATCAGCTCAATTTTTTGTTAGCAACTACAAGGAGCCTGGACCTCATCTCCATCTGTAGCAATAACTTGCATCTGAGGACTACTGATGTACTTTCTATCACTATGATAGAGTTCAGGGAGGCATGAGCAGCTCAAACTTATAGAGTAAAACAAACTTATAGAGTATAAACATTTGTTATGTTTATAATATCATGTAAATGGAATTATACAGTGTGAGTCTTTTGTATATGGGTTCTTATACCTAGCACAATGCTTTTTAGATTCATCCATGTTGTTGCAATTATCAGTAGTTTGTTCTTTTTTATTGCTGTGTAGTATTCCATTGAAGGGATATACTGTAGTTCCCCTTAGCCTCAATGGATACACTCCAAGACCCCAGTGGGTGTCTAAAACCATGAATAGTACCAAATCCTATATTACTTTGTTTTTTCCTATACATATATACACATACATACATACACCCTTTTCATTTAGATTTTTCTTTTATCCTCACTTGAGGACATTTTCATTTGCTTCTTTAGAGAAAAAGAGGAAGGGAGAAAGAGAAACATCAATACAAGAGAAGCGTGGATTGTTTGCCTCCATGAGCACCCAGGCTGAGGGTTCTCGCTGGGACTGGGGACTGTATGGTCTAGACTGGGAGTCTCATGCACCTTCCCCTGGAACAAGGATGAATTCACAACCTAGCTATGTGTCCTGACCTGAAATCAAACCTACAACCACTCAGTTAGAGATGATGCTCCAAAAACTGAACCACACTGGCCGGGGCCATACATGCCTTTTCACTTCAGGGAAGTACTTGATGGCTTCTCTTTGGCATATCTGAATTTCCAGTACCACTACTCTTGCACTTTAGTGTCATTTTAAGTAAAATTAGGGTTACCTGAATACAAGTACTATGATATCGAGACAGTCAATCTGATGACTTGGATGCCTACCAAGTGACTAGTAGGTGAGTAATGTATACAGCCTGGCAATTCTGGACAAAGGAATGAGCTGTGTCCTTTTGGGAACCACCCTGCATGGTTTCAGAAGCTGTAACCCCACATGGCTAAGGCTGAGTGAGAGACCTTGGGACCCTAAGCCACCGAGACAAAACTTATCCCCCTGGCAGAAGCACTACCTCTGCCCACTTTACTTCACCCTGCCTGGCCCCCAGTGCTTGACTGGTTAGCCAATGACGGATAAGATTCCTCAAGAGAGGGACAACCTAAGACAGGCATGGTCATGAGGGGGCCCTCAGGGAAGGACTTGGGGGTCTATGGAAAAAGGGGGTGATGGACCCTTGCCCCTTGGCTTTGACATAGCCTGAGTCCTCATTCTGTCTGCAAGAAGTCTCCTAATCTCTTGGCTGCTTACTTCTCCAACCTGACTTAAGCCTGAAACAATGCTGGAGGTGGGTGCGGCCCTGTGCTGGAAAGGGCGAGTTCCCCAGGGTGATTAGGCCTAAGAAAAAAAAGCATAAAATCCTGTGAAATCTGCTTTGCTAATACCCTCAATTTAAATGCTAAGGGTCCAAGCATGAAATAAGTTTGTTTCCCCAAAGTTTTATGGCCCTTTAGCTATTTGACCTGAACTCAAAATAGGCTCTCAGAGTTCTTTGAATGCTATCTATTTGATCATTACTGCCTGACAATGATTGATGAGCTTTCCATGTACGCCCTATGTTCCTATGCAAATTAAAGCCAAGAAAAGCCTGTCAAGACAAGGGTCTGCTCGCTCTCCTCTTGAGAGAGGGGCTGAGGTGCTCTGAGGCGCTCTCCCCTTGACAAAGTGGCCATGCCGTCCCTTTTCCTCCACAGGACTCACAAGTCCATGTGAATTTGTCTCATCTCAGCCATAATGCCACAGACACTGTGGACATATGCCCACATCAATGTCCCTGACAGGATAGATTAATTATACTACTGAGGATGGCACATAGTTTAAAACTATGAGCCACTTATTTCTGAAATTTTTATTTAATATTTTGGGCTGAGGTTAACCACAGGTAGCTGAAGCCATGGAAAAGAAAACCCAAGATAAGGGAGAACCAATGTATCACAATTTGTTTATCCAATTACCAGTCGATGAACATTTTTTTTCCAGTTTGTTGTCATTATAAATAAAGCTGCTATGAACAGGTCTTTATATGGACATGTGTGTTTACTTCTCTTGGCTGAATATCTAAAAGGTAGCATTTCTAAGTTATATATAAATATATGTTCAACTTTAAAGGAAACCACCAAACCACTTTTACAAAATCCTTGTGCCATTTTACACCCCCTCCAGCACAGTATGAGAGTTCTATTGCTCTGCACCCTTGTCAGAACTGAATATGATCAATCTTCTTAATTTTAGCCATTCTTATCAGTGTATGTTGGTATCTCACTGTGGTTTGAAGTTGTATTTCTCTAATGATGTTGAGCATCTTTTTACACCTTCTTTGCATTTAGATAGTTTCTTTGGTGAAATGTCTGTTCGGATATTATATATTTTAAGGTCTTTGTCTGCTAATTCCATTATCTCTGTCATTTCTTGGTCTGTTTCCATTGATAGATTTTTTTTCCTTGCTATGAGTCATGTTATTTTCATGCCTGATTACTTTTGCCTGCATGTCATACATTGTGAATTCCACCTTATTGAGTATTGGATTTTGTTGTTTTTCATTAAATACTGTGGACTGTTTTGTTGTTGTTGTTGTTTGTTTTTTCTTTTTTCTTTTTTTCTGGAGCACAGTTAAGTTACTTGGGATGACCTTGATCCTGTGGAGTCTTGCTTTTAAGCTATGTTAGGGCAGTCCCAAATCAGTTTTTAATAGAGCTAATTTTGCCCTAATACTAAGTCCACTTTTGAGGACTCTATACAATGCTTCATATTTTAAGAGGTCTTTCCATTTGAGCTGGTGTGAGGACAAAATATTTCCATCCCTGTGTGAGCTTCAGGAAATGTTTGGTATACTGCTTTCTGGTGGTTCTCTCCTTGGCCTCCTAGAATTTCGCCCATGCATGCCCTGAACAGTATTCAGCCAAATACTTGAGAGACTCTTTCTCCAGATCTCTGGAGCTCTCTCTCCATGCCCTCCTCACTGATACTCTGCTCCACAAATTCCCACTGCTTCAGTTTTCCAGAACTGTGATCTCTGTCTCCAGAACTCTGTGAGATTGCTGGACCCTGGATTCCCCCTCCCATAGTGATAGCTGCTTTGAGACAGCAATCTGCTTGGATTCCCCCTCCAGCAGTGATACCTGCTTTGAAACAGCAATCTGTGGCAATTATAAAACTCACATCATTTGTTTCCCTTGTCATAGTTATCACAAGCCCATGCTGCCTGTTGTCCAATGCTTGAAAGCAGTTGCTGGATGCATTTCTTTGTTTCTCTAGCTGTTTACAATGGGTGAAAATTCCCACAGTGGTAGGTGCTTCAACTTTAAAAATCCTAGGGGGGAAAACTTTGGCTCAGCTTATGTCCAGTGATCACTCAGGAACCAATCAAGGTAGTAAGAACATGTGAGGACATGGCACTTTTAAAGACTGGAGTGTGGGAAGAATCATTCTCCAATACCAAATGGAAAGGACTTCCCAGAAGAAGGGGGAAAGGGTGCAGGCAAAAACAGATAATAAGCATCCACTATAAACAGCAGTTCAGTGGAACCAAAAAAGACCCCGAATGGCCTCAGCAATCTTGAGAAAGAAGAACAAAGTTGGAGGGCTCATAATACCTGGTATCAAACTATGCTGCAAAGCAACTGTAATCAAAACAGTCTGGTACTGGTATAAGAACATACACATAGATCAATGGAATAGAATAGAGAGCCTAGAAACAAAGCCATGTCTTTATGGTCAATTAATATTCGACAAAGAAGGCTAGAGCATACAATGGAGTAAGGACAGTCTCTTCAATAAATGGTGTTGGGAGAACTGGACTGATACATGCAAAGACATGACACTAGACCACCAACATATACCATACACCAGAATAAACTCAAAATGGATAAAAGACTTAAATATAAGTTGTGATACTATAAAAACCCTAGCAGAAAACATAGGAAGTAAAATTTTAGACAGCTCATGTAGCAATATTTTTTAAAGCAACTTTTATTTTAAATTTTTTTCATATTTTAAATTTTATTTCAATTGTTGTTCAAGTACAGTTTTCTCTTTTACTCCCATCCATGTAGCAATATTTTTAATGAATATTTTATATCTCCTAGGGCAAGGGAAATAAAGGGAAAAATAAACAAATGGGACTGTACTAAATTAAAAAGCTTCCACACAGCTAAAGAAACCAATATCAAAATGAAAAGAGAACTGACTGTATGGGAGAACATATTTCCAATGATACATTGGGCAAGGGTTTAATCTCCAAAAAATATATATATAAAGAGCTCATACAACTCCATACCCAGAAGACAAACAATCCAATTAGAAAATGGGCAAAGGACCTGAATAGACACTTCTCCAAGGAGGACAGAGAGATGGCCCATAGACATATGAAAAGATGCTCAACATTACTAGTAATCATAGAGATGCAAATTAAAACTGTAATGAGCTATCACCTCATATCTGCCAAAATGACTATCGATAATAAATCAACAAACAACAAGTGCTGGCGAGGATGTGGAGAAAAGGGAACCGTAGTGTACTGTTGGTGGGAATGCAGACTGGTGCAGCCACTGTGGAAAACAGCATGGTCTTTTCTTCAAAAATTCGAAAATAGGCCCTAGCTGGTGTGGCTCAGTAGATTGAGTAATAGCCTGCAAACTAAAAGGTCACTAGTTTGATTCCCATTCAGGGCACAAGCCTGGGTTGTGGGCCAGACTCCTAATGGGGGCTGTGAGAGGCGACCAATCAATGTATCTCTCACACATTGCTATTTCTCTCCCTCTCATTCTCTCTCCCTTCTTCTCTCTCTAGAAGTAAATAAAAAAATTAAAAAGTAGAACTGCCTGTTGACCAAGTGATTCCACTGCTGAGAATATACCTAAGAATCCTAAAACACCAATTCAAAAGAATTTATGCACCCTTCTGTTCACAGCAGTGCTATTTACAACAGCCAAGATTTGTAAACAGCCTAAGTGCTGACCAGTATATGAGTGGAAAAAGAATCTGTGGTACATTTACACAATGGAACACTACACAACAGAAAAAAAGAAGGAATTCCTACTTTTTGTGATAGCACGGATTGAACTGGAGACTCTCATGCTAAGTGAAATAAGTCAGTTGGTGAGAGAAAAATATCATGTGATCTCACTAATAAGAGGAATCTAATGAACAAAATAAACTAATGAGCAAAATAGAACCAGAGGCATGGAATCATGGAACAGGCTGACAGCTGTCAGAGGGGTGAGAGGAGGTGGGAACCGACTGAAAGAAGGTAAAGGGATTAGTCAAAGAACTTACACACATGGACAGCCGTGTGGGGACTGACTGCGGAAGTTGGGGTGGGCTGGGTGGAGGGCTAGAAAATGAAACAACTGTAATAGCATAAACAATAAAACATCAAAAAATAACAGTAGTTCGTGTGAAAAAGGACTTCAAGTGAACCAACTAATAAGGCTATATAAGAATCCCATTGTTTAGAAGGCTGTATCTATTTCCTGACCTCACGTTTTCCAGGGTCAAGGACAAACTGGAGGAGGTCTCAGATAGAGATATGCAATATGTGTTGTAACAGCTACACTGAAAGAGATACAGTGAAATGAAAAAGTAAATTTCTTCTCTCTTTGTTCTTTCCCCAGCTCTGTCTACCAAAGCTTTCTCTGTGGGGCATATTTTGTCCCACCCCTGAGTGCCGTCTGGGGTTGGTGCCACTAGTTTTCTGTTTCTCTTGAGATAACAGAAAGACCTCCAGGCATTTTAATCCCATGAATAGTCTCATTTCATTAATTAAAATGTCCAGTTCTGTGTAATAGTCAAACTTGAGAATTTCATTTACAGGAACAGAGAGAGAGAGCTCTCCTGTGTTCCAGGAGAGAAACAGCATGTATAGAACTCCTCTGTGTTTCCACCAAGAGGATCTCTTTGGACCACAGCATTCCTTCCACCCTCTCAGGATGTTAACAGCATATTCTGGCCTCTCTAGGAAGGGGTAGGGAATTGGTCTCAGGAAGGTCCTGTTTGCTTGGTACTATCCTGATCTGCCTCTTAGGTATTCCAAGTTTTTTCTGTGGGGTATTGTTGTAACCATATTACCTTGGGTAAAATATGGTGAGGCTACACATAGGTCAAGAGAAAGAAACCAGAAAGTTTAGCAGTTTTGTTACACTTACAGTTTCCTGGACAGAACACCACATGCCATGCGGGGCCACTCAGGGTCAACACTGGGGCGGATTACAAGGCGGAGGGAGAGAGGGTGACTGGTTTCTGCACGAAGAAAAGGGCAGGACAAGCAGTCTGACTAGCTGGTTGGAATAATTCAGTGGGCTCTAAAGTACAGGGGCTGTCCCTGGTTGTTTCGTACCTGGCTCTGGGGTGCTTAGGGAGGGTGTATAGTGGTCCGGATTTGACAGCCTGATAAGAGAGGTGTTTGGGGAAGTGGACTTAATTGGCTAAGAAGGGGAACTAACTGGCCTCTAGCCAGGGTCTCAAAACTAGGTCAAGACAGTATTTTAAAAAAATTACAGATATTTCATGGGTTCTTTTGAGACCCCTTGTCATAGAGGATGTCTCATCTGCAGTCACCTTATTGTGGTCCATTTCCAGCCCCTTTAGGCCAAAATCTGAGGTTCTCTAGCTTCTGCTAGGAAACTGTCTTGGGTAGGGTTCCTTTAAAGAACACTCCAAGCTAGCTCTCTCCTGTGCCTCTCACATCCTACACTGAATTATACATGACTTGCGCATCGGCAAGGGAGAATAGTGCTCTTAGAGAGACCACAAAGGGAGGTGAGGAAGGCAGCAGCAGAGTTGAGGAGCAGGGGACAAAGGCTTTCCGAGCAGAAGAAAATAATGTGGACAAGAATTTATGTAATAAGGGTGCTGGGGGAGGAGAGTGAGGCACTTGCCTCAGGGGCAAAAATTAAGGGAATGCCACAAAATGCAATAATCAAGATAAATAAACACTATGTTTAATCTTCACCTGAGGACATGCTTCCATTGATTTTAGAGATAGAGGGAGAGAGAGAAACATCGATGTGAGAGAGAAAGATGGATCAGTTGCCCCTGTGTGTGCCCTGACCTGGGGTAGGACCCACAACCTAGGTATGTGCCTTCACTTGGAATCAAACCCGGAACACTTCAGTGCACAGAACGATGCTCCAACCAGCTGAGCTCTGTCGCCAGGATGCAATGTGTATGCGTTTAAATACAAATAAAGAGTGTGTATCGGGTGCACAATTTCCCTTTCGCCTGAGGCTCCAAGATGGCTCAGTAGGACACTGGTGCTGTGCAAATAGAAACTTCTAGCTCCCTCTTGGCCATATTGTACCTCGGAGCCAATTCCACACCAAAATGCTCAAGCAGCCCCCTAATGAAAGGACTTCCTTAGAAAGTAACCTTTTATTTGAGCCTTGAAAAAGATTAGGCATGGAGTACAGCATGAACAGGGGAGAGGGAAGAGCATATTTGTAAACCCAAAATGCAAAAGTAAAAAGAGCTACAGGGATGTTTGGGGAATGGTGATGGCAGTGAGTTTGTAGGCAGAGACCAGATTATGTAGGAACTCTAGAATTTTCAATGGGAGAGGCACACGCCTGGGTTTGTTTCTTATGCAGTTAATGCCTTGTTGAGGGATCGGGTCTGGATACAGGTAAATCCGTCACGAGGCTCGCGCTATACCTAAGGGATGACTGAATCCCAACCAGGGAAGGTAGACAGATTCCCGAAGTCCAGGTCCAGTTTCGCACCCTAACACCGAGGGGAGGGAGACACCCGGGCTCCTGCCCTGCCAACCGCACCACCTCAGGGTTCCACTTGAGTGGCTAGTGCTCCAGCACGCGGGGAGGAACCGCCCGAAATCAGCAGCGGGCCGGGTCAAGTGGGGCGGGGCGGGTCGAGCTGGTGCCCGATCCGCGGCCGCCCAATCGCCGCGGGCCCACCGAGCCCCGGGGGCTGGGGCCGCCGCCGCAACGTGCCGCGGCTGCGCCGACGCGCGAGCGCCGGGCAGCGCGGCGGGCGCGCTCAGTCTGGCGGCGGCGGCCGTGCGCGAACGGACGTGCCCGGAGCACCGCAGCCGCCCAGCCGCCCAGCCGCCCAGCCGCCCAGCCACCCGCGGCCGCCCCGCCGCGCGAGCCGCACCGCCCGCCATGGTGTCATGGATCATCTCCAGACTCGTGGTGTAAGTGGCCTTCTTCCCCGAGTCCCTTCCATTCCCTTCTTCTCCGCCCCCGGCCCCGGGCTGTGTCCGCCCCCCGGCGCTGCGGCTATTAATACCCGGCGGCCGCTAATTTTAGTAGGTACAGTAGCTGCTGAGGTCGCCGGCTGGCGTGCGGGCGGTGCTGGACGCGGCCACTGCCCTGCGGGGCCCGCCCGGGCGCGCGGGGCCGGTGGATGAGGCCGCGAGGGCTGGGGCGCACGGAGCCTCGGCTGGGGGCTCGTCTCGGCGCGCCCCTGCCGCTTTGTTCAGCGGGTGGTGGGATTTGCAGAAGCCCCGAATGGGCGCGCCGCGATGACAAGCTTCTCTCTCCTCTGGGAGATAAGCTGGCAAGGGTCGCCCGTCGCCGTACCCCGCTGGCCGCCGCGCTTTTGTCAAGCAAAACTGACAGACCGCCCAGAGGAACCTGGGGCGATGCCTGGAGGGGTCAGCGCGCAGAAGGGCGGAGAGATGGAGGCGGAGCTCTCAATGGGGCTGAAAACACTCCTTTTTAGGTTTCTCAAATTGACAGCGGCAAAGGCAAGTCCCCGGTGTCTGATTCCTTTGGCGGAGTGGGTAGGGTGGGGTAGAGGGTGTTGACAGAGGAGAGAGAGAAAGCGCATCTCCAGGAATTGACGGGAAATTTCCAAGTGACAGCTACCTGGATGGCGGCTAGCGCACCTCCCAGGCCTTGCCGGAGAGCTCAGAGTCATCTGGGGCGAGGCCTGTGTGAAGTCATTGGGTGTGGGCTCGGGGTCGTTTTTCTCTGTCAAGCCCCAGAGCTGAGTAGACATTTGAAGAGCTCCTTCCCTCATGAATTTATCCCTTTTTGGACGTGGCTGTTCCAATTCTTCTTTCATAACCGTTCTCGCCAGACTCCGGACAGATTTTGACACCTGCTCAGAAGAGTCGGGGCTGAAATGGGTCTGGGGAGCTGGGGTAGGAGGTGTACCTCAGGCTTTTTCTTTGTCTGAGGAAGAGGGGTTCTGGAGCCCTGTTGATCAGGCACCATCGCTCCCTACCGTTTTGAAACATTTCCCCATTTCCTACAGTGCTTGACGGATTTTCCAAGAGGCACCCAGGGGCGGCCTTCTCAGGTCTTTCTCAGCATCATCTCTCCTGGCCACCATTCTGGGCTTTCCTACCAAAGGCAGAGTGTATGTGTCTCTCAGCCCTCAAGCCTGTCATTCCGTGCAGGCCTCTCCACAGCTGTTGCAGGCTTCTGGGGGTTTGTGCTGTACCTCGAGGCGGCATGTTAAATATTTAAGAGATTTCTGCGGGCAGAACCGGCGTGAATAATACAGGGAAGAAGCTGGCACGCCTTGCCCCACCTCATGCCTGACCAAAGCCTGTCTTGCCTTCAGGGTAATATTTGCTCTCCTAAAGTTGTGCTGTGATCTTTATATTTGCCAGTGGCTTCTGGGAGGGCCTCAGGTGGGGCCAGAGAGCTTGAATCAGCCCGGCTGGAGGGCTCACTCTCTGTAAATACTATCGGGCTCCCAGCCCATGTGAGCATTTTTAATTTTATTCACATACCCCAACTGTACAAAGCAGTTGAGGGGTCCGGAGAGGGAGGTATATATTTGGGAGGGGTCTCAGGGACTTGCTTTTACTTTCTAAAACAACCACACTCCCCAGAGGTGGAGCTTTAGAGAATTTAAATGACCATGAGAACTGCCCCTCAAGTCAGCCTGGGACCCTCTCAAGTGAGAGTTTGTGGGACTTAGGATTGTTCTTCCCACTGTCAGCTCCAGAAGGTCAGAGATACCACCTGTGCCCCCCAATCCCTAGTTCTCCATAGGAAACCAACATGGGAGTGTCAGTTGGTAGTTATGAAAACCACTTTCATTAGCAGCAGTGGTTTTGTGTAAATCATACCTGTTCATTATAGGAAAATTAGAAAATATAGGTAAATAGACTGACAGTCATTCACATTATTACCACACAGAGATAGCTAATGGTAATTTTGAGACGTGTGTTCTTTAAGATGGTTTTCCATATGTGTATATGCACATTTATATTTATAGTTGAAGGAAACTATCCACTCAGCCTAAACTTCCATATACCTCTTCACAAGGAGTAGGAATACCACATTAGGAGTCACAAAACCGGTGTTCAGATCCCAGTTCTGCTTCTTGTCAACACATCATGGTTTACAAGAGACCCCAGTTCACAGACTATTTACCTCATGTTGCCGTTGCAAAGATTTCAGTGATGCATGGTATACAAATTGCCAAGCACCACAAAGAGCAGTAAGTCAATGATAATTTCTTTTGTCTTGCCAGGTATCTAAGTGGGTGTAAGAGTTCTGGAAGGGGTTCTCAACCTACTCCAGTGACTTTTAAACTGCCTTCCCTGAGGGCCACCCACCTCTGGGCTCCCACACCCTGATTCAGCACAAGCAACTTGGGGTTCTAGGTGAAATAGAATTTGCAAAATATATGGGTTTCACTAGTAAAAACTACTGCTCCTGTCCCCCGCTCCTCCTGCCTGCCCTTGTATCCGTAGAACTTCAGAGGGACTGTGCCCTGCCCAAGGACATGAGGTTTGCCGGTAAAAGACGTAGGCCTTGGATTTTTTGGTCCGATACCTTTTCCACTGGACCTTGGCCTTGACAGTGGTGCTAAATTGATCACTTTCCAGCTCCCAAGACCTCTGGTATGGAGTCCTGTGATTTTTGTTCACAAGTCCATTTCCTGTCAGCAATCTTTCCATGGTTTTCTAAACAGTCACATCAAAGAACATTTAAGGAAGACCTATCACTGTGTTCCAAGGATGGAGAGGAGTGTCTTCCTTCTAACTAGAGGCCTTAAGACAAGCTGATGGCATCTAGGAACAGCCACCTGGTGTTTGTCGATGTCTGTGAGTGTTTTTAGGTCAGTGATTGTGGCTTATTGCCCTTTCCAACCCTTTGCCTCCTTACAAGGCTCTTTTCTGAGGCACCTAGCACATGAGAGCACTCAGTAAAAGTTGGTCATGTTGAAGGAAATCAGAGGCCTTGAGACAAGCAGGGAAGTTGGTCAGCATTATCCCCAGGAGATGGAAGTCAGTGGAGTGCAGGACAGGCTTGTGACCACTGGGAGAAGATACTGGAGTGAAAACCCATTGAAGATGCTGCTTTCTTGCCACCTGTCTTCTTCCTAACTCCCTTGGCTTAGTTTAGGAAGAATCAAGTGAGAGATACTTAGTGCAGTAACAAGTAACAAGGATGGCGTTGTTGGAGTCTGGTTGGTATCTGCATGGGAACATGAGAACATTTAGGACTGGGCTGCGTGACTTCTTTAAGTTACTTTGTTTTCTTTACAAACAACTCAGGACCTAGGCAGGAATGAATTTCAACTAGGCAGAATGTGTTCCTGTGCACTGGAGGGCCACATAGAGGTTGCCCTGTGCCTTCTTAGGAGAATGCTCTGTTTTGAAGCACTTATTCCAAGGATAGACAGAATGTTGGCCGGGGCCCGGAATGTTAGATGCAGCGCATCCCACCACTGCTGGGGTTAAAACTCCAATTCACTACATGGGGAAAAACAGTCTTATTTCAACAAATTTTCTAAATAACTGATAGCTATGCAGGAAAAAAAAAACCCTTATTTCCACATTGCACATTTTTAAGAAAATGTTAGTTTTTAGAAAGTACAGAGTGATATTTAAAACAGAATCTTAGTTTGGTGGCTGAAGATTGGCGAAGTGCTAGGACTGAGACTGGAGCATGAGGTGCGTGTGCCCTGGGTCAGCGATGTCCAGAGCAGACTGGAGGCAATGTGGGCTGTCCTCGGATTGTTTCCCCACTGTTGCAAAGCAAATGGGGGAGAGAAGAAAAGACCACAAATTCTTAAATACAAGCTTTCCTTTTCTTGGGGCATGCTTTTAAAAAGTAGAATGCAGAAAATGATCCTGTTAATGGAGGGTTCAGATTGGCTGGGAGTTATTTCCTGGCACTGCGGTGTGGTACAGGGTCAGAGCTGGGTGAAGGTTAAAGCTGAATTGTGAGAGGAAAGATCTTGGGCTGGATGCACAGTTGGGTTCTGTCCCTGGCATAGGTCTGAACCCAACATCAGAGTCCTAAGGCCGACCCGCCCTGGGGCCCAGCTCCCTGTCTATGAGACAAGAAGAGTGTTGGCTGGCATTACGTTGGGGGTCTTATTAAAACTATTAGTTTTAAGAGCCCTTGCTCCCGTGGACCCCTTCCTTTCCCCCTCCTCCGCAGCTGGCCCCAGTGGACCATGTTTGTTTATAAGCAGGAGGAGTATCCTCAAGGAAGTGAAAATACCAGCTTACATTTCACTGCCGTTGTGCTGCCCTGTTCTTTGTTTATTAATCTTCCCTCCTTGCTGGGAGATGGCTTTTGTGCACTTCTTCCTGCTGCGTTTTATTTGAAGGTTAGCTGACAAGCGAGGGTCTCACCTGGTTGTTACTACCTCATCCTCCCCTTCGTGCTGTAGCGAGAACTATCTTCTGTGGGGTGTGTGTTATTTGGTGGGGGAAGAATGAGAGAGGGGTGAGGCAGGCCCTCTGTCGCCACTTAGCGAGGGTTTCATTTTGTATTGTGGATGTGGGCTGTGTTTGTATGTTTTCCAAGGGGGTTCAGGAGGCTGGGCCCAGGGAAGATTTGGCCATGCGTAGTCACTGTGTATGGCACCTTTGGAATTTCACTGTCAGGGATGAGCCACACACATGGCATCTGGTTACGAGGATTCTTGGTGTCCATGGGAATTTTTCTGAGGACAACAAGAGCTAAGGGGGTTTGCATTGGTCTATGAGGGCGTTTCTTTTCACTTCTGGGCCCAGAGAAGGCCCTGATGGGATGGAAGATGGGTAGTTGTATACATAGTGTTTGTTCTGAAGTTTCACATCTCATCTGTCTTCACAGAAGCACATTGTTTTACATTTAGGTGTTTTTAGTTGCACCCGGGGAGTTTTGGGGTAATAAAGAAAAAGGAACTATAGATAAAGAACCAAATATTTGGCACACAATAAGGGTGTTGAGGGAATCTTGACAGATCATCTGGTGTAGGCCTTTAGGCGTGGCACACGTGCCTAAACCAAGGGTGGCAAGTGAGTTTCGTTTCTTGTGATTGAAAGGAGGCTGCCTGGGACACTGTCTTGAAGAGCAGGAAGCTGGGTCGGGCTCAGTATAGAAGGGGCCCCGTGAATGATTCATGTAGGGAAGATGGAAATGAGGGCACATTTCCATCGTTGGTTTAGTATTTGCTCTCCCAGACTTGGCCTCCTTCCAATTAGAGAAGGTCTGTGCCACTATCAGAGTTTTGTGCACTTCCCTAAATTGGTAAACAGAGAGCAATGTCCTTTACCTGGAGTTAACATCTCCACCTGACATTTGTCACCACCAGCCCTTGTTAGTCACCTGGCAGTTCTGGGCCCAAGATGCCTCCTTGTTGCCAGCGTGGGGAGCTGTCCAGCCTCGTGGCTCTCTCTCTGGTCTGCCTCTTTTAGGACAGTGATGCCTGTACCACATTTTCCCTTTCCTTTCACCGGTCACAGCTCAGTTCAAGTCCTCCTTGGCCTTCTCTTGTGCAGTAGTACATTCACACCCTTTCTTCCTCCTCGTATGGGTCTGCAGACGGTACTTTCGGCTTCAAAACAAGTTTCCTGCTTTCTTCTGGTAACATACCCCATCCTACCTCCTGCAACTCCAGTCAAAGAAGTGGGCACATGACCCAGGCCGAGCTCCACATTGCTCTGGGCCCAGAGATTGGTCCAGAGGTGGAATATGTGGCCCAGACTCAGTTACTAGATCTTTCCCCAGGGTTCCTTAATTTGAAGCTAGGAGAGGATAGCTTTGCCTACAGAGTCCAGCGCTGGAAAGATGTGAGGGTAGGGCTGCTGGTGGCTAAACCCCTGGGGCATGGTGAAGGCCTTTAGACAAAAGGGGTGAATGAGACGAAGCAGAGTTAAACAGAGATGAGACATGCACAGAGAGAGGAGGAAGCTGGCACAAGTCTTCATTCTAGTTACTCAGGCCCCAGCTTCTCCTTTGATGCCTTGAGCTATTCCCTGTTTCGGAAGGAAAGCCTCGAATGGTGCTGGTGTTATTAAATATGTATTACAGGTGAGGATGCACTGGGTTATGCTGCAGGAACAATTCCCAAATTCCAGTGGCTGGAGACAGCAAAGGATTATTTCTTGCTTTATTCTGCGGGCTCACTGTGCATTGGCAGAGACCCTGCTCATTGTGATCATTGAGTCCCAGGCTGATGAGTCTCCTTGGTCTGACAGTGTTATTCTCACCACATAAGGCACCAGGATTCACTGTGGCAGGAAATAAATGGGAATCATGTACCGTCTTAAGTACTCTAACTAGAAGTGGCACGTGTCAGTCCTGCTCACATTTCATTGGCCAAAGAAAATCAAATGGCCAGGCCTGAATTAAAGTGGGTGGATAATTACAGGTTTACTAAACACCTGTGGACAGCCCCAGTGACCCCAATGACCACCATACTTGTTGAATGAAAGCCTAACAAGCTTCGCAGACTTCTAAATGTCATTTCTTTGCTAAAGTTGGTGGAAAATGGATTTTTTTCTCTTGCAACTGAAGGAATCCTAACACATTCATTTACCTTTCTACATTAGAAAAATCTCTCATTCCCCTTTGACCTCCTTTCTTTATTCTGTTTGTGAGTTTTAAAAGAGGTCTTCATTTTGAGGAGAAATTAGCAGTTGTAAAGAATTGATGCCATTCCACGGCTAAGACCTTGACGTGCTCTACGCTTTTCTATATGTTTGCCTCCATCTGTGTTTCTCCACGAGACCTCTTTGGGGGCCCGACCCCAAGGATGACTTCTGTCATCTCGGTCTCCAGAGTGGCACGGTCACTTTGTACCTTGTGATATGGTGGTTTGTGCCTTTTATCTCCCCTTCAGGACCACATCTGTTTCTTTGTCTCCCTCACAGTTCTGCATGCGCAGCAGGTCCCAGTGAGTACCTGTTGGGTCATGTTTAAAGATTTTATTTATTTACTTTTACAGAGGGGAAGGGAGGGAGAAAGGGAGAGAAACATCACTGTGTTGTTGCCTCTCATGCACCCCCTCTCCTCACTGGGGACCTGGTCCACAACTGAGGCATGTGCCCTGACTGGGAATTGAACCAGTAACCCTTTGGTTCACAGGCCAGCACTCAATCTACTGAGCCATACCTGCTAGGGCTGCCTGGATTTTAACAAGACCCCTGTGAAGCTTGAGAAGCACTGAGTCAGGTACCATTGTTGCCCCCGTGAAATGAAAAGATAAGGACTTGCCTAAAGTCCCCATTATTGGCTGCAAAAACCCTCTAGTTCTGAGAGGTTCCAACCTTGACTTTTTGTAAGTTCTAAATGGCATAATTGGACTCCCCCAGCCCATTGTCCAAACAAGAGCCTTTCACAGATGGGCTGCCTAATTGTGATCTGTGGAAAATTCAGTTTTGCCTCAGTTGGGGTTTAGACTGTCAAGGTAAAACCTGTCAGACAGAATATTAAGCTAAGGGGGTCATGCTACTCAGAAGAGAGTGGCATGAGAAAGCGGCCCAGGGAAACAGTCAGCTGATGCTTGGGACTCACAGTGGATTTACAGAAACATGAAAGGACTGTTATTTATGAGAACATGAGGCTGAGAGCCACAGGTTCCCGGGTGTCCATCCTAAGGAGGTCTCAGGATTCATCAGGATCCATGTCTTATTCACGCCAGGCCCTGTAAGCTGTGGAATTCACCAGTGAGTCCCCTCAGCTCGACCTCCAAAATCCATCCCATCCAACTGACCCCCACCTCCACCGCCAACCCCAAATTATTGCTCTCCTGGACCATTTCAAAGCCCTGCTAATTGTCCTGCTGGCTTCTACGCCTGTCTCTCTAGTGACTTGTTTCAAATATAAGATAGGTCATCTTTCACCTGCTATTTTAAAACTGTCCAGAGACTTCATGTCACACCAAGAATAAAATTCAGACTCCCTACCATTCTCAACAAGATTGAGCAAGGCCTGGCCCCTGCCCCCTGCCTTGTCCACATGCTGTATTGCTCTGTCCTCCCTCTCTGAGCAGCATCGTCCTCATTGTTCCTAGAAAATGACAGACTTGCTGTTTGCCGTGCCCGGAACACACTCCCCTAGATACTGCATGGTCCTCTCCCTCTTTCCGTGTGGTCTCTGCCCACGTGTCACCTTTCCAGGAGGTCTTTTTTGAGTACCTGCTCCAGAGTACACCCACCTGCTACTCTGTCCTCTCGTCACTTCCTGAAACTTTGCTTTTAATTCACTTGCTTTCTTGTTCATGGTCTCTCTCTATACTAGGGGTTGATCTCCATGACTTTTGAGACTTGATCCATTCACAGCTGTTTTCTCAGTGCCCAGAGCAGTTCAAAATTCATAGTAGGTGTTTAAAAAACTTTGTGGAATGAATGATGACTGAGTATTCCCTTCAGGGTTAGAAGATTCTTTTTAGACACTAGGGTTGTGGCAACTCAGTTTGTGACGGTGACAAAGAGCCTGACCGCTCTAAGCCTCAGTTTTCTCATCTGCCTGGTGAAAGGTTTAGTTTCTATTTCTGACAATACAGTCTGAATGCCATCGTAAAATAAAACTGAATTTTAAAGCTTCTCAAATTTGGGGGTACTACATCACAGTGATTCCCTTAAAAGGTATTGTTGAGTTTTAAGTATAAGAGAACTTGGTAGGAGACCAAGCAGAGATGGAGTCATTTTGTAAGGGTATAAAGTAGGACAGGAACAGTTGCCTAACTGACTACCCTGGATTTTAGCTAAAACAACAACCATTTTGTCTTTATCTCCTCTGGCTCCGTGGGTCAAGAATTTGGACAGGACACAGCACACAAAACTCATCTTCTCCATGATGTCTGAGTCTTGGTGAGGAGGAAGCAAACTGGACATCTCTTTCTTTTCATGTGTTCCAAGACTTCTGCATATGATCTTTCTATGTGATTTCTCCAGCATGGAGGCCTCGGGATAGTCCAGTTTCTGATGTGGTGGCTCAGGGCTCCAAGAGTGAGTGTCCAAGAAACATCAGTAGAAACTGTAAGACCTTTAACGACCTGGTCTCAGAAGACCCAAGATGACACTTGTGCTGCATTCTGCTGGCCAAGCGAGTCACTAAAGCCATTTAGATCGGAGAGGATGGATGGCAAATAACCTACAGCCATCTTTGGAGGATTGGCCTAGCCTTTGTTTTAATATCTATATAGAGATAGGAGGGGCCTTGGGCCTATGGAAGTAATAAGTCAAAACTGAAAGTTTGCAGGAAGCTGAGACTTGAAGGGCTCTTCCACACTATAGTCCTGAGTAGAAGAATAGACCCACAAGCACAGAGAGATGGCAGGAAAGCTTGTTTGCCCTGAGTTCTTACTGAGGAGAAATCTCCCTTGGAAATTTGAAGCTATCAGCGGACCTATTCTCATGGTTTAGGGTTTGAGTTAACATATCTGGCGTGGGCTGAGTATCTTCAGCTGAGAGATGAACATAAAAGTTTGCCCTGGGCCTCTGTTGCTTCTGGGGCGTCTATCAGAAATTATTCCAGTGCCTCTGAAAGGTCTCAATATATATCACATGAAATTAGCTCTCAAGAACATGAATTCACATTTCAAAATTTCAAAACGTGTGGGGCAACAACCCCCATAGCATAATAAATACTACAGGCAGCAGGATTAGCTCCGCCCCCAACTAACTAAATAACATGCTTATATTGTTTTGTATATAATACAAATATTATGCAATATATAACTATAATATATAAAATAACTATTACTTAGAGACCTTTGAATAAGTCTTTTTAAAATGAAAAAATAAATAAATGAAAGAATTGAAAATATAAGAAGGCAGGAGATCCTGGGGACAGAGAAATGAGCCCATTAGAAAAAGAAGCATTTCCAAAAGTAAAAAATGAAAGACTGAAACTAAAATTCCAATGGGTAGTTTTAAACGATGAGGAATGGAACACCAAGGGGGTGGTGTTTTCCAGGCTGCACCTTGAAGCTAGAAGGGATCCTAGTGCTCTCAGGCTGTTGTGTGACAGACGCGGAAGACAGGACCAGGGAGCTGAGGTCATTCATCAACGTCACCAGCCTGATGGGCTGGGCCAAAACTTGAAGCCAAGTCTCCAGTTTATGAAAGTGTTTAGATGTGGAAGAAAGAGGAGCTTTGTTTTGTGTGGTTAAAGGGTTGGACTAGGACCAGCGAGCGACTAGAGACAAATTTTTGGCTTGATAGAAGGAAAAGGTTTACAGTAATTGGTGCTAATGTGAGGCAGTGCATTCCAAGATTCAAACCCAAAGACCTTCCAACTGTAAACTCATGATTTTAATCATGAAAACTCATGATTTCAATCATAGTGGTTGAGGAAGAGAGGTGAGGGTTACTGGAAAGATTATCTTTTTCAGTGGGTAGGCCTTCCATTGTTTCAAGATTGATTGATTCATTTATTGATTCACTGCCTACTCATTGACCACTTGTTTAGTGCCAGGCACTGTACCGGGAACCAGGGATATAAAGATGAATGAGTTCTGTTCCACCTTTGAGAAGTTTTTGAGGTAACATAGCCAGTCAATGAGAAACTTGGACTTGAAGCCAGGGTTCTTCCTGCCTGGCCAGTGCTCTTTCCACTGGTGTGTATTTTATGAGTGTGTGTGAACAACTTTCTTGGTTTGGGTTGGAAATTGTAGGAAGGAGCCCTTTCTGCAGGGAAAGCAGTGCACTGACATATGAAAAGATTAAACCGCTGCATCTTTCTGCCTGGGGGACACTATGGCATCCAGTGTTGGAAGAGAAGAGAAGGCAGAGGGGAGGGTATCCCAAGTGAAAACATTATGGGATAAAGAGATAAGTGAGCTTGAGCATCCTTCCCCACTGTTTTAGTTGACTATTGCAGCTCTAAGAGATAACTACAAACTTAGTGTCTTGAAACTACATAAATTTAGTCTCTTACAGTTCTGGAGGCCTGAAGTCTGAAATGAGTTTTTGGAGGCGAAAATCAAGGTGTTAGGAGGACTGTTGCTTTCTAGAAGCTCCAATGGGGAGAATCCATTCTTTGCATCTTCCAGCTTCTAGTGCCTATTGACATTCCTTGGCTTGTGGCTGCATCACTCCAGCCTCTGCTTCCATAGTCACATTGCCTTCTTTTCTGTCTTCATCGCTTCCTGCACTTCTTTTTTTAAACTGATAAGAACAGATACTATACACTTGATCTTAGCCAAAATACCAAGAAGTGATGTACTTCTTTTTTACAAGGATGCTTGTGGTTACATTTAAAGCCTCCCTGGATAACCAAGAATAATCTCCCCATATCAAAATCCTTAACTTAATTAAAAATTAAATTTGCAAAGTTTTCTTTTTGCCATGTAAGGTAACGACTTTATGATTCTTTGTGGTTTAGTCTAGGAAGGTTATGTATTTCTAAGGACTTGTCAGTTTCTTCTAGGTTATTGAATTTGGTGGCATGTAATCTTTATAATATTCTTGCATATAACCCTTTGTATTTCTCTGGTGTCCACTGTAACTTCTTCTCTTACATTTCTGGTATTGTTTATTTGAATCGTTTTTTTCCTTAGTGTGTCTAGCCAAAGGTTTGTTAATTTATTTACCTTTTCAAAGAACCAGCTCTTTATTGCATTACTTTTTCTATGATCTTTTTGTTCTCTATATTGTTCTGTGCTGCTCTAATTTTATTATTTCTTTCTTTCCACTGACTTTGGGCTTCATTTGTTCTTTTTCTAATTTCTTAAGGTGAAATGTTAGGTTGTTTATTTGAGATTCTTCTTGTTTTTTGAAGAAAGCTGTAATGATATAAACTTACTTCTTATTACCACTTTTTTATAGTGTAATGTCAATCTTATTAGTCTTTATCTTTGGTCTCTTTTTTAAAATTTCTTCTCTGACCTAGTCATTGTTTAGTAGTATGTTGTTTAATTTCCACTTATTTGTGGTTTTTCCAGCTCTCTTTTTCCAGTTGATTTTCAATTCCAAAGCATTGGGGTCAGAGAATATGCTTGGTATGAATTCTATCTCCTTAACTTCGTTAAGGCTAGTTTTGCTCCCCAGCATATGGTCTGTTCTTGAGAATGTGCCATGTTCACTAGAGGAGAATGTATACGCTAGTGTTCTGAGATGAAAAAGCTCTATAAATATTGATTATGTCCAAATGGACATAATGTGTCATGTAAAGCCAATATTTCCTTACTGATTTTCTGTTTCGATTATCTATCCAATGATGTCAGTGGAGTTTTTAGTCTCCTCTTATAATTGTGTTTTGGGTATTTTCTTCTCTTAGTTCTGTTAGGAGTTGCTTTATGTATTTTGGTTCCCAGGGTTCCCAGGTTTGGTGCATATACGTTAGTTAAATAAGTGTTATGTCTTCTTGATGTGTTATCCCCTTCATCATTGTAAAATGACCATCTGTGTCTGTTGTTACTTTTTTTAAATCTTGAAATCTACTTGGTCAGGTATAAGTAAGACTACACTGGCATTTCTCTGGATGCCATTTGCTTGGAGTATCATTTTTCACCCTTTCACTTTGAGACTGTGTTTGTCCTTGCAGCTGGGATGTGTCTTCTGAAGACAGCATGTAGTTGGGTTTTGTTTTTTGATCCAACCTGCTATTCTGTGCATTTTCTTTGGTGAGTTCAGTCCATTTACATTTAGGATGATGATTGATATATGAGGATTTCCTATGGCCATTTTAATCTTCTTTCTTTTTTTGTAGCTCTGTGTCTCCACTGTTTCTTTTCCCTTGTTTTTCTGTCAGTTATTTTATTTTTTAATTTTTTAAATGATTATACTCTTACAGTTGTCCTGATTTTTCCCCTTTGCCCTACTCCACCCAGTATCCTGCACTACCTCAGGCAAACCACACACCATTGTTCATGTCCATGGGTCATACATATAAGTTCTTTGGCTACTGCATTTCCTGTACTGTAGTTTACATTCCCATGACTATTCTGTAACTAACTATTTGTACTTCTTAATCCCCTCACTTCATCTATTCTCCCCCTCCCACTCCCATATGACAACCATCAAAATGCTCTCCATATTGATGATTCTGTCTCTGTTCTTGTCTGCTTAGTTTGTTTTTCAGATTCAACTGTTGATAGATATGAACTTATTGCTATTTTATTGTTCATAGTTTGGATATTCTTCTTTTTCTTAAATAAGTACCTTTAATATTTCCTATAATAACGGTTTGGTAATGATGAATTCCTTTAGTTTTACCTTGTCTGGGAAGATCTTTGTTTATCTGCCCTTGGATTCTAAATAGTAGCTTTGCTGGGTAGAGTAATCATGGCTGTAGGTTCCTGCTTTTCTTGACTTTGAATATTTGTTGCCAGTCCTTTCTAGCCTGCAAAGTTTCTTTTGAGAATTCACCTGAATGGATGGAACTGGAAAGCATTATGCTGAGTGAAATAAGCCAGGTGTTGAAAGATAAATACCATATGATCTCACCTTTAACAGGAAGCTAAACCACAAAACAAACAAACAAGCAAAATAAAAACAAAGACACTGAAATAGAGAACAGGGGGACAGTGACCAGAGGGGAGAGTAGAGGGAATTTCAGGGGAAAAAGGGGAGGGATTTAGAGGAACTAGTATAAAGGACGTATGGACAACAGCTAAGGGGGATGAAAATTGGAGGTGGGGAGCACGGGGGTGGGGGTGTCGGTCGGGATGAGAGTAAAAGACAGAAAACTGTACTTGAAAAATAATTAAATAAGAGACTTCTGCCAAGATGGAGGCATAAGTGGAAGCACTTCACCTTCTCGCACAACTAAGTTTAAAAACAATAAAGTTTTAGCAACAAAAACACAGCCAAACCACAGAAAATTGAACTACATGGAAGTCTGACAATAAGAACCCCTCAGCCAAACTGGTAAGAGGGGCAGAGCCAGCAGCAGAGCAGGGTCGGGCAGGAAAGATCCACCGGACTGATCTGGGCATGGGACCCAGGTGCACCAGTAGCTGTGGGCAGATCCCAGGTGTGGAGAAGCAGGCAGACCCACTGAGGACTGATCACAGTCACACATTCACGTGCAGATAAACCGGTGAAGGAGCTAGCAGTGAGATGGACTGTGAAGGCCCCAGCAGCAGGAAGCAGCAGAGGGAACTGCCATTGTCCCTCTCTGAACCTGCCTCCACATACAGTGTCACAAACCAGCGACCTGGGTAGCCCTGCCCTGGTGAACAACTAAGGCTCCGCTCCTCATATGTAACAGGCACGAACATATCAAAATATGGCTCAAGAACAACTCAGAGCCCCAGAGCCAATAACTTTAAGTGATGAAGAAATAGCCAAACTTTCAGATGCACAGTTCAAAACATTGGTGATCAGGATGCTCACAGAACTGGTTGATTTTAGTCACAAATTAGAGGACCATATGAAGGCTAAACTAATTGAAATGAAGGGAAATACACAGGAAACCAATAGTAGTGGAAAGGAAACTGGGACTCAAATCAAAGGAGTGGACCAGAAGGAGGAAAAAAATGACCAAACAGAAAAGGATGAAAAAAACAAGAATTCAAAAAAATGAGGAGAGACTTAGGAACCTTCAGGACATCTTTAAACGTTCCAACATCCGAATTATAGGGATACCAGAAGGGGAAGAGAAACAGCAACAAGTGGAAAACTTATTTGAACAAATAATAAAGGAGAACTTCCCCAATCTGGCAAAGGCAATAGACTTCCAGGAAATCCAGGAAGCTCAGAGAGTTCCAAAGAAGTTGGACCCAAGAAGTAACACACCAAGGCACATTATAATTACATTAGCCAAGATTAAAATGAAAGAGAGAATCCTAGAAGCAGCAAGAGATAAGGGGACAGTCATCTACAAAGAGTTCCCATCAGACTGTCAGCGGATTTCTCAAAGAGACCTTACAGGCAAGAAGGGGCTGCAAAGAAGTATTCCAAGTCAGGAAATCCAAAGACCTACATCCAAGATTGTTCTATCCAGCAAAGCTTTCATTTAGAATGGAAGGACAGATAAAGTGCTTCTCAGATAAGATCAAATTCAAGGAGTTTATCATCACCAAGCCCTTATTATATGAAATGTTAAAGGGACTTACCTAAGAAAAAGAAGATAAAAAAGATGAACAGTGAAAGGACAGCAAACTCAGTTATTAAGAACCACACCTAAAACAAAAGCAAACTAAGAGGACAACTAGATCAGGAGCAGAACCATAGAAATGAAGATCACATAGAGGGTTAGCAACAGGGGAGTGGGAGAAGGAGAAGGAGAAGGAGAAGGGGAGAAAAGGTACAGAAAATAAGTAGCATAGATGGTAGGTAGAAGATAGATAGGGGGGAGGGCAAGAATAGTAGGGGAAATATAGAATCTAAAGAACTTGAGACACATGGTCATAAACTAAAGGGGGGAATGGTGGGGGAGGGGATGTACAGGGTGGAGGGGAATGAAAGGGGGAACTAGAACAACTGTAATGGCATAATTAATAAAATATATTAAAAATAAATTTAAAAAAGAGAAAAGAAAATTAAGTAAAAAAATGTAGCTGACAGTCTTATGGGAACTCTTCTGTAGGTAACTAACTTCTTTTCTCTTGCTGCTTTTAAGATTCTCTCTTTATCTTTAACCTTTGGCATTTTAATTATGATGTATCTTGGAGTGGGGCTCTTTGCATCTTGGACTCTTTGTGCCCCCTGGACTTGCATGTCTATTTCCTTCATCAAATTAAGGAAGTTTTCTTTCACTATTTTTTTCAAGTAGATTCCCAATTTCATGCTCTTTATATTCTCCTTCTGGCACCCCATGATGCAAATGTTGGACCTCTTGAAGTTGTCTCAGAGGCTGCTAATACTGTCCTCATTCTTTTTGGATTCTTTTTTTTTTTCCTTGTTGTTCTGATTGGTTGTTTTTTGCTTCTTTATGTTCCAAATCATTGATTTGATTTTTGGCCTCATCCACTCTACTGTTATTTCCCTGTAAATTGTTCTTTATTTCAATTAGTGTAAGCTTCATTTCTGTCTGGATCTTTTTTACGCCGCTGAGGTCCTCACCAAGTTCCTTGAGCATCCTTATAACCAGCGTTTTGAACTCTGCCTCTGATAGATTGCTTATGTCCATTTTGTTTAGGTCTCTTTCTGGAGTTTTGATCTATTCTTTCATTTGAGCCATGATTCTTTATCTCCTTATTTTGGCAGCCTCCATGTTTGTTTCTATGTGTTACATAGAGCTGCTTTGACTCAGTGTTTTGTTTGTGTGGCCTAATGTAGTAGGTGTCCTGTGGGGTCCAGTGGCACAGCCTCCCCTATCACCTAAGCAGGGTGCTCGATGTTCGCCCTTCATGTGGGCTGAATATACCCTCCTTCTGTAGTTGAGCCTTGATTGCTGTTGGCATATCAATGGGAGGGATTTACCCAGGCCGGTGAGCTGCAAGGATTGGCTGTGACAATTGGCCATGAATTTTATCCTCCATGGAGGACCAGCTGTGCAGAGGCAGGGTGGTGGTGCTCTAACGTGGTCTGTAGCTGTCCACTGGGTGTATTGGCCCTGAGGTTTCCCAGGGGGTACAGGCCAAGGTCAGCCCCTACCTGTGTTTTGCCCAAGGACACCTGGCCTGAGCTATAAAGCAATCTGAGATGGCTGCTATTTGTGCTGGGCTTAGAGATTCCCAGCTGAAGCCAGGCTGTGAATCTAGGCTGGGTGCTGCTAGTGCCAGGTCCGGGGCCCACTGAGGCCAGCTGTTGCTAGTTTGAGAAGATTTAGAAGGTTGTGTGGCATGAGCCAAGACCAGTCATTCATATGGAAAAGCAGTTTGGGTGGGCCTGTAAGTTGGGTGGGGCAGAGTCTCTGGGGATCTCCAAGGTAAGTCAGTGTTAGCCAAGTTAATGGAGTCTCAGGTATGGTACCTATTTGCCAGCTCTGTGTGTCAGTCTGGATGGATGTGGTTTCTTTAATTCTGTAGTTGTCAGACTTCCATGCAACTGGATTTCTGATGGTTCTGAGTGATGGTTGTTCTGTATTTCAGTTGTAATTTTGAAGTGGTTATGTGAAGTGGTGACCCATATCTGCCTATGCTGCCATCTTGACCAGAAGTTCCTGTCTGTTATTTAATTTGGTGATATTCTATTTTTTTCCTTGATTTCCTTTTTTATTATGTTATTTATCTCAGTTGTATATATTTTTTTGTGGTTACCATTAGATATATGTAATAGAAAGTTTTATGTATAGGGTGAGGAAAAAGTGTGTTTACAGTGTTTCATATAAAAACAATATAATAATTAATAAATAATATTAGAAGAATAAACTCTGTTTTGCATACTGACAGCTATAAATTTGCTTTGCCCTACACTGTATACAAAAGTTTTTTTCCTTCTGATTGCACCTTACCTCCATTCCCCTGTGCAAGTTCAGTCATTTAGCCCCTCCCCTTTTATGTTTTTATTGTCACAAATTATTCCTTTTTACATTCAATACTATATTAGTTTCAGGAGTACAGCATAGTGTTTAGACATTTATATAACTTAGGACATGATCTCCCTGATAAGTTTAGTACCCATCTGACACCCTGACATAGTTATTACAATATTATTGACTATAATGCTGTACTTCACTGTTTCATAACTACCAGTTTGTAATCCCTTCACCTTTTCAACCAGTCCCCCAACACTCCTTCCATGTGGCAGCCATCTGCTTGTTCTAGGTATCAACGAGTTTTTTTTCTGTTTTGTTTGTTCATTTATTTTGTTACTTAGATTCCACATATAAGTGAAATCACATGGTATTTATCTTTGACTGATTTATTTCACTCAGCATCATATTCTTTGAGTCTATCCATGTTGTTGCAGATGGTAAGATTTTATTGCTTTTTAACGGCCAAGTAATATTCCATAGTGTGTGTGTGATGTATTGATGATAGCTGTGCTGACAGCCTGAGATGATAACCTCATTGTTGTTTAAATTTGCTTTTTTCTGATGATTAGTGTTGTTGAGCATCTTTTCATATGTCTGTTGGCCATCTGTATGTCCTCTTTGGAAAATATCTATTCAGGCCCTCTGCCCATTTTTTAATTTGATTTTTTGTTGTCATTGTTGTTAAGTTGTATGAATTCTTTATATATTTTGCATATTAAGTCCTTATCAGTTGTATCATTTGTGAATGTCTTCTCCCATTCAGTAGGTTGTTGCTTCATTTTGTTAATGGTTTCCTTTGCTGTGCAAAAACTTTAGTTTGATATAGTCTCATTTGTTTTTCTTTTGCTTCCCTTGCTTAAAGAGATATATTAAAAAATTAAGAGGAATGTCAAAGAGTTTACTGCCTCTGTTTTCTTCTAACAGTCTTACATTTAAGTCTTTAATCCATGTTGAGTTTAAATTTGTGTATGGTGTAAGAATGTCATCTAGTTTATTTTTTTGCATGTATCTGTCCAGTTTTTCCAGCCATTTATTGAAGCAACTGCCTTTACCCCATTGCATATTCTTGCTTCCTTTGTCATAGATTAATTGATCACATATGTGGGTTTATTTCTGGGCTGTCTGTTCTGTTCCTTTGATTTATATGTCTGTTTTTATGCCAGTACTATGCTGTTTTGATTACTATGGCGTTATAGTATAGTTTAATATTAGGTAGTGCGATACCTTCAACTTTGTTCTTTCTCAAAATAGCTTTGGCTGTTTGGGATCTTTTGTGATTCTATATAAATTTTAGGATTATTTGTTCTAGTTCTGTGAAAAATGCCATTGGTATTTTGAGAAGGATTGCATTGAATCTTGTCGATTGCTTTGGGTAGTGTGGACATTTTAATGATGTTAATTCTTCCTATCCATGAGCATGGTACATGCTTTCAATTATTTGTATTTTCTTCAGTTTCTTTTATTTTTAAGTATATTTTACCAATTTTGCTGTTACAGTTTTCCCATTTTTTTCTCCTTTATCCTCCCTCTGCCTTGTACTCCCAACCCTCTAGCATTCCCCCCACTTTAGTTCATGTCCATGGGATGTGCATATAAGTTCTTTGAGTTCTCTGTTTCCTATACCATTTTTGACCTCTTTCCACCTATTTTACTCCTACCAATTATGCTTCTTCTTCCCTGTACCTTTTCCCCCCTGTTCCTCCCCTCCCCCTCCCCAATGATAACCCTCCATGTGATGCCCATTTCTCTGAGTCTGTTCCTGTTCTAGTTGTTTTCTTAGTTTTTGTTTTCATTATTTTCTTTTTTTTAGGTTTATTTGTTGATAATTGTGAGTTTGTTGTCATCTTACTGTTTATATTTTTTATCTTCTTTTTCTTAAATAAGTCCCTTTAACATTTCATATAGTAATGGCTTGGTGATGAATCTCCCTTTACTTGACCTTACCTAGGAAGCACTTTATCTGCCCTTCCATTCTAAACGAAAGCTTTGCTGGATAGAGCAATCTTGGATGTAGGTCCTTGCCTTTCATGACTTGGAATACTTCTTTCCAGCCCCTTCTTGCCTGTTAGGTTTCTGAGAAATCAGCTCATAGTCTTATGGGAACTTCTTTGTAGGTAACTCTCTCCTTTTCTCTGTTTTGCTTTTAAGATTCTCTCTTTAGCTTTAATCTTAGGTAACTTAATGATGATGTGCCTTGGTGTGTTCCTTTTTGGTGCTCCAACTTTTTTGCGGCTCTCTGGGCTTCCTGGACTTCCTGGAAGTCTATTTCCTTCATCAAATTGGGGAAGTTTTCCTTCATTATTTGTTCAAATAAGTTCTCAGTTTCTTGCTGTTGTTCTTCTCCTTCTGGCTCCCCTATAATTTCGATATTGGAATGTTTCAAGTTGTCCCAGAGGTTCCTTAGTCTCTCTTCATTTTTTAAAAAAATTTTTGTTTCTTCATTCTGTTCTGGTTGGATGTTTATTTCTTCCTTTTGTTCCAAATTGTTGATTTGAGTCCCGATTTCCTGTCTGTCACTGTTGGTTTCCTTGAATATTTTGTTTTATTTCACTTTGGGTGTCTTTCATTTGTTCTTTCATTTTTCAACCAAGCTCAATCAGTTCTGTGAGTATTTTGATTACGAGGGCTTTAAATTCTCCATCAGATAGGTTGGCTAGTTCCTCATCACTTAGCTCTCTTTCTGGAATTTTGCTCTGTTCTTTCATTTGGGCCATATTTCTTTATCTCAGTGACACTGATAAGTTGTAAGGGGACAGGTCCTTAGGCATTCACCCAGGCAGGGTAACCCTTTTTGCTGCCCTGCGGTGCTGCCTGTGGGGGAGGGACCAGAGAGGGAACAGTGCAGCTCCCCTCCTCAGCTCTAGCCCACTTTCCAACGAGCTCACGAGCTCACGAGCTCATGTGTGAGACTGGGAGTTTCTCCCACCACTAGGCAACCACAGTAGTCCACAGTCAGCTCCAGTCTCAGTGTCCAGTTCAGCCGACCCTGCCCAAGCAGTCTGCTGCCTGGCTCCTGTTTCTCTCAGCCAGACATGCCTACATGGTCCACCACCTTGCTGTAGTTTCCTCAGTCCACTGTCTCACAGGCCTGATTGGTCTGGTTGACTGTTTCTTTAATTCCTTGATTGTCGAAGTTCTATGCAGTTTGATTTTCTGGCACTTCTGGCTGTTTACTGACTTTAGATTGGTCGTTATCCTCCTTTTGGTTGTGCGAGAAAGCAGAGGGTTTCTACCTACGCCTCCATCTTGGCTGGAACTCTCTTCTTCAGTTTTTTTTCTTGAATGTCTTATAGTTCTGAGTATAGATCTTTTACCTCCTTGGTTAATTTATTTCTACGTATTTCTTTTATTCAGTTGTAAGTGGAATTGTTTTCTTAATTTCTCTTTCTCATAGTTCATTATTGGTGTGTAAAAGTACAACCAATTTCTGAATATTAATTTTGTATCCCGCTGCTTTACTGAATTCATTTATCAGTTTTAATTTTTTTTTGTGTGAAATATTTAGTGTTCTGTATATATGTCATCTGCCATAATGTAGTTCAAAATGACCTACCCCTGGCTGGTATAGCTCAGTGGATTGAGTTCAGGGTGCAAACCAAAGGGTCATGGTTTGATTCCCAGTCAGGGAACATGCCTGGGTTGTGGGCCAGGTGCCCAGTTGGGGGCGCATGAGAGGCAACCACATATTAATATTTCTGTCCCTTTCTTTCTCCTTCTCTTCCCCTCTCTCTAAAAATAAATAAATAAATAAATTTAAAAAATGACCTTGTATTTTAATGTTCCTGACAACCATCCGTACGTATGTTATGCGCTGTCCGTGCTTTGACTTGAGTTTTAGCTGCCCCTCTCTCAAGCTATATCCTACCCATATTTAATGCCTGCTTTTTCTTCCTGGGTCATTATAGACTAGAATGGATTCTTTGCTCTGTAACCCCAAAATACATACTGTTAGCTAAAGCTGATCACTGAGCAATAACCACCCAGCTGTCCTGAGACATCTCACATGTTTTCTTTTATTTCTTAACTTACACATTTGTTTCTTTTAACGTCACCAGTGATGATGGCTTGTCTCTTAGGCTCAGGTTTCAGACCTTGGAAGGTACACAGACTCTTTTCCCTCCTTTTCTTCTCTACGCACTTTGTAAATAATTATTAACATACATATAGAGGAGTTTCTAAGCAATGACAGATGATAATCTTCTTTGTCTAGAAAAGATTAAAAATAAGAAAGGTTGACTTGAAGGGAAATCCTTTTGACCTTTAGTGTGGAAAGCATACTCTGGTGATTATATGTCTGTATGTATCCTTGCAGCACAAATTCTGTATCCTTCTCTCAGCAAGTCCAGCCTCGTTTATCCAAAAAGCAACAATAGAAATCATTGAATATCTTCTGTGTTCCTGGGTCTGTGATGGGCCACAGGGAGGTACGTGATGGTGAATAAGACAGCCATGACCTTTGTCCTCAATGAGCCTTTAGTTTGATGGGCAATAGTGACAAAGAAATGAATACGTTTGACCTGCTGCCCTGTGGCTTTTCATTCAGGGTAGGGACAGGCCTGGAGATCAGGATGGGCTTCTGGCAGCCATGTTTGTGCTGCTGACCTGCCCTGTCTGCTTAGCTGGGGCTGATTGGATTGAGGTGGACACTTGACTCAAACAGAACCAATTATATTTTTACTCTCCTGGCAAAATGAGTGAGATTCAAAGGCAGCCAGTTGCTATGGACTGAATTGTGTTCCCCAAATTCATTAGTTGAAGCACTAATCCCAGTGTTATTTGGAGATGGGGCCTTTTGGAAGTACTTAGGTTTAGATGAGGTCACGAAGGTAGAGCCCTCATGATGGGGTTAGTGCCCGTTTAAGAAGAGACCTGATAGCTTGCTTTCTCCTTCTACTGTGTGAGGACACGGAGGGAAGGTGGCTGGCTGTAAGTCCTCATCAGCCCCCAGAACTGTGGGAGAGTAAATTTCTGTCGTTTAAGCCACCCAGTCAGCAGTAGCCTAAGCTAAGACACCAGTTATTCCAGAGGCAGGGCCTTTAAAGAACGAGAATGGGGAGGTGTGAAGGGCGGGCTGTGTTGTGCTGGTAAGTGGGCCAACACAGAAGGAAGAATGAGAGGTGTTCAGAGAACACCGGGGTGGCAGAAATGCTGCATGGCCTCTGCAGAACTCCTCAGGCCCTGGTTCCAGATGCGACAAGTGCCTGCCACCCCGGGGTTTTTGCACGACTCCAATGTCCTCCCTACAAATTCCCAGTATTGTTTACACCAGCTCGAGTCAGTTTCTGTTACTTCCAACCAAAAGAACGTCTACCAAGACCCTCCCAATTTACAGATGAGAACACCAAGAGCACGGAGCATGTAGTCCAGGGCTACGCTAGTGAGTGACAGAGTTCAGGCTGCAGTTCTGGTCTTCCGACCAGTTCTCTTCCATTCCTGCCCTTCCAGGCCATCACAGTGAACTTGTTAAACAGGTCCAGGGAGGTTCTGAAACCATAGGAGAAATGCTGTCACTCCTTTACTGCCGCATTTTAAAACATAATGTGTTCTGTTGTACTTGGGAGTGCCTGTCCAGCATCACACGTTGTTTGCCCCTTTTTTCTGTAACCCTGTCAAATCGAGCAGCAGGGCCGTCACCTCTTGATTTTGCCTTTGCATCTTGCACATAAGCTATTCATAACGGTGTGCACCGGCTGACTGCAAAGGTCTACCCGGTCCTTCTTGCGTTCTTCTCATTTCTCTTTCTTTTGTTATAGTAACAATACACATTTATATCAAGATCAAGTGATTTTCTCTGAGCTATGTGATAGGGAACAACTGATACCCATGCCTCATTTAGTTTCTATATTTATTTTAAGATATATTTTTAAGTGTGCTCATTATTAACTGGACAAAATATATAACGATGGAAAGGAAAAGTTGTTACTGTTCCCACCATCCCACCGCAATTGCCAGTAACGTTGTAGAGAATCTTTCCAATGATTTTCTACTCGCAAACTTAATTTGAACAAAATATATAGTTGTAATCATGTTAACAGTTTTATATTCTACCTTTCCCCTAAATATGATAATACAGGCAGTTTTGTGCTGTTTCAAACATTTCATAAATATGTGTTAATGGCTACATTCAGGCTAGTAAGTCGAGCACAGTTAATCTGAGTGCACAGTGAATCCTTTTTGGACTGAAGGGGCCATAAATGAAGAGGTGATCTGTGCGAGCCACGCCTCTCTTCGTGAGACATTTTGTTTGTTTTTGATGACTGTAGGTGACCGTGTGGACTTTGGTTTTGTTTTTCAGATGTCTTCCTTATGCTAGATTTCGTAGAGTGGGTGACACTTGATACACGTCACCGCACCACTTTCACACAGTCATGTCAACTCATGCCCTGCCGCTCAGCACTGAGAGAGGCCCTGTCAGAATTTCGCTGTACATCTCTCTGCCCTGGGCTCTGAATAAATAGCTGTTTCTGTTAGTGTTCTTTGTGGTCTATCAGGAGAACTCCCAGCCACCAGTTTTAGATCAGATGACACTTACCAAGGGGGAGGAATGTGCATTTTGTTCTTTCACTTGATAAAGGTACACTAGTTATTTGCCCCTGGTGTATGGGAAAATGTTGCCAATGTGATGCTGTAGATAGTTCTACATAAAAACCCTTCAGTTGTCCTTTTTTTTTTTTATGGATAAAGACAACCATTTAAGCAAACCGGGACTATTTTATTATAGTCACACTTTTTCAAGCAAAAAGTGGGAAAATGGGGAACTAGACTATTTTTACTGAGCTGTTTTGGGAAAGAGAGGCCATTGTGTGTTAGACTGGGGGCGGAGTGGAAAAAGTCTCACAGAGGAGGTAGGACTTGATTTAGAGGGAACAGAGTGAAAACTGAGCTGGAACTCATGTGGCAGGTTGGCTTTGGCTGGATCAGCAGATGTGGGCCAGATGGCTGGACCCTGCAAATCCAAACCCAGGATCCTGGAAAATTGTTAACACTCTAGCAGGGGTGTACATCCTTTTGGCATCTCTGTGCCACACTGGAAGGAGAGTTGTCTTGAGCCACACACTGAATACGTGGTGATACATAATCACAAAAAAAAAAATCACATGATGTTTTAAGCAAATTTACAGTTTTGTGCTGGGCCGCATTCACAGCCATCCTGGGCCACATGTGGCCCGTGGACCGCAGTTTGAACACCCTGCCTATGGAATCATTGAGAGGTTATGGGCAGGCAGGGAATGCAAAATGATGCAGCCACTTAGAAAACAGTTTGACAGTTTTTTATTTACGTTAAATATATACTTATTATCTGTCATAGCAATTTTACTCCTCTGAGTATTACCCAAGAGAGATGAGAACAAATGTCCACACAAAGACTTTACTCAAATGCTTATAGCAGCTTGACTCATAATAGCCATAGGTTAGGAGCAGGAACGTGGCCTTTGGAGAACTGGCCCAGGCAGGTGAATCTGGCAAGGAACACTGATTAGGAGGTTCTCCCAGTCCTCCAGGCATGAAATGAGGAGGGCCAGTGGGGGGAGAGGCATAAGAAAGAGCTGAGTAGCACAAGTCAGTACAGGGGAAAAGTCCAAAGCTTGGAGCTGGCTGGATGTGGATGCTGAGAGAGGGAAAGTAGAGATAAATCAGAGCCAGTGGCAGATGGTGGCACTGGATGCAAAGAGGGCAGCCAGTGGTCTTCAGAGTGTGGCCCCTGGGCCGGCAGCAGCAGCAGTGGCAGCAGCAGCAGCAGCGCCCCCTGGGAACTCATCAGAAATGCAAACTCCCAGACCCTTCCTCTCACCTATCGAATCAGACCATCTGGGGGTGGACACAGCAATCTGTGCTTTGACAAGCCCACCAGGGAATTCTGACGCATCCTCAAATTTAAGAGCCGCTGAAATACGGACACGGAATGAGAGTATATGATACAAGAGGAAATATCCAACAGGCCAGTGGAGATGGGGAGCCCGGAGTCCAGGGAGGAGCGCAGCTGGCTGATGCCGACAGTAGGGCGCACCTGGCAGGTATGCACAGAGAGTAAGTTAGTGCTTGGGGGAGAAAGTAGGCACAGGGCCCAGGAGGTCTTGGGGTGTCTGAGCGAGACTCCTTTGGTTGCAAGTAACAAGTCTGATCGAGATCAGTTTAAGCAATAGAAATTTACGGGGAGGATGCTAGGGCAGTTTTTGGAATGAGAAGTTGGAGAGGCCACCTGGGGCTCAGGAAGGAATGAACCAGGGACTGAGAAGCAGTGAGAACCCAGACAGCTTCTCTCTGGGTGTCTCTCTCCTCCCCTCCCCTCCTCTCCCCTCCTCTCCCCTCCCCCTCTGTCTCTCTCTCTGTCTCTCTGTGCCTTGACCCAGTGTCTGTTAAACTCCTAGATATGCGCCTGTTTTAGGTAACAATGATGGGCTAAAAAAACAGACTCAGCTCTGCCCTCATACAGCATGTCAGTCTGTGTCTCAGCATGAAATGTCTCTACTTCTCTGTGTTCTTTTCTTCTTTCTGTTTCTTTCTGGCTCTGCAGACATCATTTCTGCTTTAGTGAGCATTTGGCCAGATGTGGCCACCTTTTTAACTACTGGTTTATAGCCTTCATTTTAAGTAACATGCAGGCAGGCCTCTCAGCCCTGATTCTAAATTCCCGGGGGGAAAAATCAGAGAGGCCCAGCTTGGGCCCAGCGTCAGTGGGCAGATCAGCTCTGGCAGGAGGCAGGGTTCTTGGCAGTACCCTGGGTGTGGGGGTGGGTGGTCTTCGTGACACAGGGGAACAGCAGCATGGTTGTGCCAAATTCTGTTCCAGAGTATACCGTTTTCATCCTTAGTAGTGGGATCTGTGGGGGAAAGTTGTTTTTGTTTTCTTTCATAATGAACTTCTTAACAGAAGATTCCAGCAATGCTGTAGCTGTTTTCAGAGAGAGGCCAGGAGGGCCCTGTGGAACATTTATGTCTGCTAATTATTAGAAACTCTTATTGTTGGGCGAGAACTTGTTGGCGCAGAGAGGATGGATGCGATTCTTTTTTGGGGGGTGGGTAGAGAGCCTTTAAAGTTGTTCCTCCTGTCCTGAGAGTCTGTGATTACAAATGACGCAACCAAGTTTGGGCTCCAGGCCTGAGGGACGGGTTCTTGGCTTGGAGGAGAGAGAAGGATATTGCAGTGGCTTTTAGGTTCTTTCTTAGCCAGAGGAGACTCAGCCTTTATTTAGGTTAGTGCTGTGGTGAATTTGGTTACTGCCATTTTCCTTTGCCATGAAATCTAGGGCTTGGTTACTAATGGTTGAACAGGAATTGTTCCTTTGTTATATGGAAATATTTATGAGTCCTGAGACACCACAGGGCATTCATATGAGTGGATCTTTATATACCTTTTTTAGAGGTGGACATTCAACTCACTTGTCCCCTTCACAGTCTCGGTTATAAACTAGCTTCTCTAACCTCCTCTTCACCCTGAGCCATTCATTCATTCATTCATTCATTCATTCATTCATTCATATTTCGTACATACCTACTATGTGCCAAGCACTGTGCTAGGAGGTGGAGTTCTTCCTACTTCATATTTTGAGTCCCTAGCCTTGCCACTTTCCTCTTTAGTTTTCTCTCCTGCCCTCAGCCTTTGGATGGATGCTGGCAGGATGTGCTCTGGGGGTGATAACGGATTTGCTCATGCTGTTCTCCCTTTTGGGAACGCCTCCCGGCTCCCCTTCCTCCCCAGGCTGGTAACCCCCTGCTCATCTGTCAGGACCTGCTGGAGCATCCCCAAATGGAGATGCTGCTGATTTAGAAGCCCAGGCTGGGCTCACAGAGTGGAATTGTGGGTGTGATGGTCTTGCTGAGTGTCGTCCAATGAGACTTGAACTTGGTGATGTCTGGGACTGTCCCACTCACCTTTATATCATGATAGTGATGGATAAAGGGTTGAATGTTACTGTGGGCATAGGATTAGGGAGAAAAGAAAAGAATAAAGAAGAAAATAATACCCACTCATAATTCCATCACTCAGAGATGCATTCTGGAGGGGTTCTTAAGACTTTTTCAATATAGAAATTTTATACGGTTAAAGTTACTGTGCCTTTTGCTTTTTCATTAATATGAATGTATTAGTATTTTCTTGTGTCCAAAAGATTTCTCACCAGGATTTTAGTGACCTTTTTTAGTTGTATAGTCATGTTTTGTTGGCTATTCATTTCATTTTTTTTACGTAATAAAAAAGGCATGGGATGCATTTATGCCTTCATCTTTGTTTGCCTCTGGTGATTTCTTTTGAATGGAGTCCCAGGAGTCAGTTACTCAGTCAGAGGGTAGCAGTACTGTTAAGATTTGAGAGATAATGGCAACTTTCCTCCCAGAAAGACTGTGCCGGTCTTTACTCCCATGTGCAGTTTCTTGGAAGTCAGGCTTTTAAGTCCTTAAAGAAGATGAAGACAAAAAGGAAAGCACTGATGGCCTCCATTAGCTATGGCTTTTCCCGAGTTGGGGTCAGGGCGTGGACAAAAGCCTGTTGCTGCTGAGGCTGGAAGCTTGGCGGTCAGTGACGGGCCAGCGCCGTCAGCACAGCCGCTGCTTTCCAGGCAGGACTCCGGGGACTCAGGGAGCCTCCCCGAGAGACTGCACAGCTTTCAGAAGCTGCGCTCCGTTAGCCACACACGAATTAATGAGGAATTCAGGCTTCGGGAAGAGTGTCAGGCTTTGTAAGCCGGATGGGAATTACAGGAAAACAGTGTAGGTGAAGCATTTGTTGCTGTCATGGTCCCGGAGGTCAATGCTGTGTAGTCATGCATGGGGTCTCCTGGCCAGTGAGGCCCAGGAGCAAGTGGCGACTCCAAGAGGTCAGTCATTTGCTCAGCGAGGAGTCGGACCTGCCTGGCTGTGTGCTGTGGAAGTATTGAGTGTGCTCCGTTGGTGTCGCTTATTCTGGAATTGGTGCCATTTAGAGGACACTAGGAAAATAAAATGCTCCTGAATCAGGTTCTTATTTCCCAGCTAGAGTGTGTATAGTGAGGATAAGCTCATAAATTATGTTTTAAAGTTGACATTATAATGTCACGTAGTAAATTGAAAAAATTAATTAGGATATTTAATATGAACAAGATGGGAGATGGGAAACTAATAACCTGGTAAGTATGAGGACATTTTAATACTCTGATCTTTTTCAAACTCACTTGTTATAGTTAATCCTTAAAATAGGAACTGTTGTTTTTTATTTTTATAGATGAGGAAACTGAAACTTAGAGAAGTTAAATGACATAAAGCGATAAAGCCGATCAGTGGCAGACCTCCCTTAGCCATGCTTTTGCTTTCTGCAGTTTCAGTTATTCGTGGTCAACTGCAGTCCAAAAACTAAATGGAAAATTCCAGAAATAAACAATTTGTAGGTGTTAAACTGTGCACTGTTCTGAGCAGCGTGAGGAACTCCTGTACTGCCCCATCCACTCCTGCCCAGATGGGAGCCATTTCTTCCTTCAGTGCGTCCATGCTGGGGGGGGGACATGCAGAAGTGGGCTCGCGGCTGGGAGTGTGCAAAATAGGGTTTGTTCTTGCATCGTTTACTTATTGGTTATTGTGTTGTTTTCCATAGGAACAGCGTTAAACCTACTGTTCCCCACCCTGTCTATGCTGATGTCACAGTACCACGGTCCTTGTGTCCCAGTCACCCTTATTTTACTTAATTGTGTCCCCCAAGTGCAAAAGTGGCGATGCTGGGAGTTTGGATGTACCAAAGAGAAGCCATAAATGTTTTTTTTTTTTTTTTTTTAGGATTTTATTTCTTTTGTTTTTAGACAGAAGGGAAGGGAGAGAGAGGGAGGGAAACATCAATGTGTGGTTGCCTCTCACATGACCCCTACTGGGGACCTGGCCTACAACCCAGGCACAAGCCCTCACTGGGAATTGAACCAGCGACCCTTTGGTTTTCAGGCTGGCACTCAATCTGCTGTGCCCCACCATCCAGGGCTGTTTTAACTGGAGGTATGCCCAGGAATTAGGGGAGGGCTCGTGAAGCCCATGGGATGGGCTGTGGCTGGATGGTGGAATCCCTCAGTGCAGAGGTGAGCTGGGCAGTGGGGAGCCATAGAAGTCTTCTGAGCAGGGAAACTGCTCCATCAACAGTGGTGTCAGTTCTCGTGACCCTGGCTTCACTTGCATGTCTGCACATCCGTAGGAACTAAAACACACCCATATTTTCCTGTTTTCTAGTCCATCCATTCTTTGTTTGCCACCCATCTAAAGGAAGGCTGTGTCAGCACTCTGCCTTGCTGACCCATGATTCCCATCTGCTGGTGACAAAGGGGTGCCGCAAAACAAAAAAAACAACAAAAAAACAACTTTGACCGCTCTTCTGCTACTGCAATTCCCAGAAATATACCTCCACAACAGATGACTGTCCACGTAACAGCTTTGCTTATCACCACCATTTGGGTGTTTGTTAGCATCCTCATGCTGTCTCAGGATGCAGAGTGTGCCTGTGAAGATGGTGCAGGGAAGGGGCGGGCTGTTCGTGCTCAGAGGTATGCACAGCTGAGCGGAGGCCAGGGCTGGGCTGGGTGAGAATGAAATACCGGGATGAAAGAATGCCTGACTGGGGGAGGGGCTGCCTCAGAACTCAACAGGGTGTTCTCCCCATCTGTTCACTGCTGGCTCACCAGCAGTGAGTGGAATAGTGCTGGAGATGAACTATACCACGTCCCTACAATATTTGCCAGGTCAGTAGTTGGTATTTTCTGAATGAGAAAATGAGACTGCCTAGCTCAGGGAAGGGGTGGAGGGTGGTGGCCCAAGATCATCTGCCAGTGGGGCTGAACCTAGGACCTGCACCCCCAGTGCGGAGTCCTCCCCCTGTGTCATGTCACCTTTCACTGCACAGGGACCCAGGGCCCTGCTCTCTAAGCCCTGCCATTTTTTAAATTCCGCCACTCCCCAAACCAGCCAACCATCTAACCAACAAACCGCCTACCCAGCCGGCCAGCTTGCCTTCTCTGCCTGCTGCTGTGGCAAGGTTGCTGTAGAGCTAGCTCCCTAAAATATGGGAGACCTCCAGTTACTGCAGTCACACCCCCAAGGTATCTCCAAGGGATGCCTCAGCCGGCTCATTTCTCCAAAGGCCAGTCAGAGTCAGGGTGGGAGGTAAGATCCTGTAGGTGCTGGGGTTTTGCACAAACAATACCAATTATGGTAAAGACTTCTCCGGTCAAAGGCACCTAGGCCAAGGGAGAGGTATGAACTTGTCAGTCAGTTTCTCTCTTTATTTTGGGAGAGACGTAGATTTGACTTCATGTGTCTTCTGAGACTCTCCAGAACTTTCTGGGAAAGGGTACTTCCCCGATGTCACACACCCACAACCAAGGAGTGAATCAGGGGGCAGGATACTTCTAGGGTTCTACCAAGAGAGTGGAACTGCTTCCCATCCCTCTGAAAGACATCTGCATACGAAATGTTAGTGTTATTTTCCCCATCCCAACCCCCAGGGAGAATTGGCCTTGCAGGCAGTGGCCGTCCTTAGTCTCCCGGCCATGGGGCATTCCTGGATGCAGCCTCCCCCTAGGACTGGTCACATAATTCCCATGATGGCGTCACCCTCTGGGTGTTGGGACACCATAGACCCTGGCCCTCTGCCTAGGGCTTCCCCCATAGGGAAAATAACTTCACATATCTGTACACATTTTCATTTTCAAAGTATTTTATTGTATATTATCCCACTTGAACTACCAGCACCCATGAGGACACCCATTGTGCAGAGGAACTAAAACCAGTGAGGATCCTGGGTACTTGTCCAAGGACCCTTATATTTTGTGTGGTACACAGCTCAGTGCCGAGGTCCCCAAGATCTTAGGTTGTCCCTGCTTCTTTGTGCAGCTTAGTCTTCAGATGTCTTTACAGGAAGGCTGCATCCCCTGTCCACGGGTGCTGAGCAGCTCTGTGGCCTGGGAAAGCCTTGGGGTGCTGTGAGTTTAGAAGGAGATTGAGTGGATGGTTTGAAGCACAGTGCCCAGCCTGGAGTAGGCTCTGGGTTTGCATGTCTGGTGGGTATGCGGGGGATTCAGGGGGGCAAGGGGGAGCCCACGACACTATAGTATTGACACAGCCCCTCACTCTTTATTTTCAGCAGAACCCAAGTTGTGTTACATTTTGCATGAGCCTTGGTAAGTAGGCTTATGTGTTAAACAGTCTCATTTTGAATAAACCAGTCCTTGCAGTGACTTAAAGGATTTCTTCTGCCCTGGCTGGTGTGACTCAGTGGGTTGAGCTCTGGCATGCGAACCTAAAGTTCGATTCCCAGTCAGAGCATGTGCCTGGGTTACAGGCCAGGTCCCCAGTTGGGGGCGTGTGAGAGGCAACTAATGTTTCTCTCCTCTTTCTCTCTCCCTTCCCTCCTCTAAAAGATAAATCAGTAAAATCTTTTTTTAAATTTCCCCAGCAAAGCTAAGGATTTGTGGTAATACAAATGAGGTTATTTTGTATTTTGCTGATTTTCTGATTTTGCTGATTTTTTAATTTTGTTTGAAATCACAAAAAAGTGAGAACATCACTGACTTAACAGACATGCTTTCAAGTCTCACATTCTTGTCCAGACTTTCCATGGTCTTGCTGTGCAACCTTAGCCCAATGGTTTAAGTTCTCCGATTCTTATTTTCAGTCTGCAAGGTGGAGCTTATAATCATGCCTATTCATAGTTTCTGTACGTACCAATGCAGGTAAAACACCTAAAGCCGTGCCCTGCACACTGCATGAGCAATACCGGCACCAGTGATAATGTGATGCTAACTTTTTTTTCAAACCATGAAGCTTTTTTTCTTGGTGTTGGTTTCTTGGATAAATGGGCCTTTGCGCTGGGATGTTTCTTCCTGTGCCCACCCTATGGTCATGGCCATGGGGGACTCGCAGATGGAAAGAGTGCATACTGTTTCCATCCTGAAGCACATGGAATTTTTTATATCCCCATCTCAAAGCCAGTCTTTGTATTGTTGTGTTTGTCTTGTTTTTTCTCTCCTTCTTAGTGACCTGGTTTTATCCATTCTGTTCATATCTACAAAAGCTGGTGGAGCCCCGGCCAGGCAGCTCAGTTGGTTAGAGCACCATCCCAACACACCATGCTTGCGGGCTCGATGCCCGGTCAGGGCACACACAAGAATCAGCCGATGAGTGCATATGTAAGTGGAACAATAAATCAATGCTTTTGTCTCTCTCCTTCCCTGACTCATTAAATAAAATTTTTTTTAAAAAGTAGATGGCACATTTCTCCAAGAGTAGTTCTCATTCTGTGGTTATTGAGAGGGATATCCTTTTTTCTAAACAAAGAAAACTCTTCTATTTCAACTTCTTTCAAGCAGTATTCCACCATGCCTTTTAGAGCAGTATCAAGGATTATCTTTCCAAGCATCAAAAGTAAAGTTATTACTCAAACCGGACCCACTTGCACTTGGTAGCCAAGGCCCCCTGGACGTGGGCCCCAGCACAGCTGAGAGGAGAGCTGCCAACCAGAATCTCTCTTTAGCAGCCATCAGCCGCGTTCATGCGCTGATCGTCCCTCGTAACGAACATAACTCCCTCGTAATTAAAGCATGTGCTGGAGATTCTCTTCTCAGAATTTAAATTTCGCTCACTGGAGGAGCCTGGCTGTTTTCTAGCTTTCTGTCCTTTCTCCAGCTTTTGTGGTCTAATCAGGGAGGCATTCTGGGCACGAGCCAGACACCCCTGTTTCTGATGGTCTTTGTTCTCCCTGAGCAGATGAGTTGGAGCTGACACGGTTGCCTTCCCCCAACTTCCCCTGCTCTTCGGAGAGATGGCAGCAGGGATTGTGTTGGGCTGACAGACCCGGGGTCTGGAACCTTGGTCATTTCTTATGAGCCCCACAATTATGTATAACCAAGCCACTTCAGATTCTGCCTGGAACAAATCAAAGTATAAAAGATAAATATATAAAGTATGAATAGCAGGAACATGTTTAGTAGTGGAGCGTCTGCATAGACCATCCATCACAAACAGCATTTTTCCCTCTACAACCAGAACCATTAAAAAATACGCATCTGCATTACTTGTTAATTTTCACTCATTTTATGTCATTCCATCTTCTATAATGAATTGAGATGGGTTTACAATGCCTTCTAACATTGGTAAATTTGATTTTGTTTGAAAATTTCAGTAAATATAAATAGCATTGTACCATAAACAGAACAGATGTAACTTCAAATATTATATATTCTGTTTTCTTCTAAATTTGTTAGAATGAACCTTTTATGAATTAAATGAGCTATGGACTAAGTAAATTGTAAGAAAATTATAAAATTTTAAAGTATGAATGATTTTGAACAAATATTCATGTAAAGAATGTGTGGTTCATGACCATCATCTATTTTACTTTAATTGTGGTAAGAAACATAATAAAGTATACTATCCTAAACACTTTTACAGTTTAGTAGGGTTAAGTATATTTCAATTGTTGTTCAGCCAATCTCCAAAATTTTTTCATCTTGCAAAATTAAAAACTGAAGCTGTTGTATTCATTAAATGCCACCACTCTAGTTTCCCCTCCCCCAGCCCCTGGCAACCACATTCCACTTTTTATTTCTATGAATTTGACTTACAAGAGAAGTATCTAGGTAAGTAGTAGACTTACGTGAGTAGTAGTCCACTCATAATTGAACATATAGTATTTGCCAGTTTGGCTCATTTCCTCAAGGTTTATCCATGTTGCAGCATGTGTTAGGATTTCCTTCCTTTGTTTTTTTAAAGATTTTATGTATTTATTTTTAGAGAGAGGGAAGGGAGGGAGCAAGAGAGGGAGAGAAACATCAATGCATGGTTGCCTCTCTTGCACCCCCCCACTGGGGACCTGGCTGGCAACCCAGGCATCTGACCTAACTGGGAATTGAACTGGCAACCCTTTGGTTCGCAGGCTGGTGCTCAGTCCACTGAGCCACACCAGCCAGGGTGGATTTCCTTCCTTTTTAAGACTGAATTTTATACAGACACACACATTTTGTATATTCATTCCTCTGTCAATGGACTCTTGGGTTGTTTCCATCTCTTGGCTCTTGTAAAATAATGCTGCTGTGTACATGCACGTGTAAATATTTCTTTGAGACAGAACTATTTTTAAATCTCAGCCACATTCTACTCTGTTAACTTGGATGATTTTAACCACCAGGAAATCAATAACTCAACATACAAGGCTAGCCTTGTTGGGCAGTATTTGTTCATGTGGTATCATAGGACTATAAGCATGAGGGATGCAGCCTCAGTACATACAGTGGGATGAGAAGGTTAGAAAAACCTGGGTTCACACCTGGGCAGGTATGTCTGCCACAGGCCCACATTCCTGCTGCAAGGGATGCTGGAAAAGAGAGCACCAACCATTTTCGGCTTCAGGTGCATAAGGTGAAAACTTCCCTCCTACGTCAGTAGCAGGTGTCCTGGCTGTGCAGGGAGCCGGAAGAGTGATAAAGGCTTGCTAAACCACCTTGCCCTCATCTAGAATTTTCATATCCCATTAGGCCACAGCTTTTCTACCTGCCCAGAATGGCTTTGTGTGTCCGGGATTCATACCATAACACACGTTTGGAGTGGTAAACATAGGAGTATAGTGTAGGGCCCCCAAATTCCTGATGCTTATGTGGCCCCCGGAAAACCCCTGCACTTCCGTCCATGCTGGTTCTTCTCCATGGGCTGTCTTTCCTACCACCCGCTTGAACCAGGGCTTGCTTTTCTCTAGGGTCCCACAGGAGTCCAACTCCTTGGAAGCCAGTCATTCTTCCTTTCTCAGCGTGTTCTTGTACCTGTGTTCAGGGGTGGATGAAGGTTTCATGGGGCCTGGAACTTTTACAGTGGAGAGGAGGAGCTTTTTCAGAAAAGGTCCTAAAAAATTTGATGAACACATTACTGGGATCCCTGCTGGGGCCATGACTTTGAGGAGCCCTGAAGCATGAACTCCATTAGCTTCACTGTGAATCTAGTTCTGCTCGTATTCATTCTTTCTCTCACTTTAAAAGTTAGGGTATAATTTGCCTACAATGAAATTAACCCTTTTTATTGAGTACTTCTGTGAGCTGTGATAAATGCATAGTCATGTAATCAGCAGTATAAATATGGGACAGTTCCATCATGTCCAAGACTTTCCTCATGCCCTTTTGTGGTCAGCCTCTGTCCCCTCTCCCAGCCTCTGGCAACTCTTCCATTTTCTATCTCTGTACTTTTATCTTTTTTAAAAGATCATCATATAAATGGAGTCATGTAGCATGTGCCCCTTCCAGTCTGGCTTCTTTCACTTCCCATGATAATGCATTTGTATTTATCCATGCTGTTGCATGTATTACCCACTGAGATGGGGAAAGCCCAGTCCCTGCCCTCAGAGAACTCTGAGTCTGTTGGGGGAGGCACTTGAGCCCATCAGCCTTGATATTTAGTCCACAGAGCTTTTCTCTACTATTAGTATCTTGTTCTGACATACCTGGCATCACAGCCACTTTGTGATTACCTTGAGGATAGTGTCTTTGACCTTCTTGACATATCACATTGGATTGGAAACAACAAGGAGTGTAAAGCCAGGCAGGCTGTTTGAATGCAGCTCACCCACTTAGCAGCTCTGTGATCTTGTGTTGGACTCATATTTTGGCACTGAGTAGGTACTGAATAAATATCTGTTGAATGAATATAACCTCCTTGAATCCCTGGTTCATCCTGTGTGAAAAGAGGATAATAGTCATGACTTCACCTGACAGTAATGGGGATCAGTGCCTGGTGTGGTACCTCATGGGCCTTGTTAAAGGTTTGCCCTGTTCTGCTCACCTTCCCTTGAGCCCTAAGATACCGTCCTACAGACAGGCACATGGACATGGTACGGAGATCCAAGCTGGCTGGGCAGGGCAACTGCACCTGCCATGTGGAAGCCAGGAGGGGCATGAGCTGAGCAGACAAGTCCCCAAGAAACCCACAGGTACCTCACAGGTACCCTACAAGGGTCACCTTCCACAAGTCCAGCTGAAACAGCTTATCACACTTGCTGCCCCACACCCTCTTTAATGGTACAGTCCTTTCCTCATACCAAATATATTCCTTGTAGGGGAGGAAGTCCACTGGGGGTGAAAACCATAACCTTTTATCAGGGAGCCCTATGGCTGAAGGTGGGGTAGTTGGCTATCAGGCCCTAGGAGGGAGCATGGGTTAGGGGCTGGGCAACCACAAGGCAGTTGGTCATTGTCAAGGAATCTGTTCTTGTCCTTCAGACACTCTCAGCAGGACTCAACACAGTGGTTGTGATTTGTATAATTATCTGTTTGTTGGCTATATTCCCTACCAGAGCACCAAGGACACACAGTAGGTGCTCAACAAATATTTAGGGATTGAATGAAAATTATTTTGTGGTTAAAAGCATCGACATTTGTTATAGCACAATTTACAATAGCCAAGTACTGGAAGCAGCTTAGGTGCCCATCGGTAAATGAGTGGATCAATAAACTGTGGTACATTTACACAATGGAATACTATGCAGCAGAAAGAAAGAAGGAGCTCCTACCCTTTGTGACAACAGGGATGGAACTGGAGAGCATAATGCTAAGTGAAATTAGCCAGGCAGTGAATGACAAATACCATATGATCTCAAGTATAAGTGGAACCTAATTAACAAACTGGCAAGTAAAATATAGCCAGAGACATTGAAATCAACAAACTGACAGTAACCAAAGGGGAGGAAAGGGAAAGAAAGTGGGAAAGAAGGGAAAGGGACGTAAACGAACATGAATGACCAAACCATAGATGGAGCCAAGGGTGGGTGGGATTGAGGGTGGGAGGTGGGCTGGGGAATGTAGTGGTGGGAAAATGGAGACAACTGTATTCAAGCATCAATTTTTAAAAAGAAAACACTTAAAAAAAAAGAATTGACATTTGAAGTAACTTTCTGTAGAAGGGAAAGGTATTAATGTTTATCATTCATGCGTGGCATCTCTGTTCCCGTTTACCCTGCATAGTGTAGTAGCTGTTGAGAGGAGGTGTTTTTAGTCTGAACACTCGGGAACGCCAGTTCAGAGTAGTTAAGAAAAGCTCCCACGGTCCCACAGCTGGTCCAGTGATGGAGATGGATTCAAACTCAGGCTAATGCCAAAGCTTCTGGATTTCTTAAAAATAGAAACTTCTACAATTTAGGCTTAAAAAATACTCAGACTGATCCTTGAGCAGTGTTTGAGTGGGTTGGATTGCTGAGTTTAACACTTAACAGCATGAGTTGAAAATTTACAGAATGTTCCATTTTGTACAAAAGCACAAAAGTTGGGCTTGAAGGTAGGTATTTCTGTAATTGAATTTCAAGTGGGATTTTTTGCCACACAGACTATGCACAGCTCTAAATGAGCAATAAAACCTCTTCTCCATGCAAAAAGAGGCAGTGTGGGCTGGAGAATGGTTGTGGGTTTGGTGGCTGGCGGCAGAGTTTGAAGCTTACGGGCTAGTGGGAAGGCCTTTGGGGGCCCTGAGCACTCCGAGCCTGTTTCTCATTTGTTAACAGGAAAGTAGCCCGGTTATCTGAGAGGGCTGCGGTGTGGATCAGACGAGCAAATACGCTGAGATGTTTGTGAAGGCGTTTTTCCTAGGAAAAATTTTCTATGCGTTAGTTGTCCCAAATCTTCTGAGAAATGTAGGAGCTTGAAATACCCTGGGAAAAGAAAGACTGCAGAGTGAGGTCAGCAGATTCACATGCCAAGGCAAGAAGGAAGGGCGAGGGATGTTTCCGTTGTGCTGAAATCTGCAGAGAGCAGGAGCCTCATGTGTGTGAACAGTTTATGTGCTTGGACGTCTGTAAGTATACTGTCTCCTGGTATCAGTAAATACGTAATGCGAGGCCAGGGTGGAGTTCTCTTAGGCCAGGGAGCAGGCAGTTCTCCCTCCCTGTCTCCTGGTCCCATTCATTCACCCATTCGTGGATTACTGCAGGCTCCGAGCCGTGCACTGCAGTCCAGTCAAGAAGGCAGCGTATCATGGGCAGTGGAGTCAGAGGGACCTGGGTTTGAGTGTGGCCTTCTTCCCTGAGTAACTGTTAAACTCAGTTGTTTCATCTCACTAAACCCCAGTTTCCTCATCTGCCTTATTAGAAAGCAGAGATAGCTCACAGGTTATGTGAAGATTAGAGGTGATCTTGCTTGAAAAGAAGTTTGTGCAGTTCCTGGGACATATGAGCACTCAATAAATAAATAATAGCTTTTAAATCATCATAATATACTGTAATTACCAAGGGGCCAAAATGCACAGTGGGCCACTTCTGCTGTTTTCACATTTTCTCCTTTTAGCCTTTTACAGAGTCACAGCGGGTAAGTAGAAACAGAGGCCCAGGGGTTGGGACCCATGGCAACCAAACCCCAGGTGGTTTCCGCGCTGCCTGAACCTTGAGCTGTGCGCCCAGCCCGAGCACTTCTTCCCAGCTTAGGCTTCTGGGTAACCTCTGTGAGTGGGGGTGGTCCCCGCAGCAGTGTGGTAACGATGGGGCTTGCTCAGGTGTGTGGGGGCGTGTAGAACCCAGATCTACAGCATATCCGAAGATAGTCCTTACGGGGCCAGTGTATTAATAGACCCTGGAGGTGTGTGTGGTTTTTGTTTTGTTACATGTGGACCCTCCGATATCAGGATGATGTCTCAGAGCTTGGAGGCTGATGCCAAGGTCACCTTTCTCCATTTTTGGAGACGTCACACACTCACACATACGATTGTGAATCCCTCCAGATGCTTTTTTTAAAGGTCAGGTTGAGATACAGTTAGTAAAATTCACTCTTTTTAGTGTGATTGTTGATTCTGAGTTTTGGTAGATGCATACAGTTGTGTAACCACCACCATAATCAAGAGGCAGGACGAGTCTATCACTTCCTAAAATTCCTTCACTCTCCTTTATAATCAGCCCTCCCAACTCCCAGCCCTGGCAACCACCGATCTGTTTTTTGTTTCTATAAATTTTCCTTTTTCAGAGTAACGTATAAATGGAATCACACACGAGTAACATATAAACTCATGTTGACTCTTGAGCTTGGCTTCCTTCACTTAGTATAATGCTTTTGAGACTCCAAATGCCTTGATTGCAGCAAGATTAGTGGTTCTGAGAGCAACATGGAAAATCAGCAGCATTAATAATTAATAGAATATCTAATTTTATACATTTACAGTGCCACCAGAAAACCCCTGAAGTACCTGGGACAAACATGTTTGAGATTTTTATGAAGAAATTTATAATATATTGTGAAAAGACATTAAAGAAGAAAAAGAAGTGAAAGAGATCATGTTAATGAGGGGAAAACCTGATATGATAAACGTGGTGATTCTTGCTGAGTAACTCTATAAATTCTGTGCAAATCCAGTCAAAATCCAAATAAAGTTTTTCCTGGAATTTGACAAGCTATCATGAAGTTAATATAGAAAAACAAAGGGCCAAGAATAAGCAAGATAAAACAGTGAAAAGTAGGGTGGGTGGCCAGATGGTAGGCGAGTGGCACTGAAGGGAGCGCTGAAATAATAACTGGACACATCGGAAAACTTCATATGTGACAGGCAGAGCTGCAAGTCAATGGGAGAGGATCAGCAAGTAGTGCTGGACCAGGAAAGAATGAAACCGAACTTCTAATGCATACATAAAGATGAATTTCAGATGAATTAAAACCTAATAGTGAAAAAGCAAACATTAAACACTTTTATGAGAGAATATATGTGACCAGGATTTCTTCAACAAGATATTTAAAAACAAGCTATAGAAGAAAAGATTGAGATTATGGTGGGGAGAAGGGTGGGCAGAGGTGGAAAAGGGTATAAAAGGGATAAATGGTAGTGGCAAGAAATGTAATAAATCAACTTAAAAAAGAAAAGATTGATATATTTGCCCTATAAAATTTAAAACTGCCATACAACAGAATGTACCACAAAATTATAAGAGCTTTTTATTGGGGAGAGATATTTATAATGCATATATCCAAGGGAGAACTTATAGTTAGAATTCATGAAGTCCTAAAATCTGTAAGAAAAGATAAACAACTTAATGGTGGGGGGTGGAAGGGTGTATAAATAGGCCAGGTAAGAAGAGCAAATGACTAATAGGTATAAAAAGTTCCTCAATTTTATTTGTAAAACAAATATGAGGTACTATTTCATATCCATAACACTGGTAAAAATATAAAAATCTGACTACATCAGTTTGAAGAGAATGGGAATATCAGAACTCCTTTATGATGTAGGAGTAGAGATGGGTACAACCTCTGGTGGGTGATTTTGCATTATCTGGTGGAAGGTGCTGTACTGGTGACCCCGCAGTTCCACATATTGTATGTGTATCCTAGAGAAAGTATAATTCGTGCACCAGGAGACATGTACAGCCCTATTTGTCATAGTGAAAAATTGGAAAGAACCTAAACATGCATCAATAGATTGAATGGTTGGATAAATAAAGTGTGATATATTCACATAGTAAAATAGTACATACAGTTGTTAAAATGATCTAGAAATACAAATATCAACGTGGATTACATTTCAAAAACATGATTCCATTTATATAATGTTTAAGGAGGTATAATTTTTTTGTCTATTCTTGGCTTACGTAGGTTAATAAACACATGGTGAGAATGATCAGTACCAAATTCAGGGTAGTGGTTATTGTGGTGAAAGAGTGAGTGGAATGTATCAGGAAGGAGTATGTAGGAGATTTCAAATAGGTCCATTATGTTTTAAAGTTTTTCCATACTGAAAATTATAGCATATTTATTGGAATGTCAAAAGGAGCTCAAGAATCAAGGCGCACCCTTTGTTAGAGCAGACAGCAAAGACGGTCTTGGAGAACTGATGCTCGTAGAAAGTGATAAAAAATTGATTTGTAAGCTTTTTTAGAAAAAACCTTCAGTAATTAGAAATTATATGTTTTTTATTTTATTAAGAACTAAAAGCACAACATGTAATCAGTGTAAATTTTAATGCCTTTTAATGTTCTGGAAACAGCATGCCTCTGTGAATTGGAAGACTTTGTGCAAATTCATTTTCTTGGATATGGCACCATTTCTTTAAAATTAGGAAATAAAGCCCTAACCCATGTGGTTCAGTTGATTGGGCATCATCCCACAAAGTGAAAGGTTGCTGGTTCTGTTCTCTATCACGGCACATGCTAGGGTTGGGGTGCGTGTGGAAAGCAACCGATCAATGTTTATTTTATTTTATTTTTTAAAGTATATTTTATTCATTATGCTATTACAGTTGTCCCAATATTTTTCTCCCCTTTATCCCCTTCCTCCCTATAACCCTCATTCTCCAGCATTCCCCCTGCCTTAGTTCACGTCCATGGGTTGTACACATAAGTTCTTTGTCTTCTCTATTTCCTATACTGTTCTTAACCTCCCTTGTCTGTTTTGTGCCTACTGATTATGCTTCTTATTCTCTGTACCTTCCCCCCCCCCCATATTCCTCATCCCCTTCTCTGCTAAAAACCCTCCATGTGATCTCCATTTCTGTGATTCTGTTCCTGTTCTAGTTGTTGGCTTAGTTTTTTTGGAGGGGGGTAGGTTGTTGATAGTTGTGAGTTTGTTGTTGTTTTACTGTTCATAGTTTTTGATCTTCTATTTCTTAGATAAATTCCTTTAACATTTCATATGTAAGGGCTTGGTGATGATGAACTCCTTTAACTTGACCTTATCTGGGAAGCAACTTATCTGCCCTTCCATTATAAGTGATAGATTTGCTGGGTGGAGTAATCTTGGATGTAGGTCTTTGATTTTCATGACTTGGAATACTTCTTTCCAGCTCCTTCTTGCCTGTAAGGTTTCTTTTGAGAAATCAGTTCATAGTCTTATGGGAACTCCTCTGTAGGTAACTCCTTTCCTCTTGCTGCTTTTAAGATTCTCTCCTTATCTTTCATTTTGGGTAATGTAATGATGATGTGCCTTGGTGAGTTCCTCCTTGGGTCCAACTTCTTTGGGACTCTCTGGGCTTCCTGGACTTCCTAGAAGTCTATTTCCTTTGCCAGATTGAGGAAGTTTTTCTTCATTATTTGTTCAAATAAGTTTTCCATTTCTTGCTCTCCTCTTCTCTTTTTGGCACCCTTATGATTTGGATGTTGGAGCATTTAAAGTTGTCCTGGAGGTTCTCGGCCTCTCATTTTTTTGTTCCAAATCATTGACTTTAAGTCCCATTCCTCCCCTCCCCTCCCCCCCCCCCCCCCCCCCCTCCTCCCTCCCCTCCCCCTCCCTCCCTCCCTATTGTTTTCCTGTACATTTTGCTTTATTTTACTTTCTGTAGCCTTCATTTCTTCCTTCATTTTACAACCAAGCTTAACCATTTCTGTGAGCATCCTGATTACCAGTGTTTTGAACTCTGCATCTTACAGGTTGGCTATCTCCTCCTCACTTGGCTCTTTTTGATCTGTCCTTTCATTTGGGCCACATTACTTTATCTTAGTGCACCTGCTATGTTTTAAGGGGTGGAGCCTTACGTATTTGCTAGGGCGGGGCATCCCTCTTCAGTGCATTGTGGCTCTGTCTGTGGGGAGGGGTCATAGAGGGAACAGTGGTGCTTGCTGGCTCCTGTCCTACTTTCCATCACTTCCCTTGCTTCCCACTGATAACTTTATTCTTTCTCAAAAGAAACCTTACAGGCAAGAAGGGGCTGGAAACAAGTTATGAAAGGCAAGGACCTATGTCCAAGATCACTCTATCCAGCAAAGCTATCATTTAGAATGGAAGGACAGATAAAGTGCCTCCCAGATAAGGTCAAGGGGATTGTGCCCTTTCAGGTGCTGATTCCTATGGGGGTGGGTTTATAGTTCTAGGACCCCATGTGACTCTCCAACAGACTCTCCTGTGAGGCTGGGAGTTTCTCCTGATGCTGCAACCCCTACAGGTTTTTACAGCAGACGTTTTGAGTCTTTAGTTTCCTGTGCTGAATCCCTGGGTTTTGCGGTCTTGTCTTGCTCCCCAATTGTTCCTCCCAGCTTCTCTGCATGGAAATGTGGGCTTGCCCCCATGGTCCACTGCCTTGCTGCAGTGTCCTCTCTGCCCCCCTCTCCGCCCCTCCTACCAGTCTGGATGAACGTTTCAACTCCTTGGTTGTTGGACTTCCATGCAGTTTGATTTCTGGCAGTTTGGCAGGTTTTTGTTTTTAAATTGGTTGTTACCTTTTTTTTGTTGTGTGGGGAAGCAAAGCGTTTCCATCTATGCCCCTATCTCATCTGGAATTCCCTGATCGGTGTTTATCACATCGATGTTTCTTTCCCTCTCTTCTCCTCTCTATAAGAATAAATAAATATTTTTTAAATGTTTAAAAGTATGAAGTAGAATATATACATATAGAAAAATACATAGAACATATGTATATGGTTTAATATATACTTGTAATTATAAAGCCAAATTCTGCATAACTACCATTCAGATCAAGAAATTAAGCATTCCAGAAGCTCACGTGTGGTATACCAGTTCTTACATTCAGTTTGTTTTGTCACAATGTGAAAAGCAAATAGGCCTGTTATTTTCCTCGTGTTAAAAAATTAATTTAAAAAATATTGCTGGTATTGATTTTTAAAGTTTTCAGTTTTACTGTGAATAGGGAAATGCTATCTGACACCAGCTTGCCTGAGAAGACTGTGGGAAATAGTCTATTTCACAGTTTACGGAGCTGTTGGCCACCATTGGGAGCCACGGTGCCACTGCCCGTAGCTGAGCCCTTGGCCAGCGATCGCTCCTCCGTGGGCTCTGGGGAGTCGTGAGCGGCCCTCCTCGGTGACCGTAACTGGTGTCACAGTTGCAGTTCACGCATGTGAGCAATACCTCTCTTTTCTTGTCCAGAGCTCTAGGAGGTTAACACATAGCTTCAGAGTTGTGTTTTCCCTGACTTCGGCCAATGGGTAGGTGTGTGTTCTTTGCCATTTTAGACTATTCTCTCCTATCTGAGCGTTTGCTATTTTGCCTTGGATGTTGGCATTTTTTTGAACTCCCAGGGCACATTGCCTTTGATGGTCAGGGGAAGAGCCCAGGGACTGGGAACAGCAGCATGCTGGAGCGGGCTTTCTCCACACTGGCAGCATTGACATTTCAAACCGGACAATTCTTTGTTTGCGGGCTGTCCTGTGCATTGTAGGATGCTGAGCAGCATCCGTGGCTTCTACCTATTAGATGCCAGTAGCGGTCTCTCAGTTGTGACAACCAGAGTGTTTCTAGACATTGCCCAGATGTCCTCCAGGAAAGCAAATTGTCCCTGCTTGGGAACCACTGCCTTAGAGGATAGCGTCTACATGGGACTGACAGCCCCTTCTAGGTGCTGCAGCTATGGAGGAGGTTGGGGAGGCAACCCTGGATGAGGGCCCCTAACTTGGAGCAAGAGGAGGAAGGAAGGGCAAAGATAGGAGAAACACGGGAGGCAGATAAACGGAGCCAATAAGTTAGGAGTGGAGGACTTCAGGGTAACAGTAAATGACAGTGGAGAAGGGAAGGTGGGTGCAGAGCTCTGAATCCGTGAAGTGCAGTGCGAGGCTCCATTCATAGGTAACTGGGAGGAGGGATTTTGCAGAGAGCCCGGTCTCCCCTCTAGAGACACTCACACCTCCTCCCTTTGCTCTGCTGGGGCTGATGGTAAGCACTTAAGTAGCTGTGGATGCTCCTAAGTATTTTACTGCTTTCCTCCTGACCTTGTAGAGAGAGTTTTGTGGATCTATCAAGTGGGTGAAGTTCCTCGGAGAGAGATGGCAATTGTTTGTTCTTTATTCATTCAACAGACATTTTTCAAGTATCCACTAGGGCAGGGGCTGTGCCAGGCACCAGGGACCCCACTGATCACCTAGGAGACTGACGCAGCCGGCACAGGGAGCCCCGGAGGAGAGGACGGGCCCTGTTGTCGGGCTGCCCAGGCCCACACCCCAGCTCTGCTCCGGGCTGTTGTCTCCTTGGACGTTAGTGTTCTCACCTGTGAGATGGAGGGACAGGATCTTACCCCATCCGGGTGTTGAGAGTGAGACAACGTATACAACCTGTAGAGCAGTGCTTGGCATTAGTAGTACTCAGTGACATTAATATCATTATTTTGAATACTTCACTAATATTACTACATAAGGGCTATTATAGACTTCCAGACAGTCAAAAAAATTCTGAGGGACAACTGATCAAAGACTCACAGAAGAAGTGGCTCTTTGAGATGTATATTAAAGGATTAGTGAGACTTTATCTGGAAAAAAGTTGTGGGGTAGTGGGAAGATCATGCTCTAAGATTCAGGCGGGACAAAGAGCAGGGGGAAGTCAGTTGTGAGTGAGCAGGGCTCTTTGGCAGACAGCCGCTGGCTGTGAGATCCGGAGGCTGCGGGAGGGGCGGGCCGTGAGCCTGGGGAGGAAGGTGGTGGGCTGCGTGGAGGAGCACCTGGCAAGGGCGCTGCGTGGACACAGGTCCCAAAGCCTTCGACTTGGACCAGCTTCATTTGTTATTTCTTTTCTCCAAAATAGGTTTAGAGGAGCTCGCCATTTTAATCCTGTTCTTCCTTCCCTGGGCAGTGAAATGCTAAGTGTGCTCCTTTACCTGCCAGGGTTATTGAGATTTTAGGGACTGAAAAAGCAAATTTGTCCTGTGTCCCCGTGCTGTCTGGTGGGGGACACTGGCAGCCACTGCACAGCAGGACCCCAGCAGGTGGAGAGCACACTGCCGAGGTTCCCAGCTCTTTGACCCTCGGAGCTGGCACTGCTCACGGGAGCTCACAGAGGAGCAAATGTAGCAGATGCTGATTTGCTGTGTACTTTGCACCTGTCTCTCTTCTGCTGTTCACACCCAGCCTCAGGGCAGGGCCCGGAAACCTTCCTGGCAGACCTGGGGCATCTGTGCCAGAGGGGCTCATGGCATGTTGCCTGAGGTTTTGCTGAATCAGCCGTTGCCCTCTGGCATCCCCCTTGCTGCTGAGACCTCAGTCCCAAGGTCATGAAAGTGCCCTGGGTGGCTCCGCCCCTTCCTTCACCACTCAGCAACTTCACACAGTGAACACCATGTGCTCATCAAGCACTTGCCAGGCCCAGGGAGAGTGGTGATGAATGAGACAGACCCCCACCCTTGGCTCCGTGGAACATCATGGGGCAGAGACAGACACTGAATATATCACTGCAAGTGGTAAGGATAAGGGTGAAGAGAAGGGGATGTTGTGGCATGTAGGAAGGAGAGAACAAGCTAATAATCTTCAGGGGGCTCTGAGGTCAGGAAAGGCCTCACGGAGAACAGACCATCTCTGATCTCTGAGACTGCTTTGGAGCGGGCAGGGGGGATGGTTGGGAAGACCTCCTTCACCAGGCAGGCTCATAGCAGCCTGTGGGCTTCCCTAGGCTGTGTCCCTCTCAGCAGCCTGGTGCCTTCCCTCTCTTTCTTAAGTTTCTCCTCTCCTGCCTGAGTCCCACTTTCCCCCCTTCCTTTCAGATATTTGTTGTCCCCTTTGCTGGCCTGTGTTGCTCCCCACACCTAATCCCAGCCTTCACAGGGATGGCCTCGCTCCCAAGCCAGGCTTGGAGGAGCCACCGTGGCTAGGTCCCTGGCAGCCAGCAGCCTGTCTTCTGATGGAACCATAGACAAGCACGTGATGAACTGCCCTGTGCGCTGGTGCCTTGTCCATGAACGAGGCTCCTTTAACCAAGGTGGTCTGAGGACTGAGGTGACACCTGAGAAGCATTTAGGGCAAGGCCTATGTAAGTCAGGGTTACAAAACCCCTTCCCTTTCAGCATCACAGAAGCTGACTCAGTTCAGCTAACTTTTTTTTCCTGGCAGCCTGATAAATGCAGAATGTCAAGGTGTTACCTGGCCACAGCAGCTGTGGGAAACTGACCACTGCTTGGTAAATTGCATCTGGACTGCCAGGGCTTTGGGCTTCCCAAGTGTGGGGTCTCCTTGCAGTGACCCTGGGAACTCTGTTGATGGGTTGTCACAGAAGATGTTGGCTCCTGTGGGGTGGGGGCCAGTGCCCCTCCTGTACCCATGCAGTTTGCACCTGAATTGACACCTGGGGGTGACCTTATCTGTCAGGTGAATGGACTCATCTAACTCTAACATTCTGTCATTTCATACAATTAAAAGTATCCACTGAGAGCCTACTATGTGGTAGGTGCTGGGAATACACTGTTAAAGAAAACAGATCCATTCTGTGCCCTGAAGGTGCTTGCAGTCCAACCGGGAGATCTTGTCAATCAAAGCATCACCCAAACAGTAGTGAAGAGCACCCTGATAATGTGCACCTGGGTCTGTGAGAGTGCCTGGGGACACTGACCTAGTCGGGAGGTCAGGGAGCTCCCAGAGCTTGCACGCACAAGGCACAGTGGAGCTGGGATCCGATGAACGGGCGTTACAGACCAGACAGAGAAAGGGGAGGGAAGACTCCGGAAGGAGACAACAGCCCACTCAGAGGCTTGGTCAGGGGATGGTGCGAGATGGAGAGAATGAGGTCAGGTAGAGCTGTGCTGTGCAGGTCTTTGGCGGCAGGGCTGAGATGTGGGTCAGTGAGAGCTGATGCCCAGACAGTTGTGCTGGTGGTATTTTTGCTTCTCCATCCTCAGAGCAGTGAGACACGGGTCAATGCAGGGTGGGGATAGAGGTGGCAGGAGCAGGGGTCGGCCCGAATGGATTTCCCATAGAAAAACTGACTCTAGCAGCAGGATACTGAAGTCAAGTATGAGAGGTATGAAATTTGAAGGAACTTTTAGTGAAAAGGTTTTAATGGTGAGGGAAGCCCAGCAGGTCAGCGGGCTTTATGGAGTATCACAGCGGCACTAGCAGCAGGAGAGGAAAATTTGACCTTTAATCTCCCTGGTCTTGGCTGCTCAGGTGGGCTACCCACCTCCACCCCATTGTTGGCTCTCATGACCCCACTTCACCCTCCTGTGTTGCCAGACTTACAGATGGTGGAGCTGTAACAGGAGGTTCCTAAGTACATCTCATTGAGGAGCAGAAGACCTTCAGGGCCTCAGGAACAATAGATCGAGCCCACAGAGGAGCATTTTCTGTAGCTTAGAGCCAACTGTTCATGGCATTGAAGACAGATACTTTCCATCAAATAGGATGAAGGAAAATCATGTTTCTCTTTTTTTCTCTCTTCCCTCCAGGCTTATATTTGGCACCCTTTACCCTGCATATTATTCCTACAAGGCTGTGAAATCAAAGGACATTAAAGAATACGTAAGTTGCACCTTTTGGGTGGGGGAGACTGGGTGTGAGCTGGTGGGGGAAGGTGGGTGCTCTCTGCTGTGGGAACTGGCAGCAGGGCAGAGGAGTCCCTTTATTGCTCTTCTTCTCGTGAGACTCGCCTGGTGTGACCCAGGAGTCCCCTCCCCTGTCTGGACTTCCCCTTTAGAGCTAGAGTGCAGAGTGAGGGAAGCAGGGAGGTACGGTGAGAGGAAATGACATCTGGAATCAGGGGATGGACCTTCAGTCTACCGCAGCCACTGTGTGGCCTTCAGTGAGTAACTGCTCCTCTCCGATCCTCAGTTTCTCTGTCTGGAAAGCACCGTGTAGACCACAAAGTGCTGTCGTTGTGAGACAGTCTGGCACCGGGGGCAGGAGCGTGGTCCCAGAGGCCAGCACACCTGCTACAGCTCCTGCATCTGTGGCTTTGGCTCTCTCCCCGCTCCAGTTTTGCAATTCCGTTGCCCCCTGATTTAAGCCCCGTTGCTTAATAAGCTTTTAGAGGGCAGCAGTTGTTGTTCATTGTGCTATGACTGTTTCCCCACAGCAGCTAGCAGAGGGCTGGACACGCAGGAGGGGGCTCCTTGGTGCTTACTGGTTTGGAGGATGTATTACTGTTGGGTGATTCGGAAGCTACAGTCACAGCCCTAGATGTTCCGGGCACCTCTAGACAGGAGAACCATCAGGTCACCCCGACTGACAAAGACCTGCAGGAGTGGGTTGTGAGGGAAGGGGAGATACCTAGGTCAGAGTGCAAAAGATGAGGATTTTGTCAGGAGGAGCCAGAGGGCAAATCCTGGCTCTGACCTTTGACTGAAGCAGTGCTGGGCAAGAAGCTTAACTTCGAAGAGCCTGACTTTCTTTACCTGAGCCATGGCGTGAATAGAAACAGTCCCGACCCCCCCCCCCCCCCCCCCAGTGTTGTGAGGGACAGAGGGTCTTTGCTCTCCCTCTTTTGCTCAGAAGGTGTCACTTGGCCAGTTTGGCACAGGTAAAGAAATAATTCAGAATGGGTATGGAAAGTCATTATTTGCTTTCTCAGATTTCCAGGAAGTCGACATGGAAAAACCAGCCACCTCTAGATTGGTTACAGCCAGAACTCACCTGCCACGCTTGGTTGCCCAGAACTGCTTGCCCTGACTCGCATCTGCTACCAAGCAGAGGGTCCAGACGGGGGTGGGTTCTTCCTGGGGACTGAGAACCTCATAGTGTGCACTATAAATGGCTGTTAAGTTATGAGCTCAGAACCTCATGATTCTCAGTTGATTTGGCATAGGGGTTAGGCATTAGGCAGCCTCTTCCAGGTCTCCCTTCCAGCCTAGGATGCAGGGAAACTGTGCCAGGGAAGGAGGCAAAACTGGGATCACCGTGGTTCAAGGTCTGATCTTCTGCTTGGCAGAAATTCAGTTCTATAAGCTCTTCTAGGAGAACTGAAACCCTGGTAAATTGTTTTACTCTGACATCTCACAGGAGCCTGGTTTATCACTAGAATGGCAATTCATATTTAGAGTGAAAAATGTAACCAACAAGCAGAACAGCTGTTTGAGTTGGCTGGCGAGCACACACTCTTCCCAGGAGGGAAAGCTTGAGAGTAAAGATTAGAAGGTATCTTGGTAAAAATGGAGTTGGAAGAAAGGAGCTGAATAACGTTTGGGGAGACTGGTACACGCACACTTGCACACTCACTTTTTTCCATCCTTTTGATTACAGACCCATTTGTCCAAGAGAGAAACCTAGGAATATCCCTCACCACCCAGCTGGATAACGGTGCACACACCTGGTTGGCGACCAGGTCCCTTCATCTCTGTTCCCCCTGGTAATCTTTCAGACCAGGTCTCTCCTTTTCTGCTGCCACTCTATTAAGTGAGGTTCTCCTCATTTCTTCCTTGAAATGTTGCTGTCACCCGCTGTGTTAGTTTTTCACTGCTACTATACCAAATTACCATGAATTCAGTGGCTTAAAACAGCACAAGACTCTAGGGGAGAATCCACTTTCTTACCTTTTTCAGTTCCTGGAGGCCACCTGCTTCCCTTGGCTGGAGCCTCGTTCTCCGTTCTCAGAGTCAGTAGTGTGTCATCCCTGATCATTCTTCTGTAGTCACATCTCCCTCTGACCACAGCTGGGAGAGGGGCTCCATCTGTAAGTATTTGTTCAATTACACTGGGCCCGCCTGGATAATCCACACGCTCTTCCCATCTGAAAGTTCTTAATTTAATAACTCTACAAAGTCCCATTCGTCATATAAAGTAACATATTCATAGGTTCTAGAGACTAGGATAAGGACATCTGGGGACAGGGAGAGGCTACTGTTTTGCTTACCATGCTTCCTAACTGGTTCTCCTGCCTCCCGTTCCTCACCTTACACTCTGTTTTGTGTATAACTTCCAGAAGGCTCTAAAAAATGGAAATATTCATTTCACTCCCCCGGGATCCTTTAATGACTGCTTCTCCCCTGCATGACCAAGTCCAAGCTCCACTATACAGCATTGAACACCCTTTATCTCACTCCTTCCTGTTTTCTATTCCAGCCTCTTCTCTACAAGCATTGAGTGAGTGCCCTCAGTCTCCGTACTCAAAGTGTGGTCTGTGCACTAGAATTACCACCATCATCTGAGAGCTTGTTAGAACTGAAGACAATCACGCCCTGCCCAGACCCCCTGAATGAAAATTGGACTTTTTACAGGATTCTCAATTTGAGAAACACTGTTCTCAATATTCGTAGTTTCTTATGTCTTTCCAATGTTACTGCACTAGTAAAGGTCTTTGGGCAAAACCTTAAATGGAAAGGAATTTATGGGAATTCATAAACCTACCTAGAAAGCTGGGGAAAGATACTCAGGAACTGGGGAGGATTTGAGCAGCCTGGGTGACAGGCAAGCTTATGCCACAGGAACCTTCCAGCAGGAATTCTGTACAACTTATTTACTTGCCAAATCCAAATTTTTTCAGCTGAGTCCAGCTCCAGGCCCAGTATCTCTCTTCCTCTGGCTCTGATAGGATCTGATCTTAGTATTCAGCACTCTAAAAAATTAAATTATCAAGTGACCCATCAATGACACACCCCTAGGGGGAGAAGGAGAATAAATTAAAACTAGTTGAAATACATATATCTATACATAACAAAGAAATGAAGAAAATATTGATAGAAGCTATAGTCCTTAGTCATGCCAATGGTCATGTTACTGAACAGACTGGGGCCCATTCACTTGGTGCCTTGGTGAAAAACCCAACAGTTAATGCTGGTAAGAACAGGTTTTTATTTCAACATTCCAATCATGGAGGCGGCCCTGTGAGCACTTATGCTCTAGGCCCTGTTCTCCCATGAGATCCATCATTTCCCATGCTCCCCATCAGGCTATTAGCCAAAATCATTCCTGAAAGTTCCTCATTTTCTTATCTTAAGCCAACTGCGCAAATCTCCATCCACCCAGTGTTATAGTTGCCACCCTCCTGCAGCAGCGCTCTTCTTTGGGATCTGGGGATTGTTGTCATCAGCCTCCGTATAATAGTCCAAAAAAGCATGTGCCGTGTTACTCTGGTGAAACTCAGGAAAGGCACAGATCCTAAAAGTCCATGTAAGATCCAGATCCAGGTGCAGCAATACAGTATCTGGTAAGGAAGTCCGTTGCAGCTCTGGAGTCAGCTAGAGCAGGCATGATCACAGCAGCAGCATCTCCTTTCTTATTAGTCCAGGCCGTGTGGCAAAAATCCCTTGCTACAGGCAGCATGCCTCCTCCCCACTTCTACTCTCCACATGGGCAGGAGTGAGAATGGCTGTCACACTTGATCTAAATCCTGGCCCAGAGCTTCTGGCGTGCCCCATTTCCGACTCCTCCCACAGTGGGTTACATCTGCCAGTCCTCTGTACAGTACCTTTATTAGGCTGCCATTGTTAGTCTGGGGAGGCATGGCTCTGTGATGCAGAGAGAACTGACTCCAGGCTCTTGCACAACAAGTCCCCAGCTACCTCATGGGTTAAAGTCACACCCATCTCCCTGGTAGCACAGTTTTTTAACATAACTATGAAGCTAGCTAACCAAGTTGCCATAGCTAGGCAAAATCTCCCAATCCCTATTCTCTGCTTCTCCCATCCCCCAAACCAGGTTAGTGGGGATTTTTCCTCTGAACCCCATTACAGCCATGAGTTCATAACTGGTATTTATGTTTTTTGTTAAAAGATAATTTTTTTAAGGTTAAAATCATGACTCTTATACAAATATAAAATTAACATGTGTCAAAAATTTTACTTAACTCATTAATTAATGAGGGAACCAGTAAGGGGCTAAAAAATATTTCAGAGGAGAAATCAAAGAGCAGATAGATAAGCCAAAAGGAATGATGAAATGTAATTGATTTCTTGGACAAATGGTGAGATCAGTTGTACTTCTTTTAGACAAAACCATTTGCTCTCCAATCAGTTTCCTATTACTAAGTTGTAAAATAGCTCAAAGACATTGAAAAACAAAATACATGTGGAACCAAGATAATTCAAAAGGATGGACACCTACTGTGGGGGACTTTATCCAGCAGAGCTCTCTTGGCTTCTGTGGATGAGAATAAGTCTACTAAGACATGATCTGCTTAGGAAGAAAACAGAGAAAGGGAGAACCAGTCTCTCAGAGGAGAAAGGTCTCGAGCCTCTCTCTCAACCGGCTTTTATTGAGTTTAGCTTGCATAGGGATGCATATCAAAGAAAGGAGGTGTGGTTTACAGATAACAGTTCTGGGATCACGGGGGTCCTTTTGAGTCAGCGTCTGATAGACAGGATGATGCCAATTGGCCATAAAACCTGGGGAAACAAACTTATTTTGGGCTTGGACCCTTAACAATGAAATTGAGGGCATTCTTAGCAAAGCAGGTTTCACAGGACTTTATGCATTCTTTCTCAGGCCCAATTGACCCCCCCCACCAAGAACCACTAGTTCCGGGACACAGCTGTACCCCTCTTCAGCATTGTAACAGGCCTGAATCAGGTTGAGGAAGCAAGGCAGCCAAAAGATTAGGAGACTTTTTACAGATAGAATGAGGACTCAGGCTATTACAAAGTTGAGGAGTAAGGGTCTTTTGTCCTTCTATAATCCCCTAAATCATTCCCTGATGGCCCCTTCACGACTGTGCCTGTCTTAGGTTGTCTCTTCCTTGAGGAATCTTACCCATCATTGACTATCTAGCCATCCTCCAGGGGCCAAGCAAGGTGAAGTAAAGGAGGCAGAGACTGCACCCCTGCTGGGAGGATAAGTTTTGTCTCCTTAGTGACTTATGTTCCCAAGGTCCCCTAGCCATGGGGCCTTTTTGCCTGTCAGTGGGGTTACAGCTTCTGAAACCAGGCAGGATGGTTCCCAACAACCTACAATTCCATAGCACACCCATTCCCAAGTCTTTTTCTATTTTTCTTCTTGCTTCCTTCTTCCACCACCTACTGCATGCTCCCTTTGCCTTCAGTTAGAGCTTTGGTAGTGGGGTTACTTATGTAGAGTGTGGCCTGAATCTTCATTCCTGCGCAATCAAAGATGTTAGTAATTCTACCTCTATAGTGTTGTAGTGATTCATGGACTTTTACGTATGAATGGGACATTAGTAGGAGATCCCCAGAGGGTCACCCAGCCACCCCTCTGCCTGCCACACTGTGTATAACAACCCTGGTTCCCCTTGATAATCAGGATCAGTCACCCCATCAAAGCCCATAACTCCCTTTAGTATCTATTTTCCAGTGGCACAGTAGTCCTGAAATGTCCAGGTGACAGTCTGTCTAGTCTTTGCCTCCACTTCACTGGAACCATTTGTATTCCTGCAGAAGCTTCCATCCAGGCACTAACATTAAAAAGCAGAATTCAGTTTTAGGGTTGAGAAGCAGAAATGTTGTGAGTCAGACCAGTGAATCTTGAACTTTAACATGCATATGAATGAACAGAGGACATCATTAGAATACAGATTCTGATCCATTAGGTGGCCTGGGGCCTGGAATTCTATATTTCTAATAAGATCCTTGATGATTCCAGTGGTGCTGGTCACAGGCCACAAGCCACAAATATCTGCATTCTGGGGGGCCATTCACATCATTCCAAAATGTGATCAGTTGTCTTTCCAAGTTCCTATTGTGTTGCCAATCATTATGTGGTATTTTAAAATGTACTTGGGATTTATTTTAATTGGGTATGGTAAGGCATGCAGACACAGGAGTGACTGTCATGAAGGAAGAGGTTTATACTCACAGCTCACTAAAAGTAGGAGACACAGCACATCACACAGGGCCACACGGAGAAGCACCAGGGATGGTGAGGAGTCAGGAAGAGCGAGGGGAATAGGTGGGCAACAACTTCTATTGTGGTTTCTGTAGGGACGTGAAGGGAAGGCATTAGGATTGGCTAGCTGGAAGGATTTCAGCAGGCTGTGGGCTGCAGGGGCTGCCCCAGTTGTCTTGGTACCTGGTCCTGGGGTTTTCAGGGCTGGAGAATATTGGCTCACCCCCTGAGAGTTCCATAAAGGAAGCAATTTGGAACATGGGCTCTGGATTGGTCAGGCTGCATAAGAAAGGTACACTCTGGGGCAAGTCTTTTGCTATTTCTAAGTACTGGCTAGTCCTGGGAGGGGCAGTCTCTCCCCAGTCAGCAAGGCCTTTGACGCCAGAGCATCAATAATACAGAAACATAAGAAAATTAGTTAATGCACCTGGTGACAGTGTAAATGCATTACCTCAGGACATTTCTCCTTGCAGGCTAAGTGCGCCACTCAAAGGTCTGCCTGTGAGGGAATTTCACTTCCGAATTCTCTCAGGTGCACCTGGGCTCCACAGCTGTCCACTGTGAGCTCCTGCCAGCAGATGGTGCAGACTCATCTGTAAACCAGGCTCAAATTGTTGCTTTCTCAGCCATTTGGCTTAGGGAGTTCTCTGTGAAGCTGGAGCAGAGTCCAGGGGCAAGAGGGAGTGTGAAAGGCTCAAGAAATAGTGTGACTGGCACAGGGGAGGATCTAAAGGGGAGGGGAAGTTAAAGGGGTAGCTAAGCCTGCTACCTCCACAGCCCATTCAGGAGGCCCCTTGCAGGCTACCAGCAGTCGTGGGGACATGGTATTCTGGGTCACTGGTGTCTCAGTCCACCTCTGTGTCTCATGGAAGGTCTCTCGGCTCTGCTTCCCACCCTCTTGCTATATGACCTAGGATCATAGTTTTTTCCTGTGTCCTCACTCCCGGATCCTGCCCCTGGTCAGTCCAGCGGGACTCCCTTGCCCCGCTGCCAGCCAGCCTTCCAGACTTGCTCTCAAATCAGCCATAGCGCCCTCTCTCTATTCTGGATGCTGTCCCGCCAGGCTCTCCTCCTCTTGTAGGGAGTTTTGGGTAGAATTCCTTGAACCTGGCAAGTTCTGTTTCATACCTTGGAAAAAATAACCATCATTTGATTTCTCTGCATATGACGAGGAAAACATTTCCTGGTAATTTATTTATGGTTTCCACCTCTGAGCCCCCAGTGTTCCATTTACCTTTTGAGGCTCAGTGAATCATTCTCGGACCATTTGTTCTGCATGAAAGTATTTTAAAGTGAAAGAGTGCTTGATGGAAATTTCTCTAGGCTGACACTTCAAGCCCCTCTCTGCCAGACTCCTTCAACTTTTCCCGTAGCCCCAGTCTCCTTCCTGAGATATGGTGTTGCCTTTCCAGAGGCCTTTTGGCGTCCCTCTTATGTGTCTCCTGGACCCTCGCACTGCCCTCAGCTTCATGGAGCTCAGCCTCTCCTCCCTAAGTTGCCTCTACTTCCTTGCTGGCATAAGTGGCTACGTGTCACACCACGCCCCGCCTTCAACAGGCCCCTCCCCCCATGTGTGCCCATCCACCCCTTCCACAGGTACTCATGGGAAGCATCTGTTGCCTTGAAAGCATCCCATGCCTGTCTTTTCTTCTCAGAAATTCACCCAGACCAGTGTTTCCCAAAGAATATTACTTCTCAACCTTGTTGAAACCATGCTTTCTCTCCCAGTGACGATGCCAGCTTTCTAATCTGGTCATTCAGAACGTATTCACAGAGTACATACTGTGCGCCAGGAACTGCTGGGGCACTAAAGATACAATTGTGTGCGAAAAGAGCTGCTGTCCACTCTCAGGGAGCTTGTAATATAGTCACAATAGCACAAGAATACACAGGTGCTCTCAAAGCAGAGTGATAAATATTAAGGGAGCGTGTGTGACCCCGTGGGAGAGAGAAAGGAAAGTGTACTTACCCAAACCTTGGACACTTCCTGGAGGAAATGACATTCAGGCTGAGATCTGAAGGCTGAAACCTGGAGACAAAAGAAGATGCACTTTTCAGGGAACTGAAAGGGATTCGTTATAACTGGAGTGGAAAATCCAGGAATAGAGATAGTTAGGGGCCAGTTCATACGAGGACTTTTATGCCAATGTAAGGAATTTGGGCTTTATCTTAACAGCAATAAGGAACTATTGAAGGATTTAAGCTAGAAAGGAGAATCATCAAATTTGGATTTAACAAGATCATTCTGACTGGAATTTGGAGGGCAGGTTGGGAAGGAGGCAGAGGTATAGAAACTAAGCAAAAGACTGTAGTTCTGTTCTGGACCAGAGGTATTTGAGGTGTGAAGTAAGGAGATGGCCGAGGGGATGGAGAAAGAAGATAAGTTTAACGTAAATAAGAGGGTCAAGTGATAGACCTTGCTGAGCGGTTGGCTGAGTTATGTGAGAAGTGCTGAGTTTCACCCAGAGAGAGTGTCTAGTCTGGAGTTGAAGAGAATGCCTGAAACACAGGCCTGGGAGGAATCGATGGGCCTGAGAAGCAGCCAGAGCTCAAGAGGGAATCCAGTTCGGTTGTGTTGGGCGAGCTTTTCAGGAAGCGATAGTTTCACATCCAGCTAAGAAGTCAAGCAAGTCAAGCAGAAACCTGGAAAAGGGTCCCACACACTTCCTTGAAGTACGTTATAAAACGGACCCCCACCCCCACCCCGCCAGAGCACGGATGTGGTGGAGGCCGAGTGCTGGGGGTGGGGGGGTGACGAAGTGCACGCTGCAAGTGCAGGTGACTCACTGACAAGTTTGTAGCTGAGGGTTTTCTCAAGGAAGGGGATTTTTAAAATTTTTCTTGTCATTGTCCTTTTTTTTTTTTAAATCCTCACCCAAGGTTGTGCTTATTGATTTTAGAAAGAGAAGGGGTGGGGGGAGAATGAGGGAGAGACACAGGTAAATTGGTTGCCTGTGGTACACGCCCTGACCAGGGATCAAACCCACAACCTAGGTCTGTGCCCGGACCGGGAATGGAAGCTGCAACCTTTTGGTGTCCAGGGTGGCACTCAAACTAACTGAGCCACCGGGTCAGGGCTTACTTTAACAGATCTAAGATAGAAATACTTTCTTACTGTTAAGTGTAACTGAACACCAATTTAGTCAAAACTTGATTCTGAGTTTTGAATGCTTGAATATAAACTATAAAAGTGAAAATGCTCCAAAGTGTGTTGGCGAGTATTGGTGTCCCTACAGCACTGTGCTTTTTCTCTGTGTTAACGTAGTACATCTGTGTACTATTCACATAGTACATCTACAAGTGCTTCCTCTTCCGCAAGGGAGGAGAGGAGTGATCTGAGGAATAGCCAAGTACAAGGTAGCCTTACAGTTGTGAATACGGGAAACTCGGAGCTTTTCGTTGTTATTATTTATTAGTGTATTGTTTTCCATATGAACAATTGTAAACCCGACTTTGACCCACCCTCTAAGGCAGCAGGAAGTTTCCTGTCTTGAGAATTCCTGTTTTAAAACTTCATGAGAATTTATTCCAAAATACCGTGGTGTTTTAATATAAACATGCTGTTTCTCTATCCTGCGGAGTAAAACTAACAGTGCGGGAAGACGCAGCATTTTTGCCCTGCAGGTGCAGCCGCCTGAGGGGCGCCCTCGGCCTGGTGAGCAGGGCGCCCGTCTGCAGTTCTGCCTGTGCAGACTCCAGTGTTGTTTTGGTGATCGTGTAAGGGGTTTTGTTTAGTTAGGTGTGTTTATACGACATTAAACATTTCTAGATATGGAAAGCAGCTCTACATCTCTTACAGATAGTCACTAATACATAATGAACAACTGAATATGAAATAAAGCAATTTCCAGTGGTGAGGATAGTCTCATAGTAGCAAATAATCCAACTTCTTAACTTATTTAATACTAACAACTATCAGGGGTGTCCAACCTTTTGGCGTCTCTGAGCTACACTTTAAATGCATTGCGACACATAGTCACAAAAAAAATCTCACAACGTTTTAAGTAAATGTATGATTTTTGTGTTGGGCTACATTCCTAGCCCTCCTGAGCCACATGCAGCCCGCAGGCCACAGGTTGGGCACCCCATCTTTAAAACATTGCAGTTCACAGAAATTACACAGAGAGAAAAAGATAATTACATCAACTGCCACTGAAAGCTTGGAAGAAGGTGTTAATGAAAACACAGGCTCCCCAAGCGGTGCTCTAACCGGGCTAAGTCCGGCTGTTGTTTCTGGTGTTAGTTGATCTTTCTTGGGGGAAGACAGAAATGCATGCATTTGGTTTCTAAACTAAGTTCTTAGCTTTAAAACATGAAATATTGATGCTTTCTGAAGAGATACATAAACTAAAGTTGTGCGTAGAGCTGGTTTATTTATAAAACTCATGCTGTGTGGCATGAGTGATTACAACGTGTCCATCTCTGAACAGCGCCAAGCGCTCCGTGTGAGCAACAGACAGTCAGTGTCCCGAGTGCTGTGACGAGCCCCTTGTTTGAATGCCCAGGTGGCATCATGCCCTTCAGTGAGGCCCTCGTCCAGTTACTAGCCCTTTGTGACTGATGGGACAGGACTTGTTCATCTTACTGTATATTTTCTAAAAGTGAATATAGCCATTACATTAGCTGTATGTTCCAAATGTTCGTTAAAAACCCAGACCAAACTCTTTTTACCTTTAGTAATCATGAGGGATCTTTATATATTTATACATTATACATTATATGTATGGCCTGTTTTAACTGTTTTCAAAAAAGAGAATATTGTCTTCATTGAATTGATAGGGTCACATCAGTCATCTTTCCATTGGTCCCTTAAATGATAGCATACTCATCAATGGCTAGATACCAAGTACCTCTCCTTGAATAATACATTTTGCATCCAAGGTAAAGAATAGATAAAATTCTCAGTGTAATGTAAAACCACCAAGAAGGGTGCCAATATCAAATTTCAGTCCTTCATTTTTTTTTGGAATTTACACTTGCTATGATTGTTACTGGTGAAGAAACATGTCACTGAACTGTTGTGGGCTGTGGTCAATGTGGATGTGGACATCTGGGATGCGTTCTGTGAAATATGTGTTATTTTGAGTGTAGACTTTAAGGGGATAGAAGACATATTCGTTGAGACCGCTGATGTTGCTAATGGTTGGTTTCAGGGCGGTGACTCTTACATTTTTTGAGACTGAGGAAACTGGAGTTGTTGCCGGTTTTGCTGTGGATTTTAAGGACTGTCACTGAGGAAACTGGAGTTGTAGATGGTTTCATAGTGCTTTTGGAAGATTCACTTGTATAGCTTAAAGGTTTAGCAGTGTGGCATTTGAGAATGTGGAAAGATTTCTGCCTACGATCCTGCTGAGTCTTCGCCATCCACAGCGGCCTTCAGCAGCACTGGCACCAGCAGTATCCCCACGATGAACACGTCCCCGCCACCTCGCACGCTGAGTCCCGTTGTTCTGAGGACAGGACACAGCAGCCTCCTGGGTCTCCACCTCGGTTGGATACCCAGGAGGCTGCTGTGTCATGAGCAGGTGCAGCCCTTCTGCACCCCCTGGCCTACTCTGCATCCCTTTCCGCGGGCTGGAAGATTCTATTTATTTATTAATTAAAAGATGTATTTATTTACTTTCAGAGAGAGGAAAAGGGAGGGAGGAAGAGAGGGAGAGAAACATTGGTGAGAAACATGGATCAGTTGCTTCTTGCATGCCTCCTACTGGGGACCTGGCCTGCAACCCAGGCATGTGCCCTGGCCAGGAGTTGAACTGGTGACCTCAATTCACAGGCCAGTGGCACTCAATCTATTTAGCCACACCAGCCAAGGCAGAAGATTTTAAAGTAAAGAGTAGTCTGATGAGCTCATGTTTTCAGAAGATCAGTACGGGGATGGTGTGTAGGATGGGTCAGTGAGGGGAAGCATGAGACGAGGGAAACGGGAGTCTCTAGTTCAGGGGAGAGGGGACCAAGGCCTTGACTGGTGCTGGGGGCAGGGAGGCAGTGGAAATGGAAATGCACGGTCATGTAGGAGAGATTTTTTAAAAGATCCAGTTATTTCAAGGGGCTGTGGGGTTTTCCCACACGAAAGGATTCTTAGGTGGCCAGTGAGGATTCCCACTATTCTACCCCAGAGAGTCTGGTCTTGTTAAAGTTCATTCCACGGTGTGTCTCTGGAGAGTTTACTCACCTGGTATTGGGTTCTGCATTACTCCTGGTCTGCAGGTCTCCCTGGCTCACCTGAGGGCTATTGAAGGTCACCCAGGGTCTACACTGACCTTGAGCCTGGGTCGGTTGTGGAAACAGCCTGTTTGCCTCCAGTCCCAAAGTTGAGTGTGGAACTAGACCTTGGGAAAGAAGGGGAGAAATGCAGGGTACACTGCCTGGACACGTGTCTGCATCCACTGTCTGGGCCTTTTCTTGCTGATGTTGGGCAGCCATTCACCCTTGACCTTCTCTGCTAGCTTTGTTGCTTTATCGTTCACAGGTCAAATGGATGATGTACTGGATTATATTTGCACTTTTCACCACAGCAGAAACCTTCACCGACATCTTCCTCTGTTGGTAAGTACTGCAAGAATTGGGACTTTCGAGGGGAAGGTGTTACCTGGTGTCAGGGGACAGGTGGGATTGTCTGCAGGCCGTCTGGAGCCTGTCTGTGGGACAGAGGAGTAAGGTCAGGGGTTTTAACGGGGTTGTTTTTAATAAGTTATTCTGTGAAGTTGTTCTTCAAGGAAAAATTTATTCAGTGACCTTATAAGGGCAGGTTTTATTCTTAGAATGGTATAATTGTGGACACAATAAACACAATTTCTCAATTAATGAAGTTGGTAAAGGAGCATTTATATGTTTAAATAAAGAAGAAAGAAAAAGTACACAAAATATGTGACAAAACTGAGTTTCCCTCCCACAGTGTTCTCTCCCACTGTAGCTGCTGGTCGTAGTTATGTGTGCTTTCCTCTAAAAAAGTTTGTGTGTAATACATATACACATCAGCATAAACAGATATATTTTTAATGGCCATATAGAATTCCATGGTATAGATGGGCCACGATTTATTTGATAAATCCCTTTTTGATGGACAGTTTTTTTCTCTTATAAACAATGAAGCTATTGAAGCAATGGAGCAGGTGAAAATCATGAGCCAGTTCTTTGTGTTGATGTATCTTTTTAGGTGAGAGAGGCTGTGAATAATACATGGTATCCTGTTTCTCTTTGAAGGGACTGAGTTGGTCTGTGTCCATGTGAACACATACTAATAGTCATGTGTAAAATTCCCATCAGTTAACCAGGGTTATTTTCACAACTTGGGATTATGGGGTTGGTTCCACATTTGCTATGTTGTATGAATGTTTTACTATGTTCAGATATCATCCGAAAAAATAATGGGTATTTCTGTTTTGGAGAAAGAAATCCTTACCCAGAAAGGATCAGTGCGAACTTGCCCTCCAGGTTGTCCTAGGCCAAGGACCAGACCTGAGTACCGCTTCCCTGAACCCTCTTTTGGGTCAGTGACCTTAGTAGGTAGTTTTTTCGTAAGGAGCCTGATGTTCCTCTCCACTGGGAGAAATAGATGTCTGGGTCACTGTGGCCTCGGGATTACCTAATTTAACGTGCCTGTGCCCAGATAAACAACTGACTTGGGATGGGGCTGGGGCTCTAGGAGCGAGGAGGCGCTCTGCTGAGCCATCCTTTGTGTTTCTCAGGCTCCGGAGCCAGCCCCATGTTATGCAGCGCTGCATTGGGGTGGCCCCTCTGTGTCCCAGGGAGGTGAGGGTAACGGGCCAGGGCCAGGGAGGACTATGTGGTTGGTGGAACAGTGTGGCCAGCTCCTGTCCTCCGCCTTTCCCTCCTAACAGTGCTGTCCGTCTGGTGCCGGGTGGTTTCCTGCTGTCTTCCTGTTCCTTCTCATGGATGTTGTGGGGAATAGTGTTTATCCGAGGACCTCTTTCCCAGGAATATTGATATTTCAGTCTTGCTGCTTTGGGCTGGATGGAAATCCTGTCTGATGATGGATGTGCCCCTTCCTGGTGGCTGGAATGTGTCCTTATCTGGGTTCCTGAAATTTTAGAGTTGATGCCTAGTAAGTGCTTGACAACCATTCACAGAGTTGATTTGATTTTGATTTTGGGAGGTGTATTGGCTTTCTATTTTTTCTATAACAAACTGCCACAAGTTTAGCAGTGTAAAACCATAGAAATTTATTATTTCATAGTTTCTGTGAGTTAGAAGCCCAGGTAGAATCAACCAAGTCCTCCGCTCAGGAGGACCTCACAAGGCCAAAACCAGGGTGTGAGCCCTCGGGCACTCTCACCGCAGGCTCTGGGGGAGACTCCACTTCGAGGCCCATTTAGTTGTTGGCAGAATCCAGTTCCTTGGGGTCATAAGACTGGGGTCCCCATTCCTTGACATGTGCCACCCCCTCCATCTTCAAGCCAACAATGGCATGTTGAGTTCTGCTTGGAAGGTCTGTCATGTGCTACCAGACAGAGAGCGATCTTGGCTATTGTTTTTAAGAGTTATGTGATTAGGTTAGGCCTACCCCAATAACCCAATATAATCTCCCTATTTTAAAGTCATCTGATGAATAATCTTAAGGGACACCTGTAAAATCCCTTTTACCTTGTTTAGAGAACATGTTTATGGGAGTAACGCTGGAATGAGAAGGTCACGGGACCAAAAATCTGCCCGTTACAGGATGGTGTCTGATACCTGGCGTATTGGGAACCTGTGCTCAGGTGGGGTAGAGTCACCCTCTCCTGATCCACGTGGAGGCCTCGTCCGGTCCCTCTCAGCCAGAACTGATCACACAGTTTCTGGGTGGGAAGCAAGGGCCGCTTGCCCCTGGCCTGGTGCCCCGAGCTTCTCTTCTGCGGGGAAGGGGTTCCTTGGGAAGCCTTCCTCCTTGCTGTGGCCCGCAGCCTCATCATGCCCGCGGCCTGCTTGCTCTTTTTCTGCCAGTCTGCAGAGCTACGGATCAGTTTTCTTCTGGGACAGTCCTCCCTCCCCCTCCTCCCTCTCTCCCTGGGAATGGGCACAGGACAGGACTCTCAGACGGGCAGACCCCTGCGTCCCTTCCAGCAACATGGACACCAGCTCAGCAGCCCCAATCTCTATAATAACAACAAAAAGAAGAGCGTCTGTCCTAACATGGACCTTCTGGCTTCCTGGAAATGTCATTAACGTCCTGTTCACGTCTGGGATTGTAGGTTACCCCTCATGTTTTGCTTCTGTCTCTCCTCCTCCATTCCCCGCTTCTCACCTCGCCCCTAGGGCAGTGCCCTCTTCATAGCTGACTTTTAAAAAGCATTCTGTCTTCATGAAAACAGCAGTTGTGCGTGGCCACAGAAGAGGTAGGATGGTGGCTTGGTTCACAATTTGTGCAGGTGATTTCATTTAGTTTTTTTAAAAGTATGTAAAATACTGCATGCACATGGCAAGATAAAATTGAGGCCTGTGCCTCCGAAGCTGTGGGGGAGATGGGGTGGGAGAGCACCCAGCCTTTTCTCCTCACACCCGCCCAGTCAGGGCCATTCAGGGCACATCCTCCCAGAACGAGCAGGGTCCTTCTCCACTTCTTGGGTGAAGGCTGGGATGTGGTAAATGGGCTGGAAGCAGAAGCGGTTGGTGGTGATTTTGTGGGTGGGGCCAAGAGACCCCAAGGCCTCTTGGGAAGCACAGGATGTGAGTGGTTCCGCCCCGAGACCCTAACGAGCCATGCATGGCAAGGGCCTGATCCCGGTGTGATGATTCCAGAGGCAGTTTGAAATAATCCCCAGAGGATCCTGTTTGTTGTGTTGTGTGTGTGTGGGGGGGGGGGGTGGCAAGGGATAGGAGGAGAGTATGGAAAGCTTCTGCGTGTGCAGGGGGGTGTTAAGGAACTCACACACACCCACACTATGGCATTTCTTAGCCCTGGTCTACTTCTGGAATGATGCCCAAGAAACTGATGATGGATTTGCTTTTGGAAAAGGGCTAGAGGTCTGAGGTGGGAAGGAGGCTCTTCGTTGTATGTGCTTCAGACATTTAGAATTTTTAAACTATATGCATCCATTGCCCATTTTAAGTTTTTTTACATAATGAATGGAAAAGCACAGTGGGACAGATCCTCTTGGGATTATCTGTGTGTCTTGTGTGGGTGACTGAGCTTGCCAGTCATTTGCTTTCCCCTCTGTTCCTTCAGCCCCGTCTCTCTCTGACTGTGAAACATTAAACAGTCTTGACATGAAAGTGCCCTCTAGCTGCTGAGGGGACATTCAGGAAGAGCCTGCCAGAGGCAGAGGCAACCGGAGCCCTTGATGAGGAGAGGGGCGGTTTGAGCTGCTGATTTGGGGTCTGTGTGACAGTTAAAGGCTCTGAGGGGACATGCTGGAAGTTGCCCTCGTATCTTTGGAGGGTGCCTGGAAGGAATTCACTTTCCTGATTCCTCAGTCCAGCGCAAGTATTTTCCTCAGAGCATCGTGTTTTAAGGGCTCCCAGGATTTGTTTAATCAAATGTGGTAAGACACTCAGACATACTAATGACTGTCATGCAGAAGAAGTTGGTCATACCCACGGATCCCTAGGGACAGAGGACTGCAGTACCACAGGGGACAGGGGTAGGAAATGTGGGGAAAAGCCTATATTACTGTGTCCATGAAAGGGACAGGCAAGGCAAGTAAGCAGGTTTAGGATTGGTTAGGTTTAGGATTGAACAATTTGGGGCTCTGGGGTGTAGGAGCTGTCCCTGCTTGTCTGACACCTGACCCTGGAATAATTAGGGCAGGTGGGTAGTGGCCCAGAGAGTGAGAGCCCAATAAAGGAGTTAGACATGGTTCATCCGCATCAGGGCAGCCGAATGAGGTTGCTTAGGTTTTTCATAGCACAAGCTATTCGGCTCAGGGGTGAGTGGGGCTGTGACGGGGATCCCGACTCCTGGGGTCTAAGGTGTTATGGATTAGACTAGAGAAGTTCATGTGGACCACCGAATCCTGTGGAGGAAAAGGGACAGCGCGGCCAGTCTCTCAGGGGGCTAGTGCCTCGACCCTTTCCTTGACAAGGGTTTCCTTGATCCTTTTATTGGGTTCAGTTTGCACAGGAATAGAGGGTGTGTATGTAAAGCTCATCAGTCATTGTTAGGCAGAAATGATTAAACAATAGATAATACTCAAAGAACTCTGAGGGCTTATTCTGAGTCAGGGTCAGATAGTTAAAGTGCAATAAAACTTTGGGGAACAAACTCACTTCCTACTTGGACCCTTATCATTTAAATTGAGGGTATTAGCAAAGCAGGTTTCACAGGATTTTACATATTCTTTCTTAGGCCCGATTGCCCTAAGGAATCTGCCCTTTCTAGCACAGGGCCGCCCCCACCTGCAGCATTGTCTCAGGCTTAGGTTGAACCGGGGAAGAAAGGCAGCCAAGAGATAAGGAGACTTCTTGCAGACAGAATGAGGACTCAGGCTGTGTCAAAGCTGAGGGGCGATGCTCCATCACCCCCTTTCTCCATAGACCCCCGAGTCCTTTCCTGAGGGCCCCTTTGTGACTGACCATTCCTGTCCTAGGTCATCCCCCTTTTGAGGAATCTTACCCATCGTTTGCTAACCAGTCATCCACCCAGGGCCAAGCAGGGTGAAGAGAAAGGGGGAAGAGGTGGTGTACCTACAAGGAAGATAAGCCTTGTCTCCTAAGTGGCTTTTGGTCCCAAGGTCCTTTACTCAGCCGTAGCCACGGGGGTTTACAGCTTCTGAAACCAGGCAGGGCAGTTCCCCACAGGGCTGCAATTCAGTGGAGCCCGTTTATAGTGGGTGTGCTCGTGGCACTGCACCCCGCTCATGGGCTGGCATTCTCCAGTGTGTTCAAAGGCACCTCATGGGTTCGTAGAGGGCCTTATAGTCCTCGTCTCGGGTTGCTGTTCTATCTTATTTGTCAGTATTTGCTTACTCTCTCTTTCCCTGACTGCACTATCAGTTCCAATGATGTCCGAATCTTGTCTGCATTTCCCATTAGACTCGGAGGTCTATGAAGGCAGGTTTCAGGTCTTTGCTCATACTGTCTCCTCAGTGCTGGGCACAAGCACTTGTAGGTCCTGGAAAGTGCTGATGGGGTGAGTAAGTGAATGGTATGCAGAACCCAAACTCCAGAATTGTGTGTGACCTGTGCCCCCAACTCTTATTTCCTTGGCACCTAAAGGATAAGCTCTGTTTGCCTGCAGTTGACTTGAGTAGGTTGAGTAGCATCTTTCCTCCTGTCCCTGCTTCTTTTGGGGCTGAGAAGACACAAGAAGGGGAGGCTTTTATTCTCATAAGAAAGTTTTTGTCTGCCCCGCCCTGTAGTATATCTTCCAGGTGCTTGTAAGAGTGAATAGCTGGGTATGTGGCACAGGGCGCTGAGCCCACAGGCTGTGGCTGGAGCACAGGCTCCAACCTGAAGGAGTACAGCTTAGCAGGAAGAGCCTGCAGTTCCCAGGCGTGGCCGTGGGAGACTACGGACAGAACCCGGGTTCCTGACTTTCAGAAGAGGCCCTGGGCTTGATCCGTGTGCACGTGTGTACACACACCTCCTAGCAGCCCCGTGCAGGCAGGACAGGTGTCTGCACCAGGTCTCGTCCTTCCCAGGCCCAGGACAGTGCTGCCAAGGACCTAACGGGAATGTGCGTTCCTCATCTCTCTCCAGGTTTCCGTTCTATTATGAACTGAAAATAGCATTTGTAGCCTGGCTGCTGTCTCCCTACACAAAAGGCTCCAGCCTCCTATACAGGAAGTTTGTGCACCCCACGCTGTCTTCAAAAGAAAAGGTAATTTATGCTTTTCTGCCTATCACGCCTTCCAGTGAGTGAAAAGTTTAAAAAGTAATTTAAAAGGGGGGCAGTTTACTTTATTGTAGGAGACCCTTGATTGGTTATTTGTCCCTAACAAGTTGCTCCTTCTAGTCTTTTTTTAAAGTCTATTCTTCTGACATATTTAGAAATAGTCGTGGAGTTCTCAAAAAGATATTGCCTGTCATTTTTCATTGTAAGATGTTTTGATACATTGAAATAAGAGACAGAAGAGATTCACTCACAGTTCAACTCCCCAAACTGAATTTCCTTCCTTCTGTCCTGCCCAGTCCCTGTCCTGTTACAGGTGTGATTTACACAGACTGTTGACCGAAGCTCTGAGAGGTTAAATGACTTGAACTGCTAGAATATTTTAAATTTCCGGTACAGTGTTTCCTTTATTGTTCAGTGACAACATGTGTACAATCAATGAAATGTGTGTTATTTTAGTAATTGTCACTTGGTAAGTATTAGTAAGAATAGTCATAATTTGTTTCATGAGCTTTACCTTTTGCATTCATTTTGCTTCAAAGTACTTCACAAACATCCTTAAAATAAAAATGTAGATTTGCATAATGCCAGAGATGGAAAAAAAGACAGGGAGAAATTGCAGGAAAGGATCAACAATAACCAAGAATTCAAGTAAGAATTAAAACATATCTTTTGAAAAGGAACTTAATTCTAAGCTACTTATAAGGTAATATCACTATAAAATTTTTAAAAAAGATTTTTTTGATTTATTTTCAGAGAGAGGGGAAGGGAAGGAGAGAGGGAGTAAAACATCAATGTGTGGTTGCCTCTTGCACGCCTCCCACTGGGGACCTGGCCCACAACCCAGGCATGTGCCCTGACTGGGAATTGAACCAGCAACCCTTTGGTTCACAGGCTGTCACTCAATCCACTGAGTCACACCAGCCAGGGCTAAATTATTTTTTGTTTAACATCTCCACCGAACCTAATTTGTGAAATTTGCTTTCAAGGGATTGTTCTATTGTTTTTTAAATATTTCATACAGTAATGAATGCATAATGCATTAAAATAAACATTACTTCTGTCTTACTAATTCGTCTGATAACTTCTTTTTTTATGCATACCAGTCTGTGTAACCTTTCTTTAAATAAAATTTTAATTGCACCAAAAAACCCCAAAACAAGTCAAAAACTAAGAAAACAACCACAAGAAAACATAAATACAGTGTTTGTATTCTGAGATCATAAACATGTTTGCATGTAATTCATTTTTTTAAAGATTTTATTTTATTTATTTTTAGAGAGGGGAGGGAAGAGAGAAAAAAAAGGGTAAGAAACATAAATGTGTGGTTGCCTCTTGCGTGCCCCCTACCAAGGACATGGCCTGTGCAACCCAGGCATGTGCCCTGACTGGGAATTGAACCAGTGACCCTTTGGTTCTCAGAGCAGCACTCAATCCACTGAGCCACAGCACCCAGGGCTCATTTTTATTTGGTTTTCATAATGATCTTTGAGCACCACCATGCATAGAGTTCAGTTTCTTTTCTTGACATATTATTCTGATTTATTTTTTTACAGAATAAATTCCCAAGAGTGGTTTCAAATTGTATAATTCATTAATTATTACGTGACTTTCTAAACTGATTATGTGATAGGATTCTTTAACATAAAATAGGAGCACTATAGGTGGCTTTATGTTACTTTGTATTATTTCTGAAAGTCGAATACTTTGGATGTCTAGGGGAAAGTTTGGGGAACATGCCACTTGGATGAGCAGGCTACTGTAGACATTTCTGAGACTCACTTAAGGACCCGTGGCACAGCACCTTATGTCTCATGAGGGTCAGATTCAGGGAGTGGTGGTCCTTCTCTTGATCTGGTTATCAGATTCCTATTCATCCTACCTTCCTTTCCCAAAGGAAGGCTCTGCTTACCCTGAAGCTGCCAGTGTAATTCCCATCCAAGTGGAGGTGGCTGACCCTTAAGAACTGCCAAGAATCACTTCTAGAATCAGTTAGGGGTCACTGCAAACTTACTGCGGTGACTTCCTGGGGAAGCTTAAACACAGGATGAGCGGGGGTGGGGGGGTGGGGGGGGTGGACTGTCCCACCTGGCACCTCAAAGCAGAGGAAATGCACCAGTGTGCTGAACTTCAGAGGAGACTGAGGCCAGAGGTCATTGTCTGGCTGAACTCTGAAATGAGCTGCTGTGATTACACAACTGTCGTGTATAACAGAACAACCCAAACAAACCAACCAATGAAAAGAATAAGCCAGAGTTGATTCAGATTTGACCTTAAGCAAGTATTTTACTTGTCTTTAGTCCCTGAAGGCAACCTCAGTTCCCTTTCCCACCTCACCTTTACCTTGTGGCGTGATGCTGGATCATGACCTCTGATTTCTGCTTTTATTTCATTACCTACAAAATGATCTCCCTTATCAACAAAAATAACACGTATTTCTTTCTGTGCCCTCATCCCTCCCATCAGTAGGCATATGGGGTGGTATTTGGGTATAGGATGAAAGAGCAACACAATAATGGAATTTTAGAGCTGCAAGGGCCCAATTACTGGAGAGAAGGAAGATCACAATGGTTCCCACTTATGGAAGCCAGCCACTGTGTCAGACAGATACTTAACTGGAAATGACCTCACATAACCCTCACTGTGCTCCTGAGTTAGGTGCTATCACTGTCCCCATTTTCAGAAGACAGAACTGTGTGAAGAGGGTAAGTACTTGCCAAGGCCTGACAGCCAAGCTGGTGGCAGGCCTGAGGTTAGACACCTTACCCTTGGCATTCCCTGCACCCCAGAGTCCTTCAGTGTCGTAGAGAGTGGCTGCGTGCAGACTGGAAGGAGTGTCCACATCCGGGACCCCGGAGCCTCCCTGCAATGTTAGAGGGCCGTAGGAACAATCCCTAGGTGTTGCTCAAAGAAAACCTTCCTGGCTCTGTGAGTTGCTGTCTTCACAAAACTTTCATTTCCATCACCTCCTCTGTCTTCCCCATCTCCACAGTCTACACGCACCCAAGGTGCCTATGACTTTGGTCCCAGTGAGAATCAGTGACTGGGCAAGGTGCTAAGTCCACACCTCTGGAGAACAGAGAAAGAAGGACAGAGATCTACCTGAACCTTCCAACTCAGTGTGTCTCTTTTCCCTTTAAACAGGAAATCGACGATTGCCTGGTCCAAGCAAAAGACCGAAGTTACGATGCCCTTGTGCACTTCGGGAAGCGAGGCTTGAACGTGGCGGCCACAGCAGCAGTCATGGCTGCCTCCAAGGTACGGTGCTGGGCCCTGACCACCACGGCTGTGTGAGCGTCTCGGTCCCTCCAGCCTGCCCTGCTCATCCCCTGCGCAGCTCGCACAGGACAAGCTAAGGACCAATCAATGGTTCCTTGTCCTTGTTTGAGTCTCTGAAAATCTGATGGAAACATGGTGAATCTTGCGCCCAGACAATTGTGCGTGCCTGTGTGTGCGCACACACAACGCGTGCAATGTTAAGAGGTTCCCAGAGCCCCTGAAGCTCAACTGTGGGTCCTAGTTTAACATCCTCTAAATTACTTGGAGCTTAGGCCTAGGACAAATGGAGGAGGAAGGGGTGGGAAGGAGAGCATCTCTGCAGCTTCCCAGGTGAGTGGCCTAGCAGGTCCAGGGGAGGACCCGGGCTCCCAGAGAAAGTTGAGTGGCTCGGACACAGAGGGCAATGCTACGAGTAACAGCAGCAACTACGGGAGGAGGGGCTTTGAAGAACACTGGTCTGGTGGGATATTGTGATGTTAACTTTACATCTCTTTTCCTTCCAGCCCCGTTCACAGGTCCTCTATGCTCCTTCTTAGTTTCTTTTCACATCACATGCTCCTTGTCATTGTGTCAGTTTCTCATTTTGGGCCCTGCCTCGTAAAATTAAATCGGTAAATGTTTACTCAGAATAAATTCAGCAGATTGGCCTAGTTTTCCTGGTGACAACCCCTTGCCCAAATCCACATGCGGAGTGGGGCTTTTCAGGAGCTAGGGATGGAGGAGAGGCAGTTTCCCTAATGTTCAGGTAGTGAGTTGAGTTAGCAGAGAGGGGAGCTGTAAGGCCTGGGTGGCCATGTTAGGGTTCACAGGCAAAAGGAGGCGGAGCTGTGGAAGAGGGCGATTAACAGAGATCCTGGTGCTCATGGGCTTTGGGAGGGTTGTGTGGTGGAAGGTGCTGACAGCCCGCTGGGTCAGGGCACTGAGCTGGATTTTCTGTGCCCTGAAGCAGGGCAAAGCACATTGGCAACAGTTTTGGCACCGGGTGCTGAGGGTCTGTTTGAAAAGCACCTTCCATCTGAAGTCAAGGAGTTCTGCAAACATGGGCTGGGAGAGAGAGCAAAGGGAAGGATGCCTATTTCAGAGGAGGACCAGCTCCTTCTGTAACGCAGAACCTCTTACAGCTGGTACCTGGAGGGGCCTCGCCCACCTCAGTGCAATAGCTGCTAGCAAGGCGATGGGCCCCAGTGAGTGTCTTTGGAGGGGGCATTCCGCTTTGGTATCCCAAAGAGGTATATTAGGGTTTACAAAGAACAGTGAATTCCAAGATCCTTCTGTATGAGATGCAACCATTCTATGCATTTATTTTTAAGACAAAAAAAAGAGAACTCAGATTTGCTAAATTCTGAATTTGTCAGGCCAACTTTATAACGTAACGCTACAGAAACCTTCCCTCAGCCCCTCTCCCCACCCCATCTCCACTGCTTCTGAAGCCCGGTGGAAGATGGGTTAATGCTCTTTCCTCAGCTCAGTCATAGAGCATAGATGTGCTGTATTTATCAGGGTGGCTCAACGCGGGTCACCTGTCCACCCAGCCACGTGTCTATGAATTTTATTCTGGTGGTAATTTTGTAGGGCCATCCATTGCCAGGTCCGCCTCAAGCTGGAGCCCCCAGGGTCTTGCCAATCCCCCCCACACTCTGACCACCTGGGGAAGCCCAGGAGTCCAGGCTCCCCCACAGCTGGGCACCTGCAATTGACTAAACCTGAGGGAAGCTGCAGACAGTCCAAAACTTGCCCCAGGAAATAACATCTCAATAGTTCTTTCCAGAAGCACTAAAGTAGTGAGGGATCCCTGCTTCCTGCTGAATTGGGTTTTAGATGAGAAAATTTGCTGCCTTTGGGGGACTTTGCTTTTCCTCTATAAATATAAATATCTTGAGAGAAGAAACAAGTCCTCTCTTCCAAAAATAATGCCCTTTATTTTTGAAACAGATGTGTACTGAAGAAGAAGAAGAAATAAACTCCAATTTGGCTGAGGGATAAACCAGAGGTTTCCATAGCAACAGTGGATCACCCCAGGCAGGGGGTCAAAGGCTGACAAGTCACCAGCGGGTCCAAATCCGGCTTTCATGTCCTTACCACCTGGGAAGCTTTGTTTTTTATTTTTCAGTAGGTTCTCAGATGTGCTGAATCAGAGTCTCAGGCAGCTGGCTCATAAATCTCTATTTTTAACAAGTTCCCCAGATGGTTTTTGAATAGCCAGCTCTGTCTGGGTCCCTGCTTGAGGCCTGCATTCAGAATCATAAGTACACAGGTGATTAGGGTCCGAACACTAACTTCTTTAACATCCCTGGGATGCACACTTAGCTCCTTAGAGACATTAACCTTGGGAATGAGAAAGCTGAGCCTGAACAACCTTGTTGATTATTCCAGGAGGACAGTCAGAGCAATTTTGTGGGGGAAAAAGACACCTGCCAAGTCTCCCATGGCTAGGGTGGGCCTTATGTCCGAACCAGGACACATCTGAGAGTGAAAGGGGTGCTGTCATAACGTCCCTGGGACGACAGGCACAGCTAGGTCTGTCCCAAGCAAGCTGGGCTGATGGTGGCCCAACTCATGGCCCGTGGACCCTGCCTGTCTCTTTCCAGAAAACACCCTCAACTCACCAATCAGTTCTCACTCTAAATACGTACTATTTTTAGCCAAGTGGATTCCAGGGAGAGTGTGAGGTAACTAGAAGACTCTGTTTTAGCTTGAGCAGATTAAAAGGCGGCTGGGATCAGGGGGCTGGAGGAGGGGTCACTCCCCCCTTTGCTTCTGCTCTTTTTTCTTTCATTGATGGCTCCCTAGGAGCAACCTGCTGCGCTCAACAGGAAAGAAAAAGGCTGTTTGGCTCTATAATTTTTTTCCTTACAACTTTGTTCCCTAAGCATTTTCCCTAAAAAGTAAAAGGGAGGAGAGGGAGAAGAAGAAGAATGTTTGCAGGGTTTTTTTTGGCATCATCACGAAGCGTGAAGAAACTTTTTAAACCATATCATTGTACAAATATAAGTTGTTATTAATGTTAATATTATCTTACAACTGGAAAAGCTAAAACGAAAAAAATTACAGATGGGAAATTTCTCCTCAGGCCCGTTAACCCCCATCCCACTTCAGGTCTTCCCCGCAGTCTCATCCCTGTCCCCGGGAAGTGTTGACGTACCTCTGCTTTCAGTGAAAACTGCGGTGTCCTCCCTGGGGACACACTTCTCTGCACCTTCGCCTCGGCCAGTCTGCCGACTGCCTCCTTGGTAGGCCTTGGCTATTAATTGCACCCAGGGGGAAGATGGAGCCCCAGGACTTGTTAAGACTAGAACTGGAAATCTCCCTTTAAAAAAAAATAATGCTCTGGAAATTCATTCCTTACGCAAAACACATTTGCACACAAAAAACTGTAGTGAAACAAATTGATCAAAAGTTTAAAAACCATGAGATTTCCAGGCCACCTTGCTCCCCTTGAATCTACATATTAGGTCTGCTCCATCTACCCAAGCCTCAGACCTGGTGAAACCAACCAACCTTTTCACATGTTTAGTTACTTGAAAATAACACTGTGCTCCTGCCCAGGGGATCCTGTCTCCAGAGCAGGTGCCGTGGGACCAAGCCTGTCAGTCAGGTCGTTGGTTTCAGACATCAGCTCTGAGGAAAGCGACAAGGTCAATCGATTCTGTCGATTGATTCTGAAGGTCTGACATTACCTGCCTGTCCATTCCATGCTTCCTTGTGCAGATGATACACAGCTGTATGCACCAAGGGTCCTAGTGCACAGAGAGGCCAGCCTGCCTGACCTCAGAGAAGAGCCTGGTTGAGCCTAGAGGGTCTGAGAGGGCACTTTTAGGATCCCATGTGCTGGGGAAGAGCTGTTTCTTGGCTGTGATGACGCAGCAACTTCCTGCTCAACTCCTCCTTGCAACTCTTCTCTCCTGCTTGCTCTCTCCTTCTTCCCCTCGCTCCCTGAGTGTTGGGTGGGATTTCTCCCCACGCTCTCCTCTCCCTCCTTGGCCCACCTCCTTTCCCTCACCCTCAGCTGTCACCTGCCGCTTCTCCTTCCTCCTGCTTACTCTTCAAGTCCTGCCCATTTGACATCCCTTCCCTCCTTCCTCGTGTCTTCTCTTCACCCTCCCTCCTAACTTGGACTGTTGCAGTAGCTCCCAGGCAGTCGGCTACCCCTCTCCCTCCCCTTTGAGCCTGAGCAGTCAGACCCTGATCCCAGCCTTCCTCTCTTGTCTCTTCTTACCTTTTGCTTTTTGTACTTTACCCACAGCTCCACTGTGCACTATTTCTAGAATTTTCTCTTTCCTGCTCACATTGGTCCTTCATCCGCCTCCATTTCTACCTGTTTGAAATTCTGTTCACCCTTCCAGGTCAAATGCTGCTGCCTCTGCAGAACCCTTCCAGTTTCCAGTGGAATGGGTCTCTCTTGCTCTTGTCATCATTCACATCCGTGTTGTGTCATCCCCAGTGGGTGTCAGTGAGTGTTGAGGGAATGAAGGACTGTCACACATATCTTTAGCGGTCCTGGCCCGTAGAGTAACACTTAGCATCAAGTGGCTTTGGAGATAAGTAGAGTGGGGTTAAAATTCCCAGCTCCCCCACTTACTGATGCATCTCTGGGAGCCTCAGCTTCTCCACCTGCAAAATGGATGTGGTAATGGCACCTACCACAGAAGAGTTATGAGACAGTGCACATAGAGAGTTTATAAGATGTAGAGCTCATACTAAAAGATTAGTAAAGGTTTCCTGTCACTCACTTCTGCTCATGTTGGTCCGATCTCTGAGGCTGACTGGGGACTTCTCTTTACTGTTGGATAGAATAAAAGAAACAAGTCTGGTGCTGCCATTGGGTAGGTATTTATGGTTCAGATTCTTCCACAGAGGAGGCCGAGCTTCCCACCAGTGTGGGTCTGTGCCCTCCCCTCTTGTCCTGTGTGTGCCCTGCCTGTGCTGTGTCTCCCTGGGCAAGCCACCCTCCTGCCCTGGGCTCGCGTCCCTCTGGGCCCGACCTTCCAAACAGCTGCTCGCTTCTCTTCAGCCTGGAGGCTAGCGGGTCCCTGTGGGGCAGCTTGCAGTGTGTGGGCACCTGCCCTGCTCCTTCTCCATTCTGTCCCTGTCCTGCCCCAAAAGGGAGGAAGCCACCTAACTGTGGGTTGCTAGTGTAGGAAGGGATCTCAGATGCCATCACTGTAGCTACTTGTTTCACAGGGGAGGACACTGAGGCCCAGGTGTTGCCCAAGGTCACACAGCCGAGCTGGGGTCAGAGTGAGACTTTCTAGTTTGCAGTCCAGCATCCCTTGCATCGTTCCCAGCACCCCTAGGCCCCGAGGCGCCCTGGTGAGTGCCTGAGAAATGATAGTCTGCCATGGAGAACTTGAGAGTCAACCTCTGCCCTGGTACTTTTAAGGTTAGCTGCCTACCCTTCTGACCATTTTACATCATATACCTCTAGGAGTTAGGGAGGCGCATTAATGTGCAAAGCCAGCCAGCGAATGCTGCCAAGGCAGGCTCCCTCTTTGCCTTGAGACAGGTCTGAGGCACCACATTCATGCAGGAGGTGGTACATACCAGGTGAAGGAATTTGGATCACACGTACGTGTTACCACGATAGAGTTTCTTTATCACTTAGGATAACATGGGCACATTTGTAAATAAATGTAACCGTAGTTTCACTAACAGCTGAACAAATTTGTCCTGTGGATACCTGCCCCCCCAGCCCCGACCTTTCTTTCCTCCCACTGCTGCTTTCCAACAGGCTTCTTGTGCCACTGTACCCCACAAGGAAGAGGTAAGCTAGCACACTAACCTCCCCGTGGGGCCTTCACCTCTCTAAGGAGGAAGCGTGGAGCAGGCGAAGCTCCGGCTGAGACAATTCATATCAGCAGTGGACTTGTACATGCAAAGGCAGTGACAGCGCTGTGTGTGGAGGGCCTCCCTGACCCGGAAATACTTTCCCCTGGGTACTGGCCTGATTTAGGTGGCCAGGCCCTGATCTGGGTGACGGGGACTTGACTCATCTGTGCCTCATCATTATCTAACACATCCCGCTCTCGGCCCCCAGCACCTGCTGCTCAGCTCAGCAGCCGCCTTCTCTGAGCAAATCCATCCTGTTTCAAACCACAGCACCAAACCAGCCTTCCCTCGGTGGTTAGTGTTTGTTTCTGCACTGTTGTCTCCCATGAAGGGCACTTCCCAGAAGGGAGGCCAGGAAGTACAGTCTTTTTTCCAGACGTGTATGTGCCCAGCTGCAAGCTGAGGAAGGAGGACAGAGCAGGTGTGGGGCCAGTGCTCGGTGTGTGCCAGGCACTCAGTACATCCAGGATGTTCTGATTGTCCTAAAGGCCTAACTCCTCCACGTTGCTCACTACTCAGCACCATCACTAGAGCGCTCATCAAAGTTCACGTGTAGGCAGCCCAAGTACACGCCTTCCAGGCTTATCTCTTGTTACCCTCCGGCACCAGAACCTCTCCCAGACCCATTCAGTCCGTTTCCCAGACGCGCCCCAGGTTCTCCACTCTCACGCGTGGCCCCGACCCTCATAGGCACAGCATTCTTCCCCCTTCTTTCTGGTGATGCAGTCCTTGCCTTGCTCAAGTCAGAGGCCTCCCCCCTGCCCCAAGGTGGGAGGGTTTCGGCTGACAGTGCTGTCTCTCCCTCCTCTGGATTTGTCACACGCTGTGTCATCGTTGTCATTTGCCACCTTGTGTGCATTTACGTCTTGACGCCCCAGTAGACTGTGAGCTCCTTGGGAGCAGGAACCGTATTGTGTTTTGTGTTCATCTTTGTTCCTCTGCAGGACTTCGCACAGAGCTTCATAAACGTCAGTGTTGCTGTGAATGACCGAGAATGAATGAATGAGGGGAGAATTGTGTGGGTGTAGGAGGCGAGGGCAGCATGGCTCCCTTCAACCCTGCTCTGTAGGCTTGGCGCCCATGGCATTTTTTTCTTTTCCCCTTTATCAGGTGGCTCGACTCTTTCATTTTGTCTTCTCTTGGGACCTCAGTGAAGGGCAGGTAACCCCGTTGAGAGGTGTGACTAACTCCAAACTGATCCGGTGGGGTAGAGAAACCAGCTGCCCCCACCACCCACCAGCGCGTGGTCCGGATCAGAGCCAGGTGCTCCCCTGCTGACACCTGTGTGCGTGCGTGCGTGTGCGTTCACTCCAGAGCCAGCTCCCACTTCACCGCTCTTCCGGAGCCTCTTACTGTATTAACTTGGCAGCACCTAACTTACTTGTTTTTTTCTTCCTTTCTTTGATGCCTGGAAATGAATTCAGTGTGATGGTTGGTGCTGTGGTGGGGAGCAGTCCTCTCTTCCTCTCGTTTGTGAATGATGCTGTGTCACAAGCAAGGCCCCATCCGGCATGTTGTGAGGGGCCCGCCTGGCACCGCGGTGGGGCGCGTGGGGCTGCGGCGGGAACTCTGTCAGGGGGCGGCTGCACCCGGGCCTCAGCGGAAGCACTAACTGTCTCTGAACTACTAGTGGAAATGTGGCCGTGCCGGGGGCTTTGCTGTCAGTTGCCTGCCGCTAAAGCCTTTTGCCTTACTCTCAGTGTCCGCCGTTGGGGGTAAGATGTGTCTGAGTGGCACGACGTCCCTCTGCGGGGAGGGCCTCGTCCAGGGCTCACAGCCAGGCTGACGGCTGTGTCGAATCCGGGCTCCATGGGCCATCAGGCAGGCATTCTTGGTGGTAAACTGTTTTCCTTGGGCTACCAGGTTATTAAAGGTCTGGAGCTTCCTGAACACACCTCCCTCCCCTGAGCTAGAAAACATCAAAACGTATAGACTTTGCTGTATGCTGGCTCAGGTTAATAGAAAATTTAGTGACCCAGTTTACCTCTAGAAGTCCAATTTTCTAAGAGTTTTGCCCGTCAAAAAAGATGAAAATAATCAGGAATGTCATTGCTGTTGCCCCCAAGACAGGTCTGTGAGATTCCTGCGGTTCTGTGGCGCACAGCTGTGCTGAGAGAACCACGGGGCCGCATTGTGTTGCGGTGCCCAGAAGGCTGCAAACACTCGGTCACAGCAAATCTGGGTGCACAGTGCTCACGGCACCGTGGGGAGTGGAGAGCACGAGTCCTACAGCACGGGCAGGAGACGCGTTTCTAGGATGTCTGCCTTCCTGCCCGGGGCGCTGGGCTGCAAAGGGGCTCTTCCGGGGAGGGTGCCGAGACAGTGCTGACCTGTGCCGCCACAGCCCTGGGGGCAGTTGCTCAGACGCACCCAAGTAGGCTGACCTTAGTTCTTGGAACGTCCCCAAACTTCTTAGCTTTTTCTGTGGCTCATACTCTAAAATCATTGTTGACTGGGGAGGAAATTGAAACAAAGCATTTAAAACACACACACTGGAATTTTTTCACCCTTTGTCAGAGTTACCTTGGGAGGTCCAGCGTGTGTTCTAGAGATTTTCAAAGCATTCTAGAAACTCTCATTGTAGAATTGAAATCAGAACCAGGTAGTGAGCCGTAGATGAGGGTCAGACATTCTTGAACTCAGAATCTCCCAGGTGGAAAATTCTTGCTCCACCCTTTAACTTCCCAATGAAATCGCAAGGCTGAGAAAGACCCAGCTGACCTGGTGGAGGGCCCAGAAGCAGGGTTGGGGCGGGGCAGTCAGGGCTGGGGGCCAGTGCACTGCAGTTTCCGGCTATGCCATGTCTTCCTTCTCAGTTGCTTTTCTTTGTTCTGTTTTATTTTTAAATAGTTCCATGTATTTTTGTTGTTGTTGTTTAGATGGCATTTCTCAGCATCATGCAAGCTCTGTGTTTACAAAATGGGGTCCTCAAGGTGATCTTTGGAGAGTGCTGTGGCTGTTGTTAAAAATGACATTGTCATGACTTCTCAATGCTTATCCCCATTCACGGCACCGCATTCTAAAAGGACAAAAGAAGGTATTAAGTGCAGAGTAGGTCTCATGCCTGCTCCCTTCCTCCACTGATGCAGTTGTTTCAGAAGAAACCTGAGGTCTTTCAGAAGGCGCTTTCACTAATGCCTCCATTTGACCATTAACACCATGTAACTTGGGTCCCCATTTCCTTAGTGAACAAAACTTCAAAGACCTCATCCTGGTGGAATGAAGTGGCAGTGCTGAATGGTGGCTGCTACTCAGAGATACACTCCTCTTCCCACCTGCTTCCCATCTTCCCCCCTCCCTGCCAAGTCCTCCAAGTCCTCCAAGTCCTCCACCCCAAGTCCTCCAAGGCCAGGTCAAGTGCATTCTCCTCCAGATGCCTTGCCTCTCATGTGCCCTCTGTCCTGTGCACCCTACAGACCCCTGGCATCTTCCATACATTCCTCATAGACAAAGCCCAACTCCCTGCTCAGTAGGGTGCTCCTTCTGTTCTGGGACCCTGGCTGATGCATCAGGGTGGGGTGTGGATTTCCTGCTGTTGTATTTTATGCAGCGATTCGCTCGATAAATGGCCATATGTACATTCATTCAACTCCTTGACCACTAATGTACACTTGGCAGAGTGGCAGATACTGAGTCCGCAACAGTAAATAAATAGTCTGGAGGGGAAGGCAAACCGGCAAACAATGCCAAAGTTAACACAATTGTATGGAGTGCAGTAAGTACAGACTGCGTTGAGAGCACAAGGCAGGCTGCTGAGGTGGTTAGAGGAAGAAGCTTCTCTTAGAAGCACAGCCGTACTGTGTGGACTCGAAAGTGCTGTGTGCATTTCTAAGGCATGTCATTGTCCTACGTGCCACTGAGAAAATAGTGCCAGTTAGATTAGGACATAATGCTTTTTCACTTAGAACTTTTACTTCTACTCATTAAAATAACTCAGCCTTGTTTAGATACAGATTTTTCTGTGTGTCATTTTTGTGTACACACCGAAAGGAACATATAAATACAAGACATTGATTGAGGTCTTCCTAACTTCACTTGTTTGCATTCAGAGTCTGACTCTTCTGAGTCACTTTCCAGTTCAGCTCATCAGAACCCATTTGCAGCCGTGCTGTGTCCTGCTCTGCCTCCCAGGGCCTGGGTGATGCAGAGCTGTCGACCCTGGGATTTCAACGCTGCTCATACCCATTCTGCCAGTTCGGATGCTGCCACTTTCTGGATCTTACCAGAAGTTGTCAGTGATATGTGTTTTAGACAACTGGACTCATAGTCCTTCTTTAAGTGGCTCTTAGTTGTTTTTTTGACTGAACTTGGGTTTTGGTTGTTCAGTCCCCCATGGGGAGTAACAGCCAAGTACGTTTGTGTGTAGGCGATGACAGCGGTGTCAAGGCAACAGCACTGGTGAGACCCACCCCAATTTCAGAGATAAAGAGATGTCTTAGAATTGCTGAACATCATTTACCAGAAGTCTAGGAGTAAGTGAGCACCATCATTATTCCTAGTGACGTCCATGATGTCAAGGCTCTGGATGGATGTCTCGGTGAGCCTCCTGGTCATAAGATGGCAGTTCTGCCACACTTGGAGGCAGAAAGCAGGCAGCAGGGTCAGGCATTTCTCCTGCATGTCAGGAAAACACCTTCCCCAGTTATCAGATTCCCCTTACCTCCCATTGGCCAGGACAGCTACGTGGCCACCCATAGCTGCAAGGGAGGCTGGGAAATCTTTTTTTTTTTTCTCATCATTTCAATAGTGGGGCTGGGAATGACTTCCGAATGGTTAACTAACAGTATATGCTACTGTAGTCAAATATGCTTGGGATACACTGAGTTAACCCAAAATACTGCAGGACTTCCCAAACCTTTTAATATGGTAATGTGGCTCATTGAATTATTAAAAACATGGTATTAAGCTTTTTCCAAACTTAGAAAATGTAGTAAAATTGAGAATCTAATTTTACTTGTTTCCAGAGTAAAAAAAAAAAAAAAAAAGAACGTTCTCACCCTGGCCAGGTAGCTCAGTTTGTTAGAGCATTGTCCAATATGCTAAGGTTGCAGGTTTGATCCCTGGTCAGGGCACTTATAAGAATCAACCAATGAATATATAAAATAAGTGGAACAATAGATGTCTCTCTCTTCTCTCTTTTCCCTACTTCCTCTCTCTAAAATCAGTTTTAAAAAATTAGGGAAAAACAAAACAAAATAAAAACCAAAGTGAAGGTTCTCGAGAGCAAAGCTGAAGTGGCAGCGTTGGGATGGGGTTTGGGGCGAGTGGGTAGAAATGGGGTCGTGAGGAGAGACAGAGCAGGGCTGAGAAGTTTACAGATGAGAGGAGCATCTCGGGTTCTTTGAACAGGTACAGCTGATTTGTTTTCAAGAGCCTTGTGTCCCTGCTGCTGTGAATTCCTCTGAGACAGGACTAGGTTGATACCGAGCCATTATCTCCTCCTCCTCCTCTTCCTCCTCTTCCTCCTCCTCCTCCTTTCTAGCCTCTGCCACTTCCAGTCTCCATGATGCTCGTGACATTGGAGCTGGGCTGGCTGGCTTCTGGGAGTGGAGCAGAGGACCCTGCTGAAACTGGCGTGCGTGCTGCCTGCTGCCGCCGTCCCTCGGACAGCCTGTCAAGCATTTGCGAGAGCTGGCAGACACATTGCTGCCGTTAGTTCCCGGTCATTTGTTTGGGTTCGGGATCACAAAAACCCTCCTGGTCCTTTTGGTCAGGTGTAATCTTTTTTTTTTTTTTTTTAAATTTCAGTAGCAACTCAAAGTGTGGTAGGCAGCAACGGCAGTTATCATCACATCCAACATTTTCTGGACACTGGCTGTGCATTGGGCTTCCTCATGGATCTCTTTTGCCTGCATAGTCTCATTTAATCCTCAGCACCACCCTGCTGGGTGAGGCTCTTCAGCGGATGAGAGTGCTGGGGCAGAGCGAGGCTGCAGTCGCCCTGCTGCTGGTGATGAGGTCGAGGCCGGAATTTGAATCCAGGTGTGACTAGGGCTGTTGCTCTCAGTGTTCACTGTAGCCTCTGGTACGGACAGCACTTTTGTGTTACCTGTGCATTTGTCTTTCTATGTTTTGTCAGAAGTCAGGCTGTTCTTGGTATTTCCTAATAGTACCTAGCACAGTGTCTTGCCCTTGACAGGAAAGTTCTTGATAAATAGTTGTTGACCAGATAAATGTATAACTGGAAGGGTGAATGAGAGAGTGAGTCATAAGCAGTTTTCCTGAATGTTAACCTGACATTGAATTACTCCCTTACCATTATCAGGTATTTTCTCTCTTCAGAATCAGTTTTTTTGTGCCTTAATCATCTAATTTCTCCTAAATTCTAGATATCCACACTGTTTCTGAGTAAAGTAATCACAGCTCATTGGTTCATCATTTCAGAGGGGGCAGTTACACTGGGCAGCTGGTCCTGCCTCGTGTTCATGGAAGTGAAGGCTCAGCCCCTCGTCCACCGAGGTTCCAGAGCAGTGTCTGTGGCTTCTGTCTTTTTCCACATAGTATCCTCCCAAACACCTTTGATGGGATTTATAATTCTTTTTTAAAATATATTTTATTAATTATGCCATTACAGTTGTTCTATTTCCCCCTTTCATTCCCCTCCACCCTGCACACCCCCTCCCCCACCATTCCCCCTTTAGTTTATGACCATGTGTCACAAGTCCTTTAGATTCTATATTTCCCATACTATTCTTACCCTCCCCCCCATCTATTTTCTACCTACCATCTATGCTACTTATTCTCTGTACCTTCTCCCCCTTCTCCTTCTCCCACTCCCCTGTTGCTAACCCTCCATGTGATCTTTATTTCTATGGTTCTGCTCCTGATTTAGCTGTCGTCTTAGTTTGCTTTTGTTTTAGGTGTGGTTGTTAATAACTGTGAGTTTGCTGTCCTTTCACTGTTCATCTTTTTTATCTTCTTTTTCTTAGGTAAGTCCCTTTAACATTTCATATAATAAGGGCTTGGTGATGATGAACTCCTTGAATTTGATCTTATCTGAGAAGCACTTTATCAGTCCTTCCATTCTAAATGAAAGCTTTGCTAGATAGATCAGTCTTGGATGTAGATCTTTGGATTTCATGACTTGGAATACTTCTTTCCAGCCCCTTCTTGCCTGTAAGGTCTCTTTTGAGAAATCCACTGACAGTGATGGGAACTCCTTTGTAGGTGACTGTCCCCTTAGCTCTTGCTGCTTCTAGGATTCGCTCCTTCATTTTAATCTTGGCTAATGTAATTATGATGTGCCTTGGTATGTTGCTTCTTGGGTCCAACTTCTTTGGGACTCTCTGAGCTTCCTGGATTTCATGGAAATCTATTTCCTTTGCCAGACTGGGGAAGTTCTCCTTTATTATTTGTTCAAATAAGTTTTCCACTGGTGGCTGTTCCTCTTCCTCTTCTGGTACCCCTATAATTCTGATGTTGGAACGTTTAAAGATGTCCTGGAGGTTCCTAAGACTCTCCTCATTTTTTTGAATTCTTGTTTCTTCATCCTTTTCTGTTTGGTCATTTTTTTCCTCCTTCTGGTCCACTCCCTTGATTTGAGTCCCAGTTTCCTTTCCATTACTATTGGTTTCCTGTGCATTTCCCTTCATTTCAATTAGTTTAGCCTTCATATGTTCCTCTAATTTGTGACTAAAATCAACCAGTTCTGTGAGCATTCTGATCACCAGTGTTTTGAACCGTGCCCCTGAAAGTTTGGCTATTTCTTGGTTGCTTAGAGTTATTGGCTCTGGGGCTTTGAGCTGTTCTTCTTGAGCCATAATGTTTTGTTTTGTTCGCACCTGTTATGTATGAGGAGCAGAACCTTAGGTATTCGCCAGGGCGGGGCCACCCAGGTCGCTGATTTGTGACAGTCTGTGGGGGCGGGGTCAGAGAGGAACAATGGTGGTCCCCTCTTCGCTGGGGCCTATGGGGTCTGTCTCAGTCTCACTGCACGCTCCTTCTCCAGTTATCTGTGCGTGAATGTGTGAGCGTGTTCAGCCCTCAGTGGATCTGCCTGCTGCTACTCCACACCTGGGATCCGCCCACTGCCTGCCCACCTGGGTTGCACTCCAGGCCTGGGTCATGTTCCAGTCGGTTTGGTGGATCTTTCCTGCCCGACCCCACTCTGCTGCTGGCTCTGCCCCTCTTACCAGTTTGGCTGAAGGGTTCGTTGTTGTCAGACTTCTGTATAGTTCAATATTCTGTGGTTTGGCTGTGTTTTTCTTGTTAAAACTTTGTTGTTTTTAACTTGGTTGTGAGTGAAGGGACAGTGCTTCCACCTATGCTTGCATCTTGGCGGAAGTCTGTTTTCCCCTCCTTCTACGGGACCCGTCCCGCACGTGCTCCCCGTCTTCCTGGCTCTGTCACTTGGGTCACCGCAGCCGAACTACTGTGTGTTGGTGGCCCATGTTCATTACTCAGTTTTAAGCTGAGTAAAATGAAGACATTCCCCATACCCTTCTGCCCTCTCTAGAAGCCTCCTGCAGAGCCTGTTTGTTTCATCAGTTCCCCACAGCCGCAGCCCAGGGCACCCTTGTTGGCTCTTCTCATTGACTTTGTGCTGGTTCGTTGTTTCTGTTGTGTTCGCTCTGCCTTATTGTCCCCTAGTTCTCCAGCCGTCCAGAACCGTTCATTCCTCATTATGCAAATAAAATGCCCCTTGCTATCATTTCCCAGCTCCCACCTGCCTGTGGGAAGTCTGACCCTGCTGGTATTTATGCAGATGCTCAGAGCTCGTTGATCTGCCTGGCGGTGGCTTGCCCAGCACCTTCCATTCATGTCCTAGTCCAGTTCTCAACAACCCCAGTCTCCTACCAGCCTGCCACACCCCCGGGCTTCCTTTGCCCCCACACAGCCTCCTTGCAGCCCCTGAGGCTCACGGCAGCTCTGCCCCTGCCCCGGGCCTTCAGGATGGTCCTTCCACTCTGGAAGCAGACAGACTCTGGCTTCCAGGCAGCGAGGACCTTCCCTTTCAGAACTGTGATGGATCGATCTTGCTGGATTGATCTTGCTTCCTAAACAAAAGAACAGATTCCCCCTGAGAGGATTCTGAATATGAAATGGTTACAGCCAGCAGGGTGTTTTCTTAATGTCATATTTTCCTTCCTGATCCATTCCCTTTGGGTATTTTTTGGCGCTCAGATGCACAGATGGGAGTGGACCTGCTCTGCAGTGATATGAGCGATGAAGGAAATTGCTGTTGTCATGCATTTGGAAATACTACCTGTATTTTCTATCCTTTGAAAAGAGTAAGGACTGGGCATGTAGATTACTAGATTTTGATTTTTCTGACCAGATTCTTGTGTGCTGGGATCTGGAAAAATGTAGCTCCAGAAGGATTTTTGTTTATGTAAAGCCAGAGAAGCAGCTGGCAGTTCCTGGAGGGCAGGAGCTGCAGGCAGCGGTCACGCCCTTGGCCCTGGGTCTGTCTGAGGCTCCAGCTCATCATCTAGAGGCATCTGAAGGGGAGGAAGGAGGCGGGGGCCAGAGGAACAATTTCTGGGCCCCACAGGAGGCCCTGGAATATTCCAGACCTTGACCCTCAAGGATTCCAGCAAATACCCTGGGCACCTGGCCCTCTGCAGGGTCCTTCCAGGTATTAATTTCCACCTTGCTGTCTGCCAGAGCTTCCTGCTGGCCCTTGTTTGCCTGCCCCCCCCCCCCCCCCGCTCCTGCCCTTGGTTTGTGGATCAGGTCACTGACATGTGCCCCTCCTGTGTTGTATCCAGGGACAGGGTGCCTTATCAGAGAGACTCCGGAGCTTCAGCATGCAGGACCTCACCACCATTAGGGGAGATGGCGCCCCTGCTCCCTCAGGCCCTCCACCACCCGGGTCTGGGCGGGCCGGTGGCAAGCATGGCCAGCCTAAGATGTCCCGGAGTGCTTCTGAAAGCGCTGGCAGCTCAGGTAGGTGACACTTCCTCCCTGTTCCACCTTGCAGGCCGCACTTTCACTGAGGGGCCCAGTCCACTGCGTGGCCTGTACCTGGGCCCCTGCCCCACGGACTTGCCACCAGCGCGGTCATGCATCAGACCGTGGCAGGCCAGCCAAGGCGCAGCACCACTCAGGCCAGGACAGGAAGCTGGCCTGTGGACACCGACTGGGGGCAAGTTTAGGTCACCTGCACTGAAGGGTCCCGCCTCCTTATCTGATTGTCTGGGGGCTGGGGTGGTGGGGTCACAGCACCTGGACCCAAACTGGAGACGTCAGGCACAGCTGGACTGGGCCAGGCAGCTTCTCTGTTCTCTTCCTCTCTGACCCCTCACTCCTGGGGGCCTTACCTGTCTGAGCACCTGAGCGGCCCCTCCCACCTGCCCAGGACTCACGGCTGCCTGGTTTCTTTTCCCTGCGTGGTTGTTTCCTGTGCCTCTCTCTCACGCAACCCTGTCCTCCCATTTCCCATCCCCCTTTCGTCAAGCACAGCTCTGCCACCACATGCCCAGGGGGATGGAGGAGGCGGGGGCAGACACCAGCTCTGAGGTCCAATTCCTGTGGGGATTTTGCAGAAGGCCTATCTGCCTCTGGTTGTCAACTCCTGGCAAGGGGTCGCCTGTATTGGGATTGACCTGGGGACCTTGCAGAGTCCTGGGTCCATCTGCAGAGATTCATTAGGTCTGGCTAAGACCCAGATGTGTGATGCCATCAAGGGGCAGCCGTGCTTGGGACCCACCGACCTCTGATCCACCAGTGGGTTTCAGGCGTGAAGCGGTGCGGGCATAGGGTAGGAGGCAGGGAGCTGGGCTGGGACTCACGGTGTCCCAGGCCTTTCCTTGGGGAGATACAGGGACCTTGGCCCTCAGGAGCTGAGCGCTGCTGCCACCTGCAGAGGGCAGATGGTGAAGGGGGTGCGGGAGACAGTTCTAGAATTGAGCCTCAGGGTAGGAATTGGGCCACTTTTCTGGAATCTGCACCCGTGATGTGTGCCTGGTGTCTGCCCTGCCCTTCAGGGTACAAACAGGGACGTCAGACCACCTGGACCTTGACTGAGGGCTGCAGCCTGCAGGCAGCACCTTGTTCCGAGCCGGGGACCCTGCCTGACTTTCAGAGGTCTTAGACGCGGTTGGGGTAGAAGGAGCCCGATGGCCGGCCTGAGAATGACGACTCCTGGCCCCTCCAGGGAAGGTCGGGCCCCACAGGGCAGGCCTGGTGCCCGTCACTCTCCTCACCTCTGGGGGGTGACCCCTTTCCGCCCCAGGTCTGAAGACTGTGGCTTTTCTGTTGGAAAGGAGATGTGTGAACCCCGACAGGGCTGGGCAGGTGGGGGCTTGGCCACGGTGGGAGGTTATCTCCTGAGGAACCCCTCCCAGGAGAACATAGGACGGAATTCCCGCAGGCCGGGCAGGAAGGGCCCTCGGGGACCACTTAGCCTGACCCTCTGATTTTACCACCAAGGCCCAGGGGAGGGAACTGTCACCAGGGTCGCCCCTGGTGGTGGTCTCCTGAGGCCTCCCCACTGTCTGCTCACCCTCTGACCGTTTTCGAGCATCAGTGGCTTCTGACCCGCTGGGCTTGATCCCAGCTGTAGGGAGGTAAAAGGGGGTTAGGTACTGCCTCTGCCCTTGAGTGGCTCATTGGCTGCTGAGCCTCAAGTGCAGGCCATCGTCTGGGAGGAGAAAGGGCCCCAGTCTCCGAGGCCCAGAGGGCAGAGCAGAGGCAGTGGGGTGAGGTTCCAGGGGGAACCACTTACTGGCTGCGTGACCTGGGCAACGTGTTAGTGACTCAGACCTCAGCTTCCCTACCTGCCCTCGAGGAGTGAGGATCCCCTTTGGCAGGGTGGGTAGGAGGATTCAAATGAAATAATCCACGTGAGAGCGCTTAGGGCCGTTCCCAGCACTCTAGTAGCTGCTGTTATTGTTCTTGTTGAGTTGTTGTTTAACTTGCCTATTAGAGCAATTTACATGTGAACGTGTGCAGGAGAGAGATGGGCTGCCTTGTGAGGTAGTGAGATCCCTGTCGCTGGACAGGCCCAAAGCAAAGTTGAATGATCTGGCACCAAGGCTCTAGGAAGGGATTCCCGATTTGGCTAAGAAGTGGGCCTGGGTGGTCCCCCAGTCCCTTTCCCTCTTAGATTCTGTGCTGTCACTACAGAGGGGAGCTGAGTAGTGGCAGAAGGCTCCAGGGGCCTCGCACCGGGCCAGGCCACAGAGGGCCTCACCATGCTGGGTTATTCAGGGCAGCCTCCAAGGCGAGGGAAGGTGAGAAGTCTGGTGGGAGCTACATGGTGATGGGAGCTGTCCCCTGGGCTTTCAACATCTCCCCAGGCCAGCACTAGGCAGAACAGAGTTTGCGTGGTGTTGGTGCTGCCACCTCACCAGCAGCAGCCCCTCTGGCTCACCCAAGGGGGTGGTGGGGCAGCACAGGTTGCAGGCCAAGTGGGCGGCACTCGGTGGAGAACTGAGAACCCCTGGCGCTGCCGCAGGACCCAGCTCCCCTCATGGCTCTCCCGCCCTGGCCTCGGCCCTGGCCTGCCCCCTCGGTTTCAGGGGGCAGAGAATGGAGGTGCTGACCCAGCAGGGAGGATGAAGGCCATGTGGCCTTCCTTCCAGCTGTTCTGGGACCTAAAGTAAAAACTATCTGAGAAAGAAAAACAGGTGGAAGATGGCCCAAGGCCTGAGCATGTGGCAAAAGCACCCAGATCTGGGGCTCTCATAACCCCTCAGTTGAGGGGTGGGGTGTCTGGGAGGAAGTCTGGCAAAGAAGGCCCCACCACACAGGGCTGGCATGTCTTCCCAGCCCTCACTGTGGGCCTCGGACGCCAGGCATGGTCGGGTAGGAGAAGGGGCCCTGGGTCTGGGCTTTCATTCTGTCTGGGTGACACTGGACCTGTGCAGGGACAGCACATGCAATATAGTGGGGCAGCTGTCACTCAGGCACCACTATTTTTCCCACTGGGCCTGGATTGAGCCTCAGAACCTTTCTCAGAATGATGGCCCGGGGAGTCACTACCAGGTGTTTGACCTTGGCACAGAGATGAGCCCAGTCCCCTGTCGCTTTCTCCTCTGAAAAAAGGGCACAATTATCCCTATTCAGCCCGAGTTGTAGGGTTGTAAGGAGAGCAAACAGTTTGCACAGCCTGGACAGGCAGCAGGAGTTAGGCAGCCTGGGAGAAGACGGGAGAGGTGGCGGCTGCGCCCCTGCAGCCGCTGGACGCAGCAGCAGATCTTGAAAACATGATGCCCAGTGAAAAAAGCACAAAACCAGTGCGATATTATGTAACAAGTTATATAAAATAAAAATACAAACCCCATTGTCCAAATAACAGCAAGGAGTTTGCAAGAACACATTGCCCTCCTTACAGAATGAAATACAAAATGTTTCATCACACCCCATGTGTTGAAAGATACTGGGCCCTGGGAAGGGCACAAAGGAGCTGAAGGGATGGCCTTGCCCTCCACGGACTTGGAGCCACCCAGCGTGTGTTTACTGTGCACCCACTTGGGCCTGGGTGCACGCCGACACCAACGGCGTGTGCAGAGCAGCAGGGTAGGCATTCAACCAAATGGCCAGACACTAAGAACTTTTGGGGTCAGAGGTCAGTCTGTGGGTCCTAGAGGGCAGTCTGTATTGGAAGGTATAGAGAGGAGGGGCAGCTATCTGGGCTGGGGTGGTTGGAGTTATCTCCCAGAGGGAATTTTGACCCCAGACGCTGCCCTCCCGGGGCTGCATGATCCGAGAAGTAATTTCTGTGCCAGGCAAGGGCCCCCCTGTTTGCCTGGGCTGGTTCCTGTCAAGAGGGGGGCTATCACTGATGATGCCCGCATCCCCACAGTGTGTACCTGCTGCTCCACCTGCAGGACCAGGAAAGGTGAGTAAACCGCTGGTCTCCGCAGCACGCTGGACTCACCTCTGGAGGAGGCTCTAACCATGAGCTGGCATCTGACCTTGGGGCTCCCTTTCAGCAGCATGGTCTGGGAGGGGAGAGGTTAGGAAGTTAACTTCTTAAAATAGCAAATGTACTACCTTACAGGGTCTTCAGGCTAGAACTTTGGGGGCAGCTTAACTGGGTGCTGCTGGCTCAGGGTGGTCATGGTGCTGGCCAGGGCTGCAGCCGTCTGAAGGCCAGACTGAGGCCAGAGGACCCACTTCCGAGATGGCTCTCTCGTGGCTGCTGGCTGGAGGCCTCAGTTCCTTACCACGTGGGCCTGTCTAGTGTCCTTAAACATGGCAGCTACCGTCACCCACAGTGACTGGAGAGAGAGAGGATGAATACGAGTGCAGAAGTCACAGGAGCTGGCAGGACCCAGTCAGGATGCTGCACCCCATTCTGTTTGCTGGAAACAAGTCACCGAGTTCGACCCACACTCACGGGGAGGGAAATTAATCTTCACTTCTTAAAGGGAGAAGTGTCAAAGAATGCGTGGGGTTTTCCCTGTGCTCTGGGGTGGGGACACAGGGACTCACCCCAGGCCTCTGACGTGCAAAGCCCCGCAGCCCCAGGGGTGTTGGTCCTGCTGCCCCCAAGGGAGCCCTGGTTCTGCTTTGCCACTTACTACCTGTGTCCCCATGTGTGAGTCGCCTAACCACTCAGAGCCTCGGTTTCCTCATCTTGAAATAGAGATTAAGATCCCCGCTTTCCGCCTGCTGGTGCTGTCGGGAAAATGGCTGTGAAGGGGTGTTTGGAAGGAGGAAGTGGTGACTAACCCAGAGCAGCCGGGGGACCTCGGGGAGAGGCGACAAACCTGGGCCCTCCTGGTCCTGCGTGGGGCGCCTGCCACTGCCCTCCTGGGTGTGAGCGACAGTGTGGAGGGCCATGGCCACCCCCTCTCTCCAGCCTTGCTCCTGCTGTTTTCTTAACCTTGACTAGACACTTGAGGGGCCCACACTAGAGCTGATCCAACCCAGCTCCCCCTTCACCCCTCTGCGGAGCCCCCTGGCCTGCAGCTGTCCCCTGGGGCGAGGGCAGGGTGGGTGGGGGAGGCACATATAGGGCCAGGTACTGCAGGGTGGTGGGGGGTGGGGGTGGGCAGGGACAGTCCCAGTGCTGCTGATGCAGGGTGTCCCTCCTACACTGTGGCAAGCAGGAGGACCTGAAGCTGTGTTATAGGAACAGGGCTGTTTTCTCTCATTTTTAAGCCTTCTCAATGTCAAGAACTTTTAAGGCCTATGGAGGACTTGGGGCTTGGGAGGCCATAAGCCCATTGTGAGCTGACAGAGGCCTTGTGACCTGGGGACAGAGGAGACAGACCAGCCTGCTCCCCTGGCTATGACTGTGACTGGCCACGTGTCCCTTGGGGGCCTCCCGGTGCACAGCAGATGCGGGAGGGATATATATGTAGTTGTTAAATTGTCCACTGAAAACTGATACGATTACTTGCAGATTATATCTCAGTGGGGCGGGGAGGGTCTGCAGGCAGCAGCTTCCAGCACCTCCGGGCCAGTCTCGGGCCTGCTGGAGGTGCTGATGACCACCCAGTGCCATGGCCTCAGGCAGCTGTGGTTATTTCTGTCAATTCACCCTTTAAAGTTTTGAGTTTATAAATTCTGTGAGCTGTTCAGAAAGCCTCTAATTCTGACACATTGTTATTTGGGAGATCAGGGATAGTCAAGCTGCCTTCTTTGTTTTTCCTCGTGGGTCTGCTCTGAGATGCGCCCTGGGAAGTCCTGACCTCCTGTGACCCCGGCTGGGTTCCTAATCTGAGGCTGCCCTTCCAGTGTGCGAACAGAGCGAGCACCGATTGTAGGAATTTACAGTTTACCATCCAAGGGAGCTGTGGGATCTCCCACTGGGCAGTGGGTGGGGCTCAGGAAGCCCCGGCTGGGAGGGCCCTGCTGATTGGGGGTGGGGTGGTGGTCTGGGAGCCTCGGCCCTGCTCTCCCTTTTTCAGGGCCTCTCTGCACTCAGTGCCCTGGAGGTCTTCTCACTCCCTGAAGTGTGCTTGTAAGGAACCACCTGATGACTCCTCTGCCCCACTTCCTCTGTGACCGCAGGGGAAATCCCTCCACACCGCCTCAGCCCCTCCTCTCTGATGCTGTGCGGCTGGGCTCACGCCCCTTGGCCCTCACAGTGCTGGCTACCTCTGCGGTGCAGGGTACTGGGCATGAAGTGTCAGCAGATAGCGTTAGGGGAGGTTTGTTTTGCGACGAGCTGGAGGCCAGCTCTCCAGCAGGGAATGTCCTGAGAGAGGATTTCAGGGGTCACGGTACATTGGTCAGAGGGCCCTCCCGGTCACCAGAACTGCTCTTCCTCTGCATCTCAGGGTACAGAACACTTTCTCCCCACTTCTCCACTTCACCCCTCCGTCAGCCGATTCCCTGTTCCCTGCATCTGCCTCTTTCTCCCTGTTTCTGGTCTCCCCTCCTGTCCCTGCCTTCCTTCCCTGCCTTCCTTCCTCTCTACCTGCCTTGATGTAACACAGAGCCAAAAACTCTGTAGTGCTGCTTGAAATGAGTCATAGAGATGGACTCCCCCCCCCCTTTTTTTTTTTTTTTTTTTTTAATCAAGTGTGTGGAACACCATTTCGAAGGGCAGAGTCGTCCCTATTTACCCTCCACTGGGAGCTGCGAGGAGGTGCTCCACTAAGCGAGCGTGGCCGGTCTGCTCCCTCTGAGGGCAGGAGGAGCTGTCCACGGTCCAGTGCTGGGGCAGGGAGTGTGTGCGTGCACGTAGGTGTGTGAGTTTCATCTCCAGAGTTCCTGTCCTAACAGCATATTCCTTTCTTTCTCCCCGGTGGCCACTGGACATGGACGTAAGTTCCAGACCGGCATGTTCTCCCCACACGTTTGCTGGCTCCCTCTAACGCCCCACTCACGTGTGCTGTGTGGGGTGTTTGCTAACCTTGGGCATGTTCTGCTGCCCGCCGGGGTGGGGTGCCCAGGGCTCTGTGCCTAGGGACCTGCCGGGTCTGTAAGGGCTGGAGTCTCCGCCGCGGCCTCCCTCCCTGCCTCCTCCACGGAGAGAAGAGGCGGAGCTGCTTCCCAGCCTGCTGCAGTCCTGCTGGCGAGTTTGCCGCCGCAAGTGTCAGCCCAGGCCACGCACTCACACCGCTGCTGTGGGGAACAAGGGGGACCCTGTCCTTCCCTGGAGGCTCCAGCCTCGGGCTCTGTGAAGGCAGCTCTGCAGGCTCAAAGCCCTGACTGCCATCCAGCTGAGATCTGGAGGCGGTGGCCATGGCCATGACCCTCCACAGGAGACTCCTCCCGCATCAGTTGTCTCCCAGAGCCATCAGAGTACGAAGATGGGGCAGCAGCACCCTGCTCAGCCGCTCACCCTCATCTTAGGGGGTGGCCCGGGCGGTCCCCTCCTAGTGGGACCGTGTTCTGTGAGGTTTATTTCTTTGCTTGTAGTATTCCCCGTTCCAAAGAGAACATGTTTCCTTGCAGAAATGTAGATGAGAGATCAAACCACAGTAAGAAAAATGAAGCTTGGAGGAAAGGAACTAGGCAGGTGGGATGGAGGCAGAGGTGAGGAGAAAAATTTAAAGGCGTGCGGTAAAGTTGTGGCCAGGCAACGAGGCTGGTGTCCTGGTGGCCAGTGCAAAGAGGAAAACGCGGTGAAGAGTTTCGGTGTCACAGCACAGTTCCCACCCAGAGGCTCTGAGGCCCAGCTCGTTCAGAGTGTTTATTCTCCCAGGTCCTGAGAGTACAGCAGAGTATTGCAAACAACATTCTTGGCAGAAATGCTCTGTGAACACAGGGATCAGCAGGGTTCTTCTCTTTTTGGTAGGTTCTCTTTGTTGCTTCCATTTGAAGCTTCTTCTGGCCCCCAAGCCGCCCATGCTAGTCTCCTGTGCTCCCTTCCTCTGCTGAGCTGAGCACTTGTTTTCTGTTCCTGCCCAGACATCTGGGCTCCCCTTGACCCATCGGTCCCAGTGGGCCAGGAGGTTACTTTTCTACCCTGCAGATTGTGCTCCAGTGCTCAGTGGAGAACAAACTCAAAGCCATTTCCATTTCAGTCCTGAGGCAGCGATGCTGGTGGTAGTTGTTATTGTTATTATTGTAACCTGGGAGTTCACTGCTCAGGCGCAGTGGTCCCAGACAGCCTGGTGGGTAGGCCTAATTGCTGGGTGCCTGAGGATCTTGCGGCTACTCTGGACTGCCTTCTGAGTGGTCAGTACCGGGCAAGCCCTGGGCCTGGACTTAGAGGCACAGACTCAACCAGTGCCCGGGCCTGGTGCCAGGCTGCAGGGGTCTGGCTGGGCTGGAGCTGGCCAGGCAGCTCCTATAGTTTCTGTTCTTGTCTGAGGGCTTTTGTCTTTTTTCCCTCTTTCGGGCAGGAGATATCTGTGCCCAGAAGGAATTTCCTTGTGGGTGGATATCAGGTTCCGGTTTGGGGCAAGAGCGGAGCTCCCTGAGATGATGTCAGTGCTCCACCTGGTTCAGTGGCTGGGCGGCCACTGTGTGCTCAGCGCATAGAGGAACCAAGGGAGGATCTGCCGTGGTTCCCAAGCTCAGGGCGCTTTCTGTTGGGCTGAGGCAGCAAGACCGGCATGGGAACCAGGGCACACAGCCCAAGCCCTGTGGTCAGGATTCCAAGTGCTGCCAGGGAGAGGGAGTGGGGAGCTAGGGAGGGTCCCTGGAGTTGCAAGGCTTCGTGTTCAGCACTCTGAAGGGCGTAGATGATTTGGGCAAGAGAAGGGATCAGAGGATAATCTAAAGCAAGAGTAAGCATGCGGGGGGGCACACAGAGAAAAAATATATATATATAAAAGGAAGGTTAATGATCTCAGGCTTGGGCTGTTGTCTGAGCACGTCACTCTGAGCCTACAATTCAGCGTTAAAAATTTGTGGTTAAGACAACTGTGCTCCTGTGCTGCCACCTGTTGGCTGTTGGGAAGAACAGTAGTAACTGGGGAAACTGCTCAAGATGAAGGTTCAGTTGTTAATTTTACTTAACTGGCACCTGGTGCTTTTATAGTCTAGCGAATCCCCTTTTGATAGAGAGAACACATTTGGTGGCTGCATATGTTCTTAGGAGCAGTAGTAGTCTGCCCCAGAAAGAGCTCTGGTCTCTATCTGCAGGCCTCAGGGCAATTGGATCAGTCGATCAGAAAGCCTCCTGGCTCTGCATTCTGTGATTCTAGGTAAAAACAATATATAAAGTACAGGAAGATATATCTATGGATGTCAGATAGGCTGGCTATGGGCAGAAAATATTTTATAGCTCAGTTAAGATAGGATTGTCTGGCCAGCTGGCATGGGATATACTCAGCATTGAACACTTCAAAAAATGTGCATTCAATGATGTGAATTATTTCTGGAGCTTTGCCTGCGGATTGGTCAAGGCAGATTAAAACAGGAATCTTGTTGTCATTGTTGAAGCAAGCTACTCCTAGATTCTCCTCCCACATTCTCCTCCCACCAGGCTCCTTTGCTTCTGTAGCTCTTGGCCTTTGAAATGAAAAATCTACGTAGCTTTTTTAAGGTTCTCTGTGAGGCTTCCTGGCATTTTACATGCTGTCTCTTAAAGAATGTTAGGAGCTGAATATGCGAGTGTAATGCACTGTCAACATTGCCGGTTTGTATCATAGAAAACGGTGCTATTTCCCTCCTAAAATTACTGCCAGTCTTTTCAGAGAAGACCCCCCTCCCCCCAGCACCTCCTGGTGCAGTGTCACAGGTCTAAGCTGCAAGGCTTGACCTGCCTCAGTTAAGAAGCAGCTTTCTTGTCCCAGGGAAGCGGTGCCCCGTCCTTGGGGGTGGAATCAGCAGATTCCGAGGCCTGAGCTTGTTGCTGTGCACAGTGTGGTCAGCCTCACTGCTGCGCCCTCACAGTCCTGGATCCCCACGGAGGGTCCCCGGAGGATGCTGGCTGCGTTTTCAGACAGAGGGGCCTTGGTTGTCCTAACAGACCTGACTTTTTGTGCTGTGTGCCTAACCTCGCCCTTGCCTGCCCTCCGTGCACCACTCTACGCGGTACTGTGTCTCTCACTGTGCTTTGTCTCTTCTGTATAGATTGTAAATGGACATTAAGTGGTTGAGGGAGATGTGAATGAGGGTGGTGTGAAGGCATGGGAGCCCCACCGGGTCCAAAACCCGTTGGCCTTTTCTGATGATGAGGAGGAAGACCTGCTGGATTTCATGTACAAGTATAAGGCAACTCGAAAGACGGAGTTCCCCCTGGAGGTACACGGTGTTTGGGGCTGCGGGCTCTGTGTGTTTGTACAAGTGCTTCACCCTGGAGATCTGGGGGTCCTAGAAGCTGTACCTCTTGGGGCACCCGGCATTGCCCGAGTGCCAGGGGTAGGAAGCTCGTCCTCCATCACACACGCAGGACAGGCCACTAGGCAGCATCCAGTTACTTGCTAAAGGGGGTAGGGAATGATGGGCAGGGTTGGTGGGGGACATGGGGAAAAACTCAGAGTGTATTCTTCGGCAAGGCTTTAGAAACCTATTAACTTGTTTATCACTATCTCCAAGACACAGCATAGTGCCTGGCACAAAGTAGGTATTCACAAAATGTTATTAAAGGGACATAGCCCTTTAAAGTGACCAAGAACAGTACGCTTGATACATGTACCGTTGCCAATCATAGAGGGAGTTGGAGTTTTGCAGTAGGAGGGCCACACCCAGAGCCTCACGGGCCTTGCTCTGTGATGTGGGTGGGGTCACCAGCCATGGGCTCAGGTGCAGGGCTGACAGAATTGGGGGACTCGAGTCTTGCTCTGCCCCCTCACGTTGCCTCTCCTGTTCCCTATCTGCTGAATACAGAGGCCTGAAAATCCCCCTGAGGCAGGCTGGGAGTCCCCTGTCCCCAGAGGAGAGTCTCCATGAGGCCCAGATGAGGAAGTGCATGGGCAGTTTCCCCTACACGAACCCAGGGGCTCGTCGTCCAGATTCCCGCTAGGACCAGAGCCGTTAGCCCACAGCGTGCAGGAGTTGTCAGGTTCCTTTCTGAGGTGGGGCACTCGTGGGTCAGTTTTGAAGTTAGAGGTTCTGGTAAGAGATGTTCTGGGTTTTGACACTGCTCCAGGAGTCCTATGGCCCAGGCAGCCCTGCCTTGGAGAGGGCTAGTAGGGAAGGTGCCCAGATCCTTCTAGGGCCTGTGGGTTTGTATCGTTTGGGTTTTGTTTTTTTAAAGCTGCACAGCCTGAGGCAGATTACTAAACCCTGGGCCCATTGATTTTATTACCCTCTGATGTAAAAGTGTCGTGGTCCCCTGGCCCCACATGTGCTGCTGGGGACTGAGCAGCACTAGATGGCGGCGAAGGTGGACCTGCCCTCAGGAAGCGCAAACGGGCAGGGGAAACCCCTGAGCGACACACCTGCCGAGGGTACAGTCCTCCTTCCTCCTCCAGTGTGCAGGCCAATCTGAGAACAAAGGAGGGGACAGTCCTGGTTCTGGGTGACTGGGCCGTGGGTGGAGGGGCTCAGGAGTGACTTTTGAGCCAGGTCATACAAAGTTCTAGAAATAGCCAGACAGGAAAGGTAGGAAGGGCTTCTGGTCAGAAAGCACAGAGGTGTGAAAGGCCAGCATGTGTAGACAAAGGCGTTGAGTACAGAGCAGGAGACAGACAGGTTGAAGGGCGGTGGGGGCCCGTGTGGGAACCCTCTCGAGTGGTCATCTAGGAGAAAAACTCTACGTTCAAGAACAATGGTTTGCTTTGTTGTGCTGTTTGTTGTGAATTAAAGGACTTTGCATCCAGAAAGAGGACTGGACATTTGGTGACGGAAATTTTAAGCACATACCAAGAAACCTGAGGCTGGTTCCCAAAGGAAATAACAAAGGCAAGAGATGAGGTGGGGAGGCATTTGGCTCTGCTGAGTCACTTGTTAAGATCATGTTGCTCCCAAGGCAGAAGTAAGAAAGATGTGCCATCCTTCTGCACAACTGTTCACTTGGGAGAGGCAGGGACTTAGAGAGCGTGAAGAGGGAGGTGCTGGCCTTTGCAATTGGCCCAGCCTCCCTGGGATGCTTGAAAAGTGACTCTGACTCTGTTGGGGAAACTCAGAGTGCGGCCCCAACCCGGGGATTTGACCAGAAGAACTAGGTATCTCAACACAAACCCATCCAGATACTGTCCTCAAAACAGTCCACGTTTATGTCAAACTGAGGGATGTCTTTTTGTTTTCTCTGCCAGGCACCGCCTAGAATCCTTCGATCTCGCTTCAGGAAAAGTACCTCATCCTCAGCCACTGAAACCACGTGAATGAGATGAGCCAACAGCACCAGATACACAGAATGTTTTTTCTCTGCCTTAAAGAGCTATCACTTACTAAAAACATAGACATCTGCCAGCTGGTGTGCTTAGAGTGTGCAGCCTCAGTCACGGCCTTTTCTCTCCCCTCTTCCACTTTTAGGATTGCTGTTTTTTCCTTTTCTTTATTTTGCTGGGGAGAGGCTAAAGGGAAGGTAGTGTGTGTGTAGGGTGTGACCCTTCAGTCTTCTGAGGTTATTTTCCACAATTGGATTGCCATTAGACAGCAATGTTTTTAGAATATAGAAGAATTACCTGCCCTCCCCCCGCCGAGATGTACATTTGTAATTTATTTGTTGCATACTTCATTTTTAGTCCTGTAAATGCAAACAAAGCAATTTTTTAGAACTTTTTTTGTTCTTTTTGGGGGGTACTAATACTTTGGACTACAGTGTACATATTTATTATGGCTTTTGGCTTCATTTAATAGACTTGCAAGGGCTGCCAGAGGTTCTGATAATGTAGCAAAAACAGAAGCGTAAAAAGTGTTTTTGGTTCTAGAGAATGTCTTCAATTGTGCTTATTAGGAAGCTTCCCAATACAGCTCCGGTGCAGTGTCCTTTTCCCTGCAGGACCACGGTCCGTGTCCTTCAGACGGTCCTTTAGTCAGTGTGCCAGAGAGGTGCAGACCAGAGAGAGTGCGTGCTCAGTGACGGAGACGGGCGTGACGAGGCCAGGGACACAGTCCAGAGGAAGAAAAGAGTCACAGGAAGCTTGTCTTCCCCTTGAACTCTGGTAGAGGGGCTTCTGAATCCTTTCGGGAGGGTTACCATTTGCCTCTGGCAGGTGGCTCACCCTTGGTAAAACCTTCTGGGGATGTGGACAGAGCTGTTTGTGAGGAGCCATTTAAATGTTTCAAAAGTTCTTGACCAACGACTATTTCTCCTTCATAGTGACTGTGCTGTAACTCATCTCCCCAGGCAGAGGGGTTTACAATCTGAGCACCTCCTTCTAAAGAACACTAAGCAAAAACCAGCCAATCAAACAAACCAAGACAAAACCTAGAACTACGCTCTCAGATATGCTCTAAAATACATCTGCCACCTGTGTAATATCAAAAGGCTGGGCTCTGGAAGGTTTTAGAGGTTGAGCTCTTCACGGATATCACTTGCTGCTCAGCTCCTGGGGCAGCTGTGGCTCCAACTCCTGTTCTTTTTCTTCCTCGTGCAGAAAGGGAACAGGAGGGAAGTCGCATGCTCGTGGACACTCCAGGTCTTAATGGGCATTTCATACAAGCCCAGATCGCTTAGTAGGAGAATGAAGCACTATCCACCTAGACTGAGAATTTCGTTAGAAGACAATTTGGATTAAATAGCATTTTGGATGGAGGTGGCTGCTCTCCCCCTGGGGCACTGAGCCTAGATGTAGGACTGTACATTTGTGCTTAGAGTTGGGTGTTTCTTTCAGTGTAATGCATGCAGTGGTTACAACCCAGTTATTAACAAAACTTGGACTGTGTTTGTTCATAGATGTGCCCTGAAGATTAGAGAATTAGTGTCACGTACCACACGGAACTCAGTCAACCAGTTGTAAATAGGCCCAGCTGAAGGCCGTTCCCGTCATTACTGAGCCACATGATGGCACATCAGTGGTCTTTGCTGACAGCACATCGGCTGGATCTCAGCCACCTCAGAAAGGGTTCTACTTGAAGTTGTTACCAGATATGCTATTTCCATCCCTTCTTCCCATAATTACTCTGAAGGTGGCTTTGTAATTTACAAAAGGATTTAGGACAATAAACCTAAAAGCAAACTTGTGATTCAGAGGACAAATAGAAGCTGTCTACTTGCTGTCTGCGCCTCACACCCACTAATACTTGAACCTATTTAGGGAAAACAAAAATCTTTTCTTTAAGCTTACCGAATAGTTTCAGACAGAGGAAAAATACACGCTTTTGTACTTATCTGTTAGTTGGGAGTACCCAGGATTATCAGAAACAAGTACATAAGAAGCTTGTAATTTAAGCAGCTTTATAGCACCTTTTTTTGCCAAAATAATAAATGCCTGTAGCTGTTACAGATTAAAATTCTATTGTGTACAAGCTATATTTTCACTACTTCACAATGGAAAGTTTTAACAAGTACAGACTATCAAGTTTGCACTCAACTATGCCAAAAACAAGTTTGAAGCTCTCTACTCTCAGACACGCTGTATTACTTCTTGCTCAAGGTTCAGAAAACAAAGGTGTCCAAACTGCTGTCTTAATGTAAATGTAACTATTTTTCCTTCAAGTGTTAATTAGGGAGTCAGTTTCTCCCTTAAAAACACTCACTGTACAACTGAGAACAGCCGTCATGTTCCTGGGAAAACGTTGTTTACTTATCCAACATGCTGTTGTGTATGTGTATGGACTGACACCAAATGTGAATGCCTCAAAGTGTACACGCAGTGGTGTGGTGTTCTGTCTAAACTGTTTTAATTTGCTGACACACAGACTCAGGCTGCTTACAGAAGGTTAGCACGAAGTCTGTCCAGTCTCCCTGTAGTGACTTCCAGGTACCGGCCGCCGCACAGCGATCTGTCTCCAAGGGGAGGCCTGGTGCTGTGCTTGTGCACTGGAGAGTGTAGTCACCACCCCCACTGGCTTTGTGTGAGTAGCTTGCTCGCTTCGCTGGCCTCTGAAATGTGTTCCCTGCGGTAAACTGTCTGTTTGTGATAGCAGTGCTTGTCCACCACGACCGCCACCAAGCACCTGCCTAGTTCCTCACCTTGCAGTGTTTGAAACGGTAAAGGATGTGCTTCGTTCTCAAACAGCTGACATGCTGGACTGTGATGTGCGTATCTCCCCTAGTTTAGCTCTGTAGACCCCATAGAACCATCTGTAATAAAACAACATACTGGACTGTGCGTCAAGGGGTGTAAAATCATGATTCCAAAGGTTGAAGTTCTGCTGTTTTGTTATAATGCTTGATATATATCTTGAATAAAGTCTTAACATTTTTCTTTTAAAAAATGCCTTTGTAATGTTGGGCTTATGAGCAAAGAGAAAATACTTAAAGAAAAAATGTGGAAGGTCACCCTGGCCGGGTAGCTCAGCTGGTTAGAGCGCTGCCCTGATATGTGAAGGCTGCAGGTCGAATCTCTGGTCAGGGCACATACAAGACCCAATCAGTGAATACACAACTAAGTGGAACAACAAATCATTGTCTGTCTCTTCCTTGCTCCCTCTCACTCAAAAATCAATACATAAAAATGTTTAAAAAATGTAGAACATTGCAAGGATTATGAGCTGAATGCTCAGCCACCAATAGGTTTGGTGCCTGGTGACCTGGCCCCATACCTAATGTGCAGAATTGCCGCAAGGGAAAAAATTAAATGACATCAGTGTATTGAAAACCAGTTGATTACATACACAGTAATGTGGAAACTGGGTAGCTGTGAAAATTAAGGTAACAGTTTATCTGGAAGGCAGTTTCAATTCTGCAAGCGTACTGTTGGTCTGTCTTTTTTTTCTCTCTTGCAGCCTGTCTCCTGCAAGTTTGGGAAGTGTGCGGGTCAGAGGGGTGCGTGTGGAGGTGTGCTGGGGGGTGTGGACTCCCTTGACCCACTGCATCCCTTGCCTTTAAACCACAGGCCGGCGCACACAAACTTCACTGGGTGGTCACAGACTTGGACACTCAAAATTTGAAACAGCAAAATGAAACGCATTTCCTCTGCCTTTATAGTCTTATATTGTATGTGGTTGACACGAACACTAAGATAAAGCAGCAGCAGATGCAGAAGACTGAAAGATGGAGAGACGAAAAGGCTAAAAACCCATTTATTCATTTAATGAGCCAAGTCCAATGTCAACAGAACTGAGATTAACCAGGGTAGGAGGTGACAGTTATAAAATTTAACAGCCAACTTGGCAGAGTATCATGAAGTATTTAGTATTTGTAATGCTAGATTATAATGTTGATTTAGATATGAATTCCAAGGAGTTAGACCTAGGTTCTGATCGACTATTAGCTGTATTTTGGGTTAGTTAACCTTCTGTAAGCTTCAGTTTCCTCAAATTAGAACTAGGGATAGTGCATCTCCTCATAAGGCTGGTATGTGGATTAGCAGCTTTATAGATACATGCCTGTTCCTATGCTGGAGGGCACAGTACATTTCCAGTAAGTTACACTTTGACATACACTTGAATGTCATTTAGGTAGACCCGTTAATGAAAGATGTTTTATTGTCAAACTGTAAAATCAGCTTGATGATAAGCCCTGTTACCCTTTCCCCCTAAACTGCCTACCTGCCGGCCCTTCCCTGTCAGCCCATCTCTGGATGCCAAGGCCTGCCTGCCAGCCCTCATCTCTGCCTCCCTGTCCCAAGCCTAGCAGAGAAACTGGAGTGCTCTGAGGCCCCATGAGAGAGACCCTTGTCCACATTTGCATGCGAGAAGGCAAGGAGGTGGGGTGAGAAGGTGTTCCTCAGCTCCTTCAGGTTCCGGGTCCATCCCTCTGCCAGAGGCAGTTGGAGGCAGGAGCCCGGCAGGTGGGAAATGATGTGGCCATCTTGGCAGTGGTTGATTTCTGCCATCTCAGAAGTCTGAGGAAAGGAATCCCATCCGAACAGAATGCCATCCCGTGCCTCGGGTGCTCACTCAAATCAAATGTCTGTTCTTTATTAATTGATCCCATAAATAGACACATTTGGCCTTCTAGTTTTAGAGTATCATTACCCTTGTCCTTTTAATGGACACACACACTGATTTCAAAGAATTCTGGTTAGTCTTCCCCCTTATTCTATCAACAATAGAAGACCATCTTATCATCAACTATTATATTAAAGGATGTGAAGCAGTAATTGATGCATACTTCTATTTAATAATGGTTTTTCAACCAGGCAAAGTACTGTTGTTTGAATTCCAGATGATTTTGATGGGAGAGCTGAGAACCTGCCCATGACTATATCCACTCTGTCAACTCTACTTTCCTTAGTACCTCTTACCTGACCCTCTTTAAATGAATAATGCTAAATTCTTGCATCATTTCTAACATGATTGAGATGACTTATTCCCCCTTAGTATCTACAGTGTATCTCTGGAAAATTTTGGAAAAAGCTTATCTTCACAATTAAAAATATGAAATCTCAAGTAAATTAACTTTTTAAAAATGCAGCATCTTTCAATTCCTGGGTAAAAAGTTTTTATCTTCATTTATATAGCCACTTCTGTTTCATGAATGGGCATACTGATAGGCTATTTCACTTACACTCCTCTATAAAAATTCCTGTTCCCAGAAACTAAGTGAGGGTGTGTGAACAGAGTGAACCTAGTGTGCTATACGTGCACTGCCACCTCATGCTCACCTCCAAGGGAAACTGCCCACACGACTATCTTTTGTTCCACACGGATCTGCCAACACAACCAAGTGAGCCAGACTGGGCTCCTGACCCAAGAACAGCCAAACCCTATACTATTTGGTGACTTGAGATGAGACCTGGTGTTAAAAGATAAGCCGGCCAGTAAAGAAATAGGAGCTGAGGGTCACAATGTAGAAATGTACCTCAAAAGAGCAAGCTACAGTTATGACGAGGAAGCAGAAGTAACAGTAAGCAAAAACTGTGAATCAGACGAGTTGTAAGTAGAGAGAGAATGGAGCCTCTACAATTCAGAGAACTGAGTCACATGTATGGCTAGACTCCAAGCCTAAAGATCCACCATTTCCTGTTGCTGAGGTTCCTAGAGGTGCCTCGAGCCCAAAACCACCCTACGATTTGTGCTCCTGCAGCCTGGGAGTTGGTTCTGGGTGGAAGATGGAGGTGGTGTGGTGGTTCCTGAGTTTCCAGGCATGTATCCTTAAAAAAGAAGCCACACTGCTTAAAATAACTTACTAGCTTTAGAATCTTTTTATGTCTGTCCTAACTTTAGATTCCTTGTAACTAAGTAAGCCTAATTGGAACAACTAGTTAAGCCATTACCACTTGTTGAAAATAATCATTAATTTTAAACTTTTACTTCCCTGAACAAATCTGAGAATGTTTAATACATTAATTTTAAAACTGGTAAGTCTGATAACCGGTACTGTATGTTTCTATATCACTTGGTATAACGTACATCAAATTTTATATTTACTAATTTTTTAACTGAATTTATTGGCCATGACATCGGTTAATAAAATTAAATAGGTTTCAGGTTTACAATTCTACATCATCTGTATATTGTATTGTGTGTTTACCATCCCAAGTCAATTCTCTGCAAAGACATCATATAAACCAAGATAACTGGGAAAATCATAAAACTTCTGTTCTATACTTTCAGGTTTGTCCGATCATGATACTTCTGATAAGGATCATCAGCGTACCAGTTTCGCCTCTTCCAGAAAGATGTCGTCATTTTATCTAAGAGTTTACTCTGGGTTTTATTGCAGAACACAAATTCTCTCAGGCGTCTTTTTCTTGCAACCGTCTTCTTCCATAACTTTTTCTTATAACCAGCCTATTAGATAACATTACAAGGACATTTAAAATATTGTATTATATAGACAACAGCAGACAGCTTTACTACACATGGTTTATAGGCCCAATGGGAACAGACCAGACTTTCACACGGGCTTGTATATTTCAGAATGATGTGATTCTCAATGGGGCTGAACAGAGAAAGGATGTCTAGTTTTAAGAAGAAATATTAATAATTTAATATTTGGGAAAAGTGTAAACTAAAGCCACAGAAAATAAAGCTAAATAAATCTTTGTGGCTGATGAAGTACAGGGTAATGATATACAGGAGCTTTACTATATATGCCTTACCTTATTATCTCTTTAATAATCTTCAATAACATACTATTCTCGTTTCATATATTAAAGAGAAACAATCACTGATTAGAAGTCACGTAGCAGACAGAGGTCAGAAGTTATTAGTCAAAGGACTAATAAGAGTTCTTAGGCACTACACTATACACTACTTTTTTCCCTAATGTGGAGGATGATGGGGCGCTGGCTAGGTTGATATGGCATTTACGTTCATTTAAGGGGATGAAGTATTATAAGGGCCAAGAAGCACAGTTCTCAAATATGTTATTTCATTTATTCTTTCTACATACTAGGGACCAATTTCTATAGTAAGTACTTTTGTAAGGAATAAAGAATACAATAGAACTATTAAGAGTGGTTAACTCATATGTTTAACCCATAACTGTCTATATACCATCCATGCATTATTAACTTTGAAGCATTAATTTTTGAAAGAACAGTAAATGAGACTGAACATAAAAACTATAATTACATCCTGTTTAAACTAGAAGAGACTGTAGGGACCACGCAAGTTAATGTTTGACTAAAACCACACTGTCAGTTACAGGGGAGGTGAGACTAGAACCTGTGCTATTTGTACGAGTCCTTGGTCCTTTGAGGCCAAGCGCTCTTTGGCGCACCACACTAACTGAACAAAATCACAGCTCTTCGCTGAGCACCCAGGTGCCATGGGTTTCTGACATGCCTCAGTGTCATCACTGTGACCAGCACAGCACAGAGATACTCAGAAATAATGAAAGGTTATTTAAGAGTTATGGTTTTAAAATGCAAGAGATTTTTACTATTCATTGACCACAATTTAAAATGGAAAAATTCAAATCAAAATCCCCCTACTGGTATAATAATTTTCTAGTTTAGAAGCCAACGGCCCCTGTGGATTTCTGACTAACAGACATCTAATTTGTGGTCCTGGCTGTCACCACCAGTGTCCTTTGAAGATCATTCTGTGGAATGCAACAGTGTGAAAATACATGAAACATTTTAGATAATCTCTAGGCTCAGAAATGGAAGAATAAAAATAAAAATTAGGGACAACTGGATGAAATTGTCCCACAGAAAATACTTTCAATTTTTATACATTAGTATCAATTAACCCTCCCAGATATTTTGTTTTCCACTTAAAATTGGATTTTGCTGAAACAGGCCATTATGCCTATGGAATAATTTTGGGGCCCTGAATGGGGCCAGGTGTTAGGACTAGAGAACTTGATCGGGTTGCTTAGACAACATGAGGGCTTCAGGGACCGATGAAAGGACCCGGGAAGGAAAGCAAGGAACACCGCCAGTTTCATTTTACCTAGGGTCAGGTGAGGACCTGAAAATAATGAGTATGGTAAAAAGGAGTGTAAATGTTTCCAATGGTTCAAATTCCCCCGATTCACAACTATTAGCTCAACTACTTAGTTCACCTACTCATGGATCACATGAGCTTCTAGTGACTAGTGCATGAAACGACCACAGTGTGTATTGTTCCAGTGGGGAAACTGGCTGACAATTCCAATCAACCTATTTATGTACAAATTTAGGATTGTTCATGAGATAGGACATAATCCTTTCCAGCCATCAAATAGTGACAAAGTGCTACCAATTATTTATTTTATCTTTACAGGGAAACAAATTTGGATCTTTAAAGAACTACTTGTTAACTTCCAAGTAGTAAAAGGGAAATTAGGATTTGAATAGTTACACCAAAGGTTGTTTTACAAAACTCTGGTCATCTCTTGCTTTCTAATTATCAGTTATTCTGTTCCCACAAGTGAGGACATGAACTAAAAGCCCACAGTCATGCTCACTGTGCTCCATGGGAGAGGACGGAGCTGTAACAGTCTGTCAGAGTCCCCCTCTGAGGCTGCAGTCTGTGGCCAGAGGAAGCGTTGGAGTTCTATATGGTACACTTCCCAATTATATTAACAGAGAAAAAAACTTACAAAGTTAAAAAAAAAAGTGTATGTGGAGTTAATGTTCGGACATAAAGATTAAGCCACCTGGAGACTCCAATCTAAGGTAGACCGAAAAGCTCTTCAGTCCCCAAATCTGAGCCATGTGACGAAATTTTTACTGAAGTCCCCTCTGATGTAATACTCAGGGACTAAACAGAGCCTCCCCACAGGCTATTATTCCACATTGGGGGTTTCACAGGGCTCCTGGTAATCCCTGGATAAGGTGGTCACATAAGAGACCTGAGATGAACCCATCCTACATAAATACTTTCACCATTATGAATGGTATTAACGTTTAAACATGTTTTCTTCACATGGATTCGCTTACATGAAGCGATGCCTGCCAAGCCAGTACTTAAGCACAGCACGGCAGTACAAAAGCTAGTGGTAAGAAGGGAGGAAGACATGTCAACGAACAGGCTGAGTTCTGCTTCGTTTTAATCTGCTCACACTCCCTTTTCAATCGACTTTGAAGACTCACCTTCCTCCTCACCCAAAGGCCAGAATGAAGTCGAAGAAACCTATAGACGACAGCTTTCACAGTCTTTCTCTTGCCTTTTCGTGAGCTGAAGTATGTCACAGTTCTGACTGGCGGCCTCAGGACATTTGGAAGCAAGGAAGCCACTCTAAAATACATTTTAAAAATTTAATTCAGCAAGAAGAGTGATTAAAGTATAAAACCCATTTGTATCCTTAGAAATGAGTAAAGCTCCAGTGGAACACGGCTGACTTACTGTCCTTCGTTACTTCAAATGATGATGCTGTGCATAAGTAAGAATACCAACTATCGACGATTTGCAGGCTACCTGTAATCTACCCCAGCCCAATCCCTATGACAGAACTGATTCTATTATACTTCAGTCATCTGATTTTTAATCCACCTGCTCACTTGATTACACCTTGTAAGGACTTCAACTTGTCTATCTTTGTATCCTTTCTGCCACATACAGTGCTCAGCACCCAAATGTGCTTATCTAAGTATCTGCTGACTGAATGAACACCACATGCAGCCCAGCCTTGTAAACCAAGCATCTTGTTCACCCTCCACATTGGCTGACAGTTCCACCCAGGAAACCACATCTGGAACATAAGAAGCATGCTGTTTGGTAGTCCCTGCCGCTGCCGCCACACAGGCATGTGGACGTCAATCGTATCTCCCACTCCATCAGGCAGTGGCTACATAATAAACCACAGGGACAGAAAGATTTATCTATTTCTAAGAAGTCGTTGCAGGCATGAACATTTTAGGATTTCCATCCAAGCATCATGTTTACTCAAAAGATACAATACCTATTGAGGACTGTCGCTGTACGCCCACATGTCAGGCTTCTGACAGCAGTAACGAGCCCGGGAGCAGAGGAAACAACTGAAGTCCGAATATGACAAAACCGTCGGGCAGACAGTGCCGAGTGAAGACAGGCATTCTTGGAACAGTTCCAATAGGCTGAGGACGCCAGAGTATTCAGGGGCCGTAAGATTCCTGTGAAGATAGAGATGCACAAATGCTAAATGACATACTCCAAAATATGCATCTAGATTTTTAAATTAATTTAAAAAATTTTGAAATCAACTAAGTGTTATAACGTTATTAACGTGCCCCGAAGCTCAGACTTGTACCTGTGGAGCTTTTACCAATTTTATTGAGGTATAACTTACATGCCCCAATATAACCCATTTGTGTGCAATTCAATGTATTTTAGTAAATTCAGAGTTGTGCAACGGTCACCACGATCCAGTCGATGTGTCCTAGTTCTTCTATGTTCAACAGTACAAGGAAAATGTATGTAACATTCATCCCCACCCGCCGGACCTTATGCCCCGATCAGACAGAACTGCTGTGCGTTGTGCGGCGGCAGGGCGGAGACAGGCAGGCCTGACAACTCCCTGGAGAGATGAGAGTGGCCGGAGAAGGGCACATAAGGAAAACAGAAGAAGTACATTAACCCTCTTCGAGAAAATGAACAGGCCATGAGGAGGAGGTATACAGTCCAGCAGGATGAACACCACAAGTGAAAACAAGACTGAAACAAATACCGATCTGGAGTGGGCACTGGACCTGCCACAGGAGCTGAGCACTGCTTGTCTGCCTGGGCAGAAATAGTGGGAAATAAGACGGCAGTTCATGAAGGGCCTAGATGTGTGGACTGAGCAGTCTTCATCCTTCACATGACAGCCAGATGGAGGCCACGTCCGCAAGGTAGAATCGCTCACAGAGCGGACTCCGTTGTCGATACTGAGTCTAGCGTGGGGCTCGAGAAGTGTGGGTGTGAAAGGCCTCCACAAGATGAAACACTCCTAAACCTGGGTGGTGGTGATGGTTGCACAACTCACTAAATCTACTAAGTCATCAAACTCTACATACAAAATGAGTCATTTTTAAAAAACACACCATCAATGTTTGCTGTTCAGCTCTCCCCAACAGGCCAGTGCTAGGGCTGAGGGACTGGGCCTCCACGAGTGGGTCTAGGGGCCTGATATGACCATCTTACTGTGCCCTCAGGCCTGTCAGTCTTCCCCCTAGGCTTTCCGGAAGTCCTGTGGAGTCCTAGGCTATGTCAGACCTGGGAAAGCTGCCTCTGTCGAGGAAAAGGACATGTGGGGAGAGACCACGTGATGTCTCAGAACCTGGTAATTCCAGTATCAGCATGTGACAGGAGGGAAACTGAGGCAAGATGGTAAAACCCAGAGAAAAAAATGATGGGGTTTGAAGGTGAGGTATGGAGGACCAGCATCTTTCAGACCCTGAACCAGAAAGAGAAGAGACTTCCAGGTACTTCCTCCTGGCTCTAGGGTGAGTCCTGCACAGCTCTATCCCCCAGGGGTGTCTGCAAGGTGGCCATGCTTGAGGGAGCTGCAGGTCCCATGGGTCTCCATCCTTGCTGTGCCCTGGAGGGGAGGCAGAGAAGGGGTTGGCAGCCTCCTGGGCCCTCATGAGCCTTTTTGGTCACGTTCTGCTTCTTCAGCATCACCTAGGTGATGAACACTCCCACAAACAGTAGTGGCAGGAGGCCTGCGACTTCTGGGATGGCAACAGCATAGGCTCGGGGCAGGAAATGCTTGGGGAAAACCTGCCAGCTGTCAATGAAGGGCAAGAGAGCCATCCAGGCAGTGTGGTAGGTGAGGATGATGAGGCTGAGTCCCACCACCTGCTCTGTCCCTGTAACCATTCCCCCTGCCTAAAACAGGTAATTTTATGGTAATTTATGGTAATTTTATGTAAATCATACCTCAACACTTTTTAAACAGCTCCATAGGAAAGTCATCCGCTTACCACTGCCTTACTGTCCACTGCACTGATGTTACATAACAAATGAAGAGCTGTGATATGGAAGTGAAGAGTTTGAGCCAGACTGGCTGTACTACCAGCTCTACCAGCTGCTAGCTGTGTGACCATAGGCCAGTTACTTAAGCTCTCTGCGTTCCAGTTTCCTCAAATTTAAGTGAAATTTACCATGGGCAGGTAATGGGAATGAAATGAGATATACCATGTAAAGCAAGGTTGTCAAACTCATTTTTACCCAGGGCCATATCAGCCTTGTGGTTGCCTTCAAAGGGCTGAAATAATTTTAGGACTGTATAAATGTAACTACTTCTTAACTGTTAAGGAGCTGAAATTACATCCGGCCCTTTAAAGGCAACTGTGACACTGATGTGGCCCTCAGTGAAAATGAGTTTTTATGACCGTGATGTGTTAACGTGTTACAAAGAGTGCCTAGCACACGGAAATCGTCTAATGAAGGAACACTGAGCAAAGACAGCACAAGGTTAACGTGGCAAAAGGGAAACGGAACACTTAAAACCCTTATTTTGCTTTTGTGTTCTTTGTCAAAGATAACAGTTTTCAAACTAAAACGTAGCATAAATCGATTCCCAGTCAGGGCACATGCCTGGGTTGCAGACCAGTTCCCTGCAGACTAGTTCCCAGCAGGGGACCCACGAAAGACAACCATACATTGATGTTTCTCTCCCTCTCTCCTTCCCTTCCCCCTTAAAGATAAATAAATAAAATATTTTTAAAAAAAGTAGCATAAACACTGAGTTAGCTGAAATCAAGATTCAGGAAATGGGCCAGAGAGCCCTTATACCAGGCACTTGTCAGGCAAATTCTCTCCTCAGTGCAGGCATTCAAGCTCCAGGTCCAAATAAATTATATCTCAAAGAACTGAAAATATTTGTAGATGTGAGTACAAGGCGGGAGGTAATCTTTTTCATAGGTCACCAGAGCTTGATGTCTCAGTTAAAAAAAAAACAAAAAAAAACCCTCAGAAATTTCTGGAAACCAAGCCTAAAGGCAGATGAGAATCCAGAACATATAATGGGTAAACTACAGGCTCATCTGTAGAAAAAAAATGTCAGATGACTAAACAGGAAGTAGAGAGAACAAAATAGATTGTCAACTGGGAATGAACTGTTTCTTAAAAACAACTTAATTTCATTTTTTGATACAATCACTAGCCTGGGAAATCACAGACACTGTATTCTGACTTTAGGAAGGCATGTGAAAAGGCTTCTTTATATTCTAAAGAAATTCAGAAATGTGGGATAATAGAAGAGTTTGATAAATTCCAAGCTGACTGGAAGCTATCCCCAAATTAGTTGACTGCTGTTCTCCTGGTGAAAGTGTCTTCCTGGCTCCCTAACTGACTACCTTTCTCCTCGATTTTCATTAAAGTCCTGAAACTGCGTAAGGCATGTTTACTAAATCTGCATAAAAAACAAGTTGGGAACCATGGCTTACAAACATATTTCTAAAAAAAATAGCCTGTATGGACTCAAAGTGATCCAGGAAAAAGAAAAAAAAAATCAAAATTAACAAGATGAAATGGGGGAGAAACACATTGAGGTTAGAAAAATTGGTAACAGGAAGAATGAAAACCTGGCTTGAGAGCAGATCCTGGGAAAATTATTGGGGGGCTTTATACCCTCTTCACAGACCAACCAGAGGGGATTTAACTTGTAAAAACCAGAGAGTCAAACTCAGATTGTGTTTAAATGAAAAAGGGTAGCACACAGCCCTGGCTGGGTGGCTTAGTTGGTTGGAACATTGTCCCGTACACCAAAAGGTTGCTGGTTTGATTCCTGATCAAGGTACGTGCCATAGGATGTGGGTTCGACCCCCCAGTCAGGGCATGTATGTGAGGCAGCCAATCGATGTCTCTTTCTAAAGATCTGTAAACATAATTCTCCAGTAAGGATTTCTACAAAAAGGGCAGCACACTAATCAAGAATAGTAATTGACAGCTCCTTCAGTCTTCCGCCCATTTGGGCATTTTAACACAGAGCAGCTTTCTCTAGAAACTCTTCCATGGAGAACACAGACCTTTTTACGAAGGAATGACAGAAAACCAGAGTTGTAAAGAAATGAAAGGAAGTAGATGGAACAGGAGAAGCACAGGTGAAGAGGCAAAACTGGTGTAGTATGTTTGGGGAATCCTAAATAGCCTTGTGTGGGGCAGGAATCAAAGAATGGGGAGGGGCCGGGAGGTGAGCGTGGCAGTGTCTAAAGCAGTGGCCTGCAAGCCTTTTTGATCCCATATCCTCTAGAAGAATTCTGAAAAATTACATACTTCCACAAAATTTTACATAATACCTAAAATTTTAAATAAATTGTTAAAAAGAATATAATTTATGGTATATTTACAATACACTTCAAAATAAGATGTCACATCATTTTTAAATGTTTCCAAAGGAATCTACATATCATAGCGAGTTGATACCAACCTACATCACCTACATAAAAAACCCAAGGGCAATAAATTCAAATTGACAACTAAAACTTCTTTTCATCAAAAGATACTTTAAAGAAATTAAAAAGGCAAGCCAAAGTGGGAGAAGATATTAGAAAACACATTTAAATGAAAAAGTTTGCATATCCAGGATATATAAAGAACCATAAATCAGTAAGAAAACTCAATAGGAAAATGGGCAACATCTTTAAGTAGGTATTTCATAAAAGAAACTTAAATGGCCAACACATGTGTAAAGGTATTCAAGGAGATTACTAGGAATCAAGTAAATGCCATTAATACAACAAAGAGACATCACTAAATACATACCAAACAGACAAAAATTTCTAGGTCTAACAATACCAACTACTGATGAGGACATGAAGAATACATGAGAAAATGCAGTGCTGTGGTGACTTTAAATAAGCCTATCACTTTGGCAGTATCAGGTGGTGCTGAATATACACATACCAAATCTGCAATTCCACAGCTAGTTTTAAATGCACACGTGCGTGTGCACACACACACGCACAGCTCTTACAGAAACTCTAGCGCTCATGTACCAAGACCACAAGGTCAAACAGCACTGCACGTAAAACTGGATTTTCCTTAAACTGGAAAACACTCAAATGTCAATCATCGGTAAAAGGGAGAATTGTAGGATAGTCACTAAGAGACTATTTTATAGCAGCGTTGAGAAAGCACTACAGCTACACGCAAAATGAGCTTCACAAAGTAAAAGATACAAGAGTACATACTGTATGATTCCATTCATGTAAAGTACAAAAAAAGGCAATACTTAAACATGAGGATAGTATTCATATTTGGCCAAAATAAAAGGGACTTTTGATTGGGGAAACCCACGGGGGTGGAAAAGAGGCTCTTGGTAGTGTTCTATGTCCCGATACGGTGTTAGTTTATGGAGCTTTGCTTCAAAGTTAAACACATTCCTTGGAACGTGTGGGCTGTTACAGACCACTGCACTAAAGCAAATATTGCAACAAAGCAAGTATCACGATTTTTTTGGTTTCTCAGTGCATATAAAGGTTTAGATTATACTGTAGTCTAATAAGCATTCAATACCATTGTGTCTAAAAACCAATATACATACCTTAATTAAAAATACTTTATTGTCAAAAAACACTATCCATCATCTGCGCCTGTTAGGAAAATGGTGCCAATAGACTTGGCTCCACATAAAATTACCACAAACCTTCAATTTGTAAAAACAAAAACTGCAATATCTACTAAGTGCAATAAAATTGGGTAAGCCGGTATTTAAACTATTCATGTATATTATATAAATTTTTCTTTATTGTGTTTTACAAATTAAAATTACCCCATGTAAACAAGCTCTTCTGTAAGTTGAAAATTTTACATCTTTTTTAAATTTCTTTTCTTCCACAGAATTTTATTCTACTTGTGTGTGTGTGTGTGTGAAAGTAACTTACTGTAATGTTGTATTTCTCGCCCAAGACATCCTTATAAGTGACCTTGTGCTGGAGAGTGAGTGAACATAACGGCCACATTCCCTGCATGTTGTGTGAATCTCATACTCACAAATTACTATGTGCCGGGCACCAAGCAGGGCGCTTTTCGGGCTGGAGCTCATTTAGTCCTCGGTTAGAAGGTATTATCTCCAAGTTACAGACGTGGAATCTCAAGTTCCGAGAAATTAATTAACATTTCAAGGTCAAAGGTCGTGAGTGGTGGTTCTAGCCCTTCATCCCCCTCCGCCCCATCTTGCTTTGTTTTCTAAGGAAGGTGAACTGCTAAGAGCCGATAAAGCGAAAACCTCCAGACACCAAGGTACGGGAGAGTCAGAGAGCTTCAGAACCCCTTGGCCTCAAATAACGACCCACGCCCCGGGCTTTTTCCTATTAACCTACACGCTAAACACCCACTATATCCTGCGTCAGTAGTCTCTTCTGAGAAGGCAAATACAGAACGCGTTGCTTTCCCACTGACCTGAGGCCACTCTCAGCGCACCAGCAAAAGCAGAGACCGCCATCTCTTTAACTCCGCCCTACGGCGGCCGCACTGGGCCTAAAATGTTCAGGGCAAACTAATCTGAGTGGAGTCAAGGCAAGAAAAACCAATTAAAGGAACAGTCAAATCAAATTTTATCGAATGTCCTGTATATGCCAGGTTGTCCTTCACCTCTGTAAAACAAATGCCTGGCATTTAGTAGGCTCTTAATAAATTTTTATTGACCATTTGATTGAAAGATCTATATAAAGTACAGGACATTTGAAACAAAATTTCTTTTTTCATTTCATTAAATTTGAGGGAATGAAATGTGTTATCCTTCCAAAACTGATAGATGATGGGAAACAGTAATATTATTAAAAATTATTAAGAAAGAATCCCTGTTGCCTTTGAATATATTCTTCTCACCCTTCCCCCCAGATTATTTTTAAGAAATTGAATACCAACTATAACAAAATAAATGTAAATATTCTAAGGATATCTCGCATACACATTTCTTTCTAATCAATAACACTGTTATTTGGTAGAACAGCATCTCAACTCTTACTGAACAATTCTATAGTTTCTGAACAGTTCCTTATTTTATTCCTGAGAATTAGTAATTGTATGTCTCTTTTACTTTAAAAAAATGTTGATTCTAGAGAGAGGAGAAAGGGAGGGGGAGAGAGACAGACAGGAACATCGATTTGTTGTTTCACTTATTTTTGCATTCATTGACTGACTCCTAAATGTGCCCTGTCAGGGGAGGGAACCCACAACCTTGATTTGATGTAGCAGGATGACTCTAACCAACTGAGCTACTCTGCCAGGGATGTATGTCTTTTCTAATGTTGCCTTCAAGAACAAGAACCCCAATGAAACTCTCACCCATCCTTGTTGCCTAAAATATTTCATGCATCTACAATGTATGACACTGTTTACTGGTTGAAATGGGTAAGGGTTAAACATTAGGTTTCAAGGAGTTCACATTTAATTAAGGAGACAAGTACGAGGTAGATAAATGACTCACAGGGGAAGTTTAAAGTTAAGGTGACGAGGCTTCTGGTTGGGATGATCAAGGACAAGGACACTGAATATAATTTGGTTCTTAAAAGAATGGGGAGGACTTTTACAAGGGCAAGGTCATTCTTGGCAGTTAGAACACCAAGGGCTAAGGTGGGAAGAGAGGGCGCCAAGACAGAAACACAGGATTTGTTTAGAGCACTGGTTCACAAACTTTTTGGTCTTAGAACCTTTTTACATGCTTACAAATTGAGGATCCCAAAGAGCTTTTAATTCTATGGATTATATTCATTAGTATTTACTGTATAGAAAATTAAAATGGAAAAAAATTAAAAATACTTATTGTATTAGTTTCTGTTGCTGCTATAACAAATTACCCAAATTAATGGCTTAAAACAATACAAACATATCTTAAGTCTCTAGGTCAGAAATCCAAAATAGGTTTTACAGGTTAACATCAAGGTTTCCAGGGCTGTGCTCCTTGCCAGGGTGTCCAAACCTTTTGGTGTCTCTGCACCACACTGGAAGACTTGTCTTGGGCCACACATTAAATACATTGCCATACATAGTCACAAAACAATCTCATAATGTTTTAAGTATGCTTACAATTTTGTGCTGGGCTTCATTCACAGCCATCCTGAGCTGCATGTGGCCATGGGCCACAGGTTGAACACCCCTGTGAGGTTCTAAGGAACAATCTGTTTCCTTGCCTTTTCCAGCATCTAGAGGCTGTCTGTATTCCTTGGCTTGAGGTCTCCTTCCTTTTTCGAAGCCAGTAATTGTATCACTCCAACTACCATATCCACTGTCTCATCTTCTTTTCTGAGTGGCCCTCCTACTCCTCTCTTTCACTCATCAAGACCCATGCAATATTGGACCACCACAGATAATCCGGGATAGTAACCCCATTTCAAGATTCTTAATCACATTTGCAAAAAAAATTTTTTTTTGCCATTTGAGGTAATATATTCACAGGTTCCAGAGATTAGGAGTGTGGACATATTTGGGGATAACTATTCTGCCTACCACTTATTTTTAAAACAATAAACCTATTACATGTTAGCACATTTTTAATGAATAACTATTCCACGATTTAAAATATTAGAAGAGTGGCACTGTTTAACCTTTTTGCAAATCTCTTTAATCTCTGGTTTAACAGAAAGCTGGATTCTGATATTTTTCTTATGTATTCAATTTATTTCCATACCTGGAAAAACTACAAGATAACAAATGAAAATAGCAAATAATAACCTTAATGTTATGAAGGTAGTTTTGATTTTATGAACTCTCTGAAAGGGTCTGAGGCTCCCCAGTGGTCCCAAATCACTATTTTAGAACCACTGAGATGGTTATTTCTCTGGGTTATAGGGCATGTAAGTGGGTGATGAGCTTGAACTGTCTTTGCTGTCTTGATCTCATACCTACAGTGGTCACGTTGAGCCTAGAAATATCCACATATGCTAGAAAAGTATTGAGACATAAAAACTCTTTGATTTGACAGTGGGAATCACTGCACTTTTTGAACAGGGATGTGATTGAAATTTCTGAATTTAGGAGAGTACATTTTAAAGCAAAAAAAAATTGCATGTGGAAGATGAGGATTGGGGACTTAGTTTAATGAGAGGTTAGCAAACTATAGGAAATAATTTTGTTGTTTGAGATCTTGAAGCTGAAGTTGCCAATGATGATCCAGCTCAACAGGTGGCTGTGCCATACATGGCTGGAGCAGACTGAAATTGCTTATAGGCGATAAGGTTTATGGCCAAGGTGTTAAAAAAGTCATCATACTGGCATCGCCCATAATGACAACAGCGGGCAAGGGTGGTGTGGGGAAACTGAAATTCAACTGTTAAAACTACTAAAAAAGATACAAGACTTACCTGGAGGCAGTTAGCTGATGATAATATGGAGCGTGTCATTACTAAAGTACATCAAATACATATATACTCGTATGAACATAAGTAATTGTTTTAGATAATTTTCAAATCTGTTTCTCCATTTTACAAATGGAATTAGTAGCCTTGTCTACCTCTGGGAAGAGCACCATATAGTAATAAATTACCTAGTTAAGACTTGAAAGGACTTTGCAAACACGATATGCAAGTTTAGTTTCCATGATATTGAATTAATAGTACTGAATATTGTATTTAAATTTAACGTAATACCTTGATTACAGTCTTAGTGGAATACTTGAACAGTGTTTCTTCATCGACTTCCTTATCTTCCAACCGGTCCCATAGACTGCGGCCAAATATCTTTCAAAATAAAAACCTGGTGGAGAAAGCTGTGCAGTTTAAACTGGAAGTAGTAGAAGCTGTGGAACCCGATGACCCCTCTGCTATTAAGTTACGTGAACGACACATTACGCACAGTGGTCTCTCCAGTGTTCATTCACCCACTCTCCCGCAATCTGGAAGACTCCTGAAGAACGGCTGTTAAACGAAACCGACGCGCAAGCCAGAACTCAGATTTGGCCAAATCGATTCCTTTCTACGAAATTGATAAAGACGGCTGAGATGCTTTCTTACTTAATTCTCCGAAGAGTCACGCCTATCCGTTTTTAGAGCGGACCGAGGACTGAGTTTCAGACGCCCTTCCTCGCCTCCCATTTACCTAGCAACCCTGGATTCAGGGCATCGTCCAAAATCCAGAGCGAGACTGGGAAATAAAAAAACCACACTTGCCACCAATGAAGGACCCAACCTCTTAAAGATGCTAGGGCTTGACAACAAAGACGGGTGCGCATGCGCAGTTGCTCTGAAGCCTCCCTCGCTGAGAGGTAGCGGGGAGTGACGGACGTACGCACGCACGCACGCACGCCTTCTCTTACTAGTACCGCTCCCGCAGCTCCAGCGTATACCAGCCCTGCCGTCCACCCGTTCGAGATGCTGCGAGTCTGTCAATTATCCGGCGTGACCTCCGCCGCCCAGGTGAGCGCCGGGGCGCCGGGAAGGAGCAAGAAGTGAAGCCGACCCCGGGCAACCAACGGAAAATGGTGGAGGGTTTCGCTCTGCCTAGGCCCTGGGACAAAGGCTTGTCTTGGGGCCGTCTTCGCGATAATCTCGGGCGGGCTAGCCAGGCATGTAATTCAGGAGTTCTCCTGACAGTGATGCTTTAAAGGTTATTGCTGGAGCGGGATGGGGTGTAGGAAAGAGACGGTGGCGGGTAGGCGGGCGTGGGGGGGGGCACGGTTTCGGGGAAGTATCCAATCAGCCCCGAGCTGCCCCCTTCAAGGACCAATCGTGGCTTCTGGCGCCCGGGTCGCCAGTTGTGCATGTGATCGGTTTCGCTCAGCCAGTGGTTGAAGGTCGAAGAGGAGAACTACAGTTCCCAGCAGGAAATGCAGAGCCTTGGCTTACTGCATTTTTAATAAGGTGCTGCATGTACACTTAAGATAATGCGTTTTAGAGGTCTAGGTTGTAATTATTCGGGAATGATTTCTTTTTGTAGCTGAGGACATCTCAGAGGTTATTAAGCTAAACAGAAATAAAATAATAGTTTGTGGAGTTCAAACCCTTGGTACTTGAGGAAGGACAGGAGTCATGACCTTGTGCTCATTTCTGAGATTAGTCTGGCGATCTGTATCTCCTAGGTGCTGGGACAATTTTGGCAAACATCCAAGGTGCCTAGACACTCAATTACTTTTACTTCGTCATAATTATCAAAGTAACTTTATACAATTAAAAAGGAAACCTATTTCCATTGATCACAATGTTCATAAAAGTGATATTTTGGAAAAATGTTGTATTGCAAAACAAGTCCTGTGACTCATGCAGTAATTGAATAAAACCCCTAACAGGCGGACTTTTTTTTTTCTTCCAAATTTGCTTATCTATTCATTTGTTATTAGGATAGAAGAAACAGCCTCTTCCGTAGGAAAATGATGTCTGTATTAGTTTCTATTGCTACATTACAAATACCACAACTTTAACCAAATAAAACAACACCCACTTATTATTGTACAGTTTCTAGACATGAATGATTTTGGTTCTCTGCTCAGTGTCACACAAGACTGCAATCAAGGTGTTGGCTGTTTTGTGGTTTTGATTTGGAGGTCAGGGTTCAAACATTTGTAGGGTTGTTTTTTTTTTTTTAAGATTTTATTTATTTTTAGACTGGGGGAAGGGAGAGAGAAAGAGAGGGAGAGAAACATCAACGTATGGTTGCTTTTTGCGTGTCTGCCTACCCCTGCAAAGGGGGCCTGGCCTGCAACCCAGGCACATGCCCTGACTGGAAATTGAATCGGCTACCCTTTGGTTTGGTTTGTAGGCCAGTGCTCAATCCATTGAACTACAGCCAGTCATACAGCCAAGGCAAGCTCATGCAGTTTTGCTGGCAGAATTTAGTTCCTTGGAACTGTGGGGATTGAAGTCCCTGTTTTCTTTCTTTTTTTTTTTTTAAGATTTTATTTATTTATCTTTAGAGGGGAAGGGAAGGAGAGAGGGAGAGAAACATCAATGTATGGTTGCCTTTCATGCGTCCCCTGCTGGGAACTGGCCCCTGCTGGGAACTGGCTTGCAACCCAGGCATGTGCCCTGAGTGGGAATCGAACCGCGATTGTGTGGTTCGCAGGCCCGCGCTCAATCCACTGAGCTACAGCAGCCAGGGCCTGAAGTTCCCGTTTTCTTATTAGCTCTCACCTCATCTCTCCTAGAGGCTGCTTGGCTGCTTGAAGTTTATTGCCACAGGGTCCTTAGGTAATTCATACCATGGAAGTTTGCTTTTCTGCAGGCTACTGGGAGCTTGTCTCTTTGACTTCAAAACCTCTCTTTACTTCCCTGTTTCTGATCTCTAGGCCCAGATATAAAAGGTTTCTATTGTTAGGCCAGGCTCACCGGGGTAACCTCCTCTCGATTAATTCAAAGTCAAATGATTAATAACCTGCAGCTCACACAGTGGGCTTATCAGCAGGGAGTGGAGCTCCTGGGGGTCTTGTTAGAATCCGGCCTACCATAGCACACAGGTGGGGCTAGGAGGATGAAGAAAGAAGAGCAGCCTTTCCAGGGAGAATTGTTGAAGTTTGTCTTTGGAGTCTCTTTACCGCACACTTTTCCTTATTGTGTCCTCAGATTAATGGTTGTCACTGATCTGTCCCCTTTGCCCTAAAGTCCAAAATTACTTTTTCTTTGCCTTTATCAAAATATTTTGTGTTAGATTCCACGTATAAGTGAAACTGTATGGTATTTGTCTTTCTCTGACTGCCTTATTTCACTTAGCATAATGTTCTCCAGGTCCATTCATACTGTTGCAAAGGGTAAAATTTTCTTCTTTTTTTACAATTCAGTAGCATTCCCTACTATAAATGTCCCATAGTTGTATTATCCACTCACCTATTGATGGACCAAAATATTTTTCACTTACTGGGTTCCTAATAAGGAAATTAGAAGAAAACAGATTAAGAGTTCATACTAAAATATGAACACTTATCTGGCTTGCAACCAAGATTTCTTACCTTCTTAAAATCGCTGTCTTATAAGATATTTAAAGACATTTTACAAAATTCATTGGTTTACTCTTACGTCTTCTCAGTCATTCTGCAGCATTTGATACTGTTGCTTTGTGAAACTCTTTGCTCTTTTGGCTTTTCTCATGTAGTATCTTAGAGCTCATCTTACCCTCTTTCTCTCTCCTGTTTTCCTTTGTCGAGTGTACTGCTTCCACGTATCTCTAAGTATACCCTTAAGGTTCAGTTCCCTCTCTCTTTTTAAAACTAGGTTTTAGTTTTAAAACCTCAAATTGCTAGTTTATTATAGCAGTTTTAGGTTTACAGGAAAATTGAGGGGAAGTACAGTGATTTCTCATAAATCCCCTGTCCTCACGTATGCATAGCCGCCCCCATTAGCAACATTCCCTACTAGAGTGGTACCTTGTTACAACCGATGAACCTACATTGGCATATTATAATCACTCAGACTCCATAATTTTGATTAGGGTTCACTTTGGGTGTTGTGTAGTCTATGGGTTTGGACAAATGTGTGATGACAATATCCATTATTGTGGCATAATACAAAGTATTTTCACCATCCTAGAATTTCTGCTTTATACGTATTTATCACTTTCCCAGTCTAAGGACTCCCCCCAGGGGACCACTGACCTTTTTACTTAGTCCATAGTTTTGCCTTTTCCAGAATGTCATCTAGATGGAATCATACAGTGAGCAGGCTTTTCAGGTTGACTTTCACTGAGTAATAAGCATTTAAGGTTTTTCTGTGTTTTCATGGCTTGATAACTCATTTATTTTTTTTTAAAGATTTATTTATTTTTAGAAAGAGGGGAAGGGAGGGAGAAAGAGAAGGAGATAAACATCAATGTGGGATAAAAACATTGATGTGAGAAACATTGATGTGAGAGAGAAACATAGGCTAGTTGCTTCTCACATTCCCCTAACCAGGGACCTGGCCTGCAAGCCAGACATGTGCCCTGACCGGGAATCAAACTGGCGAACTTTTGGTTCACAGGCTGGTTCTCAATCCATTGTATCACACCAGCCAGGGCTGATAGCTTATTTATTTTTAGCACTGAATAATATTTCATTGTCTGGTTGTACCACATTTTATCCATTCATTTACTGAAAAACATCATAGTTGCTTCCAAGTTTTGGCAATTATAAATAAAGCTGCTCTAAACATTCCTGTGCACGTTTTTGTGTGGACATGTTTTTGACTCCTTTGGGTAAATATCAAGGAATGTGATTGCTGGATTGTGTGGTGAGGGTTGTTTAGTTTTGTAAGAAACAGTCAAACATAGCCACTGTCTTTCAAAGTGACTATGTCATTTGCATTTACAACAGCAATGATTAAGAGTTATTCTTTCATCTTGTCAGCATCTGGTGGTGTCAGTGTTCAGGATTTTGGCCATTCTAATAGGTGTGTAGTGGTATCTTATTATTGTTCCATCTCTTTATATGCTATTTCCTGGGATTACATTATTTCTCAGAACTGTAATCCCTAAACAGATGACTCTATCCTTTTTTGATCTTTGTACTCAAATTTTAAAATTCTTGTTTGATTTTGTCAACTTTATGCAAAACGACCACTTGTCAAAATTCTTTCCATTTCTATAAATCACATCTTAAATGTCTGCACTGCTTTTACTATTGCCCTCTTAGATTTAATTCTTTACATAGTAGTTAATAAAGGCTTTTTATTTATTTTTTAAACATATAGATCATACCATGCCCTTCAGCGAATCTCATCATATTCAGAATAAAATCTAAACTCTTTACCATACCCACCAGGCCCTTCATGATCTGGCTGTTTCGATATCTCACTTTCCTACTCTGCCTCAGTGTTGTCTTCTGGCATTTCTAGCACTTATCTCATTGCCTTCTCATTGGCTATTTCTTTTGCCCTGACGTCTTCCCTCACATCTTTGCTTAGCTCACTCCCTTCATTCAGTTATTTTTTCAGATATTTCCTTGAGAGATATCTTCCCTACCTAAAGCAAATCTAACTACTCTCTCCTCCCTTATATTGCTCCGAATGTACTATTGTCCTACTTCTGTTTTACTTTGTAGCTGTTACCACTACTTGACATAAATTGTATTTATTTCCCATATTAAAATGTGAGCTTCACAAAAGTCCATATTTTTTTATTGCTGTATTTCACTGACAATAGTCCTAGGCTCTCTAATAGATGCTCAGTTAATATTTGTGATGTTTGAGTGAAAGAATAAGTGTGACCTCCTTTTAACCTTTGTAGGTTTTAGCATCTTTGATGATGTGTTCTTTTCTCCAGAGAAGCAGAGCCAATAGGATATGTAAACAGAAATATTTATTATGAGGAATTGGCTTATACAGTTGGGGCTGGGAAGCTCAGCATCTGGCTTGATATGCAGAGACCAAGGAGAACCCGTGGTGCACTTTCAGTCTGAAGGCTGGTGACCAGAGACCCAGTAGAGTTGATGGTGCAGTTCCACTCTTAAGGCTGGAGAACTCCCTCTTGCTTAGGGAGGCTGACTCTTCGTTGTGTTCAGGCCTTCAAATGATTGGATAAGAGGTCGGCCTGTGATGTGGAAGGCACACTGCTTTACTGACAGTTCACTGATTTACAAATGATAATCTCATCCAGAACATCCTCCAAGTTGACATTAACATTAACCATTACAGATGGCATCTCCCTTATTCTTTATGTCTGGACTCATCATTCTTAAATTCTTTACATGTGGATATTCAGCATAAATGAGTTGTTCTCTTTTGTGTTTTATTTTCCAGAAGTGTACTTTAGAGCTCTGGGTCTTTCTCAGCTTATTTCCCAGATCTAACACCATCTGTCATCTCTTGGTCCTAGCACTGTACTGCATCATCTGACCTAATCTCTTCTGAGCATTGGGTTTGGAGGCCCAGTCTAGCCCTCTCCCAAACTATAGATGTGGTAGTGGCCATCTTCATATGCAGTGATATTATCTGCTTATCACTTAAGAGAAAGAAACTATTGTTCTTGAAGACTGACAAAGCCAGTTTATTTCAGACCCACTTTGATAGCTAAGCTAGTTTGGATTGAACCTCTGTGTGGACATTATTAGCTATCATCTTCTAGAATTCTTCTTTTCAGTTAAGGTTATAAAACTGTGTTACTCAGTGAAAATGTCTGCCACGCATCCGAATACATGGCAGAAAATAGTTTAGTATATTGTGCAGCCTGTCGTTTGCTCCTAGCTGAACTAGAATCCCTTTTAAATTATTTCTTATTTTCATTTCTGTAGAGCAGTGGCTTTCAGACCATTTTGAAATAAATTTTACATCATATCTTAGAAAACACAAATGAGAATATATAAGCAATGTATATATTTATACATATATGCAAGGAAAACTAAAGTATTAAGTTCCCACTTTTTTCATTCTGATTAATATCTGCCATTTCGTTTTCCTGACTGAAGAGCACTCTTTCTCCTAGACATAGAATGTATTTGTACTGGGAGATAGTACCACGGCATTGCCAAACCTACTGGACTTAATTGTGTGATATATTTTTAACCTTAACACACAATTCTTATAAAATGTTTTAGTTAACTAGCAAAATTGAAATTGTTGTATATTAAACTGCATTGTAAATGTGGGACTATCATTGACTTCTGTACATCTTTTGTTTGTATGGGAAGAATCCTTACCACAAAACTCACCTAAATATTGTCAGTTACAGCAGTCAGCAGAGTCTGGAGGGGAAACCTGGAACCTCCAGATAGGGCTCATATAAGGGGACTTTAATTATTGTCTTGGTTTCCAGGTTGTGATTCTGGATTGCATTTACCTTTTATGTTCACTTTAGTTTGGTATAGCTGAGGAAAAGATGGTTTGTGCGAGGACATTACATGGAAACTGGATGTTTTATTTTGCTTTTTTGCTTTATTTTTTGTTTTCTTAAAAATTATATTCTTATAGGTTATAAAGAGCAATGCTAACCTTGTAACATTTATTACAAGGTTACATGTCAAAGTAAATTACTTTGAAACATTATTGTCCTTTCTACATGATAGCTTATTATTGGGTTAGCCAAAGTTTAATTTTTTTCTGTAACATGGCTCTAGAAGTACTTAGTTGTCTTTAACTTCATTTGAAACCCTTTCGTTATATTGTATTGTGACAGCTGTCTTATCAGCATGCATTTTTTAAAAACTTAGCAAAATTGGTGACTTTTTGTGTAGTCAGTGTTGAACATGGAAGAAAATATGTAACATTTTGGCATATTATGCTTTTTTATTTCAAGAAGGTAAAAACTCAGCTGGAGTGCAAAAAATATTGTACAGTGTATGGAGAAGGTACTGTGACTGATCGAACATGTCAGAAGTGGTTTGTGAAGTTTTGTGCTAAAGATTTCTCACTGGATGGTGCTCTGTGGTTGGGTAGACCAGTTGAAGTGGACAGTGATCAAATTGAGACATTAATCAAGAGCAGTCCATGTTATATACCACACAGGAGATAGTTGACATGCTCAAAATAGCCAAGTCAATAAAGGTATTGGTACAAATTAAAAATGTGTCTTTTATTTTATGGAAAAAAAACATAAAGACTTTGGCCAACCCAATAATATTAAAAAATCTTTTTTTCTTTTATTGATTCTAGAAAGAGTGGAAGGAAGGGAGATAGAGAGGGAGAGAAACATCAGTTGGTTGCTTCTTGTACACCATGAACTGGTGACTGAACTCACAACCCAGGCATGTGCCCTGACTGGGAATTGAACTGGTAACCTTTTTGTTTGCAGGATGGTGCCCAACCAACTGAGCCATACCAGCCAGGGCCTTAGGCTATTAATAAAAAGGGATTCCAGAACTAAGAAGTTCCAATATTTTGTGTGTTAAAGTGGGATATAAGTTTTATTTAGGATAGAAATAAAAAGATAGTTTATCTTGGTGCTTGAGAAGGAGCTCTGTAGGCAGACCTTGGATTTCGCAGTGGTTTCTTAGGTATTTGAAAAGAAAAGATAAATTGGACTTCATCAAAAGTAAAATTTGTTATGTATCAGAGGACCTGAAAGACAGTGAAAAGAATGGGAATATTTTCAAATCATGTATCTGGTAAGGATCTAGTATCTAGAATATGTGAATAACTTCTACAACTCAACTACAAAAAGGCAACTCAAGTAAATATAGTCAAAGAAGTTAGATAGACATTTAGCCAAAGAAAATATATAAATGGCCAACAAGCACGTGAGTACTCACTATGATGATTATAGTAAAAGCAGCAAATAAGTGTTGCTGAGGATGTGGAGAAATGAGAACCCTCATACACTGCTGGGGAATGTAAAATGGTACAGTTTAACATTGAATTACTGTATGACCCTGCAATTCCACCAAATGAGTTGAAAACAGGTGTTCAAACAAAAACTTGTAGATGAATGTTCATAGCACTATTCACAGTAGCCAAAAGATGAAGACAACCCAAATTGAGGTCTATATAAACAAAATATGGTAGAGCCATATGATGAAATAGTATATTCAAGTATAAAAGAAAGTAAGTACATGCTGCATGCATGATACATGTTACAACATAGATAAGCATTGAAAACGTTATGCCAAGTGAAAGAAGCCAGGCACAAAATACCACAGTATGATTTCATTCATACACAATAACCAGAATAGGCCAGTCTGTGGAGGCAGAAAGTACGTAGTGGTTGCCAAGGGCTGGAGCGAGGTGCAAGTGGAGAGACTGCTTAGTTGGTACAGTGATTTCCTTTTGGAGAAATGAAAATGTTCTAGAATTAGTGGTGGTGTTGTATAGCAGTATGAATGTACTGAATGCCACTGAAGTGTACACTTTAAAATGGTGAGTTTTGGACTTCCAGCCAAGATGAAGGTGTAGGTGGAAACACTGTGCCTCCTTGTACAACTAAGTTTAAAGACAACAAAGATTTAGTAACAAAAACACAACCAAAACAGACAGAAAATTGAACTGTACGGAAGTCTGACAGCAACAAACCATTCAGCCAAACTGGTAAGAGGGGCGGAATCAGTGGTTGGCAGATCCCAGGTGTGGGGTGGCAATGGGCGGACCCAGTGAGGGCGCAAGGAGGCTGGCTGACTGCAGTCACACATTCATGCGCAGATAAACTAGACAAAGGAGCCAGCAGTGAGACAGACCACGCAAACCAGGGCCCCAGTGCTGGGAAATAAAGTCTAAAAGCACCAATTGGAAAAACTTTGGGGGGTCGAGGTGTCAGGAGAGGCTCTCAGGCTCACAGAGAGTTTGTTGTAGAGACCCACTGAATCCTGGAGGGTGCACAAGCCCACCCACCTGGGAAACAGCACCAGAGGGGCCCAATTTGCTTGCAGGAAGCAGGAGGGGACTGAAATCCGAGAGAGCACAGAACAAACTCCATTGCCCCTCTGACCCTGCCCCCACATGCAGTGTCACAATCCAGAGACTGGGTTGCCCCACACTGGTGAACACCTAAGGCTCTGCCTCTCATACGTAACAGGTACGAACAAACCAAAACATTATGGCTCAAGAAGAACAGCTCAAAGCACCAGAACCAAGAAATAGCCAACTTATCAGATGCACAGTTCAAAACACTGGTGATCAGGATGCTCACAGAACTGGTTGATTTTAGTCACAAATTAGAGGAACAAATAAAGTCTAAACTAAGTGAAATGAAGAGAAATGCACAGGAAACCAATAGTGATGGGAAGAAAACTGGGACTCAAATCAATGGAGTGAACCAGAAGGAAGAAAAAAGTGACCAAACAGAAAATGAAGAAGCAAGAATTAGAAAAAATTAGGAGAGATGTAGGAACCTCCAGAACATTTTTAAATGTTCCAACATCCGAATTATAGGGGTACCAGAAGGGGAAGAGGAACAGCAACAAGTGGAAAACTTATTGGAACAAATAATAAAGAAATTCCCCAATCTGGTAAAGGCAATAGACTTCCAGGAAGTCCAGGAAGCTCAGAGAGTCCCAAAGAAGTTGGGCCCAAAAAGGAACACACCAAGGCACATCATAATTACATTAGCCAAGATTAAAATGAAGGAGAGAATCCTAGAAGCAGCAAGAGACAAGGGGACAGTCACCTACAAAGGAGTCCCCATCAGACTGTCAGCTGATTTCTCAAAAGAGACCTTAGAGGCAAGAAGGGGCTAGAAAGAAGTATTCCAAGTCATGAAATCCAAAGACCTACATCCAAGATTGCTCTATCCAGCAAAGCTTTCATTTAGAATGGAAGGACAGATAAGTGCTTCTCAGATAAGGTCAAGTTACAGGAGTTTATCACCAAGCCCTTACTATATGAAATGTTAAAGGGACTTAATCTAAGAAAAAGAAGATAAAAAATATGAACAGTGAAAGGACAGCAAACTCAGTTATTAACAACCACACCTAAAACAAAAGCAAACTAAGAGGACAGCTAGATCAGGAGCAAACCATAGAAATGAAGATCACATGGAGGGTTAGCAACAGGGGAGTGGGAGGAGGAGAAGGGGGAGAAGGTACAGAAAATAAGTAGCATAGATGGTAGGTAGAAAATAGATAGGGGGGAGGGCAAGAATAGTAGGGGAAATAAAGAATCTAAAGAACTTGAGACACGTGGTCATAAACTAAAGGGGGGAATGGTGGGGGCGGGGGTGTGCAGGGTGGAGGGGAATGAAGGGGAATGGGACAACTGTAATGGCATAATCAATAAAATATATTTTTTAAATGGTGAATTTTATAAGTGAATTTTACTAAACACAGGGGAAAAAACCTTGCTATTAGGTATTGCAGATGGCCTATAGAGACAGAATACATATATATGTACACACATATACATATATATATAGCCCTGGCTGGTGTAGCTCTGAATTGAGTGCGGGCCTGTAAACCAAAGGATCACAGTTCGATTCCCAGTTAGGGCACATGCCTGGGTTGCAGGCTAGTTCTGAGCAGGGAATGCACACAAGGCAGGCATACATTGATATTTCTCTCCCTTTTTCCTTCCCTTCCCCTCTAAAGATAAATAAATAAAATCTTAAAAAGAAATACACACACACACAATTACACACACACATAATTTAAAATGATATGTGTATTGAAGTGGCATTCATTAGCCAAAGATAGGACAATCTACGGTATGTTTTTAAAAGGATAATACTTGTAACTGGTTAAGCTCCATCAAAAGTGTTTAAATTCATCAGTTCATAAAGATAATGTTCTGGTTATAGCTACATAAACCACCTGGAGCTTGGGGCAAAATAACCTTGACCGTCTCAGTTCTGGAGGTTGCCTGCGCTTAGCTGGGCTCAGGGTCCCTCATGAAATTGTAGTCCGGCAGTGGCTGGGGAGAGAGTCATCTCATAGGCTTCTTCACTCTGATGTCTGGCAGTTGGTATGGCTACAGCTGAAGTCTCAACTGGGGCTGTTGGCTGGAACACCTACATGTGGCGTCTCTGTATCTGAACTTCCTCACTGTTTGGTAGCTGGGTTCCCAGAGCAAGTGTGGTAAGTGACAGCCTAGCAGAAGCTGTGTCCCCGTTTATGCTCTAGTCTTAGAAGTCACAGAGCATCACTTTCACTGCCCTCTATTAGTAAATTAGTAACAAAGTCCCGACCTTGTTCAAGGTGAGGGTAGTAGAACTCACTTCGGAGGAGTGCCAAGATTCTGGAAGAGCTTTTGGTACAGGAAATATTATTTCAGTCAGTTTGGATAATATAGTCTGCCCTCCAGCCACATTTTACATCCCTTCATGTGCAAATACATTCACAACCTTCCTTAAAACCCTTCAAAATCTCATCCCATCACAGCATCAGGCTCAGACGAAAGGACGAGGACCTTGTCATCTAAATCAGATTCCTCTGTAAATAAGACATTTTAGATGTGGATGTGGTCCCTAGGATATAGCTCCCTAAGTACTTTTTTTTTCAATCTAAAGACCTGTCAACTAAAGAGACAAGTAATCTGTTCCCTATATAACTAACATATAGTATATGTGGAGTGGCAAGCACTCTAAGACACTCCCATTGAAAGGGAAAAAAAGGCACACAACAGTCACTGTTGTGTAACACATGTAAACTCTGGGCACAGTAGGATTTAGTCCTGCTGCTTGAACGACTTCATAGCTCTTGATTCTATTCTCTGGGGTTCTAGTTTCACCTCTTGAATTATCCTTTTCTAGAAAATGTAGTCTATTTGCAGCTGAATCATTTTCTCAGGCTGATGTCTATAGAATTTTGAGGGTCCAAAAGCCTCTTTTGTTTTGTGCTGTGCCCTTTTAAATCCAAGCTGGCATATTTTTCATCAATATAGTTATCTTAACAACTTTGTGTGTTTCCTGTGGGTGGGCTTTTTCTCCATTATACAAAAGCCATCCCTACAAATCTTATCGAGAGAAGGTCCTTCTGCATTTTGGGCTCCCTGTGAGGCTACTGTGGGGTAAAACCCTTAAGACTCTCTATAGCGCTGTTTAACAAAAAGATAATATGAATCATACCCTGAAGATCTTTAGTGAGCCTTTTTTCTGTGTAAAAGATTCTGCGAGGTGCATCTTCTTAGATCCTTTGAGGTCTTAAAGGATTTTTTTTTTAGGATTTTATTTATATTTTAGAGAGAGGAGGGGGAAAGAGAGGGAGAGAAACATGAATGTGCAAGAGAAACATCAGTCAGTTGCCTCAAGCACACCCCCAGCTGGGGACCTGGCCTGCAACCCAGGCATGTGCTCTGACTGGGGATCGAACCTGAAAACTTTTGTTTTGTGGCACGGTGCCCAACCCCCTGAGCCACACCAATCAGGGTGCTTTTAGAAGATCATTGCTGACTGAAGCAGCTGAGAATGAGAAACAGTTTTATTTTACAAATGCTTTATAAAATGTCAAGGAGCCAAGTCCTGGCTCCTTTACATTTCTTTTAAATTATGTTTTATAGCTGGTTTTCACTCTTTTCATATTCTGCTAAGAGAAACCAGTTGGCATTTTTGTTTAACATTCTGCTTGGAACTCTTATTTAGCTAAATCCATCAGTTCATTAAGTATCTACCATATAACTATATCTAGTTTTCTATTTTGTGTGTCTCACCGTAGGTGACAATTTTGATAAACTCTTGCCACTACATAATGAAGGATGCTTTTCCTCCAGGTTCCAAAAATACAGTATTTTTCTCACTTTTCTTTAGCCCTCACCAAAACCCTCCATGAAGACCATCAGACTTCTATTAACAGTTTCTTCAAGGCCCTTCCAATTCCTCCCACTTGGTCTCCCCTCCCACCTCCTGTCCCAAATTCATTCCTACATACTTTATGTTTTAGTGCAGCAATACTCTACTTCCAGGTATAGCCAAAAGCAACTGTTTGGTTATAATGTATCACCTTAAACTGAGTGGTATTAAATAACAGCATCATTTATTATTTTACAGTAGTAACATTTATTATATAGATAGAAATTATGCTTATATTATATATAAGTAATATAAGTAAAACATTTATTATATAAATAAATATTTATTATATTTTAATTCTAAAGGTTTCTGGGCTTTGTTAGGAGGTTCTTGAAATCTCATAAGGTTGCAAGGTTCTGCAAAAAAATACAATCTGTCACAATAAATAAACGAAAAAACCTCAAAACACCTAAATTGAAATTGGTATTATCAGAGGATAATTGTATAAAACTGTAAAAAGACTCAAGCATTTATCCTGCCTTTCCCGTATGAACTGTACCACTGGGTAACCAAACTGTAGATTGGGAGAAACATCTCTTTTAAAGTATGTCAAATAATAAATGAAAAATAATAAATTATAGATCACTTTTTGCAACTTTTGGTAAATTAATAGATTTAGATATTGTACATCAACACGGTCGGTAACATCATAAAAAGAGAGACAACCCAAATTGTATACCTCTTGATGAAAGAACACACTGCCACCTAAAGCTTTGCCCGAGAGAGTAAACCTGAGTCCGAGCAAGTGTCTGGATCCAACTCTAGTTTACAGGAAGTAGAGAGGACAGGAACGTGTTAAATTACACCTTGAACAAAATTCAGTCTGGAGAATTCTACAGCTCAAGCAACCCAAATTCTCCAACAAATTAATTATTGGAGGGAAAACCTATGGATTAAAAGAGACTTAGAAGACACAATTTTTTTTTTTTTTTTAATACAGACAAAACTAACTGTAAGTAAGAGTCCCAAGTTAGGACTCTTACTTGGGTGATAAAACCATGAAAAACTTAAATTTTCTGACTTTTAAAGCCCTATTCAGGATATTAAATGCTACATAGAATGTGAGGGGGCTAATGAATACAGTAATTTTAAAAAATCAGGACCTACTGTTTCAAATAAAGCCCTATTAATCCATGTCATGATATCATTTCTGCATTTTTCTCATACAGAACTATGAAACTTTTTATTGCTATCATTTTTGGTTATAAAAGATAATTCTTTTTACATTTTATCCCCTCTTAAATCAGGGTACATTTTACAATGGAAGGTGTGTTGTTTAATTGAAAGCATTTTGATAGCCCAGCTTTAAAAAACAAAAATCCAGAAAGGCAGTCCTATGTTCATTGCAGTGTTATTTACAACTGCCAAGATTTGGAAGCAGCCCAAGTGCCCATCAGTAGATGGGTAGATAAAAGAGCTGTGGTACATTTATACAGTGGAATACTCCTCAGCCATAAAAAAGAAGGAACTTTTTACCTTTTGCAACAGCATGGATGGACCTAGAGGATATTATGCTAAGTGAAATGTGCCAGTCTGAGAAAGACAAGTATCATATGATACTTGTTCATATTCATTTATATGTGGAATCTACTGAATAAAATAAGCTAACAAAATAGAAACAGACTCATAGATACAGGAACAGACTGACAGCTGTCAGAGGGGAAGAGGTTTGTGTGAAAAAGGTGAAGGAATTAAGTAAAGAAAAAAACCTCATAGACATGGTCAAAAGTATGGTGATTACCAGAGGGAAAGGTAGAAGAGGGTAAAGGGATAAATGGTGATGAAAGGAAACTACACCGTATTGTGGTGGTGAACACACAATACCATATATAGATGTTATATTAAAGAATTGTACACCTGAAACCTGTATAATTTTATTAACCAGTGTCACCCAATTAATAAAAGTTTTTTCTAAAAATCCAGAAATTTTCTTTTTTTAATTTTATTTTTATTTATCTTTTTAAAAATTTTATTTGATTTTATTGATTATGCCATTACAGTTGTTCTATTCCCCCCTTCATTCCCCTCCGCCCTGCACACCCCTGCCCCCACCATTCTCCCCCTTTGGTTTATGTCCATGTGTCTCAAGTTCTTTAGATTCTTTATTTCCCATACTATTCTTGCCCTCCCCTATCTATTTTCTACCTACCATCTATGCTACTTATTCTCTGTACCTTCTCCCCCCTTCTCCTTCTCCCACTCCCCTGTTGCTAACCCTCCATGTGATCTTCATTTCTATGGTTTGCTCCTGATCTAGCTGTCCTTTTAGTTTGCTTTTGTTTTAGGTGTGGTTGTTAATAACTGTGAGTTTGCTGTCCTTTCACTGTTCATCTTTTTTATCTTCTTTCTTTTATATAAGTCCCTTTAACATTTCATATAATAAGGGCTTGGTGATGATAAACTCCTTGAATTTGATCTTATCTGAGAAGCACTTTATCTGTCCTTCCATTCTAAATGAAAGTTTTGCTGGATAGAGCAATCTTGGTTGTAGGTTTTTGGATTTCATGACTTGGAATACCTCTTTCCAGCCCCTTCTTGCCTGGAAGGTCTCTTTTGAGAAATCAGCTGACAGTCTGATGGGAACTCCTTTGTAGGTGACTGTCCCCTTGTCTCTTGCTGCTTCTAGGATTCTCTCCTTCATTTTAATCTTGGCTAATGTAATTATGATGTGCCTTGGTGTGTTCCTTTTTGGGCCCAACTTCTTTGGGACTCTCTGAGCTTCCTGGACTTCCTGGAAGTCTATTGCCTTTACCAGATTGGGGAATTTCTTTATTATTTGTTCCAATAAGTTTTCCACTTGTTGCTGTTCCTCTTCCCCTTCTGGTACCCCTATAATTCTGATGTTGGAACGTTTAAAAATGTCCTGGAGGTTCCTAAGTCTCTCCTCATTTTTTTGAATTACTGTTTCTTAGTATTTTCCTGTTTGGCCATTTTTTCCTTCCTTCTGGTTCACTCCATTGATTTGAGTCCCAGTTTCCTTTTCATCACTATTGGTTTCCTGTGCATTTCCCTTCATTTCACTTAGTTTAGACTTTATTTGTTCCTCTAATTTGTGACTAAAATCAACCAGTTCTGTGAGCATCCTGATCACCAGTGTTTTGAACTGTGCATCTGAAAGTTTTGCTATTTCTTTGTCGCTTAGAGTTATGGGCTGTGGGGCTTTGTGATCTTCTTGAGCCATTTTTGGTCTGTTCTCGCCTGTTAAGTATGAGGAGCAGAGCCTTAGATGTTCATCAGGGCGGGGCTGCCCACATCGCTGGGTTGTAATGCTGTGTATGGGGGCGGGGTCAGAGCGGGGAAATGGCGGCCCCCTCTGCTGCTTCCTGCCTCTGGGGCCTGCTCATCCTGTCTCATTGCTCACTCCTTCGCCAGTTTATCTGCACACGAATGTGTGAACACAGTCAACCTGCCACCCTGCGCCCTCACTAGATCCGCCTGTTGCTCACTGGGTCCACCCATTGCAACCCCACACCTTGGATTCGCGCACCTGAGTCTGTCCGACCGAGTTTTCCTGTGCAACCCCGCTCTGCCAGCTGCTGGCTTTGCCCCTCTTACCAGTCAGGCTGAAGAATTTGTTGTTATCAGACTTCCGAAAAGTTCAGTTTTCTGTGTTTTGGAGGTGTTTTCTGTTGCTAATATTTTGTTGTCTCTAAACTTGGTTGTGTGAGGAGGCACAGTGTCTCCACATATGCCTCCATCTTGGCAGAAGTCCAAAATCCAGAAAATTTCTAGAAAGAATAGTACTAAAAGAGAGGACTATCCCTATCAGATTAAGAGCTAATTCTAATATGTAGTAGTTAATACATTGTAATATTAGTGTATGGATAAGTAGGTAAGTGGAACAAAATAGAACTCTGAATGCATTAAAGAATTTCATACATTTGAAAGATGGCATTTCAAATCATTAGGAAAAAATGGATCATTCAGCCTGTGATTTAGGGACAACTGAACAGACATCTGGAAAAAAAAATTGAATCCATACCTTATACTTTACACTAGATTCAAAGATTTAAGTATTAAAAAATGAATCCATGAGAGTAGAAGAGTCCATGGAAGAATTATTGTATAATCTGAGTGTGGCTTTGTAAGAATATGTGAAAACCCAGAAGGCGTAGAAGGAAAAATTCACGATTTGTACTGTGTAAAAGTAATCTTTTGCATAGCAGAACCTACCATATGCAAAGGTGAAAAGCAGGTCACAAACTGGATAAAAACATTCGCAATTTGCAGATATATGGTAGCCTCTCTTTATATGTAAAGAACATTTAGAGAAAAGAATATGAAAAAGATTAGACTTATTTAAAACTAGTGAAAGGATATACTCTGGTAGTTCATTTAAAAGGAAATAAAAAGGGATATATGAACAGTCATAGTAAGGGAAATTGCGATTAAAATTACATTGAAAGTATGGTGGAAAGGCTATGGGAAACATTCTCATTATTTCTAGAGGACAGTTTGGTTAATTTAGCAATATTTATCAACATTGGGTATTTTACTTTAAGAATTGGCCTAACATGATGTGTTTCCCAGGCAGAATTACTTACATAACGAAAATTAAGACAAAACCCCAATGTTCATCTAAAGAGAGCTGGTTAAATACAGTAAGTAATATCAATACAGTGGAATACTGAATCCATACAATCCACTGGGAGGATTTTCATGTACTGGTAGAGAATGATCTTAAATACATATATTGTTGAATGAACTTTTGTGCAGAACTGGATGTATATTATGGTATTGTTTGCATAAAGGGGGTGTGTCAGGTATTCTCTGTCACCAAATATATGTGGATATACAAGAAATTGATAGCATTGGTTGCCTCTGAGTAGCTGGTGGTCAGAATGTGAGGGACTGTTCTCTCTGTAAATAACTAAACTTTTTGAGTTTTGATTTTAAGTTTTACATTATAACTAGATACTACAAATGTACAGTCACATCAAATATATTCTGTCCAAGGGAGGGAAGAGGGGTAAGCTAAAAGAAAGTAGAAGACAGATAAAGACACAGGTTAAACATGAATGTTGATGTGCACAAGGTGTTCTCAAATTCTAGCGTTGAACTCCACAAAGTGGAGTTGTTGACATGAAAGTATAGATGCAGTTCTGTTTAAAACTTCATATGACCTTTATAAAACAGTAGGGAAAGAAACACTCTTCTGTTAAATGCAGTTCAAAAAGGTTGAGAATTCTACACATAGGTGATAATTGAAATACTTTAAAAATTAATTATAGCTGCTTTACATATTATAAAATACCTAATTTATTATTTTGTGTTTTTTTCAAATTAGTTAATATATATATTATTCTTAGAGAGGGAAGGGGAGGGAGAAAGAGGAAGAGGAACATTAATGTGTGGTCACCTCTAGTGCGCCCCCTACTGGGGATCTATTCTGCAACCAAGACATGTGCCCTGACTGGGAATCCAACCTGCTACCCTTTGTTTCAAAGGCTGGTGCTCAATCCACTGAGCCCACACCAGCCAGGGCCAAATTAGTTAATACATGAATTTGATGTCGCCATTTGGCTTTGGCAAAATTTGGCAAATTTTGACTGTAAATTGCAATTATAATTCTAGAGTCATTTCATGTGCTGTTTAATCAGGTGATATATTTTCTCCACACTTAAGGTACTTCTAAAAGGAAGTTTGTGTATTTCTGATAGTCCTTGGATGCAGCTTCATTAAGGATCCTAAAGAAAGCATTTTTCCCCTTGACTTGCAGTTTAATTTTCTACTTGCTATAAAGAAATATTTTATTTATGAATGCCATAAATTTGAAATTTGAGAGTGATAGCAAAGAATGGTTGAAGTTTATCAAAACTTTCCCCAAACAGTACCACTTAGATGTGCATTTATTTGTTTTAAGGGATCCATGCATATATTGTTAAGAAACATTTCAGTCATTTCACCAATGCTTTCGGTGATTAAAACAAATCACAAAGCATTGCCCTGATTATTCACTTTTGGGTAAAGATAGAGTAGTTATATGGAGATAAATATTTACTTGAGCCTTTATTATGTTAGTTAAAATAATTTATATAGCAGTATAAAATAAATTTACAAAGAAAAAATAGGTATTTTATACTGTTTTATTTTTTCTTGCCAATTAAGAAACCATACTGCAAATCCCAGTTATATCCAAGAAATCATTAGCATATATAACATTTAAAAGTGCTAATTAATTATAGTCTGATAATTTTTTAATTTTAGAATTTATTTTATATGAGCCTTGGTGTGCAGAAAACATCACTGTTTTTTAAGGGTCTATAAATGTTTCATGGTAAAATAATTTTTGAAAGTGAACTAATTCTTGTTTAATGAAGACATTTGTAATAAAAGTATTATTTCTTTAGTCCAACCCTAAAAGCTTCCCAGAATCCTTTAACTGTACAGATTGTGATGTTTTTTTCTTCCTTCCTAGAGCTGTCTCTGTGGGAAGTTTGTCCTCCGCCCCCTACGACCATGCCGTAAATACTCTACTGCGGGCCGTTCTGGGTATGTAGTTCGTCTCTCTATAAACAGGTTTTCTTGTGCTGAGGTGTGTGTGTGTATTTTCCTTGAATATGGGAATAGCTGCTTAACACCTTTTTTCTTAAGGAGTATGAACACTGGAGCTTTATTATAATGTCTTTGGAGCTTTGCTTATTTATAGGTGGAAGTTTATTTCACTCCTTTTGATTGTTTGGTAATTAAGTGGCACGCAGGGTTGATGCCCCGCCACCCTGGTCCCATATGCTGCCTTCCATTCTGTGGCAAATAGATTTCTTCCCAGAACTCAGCACACTGTAACTTCAAAAGTGTTTGTTAGGTCTCTTTGACATTTATATTATCTTACTTTTGTAAAGGTTTATTTTATTGTATTTACAGAAATGTGTCAGTAAGGGAAGAGAGGCTTTGAAAGTTAGTGATATTTCTTTTTTGGGTTCAGAGGAAGTTTCATGGTTGTGAACATTTTGAATTTTAAGTGTTAAAGGGTAGATGGCTTCATATCTACCTATCTTAGGTATTACTGTATTTTATTTTTTAGTTATTCATAAATATCATTTGTCAATTGTGGACATGTTTTAAAACAAATCAGGGAAAGGTGATGTGCAGCTATGGTGATAAACTTGAAATAGAGGTTAGAGGTCTTTGAGTAGTAGGTTTAGGAGAGCCAAGAAGTATAAATGTGTTTCCTATTTCTTTCACTTAGGTTGTCACCTGGCAAAATTGCTGGAGCTAGTCTTTTATTTGTTGGTGGAGGTATTGGTGGCACTATCCTGTATGCCAAGTGGGATTCTCATTTCCGAGAAAGTGTAGAGAAAACCATACCTTACTCAGACAAAGTCTTTGAAGTGGTACTTGGTTCCCCACCTTATAATGTTCCATTGTCAAAGAAGCCGGTAAGCATTTTAAATATTATTTCATTTTACTTTATGGAATATTTTTAAAAGCAGGTTGTTTCAACTTTCAAGTATCTTGCATGTATAATTCAGTAGAACTTGCCAGATGGGCTTGTCCATTTTTAAAAAATATTAATCTGCAGTGTTAGATTTGTAACCCTTTGGAGTCCCTTAAGTGCTCCCATTTAGTACAGACCACATAGGAAATAACTGTGGCACGTGGAGGTAGATGGAAGAGCCAGTTCCCACAGAGGTGACCCTGGCTGCCCTGTGGACTGAGGGAGTCTGTGTCGGCCCACACCATTGTGGCTGTCCAGCTGTGACTGAAAAACTAGAAACATAAATGTGGCGTGGTAGTGACACACAATCCAGATGTTTTCATTAGTAACGGTTCCTTTTAGACGACAAAACAGTCCGAGAATTTTCAGTTACATAGTGATTGGTTCTTTAGTACTGATCAGCATCCCTTGGACTTTGTACTTATTCTTTAGAGTTTCATCCCTTCCTCTCCCCCACCCCCCACATAGGCTTAAAAAATAAAATCTTAAGTGTATCTTATTCAAACAACTGCTTGAAAACATTTACAAAGGAGAGCACAGATTTTTGCTGATTTGGTATTGGGTATTTCCTTCTGCTGTGAAGCTGGACATGGCTGAGGTCAGTTCATGCTTAGAAATTGGGTGGACTTCTGTTCTCTAGTATCTAGTGTGGTTTAGAGACCAGCCCTGTGACAGAGTTAATGTCTAGAAAAGCAAGTGTCCTCTGACAACCCCCACCCCCCAAACATGCTTTTTCTTTTTAAAAAATCTTTATTTACCTATTTTTAGAGAGAGGGGAAGGGAGGGAGAAAGAGAGGGAGAGAAACATCAATGTGTGATTGCCTCTCACACAGCCCCCAACCAGGGGTCTGGCCCTCAACCCACGCATGTGATCTGACTGGGAATTGAACCAGCAACCCTTTGGTTCACAGCCCGCACTCAATCCACTGAGCTACACAAGCCATGGCCAAACATGCTTTTTCAAAATATCTTTGTTTAGTCTTATACATCGTTAATGCTCCCATATGAACTTTAAATGTTTATGCTGCCTGAGGGAGACAGTCTGGCAGCTCCAGTAGTCAAGGAGCAGAATCCTCTGGATTCATTCTAAAATCCTGGTCCATTTTAAGCTACATGACCCAGGAGAAATAGCTAGAACCATTTCTAGGAGCATGGAGTCAGGCTGAATAGTTCAGAGTGGTGTTCTGTTCTCACTTGACATGACCTCAAGTGTCATTTTTTATAAGTGATTTGTTACTCTCTCTCAATAACTGCCATGACTTCTCAGTCCTTTAGCTACCCTGCTGGACATTTCCACTCGGATGACTTGGCAGGTCCATACTGCACCACCTCCACACCTACGCCCTTCCTGATTTGCTTTATTTGTATTAAAGATAGTACCATGCTCTCAGGCAGCCAGGTTAGAATTCTTGGATTCATCTCCATAGGTGCCTGTATTTTATTAGCTATACTGTCGTATTTCATTTCTGATACTTATTCTTTTTCTTGCATTACCAGTATCCTTATCTCTTATCAGTTTATCACTTCAGACCTTTATCACTTCATATCTGTATTATCTTCCACACTGGACTAGTTCCTCTCCCCCTACACAGTCTTTCCCATCTTTTTCCCAGTCTCCACATCCTAACATTAATCTCTCCTGACATTATCTGGGCCATCCTCATATCAGTACCAGAGGATCTTATAAGTGCTATCATGTTTTCATTATATTTTCATGAGTTCATTTATCAGGAACTTGTATACATTCCTATTTTTTTTAAGGACTTTATTTATTCATTTTCAGAGTGAGGGGAAGGAAGAGAGAAAGAGAAGGAGAGAAACATCAATGTTCAGAGAAACATTAGTCCATTGCCTCTCACAAGTCCCCAAACTAGAGAGACTTTAGAGATTGTCTTGTGTTCCTGAAAAAGGGAAGTGAAGCCAGGAACTGTTTGCCTAGGAACTGGCCATCGTCTCCTTTACTCTGTAGTCTGTGGTTGTCGCAGTTCTTAGGTTGACATTTGATATGCTTGGCAGTCTGGCTTTTATTTTCCTCTCTAGTCTTATCACTGAATGGTCCTGCACATCAATCCTTAGCTTCATGCCAGTTTACCTTACAAATATCCCTGTGCTTTCCATTCATTCATTCATTCAACATATGTATATCAAATGATTATTATGACTAGGCCCTGTTCCAAACACCTTGATTAAAGCACAGAACTAAACAAAGATCCCTTCCATTTGTATGACTTTCCCCGTGGTGGTCTTCTACCTGGAATTACTTCCTTTCTTTGTTAATGTTCTCTTTAAGTCCTGCAGCCTTCACTACACAGACCGAAGTGAGTTTTCTTACTGCCGAATTAAAATAGCAGTGAGTTTTCATTTAAAATTTTTTATAATTTAATCAGCATTCTGTACATTGTTATTACTGCTTTTGGAAACTGCATTTTATTTCATGGGAATCCTTATAGTGCCAACATGTATAAATAACATAGACAGCAAATACTGAGAGAAGATAGTCTTAAAACCTTTTTGATTGGCATGGAATAAGACCAGCCTAAATGGAGACAAATGCTTTGTGTTCTTGCATGGGACTTAATATTTAAAAATGTCCTTTCTCTCAGATTTCATACTAAATTCGTGCATAGTTGAGAGAAATGACATACACATACACACACACATCTAATAAGAATTCTAATAGGTTTTTCTAGACATTGAGGAATTAGACAAGGTGATTTTAAAGTTCATGTGGAAGGATAAGTAATGTAGCCAAGAACATTTTGAAAAGTGGTGGAGTGGGGAAGGGTCGGGTGACCCTTGCTTTTCCAGATAATGACTGTGGTATAATCTTTCTTTAATAAACAATAAAGCTTTGACACAGGATTAGAAATTAGAGATAGAACAACTGAGTCTGGCAATAGATCCTATTTATACACAAACATTTATTGTGAGAGTATGAGTTGCCAGAACTTTATATGAAAGTGATTTGTTGATATCTGTTGAGAATAGTCAACCCCTTTGACCCAGTAATTCATCTTAAGGCAAACTGTCTTCCAGGTACCACACTACAGTGCTTTTCAGTTAGATGGGTTAGGATGTTTCACAAAACAGAACGGGAACCAACTTCAGTGACCAGTAATACGTAGTGATTGATTAAGTTATGGGTTTTGCAACTACATTAAGATATGCAGTTAAATTAGGATATTATGCAACAAGAAAGAATTTCTTGACCTGAAAGAAAATGTCCATGATATATTGTTAAATGAGAAAAAGCAGGTTACATGGTAATTTGTATAATATTACCCTATTTTAGTTTGTTTAAAGAAATGAGAAATTGTGTATGTGTACATTCCTGAGCTTCTGCTGGGGTACGAGCAGGGTGAGGGTAGAGTTCAGGCCGTTAGCGGCGGCCGCCTGCGAGTGCCAGAAGAGAAAGGAGTCGTGCAGAGACAAATCGAAACCACCTCTATATCTCGATGCTGTTTTGCTGGTTCTAGTGAGCATTTATTTCATGGTTTAAAAAATAAAATTTTAATAACAAATACATATATGTTTAATTTCTGGTTGTGACATAGTTTAGGACCATTTCTGTTTTGTTTGATTAGTCATCTCTGGGATATCCAAGTTCCTCTGCCTGCCGAGTTCTGGTGAAAAGTGGAATAACATAGGTAGTAAATGAAAATACTGCTCTTGGTAATTTTCTCCAGCTCCTCATCTGGCAGTCCTGTTAACGTGAACAGTGCCTTAAACTAAAGGCATGTAACTGAGGAAAAGAAAAGAAGGCAAGGCAGTTGGATTATATATTTTAATGTGCAGTTGCATGAATCCTGGAGATTAAAGATATAAAAAGCTAATTTCATTTTTATTGAGAGCCTGTAAAAATCACTTGTTTCTAACTGAGTGTATACAGAACATACCATAATTTGATTTAAGAAGCAAATGGAAATAGCCTTCTTAACATTGTACATGTAAACATAGTGGTGTTTAACAGGATAGTCAGGTGTTTAACATTATGTACTTTACTAGTTGCCTTAAGAGAAGTCTTTGTCACTACTAAAATATGGGCTAATCCTTAGGAATGAAATTTTTGGATTGCATTCTTCTAATACGAAGGCTTCTCTTACTATGGTTAATAAAATATGTTGTAAAGTGTTAACTTTATGTTAAAAACCTGAAAGACTTGACTTTTGAAATAACACGTGTTACTGTATGTACACTACCTTTTAAAACAAACGTTTAAACATTTATTATATCCAAAATGTTAAATGTTTTTCATTTCCAAGATTCAGGCCGGTCCACTAAAAATCTCAAGTGTATCAGAAGCAATGAAAGAATCTAAACAGCCTGCCTCACAACTCCAAAAACAAAAGGGAGACACGCCAGCCGCAACAGGTACCTGTGTTTAGAGTCATTCTTTTATTTACTTCTATTTTTATTATTATTTTAAAGATTTTATTTGTTTATCTTTAGAGGGGAAGGGAAGGAGAGAGGGAGAGAAATATCAGTGTATGGTTGCCTCTCATGCATCCCCCACTGGGAACTGGCCTGCAGCCCAGGCATGTGCCCTGACTGGGAGTGGAAGCACGATCCTTTGGTTTGCAGGCCCAGGCTCAATCCACTGAGCGACACCAGCCAGGGCCTAGAATCATTCTTTTAAAATTATAGGTAAATGAATAGTTTTAGTGTATTTGTACCCACGGTTAAGAGGATGGCCCTTCTGCATGAGGGACTCTCTGGTCCCTAGCTCTCATCTTGGGGAAAGACCGTTCTCACTTGGGCCCCCATTTTAGGGGAGAGAGGGGTATGGAGTTGGGCTTTGTTATGAGCATCTGCTGAGCGAGGGTAGTGGCAAGAATTGTCTTGCCTGCAGCAGACTTTATTTTTTTCCTCTGACGCTTAGCTTTCCCCCCCTTTAGATTTTAAGATCTAGTCCCTGTTTGCACCTGTTTTTTTCCTCTACAGTAGTTTTTTCTCCTCACTCCATTCTTAGTGATGAGAGGGTCTTACCGGGTCTAGATCTGTAGGTTTTTGTCTTCACGATGTATCAGTAATCCCACTCGAGTGTACAACAGTTAACTCAAACCTGTTCAGTAACATATTTGAACTTTTTTGTGGTTTTGTTGTTGTTGTTTTCTAAAGGCTTTATTTATTTAGTTTTAGAGAAGAGAAAGGGAGGGAGAGAAACATCAGTGGTGGTTGCCTCTCACATGCCCCCTCCTGGGAATTTGGCCCGAAGCCCAGACATGTGCCCTGACTGGGAATCGAACCCAGTAAGGGCAATGTGCCCTTACTGCGAACTTTGGTTCGCAGGCTGGCAGTCTGTCTACTGAGCCATACCAGCCAGGGCATATATTTGAACTTCTTATGTTTCTCCTTAGTCATATCTGTCCTCAGTTAATCAGTTGACTTTCATTCAGCAAATATTTACTACTATGTGCCAAGCGTTCTTCTAGGCACTGGGAATATAGCAATGAAGAAAATAGTAAAAACTAACAAGCACAGCCCTGGCTGGTGTGGCTCAGTGGACTGAGTGCCAGCCTGCGAACCAAAGGGTCACTGGTTTCCCAGTCAGAGCACATGCCAGGGTTGTAGGCCGGGTCCCCAGTTGGGGGTGTGTGAGGGGCAGCCACACATCGATGTTTTTCTCCCTCTTTCTCTTTCCCTTCCCCTCTCTCTAAAAATAAATAAAAATAAAATCTTAAAACTAATAAGCACAAGCTCTGGAGTTATTCCTTAGTGGCATGAGGGGCAGGAGATCATATATTAAAAACACAAGTAAAATATATAGGATGTTAGTCAGTGATAAATATGGGTGGAAATATTGCCATTTTAATGGAGTAAGGAAAGTCTCACCTGGAAGGTTTCATTTGAGCTAAGGCTACAGAGGTGAGAGAGAGAGTTTGCAAAAGGCTGGCAAGGAAAGGCATCCCAGGCAGAGGGATTAGCTAGTGCAAAGACTTGCCATTTTCTAGCAAGGAGCAAACGAAGCTGGAGTGCAGCAAAGGGCCTACTGTGGCAGTCCAAGGGGCCGTCGTAAGAATTTTGCTTTATATTCTGAGTGGACTGAGAAGTCCTTGGGAAGGTTCTGAGTGGGCGGATTGATATCTGACTTTTATTTTAATAAGATCACTATTGTGGAGAATATATATAAAGGACCAGTGACAGAGCAGGTTTTGTGATAATCCAGCTTTATCTCTTGAATGGGACTGTCAGTTATTTTGAAAGAATTTTTCTCCATTTTGTTGCTCTTTCCCTTTTTATTCAACCGCTAGAACTACTTATTTTCTCTTCACAGTTTTAAGTAGAATCTTTCAGCTCTTGAGTTTTTCCAGCCTTTCTTTCTTTAAAAATATGTCTATGAAATAATTTTAACTTAGTTCTGTTCTTCACTGACACCATCTTCACTGTGAACTTTTTGTGTTCAAAACTGTCATCTCATTCTTGCTTCCTCCTCTTGTTTCATCTCGATCACTCTTCAGTTTAAAAAGATTTTTCGGTTAATTTGTTTTGTCTGCCTTCTTCATAACGGGCTCACTTTTCCTTTGTTTTTATTTATCCATGTTATGTAAATCTTATGTCCACTTCTCATATGTTAAGGTTTAGTACCACTGAGTACTGTTACTAGGCTTGCCTGGGAATAATGATGGTTAAAATGCAGTTGGATGCCGACAAGACTCTTTTCTAGTGGTTCCCAGCCGTTGTCCATCTTGTGTGGGTTTGTTACGTGGTGGACAGTTCGCTTTGCGTGTTTGAATAGTGGCAGCCTGTGCATTTGTGTCTTTAAGGAATCAGACGTGATGTGGGTGATTGTAGTAGACTCATGTGTGTTTCTCTCTTAATCCAGGAAACTATAAATACCAGTAGTAACATATTTATAGCATTTACAGTGGCAGCTCAAATTATTTCTGCAGCAGGTGATACACTGTCGGTCCCAGCCCCTGCGCATCAGCGTGAAGAATCTATAAAAACTGGTCACCCTCAAATTGGTGAAGGAAAACCCAAGCCTGCAACTTCAGGTAGTTTAAATATTTATTTTTGTGGTTTTATAAATGATATGTCACCGAAACTGTTTAATGCCTAGACAACCCACAGATACTATGTAAGTAACATTTATACTGATTTTAAGTCTAAAGACTTGTTTAGGCAATTTTTACAATTTCAAGATCTGAATAAATCTTTGAAAACAAGGTATTTAAGTACCGAGCCCATATATTTCTTCATGTTGGAGTCATTAAGTGATGCTCTCAGTTGATGTAGCTGGCAAGTACAAACGATGGTATTTTTATATCACAGTGAGCTGTTGAAATTCTGTGCTGAACTTTGATTTCCTCTTTACTTTTGCTGCAAGAGGAAGCATCCTCAGCTTCTGTAAGGGAGCGACCACCTGAAGAAGTTGCAGCTCGCCTTGCACAACAAGAAAAGCAAGAACAAGTTAAGCTTGAGTGTATGTAAACCAGACGGCTTCTTAAGTACTTTGTGTCATCCTGTTAGTTACTGTCTTCAGCCATCAGCATGAGTTTCTCATCTACCAGCTAGTTGTGGTTTCTTTTGTTTCTTTAGTGGCATTGCTCTATTCACCTTTATTTCATCATTTGTGTTCTTTCCATCTCAACTTCTTTAACCCCGGTGACAAGGGCTATTCTTAGTCTACAGTGGTGAAAACGTCTCACATAATATATGTACTTTCTTCATTTGTTTTTATTATGGTTAGTGTTAAAGGCTCTTCATTCTCTGGTGAACAGAAATTGTTTGCAATATACCTAAGTCTCTTTTTTTCTTTTTTTAATTATAGTTGACATTCAGATTACAGTTTCAGGTGTACAGCATAGTTGTTAGACATTTCTGTAATTTACTAAGTGGTCACCCCGATAAATCTAGTACCCACGAAGCACCATGCATTCTTATTTCAAAACCGTTGACTTTACATCTTCATGCCAGTTCTGTAACAACTAATTTTGTTCTTCATCTTCTTTTTTTTTAAATTGATTTTAGAAAGAGAGAGTTGGGGAAGTACAGGGAAGAGAGAGAGAGATTGATTTATTCTTCCACTTACTTATGCATTGTTGGTTGATTTTTGTAGGCGCCCTGACCGTGGATCAAAGTGCAACCTTGGCATATTGGGCTGATGCTTTAACCATCTGGAGCTACCCAGCCAGGGCCTAACTTGTACTTCTTAATCCCTTCACCTTTTTTACTCGGTCTCTAACCCCTGTCTCATCTGGCAACCATCAGTTGTTTCTGTTTGGTTTATTTGTAATTTTTTTCTTTTAGATTTCACATTTAAGTGGAATTGTATTTGTTTTTCTCTGTCTGACTTCACTTAGCATAATACCTCTAGGTCTATCCATGCTGTCACAGATGGTAAGATTTCATGGCTTTTTATGGTTGAATAATATTCCATTTTACATATATATACTGCTGCTTCTTTATACACTCATCTGTTGATGGACATTTAGGTTGCTTCTCTGTCTTGGCTGTTGTAAATAAAGCTGCAGTGAACATAGGGATGCATATATGTTTTTGAATTAGTGTTTTGGATTTCTTAAGGTTATACTCAGAAGTGGAATTGCTGGGTCATAAGGTAGTTCCATTTTCAGTTTTTTGAAGAACCTCCCTACTCCTTTCCACAGTGTCTGCACCAATTTGCATTCCCACCAGCAGTGTACAAGGGTTTCATTTTCTCCATGTTCCAGTCAATACTTGTCGTTTGTTAATGTGTTGATGGTAACCATTCTGACAGTTGTGAGGTGGTATCTCATTGTGGTTTTAATTTTCATCTCTCTGATGATTAATGATTTTGAGCATCTTTTCAAATGTCTGTTGACCATCTACATGTTCCCTTTGGAGAAATGTCTATTCAAGTCTTCTGCCTAGTTTTTAATTGTTTATTTTTTGTGTGTTAAATTGCATGGTCTTGTTAACCTCATACATTTCTTTGTGCAGGTCGGAGTGGCTCACGCTCTGGTTACTACCCAGCCTCTGGGCTCCTAGTGTAGGAGTCCTGTTACCTGACACTGGTGGGGGTGGATGTTCACACATTCCTGGTTTCCAGCTAACTGAGCGTTTTTCTTTCTATGTTCCAGTTTTAAGTTTGCTGGTGCTTTTAAAAAAGATATTAGATGTGTAAAAATGTATTGTCTGGCCTTAAACAAGGCACATGGAACACAATTTATTGTACTGTGCTGCAGTATATCGATGTCTCTGGAGGTGGTGGGCATGTAGGTTTTTGCTAGACCAAGGAGGTATTTATTTTAAATTCTTTACTGTTTTGTTTTGTCTCTCTTTATCCCTATTTCTGTTTGTCATTTCACCTTGAGTGGTTCCTGTTTCCCTTCTAATGTGCTGTAGGCAAGTTTGTTAAAATTGTGTAAAGAGTAGAAGGGGCAGAATGAGCATAGGTGTGGGATATTAATCTGGCTACTTGGATTATTTATTTTTTTTACTTTTATTTGAATGTTCAATAAATGACTACTGTAAATAAATGAAATAGTTCTGTTTTTCCACTTTTTAATTTTTTCTGAATTCTTTACTACAAATCAAGATCACTTTTTAATTTATATGTATTTTTATTTTTCACTTTTCTCCTTTTATCATATGGACACCTTGAAGTAAGTCATAAATTTAAGATGGCAATGTCTGCTGTTTGTCATGCTCCTTTTTTCTTTGTCTAGTTGTTTTTATCTTGGCATAGTGAAAGTTTTCAGGATTCTGTCTGTCACTTTTTAGTTTTCTCTCATATTTTAATTTAAAAGTATGTCTGTAAGAATTTTACCAAGAATCAAAGTACAAAAAATCAACATGTTGGACTACACCAAACTAAAAAAAACTTCTGTACAGCAGAATAAACAGTCAACGAAATAAAAAGACAGCCTATGGATGGCCTATGGAATGAGAGAAAATATTTGCACACTATATTTGATGTGGGGTTTAATGTCCAAAATACAAATGGAACTCATACAACTCAGTATCAAACACACACACACACACACACACACTCTCTCTCTCTCTCTCTGAGTAGAACTCTGAAGAGGGCTTTGGGCCGGCGGCCTGATCTGCTGGGTCTGGGGCCTCTCTGAAGTGGTTTATTGTTATTTGTGCTTGAATGTCCCACCATTCATTCATGCTTGCTCATCCGTAGCCTCTCTTTCTCTGTACTTGCAGTTATGCTTCAGTCTCACACGTATGTCTTGGTATTTTCTCTAGTATTGGCCTTTTTTATGTGTGTTGCAGAGGTACTCTGTGTAGTTCATCCAGTTCCATTTGTCTTGTTGCTTCTTTTGTTGGAAATCATCTTTTGTTTTTGTCTCACCTGCCACAGGTATTTTCTTTTTTGGTCATCTGATAACTGATATATTTGTATTCTTACTGGCCTTTTTCCTTCCAGTGACCACTTTTCCATTTTAGTATTATATCTAAAATAATTCCTTGCTTTACTTAAAAAAAAACAAACCCTTTCTTTTTGATTCCTGAAGCAGCATATAGCAATGTGATCTGGAATATTAGTGTCTGCTATTTCTTGAGTTCTTTGTGGAAAAACAATGTCCATTCCTAAGCTGCCTTTCTTTTTGTTGTTGTTTGCATGTTTTTGTACCTGACTTTTTTTTTCTCTTGACTGTGTGTTATCATCTTATATTTTGGTGATACAGTTTATTGTGAGTATCTCCTCCTGCTGAGGAGATGAAAATGGATACCTCTTTTCCTGCGGGTCTATGTGATTGTTATTTCAGATGAAAAATGTTAGTGGTTATGCTGAATTTATAGCCTATAGTAGGTAAAAGGGACTATAGTCACCTGAACCTTGTTCTTCCCATTTGAAATAAATGCTAGTTTTATTAAAGAAATTTTTACCTTAAAAAAACCACAAAAACACTTTTTATTTTGAAAAAATTTAGGTGTACATAAGAAAAAAATATATAATGAACCCCCACAGATATATCATCCAGATTCAATAATTCCTAATATTTTATCATACTTTTAAATGAAACTTTCCTTCTCTAAATCTGTATGGTTTTTGTTGCTTTAACAGTTTGGGGAAAATGCAATGGAAAACTCCATATGAGCAGAGTGAAAGTTTAAAACAAAGTAATTTGTGGGGGGATCTGTTTTTTTTAACTGTTCTTTTTCATTTAGCTTTAGCCAAGAGCTTGGAAGACGCTCTGAGCCAAACTGCCCACATCACTCAGCAGGCCATCGCGGCCCAGAATGCCGCGGTCCAGGCCATCAGTGCCCACTCCAACACACTGAAAGCAGCCATGGACGATTCTGAGGTGAGCAGAAGAATGGGACTGGACTTGCATTTAAGAAACTGGTTTCTTACTCCTAGCATGGGCTTTCTCTCACTGAGTGAACATAATCTAAAGTAATTGTCTTAAAAAAAGAACGGCAGTAAGAAAAACCTTTGTGTTCTTTTAGGTGAATTTTTATATGGTGTTTTGTTTTATATCACAACGATGATACGGTACAAGAATTAGTTCAGATTTACTTTCATATCTTTTTTTTTTTTTAATATTTTATTATTTATCTTTAGAGGGGAAGGGGGGGAAGGAGAGAGGGAGAGAAAATCAGTCCCCCCAGGGCACTTTCATATCTTAATATTGCTTGAATATGTTTGTTGTTCACTTTCTGCTTTTCTGCTTTAAAATCACCATTTTTTAAAAATAAAGTTTTTAAAGATTTCCTTTATTTTTAATTTATTTATTTTTAGAGACAGGGGAAGGCAAGGGAGAAAGAGGGGGAGAAAAACATTGATGTGCAAGAGAAACGTCCGTCGGTTGCCTCTCACACGTCCCCATTTGGGGACCTGGCCCACAACCTAGGCACGTGCCCTGACAGGGAATCAAACCAGTGACCCCTTGATTTTGCAGGCCAGCACTCAGTCCACTGAGCCACACCAGCCAGGGCATAAAAATTTTGTGATACTTTTAGATTAACATGCAGTTCAAAGAAGTAGTACAGGGAGATCCCATGTACCCTGAAATACCAGCTATTTCACATGCTCATGCTGATTATTTAACTTACATTGAGTACTTCAAAGGATAGAGTAATTCCATTGGTTTAAAAATGTAATGCTGGGACACAGTAAGGTTCCTTCATAATTACATTCAGTGATTTAGTAGATAGAAATATATCTCAATACCAAGTCATTTATTTTATTTTATATTTTGTTTTCAGTCCTCACCCAAGGATATGTTTTACAGAGAGGAAGGGAGAGAGAGACAGAAACATTTGTAAGAAACATCTTATGTGCCCTAACGGGGAATCAAACCTTCAATCTTTCGGTGTACGGCATGACAACTGAGCCACCTGGCCAGGGCAATACCTAGTCATTTAAAGAGTAAAATACATAAACTATAAAACTCATGGATTAGGAGGAGATCATGCATGATCAGTAAAGTTACTTTTTCACCAAAACTATGGTTTTTTAAGAATAAAAACACATTTCACATTGTTCAAAAGAGCTAAATTAGACCTTTGATATAAATAGCCAGAAACTACAACCTTTGAAAACTTAAAGAAAATTCTGTTTTATTGAAAGTCCAATAAAATTTAAATTTTAGTCAGAGTTCAGTCAGGAAAGTTCACCCACACAGAGAATATTTAATATGCTGGTTATACAGGTATGGGAAGGCTTGAAGTTGCATGGTATCAGGAAGTTGGGTTCAAACCCAAATGGACCAATATCTCTGAGAAGGACACCGATTAGAAACTTTAAATATCTGTGGTACAAAAGGCTCTTCTCTCTTCCCAGTGAGCACATAATACGGGGAGCGTGTGGGTTAGACAGTATGGCATCTGCTGTGATCAATTTTCCCACTGAAGAAGAGTACCCTCACAGGAACGGTGACCTAGATTAGGGAGTATTAAGCTGGTATTATAAAATAATCAGAAAAATGTATGAAGAAAAGTTTTGAAATGTTAATGGATTCCAACTTCTGCTTTTTCTAGTAAAAGAAGCTACAGGTGCACACAAGTGCTATGGTAACTGAATTACTTTATCAAAGCAGTGTTTGGAGACAGGTAGAGTCGGCCTGATTATAGAGGAGCCTGGTGTCTGCCTCATAGCGCAGCTTGTCCTCGGACCCCTGTGTGTGGGATACGTTCAACAGAGGGAGACATGTTTTGGCCCCCAGATACCTCATTAGCACTTACATGATTTATGAGTCTTCTGGGTTAGTTATAAAGAGTTCTCTTCCTACAATAACAGATTTTTCTTTCTTTAAAAATGATCATATTTTTTAAATTAGTTGATTGATTTTAAAGAAAGAGGAAGAGAAACATCCATTTGTTGTTCTACTTATTTATGCATTCGTTGGTTGATTTTTGTACGTGCCCAGGCAGGGAGGTCAAGTCTTGGTGTACTGGGATGACACTCTAACCGACTGAGCTACCCGGTCAAGGCCAATACTAGGTTCTTTTAACAGCATACTCCAAAGCCATGGAAAATGTTACACTGGACGAGAGATTGATATGGTCCAACCAGCACCATTTCTTGATGTGTTTTATTTTGCAAAATGGATAAGGTGGTAATTCACTGAAACAGCAACTTCACTATTCACACCATAGCATTGATTTGCTTTCTCACTTTGCAACAATTTATGTAAAACATAAAAACGGAAAAGTACGATACAAAGATAGAAGTAATGTACCAAATATTTTCTTTAAAAGCTGGGATTCTTAAACCTGAAGTTGGGTACTATTGCTAGAATTAATGGGTTTGTTGAACTTGGATAGAAAACATCTTTATTTTTTTTCTAGTCTCAGAACCTTTTCCTTCAATTATGAATATCAGTGACAAACTGCAGTAGGGTTAACACTCTTTGTAACTTTGTCACCAGTAGAAAGCACAGGCATTTTCCAGTCAAATTATAGTACTTGCAGATCTCTTGAAATATCACTTACGCTCATCACTACTTCTAAATTAAGTGTTTTACTAGTCCTACCACTGGATCCTGGCTTCTGTTTTGCAAAATTTAAAAAGTAATTTATATATTTTTTACAGTGATTGGGTTCCTTTGTAGTTTCATGTTAAGCATTCAAACCTGGTATTCTGAGAAGCTTTCTCAGACCGCCATGGTGGTCCAATGGCAAGGTTAAGGGATTTTGTTCTTTGAACTTTCCATTGACAATAGATGGACCTTTAAAGTGGGGACCATGCTAGCTGTCAGTGGGAACATAATGTGGAGAATTGGTTGTGAATGACCAAAACTAGAGGCATTACTTTTGCTGAGTCCTCCTCCCAAAGCAGTGGGCCTAGGACTACAGAGGCAGGACTATGTATTTCTAACTTGGGAAGATACAAGTCGGGCATTCATGGCCCAGGACACCTTACTGAGATGACAGCAGCCCCTTTTTGGGGACCAGGAGTGGTCCTGTTTGGGCAATTTGAAATGTAATCATTGAACCAATTCACTTGTTTTTTTGTTAGGTAAAAGTATTTTGTTCTCTGATAGTTTAGTTTGTTCCTGTTCATCTCCAAGGTCCTAGCACAGTGTACTTTCTAGATAAGCCATGAAGTAGTTTTGCTTCATATCTAAACAACACATTCACTTTAAACTATATGCATTTGGGAAGAGGAAAGAGAGAAAGAAACATTTAAAGCAGTTAATAGTTAATTTAAAAATATTTGAAGTAGTCCAGACAGTTCCAAATAACATTCCACTTATTGTGTACATGATGCAGAACGCGGTGAGGGTGGGAGCTGGACTCATCTGTGCCTTCAGTGACCCAGGTTCCTGCCTCTGCCGTGGTGTGCGTGCCTCGCTGCACGGAGTGTGACCACAGTGTTCCGGAGGAGGCGGGGCGGAGTGGTGACGTGCGTTTCCTCTGCTCAGCTGAAGGAGTGGAGTCAGTTCAGAAGCTGGAGTGAAACCGTGTTGGGCCTGCCTAAGGAATTTTCAAGGAAAACTTTTATTTATATGCAAACTTTATTTATCTATGTATATAATTCACATTCTGTAAAATTCATCTTGGGAGGGTTGACATTAGTACATTAGTTGATTTTCCCCTTACAGATTACGGAGCGTCATTCTTTAGATTAATATTTCAGAGGAGGAAGGCCCCTACAAATGTGTAAACTTTGTACTCATCCTTAAACTATGCTTTTGGTAAACAGACCTACCAGTTAAGAAAAATTTAAGTACCAGTGCTTCATTGAAGAGTGATTTCATCGGCAAACGTAATTCATGGTCTCACTAACTTGTTCTGCCTCATGTTTTCTTTTGAGAATGTAACAAAAATGCTCATATAGACAGAAACACATCTTTTGCGGTTTTTGCGGGGAGAAGGGTAGTTGATGGTAGATGGTTCATGGATTTCTTTGAGCTCACCATGATCCTTAGATTGAGTTTCTACTGTGGATAATTATCGTATGTAACTTTTTACCTTTGAATTTAATGTCACTTATTTCTGTATTTGGTCATGTTTGCCTATCCTGTGACAATAATAGCAGTTCAGTTATGTAATTCAGATTTTTTGGGGGGGTACTAATGGGATTGGCTCCTTTTATTTTTTAAAAATTAACTTATTTTTCCATTACAGTTGACATTGCAACACTGGATGTCATTACTACATTAGTTGTACTGATGTACAGGGTTCAGGTGTACAACGTGCTGATTAGACATTTATATATAACTTACTAAGTGACTGCCCCAATAAATCTAGTAATTAAAACTTTTTGTTTAGGTTGCAGGTGAGAAGAAGTCAGCTCAGTGGCGCACAGTGGAAGGCGCATTGAAGGAGCGCAGAAAGGCAGTAGATGAGGCTGCCGATGCCCTTCTCAAAGCCAAGTAATTACTCATGGACTTTAACAAGTAATTAGGGCCTCCTGGTGGCTTTCTCTGGGCTGGGTTTTCTTTGTATTGTCTGTATAGAATGAGGAAGGAGAGAAACCCTTTCTTCCCTCATTACCGGTTCCAGATTTGCATTGGTATTGGGAACACCAAGGTTTGAAACAGGAAAGAAGGAATGAGATATTAGGCCGAAAGAAACTTGACAGAAATCTAAATTAGATATGTTGTATAAAAAGCAGTTTTTTGGGGGGTTATTGCTTAGGTGATGCATTTCTACAGATTTACTGAGCTTCTGCCATCATTTCAAGATTTTCCTTGGATGGTTTGAGTAGTTAAATTTAGGGCAGGGGTGTCAAACTCACTTCACCAGGAGCCACATCAGCCTCCTGACTGCCTTCAAAGGGTCGCGTGTAATTTCAACTCTTTACCTGTTAAGGAGTAGTTACATTTATACAGTCCTAAAATTATTTCAGCCCTTTGAAGGCAACCTCGAGGCTGACGTGGTCCCCGGTAAAAATGAGTTTGACACCCCTGGTTTAGAGTGTACCTCACAGTATCTTCGCTTTAACAAAGTAGTCACATATAATACACTGGGTTAGTTTTATGTCACCCTGACCTTGGCTCCTAGAAGTTGGCCAGAAGTAGGATCAAGCATGCAAACCAAAGGTCCTCATCAACATAATGGAATCATTATATGTCATTCACAGTTTTGCTGTCTTCCTTAAGATATTTATTGTTGGTAGAGAAAGGAAAGCCTTCTCATGTCAGCATATCTTCTAGAAGATTTCGGACATTATGCTCACATCACTCTAGACCACGAGTCAGGGCTCTGAGTCTATGTTTGGTGGCGGGCAGACCACAGTCCATCTGGTCTGTGAAACACTGAATGGTTAGGACTCCCGGATACCCAGCGACTTGCTCAGTGAGCTCTTTGGTCTCCTTCCTCGTGTCTGTCTTCACATGCTTGTTGGCATCAGCCCAAGCCTTCCAAAAGCTGCCATTCATTAAATGTTCTTTGTGTGGCAGGCACTGTGCCAGGTACTTCTTAGGAATGGCCTCTAATCCCTGTTAATACGAGTGTGTGCAGCAAAGCAGAGGCTGAATCCAAGTTTACCTGGTTGCAAAGCCTGCGCCTCCGCCTGTGCATGTGCCCCTCCCCTGGTTCCCCCGAGGAAAGCCGACCCTGACCGAGGTGTTTTCAGTTGTTGACAGGGACGGGTTCTCTGCATACGACTATGAAAAAGCATGGAGTAATTTTTCTCAAATTTTATTTTTTTACAAACTTGAAACAGTTGTATGTTGTATTAACTTTAAACTCTAATAAAAATGACAAGGAATAATACTCAATCTTGTTTTGTTTATTGGTTCTCAGAGAAGAGTTAGAGAAGATGAAAAGTGTAGTTGAAAATGCGAAGAAAAAAGAGGTTGCCGGGGCCAAGCCTCATGTTGCTGCTGCGGAGGGGAGACTTCACAGCATGATAGTCGACCTGGATAATGTGGTCCGAAAGGTGTGTTTTCTAGTCGTTTACAAGTGTTTTTTACTTTTAAATATAATCCTTTAGCCAGAGGATTTTAAGAATTCAGGAAAATAATAAATTGCTACCATCCTCTCTCCCTTTTCCCCTGCAGAAAAATTTAGTTGTTACAAATTTTAAAATTTACTTGGACACAAAGCAGATTGCTGAATATTGTTGATACTTTTTATAATAGTTAACATTTTTGGTTGTGATTATGACCACTTAAGAAAATTTTTCTTTTGTAGCAAGTCTTCTGTCTGTACCTGTGATCTGTGTGGGGGCAGGCACCGTAGGCCAGGAGAGGGCTTGACGGTGCTGTTTGCACAGAATTAGAAGGAAACAAAGGCGAGGCTTATGTTCCTTTTTCTGAGCTCTAGTTTTTCTCTATGTTTTTTATATATTCCCAACCAAACGTAAATAAATAAAGGGATATGACTTCCGTTTTCTTGGAACATGTGTGGCACTTTCTGTTTGCTTCAACCACATACCCCTTGTATTTGCTCAGGTCGAAGCGGCTCAGGCCGAGGCTAAGGTGGTGTCTCAGTACCATGAGCTGGTGGTCCAAGCCCGGGACGACTTTAAGCGAGAACTGGACAGCATTACTCCAGAAGTCTTGCCAGGGTGGAAGGGGATGAGTAAGTACAACTGGAGTGTCGGCTCTTTTCTTTTTCGTTTCTTTACTGATTGATTGACTAATCTAAACTTGCTTCAACTCCCTTCATCTAGTCCAGTCCTCTCTGGCATGCATCTTATTTGTTGTACGCAACATTTCATTTCAGTGATGGCCATGGCAGATAACAGACCTGTGACAGCGCCCTCATGGTTTTAGCTGTAGTTAACAGGAGTTCCAGTCAGTGTTTGATTCCTTAATCCTGATTATGGCCTCTGCCACTCAGAACAGAGTGTTTTTGTGCTTGTTTTTTTGGTATCCAAGTGAGTGAAAGGGACATTATAACCTCGATTCTATTAGAATATTACATATATGTAAAATTATTAAAAACCTTTAGTACTTTAAAAATATTCATAATGAATTATTTAAGACACCCCTACTGCTCTGTGACAATGCTGTGGTTGAGAACTCACCCAGGGATGCTGCAGTGAAGAGGAAGTTGGCCGTGTAGCTGTTGCCTTCTAAGAGCTCTGGCTACAGGGACCTTTGATGGTCAAGGAATTACACAGTGTACCTGTGGGGCACAGTCTCATTGTCCTGAAGTGCTGCGAGGGTAGTAAGAATTAGAGGTTTGCAGTCTCAAGAATACTGTTTAAATGCCAGTGCCTGTTAGAAACTGGGCGTTGGGTAGGATCGGAAGAACTGCTGCTGTGGGAGTCCCCTCTGGGCCGCGGAGCCACGGTGGGTCCAAGCGGCAAAGGGAATGAAAACCAGTGCAGGAATTCTGTCTGCATCAGGGCCAGTCAGCTGTAATGGCGAGAAGTGGAATCAAGGCTGTCAAAAATAACTAGACATTTAGTTTATTTAATTCAGTTGATTGAGGGAGATGTCAGACTCATGTCAAAGAAAAAATCTCTATAAAAGCAGGATTTAATAAGAGATTCAAGTGGAGAAACACACAAAGTCAAAGTTCAGTCTGGGAATAGTGACTCTTGTTTGCACACGGTCATTTAAACTTACTAGAAGCTGGCAACGAGGGCAGTGTGGACAGGCTACCCCCGCGCAGACTTAGCTAAGCTGCAGCTGCACCATTTCTCTCACCAGAGTTTCTCAAGGGCTGAGTGCTTCATTGAGATAACAACCGAAACTTTTTATCACTGCAGACACCTTCCCTCTTCCATCTTACTCCAGAATTCACTATCTTATCCTTTTGAAATTGTTATTTTCTGGTTTTTCTGTTTGTTGTGTATTCTCTCCATTAAGCGTAAGCTCCTCGGCATGAATGTGACTGGAAGACAGTACGGGGTCTAAGTTGTCTGAAATGAACGCGGCAGGCTGGGAGGTGCTGGTCGTGAGTGCTATCCCTAGGAGTTTGCGTTCTCTCCTTTCAAATACTTGTCTTTGGTCTTCTTATCAGGCTAAATCCTTCTGATTTGTGCAAGCCAGCCTCAGAAGTTTTTAAGTTTTAAAAAATTCTTTTGCTAATGTTGAAAATGCCCATTGTTTTCATTTAACATGAAAACATTAAAGCAGCTGTTCCCTACCCAGACAGTTTTGGACCCCCTCAAAGGACATTTGGCAATGTTTGAAGACATTTTTATTTGCCACATTGGGGTTTGCTACTGGCATCTAGTGGGTACAGAGCAGAGATGCTGCTAAACACCCCACAGTGCGCAGACTAGCCCCTCCCAACAGAGAATTATCTGGCTAGCATGTTGGTGGTAATGAGGTTGAAAACCCGGCATTAAAGAACTGTTACATGGACAAAGTGAAAGGACCTTGCAGTACTATTTCCAAATTACATTTTTTGCACAGTCTCCATGTAATGCTGTATTAACTTTTAAAACACATTATGTATTCACATAGTACAAAGTGTAAAAGGGACAAATGGCATCTGGTGAAGTTTCCCTTTTCGTGCCCACAGCCACACAGTTTTCCTGCCTCTGGCACTGATTTCTTGTGTAACTCGAGATAGTGGATGGAGTACTCCGCCATTACCCCAGCCCTTAGCAGATACCCTTGCCTCTGAAATCTGAGCTCATTTAAGACCTGTAACAAACTTGTTAATTCTGATTTGTGTTATCAGTTATTTTGCTCTTATTAGTTTTATTTCCCTAAGTTATAAAAGTCCTAGTGATCTACATGTCTAATACTTTTTCTGTGTTCTCCATAGCTGAGCATGGTGTCAAACGTACAATAATAGCTAAAATTATTGAGCATTGTTTTATGTCTAGCACTGTGAAATTATTTAAATTTCATTATAGCCCTATGAGCTAAATGTTGTTATACATCCATTCTATAGATGAGGAAGTTGAGACACAGAGATGTAAGTAATTTGCCCAAGGTTGGGGATAGAGCCAGGATTTCATTCTTACCCACTGGCTTCGCTGTTCTTTGCTGATTGGTTTGTACTGACAGCATAGGACCCCTTTCAGGTTTTTGAGGAGTGATATAATTATAATGAGCAAGAAAGTTCACTTTTATGGGGTTGAGAGTATAGGGAGGGATGCCTAAGGACAAGGAAGCCAGTTAAAAGCTACTGGAGGAATGTGAGGGCGAGTGATACGAGCCCCCTGAGGGTATGTGTGCCGGGGGCACTGAAAATGAAGAATGAGAATGAAACATTGTCATTATTTAGCAGTTGATTTGTTGTTGATCTATAGGGTATGGTATCTAGTGAAGTTGATGATGTATATACTTCCTGGTCCAACCGTTCAACTCCTAAATACAAGGCATAGACTTCATACAAGTGCCAAAAGAGAGTCGTGAAAGTGTTCATAGCAGCACTGAGAGGGGAAAAATCAGAAATGGCTCAATATGCCTCATATGGCTGTGTAAACAAATGAACCAGAGCTGTATCTCTCAAAGATAGACGTTAACAAAAACAAAAAGCTGCAAAAGAGTACATAGAGTAGAATACCACTTATGTGGAGCTGAAGAACATGCAAAACAAAACCATGTATTGTTTAAGAATGCGTGCAAAAGTAAAACATAACGAAATAGATGATAAACACCACTGTGGGGAAGCGAGGAGGAGTCATTAGGAAGCTCGCTGTTGCCAGGATGGGAGAATCGTGCTGTTGCCAGGATGGGAGAATCGGATGCAAGGCGTAAATTGCGAGCATTCCCAGGGAACATTTCCTTCATTGCATAAAGACTAGTACGGCCTCTTTATATGCCATGTTAAGACTGACATATTATTTCTCACCTTGTCCATCTTTGTTAGTTTTTCCTTCAACAGGGGGACAGATTTCTGGTCAAATACCAGATTAAGTGGTTGAAATTAAGGGCAATTTTGGATGAGAATACCTTTGCACTGTTAGGTTCCAAGGGCCATGCCCAGGATGTTGAGACGCTTACACTGAGAGCCTGGAGGTGGGCCGTGGTTCCCTCCCCCGTCAGGCGCTCACAGTGGTGCTGAGCGTGGTGCGGGTATCATCAGGCTATTTAAAGTGTTGTTTTTCTCTTCCTTGCCATCGAATCAGGTGGTCACAGTTATTAGTTTAATTTGTAAGGGTTAAACTCAAATTTAACGTGAGTTCACTGTTATCAGATTTCCAAAGAAGAAACATTAATTACTTAATTAATTGAAATGCTAGGAGAAGCCTGATACTTAGAACAGAGTCAGGACTGTGTCTTAGTGGAATACTTTATAAACTAATGCAAATGGGGGATGTAAATGAGAATTATAGTTTCTATGGAAAAACTAAATTGATTCCTTTAGCAAAAATAGAGAACCTAGAAATGAAAACTTACAATATTAGTGACTTATTTTCTAAAACATTAGAATTTACCTTGACTTATATTGTTTTACAATGCTTAAAAATTTTAGGAAGTAAGCTATTATTTTGCTTCCCAGTATTAAAATACACTTTTCAAACCCTGGCTGGGTAGCTCAGTTGGTTAGAGCATCATCCTGATGTGCCAAGGTTGTGGGTTTGATCCCCAGTCAGGACACATATAAGAATCAACCAAGGAATGCATAAATAAGTGGAACAGCAAATCAGTGTTTCTCTCTTTCTCCCTCCCCCTCATTTAAAAATCAATACATAAAAATTTTTTAAAAATTTAAAATAAAATATCCATTTTCTACTGGTTTCTCATTCCTTGTTTTCTTTTGGGTATTTCTGCTTAATTATTAATGATTAATAACAAATATGTATATTCTGTTTTTAAAGCTGTTTTTCTTTTCTTTTGTAGCTGTTTCTGATCTAGGTGAGTAATTATGTGTCCTTTTATGTTTAAAGGCATTTGTTTTGAGTCTTTAGAAGGCTGAAGTCTTTTTATTATGCCTGTGATTCTTAAACTAAACCACGTACATAACACTGGGTTGGTCAAAAAGTTTTTTTCCCATAAGATGGCTGTAGTAGTACTTAGTTGTCTTTAACTTCATTTGAAACTTTTTTGTTAGATTGTATTGTGACAGCTGTCTTATCAGTGTGCACTTAAACAATCTTATCAAAATTGGTGAAGTTTTGTGTAGTCATTTTAAAATTGAAGATGGAAGAAAATAAGCCACGTTTTTGGCATATTATGCTGTACTATTTCAAGAAAGCTAAAAACCACCACTGAAACCAAAAATAAAAGATTTGTGCAGTGGATGGAGAAGGTGCTGTGATTGATCAAACATGTCAGAAGTGGTTTGTGAAGTTTTGTGCTGAAGATTTCTCACTGGATGATGCTCTGTGGTTGGGTAGACCAGTTGAAGTGGACAGTGATCAAATTGAGACATTAACTGAGAACAGTCAGTGTTATACCATGTGGGAGATAGCCGACATGCTCACAATATCCAGATCAATAAAGGTATTGGTGCAAATGAAAAGTGTGTTTTTTATTTTATAGAAGAAAACATATGCATTTTTTGGCCAACCCAGTATAAAGTAGAATTATGCTGCATGTGATAAATGTGATTCCAGTATTTTTTGCGTCCATGTTTTCTCATCTACAAAAATGTTTCACCAGGTTATTGGAAACTTGTAGGCGTGTGAGTGTGTTTTCTTTTGTAAAATTTTAAATAATAAAATGTAGGAAGAAAATGATAATGAACTTCTATGAGTCCATCACCCAACTTCAGCAATGATCAATTTTGTCTCATTTATTTCCACAGTGGATTTTGAAGCAGATGCCAAATGTTTTCTTGTTACTTGTAAATACTTTCAGTGTGTTAAAAAAATGTAATCACTGTACAATTAACATAGCTAAAATAATAATAATTCTCTAATGTCATCAAATGTCTATTCAGTGCTTAAATATCCCCAATTATTTTATAGAATGAAAATTTTTTTAGTTGTTTTATTTGAATCAGTATACAAAGAAGCTACCCATGTTGAATTTGGTCAGTAAATCTCTTAATCCCCACTTTGCTTTTTGCTTTTTGATCTATTATAGAGTTGAATCATTTTCATATAGTATTTCTCACATTCTATATTTTGCTTTTACAGTCATAATTCTTAATCTAGGGCAATATATTAGAACACTTCTGCAATGTGAAGTTGGGATGGGGGTGGGGAGAGTATTTAAGCCTAAATTAGAATCTTTGGGCAGGGGTGTTTTTAAAAACTCCACGAGTGATTCTGACGGACAGGTCTGGTTGCAGATCACTCACTGCTCTGGGTGACGCCATCTGCTTTGGAAGGTATGTGGTATGAATACCGTCTGTTGTATGAAGGTATACAAACTCTTACTAGAGACGAATCTGACTTTGAATTTGATTTGATTTTTAGCAGAAAAGAATCTTTACTTTTATGCCTGATACAACTAATAGTTACACGTAAAAGAAAATGTAGAAGTGATTGTATGTGAAAGTGTTGTTTTTTACAGGCAAAATTATGGTGAGTTGTTAAACAAATTTATAATTCAGATTAGAAGTACTAATTTGGGTCCCTGGCAAAGAACTGATTGTGTACTTGAAAGCCTATCAGAATGACGTCACCTGGCTCTGAAAACACCTTAGTTGTTGGCCATGAGCTGTGAGTTTCTGATCACCCTGGAGAGTCTAAGTCTTTTTAAATGTTAGTTAGTCTTTGCTTTTCTTTATAGCTATTACAGTTAATTGAAACAAGCTACCTTGTAGATGTATAGTTTGGTGAATTAGTTAACATTTTAATGTGGTTTTCTGTTCAGCTGACAAGCTGTCTACCGACGACCTGAACTCCCTGGTTGCCCACGCACATCGTCGCGTCGACCAGCTGAACCGAGAGCTAGCAGAACAGAAAGCCAGAGAGAAGCAGCACATTGCTTTAGCCTTGGAAAAGCAAAAGCTGGAAGAAAAGCGGGCCTTTGACTCCGCAGTGGCAAAAGCATTAGAACATCACAGGAGTGAGATAGAGGCTGAACAGGACAGAAAGGTAGAAGACATAAGTGTGATTGCCTAACACTTGAAGTGAATCTGACCTTTTTTTAAATGTGGAAAAACATGAGTTTATTTAAGATTGAGAAAGACTTTTTCAGAAACTGTCCAGCCAAAGTTCGATTCTCATTTTCCAGAGTTGCAGAATACTGCTGTTACCTGTAGTCAGCAGGAGGCCAGATGAAAATACCATGGCTGGTCTTCAGCAGCCGTTCTCAGTGTGGCTTGGGCCTCCGGGTCTGCCTAACAGCCCTCAGGAGGGCCACGTGAGCAAAAGTACTGCAAAATAACCCTAAAGATGTTGTTTGCATCTCCTACTCTCATTCTCTCACTGATGTCCAGTGGGGTTGTCCAGAGAGTACCTGATATACGATGGTATCATTGGTCTGGCAGCTAATAGAATGTGTGTGTGTGTGTGTGCGTATTTAAGTGAATCTAACTTGATCATCTACTTCTAGACATCATGTCAGCAGTCATTGACTTTAAAATAAAGTCATGGCCACCCACCTCTTGAATGGAGCTTTGGCCCTTGTTCTAGTCAGAACTTCTAGGGAAGGATTAATCCAATCAGGTTACTGTGTGTTGAGCAGGTGCAGATGTGCCAGAAAGTAACGAGCTGCTGCTGTCGGGATTGTCTAGTTTGTCCTTTCTCAGTGGAGCTTTTGCCCCTTAAAGCAGTACTGAGAGAATCACCATTGGACTCTGAGTATATTTTTCTCTGCCAGTGTTTTTAAGAGAAGATGCACTTGTTCTCTAGTCTTCTGTCTGGGCACGTCATGTGGTAAATGGGTGTCTGTAGACCGGCTTGGGAACTCGACTGCTCACCCTGTTTTCGTGTTCTCTCAGCTGCACAGTTGACCACTTCCTTCACCTTGAAAGTCTTCCCTTTGTCGTCCACCAGGGGACCACATTCTTCTGGCTTTTGTCCCACCTTGCTGGCCACTCCTTGGCTTCCTTCTTTGCCCAGCCTCTCTAATACTGGCGTGCACTGAAACCTAAACTCCATCTAAACTGTACCCAAGTGCTCCCGTGGCTTGGAAATATAAGTATTACCTGTCACTTAGGATATTTATGTTGCTAGCTCTGATGTCCAGCTCTTAGTCTGCCTTGGCTTCTAGTTGCCTGTCTAGTAGCTGACTTGTGTCCAGCTAGATTTTCAGTGGTCGTTTGCAACTCAACACACACTTCTTCGTTCTCTCCATTCGGTCTCTTTGTTCCTCCCTTAGCTCGTTTCTCTCTAAGTAAAACTCCATCTACTCAGTTGCACAAGCAAGAAGTTGTTCTTAGTTGTTCCTCCATCAACTTGCACATCCAGGCCATTGACAGATTCCGCCAGTTCTGCATCCAAAGAAAATCCCAGATCTGTTCACTTTTTACTTCTCTCTTTTCTCCATTCCCGCCACCTTAGTCCAGAGTTTTAGCTCAACAGGTTCCACGTTTTCATACTCATCTTTCTGTGTCTTATCCACACAGGCAAGCGGTCCTTGTAAATCACTCAGATTGAACACTAGGCTGCTGAACGCTCTGCACAGTGCCCACTGCATTTGCTCTACATTCCAGACTTTTAATCTATACCAAAGGCCTCTTGAGCTTATTCCTGTTTGCCGTCAACCAAAGTTTGCCTTCCTTCCCTCATTTACCAGGGGTGCTGGTTTTGTTTTGAGGTGGGGGTACCTTGACTATAGCTTTTTCTTTGGCGGTCTTTGCTCTGCCTGGTACATTGTTCTGGTCCCTCACTTTTCACCTCAGCAAAACCATTTCTACCACTTCAGTCTAAGGTAGGGCCTCTGGGTTACTTTCTGTGATATTGCCCTATTTATTTTCTTAGAAACAACTGTCACAGTCCAAGATGTCCGTTTTGCTTATTGTCTGGTTGCCTCCCAGCATATAGCAGGCCTTGCCTGGCACAGGGCTCACACTTCAGAAATATTCGTGCAGTGACAAACTGTATCTACTTATTAATTGTTTCTGAGAATAGGTAAGTTCATGAATTATATGTAATCAGTGTTAAATAATTCTTAGTATGACCCATGGCTAATTGTTAGTCAAGGCTTTTCATAGTTTTGGTTATTGGCCCATGGTGAATCTAAATTTATATAAAATAAACAGTTTCTTTGAGCAGTTTTCTTTGTTTAGAAGAAAGTCTGTTTAGTAACTGCCAGACACCTATTAAGTTTCTTAGCAGTTCTTCACAGCAGGCATTATTATTCACAGATGAGAAAATGGAGACTTGAGAAAATAAATAATTTCCCCAGGGTCCCTCAGATGGTTGTGGTGAAGTTGTATTTGATCCCAGGTCTTTCCCCACGATCTAAAATATGTTAATTCTCAAGGGGGAGTAAGCGATTTGGGAAGTGACAGTACTTCGTGTAGGAAGCAGCATGGTAACATGAAAGAAACACAAATTCTGGAGCCACAGAGACCACTGCTTGAAATCTGATTTTTGCCACAACTGTGTGACCTTGTTTGAGTCACCTTTCAACATTCAACTTTCTGATTCATGTCAGAAGTAGAAGTAAAATATGTGATGGCGTGCGTGGCACATACTAGGGGATCGGGGTGTGGGGGCTGCTGTCGTCACTGTTACTAGTCTTCTCGTTTTCCAAAAGCGCATGCAGAGAAGTGGGAACTAATCGTGACTGTTGCACAGGTAGAGGAAGTCAGAGATGCCATGGAGAATGAAATGAGAACCCAGCTTCGCCGGCAGGCCGCTGCCCACACGGATCACTTGCGCGACGTCCTCAGGGTGCAGGAACAGGAACTGAAGCATGAGTTTGAACAGGTGAGACCGGCCGCAAAGCACCGACTCCCCTCAGCCTCCCTTTGCCCTTTCCATTCAAAGTGGTCTCTCTTTCCTTTTCATCGCGCTTTGCATGTCATTCCCTCTGAGGACTCGGAAGGCTGGGGCAGCCTTCCCATGGTCCCTACCCTGGAAGTGGGGCTTTTGTACATTTGGAGAACTGCTCCCTTTTCCCTAAAGGTGTCCCTATACGGATCTGGTGTGTTTTGTGTCTGTGTCCTGTCTTTGGAGCCTTCACAGCTTTAAGGGGGCTGGTGCATGGGGTTTCAGGAGCACAGGTGTTAATACTTGACACAGTGTAACTGAAGAACAAGCTCATTCAGCCAGTGCGTCAATATCTAAGTGCCAGCCCGGTGCCAGGCAGGGCCTGCTGTGTACTTAAGTGCACCTGTGCTCAAAGCAGACCACCAGACAGAAACGAGGAAACAAAACGGACGTCTCAGATTGTGATACTTGTTTTTAAAAGAAAACAAATAGGGCACTGGGAGAGAATTGGCCCTGCTTTATTTCTGTAAACTCCTGTGAGTGATGTGGTAGTGCCTAGATTTTTTATCTCAGGAAACTTCCAAGAGAGGTTAAGTTTGGATACCTTCAGTCATAATTAGTTTCTACTCAGCAAGTCATTTATGATATACTCACTAATTATTTTGTCTCACAAGAAGGGAATGAGGTTTTTCACATAAGAAAGTCTTCCAGAAAATTGAAATTTATGCCAATAGAAAGGCATTTTACTTTAAATTCTATTTGATGGGTATTTTTCTGAGAAAAATGAGTAGGAGACTCTTACATAGAGGATATTGAGTACAATTTAATGATGTTTGCATGGCAGTACAGTTACTTTCTAAAGTCGGTCTTTTTCTCACTTTAATAGCCTTCTTTCTTCTGCTAGGCCGCCTCCTGTAATACTGGCTTCTGTTAGTAACGTTACAGAAAGTTACACATCAGATATGCATTTAAGGAAATTTTGATACCGTACACGTTGTAATGTGGGCAGTTCGTGAGAACTGTTTTGAGGTTTTAAAGGCCCCCTTTCCTTTTGGAGGCAAACAGTTGCTAGAATACTTCAGTGTCCGTTCATTGAGGTGGGTCACTTCTTTCTGTACACTATTTATGTTTTACTTCAGGATCTGTCAGAGAAACTCGCCGAGCAAGAATTACAGTATCGTCGGCTCAGTCAAGAGCAAGTTGACAACTTCACTCTGGATATAAACACTGCCTATGCCAGACTGAGAGGGATCGAGCAGGCTGTTCAGAGTGAGTACATGGGCCTCTGAGACGATTTATTCAGCCCAGCTTCTTAGGGACCTTTCTTGTTACGAGAGCTATGGGATGTGTGCATTGGCGTCAGGGCGTAGAGAAGCCAACGTCACTCTAATAAACATTATTCATTTCTTAGAAACTTAGCTCCAGATTTGGTAAATTGGAATAAAGATGTGAGGATATTTAAAAGAATCTAAATAAGTGTAAGTTTTACTCCTTATTATGATAGACATGAGGTCACCATTTACAAGGCAGTTTACTCAACACATTTTGTTATGTCTCATGTGGCCTGGCTGGAGAAGAGGTCAGTGTGGCCCCCGCTAGCCCCGGCTGTGCCAGCCTGCCCTGCCCTGTTGCTGGAGGGCTGTCTGGAGGTGGTGAGCTGCTGCTTCCACACACCAAAGGGACAGTAGTTATGCTGAGGCCTCCATGACCCGCATGGAAAAGGAAATGTCTGAACAATGAAGATGTTGATAAAATGGGTTTCTGTGGGGTATTATGGGATCTTTTTGTCAGGTAAAGGTGAAAATTATTAAGTTTATTTGAAGTCTTCCATCACTTTTCAGGAAGTTTCTAATGGCCTTAGCATAAATCTTAGCCTGATTTAAATATGTTTCCATCTCAAACATTTCTGCGGATAAATACATCTGGATGAGATGCCCTGCACTGTCTTAGACGTCGCAGAGAGAAGGGAGACTCGGCTGTGCTTGTGCTCGTGCATACACTCTTGGCCGTGTCCATGGCTGTAGGGAAAACCAGTCCTCATCAAACATGTTGTGGCTTGTTGCCTCACCTGAAGAGGAAAGAGCACTCCAGAAATAAGTGGTGGGATGGGGTCAGGAGAGGGTCTTTGTGGCCCCATCTTCCACACCTGTGGGTTTAACTTATCGAAGGTACATCAGTTCTCTGGATGTATGAGGAGGATGTATAGTCAAGTGGAAAGAAAAATGTCCTTCTTTGCCTTTTTTGTAGGTCATGCAGTTGCTGAAGAGGAGGCCAGAAAAGCCCACCAGCTCTGGCTCTCGGTGGAGGCGTTGAAGTACAGCATGAAGACAGCGTCTGCAGATCAGCCCACTGTTCCGCTGGGCAGTGCAGTCGAGGCCATCAGAACCACCTGTGCCGATAGTGAATTTGCCCAAGCTTTAACTGCAGCTATCCCTCCAGAGTCCCTGACCCGTGGGGTATACAGTGAAGAGACCCTTAGAGTCCGTTTCTATGTAGTCCAGAAACTGGCCCGAAGGGTAGCGATGATCGATGAAACCAGAAATAGCTTATACCAATACTTCCTCTCCTACTTGCAGTCCCTGCTCCTATTCCCGCCTCAGCAACTGAAGCCACCAGTGGAGCTCTGCCCTGAGGATATGAACACATTTAAGTTACTATCATATGCCTCCTATTGCATTGAGCATGGTGATCTGGAGCTGGCAGCAAAGTTTGTCAATCAGCTGAAAGGAGAGTCCAGACGAGTGGCACAGGACTGGCTGAAGGAAGCCCGGATGACTCTAGAAACTAAACAGATAGTGGAGATCCTGACAGCATATGCCAGCGCTGTAGGAATAGGAACCACTCAAGTGCAGCAAGAGTAAGGCCTAGGAAGAGTTTTGTAACATCCTAGTTCATGTCAGAGGAAATCCGTAATAGCTACATGAAGGGTTTGCAGCAGGGTGTCAGAATTGTCTAGAAAGGAGCAGGTTACCAATGCTGTTCTAAATGTTAACACCTGTTGCATTTATATTATTTCCACTTGCTATCATGTCATTGAACTCCAGGAAGTACTTCCTTTGCAACTTGTGTAACATTTTCCGTTTTTCAGGTTTTACTGATCAGGCTTGTGAGCCAATCAAAATAATACCTGTGATCCCTATTACTATTGATTTTGCCCTTGCAGCAAACGGAATAAAACAAAAAGATGAAAACTGAGTAGCTTATCCCTTTTCAAAACAGTTCCGTTTCCAGCTTGTGTGTGTAGAAAATCTCCTTGCGAAGCAGCAGCAGCACAAGTAGGCAGTCCTGGGCACTCTGTTTCCAGGCTGTGAACTGGGTCCCAGAAGTCCGAGAGCGCTCTTGGCTTTGGAGCGTGTGATGAACTGATTCCTGCTGGTCAAACTCAAGAGTGATGTGCAAGCTAAAATGCCAAATATATTTACGGTTGGAGTTATATCATTCAAGTGATTCAAAAGCACTAGAAATAGTATGTATCTCAAATGTTTTTTTTTTCCCAAATGTTTTTCATTGCAGCTACCACAGGAAAAAATTATTTCATTTTGGGACTGAACACACACACACCCCCACCACTGATTCCCCTGTGAACCTCTTCTTTGAAGTGTGGGCATGCTGAGCCTAGAGCCTTAAAGGGACTGAGTAATTTCGTGGTATTTATGAACTAACTGCCATAAAACCGAGAGAACTCTTAACTTAGTTTATGTCTCTGAAGACTAGGACAATTGCCATATTGTGTAAATGTTAACATTCATTTATTTTTTACTCCATGAAAATACTGTCAATTTTTCCCCAAAACTGTAACTTCCTGTTGGGGGTTTGTGTTCACAGAGATTGTTGAGGCAGTTTTTCTTAACGTCAGATCTGCCCATATGAAAAAAGGGAGGGGGTTCTATATTACATTCCCGAAAGGATTACAGCTCCTGAATTTGGATTGTTACATTCAAGTCTGCATCACACTTGACCTTGTCCTTTCACTTGGGGGTCCATTGGTCCATTTTGGCCTAGTTTGATTTTAATATTCCTTACATTCCTCCTGAGTGGATTATTTTATTTAATGTTCTTGAAGACATTTTTATTTTTTATTTTCTTTAGAGAAAAACTGGTTGAAGAGAGAAAATATTGATGTGCCAGGTAAACACTGATCTGTTCTCTCTTGTATGCCCCCAACTTGGGACCTGGCCCGTAACCCAGGCATTTGTCCCCACCCGGAATTGAACCAGTGACCTTTCGGTACCAAGCACTCAAAGAGTGATGAGGCATTTTCTCTTGCGGTGCAGCATCGTGACTCACTGAAGTTCTAGCAAGTGCTGAATCCCATGCAAGCACCGAGTGCTGAAACCTTTTTCCTTGTCAAGATGTGATGAGTACAAGGTTTGACGAGTACCAAGGTTGACTGTTCGCTGATTGGAACACAAGCTTTGGGTGACGTCCTTAATTTCTACAGGTAGAGGCACTCTTGGCACCTATGAGCTGTTAAGTTTTTACTAGAAGATAATGAAGTTTTTCTAAATTAAACTTTTTTTTTTATGCCTTTGGAACGGAAACTGCAAAGCTACTTGCCTATTTATTAGAAGTGTTTGTAATTTCTGTCTTTCTTGTAAAATACATACCATATAACTTCCTGAGATGTTACTTAACCCTGCGAGTGAAGAGGCCTTTACTTGGGCCTGAAGAGCCTTTACCTGGGTTCTCAGTTCCACTTGGAGGAGGCGTGACCCTGGACAGCAGGGACAGGGAGCTTCACTCCAGCAAGCGCTGAGTTACACCTCTGCCACCGACCTGAAGCCAAATCATCCTTTCTGCCTTGCTTGCATTGTGTTGTCTCAGACTATATTTTAGTCTTAAACTCGGTACCTTATTGCCTCCCTCCTGAGTGCTATAGAACATTTTAAACTCATGCCTCCAAATTTAACATTAAAACTCTGATCTTTGCTTTAATGTTCTTTAAAGCCAACGGTTACAAATTAAAATGTAATTTTAGTCTTTTTTAAAGGCACACTACTTATATATTCCTTAGTATTATGAACTCAGACCCTCTGCTCTTAACAGATTCTGGGTAAAAGCAGTTTCCAAGTCCCAAACGGGTTGTCCAATCAGTTTTCAGTTTGTTTGAACTCAGTGCAAAACAACTGATAATTTGACATAAAAGAGAAATAGAAAGGATTAAATATCAACCAAATCACTCTTCACTGGGCCCAGTGGTCACCATTGCTCCAATCCAAGGCTAAGCTTCCCTGGTTTCCTTCCCATTGATGCATTTAAGGTTCCCTGAGGTCAGCGGCGGAACACGAGAAAGCAAAGGTGGTGAAGGAAGGAGTATCACCAGGCCACTCTGCCCTTTCCCACGTGGGACAGTGATGTGGTTTCACTGGCTTGTTAGTTCGAGTGAGCTGTACAGATACTGTCCTGGGGTCTTCAGGTACAGGAAGGCATTCTGGGGGGATTAATTGTAAGGCAAAAGCCAATGGAGGTGCCATTACTGTGGGAACAGGCCACCGGTATCAGTGGCAAAGCTTAGGTTTCCCGTCAGTAAATTCCATCATGACCTTTACTCCTCTTGGACATTCTGTTTCCAAGAGTAAATCTTGCTGAGTTGTGTGAACTTTTATTGGGCTTTATCTCTAGCAGTCCTGATTCCTCTACAGAGGTCACAGCTCCACAGGTCTGAACAGCATTCTGTTAGGTTCCTTCACTGCCCACTTTGTGTCCCTTACATGTTGCCATCCTATGTCCTAGAGTGGGGTTTGAAATATCTGTAGCTGTTAAAAACAGCTGCGTATCACCCACTTGGAAGTCCACGACAAACCCACAGGACACCAGTTCAGATGGATGCCCCATCAGCTCCAAAGCCATCCAGTGAAGATTCAGCTAGGGCTCAGCCACGGGAGGAGGACCCTCCTCAGTGAGTACTGGGCCAGGAAGAGACATTTGCAGGTGCCAAGGAAAGAAGAGGAAAGGGGCTGAGTTTAGAGGCTTCCAGGTGGCAGTAGCTTCTCCTTGGAAGTTGTAAACCAAGATCGAAAGGCTAATCTACCCAATGTCCTTTTGCTCATTTGCTGATATGTTCATGGACTAATGAAACACATGAACACATTAAGCAGCTAACTTCTGTAACCCCTACCCTCTTGTCCCTCAATTAGAAGTCTTAAACTGACATTCTAGGAGAAAATAATGAGTGCTCAGGTTTCTAAAGTCATGTGAATGGTTCCCAGCTTAGTGAGGACGGTAAATGGAGATGGGAACAGACACCAATACAGTAGCCCAAAAATAATCCTGGAGGGTAATGATGAAGGTGCCGTTCTGCCGAGAGCTCCTGGGGCGCTCAGTAAATCTGGGAATCACAGGAGCAAAGCAGCCTGTGGTAAGGAACCCCTTGTGAAGGGAAGGATGCTGCTGCAGAACTCACAAGCTCATGTCACCTTTCAGTACCATCTGAAAGCCATGATGGTAAGAGACAAGCAGAGCTTCTTGACCAACCTGATGACTAGGAATACACAATCACGTCAAGACATTTCAATCCTGTCAGCACGAGTGCTCACTCGGACACTGAGTGTAATACAAGACGGGAGAGCATGGGGAGAGGAAACACTTTTGCGCAAGCCCCAAGTCCGGTGGGAAGACTCCGGCAAAGGCTCTACGAAGATGATCGGGCCCTGGCTGGTGTGGCGTGGTTGGCACTGCCCAACAAACCGAAAGGCTGCGGGTTCAGTGCCCATTCAGGGCGTGTGCAGGAGGCAACCTGTTGATGTTCTCTCTCGAGTCACTATTTCTCTCCCATCCTGTCTCTGGAATCAATTAAAAAAAATCAATGGAAATGCATATATGCCATTAATTCCAATATTTATTTACAGCCTTCATTTTCCCAGCTGTGCAGCCTTAACTCCCACCATTGTCATTTTGTCCTAAGATGTACAATTTTTCCCCACATAAATATCTGTGAAATTGGGATACCACTGACCCCAAATCAATATTGTGACATAATTGTAGGCAAACCTCCTTTAGACACCTTCTTTAAAATATGTAGGTGCCAATGTCATAGCATCAGCCAAACAAAAACTCAAGTTCAGAACGGGAGGGCGAACCACGCCGATGACGGCAGTGTGACGTCAGCGGGCACACACCGCAGGTGTGCAGAGCTTATGCCGAAACCAGGACCCGTGCATCTGCAGAACTGAGAACGGGGCTGCTCTGCATGAATGGTAAACCTGGAGTGGACGGTTCAGTAGGCATCGGATATGGAATTTAACCTTAAAATAAGCCAGTGCTGTATCAACTATTTCAAAGTTCACCAAACCTGTATTCTTGCTTAATTCATATCACAGTTAAATAGTAACATCTCATGCTAGGCCACAGCTGCTCCTGATTGGCCCATTTCATTTGCCTTCACTGATGTCACCATCGCTGTCACTGCTGCTGTCACTATCACTGTCAGAGGCCAGTGCAGTTAGGTGTTCCAGCGCTTCCCTGTAAAGGAAAATAAGACAGGAGAATTACACTGAGATTCGGTCTTACTGGGGGTGGGACCCTGCAGGTTCAGTACGTTAACAAAGGAAAGCTTCTAACAGCCAAACCTATAGGCCTCCCTGATTTATGTAACAAATGAGGTAACTGTTGAATCGATACATCCTTTTTGCAAAGAAAGGAAATTCAGGGGGTAGAAAGCTATACACATTTGAATGAGGACATTCAAATTTGACCATTCAAATGGTCTGCTCCATTTCTATAACTTTTTTTCATGGTGACCGTACAGTAGCCACTTACTTCTGTTCCTGGCTGATCACAAAGTCCGTCATAACCCTCCGGGTGAGGCCCTCACAAACAGGCAAGCTGAAGGCACTTGCCAGCTTCACTATCTCAATGGCCTGGGCAGGGCTGTTGGATGCTTTTGCACTGTCCATAAACTCATTCAGCAACTCGTTTCTGTAAAAGAAAGGCAAAACGTCAACATTCCCCTACTAAACCCCAGCCAAGTTTGCATGCAAAATCTAGCATTTTTGAAAGTTGTCATAAAATCAACTGTAGCTTTGGAGGCAAAGTTGCACAAAGTCTTAAACCTTAAAAGGACTAAGAGAAAATAAACACCAGTTTACTGTTCCTTTACCGAGAGTCTATTCAATGTAACCCCCGTGTTGTGATCAATGAACACAGATAATAAATCAATGTTTGCCTCAGCTGCCCTATTAGGGTGTCCAACCATTTGGTGTCTCTGGGCCACACTGGAAGAAGAGTTGCCTTGGCCCACACATTAAACACACGGTAACATGGAATCCAGAAAAGTCCCATAATATTTTAAGTGAATTTATGATTTTGTGTTGGGCTGCGTCCACAGCCATCCTGAGCTGCACGACGCCCACAGGCCCCAGGCTGGACACCCCTGCTGGGCGGTGGGTGTGATGGTCCATCTGCCTGCCTGTCAGACCAGGTGCCGTGGCTGAGGCATGTGAACAAATTCCAATCGCCCCACGGTCAGAGTTAAGCCCATGCAGCTAATTCCAAGATGTACCCAGACAGGCCCATTAACTTCAACTTACCTAGGGATCTTATTATGCTTCCTGAAGAGCCCCAACATCTTCCTGTTCAGGATGAGAAAGGAGAAGGTTGTGAACACTAACAGAACTGAAGGCAGTGCACCTGTTCTCCTGCACTCCGCTCAGCTGTCCTCCCTACTGACAGTGGAAGCTCCAGAAGACGCACAGCCCTGTCTTTACAGCACAACCACCTCAGGCAACTCATCTCCCTGTTTCCTCCTTCATCTGTGCTCCGTTCAACCTGATTCTGATTTGCTGCCGGTGAGAACTGCAGGGGCAGATCCTCCTCCAGAGGGTCACTCCGGTCCTCCCAGGCAGGGCTGTCCTGTGGGCAGCCGGAGGACAGGGATGCAACAGAGCACGTATGGCTCTTCCCTCTCCTACCATCAATGTGAGGTCAGTGTGTCCTAAAACTATGTGACGAAGAGCAGGCTCAGATTAAGGCATCAGTCTCATGCGTGTGCTCGCCACCATCCTGCCACATGCAGGACAAAGGAGAAACACACACATTCAGCTCCCATGACTCAGCTGAGGTCCGTACCCCTGCGCCAATCATCACAGCCTGATTCACAGCAAGTGTGTCTCCGCCTGCCTGAAGTGACACATTTGAGTGAGCATCAGATGTTTCTGATCCGAGCAGCAGAGCAGGTCCTGTGTGTGACTCACATTCCGGAGACCAGTTCCTGGAGACAGTGAACAGCCGCCGCTCTGGACTGACAACTGCACATTCAAACTCAGTTCCTTTCGTGCGCTGAAGAAGCCACGTACAAGGGCGCCCCCCTCACTGACTCTCAGAACTAAACACAGCGGAACCACCCAATCGGGATGGTTCTACAATGTTTTCTTTGCTAACTCCTCTGCTTTTGGAAAAATGAGTAGGCAGTCTCCATTCACAAACACTACAAGTAGAGTGGCACAAAGCAAAGACAGGTTCTACTCAAGGCCATATTTAGTATGTTCTGGTAAATGCCAGCTTCTTGAAATCCAAGCACACAGTCCACATTTTAAGCTTGGTGGTAAGAGAACACCCACAGTAAAATACTTAAGAAACCAAATGCCCATAAACACTTTCAAAAATAAAATTCTTTGATCACTTTATCTGAGTGGACAGACAAGTGCTTACTTGCCCAGATATAGAAAACAAAAAGGTCATTGATGGAGAGAAAGTAGCCCACTGAGCCATGTTCTCTTAAATCACGTATAATATGGTCTTCTTCCACAAGTTTTCTTTTTAAGTTCCCACAGAAAACGCATTTGTCTCCTGATAAACTATACACCACACAGCCCCACCTGAGAAACTCTGCAGACCAGGTTAAATGTTCTCTGAAATCCAAGCAAATGCTTCTAACTTACACGTGTGACATTACACTCACCAGGCTTCCTGGGTTCTGCCGGCCCGTAGGAAGAGGACAGCTATGCAGTTCAGAGAGCTGGCTGGCCAGTCAGGGGCGGTCTGCCTGGCGTCTTGACTCTCGTAAGTAGACTTGATATCTGCAGCGCAGTCAGCAAACGCCACCTGAAGCTGAGAGGCTGTTGGAGTCAGCAGAACTGCTAACTGGTTTTATGGGAACTTAAGTTTGAGAGACTACACAGGACCAGCAAAGTTTTTTGAGCAATGCATTTTACCATTTGAACACATCACGTATGTTATAGCACACATATAGCAATACAGTAAATATAATATAGTAAAAAATAAGGCATCCTGCCCTGGGGAAACCCTGGGTTTTTTTTAGGCAGATATTTTTAATGCAAGCTGTTACAGTCAGGACAAAAACATGCTATTCTCATGTTGCTTGCTTCAGACTACAGGAGTGAGAGTGACTTTAGACAAGGTATTCTGCTAATGGTTGGGTTAGATCTGGGTTTAGATGGCAAAATTCTGCACAATGACAGATGAAAGCAGGAAAGTTATCCCCACAGGGCCCTCACTAGTAGCAGATACACTTAAAAAAATTATTTATTTATTTATCTTTCCAGGGGAAAGGAAGGAGAGAGGGAAACATCAATGTATGGTTGCCTCTAGTGCGTCCCCTACTGGTAACTGGCCTGTAGGGAACTGGCCTGCAACCCAGGCATGTGCCCTGACTGGGAATTGAACCGCGATCCTCTGGTTTGCAGACCTGCACTCAATCCACTGAGCTACACCAACCAGGGCGCAGATATACTTTTTCAAAAAAGATTTTATTTATTTATCTTTAGAGAGAAGGGAAGGGAGGGAGAGAGATATTGGTATGTGCCAACCGACTGGCTGTCTCTTGTACACCCACAACTGGTTGGGGACCTGGCCCACAACCCAGCATGTGCCCCAACTGGGAATTGGACTGGCGACCTTTCTGTTCTCAGGCCAGTACTCAGTCCACTGAGCCACACCAGCCGGGGTGAGGATACACCCTTCAGTACACATCTAACAAAGGTAATGAAACTCGAGTGTCAATACAACCCTACCTCTGGTGGGTGCTGATCCCTCGCCATGAGCATCAGAATTTCTTTCTTCAGGTCATTGCGAAAAGTGTGACCATATTCTTTACTATCTTGAAACAAAAAAGGAATGTAGTGAGAAGTGATCGCCAGGATGTAAAACTCTGGCTGACCTTCATCTCCTGTCAGCCGTCACCCATACTTTTCAGTGAGTGAAAACAAGTCATTGGCATCACCCATTCAAGGTTTATTTCAGGGTTCCTGAAAACCACCAGGATGCTTCATGGTAAGTTAGTAAGAGCAGTGAGAGCCAATGCTGCTCTCAGTCAGGTGCAAACATAGCACACACACTGCACTTGAGCTACCGCCAGCTCTGAATGGTAGGATCCTGTTCTACAGCATTTGTGAGTCCTGACCTTTTATACACATTAGTGCAGTCTTGTGAAGAACTAGTAGGGCAGGGCTACAGTCTGTGTCTCAGACATGGGGCCCTAAGGCAGACAGAAACTGACTTTCTGATGTCACCTAGGGGAAAAGATACAGCATCTTCTGCAGCCCATTTACACACATACGTAAACCCCCAGTCAGGCCTGCTTCTCAGAAACGTAAGTATCACTCACTGGTCAGCAACTGAACCACGCTGATGAAACACGGTAGAGAGGAACAGGCTTTGGGGTCTGAGACCTGAATTTCTACTTAGGGCATGCCACACCAATTAGCACTGATTCTAATCTTCCCTTTGTCACATCCCACAACAGGAGCACAAAGCCTACCCTTTTCCTGTTACTAAGGAACAAGGCCATTTTAAATACATTTTCACTCACGTAACTTAATATGCAACACAAGCAAGTGATCTTGAAGTAGACCTCAACTAATACACTCAGTGTAGTCAAAAGTGGAGGTTTTCATCCCTAACAATGTCAAAATGTTTGTTAATCAAAATGCAGGACAATGAAGTGACATAGGCCGGGACTGATGAGCTGAAACCGACCTTTCCAAATTTGAGGAATCACTTCTAGCCTGTTGGCCACATCCAGTGCTCGGAGAAGATCTATCAGTACTTGGGAATGAGGAAGGAAGACCTGATTAAGAGAAATACAAGCATATTTTTAAAATATGACTTGGCAAAAACATCAAAAAAGACATGTATAATGATACATGACAACGAATCATCTTACGGAAGGTATGAGGTCCTTATACCATTTCAAGGTGACATCAATTTGTTCCATCAGACAGAGCAAATTGAAGAACTTGGAACTACAATGAAGGGGGAAAGTATGTTTAGTCTAATAGTTTACCAATTACAAACAATTTCAAGTTACATGGGGCCATGCTTAACCCAGCAGATGCTAACTGTTTTCTGGACTTCCCAATTAACACGTTCTTATTCTCAACCGGTCATTTGTGACCGCCTCCTCAGTACACTCTTGTCTCGTGGTGAGCGGACAGTAAATACCACATTCATTTTAAAGCATTCGATGTGAAGAAAGCATGTGGGCACACGGAAGACAACCACCACACACCTCAACCTCACTCAAGCTCTTGTTTTCATCTGCCTAAAAGCAAACCCATTTAATAAGTCTCAGGGTGCTCCACTATCTCCATCCTTAAGAACGAAAGGAATTGTGATAAAATCTTAATGGACCCTTGCTCCTATAAATTAAAAATTGTAAAATAGGAGGGCATACAGGAAAAAGATATGTGGATTTAATGTGTTATGAAGAAACTCAGCCTGGGCAATCAGTCCTGCCACTGCTCACATTTCCCAGTGCTCCACTAACTCCACTGCTCAGCCGGGGCGTGGCCTATAATCAGGTGAAAGGGAGGGCCGCCAGCAGCCTTCCACCTGCAGAATCGACTAATGGCGGCCTAAGAGTGCTGCATCAGTGACAAAGGATACGCTTCCGACACTTACTAATAGAAGTTACGCCGATGACTGGGTCCAATGAATTTCCAGTTGTCGCCAGTGTTTAAAAGGCCATGTACTTGGTAAGCAAGTTCTAGATCTTTGAGAGACGAGCACTGAAAATCTGTTAGTAAGCATCACTCTTACAAGATCCTTAACAGGACAGTGGCTCATTACATCACAAAAACGTATAGTTACTTGTGGGAACATTGATGCTAATTTAACATACTGCTGGCTGATGACAAATGAGTTACAAGAAATGGGGGGGAAAAGCCCCAAAAGCAAACCCTCATGTTCTGTGAAATTTAAAGCAAAATGACTTTGCTCCAGTGATTATTATAACTTAGAAATCCCACAGAACACTTGGTCATGTGCACAGAGATAAAGGGGGTGCCCCCCCCAGCATCAGCGTACAAGCAAGAAAGCCTGTGAAATGACTTCGAAACCCACCCACAGGAGAAGTGTGCAGCAAACCACAGTCCTTCCCTCCCCTGAAGTCCTGCACTTCGGGCAACAAACGCAGCACCGCGGAAGCATGTCTGTGCGTGTTTACCACCCAGGGGTGGTAAACGCCTGAAAGGACACAGGCTAAACCAGAAGGCAGTTATCTGTAGAAATAGGACATGCTGATTCATTCTGAAGCTGCTTGAAATTTTTCCTATATTAGCATGGTAAAATGAAAACCAAAACTAAAAACCAATACCATCAATTTTAAAAGCTACCGAGAGACAAATATGAAATACTCTAAAACCTTATCTGGACACAAAGGTATGAAAAAAGGCTGAAGACAATGAATCCAGTAGAGAGAGGGAAGGGACGTATGTGATTTAGTACAGATTCTGGAGAAAGAAGAAAAGAGCAACTGACACCAACAGGAGAGTAAATGTAAGAATCAGGTGGAGGCCCCACCCCTTGCTCCCAACTACAGAGAAATTTAGGAAATGAATGAAAGGAAAACAGCAGTTAAATAACAAATGGTACTTACAACTCTCATGGCTGACTGAAAAAACATATCTGAAAATGAAAATTCACAAGAGCTTTGGTTACTCTAGACAAAATTTTCTATTTTCATGTCAGTAACATTAATAAAATCCCTGGCAATAATACTAGTAACATATAAGATAAACCTAAACAAACAAAACCTGAAGCAGAGAGGAAGTATACAGCAAAGTGCTACAAGCACTTTGGCTTTCTCAGAATGATCACCCAAAAGATTACTAAGCTAAAGTAAACCCTGTCCCCGTAATAAGGCCTCTGATGACAGACAGGAAAACAAGTTCTCTGTACATACCATCATCTGGGTCCTGTGGGGAAAACTTCTTTCCCATTAGTTCATTCATGATGTCATAGATCACAAGGGACGATCCTTTTGAAGGGCTTTCTGCAGAACAAGCAATGATTATGAGTCCACTCCCAGTGGAGACTTTTCCCTTCCTCCTTAGTCCTTCACGGCTCAACACTGATTGAAGTAGCCTTGAATGGTGTAACTCAGTGGACTGAGCGCAGGCTGCGGGCCACATCCCCAGTAGGGGGCGCATGAGAGGCAACCACACACTGATTTCTGTCTCCTTTCCCCTCTCTCTAAAGGTAAATAAATAAAGATCTTGGGGAAAAAACAAAACACTGATTCAAGTAGAGAGGACACAAACAGACACCCTCACCAAGTGTACACGCTTAGAAAAACCAACAGTTTTTGCTAGTGATCATTTTGTGTTCCTTTTAAGAATAAACAGGATGAGCTGCCCAAAGAAAATGTACAATTAATGGACATGGGCAGCCCTTTAAAATCACATGAACTGAGTATTAATGGGTCAGAAAATGTACCAACAATACAGGTGTAACATTCTCACACTCTGCTCATTCCACCACCTGCCTTACCTGAGCCACGTGCGCGTGACAACAGTTTTTTAATGACAACACAGATGTATTTTTTCAAGCATGTTTCCATTTGCTAGCAATCTTAAGTGTTTTATGCATTGTGTGACAATATATTTTATATGCATTATTTTCCCAGTATTTTAGGCTTTCTCCTTTGGGTAAATTCCTAGAAATGGTTACTGTAGGCAGCCAATTTACAAACATAAGACAAATTGGGGGGAAATAAAGAGACCGACACTCCTCCCTTCACTCTGCCTCCACGGTCACAGGCATTGCTTAGGAAGGGTAAGTACCGCCGACCCTGGTCAGCAAGTGACCCAATGCCATACATCATAGCACAGAGGAGCGCAGAGGCTCGGGGTCAGTTCTACCACAACGTTGCCAAGGCTGAGTAAAATTTGAAAAGATATGATCATATGGAAACCACCTGTTCCCAAGATCAAGTCACCCACCTGCTCCAACCACCCTAAAAGATATCAAACTTCCTTATAGGTGAAAATGCACATTTTGTAAAATTAGCCCTCCAAAATAGAGACAATCAAGTTCTTCTGTTGTTTTTATATATAAAGTCTGGTGTAGGGAGAAGGACCAGAACTGTCATTTCTGAACCAGTGGGCTCTTTCTCAAGTTGGGGCAAATCAGTTAAGAACCAGCAGACACAGTGCTACTACGTGCTTCCCAAGCATGGGACAAGACCCTGTGCATGATTCATTTAATTGCCACACCTAACAGTGTAACTCAGGCAAGGCATCCAGTCCATTCTGACAGAGCTGGTAAATGGCAGAGGTGACATTTCACCTCGGGTGTGCCTTGCTCTCAAGTCCATTCAACAGAGCACAGCTCCCAGCAGGGAGAAAGCAGGTGACAAATGTAGCCTCAAGACTCTCACACAAGACTTCAAAACAAGATCAAGGCTACTGTGGGATACCACTGTCCAACAACTTCCTGCAAAGACGAGAATGTTCCATTCTGTACTACTGAGCAAACCAGCCAGCTGCTGCATATGGCTACCGAGCACCAACACAACAATGAAACTTTAAATTTTATTTAAATAGCCACATGTGGTAGTGGGTGGCTATTGCACTGGAGAGCAAAAGAAACTCCCAATTGAAGTACCTTCTGATCAGTTCTTTCTTTTTAAAAAATTTATTCGTATTAAAGAGAGGGAGGGAAAGAGCATTGGGGAGAGAGAGAGAGACAAAGAGAAAAACATCAGTTAGTTGTTCCACTGATCTGTGAATTTGCTGGTCGACTCTTGTATCTGCCAGGTGCTGGCATGGAACCCACAACTGTGGCGTGTCGGGATGCCTGAGACACGTGGCCAAGCTGGTTATTTCTGACTGTACACCAACACTGTGAGTACATTTAATGACCCCCTGCCCCTCCTGCTCAGTTTTACACCACAAAGTTACAACTTTCAAGAGTAAATTTCTGCTCAAACTGTAGGTTAATATGTAAATTTTTTCTTAATTCATACTCATAAAGGATGCTGGGTCAATTTTCTACATAAATTAAAGAACATAATGTCATACATACCATGTTGATAAAACAGCTGAATAATATAGTGATATGTTGCAAGTGAGGGTTCTCAAATTACCAGGTACATAGAAAAAAATAAAAATAAGTCAAACACAGCTATCTAAAACATAGCTTACCAGGGCACAATGAACTAAAAACATATTTATGTTGATATTTAAATGAAATATGATGCATTTCTACTATTTCTTTAAACAAAGACATTTCCCAACTCATTTGATTAAAGGAAAGGCAGGAAGCCCAGACACCTATCACTAAAATGATGTATCGAATGTACGTGTGTTATGACCCTCATTTAAGACACTAAAGCACACCAACGGGAACTGATTCCCCAAACAACCTTTGATAACATTACCACTGAAAAATGTATAACCCGTTAGCACACACTTAGGTTCAAATACCTAATTATGCCAGAAAATGTCATGGGATTTAAAACTAGCTAACTCTTAAGTGAATAATTCTCCCCCAAATCGAGATCCATAAAAAAGTACCTAAAATACTAGAAGAATGTTCCAGTTTACTATAAAGATTGTGAAGGTAATAAAGGCATTCCTAATGCATAATTCTACATGTGCCAAGTGGAACGGAAATTCCCAATATATTACGTAAACAAGGAAAAAGAATTTAGTTTCTTTTTGGCTTGTCTAGGCCTGAAACTTCCGGTCAGCACTGTTTTGGTCTTAAGCAAGGGGCACTAGGAGGCATCTTTACCTATTCCGAGGGCTTTCATTTCACGTAAGGTCTGCAAGGCTGGCAATCTTCCAAATGCATAAAACCTTCGCAGGCATTTCAGAATGGTATTAAAAGTCTGTAGATTTGGTTGCACCTTCTGCACAGCCATTTGTTTCAGCAGCTCCTAGTGAAATTTAGAACAGGAAGTATTTTTTAAGCCTGGGGACAGTTTGTCCAGTGAACAAATATACTAAAAAAGAATTTGGTTGTCGGGCTGCATCTAAAACAGGTGAACATATCCCTAATTTAAGAACTAACTCTCAGTAGGACCAGTGACTCTGCCTTTTGGAGAAGCCCTCCACTCAGCTGCCCGGCCTCTACCTGATCAAGGTGTCTGTCTTCAACCTTCTGCCTAGTGAGTCTGAGACTCAAGCAGGTGAGCAGACTAAAATGGACTGTGCATTTTTCCTTTTTTAAGTGAGTTGTATGGTATAAAACATGTTTGTGTTTCTCAGTTACTTCAATCCAGCAATGTCTTTATTAAACTTTCCAGATAATAATTTTTCAGTAAGTGTGCATTAGTTTTGTAATGAAAAACCTATTACGAGAAGTAAATGCATAAAGCAGCCAGGTCTTTCCGAGTTCCAGGTGTCTGCTCTGGGCCGAGCAGCTTTCTTCTCACCCACCAGATGGCGCTACTTAGATCACAGGCTGTGGGAAGGGCGCACCCAGGCAGCCACTGTGTGAGAGACCCCAGCGCAGTGACTGCCCAGAGAAGTTCAGAGGATGTTATCTCTGTGCCATGTGTTTCTAGCAAAACATATTTTAGGCCTATTAAAAAACAAAGCAAACGTTCCTTCTTACCAACATATTATTCCATTTTTCCTCATATTTCTCATTCATCATTGCCGTTGCCTCAATCAGTGAATTGAAGGTGTGTACATCGGCTGTAAAAAGAAAAGAACCACTTTAACAAAATCGGGGATTGAAGATCAACCCCAAATGACTCAATTTAAGGCAAAGTGACCAGGCACATGTGACTCCAAGCTCATTACGACGTGTCCACAAAAGTAGACACCACTCTTCTTTTGTGTCTCTGCTCCTGTTTCAGTCATCAATACACAGAAAAAGACAAAAAGGGAGGCAATGATGGAGGCAAGATCCAAAGATTCTACAGATTCCTGAGTGGAGAAAAGAGAGTTCACCAAACACTTACCATGAAGCCTGTTGTTTAATAACTCGGTGTACAAGTTTAATGCCTGCACAGGAGCTCGGTGCTAGAAGGGGTGACAAACAAAAATAAAACATCATCAAATGCGTTCCTTTAACACAAATACCTGCATGGCTCCTGTCCTAAGGTTTGGGAACACAATGGTAAACAGTGCGCACACATTCTAGCTCTCATGAAACTCGTGCTCTGGAGTGATGGTTGTTCAGAAGGGGCCATCTGCTTCCAGGTGACATTTGGGTGGTGCCTGCAGACATTTGCAGTTGTCACAGGTGAGGGGCAGGGGGAGAATGTACCCCTGGCATGCAGAGGGCGGAGGCCAGGGAGCTACTAAAGACCCTATGAAAATACGACAGAAGAGTTCTGAGATTAAGAAACCCTGACTTAGTGGAGATTAAAGACAAAACTACATAAGCAAAGCAAATGTTACCTTCACCATTCCTCGGATCATGGTGCAGTAGGAATGTGCATTTTTCTCTGGCATCAGAGCAAAGATTCTCTCAGCATTGTTTTTTGCTCTAGACACAGGAGAGTAAGATGAACGAAGGGAGAAAGGAAAAGCAAACAATTCATTGAGAGTTTACAAATTTCTGGGCACTGTGCTAAGTACTTTACCCATATAATTTCAAACAATTCTTACCACCCAGAGAGGGAGATAAAGTTAGCACCATTTCAAAAATGAGAAGAACTGAGGCTCAAAGACCTTAAATTGTCCAAGGCTTGGCAGTTAAATGGCAGAACCAGGACTGAAAAGGGACTACAAAATGCAGTCACGTGCTGCATGAGGACGTTCTGGCATCAGCAAACGCATATACGACAGTGTAGCACAAGCACTGCTCCCAGGCTCACAGTGAGGCTGGAGGGCGCTGCCCATGGCACCGCAGCGAGCACAGCACACACAGAACAGCAGTGCGCCGCGCCACCCGGGTTCCCAGGGGAGCATGCACTCCATGATGCTCGCACAGGGAGGCAATCGCCTAGCAATGTCTTTCTCTGAATGTGTCCCTGCTGCCAAGTGGCACCCAATTAATTGTACACTCAGGGTGTTACACAAAAAGCAGCCCGTATGACACTGTCCACCATTTCCCCGTCCTCCTCCACCAGACATAGCTCCCCAGAGGCAACCAAACAAGCAGCTTGTCCTAAATCTTCATCCCTATTATCACATGTGTACATGTCATATTCTACCTAGTGCATCTACTCTTTCTTAAAAAAATATAAAATACAGGTACTGTGTTATACAAATCAGGCTATATTTCAATTCTCCCTCATACCTGTGACTTAGAAATTAAGAGAACCAAGGGTCATCAGTTCAATTCCCAATCAGGGCACATGCCTGGGTTGTCAGCCAGGTCCCCAGTAGGGGCCACATGAGCAGCAACCACACACTGATGTTTCTCTCCCACTCTCTCCCCCCTTCCCCTCTCTAGAAACAAACAAACAAACAAATAAATAAATAAGAACCAGGTTTTGAGCCAGGACAGTATTCCAAAGTCCATACTCTTAACCACTCTGTGAAATTATTAAATCTACTTAAGAAGTTTAATCTGTGATTCTATTCAATTTATCACTTCACAAGAGACTTTAGATATTAAAGATAGCTTTCCTTCTCAAGACATCCACATAAAATACCTTTCTTTTATGTAGACAGTTCTATTTGGTCAATTTAAATGTTCAAATGTTAGTTAAATGTTATCCACCATTTGCTTGGAGGTGCTGAACTACATTCTAGTATATGTGTATTCTTATGTACACAAAAATATCGAATCTTTCAAAATTAGGTCTATGTTGCAAGGGAGAACTACTGATGAACTATTAAAAGAAACAATCTGTACTTGGAGTTAAGTGGCAGGGGGTGGGGGAAGGGAATCAAGTGTGAATGTTGTGCTGTTGGTTATAAGTAAAGATCTTATGGAAAAAAAAATCCAAAGGCATATGAATACCAACTGGGACAAGTACTGTACCCTAAAATCAAATTATATTTTAGAACATTAAAGGATCATTATCTTCTTGGGGAGGGGGGTGATGGCGAGGGGAACATTCTACACACTGGAGAAAACTAGAACATGGAATTCTAATTATGAGCAACATACCTCCAAGTAGCTCCAAGCTGCTGACCAGCCTTCTTCTTAGATTTCTTAGGATCTTCCTCTGAGGCCTCTTCCTGAAATGGAACCACCACCAACAGAAATAAAACAAAAGATGACAACAAACTTCATTCTCCTGATTAGACTACTCAAAATCAGGACTACAAAGGAAACTTCAGATAAACAAAAGAAATACAGACCCAGCAGAAGGTAGAGAGGAAACCCAGTGAATGTTTATTAAGAATGTTCATTTCCTAGGTATAAGTCAGCTCATTTACAGATGAAAAGTAACGTTAGCCCTTAAAGCATCTGTGCCCGGTGTGCAGCCCAGACGGAGAAATGGGAAATCCAAACAACACGGCCTGTTTCCTGAGGGGCTGCACCCGGCTGGATCCACACAGAAATACTGTTCATTAGTAATTAGGGTGCAGGCAAGGGAAAACTATGTACCAGGGTATAGAACATAGTCAATCTCTAACGCTAACCCAACACAGCTAAAAAAAAATTTTAAGACTACATTTTATATTATATTCTAAACAAAGATCTGGAGTGAGGCTGATGTAAAGCAAGACGGGCTCGGGTAGAGCTGCCCAGCTCAGCGCTGACTGTAGCTGGGGCTGGAAGCGCACAGGGCCGGCCAGGCCAGCGAGTCTAGCAGACACTCTGGAAGCCAAGGTGTGACTGCAACCCGCTGCATTTGCACTTTAAAAATAATCCACATTTAGTGGAGAAAAATGGAAAAGACAAACTGCCATCACCCAGAAATGCTTAATTTTGATATGATTTTTCCTTATGCATATGAAATTTTTTAAGAAAAATGGAATACATATTGTCTAGCCTATTCTCCCACTTAGCAATTATTTTTCCATATGCAAACAGATCTATGCCAGTACTTTCATCAGCACGTGACACTAATATCACAATTCAACCACTCGCTATTGGACATGTCATTTGTTTCCAACGTTTTTGCAATTATAGGTATTACTATATCAAGAAAAATGTCATACAGTCATATCTTAGTACTCGTTGGCTCCAGAACTCATTAAACCCTGTACTTATCACATTTTGATGAGAAAAAAATGTTTTAGCACTCGGCGTCTGCTTGGGACTTGCTGCACTTGAGAACATGTTTGAGTCACGACGCCATCCCACAAAAGAAAACACTTCATTGTTTGGTACTCATCATGAGTTCCAGAACGAATTAACGACGAGTACCGGGGTACCACTGTATGCACATCTTTGTTCACATGAGCCAAAGGCTTCCTTGGGATCTTTTTCAGGAAGTCAAACACCTGGGCTGAGAGAGGCTACATATAACTCAGTCCCATCAGGCCAGCCTCTGGCACGTGCGCTGTATCCCCAGCAGAGTGGGCCCACTCCTGTACGAAGCTGTGAGGGGACTGTGGCCAGGTCCTTCCCTGTCTGCCACACATCATACCATCACTGTACTTAACAACATAGAAGTCTGCAAACATTTCTAGTCAAAACTTTGCCTGCCTGTGGTAGACACAAGGTCAAAGTATTTTTAAAGGAAGGGTTCAAATAACTGCTTAACCTCTCCCATCCTCTGCACCGCTTTTTAAAAAATCAAAATACTGTTGCACACATTTCAGAACAAACCTCTACTATACGAACACATAACATGAAAACCTGCCTTATTTGAGGTGTTACTACAGAAAAAAATTTTAAAATTATTGCCAAAACACATTACCAACTCTTCTGATTTTTCACTTTGTTGAAAATGATTATCAGCTGGGGGCTCTTGGTCACCAAAGTAACACAATAAATCCAAGAGACTATTTGTTGTTTCCAGAGATACAGTGGTTCCTGTTAGTGCACAAGAGAAAAAGGGAAACTTCGATCATCAAAGAACTAAAGCCCATTAGATTAAAATTCTTCACTTTTCCTATGAGCTCCGGCTTTCTGGGCCACATATTTAGTATTGCCCACCATACTGACAATAAACGCACTGCATGTCAATTTAAACACCTGGAATGGCACAGACGGGGACAATCCCTACTAACCACAGGGTCTGACTACAGATTAAGGTATAAGATGAAGTTTAACCCTGTGCTCACTTACTGAGGTACTCACATCCCCAGAGAAACTATCTCACGGTTTCTAACTACCATCTCCCAACTGACCACTCTCAATTATTGCCACTTGGTTCCCTGGCCCAGTCCCATTTTGCATCTTTATAAATGCAAAGAGAACTATTCCACTTGGACCCAGGCCTTCACTGAAATACTTGTCCAGAAACACTAGCATAAATGTCTAATTATAATAACCTCTTAAAAACTGTTGTTCAAAACATTATGCTCCCATCTTGACAATTAAGAGGGAAGTAAGGGAACATAAAGACTTATGAAATATACTGTTTAAAAAAACAACTACACTTTTCTGCCCTGACTGGTGTAGCTCAGTGGATTGAGCGCCAGCCTGTGGGTTGCCAGCTGGATTCCCAGTCAGGGCACATGCCTGGGTTGCGGGCCAAGTCCCCAGTAAGGGGTGTGTGAGAGACAACCACACACTGATGGTTTTTCCCTTTCTTTCTCCTTCCCCTGTCTCTAAAAAAATTAAAAAATAAACAATAAATAAAATCTTTATTAAAAAGTCTAATGATTTAAATAAATAAATAAATAAATAAATAAATAAATAAATAATTTTAAAAAAGGCGAGCAGGGGGAAGAGCCTCCCTAAATGATCCTCTGCACCAGCGATTCACGGGTACATCCAACACTGTAACAGGGTATATACCCAAATTCTAAGATCAAACATAGCTTTCTACAAGTGCTTCTTGTTGTAGTCAAGACTGTACCGAGCAATTCAATCTAGTTTCCATCTCTTCTGTTTGACTGATTTTTCTACTAATCACTAAATAGTACTCCAGACTCCATAAACTTAAAATAACATCCCCCCAAAGGTTCATCCATCCAGATCACAGGATTTCAGAGAGAAGCTCTAAGGAACTAGGTGACTTGTTTAAGACCACAGAGCTAATCGGTGCCAGAACCAGAACCTGTATTCAAGTCTCTGACCAACAGTTTACTGCTCTTTCCTTTTTTAGAAAATACTTCTTTCTTGTCTGTTGTATATCTTCCAAATGTACTTGAAAAGTACAGGAAATTTAAGTATAGTATGTATACCACTTAAGTTAAAAACAGAAGCTAACACCCTGGCCAGGTAGTTCAATTGTTGAGAGTACTGTCCTGATACCCCAAAGCCAAGGGTCCAATCCCTGGTCAGGGCCGTACAAGAAATGACCAAGGAATGCATAAGTGGAAAACAAATCGCTCTCTTTCTCTCTCTCTAAAAAAATCAAAATCAAACAAACAAGGAAAGCTAAGGGAGAATGGCTATATAAATTCTCTACCTGTGATACAAATGAACGATAAACTAACATAGTTGCAACTTTATAATTTTAAAGTGAAGCTAAAGCAGAACTTGAAATATTATTTATTAAACTACTAAAAATACAAACAGCCATCAAGCAGCGTAAGTACACTAACACTTGTAACTTTTACTCACAACTACTGGGATCTCATAACCAAGGCCTACCCCCAGCCCACCTGTTCCTAGGGGAGCTTTCAGTGAACTCAGTCACCTGCTTGCAGCAGCTGATCGAACATGTCCACTGATGCTTTGACTTTTTGGAGCTTGATCCGTTCCTTCAGGGCGGCTTCGCTTATGTCTTCAATTTGAGGTTCAAAGCACTCGGGCATTAAACACTAGGAAAACGAGTTGGCTGAGGTTACTACCAACAGGCAGCAATGGAAGGATAATGGAGTAGGATGAAATTTTTATCACCAACAAACCAAAATAAAATGTCACCATTCCAATTCACGTTTCATGTACCAAACACTACCACCACTTTAACAGGCTTGTCTTCAGAGAAAATACAACTTCTAAAAAACTATTAAAAAAAAAAAAAGCCTCTCCAGTCCCTGAAACATGACTATCCCTAGCTTGGGGAGAAAAATTTAAACCCACCCTAACATAAATATATAATCCATATCTGGAGAATTCTACTTCCAACTAAATTTCCCGACTGGAAGCTAAACTTATTACTCTTCTTTCCTGAAACTACCCTTTCTCCTTTCCTCCCCATCCTGGTTACAGACAGAGTGCACCCGGTTTCCAAAGGCAGACGCCTTTCAGCCTTGATGCTTTCCATCACTGTCAGCATTTATCATGAAGGTAGGCCAGCTTTACCTCTTTCAGTAACTGATTCAAACACTTGTGAACGCCTATTATGTTACACCAGCTACTGGGGATACACATGAAAGTCATTCTCTACCCTCAAGTTGCTCACATCTAATGGGGAAAGCAAATAAGGAAATAACTGTGACACACTGTGAAGGTAAACGACATAAGAGATCTCAGCCATGTGGGAATGCTGCCCGCCATGGAGGCAGAGGACCATGGAAGGCTTCAGACAAAAGAGAGCTAAGCACAGAAGAGTAACTGTCAGTCAAAAACATGAAGGGGAAAGGGTGGGCCAACAAATGATGCTTCCCTACCTGCCACTGTCTTAGTTTAGGATTTCAGTTGCCTCGGCTTCCTCGTTTGTCTCTAGGAGGGACTGCTTGAAAAGCAGGAGGGCTGTGACTGGGGATGTGTGTTCTGAGAAGTGCTTTCAGTCATAACGAGTGTGAACTTATATTTCTACTCAAAAACTCAGGAGGGCAGAGGCACACGTGTTTTGGTTACCACCATGATGACAACACTAAGCAGACAGACACTGCACACACGTTCACTCTTCATGGCTACAGAACAGAGGTAGGTGGAAATACAATTTGGAGTTCCACATGGAGGGATGTGGGCCAGATATACAAGAATGCCGAACGAAGTACAAGGGCTGAAGCAAAGAGTGCAGACAGTAGAAAAGAAAATGACTGAGCATGCACACCTAACAAAGGCACTGATGCCGAGGAGGGGATGGAGAAGCTGCTGAAGGAAACGGAAGGGAGGAGCCACACAGGGAGAGCTGCAGAAGTCAGGTGGCGCAGAGGCCGGACGGGGAACGGGAGGCGAGGAGCAACAACACGCAGAAGGAGCTTAAAAAAAAACGTTAGTATTATGAGTACATGTAACTCTACATGAAACAACTGGTTACCCAAATACTGAGGGCATTCAAATGGCTACTCAAATATTAGGCAAGAAAGCTTGGTCTAATTTACATGTACATACTATTATCTGGAAATTGCAATTACCCCTCCTTACCGGTATATGAGGTTCAGCTATGTCCTTCTGAAAATATTTGGGATGTAAATTAATAATAAACTTTGCCGCATTCTCCCCAGACTTCTTTGCCAATAAAAATGAACGCTGTATTAAGAAAAAAATTCAGATATAAGTTGGTATTTACATGTAATTTAGATTTAAGAGATCAAAGTCACATCCTTGGAAAGATTAGTTTCCCCCTTAAAAAGGAATGCAACAACCCTGGCCAGTGTAACTCAGTTGATTGGAGCATCATCCCATAAACTGAAAGGTTGTGGGTTTGATTCCCAGTCAGGGCACATGCCTAGGTTGTAGGTTCAGTCCCAGGTCGGGAAGCATACAGAGGCAACTGATCAGTGTTTCTCTTTCTCTCTCTCTTTTTAAAAAGATTTTATTTATTTATCTTTAGAGGGGAAGGAAAGGAGCAAGGGAGAGAAATATCAATGTATGGTTGCCTCTTGTGCATCCACTGGTGGGAACTGGCCTGCAACCCAGGCATGTGCCCTGACTGGGAATCGAACCGTGATCCTCTGTTTTGCAGGCCCGCCCTCAATCCACTGAGCTACACCAACCAGGGCACAATGTTCCTCTCTTGCATGGATGTTTCTCTCCCTCCTTTCCTCTCTCTAAAAATCAAAGAATATGTCCTCGGATGAGGAAGGGAAAAAAATGGAACGGAAAAACATCCACACCCCCAATCAGAAGTTAAATTACACAACATCTGCCACCTCTGCTGAGTGTGGCACATGTCCAGGTCACGTCCTGCACACGCACTGAGGACACAGAAACGACGCATTCAACCGAGCGGACTGCACCAGTGCCAAAGGGCCCTCAATGGTAAAAACCAAAACCAACCCTCCCCCGCCAATTAATCTCTAAAACTTTTTGATGAAACTAGTGAAGTATTCAAAAGTTTACCAATTTAGGTTTTATAACTAAGTTAAATTACACATGCAGTCTTGTACTCAAACCAACAAGATAAAACAATACAAAAGTAGTACAAAACAGTACGTAATAGTATAAAAATCACATCAAAGTACTCACTGATTCCACAGAGGATGTTGGTATGAGGTAAGGATCGTCCTGAAATGCGTAAGGGGCAGCTGTGGTATCCTGTAGAGAAGATGCAGAAACCTCTTTAGCTCAATTTTTACTAAGAGGATCTTGGGAGTTCCAAGGATGTCCAAAAAGTCTATAAATTTCAATTATGTATGTAATACACCATGCAGAAATATGTGTGTACATTTGTGTATATGTGTGTGGGTATAGGACATCTATCTATATAGAGAGACACACAATGCCTAATGTTCTCTCAGCTCTGTAAGACTTGATTATAATCATACATGACTTAAAGCAAACAACTGTTCAAACGCCCATGACTGGCTTAAGATCTCAGTCTGCTGTTAATAGGAACTACTGTTGGTTTAAACTTTATGAAAGATCCTCTGAATCAACTAGTCTGGGCACCTGTGTCCCTCAAAGCAAGGTCACTAAAAACCAGGCCTCAGGAGGTGGGAACAAGCAGCAGCTCCTGTGTCCTCCTGTCGTCTGTGTTCTGTACCTCCTTCCACTCTGGCACCACCAGAGGCTCGCTCAGAAATGCCCCCAAACTACTACTCTCCTCTCCCCCAGAGCACCCTTTCCTGGGCCTCATGGAACCTTTGTTCCTGAGAAAACTGTGTACCCTATAGCCCGAATCTCTTCTGACTGTCCCCTGATGCCTTGCCTTGCCCACATGGACTCTCTGAGGGCCGGGCTAGGAGGAGCGGGAGAGCTTCCCTGCAGCCCTCAATGGAAGACTGCTCATAGAAAGGTCTGCAGGCAATACTTCTGGAGGGCCTAGCTTCTTGCTTTCACTTTCAAAACCCACATTCCTTCATACTCCTCATAATGAGGCACAGTCATCAGGTTATGCTGCTCCACTACAACAAGGCAGGCCTGCAACAGCAAACCAGAGGCAGCAGTAGCTCTAGGCCAGCTGCCCTGGACCATTCCCTGATCACACTCAAACTGGTGCCTAGCTCTGGCCCTGATCGCTCCAGAAACTTATTAAAATACATGCTCAGGGTCTCTAGTTTTGGAGACATGCTCAATTTCTTTTTAACTTTCTAGACTTACTCTTCCTATTTGTCCCACAATTTTCCTCCCTCAATGACTTCCAAGTCCTTACTCATAGCTTCCAAGAAATCACCCCACTCTAGCTCTGTAGCTCAGATGCCTCAAACCAGATTTATCCCCAAACTGCACTTCCCTGACATAGTTCCCCTCACTGAAAGGTACTGGCCACTGCAGTGCAACCTAAGATCTCCTCCCAGTACTTCCATTCAACTAACCTGTCATCAGCCCAGCTGACTCTAGCTCCTTAATATCCCCTACCTGCTCCCAGGCCCCTCTCCCACTGCTGCTGCCTTAGTTCAGTGCCTTCCTTACTCATTCATTCGTTATTTATTGAATACCTCATATGTGCCAGGCATTACTCTACCAGAGATGATACAAATCTTACTCCTTCACAGAGCTTACAATCTAGTAGAAGGAAAAATCTCCAGAAAGCAAACAAAATAATATACACAGTATAATCAAAGTAGGTAACTGCTATGCAGGAACATGACATACATACAGGGATAAGGAAGTCTCAGAAAAGGACACATGCAATTTTAAGTGGGGTACTCAGGGGAGGCCTCACTGAAAAGGTAATAATCAAAGACCTCAAGAAATTGGAAAGCAAGTTACGTGATTATCCCAGGAAAAAAAATATTCCAGGCAGAAGAACAGCTGGTATTAAGGCCCTGAGGCAGAGGCACGCCTGCTGAGAAACTGAGAATTAGCCAGGAGGCTACTACGGTTAGAGCAGAGCCAGCGAGGAAGACAGGACTTGCAGTCGGAGACCACATGCTGGGGAGTCACTAGGAGCCCTCATCCGGACTTCAGTTTCCATCTCGATTTTGAGTTCTCTGCACAGTGCTGTGTGATCTACCATTTCAGCAGGCTCAGTATGGCTTTTTAACTGAGGACCGTCTGTAGGGGGCTGAGGAAGTGAAGGGGAGAAACAGAGACTGTATTAATTAATCCAGGGTATTAAGAGAAGACGGTGGCTTAGATGACCAAGGTGATCATGGTAGTAGCCAAGTGTCCAGGACCTGGGTGCTGTGCAGAACAGAATTATGAGGCCTGAGACTGTTGTTCTCAGAAAGCTCTATTTGCAAGGCCAGTCCTTGGCTGGCAGCCGGAGGACTGGTAAGAATGGGTCACTGTGCTTGAAGTGTTTGCAGTGCAGTTTATGCTGAACTTCTGTTTTCCTCCTGGGAGTCTGGCACATGGAATGTGCCGGGCAGAGAAGCCTAAAGGACCAAACTCCAAAACACTCCTGGAACTTGGTCCCTAGTTAGCTTTCCTGACAGACATTCCACACGCATCACCACAACTCTCTTGGAGCACATGGAACCGAGCAAACCTTGGGCTGACTCTGCAGGGAAAAGACTCTTGCAAGCTTGTACGTGGTGTCCTCTGGTCTTTATCCCAAGGGCCTTCTCTTTGCTGATGTTGCTGTGTCCTTTCACTGTGACAAAACACTGCTGTAGGACCGTGTTCTAGTTCCTCTCAGTCCTCTTAGCACTTCATCAAAGTACAAGTGTCTTGGGGACTCCACTCACATATACTTTGAAGGAATTCCGAAATGAAGGATTTACTAATGTGCAGACTGAGAGAGGAACCAAAGATGTCTCCCAGGAAGTTGGCTTGAGAGAACAGGCTCTCAAGGATGTAGAACAGTCTCTGTGAGGGTGGAGCTGCCATTAATGAGATGGCAAAGAAACGTGTGAGTGGTTCGGAGGGAAAGGGGTTTGGCTTTGGACATGTTAATTTTAAGATATTTACCATACATTCAAGTGGAAAGGTTTCTCATCTCTATATTGCTATCTTTTCTAAAATTTGTGTGATGCCTCACCACTCCTTAAAACTCAACGGTCTTGGATAAAAATCAGAAGTCCCTAGAACAGCGTTCGTGATTTTGCCTCATCATTCTACCACACCAATCCTTGATCCCTCCACACAGGCTCCTCGTTCTGTGCCTCTGCTCACGGTGCTGCCCCTGCCAGCAGTGCTTTCCCACTGCTGCACCCGTGCAGGCACCCATCCAATGACCGGCTCTTCTGGAAATCCTTCCCCATCCTGGTTATGTACACCCTGCTCAGTGCTGCTTCCACTCCCTCTCCAGAACCATGCAAGGACTGTGTCCCAATTCTACAGCCTCCAGCACAGTGCCTCATAAGCATCCTATAAGTAGAACACATGGTTATCGAATGAATAAATGACTGTCCCTTGGAGTTTAAGGATCCAAAGCCAGACAGTTGTAAACACCATTCTACAACTTCCGGGCCATTCTCATTGAAAAACTAAGAGTACTCTCAGCGGCACATTTCTCTAGCTCACATTTCAGGGGCTTATTTATGGATAAGTGAGTGCTTGAAAAGGTCAATGTTTTGCTACTACAGAGATGCAGTCTTTAAAACCCTTTCTCAGAAACTGCTAGGGTGTTTCAGTACATATTTGGCTCAACATCCTATTAGATTTAACATCAGCAATGGAAGAACAATTCTGGAAATCCGTGCTAACAACGTTAAGGAGGGTCAGTATCCACAGAGATATTGTGGAAAAAGAAAGGACTTAATTATTTGACATTTCTCCACAGCTGAAATTAAAAATATAGTTCCTAACTAATGAAAAACACAATCATAAAGCTCCACAAAGTGAGACCTTGCTAAGGTCTCACTTTCTCTATCAGACCTCTCACTTTCTCTATCAGAGAGCCAATCACTGACAGATGGAGCACTAAGAGAGTTGTCAGAATAAAATAGCTAGCAGCATTTACTGAGCGTTTCCTCGTGCTAGGTACTGTCCCAAACCCTTTGGTATGTACTAACTTATTTCCTACCAAAACTTTGAGATGTGGTGCTATAACTAATCCTCCTTTATAGATAAGGGAAAAGAAGGACCAAGAGATAAAGCAACTTTGAGACAAAGACCGAGAGCTCGTTGCTCTGGCTTCGGGACTGTGTCTGTGTCCTTAACCCCTTTATTATCTCTGGTACAGGCACTGCCGCTCAGCCAGCCAGCCGGTCCATGGATGCCTGCATCACAGCCCCAAACCGCCCCCCAGGGGCATGTGTTCCAACAAGCTCTTCAGAGGAGCAGGTTTAACAACCAGCTGGTATAACATAAAAACACTGAAGTTAGAGACAAAAGACATGGAACTAAGTTAAGGCTTTAACATCCTAACTAGCACTGAGTTAGAAAATTTAAAAGCTTTAGATTTCTCATTTGTCACATGAAGAGAGAGACTGGATTAGCTAATTTCTAAGAAACGTTATAGATCCACAACAGTTTAATTGTGAATAATCAAGAGGTATGAACATTAAATGTGTTATTAGCTCAGTTAGAGAGAACTAAAATTCCTACTTACCCTGTTTACTGTGGACGCGAGAGCCTGCAGAACGGCCACTTTGTCCCTGAGAACGAGAACCACAGGTTAACCCTCCCCGGGCCTTTTCACACGCACAAATGAACCAGTGATTCTGCTCGCAGCATGGACTGGCCAAGAACAAAGTTCAGGTCTCAACCAAAGCCAGTTCTTGTATCTCAAGGTCACTAAATAAGAGAAACCGTCTAGTTCTTTTGCCTAAAGGTGGTAAGTACACCTTCCTACTATGCTTTGCCTACTTGCTTACCTTCCCTAAAACCATCACCCTGGGCTAGGGATTTCTACCCTCATCTGCTACAACTGTGTCTGTCCTGAATCTTATTTCCACCTATCCATTTTCCTATGCATTTTCCTATAACTTTCTGAACTCTCTTGCCTTCATTATCTGAATTGGCAGCTCTCAATTCAGATGTGTATGGGAATAAATTACACGTCATACTCTAGACCTACTGAATGAGAACCTCCAAGTTCCACTGAGAACTGATACATTACCACTGAATTCCCAGATGATTCAGATACACCCTCCTGGTTTAGAACAAAGGCCTCAACTATATAACCTTTCTGTGACTGGTGTGGCTCCAGCAAAGTGAAAGGTCATGGGTTCAATTCCTAGTCAGGGCACATGCCTGGGTTGTGGGTTTGGTCCCAGGTTAAGGTACATACGGGGCGGCAGCAGCCGATTGATGTTTCTCTCTCACATCAATGTTTCTCTTCCCTCTCATTCTCCCTCCCTTCCCCTCTCTCTAAAAATAAATTAATTAGTTTAAAAAAATTTCAGGTCACCTGTCCATTATGCCTGTGGGTACAGACCTTTACTCAACTGCTGAAAAAAGAGGTTCATCAGAATAACTGACAGGTTAATTTGCTTACGAATATTTTGACTTTATGTGTTTCATTTCCATAAGGGAAATAAAGAGTAAATTTAATAAACCCACAAATTTTTTAAAACAAATTTAAATGTATATTAATGATAGAAATCATCTGCAAAAGACAAAAGAACATACAGGAAATTTTATATTACATCAAGGCCAAGTAATTCCCTAATGTATCATCCATGGGTTTTCTACTCATTTAAAAAAGTAGCATTTTTGTAATTTCAGCAATAGACAAAGACATTCTTTCCTCTTTGAGCATTCGCTAATAAAATCTGCACATTTCAATCTTACCAACTGAGCACATCTTCATAACATACTAAATAAATGTACTGAAAAAACTGTAACACTCATATTATACTAGTTCTCTTTTTTAAAGAGTTATTTTAAATAACAATCACAACACACACATTGTCCTTAAACAATAAATTAGAACATTACAGATTATGCTACAATGGTATTACCCTGTAACCCTTTCCTACTCCAATGTGAGTTTGGTGCCTGCATTTCCAGAACATTTTAAGGTACTTTTACATATACCTACCACCATAAAAAACATACAGTGTCATCCTGTATATGTGCCTTCTAAGTTTGACTGTATTATCCATATTACTACATGCAAATCTAATTAATTCCTTTAAATGTTACACTGCATAATAACCATTTTTATTATCCACTCATTCGTCAATGGGCACTTAGGCTGGCTCAACTTGTTACTATTCCCAAGTTACAGAGAACTGTCTCACCCATGTCTCTGGGTAGACTCAAATGTTCCTCTAGAATGTCTAACCAGTAAGGTACGCACATTTTAAACTGCGATTCTGCCAAATTTCTCTCCCAAGTATTGTTCCAATTGACTGGCCTATCAACACATTTACTTGAGCACCCTCTCCTTGCCAATCTGCTAAGTTTTAATATCCACTTCTTTTATGAGCCCAGTTACCTATGCATTGATCATAACTGGGCTCTCTGCTCACCCTAAAATAACTACATAATTCAGATTAACCTGTTCAGAACACCTTATAGTGTCACATTTACATATGAAAACTCACAATGACTCTCTACAATTTGTTAAGGTCTTCTATGGCACCCGAGTGATCCAGGAAATCGCAGCCTCACATTATGCTTCATTTCTAAAATATGGTGACAGCAACATGCAGTTTGTTTTTTTTTTAAAAGCTTATTGATTTTGAGAGGGGAAGGGAAGGAGAAAGAGGGGGAGAGAAACATCAATGTGTGGTTGCCTCTCATGCACCCCCTACTGGGGACCTGGCCTGCAACCCAGGCATGTGCCTGACTGGGAATCAAACTGGTGACCTTTTGGTTTGCAGGCCGGTGCTCAATCCACTGATCCACACCAGACATGGCTCTTTTTCTTTTCTTAAAAATAATTTTTCTTTTTTTAAAAAAGAATTTCTCATATGGTTGGGAGACCGAAGTATTATCTTTACAGTCTTCAATAAGATAAAATAAAACAAATGATGTGGACTACACAATTTAGCCTTTTTAACTCATTGGATAAATCCTTGAACAAAGTGCCCTATTTATTCAGTCTGTGTTGACTACTTAAGAACTAAAACTTCTTCACAAAAATTCTTATATTAATGATATTACTGAAAGCATTTAAAGGCCCCCTCAAAAAGCCAGATCTTCTTTGAGTATGATCTGAACACTAAAGTAAATTTAAAGAAAAAGCTTTCTTGGAGAAATGTCTGTTCAAGTCCTTTGCCCACTTTTTAATTGGGTTGCTTGTCTTCTTAGAGTGGAGTTGTGTAAGTTCCTTGTATATTTTGGAGATTAAGCCTTTGTCTGAGGTATCATTGGCACTTATGTTTTCCCATACACTTGGATCTCTTTTTATTTTAATACTGTTTTCTTTGGCCTTGCAAAAGCTTTCAATTTTGACGTGATCCCATTTGTTTATTCTTTTCTTTATGTCCCTTTGCTCTGGGGGACATATCAGTAAAAAAGTTGCTCCATGAAATATTTGAGATTTTCTTGCCAATGTTCTCCTCTAGGATTTTAATGGTGTCACGGCTTATAATTAAGTCTTTTATTCACCTTGAATTTATTTTGGTGTATGGTGTAAGTTGGTGCTCGAGTTTCAGTTTTTTGCACATAGCTGTCCAGTTCTCTCAACAAATAAATTTTAAAAAAGAATAAAAAATATATAAAGAAAAGGAAAAAGCTTTCTTAAATTACAAAACTATTCATCATTACTGCCAAAGGTGGCTGAGATAAATTGAATGAGCAAAAAATGAACTGAGTACTAGCAATAATCACACTACTTAGAGGCAAGCAATTTAATCTCTGTGCCATAGTAAAAGGTAGATAATGACAGTACTTATTTCAAAGGATTAAATAAGTATCTGATTAGTGCCTGCCATTGTTAGGGCTCAATAGGTGATAGCTATAAAAGTTCTGGGAAATGACATTTTTTATATAAGTTATGTATATTCATTTAGCTTAGTGGAATGGATTTGTTAGATGAACTGTTCTAGACTTATTTAGCTTTTAACTGCTACATAGTATTTTATTCTATCCGGGTTTATTCCTATCTTCAGTCCTTAGAATCAGAACCAATCTAAGAGTAGCAGTAAATATATTCATGAGTGAGTCATTTTCATGAATAGCATTCAAGTACAAAGCATTTTTATCAGCCTCTATTCCTGAGAAAAGTACTACAAGGAATACAAAAGGGGGAGCTTTTGGAAGATATGCTCAGATGGTTATGATCTAGTCTAGTCCTGAGCATATTTTATGCTTTGTACATTATATTACATGTGTATATGATTTACAATTAGAGGCAACACAGGATATGATATAAATCAAGAGTGGTTGTATTGCAATAGCCAAGGTGAGTTTTACTAAGGTAGAAATTTACCTGTACCTTAAAATGAGTAAGATTATTTTATAAGTATTAGAATCAATGCAAATTTTGTTTAAAATGCGTATTTTTCCAAGTAATTCTCATGAACCTTAGACTGTAAGACCCACAGAACACAGAGAACATGACCATCATGTGGTGGGAGGAGGCCAAGCAGGCAGACCTGTGAAAAATGCTTTGTTAGAATAGGGGAAGTAAGACAGTTGATACAAAACACTGGTTAGCAAACTAAGGCCATTTTTTTACAGCTCATAAGCAAGAATGGTTTTTACATTTTTTAATAGTTATTCAAGTTGCAATATCAATTAATATTTTTTTGGGAAGACAGCCTCACTCATTTGACTCAGTTGATAATACATTGTCTCTGGCTATTTTTATGGTACACTGGCAGAACTAAATTGTTGCAGCAGAGTCCCTGTAGCCCATGAAGCCTAAAATATTTACTCTGTCCCTATGGGAAAACAAAGTGTCTGATAAGAGATTTTCTGATAGAGAGCCTCTGAATTCCAGGATCATAAATTTATGCTCTTAACCTTGGAAGAAGCTGTTAAAACTACATGTTAGACCTGGCTGGTGTGGCTCAGTGGACTGAGTGCTGGCCTAGGAACCAAAGGGTCGCTGGTTGAATTCCCAGTCAGGGTACATGCCTAGGTTGTGGGCCAGGTCCCCTGCTGAGGGCATGTGAGAGGCCACTGATGGATGTATCTCTCCCGCATCAGTGTTTCTCTCCCTTTCTTTTCCCCTCCCTCCCTAAAAGTAGATAAATAAAGTCTTCCAAAAAAAGCAATTGTACTCATGAGTAATCACTATTATATAAATATTACCCCAAACTCAGTATAGCAAGTCTTTCAACTCCTAGGTAAATCTAATTCCTCATTCTCTCACTACTTTCTATTTTCCTCTTTTATGTTCTTTTAAACTCCCAGTTTTTCCTCTCCAACTGTTTCCTCCACAAGAATGCACTCCACTGCTCTCCATGTCACTGAATCCTCATCTAACAATGTTTTGCTCATAAGCACTCAGCCACCTGATGAATAAACAACAACCAAATACTCACCAAGTTTTCCGTTTTGGAATGACTACTTCAATTCCTTAATGTGAAAAATAAAACAAAGTGAATCAATTTCCCAATATTACTACTAAAAAGAAGTACAATGTATTAATACAAAACTGAATTATTCCAACATATTTCTATATACCTGTTACATCAGCTCCTTCACCCTTTGGGAGGGCTGCACTTCCAGAATAAAGTCTGCCAAAAACAAAAGTCCTGAAGTAAATACTCAATGGGGCTCCCACTTCACCTCCACCAATGTGCACTTTGAGCTCAAATATTTCCAATATCTATGGATCAAAATGAAGAGCTAATTCATGCTAATGCACACTGAGAAGACATGGCCTCAACACCAAGTTCCAAACCATTACAAAATAGATATAAGATATGGGCACGATGTGTTCCATTTTTTTTCTTTTTAGCCAAGCAATCTCATTAAGTAAAATCAGGAAAAAAAAAAGAGAAAATTTATTAACATGTAAACAAATGAACAGCTGATTTAAAATATAAGGGACTTTCAACACTGGGAATCTAAAACAGTAAAGTTAAAAGAAACAATTTGATGAACTAATTTTATATGGATAATGCCCTAATAATAAATAATAAAAATCTACCCACTTAAAGCAATTGTGGCCAATTAAGATTACCACAGCCTTTCTATCCACTTTCTTCAACAATCAGGAAAGTACCAAATAGCAGTATCCAACTTAAACTTGGAACTGCTATTTTTAAAATCCAAAACAAAGAATCACTGACCCATGATTGAGTTTTAAGATTTTCTGACCACACTTAAAAAGTCACTATATCACACAGATAACGTGCACTATTACCTTGTGTATTGCCTTCGTAAATGGCATTGGTATCATTCAGAAAACTATCAAGATTTTTTTTTAAACAATACCTCTCTGCCAGGGATCAACTTTCAAATCATGCTGTTCTTATGATATTAGGACACACAGATCACAGTCGTCTTTTGACAACGATTGAACTCTCTGAGATGTCCTAAATTAAATTAAGCGGGTCGGAGACTGAAAGGGGTGGCGCTCATCAACTACCTTCATTTTGGAAAAGTCTTAATAAGAGTTCTCCCCGTCCCTCCTGATTGGGTGAAAATGAAAGCAAATAGTCTTTTTACAAAACTGGAATTGCTAACAGCCACACTAACTTCAACGCTAGCTCCCCGAGAGGATCCTATCTGATCGACAGTTCTAATTCCTGGGTAGGCCAGCCAACCAACAAATATCCTCCTAATAAATGCGTTTCGATCTCTTTGCAAGAACGCGCACACTGGTGTCCAGGAGCACGCGGCTACGACGGGGCGCACGCGCAGTACACTACACGGCGCTCGTCCCACAGCTGTCAAGGGAAAAACGGGATACACAGGACTAGGTTGACACCTGGGTCTTCCTCGTCGGTTCCCTGAGCTTCTCTCACCTGCAACTACGGGCATGTCCAGGTGGACCTAGCCGCCGACTCGTCAGAGGTAGGGGAAGCCTGCAGCGGACCCTCAGGCAGCGAATTGAGGTGCCTGCCGCCATCTTTAGCTCTTCGCAAGGTACGTTGGGAAAGCAGGCCTTCCACTTGCTGGCTCACCAATGCCAGGGACGAGGAGAGGTGGGCGGGAATAGCTCGGCTATTGGCTGAGACGGAACAAGGCGAAAGCAATCATAAAATAGGTTACAAACTCATGGTTTGACTTCACGAAAGTTAAGCGCTCAATACGTCTCCATTGCCTCAAATAAATTTTCTAAAACGATCATTTTAATACCGCATATCTTCAACTGTTTTCACAATAAGAGGGCTAGTGAGAGTCGTGAAATTATCTCCACCACCCCCCCGAGGAAATGATCTCATCCACGTAAATTTCATCCCAGCGAGCATTTCGCGCGCGCAAGCGCAGTTTAAATCACGTGGAGCTTGAGTGCTTCTGGCTATGTAGAGGATTTAGTGGTAGTGTTTGGAACTTCTCTTTGGGTGTTAGAACTCGAAGCTGACCTGGAGGATGTTGGGCTCGAAAAACATGCCCTGGCGGCGGCTGCAGGGCATTTCTTTTGGCATGTATTCGGCCGAAGAGCTCAAGTAAGTAGATGGTGCGAATCGTGCGGGACTTGCCTCCTTGGTTAGGCGCCCCTATAAACTACTATTCCCGAAAGGTTTTGCGCCCAGTCTGTCCTCGAGTCCTTGGCTTTCGGGCGCGTGGCCTGCTGGGACCGGTAGTTCCAGGAACGTCCAGCTGGCGTACACTACCTAGAACCTGGTGGGGCAGCGAAAAGTTTAGGGAGGGGGATGTTCAGATTGCAGTGTTACACTCCCCCAGTCTTTTCATTAATTAACCAGCGTATGTGAAGTTATTGTAGTGTTTCTGATATGGTTAGTTAAGCATATAATTAGTCTCTTGTCTGTAAAATAATGGTCCTTCACGACTCAGGTCAGGCTACAGCTTCTCATTGTTAGGAACCCCTAAATTTCCCGCCTAGTTACTAACTTGAGGAGACTCTAGTCCTCATTTTGATCATCTTAGCATTTGACAGTCTTGACCACACCCTTGAAACTTTTCTCTCTCCCAGAATCTGATTGTCTTCAGGTTCTTCTGTTTCTGTGACAAGTTCTTCCTTACTCGATCAGTTTATCAACCGACTAATGTTTATTGATCTTTCAGTTTTTGTCGGGCAGTATGCTATGTGTTGATGACACATTGGTGAATAGGGTCATTGCATTCATGATTTGGATTCGAATATGTTTCAATCTCCTTAGCTGATTCCGCTTTTCTTTAAATGTTGGTGTTCCTTGAGCTTTTGTTCTGGATGCACGGTCTTTCTTGTCTTAAATGTCATCCTTTTGGTCTCATGACAGTTTCACCACTTTCATAATTGATGTTCTCAAATTTAAGTCTCCAGCCAAAATTTCTTTTTCTGATTTCCAGACTCATTTATTCAGCTGTTTTCTGGATATCTCAATTTGAATGTAACACAGAGACCTTAAACTCATATGCCAAAAGCCCCTCCAAAAGGGTGCCTAGTCTAGTGCAAAATGGTCACTAGTATTTTGTGACTGGAAGATAATTCTAGACCTGTCTTTCCTGACCGGCTAATTTATTTGTTGGGCTCTTACTGTAAGTCACCTACATAACTTTGTTCTGTACCCCCACTTTCATCACTACTGCTACTACTTTTGACCCCACCCTTATCTCTTGTTTAAAATATTTTCTTTCTATCTTACACCTGTCCAATTCATCCTTCATATGGTTGTCAAAACTATTCTTCTAAAGTGTAAATGTGACCATGGTACTTAAAATATGATCATGTCTCCCTGAAATCCATCCAGAGGCTCTACCTTTTGCTTGTGGAAAGGATTCTTTATTAGCTCAGCCTACAGGTTTGTCATTATCAGGCCTGTGCAGATTTTAGCTGTAACATTATCCATCCGTTAGCCCTAGGCATACTAAATCACTTGCACATTCCAAAATCTTCCATCAGTTTCCAACATCTGAACCTCTTGATAGACTATTTTCTCAGCATGCAGTGCCCTGTATTTCCATCTGTCTCTTTTCTCTACCCTCAGCAGACATAGGAAGAGCATCTCTGCTACTCTTGAGGTTTGGCTCAACCTCATTTTGAGGTCTTTCCACACTAGTACAGTTGTTTATTATGATGCTTCATTCACTTTTTGTGCTGTTCATATTTCCCTCTCTCTCTACTATCCTTGAGCTCCCTGTGTGTCTCATTCTTCCTTTTACCCTCAACTCTGGTTGAGTAAATGGATAAATAAGCTCCTGAGCAGCAACTCTGATAACATTGGGACCAGTATGCTAGCCCAGAAATTGTCCTTACATCATCACCAGCCATTGGTACAATTTCATCCAAAAGCAAAAGTGTTTTAGGTTACCTGAATTTAAAAAAAAATTGTGGAGCTTTCAAACAAGAAACTGCATAAGCAAATTTATATCCATTATGAACATTGTACACCTATGTGTGTTTAGGGTTGAAAAATGTCAGTAAGTATGACATCTTTTATTGCGCTACTTTCTAATAGCTTTCCATCTTGCTTGGAGTAAAAGCCAAGACCTTGAAATGTCCTGGAAGGCCATTCTGGCTTCTGTTACTTCTCTGAACTTACCTCTATTCCTGCCATCCTGGCTTCCATGCTGTTCCCAGAGCACCATAGACAGACATCCACCCCAGGACCTTTCCATCCCCTACTGCTTTCTGTTTTAAAGCCCTCTGCCCAGGTGACTGCATGACTTACTCCCTCATCTCCTTCAGGCCTTGACTCAAGTATAGTACATCCTTCTTAGTATGGGCTTCCCTGACTACTGGCCCATTCTATCATCCTTCCCCTTTCCTGCTTTACTCTTTTCCACTTTCTGCCATTTTACAGACTGTCTACTTATTTTGGCTTTTGTCTGCCTTTCTCCAATTGAATGTAAGGTCCCTGACTACAGAGACCCTTGTCTGTTTTTCCAGCAAAAGTGTGTCTGGCACTTAGTAAGCCTTCAGTAGATACACTTGTCAGGCGCACACATGAGTGAATGACAGAGCCATCTATTCAGCACTTGGCTGAATTTATAAACCTTCACATATGAAAAAAAGAAAAAAGGTAAGTTATAAACTGAGGAAAATATTCGCCACCTTCGCCACCGTGTTAGTAAAAGATTAGTGTCTTCATGTGGAAGGAGCTCGTGTAAAACAATTTAATAAATTAAGATTTTTTATTTAAAAAATAAGTAAATGACTGAAACAGCCTTAAAAATAATACCTTAATTAAAAATTAATTAAGATGACAATTGGGTAACATTCCCCCCCCCTTAAATTGGGGAAGATTTTTAGGTACAGAGATTCGGTGCAGGCCTCCTGTAGGGCAGTGCGCTGTCACCCACCTTTTGTGGAGTGCAAGCTTTGCACCCTTCTTTGCTTCACGTTTTCCATTTCACTGAAGAAATGCTTATGTTTTTAGGAAATAAAAGGTTGAATTATTCCTATGCAAAAATCTTTGCATAGATAGGTATTATAAGCTTACTTATAATAGAGTTTGGGTAAATGAATTATATTAATTGCCTTATAATGAAAGATTTTGCCACTCTTAAGAATTATGTTCCCAAAGAATTTTTAATGATGTAAAACACTCATTTAATATTAAATGACAGTGGACACAAACAATGTTAAACTACCAAAGGATCCCAGTTAACACTTTTTTAAAATGTACCCACAGAAAAAAAAAAGCCCATGAATGTTGTCTAGGTTGTGAGCTTCGGATGATTTCTTTGTCTGTACCTTTATTTTCTAAATTGGAAAAAAAAACAATGTGAAAAAGTAAGCTTTGGCATGAGTGTAATTTTGGTAAAAGTAGTTAGGCATCCTCTGGGTGCCTTCTTTAAACCAAACATAAAATACTGTGATGAAATCTTTAATAAAGCAGGTTATAGTTCTCAAAGGTTTGCATGTTTGTGTTTACTGTGCCTCAGTTTACTGTACAGGGATTATTGACTCACCTTCCCTTTACTGAACTTGTGAGCTTTAGATTTTGCCTGGCCCTTACCCTCCTGTTCCCTTACCTCCACCCCCCCCCCCATGTTGGCCGTCACCTGGCTTAGATCACCAAGCTGCCCAGAGCCCATTTGTTTCCTCCTCTGGGAAATGCATGTAGTGATGCCTGTCTCAGAGGGTTAAGATCAAGACCAAGCGCTGCTTGCAAAGCATTTGATATTTTTAATTGTTTTCAGAGAGAGAAACGTCGATTTGTTGTTCCACTTATTTGTGCATTCATTGGTTGATTATTGTATATGCCCTGACCCAGGATTGAACCTGCAACCTTGGCATATCTGGATGATGCTCCAACCAACTGAGCTACCTAGCCAAGGCTTTAAAAAAATTTTTTTTAAGATTTTATTTATTTATTTTTAGAAGGAGTGGAAGGGAGAAGGAAAGAGAAGTAGGGAAACATCAGCGTGTGAGAGAAACATCAGAGGGTTGCCTCTCGGCCCACAAACCAGGCAGCGCCCTCGCTGGAAATAGAAGCAGCGACCCTTTGGTTCACAGGCTGGTGCTTAATCCACTAAGCCACACCAGCCAGGGCTTAACTCCTTTTTAAAAGCCTTCTAATATACTCAGTGCAAGATTTGCACTGTCTGTTTTTTAATCATTTTACCACTCTTATTTATTCAGCATATATTTATTGAGCAACTATTGTGTGCAGTCTCATTTCTAAGTACTGGGCTGCAGTCGTGAACACAGTAGACACAGATTCTGCCGTCCAGAGCTGTCAGTGTGTCTGAGGAAACACATGAAATCATCACTTTACTGCGAAGTCCAGTAACCTAAGTTTTCCCCCTGGTCTTTTTTGTCTCCTTAGGAAGTTAAGTGTTAAATCTATCACAAACCCTCGGTACCTGGACAGCCTGGGGAACCCATCGGTCAACGGCCTGTACGATTTAGCTCTGGGCCCTGCAGATTCCAAAGAGGTCTGCTCCACCTGCGTGCAGGACTTCAGCCACTGCTCTGGCCACCTGGGCCACATCGAGCTCCCGCTGACCGTGTACAATCCTCTCCTCTTCGACGTACGTTCTGCCCTAGACCGCCCTGGATGTGTGGGTCTCAGGGCTGCTAGTGGGATTTGTGAGGCTGCCCTTTTCCCCACAGGAGGGGGCTGAGGAGGTTAGCTCCTGACACTTAGGAAGGTTAAAATGCTCTTTATCATGAGATTTTAAACCTGGAGGAGCCAAATCCAGTACATGCAGCTTGGCCTCTAGCCCTAACTAAGTGAATGTCAGTTTGGTTCCATTTGAGAAGAGCCACAGGTTGGTTCTGTTCACAGGAGGGGAAGAAAGTGTTCATCCATCTCCTGTGCCATTCATTTCGGTGGCTTGACACCCTCCAGAAATCTGGGTGGAGCCACCCTGGCAGTAGAGGGACCTTTGGAGTGCTCCAAGCCTCCCTCGGGTCTTCCGGGCTTTGCTGCTCCTGCCACCAAGCAAGAGCCTGCAGAGTCACCTGAAACCTGAGGATGAGCTAAGAATGAAGCTCCTGTGTAGAGTCCTACTTGGTTCCCTGGCCCCCAGGGTTTGTTTTAGGCTGTACAGGTGATAGCATACATGGACATGATTTTTGCCTGTTAATCGTATCGAAGAAAGAGAATTGTTTTAAGTAAATACTATATATTTGACTAGTATTAGGTATTTAGTTAAATGCTAAATGTATAACTAAATTCAGTATTCAGTACTTAGTTAAATAAAATAAAGGTAGTTCCCTACCTCAGACCCAAAGTAAATATCAAATTTTAATGGATTAAAATGAAATCGCAGAGAACATGTAGAGGAATAGTTATCGAGTTCTTAGGGTCACAAAGACCTTTCTAGGTACATAGGGGAAGAGGAATTCTTATGGGAACAAACTGACCCCTTAAAATAAAAAATCGGAAGCGCATTGAAAATCGTCCTGGCTACTCCATCTCTTTCTAAATGTCCTGCTTCTCTTTACTCCTTCTCTTCAGAAACTCTACTTGTTGCTCCGGGGCTCCTGTTTGAACTGCCACATGCTGACTTGCCCCCGGGCTGTGATTCACCTCCTCATCTGCCAGCTGAGAGTTCTGGAAGTCGGCGCCCTTCAAGCAGTGTACGAGCTGGAGAGAATTCTGAGCAGGGTAGGTGGGTGGTGGCTGTCAGGGAAACCAGGCAGGCCTGGTGCTGGGAATCTGCCATTTGCGTGTTGTCCCTAAGAACAGTCACCAGAGTGTTGGATCTTACCTCTTCTCACTGGTACCAGTCTCTAGATGTGAAAACATGAAGCCAGACATTCACTGAAGAGACGTTAATGAACACAACACAGAAATACCACTTTAGCCATTGGGGAGCTTTGTTTTTCCTGGACTCAAGATGCATCTCTTTGGTCTCTTTTAATGTAGAATGCTTTAATATAGAAAATTCTTTTTTATGATCTTGACTTTTTTTTTTTAAAGAATTTAACACTTTGTAGGTTTTCTCACATTCTGAAATTGTCTGATTATTTCTTTACTAATTTCACACTTTGGTAAGAATACAACCTACATGATAGAGGATACTTTGTATTGCATCATTTTAGGAGGTACAGTCTTTGAGGTATTCTTGGTAATGCTTGGTACGATAACTAGGTAGTAATCAAACTCTTCTGTAGAGTCTTTTTTCCCTATGAGATTATTAATTGCATCAGATTTTCCAGTAGTATTGTAAATATCTTATCTAAAATTCATTTTCTGTTTGTAAATGAAAATACTACTTATTTTTGTATATTGATTTTTTTATGCAACAACCTGGCAAAAGCATCTCATCAGTTCTGGTACTTTATCTGTACAGAAGTTTAGGTTTTCAACACTGTCATCAGCTGCGAATGACAACAGTTTTATTTCTTCCCAATCCTCACATGTCCTGCTTCTCTTTCTTACCCTATTTTGGTGGTTAGGATCTACATTACTGTGTCGAAGGGGTAGCGTGCATCCTTGTCTTGTTTCTTCTCACAAAGGGAAACTTCTCATCTTCCCTCTTCCCCTTCCCTTTCCTGAATGATTCGCTCTTAAAGACCTTAAGTGAGCAGAGCTGATAGGATTCTACTCGGAGGTGTGGCCTGGTGTGGGTTGTTGGCGTCCAGGCAAGATGAGAGAAGCACTCAAGGGGAGAGAGCGCCTCTGCCTGTGCGGGCAGCCCAGTGCGGGATGTCAGAGTCCAGACGGAGTGAGGAGAATGTACATTCAGGGTAAAGGCTCAGCATGGGAAGTGAGCAGCCAAGTCAGGTACGAAGGTGCTCCTGCGGGATGGCCTGGTGCGGGGTATGAGAGCCCAAATAGAGTGAGGAGGGGGTCGTGCACAGGAGGAGATGGCGGCAGTGATGGGACGGTGGTTTCATACGGGGGGGGGGGGGGGTTGATCAAATAAATACAAATAGTAAGGATAACGCCAGCCAGATTTCATACTACCAGAGGAGGAAGTTACAAATATATGAGTGAGAGGAGACGCGGAGTTAATCCTATCGTGTGAGAGTGGAATTGAAAGTAATAGTGTGAAGGGTGGGTGTGTGTGCGCACATATATTCCCTAGCTCTGACTCTGAGAGGGTCTTGGAGTGGTCTTAGCAGTGAATATATCTAGTGCCTATGTCTTGGCGCCTGAATACCATTCTCCACTAAAAGAGCTTTTTGGATAAATGGCTGGTTCTGGGACTGATACAGAAAGTACAAGATGAACCTACAATGTCATGTGCCAGAGAGCAAGTAGGTACTCAAAGAATGATGGCGACATGTCAGAATGACACGGGAGCTGTCTGGGAGGGCTCACACTGGCCAAATCTAGAACAGTTTAAGCATCAGAGTAAATGATGATACTATTAAAACCCAATGAATAGGGTGGGAGTCCATGAAATTCAAGAGTTCATACTGATAGAAATGAATGAGTGAACTGAAAGTTTCAAAGTACTCCCACCTACACAAATAATCTTTATTAATTATAAAGAAGAGGGAAAGAGTAACTTAATAGTGGAGAAGTCTGGCAGTCACCTCCTTACTCAGGGGGCCAAAGTGAACGTCAGCTAATGGGACAGTTTGAAATCATGCCCCACTTGATAGGATGCAGTGTGAGGAACAGGAGCATGGCTTCAGAATTGTCCTGCTCAAGATGCCCAGGCTGAATCTGATCTCAAGGGGGCATCAGTTACACCCAGATTTAAGTCGCCTTTAGTTCTTCCAAGTGCTCATGTCTTTAAAGTTAGAGTAGGTGACTGAAAGGGATGAAAGAGATGATAAGTATAAATGCAACAGGTGGCTCTGAACTGGGTATTTTTGCTATAAAGGACATTGTTAGAGTGTTGGCAAAACTTGAATGGCGTCTGAGGATTAGGTGGTAGTAATGTACTGTGTTTGTTCATTGTCTTGTCATGTTAGAGAGTGTCCGTTTGTAGGAAATGTTCACCCAACTACCTACCTGGGCATGGTGGGCCTTCAGGCCAGCAGCTTATTCTCAAATGGTTCAAGGACAAAAGCTTCATTGTAGGTACTTGAAAATTTTCTGAGAGTTTGAGATTGCGACAATATAAGAATAAGTTATATTAAAAAAACAAACAGGGAAACAGTTACACATTTCACCAGGAAGCATAATGTTGGCTGAGCTTTATATTTTTTTTTATCAGATTAAGGGAACTTTTATTCAATTCCTATTTTGCTAAGATGGTTAATGTTGAATTTTATCAAAAACTTTTTCTTTACCTACTGAAAGTTTCAGATAATTTTTTTTTTCCTAACAAGTTCACATGGCGGATTACTCAATTCCTTTTCTCATGTTAAACCAAAATTGAATTCCTGGTTCTCAATAATTTGTCTTGTGATATGTTGCTGGATTTCATTTCCTTATATTTTGCTTAGGATTTTGCACCTCTGATCATGAATGACATAGGTTTGTAAATTTCCTTTCTCATATTGTCCTTTTGAGTTTGGTTACCTGGATTATGTTGGCCTTGTGAAAGGAGATCGGGAACTCTCTTCACTCTCTGGAAGGTGCCCTGAAAGAGTTCTGTGCTATCGGAGACACAGTAACCCAGCAGGGTGCTGCCAGACAGTTTTGCTTCAGTGGCTGTTCTCGCAGCCAGCCAGAGTCCAGTCTTCTTTGGTTCTCCAAGTTCCAGAGCAAAAGAATGAGGTTATACTAGGGAACGCAAGAGCTACCCTGGTGCCACCCTTGCCCCCCCCCCCCCCCGGCCTAGAAGCCCCAGGCCCCAAATAGGAATCAGTATCTTTTTGTGACAGTGCTGTGGGCCTAGCTTCCAGAGACTCTCAAGGACACACCTCGTTAGCACCAGGGAAATTCAGAGCTGTGGTTTCCCACTAGGTGTTTATAGTTCATCGTAGTCTTCCTAGTTCATGTACAGTCTAACCAGTAGAGGTCTTTCTCACCATTAGCAGTGCTGCCTAATAACACAGTTGACGTGTCCACATCTGTCAAGTTGCCAGGGAACAGAACTAGAAAGTTAACCCCAAATCTAACTGATCCAGAAGAGGCGGGGGCAGGGGAAGTGCGCAGGGAGATTTTCTTAAACCTTCACTGAGAGTAAGTTGTATTTTTCTAGGAATTTGTCCATTTCATCTAAAATTTCCAAATTGTTGGCATAAAATTTTTTGTGATGCTTACCTTCTAACTTAAGAATCCTTTATTTTATTTTATTTTATATTTATATTTATTTATTTTTAGACAGAGGGGACAGGAAGGAGAAAGAGAGGGAGAGGAACATCAATGTGTGGTTGTCTCTCACGTGTCCCCCAATGGGGACCTGGCCTGCAACCCAGGCATGTGCCCTGACTGGGAATCGAACCAGCCACCCTTTGCTTCACAGGCCCATGCTCAATCCACTGAGCTACACCAGTCAGGGCTTAAGAATCCTTTTTTTTCTTTTTTGTAAAGTGAACCCACAGAAATGCATTAATCATACATGCAGTCTGACAAATAGGTAAAAGTAGCTGTCACCCACATGCTTGCTTTCAGTGTCAGGATATGGTCCCTGTTCCCAGAAACTCCCTCTCTTCCTGTCCTTGTGTGGTTATTTTTGACAGTTTGTCATTGTACTTAATTCTTTGTAGAAATAATCTGAGACCTAGAATGATGCTGCCTTCCTCCAAAGAGGCTTCTGTTGCTTCTGCCATGTGCCTGGGGCCTGGGACTATCGTATGGTAGTTAGGTTTCAAGCTGATGGCTCACAGGACTGCTGGGCGAATGGAATCCAGGTGGCTCTGTTCAAGGGCCAGTTTAGTTCCCAAGGGCATATAGCCTTTGGGTTCCTGGCTTCCTAAGTTTGTGGGGTAGGATATGGGAGGGAAGGTACCCTGTTAGATTCCCATCCTTGCACTAACTCTAGGCTGTGATTTCTGTCCCCTTAATTGTTTGAGGCCACCAAAATGAAAAGTTCGAAATACCTGAATGGGGAAATCAGCCCAAGGCTGGTGCTGCCACATCTCACAGCTCCTGGGAGCATCACGGAAGCCTGTCCGGACCTTCCCCCGGAGGGACGTAACTGCCCTGAGGGTGGCCCTGAAGCAGAGCCCCTCAACACATTGAAGCTCAGGGGCCCGTTGCTCCTCAGCCTCCTAGACTCCTCTCTCCCTTCAGTGAGATCCAGGTGTTCCTCACTGTCCTGTCTCAGACCTTTAACATCTGCAAAACATTTTATCCTGCCTTGGTTCTTTCCAGTTTTAGGTTTGGTGTGAACAATCTATCCCACCATTATTGGAAGCAGGATATTCTTGTTTCTTTGTTTGTTTTTTAACAGCCTTGCTGTTTTGAGAAAGCAACACAGCAGCCATGAGGTTGCCTTCTCTCCCCTCAAACAAAACTCTCCCCCTCTTGGAGAGGCTGGCCCTGTGGTGGTGCTAATTGTTTACTTGCTTTACTTTGATATATTTTTTCATTTGTTTTTCAGTTTCTAGAAGAAAATGCTGATCCTACTGCCTTTGAAATCCAGGAAGAATTAGAACAATATACAACCCACATTGTACAGAACAACCTCCTGGGGTCCCAAGGCTCACAGGTGTGTTATGCTGCCTCTTTCCAGAACACTCGGTTGTTAGCTCTGATGTTCACGTACACTTTGGGTTTCCTGTAGTTGACCTGGCTTTGAACCCCAGCTCTGCCTCCTGTGATGCCTGTGACCTTGCAGGCTGCATCACTGTTCCTGAGTCACCGTGTCCTCCTATTTGATGCCTGCCTACAGGACCGCTGAGATTAGATGAAATTAGGTAGTTTAGGTACAGCAGCCAGCAAAGTTATCACTTACAGCGTCACTTTCAGAATGAGGTCTATGTTCTTTTCTTCTTTTTCTTTGTTACACTGTAAACTACTGCTACCTCCCATCTCCCTGTTCCCGCATAGCATCTGTGTAAGTGTTAATTTGGTCAGTGAATGAGTAATGCTGATAAGCAACCTGCAGAACTAGAAATCGGATGCACCTCATGCCCAGGTTTCACACCAGTGACTCCAAGTGAAGTGGCCTGAGGTGAGGCCACAGTGGGTCTGCTTTGCAGCCCGGCCCAGAACCTCTCATGCAGCTTAACTGCAGAAGTGTTTTTCTTGAGCCCCGCGGTCCATCCCAGGGAGGCAGCAGGGAGGGTACACCAGCTGCCTCCAGAGAGGTTTGTTTTAAATTAAAGTAAGAGAAACTAGCTTTATTGAGAACTTACTTTGTTCCCAGCCCCCTACTACATTCATGATCTCCTCACCTTAGTAGCAGCTTAGTGCTGTGATAACTGTTCCTGTTCACCTGTAAGGAATGAGGGAGTTAAGGAAAGAGGTCACTCAGTAGTTGGCAGAGCTTGGCTGTGTTAGGGTTCTCTGGAAATTTTTGTTTAAGAAAAGGGGTGGTTTCCTCTGGTTTTTCAGAAAAGGTAAAAATCACAGAATGAATACATACTGGATTGTCTTCAGACAGTGCTCTGAGGTTCTTTGCCTTCTTTTTAACAGGTGAAAAATGTCTGCGAGAGCAAGAGCAAACTCATTGCTTGCTTCTGGAGGACACATATGACTGCTAAGCGATGTCCGCACTGCAAGTGAGTGTCAGCGCTCTGGCCAGTGACTCACAGCTGTTAACGAATACCCCGTTGGGGTTTTTTTCCTCCTCACTCACAACTGTCCTCCTCTGTAGGACCGGGCGGTCAGTCATCCGAAAGGAGCACAACAGCAAACTGACAGTCACGTACCCAGCCATGGTGCACAGGAAAGCCGACGAGGACGCAGACCCTCTGGGTAAGCCCTCGGCCGTGTTCCTCACGCGTGGCCATCTGGTGGGTCCCACGCCTTGGGAGTATCTGCTCCTCTGGGCCGTGAGTCCCAGTGGTGCATTTGTGGCGGGTCCTGGCAGAGCTGTGCTCAGGCTTCTAGGGCTGGAGTGCCCAGCCCCAGCCTCTCACACAGTTGACGGGCTGGCCGCGTTGGGAGGCAGTGCCCTGTGGGCAGAACGGTGTCCCTCTTGCTTCCTATGGTAGTTTCCTGAAAGATTTTTTGAAGAAGTAAGATGCCTGACAAGTTATTTAGGACCATTCTACTGTGAAACAAGTGAATTTATTTTGAAGTAAAATGTAGGTGAATTTTAAAGAAAAACCGTGAATGTTCAAAGAATGTCAGCACCTCCTGCAGGCCTCTCCTGGCTGTCAACTGAATCCCGAGAGTCGAGTGCCTCCGCCTCAGCTCTCTTCTGCCCTCGAGGTACTCGAGGAAAATTTGAGAGACTGACTTAGTACTCCTGCTTTTTATTTTTGTTAGTTGTAGGTTTGTGGGTTTTTTTGTTTTGTTTTTTTAAATATATTTTCTTGATCATGCCATTACAGTTGTCCCATTCCCCTCCAACCTGTACACCCCTCCCCCTCCATCCCCCCTTTAGTTTATGTCCATGTGTCACTAGTTCTTTAGATTCTATATTTCCCGTACTATTCTTACCTTCCCCCTGTCTATTTTCTTTCTACCATCTATGCTACTTATTCTCTGTATCTTCTCCCCCCTTCTCCTCCTCCCACTCCTCTGTTGCTAACCCTCCATGTGATCTCCATTTCTGTGGTTCTGTTCCTGTTCTAGTTGTTTGCTTAGTTTGCCTTTGTTTTAGGTGTGGTTGTTAGTAACTGTCAGTTTGCTCTCCTTTCACTGTTAATAATTTTTCATCTTAGATAAGTCCCTTTAACATTTCATGTAATAAGGGCTTGGTGATGATGAACTCCTTGACCTTATCTGAGAAGCATTTTATCTGCCCTTCCATTCTAAATGAAAGCTTTGCTGGATACAGCAATCTTGGATGTAGGTCTTTGGATTTCATGACTTGGAATACTTCTTTCCAGCCCCTTCTTGCCTGTAAGGTATCTTTTAAGAAATCCGCTGACAGTCTGATGGGAACTCCTTTGTATGTGACGTCCCCTTATCTCTTGCTGCTTCTAGGATTCTCTCCTTCATTTTAATCTTGGCTAATGTAATTATGATGTGCGTTGGTGTGTTCCTTCTTGGGCCCACCTTCTTTGGGACTCTCTGAGCTTCCTGGATTTCCTGCAAGTCTATTTCCTTTGCCAAATTGGGGAAGTTTTTCTTTATTATTGTTCAGACAAGTTTTCCACTTGTCGCTGTTCCTCTTCCCCTTCTGGTACCCCTATAATTCAGATGTTGGAACATTTAAAGATGTCCTGGAGGTTCCTAAGCCTCTCCTAATTTTTTTTGAATTCTTGTTTCTTCATTTTTCTCTATTTGGTTGTGTCTTTCTTCCTTCTGGTCTACTCCATTGATTTGAGTCCCAGTTTACTTCCCATTACTATTGGTTCCTTGTGCATTTCCCTTCAATTCACTTAGTGTAGCCTTCATTTTTTCGTCTAATTTGCGACCAAGTTCAACCAGTTCTGCGAGCATCCTGATCACCAGTGCTTTGAAATGTGCATCTGATAGGTTGGCTACCTCTTCCTCGCTTAGTTGTATTTATTCTGGGGCTTTGATCTGTTTTTCCATTGGAGCAATTTTTTTGTTCTGGTCGCACCTGTTACATAGTAAGGGGCGGAGCCTTAGGTGTTCACCAGGGCGGGGCAACCCAGTCACTGGGTTGTGATGCTGTATGTGGGGGCGGGGTCAGAGAGAGAACAATGGTGCTTTTGCTTTGCTCTCTCTCAGATTTTGGTCTCTTCTGCTGCTTCTCACAAACAAATTGGGCCCTTCTGGTGCTGGTTCCTGGGCGGGTGGGCTTGTGTACGTTCTAGGACCCTGTGGGTCTCTCCGACGAATTTTCCTATGAGGCTGGGAATCTTTCCTGGCACCTCATCCCCTGCAAGTTTTTTTAATTGATGCTTTTAGGCTTTATTTCTTGTTACTGGGGCCCTGCATTGCGAGATCTGTCTCACTGCCCATTTTTGTGTGGTTTATCTGCGTGCAGAAGTGTGACTGCAGTCAGCCAGCCACCTTGCACGCCTCACTGGGTCTGCTCGTTGTCACCCCACACCCAGGGTCTGTCATCTGCCGCCTGTGCTCCGAGGGTCTGCCAACCACTGCTTTTTCCTGCCTCGAGCCCTCTCCCCCAGCCCCTGACTCCGCCCCTCTCACCAGTCTGTATGAATGGTTGTCAGACTTCTGTACAGTTCAGTTTTCTGTCAGTTCTGGTTGTTTTTTTGTTTCTAAATTTTTGTTGTCCTTAATTTTGGTTGTGCGAGGAGGCACAGTGTGTCTACCTACGCCTCCATCTTGGCGGGAAGTCCACAAGATAAATCTAACTGTGCATTTTCATTGTACAGTCAGGTGCTAGGGCAGGAAGAGCATAACCTGTGAGTGACACCTCGCTCTGCTACTTACGAGTAGGTCTAGCAGTTAAGTAGCCTTATTTGAGAAGGTCACTTCTTGGAGCTTCAGTTTCCAACTCTGTGTTTTGGTACTTTCTCATGTGAAAGTCCATAGCATATTGTGACTAAACTTTATTCCAGAACTTGAGAAGGTGAAAGAGACAGGGAAATAAGTTCTCTTCCTTGAGATGCATAGTCTATCTTTTAATTTGAGGACTCTGGCAAGGCCTGGCATAAACAGCTGTCTTAGTCTGTTTGGGCTGCTGGGACAAAATGCCACAGACTGGGTGCTTACAATCGACAAGTGTTTGTTTCTCACCATTCTGGAGGCTGGGAAGTCCAAAATCGGGTGTGGCAAATTCAGTGTATGGTGAGGGTGCACTCCCTGGTGGGTAGCCCACTTCTCCCTGTAACCTCACATGGGAGAAGGGCCAGGGAGCTCTCTGGGTTCTTTCTTGAGGGCGCTAACTCACTCATGAGAGTTTCATTCTCATGACCTAATCACCCCCAAAGGCCCGCCTTCCAACACCATTATCTTGGAGGTTAGGATTTCACATTAAATTTGGGGAATACAAACATTCAGACCATAGAAGTACCAGACTAGTAAGAAGCTTGTTGCTGTTTTAAAAACCTTTTACTTTACACTAATTTTAGATTTGTAGAAGGGTTGCAAAGATAGTACACACAGTTTCTATATATTCCTTTTTAAAAAACTTCCCATGTATTCCTTATTCGGTTTGCCTTAATGTAACTTCTTAGATCACCATGGTGCACTTGTCAAAACTAAGAAATTAACATTGGTACATACCGTTAATGGAGCTGTAGACTTTATTTGAATTTTTCCAGTAATGTTCTTTTTGTGTTCCAAGATCAATCCAGGAGGCCACAGTGCATTTAAAAAGCCCGTTTAATTTTGTTTAATGGTTTATAGTTAACCACAGAGTCGGGTTTTCTATACTTACCAATAAATAGTCCTTAACACAGTTTTTCAGGTTAGGAACTGCTGTTCTGTTCCTCTTAGGATGCCTTAGAAAATGTTCACAGATTGAGAACAAAGGTGGTCAGAATTCTAGAAGGTAACTATTTCTTTGGGGCAAATATCTAACAGTTAAGCAACCTCTCAATGTTTTTGTCAAGTCCATTTTTTTTGAAGTAACCTCATGACAACCAGGAGAACACGATGACGCCAACCCAAGATCTGCATTAGAGTCAGCGGTTGTCCTCCATGGTTCTAGGATTGGGTGTTTAGTATTTAACAAGCATTTACTTCTTGGGGACTCAGCCTCATGCTAAGAAACCTGATCATGGCCAAGCACAGTGCCAAGGTGGAAACCTGACCATGTGGTCTCCGCTCTCAGAAGAGGCTACCAGAGTCATAGGTTAGTGACCGCAGGGAGTGGGTGATGTGGAGTCAGGTGAGTGTTATGAGCTAAGGTGACTATGCCTCAGTGACTATGCCTCAGTCACTGAGTGAGTGACTATGCCTCAGCTGTGTCCACAAACAGGTCATCGTCTCATGAAGGGAGCCATAAGCTTGCGAAATGCTACTTATACCCCAGAGGGCTCCTCAAGCCCCACAGTGCACATCAGCATGTTAATGAGAATTCTTAGAGCCAAGACGCTCTACATACTGTGATCTGGTCTTCCCCTAGGTGTTTGACCTTCCACCCACCTTTAGCCCATAGCAGCTCTCAGAGCTGAATGAAACACATGAGGGATGTTCTGGACTCCCATCCAGGCAGATTTCATCTTGGCAGGCTGCAAAGGTACCTTGTTGGAAGCAGTGCACTTCTTGCGAGGCGGCTTCCTGCAGGTCTGTTTTGACTCAAATCCCACGACTGAACCACTGCAGTCTGTCTTCATGGTGGTTAGACTGTGGGAGGGGCACTTCACTTCCTGGCAGGTCTGGGGAAGGAGCTGGGGAGAGCTGTCAGCCTCAGCTGATCTTCCTCAGCCCTTCAAGCCTGTTTCGTGGGAAAATAAGCTCAGGTAGTTGTTTCAGGAAATGCCCACAAGTTGTTCTTTAGGTTAATGGGGTCTTTTTTAAAATTCTCACCCAAGGGCATTTTTCCATTACTTTAGAGAGAGAGAAATATCGATTGTTTGCCTTTTTGTATGTGCCCCAACTGGGGATTGAACCCGCAACCTAGGTATGTGCCCCAGCTGGAAATCGAACCTGTGACCTTTCAGTCTTCAGGGCTACCTGCCAACCAACTGAGTATCACTGGCCAGGGCAATGGGGTCTTTTTTTCCCCTTCTCAACATACAAGGCTTTCGGTATTCCTGAAGGGCACATCCTCTTTTTATTTCATGTTCCCACTTCCTTCAGTTACATTAACTGATTGAAATGTTTAGGTTGTATAGGAATCAAATGTTAAATGTGTAGACTCCTTAACCTAGCAGTTCTGCTTCTATGACTTTGTCTTAAGGATACCCACAATTTTAAATAGTTTAAAATTAGAGATGGCTTAAATGCCTATTAATAGAGAATAGTTAACTAAACTGTGATATATATATATATATTGTTATCCAAGTTACAGATTTCTCTAAGAACTTGTGATAAGATATCTCTGCAGATGGTAAAGAAACTACTTGGAGAATTGGAATGGAATGAAGCTGGATTTTACAACTACAGAAAAAGGCAAAAGAATGAGGTTTTTAATTGTAGATAATCTTAGGATATTTTGAACATGGGTATTCAAGCCAGTGACAGTTTAGTATCTGACACAATGCATTGTGTCAGGTGCTAGGAACACAGACTAGATGAAGCTCCTGCCCTGATAAGTACATACAAGGGGGAAATTGAGCAATATTTAATTTCCATGAAGGTATCCTAGAATAAGTTGAGTTTTGACCTAGGGGTCACATTACTTAAGTCTTTGTTAACCATCTAAGTGCCAGGAGCCTGACCTGCTGTATGGCAGCCCCAGGCCAGACTTGACTGACCCTGGGTGTAGCTGCTGGTACCCAGAGTGATCTTATTTGATCTGAGAAACCAAAATCAATCTACCCCTCACACATTAGCGTGATACATGTAAGAAGAAATTGAATATACATTTACCCATAAAATATTCATACTCATTTATCTATCATTCTTTTTCTGTGAACCTTTCTTATAAAAGCAATGTGCACATACAGTTTTTTAAATTATAACATTACTTATAATAGTAAAAAACTGGGTTCGATGCGCATTCAACTATGAGAATATGGCTAAATCACTTAGAAAAACATTCTCTCAGCAGAATGTCATGTAGTCATTAAACTTGACATCCTGACAAAAGCTGTGTGATAACATGTCAAAATGCTCACAAGAGGACACTGACTGAGCAAAGTAGTATACAGAGGAAGCCCACAGTTAACATAATGCAATTATCTAACACTGTTTAAACCAAAGGACCGGAAAAGAACGTACATTAGTGATAAAATGTAATGTGATGGCATGGTGTGTGATTTTTTTCCTTTGCTGTATTGATTTTATACATAGTTTTATTGTTTTCCTGACTTAAAAAATTAGATTAAGGGGGGAATATTCAAAGCTGAGAATATGCTGTCCCAGAGTTTGCTACTTGTGATCAAATTGCAGGCTTGGCAGGTTGGGAGGAAGAATCGGTAAATCCCATTAAGGAAGGACTGCCTGTAATTGAGTTTTGCTTTTGCTCCCCTTCCTCTGCTCTAGGAATTGAGGAGGCGCAGATGGGAAAGCGGGGCTACCTGACACCGACCAGTGCACGAGAACATCTTAGCGCCCTTTGGAAGAATGAAGGTGCTGTACCTAAAGAAACTACCCTTTGTCTTCTGGCTTTAGTTTCTGAACTCACTTACCCTGCCTTATTATTTTTTAAAATATTTTATTCACTTATTTTTTAGAGGGGACGGGAAGGTGAAAGAGTGGGAGACATCAGTGTGTGGTTGCCTCTCATGTGTCTCCCACTGGGGACCTGGCCTGCAACCCAGGCATGTGCCCTGACTGGGAATTAAACCGGTGACCCTTTGCTTCGCAGGCCAGCGCTCAATCCACTGAGCCACACTAGCCAGGGCTATCCTGCCGTGTTATTTTTGTTTTCCTAATGTGATTATCGTGGATTTCTCTTGAAATCAGTTCTCAGGTTTGGGTCGGGCTTTGGGGTCCATTGTCATTGATGCATTGTAGACTGGAGAATGTCTGTTACACCTTTAACCACGAAGGTTTCTCTGGAGATCCCTTTCATGAATCTAAAAAATGAACTCTAATATGTATTTTTAATTAGGTTTTTACATTTTAATTTTCTACAAAAAGGAAAATCCTTCATTCCCTTGTGAGTATATAAGAAAACCTATGCAGTACATCTAAACCTTCATGTTACCCACCCTCTGAGAGTGTGTTCTGCAATACTGGATGTAACCATTGAGTAAGGATAAGCCTTAAAAATGCAAATACTGTTCTGGGAAAGGTGGAGGCAGAGATAAACATGGCTCGCCTCTTCTCACATCCATAGCAAAAATTACAACTAAATTAAAGAACAACCATCACCCAGAATTGTCAGAAAATGGAGCCGTATGGAAGTCTGACAACCAAGGATTAAAGAAGTCACATTCATCCAGACAGTAGAAGGCGCAGAGATGCAGAGTGGTTGGTCCCACACCCACATGTGGAGGATAAAAATCAGAAGGATTCCTCAGGAGCAAGGGATCCCAGCCCCACACCAGACCACCCAGCCCAGGCTTCCAGTGCCAGGAAGACAAGTCCCCATAGCTTCTGGCTGTAAAGTCAGTGGGGGTGGGGACACTAGAAGAAACAGAGATTCTCAGGCATTCCTCTTAAAGGGCCCACAGTGGTCTTTGGACTTACACAGACTCACTTCCTCTGGGCTCCAGGACTTGGGCAGCAGCTGGAAGGGCATCAATGGCATACTGGGAGAAAATGCAGTGTCTGACGTCAAGGCAAGTACCAGGGGACAGCTTCCTCCTGGACAAAATTCCAGAGGCCAGGCAGCAGCCATTGTCTCTTTTCTGAGCCCTCCCCCACATAGAGCCACAGAGTGGCAGCGCCATATCTGAGACTCTATAAGCCCGGTTCACACAGGTTGCCCTGCCCTGGTGATTACCTAGGGCTCTGCCTCTTCCAATTTATGGGTGTTATTTTCTTTAATAGGCCATGCTACTAAAACAAGGAGTCAGAGTAGCTCTGCGTAATACATAGAAGCAAACACAGGGAGGCTGCCAAAATGAGGAGACAAAGAAACATGGCCCAAATGAAAGAATAGAACAGAAGTCCAGAAAAAGAACTAAATAAAATATAGATAAGCAATCTATCAGATGCAGAGTTCAAAACACTGGTGATATGGATGCTCAAGGAAGTAATTGGATACTTCAACGGCATAAAAAAGACCAGGCAGAAATGCAGAAATGAAAGTTACACTAAGTGAAATAAAGCAAATCTACAGAGAATCAACAGGGGAGTAATTGAAGCTGAGAATCAAATCAACAGTTTAGAACATGAGGAAGAAAAAAAATTCAATCAGAACAAGAAGAAGAGAAAAGAATCTCCCCCAAAACGAGGATAGGTTAAGAAGCCTCTGGGACAACATCAAATGTACCAACATTCACATCATAGGGATACCAGAAGGAGAAGAGAGAGGGCAAGAAATTGAAAACTTATTTGAAAAAATAATGAAAGAAATCTTTTCTAATTTGATGAAGGAAATAGACATGCAAGTTTAGGAAGCAGAGAGTCCCAAACAAGATGGACACAAAGAGGATCACACCAAGACACATGGTAACTAAAATGCCAAAGGTTAAAGTTAGAGAATCTTAAAAGCAGCAGGAGAAAAGGAGACAGTACTACAAAGGAGTTTTCATAAGACTGTCAGCTAATTTCTCAAAAGAAGCTTTACAGGCTAGAAGGGCCTGGCAATAAGTAATCAAAGTGATTAAAAGCAAGAAATTACAATCTAGATTACTCTATCTAGCAAAACTATCATTTAGAATTAAAGAGCAGATAAAGTGCTTCCTAGACAAGGTATTGTCTACAAATACAAGGAATTCATTGTCACCGGGCCATTATTACATGAAATGTTAAAGGGACTTATTTAAGAAAAAGAATATCAAAACTATGAACATTAAATGGCAATAAATTCACAACTGTCAACAATTGAATATAAAAAACAAAGCAAACGAGCAGAACAGAAACAATTACAAATGTGGAGATCATTTGCAGGGTTCATGGTCAGTAGAGGAATGGGGGGAAAGATGCAAAGATTAAGAAGTACAAATAGGTAGGTGCAGAATAACCATGGGGTGTACAGAACAGTATAGGAAGTGGAGTAGCCAAACAACTTACATGCATGCAATATAGTAGTGTAATTACATGCAATATAATCGTGTAATTGATAAAATACATTTTAATTGGTAAAATATACTTACATGCATGACCCATGGACATGAACTAAGTGGGGAGTTCGCCAGAGGGAGTAGGGGTTGTGGGTGGCAAAAGGAACAGTTGGGACAACTATAATAGTCTAATTGATAAAATATATATTAAAATATATAATAGTATCATTGATAATACACATTTAAAAATATTGTTGAAGATACATGTCCAGAAAAAAAAAGAGCACTCAAGGCAGCATGGCTGTGTATGCAGCAGGCCCAAAGGGTTTTGTCCATTCCTCTTGGTAGCATCAGTGTGAAGGGTTTTAGTTTTTGTAAGAAGGCAAACTTAAATTTTTCGGTTTGCTGTTTCTTCTTTGCATATTGCAAATACATGTTTTATAATTACCCAAGTGATTGTGTACTTGTGTGTGTGTGAGTCTGGAACAAGTGACAGCTGTGGTTTCCCACCCTGGCGGCCCTGTGGTACCCACCCACCCTTATACTCGCTGTTTGCAGGCTGTCAGCACTGAGAGGAATGTTTTGCTCATTTTGTAAAGAAAACTCTGATCTTACTCTCTATATTGTCCTATATTGTGGTATTGTTTTTTCATTACTTAAATGTTTAGCCATCCATGTCCTGACATACATTTAAATGATCTTTTTGGCTCATTTCCAACATAGGATTCTTTCTGAGTTTCCTTTTTTCGGGACTGGAAGAGGTTGGCATGGAGTCTAGATTCAATCCCACTTTGTTCTTTCTGGATTTCTTGGTGGTGCCACCTTCAAGGTAATGCCCTTTAATTGCGTTTACTTCACCTGAGAAAGGTATATTGAGTAATTAAATAATGATGTCTGGGAGAGATGAAGGACAAAGGGCACTGAGAGGTAGAGCAGGCAGTTCTGCTTCCAGGTTGCGGGTGGTGGGAGTATTTTCCTCTCATTTGTCCTGAACGCGATGGGAATGTTGGCTGTCTTGAGTATGGTGGGGTTTGGGTTGCTTATAGTAAGGAAGGGGGAGAGGCCGAAAAACATGACCCATTTCCCACACTGTACAGCCACCAATGCCGTGTGTCCCCTGCAGGTATCGCCCTGTCAATCGCCTGGGGGACCAGATGTTTACCAATGGCCAGACGGTGAACTTGCAGGCTGTCATGAAGGATGTGGTTCTGATCCGAAAGCTTCTGGCGTTAATGGCCCAAGAACAGGAGCTGCCATGTGAGGTGGGAGCACCTGCAGCAGATGAGGTAGGTCAGGGCTGTCGTGGAGCTGATGCCATTAACATACACGTTTAGTTCTAACTCCCCGCAGTAGGTGCAGCGTGCTGCGTGTGGGCCATCATTTGGGGGAAACGCGGGTAATGTCAGGGGAAAGCATGGTCTGAGCACTGAGGTCTAGGTTTATACCAGTGACCCTGGATGCGTTGCTTTAGTTTTGTGGGCTCATCTCTGCTATTATATGGGTGTGGTTTGTCTTGAGATTTTACATGTAGGCTCTTCTGGACCACCTGCCTTTGGCAACTCTAGAAAGAAGAGTTCGCTTCCCTTGGGCTCTAAGAATATTCCTCCTGGGTTACAGTATTAGATTCTGAGTCACCCAGCTCTGTTTTTGGCTCATTAAAATCTCCAGCATTGGGATTAGGAAGGCAGTTTTGTAGATTCTAGGAATTTCCCAGAGTAGGAGGACTGTTAGGTTTGGGGCCTCAGCTTCCTCCTCAGTAAATAGTGGAGCTGAACTTAGTTTTCCCACTTCAGCAAACATTTCTGGACCCCCTTCAGCATATCAGGTCTTCAGTGGGTATAAAGAAGGCTTACTGAGGACACTGGGGTCTTTCCAGCTCTCAGATGCTCACTCTCTGGAGGCAAATAGGAAGGGTTTTCTCAGACTTGAGTGGATGGGCTCTCACTCTCCTTTCTAGCTGCAGAAAGAGTCCTGCTGTGAACTAGGCCCATCACCAGGTGGCGCCACTGTTTGTCTTGGACACTCACACTGGGTTACCCAGCCTTTCTGCTTGGGGCTTTCTTTGGTTTTGCTTAAGTTTTCTGATCTGCAGCATAGATGTGGTTTTAAAAGTCCTCAGTATAGGAAATCTGACATCCTCAGGCTCTAGTCTCTGAAGAAATAAAAGTGTCCTCTCTAATTCCTAAGGTCCTTGTTACCTGAAGTCACTGTGCCCTCTTTCCATCTGATTAATAAGAAATGCTTATAACTGTTCCCCAACTTTTTTCCGACATTCCATCCCCATGGCAGTCCTCTCACTCGCGTGAGTGGGCGAGGCACTGAGGATACCCACTAAGACAGTCTCTCGTTCCATACGTAATCACGTGGTCCTGAGTCAGGAAATGCCATGGCAGTGAGTTAGGTTGACAGAGGCCCTGTTCATCACACAGGCGACCATCTGTCCCTGTGTCTGACGGAGCAGACAATATATCAGCCCTCCCTATAACTAAGGATGACCCTCTATTCCTCAACTGAGGTCACACCTGCTTCATCAGTAATGGGTTCCGACATTCTCATTTACTGGATCTTCCCCCACGTGTCCTCTTCCCACCTCCAACGCACTGACAGTGCGTTTTCTGTCATCTGACCCACACACCGAGGGACATGGGACCATCTGTCTGTCTCCTGTGTCATACCCAGCCAGATGGGGCCAGTCAGTAGCTGTAGAGTGTCAGTAGGTGGTGCTCTAAAGCAGCTTTACGCCTCAGGGCCTATCTCTTGGGCAGGTAGAGGGTGACAGGAAGGAGGCAGAGCCAGGGACAGAAAAAGGTTGGTTAAATATTCCAGTGAAACGTGCAGATCAGTCAGCCACTCTGCTTATCCCAGTTGCAGACCCACATCCTAATCGATGACATATAAAATCATATGGCAAACTTTTTTCCCTCTAAGAAACTTTCCACCTGCATTTTTGTGAGTGCTTTGGATCTGGGTTTTCTAAGACCATAAATAAAGCTAAAACTCCTTATGAGCCTCTGTTACCTTCAGGATAACAGAGTTTCATCAAAACAGCCTGGATGTGGGAAGAATTTCTAAGGGTGTCTTAAAAATTAGATGTTAAGGGACTTCAGCCACTGCTGCAAGCACTTTGGTGAAACAAGCTCCCATGTTGGAGAAGCACGTGGCAAATAATTGAAGGTGGTCCCTGCCCAACAGCCACCTAGGAACTGAGGCTGGCAGCCTGGCAGCCGAGAAACTGAATTCTTCCAACAGCCATGTCAGGGCAGAGTTAGGTCCTTCCCCAGTGAACCTTCAGGTGAGAACCTGACACTGGCTGACTGCATCGCAGCCTGGGAAACACTTGGAAGCAGAGAGCCAGGGAAGCTGTGCCCAGATTCCTGACACACAGAAACCGGGAGGTAAATGTGTGTTGGTGCAAAAGAGAAGAAAGAAGGCGGCTTATCAATTTGAATTCATTTTACTACTAGAAAGAGGCGGGCTGGGAGATACGCATAGAGGCTGGTGTTCTGTTGATGCACGTTGACTCTGGAATAAGAAAGAGGAAACCAGACCTGGCTTTTTTTGAGGTTTTTCCCATCACGCCTGTTTTCTTGGTTGCCTTCCCAGGAAAAAGACTCTTCAGTTGCCGTGGACCGATCCTTCCTGAGTTTGCTTCCAGGCCAGTCCCTCACAGACAAACTGTACAACATCTGGATTCGCCTGCAGAGCCACGTCAACATTGTGTTTGACAGCGAGATGGACAAATTAATGGTGGAGAAGTACCCCGGCATTAGACAGGTGAGCAGTATGTTGGACCCCCATGGCTAGCTGAAGGGGTTAAATAATAAACATTCGTACTGAAACAAGGATAATAAAAGCACTTGATTTTTTTAATGCTTTATTTGGGTTTTCCTTCCCCCCATAAAGATCCTAGAGAAGAAGGAGGGCTTATTCCGAAAGCACATGATGGGAAAGCGAGTAGACTACGCAGCCCGCTCCGTCATCTGCCCCGACATGTACATCAACACCAACGAAATTGGAATCCCCATGGTGCGTGCGGAGGGGTATCGTTTGCTCCTGTTGGGCAGTAGATGGGAGTGTCGAGGAGGGCTGCAGAGAAGTGTGTGACAGACTGTGGTGGCTTGGGTGGGGACAGCATCTCTGTCTTCCTGGTTAAGGCGTTTGGCAGGGATGTGAGGCTGTGTGATGGCATTGCTCTCCCTCCTTACCAGGTGTGCAGACACCTTCCACCTCCGAGCAAAATCCACTTCCTAGGCCGCCAGGGCACCGACTACCGAGTGTTCCATGTCCCTGCTTGCATGTCTCCTTGTTTCCGCCTAGTCTTTACACCTTCCTAGACAGTTTCTACATGACAGCCAGAGGGAAAGAGGGATTTCCATCCCAGGTACTCGCCTGGTGTCGTGAGTCAGTTGTCAGGGAGAGGAAGGAAAGCGAGCTGCCGGAGGGGAAGTGCTTGTGTCTTCCTTCCTCTCAGTTCCTCTGGGTAAGCAATTCGCCCCAACCACCCATTAGCGTTTCCTTGGGGATTCAGCTTCGTTTTTTCACTTCCCCACCAATTCCAGCTGTGGTGCTTCTTAGCAGCAGCCCTTTAATTGGCTTCCTCCTTAATTGTCCCTGAGGTCAGTGGTATGAAGATGGTTTAATTCCCTCCGTGGAGTCTCATTTCCTTATGTACTGCCTCCTCTGCTGCTCTGGGGTGGGGGAGGGGGTGCTGGGAATGAGCAGAGCTCAGCTCTTCTGATGGCCGCCTTGTGCCCACTGCCTTCTCTCTCTTAGGCAAGGGCATGACAAACAAGGGGAGAGGAGTCAGAGAATACTCAGTCCATGCCCACCACCTCCTGGGAGCCATAGGTCTTTGCATCCAGAAGCTGGGGCAAGTGGCAGGGAGTAGCATTGCGAAGCCAGTGATGATATTCACGAATCTGATGCCCTGAGAAGAGAGGCCTGTGACCTGTGTGTTGCTTTTTCTGGACAGAGGGCAGGTGGTGCCCTGGTTGGCTTTGGCCTCATGCTCCCTCAAGTGTCCTTGGCTTTGGGAGAGACTGTTAGTGCTGCCTCCTCTTTCCAACTTCAGAGGTGCTGGGCCTCTCTTCTTGGATTGGATCTGGGTTCATTTGGTAATGGCTTGTCCCCTGAAGGGGACTCTGAGGTTACCCCTCGGCCCACCTCCAACCTGCCCAGGTGTCAGGGCCATGGTAGCCAGGGCTGTTGCTCACTAGGTGGCCATGAGGAGCAGAGCCTGTGAAACTGCCCCCGGTCCTTCATGGTACATCCTTCCCCATAGAGCCCTGTGGAGAGGTGTCATGGTAGCAAAGGAGGTAAAATACGTTTGGGAGTAAGCTCAAAACTCAGCAGTGAACCATGTAGAATGGAGTGTCCCCCAGGAAGCTTACACTCCAGTGGTGGAGGCACATAAATGAATACGCAGGAACACAAACACTCGGGTAGTGGTCAGTGCATCGGCAAAAGTAGAACAGGTACAGGGAAGGGAGCGCAGGGCGATGTGGCAGGAAGGCCCCTCTCAAAGTGCTGCTGGAGCAGAGCACTGGACAAAATTCAACAAGATCCTTTACATAGGACTTTTTGGACTCTGATATATTTATATACATTTGGAAGCATCAAAGAGTTTATAGTATTCAGTAGCTTGGAAACTTAACCAGGGAATCTGTTTTTGGAGTGGGATGTTGCAGGCCTAGTGTTCAGTGGGGCGCTGCATTTTCTTCTGTCTCAGGAGGCCGAGTCGGTTTCAGGTAGCACCTTGACTGTGCTGGCTGATGCCACGTCTGGACTGAGGGCAAGGGCCGCGATCAGTTAGACGTCTGCTGGAGTGAGGGGGTACTTGAGGGCAGGCATATGCCGCCTCTCTCAGGCTGGTGTCCCATTCTGTGTTCCCTTTGGGGCCCATGAACTTACTGTCAGATGAGGAAATGATGAAGTTTTAGGATGGGTTAAAAAAATTCCAATGCGTAAACTGCAGTACACAGGTCATTCTCTTCAGACGGACTGCTGAAAAAGGAGGCCCAGTCTCTGTTCCCTTAAGGCCTCGAATGTGGAAGAATGGCTCAGTGGGGAAGGCAGGCAGCATGGTGCTTTCCTCCCTAAGGACCTTTTTGGCTAAGACAGAACCTCCATGTCTTTGGGGAAAAGTCAGAGAGCTTATTGAGTCAGATTTTGGTTCCATGAACCTTTTTCTGCCCACCCGGAATTTTTATGTCCACTCCTTGCTTTCAGGTGTTTGCCACAAAACTGACCTACCCTCAGCCAGTTACCCCCTGGAACGTGCAGGAGCTGAGGCAGGCGGTCATCAACGGCCCCAACGTGCACCCGGGAGCCTCCATGGTCATCAACGAGGATGGCAGTCGCACAGCCTTGAGCGCTGTGGACCTCAGCCAGCGGGAAGCCGTGGCCAAACAGCTCCTGACTCCAGCCACGGGGGCACCTAAGCCCCAGGGGACAAAAATTGTGAGTAGTGGGCAGATTTAATCAATGACTGCTGGCCATAGGCTGTGGCTCCTGAGTGCTGTGGTGGGAATGCTGTGTGAGCAGTTTCTGCTTCCTCAGGATAAAGCTTCTAACACACGTGGGTGTTCCTCAGGGGCTTCATGGTGCTCTCTTTATCTCCCCAGCTGGGGCCAGAGTTCCTGGGGCCTCAACACCATCATTAAAGCTTCATTTGCCTGTCTCCTGCCACGCAGCACAGTGCTGGGCACACGTCTGGGGCTCGCGGAAGGCTCTTCGGTGGTAATTCAGTTGTGGTCCTGGGGCTGGAGAATTGGCCGTCCTTGACCAGGGCTGTGCAGAGGTGGTCTCTCAGACCAGCAGCAGCAGCATTCCTAGAGCTCATGAGAAATACACATGTACCCTCCTCCTCCCCTCCCAGCTGCTGCATTAGATGCTCTGGGAATGGGCCCTGGGGGTTCATGCCTTAACAGCTCTCTGGAAGGTTCTTGTGCCTGCCGAAGTCTGAGAATTGCCCCAAAGGAAGAAAGTACTCTGTTCCGTGATGACCGACAGGTTTCACCTGCTGCTTCACTTTCAGGCAGTGGCTGGTGCTCACCTGCACTGCTGAGGGATCTGTGCAGGTCCCGTGTTAAGGGATCCTGAGCCTTATCCGGGCTCCACTGGCAAGAGTAGGTGACTGATTAGAAATGTCAGCTGAGAGCGTGAAATCAGCGAGTGACAGTGTTTGTGTCTTTGTCAGATAATAATCATTCTACCAGAAGGCAGTAACAAATGACCCCTTAACCAGGCGGTCATGGCAGAAGTTATTGGGAGTTAAATAGATTTAATTTGGGTTTACTTTCTGATTTGTGGCCCAGAGGACTGACTTACTGGGTTTTCTTCACCTGTCTGCACATTTGTGAGGTCTTCCCTCGCCCTCTAACTTGGCTAGACCCGGTGGCTGGTGGGTCTTTAGCATCGCTGCTACCTCAGCTGTGATGCACTTTGGAGGAGAAGCGGAGGAAAAGGAAGCATCTTGGCCTTGTTGAGGAACCACTGGTTTCCACCGCAGCCTGTGGTCTTGCTTCCTCTCCGCTTGCAGCGCTCCCGAGGTCGAGCAGACACGTCATGTGGTTGGCAGGGACACGTGCAGAAGCAGGACAGCTCACCTACTTTTTCTGTACTACTGTACTCAAATTTATGTTTAGGCTCACAGGTTATCCTGCCTCCCTTAAGTGTCCAGTGCTGCTAGGAGCTGTGTGAGAACTGCAAGAGAAGTTAAGGTGTACGTCTTTTAACTTAGAGTAACCTCAAGTTGAAACAGTGAAACAGTCTCAGTAGGAAATTTTGAGAGAAAAATTGAGAGAGGAAAGCACAGTGGGGTCCAGCAGTCCTGTGTGAGGGCCCCTACCTGCTGCGCACTGCACTTTGACAGTCACCGTGGACAAGATCCTGCCTCCTTGGAGTTACAGTGTCACCACCAGGGAATGAGTCTATAAATGTGTTACCCACCGTGGAGTGCTCTGGCAGACACATGAGGGAATAGCTACGCAGGTCCGCGACTTTACGTGTGTGTCCATGAGAAGAAAGGAGTCTGAGGGCAGTGTTGCAGGGCAGCTGGCAGGGAGGCTTTGGAGACATCCGGAGGTGGGGGAGCCAAGCATGAAAGCAGGGGAGGTCCCAGAGTGGGAACAGGGGACTTGAGGTGGCTAGGGTGTCGGGGAAGTAGAAGGGAGGACAGGTGAGAAGGCAGCTGTGGTTTACAGAACAGGGGAACGGGAGGGCCCTGGAGGAAGGTGCCCCGTCTGGGCCCATCTGAGTCAAAATGACGGTGGAAAATCTAAGGGCCCATCTTCTGTAAAAGGTAGAAAGGTGGAACTTAGACCGGGGGCCACGGAGTTACAAAAGGAAATTATCAGAACGTTTGACTCTGACCAGGAAGTATCGTGGGGAGAGAACACAGGGTGGATGGGAAGCTGAGCCCCGGGACGTGGAGGGAGAAGAGCCAGCACGGCAGCTGCAGGCTCGCTTGTCTGCTGTCCGTGTCTGTCCTCCCAGGTAGGGCCGAGGCGTTCTTCCCGGTCGGGACCAGCCCCTGGCTGCCTTCTGTCTCCCAGGGGCACTGATGAGATATCTGTGGAGTTCAATACGAATCTTAAGAAGAGTGAGGACAGAGAGAGAAGATGCAGCAGTGACAGTCACCCGTAACCCAGGAGAGCTGTCTGAACACAGGGAAGGAGCCAGGCTTCAGAGCCACTCAGGGCAATAGTTTAGTCAGGGCCTTCGACCGAAAAAGTAGCAGGGTGTGGGGGGTTGTGACATTATTGGGGTGCGAGGATGAGGCAGCCACACAAGAGAACTTCTTGTGGTCAGTTATGTCCACAGGGTCAGAGGTGACCAGGATGGGAGCTCAGGGAGGCCTCACTGCCACGAGTTGGTCTGTTCTTGGGAAGTGACCAAAATGACTGCCGAACAGCAGTAAAGTTGTGTGAGGGGAGCCCCGTTGCTTGTCTTCCTCCTGAAGCTCAGACCCGTGCACACCGTCTCCGCTTCCTCCTCCAGCCTCACCCCTGCTTGCCCTCCACACTCCAGCCGTCCCCTTCGATGCAGGGCTCTTTCCCCCTTCTGGCCTTGTGGTGGTTGTCCCCTGCTGGGACCTTTGCCCTCCTACACTCCCTGGCTAACTCCTGCTAACCCTTCAGGTTTCAGCAAGGTCCTCATTCTAGGTCAGGGTTCCACAAACTTTTCCAGCAAAGGACCAGGTAGTAAGTACTTTAGGCGTTGGGAACCATATAGTCTCCACTGCAACAGCTCAAACCTATTGTAGCCTGAAAGCCGCCACAAGCAGTACGTAAACAAATGGGCAGGACTGTGTTCTCAGAAAAACTATTTACACAAACAAGAGGCTTGCCTTCTGGCTGCAGTTTGCCCGTCCCAAAATTGAGTTCCTAAATCCTGTGAGGGTAAAGGCAAGGTGTTCTGCTCCCCACTCAGGACACCCCCATGGATGGGTGGGTCCAGGTTGAGGTTCAGGAGGCTCCGAGGTCTGAGGGACCACATCATACCTGATGATATGACCCAGGAGCAAAAGCAGGAAGGGACTTTATGAAAGAAAAGTAGCCCTGGCTGGTGTGGCTCAGTGAATTGAGCACGGGCCTGGGAACCAAGCAACCATGGTTTGATTCCCAGTCAGGGCACATGCCTGGGTTGCAGGCCAGTTCCCAGCAGGGGACACACAAGAGGCAACCATACATTGATATTTCTCTCCCTCTCTCCTTCCCTTCCCCTCTAAAGATAAATAAAGTTAAAAAAAAAAAAAAAGAAAAGTGGTTTTTACATCAGAACCTGGGGACTCAGGATGACATCTCAATAATGTTATATATGGTGCATACACATTTCATCAAATACACGGGTGTTTACCATCTATTTGTAGTTTGTAAAGACTCTGGTTAGTGACGTGGTGTGTAGGACGGGAGCCGGCTAAAGGGCTGGGTGCAGTGTCAGGTCCAGGTGAGGATGGGAAGGGTTAAGACAGAGGGAAAGGATGACTGAAAGGCCTGGTTCCTGGGAGGTGTGAGGTCTCTGCTCCTTCCTGTGGGCCTTGTAAATGGAAGAGGAAGTGGCCGGCATGGCTGAGTCGAATTCCTTGGCCCAGCAGTCTGCCAGAAGCTGATTTTGGCTCTGGTTCCGCCTCTGAAAACTCTGACCCGGGCACTGGGGCACACTAATTTTCACTGCAGTATTTATTTAGAGACAAGAGAAAGGAAGGGCCTCAGGTTTGGGTTGGCGAGGGGAACACCCCGTGCTCCAGGGCTTCTGTTTGGATTGGCCCCTGCCTGCAAGTCTGGCCTGTGCGCCTTCCCAGCTGTGGGGTTGGCTTATACTGGAGGAGGTGTTGGATTTGTGAGACTTGGAGCTGGGGCCCAGCCAGGGGTGCAGGGCCTGGGCCACGAGACTGGCTGTTTCTCCTGTGAGAGCCTAAAGAAATAAGTCAGCCCGGGCTCCGTGACACGCTCAGGGCAGGTGGTCATGGGAATCCTCCGAATCCGGGTTTCCCTGGAAACAGCTGTGGGGACAGGGAGGCAGAGGTTTGGATTCCTCGGGGAGCAGAGAGACTGACCGACAGGTGCTTTCTGGGCCTGCCTTTTCGAATGTGAGGGCTTTGCTCTCTGCTCGCCTGAGCAGGATGAAACTTCCAGCCCAGATGAGTAGGAATCGGGGGAGGGAGGCTGAGAGCATCTTTTAGTAACCTCTAGCCTCTCTCTTTCTTTTCAGATGCAGCTTCATAAATGTGGACAATATAAGAATACACTAGCCTTGTATTATTTTTGTTCCCCCAGTGTGTTATCTGCTGGGGCCTTTTTTTTTTTTCTTTACAAATGGGAAGGGAGGGAGAAAGGGAGAGAGACATAGATGTGCGAGAGAAACATTGACCAGATGCCTCTCGCGCACCCCCACCTGGGGACCTGGCCCTCGACCCAGCCTTGTGTCCTGACTGGGAATTGAACTATCCATCCTTTGGTTCTCAGGCCAGCACTCAATCCACTGAGTCACACCAGCCAGGGCTCTGCTGGGATTTAAAGGAGACTAGGGTTGGAAGAGGTCTCACTGAGTCTCCTGGATTCCCCTGGGCTGCTGAGAGGACATATAGTTGGCGTGCTAGTTGAGTTTATGCATTTGTTTTTTAAAGTAGTGTTTATAGTCATTAAGGAAGCCTGGTAGTTAAGATAACGTAAGATAAGGGCCAGTAAAAGGCTTAATGAGCCTAATATTAAAGTCAGCTTTATGGAGGGAGGTGTTCTGTTAGGAGACATGACCAATGACATAACAGTGAGGGAAAAAGCATGAATGGTGGTTATGTTTAAGGGGTAAAATTACTTGTGGTTTTTATTCTATTTAAATTTGTTCTTCTCCCACAATGAGCATATCACTTGGGCAGTGGTAGTTCTTGCCTTCTTTAAAATATTTGATCTTTCTAAAATACATACTCATTGTAACATGGACAACATTAAGATGTATAATAAAGGTGACAATAATAACGTGATAACTTGGCCCTTACCTTCCCCGTGTGCCCCTGCCCCCACAGAGACCACAGTCACAGCGTGGTGAGGACCCGAGCACCATTTTCCCTTGTGTATATAAACACATACAGAGTTGGGTTGGCTTTTTGAGGGGGGTTTAAATTGCCTCATTGTATCACTATAGATGGCACCTAGATTTATTTTGTTTTTTTGGTTTTTACTGGAATCCATTATTGCCAACACTCAAGGGCTAGTATAGATGTGGCTCAACCTTTTTCACCATTGCATAATATTCCATGGTGTATACCATGATTCTGAAAAGCCAAAAGGAAGTGGGTTTTAAATGTTATAGAATCTGTTATCAAATTGCTTTCCCAAAAGATTATGGCAATTTAAACTTTTTATTAATTTTTTGAGCATAATAAAATGTTTCCAGGGGGCTTGGAACTGGGAGTCAAGAATCCTGCATTCCACTCCCGGCCCTGCTGTATGAAGTTAGGCAAGGTATTTCTAAAATGTGGAATTTGTACTTCGAGTAACATTCTCATGTATGAATGTTTGGTGGTTGGGTAGATCCTAGAGGTCTGCCAAATCCTTTCAAGCCCACGAGTTTTATGATGCATGTAGATATGCTCTCTTCACATGTGTTCATTTCTTTCTTTAAATTAATTCTCTGAGGAATTTAAGACTCCTGAAAGCCTATGTGTCTCTGAAGAAGACAAGGGCCTGGAGCCTTGTCTGTTGCTCGTACCTCTGAGCCCAGAGCCTCAATGGGGCTATGCTGGACTAGTACCTATTGCACAAAGATTTTTAGAATTTTACTGCAGGCTAAAAAATTCCTCTTTTATTTAGTTGAATAAAGCCTGAGACAGAAGCCACACTCAACCAGGCCGAACTCAGCTCTTGGAATGGTAGTATTGATGTTGAAGTTGCCGCTGCTCACCCCTGTTCTGCACTCTGTTCCCAGGTGTGCCGGCATGTGAAGAACGGGGACATTCTCCTACTGAACCGGCAGCCCACTCTGCACAGGCCTTCCATCCAGGCACACCATGCCCGCATCCTGCCTGAAGAGAAAGTGCTACGGCTCCACTATGCCAATTGTAAGGCCTATAACGCCGACTTTGATGGAGATGAGATGAATGCTCATTTCCCCCAGAGTGAACTGGGCCGGGCCGAGGCCTATGTCCTGGCCTGCACAGATCAGCAATACCTTGTTCCCAAGGTAGGTCTGACCTTGAGGCCGGTCTACGGTCATCGCTGGCACAACTTGGCACTTTAGATCTGGGCCCTTTGTAGCTGCCAGGGTCAGTGGGCAGTTCTGGGGCAAAAGCACATGGAACACAGGGTCTTGGCTTCTTCCAGCTGGGGTTTTTGGTCCTCTAGTTGCCTAGAGCCAGGGAAAGGTTTCTGTTTTGCTGCCTCTTAAAAATAGAAATGATAAGGGTTGTCACCAAAAGCTGAGTTCAGTAGCTACATAATAGGTCTTGTCTTCCAGACTTATGTTTGGATTCTGCAGTTTATTACCCTTGGCAAGGATTAGCATCCCAACTGTGTTGGTCCCCATGGTTTTCAAATGACTTTGATCCTTTGAGTTCTGATATGCATGAATTTTAAGAGACAGCCTAACTCCAAGGCCCCAAATGAGATCCTCCTCCAGGCCATGAAATCATCTCCTCTTTGAATCCCTTCCTCGTCTCTGAGGTTGGTCCTCAGAGGCAGACCCATGTGGTCATGGCTGTCCAGAGGAACACACAGGAAGGTTGTAGCTTCCTTTCTCCTGGCCCCACCAGATGACCCCTTCCTATCACATATCAGGGGCCCGAGTCAGCGGGTTCATGGGGAGAATAGGGTGCAGAAAGAGCTGGTCCCTCTTTATGCCTCACCACTTACCCAAAGACCTGAGACCTTTTGAATCACAAGCCATTTTCATCAGAGCGATTGTGTAGTATCACAATACTACATCCTTCACTTGGGTCGTGGTGGAGTATGCAGGAGCTAGCAGTAATAACGATAATAGTATAGAACTGTGGCTACCATTTCCAAGCACTTTTCCAGTGCCAGCACTGCAGAACACTTTGGAGACTTCTCCTTTCACCCTCCCCACAGAGGGTGAAGTAGATGATGTTAGTGCCTACATCTGCACAGGAGGAAGTGGTGTGACTTGCCCCAGGACACAGCTGAGCAGCTGGAGGAAGGACAGGGCACTCCCACATCCTGTGGAGTTTTAGTCTTTTTCCCCTCTGTGGGCCCTGCCGCCGTCCGGCAGAAGAGATGGAGACCCTTGCACTAAGGGGTCACCAGAAGCTGCTCAGAGATGTCCTTCATAGATAGGTGCCCTCCTTCTGGGAACTTCTTTTTCCCATCAGTCATCTGCCTCCCTGGGAATCAGGCAGGTGGCTAGGGGCCTAGCATCCCAGCTTCTTTTCCCACCAGATATATCAACACAGTAGTTTTATAGTAGACCCAAATGTTTGAGTTTAACTTTATTTCCCTCTTCTGCCCACTCTAACCAGCTGTTGGTTATGGAAGGGCCTAAAAGTAGGAAGAAGGTGTTGGGGCCCACTCAGGTTACTTGGGAATTAGAAGAAATAATTTTACTAACTTTTACTACTAATTTTGCTAATAATTAGAAGAAATACTTGGGATAATTTTATTAACTTGAAGAGTAGCTCGTTTTTTCCTATAAATGATAACTGTCATAGCTGTAGTGGAGGTGGCAGAAAAAGCTCATCCATCCACTGAGCCCTCGAAGTTCATCAGGTACCGCGCGAAGCAATTTGCAAACATTCTCTTACTTAGTTTTCAACAGCCTTGTGAGGCAAGTGTGATTGTCACATAAGGAAACACGTGAGTAATGTGCCAACCAGCAGTGAGGCCAGGACTTGAACTCCAGTCCATGTGTTCAGCCCCTTTGATGGGCAAAGCTGGGGCTCAGGGAAGACACGTGGAAGGAAGAGGCTCCCAGGCTTGGGCTGGCCCTCTGACTCTAGGAGCGGTGTCACATTTTACCGCAGGCACACTACCAGAGAGCAGTTCCGTTTTTGCTGACAAAGTGAGCTCTGGACGTCAGCTGCATGGGCAGTTGGGGTGCTTTAAAATTCTCCAGCCAGTGAACTTGAATGTTCTGTACTTGATTTTGATTGACAAAGGTAGTATAGGGCTTCATTCTCACCTGCATGCTACACAGGGCAAGCCTGTTCAAATCCACATGTGCCTCATCACATGCTTTTTTATGGCCTGTGAGTTTTAGGTTGGAAGATAGGCACAAGGTAGATTAATAAGCTTATATCAGTAAATTAATTTCTTTTTTTAGGTTTATTTTTTAGTCACAGTTGACATACAATGCTATGTTAATTTCAGGCCTGCACCATGGTGGTTAGACATTATAGACCTTGTGAAGTGCTCACCCCAGTAAGTGTAGTACCCAGCTGACAGCACACATAGTATCACATCACTGACTGTATTCCCTGTGCTGTGCTTTACATTCCTTTGATTGTTTTTATAACTGGCAATTTTTACTTCTTAATTCTTCTCACCTTTTTTTACTCATCTCCTACCTCCTCCCTTCTGGTGATCATCAATTTGTTCTTTGTACCTGTGAGTTTATTTGTTTGTTCATTTGTTTTTTTATATTCCACAGCCAAGCAAAAACATACAGTATTTGTCTTTCTCTGTCTGACTGTCCTTTATGTTTATCCACAGTATTGCAAGTGGTAAGATTTCATTCCTTTTTATGGCCCAGTGATTTTATTGTATGTATATATTTATTTATTTGTCAAACTTTTTATTATATTTTTTCCATTACCTTTTAGTCCCCTTATATCCCCGCCCTCAGCAATCACCTCACTGTTGTCTATGTCCATGAGCCCTTTTTCCTTTTTGCTCATTCCCTCCAAGTATGATATTTATCTTTCTCTGACTGGCTTATTTCCCTTCGCATAATGTTCTCCAATCCATCCATACTGGTGTAAAGGGTAGGATTTTCTTCTGTTTTATGGCCAAGTAGTATTCCATTGTGTAAACATCCGTAGTTGTTTTATCCACTCACCTACTGATGGACACTTGGGTTGTTTCCATATTGTAATGACTGTAAATAAGGCTGCAATAAACATAGAGGTGCTTAATGTTCTTTTGAATTAGTGTTTTGGGTTCCTTTGGATATATTCCCAGAAGTGGGATTGCTGGGTTAAGAAGCAGATCCATTTTTTCATTTTTTTAGGTATCTTTGTACTGCTTTCCACAGTGGCTGTACCAGTCTGCATTCCCACCGGCAGTGCAAAAAGGTTCCCTTTATCCACATCCTTGCAGGCACTTGTTGATTTATTGATGATAGCCATCAGTAAACCAAGTACAATGCATCAAAAAGATCATCCACCATGATCAAGTGGTATTTACTCTGGGAATGCAAGGTTGGAACAACATTCTGACAAGTGTAAGATGAATCTCATGGTGGTTTTACTTTGCATTTCTATGATGACTGGTGATGTTGAACATCATTTTACATGTCTGTGGGCCATCTTATGTCCTCTTTGGAGAAGTGTCTATTCAGGTCCTTTACCCATTTTTTTAATTGTTTGTTAGGTTTTGGGGTTTTTTTGGTATTGAGTTTTGTAAGTTCTTTATTAATTTTGGAAATTAACCTCTTATCAGATGTATTGGCGAGTAAGTTCTCCCATTCTGTGGGTTGTCTTTTTATTTTGTTGTTGTTTTCCTTTGCTGTGCAAAAGTTTTTTAGTTTCATGTAGTCCCATTTTTTAATTTTTAATTTTGTTTCCCTCGCCTGAGGAGATATATCCGATAAAATACTGCTACAAGCAGTATCCGAGATTTTGCTGCTTATGTTTTCTTCTAGGATGTTTATGGTTTTGGGTCTAACATTTAAGCCTTTAATCTATTTTGAATTTATTTTTGTGTGTGGTGTGAGAAGTTGATCTAGTCATTTTTCTGCACGTATCCAATTTTCCCAACACCATTTATTGAATAAACTATCTTTAGCCCATTATATGTGCTTGCTTCCTCTGTCACATATTAATTGACTCTAAAGGTGTGTGTTTATTTCTGGGCTCTCTATTCTATTCCATTGATCTGTGTGTCTGTTTTTATGCCAGTACCATGCTGTTTCGATTACTGTCACCTTAAAGTATAGCTTGATACTACGCAGTGTGATTCCTCCAACTTCGTTCTTCTTTCTCAGGATCACTGTTGCTATTTGGGGCTTTTTGTGGTTCCATATAAATTTTTGAAATATTCTTTGTAGTTCTGTGAAATATACCATCGGAATCTTGATAGGAATTGCGTTGAATCTGTAGATTGCTTTGGGTAGTATGTATGTTTTAATGATGTTAATTCTTCTTACCTATGGACACGGTTTGTGCTTCCACTTATTTGTATCTTTTAGTTTCTGTCTTCAGTGTCTTATGATTTTCTGAGTACAGGTCTTTATATCCTTGGTTAGGTTTATTCCTAGGTATTTTATTCTTTTTGAAGCAATTGTGAATAAGATGGTTTTCTTAATTTCCCTTTTTGTTAGTTCATAATTAGCATATAAAATACAACAGATTTCTGGATATTAATTTTGTATCCTCATAGTTTGCTGAATTAGTTTATTCTAGTAGTTTCTTGGTGGAATCTTTGGGATTCTTTATGTACAGTATCATGTCATCTGCGAATAAAGATGGTTTTACTCCTTCATTTCCAATTTGGATGCTTTTTATTTCTTCTTCTCTGATTGCTGTGGCTAGGGCTTCCAGGAATGTGTTGAATAAGAGAGGTGAAAGCGGACATCCCTGTCTTGTTCCCAGTCTTAAGGAAAACGCTTAGAGGTTTTGCCTATTGAGGATGATGCTGGCAGTGGGTTTGCTGTAAGTGGCCTTCATTATGTTTAGGTATGCTCCCTCTAATCCCACTGTGCTGTGAGTTCTTATCATAAATGAGTGCAAGGTTTTATCAGATCCTTTTTCTGCATCTATTGATATAATCATATGGTTTTTATCCTTTATTTTGTTTATGGGGTAAGTCACTTTTATTGATTTGTGAATGTTGTGCCAACCTTTCATTCCCAGAATAAATCCCACTTGATCATGGTGTATGATCTTTTTGCTGCATTCTCTATTCAGTTGGCTGAATATTTTGCTGCAATTTGGTTTGCTAATATTTTATTGAGCATTTTAGCATTCATCAGCAATATTGGCCTATAGTTTTCTTTCTTTGTATGTCTTTATCTGGTTTTGGAATTAGGATAATGCTTGTCTTGTAAAATGAGTTTGGGATCCGTTGTATATATATACCACAACTATTTTTTATACACTACGCCACTGCTAGGCACTTGGGTAAGCCTCATTTCTTGGATATTGTAGATAATTCTGCAGTGAACATAGGGGTGCCTATATCTTTTCAAGTTAGTGTTTGGGTTTCTTTGGATATATATTCAAGAGGGGAATTTCTGAGTCATAAGGCAGTTTTATTTTTAATTTTTTGAGTAACCTCCATATGTTTTTCATTGCAGCTGCATCAATTTGCGTTCCCACCAGCAGTGCACCACGGTTCCCTTTCCTCCACATCCTTGCTAATACCTGTTGTTTGTTGATTTTTTTTGATAATAGTCATTATGACAGGTGTGAGGTGGTACCTCATTGTGGTTTTAATTTGCATTGGCCATCTGTATATACTCTTCAGAAAAATATATGTTTGGGTTTTCTGGCCATCTTCTGATTGGTTTTGTTTTCTGGTGTTGAATTGTATGAGTTCTTTATCAGTTTTGGGTATTAACCTCTATAGTATGTACCACTGGGCAATGTGTTCTTCCATTCTGTGGGTTGTCCTTTCATTTTGTTAATGGTTTCCTTTGCTCTGCAAAACCTTTTTAGTTTTACGTAGTCACATTTGTTTATTTTTCCTTTTGTTTCCTTTGCCTGAGGAGACATACCAGAAAAAAAATACTGCTAAGAAATCTCACAGGGTTTACTACCTACGTTTTCTTCTAGAAGTTTTATGGTTTCAAGCCTTACATTTAAGTATTTAATCCATTTTCAGTTTATTCTTATGTAAGGTATAAGAAAGGGGTGAATTCATCTTTTGGGTGTGTCTGTACAGTTTTTCTAGCACCATTTATTGAATATACTGTCTTAACCCCATTATATATTCTTGCCTACATTATCATAGATCAAATGACCATAAAACTCCATATTTATTTCTGGGTTCTTTATTCTGTTCCTTTGATTTATGTATCTATTTTCATGCCAGTACCATGCTGTTTTGATTACTATGGCCTTGTAGTATAGTTTGATATCAGGCAGCATAACACCTCCCACTTCATGCTTTCTCAAGAATGCTGTGGTTATTTGGGGGTCTTAGTGGTTCCATACAAATTTTAGGATTATTTGTTCTAGTCCTGTAGAAATTGGTATTTTGATAAGGATTGCATTGAATCTATAGATTACTTTGGGTAGTATGGACATTTTAACAATGTTAATTTTTCTAATCCATTGAGCACAGTATGGACTTCCATTTATTTGTCTTTTCTTCAACATTTGAATGATGTTAATTCTTTCTATCAATTTTCTTCAGTTTCTTTTTTCAGTGTCTTAGAGTTTTTTGAATATAGGTCTTTTACATCTTTGGTTAAATTTACTCCTAGGTATTTTTTTTTTGAAGCCATTGTAAATGGTATTGTTTTATTTTTCTTTCTGATAGCTCATTATTAGTATATAAAAATGCAACTGATTTCTGAATATTTTTGTCTCCTACTTAACTGAATTTATTTATTATTTCTAGTAGTTTTTTGGTGGGATTTTTAGATTCTTTCTGTATAGTATAATGCAATCTGCAAATAATGACAGTTTTACTTCTTCCTTTCCAATTTGGATGCCTTATATTTCTTTTTCTTGTCTGATTGCTATGACTAGGATTTACAGTACTATGATGAATAAGAGTGATGAAAGTGGACATACCTGTCTTTTTCCTGATCTTAAGGAAAACACTTTTATAGTTTTCCTGTTGAGTATGATGTTAGCTGTGGGTTTGTCACATATGGCCTTTATTATGTTGTAAAATCACTACAGTTTTTACTTGTCCCTTCCACATTTATGTTTTCATCATTATTTTTATAACTTTTATGTGTACATGTATATCCCTTTATTGTTGCAGTTACACATGACATTCCTACTTTTGTCTTATAACCTTTGTAATAACTTTATAGTTGGTTGAATAAGATACTTTCTTAACAAATAAAAAGTGAAAAACTTCTAGGGAATGATCTGAGATTCGCTTCACTTTTAGACAATATCTTTTGTGTCTTAGATAAAGAGCTTTTGATTCTTTTTTTTTTTTAAGATTTTATGTATTTATTTTTAGAGAGGGGGAAAAGGAGGGAGAAAGAAAGGAAGAGAAACATTGATGGGTTGCCTCTTGTACATGTCCTGACCAGGAACTGAACCCACAACCCAGGCATTTGCTGTGACTGGGAATCAAACCTGCAGCCTTTTGACTTGTAGAATGATGCCCAACCAACTGAGCCACATCAGTTAGAGCAGAGGTTTTGCTCTGCTCATTTCATTTAGTCATCAGTATAAATGCCCAGAGGTGGAATTCTTAGTTTTACTAATGGTTATAAAAATGCAATATGGCCTAAAGTATTTTGGTGGCAACATTCTAAGAGGACAAGAAGAACTGGTTTTGTTAAACTAGGAAAGCCATATTTTTGTAACGGTATATATTTTTTGTTTCCATTTCTGTGTTTTGTTTTTTAAGATTTTATTTATTTATTTTTAGAGGGGTTAGATGGGAGGGAGAAAGAGAGGTAGAGAAACACCAGCGTGCGAGAGTCACATCGATGGGTTGCCTTTCATGTGCCCTCAGTGCAGGAACCAGCCTGCAACCCAGGCGTGTGCCCTGACTGGGAATCAGACTGGCACCCGTTTGGTTTCCAGGCCTGTGCTCAATCCATTGAGCCACACCAGGCAGGACTCCATTTCTTTTACATTTCCAGGTGCTCTTCCCTTAACTATGGTATACAATTAAAAGGGGTTTTTTGGTATTTCATAGAGAGTGTGTTGTCATCTTATTTAAAATAGATGAATGAAACTTTATTTCTTTTTCAGGAACAGTTAAACTTTCTTATTAGTGTTTCTCTTTTCTTTTGTATTTTGTATTTATTGAGAACCAGTGCTTTGTGGAAATTATTTTTGACAAGTCTTCAGAATAGTTTTTTGACTTCTACTTAGAAGATTCAAGTCATAGAAGACCCTAATTCTCTAAGCATACTGACCAAAGGCATTAATTGTAGTGTCATTTTGCTGTGTTATTAAGTAGAATAGGATAGCTAACAATTATCTGGGTTTTTGATTTAGAGATGGTCTTTTTGATTCTAAGCAGGATTTAGGAAATTCAGAATCATAAGTTGACCCATAATAAATTGCTTTAATCATCATTCCTTCCTAGAATTCATGATTATTGCATTGAAAGCAATTTAGCCATTAAGGTAATTTTCTAGACAAATAGAAATCTGGACAGAGAGAGGAGAAGGCATGGAGTAGATCACATAACTTGTAATTATGTTCTTTAAAGGAAGAGAACAAAAGGAAAAATCTCTGTCTGCCTCCATCCAAAGATTGCGTGGGCTGAGTCAAATGCTTAATACTGGTTTGGGTTTCCCCCAAGGAAAATAAGACCATGTCTTTGGAACAAGATGCAGAGTTTAATATTTTATTCAGTTTGGTAACTCAAAGCTTTGTAAGAAGGGCTGCGTGCTCCATCTGATATTGCTGTTTATATCCACAGAATCTCTTCAGACCATTTACATAGAGCCATTGTCAAAGAGTATATTTAGGCTGTTGACAAGTATTCTTTTCAGCTTTTGAATTACTACATGTGGTTTAATCCCTGGTACTTCACCAAGGCTGCCTTTGTGAGTTCTTTTAGCCCTAGTTATGAACATGGCAATAATATTGGGTAGTATTTTATTCTTAATCCTCACCTGGGGATGTGATTTTAGAGAGAGAGGAAGGGGAGAGAGAAACATCAGTGTTAGAGATGAACAATGATTGGTTGTCTCCTGCACACACCCAGACTGGGGATTGAACTGACGGCCCTCTACCAACTGAGCAGTCTGGCTGGGGCAACTCTGGGTAGTATTTAACTAAATCAAATGATAAAAATCTTTAGATCCAAAATACAAACGTTTCTTGTTTCTGTAAATGTTGAAGTTTGCAGAAACTTCTGAAATGTCGGTGAGCACAGCTATTTTTACTTAGTGTGCCTTATGTTATCATGAACACACGCCTGCAGGTAAGGTTCAGGAAACTGAAGATCAGAAAAACCGTGAGAAGTGTCAGATGAGATGAATCTATCCAACCAGAAGTCGGGCTTTTATAAAAGCCCTGGTTTGGACATCCGGTAGGTAATGGCTTTCTTTAAGGGCTCACTACGAACACGTGCTGCTTTGTGAAAAGACATTCTTTCCTTCCTTCTGCAGTCATGTATGTCGGGTCCTCTCGTGACCCTCTTGAGGAACCTGCCTGGGCCCCGCCCCCCTGCACCGGCTGACTCCAGGTCACTTCTCAGGCCTCACTGTGATACTGCCCCTCACTGAGACCATTCCTGACCATCCCCTTGGCTCAGATCTGTATTATGATCCATTCTGTTACTTTCCTCCATGTCGTCTAAAACTCTTGTGTCAGTGTACTTATCTAGTCATTTTTTTACTGTCTAGCTCTTCCTTTTCATAAAGGATTGTCTGTTCCACTGAAGTAGACTGAAGGTCTGACCAAGTGCTTAGGCACATAGTAGGCTCTCAATAACTATCTGTTGAATGGATGACCAATTTATAAGAGAACCAGGCCAGAAATGTGTGAAAAATACTAAAGCATAAAACCAAAATATAAAAACAGGAATATAGCTAACAGCATCCAGGCCACATTTATGCATAAATGTCAAAAATATGCTGGAGTAACCAGAACCAGATGTGATTACGGATGGAAGGACTTGGAGAAGTGGTTGAATTTGAAGCAGTTTTGATATAGAACTGTGAGCAAATGGCAAAGATGGAAGCCAGTCAGGAAGCCCTGGTCTTGCACTTTTCTAGGCCATTTGTTCTCAAACGAGAGGCCTGGGCTCTGGCCTGAGACTGCGGAGAAGGCAGCGTGGGGAAGGCAGCGTGGGGCTACGTCAAGGCTGTTCCTAGGAGGTGGCCTCCAAGCAGATGATCAGGAATTAGATGTGACTTAAAATTTATCTTTGTTCTTGTTCTTTTGTCTTGATTTGTAGGATGGCCAGCCATTGGCAGGATTGATCCAAGATCACATGGTTTCGGGCGCAAACATGACCATTCGAGGTTGCTTTTTCACCCGGGAGCAGTATATGGAACTGGTGTACCGAGGACTCACAGACAAAGTGGGACGTGTGAAGCTCTTTCCCCCTGCTATCCTGAAGCCTTTTCCACTGTGGACAGGAAAGCAGGTAATTGGAAGAAAACAACCAGAGTATATATCAGAAGGAAACTGGCCACTCGTATAAAAGGTTTCATTCCTGGGGGAGCCCATGCCAGAGACAGAGAAATAAATCAGACAATAGTCTGACTGTGTCTTTGATGGGCTCATGGGTCTGGGTGGTTTCGAAGGCATATCTACTAAGAGGAGGCTGCGTGGTTCCTGTCCTTCGCTTCTAACTTAAACTTGATGGGCTTGTTATCCAGATACAGTGGTTATGGGCAGTGGTGTTGCTGGTAGTATTAGTAATGTTTGTTGGGAGGGGCCAAGTGCTTTGCTGAGTGCTTTATTTTTGAAAAAGTATTTAATTATTTATGCTATTACATTTGTCCAAATTTTTCTCTCCTTACCCCCTTCCACTCAGCCCCTCAGGCAATCCCTACACTGCTGTTGTCCGTGTCCTTGGGTCATGCATACACGTTATTTGACGTTTTTGCCACTCACGTTTTTGCCACTGGTCCCCACCTCCCCCTACCTCACAGCTGTCTATTCCATGTTTCCATGCCTCTGATTCTATTTTGCTCATTAATTTATTTTGTCCATTAGATTCCACATATAAGTGAGATCATACAGTATTTGTTTTTTACTGACTGGCTTATTTCACTTAGCATAATAGTCTCCAGGTCCATCCATGCTGTCTCAAAAGGTGAAGAGTTCCTTCTTTTTTGCTTCTATGTAGTATTCCATTGTATAAATGTACCACAGCTTTTTGTAACATCTACTCATCTACCGACGGCACTTGGGCTGTTTCCAGATCTTGGCTACTATGAACTTAGGGGTGTATATATTCTTTTGAATTGGTGTTTCAGGATTCTTAGGAATATTCCCAGAAGTGGAATCACTGGGTCAAAAAATAGTTAATTTTTTTTTTTTGAGGAAATTCCATACCATTTTCTGTAGTGGCTGCACCAGTCTACATTCCCAGCCAGCAATGCATGAGGGTTCCCTTTTCTCCACATCTTTGCCAGCACTTGTTTGTTGATTTATTGATGGTAGCCATTCTGGCAGGTATGAGGTGAGATCTCATTGTGGTTTTAATTTGCATGTCTCTGATGATTAGTAAACTTGAATATTTTTTATATGTCTGTGCACCCTCTGTATGTCCTCAACAAAGTGTCTGTTCAGGTCCTTTGACCATTTTTTAGTTGGATTGTTTGTCTTCCTAGCGTTGAGTAGTATGAGTTCTTTATATATTTTGGAGATAAAACCCTTGTCTGAGGTATTGTTGGTGCCCTTTTCATTTTGACGATGTTTTCTTTAACTGTGCAGAAGCTTTTTAATTTGATGTAGGCCCATTCGTTTCCTTTTTTCCTTTGTTTTCCTTGCCCTAGGAGATAAAAATACTGCTAGTCAAGGAGTATGAAATTTTACTGCCCATGTTTTCCTCTAAAATTTCTATGGTACTGACACTAATATTTAAGTCTTTCATTCATTTGAGTTTATTCTTATGTATGGTGTAATTTGGTGGGATAGTTTCATTGTTTTTATGTATCAGTGCAGGTCTCCCAACAGCATTTATTGAAAAGACTGTGTTTACTCCACTGTATGCTTTTGCCTCCTTTGTCAAATATTAGCAGACCATAAAGGCACTGGTTTATTTCTGAGCTCTCTGTTCTGTTGCATTGATCTATGTGTCTGTTCTTGTGCCAGTGCCAGACTGTTATGATTACAGTGGCCTTGAAGTAGAGTTTGATACCAGGCATTGTCAACTTACTTCTTTCTCAATATTGCTGGGGCTATTTGGGTACCATATAAATTTTTGAAATATTATTATTGCTGAACACTTTAGCTGTGTTATCTTAGTTAATCCTTACAATCAACCTGCATGTTCAGAGCCCATTATTACAGCCATTTAGCAGTTATGGATGTTGAGGGTTAGAGAAGTTATTTATATGCCCACGTCTCTAGGAGCTAGCTAGATTCAAGCCCAGGATTTCCTAACTCCCAAAGCACCACACAGTACTTCCCTTTTTGTTTAAAAAGATTTTATTTATTTATTTTTAGAGAGAGGGAAAGGGAAGGAGGGAGAGAAACACTGTGTGGTTGCCTCCTGCATGCCCCCTACTGGGGACCTGGCCTGCAACCCAGGCATGTGCCCTGACTGGGAATTGAACCAGTGATACTTTGGTTTTCAGGCCGACAGTCAGTCCACTGAGCCACACCAGCTAGGGCGCCTTTTCTTTCTTTTCTTGCCTGCTTGACCTGGTTAGGCCCTAGTACCTTGTTGAATAGAAGTGCTGAAAGCAGACTTTTGCGTCCTGTTCCTGACCCTAGGCAGAGCAGTGTTCAAGTCTTCAGTCTCTGAGTGTGTTCATTGTGGGCTTTTCCTGGATGCCTCCCCTTTATTGTGTTGATTGCATTTTTTCTGTTCTTCTTCTGTTGATCGTTTTCATCAGCAAAGGGTGTTGGGAGTTTGTCAGATGCTTTTCTGCCCCCTCAATTTTGTGGATGAGATGGTAGGTCACATTTCCTTGTCCTCGGATAGTTGGATACATGTGTTTTTGTTCACTCCCATCCTGCGTCCAGCCTGACTGTCCCTGCTGTACACAGGGCACTTTAGTCGAGCTGCAGCTTGTGGTCAGCATCCTGAGCAAGTCTCACCCCTTTACTCCCTCACCTGGCAGTGCTGGCCTTATGGAGAGTCTGGCTCATGACCTTCCTGGTTGTCTTCTGCTGAGATAGCAAGGAGTATCGTCTGCCTTTTTAAAAGATGCTGTTGGCAGTTGTCTTCCTGCTCCTGGTGCACGTGCATGAAAAGGCACCTGCTCTCATAACCGCCCTGACTCCATTGCACACCTCTAACGGGGCTACTCCGTGGGGCCTGGCTTTGCACACAGAGACTGCTGATGCCAGCAACCAGCCCCTCCTCAGCCCTCAGGGCCTGTTATACCAGCCCGTCTGCCCCTGCCCACCACACCTTTGGGAGTATGCCTTGGACCCTCTTGGAACTGACCCATGGTCATCCCTCGGTTTATCTTCCCTTGGCTTGGGTTTTCTGTGGAGCAGTTGCTTGGTAAATTGCCTCCTGGCCTCCCGTTAGCAGCCACTGGTTGAGCGGATGGCCACACAGATGGGCCAGTTGGGGCGGGGCCTGGACTCCCTGGCCTTTTGGCAACTGTAGTTAATTTCAGTCACATAAATTTGTTTCTGGTGTTAGCTTGGTAAAAGCTAATTGTGTGGAAGCCATCAGGTTGCCAAGTAGTCACATTATTGTTGTGTCCTGTGATGTGCCTCACACGGGGACTTTGTCACATGGTGCTCCCCACTCAGGTCACTTTAATAACCACTTCTAAATGCCAGTCCTTCTTGGCTGTGTCACTTAGGAGGCTTATTCTCTATGGTGTTTATTTAGCCTCAAAGTCTCTAGACCAGGAATGTATTTGGAACAAGTGACCCTATTAAAAGTTAAATCAGAGCGTGCCACTCCTGTGATCAAGACCTACCAAACAGCTCTCCTCTCTGTGCCTGAAACACATGATCTGATCTCTGTACAGCTCCCTTCCTCACTCACTGCCTCCTTGGCATGAGGCCTTTTCTGCCTGTCTTACGTAAAATCCCAAACACTCCCTCTCTCATTCTGCTCTGGGTCCTCTTTCCCTGCTTTATTTCCCCCCAAAACACGGGCCCTCCTCAGGAATGGAGGCTCCACTGCAGGCAGAGACTATATTTTATTTACAGTTCTCCCCAGCACCTGGTTCATAGTAAGCACTTGATGTTTGAGTGCTGAATGAGTGGCCGGCCTGCTCTGTACTCTCCAAGTGAGCGGTGCTGGAGTGAAGAGAGCATGGTCACTTCCCCAGGGCACATGGCCAGTCAGGGACAGAGCAGACACTGGAGCACTCCCTTGCCCCCAACGCTTCCTTGCAGCCTGCTTCTCGGTCAAACCCCTTGGGCTTCTGCGAAGCTCCTCGGAGGAAGAGCTGTAGATTCTTAGTCTTTCTGTCCTCTCCGTCCTTTGACCAGGAAGTCAGAGCTGTTCTGTGGGAGGACCTTATTTTTTTTTCAGTTAGTTTACATTCCATATTATTCTGTATTTGTTTCAGATGGACAGCATAGTAATTAGACAGTCCTGTATTTTACAGAGTGCCCCTGATATTGCAAGTACCCACTTGGCCGTATATGTAGTCATTACAATATTACTGACTCTGTTCCTTATGCAGCAGTTTACATCCCCATGACTGTGCTGTAACTGCCAATTTGTACTTCTTTTTTGGTTTTGGAATTTAAAAAAATTTTGTTAATTTTTAGAGAAGGGAAGGGAGGGAGAAAGAGAGGGAGAGAAACATCAGTGTGTGGTTGCCTCTTGTACATGCCCTACTGGCAACCTCGCCCACAACCCAGGCATGTGCCCTGACTGGGAATCAAACTGGCGACCCTTTAGTTCACAGGCCAGCACTCCATCCACTGAGCATCCACCAGTGCCTGGTGTGTACTTCTTAATCTCTTCACCTTTTTCACCCGGCCCCCCAGCCAGCCCTCTGCCAACTGTCAATCTGATCTCTGTACCTAAGAGTCTGTTTCTGTTTTGTTTGTTTACTTTGTTCTGTGGGAGGACATTGTTGACTGTTCATAATAATGGTCATAGGTTTCGATGTGTCCTGAAGACAGGTAAGGGCGCCCTGAGGTGCGTTCTTCACCCCCTGCCCACGTCCTGGGACTGAGTGCCTGTCGGGCTGACTCTCCTGCCAGAGGGCACCGTTGCGAGCCCCGCCATCTCTCCCAGCCCTGCTGTCTTTGGTTTTTACCACGTTTTCTAATCTTTTTACTCTGACCCCATGGCAATTTACTTTCATCCTCTCCTTCTTTTGGTTTATTTAGGAACTTAATATTGGGGGATCATTCGATTTAACAAGAATTATTTTAGGGAATAAAAGTCCCAGTGAAGTTCTTAGTGGGAATGCTTATTTCCGTTCCCAGGCTCCGTCTGCAGTCAGGTGGGTATAATACTGAGAACCGAGATCAGCTTCCCCCGCAGAGGTGGGATTCATTTTTCTTGCTTTACTTACCGATCATTGGAATGGAGTTGTTTGGCTTTTCGGGATGGATGGGGACAGAAAGTCCGAAAAGAGAACTTCTCTTCTTTTCTTCCTGCCATCACCTTGTCTTCTGTTTCTTTCCAGGTAGTATCCACACTGCTCATAAACATCATCCCAGAGGAGCACATCCCACTGAATTTAACCGGAAAGGCGAAGATCAGCGGGAAAGCCTGGGTGAAGGAGCCTCCTCGGCCTGTTCCCGGCTTTGACCCTGACTCCATGTGCGAGTCCCAGGTATGGCCTGCCAGCCGTCGCAGTTGGAGACTGCGAGTCCTGGGTTTAGACGAATTGATTTAGAACAGAAACAGAGACGTGGAAGCACATACACAGAAACAGATGTAGCTCTTAAGAGAAAGAGTTGTGCCCAATTTGGTATTAGAAAGGTTCACAGCTGATTGCTAGCATTTGGCCCTCAGTGTAAAATTTGCAGCCAGCTTGGGAAGGCTTTACAGCAGAAGGCCTCTGGACCGGCCTCCGCAAGGCTCGGAAATGCAGAGCCCGCGTTTTCCCTTGAGACCCCTGAGCGGCTGAGGATCAAGGAACTGCTGTGAGGCTTCACGTCTCGCCGCTTCGTGCCTTACGAACCAGGCCTCAGGAGGCCAGGCCGGGCAGTCAAACCCGGCGCCGTGCTGCTGCACGAGAGCAAGACTGGCCCCACACTAAGGGTTTCCAAGGCCTCTGCGTGTTCTTGGTGGGTGTGTTTCCCGAAGCCTCCAGCTCACAGTGCTTTTTCACAGGCTCTAACAGACATTCCATTCAAACTGAAGCTGCCACTTTTATTTCCCCTTATAGATCTCGTGCCTGATGCATGCTGCTTTCTGTAGCCAGAAATCCTTCTTTCAATTAGTTTCTAATTCATTAACCCCACTTTGTGCAAGTGAAAATTCAGGCCTTAAAAGGACGTTAGTTAAGGTTATGTTGTTCTGATTCCCAGGGTACAGAGAAGGGAGTACCTATAGGGCCAAGGTTATGGTTATAAAGGTTAGACTCTAATAAATGTTCTCATTTCCAGTCAAAAAGTCTTTGTTCTCATTTCCAGTCAAAAAGTCTTTGTTGACAGTACCTGGCCTCAAGTCAGTACAGGTGGGTGGGTGGGGATTGCAGGACATATGAAAGCACTGAAATGTCTTGAGTGTGGTGTAGTCCCTGAAAAACTTTTTTATTTAAAAAAAAATGCCTGCCTCTTTCCATCAAGGACTTGAGGTGGGTTACAGTGGAGGGACAGATACAATAAGGCTAATAAAACATGGAGTCAAGGGGAGGGGTGGCTCACACAGGAGGCGTCCCCTCCAGCCCAGCACTGGTGGCCATCCCTTCCGTAGGTGATCATCAGGGAAGGACAGCTGCTCTGTGGGGTGCTGGACAAAGCGCACTACGGGAGCTCCGCCTATGGCCTGGTCCACTGCTGCTATGAGATCTACGGAGGGGAGACCAGTGGCAAGGTTCTTACCTGCCTGGCCCGCCTCTTCACTGCCTACCTACAGCTCTACAGAGGCTTCACCTTGGGTGAGTGCTGGTCGAGTGGCTCCCGGGCCCCTCCCCTGGCCAGCACACCAACCAGGATGTCTCCCTGCTCTCCTGGCAGCCTCAGGGGTGCAGCCAGGCGACTTCTACAAGGACACCTTCACTCGACAGCCTTGCGCCTGGTCAGTGCTTTCCACCCCTCCCCCATAGCCAGTGTCACGCACTGTCTGCAGCACAGAGTGACTGACCTCTGTTCCCATTTCCATTCTGTCTCCTTCTTGACCCTGTCCTTTACATTGTCCTTTACGTTCAGTAGGGATGTCCAATCTTTTGGTGTCTCTGGGCCACACTGGAAGAAGATGAGTTGCCTCGGGCCCACACATGAAGTATGTTGCAACATGAAATCACCAAAAAAATTTCATAATGTTTTAAATAAATTTAGTTTTGTGTTGGGCCACATTCATAGCCATCCTGAGCCGCGCTTGGACACCCCTGCACAGTTTTCTGTCCCTGAATCTGCTTTTCCACACTCACCTCCATTCTTCCAGAATTCCTTGGGTGCTCTGTGCTCTGCAAAGGGTCGTCTTTGTTGTTGGAAGTGCCAAGCCTCCGCACCCAGTGGAGGCATTGGTGATGTTGGAAACCATGTTGGGCAGGCCTGTTGGGATGACGCTAAGATGAAAAGAGGAACGACCTTGTTTCCTCCCTGGAAATGAGCACAGTGTTTTAGGATGAAAACAAGTGAGCTGTTAATCTTTGTTCACTGGGCAGAACTGACATCAGAAGACCTCTGCCCAAGGGCTCAGCCCCTAGCTAAGCTTATTTGGGGCTGCGCATCTCCAAGTATACATAGTGGAGTCCAGGTCTTCTTTCAGTCATCCCGCAAGGAGTAAGTGACATGCTGCACATTGAGCATTGAGCTACAGTGAGTGTGGGAATTGTCCAGGCGATGATACCAATAGTAGTGGAAGTTAGAGTCCTTTATGGATTCGCAGGTGTGCAGACAAGGTGGGACTCCCACAGTGGGCCCGAGGGCCTGCCACCAACCTGCAGTGGGGTCTTGGTAATTGTATGATATGTATTAATTGTGGAAAAGTATAAATAAATACAGACATGAAAATAATTTAAAGTAGTCACCCAACATTCAGTGGCCAGAGATAGCCACCAATATTGATTTGATGCATCTTTCTAGACTTTGCAAGTGCAAACACATTTGGAAAAATGGGGCTCCATCTACTACGTGCTGTTTTGTAATCTGCCCACTCCCCCCATTTCCAAATGTATTTGTAAATGTCCTTTTGGGTGAACTAATATAAATCTACATCCTCAGGTCTGTGGCTGCAGATTATACCGGTTGTATAGATATACTATTGTTTATTTAACCAGTTCCTGTTATTGGACATTTAGGTTGTTTCCTGGCTTTCACTTTATTGCTGGCATGAGCACGCCTGAACAAATATCTGTAAAAAACAAAAAGTAGACGAAGATCTCCCACCCGGACTGTGATGAGTCCCAAACCTAACAGATAAGCTCTGCCTGCAGCTCTGCTGAGCACACGGCACAAAGAGAAATTGGCCCCAGTACAAAGAGTATCCTGGTCCAGCTGCCGGGCTGAGAGGAAGCATGGCCAAGCTGGACCTGGGCTCTGAGGGAAGGACTGGCCAAAGGTGTTTTCATTCTGTCCCTCATAGCCAGAAGGGTCAGTGGAGGGACAACAAGGTGGCCTGCAGCTGACCCCGTGACAGGACCCACTCTCTTGGTTATGGCTTCCTCACTGAAGGGATATTTCTTTCCCCTCTTGCTCACACACGTCCTTCAGAGGCCCTCAAGTTTCCAGGACATTGCATTGGGAATTCCAGATATCTTAGTCCAGCTTTTGAATAGTGCAGCCATTGTTTTTCCCTTCCCACTCAGATCTTGGCTGAGGAGCTTTGACTCCAGTAACACTCACAGATACAGACAGAAAATAGTTGACTGAAAAATGAAGTAGGAAGATGTTTGGCCAAGGCAAGGAATTCCTCGACCCGATGGAACTGGAGAGACGGGCTTCACTGAAGTGACCCAGCTTTCATCCGGGGAGGAGCCTGCCCTGTTGGCCCCTGTCAGCCAGGCTGGGTGTGTCTCGTGTGTGCCTCTACACCCATTCTCACCGTCGTGTGGGGGGTCCCTGTAACAGCTGGCTTGTGGGAGTCAAAGCCAGCACGTTTTCTCCCTCCCTCTCTTCTTCCCATAAACTCAGCTTTTCATCTCAGACCTCTTCTTCACCTCCAACCCGGTCGTGCAGCACGTATTTATTGAGTGGAGGTGGGAGAGCTGGTGCCTAAGAGCACAGGTGTGGACTCGGGCCTGGGTTTACTCTTTACCTGTGTAACCTTGAGTGAATAGCTCACGTTCGAGCCTTCGTTTTGTCATTTGTGAAATGGAGGTTATAGTGCTTGGCCTTATACTTGCTTAGGAGATAGGAAGCACTTAAGAGATGGAGGCAGTCCCCTGAGGATGTTCATCATTATCATTATTCGGGTGCTTCCCGGGTATGTTACACTGTGCTCCAAGCCCTGACCTCACTGAATTTGTACCTGGTGAGAAGTCAGGCCCCGCCCCATCTGAGCTTGTGTGTCTCTCCACAGGCGTGGAAGACATTTTGGTGAAGCCAAAGGCAGATGTCAGGAGACACAGGATCATCGAGGAGTCCAGCCGCTGCGGGCCCCGGGTGAGGGCCCAGGAGGCCATGGCCTGCCACAGAGGGCGGCTGTCCTACAGAGTGAAACTCACACCTTCCTCACTTGACCGCTGCCTCTGGCGCATTCCTTTTCTCATTCCAGGCCGTCAGGGCTGCATTAAACCTGCCAGAAACCGCATCTTGGGATGAAGTCCGAGGGAAATGGCAGGATGCCCATCTGGGCCAAGACCAGAGGGATTTTAACATTATCGATCTGAAGTTCAAGGAGGAAGTGAACCATTACAGTAATGAGATTAACAAGGTTAGTCTGGCAGTGAGCACACTTATTGCCACCATTTTGAATGCTGGTTTTTTAAAAAATTACATTTTGATTATCACTCAGGGCCCTTTAAAGCAATTTGGCTGTTTAGCAACTGATGTAGTGAGATGTGAGGTGGGGTGTGCAGGAAACTCATCGCGCCGAGGCACCGAGGGCCTTGTTCCCACACCTGGTTAGGGTCTGGGAAGGTTTTCGCTTAAGCTGAGTGGGAATGCCTTGCACATTTTTTTAATATTTGTATTTTGGGCTGACTACATTAAAGGGGACTAAAGAAAGAATATCTTCCCTGTGGTGCCGCAGCCAGGCGGAGGAGCAGAAGGGAGGACCAAAAACACCACTGCGGCCTGTATAGCAGATGCAGAGGCCAAGGCCTAGGTTTAAATCCTAGCTCTGCCAGAAACTTGCTCTGTGACCTTAGGCAGGTGATGTAACCAGTCTGTGCCTTGTCTGCACACCCGGAGCACATCCCTTATCAGGTTGCTGAGGGGGCTAAGGTCCTAACCCATATAATGTTCTTAAATGGCAGGAGCACTGTGGAAGTCCTCCAAAGTCCTTGCCTGCTTTTCACTAAAGCCCATTCACATGCCATTAAGAAAGGAGAGGGAACCCCCTGCACAAGCCAAGGCCACAACCCATTTCTCTCCGTCTTCTAGTCCCAGAGCTGAGGCTCCCAGTCCTGTGACTTGAAGTGGCCAGCCTGACCCTCGCCCTGCCTCCTGGGCCTAGGAGCCCAACCTGAGGAAGAGAGGAAGAGGCAAGGCCAACATTCAGTAGAAGTCAGTGTTTGACTGGCTTTTAGCAGCCCTTAGGCTGCCAAGAACACAGACTTCTAATTTGTACAAGTTCGTCCTTGAGAGGTTTTATGCAGAGGAGCCTTCCTGGCACCTCCCAAAAACTCGGAGGCTTGGCTTCCAGGCTTGCCTGGGGATGCTGGGGTGGAGGCATTGTCCCAGAGGCATCTCAGAATTGCTTCTTTTCTCTCCAGCTCACTTCTTCCTACCCACTCTGCCTCTCCTGTGTTGGACTGTCTCTGCAGCTCCAGACAGAGGCTTAAATAGACTCAGAGCCCCCTCCCAGCAGCTCCCTAGGCCCCACCCCCAGGTATTGCTTGCCTGTGCTAGTCCAGGAATCAAGGCGAGGCTCCCACGTTGTGCTTGGGCAGCACAGCACGTTAGTCAATTCAAACGTGATAGGATATTGGTCATCGTTGCCAAGCCAAGGCCTTGCTCTGCTGGGGGAATCCACTAGGGCATTGCCTCCGATTTTCTTTTTAACCAGCTTCTTTTGAGAATCACAAACTGCATATGTTGTCCCCTGTGCTTCTCCCTTTTTGCTGCTGTTTGCCAGGGACAGTAACCTCAGGCTTCCTGGCAGGTGATGTTAAGAGCAGCACATGGGGCCATTATTAGACCTCTAGGGGTTCTAGCAACAAGGTTAATGCCAAATGAGACTTTTTACCTTAAGTGGGACTTGGTGCTTATTTCTGAATAGTGTTAGTTTATTGCTTCCACATTCTGGGTTCACCTTTTGAACCTGGGATTTCAAAAAGGGGTGAGGCCACTGACCGGTGTGTTGGAATCCACAGGCGTGCATGCCTTTCGGCCTGCACAGGCAGTTCCCGGAGAACAACTTGCAGATGATGGTACAGTCTGGAGCCAAGGGTTCGACGGTGAACACCATGCAGGTGCGGGCAGAGGCTGGCTGGCCGGTTTGCCAGAGGGGGCGGGGATTGCAAGAGGTAGTTTTCAGATTTATTTCTGATTTTTTTAAGTATTTATATTGTGTATAAAATGCAGCACGTACTGAAAAATATAAAAGCCTGTGGAAATCAATACAGGAGCTTACCACTGTTAACAGCAGTGTTATAAATAAATATATATGTCAGTATCCAGATATTACATATAGTCTAGGTAGATGTTGTAATTTGGGCACTATATTACATTACATATATTTACATTATCTATAAATATTCTGTGTGTGTGTGTGTGTGTGTGTGTGTGTGTGTGTGAGTAATCTCAGCTGAGACCCTGCAGTTTTGCATGATCTGCTTTTTTCCATTTAGTGTTTTAAGTATTGTCCTCGAGGTTTCTAACCCTTCATTTGAGGCCCATTATCTCCTCAGGTTACCGAGTGCTATGGCAGCACTTTCACAAATCTTAGCAACTTTAAAAAAAATCTTTCTCCCAGTTTTTTTAGAAGTTTACTAAAAAAAGCAGTACAAGAAGCCAGACCAACCACACATCTAAACATTGCAACCACTTCTCCTACTTCAGAAGGCCCAAACAAGCCTCTTTAATCTAAGGATTTTATAAATTGATTCTGCTGCCATAGTTCTAATTTTGTCAAGAAATGTAAACAAGTACTTGATATGTTTCATAATTCTTGAAAATTTTACAAAGCTCCTTCATTTTTGTCACCAAAGTAATGACAACTTTGAGAGAGATTTGTGAAGCAGCCAGCCTGGGGCTGAGACCCTGGGTGGACATTTCCCATGTTGACGGCCTTGAGAGGGTCTCAGGGCCGCCTCATTGTTGGGTGGCCCAGAGCAACGGGGCTGGGCATCAAGGGCAGAAGGCCACCAGGAAGCTCTCTTGACTGAAGTGAAACCAAGACACACTGTTCTCCTCATTCTCCTCACCCCCTCGCCCCTCCCCCACCCCCCCACCAAAAAGTTTGGGCAGTGTTATTCTGTTTCGGCCTTAGAATTTAAGGGTCACAACAAATTACTTTTCTTGTGGGCCTCAGTTTCTTCCTTAGGAACAGCGCCCAGGTCCCTTCTAGGAAAGTCTGCGATGTGATGGCTCTGAAGCATGGCCGCTTCTCAAGCCCGTATACAACCGGCCCCAAACGTGAAAAATTCCCATCAGTCGGCAGATTTATTTTCTTGAAACATGAGCTTTCCTGGTTCATTCACAAATCTAGGTTGGCCTTTAAGAACTCAGTTTCCATACAGTTTTCTTGTTTGTTTGTTTCTTGTTTTATTTTGTTTGTTTTTTTTTTTGAAGAGCAGGCTCTGCCTCTCCTGCCAGGACAAAGCATTGTGTTAATCTTGGGTTTCCTTCCCTCCAGATCTCGTGCCTGCTGGGCCAGATTGAACTGGAAGGCCGGAGACCCCCACTGATGGCATCTGGCAAGTCACTGCCCTGCTTTGAGCCTTATGAATTCACCCCCAGGGCTGGCGGCTTCGTCACTGGCAGGTTTCTCACTGGCATCAAGCCCCCCGTATGTACTTTGGTTTTCCTTTTTTTCTCCTCACTTCTAGGCCCACTGGTAGTAAGGCATCGACTCTCCCCAATAGCCTTGAGCCAGGACAACCAAGTAATAAATACCCAGCCATTTGCTGCTTACCCACTAGCCCCTGCGGCCCGTGAGGACCACAAGGATGCAACCGTGGCACGTCCGCCGTTGTGTCGCCACAGAGCCTGGCACCATGTTGGGAGCTCAGTGAATGTCTGCTGATAAATGAAAAGATGAATGAGGCCAATCTCAGTTCCACCTTTTCCTGCTGTGCTCCCTGGCATAACCAGTTCTTATCTACATTTGAAGGCAGCAGGGGAAAGAGAAACCCCTCACCGGGTGCTCTCAGTTGCCCAAGGGATCATCACGGAGGTCTGTTTCACGATGCCCCCCAACAGAACTTCCCATGGCTCCTCCTTCACAGTGGGAAAATTGGCTGTGGTAAATGTCTAGTGTAGCCTGGTCAACAACAGAATTCTCCCCTAGGAGGAGGGTTGCTCTTCAGACTCATCAGAAGTGGGTTTTTGAAAGTTAGCACCTTTGGTTCCCTGGCCTCGCATTTCTGCAGCGATGATTGTTACGGTCAGACAGCTAAGTCCAGGCTGTGAACAGGGCTGACCCTTTGTTTCAAGGCTGTCAGCTGATCCAGGGGCTTTTAACTCTATTCCCTGTGGATTCTCCAGTGATCAGCCATGGCCTCTTGCAAAGGATGGTAGAGAGCCGGCAGAGACCAGAATTTTTTAAACTGTGGTTGCGACCCCTTAGTGAGTCATGAAATCATTCTAATAGATAGAGATCGGCATTTCTCTGTGTAATGAAAAGAGAACAGGATGGGAAGAGAGCATAAGGGATGGAGTAGTTTCATGAAGTCCTAGTTTGTGTTATGTATCGTTCTGTGCATTTGTACATATGTGCATGTGTTTGCTGACTGCTGTTGTAAATGTGTTTCTTACTGTGGGTTGCAATAAAAATGTGTGGAAGATACTCTGTACCTCTGTGAACACCGTGGGAAGTGGAATTCAGACGTGTGGGCTGAACCGAGCAGTGACGCGCACCAGTGCCTCTTCTGTTTGGGACGTGGGGCGTGGCGTGTAATACTGAGGATGGCATGCCACGCCCCTACACAGGACCTATTACGTCTCATCCTCTTGTCCCTCTGCTCTCGGGCAGGACAAGACGACAGTCACCACGGGGGCAGGGGGTGGGGGCAGAAGTCACTGGGGCCATTGGAGCCATCACCGGCCCTAGGAGCTCAGGCAGGGCTGCCAGAGGCGTTGGCCTGAGCCTTCTTCCAGAAGTGCGCCGTCCTCACTGCCACCTCCGGGACCTGGGGCCCGCTTCTCCCGCTTCTCCCGCAGGAGTTCTTCTTCCACTGCATGGCGGGGCGAGAGGGTCTGGTCGACACCGCTGTGAAAACCAGCCGCTCTGGCTACCTCCAGAGGTAAGAGGCACCTGCTCTGCTACCTTCAGATGGAATCAGCATCCCAGTACCCTGCACGTTGGTCATCTCTCACATTTTCAGTACCAATTCACTTAGGGTATCTTTGGATGAGAAAAACTTTAAGATTTCCATGGTTATCCTGAGACAAAAAATAGCAGGTATTCTTCTCTTCCCCTTTTAAAGAATTAACAGCACGTGTGTTCAGAGGGTTAGCCAAGGGGCCCCTGTGTTCTGAGGGAAGTTACAGGTATGGGAACGGTCTCAGCGGTGATGGGGTGGGGCGGTCCTCTGCCCAGGGAGGGCTCAGCAGTCGGGGACGGAGGGTGCCAGGCCTGGGGCCCCGCCTGAGTCTGTGGTTGGAGTCACCATTTCTCTGGATGCAGGGGTCACTTCAGGGTTTCCCAGCACAGACCTACTTATTTTCTCTCATCTCTGGGAGGAAAGAGACAAGTAGCCACTTCGACTGGCCTGTTTGAGCAGGTTGGGGGAAAGAAGTTAAAATCTGAAGAAGGCCTTTCTCCAGAATGCCTGGCAGGCAGGCTGGCATTTTTCGGGAATGTTTTTTCCTGAGCCCAGAGAACTGGTACTAGTGGAAAGGCGGTGGGAAAAGGGGAGACTGAGAAAATAAGTTCTTACACCTTGCAGGCCTGCTTTTAAGTTACATCCTCAAAGCACTCAGCTGACTCCTGGACAGGAGGGCAAGCTCCTTTCTTTCTCCCGCGCAAAAGTCTGCCCCTGTCTGTCTGCCCCAGCTTTCTCCTTTCGTCCACTTTCAAGCTCCAGATTACCCCAGGCCGCAGCCCCTGTTTTGGTCCATTGCCCTTGACTCATCCCGCGGGGTCGGCCTGTCGGTGAGGAGCCCGTCTGCCTTGCTGGCTGCTTTTAGTACAGTGGGGTGGGCACCCCTCTGGGGGCATGGGTCTCATGGCCAGTGCCTTCCCTGAGCAGGGGTGACACCCACCCCACCTCCTAATCCTCACCTGAAGACATTTTTTCATTGCTCTGAGAGAGACGGAGGGAGGGAGAGGAGAGAAACGTTGATGTAAGTATAGGAACGGGTAGAAAACAAAGGATCGGCTAAGTCTGGGGGTGGGAGTGCCCAAGGCCATTTGAGTGCAGGTTGGGACCCTGACTGGAGCGGACGAGCAGCAGCCATTGGACAGAGGGCACAGACTCCTCAGGACCCATCTGCTGGCGGGGGTTCCTGGTGAAGGCAGGCGCAGGGCTGCAGACGGAGGGGCGGGGGAGGCCAGTGTGGCCGTGGCGAAGACACAGGCTAGAGGTTGGGAGGCTGCCTCCAGAGGGTGGCAGTGGGAAGGAAGAGGCAAATGTGGCAAAAACGAGGGGAAACTGGCTAAAATGTAGGACTAAGAGGCAGGGTGGCAGCAGACCCAGCTGAGTTTTCGGGCCTCAGCGGCAGCACAGTGACAAAAAGCAAGAGGCTGTAGAGGCGAGACAACGCGTGGGTAGCATGAGGGCTCAGCAGCAGGCTGTTCACGTAGAGGCATTTCAGTGGACCCGTACATGAGGCCCGAAGCTTGGGAGAGACTTGGAGGTACAGCCGTGAGAGGCCTTTGCTGTGCTGAGAGCTAGAGTCCTGCGAGGCGAGCAGAGCCGAGCAGGGTGCCAGCAGCTCACACTTCAGCATTTTCAGCAGAGGAAGTGGGTGCTGGGCATCAACCTTGTCAGGCGGGCTGGGTGCCAAGAATGCAGTGGTGACTAACACTGAGCTCTGTCCTTGGAGCTTGGGGAAACAGTGGCTGTTAGGAAGCCTCTTAAAGTGTCAGGAGGAGAAACCAAGGCAGAGTGGCCAGAGATAAGGTAAAGGGCCAGCACCAGGGCAGCAGAGCGGGGAGGGTGAGGTGTAGGCAGTTGACCACTGGGAGAACCGAGGCGAAAGGGATCTGGGTTCGGGATATCACATCTGCATTTAGTTCTTAATGTCTTTTTAGTGTCTGTGACTGGCAGCATCTCTGGGCTGACAGCTTTGGAGAAGCACTGGGTGGGCAGATGGCCCCACTGCTTTGCCTGCCTTGTGGCTATAAGGACACTATAGTGTCCCTGGGGAGCTCTGCAGTGTGGCAGAGTGAAAGGGCAGGCAGTAGTCCTGGCAGTGGGGGCTGGAGGTGGGAGCTAGGGCCTAGCAGTGACAGCCAGCCTGCCAGGCACACAGCAGCAGATGCTCACGGGGAGACACTGTAGCTCAGAGCCTGGGGCCCTGGAGGCCAGCAGTCCTGGAGTGGAGCTTTCCTGTAGAACGGCAGTCCCCTTTCCACCTCCCGCTGCCCCCCTGGCCCCACCCTGGGAGTGGTGAGCTTGGTGGGTCCTGAGCCAGGGCTCCACACAGGTGCATCATCAAGCATCTGGAGGGTCTCGTCGTCCAGTATGACCTGACAGTTCGAGATAGCGATGGCAGTGTCGTGCAGTTCCTGTATGGGGAGGACGGCCTGGACATCCCTAAGACGCAGTTCTTACAGCCCAAGCAGTTCCCCTTCCTCGCCAGCAACTACGAGGTGGGTGCCAGACCCCTAGCAGCCAGGGGTGGTGGGCACTTCGAGCTTTGCCCCCAGTTATAGTGGTCGTCGAGGATAGAGCAGAAAGTTTCTAAAGCACCAGTCAGTGCTGTGTGAAACGCTTGCCATGTTTATACCACGTCTATGGACTCCGAGATGGCAGAAGGGCAGGAGCACTTGCAGAACAACGGCTGCCGTTGGGGACGTTTGTGGGACCCTAACGGAAGCACACTGTGGACGGTGTCAGGTCTCTCCCTCACTGTGACCTGGGGAAAGAGGCCTCCCTCCCTCTGTGCATGTCACAGCTGAGGCAGCCGAGGCCCAGAGCTGCAGTGAGCGGCTGGTGAGCGGCAGAGCCAGCGTTTGAACCCACACCCGCGACGCAGGCCTGTGGTTTTCATGCCATACCTCACTGCCTCAGGAATGACCATCACGGTTGACTGAGCAGTCTCCCCCTTTTGTTGGGTGGGAAGCTGAAACTGATGTAACCTATCCAGTCACGAGGCAGGTGGCCAGACTAAGGTTGTGCTTGGTGCCGGCTCCTTTCTGGCCTGTCACCTGCTCCGGAACTATGTGGGGCATCACTTGTCCTTCCTTCCTACAAACTCCCCTGTGTCCTGAAGGGGCTCTGTGTGCACCATTCTCTCACCCAACTGCTCAGCTCCTGGGACCATGTCTCCCAAGAGTTCCCAAGTCTGGGTTGCACAGAGTGAGGACCCTCTGAAAGGTGTCACAACAGCTCTACACAAGCCATCTTGCTCCCCCGAAGTTGTGTGACATGGCCCTCGGGCCATGCCCTCATCTCTTTGGTCTCGTGTATGTGTGTGTGGTTCGTTCATTTATTTAGGTAATAATGAAATCGAAGCATCTCCATGAAGTTTTATCCAGAGCAGATCCCCAAAAAGCTCTCCGCCACTTCAGAGCCATCAAAAAATGGCAGAGCAAGCATCCCAACACCCCGCAGAGAAGAGGTGCCTTCCTGAGTTATTCCCAGAAAGTTCAGGCAGCTGTGAAAGCCTTGAACCTCCAGGACGCGAATCAGCTCGGCCGCAGCCCTGGGACTCAGCAGGTGACTGGGGGGAGGGGGCATTTCTCCAGTGCCCAGCGCATACAGGCCTCAGCCAGGAGGTGAGGAAGCGAGGGGTTGTCTTCCTGATAGAAGGTGCAATAATGAAGCCTGGCTTCATTTGCTGAGAGGAAACACGTGGTACTCAAATAGCAGTTTAAGGAGGGCAGTCTCCAAAGGTGTGGGCAGGGTTCAAGGGAGCTAGCTGGGACTGTTACCTTTGGTTCCCCACCACCCAGGCATGCAGGAGCGGGGCGGTGGCTGTGGGCAGAGGCTCCTTAGAGAGGGTGGGAAGTGAATGCCAGGGTCCCCTCTCTTACCTTCCCCTCCGCTGCTGGGACCCGGGAGGCCGGGGGCACTGTGAAGTGGCTGCTGTGGGACAGCCTTGGGGTACAGGGGGTGTGAAATCCCAGAGGGGCAAACACGGATCACCTGGCTCACTGCGACTGTCCTGGTTAGCCTCGGGCAGTCCCGGCTGCGCCCCCTGTCCTAGCGTTATTATTAATAGTGCCCGCTTTGTTAACTTACCAGTCACCCAGCCTGTGCTAGTGTGGGCCAGGACGAAGAGCCGTAGAATGGTAGTCAAGCAGCCAGCCCTGGGACAGGTTCAGTTTCTCCCTATTTTAAAAGCTGAGTTGGTTTTCTCGTCGCAGTCAGGACTCTTGTCTGTTTCCCCCACTCTCACGTGAAGCCAGCGCCTTTGATTCTCCTCATCCTACTGGGCGTCCAGGAAACGGAGCCACTCCTGGTGTCCCCCACTGTGGCTGAGCCCGTCCTTCCTTGCAGATGCTGAGCATGTGGAGCGAGTTGGACGACCAGAGCCGAAGGAAGTACCGAAAGAAGGCAGCTCCTTGTCCGGACCCCAGTCTCTCTGTCTGGCGCCCAGATATCTACTTTGCATCGGTGTCAGAAACATTTGAAAAAAGGGTGGATGATTATATTTGTGAGTGGGCATCTCAAGCAGAGAAGAGTTTTGAGAAGTCAGATCTTTCTCTTGACAGGTAATGCCATTGATTGGTTGCTCAGTACGTGGAGAGGAAAAAATCTGCTGTCTGGCCCTTCCCTGCCCACTCCAGGAGAGGGGGCAGCCTCCCGGGTTCGAGACCCCAGCAGGAGGGAGGGAAGTGACACAGAGGGGCACCTTGCAAGCCCTGAGGGACCTGGGACAGGAGATAAGAGCAGGTAGGCAGGAGAGGACATCTTCATCTGGGCCAGGACAGAGAAGAGAGCTCTGGGGACAGGGGCTTGCAGAAATGGCCCCTCTTCAGTTTGGTGCGATGGGTGTGGCTAATTGAGTCAGGGAGCCCACCGCCAACTCTGAGAGCAAATCATTCACCCCTTCATGACACCATGTCTTAGCCTTTTGTGAGGGGTTGTATCTGATTACTCCAATGAGCCTTTGAGCTTCAGGTTTCAAAGTTTTAAGGAAGAAGGATCACATGTTGTCCTCAGTTTGCATATTTTCACACACACAAAAAAATAAAACTAGTAAAAAAAAGTCCTATAGTTTAGGCAGTGGGAAGCCAGACATGAACCAGCACTGAGCCCCAGCGGCATTAAAGCATCCACAGTGCCCCCCCAGGAGTGCCTCCTGGGGGCTGGTCTTGGCAGGTGGTCAGAGGTCCTTCCCACTTCACTTGCGTAGCCTGGCCTGAAGAGCTGGAAGACAGAGGTCACCTGCTCTATCCTGCTGCTTTTCTTGCCCCCGGTGAAACCCGCCAGGTGCCTAGAGAGGGTGACATAGTCCAGGGACTGCGGCCAGAAGATGGGACTCAGGACGGGCAAGGAGCAGAGACAGATAGTTACTGGAGGGGAAGATCTAGATGGGAGAGACAGGGCTTTCTCTTTACCCCTTAAAGGGGTCCTCCAGCCAGGCCCCCGAGATTTCCAGATAGAACAGGTCATGCTGGTTACCACGCTGCCAGTGGGGCTTTCCCTGCAAGAGGAAGTCCTGGGCCCCCGGCCCCTTCACCTGCTCCCCTGCAGCTCGGGGTGCTGCTGTTCACTCTCCAAAAGTCCATGTTGGTCCTCCCTCCAGCTGCACATCAGCGGTGTGGAGAGGTCGGCCCTGGAGAGCATCACGTGCATTTGCAGGGCTGAGATGGGACAGCAGTTCTGCCTCAGTGGCTCTTGCAGGGGACCTGTTAGCAAGCAGCAAGCTCCAGGTGCAACTCCAAAGTTCTGGGAGTATTTGAAGGTTTTTTTCTGACAGGAATATTGATGTGTGCACAAACCTCACTGGATCGAAGTAATTGGGAGAGAAGACACATCAAGTTATGAAAAGTCTGACTTTTAAAAAGAACTTGCATAGAAACATTTTGTTGATTTCTTCTGCATTCACACATTTGTCCGCTTAGTCTCCATTTGTTGAGCCTTTCCTTGTTCCGTGTGTGGGGGTGCTACAGTATTCTGAAGGCTCTGAAAGTAAAGATGGCTAGTAATTACAAGATTTTAAGCACACATAACTCTGATGTGGCAGCTGTTTGCACTAATTAAGAAAATAAACACACCTGCCATCTGCCCCCCAAGTCCCCTTAATCGCTCAGTGAACCTCTTTCTAGTTCATATAGCAGGAGCTTTAAGCCTTCTCCAAACTGTTCCAGCTAGTGGGGGAAAGGAACTAACAAAGGAAAATGTGACTAATGAGCTCAGACATTCTCACGGCTCAGGGGATTGTACTGGTGCAGTGTGGACACGTGACATTCTCGGAGACAGCAGTTGAAGCACGGACGTCTAGCACTTTAGTCATCCCGCTGGGGTCTGTGCTGGGTAATTTAGGACATTTCAGGATCATTAGCAGGAATTTCAGGGTTAGAGGATCACTCGTTAGGAATTACCAGCCCAGAGAAGAGAGGGAATAGTTCCATGCACCCTAGTTTTGGGTGGTGGGGACACCTCCTAACAGCGCTCTAGCATAGAATGGCGTCTGCTCCTAACCTCTGTTGTCCCTGCCTGGTTTCCAGTTTGAGGACCCTGCTGCAGCTGAAGTGGCAGCGCTCCCTGTGCGACCCGGGTGAGGCGGTGGGGCTGCTGGCCGCCCAAAGCATTGGGGAGCCCTCCACACAGATGACCCTGAACACCTTCCACTTCGCCGGCAGAGGCGAGATGAACGTCACCCTGGGCATTCCGAGGTGGGCTACAAGGGCGCCTGATGTGGGGTCTGTCCTAGCCCACTTCTGGGGAATAACTCATTTAATTAGTGTGTGGGTGCCTGGCTAAAAGACAGGGCCTCATCAAAGTGGGGGTCAGGGTTGGCATTTCCAGAATCCGGCTTTTCTGTGCAGTTTCTGTGGGTGGCCTCTTACAATCTCATGCCTCTTAGAATCTCCATTTATCCCTCTGCCAACTCTTGTGTCAGAGTAACACAGGGTGGTTATAAAATGTCATACTCCTGGCATCAGGACTCAGGAAGATGATGTTCACAAGCCCCATTCTGTGCCACCTGGTCGCCCAGTTCTGGGGCACCACCCACCTAGAATGTGGCCCACAGTGGCCCCGGCCCTTCAGGAAGATGCGTGCATCTGGCAGAATGGTGGCCAGTAGGCGAGAGGAAAGAACGGGCCACTTGCATTTGATGCCTGGCCTTGCCATGTTCTCAGACAGGTTCCTTGGCTTCCTCAGCCTTAGGACCTTTGCCCTCCACCCCAGTGGGGGGGGCCCACCCTACTATGCAGTCAAGCTGAGCTCGTGGGCAAGGCCTGGAGCATGGTGCCTGCATCTAGTAAGAGCACTGCAGACACCAATTACCTTTCATTTATTCCGTAAGCTCTTAGTGAGCACCCGCCATACACAAGGCACAGGTGATTAACAAGAATAAGACACAGTTCTGTCCTTGAAGAGCCACGCTCCAGTGGAGGAAACTGATGGGAGAGTCCCCTGCTGTCACTCATGGGGCCAGAGCTGGGACTTTCCCTGCAAAACTCCAAGGTCGCTCTCAGACCCCAAAGAGCTCTGACAAGAAAGGACTTACACAGGTAGGGAAAATCTGGTGCCTCTTTGTGATTAGTTGCCCTTGCTCTGTGACAGGTTGAGGGAGATTCTCATGGTGGCCAGCGCCAACATCAAGACACCCATGATGAGCGTGCCTGTCCTCAACACCAGAAAAGCACTGAAGAGAGTCAAAAGCCTAAAGAGGCAACTCACCAGGGTGTGCTTAGGGGAGGTAATTGTCTTTCAACCCCGCTGCAGACAGGGCAAGCCTTTTCCTGTGTCCTCCCATCCATGAAGGATGGCTTTGCTGGTGGTTCAGAACCTGGCCTCAGAGTCCCACCAATGAGAGGGAAGCTTTCTCTGCCAGGTGCTGAGCAGGGATGGGTCAGCAAGCTGTGAAAGTATTAGCTGTGTAGCATTCTCGTGTGCCTTAAAAATACAGACACTTCCTAGGCTAGCCCTGCCAGAGCCCATGGTCCACCCCCTGTAGCTTTCTCTGGGGGTGACCTGTAGACTGTGGGAGTTTCTTTGGGATTTTGGCCCCAAAGAAACTGGTTCCATCTCATTCCCCCCAAGTCCTCAGGCTTTCCGTAACCCACCTATAATGCCTTGGTACCTGGGCAAGTTGGGTTCTCCCTGTGTATCTGGTTCTAGGTGTTGCAGAAAATCGATGTCCAGGAGTCCTTCCGAATGGGAGAAAAACAGAACAAGTTCAGGGTGTACCAGCTGCGGTTTCAGTTCCTGCCCCATGCATATTACCAGCAAGAGAAGTGCTTGAGACCTGAGGACATTCTGCACTTCATGGAAACAAGGTCAGAACGTAGGTCACTTTGTCACTGGACTGTGTCGTGGATCTTGAGCCCTCCTGACTGCAGGACTCTCGGCGATTAGGGCTATATGCACAGATTAGTTCTTCGGGGGAATTGCTCGGGAGAACAGCAGGCCCTGCAGCCTTACCTGGAAACTGCACCCATCCTGTGTCTTGCAAGTGTGACTGCACTGACCACATACCGCTTCCTAAACCCTGTTCCTTCTGGTTGATGAGTCTCCTGTTCTCGGGTTTGTAAACTCTAAGATGTGGAAGTATGTGTCCCCTAACAGAGAAATGAGCCCCATCACAGTGGCGCTGCAGTAGTGCAGCCCTCGGTATTAATATTTGACATGACGTAATTCCAGGCAGCGTAATGCAGTTCCTGATACATTTATATCCTGGTAAGAGCATTACGCCTGTGGCTCGCTGCTCATAAACGCCAGTTCTATAACCGGGGTTTCCTCCACTCCTCAGAGGGAAATTCCATCTGGTAGGGAGAACGAACATCCTTTTTCCCTCAGGTTCAAGTCACTGTTGGGCATTTGAAAAGCACGAGCCACGATGCGAATTACACAGCAGTGGGAGGGTGGGGCTAGCCAGGAGGGGCCAGCAAAGCCCTTTGACTAGCCAGCTGACCCCAGACAGTGGGGTGCAAACTGAAATGGCTGCAGAGCCCCGTGGGTGGCAGAGGCCCGTGAAGCAGGTTGGGAAGCCCGTAGCAGGCTGGCGTGTGCAGAACCTGCCTCCAGCAGGTGGGAACATGGGCCAGATCTTCTGATTCAAAAAAGGAAAAAGAGAGCCCCCCACCTTCAATCTTTTTTCTGTCTTTGGTGGTTTAGTTACTTGCTCTTGCTTTTATAAATAGGAAATCTCCTAATTTTTAAGCATTGGCAACTAACTTACATCTTTTTAAAAGCCTGGTGAGGCCCAAATCAATCCTGTCTGTTGGCAGGAGTGGGGTGCAGACCACTGACCACGAGGTCTAACCCAGACCACTGGTCAGGTCTTCTCCATGCTGGTCAGAAACAGAGAGCCAACCAGTGGCAGCAGAGTAGAGGCAGAAAGCCCACTACATTCCTTTGTCCCACCAGCCTTTACTGAGTGACTCTCGTTAGCGTCAGGTCACAAGGCAGCATGGCCAGGAGAAGGTGGCTGTCCTGCCCCGGGCCCTCGCTCTCTCCTGAAGGTGTGAGCTGGCTTTAGTCTGGCCCTCTAAACAGGTGGCAGTTAGGCCAGTGGGAGCTGTGGTAGGTGAGCTTGGATGTGAAGCCCTGAAGCCCTTTGGATGGTGATCACTGACCAGGCAGATCCTGTCCCTGTTTACGTGAGCCCTCGGTGAAGGTGTTACTGTCTGGGCGTCAGAGAACGCCTGCATCGCTGTCTGCCTGGGTAAAGAAGATTCGTTCTGTCAGGTGGGCCCTGTGCCCTCGTGGTGCTGAGCCATGTCACAGGAGACCCATCTGTGCACCAGCCTGCCAGCTCATTAAGTAACGGGGAGGAACATACTTCCCAAAGGCCCCGCATGTTTGTGCTGGCCACGCAGCCCTCTTCTGAGAGATGGGAATTAGGATCACATGGCCACTTGAGAATTAGCAGAAGAGGTGGCATTGGATGATCTGCCTCATTTCCAGTCATTTAAGGTCTGCGGAGAAGGTGGGTCTGCAGGAGGCATGCACCAGGCTGTGCATAGAGTTCTTTTTACTCACCCTATCTTGGGGAGTGGAAAATCCATCACTTCTTAAAAACTTCTTCTTTACGAGGGACAGCCCTGGCTCCTCCGTAGCAATGAAATACCTATTCTGTTCCTACTTTGTATTTCCTTGTGTGCTTGAAGGGCTGCGATAAACAAAGCCGGGTACAGTAGCTCCTGGTGGAGCTTCTCTGTGACTTCAGCAGAGTGGGCCAAAGATGAGGGAAGCAGTGGCAGGTGGACTGGGGTGTGGCTCAGACTGCCTTTGTCAGGTCTGGGCAGTGAGGCACCCTCTGGGGCCTCCTACAGACCCAGGAAGTGGGAGTGTGCTTGTCAAAGAGTAGCCCTGCTCACAGGAAGCTTTCTCCTCCTTTTCTCCTGCCCCCTCTCCCCTCCCCCACCTCTCTCTCTATTCTCCTTTCTCTCTTCCTCCCTCCCTTTCGTCCCTTTATCTCTCCCAGCTGTGAGATCATGATGCTGTTCTTTAATTCAGGAATAATTGACATACAGTATTATGAGTTTCGGGTGTATGACAGTGACTGGACATTTGTGTGCATTGTGAAATGGTCGCTGCAATAAGTCTCATTACCACCTGTCACCTTACAAAGTTAATACAATATTTTTGGCTGTGTTCCTCAGGCTGTACATTACATCCCCACGACTTATTTATTTTATAACTGGAAGTTTGTACTCCTTAATCCCCTTTATCCATTTCACCCCACCCCACTCCTCTGGGAACACCCATCTGTCCTGTGAGTCTGGTTCGGGTTGGTTTTAGATTCCGCTTAGACGTGGAAGCACACAGCATTTGTCTTTCTCAGTCTGACTGACTTCACGTAGCGCACCCTCTAGGTCCGTGCATGTCATCACAGATGGCAAGATTTCATTCTTTTTTAAAAACATTTTGATTTATTTGAACCGGAAGGAAAAAGAGAGGGGGAGAAACATCAGTGTGGTTGCCTCTTGCACACCCCCTACTGGGGGCCTGACCTGGCCCACAGTTCAGGCCTGTGTCCTGACTGGGAATCAAACTGGTGACCCTTTGGTTTGCAGGCCATTGCTCAGTCCACTGAGCCACACCAGCCAGGGCAGATTTCATTCTTTTTTATCTTTTTTTTTATTATTATTATTTTTCAAGTACAGCTTTCTGTCTTTTACTCCCATCCCAGCCCCCCCTTCCCTTATTTGTCTTTTTGAATTAGTGTTTTCAGTTGATACCAGTAGTGCAATTGCTGGATCATAAGGCAGTTCCACTTTTAAATTTCTGAGGACCTTCCACACTCTTTTCCATAGAGGCTGCACCGATTTACATTCCCACCAACAGTGCGTGAGGGTTCATGAGACTATTCTGACGCAGGCAGGAGACAAACCAAAATAGACACACAGAGATGCCTTCCCAGAGGGAGACGTGTAAGCATTTGAGGCCTCCTCGGTATTTGTACTACTGTCACCTGTCACTTTGAATACCTGTGTGAAGTGTCTGGAAGATGGGCTGGAGGAGATGAAGTGGAAGGAGCACTGAGGTCGAGTCAGGGGGCCTAAGTTCTGGCCTCCAGGCCCCAGCCGTGAATTGACCCAGTTGGCCGTCTGCCGCCTTCGCCTCTGTGAGTCTGACTGAAAACAGCAGGTGTTGGGGCCACTGCCAGGCGCTTTCGGAAACAGCTAAGGGTCAAGTTCTCTGTTTATAATTATTGATGTGGAATGGGAGCTTTCTGCGCAGCCTGGCCCTCCTGATCACTTTCAGTTGCCACATTCTGACAAACAGCCAGCCCTTCCTAGCACAGTCCCGCTGGGCCTTCAGTCCCCTTCCTCTTGGGCAAACTGTTCTCACCTCCTCCCGGAGGGGGAGAACCCTAGCACACTGGTAATGTGTCTGCCACTTACTGGCCAAGTGTTTAGTCTACTTCTTCACCTTCTCTCACGTTCTACACCAGTCCTGTCCACCAGAAGAGGCAGACAAGGTAGGAAAGATTCCCAGCTGGGGAGATTAAGAAAGGTCTCTTGGGAGAATTACATCTGTACTTGGACCCAACCTTTCAGTGGGGTGGGGTGCAGGGAATGCGGTCCAGTGTTAGATAAGGGGCTGGGACAATTACTTACCGAGCAAACGGCTTGAGTGTGAGCCCAGAGCATATACAGAGGTGGTGCGAGCAGGTGTGTAATGAGGGTTGGACAAGTTGTCAGGGCTTGAAATGCCGGGGGAAGAGCCTCAGGTTAGTGACATTGCCACAAAATGACGACCTGCTAAGTCAGAGCAGCAGCCGAAGGGGAGGGAGGTAACAAGCAGCTGCCGTGCAGGCCCAGTGCTCCCACCTCCGTCCGCCCCATCCATCTCCTCCACTCCCCGTGGGGACCGGGCGCCAGGTGGGAGCGGGCTCAGTGCACAGGTGAGATCAGAGCCTTCCTCTCCAGGCTCCAGTGGACAGGGTCTGGAATCAAAGTCTGTCCTTCCAGAAGTGTCTCTTGGGCCCCCACTTCCTAGCTGTATTGTGTCTTGCTAAAGTCAAGCTTGCCCACCCCCCAGTCTGGCCCTGTCATCCCTGTCCCCAGTGCTTAGTGACTGAGCTCCACCTCGGGGCAGAAAACCCAGAAAAACCATATAAACTTTTAAAAGTTTTTTTTTAATAGGAGGAAGAGTAGCAGGTTTTTTGCTTATAATGAGCAAAATAATAAACATTTGAGCTGCCTGCTTCTGAAATTAAGACTGAGCTCCTGTCCTTCATCCTCGATTTGCCCCAGGGCGTATGATGGGTATGATAATGGCTCAGAGAATACAGGATGGTTGCCTGGACCCTGGAGACCTTTGATACTTTCCATAATTAAAAGCAGTTCATTTCAGTGTGCTGTTCTAGACCAATGAAGTAGACAGGCAAGAGATTATGTGAGCAGGGGAGCGAGGGATGGGGTGAAGCCCTAACTAAGGGAACATAAAAAAATAGGAAGAAGGGGCCTGGGGTTAGGAAAGGCCCCCTAGATGGTGCTTGAATTGGTCCTTTTAAATTGGTTTGGTTCTAGCCTGATGATGGGATTTATTGCCGCAGAATAAGTTATCACTGCCTTTGAGATTCCCGTGAGCTTTTCCACATCGTAGTTCTTCCACTTCTACACCGGACACGGAAGCTCTCAGGCCCAGGGGTTGATCGGCCCAGCATCACCACTTTCCGGAGCTGCATGGTGGGTGGACAGGGGGAAGGTGCTCGTGCTCGCTGGCCTCCCCCCTCCTACTGTAGATGCTGCTGTTTGCTAAATGACAGCCACCACTGCACCAATAACTGTCCTTTACTAAGCACCCACTCTGCCAGGCGCTGTGACAGGTATTGAACATAATGTGGCTTCCGGATCCTTAAAACAAGGTTGCAGAAAGCATACTAATGCCCACATTTCACAAACAATGGAGTTAGGGCTCAGGAGACTGCGGCACTCAGAGCTTCACTCCCTGGGAGTGGCAGGCGCGCTCAGACCAGGCCTGTCGGGCTGTGGGGCTGTGTTCTTCCTGACGTGCCGGGTACCATTCAGAAACAGCAAGAGTGGGGAAAACGAGCTGGTAGGAGAGGCCAGGCCTCATGTGTAGTATAAATCCCCAGTGTTTGCCTGTGTGGGTGTGAGGTCCTTGGACAGAACATCTGACCCCTGCAGCAAGGGGAGAGTGGAGATGCTGTTACTGAATGGATCTGCATGGTTTTTTCTTGCTTTAGATTCTTTAAAATTCTGGTGGAATCCATCAGGAAGAAGAGTAACAAAGCATCCACTTTCAGAAGTGTGAATACTCGAAGAGCTACCCAGCGGGATCTAGACAACGCCGGGGGGTCAGGGAGCAATCGGGTGAGTGGATCCTCCAGGGGCCTTTGGGGACTGGCACAGGGAGGGTCCCAGGGTTGCAAAGTGGGGTGGCAGCTTGCTTCGTCTTCTCTTCTGGGAAGGGCCCATGGCTGAGCTCAGCACTCCTCAGCCCCTTGCTGGCATTGGCCCATCTCTCCACTTACCTTGGCATTAATCTGCTGTACTGAGAGCCGAGAAACAACAGTGACTTCTCGGGTGTGGTGGGAAGGGGAGGCAGCATGGTCTGACTGGCCCTGGCCAGGGCCCCAGGTTGTTCATCTGTCCACTCTCAAGGACCCTTCCATAAGTGATTTTTTTTAATCCTGAGGATAGACACAAAGTAATGGTACCTTGCTGGGCTTTTGGAAGTTCTTTCGCTGTTTCATTTTTCTCTGCTTTTTGGCTTACCTAGGCCCAATGAATTCAGGCCCACAGGGTACTGGCAGGGACCAGAGAGACATTTTGAAGCAGAAAAGTTGGACTTCAGTGACAAAAAAGGAAAAAGCCACTGGAGGCAAAATAGTCTGGCAGTGATAACACCTTGTCTGCCAGGGAACCTGCGGCAGCGCAGGGACAGGCCCCAAGTGTCGTCTGAGCCGGCAGCTTGTGGAGCTGTGCAGCAGTAGGCAGTGCTGAGGCGAGGAGCCTGCCTTAGGGGGGGTCGCAGCAAAGACTGGCACAGTCCCTACCTGCTCTGTGGTCCCAGGAGACTAAGAAACTAGGAGCCAAGGTCAGAAAGAGAAGGGTGTAAATACTTGGTATTTAAAATGCTCAGTATTCCACCAAAACAATTCCTTGTCTTTGCCTTCACCGCAACAAAATGTTTGAAACAATATTCTGCAGTACCTTCTTTCAATGGCTTGGAAAGTCTTGGCATTAAAAATTTTTTTTTAAGTATCGATTATGCTATTACAGTTGTCCTGTTTTTTGCTCCCCTTTATTCCCCTCCATTCTGTACTCCATCTCCCCAGAGCATTCCATCCACTCCTTAGTTCATGTCCATGGGTTGTACATATAACTTCTTTGACTTCTCCATTTCCTATACTATTCTTAACTTCCCCTTGTCTATTTTGTGCCTACCATTTATGCTTCTTATTCCCTGTACCTTTTCCCTTACTCTCCCCCTCCCTGCTGAAAACCCTCCATGTGATCTCCATTTCTGTGATTCTGTTCCTGTTTTAGTTGTTTGCTTAGCTTGTTTTGGTTTTGGTTTTTTAGGTTCAGTTGATCTTTGCGAGTTTCTTGTCATTTTACTGTTCATAGTTTTGACCTTTTTCTTAAGTGAGTCCCTTTAACATTTCATATAATAAGGGGTTGGTGTTGATGAACTCCTTTAACTTGACCTTATCTGGGAGGCACTTTATCTGCCTTTCCATTTTAAATGAAAGCTTTGCTGGATAGAGCAATCTTGGATGTAGGTCCTTGCCTGTCATGACTCGGAATACTTCTTTTCAGCCCCTTCTTGCCTGCAAGGTTTCTTTTGAGATACCGGCTGACAATCTTATGGGAACTCCTTTGTAGGTAACTGTCTCCTTTTCTCTTCCTGCTTTTAAGATTCTCTTTTTATTTTTTAATATTGGGGAATGTAATTATGATGTGCCTTGGTGGATGCTTCTCTGAGTCCATCTTCTTTGGGACTCTGAGTTTCCTGGACTTCTTGGAAGTCTATTTCCTTCACCAGACTAGGGGAGTTCTCCTACATTATTTGTTCAGATAAGTTTTCAGTTTCTTGTTCTTTCTATTCTCTTTCTGGCACCTCTGAAATTCAGATGTTGCAATGTTTAAAGATATCCTGGAGGTTTCTAAGCCTCTCCTTGTTTTTTTTTTAATTCTTCATTCTGTTCCAACCGAAGGTTTACTTCTTCCTTCTGCTCCAAACTGTTTATTTGAGTCCCATCTTCCTTCCCTTCACTGTTAGTTTTCCATATATTTTTCTTTATTTCACTTTGCATAGCCTTCACTTCTCCCTTTATTTTGCAACCATACTCAATGATTTCTGTAAGCATCCTGATTACCTGTGTTTTGAATTCTGCATCTGATAGGTTGGCCATATCCTCATTGCTTAGCTCTTTTCCTGGAGTTTTGATCTATTCTTTCATGTAGGCCATATTTCTTTGTCTCTGCCCACCTGTTAGATTGTAAGAGGTGGAGCCGTAGGTATTCGCCAGGGTGGGGTGCAACCCACATGGCTGTGCTATGGCTCTGTCTGTGGGGGAGAGGCCTGAGAGAGAACAGTGTTGCTTTTTCTGCTCTCACCCCACTCTCAGTCACTTCCTCCACTACCCACAAGCACATCGGGCCCTTCTGGTGCTGAGCCCCTGGTGAGTGGGTTTGTGTACATTCTAGGACCCTGTGGGTCTCTCCAACGAACTCTCCTGTGAGGCTGGGAGTTGCTCTTCACACCGCAACCCCCACAGATTCTTATAGCCAGGCTTCAGTTTCCCACACTGGAACTTTGGGTTGTGCAGTCTGTCTTGCTCCCCAGTTGTTCCTCCCGGTTTATCTGCACACAAATGTAGGACTGGCAGGTGCCACCGTGCCCACCTAGTCCCCTAGCCACTGCCTTGCAGGGCATCTTCTTCACCCCAGCTGCCTGTCTCCTTCCCTCCTACTGGTCCAGAGGAATGTTTCTTCTTTAATTCCTTGGTTGTCCGACTTCCATACAGTTCAGTTTTCTGGCAGTTTCGGGGGGGAGGGTTGTTTGTTTTTAAATTGGTTGTCCTTCTTTTGGATTTGTGAGGAACAAAGCGTATCTACCTACGCCTCCATCTTGGCCAGAAATCTTCAAAAAAATTTTTGAACACATAATTTTGCAGTTGGTACATGCAAAGATAAAGACTGAATAGGAGATGTGGAACCAGGGCTAACACAGCATAGATACTGGATGGTCGCCTTGGGTTGGGTAGGTAGGTAGAGGGTGGGTAGGTGGAAGGGTAGGTGGCTGGATGGGTGAGTGGATAAAAGAGTAGGTGAATGGGTTGACGGCTGGGTGGATGGATTCACCAGGCATTAAATATTGAAGCTAATCTTTTTCCTCTTTTTCCGCACATTACAGGGAGAACAGGAAGGTGATGAAGAGGAGGAACACATAGTGGACGCCGAAGCTGAGGAGGGAGATGCTGATGCCTCTGATGTCAAACGCAAGGAGAAGCAAGAGGAGGAGGTGAGGGGACTCTGGCTGGGGTGCAGGGGCTGTGGTCACGTCCCTCCTTCTCCATCATACCCAAAGGATCATGCCAACACATAGGGCTACTCCTTTGTGTCTGCTGGAACCTGTCAGGAATCGGGAAGCAAAACCAGCCTGCCCAGCACACCTCTCAGCTGAGATGGTGTTCTCAGGGTAGAAGTTGGGCAGGGTGCCATCCCAGGGCTGCCCTTTGGGTTTGGTTGTCCTGGATTTGAATCAGTTTCAAAGACGCAGCAGCCTTCGGCAAGGAGACAAAGTCAGGCTTCCTCTTTTTTTTATAGTGAAAATATACTTCCGTCCCCTTCCCCAAAATAGCCTTCTACTGTCACAATGGCTGCAAGGACAAAGGGCAAGTTAGAGGGACTGAGGGAATTGAAAGGAAAGAGAGCTCGAGGTGAGGGAGAGGAGGGGACATGGGGACAGGCAGGCTGGCGTTCCCAGGTGGAGCGCCAAGGTGGAAAGGAGGAAGGCAGCCCAGGCCACATGCAGCAGGTGGGACACGGGAGGGCCAGGCAGATGAGGTGTCTCCAGGCCCAGTCCGGGTGGATGGTGGGACCCCAGTGATGCAGCCTGCGCTCCATCCCCTGCCAGGTTGACTATGAGAGCGAGGAGGAGGAGGAGGAGAAGGAAGGGGAAGAGAAGGACGACAAGGATGTGCCAGAGGAAGGGAACATCTGTGGGGAAGGCACCCGCAGGGCCCAGGAGCGGGATGAAGAAGAGGCAGGCTCAGGCCCCGAGGAGGACTCGCCCCCTGCTCCACTCCTGAGACAGTCCCAGAAGCCCACCTGCAGCCAGGAGCCTGCGGGAGCTGCGGCCGTGGAGCACCGGGTGCAGGCTGTACGCGAATCCCACCCGTTCATAGAGGACTACGAGTATGACAGCGAGGAGAGCCTGTGGTGCCAGGTCGGTGGGGTTGGTGCCGCGGCAGGGTGTGGGGTGAGGCCAGGGCAGCAGGGAGTTGGTTGCTCTCTCTTAAATCCCAGGTCCCTTACATTCAGAATGTGGTGGCAGCTGTGGACCCTCTGCCTCAGATCACGGCCTGCAAATGTGACTTTCCAAAGAGTCTGTGTGGGGTCTGATCTGCCAGGCCCTGTAGGTGCTTTCAGACTCGCCGCCTCCATCAGTGCTCCACACGGCGGACTGCTAACGTATTTGAAGTTGTCGTAGAGGCAAGCGGGAGTACCTTGTTTCCTGTTCGCCCTGGTCTCCAGCTCAGGGACAACCTTGTTCCCTCACAGGCCGGATGGTTTGAACAACGAGACATCTCCACGGGGGGGCTTTTTTTGTGCTTTGAGCCAGCTCAGTGGTTCCCAGATGGCAGTGTAGGTGAGAGACTAACCAGGATTACACACACAGAACCATGTGTGCTATGAGTGGTGGTAATTGAAAGGAGATCCAGGATGACATTGAGCTGTGTGATTGCCACCATTCTCACTGACACCTGTGAAATTACTGCTCCATCGTTTTCACCTCACTCTGGGTGACTGGAGATGGCTGCTGTGTGTCGTTGGTTAAGGCACGCAAGGTGCATGGGTACAGACACACTGACCCAGCTCCCCCAGCAGGGCCACCTGTCCCTGGCCAAGGTGTTTACTGAGAGGGCTTTGGCAGAACACCCTGGGGATTCTAGTCAGCGTGGCCTCTGCCCGCTTTGTGAGGCTTGGGGTGGCCTTCTCCCTCAACTTAGCTTTTTTCTTGCAGGTGACAGTGAAACTCCCACTAATGAAGATTAACTTTGATGTGAGCTCCCTGGTAATGTCCTTGGCCAACAGTGCTGTCATCTACGAGACGAGGGGCATCACCAGGTGCCTCCTGAATGAAACCACCACCACCAAGAATGAGAAGGAACTTGTCTTAAACACAGAAGGAATCAATCTTCCAGAGATGTTCAAGTACGCCGAGGTGCGTCTCTGTCCAGGCTGTCTGCTGGCCTGGGACAGGTCCTCACATCTTCTCAGCCTCGGGCCCCTGGAGGCAAGGCTCCGGCCACTGTGCCCTGGCCCCTTCTGAGCTGCTAGCACCTCTGGCCCAGTGTCCCCAAACCGAGTTTGCGTGGCCTGGCCCACCTGTTGGGGTGTGCAGTGCATGTAAGCCTGGCGAAGGCTTGCAGTACAGAAACTTACTGAACTTTAACCCTGAGTTTCTCAAACTAATTTGAATACAAATGCTTTTTCGTGAAATCAAAACCTTTCCAAAGTACAGTTGTAAGAAATAGTTGGCTGACTTGCTGGCCTGGGAGCAGCTCACTTTATCTGGGACAGGAGGCCCTGGGCGCCCAGGAGGTCCTGGCCCGGCCCCCACGCCCGGCGCTGGCAGAGGCCGCGTGCTCCTGCCCCTGCAGCCTCACCAGCCCCAGCAGCCCCAGCAGCCCCAGCAGCACTCCCAGCCTTCCATCTGAGCTCTCTCCTGGCTCCTCCCACTTCCAGGAGTCCCCCACAGTCTTCAGAGATTCTCTCAGTCCCCAGAGAATATTGAGGAGCGGGACCCCTCTAACCTACTGCTCTGTAGCCCACAGCAAGCGGCAGAGCCCTCTCACCTGGCACATTTCTGCTCTACATCAGCTGCCCTCAAAGGCCCTTTCTGCCCTGGAGCCTTTCACCAAATTCTTTTCCAGAGGGCAGGGCGGGAAGGCTCACACCTTCTGAGAGGCAGCCACTAGCCAGGCACGCTCCATGTCCTCCTCTCAGGGTTTGTTTAAATGAGACCAGACAAGCCGCTAGGGTCTCCAAGGTCTTCAGCAATGGAAGTGGGGGGTACCTTGCCATTGGGGAGAGCCTCCTTGGGCCCCCAGGGTGGCTAAACTAGACCCTGATGGCCCAGGTTAGTTGCATGGAGCTGGCCTGTCCCTGCTGTGCGTGCTCTGGACAGGTGCTTGTATCTCTGCTAGGGAACTTTCCTCACCTGTCGGGATGCCTCGATCCTAGGAAACAGGTATTTTTCTATTACGTAGACAAAATTAAAATACCGTTGACCCTAAAGCAGGTACCAAGTCATTGTTTAGCTCTGATAATGAGGAGACAGACTTGGGGCCTGGCCAGAGTCCTGTCAGCAGCTCTCTGCCACATTGCCACCACTTTGTCATCAGTTGTGCTCAACTGCCAGACAAAGAGACAGCATGGCCAGGGACACACTGCTGGGGGAGGGAGTGCGGGGCCAGGCCCTCAACCAGCCCCTCCTCCCTCCTCTAGGTCCTGGATTTGCGCCGCCTCTATTCCAACGATATCCACGCGATGGCCAGCACGTACGGCATCGAGGCCGCACTGCGGGTGATCGAGAAGGAGATCAAGGACGTGTTTGCCGTGTATGGTAGGAGACTCTGCGGACAGCTGTCGGGAGATTCCAGGGCGTCGTCCAGTGGTGTCGGGGTGCAGTGAGCATGTAGCCTGTACGAGACCCTGAGAACAACCATGGGAAGGGGTGGCCTGTGTTTCTGTCTCACGCGGCAAATTCCATCACCAAAAGCCGCCACTTGTTTCTCATCCGTCATCCTCTGAGGGAGCCCCCGCCTGACAGCTCGGCCCCGTGTAGCCCTCAGAGTCTCAGTCCCCAGGGCAGGCGTGCTGTTGGGACTCATGCTCCCCCGTCTGGAACCTGTGTTCCTGGGCTGCTGGATGGCCAGGGAGCACTGGAGGTAGTTTAGTGACCAGGGATAAGGGAAGGACTGGTGGTGGAGTCAGGCAGGGACCAGGCGATGGAGCTGGAGCAGAGCCCTGGGGCCTGACACGTGAGCCTCTGTGCTGACTTTTGTCGGGTAGCCCTGCCCCAACGTCCCCTTGTCACCGCGTACTCCTTTCTGATGTTCGTGCTCACGTGACAGGCATTGCAGTCGATCCCCGCCATCTCTCCCTCGTTGCCGACTACATGTGCTTTGAGGGTGTTTACAAGCCTCTGAACCGCTTTGGGATCCAGTCAAACTCGTCCCCTCTGCAGCAGATGACGTTTGAAACCAGCTTCCAGTTCCTGAAGCAGGCCACCATGATGGGTCAGTGTGCGGGCCGGAGTCCTTGGCCTCTCCGGAATCTGTTCTGGGCAGATGGGCTGGTTCCTCGGGTGCCTTTCCTCCCACCTTCCACGCCAGTGAGATCTCACTGGGGGAGGCAGCTGGGGAGGGGTGGGCCGCAGACAGGAAAACCTCCGGGTTTTGAAGGAGAGGGAAAGGGGCCTTCCTCTCTCAAACATGGGGGCCATGCTGCCTCACGTAACATCAGTCAGGCCCGGAGACTGGCTGCTCCCTGTGGCCTCCATGGTGCCCCACCCACCCAGCCTCCCATCACCCACAGCTTCTCAACCACTAACAAGTGCCTGTGTCTCTCCCAGGATCCCACGATGAGCTGAGGTCCCCTTCAGCCTGCCTGGTGGTTGGGAAGGTCGTCAGAGGCGGGACAGGCCTGTTTGAGCTCAAGCAGCCCCTGAGATAGCAGCCGCCGTAGCACCGTCTGCCTGGCCTGGCCTGGCCTGCCCCGGCCTGCCCCTCACTTGAGAGGACCAGGGACACCAAAGTCCCAGTGGTTGAGAGTGACAGTGCAGAGCACAGCAGTGATGTTGGGGTTCTAAAGAGCAGCTGGCTTTGGGCTGCACCAGCTTCCCCAGAAAAGTGGCTGATCATCCCTGCTCCTCCCCATCTCAGGATATAAACAAGGTTCGCAAATCCTGAGTCCCTCTGAGGTCGGAGGGCCTTACCCTGTGCAGAAGGAGACTTCAGAGGCGAAATCCCTGGCCCCTCCGTGGTGGGACAAAGGGGTCCATAGCTGTGAGCAGCCAGTGCCTGCATGCAGGATTCCCGAGGCTCTGAAGCAAAAAAAGAAAAAAAGCCCACAGCCTGCTCCTCCTGCTGCAGTGGCCCCAGGGGACAGAGTTCCCCAATGCTCTTTTCCCTGGGCCAACCACAGCCTGGTACCCATCCAACTCCTGTGCCTGGCTGCTGGCATGTGGCCACATGTCCTTGACCAGATTAGCCCTGAGCCTGAGATTGGTCTCTCCAGGGCTCCAGCAACTCACCCCCACACATGAAACTCCCAAGTCACCAGTCAGGCTGCGCTGTTTGAACAAAATGCTTGACTGTCTCCCTGGCTTTGCTGAGTCCAGTCTCAAGGCCATGCCCCCTCTCTACAGACCCTACTCCGTCTGGCTCCCTGCATCTCTGGCACCACAGCAAGGGGCCCTGGTGTGAACTGAAAAGTCAGAATTTGTGCAAACGCTTTGTAAAACCAGAGGCTGTTTCTATTTTTGTCTAATGTTATTCCAGCTCAGGCTGAGTAATAAACGTCACTGGAGCTAGCTATTGGGAGGGAAAAAAAATTAAAGCTTGGGTTTTTTTATTCCTTCCTTGTTTGTGGTTTCTGCATTTGTGATTTGAGAGCTCAGGACTGGGGGGTTCTTGGCACCGCCACATCTTGGGTCTTATTCCTGTTCTTAGCAGAGGGTCTGGGGGGTGGAGCTCAGCCCCCGCAGCCTGCCCCTTTGACCCCACCCAGCCCCTGCAGCACCTTCTTTCTGTGTCACTTCTGGCCCTGAGGCCAGGAGGGCACAGGCCAGTGGGAAGGAGCCCTGTGTACCTGGGGTGGGGAGGAGGGCCTTGCTGGGGAGAGGGACCTCGCTGCCGGCTCTAGACCAGTGGCTTTCAGCCGGAACCGGTGCACCGCTACGTGCCTTACCTGACACGTACGCGCCTTACCTGACTGTTCAGTCGGGGGCGCTGACCTCTTCCCTGAGGTTGGTACATTAAAAAATGACAACAGCCAGCACAACAATAGCTGTCTGGTCTGAATGAATCAAAATTATATGTATTTTTTTGTCAGATGGGCAAAAAAATACATTTGTTGGTGTGCTGCTAAATTTTAGTAATTAGTTTATGTCTGGCACGAGATGAAAAAGGTTGAAAATTACTGCTCTAGACACATGATAGAGCCCAGCCTGGGTGTCCTGCGTCCCCACCAGGGAAGACCCAGCAGAAACGGCCCCCTAGGGCTGGGGCACAGGAAAACAAACGGCCTCCAAGGGCACGGGAAGAAGGGCGCCTGTGGACCCTGCACTGCAGGTTGAGCTGAGCACTTTGGAGGTAAGAGGCTGCTGCAGTAGCTGATGTCCCCTCACACCAGAGCTGTGGGGGCCGGTCCTCGGCGGCGGTCACCTGGTGCACGAATGCACGTGGTTATGTGCCCCCGAGGCTGGGCACAAGCACCAACAGTGCAAAGGTGAAGGAGCAAGCCCAGAATATAGACAGGCCTGACTGTACCCGGGGGCCAGGTCCCAGTCCTGCTTTGAGAGGAAGGTGAGAGCCCCTGTCCCTCCTGCCCAGTCCATCCGCGTATCCTGTTAGTGACTTTCTCTCCAGAAGACACCTTATTTCTGATTTGTAAGCAGACATTTCAGAACTTTCACCCGGCGGGCCGGGAATCTCACCTTGCTCCCTGTGGGATTGTACTCTCACAGAAGGCTTTGTGGGTGGGCTTCCCTGCTGTTTAAGGTGGCACATTTTGGGGGATATTCTCAGTATTATAAATGCTCCTTCCCTGAGGGCACAGTTGAATTTGTGAGAGACTGGTAGATCCAAGCCAAACACATGAAGAGGATGGATCCAGCTGCATGATTATTTTCTAATTCCAGTGGTCCGGAGAAGGATGGTTTGCTGGAGTTTGCAGGCTTCCCTGAAGCTGTGAGCTCTTTGGGGACACTGCAGCCGCCGCTGTTCCTGGATGTCCTCCCCACCTCACCCCTGCATGCATCAACATCCTGCCTACTTGCTTGCTTGTAACAGGTCATTTTTTTTGTTGTTACTCAGACCACTTTCTGTGAAAGTGTGGCTTCCTGCACATGTGCCCATTGCAGGCTGTGGAGGGGGGTGGTTCTATTTTTTAAAATTTCTGTTAAATAACAAAATTTACCATCTTAACCATTTTTAAGTGCAGTTCAGCAGCATTAGGTCATCACATTGTTCACCACTGTCCACCCACACAAAACACACTGCCCATTCAGCACCCACTCCCCACCCCGCCTCCAGCCCCCGGCAGCCACCGCTCTACTTCTGTATCTGAATTTGCTGCCTCATGTAAGTGGAGTCATTTGGTATTTGTCCTTTTGTGATTGGTTTATTTTGTTTAACATGACATTCTTTTTTTTTTTTATTGATTGATTTTAGGGAAAGGGGAAGAGAGAGAAACATCAATTTGTTATTCCGCTTATTCATGCACTCTGGCTGATTCCTGTATCTGCCCTGGTGGGGCATAGAGTCTGCAACCTTGGTTTATTCAGGGCAGCTCTCTAACCAACTGAGCTATGTAGCCAGGGCCTTAACATGATATTCTCATCCATGTTACATGTGTCAGAATTTTCTTTTGAAGGCTGAGTAATGTCCCATTGTATGTAGAGGCCATGTTTTGCTTGTCCATTTATCTGTCAGTGGACACAGGTCGCTTCCACCCTTCAGGTGTTGTGAACATCACTGCAATGAATGTGGGTATACGAATATCCCTTGAAGTCCCCGTTCTGACTTTCTGAGTTTAGACACAGAAGTGGAATTGTTGGATCATCTGGCAATTATGTTTTCAATGTTTTGAGGAGTTGCTGTATATTTTCCTCAGCGGCTGCATCATTTTACATTCCCACCAACAGTACACAAGCACAGAGCTGCTGATTTCTTCACCTCTGCCAATACTTATGTCCTGTTTTTATAAACAAATATTATGTATGTAAATTGTACATGGTAGCCATTCTCATGGGTGCAAGGTAACATGGCAGGTTACATTTGGGTGGTTGTAGTCAGTTGCTGAGGCGATAGGGGATCTGTACCTACAGTGAGTTAGGAACTATTTAAGAATTCTCTGTTGCTTGCCAGTCATTTGAGTTTACCATTGAATTGGAGGCTGTAAAGATGTACAGGAAAGATCCTGTTTTCCTTGAAACAGGAAAGCCAGGCACTTTAAAGGCTGGCTGAGCAACACGTCGTCGCCAGGGATGTCTCTGCTCAGACTGCTGCAGGGGGGCGGCCCTGGGCTGCAGGCGAGCAACGCCTGTGCTGGCCTGTGCTGGCCCCCCACAGGTCTCCCAGCCCTGGTGCGACTTTGTCTCCTGCCTCGCCTCCCTAGGGCTCTCCCGCTGTCCCAACCTCTGAAGTAGATACAGTCAGACATTTCAGAAAGCCTGCGTTGGAGCCACCTTGGGAGACCGATTCAGGGCTCCTTTCCCAGAAGCTGTTTGAACGGACCTGGCTGAGACCTGGGGGATGAAAGGGCCCCAGGAGAGTCCGATGTGCGGCAGGGTGGAGAGCCACACTCGGAGTGACCCCGCCTTGTGCAAGGCTGCAGCCTCTGTCTGCTGTCAGTGAGCTGACTTGAGGAAATGAGTCACTGGTGCCTGACCTCCCCACCAAGATCTTTCTGTGGGTTTGTGTCTGATGTCAATGGAAAATACATTTTTTTGCTTGTCATACAATTCAAGGGTGCAGATCTTATTTTGACAAGAAACACTTTTTAAAATCTAGGCCTTCCTGGAATAACAGCACTTCTTGATTAAAAGTATCTTCATTAAAATTTATGAAATGATACCAAATAACTTATTTTTTGAAATTTTAAATAAACTATAAAGGAATAATTCATCTTACTCTTTATTACATTTCAACTGTATTTGGAAAAACAGCATATTTTAAATGACTTTCTTGGACTCAATAATTTATCATTGAAATCAAACCAGTTTCCGAATTCATGACGAGGTCAGCGATCTTGCCAGTGGTGTAGTTCCACTGACATAGTTGTTGGCAGCATCTTCCTTTGGTGAGCTGCTCAGGGTGGAAGAGCTGGTGAGGGGAACCAGTGCGAACTTCCTGTGACCGGGGGTTCCAGCTCTACAGACACTTCCCGGGACGCATGCTTGCCAGCGCCCGTCTCACAGAAGAAGGTGGGAAGGAGTCATCTTCCCTCACCACCCGATGGTCTTCTCACTGGCCGTCAGGCTGGATGCCTCGTTCCAGGCAGTAGAGCTCCCGCAGGTATTGCCAGCCTGGACACCAGCCTGGCCGACGTGGATGGAGAGGCATTCACACGTGGTTGCTGCTTAGAGGCTGCTGAGCAGATGGCAGAGAGGAAGCATAGAGGCTGTTGCTTTTTACAGCGTGGCTCAGATGATCCATGTAAGAGAACCTGCCCCTGGTAAGATCTCCCTGCTCTCAAGAAAAAGGAGTTGTGTGTGAGAAAGCTGTCAGGGCCTTGTGGTAGATGTTCGACAGGAGACAATGGGGTTCAAAGGGTGCCCAGTAAGGTCTCCTGTGGGTTCAGCAAAGAAGGGTGTGGTACTTCCAGCCAGGATGCAGGAGGCCCACAGCTCTCCGAGCCAATTAGGAGGGGCTGCTTGTTCAGCCTGAAAGTCCCTGCCCGCAGAGTCCCTGCAGGGACAGGAGGGGACACTTCACCAGAAGCACTTCTTAGAAGCCGCTCTGTGAGAAATTTCCCTTTAAAAAGTTAAGCCTTAATTATTTAATGAAGATTGTACCTCAAGTGTTTTAAGCAGCCCCTCTCCCCACCTATGAGTGGTGATCCAGGACCTTTGTCCAGGTCAGAACTTCCAGCTCTGCTCAGAACACAGGCCCAGGGGAAGGCTGCAGCTTGGTTACAGGCAACAGGGCCGAGCACCTCCCTCCACCTTGGCGGGACTCCAGTGTCCTGAGCTGCTCAGATGACCACCCTGGAGCAAGTCTAGCAAATGGATTTGGGCTCAGGGGTCTGGAAGGCACATTCCAACTTACATATCCTGACCATGCCCCTCCTACACCCCCTTCCCCGTCCGGCCCCTACCCGACCTTGATGCCATCGCACAGGCACCCAGAGATGCAGGGCCTGCTACACAGGCTCTGCCTTCCCAGGGCTCATAGGCCAGTGCCCCAAACAGACAAGCCAGCAGGAAATTCTGCCCCACTGAGACTGAGCCAGAGGTTGAGGGGCCCACCAGGCGTCCTGTGAACAGGCTCCCCACCCCTGCCCCAGCCCACCATTTGCGTAGGACCATGGCTCCCTTGGGGGCTGTAGCAGGGCTTTGGGGAGAGGGCTGGAAGGGAGGGAAATTGAGAAAGAATCAGGTCCAGCTATCACTACTGCCCCTCACACGCCCACTCTCACCACACCGCTCCACCTTCTCCGTAAGTATAGGAGAGGCTGCTATGGTTCAACCAGGCTACCGCAGTCTCTAGGTCTTTGCAAACACAGTCAGCCTTGCAAAGGGTTTAGCAGCCCTGTGGGATGCTGCCTTCCTGGCCAGCAGCTGCCTGCCAGTGTCATTCTGGGGTCCAAGTCAGCCCTGGGGCTGTGGCCTCATGTGCGACCCCACAGAACTCGGCTGGACCACAGCAAACACTTCTTCCCCAACAGTGACTCCTGCCTGGAAACATGAACCTGAAGGTCTTCATACACTCAGCGTCCAACGGGTGTGGCTGGGCTGCACTGGTGTGTTTCCGGCAGGAAACAGCTCTGGAACCGGACACCTCACCTGCCAGTGTGAGCCTAAGAAAGTTGCTCGGCCTATCTGCCCTTCAGTTGCCTTATCTGTAAAATGGAGATTAAAATTAAATGTGTTCAGAAAATGATGTGTGGCTACAAATGTTTATATACCAAGCGGTTCTCAACTGGGAATATTTTGCTCCCTGGACATGTGACAATGTGTGGAGACATCTGTGGTTGTCACAACTGGGGGTGGGCTGCTGCGGTCACCTAGTGGGCAGCAGCCAGGGATGCTGCTGCACACCCTGCGGTCCCCAAGACAGCTCCCTGCAGCAGGAGTCAGCTGGCCCCAAATCTCAGTGCTGCGGAAGTTAAGGCTCTGCCACATACCCACGTGTGGGGCTTAACATTGCCTTTTTACAAGAACATCTCACCGTTATTTTCATTTGCAATTTCCTCTTAATAATTCTGAGCGTCTTTTCTCATGTTTGTTGGTTACTCTGATTTGCACTTCTGAGAAGTGCCTATTTGTATCCTTTGTCCATTTTTCTATTGGTTTATTTCTAATTTACCTTTACTGTCAAGTTTAAATAACTTATTTACAGGCCAATAACAGCCGCTGGCCACGCTGGGCCACGCTCACCCCTGGACTCTAGTTAAGACTGCTGAAGCATCTCCTGAGGAACATGGATTGCCTGGAAAAGCAAATTCCCCAACGTGAGGGACTAACCCACAGTGTTGAAGGGACTGCCATGAGAGCAGCAGTTACCAGAAGGGAGTGAGGAGCAGAACACAGTCAGCCCTGGGCTGCTGCATGGGCTGTACTTACCTCGGTGACAAGCGCTGACACCCAGGCTCCCCTGGAACTCACCGAGTACGGGCTCTGGTCAAGTCCCTTAAGCGTGTGAACTTGCCACATCCTCCTCAGTGCATGCCCAGGGGTGTGGTTACACCCCTCTTTTCACAGCAACTTGTCCACAGTCAATAGCAGAGGCTTGAGGATTTAAAGCCAGATTGCTAGTTCCAGAGTCTGGGCTCCCAGTCTCCTCACTGTGCACCTCTCTGCCCAGACCCCAAGGAAGGGGCTTTCAGTCAGAGGCTGCCTGGATGGAGTGTGGCCCAGGCCAGGACCTCAGAGTCAGGGTTGGAAAGCAGGCTGAGCAGCGCTGTGCATAGGGACTGGCTAACTGTGCTACCTGAGGGATCTCAGAAGCCAGGGCCAGCCCTGGGCTGTGGAGGAGACCAGTCAGGCTGCAAAGGACTTCTGTGATATTCTCTCATCTAATGCCCTCAGTCTGCTCAATGCATCCTATTGGTTGAAGAAACAGATCTGGAGAAAGGGAAAGCCATGCCCTGCGGTGAAATAAAATCCCCACAGACACGCCCGGGCCAGCGTCCCTCCTGGAGCCTCGCCTCTGCCTCGTGCCTCTCCTGACATTCTCATCGGGTTCTGAGGTTGCAGGTGACAAGTCTTAAGTTTCATTGATCAGACTGGTTGGTGATCTCCTTTGAACATAGAAAAGGGAGCCCTGAGAAATGAGACCCAGGTCAGTCAGGGGGGGCAAGGAAGGTCCACAGGAGTTTGATGGATGAGTCTGTGGGCAAGTGAACTGCAGGGCTCATCAGGGTTCATGGGTGGGACATGAGGGCGCTGGAGCAAAGGGGAAATGAAACCACTAGGCCATCTAAGGGCCAAGGGCTGGCTGTTCCCAGTGCCCGCAGGACTTCTGCCCCTTCCTGCTGTGTCAGGACCCTCTCCCACAGACCAGCTGTTCCCCCAGCATCCTGCTGCCTGGGGAACCACGTGATCCCAGGGGAAAACCCACCCGGGCTTTGTGTAGTGCCGGGCCTCTGGCAGGGCCTGGCAGGCTGCCCTGGCCCCTCGCCAGGAACGCAGTATCTTCCCTCCACGGGGAGGCTGACTCACTCCAACTCCTCTGCATCCGGTCATACCACGGGCCCGGGGCCCCCGGCAGCCAGTGACCATCTGGTCAGCCCAGCCCAGGCTCTGTGTTCTAATAATAAATGTTGGACAAAGAAGGAAGGAAAGAAAGAACAAAGGGTGGGAAGTGGAAAGAAAGGATGGAAGGAACACATGTCTGGTCTTGAAAACGAGTATCATTTTTCTCCTCCATTTTCTAGAGCGTATGTTCTCAAAGTGTGGTCCCAGACCGGCAGCATCGGCCGAGAACTTGCAGGAACCTGAGCATTCAGTCCCCACCCCAGACTTCGTGAATGAGAAACTCCGGGGCGGGCTCCTTCTCTGGGTCAGGCCCTCTGGAGGTTTCTCACTCATGCTCTTGCCTGAAAACCACTGCGCTATAAACTTCGTTAGGAGGTGTTCTTACTTCTCCTGCCCTCTTTGTTTTTCTAGCTATTTTAGCCCCAGGGCTCTTCTGGCCTTGTGGAAATGGCCCCTCAGCCTTCCAAGACTGAGCCCCTGCAGTGCCCGGAGGGCTCCCCTGGTGGGGATGGCGGGCCTACAGCAGGTGGTTGTAGGAGCGTCACCAGCATCTCTGTGTCCCTAACATTCATTCATTCATTTGAGCCTCTTGACAATGTGTGAGATAGGTAGGCGAATACCACCTATCCCTTTTATGGAAGAACAGGGAGACTCAGAGGGGTTAATTGCTATGTTCCGTCAAGGATTTCCTTACTCTTGTGGGGCAAAATCTGTGCCCGTGAAACAGCTAAATGTGCCTTTCTGCACTTGGGTGGGGGGTGGGTAGGGATCCTGTAGTGCCTCCTGCCCCCACAGCAGGTGAGAGGCAACTGGGACACCTGTGGGCACACCTGGCGGGACTGGGCATCTTCTACGGTGCAGGTGTGCAGCTTGTTCCCCGGGACTCCAGCAGAGCCCTCAGCACCTTTGGCCCACGTGAAGTCCTTCATGTGAAAAATTCCTCTGGATGCAGCAGCCCCACATCTGGGTGTATATATACACGGACTCAAAAGGATATGTGCACACTCATGTTTGTGGCAGCACTAGTCACAGTACCAAAGGGTGGAAGGAAACAACCCATAGACTCACCAATAGATGAATGAATAAACAAAATGGGGTACATACATACAATGGAATATGATTCGGCCATTAAAAGGAATGGTGTTTTTTCTTAACCTCACCCATGGACATTTTCATTTGCTTTTTCAGAGAGAGAGAAAAGGAGAGAGCAAAACATCAGTGAGAGAGAAGCATTGATTGGTTGCCTTGTGTGCACCCAGACCAGGGATCCACGCCAGCATGGGAATCATGCACATCCAGACTGGGGATTTGTACACGTGTCCACAAACAGACAGGGGATGGCCCTGCAACCCAGGCATGTGCCCTGACGAGGAATCAAACCTGCAACCTTTTGGTTACCAGATGACAGTCCAACCACTGAGCCACACTGGCCAGGCCCAGAATGGTGTTTTAATACATGTTACAACATGGATGAACATTGAAGATGTTATGCTTGGTGAAATAAGCCAGACACAAAAGGACAAACACAGTAGGATTCCACTTACATGAAAGTTTCCTAGAGGAATAAGATAGAAAACAAGTAGAGTAGTGGTTGTCAGGGCCTGGGAGGAGGGGGAATGGAGTTAGTATTTAATGCATACAGAGTTTTGCAAGATGAAAAGTTCTAGAGATGGATGGTGTAATGGTTGCACAACAGAGTGGATGTACTTACTGCCACTGAACTGTGCACTTGAAAATGGTTAAGATGGCCAGGCTGATGTGGATCAGTAGACTGAGCGCCAGCCTGTGAACGAAAAGGTCACTGGTTCGATTCCCTGTCAAGGCACAAGCCTAGGTTGTGGGCCAGGTCCCTGGTTGGGGGCATGTGACAGGCAACTGATGCAATTACATTAATGTTTTTCTCCCTTTCTTTCTCCTTCTTTTCCCCTTCTTCTGAAAGGAAATAAATGAAATCTTTTAAAAAATGGTTAAACTGTTAAGTTTATGTTATATATATTTTACCACAGTAAAAGTTGTACTCTTCATTAAAGACCTCCCCTGCAAACAACAAAATCCTCTGGATGTTGGGGGACCATTTACAGGAAAACAGTAGCATACAAAATGTTCTGCAAACACCCTGCACAGCCACACAGCCTTTATGGACCCACCGTGGGAGGTAGAGAAAGCCCTGGATACTGGGTTTGATTTCTTGGGCTCCCACTTGCTGGCCCTCTGAACTTTCACAAGCCCCTCAGTCTCCTGTTTCATAAAATGGACTAATAATATCTTGGTGTTTTGTGAAGGCCAAGTAGGAAACGATTTGAAATCCTCTAGCCTATACTAGGTGCTCAAACAATGGTAGTTATTTATGGTGTTTCCTGCCTGCAAAGTCCTCCCCCTTCTCTGTAGGATAGGTTCCTGTTCATCCTTCAAAGCCCAGCCAGCTCAAATCCCACCTCTTCCATGAAGCCTTGGGTAGCCTGCAGGATCGTTCACCAATACCAGCTTTTCCTCCCTGCCTGATGTCGAGCACAACCGTTCACCTTCAGTGCTTGTAAGAGCCAGTTAGTGCTTTGCCACTTCTCTCCCCCTTGGGCTCACCAGCACCGCTCTAGGAGGTAGCTGCTCTGGTTGTCTGGCTCCTGGGAGCAAAGACCCAGCGACATGTAGCATGAATAAGAAACTACCTTTGTAATTTAAGCCTTTGAGGTTTTGGGGTTGCTTGCTTCCTCAGTGTAACCCAGCTCTGGACTACTCAAAGCGTGGTTTTCTTTCCACAGTGTTGGCATTCCCTGGGCACTTGTTAGAGATGCACTTTCTCCAAACCCTATCTATTGAACCAAATTTTTCATTGTCTTGCAAGGTGCTAAGCATTGTCTCTCTCCCATAAAGATGCTTGGTGGTCAGTATTTCCTCCCCAGCCTTTTGAAGTTTCTACAGAAAACTTCTATTTGCCTACTCAAAAGCCATTCTCTGTTGTAGACCGCTCTGACTGGTTCTAGGAATTGTATCTCGTCCCCCTGTGGCTACAGGCGAGGGAAGACCTCTGAAATGCGAGCTGCAGGAGACAAAGCTTGTCTCTTGTAGCAAATGCTGCCTCAGTTTCCTCTCCCTGCCCCCAAAGCTTGGTCAGAAGTCAAGGATGGGTAAGATCCCTCACAGGGGGCAGGGGGGGCAACCTGAGCCAGACTCGATCACCTGGGAGGCCTTCATGGAAGGACTCTGGGGGGCTGCAACAAAGAGCAAAGGACTCTCACCCCCCCAGCTTTGACAAAGCCCAAGTCCCCATGTTCTCTGGGAGAAGTAGTTCCTGGCTCTAATCCCCTTAAGCCTGAAGGGGTGCAGTGATGGGGAGAGGTGCAGCTCCTTGCCTTGCTAGAGCGTGTCCTGGGGGAAAATCTGGCATCACAAAGACTTCCTGATAAACCTGTGAAATCTCTGCTAAGAGTGCTTTCATTCATATGTTAAGGGTTCGAGCAGGAGCTCTGTTCCTGACAGACTCTGACTCATACTAGGCCCTCAGATTTATTTGAAATGTTATCTACTGTTTGATCCTTGCTGCCCTGTATTCCTGTGTATTACAACCCAATAAAAGCCCCTGAAGGAGGGGGCTCAAGGCCTTTTCCCCCTGAGAAACTGGCCACTGCTCACAGCCTTTTTCCTTTGGGAAAATGGCCACCTCTCCTCCCCAAGCAGATCACATCATATCTCTGTCATGTTTACTCTCATCCGTAGTGGCTGGGAGGATTTGTGAGGAAAGTTGCCCCCATAATTCTCCCCTTCTTCCTTACTAAGAATTTATATTTGGGGATTGTGGAATTGGCAATGTGCTCAGGTTAAAATATTCGGTTTTCCAGACTCCCTTGCAGCTAGGAGCAGTCATGTGACCCACTTCTTTCTCTGGCCCACAGGAAATTACTTAGCGGCACTTCAGGAAAGGCTTATCAAAGGCAATAGGACCAGGTGACAGGAGCATTTGGCACTGGGCCTTTCCCTTCCCCCCTCTTCCTGCTTATTATTGGGACATCATGGTAGATTGCTGCAAAGTTGCCCCAAAGGCCCATGCCTCTCTGTATTCATGCCCTCAAAAAGTTGCCACTCACAACAATTCTGGGCTGGCTTGTGCCTATCTCTGACCAACAGAGTGTGGGTGTGGTAAGGTTCAGGGACTTCTGTCTGCTTGGAATCTGGGGCCTGCCCAGTCTGAGAAGTTGACCTCCCCATGCAAGATCATATCCTTGTCAAAGGGTATGATCCACCAAAGGGAGTGGCCACCAGCCACTTGTCAAAGGGTAGGCCATGCATTATCCAGGCCAGAAACTACGAAGTCATCTCACCTCCTCTTTATTTGCAGCCAATTGGTCACCAGGCCCATCTCCTCACCTGGTTCGAATCCACCCCAGGATTGGTCCATGGGGCAACTACCTATTGATCTTCCCCCTCCCCACCCTGCCTGTCTCACATCAAGCCTGCACTTAGCTGCCAAACTGATCTTTCTAAACACAGATCTGAAGATCATTAGCCAATACTTTTAGGCTAAGTCCCAAGGCCCTGGCATGGCCCACACATTCACATGTGATAAGGTGCTGCCTTGCTTTCTGTCCACTCTCCTCTCTAAATACCATGGGTCCTGGACATACCATGCTGCTCCCCATTTCTGATGCAAGAAATGTCTGTTAATACCTCCATGCCTTTGTTCCAGGATTGACAAAAAGATCAGCCTTCATGTTGACTCAGTGTCCTAGGCCGCTCAGGCTGCTATAACAGAAACCATACAACTAGGTGGTTTCAACAACAAAAAATTGTTTCTCACAGTTCTGGAGGCTCAAAGTCCTAGATCAAGGTGCCAGCAGGCTGGGTTTTATTCTGAGGCTTCTTTCCTTGGCTTGTACACAGCTGCCATCTCACCATGTGCTCACATAATGTATGCACACAGGGAGAGAGAAAGTGTGTTCTTCTTATCAGGACACTAACTGTATTGAATCAGGGCCCTACCTTTATGGCTGCATTTAACTGTAAATGCTTCCTTAGAACCCCATCTCCAAATACAGCCATGCTAGGGGTTAGGGCTTTAACATATGAAGTTTGGGAGAAGACACAGACATTCAGTTCACAACATTCAGTTATGACTGGCTGCCTAGAGATCTGTGCTGAGAATTCTGAGTTCCTACCCAGGCTCCCTGATTAGTGATGTCTAAGCCATTAGTGATGGCTTAGAAAGGAGAGAGTGTGATGGCTTGTGTACCATGTATTTTCTTGCCCTGTTTTAGGTGCTCATCTTGGCCACCCTCTCTTGGCCCTAGTGCAATACCTGACACGTACTTGGCCTTCAACACATTTTTTTAGAATGAATCTACAAGTGAGTAGTGGTCTCAAAGCCCACTCACATCCATGGTTTCACTTAAGCTCCACTGTACCCTTTGAGTTACAGCCTAATGATCCAAGATGTTTGGAGATCTCTTTTAAAGTGTTTGCCCTTCCCTCCCCTCACCTTTGCTGGAGGGGCTGCATTTATCCTAAAGACTAAGCACATGCCTGGACTAGGGTCTATCTAGATCACAGGTGGCTCTTGTGCCACTGTACCCTGGGGCAGCTGGGGTCTTTGGCCTTCTTGCTGCCCCAACACCCCTCTGCCCTCCTCACCCCAAGGCCTTCAACCCCAATTTCTGGCTGCTGTTACTTTGAATGAGAAGCAAATAGGTGCTGTGGTCTTGGTAGAGCAATGGAGGGATTGATTTGCCTTCTGAAGGGAGACGGGACCCAGGAAAATCAAGAGCAGGTGAGGTGAATGTGATAGGGATAGTGGTGTTATGTTTGAAGGGGAAATGTATTCAAATAGCAAGTCTACCTGTTAGAACACAGTTTATGTGAACATGAGGGTGTGTCTGTGTGTATGTATGGGCCCATCACCCTGCTCCCATGCTTAGCCCTGCTGCCTTAGCCAGCAACTGGGGCTGCCTCTGCCAGCCTGCCTGTGTGTCAGGTGGCTAAGCCCTGTGTGAACTGCTGCACGTGGACTTTTTGCCCTGGCCCCACTTCTTCTCTGGGCCTGCTGTGGCCTGATGTGACCTCTCCCTCTGCACATTAGGTACTGATTCTCAACCAGTGCCATGCCTATGCTGTGACATGTGCTCCTGCCCATGAGGAGAGGGTGGCCTGTGCTAGCAGCAGGACCATCCTGTGTTTTGGGAAGGCCAGAGGCAATGACCCAGTGTGCTTGGGGGAGCAAAGATAAGTCTTCCAGGTGGGAGCGGCAAGTGAGCAGGCTCAGGCTGTGTGAGTGTGTTTAGAGCAGTACATCTCCCTTTTTTCAGGGAGAGGCAGGGGGAGGGGGAAACAGACCTGGAGGGGTAGCTGGGGCTACACTGCACAGCAAAGCAACAGACCAGGAGTCTGCTCTGTGGAGTTTGCAGCCTTGAGAATACAGTGAGGATGGTTCCGTGTCCTTACCCACGGGCATTGTCATACTTAGTTACTGTGGGAGAGAATGGGCCAGAGCCCTGCTCCACTAAGACTCTGAGGGGACCCAGGGCCCGGCCTCCAGCGAGTTTCCCAAGGCTGGATAAAAGGACTGTGATCACTTCCCAGGCCCCCCACAGGCCTTCCCAAGAGACACCCAGAGGGCATTGGCTTTTCCATTTCTTCAGCATCTTCCTACAGGTCCCACTAGTCCAGCCAAGAAGGCCTCTGAGCCCCTGGGAGTGGAGTCGCAGAGGGAAGGTGAGGACACCCAGGCCCTACCAGTGCCTGGGCTCTGGGGGGAGCGGCCTCGCATCTGAGGGCCTGGGGCTCTGAGAAGTGCACTGAAAAATGACCAGGTCTCCACTCAAAGCCCCAGTCCCATTAGAAGAAACCTGGGTGGCTCCTTCTCTAGCAGGCTCCTTACTCCCCAACAAAGTTACTTAATGTTTATTGCATTGTAAAAATGGAATCTTTTCACGTTTATTTTCAGTACCCTCTATGTCTTCTACAATGGGCTTTCAGAGGGGGCCAGGGCTGTGCCGCCTGTGAAATCCTACCACCTGCTCAGCAGCCCTCAGCCCCCTGCCTCCCTTACTAACAGAGCCCCAGCTTCAACCAGGCTGCCACTGGTTAGTCTAAGCCCAGGGGAACCCCAACCCCTTTGCTCTTCACCAGCCAGACCCTGGCCTGTGATGAGTAAGTGACTTCCAGGAACATACATTGTTTCCTGTATAGAGGAAAGCTGTCTTCGTCCTTTCTCTCTGCTGTTCACAGTCCTGTGAGCCTGTGGAGCTCAGACAGCCATCCTGTGGCCCCTGGGAAGATCAGAGAACCAGAGGGCTGACCTATGACCCTAACATGGTTGAATTTGTTGTGACCGATTTCAATTCTGCCTTGTATTTTAAAGTTAATATGTTGTCATCAATCTTACACTTTACAAGTAGGACTATGCCTTTCACTGCATTCCTTATTTTAAGAAATTCTGGATACTTCCGCCAGATGGAGGAATAGGTGGAGACGCCATGCTTCCTCACACAACCAAGTTTAAAGACAACTAAATAATAGCAACAGAAAACACAGCCAGAAAACAGAAAATTGAACTTTTCGGAAGTCTGATAACAACAAATTCTTCAGCCTGACTGGTAAGAGGGGCGAAACCAGCAGCTGGCAGAGTGGGGTAGCACAGGAAAACTCAGTCAGACGGACTCAGGTGCGCGGAATCCAGGTGCAGGGTTGGACCTGGTGGGCAACTCAGCAAGCAATTGTGGGGAAACAGCGAGCGAGCAGGGCTGCGGGTTAACTGTGGTCTCGCATTCGTGTGTGGATAGACAAGCGAGGGAGTGGGCAATTGGACGAGAGCCAGCAGCCCCAGCGGCAAGCGGCGGAGGGCGCCGCCATTTCTCTGCTCTGACCCCACCTCCACATACAGCGTCACAACCCAGCGACCTGGGAGTCCAAGGCTTCCCTCCTCATACTTAACGGGAGCAAACAGACCAAAATTGGCTCAAGAAGATCTCAAAGCCCCAGAGCCTATAAATCTAAGTGATGAAGGAATAGCAAAACTCTCAGACGCACAGTTTAAAACACTGGTGATCAGGATTCTCACAGAACTGGTTGATTATAGCCACAAATTAGACAAACATATGAAGGCGAAAGTAATTGAAATGAATGGAATTGCACAGGAAACCAATAGCGGTGAAAAGGAAACTGGGACTCAAATCAATGGAGTGGACCAGAAGAAAGCAAATAATGGCCAAACAGAAAAGAGCCAAGAAGCAAGAATTCAAAAAAATGAGGAGAGGCTTAGGAACCTCCAGGACGTCTTTAAATGCTCCAACATCCAAATTATAGGGGTACCAGAAGGGGAAGAGGAACAGCCACCAGTGGAAAACTTATTTGAACAAATAATAAAGGAGAATTTCCCCAATCTCGCAAAGGAAATAGACTTCCAGGAAATCCAGGAAACTCAGAGAGTTCCAAAGTAGTTGGACCCAAGAAGAAACACACCAAGGCACATCATCATTACATTAGCCAAGATTAAAATGAAGGAGAGAATCCTAGAAGCAGCAAGAGCTAAGGGGACAGTCACCTACAAAGGAGTCCCCATCAGACAGCTGATTTCTCAAAAGAGACCTTACAGGCAAGAAGGGGCTGGAAAGAGGTATTCCAAATCATGAAATCCAAAGACCTACAACCAAGATTGCTCTATTTAGAATGGAAGGACAGATAAAGTGCTTCTCAGATAAATTCAAGGAGTTCATCATCACCAAGCCCTTATTATATGAAATGTTAAAGGGACTTATCTAAGAAAAAAAAGTTAAAGAAACATGAACAGTGAAAGGACAACAAACTCACAGTTATTAACAACCACACCTAAAACAAAAGCAATCTATAAGGACAGCTAGATCAGGAGTGGAAACCTAGAAATGAAGATCTCAAGGAGGGCTAGCAACAGGGGAGTGGGAGGAGGAGAAGGGGGGAGAAGGTACAGAAAATAAGTAGCATAGACAGTAGATAGAAAATAGATGGGTGGAGGCAAGAATAGTATGGGAAATATAGAATCTAAAGAACTTGAGACACATGGTCATAAACTAAAGGGGGGTAATGGTGGGGATGGGGGGGTAGGGTGGAAGGGAATGAAGGGGGGAATAGAACAACTGTAACAGCATAATCAATAAAAAATAAATTTAAAAAAAATTCTGCATAGCCCATCAGTGAAGTCAAGGGAAGATAATTATCACCTGAACTGGTGGATGAGATCCACTGCCTATGTCAAATACAGTACGAAATGTGCGTGAACGAATTCCTTTTTCTACAACAAATGTCTTAGCAAATGTTACTGGAATATACATATTCTGGTGTCAAGGCTATATAACTCAAAAATTCTTAGAACTATTACAGCACATTTTCACTATTTCAGGTAAACTCTTTGCCCTTCTTAAGAAGGGAATTAGACTTAGAAACTGAATTTTATGATGAAATTACAAAAAAGGTATGACAGGTAAGTATATATTTGCTAATTTTTATTGACATAAAATTGGTATATAACATTAAGAGTTTCAGATGTACAACTGAAATGGAATTTTATGATGAAACTATACAAAATAGTATGGTAATAGGTATGTAAATATTTTCAAACTTTTTTATTAGTGTGAAATTGCTATACACCATATTAGTTTCAGGTGAGCAACATTACAGTTTGATAGAAAGTCATTCCCACTGTAAGTCTGGTTACCATCCCTCACCATCACCGGCTTCGCCCACACCCTTCCTCTCTGGTAACTACAGAGCTTCTCTGTATCTATGAGTGCGTCTTTGTTTACTTTTATTTTTTCATTTGTTTTTTAGATTCCACACATAAGTGAAATCATACGGTATTTGTCTTTTTCCATCTGACTTATTTCACCTGGTGAATACTCTCAATTTCCATCCATGTTGTTGCAAATGGCAACATTCCCTTCTTTTTATGGCTTAGTAATATTCCATTGTAGATATGTACCTCATCTCTTTATCCATCTATCCATTGATAGACATTGAGATTGCATCTGTATCTTGACTATTGTAAATAATGCTGCAGTGAAAATAAGTGAGTATATCTTTTCAAATTAATGTTTTTGTATTCTTCAGATAAACACCCACAAGTGGAATAGCTGAATCATATGGTAGTTCTATCTTTAATATTTTGAGGAGCCTCTGTTTTCATAGAGGCTGCACTAATTTCCATTCCCCCAGCAGTGTATGAGGGTTCATCTTTTCCTCAAATCTTCTCCAAAACTTCGTATTTCTTACCTTTTTGACAGTAGCCATTCTAAACAAGTATGACATGATGTTCCATTGTGGTTTTATTTGCATTCCTTGATAATTAGTGATGTTGAATATCTTTTCATGTGCCTCTTGGCCATCTATATGTCTTCTTTAGAAAATGTCTATTTTAGATCCTCTGCTCATTTTTTATTAGGTTACTTGGGGTTTTTTGTTTTTGCTGTTGTTGAGTTGTATGAGTTCTTTATATATTTTAGATACTAATCCCTTATAGGATATATGACTTGCAAATATCTGTCCCAGTCAATAGGTTACCTTTTCATTCTGCTGTTGGTTCTCTTCACTGTATAGAAACTTTTTAGTTTGATGTAATAATCCCATTTGTTTAATTTCATTTTTGGTCTTAGATCAAAAAAAAAAATTTATGACTGATGTCATTGAGCTTACCACCTAGAAATGTTTTCTTCTAGAAATGTTGTGGTTTCAGGTCTTACATTCAAGTGTTTAATTCATTTTTAGTTAAAATTTTGTGTGTCATCTAATTTCATTCTTTTACATGTGACTGTTCAGTTTTCCCAGCACCACTTATTGAAGAGTGTCCTTTTCCCGTGGTATATTCTTGGTGTTTATGTCATAAATTCATGGTCCAAATATATGTGGGTTTCTTCTGGGCTCTCAGTTCTGTTCCATTGATCTCTATGTCTGTTTTTATGCCAATACCAACTGCTTTGATTATTATACATTTCTAATATAGTTTTAAATCAGCGAGTATGATACCTCCAGCTTTGTTCCTCTTTCTTAACATTGCAGTGGCTATTTGAGATCTTTTGTGGTTTCATACAAATTTTAGAATTGTTTGTTCTAGTTCTGTGAAAAATTCCATTGGGGTTATAATAGGGATTACATCGAATCTATAGATTGCTTTGGGCGGTATGGACATTTTAACAATATTATTTCTTCCAATCCATGAGCACAGACTATTCTTACATTTATTTGTATCTTCTTCAAGTCTTTCATGAATGTCCCACAGTTTTCAGTGTACAGATCTGTTACCTTCTTTATTAACTTTTTGTTTAGTTATTCTTTTTGATTCCATTGTAAGTGGAATTGTTTTCTTTTTTTCTTTATTTAGATTTTTTAAAATATGTTTTTATAGAGATGGTGAGGGAGAAAGAGGAGAGACACATCAATGTACATGAGATACATCGATCAGTTGCCTTTAGCACACCCTAAACTAGGGACCTGGCCTGCAACCCAGGCACATGCCAAGACTGGGAATAGAAACAGCTATTTTTTGGTCTGCAGGACAATGCTCAATCCATTGGGCCACATCAGCCAGGGCTGGAGTTGTTTTCTTAATTTGAGTATGTTGGCTGTGGGTTTTGTCATACAACCTTTATTGTGTTGAGGTACATTCCCTCTATATCTTGTTGAGAGTTTTTTCTTATCATAAATTATGTTGAATTTTGTCAAATTCTTTTTCTGCATCCACTGAAATAATCACCTGATTCTTATTCTTCATTTCGTTAATGTGGTATATAGCATTGATTGATTTGCAGATATTGAACCATCCTTGCATCCCTGAAACAAATCCCACTTGATCCTGGTGTACAATCCTTTTATTGTGTTGTGGAATTCAGTTTGCTAATATTTTATTGAGGATTTCTGCATCTATGTTTATCAAGGGTAATGGCTTGTTGTTTTCTTTTATTGTGCTATCCTTGTCTGGTTTTGGTGTCAGGGCAATGCTGGCCTCATGAAATGAGTTTGGAAATGTTCCCTTCTCAGTTTTTTAGAAGACTTTGATACAGATAGGTATTAAACGTTCTGTGGTTGTTTTGTAGAACTCACCAGTGAATTCCAGTGAAAATTCTGTCCTGGAATTTTGTTTGGGGGGAGTTTTTTTTTTTTTTTAATATTACTGATTCAATGTCCTTACTAGTAATCAGTCTATTTGGATTTTCTATTCCTTTATGATTCAGTATTGGAAGATTGTATATGTCTAGGAATTTATCCATTTCCTCCAGGCTGTTCACTTTGTTGGTGTATAATTGTTCATAATGTACTAGTCTCCTATAGTCTTTTATATTTCTGTGGTATCTGTTATAACTTCTCTTTCATTTCTGATTTTGTTTATCTGAGCCTTCTCTTCTTTTTTGTTTGATGAGTCTAGCTAAAGGCTTATGAATTTTGTTTATCTTTCCTAAGAACCAGCTCTTGGTTTCATTCATTTTTTTCTACTCTTCTTTAGTCCCTATTTCATTTATTTCTACTCTGATCTTTTCTATTTCTTTCTTTTACTAACTTTGGGCTTTGGGTTTTTCCAAGTTACTTTAGGTTTAAACTTAGATTTGAAATTTTTAAAGAAAAATTTGTTTATTTTTAGAGAGAGGAGAAGGGAGGGAGAAAAAAGGGAGAAACATTGATTGGTTGCCTCTCACACACCCCAACCTGGGACTGGGCCCACGACCCAGGTGTGTGCCCTGACTGGGAATTAAACCAGCAACCCTTCGCTTTGCAGGACAATTCTCAGTCAACTGAGTCACACCAGTCAGAGCTAGATTTGAGATTAAAAAAAAAAATTAAGTTAGTTAAGATTTTTCTTCTTTTTTGTGGTAGGCATATATTACCATAAACTTCTGCTTTGGGATTGCTTTTGTTACATTTCCAAAATTTTGGAATGTTGTATCTTCTTTTTTTTAATTTATTTTTTTATTGATTATGCTGTTACGGTTGTTCTATTCCCCCCCTTCATTCCCCTCCACCCTACCCCCCATTCCCACCATTACCCCCTCTTTAGTTCATGACCATGTGTCTCAAGTTCTTTAGATTCTATATTTCCCATACTATGGAATGTTGTATTTTCATTCTCACTTGTCTCAAGGTATTTTTTAAAATGTATCCTTTGATTTATTCATCAATCCATTGGTTTTTCAGTTGCATGTTGTTTAATCTTCACATATTTGTTATTTTTCCAGTTTTCTTATTATGATTGATTTCCAGTTTTATTACCCTTGTGGTCTGAAAAGATGCTTGATATGATTTCAATCTTCCTAAATTTACTGCGACTCGTTTGGTGGCCTAACCTATAATCAATTCTAAAGAATGTTCTGTGGGCGCCTGAGAAAAATATGTATTTTTATGCTGCCTTCAAATGGAATGTTTTATTTATATATTTTATCTGGTCTAATGTGTTGTTTAAAGCCGATTTTTAAATTAACTTTCAGCCTGGATGATCTGTCCATTCCTGTAAGTGGGGTAATAAAGTCCCTACTATTATTGCATTGCTGTTGACTTCATCCTTTAATAATTGCTTTATATGTTTAGGTATTACTATGTTGGGTACATATGTATTTATAATTGTCATATCTTTTTGTTGGATTGATCCCTTTGTTTTTATGTAATGTCCCAGTTTACCTTTTATTAGTCTTTGTTTTAAAGTCTATTTTGTCTGATATGAATATTGCTACCCCAGCTTTCTTTTGGTTTCCATTTGTGTGAAACATCTTTTTCTATTCTTTCACTTTCAACCTGTGTGTGTCCTTATAGATGGGTCTTTTTATTTTTATCCATTTAGCTACTTTATTTCATTTGACTGGAGAATTTAGCCCATTTATATTTAAAGTAATTATAGATAGGTACGTACTTACTGATATTGTGTGAATCATTTTCTTGATGTTTTGTAGTTCTTTATTTTTTACTTCTATATATTTTTATTGCTGTTCAAGTACAATTGTCTCCATTTTTTCCACCACCATTTTCCCCTGCCCCACCCCACCCTCCACCCTCAATCTTACCCCTCTTTTTGGCTTTGTCCATGGGTCCTCTATACATCTTCTTTGACAACCCTTCCCCTTCTTTCCCCAATTATCCCCCTTGCCATTCTGGTTACTGTCAGTTTGTTCTTTATTTCAATGTCTCTAGTTATATTTCACTTGCTTGTTTGTTTTGTTGATTAGGTTCCACTTATAGGTGAGATCATATGGTATTTGTTTTTCACCGCCTGGCTTATTTCTCTTAATATAATGCTCTTCATTCTGTTCCTTTCTTCTTCTCTTGCTCTCTTTCATTTAGTGTATGTGCAGATTCCATTCCAGTTATATTTTGCGTATCTACTACAGATTTTTGCTTTGTGGTTACCATGAGGCTCCCATATATCAACCTGTATTTCTACTGGTCTATTTTAAGTTGATAGCAAATTAAGATTGAACATATTCTAAAACTCTACATTTTAATTCTCTCTTCTATATTTTTCATGTCAAATTGTATACATTTTTATTTAGTGTATCACTTAAGTAATTGTTGTAGTTATAATTATTTTTACTATTTTTGTCTTTTAAGTTCATATTAGCTTTATAACTGGCTAGTCTGCTACCTTTACTATATATTTATTTACCTTTACCAGTAAGATTTTTACTATCTTAAGTTTTCTTTTCAGCTTACAGAAGTCACTGGTTTAGCTGAGGTGATCTCTAGTTTTTCTTGTCTGGAAAACTCTTGCCCTTTGATTCTGAATGATAATCTTTCTGATTAGAGTATTTTTGGTTGCAAGTTTTTTTTTTCTTTCAGCACTTGGAGCACATCATGCCACTCCCTGTGGCCTGTAAAGTTTATGCTGAAAAAACCTGGGGACAGTCTCATGCGATTTCCCTTCTTTGTGACAAGTTGTTTTTGTCTTGCTGCTTTAAAGATTCTCTCTTTATATACAACCTTTGACATTTTAATACAATGTGTGTTGATGTGAATCTCTTCAGGTTCATCTCATTTGACAATTCCTGTTTCCTGGACCTGGATGTCTGTTTCTTTCCTCGAATCAGGGAAGTTTTCTGCCATTACTTCTTCAGATAAGTTATCCGTCCTTTTTCTCTCTCCTACCCTCTTGGGACCCTTATGCTTTGAATGTTATTTTGTTTTACAGTGTCCCATGGGTCCCTTCAGTTATTTTAATTTGTTTCCATTTTTTTTCCTGCTCTGTTTGGGTGATGGTCTAGTACAGATCACTGATTCTTTCTTCTGCTTCATTTAGACTGTTATTGAATCTCTCTAGGTTTTTTTTTTTTTTGGTAGTTATTATATTATTCACCTCTTTGACTTTTGTTTGGAACTTTATTATATATTTTATTTCTTTGTTGAAGTACTCACTGTGTTCATTTATTTTTCTCCTGAGTTTGGTGAGCATCTGTATGACCTTTACTTTGAACTTTTTATCAGATAAATCACTTGTCTCTGTTTCTTTTAGGTTTCTGTGTGAAGTTTTGTCTTTTTTTTTCCTCCCTCATTTGGAACATATTTCTCTGTTTCCTCACTTTGCTTAATTTTCTGATTCTTGCTATGTATTACACAAAATGGCAATCCCTCCCCATCTTGAAGAAGTGGTCACAGGAAGACTGGAAATGTGTTTCAGTCTGTTGTTTGTGAATGTCCTATAAGTAATATAGCCTGCCAAAAACTGTGTCTCTGATTGTTTCATTCCCCTGGGGCCCAGCAACACAAGGCCCTCTGGCCACCTGCACCAGACATTCAAGGAGAGTCTCCTGTGTGGACTGCACACAGCTGCTGGGCTTGGTGGGGTAAGGCAACAGTGGAGCACTGGGTGGGAAGAGGCTGACTGCCAGTTTAGATGAGTGGGTCCACAAGAGAGCTCAGCTTAAGGCAAGTGGTGCTATCATTGTTGAGGAAGAGTGCCAAAAATGGCACTTGCCAGTGTTGGGCTTTGATAATTGTTTTATTATCTAACAAAATATAATGGCTGACTCAGGTCTTGTCTTCCTAAAGTATTCATGTCAATAGACTGCCATTCTGTAAAGGTTATTCATTTACTATAGACTCAGGCTTGCAGCCTTGAACTTGAATTAAACTTTCCTAGCCAGGCCTGAATTTAAGAATATGTGGTTTATAGTTTCCTATAAAACCATTGTTTTATAGGAAAACAATGGTTTTCCTGTTGGACCATTAAACATATTCATCGTTTAAGTCCAGTCACCTGGGTTTTCTGTTTTTGCAGCCAACTTCACTCCTAACTAGCACAGAGAATTCCCATTAGGGATTCCAGGAAAGCCCTTTCTATAGCTACATTTTCCATTCTAGGGTTCCCCATCACAACTGCTCATGTCCAAGCCTGGAAGACATCACTAAGTCTTCCATCATTGCCCTCCATCTTCCCAGTCTAACTACCTCCCAAATGTATTTTGAATTAGTTTCCTTCACTTTATTCTTTGCCACCAATGGAGTCCCAGCACCTATGTCACTTCTTGTCTCAGATAGTCAGTAACCTCCCAAATGATGTCCCTGCTCCCGTGCTCACCCTCTTTGAAGCAACCAGAATGATTTTTTTTTTTAAGTATAAATTTGATCCTGGCACTCCCATCTTCAAAGTATCCCATAGATTCTTCTTAGGCATTTGACAAGATGCTAAATCTATAGAATAACAAATTACCACAAACTTAGCAATTTAGAAGAACACATGTTTTAGTGCTGCCTGAGTGACTTAGTTGGTTGCGCCAAAGAGTTGTGGGTTTGATTCCCAGTCAGAGCTCATACTTAGGTTGTGGGTTTGATCTTCAGTCGGGGCACTTGCAGGAGGAAACTGATCAGTGTTTCTCTCTGACATCACTGTTTCTTTCTCTCTCTCTCCCCCCTTCTCTCTCTCTAAAATCAATAAACATATGCTTGGGTGAAGATTTTTAAAAAATCAATCATTAAAAAATAAAAAAGAGCACAATACATAATAACAGTTTCTGTGGGTCAAGAGTCTAGGAACGGCTAAAATGTGTCTTTGGCTCAAGGTCCTACAGGTTGCAGTGCAGGGTTGACTGGGCTATGATCTCATCTGATCCTCAGTGGACCTCCTCCATGCTCGCCGGTTATCAGTAGAATTCAGTCTTGTGCAGCTGTAGGACTGACTCCCAACTCCTAAAGTCTGGTTCAGGGTTCTTACATGGCTCTCCCTACACCATGACAGTTTGCTCCCTCAAAGCCAACATAAGAATATCTCTGCTGCTTTTTATGTCTCTAACACCTAAACTTTTTAAGCCATAACATAAAATTTACCATTTAACCATTTTTAAGTGTACAGTTCAGTGACACTGAGAATATTCACATTGTTGTGCAACCATGACCACCATCCATGAACAGAGCCCTTTTCATCATCCCAAATAAAAGCTCTATACTTACTAATAACTCCCCCTTTATCCCCTCCCCAGCTTCTGACAACTACCATTCCACTTTTTGTTTATATGAATTTGACAGCACTAAGTACTTCATACAGTATTTGTCCTTTTGTGAGTGGCTTATAGACCCTCTTTTAAAGGGTTTACCTAACCTACTCAAGCCTGTTCACAATAATCTCCATTTTGATCAACTTAAGATCAGCTGATCAGGGACCTCCATTACACTGGCAAAAGTCCTCCAACTTTGCCATGTAATGTAACTATCACAATGGTAACATTGCATTGGATTCACAGACTCCACCCACATCAAGGGGAGGGGATTATACAGGGTGTATACACAGAGGGCAGGAATCTTTGGAGCTATCGTAAACTCCTGCTTACCTCCTGATGGCTTCCAAGGCCCTGCATGATTGGACCCCTACGTTTCTCTCCCTCCTGACCTGATTCAAGTCATTGTCCCCAATGTCTGTCTCCCTTTGGCCATACTAACCTTCCTATGCCTGAAGTACTGACCTCTTTATTACCTCAAGGCCTTGACCCATGCTCAGGAACTGTTCTCCTAAATTCTTCACCTGGTTGATTCCTACACATTCTTCAGGTACTAGCATAAAATTCTCTCCTATGGGGAGGGCCTTCCAGAGTTCTCCAGACTAAATGAAGACCCCAGTGTATCCTTGTGAGACTTACTATACTTGTAATTCAAACATATCGGGATGTGTAATCAGATATTTATTTGTGGTATTTCTTTAATGGGGGTCTCCCCAGTACATGGAAGCTCTGTGAATGTAGTGCCCATGTCAGTTTTATTCCCCACTGTATCTCCAGCACTGTGAATACCACCTGGCACTTAGGAGGTATTCAATAAAATTGATGGACTGATTGGCAGGCTGAATGACTGAAGAAGTGGGGAAAGATGCCAACAGAGTCAACCGCAAGTTTCTTCCCCATTAAGCTTCAGAAGCAAGAAACTGAGGAACAGTCTTATTAGCAGTGTTAATTACTGTATCAGCAAAGATACAAGTGAGGTTGCAGTAACAAAGATACCTTGAAATACTTGAATACAATGGCTTAAACAAGATGAAAGTCCATGTCTCTCCCATGAAACTGGTGAGAAGTAGGTAGGTAGTATAAGGTAGACCAGTTGGTTTGGAGAAGTTGTTGGCAGTCAAGTTCCTTCTACCTTGTGGTTCCACCATCCCTCATTTATATTGTCAAAACTACCCACCCACTAGTGCTATGTCCCCATTCCAGTTCAGAAGAGAGAAGAAACATGGAGGACAAGCATTTACTGCTAATAATGTGATCTGAAAGTAGCTCACATTACTTTTATTTACATCCCATTGGCTCAATTGAATCACACGGTCACATCTTACTGCAAGGGAGACTGGAAAATAAAGTATTTAGCTGGTTGGCCATAAGCCCAGCTAAATCTCAGAACTAAAATTTCTTTCTTTCTTTTTTTCTAACTGTTGACACTATTACAGATGTCCTCATTTACCCTCAACCTTTGCCTGCCTCCACTCACCCTCTGCCCACCCTGCCTTCCCTCTAGCCATCACCTCACTGTTGTCTGTATCTATGAATTATACATATATGTTATTTGGCTAATCCCTTCACCTTCTTTCATATAGTACCTCCACCCACCTTCTGACAGCTGTCAGTGTCTTCCATGTGTCTATGCCTCCCTTTCTCTTTTGTTCAACAGGTTTCACATATAAGTGAGATCATATGGTATTTGTCTTTCTCTGACTTGCTTATTTCACTTAGCATAATAATTTCCAGGTTCATCCATGTATCACAAAAGATAAGATTTCTTTCTTTTTGTGGCTGAGTAGTTTATGTTGTGTTAATGTTCCAGAACTTTTTTATCCACTCGTACACTGATGGGCACCTGGGCTATTTCCAGATCTTGGCTACTATAAGTAATGCTGCTATGAACATAAGGGTGCATATATTATTTTGAATTGGTATTTTGGGATTGTTAGGACACATTCCCAGAATGGGCATTACTGGGTCAAACCCAGTAATGAGTTCCCAGTAACCCAGGGATTACTGGGTCAAAAGGCAGTTCTATTTTTAACTTTTTGAGGAAACTATGCTGTTTTCCACAGTGGCTGCACCAGTCTGCATTCCCACCAACAGGACATAAGGATTCACTTTTCTCCACATCCTCGCCAGCACTTGTTTGTTGATTTATTGATGGTAGCCATTCTGACAGGCATGAGGTCATATTTCATTGTAGTTTTAATTTCTTTAATATCTCTGGTGATTAGTGACATTTAGCATTTATTTCACATACCTATTGGCCATCTGTATGTCCTCATCAGAGAAGTCTCTATTCAGGTCCTTTGTCCATTTTTTAATTGAATGGTTTGTCTTCCTGGTGTTCCATTATATCAGTTTTTAAAAATATGTTTTGGAAATTAATTTCTTATCAGATGTATCTTTGGCCAATATATTCTACCATACATTGGATTCCCTTCTCATTTTGTCGTTGCTTTCTTTAGCTGTGCAGAAGCTTTTTAGTTTAATGTAGCTCTGTTTGTTTATTTTTTCTTTATTTCCTTGCCTTAGAAGACATATTGGCAAAAATATTGCTACAAGAGATGGCTGAGATTTTACTGCCTATGTTTTCTTCTAGGATTTTTATGATTTTACAACTTACATTTAACTGTTTTACCCATTTTTTATCTTCCTCAATTTCTTTATTTAATGTCCTAGAGTTTTCCAAGTACAGCTCTTTTACTTCTTTGATTAAATTTATTTTTAAGTACCTTCTTTTTATTTTGTTGCAGTAGTAAATAGGATTGTTTCCTTAGTTTCTTTCTGGTAGTTCATTGTTGGCATACAGAAATGCCACCACTTTCTGAATATTACTTTTGTATTCTGCTACTTTGATGAATTTATTTATCAGCTCTAGTAGCTTTTTTGTGGAGTCTTTAGGGGTTTCTATGTATAACATCATGTCATCTGCAAACAATTACAGTTTTACTTCCTCCTTTCCAATCTGGATGCCTTTTATTTTTTACTTCTTGTCTGATCGTGGCGGCTAAGACTTCCAGGATTCTGTGGAATGAGGATGGTGAAAGCAGACATTTGGGAACTGAATTTATTAATACAAGGAAGGAGAGAATAGATAGTAGTCATTGCCACCTTTGTGTCTGTGTAACTCTTCTTACTTTCCTCGATACACTTTGTTGTCTATTATCTCACTTAACCTCACAGGTTCAATGAGGACTGTCTTTAGAAGGGCCTGACAAACTGTTCATAATTAGCTTCATTTATTGTCTCTTAATCTAAGGTTTAACTGATACATTGGTTCATTTGTCATGGAGTATCCTTCTGCTCATATTTCATTGGCCAAAGCCGTTTATATAATAACATCTAATGTCAAAGAGGGCAAGAAAATGCAGCCATGTGGATAAGAGGAGAAGAAGCTGAATATTTGTGCACAGCACTAATGACTGTCCCAGCTGCTATGAGAAGCTTTGTTCTGTGCCTGTGGAAGCCGGTACACCTCACCTAGCATCCTTTGATCCTTTATCTACTGTGGATCTTTAGCCTGATGATGTGACAAATAAAGAAAATGTGATTAGTTTGGCACAATTTATTCTTAGTAAATAGTAGTGCATCCTGCGATGAGTATTTTTAAAAATATTCCAATTTAATTTTTTCAACATTCTAAGTGATCACAATCTAATAGTTAACTAGGCATTCTGAAATTCTCTTGGGAATAAAAAATACTTAAAAGTCTGTGGTTTTCTTAAGGCATGCATAATCAATTTTCAAAAGTTAATTGCCTGGTATTTATTGTTACAGTGCTATAGAGGCCTTTTTTTATACAGTCAAGGTGATTGCAAACTCAGAATGAATGATCAGAAGTGTAATGAATGTGTGTGTGTGTGTGTGTGTGTGTGTGTGTGTGTGTGTGTGTAATCAAAAATGGTTTAAACAAGATGAAGCCTAACCTCAAAAGCAGCAGAAGGCATGGACTTTTAATTTGGGTGCATGAAGGCACAAGGTCTCCCGGCATTTGTGAAACCAGGTCAGGACCCCCATCTAAGATATGCAGATTGTACCATGAAGGAAAGCCCTTCCTGGTCCTTGCTTAAAATTCCAGTGAACCAAGATCGGCCAGTCTTCAGGAACCCACAAGACTTCCACTTAACTTTTGACCCAAGCATTCAGATGAGAAACCAGGGGCCCCAGGTCTGTCTGTGAACAGGGAGGCAACTGGCACCAGCAGGTGATGAAACCAGGTAATGCAGAGGCCTGAAGAGGGGGTGACACCACGGAGCCACAGGGTCTTCCCTCAGCTCCTCTGGGATAGAGTTGGCCACACAGATGCACAGGGAGGCACACAGAAGGGTATTTAAGTGGGCAAGCCCAGACACTTTAACTGGTGTATGAGCTCAGCTCTCCCTCCCTCAGCCTTCCTCCTTGATCTCTGAGTGCTCCTTTCCTGAATGGCGGAGTCCAATGTGAGAAGTCACCTCGGGCTGAGTGGGCAGGGAAGCCCTTCCTGGGAGGTGGGATTTGAACTGCATGTTAAAGAATAAATAGAAAGAGTGGGGAATGAGGATTGGCAGGTCCGTGAGGAATCTGATTTGTGGGAAGTGGGAAGTTCCTAAAATGGGGGGTAGACCGGAAAGTTGAGTTGGGGACTGCCTGCAGAGGCCTTGACTGAGAGGCTGAAGCCGTGGGGTACTTTTGATCTGGCACCTGATGTGCACAGGTCCGCATTGACCCAAGACAAATTTGACAGTGGGCTGTGGAGCAGACTGAACAAGAGAGACCAGAGACAGGGAGGTCCATCATAAGCTATTGTCATAGCCAAAGCCCACAGTGGGATGTAGGTGAGCTAACTAGAAAAGGAGAAGAAAGAAAAAATTTCTGGTGACCAATCCATTGACTATGGGAATGAAAAACACAGGGAAATTGACAATTTAAAAATAGTCTCTGCAGCCTGTATGATGCTGACTTCAGGCAGCTGTGTTTAAGAAAGAGAGAAGGCCCTAGCTGCTTTGGTAGCATATTTCCAGCTCTTTCATGTGGGTCACAATCTTTCAGGACAATGGAGAGTTTCTTACAAAAGAAGTACGGTAATTCCACCCAGTACAATTGCATTAGTTTTCACTTCTAGCAGAATTCTGGGTATCTTCTTAGTTCTGCCTATCTTATTAGTAATATTTCTTTCAAAGAACTTCTGGCTCTTTATTCACTTCCAACAGGAGCCACGGAGTGGGGTGTAAGCCAGGGAGACAAGGCTGTCCTCCCTGTTGACCTTATTGCGTTATCAGAGAGCCACCAGGAGAGAGATGGTCACTCCAAGTTACAAGTCTGATTTTGGAGAGAATAAAATGAGTGGACTCTTCACGAAGATATGGGCAAGATGAATGGAAACCAACAGGGAATGCTGCTGCATCTCCAGGATAGGAACTGTGGAGAGCCTTTGCCATAGTAAGCTTGAAGGGACAAGGAGAAGGGGTGGTCACGAGAGGGCGGTAGCTGGAGGAGGGGTGGCTGGGAGGTTGCTGTGGCCTTCAGCCTGGGAACCAGCCACAAGGCAGTCAGCCCATTGCCCACAGGCAAGGAGCTGGAACAATTAATGTTCTGCTGGCTCTCTCCTCCTACTTTCCTCTTTCCTGCTGGTACCCACTATGGGTGGGACTCAGCTGGAACACAGAAGCTAAGGAAGCTCAATGGACACAGTTCATACAGGTCAGCTCCCAGGGGCAAGTGGAGAAGAGACAGGAGTAGATCTGGAGGGACAAGTGGAATATTTAGCATGTTAATACTGACATAGAAACCAAAGTAACACAACAGAAACCACCTGGTGTTTACTGAGCACTACTATCATGTACTAATCATGGACCTGCAGTGAGGAGATGACGTAAAGCCACACGTAGGCTCTGAATTACTGGAAAAGATAGAGCGGTCCACAGTGGGAGGGGACCGGCCTCAAGGCCCCGAGAGGAACAGGTATTTTAGGACATGTAGAGACAGAGCAGGGAGAAACTGCAAATTCCTTTTCAGGTTCCTGATTTCAGCTCTCTGACAGGCTTGGTGCCCATTTTCATAAAAGTCCCTTGATTTTATACAAAACATTTCCCCTTGACATTAGGCAACTTGAGGAAGTTTCTATTCCTTACAACCACAAACTTTGAGTTTACTTCATTTGAAATAAAAGAACCTTGAACACAACTTAGTTTCATTTAGTCCACATACCACCCTGAAAGGCAGGCATCCCTGCCCCCATTTTAAAGATGAGGACATTCTATGTCCAAGGAAGGTTAGCCCAATGTCATCAAGGGAGCTGGATCTCACACTTGGGTCTGCCTGACTCCAACACTCTGGAATTTTCTAGGACTCCACAAGCTGCAGGGCTGGCCAAAAGCAATTTCCAAAGCCAGAATTGAACTCCGCCCTTAACCAAGGCACCCCTGTGGGGATGCTGGCCTCTCTGTCTCAGCTTGCCTGCTAGCACACAGTGCCGCTGAGGAGCTGGCTGACAGGGCCACCCAACCCCTGAATGTTTGACAGAAGGCAGGAAAGGGACCAACCTTGAACTTGTAAAACTGCAGTCAAGTTTTTTTCTCAAGTACTACAAAAGCAGTTTATTTGTAAATGCTATTATTACTCAGCTAAATACCCCAAATAGGGTTGACTGCACATTGGGAACACCTCTGCACCCCCTAATATCCAGTATCCCCAGCCCCAGAGGGAGACTGGGCTGTTGGAGAAGGACGACCTGCTCATCCCTGGCCCCCAGGAGCCCAGGGTGGGGTTCTGGCCCTCCCCACATCTCATCCTCTCCCAGGGGCCACGCCCTGTCAGCTTTCCCACTTGAGACAAGGAAGGTGAGGTGAGGTAATGTCTCTGCTAACCCCTAACCCACAGTGGCCAGGGGATGAAAAGAATCTCAGAAATGCTGTGTTTAATTTAAAGCAGACCCAGCCGCCTTAACCAGGCTGCAGTTTCACTCAGAATAACCAGTTTGTTTTTCTTGGACATTCCAGGAACTAACCAGCCACCTCCTGTTAAATCCGAAAAGAAATGTTAGGGGGATCCCTTGGTGGGGCCATAGGCTGACGACAATTAACCATTGCTGTCTCACTCTCCCTTAGCCAGGAGCTCCCGCTTCAGACCAGACAGGCCTCTCTGGGGGTCACCACAGAGGGCTCTCCCTTCGTCCTCTGGGTTCCCCTCCCCCAGCACCTAACTTGGTGCCCAGAGTTCTGGGGGTAAAAGGTTGCATGTAGATAATAATAGCACACGATCCATCATCTGTCCACATGTCCTGTTCACCAAGTGCTCTGTGCCCTGCTGACCACTTTCTACTTACTATCTTGTAAGTCCTTACAACAGCCCAGGAAGGTGTGTGGAAAATTTTTATTGCTTGTTTTTTAAAGATGGTGAAGCTGAGGCTAAGGGAGGTTATATAACTTGTCCCAGGTCACCCAACTATCATCCGAGTCCCTGGTTCTGGGTCCAAAGTCCAGGTTTCTCTTGGCAGCCTGTCCAGACTAGCCCCTCCCTGCTGGAGCCTGAGGAGGTGTGGGTGGTGCCCTTGTTGGCCATATTGGTGTCTGTGAATGGAGTGCTCTGGGGACATCAGGGGGACTGCTGGTGGGAGCGGGTGCTGTGACGCCAAGCCCTTCCTTCCAGTTGTTGACACCCCCACTTTGGATCGGGTTGGGTTGGGAGCTTCCAACTCCTGTGGGGTTTGCTGCTAGCAGGGGTCTTGTGACTATTAAGTCTGCTCAAAGCAGGAGGCAGCAGCGCCTGCGGTGAAGTCAGGGCAGTCGGCTGGCGCCAGAGGCAGGTTCCTGGGCTCTGGGTTGGCTCTGTGATCCCAGGGAAGCCCCTTCCCCTTTCTGGCCTCCACTTCTCCTCTACAAAATGGTAAATGGGGATGGAGAGGGGGAGGACATGGGCTTAAATTCCTCAGGCCTCTCAGGGCTGAACATGCTCTGAGTTCACCCTGCGTCGGATGTCTGGCTCCAGGAGACATGAGAGGAAGGTGGTAGGAGAAGGGACACCTGGGGGCCGTTTCTGGGGAAGTTTCCAGGACATGGGGGAGGAGGAAAGAACACGTGGGCCCTACAGGAGAAACAGGGACCAGGTGGCCCACAGGGGTCCACTTGTGCACCCTAACTCCCATTCTGGAGACATTCCCAGAGCCTGCCCTATCTCCTTGAGGCCAGGAGGGCACAGCAGATGGCACACAGCACATAAGGCTGCCCCAACCAGAAAGCAGTGTCTTCTTTTCAGCTTCAAAAAGGAGACTGCTCCACTAGGAAAGGACTACCTCAGGTGCCTTTCCCTGCCTGGTGTCCCCTCTACCCTCAGGGCAGCTAACAAATGAGCCCTTCGGTCTCACAAATGAGGCTGCCTTTGAGATCTCAAGGGGAGCAGGCAGGGCAGGTTGGGTGGGAGACTGAGGCAGGTGAGATCTCTTCAGCTCCCTTGGCTGGGCCAGTAAGAGGAAGGCTGCTGCTGGCGGGAGGGGAGCAAGGAGCTACCGGTCTGAGAGGGGCTGATAAGGGGCCTCTCGGTGAGGGGCTCAGGGGACAATGGACTCAGTGTCAGAGGCTTCAGCTGTTCGTTTCCCTCTCTGCTCCCAAGAGAGGTTTCCATGGCACCCAGATCCTGACTTGGCCGCTAGTGTCAATGGAGACATTGTGTGGGAGTCCTTGAGTCCCAGCCTCGCCCCCGGCGGGTGCGGGGACCATCTCCTCTGGCCCTGCAAATGCTCCCTAGCACTGTGCTATAAGATGGGCTTCAGGGGCATCCCGGGGCCACCCCCCCACTCTGACCCAGGAAGGGCAGGGATATTGAGGACTTTCCTGGGTGGACACTGCTTGAGGCCCTCCCCACTGAGGCTTGCATTCTTCAGGAGCCGCTTGTCTGGAGGAAGGGAGTAGACAGGTGACACTACCCTATTTTGTGTATTTTTTCCAACCTAAGTCTATAAATTAACATTCTTCTTTACTGATTCATCTGTGGGAATGGTAATTTTGGCGCCAAGTTTGGAGAAATGGGAGGCATTTTACAAGTTATGAAGTCGTGAGGACATGACACGCACTATTTTTTTTTTAACCAAAGAAGCACTGTAGCTAGTTAACCTAGTTAACCCTTAACACAAGGTGGCTAATGGCAAATGCTATCACTAAGGGGGAAAGGTGCTATGGCAGTGTCCTGGGGGTTCCAGGAAGGCTTTGCAGAAGAGCTGGAACCCAAGCTGGGCCTCCACAGGCAGGGTCCTTATGAACAAAGGCACTGAGGTGGGGAAGTCTAGGGAATCGTGGGGTGTGAGTGCAAGGTACCTGCAATGGAGGACGGTGGGACCCTGCATTAGACGTAGAGATCTAGGCTTTTTAAAATTAAAATGGGGACTCGGAAAGCCCACTCTGCTGAAGTGTCCCACCAGCAGCAACGCTCCCACACAACTGTCATGGAATGGCTAACTGTGAAAGCAGGTGTTCATCCCATTTTCCCAAGAAAATGTCACCCCCATCTGAGCCTGTGCGCTCAGCCCTGGTGAATGCTGTCGGGTGAAGTGTGGTGGGTGAATGAGGAGGGGAACCCAGATGAGAGATGTCGGGAGTGGGGCTGTGGAGGGGAATGGAGGGTGGTGGGAAAACATGGAGTGGAGTGGCTTTGGCAAACTCCCATTTTACAGATGAAGAAACTAAGGCTCAGGTAGGTAATGCTGTAATCAGTGGAAGTGGAGTTCTTGTGGTGTCTAAAGGAAAATAATTTAAACCCACACAGGAGGGTGTGGCTATGTGGTTGTGGGAGTGACTGCTCTCGAAAGTCCCCCCATATGCCACAGACAGAGAGTAATCATGACCAAGACATGATGTGATCTGCTTGGGTAGGAGAAGTGAGCAGTGGCCAGTTTCTCAGGGAAAAAGGCCAGCAGCAGCTAGTTTCTCCGAAGAGAAAAAGGCCTGGAGCCCCCTCCTCCAGGGCCTTTTATTGGATTGTAATACACAGGAATACAGGGTGGCAAGGATCAAACAGTAGATAACATTTCAAAGAAATTTGAGGGCTTAGTATGAGTCAGTCTGTCAGAAACAGAGTTTTAGGATTTCTAGCTTAAACCCTTAACATATGAATGAAAGCACTCTTAGCAGAGCAGATTTCACAGGTTTATCAGGAAGTCTCTGTGATGCCAGATTTTCCCCCAGGACACGTTCTAGCAAGGCAAGGGAGTTGCACCTCTCCCCAACAGGTATTCAGGCTTAAGGGGATTAGAGCCAGGAAGTACTTCTCCCAGAGGACATGAAGACTCAGCCTTTGTCAAAGTGGGAAGGGGGGGGGGGGTAGGGTCCATTGCTCTTTGTTGCAGCCCCCAAGTCCTTCCATGAAGGCCTCCCAAGTGATCAAGTCTGGCTGAGGTTGCCTCCCCCACCCCCCACCCCCCACCCCCCCACCCCACCCCCGCTGTGAGGGGTCTTACCCGTCACTGACTTCTGACCAAGCTCTGGGGGCAGGGAGAGGAATGAGGCAGCGTTTGCTACCAGAGACAGGCTTTATCTCCTGCGGCTGGCATTCCAGAGGTCATCCTTCGCCCTTAGCAACAAGGGGTCGAGATACAATTCCTAAAACCAGGCAGAGCGGTCCACAACATGTGGTAAGGTTTATTAATAATGTACAATTAAGGGGGTTTACCACCTGACTTTCCAATGTCCCTGCTCCCTCCATCTCACCATGAAAAATTCCAATCTCTCCTTCAATAGAACCAGGATGAAGGCTGCTACCCAGCACTTATGCTTCCTGTTAAAGTCCAATTCAGCCCTGGTTGGTGTAACTCAGTGGATTGAGTGAGGGCTTGCAAACTCCATCCACTGATTGAGGACCGCTGGTTCGATTCCCAGTCAGAGCGAATGCCTGGGTTGCAGGCCAGATCCCCAGTTGGGGGCTTGCAAGAGGCAACCACATGATGTTTCTCTCCCTCTCTTTCTCCTTCCCTTCCCCTCTCTCTAAAAATAAGTAAATAAAATCTTAAAAAAAAATAACACCTCACAATAAAAAAAAGGGTCCAATTCAGTCCAGCACCTGGCTGGCCTGGCACGGGTCTCCAGCTGCAGTCCAGAGCCCTGCTGCAGCACCCAGGCCCCTCCTGGAGGCCATGGACGGAGCAGGTGTGTGCAGCGCGGGAGTGTGGGCCCGGAGCCAGGGAGCGAGCTTCTTTGTTCCCCTGGGCTTGTGACTAGGACTGTCTGTGATGGACCAGGTGCTTTCTCAAGATGACCAATCAGCTTTCCAAGTTTCTGTGGCTTTGGATAGGGTCCATCCCCCAGTCAGACTGACTGGCGTGTATGGTCTAGCACCTCCCAGCGTGCTCCCCAACGATCTGGTATGGGAGGGGGAACAGGAGGAGTGTTAATCCCTTTGGTGGAGCGATGCTCTGATCTGACTTTGCCTTTCTGCAAAACTTGTCTTTTTCCTTTGGGGACCCTGAGTGCCAGGTAAGCAGCTCTCTAGGAGGACGAAAGTGCAGAAGCTTGGGGTAGGGGTTGGGGTGAGGGAATGGAGGAGCTTCTTCCCCCGACTCCCGAAGAAGGTACAGGACCCGTCTGGGTGAGAAGGGAAGGGCCTATTCAAAGCACACATGATAATTACGTGTCATCCTTCCATTCTGTCCTGTGGGAGGCTGGGCCCCTGGAAAAGACTGAGATGGAGAGGAGTGAGCAGGAAGTTCATGGGGTGTGCCCTGTGGTTAATGCCTGAGTGGGAGTGGGGGCGAAGGAAAAGCAGGAGTGTGTGGGTGGTAGGAGAAATTGGGAAGCAGTGCAGTCTCAGCAAAGGCCCCCTGCAGCCCCACAAGGGGCTCCGGACGGAGCTGGGCTGGCCTCTGAGACCGGTCCCAAGCGGGGACAAGAAGGCTGGCAGTTAGGGAATTGGGGCCTTCCATCCTGGAGGAGGGTCTGGGCGGTGCTCCACACAGTTCAAGCAGAACCTGTGTCTCCACCAAATGCAACTTCCCTCTGATTTTTAGAGGCCACATTCCTGACAGGAAGAAAGTGACGGACCCATTTCATTTTTCTGAGCCAGGCCAAAAGCCACTGGCTATGGATTAGCTGTGTTTAAGAGAGATGTAAAGATTCTCAAAGCTAGAATTTCTTATTTTAGGTGAGCACCTGTACTTTTGTACTTAGGAAAAAAATACATTTGAGTTGTAAAACAATATAGCTTCTACTTGTCTGTTTGCACAGCTGTGTATTTTGAGGGAGGCAGACCAGAGACGATAACTGCTTGACTTACGGCGGGACGGAGGGAAAAGCGAAAATAGACGTGTCTGGCCACGTGCAGATCCATCATTGCTCAGCCTCCCACCTGACAGCGCTGGTTTTCATTCTGCCCTGGGGGCGACTCTCACAGATGCAACGTTGAGCAGAGACGCTGGACACAACAGAACGCCTCTTGTATGATTCCACACACACGGCGCTCACTGACCAGCGGACTGACCCGCAGCATCAGGAATCAGAGTGGTGGTAACTTTGGCCGGGAGGATTTACCTGGGAGGAAGCAGAGGGAATCTTTTAGGTGTACTGAACACAGGTCCAGCTGCTTGCTGCTACGAGAGCCAAAACTCCAGAGGCAGGTGCTGATGTAAAGGAAAATGGTTCCCTTTCAGGTGCCGGCCGTCTGGAAGCAGGGGACTCACATCTCAGAGCCCATCTGCTGGGAAGATGGGGGCGCCTGTCTTGAAGCCTCTGCCTGTCTCAGTGGAGGCAGAGGCTTTTATAAGGAGGGAGAAGGGAACAGAACAAAGAGCTCAAGGGAGGGGGGTGGAAGTTCTACGTGCCCGTCTATGTGCAGATGAGCACAGTCTGTTCTGCTAAGACAGGTGTGGGTCATCCTGGTTTATTCATCCAGCCTCATGTCATCCTGGCTTCATGGTTGAAGGTCAGCAAATCTCCCGGAGCTGGGAGGCCTAAAGGTCGAGGTCTGTATCTTTTCAAACTAGTTCCTAGGATTCTTATACAAACACGATGTTCATGTATAATCCACATATTAGTCAGAGTTGGCACTTACAGAAACGACGTCAAAAGAATGGTGGGGTGGGTTCGTTTCCCGCAAGAATTTTCCAGTGTTACACAGGGTGGTAGAGATATTCTAAGTATTGATCAGGGTGCTGCTAGTCTGAAGGCATATGTGTGTAAAAGGCTTTGGACCATGTTCTTAGCATGTGTCTCTTTTCATGTGTTATACTTTTTTTAAGGAGGGGAAAAAAGAGCAATATTCTCCTGAAGTTACTGGCATTTCAGTGGAGACCCAGGCCAATAAAGGCATTAGCTCTTATGATAGAATTTTACACTTTTCTGGAGGAACCAGGGAGCTTTGAAGACACCTTCTCGACTACGGGTCTCCATTTTTGTCAGCTCTCAAAATCCTGTCTTTGATTCTCCTGCTTCCCAGGCCACTAATACTTTGCCCCACCTGTTAGAGACTATTTTTAGAGACCATTCAAGAACTTCCTCTTGACTCAGCAGGACTCATATCTCATGCCTGCAGGCGGAGGTCCTGGCTGAGCACAGGGCTTCTTGTGGTGGTCTGAGCCTTGTGGCGCCTGTGTGGCCCCTGGGCCCTCTTCTTACTTTTAAAGACCCTGTTCCAGTGGCACATCAATCATGTTAAGCATGACCCACGCTGACTATTTAATAGATATGTACATATACCTATATATACTCACATCCATGTGTCTATATTTTTACTCTAAAATATTTTAAATGGTTCTAATAATTTTGCTTTTCAAAATAATAGGATATGAGCAACACACGTTGGCAATTTCCATATACTCAAGAATTTTTGCAAAGGAGGAAATGTTACTTTCAGTTCATTTTTCAAACGTAATGAAGTTTTTATAAATACTAAATCTATTAATTAATGAAGCTGACATAATGTTCCACTTCTTGGCATTTAATTACACATTTATTCCTTTTGATTATGCAGTTTTTCTTTGTACATTTTTGAAAATTTAATTTTTTCCCTAGAACTCATTTTTTCTGTGAGAACAACGGCCCGTTGATAAGGAAGGTCTGCCGGAGAAGTCACCTTCTGGGCCGGGGGTGGGCCTGGCCGCGGCCGTGAGGACGCACAGCAGAGCCCACACAGGGAGGCGCAGGCCAGCATGTGGGCTGTGGGCAGTGAACGTGGGATGGTCTTAGAGAACAGGTGGCTATTTCCCCAGAGTGTCCTCTTTTCTGGCCTGTGATGACGGGGAAAATGTCAAGTTCAGCAGACTCTTGGAATCATGGTGTTTGTTGCATCTGACCAATGTGTGAGTTTGATGAGTCGTTTTAAAACGTCGTCTCGCATGGTAGGTCCTTATGAACTGATGTGGAGAGGGGTCCAAAGCAGCGTCAAGGGGGAGAGGCAAACCTCACCACACAGTGAAGGCCAGCATCCTGGGCGGCGAGTGGGCACACAAACACAGGCACCATCTGGAAGACTGTATCGAGGACTAGAGGCACTGAGTGTATCTGGAAAGTGGAGTTATGGGGGCACTTTCACCTCTAAGTCACCATGTCTGATGTGGGAACTTTTACAATGAGCACGCAGATGCATCTCTTGATTTATGGGGTGGGAAAGTCCTGAAATGTCCATTCCAAATGATTACTGGAAAATTGCAAATAAAGTTTCTCATAAAAAAATGAACACTGGTGATACGTTCCAAAGAGAATGAAAAACAGCATGTCAGGAATGTCCTTTTTGTCATCTATTAAACATCAGTAGTAAATAACCCATGTAAACATATATTAATAATTATTCAAGAAACAAACAAAAGGCCACCTTGCAAAGACCAGTGAAGCTACAGGAGGCTTTGGTCTACTGTAGGGAACCGCTTCCCAGGGGGTGGAAATGTAGCTCAGCACCCACGTGGAAAACCAGTGGTGGGCGAGTGGGCACGCAGGACCACACCTGAGAAGTTCTCCCGTGAGAGATCAGGCCTGCACTATACCTAGGCTGCCTTGTGACTTGTTCCTGCTAAAACTCTTTCACCCTGAGTGCAGGCAACAAATGTTTGCTGCGTATCTTTAAAGTAACTTCCTGAAGTCTGTGCTAATTCTCCCAAGGATTGAAGTGTAACCAGACCAGTTACTCTTATCATTCCCTTGCATTTGCAACATTTTTTTTCCTTGTTAATCTGTAAGAAGTAATCAATAACATCCTTTCTGTTGCTATCTGTAAAAAGTAATTACCTAAAACAAACCTAAACATAATGCATGAAAACCTTCTTTGATGTATGCTATCAGAAAGCCAATAAAAGCCTGTCAAGGTGAGGGTCAGGGCGCTCTCCCCTTGAGAGAGTGGCTGTGCCGTCCCTTTTCCTCCACAGAAGTCAGCAGTCCGTGTGGATTTGTCTTGTCTCATCCAAAATGCCATGGACACTGCAGGCTGGTGTCTACGTCAGTCTGCAATCATTAAATGTTTCTTCTGTTTCTCTATTTTAGAAAAACTTGTTTCCGGAATGTTTGTCATGGGTGACATTTTTCAGTCTTTAACCTTTAAAAATCTTGATAAGGTAAAATTTGACTGAGACATGAAGCTAGAGACCATTCCTTTAAGGGTTGACAAATTTTGATGAGAAGCTTTGGCCACTTGTTCATCCAGGTCCTCACAGAGTATCAGCTGGTGTTTGCTCGTCCTGACACCCCTACAAGGTAACCCCCCACCCCACCCCCCGCCAAAGTCCATGTCACAGAGTGTCATCTAAGACCACCTGCAGGACGACACTTTGCTCAATGCAGTGACTTTGCTTCATCACCAGTTAATCTTTCTGAACTTAGTTAGAGTCAGGGAGGGGCCCCCAAAAAGGGAGGCATACAGATTATTCCAAAACAAGTTCAGTGTATTTGAAAGGAATTCATTTCTTTAGCAAATCTTTCTAAAATGTATGGAAATTAACCCTGAGTTAATCAATTGATCAGAAAAAGCCCTGCGAATAAGATGCTCAAAGGGAAGGCTCGGGCTCTGGCGGGGGGTCCGATTTTCAGTGGTCCATTTGCTTATTCATTTGCTTATCCAGCGCTGGCTGCCCCTGAAGGACGGGCTGATGGAGCAAGTGGAGGGGAAGCATGAAGACCAGATCCACGTGACTTTGAAGAACTCGGGGTCCAGTGCTGTTTTCCCAAACTCTGAACACCGTCTTCACATTTTTCGCCACATCTGAGTACCCCACGTACTATTATGTACTTAATGTTTTTCTTTGGAGCTACTGATTTATTTTCTCTCAATGAAATTGTTTCTAAGGGAGTCTGCATATCTATTATGGACTGAATGTTCGTGCTACTCCTCAATGCACATGTTGGAACCTGACCCCCGATGTGATGGTATTTGGCAGGGGGGCCTTTGGGAGGTCATTAGGTCACGAGGGTGACGGCCTCATGGTGGGATCCATTGCCTCACAGAGGGAGCCCCCAGCGACCTTCCCTGCTTTCTTGCTGCCACGTGAGGACACAATGAGAAGCTGGCCATCTGCACCCGGGAAGAGGGCCCTCTCCAGATCCCGCCCATGCTGGCGCCCTGCCTTTAGCTTCCAGAACTGTGAGAAATAAATTCTGCTGTTTATATGCCACCCAGTCTGTGGTGTTTCATTATAGCAGCCTGAACTGACTAGACAGTCTCACTGTGAAATTACAGATGGAATGTGATAGTCATATATTTTTCTAATACACATTAAAATAAATACTGAACTATTAAAATGTTCAAGAGGCTTCTCTGCATGTCAGCCAATGGCATCTTGTGCCACTGCAATGGTGCGAGCCTCACTCAGGGAAATGTTGAGTTTGACGAAGAGATTCAACATATACAATATGTGTTCATCTTCATAACCTAACGCAGGGGCCAGACTCATGTGAATGACATGAGCAGTGCAGTCCCACAGGCCCATGGTCAGAATAGCCCCGCATTTGGCATTTAATGCTCTGTGTGCATTGTCCTGAAGTTTTTAATAGTTTTATCTTGGAGTTTCTATTTTGTAAGTGAAATCCAGTGAGACAATCCAGCATGTGCTGTTGGCTTGGAGCCTGAGTTTACATGTCCTCCTGCCTTCTGTCACCTCCCCAGGACATGGCCTTGGCTGCCCACCCCCCTGACACCCTATGTCCCAGGCTCACCCAGCTCTCCGTCCCTGCCCCTGCCCCTGCCCAGCAACACACTGTGGCTCTCTGCTCTGGCTAGAAGCGGCTGGCACTTGGGCCCTGCTGTGTCCTAGGAGGGAGGATGACTGTAGCTCCACCTCTGTCTTGGGCCAGGGGCAAACCTCTTACCCTCTTCTGATCCAGGTACCTAGCTCATCCCAGATCACAGGTTGCAGTCCCCTTGGGGATGGCCCCTGTGATGGCAGGAAAGGCCGGCGGCCATGATGTGTGAGTGCCGAGTTGCACAGGTTGTGCGGAGTCGGGTGGCTGGCACCTGTGACGGTGCCATCAGGGTTCCCATGTCTGAGGGAGCACACCAACCAGAAAACAAGAAACCATGACGGGTTGAGAGAGAAATTGTGGAAGAAAGCGAAAGCTTTGTATTTTAGTACCTTTAATGGCACCTTGCCTTCATTCTGAATAAGGGGTCCTGGATTTTTGTTTTGTACTGAGCCCACAAATTACTTAGCAGGTCCTGACCCAAAGCAGCCCCTGGGAGGTCTCACCGGGGCTGGGCAGGTACATTTCTGGGAGGCACTGGAGGATGTCGCCTGGTTGCCTGAGGTTCCAGGGAAGTTTCAAGGAGATGTGGCCACTGGGTTCAGCCTCAGAGTCAGATGGGACTGGGGTGAAGGAAACCCTGAAGAAAGGAACAGAAGTGGGAACCTAGGGTCTGCCTGGGGGATTGCAGAGGTGTGGTCTGGCTGGAGCAGAGGTCAGGGGACAGGAAGCCTGGGAAGAGGCTCAGGTCAACTGACACAGGAAACTGGGCTTGGTCTGTGCCCAGAGCAAGACCCGGACAGCTTCTGATTAGAGAAGCAGCAGGTATGGGATACTGTGGTGGTGGGGGCAGCCATGAGAGAGGCCCGAGAAAAGGAGTCCAAGGCTGGGCCTCTTGTAGTGATTATACCGGTAACAAGTAACACTTTCCATTATAAACCTTGAGAGGCCGGGGACTGGATCTCAGCCAGATGTCATTCTGTGGGGAGAGAATGAGAATCAAAGCAGGGCGGGCATGGGAAAATAACAGGAAAAAGGCCAGGCAGGAGTTTTCCAGGCCAAGAAAGAAGGATCCGTTACAGTTGTCTCCAAAGTGTGTTTGGGTCACACACCTATAAGGCATTTCGGGACACATACCCTAACATCTGTATTGTTGCGTATGCATGAGTTGTGCACATGCACAATTCTGTTGTGGTTATAAATCAACAGCAAAAATAGAACTTAAAAAGGATAACTAAAAATAAGGATAAGAAGTTCTAAAACCACCTGCCTGCTCCCCAGTGCACTGTCGTCTGGTGCACGTAGGAGGTCTGGAACCTGGTGTTACGCCAGGAAGTCCTTCCGCCCGGATCTACATCCCTGGTGGCAGCTCAGGGCCGTCCTCCCAGATCCTCGCAAGGAAACAGGGTCTGGGCTGCTGGGCAGTTTGTGTTCATGTGTGCGGAGGGGGTTGTGTGCAGAGCTGTGCAGATGAGGGGGGGAGCAGCAAGTGCTGACTTAGCCGAGTGTCAGGGAAGGAGCGGGTACCTCGGTACGGTACTCGGTCTGTTCTGGAACTTGTGACAAGTCCCCAACAAGCGAGGAGCAATGGAGCATTTTCTCTTGTGGGGCAGTGTCATGACTCATACAAGTTCTAGCAAGTGCAATGAGTCTGGAGCAAGTGCCAAGTGCTCAAACATTTTTTTCTCATTACATTGCAATGAGTACAGGGTTTGATAAGCTCTGAAGCTGATGAGTATCAAGGGATGGCTGTATCTGGCAGGGGTGACTCAGGGGATCCACACAACACTCCATGGTGGGAAATGTTACCTCCAGGTTGTCTGACGATGCTGGGAAGACCAGTAACTTGCTTGAAGCACCCAGCCTGCCCCCGGATTTAGACCCGGGTCTGTGAGACAGACTGCGGAGCCTGTCTGTCTCACAAGGCCACACCACCTCCCTTGTTAACTCTCAGGCAGGCCTGTCTTTCTAGAAGAGCAAGTTGTTGGGGTTCTGGTTCATTGTCACAACAGGGCTGTCACAACATCCTGTAAGGGGCAGAGCACTGGAGCAGACAATATTGGCACCCTGTCCGCATGCACCTAAGGCACCTGCCCACAGGCTGTGATCTCAGTTTACATCAGGGTTTTGTCCTGGGGTGCACAGGAAGCTGGACAGGGTATTGGAGGACAAATGCCCTCTGTCTTTCCCCTCAGTTGGGACAACTCTGAGGTATTCCCCCCTTTCCCGAGGGTGCCTCAGCTGAGCCTCAGGGTATCTTAGTGGTGACCTATGAAGATACTTAACTTTGGCAGTATACTTGCTTGCACAGGCAGATACTCCTATCCCTACTATTCCTTCCCATCTCACTTCCCACCCCTGGTATCACTTCTCCAACAAACTACTTGCACACAAATCCTAGTCTTGAGTCTGCTTCTGGGGAACCCAGTTTGAGCAGGCCCATTGGGGAGCAGAGCCTTGTCTCAGGGGGATACACTTCTGCGGCTTGCACATCTCACTCCCGCTGCCCAGGCTTCGGCAGACTTCGCCAACCAGTCGTGGCATTCGGAGTTCCCCACAGGGCACCTCAGGACACGATTAGCAGTCAGTTGGAGCTGACGTGTGAATTGAAATCTATTTCCTAGGGACAGAGTCTAAGTGGGGGGCACCACAAAGGAATATACCTCCTTGCTTCCAGCCCTTAGAATAAAGGGAACCAGCTACCTGGTTAGTGGAAGGGAGTGTGGTGGGGAGGAAAGAGGAGGCTTCTTCACTACTGCAGAGCAGCCCTCTCTATACAGCTTGGTGACAAGTCCCAGAAGGCCATAGGAAAGGAGAGTACCAGTTGAACTTAATACCATTTTTTTCTGTTTTTTTAAAATACTTTTCATTTTTCAATTACAGTGGACATACAATATTATATTAGTTGTAGGTATACACCTAGTGATTAGACATTGTATAACTTATGAAATGATCACCCCCAAAAATCTAGTACCCAACTGACACCATACAATATTTAGTTAGTACAATATTATTGAATTCCTATGCTGTACTTTACATCCCCATGACTATTCTGTAACAACCAATTTGTACTTAATATCTTCACCTGTCCCCCCAAACCCCTTCCCATCTTAGAAAACCCTTTAATGTGTCTTGTAATATGGGCTTAATGATGATGAACTCCCTTAGCTTTTTCTTGTCTGGGAAAATCTTTATCTGTCCTTTGATTCTAAGTGATAACTTTGCTGGGTAGAGTAACCTTGACTCTAGGTACTTGTTTTTCACCGCTTGGAATATTTCTTGCCAATCCCTCTGGCCTGCACATTTTTTGTTGAGAAATCACCTGACAGTCTTATCAGAGCTTCCTTGTAGATAAGTAACTGATTTTTTCTCGCTGCTTTTAAGATTCTCTTTTTGTCTTTAAACTTTGGCATTTTGATTATGATGTGTCTTAGAAAAAAATTATAATGTGTCTCAGTGTGGGCCTCTTTGGGTTCACCTTGTTTGGGATATTCTGTGCTTCCTGGACTTGTATGTCTATTTCCTTCACCAGGTTAGGGAAGTTTTTCCTATTATTATTTTCTATTATTGTTTTCACATAGATTTCCAATTCCTTGCTCTCTTCTTCTCCTTCTGGCACCCCCATGATGCAAATGTTGGTGCACCTGAAGTTGTCCCAGAGGCTCCTCATGCTATCCTTTTTTTAATTATTCTTTTTTCTTTTTGTTGTTCTGACTGGGTGTTTTCTGCTCTTATCTTCCAAATCTGTCTCCATCCTTTGTTTCATCTGTTCCACTGTTGAATCCCTTTAATGTACTCTTTATTTCAGTTAATGTAGACTTCATTTGTGACTGGTTCTTTTTTACGTATTTTATCTCTTTGCAGATGTTCTCACTAAGTCCATCTATTCTTCCCCTAAGTTCAGTGAGCATCAATGGACTTAGGGTGTCGAACGCAGCATCTGGTTGATAGCTTGTCTTCATTTTGTTTAGTTCTTTTTCTGGAATTCCTGGGATTCCAGAAGCCCTTCGTCTCACTCAGCCACCACCCTGTCTGGTTTTTACAGCCAGAAATTATGGAGATTTCTCTTGCTGGCACTGGAACTCCAGGCTGGGAGCCCGGTGTGGGGGCGGGAACCTTGATCCTCAGGGAGGACCCTGCAGCTGAGACATCTCTCCCAATTTTAAACTGCCTCGTGTGTGTGTATTGGACCAGCCTATTCTGTGTCCACTCCTCCTACCAGTCTCGATGTGACTTCTTTATATTTTTTAACTGTGGGACTTTTGTTCAGCTGGGGTTCAGGTGGTTCTGTAGTTGAGTTGTAATTTTGGTGTGGTTGTGGGAGAACGTGAGTGGTGTGTTTACCTACACCACCATCTTGGTCACCCCAATACCATTTATGAAGTGCCTGACGAACCGAGCCCTGACTGCCTTGTGGCACAATTGTTAATCCTTACTAGCACAATGCCAGTCACTGTTCCAGGGTCTCACTAAGACAGAGCATAAGATGCAATTGGAGGGCCTTCTGTTGCCACAGCCTGTGTTTGCCTACCATCTGCACTGCCCTTCATACAACATGGGACCTTAAAATCTAGCCCTGAATTTACTAAAGCATTATTACTTGGCAGCACACACATGGTGAATGTACATCCTAATTTGTCCAAAGTGGTCTGGCTCTCACAGAACTTACTCTTTCCAGTCAAATGTTAGGGCCTGGAAGTATAGAACCAGCAGTCTTTGCCAGATTGTCCATATAAATACAACTGTAAGTCAGAAATCATTTGTCAGATTGTGTATCCTGATTTTTAAATACGGAGATTCTGATCATCCTAATGACTGGGCCAGACCTCTGCAAAGACTAAGGGGCTGGCTAAGGATGGTGAGGACTCCACACTTCGGGAATTCAAGGGACTTCATTCACTGCTGGGAGGATGAGTATTTCTGAGCCACTGGCCTGTTAGGTCTCTGAGTTAGAGACTCCTTCTTTGGCAGGTACGGATATCTGGGCCTTGGGAACAGAGAATCGCTTCCTTTCTAGAAAATAGTATTGAAACACTCAGCACAACAGCATGCCTTCTCTGCATGGGAAGTGCTACCACTTTTGTTTTTCAAGTGTTTCTTAAACTAAGCAGTCAGGTTTCTACGTTTCCTTGCACTGGAGTGATGGGCTTGAGCTTGTTAGGCAGAAGAAAGGAAGTTGGGATTCCAGGTGTAGGGAAGAGATTGACAAAGATACCTAAGCAGGGAGTTACCTGGAGAGATGCTGGAAAGCTTGGTGGCTTAGAACTCAAGGCAAAAGGTGAGGCTGGAGAGGAGGCAGGGTTTGGCTTTTGTGCCAGCATCACTGATAGAACATCAAGATCCCTTCCTTTCTTGTTCCCTATTTGTCTAGTGTCTGGGTGCTGCCTCTCCAAGGTGAAAGAGTAAAGCAGGACTTAAAGGAGGCAGGAAGATGGGGTAGAGATAGGTTTGAATCCTGTCCAGGGTGATCAGAGAAGTGGTCTTTGATAAAGTAACATCTAAAGTAAGAGAGCAAGCCATGTGACTGTCTGGGGAGAATTATCCTAAGAAGAGGGAGCTGCGAAGAAGCCAGTATGGCTGAAGCAGAGTAATATGGAGAAGTAGGAGGAGATCCCAGTGGGGTGGTGCAGACCAGGTAACACTAGACCTGTGGCCATTGTAAGGATGTGGGTCTTTGCTCTGTATAAGGTGGGAAGCCACTGGAGGGTTTTCTGTGGCTTCTCATTTTATACAGAATAAAAGCTCACAAAGGAATAATTTAATTTGACTTGAGTTTTATTTTTATTTATTTATCTTTAGAGGCGAAGGGAAGGAGAGAGGGAGAGAAACATCAATGTGTGCTTGCCTTTCATGCGTCCCCTGCTGAGAACTGGCCTGCAGGGAACCGGCCTGCAAATCAGGCACGTGCCCTGACTGGGAATCGAACCACGATTGTGTGGTTCGCAGGCCCGTGCTCAATCCACTGAGCTACACCAGCCAAGGCCTGATTTGACTTGAGTTTTAAAAAATTTATTTCAGTTGCTTGATGAAGGCAGGATGGTAAGGATGAGGGTGGAGGCAGGGAGACCAGTTAGGAGGCTACTGAAATGATCCAGATGAGACATGATGGTGGCTTGAGTCATACTAGAAGCAGTGGTAAGAACTGGGTTCTGATCTGTTTTGGAGGTAAACCAACATAATTTGCTAGTTGATTGCATGCAGGTCATAAGAGGAAGAAAGGGATGATGGATGACCCTGAGGTGTTTTTGCCTGAGCAACTGGAACTATCTTTTTCTGAAATGAAGATTATCAGAGGAACGCATTGGAGGGACAGACGTTAAGTTTGGGACATCCATTAGACATCCCAGTAGAAAGGTCAAATTGTAAGTTGGAGACAGAAGTTTGGAATTTGGGGTAGAGATCTGGGCTGGAGATCTAACTTTTGGGGTCACCTAGTCCTTGAGACTGGATGAGGTCAGTAAGGAGTGATAGAGGAAAAGTCCAAGGCCTGAACTTTGTTATATTGCAATGTATAGGGTTAGAGATGTACGAAGGAGTAGCAGTGAGTCAGAGGAGATCCAAGAGGAGTGCATGCCCAAACCAGGAGTGTGTTAGGAGGGTGGAGTGACCTGCTCCATCAAAGGATGCTGCTGATGGGTCAGACAAGATGAGGTCTGAGACTCGTCCATTAGATTTGGTAACTGGAGGTCCTCAGGGGTCTTGACATGAGCTGGTTCACTGAAGTGAGGCAACAAAGTCCATGAGTGTGAGCTCCAACAAGAAAGGGAAAAAATAAATCGATGACAGTAACTGGATGACTCTTAAAAAGTTCTAAAGGGGGTGGAGAAGTGTAGCAGTGTCTGAAGCAGGATAAGAGATAAAGGAAAAGACATTTGTTGTCACTTTGCATCTTCATCTTGTTATTGATCAGCTCAGCCATGGTTGAAGTTCTGCCAGGAAAATATGATGGAGGGAGTTGGGGGTGTGTGAACGAAAAGTTCTGTAATGATGAGCTGTGAGATCTAAGTTGAGGGCAAGGAGGCAATGAAGGCAAATTATTAGTGAAAACATACTTGAGTCATAGATTGTAGGTCTCAGCTGGAAGGAGAATTACTGAGTTTGTGAAAGAGAAGGAGAAAATACAAGCTCTGAGAGATAGGGCATGGTGGCTGGGAAGTGGGACAGGAGAGACTGAGAGGCTGAAGGTCTGCAGTCATCGGTGGGGACAGGTTCCAGGGTGTGACCGTGCAAGTGAGTAGAGGTAACAAGGTCACTGGTGGAGAGTGGGTCATAGCACTGAGAGGCTGGGTGCTATACACTGAATGTTTGTTTCCCCCAAATTCATATGTTGAAACATAACCCCCAATGTGATGGTGTTTAGAGGTGGGGCCATGAGGGTAGAGCTGTCAGGAATGAGATTAGTGCCGTTATATAAAAGAGTCCAGAGAGTTCTTTGAGAGGCAATATTTTCTGAACTCACATGTGATGCTAACATTGAAAATTTTAACCCAAACCATAATTACCTGTCAGCAAAACTTTGGGTCAGTTTTTCTCCCCATTTACCCAGTAGGTATGTACATATCATGGCCAGGGCTTGACTTTTACAATGACCTTTAAAGGCCTCAATTACAAAAACATGCAGCTCTTCATTGGGAGGTTATACCCCTAAGAAGACTTACTAAATCTGTGTGCAAATTTGTTGGCCTATATTTTTCACCAGTGTCATCAGGAGATCTTTATAAACATACAAAGTAGCACTGAGGTCTTTTCAGGCTAAAGTGTCTTCCCCAGATACTTGTGATTACTTAAAAGGAGGAAGAAAAGAAGGGAGGGAGGAAGGGAGGGAGGTAGGGAGGAAGGGAGGGAGGAAGGAAGGGAGGGAGGGAGGAAGGAAGGAACGAAGGAAGGAACGAAGGAAGGAAGGAAGGAAGGAAGGAAGGAAGGAAGGAAGGAAGGAAGGAAGGAAGAAAGAAAGAGAGAGAGAGAGAGAGAGAGAGAAAGAAAGAAAGAGAGAGAGAGAAAGAGAGAGAGAGAGAAAGAAAGAAAGAAAGAAAGAAAGAAAGAAAGAAAGAAAGAAAGAAAGAAAGAAAGAAAGAGAGAAAGAGAGAGAGAGAGAGAAAGAAAGAAAGAAGGAAGGAAGGAAGGAAGGAAGGAAGGAAGGAAGGAAGGAAGGAAGGAAGGAAGGAAGGAAGAAAGAAAGAAAGAAAGAAAGAAAGAAAGAAAGAAAGAAAGAAAGAAAGAAAGAAAGAAAGAAAGAAAGAAAGAAAGAAAGAAAGAAAGAAAGAAAGAAAGAAAGAAAGAAAGAAAGAGGCTAAGGAATCCAGTGTCAGTCTGCTTGGAATTTATCTTTCTTGAGATATAACTCTTTTTCACTCAGCCATCTCTGGTAGCCCCAGTGTCTAGAACAGTGCCAATAAACATTTGTGGAATGAATGAACTGATTGTTATTGCCTCCTAGTCCTAGCAAAATTCCTCCATGGTCCTTATGGCCTTGGCTTCTGGTTTTAAGTAACATCATCCCCACCCCCAACCCCCACCCCCACCCCTTGACACCCACCAACCACATTCCTTGCCTCTGCTCAGCTCAGACTCTAACTTGCTTTTTTCTCCTTCAACATGTGTGTTCAGAAATTCTTTGGCTTTTATTAAATGCAGCTCTATTGCTAATATATTAAAGAACTTACTCTCGTGCCAACCACACCCTGGCACTGGACCCGGCTGGGCAGAAGGCCAGATTTGGAGTGAGGTTCTTCTTGCCAGTGATCATTTGGTTAAGAGGTGAGATATTCACTGCCAGATGCAAAAACCCCAGAATGCTTTTCTAGTTGCACTTAGGACTCTAGTAGATTCTGCCTCAGCTAATGGGGTTCAGAGGTCATTTGAATTGGGAGTGACGAGAGGTAGGAGCTGCAATAAAAAGTTGTGAATAAAACAGAGGTGAGGGCGGTGAAGGGAGCTGGGTTTGGCCAGGGGGATGAGAGAATAAATGGTTTGTTAGGAGCCTCTTCAGTGTTTTATATCCCTGATACCATCTTTCTCCAGAAAACCATTATCAGACGAGATCGGGCGCGTTCAGGGTGGTATGGCCGTAGACTCCTGCAAACCATTATCCATACTAGACTTAGCTTTGAGAGTTGTACCAGTGTACATTTTGATAACACATGATGAGTTTCTACCCCAAAGCATATGGAGGTGGTTGTTGTTGAGGAAATGCATGGTTGATCTTGTAGCCTCCTGTGGGGTCAGGTAGCTTTGCCCAGTTCTGCCAAGCACTGTGTCTCAGCCATGGGGCACAGGCCATGGTTTTGCATGAGTCATCACAAGCCAACCAATTGGTTCTTGAGTATATAATAGAATCCCTATTTGATCATCTGAGTCCTTATGAGTTCCAGTGAGATAAAAGGAAAAACTTCCAAAGTGAGGTTCTGAAACTATCTTTTAGGGTGCGCTAGGTGAAGAAGCCTCAATTAATAACAGCACGGAGTGGGAAGTGTTTTCCCCTCCTTCGTACCCCTCTCTAGAATCTTACTCTTGTGCCAACCTGGCCACAACTGAGGGTTGAGAAGGAGGTTATGATTTTAACATAAGAAGTACGGCAGAAATGCTTGCAGGTGGCTTATTCTTTACAGATTGAACATCTATTGCTGTAGGTGCACCACTCTGAAGTTCATCATCATCACAAGGTCCAGTCAAATCCAGAGGAATTTTCCGTCATTCTGCCTCCCACCTTCTCCTGCTCATTCACCACCCATGGAACCAAATGTGTCTGAGAAGGACCCCCCCCATCTGTTGAAGGCCAGGCTCAGCGGGTAATGCATTAAAAGTGCCAAGGGCTGGCGGTATGGGGAGAGCTAGAGGAGAGACTCTGAGTGAAAGGAGGGTGGTCTTTGCTCATTGAGAAGGTGGCCACCTGGAGGGTCCCAAGTCTTCCATACTAGAGTGTGGCCATAGTGACACATTCAGCAGAATCGAAGTCACAACAAACCATAATTGCATGGATTTGCTATGGAAAGACATGAAGCAAGGGATTCTGGGAGCCCTCCATGTGATGGAGGCCAATAGAAAAACTGCTTGGTTTGAGTTCTGTACCACACTGCCTTTCACAACAAGGGCCCAAAGCAACACGACTCTACCTTGTGCTGAGTGTCTCCTAGGTGCCAGGAGCTTCAACACACGGGGTAGCCACTTGGCTGAGAGAAGCCAAGTCACCCACCCAAGGTCAGCTAGTGAGTGACAGAGCAGGGCAGCCGTTGACAGGCTGCTGTGTGCAACACACATAAGAAGCCTTTTTCTTCTTCTTTTCTTCTTTTTTAAGCACAGCCTGGGGCCCACTTCCAGCCTGAGGCCCACTTCCAGCCCGAGGCCCTATCACACCCTGCCAACCTCCCCTTAACCAATCTGTGTTCCGGACTGGCTTGCTCATGGCAGGAATGAGTCCCTTGCATACGCCTCTGATTTGTCTCATGCTGTCAAATAAAGCACATCCATCATTTCCATGTAGGCAAAAATATGGAACTAGTTGTTCTCTAAGTGAAAAAAAACATGTTAAAAGAAAGCTTTGAGAATATAAAAATAAGAAACCTGTTTTATGCAATTTCCCCTTTTCAACCTTATTTCCTTCTTGGAAAAGACCCTCAGCACAGAGCAGTGGCCCCATTTGGGGAAAAGGCAAGATCACAGAGGCTGTTCCACTCCTTTTCTTGCTCCCTTAAACAGTTCTTCTCAGCATGACTATGCTGAAGATCTCCCGCAGAACTTGCTAAAACAGACCCTGGGCCCCCACCTCCAGAGGTTCTGTTTCAGTAGGTCTGGATGGGGGTGGGGGCAGAATTGTCATTTCTGTCAAACTCCCTGATAATGTATAGGATGGGGTTCAGGACACATTACCCCAAAACACAGCACCTGTCACGAATACACGCTGAAGGAGTATGAGAAATGGCAGAAGCAGAGAGGTCATTCCGACCTCCCCTTTGCCCCTCCCCTTTCCTCAAACAGATTGTGAAACCCCCCTGTGAAAACTCCCTTCCTCATACCAAAAGGAGGACATTCTCGTCACCAGAGACAGAGGTTCCAGAGATGAGAAATCTGTATAAACAAACCTTGGTAACTCACCCATATCGCCTTAATTACTTTTTCATCGCCGAACCACCCCTAGCCCAGACCTGCCAATTCTTCACCAATTCATTTTGTCTAAAAGGTATAAAATCTTCCTCCTGCTGTGGCCACTGCTTCGGGTCTTCATTCTCTTGTGAGAGCTCCCACATACATGTAAAAAGTCAATAAAATTTGTATCCTTTTCTCCCTTCAGTCCTCCTGTGTCAGTTTAATTTTCAGACGCAGCCAGGGACCCTAAGAGGCTGCATGAAACTAACTGTTTCCTCCCCTACACATATGCCTCCGGTCAGAGAGCCGGGCCTGGAGTGGCACTGCCTGAGGGGCACCACAAGTAAACCCTCTAAATGTGCTGGAGGGACTCGTCAGCCATGCTAGAAGAATGGAGAAAGTTCTAGATTGCCCTGAGAGGTCCTAGGAAATGTCCTTAGGGTGTTACTATCATCTGAGAATCTCAGGCTGTCCCCATCTTTCTTTCCCTCATGCCAGCTTGGTGGGGAGAAGAGAAGAGAGGCTTGGGAAAAAGGGAGGTGCTAAAATATACTATGCTAAATGGTGATTTTGCTGAGACCATCATACCTGCTAAAAGAATTATTGGAAAACAATATTTGTGTTTGATCCAGATCTGAAGACTTGATGTCAGACGTGTATAACAGTTTTCTTATTTGTAAATATGGAAAATATTACTACCTTGGGGATTGTTGTGAAAATTTAAGTCATAGCTTGTAAGTGTAGCACCAGAGCCAAAACTTGGTTTTGCAGAAGCCCAGTATAACTAGTAACAACAGTAACAGTGGCTCCCTCGGAGTGAGTGCTTACTGGGTCCAGACCTTGTGCCAACGGCTTAATAAACAAAGTTCCATTTAGACTTCAAGTATCCTACGGAGGAAGATACCATCCTCACTGAATGCTCGAGGAAACCCAAGCTGAGACATTGAGTAACTTGCCCAATGTCACAATGCCAGGGCTTGGACCCAGGTCCCGCCCTCACCCTCACCCAGGTCCCACCCTCACAAACCCCAGAAATCTTCCCATCAGTGCCTCTCAAGATGATGCATTGTAAGGTAAATTGCAGGTGTCAGTGTACTTGCCCTTAAATACTCAATATGCATATCATAACTAGAGTTCAATACATTTTCTTTGCAGTAAAATTTACATACAATGAAATAGGAAAATCTTGACTGTGTGTTAGCTGAGTTTTTACAAATGCATTAAACTTGTGTAATGCAACACCGCCCCCCCCATCAAAATAAAAAACATTATCGTCACGTCAGAAATTGCACAACATATTTCTGTCACCCCATGTTCCTTAGCAGCCAATCACCTCTCCCCACCCGGGCCCTAGAAAACACTGCTCTGCTTTCTGTCACTATGGCTTAGCCTTCTCTAGAATCTCACAGGAATGTTATCGTACACTACGTAGCCATTTGCATTTAGTTTCTTTCACCTACCCTCATGCTTTCAGACGTGTGTGTTTCAATGGTTCATTCTTTCCTTACTGCTGAGAAGCATCACACTATATCGGTATACCACAATTTGTTAATTCACTCCCTCGTTGGTGGACATTTCGGGTGCTTTCAGTTTTTCGAACTAAAATCCCAAATACATACAACATAGGAGAGGCATGGAGTAGGCTTGAAGACTGAAGAAGGAAATGATCTTTGTGTTCGTTCTTGTCTGGGAGGAGCTGTGTATCTAGACCAGAGAGAAGCCGTTCTTTCAGCGAAGGGTTGGATCGCAGCTGTGCTAGACGTTGCTGCTGAAGCACAGGAGCAGGTACACACACTGTGCAAACAAGTAAGCATGGCCGTGTTTCCAGTGAACTTCACTTATGGACCGCGATCCAGATGATATAAGTTTCACGTGTGGCAAAATGCAATTCTTCTTTAGATTTTTTCAGCCACTCAAAAGCTTAAAAATTATTCTTCACCTGTAGGCTGTACAAAGACAGTCGGTGGGATTTGGCCACAGGCGAAATAGTAACCACTAAAAAAATAGACATAGAAAATACATAATTTCCAGTCCACATTAGGAAAAACAATGGAATAAAGAAAATCTAATCAGTTGAAGAAAAGATAGGGAAAAAAAGAAACACAAACCAAATATGATAAATAAAAAAACATAAAATAAAAGGACAGGACTAGATCTAATTATATATGTAATCGCAGTACCCACAAATAGGTTAAACTAGCCTATTACAAGATACGTATTTTCAGTTTAGATTAATAAAAAGAAAGAAAGAAAATTCTATGCTATTTCCAGAAGGTACATATCAAATAAAACTATGCAGGTACAAGGAAATATATATCACCTAAATAAGATCAGACATTACATAATTGCTATAAAAATAAAATAGAAAATAACAAGTGTTGCCGAGGATGTGAAGAAATAGGAATCCTTGTGCATTATTGGTGGGAATGCAAAATGGTGCAGCTGCTGTGGGGAACAGTGTGACATTTTTTCAAAAAATTAAAAATAGAATTACGTAAGATCCAGCAACTCCTCTTGCAAGCGTATACTGAAAGAATTGAAAGCAGGGACTCAGAGAGATACATGCACACCTATGTTCACAGCATTATTCACAATGGCTAGAACTGGAAAGCAGCCGCTCATGCCTTGATGGATAAACAGCAAAATATGGTCCGTACAGTGACATATTATTCACTCTTAAAAAGAAAGGAGATTCTGACACAGGCTGCAACATAGATGAATCTTGAGGACGTTGAACTAAGTGAATGTCCTGACATAAGCTAGCAACAAAGGCTAAACATTGTATGATTCAATTATATGCAGCCCCTAGAGGGGTCAGAGTCACAGAAAGCGCAGCAGTGGCTGCCTGGCAGTGGGGAAGCAGGCAGTGGGGAAGCAGGCAGCGGGAGTTGTTCAGTGGACACGGAGCTCCGGCTTTGCAGGAGGAAAAGAGCTCTGTGGCAGGGCGGCGGTGGTGGCGGCACGGCAATGTGAGTGCACACTTCAGTGGTGAGGGTGGCGGATTTTGTTGTATGTATTTTAACACAATTTTTAAAACTTAAATATAAGGCATCACAGCAAAAAGGATTAGCTTATATTAATAAAAGTTGCAATATGTCAAAAAGATATAATAGTCATATGCTTCAGTGCAGATGACAATAGAATTCTGAAATATAGCTACTTAATATGTATAAATGAAAATGGTACCCAACAAAGAAAAAGTACGCATTTTGCCCAAATAACCATGGCCTTCTTACAAGCTAGTCAGGTATTTGACCATAAAGAGAATCCCAATAAATTTCAAAAAGCAGAAATTATATAAATTTTATTTTTGGCCACTATGCAATAAAATTAGAAGTTGAAAAGCAAAACAGAACACAAGAAATAGCAAAAAAAAAAATTTCACTGGAAATGTTAAAGCATCCTCTAAAGTAACTCTCATTAAAAAGGAAATTATACACTAGAAATAAGTCACATTGAGAGACTGTGTTTCATGTGCTTGTGAGATGTGATCCACGTGGACTTGGGAAACTTATTAAAAAAAAAGAAGAGTTCAAAATAAATGAAAGAAACATTAAAATCAAGAAACTAGAATGACAGATAATAAAAATAAATCCAAAGAAAATACAAGGATAGATTATAAAAACTGACAGAATTTAATAAGGGGGAACACTGACATAAAAAATAAACTTGATTAATAAAACAAAAACATAATCTTTGAAAAAATCATTACTATAGCCCTGGCTGGTGTGGCTCAGTGGATCGAGTGCTGATCTGTGAAGCAAAGGGTCGCGGATTGGATTCCCAGTCAAGGCACAAGCCTGGGTTGAGGGCAAGGTCCCCAGTAGGGGGCGTGCGACAGGAAACCACACATTGATGTGTTTCTCTTTCCCTCTCTCCCTCCCTCCCCCTCTCTCTAAAAATAAATAAATAAATATCTTAAAAAATATCATTACTATAGATGAATCTAATTAAATCTCATAAATATTTGGTTAAAGATTTAAAAGATAACATTTGAAAAGAGAAAGGGTACTACTGATGACATTTTAATACATTTCAAGCAACTACAAAAAATAAGTTACTCTTAACAAAATATTTCAAAATCTAGTTTGAAATATAGATTTTTTAGAAAATTCAGTTACTAAAATTTACACAAGAAGAGATAGAAAACCAGAATTAGCCTATAAAACACAGCAGAAATTAGAACTATTTTTAGTTTTCTCCTTTAAACAGAAATTTAAGAACAGGCCCAAATCATTTTGTTGGTGAATTAAATCTAACTTTCCAGGACCTGATCATTTCTAAGATAAATTCTTCCAGGGTGTAGAAAAGAAGTCTACAAGGGTGGATGCCAAACCGGAAAGGGTGGCATAGGCATCAGCTGGGGGCTTCCGGAAGCAGGTTCTGACCAGCATTAGGCAAACAGGTAGTTCATTGGGGAATAACATCTGTGAAGGCGAAAAGGTGGAATCCAGATTGGGCAGGAGAAACTGTCAGACCAGGATGGAGCTCTGACCCAGCCTTTGCTGAACCAACAAGAAGCCCCTGAGCAAAGACTTCTCATTGGAGGAGTCCTGTATTGGGCAAAAATAACTCAGCCCTTATACCTTCCTCAGTCTTGCTTAGTCATTATCTGGACACATCCTGAGAAAAGCATGACCTTGGCTTACCACAGACTGTTTAAAAAAGATAAAGCAAAAGATAAAGGAAGAGAAAAGAAAAAACAATGATAGGCTAATCACACAAAAATATGAAAGGAGAAAATTCTAAATAGACTATTAGCAAATTGAAACTAATGGCATTTTAAAAGGATTATACATAAAGAATGCAAAGATGTTTTAAGCAGAGCACCTATTAATTTGCTACATTAATGGATTAAAGAGTAGAAAAGATATTCCCACAACAATTAAGTGCTTCGACAAATGGATTTAATAAAATATGTGCCTATTTCTTTTGTTGTTATTGTTGTTATTCTGTTAGTTGTCTCGGTTTCCCCCATTGCTTATCCCTGCTCTGAACAGCGTCTCCCAGATGCCCCCACCCAGTTCCCACAGTCAATCCCCACACCATTGTCCATGGCCATGGGTCATTCATACATGTTCTTTCACTAGACCCTTCCCCTTCTTTCCTCCCTTATCCCCTCCTCCTTCCCTCTGCTTACTGTCACTTTGTTCTTTATTTCCATGCTTTTGGTTCTATTTTCCTCATTTGTTCATTTTGTTGATTATGTTCCATATGATATTTGTCATTCACTGCCTGGCTTACTTTGCTTAGTATAATGCTCTCCAGTACCATCCACGCTGTTGTGAGGGGAAGGAGCTCCTTCTTTCTTTCTACTGCATAGTATTCCATTGTGTAAATGTACCATAGCTTTTTGGTCCACTCATTTACTGATGGGCACTTAGGTGGCTTCCATGCAGTTGGCTATTGTAAATTATGCTGCTCTGAACACTGGGGTGTATAGGTTCTTTTGAAATGGTGTTTCAAGATTCTTAGGGTTATAATCCCAGAAGCAGAATCACTTGGTCAAAAGGCAGTTCCATTTTAGTTTTTTGAAGAAATTCCACACTGTTTTCCACAGTGGCTGCACCAGTCTGCATTCCCACCAACAGTGTACTAGGGTCCCCTTTTCTCCACATTCTTGCCAGCACTTGTTTGTTGATTTATTTAGGATGGCCATTCTGACCTGTGTGAAGTGGTATCTCATTGTAGTTTCAGTTTGCATCTCTCCGATGGCTACTGACATTGAGCATCCTTTCATATGCCTATGAGCCCTCTGTGTCCTCTGTGGAGAAGTGTCTGAATTGACCTTTGACCATTTTTTAATTGGATTATTTGTCTTTCTGGTGTTGAGTCATATGAGTTCTTTATATATTTTGGAGATAAAACCCTTGTCTGAAATATAAGTATGGCAAACATGTTTTCCTATATGTTTGTTGCCCTCTTCATTTTGACGATGTTTTCTTTAACCATGCAGAAGCTTTTAAATTTGATGTAGTCCCATTTTTGTTTATTCTTTCCTTTATTTCCCTTGCCCTAGGAGATATTGCTATGTGGAATATCTGAAATTTTCCTGCCTATGTCTTCCTCTAGGACTTTTATGATATCACAGCTTATGTTTAAGTCTTTTATCCATTTTTAGTTTATTCTGGGGTATGGTGGGAGTTGATGGTCTAGTTTCATTTTTTGCATGTATCATTCCAGATCTTCCAGCACTATTTGTTGAAGAGGCTGTTTTTACTTCATTATATGCTCATGCCCCCTTTGTCAAATACTAAGTGACCTTGGAGACATGGGTTGATTTCGGGGCTCTCTATTCTGTTCCATTGATCTATGCGTCTGTTCTAATGCCAGTACCAGGCTGTTCTGATTACAGTGGTCTTGTAGTATAGTTTGATATCAGGTATTGTGTTCTCTCCTACTTTGTTCTTCTTTCTCTTACTTCTAAATAAGAACCTTAAATTCTTGACCAGCTAGAGGTAGAAGGAAACTTTCTTAACTTGATAAAGATGAATGATCACAAACTGTTAGCAAACATCCTATTCAGTGGTGAAAAATGAAATGTTCCAGAAAAGTCAGGAATGAGACAAAGTTATCCATGATCACCATTACTATTTAACAGTGTACTGGTGACCCTAACCAATTTGATTTTTTAAAAAAGGAGTTAAAAAATTGCCATTCATTGTTCTAAGGTTGATTGTGGTGATGTCTGCACAACACTGTGAATATACTAAAAACATTGAATAGTGCCCTTAAATTGTATGATATGTAAATTTTATCTCTATGAAGTTGTTAAAAAATCACCATCTTGTCTAATCCAAGATATTCACTGCTTAAAAGATACTTATCTACTTAGAAAAATCAAAGAGAATAAACTTAAAAACTCATAAAAGTGAGAGACTTTAGAAAAGTGGCAAAGTACAAAATCAACATATAAAAATCAGGTTCTAATAAAGAAATAATGGCCAATTGCAAAACATCGCAGAAAAAGAAACCCATTTACTATATGTAAAAATATTAAACACCTAACTATAGACCTAGTAAGATAGGTAGAAGGCCTAAATTTTTAAGAAAAACACAACTTTTCAAATGGATGTAAACTGAGGTCTAAAGCATGGCTGCCGAGAAGCCCCTGTACCCCGACCCCCACTCTGGAAATGGTCCCGGGGGTTTCCTGCAGGAGAGCATATGGACATCACAGGGACTGTGAGGAATGTGATGAATGAACAATTTTATTTATTTTCTTTTTTTTAAATCCTTACCCAAGGACAGGGTTATTGATTTAAAGGGAGGGGAAAGGAGGGAGAGAGAGAAATGTCGATGTGAGAGAGAAACATCGATCCGTTGCCTCTTGCATGGGCCCCGGCTGGGGACCAAACCCGAAACCCAGTCAGGGATGTGCCCTGACTGGGAACTGAACCTGCGACCTTTAGGTTTATAGGATGACACTCCAACCAACTGAGCCACACCAGCAAGGGCTGAATAAACTGTTTTAAATGCTTAGCAAAAAGTCTGACAAAATAGTGAGAACTCAACAAATGTGAATTATTTTTTAGATTCTATGTACAGCCAGACAGAACTCAGGGTCACAGAATCTGACTATTGATCCTGGTGGATTGATTGGAATACCAGAAGTGCTCAGAAAGGAGAAGGATGTTTCCTTGAGCTAAGTGTGCCACTTAGGGATGAGGCGATCTGGCTGGATACAAGGGCTCAAGAGAAAGCAAGTCATTACTGTTGAGAGTGGGAACTCGATCAGTGTGTGTGTTTGTGGGTGAGGAGAGCCGCCTTACACAGGTTCCAGATCACAGAACAACTGGGCTCCATCATGTGCATCCCCAAATCAGGGACCGACTCTGGCCCCCTCTGCATGGAACATTAAACTCAAATTCCTCTGTAGTCATGATCTGGTCCCACACTGTGGTCAGTGCTGGTGCTCAGCTTGATCCCTCCCTGTTTTTGAAACCATTTTGCCCTCCCTGCCCCACCCCTCAACAGCCAGTACCTGCAGCTCATTCTCCAAGGACCATCCTGAGGCTATAGAAAGCTGGAAGTGTTTGGGAATCTACTTTCCCCCAACAACTAATAAGATGCTACTACTAATCTCTGCTGTTATAGGATGGGGTCTGAATTATTAGGGTAAAGCAAGCTGCTCTAACAAAAACATAAAGTGCCTCAAAGATAAACACAGACTATTTTTCAGATAAAGTTCAAAATGGGTATTCCTGATTTGTGGGTGGGTTTCCTTTAAGTGGGCATTTGGGGCCCGACTCCTTCCCTCTCACGCATTGTCCTCTGCAGCACGTGTCTTCCAGTCACAGTCCCACGATGCAAGAGGGGAAAAGGCCGTGAAGGGGGCTGGCCTGGAAGGGGCAACATCCCCTCTAATTATAAGGAGGCTGGGAAAGGAGTGCAGCTGTGACCCAAGGAGAAGAGGGAACTGGTTTGGTGAGCAGCTAGCCAGTCCCAGCCGTGGTGCCTCTGCCACATTCACTGTTCATTCTTCTGGATACCAGAGCCGGGCAGAGGGCTTGGATTTGAGACTCCCTGCGCCCCTTAATAGCTGAGAGACCTTGAACAAGATTATTAACTCCTCTGAACCTCAGCTTTAAAAAAAAAAAACCCTAAGAACAGTAACAACAATAATAAACAACACCTTCAGGGCTACTTGGAATCACACAAGAGACAATGTTTGTGCTTTGGGAGACTGTGGAGCTGCCCTGATCCCTGCTGGGTGAGACATTGGATCTCATTGTCCTCCCTGCCCCTCCCCAGGATGCCCTCAGTGCAATGATTTAATATTGCCCCCTCCCCACCCCCAAAGCATTAGGTTTGCAAAGGGACCTTATAGACTATAAACTCCAGTGGAAATGCACTTCTTCATTCACCCTACCTGGAGTGTACTTCCTTTTCCTTCCCTTTATCTAACTTCTACCTACTTTTCAGAGGCTGGTTCTAATTCCCTGTTAAGAGAGCCACAGTCCCCTATTCTAGCAACTGTGGCTTTTTAGGGCCCCGATGGCATTGAATAGAAATTAAAAAAATAAATAAAACAGATTGCTTTAAAATAGTTTGGGGATTTTGATTACCCTAATCCCCTATTAATTGCTTTGGAAACCTAGCAGCAACACCGCAACAGTTACTTCTAATGCAGGAATGTTTGTTTCCTCTCCTCCTGAGTTTTTGGCAACCTGTGGCACTGCTGTGGCAATCTCAAAAGCACTGTGGGTGGATTCAGGACCTTCCTGTTAGCCAATGAGTTTCCAAACTCACAAACCAAGAAGGTGAAGAACTGTCTTAAGAGGGCTAGAAAAGAGGCTAGAGGTGCTTCATACAAGGTGAGCTATGATTCAGATGCCCCGGATGTAAGAAGGGAGCCCAGAGCCCGCACTGATGGGCATCCTCACTGAAGTCCCCTCACCGATCACCTTTGTGTGTGTCTGGGTGAGATTTTTTAAATTTTCAGTTACAGTTGGTTTCAACATTATATTGGCTTCCGGCATGAGAATAGTAGTTAGACACTTATGTAACGTATGAAGTGATCAGTCCTGTAAGTGTAGTACCCAGGTGACACCATACATAGTTATTACAGCATTACTGAGTATATTCCCTAAAATGAACTTTGCATTCTTATATAATTACTTCGTAACTGCCAGTTTGTACTTCTGAATTCCTTTGCCCTTTTCACCCAGCTCCCTCACCTGCTCCTCCCTGGCAACAATCAGTTTATGCTCAGTACATATGAGTTTGTTTCTGCTTTGTTTGTTTTTATTTTGTTTTTTAGATCCCACATAGGAAGAATGGCACCCACCCGTTGGTTCTGCGGGGGTGGGGGAGAGGGTTCAACAAAGGGACAAAAGGGCAGAGAAAGCTGCATCTCCAGCCCCACCCCTGAAGCCAGACAGTTCATTTCCTCCCCTATAAACTTGGTGTTTTTTGGGCTCCTGCCTAGGGCTAGAGCTCAGAGCGACTGCGTCTGTCAGGGAGTCTCAGCATGGGCCCTTTAAGAGGACAGCAATGCCTCCAGCAGCCTTGTCTCCCACCTGGATGGAATCCCTGCCCATTTTCACAGCCAGCAGTTGTGAGGATGCCTCTTCCTGGCACTGGTGCTCTGGATTGGGAAGTCTGGTGTGGGGCCGGGGCCCCCCGCCTCCTCGGGGGCACCTCCACAGCCCAGATGCCCCTCTGCATTCTCAGCCATCACACAGCGGTGTGGAAGCAGTGCCTTCAGCATCTCCCTTACTCCTATGAGTTGCTGCATGGCCTCTTCTTTATATCCTTGGTTGTAGTTCAGCTAGTCTTCAGGTAGTTCTCAAGGATGGTTGTTCTATAATTTAGCTGTAATTTTGATGTAGTCGTGGGAGAAAGCAAGCGAAGCATTTACCTACTCTGTCAGCTTGACCTAAACTCCTAACAATCACTTTTTATTTTAAAAAGTATTCATTTATTTATTTATTTTTAGAGAGAGAGGAAGAAAGGGAGAAAGAGAGGGAGAGAAACATCAGTGTGTGGTTGCCTCTCACACACCCCCTACTGGGGACCTGGCCTGCCACCCAGGCATGTGTCCTGACTCCGAATCAAACCGGTGACCCTTTGGTTCATAGGCCCGCACTCAATCCACCGGGCCATGCCAGCCAGAGCCCAACAATCACTTTTTAAATCAAACAGTCTGAGACATTTTCAGCCCACAGGATGCTCAATTTCCCAAAGGATTGCATTCCACGAATGCCACATGACATAGCTCCCACTTAAACTCAAACCCTTTGTGAGTTTTGCCTCTCACGCAGAGAAGGTACTTGAGATTAGGGACTGTGTCTTTTGACTCCACACTAGAAACATGCAGATTATCAGTAAACCTGTCTTCATCAAGGACATTCCATGGAGAATGGCATTTGGTAGAATTGAATACTTGTGCTCCTGATGGTAGACATCCAATATAAACATTAGAATATTGGGACTCTTGAAATCTGATGTTCTTAGGCATTTATCTCTCCAGCTTGGCACTGACCCAATCACATGGCACCACTCAGAACTGACCTGGGAATGACTGAATTAACAGAGGGGTTTTTACACACCTACTCATTCAGTCAACAAATAATTACTGGGTTCCAAACTGCTCTTAGCATCTACAAGGAGCTCAAAGGGAAAAGGGAGACATGAATGATAAAGACTTACTTTTCAGTCTAGTAGAGTGAGACTAGGATACAGGCAGACCAAGAAAATCAGATGAAGGACCAGGCAAGAGATTTAGAGGTAAGGCCAGGGTTAACTTTAGGAACAGGCATGGAAATGACTCAAAAACAGGCCCAGAACTGGGAACAGATTTCAACAGCTGTCTTCACTTTTCAGACAGGCAAACATGTAAAGATTGACAACACCGGGTGTTCCTCAGTTGTGCGGATTCAGCTCTCACATATTTTGGGGATGGTATACATTTAGGCCAACCTATCTATAAGGCAATATCACAAAATGTGCCAAAATTTAAAATGTGCATACAATAACTTAGCAATACAAAACCAGCTATTTATTCAATGGGAATAGCTGGACAAATGAAACAAGAAATCAGTACCAGCACAGCAGATCCTGGCATCACTGCTTGAAGAGGGAAAAATTGTAATCATTGGCTCAGGTCACATGCTCATCCTTGAACCAATCAGGATGACTGGGATCAGGTCCTTTGATTGGTCAGAATTCAGTCACCCACCTCTCCTCTATTGCCAGGGGACAGAGGAGAATCAAGATGGATAGTTGAAGATCAGGTCTAAAGGTGACAAAGTTCCCCAAGGGAGAAAAAGGAAGAGCATTATTACCAGAAGACTAGGGATGAGAAAACCTGTTGCATAAACAAAATGTCTAGCCACTTGATCCACTACAGCAGGAGTAGCTGGTGTGGAGGGAGGAATGTTTCAGGAAGCTGGACTAGACTGTTCTTAACAGAGCCTCAGAGAGCCTATGTCCGTGATAAAACTCCTTGTCTTGAGAGGATGAGGAGGGCTGTTGGGGAAAGTCAGCCCTTCAGAAGGAGCCTGTGACAGGTAAATCAAACATGGGTAATTGAATAACTTGAAAGGTGTGGTTGAAACTGTGAGGGCACTGTAAGAAAAATATAAACAAGGTAACTGAGAATGCTATGAGTCGGGGTAGGAAAAGTCCTGACCCTACCTGGGCCCGTGTCACATCTGCACATGTCAGGGTAGTGTTGGCTAGCACTGTGGGTACCACTTGCTGTCTGGTGACCTTGGACAAATGACTTAACCACTAGAAACCTCAGATTCCTCATCTCTGAAATCGAGAGAAGGAACCAGTCTTGTAGGCTGGCTTGGAGAATTCATGAGATTGTGCTGAAAAACCACTAACACTGTGCCAGTCAGTGTGAGTTGAATGTAAGCGAGGAAAAGGGCAGACCAGAAGCAGTCCTCAAATTTACTTATTTTAAAAAAGATATTACTTATTTGTCTTTTGAGGTAGGGGAAGGGAGGGAGAAAGAGATGGAGAGAAACATTGATGTGAAAAACATCAGTCGGTTGCCTCTCATAATGCCCCAACCCAGGACCAAACCTGTAACCCAGGCATGTGCCCTGACCATGAATCATACTGGTGACCTTTCTTGCTTTGTGGGATGATGCCCAATCAACTGAGCCACACTGGTCAGGGAAGCCCTCAAATTTAAACAGAAAACATTAATTATGATGGCCCCAGGAAGTCTGAAAGCCAAAGCTTCCTTCTCTGGCAAAGGGAACCCTCGAACTTAATGTGGGGGCAGTAATGGGGTTACAATACTACTTTCTATGTTGAAAAACCAGAACTTGCAGACAGGCAAGTTCTTCTTAAGTATGTATGAATGCGACAACTGTTCATTTTTGCCTTTTTGTTCTTCGTGTAAACATTCACTGCCTGATTAAATACTTCAAAACAGGAGCTACGGAAACTCCAAAAGGTGAGGGAGGATGGGGTGCCCCACCCCCCACCTCCCAGTTACTCCACTTGACCCTGTGCCAAGAATAGCACAGGCCTTGCTCCAGCCTCAGGTGCCCCTCCTCAGACCGAGGATGGGCAAAACCTGTAGTGATTGTCTTGACTCCTCCGCAAACTCAAACCCAGTGAGTCTTGTGTCACCAGGGTGGCAAGTGTGTGTTGCTCTCTGTCCAGGAGGGAAGAAGAGGGAAGGTGTGAGTATCTAGAGAACACGAGATGTTCCCATGCCTTCTAACCTCCCCTGTGGTCCAGTCCGTGTGGAAAAGGCCTTGACCCAGGAGCACAAAGGCCGCCTTGTGTGGTATTGAGCAAGCCCCTGGCCTCTCTAAGCCCTTTTTTTTCACTCTGAAAAGGTTGACCAAAATATCTTGGAGAGCAGCCATGGGAAACCAGAGCAAGCTCTCATGAGGGAGCCTCCTGAGCAGCCTGGCACGAGGAGGGAGTGGAGCCGGAAACAAGGAAGGGAGCTTCCTCAGCTCCTCATCACTTGTCCCGGGGCTGGAGTCAGAGCCCAGCTACCACCAAGTGACTTCACCTCACCAGCCCCCACATCAGACGCCTCCCCTTAGAGGTGAGGCAGAGACTCTACCAAAATAGACGGTAGTGTTTTGTGGCAAACATTCCATTTCAAATGGCATTCGTGAGGCGATTCCCTGCCTCTGTGGTTGGCACTTTGGGAGAAAAAAACAACACAGAGAAAGAATTTGCTGCCACTATCAGCTCCTAATAAATAGCTGAATGTGCACAGCCAGTCCTGGAGAGGGTCTTCCCAAGTGACATACGACGAGCTGCCAGGCTCACCTTCAGGCACATCACTGGTCACTCACACCCACTGTCCAGAGGGATGACCTGAGAAACAAGAAGGTGGGGTTAACTGGAGTGCGGTCAGTATTGTCTGGGGCCGGAGTGGAAGGGCCCTCTGGAGGCTGGGTCAGGTTACTTTGTTAGCAAAAACACCAGCTCAGGGTAGGGTGGCTCCAGCAAAAGGAAGGTTGCATCAGGAACACAGACTGGCCAGCAAAAGGCCACCAAGGCTGGTTCAGGACCACCAGAGCTCAGGTCCAGGGGAAAGGGAGGCTCAAAGGAAGGCTGGGGGTGCACTTAAGATGATGAGGGGAGGGTCGGGATACTAGCCCCTGGGGATGAGCCCTCCCTTTCCCTCCCCTTTCCCTTCCTGTCTCTCCTTTTCCTTCCTTCCTTGGGTTTAGCAGCGCTTTACTAAATCATTCCCAAATAACAGGACCTATTAGAACATTTACTGCTTTAACCTGCCCTGTAAGTCTAAAAAGTGCTCCACCGTTCTTGCTCTCGATGTACTCCTCATTTGTCACACAAACATTCCTTCCGAGGGTTAACATGAGAATTGCGGGCACACTTCTCTAAAATGGACATTGTCTCCAGCACAGGCACAACGCTCAAAGGAGGGGAGATGTTTTGATCTCAATTGTTGATGGTAGAATTCTTCTGAGGCAGGAAAGGTCCTTGTTTGGGAAAATATTTTGATAAGCTGAAGGCATGGGAGCAGGAGTCCAAGAACCTGGTGCTTCTGTAGGCCAAACAACTCAAGATAAGGCCCAGACAGCTCTTCCTGAGACAGAGAGGAACTCGGCCTGCGAGAAGCAGGAGAGGAAATCCAGGGAGGCCAGGGGAAGAGTAGAAAGAGATTCCTGGAAGGTGGCAGTGAGGTTAAGACCAGTAACAGAGGAGCTGTATCATCTGCTAGGGCTGCCCTAACAAAACGCCACAGACTGGACGACATAAACCAAAGAAATTCATTTTCTCGTGGTTCTGGAGGCTAGAAGGCCGAGATTAAGGTGTTGGCAGGGTCGGTTTCTTCTGAAGTCTCTTTCCTTGGCTTGTAAATGGCCATCTTCTCCCTGCACAGTCTCTTCCCTCTGCATGTGCTGTGGCCTGATGTCCTCTCCTCATAAGGACGCCAGTCATACTGGATTTGGGCGCCCCTATGACTTCATTTTAACTTCATCTTTAAAGACTCTGTCTCTAAACACAGTCACTTTCTGAAGAACTGAGGGTTAGGACTTCAGCATTTCGGCTTTGGGGGACACAGTTCAGCCTATAACAGAATCCGGCAGACATTTGAAGACCACTCTCCACCCCCACAATCTTGTCTTCCTATGAGAATCTTCACTGGCTACTTTGCGTGAGCAGCATCTTTTGTAGACGTCAAAGAAAAGGTAAACCTCATATTTGGGAGCCCTGTGATATGGAACAGAGGTAGCCCCTGTGAGATAATAAACTCTGAGAAAGTGAGGCTCCAGGGAGATGGAAGAGAACTTGGGGTGTGCTTTGAACCTACCTGGGCCCGGAGACCTCAGCAACCATCTGGATTGCATGACTGGTCATGTTCCCATCTTAGCTTTCACTGTCAGGAATTCCAGAGTCCAACTGGAGGTCCCTTAATATAAATGAACTTATGCAGAGCTATTATTCCTCATGCTTTATCCCACTATTTGGCTTTCATTTTCACTTGCATCTCTGTTGTGGACCTTTTCTGTCTTTGTTTACTCAGCATCCTGTCTTTGATGAAATGCTTCGTCTGAAGCATTTCACCTCATTCCAGATAGCCTCTACAGAGCTGCCAATCACAGTGTCCAGTCCTGTCTCCTACCCTCACGACCGGGTGGGCCTCTGACTCAAGCTAGCCGAAGTGCCTCTACCATATGGCCACATGGATGGCCATGTAACTCAAGATGGGCCAATCAGAGAATTACCTGTGATTGATATAGGGAGAGAGATGTTCACTTAGCTATTTATTAATTTGAAAGAGTATGAATCTGAGGTTTCTAGAAGCTATCTTTCCTGTCTTAAGGACACAGCCTCATTTAGCATGAGGTCAAGCAGAGGCCAGCAGAGCTGAGAGATAGAACAGACAGAGCCTTGACTGTACCATTTGCACCACGAGATCTAGCTATGCCTAAAGCCAGATCCACCCCTGGATATGCCCTGTAATTGGAGGTAATAAATTCTCTTTTCCCATCATGCACTGGGATATAGATTGGAGGTAGGGATTAGATTAGCTCTGCTTCTCATTTCAAGTCCAGAAGAAAGCCCTCAATTTGAGCACCAGGTCAAAGGAGCAGTGCTTATCTTAGAGTCAGAAACCACAAGGGCAAGTTCAGTTCAAGGACCATGACCAGGAATAGATTTCTGGAGTTAGTTACTAGTTAACAGAGTTTATAAACTCAAATAGAACAGCCACCCACCAGGATTGTGGGGTTATTATATTTCCAGAAAATCCCAACCTTGATGAACAGTGGTCTGTGATTGCTCAGCCCCCAGGGCAAGTCCCAGGTCCTGCAGTTATGCTGAGAGGAAGTGGCCACTGAAGCAGCCCCCCTCATGGGGAGTCTTCCCCTACACCCTCCTCAGAAGTGGCCACAGAAATCCCTAGGCAAGGGGTGCCCTTGAAGAGGTAGGAAGTGAAGCAGCTGAGTGGGTTGACCCAAAGACTGACAGCTCTGCCAGGACTGTCCCTGGCCTGCACTGCCAGGATGGAGTGTTTGAGGAACGGCTCTGCATGGGTTTCCCTTCTCCCCACTGCCAAATGGGAGACATGGTGCAATATTTCTGATTTCCCTTAGTCATTGGTTCCTAGGGATGTTAAGGATAGTGGTGATGGTGGTTAAGCTTATACTTTAGCTCTAGGCTACCAAACCCATGAAATCCTGGGCTTGAAACTAGATGTGACAAGTAGACATGAGTTTGGTTCTTAGTTTTTTGTTTATAGAGTTATTGTATTTTGCTAGGCAGGGACATTTATAGAATTGTATTTATGGGGAAAAAGGTGATTTCGTTTGTGAACAGCTTCCTTCCCAGGAGGGACCTCTTTTTGATTCCATGTGCTCTTGGAGAATCTAGGAGTCAAGACACTCCCACCCCTATCTTCACCTATACAGAGGTAGAACCCAGCCGAGATTGGCCAATCAGACTCCATTTTTCTATCCATAGTGATTGGTTCAATTATGGACATGTAACCTAAGCAAGGCCAATCATCATTGACATATGACATTAGATAAGAAAGATCCTTTTCACCCTGAAAATGCTTAAAAAGTAAAAGAAGCTTCAAATTCAGCAGTAGACCCTCTTTTCTGAAAGGCTCTTTAGTCCTCCTACAATCAGAGATTTTTCACTAGCTGTTTGAACTCATGAGAATTTGGAGTTTCAGACCATCCACTTTCCTTTGCCCCATGCCATGGGGCAGAGTTATTTAAACAGTAAGTTTTGATTTCCAAATCTCTAGATTTTTTTTTGTTACTGATCAACTTCATTGTTTCTGCTAGATAATATGATCTGTGTGAATCTGTATGTGACTGATAATGTTCAGTGCTTTGAACTTTATTTAGACTTGCTTTATGTAGTTGTAAGTGATCATTTTTATGAAACATATCTTTGGTGCTTGAAAAGAATGTTTCCCTAAATTGATCAGTGCAGAATTATGTGTAAGTCAAGCATTATTTATGTTGTTCAAATCATCAATATTCTTACTGATTTTTTTCATCTATTTGGTCTGTAAATTACAAAAAAAAAGTTGTATTAAATTCTCCCATTATGATAATGAATAAGTCAATTTCTCCTTGTTTTTCTAATTTTTTCCTCTGTGTTTTTAAAAAACAATTTTTAGAGCAGTTTTAAACGCACAGCAAAATTGAGCACAAGGTGCAGGGAGTTCCTGTATAACCACTGCCCCCTCACATGCAGAGCCTCCCCAAACATCACCATCCCCCATCAGAGTGATGCATTTGTCTCAACTGGCACGTTTACACTGACACAATATTGCCCAAAGTCCATTGCTTATATTATTCTCTTTTATTGTTCTGTATTCTATGGGTTTGGAGAAATGTATAATGATACGTATCCACAATTATGGTATCATATAGAGCAGTTTCACAGTCCTAAAAATCTTCTGTCACCCCTAGCTCCTAGAAACCAGTGATCTTTTTACCATCTCCATAGTTTGGACTTTTCCAGAAGGTCATATAGTTGGAATCATATAGTATGTAGCCTTTTCAGATTGGCTTAGTAATATGTATTTCACTTCGTAATATGCATTTAAGGTTCTTCCATGTCTTGCCATGGCTGAATAATATCTGATTACTTGGAACTTACAACTGGCTGTGTCACAGTTTATTTATCCATTCACCTACTGAGGTATATCTAGGATGTGTCCATGTTTTGACAATTATGAATAAAGCTGCTATAAACATCCTGGTGCAGGACTTTGTGTGAACATAAATTTTCACTTTCTTTGGGTAAATACCCAGGAGCACAATTCTGGATCCCATGTTAAGGATATGTTTACATTAAATTAGGTGGGAAAACAAGCAAACAAAACCCCTGTCTTCCAAAGTGTCTCTGCCATTTTGCATCTTCACCAGCAATGTATGAGAGTTCCTACTGTTCCACATCCTTGCCAGCATTTCGTGTTGTCAATGGTCTGAATTTTGAACATTCTAACATGTGCAGTGGTATTTCATTGTTTTAATTTACATTTCCCCAATGATATATGATATGAAGCACCTTTTCATATGCTTGACATCTATATATCTTCTTTGGTGAGGTGTCTGTTAAGGTTTTTGGCTCATTTTTAAATAGGGTTGTTTTCTTATTTTTGAGTTTTTAGAGTTCTTTCTGTTCTTTTAATATCAGTCCCTTATCAGATGTGTCTTTGCAAATATTGTCTTCTAGGCTGTGGGTTGTCTTTTTATTCTCTTGACAGTATCTTTCCCAGAACAGAAAATTTTAACTTTCAGTTCTTTCATGGATTATGCCTTTGGTATCATATGTAAAAAGTCATCAGCAAACCCAAGGTCATCATCTAGTTTTTCTGCTATGTTATCTTCTGAAATTGTATAGATTTTTTTTTTACACTTAGGTCTATGATCTATTTTGAGTTAATTTTTGTAGAGTGTAAGGTCTGTGTCTATACTTAGTTTTTATTAATTGAATTTATTGTGGTGACATTGGTTAATAAAATTATATAGGTTTCAGGTATACAGTTCTACAATACATCATCTGTGTACTGTATTGTATATTCACCACACCAAGTCTGCAACCAGTTTTTGCATGTGGGTGTGTAATTATTCCAGCAACATTTGCTGAAGAGAATGTCTTTTCTCCACTGTATTACCTTTGTTTCTTTGTCAAAAATCAGTAGACTGTATTTATATGGTCTATCTCTGTGCTGTCTATTCTGTTCCATTAATTTGTCTATTATTTTGCCAAAACCATATTGTCTTGGTAATTGCAGCTTTATAGTTATTGTTAAAGTTGGGTTGTGTCTGTTCTCCAGCTTTGTTCTTCTCTTTCAACATCATGTTGGCTATTCTGGATCTTTTGCCTTTCCATAGAAACTTTAGAATCAGTTTGTCAATATCTACAAAATAACTTGCTATGATTTTGATTGAGATTGCATTTAATCTATAGTTTAAATTGGGAAGAACTGGCATCTTAATGATACTGAGTTTCTATCTATGAACTTGGAATACTCCTCCATTTATTTAGCTCTTCTGTGAATTAATAGCATCTGTACAGCTAATGCCTTTAACCTCCTCTCCAAGATACAAAAACCTTAGAAGACTTTACTTGTTTATTTTTTATTATACTTTATTGATTATGCTATTACAGTTGTCCTGATTTTCCTCCTTTGCCCCCCTCCACCCAGCATTCCCTGCTCTCTCAGGCAGTTGTCCCCCCACCATTGTTCATGTCCATGGGTTTTGTGTATAAGTTCTTTGGCTATTCCCATTTCCTATACTGTACTTTATATCCTCATGGCTATTCTATAAATACCTATTTGTACTTCTAAATCCCGTCACGTGTTCACCCATTCCCCCACATCCACTTCCATCTGGTATTAATGAAAACTCTCCCTGTATCCATGATTCTCTCTTCTTGTTTGCTCAGTTTGTTTTTTAGATTCAATTGTTGATAGATATGTTCTTATTGCTATTTTAATGTTCGTGGTTTTAATCTTCTTTTTCTTAAATAAGTCCCTTTAACATTGCATATAATAATGGTTTGGTGATGATGAACTTTTTTAGTTTTTTGTCTGGGAAGCTCTTTAGCAACCCTTTGATTCTAAATGATAGCTTTGCTGGGTAGAGCAATCTTGGCTGTAAATCCCTGCTTTTCATGACTTCGAATATTTCTTGCCTATCCCTTCTAGCCTGCAAAGTTTCTTTAGAGAAATTAGCTGATGGTCTTCTTTGTTCTTGCTGCTTTTAAAATTCTTTTTATCTTAGCCTTGACTGATGTAGCTCAGTGGATTGAATGCGGACTTTGAACCAAAGTGTCACTGGTTTGATTCCCAGTCAGGGCACATGCCTGGGTTGCAGGCCAGGTCCCCAGTGGGGGCAACGTGAGAGGCAACCACATGTTGATGTTTCTCTCCCTCTCATTCTCCCTCCCTTCCCCTCTGTCTAAAAATAAATTTTAAAAATAAAATTTAAAATAAATAAATAAAAAATATTTTTAAAGATTCTCTTTATCTTTAACCTTTGACATTTTAATTATGATGTGTCATGGAGTGGGCCTCTTTGCATCCATCTTGTTTGGGACTCTGTGCTTCCTGGGTTTGCATGTCTATTTTCTTCACCAAGTTAGGGCAGTTTTTTTTTTTTTTTAATTATTTTCAATTTCTTACTCTGTCTCTTCTCTTTCTGGAACTCCCATGATGCTACTGTTGGAATGCCTGAAGTTGTCCCAGATTCTGCTTATATTATCCTTGTTTTTGTTGGATTCTTTTTTTTCTTGTTCTTCTGATTGGTTGTTTTTTGCTTCCTTATGTTCCAAATCATTGTTTTGATTCTTGGCTTCATCCACTCTACTGTTGTTTCCATGTAAATTGTTCTTATTTCCATTAGTGTATCCTTTATTTCTTATTGGATCTTTTTTATGCTGGTGAGGTTCTCACTAAGTTTCTTGAGCATCCTTATAATCAGCGTTTTGAACTCATCATCTGATAGATTGCTTATCTTCATTTGTTTAACTCTCTTTCTGGAGTTTTGATCTGTTCTTTCATTTAGGTCATGTTTCTTTGTGTCCTCATTTTGGCATCCTCCTTGTGTTTGTTTCTATGTATTAGGTAGAACTGCTTTGATTCCGTGTCTTAGTAGTGTGGCCTAATGTCGTAGGTGCCCTGTAGGATCCAGTGGCACAGCCTCCCCTATCACTCAGCCTGGATACTCAGGTTGCATGCTTCGTGTGGGCCTAGTACATCCTCCTCTTGTAGTTGAGCCTTGCTTGCTGTTGGCAGGTCAGTGAAGGATTTACCTAGGCCAGTCAGCTGAAAGGATTGGCTGTGAGCCTTTACCATCAACCTCCACCCTTTGTGGGAGATCAGCAGTACACGGGCAGGGTGGTGGTGCTCTGATGTGGTCTGTATCTGTCCACTAGGTGTGCTGGCCCTAGGGTTTTCTGGGTGGTGCAGGTCAAAGTCAGCTCCCACCTGTGCTTTGCCTGGGGTCACCATGCATGAGCTATAAAGCAGTCTGAGATGGCCGCTAATTGTCCTGGGCTTGGAAATTCCTAGGCAAAGCCAAGCTGTGAATTTAGGCTGGCTGCTGCTAATGCTGGGCCCGTGGTTCACTAAGGCCAGTTGTTGCTTGTATAAGAGGGTTTAGGAAGTCTAGCAGTTTGAGCCAAGACTAGCAATTCAGTTAGAAAAACAGCTTGGGTGGGCCTACAAATTGGGTGGGGCGGGGCCTCTGCCTCTCCAAGGCAGGTCAGATAGTGTTGGCCAGGTTGATGGAGTCTCAGATACGGCACCATCTTGCTGGCTCTGTGGCTCTGTGAGGGGAGGGTTTAGGAAAGGGACAATGGCCTCTGCTTGCCTTGATGCCAGGCACTTCGGTTTCTCTCAGTATGCCACTGGTGCCTTTTAAGTTGCTACACTGGTGCTGGAGCTCAGAGGGAGTGAGTCTAAGTAGGTGAGTCCAAGTGCGTGTTCTTTAAGAGGAACTGCTTGGGGCTCCAGAAGTTTCTTCCAGCAATTCAATCCTCACTGGTTTTTCCAGCCAGAAGTTATGGAGACTTATTCTTGGCACTGGAATGCTGGTCTGGGGGGCCTAGTGTGGGTCTACAACTCCTTGCTCCCAAGATATCCCTCTCAAATATTTACCTACCACATGTGGGTGTGGGATCAGCCCATTCTGAGTTCATCTCTTCTACCAGTTTGGATAGATGTAGTTTCTTTAATTCTGTAGTTGTCAGACTTCTATTCAACTCAATTTCTGACAGTTGAATGATGGTTTTTCTATATTTTAGTTGTAATTTTAAAAAATATTTTATTTATTTATTTTTAGAGAGAAAGGAAGGGAAGGAGAAAGAGTGGGAGAGAAACATCAATGTGTGGCTGTCCCTCAAGTGGCCCCCACTGGGGACCTGGCCCGCAACCCAGGCACGTGCCCTGACCGGGAATCGAACCAGTGATCCCTTGCTTCACAGGCCCACGCTCAATCCACTGAGCCACACCAGCCAGGGCTTTAGTTGTAATTTTGATGTTTTTGTGTGAAGAGGCAAACCATGTCTGCCTATGCCGCTATCTTGAGCAGAAGTCCGGAACTTAGAACACTTTAACTCAAACCACTCTCTCCCAAATTATATGCTATTCCTGTCCATAATTTTTGTTCCTTTTAACCACACAATTAGAGATGATGATGATGATGATGATGATGATTTTATAAGGTCAAGTGTTTGCTTAGGTTTCTCCATATGTTTATAATTTTGTTGCTCATTTTTCCTTCTAATACCATAGACTGTTCTTCTGAACTCACTTATAATTCTTCCTGAAGTATATCTTTTGTAATTCTCCCTGAAGTATATCTTTTTGAGTCAAGGGTCTATTGGTGGCAGGTCCTATCTGAAAATATCTTTTTCTGCTCTAGTTCTCAAGTAAGAATTTTGGTGAATATAAAATTCTAGTCGTTTTTGAGGGATTTTTTTTGTTAATATTTTGAAGACATCATTGAACTGCTTGTTGGCTTCTGTTTTTAAGTAAGTCAACAATCAGTTTGTCACTCTTTGTCTTCCTGTCTTGAATATATCCTTGTCTCTGGTATTCTGCAATTTTACCACAAAACCATCTAAATATACATTTCCTCTTATTTTTATTTCATGAGATCTGTTGGGCATTCTGAATCTGACCATTCATGTATGTACCAGATAGAACTAGATTAAGCACATATGACGGAAATCTCAAAATAATAGTAGTTTATAAAAGATAAAACATAATTTTTCACATAAAGTAGTCAGGTGTGAGGCAATCTTTATCTGTTATAAGGTGTTTTATCTCATCATCCCACTTCCCTATAACCCATGACTTTATTTCTCAAGGTCCAGCCCTCACACCTGCATTCTAATGAGCTGTAAGGTGCATGGTAAGGAGGGCTTGTATCTTTTTCTCTAAGGATACCTCCCAGAAGTCTTACACTTCTGCTTATTTTTCATGCCCAGAACTTATTATGCAACTTCAGTAGGTAACATTGCCACCTCCAATAAATTTGTAGTTTTGACATAAAGAAGAGAACAATAGTTGTTGGGATAAGCAACTGACAATCTCTGGCAGTTTACCTTTTATCTATTAAACAGCCATTTTACACTCACTTCCCTATAGAACACACTCATCTCCCAAAAGAAAAAATTTCAAACTTCCAACCCATTATATCTAGCTGTAAGTTCAGTATCTTTAGGTGACATAAAGCTCTTCCTGTCAGGCTCAGATGTGACTCTTTATGTTCTAGTGACCAAGCTAAAAGAGAAACCATTTGATGAACAATGATTGAGAGGATTAGGTTAACGTGATTCAAAGTCTCATCAGAAATAGGGAGAATGGGAAGCATTCAGCAGTCCCTGGTCCACAGCAATCACCAAGTGTAGTGGAGCAGATCTGGTGGAGACTTCCAGCCTTGATACAGGGATTGCTTCCTGGCTAGCCCACCTGGGAGCCTCAGGTTCCTCTAGGAAAAACATCCTGTTCTATATGAGTAGCTCTTTGTGGTCATGTCCCTGCCTTCTCTGAGTTTCTTCCTTGTTCCTCATCCTTCATTGTTCCTTGTTCCTCAGCCACATCTGAGTGGGCACTGGCAAGTCTTTGTGAAGCTGCACTGGCTCACTGTCTGCCTCTGCTGGTGCATATTTGGGGCTTGTGGTGCCCTTTGGGACATTTAACTGTCTCAGGTTGCGGTAGGCCAGACTTGGGATGTTTTGGGCAGTACAGTTCCCTTGAAAACTTAGTAGGCTTCCAGGTTTCTGCTTGAAACCAAGTTGATTTCTTTTCAACCTTGAGACCATCAATTGTCAGAATATCATCTAGAGCATAAACCTTCCACTCACTACTCCTCTCAAGGGTAACCGCTATCCCAACTTCTAATGTCATCGATTTCTTTTGCCTTTTATACAATTTTTATAAATTATATAAAAATTATGTTTTTATAAACATATGTTTTATAAAATTATGTTTTTATAAATTATATAAAAATTATGTATAAATATGCATATATGGGATAATAAGTGCATGTTTTTATGTCTGGCTTGTGTTGTTCAAAGCCCTAAATATTTGTGGGAATCATCCATATTGTTGCATGTGGCTGTAATTTGTTTATTCTGATTGTTTTTTAGTATTCTATTGTGTCAATATTCCACAAATAATTGCTCTATTCCACTGTTGATGGGTGTTTTGGGTAACCACTTCTTTGGGACTAGCGTAATACTACAACTATAAATATTCTTATATTTGCCTCTCAATGAATTCATGTACATATTTCTGGTGAATAGTATCCCAGTTACCTATATTTGCATGACAAGGTGCCCCAAAACTTAGCAGCATCAAACAACAGTTTATTGTACTCACAGGTTCTGTGGGTGAGGAATTTGGGTAGGACGCGGAAGGTATGGTTTCTCTCTGCCCCCCATTGTCTGGGATCTCAGCTGGAAAAACTAAAATGGCTGGGGTGATACAATGGCTCGGGACTTGAATCATGTGGGGACTTCTTCATTCACTTACCTGGCGGTGTCAGCGCTGGAATAACTCAAAGGCTGGGCTCAGCTGGGATTCTGTTCCAGGGTACTTATCCACAGCCCCTCCATGTGGCTTAAGCTTTCTCTACAGTATGGTGGCCTCATATAATCAGACTTCATACTTGGAGGCTTGGGGCTCTAGAAATTCATTTTCTAGCAAGCAAAGTGGAAACAGAAAAACCTGTCATGATCTAGCTTCAGAAGTCACACAGTGTCACCGACACCATGCTTTATTGGTGAAAACAATCAGAAGCCCTCAGTGATTCCAAGGCAGTGTATATATGCATCCACTTCTTGATGAAGCAAGTGCCAAAGAATCTGCAGCTGTGTTTTAAAACTGCTACATATCCAGGACCAAAGTTTCTGGGTCATAGCACATGCATATGATCAGCTCTAGTACCGCCAACCAGCTGTACAGCATAGTCCTAACAACTCATACATGAACAATGCATGAGAGTTCTGGGTGCTCTACATTCCTGCCAGCACTGATGTTACTTTTTTCATTTTAGCTCTTCTGGTAGGTGTGAAGTAGTAGCACATTTTAATATTTTACAAAATATTTTATTTATTTACTTTTAAAGAGATGGGAAGAGAGGTAAAAATAGAGAGAGAGAAATATCAATTGGTATTGCTTTCTGTATATGCCTCGACCCCAGCCAGGATGAACCTGCAACCCAAGCACACGCACCCCTTGCTTTGCAGAATGACGCCCAGCCAACTGAGCCACACTGGTCAGGGCAGCACATTTTAATCTTAACTTGCATTCTTTTTTGCATTTCCCTGATGATTGATACAAGCTTTAGTGGGCTAGATGGTGCCCCCCCCCCAAAGATATCAGGCCCTCATTCCTGGAAGTTGTTAACATTATCTTACATGGTCAAGTTTTTGTAGATGTGATTAAGTTAAGGATTTTGAGATGAAAAAATTATCTTGGATTATATTATGGGCCCTAAATGCCATAACAAGTGAGTGTCCTTATCAGGGTAAGGCGGAGGGAGATTAGACATACACAGGACAGAAAGGAAGGTGAAGATGGGGGCAGAGATGGTATTGATGGAGCCACAAGCCAAGGAATGCCAGCAACGCCCAGAGACTAGAAAACACAAGGAACAGATTTTTGCCCAGTGCCTCCAGATATAGTGTGACCTTGCCAAAACCTAGATTGCAGACTTTTAGCTTCTAGAACTGTAAGGAAATAAATTTCTGTTGCTTTAAGCCACCAAGGCTGTGGAAATTTGTTGTAGCAATTCCAGGAAACTAATTTAAGAACATTTGTTTATTGACCATTTGGATATTCTGTTTTGTGGGGTGCCTATTCAAGTGTATTGCCTGTTTTTTATTGGGTTAGCTGCCATATGTTAATTGAATTGTGGGGTTGTTTTTTTTTTTAAAAATATTCTGAATATAAGTTGAACTGGTTTGCATTCTTTGGGAAGCAAACTGAGTTGGAAGGCTTATTGTGGAATAACACCTATGAAAAAGAGGAGAGGAGAAGAGAGGGGAGGGAAGGGGAGGGGAGGGGAAGGAAGGAAAAGGAAGGAAAAGAAAGGAAGCAGGGTTGGGGAGGGGAGCCATCAGACAACAGTACATACATGAAGGCCTCTGACAGCCCAACAGGGAGCTCTGGAGCAAAGCTGCCCATTAGAGGAGCCCCCCAGGGGTAGAAAGAGCCAGGCCCTTGTACTACTGCCTTGTTTGTCACTGGTAGAGAACACCCCACAAAGAACATGTTCAGTCCACAGTGCTTTTCTCAATCATTGCTCACAGACCACCACAAGAAGAGTATGACCTTGGCTCAAAAGCCAATGTAGACCTGAACAGCAGGCGGGGGGGGGGGGTTGAGAGTTGACCACACTTCTCATAGCTCCGCAGTAGGTCCTTTCTTATAGGGGGATCTGAATGGTGTATCTGTGTCTATTGGAAGTATCTTCTTCCAGTCTGTTCTTGCCTTTCACACTTTAAATGGCATTTTCGGATGAGCCAAAGTTTTTGATCTTAATATAGTTCAATTTGCCATTTTTTTCTCCTTTATAGTTAGTAATTTTTATGTCATGTTAAGAAATATTTGCCTATCCCAAGTTCCTGGCAGGGGTCCAATGCTCAGCCTGCAGGCCACATGCGGCCCAGAACGTCTATGAATGTGGCCCAACACAAAGTTGTAAATTTATTTAAAACCTTTTTTTGCCTGGCTGGTGTAGCTCAGTGGATTGAGCACGGGCCTGCGAACCAGATACTCGCGGTTCGATTCCCAGTCAGGGCACATGCTGGGGTTGCAGGCCGGTTCCCTGCAGGCCAGTTCCCAGCAGGGGACCCACGAAAGGCAACCATACATTGATGTTTCCCTCCCTCTCCTTCCCTTCCGCTCTAAAGATAAATAAATAAATTTAAAAAAAAACACCTTTTTTTGCTAATCAGTTTTTGTTAGTGTTTGTGTATTGAATGTGTGGCCCAAGACGGCTCTTCTTCTAGTGTGGACCAGAGATGCCAAAAGGTTCAACACCTCTGTACCTAAAGGATTATTTTTTAACCTTTCACGTTGACACCTTCAGTCTACCTGGAATTGATTTTTGTGAAGGATATGAGGTAGGAGTCTAGATTCATTTTGTTCCTTTGACTATTCAATTGCCCTAGAAAAGTACATCTTTCTGTCTGTCCCCACTGTATTGCTGGTGTCACCTTTGTCATCAATCAGGTGAACATATACACATTAATTTACATTTCCCTGATAACTAATGATGTTGAGCATCTTTTCATGTACTTATTTGCCATTTGTATATCTTCTTTTAGAGAAATGTCTATTCAGACTCTTGGCCCATTAACATTTTTTTATTATTGTTGTTCAATTACAGTTGTCCGTACTTCCCCCCATTACTCTCCCTTGCCCTACCCAGCCCCCACCTTCCACTTTCTGATTATTTGTCACATTAATTGAGTTGTAGAATCTCTTTATATTTCTACCAAGTCCTTTATCAATCATGGTATTTGAGCACTTTTCTCCTGTTATTTCTGAACGGTCAACTCTATTTCATGGATCCACGTGCACTGTTCTGCCAGCACCACACTGCCTCGGTTACAGTGGCTTTACAGTGAGTTTTGAAATTAGAAGTGTGAGTACTCCAACTTTATTCTCTTTCAAGATTATCTTGGCTGTTTTGGGTACAGTTGATTTTGGTATATCACCTTTATATCCCTCAAATTTCTAAAGTCATTTAATTACAATAGTTTCTTCAAATATTCATTTGGGTTTTCTATATACATAAATATGTCATCTAGAAATAATAGCATATTTCCCCCTTTCTGTTTGGTCAGTCTTGATAGTCTTACTTCTCTCTCACATTTCCTACTCTTTCTTTTCTTTTTTCCCCCCAACCTCTCCCCCCCCCCAGCCATCCCCACCTCCCTGCCTGATTCCACCACTCCTTGGTTTTGTCCACGTGTCCTTTATAATTGTTTCTGAAAACCCTTCATCCTCCCCCCACCCGTCCATTATTCCATCCCATCTCCTTTCTGGTTACTGTCTGGTCTTCGTTTCTTATTTCTTTAAACATAGTTATGTTCTGCTATATATCCAATGATTGCATATCTATTGTTTTGCAGGATCTGCTTCTTCATTTTACTCTTTCTGCTGACTCTAATTCATGGAGGCTTCTCCCCTTAAATACTTTATGATTTCTTTATTGTTATCTCATATTTCTCAGTGTTTTATCTGTTGTGATGTGAGGTGTGGGTTTGGCATGTGTACCTCTTAGGAGAATTTGTATTTCTTCTGCCAGGTGCCTGGGGTACTATCAACCTGTCTTCACTAAGTGTTTAACTTTGAGTTTGTAGTTGCATAAAGAGTGTGAATTCTGGCCTTTAAGAAAAATTCCGGCCCTTAAGCAGGCTCATGATTAGGAATTAGAATTTTTTCCATTCCACTTAAAGCCAAGACCTAGACAGAAGAACTTTGAGGGCGTTTTTCTTTTTTCTTTCAGTTACCTTTCAGAGATATTGGCTTGAGAAGGAGTCTCGTGACCAGACAGACAGATATCTTCAGGGTGAGTCCCGACATCAGCATTTGCCTACCTATGTATTTGGAAATTCTCGTCTTGGGCCTCTGAATATTTCCTTTGTTTTTTCACTACTTTAACCCTACATTTAAAAATGTTGTTTAAAAATATTGTATTCAGCATTTCTGAGTGCTCTACATTGGTAAGATTTCGCTGGCGTCTCTGCTGGGAACAGTCACTTCTGAATGACTGCTCATTGACAAATTCAGCTCCAGGCTGATCTGAGCATGTCCCAACCAATCAGGTGCCTTAGGCTCACCCATAGGCTTATTGCACAACAGACTTCCTTCTTTATAAGACAGTTGTGCTTGACCATAGGATTTTCTTCTCTCTGTTAGAGTTCATACAGAGGGTTTGACAACAATCAATTGCTCTCACTGGGCAGTTTTGTACCTTCCTTCTGCCCTGAGGACATGTGGCAAACATCTGAAGACATTTTGGGGTTGTCACAGTTGAGAAGGGGGTGCTACTGGCATCTAGTAGGTAGAGACCTGACATACTGCTTCCGGCATGCAGAACACCCTGTACACAACAAAGATTGTTTGGCCGCAGCTGTCAATAGTGCCAAGACTTAGAAACCCTGGACAATGATCATAATATCTTTTAAAATCTTACAGAAGTCTCAAGTACAGGTGTGACTGCTGCTGTTTTTTTCTAAATCCTTTGGCCTAGATATACACATTTTAAATGTCTGTCAAAAATTAATGACAAACATTTAAAGATGTTTGTCATTAAATTCTGAAAGAGAACAAACATTGCTACCATCTGTTGAACACTGTTTCTGCTTTAGGCACAGTGCTACATGTGTTAACAAAGACAGTGACATTTATTTCACCATAGTCTCCAGAACGTCAGTGTTTTTGGTCAAAGGTTGACAATAAAGGTTTCAGAGTAAATGATAGGTAATTCAATTTTCAAGTACATTGTGCAGTTCAAAGCAGAAACAATTTAGGCTGAGTTTCTGGGCACAAAAATATGCATTATTGCAAAGCTGGATTTTAGTTTGATCCATATATCACAGTGTGACAGATGTGACTGCACTAACTTTTCCTCTGACTTTCAAAAAAGCTAGAGATGCAAACATGAGCCTGACATTCACCTCCCAGCATTGTGACTCAGGCTGTAGATAAGAAACATTCCTATGATCTCTCCCTTGTTTCCCATTACAGACTCTACCTGTCACAGCCTGTGATGGCCTCCTGCAAGGGCCTTCCTTTTAGGGAAGGAAAACTGAATAATGACTTGGAAACTTGCTCAGTAGCATCAAGCACACTTGCATAGTTAGAAAGGAGAAATCTTCACAAATATAGGGCCATTTAACTTGAAGAAGAGTCCCACAGCATTGCCCAGGGCAGTGGACAGGGATAGAACAAGCAGCTATAAAGCAGAAATGGAATAAAGATTTTATCTTGATTAGTAAGGACTGTGTGGAGTTTGGAGAATGAATCTGAGGCAGTGTTCAAATCTAACAGGAAAGAGTACAGTTATCAACTAGCCATATTTTCTGTTTGCTCTGATGTCTTACTTTCATTTGAGAAAGTCGTGATTAATCAGGAAAAGTTATTGACTGTCTCACTTATGTCACTTATATAAGGTTAGGAAAGAGGTGAGTCTGCCCTTATTAACACACACAGCAAAAAGGGTACAGTGAGTGCTGGCCCATGTCACCCCCGTTTATCCACGCTTCTCCATCGTTCCAGAATAATTTACAACTCTCTTTTCTGGATCTCATTCTCAGTAGCTCAGTAGATCAGCTCCTAATTCTCTCTTAAAATTTCCAAACTCTTTGGGGTGCATGGCTTAGCTCCTTTGACAGTGGCATTTTTGACATCACCCTGACAGTGAGCCTGTGACCATGTGCTTGGAACTGAGAGTAAAGAACACAGTCAGTGTCCCTAATCCTGCCTTGGAGCACATCAAATACTGCCACCTCTGTGTTTTATCAGTTGGAGGAGCTTGTGTTGTATGTTACCTAGATTTCAAGCAAAATATCTAGAAAAGAGATGATGTGGTAAATGACTTAGGAAAGGACACTTTGACGGGCACGAACCTACTGTGACCTTGCTCTGGCTGGAGACAGTGCTCAGACAGGTTTCCTGGGTAAGGCTGTCAGATCAAATACAAGATGCCTAGTTAAGATTTAATTTCAAATAGACTAGGAATTATTTTTAAAAGGTATTAATATGTGTCATTTGGTATACTGTATTATGCCATATATAATGCATGCTCACATTTTTTGCTCAAACTGTCAGGAAAAAATCTTTCGTTTGAATTTTTTAATTCAATTATTTATTTACTTACATTTAGATACTGGCTTTTTGTATTGTAAAGAAATTTTAGCTTTTATTTGTAAACATATTATGGTACAGGAAATTTTATGTAACAAATAATTGCAAGACACAAGAACAGATAAAAGGTATTTCAGGTACTATCTACATACAATGTGCATCCTTACTTTTTCCTAAAAAATTAGACAAGAAAGTGAACGTTATATATGGCAAAATAAGGTATATTCTATAACTAAGTACAGCCAACACTGGATCCCAAAGCCAGACTTTTGGGTGCCCTGCAGGTCGGCCAGGGCTCCGCAGGTCTCAGCCTGAACTTTCTTCTCTTCTCTTGTTCCTGATGTGCATGCCTGGGAGCAGCCTGGGCCCATACCACAGCCCTGACTCAGCAGAATGCTGGGAGGAGAACCGCTGCCTCCCAGGCCTCTGTGCTGGAAGGTCTCACTTCTTCAAGGCTCCTGTGGAGGGATTCCCAACTCTGGACAGGTTTGAAGTGCTGCCTGGCAGCCTGAGAATGGGTAGTGGTCACTGTGGACACAGCCCTGGACAGCACCCAGAGGTGTCATAAACAGGGGGCAGGGTGTTGCCAGGCCCTCAAGAGCATACTTTCCTACCCTCCTCCCTGGAATCTAGAGGAGGGAGAGGGATTCTTCCTCTTCCCACCCACCCCACCCCAATCAGCAAGAGAAACTCTGAGATGGGTCAGGACAGGGCCAGGTACGCACATCTCCTCTATGGAGCCCCAGCTTACACTTTTCCGATGGAAAATCCCTTGGTAGCCCTGCCTACCCTCCTAAAAGGGGACCCTCATCCTGCTTCAGGGCTTCACTGTCTGCCTACATGCATGGCTGCTGACTTGACTTCACTGGCTTTATTCCCACAGTTTACTAGGCACCCTTAGGGTATAGATCCTGGTTTCTAATACCATTCTCCTGTAAAAGGAACCAGGGCTCCTAGGAGAGATAGGTTCCTAGGACTGGGGCAAGTAATACAGAAGATGAGCCTGGAGCATCTTGTAGTGCCAGAAAGTAAGGAGTGAGACAGAAAGAAAAGAAAAAAAAGGAAGGAAGGAAGGAAGGAAGGAAGGAAGGAAGGAAGGAAGGAAGGAAGGAAGGAAGAGGGGGGAGGAAGGAAGAGGGGGGAGGAAGGAAGAGGGGGGAGAGAGGAAGAAAGAGAAGAGAGAGAGAGAGGAAAGAAGGAAGAGAGAAAGAAAAAGAAAGAAAGAAGGAAGGAAGGAAGGAAGGAAGGAAGGAAGGAAGGAAGGAAGGAAGGGAGGGAGGGAGGGAGGGAGGGAGGGAGGAAGGAAGGAAGGAAGGGAGGGAGGAAGGAAGGGAGAAAGAAAGAAAAGAAAGAAAGAAAGAGAGAGAGAAAGAAAGAAAGAAAGAAAGAAAGAAAGAAAGAAAGAAAGAAAGAAAGAAAGAAAGAAAGAAAGAAAGAAAGAAAGAAAGAAAGAAGGATTAAAAAAAAAAAAAAAAAAGCCCTGGCAGCCTAACTCTGGATTGAGCATAGGCTGTGAGTCAAGATGTTGCTGATTCGATTCCTAGTCAGGGCATACGCTGGGTTGCAGGCCAAGTCCCCATTTGGGGGCACACAAGAGGCAACCACACATTGACGTTTCTCTCCTTCCCTTCCTCTCTCTCTAAATATAAATAAAAAAATTAAAAAAAAAAGAAAGACCACACACACACACACACACACAACAAAGCACACTGATGGGGTTATGTCAAAGAGGCTCAAGAGCCAATTGAAAGAGTGCCCATTGGACAAGGCTGGAACAAATTATTCAGAGTAACAAAATAATGAAAGTAATATGGGATCATAACCCAAAATATGCAATAAATAACCATGAGTTCATACTGATAAAAATAAATGATTAAATAAACAAATAAATGGAAGAAACAAATTTCTGATGCAGAAGAGCTTATCAACAACACCAACAAAAAAGATGTTTTAGGCTGCAATAAAGAACAAACAGCATTTATTTGAGCAAATAAGGACAGCAATCTATGAGTCACAGGTTCAGGGAGCAACCTGAGTTGAGTTCCAAAGAGAGCAAAGGAAGGCAGGGTGTTAGGCAAAATCTACAAGTGTGCCCTCCATGTGAATGAAGGGTTCTATCTAGGTTAACAAGGACACTGGGTTAGGGGCTATATGGGAACTCTCTACTACCTTCTCAAGTTTCTGTAAAACTATTCTAAAATTAAAAGTTCATTTTTTAAAGCTCTTTATTTTAAAAATATGTAATATACTCACATACATGTTTTGTTTTAAAGAGTATAAAAACTTTTTATACAAATGTCATTTTAAAGGTGCATTTTTCTTTTTAAAAAATATTGGCTTGGTCCCATCCTGTTTTCATCTAGGCACATCAGCATCCCCATGTCAGGTTTCTATATGAAAACCCTTGTAATTTTCCTTTCACATTCTATTTACAGTCACATATACATGTATACACATAGTGGGTTTTTGTTATTGTTCCTTTTAGAAAGTTTATTAGCATAGATTATTCATTTTACATTTTTTATTATTCATTTTACATTTTACACTATACATTTCACATTTCTTTTGTGGAAATTCCTGCAAATCTGATACTTTCAATAGCTGTATAGTACTCTCTAGTGTAGATGTATCATTTATATTGTATTGATTGTACTATTACAGTTGTCCCAGTGTTTTTCTCCCTTTTATCCCCCCTCTGCCCTGCACTGCCCCCCCACTCTCCAGCATTCCCCACCTTAGTTCATGTCCATGGGTTGTACATATAAATTCATTTGCTTCTCAATTTCCTATACTATTCTTAACCTCCCCCTGTCTATTTTGTGCCTACCTATTATGCTTCTTATTCTTTGCATCTTTCCCCCAATTCTCCCCCTCCCTACTGATAACCCTCCATGTGATCCTATTCCTGTTCCAGTTATTTGCTTAGTTTGTCTTTGTTTTTTAGGTTCAGTTTTTGATAGTTGTGAGTTTGTTGTCATTTTACTATTCATAACTTTTGAACTTCTATTTGTTAGATAAGTCCCTTTAACATTTCATATAATAAGGGCTTGGTGGTGATGAACTCCTTGAACTTTACCTTATCTCAGAAGCACTTTGTCTCCCCTTCCATTCTAAATGATAGCTTTGCTGGATAGAGTAATCTTGAATGAAGGTTCTTGCCTTCATGACTTCAAATAATTCTTTCCAGCCCCTTCTTGCCTGTGAGGCTTCTTTTGAGAAATCAGCTGAGAGTCATGTGGGAACTCCTTTGCAGGTAAGTGTCTTCTTTCCTCTTGCTGCTTTTAAGATTCTCTCCTAGTCTTCAACCTTTGGTAACTCATTATGATGTGCCTTGGTGTGTTTCTCCTTGGGTCCAATTTCTTTGGGACTCTCTGGGCTTCCTGAACTTCCTGGAGTCCCAAGATTGGGGAAGTTTTTCTTTATTATTTGTCCAAATAAATTTTCCATTTCTTGCTCTTCCTCCTCCCCTTCTGGCACTTCCATGATTCAGATGTCAGAGCACTTAAAGTTGTCCCATAGGTTTCTAAGGCTCTCCTTATTATTTTTTAATTCTTGTTTCTTCATTCTGTGCCAGTTGAATGCTTATTTCTTCCTTTTCTTCCAAATTGTTGATTTGAGTTTCTTCTCTTCATTGTTGGTTCCCTGTATATTTTTCTTTATTTCACTTTGTGTAGCTTTCATTTCTTTCTTTATTTTATGACCGAGCTCGGTCAATTCTGTGAGCATCCTGATTACCAGTGTTTTGAACTGTGCATCTGATAGGTTGTCTATCTCCTCATCGCTTAGTTCTTTTTCTGGCATTTTCATTGGTTCTTTCATCTGGGCTATCTTTCTTTGTCTTGATGCACCTGTCACATGATAAGGAGTGGAGCTTTAAGTATTTGCCAGGGCGGGACAACCTTCTTCGCAGTGCTGTGGCATTGTCTGTGGGTGAGGGGTCACAGAGGGATTAATGACACTTGCTTTGCTCTTGTCCCACTTTCCGTCACTTCCCTCACTTCCTGTAAGTGGATTGCTAACTCTCCTGTGAGGCTGGGAGTTTCTCCCACCACAGCAACCCCCACAAATTTTTTATAGCCAGGGGTTTTGAGTCTTTAGTTTCCCACTCTGCAACCCTGGGTTTCACAGTCTGTCTCACTCCCTGTTCCTCCCGGCTTATCTGCTGTGGATTGTGGGACTGCCTGGTCAACCAGTTCCTCCTCACCCAAGCTGCCTGCTGTCCACCTCGCCTAGTCGCACATCCTCTGCTCTGGATCAGACTGGATGAATGTTTGTTTAGTTCTTTCATTGTTGGACTTCCAGGCAAACGATTTTCTGGCAGTTCTGATTATTCTTTGTTTTTAAATTGGTTGTTCTTCTTTTGGTTGTGCAAGGAAGCAAAGTGTTTCTGCCTCCACCTTCATCTTGGCCAAGACTGTCTACAAAAGTTCATTTTTAAAACAAAGAAATAGGGATATGATGTACAGAACAGGGAACTCAGTCCATAATATTGTATTAACTATTATATTAATGGTGACAGATGGTAATGGCTTACACTGGTAATCATTTCACAATGTACACCAATGTGATTACTATGTTGTACACATGAAACTAATACAATATTGTAGGTCAATTATACTTCAATTAAAACATTTTAATACAAAGAAAAATCTAGCTTTATTGAGTTTATGATTATGGAAACAGATAATAATGAAGATTCAAACAATATAGAAAATAAAGATAAAAGTAACAATCACTTGAAATCTCAGCCTGAACCAACTCTGAGTTCCTGTAGCACTTCTCCTGTGGTCAGATTCCCACTCTGTATTTCAATTGCCTTTTGACATCTCTATCTTCTTGTCTGTTAACATGAGCACTGTATACCTTTTTGCTGATGTGAATCTTGCTTATTGCTGTATCCTGACTGGTTAGCACTGTGTCTGGCACATAAGTGCCTCATCCATACTTGTTGGAGAATGCATTAATGAATGACTGCTCACACCTCACCTCCTCATGGTCAATTCTTCCAGCCCTGTCTCCAACTTGTACTATGAGTACCTCCCACTGGATTCCTGTGTGCTTCTTTGTTATGCACTCACCTGGTAGTGGGGCTCTGCCTTGTATCTCCATGGTGCTGACTGATGGCCTAGATCCTGCCTATTGCTTCTGCCTTATTCTCTAGGCTCATCGTTCCTCTGCTGGACTCGCTGCCCTCCCTGTATTCTGTGTCTGCCCCACGTGGTGAGCAGGTCTGGCTGGTTGTGGTCCTTCCTGGGACTCTCATTTCACTGCCACCAACTGGGCCATATCCTGCTGAGTCTCTAATGATGGCCCCATGCACAGAGAAGGGCATAGTCTCTATTTTGACAAAATATGTTTGACAATCACATGTTTTTTGCCTAGAAACAGTCAAAATCTAGAAGCAGGTAAGGCAACCTGGTACCTTACCTCATTCCCTGAGGATAGGATGGGTGGTTAAAGTACAAATAACTGGTACATCATGGACAACAACTAATCACAAAATAGGGGCCAGTATCACAGGCTCCCTTGACAGTCAAGGGAGCTCCCTCAGCCAGACCGATAAACCAGGCGCAGGAACCAGCAGTGAGACAGACCACGCAGGTCCCAGCAGCATGCAGGAAGCAGCAGAGGGGACCGCTATTGCCCCTCATTGACCCTGCCCCCCATACATCGTCACGACCCAGCCACTGGGTGGCCCCGCCCTGGTGAACACCTAAGGCTCCACCCCTCATACATAACAGGCGTGAACAAACCAAAATATTATGGCTCAAGAACAACTCAAAGCCCCAGAGCCAATAATTCTAAGTGACCAAGATATAGCCAACCTATCAGATGCACAGTTCAAAACACTGGTGATCAGGATGCTCACAGAACTGGTTGATTTTAGTCACAAATTAGAGGAACAAATGAACGCTAAACTAATTGAAATGCGGGAAATGCACAGGAAACCAATAGTGATGGAGAGGAAATGGGGACTCAAATCAAGGGAGTGAACCAGAAGAGAGAAAAAAAATGACCAAACAGAAAAAAAATGAAGGAACAAGAATTTTTTAAAAAATGAAGAAAGGCTTAGGAACCTCCAGGACATCTTTAAATACTCCAACATCCAAATTATAGGGGTACCAGAAGGGAAAGAGAAAGAGCAACAAGTGAAAAACTTATTTGAACAAATAATTAAGGAGAACTTCCTCAATCTGGCAAAGGCAATACACTTCCACAAAATCCAGGAAGCACAGAGAGTCCCAAAGAAGTTGGAGCCAAGAAGGAACACACCAAGGCACATCATAGTTACATTAGCCAAGATTAAAATGAAGGAGAGAATCCTAGAAGCAGCAAGAGATAAGGGAATAGTCACCTACAAAGGAGTTCCCACATGACTGTCAGCTGATTTCTCAAAAGAGACCTTACAGGCAAGAAGGAGCTGTAAAGAAGTATTCCAAGTCATGAGATCCAAAGACCTACATCCAAGATTGATCTATCCAGAAAAGCTTTCATTTAGAATGGAAGGGCAGATAAAGCACTTCTCAGATAAGGTCAGGGTCAAGGAGTTCATCATCACCAAGCCCTTATTATATGGAATGTTAAAGGGACTTATCTAAGAAAAAGAAGATAAAAAATATGAACAGTGAAAGGACAACAAACTCACAGTTATTAAGAACCACACCTAAAACAAAAGCAAACTAAGAGGACAGCTAGATCAGGAGCAGAACCATAAAAATGATCACATGGAAGGTTAGCAACATGAGGGGTGTGGGAGGAGGAAATGGGGGGAGAAGTTACAGAGAATAAGTAGCATAGACAGTAGGTAGAAAATAGACAGAGGGAGGGCAAGAATAGTAGGGGAAATATAGTATGTAAAGAATTTAGTTTATGTGACACGTGGACATAAACTAAAGGGGGGGAATTGTGGGGGAGGGGGCGTGCAGGGTGGAGGGGAATGAAGGGAGGAAATAGGACAACTGTAATGGCATAATCAATAAAACATATTTTTTAGAAAAAGAAAAAAAGAATGAAAGAGGCATTTAGCCAAGACCTTGAAGTGCATTCTACATGATCATTCTAGGAGCCAAGTATATAGGAGACTGACTGGGCCACCCAGCAACTGACAGCCCTCAGTGATGGTTACCCCTGATTAGGAAGGATCCCCTCTTTGGTGAGGTGGGAAGGAAAACATATTCCAAAGAAAATTCGGAATGGGAGAATGGACCCTTCATCTTCATTTGCAGCTTACACACTGTTTTTTGTGGGGGGTTTTGTTTGCTTGTTTGTTTGTGTTTTTGTTTTGGTTGTTTGTTCTGTATAGCTCTGTGTCAGATGAGCTTGCCCAATTGAGTGTGTGGAAGAAAACTCATGGCCTGAGTCAGTTCCAGGCCACATTAAACAAAGCAAGGCCTTCAGCACAAGGAGGATTTTTTGCCCTTCTTGGCAGGGACAATAGCATGGTAATTATAAAGAATTTGAGTCGAGGGAGTGTTATAATGAATGTTCTGTTCTAGGAATTCTGAGGCCCTGGATAAATCGTAGGAGCAGCAAGAAGTGCATTGCCCGAGGTCATGGCACTGTTTCTCTCTGGTAGAATGTCAGCAGGACCCCGGACAGTCAGTGGAGGTTGTTAGAAGGGAAAAGTCTCATTTCAAGCTTCTTAACTCCAAGTCCAGAGCTCTTTCCACCACCCCAGCAGACAGGATCCATAGTCTTCCCAAGCTCTGTGATGTCTTCAGAATCCCACATTTTGCCTGAGGTTAGAGAGGTGCTCTTTCTGACCAATATGTCAGAGTCTCTTCAGACCCAAGATCTGAAGTCTGAGACAAGCCATGTTTCTCAGCAAGGGACCATCATGGTGCCTTGACAGAAAAGCCAACCGTATGACCTTTTGAATTTACTAAACAGAACCTGAGAGGCACTTGCAAAATGATCTTAAGGACCTAACTGGATGAGTCTCATACTCCATTTCAGAGTATTTTTTCATAAACAATTGATGACACAAAATGAAAATGTTGCCTGTTGGCTGTGTTGATCAAATGGTACAAACCACCTCTCCATCTCAAAGGTCACTGATGTCTCCATTAACATTCAGAACATGTATCTCCTAAGTTTGCTCTTGGGACATTTGAGAAAGTAGCTTGATTTTTTAAAATTATTTTTTATTGAGTTATAATTAATATATAGTGAAATGCTCAGGTCTAACCTATAAAGTTTGATGATTTTGACAAACATATACATGGTGTAACTCTTACCATAGGAGTTAACTACATATTAATAAAGGGGAGCAAAAGGAATTAGACATTGAGCTTTGTAAACTGAGGTACATAAGCCTGCTCCCTTGACCAGGAAGCTATAGTATGCACAGACTCATCCATACACTCCAGGGGATGCTGTTGAGAAGACTTAATCCTAGGAGCACAGGGAATCTACCCCAGAGCACTGCCCACCCCTCCCTCTGGTACTGGATTGTTGGGGTGAGGGGTACAGCAGGAGGAAATTGACCAGAGAGGCCTGTCAGCCTAACTATGGGATGAACCCATCAAAAAGGTCATGAAAACTTGGCAAGTTAATTAGCTATTTTGACAAAGTATCTGGTCTGTCCCAAACCCAAGCTGATATAGTCCCAGGTTTACAAAGAAGTGCATTCTCCCTCACCCAGGACCCTGCACTCCCCCATACATTTGCACATTCTCTCTTGCCCAGGAACATACAACCATGTACTAGGTCTAGCAGCTACTGGGGCCACAGCAGACTATGGGCTCCATAGGACTAAGCTTTAATATGAAGCAGAAACTGTGGACAATGGCCTTTGACTTGGCCTTGCTGAAGACATGATTGAATTATTATCATGGTGGGATTAAGGGAGATGGCACAGTGCAAACCCAGGGGCAGATTTTCCCCTGCCCCTGAATAAACTGTCTTGCCACACCACAATCTCCCATGCGTGCGTGCTTGGAATGGCTTCCTTATGATCCTGTGGAAGAGCCTAATTTTCATTGACAACACAACCACCACCCCAATCAAGACATAAAACTTTTTCATCACCTAGAAAGTTCCTCCTCACCCTTTTCCATTCAGTCCCACTGTTCTGACTACTATCACTCTAGATTGGTTTTGACTTTTCTACAGTGTCTGTTATAAACTAAATATTTGTGTCCCTCAAAAATTCATATTTTCGGGGCCCAACGCAGGCTCTTCCAACCCATTCCACAATGGTGTATTTATTGCAACTAAAGTCAGCCCAGAAGTAGCCAGAGCAAGAAGAGCGCTCTGACTTTCCTTTGTCCCCTCAAAAGCAGGAAATAAATCTCCATGATAGGTGCCCTTTCCACTCTTGAAGGGCTTTGAGATACCTTTATCTTATAAAATCCAGAGCTGAAAAAAAGCCTGTATAAACTAACCTTCTAATACTTTCACTAATTTACTACCCAAGCCCAAACTTTGTTTAGATTCCTCACTTATGAATTCCCAAACCTGCTTAGATTCCTTTCCTTCTTTTAAAGATTTTATTTCTTTTTAGAGACAGAGGGGAAGGGAAGGAGAGAGAGAAACATCAATGTGTGGTTGCTTCTTGTGTGCCCCCTACTGGGGATCTGGCCCGCAACCCAGGCATGTGCCCTGACTGGGAATCGATCCAGTGGCCCTTTGGATTGCAGGCTGGCACTCAGTCCACTGAGCCACACCAACCAAGGCAGATTTCTTTCTAAAGAGCACTAACTTTCTTTGTCCTGTATATTTTTCACAAATTTATTGTGTTTTTACCTAAAAAATATACCAAAGTGCCTAGTTTGATCACTTTTTGAGCCTCATTTTATGATCTGGGCATTATATTGATTCTCCTGTGTTTGTATATTACATTGTGTCTTTTTTTTCTCCTGTTAATTTTGTGTCAATTTTATTATTTAATAAATAGTCCAACCAGAAGAACGAAAAAAAAAGTAAAGTGGGGAATTCTCTCCTGCTCCTCCTAAATATTTTGAAACCTCAACTGCCAATGTGTCAGTACTAGGAAGGGGGCCTTTGGGAGGTGTTTAGGTCAGGAGGGTGAAGCCATCATAAATGGGATTAGTGCACTTAGAGAGGCATCCCAGAGGGCTCTGTACCTTCTGCTCTATGAGGACACAGTGAAGATAGCTGTCTATGAACCAGGATGAGGGCCCTCACCAGATACCAAATCTGCCTGCACTGTCATCTTGGATTTCCTGCCTCTAGAAATAAATTGCTGTTATTTATGAGTCACTCAGTCTGTGGTATTCTGTTAAGCAGACCAAACCGACTAAGACAGTGTCATATAAGTGAAATAAAACAGTAAATAGTCTTTTGTATCTGTTTTCTTTCAGTTAGTGTATCTGTGAGATTCATCCATGTTGTCACATGTACTGGCAGTCCCTTCCTTTTTACTGCAGAAGAGTTTTCCACTGTATGTCCATTCTACAATTCATTTATCCTTTCATTTGTTGATGCATATTTGGGCTTTTATGGCTTGGGGCTGCTAAGAATAAAGCAGCTCTGGATATTTTTTGCAAATCTTCTTGTGTGATAGAAGTTTCATTTGTCTAGGAAAAATATCTAGTCATGGAATTCCTGGGTTATAATTGTACATTTAACTCTATCAAAGAACTGTGGCTTGTTTTTTGTTGTTGTTGTTGTTTTGTTGTGTTTTTTTTTAATGTAACCTTCCTGAAAGGATATTTAGAAATCACCTTGTAAAGATCACAGCAAAATAACCTCCACAGAGACAAGATGGTAACAGGGAGGTGACAGCTTTTTGAAAAAAGGCTGTTTTTCGATAGCTCCTGAATTAAGTAATTCCTGAGTAGATTGCATAATTGGTGCTAACTTTGGGCTATACCCAAGAAAGTGATTTACTCACATTGCTAATGGAAATGGACTAAACAGGGTAGCAGTACTGAAATACACTGAAGGTTACTCACACTGAAATGTTGGCAAAACCTTTTGGAATTTTGCCTTAAGCTCAACCAATTACAATTTAACAGAGTGATTTATTGAGAGTATTAGCTATGGAAAGGTCACCTTAGGAGAAGCTAATCTGGGTTCTGAATTTTCACTGCTTTAGACTCCTGTCCCACCCCGAGAAAGATAAACAAGATCTTCTGTGACTTGAGTGCTTTCACCCTTTGCCAGACGTATCATGAAAACATATTGTATGAGAAAGCAGCACGAGATAGCTTTTGTGTTTGGGTGATTGGACAAAAGAAAGGAATCTGACCCTGTTTGGATCCCTGGGAGCAGGAGCAAAGGAGTTTGACCACAGCTGGTTCCATGTGAGATAGTCCAGAATCCCTTGGAAGCCCTGCTTGTATTGGTAAGACCTCAGAAGAAGTGGTGAGGCCGGGAACTAGGAATTTTGGCTTAAAAAGCTTATGTGCAAGGCTGTACTTACATAGTCCTCTACCTGGAAAGTGGGGTCATTAAAAGTGGGAAGCTAGAGCTAGGTCAGGCTGGCCACTTAGTTGGAGCATCATCCCATATACCAAACAGGTTGCAGGTTCGATCCCCTGCCAGCACACATACTTAGCTTTTGGGTTTGATCCCTGGTATGGGAGGTAACTAATCAATGTTTATCTCTCATATTGATGTTTCTTTCTCTCTTTCTCTCTCTCTCTTCCTCTCTCTCTAAAATCAATAAATATATCCTTGGGTAAGCATTTAAAAAAGGTGGAAAGCTAGAGCAGGAGACTGCAATTATAAGAACAGAACCATCAGCAGGCCCCAGGCAGATCCTGGAGAACAAAACCCACTGATGCTGCATTTCCTGGTGATGGTGGGTATCCTCTGTTGTAGGATGAATCATTGTTCATCATTCTTCAGACACTTTCTGTGCTAGAATGTGAAAATCACACCCTTTGCCATGTGACTTTGAAGTATTCCCCATTAGTGTGAGTGGAATACCCCTCCCGCCACTGATACTGGAAGGGTTGTGTGACTTGCTTTGCTCAATGGAATGTGGGCAGGAGTGACTCAAGTGGCCTCAAGTAGCATCATGTGCTCAACTTCCTGTGTTCCTGCAATTTGCCACGAAAAGAGTATGACCTAGTAGAGCTGGCCCAAGGAAAATTTGGAGATAAGTAGACTTCAGCCAACCTAAAGCTTTAATCCTAGCCCAGCAGACTAGTAGCCTCAAGCAGAGATTTCCCAGCCAACCTACAGACCTAAGAGAAAGAGAAAGAAATGATCATGGTTGGATACGCCATTGCATTTTGGTGTGGTTCGTTATGCAGTGTTATTATAGTATTTGCTAGCTGATATTAATTCTGTTCTCTCTTCTTTCATAACAATGCAAATCTCAATTTTTAGCTGACTATTTAAATTTTCCATTCTTTCTTGTAGGTGGGGGCGTATAACTGAGTTCTGGTCAATATTAGTTGAAGTGTTATGTGACAGCTTCAGAGACACTTCCTTAAAGGCCTGTGGCATACCGTGTTCATCCCTTCCTGCATCTTGTTATCTGGAGCAAGAATGTGATGGCTGGAGCTGGAGCTGAGATGTTGGATCTTGAGGAAAAAAGCCACATCCTGGGGAACACGGAGCAGTGAGCTACCTGGAGCCATGTAGGCTACTCTATAAGAGAGAAACAAATTGTGTTCTTTAAGCTCTTTATCTTTAAAATTCCCTCACTGAGCTTATTCCTGACTCTGTCCTCAAGCCATCTTTTAATAAACCTGATAAAGAATTGTGATATATCTTTACAAGAAGACTATTGTGCAGCCGTGATCCACTGTTACTACTAATCAATGTTTTTATACTAATCAAAGTGAGTATAGCACTAAGCAGCTTAAAAATAAACTTCTTGGGGAGAAAAGGGGAAGTGACTGATACCGGGCATAGGTTTTTTGGGGGGCAATAAGAATGTTCTAACACAAGATAGTAGTGATGTTTGCACAACTCTGTGAATAATGAAAATCAGTGGAAGTGTATCATTTAAAAGGGTGAATTGAATGGTATGAAAATCATATCCCAATAAACTGTTGAAAAAATCACTGGCCTATTCATTGTTCACACCACTGTGAGGCAGGCACTGGTATTTCCCCTACATTGCAGCACAGGAAACTGTCAGGATGGGCGGGGTAGGACAAAATGGCAGCTGAACTACAACCCGGAAAAGGCGGCTGACGTCAAACCAGAGAGCCGAAAGGGCGGGCTTTGCCAAGGTGGATATCTCCATAGCAATCTGACCCGCCAATGACATATTACTGCTTTGTTCAATGGGGACAAATCCCCAGCTCCCACAAAGCCAACCAGAATAACACCCCCCCCCCCGCCATGTTCCCTGCTTGGGTACAACTTCCCCAGCCCCACTCTGCGGACCAGGGAACCTCACCTGGGTGCACAAACCCCAATAAAGCTCTATACTGCCCGACTTTGTGGCTGATGGGCATTTCTTCCTCGGCGGAGCCTAAGAAAACCTTTTATTTGGTGCCGAAACCCGGGAGGAGTTGTTTTCTGCTGAAGACCACTCCTCTCCCTACTCCCTGAGGAGACCTCACAGCCACCCCACCAGTCCAGACAAAGAAGCAAGGTAAGTGCCATTGCCCTTAAGTTTCTGGTCCCCGAACACTGATTCCAGGCCCCCATCTGCTGGGAGAGACTGCTCTCCACCAAACCGCAGCTCTGTGTCGGGGTGACCCTTCTAAAAGAGGCTGTTCTCCCCTCTGAGAGGTTCTGGGCACCGGAGGAGACGTCCCTGGGCCTGGATCCCCATTTTTACCCGACCAGATTGGGTAAATCAGCAGATTGGGTTGAGGGACGCTGATTCCCATTTACTGATCCTCGTAGCACCAGGAATGGGGGGGCAGGAGTCCAAGCCGGATCCTAAGTCACCTCTAGGGTGCCTCCTGAAAAATTTGCCAGCAATTGATCCTGGCCTCAAGCAAAAATGGCTGATTTTTCTATCCAGTATGGCTTGGCCGTTATATCAGCTCGATAATCGTGAAACCTGGCCTCCTGAAGGCACTTTCGATTTCATTTCCCTTACTGACCTAGATAATTTTTGCAAATGGACTGGCAAATGGTCGGAGGTCCCCTACATTCAGGGCTTTGGGGCCTTGCATTCTCACCCAGATCTGTGTACCCAGTGCTCCACAGCCCAAGTTCTCCTCTCCCAAGGGAACCCTGAACCTGTCCAGCCTCCTAAGCCTACTGCCCCAGAACCTCCCTCCTCCTCTGATTCCCCTGAAGATCTTGCTTCTCCTCCTCCTCCCCCTTCTTATCAGCTCCCACCAATGGCTACTCCAGCCTGGGCCCTCCACCAGATTCTCCCCCTCCCTCTGAAGACCTTTCTTCCCCAGTTAGCTCACATACTTGCTCCTGCCTGAATCTAGAGCCCCTAGACTCCCACATTTGCCCCCTCTAGAAAGTGGCAGGAGCAGAAGGTGTCATACAGGTCCGTGTCCCCTTCTTACTAACTGACCTCTCTTCAATTGAGGAACACCTAAGCTGTTCTCCACTAATCCTACCAATTTTATCAAAGAATCCCAATACCTAGTCCAGGCTTATGACCTCACATGGCATGACCTGCATATCATTTTAACTTCCACCATGACCCCCGGACAAGTGTGACCGCGTCCAGACTGCAGCTAGGGCTCATGCAAACCAAACCCATGCCACCAATCCCCTCCTTCAGCCAGTAGGGGCTGAAGCCGTGCCAAAGGCAGAACCAGGCTGGGACTACCAGGTAGGACAGGCAGGTAGGAGCAACCAAATGGTCCAGTGCCTGATAGCAGATATGCACCAATCTGCCCAGAAAGCAGTCAATTATGATAAGCTAAGAGAGGTCACCTAAGGCCCTGGAGAAAATCGTGCTATTTCTCAACAGACTAACTGATGAAATGGTGCTCCATACCCGCCTTGACCTGGCTTCTAATGCTGGGGCCACTGTCTTAGCTACTCACTTTATCTCCCAATTGGCCTCAGATATTAGAAAAAAACTAAAAAGGCCGAGGATGGCTCCCAAACCCCCATCCAAGATCTGGTAAATATGGCATTTAAGGTTTTCAATAACTGGGAAGCACAGGCTGAGGCTGCCCGCCAGGCTCGCCTACAGCGAAAGGTAGCCCTGCAAACCCAGGCCATGCTAGCGGCCCTGCAGCCGGCAGCAGACACCGACATGGAGGTGAAGTCTAAGTCCAGGCCAGAGAACACCTCACTGGGGGCCTGTTTCAAGTGAGGCAAAGAAGGGCACTGGGCCTGCCAGTGTCCTCAACCTCGGCCACCAACAAAGCCTTGCCCAAATTGCCGACAGCTTGGCCACTGGAGAGATGCCTGTCCCCTTAGAGGCTTGTCCCCGGCGCCTCCACACGGGGGACCGGCGGATCAAGGTGGGGACTCTTCCCTGGCCGCACCAGAACTTCTCAGACTCCTGGATGACTGAAGTGGCCCGAACTCGAAGACCCCCATCACCCTCACTAAGCCCAGGGTAATGCTGCAGGTAGCGGGTAAGTCCATCTCTTTCCTAGTGGATATGGGGGCTACCTACTCTGTTTTACCATCTTTTTCAGGACCTCTTACTCCTTCCCAGATCTCGGTCATGGGGGTTGACAGGACCCCATCTCGCCCAGGGTGAACCCCCCTGCTTAGCTGCAGTCTGGACGGCTTTCCCTTTTCCCATTCATTCCTTGAAATACCCTCCTGCCCTGTTCCGCTTCTAGAATGGGATGCTCTCCAATTATTAGGTGCCACTCTTCAGATCGTGCAAATCCTGACCCTTTCCTCCTCCCTTTTCCTCCCACTGTTAGAAAACCTACTTGCCCCTCCCTGACGAACCAGAAATGGCTGACCTCGTGCCCCTCCCCTCTACGCTCCTCTGACAGCAGGAAGTAGCTGGATGGAACAAGGTGCCCCTTATCCTATCAAAGAGGTCGGAATGTCAGGATGGGCAGGGTAGGACAAAATGGCGGCTGAACTACAACCTGGAAAAGGTGGCTGACGTCAAGTCAAACCAGAGAGCAGAAAGGGCGGGCTTTGCCAAAACAGATATCCGCATAGCAACCTGACCCACCAATTATATATTGTCGCTTTTTCAATGAGGACCAATCCCCAGCTTCCACGAAGAGAGCCAACCAGAATAAAACCCCGTCATATTCCCTGCTTGGGGGAGACCATCCCAGCCCCACTCTGTGGACCTGAGAACTTTACTGGGTGCGCAAACCCCAATAAAGCTCTTTATTGCCTGACTTTGTGGCTGATTGGCATTTCTTCCTTGGAGCCTAAGAAAACCTTTCAGAAACCAAGGCTTAGAGAGCTTCACTGCCCCTCCCAGTGCGTTCAGTTCACAAACATCAGGGGCAAGACCGGGCCTCAGGCCTCCCAACATGACAGGAGCAGAGCAGCCATGGGGTGTATTGCCACCCTGCCGTAGGGCCACAGGGAAACTGCACTCGGGACTGTTTACCCAACTCTGGGCTGCGGGTGCAGCTTCTTTTCAGCTCTCCTTTTTAGCACCTTCTTCCCTGACACATTCTTCCCTTTAGTTAGCCCACTCACATGCCAACTACCTTGGTTACTCAGGGCCCCTGCTCTCTCTCTCTCTCTCCTTTGTAAGCATGCTCGCCAAGAAATATAAAAAGATATTTGACTGATATAAACCAACATATAATACAACTGCAAGTAGTTTTTCCCACATTGCCAGGTATCCCAACTTTCAAATGCCCCTCCCTGCAAAAATGATAGCTGGAGGATTGCTGGAGGCATGAGGCACCTTCCTTTGGGGCTCCATCATCTGGGGGGACTGTCAGCTGGTAGCAGCACACACTTATGGGAGGTCTCCTGTGAACCAGCAGTTCTGATGAATACTTGAAGTCGTGCTTAACTCCCCAGCAATCCATTGACTGTGAGCATTGAGGCACACATTTCACAGATAAGGAAACTGAGTTCAGTGAGGTCAGGTGACTTACCCAAGTTCTTTACAGATAGTGAGCAACCAAGCCAGGCTTCCAGCCCAGGTCTCCTAATTTAGAATTTGATGTTCTTTTCCTTATTTTGTACACGTATTTTTTTTTCTCAGAATCCCCCATGGGGTCTACCACAGTCCTGGAGCAGAGGAGGCATTCAAGAAGGGAATAAAAAAGAAATAAATAAAAGCCAATCTTTTGCCAGCTTGCCAAAGGGCATTTTTTCCTTAAGCAAGATTTATGAATCGACCCTCGGCCCCAGCACATATATGTGGAACAGCAAGACTCACTTGGGCTTTCATTTGCAAGGGGAGAAGAGTGCCAACAGCCCTGCACTGGCAGAGGTTAGCATTATATTGGCAGATGGGGTGGGGGAGGAGAAAAGCAGGAGATATGTGGCTTCATCTTCTCAGAGGCAAAAAGAGCTGCCTAAATATCTGCTGAGGAGCTGGATGGCAAGCACCCTGAGAATCCCAAGAAAGTTTGAAGGCAAATGAGTGTCAAGGAAACTCACAAACTATAGAAAAGAGGAAGTTGAAAAGCCTGGCAAGATGTAGAAATTCTCTTGCAAAACTAACATCATATAATATCACTTGTAATACCTTTCTACCTTTCAAAATGGATTGTACGTAGCTGGACACTGGGCCCTCTGCCGGCACTGAGCTCATTGTTAGCCCCAGTGCCATCAATGCCAGAACACTGGATGTCTAATATTATAGCCATCAGCCCCACCAGAAGGAATTCCAATTATATTGTTCAGCCTGGATCTAAAGGTCTCAGATGAGGATCTGATTGGCTGTGCTTAGTTCATATGTCTGTGCTTCAGCTGCCAGAGGTTAAGGAGACTTTGTTTCCTTCTTCAAATCCGGAGTGAGATTCTCACATAAGGGCAGATTCCCCACAATCAGTAAATAGGCTCAGATCTACACAATTATGACAAAAACATGTCTACTACAAGCAAGATAATGATACCTATTTCTCAAAGTTGCTGGGAGCATTGATTAAGATTATTCATTTATTCTACATCATATACTGAGTTGTCTATAATATTCCCAGCACTGTGCTAGGTGCTTGGTAATCTCTCTAAGTCCTGGCATATGATAAGCATTCAATGATAACTATCTTAAGAGAAGCTAAGAAACAGGAGAGGAGGGGAGAGAATGACCCTCAGGAGGGGAGAGAATGACCCTCAGGAGGGTTTCTCTGTTGAGCAATTCAACTGAGATCTGACCTCAGAGCTTCCTGGGAGCCAAGGGGAATAATTCTCATGACAAAAAACATAAATAGCTCATTGAGTACTTTCTGTATACCAGGCACTGTGCTAAACATCTATGTGTATTATATGACTCTTAACCCTCATAACAACTCTATAAAGTAGATATGACTATTACTCTGATTTTACAGATTATGAAAACAGGTTCAACATGGTTAAGTAACTTGGTCAAAATCATCTGATTAGTAAATAGTGGTGCTGGGGTTTGATCCATATCTTTCTAACCCCAGAGCCCAAACTATTAATCACTGCTCTGTAATTCTCTCCAGCACCAAATGTTTGGGATGAATTACTAAGGGGCTGACAGCTCCCACTTCTGTGGGACAAATATTTGCAAAGCCCCCAAGGTCAACTTGTTAAAGATGCCATCTTTTTCACCTTTTTTGTTTGCTGGGCTGGTTTGCATTTTGTGCAACTGATTTAAAATTTCCCTTTCTTATCCTTGTCTAGGAACAGTGGCAAAAATAAATGAGAATTGAGAAGGTGCTGATGATGGATGGGAAGAGAACACAACCATTTACCTGATCATGGCATATTGGCCATGGCAGGCAGCCTGGCAGGAGGAGATGGGCCTTTGGACATTAATTTTCCATTACCTCTTGGAGGCAGACCCCGTCTGGAACAATGGTAAGGAAGCCAAGGTTGACTTTATGCTCACAAATGTTGTGGCTGGAAGGGACCTTAGACTCACCTAGTTTATTATTTTCAAGCATTTTCAAAGCAGTGAAATTCATGCTTTAAAATAAATCTTTACAAAATCCCAAATTCTAAAAATAGATCAAACTGGAGCTGCTCTGGTTAAAGTGAGGCTGGGGCTCAGAGCAGTTTGAGAATCACCAAGTCCACTTCCTGTGGTACAGGTAAGGGAACTGAGGCCAAAAAATGAGAACGACTTCCCCATTCAGCAGCAGAGCCAGCTCCCAGCTCCAGCCCCAAGCCCCAGTGCAGTGCCTTCTCCATGGGAGCACATCATCTTGCCTCCTTCCAGCTCAGCACCTCCTACTTTCTGGACTCCTCCTTCTACAGATAAAACAGAGGAGCTGATTCACTCAAAATTCTAGAAGACATCAAAGCACAATCAGGACATCTCTGAGACCCTTTAACAGAGACAAATGGAGCAGGGAGAGACGTTCCTTCCCTCTTGAGGAAGGTGGTCATACAGCCTCAACACCATGTCATCTCTGCTTCAATAACACACAGTGGAATTACTGGTGATGTGCAGGGGGAGGTGGGGTGACCTGAGAATGTATATCTAGGGCAAATAGCAGTGGCCTCTGTGGTCGGGGTCTTAACAGGAAGAAAATTACTCCTAATGGGGTATCTGAAGAGTCTGAAGGACCATTTACAAAGATGTAGGCAGTGTTAAGGGCTGGCAGGGCTAGCCGTAGCAGGAAGCCTTTACCTCTCCTAGGTCTGAGGACACAAGCAAGGAACTTGTTAGAATATGGGTCACATGGTAAGAGCTGTAGCCTCTCTTAAGGGAACCACTCACTGCTAGGAGGCAGCAGGAAATAAATACCCTGACCTCACACTCTTCCTCCATCCAGAGTGTTCCTTGGCTGAACCTGACTAGAAGCCAGGGCAGAGTAGCCTGGATGATACAATTTATAAAGGTCAGCATTGCAAGACACCAAGCATGGCTGACAAGGGAGGAGGGAACTTGGAGGGGCTAGCAGAATTTATCCAATACAGTGCCATCCGATGGAAGCAATAGTGCCCATGGACTTCAGAAAGAGCACACACAAGCCATCCTGGGCACTCCTAGAAATTCTCACGGGGGACAGGCACTTTGCAGGGGCAGATCTAGGGAAGAACTTGAGAAATTAGGACATAAATGCAACCTCATCTATACCTGTGAGGCCTGGGAAAACTCACACACTTTATTCCCCAAACCCAGATCTTCTGAAGTTGGCAGTGGAAGGAGAATGCCCTGGTTGCAAGACCAGGTGAGGTCCAAAAAAGGTTCTCTTTGCCTCTAGAGACCTCTTCATCTCCTTTACTCTTATCATCAATTGCAACCTTGGAGAATGTGGCTTCCTTCTTGCCTTTCATATTTGCAATACTGCAATGTAGTTGTGACACTAAATATCTGGACTCCACGGGTAACAAACTCATGCTTCACACAACAGCCACAGGTTCAGGGATCCCCAGGCTACTCACACTTCTGACCAACTGGCTAAAAATTTGGGGATTTCTACTACTCCCTCAGGATGACAATTCACTAGAATCACTCACAGAACTCAGAAAAATGCTGTACTTACAATTTGGGTTTTATTATAAAGGATACAAATCAGCAATAGCCAAATGAAGAGACCCATAGGGAGAAGTCTGGGAGGGTTTTGAGGCCTTTCCATGTGGAATCCAGGGCACATCACCCTTCCAGCACATTGATGTGTTCATCTGCCAGGATGTTTGCCCAAATCTCAGTGCCCAGAGTTTTTCTTGGGGTGTCATAACATAGGCACGATTAATTGAATCACTGGCCACATAATTGAAATCAATCTTCAGCTCCCCCCACTGCTGTAGATTGATGCCACGTAACTCAAAACTCCAACTCTTAGTGTAATACCCTCAAGGTCCATCCATGTTGTCACACATGGCAAGATTTCCTTCTTTTTATGGCCAAGTAATATTCCATTATATATATGTACCACATTTTTTAATCCGTTCCTCCAGTGGTGGGTACTTAGGTTGTTTCCATATCTTGGCTATTTTTTTTAAAATTCTGCAGTGAACACAGGAGTGCATATATCTTTTTAAATTAGTACTTTTGATTTCTTCAGATAAATATCTAGAAGTAAAATATGATCATTTTATTTTTAATTTTTAAAGGAACCTCCATACTGTTTTTCATAGTAGCTATACCAGTTTACATTCTTACCAGCGGTGCACGAGTTTTCCCTTTTCCACATTCTTACCGACAGTTGTTGTTTGTTGATTTATTGATAATAACCATTCTAACAAGTGTAAGGTAATATCTCATTTTGGTTTTGATTTGCATTTTTCTGATGATTGGTGATGTTGAACATCTTTTCATGTGCCTATTGGCCATCTGTGTGTCTTCTTTGCTAAAATGTCTATTTAGAGCCTCTGCCCACTTTTTAATTGGTTAGTTTGTTTTATGCAGTTGAGTTGTATGAATTCTTTATATATGTTGGATATTAATCTCTTATTAGATATATGATTTGCAAATATCTTCTCCCACTGGATATGTTATCTTTCCATTTTATTGATGAATTCCTCCACTGTGCAGAAGCTTTTTAGTAGCCTCATTGGTTTATTTTTGCTTTTGTTTCACTTGCCTTTGGAGTCAGATACAAGTCTTTTGATGAACCCAAAGAGGTCCACACCAAGACATATTATAACAAAAATGGCAAAGTTTAAAGACAAAGAGAGTATCTTAAAAAGCAGCAAGAGAAAGGCTGATTTGCATTTTTTGATAATTGGTGATGTTGAACATCTTTTCATGTGCCCATTGGCCATCTGTGTGTCTTCTTTGCTGAAATGTCTATTTAGATCCTCTGCCTGTCTATTTAGATCTCCCTTAATGGAGATCCCATAAGACTGTCAGCTGATTTCTCAATAGAAACATTTCCGGCCCGAAGGGATTGGTATGAAATATCTAAAGTAATGAAAAGCAAGGGCCTACAACCAAAACTACCTGGCAGGGTATCATTTAAAATTGGAGAAACAAAGAGCTTCCCAGACAAGAAAAGGCAAAAGGAGTTTGTTACCACCAAACTAGTATTAATAGAAATGTAAAAGGGCCTTCTTTAAGAAGAGAAAGAGGATGAGGAGGAGGAAGGAGGAGAAACACAGAGGAGCATAGTTATAAAGAATACAATGGCAATAAATACATAATTATAAATAGTTACTTTAAGTGTAAATGGCTTCAATGCTCCAATCAAAAGACATAAGGAACTGAATGGATAAGAAAACCAGACTTATACATATGCTGTCTACAAGAAACCCACCTCAGAATGAAAGATACACACAAACTAATAATAAAGGAATGAAATAAGATTATTTCATGCAAATGGAAATGGAAAAAGGCTGGGGTAGCAATACTTATATCAGACAAAGCATACTTTAAAACAAAGTCTTTAGTAAGAGACAAAGAAGGACACTACCTAATGATACAGGGATCAATCCAACAAGAGGATATAACCCTTGTATCCATTTATGCACCAAACATAGGAGCACCTAAGTATATAAAGCAAATCTTGATGGACATAAAGGGAGAGATAGAAAGTAATACAGTCATAGTAACAAATTTTAACAAACACCTCATTGACATCAATGGATAGGTTTTCCGGACAGAAAATCAATAAGGAAATGGTGGCCTTAAATGTCACAGTAGATCAGATGGATTTAATTGCTGTCTTCAGAGTATTTCATCCTAAAGCAGCAGACTACACATTCTTTTCAAGTGCACATGGAACAGTTTCTAGAATAGGCCATGTGGTAGGTCACATGATAAGTCTCAATAAATGTAAGAAGACTGACTTAAATGTAATACTTGAAACCACAAAAATCTTAGAAAACATAGGCAGTAAAATCTTAGATATTTCTCATAGCAATAATTTTTTGATAAAAACTTCAGGCAAGGGAAACAAAAATAAACAAATGAGACTATATAAAATTAAAAAGGTTTTGCATAGCAAAATAAACCATCAACAAAATGAAAGGACAAACTACCAAATGGGAGACCATATTTGTCAATGATACATATAATAAGGAGTTAATATCCAAAATTTATAAAGAACTTATAAAACTTAACACCAAGAAAGAAACACCCCAATCCAATTAAGAAATGGGCAAAGGACCTGAATAGACACTTCTTTAAAGATGACATACAGATGGACAATAAACACCTGAAAAGATGCTCAATGTCATTAATCATTAGAGAAATGCAAATTAAAACCACAGTGAGATATCACCTCAAACCTGTCAAAGTAGCTAGCATCAATAAATAAAAAACAAAAACAAAAACAAAAAACAACTACTGGCAAGGATGTGGATAAAAGGAAACTCTTGCGCACTGTTTGTGGGAATGAAAATTGGTGCAGCCACTGTGGAAAACAGTATGGAGCTTCCTCAGAAAATTTAAAAATAGAACTGCCTTATCACCCAGTGATTCTACTTCTGGGAATTTATCTGAAGAAACCTGAAACAGTAATTTGAAAGAATATGTGCACCCGTATTTTCATTGTAGCATTATTTTCAATAGCTAAGATTTGGAAGCAGCCTAAGTGCCAATCCTACATGAGTGGCTAAAAATGTTGTGGTTCCATTACACAGTGGAATACTACTCAGCTATAAAAAGCATGGGAATTTTACCTTTTTAGACAGCATGGATGTACATGAAGAACACTATGCTAAGTGAAATAATCCAGTCAGAGAAAGACATATACCATATGATTTCATTTACATGTGGGAACTAATGAACAAAATAAACTAGTAAATATAATAGAAACAGACTCAAAGATACAGAGAACAGAGTGACAACTATTAGAGGGGAAGGGAGTTGGGGTGCTGAGTGAAAAAGGTGAAGGGATTAAAAAAAAGATACCTCATAGACATAGACAACAGTATCATGATTACCAGAGGGCAAAGGTGTTGGGAGGAGGTACAAGAGAGTAAATAAAGGATAAATAGTGATGGAATGAGATCTGATTTGGGTGGTGAACACACAATACAATGTACACATGATATATTATAGAACTGTACACTTGAAACCTATATAATTTTATTAACCAGCATCACGTGTCACCCCAATAAAATGTTTTTTTAAATATTAAACTTTTCAAGATGGTAACAGCAGAGCATTTAACCAAACACACCCCTTGCCCCCACCAATGCAGGAGGAGCATAGAGTGTGACCAAGAAATGAATCTATTTTAAGACACTGATATTGCAGGGTTGATTGTTACTTCAGCATAACTCAGGACATCCTGATCAATATGCGCCAGTGCTGTACAAGTTCCTGCATATGTTGACTGCCATTCTGCCCATGTGGTTGTCTCCTTGACATCCAAACAGGGCATCCAGAACTGGTTTTTATGGAAGGAATATGGCTGGACTGTTACACAAAATTCTTCCTCAAAATTACATGAGGCACAAAATATTCCCAAACTTTATTTTTAACCCATGAACTTTGCCAGTATAATGAAAAAGATGCTTTCTACCCACATTCAAATAAAATAGTAAAATGTGTATTTATAAACTTGCTTAATTACATCACCACAAAATAAAAAGGATGTATGTTTTATTGGATGCTTTTCTTTTGTGCCAATTTCCTCTTACTTCTCCTGGATCTGATGTGAAGCAGCTCAAGGAGAAAGAGGAGAAAAGTAATGGGTTTGGCATTTACCAATCTCTGCATCTACCCTTCTTCATGGAGGGGGATTGGGTGAGCAGGGAAAAGAACAAAGCCCTGAAGAATGTCAGCCTCACAGGGAATCTCCCAGCACGTCCACCCTTTGCTACTCTATTCGACAAACGAGGGGCACTAAGGCGCATCAGCATCAAGGTTTGGAAGGAAAAAAGTGTTCAGGATTAAAAAAATAAACATAGCCAGAGGTTCAAAGCAGGAGTGGAAGGAAGAGATGAAAGTTGGCGCACAGGGGATTCTGTGTGGTACTGACATGGTGGATAAATGTCATTAGACATTTGTCAAAACCCATGGAATGTACAACACAAAAAGTGAACCCTAATGTAAACCATTATATAATGCCATTATATAATAATGGTTTACATCAATTATTATTGATGGAAATCAATAATAACAAATGTATCACATTAACAAATGTATCACATTTTAACCATCAATTTTAACAAATGTATCACATTAATGCGAGATGGGGGAAACTTGGTAGAGATGAAGGTATATAAAAGAACTGTATTTTCCAGTAAATTTTTCTGTAAACCTAAAATAAAACAGCTCAAAAACACGTGGATTAATTTTAAAAATAATAATAAATGTCTATTCGACAAAATGCTCTCCTTTTTGTCTCTCACTGCATGTGACTACTCTTTCCATCCTTTCAGAATGGAAGGATGAAAGAGCTTTTGCTGTGAACTCAGGAAAAAGGCAACTTGAGCTTGGAACTTGCTCAAATCCATAGCAAAGCAGAGAGAAGCCCAACAACAGCAACTTCCAACACGAACAGCAGAAAAGAAAATGCAGCTTGAAAGGTATCAAAGCTTTGTGAAAGTAGAAGCAGAGCAAAATGAATTTATTGACCAATTTATGTTTCAGAAATGAACCGATAATTTCATTTTATAGCAGGAGGGCAAAAAAATTAAATTAAATTAAATTAAATTAAACAAAACAAAACAACCCAAAACCTCTGTACCATTCCAGTGGCTATGACTAATGACCCAAGTATGTCATGTGAGATGGTGTGTAAAAGATGCAGCGTCTGTGAAGGTGATAAAGCAAATCTGGGTGAGTTTGTTACACATGTCAGTGCATAGCTGGTGAACACCCAGTGGCTGCAGTGGCTTAGGTTCTCACCTTTTCCATTCTAAGTCTGAACTGAGCACTCTGTAAACTTTCTTTCTTTCTTTCTTTCTTTCTTTCTTTCTTTCTTTCTTTCTTTCTTTCTTTCTTTCTTTCTTTCTTTCTTTTGTAAATTCACAAAGCTGTGGAAGGAAAGGCAATAAAATGTTGTTTTCAAAAAAAGAGAAAAATGAAATAACTTTGGGTGTAGAGACAGACTAGGGTGAGGCCTTTAAGAGAGGCAGAGAGTAGGGTATTGGGCCAGGGAGCAGAGCGAAGGTAAGGGAAAGGCAGGAGATGAGGTTGGGAAGGGTGTCTGGGACCAGCAGGTGCCTGACAAAGGCACCAGGGCCAGTGGGTACAGTGGGGCTAACATCTAGGTCAAATTCCACTTTCCAAGTCATGCACCCTGAACCTAGCTCTGCATCCACCCATGGAAACAGTACGTCTGGCCCTGGGTCTGTGCTGGCTGCTGTCCTGGGGACCAGATGGAAGACGTCCTCTAACACCAGGCTTAGGAGACGAAAGCTAATTCCATAGATAATGGGGAAACTGATGAGAGTTTGGAAACAGGAGAGTGATGTATATAATTGAGTTAGACTGAAGGATGAATTCATGTGTGAGCCCGACACAGAGAGACAATACAGGGCTACACCAAGGTTAACTGGGGAACTCTGAGGGGAAGCAGTGCCCATACTTACAGAATGAGGAGGAAATGAAAAACTAGGAAACTGAAATTGCTCAAAAAGGATTTGAGCCTTTTGGATGGGAAAGAAGAACTCCAATGGCTTGCAGAAGGAAGGATCGAGCAAGAAAGAAAGCAAGCAGCTGCCAACCTATCTGAATGAAAGCAAACATCTTGAACATGACATGAGGCTTCAAATGTCACTAAATTTTTGGCAGTTTTCTTCCCTTTAACCAGCCTAACACTGACTGGGATGCAAGAGAGGAATTGTTCCTCCATCCCACTGCCCTGGTGTGTTTAGTTAAAACAGCCTCATGGAAGCACCAACTGTGTACCAAGTGTCTGACAAGGGACGCTTGTGAAGCTGGGTTTCCCATTGAGTGCTTTGCCCTTGGAAATCCTTTCCCCAACAGCCCTCTGCACAAGGGCTTCCCTGAAGTAGACAACAAGGCCCATCTTTCCAGAGGAGAATGGCAATGCCAGCAGTGTGTCCAGAGAAGGAATCAGGGCTGTTGGAATAGGCCTGAAGGAATAGACTGCTCAGCAGTCTGTTTTGCAAGTTTGCCTGTGAACTTAGAAAACAAAGGCAAAGCAGGTCATGGCTACAAGCACAAATAATTGCCTGGGAAGGAAAACAAAAGTATACTACTAACCATTTATATCTCAGCCCAAGGAAAGAAGAGGTACCAGGATAAATAAATACTGATCACCCTTTAGATAAGTTGAAGACTTTCACATTCATTATCTTGATCCTCCAAGTAGCATGGAGGACCTTACAGATTAATATCTCCCTTTTAAAGCTGAGGGGATTAAGACCCAGAGAAGCTAAGTGACTTGCCCAAGGATACATAGGTAGCTGTTGGTAGAGCTGGGACTTGAACCCAGGGCTCCTGATATCTGGTGTGATGTCTTTTCCTAAGTGTGGATGGTGGGGTGAGTGCTGGGATGGTCTGGGGTGTGGTGCACTATCCCAGGGTGATGTGCGGTGCAGATGGCACCAGAGGACCTGAGAGAACAAGAGCTGGGAGCTCTTCAGCATACCACCAACTGCTGAGATTGAAGACACAGTCAGGTTCCCCTAAATTTCACCCACTGATAAGGCCTCTTCTCTCAGCTCTGGGTAAAAAGAGATAAAGAAGAGACTAGTGGGCAGTAAACTCGGAGTCACACATCAGTTCTAAAACCCAACCCCCAATCCTAGTTCTTTGCTCCTCTTTGGGGAAGCCTGCCCTAGAGAGCCAGCCCCACAATCACTACAAGCTTCCGCTTTCCCTACAGAAGCAAGATCACCACGGAAGAGCTTGGCCCCTCTTGAAGAACTCTACACAGCCCCCTGTGTCATGTGACCACCCTAGCTCAAGTTCCCTGAGATGCTTAAAGCTGGGAGCTGACTGCCTGTGTGCGAGCCCACTGTCAACTGTACACATGGAGGCTGCTCTTTGTGTGGGAGCTGATACTCTCCACAAAGAACTTGCCCCCAAAGCTCAGACCCTGGACACATGCTATTAGGAACTACGTCTGAAAGGGAGAAACATGACCCTAACTCTGGATCCAAACACCTAGATCCCAGATAGGCTGCCCCTTGAGGTCAAAGCTACCCTTCTTCCTCAAGACCCCTGTGGGGGATCCATGCGCAGAGAGAAAGCTCAAAAGGGACAATTTATAACTTGTGGGTATTTTGACCCAACCTCAGACATAGGATCATCAAGACCTCCTTTATCTTCAAGGCCAAAGGAAGGAAGGAAGAAGGCCAAAGTGCACTTTGGAGCTAGATCCCTTTGGGAATTCAAGGAGAGCTTTGAGACCCCCTCATTCTGACACTCTCCCCACAGCACTTACTCAACAGTTTGCACTCAAGTGTTGAGGTTTATAGATATAATACTGCCCATCCAGGGACATCAGCTGAATGACCCATGACTGGCAATGAAACTAGATGATCACTTCCTCACCCCTTTCCCTCAGGCCTCACAGGGGAAGACTAAGAGACTGGGAAATTATTCCTCCCCAACCTTCTGGGCTCAAATCATGTCTCTAATACATTGTTTTTAATATGTCTTTTAATTTTATTTATTTATTAGAGAGAGGGAAAGGGAGGGAGAGAGAGAAGGCCACATTGATCAGTGGCCTCTCACATGTCCTCACCCAGGGAGAGACCCAGATGACAATCCAGGCATGTGCCCTGACTGGGAATGAACTGGTGACCCTTTTGTTTGAAGACCTGTGCTCAATCCACTGAACCACACCATCCAGGCCTCCAAAACATTGTTTTAAAAAAATTAGTCATCGAAAATTACCAGGATAGGAAGTCATCTGTGACCCATTAGAACATCTTTCATGCTTAATGTTTCTGATGGCCTAATGAATGCAACTTAATTTAATATAGCACTGTGAGGACCTATTTGAGTCAGGCTCTGTGGTGGGTGCTGAGGATAGAAAGAGGAATTCAGGCTGGTCATTCAAAGAAGCAGTCACAATGTAGTTGAGAAAACATACACCACTAGTTACTATTTGGACCAGTGCCAAGTTTGAGAAATGGGTTAACAGGGAAGTCAATGATTATTTCTGGATAGAGGGGGAAAGTTAGGCAGCAGACTTATGGAAGAAAAGATGTTCAGGTCAGGCCTTTGGGCTGTTTTCAGAAAAGATTCATGATCAAAGGAGAGAGATGAAATGCAGGTGTGTCTGAGAAAAGGTATGTGTACCAGAAGAGCTAATGCATGACATGCATGTACTGCGTTGGGGGAGAAAAGAATTGAGCTGGCTGTGTTCCACTTAAATCTGGGGCCAAGCAATAAATGGATCAGGACAGGTGATGGTGTATATAGAGAGAAATTAGTAAGAAGACTTACAATATTGAACAGGAACACAGTTTTTGGAACTGACTGGTTTCTCTCCTGAGGAGTAACATCTATGGTGAGAAATGCATTGAATCAGGGAAACCATTCCTAGCTCTGATATTATAGCCTGGGGGGTGGGCCTTAGATAAGTGAGTTCCCTCCTGGGTCTCGGCTAGCATCTGTACAGGTACAAGGAAGGGATGACATCACATCCCTCCTGGCGGGGAAACAGGTGGCTCTATGAAGGGGGAAGCTGAACAGGACTTCAGTGAGGATTGTTTATAAAGGGTTGGGCACAATTAAAGGAACCAACAAGAGATGGTAAAATGCCAGGGAGTTGCAATATCAGGAAGCTATTGTCACTGCTCAACCTGAAGGGACAAGGGGATGAAACTATTAGCTGTGAGGAGGGGCCATGTGATCAGACTAGTAGTCTTTGATAGAGAATGCAACTACTGCCAAACTTAGTAGGGCAGGGCAGAGGCCAAGGGAGTAAATATTCTGACCTCTAGCCAGGCTCCAGTGCCTCTCAGTGGAACACAAGCCAAAGCCAGAGAGTAGGTTGAGGCAGTCTAGAGGTCAGCTTCCCAGAGACAGCTGGCCAGGGAAGGGGCCAGAAGGAGGCAATGAAGAATATCTCACAAAGGTGGCAGGCTGACAAAATTTGAATCATTATATGCTTATTTGAATATGTAACAAAAAGAATATAGCTAGCACATGAAAGCTATGAGTTTACAGCTATTATTGCTTAAGATAAGACTAAAGCAGGTCTTTAAATGATTGAAAATTAGACAATTGAAGGAAAAAATATTAAGTGATAGTACAGATCATACAAGAACATGGCAAAAATCACAGAGATGGAATTTGTAAAACTGAAGTTTGAGAAATTCTGGGCTGAATGATATATAAGGTTCCTTCCATCTCTGACACTGTTTGAGTTTCTAAGTGTCTAAATTCAGTATAGCATGTCCTCAAATAACTTCATTTCATTCAAAATTGTTTTGTTATAATATGATGAGAAAAGAAAAATCGATTCCAGCAGGACTACTATCCGTGACACATTCTACCCATCTGCATGGTTTTTCTCTGGGGACTCCAATTTCCTCCCACATTTCAAAAATGTGCACGTGAGGGAAATTGGTGTGTTTATGTTGCTCAAATTGAGTGAGTGTCATTGTGGATGTGAGTGGCCCTATGATGGCAGCATGTTCCATCCAGGATTGGGTTCTGGCTTGTGGCCTGAGCTGCCAGAGAGGCTTTGGCCACCTGAGACCCTGAACTGAAATTAGGGGTCTGGAAAGGAATGATCTTACTTGTTTTTATCAATCTTTCCAAAATGTTATGTGTAGCTCACATTTGTTTCAATGTTTAATATTGGAATTTTTGAGTCTTTATTTGGAAGTTTGGGGAGACTTCCAGCCAAGATGGAGGCATAGGTTGATATGCTTTGCTTCCTTGCACAACTAAAAGAAGGACAACAACAAATTTAAAAACAAAAAAACAACCAGAATTTCCAGAAAATCTCACCATATGGAAACCCAACAACCAAGGAGTTAAAGAAGAAACATTCAACCAGACTGGAGGAAGGGGTAGAGATGGGCAGCCAGGGTGGAGACGACACTCGTGGCAAGGCGGCAGTTGGTGAACCAGGCAGGTGACGTGGTGGCTGGTTAGTGTTCCCACATTTGTATGTGGAAAAGCTGGGGGGGAACAACTGGGGAGCGAGATAGACCATGTGACCCAGGGTTCCAGTGTGGGGAAATAAAGCCTCAAAACTTCTGACTATAAAAACCTGCGGGGATTTCAGTGGTGGGAGAAACTACCAGTCTCACAGGAGAGTCCATTGGAGAGACCCATAGGGTCCTAGAACATACACAAACCCACCTACCTGGGAATCAGTACCAGAAGGGCCCAATTTGATTGTGAGTAGTGCGGGAAGTGACTGAAAACAGGTGAGAGCCAAGCAAGCTGCATTGTTCCCTCTCTCACCCCTCTCCCACATACGGTGCCACAACATAGCAAAGTTGGTTGCCTCACCCTGGTGAATATCTAAGGCTCCACCCCTTACAACATAACAGCTGCTCTGAGATAAGAAATATGGCCCAAATAAAAGAACGGATCACTTAGCATGACCTCCAGTTCCATCCATACTGTCAAAAAAGTTATAAGTGAAATAAGTCAGGCGGTGAGGGACAAATACCATATGATCTCACCTTTAACTGGAACAGATCAACAAAAGAAAAAAGCAAACAAAATAAAACCAGAATCATTGAAATTAAAAACAATCTAACAATAGCCAGAAGGGAGTGGGGAGGGGACAGTGGAGAGAAGGGTTTTCAGGAACTACTATAAAGGACACATGGACAAAATCAAGGGTGGAAGGGGAAGGGAGGGTGGAAGCTAGGGAGGGAGGTGGGTTTGGATGGGGTGGAGGGGAGGGAGGAGGAAAAAATGCAGACAACTGTAATTAAACAACAGTAAAATATTTTTTAAAAAAAGAACAGATCAAAACTCCGGAAAAAAGTCCTGGTTGGTGTAGGTCAGTGGATTGAATGCCAGCCTGTGAACCAAAATGTCGCTGGTTCAATTGCCAGTCAGGGCACATGCCTGGGTTGTGGGCCAGGTCCCCAGTTGAGGGCATGCGAGAGGCAGCCGAATGTTTCTATCACACATCACTATTTCTCTCCCTCCTTTCTCTAAAAATAAATAAATAAAATATATTTTTAAAAACCTTCAGAAAAAGAACTAAGCAATGAGGAGATAGACGACCTGTCAGATGCAGAGTTCAAAACACTGGTAATCAGGATGCTCACAGAAATGATTGAGTATGGTTGCAAAATAAAGGAAGTAAAAGCTATATAAAGTAAAGTAAAGTAAACTATGCAGAAAACAAACAGTGAAGGGAAGGAAACTGGGACTCAAATCAATGATTTGGAATAGAAGGAAGAAATAAACATTCAACCAGAACAGAATGAAGAATTCAAAAAGATGAGGAGAGGCTTAGGAACCTCTAGGACAACTTAAAACATTCCAAAATCTGAATCATAGGGGTGCCAGAAGGAGAAGAGGGAGAGCAAGACATTGAAAACTTATTTGAAAAAATAATGAACTTCCCCAATCTGGCAAAGGAAAGAGACTACCAGGAAGTCCAGGAAGCTCAGAGAGTCCAAAAGAAGTTGGACCCAGGGAAGAGCACACCAAGACACATCATAATTACATTACCCAAGATGAAAGATAAAGAGAGAATCTTAAAAGCAAAAAGAGGAAAGGACACAGTTGCCTACAAAGGAGTTTCCATGAGACTATCAGCTGATTTCTCAAAAGAAACCTTGCAGGCGAGAAGGGGCTGAAAAGAAGAAGGGGCTTTCCAAGTCATGAAAGTCAAGGACCTTCATCCAACATTACTCTATCCAGCAAAGCTATTATTTAGAATGGGAGGGCAGATAAAGTGCTTCCCAGATAAGGTCAAGTTCAAGGAGTTCATCATCACCAAGTGCTAATTATATGAAAAGTTAAAGGCAGTTATCTAAGAAAAAGAACATAAAAAATATGAACAGTAAAGTGACAAGAAACTCACAACTATCAATAACTGAACCTAAAAAAAAACAAAAATAAAAACTAAGCAAACAACTAGAACAGGAACAGAATCACAGAAATTGAGATCACATGGAGAGTTATCAGTGGGAATGGGGAGGAAGGAGAATGGGGGAATAGGAACAAGGAAAAAAAGCATGATTGGTAGGCAAAAAATAGACAGAGGGAGGTAGAGAATAGTATAATAAATTGAGAAATCTAAGAACTTAGATGTATAACCCATGGACATGAACTAAGGGGTGGGAAATGCTGAATGGAGGGGTGTTGTAGGGTGGAGGGAGATAAAGGAGAGGGAAAAAATCGGACAACTGTAATAGAATAATCAATAAAATATACTTTCAAAAGAAGCTGGTGATGGTCTTATGACCAGAAATATGCTGTAGGAATTGAATTCATTTATATCAAGTAGCCTATGGTAAAACTGGTTTCATTACACATCTTTTCATTTAAAGTTGCAGTTTCCAAGAAGCTATTGATGATGTTAAGTGAGGACTTACCATACATAAAATATACCAAGAATGTGATAGTGTACTTTCAGGTGTTTTCTTACTTTTTTAAGATGCTATGATCATGAGAGATATGATGAGGTGATCACGGGACTCCCCATCATTCCCCTACTCTCTTAAGATTGTTCTTCCTCTTCTTAAAGGATTAAATAAAAAAAAGGACAGGGCCCCCATGAGCAAGCACATTCACAGCAGCACTGTGCATTATAGTCTCCAGTTTGAACAAGCCAAATGTCCATCTAGGGGGTAAAAAAATTATGACCTATTTACACTATGTGGCATGGAAAATGAACAAATTTAAACTGCATGCAGCAACATAGATAAACTCACATATGTCGAGTGAAAGGAGCCAGACACAAATAGTCCATAATGTAAAATTTCTTTAACACAAAGTTCAAAAACAGGCTAAACAAATCTAAGGGGTGGAAGTCAGAAGAGTGGCCACCATTGCAGTAGCAGGCTGAGGGCGGAGACAGGGGAGGAGCCATGCACCAGGCTTCAAGGAGGCAGGCATTTTTCTGTTTTCTGACATGGTATGTTCACTTAGAGATAAGTCACTGAACTGTACATTTATGATTTTTAAACTGTGTGGTAGGTCTCTTATACTTCAGAAAACAATTTTAAGTATATGGAAAATGAAAGTCTGTGATTTTTCTCCCTGTTGAACCTAGTAAAATTCACCACAAAAGAAGGAGTGCCCTTCTGGGATAAGCAAAGGTGATGTGTCCCTGATGATTGAAGGCTTGGTAATTTCTCCCATTTCCACCGAATCCCTTCCCCCACCTCCCTCAATTTTCATTCTTGGTGGAGCTTCCACAAATTTTTCACAAATGCCCATGAACTTCCACGTTGAGGAAGTAAAATCCACAGGGTTGTTTTGATTGAAGCCCAAGTTTCAGTACACTCACAAAATGGAAGTAGAGTAAGAGGACTGGGAGGGGGCAATGAACCTGGGGAAGGGCAGTCTTCCGCCCTAGGTCATGAGCGAGCAGGAGATAGAAGGCAGAGTAGCAATCACCTATTACTTACAAGGTGATTAGAGAACAGGTCCTAACTTTTCACAGACTTAATTCTAAGTGGTTATTTTAAAAGGTACCCTAGGAAAAGCAAAGTGGGAAGTTTGGGCAGGAATCCTAAACTCAAGTTCTTATCTAAATGGCCAGACTCTGGGTGTGAGTGGATAACTTCCTAGAGAGATTGAGAGTTCACCTAAAATGCCCTAGGAAGTAGAGAACATTCTATAGGGATGTCTATGGATGCCCAGGTACTGAAAACTAAATGCCACAGCTGTGAAGGAAGCTAGAGGTCCTGTGATCAAAACCCTGGCTGAGCAATGTATGCTGAGGGCATCGCTGTGGACCCTGGAGCAGCAGATGTCCAGAGCCAGACATAAAAGTAAATGGTAACAGTTGTACCAACCACAGACCAAGGAGCCTCTTTAGGAGGCCAGCCACTATAGCAAAGGCAAGGGAAACCCAAATCCCTAGGGTACAGCAACGCTGAGGGCGTAGAGGGAAGAAACAATACCTTCAATTTTTTTAGAATGAAACTTGGAGGGGGAAGAAGAGAGCTAATTTCTTACCAGGTTGTCTGTCCTACCCTCTGAAAGCCAAGCAATATGCTCTATCCTGCAGAATGATGAGAGGAGATGAGGTCTCTGCTTAAAAAGACTGAACAGAGCATCTCTTAGTAAGACAAAACCAAACCTGACAAGACAAGGTGATTTTTGAAGAGGCAGAAGAGACCAGGGACCAACCTCTCAAGTTCCTGTATCCAGAGGTCACAAACTTTCAGATCCTCTGTGTGGAAATTTTGTTTCACACATACAGTATTTATCTGCACTGAAATAAAAAAAATAATAATGGCCCTGGCTGGTGTGGCTCAGGGGATTGAGCACCAGCCTGCAAACCAAAGGGTTGCTTGTTTGATTCCCAGTTAGGGCACAGGCCTGAATTGCAGACCAGGTTCCCAGTACGGGGTACATGAGCGGCAACCACACATTGATGTTTCTTTCACTCTCTTTCTCCCTCCCTTTCTCTCTGTCTAAAAATAAATAAATAAAATCTTTAAAAATAATAACAATAATTGAGTTTGTTGTGAACTTTTAAGAACTGAGGGAATTGACCTAAAAATTCAGATTTCTAGCCTCTTGGGGAAAATCTGAACATCTGGCAACAGGGTACTCAGTTGCCACATGACAAGAGCTGAAGCTGACTGTCCCCTTTAGTGGGTCTCTCCAGTTCTCATAGTCCAGACACACTGTCCCCACTTTCTATTGTCTTACACCCAGCCTGCTTCACTCACTTAAGTTACCCGTCTGGTCCTCCCAGACATCTGATCTTATCTTTTTTTAATATAAAAGTTCAATTCCTTTCTCCTGCTAGGAGAATAAAGCCCAAATGCCTTAGGCTAGTAACTCTTTTAAAATCTGGTCCTGGTCTCCCATTGCTCCTCTATCCATATTTTTCTCCCAATATTAGGGTGCACGCAAATAATCTTCATGGCTTTGTGCATTTAAGTTGGTTGTTTTCTCAGAATCAAGTTTTACTTTTCAACTCTTTTGCCTATGCCTTTGATTGATAGACTATTTCTGGCATCTCTAGCTTTCCAAGATTATTTTCCTTCACTCCAATATATGTCCCTTAGAAATTCTATTACTTAGGATATGCTCATTGATTTTTTGTTATCAGAAAATGTTTTAATTTTGCCCTGACTCTTGAAAGATGATTCTCTTATTTATACAGTTGTGGGTTGACAGTTATTTTCTCCCAGAACTTTGTACTTCTGACAATTTTCAGCCTAATTGCTATTTCTCTGCAGGTAACCTGTCTTTTCTCTATTCCTGCTTTTAAGATTTTTTTTTTTGTCTTTAGCATTCTGCAATTTCTTCTGGTATATCTAGAATTTCCATTAATTTTTCTGCTTATGATTTGTTGGGATTCCTGAAACTGAGGACTGTGTGTGTTTTTTTTATCAGTTCTGGAAATTTTTCAGTCATTATGTCTTCAGTTATTATCTATATTATAGTCTATTTTTTTTCTTTCTGGAAATCTCGTTAGACATGTGCTTGACTTTTGATTGAACTCTTTCTATCCTTCAAGCCTCTTGATCTCATTTTTTCCTATAACTTTTTTTCTCTTGGTGCTGCATTTAGGTAATTTCTTTGTATCTATCTTTTAATGTACTAGTTCTATATTACCTCTTTTATTCCATCATTTCGCCTGTCTACTGAGTTATTATTGTCCATAGTCTCCTGCTTTTTTTAATTTCTTAGTCATACTTTCAATACCATCTTTTATTTCCACAACCATATTAAACATTTGGTGTTTTTTTGATATTTTATTTGATATTTTTTAATCTTCTAATTCAATTCTCTGCAGGTTTTGTGGGTCTGAGTCTTCATTTTATTAGACAAGATTCAGCTGACTTTCACATGTAATGGCTTTTTTCCTTATGTGTATTGAGGTGTTCTAAATCTCAGAGTCAAACTCCTTAGAACTTTGTGGAAATTGTCTTAGGCTTGGTCTAAAAGGTATGTTCCTAGAAGTGATTTGATTTTTACAGGTGACCAAAAGAACTATCAGTTTAGGACCACTTAAACATTTTTTCGGTCACAAATGTGGTTTGAATTCCAGCCCACACCTACATGAGTGCAGCCTTTTGAACTGGGAATTTTCAGGGGCAACTTTTATGTTTACTTTAGTTCCACTCTGAACTAAAATCAGTTATCTTAAAGCAAGTAATTATCTGTGGCAGGTATCCCACTGTGTCCCCTGGAGAGCAAGATCTGCCTACGTCCACTGAAATTTCCACCCTGAGGGTTCCAGGTACACATAAGGATCCCATCTCTAGTCCACTTAGCCACAATTAGAAGATGGCCCCAAGGCAAATTCTGGTTTCTGCTGACCTCTCCGGATTTACGCTTTCTTATTTTTCTGCCTCTAAGCAGTTTCCTCCCATTCTTACCAGCTCAGCCTTGCTGTAAAAATGTTTTTCATAATGTTTCTCCAGCATTTTAGGAATTTTTGACTTGGCAGAATTTTTCTAGATCTAGTCTATTGTTTAGCTATAGATAGATAAATAGTAAAGCATAAATAAAAGCAAAGGAGTGGTTAACACCCCAAACACAGGAAGAGACCCAACTCTGGGAATGATATGAAGAGTGAGAATTACTGGTAATTTTCTCTCTAAGTCTACACAGTGGGCACCCAAATACTTAGATATTTTACTAATTATACCGTAATTATGAAATAGTCTGGAGTTTAAAAATTGTTTCAATATTGCTTTACATCTTTCTCTCCTACCCTCCCCCCCTTAAGAAGATCTAGTCTATTATGTTGTTGGAAATACGTTTCGCTTTTCTTTCTTCATTTTCCAGCAGCCTCCCAGAATCCTTTGCTTATCCTATTTCTTCTTCCTTAGTTGATCTTTATCATCTTCATTTGTTAAATATTACTGCCAATTATAGCAGAATTATAAGAATGGTCCCCATATTCCTAGCCTCTGACGTATGCACACCTTCTCCCAGTTATTCAATAAAATACTAATCTAGGTGTTGCTGTAAAATAATTCTGCCAATGTATTTTTTTGAATTCTTGTTTCTTCATATTTTCCTGTTTGGTCATTTTTTCCTTCCTTCTGGTTCACTCCCTTGATTTGAGTCTCAGTTTCCTTTTCAACACTGTTGGTTTCCTGTGCAATTCCCTTCATTTCACTTAGTTTAGCCTTCATACGTTCCTCTAATTTGTGACTAAAATCAACCAGTTCTGTGAGCATCCTGATCACCAGTGTTTTGAACTGTGCATCTGAAAGTTTTGCTATTTCTTTGTTGCTTAGATTTATGGGCTCTGGGGCTTTGAGATCTTCTTGAGCCATTTTTGGTCTGTTCGTCCCCTTTAAGTATGAGGAGCGGAGCCTAAAATAAAAGCAAACTAAGAGGACAGCTAGATCAGGAGCAGAACCATAGAAATGAAGATCTCATGGAGGGTTAGCAACAGGGGAGTGGGAGGAGAAGGGGGGAGAAGGTACAGAAAATAAGTAGCATAGATAGTAGGTAGAAAATAGATAGGGGGAGGGCAAGAATATTATGGGAAATATAGAATCCAAAGAACTTGAGACACATGGTCATAAACTAAAAGGGGGGAATGGTAGGGGAGGGGTGTGCAGGGTGGAGGGGAATGAAGGGGGAAATAGAACAACTGTAATGGCATAATCAATAAAATAAAAAAATTAAAAAAAATAATAATTCTGCCAATGTAATTAACATTCCAAATCAGTTGATTTTAGATTGGTAAATTATCTGGGTGGGCCTGACTTAATCACATGAGGTTTTTAAAAGCAGAGAGTTTTTTTTTTTGTCCTGATGGTAGTAGAAGAGAAGGTCATGGAGTTGTGCTGTGGCTGGCCTGGAAGAAAGCAAGCATCCATGATGTGAACTTCCTATCAGGCTACATGGCAAGGAACTGTGAGAAGCCCCTAGAAGCTAAAGGTGTTCCTTCACTGACAGCTACCAAAAACACTGAGGACCTCAATCCCGTAACTGCCACAAACCAGTGAGCTTAAGTGAGGACTCTGAGACTACATGAGAACTGTAATCCTGTACAACACTTTGATTTCAGTCATGTGAAACTCTGAGTGGAGAATGCAGTTGCCATATGCCCATACTTAAACAACGAGGGAATTTTTGTTGTTTTAATCTGCTAAATTTGTGGTAATATGTTATGTAGCAATAAGAAAAACTAATACAACCTTAAACTAATATACCTACCAATGTATCTATCTTATCCTTCAAAGACAGATTCAAGTTTCACCTGTGGAAAAAAACACATCAAAATGGAGTTGGTATTGTCAAGAGAGCAATCTAAAATGCAGCCAGGAGGCCTCTGGGAAATTGAGCTAACTCAACCCCGTAGTGTGGGGTTAGTTCAGTTCAAAACTAAACTTTTGAACTCAGCTCAACCAAATGGCTATATCTTAATAAAGCTCTTGGAACTGACTCTTCATCACTGAAATCTATTAAAAAATAAAATTTTCACCTAGCAACAGACATAAGCAATTAAACACATGTAGCATACAGTAAGTCAGCTTACCAGCACTAATCACGGTACTTTCAAAGTTACTTGTGTAATTCCTTTGAAAACCCCTCTTCTTCTGTCTTTATAAATTCTGTTCCTCTTTTCTCCCTCAAAACACAGTTAGGGGTTCTATCCAAAGTTGTCTCTCTCCGATTGTAATTCCTAAAAAGACCTCCAAATAAACCTTTTGTTTGTGTTGTAGTTCTCGGTCAAAATTGATTTCCATTACGTGATATGAGAGACATGAAATCCAGAGTGACTCGCCTCCTCCTCTTGTGCCTGCACAGATTTGAGTAAGGCACCCACACAAGTCCATTGCACTCTCTCACCTCCCCAGTGGTCCCAGATCAGTATGGTAAGTCCTCCTGTACTCAACTTCCCACCTTGGTTTATGTTCAGGCTCTATTTGGGTGTCCTACTGCTGGCTTCTTGTCTACAGAGTTTTAACCACTTGACTGCTGGGTAATTACTCTTTTGAAAAATTGAAATTTCACTTCCTAAGGGAGTGGCTGCTGAACCTTCTAAAACTCTTGCTGGATTTATGTACAAAAATTGTAGGCCCTCGTCCTGCAACTTTATGTCTCTCTGAACCATAATTAACCAGGTAGATTTAAAGTTGAACCAGCCAACTTGGGCTTCTTTTGAAATTCCCAAGTTAGTCTATCTGTGTAGTCATTTAGGAACAGACTACAAAACTAAGCAAACTGAATAAGAAGCATATTTTAACTGGCATTTTTGTGACCACTCTACATATAAGTGATTCAAAACTTGCTTCCCTCCAAGAAACAAATTCTAAATTAACCAAAGCAAATTCTGAGTTGTCTCAGAGGCTTACTAAACTTGAGAAAACTTCTAAATGGTATTCTGATAACTCATTGTACCTTCTGCTCCTTTGCTGCCTGTCTGTCCTTCCCTCTTTATCCTTCACTCAATAAACTTTCTTTTTAAAATGAGGAGTCAGAGACACCTGCCTTTACTACCTCATTTAAAGTTAAACCATTGGATCAACCTGGCCCAGGAAAACAACCTCTAGTTTCTTATTTCCCATGGACTAGAGCTGAGTTCCATGCCATTACTAAAGATTTTCTTAATCCTAAAGAGGACCCCATTGGGTTTGCAAGAGAATGTCTGTCCACTATCAAAGCACATGAGTCAGCGTTCTCCGATCTCTATCAGCTCAACCATATGCTCGTAAGAGAAGGACATGCCAGAGAATGGCTAACCAAGGTGGAATGGCAAGACCCTACGAGAAACTTTTCCCCTCAGGAACGAGAAGCTATAAATGAAGACTTGAAGCTGGTTAAACAGCTTTATGAGAAGGTATCTGATGCTTTTCCTTGAGTTATTCATTAGAATACTTGTAAAATTTAAAAGTGTTCAAAAGCCTGATGAAACTGGTTTTTATTGTCATGATAGATTTTTAAGTATGTCAGCTTAGATGAAGTTCATGATGACACTTCAAAGCTTTATAATTCAGCTTTTGTTGAGGGGATATGAGACAAACTTGAACAACATGTAAAAAGAAAAATTACAACTTTATTGGACCTTCATGTAAACCCATGAATCAATGAACTATGCCGAGCAGCTCTCTGGAGCTATCCGAAAAAATACCAAAAAGAAAACTGCACCAGCCTTAAGTTCCCAAATTCAGACAACTCAAGTAATGAGCCTACAACAGCTACAATGGCTGAAGGCTGCCCTTTAAGGTCCCTGAGGCAAGTCACCATTCAAAGGAGTTTATCATTGTTACCAAAAAGCCAGTATATTGGGGAAAGTTTTTTTAAAGCTCAAAAGTCAATTAGAAGGCCAACAGCCCATAAAATTGGTGAATCCTCCTCAAGGATTCCCACCCAAGTTTCCCCTTCCAAACTGGAGTGGGCATGTGGTTATCGAGGAAAGGACTGTCGAGCTAATGTTTACTTTCTTCCTACTGGGGAAACAGTTTATTTCATGGCATCAGCATAGTACTATTTAATTATGAGGAGAGAACCCAATGACACTACCTGGGTCATACAGACTGTGTGAAAGGCCTTGCCATACACCCTGACAAAACCAGAATTGCAACTGGACAGATCACTGGACTGGATAAAGATGGGAGGCCTCTGTAACCCTGTGTCAGAGGGTGGGATTCAGTTAGTCTATCCACACTGCAGATTATTGGACTTGGGACTTTTGAGCATGGAGTAGGATGCCTGGATTTTTCAAAAGCAGACTTGGGTGTTCTCCCAAGAGAGGACATGTGGTAAATCTCATATTTTTTTTCTGGACCTGGAGTGGCAATTCACTAACAAGGAAACAGGGAATTTTGGGAAAATATGAAAAACCAAAATTTGTGCAGTGTTTAGCATTTTTGGGGAATGGAAATGTTCTAACTGGAGACTCTGGTAGAGTCTTACTTATATGGAGCAAAACTACTGTAGAACCCATACCTGGGAAAGGACCGAAAGGTGTTTATCGGATCAGCAAACAGATCAAAGTTCATGACGGCAGTGTGTTCACACTTTGTCACATGAGAAATGGAATGTTCTTAACTGGAGGAGGGAAGGACAGGAAAGTAATTCTGTGGGATCATGATCTGAACACTGAGAGAGAAATTGAGGTTCCTAATTAGTATGGAACAATCAGAGCTGTAGTAGAACAAAAGGCAGATCAATTTTTAGTAGGCACATAACAAAACTTTATTTTACAGGATACATTTAATGATGGCTTCCAAATAGAACTCCAATGTCACACAAATGAGCTTTGGGGTCTTGCCACACATCCCTTCAAAGATTTGCTCTTGACACATGCTCAGAATAGACAGGTGTGCATGTGACACTCAGTGGAACATGAGGTGGAATGGACCAGGGTCATGGATGAACCAGGGCACTGTACAGATTTTCATCCAAGTGGCACAGTGGTGGCCATAGCAACACACTCGGGCAGGTGGTTTGTTCTGGATGCAGAAACCAAAGATCTTGTCTCTATCCACACAGATGGGAACAAACAGCCCTCTGTGATGTGCTACTCAGTAGATGGCACCTTCCTGGCTATAGGATCTCATGACAACTTTATTTACCTCTATGTAGTATCAGAAAATGGAAGAAAATATAGCAGATATGGAAAGTTCACTGGACATTCCAGCTATATCACATACCTTGACTGGTCCCCAGACAACAAGTATATAATGCCTAACTCAGGAGACTATGAAATACTGTACTGGGACGTTCCAAGTGGCTGCAAATTAATCAGGAATCGATTACAGTGTAAGGACATTGAATGGACAACATACACCTGTGTCCTAGGCTTTCAAGTCTTTGGTGTCTGGCCAGAAGGATCTGATGGGGCAGATATCGATGTATGCTGGTGCGATCCCACAATAGGAAGGTGATAGCTATTGTTGATGATTTTGCAAAGTCCATCTGTTTCAGGATTCCTGCCCCAAAGCAAAGGCTCCCAGTCACAAGTACAGTGCCCACAGCAGTCATGTCACCATTGTCAGTTTTACTCGTAATGACAGTCACTTGATTTCAATTGGTGGAAAAGACATGAGCATCATTCAGTGGAAACTTGTGGAAAAGCTGTCTTTGCGTCAAAATGAGATTGTAGTGGATACTAATCTAACCAAAGGCCCCACCTCTTTCACTGAAAGCGTCATTGCAGTCTGACACTCCCACACAGCCTCCTTCCCAGCCCTTAAGTGAGATGGCTGAAGAAGGTGGTAGAGTGAGCAATTCTCCCACATGTCTGGAGAACAGCCTGGAACACATTGTGGAGCCCACTGAAGACCAAAGCGAGGAGCAGAGTGAAGGGGGCAGTGAAGACCTCAGAGGGCCTGTTGATGAAGAGCTATCCAACGAGATGAGTGAGGAGTAGGATGAAGTTGCTCCTACTGAGGACCAGCAAGACCCTCCACCTCTATCCTAACTAACACCAGGGCTTGAATCCTTGTGATCTTGAGTTAGAGTTCAGATGACAGGCCAGGAAGTGATGGAGAATCACTATTGACTGAGATTTTGTTTTCCACGTGATCTGTTTTCTTTAATAGTCTTCAGTCAATCAAATATAGCCAACCTTATTGTTCAGTTTGGTGTATGTTGAAGATTAACCAAACTTAATAGTAGGACAGACTGAGACATTAATTATGTCTCAGAAAGTACTGTGTGGATCAGGTTTCAAGATGGCGGTGGACTAGGACGGAGTAGATACCAGTTCCTAGTACAAAAGAGACAGAAACCTATCCGATCGGAGGAGGTGAGGCCAGCAAGCCAGCAGTTGCCAAGCATATATGAAAATAAGAGACCAGAAACCTCATCGGTCACGGAGGAACCAGACGGTAGGGAGACAGCAGCGGTACAGTAGTCTCTAGGACGGAGCAGGGAGAAACAGCCGGTGCAGGGTAGGGGAACCAGCGCCCTGTGGCGAGAGCCCAACGGCTCCTGGGACAGCCTTCAGCACCCGGAGGGCTCCCTCCCTGGGATTTTTCTGCCAGGCAGGCCGAGTGGCCCAGGCAAAGAGGTGTGGAAGAAATTTCAGCCTGAGCGCAAGTTGGGGAACTAGTCGCTCCACTCGCAGTGTGTCTGGGCAGGTGCCTAAGGGCGCCTAGGCCAACATTCAGCGCACGGAAAGCTCCCTCCCTAGGATTTTTGGGCCGGGGACCTGCCAAGTGGCCCAACCAGAGGGGAGCAGAGGTGATTTCAGTCTGTGCATAGCTCGGAGGTCCAGCGCCTGGTGGGAACTGTGTCTGGGAGAGTGCCTAAAGGCGCCTGGGACAGCGTTCCGCGCCCGGACGGCTCCCTCCCTGGAATTTTTCTGCCAGGCAGGCCGAGTGGCCCAGGCAAAGAGGTGTGGAAGAAATTTCAGCCTGCGCGCAAGTTGGGGAACTAGTCGCTCCACTCGCAGTGTGTCTGGGTAGGTGCCTGAGGGCGCCTAGGCCAACGTTCAGCGCCCAGAAAGCTCCCTCCCTAGGATTTTTGGGCCCGGACCGGCCAAGAGACCCAACCAGAGGGGAGCAGAGGAGATTTCAGCCTGCACACAGTTCTGGGTCCAGCACCCGGCATGGTGCTGCTACATCCCTAGGGTTTTTTTTGTTTTGTTTTTGGTTTTTTTTTTGCCAGAGGTTGGCCAGGGGACCCAGACAAACACAGGAGCAGAAGGGATACACACCACGCAGCGTGCCATGACGAGCACACAGAGTTTCTAGGTCTGCGCCCAGTCCTCAGATCGGCTCCCGGCTTCCAGTCTACCCCCCTCAGACTATCTGGAAGCCCGGGACGCTGAGGGGTCCTGGGAAAAGAGCTGAGACCCTCAACCCCCTCCCTTTCTGGCCAAGCAAGGTGGGGGGCCAGGAGAGACTTGTTTGATAGAGTTTACAGAGAGGGTACGGAGGACAAAGGGCCCCAACCAAAGACTCTGTGGTTGCCAGCCCAGGAGAACTCAGAGGTGCAGCCTGGGGCTCTGAATCCAGTAGACACGGCAGCCTGGTCTGCTTCACACCCAGCTTGGCAGCAAACCCAGGATTGGGCAGAGGGTCTGGGGCTTCCCAACTGAACGGGGGCAGGCCTGTGCTCAATCCCGAGGGAACCAGGCAACTAGGCCAGTGCAGGTGCCTGCAAACACAGCAAACCAGACTATGGCAGTAACCCCTGGGAGGGGAGCGCTGCGAGAAAGTCCTAGTTCCCCATTGTAGGGAGCTGGGGGAGAGGCGCCAAGTGTCTGGATCCTGAGAGGGGCTGGCTGAAAGAATCACAACAATCGACCCTCAGCCAACTGCAACCAGAAAAACCGGTTCGGCTAGTTTGAAGCCAACAAGTGACATTCCTTTTTCTGAGGTTGTTTTTGAGAGATTATTTTGGTGCGTTTTTTGTTTTTTGTTTTTTTACTTTATTTTATTTTTATTCTTTCTTTTTTTTATTTACCTTTCTTTCTTCTCCATTCCTTTTCTTTATCTTTTTGCTTTTTTAAAGTAATCTGTTATTTCTTTTAAACTTTATTACTGTTTCATCTTTCCATACTTTTGTCCTCTTTTCCCAGATTTTCTGTTTTATTTCTTCTTCTTTTCTTTCTAAACTTATTGCTCTTTCTTCCATTCCCCTACCATTTTTTTTCTTTCTTCCTTTTATTTCTTTCCTTATCATTTCTTTCTTTTACCCACAAGAGTCACAAGCAACTTGAAAATATAAAAAGACCAGAGCTGGACCCATAGAAGAGGCCTCCCAATAGTAGAGTCAGAGAGACAAATTGCACATTGTTGTAGGAGAGAAGCCACAAGTTGCTGCATATTTGAGTAGGTGGAAGCAGAGAACAACAGGATAACCAAAAGAGGCTGCACCATTGAAATTCACAGGCATTCCACCACAAAAGTTCATACCATAAACCCAGGGTGTCAAAACAGATTAATCTAAGAAGCTGAGGCTAACAAGAAGAGTCTCACAAACAATGGGAAGACAAAGAAACAATCCCCAAATGAAAGGAAAGGAGGAATCCTCAGAAAGAATGTTAGATGAAACGGAGGCAAGTCAACTATCAGATACTGAATTCAAAGCACTGGTGATCAGGAAGTTCAAAGAGCTCACAATCAGCTACCAGAAACTACAGGGAAGCTACAATGATCTCACTGTGAACTATATCAACATGAAAAAGGAAATGGAAATTATTAGCAAGGGCCAAGAGGAAATGAAGAATACAATTTCTGAATTAAAAAACACAGTGGAAAGCATTAAAAATAGGGTGGATGAAACAGAAGATCGGATTAGTGAATTGGAGGACAAAGTAGAAAGCATCTCACAGAAAGAACAGGAAAGGGAAAAGAGGCTCAGAAAGAATGAAGAGAGATTAAGAGAAATGCAAGACAATATGAAACGTAATAATATCCGAATAATAGGAATGCCAGAAGGAGAAGAAGAAGAACAAGGGATAGAAAACATATTTGAAAGAGTAATGAGAGAAAATTTCCCTAATTTGACAAAAGAAGAAGTCACACAAATCCAGGAATCACAGAGAGTCCCATTCAAGAGGAACCCAAAGAGGCCCACTTCAAGACACATCATCATTAAAATGGCAAACTTCCAAGACAAAAAGAGAATCTTAAAGGCAGCAAGGGAGAAAAAAAGAAATAACATACAAGGGCATCCCAATAAGGTTAGCCACTGACTTCTCAATGGAAACACTCCAAGCAAGAAGAGATTGGCAAGAAATATTCCAAGTAATGAGAAACAGAGGCCTACAACCAAGGCTACTTTACCCAGCAAGGCTCTCAATCAAGATAGAAGGCCAAATAAAGAGCTTCCAAGACAAAAGAAGTCTAAAAGAATTTGCTGCCACCAAGCCAGCTCTACAAGAAATACTAAAAGGTCTGCTTTAAGGAAAGGAAGGAAAAGAGACAGACAGAGAGGAACACAGGTACAAAAATGGCAATGAATAAGAACCTATCAATAATAACCTTAAATGTAAATGGATTAAATGCTCCAATCAAAAGACACAGAATAGCGTCATGGATAAGAAAGTATGACCCACACATATGCTGCCTACAAGAGACCCACCTCAGGACAAAAGACCATCACAGACTAAAAGTGAAAGGCTGGAAACAAATTTTCCAAGCAAATGGACAAGAAAAAAAAGCTGGGGTAGCAATTCTCATATCAGACAAAATAGACTTCAAAAAAAGAGCCATAAAGAGTGACCCAGAAGGTCACTTCATAATACTCAAGGGAAGAATCCACCAAGAAGACATTAACATCATAAATATATATGCACCCAATATAGGAGCACCAAAATATATAAGGAAAATCTTAGAGGAATTCAAGCAAGATATAGACAGCAACACAATTATAGTGGGGGATTTTAACACCCCACTATCAAAAATGGACAGATCTTCCAAACAAAATATCAACAAAGACATTGCGGCATTAAACAACACCCTTGATGAAATGGACCTAACTGATATATACAGAGCTCTTCACCCCAAAGAAGCTAAATACACATTCTTTTCAAATGCACATGGAACATTCTCAAAGATAGACCACATGATAGGGCACAAAACAAGCCTCAACAAATTCAAGAATATTGAAATCATACCAAGCATTTTCTCTGACCATAAGGGACTGAAACTGGAAACCAACCCCAAAGGAAAAAACCCAAAACACCCAAAATCATGGAGACTGAACGGTATGCTATTAAACAATGAATGGGTCAAGAATGAAATTAGGGAAGAAATCAAAAAGTTTCTGGAAACAAATGATCTCACAACAACCCAAAACTTATGGGATACAGCCAAGGCAGTCCTGAGAGGGAAGTTTATAGCAATACAGGCCTACCTAAAGAAAACAGAAACATTTCAAACAAATGAACTTACTCTACGCCTGCAAGAACTTGAGGAACAACAACAAAAACAGCCCAAAGCAAGTAGAAGGAAGGAAATAACTAAGATCAGAGCAGAACTAAATGACATAGAGACTAAAAGTACAATTCTAAAGATCAATGAATCCAGGAGTTGGTTCTTTGAAAAAATAAACAAAATAGACAAGCCTTTAAGTAGGCTCATCAAGAAAAGAAGGGAACAGACACAAATAAACACAATCAGAAATGAAAGAGGAGGGATCACAACGGATACCACAGAAATAGAGAGGATTGTAAGAAATTACTATGAAGAACTGTATGCCAAGAAATTTGAGAACCTAGGGGAAATGGACACATTTCTAGAAAAATATAATCTTTCAAAACTCAATGAAAAAGAAGTAGAACACCTGAATAGACCAATAACAGCAAAAGAAATTGAAGCAGTAATCAAAAAACTCCCATCACACAAAAGCCCTGAACCAGATGGATTCACAGGAGAATTCTACAAAGCATTTAAGGAAGAGCTAACCCCTATTCTTCACAGACTATTCCAAAAAATCCAAAAGGATGGAAAATTCCCTAACTCCTTTTATGAAGCCAGCATCATCCTAATTCCAAAACCAGATAGAGATACAACAAAGAAAGAAAACTTCAGGCCAATATCGCTGATGAACATAGACGCTAAAATCCTCAACAAAATATTAGCAAATCGCATCCAACAATATATCCAAAAGATTATACACCATGACCAAGTGGGATTCATCCCAGGGATGCAAGGATGGTTCAACATTCGCAAAACAGTAAACGTAATTCATCACATAAACAAAAGCAAAGACAAAAACCACATGATCATATCAATAGACGCAGAAAAAGCTTTCGATAAGGTACAACACCCATTTATGATAAAAAACACTTGGCAAAATGGGAATAGAGGGAACATTCCTCAATATAATAAAGGCCATTTATGAGAGACCTACAGCCAATATCATACTCAATGGACAAAAACTAAAAGCTTTTCCACTAAGATCAGGAACAAGACAAGGATGTCCACTTTCACCACTTCTATTCAATATAGTATTAGAAGTTGTGGCCACAGCGATCAAGCAGGAAAAGGAAATAAAAGGCATCCAAATAGGAAAGGAGGAAACAAAATTGTCACTGTTTGCAGATGACATGATAGTGTACATGGAAAATCCTATAGACTCTACCCAAAAACTGCTCAAACTAATTAATGAATTTGGCAAAACAGCAGGATACAAAGTCAATATCCAGAAATCAAAGGCATTTTTGTATACAAACAATGAATCAGCAGAAGCAGAAATCAAGGAAAAAATCCCATTCGATATAGCAAAAAGAAAAATAAAATATCTGGGAATAAACCTAACCAAAGAGGTAAAAGACCTGTATGCAGAAAACTACACAGCACTAAAGAAAGAAATCAGGGAAGACACAAACAAATGGAAACATATACCTTGTTCATGGATTGGAAGAATTAACATCATCAAAATGTCCATACTACCCAAAGCAATATACAGATTCAATGCAATACCTATTAAAGTACCAATGGCATATTTCACAGACATAGAACAAACACTTCAAAAATTTATATGGAATCATAAATGAGCCCGAATAGCAGCTGCTCTTTTGAGAAAGAAGAACAAAGTAGGAGGGATCACAATACCTGATATCAAACTGTATTACAAAGCCACTGTAATCAAAACAGCCTGGTACTGGCATAAAAACAGGCACATAGACCAATGGAACAGAACAGAGAGCCCAGACATCAACCCAACCCTCTACAGTCAATTAATATTCGACAAAGGGGGCAGTAACATAAAATGGAGTAAAGATAGCCTCTTCAACAAATGGTGTTGGGAGAACTGGACAGCTACATGCAAAAAAATGGAACTTGAGCACCAACTTACACCATACACCAAAATAAATTCAAGGTGGATAAAAGACTTAAATATAAGCCATGACACCATTAAAGTCCTAGAGGAGAACATTGGCAAGAAAATCTCAGATATTCCACGCAGCAACATTTTTACAGATATGTGCCCTAGAGCAAGGAATATAAAGGAAAGAATAAACAAATGGGATCTCATCAAAATAAAAAGCTTCTGCATGGCTAAAGAAAACAGTATTAAATTAAAAAGACAACCAACTGTATGGGAAAACATATTTGCCAATGATACCTCAGACAAAGGTTTAATCTCCAAAATATACAAAGAACCTACACGACTCCACTCTAGGAAGACATGGGAACCCAATTAAAAAATGGGAAAAGGACTTGAACAGACACTTCTCTAAAGAGGACATACAGAATATCCAGAGACACATGAAGAGATGCTCAATATCGTTAGCTATCAGAGAGATGCAAATTAAAACCACAATGAGATACCACTTTACACCAGTCAGGATGGCTATAATAGACAAAGCAACAAACAACAAATGTTGGAGAGTGTGTGGGGAAAAGGGGACCTTAGTTCACTGTTGGTGGGATTGCAGACTGGTACAACCATTATGGAATTTTCTCAGAAAAATAAAAATCGACCTGCCTTTTGACCCAGCAATTCCACTGCTAGGATTATACCCCAAGAATCCTAAAACATCAATTTCAAAGAACCTATGCACCACAATGTTCATAGCAGCACAATTTACAATAGCCAAGAGTTGGAAGCAACCTAGGTGCCCATCAGTAAACGAATGGATCCAAAAATTGTGGTACATATACACAATGGAATTCTATGCAGCAGAGAGAAAGAAGGAGCTACTACCTTTTGCAACAACATGGATGGAACTGGAAAGCATTATGCTGAGTGAAATAGGCCAGGCATCGAAGGACAAATACCATATGATCTCACCTTTGACAGGAAGCTAAAGAATAAAACAAACAAGCAAACAGAATAAAAACAAAGACGCTGAAATAGAGAACAAGTGGGCAGCGACCAGAGGGGAGAGGGAAGGGAACTTAAGGGGAAAGGGGGAGGGATTTTGAGGAACAAGTATGAAAGACACAGAGATGAGGACTGGGGGGGGGGGAATGGGAGGGAGGGGGGAGACCGGGCGGGGGGGTGGGGTGGGATGGGAGAAATAGATTAAAAAAAATGTACTTGAAAAGTAACTAAATAAAATTTAATATAAAAAAAAGAAAGTACTGTGTATGTAAGTGATAAGATGTAAATACTGAAAGCAAAAACAGCTATTGTACTGATTTAAAACAAATAAAAATCCCCTTCCAGCAAAAGGGGTTTTATCCTATGCTTCTAATTAATTCTTGAGGATAAACTAATCAAACTATTAGGAATAAAATAACCAAGGTTCTAGTAGATACTGGAGCCACCCTATCAGTTTCTAACTGCATCAACCTCAGCATTCTTCATTGTGCCTATCATCCCCAGTCCTCCGATCTTGCAGAATGGACTAATGAGATGATCAAAACTCAACTGACAAAACTCATAGAATCTTTTAATCTGCCTTTGCCTAAGGCTCTTTCCTTGGTACTGTTCAACCTTAGATTTGCAATCATAGACTGTCTCCATTTGAAATTATTACTGGCAGACCCATAAGATTAGATCAAACAATGTGTGAACTTGCACTGATGAAAGCAGACCTCCTGATCTACTGTGAAGAACTTATAAGGGCCCTTAAAATTAACAGCTCATGGAGCAATCATTCTATATTTCACTCCCAGGAGATGAAAATCTACAATATGGTGATCTCCAATCCTAAAATGTCTATTGGAAACACCATCTCCATGGAAAAAGTCATATCAAGTACTACATACTGACCTTTATGCTGCTAAACTTAAGGACATTGATGCATGTTTTCAGATATCTCAGTTAAAAAGGAAAGACACACCTAAATGGTCATCTCGGCCTATTGCAGATCTTGCTCTTAAGTTGAAAATCTCTAAACAACCCAACACCAGCACTAGAGTTCTCACTGGATCAAAGCAGACAGCACCTGATGTGGATGGCTATCCCAAGACCTCAGACCAGGTTAGTCATACATGATTCTACCTGAAAACCTTGTACTTGGTCTTCCTTTTGACCACCTTTTTTTAATTTACTGGTTATATTGCTATCATAACCTAATTTTTGCCTGAACAAAATACTAAAAGAAACATTCTTCCCTTTCCTAGCTCTTTAGTCTAATCATAAAATAAATACACTCAGATTTATGTCTGCTTCCTGAAATGACTACCTTATTTGCCCTTCAATAGGGTTTTGCTACTGCCATCCAATGATTACCCACCAGCACCAATTTAACTAACTTTTGTTCTTTTCCTTATTTTCAGTATATATTTTATTGATTATGCTATTACAGTTGTCCCATTTTTCCCTCCCCTTTATTTCCCTCCACTCTGTACCTCCCCTATCATTCCCCCTTCTTAGTTCATGTCCATGGGTCATACATATAAATTCTTTGGCTTCTCCATTTCCCATACTATTCTTAGCCTCCCCCTGTCTATTTTGTACCTGCCATTTATGCTTCTTATTTGCTGTACCTTTTCCCCTATTCTCTCCCCTCCAGATCCTCACCGATAACCTTCCATGTGATCTCTACTTCTGTGACTCTGTTCCTGTTCTAGTTGTTTACTTAGCTTGTTTGTTTGTTTGTTTGTTTGTTTCAGGCTCGGTTGTTGATAGTTGTGAGTTTCTTGTCATTTTATTGTTCATATTTTTGATCTGCTTTTTCTTAGACAACTCCCTTTAACTTTTCACATAATAAGGGCTTGGTGATGACGAACTCCTTGGACTTGACCTTACCTGGGAAGCATTTTATCTGCCCTCCCATTCTAAATTAATAGCTTTGCTGGATAGAGTAATCTTCACTGTAGGTCCTTGCTTTTCATGACTTGGAATACTTCTTTCCAGCCCCTTCTTGCCTGCAAAGTTTCTTTATAGTCTTATGGGAACTCCTTTGTAGGCGACTGTGTCCTTTCCTCTTGCTGTTTTTAAGATTCTCTCCTTATCTTTAATCTTGGGTAATATAATTATGATGTGCCTTGTTGTGTGCTTCCTTGGGTCCACTTCTTTGGCCTTCTCTGGGATTCTCTGAACTTCCTGGAAGTCTATTTCCTTTGCCAGATTAGGGAAATTCTCCTTTATTATGTTTTCAAATAAGTTTTCAATGTCTTGTTCTTCCTCTTTTCTTTCTGGTACCTCTATGATTCAGATGTTGGAATGTTTAAAGTTGTCCTGGAGGTTCCTAAGCCTCTCCTCATTTTTTTGAGTTCTTGTTTTTTTATTCTATTCTGGTTGAATGTTCATTTCTTCCTTGTGCTCCAAACCATTGATTTGAGTCCAGGTGTCCTCTTCACTGTTGGTTCTCTTTATTTCACTTTTCATAGCCTTCACTTCTTCCTCTATTTTGCAACCATACTCAACCATTTCTGTGAGCATTCTGCTTACCAGTGTTTTGAACCCTGCATCTGATAGGTTGGCTATCTCTTCATCGCTTAATTGTATTTTTTCTGGAGTTGTAATCTGTTTTTCCATTTGGGCCATAATTTTTTTTTGTCTTGGCACACCTGTTACATAGTAAGGAGTGGAGCCTTAGGTATTTGCCAGGGAGAGGCAACCTATGTCTCTGCACTGTGGTGCTGTATGTGGGGGGGGCAGTTAGAAAGGGAACAATGCTGCTTGCTCAGCTCTCAGTGGCTTTCAGTCACTTCCCCTGCTACCCACAAGCAAATTGGGCCCTCTGGTGCTGATTCCTGGGTGGTGTACTCTCTAGGACCATGTGGGTCTCTCCAACAACCTCTCTTGTAAAGCTGGGAGCTTCTACTGCTGCCTCAACCCCCACAGGTTTTTTCAGTCAGAGGTTTTGAGGCTTTATTTTCCCACACTGGAACCCTGGGTTGTGCAGTCTGTCTTGCTCCCCAGTTGTTCCTCCCAGTTTATCACACACAAATGTGGGACTGCCTGCTCCAACAGCTGCCTCCTCGCCCAGTCCTCCAGCCACTGTCTTGCCTGCTCCAGCCACTGCCTAGCTGTAAATCCTGTCTGTGCCAGCTGCCCATCTCCACCCTTCCTACTAGTCTGTATGAATGTTTCTTCTTTAATTCCTTGGTTGTCAGACTTTCACACGGTGCAATTTTCTGGCAGTTCTGGTTATTTTTTGTTTTTAAATTTGTTGTTCTCCTTTTTTTTGGTTGTATGAGGAGGCAAAGCGTATACACCTACACCTCCATCTTGGCTGGAAATCTGCAATTTAACTAACTTTTGAATATTCAAAAGTTAGTTAAAGCCTTGAAAACTTACAAAACCCAATTGGACATAAAGCTGTATTTTTAAAGTCCTGCTTTATTTTGAAACCTCAAAATTGATGGAACACATGATTTCCCTGGAGCCAAATTCATCTATAAGTTTTCCCCAATCCACGAGGAAATATCCATAAATACAATCTGGACTCTTACTGACAGGTTGTCTGCTTTGAAAAAGTAAATGAATCAGGCAGAATCTTGGATTTTGTCTTTTTGAAAATGTGTAACTATACTCTTTTGAATGATTCAGATGAGCATGAGTTTACACCTTAGTGGGCCTTAAGCAACTACCATGTTGCTTCTTGCACTGCAACTCTAATGTGGGAAATTTCAGGGAATAACGCCACTCAATCTTAAAAAGAAAATGTCCTTCTACTCCCAAATATTACTTTGAGACTAGATTTTTAAAATCTAGTATTTACTGGAATATAAATGAAATCTATCTCTTAGGGAATCCCAACTGGAAAACTTGGAAGAATCGATCCCATGCTAATCTTTCAATCCTGACCCCCCAAAATGGAGAGCACCTGGGGTTTATTATCACCGAATATATGGAGGATATGAAGTCACTGCCCCAGAAATAGGACTTAATACTTCCTGCAAAGTCTGGTTTGAAGGCCTAATTATACATTCTTATTGAGGGCACCTGGTGTTTCTTCTTTTTTTTTAAAAAAAAGATTTTATTTGTTTATTTTTAGACAGGGAGGGAGGGAGAGAAACATCAATATGGGGTTGCCTGTCATGTGGCTCCCGACTGGGGACATGGCCTGCAACCCAGGCATGTGCCCTGACTGGGAATCAAACCTGCAACCCTTTAGTTCACAGGCCAGCACTCAATCCATTGAACCATGCCAGCCAGGGCTCTTCTTTTTCTTTTTATTTGTTTTTCTTTAAATTTTTTTATATTTAAATTACAATTGACATTCAGTATTATTTTATATTAGTTTTCAGTGTACAGCACAGTGGTTAGACATTTATATAATTTACAAAATGATCTCCCTAATAAGTCTAGTACCCACCTGGCACCACACATAGTTATTATAATTAACTATATTCCCTGTACTGTAGTTTACATCCCATGACTATTTTGTAACTACCAATTTGCACTTTTTAATACCTTCACCTTTTTTACCCAGCCTCCCAAATCCCTCAAATCTGGCAACCATCAGTTTACTCTCTGTATGAGTCTCTTTCCGTTTTGTTTGTTTATTTTGGTCTTCAGAATCCAATATAAATGGAATTACATGGTACTTGTCTTTCTCTCTGATTTATTTCACTTAGCGTAATACAGTATAGGTCAATACATGTATAGCAAATGGTTAGATTACATTTTTTTTAAGGCTGAGTAGTATTCCATTGTGTAAATGTACTACAGTTTTTTTTATCCATTCATCTACAAATGGGCACTTGGGCTACTTCCAAATCTTGGCTGTTGTAAATAATGCTGATAGGAACATAGAGGCACATATTTATTTTCAAATTAGTGTTTTGGGTTTAATTGGGGAAATACTGAGGAGTGGAATTGCTGGGTCATAAGGCAGTTCCATTTTTTATTTTTTGAAGAAATTCCATACTGTCTTCTATAGTGGCTGCACCAATTTGCAGTTTCACCTGCAAATGAATGAGACTTCCGTTTTCTCCACATCCTCACCAACACTTGTTCGTTAGTTTATTGATGACAGCCATTCTGACAGGTGTGAGGTAATATATCATTGTGCTTTTAATTTGCATTTCTCTGACGACTAGTGACATTGGCATCTTTCCATATGTCTATTGGCCACCTGTATGTTCTATTTGTGGAAATGTCTATTCAGGTGCTCTGCCCGTTATTATTTAATTGGATTTTGGGGGTTTTTTGGTGTTAAGTTGTACAAGTTTCTTATATATTTTGGGCATTGACCCCTTTTTGAATATATCATTGGTGAATATCTTCTTCCATTTGGTAGGTTCTTTCGGTTTCATTGATGGTTTCCTTTGCTCTGCAAAAGCTTTTTAGGAAAAACTAAAGCTTTTTGGTTTGATGTAGTGACAACTTGTTTATTTTTTATTTTGTTTTCCTTGACCAAGGAGACATATCCAAAAAAAATATTACTAAAAGAAATATCAAGGAATTTACTGCCTATGTTTTCTTCTAGGAGTTTCATGTTTCAGGTCTTATATTTAAATCTTTAGGTTTCAGGTCTTATATTTAAATCTTTAATCTATTTTGAGTTTATTCTCTCATATAGTGTAAGAAGGTGGTCCATTTTCATTTTTTTGCATGTATCTGTCCAGTTTCCTGACACCATTTATTCAATACTGTCTTTACCGCATTGTATATTGTTGCCTCCTTTGTCATACAAATAGGTATAGGTTTGTATCTGGACTTTCTATTATTGATCTATGTGCCTATTTTTATGCCAGTACTATGCTGTTGTGATTACTATAGTCTTATAGTATAATTTGATATCAGCTAACATGAGCATGATACCCTCAACTCTTTCTTGTCAAGGTGGCTACGGTCTTTTGTGGTTCCATACAAATTTTAGAATTATTTGTTTTAGTTCGGTGAAAAATGCCATTGGTATTTTTTTTTTTTTTTTACTGAAAGTGAGAGAAGGTGAGAGAGAATGACAGAGAGACATCAATCTGTCATTCCACTTACTCATGTATTCATTTGTTGATTCTTGCCTGCGCCCTGACTGGGGTTTGAACCCACAACCTTGGCATATCAGGACAACATTCCGAGAAAGTACACCACCCAGCCAAGCCATTGGTATTTTGATAGGGATTAAATCTATACATTGCTTTGGGTAGTATGGACATGTCGATGATATTAAATTTTGTATCCATGAGCAGGTCTGCGCTTCTATTTATTTATTTGTATCACCTTCAATTTCTTTCTTTGATGTCTTATAATATTTTGACCTCCTTGGTTGTATTTATTCCTAGGTATTTTATTTTTTGATGCAATTGTAAATGTAATTATTTTCTACATTTTTCTTTCTGATAATTTGTTATTGTTGTATTAAGATGCAACCAATCTGAGTATTAATTTTGTATCCTACTTTAATGAATCTATTTACCAGTTAAATTTTTTTGTGGAATCTTTAGGGTCCTTTCTATATAGTATCATGTCATCTGCAAATAATGACAGTTTTACATTTTCATTTCCAATTTGGATGCCATTTATTTATTTATTTATTTAGTCCGATTTCTGTGGCTAGTACTTTCGATGCAATGTTGAATAAAAATAGTAAATGGACATCCTTGTCTTGTTCCTGATCTTAAGGAAAATGCTTTTAGTTACTCCCTATTTCATGTGATGTTAGCCGTGGATTTGTCAGTATGGCCTTTATTACGTTTTAGGATGCTCCCTCTATTCCCACTTTGCTGAGAGTTTTTATCATAAATGGAAACTTGATTTTGTCAAATGCTGTTTCTGCATCTATGGATATGATCATATCATTTTTTATCTTTCATTTGGTTTATGTAGTATATCACATTAATTGACTTGCAAATAATGAACCAAACTTGCATCCCAGGAATAAATCTCACTTGATCATGGTATATGATCTTTTTAATGTGTCGCTGAATTCAGTTTACTAATATTTTGTTGAGAATTTTTGTATCTATGTTCATCAGGAATATTGGTCTATAATTTTCTTTGTAACGTCTTTGTCTGGTTTCGGAATCAGGGTAACACTGGCCTTATAAATGAGTTTGGGAGCCTTCCCTTCTTTTCAATTTTTTGGAATATTTTGAGGATAGGTGTTAATTATTTTTTGAATGTTTGGTAAAACTTACCTGTGAAGCTATCTGGTCCAGGACTTTTGTTTTTTTGGAAGTTTTTTGATTACTGATTCAATTTTGTTAGCAGTAATTTGTTCAGATTTTTTTGTTTCTTCTTGATTCAGTCTTTGAAGACTGTATGTTTCAAGGAATTTATTCACTTCTTCCAGATGCCCAAGTTGTTCACATATAGTTGTAGTATTTTCTTATAACCTTTTATATTTCTGTGGTGACGGTTGCCAATTTCCTCTCTCATTTCTAATTTTATTTATTTGAGTCATCATTCCTTTTTTCTTGATGAGTCTGGTTAGAAGTTTTTTTTTTCTTTATCTTTTCAAAGAAAAGATTTGGTTTTGCTGATCTTTTGTTATCACTTTTTTAGGCTATTTTGTTTATTTCAGCTCTAATCTTTATTATTTTCTTCCTTCTACTCACTTTGGGCTTTCTTTCTCTAGTTCTATTAGGTATATGATTAAATTGTGTATTTGAGACTCTTCTTGTTTCTTAAGGTAGGCCTGTATTGCTATGAATTTCCCTCTTAGGATTGCTTTTGCAGTATCCCATAGATTTTGAGTCACTGTGCTTTCATTTTCATTTGCCTCAAGGTATCTTTTGCTTTCTTCCTCGATCTCTTTGTTAACCCATTCATTGTTTAGTAGCATGCTATTTAGCCTTCATGTGTTTGTGTGTTTTTCAGGGTTTTTTCTTGCAATTGGCTTTTAGTTTCATACCATTGTGTTTGAAGAAGATGCTTGCTATGATTTCAATCTTCTTAAATGCATTGAGACTGGTTTTGTGGCCTAAAATGTGGTCTATACTGGAAAATGTGCCTTGTATCCTTGAAAAGAATGTATGTGCTGCTGCATTGGGGTAAAGTGCTCTAAAAAAATAACTAAACCCATCTTGTCTAATTTGTCAATTAGGCTGCTACTTCTTTGTTGATTTTTCTGTCAGGAAGGTCTATTTATTGATGACAATGGGATGTTAATGTCCTTACTATAACTGTATTGCTGTCAATCTCTCTCTTTATGTCCATCAATATTTGCTTTATATAATTACGTACTTCTATGTTGGGTGCCTAAATGTTTACAAGAATTATATCCTCTTTTTCAATGGATCATTTATTTTATTATTATGAAATGTCCTTCTTTGTCTCTTATATAGCCTTTGTTTTAAACTCTATTTTTGTCTAAGTATTGCTACTCCAGCTTTTTTTTCATTTTCACTTTGCATGAAATATCTTTTTCCGTACTTCGCTTTCCATTTGTGTGTGTCTTTTGATCTGAAATGAGTCTTTTGTAGACAGCATATGTAAGAGTCTTGTTTATTATCCCTTCATCCACCATATGTCTTTTGATTGGAGCATTTAATTAATTTGCATTTAAAATAATTGTTGATAGATATGTAGTTATTTCCATTTTATCATTCATATTTATGTTCTCTTTTGTTTCTTCTTAAAGAACTTCCTTTAACATTTTTTGTAATATTGGCTTGTCCATGATGAACTCCTTTAGCTTTTTCTCATCTATGAAGCTCTTTATTTCTTCTTCAATTTTAAATGATAGCCTTGCTGGGTAGTATGTCCTTCCTTTTCATCACTTTGAATATTTCATGCCAATTCTTTCTGGACTACAAAGTTTCTATTGAGAAATTAGCTGACAATCTTATAGGGGCTCCCTTATATATAACTAACTGCTTTCCTCTTACTGTTTTTAAGATTCTCTTTGTCCTTAACCTTTGGCATTTTAATTATGATATGCCTTGGTTTGGGCCTCTTTGGGTTCATCTTGTTTGGGACTACCTACACCTCCTGGATTTGTGCGCCTATTTTCTTCACTAGGATAGGAAAGTTTTCAGTTGTTATTTCTTTACATAGTTTCTCAAACCCTTGTTCCTTTTCTTCCAGTAGTCCTATAATGCAACTTTTGTTACACTTCATATTGTCCCAGAGGTCCCTTAAACTATCTTCATTTATTTTTGGATTCTTCTTTTTACTATTCTGATATATGCTTTCTGCTACCTTGTCTTCCAAATCGCTGATTTGATCCTCTGCTTCATCTCATCTGATGTTGATTTCTTCTAGCGTGTTCTTCATTTTAGTTATTATAGTTTTCATTTCTGACTATGTTTTATGGTTCCTATGTCCTTTTTAATGCTTTTTTTATCTCTTTTTTGAAGTTCTCACTAAGTTCCTTGAGCATCCTTATGGACGGTGTTTTGAACTCTGCAGCTGGTAGTTTGCTTGCCTTCATTTTGTTTAGTTCTTTTTCTGGAGTTTTGTATGGTTCTTTCATTTTGGACATATTTCCTTGTATCCTCATTTTGGCTGTTTCCTGATGTTTGTTTCTATGTATTATGTAGAGCTGCTACATCTCCCAATCTTGGCAGAGTGGCCTTATGTAGCAGGTGTCCTATTGAACCCAGTGGTGCAGGCTCCCTGTTCACCTGAATCAGGTGCTCCAGTGGTGTCTCTTGTGTACATTGTATGCGCTCTCTTATTGCAGCTGAGCCTTGATTGCTATTTGCAAGTTAGTGGATGGGGTTGACACTCAGGCTGATTAGTTGGTAGCTGTCTGTGGGTGGATCGGAGGCCCCTGGGAGTGGTTACGCTGTGAGCCAAGGCTAGCTTCCACTAGCACTGGGTTTGAAGCATTGTAAGCCAACTTGCAATCTTTTTGATAGCCCCACCTTTTTCTGTCTTTATACACTGTGTCCCTTTTTTTCCCCCTTTGAACATAGTTGGTTTTCTACCAAAATCTGTGTCTCCTGGATTGCAATTCCTAAAAAAAAACAAAAACAAAAAACCCCCACCAAATAAAGGGTTTTTATTTTATCTTGCAGTTCTTGGTCAAAATTGATTTCTGCCTCCCTCCAACAGGTGTCCTTGAGCTCTGAAGAGCTTCCATGGCCCTTTGTCAATTCATAGTTTTCCTACACCTCATCATGTCACTTGTTTTCTTTGTTAATTTAAGATATCCTTCTTTTTGGTTAGATCATTTGGTCCTTCAGGGCAAGGACCATGTGTTATGTGGGCTCTAGAGTATGATGGCCCACATTCAAATCCTGGCTTTGCTATGTCTTAGCCATAAGAACACGGACAGTTTACTTCATTTCCTGAAGTTTTTGCAAGCCTCACCTTCCTTAGATAAGATATGGGAATAAGAAGAGCCTGTCTAAAATGGGTGTTTTGAAGATAACAGTGAATTAACTTATGTAAAGCACTTAGCATAATACCTGGCACATAATAGGCACTCAACAAATGTTTGTGTAATTTTACATAATGGACAGAATGAGTGCCCGAATTTGCATGTTTCGGGTCCCACGGCTTCCAAAAGAATTTCATCTGTGTGGAACGGTTTCTTCAATCTGAACGTCCTTCTGCCAACAGAAAGCCTTCCCTGCCTGATGTTTTTGTCTCTTTCTCCTTGTTTGTTTTACTCCCGTAGAAAAACCTCAAGAGATTGACTGACTTCCTTTGTGCTTTGGGGCAGCAGACAGAGTCTGTGTTCTGTTGGCTGCAGCTGTGCTCCAGCTCCCTCGGGTTCTGAAGGAAAGACAGCATCTCAGGATAATGAGAATGGGAGCTGAATAAAAGGTGAAGCCCACCGGGAGAAAAAAATGAAGGCCATGGCTTGGCCAGATGAGTTGGTGATAGAGGGCAAGGGGGATTCCTGATCCCCTACTTTGCAAACATCCTCAGTCCTCCTTTCCTTTCTCTGGCCACCTATAAAATAGTCACATTAGTATCACCCCTAACAGCTTCGAAAATGACAGGTCCTAGGGAAACCACAGCTTTTGTCTTGGTGTCAGATGAGTCACTTGGCTGTCTCAAAGAAATAGTTCATCTGGAAAGGACTCAAGACCTCAGTAATTCGAACCACTGATCCTTCTCATTTTTATTTATTGTAACAAAAATAGTGTAACAACACGAAAGGACATTTCTTTAAAAGGAAGAAAGGATTACTCATGATCCCACCATCCTAACACCACAACTGTTTCCTTTTTCTAAGCTCTCTTCCAGGTTTGGGCCACATGACAGAACTTTGCATATAATCTATGTCCAATTTTTTGTTTTCACTTAATATTATATCTTAAGCCTTTTCCAGTGTTGCACATTAGCCTCCCTCTCCCTCTCTCTTTTTTTAAACTGCAACTATGCAGTTTACCATTGATTTGATTGAGGCATATTTAATGATTCCTTAACCCCTAGAGATTCTTGCTTACTAACTTGAATCTTTGATTTTGACTCTTTTAAAAATATTTTATTTATATATTTCTAGAGAGGGAGGGGAAGGGAGAGAGAAAGAGAGGGAAAAAAACACCAGTGTGTGGTTGCCTCTCACACACCCCCAGCTGGGTACCTGGCCTGCAACCAAGGCATGTGCCCTAGCCTGAGAATCAAACTGGCAACCCTTTGGTTCACAGGCTGGCACTCAATCCTCTGAGCAACACCAGCCAGGACTGAGGATGAGTCTTGGCAAATTGTAAATGGAATTTTGTTTTCTGGGCCCATCTGCACTCCTTACAGATCTTTCCTTCCTGCTAGACATTTTAGCCCAAGAATTCTCGCAGAATATCCCAATCCTGACCTACCCTCTGAGCCCATTCAGTGGACTATTAAAAAAATAACAATATAGCCCTGGCTGATGTGGCTCAATGGATTGAGTGCCAACCTGCAAACCAAAGGGTCACTGGTTGGATTCCCAGTCAGTGCTCATGCCTGGGATGCGGGCCAGTAGGGGCGCTTGAAAGGCAACCACACATTGATGCTTCTCTCTCTCTTTCTCCCTCCCTTCCCCTCTCTAAAATAAATAAATAAAACCTTAAAAAATAACAATATAGTTCTAGTTTTTCCATAAAATAAAAGCAGTATGTGCTCATGTTGTCCCATTTGAGTAATATATAAAAGCAAACATAATTAAAAATCTGCTATAATCTTGCTGTTCAATATCACATGCCAGTGTTCTTTATTGCTCTCAAAAATGTTGCTAGCACTTTTGATCCCCCTTGTCTCTGCTAGGTTCCTTTCCTCAAAGACCCTGCTCTGCCTTCTAACTTTACTTTAGAAGCTAACTTGTGTTTTAATGATCACAGCTGAATGAGTAAACCCTAGAAGTATATTACCTGAGACACTAGGTACTTGTTTCGGTAAAAATAAGCACAAACAGGTACATAATGCATCAGTTGGGGCACCTGAGGTTAACTAGTCTAACCTACAGTGGATTTCATTGACTCATAAACTTGGAATGTGTATATATAGCAAGCAATTAGAATGGGCGGCAGGGTGTTTTGATATAGTGGCTCAAAAACGTCAGAAAGAAAATGGTTTCTTTCTAACCTCTCTCTCTGCTTCCCACAGCCTACTCTTTTCCTAGGATAATCTCTTCCTGTAGTCTAAACTAGCGGCCTTAGCAGCTTCCAAGGCTACTTACTGCCTTGCTCCTGTCTAGCAGGAAAGGAAAGCATCTCTCTCCCACCAGCCAATAAAGTCCCAAGATTCCCTCTTCTTGGATCAGTCTGATTCCTACAGCCACCCATGAACCAATCCTAGAGGCAAGGAAGGTGAGCCAACCCTGGGTGGCTGACACCAGCATTCCTCCCCCTTTACAAATTCTGGTCTTTGGACCTCTTCACACTTCCCAAAATTACTGAGGATCCCCAAGAATCTTTTTAGTGGAAGTTTTATCTATTGACATTTGCCAAATTAGAAATTAATTAATTTCTATTAACCCAATTATTAATTGGGTTAATAGAAGACAGCTGAAGTTTTATATCTGCTTCTGCATTCAACCCATCGCTTTTTTTTTTTTTGGTTAAAGTAAATGAAGAAAGTCTGCTTCACTTCAATATGTAATTGGAAGAGAGAAGAGTATTTTAATGGCTTATAAAGAAAATTGTGGATATTCTTTTTTGATATCACACCAAAACTCTCTGAGAGATAACTTCTTAAAGATCTGTTGCACCATGGAATCTGAAACCTTATCTATAAACTTTTCATGTTGTTGAATTAACATTCATGATCTGCCTTACATATAAAATGAATGATTTTGTAACATCACGCATTAGCCATTTGGAAAACATTGATTCACTGGGTAAATGCAGATTTTCCAAATATTGACACATTATACCTTATCCAATATTCAAAAATCACATTGATTAATATCACCATTGATCCCATCAGAAGTGTCCTTAAATACTGAGAAGCTGTCAAGCTCATAATGATACAAATTTCCCAAAATTCAAAAATTTTTTTGAAAACTGGAATTTTTTCATCATTGGTAACAGTGAACTGCTTTCCTCAGACAGGCTTACTTAGTTCATTTTCAAGAAAATATACACTAAATATCCCAGATGAAATTAATCATAATTTGTCGGCTCTTTTCTCAAGTAAAAACAGTGTTCTGTGAAATAAAACAAACAGCTAGTCCAGCTTGCAGTGCAGATGATTGCACAAGTGATGTGGCGGTAATGGCTGAGTGGTTAAGGCATTGGACTTGAAATCCAATAGGGACTCCCTGCGCAGGTTCGAATCCCACCCACAAATGGTTGTACAAGTGCTTCCCCTTAGTTCTCACACTTCAGTTTGTAGTAGGGCTGTTTTCTGTGCAGTTTTTATTTTGTCATTTATTACAAAGATACATATGCAACAACTGAGATTTTAATAAAGTTAATATTTTTTACTACTCTATCAAGAACATTCTTAAGTGAAACTGCATTTTTTTTTTTACCACGAGTATGTGGTGGTAGACAGTAGTAGTGTGGTTTGGGGCCATTACCCTGATTTGTGAAGGCACCAGAAGTTTTGCACATTTTTGTTTTTAAGCCATTACCTACCTTTTGACAAAGGTAAGTAATGCCTTAGATTATTGTGAAATAATTTTGACTTTGGAGAGTCCCTGAAAGGTCCTCAGGGACCACCAGGTGTCCACGGACCACACTCTGAGAACCACTGACTTAGACCAACTCAGCCCCACTCATGGAGCTAAGTGGGGCAAGCTTACCTAGGAGAGGAAGGGCAGGATGAATGCTGAGGACAACCAAATGCCTGCTAACAGAATGACCAAAGTCATGAGCATAAGGATCTAAAGAACTGAAAAATCATGGTTGCTGTCCTGGATTTGCAGTCCCTTTGCCAGCAGGGTCCAGAAACTCTTTAAATACCAGTCACTGACATGAAGAGATTCCAGGGGAGACTTTGATATCTGGTGGTGGATCCTAATCTAATGTTTGGGGGTCTCTGCCTTCATCCAGAACAGTAGTAGCTAAAGATGGCTCTAAGGCCAACAAAAGGATGTTTTGGGGCAGGGTTTATCTTTTTGTGCAAGTGGGTCAGCCTGTCTCCCCACCAAATGTGGCTGGTTTGAATGAGGTAGTGGGTACAGGGCAAGCTAAATAGCTGTCCTATTAGGCTGAGATAGGAGGCGGCTTCAAGCTCCAATTCCTCCTTCCCACCACCTTACACCCACTCTTTCAAGCCATGGTACTGCTGGCTTCCAAGCCAAATGTTTTCAGGGCCTGGTTCTATGGACGAGGAGTATCTGGGAGAAAGGGGAAAGAGTAGATGAGGCGAAGAGAAGTGAAGCGTCCAATCAAGCAGGCAAGCCTCGGGCTGGCCTCCAAGACAGGCAGGGTGAGGTGCTCTCAGCATTGTCCTTGCAGCTGTCACTGAAGCAGGCAGCTGTTCTGCCTGGTTGGCCTTGGCCAACCTTCTGGATTAGATCTCCCAGTGACAGCTTTTCCTCCATTTTTTCTTTTTTCAAAATGCTCAAGTGTCCTTGCATTAGAATAATTCAGAAACATTTTTATGGCAAAACCTCTTTGGGAGATGTGAAAGCAGTCTTCCTACCCTTTCCTTTTGAAGGCTTGCCTCCTGATCTTTGTTACCCAGATGCAATTTTTTTTCTAGAACTCCTGACCCCAGAGAAGAACATAGACATCTTCAAACCCTGTTGGGAATTGGGCCGACCTGAAGAAGCCTTTGCGATGCGTGATAAGACCGTCACTTTTACACAAATATGTTTGGTTCAAAACATAGGACCATCCTTTCAAACAGAAAGTGGTGTCACAGGCACATAATGATGACATCGATCTGAGTTCATTAATCTAAAGGAAATTCTGAAAGCACTCAAGAGTCAACAAAATTTAATTTCTCAATTTTAGGATTCACTAATATTTACATTTTTTTTTTTTTTAATTCTAGAAGTAAAGGGGACTCCAGAGGTATGGAAATGGGGGCTCTGAGTACAGGTTCTGATTGCTCTGCCACTGAATGATTTGGGGTGACACCTGCTCTCTGGGCCTCAGTTTCCCACCTGTAAAACTGGCGGATAATCAGCACATTCTCTCTTATCCTACGCGTGGAACAACACAAGGCTGTCCACAAGTTGCCGGACACGCCCAGGCTGCCTTCGCGCTGGTCTGGAGGGCCCCAGGAGATCAGAACCAGTGTCAGTCCGGTGTGCTGCGGTGACGAGTAAAAAAGCTACGAAAAGCCCCTTCATTCACTGGCTCCGCACCCAGTCCTCTGTGCAGTGAAAGCCTATGACCGGTCTGAAAACACCTTTAGTTTCTTCCACCATTTAACCACACACATAGTTCAAGCAAGCTGCTGGTGCCTGGAACCCCCGCCCCAGCACGCAAACCACCCTAGATGAGACCATCCAGGAGCACTGGCTCCCTCAACCCCGCTGGGTGGAGGGACTGCGCGTCCTAGGGGCGGGGCCGCGGCTGTAGCCTTCAAGCCCTCCGACTGGTCTTTCGTGTCCTCGTGATTCGCCGTCCTGCCCTCACGCCCCACCTCCGCATCAGCGCCGAGGAGCCTAGGGTCCAGACTGAATGGGGCGAGCGGGGTGCTGGGGGCCGGTGGGTGCGCTGGGCCCTGGGGCTGGCTGTCGGTCGGCGCCGGCTCCCTAGTATGCGGATGAAGGAGGCAGGCAGCGTGGAGCGGCGTCCTCTGCAGCCGCGAACCAAGGCGGTGGCGGCGGCACCTGCCGGCCGAGGTAAGTGGCGCAGCCCCCTCCTCGGCTCAGCGGGGCCCAGGGGCTGGGGGCGGTGGTGTCAATCCCTCCTAGCCTCCGTCTGGTAGTGCCTGGTGGCTCTGCCCCAGCGCCTGTGGGCAGCACCCAAGGCACGGCACCCCCAGACGTTTTGCCGGGATGCGGGCTGAGAGTCGTGGCCTCGGGCCGCGTGGACTGGCGTGGGGCGCTGCGGCCCGCGCAAGTGTGGAGGCGGAGGAGGCGCAAGGATGAACAGTGGGGATTTCTTGTGGAGCCGCAATGGCCTTTAACCCCCAGTTTTCTGCAGCAGCTCAGGCTTTAATTCATTGCTGGAAGCTTCCAAGCCAAGCATAGCCGAGTTAACTCATTGCCGGGGGATGGAGTTGGAAGCTGCTTTAGAAGGTAACTACCAGCTCCTGAGAAACTGACCCTTGCATCCATCAGGAGGGCGTAGTGTGTGATATCTGCAGGTAGAAATTACCCAGTGGCCTTTCCTGCCTCCACTCTGTGCCCAGCCCTGCGGAGGAGGCACGTTTTAGTGACCTTTGGTTTCTTCTGAATTGTAAGCAGCGACTTGACTTCCTAGGCATGCATTTATTATGTGCCTTTCCTGCATTAAGTAACACAAGGTTTTTGGAGAGCATCTCAGAGGAGCTGGGCAAATAGGAAGAGGCAGTGTTCCACCCCTACCCCATACCAGCCGGGTGACCTTGGCCAACACTTCTGCCTCTGTGGGGCTCGGTCTCCTGGTCTGCTGGGAGGCTTGACTTGCTTATTGCCGAGGTCTCTTTCAGGGTTCCGTGGTTCTGGCCGCAAAATGTGTTTAGGAGTGAAGAAGATCCTGCAGAAACACTAGCTGACTTGAAAGATTGATTTTATGGCCGTATGTCTTAGTTTATGTGTTATATGACCTCTGCTTAATTAGGTTTAGTACATTTAGAAGAAAATTGCGTGTTATGCTTTATCTGGCACCTTTGGGTTGCCTGCTCGTCGTGATGGTACTGGGCTGGGCATTGGGGTTATAAAGAGGAAGGAGACTGACCACCTGCCCTTTGGGCTTGTGACTGCTAATCCTGTTCCACAGAAGGATGTTTGTCCTGAAGCTGTGGAAGAGAAGTCTGTGTCTATTGAGTGAAGGGCACATACTCAAGAACAGGATGGGCTTGTGTAATTCTGCAAGACTGACAGCTATGAAGAATGTCTTATATCTCTCCTGATGATCTGGAGATCACCTGAATTCCAACCAATGCTAGCTCTGACAAGCAGAGGTTGCTGCTGTGAGCTGCCTGAGCGAGAGCGCTGTAACCAAATGTCACAGGTCTTTTTAAACGTCTCTCCATAATGTGAGTGCTGCTGGTCCTGTGAGATGAAATGAACCTCGCTTGTAATTAGTAGCCATTTCTTCCTCTAGGGGAGAAAAGAAATGGGTGAAATAAGAAGGAATGAAAACTTTATGGAAAGGGAAAGAGAGGGCTAACAGGCATAAATTCTAAAAAAAACTTTTATTTATGACTTTAAAAAGTCATACTTTTTTAATGCTTACATTAAACATTGAAAATGGTTACCATTTTGGCACAAACTACCAAATTGTCACATGTGATCAAAATAGATCGGTATTGAATTCTAAGGATATATTCAAGGCAGAATAAGAACAACCCCATTGTTCTTTGATTTGCCTCCTCTAGTTCTTCCCTCTTTCCTTGCTGGGCTCTTGGGCAGCAATGAGGGATGTTTATCTAGCAAGTTGGTTCTTGGGAGGTGAACGAATGATAAAAAGAGGGTGTTACCAATTACCTGGCTGATGTTTCGGTCTTCATTTCTTTCTTTTTTTTTTTTTAGATTTCATTTATTTATCTTTAGAGGGGAAGGGGAGAGGGAGAGATGTCAATGTATGGTTGCCTCATGTGTGACCCCTGCTGGAAACTGGCCTGCAACCCAAGCATGTGCCCTGACTGGGAATCGAACCTCGATCCTTTGGCTCGCAGGCCTGCACTCAATCCACTGAGCTACACCAGCCATGGCTCAGTCTTCATATTTTTATGGGGCTCCCCCATGTATGTATTAAATTTGGTTTGTCTCTCTGTCTTATGTCAGTTTAACTATTAGGCAAGCCAAAGAGCCTAGAAGGGAGGAAGGGAAAAATTTTGTGCCCTTACATTCTCTTCCAGTCACTGCCTTCTTGAGGGTTGTCCCTGCTTGGCTTCCTGTGCTTGTATAAATGGAATCCAACCAAGTATTTGTCTTCTTTTCTCGCGAGTTAGGTTTCTGTCGTAGTGTGTTCACTCTCTGATTTGGCCACTGGGTGAATAATATACCACATACTTATCTGTGCACTGTTGATGGACATTTGGGAAGTTTTCAGTATTTGGCTTTTACAAATGCTGCCGTGACTGTTCTTTTACCGGTCTTTGGTATACATACATATGCATGCATTTCTAATGGGGGCGTACAAAGGAGTGATTGCTGGGTCATGCTTAGCTTTGAGAGTTACAGACAAAACTATTTTCCAGTTTTGGAATAACTGTGTTGGTAGTTCCTCACTACTAGCTGATGAGTACAACGTCACTTTTCACTGCATCTTTTCACCAAGGAGGTTGAGGCAGGAGTTGGACCAAGACTCAACATCGGATTCTACCTGGCTGTGCCCTATTTGTTCTGGGTGAGTGCAGTCATCTCTAGGCCCGTTTCCCGAGTCAGGTCGCAGGACAGGCTGATCTGTGGGAACCCTTTCAGCTCCATGAGTCCCCTGTCTCTAGGGAAGAATTTCTCTGGCCAAACTGCTTTGCTTTGTCCCAGCTCCCCTGCTTCTTACTTAGCTTTTATAATATTGTACTTTCTAGACTTTCCGCTTCTACTTTCTACTTCTCTGACCTGCCTTCCTTGCAGCTCTGGATTTTTGCTTAAGAATTCTCCTGTGTTTTAAGCGGTTTTTCAGCTGGTGTGCTGCAAGAATTTTTAAAACATGCAAAACCTGACTCTTTAGTCATGGGCACTGACCTCTTTTCTCTTAGATTGTCAAATATAAGAAATGACCACAGCCAACGCAACAATAGCCATCTGGTGTGAATGAATCAAAATGATACCTATTATTTTTGTTAGATGGGCAAAAATATATATATGTTTTTGGTGTGCTGCAGAATTTTAGTAACTATTTCATGTTATTGCCATGACATGAAAAAGATCACAAATTGCTGCCCCAGAGGAAAAGCCTATTTTTGTTTTGTCTTTTGAGGCCTTATAAGACATTTTTGCTCTTCTCTGACATGCCTTGGAAAAATATCTAAGATTAAGTGATTAGATGGTTCAGCAACTCCTACACCCATGAATTTCCCCATTTTCCTGCAAGCTTTTAATATCTGGAATCATAGTAGTTAAGTATCGTGATATGGTCCTGGCTGGTGTGGCTTAGTGGACTGAGGGCGGCCTGAAAACTGAAAGGTTACCTGTTCTACTCCCAGTCAGGGCACATGCCTGAGTTGTGGGCCAGGTCCCCAGTTGGGGGCATATGAGAGGCAACTGATGGATTTATCTCTTGTGCATCAATGTTTCTCTCCCTCTCTGTCTCCCTCCTTTCTCTTCTCTCTAAAAATAAAGAAATAAAATCTTTTTAGAAAAGTGTCATGATATGATTTGATTTATTCAAGGAGAGAAAATTGAAAACAAATTAAATTTCAAAAGTCTACTGTGATGGAATAGTAGTTCTGTCTTTTGAACTTAAAGTCTTTTTTTAAGGCCAGGTGTCGTTTTCGTAATTAAAGGCTTATTATATGTATTATATTCAGAGCAGGGCTGTTTTTCCATTACCTATAAGAGTTCCTTCTTCCTTAGCTTCCTCTCCCCCTGGCTTCTGCTTGTATTTGCTTATGCTTTTTCATTCTCTTCTGTCAGTTCTTCACCTCCATTCTGTGGTACTTTACAAAGCTGCCAATATGCTCCTCTCATTGCTTGTCATTTTTTGTAATCAAATCCTTAGCCATCCAGAACTTGGCTGGCACAGGCTGGTGGCTGGTGCAGGCTTCTTGCTTGTCCTCCCCTAGACTAAAGCTGTCAAATGGAAATATTACCCAAGCCACACATATAATTTAAAATGTGCAAGTAGCTGCATTTAAAAAATTGAAATAAGTGGATTGAGTTTTCATTTTCCAGGGAGATAAAAAGTTCTCAAGTTCTGAATATCTAATAACACAACTTCAAACAATATAAAGTAAAATGTAACAGAATAACAAAAAGAGTTGACAAATCAACCATCATAGTGAGAGACTTTAGTATATCTCTTCAGGTAACTGATAGAAGAAGTTGACTAAAAACCAATAATGAGTTATTCTAAAAAAGAAAAACCCACAATTAACCCTGGCCAGGGTTAATTGGTTCAATTAAAACACATCATCCTGATGTGCCGGGGTTGCAGGTTCAATCCCCAATCAGGGCACATACAAGAATCAACCAATGAGCGCATGGATGAGTGGAGCAACAGATCTCTCTCTCAAATTAATATATGAAAAATTTTTAAAACCCAACACAATTAATAAGCTTGATCAAACTGATTACATAGAAAACATAATCCCAGCAAGTAAAGACTATATTTTTATAAAAATGGAGTATACAGCAGGTCATAAAAATAATTTCCAACATATTTAAAATAGTACTATAGAGACAAAGGTTTCTGAACACAATGCAACTAAATTGCATATCAATTTTAAGAAATAATTTTTATTATCTTTTTAAATTAGATTTGAAAGTGTTTAAATTTGAAAGCTAGAGAGGTAATAATGAAAATATGTATCAACACTTTAGGATGAATTGTACACTTACAAAACTTGTGGGAGAGAAATGTGCAATATTAATTGCTCATATTAGCAAGAAAAAAGGCATGAATGAGTTAATCAGCTAAGTTAAGAAGTTAGGAACATAGCAATTAAAATAAATCCAATAAATGAGAAGGAAGGAATTTAAAACAAACACAGGTGAAATTAATTTGAATGATATATTTTACTTAATCCAGTATGTTCCATATGGTATCAAATCAAATTATAAAAATTGCTAATGAGCTCCTTTCCATTTTTCTGTTCAACTTAGTCTTCGAAGCCTGCTGTGTCTCTTACACTTACACAGAGCACTTCTCAGTGTGGTCGGGCCATATTTGAAGTGCTCAGCAGCCACACGCCGCTCGTGGCAGCTGCACCAGACAGCACAGCCCTAAATCTTAGCCAGTAAACGTGAGTGATTCATTTTGATAAAGGAAACAGTCGGAGCTAACGATGGGGTTCAGTTATCTGCCAAGTGAATCTCCAGTGGTAATCTAGCAGTGTTTTTGTGGCTGACAAAGAGAGTGGGCTCTTTGTGAAAATCTTGATGCTAAACATGCCTCCCCCCAAACCCACGTGCTACAAAAGAACAGGAAAAAGGATGAATACTCTACCGACTCACTTCATCCTCACCTGTTCTAGATATGTTATATATGTCAGCCCGTTTAATTTTCACAAAAGCCATGAGTTTGGCACCTTCCCATTTTACAGATGAGGACACTGAGGCTTGAATAAGTTAAGAAACCCCAGGGAGAGAGCTGGGATTCAGACGTGGGCAGTCCGGCATGAGATAGTAGGTGAGGCAGTGCTTCCCCATCTGTGTAGCATAGAGCACATTCCCACTCCGCCCCTCAGAAAGGCTCCTGTGGAAATTCTTCAGAGGGTTTAGCCGAGGCTGGTGAAATGGCTCCGTTCCCTGGTCCAGGTCATGCGTTCTCAGGCACACCTCCTGACTGGTCTCAGCTCATGGGAGGACTTCTCCATCACCAGTCTAGTCTCCCGAGAAGTCTCTCCAAAACCCAATTCCCGTTTCAGTTCCCTCCCTTCCTGCACTGGCTCCTGTGAGGATAGTGGTCCAACCTGCCATGGCACAGTCTGCTTCCTCTTCTAGCCTCTCTCGTACACTGTTCCTCCTGGGCCGGCCCTTCAGACACTCACTGGGAGTTTCCCCTCCGTGCCCGCGGTCCTGGCTCAGGGGGCACCTGCCTCCCCCTGCCCCCTACCCACCAAGTCCTACTCATTCCATCTTGAGGGGAGCCTTTTCTAAGCTCCCTCCCAGACACACATGTACACATGGGCACCCCAAATCTAAAACATCTCCTAACACTGCTCGTCTGACCTTTGTGGAATAAGTTAGAAAGAAGTACTATGAAAATAATTACATCGGTGATAAATCTACTTGTCTGATTTTTGAAATGAGATTGTGAGAGCCTTTTAAGAGAAGAGACTGTTCCTGTTGCTTCATTTCTAATGAGCTGATATTATTTCTAATGTTGCTAATGTCCACGTTGCTTTTTTCTAAATGAGGTGCGTGCTCCATGCTTGATTAAAAACCGGGCATGTGAATGAAGGTATGCGAGTTTGGGAGCCTGCCCAAATGCTCCTTTCCCTGACTTTTGAAGCAAAGAGAAAAGGGGATGTACAATGGGGGTGTAAAGGAAAACGGGTTCGTTTAGCCATGCCGCCTACAGACCTAAATATATGTTGTTGGTTTTAGGAATTCAGACATGTTTAACTTGTTTCGAGGTTATAGTGTCCTCATAGAATGTTCTTTTGTCTCCTATGCCATGACTGCCTCTCCTTCACTCTCTGAACTGCCAGGGCCTGTCGAACTCCAGGTTGTTTCAGGTGACTGTCCTTTTGCGAGGGTCATTGCCACTTGCTGATTTGGGTTTTTATATGAACAGTCTGGTTCCTCTGTTTCTGTAGGACAGATGGGATTTTTTTTTTGAATAGCAGATTATTGCATAAACTGCCTATGGAATCCTTCACCTTCCCTTACTCATCCACCCAGCCTGGCGCTCCCTGAGAAGTATTACAACGAAGGTCCTGTTGCGTGATACCACTTCATGGTCCCATATCTGAAGAAGCCACGCCCCTACCTTTTCTCTTTGGGCGTGGGTTCTCGGTTATTTTAGAGTTTGCACGCACTCTTTCCCATTACCCCATTCCATGCTGTTCCCATTACACCGAATTTGGGGGAAGGTCCCTGTGTTGGGGCCTGCTTGCATTGGGTCCCAGAGGTGCTCTTGTTAACTGTTAATTCTACTAATTTTCACTTTCTGTTATTAAGGATTATTTATTCAGCCCAACTACTTGTATTTGTTATGGTTAATTAACAGTGAACTCTTTTACTAAAAAGGTAACTTTGAGGTCTCACTTTATTTGGGGCTTCCACGGGTCTGCCACAGACTCGTTCTCCTTTGGCTCACCCTGCACTTGGACTTTGCTGTCACAGGCCCACCACCCAGAGCTGCTTCCCAAGGCCTGCTGTTGGGGCTTGGAGGGACGCCCAGGGGAGGGGCAGGTCTATGAGCACTTTCCTCAGTTTACCACAATATCATATCTTTCTCCCTCTGGCCCTCACCTCTGCTGTGAAATCACCTCAGGACAGTGGCCACATGCAGAGCCTTCTTGCACGTTTTTTTCTCTTTTTTTCATTAGTGGCCTGAATTTGTTATCGTGCAGGCCAGTCTCGGCTGACTGGGTGCTGTAAGTACAGTCCCTGCCAGTTCAGTCACCAAGTTCAGTGGCATCTTCTTCCTGCACATCTCTTGGCCCCCTTCTAGCCATCCCAGCGGCCTCAGCGGCCCCTGGACCACCCTGTCCTGGGTCACCTTCATTCCAGGGTGAGCTCACTATCCCCCTACTTAAGAACCACTTAGGGCCACCCAGTGCCTCCTTTGGAGGGCCTGGTTCCTTCTTAGCCACATCTCCCACGGGTCCCCTGTGATCTGGCCTGAGCACACCTCTGGGCATTTGGCGTGCCCTTCCTACCACCAAGAATGCCTGCTCCTGTCTTCCTGTCTTTGCAGTCTTGTCCATCCTTGAAGGACCCATTTACACACCTCAGCAAAGCCTCCCTGGTTTCCTGTGTTGGAGCTAGTGGTTCCATGCCCAGGGCACTCCAGGTCAAGGCATTACTCAGTATTTGGGGTATTTAGGTATTTTCGCTCTCCCTGGCTAGATGATTCATTTAAAGAAGAAAGGAGTTGTGTCTTATTTATTTTTAGATTCCCAGTGCCTGGGTTATGGAAGGTGCTTATTAAATACTTATTTAATGGATTATTAGGTGAACAAAAATATAAACCAGCCCTTTTCAGTTGGGCTCTACAAGAGAATTTCGCCCTAATACTCTAAGGCAGCCAGTTTATGTCATGAATAACTTCTCTCCTGTGCCTCTGGAATGAATCTGAGGATAGACCATCCTTGGGAGAATTGAGAAAACGGACACTGAGATCCTTCTCTGTAATTGTCCAGTGTGGCCCATCTTGAGAAAGGCTGGTATAGACAGCATGATCCTAGTCCTGATAAAATACACGTGTGCAAAGAGAAAAGCCCCATAGAATATAGACCAGAATGTTACCAGTGGGTATCCCTGGACCGTAGTGTAACAACCAGTATGTGATTTTAGAATGTTCTCTCTGCTTTTGCATGATTTCTGAAGTTTATAACTTTGTGATAACAGTTTGAAAAACTGTTTCTAGAGTAAGTGAAATCAGAGTTCACAAACTTGGTCATGCCTCAGTATAAAGTGGTAGAGGGTTTAACGCTTTTGTTTTCAAACCCAGCTCCCTGTGCCCTGCCACAGCAGACCAGGAATCACCCAGCTGAGCACCTCATTGTTGCCTCTGGAGAACTGGGCCTCAGTGTAAGGACGATGGTCTGCCAGGTCTCTCTGCACCCGGATGTCCCTTCGTGCTGCCGGTGGACACCTCGTAAACTGAAGGGCTGAGTTCTCAGCAGGCATGGCGCACCGTGAGAGACCCTACGTAGCATATTCATGAGTATTCATGGCTCTTCTCGCAAGCAAATCCAGAGGTGGTGTTTTTTGTTTTTACAATAACTCAGAGTCAACACAACCTGTAGTCATTTGGATTAAATCCGACAGAAGAGTTGCAAATGCTTACCAGCTATCGCTGCGACCAGCCCTAGTTTTTTCCCTGGAGTTTGACCTTGTGTGACATCATACACAATTTATCTTTATCCAGGCAAGAATCCACCAGTGGGTGGTAAACCAAGAAGATTTGGTGAGGAACAGGATATTTGCTTAGTCTCTAGCTCCCATCAAGTTACTTATTAATTACAAAGGGAAATTGTAACTTGACAGCAGCGAAACGTGCCTTCCACCACTTTTACCAGTTGACCAAATTTAACACCAATTCTGAGACAAATCAACATCGTGTGCCTCCAGGTGAAACACACTAAGAAGGGCACAGAATCATTTCCGTGATATTCCCACCCAAAATGGGTAACTGGAATCTAATTATGAAGAAACAGACAAACCTCAGTTTAGGGACATTCCGTAAAATAACTGGCCCATACTTTTCAAAAAATGCCAAGGACATGAAAGATAAAGGAACCATTTCAGATTAAAGGAGGCTGAAAAGATATGACAGCTGAATGCTGCTCATGATCCTGGTTTTTCCCTAAGGCGGGTGTGCCAAACTCATTTTTACTGGGGGCCATATCAGCCTCAAGGTTGCCTTCAAAGGGCCGAATGTAATTTTAGGGCTGTACAAATGTAACTACTCCTTAACAGTTAAGTGAGCGCTCGGCACCGCCACTGGGTAGAAACAAGGTGCTGGGCCAGATAAAACAAGGTGGGGGGCGGGATTCAGCCCTCGGGCCTTGTGTTGCCACCTGTGTTCTAAGGCCATTCGGGGACTACTAGAGAAATTTGTATTTCTCTAGGTCTTTAGAGTAGTTAACACTATCGAAGAAAAAGCAATTTCCTGATTTTTATCATTATACTGTGGTTGTTGTGTAAGGGAATGCCCTTGTTTTTAGGAAATCCTAAAACATTTAGGCATAAATATCATGTCTTCAACTTTTAAATGGTTAAAAACTAATCTGTGGGTTATATAATAGAATGCGGTAACAGGGCAGATGCGTTGGATATGAGCGACTGGGGAGTCTGGGTGAGGGGTGTCTAGGAATTCTTCGTACCACCTTGCAATATTGAGATTTGAAAGTTTGAGATTATGTCAGAAAATAAAGTCTAAAATCTCGGAAGCCTCTGGGTCACGGTGCTGCGGCCCATCCAGTACCAGAGGCACGGTGGTACTTTCGGTGTCTGCCCTTCCTGCCGTCCATACTGAAGTTGTTCCCCGCAGCACTGAGCTCTCCTCAAAGATGCCTTTGTTACCTCTGGCATCGGCAGAAAACGGGGGACCGCCACAGGCGGTGCGGCTTCACCTGACAGGAAGCTTTCTTCCTTCAGCCTCCCGTGGCGGTGACTGTGGGTGGAGACTTCGCTCCTGCTGGCCGTCCTCAGGTCTCTGGTTGACCGTCTCTGATCCACATGTTTACCTGTAGCCCAGACCCACAACTGTCCTGCCAAAGAGGCTTTTCAGGCAGAATGGGACTTTAAAAACATATTTAAATGCAGTTGAGAGTGTTCGTGCATGAATTCAGTGCACGTCATCAATGTCAATGTAAGAAACACCGAAACCTGCAGAGAATTTTTATGAGTTTGTTTGAGCCAAACTGACAACACATGCCAGGAGGCAAGATCTCAAATGCTCCAGAGAATAACAGTTTTGCATTTTCTTTTTTGCATTTGAAATTAAGGAGGGGAGATGAGGAAGACTGGAGAAAGCAAGTCAGGGATTTGATTATGGGATAGTTAACAAAATGATACCCTCTCTCGAGGGTTAACACCCCTTCAAAAGGTATTACTTCTGGTGTTTCGAAAGTGTGTTAACCTAGATGTGCAAAAACAGTGGACAGGCTTGGCTTCAAACTTTCCGCTACAGAAGTTGCAGCCCTGACTACCCACCATGACCTGCCCTGGGGCTCCGAGGGGGAACTGCATGCTGGGGCCTGAGGTTGGTTTGTGGATGGGTCTGCTTATCAGAATTTGCAAAGAGGAGTTCCTCTGAAACATGTCCAGCCCCCGAGGACCAGAACATGATAAGAATGGTGGCAAAACAGTTTCTCCTCTCTGTCTTTCCTTTCCTGCTCTTTCCCAGAAAGTCTTGTCTTTCACCCCACTCTATTTTTTCCTCTCTTGTGCCCCACCCCCTCTCCCCTTTTATATATTTTTTAATCCTTACCCAAGGATATGTTTATTGATTAGAGAAAGAGAGAAACATCAATGTGTTGTCTCTAGTAGGTGCCCTGACCAGGGATCAAGCCCTCAACTTAGGTATGTACCCTGACTGGGGATTGAACCCGCAACCTTTTAGTGCATGGGACAACGTTCCAACCAACTAAACCACTCAGCCAGGGCTCCCCCTTTTGTCTTTTTAAGTCTGCCTTCTTCCACTTGTTCCATTTTCCTGTTTGTCTCTCCTAACTGGCCACTCAATGTTAGCATCCACTGAAGCTAAGTTTTGTGTTTCCTGTTCTTACTTTGAAAAGTTGGTAAGTGAGGCGCAAAATTTAAGTGGACAAAGGGGTGGTAGAAATGTTCTTGGCCAAGCCTGCTTTTTATATATTAGCAAACATTCTCACAGAGGTGACTTGGCCACAGTCAAACAGGCAACAGAGGAACGGCTGAGTATTTTATCTCTTTCCTCTTCTCTTCAATGTCAACAGATCCAGTTGCTCCTTTCCCTCCCCCTCCCCGTGGTGGTGGGTGGGACAGTCATTGGATTTTGTTTATCTCCTTCTGCAACAGTGATTCTTGTTTGAAAAAGATTCATATCCCTGTTCTCCAAGTGCCAGGCTTGAGGTGGGCACTGCATAAATACCCAGTGGCTCTGGTATCTGGAAAGGCCCTGTCTTCTCGTCTGTGCTTGATAGGACCATGCTGAACTTGGGTTAGCTTTTCTGTGGGGATCTAAGTGCAGGCCACTGATCGGTGCACTTATTCATCAGTTCATTCAGCAAGTATTTGTTAAGTGCTTTTTACATGCTAAGTACTGTTTCAGGTTCCGAAGTTATAGCAAGAAACAAAATGGAGCAAGTCCCTTCTCTAGGAATTTTCAAATGGGGAGAGCAGACAACAGGCAGGCAGGTATGAGTAGCGGCGGGTACCCGAAGGAAAGCAAAGCAGGAATGTGAATAACCAGGCTTGAAGAGTGGAAATGCTGTATTGCCTAAGGTGGTCAAGGAGGGTGACTTTTCAAAAAATATTTTATATTGATTTTGCTATTACAGTTTTTTCAGTGTTTCCCCCTCTCTCTCCCCAGGAGGGTGACTTTTGAACAAAGACCACAGTGAAAATGGTGAGGGAGGGGGCCTTCTGGAGGAGGCAGAGGAAGCTGCAAGTGGAGACCTGAGGTGGGGATGGAGTGGGTAGGGGTCTGAGGAACAGCAGGAAACCTTCTAGACCGAAGTGGAGTGAGGAGGAGGAGGAGAGTGTAAGAAAAATGGGGCGGGGAGAGGGTTCTGGATTTGACCCTGCAAGGGTTGCTGCCCTTTTGGCATCTTTGCCACCTCAGTGAAATCTTAGAGAATTACCATGTATAGTTGCTGGACATGGTCTAGTTTTGGCAAATGTTTTTGTATCCTGAGACTCAGAATAAATTGCCTTAACGCTTTTAAACATGTGAAAAGCAGGCAGCTGGATGGTAGTAATGATGATGTATTCTCAACATTAGAGGAATACCGGCCGGTTGATTACAAGTAAAATTAAAAAGCATACCTCAGTATCACTGAACTGCTTGCATCTTGGCTAGTGGTCAAAATTAGTGGACTGTAGACTCTCCACTACACAAAAGTGTTGCATTCACAGAGCAACACTTTTATTTTTCATTGTAGGAGACAGGTCCTGATCATTTTGCACAGATTGTAGGATCTGAACATCCTTAGGCTAAAATCTGTTGTAATTACACTGCGAAAAGCTTGCGGAGAGCAGGGCTTCTCAAAGCTCCACACCCACATCACTCAGGGGAAAACTTGCTTCCAGTGCACATTGGGTGTCCTTACCCGGCCTTCCTGGGTGGGAGATTCTGAGGATGAGGTCCGGGAATCTGACGACATTACAGTGGTTCTTGTGCATAGTCAGACTGGGGGATCACCAACCGAGACAGCAGCCGAGGTATCAGTGCATTAAATTGAACAAATACTGTGAGATATCAGAGATGACAGGGTGTGTTCCCAGCACCACTGCTCTTGCTTGCACTTTTTGGTTTTCATATCGTGGGGAAATGGCACATTTCTAAAAGGCAAATGAAACGCCGCCCAACCAGTGGAAAACAGGGAAGTACCACACAGTGGGGGGTCCCCCCTTGGGGGTGGGAGTGAGATGAGATGGTTGAAGGAGCTGTGCTGGAGACGTACGCATCCAGGAACGAGTGTTGTCCTTCTGCCCATGTGCACACGTGTGAACTCCGTCCCAGCAGGCTCATGTGCCATGCGGGCCTGTGTGTGTCTGTTAGTTCCCACATGGATGCTGGAGCTTAAGTATCATCAATTTTAACCCAGTCTTTGAGTGTTCAGTTTTTGCACTGAGTTTTTCTTGTTTTTTTTATCCTCACCTGAGGACATTCTTCCATTGCTTTCACAGAGACAGGAAGGGAAAGAGAGAGTCATTGATGCTAGAGAGAAGCATCGATCAACTGCCTCCCATTTGCGCTTGGACCAGGGATTGAACCCATAGTCCTTTGGTGATGAGACAGGATGACGCTTCAACCAACTGAGGCACCCCTGCCAGGGCTGCATTAAGTTTAATTACCTTGCTAATCTATAAGTAAAAGGCCAAAAATAAGAGGCAAGGGTTTATTTGAGATCCAAAAGGATAGCTACTCAGAAAGTGCTGATTCAGGCAGAAACCCAAATGGTGTTTTGATTTAGGTGAAGGCAAGAGGTATTTATGAGACAGGGAATAATTACATGAATAGAAGGATAGGTATAGATTAGCCAGCATTTGATCTTAGCCAAAAGGCCCAGTGGTGATGTGATGCTAATTCTAAAGAATGTCTTTCATTTTCAGTCCCAGGAGTCAGAACAAAGAGTTGTTTGGAATACCGTATTTTGCTGTGTATAATGCACACTTTTTTTGCCCAAATCTTTGAGGGAAAAATAGGGATGTGCCTTATACATGCGTAGTACCAATTTGTTACTGGTACACAACATTTCTTGTACCTTGTATATGTTCTTGTGTTTTATAATTATTTGTTATACAGAATTTCTTGTACCATAGTACGTTCAAAAACTAAATGCTTAAATTTCTTTGTAATATAAAAAACAAGTATCTAAATGTAAATAAATAAGTTAATTAAAACATTAAAATGAAAGGTTTTTTCTCCTGAAAGTTTAGGCAAAAAATGTGGGTGCGCATTATACACCGCAAAATGCAATACTTTAGGCCCAATTCAGAGGTTATTTTGCCCTGTTTTCACATCCCAAGGTTTGAGGAGTAAAACATGCAGCACAGTTCCTCTAGGATGGCTGCTCTGATTCCATTTGAAAGTAGCTCTACTTATGTTGTTTTCTACACCTTCAAGGCTTTGAAGATACAGCAATGTTGGAATTTTAATATATATAAGGACGTCATCCCAGTGGGTAAAGTTGGGGTGCTTTTGCCCCCCAGGGGACATTGGCAATATCTGGAGACATTTTTGGTTGTCACAACTGGAGGAGGGGGAGGTCCAGAGATACTGGTGGCATCTAGGGGATAGAGGCCAGGGTTGCTGCAAAATGTCCTGTAATGCACAAGACAGCTTCCTACAACAAAGAATTACGCAGCCCAAATGTCAGTAGCGTGAGGTAGGCAAACCCTGCAAGAGAGCAATTGAATACTTCTTACCTGTGTTATGTTTTAGGATTCTAAATCTGCTTTCAGATTTAAAAAAAAAAAAAAAAGAGTTCCAAAGCTAAAACTAGTTTGAAATTAGCTACCTAGACCATACAAGGATGGTAGTCTGCTTGGGAGGAAATCGACTTCTGCAGTCAGTAAGAGAGAAATAACATGTCACCAGGAGGTCCACATGACAACAGTTAAAACCCTGTGTTCCCAGACAGACAGGGGCCTGGCCCTGAGTGGGTCTGCCTAGGGCCAGCTGTAGTGTGTGGGTTCTTGACTTCGTGTGGGAAAGATTTCACAACACGTGCCCAGATGACTGCGAGGATACAATTATTAAAGCTGGGGAGGGTGAAACAAGGAAGGGTTTAGTACAGAAGCAGCAGCAGGAGAGCCTAGGCTGGGCTGCCTGAGCTCCCTGGGAAGTCAGAGAAGAGGGGGCTTTGGGGACAGGTTCATGGGGTCAGCCTGGGACAAGCTGCCAGCTGCCCATTGCCTTAGAGTTGAGGGGACTCATGCCTGTGGGGAAAGAAGTGGGGGGAGAAGAAGGGAATGGCGCAGGCTCCTCCCCAGATGGAGAGCGTGCAGGTGCATGCTGCGTCCTTTGTCTTTGGGCTTTTCCCCCTTTTTTGCAGGCTTGGGGTCTTAGGGGAGGGTTTCAGTGGAATATTCATCAGTTCTCCAGGTGTGCCCTTTCAGGGTCATGGTCCCCTCTGGTTGGTCAGTGACAGGGCAAGGGAGTTGTTAGTCATTGCAATTGGCTCTGGCGTAGCCCACCTGGTATTGCTGCTTTTCTGGACCTGGAGCTGAAATACAACTGAGGCATAGGTGTTATCTCCAGGGAGGAAAGTTTGCCTTGAGGGCCAGGTCCTTGTTGTCCCAGTTTTGCCCCCTGCCAGGTCCTGGTGACCATCTGCACCTGGCTGTAAATTGCTTGGCCATTGTGTTCAGCTGTCTGTCTCTGTTTCCCTATTATACTTGTCAAGGACTTTTCCTAGCTTCTCACTATCCTGTCTCACCTGCACTGGTGAGATTTTGAGCATTTTTAACTAAACCGTTGTCTCCTCACCCCCAAACCCCCCTCCCTGTTGGGTGAGAGCAGAAGAAAGTTTGGAAGTACGCTTGCATGCACCACTTTCGTCATGGTGCCCATGGATGGGCTTTGGCAAGACAGCCTAGGGAGTCAGCGGTCTGACCACACTGTGCATCTGTGCTGGTATCGGACGCCACACTTCTGAGCAGTCTCCTTTCTCAGCCCTTCCCACACTGTTGTAGTTACATTCCCACTATCATTGCCCTACACTTTGGGTTTCTAGAAGGCGGGGCCTTACCATCTCAACAGATTTCCCTCCTCCTGTGACCTCTCTGTACTAAGGGCTGCACCATCCTCCCTGTCACTTGAGTTATCTTCCCTCCTGCCTGCTCACCACGCCTGATCTATCTCCAGCCCTGTCATTTCTGTGGCCGGGAGCCGTTCCTCTCACCCGGCCTCTGCCATCTTTGCGGAGACAGCCAGCATGGGCTGTGAGAGCGTGATGGTAGCTTCTCAGCAGCCTGCCATCCCAGACTTGCCTCTTTCTCCGTTGCTATCCCTGCTTCTTCCCCCGTGATTTTCTTCCATGTGTTTCATGATCGCTCATGAACAAAATCCTCAAGGGCTTCTTGTGATCGTCCATGACCTTCTGTGATTTTCCCATATGTTGACCCTGCTGACCTAATGGCTGTCTTAGGTCATGTTCTTTAGAAGCAGAGCCTAAAATGGGAATTCAAGGGCTCCTGGTTTATTGAGGGAGCTGCCAGGACAAAAAGGAGAGAGGGAGGGAAATGAAGCACGAGAAGCCGTTGAGCAAAGCTGCGGTCTCAGCTGAGTCCTCAGGAAGCTTTGGAGCTTGATTTGCTCTCCCAAAGTGATCCCACCTGGAGACAAGAGGTACCCCTGTCAGTCAGCCAGTCATTGGCTGGGGACAGAGAGCAAGCCTGCAGAGAAAGGGACAGCTGTGTTCTGTTGGCAGCCAACCCTCACAGCCGAGATACAGCATCAGCCCTGGGGTGTCCAGTAGGACCACAATATTACCCTTAACTCTTGCCTGCACCCCCCGTCTCCACCCTGTGCCATACTTTCTCAGCTATTCCGAGTCATTTGCTGTTCCCCCAAACGAACCAGGCCTTTGTGATTTGCTCATTCCATGCTTTCTGCCTATAGGGACGTCCTTTCTGGGTCTTCCCTCCTCACTCGGCCCCTCTGCCAGCTCCTGTTGCTGCACTGTGGCTGTCGTGCATTCTCCTTGCCATTGTGACAGGTTTCGTCTCTGTGCTGTCTTCTCCCTGAGGGCAGGCGCTCTGCCTTCTGTTTTGCTTTATCAAGTAGAACTCTTCATCTAAAACACAGAACCCCAAACACGATCTGAGTGAATTTTCTCACCTTTCCCGTGCACGGTGTGAAACCTACCAGTCTGGGTTTACAGGAGAGAAGTTCATTTGTTCCCTACTGTATGGATGCCTTTGGGCTTAAGTCTATTGGACCAGCTGAGAAAGGCTGGCTGGTGGAATAGACCATCCGTTGAGCGGCCTCCTGGACAACTGTGTAGTTATTTATCTTCTCAAATTCATCCCATGATCATAACTAACTACAAAAATTGACTTCCATTCCTATTTCTTTCTATAACCAAGACCCAGATTTAACTTTGCATGCTTCTTTTGATCATCATTTTTCCTGTTGCATTTGTCAGTAGATCTCTGTCCTTGTCCTTTGCTCTCCATCCTCACCAGGACGGGCCCCAGGCTCCCCTTCCGCCTGGACAGTGTCGTGCCTCCAGTCTTCTGTCTTCTTGTCCCCAGGCAGCCCTGTGGGCAGTAGACCAGTCTTCCTCCTCTTCTGCTGTGAAATCCTGCTTTCAGAAATCTCCCACCTTAAAAGACTTGCTCTTTCGGCTGCCCTAGTACCATCTTGTTCGCTTTCCCACGCAGTCCACTCCAGCCGTGCTGGTTTATTCACTGTTTTCTCAACTTTGGATTTTTGTTTATAATAATGTGCGCCTTGGCATGCCTTCATCGTTAAAAAACAAAGCAAAAGACACAAACAAAAGACCAGTCCCTTATATGTGTACCCACCTGTTCTGGGACCTGCCTTTCCCAAGTACCTGCAAGTGGAAGGGCGTGGACTTAGAGGTGGACAGGTGTGGGCTGCATTCTCAGCTCCTCGGTGAGTCACGTGTGGCCTCTGACAGGTTAAATGCAGCTAGCAAGGGAGTGAAGTAGTTACTTCTAAGACTTAGTGAGATCGCGTGTAGGCTCATTCCTTTGCCAAAATATTAACACCATCCCCACCCTTGTACTAGTAACTGTGTGCAGTTAATTTGGCAGTTTATCGTGTACTACTTTGTGGTGTTTTGAATGGTTAATCCTTAATTTTGAAAATGTTAGTGCTGGTTTTTCAGATGAACTGAAAGCCCCGGTCTTGCCCTTGTCTATCTTCATCAGGGCTTTGGTGAGAAGAATGTCTTCATCGGGCAGGCAGGCATTTAAGAAGAATCTGTTATATTTTTATGTGTGAGTAGAAATATATAATCTTTGAATACCAGGTCTTTCCTGCATGGAGATGATGGGTGAAGCCATGATGTGGAGGCGCTCTCCCTGGCAGTCTGAGTGGGAAGAGGCTCAAACTTGTGATTCCTGAGGCGCCTGCTCATGTAGCAAGGCTTTGAGGACTACAGTGTATTCCATGTGGTTTGCACCGTAATTTACCCACAAATGCCCTGTTGTTAGACATTTTAGATCTTTGAATAGAGTGTATGCTTTATTCTTTGCTATTATAATTTCCGTTAACAGTCAGCTTCAGTTTTAGTCTTAAATGTAACTGAGAAAATACAGTTTGTATGTGGGTGGGGAGGGGTGGTTATCTTATCTGATGACAGGCCAAAGCCACATAATACACGTTGCATTTAATGTCACATGTTTCTTGAGGGCCCGTATGTGCCCAGCCTTGTCCTAGATGATGGAGATACAAAGACGACAACGTTCTGGCCCCACAGCTCAGTCCTCTGGGTGCTTGGAAAAAGGTAGAGGAGACCTCAGTTAATTGTAGTAAACAGGTAGTGGAGTACAGCTGTGGTATTGAAAAATGGTCCTCGCAGAGAAGGCGAGCATTTAAGGATGAAGAGTGGTTGACAGGCAGACTGTTGGAGGGATTCCCACCGGACTGCGGAATGAGGGTGCATCCTGTGCAAAGGCACATCCAGGTTTCCAACAGTGCTTCTTTGTGTCGGTTTTTCCTGCGGTACCTTTGGGGATATTGTTTAGAAATTGAATATTTGAGAATAAAATTAACTCAAAAGAATAAGTACACAAGCATACCTGAGAACATATATATTTTTTTAAAGAAAAATTTCTTTTAAAATTGCCATATTTCCTTTTTTTCTTAGTTTAACAAATTTCTTATTACACTCTATTTTTAAACTGTGGTATTAACTGAACTTCATACAGAGAACTTCATACAGAAGTGTAAGAGGATGAGAATTGTGGGAGCCCGTCCCCACCCCCAGCTTCAACAGCCGTTGGTGTAAAGCTGTTGAGAGTCTTGTCTCATGTGTTCCCCTACCACACACTTATCCCCTTACTGATTTTTCAACAATCTCATTTCTGCCCTTTTATCTGTAAATATTTCCATATGTATTGCTAAAAGGTAAAGGCTCTTTAATAAATTAGACTTTTTATCTTGGGATAATTGTAAATTCACATGCAATGGTAAGAAATAATACAGTGAGATCCTGCGTAATCTTTACTCAGTTCCCCTCAGTGGTAGCATCTCACAAAACCATAGCACAGTAGCACAATGGGGATATTGACGTGCGGACAGGCAAGTCACGGAACATTTTCATCATCACCAGGATCCTTCATGGTGCCTTTTTATAGACACACCCACCACCCCGACATAACTCCTGACAACTACCAGTCTGTTCTCCATTTCTATAATTTTGTCATTTCAAGAATGTTCTGTACATGTAGTCATGTAGTCATACAATATGTAACCTTTTAGTCTTTGGCTCAGCATAATTCTTTCTAGGTTCATCTAGTTGTTTGCTTGTATCCATAGTTTGTTCCTTTTTATTACTGAGTAGTATTCCTTGGTATGGATGTACCACATGAAGGTTCTTTAAAACCATCCTCCACTTAACTCCTCCCTTTTCCTCCTCCTGTTCTCTCCCTCTCTCTTCACAGCAATGCCAAGTGAGTATCACTGTGTGAAACTGAGAAGCGATTGCTCAAAACCCTCCCTGCAATGGTACACCCGAGCTCAAAACAAGATGAGAAGACCCAGCTTGTTGTTAAAAGACATTTTAAAGTAAGTACAAGCCCTTGGGCCATAAGATCCCCCTGATTTGAGTCAACTGTGTAGAATTAAGAATAGAATACAGTGAGAGCCTTAATAATGACTCTTGTACTTGATCACACTTGGGCAAAGGATCATTTAAAGGCACATCAGTGAGATTCAAGGCACAGATGCCCTGAGTTTATGCATCAAGCTGTACTCAGTAAGAGTACAGTGCCCAGCCAGGGGGCCCCTCGGGCTCTGTACCCAAGCGTGGAGGCCCAGGAGGGCAGCTCTGATGGTGCACAGCTCTTCCTGCTGTTATTTAATGAAAGAGGGCTTTTTCCCTTAGCTATTTTCAGTTAATCTAAAATATGATTAATTAAAGGCCCCTAAAGGCATTTGAATCACATTAAATATTGAATACTAAAAAGGATGACAGGTGTCTCAGCCAGGTCACCTGTTTATGCTAATAAGTGGTAGAATAGTTAAAGGGGGAACTTGTCAGTTTTATTTGGTATCAGCTGAACCACGTTGAAAATTACCCCTTTCATGACTATATACAGAAATGTTACCCTGAAATCCAGTTTCCCTTCTCTCTTTACTAATGTATGAGGTGTAGATTAAAAATGGTGTGAAAAGGAAACATACATTCTTAAACACATCATTTTTCATCTCCTCTTAGTCATCAGCCAGTGTTTACTGATGTCTACACAGGCCTGGCACTGTGTTGGGTACTGGCTACATGGCCACAAACAGAACAGACCTGCCCCCCACACTTCTTACAGTGCAGACAAGACAGACTCGTGACCAGGAGTGGGATCAGTGCTATACACACTGGGCCTGCTTTCAATACCATTTTTCCTTCATTTAAAAAAAAACAAATCAAAATAGGGGAATTATTACATACACTGAATGTAATACTTTTTCAGGGGGCTGAAGAGAGGAATAAATAATACTATATTCACAAGATTAAAAATTTGATAGATATTAAAGGTACTCAATAAAAGACCTCCTCTCTGCTCCACACATTTTCTCTTCCCAGTTACAGATAACCAATACTTCCAGTCTTCTATATGTAAGAAATACTGTGTGTGTGTATCCATTCCTCCCTCCAGCCCCACTCTGCCCTGCTGCTTTTTTACACAAATGGTAGCATCCTATTCACTTAACGTTGTGCTTGTCCAGGTTCACATGGGGAGACTATTACAATGAGAATTAAAAAGTGTTGAAAATAACTTCCTAGCAATACTTTCTTGTACCAGAATCCTCAAATATTAAGAAATATTTAGAAAACTACCAGTCAACATGGTAGCATAGATGAACACAGCTAGCCTCCTCACACAACCACATCAAAATTACAATTAAAATACAGAACAACCATCACTTAGAACCATCAGAAATCTGGCTGAATGAAAATCTGACAACTACAGAATTAAAGAAACCACATCCATCCAGACTGGTAGGAGGTGCAGAGATGAGGAATGGGCTGGTCCCACAACCATGTGTGGTAGATAAAAATTTGGGAGGGATATCTTGGGAGCACCCTACACCAGGCCCCCCACCCTAGGGTTCCAGTGACAGGGAAATAAGTCCCCATAATTTCTGGTGGCAAAAACCAGTGGAGATTCATTTGGTGAAAGAAACTTCTACAGTCTCAAGCAGTTTCTCTTAAAGAACCCACACACGGATTAACCTACTCAGACTCATTCCCTCTGAGCTCCAGTACCAGGGTAGCAGCTTAAAAAGTACCAGTGGCAAAAGGGAGAAACTGAAGTGTCTAACATCAAGGTGAGAGCTGGGGGACAGCTTTCTCCCAGACACAAAGGAGGGCAGAGGCCATTGTTCCTTTCCTGAAACCTTCCCCAACAGCCACAGAGCCAGCAGGTGGGCACCACATCTAAGACTACATCAAACTGGCTAACATGGTTTCCTCCCAACACCCGCCCTGCTTGGAGATCCCATAAAACTTCCCTCATGGGGCTCAACCAAGCTGTTAACAGAGACTTTTCCATATGAATGGCTGGTTTTGGCTTATACTTCACGACATCCCGAACCCTCTCAAACAAGCAGTAGCCAGCCTCAGTGAGCCCCCAGCCCAGTACCTCTTGCTAAGTGGCCTCAGGCCCAGCAACTAGCAACAGCCAGCCTAGATTCACAGGTTGGCTTCACCTGGAAATCTCCAAGCCCAGCACAAGTAGCAGCCCTCTCAGACTGCTTTATAGCCCAGGCACAGTGGCTCTGGGCAAAACACAGGTTGGGGCTGACCTTGGCCTGCACCACCCAGGAAACATCAGGGCCAACACACCCAGTGGACAGCTACAGACCACATCAGAACACTATCACCCCAACCCTGTACAGCCGATCCTTCACTGAGGGCAGAAGTCTGTGGTCAGTGGTCACAGACAGTCCTTGCAGCTGACTGGTCTGGGTAAATGCCTCCCATTGACCTACCAACAGCAACTAAAGCTCAACTACAAGAGGAGGGAGTACTCAGCCCACACAAAGGGTGAACCTTGAGTACCCAGCTTGGTTGATAGGGGAGGCTGTGCCACTGGATCCTACAGGACACCCACTATATTAGGCCATGCTATCAAGACAGGGAGTCACAGAAGTTTTATCTAATACAAAGAAACAAACACAGGGAGGCTGCCAAAATGAGGAGACAAAACAATATGGTCCAAATGAAAGAACAGATCAAAACTCCAGAAAAAAAACTAAACAAAAGGAAGGTAAGCAATCTTTGAGATGCAGAGTTCAAAACACTGCTTATTAGGATGCTCAAGGAACTTAGTGAGGACCTCAACAGTGTAAAAAAGATCCAGTCAGAAACAAAGGATTCACTAATTAACATAAAGAACAATTTACAGGGAAACAACAGTAGAGTGAATGAAGCTGAGAATCAAAACAATGATTTGGAACATAAGGAAGCAAAAAACAACCAATCAGAAGAACAAGAAGAAAAAGAATCCAACAAAAACAAGGATAATATAACCAGAGTCTGTGACAACTTCAGGCATTCCAACAGTAGCATCATAGGGGTTCCAGAAAGAGAAGAGACAGAGTAAGAAATTGAAAAAATAATGAAAGAAAACTTCCCTAATTTGGTGAAGGAAAGAGACATGCAAGCCCAGAAAGCACAGAGAGTCCCAAACAAGATGGACGCAAAGAGGCCCACTCTAAGACACATCATAATTAAAATGCCAGAGGTTAAAGATAAAGAGAATCTTAAAAGCAGCAAGAACAAAGAAGTTAGTTACCTACAGCTGAGTTCCCATAAGACTGTCAGCTGATTTCTCAAAAGAAACTTTGCAAGCTAGAAAGGATTGGCAAGAATTATTCAAAATCATGAAAAGCAGGGACCTACAGCCAAGATTGCTCTACCCAGCAAAGCTGTCATTTAGAATCAAAGGGCAGTTAAAGATTCTCAGACAAGAAAAAAACTAAAAGTGTTCATCATCACCAAACCATTATTGTATGAAATGTTAAAGGGATTATTTAAGAAAATAAGATCAAAACTATGAAAACCATTAAAATGGCAATAAATACATATCTATCAACAATTGAATCTAAAAACCAAACTAAGCAAAAAAAAAGCAGAGACAGAATCATGGATATGGAGAAGGTTTTGATGGTTGCCAGGTGGGAACAGTGTCAGGGTATGGGTGAAGAGATGAGGGGACTAAGGAGTACAAACAGGTAGTTACAGAATAAACAGGTAGTTTATTAGTAGTTACAGTACAAACAGGTAGTTACAGTACAGGAAATGGAGTAGTCAAAGAACTTATACCCATGACCCCTGGAGACAAATAATGGTGTGGGAATTGCCTGAGGGAGTGGGAGGTGTTGGGTAGGGGGATAAAGGGGGCAAAATTGAGACAACTGTAATAGCATAATCAATAAAATATAAGTTTTTAAAAAATGCAAGAAGGAAAAAATATTTAGCATCTAGTGTGTACAGTGTACTATGCTAGATGCTGTATTTTTAAAACTGCCCCTTTCTTTAAAAAATAGGTTATTTTTCCCCTTAAGGTTATTCCTTAACTTTTCAAACACAAATTCTTTAAAGCAGTGGTTCTTAAACATTGGTTTAATTTTTTTTAACTTTTAGTTTGTTAGTATTACTTGGGGAGTTTATTAAAAATGAGATTTCTAGAACCATAATGAGGCCTCATTCTTCTCTCCAAATCTTGTGTGTATGTGTTTGCCCATGTGTATTTTAAACTATATAATAGTGTGACTGTATCAGATGCTTAAAGCAATGTTTTAGATGGTCTTAAGGGTGACTGGTGGCACTGTCTCCCCACAGTCAGCCTCATTTTTGGGTAGAATTCTTAGAGAAATAATGAGATTGTTTAAGGACTCACTCACTCTTTTCCTCCATTTTTTTATTGTGGTAAATAAAATACTCATACTATACAATTTACTATCTTAACCGTTTCTTTTTTTTGCAATCATCTCAATTTTTATTTTTTAAGTATTTTTATTGATTATGCTATCACAGTTTCCCCAATTTTCCCCCTTTATCTTCCCTCCCCCCTGCCCCGCAACCACCCTTCAGCATTCCCTCCCCAGTTCATGTCCATGGGTTGTACGTATAAGTTCTTTGAGTCCTCTGTTTCCTACACCATTTTTATCTCTCCTCATCTATTTTATGCCTACTAATTATGCTTCTTCTTCCCTGTACCTTTCCCCTGATTTCGCCCTTCCCGTCCCCGCTGAAATCCCTCCATGTGATCTCCATTTCTGTGATTTGTTCCTGTTCCAGTTGTTTGCTTAGTTTTTGTTCTTGTTTTTTAGGTTCAGTTGATAGTTGTGAGTTTCTTGTCATTTTACTTGTCATATTTTTGACCTTCTTTCTCTTAGATAAGTCCCTCTAACAGTTCATATAATAATGGCTTGGTGATGATGAACTCCTTGAACTTGACCTTATCTGGGAAGCACTTTGTCTGCCCTTCCATTCTAAATGAAAGCTTTGCTGGATAGATCAATCTTGGATGGTGGTCATTGCCTTTCATGACTTCGAGTACTTCTTTCCAGCCCCTTTTCGCCTGTAAGGTTTCTTTTGAGAAATCAGCTCATAGTCTTATGGGCAATCCTTTGTAGGTAACTGTCTCCTTTCCTCTTCCTTCTTTTAGAATTCTCTCTTTATATTTAATCTGGAGTAACTTAATGATGATGTGCCTTGGTGTGTTTCTTTGGGTCCAATTTTTTGGGGACTCTCTGGGTTTCCTGGACTTCCTGGATGTCTATTTCCTTTGCCAGATTGGGAGCATTTTCTTTCATTACTTGTTCAAATAAGTTTTCAATTTCTTGCTGTTGTTCTTGTCCTTCGACACCTCTATGATTCAGATATTGGAACATTTCCGATTGTCCCAGAGGTTTGTCAGACTCTCTTCACTTTTTTGAATTCTTGTTTCTTCATTTTATTCTGGTTGTATGTTTATTTTTTTCTTTTGTCCCAAATCGTTGCTTTGACTCCTCATTTTCTTCCTGTCGCTGTTGGTTCCCTGAATATTTTGCTTTATTTCACTTTGGGTATCCTTCATTTATTTTTTCATTTTTTGACCAAGTTCGATCAGTTGTGTGAGCATTTTGATTACCAGGCCCTTAAACTCTCCATCAGATAGGTTGGCTATCTCCTCATCGCTTAGCTCTCTTTCTGAGGTTTTGCTCTGTTCTTTCATTTGGGCCTTATTTCTTTGTCTCATGCACCTGATAAGCTATAAGGGGGCGTGGCCTTTGGTGTTCACCAGGGCAGGGCAACCCTCTACGCTGCCTGTCAGGGAGGGGCCAGAGAGGGAACAGTGCAGCTCCCCTGCTCTTCTCTAGCACACTTTCCAATGGACTATGAAACTGGGAGTTTCTCCCACTGCAGTGAGGCCATAGTCCACAGTCAGCCCTGAGTTTCAGTTCACCTTCAGCCAGCCCTGCTCACATGGCCTGCCACCTCCCCACAGTTCTTCTGAGTCAACTGGTGCAGTCTGCTGCCTTACTGGTCTGGTTGTTCTGGTTGATTTTTTCTTTAATTCCTTGGTTGTCAAGAGTTTCATGTGGTTTGATTTTCTAGCCCTTTTGGTTGTTTATTGATTTTATATTGGTTGTTATGCTCCTTTTCTTTGTTCGAGGAAGCGAAGGGTTTCTAACCACACCTCCATCTTGACCAGAACCTGATTATCTCTTGACCATTTCTAAGAGAACAATTTGGCAATGTTAAGTACTTTCACATTGTTGCACAACCATCACACCACTCAGCTCCAGACCTTGCAAAACAGAAGGTCTGCACCCATTCAACACTAACTCCCCATTCCTGTCCCCCCGCCCCTGGCAACCATCAGTCTGCTTCTGTGTCTGCAGTTCTGACTACTCTGCCTCCTTCATATAAGTGGAATCATACAGTATTTGAAGGATTGACAGTATCTTAAAGCAGGAAAAATTTAAAGCTGAGATTGTGTAGTTCAAAAGCTATTACTTGCTTCTTTAAAGTCCAGTAAGCTGCATTCTGATTCAGATTTTATTAGGGTGCCTTGGTGGGGAAAGATTAAAAAAACTTTTTTTGTAATAAAGATGATCATAAATGACTAATTTATCTGCTCAGAAAATAAGAAGTTGTGCCTTCAGTTGACCACTGAGGTCAACTTTAAAGATGGTACTTTTATGCTGCATGACAGGCAAACTCAATTTGGGTTAGGTTTTCACTTATTTCACAGTTGCTCCTGATTATCACGTGACTGCATCATTCTACCTAATTGATTTTTTTCTAGGTGTATATTGCTTGTGTTTGGAGTGTGGATCCTTTATATCCTCAAGTTAAATTATACTACTGAAGAATGTGATATGAAAAAAATGCATTATGTGGACCCTGACCGCGTAAAGGTTAGATATTCTTCCATTGGTGTGGTTTAAATTAAAACGTTTCTGAGCATACATTTAAACAGTAATATCGTCTCTAAAGTATTATAAATAAATGTTCATGAAAGTTATAAACAGAGGGGAAACACTTAGTCTTAGCACTCTAAACCCAGAATCAGAGACAATCCACCCTAAAAAAAACCCATCCAGCTCAGCCAGCCGACTCTCAGTGTTCTTCCCCTTTACTGAAGCCGTGGGGTGGCGTGGGGGTGCGTTCCATCCCACACGCTCTCAGACACCTGCCCTGTAATTCGGAGGCCATGATGCTCTGAGTGCACATGTTCTTGAAGCAGAAGGGGAAGAATTTCTGTTAGCATCACCTGTCATTCCTGTGTTTCATTTTGCTTTGTAGTGATTTCGCATTGTATTTCATGATTTTTCCCTTAAATTTATATTTATTTTTCTAAATCAATTGACCTATTAAATGCTAATTTCACTGATTATTTGAGTGGTTAAATTATCCAATAACATTCAGCCTTGGATGAAAGAAGAAATGATTTTAAGTAAGGTAGCGTGGTAATAATGATAACCAAACACGTACGGGTGCTTCACATATATCTCATTCATTAATTGTCATGACTGGGAGGTTTCTCCGAATCCTCCTCGTTTTATAGATGATGGCCTAAGAGGTTAAGCTCTTGCCCAAGTTCACATCTACTTTAGTTAACTAATCTAGCTAATCTACTTTAGTGTGTACTGTGTAACTGTTCTAAAAGTGCTCTGATAATATAAATTCATTTAACCCTCTGACCAATCCTGGGGCTGTAGGACTGGGGGATGTATTAACCCCAGGTTAATACCTACATTCTATTATTACCTGCATACCTAATAACTACATCCTACTACATACCTATTATGAACCCCAGCTCACGGGTAAGGAAGTGGAGGGACAGGATATTATCACCTGTCCAAGGTTACCATACCTGGTAAGGGGTCAGGGCTCGGACCCAGCAGTGTGATTTCAGAGTCTGAGCTCCGGGTGACTCTGCTCTCTGCCTGGTGAGGGAGTGCCCACAGAGAAGCCAGAAGATGTGGGCAGTGTGATAACAGAAGAGAGCTTAAGTTTCTGACCTAGATTCAAGTGTAAATGTCACTTAATAACAATGAGACCTTAGGCAATTTACTTAATTGTCTTGAGACCCAGTGTTCTTAGCTGTGAAATATAGTTAACAGCATCTATGTAGTTGGATAGTCATCCAAGTTGAGTTAGATAGTGTCCACAAAGCTCCTCTTCTGATCCTGATTTTTATTCACGTTTCTGATTTTGTCTGTCTGTCCTAAGTGCCTCAAAGTTTTGGTGGCATAGACAGGTATAAACAAGTAAGTAAAAAGAGTGTATCTAATAAGTGCACAGGCTGGCCTATGCAGACCCTTGTGTCTCAGGGGACTTGCTGTCCCAGCTGCATCTGCCCTCACTTCACTGACTCAGTTCATCGGTGTTAGCACATCTGCTTTGCTGGAGCAGGGTGTGTCCAGTAGCCTCTGCTCAGGCTTTCTCTGTCCTCCTGATGTGGTGGCCTTGCAGACATCCCCAAGGCCCTCCCCAGCGCTCTTGGATAAAGTTTTCAGACATCCTATCTCTTTTTTGTCTCCTGTGAACTCTTCCCTTTATTCCTTTGCTGCACTCCACATTCTCTATGCATCCTCTTGTGTACTGCCGACCACCTGATCAGCTGCAAAGATAATTGTTGAATGGGGGTTATCCGAGGAATGTGAGCTGTCTTGTGCAGGGTCGAGCACACCATTTCACAAGTACAGATTGGGGAAGAAGTGGTTTAGTAACACCCTGGGGAAAGTTAATTTTTTGGTTTTAGTGCCTGGCCAGTGCTATCTGCGTCAGTGTGTGCCATGGCTGCCTATTAATAGACCAGGGGTGGTTTGCTGGTCCCCACAGTGTTCAGATCAGTACTCTGAACATTATGACTGTCACTCTCTAAGGTTCCCCCAAGGAATCATTGTGACTTCTGAGAATGACCAGAGAAGAGACTCAAGATCATGTCCGTGAGGAAACTTTTAGGGAATGAGGACGTTTATGTAGCCTGAGGGAGAGAAGACCTGGTATAGGGTGTATAGCAGCTACTGTCAACAAGCCAAGGACTGCCCCATGCAAGGGTCACCCTGCCTAAGTGGCCTTAATGTCAGAGATGCAGACCAGTGGGTGGGAGCCAAGCTGAATGAAGGGTTTGATGTTCCAAGGCTTTCAAAGATGGAATAAACAGTCCACCTTTTTGACAAATCTCTGGAGGTCTTTAAGCAAAGCCAGGATAACTGTTTTGGGGGCTCTATAGGTAGAATTCAGGCCTCAGACAGTAGGTGGCTAGATCCTTTCTAGCCCTGAGCTTCTATGGTTCTCACAATTGACCGGTACCTGGCTACATTGTTTAGACTGGTGTCATAAGTTGGGGCTTTCCCTGTGCTGAAAGCGGGTACCTGGGCACCACTAGTCCCCAACTCAGTGACTTTCAAACTGATTTCAGTGGTACTTTGAAGCTTCTCTGAAACTCACCAGACTCCCTCTGGTATTATGATTTATGTAAGCATCTTGTTGCCCCCTCTAATGTCAGGGCCAAGGTTTATAAAAATACATATTTTCTGGACCCTGGCCAGGTAGCTCAGCTGGTTAGAGCATTGAGCCACCAGGGTTATATGGTGGCACCAAGGTTGTGCCACCAGGTTCAGTCCCTGCTCAGGGCACATACAAGAATCAACCCAGAAAAAGTTCAGCTATTGTTAATATAATGAGAACAGTTTGCATGACATCGATATAACCTGGCAGCCAAGGAAAGTGGCCTGGAATGTGCATCATGAACAGTGACAACTTCACTGTACTAGTCAGTGGGGCAGTAGACACCAGTGAGTGAGCATGTGCACTGTGTGGTCATCACATTCAAAATGACTGAGGGAGTAGAGCAATGAATCTTCATCAAATTTTATGTTAAGCTTGAACATTCCTACATGGAAACTATTCATATGATTCAGAAGGCTTTCAAGGATGATGCAGTGAGTGCAGCATAAATAAAAATTTGGCACAAAAGCTTCAAAGATGGTTCAGAATATGTTGAAAGTGATCCACATTCTGGGAGGCCTGCAACAAGCAGAACACCTGAGAATGTTGAATGCGTATGGGCTGCAATCCACAAAGATTCATGACTGACAGTGTAGGAACTAGAAGCTGATCTTGGGATTCCAAAACCTACTGTTTTGGACCTACCCTCTCCAGGCCAAACAATTAATAAGGAGTACAACCTTAATGTTCTTCATTGGTTGATAAATGCAATACGACAAAAATGGCTGCAGCTGTAGGCAACTGGTAATTGGCAGCTTCATCACAACAATGTACCTGCTCACACATCATATTTGGTGCAGAGATTTTTGGCAAAACATCAAATCACCCAGGTGACTCAGCCCTGATACTGCCCAGATTTGGTGCCTTGTGACTTCTGACTTTTCCCAAAACTAAAATCACGTCTGAAAGGGAAGAGACTTCTCACCATCTGTGAGATTCAGGAAAATACAACAGGGCAGCTGATGGTGATTCCAACAAAGGATTTTACAGTGCTTTGAACAGTGGAGGAGACACTGGGAGAATTGTGTGAGGTCCCAAGGTGCCTACTTTGAAGGGGACTGAAGCATCATTGTCCTGTATACACTGTTTCTTTAATCTTGCATCTTCTTCAGTAAATCTCTCTATTTTTCATATTACATGGCTGGATACTTTTTGGACTGACCTTGTAAATAAGTGGAACAGTAAATCGAGGCATCTCTCTCTGTCTCTCTCTTTCTCTCTCTCAAATTAGTAAATAATGAAAAAATTTAAATATGTAGTATCTGGAATTTCAAGAAAAGGATCATGATCTCAGGTTGCCCTTGTGTCTCACCCATTGCCCCAAATTCATGTCTCCTTACCCACCTTTTTTTTGAGGAATCAACAGTCAATTTTATTGGATTCAGACTAGGAATCCATGGGTCTCAAGGACCTCTGTGTATCTGTCAGTTTTCTTCTTCACATTCTTTTCAGCCTGTTTCTGCAGCCTCATGAGCTGCTTTTCCTTTTGGTAATGAATCTTGGCCTTCTCCTTCCTCATCTCCTCCATTGTGTCTGTGACTGCCAGCTTCATGAGCCAGGCATACTACACGGGCAGAATCTATGTAGGCATCAGACGCACAACCCTGAGAGCAGCAGGAACTGCCATTTGCTCTTTCTTGTTGTAGGGTGGCAGGAGCCCATCAAACACATTGAGGCTACCCAGGGCAGCCTGGCCCTGCTTGGTCTGGGGGGGCAACATGCCTCTCAGGGTCCACCAACAGATGTGGCTGGAGACTCAGAAATGGTAGGTACTTCAACTTGTTTCTGCAGAAATTGCCAGAAATGTTGATGCCCTCAGAGCACACGACCACCACCTTCCGGTCCTGCTTTGCCATGATGGCCGCCAGGCGCCCAGGAGATGGTGTCAGCCACTGGCACCCAGACCTGCCCCTCCGCTATCTTCTGCAGCTGCCTGGAAAAGCTCCTTACCTGCCTGCCTGCATCCAGACATGACCCACTCATTGAATATAGTTGAATCTAATGTGTTGCTTCTCAGATTCAAATTTCTTATTTCTCTTCATTACCTTTAGGAGAATATCCAGACTTCTGAGTCTGGCCTGTAGGGTTCTTCATGACTTGATTTCTAGCAGTCACTTCAGCCTCCCTCTGCCATCTCCACGACCCCAGCACTGCCTGTATCAGGTGCACCGAACCCCCTCACAGGTTGTCAGTTGAGCCTCTTTCTTCTTCCTCATTGTGGTTGTGATTTTCATTTCTCTGATAAGTAATAATGTTGAACATCTTTTCATATGCTCACTGTCCATTTGTATATCTTCTAGGAAGAAATCTCTATTCAAATTCTTTGTCCAATTTTTAATTGGGTTATTTGTCTTTTTATTATTGAGTTGTAAGAGTTCTCTACATATTTAGGGTACCAGTCCCATATCAGATATATGACTTGCAAGTATTTTCTCCCATTCTGTGGGTCGTCTTTTCTCCCTCTTCATTTTTAGCACAACCATTTCTAATTTTGATGAAGTCCAGCTTGTCTCTTTTTCCTTTTGTTCCTTGTGCTTTTGATGTCACACATAAGAAAACATTGTTTAATGCTATGTTTTCTTCTAAGAGTTTTATAGTTTTAGATCTTAAAGTTTAGTGCTTTATAGTGTGTGTCTTTGATACATTTTTGTGTTAGTTTTTTTTTAAATATTTTATTTATTTATTCTCAGAGAGAGGGGAAGGAAAGGAGAAAGAGAGAGAGAGAAACATCAGTGTGTGGTTGCCTCTCATGTGTCCCCCACTGGGAACTGGCCTGCAACCCAGGCATGTGCCCTGACTGGGAATCGAACCGCGATCGCATGGTTCGCAGGCCCGCGCTCAATCTGCTGAGCTACACCAGCCAGGGCCATGTGTTAGTTTTTATATATGGAGTGAGGTAGGGGTCTCACTTCATTCTTTTGCATGGGGCTCTCCAGTCATTCCAGCACCATTTTTTGAAGACCTTTCCCTGTGATGGCTGCATTCTTTCTTCTCTGCCTGGAGCCCTTCCCTTCCTTTGCCTCTCTGTTACCTTCCTGTTACATCAAATCTCAGCTTGGGGATTACCTTTTCTAGAGGCGTTTTCTGCTCATCCTTCTATCTGGCTTCTGCAAGCCCCTTCATACCTTAATCCTAACACTTGCCACTGGTATTTTGACTGTCTTCCTCATGGTCCAGCAAACAAGCCCTTGGGGAATAGGGATTGTGTGCTAACATTTTACATTAATGAAAATGTACTTATCTATGTTTATCTCCAGAGGAAAGGGGAGATATTACTTGAACTACAGTTTTATGTCTCATCTTTGATCTCCAAATTATACAGAAAATCTACAGCTTAATAACAGGAAGTTACTTTCAGTAATACAGATTAAGTTTAAAATTTCTTTGAGAAGTAGGCGATACCTCTTGTTTAACTGTCTATATCTATCAGAAAACAGTAGATAGAAAAAAGCTCCCCAATCACTTTCCCCCTAAAACATGGAATACGAGTCCTCCATTTAGGCTTATGGGGCCAGTTTTAAAGCCTAAATTTGCTGCTGGACCAACAACAGATTCTGACAGCCAACAGCGCCCTGCCCTGATTGGCTCCAGTGATGATTCCTGACCAGTCACTAACAATGGGGATGGGAGTACCTGATAGCCAGGGTCAGCCTCCCAAGCCCACTGGCCAGGTGGAGAAGGTGTGGACAAAACTGTGGTTCCCTACAAAGAAGGAGGGAAGTGGAGACCCAGGAGGCAGCCCACGGTAACTACCACATCAACCCAGTTCTGAAAGATTTCTAAAAGATTATTTTTTGCAATGATAAAAGTTCAGATAGTACAGAAATTAATAAAGTAGAAAGTTCCCTGTTATTTGTGGAGACAGGGGGAAGAATAAGGGGGCACACCTGTGTGTGACAGTCTCATTTCAGAAGTTAACAAAATAGAAAGTAAAACCATCCTACAACTATGGGGGAATTAGGGGTGTCTTTTAGTCTGTTACCTTGAGACTTTTTTTAGTGTAGCTTTTTAACATTGTTGACCCTGTCAGAATGCCACACTTTCCACAATGGTCCTCACGGGTTGTGATGCTTCATTTGAGGCAGAGGGAGTTGTGTGTACAGAAACAGGTGCCTCAGAGGGCCTTGCAAATTAGTGGGATGCAAGAGTTGGATATTGCTGAGGATTCGGGGTGAGAAATAGCAGAATATGAGACTGAAAATGAAGTAGGGCTAGAAGTGCAAGTCCTTGTATGCCACACTGAGCAGCTCCTAAATTTGATGGGTAGTTGTACATCATTAAAAGGAGAACAGAAACTCTCTCTCAAGTACCCAGAATAGGGGAAATATTCGAGGAAGCTGGTCGGGTGGTCATGGTATTCTCAGTGGCCATGAGATGATGTTCAGAATGAACTCTCCACAAAGAAAACCCCACCTGCCTCCAGGCTGGTGGTGGAGTGGGTCTGAAGCTTTTGGATAATGTGAATTATCGTGGATGTGTATTAGCAGAAGAGGGTCTCAAAGCCACAAGGCTGGGGTGCTGTTATCTTTGTTGATGACATTCAGCAACTTGTTAGTGGAACCCTACTGATTCTGTTGAACTCAAAGTGTTTGTGTTGCAATTGCCTGCAGTACTACAGAGATGTGTGGCCATGTTGGTTGAGGGTTTTGTATTTTTTATTTAAAATTATCCCTTAATGTGCTACTTGTTAAGAGACTAACAGTGGTCCCTGCAGGAATGCTCGGACACTTTGAAAGTATGGCTCACATGTGAAATTGCACTTACCCTCGTCAGCATCTCCCACTGCCTTCTCCTCTGGCAACCACCATACAGTTGGTAACACAAACACGTGATGGAGTACTGCTCAGCCATATAAAAGAAGGAAATCCTGCCTTTTGCAACAACATGGATGAATGTCAAGGGAATTGGGCTAAATGAAATAAATCAAACCGACAAAGACAAATCCGTATGATCTCACTTGTATGTGGGATATAAAATAAAAAGCAACATACTTCAATTTTTTTAAATACCCTTCCATGAAATTTCACACTGGTTTTCCATGGCAAATCGCCAGTCAGTGATGTTTGCAACTGCCACATGTCTGTTTATTCTCAGTTGTGGGCAGCCAGCAAGCTCAGCCTGGAAGACCTAAAAACTGAAGCGCTCATTCCCATGCCTTGATTTGAGAGATGTGGGAGTTCCTGTGTCTTTGAGAGTCACCAGCTCTGCTTCCCAGTGTGTCTTCCCTGTGAAATGTCATCCACACCCTTCCACATCCATCCTTGCTGCCTACCTTGGCTTCCAGCCTTGGAGCTGTCTGCAGCAGGGGGGAGGAAGTCCTTTCTCTCTTTATCACAGCCCTGCAAGGCGAGATCCCCCAGGCAGAGAAAGGCTGGGATTATACATCTTTGAAGGAATTAAAACAAAAGAAGAAAAAGAATTGCTGCAGCTTTAGGCATTTCTGGTGGCATTTGGAACATTTTCCCTACTGCGGTTGATTTATTGCACCTGCTGTGAATGAGGTCCAGGAGGGGTCACAGTCAGGGGCCGATTCTAAACTTGTGCTCTGCTCATAGTGTAGAAAATTAAGTTTGAAGCCTGAAATGGAACTCTGCCAAAGTGGAAATGGAATGAAATTTCACTCTTTCCAAATGAACCTTCTAAACAGAACATTTGGCAGCCCAGCAGCGTTGTGCATGGGTTTCCGGCTCGGTCACCTACCTCGCTTTACAGTCATGAGTCAGTCCCTGAGCTTCTCTAGGTCTCTCTTGGCACCTCTGAGATTCCATTTCTATCCTGGGAGATTTGTAAAGCTGGATGCTCGGGATGTCACTGTGTAGTGAAGAATTAGATCTTTGTTCCCTAAAAATTGCTGTTTCTAAGCTTCAGACCCAGAATCTAGGGACAGATGTGTTCAGTGGGCACAGCCCCTCTGCCCTGCCCCCGCCAACCAGGCATTAAGGGCTTGCTGGGTGGCAGGTTAGGTCAGGAACCGGCCCTCAGTTCTGGGGCTGCTCAGGTCATGACCGGTTCCTCGCTGGGCTTTCTCACCGATTCTTCCTGAAGATGCCAATTTGTATTCAGACAACTGTTGTTGTCTGGGATGTTTGTGTGCTCTCTGTCTGTAGAGGCTGTGTGTGGCTTTGGAGTTTGGGAAGTAATCATTAGTGCAAGTTAGCTTGGCAGCTCTGCCTTTACTAGTTATGCTACCTGGGAAGTGAACCCACAGAGTGATGATATTGATGAAAGTCTCTCAAGGTGTCATAGGCACCGAGACACCTTGACATAGGAACTGAGGCAGTGATTATGCATAGTGTCTACAGCATTGTCTGAGGCTGAAAGACTATCAGTTTCCCTTGTCAGAACCAGGGTCAGAGCCTCAAGATGTAAACAGCGTGATCTTTCCAGGTAGAGATAAATTTTCAAAGCTATAATTTGTTTAAAAGGAGGGGGTTCTGTTATAATAAGACAGGTATGTTTCTACAAGAAAATATATTATAGTAGCTGCACACAGAAGTATGGCGGCAGCCAGGCCGCGGAGTGCAGAGCTGTGGGGCCGCCGTGGGTGGGTGGCCATGGAGGATATGTTCAAGGTGGGGCAGCGTGGCTCCACCAGCCACCCCTGGAACAGGGAAATCTAAGGCGGAGAGAATACTTGACCAGCAGGTTCCCTGAAGAGAGGAAAGCTGAAAACATTGTCCAAGGAAGATTTTATTAAGTTTGCCAAGAAGTAGATGATGCTAATACAGAAAGATAAAACAAGATGTATAGATACTGGATTGAAAATATTCTTCACCCCACTACCATTTAATCACTACTATTTAACTGGATCTGCTTGCCAGCAAATCCAGTAAAATCTTAGTGTATTGGAATCTATTATTGTTTAACATTCTAACCATTTGCCTCTGATTTTTTTATTATCTCACATCTTGAAACTGCAATTACCTTTGAATTATTAAAATAAAGTCAGAGAGGAGGATTTTTTAAAAGATTTTACTTTCTTATTTTGAGAGAAAGGGGAAGGGGGAGAGAAAAATCAATGTGTGGTTGCCTCTCACATGCCCCCCCCACCAGGGACTGGGCCTGCCACCCAGGCTTATGCCCTGCCTGGGAATCGAACCAGAGACCCTTTGGTTCACAGGCACTCAATCCAATGAGCTACACCAGCCAGTGAAGGAGGGTTTTTAAAAAAAATGACTTGTTAAAATTAGGCACATTTTAGATTAAAGACTTAAACATTAGAATCCAAACCATAAAAATTCTGCAAGAAAATAGAGGCAGAGGCAGTAAACTTTCCAGCATTGCTCTTAGTGGGGTTTTTGGATATGTCACTTTGGGAAAGGGAAACAAAAGAAAAACAAACACATGGGACCACGTCAAACTAAAACATTTTTGCACAGCAAAGGAAACCAGCAACAAAACTAAAAGATCCTGTCAAGTGAGAAGATATTCACCAGTGATATATCCAATAAGAGGTTTATATTCAAAAAATAATAAGGAATTCATACAACTTAGCACCAAAAAGACAAACAATCCAATTAAAACATGGGCGGAGGCCCTGAACAGACGTTTCTCCAAAGAGGACACCCATATGCTCAGCATCACTAACCATCAGGGGAACGCAAATCGAAACCACATCGAGACACCACCTCACACTGTCCAAACAGATGTCAGCAATAAACAGGTGCCGGCGAGGATGTGGAGGAAAGCGGACCCGTGTGCACTCACTGTCGGTGGGGATGTAAACTGGCGCAGCTACTATGGAAAACAGTGTGGAGGTTCCTCAAGAAATTAAAAGCAGAACTACCATATGACCCAGCAATCTCACTTCTGGGTATTTATCCAGAGCAATTCAAAACACTGATTCAGCATACTCTGGTTTCTCTTCAGATCGCATAAATCTTTCGCCTTTTACAAAATAGTGATTCAGAAAGATATATGCATCTCTAGGTTTTATTGCAGTATTATTACAATAACCAAGATATGGAAGCAACCTCAGTGTCCATGGATAGACGACTGGTTGAAGAAGAATATTCCTCGGCCATAGAAAGATTTAAATCTTGCCATCTGTGACAACGTGAGTGGTCCTAGAGGGTATTGTGCTAAGTGAAATAAGTCAGACAGAGAAAGACAAATACCATATGATTTTACTTATATGTGAAATCTAAAAAACAAAATAAGTAAATAAACAAAACAGAAACAAACTCATGGTTACAGAAAACAAATTGACCTTTGCCAGATGGGAAGAGAGTTGGGAGCTGGTAAAAAAGGTGAAGGGATTAAGAAGTATAAGTTGGCAGTTATAAAAATAGTCATAGAGGTCCTGGCTGGTGTTGCTCAGTGGATTGAGTGCCTACCTGCAAACCAAGGGTTGCAGGTTAGATTCCCAGTCAGGACACATGCCTGGGTTGCGGGCCAGGTCCCCAGTAGGGAGTGTGTGAGAGGCAACCACACATTGATGTTTCTCTCCTTCTGTCTTTCCCTTCCCTTCTCGCTAAAAATAAATAAATAAAATATTTTTAAATGGTCACAGATAAATAAGTACAGCATAGGGCATATAGTCAATAATATTGTAATAACTATGTATGCTGTTAGATGGGTACCAGACTTACTGGGGTGGTCACTTACTAAGTTATGTAAATGTCAATCACTATGTTTTACAGCGGAAATTAATATAATATTGTATGCCAAGTATAATTGAAAAATAAGAAATACAAAAAACGTGTTGTACAAAAACCTGACAATTAAAAATAACAAGCCTGAGAAAAAACATAGTTGGGGCAAACATTTAAAACTATTACAACAATAATAATCCTCATAGTTGTGCTGATGCAGTTCAAAAGACATGCTCAATCCTAAAAATATGCCAGTAAATTTAGAACCATGCACACGCGTGCACTTGCTGGTGCTCACATGCTCGTGAAGGTAGCTTGGTGGCAGGAAGTGTAAGGGAGGACCAGGGCTGCTGGGTGCAGAGATAAGGACAAAAGGCACAGTGATGGGGGTGAATTTTCTGCCAGTCGGTTGGTTCTAAGGCAGCATTTGACCAGACTAAGCCAAGAGGGAGACTGGGGCAGATGGGCATTTGTACCATGTTCTTCTGTGAGTCACTGTGCACAGCAGGGCTGGTGTACTTGGCATTCAGTAGTTCCTTGTTGATGCAAAATGTTAATGTACAGGGGAAATTGGGTAGGAAACCAAGGCAACTTCTGTGTTGACACATCATTCCCTGATTAGACTTCAAGTGATCTGCGTTTTAGACTATGTGAAGGTCATTGCCCCAACTGATAAATAAGCCTTGTTTCTCATCCCACTAGATTGGAAGCTGAAATATGAAAAAAATGTTTACTTGTGGTAAGAAACACACAATATAAAAGTTACCATCTTAACCGTTTTTAAGCCTTAAGTATATTCATTGTGAAACAGATACCTAGAACTTTTTTATCTTACAAAACTGAAACTCTACCCATGACACAAGTACTTCCCATTTTCTCCTCCACTCAGTCCCTGGTAACCACCATTCTACTTTCTATTTCTGTACATTTGAATACTGTTGATACCCTATATGAATGGAATCCTACAGTATTTGTATTTTTGTGACTGGCTTGTTTTCGTTTCTTTTGTATTGTATTTTTTTTCCATTACCATGTAGTCCTCTTACACTGCCCTCCCCCCTCCAACCCTCTGCAATCACCACATGTGACTGGCTTATTTCACTTAGTGTAATGTCCCGAAGGTGCGTCCATGTTGTAGAATTTTATGAAACATGAAATCTTAAAACCTCAAAATATATCTCCTATTCCCCAATTGTTTTTGAACAAGGTTAGGCTGGAGATGGTACAAGGTGGAGGTCCTTTCTGCTTTACTAATATAATGAAAAAAAAAAAGTTCCGGTTCAGGCTGCCTCCTTGCCATGTGATTCTCCCAGGTTTTTTCTTCAAATTTCTAGCATAGATTAACTCTTAAGATCAGATGATCTGTGGTAAAAAAGAATCCAAAGGGGAGCTACGTCAGACACCTTACAATGCCTGATATGTTTCTGATGCTCGGGAGTGTGTTAAACTCCGATTGGCATGATCTCATTCCAGAGAGCTCAGAAATACGCTCAGCAAGTCTTGCAAAAGGAATGCCGACCCAAGTTCGCCAAGAAGTCCATGGCACGGTTGTTCGGGCACAGGTACAGCGTGGACTTGCCACCTTTCGTGAAGAAAACCCCTGAAGTGAACGAGGCCGAGTACAAGTACGACCCTCCTTTTGGATTCCGGAAATTCTCCGGGAAAGTCCAGGACCTCTTGGAAGTGCTGCCTGAGCACGACTTTCCCGAGCACTTGAAAGCCAGGAGTTGCAGGCGCTGTGTGGTTGTCGGAAGCGGCGGAATACTCCGAGGACTAGAGCTGGGCCACGCCCTCAACCAGTTCGACGTGGTGATAAGGTACCTTAGTTTCCAACCAGCCCTTCTCCTCCAGAGTTGAGTTCACGGCTGTTGGTCCGTGCGGCACCAGGCACCGTGAGGACACGGCTGTTGGTCCGTGCGGCACCAGGCACCGTGAGGACAGGGCAGCACAGTATGTCCCTGCCATCAGGGAGTTAACTGCGTAAGAAATTGAAACAAAAACATGAAATGATTATTAGATGTTCCAAAGTGCTGAATAGACCCCAGTTTGGCAAAACGCTTTCAGAAGAGGTGAGGTTTGGAAGGATGGGTCGATTCAGATCAGCCAGCAGAGGAGGAAGGCTGCGCCATGCAGGCGGGGAGGAGGATGGGGGAGACCGAGTCAGTGGGATGCCTGGCCTCTGGGAGCGGGCTCGGTGCGGGGGTCCTGGACGGTGGGGGGCTTGCGGTACGGACGGCAGGGGAGTTTTTATGCATCCAACGGGCCATCAGACGATCAGCCGAGATTCTTCTCAGTTTAGCTAGCTATAAATTTTTCTGATTATAAAAGTAAAATGTTTATTCTTGAAGATTAAAAATAGAGGAAAATAGAAGAAAGAAAATATCACTCAGTGTAAATAACCAAGCACTATTAATTTGCTGTATTTTTTTCACGTTTGTTCTATATACATACTAATGAGTACATTTATATTCTTATGGAATATTTTTCTCTTTTAACTTAATAGTGTAATAGTTTCTGAAGCCATTAAATGTCTTTGGGAAACTGACTTTACTGAGTGTTTAATATTCCTCTAAATGAGTGTATCATAAGTTATTCAGCCATTCTCCAATTGCAGGACATTTAGAATGTTTCCAGTTCTTTGTTTTTGTAAAAATGCATCACACATTCCCATACATATGTCTTTATGTACATCCCTGATTATTTCCTTGGAAGTAATTCCAAGAATTCCTAGAATTGTTGGCCTAAAGATATTTGAATGCTTTTAAGGCTCTTAATTTATTTTAGTAAATTGTCCCTATCTTAAGGGTGTGCAGAACTGGGAGCATGATGAAAGGTAGGCGCTCATTAAATTTGTCGGAGTAGGGTGTGGATTTGATTGAAGGCAGGAGAAAATAGGGATGGGAGCCTGGGTTTAGAGGTGGCGATAAGGGCCCCAAGGCCCCCCAGTGTGCGGGCCCGACATGAGACAGAGAATGGAGAAATAGAGGCTAAAGCACAAATATGAGAGACATACTGGAACAGTAAGTTACAGGACTTTCTGACAGTTTGATAATTACTGTCAGAGGACACCAGGTGTTCTACTCTGAGGGTCTGAGACAGGAGTGGGACCACTGGCAGAAATAGAGCAGTTGAGGGAAATCTCTGGTTAGTGAGAAAAGGTGACAAGATCCATGTCAGATATTTTAAACTCAAAGTGATGATGTGACAATGTAACACCTGTGTCTCCAGTAGCTGAGACCTCAGGCAGTTTTCCTAACTGGACTGTGCCTTCGTTTCCTCGTGTGTAAGTGGCAGCGCCAGCGCAGACCTGACAGGGTTACCGTGAAGACGAAATGAGCAAACAGATTAAAGGCACTTAGAGTCGCGTCAGGCCTAGAGTAAATGCTCAGTGAATGTTAGCTTCCGTTTTGGGGGGAATGTGGAGGAATGTGGGGGCTAAGGAGGAGAGGGCAAGGGGTATAAGGTATTTGTAGGAAAGAACCACACTTTTTGAAGTTTCAAGAGATAAAAGAAACAGGTGAGAACCAAGTTTTAAGTCAAATCAGGTACCATAGGCCCAGACCAGAAAGCAGGAACAGTGTGAACTGGGAGTGTAAAGATTCAGGTGAAGGCAAGGGTATCTGCTGCCTTTCACTGGCAGATGTCTGTGTGACAGTGCGTGTCGTGTGCTTTAGATGTCCTCATTCCTTGGCAAAGCTCTCAGCATTGGCCAGTGTTATAGATGAGAACACCATAGGCCCCAGGCTCCAAGCCAGACCCCAGCATTCCAAATGCAGCATTTTGAAGCTTTGAGAACCTCAGCCAAGGCCTTCTGTGAGCAGCTGAATGGTCTCCCGTGCACAGGCTGCATTGGGGGAGGCAGACAGGACCCCATGCCCATGTGTGGGGCACGACTGGGAGATGGGAGGTGAGGAGGTGAGAAACCAGGGGTGCCTATAGTACACACTGTGGTCCAGAGGGGAGATGTGAGACAGACGGGCAGCCCTGAGCAGTGGAATAGTGGGATTGGCTCTTCGGGGAGGAGGGTGAGCAGTGAGACCTGGATGAGGAGCCTCACCTGGCAGGAAGGAGGAAGGGCCCTGGGAGAGCAGGAACGGGGGCTGGGAAGGCGCCTGGTGATGGCAGGTACCAGGCTGGGGAGCGTGGATTTTACACACAGGCACTGGGAGGCCCTGAGCACTGGCGAAAGAGAAAAGGTGGCTGTAGCATAATTATGAGGGAGAAGCTCAGTTAAAAAGCTTTTGGGGGTAACTGTTAGACTTAAACTGATCCCAGGCCTAACAGAAGTTGCAAAAATAATACGAAGAATCCCATTCACCCTTCTTCCAGGTCCCCCAACTGATAACACTTTATCACATCAACTTTATCATTCTCTCTGTGTATATACTGTTATTTTTTTCTGAATCATTTCAGAGTTAGTTGCAAATATGTAGCTCCTTTACCTCTAAATCCTTTAGTGTGTGTTTCCTGAGAACAAGGACATGCTATTATAGAACCAGAGATAATATTCAGAATGAAGAATTATAACACTAATACAATAGGCCTTACCTACAGTTTTTATTCAGATTTCACCAGTTATCCTTATAAAGTTCTTTATTTTAAAAAAGAAAAGAAAGAGGGGGAAAAGCAGAAAAAGAAAGAACAAATAACTGGTCCAGGATCATACTTGGCATTTAGTTGTGTCTAATATCTTTTGATAATCCAGGGGTTAGGTGTCTGAGATCTAGAAGAGGAAGTGACAGCAGAATAGAAAAGAAAGGTTAGATACACGTGACACAGTTCAGGCGAAGGACCAGACTACAAGCCTGTGTGACAGGGCGAGTGTTCTCACTTTGGGAAGGATGCGTAGACTTTTCCCCAAAACAACTACCCTGGTAAAGCCTTCACTGCTCTAACAGTTGTATGTCCCAAATCCTTGCTTAAGACCAGGCTGCGCCTGGTCCCGCTGCTGCCCCTGCTTCAACCCTGTCCATATGTAACTGCCACTCTTGCCTCCCTTGCCCCGGTTTCTAGGTTTTCCTCTCTGGTTACCTTTTTGAAATTCTAGCAAGAGCCACCAACATTTGAGCACAGTGGGAGGCTTTCAAGGAAACATTACCAGTACCCAGAGAAAACCCCAAGTATGATGTGTTTGGATTGGCTTAAAGCAGCAGGACTAGAGAGAATTGCGTGACATTCAGAGTCCCTCAAGGGGGACTGGAGGCTGCCTTCATCAAGCACCTGGGAAGGGCTGAGCTGTAGGGGAGAGGAGGCTGCCGGGAGGGCATCCTACCGCCAACCTCGTACTCATTCCCAGTCCCCCCAAAAGAATAGAGAACATGAGGAGGGGATTTTTTTTTGTAATGTGATAAGGTGGTCAATGTCCTGCTCTGTCATTTATCTTGTCCTTTTTATTTAAATAGGTTAAACAGTGCACCAGTTGAGGGATATTCAGAGCACGTTGGAAATAAAACTACTATAAGGATGACTTACCCGGAAGGCGCCCCCCTGTCTGACTTTGAGTATTATTCCAATGACTTGTTTGTTGCTGTTTTATTTAAGAGTGTTGACTTCAACTGGCTTCAAGCAATGGTAAAAAACGAAACCCTGGTAAGCACTAGAAATTCAACCATCAGATGTGACTTTGTGAAAAGTGAAGGGGTCTCTTGTTGTAATTATAGACTTGCCTTTGAAGAGACACAGTGGAAGGCACACTTTTGTGTTTTCTGTAATAACCACTCCCTGTAGAAACTCCGCAGAACTTCTTGCTGGAAATGCCTTTCAGAATTTGATGGAGTCACAAGTGGAAATCATGATCATTACTCAATGAGAATATCCAGTTTGGGACCAAAAGTGTTAACATGAACGGTGATGATCTACCTTATTCACCAAAATTAAACTTATATGGCTTTTGGCTCTTTCTAGAAATTGGGTTTATACAGATTAATGTAAATCATTATTGAGGATATTCAAAAGTATATACATAAAATCTCCTAGGAATGTTCTCAGAGAACTTCTCCAAAAGCACTGTGATTGGTGGTATTCTTGTAAGCGTAAATTCACAGCATTCCACAGGGGCAGATCTGGAGGAGATGCCCCTCACTTGGTTATATTCCTGTTGTTTGTCTTTACAATGACCAATCACGTTACTTTATTACCCCATCCATTGTGCTGAAATAAATTTCAGAGGCCAGCTGTCACAGAGTACGTGTGCATTTATAAACACTTGAACCAAATAGCTGTCCATAATATTAATAGAACAGATTAGACTTTTCACATAAGCTTCACATGATGGAGACTTTGTATCTCCAGAGCTTGATTCTGTACAGGTTATCATGGTCTTCTGGACTTTCTGTTGAGTAGAAGTTGTTTTAGTTGGAAGATGAAGCACATACGAAATGACTTACAGTTACCAAGAGACTTCACAGGACAGGGAAGCAGGGTAAGTGGAGAGAGAGGACACAGGGTGAGGGCCTGATCAGAGCGGACACCCCCAGCACTTCATACTCTTGGATTAGCTCTGTTCACTAGTCTTCCCTGGGCCAATGGTGGTTTTCAACCCTGAAAAGGCTACCATCTCAGGTCTCTTCCTGAAGAATTTCTTCCCCAAGCAAACAAGAGCTGTGTCTGCAGTTTCTGTCCTTGTTCAGTGCCACCTTCATAAATCAGGTCCTTTTGAGTTGCTTTTTTGAGTCAAGATACTGAATTTGCAAAGATCTGTGCTACAGAAGGCAAGCCCTCAAGGGGCTACAACCACGGGCTTGGCCTGCTCATCAGGGGGTCTTTTCTCCCTCCACCAATCAGATGACAACTAAATACTACTAATGATTGCTTGTTTTCTTTCCTTAGCCATTTTGGGTACGACTCTTCTTTTGGAAGCAGGTGGCAGAAAAAATCCCATTACAGCCAAAAAATTTCAGGATTTTGAATCCAGTTATTATCAAAGAGACTGCGTTTGACATCCTTCAGTATGCAGAGCCTCAGTCAAGGTTCTGGGGCCGAGATAAGGTATTTTTGTTGCTACTGAAATTTAACTATTCTCTGCGTTTGAGGGGCGGCATCTGCACAAATTTCACCTGGGCTCAGCTGCATACCTAGAGGCACTTTCCAGTGGAGAAACTAGTCCGTGGTTAGAGGCTTCATCTGTATTCTCCACTCTGCACTTTGACTCCAGGGCTTCTCATTGTTTACTTGCCCTTCCCCCCTGGTGACTCATCTCTTTAGTATAATCAGCACATTAACATTAGGTCACTGAGGTGTTATTTAAAGTATTCTTACTCTGGGACTCCATATAACTAACTTGCAGGATACTGAAAGGGACTGTGATGGTTTGGAAAGTTCTTTACATTTTAACTCTGTGACCTGCTCAGGTGAGAATTGACATTTCTCATCATTTCAGAGGTGATAGTAAATAAAGTCACCCCCCCAGGGTAGTACTTTTCAAGTGATGCATGGGCCCTACCCTAGACACTCTGATGTAATTGGTCTGTGCTGTGAGCTATACCTTGGGATTTTCAGAGTTCCCTGAGTGATTTTATTTTGCAGGGTAATTTGAGAATCTTTGCACACTATAGGCTGTTCACTGCAGTCAGTTCTTTACCTGCAATTAGCCTGTGCTGCCACCAGGGGGGCGGCAAGACCTTTATTATCTGTTTGTTTATGATCTGAATAGTTAGACCCGTGTCTTTAAAACTTGTTAAAGCAGTGGAAATCATTCTTAAACAAAATTTGGAGCAAAACCTTTATATGTAAAGGAAGCAAGGAATTTTGAAATGTGGGACTGCTGCTCACACCGAGGGCCTGAGATATTTCTTAGGAGGTGGAGCTGGCCAGGGTCACAATTTGCAAACACTGAGCCAGACTCTGAGGTATATAGTCAGTGATAGGCAGACTAGCAGGTTCCCTTTTTTGCCATATAAATCAGATTCCAATTATAAAAATTCTTGAAAACAACTGTGTACATTTTAAAGGAACAACTCTGCCGTTATTAGGGAAAATGAACACCTAAGGAGGCTCCTTGAAAACAAAACTTTGTTCTTTACTATGGTCAGTGTCAGCTAAATTCAGCTCTGGATCCAGCCGCAGGCTTGACTGCCCAGCTCAGCTGGGCATTTTACAGTGTTGAAGCTCTTCCCCAGCAGGCTGCCATTTTTCACAGATGCTCTGCCCTCTTTGGTGCTTCCTGCCTCTCCATCCACAGCAGGCCCACAGATAGTTCCCGCCCACTGCAGAAGTGTGTCCGGGACCAGTTTTCCAGTCCAGAAGTGGTAGGTTTTTCCTCTCAGGAAAGAGGCCCTGCCCCTCACCAGAGACTGTCAGGGACTATGACTGGAATCGTTTAATATGGTACTTTAGCTGCTCTCTCCCACACGGAGTACATAGGGGGCCCCAGAACATGTTAATCTGTTAGCATCACTTTTAGCAAAAGTTTTTTTTAAAGACTTAAGCAGACTTTGGTAAGATTCTTAAACTAAGTTACAAAGGTGGCTCAGCCCATAAACAAAAAGGTCATAGTTTTGATTCCCAGTCAGAGCACATGCCGGTTCGGTCTCCGGTTGGGGTACATGCAAGAGGCATTTGATGTTTCTCTCTCTTGTTGATGCTTCCCCCTTACTTTCTTTCCCAATTCCTCTCTAAAAACAATGAAAAAATGTCCTTGGGCGAGGCTAAAAAAAATATGTTTTACTATAAATATACTTAGGTATCTTCCAATTGTTTTAGATTTCTGTATCTTTTAAACTAGCCTGTTTCTTTATTAAACTCCATAGTATTTTTTAAACACAGGCAAGTGCTCATTTGTTTATAAGGAGATTTTATTAAAAGGTAACCTTTAAAAAATGGACAAATTTGATTTCATAAGATATGAAATTGCTGAATGGCAAAAGGTATCAGAAACGAGAGAACAAAATAAATGAGGGGAATGTAGCATGTATATTACAGAGTAAATACTCTCAAAGACAAAGAGATCTTATTAAATCAAAAAGATGACCAAACAAAAAAATAGGGAAAGGACATGAGCAGACATTTCACAAAAGAAGAAATTAGCACAGCCAAGGAATACATGGCAAATGGTTTCCAATAATCAAAAGCAAATCAGAGCCAAATGACATTTTTTGGTCTGTTTTCTTACCAAAGATTTAAAAGCTCCATAATGCCCTTGGGGTTTTTTGTTGTTTTTCTGTTATTGTTATTATAACAGTATTGGGAGGGTGAGAGCAAAAAATATGAATGGGGCGGAGCTGACAAGTCTGAGTACTGAACAGAACAGGCTTTGGGGGAAGAAAGCAGATGCAGGCATTGGATTTCATTCCTAGATTTGGGGCAGAACTTAATCCTATGCTTTTGGGCAGAATTATATGATAGTGGGGTAGTCTAGCAATATAGATCAGTTTTTAATTTGAATAATTTTTGAACCAGTAATTTTACTGTAAAATTTTTAGTGTAAGGAAATTAGAAAAATCTGAAAAGAATATCCATTCTAAGATACTCCCCATAGCATTAACGGCAAGTGATTAAAAACAGCCTAAACACTCATCATTAGGAGATTGTATGATTGTATTATGATTCAGTCAGTGAAATATTGTGTGACTGTTAAGGATGAAGAAAAGCTAATGGAAATGAAAACACCTCCATAACATATTAAGTAAGAAAACTAAGTTACAGAACATTTATACAATCCCATTTTTCTTTGAAAATAAAGACGTGTATATAGAGATGCACAGGAAAAAGCTTGGAAATAAACATCCAACTGAAGATGTTCATCTCTGGAGGCTGAGACCGTGAGAGACTTTACGTTATACGTCACAATCCGTTTACATATTTGAATTGGAATAGTTCTTTATTTTTAAAGTGGACACGATGGCATTTTTCTTTTGGATGAAAACAGTAACTTTAAGATGACTTCTGATCTAAAAAATGACATTGTCCAGCCCTTCCTCATGCATGTGGCCTTCCACAGAGAGGGCAGTCTGTTCGATAATGATCAGGGGGCATGTTCTAGAGATCACATGGTGTGGGTCGTTTCAGCAGTTTCCGAGCTTCTCTCCGCGCATTGCCCCTGTGAACAGTTGATTTCGGAACGCTTCTTCCACTTGCTCTGACTGAGTGCTTCCAACGGGCTGGGGGCCAAGCTGACCACAGGTGGAGATGGCAGGACACCGCCTGGGGCTCCTAAGGCTGAGCCGGAGCAAGGCTTCCTTTGGGCTGATTTCACTCAGTTTCTGTTTTCAAACATGCAGAACGACTGTCGAGTTCCTTTTTAACAAGTGAGGTTGGCTTTGAGAGGTAGATGCAACACAACAGGGGAGCAGGAAGCTGCTTTCAGTGACTGGTGGCTTCAGCAAAGGCTACGTAGTTACTCTTCAATCTGGGAACCCTGAAGCATTCACTTATCCTGTTTACAGAAGATGAAAGTTGGTTCTGCAAGCTGCAGGCTTAGCTAAAATGAACAGATGAGGTCCATTCACACCTGAAAAAATGCACAACAGAATATATCAATTAGTCCAGCAGCAGCAGCCTTCAGTAAGGGCTGAGACAGCTGTGGGGCTTTCTCTTCCTCTCCGTCCTGTGTGCTGTCTGCAAGGCTGGGCTAGTGATCCCAAAAGCAGGGATCCAGATTTGCAAGTGGCAAGATATCAGCCGCGAGGAGGGAGTGCTGGTACAGTCAGAACCCCGAATGGTTTAGACATTTGGGGCCAGGTAGGGACGTGTCCCGAGGAGGACTGTGGAAGGACCTCTAGCCTCTTATCCCAGAACAGAGCTTAGAGGTTTGTTGTGTGAACGAGGAAATGGGCTTGTTTTGCAATGCTGGTCGTCACATGTAGGACCCGTAGGTAGAAGTTTTAGGAGAATAAACCCCTTAGCTTGGTGCAGAAAGAACTGAAAGAACTGGTGTGGCACACCGCCTCTGGGTGGTGTGCTGAAAGTATTTATACCACAGCCCAGGTTTTACAGTCTAGAATCTTGCCTTGGACAGGGAGTCACGCTTTAGAACTCTGTGGTGTATAGAACTGTGTGATGTTTAAACGCACAGCCCCCACTGCAGGCTCTGTGACTCAGCATGTCATCTGTACTGCTTGGGAAGCAGCAAATCGTGCTAAGTTTTCTGTGTCTTTTTTCTTTTTCAGAATGTGCCCACAATTGGTGTCATTGCTGTTGTCTTAGCCACACATCTGTGTGATGAAGTCAGTTTGGCAGGCTTTGGATATGACCTCAGTCAACCCAAAACACCTTTGCATTACTTTGACAATCTCTGCATGGCTGCCATGAACTTCCAGACCATGCACAACGTGACCACGGAGACCCAGCTGCTCCTACGGCTGGTCAAAGAGGGCGTGGTAAAGGACCTCAGCGGAGGGGTCCATTGCGAGTTCTGAACACAGAAAACCTCACTTGAAAGTGCACCTCTGACTCGGAGGGCTGTTTTTCATAGCCTTCTTGAGGCACTTCAGCCTGCAAATACTTTGAAGAGCAGCTGGTGTTTTTAACTTCTAATTTAAAAAACAAACAAAAAAAAACAGTTTAGGTCTTCCCACTTCCTCCCCCCCCCCTATTTATTTGAGATCAGTGTTTTTGCACAATATTTTATAAATTAATTTTAGGAACTGAATCGGAAAGACCTTTCAAAGAGAATTGTATGTGATGACATTCTATTGTATTTTAAGGAAGCTATTTAATTTGTAAAAACTCTGCCCATGTCTAGCACACATAGAATACCAGGTAATGAAGTGGGAGGAGAAGGCGGGCAGCCTTCGAAGAGAGCCCTGAATGCCTGATTCTGGCCTTCGTTCGTTACTCCGTGTGGCAGGGCAGATGTCGGGGGCACTTCCAGGGTGACATACCTGGCCAGGCTGTGCTGCAGGGGGAGGCCTGGGCTGGGTGGAGAAGCTCACAGTTCCTCTGTGTTGGTCCGCCTCCTACAAACCGCCTGCAGGAACCCACCCGCGGAACTGTCCTGAAGGTTCCTGGTTGGGAAGAGACAGGGAGGACGTTTCCTGTTCTGCAGATCTGCCCTGGGCTGCAGAAGCCACTGTCTTCCCTGTAATTATGACAGCTCCTGAATTTCGTGTGAGTTCTTAACTGCCCGTCTAATGCACTTAAATGGCACTCTAAGGCATTCCACTGTCTGTCTGAGGTGGCTTATAAAAATGGGACAAAACCCCTGTTATCCAGAGTTGTGGAAGAATAAAGCCTTTCCAAAAATAACCACATTTGCTGAAACAGTGAAATGCAGTTCTCCCAGTGATATAAAGTGCCCATTTAAAACAAAAAAATATTTCTAATGTTGCAGTATGTGCCAGGCAGTGTGCTGGTCAAAAAAAAGGAATAAAAGTTTTTGAGGAGTTCTCACAGCATAGTTAATTTGAGTGATTTAAAAAAAATAAATCTATAAGTCTACCTGAAACGTCTTTTTGGGGTGCTACCAGACGGAGGCCTCACTGGGTGCCAGCATGAGGGACCGAGGATGAAGGCTGCCTGTCCTGCGAGTGGCTTCACCCCAGATGGCCACAAGCTCTCCTGGGGGGGGGGGGGGGGGGGGGCGGGCATTCAGTGTTGGTGGCTTCTTCCCAGACAACAGGCTTCTCATTCCGGCTTTTGTTTCTTAATTTCCTTAGTCTTTGAGATGTCGCTCCCTCTGACTCCTGCTGCTGCCTCTCCCTCAGTTCTCATCGCTCTTAACTGCTTCTGCAGCCCCAGGGCAGCTTTGGCCCCAGCCCAGCTGGTGTCTCCCGAACTTGCAGGTCAGGTAGCCAGGGCTCTGGGGTCAGCTCAGGTTAGCCAGCCTAACAAAATAGTATTTCTCTGGGTTTGTGTCTTACAGTTTTCTTTGGACTTTGCTTTCTACTTTGTAAGATACTATTTATTTAAGAGAAAAGGCTTTTAAATTCTCCCCAGTAATGACTTAAGACTTGAAGATGGACACTCAGGAAGATGGGCCACAGCTGTCCTGTGACTCAGGTCTGGCCAGGCCGGTCCCACACATGTCCTCCAGTTCCTCATCCTTCAGGGGCTATTCGAAGCCTGATTGTTTTTTTAAGCCAAGGCTTGTAACTTCCTCAGACAGCTTGCCAGTGCTGTGAGTGCCTCCCCGGTGGCTCATGTGGACTCCTGTCCTCCAAGGCTGCTAGGCAGTGTGTAGCGCAGTGCCACAGATGTCACACCTGGTCTGTCCCCACCCCTCCTCATTTATGTCCTTTTTTGCATCCTTAATATTGCTTTACCCAGGACTCTCAACTTTTAGTTACTAGCAGGCAGTAAGTGCCCTAGAGGAATAAAAATGCATATTCTTTCAGACGTATTGTGGAGTCTCCCAGCCAGCTGGGGTTGGTCAGAGGCCACTCCACAAACAATAGCACTTGGGCAGTTGCTCGTGGAAGTTGTTTCTTTGCTTCAGAGTTGCTCCACACTCGCTTTTCTGGAAGCAGACCTCTGGGTGCTTCGGGGTGTCACAAGGTTGAACTCTAGTAACTCAGGCTTCGCCACCACTCTTTTGGCCTCTTGTAACACACATCCCTCGCACACGGTCATAGTCGTGGGTTTTGGGGCGACTTGGGAGGACTTACACGTGTTAACACACTGCTTCCTGGAACTTTGAGCCACAGACAATAATATCAGTGAACCTCATGTATTTTTTTATTTTTCTCCTATGGAAAGCATACTCTTTCCAGAAACCTACGCTGGCCTTCGAGAAATGCTCTGGGACTGGGGTGGGCACCTCCCAATGACGTGTCTCGTATTGTTTGGGAAAAGCTAAGTGGAGGCCTAGACCACTGTGTGTGTTCTAGCTGTTACCTTGCCTGCTTCTCTGCCCCGTTGGTGTGACGCTGATTTTCCTTCCATGTCCCCAGAGGACATTAATAAGGCATTGACAATGTCTGTTTCCACAGAATCGGGGGAGTCTCATCATTCTCTGGACCCATTAGTTGAAACAAGTCATCAAACCAGCTTTTTGACTGGACTGCATATTGAACCTCTTGGCCATCAGTCCGGTCTGTGTGGTGGACAAGAGCTTAATTGTAAAGAAACAGCGGTGGTCACACCGGGTCTCTCCAGGTTGTTAAAGATTTCTAGAACCGAGCCCCACTTTTAGTTACATTCTAACTCCAGCACTTTGAGACTTGATATCGAAGGGATTGCTGAATTTGCCTTCTTGTCTCAAGAGAAACTTTCAGTCCAGTGTTACAGAAGATTAAGAAATGGTAACTTAGTCTCCAACTTGGCAGGTTTAGAGCATCCGAGTGTGGGTTATTTTTCATCTGTTCTTTGGGACACTTCAGTTAAGTCCATTGAGAAAGAAGAAAAGGAACAGTACCTTGATTTAGCAGAATTCCCCTCAAAACGAAGTGAGCCTTCAGTATCCTTAAGCAGCAAGCAAGGACTGTGTGATGCTGGCTCCTTCCTTTTATTCACACGCGTGCAAACCAGAGTTCCCTCCGAGGACCCTGTGTTTGCTGCCTGTGAGGCCGGTCCCTTCTTCGCAGACACTGGCCCTGCGTGAAGGCTCCCAGGCAACCACACACAGCTTTCAGACCGGAGCACGGACAACAGGGAAGCAGATCCAGTACATAGAGCGCAGCCGAAATCAGGTCTCCATGCCCTTTTTCTGGAGGTGGAGACACCCTGGCCCAACCTTCCGAGGCTTTATTCTCCCCTTTCCCATTTCCCAGGGTCTTCTTAGCATGGATTTGTGCTCTCAGACATGGCGTTTAAATGCATTTCCCTACAGCCAACACTCGGTATAAGACTGATGTAAATTGGACGCACTATTCATTAAACATACCCACTCAAATTTTATTGACTAGAAATTAATGTTCCCTAAAAGGAAACTTCAGTCTCAGTAGTTTGACCTTCTTTGTCAGAATGATTAGATTTTACTTAATTTCCAATATTAAATCTCAACGCATCTGCAAGAAGAAAGGCACCCACCCTGGCGGGGTGTGGTGCAACAGCAGTGAGCAGCGGGCTACGCAATGTAGTTCTAACTTTCTCAGAAACAGATTTTCCAGTGAGCTACGTCCATAAAACATGTGGGAGGAAGACACGTTTACAGAGTTCCTTCTGTCTGGAAGGCAGTGAGAAGACAAGTGTCGCGTTGGTGACAGGCTGCCTGCCGTCCGAGACTTGGCAGGTGTAGCCATTACAGCCTTTGTGCAGATGGAAATGTAACAGTGAATTTTCAGAAAATGGAAACATTAAAGGAACTGTTCAGTAGGTACCTTTATAGCAATACTGATAACTGTACACTAAAAATGTGTAACTTCTAAAAGAGCAATAGGTTTCCACTGTATCCTCTGCTAGCCTGGCTTATTATGTGTGACTTATCGAAGAAAGTACCAAGAAAAATTTATATTAAAAGTGATGAGTTCATTTAAAATGTTGGTTAGATCCTTGCTTTGAGCAAGAGCATTCTAAACTACAATGCCAGACAGTAATCCGAATGTGACGGTTGACTTAAGGACCCAGGGTGTGCAGGGCAGTGAGGGCCAATTAAGGGCAATTAAGAGCCAGGGTCAAGTGCAAAAGTAGTCACCCGCCAGGCAAGCTTGTTTGCAGTGGGAAGGAACTGACCACCGGGCCTACAGCACTGAGGATTTCAGAGTTGCATCTATAACAATTATAAGCCCTAGTGACAGAACGTTATACTTTTACTCTATCTGTAGAACTTTTAACAAGGCATTGCCTATTGTAGGATTATGTTTTTATTTTATGTGATATCTTTCATTGAATTTAAAGATGGGCAGCTGATAGTTGATAAGAGTGAATACAGTGGAGAGCTCGGGTCTAGAAGTTAGGTGAAGAGTATGTTTTATGCTAAGAGCAGCAGAATACAGGTAACTGAGGCAATAAATGAACTTTTTTAATAGGTAATTGTCCTGGTGATTTAAATGGTATTTTAAAAGGATATGCCAAAAGCTGAATAGGCTTGTTGAATGGCTGTGTACGTTATCCATACATTTCGGAAAACTAACATATTGCTGAAGTATCCAAAATAGGTGTATTCCTTATCGTTTCCAAGGCCTGCTGTGTGGTGGTTTATAATAAGAAATGAATATTTGGTTTCCTCCCTTGTCTGACTCAGAGCTCCCAGATCCTTGGAATTTCCCATATAGTAAGAGTGATGAAGTGCCTGTCGCTCTGTTAATAATGACTTTTGGAACTCACCTAATGATGGGGGCTGGTTGCCAGTGGAGCCAACCAAGTGACTAGAGAGTTGGAACCTTCAGCCCCATCCCCTGACCTCTGGGGAGGGGAGAGGGGCTGGAGGTTGAATCAGTTGCCAGTGGCCAAGGATTGTATCTGCCTATGTCATGAAGCCCCGTAAAACCCTGAAAGGACAGGGTTGAGAGAGCCTCTGACTGGTGAGCGTGTGGAGATGCGGGAGAGCAGAGCATGTGGAGAGGATGCAGAAGAACCTCGCCCTTTCCTCGGTCCTTGCTTTATGCTTATTTTCCATTTGGCTCTTCCTGAGCTACATCCTTTTACAATAAACCGGTGATCTAGTAACAAGTTTCTCTGAGTTCTGTGAGCCACTCTTCAATTAGGAAATTAATGGAACCCAAGGAGGGGGTCTTAGGAACCTTTGATAAATAGCCAGTCCATCAGAGGGACAGGTGGCAGCCTGGGTTTGTGATCGGCAGTTGGAGGGAGTTGTTGGAACTTCCCATTTGTAGCCAGCTGGTCAGAAGTACAAGCCCGGGCTTGGAACTGGCGTTTTATCTTGGGGTGGGGAGCTGTCTTGTGGACTGAGACCTCAACCTGTGGAACCTGACGCTGTTTCCAGGTAGATAGTGTCAGAATTGAGTTGAATCAGACACTCTGCTGCTATCTGGCATTGCTTGTCAGAGGTTCAGGGGAGCCCCCCCCACACACACACACACACATCGAAATTGGCTGCTGGGAACACAAAGAACTTGCCACAGTACATCGAGTGTGGGTTGAGGCTTCAGATTATAACAGAGTAGTTTCTGTATCAAAGAGTTTATACTTTATACTCAGGGCAGACATAATGAGTTTATTATATGGAATTTGGAAACCAAGATAATACACCACTATGTTATCTACATATTTGTCTGCTTTTGAAAAAAAATTGATTTATTTTTAGAGAGGGGAAGGGAGTGAGGACATCAATGTGTGGTTGCCTCTCATGTGCCCCCTACTGGGGACCTGGCCTACAACCCAGGCATGTGCCCTGACTGGGAATCAAACCTGTGACCCTTTGGTTCACAGGCTGGTGCTCAAGTGACTGAGCTGCCTTTTTTTTTTTTTTTGCTATGCATATTTTAGTCAACAAAAACTACTTTTTAAAGATGGCAATTCTAAAGATCTGATTATTTTGAATTATGCAGCCCTGTCTTTAAAATAATGGTGGCGTGGCGAGCCCTGGCTGGTGTAGCTCAGTGGATTGAGCACGGGCCTGCGAACCAGACAATCACGGTTCGATTCCCAGTCAGGGCACATGCCAGGGTTGCAGGCAGGTTCCCTGCAGGCCAGTTCCCAGCAGGGGACGCACGAAAGGCAACCATACATTGATGTTTCTCTCCCTCTCTCCTTCCCTTCCCCTCTAAAGATAAATAAATAAAATCTTAAAAAAAAAAAACATTTAAAATAATGGTGGCGTAAACAACAAACAGGTTTTATTCTGGAGTTGCTTTCTCTTCCAGTGTGATGTTCAGTATGAAGAATGAGTGAGATTCAAAACATACACACACATACACATCAGGCAAACAAGATTCTTGTCTAAACCCAGGGTCTCATCCCACAGTGAAACATTGAGTGGGATGTCATGGCAGTGGCCTTTTCCTCCCCATCTTTTGCCTGTGGCTCACCTATGTCACTTTTCTCTGCAAACCCGACCAAAGTGTAAAAACACAGGTGCACTGTGAACCCCGGGGGTGAGCTGAGGCAAGGTCAGAACCCTCTGTTCTCTTGCTAACCTCTCCTACTCTCCCAACATGGCCACTGCTGGTCACATGGTAGGCTGACGAGGAATGAGGAACCACCTGGTGCAACCTCTCGTACCACAGAGACGTGTTCCTCCGAAGGTCCATGCACACTAGCCGGCACCTCCTCTGGAAGGGCTGGCCAGTCTCAGTTCCAATTACACCACCCAATCAGCAAGTTTACTTTTGACAGTGTAACTCCCACAGTACTACTTTCTAGTGACCTATTTTGTGTTTTTTAAAGTATTGATCCAGAGACATTTGGAGTCACTTTCAGGAGGGGTTCTTCTGAACACTTCCATCTCAACCTGCAGCTACTTCAAAGTTTCCAGAATTTTCCCCAGGACAATCTTCATAAAGAGCTAGTCCTGATTTTCTTCTACTCTCCTTCCTCTCTGCTCAACCCCACCCCTGCTCATGTCCTGTGAACGTGGACACTGATTTAACTTTCCTCCTGCTAGAAAAAAACTCTTCCTCTTTAGGAAGCCAGCAGAATCGGGCTGGCCATCAGGAAGATTCCGGCCAGAGGCGACGACCGTTGCCTCATGCCTGTTTGTCATAGGTCAGAACTTCCTGCTGAGACAAAGGACTCCAATTGTTACGTCCAGTTTCCAATACTCCTGAACAATCAGACTTTAAATATTATTTAACATTGAAATATGAAATAGGAGAGCTTATTTAGATCATTTTTTCATTTATTTAGCCTTTAGGAAGTCTCTGTGAATGAAGAGAGAAGTGACCTCATTTGTGTAGCAAACCTCTGTTAACACACACTGATGCAACTCTGTGGTAAGAGAGGAAGGAGAGGGAAATATTTTGCAGTGCTGGTTCTATGAGCCAACAGCCAAAACAGGTATGGCTTGCTGGGGGGTGCTTGTCCACCGTCAGCTTTGTGGGTCCCTCCACGTTGCCATTGCTGTCTGATCTCAACTCTGGGGGGGGCTCTGACGAGGTCAGAACGAAGGCCAGGCTGAGGGCCACCTGCTCCGCATGCACCCCCACACATTCCAAAACTTGGAACAAAGCTTAGACTCAATGATTGCTTTACTTTCTTTTTTTTTAAATAAGAAACTTGTATCTTTAAATTTTTTTAATTTATTTTTAGAGAGAGGAGAAGGGAAGGAGAGAGAGAAACATCAATGTGTGGTTGCCTCTTGAGCAGCCCCTACAGGGAGCCGACCTGGTGCACAACCCAGGTATGTGCCCTGACTGGGAATCAAAACAACAGCCCTTTGGCTCTCAGGCCGGAGCTCAATCCACTGAGCTACACCAGCCAGGGCAATGACTGCTTTATTTTCAAGCACATTAGACTGTGGAAGTGAGACTGACAGTGGGAGCCTTTGTGCAGGACACTCAATTCTGTGGCTCTGGCTAACCATTCTGGCAAACATTCTGTTCTGAGCACATTTGCTCAGATGCTGCTGCTCTGCCCATAGTGCCAGACAGACACCCATGGCTGTATCTCAGTGCCCAGCAGGGCTGTCCTAAAGATACCGCCCCAGGACGCCTGGCACCAGCTCCTCTCCTGCTCTGCCATCCTTAGTCCCCATAGCCTCAGAGAGCCAGGGCTGGACCCTGGCATACAGGCTGCCAACAAAATGGACCTGCCCTGACACCCCGGGCTCAGTCCAAGGAGGAAGAGAAGCGAACATGACAACAGGTGCTAGAGCAAAGGGGAGGTGCGCCACGGAGAAGAAGAGGGGCGCTTGGGGAAGGCACCTTGAAACCAAAGTGGTGGCTGGAGGGGTGAGGGATGGAGCAGGGAGGAGCAGTCTGACAGAGGAACAGATTTGCTGGGTGGCGCAGCATGACAAGTTTTGTCAGACAAAAAAAAACCCCAAAAGGCAAGATGGCTCAGGGTGCTGCTTCTAGAGGGACATGGGGCCGCAGGCCAGGCTAAGGGAAACGTCAGGGTAAAGAGCATTTTGGAGCCACCAGAGGTGTTCATGGGGAAGTGATCTGACCCAGTTTATACTGAAAAACATCACTTTGGCCGCAGGTGGGAAGAGAATGGGGGCCGTGAATGGGGGACGTGGTGAGCGAGGAACTGGAAACAGGGTGTGTAAAACAAGGAAGGTGAGCAACACAGAAAAGTGAGTGGTGCTGGAGATTTCGGTCTGGTGGGCCTCATGACCCTCCAGGCTTCCTTTGAGGTCCTTCCAGCCATTTTTCTAGATTCATCTTCAGGGAGGAGGGTGGCTGGAGAGAGAGACTGGGGCAGGAACCAGGAGATTAGGAGGTAGGCCTACCTCTGCCACGAAACCATATACTCTCCGAAGCCGGTCTCAGCCCCCTCTGGGGTGGAAGGTGGGGTCTCATCTGTTAAACAGGGCATTTGCAGGGCCCCAGCGCACAATTTCTCTAACAGATAAAGGCCAGGGCTAAAAGGAGTAGCTGGTAGAGTGGACCACAGTGCCACCTAGTGTCCATGAGGGGTGTGCCCTGCAGCCTAAGTTCCCCAGGCTCAGGTCCTCCTTCACTGCTAGGCATTTCCCACCTTCCAGCACTCTCTCTGACCAGGTCTCCAGCCCCCTTCCTCCTCCCATGCCTCTGCCCTTGATCCCCTTTGTCTTCTTTCTCCCCTGCTTGCTGTAATCTTCCTGGAAGATCAGCCACACCCTTGGGTGAAACTACCCCCTTTGTTACTGACTTTTTATTCTCATACCCAGGTCTGCATTGGGGCCCCCCATCAAGTCTCCAGAGCCCCAGCTCACCCTATCCACCTTCTTTGCCCCCCACTAGCCACTAGCCTAGACCTCAGACTCTAAAGGCTGAACACACTAGGCCTCACGTGGCGTCGACAGCTCATTCTGATAGGACCAGCGCACAGGCACCGCCACTCACTTCTGGAAGGTCAGGCGGATTCTCCCTCCACAATGTCTCTTACATCCAACTTTGCCACTTGTTAAATGGATGGTTGGGAGGAGCGATGTGCCGAAAACATGCAGTTCTTACAGACCCTGCAGGGCCCCTTGACCTTCCTCGACTGGCTGGTCTCTGCCCAGCCGTAGCCCCCAACTCCTTGGCCTGACACCAGAAACCCTGCTTGTGTTTTTTCTTTATGGTTAACAGAATACATGTCAAAGATGGAGGTGTAGGTGGAAACATTGTGCCTCTTCGCACAACCAAGTTTAAAGACAACAAAGATTTAGTAACAAAAACGCAATCAAAACAGACAGAAAATTGAACTGTACAGAAGTCCAACAGCAATGAACCATTCATCCAGACCGGTAAGAGGAGTCGTGCAGAAAAACTGGCCAGACCGACCCAGGCACACAGGCAGCAGTTGGCAGATCCCAGGCGTGGGGTGGCAATGGGCAGACCCAGTCAGGGCGCAAGGCAGCTGGCTAACTGCAGTCACACATTCGCACACAGATAAACCAGGTGAAAAAACAGACAGTGAGACATGCTGTGCAATCCAGAACTGGTTGATTATAGTCACAAATTAGAGGAATATATGAAGGCTAAACTAATTGAAATGAATAGAAATGCACAGGAAACCAATAGCAATGGAAAGGAAACTGGGACTCAAATCAAAGGAGTGGACCAGAAAGAGGAAAAAAATGACCAAACAGAAAAGGATGAAGAAACAAGAATTCAAACAAATGAGGAGAGGCTTAGGAACCTCCAGGACATCTTTAAACGTTCCAACATCAGAATTATAGGGGTACCAGAAGGGGAAGAGGAACAGCCACCAGTGGAAAACTTATTTGAACAAATAATTAAAGAGAACTTCCCCAATCTGGCAAAGGAAATAGACTTCCAGGAAATCCAGGAAGCTCAGAGAGTCCCAAAGAAGTTGGACCCGAGAAGGAACACACCAAGGAACATCATCATTACATTAGCCAAGATTAAAATGAAGGAGAGAATCCTAGAAGCAGCAAGAGATAAGGGGACAGTCACCTACAAAGGAGTGCCCATCAGACTGTCAGCCGATTTCTCAAAAGAGACCTTGCAGGCAAGAAGGGGCTGGAAAGAAGTATTCCAAGTCATGAAAACCAAAGACCTACAACCAAGATTGCTCTATCCAGCAAAGTTTTCGTTTAGAATGGAAGGACAGATAAAGTGCTTCTCAGATAAGGTCAAATTCAAGGAGTTCATCATCACCAAGCCCTTACTATATGAAATGTTAAAGGGACTTATCTAAGAAAAAGAAGATTAAAAAAATGAACAGTGAAAGGACAGCAAACTCACAGTTATTAATAACCACACCTAAAACAAAAGCAAATTAAGAGGACAGCTAGATCAGGAGTGAACCATAGAAATGAAGATCACATGGAGGGTTAGCAACAGGGGAGTGGGAGAAGGAGAAGGGGGAGAAGGTACAGAAAATAAGTAGCATAGACAGTAGATAGAAAATAGATAAGGGGGAGGGTAAGAATAGTAGGGGAAATATAGAATCTAAAGAACTTGAGACACGTGTTCATGAACTAAAGAGGGGAGAATGGTGGAGGAGGGGTGTGCAAGGTGGAGGGGAATGGAGGAGGGGAAATAGAACAAATGTAATGGCATAATCAATAAAAAAAGTTAAAAAAGAATGATTATATATAGATTAGATTTTACAAATGGATCATATGGGCCATACTTCTCTGAGATACCTCCCAGCTTTAATATACCCATACATGTTATTCATAGAGATCTACCTAATCATTTCTATGGCTATGTTTGAAATCACCATAATTTATTAAACCAATTTCCTAAGTAAAGACAATTAGATTGAATTAATTTTTCAGTATGTATTTAAATTTTTTTTAGATAATTTTCTTTTTTTTAAGATTATATTCACCTATTTTTAGAGAGGGAAGAGAAGAAAAAAGAGAGACAGGGAAATAGATGTAAAAGAGAAGCATCAATCGACTGCCTGCCTCTCTTATGTACCCCGACCAGGGACTGAACCTGCAACCCAGGCATATGCCCTGGCTTGGAATCAAACCAGTGACCTTTCACTTTGTGGTACGATGCCCAACCAACTGAGCTGCACCAGTCAGGTCTAGATAATCTTCCTAAGATAAACTTCTTGTAATTCAATTGTTAGGTTAAAGAAATACTTTTTAAAAATAAATCTTGGCATATTTATCAAATTGTTCTCCAAAATGGTCATTGTAATTAATACTCCCCTCAAGCCTGCAGGAAAGTGTCCATTTACATGTGGCCTGCACAATGCTGGGTATTGACAACAATTTGATCACAGAAAAGTGACACATTCTTTTGAGTTAAATGTATTTGACTCGAATATTTTTGAGTCACTCAATATTTTTCTATTTTAATTGATCATTTTATTGCTTCTTTTTTCTTTTTTTAAAATTATTTTATTGTTGTTGAATTACAGTTGTCTGCATTCCACCACCACCACCACCCCCATTTTTATTGCTTCTAAAGTAAATTGTCCATTGCACCTTGCAGTTTTTTCTGGAGTGTTTATTTTTTCCTAATAATTTTATAAGAACATTTTATATGTTAAAAAAATTCTTTGGTTCCACTTTCAAGATGAAAGCATGAGGAGATCCACAGCCCCTCCCCAGTAAAACAAGCAAAACTGGTGAAAACTATTAAAGACTTTCAAGTGTCTGTCTCAAAATGGTCCTAAGGCAGCAATTTTTTCAACCAGTGCACCAGGAGAATTTTTAAAACATGCACTACCTATTTAGTTGGGGGCACTGACCTCTTTTCCCTTAGATTGCCAAATAAAAAAGTAACAACAGCCAACACAACAATAGCCATTTGGTGTGAATTAATTAAAATTATGTCTATTTTTTGTCAGATCAACAAAAAACTTTTTTTGGTGTGCTGCAGAATTTAAGTCATTAGTTTGTGTGTGCCATAAGATCAAAAAGGTTGAAAATTGCTGTCCTAAAGGCATACAGCAAATGAAGAAACATTTATTCAAGAAAATCTACTAAAATTTGGTAAGGACAGTAAAGACTATGTGGTATGTGGGCCACCAATGTCTCCCTCCCACCCGCCCTCAACCATCTCAGTTTGATGAAGGCTTCACACAGGAGAGTGTGGCCAAGACGGGTTTCTTCACCCCTCAGCAACTGATCAACAGCTATTGCATCTCACTAGCTGCGACAGGCGACCAGCGTTTCTCATCCCCTAATGGGCAGGTTGAAGAGGTGTCCCTGGGAGGTTGGGGATTCCTTTCTCCCACCTAACCCCTACCCGTAGAATGGAGGCTGTACTCCAGGCATGGTAGGTGAAGAATACTGGGGCCTCAATCGCCTTCACATGGCAGGCTGACTAGGTGAAGAGAGAAATCAGCAGTTCAACAATAGGACCTGGAAACTTTAGTATCCACTTCCAGTCTTGGATAGAAAACAGGGCAGAAAGTCGACAAGGAAATAAGACTCACGCAGCACTCTGCATGGCCTGGCCTAAGAGGTGTGTGTCTCTAGAACGCTCCACCCAGCAACACAGGATGCACAACCCTCTCAAGCCCACATGGAGGATTCTCCAGGATGAACACACACTGGATCATGAAACAAATCTTGGTAAACTTCGAAAGACTGAATGATACAAAGAATGTTTTCCAGTCACAGTGAAATGAAATTCGAAATTAGTAAAAGAAAGAAATTGGGAAGTTCACAATGATGAGGAAATTTAATAACACTATTGAGTAGCCAAACAGTCAAAGAAAAAATTATAAGAGAGATTAGAAAATATTTTTAAATTAATTAAAATAAAGACACATCATACCAAAACTTATGAGATAGCAACTAAGGCAGTACATAGAAGGAGATTTATGGCTGTAAATGCCCACATTAAAACAGATCTCAAATCGGCAACCTAAATCAAAAAGCAAGCAGAAAGAAGGAGATTATAAGGATTAGAGTAGAAATTAATAACAGAGAATAGAAAAATAGTAGAATCAACAAAACCAAAAGTTGTTTTTTTGACACCTGAAACACTATGGTCATTGCAGCATTGTTTACAATCACCAAAATTTGGAAGCAGCCCAAGTGCCCATCAGCAGATGAGTAGATAAAAAAGCTGTGCTACATTTACACAATGAAATACTACTTGGCTGGAAAAAGAAATAAATCTTACCCTTTGTGCAGGTATGATGGACCTGGAGAGCATTATGCTAAGTGAAAATAAGCCAGCCAAGTCAGAGAAAGACAAATACAATATGATATCACTTATGCGTGGAATCTAATGAACAAAATAAACTAACAAAATAGAAACAGACTCACAGATAGAGAACAGACTGACAGGTGTCAGAAGGGAGAGGGGTTGCCAGTCTGGGTGAAAAAAGTGGAGGCATTAGTAAAAAAAAAAAAAAACCCTCAGAGACAACAGCATGGTTATTACCAGACAGGAGGGGAATGCGGAATAAATAGGGATGGAAGGAGACTTGACTTGGGGTGGTGAACACACAGTACCATTATGCACCTGAAACCTATAGAACTGTATGAGCCAACGTCACCCCAATAAATTCAATTTTAAAATAAAGTTTCTTTGAAAAGGTCAACAAAACTAACAATGCTTTAGCAACACTGATCAAGAAAAAACAGTAAAATTACTAAAGTCAACTATAAAAGAGGAAACATTGCTATCGACCTTATAGAAATAAAAAATAATTATAAGGGACTACTATAAACAACTCTACATCAACAAATCAGATAACAGATAAAACTAAAAGGCACCCAGAAAAATACAAACTATGAAAAATACCTCAAGAAAATTAAAAAATCTTAATAGACCTACAACAAGAAATTACATTAGCAATCAATAGACTCTCCACAAAGAATATTCCAGGACCAGATGATTTCACTGGTGAATTCTACCAAACCTTTAAAGAATTAATACCAATTCTTTACAAATCTTCCAAAATGGAACACTTCCTAACCATTCTATGATGTCAGTATTACCCTGATACCAAAACCACAAAAGATATACAAAAAAAGATAACTATAAAGCAATATCTCATGCATATAGATGCAAAGATCATCAGCAAAATATTAACAAATTCAGCCCAGCAACACGAACAAGGAGGAGGAGAAAAAGAGGAATTATACGCCACGATCAGGGGCTTATTCCAAGAAGGCAAGGTTGCTTTAACACCCAAAAACCAATTTTTGTAATACACTGTGTCCATAGAATACACTATGATCATCACAATAAATTTAAAATATGTATATTTGACAAAATTCAACACCCTTTAATGGTAAAAAAAAAAACACTCAACAAAATAGGAATAGAAGAAAACTTTCTCAACCTAATAAAGGACAGAGAGAATATATGAAAAGGCCACACCTAATGGTTTTTCACTTAATGGTGAAAATTTAAATGTTCCCCCCAAATTATCGAGAACAAGGTAAGATGCTGCTCACAATTTTTATTCAAGATTATACAGAAGACTCTCCCTAGGGAAACTAGGCAAGAAAGTGAAACAAAAGCCATCCAGATTGAAAAGGAACGCGTACAACAGTCTGTTTGCATGACATGGTCTTCTTTTCTTTCCTTAACCCCTTCACCTTTTTCACACAGCCCCCAAACTCCCTCCTCTCTGACAGCTGTCAGCCTCTTCTCATTGCTTATGCGTCTATTTCTATTTTTAGGGTTTTTTTCCATCACATTCTGTATATAAATGAAATCATATGGTACTTGTCTTTCTCTGACTGGCTTATTTCACTTCACATAATGCTCTTCAGGTACATCATGCTGTGTAGCAAAGGGTAAAGTTTTCTTCTTTTTTGTGGCTGAGTAGTATTCCATTGTGTAAATGCCCCATAGTTGTTTTATCTACTCATTTACTGAGGGATACTTGGGCTTCTTCCATATCTTGGCAATTATAAATAATACTGCAATGAACATAGGGGTACTTCTGTTTATTTTAATATATTTTATTGATTATGCTGTTACAGTTGTCCCATTCCCCCCCTTCACTTCCCTCCACCCTGCACACCCCTCCCACACACTTTCCCCCTCTTTAGTTCATGTCCATGTGTCATACATATAAGCTCTTTGGCTTCTGCATTTCCCATACTATGCTTACCCTCCCCCTGTCTATTTTCTACCTACCATTTATGCTACTTATTCTTTGTATCTTTTCCCCCTTTCTCCCCCTCCCACCCCCCTGTTCATAACCCTCTATGTGATCTCCATTTCTGTGGTTCTGTTCCTGTTCTAGTTTGCTTAGTTTGCTTTTGTTTTAGGTGTGCTTGTTGGTAATTGTGAGTTCGCCGTTATTTTACTGTACATGTTTTTTATCTTCTTTTTCTTAGATAAGTCCATTTAACATTTCATAATAAGGGCTTGGTGATAATGAACTCCTTGAACTTGACCTTATCTGAGGAGCACTTTATCTGCCCTTCTATTCTAAATGAAAGCTTTGCTGGATAGAGCAATCTTGGATGTAGGTCCTTGCGTTTCATGACTTGGAATATTTCTTTCCAGCCCCTTCTTGCCTGTAAAGTCTCTGAGAAATCAGCTGACGGTCTTATAGGTACTCCTTTGTAGGTAACTATCTACTTTTGTTTTGCTGCTTTTAATATTCTCTCCTTATCCTTAATCTTGGGTAATATAACTATGATGTGCCTTGGTGTGTTCCTTCTTGGGTCCAACTTCTTTGGGACTCTCTGAGCTTCCTGGACTTCCTGGAAGTCTATTTTCTTTGCCAGATTGGAAAAGTTCTCCTTTCTTTTTTGTTCAAATAAGTTTTCCACTTGTTGCTCTTCCTCTTCCCCTTCTGGTACCCCCTATAATTTGGATGTTGGAACATTTAAAGATGTCCTGCAGGTTCCCGAGGCTCTCCTCATTTTTTTGAATTCTTTTTTCTTCATTTTTTTAACTGAATGTTTCTTTCTTCCTTCTGGTCCACACCGATGATTTGAGTCCCAGTTTTCTTCCCATCACTACTGGTTCCTTGTACATTTTCCTCTATTTCACTTAGTGTAGCCTTCATTTTTTTCATCTAATTTGCAACCAAATTCAACCAATTCTGTGAGCATCCTGATTACCAGTGTTTTGAACTGTGCATCTGATAGGTTAGCTATCTCTTCATTGCTTAGTTGTATTTTTTCTGGAGCTTTGATCTGTTCTTTCATTTGGATCATTTTTTTTATCTTGATGCACCTGTTATGTAGTGAGGGGTGGAGCCTTAGGTATTCACCAAGGCAGGGCAACCCATGTTGCTGGGTTGTGACACTGTATGTGGGGCAGGGGTCCAAGAGGGAACAATGGCACTTGCTCCACTCTCTGCTGGATTTCAGTCACTTCCCCCGCTTCCCACAAGCAAACTGGGCCCTTATGGTATTGATTCCCAGGTGGGTGGGCTTGTGTATGTTCAAGACCCCTGTGGGTCTCTCCAACGAACTCTCCTGTGAGGCTAGGAGTTTCTCCCAGCACCTCAACCCCCACGGGTAATTCCAGTGATTTGAGGCTTTATCTCCCCACACTGGGACCCTGGATCTGTCTCGTTCTCCAGTTTTGCCTGGTTTATCTGCATGTGAATGTGGGACCACCCAGTCCACCAGCTGCCTTGTGTGCCGCACCCCTCCACAATCCACCGCCTCGCTGAGTCTGCCAGCAGCTGCTTTGCAGCAAGTCCTCATTGCTCCAGCTGCCCAACTCCGCCCCTCCTACTGGTCTGGATGAGTGTTTCTTCTTTAACTCCTTGGTTGTTGGACTTCCATACAGTTTGATTTTTCTGGCAGTTCTGGTTGTTTTTTGTTTTCTAATTGTTTTTGTCCTTCTTTTGGTTGTTCAAGGAGGCACAGTACATTTACCTATGCCTCCATCTTGGCCAGAAGTCCTTGTTTTTTCAAATTAGTATTTTGAGTTTTTTCAGATATATTCCCAGGAGTAGAATCACTAGATCACAAGGAAGTTTCATTTTTAACTTTTTGAGGAAACTCCATACTGTTTTTCACAGTAGCTGCACCAGTTTGCATTCCCACCAACAGTGTATGAGGATTCCCTTTTTTCCACATCCTCGCCAGCACTTGTTTTTTGTTGATTTATTGATGATAGCCATGCTGACAGGCGTGAGGTTATATCTCTTTGTGGTTTTTATTTGTATTTCTCTAATGGTTAGTGATGTGGAGCACCCTTTCATATTCTATTGGCCATGTGTATGTTGTCCTCTTTGGAGAAGTATCTATTCAGGTCATTTGCCCATTTCTTAATTAGATTGTTTGTGTGTGTATGTGTTGAGTTTTATAAGTTCTTTATAAATTTTGGATGTCAACACCTTATCAGATGTATCACTGGCAAATATGTTCTCCCATTCAGTGGATTGTCTTTTCATTTCATTGATGGTTTCCTTTGCTGAGCATAACTTTTTAGCTTGATGTAGTCCCACTTGCTTATTCATTTATTTTTGTTTCTCTTGCCTGGGGAGATATATCATAAAAAAATATTGTTATGAGAAATGTCTGAGACTTTATTGCCTATGTTTTCTTCTAGGATTTTTATCTTTGATTCTAACATTTACCTCCCTAACCATTTTTAGTTTATTCTTGTGTGTGGTGTAAGAAGGTGGTCTAAAAAAAAAAAAAAGAAGGTGGTCTAGTTTCTTTTTTTTTTTTTGCACATATTTGTTCAATTTTCCCAATACCATTTGTTGAATAGATTATCTTTACTCTATTGTATGTGTTTTCCCCCTTTGACTGTAAAGGCATGGATTAATTTCTGGGCTCTCTATTTTGTTACATTGAGCTACATGTCTGTTTTTATACCAGAACCATGCTGTTTCGATTACTATGGACTTATAGTTTCATACCAGGTAGCATGATTCCTCCAACTTTGTTCTTCTTTCTCAAGATTGCTGTGGCTATTCAGATTCTTGTGTGTTTCCATATCAATTTTTAGAATATTTGTTCTAGTTCTGTGAAATACACCATTGGTATCTTGACACAAATTGTGTTGAATCTATAGATTGCTTTGGGTAGTACATACATTTTAATTATGTCAGTTCTTCCTATCCATGAATATGGTATATGCTTCCACTTATTTGTATCTTCTTCATTTTCTTCAGCATCTTAGACTTTTCCAAATACAAGTCTGTTACATCCTTGGATAAATTGGTGCAATTATAAATGGGATTATTTTCTTAGTTTTCCTTTCCAAGAGTTAATTATTGGTGTATAAAAATGCAACTGATTTCTGGATATTTATTTTGTATCCTGCTACTTTACTGAATTCATTTATCAGTTCTAGCAACGTTTTGGTGGAATCTTTAGGGTTCTCTGTATCCAGTATCAGATCATCTGCAGACAGTTTTATTTCCTTTCCAGTTTGGATGCCCTTTATTTCTTCTTCTTGTCTGAGCACTGTGGCTAGGACTTCCAGTATTATGTTGAATAAGAGTGGTGAGAGCAGACATCCCTTTGTCTTGTTCCCAGTCTTAAAGAAAACACTTTTAGTTTTTGCCCATTGAGTGTAATGTTGGCTATGAGTTTGTCATAAATGGATGTTGGATGTTATCAAATGTTTTTTTCTGCATCTATTCAGATGATTGTGTAGTTTTTATCCTTCATTTTGTTTATGGAGTGTATCACATTTATTTTGGATATTGTACCAACCTTGCATCCCTGGAATAAATCCCACTTGATCATGGTGTATGATCTTTTTAATGTATTGCTGTGTATGGTGTACTAATATTTTGAGGATTTTAGCATTTATGTTCATCAGGAATATTAGCCTATAATTTTTTGTAGTGTCTTTATCTGGTTTTGGAATTAGGATAATGCTGGCTCTGTAAAATGAGTTTGATAGTCTCCTCTTGAAAATTTTAGAATAGTTTGAGAAGAATAGGTCTTTTTTTTAAAGTATATTTTATTAATAATGCTATAACAGTTGTCCCATTTTTTTCTCCCCTTTATTCCCCTCTACCTTGCACCCAATCCTCCCACCAGCATTCCCCCACCTTGGTTCATGTCATAGGTTATACATATAAGTTCTTTGGCTTCTTCATTTCCTATACTATTCTTAACCTCCCCCTGTCTATTTCGTAGGATAAGTGTTCTTTTAATGTTTGATAAAATTCACCTGTGAAGCCATTTGATCCAGGACTTTTGTTTTTGGGGAGATTTTAGTTACTGCTTCAATTTTATTAGTTCTAATCTGTCAATTCAGATTTTCTAATTCTTCCTGATTCAGTTTTGAAAGAATGTATGTTTCCAGGAATTTATCTATTTTGTCCAGATTGTCCATTTTGATAGCATGTAGTTGTTCATAATATTTTCTTACTATCCTTTGTATTTCTTTGGGGTTAATTGTTACTTCTCTTTCACTTCTGATTTCATTTATTTGGGTCCTCTCTTTTTTTTTCTTAATGAATCTGATTAAAGGTTTATCATTCTTGTTTATCTTTTGAAAGAAGAAGTTCTTGATTTCAATGATCTTTTTTACTATTTTTTTTACTATATTTCAATTATTTCTGCTTTGATCTTTATTATTTCCTTTCTTCTACTCACTTTGGACTTTGCTTGTTGTTTTTTTTTCCTAGTGCCTTTAGGCATATAGTTAGATTGTTTTATTTGAGATTTTTCTCGTTTCTTTAGCTAGGCCTGCAATGCTATGAATTTCCCTCTTAGAACTGCTTTCACTGTGTGCCATAGATTTTCGGGTCATTGTGCTCTCATTTGCATTTGTTTCAAGGTATCTTTAGATTTCCTCCTTGATCTCATTAGTAACCCATTCATTGTTTAGTAACATGATAATTAGCCTTCATGAGTTTTCATGTTTTTCAGGTTTCTTCTTGTAATTAGGTTCTAGTTTCATACCATTGTGTTTGAAAAATACGCTTGATATTATTTCAATCTTCTTAAATTTATTGAGACTTATCTTGTGGCCTAACATGTGGTCTATTCTGAAAAACATTCCATGTGCGCTTAAAGAGAATGTATATTTTGCTGCTTTGGGGTGAATGTTCTGAAGGTATCAATTACATCCATCTGATCTAGTGTGTCATTTAAGGCCGCCATTTCCTTGTTGGTTTTCTGTCTAGAAGATCTATCCATTGATGTCAATGGAGTGTTAAAATCCCCTACTATGACTATATTACTGCTGATTTCTCTTTATGTCTGTCAAGATTTGCTTTATATATTTAGGTGCTACTGTGTTGGGTGCATAAATGTTTATGAGGGTTATATCCTCTTGTTGGATTGCTCCTTTTACCATGATGTAGTGTTCTTCTTTATCTTTTTCTATAGCCTTTGTTTTAAAGTCTGTTAAGTATTGCTATTCCAGCTTTCTTTTTTCATTTTTATGTACATAATTATCTTTTTCCATCCCTTTACTTTTAGTCTGTGTGTATGTTTTGTTCTCAGGTGGGTCTCTTTTCTTGTTTTTATCTTTACCCAAGAACATGCTTATTGATTTTAAAGATAGTGGAAGGAGGGAGAAGAGGAAAAGAAAAACCTTATTATAAGAGAGAAACATAGATTGGTCCTCTCCTGTACACACCCTGACCAGGGACCAGACCTGCAACCTAGATGTGTGCCCTGACTGGGAATCGAACCTGTTTACAGGACGACACTCCAACCAACTGAGCCACACCAGCCAGGGCTGAGGTGGGTCTCTTGTAGATAGCGTATATATGGGTCTTATTTTCCTACCCATTCAGCTACCCTATGTTTTTTTATTGGAGCATTTAAGCCATTTATATTTAAAGTGATTATTGCTAGGTATGTATTTATTACCATTTTATTCTTCAAACTATGGTCCTCTGTTTTTTTGTTTTTGTTTTTGTTTTGCCCTCTTCTTAAAGAAGACCCTTTAACATTTCTTGGAATACTGGTTTGGTGGTAACAAACTCCTTTAGCTTTTTCTTGTCTGGGAAGCTCTTTATTTCTCCTTCAATTTTAAATGATAGCCTTGCTGGGTAAAGTAGTCTTGGTTGTAGGCCCTTGCTGTTCAACACCTTAAATATTTCATGCCAATTCCTTCTGGCCTGAAATGTTTCTGTTGATAAATCAGATGATAGTCTTTTGATAGCTCCCTTGTAGTAACCGTCTTTCTTTTGCTGCTTTTAATATTCTCTCTTTGTATTTAAACTTTGCCACTTTGATTATTTTGCAGCAAATTTGATTATCTTAGTGTGGGCCTCTTTGGGTTCATCTTGTCTGGGACTCTCTGCACTGCCTGGATGTGCACTACCTGGGTGCCCGTTTTTTCCTTCACCAGGTTAGGTAAGTTTTCAGTTATTACTTCTTCAAATAGGTTCCAGATCCCTTGCTCTCTGTCTTCTCCTTCTGGTACCCCTATGATGTGGGTATTATTACACTTTGTGTTGTCCCAAAGGTCACTTATTCTCATTTTTTGAAATTATTTTTCCTTTTTGCTGCTCTGATTTGTTTTCTGCTACCTCATCTTTCAAATTTGACATGGTCTTATACATAGAAAATCCTAATGAATCCACTTTAAATGATTAAATTCATAAATGAGTTCAGCAAAGTTGCAGGACACAAGATCAATATACAAATGTCAACTGCATTTCTATACAGTAGCTATAAGAAAATCAAAAATAAAATTAAGAACACAATTCCATTTATAATAGCATCAAAAATAATAAAATATTATAAATACAAAAGTACTCTTTTTTAAAAAAGGGCAAAACTCACATTCTGAAAACTATAAAACATTTATTTAATTTAAAAAACTAAATAAGCGGAAAGAAATTTCATGTTCACAGATTTTTAAAAATCACTAAGATGACAGTACTCACTCAAATTGCTCTACAGAGTCAATGCAACCCTATTAAAATTTCAACTGCCTGATTTGCACTAGTGGATAAGCTTGTCCTAAAATTCATATAGAAGTTCAAGAAAACCCAAATAACCAAGCAATCTTGAAAAAGTAAAACAAAGTTGGAAGATTCACACTTTCCAATTGAAAACTTACTGCAAAGTGACATTAATCAAGACAGTGTGGTCCTGGCATAAGGACAGACATATAGACCAATGAAATAGACTTTAAAGTCCAGAAATAAAGTCATACATCAATGGCCAACTGACTTTCCATGAACTTTCCAAGTCTATTTAATGGGGCAAGAATAGTCTCTGCAATAAATGATGCTGGAACAAGATTTCCACATGAAAAAAATAAAGTTGGATGCCTATCTCATGCTATATGCAAAAACTAACTTCAAATGAATCAATGGCATAAATATAAGAGCTAAAACTATATAAAACTCTTAAAAGAACACATAAAGGTAAATCTTCGTGATCTTGGATTTTGCATTGTCTTCTTAGATATGACACCAAAAGCATAAGCAACAACGACAACTGAACAACCTAGATATCATAATTCAAAAGGTTTGTGTTTTAAAGGGCACCATTAAGAAAGTGCGAACACAGCCCACAGGGTGGAAGAAAATTTTTGCAAATCATGTATTTGATAATGCACTTATATCTAAAATATATGAGCACCTATACAGCTAAAAAAATTAAAAGACAAACAGCCCAATTTAAAAACGGGCAAAGGATCTGAATAGATACTTCTCAAGAAGATATGCAAATGGCCAATAAGCACATGAAGAGTTGCTCAGTATCATTACCTATCATAGAAATGCAAATCAGAACCATAGTGAGATACCACCTCATGCCTGCTAGAACGACTATAATAATAATAAAAGGTAACAAGTGTTGGTAAGGATGTGGAGAAACTGTAACCCATGTACAGTGCTGTTGGGAATATAAAATGGTGCATCTTGACTTGAAAACAATCTGGTAGTTCCTCAAATGGTTACACAGAGGGTTACCGTACAATCAGCAATTCCATTCCAACTATATAACCAAAAGAAATGAAAACATTTCCACAACAATGTGGAAACTGTTCTGGAAATGTTTATAGAAGCAATATTTATATACAAATGTTTATAGAAGCAATATTCATAATAATCAGAACATGGAAACAACCCAAATTCTATCAACTGATGAACAAATAAATAAAATGTAGTATATCCATTCGATGGACTATTTTGTAGCTCTAAAAAGGAATGGAGTACTGGTACAACATGGATTAACCCTGAAAATATTATGTTAAGTATAAGAAGCCAGTCAAAAAGGGCCTTATATTTCACATAAATTCTATGATTCGATTTATGTGAAATGTCTAGAATAGACAAACCTAGAGAGATAAAAAGTAGATGAATGCTTCCCAGGGCTGGGGGTAATTCCTAAAGGGTACTGAGTTTTGTTTTGTTTCTGAAGCAATGAAAATGTTCTATAATTAATTGTTATGATGAATGAATGCACAACTCTGTAAATATACTACCATTGAATCGTACACTCTAAATGGATGAAGTATATGGTATGTGAATTATGTCTCAATAAAGATGTTAAAAATATGGTTCATGTTTTCTTCATCCTTCTTTTGCTCAGTAGCCTCATCAGAATACAGAGCAGCCATTCGCGGTGACTTGGGTGCTGCAGGCCAAAGAGCAGTGATACTCAGCTTCCTTTACATGCAGCTGAGGCCAGTCTCCCAGCCACACACCCACCTCACCCCAACGATGGGTCCAGCTGTTCTTTCTGCTGCCTGGATCAGACTGCACTTCTAAAAATTATCCTGGAACCCTCAAAGATTGCATACAGCTAACCTTGCAATTGTCACCGCACAGCTGCCGGTAGAAGACACTGGGAATGGCCTCCAATCCAGTCCCATGTTGTTCTAAGGCTCAGGGGACATTCCCCTATAGGCTAAAGAAGTCCAAAAGGTCAATGGAGGTTACATCATCTCCATAACCTACAAAAGGGCTCCATGGTCCTGCCTGCATGGGACTTCCAAAGCCAGAGGAAAGACTGATGCCTCCCTAGGACAACCCATGAGCCATGTTTCCACTCCCCTGCTTTCCTTGCTACAGAAATCTCCTGTTACCAGGTCACAGCCTTGACTGGACCCTGGAGGCTGGGTGAGCTGCCTCAATAGAAAGGGGTGGGGGTTGCAAAGGACAGCCACACATAGGTAGGCTGATCAGTCTTGCCTGAAGGGGGTCATCAGCAGAAGCAAATTTGCATGAAGTCAGTGGAGTTTAAGCTCCAGGGGCCTCCAGGGGGCTCTTTCCAATTCCACAGTAATCTTGTGAATTTTTTTATTGTTATTCTATTTCAGTTGTCCCAATTCACCAACCCCCCTGCCCACTGCCCCTTCCACAGTCAATCCCTACGCTGTTGTCCGTGTCCATTGGTCATCGATATGTGTTCTTTGTCTAGTCCCTTCCCCTGCTTTCCGCCATTACCCTCCACCCACCTCCTGTCTGGCCACTGTCAGTCTGTTCCATGTTTCCATGCCTCTGCGTCTATTTTGCTCATTAGGTTATTTTGTTCATTAGATTCCTCTTATGAATAAGATCATATGGTGTTTGTCTTTCATCAGGTGGGTTATTTCACTTAGCATAATTGTCTGCAGTTCTATTCATGCTGTCACAAAAGAGTTCTTTCTTTCTGCTGAGTAGTATTCCATTGTGTAAATGTACCAGTTTTTGATCCAATCATTTACTGATGGGCACTTAGGCTGTGTCCAGCACCTGGCTATCGTAAAGAACGCTGCTATGAACATAGGGTCACACAGGTTCTTTTGGATTGGTGATTCAGGATTCTTAGGGCATATTCCCAGCAGTAGAAATGCTGGGTCAAAAGGCAGTTCCTTTTTTTCATTTTTTGAGGAAACTTCATACCATCTTCCACAGTGGCTGTACCAGTCTGCATTCCCACCAACAGTGCACTAGGGTTCCCTTTTCTACCCATCCTTATTAGCACTTGTTGATTTATTAATGATGGCCATTCTGACCAGTGTGAGGTGATATCTCATTGCAATTTTAATTTGCATCTCTCTAGTGGCTAGTGATATTAATCATCTTTTCATATGTCTATGGGCCATGTGTATGTCCTCCTTGGAAGAGTATTTATTCAGGTCCTTTGCCCATATTTTAACTGGGTTGTTTGTCTTCCTTGTGTTGAGTTATATGAGTTCTTCATATATTTTGGAGATTAAACCTTGTTCAGTATATTCTCCCATACAGTCAATTCCCTTTCCATTTTGGTGATGGTTTCTTTAGCTGTGCAGAAGTTTTTTAATTTGATGTAGTCCTATTTGTTTACTTTTACCTTTATTTTCCTCGCCCTAGGAGATATATCAGCAAAAACATTGCTACATGGGATGTCTGCAATTTTCCTGCCTATGTTTTCCTCTAGGACTTGTATGGTGTCATGACTTATATTTAAGTCTTTTATCCATTTTGAGTTTATTCTGGTGTACAGTGGGAGTTGGTGATCTATTTTCACTTTTTTTTTTTGCATGGATCAGTCCAGCTCTCCTAACACCATTTGTTGAAGAGGCGATTTTTACTCCAATTTATGTTTCTGCCCCCTTTGTTGAATATTAATTGACCATAGAGACTTGGGTTTATTTCTGGGCTCTCTGTTCTGTTCCACTGGTCTATGGGTCTGTTCTTATGTCAGTACCAGACTGTTTTGATTACAGGGGCCTTGTAGAATAGTGTGATATCAGGTATTGTGATCCCTCTTGCTATCTTCTTCTCAAGATATCTGAGGCTATTTGGGGTCTTTTTTGTTCCATATAAATTTTTGAAATATCTGTTCTAGGTCTGTGAAATTTGCCATTAAAGCTATGGAACACTTCTCTAATTTGCATGTCATCCTTGCACCACAGCCCTGCCAATCTTCTCCGATCGTTCCTATAATAGTACACGTGCTACTGAAGTGAGCACAATTCCACTGTGGTCTTAAGCTACATTTTTATGGCTTCTACTTTCTTTTCATTTACTAAGGTGTGTTTCATTGCTCAGAATGTGTCTTGATGTTCTAGTCTATGTGGGCTATTATAACAAAATGTCGTAAATTTCATTACTTTTAAAAATGAAATTTATTTTCTCGCAGTTCTGGAGACTGGAAGTCCAAGTTCAAAGTGCCAGCAGGATAGGCATCTGGTATGGGCAGTTCCCTGGGCCTGCAGGCGGCCGTCTTCCTGCTGTGTGCTCACATGCTATCTCTTATTATAAGGGCCCAAATTATATCAGATCAGGGCCCCACTGCTACAAACTCATTTAACCTTAATTATTTCCTCAGAGACCCCATCTCCAAATACAACTACACTGGGGTTAGGACTTCAGCATACAAATTTGGTGGGACAGAGGCACTTGAAGAGGGTTCTGTGTGAACTTGAGTAGAATGTGTGTTCAATTCTCCTGTCAATTCCTGATTTTCTGCCCTCTGGATCTGCCCATTTGCTTTGCTTTTCTCTTGTGACGATGAGAGAAATGACCTCTAAGATCTTTACATGTTGGAGCTGAAATATCCCTGATTTTCTTTTTGAGCCAAAGGGAGTTACACAGGTGAAAAATGTAGACAGCTCCTCCTGGGCCCTTGAGAATGTAGCAGGTGCAGTGTCTTCGTCCACGTGTTTTGGGGAGGAAAACAGTTGCCTTTAGAATGTGAAAAATAAAAATAAGATGGAAGTAGGAATAAAGAAGGAGGAAAAAATTGCTACAGGGATCCTGGGTCCATGGCCTTATAATCTACACCACTGTTCTTTTAACATTGTTTCTATAAATAATGACCTATTAACTAATATGTGACTGCAGATAAACAGCCTGTTTTCTTAAGAATTCTAGGAACTAACTTCGAACGTAACAGACTCAAAGCTTCAGACATTCTGGCTCTGGCAGCTTTGCTGACATTTGACCAGTTACCTGAACAGACAGTGTTGACTTGCATGTAGTCAGTCCCCTAGTGAAGAACTCTGGACGTCCTCCTTTTGATTCTTTTGTTCTGTGTTTTGTTCTTCCTCCTCCCTCCTCATAAAAACACCTGCCTGCATCAAATTGTTCAGATGATCCTTGTGACATTAGTCCGCCCTCTTCTCAGGCTTGAATTCTAGCTCTTGAATAAACCTACTTTCCTTCCACCAGCCCTCGACTGCCTCTCAGTTATTGACTTGAGTGCCTGGCAGCCTAACCTGGGTTTGGTATCGGCCTCAGGACCAGGGACAGAAGGCAGCCCAGTGTTCTCACAAGGCATTCTGAAAGAGGATTTACAAACTCAGAGACCCCGGAGCATAAGCATAAAGAGCTGTTGGGTCTTTGTGTTCAGTTCACAGGTTAGATGCCAACCAGTCAGAATTTATGGGCATTTATAGGATCAGGTACACAGAACACTCAGTACTGAACCTGTGCCTTATCAGCTATAAAAATCTACCAGGCACTGGCCCAAGCAATTCGTAAACATCACTAATCCCTAAAATAAACCTATAAAGGTGCATGATATCCCCTGATTCATAGATAAGAAAACTCAGATTCCAAGGGGAAAGATGACTTACCCAAACCACACTGCTGAAAAGTCAAGAGGCCAAGATTTATTTCACAGGTGAGACAACGGGGGTACAAAAAGGTGACATCATTGCACAAGATCACACCAAATGGCAAAGCCCTAGGACTTGATGCCATCCCTCATGGCATGCAACCTTGCACATACCCTCCCCCACCTGACCTGTGGTTGGATCTCTGAGTCTCATCATCCTCAGGGAAGGACCTTGGATCTGCAGAAACCAGGAACTCACAGGGAGGGCTCTCCCAGCCACTCCCTTGACCACATAGCACTGAGGCAGACAGTCTGGAGAGATGCTATTACTTCCATAGAGATCCACCTGTCTCACACCAGAAGCTTGTTGGACATAGGTAGGTGGGCATTTGCTGCCAGAACCCCAGTGCAGTAATCAGGCAGTCTATTAAGAATCCCAAAATTGGATGGTAAATTTAATGTTACATGTTTTTTACAATAAAAATAATAATAATAACAAAAAGAATTGGGACTTCCAGCCAAGGTGGAGGTGTAGGCAAAATACAGTTTGCCTCCTCACACAACCAAAAGAAAACAACAAATTTAAAAACAAAAAATAACCGAAACTGCCAGAAAATCAAACCATATGGAAGTCTGACAACCAAGGAATTAAAGAAGAAACATTCCTCCAGACCAGTAGGAGGGGTGGAGATGGGGAGCCAGAGCAGAAAGGACTTGTAGCAAGGTGGCAGCTGGTGGATCGGGGCAGGCAAGGTGGCAGCTGGCGGACATTGGTATACGGATAAACTGAGAGGAACAACTGAGGCGCCAGACAGACCGCTTAACCCAGGGTTCTAGTCTGAGGAAATAATGCCTCAAAGCCTCTGACTGAAAATAACCTGCGGGTGTTGAGGCATCAGCAGAAAAAACTCCCAGCCTCACAGGAGAGTTTATTGGGGAGACCCACAAGGTCCTAGAATGTACACAAACCAACCCCCTGGAAATCAGGAAATCAGCTGATGGAAATCAGCACCAGGAGGGCTCAATTTGCTTGTGTGAAAGTGACAGAAAGCTAGTGGAGTAAGTGGCATTATTCCCTCTCAGACCCCTCCCCCACAAACAGCACCACAAAGCAGCTACATAGGTTGCCCTGGCCTGGTAAACACCTAAGGCTCTGCCTCTTACTATGTAACGGGTGCGCTAAGACAAAAAAAAATATGGAATGAACAGATCAAATGAAAGAACAGATCAAAGCTCCAAAAATAGAACTGAGCAAGGAAGAGACAGCCAGCCTGTGAGATGCATAATTCAAAACACTGGTAATCAAGATGCTCACAAAAATGATTGAGTATGGTCACAAAATAGAGGAAAAAGTGAAGGCTATGAAAAGTGAAATTAAGGAAAATGTGCAGAGAACCAACAGTGAAGGGACAGAAGCCAGGACTCAAATCAACAATTTGGAATAGAAGGAAGAAAGAAACATTCAACCAGAACAGAATGAAGAAACAAGAATTCAAAAAAATGAGGAGAGGCTTAGGAACCTCTGGGACAACTTTAAACATTCCAACGTCCGAATCATAGGGGTGCCAGAAGGAGAAGAAGAAGAGCAAGAAATTGAAAACTTGTTTGAAAACATAATGGAGAACTTCCCTAATCTGGTGAAGGAAATAGACTTCCAGGAAATCCAGGAAGCTCAGAGAGTCCAAAAGAAGTTGGATCCAAGAAGGAACACACCAAGGCGCATCATAATTATATTACCCAAGATTAAAGATAAGGAGAGAATCTTAAAAGCAGCAAGAACAAAAGAGAGACTTACCTACAAAGGAGTTCCCATAAGACTATCAGCTGATTTCTCAAAAGAAACCTTGTAGGCAAGAAGGGGCTGGAAAGAAATATTCAAAGTAATGAAAGGCAAGGACCTCCATCCAAGATTACTCTATCCAGCAAAGCTATTATCTAAAATGAGAGGGCAGATAAAGTGCTTCCCAGATAAGGTCAAGTTCAAGGAGTTCATCATCACCAAGCCCTTATTATATGAAAAGTTAAAGGGAGTTATCTAAGAAAAAGAAAGTCAAAAATATGGATGGTAAAATGACAAAAAAACCGAAACTATCAACAACTGAACCTAAAAAACAAAAACAAACTAAGCAAACAACTAGAACAGGAACAGAATAACAGAAATGGGGATCTCATGGAGGGAGGGTTATCAATGGCAGTGCAAGGGGGAAGAATGGGGCAAAAGGTACAGGGAATAAGAAGCATAAATGGTAGGTGCAGAATAGTCAGGCGGAGGCTAAGAATAGTATGGGAAATGGAGAAGCCAAAGAACTTATACATACGACCCACAGACATGAACTAAGGTAGGGAAATGCTGGTGGGAGGGGGGCATGCAAGGTGGAGGGGAATAAAGGGAAGGGGAAAAATGGGACAACTATAATAGCTTAATCAATAAAATATATTCAAAATAAAAGAACTGTAAACTTCATTGCAGCATTGTTGGAAAATAGAGGTTGGGGGAGGGAAACTACCTAAAATTTCAAAAAAAATAATAGCCAGTGTTCCTTGTATTCTTGCTAGATACCAGAAAATAATCTGAACATTTTTGTGCATTATGTCACTTAATTCTCTAAGGTCCTAATGAGGTAGGTACTATTATTATTTCCATTTTAACATGGGTAAACTGAGGCCTGGGGAGGTTAAACAACTGTCCCAAAGTCACACAGCTAGTGCACAGCAAAGCTGGGATCTGCAGGCTCATTCCAGAACCTGTTACCCTAAACACTGAGTTGTTTCACTAGGAGTCAATTATAGTTCATGCCTTAAATTTTTTTTAATTTACCAGAGTTGGAACTGTATAAGTTTTTGTCTTCTGTAAAATGGGAGAAACCCAGTTACAAAATGGCATGTGTAAAATTACATTTGGTGGAGGTGCAGCTGTTCAGGGGCACAACCTTAGAGTACCCGGTCAGATGTGGCATGGGCATGCCTCCGGTCTACGGCAAGCAATCTCACTCCTGAGTGTATATTTTATTGCAGAGAAATTCCCACACAGGTTTAAAAGGGAGACGTGCATAAGAATATTTAACACAGCCTGTCGTGTGGCACTCTGGGTGCAGTGTGGTTCATGCACTCCCCTTAATGCGCTGCACAGTAGTTAGAAGTGGCAGACCTAGTGTAGATGCTGCAACAGGAATCTGTCTTAAAATCAAAGAGCTGAGCAAAAAAACAGATGAGAGAGAACGAGATCTGTGTCAGCTGGTGTCCAGTTGACAAAACGGAAACCACGGTAAACATTTTAAACAGAGAGAGTTGAACACAGAGCATTAGTGATGAAAGAGTTGGAATTGCTGTAGGAACAAAAGCGGAAGGTCAGGATGCCCACAGTCTTGTACCTGCAGGAAACAGAAAGGAAACCGAGTTACGAAGAGCCCATTCTCCAGCTGTTGGCTGCTGTGGTCACTGCTGCCATCACTGCTACCATTGTAGTGGAGAGGGTTGCTACCACATGCCCCGTCCCACCAAAAAGCTTCTCCCATATCCCCCTTCCGATCTCCCACCATTGCCTCTCACTGGCAGAACCTAAGAGGTAAACGGCACGACAGCCTAGGAATATAGTTTTCAAACTTTCCACCCCTACTTCAGAGGATGGTGCAGACGGCAAGTGGGAGACACAGACCTGAGCCAGCACAGTCCCCCCCACCCCCACCCGCTTCACTTCCTCAGCACCCATGCCACGCCCACTTCAAGTTCCAGGTGAGAGCAGTCACTATCCCCCACATTTCTGCTTAGTGAGACACAACCATTGCTGTTACGAATGAGAACACACTCATCTTCTCCCAAAATATTTGGCACAAATCCCACTAGTCACTGCCTCTGTCCCTGGGCAACGTTAATCCCTCTTCTAGTTCAGTCACCAATCCCACCTGAATTTTCAGTTACCTGGAAACTATATTATTACATTGTACACCATTAACATTTCTCATGTAAGTGATTAGGGAAAGACAGGAGGGAAAATAATGAAGGTATACAACAAGGAAGGAGTTGTGCACACCTGTAACTGGTCCTTAGGCCTCCGCAGTTCTCAGAATTTCTGTGTTTGTAGGACACAGATATGTAGCAGTTCTACAAATTGTACTTTGGGGTTCAGATCCGGACACTCAGGAGTCTCCCCCCCATTGCTGTTGAGAACCAAAGTTACCAGGCAAGTGGGTGTGCGACAAGACAGCCTTCACTGGTATAAATCAGGGAAGCTGTGGTCCGTTCTGCAGGGGTCGAAGCACCGACCTGAGGAACCCAAGCCCCACAGTTCTCCCAACACTGTGGCTAATGGTGAAGCTTCTGGAGCCAGCGAGCCAACCCAAGTCCAGCTTGCCCTGTGGAGGTGCGGACCTGGGCAAGTTCCTGACCACCCAGAGTCTCTCCTCAGGAACGGAAGACTAAATGAGATCATCAGCGTCAAGCACTCCACAAATGTCAGCTATTAGGGTTAATGGCTGTCACTGGGAATATTTTTTATGTCTGAGGGCAGTACAGAAAGGACTACTTCCAGTTACTTAGGTTTTAAATTAATGTTCCATTCATTAAAATAGAAATAATCTAGTTATCCTTAAGCTGTTACGACCAGTTCACAAATCTTGTTATTCTGTTTATAAATATGGCAAGATGAGAACAGTGACCTTCAGTTTTCTTTGACTAATGTCCTGTTACTCAGCTAGTAATAGGCCATAAACTTCCTTTAAGAACTTAATTCATTAAATTCCCCTAAACACTTCGAACTGCATTTATAAATTAAATATATTGTATTTCCTTTGTAAGTACTTCAGTTGCCTAACAAAGCAAGTATATGACTCTAACAAGCATATAATAATGTAACAATATCTCCAAGTAATAAATTCTTATTAGCCTAGGAAATAAAATGTGTTAAAGCACCAGTTTTCTTTAAAGCCCCATTAATATTCACAAAAAATGGAGTCGAATTTTTTTCCTTTGTCCAACTTAAAGTCATAACATTAAATTCTACTATACATTTCAAACTAAAAGCATCAGGCTAAGCTGTTAGTCTTTAATATGTTAGATCCTCTTGACTACTACAATACTTTAAGAATACAAATATACACAGGTTACTCCTACACTTTTAACATAAAAGTTTGATCCTTGGAGCTTTGTTTTGTCACCTGCATGTTTAAACCTGAACTTTCCCGGGTTAGTGAAGGGCCCTTGAAGAAGCAGATGCACCCTGTCTAGTAGGCCAAGGGCACCACCCTCAGGGAGCTGGGGACGGAGGCTGGCAGCCGATGGCCACCGTGTGGACAGTTTTGGTTACAGCTTCAAGACAGGATGGCAGATCTGAGAGCTGCAGAATCCGGAGGGCCACAGCTGGGTCCTCCGGTTCTTCTTCGTTATACTTGGGATGACGATGGGACCCCAACTTCATTCCTTTCAGATAGCACTGGCTTTGCAACCCATTCTCTGGGAACATTTAGCCCCTTATTCAACTTTCTGTGACTTCTTTGTCAACTTTTATTGGTTTAGTTGGAGAGTTAGCCTGCCCGTTCCCCATGACCGCCCTCTTCACCCAGGTTTCTCCAATTAGAGTCACCAATCTGCTCACTGTGTCTTTTTGGCTTTAGCTGCAGCATAGAGGTCACTCCAAGGACATGGCATTTCACACCCCACCCCCAACCCCTCCCCACATGCTCGTGCCTAGTGCAGAGTTTAGAGGAGAAAGAACTTATCCAGAGATAGTCATTTGCTGTTTGATCCTGATTTTCCTCCCCCTGTTTAACCTAATTTCTTCCTTTTATTTTCAGGATCTTGGGCAAGTTAAGGAGATTAGGCCGGGGGTTGGGGAGAGGAGAAAGAGGTGGTTTGGGCAGAACTCAGTGGCCAGGAGTAGCAGTGCCCACCAAGGAGGGGACAAGACCTCAGGTGCAGGGCTGGGCTGTGGGCATCAGGGGAGGGAGTGGACCTGGCCCAAGGCCCAGGGCTGCCAATCTTGGCAAGGCTGCAGCAGAGCCCCCTGACGCTTGGATGTGGAGCTCTCACAATGGCCTTCACACAGTCAGGATTTAAGCAGCCCCACAACTCCTCCTCCCCCAATTTTCTGCATCATGTCAGACTCTGGGGCTCTTGCACAGACCCAGGGAAGAAGACCCCCACTCCCACCTCCAAAAGCAAGAAAGAATAAAATTTTCCACAGTCCTGGAAGAGGTGGGATCAGATCAAATTTGATTTTAGTGAAATAAAGAAGAATGCTATTTCCAGTATGCCTGAGTTCCGTTATATTTGCACGAAGCGCTTCTGTCTGGAGGAGGAGGAAAATCCCTGCAGGATGGGCCTGGCTCAGCCATTCAGTAGCTGCGGGACTCCGAGCAATTTCATCTCTCTGGCCCTCAGCTTTCACATTTGTAAAATAGGATTGAGCTACCAGGGTCCTTCCCAGTGTGGGCCCAGCTCTCTAGTCTGAATCCAGGGCTTGGAGGAGCGCTCCTCACTGGAGTGTTCAAGTCATTCACTCTGTGCCAAGGAGCAGCCTGTGCTGGCCCAGAATGGCCAGCAGAGGGCACTGCCACACTGTGCAGAGTGCTCTTGTCTAAGACTGAAACAGGACTGTATGGAGCACGATGTGGCATCCATCCCTTTCAGAGGACCGGTCCAGAAACCCAGACTCTCAGGTCTCACCAACCTGTAGGCATACAGTGACATGTCTCCAGGTTCCCTGTCCCCTGAGGCTCCCACTCACACACCCTCAAACCCCTCAGCTCTGTGACCTGTTTGGAAGTCTCTGGGGTATCTCCCATGTGGTCACAAACCAGTCTTCACTTACAGGACACCACTGCAGCTCTGCCTAGCATGTAGGGTGTTTTGTATGGCATCTGTGGCACCCCAGACTCAAAGCATCTTCTACATATACATGGACCCCTCCCCCCGGGGTCAAAGTTGACAAATGGTCAGGGCAGAAAGCACCCTCCCCCTCTGAGAGGGATGAGCACTCAGCTCTGAGTCCTGCAGGGGCTGGACCAGGAAACACTGGCCTCCCCATCATTAATTCCTGCCTGCTCACAGCTGGGGCTGGGTTACCAGGTCATTCCCACAGGCCCAGCTCTCAGATGATCTCGAGGATCCAGGTCACCCCCAGGGTGTGACTCCCACTTAACAAACCAACGCTTAAGCTCTGACATCGTTCCAGGGCCTCTCGTGCCTCCCATGTCACTTGATCTTGAGAAAATGAGATAGACAGCATCACCCCGTGGGGAAACGGGCTCAGGAGCAGTTAAGCATCTTGTCCGAGACCTCGTGGAGCTGCAGTGTGAGGCCTCAAACCCAGACCTCCATTTCCAAAGGCCGTGTGACTCCTACAACACTGTCAAGTCTCTCGGGTGTGGGCACTGGGGGTTCGAGCTGCTTCGGGGAAGCAGGATGGGGGTGCTGACTACCCAGCAGAGGTTTGGAGGGTCCCCCACACAGGTACAAGCTGACACAGCTCAAGCTGAGGTTGGTGTCAGGTAGAGCTTGGATGGGCCTGGAGGACGGACACCCTGCGCAGGCTGCTGGTTTGAGGCAGCCCAGCCAGAAGGAGCTCAGACCCCTGTGAGGTGTCTGTCCTTCCCTGAGACTGAGCAGGGCTCTTGGGAGGCCCCGATGACGGGACCATTAGGGGGAGGAGGAGGCAGGGGTTGGCAGGGCCCCAAAGCGCACGCGAGTGAGGGAGCCAAGGCAGCACCTCACTGCCCTGGCTTTTTCCTGGGCTGGCAGCAGGTGCCAGGAACACGGGGCCGATGCCCACCTTGTCTCCCAACCCCTTAAAGCAAGGTGACAGGAGCCCCTCCTCTGCCTCCTTCACACAGGGATGTCACCCAACACCCTAGTTTTGTCATCAGTGAAAATTCATTTCCCCCAAGTTGGGGATCCTGTCCTGCACAAGAGACTGGGCCAGACCTTCCGGGATCTTGATGAGGGAGCAGAATGAGCAGGACAAACACATGCACAGGCCAGAATGGCCCAAGATCCAAGAGTTGGAATAATGAGAACAGCTGTCATTTAGAGAGCACCTCTGATGTGCCAGATTCAGCGCTGGTTCCCTCCCTACATCATCTCTTTAATGTTCACAGAAAACCTCTGAAGTGGCTTTCCATTATTACTCCCATTTTACAGATGCCCACAGTCACAGAGCTGCAAAGAGTGAGTGGGGTCCCACCCCAAAGGCCGGCGGATACTAACCCCTAAGTCACCGGAGATCCTCAGCCGCAGCTTTCTGCCGGGAGGAGAAGACCAGGCCTGGGGAGTGTGTGCTTTGTGGAGCATCGGGGGGCCCTGCCCCAGCTTTTTGTGCCTGGGAGGGGTTGTCTGTTCCCCACACCCTGCACACTAGTTTTGGGCGACACATCAATGCTGCCTGTTTAAAACAGAGCCAGGCGAAAGGAGTGGAACCCTTAACAGTACAAACGTGTCCCTCGCCGACTCTCTGGCAGGCGCCCGCGCACAGACAGAAGTTGTGTACACAGGATTTTAGTGTTTCCTCTCCGGCTCCAGCCCCAATTTGAGGGCCTGTAAAAGCTTGAATGGCGTCCAGTGCGGCGTGGTTTGCCTGAGCTCGGCTCCAGAGCAGTCAGAGCGGCCCACACAGGGCCAGGCGCCCGCGGGGGCGCTGGGGGAGGGGCCCTAGGAGTGGGGGCCACCCCTGGCCCTGGCGCCCAGGTCAGAGTTCAGGGGAACTGGGTAGGAGGTGGAATCCGATGATGGCCTGCCCCTGTCCTCCCCCAGTGCTCCGAGAAAGAAAGGGTGGGCTGAAAACCTCTATCGCTTTATTGGGGCGGGGGTGGGGGCGCGCGGAGCACTCCCGGTACCCCTGAGGCTTTTCCATTTTGAGCTTTCAAACATGCCCTCAGCACCTCCGCCCCTGTCTGCAGTCACCCAGTCTGGATTCCCTGACGAGCTGTGTGAGTCTATGCAGCTCACCGTCTTTGGTTCTCAGTCCCTTCATCTGTATTAAGGGCCCCGGGGGCTCCATCTCAGGCCCCCACTGGCTCCAGCTTCAGCTGCAACTCCAGCTTTTGCATCTTGGAGTCCAAGGAGACTCTGCGCCGCCAGGGCTGCAGGCAAGGTTCTCTCTGAGGGAGGGAGGGAGGGAGGCCCGGCTGTCCGCACCAGTCAGTAAGGAGAGCAGTGTTTCAGAGCTAGGGACCTAGACCAGGGGAACCCCACGCTCAAGAGACTGGTCAGGGTCTTCCCACGGTCACCCACACTGCCAGCACAGCGCCCTGGCCCTCGGCGGAAACAGCTCAGGTCACACAGGGCCTGGGCCTCACACAGGGGAATGGCGGTAGCGTATCCAACCTGCACTTCACACAATCACTGCTCTGCAAATCCCAGTGCTCCAGAGACCAACCACGTGTGTCCCAGTGTCATTTGGGGGGCTAAATCTGACGTGAACAGAACTCATGTGGTGACTTGAACTGACACGTAATTTGTGTTTATCCCTTTGGCTGGGACTATTCATACATTGCATTAATAAATACTATTAATGTTAATGTGTTTGATTACAGGGGACTGCCCCCACCCTACTGGTGAGGAGTTACATAATAAACACCACAGCACTATATTACTCTTCTAACCTGCCTTAAAAAAAATACTTAAAAAACTTCTAGCCCCAAGGGTTTGAGATAAAAAACTGTGGATCACTGAAAACCACAAACCAAAAAGACAGAGGGAGAGAGAAATGGCAGTAGCAATAATTCCAGTGGTTCTGTGATGCATTCCAAACAGTGACACACCCATCTCAGTTCCTGGAGGCCATCCTATTGAGAACATCTTGTACATGTAAGAGTGACTTTGGTATTTAAATATATGGGTGCTTAGGAAGTCTAAGCCACAGCAATCAGACAAGAAAAAGAAATAAAAGGCATCTGAATTGGAAAGGAAGAAGTAAAACCATCATTATTTAGATGACATGATACTATATAGAGAGAAATCTAAAGATTCCAGCCAAAAAGTTATTGGAACAGAAAGATGAATTCAGTAAGATAACAGGATATAAAATTAGTATTCAGAAATTGGTTGCATTTTAATATAACAATAACAAATTATCAGAAGGAGAAATTAAGAAAATAATTGCATTTACAATTGCATGAGAAAATACCTAGGAATAAATTTAACCAAGGAGGTAAAAGACCTGTACTCAGAAAATTATAAGACATAAAAAAAAATTGAAGAAGATACAAATAAATGAAGCATATACCATGCTCATGGATAAAAAGAATTAACATTGTTAAGATGTCCATACCACCCAAAGCAATCTATAGATTCAATGCAATCCTTATCATTATACCAGTGGTATTTTTCACAGAACTAGAGCAAATAATCCTAAAATTTATACAGAACCACAAAAGACCCTGAATAGCCACAGCAATCTTGCAAAAGAAGAACCAAAGTGGGAGTTACTGTGCTACCTAATGTCAAGCTATACTACAAAGCTATAGTAATAAAAACAGCATGGTACTGGCATAAAAACAGACACACAGATCAATGCAACAGAGACTAGAAAAAATAAAGACACTAGAAAAAAAATAAACCCATACCTATATGGTCAATTAATCTGTGACAAAGGGGGCAAGAATATGCGATGGAAATAAAAAACAGTCTCTTCAATAAATGGTGTTGGGGAAACTGGACAGATACATGCAAAATGATTAAACAAGACCAGTTTGTTATACCACACACAAGAATAAACTCAAATGGAGTTTGAGTTTAAATGTAATACCCAAGACCATAAAACTTCTAGACGTTTCTAGAAGAAAACATAGGCAGTAAATCCTTTGACATTGCTTTTAGTTATATTTCTTTTAGCTATGTTTATTTGGGCAAAGGGTAGAAAAAATTAAAGCTAAACTAAACAAATGGGACTACATCAAACTAAAGAGATTTTGCACAGCAAAGGACATCATCAACAAAACAACAAGACAACCTACCAATGGGAGAAGATATTCACCAATGGTACATCTAATATACCCAAACTACATAAAGAATTCATACAAGTTAACACCAAAAAAACAATTCCATTTTTAAAAAGGAAGAGGACCTGAATAGGCATTTCTCAAAAAAAAAAAAAAAAAGACATACAGATTGCCAATAGACACGTGAAAAAATGCTCAGTGCTACCAATCATCAGAGAAATGCAAGATAAAACCACAATGAGGTATCACCTCACACCCGTCATAAGAGTTATCACCAATAAATCAACAAACAACAAGTGTTGGTGAGGATGTGGAGAAAAGAGAGTCCCACGCACTGTGGGTGAGACTGCAAAGTAGTGCGGCCACTATAGAGAACAGTACGGAGTTACCTCCAAAAACTAAAAATAGAACTGCCTTATAACCCAGTTTAACAGCCTTAACATTCCACTTTGGGATATTTATCCCAAAGAAGAAATCTAAAGCACTCATCTAAAAATATCTAGGGCTAATTTGAAGAAATCTAAAATACTAATTTGAAAAGATATATGCATCTCTATGTTTATTGCAGCATTATTTACAATAGCCAAGGTACAGTAGCAACCTAAGTGGCCACTGACAGACAAATGAGTAAAGAAGATGAGGTGCATGTATTCGACAGAATATTACTCAGCCATAAAAAGAATGAAATCTTACCATTTGCAACAAAATGGATGGACTAGATGATATTATGCTCAGTGAAATAAGTCAGTCATACAGAGAAAGAGAACTACCATATGATTTCTCTTGTATGTGGAATCTAAAGGACAAAATAAACAACGAAAACAGAACTAGACTCATAGGTACAGAGAACAAACCGATGGTTGCCCAAGGGGATGGGGATGGGGGCTGGGTGAAAAGATAGGCATTGAAAAGTACAAATTGGCAATTACAAAGCAGTCATGGGTATGTAAAGTACAGCATAGAGGATACAGTCAATAATGTTGTAATAACTATGTATGGTGTCATGTGGGCACTAGACTTATTGAGGCATCACTGTAAGTTACATGAATGCCTAAACATTAGGCTGTGCACCTGAAACAAATGTATTGAATGCCAGCTGTAACTGAAAAACAAAAATAAACCTAAAACCACATTTTAAAAAAAAACAAAGAATGATGTTACCCAGGCTTACAGAATGTGGGAATGGAGTGGAACAGTGAGTGCTTCTGCACATCACCAAGGAGAAGGCTTTTTGTGCATATCATTGGTGCCGCTTCATCAGAGGACCTCTTCAACCAACTACCCGAGTCAGGTGAACCTTACCAAGCTATTAAAATTGAGATGCTGCTGTTCTGAGTGGGCAAAAACAGGAAAGCCCCAGTCCCATTCCTCTGAATAGCCTTCTGTCCAAACAAGACTTGGTTCTGTCTGGATGTGTGACTATGGCCATCGTCGGGGAGAAATGACACATTTAAACAGCATAGGAGAAGATGAGGTGCATTCATCTCAGCTCCGTTGCCACTTCTGTTCCTGAGGTGGGCAGAGAAGAAAGGGAAGTTCGGGTCTGGATGCAGCTCACAGGGAGAAGAGCAGGAGTCAAGGGCATCTAGATTGAAATCAGCTCTGTTTCTCTGGTGCTGGAGTAAAGAGCTCATCCCTGCAGTCTGCAGTCTGCCTGCTGTGCAGCTGGGTGAGTGAGGACCAGCAAGGCGGAGCCTCCTGGATGTGGGAAAACCCTGACCACCTGCAACACGCGCTAGCCTCATCCCGCCAAGTTCTGACCGACTCCTTCTGGGCATAACTACCCAGGTACTGTATTAAGGAGAGTAGCATGTGTTAAATCGTAATAAATTTCATTTTGCAGGGGATATTTGTTAGGATAAAACTTGGCTGTTGTGACAGAGATCCAAAGCTTCCCGAATGTTATTCTCATTATGGCACACAGAGAAAATGACAACAATTATATAGCTCACTGGAGCGAAAGCAAAAGACCACTTGTGTGCAGAGGCCACTGGCCCAGGGTTGGAGGTGACCAGTAGCTTCACATACCTGTAACCCATTTACACACACCAGGGAGGCCTAGCATTGGCTGGGGCATTTTGCTTTAATTAATACAGATGTGTATTTTCCTCTCATATATTGTAGAAGATTGAGTTGGTAGCTGGCTCTGCCCCATGAAGCCATCAGGGGCCCAGACCCCACCTAGCTGGTTGCTCCTCTGTCTCTAGCATTTTGCCCTCATCTGCAAGATCCACAACGGCGCACCACACATACACCTGCCATCCAGGCGGGGTGCAAAGGGGAAGGGAGGGCCCCTTCATCCTGTTACGGGCATGTATTAATTGTCTATTGCTGCATAACAAATCACCCCCAAACTTAGTTTCTTAAAATAAGAAACATTCATTATCTCAGTTTCTATGAGTCAGGAATTCAGAGGCTGCTGTCAAGATGTCAGTTGGGGCTGCAGTCATTGGAAGGCTAGACTGGGCCTTAAGAATTTGCTTCCAAAATGACACTCCCATGGCTGTTGGCAGAACGCCTCCGTTCCTTGCCACCTGGGCTTCTCCATAGGACTTCTTCATTGTCCTCATGCATGGCAGCTGGCTTTCCCAGACTGGATGACAGGTTGGAAGAGAGAGAGAGGAGGAAGCCAGCTCTTTCTTCTGCCCTAATTTCAGATGTCACACACAATGACATAATTCTATCCATGAGAAGCAAGTCACTAAATACTATGCACACTTAAGAGGAGGGGAATTAGGCTTCGCCTTTAATGAAAGGAGTGTCAAAGACTCTGTGTCTCTGTGTCAAAGACATTAAACACCACAGTGCATATACACCCAGGAAGTTGAACACTTATCTCTTCTGCTCACACCCCATTGGCTAGAACTCAGTCACATGACCACTTAGTCCATGGAGACCTGAGATATATTGTCTTTATTGTAGTGGCTGTGCACCCAACTAAAAATTGTTGATCTATTACTAGGAGACAGAATGAAGTTCCTGCCTCAGAAGAAGTAAAAACAAAGATATACTAGGAGGAAAGATATCCTGTGCAATATAATTTACATCCTAGGAGAGGAAAAACATGTTTTTCATCATTGGCATTATTTAAGATGCTCATGACATATGGGTGAGTGAACAACTCAGGTTGAATAACAGCATGACCACATTTAAGACCATTTATAATACATGTATCTCAATGGGTGTGGAGGCGGGGTGCGGAAAAATGTTCATCAGCACAGTAATTGTGGTTATCTCCAGGTGGTTGAATTAATGACAATATTTTCATACATTTCTACATCATTTTCCTATATCATCTACAGTTTTTCCAAAAGTGTAAAAAGCTATAAAAATATCTCTTTATATTCTTTCTAATCAATGCACCTCCCCCAAGCTTTTCTAGAGCAAGTGGGTGTGTGAGGAATTCCTGAGCATCCTACAGTGAGTCTTGCTGGTGAGTCTGTCAGCTCTGAGACAAGCCAAGGACAAGGCAGGTGGGAAGGGCAGGGTGAGGGGCCTGGTCAGGCAGTCAGGAGGTGCTGGTGGGTACAACATCCCAGCCCGAAGTCACAGTGGGGACCATGGGTGTGGGGAGGATCGTGCCAGGAATCATGAGAGCCAATGTCAGAGGCTGGAGAGTCAGGCCAAGAGTAAGTAGCCAGGGGCTGTGCCTGAGGGGATGTGCCAGGGTCTGAACACAGTCACACCTGGGCTGAGGACCATGTTCCTGGTGCCAACAAGCCCCAAGGTCCAGGAGGAAGAGAGATTCCAGAAAGTGGTGAGAGCCAGTGCAGGTTGAAAGGCCCCAGGTGCCCAGCCAGGGCGCACTGCTAGGCAGCAGGAGCCAAGCTTGGGCCTGCAGCTGCAATGCCGCCACAATGCAGCTGGGAAGCATGTCACTGCCCCAGCGAGAAAGGCCTCTGCAGGACCCATGCTGACGCACTGCTTTCTGCCCATGGAGGATGGGTGATCTTGCCAGCCAGCTCTGATCTGTGACTAGTAGCTCCCTGGACTACCTGGTTGAGAAAGGCTGAGTCTGGGCTCTGGTGTGATGGATCAGTGATGTCTGCCAAGGCACAGAGGCAAGGCTGGTAACTTGAGTGCCATTATTCCAACAGCTCATCCTTTCCCATTAGGGCTTCACCGTCACCTTCCTTGCCTACCTCCCATAGTAAGAAAAAAATTACCCAGAATCCCCTCCCCATGTTTTGGTTGATTCACTGCTAGAGTTTCTAGGTACAGAGAGCCTTTTACATAGCTGTCATCAAAAGTACATCCTAATTGTAAATGCTTTTTCCATTTGTCATTACAGCACAAAGATTTTCTTATGATTGTTTTTTAATACCTCCTTTTTTTTTTTAAGTAACACCAGTTTGTTGTAGAAAATATAGAGAACCAAAGTGGAAAAAAACATTAAAATATCTCTAGTTCCGAAACACACGGGGGACCCCAGGGCATGTCAGGCAGTAGCAAACCAAGAGTGTGCTCACTCTGGAGCAAGAGCTCCAGACCATCATAACTATGAGAATTATCTGGGATTTTTGTTGAGGAAAAGTAGGTGCCCTGCGCACACTTGTAAGAAAAGGTCAGCTGTCCCACCCACCCCCCCAAAAGAACGACCAAAACAAATTCACAGAAATAGAAAAATTCAAGTGGTCGATAAACAAGAAGCATGTTCTTCTCTAATTAGTCAGGAAAATGAAAATTAAAACAATGAGATGCCTTCCCCTTCCCTCAGCACACTGGCAAGACTCCATGGGTGATAACATCCAGCACAAGTGGGAAATGGGCATAAATTAGTACAACCTCTGGAAAAATAACCTTGGAAAATAATCTAGAGTTGTTTATTAAAGTTAAAAACACTTTATATGAACATTTGACAGACGACCTGACTTCCAGAACCTACTCTACAAAAGTAAAAACACCAGAACATGAAAATATATGTCCGAGGACATCTACTGAAGAACCCACTCATTTGTTCAACAAATATTTGTTGATCAACTACTAAGCCAGGCACTGTTCCAGGCACCCGAGAGACAGTAAAAAATACAAACAAAATCCTTTGATCCCATGCAGCTTACCTTCCAGAGGAAGAATATAATGAATAAACAAATATATTTAAAAGACATAGCATGTAAGTGGGCAATGAATACCATGGAGAAAAATAAAGTAAGAAAGAGAGAATGCTGAGGCAGTGGGGTAGGGTGCGGGTTGCACTTTAAAGGAGAGTCCTCAGGCAAAGCCTCCCTGAGAAAGTGGCACTTGATCAAAGAACTGAATACAGTGCAGGAACCAGCCATGGGGTGTGTATGGGCAGACAGAGCGAACAGGCAATGCAAAGGCCTAGGGGCAGCCTGGGTCTGGGTGTCAATGAACCACGAAGAGGACAGTAGGAGGCAGCGAGGTCAGAGAGGTAACAGGGGTAAGGCGTGCAGGCCTTGAAGGGCGTTGTAAGGACCCGGCTTTACGCTGAGTGGGATCTAGCCATCTCTCAGCTACAGATATGCATTTGTAAATCAACAGCCTACAAAGAGCATGACACCCTGAGTGAGGAAGGAGACAGAACGGAGCCCTGAGGGCTGAGTCCCAGGGCATGCCAGCAAGCAAAGGAGTCTGTGGCAGAGCTGCCCTCTGTAGGAGCAACCCAGAGAGATTGAACTGTAATTCAGGGAGGGGGATGGGCTGTGCCAAATGTGCCGATAGGTTAAGTCTGATGAGAACCATGATGACCGTGGACTTGGCATCATAGACCTCCCGAAGAAGAATGACTGAAAGATGCCAGCCCTGGGAAGGACTTCCATCAGTGAAGGTGGGTACTTGGACAAGCCCACAGGGAGGGAAGTGCAAAGACCACTGAGAGTGAGGAGGAGCAGGAGGGCAGCAGCTGACAGACCCTGAGGAGCAGTTGCAGCGGGCAGCTGGGTTTCCCCGGAGAACAATAGAGTACCCTGTGTCCTTGAGCTCTGAGGAGGGGCCTCTCACCAGGGCCAGAAGGAAAGCAGATTCCTACCTTAATTAAGTCTCATCAACAGCAAGTAGGCTCTTGCCAAGCTGATCCAGGCCCTGCCTCTGAGGAAGCATCCAGGCAGCAGGAACAGGCGCTGGCTCCTTGGGAAAGTGCTCAGGCCCGGAGGAGGAAATGAGTCCCTGACCACACGCCAGGCCAGAGGAAGGCCACAGCCCTGGGAGGGGCCCCAAGGGCCTGGGGATAGGACAGGCTGGCCGAGGCTGGTCCTGAGTGGAAAAGCAGATGGAATGAAATGCCTCTTACTTCCCACTGTGGGTGATGCCTAGTGGGGCAGGGCAGGCTTAAAATGGTAAATCAAGAGTAGAAGTTAAACGGATTTTTCACTCAGCCTGGTGTTGAGTAATATTTTCTGGAGAGAGAGTTATGTAGCTGGGAGAGGCTTTAGTCATCACCTCCCCCAACTACATATTTTACAAATGGAGACATTGAGGCTCAGAGAGGGGAGTGATTTAGCCTGGGTCACACAGCCAGCGAGAACCCAGGCTGAGAAACAGCATCCAGGCCCCCGGCACCTGTGACGACCTGCATGCCAGGGGATGCTTGGGGAATGTTGCTGCCACCTGAACCCATACCCTGAGGACACAGGCTGGGGAGAGGAAGCAGGACCCAGGAGAAGCAAAATGGGCTCAGAAAGAGGAAAGAGAGGAGCAGAGAGGGGCCTGGCTGGGAGCAGTAGTGGGGTCTGCGAGGAGGGAAGAGAGTTCCTGAGAAGAGGCCTGGCCAGGTAGAAGAGGGACAGGGGGCTCTGTGAGAAGGCAGGTCTCAAGGTGGGCTCAGCATCTGGGAGAGAGGTGCAGACAGGCCTGGCAGGGACAGGCACCTGCACCTTGTCCTGGGGGTGAGGCAATTCCACTTCAGTCCTGGGCACAGCTTTGGGCCAGAGAAACTCAGCACTCACGGGGTTCCCTCTGAGTGTTCCATCTGGCTCCCGTTCCTGATTCATTTCATAGACAGTGACCACTCATCTACTTAATACTTTCCTCCCTCACCTGAATCTCTACTGGGCCCTGCGGGACCACCTCTGGGCTGGAGTGGGATGGGCAGGGAACTCGCCCTGCAGCTCCTCACCAGGGCGGAGAATCCCCAGGTGCCCTCCTGGCCCAGGCCAGCAGCACTGTGCCTCAGGTCCCAGGGGCTATTGCTACACTGGGCAATAGCCAGCCATGCACACCAGCCTCCAGGAGTGCACGGCCGAGGCAGGAAGGTGAATGGAGAAGAAGGCAATACTGCCATGAGATGAGAAGGGGTGTCCTGGGAGGCCCAAGGTGTATGCGTTTGGACAAAGGTTAAAGGCCCTTTAGTTGAAAGGCACATCTGTACCCACATTAGAAGGATGGACACTCATTTATTTGTAAGTTCTCTGAAGATGCTCTGTTGTTTTTGTTTTGTTTAACAACTTCAGAAGGTTTTTGCACCCTCAGATAATTATCTGGCTCCAAAGATAATCCCTCGGGAGGAGAAATAAGCTGTTCTAGCAAGAGCAAGGTCCAGGCTCCACATGGTGGCAGCGCTCCTGTGGGGACCTGTAATCTGAGCCCCGAGCCCAGCCAGCAGGCAGGACAAGGCAGTTTGGGGCCTGGCTTGGAACTCGCTGTGAGGGGTCTTGGAGGTCACAGAGCCACTGTCAGGAGGGGTCACACACAGAGTTGAAGGTCAGGCCAAGCTGGCCCAGGCCTCCAGGTTCCCAGAGGGGCCCGTCCCCTCCCCCCTCCCCCGCCCCAGTCACAGGACTCTGGGAATTTCCTCACTTGCTGCTCCAGGTCCCTCCCCGTGGGAGAGGAAGGCTGTGGCAGAGGCTCTCTGAAAGGGGGGTTGAGACCGAGGGGCTCCAGTCTGCCTGCTCGAAAGGGGTGTCTGTGGGAAGTGCTGACAGGGAAGGGCAGGGAGGGGGCAGTGCCTCGGGACAGCCCGTCCAGCGTCCTGGAGGGGCAGGACAGGGCGCACCTGTGGAGCTGCCAAAAGGGGGCCAAGGGCCTCTCAGGCAACTGCCCCCCTCAAGCTTGGCTGCTGTCCAGTCCCGTCATCAAAGCCAAGGAAGGCATCCCCGACAGATGTCAGGGTTGCCTGAGCTGTCAGTCATCCCAGCGGGTCCCCACAGCACAGCATGTGTCCTCACAGGGTCATGTGTCCTGTGAGGGTTAGAGGACAGGCTCTCCCTTTCTCCTCCCCACAATGACCACCCCTCCTAGGTGCTTTTGATCTGGCTTCACCCCTTAGGGCTTTAACCTCTGCCTTGAGTTTGGAGACCAAGCAGACCAGAGCCCCTTTGGCAGTGTCGAGGGCAACTGTGTGCATAAGAAAATCCTGGCCTATCCCAAACCCAAACATTCTAGGGGCTCCACGCACCAGTGGTCCCCTGACTGTGTTCCAGGGACCCTCCTTGGTGTCCCATGAGAGAGATCGGGGCACGAAATAAAGAATAAGTGCTTTCCATCAACAGATGAGTAAACCAAATGTTTACCCATGCAATGAAACATTATTCAGTCACAAAAATGCACAAAATTCTGATACATGCTACAACATGCATAGACCCTGAAAACATGCCTAGTGAAAAAATTCAAAAGAGAAGGACAAATATTGTATGAGTCCATTTACATGAGGTGTGGAGAACAGGCAGATTCATAAAGACAGAAAGTGGACAAGAGGCTGCCAGGGGCTGGATGAAGAGGGGGGAGTTATTGTTTACTGGGCACAGAGTTTTTATTGGGGATGATGAAAAAGTTTGGGATATGGTCCTGAGGACTGCACAACATTGTGAATGTATTTAATGCCACTAAACTGTATACTTAAAAATGGATGAAATTATAAGTGTTATACTAGGTATATTTTACCACAATAAAAAGATTTCAGACAAAGCAGGACTTCTGGCCAAGATGAAGGCGTAGGTGGATATACTTTGCCTCCTTATACAGCCAAAAGAAGGACAACAACAAATTTAAAAACAAAAAATAACCAGAACTCCCAGAAAATCTAACTGTATGGAAGACTGACAACCAAGGAGTTAAAGAAGAAACATTCATCCAGACCGGTAAGAGGGGTGGAGATGGACAGCTGCTGGAGAGGACTCTAGGCAAGGTGACGGCTGGCAGACCAGGGCAGGCGAGGTAGCGACTGGTGGACAGGGTGGTCCCACATTCGTGTGCAGATTAGCCAGGAGGAACAACTAGGGAGCGAGACAGACCAAGCAACCCAGTGTTCCAGCATATGGGGAAATAAAGCCTCACAACTGCTGCCTGAAAAAACTTGTGGGGGTTCTGGCAGCAGGAGAAACTTCCAGCCTCACAGGAGAAGTCACTGGAGAGACCCACAGGGTCCTAGAATGTACACAAACCCGCTGACCCAGGAATCAGTTCCAGAAGGGCTCAATTTGCTGTGGGTAGTGGAAGAAGTGACTGAAAGCCACCAAGAGCCCAGCAAGGGGCACTGTTACCTGTTGGACCCTTCCCCCACATATGCAGAGAACCCACAGTGCAGCAACGTGGGTTGCCCCGCCCTGGGGAATACCTAAAGCTCTGCCTCTTACTATGCAACATGCATGCTGAGACAAAGAAATATGGAATGAACAGATTAAATGAAAAAACAGATCAAAGCTCCAAAAATAAAACTGAGCGAGGAAGAGATAGTCAACCTGTCAGATGCACAGTTCAAAACACTGGTGATCAGGATACTCACAGAAATGCTTGAGTATGGTTGCAAAATAGAGGAAGAAGTGAAGGCTATGAAAAGTGAAATAAAGGAAAATATACAGGGAACCAACAGTGACAGGAAGGAAACCAGGACTCGAATCAATGGTTTGGAAGGAAGAAAGAAACATTCAACCAGAACAGAATGAAGAAACAAGAATTCAAAAAAATGAGGAGAGGCTTAGAAACCTCTGGGACAACTTTAAATGTTCCAACATCTGAATCATAGGGGTGCCAGAAAGAGAACAGGAAGAACAAGAAATGAAAAATTTATTTGAAAAAATAATGAAGGAGAACTTCCCCAATCTGGCAAAGGAAACAGACTTCCGGGAAGTCCAGGAAGCTGAGAGAGTCCCAAAGAAGTTGGGCCCAAGGAGGGACACACCAAGGCATATTATATTTACATTTCCCAAGATGAAAGATAAGGAGAGAATCTTAAGAGCAGCAAGACAAAAGGAGACACTTACCTCCAAAGGAGTTCCCATCAGACTGTTAGCTGATTTCTCAAAAGAGGCCTTATAGGCAAGAAGGGGTTGGAAAGAAGTGTTCCAAGTCCTGAAAGGCAAGGACCTACATCCAAGATTGCTCTATCCAGCAAAGCTTTCATTTAGAATAGAAGGGCAGACAAAATGCTTCCCAGATAAGGACAAGTTAAAGGAGTTCATCATCACCAAGCCCTTATTACATGAAATGTTAAAGGGACTTATCTAAGAAAAAGAAAATAAAAAACAGGAGCAGCAAAATGACAACAAATTCACAACAACTGAACCTAAAAAGCAAAAACAAGCATGAACTAAGCAAACAACTAGAACAGGAACAGATTCACAGAAACAGAGATCACATGGAGGGTTACCAGTGGGGAGGGAGCGAGGAAGGGGGAGAATGGGGCAAAGGTACAGGTTATGAGAAGCATGAATGGTAGGTACAAAATAGACAGGGGGAGGCTAAGAATTGTATGGGAAATGGAGAAGCCAAAGATCTTATTTGTACCACCCAGGACATGAACTAAGGGAAGTGGGGGGAATGCTGGTGGGAGGGTGGGTACAGGGCACAAGGGAATAAAGAGGAGAAAATAAATGAGACAACTGTCATAGCATAATCAACAAAATATATTGAAAAAATGTTTTAAGCATTAAGTGCTCAAATAAGTTTGGGAGACTCAAACTTAAGTCTTTCTTTCTTTCTTTCTTTCTTTCTTTCTTTCTTTCTTTCTTTCTTTCTTTCTTTCTTTCTTTCTTTCTTTCTTTCTTTCCTTCCTTCCTTCCTTCCTTCCTTCCTTCCTTCCTTCCTTCCTCCTTCTTCTTTCTTCTTTCTTTCTTTCTTTCTCTCTCTTTCTTTCTCTTTTTTTTACTGCAGGACTTTTCAGAGCCTTTACAAAAGGGATACATTATACTGTGACTCCGGTGGAGAGGCTCCCTGACCCTTTGTTTTTTGAAAGCTAGTCCTGTTCATCTTTAGAGCTTCATCAGAGCTCACTATCTGGCTTCCAAGCCTGCGCCTCAGACATGGAAGAGGCATGAAAATCTTTGTCAAAGATTGCCCTGATTTTTATTTAGAAAATAGAGGTTAGCCCAGCTTTTCCGAAGTACCCAAAACTTGCTTTTTTATTCTATTTTATCCTCCAAAAAAATGAAGATTTCTTTCCTGGGACTTGGAAACATTTTGAGTTCCTTATTTTCTTTTTTCAGAAGCATGTGTGTGTGCAAAGGGAAATGCCCTAGAAACTTCTGGATGAGGAGGTGGGAATGAAACCCCAGAGGACAAATGCAAGCTGTCTGTGGGCCAGACAGCTTTGAAGGTTTCTTGGGGTATGGGCTTGGAACAGGCTGAGCTCAGGGCTCTGTGGGGGTCGGGAGAGGTGACTGGTCCAGGGCCTGAGTCTCGCCCTGCAAAGGGGAGATCCTGCACGACTGTCCGGCTGGGGGTGGGGCGCGCCCAGCCGTTGCTCATGACCTTTCCATTGGGCACCATATTTCATATCTCCTGTTTTCAGGCCTGGGTTTGATGGTGACCTGGAGTTGAGGGGGGCGGGTTAGACTGAAGGAAAGAGACTGGACTGAAGCCCCAGCTGTGGGACAACTTCATGTGAGTCACCGCCCAGAAATGTAGTGTCAGGAAGTGAAGCCAGAGGGGAAAATATTTTTAACTGCTTGAAACGCGATGAACCTGTCAAAAATAAATGAAATCAGCTAAATAAATTAGGGGGGAAAACAGCAAGGTCTTGTTTATTTTTTGTGTGTGCGAGTGTAAACATTTTTTAAAAAAATCATTAATAAAGAGAAATATAATTCCTGTATACAGAACTGCCTGTGTGAGTGATATTTTAGGGGAATCAAGGAAAGGTGGCTGTGTCCCATTCAGCTGAAGCAGGGTGGAGAGAAGTCAGCAGCCAGAGGAGGCCGTGGGGAGAGAGAGATGATGAATTCAGAGGACCCAAGCTATTGAAGCCCGGGAAAGCCACAGGGATACACGCCCCTGAGAATCCTGAGACCAGGGGCAATGCTGGGCTTCCCACTGAGGATGGGCAGAGGGGGAGCTGTTTATATTTACATATGTACAAGAGCATTTAAGCTGGGGGGACAGGCACCATGGCCACTGCCATTGGGGAAAGTAGGGTCTCACTGTCTGCCCAGGTCCTGTGATTGAGAGAACTAGATAGAGTTCCAGGGACACCAAACAGCCTGGGTGGATGTGCTGCTGAGGAACATTAGATAGAAAAGGGGCCCTTTCCTCTTTTTTTGTGGCACATTGGAGGTGGTCAGCTGCTTCAGGATGAAGCTGAACATCTCTTTCCCGGCTGCTGGCTGCCATAAACTCAGTGAAGTGGATGATACACGCAAACTTTGTGCCCTTTGTGAGAAACGTATGGCCACAGTAGTAGCTGCTGACGCTGTGGGTGGAGGATGGAGAGGTTATGTGGTTTGGATCGGTGGTGGGAACCACCAACAAGGTTCCCCATGAAACAGGGTGCCTTGACTGACGGCCGTGTCTGCCTGCTGCTGAGTAAGGGGCACTCCTGTCACAGGCCAAGGAGGACTGGAGGGAGAAAATGCAAATCTGTTCGGGGTTGCACTGTGGATGCCAACCTCAGTGTTCTCAACTTGCTCGTTGTAAAACAGGAGAGAAAGATATTCCTGGTCTCACCGATAATACTCATCACTGGGGGCGCAGAAGAGCTAGCAGACTCCACAAATTTTTCAATCTCTCTAAATAAGATGATGTCCACCAATATATTGTGAGAGCCAATGTATCTCTGAGAGCCTCTACTTCTAAGTCTGGTTAGTAAGGAGATTTTCTAAGAGTAACAAAAAAATGTGAACAGGCCTTTTTTTAAAAAAAAAGAAAAGAGGAGAAAAGAGAACTGTTTCACTGCAGCAAACAATAGGATTCAGAAAGAATCTTGCTTCGTGGGCAGCCAGAGCAGTGGAAACTGGGACATGACTGAGAAAGAGGGGCCCTTAGGGTGTCAGGTCAAGTTCAGCCAGTGCCCCCAGGTGGTCAAACTGAGGGTCACGGAGACTGGGAAGCTGTGGAAGACACTGAGAAGAGGATGGGACTATCAGTGACAAGTCCAATGGGCAGCTATGGAGCCTGCACTTTGACCTGGAGGTGCTGTGCCCAGGGGAGGGAGTTTAGAAAGAAGCCCCTCCATCAGCCACAGCAGAGGAGGGGCAGCCAGGAACTCGTCAGGGATGGGGAGCAGGCAGCCCCACAGCCCCCATGAGCTATAATGAAGGGGACATCACAGGAGGCCAACCTGAGGGTACCCCTGCTGTAACTTACTCCAGGACAGACCTGAGACCAGGATGTCAAAGAGAACACAACTCTTCAATTGATTAATAGTGACTGCCTGGAGCCGCCAGGGGCTCAGGTGGCTTCAGGACCGCCTCCCACCCCATCCAAGAAAAAGAGCCGCCACTGATTAGTGATGTCTGAGGTGGGGAGGGAGGAAGTGTGGCAGCATTTTTTCATCCATACATACACATTCAGTGTTTATTCAGCACCTACTGTGTACCAGGGACAAGTGCTATGAAGCCGTTTTCTTTGCAGGAGCTCAGTTCTCAAAGGCTCAGCCACAGAAAGAGAAAAAAGCCCCAAGCCCAGACTCCTCTCTGCTCTGGACCTTCTCCCCCCAAGCTTCTTTGAGGCCTTGGAAAAGGTCTGTGTCCCATTCCGGGGGACCAAGGAGGAGGTGCACAAACCATGGGGCAAAGGGTGAGGTCAGTTGCTACTGCCCCAGGCAGGGCCCCCTCCCTGCCCTCGTGACCCCTGGAGCCCCAGAACAGAACAGAACACAGCTATGCAGGTGGGTGGCTGCAAGAGGTCCAAGTGAGAATGGCAGTACAGATCCCCTTATAGGGATCCCCTTATCTGAGTCTCACTCTGAAAAGGCCAGGCTGTTTGTCGCTCTGGCTGGTGGCAGTGACCATTGTGTAGCTCAGGAGACAGCATGGAAGGGGGAAGGCAAGTGCATTGCCAGCCCCAGCCCCCTAGAAGGCTTACCGTGGCTGACCTCAGTGCAGCACCTGCCTCAGCCCGGTCAGCCCACGTCTGTGCCCTTATCACAGGCATGGGTGGGGGGCAGGGGGTGGGTGCTGTCTGTTCCTCCAGCTCCCAGCACAGTCTCTGTACATGGTTGGGCTGCCCATTTCTCAGCCCCTGGGACCTGCCCACTCCTGTCTCACTGACATGTGACTTGTGAGAAAGGGGAGAGGAAGAGGTAGTAATCAGAAAAAGAAATAGGGCATCACAGGGCCTTGGAGGAGGACGTGGTGAGGTGGAGGGAGGGAAGGAGGAGATCCCAGGACAGAGAGGTGGTCCATGGGGATGGGAAGGAGTACAGTGTGGGCAGATGAAATCCAGCTGGGGCCCCTGCCAGAACCAGAGGCCCAGGGAAGTGTGGAACCCCCTGCCCAGAACTTAAGCCTCTCTTCTGGGACAGCCTGACACCAGAACCAAGAAGCAGTGCTGCCTACACGCAGTTTTTGAAGAGCCTCGGAAGGCTCAGCCTTTGACCTGGGGAGATCTCTGTCTCTGGGGCCGCCCGCTGTGGTTTCAACCTGCTGAGAGGAGGAAGCATTTGTGCTGTAGGAACAAAGTGTGCACACACGTGGAGGTACACGCCTGGGCCTCTCACACGGGTCCCTGCAGTCCCTGGAGAGGGTCCCCATGTTCCTCTGTGGCTGGTGGCTGACAAGCCATCACTGGCATTCAGGGCCAGGACCCAGGACAAATGACAAAGCAAGGAGGGCGTTCTGAAAACAGATCTGCAGATGGCCGGGGACCTGGGAAGGCCCTCGCAGGGCCCCAGGAGGGCGGCTCTTCAAAATGTCTTTTTGGTGAGGGTCTTCTTTTATGGTTGCTTACAGAAAACTGTGTAGAGTCTGACGATGAAATCTGAATCTATCTGAAAGGAATTCCCTTACCAGGAACGTACACAAGTGTGTGCCTCAAAGTGCGTGTGAACATAAGAAGGGGTGTGTGTGTGCACAAGAACACGAGCTGCTGTACTGGGGAAGAGAAAAGAATGGCATGAACAATGAACCCATCATACACCTACATGTGCACGTGCACACACGCCCCCTCGTCTTTGGCACAGCCCGTATCCCATGTCCGTGATTCTAGATCACTTTTTTGTCAGAACTAAGCCTGCTCAAGCCAGTGGCTCTCAACCTGCCTGCACGTTAGAATCACTTGGGGAGCTTTTACACATTCCCGTGCCCAGCCACACCGCAGACCAATACATCAGAATTTCTGGAGATGGGACTTCAGCGTTAACACTTAATATCAACTTTAATAATCTCCTCGGGTGATTCCAATGTCCTGCAAAGGCTTAGTATTCCTCTGCACAGAAAACTTCAATTCATCCTTCAAGACCCAGCTCCCCGGCCCTTTCCTAGGAAAAGGCCTTCTCGATACCTCCCCAGGGAGAGTTAGTTTTTTCTTTCTTGAAGGTCCCAACACTATTTTACCCACATGACTGTATCATAGTTATTTTCTTATCTGTCTGCCTATGCAGATCTTTGAGTTCTGGGAAGACAGGGACTACATGGGATCCATTTCTTTTCTTTTTTTTTTTTTTTTGAAGATTTTATTTATTTATCTTTAGAGAAGAAGAGAAGGAAAGAAGGAGAGAAATATCAATGTGTGGTTGCCTCTCGTGAGTCCCCTGCTGGAAACTGGCCTGCAACCCAGGCATGTGCCCTGATTGGGAATCGAACCACAATACTCTGGTTTGCAGGCCTGCACTCAGTCCACTGAGCTACACCAGCCAGGGCAATATGGGATCCATTTCTGCGTGGCCAGCACCCAACTTAGTGTGACGGGCAGCTGACGATCAGTGGGTGCTTTGAATGAAAGGGAGGTGTGCAATGGAGGCCATCAACAGGAGAGGAGAGGGGAGTGGAGGCCCGGACTGTCTCTGGGAGGTGAGGACATGGGTCTGGTCCCCTGAGCGGGGGATGGAGTACTCCCCACTCACCCTTTAGTAACAGAAGGGGTCCTCCAGTGCCAACAGGTTTGATGCCAACTGGTCCACATTTCCACTTCCCTAGAAGTGCCACAAGCATGACTCAGAGGTTCAGAGGGACGATTGAGTGGGGCTGTTGGCCAGTCATCCCAGGATGACTGACCCTTCTTAACTGTCCCCTCTCAACTCCCATTCCAAGTCCACACTGTCTGGTTGGCTTCCAGGAGCTTATGAAATTGGAATCTATCTGAAATGGAATTCCCTTACCTGGGAAAGCACTGTGTCTGGGGGTGCATGTGTGCACAAGAAGGGGTGTGTGTGTGTGTGTGTGTGTGTGTGCGCGCGCGCACTCTGAGGAGCGCCCTGAGCAATCTTGTCCCCCTGGTTCTGGTCCAGAGCTTGGTCCTCGGCAAAGGGCCATGCAGGGGAAACGTGAGCACAAGAGGAGACTTCTCCCTGCCAGTCCCGCCCGCAGACACCCCAGCCCAAAAGCCTCCGGAGCAGACAGGAGAGGATGACATTGGGAGGAACGAGAGACAGAGGAGCATCCTGCACGAGTACAGCCTTCTTTCCGCACCACCTCCCTCTGCTGGGGCTGCCCTGCCTCCCTCCCACAGCCCTTCCACGCAGTCCTCTCCTGGTTCCATTAACCTGCTCCCATCCGCTATGGGTCCTTGTTGTCCCTGTCTTAAGCATGCCTATGTGTCAAGGCTACTCAAGGTCTTTGAGATGGGACGGACTGGGGGCTGGAAAGAGGAGCACAAGATTTAGAGTGAGGTCACCCCGATTTCAGAACCAGCTGTCACGGACCGGCCGTGTCTCCTCTGGGGCCTCAGTTTCCTCATCTATAAAATGAGATTGAAAATACAGCTCCTGCCCCCTATCGCATAAATGTGTGGTATGGATCAGGTGAGGTACAGAGCTCCTGACCAGGCCTCCAGCTGAGGTCATGGCGAGGGCCCCCTCTAGCCCTTACACACACGGACACACTTACACACTGCCCGCTTCCTGAAGGGCCCCCAACCTCTAGGAAGAGACCACTCTCTCTCCTCCCCTGGAGTCCCCCCCACAACTGAGCAGCCAAAGTTCTGGTCACCCACAGAGTACACTCAACACAAGCATTTTCTTTACATGTTGGGACTTTTACTTCAATTTGAAGCAGATGGTTGAGCACAGATGTGAACAGCTTTGGCCTTTTGAGCAAAGAAAGGAGCAGGCCTTGGCTTTGAACATGCCCCACTCCCCCACAAACTGGCCCATTCCCCTGGTCCCTTCCTCCCTTCCGCCCCCTGCATAACTAGTAAGAGAACACTGGCCTCCAAGCAGGGTGCCAGCCTGTTTGCCCAGTCAGAAGGGTGGGCCATGGGCAAGGAGAGGCTGGTGGGGAGCACAGACCCTTAGGGAGGTTGCTTTACCCCTTCCCATGATGCTCAGGGCCCAAGAAGAAGCCTGGGCCCAGGGAAAATCGAGAATCAGGGTGAGAGGCCTGGGCAGCCAATGGGAGGGAGAAAAGGGGGCTGGGGTCTCAGGCCCCACTCCCTACAGGCTCTCCCAGCCTGCCTCTCACAGCCCCCAGGAGGCTTATCTTGAACCCAAGCAGCTCAGGGTCCAGTGTAGAGAGAGGTCCAGGTTGGAAGGTCAGGTGCTTGCAATGGTCACCAACGTTCATCCTTTCTGTGAGTTTCTGGTGGAACTGCTGACTCGTCTTTGGCTTGAGATGGAACTCAGGCAACAGGAAGAGCAAAAGTCTTAGGGCAACACTGTGGGGTTTTCTCACCCATTTCGTTCAGTGTCTCTGTGGTGTCTTTGGCAATGAATTTCTGCAGCCGGAGGCTGGGCCTAGGGCCCCAGGCAAGAGGAAGGCTGAGCTCTCTCCTTCCCACCAGGCAGAGGGCAAAGTGCAAAGTCCTGTGGAGCGGCTGGGGAGGGCGGAGGGTGTGAGGGAGGCGGTGTGCCTCTGTCTGCCCTGAGAGACAGTGGTCTGAGTTTCTGGCGGCATCTTGAAGAAGAGGAGGCTGGACTCGGTGAGCTCACCTTCTCCTCAGGTTCTGCTGAAAGGAGGACACACAGATGTGTCCCAGGTCTGGGCCAGGGCCGGTCACTCCTGAAAGAAACAACCAGGCGTCAGAAGCTGCCCCTACTCATCCTGACTGTTGTTTCCGGAGGTTGACAGGTACCAGGCACCAGCACCCTCACGCTTCCTCTCAATCACCACAGCTGCCCTGGGGGCGGGGGACCCATCCTGCTCAGGCAGGACACTGTGTCTGGAAGGCTTCAGAGGGTGGTCGAGCCAGCATTTGGACCCAGGACCAGCTGCCTCCAGGGCCTACACTGTCCCCTTACCATCCCCCTTCAGCATTTCAGAGCCACTGCCCATGTGTTGGTTTCTGGGAATGGGCAGGGCTGCAGGGGGTAGAGGGAGCTCAGGGACTGGTCCTGGGACTGAAATGCCCCGGCACGCCTCTGAGGGCTGTGACCCCACAGGAACCTCCGTCACAGCTCCCTCCCCTGTGCTGTCGGACAGGAGCGCCACACCAGGTGTCAAGAGGCCAGCTACTTGCAGCCGGTCCCCCTACAGCTACATGACCTGAGACAATCCACTTAACCTTCCGCACCTCAGTGTCCCCATCTGTAAAATGACACAAATGGAGCAAGTTGATAATGTCCAGACTTTCTTTCAAGCATTGGAAATGAAGTTTGAGTTGTGAACCTAACACAGAAAACATGGTTCTGGTCTACTTGGAGCATCGGAGCCGGGGTGAGGGGGGGCACACGGAGAGGGAGACCCAGCGCTGGGTTACGTTCCCTCCAACGCCACATTCCCTGGGGCATCTTGAGAACCCAGGGCTCTAAGCACGACTGGAAAATCCCTGCGTAGACCACCCTTAGGTTCCTCGCAGCTGTGACCTTCAGAAACCTCACTCTGGCCGCTGAACGTGGTGCTGCTAGTGAGAAAACTGACCACAGGGTGTGACCTGCTACCAGGAAGGACCATCAGATGGGGAAGGTCATGGGGGCTGCTGGGGTGTGAGCTTTAGGGGGAGGCCAGAGCTGGTGGGGAGGCTCTGCGAGAGCTGCAAGTCAACACGCGAATGAGTAGCAGCAGTCCCTCGCGCCGGCTCACATGCCCCTAATAAAGCAGCTCCTGACGCTTGTAACAACCCTGAACAAACAGCCAAGCACTTACTTTTGAAAAAACACATCTGTCAGGCATCTCCCACATGCCAGAGAGCTGCCTCACACCTCCACCTTCGAGGTGAGCCATCCCGGGCTTGGGCTCAGAGAAAGAAGCACTAGAAGTTGGCAGCATTGGGGTTTGAATCCAAATCAGCAGGGCTGATCCTGCTGAAACAGAGGCTTGAGAGCCGGGATGGAGCCAAACCACGAGGTTGGAGGGCCTATGAGCCATAGACCTGGAGCGGTCCGCTCAGCAGGCAGCCAAGGTGCGCGGCCGGGGGCAAGGCTGAAAGAGGGGTCCAAAGAGGGCAAGGGAGCTGGGCCAGGAGGAGGGCGTGTCCTCCAGCTCATAGAGGCTAAGAAGCAAAAAGGGAAAAGGGGAAGGAGGGAGCACCTTGATGTGGTGAGACCAGACTCATTCTCCCAGCCCGCTGTGGTGCAAGGCTGGCCCTAGCAGGAATCTGCTTTTTGTTACCGAGTCTGAGGAGGCGGATTAAGAAGCAGGAAAGGAAACCCGTGGGGATGGCACTGGGTCTGTGGTCCACGGGGTGATTTACAGCCCACGTCATCCTGGCGCTGGATGCCTGGGCGGGCCCTGATGAGGACAGCTGAGCTCCCTCTGGTTTAGCCTGCCTGTGGTCCGCGGGAAGGTGTAAACGGGTCGGCTGGAGTGCCCCGGGCAGCCGAGGCCCAGCTACAAGACCTCTGTCAGCTCTCAAACCCTACTGAAGCCACAGCTACCACCCACGAGCCAGGGAGATGAGGTTTCTCTTGCCAGGGAATGACCTCCAATTCTTGACCCCCCCCCTTTCCTCTCAAGTCCACACTGGACCTGTGTTCCCACCACCCACCTGGACCTGGCACACGCATCATCCGCCTGAGGAGCCTTAAATCCATTAGAGCTCAGTGGGAAGAACACTAGGAGGTCTTCGGAGCCAGGACCTTCTCTACGATGAGCCACCTGTGTGACCGTGGGGAACTCCCTCTCTCTCTCTGTGCTTTAATCCCTTCACTTGTACAGCAAGGGGGTTGTATGTGGACTCCCCAAAAGGTACCCTGCAGACACCAGTCAGATGAGACATATCTCATAAGTGTGGGAAATACTGCAGACCTTGGTCCCATCCTGCAAAGTCACTATGTCCACTAGCTATTAAAGGGTCCATAAAGTCCTGCAGTGAAGAAACTCCTGTGGCTTTAGTTCCCTGGTATTCTCTGAACCCATGTGATTGAGGACGTGATTGCAACCTCGTGAGCAGAAACTCACTCAACCTTCTGGTACAATGGAGCTTATCTAAGGCAACACAAGGGCCAGGGGGGAGTCACAGGGAAGGCAGCAAAGGGCTTGCAAACCTCAGTGGGGGCCATCTGTGGCCCTTCCCCCTAGGTGCCAACCAAAAGCAGCAGGAGGCCACTTTCAGGAACCTGCTTCTTTCCTGCCTGACTACCAGCTGGCCCAGTCTCTCAGCATCCCAACCCCAGACGCCTAGTGGAGACCCTGACTGGTGCAGCCTCAGCCATAGTTCTTCCCCTGAACCCATCAGCTGTGACTGAGGAATGGGAGACCAACCCGTCTGTGCCATCTCTTCAGAAGGAGATGAGGGTGTGAGGGTGTGTGGGGGCCTGGAGGGGGTGGTCAGTGTGTGTGCACAATTGAAAATACGGGGGTGAGGCTGACAAGTACTCCCCGCTATCACAACGATACCACAGATACCTGGCAACATCACCTCTGTGTGGGAGGCACAACGTGGGAGGGTCTCAGGCGTCCCTCCCACTCTGGCCTTTTGTGGGTATTATTTCTGCTGGCGGCCAAGGCTCTGGGTACAGCTGGGTGAGGTCTTGGCTCATTGTCCTAAGGAGCCCCGTGCATCACAGCCCCTCACCTCAGAAGATGCCCTTTCACCGCACATCCTGCTGCAAACACAAACTCAGAAACACCTGGACGAGACAGCCCTCCAGCCCCTCTCAGCTGGTCTGACGTGCTGAGTCTGATAGGGACGATTTGGTCAGTGTGGCAACATGGTTGAGTTTATCGCGTGCAGACATCATCTCTGTCTCTGTTCACTCATTTGTAGTCTGAACATCTGCTCCACAAGAACTTGGACGTGGCCCATGTTGTTCACTGCTGTAGTCCTGGTGGCTAGCACAGTGCTGGGCACACAGCAGTATCTCAACAAGTGTTTGTTGAATTATTGAACAAATATTTCTAGTTTCGGGGTTTTTAGTTACTGGAACTTTTAGATGCCACAGGATATGTTTCCTATTTCAAATGTAGCATTTGAGCATTTTTGTAAATGTGCCTGTGCTCTAGGGGAACGTTTAGTATTTATTGTGAACTCTGGGACAATTTTGCATCTTTTTTGCTTTTGTTCACTTTCAGTATTTTATTCCTAGCTATACACCCTCTGCTTACTAAGTTGGCCTCTGGCTTTAAGTGGACCGGGTTCCTCTCTCGATCACTTCATGGTGCCACAAAGCAACTTCGCCGCACTGCGGACGTCTAAAAAAATCATCTGCCTTCCAAATTACTGTACCCTTTCAATTCATTTTCAGTTGCTGACGTCCATTTTCCGTACTTAACCATTTTCCGCCACTTCCAAATTAGACATTTTATTACATTTAAGCAATTCGGATATAGCTTTCTACCTGCAGAGAAAGTTATCTAATAGGATTTAAATTCTACAGATTTTTAAATTGCTTTGTCCTAAAAAGCAAAGTCAGATTTCAAATGTTATTTGAAAACTAAAATAAGAAAGACACACAAGGAGAGCACAGAAGTATTTCTCAAGAGCCACACTATTAAGCATTATTTTACCTTTCACTTTGAAATACACCAAGACCTGGGCTACAAAGGGGGTTTCATGTCCCATCCTGAACTCGGAACACTGGGGTGCGTTCATCTCGGCCACACGTCAGTGGGCTGTGGGGCCCTGGGAAGGCCGGTTAACCTTTCCGGGCCTCGGCTTCCTCACTGTTAAAACGAGCAGAGTAACGGTGCCCACCTTCTAGATCATTTACAAAGAATCGGTGAGACGATGGAGCCGGGCCCCCCTCAGCCCGGAGCACGTGGAAGCGCTGGAACGTGTGGGCTGACGTTCCCACAAAGGGCTGGGTCCTCAGTTTCACTAACTGGGATTTGAAAACACAGAATAACAGGCTAAAAAGTCTCAACACAAGTAACCAGAAACGGTCACTTCGAACTAACTGTGATCTTAACCGACTGGATTTCAATGCTTTTTAAAAAAAAATAAACACAATTTTAAAAATTACATATGTCTATCAATCTGATGAATGGATAACCAAAGGATGGTGTATCTACACAATGGAATATTATTCAGCCATAAAAAGAAATGAAGTACCAACATACATGATAAAACATGGATAAATCTGGAAAGTACGCTAAGTGAAAGAAGCCAGACACAAGAGACCACGTATCATCCGATTCCATTCACATGAAATGTCTAGAGAAGGAAATCTAAACATTAGTGGTTGCCTAGGGCTGAGGAGGAGGGGACGGGGTAGGAAGCAACATCTACAGCACATGCATGGGATTTCTTTGTAGACTGAGGAAAATGTTCGGAAATTGACTGTGGCTACAGTTGCACATATGTGTGAAGACATAAGTAGTGCGTGTTAATTGTAGAAAAAATTATAAAATACAGAAGAGAGAACAGAAAAAAATTTAAATCACTTCAACTTCCCCACCTAGAGAAAACCTCTAACAACTCTGGGTGACCATTTCCCTCTGCTTAAGTACACCTACACGGTATTTTATGAAAGTAGAGTTATGTTGTACAAACCGCGCCGTTAGCTGCTGTTTGTATTTTCTCTAACAGCCAGTACATCTTTGCATTTGGCAGATCTGCTTCCACATCTTCTCGTTAGGACCAGGCTTTGCTGAGGCTATTCTGGGCACAAGCGCAGGCTTGGCCTTCCAGCCTCCGAACTTCCCAGGGAACTGGAAGCAGGTACGACCAGGCCACCCCCAGTGCCTCCCGCCCCGCCTGGCCTGGGCGCCATGGGTGACAGGCAGGAAATTTATGAGCAGCTGGAGTTGGCTGCTATTTGCCGAGGGCAGGAACGTGGCGTGAATCAAGGATCACACTGTGTCCAGGCTGGGAGGGCCCTCAGAGGTCTCAGGCATTTAAGAGTTGAGAAGTTATGGCCAGAGCCCCTCATGAGCCAGAAGAAACTCCCTGGGGACCATGAATTGCGAGAAAAATTCATTTACTTAAAAAAGAGTTATTGAGTTCCTCCTGGGTGCCAGCTCTTTGACAGACACTGGGGTTATAGTCCCTGTCCCAGGGCAGTTTACTGTCCCAATGAACCCAGGGTAAAGCTGAAAACCACTGCTGTCCTGACCCTGCTGTTGGTCCCGCCCACTCCCTGTTGTGTTCCTCAGGCTGCTGACCAGCACAGCGCTGAGCTGGCTGGGACCCCGGCTACGGCGAGCGAGCAGCGGCCTGTGCCCAGAGCCGCCTGCCCCACTCGGAGGCCGCCCTGCCGCACAGGCCCCAGATCCCCAAGCTGGGGCATGGGTGGGTTCGGCAGGCCAAACCCCTCATTTACTGTGGCCAATAGGTGTGTTCAAACCTCGGAGTCAGCCAATGACACGCAGAAGAACTTTCTGACCAGTGAGAAACAACCGCAGCATCAATGGCGAGGATGACAGCAGGTAACCCCGGGGACCCCTCCGGTGTTAAGGCACCAGGATGGAGCTGGGTCTTGGGTTTCCTGTCTACGCATGTCCACAGGCCCCACACTGTCCTAGAGCCTTAAATGGAGTTACTCCTGCCCCCTGGAACAAAAGCTCAGGGAGGAGTTTTGTTGGCTGTGACCCTGCTGCCCCCACCGCTCGCCCCCCAGTCCAGGACAGTGAGGGCCAGCTCCAGTCCAGCCTCTCAACGCCCTGGCTCCCACCTCCACTGCAGGCTGGGGAACGTGGTTGCACTCTGAACTCCTGAAGTGCTTCATGCCAGCTCCTCCTACCTCCCTCCGTGCCATGAATCAGTGTTGGTGTGAGTGCCGTCATTTCCTTGCTCGCCCCACACATCTTCACCAGAGCTCCTGAGGGAAGGGGCCACATCCTCTTCCACACCTCCATCCTCCTCCACACCTCCATCCTCCTCCACACCTCCATCCTCCTCCACACCTCCATCCTCCTCCACACCTCCATCCTCCTCCACACCTCCATCCTCCCAGGCCTGGGGAGAGCAGAGTGGCTCAGCTCGCAGGGGTGTCATCTTCAGGCGGCCGGGCCAGGCACCTCCCTGCACTCCTCCACACGTGCCATCTCACACAGTCCCTCGAGTGGGGCCACCGCTGCTTTCCTTGTCCAGCTCAGGAGACGGGACCCTGAGCAGTCTCCTCGCTTGCCCTAGGTCACACTGCTAGGATGCAGCAGGGCAAGGCAAACCCCTGACCCTCGGGGAGTTCAGCTTCTTCACTGGCAAACGGGACCAGCAAGTCCCCAAACCATCCACCACCTTCCTTAGTTCTAAGACAATTGCAGCCTGAGGGAAGGTGGATAGCCGTAGACCTAGACGTCCTGGCACTCCTGGAGCCAGGGCCCAAGCTCATAAGGAGTCCACTGGGCCTTTAAGGGAGGGCCAGGGAGACCCGAGGCCACCGCCGTGCTGACTCCTTCTTGGGCTGCAGGCCACCCTCTCTGGCTGCCAATCTCTCTGTTTCTCTCCCCACGCTCTGCCTGTATGTCTCTGTGCCAACTCTCTCTTGGCCTCTCCTGTGTTTATCTCTCCACGTCCGTCAGCCTATCTGTCTTTCTTGGCCCCTACCCCAGCCGCAGTGCAGGGCACCGCGAGGGTCGAACTGGCCCGGTGGTGTCTGAGGCCCAGCTGCTGCAGCTTCCCATCTGCTTCCCATCCTGTGATGCTGTCCGGCCAATTCCACTTGGCTTCAGTGCTGCTCTTCCAGACCCAGAAGCTCGAGAAACTCATGACCTTGCCCCACCGCCAGAGGAGGCACCCAGGATGGAGGGGATCAGACGGCTGGGCAGATAGACCAGCCAGGCGAGGAGGGGCCTGCCCCAGCGCAGCTTCCCAGCAGGCCCTGCCCCGTAACCCTCACACTGCACACACGTGCACGCAACCAACCACCGTGTGCGGGGACCCCGTGTCAGGCCTGCCTCCGCAGGGCTGGGGACTGCTCCCCATCACTCTCTGCCTCTCTCAGCCCTCCCCTCCCCAGTCCTCACCACAGAGTGACAGCAGGAGTGATGGGGCGCCAGGCAGACAAGCCAATTCATGCCACAGTGCTGGCTGGCCAGCCTGTGTGCAGACCACAGCGTGTCTCCCTGGGGAAGGAGCCTAGCTGGGTATTTCAAGACCAGTGGCAGCAACGATGGGGTGGGGTCACGAGGAGACCCCACCCGGGAGAGGCCACGAGGCCCCTGAACAGCCCAAACATCAAATGATTTCTTAAAAAACAGCGCGAAAATGCAGTTCTGAGATGAGAAAAACCCCTCCTCCGGCCCTTCCCAGCATCCATAAGCCCTTCGTAGATGGATTCAGGGAGGAATCAGACATCTCTGATCAGGACTGTTTACTCACTACCCCGACCATTAGTGACAATGCTGAAGTAGCTCCCAGCTGCCTAAGGGAGAGGCCAAGACTGGGAAGGGCTTTTGCCCACACTCATGTGTGTACACCCACACTCATGTTATATACCAACATGCAAGCGTACACACACGTACTCCCGCATGCACACCCACTGACATGCAATGCAGCATGGTGGTTAAATGCATAAGCTAGGCATCAGACAGCCTCTGTCAGAATCCTGATTCCCCCATTCTACCAGCTGTGTGACTTTAAGGAAATTACTTAAGCTCTCTGTGCCTCGGTTCCTTCATCTATAAGGTGGTAATAACAATAATCTGCTACATGAGGTAGCAGAAAGGTTTAAGGAACACAATGGCTACAAAGCCAAGCACTCAGCATTAGGCGGTCACATGTCAGAGCACACACGCGTAGGCCTATGTTTACATGTGTCTCCCCCCATTCGTCCATCGGTCCAAGGCAGGAACTGTGTCTCCAGTTCCGATTGCCAGGGCCGGCTCAGTACTGGCACAGAGGAGATGCCCACTAACTACGGTGGAAGACAACTGCAAACACTGTATTTCCTCATGCTTCCATTCTTCCATTCATTTGGCAAATATTTTCTGAGTGTTTAGACCAAGCCAGGCTTCACCAAAGGTTCACCGGGGATCCTAGAGTGAGCAAAACATGCAGGGAGCCCTGAGCTCCGCACGCTGACATCCTGGGAGGAGCAGCCCCTACGCAGAAGCAAGTGTTCCTAACGAAAGGAAGGCCCTGCTCTCTGTGCCAAACAGCTTGGGCAGGTCCCTTCCCCACAACTGGTGCACTTCCTCACATCCTCAGCCAGATGTTACTGGATGTACTTTAGCTTCCGCTGGACAACTTAGGTCAAGCCCACCCTGGTTCTGGAGACTTCTGGGGCCCTTTGCCCCGATGGCCCCAAGCCTCTTGGCGCTTCCCAGCCTCTGGCGTTGCTCCTTTTGTTTTCCTGTTTCTTCCCAGACGATTAGGCCGCTGGCTGTGATTCTGGGTCTGTCACTGCACCTGCTCCAGGAGCTGGCCTCCCACGTCAATAGGTCGCTTCTGTTCAGCTACTCTGATTTGAGACCCCCAGGGGGTCAAGCTTATAAGAACAGACTGTAAGTAGAAGACTCCAAAGAAGGTCCAGACTGGACTCTCCTGTGAGCTTCTATGCATGGCCTCTGTGCCATTCAGCTCTGTGCTCCAAAGGGCAGGGTCTTTGTCTCATTCTCCAAAGGACCCAGCACCCAGAGCCATGCCAGGCGCATAGTAAACACTCAAAACTATTTCCTCTTAAATAAATGCGCAGGACCCTCATGCTTCCTTCCTCCTTTTCTGCTCATGTAACTGAAGAGACTAAACAAGCGAAGAATCCCTGTGTGTCCGTGTACAGGGAGTCGACTTGCAAATAACCACACAGGCTGCACACCCACGTCCTGTGTGTGCATGGTGGTAGGGACAGGGTGGCAGGAGCGCGTGACTGTCATGGAGGAGGAGGGTGATTCTCAGCAACACTTTGTGGCTGTTCTACCTCTTCTGGAGGCGCTCATGGGGTTGCCCCCATGGGCCCAGCTGCCTGGCTCTGCCCTGCATGCTACCAAAGGACCATCCCTAAGGGCTCCTGACCCCTGGGGGAGAGAGGCAAGTTCTGAAACTCTCCAAGACCCTCAGTTGTCTCCCAGTGGGCACCCCCTTCCCACCTGGGCAGGGACTTGGCCCCCCACAGGGGAGGCCCTCCCTCAGATCCCGGCAGGCGGCACCCACAGGTGCACCAGCTCACCTGTGCGGGGGCATGCATGCACACCACACAGTCACGGTGGGCCGCAGAGACAGACCTGGTGTCCTCTGCCTGGCAATGGAATCAAGTCCCGGTGGGCAACCAAGCTGGTACCCATTCTCTAAGTCACAGGGTAGGGAGGGGACACTCAGAGCCCCTCTGCCCACCTTCCTGATGAACCAGGAAGCGGTGTCCTCCAGGAAGCCCTGGACCGTGCTGCGCTTCTAGCTGACAAACCCTTTTACGGCCATTGTTTCCACGAACGCTACTCACCCACGAACATTTTTACTCGTGTTTTATGAGGAAAGTGGGCCTTGGCAAAAGCAAGTGACGGAAGTTACAAAGTTCAGGAGTGGCTGGGCTGGGAAGCAGCCTGCTTCTCCCTGCTCCAGGCCCCGCACTGCCAGACGCCCCCTGCAGCTCAGCCCTTCCCCTTGCCCAGAGCAGAGGACAGTGACAGTCTGGGTTCGGAGCACTCACTTCATGGGCCAGACGAGCCTGCCTGGGCCCCCTCCAGCCCTGCCAGCTTTGTGGCTCTGAGTGACTTCACACCTCTCTGGGTCCCAGCCTCTTTCCCTAGCCCCATGGTTAATGCTGCGGCCCTCACGAGGCTCGGGAGAATAGCGGGCACGAGAGGTTCCACAAACTGTAAAGCGCTGTGCCGAGGCAGCCGGCTGCTGGGCTCCCTGAGCCCCAGTGAACAGAAAATGGGGCTACTGGCCCCCACTTGGCAGGGCTGCAGTGAGAAGTGGCCAAGCTCAGGAGACCGAGCTTCCGCCATGGTGCTGAAGGTTAAGACGCTGGTTAGCCCCACTGGTCACACATCAGGATCAACGCTCCACGGATGGGCCACGTGACTGTTCACCCTGCAGCCTTCCCAGCGGAGAGACCCTCCTGTCTTTCTCAGCTGAGGAGGAACACCCGGTAGGGGGGTGTCTGGGCAGGACTAACTGAGCCGGTGAAGAGTAGTGTCCTTTGGGGTGAGGCCCCGACCCACCTTTGGAGGCAGCGTGAGGAAGACGAGTTCAGCGCTAAGGCAGCCACTGTGCAGCCGTGAGGCAAAGACCAAAAGAAGCCTGCAGCCCCGTGTCACCAGGGCCTTCCGAATGGTGAGAAATGGGGGCTCCTGGAGCTTGAGGGTTTTGTTTGGCCCGACATAGCTTTCATCGCAGATTCAGGAGGGAAAGCACAAGCCCCCCAGAGGTCTGGGGGGAGACCTGACCTTTTTCTAGCTGTGTCCTAAAGCCCCTAGTTTATCCTTCCCTGGAGCTTTTGCCTTCAGCTCAGGAATATCCAGCCCCACAGTATGAATTTCAGTGGAAGGAACTATGTAATTACTCGGCTGCTAAGTGACAGGAGCTGGGACACACACGTGACAAGGCTCACGGTCTAGCTCGAGGTAAGCACCAAACAAACACTGTCTAACAGACAAACTGCATCGGCTGTATCCCGTAATATACTGTGTAACATGTCACCCACAAACATAATGTAATGCAATGCTATGAAATGAACTCTAATATATCACATAATGGAGTAACTCATAATAGGGCATTTTCTATCATTACTTCACAGCATATCATATGTTGCTTTCCTGAATTAGACTGCACACACCCCCGTGGTGAGGGAAGTGAGGTGGTCATGCCGCGGGTCCGGACAGGAGGCTGGAGCAGGGGTCAGAGAGGGCTTCCAGGAGGAGCCGAGCCTTCCAGAATGAGCAGGAGGTAGGCAGACGGAGGGGGGAGGGCGTGCCAGACAGCAGGGATGGCATGAGCACAGAGGTCACAAATAGCCCCTTTGGGAGAGGAGTTCCATGTTGTTGAAGTGTAAATTGGGACACAGGGAGTGACCGGCTGGAGCCAGGTCACTTGTGGGGGAGGGTCAGGTGTCCTGTAAGGGAGGCCAGCATTACCCACGGCTTGTGGGGAGTCCCAGAGGGTCCTGAGCAGGGAAGTCAGGTGGTGAGGTCTGGCTTTTAGCAGAGCCACTGGCAGGGGCTCAGGTGGGGACACACTGAGCAGGGGAGCAACTGGGGGCTGGGCCAGACCAGGCCCCAGGTGGCTATGAATTCTGGGCAGAGAGTGCAGGGCCTTGAAGGAGGGTCTGGTTCCTATTCTGCCTTCTAAAATATTTGTACTGGGAGCTCAGGGAAGGTAAGAATTTGTATTTCCTCTGGAACCAGCTTTCTAGGTCACTGGAGCAGGTAGAAAGGGGACAGTCTGATCCAGGACAGGTGGGGAACCTGATCCTGTGGTGCCCCTCTGTTCCAGGCCTCCCGCAGTGCTGAGCACAGGGGCTTACGGCTGGGCAATGGGCTGGGCAATGGGCAGGGCAGGCCCGGGCAGCCCTGTCTCCCTGCCATCCCCCTTCTCACTCTCTGGTCCCTGGGCCAACTCCACATCATCGCCAGGGGCTGGGCCAGTAAACACTCCTCCTTCCCCAGGTCTTCCTCACCATGAAGACCAATCTCTCGAGCAGACTTGGGAAGGAAGGTGGAACTCACAAAACAATTCCGTATCCTTTTGTGCCATTGATCCCCCCCATAGATCTGAGAGGCAGGGTGGGCATCTCCCAGATAACACACTAGAGTAAGGCCGCCCAGTCATACAGCCCCTGGGGCGAAGCTGAGACCTGCTGCAGAGCCCAGACACCTGCCCAGCAAGGCCGCAGTGGGGGGGGATGGTCTCACCGGCCCGCACCAAGCCCTTCAGAGTGGTGGCCCTGAAACCGCAATAAACATAAATATTTGGTCCTGCTGGAGCTGCCATCTCTCCAACTGAAACTGGAGGAGAGAGAGTTGCAAAGGAAAAGAAGAGCAGAGGCCTCAGAAAAATGTACATGAAATGCACAGATACCCTGCAAAGCCCAGAACTGCTGCGTATGAAAACCTGGTCACCTACGGCAGCATGGATGACAGGCTTTTCCCACTGCCGGGGTGAGGGGCTGCTGGAACTCCTGGGTCTCCGAGAACAGTGGGGGTAGGGGGATGCAGGCAGTGTAACAAGGGTACAGGGAATGCAGAAAGTAAAGGGGAAACCCTCAGTCCCCTACCCCTGGCCTGTGCCCCCACCGTATCACATCACCACAGTCTGACACGTGGAAGGCAACTCCTGACTTCCACCTGGCAGCCCGGGCTGACTCCCAGCTCCTCCTCGGGGGCCAGGGGGTGTGAGGAAGGCAGCCAGGCCTTGCCCTCTCCCTTTCTTTGGCAGTGCTGGCCTTCCAGCTGCCAGCCCTGCCCCAGCACCTCATGGGCCCCCAATAAGCCACTGCTCCCAAAAGGTGCCCAGATTGCAGGCAAAAGTCTCGCAAAAGTTTCTGGCAGTGGCAGCAGCCAGTTCTTTAAAAAGGCTTCATGTCATACGGCAATCAGCTGCGGGGCCCAGGTCCCGGGGTGTGTATTAATACCACGGTTCTCCCAAAGCATCCTGTGTTGCTCTCTGAGGAGCGGATGGTCCTGCTCTCCCTGCTCTCCCTGCCCCCACCCTCCCTCTGCACGGACACTGGGCACATCTTTCTGCTCAGTGGAGGACTGCATTCACTCTCTGCTGACCGCCGGTGGACCTGGGCCCTGCCCACACGGTGTCCTCCCAGGTACCTCCTTCTCCCCTGTCCCCTCAAGCCAAGGTGTTCTGAAAACAGTCGCTGCCAACCATTCCCAATTTTAACAGCTTTGACAAATAAAAGTTAGGCAGTATCCAGGGGAACTAATTAGGTGGCCTTCAGGCACCTTAGAGGAAGAAGAAAAGTCACAACTGGTGTAAGAGGAAGAAACAACATTAAAAGAAAACAAGGGGGAACAAAATAAAAACCAGAGATAAAAAGTCAAGAGAAAACAGCGGCGCCTGAGAAACAAGAATTCCAGCCGCCAACTTTTACGGCGTCCAGCCCTGTTATTCATAAGCGAGTTTCCTCTCTCACAAAGGACCTTTTGCACGGTTTTCCCTGCTGCCTCCAAACCAGCTGCTCGCGCTGTTGTATCCTGAGTGATGATGAGGCTCTGAAAGGGTTTTTTGGGAACAGATGGCCAGGGGAGAGCTGGGGAATGTGCCAGCAGAGGGCTGGGCGGGCTGCCAAGGCCTGCGGTGACTGAGTGCCTGGGCTTCCAGCTCGCGTGCTTTCCCTGCCCTCTGCCCTCAGTGGCGCCAGCAGGCCTTCCCAGCGAGAGCTCGGAACATCTGGAGTCTGGGGCTGCCAGGAGGGGGGGCCGCAGTGGCGGCGGCGGGCGGGGGACCCTCTGTTCCTGCGCAGCTCCCATGGACTCACCACCAGGCCCGCCTCACAGAACAGCTAATCAAAACCACAGCGCCCGAATGGGAACCAGGCGTGCTCCCAGCTGCAGCCAGAGGCCGCCAGGCGACTTAACCCGGTGTCAGACCTCGCTGGTGGCACCCCCTAGCCCACCCCACCCTTACCACCCCCAGGGTCACCCCCAGCGGGCTATTGGCTCCCCGCAGCTTAATGAAGCCTCCACGTGCTGCAGCCCGGATGCTCACAGAGGAGCTGTCGCTCTGAGCAAGGCCCCGGCACCGAGCATTTGCAGGGTGCCTCCTGGGCGCAGGCCACCCTGCGGAGCAGTGCGGTAGCTCCAGGGCCAGACAGGCCTCAGGAGTTGACCAGCTCAGACTTCAGACCCAGAGACACAGACTGGAAGCAGCTGCACCACTTCTAGTCTCACAGCCTTGGTCAAGTGCCTTTCCCTTAGCCTCAGTGCCCCTTCTGTGCTGTGGGGGAAGGGGTCCGTGTTGTAAGGCATAAGGATAATGTGTGTGAGGTGCCTGGCATGCAGCCAGTGTGATTGTTGGTGGTAATCTGTTTACTGGCATTATTACTGCACGTGGCCAACGCCGTGCATGTGTTTTGGTGTGAGTCCATGAACTTTAGAAGCCAACGGGTTTCTGGTTTGGTTGCGTACTTGCCCCCTTCAAGGGTATAGGAGCAAGGTTTTGCCCTGAAGTGCTAAAGAGAGCTATTTGCCCTCACCTTCACTGTGGCCGGCCAGTCATTCACCCAGCCCTGGGGACCGCCCTTTTCTGAGGGATTCCTTTCTGGGATTCAGTATGAAGTTGTTGTCTCAGATGTAAATTCATGAGATTTCCTTTCTGGCACTCACTGAGAAAAATGCCAGCCCTTTCTCATAAGCGAGGAATCTTGTTTAATCCTTCCAGCAAGGTGGCAGGGAAAGTATGCACTTTAGGGGTGAGAGAACTGGGGATCACAGAGGTTGGGTAACGTGCCCAAGGTCACACATGCAGCTAGGAAGTGCCAAAACCAGGAGTCCAACGCAGGTCTCCAGCCCCAGAGCCCTGCACTTTGCCTACTTCATGGTCTCGCCAAGGGTCTCCCTGTTGTATTTTTGCGTGCCTTCAAGTTAAACGACAGCACCACGGGGAACTGAAAAGAACTGCAGTGTTCTCTCAACTTAACCCCAACTACACGCACTTTCTCCAGGTTCCAGGAGGGACGGCACACAGCCCCTGCAGCGCTTTCCAGAGGGGCACCTTAGCTGGAGGAAGGACCCCTCCAGGGTGCTCTGAACGGTCTCTGCATTCCAAGGGGTGGTCAGCTGGAGCAATGTGGGGGGCCTCCCAGGTCTCCTGAGTGGTTACTTCTGGTTCACCATGCCCGAGACCCCTGTTTTCATTCATGCACAACATGTTAGGAGAAGAGTGGGATCTGTGAGTACATGTGGGGCAGGGGGCAATGTGAAAAAGGAGCCGGGGTGGGGAGTGAATGAACGTGACAGAGGAGAGGAAAGCAGCCATCCAGCCTCCGGACCACCCGGGGCCGTCAGAGGGCAGCAGGAAGGCGGCTCTGAGCTCACCTGTGAGGCTCCCCAGCCAGCGCCCCCTCCAGCCCCGTCCCTGCCAGACTCCTGGACCAACGGTGTCAAGTGAAGAGGAGAAGCAGCAGCTGAGAGAACACTCCATGTTAGAACAAACAGCTGGTGACAAACGTCTATGTAATTGGAATGCCAGAAAAAAATAAATTGCATCCATTTTTATGACAAGAAGGAAATTTGATGGTGATTTCCCACCCACACTCCTTTTTCTCCCCAGCAAATGGTATTTAACTCAACCCCTCTGTGGGCTTTGAAAGCAAATGGAGTTTAACTCAACTGCTTGGCCAGCAGACTTAGAAACAGCACCTCCTCTCGCCCAGCGCACTCCCGCTGGGGCGGCAGGACAGGAAGCGGTAGGAGCCCAGATGCACCTCTCTTCCTGGCTGAGTGTCCCTGGGCAAGGTCCTCGGGCCCTCAGCCTCGCTTTCACTGTTTGTGCGGCAGGACAACACCAGCGCTTACCTTGCAGGGGTGGCGGGAGCGGTGGATGGGGTGATGTGTCAGAAACACGGAGCACCACGCCTGGCATGTAATCCAGGCTCTGAGAACGTCAGGTGTTACCAGTGACCTCAGGGCGCACCGCGCTGGGGTCTCGAGGCTCTCCGTGAGTGACTTTCATATCTGTGGGAAGTGCTGCGATGGCCGGAGGGGCCACCGAGGGTAACGCATTTCATGAGTTAGACAGAAAAAGGGGCCCAGGTGACCTGAGCTCAGAAGTCTAATGGAAAAGGGCCTTAGAAATCACTTCCATCAACAACTCACTTTACAGAAGTGGAGACTGAGGAGGCCCTCATGAGGGCGACTAAGAACACGGCAGGTGTGGACAATGCCAGGACAGTGGGCACTCTGGGGGCACAAGAGGCTCTGCACCCCGCGGCTGGATCCTGCCAGAGCAAGAGCTCTCCAGACTCTGCCTCATGCACTTGGGCTGGGGAACAGTCCACGGAAAGAGCAGCTGCCGCCGGGTCCCGTTGGAGGCCTGGGCTCAGCCACTCGGCCAGTGAGGAGCCCTTCGGAACCCTCAGCTCCCACTGACCCCTGACCCAAAACCAACATGCCTCCTCAGCTTGCCGCCAGCACCGAAGCTACAGACATCGGCACCCGAAACATTCTTCCAAAAAGGAGTAGGGCCACCCTCAGATTTGCCATCACCAAGGAAACTTCCCCTGCCCAGACATCAGCAGGAAGAGGAAGACATAGGTCGGAGGGAGCTGCACCAGCATTATGCCTGCTCTGGCCCCAGTGCCCACAGCCCCACAGCTTGAGGAGCAGCCCCTGACCTTGCAGAGCCAGCCTTCCCCGACTACACCAGCGCGCTGCAGTCACACGAGTGCAGGAACTGACTGGCCGTTTACCACCAGGGCTTAAAGTACACCATCCCTCTTAGTAGTAGTAGTAGTAGTAGTTGCTGTTGTTGATGTCATTAATACTCAATGGCTTAAAGCCCCTAGAGGGGGCTGCCCCAGGTGGTGGGAAATCGGTCCTTCCCTACTACTTCTCAGGTCTGGCAAGGCCCGCCCAGTGCAGGTGTGAAATAGTTCTGCCTCTCTTCATCCTTCTCGCCCTCCCCCTCCTCCTTTTCTTCCTTCTCTTCTTCCTCCTCCTCCCCCTCCTACTCCTGTCCCCTCGCCCCTCCTCCTCTTCATCCTCCTTCTCTTCCTTCTCCCCTTCTCCTCCTCTTCTTCCTCCACCTCCTCATTCTCCTCCTCCTCCTCCTCCTCCTCCTTAGCTTTCAGGAGTTGCTGCTTTAAAAACAGGAGCTGCGGAAACATGGCCCAGAGCCAGGTGCTTAACGTGCATTATCTCCGGCTGCAGCAGAAGTCGGAGCCGAGCTCTCCAGAGCCGCTCAACTCCTCCCGCCTGTCTCTCTGCTGGGAGGCCTCTGACACGGCCTCTGCACTACTGGGACTTCCAAATGGGGCTCCGGATTGCCGAAGCCACAACCTGCAAGGTCCAAAGAGGGAAAACTCACTGCTCAAGGGATGCGGGTGGCCCACCCCCTATAGGGAAGATCTGAAATGGGGAAGAGGATGCGCCAGGGGCCTTGGGGGCCAGCAGGGTCCACTTTAAATCCCATGCCTCACACAGGTCTAGAGAGACATGGCAACTGGGCAGGCAACTCGGCAGAGCTGCAAGGGATCTCGGGGGACCTGAGGCAGCCTCTTAAGGAGGCGACCTGAAAAAGGGTCGCCCACCCTTTTGGGGCATAGTAACTGTGAGGGAGCCATCTTCAAGTGGAACAGCTCAAACCATCCTCAGTCACGTCCATTACCATCCCAGATGCTATTTATCGAGGTCTTCCTTGTCTTCTAGTTTTTTCCTTTTTTTGCTTTCTGTCGCCTTAACCCTTAGGCTGTGCTCAGTGGCTGCAAGGGAGGGGTCATGGGGGCTTGACCTGGGCCCCAAATCCATACCCTCTGTCTACAGGGAGTATGGAGGGTCAAGTCCGCCCCACCATTAACATCCCATCACAGTGCCCATGTGCTCAGCATAGAGTTCCCCATTGTGTAACTTGCTTTAGGTGCTCAAGAAACATTGAATGAATGAATGAACGAATGAATGAATCTCTAGAGACACCATACCCCTTGGTTCTAGGTAACAAAACAGAGGCCTACCTCAGCCACTCAGGTTTGCTGGGCAGGTCACTGGAGACCACCCCTGAGGACACTTTGGAACTCTCACACCTGCACAGTGACAGAAATGCAGGGAGGCACAGCAGCAGAAGAGGGGTAGTCCTATGAGCTCCCAACCTGCCAGGGTAGAATGCTGGGCCCAGGGAAGCCCTCAGAGGTCCCAGAAGCTCCAAGGACCTTGTCCCGTCCCTCTATCTAGGTCCCCTTGGCAGCGGTGACTGCTCAGGACTAGCACTTGGGAGATGGCGGTCACAGGGCAGCCTGCTTGGTAGGAGGGTGACACAGAATACAAGCTGCTCAGTGCCCTTCCAAGGTATCAGGACCTCCTCGTGGAGAGTCAGAGTGGAAGGGACCTTAGAAATCACTAACGATTTACTGTCACCATCCCTGTTTATTGACAAGAAAACTGAGGCTCAAAGAGGTTGAAAAACAGGTCTAAGACGACATAGGTCGCAGGCCAGGACTTTGAAGTCAGGGCTGTCTGATGCTCTTCACCACAATCTTCCACTCAACCTCCCGATCTGGACAGCAGGAGTTGGTCCAGATGGTCTCTAAAGTGTCTTAGAGTTAGTGACTTCAGGGGAAACCAAAACCTCATCTCCCCTGGGCATCTTCACTCTACTGTCCCTTCTCTCTTCGCCTCACGAGTGTCGGCCTCCTCCCCAGCCCAGGACACTGTATGTGCCAATCAAGGACCATGGACTGCTGTCTGTGGTGAGTGAGGGGAGAATCAGAAAGAGGGGCACCACGGTGCAGAGATGGAGAAAATGGTGCCTGCCCTCTTTGCCCATCCGGTCCTCCAGACCACCCGAGTGCCAGGGGAAGTTCACAGAGAGTTTACAAACCCCCTTTGTCATAGAGTGCCGCATGGAGCCATCAATCACGCCCTTAATTTACTTATGTCACTTTCCAGTGGGAAGCCGCCCTGCGAGCAGTCACTGGTGCTTCCTTTCACCCACTTGATGAAGATCTCATCTAACTGGTCCATGTTAATCACTCCCAGGAACGCAATGTGCAATTATCACAGCAGCAGCAGCTGGCTGGCTGTGAGGACACGCCAGGGCCCTCCCTGGTACAGGCGGGAGAAGCCACGGACAGCCTTTCTGGCAGGGGCCCAGGGGCCCCTGGGAAACCTAGAGAACCCTAAGGGCCTGCTGGGAAGGAGGGAGGGGGAGTGAGAGTCAGGGGAGGGGGAGGGGCAGGCCAGGAAGGAAGAAACCCATGGGGAGTGCAGGTTAGCTGGCTCCCTGCCCTCCCCATGTCTGAACACCCAGGGGAGCCAGCCACCCTCCTCACAGATACAGACTGGGTCCCGCCTCTGTCACTGTCCCTCAAGCTGTGGGAACCGAGATCCAGAGGGTTGCCACAGGCCTTGCTTAGCACTGCGTGACACTGGTCCCCAGCTGGAAATGCTGAGGCACAGGCCATCTGGGAGCTGTAGTTATGCTCAACATCTTTCCTCTTGCACGTATTTCTCTGAACACATCAGGCTTCCACAGGCTGTTCCTTCTGGCTCATCTGCCTGGCAATCTCTTGGTTGTCCTGCTGATCCCAACTCAACTACCACTTATACTAAGATGCCCTTTTAAACTCGCCTGGGTAGGAAAGGTATCTGTCCCTCCTCTGCCTGGCCTTCCACAGCCCCTAGCACAGGCCTCAGGGACACCCTCACCTCACTGTTCTGCCCTTACATACTGGCGAGAGGGTCTCTCTAACCATCTGTACGGTGCGTGGGGTCTGGGACCCTATGTTTATCATCCCGATAGTCCTGCCCAGCCTGCTCAGGTTGGGGGTCAGCAAATCCCTCCCAGAATGAATGAGTGAGTGAATGAATGAATATCATCCACCTTAATGCACGGCCTCAGACAACCCACAGGCCAAGTCACACTCCCAAAACTTGCCCAAGGGTTCTCTGGGCTTTCATCTGCTCAGGGGATCCCATCCTGATATGTCATGTATGAGGGCCCACATGGGGAATTCAGCACCAGAGCACCGGAAGACTGGAAAGAGCTTCAGAGACAAGCTGTTCTCATTCCAGTGATAAGCAAACCCAGGTCCAGAGGCCCTGGGTGACTGTCGAAGGTGACCAGCAGCCCCATCACCAGATGTAGGGTTACATCCATGATCCCAGAACTGTGAGGGGCTCTCAAGCTGGGACCACCCCAGCAAAGCTCCAAGAGGCTGACTTTGCTGGCCCTTTGGAAGCCTGGGTGAGTGTAGGACACCCCAAGTTCCTGTCCCCACCTCCCCATCCTCTCCCAGAGGCTGCTACCTGAGACGCTGGCACATACCTTGCGCTTCTTGGCACGTCCCTCGGCCTGCAGGGTGCGGGTGCAGCGCTGCACGCACTCGGAGAAGCTGAGGTTGCTGCGGTCGGCGCTGTAGTCGAGGTCAGCCAGCCGCGCCAGGGACAGGATGTAGTTGCAGGCAATCCTCAGGATGGCCAATTTGGATAGCTTCTGCCCATAGGAGTAACACGGCACCTGGTGGGTGAGAAGGCGTCAGGAGGAGCTGCCGGGGTCTCTGTGCCGAGCATGACCCTACGGGTGCCCTGGCCAGGCAGGTATGGAGCTGCTCACGGTGACATCGCACCACCTGAGAGGGGCTGCTGGGCAGCAGAGGTGGCCTGTCTAAGCCCATGACCAAATTTTATTGTCTGTTCTAGACACCCGCTGTTTCCTCACACACATCTCGGCTCATGCACTCACAAACCCGGGGAGCTATACAAATTTCCACATGGTAGAGGAAGAAGCCAAGACTCAGTTCATGCCTGCAAGTTGGTCTGAACAGAGCACGGTGAGCCCCCATCCTCTCCCCAACCTGCCCTGCAAACAATTTTAGCAGCTCTGATACTCTATTCATTCACTCATTCATTCAGTAAGGCTGGTTTTGCTGGGCCCTTGAGGTTCTGACAATGAATAATGTGATTCTTACCCTCATAACAGAGTCAGGGACCCTGGGAGCATAGCAGAAGGAAAGGTGCCAGCGCTCAGCGGGCAGGGCACACACATGGTTGGTTTTCCTTTCTTTTCCTCCTTTTCTTTATGCTCCTTCTGAACCTGGGCTGCTGCCGGGCAGACAACGCATGCATTCCAAATGTTTACAGCCCCAAGCAGACCTAACACATCTGTCGGTGGTTCGTCACCAACTTGCACTCGCTAACTGCACCAGGATTTGTACCAGGCAAAGAGATGGAGGCTCTAATTTTTGAACCTTGTCCACCAATGTTGGCGCCGCACAAGCAAAAGCCTAAAAAGCCTGTGGCACAGTTATGTGTTGTGACGTGGAGAGGACGCCACCAGGTCCCTCTGAGAGGGGCTCATGGCCAGAGCCGTTGCCGCCACGAGGCATCCTTCAACCACATGGCCGAAGCGCGCTCCACCAGCCACCGAGGCTCCAGGTTGCTTCCTCTCTCTGGCTTCCCAGGATCTATACACAGCAGATCTGCCGCCAGTAGCTGGTACTAATTACCCTCATCCCACAGGGTGGGACCCCCAGGGTGCATCCGTTCAACAAGTATCTAATGAGCAATAACCGCCCTCCCCCCGCCCATATGCCAGGTACTATTCTAGGTCAGTGACTCTCTACCAGGGACAATTTTGTTGCTCTGGGGACAGTTAGCAATGTCCTCAGACATTCTTGATTGTCACTGCTGAGAGCAGGGGGCGGGCATGCCTGTTGTAGGTAGAGACCAAGGACGCTGCTGAATATCCTACCACGAGCAGGATCCTACGATGCCCCCACCGCAAAATGTCAAAGATGCTGAGGTTAAGAAGAGCTATTCTAGGCCCTGGAAATAAAGCGCGAACAGCGTGATCATCTCAGACCAGGACCCTAAATGTAACGGCCACTTTGATCTCACTTTGAACCTCACTTTGCCCATAAGCTTTCTCTGACTGCCCCGCCCCAACCCTAGACCAGGAGGCTGAAGGAAAGGTGGGAAGTGCCTGTGCTTGGTGGTGCTCCATCAGCACCCACCCATCGGACCTTAACTCCTGCTGAGACTCATTTCATGGCCAGTCTCCCTGTGCGCTGCAGGGAGAGGCCCCTGTCTGCAGAGCCCAGCACAGGTCCTGCTCGTAACAGGCACTTAAAAGGGTTTGTAGAATAAGATGAATGCTCTCCCTCCACATTCACTGCGTGACTCCAGAATGTTTAGAACTGGGTTCAAAACCTCTCCTCCTCCTAAGGATGAAGATTTAGCTATTTGGCCTGGAACGTAAGCACACAAACCTTTTGGTTACCTGGTTCGACCGTTACCTGGCTCTAGCCTTTCCTAGCTACGACACCTTGGGCAAGTGACATCATTTTTTTGAGCTTTGGCGGTCTCGTCACATTGCTAACAGGACTGACCTCACGGCGTGGTAAGGATTAAATGAGATGACATAGGCCCTGCTCGGAGTGAGGCCTACACAAGTCAGCAAAAGGGTACAGCTGGTGCTGCAGATCTCCGAGGGGCAGGTCCAGAGAGGGCGAGAGCGGGAAATCTGGAGCCCAGACAGTGACTGCTGAGCCCCTACCCCAAGGGGTTCCTGAGACACACCCACACCAGCAGCAAGGTTTGCTGTCACTTTTTAAAATGCGCCAGGAGCCAAGGAGTTGTCCCTCACCAGGCTAGGAAACCCAGGGAGGGGCAGGGAGACGACGGAGAGAACGCCAACCTTCAGTGCATTTCCCCTTCCTACCTCCCACTCCCAGCCTGGCCACCGCTCCAGACCCATCCAAGAAAAGCCGGCAGAACAATGCACTTTGCCTGTTTCCAACCAGAGGCCAGAGGAGCCTGCTTTATCAGCACGAACAAATAAACAAGGTCTGTGGGACCAAAAGGCTCCTGAGAATCCCAGGACAGAGGGTCCCAGGAAGGGAGCGCCTGCCTGGTGAAGGCCCTGGACACGGGACACAGCTCTGTGACACGGGCCCTAGTGTTGTTTTCATCCAGAGGCCACGCTGGGAGGCTCAGCTCTGGGAGCCCTTGGCCCCTGAACAGCTGGCTGCCCTGCCGTGGGGAGCTGGGCTCTCAGGAGGGTGCGGCTCCTGGGGAGCCAGGATGGCTGCAGGAATACACAGGAACAGATGAGGTCAAGGCCAACCCAGGGGCTCCTGGGCCAGGTTCTGGGCCAGTTCTGCCCCAGATTTGTCACTGTGTCACTGCTCCTGTCAAAGTCCAGGTCTCACAGGAACACTCTCTATTGAGTGCTGTGTGTACAAGGTATTTCAATTAGTTTTATCCCATAAAAATCTTCCCCCCAAAAAGATTATCACCCCATCTGTACATACGGAAACAGAGAGGTGACACACTGGGCCCCAGGTCACACGGCTAAGACCTGTCTGGGACCAGAAGTTTGTCTAGTGCCCAAGGAAGGCACGCGGCCACTGGACTCTCCCCGCTCCCACCACCAGAAGTGGCCATATATGGGACACCGAGGGCAACTTTTGATCATATCACTCTTCCTCCTCACCCCAGCCCCGCAGGGGGGGTGCTCCTCAGCCCACCTGGCTGACTCCAGATCCTCCTGGTCCCCAAGCTGCAGGATGGAGCACCTGGGCCTCCACAGCCCAGCTAAGAGGCATCCCAGCCTGGGCCACTACTGCAAAGTTAGACTCCAATGGCAGGTTCTAATTCTGGGAGGCCAAGGGGTGGAGGAAAGAGCTGGTCTGAATCCCAGCCACTTACCAGCAGTGCAACTTTGGGCAAGTGCCTTTCACCTCTGAGCCTCAGTTTCCTCATCCGGAGAATGGGGCCAACAATCCCTGACCACCCTCCACGACCACTTGGGCCAGGCCCCCCCTTACTGTTTATTGTGGTCTGCCCAGGCAGGCAGGGCGCTGAGTATTTTGCACACTGTGCCTGCCTTCACCCTCAAACAGCTCCAAGAGGCAGAAAGCATCACTTGTACTTGACAGGAACATCTGATAGTGGGTGTGTAAGAACTTCCCATGACTCTCAGCTGGTGGGAGATGTTTGGGGTTTTGAACTCTCACCTTAGCTGGGCTTTTCCCAGTTAGCCAAAAGCAACTGCTTGGGGATTCACATGGGCCTGTATCGCCTAAGAGGAGGAGGTGGACAGGCTACCCTTCCAAACTGCAGACGGAGAGTTCTAGACTGGTCCCATGGGATCCCAGCTTTTGTGCATTACCTCTTTGAGCGTGCATAGGGAGACCCCGAGCCCGGCCACTGCACTGCCCGCACCAGACCCCGCAGCAGCTGTCTGCTCACCCTGGTCAGAGGACACAGGCCCAAGGAGGCAGCAGGGTCACTTGGCTCCAACTCCTGAGACACTGCCCACCTTCTGGGAAAGTAAAAGGACCTGCCTTGTGCTCACCCCATGAAGATTTTTCAGCTTCAGAAGAGCAAATTTGGGGATTGCCATGAGGTCCCATATGCCCCCAGAATATCCATCCCATCCACCCAAAGTTGGACCCTCTCCAGGCTCCAGGAAGCAGGAAAATAAAAAAAAAAGGCACTGGCCTGGGAGCCCGAGGACCTGGCTCTACCCCTGGCCATCCACATGACCCAGGGAGGTTCATAACCTTAGGGGGCCTCAGTTTTCTCACCGATAAAATGGGCATCAGAATACCTGCTACCTCAGAATGGGATCACTGTGGGAAAATACAAAAAGGTGCTACAGAGAAACCAAGCCAAGAACCTACCAGCCAATGCAGGAGAAGCCTGGAAGCCCCCTCCCCTCTGGCCTCTGTACCAGCTCCTACCCACCCTTCACACCGAGCCCAAGGCACCCTCCTTGAAGCCCACTGAGACTCCTGCACCCCCAGAGCTCCAACACTTCCCATGAAACACAGCTCAGCACTTGATTCCACTTGAAATGACTGTTAAAATTACTATGTCAGCGAGCACAGATTTCCTGAGACAAAGACTCTGTGCAGAGCTGTTCAAGGTCCTTGTCAAGTTCTACACAGCAACAGGCTAGACCCTGAGAACCTGAGTTTTAATAAGTAGGAGCCATGCACCCGGGTCGGATAGGCCTGGGTACAAATCCTGGTCACTTGCTTAATCTCTCTGTGAGTGCCCTCACCTGTAACACGGGAGGCAGACTATAGGCCTGCTCAGGGCAGCTCCTTAGCAGCCTCCCTGGTGACTGTGGACATGAGGGAGCAGGATAGAGGAGTCTGAGACTGAGAGAGGAGAGAGGGTAGTGGCACTACCCCCGCAGCCATCCTGGGCCACCGTTTGCCCCTGTGGTGAAGATCCCCTGGGAGATTCCAGGGACAGCTGAGGAGGTACCCAGGCCTCACCTACTTGGCACCTCCTTCATGAAGAGGCACCTCAGCAGATCCTGAGTGCTCCCCACTGATCCCTCCAGCCTCTGCCTGCAAGGTTGCCATTCCTTCATCAAGGCTAAGGGGCTTCCCACTTTCAGGGTAGAAAGGCAATCTGCATATACAACAGATGCCCCAAGAGTGAGCACGGTCTGGGAGCCAGAAGGTTCTGCCAGAAGCCCGAGGCCCAGAGCTCTCTGGCCCCCCCCCTCACCCACCCAGCAAGGCCAGGCTTCCCCCTCAAACCCCTCCCACCTGGTCCTGGAGCAGCCTCGCACATGGGCCAGGCCCAGCTGTGCACACATGGCCTTCACATGAGGGGGCGGGGACGGCCCCATGCAGCTGGGCTGGTGGCATGTGCTGAGGCCTGACCATCTGCCCCACACACCCACCAACCTGGCCTTACTATCACGCACCCCAGCCCAGATGGCCTGTCCCCGATATGCATCTCTGTGGCTAAGCAGCCCCTCCCCACAAACTCCCTCCCTGCTTGAGGGGATAGTAGGATGCACAACACCGGAGGCTGCCCAGCTTCCTTAACGCTGAGGGTGGGCAGCTCTGGGGTGTTCAACAGGCCAAGTAACAGAGCTATCGAGAGCCTGGGCATTGAAGTGACTCACTGACACCGATTCAAAGCTGGGCTGGGCAATGACAGTGGTACACAGCCATGCAGGCTGTGCCTGCACCATGCCAAGAAGGCACCAGTACCCTGGAGACTAGTGAGTAGCATGCCAAGGAGGTGTGTGGTGCAAAAGCTGCAAGGCTTCGATCACCTGACATAAGCTCTCTGAACCTGTCTCACCACCTGTGAAGTATTTTCTCCACACTGGAAGAGGAAGCCAGAGGGGTCAAAAAGGTCTTGAACTGGCACTCGGAGGACCTGGGTGCCAGCCTCGCCCTGCTATTCGTCAGCTGTGATGCCCTGAGTATGTGGCCTCCCCAGTTCGGCAAGAGTCTCCCTAGCTGCAGAGCGAGCAGGTGGACAGGCCTTCTGCGATCCTCCTTTCCTGAGGGGTGGGTTGCAGCCCACTCCATAGGCTGTCGCCCTCTGCAGGCATCGAGACGCTGAGTGCTCCACTGGGCCCACGGCCCACTGTCCCAACTGGCATTGCTAAGGTCAGTGCCCAGCCTGGTCTGGATCAGCTACTTGACCCCTCCACTCCAACTCACTGAGCAAACATCTTACCAAAACCCAAGCAAGACACTGGCTCAAAAGTCATAGGAGTTCTTTTCCCCAGTTCGATTCCCTTCCCATGGATGGACACAGGCACTGCTGCCCACCCCACCCACAGGAAGAGCAGAGCGTGATCCAAAAAGAAGATCATGTTTTCTGAACTGTTTTGTTGCTGGCTAAAGCCCAGAGAGGGTGAGTAACTTCCCCAGAGTCACACAGGAAGTCAGAGGCTGAGCAAAAAAAAAATCTCACTACAGTAGCATCCACCCCCTGTCATTCTCCATTCCCCGTGTGGGTGGGAGCAAGGGACACTTACCAGCCCTTCTTAGATCTCCCCTCCCTCTGAGAAAATGAGAAGCCTAGAACCCCAGGGCAATCTTATCTAAAGTGGTATTGTAAAATTGCCCCTCCCCACCCATTCCCCCCCTCCTCTGCCCAAGACACTGTGCCCCAAACTGAGTAGTTCCTGACCCACCCCAGAGCTAGATTCTGAAAGATCCCCCAACTAACCAGTGCCCTCAGCAGACCTGCCTGCTTCACCACGAAAAGAAGGGCAGCGGTGAAGGGATCTCCTGGGAGGGCTCTCACCAGCCAATTCCTGAGGCCATCCCTGGGGAGGAGCAGTAGGCTTGCAGCCCGGGTCATTCAGGACACCAAGGGAAGGGGCGTAGAGCACAGAAGGACCCTGAGTGTGTGGCATCCCTACTGGGAGCTGGGGGCTAAAGAGGGGATGCGGGACCCTTATGTTCTGGCAACCCCAGAACCCGGACCGTGCCAAATGCCTGAAGGGAAAGTCTTCTCCCCTTCCTCGCTAGAGACAGATCTCCACATTCTCCCTTTCTATCCCCCGCCGCTCCCAAGGCACACCAGGAGACAAATACTCAATGCCATGAAAGTTAACTAGGAGAGCTCAAGTCGGACACAGACAGGGTCACCCCGTGGTGAGGGGCGGGGCGGACCGGGGCATGCCTTGGGGGAACCTTCACCCTCACTTTACAAACTAAGATACTTACCAACGCTAGGCAACGGTCACTACTCCAGGAGGCCCCAAACCTGTCAGGTCCTGGGGTCCACCGGGCGGGGACAGCTTGCCTCTGGCACACACTCTCAGTCTCCCTAAATTCCCCGGGGCACTCACCACCCACTCTGGCAATTTTCCCCAGGGCGCAGTGAGCGTGTGCGGCGGGGAGCCGGTACCTGCTTCCTCAGCGCCTCAAAGGCTGCGCTGATGGTGTGCACCCGCGTCCGCTCCCGGGCGTTAGCCAGGAGCCTCCGGGTCTGCTGCAGGGCTTTGATCTCGGAGGAGGCGGCGGTCGCTTCGCCCGGCCGTTTCCTAGGCGACGCGGAGGAATCCGGGTGGTTATTGTAAATTACGTGTGAAATTGATGAGTAGGAACTTTCCCCGGGGCGCGTGGGGGGCGCAGGGGGCGCAGGGCGCACCGAGGTCTCCGGCGGCGCTGGGGGCGCGGAAGGCACGGGGCGGGCAGGCGGTGCGCACAGCAAGATGCGGGGACGCAGGCCGGGTTCCCGGAAAGGCTGCACCTCGGGACCTCCAGGTACCTGGCCCTGGGGTGCCGCCGGCGGCGGCGGCGTGGAGAGTCCGGGTCCCACAGCGCTCAGGGCGAAGCCGCGTTTCCGCGCCTCCAAGACCTCCGGCGCCCGGGTGCCCCCGCGATCCCCAGCGGTGTCCGGGCCCGCACCTGAGGGAATGGCCGGGGCCACGGGGACTGGCACCGGGGCCGAGACCGGCTGCAGCCGCTGGGTCCTGTCCCGCAGCCCGTTGGTGGCACTGGCGCCTTGCTCCGGCCCTTCCAAGTCCAATCGGAAAGTTTTATAACCATTCGCACGCCGCGCCGGCTCCTTGCCTTTCCTCTTGAGCTTCTTGAGGCCGTTCAGCTCCTTCACGCACACGGTCTTCCACGGCCCGTCCTCGAGAACTGGGATGTGCTTCATGGCGCGGGCAGCGCGCGAGGCAGGGGCGTGGGGCTGCCCGGAACGCGCGCCCACCGCGCTCGCTCTGCACGCGGCGCCGCGTTCTGCCCGGTGGCCGTCGCAGTCGGCGCCTCGGAGGCTCGAGCTCTCGCCTGCTCTCCCCCGCCCGCCCTCCCTCCCTCTCTCCCCCGCGCCCCGGGCAGCTGTGCCGCGGGCTCCGCGAAGCCGCGGGGCAATCCCTTCCCGAGCGCTCAGAGTGTCATCTGAAGTCACGGCCGCCGTGCCAGCATTTCTGGAGCACGCCCGCTGCGCTCCATCTGTGTTTGTTTAGCCTCAGTTTACACAGAAGCCCAGTTCGCGAGATCAGTCAGCGCCGCCGCCCGGAGAGCAAGCAGCTCCCGCCGCCACCGCCTCCCAGCCCGGCCGCCCGAGCCGCGAGCGCCTTTAAAGAAACAGGAAGCATTTTTCAAAACAGCTGGGCTGCCGGCCGCCTTCTTTGTCCGCGTCCTCGCTACCTTCCCCCCACCCCCACCCCTCCTGCCCAGAATCGGCCTCCGCGGGCTCTCCCTCCCCAGCCCCTCCTCCAGCTGGGAGCGCTGCTCTGTTCCCGAGGACTGTCAGCTCTGCGCGGGACTGCCCGAGCACGTGGCTCCGGGGCCCTTCCCCACAGCCGAGCGGGGCCTTGCTGACCTCCCGGGATGCAGCGTGGACAGTCCGCACCGAGCGACTCACGGTTCACCCCTCCACCCTAACTACCTCGAAGCGATGGAGGGGAAAAAACGGAGCAGCAACTTCGGGGGCGGGGCGGTTCAACGGGAAGAGAGAAAGGCTCTGGAGTGTCTGGTACCGCAGCCCCTTTCTGCCACTTGGGGAAGCGAAGAGGACAGGGGCAGAAGACCTCAGTGACAGGGAAACTGAGGCTCTGAAAGGAGTGTGCTTTTCCATAGTCACACAGCAAGTCAAATGGGCCCTCAAGAGGTCGAGTGGGGTGCACGCTTCCGATTTAGCCAGACTTAGCAACTGTGAGAATTCCAAGACACCTCACCCCAGGCTGCCCGCTAAGCCCAGATTTGCTCACCTGTGAAATGCCGAGAACATCAACGCCTCAGTCACTGCCTTGCTGTGAGGAAGTACCAGGCACATAGCAGGCAGGAGCCGAATGGTAGCTTTGGTTATTATTACTAATAACAGAGGCAGAATAGCCCTCAGAGGCAGGTTCTCTGGGTTTAAACCGCAGCTCTGCCACTTACAAAGTGAGTGACCTTGCATTAAGTTACTGAACCTCTGTGCCTCCCTCTTGTCTGAAAATGGAGGTAATAAAGGGTACCTTCCTCCCAAGGGGCTTGTGAAGATTCATTGTACACATGTGTGCAAACCACACAGAGCAGTGCCTGGTATAAAGCGAGATCTTTGCAGTGCCCGCGTTATTGGGTCGGAGCCCAGCTCCACAGGCCCTCAGTTCTCTACCATGCCTCTGGAGACTCTGGAAAGCAGGCCCTCATCCAAGCCCCACATCCCAAGGCTGCCCTGGAAGACCAACACAGGACTGCACTCCTCGCAGGTTCCTTCTGTGGCAGCTCCTTCTAAAGTGGTGGTTGCTCCAAGCAGTTTGGAAAGAGGAGATGGACCCTTGACCTGGCCTTGGGCTCTGGCCTCTGCAGCCGCTGGGATCTTCCTCTTTGTGGTTTCAGTCCTGCACTCTCGCCCCCAGACCCACCAGGCCTGCTGGGGCCTTTCCTGGGAAAATGCAGGGCTCACACACAGTCCAGAGTCCAGGGGAGAATGCCCTGGGAGTGGGGGTGGCCTATGGCATCCCAAATCCTGGAGGTAAGATGGGGTCTGGGCAGACGATTCCGGGGCAGGAGCGTAGAGCTGGGCCTGAGATTAATCTTGGCTTTTCAACTGTTGAGTCCCATGACCCTGGGAAAGACAGTTTATCCCACTGGGGCTCTGTTTTCTCACCTGTCCTTGAGGATATTTCTGTTCAGCTAACCTCTCAGAGTAGTTGGACAAGTAAAAAGAAATCATGATGTAAAAGGACTTTGGCATAAGGCTTCAAACATACACTCACACGTCCACTGTCCCACGGGGACACACATGGAGGAGGCATGCAGTTTTCTGATTATAGTAAATGCAAAACCTCATTTTTTCCACTGAGATGGGTTCCAGAGTCACAGCACATTTACTTCTCAAGGCCCCCCACCCTTCCCTGGACACCGGATGTCTTCCTGCAGTTTAGCTATGCCCTGAAGGCCAAGGGAGTGCCTCAGCAAGGAGCCCTCATCCTCTTGCTGTTTCCCCACCCAGCCAGAGACCCTAAAGTGCCGGCCTTTGCTCAAAGGTCTCCTGCAGCTCTCCTCTGCAGAGTACTGTTTTCCTTACCCTTTGGTGGCTGTTTCCATCCTCTCCTTTTCCTGTCAGCCATGGTTGACCACCACAGCCCCCTGTCACCCTTGGTGGCCTCTGCACATGCTCACTCAGAGGTATTGCCACCACTCGTCCTCCACTGGGGACCTGTCTGAGCTCTTGGGCTTGTGAGCTCCTGGAAGGCTGCTGTTTCCTTCTTCTCTGTCTCCAAGGGTCCATGCCCGGGAAACCTCTGCTGAAGAACAGCCAGCCCACATGCCCTTCTCATTCTCCAGATCCTGGCCAGACCCTAAGACCCCAACTTGCCCGCTCTCCATGCATCTAGCCAGTCAGTGACAGAAATGGGGGAAAGCCTCCTCTCCACAGCTGCTAAAGTATGCTCTGGGCCTCAGTTTCCCCTCTGTAAAGTGTGGATCATAAGTGTGTGCCTCACAGGGCTGGCATGAGGATTAAATGAGGCTGCACGTACAGCGTTCAGCATGGGCACAACACAGAGTGGATGGCTGCCTTCAGCACCGTGGGTCAACACAGATGCCCAGGCTCCACCTAGCCCAGCTCCTGCCCCAGACTGGGGCTGCAATTGCAAACTGGGTGTCCATGGCTAGTTGGGGTATGTGGAAGTCTCTGGCATGACTGAAAATCATTCCTAAAGAGGCTAGGCTGTGAGCCAGGAAAATCACATGTCTTGGTCAAGCATGGAGGTTGTCACTCATGTTGATCCTGAGTCCCTCACCAACTCCCCCAAATAGAGAAGCTCCCTGAGATCCCGTCCATGGCACCTCAGCAGGGCAAGGGAGTGGATACTGTACTGGGTGGAGGTGGAATGGGATGGCGACCTGCCTCCAGTCTCCCACGACACACTCCCTACCCCTCACCACTCAGCCTCTCCCGCTGGTCAAATGGCAGAACCCCAGGGTTGACATCAGGCAAGCCTGTTGTGTGGCCTTCAACACCCTTTTACCTCTCTGAGTCCCAGCTTGTTATCTGGGCATTGTCCCCTGAGTCATAAGATGGAATGGTCTTTAGAGGAACAGCAGGCCAACTGTAATGGGCCCAAGTGATGTGAAGGTTCCCTGTTGTCATTTCCAGCCCGTCAAGTGGCAGACTTTCATTGTCCATCTACCTGCCTGTCTACAACCTCCAGCCTAAGCTTCAAACCTAGGACTTGGATTCTGCCTCCTTGAGAAGTGGGAAGAGATCCCAGCCAGGAGCGCCCCCTGGTGGTGTAACACTGCCTGGCTTGCACACAGCATCACTCTCCCGCAAGAAACTTCTCGCTGATGGTGCAGCTAGGTTCCTGGCCCTGCAATGACAGTACGTGGATTTCATGAATTCATAGAGTCGCCAGGATGAAAGACACTCGAGGCTCCAGGCAGTCTCACTGCTTACCTTGGACGGGACAATGCAGACATCCCCAAGAAAACTTATACCCTGCATTCTTTAAATCACCCTCCACTAAATCAACTGTCTGAGGCTAGCGTAGTGGTGCCACTGCGAGGTCCCACATCCCCTGGACCACTGGCCCAGAAGACAAAAAGGAAACTAGAACAGGAAGGGAAGGCAAGAGCTTATGGCTAAAGCACTGGGAACAAATGCTAGAAAGCCATGCAGTAATAATTATTGCCACACAGGGAGTGATTTCACTAAATCCTTATAGCAGCCCAAGGAGGCAAGGCCACTCTGCAGGTAGGAAATGAGGCTCCTGGAGGAAAAGACTTGCCAACACACTGGAAATAGCAGAAGTGGGACTTGAACCCAGGCCAGCTGACCCCAAAACCCAAGCTTTGAACCACGTGCTTTCCTGCCCCCAAAGAGTCCCGTGACCAGCATGGGGGTGGGAGGTGAGTAACTGGGCCACCTGCAGGCCTGGCTAGTTTGGCAGCCTGGGTGTCCTTGCATGTGCTGCCAGCCTGGGTGAGCTTCCTGATTTCCACCTCTCAGTAGGAGCTGCTGGCCTCCCTTGGACCAGCCCAGTGCCCTTCCAGCTCCTTCCAGGTAGGGGTCAGATGGCAGGGGCACCACCTTTGGACATTCAAGAGTCTCAGGCAAATGGATCCCATGTCTTGGTATCTAGACTCTGGTGCCATTCCACGGGTGAGGACAGGACAGCTGTGCGGGGTGGCAGCCAGTGATTGCTATCTTCTTGGGCAGGTGAGATGGAACCTTGGATACTTGTTCCACAAAGCCCTGTGTTTCTGAATCTAGAGTCCTCGTTTCTGAATGTTTGTATTGTTCCAAAGTGGGTGTGTCACCCATTAGAGAAAGGGGGAAAGAATGGAAATTCAACTGCCAGGAGGAAGCAGAACGCAGGTGATTTGGTGCCCCCTGGAGTCGTACTCACAGCAGCTATGGATGGGACCACCCACAGCCATGAGCAGAAAGTGGAACACTGTCGGCCTGGTGGCCCGCAAGTGATAGTGCCCACGCTGCCACCATTAAACATCAGGACGTTGGATCCAGGCGTCAGCAAAGAGACAGCCAGGCAGGTAGCTCTTCGGGACTTACTCTCCAGTCTTCTCTCTCTCTACCCCTCTCTCTCTGTGTGACCATTCCAATTATGGAACATTGGGAGTCTTTGGGTCCAGGACATGGGCCAGATGAGGGTACTGCAGGAGGGAGAGAAGGGGGCCTTCAGCACTCCTCTGAGACCTAGCTAGGGCGCAGCTTCTCAGCAGTGAGCTGTGCTCTTCTGTGAATGAAGCAGGTTCCCCTGCAGAGGGCATGGCTGCAGTGGGTCAGGGGGAAAGAAGGTGCTCAATAGGCAACAGGAGGAGCCTGGCATGATGGGCAGGCAGGTGTCAGGTTTCCACACAGTTATCCTGTTAAAACATAGGACATGTCATGTCTTTCCTCTGCTCCCAGGCTCCCAGTGACTTCCTACTTTTTCTCAGATGTGTTAGGGGTGCCATGAATTTCTTCTCTCTCTGCATGCATGAAGAGGTGTCACTTAATTCTCCACCCCTGTGAATCTGGGCTAGCTAGCAACTGCTTTGGTTAATGGAGCCCTGTGAAAGTGGAAGTGATGCTGTCCTTTAAGGGGACCTGCTATTTCTGAGTCCTGCCGATTGGAGCCCTTAGTTACACTATGAGAAGTCCAAGTTATTGTGCTGAAAAGAGAGGCCACCTGGAGAGCTCCACGTGCCAGACCTGTGAGTGGAGTCTTCAGGTGCCTGCAGCGCCAGCCTCTCTATTCTGGCTGCAACCACACGGGAGAACTAGAGCAAGAACCACCGAGCTGAGGCCAGTCAACCCACAGAATCATGGGAACAAAATACTACATTGTGTGTTAAGCCATTGTAGTATGGGGTAGTTTGTGATGCAGCAGTTTGTTATGCAGCAGTGGCAAACTGGAACGTTAGAATAGGAGCCAAGCCCTGGGTGGATAGTTCAGTTGGTTAGAGCATTGTCCTGATATGCCAAGGTTGCAGGTTTGATCCCCAGTCAGAGCACATATATACAAGAATCAACCAATGAATGCATAAAAAAGTGGGACAACAAATCAATGTTTCTCTCCCTTTCTAACTAAAACGAATAAATAAAAAAAATAGAATAGGAGCCCATCTGTTTCTGCATTCTTCTCTAACCCCATCCCCTCTACCCTTTCCGACCCCCACCTGCACCCGTCACTCCGCTCCAACCACGCTGGGCTCCTTTTCACTCCTCACACCTATCCAGCAACTCCTCCTGCCTCAGGACCTTTGCACTGGCAGTTCTCTTTGCCTGGAATGCTTAGCACCAGGTAGCCCGATGACTCATTCCCTCACCCATTTCTGGCATTTTTATGTCACCTCGGTGAGGCTGTCCCTGAGCACCCCATATAAAATGTGTACCCTCCCTGTTTAGTATTTCTACCTCTTCCCTGCATTAATTGTTCAAGCACTTACCACTGTCATCTGACACTGTACATGTGGGTGTTTTATTTGCTTGTCTCCTCCACTAGAAGGTTAGTTCTGTAAGAGCGGGGATTTTTGCCTGCCTTCTTCCTTGCTGGGCCCTAGCCTCTAGAGCAGTTCCTGGTACACAGTAGGCACTCAGTAAATACTTACTGAATGAAGGAAAGCCCACTCACAGCTCAGCTTAGACCAGGGCTTGCTCAGCGGTGCAACCAGCCACTCCGACAGGAGAAACCAGGGGATCCAGAGACAGTCAATCGTGTCACAAGAACAGCTGCTGACTGCTGAGAACTGGTGGTAGAGCTGAACTCGCTCTCTTATCTCTGACTTGTGGTCTGATCAGTTGAGTGAGGGGCAATAAGTCCTAATCAATAGCCATTCATTCACTCAGTGAATCTTATGCTGAGCCTAAGGTGGCCCCGAGGCAGAAAAATGAGGTGTCTGCTGTCAGAAGCTCAAGTGCTGAGGACAGACGGTTCCCATCCCAACCCGGTCCACCTCCAACGAGTCTGTGCATCTACGGACCCCCTGCTGAGGCTGGGGGCACAGCAGAGAGTGTGCAGAAGCCCCTGCCCTCAGGAGCTGCCCTGCAGGTGGAGGAGACGTGGTGCTCTGGCTCCAGGTCCAGGAGAAAGAGAGTCCAAGTCTGAAGAGAGCTGTGAGGCACGGTGCAAAGTGACACGCGCCACAGGAGAAGCTGTGGGAAGCCGAAGTGTGGGAGACCTCCTGGAAGACGGGGCACGTGAACCAGGCTAGGAGGACAGGCAGACCACCCGCCTGACAAATGCCATGGCTTGTCCCCTCACCTCCTCCAAGCCTGTGCTGTGTGTCACCTCCTCCCTGAGACCTCCCCTCCACAGGCATTTACAACCATGCTGCATGATCTACTCACACGTAGTGCTTTTGGTCTGTGCTGTCCCCCGGAGGAGGTGGGGAGTGGAGGGGGCATCCGCGCCTTCACGAAGCCCAGTGAGGGTTCTTCCCACTGGCAGGTAAGAGGGCAGAGGAGAGAGGGGATGATCACATTGCACCGCCCTCACTGTGAAGGATTTGCTAAGAAGTCATGGGATGATCTGGGCTTCAGGGAGAAGTGCCCGTGGAAGGAACACTGCCAGCCAGGTTGTGCTTGGCACATAATCCCCTAAGAAGACGTGCAGGCTGCCCAGAAGCAGCTGCGTCTCTCAGCTCCCTCTGACCAGCCTCTGACCTGGCCCACCTTCTCTCCCGACACTGACTTTCCCCCAGGAGCCTTCGCTGTAGTGCTTCTGATGGGAAGGCCCCGAGTCTCCTATTGCTCTCCTATCCTCTTCTGCGCCCTACAGGTTCTGTTTCAGCAAAACCATTATTATCCATAATATTAACTTAACGTGGTTAATGTGAATTTTATCATCTTTGTGGTTTTGTTTATTCATTTAATGATTTGTTTGGGTTTGTAGTAACATAAAATTTAAAAGTGTAAAGCATAAGAGCATAATTATCTCCCAGGGCTCTGTGATAATAATGAGTTGCCCTTTAAGACTGGGGTCCATATCACTCTGGTTTGAGAAGCTCTGGGTTATAACGCTGCCAGGGTTCTTCTGCAGCGCTGACTTGCTGGTCTGGGAGTCAAGAGATGCATCTTCTTCCGGGATCAGTCATGTGCCCTTCCTCTGGCATCTGCTGCCCTGTCCCCAGTCCCCTGCAAGCCTGTTTCCTCATCTGTAAAATGGGGAGCGTAGGGTGGAAGCGAAGCCCACATACCTCAGGGCCCTCTCATCCCTGGCGTTTTAGCATCGGTCTCGAGTTTCTTCATAATCCAGAGCACCGATGGGGAAAGTGAAGCATTCGCTTGTTAGAAAGGAAGCTCTCCTCTACGTCTAACCTCCACTGCAGGCAAGACAAGCCCTCTCAGGGAGCCACCCGGCCCACTGGACCACGGAAGCTGAACGGCCAGGGGCAGGCGGGGAGCAGGAGGCTCATCAGGGCTTTGTTCATCAGGACCCAGTGGTCCACCAACAGCCTGACGAGGCCCGGCTTAAGCCGGCGGTCTCCTGGGAGCTGTTACCAATCCCCACAGACGCGCTCTGCGGCTCGATGTGAAACCAGAGAGTGATAACTCCTTTTTCTTATTTTAAGAAAAACAACTTTAAAATCTCCAAGGAGCACATTCCTTCACTGTGAAGTATTCCCTACCCATCTCCCCCATTCCCTCCGAAAAGAAAGGAAACAAAAAGGCTTGGCTGCTTCTTCTGTGCAGACTCTTCAAAAAAAACTATTTTTACAGCCCTTGAAAAAGTCCCTGCTGATGGCGGCAGCCGGAGAACAGGAGGGGGCAGGACGGAGCTGACGCAATGCACATTTATTAGCAGTGAGGAAAATTAATAAGGCACCAGCTCAGCCATGGCCTCGCTCAAGGGCAGCTCCGCAGACCTGGGGAGCCTCAGGGACAGCTGGCGATCTGGTGGTCTCCAGGCTGAGGCCTCAGACACCTAATCAGCTGCAATGCTAGATCAGCACAGCTGGAGGGAGGCTTGGGGATCATCTAGTGCTGAGAGGACAAACGCTTTTTATCACACAGGCCAAATCTAATTGATTGGTAGGGGCTGTCTGAAGCCGGGTGTTGAAAAGAATTCTGAGGCAGTGACTGGGTCCCCAGGGGGTGAGTGCTGTAATTGATTAGCGATGTCTGCTACAGAGGGAAGAGTAAGGGCTGAGGTGTTCACGCCACGTGTTTGCTACTGCGGGTCTCGTCCAACTTCCCCATTTTACTGAGGGGGAGACTGAGTCCCAAATCCCATCGCTCGAGGGGCTTTTCCCAGACTTCTGGGGGATCTGGCTGTGATGGGTAAGTGGCAGGTGGCCTGTTTCTTGAGAACCAAAGGCGTCAGATCCAGAGTCTCTCTCTGAAAAGCAAAAACCAAAACCATTATTGGGTTTGTTTCATTTCAGTAAACTCCCTGTTTCCTGGAAATAATTGGTAGAAATCGGTGGTCTCATGGAATCGATGAGTCAGTTCAACCAAAGCAGATGATCCAGCAGGTGACCCAAGCCAGTGTTTACCTGACACTAGTGGTCAGTTAGGTAAAAAAAGCATCCGTGGGGGAGGATGACCAACGATTCAGCCTCAGGACAACAAAACCCCAAGTGGCCCATGCAGTTGTTCTAATCAGACAGACCGCTATCCGTCTGATCCCTGCCAAACAAGTCCGGCTCTGGCTGTCCTGGCTGTCACTCCCTCGCCCTGCTCCCATCTTCTCCCGGCTAGTTTCCCTCTCGTCTCCTGGGCTGGCAACAGACCGTGCTTCCCAGGGCCAAGGGCCCTCCTGCAACGGTCTGGACACCTTAGACAAGTTCCTCTGACTGCCCGCCCACACCTGCATATCAGTTCTGCCATCGTGGCTCTTCCCCTCCACCTGTGGCAGCTCAAAGGTCACCCGGCTACTCCTCATCATAGCACACTGAGGAAATGGGAACCTGACCAGGGAAACAATTCACTCATCATCACTGGGAGGCAGTGGCGGCTCTCGGTCTCCTGACTGAATCTGGGGCCATGCTGGCTGCCCTGAATAAACCCGCTCTGTCCGGCTCACCCGGCTTCTGGGCATTACTCAGAGTGGCACAGACAACTTCTGAGGACCCCCAAAACGGGCAGTCCCAGAGTGAACATCTGGGGTGGGAAAGAACTCTGCGTGTGAAGGGCGTATGCCAGGGAGTGCGGGAGGCGACGTGGACCCCCGTGAGGGTGAGGCGAGCCAGGCTGTAGCAGGGCCTGGCTGGGTGCGGAACGGCTCCTCTCTGATCTCCAAGCACTTTCCACACGGCCCTGTGGGCAGCAACCCTCAAATCTCAGAGCCCACCTTGAACAGTTCTCTTCCCAGGGACAAAAAACTAAAAAAAAAAAAAACCTAAAAAGCCAAAACAGGCCTTTATCCAGGGGACTTGGCTAAATGGAAGAGGACCCTCAGTGTGGTCAGAAAAGTCGGGGTTAGAGTGGCCCAACCTGAGCTGAACCCCGGGTTTACCACTTACGAGCTGGGAACTTGGCCAAATCTCCTCAGCTGCCTGGACCTCAGTTTCCTCATTTTCAGTTTCAAAAGATAGAAAGGTTATTGACCCTTGTAGGGTTATTGGGAGGATTAAAGGGGCTCGTCAGTATAAAGGGCTTAGCACAGGGCTTGGCACATAGTAGCTACCAACAGTATCCGGAACAACTCCTTTCAAGACAGCACTTCATGCTTCAGGGTTCGGACCCTGAACCTCTTCCAGGAAGCCTTCCCTGAACACCCTCAGCCATTTATGCAGCTCTGGAGAACTTCCAGGCTGGCCTGCCCGCATTCTGTACTGGGGGCCTTGTTCCTCTGGGGGCCCAGGTGGTTTGCATCTTTCCTCGCTCCCAGGAGCCCCCAGCTCTGGACAGAGAACACAATGGATGCTGGATGAAGTGGCTGCTCTGATCCTGGCACCCTCTCCTCACCCCCGCCCACGTAATCTCACCAGTTCCCCTGATTTTCCAACCCCCTGTCTAGTTTCTTCCTAATGCTTCTGTCTCCACGTCTCCGGAGCTCTGTTTGCATGAGGGAAAAAAGCCTGCACACACACACACAGCCCAGAAAGCATCCAGTTGCTCCCGGGCAGGCTGCCAGCGATTGAGTGACCTGCAGCTTCCCCCCCAAATCGCATTCCACTGGCACGGATCTTGCCCCGCCTGACGCCAGCCTCCGAACTCGCCCCCAGAGCAAACATTTCCAGTTGGCAGCTTGGCCTTGTTTTTCTGAGGCCCAGACTCGGGCTCCCTTTTAGAAAACAGAAAACAAAATGCTTGGGACCAAAAATGAACTAAAATAAAATTTGAAAGGAGGGGGTGAGGTGGGGAGGCATTCGCTCCAAGGCACATGGAAAAATAGCTCCGGGATATGCGATGAGTTTCTAAGAAGCAAACGCACATGCTCACGCCGGCGCTGAGGCTCCAATCGATTCAGGCGGGCTGCTGCCTCCTGCTAAAAAACACACTCTGTTCTCATTCACAGCTGCCGGGGAGGACAGGGGAGAGGGTGGTCGGGGTTACAGCCCTGCTGTTTGTTCTAGAGGGGAAACGAGAGGAAGGAAAACAAACACGGCCAGCCGGATTTTCACGCCAGGGTGTGAGGCGTCGGGGCAAAGAGGGGTGCGTGTGTATGTGTGTGTGTGTGCTAGCGTGTGCAGATGCCTGTGGGCGCCGCTGTGTTTGCCTTCTCAAAATTAGAGTCGCACAGTGGAAAGATGTCATAACCCAAGCTCGGGCGGCAGCGGGGACAGGTCAGCTGGGGAGGGCCAAGGCTGGTGCCCAGGCCTGCCCATGGGGTCAGGCAAAGGCCAGGTCTCAGGCCAGGGGAGCTCAGCCAGGGCTCTTAGTCACGGGTTGAGAGAGTGGGGATGGGGCTCCAAGGGTCAGCCCCGAGCCCGGGCTCAGACCTGGAATACGGGTGCTCTTCTAGGCAGAAGAAGGCCTTGAGGCAGGAAGGGAGTGACAGGGACAGAAAGGCCTAAGGGACAGAACGGGCTAAGTGAGGTGGTAGGGTGGGAAAGGACAGTGAGGGCAGTTAGCAGACCCCAGAGTGAAGGCAGACCTGCCACAAATCTGGTTGAGCCACAGAGCCAACCAACAGGGCTGCAAAGAACCTCCAGCCTGGGGGGACAAGGGTCCCCTGAGGGGACCAGCAAAGAAAAAAGGATTCCAGGACCGAGGACACCTCAGGGCCTGGGCTGAGATGGAGGGTCCCAGGCTTCAAGGAGCCTGAAGTGCAGTCAAACATCAGGAGCCAGGAGTGAGCGGGCTGTCACTCGAGAACCTGGATGTGTCAGGACAGTGTGGGGAGCCGTGAGAGAGGGGAGGGCGGGCAGCTCAGAGCTCACCCTGGGACCCGTGGCGGGTCCCTTCTCCATGGCGCCAGCTTCTCCATGCAGGGAAGAGCCGGTATTTTAAAAGGGCCTGGTAGCTTTAAAGGTCCCAGGATGAAGAGCCTGGTGGAGTTTGCAGAGGCTGGAAGGGCTTGGCTGTGACGGCGCCGCTCTGCTGGAACAGAAAGTCACGCAGGCCAATAGAGAGGTCCAGGAGCCCCATCCAATGCCCCCCAGAAGACAGTGGCAGGACAACATGTGTCTGAATCCCCCCAGCTGTAACAAAACACACACTTCTGTCGTTCATTCCACCTGCTGGATCAGACTCCATCTGACTGGACGATGGAGACCTGAACTCCAGGTGGCCTGCCCTCCGAGACGCTGTCACGCTGTTTGCCTCTCTGCACCCATCTTCTCCGGCTGCACCCCTGTCTGTCCAGACCCCAGGAACCATAGGACTTTCCGATTTTCCTCTGTCACAATTCAGGAGAAAAGTAATTAACAAGTCTTTCCCAAGGGTATTTTTACTTTGGTTCAGAACCTTTCTTAACCCAGAGAAATGAGTCCATAATGGTGGAATTGAAGCCTAAACAAAGCCAGAAAGAGAGTTTGGGGAGTACATGGGAATCCCTCAAATTCACTGTATCATTGGAAGACCCCAAAGTTAGCTTTTAAAAAACTTCTTGCTTTTATTTATTTAAACTTTTTTATTGTTGACACTCTTACAGATGTCCCCATTTCCCCCCTTTGGGCCCCTCTACCCAGCCCCACCCCCTTCCCTCTGGCCATCCCCGCGTTTTTGGGTCGTGCATGCAGGTTCTTTGGCTAATCCCTTCACCTTCTTTCATCTGGTCCCCCTTCCCCTCTGACAGCTGTCAGTCTGCTCCCTGTGTCCATGCCTCTGTTTCTGTTTAGCTCGTCAGTTTATTGTGTTCACTAGATTCCACATATAAGTGAGATCATATGGTATTTGTCTCTCTGACTGGCCTATTTCATTTAGCATAATGATGTCCAGGTCCATCCATACTGTTGAAAAAGGCAAGATTTCCTTCTTGTAATGGCCGCGTAGTATTTCTCTGTGTAAATGTATCTCAGCTTTTTATCCACTCAACTACTGATGGGCACTTGGCCTGTTTCCAGATCTCGGCTATTGTAAATAATGCTGCTAGGAACATGGGGGTACATGTATTCTACTTAGAGTACTCTCCAAATGTCTTTCCATTGTTATTATCATTTGAACCTATGTATTTTTAAAGTATTTGATGTGTCTCAATACCCTGCAGCATGTTTGTTTGTTTAGTTTTGTTTTGGATGCACAAATGACCCCTTTTGGTCCAGCACGAGCTCCTTCAGGTTGGCTCCCAAGTCCTTTCATCATGACCCCTGGGCGGTTGGGAGCTTTCTTGCCTCCTGAGGTAAGATGCTCTGGGCCCATCTTGTACATTTGTGCTCTGAAACTGGAAAGAGCCAAGTTTCCAAGAAGCCTTGGTTCCTTTCAGTGAGAAAAGATGTTTAGAGACCACAGTTTGGTCATTACGTGTGCTCAAGCAAAGACAGCTTATTTTCTTTCAATTTCTCAGTCTTCTCCAAAAAGAGCTCGAGTCTGGGCCCAAGACCATCTGAACGAAGGATGCCGCACCCTGCCCCCTTAACTGTGTTGCTCCTGGATCCCAGGCCACTTCCTCCCTGGAGGAAAACTCCCTACGGGCCTGAGGCGACCTCCACCCTTCCTCTCTCCTCGCCCCAAATCAACCACCCTCCGCTGGGGAAGGCCCCTCCACCCCCAGCCCCCCTCGCCACCTCTCTTGGCAGACACTGCCATGCGAGAGCACAGACGTGAGATCGGACCCCGAGGGAGCTGCTTACCTCTCTGTGCCATAGTTTCTTCATCTGCGAAGTGAGGTTCAGAGATTTTATTGTATTTTGTTATTTTTTAATCCTCACCCGAGAATATGTTCTTACTGATTTTAGTGAGAGAGGAAGGGAGAGGAAGACGGGGACACCCATGTGAGAGAGAAACATCCATCCGTTGCTTCCTGTACGCATCCTGACCAGGGACTGAACCTGCAACCCAGGTCTGTGCCCTGACTGGGAATAGAACCCACAACCTGACGACACTCCAACCAACTGTGCCGCTCGGCCAGGGCAGGTTGTAAGTATTTTAAATGGGGGACTTCAGACAAAACTCTTAGCACAGCATTGGGTCAAATAAAATCCGAATGCACTAAAAAACTTTATGGACTTGATTCTCACCTGGCAGGTGAGTCTCAGTGTGTACAAACAGAGTTCCCAGCAGCCTTCTCTGAGATTCCCAAGGCAGGAGGGCCTGCTGATCCCCACCTTGCTGTAAAAGAGAGACACTCAGATGATTTGTGCTAGCTTTGGGATTCAGAGGACATAAGAGACCATGGAGGGACGTCTTAAGTTGCAAGAAATAAGCAAGTGTGTGTGTAGAGGGTGATGGGCCTCGCAAGGCCTGCACGGAGCAATGAGGGTGATGAAGACGTTGTGTGCATGTAAACCAGGGCCACAGTGTGGCAGGGCCTCATGAAATCTGGACTTGCAGCACCTGCAGCAGCTCTCAGGACTAGCTCCGCTCTCCGTGGACATCAGCAAGGCGGTCACAAGTATTCGTGCTTCTCCTCTTTGTGCACACAGTAGTCTCACACGACTTTCCTCCCTTTAAAATTAGGCATGGCCATAAGGCTTACTTTTGCCAGTAAACTGCATACAGAAGAGGCGTGTGTCACCTGTGGACAGAAGCCTTAAGAGCTGATGAGCATTAGCTGAATTTCCTTCCCCTGCTCTGTGATTGTGGAGGCACGTGTCTAGGAGGAGCCTCCATCGGACAGGTCCTGGGTGGTCAAGAGTAAACTTGTTGGGTTCAGCCACTAAGATTCAAGGGTCGGTGTTTTCCACAGCAAAATCTGGCCTATCCTGACCAACTGATCTCCATCTCCTCATTGGTGCTCTCCCCATCTCAGGAAGCCTGTTCTATGAATCAACTCCATCCCTTCTCACTAGCAACCAGCTTATTCTTTCCCTGGACTCTCGGATGGTTCTTTCCTTGTAGCTTCGCCTGTTCCTCATTTCTGTTCCTACGTAACTTTTGCTGGCTTAACATTCTCCCATGGCCCTATCTCTGCTTTGTGGCTCTGTCTCTAACTGCTTCCTTTGGGATGTCTTAGTTCAGAAAGACAAAGACAGGCTCTGCTTGTCCCAGATCTTCTCTTCGGCCCAGGCCACTCACGGGTTGCTGCCCAGCCTCTAGACTGGCTCTCTAAGATAGATGCCAATCCTCGTCCCAAACAGTGAAGGAAGGGGGCAAGTGGGAGTTGGTGAAGGGGGCGGAGAACATGGTATCTTAATAGGAATCATGGCACTTGCCCAAGGACTCAGGTGGTACATGGCCACCTGGAAGTGGGCAGGCACCAGACAGGAGGAGGGGGAGAGAAGGATGTTTGCTTTTCAACCTTAAATCATGTTAACCTTCCACGTACAAGGTACTCAACATCTGGCTGAAACAAGAACGCTTTAATGGAAACATCTGGATACTCTGCACAGTGTGAAGCAGCTGGACCCTTGGCAGCATCTGTGTGAGTCAGCGATGTGGGGTCTCCTCTGTGTGTTTAACATCACAGTTGTGCTTTGCCTGTAACAGAAAACCAGACTCAAACTGGTTTAAATGCTTAAAAGGGAAATTCTTAGCTCACCAGGCTGAAAAGTCCAGAGATGAGGCTGGCTTCGAGTAGGCGTTAATCTAGCAGCTGAGCAGTATCACCAAGCACCCAGTTTCTTTGTACCCTGCAGGCGCCTTCATCCCCAGACTGGCTCCCCTCAGAGGGCCCCAAATGCTGCCAGAAGTCCTCGGAGTTACACTTACCTTGTTCAACCAGCATCCCTAGCAAAAGGCTTGACATCTACCCTGATTGGACAGGACGGAGCCACATGCCACAGCTGATCCCATCACTGTGACTTAAGGGTACTGGAATGTGCTGACAGGCTTTGTCATACATTCCCCCCTTGGAACCAGAGATGGAGCCAGCTTCCCCAGAGCCCCACAGATCCCTACGTGTGAACTAGAGTGCGTTGGGGGACAGAGAGTGGACAGAGACTATGAGCTGCTAGACACAGGGCTGGGACTGGCGTGAGGCAAGTGAGGAACCCAGGGCTCATAACGTAAGGAGGTGCCCACTCTCAGGGGTGGGCCTCAAATGTCGTGCCCCAGGTTCCTCTCTTGTCCCACCCTAGTCCCGGCCCTGGCTGCATAACAAACCACCCTGGTGGCTACCAAAAATAAACATTTATTAAGTCATGATTTCTGTGAGTCAGGAATCTGAAAGTGGCTTAGCTGGGGGGTTCTGGCTTGGGGTCTCTCACGGGGCAGCAGCCAAGGTGTCGGCCAGGACTGCAGTCATCCAAAGGCGTGGCTGGGGCTGAAAGGTCCACTTTAGAAGTGGCTCCCTCACGGGGCTGTTGGCAGAAGATCTCAGCTCCTCCTCACATGGGACGTCTTTGCAGGGCTGCTGGGGCTGGACTCCCCCAGAGCAAATGATCCAGGAGAGAACAAGGCAAATCGACACTGCCATTTATAACCGAGTCTCAAAGTTTGCTCACCATCATCCCTGACATTTTCTATTAACCAGAAAGGAATCGCTAGGTCTGGACCGTACTGCAAGGGAGAAGAATTAGCTGCGATGCTTAAAGGAAGGATTGTCAAAGAATTTGTAGACATATTTAAAGGCACCACATGAAGCAATGACAAGATGACTGGGTCACTAAAGGTGCCCTGAATTATGACTTCTTACTTCCCATTATCCAAGGCCAAGATAACACATGCTTCATGTCCTGTGCCAACATTGTTTGGTTAGTGAAGACCCTGTGAGAAAGAGAGCTATAACTGATTATTGATGTCTGTCCTAGCCCAAACCACAGCCAGGGCTCCGTTTATCTACAAACAGAATTTGTCTTTGTTCGGGATGCAGCTGCAGTGTGCTCAGAGAAGGTGGTCCCAGATGATGAATCATCATTGGCTCAGACCAGCCACCCCAAGGAGGGGCAGTCCCATTCCTCCTTGCCTGTGGTTGGTTGAGAGATGGAGCCACAACCCAGTCTAGCCAAGAGAAAAGGAATTCTGAGGGACAGGTTCTGGGAAAGGTTTTCCTCCCAGGTAAATGGCACTGGTGACAAGATGACTTCCTTCCTTTAGGCAACTTTAGGAGGACCAGCTACCATCTTACAACCAAAAGGAAAAGCTATGAGGACTTCTGAAAAACGGAACCAGAATTTAGAAATCATGGAACTGTTTCATAAACCAATCCCAGAACTTCCCTCCTCTAGATCTCTGGTTTTCTGAGAAAATAAGTACTCTGATTGAACATTGTGAGTGGGCTTCCCATTACTTGTGACCCAAAGCAACCTAACTGATACATGAGATGATCCCATGTTTTATGCACATTCACAGACCTTGAAGAAAACTGGACAAGTTCCTTCTTTAGAGTCCGAAAGAATGACTCAGTATGAGTTATCACATCTTTCATCACACCACCAGGTACACTCAATAGCCTCTTCTTAGCTAAGTAGGAAGGTAAAACCCTGCACTTTGTCTTCTTCCCTTTTGTTAGACACAGAACCTTTCTCTGAAGGCCCTCATCTAAGTATCCACAGCCGACTTCAGGTCTGGGCCCAGTAGCACATTAATAAATCTCTGGGGAAGGAAGAAAGTTCCTGGCCCCTGGGCAACTTGCCTCTGATAAACCCCTAGACCTTATCACCCTGAGATGGGACCAGGTATGCTGGGACATCTGGTCTGACTCTGGGCACAAACAGCTCCAAAAAGTCTGTCTCTCCTTCTTTCTCTATTTCCTCCCTCCTCCTTCTGAGAGCTCCTCTTCTTATGTTTCTCTGCCCTGATATCCATTGTCTGCTTGTTTTTCATTGAGTCTTTTACTATGAACCTGTTAATACTGAGAACAAAGACTGCATTTTCCAGCCTCCCTTGCAGCTACATGTAGCTCTTGTAACTATATTCTGGCCAGTGAGATTGCAGGGGAAGTGACATGTGCAATTCCCACTTGTGTCCCTAAAGTAAGGGGTGTGCCTTTCTCCCACCCCTTCCTCCACACTGAAGCTTGGGATTATTGGAAATGGTGGGAAGAGTAGAAGCTTGGGTTCCCACACTAGCCCTGGACTACCCACCTAGACTTGTATGTAAAAGAAACCACTGTCTTGTTCAAGCCAATGTTATTACAGGCTCTGTTACCTGTAGCCTAACACTTCCTCTTGCCTCTCCTCCTTTGCTTTCTCCTCTCCCCTCTCACGTTTCTCTCTTGCTTCTCTTTTTCCCTCCTGATCTTCAAATCTCCTTACCTTTCTCTTCTCTCTTTTTTCCAACCCACTAATACCTTCCAAAGTAGCAGGTGGCAGGAGCACGCAGCAGAGGCCCTGACAACTATCTCACTCCCCAGGCCCTGTGAATGTGTTCCTGCCCTCACAACCCTGATCAGTGGGAGGTTTGCCCTCATGCAGAGGAGTCTCTGGCCATGTCCATCCTGGTGCTCTAAGGATGGCCCGCTCCTGGGGAGGAGCAGAGAGCCAGCCAGGGCACCAACCCCAGGCAGCCCAACCTGTGGCCTGATGCTCAGTGCCCAGCTCCTGTCTCATGATTCCCTGGTGACCTTGTGATGCCTGGAACTGGATGCTCGCCTGGGCTGGAAACCATCTGGCTGTGCCCTCTGGCTTCCCCAGAAGGGAGTGCTCTTAGATGTCAGGGAAGTTCGGCCAGCCCGAGCTGGGGGCTGACCACGGTGAACTCTTCTCTTCTTCAGCCCCAGATCCAAACTCTGCACAGGTGGGTGAGAGTGGCAGAGGAAGAGGGGGCAATAAGGGTGCTCTCCCACCAGGGGGACTTCAAGACCACTGGGCAGGCCCCCATGAATTCCCCCTCCCAGCCCTGCCCTCTGAGCCCCAGTGCCAGCCTTCTGTTCCTCCTCAGCCCTCCCAGGCGACAGATGGTGCCTTGAAGACAAGTCCTGGGTCCGGGCCCAGGGTACGGATGTCAGCTGTGACAGGGCGCTCCCCTTTCATCCTCCGGCATGTGGCTAGGGCAGCCCCAGCTCTTCACTGGCTGAGTAGGGCTTAGCAGGGCAGGGAGGGCTGAGTTGCAAGAGGCCACATGCAGAGCTTTAGTGGCCTGTGGGAGTGGGGCCTGACCTGTGAGAAGAGATGGACTAGGCCTGGTGCAGGGAGGGGGGCGCACAAGAGAGCCCAGAGCAGCCGAACTGGGCCTCGCCCTCAGCCAGTGATGTGAGTGCAGGGCCTCCCGTGGGCTCAAGTCACGGGGGTTGGATGAAGAGCATCAGTTCACCTCTGGGCCGTTCTCAGAGATGGTCTGGAAACCCAAAGGCCCCTCCCTGGGTTCTGGATTCCCACCCATCAAGCCAAACTCCTGGATCTAAGCCAGCCCTTGACAAGAGGCAAGGTTGCGAATGTCTTCACCTGGCCACTCCCAGATCAGTCACTGTCAGCACAATGTTGTGAAAGGGTGATGTCACATCAGAATTCTCGAAACACTTTCCATCTGGAGTCAACGCAGCTGCTCCAAGGGCTGTGCCCTGCTGCCAGCCATGGGGTGGGATCAAGTGTCCTTCTGGAAGCCAAGCTTCGGGCAGGCTGAGAAAGAACCAAGTCAGGGCGCAGAGCTGCTGAGGGAAGAGGGAAGCATTTGTGGGGCTGAAGCACAGGAGCTCTGAGCCCAGAGAAGAGCAGGGAGAGGCCCGTAGAGTTCAAGACAAGGCCAAAAGTCCTGGGGAAGGGCTCACAGGGGAAGACAGACACTGAGGAGAGAGAGACCACAAATAAGAGCCTCTGTCTGTCTCCCTGTCTCTCTCAGGCTCACACACACACCCACATGCGCATATCTGTTCACACCCATACCCTCCTCTAAGCGCGATGTACTCCCAGGCCTTTGAGCTTGGCTCACACAGTTCCCTTGCCAAGAATGCTCTCTATCCACCTGGTGAATTTCTTTCATCTTTCAGAAGGCAGCTCAAATGTCACCTCCTCAGTGATGATTTGCCCCCACCCCCTACTGACCCTACCCTGTGCCCCTCGTCCACTAGCCAATTCTGAGAGCCCCCATCTGAGCTCCGGTCGCTCTTAACCACACTGAGCTCACACTGCCGTGTTAGCAGAAGGCTTCACGGCCTATCAGCCCATCTGCCCACTGAGAAGGGGTGCCTCCAGGGCAGCAGAGGCAGTCTGGCGGAGCTCAGGGGTGACTGGGTTCCTACAGACATGTGGTCACTAGGGCCTGCCCTCGTGGGGTTGACAGACAGGCATGAGGGCACACTAGAGGAGCCAACTCTGGTGACCTGTTTGCCCTTTTCAGAGCACAGTGGGGCTCAAATAGTTACTGACTGAATGCATTTAAATAGGTCGTAGACCCACACGCAGTGCAATCCAGAGGTCTCGCTGTCTCTCTTCAAAGTCTTAGAATTATTTGGGGTTGCCCTCCCGGGTGAGGAAAAGGTACAAAAAAATCTGATTTTGTTGGAACACCCAAAACTGAAGCTGCCTGGTGTTTCCTGCAGAACAGAAGTCACATGAGGAAGAGGGACACATGGGGACCGAGCACCAGTTCGCCTGCTGGAAGGGCGGTCTGCGGCTCGCCTGGCGCCCGGCCCCCAGCAGGAGGTTTAGTCAGAGCCTCAGTTTCTCCCTTTGTCCAACGAGAATATCTATGGTAATAATATCCCCGGTGTTGCTGCAAGAAACAAATGAGATGACATGTGACAAAGGCTTGGCAAAAAAACACAGCACACCAGTGGTGTGGATTCTCACTCCGCCCCAGCCCCCACTCCTCTCGCCGTGTCACTTGCAGAGGCCCTGGGGCGTCTGAGAAACTGGGAGTCGTGGGGGCGAGGGGTCCGTTCACATTCTGGAGATGACGATGCAGAGGTAGAGAGATAGGCCTCCATTGGGTATTCATTAAATTCTTATCAATGAGATTATATTTTAGAGCAATCTCTAACGCCAAGAGTCTAACATTTTTAATGCATTGAGAGCATCCCTTGTTTAGCCAGAGTGGTTTGGTTAACTAGAACTCCAACCCCCGAGCATTCTAGGTGACCAGGAAAAAATCTCTTTGGGAGAAACCAGGGGCCAAGTCACAGCAGCATGACCCGGCCCCGCGCTGTCCACTATGGGGACATGAGGCCAAGGGCGAACACCACACACCTTCTGGGAAAGCCAGTTTTACTCTGAAGTTTTTTTGGAGGCTAAAAATTACCAATGAGAATGTCCCTAATTTGAACATGTGCATTTTTTTCATATATTAACATTCCTAAAAATCTGAATGTATTGATGTGTTTGTTTAAAGTGTCCATATACTTTTCTTCTCAAAAAATAAAATAAAATAAAATATCCTTAAGTCCATAGTACTTTTTGCAATTGACAGCATCTTAGAACTGAGAAAAACAAATGAGCCATTTAACTCACTTTAAATGGAACTATAGCCCTGGCCAGTGTGGCTCAGTGTGTTGGAGTGTTGTCCTGTAGCCGAATGGTTGTGGGTTTGATTCCTGGTCCGGACACATACCTGAGTTGCAGGTTCAAACCCCAGTCTAGTCACATATAGAAGGAAACCAATCAACGTTTCCCACATTGATGTTTCTCTTTCTCCCTTCCTCTCTCTCTAAAAGGGCAATGAAAAACTGTCTTCTGGTGAGGATAAAAAAATAAAATAAAATAATTGGAACTGTAAATTCTTTAAAACATTGTTTTTGTGCTAGAACTTGCCAGGACACACTAAAAAGTAGAAGGTGAAATGCATGTGAACTTTTAAGAAAAGTGTAGGAGGACAAAACCATGTGTTGCTTGTGGCCATGCTGAGCACCCCGGCCTGTGTGCCCTTCCCTCTCCCTTGCCCTTGGCCATAATCCCAAAACCACCATCTGGGATTTGCCTGTCCAGGCAGAAGTTACTGGGCATAAAATGAAAGACTGGCCGAGCGGGGGTATCCTCTGTGCCACAGGCTTTCTTGTAGACCTGGGGTAGCACAGCAGTGTCTATGGTGCTATGCGTGGGCACGGCTGAAGGCTGCTGGGCTGCAGGGGGCAAATATTACGGGGCCTCCCCCTCCCCCTCCTACCCCACTCCCTTCTGGGACAACGTTGGGGAGGTCAGAGCTTCAGGAACCACACAGGTATCAGCCAAAATAAGTTCAAGTTGTCAGTCACTCACTCAGCCAGGCTTATTTCAGACTTTGGGGGGTGGGGAGTGGGCTGGGTGGAGACCTGGAATCGCACTGGATCATCCCAGCCGGGGTAAACCTGAGAGCCTGAGTCCTTGGCTTTGGGAAGGGAACATCTGGGCTGGTCCAAACTCTCCTGTCCTCCTTGGAGATGAAGGACCGTGGTTGCTGTGGGCCTAGCCCAGAGGTAGTAGACAAGGCTGGGTCTCTTCCCCATTAGTTTTGCTGGGTCCTGAAGCCCACTGACCGTAACAACATCCTAACCACCCTCCTCCACCCTTTGCACCACCTTCCGGAGCTCAAGTGGAAGCAATTCCAACCTACACCTTGATGCAGAACTTAGAGATGCAAACTTTATAATTTCTAGGACATTTGGCATCCTCTTAGCATCCAGCACTGTTCAACCTGGGACCCTTTACCTGACATCCTTATGGAGCAGAATTCTCAGCCTCCTTTTCTGCCTCAGCTCAGGACCAATGACTCCTGCTGGCAGGAAATGCTCCCTTGGGTCACCTGGGAGCTGAACCCCTAAATTGTAATTCTGCCCCTCTTCCTCCCGCTTTGTGCTGCCTCCACATCTCACACGTACATCTATTATTGCACTTCACACAGGGTCCTCGGCTATTTGTTTACCTAACAGGCTCCTTTGCAGGCAAGACCCATTGTTGTTTTGTGCTAGTCCCAGCACTCAGCCCAGCATCTAACATGCCATCCTCAGGAGCTGTGTATCCGGGAGCCTTTCTCTGCACCTGCCAGATAAGACCTGTTGGAGGAAGATGGAAAAAGAAGTGCTCTGTGAGCAGGATTGTGAAATGATAGGGATGACGTGAGGGGCTATCGAAACCCTGGGAAGGAGTACCCACGTGAACTAGAGCCCCTTGCTATTCTGGGCCACCAGACGCTCAGAGTTGACTCAGGACAGCCGAGGAGCTACAGTCAGCTGGGGACAGAGCAGCCCCACCGGTGTGGTCCTCTGCTGCCCCCTGGTGGCTTCCTGGGCCTCCGCTGAGCAGGAGAGACCAGTTGTCCGGCAAACTTCTCAACTAACTCTGAGAGCCTCAAGACTGATTTCCCTGGAGTCTCCACTTCACAGTTGTCCAGGCGATGCCTCTTTGCAACATGGCACCAGGAACAGCTAAGACCCGGCATTAGATGTTTTTCAGCTCAGAGCTGTAGTTTAACTCGTAGCGTGATCTACAGTGGCTTCCTTCACAACCTAAGCCTGTTTTCTCATCTGTGAAATGTGGGTGATGGTATTCTCAAGAGATCAGCCCCTGGAAACTCTGGGATGGAGGTACAGGGGGCCTGAACTGGGGGGATGAGGGCATGCTGGATGAGGGGATGCTGGATGAGAGACCGTGGCTCCCTGGCCTCCCCTCCCCTGCAACACTAGGCTGCTGCATGCCCTCTCCCGACTGAACCCCAAAGGGTCTTCTCTGGCAAGAAGGAAACTGAGGGTCTCTGGACTAGAGGTCAGCTGGCACAGGCAAGGGTGTGGGCTCCAAAAGAGAAACAGATGATTTGCTGTCCAGTATGCTGACTGCTGAGGCCCCTGGCTCTCCTTCCCTCCCCACTGGGCCCTGAGAGTCATCCGGCCAGACCTTTACCTCCAGGTGTGAGATTTTAGAACACTTAGAATCTGAGAAGCCCATGAGGAGAGACCTAAAGCCCTTGACACAAACAAGCAAACAGAAAGGAGGGGAAAACACCTAGCACGGCAAAGGAAACCACTGACTTAATGAAAAGGCAACTTACCTAACAGGGAAAATATTTGCAAGTCATATCTCTAGTAAGGGGTTAAGACAAAAAATATATAAATAACTCATACAACTCAATAGCCAACCCCCCCAACCACAAACAATCTGATTTAAAAATAAGCAGAGGATCTAAAGAGATATTTCTCCAAAGAAGACATGCAGTTGGTCGACAGGTACATTAAAAGGTGCTCAGAATATTAAGCACCATCTCACACCTGTTAGAATGGCTATTATCGAAAAGGCAAGAAATAAGTGTTGGTGAAGATGTGGAGAAAAGGGAACTCTCATGCGCTGTCGGTGGGAACGTAAATTGGTGCAATCACTGTGGAAAACAGTATGGAGAACCCTTAAAAATTAAAAATAGAACAACCATATAACCCAGCAATTTCACTTCTGGGCATTGTTCTGAGAAAACAAAGACACTAACTCGGGAAGATACGCTTCCATGTTCACTGCAGCACTGTTTGCAATAGCCAATACGTGAAAGCAGCCTAAGTGTCCGTCAGAGAATAAATTGATAAAGAAAAAAATATATATATGTATATATATAATTCAGACATAAGGAGAAGGTAACCCTGACATTTGCACAAAGAAAGACAAATACTGTACAATCTCACTTATGTGTGGAATCTAAAAATAAAACAACAGCAAACAAAACCCCACAGATACGGAGAACAGATTGGTGGTTGCCAGAGGCAATGGGGAGGGGGCGAGATGGGTGAATGTGGTCAAAAGCACAAAATTCCCACTATAAAATAAAAAAATCATGGGGGTTTGATGACAACTACAGTTTAATAGTACTGTGCTGTGTACTCGACGGTTGCTAAGAGACTAGATCTTGAAAGCTCTCATCACAAGAAAAACATCGTGAGTATTAAATTGATGGATGTGAACTAGATTTACTTCGGTGACCAACATATACACATACGCAATGATTATGGTATACACCTGAGGCTAATATAATGTCACATGTCAATTATATCTCAGTTTTAAAAAGAATAAACATGAAAAATGACCTGGAAACAGGCGATTATGTGTGAGGGGAGGACTATTAGTCATTTTAATAAAATTAATTTAACATCCTCAGAGTTACGAGAAAAGGTACTGTACCCATCAAATAGGAAGAGATTACTTTTTTTAAAAAAGGAGCAATAAGCAGGTTTTTAGAAGTTTTTAAAAGTAAACTTTAAAAACTCAACAAGAAGAAAAATGGAGGGAATGTCTTAGAAAGTGGAGCAAAAAGGAAAAAGATGGAAAATCAGAGAAACTAGAACAGGTCTAACATCCAAATCACTCTTTCTGAATTCTAGAGAGGTGGGGCGGTGGGGGGCGGGAAAGTTATAAAGAAACAATTTAATAAGAGTGAGTATACATCATGTTTCTCTCCCTCTCTTCTTCCCTTCCGCTCTAAAGGTAGATAAATAAAATCTTAAAAAATAAAAATCAGAATGTAAAAGTGAAAAAAAAAAGTGAGCAGAACTGAAGGATGCAGGTTTTGGGATTGAGGCCTGTACGTGCCCGAAAAGCAGATAAAAATGGACCCACGCGGAGGCGCACTGTGACCTCTCGGAGCCCCGGGCGGGAAGACCCCAGAAGCTTCGGGGAGGAGAAAGGGAGAAGCAAAAAAGGCTCCGACTCAGAATGGCTTCTGGCTGCTTAACAGCAAGCAACCTTAAACGCGAGGAGACAATGACGCAATTTTGCAAGGAAAATTATTTCCAATCTGGACTTACAAATCCAGAAACCTCTGGGTCAAGAGGGGAGGGGAAAGGTCATTCTCACACGCACGAGTGCTCCCTTTTTCCAGGAGCTACTGGGGGATGTGTGGGCGGCAGCCAGAAAGAAAGTCGGGAAGGAGGGCGGCAGGGGACAGGTGTTCCCGGGCAGCAGCCAGGCAGCCCAGGTGAGGGATGGGGAAGGGGGAGCAGGAGGGCGCTGGGCGCCTGCTGCGGAGAGGAACCGGGTGGACACGGGCGAAGGCCGCCCTCGCCGCGGAGACGCTCACTGCCCGGCCTCGCACCGTGGGCTTCGCCTGAGGGCAGGACGCTGCCCAGGGGCCTGGCGGGGCTCAGCTGCTGGTCTGCCCGGGGCTGGTCGGCAGCGTGTGCGGACCCAGGGCCCGCTCTCCCCGCCGCAGAGGTTCAGCGGAGCGCGCTCTCCGACCTGCTCCTGGGGCGGTTCGGCCACAGTCAGAGCAGCCGTCCTCCGACCGCGGCTCTGCGGGGAATCCAGCCGGGTCCCCGCGGCAACCCAGTCAAACCCCCCTCGGTGGTGGCCCTGAGTTCGAGTTTCACTCGTGACCTCACCCGACCGCTTTTCCGAAGGGTTTCTGGGCAGCTCTCGGGGAGGCTGAGCCGGACTTCGTCCAGCGGCTCCTCTCCGGGGAGCCTCCACCCAGGGGCGCAGACGGCCCTGTCCCGCGGGAGGCTGGGAGCCCGCTGCTCCGCGCTCCCCACCGCGAGCTGCTTGGACGGGAACAGGAGCGCGGGGCGTTCAACCACAGAGGGAGGCAAAAGGAGGGTCGGGACGCAGGCCCAGGTGGTAATAGAGGGATGAGATGGGAAGCCACACCAAGGGGACCCAGGGGCCTTGCAGTGCTGGGAACGTTCTGTCCTTTCACCTGCTACTTAGGTCGCACTGGGAGCTGCACGTGTACAGCTTATGGTCTCCTCTGCATACATGACATTTCACAACTGTAAAAAGTTTGAGCTAATTGGAAGCTCTGTGTGGAGGGGCCAGGTTTGTCAACACTGCAGGTCACTCGAGGGTTTTTGAGTGAGGACTCAACCATGTCCTTCATTAACTTAATGTCCCGTTTTTATGTCTTTGTCTTGTCCCTGCCTCTGCCCGACCTGGATCCTGAAGCCATGCCCCTCTGGGTCAGTTTCTCCCGAAAAGGAATGCTTGACTTTCTGCTGGGGGCGGGGCGGAGCTCTGCGGGTGGGTTTCAGGCAATCGTCTTGTATTCAGGCCTTCTTTTCCCACCCAACTCCCCACATTTAGAGAACCCTAACCCTCCAATCCCTGAACAGATCAGAGGTTCTGGGCAGTGAATCAGCTTGCTTTTTTTAAAAAAGTCGCACTATAATTGATGTATAACAAACACTGTGTGTATCTGAGGTGTGCCGGTGTTGATGTGATACATTTATGTATATTGCAATATTGTTACCTCCTGCTGCATAAACTAACACCTCTATCCTGTTACATAATTATCCTTCTTTTTGTGGTGGAAACAATTAAAATCTAGTCTCTTGGCAATTTTGAAGTTTATAATACAGTGTTGTTGACTATATTCATTATGCTGTGAGAAAAAATTGACTTTTTAAAAAAATCCTTTTTTCCTCTGTACCAAGTTGGGTTCTTGACTTCCCCCCTCACTGAGTATTTCTTTCAATCACCAATGTCCCATCTCTGAATGACTGACATCTCTTACCGGAGGTGTCTCTGCCTGTCTTCTCTTTGGCTGGCTGCTTATTCTCTTCAAACTCCTGGTGACAGAGTTCTCATTCCTGCACCCTCTTACTTGTCTACATCTCTTCCTGAGGTGAGTCCATTCATTCCCAAAGTGTTAATCTGTCCCCACGGACACCTGACACAGGCTGAGTCACTCCAGGAATTTAGAACATTGACCTAAGTGGCAAAGACTAGAGCTCCGTGTAATTGAGCAGAATTCAGCAGCACCCAAGAGCAAGCAGTGGTACCCAAAGTCTTATCTCGGGCAGAGGAGGTCCGTCCACTGTTCATCAGTCCTCATAGCCTGTGTACGTTCTCACCTGTGTGCAAAAGCATATGACCTAGAATAATCATTACAATATTATTGTTGCCGCACAAGATTGGAAACAACCAAATTCAACAGGAAATTGGTCAAGATAAAATGTGGTACATTCATTTAATAAAGTAGATTGGAAATAACCAATTTAACAAGAAATTGGCTAAAATGAGTTATGGTATATTCATCCAATAAAGTACTATGCAGACACTGAGTAGAATAAGGCAACTATATTTGTACTGAGATAGATCCCCAAGTAATACTGCTAAGTAGAAAGAAAGGACAGAACAGTACCTATAGGAAGACAGAGAGAGAGAGAAATAAAAAGGAAAAGGACATATATACACATGTTCACATAAACACTAATAATTTCTGAAATGATTCGTGAGAAACTGGTGACAAGGTTTGACTGTGGGAAGGTGACCTGGGAGACCAATGGGGGTGAGACTGAGATCTACATTTCCTCACATGTCCTTCTGTACTTCTTGAATTTTTTAAAAACAAATTCTGTGAGTTGTTAGTTCTGCGACTTAGACAGTGGCTGCACTCCAGGGGTCCCTGAGTCTAGGAGCGGTGGCCAGGACACGCTTCATGCCCCGGTGAGTTGGCACCTCGTGGGGTCAGTGCACACCTGCTCCCTGGGAATCAGCCTCCTCTCCAGTGGAAATTGCGGCACCGTTGACCCCACCTTTATCTCTAGGGGTCATGGGCAGCACCATCCAGGCTGCAACAACTAGAACCCTGAATTCTCTGGCTCAAAGCTTAGTCCAAGCAAAGAAAAATAAACATGACTCAATGATCATTCTACCGAGGCAAGCGATGATCGCTCTACTGAGATTTCTAGGAAAGAAACCCATGCCCTTACCAGCTTGCACAATGGAAATGGGGCTGAAGCTGAAGCCACCATCCCACCTCCTGGGGAAGGCCTGTCCAATGAGAGACAGGGAATGGGGGGCGGGGCCGAGCTCCTGGGGCAGTGTGGGGGCCTGGACCAGGCTGCCCTTCTCCTCTGGATTGTCTCCACATGCCACACCCACCTCCAGGCCTCCCACCCGTTTCTCAGTTCACACAAAAGGGGATTTTTTTTCCCCCACCACTTGAGGGAAAACTGCACGTGTCAAATCGGGGGCCACTTTTCTGTCTCGTCAGAGTACAGCCCTCAGCAGCCTCCCGTAGGAAGCCTGGGCGCTCCTGGTGTGGGCAGTGCACCCCCTCAGCTCCCTCCCTTCTCTCTTGCTTCTCCCTCGAGGTGATGGAGTTGCCAGGGCCCATCCCCATGCCTTCTTACTTGTCTATACCTATCCCATCCATTCCCAGGGTGTTAATCACCACCTATATGTATTTTAAAATATGTTTATTGATTTTTAGAGAGAGACAGAGTGAGAGGGAGAGACATCAATTGGTTGCCTCCCATATGTGCCCCGACCAGGGATCAAACTCACAACGTTTTGGCTTGTGGGCCCACGTTCCATCGGAGCCACACCGGGAGGGGACCACCTGTACTTGATGATGCCCGGTTTATATTCAGCCCAAACCTCTTTTCCAAGCTCCAGAACATTTGCGTAATTCAACTACTATGCTTGAGTATGCCGAACTCCAAATTCCAGCTGCACCGAAAAGTTATTTTCCACCCAGTATTATTCACCTTAGCACACAGGACCACCAACCAGCCAGATGCTTAAACCACAAACCTGGGAGCCATCTAGGCTCCGCATGTAACTCATCAGGAAGACCTGCCACTTTGACCTTCAAAACATGAATTCATTTATGTCCCTCCATCTCCACTCTCATGGCCTGTAATGGTCATAAGTGTGGCCCCACTTTTCTCCTCCTGGGTACGTGGCAGGATGGCACTTTGCCACACCATCTGAAGTTAGGCGTGCCCATGTGATTGACCTGGTCAACAACTTGTGAGAAGAAAAGACATCTGTCACTTCTGGTGGGGAAGAGCTGATGATACACGTCCCTCCCTCCTGCCATGGGGATTATGGAAATTATGTTGAGACGGGGACCCCACCAGCCTGGATTCTGAGTCATTAATATGACCAGAGCCCCTCTGCTAACCCACAAAAAACTGAGCATGAGGAGAAATGAATATGTGTAATGTTAAGCCATTCAGCTTAGGGGCTGTTTGTTACTGCAACACAAATTAGCCCATTCTGTCTCATGCACAAATAGAGTGCAAGTCCCCCAAACTGCTGCAAGAGCCTCCCACTTTTACTCTCTCTCTGTCCACACAGCAGTCAGAGCAACCTTTTTACAGTGCAAATCAGACTCCATCGCTACCTTCCTCGGACTTTTGGGCAGCTTCCCATTGTACCTGGAAGAAAACCCAAACTTCTTCCTATAGCCTAAAAGGCCCTGCATGACCTGCGCCCTGCCTCTCACTCTGACCCAGTCTCCCACCAGCCTTCCTCACTCATTTCTGCCCAGCCCCCCTCTACTCCTCGCTATCACTAAGGCACTGAACACTTTCAGAGCTTATGCCCATGCCATTCCCTCTGCATGGAACCCTTCCCTGCACTAGTCACACAGCTGGCTCTTTCTCATCCTTCAAGCCTCAGCTCACAAGACACCTCCTCAGGGAGCCCCACCACTGCTACACTCTGCATTTCCTCGTTAGCTCATGTCACAAGGTAGAATTGCATTTGTTCTTCATTGTTATTTACTTGTTTACTCATAAAATTGTAAGCTCTGTGGGGTCTTCATCGGCCCTCATTAAACATCTGTTGCATAGAGGAATGAGTGGACTAGAAGTTCTACAGAGGCTGATGGTGGTGACGCGGATATCACTGACCAGCTGACCAATCAGCCTTGCCCTGCAGGACAGCACCTTCCAGGTGACGGGGCCAGAGTCCTCTCCGCTCAGGAGAGGAGTCTCTTATTCCCCTCAGGAGCTGAAGCGCCTGTGAGATACTGGGGTTTCTGCAGAGGGCTGGGCTGGGACTGTGCTTCCTCACCACTCCTGCAGCTCCCCAGGCGCCGGCCCAGCCTGGAGCCAGTCCCTTCCCGGCTGAGGGCTGAGGAGCACGCAGCCAGCTCCAGTGGGGAGGTGGCCAGTTGCTGCCGTCACAGAGAGAGTGTCCTGGCCAGCGCTCTAGAAATAGCCTAAGGTCAAGGTGGGGTGCTTCCGTCCCCTACCTATGTAGAAGTCTGGGGAGAGTCTAATTCCAGATTTCCCTCCGCCCCACTACTGGGATTCCTTAGCCTGATCTGGAACTCCCAATTTCCAACCACCTCTCAAAGACCCCTTCTTTACCACCGGTCTCACAGAACCCCTGTCCTCCTACCATGTGTCTGCGATAGAGAGGGTGGGCCTTATCCCATCTCATGGACGGGGCATGGGGCTCAGGGAGGTCAAGGGTCTCTTCCAAGGCCAAACACTGGGTTACCGATTAACTGGAATTCACAGGTAGAGACCCTTCCCAGCGTCAGTGCCTCCTCCCAGCAGAACCTTCCATGTGAGGGAGGTGCAAAACCGACTTCCACAGCCTCTGCCCCAGGCCGGGCTCAGCCACGTGTCACTGCTCTCCAGGGCTGTTTGCCCTGTGTACTCAGACCCTATTTCCTGGTGCTGGGAGAGCGGTTTGGCTTCTTCAGCTGATGTCCCTGGGACCCTGCTCTTTTCTGCCTGAATCCACAGCATCCATTTCTACCTCTGGTCCTGGATACTCTGACTGCTCGCCCAACTCACCCACCTGACCTCCCAGGTGGCCTGACCACCCAGTCCACTGTCTTCACACCCACAAAACATTCCCTCCTCTAACAAGGAAGGCTGAGGACTCTGGGGGAGGGGACTCTAGCCACCAGCTCCATCAGCCCCTGCTCGAAGAGCTTCCCCAAAGCTGCAGAGCTTCCCACAGCTGTGGAAGGAGGCAGCGGGGGTGTGAGTCAGGGAGCCCAGCAGGATTGGCCGGAGCAGGTGAGGGGAGCAGGTGAGGGGAGCAGGTGAGGGGAGCAGGGCAGCTCAGGCAGCTGGAGGAGCAAAGGAGGAGCCCACAAAAATGGGTCCCTTTGACTAGGAGAGGACAGGACAGGGTGTCACCTAGTACATTTCCACTAACCAGATTATAACAAGCAAAGGAGATACAGGAATTAGAAGAGAATAAAAGATGGACTTTAAAAAAGAAATACAGTGCTTAAATTTAAAGGACTTTCAAGCAGTAGTAGAAGCTGGTAGAACCTTCTGGAGCAGACAACCTTCGGAACCCAAACAAGCCATATTCGTTAGCAGGCCAAGGTTCCAGGTGTGTAGGCCCCGCGAGCTCTCTGCACAGCTGTATGGGCCACCTGCACATGCAGTGGTTGTGAACTTGGACGTTTATTGCAGTTCCCAGGCAGGTGGCAGTCAGCTGTCTTAAGGAAGGAAGGGCATTTTTCTGACTCTGTGGGGCGAGTGATAGTGCTGCAGAGAGGTTCTTGTAAGAAGTATAAAGTCAACTTTTTGTCTTCAGAAGTTAAAACATCTCTAGTGTAGACTTGCCTTCTCAACTCATTTACATGACAGCTCTTTCTAGAGCATGCGAAGGCTGAAATAAATTAGCATCCATTCTTTGTTTGTTAAAGATTGTATTTATTTTACTTTCAGAGAGAGGGGAAGGGAGAGAGAGAAACAGCAGTGTAAGAGAGAAACACAACTGGCCATGTCCTGCCTGTGCCCTGACCGGGAATCGAACCGGCAACCTTCCACCGTGCAGGATTACACCCAACCAACTGAGCCACATCGGTCAGGGCTAGTGTCCGTTCTTAATTACAGAGGGTCAAATTAAGGAAGACAGATTTTTATCTCATGTGCTTTGGGGGTGGAGGGGAGCAAGACCATTTATGATCTAGTCTCGGAAGTCACAAACCATCAATTCCCCCGAATTTCACTAACTAGAAATGAGTCACTAAGTCAGCCCACATTCAAGGGGAAGGGAATTAAGCTTTACTTTTTAAAGAGTGTCAAGGAATTGGTGGGCATATTTTTAAACCACCAAAAAAGGGAAAAGAGTGAAGGATGAAGAATCAAAATGCCTATGTTGTAATCTTACTTCTAAGTATTAAGAGACTTGAGCACATCCCTTCGTCTCTCCAGATCTATGTCCCCATCTGCCGAATGAGAAGGCTGACTTCAGTGAGGCTGAGGTTTCCTGTTTCAATGAGTATCTGTCTCAGTGTTCCAGCACTCAAGACCCTAGGCCCTAACCACAGACCTCAGGCAGACTGCCCCTCCCGCTCAGCCAGCCTCACTGGCTCTTGGCCCGAGGAGCAGCTGCCACTCAGCAGCATCCAAGCCTGAGTTCATCCGAGTCTCCAGGGCGGGACCCCAGCATCGGTAGGTGTCATAGCTTCCAGTTGGCTCCAACATGCAGCCACAACACAGAATCGTGGCTCCAACGGCTCTGTGTGAACCCTCCACAGGAAATCTTTTTTCTTTTTCTTCTTTTTTTTTAAGATTTTTATTTATTTGTTTTTTAAGAGAAAGTAAGGGAAGGAGAAAGGGAGAGAAAAATCGATGTGTGAGAGAAACATTGATTGGTTGCCTCTCACATGCCCCCAACCAGGGACCTGGCCTGCAACCCAGGCCCTGACCTGGAATTGAACCAGCAACCTTTCAGTTTGCTGGACGGTGCCCAACCCACTGAGCCACACCAGTTAGGGCCATTGTTTCTTTTTCTTTGTATTGTTGACGCTGTCCCAGATGTCCCCATTTCGCCCCTTTGCCTGCCTTTACCCAGCCCCCAGCCCCTTCCCTCTGGGCGTCCCCGCACTGTTGGCTGTGTCCATGGGTCTTGGGTCCAGTGCGTTTGTGGTCTTGGGCTGATCCTGTCACCATCATCAGAGAGTCACTTCTACAAATAAATGAAATAAGTCACACTTTCGTGTGACTACTTACATACAGATTCGGTTTTTCTTTGATTCAGGGGTCTTACACCGTCTAGAGCACAGACATTCATGCTCAGTTAACTGCACTTCGGGTCTGATTTGCCTAGGAGACCACTTTGCTCTGTGTTGTGGAAGAGAAAAAAATAGAGAAAAGTAAAGTGTAGAGAAATGTTGCACGGCCAGGGTAGAACTTTTTATAGAATTGTTTCCCTTGCTCAGTGTTTCTCATCGTGGTATTGTTTCTGTGGGAAAATCGATCCAATTTTTATCTTTTCGACTTATACCACCTTTTCCTAGAATATAACCTGCTTTAAGTTTAAACAATACCTGCCCCTTTTTTGCTTGTGTATGTGCATGCGTGGGTGTGAGAACAGTCAACATTCTTCAAGACAGGGCAGAGCCCGGCGCTGAGAACGACGCAGGACTTGGAACACCCTGATAAGAGACGTCTCTGCAAGGCCATGGGTGGGGGCCGTGGGTGGGTGCTGGACACGCTCCGCTGGGCTCTTCCGACCCTGGACTCCGCGTCCCTCCGCACACACGCTTCACCTCGGCAAGCCACCGTGTCGTGTGACCAGCTGCCCCCCCCCCCCCCCGTTAGCTCAAGACCGAGGGGTTTTCTGGGATGCAAGATTTTCAGTGCTAAAACTTGGAAAATTCCAGAAAACCAGGACAGTCAGCCGCCCTACAAGTGTCGTGGGCTGGGAGCACCACCTCCATCTTTCACCGGTGCTACAGGCTGCCCCATGGGTGGGACGCTCCGACTGCCGCCCCCTTGGCGAAAGCCTACGACTACCCCGGCACCTGGGGGGAATGACCCCGAGCTGCCCTGCTGAGGAGCCCATGAGAGAGAGAGACGGGGGGTAGCGAAAGCCCCCCCGTCTGAGCCATAAGGCTCTTGGGCACAAGTTTCCAGAGCCCGAGGCCTTGCCACGTTGACTTCCATCGGCAACCTCCAAATACTCGAGTGCCTGTCATTTAAAAAAACAAAAAAGGACATGACCCGAGACCAGGGTATCACCTGGGGAGCTCATGGCTCACCCCAGAGATTCTGACTTCACTGGGGTAGGGCCAGGTTTGTGCACACTCACACACACTCACACACACACACTCTTCTTGACTTATCCCCTCCGGTTTCTCTCCAGTCAGGAAATTTCTCTACTGAGTATGAAAGTTTTATCACTCTTAAACTTCTCTAGTTCTCGCTAAGGTTATCTTCAGCAAAAATGGCCTCTGGAGAAATCAGAACTTTTTGCTGTATCAGTGGCAACCACGTGAGAGATTCTCTTCATGGGCAATTCTAACCTAAAGGTTCAAACCGCTCTTCTTCCTCTGTGAGTAAACTGTCCCCTCCTGGCTGTGGGGGCTTGTTTGGGGTCCCCTTCCTTGCCAGCTCCCTCCTGGGTTTCTCCTCACCAGGAGCCATGGTTTCAGAGGTTCCCTTCTTCCCCATCGGGCACCCTGGTTCTGCCCGACCTCCTGGCCCGGAACCCCCTGAGTTCTATAGTTTTCCTCTCTGGGATGCAGAAATGGAGGGCTCCCATGTCATTCCGTGGGCCCGCCTCACCAGGCCAGCCCGCTGAACAGGAGGCTCAGCCACAGGGTCCCTGGCGTGCCCCTGTCCTGTGCTGTATCTAGAAGGTGACAAGTCTCAGGGCCTGTGGTTGCCATGTGAGGCAAGGTCACTTGAGGCCGAAGCAGCAGTGGTCAAACTAGGAGACCAGGTCTGTCGGCAAGCAACAATGACAGCTGACCGGACAGCCCATGGAGGTGAGCTGACAGCGACTCAGAGCCCAATTTCTCCTTCCAAGGTCCCGGTGCACGTTCTCACACTCTGGCTATGCTCAGGGTCTCTGAGATCCTCGCCCTAGTTTTCTCTTGAGCGAAGCCCACAATAGCAGGTTTCTGTCACTTGCCAGCAATCTATCCCAGGGAGAGTCACCAATGTCCGCTGCCCCCATAGGCACCCTCTTGAAACCTAAATCCGAGCCTTTCCCGCTCTCACAAAGTCTCCTTTTCAGCTCTAAAGAGGCCTGCACCCACCTCGCCTTGGGTCTGTTTCCTGGAGTTTGAGGGGAGCTGGCCTCTTCTCTCACCCGAGAGCCCTCCCCCTGGCCGCCGCAGAGCCCGGGGCCCTCGTCCACCCCTGCAGTTCCCAGGGCTCCGGCTGCATCTCCCCTTTTGTCCCCTGCCTAGGAACATTCTACAACACATCTCTGTAGAACACTTTTGAAAACAAAGTAAATAGTGGTTTCCTCACATTCCTGTCAGCCTTTGTCTTTCAAGACTGAGGAGTATTAAACTGGAGAGCTCCCCACTCCCCCACATTACCCTCTGGCCCAGACCTTTAGGGGTGGGGGGCAGGGCTGCCCAGGATTGCTGGGCTCAGCCGGCAGTTGCGGAACACTTAGTAGGCCTTCGGTTTCACTTGGCTACCCCATTCCACCCTGCCCTGGTACTGGAGTGAGAATCACAGTCAAGTGATAGGCAGGGCACTTAGCTACCTGGAACAGAGTGGCCTTGACTCCAAGATGCACTCCTAACCACCACACGGCCCTGCCTCTTCCTGGCCCCAGTCTCTGACAGACCCCGGGGCCACATCCTCAGCTAGCCTCTCCTTTGTCACAGCCCTGTGCGGGCCCAGGGGGCCTGGCTTCTCCTCTTCTAGGATGTGGTGTGGGCCTCAGGGGAGAGCTAGAACAATGCTAAACCCCTTATCAACAGCTAATCCCATCCTGGCCAGCTTCTGGACTTCCCTTCTCAGAAATGCCAACTCTTATTTTAACACATGGTGTGTTCACTTCTGAGTCACCTCAGCCCCAATTGTGTGCAGCCTCAGTGGTGACAGCCCCTCCCTAACACCTCAGCCAAGCCCTTCCAGAGGAGTAAAGACCAAACACCTTCAAGTCCATCCGAAACAGGGCTGGCTTCCTTCTACCCTGTCACGAACTCCTGGCGCCACAAAATACAGAAGCTAGAAAAGACCCTAGAAATCATCAGATCCCACCCCCTCATTCATAGCTGAGTTCACCAAATCCCAGTGAGGACAGGGCCCCGCTCAAGGTCACACAGCAAGATCAGGCAGAACTCCTAGTCCAGTCCCTTTCTCCTTGTCTTTTCAAAGGACAAGAGGAGAGAGGAAAACTGAGGGGTAAGTGGCTGTTGGGTTTCGTTCCTATTTAGACTTCAGTTCCATACTTGCACAAAAAGGGTGCTTGTTCCACTCGGGAGTCAGCACTGTCCCCCTACCCTCCACCCCCCAGCAACTGGAATGGTCTCAGACACCCTGGGTATCAGGGGTGACTTTGCCCAGAAGGAGAAGTATCAGGAACCCCCATGAATCAGGGCCTCTAAGTGCCCCAAATGTGGCACTTAGCAGGAAAAAGGCTAACGAGAAAAGAGTTGGTACCTTGAGAAGTCCGCACACCAGTCCCTTCCAGTGACATCTGCAGCTCTGGAAAATGAGACCTGGGCCCAAGATGACCTCCCAGAGGTCCTGTTCTGAGACAGTGAGAAGGATTTATAATGCACCCAAAAAAGGGGTTTGGGCTAACCTCAGCAAGCCTTGCATTCAGCCTCCCACAGCTCAGCCCTGCACCCCTGCACTTTCTCACTCACCAGCATGTGGGCTCTGAGGCCCACCAGCAGCCACTATCTGAGCATGTGCGACAGAAAGACCCAGGTCAGGCCACTCACCCTCTCGGTAAAGTGTGTAGACTAATACACCCTTCCTCCAGGGTTGGCTTCAGCACGAAAGCATTTGGAATGCTGCCTGGCATGTGATCGCTTAGCTGTCATTATCATCATCATTATTATTCTAAGCTCTCAGCAGCTAGGACCGGCTTCCTTTAGCCTCAAGTGTGTCACCCAAGGGCCAGCATTGTGAAGGCAGGAAGTGTAAGCCCTGTGATCCTCAGGGTCACACTGGGTACAGCTTCAGGGGATGTCTGCGAAGTGCAGAAACATAAGCCAGAAACTGGGGTTGGAACATTCCAGAACTGGAATGGAGGGTTTGGTCAGTCTGATGTGTGTTCTACAGCTCGGCAAAAACATCTAGTGAACATTGACATATGTGTTGCTCAATATTTGCTAAAATACTTCCATTCTTCCACTTCTGTGTTTTAACACACATAGAAGTCAGACGGAGGTTTTCATGTGACAGGTAGAGAGAGACTAAAAGCCGGAGAGGGTGGGCTCTGGCCTGGGGGGGCGGAGAGCTTAAACTTTTAGCACTTGAAATCCTGATATACTTTGTGATGCCTTTTTAAAGGCATTTGTAAGCCTTATACACTTGATTACAAGCTTGTTTTTAATGTTTCAGTTTTTCATTTTGAAATAACTTAGACTTAAAAATGTATTGCAAAAATAGTAAAAAAAAAATTTTTTCTACATACCCTTCACCTAGCTTTCCCAAGTGTTAACATCTATAAAAACAGACTGATTGAAACTAAGGTATGAACAGTGATACCACACCATCTCCAGCTCCTATTCCAGCTTTGCCCACTGTCCCACTGAGGTTCTTCTGCTCTGGGATCTGTCCAGGCCTATAAACTGCACTGAGTTGTCCTGTCTCCGCGGTCTCCTTCAGTCTGGGACAGTCCCTTCAGTCCCTGTCTTTTATGACCATAACATTTTTGAAGCGCAGTGGCCAATTATTTTGCAGAACGTCCCTCACTTCGGGTGTGCCTGGTGTTTTCCCAAGGTTGGACGGGGCTCACAAATTTTTGGCAGGAACACCACACAACGGGTACTGCGTCCTTCTCAGTGCACCGCACGGGGGGCCCGGTGAAGGTGCTACACCTCCTTCCTGGTCAGGTGAAGTTTGACCATGTGGGCGTGGTGCCTACCAGGTGTATCCACTGAAAAGATGCTATTTTCCCTTTGTAATTAATAAGTAGATTGTGGGAAGATAGCTTGAGACTACGAACCTGTCTTGCTTCTCATCGCACTTGTACCCACTACTTTCAGCCCTCCACTGATGGTCTTGCCTGCGACGGTTAAGACTGTGATGTTGGCCAAATGGTGATTTCCCATTTTCATCATTCCTTCTACATTTATTAACTGGAATTCTACTGTAAAGAAAAGTGTTCCTTTTTTCTTCATTTATTTACTTATTTTTGCAATAATTTCTATCAATGTGGATAGTTACTTTATTCCATGCATTAGAATCCAGTAATATCTTAATTTATCTGTCATTCAAATTGTGTCATAGTCGGCCATTGGGAACCTCTTTAATGTGGCTTCTATGACCTTTTATAATGTCGTCATTTTGAACACTTTTTTTTAGCACCGAAAAATCTTCCAGACTTATTGGTATTTTCCCTGTCCCAGGGAAATCAGCCCTTTTTAGAACCAGCCCTTTCTCCAAGGATTTCCTGGTTCTTTTTACTAGAGAGTGGTACTTAGAAGCCAAAATCTAGGAGTTAATATGCTCATAGCTGCTGGGGTATCATTATTTCCAGTCCCTCTCCAAGGGCAAAGCTAGGAAATATGTTTGCAGGCAAACACACATACGCACCCCCTACATCTATTTCTATTTCTGTATCTAATCACCTATGACTGCAAAACCATGAATTCATGTCAATTCTCCTGACTCCAGTTCAATATACAGTGTGCATTCTAACCTCTCTCTTTCCATTTCTGTTACTCCGACTTCAACAGTGAAAATATGGCTTTCAGTGCCCAAAATATAGTTACTTATCTGCTTAACCATGAAATACACCTGAAATATTTTCAGGTTGTGTGTACCTTTTTAAAAAAAGTGTGCTATTTTAGTCAAACAACAGGATGTTAATGATCTGATGTTAAGTTAAAGGTGAGTAAAGACAGACTAATGTTTAATAAAGTGAGCTCTGGAAGTAGGCAATTCTTAGTCTTTCTGAATCCCAACTTTCTTATATATAAAATAGGGATAATTATATTTAGCTCATAAAATTTTGGTGAGAATGAAAGAGATCATTATGTAAAGTGCTTAGCACATAGGAAGCCCTAGATAGATATTACACATTTTTATTAGCTATCAATTAGAAAATAAAGCAAAATTTTCTATTGTTATCTAGTTGCTTTTACAAAAAGTTGACCCATGATAATACCAGTTCAGATTAGGGAAATAAGTAAGAGGTTGGGAGATTTGAGGTTTGTCATAAAATTTCTTTTCATGTATTCAATAGTTGTGATGAAATAGTTACCATAATATTTCTCCAGTAGATGGCAGCACTTGTACCACTGACTTTGAGTAGGGTTCCTAGTGAATCTTAGTAATAAAGTCATCACAGGAGATCGTTCAAGCCAGCTGGACACAGGACACACCTTTGGAATAGATAGCCACATACAAAATGTGAAAATAACCCACAACTTTAACCCAAAAAATGCCACACATCTAAGCACACCTATGAAGAATCAGCGGGGAACTCAAGCAAGTCTGACCAAACCAGACCTGCCACAGGGCGCCTGCTCCCCGAGGTGGGCTCCAGTCAGGTCCCCCAGGCCTCCAAGTGAGCATCATCCCTGGATGGAAGCTGGGGCAAGTGGGACAGGACTTATTGAAAGTACCACAGAGAAGCAAGGAGCCGAGCAGTTCCTCAGGGCCCTGCCCCTTCATACTCTGGGGTCCCCGAGAACTCATAAATGGACACGAACCCTCCATGCACTCCCACTGCCTCGGGCTACAGAAACCAGAGTCTCAGTCTGAGGCAAGAAACAGAGACCCACTTGGCAGAGCTGAAGAAGTGTTGGAGGAGGACGCAGGGACCACAGTGAAATCCTGTGGCAAAGCAACCGCAGCAAAAGACATGCAGACTCAGGAAATCAAGATGGCCGCACCCTGGCACCTTGCTAGCATCACCAGGTCTGCTCCCTTGAATGGTGGGAAGGGGCGAGAGGTCTGGGCTGTAACCCCGGATCTGCCACTTCCTCACCATGGGCCTTGACCGAGTTATGTGCCCTCTCGGTGCCTCCGTTCCCTCACCTGGAAACCACACAGGACTCTCGGGTTTTCACCAGGACTATATGACATAATATTGCAATGCAACCATTATTATCATTATGCTCATTTTCATTGACTGCTTCATTACAATTTCTGGTCCTCCATGGCTCCTGCTTGCTTAGATCCGTTATGGCTGCCCCAGCCACAAAACTGTAATTCTAAGTAGTCTCCTCCCTCTGGGCCTATCAATTCCAGAGAGAGGCCTCTCTGATTGGCCCAGCACCTCACTGTGCCCTAGGCCTTAGGCTAGGCCTGAGGGTGGACTCCTCCATGGTCAAGTGAGATTTGCCTGGTCCTGAAAACATGAGGGCAGCCAGCACCATCAAGGAGTTTATTCCAGAGGTTAGACAACCAGAAATAAACCAATGACATCTTAACCTACATGTAAAACATGATTTAAAGATATGTATATGCAGTTGTGAATAAAATACAATTCATTTAAGGTGCTATTGAACATAGTAACTTTCTTAATTATTAATATTCTAATCAGGTATTTCATGACAATATTTTATTAATTTTATATACTATTTATTATTACAACAAATATTAATTATCTTAATGAATTAATCTAACTAAAGTACAAAATTTATCATGTGACCCCGGCTGGTATGGCTCAGTGGATGGGGTGCCAGCCTGATAACTAAAGGGTCACTGGTTCTATTCCCAGTCAGGGCGCATACCTGGGTTGCAGGCCAGGTTTCCAGTTGGGGGCGCATGAGAGGCAACCACACATTGACGTTTCTCTCTCTCGTTCTCCCTCCCTTTCTCCAAAAATAAATAAATAAAATCTTCAAGGAAAAAATAAAAAGAAAAGAAAAAATTTATCATGTCGTCTCCATAAAAAATTTTGATTGTAAAAAGTATCTTCATCCTCAAAAATGTGGAATACACACCCCCATACTACATTGGGCTGCTTTGGTTCCACCTTCAAAGCATCAGATTGAGCCTTAAATCCCTAGAGCAGCCCACGTTCCCACCCTGCCCTTTCTCCTGGGGTCCCGCTGGCCTGGGATCCATAACCCTTCCCACCTTTGGCCTCTGCCCCAGCACCAGCCTACAATACCTAGCTTGAGCTGGAGAGAGAGCCACGTCCTGGGGGCTCTGATTTTTAGGGATGCAGCCTCTCACTCCTAACCAAAGCACCTTCTTCTTTTTAATCCTCACTTGAAGGTGTATGTTTATTAATTTTAGAGAGGGAGAAAGGAGAGAGAGAGAGAACACGAATTTGTTGCCTCCCATACACACCTGGAATGGGATCAAATCCACAAACTTTAGGTGTAAGAGATAATGTTCTAATCTGCTGAGACACCAGGCCAGGTCCCAAAGCATCTTCAGCGGACATGACCTGGGCAGTGGGGGAGGGGCATCCAACGATGACTGAGGAGACAGGCGCCTCTGGTCCTCAGGAGTAGGAGGCACTCGCACCACTAGGAGGCATCACAGGCTCTCAGGCAGATGCGTAAGGCAGGCACGTGGTGCGAGTCTTGTGCTTCAGGAAAGGAGCCCACCTCCAGGCTCAGGGTTCCGGGGCAGGTGAGGGAACAGGGCAGGTGCCCAAATGCTGGAACAGGGGCCAAGTCTGCAGCCAGGCAAATTGATGGCTCCAACTTCTGTCTGGGGACAGCCTGCAAAGGCGAATTGTTATTAACTGCGGACAACTGTGATTCTGATCACCTCATCCTCTGCCCGAACTTCTTCTCTGGCTCCCCAGCACCTCCAGGTAATGCCTGACCCTCACAGCATAGCACACACCGTGGTGGGCACACAGGCAAATTATCACAACAGGCATCGCAGAAGTCTGGCAAGGAAAGTGTTGTTGGTCCTCTGAGTCAGGTAAAAAAGCCAAAGAGGCAAATGCTGGCCAGGATCAACTTCTACCAAGGAGCAGCATCAGGATGAAACCCACCCTGTCTGGGTTATGCCCCGGACCATAGGCTTGGGCTCCAATCATATGGATGGCCCACCCTGGGCCAAGTGTGAACCCTAAAGAAGTCTGAGAATCTCATCAAGCTTTGAGCTCCCAGGGGTGTTGCTGGAGGACAAGGTGGACTCAAGAGGCAGTGGTTCTGCTTCTGGGGAAAGTTTCTCACTAAAACTTGACCACAAAAGGAGACAGAAGAAATGCTGTGGACTGGAAGAATTATTCTGTATCCTGATTGGAATAGTGGTCACTTGATACAGACATCGTCAAAACCCACCTTCTAGAGCACTTCATTGCATGTAAATTACATTCCATTTTTTAAAACAATTAGTGGGGGTGGGGACTTGACTGACAGGAGCCTGGACTCCTCCCCTGAGAACCATGGCTCCCCAGAATGAGACGGTATTACCAGACTGAAGGGGTCCATTTGTCTGAGTGCATCAAAGCCCAGTGAGACACAGACAGGAGTTTGCAGCCACACAAGTAAGGCCCTGGCTCAGTTGGTTAGAGCATCATCCCAGGGTTGCAGTTTCAATCCTTTGTCAGGGCACATAAAAAAATCAACCAATGAATGCTTAAATTAGAGGAACAACAAATTGATGTTTTCCTCTCTGTGTCTCCCTTCCTCTCCTTCTAAAATTAATAAAATAAAAACTAAATTTAAAAAATAAAGCCCTGGTTTCAGATTTTCCTAAATTCTCTCAAATAAGCAGCATTTGAGCTCAGTGAGCCCTGTACCTCTCGCTAAGTTGCTCCAGACCTGGCACTAGCAGCAGCCAGCCTTGGTTCACAGCTTGGCCTTGCCTGGGCACCTCCAAGCCCAGCACAAGTAGCAGCCAACTGCAGATCACTTTGTAGCTTACGCTGTGTGACCTTGGACAGAACACACGCAGTGGCTAACCTTGGACATGATAAGAGCAATCAAGGCTACTACAAAAATGGGGTGTGAGCAGTCCACATGGTGGGCGCACCTTGAGTACCCAGCTTGGTTATAGGGGAGGCTGTGTCACTGGGCCCTACAGGACACGTACTATATTAGGCCACTCTACCAAGCCTGGGAGACATAGCAGCTCTACCTAATACATAGAAACCAACACAGAGGCTGCCAAATCAGGAGACAAAGAAATATGGCCCAAATGAAAGAACAGATCAATACTGAAGAAAAAGAGCTAAACAAAATGGAAATAACCAAACTATCAGATGCAGAGTTGAAAACATTGTTTATAAGGATGCTCAAGGAACTTAGTGAGGAGCTCAGCAGCATCAAAAGACCCAGTCAGAATGAAGGACACTCTCATTGAAATAAAGAACAACTTACAGGGAAACAACAATAGAGTGGATGAAGCCGAGGATCAGATCAATGATTTGGAACATAAGGAAGCAAAAAACAACCACAAAAAAAACAAAAAGAAAAAAAAGAAACCCCCAAATGAAGAAAGTATAAGCAGCCTCTGGGACAACTTGAAGAGATCCAACATTCACATCATAGCAGTGCCAGAAGGAGAAGAGAAAGAACAAGAAATTGGAAATCTATCTGAAAAAAATAGTGAAAAAAACTTCCCTAATTTGGGGAAGGAAATAGACACAAAAGTCCAAGAAACACAGAGAGTCACAACCATTTTGGACCCAAAGAGGACCACACCAAGACACATCATAATTAAAATGCCAAGGGTTAAAGATAAAGAGAGAATCTTACCAGCAGCAAGAGAATAGCAGAGTTACCTACAAAGGAGTTCCCATAAGATCATCAGCTGATTTCTCAAAAGAAACTTTGCAGGCAAGAAGTATTCAATATCATGAAAGGCAAGGACCTACAACCAATATTCTATCCTGCAAAGCTATCACTTTGGGGGGGGGAATGGGACAACTGTCCTCTTAATCAATAAAATACACTTAAAAAAAAGAAAAAGGAAACTCAGTCTTTGTGATTAAGAGATTCATGACCTTGTTTCTAAGACTACTGGATCCTGACAAGAATTTCATTGTCCTGAGGACTTAATGAGTATCCAGGGGAGAAGGAGGTGGGTGAGGCAGTGTGCTGGGTGAGGCCAGTTTGAGTCAAAGGAAAAAAGAATAAAAATAAAAGAGCAGATTAAAGAAAATAACGTTTCTGCATGGTTATAATGGCTAGATTCCCTGAGTCTTTCTCTCCCCAGAGGATAGTTCAGGCTGGTGAGCAGAGAATCCTCTGTGCTGAAAGTCCCTCAGGGTGAGTGTGCGTGGTCAGTCCTGGAGTGATGCAGTCCTTAGTCCCTAAAACATGCTTTCATTCATCAAGTGAAGCTGATATGTACAGCAGAAGAGGGCTCCCGAATAGCCACCTGGGTCCAGAGCTCAAAAGAGTGTAAAAGGAAAGCCATATCCATCTCACTTAAAACAGTGACATTCACAAACCCAACATGTCTCTGGGGATGTCCCCAGAATTCCTATCAGCACACTTCACCTTTCTTTCCCACTCAATACATCATATCATGCAGTGACATTATTTTAGAGTTAACCTTGAACCTTTTTAAAAAAATAAACCACCCACAAACTCTGGGACTTTAGCTCTGACAGCTGTGCAGCCCCTTGACACTGGCCTTCACTCACATTGTGTCTCACAGCACTGGGGTTGAGAGCATTGCCCCGGGACTAGAACCATTTTCTCTCGGCCCACAGAGGCACTCTGGAGTTCTGCTGAGTCAGCTCCAAGGTTTTCTGTCCGACTACAGGAAAGCACACTTTACTTAGGGACAGGCAAGCCCCTGGGGCCAGGAATCTTCCGTTTCTAATTCCTTCTATTTGGAAGTACCAAAGGGGTAGCACATACCTGTCAGTAAAAGCTAGGATGGACATGTGACAGTTTGGTCACAGAGCATCTACCCCACTTTCCCAACATCGCTCTAATTTCTTCTGGGGAACTATCTGGCACCTTCTATATATAGTCTTGATAGACAGTAAGCCATCCCCAGGGATCCATCCTCCCACTCCATAAACTAAAAATATCACTCACATCTCCTGCAGCCTGACTTCCCTCTCACTGCTTGGAACAACCGAAGACAGGCATTTGATCTTAGCTTGTTGCTTTCCCAGGAACTTGGCTTTGCAGCAAGAAACACAAGGGCGAGAGGAACGGTGGAAGTTCATTAATCCCCATGACTGCACCTGAGCAAGACCATGGAGCTGTTCCTGCTTCCAAGGCCTTCTGAGCTGCCTTGCTCCTGTCTGTTCAAGCTCAGTTCTAAGCCTTCCCTTCCACCCAGTGGCATTCATGACCACCCAATCACTTCCTTTTTCTTAGTTTAGCCTGAGTCAGTTTTGGTTGCCTGCCATCAGTGAATCTGGCAAATATACCAGCTCATCTTAATGAAGAAGGAATTCCCCATTTCTCCTCCCTAGGGAAGTCCAATGTGGGATCCAAAGGTCAAATGTGACCCTTCTACTACTAGGAAATTAGCTTTCCCAGATTTTAACCAAAAAGAAAAGAAATTAATAAAATTCACTAGCCCTACCTGTCTTCCAGCTGGCAACTTCAGATCAGACCATAGAAAACCTGAGTTCACTTGACAAAGTCAGGCTACCTGTTAAAAAGGAGGAGAGGGGTAGAATTTCAAGTGTTTGTTCAAGGTCACAAGGAAAGCCTAGGGATCACCTGCTCTCTATTGCCTCATTCCTCAGATCTGTGCTGGGCACATTACCAGGTCAAACTCACTGACTCCTAGGGTGGGAGAAATGGTCAGCATGATAATTTCTTTGTTTTCCTGTCTCTAACCAGTTCCAGTTGTATGTAGAACATTCCGGTCCTACTGTACCTTAAGAACACATGCCCAAGTTACTTACTGTGGTGGACATTTACCCCAAGTTACAAGAGAATCCAAACCTCACTCCTTGGAGAAAGGCAGCATAGTGTAGAGGTACAGAGCCCAGACTGCTGGGTCCAAATCCCCAAAATCTGCCAATGCTGTGGGACCTTAGACACATAATTTGATTTCTCCATGCCTCAGCCTCCACATTTGTAAAACTGGATTCAGAGTCAATGTGTGGGAAGCATTTAAAATTTCAAACACAATTACCCGTCACTGTCTGCCCAACCTTGCCGTGGCATCAGGCTGTTAAAGAAGCCACTGAACACTGAGCAGCTGACAAAAGCTACATGACCTGCCTTCTCATTTATCTGCAGTTATGACTTTTCAAAAGAAAACACTCAAGAATATTTCTCTACCAGCATGAGACTGTGGGGGAGGAAGAAACTTTCTTCTATCCTCCTAGATTCTTTCTGCTGCTCTAATAACCAAATAGACAGGAGACAAATTGAGAAAATGACTAAATTTAATGACATATATACATACAGGAACTCCAGATACGTGAAAGAGTCAGAGATCCCACACACAGAGGTTCAGACACAGACAGGGAAAATGGGGTATATATGACATCCCAAGCTAAGGATGAGGTAAGACACCCAGGGCTTCAGAGAGGAAGGTCATTGCAGAACAAAAAGAACAGATGTTCAATAATTAATCATTTGTCCTGCCCTATAGATACGTCATAAAAAGTTCTTGCTAACTTTTCCTATGGGCAAGGCCCCTGATTTGAATTATTTAAAGACGAGGTAAAAGTTTCTCATGAGCCCACTGGATCTCTACTGCCTTCAACTCAAAATAATTCATATACCAAAGTGGCGCAATTTTAGAGGCCTGTTCTGAACCCCCTAAAAGATGCTCAATGGACCCACTTCCCAGAAACACTGATGAAAAACTTTTTAGACAACTATTTAAATTTTCTGAAAATTGACCTAGTACATAAAATAAATATAGAATTTTTTTTTCAAGAAAATCTACTAAAACTCAGTAAGAACTGTAAGAGTCTGTGGTATTTGAACCAAGACTCATCTTCTCCTCCTTGCCCTCCCCCCACACACCACTCCCAGCTCAAACTTGTACAGACAAGAACACAAGACGGAAGATTATCTTCCTGGGAGAATATCATCCTGCTCCAAGCTACCTGTTGCTAAGACATTGAGTGGGGATGGGTAAAAATATTGGGGCTACGACTTCCTCTTGCCCCTGCTCATGGGCAGAGGACTCTCAACAGGAGAGGCAAGCCAAGGAGACCTGGGGCTGCTGCCTTCCCAAAACTGAGCACTCAGCTCTCAGAGTAGAGGTGATACACAGACAGAAGCACATCATTGGCCCCACCTGCATCACCGGAACCTTGGCTCAGAGATTTCCCACAGGAAGGAGAATGAGGCTATAAATAGAGAATCCCAAACTCTTAATTAATCCCTGACTTTATTTGAAACCCAGTATGGAGAAATTCAAGCTTCAGGATGCTCTCAAAAACAGTGAAAGAAGTGATAAAATAATTTGGAGGGAGATTAATACATTCATTGGAGATATAGGCTAAACTGCAAGCTGGCTAATTTGTTAGAGAGAAACAGGAAAAGAGACAGCTGTGAAGAAGTCTTCTCAGGTCAAGGCAAATCTCAAAACTGACCTCAGATACAAAAGAACTTGGATTTTGCTAAATTCCAGTATGAAGCAATTTATGCACTGGGGCATTGATAAAAAGCAATACAGCAACCAGCCAGGAATTTTTATGTAGATTTTGAACTGATTGCCCCAAGTCAGTTTGACCAACTTTACCCACACAAAGATACAGTTAGAAGCCTACTTCCAGCCTCTGATTAACTTTGATCCAGTGTCTAGTGCAGGGCAGTCTGAATAATTTTGAAAATGGAGGTCTCTGGCATGAGATGCATCTCAGTTTTGATTCACTTCTCTTGGTGAATTCCTTAGGATTTTCTATAGATGGGATGCTGTTATCTGTAAGTAGAGCTGTACCTTTTCCTTTCTAATCTGGGTGGCTTTTATTTCATCCTCATGCTTAATTTTCTTAGCTAGAATGGTCAGTATAACACTGGTTAGAAGTCACAAAAGTAGACAGATGTGCTGGTCTTGTTCCTGACCTTTGGAGGAAGCATTTCCCTCCTTCATCATGAAGCTCTGGGCTTTTCATAGACACCCTTCATCAGGTTGAAGAATTTCTGTTATTAGTTTGTCGAGTGTTTTAACATGAAGCAATATTGAATTTTGTCAAATGATGTTTCTGCATTTACTGAGAGTATTGTGTGGTTTTATTTTTGTGTTATTGATATGGTGAGTTATAATAATTGATTTTTAGTTGTTAAATCACCTTGTATTCTGGATGAATTCTAGTTGGTCATGGTACATAATTCTTTTTATATGTTACTGAATTCAGTTTGGTAGTATTCTGTTGAGGATGGTTGCACCCATATTTATAAGAGATATTGTATCTAGTTTTCTTTTCTTGTAACATCTTTTTCTGTTTTGGGCATCAAGGCATCCTTTTTTATTCTTTGGAAGAGTTTTTGAAAAGCTGGTATTAATTCTTCTTTTAATGCTTGGTAAAAATCATCAGTGAAGGTATCTGACCTGGACTTTTCTTTGCAGGTAGTTGTTTGCATTACTAATTCAATCTCTTTCTTTATTATAGGTCTGTCTATTTGGATTTTCTATTCTTCCTGAGCCTGTTTCAGTAGGTTTTATCTTCCAAAGAATGCGTCCATTTTATTCTCAACTGTCTAATTTATTCACATACAATTGTTCATAGTATAATCGTTTTTTAAAGATTTTTATTTATTTATTTTTAGAGATAGAGGAAGGGAGGGAGAGAGAGAGGAAGAGAAATGTCAATATGTGGTTGCCTCTCTCACGACCCCTACTGGGGACCTGGCCTGCAACCCAGATGTGTGCCTGCCTGGGAATCAAACCAGCAACTCTTTGGTTCACAGGCGGGTACTCAATCCACTGAGCCATACCAGCCAGGGCCATAGTATAATTCTTTTTGTTTTTGTAATGTCAGTCATAATATCCCCTTAGTGATTTTTGACTCTAGTAATCTGAGTCTTCTCTCTTTTTTCTTGGTCAGTCTAACGAAATGGTCACTTTTGTTGACCTTTTCATAGAACCAGCTTTTGGTTTCATTGTTTTTTCTATTCTTGATTTAATTAATTTCTGCTCTAATCCTTATTATTTCCTTAATTCTGCATGCTTTAGGTTCAGTTTGTTCTTTTTCCAGAGCCTTAATGTGGAAGTTTGTTTTGAGATTTTTCTTCTTTTTTAATATCAACTATGATAGCTATAAATTTCCCAAGAAGCACTACTTGAGCAGAATGCCCTAAGTTTTTACATATTGTCTCTTTATTTTTATTCACCACATATTTTCTAATTTCTCTTTGTATTTCTTTTTTAAAAAAATACTTTATTCATTTATCTTTAGAGGGAAAGGGAAGGAGAGAAGGAGAGAAATATCAGTGTATGGTTGCCTCTCGTGTGTCCCCCGCTGGGAACTGGCCTGCAACACAGGCATGTGCCCTGACTGGGAATTGAACTGTGATCCATGAGTTTGCAGGCCCACACTCAATCCACTGAGCTACACCAGCCAGGGCTATATTTCTTCTTTTAACATTGGTTACTTAAGAGTGTGTTGTTTCATGTCTACATATTTGTGAGTTTTCTAAATTCGTTTTTGCTACTGGTTGCCAATTTCATTTCATTGTGGCAGAATGTTCTTTGTACTACTATCCTTTTAGGTTTATTAAAGTTTTTTAAGATTTATTTATTTATTTATTTATTTATTTATTTATTTTTAGAGAGGGGAAGAGAAAGAAAGTGAGAGAAACATCAGTTTGAGAGAGAAACATTGATTGGTTGTCCCTCATACGTACCCCAATCAGGGATCAAACCACACCCCAAGCATGTGCCCTGACTGGGAATCGAGTCAGCGATCTTGTGCTTTGTGAAATGTTGCCTGACCAACTGACCAACGAGAGAAAATGTTTTGAGGTTTTTAAATGAGCTAGCATATGGTCTATCCTGGATAATGTTTCGTGTGAAGTTGAGAATAATACTTGGTGGAGAATTCTATATACGTCTGTTAGGTTTGTCTCATTTATAGTGTTGTTTAAACCTTCCATCTCATCATTTTTTTTGGTCTGGTTGTTCTATGAATTATGGAACTTAGATATTGAAGTCTCTGACTATTACTATTAAATTATCTATTTCACTTCTTTTCTGTCATTTTTTAATTTCATGTTCTTTAAAAATATCTCTAGTAAAATTTTTGTTTTAAATTTTATTTTGTCTAGTATTAGTATAGTCATTTCAGTTTTTCTGTGGTTTCCGTGATATATGTCTTTATCATCTTTTTACTTTTAATCTATTTGTGTCTTTGAATCTAAAGTATATCTCTCATAGCCAGCTTATGTTGGGATCTTATTTTCCTTTTCTTTACTACAGTCTGATCATCTTTGCATCTGGTTGAGTTGTTTAACATATACACGTAATGTTATTATAGATATAGTTTGATTTATATTTGCCACATTACTTTTTGTTCTCTATATGTCTCATGTCTTTTTTGCTCTAGCTCTTCTTTGCTGCTTTCTTTTCACATAAAATATTTTCTAATATATATGGAACAAATGATACAAAAACAAAGTGAAAAAGCAAACTATGAAATATTTGCAAACCTTATATCTCATAATGGGTTAATATCCAGAATATGTAAAGAGCTGCTACAACTCAACAACAAAAAAAATCAAATAATTATAAAATCAGCAAAGGACTTAAAACAAATTTCTTCAGAGAAAAAGATACAAATATCTTTTCATAGCAAGCATTAGAAAAGATATTCAACATCCCTAATCGTTAGAAAAATGCAAGTCAAATCCACAAAATATCACCCCACACCCATTAAGATGGATGTTTAAAAAAAACAGAAAATAACAAGTGTTGGTGAGGACATGAAGAAATTATGCATTGTTGTTGTAAAATAGTGAAACCATCGTGGAAAATGGTATGGTGGTTCCTCGAAACATTAAAAATAAAACTACCATATGATCCAGCAATCCCATATGTGGACATATATACAAAAGAATTGAAAGCAGAATCTCAGTTGAAAGCAGAATCTCAAGAGATATTTCCATGCTCATGCCCATAGTAGGACTATTCACAATAAGCCAAGAGGTGGAAGCAACCAAAATGTACATGGACAGATGAATGGATAAACAAAATGTGATCATATAACATATAATGGCATGTTTTCAGCCTTAAAAAGAAAATAAACCTTGTCACATGTCATAATATGGATAAACTTTGAAGACATTATGCTAAGTGAAATAAGTCAGTCACAAAAAGATCAACACCATGTAATTCTACTTATATAAGGTGTCTGAAGTAAGCAAATTTATAGGGACAGAAATAGAATGGTTGTAGCAGGACTGGCAGAGGGGAAAAGGAGAGCTGTTTAATGAGCAGGGAGTTTGAGTTTTGCAACATGAAAAAGTTCTGGACATCTGATTCAAAGCAATCCTGGATATTGCTGAACTGTACATTTTAAAGTGATAGCAATGGTAAATTTTATGTTTTTTTTACCACAACTTTTAAAATAGTGTTTCCTGATAAAATAGGTAGTTTGGTTTATGACTCAATTGCATAAGTGCTTTTCCTTGAGATAACCATCAAATTCAACAGAAGTGTTCATGCATACTTCATATTTCACACACACAATATTAAAAAGACATGTACCGAGTCAAGGTGGTAGCATAGGCAGACATGACTCACCTGTTTGCACAACCACGTCAAAATTACAGCTAAAATATAGAACAACCATTGCTCAGAACCATCAGAAATCAAGATGAATGGAGTCTTAATACTACAGAATCAAAGAAACCACAACCACCCAGACTGGTAGGAGGGGTGCAGACACAGAACAAGCTGGTCTCTCATTCAAGCGTGATGGATAAAAATTCTAGAGGGATGTCTTGGGAATGAGGAGCCCCAGCCCAAGTTTCCAGTGCCAAGAAGATTAAAAGCCCACAACTTCTGGATGCAAAACCCAGCAGGGATTGAGTCAGTGGAAGAAACTGCTAAAGCCCTAAGTAGTTTCTCTTAAAGAACCCAGACATGAACTCACCTTCTCAGACTCACTTCCTCAGAGCTCCAGCACTGGGGTAGCAGCTTGAAAGGCACCAGTGGCATAGAGGGAGGAACTGAAGTATCTGACATAAAGGTGAGCAGAGACCATTGTCCCTTGTCTAAACCCTTCCCCCACAGACCTGGCAAGCTGGTGCCATATCTGAGACTCCACCAATCTGTCTAACACTGTATGACCTGCCTGGGAGATCCCCAGAGACTCCACCCTACCCAATTCACAGCCCACCCAAGCTGCTTTTCCATATGAATGGCGGTCTTGGCTCAGGCTTCACAACTTCCTAAATCTTATCAAACAGAGGTCCAGGCATGGCATCTTCAGCAGCCAGACTAGAGTCACAACTTGGCTTTGCCTGGGAATCTCCAAGCCCAGCACAAGTAGCAGCCATCTCAAAGACTGTTTTATAGCGCAGGAAGAGTGACCTTGGCCTGCACCACCCAAGAAATCGCAGGGCAAGTGCACCCAGTGGTCAGGTACAGATCACATCAAAGCACCACCACCTTGCCCCTGTACAGCTGATCTCCCAAGAAAGACAGAGGTTGTTGCTAAGTGGTTACAGCCAATCTTTGAAGATGACTGGCCTGAGTAAATTCCTCCCATTGATCTTCCAACAGCAATCAAGGCTCAATTCCAAGAGGAGGGTAAACTAGCCTACATGAAGATTGCACCTCAAGTACCCAGCTGGGCGATAGGGGAGGCTGTGCCACTGGACCCTATAGGACACCTACTACCTTAGGCCAAACTACCAAGACACGGAGTCAAAGCAGCTTTACTAAATACATAGAAGCAAATACAGGGAGGCTGCTAAAATGAGGAGACAGAGAAACATTACCCAAATGGAAAAATAGATCAAAACTCTGGAAAAAGAACTACATGAAATGGAAATAAGCAATCTATCTGATGCAGAGTTCAAAATACTGGTTTAAGGATGGTCAAGGAACTTAGTGAGGACCTCAACAGCATAGAAAGATCCAATCAGAAACAAAGGATACACTAATTGACATAAAGAACAATTTATAGGGAAACAACAGTAGAGTGGATGAAGCCAAGAATCAAATCAGCAATTTGGAACATAAGGAAGCAAAAAACAACCACATGGAACAATAAGAAGAAAAAATAATCCAAAAAATATGAGGAAAGTATAAGCAGCCTCTGGGACAACTTGTAGAAGTCCAACATTCACATCATAGGGATGGCAGAAGAAGAGAAAGAGCAAGAAATGAGAAATCTATCTGAAAAAATAGTGGAACAAAACTTTCCTAATTTGGTGAAAAAAATAGACATGCAAGTCCAGGAAGCACAGAGTCCCAAACAAGATGGATGCAAAGAGGCCCACTCCAAGGCACATCATAATTAAAATGCCAAGGGTTAAAGATAAAGTGAGAATCTCAAAAGCGGCAAGAACATAGAAGTTAGTTACCTACAGGGGAGTCCCAATAAGACTGTCAGCTGATTCTCAAAAGAAACTTTGTAGGCTAGAAGGGATTGGCAAGAAAATTCAAAGTCATGAAAAGCAGGAACATACAGCCAAGATTGCTCTACCCAGCAAAGATATTATTTAGAATTGAAAGGTAGTTTAAAGAGCTTCCCAGACAAGAATAAGCTGAAGGAGTTCATCATCAACAAACCATTATTATATGAAATGTTAAAGGGACATATTTAAGAAAAATAAAATCAAAACTATGGACCATAAAATTGCAAAAAAATATGTATCTATCAAAATTGAGTCCACCACCACCACCCAGGCCCCCACTTGCTGACTAGCTGGCCTATCCTCAGATGCTTCCATGCGCACTCGAGGCCAGGGGTTTTTCCACTGGTGTGCCACAAAAAAAATTTTAAAACTGCAATACCAGACTATTTAGTCAGGGGCACTGACATCTTTTTCCTTAGATTGTTAAATAAAAAAATAATAACCAACACAACAATAGGCATCCAATGCGAATGAATCAAAATTATACAATTTTTGTCAGATCCGCAAAAATATTTTTTTTGGTGCACTGCGGAATTTTAATAATTAGTTCATGTGTGCCATGAAAGGAAAAAGGTTGAAAATCGCTGCCATTGGCCATCCCATTCAATTCCCGGACTTCAAATATGGATCTTGGGCCAGTGGCCCCTCGCCATCTACGTGGCCTGTTGGACATTTCTACCTGGACAACTGAGAGATAAGCTTCACACAGCCAGAGCAGAACTTCTCATTATTCCCTCCAAATCCACCCATCGAAAAGTCTTCCCTACCTCAGTCAATATCACCACTGCCTATCCATTTATTAAGGTCAAATTAATGTCCTTTACTTTTATGTTAAAGTAATTTCAAATTAAGAAAAAATTTACAAGACTAATACAAAGAGCCCCTATTTACCTTAACCAGACTCTCCAGTGTTTAAAATTTAACCAGTGTTAAATTTTACCACACATATGTGGCATGTGCCTTCTCAAAGTTTTACTGTGTGTACATATTACCATTTTCTTAAGTCATTTGCAGTAAATTGCAGGCACAATACCCTTATCACCCTCTTAATACTTTAGTGTGTGTTTCCTTACAAGAAGGACGATCTCATACTTAATCCAGTACAACCATCAAAATCAGAAAGCTAATAGTGGCACAGTATCATCATCACAGACCCCAATCACATTTCATAGATTGCCCTGAACAATGTCCTTTACAGGTCTGGATCCCAAAGCCACGGGGGCGCCTGCATGATGTAGGTGTTTGGTGATGCAATGCGGGCACATGTAGTGTGGACTTTTTTTCTCTCTTTTTGTTTTTTCATTTTACCTTGAAAACCATGTGATGAGACAGTTCAAAAGGAAATAGAGAAGACTATTTCCTTTTGAAAGGAAGATTGTTTCCTGCTGAAAGAGAAGACTCCTGGGTCGGAAAGCATGCCGAGTTACTCAGGAAGAACGGAGCCATGGGCCTGAGTCTGCAGGAGCTGAGCAGGGCAGTTGAGGACGTGACACCATGAGCATCACCGATCCACAGGGTCTCCCGGAGTCAGAGCCGACTCAACAGCACGTAACCCACATCTGAACCAGGATCGTGTGTTGCAGTTAGATCAATGTATCTCTTTCTCTTCCTTTGATCCGGAGCAGCTCTTCCATCTCTCCTCGTCTTCCGTGACCTTGGCATGGGAAAGAGCGCAGGCCAGCTACTGTGCAGAAAGTCAGTTTGGGTCTGCCTGATGTTTGCCTGTGACTGATGCTTTTCCAACAGGAGCAGCAGACAAAGTGTTGTTATGCTCTGCTCAGTGCACTATATTGTGAAGCTCGTGATGTGGATTTGTCCCATTAGTCGCTACGTTAACTTTCATCACCTGTCTGCCAGATTTCTCCACTCTCAGATTAACTAATAATGAAATTTATTAATTAATATCAAGTAATTAGTAAGCAGACTTCCGCCAAGATGGAGGTATAGGTGGAAACACCTTGTGTCCGCGCACAACCAAATCTAAAAACAACAAAGTTTTAACAACAATAAACGCAACCAAACTACACAGAAAATCGACAATATGGAGTCTGAAAACAACAAAATGCTCAACTAAACTGGTAAGAGGGGCGAAGCCAGCAGTGGAGTTGGTTGGCCAAAAAGACCCTGACCAGGGTGGTGCACAGGCAGCGGAAGGCATGGATCCCAGGTGCGGGCTAGCTACGGGTGACGGGTGACGCAGGGAAGAGGCGCGGCTGGCTGTCTGCGGTCAGTTGAGCATTTGCATGCAGATAAACCAGTGAAGAGGCGAGCATTGAGACCCCACGGCTCAGGGCAGCAGGCTCCCACATTTCTGCTCAGATAAACAGGCAGGGGCAAGTTGTGGGATGGACTGGGCGAGCAGAGAGGACCGCCATTGCTCCCTCTCTGACCCCACCCCCCACATACAGCATCACAAACCAGCGACCTGGGTGGCCCCACCCTGGTAAACAACTAAGGCTCCGCTCCTCATACATAACAGGAACAAACATAAAAACATGGCTCAAGAACAACTCAGAGCCCCAGAGCTGATAAATCTAAGCAATGAAGAAATAGCCAAACTTTCAGATGCACAGTTCAAAACACTGGTGATCAGGATGCTCACAGAACTGGTTGATTTTAGTCACAAATTAGAGGAACACATGAAGGCTAAACTAATTGAAATAAATAGTAATGCACAGGAAACCAATAGTAATGGAAAGGAAACTGGGACTCAAATCAATGGAGTAGACCAGAAGGAAGGAAAAAATGACCAAACAGAAAAGGATGAAGAAACAAGAATTCAAACAAATGAAGAGAGGCTTAGGAACCTCCAGGACATCTTTAAACATTCCAACATTCGAATTATAGGAGTACCAGAAGGGGAAGAGGAACAGTCATGAGTGAAAACCTTATTTGAACAAATAATAAAAGAGAACTTCTCCAATCTGGCAAAGGAAATAGACTTTCAGGAAATCCAGGAAGCTCAGAGAGTCCCAAAGAAGTTGGACCCAAGAAGGAACACACCAAGGCACATCATCATTACATTAGCCAAGATTAAAATAAAGGAGAGAATTCTAGAAGCAGCAAGAGATAAGGGGACAGTCACCTACAAAGGAGTTCCCATCAGACTGTCAGCGGATTTCTCAAAAGAGACCTTACAGGCAAGAAGGGGCTGGAAAGAAGTATTCCAAGTCATGAAATCCAAAGACCTACAACCAAGATTGCTCTATCCAGCTAAGCTTTCATTTAGAATGGAAGGACAGATAAAGTGCTTCTCAGATAAGACCAATTCAAGGAGTTCATCATCACCAAGCCCTTATTATATGAAATGTTAAAGGGACTTACCTAAGAAAAAGAAGATAAAAAAGATGAACAGTGAAAGGACCACACCTAAAGCAAAAGCAAAAGCAAATTAAGAGGACAGCTAGATCAGGAGTAAACCATAGAAATGAAGATCACATGGAGGGTTAGCAACAGGGGAGTGGGAGAAGGAGAAGGGGGGGGAGAAGGTACAGAAAATAAGTAACATAGACAGTAGATAAAAATAGATAGGGGGAGGGTAAGAATAGTAGGGGAAATACAGAATCTAAAGAATTTGAGACACATGTTCATGAACTAAAGGGGGGAATGGTGGGGGAGGGGTGTGCAGGGTGGAGGGGAATGAGGGGAGAATAGAACAAATGTAATGGCATAATCAATAAAAAGAAAAAAATAAAATCTGCCAAATACCTTTAAAAAAAGTAATTAGTAAGCATATTGGGGAGATATACTTTGCAACTATGTCTGCATTTATTAGTTGGCATTCTCTTGTAACATTTTCCTTTATCTCTTATTTATTTATTAATTTATTATTTACATTTATATGGATTCTAATTCACCCAATGGGTTATGCGTTATTGTCATTAACTATTTTGATACTCAAATTGTCCCAGACTTCCACCAATGGGAGTCCCTTTGAATTTTTATTTTATTTTATTTTATTTTATTTTATTTTATTTTATTTTATTTTATTTTATTTCATTTTATTTTATTTTATTTTATTTTATTTTATTTTATTTTATTTTATTTTATTTTATTGATACCTCACTGACACACCATGGCTCTCTGTGGTGGCCAGGACCTGTTTCCCCTCCTCCAGTAACAGACTCTCCCAGATTCTCACGTCCATTCTCAACTACCTGACTAGGCGAACGGCCCACCTCTGCCCCGGAAGTGCTCCTGGACTGGTCTCATGCTCCTCAGCACCTCCCACGCCCCTGGGTACAGTGACCGTTCAGGTGGGCCTCTAACCACTCAGGCTGATGAGGCCTGAGGGGAAGCCTGATGGGGCTTCTGAGAAAGAAGCTTCTTTTTCTCTTCCAAAGTAGCTCCAGGAAAAGAAGCTACAGACGACATACTGTCTCAGTGTAAAGTTTTGACCCGATGCAGCCATTTCCACCAGCAAGCAGGAAGGTCAACTGTACTATGTGGAGGTGGGAAGAAATGAGAGGATGGCAGAGAAGAGAAACAAGACTGGAGGTCTGGGGACACCACAGATTTCTGGATCATTCTGTGCCTGAAGCCATCTATGGACTGGTTAATTATTTGAGTCAATAAGTTACCTTTTTTATGTAAGCCAGTGTGAACTAAGACTTCAGTTGCTTGAAATGAAATCCTAAATAATACCCTCACCCAAACAGGAAAAGAAGGCTGGCTGCCGAGAGAAGCAAAAGGATGATGGGCTTCTGTTCTTGTGACCAAAAGAACTCTTCCTGTGACCTGCTTCTCTCCCCAGCCATTCAGAAATCTCCGGGGGGTCTACGTGCTGTGGACCCGTCCTCTATAGTGACACGTGGCTCTAGCGTGTGCTCAACCAGTATTTCATGACTCCAAGTGTAAGAGCTGCTAGGGTGGCCTCATTCACCACTAACTAAATTCCTGGCTTGTAAAACAGAGTGGGGGCCATAAAGCAACTTTACCAAACAAATGCATGTCACCCAAGCATGGCCCCAAGCCCCTCCCCTCAAATCCACCAAAGGAAAAGAAACAGCACTAAAACCTTGCACAATAGTTTATTTTCCAAGAGGGGGAAGGCAATGGAAGAGGGAGGTGAGAGAACCTGGAGACTGGCTGTGGATTTAGGAAGGAAGGAGCAGCAGCCAGTGCTGGAGTTCTTGTGCTTTCTCCCCAGGGTGCAGCCAGAGGCCCCAGAGGCTCACAGGAGCCCTAGAATGGAGAGAAGAGCCAGCTGTAGGATGTGTGAGGTCTCTGGGGACACAGGGACTCTGGCGTGTTCCTCGTTCCCTGCTGAACACATCAGAGTCACATCTCAGAAGCCAGTCAGCAGCCTGTTCGGGCAGTGGGACTTTGAAGGTAAAAGCCACAGGCTATAATGAAAGGAAATGATGGGGACCTCACACTAAGGGGTCTGCCAGTATCAAGTCCGGAAGCATCAGTGAGGGCTGGAGAAGCTGCCAGAGCCCATCGTGAGGCCCTTCCGGACCCGTCCCCAGCAGCCGTGGCCTGTTCTATCTACGTAGAGCCTGGGAAGTGCTGGGGAAAGAGGCTGGTGGAGCCCTCCCTGCCCAGAAGGATTCTTAAGTCCAGCCCTCAGGCCCTCAGGGTCATGGGGATGGATGTAGCCTTGGTGCCCTCTGTGCTAGGCTGGGGATGGGAGTTTGATCAGGGCTCTGATGGCTCTTGAATATCTCAGTCCAAGAGCATTTCCTTGGTGCCAAGCTCTTTATACATGATGACCTCATTCACCCTCATTCCAACCTCAGAAACGAATTATTATCCCCTTTCCACAGATGAACTCAGAGAGGTTAGTTTACTTGCCCAGGGTCACACATCTGAGGAGAGGTGGAAATGTGATTTCACTCCAGGATGGCCTGTGGTAGAAAAAAAAAAAAAAGTCTTATGAATATTTCTCAAAGCTCTTAATGAGCGTTCCTCAAACATTTCTAGCTAAAGCCTACCCGCCCGGCTTCTCCACATTTTCCCATATCGGAAGTGAGGCAAGTAATGTGTCATAACAAGGAAGCATGGAGGGACACGTATGAGCTGCTTATGAAGTTTTCTATGTATTTCTGTGTTTTTAAACCCTGTCACACATATGCGGGGAGGCTGTCTGGGCCCTCCAGGAATGAGTCCCTGCTGTCACCTCTGCGCTCACCTGCTCGAGATTTGCATATAAAGATGTCCACACAAACTGCATGGGGATCTTTGCCAGCAATGACATCTCGGGAAATGCGTCCAAAAAATTTTCTCATGGTCTTCTCGCAGACGCCTCTCAGGAGCTTCATCTTGTTGCACACCCGGGACACAGCCTGGGCAATGGTGTCCTGCAGTGGCAGCATCATGGCAGGACACAGGAATCCAGTGAGCCCTAGCCAGCTCCACCCCCCTACAGGCCCCAACAGCTCCGGAGATGGGGGTGCTGTGTGCAGGATGCTGGTGCCAGGCGGCCATGGGAGGGAAGGCTAGAGAGACAGGGTCCAGCCCCCGCTCCCAGTCCCCAAGGCCCTGGCCAGAGCCTTGCCAGTAGGAGCTCTTGAGAGAAGGATGTTTGGCCCTGCCAGAGTCTCAGCTCCCTGTCCAACTGCCCCTGTCCTCTGTGTGGAGAATGTTGCCCACGGCTGCCAGATCCACATTAAAGGCTCTGCCTGTGCACCTCCCTGGCTGGTTTTGTACCTACAGGAGGTGTGTGGAGAAGGTTAGGAGGGCATCAGAGCTTGGAGCCTTGGCACGTTTGATGTTAAACTATTTTCTACTGCCATCGCAGTGGAAAAAGATAAATACGAGGACCCAGGTCTGCAGGCAGGCTTTGCAGTGCAAAGATGCTAAGTGGGTGGGGGCGTAAAAGAGAGGGAGGGAGAGTGACACAATGGTTCTTGGTCAGGACACATTCGCTTGTGAAGCATTTATTCAGTGCCCGAAGTAGAGTGGAGCACATCCCACCTTTCGCTCCTTTAAAAGGTTGAGGCAACTTGCCAGGTGGGAGTTACCGTCCATCCCATCCCACAGCTGAGAAAACTGAGGCTCAGAAGACATTAATGACTTGTCAGGCCATTCAGCCAGTTGCAGTACTGATTCAGGCCCCCGGAGCAGCCTCTCAAAACTCTGCCCTGAGAATTGCATGGAAACCATGCAAACTCTTCCTCCCACGAGCACACTCCCAGAGCGCCGTGATTTCCCAGGTTCCCCTGAACTGAAGTCCATCCTGGGCTACATAAGGGGGCCCACAGATCCTCTGCTGAGAAGCTCTGGACCAATGGGCATTGGCCCTCACCCAGTGCCCTTCTTATCCAGTGTCCACCTCTGGGGAGGCCTGCTGGGCACCCAGGCCTCCCACTCCACTGACCAGCAGGCCAAAGGCTCCCCAAGCCTCACCTCATTAGGCTGGTCTCCCACAATTTTCTGCAGATGCTTGATGATCTTCTGGCAGAGACAACAAGTAAGGAGGCCCTGTTCCTTTCTTGTGGTCGACAGTTTATCCTGTCAGGAAAGATGGTCTCTCAGGCACTCCAAAGCCAGCAGAATCATCTATGATCTTTCTGTCCTTAAGGGCCTGAACCAAGCTGGCTGGCCCCTGCCCACCCATGCGCTAGTCTTATGAGACCCCGGAACTGGCTGGGCACCCACAGCACCTCTCCCAGGCCAGCACAGACTCCTGTTCTGCCAGACCCCAGAGGACCCTCTTGGGGAGGGCCCAGCCAGACTAATGTAGCACCCTGCCCATCAGGCATGGGTGCGTGAGCAAAAGCAGAGTCTTCAGCTCACTGCCCCTCCAGCCCCTCGCCTGTTCATTAGAGACCTCCAGCCCTTGCCTCGCCACTGTCCAGGGAGGAGAGAAAGGATAGAGTCTGTGGGAGATGAGCAGGAACCCGAGTACCTGGGGGTCCTCCTGGGCCAGGCCCCGGCCGAGCTGCTCTCCATCACCCAAGTTGGCTATGGCCAGGACAGAGCGCTCAGGGGTCAGACTAGAAAAGGCCAGATCTGGGGAAGAAACAACATCAGGATTTCTCCACAGGTGGAACTAGAGGGGAAGGTCCATTCTTCTGGCTGGTGGGGAGCCCAGGAGGTGCCCAGGGCCCCGGGCCCAGGACAGGACAGGAGTGGGGCTTTGTGAGGAGTCTGGGAGGCCCTCTCCCACGCTGCCCTGGGGCTGCGCTGACCCACTCTCAGCAAAAACAACAAAACAAACGAACAAAAAGACATGCTCTCAAGTTCCTTCTAAAAAGCCAGAAGACTGTTCCCCTCTCCCCTACTCACATACCTCCCCACACCCCTTGCTCTCTCTCTCTCTCACACACTCTCACACACACACACACACACACACACACACACACAGATTTGGGGGTTGACCTAAAAGGAAACTCCTCATCTCTTTTCAAGAGATTGTGTCTTTTTTTCTCTTTCCTTCCAAAAACTGTCCCCACCCATTCTCCCTTCCTACAGTGTCCTTCCCCTCAGCTGAGCGCTTGGAGCCCACCATGACTCCAGGGCCTGGGAGGGGGCGCGTGGGTGGAGCAGGGACAGGTCTCCGCTCACTGCCAAGCTTTGTCACAACCCTAGCCAGTGTGGGCCAGAAGCAACACCAGACCCTCTGACGAGGGCCAATGACCTCCGTAACACAGATGAAGAGGCAGAGCCCCGGGAGGAAAAGGGGAGACACAGGCTACACCAATGACCAGCAGAGTTGGGGCTGGAGCCCCATCCAGGGCTCAGGTCCTCCCACTGGCTGTCTCTCCCCATCGTCCAGGTCACTGGCAGGCTGTAGCTGCACCAGGTGCAGCAGGAAAGGCCTCCATGATGAGAAAGCTGCTAAGGGACTGGGGGAGTTGTCAGGATCTTCACTGAGGAGACTGTCCTTACCTGGGGAGCCCAGGAGCGCCAAGGCAAGGAGCAGGAGAGCCCAGGAGGCCATGGTGGGGCAGCTGCCAACATGTCCCCCACACCCTATTTATAATGGGGGCTGAGAAGCCAGTCATGTGGCATTGCCACATCCTTCTTTTCTGGTAGGCCACCTCCCCATGTCATAGGGTGTACCACAAACACCACCACCATGTGGGGGGATGGGGGGAGGGAAAAGTGGCACCTCAGAGGTTCTACGCTCCCTATTGCTCCCCCTTCCCTACACACACACACACACACACACACACAGACTACAGCTTTCTGGGCTGAGTGGGTGGGGGACTAGAACTCAGTTTTGCCTCCTTTGGGGTCCTTCTCTTCTGGCCGCTGAGATGGCAGATGCACCCAGCCAAGGTCAGTTGAACCCTCCCTTCAGCATCTCCCATCCCAGGCCCCTTCAGCGTCATTGCTAATATTCGATCCCATGCACCTTGCCAGGAGTCCCCTCATGGCTGAGCCCTTAACTTCAACACCGCCTTCTTGTCTAAAAGATTTCATCTTTCCTGAGCCCATTTGGGGCCCTGCTTTACACTAGCTTCTGTGAGCAGGAAAGAGGATGGAGTCCCAAGGCAGGCAGGCCTTTTTAAAGCTGGGACACCTTGAGCGAGAAGCTCCATCTCTTGAGTCTCCAGTCCCCTTGCCTGTAAAATGAACTCAGCGTTGCCTGCCCACAGAGTTCCACAGCGGCGGCGTCTTTGTGTGTGTGAGGAAGCTTTGCAGCCTGCCACGTGCTAGGCAGATGTAGGCTGTTTTCAGGGCTCACCATGTCCCACGGCAGCGTCTATGAACCCTGGTTCTGAGGGAGGTGAAAAGGTGCTGTGGGGGAGTGGAAGGGGGTCCCTGTCCTCAGGTGGAAATGCTGGTCCAGCAAGGTTCACCAGGTTGACTTCCACAGGACTTCTCAACACCTTTAACTTGCCGGTGTGTGTTGCGGACCCTCAAATCCAAGTTCTCAGCCTTTCCCAAATGTCTTTAGCCACAAAACATTTTGGTAAAGGAGTTCCTTTAAAGATTGAGTGACAATAGCTGATCTGGCCACCTTCTTAGGCTCATGTGACCAGGAGGGTTACTGGCCCAGCAGTCGCTGGAGCCGGAGCAGCAGTCAGGCCCCTCCCTAGAGTAAAACTGGGGGTCCTCATTCTCACCTCCGCTCCAGCTCAGATGAAGGCAGAGCCACGAGCTGGAGAAGCAGGCTTGCTGTGCCCCAGCATGGAACCAAGAATGAGGGGCCCCCCTGAATCCTTTCTGGCTGTTTGCCCCAACCCCAGGGAGGCAGACGCACTTACACACTCACCCTGCACAGTCACACTCACTCACATCACTTCCTTATACATAGTCACAGGAACTCTGAGTCACACATTCTCCAAAGCACCCCCAAATTCACACACACTCACCCAGACACACACACACTCCCAAACATCAACACACTTACATAGATACACATACTTACAGTCACACTCAAACACTTCGAACCCATCCACGCACAAACACGCCACCTTTATTTCTGCCCAGTGCGGAAGCCACTGAATACCAAACTAAGGAGCATTGAATTGAAGCATTTTAAGCACTTTTCATCTCTTATTTTTATTGTTTATTGAAAAAACATTTAATCAGATAAGTAAGAAAAAATAAATGAAATGACTTATAAGCTCACCAGATAGATATAAATAAGTCTGTTAAATGTTTACAGGAATATCCATTTATACTTTTAAATACATATATTTATAAATAAGCACATGGTTATGTATAACTGCAAATGATAAAAATTATTTTTAAATAGCTTTTTAAGTTTAACAAAATATCAGCCCTGGCTGGTGTAGCTCAGTGGATTGAGCGCGGGCCTGCGAACCAGAGGATTGCGGTTTGATTCCCAGTCAGGGCACATGCCTGGGTTTCGGGCCAGTTCCCAGCAGGGGATGCACAAAAGGCAACCACACATTGATGTTTCTCTCCCTCTCTCCTTCCCTACCCCTCTAAAGATAAATAAATAAAATATTTTATATTTATATATATATACATGCATACATATATACATATATGTGTGTGTGTGTATATATACATCAGGAACATCTTTTCATGTCCATAAATCGAGATTCTCTCCATCGTTCCCCCTGGTGGCCTGATGTTGTACTTTAGGGATGAACTACGCCTGCAGTCCGGTGACTCTGGGACTCCAGCCGTCCCTTCCATGCTTCCACTTGCAGAGACAGGTTGGGAGCCCTCTGACGGCTCGTGCAATAGTCTAGGTGAGTGACAGAAACACCTTCTTCAGACTGCATGCCTTGTCATCTCAAGAAGCCTGCTGAGGGTCCTCCACACTTCAGGGCCTCGTCCCAAGTAGAAAAACAGAGTGAAGTAGGAAGGGGCGGTATCAGTATAAGAAAAGTCCATCTTGCCCAGGAACTTCAGTTTACCTATCACTGGTCTGCCTCAGGAGCTTCCCAGCTGCACAGGGCTATTAGCAAAGAAATCCTTTCACTGGACTTTGGTGCCACATTGAATAAAATTGGAATTCTGCCAGGAAGAATGACAAGGAACAGGAGTCAGGTCAACAATGGCTACAGCAGAACTTCTTGCTAAAAGGAAGAATTGCTAGGACTTTGTAGCTACTTGGATGCAGGAAATAGAAGAGAGAAGCAAGCAGTTTGACAATATTTGGGGTCTGGGAGGCTGAGGCGCTGGTAGTGAAGCAGGGAAGTTAGGAAAAGGAGCTTGTTTGTGGAAAGCTGAGTTGCAGCTTTGTATAATTGCATACGATAAAAAACATTGCTTGAGGGCAGGGCTGTCTCTGCTGTCAGCACCTCCCCACTTAAAATAGCCCTCGGAACACATGGTCAATTGATGTCAAACTCAGAGAGGTCTAGTGAACTGCCAAGGACACACAGCTCGAAAAAAGGAAAGGTCTGAGGATTTGAACCCAGGCCCATCAGACTCCGGACCCCCAAGTGCTTCCCCAACCCCACACTAGGTTCCTACTTCTAGGTTTCCAGCACGGAGCTGCTACCCTATGTGCCTCTGTAATGCCTGCCTCCTGTCAACAGGCCTCCTCTGCTCTGAACATCTGTGGCAACCTTGGTCTGATGTGAAAAAACCACATTAACTAAGTGGAAAAGGCCCCGGAAGGTGACTCATGTCTTTCTCTGTTGTGGGGTATTTGGTAAGACCAGATATTTCATTAAGTCCTTGCCTGGGGTGTGGAGGGGTACAGGATACAGACCTCGTTGTTAGTCACGAAGCTCCACCCAGGCCTCGGGGGTCCCATGTGAAGAGCACCTTGGCAGGACCTGCTGTCTTCCCAGTCATGGGCTCCATGGACTGGACATGGCAAGTCAAGCCCGGGACCCCAGGAACCCCTGTGTGAAAGTTACTGCTTTTTGTGTCTTCTTCAAGGACTCTTTGCTTTCTCCAAGGTCATGAAGATATCCTCTTGTTTTCTTCTCAGGGTTTTATAGTTTTAATTTTTACATTCAGGTCTATGATTCATCTCAAGTAAACAGGGCTGAAGTTCCATTGTTTCAGGTCAATTTGTGAAAATATATTCCTTTTCCTATTGAATTGCTTTGGCGCCTTGGTCAGAAATCAACTGACTGTATAAGTGTAGATTTATTTGTGAGCTCTTTATTGTAGCAACTATTGCTTCAATAATAATAACAGCAATACAATTTTAAAATGAGCACAGCATTTGAAGAGTTACTTCAAAAAGGAAGATAAAAATTACCAATAAACACTTGAAAAACACTAAGCCATGAGGTAATTGTATATTAAAACTATGAGATAATGGCATCAAAATGACTATAATTAAAAAGACAAGTCCTGGCTAGTGTGGCTCAGTGGACTGAGTGCCGGCCTGAACCAAAGGGTCATGGGTTCAATTCCCAGTCAGGGCACATGCCTGGGTTGTAGGCCAGGTCCTCAGTTGGATGTACACAAAAGGCAACCACACAGCGATGTTTCTCTCCCTCTCTTCAGCCCTCTCTTTCCATGAAGAAAGAAAGAAAGAAAGAAAGAAAGAAAGAAAGAAAGAAAGAAAGAAAGATTTGTTAAAAAGACAAAACCTCACGTGCAAAATCTAAAAAATAAAGCTCATGGAAACAAAAAACAGGTAATTATGGGGGTGGGTGATACATGGAAGTGGTCAGAAGATGCAAAACTTCCAGTTATTAATAAATAAACCCTAGGGATGTAATGTACAGCATGGTGACTATAGTTAATAATACTGTACTGTATATTTGAAAATTGCTAAGAGAGCAAATCATAGGAAAAAGTACATAACTACGCATGTTGATAAATGTTAACTAGACTTACTGTGGCCACCATGTCACAATATGCACAAGTTTCAAATCACTGTTGTACACCTGAAACTGACATCATGTTAGGCCAATCAAATCTCAATTTAAAAATAAATAATACCTATTGTGCACGGTGGTTGTGAGATGTTAAAAATCATACTGAACACTTGGCACATGGAGGGGAAAAAAGACAAACCCCATGAAATGTTGGTGAGGATGTAGAGCAACTAGTGTTTTGAGTATTGTTGTTGCAAGTATAAAATGATGCAGTCACTTTGAAACTTGGATTTTGACAGTTCTTCTTGGACTGAAGCCTACACTGCCCTATGGCCAAGCAATTCCACCTCTACATTTTTACCCACGGTAGATGGAAAAATATGTACATACAAAGACTATACAAGGATGTTCACAGACATATGGCCCAGCAATTACGCTCCTAGAAATATACTCAGAAGAATTACAAATAGAGGTTCAAATACATGTTTGTACATTGGAGTTCACAACAGCATAATTTACAATAATCAAAAGTATGAGCCCAAGTTCCCATCAACAGGTGAATAGGTCAACAAAATGTGGTACACACACAATGCAAAGTTATCAGTGCACAGGAAGGAACAAAGTTCTGATACACGTGTAATATGGATGAACCTTGAAAGCATTATGCAAAATGAAATAAATAGTGTATGATACCACTTACAAGGAATATCCAGAACAGACAAACTGATAGGGACAGAAAGTAGATTAGAGGTTACAGAGGCTGCGGGAAGGAGAAATGAAAGAGTTTCTGTTTGGGATGATGAAAGGTTTTGTGGAAATAGATGGTGATGATGGTTGCACAACATCTTAAATGTAACAAATGCCAAGTACAAAATTTGCATAACAAATGCAAATTTGTACATTTAAATGCTTAAAATAGTGAATTTTATATTACACATATTTTACCACCATAAAAAATCAAAGAAAGATAATGTTAAAAAACTTTTTCATAAAAGTCAAAAATTAGAATCAACCCATATGCCCTTCAACAGATATGTGAACAAATTAAGGTATACAGTAAATACCACCTGGCAATTGTTGTAGACTGCTCTGCCTGGTTCTAGGAATTGTAACTCTACCCTTGTGGCTAAGGGCGAGGGACGACCTTTGGAATGCGAGCCGCAGGAGACAAAGCTTGTCTCTGGTAGCAAATGCTGCCTCAGTTTCCTCCCTGTCCCCAAAGCATAGTTGGACGTTCTTGATGGGAAAGACCCCTCACAGCGGGGGGCAACCTAAGCCAGACTCGATCACTTGGGAGGCCTTCATGGAAGGACTGAGGGGGGGCTGCAACAAAGAGCAATGGACTCTCGCCCTCCCCCGCTTTGACATAGCCCAAGTCCTCATGTTCTCTGGGAGAAGTTCTTCCTGGCTCTAATACCCTTAAGCCTGAATACCTGGTGGGGAGAGGTGCAGCTCCTTGCTTTGCTAGAGCGTGTCCTGGGGAAAAATCTGGCATCACGAAGACTTGCTGATAAACCTGTGAAATCTGCTCTGCTAAGAGTGCTTTCATTCATATTTTAAGGGTTCGAGCAGGAAACCCTAAAACTCTGTTCCTGACAGACTCTGACTCATACTAAGCCCTCAGATTTCTTTGAAATGTTATCTACTGTTTGCCGCCCTGTATTCCTGTATATTACAACCCAATAAAAGCCCCTAGAGGAGGGAGCTCAAGGCCTTTTTCCTCCGAGAAACTGGCCACCGCTCATGGCCTTTTTCTTCTGGGAAAATGGTCACTTCTCCTCCCCAAGCAGATCACATCATGTCTCAGTCATGATTACTCTCATCTGTGGCACATGGGGGGGACTTGTGAGGAAAGTTGTCCCCACAGGCAATAAAAAGAAGTGATTACTGATACATGTAACAACATAGATGAATCCCAAACACTGAACAAAGGGGAAGTCAGACACAAAGGACTAAATTCTGTAAAATCCCATATATACAAGTTCCAGAACAAAGTCCATCTATGGTGAAAAATCAGCAGAAAAATTGTAAGAGATGAATGTGGGGAGAACTGGGCAAGTGCACAAAGGGGCTTTCTGAGGTTCTGGCCCTTCATTGGGGTGTGAATTGCATGGGTGTATGCATCTATAAAAACTCATCAAACTAAAATAAAACTCATCAAACTGCACCCTCAAGAACTATACATTTCAGCCCTGGCTGGTGTGGCTCAGTGGATTGGGCTCCAGCCTGTGAACCAAAGGGTCATGGTTTCTATTCCCCGGCAGGGCACATGCCTGGGTTGCAGGCCAGGTCCCCAGTAGGGGGGCACATGAGAGGCAAACGCACATTGGTGTTTCTCTTCTTCTCTTTCTCCCTTCCTTCTCCTGTGTCTAAAAATAAATAAATAAAATCTTTAAAAAAAAAGAACTATACATTTCACAAAGTCACAAAGACAAGCGGGGGGGAGGATTGAATATAGGAGATGAAGGTGGGTAGGGCAAGGGAGAGTATTCAGGGAAAAACGAGGACAACTGTAATTGAACAACAATAAACAATGAGAAAAAAGGAAAAAAGAACTATATATTACATTACATGTAAATCATAAGATTGCCTAAAAAATTCTTTTTTTAAGGCTCTTAGTGCCTATTTATTTTTTTAATTATTTTTTTAATTCTTAAGTTACAAACAATTTCACGGTTCCTAGTAAACATTCTCAAATCCCCTCCAAAAGGATTCTGTTAGCGTACGCCATCAGTCCGAGTTCCTGCACTCTCACCAGCATAAAATATTATCAGTCTTTAATCTGCAACTGTAATGAGTTTTTGCTATTGAAAAATAGCAAGTGGTTTTAATTTCCACTTGCACTACAAATTAAGTTTAATGTCTTTCCATATCTTTTAACTGTTAAATTTACTTGGAGGAAATTTATTTGTGTCCCTTACCCACTACCCATTGGACCCTACTCTCTTTTCAATTTCTAAGAATTCTTTATGTAATAAATGTATTAATGGTATGATATATTTGCTCCAAATATTTTGTCACTTCTTGGTTGACTTTTAAACTTCAGTAAATTTTTTTTCTTATGCATAGGAATTTTTCATGTTCTGTAGTCAAAAATGTCTCTTTCTTTATGAAATCTTTTTTTCAGTTTCTAAAATTGTCATTACCCATTTACCTGGTAATAATTAATTTTTTTCATTTTTGTGTTTATATATATTTTTTAATGTAACACTTTAGTCCTCTAGAATTTATTTTAGTAAGGTATGGCGTGCACAAAATTTCTTCTTTTCAAAAGGCTGCTTGTTTCATCTAAAACTGTCAAGTATATTTTCCTCTCATCCTCCCTACTGATTTGAAATGATTGTTTTATCATATGTTAGGTTGTATGTAATAAGATCAAACTCTGAACTATCTATTCTGTCCCATCGGCCCGAACATCTAGTGTTCTGGTAACACCTCATTGTTTGACTACTGCGGCTTTCTCCTTCAGATTTTCCCTTGATGTTATGTTAGTTTAAAATCATACTTCAGATATTTTATATACCGTAAAATATTATATACCAAAAGTATACATAAAGCATACTATATATACTGAATACTAAATCAAATAGTACTGAAACTATTTTGATAAATAAAATATAACACTGTAATCCTCATTTCTAATTTTGTTAGAACTAAAAATTAGGCCAGCCAGTGAATAAGCCAGGCGGTGAACGACAAATATTATGTGATCTCACCTATCAATGGAAACTAATAAACAAAACAAGCGAGTGAAATAGAACCAGAGAAATGTAAATAAAGAACAAACTGACAGTAACCAGAGGGGAGGGGAGAGGGGGATAACGTGGGGAAAGAAGGGGAAGGATTAAATGGAGGAACATGTATAAAGGACCCAAAAACAAAGCCCTGTGTGTGGGAGGTGAGGCGTGGGTAGGGCAGGGGAGAGTAAGGGGTGGGGGGTGGCGAATGGGGACACTGTAATTGAACAACAATTGAAAAACCACAAATAAAAATAAATAAAACAAAAATTAATAAGGAAAAATTTCATCACTTTCCAACCGTGAGCAGAGCTTTCTGTTTTTCCAAGTCATTTTTTAAAAGAGTTTATTTATTCATCTTTAGACAGAGGAAGAGAGAGTGTGAAGGAAGCATCCCCCGTGGGGAGAGAGGAAAACACACCCCAGCTGGGGGCTGACCGCAAGCGCAGGGAGCGCCCTGACCGGGAACCGACCCTGGAATCTGCCGCTTTGCAGGCCCGTGCCCAACCAGCTGAGCCACACTGATCAGAGCTCCAAGACATCTCTTATACATCTCTAAAAACAGTTTTAGGAAGAATTTTGAAGGGCGAGGTTGCAGCGTGCCCAGCTGGCCTAGGAAGCTGGTCCCCCCCCCCAGCCCCGCAGGCTGCCCACCTGCACCTCCCCGGAGGAAAGAGCAGCGCCCCCAGAGGGGCCCTCTCTCTGTCTCACAGGCACGCTGGGGGCTTATCTGCACAGAAGGAAATGCGGAGTAGAAAGTAAGATGCCTAATTAATTATGATGTGCCTTGGGGTGTTTCTTCTTGGGTCCAACTTCTTTGGGACTCTCTGAGCTTCCTGGATTTCCTTTGCCAGATTGGGGAAGTTCTTCTTTATTATTTGTTCAAATAAGTTTCCCACTGGTGGCTGTTCCTTTCCCCTTTCTGGTACCCCTATAATTCGGATGTTGGAGCATTTAAAGATGTCCTGGATGTTCCTAAATCTCTCCTCATTTTTTTCAGTTCTTGTTTCTTCATATTTTCCTGTTTGGCCATTTTTTTTCTTCCTTCTGGTTCACTCCCTTGATTTGAGTCCCAGTTTCCTTTTCATCACTATTAGTTTCCTGTGCAATTCCCTTCATTTCAATTAGTTTCGCTTTCATATGTTTCTCTAATTTGTGACTAAAATCAACCAGTTCTGTGAGCATCCTGATCACCAGTGTTGTGAACTATGCATCTGAAAGTTTTGCTATTTCTTCGTCGCTTAGAGTTATGGGCTGTGGGGCTTTGAGATCTTCTTGAGCCATTTTTGGTCTGTTTGCGCCCATTAAGTATGAGGAGTGGAGTCTTAGGTGTCACCAGGGCGGGGCCGCCCAGGTCTTTGGGTTGTGACGCTGTATGTGGGGGGCGGGGTCAGAGCAGGGGAAATGGCCACCCCCTCTGCTGCCTCTCCCCGCTGGGGCCTGCTGGGTCCTGTCTCACCGCCCACTCCCTCGCCGGTCTATCTGCGCACAAATGCACTACCACAGTCAACCTGCCCCCTGCGCCCTCGCTGAGTCCGAGGGTCGCTCACTGGGTCCACCCATTGCAACCTTAGAAGCAGCAAGAGATAAGGGGACAGTCACCTACAAAGGAGTTCCCATCAGACTGTCAGCAGATTTCTCAAAAGAGACCTTACAGGCAAGAAGGGGCTGGAAAGAGGTATTCCAAGTTATGAAATCCAAGGACCTGCATCCAAGGTTGCTGTATCCGGCAAAGCTTTCATTTAGAATGGAAGGGCAGATAAAGTGCTTCTCAGATAAGGTCAAATTCAAGGAGTTCATCATCACCAAGCCCTTATGATATGAAATGTTAAAGGGACTTACCTAAGAAAAAGAAGATAAAAAAGATGAACAGTGAGAGGACAGCAAACTCACAGTTATTAACAATCACACCTAAAACAAAAGCAAACTAAAAGGACAGCTAGATCAGGAGCGGAGCCACAGAAATAGAGATCTCATGGAGGGTCAGCAACAAGGGAGTGGGAGGAGGAGAAGGGGGGAGAAAGTACAGAAAATAAGTAGCATAGATGGTAGGTAGAAAATAGATAGGGGGGCAAGAATAGTATGGGAAATACAGAATCTAAAGAACTTGAGACACATGGTCATAAACTAAAGGGGGGGAATGGCTGGGGGCGGGGGGTGCAGGGTGGAGGGGAATGAAGGGGGGAATAGAACAACTGTAATGGCATAATCAATAAAATAAAAAATAAAATAAATAAATTTATGGTTAAAAAAAAAGTAAGATGCCTGAAGGCACTAAAACTGAAATAAAATAGTAAATTCGTGCGCTAAGAATGGCCCAGTGGAGAAAGCAGAGGATGAAAACGCAGGGAAGCAGGGTATTACCCTGATGTATTTCAGCAGGCTGCCCAAAATTTCACTGAAAAGCAACTGCTCTTTCTTTAGAAAACTGCTGTGTGTCCCCTTGACATGAAACAAACGAGCCCCTACTGGCAGGTCTGCTATTCCTGCTTCTACTTGGGAAAATATTATTCAAATCCTCACACTTGAAATGAGAAGAAAAAAACACCAATAAAAACTATGGATATTTTACATTTCACTAGCCTTCATAGAGCTTTTACTTTTGGTAAACATTGCCATTATGTCCTATTTTAGATATTTTGTACTATTATTAGGCATTAAGTTTGCTAAATACTACATCTGCCTATTTACTCAAATAATTTTATTTCCTTTACTTAGGGTTTTTTTTTTGCATTGCCCAGTTTTCAGATAGCTCCTGTAGGCTTTCTCTAAAATCACCAACTTTCATTTGGGTATCAAAAATATTCTTATTTCTTTAGATTAATTATTCGGGTTTCAGTCCTTGTTTCTGTTTTAAGAGTCCCAGCCTGAAGGCACTGAATGTATGTTCTTTTATCAATGTCCCTTCTACACAAGCACTTGGAGTGACTGGCTGTCATTTCCACAGTGACAATTTCATCTATGACTTTTATAGCCTCTGGTCAGAAGTAAGGACCTTGGCACAGGCTATTACAAAAACTGCACATAATGAATGAGACTCGGGTATTTGCCCTTTTTCTCCCACGTCAGTTACAATGGGAGCTCTAAGCAACACTCTTGCCCAAGCGCCCTGATCTGTTCTCTTGGCACCTGGTCACCATGCGCACTACTTCCGACAGTCCTCCTGCTGCTTACAGTGCCAGCTCCCCGGCATTTTGAGATGGACCTTCTTCCTCGGTTGCTCTTTGCCAGTAGTTTCCTCACCACTCCAGTTGATCGGTTTAATTGTCGCAGGCTTACTTTGAATCATGCCATTGCCTATGGTTCCATTTGTCAACCGAAAGTGCTGCTTTGTTCCCTCACAATTCATAATCTTGAGCAGACAGAAAAGCCTACATCAATAATAATTTGCTAATGTTTTAAGAATTTAGTTACAGCATCAAAATTAATAAAAACTTACGAGTACAATAATCATAATTTTAAATATATTTTATTGATTATGCTATTACAGTTGTCCCATTTCCCCACCTTCATTCCCCTCCACCCTGCACACCCCCTCCCCCACCCACATTCCCCCCCTTCAGTTCATGTCCACGTGTCATCACTAATTTAGCTTCTACATTTCCCACACTATTCTTGCCCTCCCCCTGTCTATTTTCTACCTACCGTCTATGCTACTTATTCTCTGTACCTTTCCCCCTTCTCCTCCTCCCACTCCCCTGTTGCTGACCCTCCATGTGATCTCCATTTCTGTGGCTCCGCTCCTGATCTAGCTGTCCTCTTAGTTTGCTTTTGTTTTAGGTGTGGTTATTAATGACTGTGAGTTTGCTGTCTTTTCACTGTTCCTCTGTTTTATCTTCTTTTTCTTAGATAAGTCCCTTTAACATTTCATATAATAAGGGCTTGGTGATGATGAACTCCTTGAATTTGACCTTATCTGAGAAGCACTTTATCTGCCCTTCCATTCTAAATGAAAGCTTTGCTGCATAGAGCAATTTTGGATGTAGGTTTTTGGATTTCATAACTTGGAATACATCTTTCCAGCCCCTTCTTGCCTGTAAGGTCTCTTTTGAGAAATCAGCTGACAGTCTGATGGGAACTCCTTTGTAGATGACTGTTCCTTTATCTCTTGCTGCTTCTAGGATTCTCTCCTTCATTTGAATCTTGGCTAATGTAATGATGATGTGCCTTGGTGTGTTCCTTCTTGGGTCCAACTTCTTTGAGACTCTCTGAGCTTCCTGAACTTCCTGGAAGTCTATTTCCTTTGCCAGATTGGGGAAGTTCTCCTTTATTATTTGTTCAAGTAACTTTTCCACCTGTTGCTTTTCCTCTTCCCCTTCTGGTACTCCTATAATTTGGATGTTGGAACGTTTAAAGATGTCCTAGAGGTTCCTAAACTTCTCCTCATTTTTTAAAATTCTTGTTTCTTCATTCTTTTCTGTTTGGTTGTTTCTATCTTAGTTCTGGTCTACTCCATTGACTTGAGTCCCAGTTTCCTTTCCATCACTATAGGTTCCCTGTACATTTTCCTTTATTTCACTTAGTGTAGCCTTCATTTTTCATCTAATTTGCAACCAAAGTCAACAAATTCTGTGAGCATCCTGATGCATCTGATAGGTTAGCTATCTTTTGGTTGCTTAGATGTATTGGCTCTGGGGCTTTGATCTGTTCTTCCATTTGAGCCATTGGGGGGGGGCGGTCTGGTGCCTGTTACATATGATGGGCAGAGCCTTAGGTGTTCACCAGAGTGGGGCAACCCAGTCACTGGGTTGTGACACTGTATGTGGGGGCGTGGTCAGAGAGGGAACAATGGTGCTTGTTCTGCTCTCTCCCAGATTTCTGTTCCTTCTGCCAATTCCCACAACCAAATTGGGCCCTTCTGGTGCTGGTTCCTGGGTGGGTGGGCTTGTGTAGGTTCTAGGACCCTGTGGGTGTCCCCAAGAACTCTCCTGTGAGGCTGGGAATCTCTCCCAGCACCTCAACCCCCACAAGTGTTTTCGATCAGTGCTTTTAGGTTTTATTCCCAGCGCTGGGGCCCTGGGGCCCAGGGTTGCACAGTCTGTCTCTCTGCCCATTTTTGCCTGGTTTATCTGCGTGTGAGTATGTGACCACAGTCAGCCAGTGGCCTAGTGCGCCTCACTGGGTCTACTCATTGCCTCCCTGTCCTCCCTGTGCTTGGGGTCTGCCAACCACTGCCTTTTCCTGCTGAGACCCCTCTCCGCCAGCCACTGACTTCGCCCCTCTTACCAGTCTACATGAATGCTTGTTGGACTTCCATTCAGTTCAATTTTTTGTCAGTTCTGGTTGTTTTTTGCTTCTAAATTTTTGTTGTTCTTAATTTTGGTTGTGGGAGGAGGCACAGTATGTCTACCTATGCCTCCATCTTGGCCAGAAGTCAGAATCATAATTTGTTTTTAAATGAGACAGAATGATGACTCAGAACAGCCTCCACTCCTTCACCCCCTCTAACTTTCATACATTTTCACAATATATCCTTTGGGACTATGATATTATTTACTAAATAATGTTTTTCTTCTAAAAACAAAATAATTCCTATAAAGGGACTGAGTGGTAATGGGAAAATATAATAAAAATTATATATTTAAAAATAAATAAAAAGAAAGAAAATAATTCCAAAAAAGTGTTTGTATCTATCGGGAAACATTGTATATTACGAATGTTAATTTGTTATTAACTCAAAAGTAACATGGTTGCAAACTTATGTAACTGAGATTCACTGCCAACTTGAAGATTCAAACTTAAATATTTTTACCAAATGAAAACGCACACACACACACAAACTGTCAGCAATAGCTTACCACCCAAAATATGTGTTGCAGAGGAAAGCAAAACAAAGATAAAGACCTTCAGGTGACTCCCATGGTCTGTTTTTCCTTCCTTCCAGCTGGGAGGCTGGGCGGTTCCACTCACACTTCCCAAAAGTCACTGCACATTGGGCTGGTTGTGAAATCAGTTCTACAATTGTATGCACTCCCACGGGATGTGGGAGGATGACCCCAAGGCCATCTCTCTGTCCCCTTCTGTGTTTGCTGGCAAGCAAGGTCATGGAAATGTGAGGTTCAGGGGCAGAAGCATTTCCAGAACCAAAAGGCTTCTTTCTTTTGGCTAAAGCTGACTCATGGCCCTCTCCATCTTCAAAGCCAGCAATAGCAAATCAAGTCCTTCTGATGCTTTGAATGTCCCTGAAGTCCCCTCTGTCTCCCCTTCCCATCTCCCTGTCCTCACACACATACTCACCTGTGCACACAAGCCATCCTCCTGATCTGTCTTCTGCTGGACTCTCACGTCAGCACCTGCAGCTGGGAAGCCCCTTCCTTGATTTCTCATCCACATGTTTATGATTTCAATTTTTGTGTTTTACTTATGAACAGCATTTAAAAATTTAATTTTTTAGTTATGAAAAGCATAAGGAAAACAACTTTTAAGTCCCCCTTCTCACTGCTTCATAGTCTCCCTCTTCAGAGAAAACTACTGTTAAAACTTTCTTTTTCATTTTGCCATATGAGCATAATTAATACATATCCATTGCTCCACTCTTTTTTTAAATCAAGAATAGGTTTATTGATTTTTTTTTACAGAGAGAGGAAGGAAGAGAGAAAAAGACACATTGACTGGTTATCTCCTGTATGCAATCCAGCCAAGGACTGAATCCAGAAGATGTGCCCTGACTGAGGATCGACCCCACCCCCTCTGCGTGCACAGGACGACACTCCAACCACCTGAGCCACCTGTCCAGGGCTGCTCCTTTCTTAATCATAAAATGTAAAACGCATGCAGAAATGTGCACACACACACACACACAAAAAAAGAAGCTCACTGGTTCGTTGTAAAGCAAACACCTGTGTAAAAACCACCCAGGCCAAGAAATGTGTGAGCGCCCCAGAAGCCCCTCACATCTCTCCTCTCTGCTCCTCTGAGCTAACACTGCCCTGACCTGAATGACAGTCACGTCCTTGGTTTTCTTTATGGTTTTACCATCTAAGCACACGCCCTTCAACACCATAGTTCCATTTTCTCTGGTTTTGAAATGTGTATGAATAGAAGCATAGAGGAAGGATTCTCCCATGGCCGACTATTTTGGATCCCCACTAATGTATGCGAGATTTACTCACATGGTTGTGTGTGTGGAATCTGTTCTTTTCTACTGCCGAACATTATTTCATTGTTTGAATATTTCATAATTTATTCATTCTCCAGTTGATAGATGTTTGTTATCCATTCTGACCTGCTGATACACACTAATTACCTTCCTTTTTCCCCATTTTCTTGAAATATAACTGAAGTACAGCCACCTGCATACATCTAAGGTGCACAATTTGGTGAATTTTGACACACGTATACAACTATGAAACCATCACGGCCGTCAGGAAGCGACCCTGCTCGTGTCCTTTTGGATGGATGGGTGGAACTGATCTGCAAAAAGAAATGAAGGGGGGAAATCCTCAGGATGGACGGAATAAATGGATGGATGACTAGAAGGAGCCTCTCGTGGTATCGTTTCCTCTCACCAGTTTGGACGCATCCCTGGATACCTTCTGCAACAGATGTTACAGAGACAGTTCACGCGTTCTGGCGCTCAGTCAGCCCGATAACCCTGGAAGCTTGCCTGGTGGTCAAGAAGTGACAGACACGCCTATTTTGTGTCTTGGACAGAAGCTCCTGCGGGCAGCGCTGGGGCCAACCAAAGGCAGGTCAGATGGTGAGGACTGGCTCTTGCCCTCTCCTTGTTGATCAGACCTGAGGATGTGTGCCTGCCCACAAGCCAACAACCAACTGAGTCACAGAGTGTGACACAAAGGAGAGGTCAGTTGTTTTCCCGGTGGTTAGCACATCTCTGCTCTGACTGGTTTCTCAGGGTTCCAGACCACAAGAGGGGCCCGCCCTGGCCCAGGCCCCTGTTCTCAGAATTAATTCTCATACATTACTTTTCTCCTTTGTGTCCATCTTTTGATCTCTCTTGCATCACTTCTCATAACCCTCCCATCCTAGCACCACCCTTACATGGTCTCCTCTTTTGAGAAGCTCCAAAGTCATGGCAACATCCACCTCTAGCCTCTAGGGTTGATAGGACCTTGGACCCAGAGACCTTCAAAACAGGTTCCTCCAGCCCCCGCTGAGCCCTCACCTCTCCACGCTGCCCCCCTCACACCTACCGGCTCCCTCCCAGATGACCCGAGGCCTCACCCGGATGTTGGCTTTTGTTGCTGGGTGTCCAGGTACCAGACCCTTGCCACATCCAGTGCCCCCTCATGTAACAGGCCTGGGGACACTGCTCTCACCCTACCGGAATCTCGTTCCCCAGGCTGACCCCACAAGTTTAGGGATTCCTGCTCTACCCTGAGTCCTGCCAATTCACACGAGCCCTGCCTCGCTGCGCAACCAGAACAGGGCAGAATCTACACTAACCTGAATTGCTTTCTAACAGCTTCTCGTTTGCTAGTATATTGAGGAGGGAGGGAAGTCGTCCTTTCTTTTGTTTCATTATTTGTCTGGCCCTTTTATTTTTTTTAAGTACAGAGGCAATGTGTAATGATCACACATAATTCTACCAAAAAATAGTCATTATCAACCACTTGGTATGCTTCCTGTCAGCCTTTTACTTGTATTCACATTTTTTTCCATTACTAACCCAAGTTTCCCCAGGGACACCACCAGGTGAATAAATTCAGGATGGTGACATTTAACCATATTTTCTTGTCCCGTACCTCATGGGCCTTTGCAGGACTTCGTACCTCTGACCAATTGCCCTCCGACTATGTCTGCTCCCATTCAGCTGTAAGTCAGTCAGGCCGGCTACAGTGTGGTGACGGGCACTGTTCCCTCCACACTGGGAACAGTGCCATTGGGTCTTGATGGACGTGGCCCTCTCTGCCAGGACTGTGTCTGTCCCCTGGCACCCTGAGACCCCAAGGCACCGAGGGGCTATCCTGAAATGAGAAGAAGCCCTCATGCTGCTCTGGCTCCTCAGTTTGTTCAGCCACGTGAACCAGCATGTCCTGGAGCTTTGGCTGAAGCATCTCTCTGTTTACTCACAGGCGTCTGTCCCTGGGACTTGGTCAAGAGTCCCTGGGGCCTGGGCTGGGGACACTCTGGCTGCTTTGGGAACTGTCCCACACTTGGGGCAGTCCCAAACGCTGGGGCTGTGCTGCAGGCCCAGGCTGAGCTGGTCTCTTCTTCCCTCGGGAGGGGGGGTCCCTCCCATCGGTTGCTCAGAGCACCTCCTGGATAACCCCCCAACCAGTCAGCAGGGCACACCCCGCCCCATCTCCCAGCCTCAGACCATGTCCATCTATCTGGCAAATATTAATTGAATGCTCGCTCTGTGCCCAGTGCTCCAAGAGGCACTAGGATAGGAAAGTGAGTATAACTAAACATAGGGTCTGTCCGCATGGAGCTTCCATTCTGGCAGGACACAGTCATACAGGTACGTGTGAGCAGTGAAAGACAATAGTTAAGATGCTGTAAAGCACAGGTATTTGGTGCTGCAAGAAATAACAGCAGGTTGAGAGTTTTTTAATCAGCCTGTAAAGAAGGAGCACCCTCTTCAGCAGAGCACAGAAACACCTATAGGGTGTGAGGCCTGGGGTGCAAAGAGACTGCACTGCCGCGGTGCTCACATTCAGCCAATTAAAGCCCCCAGGGCAGGAGGCCTGGGGCTCCCAGGGCTCAGCACCACTGCTTCTGCACCTCGGTCCCCGTCTCTACCTTCTGGTCAGTGGTGGAACTGCATGTCCTTGCCGCCTTGAATGGAGGTGGGCGGTGCCTGAAAGACACAGCTGAGCAGAAGTGAAGTGTGTCCCTTTCCCTCTGGAGCATTTGCCAGCCACTGGGAAGCATTCCAGGATTCTCTTTGCCCCTGGCGTGGTGAGTGACAATGTTCAAGATGGTGGCTGTGTGTCAGCCAGCACCCAGGGCGCTGTGATGAGCAGAGCCCCTGGCCACCCACCATGCACATGAGCTTGGGCAGGACGCAAACATTTGTTGTCCTAAGCCACTAAGTTTTGGGTTTTGTGACCAGAGTTTCTTGAGATTGAGCTTCCTGGTCGATGAAGGCATTTGTTGTATCTCCTCAGTAAGACAGCTGGCCTTCTGCCCTTGACTCACCTGCCACCTCGTGCCTGTCACGTCACTGGCCACAGATCCAGGGCTCCATCAGATACCGTGACTTGACCAGTCTCCCCTGGAAAGCCATGTGTCCCTGTAAAATGGTAGCTGGCATGCTTTCAGTAAGAATCGGTTTCTCTTCCCTTTGGTGAAGCTGCCGTCACTCCATTCCTTTCCCAGGCAGTTTCAGCAGCAAGGCTCCCAGGGGCTCTCTCTCCTCCTCTGGCTGCCTGCGTGCCTGCCTCCTCTCAGCCCCTCCTTCCTTAAGATGCTTTCCTCAGTCACTGGTAGGGGACCCAGCTCTAAGGCCCGCTGGTAGTGTGTGGGTTCTTGACCTCATGCAGGAAAGATTTTACAACACAAGTCCAGGTGATGTTGAGAGGAGGTTTATTAAAGCAGGGGACAGTGAAAAAGGAAGGGCTTAGGATGGAAGAAGCAACAAGCGGGAGCCGAGGCGGAGCTGCTTTGGCTCACTAGAAACACTATGGGAAAGAAGTGGGCCAAGGAGGGGCTGCTGCCAGCTCACTGGAGAGCCAGAGAAAAGGGCGTCTTGGAGACAGGTTCAGGGGTCAGCCTGGGATGAGCTGGGACTACCTATTGCTCACTCCCCTGGTTGCAAGTCTCATGGGGTCCCTTAGCATTTAGGGTATGAGTGCCTGTGGGGGAGGGAGAGGAGGCCTCCCAGGAGGAAGACCAGGCACTGGGTCCTTTGTCTTGAGGGTTTTAAAGTCTTGGAGTTTAGGGGAGATCTTAAGGAAAGCTGTCAATAGAATATTCATCAGCTGCCTTGGCCGGTGTGGCTCAGTTGGTTGGAGCTTCATCCCATAACTGAAAGGTTATGGCTTTGATTCCCAGTCAGGGCACACACCTGGGTTGCAGGTTTGATCCCTGATCCCTGGTCCAGGCACATGCAGGAGGCAACCAATTGGTGCTTCTCTCCCCCTTCCTCTCTTCCTTTCTCTCTCTCTAAAAGCAATGTAAAAATATCCTTGAGTGAGGGTTTAAAAAAATTTTAAAACAAAGAGTATTCTTCAGCTTTCCAGATGTGTGCTTTCAGGGTCATGGTCTCCACAGATTGGTCAGTGACAGGGCAGGGGCTCTTTAGTCATCAAAGTTAGTCCTAGCATCACCCACCTAGGTTTGCCGCTTTTCTGGGCCTGGAAGTGAGATTCAACTGAGGCCTAGGTGTTATCTCTAGGGAGGCAATCCTCTGTACCGGGCTGGTAGTTGCTCAGCCAGTGTGCTCAGCTACCTGTCTATTTCTCCATTCCACTTGCCAAGGAATTTTCCTAGCTCCCTACTATCTCATCGTACTCAGGCTCCACATTTCTCCTTGAGCCCAGACACACACACACACACACACACACACATACACACACACACACACACACACACACACAGAATGGAGTATTATTCAGCCTTAAAAAGGAGGGAAATCCTGACATGTTTTAAAATGGACAAACCTGAGGCTGGGATGCTCAATGAAATAAGCCAGTGCCAAAAGACAAACATTGTGTGATCTCCCTCATGTGAGGTGCCTATAGTTGTAGTCAGAATCATAGAGGCAAGAAGTAGAATGGCGGCTGACAGGGGTGAAGGTAAGTCGGAATTATTTATCGCTTAATGGGTGCAGAATTTCAGTTTGGGAAGATGACAAGTTTCAGAAACGAATGGTAGTGATTGGTGCACAACAGTGTGATTCTGTTTAATACCACCAAACTGTGCACTTCAAAATGGTCACTATAGGGATTTGGAACTTCCGGCCAAGAAGGAGGTGCAGGTGGAAACACTGTGCCTCTCGCACAACCAAGTTTAAAGACAACAAAATTTTAGTAACAAAACGCAACCAAAACACAGAAAATTGAACTATACAGAAGTCTGACAACAATGAACCGTTCAGCCAGACGGGTAAGAAGGGCGGAGCCAGCGACTGATGGAGCAGGGTGGGGCAGAAAAACTCAGCTGGACTGACCCAGGCATGTGGGCGGCGGTTGGCAGATCCCAGGCATGGAGTTTTGATGGGCAGACCCAGTGAGGGTGCAAGGTGGAAGGCTGACTGCAGTCACACATTTGCCAGGTGAAGGAGTGAGAAGTGAGAAAGACCGTGCAGGCCCCAATGGCGGGAAGCAGCAGAGGGGACCACTATTGCCCCTCTTTGACCCCGCCCCCACATACAGCGTCACAACCCAGTGACTGGGTCGCCCCGTCCTAATGAACAGCTAGGCTCCGCCCCTCATACTTAACAGTAACTAACAGACCAAAACATTATGGCTCAAGAACAGCTCAAAGCCCCAGAGCCAATAACTCTAAGTGATGAAGAAATAGCCAACCTATCAGATGCACAGTTCAAAACACTGGTGATCAGGATGCTCACAGAACTGGTTGATTTTAGTCACAAATTAGAGGAACATATGAATTCTAAACTAATTGAAATGAAGGGAAATGCACGGGAAACCAATAGTGATGGAAAGGAAACTGGGACTCAAATCAAGGGAGTGGACCAGAAGGAAGAAAGAAACAACCAAACAGAAAAGAATGAAGAAACAAGAATTCAAACAAATGAGGAGAGGCTTAGGAACCTCCAGGACATCTTTAAATAGTCCAACATCCACATTATAGGGGTACAAGAAGGGGAAGAGGAACAGCCACAAGTGGAAAACTTATTTGAACAAATAATAAACGAGAATTTCTCCAATCTGGCAAAGGAAATAGATTTCCAGGAAATCCAGGAAGCTCAGAGAGTCCCAAAGAAGTTGGACCCAAGAAGGAACACACCAAGGCACATCATAATTACATTAGCCAAGATTCAAATGAAGGAGAGAATCCTAGAAGCAGCAAGAGATAAGGGGACAGTCACCTACAAAGGAGTTCCCATCAGACTGTCAGCTGATTTCTCAAAAGAGACCTTACAGGCAAGAAGGGGCTGGAAAGGAGTATTCCAAGTCATGAAATCCAAAGACCTACAACCAAGATTGCTCTATCCAGCAAAGCTTTCATTTAGAATGGAAGGACAGATAAAGTGCTTCTCAGATAAGGTCAAATTCAAGGAGTTCATCATCACCAACCCCTTATTATATGAAATGTTAAAGGGACTTATCTAAGAAAAAGAAGATAAAAAAGATGAACAGTGAAAGGACAGCAAACTCACAGTTATTAACAACCACACCTAAAACAAAAGCAAACTAAGAGGACAGCTAGATCAGGAGCAGAACCATAGAAATGAAGATCACATGGAGGGTTAGCAACAGGGGAGTGGGAGGAGGAGAGAGGGGGGAAGATACAGAGACCGAGTAGCATAGATGGTGGGTAGAAAATAGGGGGGAGGGCAAGAATAGTATGGGAAATATAGAATCTAAAGAACTTGAGACATGTGGACATAAACTAAAGGGGGGGAAGGGTGGGGGGGGGTGTGCAGGGTGGAGGGGAATGAAGGGGGGAATGGGACAACTATAATGGCATAATCAATAAAATGTATTTTTAAAAAGGAAAAAAATGGTCACTTTAGGGAATTTTGTTATATGCATTTTACAATGAAAAAGATTCACAGTTTCAGGGAGGAGAAAGGCACCCTCTCCCTCACAGAAAGTAGATCAACAGAACACTTTTAGGGAGCTGTTGGTGATGGTGTTCATTGAACTGTAAATACACTGGCCCTTTCAGCAATTCTTGGAGTCAGCCTACCTAAAAGTACTGAGGGAAGTCCACAAACAGACACATAAAGAGTATTCTCTGAGTTATTATTCCTAATACCAAACACCTGAAAATAATCCATCAATAGGGGAATGGCTAAGTAAATTATGTTATAGTTCAGAAAATGAAATATTATGTGAACATAAAAAGGAGTTAAAATTGTTCTGGCTGGTGTGGCTCAGTGGACTGAGCACCAGCCTGTGAACCAAAGGGTCGCTGGTTTGATTCCCAGTCTCAAAACATGCCTGGGTTGCCCTGGCAGGTACCCAGAAGGGGGCGTGAGAGGCAACCACACACTGATGTTTCTTTCCCTCTCTTTCTCCCTCCCTTCCTCTGAAAATAAATAAATAATTTCAAAAAAAAGGAGTTAAAGCTATATGTTCTAACTTAAAAAATGTTTGAGATAAACTAAGTGGGGAAAAGTTAGGAGTTGCAGAATATTAGGTGTAGGATAATCCCTTCTTAATCAAATCAAGGTTCCATATTTTATTAGTTTTCTATTTCTACATAACAGATCATACACACACACACACACACACACAAAACAGCAGCTTAAAACAACACCATTTATTACCTTACGGTTCTGTAGGTTAAAAGTTTGAGGGGGGCCCCGGCTGGTGTGGCTCAGTTGATTGGGCATTGTACCAGAAACCAAAAGGTCACTGGTTCGATTCCCCATTGGGGCGCATATTCTGCCCCCAGTCAGGGCATGTGCAAAAGGCAACCAAATATTAATGTTTTTCTCTCTCACATTAATATTTTCCTCTCTCTTTTCCTCCACTACTTTCCTTCTCTCTGGAATCAATAAAAGAAAAAAATAAGTCTAAAACACCAATTCAAAAGAACCTATGCATCCCAATGTTCATAATAGCACAATTTACAATAGCCAAGTGCTGGAAGCAACCTAAGTGCCCATCAGTAAATGAGTGGATCAAAAAACTATAGTACATTTACACAATGGAATACTATGCAGCAGAGAGAAAGAAGGAGCTCCTACCCTTTGTGACAGCATGGGTGGAACTGGAGAGCATTATGCTGAGTAAAGTAAGCCAGGTGGTTAAAGACAAATGCCATATGATCTCACCTATAGGTGGAACCTAATCAACAAAACAAACAAGCAAGCAAAATACAACCAGAGACATTAAAATTTAGAACTGACAGTAACCAGAGAGGGGGTTGGAGGGAATAATTTGGGGAGAAACGAGAAGGTTTTCAGGAGCATGTATGAAGGACACATGGACAAAGCCAAAGGGCAGGAGGATCAAGGGTGGAAAGTGGGGATGGCTGGGATGCGGGGGAGTGGTGGGTGGAAAATGGAGACAACTATATTTGAACAACAACAAAGAAAAGTGAAAAAAATTTAAGTCTGAGTGAGCCAGCCTGGGCTCTTATCTGGATCCCTGAGAAGAATCTACTTCCAAGCTCATCCAGGTGTTGACAGATTTCTGCTATTTCTGTTCAGTGTGATTATAGGACTCAGGACTCCATTTTCTTACAGGCTGTCAGCCAGGGTCATTCTCAGCCTCTAAAGGCTGCCTGAGTTCCTTGGCTCCTGGCCACCTCCACACTCCAAGGCGGCAGAGGTGCTTTGAATCCCTCTGACTTCCCCTTTTGCTTCCAGTTGGGAGTTACCTATTTTTAGGGTTCGTGTTATTATGTTGGGCCCAAGTGGATAATCAATCTCCATCTTAATGTCAACTGTACCATATAAAGAACCTAACCACAGGAGTGATAGTTCAGCATAGTCCATGATCCTGGGGTTAGAAAGGGACCTCTGGGACGGGGGGATGAGGCATTCAGCTTGCTACACATATAAATGCACATATATGTAACATATGCATGACATATGCATGGGGAAAATCCTGAAAGAGAACACAGCCAAAACTTACCAAAGTCCCTCTCAGAAATCAGCATTACAGGGAACGTTCCCTCTCTCCATGGCCCACTTCCGTGCATGGATTTCTTACAGTGACAGTTATCACTATCTTCTCCCAGTACCCACTCCCTTCCTTCCGTGTCATCACCAAGACTTTGAGGGCACTGCCCCTCCTCATTTCAGCCACCTGCAAATGAACCCTGTCTGTTGTCAGCCAATCAGCACATCCCACTGCCCCAACAGAGTGATGGGTTCAGGGAGGGTGTGTGCCCCATTCTAAGCCAATGAGATGTGAGATGATTGCAGTGGCCTCATGGAAGAAAGGCTTTCTCTATCACCAGAGCTAGCAGAGTATCCCCACTCTCTGCCTGGACAGTGTGGTACCTGGAATAGCTGTGCCTGTTTCACTCTGAGGGGGAGGACCAGGAGCTTCAGGAGGACACACCCGGAGGCAGAGAACGGGCACCGAGAGAAGCCAGTCCTGGTGTCATGATTTGAGCCTATGGACCAAGCTCTATAAACAACTACTTGATCTGTTTCTGGACTTTTCAACTACATAGATCAAAAGCTCCCTTCATGTATAAGTCAGTTCACATCAAGTTGTCTTTTACTTGTAACATTAAAATACCTGATACCAGTATTTTTGCAATAATAAATAAGTTAATTAACACAAAAATAACAAAAATGTTTCCCAGAGTCAATTTTTTTTTTACTAGCTTAGGAAAGCTTATGAGTTGATTTTAGCTCATCCTTTGCTCTCAGAGTTCTAGTTGCTGGATAAAATATAAAAGTGCCATTTTGGAAGATGTTCACATGTTAAGCTATGAATTTCATGAGCAGGATTCATCTATCAAGAGCACCTGATTCAGGAAGTTTGTTTGCGCACCCACTGTGGACAAAGCCCTCTCAAGGGTCCTGTGAGAGGACTTCCTGGTGGTCTAGTGGCTAGGACTCAGTGCTTTCAAGGGTTCTGTGAGAGCCACAGACACAAATTAGGTGAGCCCTGCCCCCGAGGTCCAAAGTTCAATGACAGAGACACTTGATTCCCTAAACAGCACCCTCAAGGAGGGAAGCTCCCCTCAGGCAAGAATCTTATCAGGTTTGCTCACTCTTGTAACTCCAGCACCTAGAATAGTACATGACAAACTGTTAATCACATATTATTAATTGAATGCATGACTAAAAGGTAAATAAATGAATAGAAGCATTATCTCTTTAGGTTGTCACAACACAGGCTTAAAAACAGAGGCAATGCGAGAGTAATAACTTGAACTTCCTGGGTCCCTTCCAGCTATTGTGAGAATTTCACCCCTTAAAAGTCTCCTTCACTCCCAAGTATCTCTGGCCACCTCTGGGCACACCCTGTTCTCAGCAAGAAGTGCTTTTCCTATCAGTACTTTTCTTGGGTTATGCTATCCATGACATCCTCATACCCAGCCACTCACAAAGGTGTTTTGGAACAGCTCTCTCTACTCTCTCCTTTCCTAGATCCCAGGTCTTGGTTGAGAGGAAAAGGTTGGGCTGGTGGGTGATCAATATCATAAAAAGCTCAGATTCCTGCCCTGTGGCTCAGTTGATTGGAGCATTGTCCCATACACCAAAATGTTGTGGGTCCAATCCCCAGTTGGGGCTTATGGAAGGCAACGGGTGGATGTTTCTCTCTCACATTGTTGTTTCTCTCTCTCTCTCTCTCTTTCCCCCCACCTTCCCTCCTCCCCTCCCTCTCCTCTCCTCCTCTCTTTCTAATCAATAAGCAAGTCTTCAGGTGAGGATTTTTTTTTACAGTGAGCTCAGATTCCCACCGCCCCACCCCACCTCCCTTCTGGTAACTGAGGCTTTGTTGAAAGACAGCCTGGCAGACTCCCTCATCCCTTAGGGAGAGGGTTCTCCCAAGAGCTCCCCAGAGCCCTGTGCTGCTGCACCACAGGTCACCATCCCAGGCACTGGGCAGCACCAAAGGTGTGTGGAACCCAGGCGGGGTCATGGCTGAGGCTCTAGTTGTGGCCTTCTAGTCAAATGGACACATGAGCTTGGCAGGTCACAAAGAACAGATGGCAGCAGGAGGTGGGAGAGATGGCTCCAGGTGGGGAGAACCTGGGAGACCTCCTTGGAGGACATGGAGTTTAATCTGCATGTAAAGGATGGAAAGAATGGACTTACTTCCCTCTTCCTCCCTCTCCCCCTTTTCCTTCCTTCCTTCCTTCCTTCCTTCCTTCCTTCCTTCCTTCCTTCCTTCCTTCTTCCCCTCCTTCCTTCTTCTCTTCTTCCCTCTATTCCTTCCTTTTTTATTTCCTTCTTTCTTTCCTTAGTCCTTCTATCTTTCCTTACTTCTGCCTTTGGTTAACATGACTTGAGCTTCCCATAACAGAATATCTGATGAGAAAATATACAAACAGGACAAAAAGAGTTCAGGAGTCATTAAATCGGTAGCTCAGCCGGGTCAGGGCTCTGAGTTGCCTCTCTGTGCTTCTCTCATTTCTTCCTTCTTCAGCTCGAATGGCTGCTACTGCCCCAACATTCCGGCTTTGCACAGGAACGTCCAAAGGGACCCAGAGGCATTTCTCTCCATCTGTCTCTTTCAAACAGGAAGGAAGCATTTCCCAGAAGTGCACCCACCCCTGCTGGTTCCTGCTGGTTAGCTGGAACTTGAACAAGTGCTCTCCCCAAAATGATTACTGGCAAAGGGCGTGGCCTGTTCTTGGTGCATCCCTGGGGCTGGGGCAAAAAAAATCAGCTCTCCAAAACACCCAGAACCTGAACAAAATTTGGATTCTATGAACACAAAAGAAAAAGCAAAGGGTAGTCATTCGGCGAGGTAGCCACCATGCTCCCAGCACCGTGCTGGGTCCTGAGGCTCAACAATAAATAAGACAGACACATCTCCTTCCTGTGGAACGTGTCCATTTAGAGACACAGAAGAGGGCACACCCGATGGGGTGGACAAACAAATTAGCTTCAGACAGAGCCCTGAGAGAAGGGACACCTGGCAGATGTTGAGAGAACATCCCTGCCTCTGAAGCCAACTGTCACTGGCTGCAGACTCCCGGAGCTTGTTCTGGAAGCCCAGACCTCCCTGCTGTTGGAGAGGGGAGGGAAGTCAGACCCTGCTGACTCATCCCCAGAGAACACCACAGAAACGCAGCCCCAAACCACAAACAGAATGAAAAGGAATTCTGCTCTTCACTTGCACCTCTCAAAGGACATAAAAAGGTTTCGATGTATAACCTGCAACAACACTTCACTAATCCCCTTCTGTCTCAGCCCCCAGTTCTCTCAAGTCCCATACTTCAGAGCCTCACATTTCTCACCATCAAAAAGAAAAACAGCCCAGCTGGCGTGGCGCAGGGGATTGAGTGCCAGTCTGTGAACCAAAAGGTTGCTGGTTGGATTCGCAGTCGGGGCACATGCATGGGTTGCAGGCCAGGTCCCCAGTGGGGGTGTATGAGAGGCAACTCATTAATGTATCTCTCACCTGTTGTGTTTCTCTCCCTCTCTTTCTCCCTCCCTTCCCCTCTAAAAAATTAAATAAAATCTTTTTCAAAAGAAAGAAAAACAAAACTCTCCTCTACCCCCAGCTTGCCTCCTCTCTCTCTCTCTGACCCACACACTCTCCCTCGATTTAAAAAAAAATTGTTGATAAAATATGGATAACACAAAATTTACCATTTTAATCATTTCTAAGTGTACAATTCAGTGGCATAAGGTACACTCACAATGTAGTACAGGCACCAACACTATGCATCTTCAGAACTTTTTCCCCCACCCCCAGGGACAAGGGAACATCACATCTGCCAGCCCTTCCCATGGTTTGGTGGAAACATGTGACTGAGTTCTGGTCAGTGAACTGATGATGGAGGACACCACTCCCAGGCCTGGCGCCCCAAACTCCCTCACGATCTACCCTTCTTTCTCTCTGTGACCTGCCAGCCAGATGCTCCAGGGAGGACTCTAGGCCCTGGTAGAAGGCAGGGCCTGAAGAGGGATGCTCCTGGGGCCCTGAATGACTGTGTGGACCAAACCCTCAGCCACTGCTCTGCATTTCAATGTGGGTAAGAAATAAGTATGTACTGTGGAAAGCCAGGGGACTCCAGAGCTCTTTATTATAGCAGTTACACTACCCTGATCCATACAGCACCCCAGGTTGCCACCCACCAATCCCCGCTCTCCTGCTCCGCCAGACCTGACTGTATCTACCCCAGGTACCAGTTGATTCACATGAAACTACAAGCACATTTCAGTCCCATCCCCTCGAGCCTGTATGTGACTGCCAGGGTTCCCAATCTTTGCTCACACATTTACATACATCCTTGGTCAATTCTCATGATCGCAGCTGTGTTTACCGTACTGACAAGGGCTTGAGGCCAACAGAACCTTAAGGCCGACACAAATGAACCCCTGTGTGACCTTGAAGATGTCACTTGACCACCCTGTGTCCAACCGTTTTCATTGTGGCAACAATCCCTGCCCTGGCTGCACCTTGAGGGTTAGAGCACTTCCAGGAGTCTCGAGGCCTCCCTAGCCATCAGGTAAACTGGTCACCCAGTGGTGGCAACGAGCTAAAGCTCCGCTGGCAACAGCGCCTGCCCCCTGTCAGACGGTGCGCTCTCCCTCAGGTGTGCCCCGCCCCGTGGGCCTGACCTGAGAGCCTCTGCAGCTGCAGAAGACGGTTTCTTTCTCCTGAGCCACCAGCTGCACCCCATCCCCCCACCCAGAGGACACGGCAGCATCCCCCGGACAGGGCTGCCCAGCAGCCACTCAGGGAATCTCAGCCCCTACCTCCTCGCATTCAGTTTCTCTGGCTTTTTTTTTTTAGCTTCCTCTTTGTTTCACGTCAACACTCTCCCGACTAAGGCCTACCATGTGTCCATAGAAACAGTTTTCTGGGGGAAAGGTCAGGATGGAGTGGGGGTGTGTGACCTAAGAGGGTCCCCGGTTTGGCGCTTGCCCTGAGTCAACAGCCAGGCAGGAAGCTCTTAAGAGCGCTGCTCAAGAACAAAGGAAGCCCAAGAGGCTGGGGGTAGAGATGGGAGGGGCTCGCTCTGGCTGCCCTGGCCTCACCTCCGTTTCTTCCCCACAGCTCAAGGAGATGGGACCCCATGCGGAGGCTCAAGAGCCTCCTGGGTGGAGGGAGCCAGGTGTCCAGGCCCGAGGGAGCTGGGGCAGGGAACAAGGGGAGCAGGAACAGGCTCCCCTTGCAGAGGCAGGGGGCGGGGAGGGGGGCAAGTAGGAGTGTCTCTGCTGGGAAAGGGGCAATCAAAACACCTGAAGGGCTCTCTGGGACAAAGGCAAACACTGAGTCACCAGTGCCCCCACACAGCCCTGTCCTCACATCCTTGCCCGAAGCTATAAGGGGCCTCACCTCAAGCAGACTGTCCAGGCTGTGGAGGAGCCATGGCCAAGTCCCACCTGCTGCTGTGGCTGCTGCTACTGCCCACACTCGGTGGCCCAGGGGCTGGTGAGTTTCCCCAGCCTCTCCTTACCTCTCTCCCACCTGGGGCCAGGTGTTTAGGGGCATCAAGACCGTTCCCCCCACTTACTGAGCTCTGGCTCTGTGCCAGGCCTTTCCCTGGTCTGCATGTCATCCTCATCTCAAAGATGAGGAAGCTGAGGCTCAGAGAGGCCCCAGGGCTTGTCCTATGGCGCACAGCTGGTGGGCACTGGAGCAGCTGTCTGACTCCAGCACGTTTAAGCATTACCAATGCAAGTGGGCTTGGAGCCCTGGCTGGCGTGGCTCGGTAGATTGAGTGAGCCTGTGAACCAAAGGGTTGCCAGTTCAATTCCCAGTCTAGGGCACGTGCCTGTGTTGCTGGCCAGGTCCGCGATGGGGGTGCACACAATCGGCAACCACACATTGATGTTTTTCTCTCTCCCTCTTTCTCCTCCTCTTCCCCTCTCTAAAAAATGAATAAATAAAATCTCTTGAAAAAATTTTTTTGAAAAAGACAGTGGGTATGGAGGGTGGGTGAGGTCAGGGTACCGGGTATGGCTTGGACCCCAAGGTTGCTCTGGCCCCAAACAGAAGCTGTAGGGACCACCTCATCCCAGGCCTGTGCCCAGGGCCCCGAGTTTTGGTGCCAAAGCCTGGAGCAAGCGTTGCAGTGCAGAGCACTGGGGCACTGCCTACAGGAGGTCTGGGGACATGCGGGAGCGGTGAGTATCACACTCTGGGACGACGGTCTGGGAGAGAGCACGCTGTGTGGGCTCTGGATGGTTGTGGGGGACTGGGGGCCCCTTAGGGGATGGGACAGGGTGGGAGAGAACGTGCTGGTTCTACCCCTATGCCCTGTTGTCCTCTGCCTGGAAGAGCCTCCCCTCACATGCCCCATTTTGGGGTGCCCCTCCCCAGGACGACCTGTGCCAGGAATGCAACGACATCATCAACATTCTCACCAAGATGACCAAGGAGACCATTTTCCAGGTAATGGGGCCCAGACCCTGGATGAAGCCTGGGGGCCAAGAGATGGGGGACAGAGCAGGAAGAAAAGGTTAGCCCCTTAAAGGGGCCATTTCCTGGCCAGTGGTGAGCCCTGAGGTTGCCTTGGGACTCCAGGCATCTGCTGTCCAGGAGAGAGCTCTGGGGTGCCCAGAGCCCGGCAGCCCAGCCAGAGATGGTTGTCCCTGAGGGTAAAGGGGCCCTACCTGTGCCCGGCTACTTAACTCCTTGGCACTCTCTGAACTCTAGTGCCCTGGGAAAGGGGTGACCAGTCTGCCAGGTGGTGACCCCGTGTGCAGGGACTTGGGCAGAGGCTGACCTCTGGGAGGCCAGGCTGACTGTCCTCTCTCCACCCTCGCTGGCTCCCACCTGCTTCCCAGGACACGATTCGGAAGTTTCTGGATAATGAGTGTGACGTCCTCCCCTCGAAGCTGTTGGTGCCCCGGTGCCGCCACATGGTTGATGTCTACTTCCCACTGGTCATCGACTACTTGCAAAGCCAGATCGTGAGGACCTGCTGACCTGCCTGCCCACACAGACCCAGAGATCCCCCCATTCCACACGCCAGCCCACCACACTCACACACACACACACACACACACTCCTGCTCACAACCAGTCCAGGAGATGCCATGCCTCCCAGACAGGTGCCCAGTTCACAGTCCCGTCGCTCCACTGTACCTGGGCCGCCCGCACGCTCACAAACACCACACACACCTTTACGCCCTTCACACAAACATATGCCCAGTCACACACTCATGCACACACTCAGTCTCACGTAGAACCCACCCACTACACACTCACTTGTTCTAACAAACATACATGTTCCTGCTCAGTCCCAGGCGCCTGTCCCGAGGTCCCACAGGGCCCACCTCTGCCTCATTGTCTCTCCACTCCCACCACAGAGTTCTAACCCCAGCCCCACCCAGCCTGCCACCGCCATCCCCGGCCAAAGACAGCGGACCTAGTCCCTGAGTCCTTGAGCCAGCCTGAGCAGGAATGGGGGTCCCTCCGCCACCCTAATCACCCCCCACCCTGCATTGTTCCCCAGAACCCAAGGGCCATCTGCGAGCACCTGGGCTTCTGTAAATCCGGGCGTCCAGAGTCGGGGCTGGAGCTGGAGCTGTGGGACCCTCTGCTGAACAGGCTGGTCCTTCCGGTGCTGCCCAGGGCCCTCCGGGAGCAGCCCGGGCCTCAGACACAGGTGAGGGAGGCCCCATCCTGGCGGAAATCCACAGAGCTGGGACACAGCCACCGCCCCAGAGCACTCAGGCCCTGGGTGGGGGCAGGACTGGAAGGGAGCTGAGCAGCTCTAGGCAGGGCCTGAGGCAGGAGGGGCCGAAGAGGAGCCTGGAGGGTGCCTTCTCCTGGTGCCCACCCTGCTTTCACCCGCCATTCTCTCCTCTAGGATCTCTCTGTGCAGTGGTTCCCCATCCCCCTCCCCTACTGCTGGCTCTGCAGGACTTTGCTCAATCGGGTCCAAGCTGTGATTCCCAAGGTGAGGTCCCCCACAACTCCCCTCCCCCCATCCCTCTTCACACCTCCCACAGGGGTCAGCTGGCTGCCAGAAGTTAGGAGAAGAGCCATCCGTGCGTTGCCCCCACCCCAGGGACCTCGGCACTCAGGCTCGGGCCCAGCAGGTGCCAGGCCTAGAGTTCATCCAACTAATGTTAGTCCCCTGTTACAAGCCAGGCAAGGACCATGCAGGTATCACAGCACGAAAAAGGGTGAGACCCCGTCTTGCCCTCCAGCAGCTCGGCAACTGATGGAGGAGAGTCTCCGGGGGTCTCTGTAGAACATACACTTTAACTTTTCAGAAGAACTTCCACAGATGGACTCCCCTCCCTGCCCGAGCCCAACTTGGAATCTGCCAGACCCGTAGTGACCATCGCCCAGTGCGGTCCTGCCCCGAAACGGGGCCCGAGTGAGGCGGGCTCTGCCCCATCGGCCCTTCCCTGACCAGCAGGCGGGCTGGTCACTGAGGGCTCACTGCAGCGGGCGAGATACCTGCTCTCCCAAGTTTGCACTGTGGTGGAGATTTTTTCAGAAAGCGATAGGTTCAGAGTAGAGAATTAAAACAGATAAGGAGAGCAGTTCTCTACTCTTCGGGCAACCCCCTGAGCAGACCCCAAGCTATATCCCTGGCCACAGCTCTCCACGAAGTCCCACCCTAATCCCAACACATTTCTACTGCAAGGTTCCGTACACGGTGGGCAACCGTGGACAGGCAGGGGTGGGGCCGGTTTGCACGTTTAGGATGAAGGCTGGTGAGAGAGGAGGTGGCAAAGGTCAGACTCCGAGCAGGAGGCTCTGGGATCCAGGCTCTGGGCTGAGACGGCCCCTGCTGGGGCCAATAGCCCAGCCTATGCTGGCAGCTGCGGTAGGTCTTTCCGGAAGGGGCCGGACCCAATGCCACCCTCCCTCGGTCCCCCGTAGCTAGGAGCTGTGACAACTGGTCCATCCTAGGAAAAAAGCCTGTGAAAAACAACAACTTGGTCACCTCTGACCTGGGCTTTTGTTTCCCCCCCTCACACAAGGACATGTTTTCATTGATTTTAGAGAGAGAGGGAGGGGGTGGGGAGAGAGAGAAACATTGATTGTTTGTCTCCTATTTGTGCCCCAACTGGGGATTGAACTTGCAACCTTTTGGTGCATGGGTGATGCTCCAAGCAAGTGAGCCACCCAGACAGGGCCAAACTTGGCTTTCCTTATTGCTATTTATTCTGTTAGGCCACCCCCTTAGAGACCCATAATCAGGGCCTGGTAACCTCTCACAGCTGCAGGACTCTAGGACCTAGGAGAGTCTTGAAAAATCCAGGTCTCCTGCATTGCTCTGGCTGTGGGTGGATGGCTGGGTGGGTGTGTGTGGTCAGAGAGAGGGTCACCAGGGCCAAGGGTAAGCAGGGCAGCTCAGATTGCCCAGTCCCACCAAAAGTATTTAAGAAGTGAGGTGATGGACAGTGACTGGAGAGTCGGGGTTCGGAGGTTAGTCAGGGAGAGTCTCTGAGGAGGTGACTATTACACTGAGACCCAGAGGTCGACAAGGCCCCTGTGGACAAAGGTCGTCAATCAAGAATGAGCTTGGCAAGCTTGAGGAAAGCCAGTGTGGCCCCAGCGGGCAGGCCGGGAGGAGAGTGACCGGAGAAGGGAGCAGAGGGTTAGGTACAGCAGGCCATGCAGGAATGTCTCAGCCGAGTTAGGAAACACTGGATTTTAATCTGAATGCAATTTCCAGCTAGTGAAGGGTTGCAAGCAGGGAATGCTGGGATCTGATTTACACTTCAGAAAGACCACTCTCCTGCTGTTTGACGAATGCACTGGGCAGGTGAGAGGCAAGAATGAAAGCAAAAAGAATATCTAGATTACTGCAGAGATCGAAATGGGAGAAGATGGCACTGGGAGGGTAGGCTGAGGGTACGTTTGGGAGGTCAGCCAACAGGACTTGCTAATGGATGGAACTTGGGGAGTGAGGACAAATGAGGAATGGACAGTGACTTGGGCTTGAGGAACCAGGTCTTTGATAATGCCACGTGCTGAGATGGACAAACTTCAGAAGGAACAGATGTGGACAAGAAAATAAATAAATAAGGAGTTCTTCTTACCATTGTTAAGTTTGAGATGCCCATGTAACACACAAAAGGGTATGTCAAGCAAGCAGCCGAATACCCAAGCCTTAGGCAAAACGTCAGCTCAGAGACACCACTCTGAGAACCGCCTGTTAAGGACGAGGTTTAAGTCCAAGGGAATGAGTGGGGTCATCGGGGACATGGTGTGGACCTAGTGCAGGAGGAGGCTCAGTCAAGCAAAGGCAAATGCCAGCAAAATAGCGCCAGGAGGGACAGTCAGTGAAGTGTGGGGACACCATGGCATGATGTCATGGAAGCCAAAAGAACAAGGTATTTGGAGAAGGAGGAAGTGATTACCTGGGCTAAAAGCTGCTGGGAGATCAAGACAAGACATGACCAGAGGATCGGCAACGGAGGTTGTGACTTTGAGAGCTGTTTTGGAGGAGCGATGGGGACAAAAGCCCAAGCTGAGTGGGCTCCAGGGAAGCTGGAGGGAAAGAAAAGGAGCAGCCAGTATGGACAATTCTTTCAAGAACTTGTTTTGGAAAGAGGAGCAGAGATGGGTGAGTCTTTCTAAGGCCAGAAGCTGTGTTGGCATGTTCACACAGCAGTGAGACCGACCAAGGGGCAGATGGGAGAAGTAATGAGGAAGGAGGGCGAGGATAATCCCGGGTGAAGCCCTTGTGAAGGAGCGGGCAGGGCAGCCCAGGGCACAAGTGGATGGGCCGGCCTTTGACAGCATAGGATCATCTGGAAGCCAAGTGTGGGCTCCCATGCAAGCAGGTGGGTATATTGTGAAAGGTATCACACCCGTACACAGCCCTGTGCCTACTCCTAGCAGGAGCTGTGAGCAGGAGCAGGGCCAAGGCCAGCTTGTCACATGCAGGTCCTTCACATGTATCACTTGAGTGAACGAAGGAGTGAAGCCACGAGCCTGCATTTTGTGGCCTCTCACCCCGCCCACCAGCTCAGATCTCGTGTTTGGAACTGAGATGGGTGGGGGAACTCCTGGCTTTCCCTGGAGCTCCCGGAACATGGCACGTGCTGGCTCCGGGAGCCACCAACTAATCCATCTTGTGGGTCAGGAGGGAGAAGACACAGATGTGGTCCACCTGACTCCCCAGGATGCATGTGACTGTGGTGATGTCCACATCTCTGGGCTAGCTGTGACCCTTTCAGCAATTTCAGTCTTTAGTCAGAGCTGGGTCCACAGCCTGGCTCCTGGGTTCACTAATTGACTCAGGGCAAGTCCCCTGGACTCAGCAATGCTCAGTGTCCTTATGGGTAAACAGCATAGTAATTCACAGAGGAGAACAAGGGAATATCTACGAAGTGCCCAGCTGGCGCTGGCGCAGAGTAGGTCTTGCAAGGGAAGGTTCCACCCTACCCTCTCTTGGCCCTACCCCAGGGTGTACTGGCCCCGGTTGTGGCTCAGGTGTGCCACGTGGTGCCCCTGGTGGCGGGCGGCATCTGCCAGTGCCTTGCTGAGCGCTACACTGTCATCCTATTGGACGTACTGCTGGGCCGCATGCTGCCCCAGCTGGTCTGCGGCCTCGTCCTCCGGTGCTCCTTGGAGAGTGGCCCTGGCCCAGGTGAGCCTGCTGCCCCAGCCCTGCCATTGCCCACTCTCAGCCTTCCTCCCCCAGCCCTGCATGACCCCCGCCCGCCTGGTTCCCCTGCACCAGAGAGGACAGGAACTAAACACCTCTGCAGGCCGACCTTGACTGTTTCCTGTCTAGGCCTCACAGCTCTGCAGTCCCTGTGGGAAGAATGGATACCGGAAGACTCCAAGTGCCAGCTCTGCGTGTCCGTGACCACCCAGGCAGGGAACAGCAGCGAGCAGGCCATGCCACAGGCGATGCGCCAAGCTTGCCTCAGCTTCCAGCAGGACAGGCAAAAGGTACAGAGCAGGCAATGGGAACTTGGGACCCAGCGCCTGCCCACAGTACAGGGTTGAGCCAGGAAAGGCTTCCCAGCCAGAGATGCACAGAGCAGGCCAGACCCCTGCCATTCAGGAGCTCAGACAGGACGTGGGCCAAACAATGAGGGGACTGTAATGGGGCAAAGCCTGCTATGGTCAGGAGTGGCCTCTGGTCGAAGGGCATGGGCACGAAGGACCAGCAGTCCTCCCTTCTGGACGAGGTGCGGGGCCGTTATCCATCAGGAGATGAGTCACGCCAGGGCCAGCTGGAGCAGGAGAGGGCCTAGGCTTCCCTCCGAGGTCCCATCCTGTCACAGCCCCATTTCTCCTCCCAGTGTTGTTAATCGGTGGGGACAAACCCATTTGCAAAAGGAGAGGCCCTAGAGTCCCAGTACTAAGAGTGGATGACAGCTCCACAAAGTAAGACAGATCCCAGGAGGCAGCTCCCTGCACGGTGCTCTCCTGACAGTGCCCCCTCCCCCACTGCCTGCATCATGGCTCAAGGACAAAATGAGCTTTAAGTTTTCTTCTAGAACTGAAATTCAGGGGCAAGGGATGGTGGTGCCCAGGTCTCCCAACGGAAACCTACATTTCGGCCCATGCCAACTGCTTTGGGGGGCTGGTGTCTGGACCTACGCCAGGTCAGAGGGAGCCCTGGAGCCACCCAGGTCCACGGAGAGGCCAGGGCGGCAAGGCGGGTCGTCCTGCAGTGGGTCTGGGTGTGCCCAACGGTGACTTTCTCCTTCCTCAGTGTGAGCAGTTTGTGGAGCGACACTCCGTGCAGCTGCAGAGCCTGACGGCCAGGGGCCAGGATGCCCGCACCACCTGCCAGGTGTGCCCTCCTCTCCCAGGTGGTCCCACGACTTTCCTCAGCTCCCACAGCCCCCCACCTTCTCAGGTCTGTGATCCACAGAGACCCTACTCCCTGGGCCCAGGACAGCCACCTCCCCTCACTACTTTAAAATAGAAAAGGCAGGCTCAGAGGGCTCAAGAAAAAGCCACAAAAGAATGAGAAGGGAGGAGTCTGAGAGGGATAGGCAGCCAAAAGAGGCACGCTCTGACGTGCACTATGGGGCGGGTTGTTCCCGGAGTCACGCATGTTTGGTGGGCGCGCAAAGTGGGTGTCTTGGGATGAGCACCCCACTTTCTCTGGCTCTAAACCCCGAAGTCCCCATGGCCTGGGAGTGGCCCGAGAGGCCTAGATCACACCAAGAGCACCTGCCAGCTGAGGTGAGAGCGGCCCCTTCAGAAGGAGCCTCCCATGCCCCTCAGAGCTGGGAATAGGGAGTGTGTGTGGGGGGCCTGAGGCCCTAACGCTGTCGCTGTGGCAGGCCCTGGGAGCATGCGCAGCCACTCTCAGTCCTCTCCAGTGCGTCCAGGAGCCCGACTTCTGAGGGAAACTCAGAGCCCTGCCAGGTGAGTCCGACACCCCGCTGGGTGGAGGGGGAGGGTGGCCCTCTGCTCCCCAAGCAGGAAGAGGCAGCTGCTGCTGCTGGCTGCTTCCTCCTCCTCACAGGCCACAGCTCACCCTCTGCACTCCCTGATCTTCTGTATCTGAGGCATTCAGGCCAAGGCCAACCTGTCCTGAGACTCAGGGGAAACTAATGTGGACAGGAACTCCACCCTCAACTGACCCTCCCTCCGAGACACTCTCCTCCCTCTGTCTCGTCTCAGAACCATCACCTTAGGACGGAGGGGCGGGTCACGTGCAGCCTCTGTGACCAGGGGCCTTGGGGCAGGGAAGTGACCCTGAGAGAGACAGACTCAACAATGAACTTGAAGCCCCCTGAGAGCAAACTTGGTCCACTTTACAATTCAGCTTAGAGCCAGCCCCTAACACGATGAACTCACAAAAGTGAGTTCATTTCTAAACTTACTTTTTCAAAATATAGTGAGTATCCTAGAGCCAGGCCACATTCCAGGGGCAAGGGCTAGAACTGTAACAAGGGGAGCCCCCGCCCCCCAAGAGTTCACACCCCAGGGCCTACCCCTTCCATCATGAGGTGGAAGCCCAGCCCTGCTCTTGGAACCTACAATCACAAGCCCCCGTGGGAGGCAGTGGGGAGAAAATGGGGAGGAAATGTCTGCCCCAACTCAGACCTGTCCCACAGAGACCAGTTTATGACAGCTAGCAGGACCTAGGGGTCAGAGAGCTGCCCAGGAGACGGGCAGCTGGCTTTTCCCAGATCCCAGGTCTCCCCAAAGCAGGAAGAACCAGGCCAACCACCCCTGCTGAAACAGGAAGGGCAGCGGGTCGGGACAGTGGGCCTGGGCTCTGGTCCCAACTCTGCCATCGACTGGCCACAGGTCCGCAGCAGATACGATGCTGAAGGGGAAGCCAAGCAAGGTCGGGCGAGGCCCTCTGCAGGACTCCAGAGCTCTCCCACGGGACAAGGCTCCTCCTCAGGCTCCCTGCCCCCACTGAGAAGAAGCCTCCGCTCCCACACTCACATCCTTTTCTAAAAAGGGCTGTAAGGCCCTGACTGGTGTGGCTCAGTGGGTTGGGCATCATCCCGCAATCCGAAAGACTGCTAATCACTGGTTCGATTCCCAGTGTGGGCACTTGCCTGGGTTGCAGGCCAGGTCCCTGGTTGCAGGCATGAGAGCAGCATCAATTAATGTTTCTCTTCCTTTCTCCCTCCCTTCCCCTCTAAAAATAAATAAATAACACCTTTTAAAAAATCTGGACCTTAAGCTGGTGGACCTCGAGCCTGCAACTTGTGCCCTCAGTCCTGTGTCAGTCTTGTCCATCCTGTCCATCCCATCTGTAACTGCAGCCCCAAACCGGAGCCACCTGCATCCTCTCTGGGGGTGAGGCATGGCCACGGAGCATCTTCTGCAGGCCCTCGGTGAGGAGCTCCAGCCCAGCCCCGCCTCCCCTCCCACGGGGGCCAGCCAGTCCCCGTGGGCCCCCCAGCATCCTCCGCCAGCTCCGAGAGGAGAGGGAGAGAGGGACAGGGGCCGGGCCCTGCCTCACCCCACCTCCGCCTATGCAAGACACTAGCTTTTATGAATACTGTACTAGCACTTCTGCAAAATTTCAAAATTTAGAAGAATAAAAAATGAGAACATAAAGTGCCATAAAACACAGACATGAAATCTTTAAACTTTTTTTTTAATCAGGAAACCTCTGGCATGATCGAGGACTGGTAGGAAGGTGATTGGGCAAACTTTCATATTTTAAATGTTGTTGCTTAAAATGTAAAAAGGGGTTTTCTTTTTATCTTTTTATAAGGTGAGAGTCCACCTTTTATCTGAAATTCCAGGTTGTTTGGATTTATGCCGATTTATTTCCTCAAAGCACAGATGGTGTTATGTGTGCTAAGGATCAGGCCCTATGTCGTGCAGCGCCTACAACAATGCTAATAAAGTCCTATATCCTTGCACTAAAAAGAAAAAGACACTGTCCCTTAAGATGCTGCAGAGGCCACAGCCTCACTATGAGCGTCGTGAACTGGGGGCCTACCTCACTCCACTCCTGGATGAACAAGTGGATGCCTGTGTCCCCTCCCCCCCTTACCACTGCTTCTGGCCCGACCGCCCCCAGCCCCCCGCCCCCAGAGCCCACTCACTGTGTTGAGGTGAGGTGGTTAGGGTGCCAAAAGCTCAAAACGCAGAAAAAGGAATGTAAACCTTTAGCATTAAAGGCCTACATGCCTGGAAGTATCCTTTAATTTACAAAACAACTTATCATATATTTTAACGTTTGTTGTAGAAAACTCAAAAATTGCAGACCAAACAAGACTGGGGCTCAGCCACAACCCCACCCATCCCAGGAGCGGGATGTATGCTTTTCAATCCATTTTCCATGCCCGCCTACCACTCAAGCAGCAACCACCGCTCATGGGAGCTTTCTAGACAACCTTCATTCTTTTCTTAAAAAGATTTTATTTATTTTTCAAGAGAGGGGAAAGGAGGGAGAGAGAGGGAGAGAAACATCAATGTGTGGTTGCCTCTTGAGCACCCCCTACTGGGGACCTGGCCCACAGCCTAGGCATGTGTCCTGACTGGGAATCTAACCTGTGACCCTTTGGTTCACAGGTTGGCAGCCAATCCACTGAGCCACACCAACCAGGGCCCTGCTCTTGAGGAAAGGATGATACACACAAATTCTCAGCCTCTTAATTTAAACTTTTAAGTAAAGTTTTATAAATCTATACAGACTATTATCTTTAAAGTCATTATTTCAATTGCAAGACCAAAGTCCCATAAAGAAGTGTTCAAATTTTTTAAGGAGGTTGGTTGGGAAGATGAAGAGCCAAACTGTGGAGGGCAGGCATTAATAAATTATCGGACAGGCAGGCATCGGAAAGAGCTCTTGGTAATGGAAGAGGAGGCTTCACTCCAATGGAGGTCAAGTGATTAGCTAATGGGAGAATTGGCAGAAAGTGGCCATAGCTGAGAGTCAGGGGGTCCGACATGTGCCCAGCATCCTGCATCCTGCATCCAAGAGGAACGCTGGGAGAAAGCCCCAGAAGTTAGAGCCCAACAGCAGTAAGGACTTGTTCTTCACTTTCCAGGCTGTGGTGTGAGAATACGAGTTCCTTAAGGAAAAACTCGACTCCAACACATTAAAAAGAATGAAGAGAACAGCCTTAAAGAAAGGCCTAGACAGACCTGAGGACTGGCTCAAAGGGCGCCCCGACATGATACGGGGGAACCTAAGAGATAGTCAGAATTGAACAAAATGGTGGGCCCACAAGAACCGATGACTGTGGACAAAGTGCTGTGCCCACAGATTTTGAGGACCTTCAGAGAAGTCTGACGTGTGGTGCCAATGTGGGCACAGGAAGGCAGAGACCAGGCAAGACGCGTGATGCTCTGATGGAGCCCTGAAGACCGCCGAGAGCACGTCACCAACCTCGCTGCTCATGATCTGGCAGTCTGTGAATCCCTCCCAGGAAACCGAAGGAGGACTCAGTGGGTAGCTACCCAAGGGGGGCTGGGTATTACTAAATGACGGAGTTATTTTCAAGTGCAAATAGGACGTTTGGGGGCTTAAGAGCCAAAATCTCTAGTTCAATTATAGAGAAATAAAAACAGTGACATTTATGTTCCCTCGTTAATGAGGTTTAAAATCCACAACACAATCACTGTAACATTACATACCATTCCGAGCTTTCCACTGCACGCGCATGAAAACAGGTATGACAGGTTTTTAAATGGGAGCATCCTATACACCCTGCTTTGTAAACTCCTTTGTTCATTCAAAAATAACCTTTCCAGATCAATAGAGATATCTATCATCATTGTTGATAGGCTCATATTTTTTTCTTTATACAAACTTTCACTCTTAAGTATCAACTATCAGTCTCTGATCAGTTCCAAGATGTGATGTTTGGGGACAAAAACCTACTCGTGTCTTGACTGTTCGTGCAGGCGGTGTCACCAAACTGCCCCTCGGTGTGCAACACACCAACTCCTGCCCCAGCAGGAAGCGGGGACCATGTGCACTCCCACCAACGTAGGTATTAGCGGTCTTTCAGATCGTTGCTAATCTAAAATACTAAAATGACTTCACTGATTGTTCCAATATTCACTTCTTTTGTTACTGAGTAACCATTTTTACGTTTATTGGCCATTTATATTTCATCTTTTGTGAAATGCTCATGTGGGTGTTTTGCCTGATTTACCCTCAGAGTGTTCTGTCCACTATTCTACCAGTAAAAATATACCAGGTGTACTCATTCATTTACGGTCCTGCAGGTGGCAAGTTTTCCCGTCACATCTTTTAAATTTAGGATACGTTTTCCACATACGTACCTTTTCCTTCGTGCATTCCGGCTGAGAAAGCGGAATCTCATTCTCAGCTGCGGTTTGGACTGGCTGGAGCCCAAGGTCTCCAAGAGGAAGCAGATGCTGGCGTCACAGCTGTTAAGAAATTCGAGCCAGGCCTCTGGCTCAGGCAACAGTGATAAAAGCAAGCCCTATGTCACTCACAAAGGACCTTAAGCTACTGTACACAGGGCATGACAGTCAGCTCTGAGCAGTGGCCCCCAACCCTTCGGGTAATAGTATCAACTGTCGACATCTTGGGAGAGTGTAAAGAGACAAAATATTCTGTGCAGGATACAGAGAACAGAGGTTTGGCAGGACGCCACTTGCTTGATGAACATTAGTGATTAACTCCTAAGTGCCATGCATTCCCATAAAACAAACAGTTCCTGTGTGTCCTCTTAGAGCTGAGAGTCTAACGGGAACAGTCACTGACCACGGAATCACAGAAAAGTGGAATGAGTGCTATCAGTTAGAAATATATGTGGCACCAAGCAGGTATGTGAAGTCAGAGAGGCAGAAGAGCAAGAGTGAAAAAGGACAGAGTGACTGCCCCTGATTACCAAGGGGAAATTGGGTTCCTTCTACACCATGCAGGCAAGATGGACTATGTCCAACAGTAAAAGGTAATGGAAAAACTACAGCAACCCCCAAAAGGGGGCAGCAGCAGGACGATTAAGGAGTCAGGCCCTTGGGGACTAAAGATTGAGATCCCTCTACAAAGTGAGGCACCTGGAGCGGCCGCCAGGCTTGGGGCAGAGTAAACATGGAGGAACAGGTGTCAGTCACAACATTGTGACCAATCACAGAACTGAGGACAAGTAATGCTGCTTACTTTCCATGTGCTTGTTATACCTCCATAATCTATATATGCTAACCATTTTTTCTTCCCATTTTTATTTTATACGAAATTTGTCGGAAGATACTTTTACAACTGTGTTTAGGTAACAGAATATTCTATGGAAGTGTGACTGGATTTGAGGAATAAACAATTTAGCCATCAATGAATACATGATTCTTGGGACTGTGCATCTCATTTTAGAAATGTTTGAAAACTTGTTTGCTGTTAAGAGGGCTAGTTGCTTTTGTTAGGCAGGAATAGTTTTGTTGTCTCTGTACAGGAGTTCGGGGTGTGAGGGCGCACACGGAAGCTGCGTCCTCCAGGAGCTGGACTGTGCCTGTTACTAACCCAGCACTCTCAGCTCCCGCTTCACCTTTTGCCTGCTCTGTGAAGGTGGATCTGGGACCTTTCAATTTCTCCTTCAGCTGACACCGAGGTTTTGTCTGAGAGGGTACTGGAGACACACTGCAGGAAGGGCTTTGCCTCCCAGGTGCCGGCGTGCTCATGGAAAGCAGCACCTGCAGCTTCCTCCCGCGTCAGACTCCCGCAGCGCCCGCAGACTCCCCAGCGCCCGCCCTGCCTGGCAGAGAGCAGCACCCTGCACCCGCAGCTTCACTGGGCACGCAGTGTAGTAGCTGCCTGCTTCTCCACACGCAGCTTAGTAGCAAAGTTGAGATGCTGCCCTGTAAACAGCTTTTCCTAACACTGGAGAGATTTCTGACGGGTTCTCGGGGAAAGGGTTTCAGCAAGGTCTGGATCTCAGCCTTGGACACTCTTGTCAGCCCAAGGAGAAGTAGCTGTTTTTGAACCCGCTGTTCCTGCCCTCTTTAGAGTTCTTGTATACTAGCTAATCCCATTATAGTTAATAATTCTTTTTTAAAAGACCTTATTTATTTTAGAGAGAGGGGAAGGGAGGGAGAGAAACAACAATGTGCGGTCGCCTCCCACGTGGCCCCCACTAAGGACTCGGCCTGAAACCCAGGCATGCCCCCCACCCTGACCAGGAACCGAACCAGTGACCCCCACCCCCACAGCTCACATCCCACACCCAATCCACTGAGCCACACCAGCCAGGCCTATAGTTAATAATTCTTGAACTTATATTTCCCCCTGATCGAATTATTATAGTTTCTTTCTCCTGATTAGCCCTGGACTAGCTAACACTAGGAGAGACCAGACATTGGCAGAGAATGCAAAGAAGTGGGAAAATTCAAGAAGCACAAAGCGAAGTCAACAGGACTTGGTGATGGATTAGACAAGGAAGGTGAGGATGGGAGAAGAATAATTTTTAGTTTATGTAACTGGATGAATGGTGGAACCCTTTGCCTACTTAGGAACCAGGAAAGGGGTCAAATATAAGAAAATTCACAAGCTCGGTTTTAAACAATGTTGCAATTGAGTCAATTTTAAGACACCCAAAATACATCAAGTAGGCAGCTGGCTCTATATTCAACAATTTAAAGAAGTCTGGGATTAAGATGGGAGTCATCTCCCCTAAAGTGACAAGTGTCTCCTAAAGAAGATGGGATTAAGAAGGGAATTATCTCCCCTAAAGAAGCCACAGGCATAACTGAAATAGTCCATGGAAAAAGTAAACGGAGAAGAGAGGGCTCGCCTGAGGAACCCCAACATTCAATACCTGGATAGAGGAAGATGAGACTGCAAAGAAATACTGAAGCTGTCAGAGAGGCAAATGAGGACAGCACTGTGTCCCAGAGGGTGGCAGCCACAGAAGTACACAGCACCCCTGGTCCTTTAAGAGAACTTGCTGTAGCTGAACGACTGCCGCCAGCTGCAGTATCTTCAGCTCTCCCGCATCTTCAGATCTGGCACAGTGCTCAGGCCACGGTCTGACTTCTCCTACTCAGTGACCAGGCTTGATGAAAGCCATTTCTGCTTGATTCTTCTGATGGGCAGTCATTGCTCTGGGCTCCCCACTGGCCTGGCTGAGACTCAGAACTGCACTGCAGTGAGACCCCTTCCTTCCCCCTTCCCTCACACAGCCCTGCACTATAGGCTACAACCACTCACCTCCAGGCTTCCCATTGAGTACAATTATAATTTATCACTTTTAATCAGGTATTTTGTCACTGACACACCACCCACAAGCTGACAGGAAGACACAAGCATGATGTCCACCAGATGACAGACTGCAGGACAGTTTGTGAGGCTTAATAGAAACCGCCTAAGGGATGGACATAAAACAAGAGGCTGGTTTAAAAACAGGAAAAATTTTATTCATTCCCCAAAAATGTCAGAAATGATGAGAACCACAGGAAAACTCTACCTACGATGTGAAAAGGGTGCTACTGACTTCATGTTCCTATTCCTAGAATCCTGAGGCTTGGCTGCTTAGAAAAAATTACCTTCAGATACTCGTAGCTACTCAGAAATAAATTACACACAGCTGTAAACGAGTCTGGCCTGCTGGAGTTAGAGGGGAGCTAGACAGGAGAACATCAGCCTACCACAGACTGATCAAAGAACAGCCGGGTGGCAGCGCAGAGCCGTCCCAGGCAGGTGGGCCCTCCCGAGCTCCGTGTGAACCAAAACCCACGCAAACTGGGCTGGCCCCGGAAACGAGCCAGCCAGCCTATGTTCAGTTACAGCTTCAGTATTCTTATTTACATTTCATCCTAAGTCCCCTGGAAGCAAAGCCCTGACCTCCCCTCCTTCAAGCCCCTTGCTGGTTGGTTTCATCATCTCGCCTCTTCCAAATCTGTAAGAAATTAGTATAACAGATATTTATGGCCTGGCATTCCATTCAATCTACAAATATTCGTAAATTACCTATTCTATCCTGGGCAACAGACAGCCTGTGGCTCAACTTACAGCTTTGTTAAGTCCCCTGAAGATAACTCATCTTTCAAAAAATTCCCTTTCATTCAATTTTCACTTTTCCATCCATCCATCCCCCTCTTACTTCTCACTCCAAAATCCCTTTCTAAAAAAGAACTCAGAGCAAAACCTGTAAACTTAGACAAAGCTGCTAGGAGTTAACGGTAGAATGAGAAGGGTCTACCCTCTTTTTTATAAAGCTAGAGCTTGTTGGTAGCCTGTCTTCCTTCTTTGCCAGGCACTAGCGCAGTTATAAAGAGAAGACAGACACTGCTCCACACTGGCTCTCGAATCCAATAGAGAACACAGTTAAAATGAGATGGTCTGTGCTCCAATAAAGACAGGTAGAAAGTGCTGTAGAGTCCCAAACAGTGCTAAATCTGCCTAGAGAAATGGGGAGAGCTCCAGAGTCGACTCCTAACTGGTGTTCTAATGACTCCCGGCTCCTCCTCCTTGAAATCAGATCCCACACCTCTGCAAAACTAACCTGGCCATAAATATAATCTCCTTGCTCACTCAGAAATCTTCCACACTCCCCTGCTCTTCTCTTCTCTGAAAATCTCTTGGACTCTCAAGGCCATATAATCTCACTCAGTGCATCCCAACAGGCGCCCAGCCCAACCAAGGCTCTAATGCAACCCCACTCCTGCCTTCACGCACACTCTTCCTTTCACTGGCCCCATCGATTCGGCACTGACCCAGCCTGTGGCCAACCCACCTGAATGTAAGCCTCTGACAGCGTGATCATCTGGGGAAGGATGTCAGTCACCTGGAGGTCTTGTAATTCATACCATTTGCCTGTCCCCTGCAAAAAATATGAAGGGCTAGTTAGTCTGCTCCCCAAAACCAAAAGTGTGTACAGAGAAAGGACCACAGTTGGAAGAAGAATCAGAATAGCCATGAGACCATCACCCCACAAAAGCCCTGGGTAAAAGGGTACATGACCTCTGCTAGGCATTATTCAGTTTAAAGAGCTTTCAGGGTGCTGACCTTGGCAAACACAATTCCTGCCGAACAGTCCTTTAAGTATAATGAAGTCCAAACACTATACGTTTTTAAGAATTTAGGTGAACAATAAAGAGAAAAAAAAAAGTCCTCTACTCCTCACCTATGATGTCTCTTTGCTGCTCAGAAATGACCGACTGGACACACTTGCCTGGGAGGTACAGTGGTAACTACTGGAAACTAAAAATGGACATTCCCACCCACCACCCCATAGAACACAGAAATCCTCAAGAAAAAGTGTCCTGCCCTGGCAGGGGGGCTCAGTTGGTTGGAGCATCGTCCCATGCAACAAAAGATTGTAGGTTCAATTCCCGGTCAGGGCACATACCTAGGTTGTGGGTTTGGTCCTGGTCAGGGAGCGTATGATGTTAATCAGTATTTCTCTCCCTCTTCTTCTCCCTCCCATCCCATCTCTCTAAAATTAAATAAACAGCCCCCACTAAGTGTGGCTTAGGGAGTTGAGCATATTGTTCTGCAAACTGAAAGGGCACCAGTTCAATTCCTCTTCAGGGCACATGCCTGGGTTGCAGGCCAGGTCCCCAGTTAGGGGCATGCAAGAGGCAACTAATCAGTGTTCCTCTCCCTCTCTGTCTCCCTCCCTTCTCCTCTATCTAAAAAATATAAAAACTTAAAAATAAAAATAAATTTAATTAAATCAATAAAATCTTTTTTAAAAAGTGCAGCTTCTGATTCAGCAGGTTTGGGTGGGGCCCGAGGTTCTGCATCTCTAATGATGTTCTCAGGATGTCAGTGCTGCCGGTCCGAGGACTCCACGGTTGGGGGTGAGGCTCCGGTCTGGCTGCACTATGAAATGGACCCTCCTGGGAAACTTTAACATATCAGTGATGCCTGGTTCCCGCCTCCGGGTACTCTAATCCTGACTCTTAATCCTGACATTTCAGGCCAGATCATTCTTTGCTTTGGGGGCTTCCCGTGCATTGCAGAATATTTAGCAGCATCCCTGGCCTCTACCAGACTTGAAAACCAACAGGCACAAATTACATGGTCCTAATGTAACTGGCCTGAGGTGGTGCCCGAATATCAGATTTACTTTAAAATTCCTAGATGAGTCCAATGTGCAGTCGAAATTGAGAACCACTGCCTTAAACTCAGCAGACAGCTTTATTTCTTGCAGAGTCCCAACATCAGGATAAAGAAAGGGCAAACTGAAGGCAGCTGCCCCCTCGTAATGCCAAAGAAACAACACCTATTTTGCCACCCTGTGCTACTCACATGATGAAGCACGTGGATCCGGTAGGAGCCCTCGGAGGGCTTGCCATCATGTACGATGTTGGCAATCAGATCATAGGTGGTATTCTTATGTACTGCTTGAACTTCCTCAGACAAGTACTCTCTCAGATCCACATTTCTGGTGATGATAAAAACAAAGCCAGAAGATTAAACAGCAACTGTCTTACACAAATGGACCCCAAATCTGTTGGAGCCTGTATTTAGAACCCTGGCTCTAGGGAGGTTTGTAGACCCAAGGAAGCCCAGGTTTGTGGAAATTCACATAATCTGCAATAAAAATGAGCCAAACTGGAAAGACCGACTCTTGTGAGAAAAGCACATTTTATAAGCATCTCTAGCAGTCAAGTATAGTGTGGGGCCTAGAGTCATTAGACTTGAACTAGAATCGGGCTCTTCCACTTCTGAACCAACCATGAGTTTAAGCAGGTTACATAACTTAAGGCTCTTCTATGATGAGATGGGGAGGACTAAGTGAGACACCAGGTGCAACCGCCTCATCCTCTGCCTGGCCTGGGAATCAGATGCAGCTTTGGTATTCAGACAATGCCAGGTCTCTGGCCTCAGGCTATTAAAGACCTGACCACATGATTATGTGGGCGCCACTGCATGTAATCACAGTAACAACATCAGGATGGCAAACCAGGCATTCTGATTTATTTTTCTTTGATATTCTGGGACATTGCTTCTTTATTTGATTGTCTTTCTTTTGGCCAAGGAAAACAGTTATGAGTAATAGAAACCAACCCATAGCTTAAATGCAAAAGGGGAATTTATTCACGATTTTCAGCCCCGGCTGGTACGGCTCAGTGGATTGAATGCCAACCTGGAAATCAAAGGGTCATAGGTTCGATGCCCAGTCAGGGCACATGCCTGGGTTGCAGGCCAAGTCCCCAGCAGAGGGCACTCGAGAGGCAACCATACACTGATGTTTCTCTCCCTCTTTCTCCTTCCTTTCCCCTCTCTCTAAAAATAAATAAAATCTTAAAAAAAAAAAAAAAGATTTTCATACTAGGAAATGCACCACAACCAGGCACAGGAGAAGCAGAATCCAAGAGAGCTACTTGCCCTCTTTCCTGCTTTTAACCCCAGCTTTATTCTTCTCCTTCCTTGTGCAGCCCAGCTCTCTCTTCTTTATGTGACCCACCTTGGCTACCCCACAGCTTCCCAATTTCTCAGTCCTAGTTGCTGAAGGAAACTACTGACTAGGTTCCTTCAACTGGGGCTTAGAAACATCAAATTTATTTTTAATATCTGAACACTTTTGAATATAAAATAACATTCTTACTATACTTGGAATAAAATATCTTTTGTGTTTTATTTGTTGTACTCTACCCATCAACTGAATATAAATGTATACTAGTTACTGCAAAGTAAAGGGCCATAATAAATGTAAGACCGTTACTAAGAACTTTCAAATAGTTAAATGGGGAAAGATTGACAGTTAATGTGAATTTAAGAGAATATGTTAACTACATAATTTTAGGGAAAATATATCCTCTTTAGTCTACAAATATTTATAAGGATTTAAGTAATACAAGGTAGAATGAGAGATTATATCATATTTCCAATCTGTGTAACTAATGTGCTACCACTCACAACATAAAACACAGCAATCTCATCCCCAGAATGCCTGAGACATGCTAACAGCAGTTATTACATCTAGGGGTCACTTCTAGGACTTCTAGGTAGCTATCTCCCTTTCAATTTTAGGCTGAAAGTATATTATTTATCAAAAATATATAAAAGCTTTTCAATATAAACCATGTAATTATAAACAAATACGCTATTTTGTTCTAATTAGGTATATTATATAGCTTTCTATGGGTTAGCTATTTATTTCTACAGGCTAACAGTGCCCCAGACAAACTGCAATACATATTCAATGTTACAGTTTATACCTGAACCCTAAAAAATCCACGTGAACTCTAGAGAGCCAAACCGCCCGCCGGCTGCGGAGAGCTGACTTTCTGGGTTCTCTACTCCTCTGCTTTAACAACAGCTATCCAGACTTGTCCGAAAGAGTCCTTAAGAAATCTTCAGGAGTATTTATACTCAAGTTTTCACGGCTGAACCAAAACTGTTTAAGTGGCAAAGGGAATGAAGATATGGTACATCATTTTGTTTTAGAAAATAGCCAAAAGAGGAAACCATACTCATCTCGCTAACAGAACAGCCCAATTTAGAGAATACCTAATTAGCTGGAAGTAAAACCTTCTTTTTTTTTTTTTTTAAGACTTTATTTATTTATTTATTTATTTATTTATTTATTTATTTTTAGGCAGAGGGGAAGGGCAGGAGGAAGAGGGAGAGAAACATCAATGTGTGGTTGCCTCTCTCGCGCCCCCTGCTGGGGATCTGGGCTGCAACCCAGGCCTGTGCCCTGACTGGGAATCAAACAGCAACCCTTTGGTTTCCAGGCTGGCACTCAATCCACTGCACTACACCAGCTGGGGCTGAAAATAAAACTTTAAACCTGTGCTCCAAAAACCCTATCTCCAAATGAGCAGAGGGCACCCAATTACAAGTCTGTTAAACTCTGGTAGAAAGATGTGTTATGAATAAAACACAGGAGAAGAATTAGGTATGAAAAGGGCCCTTTTCAAGAATGGGGAGTTTGTTAATCTAAAACCAAATTACTGTAAAAGTAATTTCAGTACATAAGAAATTAAGTGCAGGTTTCCAGAGTTAGTCACACAATTTGATGTTCTCCAAAAGGCTGTCTAGTCAAGACGTACAGCTGATCCTCAAATAATGGGGAGATCAGGTGCACTGATCCCCTGCACAGTCGAAAACCCATGTATATCTTTTTACTCCCCCAAAACTTAACTACAGTCGTATCTTGGTATCTACAGGGAATCGTCCCAGGACCTTCCGCAGACACCAAAACTCAGTGCTCAGGCCCCTTCAATAAAACGGCATGCGCACAATTGGCCCTCCGCATCCTCGGATTCCCATTCATGAACTGAAAATACTGTTTTCAATCCAAGGCTGTTTGAATTGCAGATACAAACCTGGGGACATAAAGGGCATACTGTATTTATTTAAAAGAATCCACACATAAGTGGACTCATGCAGTTCAAACCCATGTTGTTTAAAGGTGACCTATAACCCTTCTCAGCTTCTCCAAAGCAAGCTTTCTGAGGGACAAATCGCTGAAGTCACAATTACCAAAAATACAATGCAACTGGTGGCAAAACAAACATACTCCAGGCCCAACATAAAAGAAACCAATGGAGCAGGGTGACTTCTCCATTTGACTTCTGTGGTGACTGAGCAGGAACCACTACCCGCACAGATTCCCTTTCTCTGGAGCTGCCCTGGGGCCAGAGTGCTCCTTCCCTCCAGGACGGCCTGGCGACTGTGGCGATCCACAAGAGTCCAGTTCTCAAATAAAACCCTGACAGGCTGACTTTCAAACCAATCTCCTCTGTGGTCCCACGCACAGTAGCAGAGAGCCGGCCTCCACATACCGAAATTTCACTCTAATTGTCACACAGACAAGATGCTAGTGAAAGAACAGGAAGAAAAGTGTGGGAAAAGGAACTTGGCCTGTATTCCTAACTAGAGAGGGTTTCTCTCCCTCCCTCCCACTGTCCTCGGATTGTTGGTAATCACAGACCCAGAAGTAGTAAAATGTTACACCTGGAAGGACCCCTAAGGATCATCTAGTTAAAGGCTCTCATTTTATCCATGAAACAATTCATCCAGAATATACAAACGGCCTGCCCAAGGTCACACAGTTAGGACAGCCCAGAACTTAGACCTCTTTAATGTAATTAATGAATTTTTTATTTTGAAGTATGTTTATTAAAACTGGGGACAATGAAACAAGGAAGGGCTTAGGATGGAAGTAACAGGAGACAGTCTAGGCGGGGCTGCTTTAGTTCACTGCAAGGTCAGAGAAAATGGGACGACGGGGGCAAGGTCAGGAGGTTAGCCTAAGACAAGCTGCCACTGCCCACTGCTCCCCTGGTTGCAACAGGCCTCTTTAATTTTAGATACTACCCTTAAACACAACAGACAGTTCAGAACTGGAACTATTTCCAAAGGAGAAAATCGGCAATCCTGGTACAGTTTGGGCAACTGAGTAATGGAGGGGGGTGAAGGGAGAGAGAAAAGATGATGAGCATTTGTCCATTACAACTCCTATACTACTTTGTGATGCTTAAAAAAAAAAACACTACTGAACTAAACGTCATGTTAGTCTCACCATCTATTCATCCAAATTCCTCTCAACAAGAAACTGCTACCTTAGTTAAAGGTCAACACACAGAGACCCACATTTCTTCCTGCCAGCCCCGATACCAGCTTCCCTATGTTCTCAGAGACACCTTCCTTGGCATGTGAAACACTGTCTCTGAGAATGAAAGTCAACTGTCTCCCCTGACAAAGGCTTCACAGGAGCTTTCTGAGTTAGAGGGTGGCAAAGTAAAAGCACCTGGTACAACACCTCCCGATTTTGCATTAAAATACTCAAACATGTTCATAAAGAGACAACTGCATGGTGAGTTAAAAATAAGGCCATACATCAAAATTTGCAACTTCCTCATCAATAGGGAAAAACTGGACATGTTCCAGACTTCACCCTCTGGAGAAAAAATAAGACAGAAGGACCCCGAGGTGAGAAACAAATCTGGAGTCATCCTCACTGTCCACACCTAAGTACAGTGTACAAGAAGATGTGATGACCTCGAACAGACGAACTTGAACTGCTCAGGATTATCTTTAAAGCCAGGCAGAATCCTACCTGTCCTACCCTACTTTTATCAACTGTTTTTCCCTACAATGAAAGATTACGATTCCTGCAAGCAACAGAAAAGAAGGTAAAAGGGGGATAGCTTCCATGTAAACATCTATCCTTGAGAACCTTGAAACATTTGTAGCCTTCAGATAAAAATTCTTGACATATAGTGTGGGTAGGCTCTGTTCCTTGCCATTTCCAACTAAACAGTCCAAAATTAATAGTGGTACGAAAACACGAAAAGAAATTCAAGCTCACTCCCCCTAAGAGAAAGTGTAATACTCACGTAATAGGGAAGTTGACAATAGTTGGATTCTTCTCCACAAAGAAATTGTTCTTAGTGAATCTCTTAATACAAAAAATTAGATATGGAGGCAGCTTAGTGAGCTGGAAGCGCTTCAGAAAGTTCTCCTTGTAAGTTTTATATTCCTAGAGATAGAAAGAAAATTATCAAATTAGTGCTTAAGTACCAGAGCAGGAAAAACCTTAAATCAATAACCTTCCACCTTAAAACACCAGAAAAATAAAGGCAAACTAAACCTATAGCAAGCAGAAAAAGGAAACAAAATATATTAGAGGGGAAGTTAATGAACTAGAGAATAGAAGAACAATATTTATGAAATCAGTAAAACCAAAAAGCTTGTTCTTTAAAAAGACAAGCCTTTAGCTAGACTGACCAAGGAAAAAAGAAAATACTCAAATTATCAGGATTAAAAATGAAGACACTGTTGACTTTACAGAAATAATGATGATGATAAAGGAATACTAGGAACAATGGTATGCCAATACACTAGATACCTTTGATGAAACAGACAAATTCCTAGAAAGACACAAACTACCAAAACTTAAGAAACATGTAGCTCAGTGGATTGAGCACAGGCCTGTGAAGCAAAGGGTCGCTGGTTCAATTCGCAGTCAGGGCACATGCCTGGGTTGCAGGCCAGGTCCCCAGTAGGGGACACATGAGAGGCAACCACACATTGATGTTTCTCTCCCACTCTTTCTCCTTCCCTTCCCCTCTCTCTAAAAATAAATAAATAAAATATTTTTAAAAACCTTAAGAAACAGATAATCTGAATAAACATATAAAGAAAGAGATTGAATCTGTTATCAAAAAACTACCCACAAAGAAAGGCTCAGGCCCAGATGGCTTCACTGGCAATTTCTACCAAACATGTGAAGAATAATGAACACCAATTCTTCAAAAACTTTTCCAAACATGAAAGGGAACACTTCCAAACTTATTTTACAAGGCCAGTCTTACCCTGACACCAAAACCAGTCAGAGACATCACCAGAAAACTACAGATCAACATTTCTATGAATACAAATGCAAAAATATTCAACAAAATACTAGCACACCAAATCTACGTGTAAGAATAATTATACACCATGACCGAGTGGGATTTGTCCAGAAATATAAAGGTGGGTTAACATCCAAAATTCAATCAATGCACTATACCATATTAATAGAATAAAAAGCAAAAGTTACAAACTATACAATCATTTCATTAGACACAAAAAAGCATTTGACAAAATCCAATGTTATAAGGAAAACACTTGACACACTAGAAATAAAAGGTAATAGTCTCAATCTGACAACGCCAGATGAAGAAGCCATATCTGACATCATGTTTAATGGAGAAAGACTGGATGCTCCCCTGTAAGGTCAGGAACAACAACAAAAAGTGTGTGCATTTGCCACTTCTACTGAACATCATACTACACTAGAGCAGAATGTCAAACTCATTTTCACCGGGGGCCCTGTCAGCCTTACAGGTGCCTTCAAAGGACTGAATGTGGTTTCAGGACTGTATACATGTAACTGCTCCTTAACAATTCAGCGAGAACTCGGTGCTGCCACCAAGTAGAAACAAGGTGCCAGGCCAGATAAAACAAGCTGGAGGGCGGGATTCAGCCTTGTGTTTGCCAGCTGTGGACTAGATGTTCCAGCCAGAACAATTAGGCAAGAAAAAAATAATAATAAAAAACATCCAAACTGGAAAAAAAGTAAATCTAAGCATTCAAACAAACAACACACAAAAAAAGTAAATCTATCTCTACTTGCAGATAACAATCTTAAGTATGGAAAATCCTAAGAAATATACTATAAAGCTATTAGAATTACAGTTCATCAAGGTTGCAGAACACAAACAACAATATACAAATATCAACTGAATTTCTACATACATTCAGTTAATAATCCAAAACTAAAATTAAGAAAACATAAATTCCATTTATGACAACATAAAAAAATAAAATATTTAAAAATCGCCCTGGCTGGTGTAGCTCAGTGGATTGAGCGCGGGCCTGCGAACCAAAGGATCGTGGTTCGATTCCCAGTCAGGGCACATGCCTGGGTTGCAGGCCAGTTCCCAGCAGGGGACACACAAGAGATAACCATACATTGATATTTCTCTCCCTCTCTCCTTCCCTTCTCCTCTAAAGATAAATAAATAAATAATTTTAAAAAAAAAACAATCTTTAGGGATTTCCACCAACATGGAGGCATAGGTGGAAACACTCTGCCTTCTCTCACAACCAAGTTTAAAAACAACAAAGTTTTAGCAACAAAAACACAGCCAAACCACAGAAAATTGAACTATATGGAAGTCTGACAACAACGAACCCTTCAGGCAAACTGGTAAGAGGGGCAAAGCCAGCAGCAGAGCGGGGTCGGGCAGGAAAGAGCCACTGGACCGACCCGGGAGCGTGACCCAGGCCGGCAGCCGTGGGCGGATCCCAGGTGTGGAGTAGTGGGTGGACCCACTGAGGGCTGACTGCGGTCACACATTCAAGCAGTCATGAAATCCAAAGACCTACATCCAAGATTGCTCTATCCAGCAAAGCTTTCATTTAGAATGGAAGGGCAGATAAAGTGCTTCTCAGACAAGATCAAATTCAAGGAGTTCATCATCACCAAGCCCTTATTATATGAAATGTTAAAGGGACTTACCTAAGAAAAAGAAGATAAAAAAGATGAACAGTGAAAGGACAGCAAACTCACAGTTATTAACAACTACACCTAAAACAAAAGCAAACTAAGAGGATAGCTAGATCAGGAGCAGAACCATAGAAATGAAGATCACATGGAGAGTTAGCAACAGAGGAGTGGGAGAAGGAGAAAGGGGGAGAAGGTACAGAAAATAAGTAGCATAGATGGTAGGTAGAAAATAGATAGGGGGGAGGGCAAGAATAGTAGGGGAAATATAGAATCCAAAGAACTTGAGACACGTAGTCACAAACTAAAGGGGGGAATGGTGGGGGAGGAGTGTGCAGGGTGGAGGGGAATGAAGGGGGAAATAGAACAACTGTAATGGCATAATCAATAAAATATATTTTTAAAAATAATAAATAAATAAATAAAAAATATATTTTTTAAAATCTTAAAAAAAAAAAGTCCTGGCCAAATAGCTCAGTTGGTTAGAATGTTGTCCCAATGACAAATATATGGGTCTGATCCCGAGTCAGAACACATACAAGAATCAACCAATAAATGCATAAATAAGTGGAACAACAAACTGATTTCTCTGTCATATCAATAAATAAAATTTTCTTAATATTCAGGAATAAATTTAACAAAAGTTCTAAGCTTACCACTGAAAATTATAAAACATTGGTAAAAGAAATTAAAAGTATAAAGAAATAGAAAAACATCCTATGCTCATGAATCAGAATACTTAGTATTAAGATGGCAGTAATCCCCAAAATAATCTACAGAGATTATCCCTGTCAGAATCCAGCTGACTTCTTTGAAAAAGAACAAAGTTGGAGGATTCACACTCCCTGATTTCAAAACTAATTACAAAGCAAAATACACATCAATGTAATAGAATGAAGAGTCCAGAAATAAACCTATGTGTCTAGAGTAAAATAATTTTTCAACAAAGATGCTAACACAATTCAATGAGGAAAAAAGTCTTTTCAACAAATAGGGCTACGACAACTACAGAGCCACATGCAAAAGGATGAAGTTGGACACTGTATCTCACACCATACACAAAAGTTCATTTAAAATGATTAAAGACCTAAATGTAAGAGCTAAAACTACAAAAGTCTTACAAGAAAACATAGAGGTAAGTTCATGACCAAAGATTTGAAAATGGATTCTTACTGTTCTTTTTAATTTTTTTTCTAATCTTTACCCAAGATATGCTATTTATTAATTTGAGAGAGGAGGGCAAAGAGAGAGAAACATCAATGTGAGAGAGGAGCATCCATCGGTTGCCTCCCGTGCATGCGCTGACCGGGTATTGAACCCACAACCTAGGTATGTGCCCTGACCAGGAATCAAACCCTCAACTATTTGTTGTACAAGACAATGCTCCAACCAATTGAGCCACCCAGCCAGAGTGGATTCTTACATTTGACAACAAAAGCACACACACACAAAAAAACAGACTTATTTCATCAAAACTGAAAACTTTTGTGCTTCGAATGATACTATCAAAAGGGTAAAAATGCAATCCATAGAATGGAAGAAAATTTTTGCAAAGTCACACACCTGATAAGGGACTAGTATCTAGATTATACAGATGCTCCTCAATTACTTATGATGGGGTGTGGTAAGCTGAAAATACATATAGTAACCTGAAAATGCATTTAATACACCTAACCTACTGAACACCACAGCTCAGCATAGCATATCTTAAATGCGCGCAGAACCTACAGTTGGACAAAATCATCTGACACAATGAATACACTGCAGAGCATAGACTTTTAACTCTTATGACTGCGTGGCTGACTGGAAGCTGTGTCCTGCTGCCAATGCCCAGCATATCACTAGCCTGGGAAAAGATCAAAATTCAAAATGTGAAGAACAGTCCTGGCCAGGTAGCTCAGTTGGTTGGAGCATTGTCCCAATACGCTAAGGTTGTAGATTCAGTCCTTGGTCAGGGCACATATAAAAATCAACCAATGAATGCATAAATAATTGGAACGACAAATCAATGCCTGTCTGTCCCTCCCTCTCTCTAAAGTCAATTTAAAAAAAAACCTCAATGATGTCAGTCTACAGTGATTTCTTAGGAGTTCGTAAGAAAGCACGGAGTGGTGGGACAATTTCACCATGGACATTAGTACAACATTCACACACCAAGGAACAATTTGGTTTTGGCTAAACAAATACATTACAATAGCACTGTTAATCATTTTTATTGGTTTCAAAGCTTTGTATATAACTCGTAAGTTTGATATAATTTTATACTTAAAAGTTGCATGTATAAGGAACTTATAGCAACGTTTAAGTTTATACGAATTTAAGTAATATTACAGTAAGAATAATTTTAAATCAATACTCAGGGTCCATGGGAATCTTAATATTAAGTTTGAACAGTGATAATAGGGATCAAGTGACATAGTGAAAACATCAGAAGAAAAATCTGAGTTTAGATTCCCAGGTCTGTCACTTAAACCCAATAAAATAAAGAACCGAGCTAGACAAGGCCTAACGTCTCTCTTTCACCTCCCCCAAATAGACGACATTTTAGATACTGTTACCTTTATGTGTGTGTGTGTATGCATGTGTAAGCGGTCGCACATATACATGTGCCTGCGACCAGGGCAACTGCAACTGCACATGGCCACCCAGTGCTTGTTCTGCTTATTATGTTCTCCTTATGACATCACTAAAAATTCCTGAAAACTAACTTGGGTATTGGATGGAAACAGGAATGGCGGTCAGGGGAGGTGTGTTCTAGAGACTTCTTAGGGTGGCTGCCTAGATCACACTACTCCCTTTTTAAGGAAAGATCCCTATTCACAGGGTCCTTGACCAGAAAGAACACCTGACCCAAGCAGGCCTTTCAACTCCCTCCTAGAACCTGGAGTGGAGGGGCAGCTGCTGCGCAGCGGAGCCGCTGAGATCGGGCTGACGGCGGCCCTTGTAAGGGACGGTCCACAGACCACCAGTTCTGACCGTGCCTTCACTCCGTTTCTGTCATTCCCAAGTCCCGCCTGCTCAGTTCAAGCCTTCCTAAGACCCTAAGACATGCCTTCCAATAAAGTTCCTCTTTCCTTTAACTAGTTTTTTTGTTGGTATTTAGTATGTGAAAACAAGAGTCTTCGATAATAAAGGATTAAATCTATCTAGGACAAAGAAGGGAATTAAACCAAGAACCAGCTCAGCAGATGAAAAGAAACTGTTACCTTGACACAGTAAGAATTATTTCTGTTTATTTATATTTTAGTTAGTTTTTCCGCTTTAATACTGATGTCGTATTTTTAAAAGGTAGAAATTTTTCCTACTTTTGTGAGTTTCTACTATCCTACCTACCCCTCCCTCCTCCATACTAACCAGCAGCAGGAAGTTTAAAGGGACATTTGAAAATATAAGAGGAAACAGTATAATTCCAGTTAGAAGTTGTAGGGCAATCAGCTAGAAATAGCATGGGGTCTGAGAGGCTCACCTAGGACAATACACTTTATAACAGAATGCATTACATACATGTGGCAATTTCTAAGTATAAAAAGAAAAAGAAAAAGAAAAATGACCCTGGCTGGTATAGCTCAGTGGATTGAGCACGGGCCTGCAAACCAAAAGATCACGGTTCAATTCCCAGTCAGGGCACACGCCTGGGTTGCAGGCCAGTTCCCAGCAGGGGACATATGAGAGGCAACCATACATTGATATTTCTCTCCCGCTCTCCTTCCCTTCCCCTTTAAAGATAAATAAATCAAATCTTAAAATATATTTTTTAAAAAACAACAAAAAAATAAAATTAAAAATTGTGGGGGGTTGGGCTGGGTAGAGGAGGGCAAAGGGGGAAAAACTTGAACAACTTGATAAAATAAACAAACAAATAAATAAATACAAGCAACCATAAATAAGTGGGGGGGGGAGTCGAGAGAGAAAGAGGTATTAGCAGGGCAGCTGGTGTGCAAATGGGCTACCTTCTCAGTGATGCCGTTAAACTTGGCCAGGATGTTGAAGAGCGGCACCTGGGGGATGATGAGCTGCTCCTTCTCGTCTTTGTAGAGGGGCGCCGTAGGAAGGTCCAGTGTGAGGTACATGAAGGTGGACTCCACCATTGTCTCCTGGTACTCATCATTATGAAGCAGCTGTTCTTTTTCTTCCGCTGGCTAAGAATGAAAATTTAAAAAAAAAAAAGGAAGTGTAAGGAGCAAGAGACCAGCACAGATAGAAAAGCAGTGTTTATGTTACATTTACATTGTGCTTCCTTTTTTAATGAAGTCAACAGACCGAGCAGTTTTACCACCTGATTAGATTAATGCAAGAATATGGGCTTCCATCTGCAGAGATTTTACTTAAATACCAAGACTATTTTAAAAGCTAGATCTAGAAAGCTTATACTGAGCTTCTGAAAAAACAGGCCAGCACCACCCAATCACCAGACCACTTAAACCAGCAGACCCCACCCAACCACTAACTCCCCAACTCAAGGCACACTAATCAGCTAGGAACCCGAGGGAACTAGCCCCCAAACACCTGGCAGGTGTTTTGTAGACCCTCTTCCTGGGGCAGAGGCCGTACTGCTTCTGTAAGCACCTCTTTATCAACACTACATCGACTCAGTCTGAGACTCAGGTTCAACCTACTCACCAAGTCAGGATGAGGAAGCTTTTTAGTGAAGATTCTCATAGACCCCTGGAAAACATCAGTCACAATAGCTGTACAAACACAAATCAAAATGCAAATTCTATCAGGTTGGAAAGTATTTCCATAATAGTCCTACTTTCTAAATTCCTGAAATAAACCAACATCTTCTAGCATAAAACTCAAAGCTACCACTAAACACAGAAGTACCTTTGTAATGTATACCACCACGGTAGCTTTATAATTATTTGTGGGAATAATTTTTATGTCTGTTTTCTCCACAAAATGCCCTTTGACCACCTCATACAGGGCCTGGCTGATAAAAGGAGCTAAAGAAACATTCATCCAGACTGATAGGAGGGGCAGAGACAGGCAGCTGGGGCAGAGAGTAGGACCAGCAAGGTGGGAGCTGGTGGTCTCACATCTACATGCAGATAAACCCAGAGGAACAACTGTGAAGCAACACAGTCCGCACAACCCAGGGTTCCAGCATGGAGGAATGAATCCTCAATAACTTTGGCTGTAAAAACTTGTGGAGGTTACAGCACCAGGAGAAACTCCCAACCTTGCAGGAGAGTTTGTTGGAGAGACCCACAGGATCTTAGAACATACCCAAACCCACCCACCCACCCGGGAATCAGCAAAAAGAAAGATAGTTGCAAAAAGCTTTGTCTTCACCACCGTCTGGACTTGTTCTAATCACGGAAACCTGAGGCCTTGTACATAAACACAGTGACTTTCCATGAGAAGTATAAATGTCTGCAAACTGTACGGCTTTCACAGAAAATTAAACATGTGGGAGTAGATGCTACTCTGCAAGGCCCTATTGTGTAAGGAGGGTAGCAAAGACGTAAGAACAGCATTCGGGGAAACTGCCTTTGGCAGATGCAGGTAGTCTGACAGAGAAAGTGATGAGTTAGCGAAATTGAAAGTAAACAAGAAAAGGTTTTTTGCTCAGGAAGCAAAAAAGAATAAAGACTGGCATTATTTTTCATGTCTACTTTTCATACCTACTCTATGCAGAATAGGTAGTATTTCAGTCACTATTGTATTTCCTGCTTATAACAAAACACCTAGATTTTAGAAAGAGTTAAATAAATGTTTGCTAAAGAATAAGAAGGAAATAAAGGGAGAAAGAAAGAAGATAGAAGGAAATAAAGCAAGAAACAAAAGCAGGCAAGCGTGCGGGCAGGAGGGGCAGGAACAGATGAAGCAAAGTGAGTTAATCTACTTGTGTCTCATTTAATGTCAAATGGGAATTGTGGCGTTTATGAGAGATGAATAAGTACAGTGCTTACTGCAGTATCTGCTTTCCTGGAAGCATTCAAGAAATGCTAAAATTCATCATCATCATCATCATCATCATCATGAAGGGCCCAATTCGCTTGTGGGTAGCGAGGGAAGTGACTGAAAGCCAGCAGAGAGCCCAGCAAGTGGCAATGTTCCCTCTGGGACACCCCTCACCACATACAGTGCCACACTGCAGTGATGTCAGCTGCCCTGCCCTGGCAAATACCTGAGGCTCTGTTCCTTACAACTAATAGTTGCAAAGAAACAAAAAAATATGGCCGAAATGAAAGAACAGATCAAAGCTCCAAAAATAGAACTAAGTTATGAAGAGATAGCCAACCTATGAGATGCACAGTTCAAAACACTGGTAATCAGGATGCTCACAGAAATGGTTGAGTATGGTTGCAAAATTGAGGAAAAAGTAAAGGCTATGAAAAGTGAAATAAAGGAAAATATACGGGGAACCAATAGTGAAGGGAAGAAAACCAGGACTCAAATCAATGACTTGGAGAAGGAAGAAAGAAACATTCAACCAGAACATAATGAAGAAACAAGAATTCAAAAAAATGAGGAGAGGCTTAGGAACCTCCAGGACATCTTTAAACGTTCCAACATCTGAATTATAGGAGTACCAGAGGCAAAGAGGAAGAGCAAGAAATTGAAAACTTACTTGAAAAACTAATGAAGGAGAACTTCTCCAATCTGGCAAAGGAAAGAGACTTCCAGGAAGCTCAGAGAATCCCAAAGAAGCTGGACCCAAGGAAGCACACACCAAAGCACATCATAATTACACCACCCGAGATGAAAGATAAGGACAGAATCTTAAAAGCAGCAAGAGCAAAAGAGACAGATACCTACAAAAGGATTCCCATAAGATTCTCAGCTGATTTCTCAAAAGAACCCTTGTAGGCAGGAAGGGGCTAGAAAGAAGTAAAGTCATGAGAGGCAAAGACCTACATCCAAGACTGCTCTATCCAGCAGAGCTTCCATTTAGAATGGAAGGGCACATAAAGCGCTTCCCTGATAAGGTCAAGTTAAGGGAGTTCATCACCACCAAGCCCTTATATGAAATGTTAAAGGGGCTTATCTAAGAAAAAGAAGATCAAAACTATGAACAGTAAAATGACAACAAACTCACAACTATCAACTGAACCTAAAAACAAAAACAAAGTAAGCAAAAAGCTAGAACAGGAACAGAATCACAGAAATGGAGATCACATGGAGGGTTATTAGCGGGGAAGGAGGAGAATTGGGGAAAATGTACAGGGAATAAGAAGCATAAATGGAAGGTACAAAATAGACAGGGGGAAGTTAAGAGTAGTATAGGAAATGGAAAAGTCAAAGAGTTTATATGTACGTCCCATGGACATGAACGAAGGGGGGAATGCTGGTGGGAGTTGGGGTGCAGTGCGGAGGGGAATAAAGTGGAGAAAAACATTGAGAAAGAAAGAAAAAAAACAAAAAAAGTCAGCAATAGAAATATTTCCGTAGGTGGACAGGGAAAAGATTTCACTCATTAGTGGTTTCCTTCTGCTTCTTATGACAAATAAAACTCTTCAGCAGAAAAAATAAAAATAAACAAAATTAAATAAAATCTTTAAAAAAAGAGAAAAATAAAGAGGGGCCTATTCAAGAACAAAATTTAGCTCATGTGTGCATAAATACCATCCAACACAAAAAGATTAAATAGTTAATGAGAAAAGAATAAGAAGGGCAAAGTGTTCTTAAAAAGAAGCAAACAAAAGAGAACTCTTTTACAAAATGGCAGGACTCACTCTTCTTTTTCTTCTTTGTGCCTCCCAGAGCTGAGTGCAGAGCATTTAGAAACCAAGACAAAAAGTCGACTCCATCCCCTGAAATAGAAGAGGGACATGTCTAAGCTAGGAGGCAGTACAATAACCCAAACCATGTACCAGTTGGCTGGACTCAATGTTCCAGGGTTCTTCTTCTTGAGCAACGCCATCCTATTCCCCACGCCAACTGGTACATGGTTGTACCAGGGATCCTCCTCTGCCAAACCATTAAATGCTCAAGGTCAAGCTCTTAGTCTTCTGACCTTTACTCTCTCCCAAAGCTCTCTGATCCAACCAGGACCTTTGACTATCAACTCTACTCCAAACCTGCATCTCATCAACCACTGAAAGCCATTATTGAACTTCCCCTCTAAGTCATTCCTCAGCCAGAATAACATTTCTAAACATATCTGATGTTATATTTTTATTTAAAAGCTTTCACTGACTCCGCATTATTGTCAGGATATAATCCAAGCTCCTTATAGTGGCTCATAAACCCAACAATCTAGTCCCTCCCTTCCAACCTCCACTCAGTTCTCATCATTCTTCCTTGGAATCCAAGGGTCCAGCTAATTGCAGTCTTCTGGCTGGGCCAGGCGCCTTCAGTCCACACTGTCAACAAATATGAATGACTTGCTCATTACCTTGTTTGGTGATCTGAAAAGTCTTCTTGCTACAAAGTACAACAGCCTGAAGCATCTCATGGGGAGAGACATGTGCCTTGAAATTTCGAGGGTTCCAGAGCTTTCTCATCAGCTCTCCAAAACGCTGGACCAGCAAGAACATGATATCCCCTGGAGGACGCTTGATGTTCTTATAATTGTCTTCTTCCAGGAAGTAGTTCCGAAGAGGAGGAACATTGGACAGAGCCTGGAGTCAAACACTCTGATTATTCAAAAGCCTCTTTGTGGGGCCCCTGGGAGCCACGCTCTTCCAACTAAAGTTCTTCTAACAGAGCTGTGCCTGTGACAGCCCTAAAAAGTGAGAAGTTAACGCTCACGTTTAGAGCTCACATTACAGCAACATCTCTTTTTTTTGTTTAATCTTTATTGTATGTTTTCCATTACCATTTAGTCCCCTTGTATGCCCTCCGTCCAGCAATCACCACACCGCTGTCACACCCATGAGTCCTTTTTCCTTTTGGCTCAATCCCTCCACCCCCAACCTCCCCTGCCACGCTGTCATGCAACATCTTGCACATGAAGCTTCATGCAAAGTCCAATTCTGCACACTTTGCTGACATGAATATAACATGAATTTTTTAAAGTATATTTTATTGATTATGCTATTACAGTTTTCCCAATTTTTTTCTCCCTTTTATCCCCCTTCTGCCCTGCACGCCCCCCCACCCTCCAGCATTCACCCCTCCCTTAGTTCATGCCATGGGTTGGACATGTAAGTTCTTTGGCTTCTCTGTTTCCTACACTTTATTTATTTTTTTATTAAAAGTTATTGAAATCCCTATTCATCAACTAGCTTGTTTAATATTTTCCTTTTCCTCTAATTAAACCTATGACTGTGTTTGGATTCATAAATTAAAGGCCCTGGCTGGTATAGCTGAGTGGATTAAGTGCCAGCCTGTGAATCAAAAGGTTGCCAGTTCGCCCTGGCTGGTGTAGCTCAGTGGATTGAGTGCGGGCCTGTGAACCAAAGGATCGCAGTTTGATTCCCAGTCAGGGCACATGCCTGGGTTGCAGGCCAGTTCCCAGCAGGGGATACACAAGAGGCAACCATACATTGATATGTCTCTCCCTCTCTCCTTCTCTTCCTCTCTGAAGAGAAACAAATAAAATGTTAAAAAAAAAAAAGGCAAAAACCAAAGGGTTACCAGTTCAATTCCCAGTCAGGGCACATGCCTGAGCTGCAGGCCAGGTCCCCAAGAGGGATGCATGAGAGGCAACCGCACACTGATGTTTCTACCCCTCTCTTTCTCCCTCCCTTCCTCTCTCTAAAAATAAATAAATAAAATCTTTTTTAAAAAAGAATTAAAGGCTAGAGACACAAATGCTCTTCATCATCCATTTGGCCGAGGCAGAGATAACTATATGGAGACGACAATCTCCCCCCCTCTCAAACACACATTAAAATAATATTAATAAAATTTGGTGTTCTCCCCAAATATGGTACCATTTTTATATACATTTGTGTGGATTTAGTACCAAATATGGTAATAAATCCACACAAATGTATATAAAAATGAATGTACTGTTATTTGGAAAACAGTCAAAAGGAATAAAAACAAATTTTAGCTCACTAAGCAAAAAGACATACCACCCATGTTAGTTCATTAAGGAATACATGCTCATTAGTGTGAGCAACAAAACTGGGGAACTGGGGGTGGGGTGAAGACCACAGAACAGACTTGAAATAAATGTAGTCTTCCCCCAGGTCCTTCCTGACAGGTTCATGAGTCCTCACCAGCACTGGGTTTACTAGGAGCACAACTTTCTTCGGGAGAGTAATGCATTTCGAGAGGAGGACAGAGAGTTCTGCTGAATACAACAACCCCAGGAGGAGCTGGGGAAGACAACTCAGGATGCAGAGGCACCATGACCTCAGAGGCACCATGACCTCAGAGGCAATGAGGAAAGCCCCTACAAGCTTAGCTCAGCTAAAGAAACGAGGACCTCCTGCTTAGAAAGTAACTACAAAAAAAAAAAGAAAGTTGCTCTCAAACGAAGAATATGGTAATGTTTATCCTAATTATGCTACCCATGCTCTGGCTTCAGCAACAATCTCAACGGTAGGTGCCCTCCCAGGGAGAGAGATTACCCGGTCTCCACTCAGAGTAGCGGGCCACTCAATCCTTACTTCAGCGGAAGCATTTTCACAGAGGATTTGTTCACCAGCTTATTTTTATAAATGAAGAGAACTTGCTATGGAAACTACAACCCATCACAAAACCAAGCTAACCACCCTGACCACGTTCAAACCCTCTGTCCACGGGAAGCGGTCCTCGCTGAGCTGTGACAGGGTGTATGAGGGACAGTCTACAGCCTCTGCTCACCTAAGGATGTGATCTCCCCAGGCACGACACCAATGGCAGACACCAAAACTAACAGATATTCTTTTTAATTTTTATACTGAATTCTCTATGCAAAAATACCAACAACAAAGTTTAAAAGCCAAAACAAGAACTAGAAGGATCTGCAACATACACAATAGAAAAGGGCTAAAACACTTACTAAAGCTCAGTAAAATGAATCACCAATAGAAAACTGCATAAAACCCAGCAATTCATGAAAAAATCTATTATCAACTTCAGAAGTGAATTTTTTTTAAAGGTAGGTTAAAAAAAGGATACGCCTATCAAAATGAAAAAAAAATTCAGTGGTAACAGTGATAATGCAGAATGAAGAATACCCTTTTGTTTTGCTGGTGGGTTTACGAACTGCTGCAAACTCTCTATAGCTTAGATCCTAGGTCCTAGATGCATTGATACAAGAAGTGAAGGTTAAAGAAACATAACAAAATGTAGCATTGTCACATAAAGCATAAGACTAGAAGTAGGATACTCACTGTAACAGTAGTAATTAAAAAAAAAAAAGCCCTAGCCAGCATAGGTCAGTGGATTAAGTATGGGCCTGCAAATCAAAGGGTCACCAGTTCGATACCCAGTCTAAGGCACGTGAGAGGCAACCATACATTGATATTTCTATCCCTCTTTCTCCTTCCCTTCCCCTCTAAGAATAAATACAATCTTTAAAGGAAAAAATGAGACAGGTTGAATTTTATCTATCAATTGGAGAATAGCAAATAAATCATATTGCTAAATGACAAAGTATCATGCATGTGGTCCCTGGCCAGGTGGCTCAGCTGGTTGGTGCACCGTCCTGATTTGCCAAGGTCATGGGTTGATGCCCAGTCAGTGCACATACAGGACTCAACCAGAGAATGCATGGATAATGGAGCAACAAATCGGTGTTTCTCTTTCTCTCTCTCTCATCAATACAATTTTTAAGTATGTATTGTGTGTGTGTGTGTGTGTGTGTGTGTGTGTGTGTTTGTATATATCCATAAATACACACACACACAGAAAACTTTTGGGGTCTATGTGCTGTCAACTCCCCCGGGACAGAGTACCAAGGAAAGAAATTAATCTTTCACTGTATACTTTATACATCTGTTTCCCTACACAATAGGTATTCATGTTTATAATTTTTCATTCTATTTTTTTAATCCTTACTTGAGGATGTTTTTTACTGACTTCAGAGAGAAAGGGAAGAGAGGAGAAAGGGAAGGTAGAAGGGAGAAAGGGGGAGAGAGAAAAACACTGATTGGTTGCCCCCTGAATGTGCCCTGACCAGGGATTGAACCCATAACCTAGGTATGTGCCATGACCAGAAATCAAACCCGCAACCTTCTGGGTTATGGACGATGCCCCAACCAGCTGAGCCATCCGGCCAGGGCTCATGTTTGATTTTTTTTTGTAAAGTAGGATCAATTGTTTCGTTTTCTTACTTGCACTTACTGATATTTTCTAATTTTTCTGAAATGTGCACTTATTACCCATGTTAATTTTTATTTTTCTCCCTCATTTAATATTTTAAATAATAAAACTTTAAAATAAAAAAACTTCCCGCTTTTTGCCTTTCCTACTTTAGGGCTTAAGCAGGCAGGTAGGGCCAAGGCATCTGACAGCAGACACAGTGAACGCGTGCACCATCTGGCACGTGTATTTCCTATCGGGTACTGCCAGGCCACACACAGGTTCTGTTTCTCATCCTCTGGTTGCCCCAGAGACCTTGAGCCCAGAGGCTGAGGAAGGGCTCACCATTTGGAGGCAGCGCCTTGGGCAGACATCGGATGTTCTGCTTGGTGTGAAACAAATACTCGAGCCGAGTCCTCAGCATGACTTGGGGGTCTGGGGACCATCTGACTGCAGTCTAGCAGAGGTGGTCATTTCTTGGCTGACCGCCACAGTGTTCCCTCGCTATGCCTCTCCCTCGCTATCCCCTTCTTGATCCTACCTGAAGGACAGCGTTGGCATAGTCGTTGGCCTTTATGTTATTCAGGCCCACGATGCCTGGCAGGTAAGTGGTGCCATCATATGCCCGGGACAATTTGGCTTGCTTGTCCAAGTTTGCAATCTGCTGCTTTGTGAAAGTGGGCTTCAACACATACTGCAAAGCAAAAGAAAATTCTACGTTGTTTTAGGGCCGTCTAGTTCACAAGATATATTTGGAATAGCAGTATCTGCCAAAAACAAAACACCCTTTGGTCATGAACATCTTACCACACAACCAAAGAGCTCCCCACCATAGGTATAAAGCTAAGGTAACATGGAGTAGGCCCTCTCCACATTAACTGTTCTTGAAGAGGATTACTGTGTTTAACCCAAAATTACTGAATCTCAGTTTTTCCTCAAACCTCAGGTTCAGCCAACCTCATGGTAAATCACTGCAGAAGCTGCAGGACACTCAAATCTCCACAGACAGCAGGGGTCTGGGTCTTAAGTGAGACTTTACACAGATCCAGCCCATGGACCCAGTGCAGAAGCACCTCTGCCCCAGTACAGAAGGCTGAGTGAGGGACCTCACGACTCCCTAGAGTCGGAAGGGCAGGATCAGACCCTTCCCAGTCGTAGAGCTACATGTGTCATGTCACAGGGTGAACAGAAGTTGCTACCAACCCCCTTTGAAACCCTGAGTTTATTCATTTTTCCCTCTGTAAATAACGTCCATAATCGGTTAGTTTAACTTCAACTATTAATATGCCTATAAAAGTTATAAAAGTAGCATAAGCATAATAGTATTTTGAATACTCTAAACACAGACCTTTCCTTAAAAAAGAGCTTTCAGTGCAGTGAATATGCAGCCATTTGCTGAAAAGAAAAATAATAATCAAAAGTTCCAACATTAATCAAAGCCCCAAAGGACTTTCCATGTTTTCCAGTTAAGCACAGTGACTCTTGGCAGAGGTCACAAACAGGAACCAAGAGTGGGACAGGGCGGCCATTCTGGCAACAATGTATCAGAAGTAACTAGGAACAGGAATGCAGCTTGGTAGCCACTGTCCTGTGCCAGGCCCAATTCACATCCTTACTCCAAGTGTAGGAAGACAATTCATTTCATAAAAATGCTTTCATGCCAATTCATAAGTAGCCATATTTTTTCAGTCCTAACCTTCAACATTAAAAGCAGAAATGATGGCTACATTGCAGACTGAAGGCCATAATCATGAATCCTAACCTCCTTTCTCAGTTTCCCTGGTTCCTCCCAAAGGGAAAGAAGCCTCTTCAAGACCAAGGGGCTGAGATTCTCCCCTGGGTGAGGCAGATCCCAGGATCCCTGGGATGATTCTTGGGAGAACTGGTCCCAAGCCAGCCCTCCGGGTCACGCACCGTGATATCCTCCAGCGAGGAATCGATGATCTCATAGTTGTCGGGAAGGCAGTAAAACTTGAGGGTGTGGAGGTTGAGGAAGACGTGGTGGCTGAACTGCACACTGTGAATATAGGCATGAGACTTCAAACCCCTGCCTGTAAGGAAGAATGAAAGGCTGTACAGGAAAGGGCATATTCCAGAAAGGTAAAGATCAAGTTTGATTTTTTTCATTCATTATTTTGTACTGGAACATGTTAACATTAGCAAAAACAAAGTACTGTGCCATCCATGAAATGAATCTCCCACATGAACTTCTCTCATCACAAGAGTTAGCAAGAGAATAGCAAAATTGTCACTTTATTCCCTAGACGGCGTAAGACACTGGTTGGGGGAACGAATTTCCTATGTATGAATATGAAATATAAATGTGTGTGCATATATATATACATATACAAGTTGACTGCATGTATTATCAGAAATTGGGAATATCTATGTGTATATTATATACAACACACGCACACACATACAGATATGTACACACACGCTGTGACAGTCCATCATCACCCAGTCCTGATTTTCCAACTGCCCACATTCAGGCCAATCCTATACCCAAGGACCTTTGTTCATCGTTGCCACTCTGTTCTAAAATCTCTCACCCTTAACTCATTCAAAACCTATAGGTCCTGCCAGTTCAAGTGCCACCTCCATCTCCTCCATGAATTCAACACAAATGCTCCAGCTAACAGAGCTCTTTGTATTCTCGTATTTCAACTCCTATTGTCCTTATTTGTATTCAGTGCCACAGTCTAGCAGTAATCTTTCTTTTAAATTTTTAAAAATATATTTTATTGATTATGCCATTACAGTTGTCCTATTTCCTTCATTCCCCTCCACCCTGCATACCCCTCCCCCACCATTCCCCCCTTTTGTTTACGTCCATGTGTCACCAGTGCTTTAGATTCTGTATTTCCCATACTATTCTTGCCCCCCCATTTTCTACCTACTGTCTATGCTACTTATTCTCTGTACCTTCTCCCCAATTCTCCTCCTCCCACTCCCATTGCTAACCCTCCATGTGACCTCCATTTCTGTGGTTCTGCTCCTGATCTAGCTGTCCTCTTAGTTTGCTTTTGTTTTAGGTGTGGTTGTTAATAACTGTGTTTGTTGTCCTTTCACTGTTCATATTGTTTTATCTTCTTTTTCTCAGATAAGTCCCTTTAATATTTCATATAATAAGGGCTTGGTGATGATGAACTCCTTGAATTTGATCTTATCCGAGAAGCACTTTATCTGCCCTTCCATTCTAAAGGAAAGCTTTGCTGGATAGATCAATCTTGGATGTAAGCCTTTGGAGTTCATGATTTGGAATACTTCTTTCCAGCCCCTTCTTGCCTGTAAGGTCTCTTTTGAGAAATCAGCTGACAGTCTGATGGGAACTTTTTTGTTGGTGACTATCCCCGTATCTCTTGCTTCTTCTAGGATTCTCTCCTTCATTTTAATCTTGGCTAATGTAATGATGATGTGCCTTGGTGTGTTCCTTCTTGGGTCCAACTTCTTTGGAACTCTGTCAGCTTCCTGGATTTCCTGGAAGTCTATTTCCTTTGCCAGATTGGGGAAGCTCTCCTTAATTATTTGTTCAAATAAGTTTTCCACTTTTTGCTGTTCCTCTTCCCCTTCTGGTATCTCTATATTCGGATGTTGGAACATTTGAAGATGTCCTGGAGGTTCCTAGGCCTCTCCTCTTTTGTTTGAATTCCTCATTCTTCTGTTTGGTCATTTTTTTCTTCCTTCTGGTTCACTCCCTTGAGTCCCAGTTTCCTTTCCATCACTATTGGTTTCCTGCGCATTTCTCATTTCAATTAGTTTAGCCTTCATTTGTTCCTCTAATTTGTGACTAAAATCAACCAGTTCTGTGAGCATCCTGATCACCAGTATTTTGAACTGTGCATCTGAAAGTTTGGCTATCTCTTGGTTGCTTAGAATTACCGGCTCTGGGGCTTTGAGCTGTTGTTCTTGAGCCATAATGTTTTGGTCTATCTGCATCCGTTACATATGAGGGGCAGAGCCTTAGGTATTCACAAGGGCAGGGCGTCCAAGTCACTGGGTTGTGACACTGTATGTGGGGGCGGGGTCAGAGACGGAAAATGGCCGTTGTTCTGCGCTCTCTCAGATTTCTGTTCCCTCTCCTGCTTCCCACAAGCAAATTGGGCCCTTCTGGTGCTGGTTCCCAGGTGTGTGGGCTTGTGTACCCTCCAGGACCCTATGGGTCTCTCTAACAAACTCTCCCGGCATCTCGACCCCAAAAGTCTTTCCGATTGGTGCTTTCAGGCTTTAATTCCCATCACTGGGGCCCTAGCCTGAACGGTATGTCTCACCGCTCACTCCTTCGCTTGGTTTATCTGTGCTTGAATGTGTGACAGCAGTTAGCCAGCCGCCCTGCGCCCTCACTGGGTCTGCCCATTGCCACCCCGCACCTGGTATCCGCCAACCACCGCTTGCGCTCCTGGTCAGTCCACTGATCTGTCCTGCCTGACTCAGCTCTGCAGCTGACTCCACCCCTCTTACCAGTCTGGAAGAATGGTTTGTTGCTGTCAGACTTCGGTACAGTTCAATTTTCTGTATTTTGGCTGTTTTGTTACTAAAACTTTGTTGTCTTTAGACTTGGTTGAGCGAGGAGGCATAGTGTTTCCACGTATGCCTCCATCTTGGCCAAAAGTAGCAGTAATCTTTATGGCATTACTGAGTTTGCTGATTGCTATGTGTTAATCTTGACTATAAGATCCTTGTAAGAGCAAGGAATACAGTTTATATTTCTTTTAACTCCTCCGCTATACTATGTACATAGCATGTGTTTGTTTGGCATGAATTGAATATAATACAATGGGAGACCCAGAAAAACCCTGAATTATTTTCTGGAGGGTGGGACCCTTGTAGTACAGGCTTCCCCTGCTAGGTGAGTGTTCTAGGAACCCATCTGTAACAGTGTACCAGCTGGTGTTGCGAAAGGCTACATTGGGCTTCAGCAAATTTTTTTTTAAAGACTCTTTCAACGTGTTTGCCCATCTCATAATGGGCAATTTATGAGCGCACCTACCCACACCGCTCTGAGTGTTCAGCAATTTTTTTGACCAAAAAACAGAAATGACCCCCATACCCCACCTCCCTATTCACTTGATCTCACTCCAAAAAACTTTTGTTTCCCCAGGTAAAAAAAAGTTTTCAAAGGGAAACATTTTGTTGATGTAGAAGAGGTGAAACAAAAAATGGCAGAAGCACTAAAAGTCATCAAAATTAAAAATTTCAAAAAACATTTGGAATAGTGGAAAAAAGTCTTGATAGGTGTATTGCATCAAATGGGAAGTACTTTAAAGGTGACTGAAGTTTAAACATATAAAAGTACATGATTTTTTATAAATAAATTCTGGTTTCCTTATAATAAATTGCCAGAAAAGAACAGAATGAAAAAGTCCTTAGAGCCAAAGGATTCTCAAAAAAAGATATGAGTATGGAAAACACCCGAGATTCGAAGCCCAGAGTCTCTGGGACCTCCGACGCAGTCTTGCACTTAACTTGTGCCCCCCCCCACCCTTTGTGTGCCCTCAGGCTCTGATCATCAGAGAACCTCCTACTGACTTTCTAAGAGTATTGAATTTCCTGGAATCAAAGATAGAGATTATTAGACAGTACTCCTAACAGCAGCAGCTTAGTTTCTTTAAAAAAAAAAAAAAATCTCTCTGGAGCAGACCTGTGGCTATTGCTGAAAATTTAGTTAAGTGTATAAGGCAAAAAACATTTATTTACCCTGAAAGTACTTGCCACACACCAGACAGGCATATGCATTGATGTGCGAAAGGGAGATGGAACACAGTTTCTCAAAGTCAAAGTCCAGCACACTCCTAAGAACCAAAACAAAACAAAAGCAATTAGTAAGGACGGATGTCTAGGACAGCACCCAAGTGAAGCAGCATAGGCTCCGTGTTCCACAATGTCACACAGCATCCTGCGGAGAATGGTTCAATAACCACATATAAATCACGGGGAACGTTAACTATTCCTTACCTAGACATTTAATACAGCACCTCCACCCACCAAGCCTCAAAGTAGTGTCAAGGTATCCCCACTTGACACACAATGCCAATGATCCTTCTTTTTACTATTTACAACCAGTTGAGAACATTCCATTGCAGTCACTTTCTCTGGAGGAAAAGCCACAGCAGGAGTAGTAGCAGGACCCCAGCAGAATTCCAGATCAAAAGACAAGTGATAGAAAGACATAAAAAGGTGAATAAGCCTTTTTATAAAGAAAAAACTTATTTTTCCCTATAAAAATAAATGTGAAGCCTAAGGAGCATCAGGAAAATACCTACACATAGATCTACCTGTTTGAGTGCAAAGTAATGGTATATGAGTACCGGGAAGGTAAGGGACAAAAAAACGTTACCTCCACTGAATCCACAGATGACAAAGGAATCTCTTCTCAAACATTAACTAATTAATTGGTAATGGTCCTGGTAAAGCTGCACAGTCCATTAAAGGAACCACTAGCCACACACAGCTATTAGCATTTAAATTTAAAATAATTAAATTTAAAATTCAGTTCCTTAAGCCACATTTCAAATGCTCAATAGCCAGGAATGGCTTGTGCCTAGAACAATGGAGAGCCTCTAGAGTATAAATTGAAAAGCATCCTGGGACCTCACGGGAAATCAGAAAAAAAAAGTACAAGAATGAGGTAGCTACCTCAGCATTAGGATATATTTTTGTCTTTTTTTCTCTGCCAAATTCCAGGCACCTATAGTAGTATCTAGCACATAGTGGCAGTCAATAAATAGCAATGACAATTGCTACTGTCACTGACACTATGTATCCCATTATTTCATCACATAAATTCAAAGTGAGCTAAAAGCTCTTTGTGGATACGTGTACCCTAAAAACATGCCCTCTGATTCTTTAAATTGAAGAGCAAAGATTAATAGACATGGCAAGAAGCACAATTTTCTGGGCAGAAAACTTTAAATGGTATAAAATTGTTTAATGTGCTGTTTGATGTGCATTCCAAAGAACGTCCTGCACAGGCATTGCAGTCCTACATACCTGTTAATGGTATCCAGGTACGGGCAGTGGCGGCTCCTCCGGTCCTCAGAATCCACGCGGCCATTCTTTGCTGAAAGGAAAATCACCATAGACCGTGAACATGGGAAACCTATACTCAGGGTCAAATACCCAAACAGAAATGGGAAAAACTAATCAGCGTGAGCTCCCACACATGTGTCCTGGCAACTCTCTGAAAAGCCCACTAATGGAATGAGCCACAAACTGAAACAATACAATACATTTGAAATACATACAACCAACAAATGATTTTTTTTGCAGATTACATACATAAAGAAATCTGGTGAAGCGATAAAAAACAGACAACCCAATAGAAAATGAAGAATACAGCCCACAAACATATAAAAATATGTTCAACCTCATCAATAATCAAGAAAATGCAAGTCTCCTTGCACAATAATATACCACTTCACACCTACCAGAGCAAAAGATAAAATCAGAAAATTCCAAATGTTGGCTAATAGGCAGAGCAATGAGAATGTTCATGTCCTGCCAGTGGGAGTGAAATCTGTTACAACCTCCTGGCAAACAGCACAGCAAGATCAAAGCTGAAAATCTGCAGACCTTTTGACCCAGCAATTTCTCTTCTATTTATATACTGCAGAGAAATTTTTGCACACATGCACCAGGAGTACTAAAAAACATTTATAGCAGCAATGTTTGAAAGAGTCCAGACAGGAAACAATCCAAATATCTACCACAAATAAAATGAAGAAATATATTTTCATATATCACTAATGGAACACCATGTAGCCATGAACATCTATCTGGATGAACCTCAAAAATATGGCTAGCAAAAAAGAAAAAAAAGGCAAATCAGAAGACTACACATGGTGTGATTCCATTTATATCAAATACAAAATAAAACATGGTACTACTTACAGATGCATCTATGAGGTAAAACTATAATAAAAGATGGGATTAGGAAAAAATTCAGAAGTGATTACCTAAGCAAAGAAGGCAGATACAACTGGGAAAAGGACTAGAAGACCTTCTCCAGTTCTGCTTTTTCCCACTTCTTAAGCTGAACAGTGTTGGGAAGCAATTTTCCGAGGGTCTTCTCATGTTTCCACACATATTGTGACCAGAGGCACTAATTGCCTGCAAACTATCTTGTCAAGGATGGTTATATAGTAAACCACCTTAGAAGAACAAGATAATACCTCCCTACAGAACAATGGGGAGGCAATCTCACAGCCCACTGTAAATACTCAGGCTCTCTAAACTCACAGTTCCCCTCCTGCAAGGCTGCCCAATGGGCCCACTGGGTTCCCTTCATGTTGCACTATGGGAACTGACTGAGGAAATGACACCAATGCTCCATTCTGACCACTGTTACTTCTGTAATCAATTGTCTCAGGCCCAATAGTCCCACGTCTTCCGTCAGCATCCTTGAAACTGTGAGAGCCTAATTTGGTAGCTTGCAAATAGGGTAAAATCTCAGATCCTTCACAGTTCTTGACAAGCGGTAGATTTAACAGTGTACATCCACACTCTTCTTTACAATGTACTTCTGCATTACATCCAGCCCGTCTTAGTACCTGTGATCTATTTCATGATTAAAGGAAAAGAAAAAAAGAAAAGACAATGACAACAACTGGGATCTCAATGTGTCCCAGAGAAAACAATCTACATACCACAACTCCACAAAACATCTAACAAACAACTTCTCCAAAGAAAGGGAAACGAGGCTGACAGAGTGTTTAAGTAAAGAAAATTAGAGAATATCCTGAAATTACTAACTAGATTATTCAAAGACTATCAAGCACTTTCTATGAGCAATGTGATATCCTGAACCATATGTGTAATGCAAAAAAATGTCAAACACAGGACCCTAAGCAAGAAATTTAAGAGTTAATACAAAAGTATAATCACATAAGGACCTGGTCAGGTAGCTCAGTTGGCTAGAGCGTCGTCCCCATACACCCACCAAGATTGTGGGTTCAATCCCACTCAGGGCACATACAAGAGTCAACCAATGTGCCCTGGCTGGTGTGACTCAGTGGACTGAGTGCCAGCCTGTGAACCAAAGGGTCACTGGTTCCACTCCCAGTCAGGGCACATGCCTGGGTTACAGGTACAGTCCCTGGTTGGGGCATGTACAAGAGGCAACCAATCCGTGTTTCTCTCTTAGGTTGATGTTTCTCTCCTCTTTCTCCCTCCCTCTCCCAACTCTATAAATAGTTTTTGAAAATCAATGTTTCTAACAGCAATAACTTAAAGAAAAAGAGTATAATCACATACAGATAATAAGGACCAGAAGCAGAATTATAAAGTCTTGGAGAATGAGAAATACCTTCACCCAAAGCCCTACCCTTAGCATGTAGCCTAGTAACACCCTTCACCAGCTCCTTTAGTAAGGTCCTAAAAACTCATCAGGAAACAAGTATATAGAAACACGATCAAGTCAAGAGTTACAAGTTCACAGAAGCAAAAGATGTAACTGAGGTAACGGAAAGTTTCAGAAGTGGTGGAAACCTATTTCATGATTGGTGAGATATGGTCAAGTTGAAAATTACTACAGAAGCAGGAGTGCAGTGGGGGGGGCAAGGAAAAGAACAGTGACAGGGGCAGCTGTCAGAAAGACTTCAAAGGAGACGAGTTCCAGCTCTATTTCCACCAACTTAGAGAGACAAACACATGAAACGCGCTCTCTCAAAGTCACAGAATCAAGATTAGAATCCAGACTTTCAGCCTCTCAACGCTGACCAACTCTGAATAGTCTAAGTCCAGAAATTACAACCACACTCAGTCCTCAGATGTTTTGCAAAAACTGAAAGAGGTGACACCTGTAAAATACTTAGCACAACGCCTGGCCCGCGTTGGGCATTAGATGAAGAAAAGCTGCTGCTGCTGCTGTTAGAAACATTATAACTATTATTATTACTATTGTTATTAACAATAACATTGTAACTGTTGTTATTAAGACGTACTATCCTCATTAAGACGCAGTCGAGAGCCGAGTCAAGGACCCTGGTGAAGTATGGCGTTCCCCCTGGTAAGAAAAGTAAGGAGAAAAAGAACTCAAAAGTAGGCCCGAGTCCTGTCCTGCCCCGCGCACCTCGCACCTCCCGCTCTGGTTCGGAGTCTTCGTCCGCCTCGCGCTCTCGCTTCACCCGCACGGTGGGCACCAAGGGCGCCGGGGCCTCCCGCGCGCTCGCCTGCTCGACCTCCCGCTTCACGCGCACGGGGCTACCCCTGGTGATCGGTGTATCGGTCTCCCGCTCCCGATCTCGCTCACGCTTGACGCGACCCGAGCTGACTCGAGACTCGGATTCGCGCTTCCCGCGGTTGGAACCTCGAGACTCCCGTTTGGACCGGCCGGACATAGCCACTACCGGCCGAGTAGCACCGGGGCCCGGCGAGCAGCAGTGGCAGCGCAAGCAAACAGCCAATCAGAAGCAGCGCTGTTATCCAGCTCAAAGTTCTCTACCAGTCGCCAACGGGGACAAATCAACTCACAGGAAACTGGGAAGTACTTTGCTTTTTGCAGCCTCTTTATGGCTGCGCGCGCAGCTGAGAACCATCTGGAGGACTACTGCCACCTTACCCGAAATTTCCTGTTTAAAGTGACTGGAACTTTTTACTGACTGTGAATTCTGGATTAAAAAAAGCTCCCATTGGAAAGCAGATTTTTTCAGGACACTATGTGCCTCGAAACCAAAATTGGGAGCGTCTCCGCGCTTCAGAGGCCGACACCTCTGCATAAGAGAACTAAGCGACATCCCCAAATTATCCCCTCCCTGCAGTAACCCTGAGTCTGTAATTAATTCCACATTTAGAGGATTAGTCTTGTTATCACACAATAGTGAAAACGTGAAACAAGGAATTTACAGTGATGCTAATAAAGCCGAAGCCTCAGGGCCTGTGACTGTCACGACTCGGAACTTTCTTTGTACAGCTCAACTGAGGTGTCTTGACACAAAATAGCACGTTTTAGTGTGCAATTGTCTCAAAACTGCCAGATGGATATACACAAAACCAGCACCACGACCAAGATAATGAATCTACCCGCCAGCCCCCAAAATGTCTGCTTTGTCACTACAGGTTAGCTGGCAATTTTCTAGTTTCATATATAAGCACACGGCGCATCCTTTTCGACACAGTCCCTTCCCCTCCGCTGTATTTCTTTCGAGATTCATCCCTGTCGTGTCAATCGCATGTTTACTGATCAGCGGTGTTCAACTCTGTGTGCGCGCGCACCACGGATTGTCCCAGTTCTAATCACGAATTCCTAATCTTGTCTGTTTGTTTGTTTTAAGGGGGACTCGAAAATGGCACAAGCTCAATGACCCCCTGAAAGCTGCGGGTCCTCCCAGGGCTGGGCCCGGGCCGTAACGGGACAACAGTAAAGCTCCGGCACAAGGCCCAGGGGCCGCTGCAGGTCTTGCTAGAGCACTCGCCTCATCAAAAGCTCTCGAGGAGCTCTCCAGTCCCCATTTACAAATGAGGAGACTGAGGCACGGCGGGGTTCAGTAGTCAGCCGAGGTCACGCAGATGGTGACGACGCTTCACAGCACCCTAACCCTAGAGAAAGGATGGGAAGGCTCCACAGCGAACGCTGAGTGGTGCAATGGGTGCAGAATCGTCTGACGTAGCAGCAGTAAGCCTAAATCCTCCATTCTCAAGGTAATGTTACAAAGAAAAGACGCGCGCGTTCACCACACCCCCACGCTAGGAACTCCGCGCGTGGTGCCGCTTGGCCCCGCGGCCCTTCCGGGCGGAAGATCTGGGCGCTAGGCCGGAAGGCGAGCGAGGAGCGCCCCGAGCTCCCCGGAAGGGAGGGCGGCCGTTGGGGTGACGGCTGCTCCGCGCACAGAGCTCCAGATGGAAGCCGCACCGAACCCAGGGGCAGGTGTTTGTTGCAAGCCCGGCGGGCGACTGGACATGAGCCACGGCTTCGTGCACCACATCCGGCGGAATCAGCTCGCCCGGTACTGTCCCACCCCGTCGCCCTCCTCCCGCCCCTGCCTAGCCCGGCCCGGCCAGGCTGGCTGTCCCTGACTCCCACTCGGCTCCCCTCAGGGACGACTACGACAAGAAGGTGAAGCAGGCGGCCAAGGAGAAGGCCAGGAGGCGGCACACGCCCGCACCGACGCGGCCCCGCAAGCCGGACCTGCAAGTGTACCTCCCGCGACACAGAGGTGAGTCCTCCCGTCCTGCCTGCCTTCTAATTCAAGCTCGCGCTCTCTTCTGGCCCTGGCCCCTCTGCCTCAACGCACTCCCCCTCTCTATATGGAAAAAAGACGGAAAAACATATTTATTTCCTAAGGCTCAGTTCATTAAGTCCCTTCTCAGAACCTCCACTTGGACGGTCCCCAATCTCCGACCAGTCATTCTTCCTTGGAGAACAGGGAGGGCTCGTGGCCCCCAGTTAAACATCATTATTACAAGACATACTTTGGAGCCAACAGGAAGTTGCCTGCCAGTTTGCCCCATTATCCTGTATATTAGTATTCCCACTACCTAACGGATAAAAAGCTGGGCACAGATGTAGGCGACCAGGACATAATTATGGACTGAAGCCTCAAACTAGCAAAAGGCCTTTTTCCCCAGTTTTCTGAGACCTCGAGTTTAGAATAGTTAACAAATGATGCCAGATTTGTTGAGCATTACTTGAAGTGTTGTTCGGCTTCTGTACATTATCATATGGTTATCAAAGAACTGCTTAAGGCAAGAATTGTTGTTTCTGTTTCACAACCAGAAAACAGGCACAGATAGGTCAAGTAACTTGCCCAAAATCTCAGAGCTAGTAAATGACAGCCTGCATTTGAACCCAGGCTGAGCTCTATCCACCTCTCCACTATCTTTCAACCCTACTCACTAGACAAGTGTATACTGTATACCTACTGTATGGCAGCTCTGTGCTGGCCCTGGAGCAGGGACACAAAGGTAAACAAAACTCCTGACTAGCATTACATTTCAGATACAAACACACTCACTAAAAAGTTGGGGCTTTTATCTCTGGCCAGGGCCTCCAGCAGCCTTCCCCTCTTCTCTCTCTCATTCATCCTTCCAGATTGCTCTACCCACCCAAGCAACCCAGACTGTGAAGAGTCCGGTGAAAGCAGCAGTAGTGGAGGCTCCGAGCCAGAGCCTTCTAGCCATCAGCTCTTCTGCCTAGAGTATGAGGCGGACAGCGGAGAAGTCACGTCAGTTATCGTGTATCAGGTACGCCTGGTGGAAACAGCTACAGCTTGAAGGTCCTAGGAACTGGTAGAAATCACTGCCAGCCCACAAGCCACTGCTTTCATCAGGGTCAGAGGGAAGTGTCTGCTCCATATGGGAGCATAGACTGCTGGGCAATGCCTTTGAGCACAACTTCCATCACACAGTGATCCTCAGTGGGCAACAGAGAGGGCTCATGACCCTCAGTTGAGAATCACTGTTACAGGGGATACCTGGGAAATGACAGGCACTGGAAAGAAGTTATGAATCAAATGGAGTTCTTTGAGAGTATTATCTAGGGACAGGGCAGGTTGTCTTTCCAGAAGAGGCCAGGCCCTGAGCTTCCTGACTCTTCCCCCACGTAGGACGATGATCCAGGAAGGGTGAGTGAGGAGGTGTCAGCACACACGCCTCTGGATCCACCCATGCGAGAGGCCCTCAAGTTACGCATCAAGGAGGAGATTGCAAAGCGCCAGAGCCGACACTGACCAGGCTGAAGGCATTCCCTCCAAGCTGGAGTCACTGCCCAGGGAGTTCACCCCTAGATTGAGGAGGCCAGGACCAGTCTAGGCTGATCTTGAGACACATACACACAAACGCCTCCCACAGCTGCTAGAAAAGGATTGTGCCTGACCAACTCCCTTGTAGCCAGTTTTTCTTGTATTTTGGCCCATTTGACCAGCCTGATTTGGGATTTTTGAGAATTTTTGGCTAGTTTGGTGTTCTAAGAGCAGAGACTCCCAGGAGAGCCAAGGTTTAGAAGCCTTATGCCAATGTGCTGCTTTCTCGATGAGTTCATATGCCCTGGGACACCTGGGCACTGCTGCTCCACCCAGCTCCGTGGGCTGTGTTTGTTACTTTATGGTTCCTTTCTACCGTGGATCTGCTTGCTTTCATTCATGTTCTTCTAGATCTTTTTTTTTTTTCCTGTTTCTTTGTTCTTTCCTTCATCTTTTGGTCTCAGAGTCCATCAGTTCCGCCCTGCCTCGCAATGTGATTATACACCTCCAGCTGCCGAGGACTGAGGAGGTGTGGGGTCCTGGTGGCATACCTTTCTGATGAGCTCTTCCAGTAATCTAATATCAGTACAGGGAGTGGTGTTCATTTTCGAGGCTGACTTGCAAGCATGTCTCTTTCTCCTTCCATGGCTTTTTCAAGTATCTGTCAGGTTCCACGGTTTTGCACCATCTAGATAAGGAGACTTAGGAAGATGATGCCAAAACTAAATTTCAAAAATTTCGTGTAGCAAAACCTTCCTTGGTTAAGACTACAGAATTCTAGCTTTCAACTTTACCCCTAAAGGGGAACTATCAAAACATGCTTGAAACTGCCCCTCCAAATGTGATTTAACAGTCTTGAACTGTTAAAGAGAAATTCAGCAGCAATAATTGCCTGTTTAGAACCATAGTTGCAAAGATTAAAAAGGCACAATGCCCCAGAGGAAATGACATGAATGTCTCTCATTCCTGCCCCATTCCTTCTCCTTTCATCTTCCAAAAGATAATCTCCCAACAAATCCTTTGAATAAACATCCCAGGAATATCAGTGCTTTCCCCTAAGTGAACATTTTTCCTAATGCAGGTTTAAGCTGAATTCTGAGAAATCCACAGGGCATCCATTCTGTTCCCTGCCACTTAAGTTTTCCAGCACATTAGCCTAACCTCAGTGACTTGAAATTTGGGGGTTATGTGAGCCCACAAGCACTGAGACTTACTGAAACCAAAGTCCCCCTGCCCCAGGGGTTTCTCCACATCAGGGTCTCAAGATCAGTCTAGCTGGTCCATCTCAGCAGTTTTTCTCTTAGAGGACACCTGAGGGCACTCTTAGAGCACATTGTTAAAATGCAGCTAGCTATAGCTTGCAGTGACAGAAGAATGCCAGAAGGTGAGTGAGGTGGATAAGTTAAAAAGACCTGGTTGTGAAGGGACCACAGTGCTCCTGACCCAAAGAGCTGGCCCAAGGTTAAAGGCCTTAACCTTGCCAGTCCTGAGCACAGTTCTACTTTTAAAGGAGAAAGTCTGCCCTCTATTTATTCAGCTGGACTCCAAGTGCCTTTTGACTTAACAATGTTAACTACCCTCCAGAGCTTCCTGCGTGAAGGAGGCTGTGCCATCATCCCAATCTCCCTGCAGCTCAGAGAACCAGTTATTTTAGTCTTCCAGCTCTTCAACTGCTCTTCTGACTTGGACATAAAATCTCATTGGAACTCTTGGGCTTCCCAACCTGGAAATACCTTTGGGGTCCATCCTCTCACAGCTGAATGGCCTGCTTCCTGGATTTATTATAGAAATTTAGAAACAAGACCAGAGGAGGTTGGGCACAGCACCTGGAAGTTTAGCCTCTATTCTGTTTTGTGAGAAGGGAAGCATGTACCTACTGTCTTTATGTGTTTGTCATGTAACCCTTACACACTCAGGTAAGAAACTGATGGGAACTGCTTGCATGTAAATTTTTTCTTAAAGCACTTTGCCTATCAAGTGCATACAAAATATTTTCCATTCAAGAAAGCATTCTAATTCTTAGCGAATTTATGCAGTATGACTATAAATCACAAAGCCTGGTACTCACTGAGGTTGTTCTTCAGAGAATTATTGGCGATGAGGCTGCCATTGCTCCAGGCGTGCCTGAAATGTTCCTCTGGTGATGGCCCTCAGCCATCAGAGCTTTCTAGCACAGGCTCATTGGTTATTGCCACCCCTTATCTGGGACCCAGTTTATTCACTAGGCTTGCCTCCAGACATCTTTCAGCTGTTTTCAGATCGGTGCTTTGCCATCAAGGGAAACAAATGTTCAGAGCATTTCCCACAGGCTCTAGCTGTTCCCAGACGGACTGGCCAGTGCTGTGTGGTGCGGTGGCAACCGCGCTGGACTAGCTGGAGCTTTCCAGCAGGCTGCTGCAGATTCGACACCCACTTGACTAGATGCATTCTTGGCTATCTAAAAAAAAAGTCTGGTAGCCTGATAGGTATCTTATATAAGTGTTCCTTCACTTACTGAGGGTAAGCCTTGGATTTTAAGGTTTTGTGTTTCCTGGGCCACAGTGGGGGGTACAGAAGGAAGCTGGGGTTTGTAGGGGTTTGGGCTGTGCAAAAATAAACACCGAAGCTGGAGTTCCAGCCAGTTGGCAAGCATGGAAATCTTTGACGAACGAAAAGCAAGAAAAGAATGTAAAGCTTTTTGTATTGAGTAAGAGAGTAGGAGCCTGTGGAGGCTGGCCAGATAGCAGGACCAGCGTGAGCAGTATCAAATTCTCCCATGGAAGAGCCTTTGAAAGGAACATTCCATCTCCACAGTCTCTCTCCCCTGAGGGCACTGCCAACTAGAGGTGAGCCTAGGGTAGTGGGTATTCAACCTGCTGTGCATTCGGTGTGATCTGGAGGTGGTTGGGTAGTACATCCCAACTGGTTTACCAATATAAATGAAACCTTTATATATAGAAAGACAAATAAGGACAGATTATTTTCCTACCTCTGAGCCTTTTGGGAGAATCACAGTGGAATGTTGAAAATTATTTGAACATTTTAAGCTCCCTCCTTGAATTCCTCGCCCTGAGGAATTAGATGGCTAAGAAGCTGTAAGGCCCTGATGGGTGTGGTTCAGTTGGTGAGCACTGTACCACAAAGCAAAAGGTCGCTGGTTCAGTTCCCAGACAGGGCACATGCCTGGGTTACGGGTTCAGTCCCTAGTTGGGGTGTGTACAAGAGGCAACCGAGTGATGGTTCTCTCCCTCTCTGTCTCCCGTCCCTTCTCTCTCAAAATATGTAAGTAAAATATTTTTTTAAAAAGAAGCCATAGGCACCCACCCCAAATTTCCTCAGTAATTGGAGTGATACTAGAAATGAAAACCTGAGTGAAGAGCTCCCCTGCCTTCTCAGAGCCACTGGAATGGCAGACTGGTCACACTGCTTATGCTGTGATGTTAAATGTATAAAAAGCCATATAGTCTTCTGTTTTCTCATTTCAATGTTTCTGCTTTGTGGATGAATAAAGTGAAGTATGCAAATAATTTGAAAATACTGGAAGGAAGGTACTTTTCAAAGACAGTATTGTTTTTAACCAATAAACGTTATTTTTACAGCACTGTTTTTGCCAAGAGTTGTGAAATCACTTATGTGTGTAAGGAAAGTGAAGGTTAAATGCCTGCCCCTGACATCATTCAGCACCACAGAATCAGCATTTGAAATCTTATCTCTTGCTTTAGCCTATTTTAAGAACTGTCCTGGTAGGAACATAACATGTGGCTTTGGAGCTGGAAGGGACTTTTAAAGACATCTGGTCCTACTTGTCTGATACATGACTCCTCCCTTACCAACTACACATGAAGAGCCTTTTAGTCCCAGGGAGCTCCATTTTGAGGGGTAATTCTATTTTAGGGACTACTCATAATGTCATATTAAGCCAAAATCGTCCTTCTTGTCACAGCTCTACAGTGCATGTCTACCCAGTTTATTTTAAAACAGCCAGTTGAGAATTTGAGTAGTCCTCTGGGGCCAACCCCAAGATAAAGGTTGGACAGGAACCCAAACCCAGATCAATAAGAAACTGTTGATTAACAATGGCAAAGCTACTGATGAAGTAGGATAAGGTGAGGGTTCACAGCACCACTGGGCAGAGAAACACACCTGAGTAAGACGATGGAGCCTGTGAATAGAAAAGAGGGACCCCTTTGTCCTGGGGCACGGAGTACAGCCAGCAGCAGCTGGACTGAGTTTTACACCCCACTGGTTGGTCCAGCCTGGTCATCTTGTAATCAGTACAGCCACGCTTCCACTACTTGTCCTGATGTGATTTGGAAAAGGTCTCCAACAGGTTTCCTCTTTCCATTTTAACTGCCACTAGATCCAAAAAAGTTTTCTTTTTTCAAGCCATTGTCCAGCTTATCTGCTTCCTTTTCCTCACAGTACTGGACAGTTACCTTTGCCTCACCAATGCTGTGGGACTTCACAACTCCCTGCCTCCTGGCAGCTTGGGCCCATGCTCTTAAGATAATGATTTGTTGGCGCCAGTGTCGTCTCACAAAACCTCCCAACAGATGCCGGGCTTCCTTTTAGAGTTCCAGGCACCCTTCCGGTATGTTCAAAGAAGTATTCCGCGCTTTTAACTAGGGAAAGAACAAGGAGGGCACTCTTGCCCTGTAGGTTTTGGTGAAGCTGGTAGGTAATTTATTTCCACAATATCCTGCTTCCTTTTCTTAAATTGCTCTGGGTCTCCCACCTTCCTCTATTGCATTACCAACACCTGGCCATGTGTGTCCATTTAGAATTGGTCTCTGCGTTAAGTGTTGAACAGTGGGGTAACATATTTTCGACACTGACTTCTGGACAGTAATACTATGTGTACTTGTACCCTTGAAAATGTATCCGGTGAAAGTAGCACCCTCCAAAATTTGTTATGTCCGAGCAAGCATAAGTCAAATCATGGGTGCTTGACCTTAAGGAATAATTAAGGCTTCTCTACGAGACACCTAGCCTGGGACAGAGGCAGACACGGGGCGCCACGATGAGGGAGATGACCCGGAGTGACCCAGAGTCTAAATTGTCCGCCCTTCCCTGCCGCGGAATGTACCCAGAGGCGGAGGGAGGCTACCTCCAGCCACGTGCACAATGACGATCACCAGTGGTGCTGGAAGGTGCTGCCCCACCCCCGGCTTCCCGCCTCCCGAACCTTCCACTGCAGGAACGGAAACCAGGACTATCCTTTCGGCATCTCGGAGTCACAGCCGCTGCCGGAGTCCTCGTGCCCGGGTCCCCAAGGCTGGGCAGCACGTCCATTGCACGGGTCTCTGCGCTGGGGCTCAGGATTTGTAGTCCGCAGCAGAGCACGGGCCCGCGGGGCAGGGACTCCAGGTCCCGGCGGGCGGCGCGGTGCAACGCGGCCTGGGCTGGGGGCGTGGCCGCCGGCCCTTTAAACCTGCAGGGCCGCTTTGAGGGCCGCAGCCCCGGATGGCGCCACGCCGGACTGAGTAGTGTGCGGCAGCCGCAGGGCGCTTTGGGGAGGTGCGTACTGGGCCCCCTACTTCTCTCAGGACCCCCAAGGATCACCGAAGAAGGCTTGTTTCCCGGGTCCAGAGTCTCGCTGGCCACGGGCTCCAGGCGCCCACGCGGGCCGGGCTGGGATTCCCGCTTGAGCCCGCCCTTCCCCAGGGTACCGTAGTCGCGTGGTTGTCTGTGTGCGGCCGCCCCTACCGGGCCTGGATACCCTCCAGGCTTTCTTTGGCGTGGCCCCTAGACCGTCCTAACTGTAGCGGGGCGTCCAGCCTGGCTACCTCAGGCAAGGGTGACTACTACCTGTGCAGATGTTATGGCGCCGCCTGAGTCCCTGAGCATGCCGGTGGCTTTTGGGTGGGACACAGAGGCCCCGGTGGGTGCCAGAGGTGACCACATTCTGGTGTGGGTTGAACCCAAAGTGTGGGCACTCTGAGCTCCAGTGGGTGTCCCGAATCGGGTGATGCCCTAACACCCCCGCCTCTTAGGGCTTTAGCCATTCACTGGACCCTGGACTTTGACCCCTCTCTCTCCACCAGGCTGGGGCAGTTGATGGTTTTGGAGAAGTATCTTAAGGTAGCTGGCCCTGCCCCCTCCTCCCCACCTGCCTCTTGTCATCCCTCCCACACCACTACCACCCTGGCTCCCCCCCCCCATGACCGCCTGGATCCTCCTTCCTGTCAGCTTGTCAGCATTCTCCATCACTGGCCTATGGACTGTGTAAGTAAAGAGGGGGAGGGGGGAGACAGCAAGGAAACAAAATGGGCCCAGGCTGAGGAAGGACAGGAGTTTGATGGGACACACAAAGTCCCTTGTCCTGTTGCAGGCTCCAGGGTGATATCCAGGGTCACTCTGTCTCCAAAGCCTGGCCTGATGCCTGGGCATGCAGTCAGTTGCTTGGGACAATTTGTCCAGCAAGGTGGCCCCGACAGACCTACTGCTAGTCAAGAGCAAATTCCAGAGATCCTCTCGTTTGCAGCCATGCTGTGGGTTCTAGTGTGGCATCAGGCCTCAGGGCCACCCCAGCTTGAATCCCTAGCTAGGCAATGAGGCTAAATGGAGCCAGAATCAAGAGAAAAAACAGTGGTCAGTGGGGGAAGGCTGGGCTTGGCTGGGAGGGTCGTCAGATGACAGTTCTGCTCCCACAGGTATGCCATGGCCGTGATGAACCGCCACGTGTGCCCTGTGGAGAACTGGTATGGCGCACTCTGCAGACAGCTTCACTCTAAAGCTCCCTTCATCTCTGTTCCCTCTTGGGCCAGGGCTGCTGCAAGCCAGACGGAGACCCTGAGCCTCACTGCTCTTCTTTGACATTGGCGCGCCTGCCCCTCCCCAGGCATGGCTTTGTGCCCACTTACCTGCTTCCCACCATCCCTTTGCCCCTTTGGCTTTGTCTCAAACAGGCCCTGAGAAGTGGGCTCTTCTGCTCCCTGATAAGGGAGAAGGTCTGATAGGGTGGTATCTGAAGTAAAGGCCGAGTGGTTAGGGAAACCCAGTTCCACCAATCTACTCTGTCCTGCCTTCCAGGTCTTACAACGAGTCCTGCTCTCCTGACCCCGCTGAGCAAGGGGGTCCCAAGACCTGCTGCACCCTGGACGATGTCCCCCTCATCAGGTAAGGCCTGGGAACAGGGCAGATCAGAGATCCAAGGCACCTATAGACTCCCAGCCAAGCAAAGGCCTGTCCCAAAGGGTCTCACAGGAATAATAATTATTATTAAGAGCACTTAATAACAGTGCTCCTTGACAGTTACTGTGTGCTAGGCACTGTGCTGAATGCTTTACATGAATAACGCCATTTAATTCTCTCAGCACTGAGGCAGCTATTGTTTTCACTATTTTCTAGGCAAGGAAACCGAAATTGAGGTATGTCGTCCATTTAGGTCACAAAGCTGTTAAGTAGAGATAGCTAGATTTAAGCTCAAGCCCTCTGATTGCCCAGCCTAAGATCTGGCTCAAGGACAGCCAGACCAGCTACAGACCTCGACAGTCTTGGGGAGTCCAAGAAGTCTCGGGGTCTGCCCAGCAATCCTGGGTACTTCCAACCTGTCACACAAGAGCTCTGCTTTATTTGGAGGGGAGGGAGTGCCAGCCTGGGACCAGTTTGTAAGAAACAGTGGTCTTTCTCATAAATCAGTGGCTTAAATCAAGCACAGAGAAAGCAAGTGGGCCAGAAGGGGGGCCCCTCTGGTGCTCCTGCCCCTCTCTCACTTTGTCCTTGCCCCCCTCCCCTCAGCAAGTGCGGCACATATCCCCCAGAGAGTTGCCTCTTCAGCCTCATTGGCAACGTGGGTGCTTTCATGGGTGAGTTGTGCCCTTAGCCCCCCTAGCCAGCCCGGTCCAACCCATCCCTTCGCACTCTCCCCCCAGGAAGCCCTTGCTTACCAAGGGCTGCCCTGCCAAGCCCACCCAACCAAGGGCTAAAGCAAGAGGGGCCACTTCTGCCCGTTTCGTGAAAGTCAGAGGCTGACTCCCACACAGCCACTCTGCTGGCTGGAACCTGAGGAAACCCAGTTCACCACCCACCCATCTATTCCCTTGTGGCTCTCAGAATGTCTGAAGGGGTGAGAGCTAGCAGGCTCCACTCATGCTCTTCTTCCCCAGTGGCCCTGCTCGGCCTCCTGCTCTACGGGCAGCTCCTGGAGCAGAGTCGGCATTCCTGGATTAACACCACAACACTCATCACAGGCTGCACCAATGCTGCAGGCCTTGTGGTGGTCGGGAACTTTCAGGTAGACCCACCTATCCACCTCTTGAACTTCCCCTAAAAGGGTAGGCTGTCTGCTGGGACCCTCAGTCTCCTGAGGGTTGACCCAAGATACAGGGGTAGCCCTTCAGGGTTGGGGGTGAGGGAAGCAGGGCCTGGGAGAAAAAGGAAGAGAAAGAAGAGCTATGAAGGGGTCAGAGAAACAGGGCTACTAAACTGATAAGCCTTCTCTCTGGGCCTAGGTGGATCATGCCAAGTCTCTGCATTACATCGGAGCCGGTGTGGCCTTGCCGGCCGGGTTGCTGTTTGTCTGCCTGCACTGTGTCCTCTCCTACCATGGGGCCACCGCCCCCCAGGACCTGGCTATGGCCTACCTGAGGATTGTGTTGGCAGCCATCGCCTTTGTCGCCCTGATCCTCAGTATCCTTCCAAGATAGCCCAGCCCTTCTCTCACCCAGGATGGGGAGAGAATGGCACACCTTCCAGGTAACACTGCCCAGTGTGGTCTTCCACACCCTCTCCTGAGATGTCAGGCCTAGTCCTTTGTCCCAGCATAGTTACAGATCCGGGAAGGTAGGTGTGTTGCCAGTCCCCCACACATCCTACTGGACCTTTCCTTAGCCCCATTCCAGGCGGCGTCTTCTTCGTCCATGAGAGTTCTCAGCTGCAGCACGGGGCAGCCCTGTGCGAGTGGGTGTTTGTCATCGACCTCCTCATTTTCCACGGCACCTTCTGCTACGAGTTTGGGACAGTCTCCTCAGAGACACTGGTGGCTGCACTGCAGCCTGCTGGCCGGGCCTGCAAGTCCTCCGGGAGCACCAGCACCTCCACTCACCTCAACTGTGCCCCTGAGAGCATAGCCATGATCTGAGGTCTGGGGAGGGTGGCTGGCCCAGCCTCCACTGCTCCCTGCCTATGTCTTCTTTGCATTTATTTTGTACCAAAAACAATTTTAAGAAAGTATTCTGTTGGGATATAGGCTTCCTTGCCCCTGGACGAGGAGCCATCCCACACCCACCTGTGCCATAGAGGAGCGGGCCCTGGCAGCTGCCTAAGCTGTGCATGACCCGCCCCCCACTGTTTCTGTTTAAAGGTCACATATCCGCAGTCACCCAGCCAACCCTTCAGGTGCCTTCTATTCCCCAGTTGCAGGGCCAGATCACTGGGGTTTCGTGCTGCAGGAATTGGGGGCTGGGAACGGCAAGGATAAAAGTGCTGGGGGTAGGGGCATGCCTTAGTATGTGGGAAGGCCCACTTTTGGGCCCTGGGATTCTTCACTGTGCCCCTTACTTTTTTTAGGGCAAATAACAGCAGAACCATGTGGATATTTTAGTACTTTTATATGTATATATATATATATCTATTAAAAGAATTCTAATTTGCATGTTTGTAGTCTGTTCTGAAGAGTGAGAGGGCCTGATTCAGGGCAGCTTTCCCTAGGAAAGAACAGGAGGAAGCCCGTGCCCCTGGAAAGAGTCCTGAGTGCCCAGCACTCTGAGAGCAGGGCTGCCAGAAACAAAGGATGGCAGGTGCTAGCCAAACACCCCTCAAGAGCCTGAAGCCCTGTTTGGGCTTTTAAGCAGTTTAAAGAACTGACTGATCTGATCATTCCACACTTCCTTCACCCACTCAAAGTCTGGTTTGAAGTTTGATTCCTTAGTATAAGGGGATGGGGGTGCAGAGGGGTGTATAAAGAGCAGCTTTAAAAATGTTAGAAGCAAGAAGAAAGTGCGTGGGATTCCAAGGTTGACTAAAAATTGCAGGGGGAAAGGGATGCATCTTTAAATGTCTGCTGGGTGCCAGACCATGACATATTTTGCTTTCTGGCCACAAACACATAGGCTCAAGCCCTAGCTGGTCCAGTGGCCAGGTTCTTGACCTGGGCCTCCACTGCCCTCAGGCCAGCAGGCTTGGCAGGGAAAGTTGTATATCCTAGTGTCTTCTGTAGTCCAGGCCCACCTTCCCCAATAGCAGTAGGGCCCTTGTGAGGGTGCAGAACCCCTGCCCAGTCCTGTGTGCAATGCAGTCACAGGGTAGGTAAAGAAACCTTTAATGAGGATTCAAGGTACAGGAGGAAGATGAGGACCACTTCTCAGCCCCAGGCACCTCATGTGTACATGGCTCCGTGCAGGTTCTCCAGTCGGTGCTTCTGCTGCTGCTTGCGAGCCTGAAGGAAAGAGGCAGGGGCCATATCTGAGGGCTTGTAGGTGAAGGGATGGCAGCTTTGGTGGAACTAGCTCTCACTGTTCTCAGGCCCCTGACATGAGATGCCCCTCACCAAAGTCACAGGGAACACAGCCAGAGTCAGGGACCCGAGACCTACCCAAGCATGCTGAGGTGGGAGATCAAGAACAGCCTGAGGGAGCCCTATTACCACCTCCTCCACTTACCACCAGCTCCTACCTTATCTCGTCTGTGCTCCTCGTAAGTGTCGTCATCAGTGGGTAGCTCATGGCGGCACAGGGGACAGGAATTTGTCTGGGTAAAACAGGAATAAAAACACTAGGTAAAACTGTTCCAGCCCAGGTCTGATCTTTCGAAGCTAATATCCATCCCCTACTCCCACTTCTCACCCTGAGCTTCTTCCTTCTCTGATTCCCCAACAGTTCATAAAAAGAAAGGGGCTTGAAAACTGGGCAGAGTGAAGGCTGGGAGAAAGGAAGCAGTACCTTGTTCAGCCAGGGCAGAATACAGTTGGAATGGAAGAAGTGATGGCAAGGCATCTCAATGGCAGTCTCCTCCTCCTCAAATTCCAAAAGACACACGGGGCACTTGAGCTCTTTAGGAGGGAGCGCTGATCAGGACAGCTGCTACAGGCCCCACCTCCCAGCTCCCCCAGGACACTTGCCCCAACCTGGCCTGGAAAACTGAAGGACCAGTGCACAATCTGGCTTGAAAGGGACTGTGGGGGAAGGGGTCTGGTGGACCTGCCCCCAAAAAACAGAAACAGTGTTCTCACCAGACTGAGAGTTCCTGATGACTGTCCTGGGGAGGTTCTCAACCACAGTCTTGGCAGCAGGTGGAGGCAGGTGGTGATCCCAATCTACTACCAATCCCAAGCCTTCGATGTCCATACTATTGAAAAGTGACCTGCGAAGAAAGACACAAGGTGGGAATCAAAGAAAACCATACTTCCTCGTTGCCTCCACAAAGCACTCAACATCAGCAGGTAAATACCTTGTCCAGCTAGTGGTAATAATTTAGCTACCTCCAATCGGTAGTGCTCACTAGATTAAAAGCAGAGTGAGAAATAGTTTACAGCTGCTATCAGACAACCTCAAGCACTCAAGCTGTTTATTCTCATTTTACATTTGAGGCAAAAGGCTCAGAGAAGTTACTCAGGCCACCCAGGAATGACCTGGTAAAGCCAGATTCCATTTGGCAGCGTCCGCGTGCCCAGTGTTCCTAACCAATGTACCTCCTCACACCTACACGGCCCCTACCCCGCCCCCATGGCTCTCCTCCAGCACATACTAGTGCACGCTGCCCTCCCCTCACCAACTCCCTCTACTCCATCCAGTCTTTCCCAGAATCCCCTTAACCGGGGGGCCCAAGGACGATTCAAATGATCGACTTCCCTCATATCTGGCCTCCAGACTTAACTCTCCAGATCATTCATCCGTCCTCCCCAGAATTTGCTACCCCAGATAATCCGTCTTCTCCAGCCAGCCCCAACCCAGAAACCTGCAGCCTGGCCCCACCTCCCAGCCTCGGCCATCCACCTAGCGAGCTCCAGCAGCATGTTAGTTCGGGCCTCCTGCTCCGGGTCCGTGGGCTCGCAGTCGTGTTCCTCAAAGTAGGACGCCATGGCAGCCCAGCTGTCTGACACAGCAGCTCTCGGACCCTGCGCACTACGTTTTCGCAGTACTAGCCAATAAGCTGGCGAGGTAAGAGAAGATGGCCAATCATAGCATCCGAAAGGTGAACGCAGTGGCTCATTAGGCGAACAGAAAGCGGAAGTATTAATTTTCTCACCTCTCATTGGCTTAAATAAGTCAGGTGGCCAAAGGCAAAAGCCAATGGCAGGGGCTGGGGCTGAATACAAAACTTGAGTCTGAGGCTGGAATACTTAGGTACGTGGGAGTGACGTGTAGACCGCGCCCACGGCGTCCTGAAAAGCTAAGCGGGCTGTAGGGGTCCTCAGTCAGTTCTGTGGCTCAGGGTGCTTTAGCGGTGCAGATGCTGAAGGTCACTCAGAAAGGAGACGCTGGCCCGGGGCTCAGGGGTCTAAGAGACTAGCGGAAGAGCCCGGAGTCAGGGCGCTTCTCACTGCTCTGCCCAAGACCCACCGGGCATTAATGAACCCCTGAGTTCTAGTTGGTTCAGGAGTTGGCGCTTGATTCCTCCCCGAACCGACGCCCCCCACCCAAAAGAAAATCCCAAAACTTTCTGCTCATTTATTTTGTTTTAGGGACAAAAGTAAAGGGTGGGTAGCAAACCTCCCCAACCAATAGAGGGATATTTGTTGGGGAACCCGGGGCCTTACCAGCTCATGAGACGATCAGTGTGACCTTAAGCCCATTGCTAACTTCTCCCCTAGCTCCTGTAGGGGCTTGAATTAAATACGTAGTTTGCATCCCTGGCTACCCATGAGTCTTCTGGAGAAGAGGAGAGGTTGCAGCTTCAGGAGGAAAAAAAAGTCTGATACTTAACCCTCAAAGATTCTGATTTAACTGATCTAGACCTGGGTGTGATAGTTTTATAAGTTCACAGGTGACTCCAACATGAGGCAGAGTTGAACAGTAAATGATTTGGATGATACCTACCATTTGCTTGGCATCTAGAACGTTCACTGATGGATGGATATTTTATACACAGTATAAACCTCACAATTGTCCTGGGAGCTAAGTGTTGTTATCCCTTTTTACACACAAAAAATCCAGGTGAGGGAAGTGGCTTGCCCAAATTCACATGGGATCCAAATGAAGGCCAAGTGCTCTCCCCCATCTTTCCCAGGGAAGGAAGACAGTAGTACGCCCAGTGGAAGTGTTACAGGTCAGGAGCCAGCCCAGAGTGAGTCTGCCTCAGACCAGCCTGTAACTTTTGGGTTCTTGCCTTCATGCAGGAAAGATTTCACAACACAAGTCCAGGTGATTTTCAAGAGTATGTTTATTAAAGCAGGGAACAGTGAAACAAGGGCTTAGGATGGAAGAAGCAACAGGTGACAGCCCGGGAAGGCCTGCTTTGGCTCCCGAGAAACATTATGGGAAAGAAGTGAACTGAGGCAGGGCTGCTTTTAGCTCACTGGAAAGTCAGAAAAAAGGGGGGGTGCTTTGGGCACAGGTTCAGGTAGGTCAGCTTGGGACAAGCTGCTGCTGCTACCCATTGCTCCCCTGGTTGCATGTCTCATGTGTTCCCTTAGAGTTCAGGAGATGCATGCCTATGGGGCGGGGTGAGAAGAAGGGAAAGGCACCGGGCCGAAAGGGAGAGTGTGTGCTAGATCCTTCGTCTTAAGGTTTTAAAGGCTAGGAGTTTAGAGGAGATCTTAGGGAAGGAACTCAATAGAATATTCATCAGCTTTTCCAGGTGTGTCTTCTCAAGGTCACAGTTTCTATTAATTGGGCCAGGAGTCATTAGTCATTGAAACTGATCCTGACCTGCCACCTGGTTTTGCTGCTTTTCTGGGCCTGGAGCTGCAATGCTATTGAGGCCTAGATATTTTCTCTAGGGAGGAAAGGTCAGGAAGGTCTAAACTGCATGGCCAGCAATATGACAGGGAAAGAAAGGCCACCCTGTGGGTGAGGTCTGGCACCAGTTTTGCCCGTTGCTAGGCACCTGAAGCTTTCCTGGTGACCTTCTGTACCTGGCTGTAAATTGCTCAGTCAGTTTGTTCAGCTGTCCGTCTCAGTTTCCCCATTCTGCTTGGCAAGAAATTTTCCTCGCTCCCCTCTACTCTGCCACTGAAATCATGAGCTCTGTGAGGGGTCCACGCAGCTCCTGGGTTTTTTAGTTTCTCTGTCAATAGTCCTCCCTCTACCTAATAAGAAACTTTTCTTCCATCCTTGACCCTGAATTCACTTTCCCACTCCCACTTGAGTTGGAAATGCAGTTAAGTAGCCTGAGGAATGTGCTACCGTGTTTCCGCGGTTTTGAGGTTTCAGTAGGGCTTCCTTCCTTCTTCTGTGGCCTTTACCCAAAGATTTTTTTTTTCCTGTGGTCACTGAAGTCACTGCCTACTTGGCCCTGTTTGGCCCTGGAGCTTTAAAAAGCTCAAATTCTCTATTTTCTCTAAAGTATTTTTTACTTTTTATCTATTTTTAAAGATTTTATTCATTTACTTCTTAGAGAAAGGGAAAGAGAGGGAGAGAAACATTGATGTGAGGGAGATACATTGATCAGTTGCCTCTCACAGGTGCCCAACCAGAGACCTGGCCTGCAGCCCAGGCATGTGCCCTGATCAGGAATCAAACTGGTGACCCTTTGGTTCACAGGCCGGCACTCAATCCACTGAGTCACACCAGCCAGGCCTATCTTTTTTTTATTTTTTAATTTTAGAGAGACAAGAAGGGAGAGAGAGAGGAACATCAATTTGTTGTTCCACTCATCGATGCGTTCATTGGTCAGCTGCTTCTTGTATGTGCCCTGACCCAAATTAAACCCCCGACCTTGGTGTATCAGGATGACGGTCTAACCGACTGAGCTCCCCAGCCAGGACTTCCAAATTCTTTCCTACAGGGTAAACCCTAGGTCACCCTTTGTGACTGTATCACAGCACCACAGTGACCCTTTTTGTTTCCACTGCCACCTGCCTCATCTGTGATCTGATGTAAAGCTTGATGAGCCCTGGCCGGTGTACCTCAGTAGGTTGAGTGCAGGCCTGCAAACCACACGACTGCGGTTTGATTCCCAGTCAAGGCACATACCTGGGTTGCAGGCCAGTTCCCAGCAGGGCACTCACGAGAGGCAACCATACATGGATGTTTCTCTCCCTCTCTCCTTCCCTTCCTCTCTAAAGATAAATAAATAAAGTCTTTTAAAAAATGCCCACAGAGAAACTAGAATTTTTTTAAAAGAGCTTGATGAAAAACATGAGCAGAGAAACTGGGGAGGAGGAAGTCTTCAGAGAACAAAAAGTCTATCTGAAGGTGAGAGCCTCGTGATATAAAAATCTTTGAAGTACTTTCCTCTTTTCCATCCCATCTGCAGTGCCATTGGTCCTCGGAGCCTCCCCAGAATGAATAATAACAGCTTTCATTCTCAGGGAAACAAGCTCAGAGGGCAACACTTGAAGGGTCTCATTTGGGGGCAGTTGTGCATTTACACCTGTCTGTGTAGGGTTGGATCAGTAAGGAAGTGAGAGGAAGGGGCCACTTCCCAAGAATAGAGCCCTTCGGTTGGTAGCCTTTCTAAGTAGCTTAAGGGGTAAACACAGAGCAAAATGAACAAACCGGAGACTTTGAAAGACACACACCCCACCCACCCACCAGCTGTTAATCAAACAGCAGCTTTTAACCAAGCAGCAGCATTTACTGAGCTCCAAGTGGGGCAAGACTGGCATGGCCAGTGCAGCAGGCTGCCCTCAAGGGCCAGTGTGTGGCGTGATAGGAGATGCAAAGGTGCACACTTTGGAGCTGCCATTGGGCGCTCACTGCAGTGGCTCAGGTGGGAGCAAATGCCAAGGTTCTTTGGAGACCAGAACCAGTCACTGAGGCCATTTGGCCTCTCCTCCAGGCCCAACTGGGTCAGTCCCCAGGCCCTGAGGCAGCACCTGCATCCTGGGCCTGTGGGGCACTGCTGCCCTCACTTGTCTGTGGGAGAAAGATGACCAGCAACACAATCAGGATGATGAGCAGGACAATGCCCACCGCCATCCCCAGGTAGATACGCCATCGGATGTTCTCCCAGCGCTTCTTCTGGGCCAGGGTCTTGGTTGTCTTGCTGAAAGCTGAGCTCTGTGGATGCCCCCAGACACAGGATGGGAGTTAGTGGTTCCACAGAGCCCCAGAGCCAGATCCTCCCAACCCCACCACAGCAAGATGTAGTCTCCTCCTGCATCCTTCCCCATACACCCTGCCCTCGGATCCTCCCAGCCTGACTCCTCCTGGTCTCAGACACCGGTGTGGCCCTTGACTTGCAGCCCTGTGGGTTTGCCCCTAGTTAACAGTGTCAGTCCTCAATCTTGGGGAAGCTCCACAACTTCAAACTACGGCCTATCCGTTGCATATCTAGGCTAGGGGTGCCTCAAGAAACCCATAGGCCCACACTGGCCCTCAGATCCCCCAGCAAGGGCCTGGAGACCCTGAGCACAGCGTAACAGCTCCCTCTGACGGCTCCTAGCCTCCCCACTTCCCTGCTCCCCCAGGCCTCGCACCATGTCCAGGAGTTGGTCTGAACGCTGCTCCAGCTCTGCCAGTTTCCCATCACGCTCCAGGACCTTGTCAAAGTTCTTGAGCATGATTTCCTTCACCTCGTCCGCCTGCTGCTGGCACCGCTCCAACTCTTTCCCTGCCTGGGTACCAAACCCAAGGTCAGAGCTGAATGAACCCCCAACCTGGCCCTCATCTGGTCCTGAGACCTAAAGGTCTCCTTGCTCCCACTGTGTGTGTGGGCATGCGCACATGTGTGTAATGTATGGTAGGGGAAACGGCTCTCTCGTGTAAGAATACTTACTATATGTGTGGAGTCAAGGGCCGGCCTCCCAAGCGTGTACGGCTCACCTTGGTCTCAGAGGCCCCTCTTCTTGCCCATCAAGGCAGGCCCTAGTCAGCCTTGGTTTCCAGCAACTCAGCTTCCTCTAAGGTGCCCCCAGGATGGGACCTTCCCAGGACCCCACCCTCCCACAAAGGAAACACTTTGCTTACCTGCTCTAGGATGGCCTCTAACGAGTGCACACCTGCCCTATGGCTTCCCCTAGCAGAGAGGAGGAACCAAGCTACTTGGTTAGAGGCCAAAAAGAAAAATCTACTCCACTGAGCTAGAATGGTAATTTCGGACCATCACACATCATAGCTTCTGCCTAATCCACAGACACCAGCTGAGATCAGATCTCCCTCCTTGGGCCTCTGACTGGTCAAGCCAGTTCTGCCTTCTGGCCTAACCTGCTCCTACGTCAGTGCTTGAAGTTGTCTCCCTTTCTGCCTGGAATCTGAGCCTTCCTGGCCACTGACCTCCAGCCTTCCAGCTAGCCAGGGTCTTCACTGGGGTCCAACTCACACAGATGAGATCAAGTCCTGGGTCCCCCAGCCCAGGCAGCAGCTCTAACTGAAAAAAGTACCCAGCTCGTTTCAAAGGACTAAGAAGGGAGGTGCAGAGTCTGAGCTGCGGGGCACTGAGAGGATGGGGCGAAGAAAAAAACTTTAGGTCACAAGAAAGGAACTGCGTTTTGGACACATGCAACTGAAAAAGACCTGGGGCAGGAGGTCCTGGGGAGAACAGAAGGTCCAGGAGCAGGCCGAGGCGTGGGTCAGGGAGACGAACACAAGAAGATTAACGAACCACATCGATTCCCTCCTCCCAGTCTAGACCCCTCGCAGCCCATCCCTCTTCTCATCTCCTCCCCACAGATCATTGGCCAAGCTCCCTTTCCTGCCAAAACATATCTCCCATTGTCTGCCGCAGACACTTTGGCACTAGACTGAATTCCACTTAAAACCACAGAAAAGGAAGGGATACAGTGGACACTGAGGACCACCGCCTACTCGGGCAAGAATCTTCACTCAGGATCCTTGAAGGTGCCTTGCACACAAGCCCAGGCACACCCCGTTCGTGATTCCTACCTCCCCACTGGGCCACAAGCTCCCAGAGGGAAGCCAGGGCCCAGGGCCCTTCCTCTGTCCGCCTGGAATCTGAGCCCCGGGGGGCCAGCACAGTGCTGACCATTGCAAGGACTCAGTGAGTGTGTCAGTTGCATTACAGCCTATCCAAAAGCAACCTATTCTCAAGAGCTGTTACCCCAGTGTGTTTATCTAGCCCAGCAGGCGTTTCAAGGGGTAGCATCTGAAACCTAAGCAGGTCAGTATTTGTTCACGAGCTAGAAAAGCAGTATTTGTCTCAAAAGGAGACAGCAAACCATGGCAGATGGGTGTGCTCCCAGGCCAGAAGTAGAAACTGAGGAACAAGGAGGGGTAACAAAGAGAGCGGGGAAGCTGCACTTGTCTCTACCTGCTCCTCAGTCAACGATCATCAACCCTATCACGACGACTAGATTACTCAACAAGGTCCTATTATTTGGAGCCTCTCACTTTATTTTTAAGATTTTATTTATTTTTAGAGTGAGGGGAAGAGAGCGAAAGACACATCGATGTGTGAGAGGAACATCAATTCGTTGCCTCTCGCGTGCTCCAACAGGGGACCTGGCCTGCAACTCAGGCACGTGCCCTGACTGGGAATCAAACCAGCAACCTTTTGGTTTGCAGGCTGGCACTCAGTGCACTGAGCCACACCAGCCAGGGCAGAGCCTCTCGCTTACAAACAGTCCAAGGCATTCCCCACATTCAAATCATCTAAGGCAAAAACTTGGAAATGGACAAAGATTTAAAAATGAGAGTCACTATGAGAGATCAGTAGGATGTTGGATATTATTTTTTCTACTCTGAAGGCTACAGCTGTTGTTATTTTATTCTCCGACGTGGGGTGACGTCGGGTCACATTCTCTAGGAGAGCTGGCCATGCCTCCCACTGTAATCCGCAGCCTCCTTCCCCCACTGGATGCCAGGCCCGTCTGGACTCAAGGTAGGTCCAGGCCTACAAGAACACATCCACTCCAGGAAACATAGAGGACTCAGGCTCAAGTTTCTGGCCCTCCTCGGCCCCACTCAACTAAAGAACTACAGGATGTGGAAGGAAATATCGACCAGAGTGAAGGCCAAGCTGCCTGCTGCCACATTGAATTCGGACTAGTGCCCGGCACACAGGCACTAGTGGAAAGCCACATGGAAAATATTTTCTGAATGAATTGGACCTGTTCTTAGGAAGACACCTAAAGGCTGAGGAAAGAGACATGTCTGACACAATCAGAGAAGAGTGAGGAGTTACACTGGGAGATACAAAGAGTGAGTGTTGGAGCTGCCTGCAGAGGGATGTTTCCCGAGAACCTCCACAGACAGGGTGGGGTGAGCCCTTGAAGGATGGGGTGGAGCTGGGGCATCCCGGGCATGGAGAGAAGAGACACACTCGGGACAGTGAAGGGCCAGGCAGAAGGCAAAGGCAGAGGGGCAGGGCGGCCCAGAGAAAGCAGTAGAAGTCAAGAAGAGAAAGCTCACTTAGAGGGAGGAGTAGAACAAGGGCTAGCGTAGGTTTCTGAGCCAAGGGCGACACTGTAGAAGTGTATCAGATAATTTCTCTGTTGGTGGCAGACTGGCAAGGATGGAAGTGAGAAAACTTAGAGCAGACAGGCCAGCCAGAAGGGGTGAGAAGTGCCATCAGCAAGGGTGTGAAATGTCTACCAGGTGCGGGGGGGGGGGGGGGACATAGAGTGTAGAGCGGATGGGTAGGGGAGAGAGGCACTGCCAAGCCCTGCCAGGGGCCTGAAGGGCTTGAGGTGGTGAGCCAGGGGGAGAGGGGAGCACCAGTATGCTGCCAGACAGAGGGTGGTACATAGACATGAAATGTTCATGACAGTGACCCTCTATACAGAATTTCCCTCCTTCGATGCTCAAATGTCCCCTCAGGTTTCTCCAGGCCAAATGTTCTTAGTTCCTCTAAAAAACAAAGCTCTCAAAATCTCCCCATCCTAACTCTCTTGTCTCCGCTCTAAGTTAGTGCCTAAGAAACCCTATTGTAACTGTCATCACAGTGGTCAGATGGACCTGCGCAGCGACCAGGTGTATCAACTCCTTCCTCACCTGAGCTCAGAGACTAGGATCAGGGCTCTCTGCATGGCAGCCCTGGGTCCCTTCAACTCCTGCCTCTGCCCCTGCCTCATCCACTCACCAGAAGAGTGACTGAAGACTGTGGACGTGACCTTTCTGACCTTCCACTTCCTCATCTATAAAATGGTGACAATAATGTCTACCATAATGTTAGCTAAGACATGTGACATATAATAAATAATATGCGTAGCACAATTCCTGACACACACTAGATGCTCGATAAATAGTAGTCCAACTTTTCCTAGTTTTATTTATTTCAATTTTTATTTACTTTTAGAGGGGAAAGGAGGGAGAAAGAGAGGGAGAGAAACAGCGATCAGTTGCCTCTCGAATACCCCCAAATGGGGACCTGGCCTGTAACCCATGTGGGACCCGACTGGGAGTCGAACCACTGACCTTTTGGTTTGTAGGCCTGAGCTCATTTTATTGAGCCACACCAGGGCCAGTTTTTTTTGTTTTTGTTTTTGTTTTTAACAGATCCCAAGAACTGCACAATACTTGTGCTAAAAAAAAACCTTTTAGCCCTGGCTGGCTTAGCTCAGTGGATTGAGCACGGGCCTGTGAAGCAAAGGGTCGCCGGTTTGATTTCCAGTCAGGGCCCATGCCTGGGTTGCAGGCCAGGTCCCCAGGGGACACATGAGAGGCAACCACACATTGATGTTTCTCTCCCACTCTTTCTCCTTCCCTTCCCCTCTTTCTAAAAATAAATAAATAAAATATTTTTTAAAATAAAATACAAATTAAAAAAAAACCTTTTAGATGTTTTTTACAAAACATACAGCCAAGCAAGCTCCTTCTTATGATAAACTTGTGCCCTTAATTTTTTCTAACCTACATACAGAACTTTACGTGGGTCTTTGAGGACCTGCATCTAGTTTCTTTCCATCGGGCGCTACAGCACAGGTCGCAAACACAAGGCCCACGGGCCCCATCCAGCCCCCCCACGTTATTTCCACCCGGCAGCAGCACCAAGCTCTCGCTGAACTGGTACGGAGTAGTTACATTTATACAGTCCTAAAATTACATTTGGCCCTTTGAAGGCAACCGTGAGGCCGATGTGGCCCCCGGTGAAAACGAGTTTGACACCCCTGCTCTACAGGCTGTTGAGAAGGTGTTATGTCTTGATGGCAATGACAGCCACCACTCAGTGGACACCACTCTGAGCTAAGCAGTGTTGCTACCTTTCTGTTACCTTTATCTCATTTAATAATCCTCGAAACAACCCAATGAGGACATTACTAGTATCTCAGTTTTATAAGAAACTGAGGCTCAGAAGGGATAAATCGTCCACTCAGAGTCACAGAGCAAGTGAGTAGAAGTCCTGGGAGTTGAACCAACATAGATTCTGAAGATCACATTCTTTTTTCTTTTTCAATGACCGCATTCTTTTTTTTTAACCCTCACCCAAGGATATGTTTATTGATTTTAGAGAGAGAGGAAGGACAAGAGAGAAACACTGATGTGAGAGGGAAACATGGATTGGCTGCCTCTCTCACCGGCCCCAAATGAAGATCAGACCCACAACCTAGGTACTCGCTCTGACCAGGGATCGAACCCACAGCCTTTTGGTGTATGGAGGACACTCCAACCAACTGAACTACCTGGCTAGGGCAAAGATCACATTCTTAATACTTGTGCTAAACTGAATGTAGGCAAAGAGAGGCCAAATGCTTTAGCTGGCTGGCTAAAGACCCACCAGGCCTTTTGATGCTGTCAACCCAACTTGTTGCATGTGAAAGAGGCCAAAACCCAAATTCTTTGGGAAGCACATGAGAGAGGACTATCTATAAGATGAATGAATTCACATTATTACCCATTCTATTTCCATCTTTCCCATCACGGTTCCTACTCTATCCCTGATACCCTTCCATCACCATGTCTGGTACAAAGAAAAAACAAGAAATATTTGATTAAGTTGGAGAAGAGAAAGGAAGAAGGATCAGGTGGGGAAGGGGATGGGAAGAAGGAAGGGAAAGGGCTGGAATGAAAGAACATAGCAACGGGGACAGGAAATGGGACAGGGAGAGAGATCTATGTACCCTTCCCAATCTCTGATCTACTATTTGCCTCAACCTGTGAGTGTTCAAGTGTCCCAGTTTCCCCCAATAAATTATCCTACCCTCAGCCTTCATTTCAGGAGCTTCTTCACCCCAACTGCTAAGGGTCAGCTGGAAGCCCACCTCCGTCCCTGCCTGATCCCTTGCCCTGCATGATGGGAAGTGGGCCCTGGACTCCGTCCCATCCTCAGAGCCACCCTCAGTTTCCTGGCATGGCCTTAGAGCTCAGCACTACCTTCCTGCCCAGCTTCCTCTTCCTGCCTCCAGAGCCCTGGCGGTGAGGCCATCCAGGCATGGCGACCCATAGCTGGGCCCTTCCATCACACCTCTGCCAGCTTTTCTGCAGCAGAATCTTAAAGCCCGGAGCCTGCTTCCTGTTGGGCCCATTTTCCCAAGGGGAGGGGAGGACAGCAACTGGCACCACCTGTTCCCGACACCTTTGCCTTGGAGATGGCAAAAGAGGACAGAGGCCAGAATCTACAGCCTGAGTGGTGGATGACTCATCTCAGGAATGTGTCCCTAGATCAGGGTTACGAGGGAGTCAGGCCTATGTCACACTCTGATAACTTCAGTGGAACTTTGGTAATAAACATCTTTCTCTTTCCCTTCCAGTAGCCTGCCATATGCTGGCTCGATCTCCAACCACCTCATCTGCTCAGGTTTCCAACTCCCTGGGCCAGGCCTGACTTCTCACAGCCCCAGAAAGGGCTGGAGGTCGTCAGTTGCCTACCACTTCTCAGGAGCGGGTTCTGAGTGCCGGGCAGGTAGGTCTCTGCAGTTCTATCTCCTGTAACCTCACACGGACCCAGCAAGGCAGGTGTTACTGACCCACTTCACAAATGAGAAGGAGGCTCAGGGGGGTTACGTGACTTTCCCAGGATCGCACAGCAGGTAAGTGGCCATCACCAGAACTTCAGTCTGACTCTGAGGCTGATGTTTGAAACCACTAGGCTCAGGGAAGTGCGAGTCAAGTATCACTCGCTCCACGCGGGACAGGGGCAGCCACGGGACAGAGGCAGCCTGATAGGGCTCACTCCACTTTCCCTCCCCATCTGCAAGGGCAGTGGAAGCTCCGGCCCCAGCTCTGCCCGAGTGGTACCTCGCCTGTGGACCTGCGGTCCCTGGAGCGCCCCCGCCCTTGGACTCCTCTAGTCACACACACTTTGCTCACCCTGTGCCCCTCTCCCCGCCCGCCCCACCCGGCCCGGGCCCTCACCATTGCTGCAGTCGCTGCCCGGCTGCTCCAGCACCTCAGCGGGCAAAGAGGCTCCTACACCCGAGTGGAGAGGAAGCGGAGGGGCAGAGAAGGGCGGGGGGGAAGGCGGGGTGCGCCCCGCCTTCCCCAGCAGCGGATACTAAGTCCAAAATCGAAAGCAGTCTGCTACGCTGACCAGGGTCCTTGGGGTGCCTCCTCCGCCCAACTTCAGACGACTCCCCAGCCCCTTGCCCTGGGGCTGAGCCTGAGCAGCCTGACACCAGGTCTACGTACTGGCAACAGCCCGGGGGCCCAATCTATGAAATGGGCGCGGTGCGGGAGGGGGCGGGCCTCAGCCAGGTCTCTCTGGGGCTGCATCCAAGGTCAGATGGATTGGGTTTACTTGGGGAGGCCCGATTCATGCACTCAACAAGCAACTGTGTGAGCACCATTGTCAGGCACGGCTGGGCGCTGGAGACGCCTGAGACATCCAGGCGGGGGTCTTTGCCACCCTGATGAGGGTCTTTGCACCCCTGGTGAGCGCATCTCACCCTTAACCAGAAACAGATCCCCCCAAAGTTTTGAAACTAAAAAAAGTTTATTCACAATAAACATTATGAATGTATTCCCTGCCGCTGAATTGTATGTCTTTAACTGGTCAAAGGTATGTTATGTGAATTTCATGTTTTTTAATTTCAATTAAAAAACAGACCCGTGGTGGGAAAGCGCCAGCTCTAGCTTTCCTGTATTTCCCGGGAGGACAAGTGCAGCCCCGCCCAGATCTGATCCTCCGCTTCAGTGACAGGACGTGAGAGGCTGTTGTGCTTACTGCCCCCCCCTCGCCCCTCCCGAGGTGAATCTCCCCATCCTCATCCTCTCCTCATTGCTGCAGGGGTTCAACAGTCACCTGTTGACCCCACCCCGTGCCACCACCTACACCTCAAATGGGGCCCCTCTGGCCTTCCCTTTCCCCTCTTCTCCCCTCAGGCACATTACCATTGACCTTCCCAAAGGCCCCCCTTTTTTTTTTTGCTTCTGTAACTCATTTCCTGAGCCTAGGCAGCCCAGCTCGCTCACTTCTACTACTTCCGTAGCTTTCTAAATAAGCTTTCTCCTAACATTTGAATAAAATACGTGGCCCCTCTTGAGGAAGGGCGTTGAGGTCTTCCCTCTCCGTCCGGGGCTGGTCCCCTGTGAGCACAAACCCAGCCCCCACCCTAGACAGGCTGGGTCTGAGGAAGAGGATTCGCCCAGTTCCTTGGCCCTAAAGTCCAGCAGTGGACAGAGGACGGCCATCGTCTCGGCAAAGACTGGCCGGAAGTCTGTTCTGTGCTTTCCTCCTCCTCCCGTTTTTGGTGCGGTACTAGTCCCAGATCCTGTCTCCCAACGCTGCCCATCCCACGGTCCTTCCCCGAAGTTTGTTTTCAATTTTGGAAAACCTGTGGGGGAAATAGGGACAGAGATAGCAAGAAGCCTTTCCCCAAACTAAGACAGACTGCGCACTGGAAAGAGTGACAATGGCAGTGCAACCTGGCGGGGAGGAGGGAGGCACAAAGACAGAGTCCCTTTGTCCTCAGAGGGGAAGGAGAGCCAGAGGCCCTGTCCTGCGATGCTGACTGTGCTCAGCCGCAGGCACTCGGGAGGGATGCTCGCCCCCTGAGAACAGCTGAGCCCCAGTGGCCCTGCTCAGTCCCAGAAGGGCAGGAGCAGGCAAAAGACCCATAGAATTGGCAGAACCACAGAAGGAAAAGCAGTCCAGTTCCCCTGACCCTGACTCTAGGCTACAACAGGGCCACGGAAGAGAAACGGCAATGATGGGAGAGACAGGAGGCCCTTCACCAGATTCCTGGATGTACAGCCCAGGGAGGCCTCATGTCTCACTTAACATTTCCATCAGAAACGTAATGAAGGGAAATGGGAAGACCCAAGGGGGACACTCAGGAGCCTTGCATACCATCCAAAAATGCTGTGAAGGTTTTGCATATTCCATGTGCCAAGGCTCCCAGAAAATGTTCTTGAGTCCTGTGATCCTGAATGGAGCAAGAGGGAATAAAGAAAAAAGGGAGGCTCCATCCTTCTTCTCCAAAACTACACTCTCCCCACCTCCAACAACTTGGGACACGAATGGGAGAATCTCAGCCAGAGGGTGTCCTCGGGGATAAAAAGGACAAAGACCAAATACAAAGGGAGAAAGCGCCTCACAAATGTTCACAAATGTAGGGATACTGAAGGGTCTTTATTGCCCACCAGCCACCATCAGTGTCCCAGCCACATGCTGGGCTCTCCGGGTCTCTCCACCCAATTCTGAGGACACACGAAATGCAGCCACACTCCAGCTCTCTCCTTGCGGGTGACCAAGGTCCTTCCTGGGGCAGGCAGTGTGTGGCAGAGGGACCTCAGAGTGAGGGGACAGAGGACTGAGCAGCATTCCCTGTGGAGTTGGATGGGAAAGAGGGCCCCTCTGGACGCCCACCATGGAGGAATGCCAGGAAGAGGAGGGCAAGGTGGGAGGGGCTCCCTAAGTCACTTAGGGGATGACACCAGAGACAAAGAGCGCAATTAAGAGGATGATGATAAAAGCAACCACGCAGATGAGGACGATCATCTTCACATTCTTCCACCAGAACTTCCGAGCCACCTTCTGCGAGGTTGTCTTGAAGTGCTCGGACTGTAGGGAATGAGAGAGAATGACTCAGCGCCTCCTCCAGCTGGAACGAAGGGACCAACCCAGACCCGCACGCCATACATCTAAATATTTAAGTGACAAGTTGAGGTAACAGACTGGTAAAAAGAAAGCGTCCTGTCCCCCTACCTTGACAAATACAGTACTTTCATGACCATCTGCTGGGCTAAGCTTAAATTTAGAAATCCTGGGCTCCCCCTGCAGGCCCCCCCCCTCTTCTCACCCCACATTCACGCACCCTGTAGGAACCTTTACACGTGCTCACACCTGGGGTTGTGCCACTGGCAGCACAATCCGCCCCTTGGGAGGGACAGGGACCGTGACTCCTTGCCCCGTGGGGCTGCAGACATTGGAGAAGGGGCCAGGGAAATACGGTGGTTGGAAGGGAGGGAAAGTGCTTTCTCTCCAAACTGGAGGCACAGAAACTAAGTTTCACTGGGCCGTCTCCCCAGGTCATGCTGTGGAAAGAAGCTCTAAGTCCCAGGGAGGCAAAGGGGCTATGCCCATGACTACACGAAGGACTCATAGAGCTGCAGCCAGCGTCTCCCCATGGACAAGGCCCTTCAGGCTCCAGACTTCGTTGAACTTTAGGGTTACTTCCTTCCTGAGCACCTGGCTTTGGCCCCTGGCTGGAGACAGAGAAGAATGAGGTCTAGCGAGATGTGTGGGGCACACTATCCCAGCCTTCAGCTAGCAGAGGTCACCGTCAAAGAATGTCACTGCTCTTTTTCCGCTTCTTTATAAAGATGGCTCAGCAAGCCTTTACCGGTTTTTCACCCCCTGCCTCATAACTCCTGGAGAAGGCCAAAGGCCCTAGGAGGATTTTCCAAAGCCAATATTTTGCCCCGGGGGAGGCCAGGTTCGAACGATTGTCAGAGGCAGCCTTCAAAAAGAAAATCAATTTCACAGGAGAAATGCCTGGATTCACTACTCTGTCTCAGAAAACGCCTCTGTGGATCAGCCCCAGCCACCAGCCCCAGTCATTGGGCCAATTCCCTGGATGAGTACCTATCAGTGGAGTAGAACAGCATCAGCAGCCGGGGCTCCGCCTACGTCAATTCCCAAAACAGGTAAAGAGGCTGACCTCCCTCCTGTTCGTTTTGCCCCCAATACCACCAACCCCCAAATTCTCTAAGATCTTCCCTCCCTCTCTTTTCTCTTGCCCCCAGTGGGTTCCCCATCTTACTGTGGCTTCCAGATCCTCTGTCTTGTTGCGAAGGTGGTCTAAGTTTTCTCCTCGGGCCAGGATCCGCTCCACATTCTGAGTCATAATATTCTTGACTCCCTCCACCTCACTCTGCAAGTTCCGCACTCGATCATTTCCTCCACCTCCACTGGCATCCTCCTGGGCAGCAACACAGGGGTTAATTAAGCCAAGCCGTAGAGGAACTGAGACTCAGCATCAGAACCCGGAGGAGGGGAAGGTCTAAGATGGACTTTAGCATTTTGTAAAGCCTGAACTCTTTACAAAGAGAAAAAAAAAAATAATACTCTTACTGCACTGAGATGTGCTGTAAGAGTAAACTACACACTGGACTTCAAAGACTTATGAGAAAAAGAATATAAATATCCCACTAGTCATTTTGTATAACGATGACATGTTGATTAATGTTTTGGATACATTGACTTAAATTTTAAAATTGATCAAATTAATTTCTTTTTTTAATTAAAAATTGATCAAATTAATTTCTTTCTTTTTAAAGATTTTTAGACTAGACTAAATCAAACTTCTTTTCGGGCTCTCGGGGCCTCTAACAATAAAGAGAAGCACAACACTGAATCCCTCTCTCTTCTTCCTTGCTCCTTAAAGAATGTTAGAGAAGATATGCGGAGCTGGTGTCTCACAATGCGGAACCCCCCAAACTATTACCAATCCTCAGATCCCACAGAGTCCTCATCAAAAACGCCCATGCTGGCCGGCAGAACACCCTCACCTGGCCCAGTCCTCCCTCTCCTCAGGCAGCTGGAGAGCTGCTCAGGCACCGGCCTCCCAGCAGCCTAATTGCTGTGACCCAGAGCACCGGCTGGGCCACCAGGCTCCAACTCCAAGTCCCTCACAAGGCCCCATGACAGAGCCGTTGGGCCACAAACTTCTGCTTCCCCACCACCACCGCCACTCAGCACCATGTGCAGGAACCAAGCCCCTTAACTATCACCAGCTAAGCAGATATTAAATAAAAACAGCAGCCTGGGCATTGGGGGAAATGGAGGGCAAGTACTCCCTGCTTAATACTTCATTCTCAGGCTTCATGATAAGGTTTTTGAACAAGGAGGGAAAACATTATGAAGCTCCTCCCTTCCCTGAATCTCCAGACACAAGGGCAGGGAATGGGTGCAAAATACATGATTACAGATAACCAACTTCTGGTTCATTTACAAACCCTTAGTTCTTGCTCATGTTTATAGAGAGGGGACCAGTTCCTTGTACTCTGAGAGACAAAATCTTTGGGTTTCTCTATAAAGTGAAAGGTGGAGAGGAGAGCTTCTGTCGCTGGGCTGGAGTCTGACTGGGAACAGCAGAGGCGCTGCCCAGGAATGTCACACACCAGGCTTGGGGCAGAAGGGGGGTGCGCGAAGTGGAGGAGGAGATGAAGGCCCCTCAGGCAACTGCTTGCCTGGAATCCGGATTCCCCACCCCCACCGAAGCCCTGTTCCAGGCCCTCACCGCGGCCCGGGGAGGGAGGGAGTAGAGAAGGAGCAGGAACACCAGTTTGGACAGCTCAGAGCTATTTGCAGCCAGTTGTCAAAGAGAGGTCACAGTCAACACTGGCCCGGCCCTCTAACTTGCCACCTACTCCCCTTTCCTGATCCCCAGCCCCTTCTGGCTTGTCTTAAAATCAGCCCCTTCCTAGTTCCCAGCGCGCTCACCATGTCTCAGCAGCTCGGGCCTGTCAGCAGCAGAACTCGCTTAGTTTGTTTCCTCCCGGCCGCCCTGGGTTCACTTCCTGCTTTCTCCAACTTTCAGCCCGCCCCCTCCCACTCCGCATTCCGAGCTGTTCCAGCCACACCTCACGCAGGTTCCCCCAGGTAGGCGGCTTCTCCACTGCCCTCCCAGTCTCCTCCCAAACCAAGGCTTAGGCTTAAAGCAACAGGGCTCCCCAGCACCTAAAGTCTACTCCATTGTCAGGTTTCAGAAAAGAAGGAGGAAGCAGCCCTCTCAGGTTTCCTGAGACTAGACCCCTGATATAGAAAAAGCTGCCAGCTTCCTTTTTTATGTTCGAATGTCTGACCCCAATTTTTGGAGACTTCAGTCATCTGTAAGCACCCTGCCAGACCCAGTTCACATGGAAGCAGCAGCCAGATACGAACATTTCTTGCTGGACAAGCCCTTGGTTCCGTGTCTGTGGGTGAGTAGAAAGCACTAATTCCCCAAAGTCCAGAATGCTGTGGTCCTGGGTGCAGGTATCAGAGAGCTGTGGGTTACTCATGGCATGACCCCGAATGAACCTCTTTGCCTCTCTGGGTTTTGCCGGTGCTAAGGCTGACCTCAGAGGGTGGGGTGAGCAGTAAAAGTAGAGCGCGGCGTGCAGTGTGCCTAGCACAGAGCCTGCAGCGAAGAACTGTCTAGTGTATGCAGCAGGAGATGATGTGAGCCAACCCCTGCCTTTCTCCCAGAGTTCCAAAGTCTTGCATTTCCCCTCAGGGACCACCATCACTGGGGATGGTGAGCCAGGTCAGAAAAGGTGAGAGAACTGCCCTGTGGATCAGAGAGGGGGTCCAGGCAGAAGGATTTCTCCACCAGCTTGGCTCCAGGTCACAGAAAATCCACTCTACCTGGATGGTACTTATTAAGACAGCAGAACAATAACGGACATGCAGAAGGAGAGGAACATTATTCCTGTCCCATCCCAGAAGAAGTAACGGTTCCCAGGGAACATGTCAGCTACTCTAACAAATACTTTAAGGGGTCTAATAAGTGTTGGACCTCTGTAGCATCTTGAGACACTTTATTCTAATTTATAATGAAATCTTATCCCCAATTAGATAAGATTATTACATTTTGCAGACTTGAATTTTGATGAACAATACCAGCCTGCTTTCATAGAGAATATGGCTGCCCCCCTCCTTGCCACTGGTAGAAAGGCTGCAATGTGGCCAAGTGGGGGTGGGTTCAGAATCTTGATTCATATGCACTTGCACTGTCTGGTCCGGAGGCCACCGGCCACAGGTGATTGTGCAGCATTTGAGATGTGGCCAGTCTGCACTGAGATGTGCTGTAAGAGTAAACTACACACTGGACTTCAAAGACTTATGAGAAAAAGAATATAAATATCCCACTAGTCATTTTGTATAACGATGACATGTTGATTAATGTTTTGGATACATTGACTTAAATTTTAAAATTGATCAAATTAATTTCTTTTTTTAATTAAAAATTGATCAAATTAATTTCTTTCTTTTTAAAGATTTTTAGAGAGGGGAAAGGAGGGAGAAAGAGAGGGAGAGAAACATCAGTGTGCGGTTGCCTCTCAAGTGCCCCCCACTGGGGACCTGGCCTGCAACACAGGCATGTGCCCTGACTGGGGATTGAACCAGTGACCCTTTGGTTTGCAGTCCTGTGCTCAATCCACTGAGCTACATTAGCCAGGGCTGATAAAATTAATTTCATCTGTTTTTATTCTCTTTTAATTAGACTAAAAAATTTTAAATTACAAATGTGGCTCAAATTATATTTCTTTTGACATGCTGATCTATACCTTAATATTTATGTGACCCTGGACAAACTTCTGTAATGTCTCTAGGACTCAGTTACTTAATTTTCTGTGCCTGGCATTTAGAAACCCCTCAGGAAATGGTGGCTATGGTGATTACTATTATTAAGAGTTCCAGATACTAAGATGGGTGGTAGGTAGGGGAACAAGAGGGGTACCAAGAAACAAAAGGCCAGAGTAGGATTTCTGAGGGGAGCAGGGAGCAATAGAGGAGGATCCCCAGGACAGAAATCGGGGTTACAATAGTTGAGCTGTTACTGAGGTCTGCTATGCCACCACCTGCCTAGGACATACATTGGTATCCTGAGGCAGTTGACACTTGGCCTGGACCCCACAACCATCAGGGAGATTCCAAAGTGGACACAGCTGGGCCTGTGACCCATTCACCCTCACCTCCACCATGCGCAGTGCCTATGGGCTTGGCCTCACTTGTGCAAATATTACAATGCTACCCTTTGTCATGACAAATACCACTTCGCCACTATCCTTACAAGGGGAGATCTTTAGGAAGGCACCCAATAATATACTAGGAGCAGAAATGGTAATACGTGCAGGGTACAAGAAGAGAAACAAAATTCATTGATTCTTTTACAGTCAAGGAAAGCTCTGTGCCAGGCGAAATGGACTGTCGGTAACTTCCAGGAAAAGATACTGAAGGGTCTTAGAGCTCTCACCGCTGACAAGGCCTCTTTGGTCTCCAAACCCCTCTTTGTTACACTACCGGCCGCCCCATCTGTGTCATCATCACCCCCATCTCTCACAATGTGCTGTCTTCCTTTCTGACAGTGCTCTTAGGACCTGAAGGATCTACCCTTTGCCATCGTCCTCTTTTCTGGCTCCACACTCTCCTAGAGAAACAGTTCTCTATGGGGTTGATTTTGCCCACCAGGGGACATTTGACAACTGTCTAGAGACACTTGGTTGTCACACCTGGGGTGTTGGTGGGACAGGTGTGCTACTGGCTTCTAGTGGGTAGAGGCTAAGAATGCTGAACTTCCAGCAAGGGAAAAGACATCCCTCCCAACACACAACAAAGAATTATTCAGACCAAAATGTCGATAGTGCCCATGTAACAGAACCAATGGGTTCGGTCGCTCTGGGTTCTGTTGCCAGCTGCCAATGAGAACTGTGACTCCCAATGGCAGTCTTACGAAAAGGAAAGGAACTATTCAAAAGTTATACAGGTTTAGAATAATGGCAGAATTCTGCTGTTAAATATTACTCCCTTTAGAAACAAACAAACAAAAAAAAACATGGGAACAATTATAATTGAACAACAATTTTTAAAAAAAGAAACAAAAACCACTCACAAGCACACAGTTTTGTCCTCTTTTGCCAGACCAGGCCAGTCAGAGGTATGGTCTCTCAGGAAAAGAAATAGAAATCTGCAGCTTAGCTGGGCAGAATCCCGTCTGTATCTCAGCTTCCTCTTGTCATCTGTGCTTGGCTACCTAGGCTCCTGCTCTAAATCCAAAACCACATCTTCATCATAGGCCAAGGGGGATCCTTCTGCATCCTTTCAAACTGCAAAGGAAGAAACCCGTGAAACAACTCTGGTTAATTGCCTACTTCTGGTCACTATCTGTTTTGCCGGGGAGTCCCTAATATTTACAGGAAGAGCCCATAAATAACTTTGGGTAACTGCCCCAACTTTAATTTAGTGCCTCCTGTCATATATCTGTTTAACAAGAGGAACAAATGGAGTTTGGAGCAAGATAAGAATTTGGGCTAACAGACCCCTACACATACCTAAGTTTGGGTAAATCATATCCCTTCCCCTAGAAAGCTGGCACCACCTTCACCCATCAGTCAATATGTAACTTCTTCACCCCCACCCTGCCAACTATCTAAGTCCTCAGAACAGAGAACCTGGCACTCTTGTCACCCTAGCATTTGCCACCCTAGCATTTGCCACGCCTGCCCTTGCCAACCTTGCTCTTGCCTTTCTCTTCCATTAGAACACATCACCAATAAACCATACTTGCACACTAATGGACCAGGTTTCTCCCATAACAATACCTTTATGATTTCAACAGCCATTTATGGACAAGCCCCAATCTGTATCTCCAGCCCTGACCCCTCTCAACTGCCATTGCTGACTCTCCGACGCTCTGCAAATGGACAGTCCATAGACACCTCTAAGAGCCAAACTGGCCCCTTTATTTTTTCTCAGTATTTCTCCTCCTGGGTAGTAAGTGCTCCCTTTCGACCAGTGTCCCAAGCTAGGAATCCCTGAGCCATCCTACACCTGCAGTGGGATATCATCAAGTCTAGACACCTTCTCGGTTATGTCTCCCATATCAACACCCTCCTTTCCACACCAGCTTCTGCTTCCTGGGCAATGCCAACATTATCTCTTTGGACAATCCATCCACCTCCAGCCTGACCTTTATTTGAAAAAAAGTTTTAAATCTTCACCTGAGGATATGTTTATTGATTTCAGAAAGAGAGGAAGGGAGAGTGGGCTAGAGCAGGAGAAACATCGATGTGAGAGAGGAATCTCAATTGGTCACCTCCTGCACACTGCCTGAACAGGGATCAGAACTGCAGCCTTCCGGTGTACATACAGGCTGATCCTCCAACAGACTGAGCAACCGGGCTGAGGCCAAACTGACCTTTCTTTTCCCATCCATTTCACATGTTATTTTCTCAAAACACAAATTTGAAAATTCTCCACCCTGCCCCCAGGGTGAAGCCCAAATTCCCTAGCCTGGCATTTTCAGATTATCAACATGCTTTTCCAAGCTTATCCCCTAAAACTCACCCCACACCCCTAGTCGTACCAAATTACACAACCTTCCCCAAGTACACCATTCCCTTTTACGTCTTTGCTCAAGTGAGCCCTTCTCATGATGAGTAAATATCCTCATCACTGCCCATGGAAAGTCGATCCATATTTAAGACATTGCTTCCATGAAGCCTTCCAGATTTCCCCACTGAAGTTAACTTCTTCTTTCTGACCTCCATTACTTTATTTACCTTTTATAGAAAAATATGCTGTTTTGCTATGAACCGCATACACATTTGACTCCTTCAAGACTCTAAATTCTGCGAAGGCAGGCAGGGGCTGAGTCTTTACTTTGGTGCCCCTCGTAGAAAATAACATGTGCCCTGTACATAGTAGTGTGGAGGAAAAGGGGCCACAAAGGCTCCTTTCAGCTGATAGGCTGAAGGGAAGCCGGCATGGCAGCCTTACAAACTCAGAGACCTGAAATAACCACAAAGGATAGTCTGAAAATAAAACTTATTAACTAAAAGCAGGTTATGGCTGGCAGTCATTGCCCTAGGCTAATATCTTCCATGGCAAAAGTCAGTCTTAATTAAGCTTGTGTATTGTCTTTTGCATCCACCGTAATTGTTGACTGTCAACTATTCTGTACCCACCTGTATAAAAGAAATATGAGTTTGTCATTTTACTTCTTATCCGATCCCGAATGCTCCCTCCCACTTTGCTTTGTCCTGCTTCCCTGATCTACTACCAATGGATTTCATGTAGCCCCTCTCTTTTGATTGTAACGTATAAAATAAGGTGCAAAACTGCATTTTCCGGAGCATTTTCTCAGCTCGTTGAGGTTTTGCTTCCCAGCGATTGTCATCAGTTTGGCTCAAATCTACTCATAAAAATTCTTCCAGGTTTGGGCGTTTCTTACACTGACGACAGGCACTCACTAAATGTTTGGGGTATTGAACTGAGAGAGCTGAAAGAGAGCTTCTTTTTCCACAGTGCAGACAGAAAGATAATTTTTAGTATATTTTTTAATTTTTAAATTACAGTTTACATTCAATATTATTCTGTATTAGATCCATATATATAGCATAGTGGTGAGAAAATCACATCCTTCACAGAGTGGTGCCCCTGATGTTTCAAGTACCCACCTGGCCCCACACATAGTTATCGTGATATTATTGAGTATATTCCCTGTGCTGTAACTTACATCTCTGTGACTGCTCTGTCACTACCAACTGTATTTCTTAATCCCTTTACCTTCCTCACTCCCCCCCATCCCTCTTTCCCCAATCTGAGTCTGTTTCTATCTTGTTTGTTTATTTTGTTCTTTAGATTCCACATATAAGTGAGATCATATGGTATTTTGTCTTTCTCTGTCTGACATATTTCACTTAATGTAATACTCATTAGGTCCATTCATACTGTCACAAAAGGTTAAATTTTATTCTTTTATGGCCAACTAGTATTCCATTATATATATATGTACCACAGGGTTTTTTTTTCTTTTTCAGAAACAGCATTTAAAAAAAAAAATTGTACAGGGCCCGGCACAAATAATGCCCTTTTCTTCACCAAAATCTTTTATTACAAAATCATAAGAATGTAATTCTGTAACACAGCAATATCACATTCAAGCACACATATAATATTTTAGGTGAAATGTTCAAATTGCTGTCCAGCCCATGTGAGACATTCGCATACCCTACCAACCACTCTCAAGCAAGTGTTACTTCTGCCGGACACCATATTTTTTTTCCATCACCATTTAGTCACCTTATAACTACGCCCCACAATCACCACACTGTTGTCCACATCTGAGCCCTTTTTCCTTTCTGTTCAATTGCTCCACCCCCTACCCTCCCCCACCTTAGCTGTCATCCCGCTCTCTTTCTATGAGTCTGACTCTATTTGCTTTGTACCACAGCTTTTTCATCTTTTTTTGAGGGGCAGGGGGGTTCTGAAGGTTTTGTTTATTTGAGTAGTTTGTAGCCATCATCATGTTTGATTCTGCAAGGCAAGCAAGGGAGAGAAAATTCTTGAACTCATTTTAGAGTCTGAGACATTGAGGCTGAAGCAAGCTCCTGGAACATCAAGGTCACAGCTAATAGAGTAGAGAGCTCTGAATCTGCACGAGGCCCTGTCTCAGGCAACAGCAGGTGCAAACTCCTGCCCCACACCACCATGCAGAGAGGCAAGTCCAAGCCAGCACCCTTCCTAGTCCCCTGGAGAGCCCACTGCCCCCACAGCAAACAGTGGCTTCTTGCACACGTGCACACTGCCACATGCACTCTCCAAGCACACAGGTCCAGGACAGGCAGCTCAGGCAGAGCCATGTGGCTTTCTCAGAACACACCCAAACAGAAGCCCTACATGGGGCTCAGGTCAAAGCAGAGATACCTCTTGCAGCCTTGCCCATCACACTACTGTGTAGGGTTCCTGGGTAAACCAGGCAGGTAGCCATGGCCAGTGTGGCAGCTTCACCATTTGGCATTCACTGCCTTGATAATGCTCATGCAGTTCTGGATCAGGCAGATGCCACAGATATGGAGTAGGGCTATGCCCGCAATGACACAGGCCACAATGATCAGGGTGTCCTGTGGTCACTTAAACTGGCCCACTTAACCTTTAGTGTGAATAGAGCCCCGCTGATCTGGCTCCAGTTTGAGCCAGACATCATAACGACACTGGATGTTGAGAATATCTTTCATAGGGTCCCTCATGAAACAGGAAAAGGGCACCCCCCACAGGGCTCCTGGCTGGGGTTCAAGTCAGTGCAGTTGAAATAGATATTGAGGTTCCAGTTGTTAGGCCCTTGGGCTCCCCAGCAAGACCAGTATTACTGAGCAGAGTCAATGAAGTTCTGGAGGTCAATGTTGTCCTGCTAGGCCTTGATATTGTTGTTGATGGAAAGGTTGAGTTGTTCTTGTATCTAGTTTTTGAAGATGAAGGCCAGGATCCCTGTTACCACCTCCAGGAAGAAGATGAGGCTGAGAAACACTTGAGCAGGAAACTGTTTACCCCGGGGGCCCAATGCAGCCAGCAATACCCAGCACCAACATGACACCTCCAGCCACCACGAACTGCCTCACCGGAGTCAAGGCCTCCCAGATCTGTCAGCACTGAGATGTTGGAGAGAATGCCCTTCTCATGCCCAGAGGCCGATGGCCAGGAATAGGGCTCCCGGCACCCAGAAGACAATGTTGGACCCAGACAGAGTATTTTCCGCAGCAGCCAACATCGGGTTCCTGGAAGTACTGGTCCTTGCTGGGCACGGTGAGCAGCATCCCGCAGGCTCAGTGACTGTAGCCAGGGGTCCAGGTCCACCCCTCCACTGGCCGCCTGGCACCTGCAGCTTCATGGCCAAGCTCGACTCATCTATTGATGGACATTTGGTTTGCTTCCATATCTTGGCTATTGTAAAAAATGCTGCAGTGAACATAGGGATATACATATTTTTTCAAATTGGTGTTTCAGGTTTCTTTGGGTATTTTCTCAGAAGTAGAATTGCTGGGTCATAAAGCAACTCCACTTGTAATTTTTTGAGGAAACTCCACACTATTTTCCACAGTGATTGACCAAGACAAAGATACTTTTTATTAGCAGAAACCTTTAAAGAAATTTCTTTCTTAAATTTTGGATTACTTTGTGAACAAATTAATGCTAAATGCCATGGATCTTTGTATGTTGGTCTTAAAAGGATAAACTGAAGATCAACCCCTTGAACCAAAAAAATTAAGATCATGGAATGAGAGGTGTTCATTTATTAGCTGTATTTTTCTTACTTAGAATGCTCTCAGTTCATCGAAGACTATTAAGAACTTTTAATCTATTTAGTTAAATAAACTTTTTCCTTAATTTTTAATTTTAGCCAGAAGGAAGGGGAGGGGGAGGGAGAGAAACATGGATGTGAGGAAGAAGTATCAGTTGGCCATTTCCTGCATGTGCCCAATGGGGGACCAAACCTGAACCTGCAACCCAGGCGTGTTCCTTGACCCGGAACCAAACAGGTGACCCCTTGGTTTGCGGGACGACACTCCAACCAACTGAGCCACATTGCAAAGGCTATTAAGAACTTTTCAAAAGACTATTAAAAACTTTTGATTTCCCTCTCTCTTCTCAAAATTGTATTCATCATTCAAAGCCTGTTTTTTGAAAAAACTACTGATTTCTCCAGTCTTAATTCATTCCTTTGTCAGTGCTCCCATAGCACTTTGAACTTTATTTAATATTTATGATTTTCTATATTCTACTGTTATTCTATTATTTCTATAGTTTTTTTATCATTGTTTCCTCACCCTGAAACTCCTGTAGAACAGAGGCCACAACTTAATTTGTCCAGTTCTTGGCACATAGATCACAAATGCTGAACTAAATGGAATCATCTAATTTTGAGTGGTCCTAGAAGAGCTAGCCCAAACTTCCCAACCCACTCTGAGTTCTTTTTGGACCGAGGTTTGACAGTTGATTAAGAGATCCATCACCTAGCTCTGGCTGGTATAGCTCAGTGGATTCAGCACCAACCTGTGAAACAAATACACAGTCACTGGTTCAATACCCAGTCAGGGCACATGCGTGGGTTGCAGGCCAGGTTCCCAGTAGGGGGTGCGCAAGAGGCAATGACACATTGTTTCTTTCCCTCTCTTTCTCCTTCCCTTCCCCTCTCTAAATAAATAAATAAAATCTTTAGAAAGAGAGAAAGAGATCCATCACCTAAATAGATCTATGGCTTCCAGAGATTTGTCCCTCCTGGTTCCTGCTGGCCCAGTGATTCCCACCTACCAAATACATTTGTCCTCAGTAATTCTTATTTTTACATCTACCCCTCCCATTCTTTTCCTTTAGGATAGTGGTCCTCAACCTGAACCCCTCAAGTGTTCAAAGACAAAACTACTTTTATAATAATAGTGATGTTATTTGCCTTTTTAACTGTGTGGACATTTGCACTGATACAAAAGCAAAAGTGGGTAAAACTTGACAATTTAGCAGAATGACACAGTGGCACCAAGTTGTTGTAGTAGTCATAGCATCCCTCCCCTGCTGTGCATTTGCAATTTTTTAAAGTGCCATTTTTTGCCCCGTGTGGTTCAGTGGGTTGGGTGTCATGCAAACTGAAAGGTCTCCTGTTGGATTCTTGGTTGGGGCAACATGCCTGGGTTGTGGGCCATGTACCCAGTTGGGTGTGTGTGAGAGGCAACCAATTGATGTTTCTCTCCCTCTCTTCCCCTTTCTCTAAAAATAAATAAAATACATATTTTAAAATGCTATTTTCAATTAAGAACACCATTAATGAAGCAGTACAAATTATTAATTTTATTAACTCGACACTAGAGTACACATCTTTTTACTATTTTGTGTGAAGAAATGGGAACTAAGCACACAGTACTCCTGCATATGCATGGATGGTGGTTGTCTGACAGTTCTAATAAACAGCATTAGCTACAGTTAAACACAAGTTGGATTAGAAACTTTGTTTTAATGTAAGTGTTGTCTAGTAACTGCAGCATTACTAGAAAAAATATTCACACTTCAAAGTTACCCACTTGATATTTACATTTGTTACAAATGATGTAGCTAAACTGATCAGATCAACCACCATAGTTTACACTCAGGTTCACTGTTTGTGTTGTACATTCTATGTCCTTTTTTTTAAATCCGTACCTGAAGACATTTTTCTCATTGCTTTTAGAGAGAGAGAGGAAGAGAGAAGAGAAACATTAATATTAGTTGGTTGCCTCCTGTGTGCACCCTGACCTGAGGATTGTACACATAGGGACTGCAAACCTGCAACCTAGGTATGTGCTCTGACCAGGAGTCAGTCCTGCAACCTTATGGTTCCTGGACGAGCTCCAGCCAACTAAGCTTCACTGGCCATGGCCAGTCTATGGGTTTTGACAAAAGTCTAACAACATATATGTACCATGACATGAATAATCATACAGAATAGTTTCATTTTTCTAAATCCCCTGTGCTCCACCTATTCAGCCCTTCCTCCCTCTCCTCAATCCCTGGCAACCACTGATCTTTTTACTATCTCCATAATTTTGCCTTTTCTAGAGTTGCACATACTTCAGATCATACAAGTATATAGCCATTCCAGATTGATTTCTTTCCCTTAGCGATATGTATTTAAGTTTTCTTCATGTCTTTTAGTGGCTTGACAGCATTATTTTGTGAAAGGACTGTGTATCCAAAGCAGCCCCCAAAAGTCAAAGCAACTGATAAGCCAAAAAATGAGGCAGACAAGTCCAGTTTGTTTGTTTTGAGAGTTTAATAGGGAACTTACATACAAAAAGCAGTTTTGGGCAGCAACAAAACAAATGGATCCCTTCACCTTCCACCCCCAGATTCTGAACAGTGAGAATGCTGTGTGGATAATCAAAGGGATCAGATGCTCAGAGGCTTGGGTACCAGGGTGAGGTAACAGAAACACTGAGGGCTCCTTGCCCTGGTGAGAGAAGTAAGGGGAGTTCTAAGTAATGAGAGCTCTGTATTTCAGAGCTCACCTGGGGGAAGGAAAAGGGAGTGAAGGTGGTGGATTAACTTTAAGATGGAGTCACTTATGTTCCTCACAAGTTGATTTCATTTTATCACTCAATATTCCATTATATGGATGTGTCGCAGTTTGTTTATCCGTTCACTTACTGAAAGACATCTTACTTGCTTCTAAGTTTGGGCAGTTATGAATAACGCTGCTATCTATTTTCCTGCAGGTTTTGTGTGGGCATTAAATTTTCACCCAATTTGGGTAAATGCCAAGGAGCACAATTGCTGGATCATATGGTAAGAGCATGATTAACTTTGTGAGAAGCTGCCGAACTGTCTTCCAAAGTGGCAGTATCATTGTGTATTTCCACCAGCAGGGAAGGAGAGTTCCTGCTGCTCCACATTCTCACCAGCATTTGTTGTTATCAATGCTTTGGATTTCAACCATTCTAACAGGTATTTCATTGTTGTTTTAATTTTCAATTCCCTAATAAAATAAAATGCTGAGCATCTTTGCTTTTGTTTTCTTCTGTTTTTTTGTTTTTTTGTTTGTTTGTTTTTATAACTAAGCACCATTTACTTGAAGGGACAACAGACAAACTATAGTTATTCAGACTGGCACAGTTGTCTGATATTTTCCTAAAAATGAAGGGAATGAGCCTGAACCTTCAAGGAAAATAATAGACAATAATTGTTGCCAATGACAAAATTTAAACTTTCAGGTGAAACTAAAATTCTAATTTAACAAACTAGAATTTGAATCGGCCACTGTGAGTTTGGCAGCTTCCCTATATTTAAGAGCCTCTGCCTTTGGAAGAGCTGCATACTCAATGCAACAGTAAGTGACTTTGTTTTCCAATGTTTTACTCATGGCATGATTTTACAATATCACGTCATGAGTAAAATGTCCATTCAAAATACAAGATATACCGATAATTTTAATATAACTGAGCAGAAAGTTCATTGATATGATTTCAATTTCCACATCTGAGTAATCTTTAAAAACTACCATTTACAAGTTTAGGTGTTCTATTAAAGAAGGATATCCTTAATTATCTAAGAGGCTATTAAAATGCTTCTCCCTTTCCGAACTAAGTATCTGTGAAGCCAGATTTCCTTCTTACCCTTGTATCAGTCAACCCCATTTCACAACAGATCCAATGCAGCAGTTATGAGAATCCAGCTGTCTTCAGTTAAGCCCTCACAGTAGAGATTCACATGTAAGACAATATGAACTACACTTTTTGTGCAAATACTTTTATTAATAAAAACATTGTTTATGTAAACATTTAATGGACTTACACATTTCTAGTGAATCAAGACATTTCTCAATATGGTAAATATAATCCATATATATAAAAGCTCTTTAAGATTTTCAGTATGGTTTGTAAAGTGTAAAGGGGTCCTGAGACCAAAAACCGTGAGAACTGCTGCTCCTATATGCCCTCCTCTTATCCTGCTGGCCAAATCCAGGGCAGAGAATTAAGATACTACAGTGCTATTCGAGACTGGCTTCTCTAAAAATCTTCCTGATTGTAGGTAAGTGGAGGCAGTCTGGCTTCCTCACCCAGGTGTGTCTGGGTAACTAAGGGGAGCAGTGTTCCCATAGCCTCAGGGAGGCACTGATAACCAGTGTTCTCGTAGCCTTGAGACTGGGTCCGTTAAACTGTTCCCCATAACATGGAGTGGGCTCACGTGCACAGAATTGTTACATAATGTTCTGGCAGTTTTCTGGCTTTGTTCCCCTCTAGTACTTAAGCGAGGAGCTTACCGCTAGTTACACACGCAGCTTGCAGCATGCCTGGCTCGCACACCAGTGAGTAAAAGTATGGCAAGCATCCCCAAGGCTACGCGCATTTTCTTCCATCTCCCAGAGGCAAGAGTGGATCTGCCCAGCTTTGACGGGTTGCGACACACGGATAACCACACATTCTGCATCATCTCTCCAGTTACATTGTTCTGGTTTCCCCGACTGCTTCAAACCTCTGGTTCTTGGCATGTACTGGAAGAGAAAATAAAGGAAACTGGGCATTCTCTCTGGGCTGGGCAGCCCTTCCAGGTGCGTCCTCAACTCAACGATCAACCTCTCTGGAGAAGAGTCTAACATATGTGCCTGAATTGCTCACGTCACGGAGAGAGGCCCACTGGGGGCGGGGAAGGAATCAGGAAAGTTGCGGGAATCCGAGTCTTCCTAGAGTTGAAAGAGTGAAGTGGGGTTGAAGGTCTCGCGCCTCCTCTCTCCATTGGTGAAACAAGGCCCTCCCACGCCCTGTCGCGCACGCCCCCTACGCTCGGCCGCATTCCGCTCCGTCCCAAAGGCTCCCAGCTTCGCATTCCGCCGCCAATCGGGGAGCCAGGAGCCGCCGGTTACGGCTCTTCACGACAATCCCGGCGCTTTCCGGCGGGCGCTTCGTGCTGATGTGTCGGGGAGGCGTGGCTTAGGGGAGTGGCGTCTCGTCACGCCCATACCTCGGAAGCGGCTGCTGTGGGCGGCTTTCCTCTGCAGGAGCATGGCGGTGCCGGCCAAGTCTGCGCGGGGCTCCCCCGGCTCAGGTAGGCACAGAACCCCACCCTGCGGCGGAGAGAGCGGGGAGACGCTGGTCTCAGAGTGGCAGAGGCAGGAGGACTGCCCCGTGGGACCTGGGGAAGGAAGGGGTTGGGAAGGGGTTTGTAGAAAGATGTTAGTCTGCTGTTTCGGGGTGATAATGCCTTTGGATTAGCGGTTAGGGGGCTGTAGTCTGAGAGAGGTTCTGGGGCATTGGCGGATCCTGGAGCAGGGGCTGCACCGCAGGCGTGTTTCTGGTAGAGATGACTGGGAGAATCCATGTAGGCAGAAACCCTGGGCTGTTGGAGCTGTGATTTGGGAATGAGCCGATTTTAAAACACCAACACTCCACGAACACATCTCTTTCTATTTATTGGTTACAGATAAAGTACACAAAGGCAAGGCTGGACAGACCTTAAGGTCCAGTCGGGCCAGCTGCATAGGGAAACTCTTGGGTTTTGAGTGGACAGATGTATCCAGCTGGGGGAGCCTGGTGACCCTGCTGAATCGACCAACGGATCCTGCAAGCTTGGCTGTCTTCCGTTTTCTCTTTGGTAAGTCTAGTTTCTGGGAGGGGCCCATGTGGTTGGAGTAGGAAAATGACACCCGTCCCTCGTCCCATTTCTTGGTTTCTTAATTGGTGGACTTACCTCCTTTTTTCCTCTCAGTTATGCTGGAAGAAGTATTTGTGAAATTTATGGTCAAACCCAGCTTTGTCTCCTTTGATTAGGATTTGGAGGCCAGAAATGCTTTGATCTGAGGAGGAAATATAGAGGCAGAGGACTAAACTTCAGAGAAATGGCAGAGGTGACATAGCAGACATTTTGGCTGTGACTCCCTAATCCAGAGCTTCCTGTTGAATGGGTTACAGATATGTTGTGCTATTAATCCCGTAGCCCACTGGTTCCCAACAGGGGACATTTTTGCTTCCCTGGGGAACATTTGGCAATGTCTGTGGACATTTTTATTTGTCATATCTATGTTGGGGGGAGGGACAGGTGGCTACTGCCATCTATATAGGAGCCAAAGATGCTGCTAATTGACCTATAATGCACAGGACAGTCCCTTCCAGCAAATAATTAACCACCCCACATGTGAATGGTCCAGAGGTTGCAAAACCCTGCTTTAACTGGAGCTGGCTTCCTGACCCGAGTAGCCCCTTCTGTTTACCTCAGTGTGTTGGCCAAACACTGCTGTTTCTGGGTATGCTAAGAAGTGGAGAATGTTGGGAAGCACCACCCTAGACTACTTTCTGTAGCACAGACCTGTATAAATATTAACTATCAAAACCTGAATGGCTGTTATAGCATTTTGTATGCTTTTCTCATTTAATCTTCTGTATAACTCGGTAAAATATTATGAGTTCCCTTTTACAAATGGGGAATTGGCTATGAGGTATAGTAGGAGATCACACAATTGGCATAGTGCCTAGCATATAGTAGGTAGTCAGTAATTTTTGTTTAATGAATAAATAAACAGAAGATCCAGGCTTAGGAAAGAATTCTGACCCTAGAGCTAGGTTCAATCGACTGCTTCCTTTGATGAGGCCTAATGGCACCCCTTCAACTGCCTTCTCAGGGCTGTTGATGGTACTGGACATTCCACAGGAGCGGGGGCTCAGCTCCCTGGACCGAAGATACCTGGATGGGCTAGACGTGTGCCGCTTCCCCTTGCTGGATGCCCTCCAACCACTGCCACTTGACTGGATGTATCTTGTCTATACCATCATGTTTCTGGGTGAGGAAAACTGTGGGAATACCGATTGGCCTACCTAAAACAGAAATACAAAGCATGCTGGTGAATGATCAAGGTCTTGGGTTCCTTATTTTACTTCCGCTGTGATCATAATTTCACCCCGTTGACCTATGTGTTGTCTGCGATGTGACCCTATAGCTCTTTTTTAAAAAAATATTAAAATAACACTTAATTTTTATTTAGTTGTACCTGATTATAAAATGTCTGAGGACTTTTCTTAATCCCACTCACAGCCTGTCCTAGGGGAGCTGGGCCTGTGATGACCCTTTGACCTTTTAATCCTCTCCCCCACAAATCCCAGGGGCACTGGGCATGATGCTGGGCCTCTGCTACCGGATAAGCTGTGTGTTATTCCTGCTCCCATACTGGTATGTGTTTCTCCTGGACAAGACGTCATGGAACAACCACTCCTATCTGTATGGTTTGTTGGCTTTTCAGCTGACATTCACGGATGCAAACAACTACTGGTATGAGTCTAGGGGGGGAAAAGGGAGGTGTTGGATGGGTCAGAATGGTTACCAGAGATAGGGGCCCGTTGAGGTCCTAGAATTTGCCCTAGCAAGTGTAATTTCAACCATACTTGGCAAAGGTCACATTTTAATTTGGATGAATTTGGGTGGGTGAAGGGTCAGTGAGGTTGGGGCACTTGGGATGGCAAAAAGCAAAATGGCTTCATTCCTACCCCTTTACTTTCTCCATATCTCCCCAGGTGCCTTGATCTATTCCACTTCCTGTAATCCTCTTAGAAGAAGAAGACTAAAGCCAGACATAGCTGTTTTCAGATACTTTGAGGGTGGTCACATGGAAGAGGGAGCAGACTTTCTTTCTGTGAGCCCAGAGGGGTAGAGTTAGAGCCAAGAGTAGAAGTTGCTGTGAGGCAGAGTCGTGTCAGAAGGAGAGGGCCACAGGGCTGCTCAGCAGTGCTGTCCTGGGAGGAGGTAGCCCTCCCCCACTCTCACTTAGGTGACCATCTTTCAGGGGGGTGGAGAGGGGATCTGGAGACAGGGTGGCAGGGCAGATGACCTTCATTATTAAGTGAAAAGCAAATACGAGATCTTAGTAAAAAGAGGATGTATAGATAAAGAATCTCAAGCATTGAATTTGTTAGTGATTTATCAGTCATTAAGTTTCATTTGTTAATTCATGCATACAGATAATCCTCTTGTACACTGTTAAACTCATTCAGAATGGCCAGAATTAAGAGGCAGTTTTGACAGAATACCTCTGAAAAGTTTTATTTTTATGGCCTTTACACAATTTGAAAAATACCTATCACTTACTGAGGGCTTTCCACATGCCATCTAACTAACACTTTAATTTTTCCTCATTTTAACACCATGAAGTCCATGGTACTGTTCCAATTTTTATAGATGAAATCTATAAGGCTTAGAGAAGTAAAAGGTTTGCCCAAGGTCACATAGCAGGAAGAGGCACAAGTGAGAATCAAGCTCTCCTTAACTGCAGAGTGCAGTGCTCTTGACCACAGTGTAAGCTGCCTCTTTCCCAACTTCTCAGCTCATTCATTATCTTGAAAACCCGCTTTGCTTCTGCCTCCCCAGAATAAATCTAGTCTTAGAGCCTGGGTTTATCCATTCTCTCCCCAGGTAGGCTGTTAGTAGGTACCCTCTGGCACTAGGTCCTGGCATCCAGGTCTATGAAACATTAGTTTGTTTTGATATTGAAAAATTTTTTAAATGTACTATAGAATTTATGTACACCTTGAGCTTTTTAAACATTCCCTCAAATTTATTCTTTTTCAAATTCAGTCATATTGTAGCATTGTAGTTTTTTTTCTGATTGATTCTATTAGGACAAATTAATTTGCTCATTAACTAATGGTAAACACTGAATTTTTTTTTGTAAACACAACTTCTTGTTATGACTCATTAGTAAGATTTTGGTTATGAGTTACAATAATCACTGCTAAAATTTACTCCTATTCTAAAGGGCCTCAAAATAGCCCAGTGAGCTAGACAACATATGGGAGTTGTCCTGAGATAGATTATTACATTGAAAAAGGAAGACAGAAATCTGGCTGGACTCAGAAGCTCTCCCTCAATCCTTACTTTACTTGGTGTAGGTCTGTGGATGGCCTGCTGAATGCCCGAAAGCGGAATGCCCACGTGCCCCTTTGGAACTATGCTGTACTGCGTGGCCAGGTAAAAGAGTTTAGGAGGGGGAGGTGTTCTTTGATAGCCATTGTCAGCATGGCCATCCCACTGCCAGACTGCACTCTATTTGGCCTCCCTGGATCTTCTTTCTTCCTTTTGCTGGAAGGGTAGTCTGGCTTTTCTGTTTCTAATACCCTAGTCTCTGAGCTCTCTCACCTTGTCACGGAAAGAATAGAGCTTTGTCCCTGCCACGTTAGAATCCTCGTGAGGGAATAATGTCTATGCTTTGTGACTTTCCCTGGTGCCTAATACTGTGCCTGGCCTTGGTGGGATGTCAGTAGGTGCTTGTCGGATGAGAGAATATCTGAGATGAGTGAGTAGAAGAATGGAACTAATCTCCTTTGCACCCTGAACTGAGATCAGAATTTACTCTATGTTTGACTGTCTGCACAAAATAAGGTTCTTTTTTTAATTTTAATAATTTGTTTTGCATTTGTGTTTACAGATTTTTATTGTGTACTTCATTGCGGGTGTGAAAAAGCTGGATGCAGACTGGGTGGAGGGCTATTCCATGGAGTACCTGTCCCGGCATTGGCTCTTCAGTCCCTTCAAGTGAGTGGCAGTCAGGGCAGAGGCCTTCTTGAGGCACAGGTCCAGAGTGGGTAACTTACCAGTCATGTCTGCAGTTCCTACTTTGCCTCAGTTTGCAACATACTTTTCTCTGTCCACTCACCTCTTTATTCAGCAGAAGGCAAAATTGATATCAAAAGATCTAGGCCTAGCTGCCCCTATTCAGCTTATGGTATGGGGGAATGAAGGGAAAGAAATTTGGAAGGAAAGAGCCAGAACTAGGCGACTTGATGCCCCGAGTGGTTGCCATGGTGCCTGTGTCCTTGGGTTGCCACCCATCCTCTCACTAGGATTCCTTAGCCATTGACTGAGAAGGCGGACAGGCAGTGTCCCTGCCCTGACAAAACCAGTGTTACCAACTTTTTACGAAGCAGAGGTTTGCTTCTCTGCTTTCTCTCTTCCTCTCATGTCTCCTTTTCTCTTATTTTGTTCTTTTTTCCTCCTCTCTGTTATTTCCTATACCCTGTAGCTGGACTACTGTATCATGTTAGTCAAGCATTCACCTTTTAAAGTTTCTTCTCATTTGTAACCTCTATGAGGAACTTGCCCCCCTCAGCACACTCACTTCTCAATCAGATTTGCCCTAGGAGATTTGCCCTTGCTTATTACATGGGGTATGTTGAAAACAATTGGATACCTAAAGTGGGGAATGTTAAAGGGGTTGGAAAATCTGTGGTGTGTCTTTGTGCACAGTTCTACCTACCTGCTGGGTGGATCCTTTGGCAAGAACAAGGTAGTTGGTGTACATTTGCTATGAATATTCTGTGAAAGCTGGATTCTCCAGTGGGCTGGCACCTGACCCTGTCCCCGACATCCACAGACTGATATTATCCGAGGAGATGACGAGCCTCCTCGTGGTGCACTGGTGCGGACTGCTGCTTGACCTCTCAGCTGGTTTCCTGCTCTTCTTCGATGTTTCAAGATCCATTGGCTTCCTCTTTGTGACCTACTTCCACTGCATGAATTCACAGCTTTTCAGCATTGGTCAGTACCTATCATCTGGTAGGAAATAGGAAACCATGGGTGTGTAGGGAGTGACTTGCCAGAGGCATTGTTTGGGACTGGGAGATGAGAATAGGAGCTAAACTGAGCCAGGTACAATTACTGTGGAATGGAAATAAATGGGGAGGAGAGGATTGGGGTTTCTGGGCTCAGCTAGTATTGTATAGTAAGGAATCTGTGGAAAGTAAGTATCTTCTAGTTAAGAATTTCTGTTATAAGTGGGATACTTGGGAGAGGTTTCTTAAGGTAAAGGGATTGAGGAAATTACCTACATTTCTCCAAACCAAACTCCTGAAATGCTTATTTTCTCCTTGCTTTTCTAGGTATGTTCCCCTATGTCATGCTGGCCAGCAGCCCTCTCTTCTGCTCCCCTGAGTGGCCTCGGAAGCTAGTGTCTAACTGCCCCAAAAGGCTGCAAGAACTGCTGCCCCTGAAGGCTGCCCCTCAGCCCAGTGCTTCCTGCATGTATAAGAGGAACCGGTCCAAAGGCGGCCAGAAGCCAGGCCTGCGCCATCAGCTAGGTGCTGCCTTCACCCTGCTCTACCTCCTGGAGCAGCTTTTCCTGCCCTATTCCCATTTCCTCACCCAGGTATGTATAGGGGGCGGGGGCTAGCTTGGAAAGTGGCAGAGGTGACAGCAATAGAAGGGAAAAATGGGACTGGTACTATATAGCTCTTTCTTGGTAGAAGATGGGATTAGCATAAGAACCACTGAGCTGATTTCCTCTGCCCTGCCTTTTTAGGGCTATAACAATTGGACGAATGGGCTGTATGGCTATTCCTGGGACATGATGGTGCACTCCCGTTCCCACCAGCACGTGAAGATTACCTACCGTGATGGACGCACTGGCGAGCTGGGCTACCTTAACCCTGGGGTGAGATTTCTGATGCTGACAATTTATTGTTTTTCAAAGCTCCCTTGAGCTTTAGGGTCTGATTTGGGCCTCAACACAATTATAAAATAAAACAAACTTGGGTCACTGCCCTTTCTCAGGAGCCAGGTTGAACCTTCTTTTATGTGGGTTGAAATAAGGCAATATCATTCACTTCCTTGAATCGAGATCAGATTTAAGAAAGGTAAGTACTACCACTAGCCAGGCAATGAAAATCCTTCCCTAGAGACAAGTTTGTTATTGTTATGTTCTTTTGGTATAAACAGCCAGATCTGTCTGTACCATTGGTGGTGCATGACTCATCTACTAGGTCGTTAACAATGAGGTGGGACTAATATGGGGGGTTTGGGGCAGGTATTCACACAGAGCCGGCGATGGAAGGATCATGCAGACATGCTGAAGCAATATGCCACTTGCCTGAGCCGCCTGCTTCCCAAGTACAATGTTACTGAGCCCCAGATCTACTTTGATATTTGGGTCTCCATCAATGACCGCTTCCAGCAGAGGTGGGCAAGGGATGGATAGGAGGGGGGGAATGAAGTCCAACTCCTTTTGCCAAGATGAATGCCCCATGCACCCCAGTGTTGTCTTGCTTGAAAGGCTGTCCTCTGTTGCATGTCCATGTTGACCTGGTTGTGGGCATAGCTGATTGCTTCCAGCAGGGGGCACCATCATCCCAAAGAAAAGGTAATGACTTGTTCTCAAGAAACAACACAATTCTCAGATGGCCACTAATCCTCCTCCTTCCCAGTGCTCCAGAATCTCTTTCTCCTCTCTGTCTGCCCGGGACTGGTAATAACATGCTGACTTAGGCCATTTTTTTCTATCTAGAAACCCTGTTCTATTGGGAATGGTGATGAAAGAAACAACTGAAAATTCTAGTGGGTAGGTGGTTGTGGCCTTTTTGAAACATGGCTTTCTTTCCTAAGGATTTTTGACCCTCGTGTGGACATTGTGCAGGCTGCCTGGTCCCCCTTCCAGCGTACATCGTGGCTGCAGCCACTTTTGATGGATCTCTCTCCTTGGAGGACCAAGTTACAGGAAATCAAGAGCAGCTTGGACAACCACACTGAGGTGGTCTTCATTGCAGATTTCCCTGGTATGGAAGAAAGCTGTGGGAGGCTTTGCTGTCTTTTATCCTCACTTCCTTGATCAGGGACATTGCATGTGGTGGAGAGGGGAGGGGTCGCTCCTGGTAAGAAGAATGTTTATGAAATCTGACGGGTGGAGGCGGTGAAGCTGTGATGTACCTGTTCTCACTGGGAGTGAGTTCACTCTGCCATGGTGTGAGTTGGGGAACTTTGTTGCCCCTGTCAGGGCTGCACCTAGAGAATTTTGTGAGTGAAGACCTGGGCAACACTAGCATCCAGCTGCTGCAGGGGGAGGTTACTGTGGAGCTGGTGGCAGAACAGAAGAACCAGACTCTTCAGGAGGGAGAAAAAATGCAGGTATTTTGCTGGAATTAACAATAGCAGAAAAGTTTAGATGAGTGGAGTTAACTTATTATAGACTCAAAATGCTTTACCATACGAGTAATGCAGTGAGGCCTCAAAGAGCAAAAACCCCTGGCTGTGAATAGTCTCATACAGGATTCTAGAGGTCAGCTTCTTTGGACTCCCAAGTCACAGTGAGAAGATGCTTGCGGGGTGGGGGAGTGGGTAGTGTTAGGAGCCCATAGGCTGGCTAGGAAAAGTTTACGAGTGCAATAATGCATTTCTCCTCCTCTGTCAGTTGCCTGCTGGTGAATACCATAAGGTGTACACAATATCACCCAGCCCTTCATGTTACATGTACATCTATGTCAACACTACGGAGCTTGCACTGGAGCAAGACCTGGCACATCTGCAAGAATTGAAAGAGAAGGTGGAGAATGGAAGTGGTGAGTATATAAAGATTTGGGCTGAGGTACCCCTGGGGTACAAGAAGCTAGGGTAGTGAATGAGGATCTAGCCATTAAAAAGTGAACTTGAAGCCTCTAGCTGAAAGGAGAGTTCTAGAAGAGAGAATGATCTGTCTCAGTGATTTCTCTTTTTGCTGACATTTGAGCAGAAACGGGGCCTCTACCTCCAGAGCTGCAACCTCTGCTGGAAGGGGAAGTAAAAGGAGGTCCTGAGCCAATACCTCTGGTTCAGACCTTTCTTAAACGTCAGCAAAGACTCCAGGAAATTGAACGCCGGCGAAACACCCCTTTCCATGAGCGATTCTTCCGTTTCTTGCTGCGAAAGCTCTATATTTTTCGCCGCAGGTAAGTTTTACCAACAGTACTTACCATTTTGTCGTTATTTGCAAGCTTCGTAACTTTTTTCTGGTGAGGGTAAGAGTAGGGATTCTCTCCCAGGAAAAGGCTAGCCTTTTTCCATTCTCCTTTTCCTGACTTAATGGGAGAGTAAGTGACGTGTGTCTGATGGCCTTGCTGTCTTGCTCTGCCTCAACTTACCTCTAGCCTCCCCATGGGTTATTCCTGCCTCACCTTGGAATCCCTTCCATCTGGGATGTGAGGGTCCCTGGGGTGGGGGGCAATTCTCATTTATGCCTGGGTGAGAGGAGGTAGGACCAGGTGTTCCCCAAGGGCTGTGGTAGGAATGCCTCTGCTGAAACAGGCTTTTTTCCTCTCTTTCAGCTTCCTGATGACTTGTATCTCACTTCGAAATCTGGCATTAGGCCGCCCTTCCCTGGAGCAACTGGCCCAAGAGGTGACTTATGCAAACTTGCGACCCTTTGAGCCAGTTGGAGAGTTTAGTTCTTCCAACACAGATTCTTCAAATTCTGATCCTCCTGAACTAAATTCTGACCATATCCACTCAGAGTTCTAAAGGGGCCAGACATTGGATACAGATGTGGGAGCAGCCAGTTACAGGACCATTATCTATGCAGTGAAAATTTGAAAACATCCTTATAGATATTTGATGTACCATAATGAAAATAGAAGCTAATTATTCTCAAGTGCTTGTTCTATGCTAAGCACTGTGTAAAGCGCTGTGCCTATGTTATTACATTTAGTCCTTAATGGTCGCTACTCCTATTTTACAGTTGGAGAAACGCAGGCTGACAGGTAATATTTGTTCAGACATAAACCTAGTAAGGGTTGGGTTGATAGTTTGAACTTCCTGTCGGACTTAAGGTTTTGCATCTTGCCTCTTGTAATTTTCAGTCACAATAATTCTGAAATAACATAGCTTAAGAAAAAAACTTGTTTTCTTAAGTATGATTAGGATGGTGATCAGGTTCTAAATGCACACAGAGCAGCTGGTAAGTTTTTCACTAGCAATTATGAGAGTAGTTACAGTAGCAGAATTAAACCAGTAAGGAAATTTAGATGATTGGTGTATTTTCCTAAAAATAAGTTTAATATTTAGCATTATTCTATCATTTAGTGAGAAGGTAATTATTAACCAAACTTGGTGAGGTATTAGGGAATGTCTGGTCACTTTGTAGGTTTGTATATACAGGGACCATCGTGGAAGCTCATCAGTTCTGTGAAAATTCAAATGCCTGGCACCAGGCTAAGAAGTGAGAATGCATAGACTTAAAAAAAAACACAACTCAGTTTTGTGACAGAGATTAGTAGTAAATTGGCAATCCCAGTAACTTTGATAAAGGACTGTATCTGTTTTCATGCTTCTCTTTTTTTAAATATATTTTATTGATTATGCCATTATAGTCATCCCATTTCCCCCCTTCATTCCCCTCCACCCTCACCTTTCCCCCCTTTAGTTTATGTCCATGTGTCACAAGTTCTTTAGATTCTATATTTCCCATACTATTCTTGCCCTCCCCGCTGTCTATTTTCTTCCTACCATCTATGCTACTTATTCTCTGTACCTTCTCTTCCCTTCTCCTCCTCCTACTCCCCTGTTGCTAACCCTCCATGTGATCTCCATTTCTATGGTTCCACTCCTGATCTAGCTGTCTTCTTAGTTTGCTTTTGTTTTAGGTGTGGTTCTTATTAGCTGTGAGTTTGCTGTCCTTTCACTGTTCATCTTTTTTATCTTCTTTTTCTTAGATAAGTCCCTTTAACATTTCATATAATAAGGGCTTGGTGATGGTGAACTTCTTGAATTTGATCTTATCTGAGAAGCACTTTATCTGCCCTTCCATTCTAAATGAAAGCTTTGCTGGATAGATCAGTCTTGGATGTAGGTCTTTGGATTTCATGACTTGAAATACTTTTCAGCCCCTTCTTGCCTGTAAGGTCTCTTTTGAGAAATCCACTGACAGTCTGATGGGAACTCTTTTGTAGGTGACTATCCCCTTATCTCTTGCTGCTTCTAGGATTGTCTCCTTCATTTTAATCTTGGCTAATGTAATTATGATGTGCCTTGGTGTGATTCTCCTTGGGTCCAACTTCTTTGGGACTCTCTGAGCTTCCTGGATTTCCTGAAAGTCTATTGCCTTTGCAAGGGATACCAGATTGGGGAAGTTCTCCATTATTATTTGTTAAGTTTTCCACTTGTTGCTGTTCCTGTTCCCCTTCTGATACCCCTATAATTCGGATGTTGGAATGTTTAAAGATGTCTTGGAGGTTTCTAAGCCTCTCCTCATTTGTTTTGAATTCTTGTTTCTTCATTCTTCTCTGTTTGGTCATTCTTTTCTTCCTTCTGGTCCACTCCCTTGATTTTCACCTGTTTCCTTTCCATCGCTATTGGTTTCCTGTGCATTTCCCTTTATTTCGCTTAGTTTAACCTTTATTTGTTCCTCTAATTTGTGACTAAAATCAAATCAGTTCTGTGAGCATCCTGATCACCAGTGTTTTGAACTGTGCATCTGATAGGTTGGCTATCTCTTGGTTACTTAGAGGTATTGGCTCTGGGGCTTTGAGCTGTTCTTGAGTTATGTTTTGGTCTGTTCAGACCTGTTACATGAGGGGCGGAGCCTTAGGTGTTCACCAGGGTGGAGCCAGAGAGGGGCAGTGGCGTTTGTTCTGTTCTCTCAGATTTCGGTCCCCTCCACCGCCTCCCACAAGCAAACCAGCCACCCCTGGTGCAGACTACCAGGTATGTGGGCCTGTGCACCCTCCAGGATCCTGTGGGTCCCTCCAACGAACTGTGAGCCCGGGAGCCTCTTCTGGCACTTTGACCCCAAAAGTTTTTCCAATTGGTGCTTTTAGACTATATCGTTGATGGGACCCTAGCCTGCTTGGTCTCTCACTGCTTGCTTCTTGGCCTGGTTTATCTGAATGTGAATGTGTGACCAGTCAGTCAGCCAGCCACCCTGTGCCCCCACTGGGTGTATCGATTGCCACCCCACTCCTGGGATCTGCCAACTGCCACCTATGCTCCTGGGCCTGTCTGGTTGCTTTTCCTGCGTCAGCTGCTGACTCCATTCCTCTTACTAGTCTGGCTGAATGGTTCGTTGTTGTCAAACTTCCGTACCATTCAGTTTTCTGTTTTGGTTGTTTTTGTTACTAAAACTTTGTCGTCTTTAAACTTGGTTGTGCAAGGAGGCAGTGTTTCCACCTATGCCTCCATTTTGGCTGGAAGTCCCTCATGCTTCTCTTCTTAAGCTCCACCCCACCTTACCTGCTTGGACAGTGATTTCACTCCGTTTTTCCACTGTACACACTTGGCATGATTATGTCCATTCCATGGTTTCTAGTGATGCTTTCTTTCCTGTGTCCTAGACCTATACCTGTCCCCACCTGGATATCCCAGAGCTTTCAAACTGTCCTGCACAGAACTTACTTTCACCCTCAAGACCTGTTCCTTTATTAGTGAATGGCAATTGTTTTCACCAAGCCATTTGAGTCATTGGCCTTAATCTTTGCCTTACATTTCTTATAACTTCAAGTCCTAGCAATTCTTCTTAAATTTATCAATTTCATCTCTACTCTGTTCAGCCTTTATATTGGAATTAAGTTAGGGAGACCAGAGCAGGGCCAAAATGTAGTAATGCAGGTGGGGCCTGAATGAAGGCACCCCACTGAGGCCAAGTGGGGCATAGCAGTAAGTGGTGATTCATACAAGCATTGTATGCAGCAGCTGTTGCCAGTGTACCTTGAGCACTTAGTAAGAATGGTGTGGGGGAAACACTGGTTTTAATCTTTTTGCACATCTCAGTGACAGTTACCTCAGCATTATATTATTCTTTGCCAGTAAGTTCAGCTATCTCGTTTCCTCACCACCATCACCCTCTTCCCTTTGGTAAGAAAAGTAGCTCCTCACTTTGAGGGCTCTTGCAAAAGCACTTTCAATGTAGACAAGAATGCTGCTACTCCCAAATTTTTAGTATACCAATGCTGTGACTCATTTTCTCAATGAAGATGTTGGGATGGGATGAAGAGGAAGTATGGTCATCTTAATGCTGGTCCAAGTTATTCAAGGAAGTAAATTAGACTCTGCAAGCGCAGCTGTTTTGGGAGTGGGTTATCAATGTCCTTTTGACCAGAAGACTAGTATTTTCATTCTGTGCTCAGCATTTTGGTCTGTCATACATTCCTAACTGTAATCACTTTCACCATTTCATGCCTTTGCTCCCACTTTCCTCCCTGGGTTAGTGCTCATCCACCTTCCTATCTTTACAATTCTCTACCCCTCTTTCCCCCAGTAGATAGAGGACAAACACTTCTTAGGTATCTTCCTGGCAAATATTGAACCTAACCACAAGACAGTTACTTCTCTGGTGCTGCCCCACCACGTTACAGGCATCCAGACATCCTCAGATCACCTTATTCAGTGAACATGCTTCTCTAACTTTAGACAGTAATGCATTGAAATCTAACATCTATAAACTTTTTACAACATCCTGGAGCCAAAGTCCTCAAGTTCCTGAGCAAATTTGAGAAGATCCATTGATATAACCTAGCTTCCCCTCCATTTCTAAATCCACAAGCCTCCAGGCAAACAGGTATTCTTAAGCAAGCATTCCTTGGGTTTCACATCTGTAGCAGGTCAGGCTCCTGTCTGTACTTTTCAGCTTCAGGCTCAAGAAAGGATAGTTAAAATTATGTCAATTAACTTTCTGTAAACTGCTACAAATACAGATTATAACCTTTTGGAAATTTGTATCTCCACCATTACTTTAAATTTGAGTTCATTTGTAATCACCTTATATTCCAAGTTGATTCCTGTTTAAGAACTTTTCAAATTATAATGTGTGAACATGTAATCACAGCCTTTTACACTTATTTATAAAGGGATTAATACTTACGAATTTTTCACATTAGTCAAGAAATATAGTGGGTTGAAATTTTTAATACTGGCCCTGACGGTCCCATAAAGCAAAAAGTCACTGGTTTGATTCTCAGTCAGGGCAGATTAGGTTGCAGGTTCAGTTTGGGCCAGGGCATGAGAAGCAACCAATGGATGTCCCCCACTCCCGCTTCCCAACTGTCTAAAATAAAGTTTGACTAACCACTTTCATAAATAGAGGTATGCCCCTCATTTTTTGTATTTGCATTAAGCCACTTCATTTTCATATAAGACATACATTACTATGTATGGGCTAACCCATTCAGACTAACCAAAGAAATCCTATGAGGCAGGAGTTTGTTTTTGCATTTATGAGTTATAACACTCTGCTTTTCTTCCCTTTTTATTGGGAAGTTTATTGGGGGGACTGCAGCCTGCTTTATGCCATTTTGGGTTACAAAAGACTTCAGGTAGTGGGGGAAGCCTGTATTCTATTACTTGTTTTTACACCCTTAATCTTAGATATTTGAAACATTGGCAATTTACATTATGGCTACTGCAATAAGGAGTGAAATAGGTTATTCCATTGGCTGAAAAAGGCAACACTTGAGAAACCAAAATCAAACCTTTAAGGAACAGTATTTTCAAGCCTGTTAAATAAATGCCTGCAGTTAGGGTTGAGATGATTGCCCAGAATGGATTACAATTACAATTAATCAGGGTTCAAGATTGTTTTGGGATCATATTCATACCAAAACACTTTGAAATAATGGACACAGTTAAGGTAGAACCTAGCATTTATTTAGATCTTCATTAAACTGTTGGAATTGAGAACCAGACATACGTAATAAACCTCCAAAAATAGATCCTGAAAGGCACTTTCTGCTTAGAGCAAGCAGTCATGGAATAAGCATGTAAACAAGCTGGCTTCTCTGTACCACACCAGCCAAGTCAGCTTTCTCCATGGCCAGCTGCACCAGCTCTGCCCTCCCTTGTTAACACCAGCCAGAACCCCTGTAGGTCTAACCCAAGGTTTTTCTGTAGGACACCTTGGCCTACCTGGGAATGCTGGAAACATTAAAGGAATCATGGTGTTGAGGAAAAAAAAAAATCTTTTAAAAGCTGCCATCTGAGGTGATGGCTTCTCTGTACTTACGCCATACCCCAGAATACAATAAATAAGCAATTAGAAAATGTTCAAGTATGAAGGGATTTTCCTCCTCCCCGCCAAAAGCACTGCTGTCTGAAGAAAGCTGGTTTCTCTGTAGCTACACCAGCTGTTCAGAAAGCTCATTGGACCTGGTTTTGAAAATAAAACAAAGTTAAAACCCTGGGAGGAGTTATTGTGCAGTGTGGAGTACTTATTAGTCTTTCTTATAAAGAAAAAAAAAAAAGTTATCTGGTACCAAAGTGTGCAACCTACAGACCCTCAGGTACTGCCCTATGACTTCTCTGTATGACATCACAAGGGTGCCAAGTGCCTGTTTTTCTAGAGCTAGGAGTTGGGTGGTTTGGCTAGTGCTGAAACCATGCATAGGATTGGTTTACTAAAAAACCTTATTACGTACGTCCTCCAAAAGACAGCTGAGTAAGTGGAGAGATTTGATTTGGTGCTGTTTAGGAGATGGCAATTAAGAGCATAAGCACCAGGGAGATGGTTTAATGGTAACTGCCCCCTTTTTTTTTTTTAACGTCAGGCTAGAGCTCCAACTGGAACTTGCGTTACATGCAAGAATGACTGAATAGGGAACACTCCCTGACAAAGAGCTACATAATTAAAAATGGTTCATGTTACAGGGAGGGTAAAGGGAAAGCTTCACATCCATAATAGAGCTCGAGACATTACAAATTCATGCTGACAGGGCTGTGGCATTGCCAGACAGAAGCTATAATGGAACTACAAGTACTTTACGTGCACATTACAAGGACATTTTCAGCATTTGGTGAGCAAGTCAATGCAATTAGAATTTTAGGGGGTTGGGTGATAGGGCACAAAGTTTCAATTTCAAAGCATTATTTACTACAGTGTTGTTGGTTTGTTTCTAGGCAGTTACATGGATCACCTATGCTCACTAAATTCATTATAATGAACAAAAAAACCTAGGGACAGAATAGCAAGCCGAACTTACACTCCCCCACACAAGCTAAAATTCATGTTATTGACTAGAGTGACTGCAACTGATCAGGAGCTGAAAGAGGACAGGAAAATTTAGGAAGAAAGGCCCTTTCCCTCAGAGCATGAAGGCTTCTCTGTAGCCTACGCCAACAAGTCTGGGGAAAAAAGGCTAACACTTTCAATATTTAAGCTTTTTGGGCACTTCCCATGGGAAGCTGTCCCTACCAAAGTGGCCATAGGCTGCAGTCCTCTGATAAATTGGCTTCTTCAGATCCAGATCCCTGGAATATATAAGTCCGTAACTTAATATGTAGCAATCAATTAAAATTAAGCAAAAACAATCAGCAAGACTCATTTTCAAGACTTCTGGCAAATGAGTTCAGTTCCCTGGAGCTTGCTGGGAAAAAAGTTTGTGGCAAAAGTGTTTGTTACTTCCCTGGTGTCCAAACTCCTTGTACAGTCCTTAATTAGTAAGTAACTATAGTTCTTGTTTTTCCATCCCTGGCTCAACAAATATGAAAACTTGTCATTATTCTGAGAAATTTCAAATGTTAAAAACTCATTTGAGATCATGAAATACTTACCACCAAAGTCCCATGCCCACACCCTACATGGTTATTTTCTTTATTAATGGTCTTGAACATCCCATTTATCTGTGCTAATTTCTTTGAAGTAAACATTCTTAGGAAAGATGAGCACAAAGCCCAATATCAAATGTGGAAGACTCTCTAGGGTGGTTAAGTCCAAGCCATGGAGCACTATACTTTTGGATCTTCCTTAATTTAAGTCTTTACTGAAGGCAACTTATAAGATAACACCAACACATTTCTAGAAAATTTAAAATGTTCCCATACTTAAGGAGTCTTCCTTCATGTCCTCAAACTTGAATATATCTCATACATATCCATACCCCCACACCCTTAATATTTTTCACTAGCAATAGGCTTTACCATCTTTACCTGACAATGACCCCAGGGCGGAGGTCAAAGTTCTTCTTCACAATCTCTAATAGCTCTCTCTCACTCTTCTGAGAGGTGCCGTAATGGAAAATGGAGATAGACAATGGATGGGAAACTCCAATAGCGTAGGAGACCTAAAAAGATCGAAATAAGAGTTGGTCATCAACAGATCCACACTCTTGCATACACTGGTATAAAAAAAGACAAGTAGATAATTACTAAATGCCCTCCCACTTACATGCCTTTGATTCACTCCAGTTTTACTAAAGAATACATACCTGCACAAGTACCCTTCTGCATAGACCACCTTTAACAAGGGATTTTGCCACCCAACGAGCAGCATAAGCAGCAGAACGGTCCACCTTGGTATAATCCTTTCCTGAAAAGGCACCTCCTCCGTGAGCTCCCCAGCCGCCATAAGTATCCACAATGATTTTCCGGCCAGTCAAGCCAGCATCACCCTGAAATTACAAGGATTTAAGTCACTTTATGCCTTATCCTTTCCAGTAAGTGATTTTAGATCAAGTTTGTTAAATGCCTATTCTGTATCACTTAGCGAATAACCTCAAGAGATTCACAGGTAGGGTTTCAAAAATTAAATAGAGAGAAAAGGTGATAGTGGCCAAATTCTTGCCAGTAACCATCACAGAAGATCCGCAAAAGAGTACACTGAATTGACATTTGTAAAGCCTTACCTGAGGCCCACCGATAACAAATCTGCCGCTTGGCTGTAGATGATAGATTGTATCCTCATCAAGGTATTTTGCAGGTACAACTGCTTTGATGACTTTCTCCTTTAGGGCATCCCTCATCTCATCAAGACAAACTTCTTCATCATGCTGAACCGATATAACAATTGTGTGGACTCTGATGGGAATCACAGCACCTCGATCCTGCATATACTGCACAGTCACCTTGAAGGCAACATAGGTCATCAGGACATCAGTCTACTAAACAAGTTTTGTTCTTAGTTTTCTACCCTAAGTTACAAAAGACAAATGCTAGTCTTTTCTTTTTTCAATTAGTCAGCTGTAATCAAGTAACTTCACTAATATTCTGGGCTAATGCATATATGTAATTTAACTATATGATCATCACTTACTTGAGTTTTAGAATCTGGGCGTAACCAAGGCAAAGTGCCATTGCGGCGTAGTTCAGCCAGTTTGGCATTGAGCTTGTGTGCTAAGACGATAGTTAAAGGCATGCATTCCTCTGTTTCATCAGTGGCATAACCAAACATCAAACCCTAACAAAGGAAAGTCACCAATGTTACCAATCCAAGCCTCAAAATGCAATGTTAGAAGAGACACAGATAGCACCTATCACAATACCTGGTCTCCTGCACCAATGTCTTCCTCATTCCGGTCAAGATGAACACCTTGAGCAATATCTGGTGATTGCTGCTCCAAGGCTACTAACACATTGCAAGTCTTGTAGTCAAACCCTGTAAAAGAAAAAAAACAACGAAGCAGTTTTCTTTAAAAAAGCTATAGTCAGTAGTACCTTCTTGCAACTAGTATCTGGGATTCCATACAGGTGACCCTTAAATAACACATTTGCCACTTGTCCATAGATAAGACAATTGTGTAGGGGGGTTAGGGGGGTGGGGAGAGGAGGGGAGCAGGGTGCTAGTGATCAGGTCTGTGCTTTTAACTCCTGTACTATTCAAGAATCACCTGTATTGCTAAAGAAATCAAATATAACTAAAACTTAGTACTTTGAGAGGATGAAATAGGGTTAGAACAGAAGGATAGTAAAACTATACAAGTGGAGTTATAGATTAACAGGAACATCTTTAGAAGATAGAGCTAGAGAACACTCTAGAAAATATATGGAAAAACGAGCTTAAAAAAGCCAACTCATTAAAATATACCTTTGGAAGAATCATCATATCCAATGTGTTTTATGGTCTCACGAACCACTTTCTGGTAGTCAATAGCAGCTCTGGACGTAATTTCCCCAGCAAGAAGGATCATTCCAGTTTTAGCCACAGTTTCTAATAAAACAGAGGTTCACGCTCAAGTGTCACTTTTATAATTTTCATAATGCTACCCTTTCATCAGTTGTTCTGGCCCTAACTAGTGTGGTTCAGTGGGTTGGGCATCGTCCTGTGGACCAAATAGTTGCTGGTTTGATTCTCGGTCAGGTCCCTGGTTGAGGGCATGCGAGAGAACCAATCAGTGTTTCTCTGGCACATCCTTGTTCCCCACCCCACCTCCTCTCTAGAAAAATAAAATCTTTAAAAAATAAAATAGCAGCAGCAGTGTTCTGAACCTACCACAAGCCACTTTGGCATCAGGATCCTGCTGAAGGTGAGCATCAAGGACAGCATCACTGATCTGATCGCAAATCTTATCTGGGGAAAAAAAATGCCTAGCTCAATTTCTTTAACTTACTGTTAATGTAAGTTATGCTATGCCCACTTTCTGATAACCACAGCTGTCAAAATCTTTGGTAGAGCTTTCTTCTCAAAACTCTGGTTAACACCTATATAAATCTTACCATTCTACTAAACATTTTCAGGTGTACAATTTAGTACCATTTCAAATAATGGAGATCTTAAGAATTATACAATTAAAGCACTGTTTTACCAGAAACTATTTACCTAAAGAATGAATACTGAATGTAGCATAGCATGTTACATTTTGAAAAATTAAGTCCCCAGGCAAAACAATTCCCACTGTTAAATTAACAGCCACATTATCAAAATTAATCAAGTGAGCATAGAAATAGAACGATTTTATCTTCACATTCAAAAGCAAAACTAGGAAATATTTGGCTTTAGTGTTTTCATTTTCAAACCATACTTAACATTTTATCCCCAAAATTTAAAGTTTGCATTATAAATCCAACCAACCAGAAAGGTAAACTTTTTTCCTCATCAATTTCTCCTTGATCTGAGGAACACCAATTGGGGCAATGAGAAGTGATGTCAACAAGAGTTAAACAACAAAAGCAAAGACACTTTATGAACAAAAGGAATGAAATGGCAAATTATGTGATTATGTGTAGTCTAGTAACAAAAGCTGACCAGACTGCTAAATACCCAAATGTCTTTCACATCCTTGATTTTTTTTCCATACTGTGTCATCTATTAAAAAATTGGGAAAGAAGCCCTGGCTGGTGTAGCTCAGTGGATTGAGCGCGGGCCTGAGAACCAGACAATCGCGGTTCGATCCCAGTCAGGGCACATACTGGGGTTGCAGGCAGGTTCCCTGCAGGCCAGTTCCCAGCAGGGGATGCATGAAAGGCAACCATACATTGATGTTTCTCTCCCTCTCTTCTTCCCTTCCCCTCTAAAGATAAATAAATAAAATCTTAAAAAAAAAAATTGGGAAAGAAACAGAAATACCCCAATATCACTTTCCTGAATTTTCTATACCCAAGGAATGCACACTACAGTCAAGCCAAAGATTTAAGACAATCTACAAACTGTTACAAATGCCTGTGACTCAAATGATTAAGTCATCCGACCATTACTCATCAGGATCTTGGGTTTTGTCTTCTCCCACACCAGTAGGTTATGCTTGTGGAATTTCATCAAAGGGACAGTAGACTTACAGGAGAGAAATGGACTCTTAAACCACCACACTAGATAAGTATGTGTTGTGGTCAACCTAAGAAAGAGCAGAAGCAGTTCAGCAAAATAAATGATCTTTACCGGATGAGGTTTTCCGATTGATACAAAGTTCCTTGAAAGAGCTTCACTCGTCCACGTGTGAACTGATCCCCATAATGGCGGAGCAGTGGACAAAGCCCGGAGAAGGAAACGAGATGAAAACCCTGCCTTAACGGTAAGCACCAAAAACTTGAGAACACAATGGCAACTTACGCTTAATTCATGCTTCCATCCTGTTCAAGTACGGACCAAATAAGGCATGCCTTCTCCAACACGCTCTATATTTAGTAGGAGACTGTTACCTCGAAGGCGAGGCCATGTGCTGCCTAAGGACGGACCGTATTCTCCGAGAGTAGAGATGACCCAAGCGAAGGAACTCGGGAAAGGCGTCTCCGGGTACCAGTGCCGGACTCCACAACCCCGAGCGCTCCGGCAACGCGGCCACTAGCCCGACCCAGATGCCACATGAGGCAGACACGTGGTTGCCGCTGCAATGCGGGGAGCGCGTTCCCGAGGCCCGGGCGCGAGCACTCCGGGAGGGTCGCCCACTCGAGGTTTTTCGTAGAGCAGGACGGAGAGGAAGAAATAGTGCCCTCCCCGAATAGAGCACAAGCAGTCGCGGCCTCCGCCCTTTTAGTTTTCTGGAATCTTCCGAGTGCCGGGGCGCGCGGCCGGATGCGAGCGAAGCAGAGGAAGGGGGAGGGGAACGGCGGACACGCGCTCAGCACAGAGGGCGACACGCGGAGGGCGCGCGGCCGCCGCTTTTCCCACAGCCCAGCAAGCAAAGGCAACCTTGTGGGTGCCGCCGTCGGAGCCAACCGTGCCGGGCTCCACGCCCCACCCTCACCTAGCGCCAGGCCCCGTCACCTCACCTGAATGGCCTTCCCCCACAGACTCTGAGGTGAAGAGGAACGTGCCCTCCTCGATGAACGCCTCGTGGAAGCCGTTGAGCTGCCCGTTCATGTTGGTGTTGGCGAGTGGCGGCGAAATAACAGTGACGTTGAGAAAAGAAAAAAAGGGAGCAGTGAGGCGACGACTGCGAAACCGCAAGCAGGACTCCAAGCTCAAGTCTGGGCGGACGGTGCGGAGCGAACCAGGCTGCAGGCGACGGCGCAGTATTTATACACAGCGCCCGCGCGCGCCGGGCTTGGGCCCGCCTCTCGACGCGGCGCGCCAGTGCGCCGCTGGCGCAGGGGTGAGGGGCGGTGCGCCGTGGGGAGCCCGGGCTAAACCACTCTGCGAGGCAGTGAGAGGGTGCGGATGTTCTGTTCCTCTCTGACGAGTATTTAGCTATCATAAGCACTCCTAACAAAGGATAAGTTGAAACACGAGTGTACGGGTCGTTGTACGCTTCTGCGTATTATGTGGGAGGAAAAGCAGCGTGGACTTTGTGGAGTTGCTCCCCTTGTGCTGTGACATGGCACCTCCCTCCTGACCGTTGGCCCGGGTGTGTGGCGGCGAGGTCGCGTCCCCCAGCGGCGGCGATCGGAATCGTGAAGGTTTTGTCTTCTGGCTCTTTCCCGTGGGTTTTTCCGGCGGCCCCACGTTTGGATGCTCGGGTGACAGCGAGCCAGTGGCCCTCAGTCCTGTGAAAGTGGCCATCTTGGCTCGTCGGCTTATGCTTCTTCCCACCGCCTAATTCATCCCAACCCTGCATGCTGCTGGCAGCTGGAAATTCTGAGGAGGGACGCCTAGTTGCTAGTAATTTTTTTTCTTTTTTGGCTAGAAAGATGTGTTCCTTTATGTAATTTCTTGGTTAAAGACTCTGTGGTGAAAATGGCTAAAAAGCAGAATAGTGAAAGTTTTGTCATCGATTTAAACGATTGTAGTCCCCCTTCCACACCCAGCGCTGAAGTTGCTGAGGCCCTTCCCTTTGTTGATCCTTCAGCTTCATTCTTTTCTCCATTCAAGAAAGAGGCCTTTCAGGAGGCTGACCTTGCACTTGCTGACTTTTCCTACGTCGCCGAGGCGGGGGGGGGGGAGGGGGTCCGATATTTAGAGTGTCATTTCAATCTTCTGTTCAAGAGACTTGAATATTTTTCTTGGGGGAAAGCACTATTTAGCCCTTGTGTGTCATTAAGTAGACATCTTAATGAGAAATGGTACATTTCATGAAACTTTCACTTTTAAATGTCCACTTGCGTTTGTCCTGGTTTTGCCCATTAAAGAAATTGTAGAGACAATAAAAAAAGAACAAAACTTGAGTCAACAAGGAGTAGGACGTCAGTAACATTTCATGGAGTCTCTGTTTGGAAGGAGCCCACAAGTGGAAAGGAGGACGGGTGTCCTTTCGTCTGGTGTAGGGGCTGCAAACTGGGTGCAGGTTTGGCAGTGGCTGCTGTGGTTGTGGCCCCAAGCACATTAACATCGGGTTTAACGATATTATTGGGAACCCGCCTGCTCCTAGGATAGGGTGTGTATTACTCCGGGGGACAGGAACGAGACCCTAGTAGCAACCTCCTGCTGCTTATTTTCATATGAAGAACAATCCTCTGAATATATGCGGAAGGAAAGGAGTTTGCCAATTGGAAAACAATGGAAGCTCTTGAGCTGTGCTAGGGGCTTTGACAAAGAAGATATAGAAAGGGCTTACTCATCTCTAGACTTCATGACCATATCTATGGTCACTCAAAGCAGTATTATTAAAAAAGACAATATATATTATTTTTATTTTTTAAACTAATTTCATGAAAAAAACTTTAAGATTATTTTATATATTTTAGTGTATTTCACCTTTTTAAAAATAGTAGAGTGCCAATTTATTAATCCATAATGAGCAATAAAATTGCCAACTGGAACAAACAGCATGTGTAGGCTGGTCAGTGCATTATCTTCCTGGAGAAAAATCTAAATGGGGAGCCAAAATATAATTACAAGGTTATTTGATTAATATGGAGTTGGAAAAACGGGATTAGTTCAATTCGATGATTAGTTCATTAAACCCTGATATCTCTGCTACCAACTCCACAGTGGGGCTGTTCTGACCAAGGAGATTAGGATTAGCTGTTCATACTTGCTTACTTTTTATTTCTCGTAGCATGTGTGATATCCTGGTTGATAGTAGGGGTTATAAAGTCCAGCCTCTGTACATTTAGGATTTTGAGCAAATCACCTTTCTACATTTCAGTGTCCTCAGTTTGTAAAATTGAAACAGTAGTATTATTATGTGATTGCTTCAAGGATTAAATGAAAGCATGCAAGTAAAATATTTAGCACAGTATCTAGCACATAATAGGCATATTTGTTTAACGTCAGCTGTAATAAATAATCATTCAGTGGCTTCTCATTGCTGTTAGGATAAAGACTCTATACACCCTGAAAGGCCTGAGTGTAATTTAGCTGCTACTTCTTCACCCTCATCTTGTGTCACTTTGTCCTTCTGTATTCTACTTTGGATTTCCTTTCATTAGTAACAGTCAATTTTATTAAGTGATTAGTGTCAAAACAAAGCTGGACACATTTTTCACTGTGTCCCTTTCTCGTCCAAATATTTATGAGCACCTCCTATCAGGCAGACCCAGGGACTGGTGCTCTAAATGCAGGGGAAATAACTGACTAACTCCTCCTCATCCTTCCTACTCCAGCTCAGCTGGCACTTCCTGGATGAAGCCTACACCAACAGATTTCTTACAGAGTTCTGTGTTTTTCCTATATGGCACCAGATGCTGTCTGAAATTACAGATTTGGTGATTATTTAATGAATGTCTCAATTCCCAATGCATGTGTACACATGCACAACAACGAGAAGGTCATCTTTTCCTCAGCCTTTGTTGCTGAGTGCCTAACACACAGAAGGTGCTTAAGAATGTTTTGAGAGAGAGAGAGAGAAGAGAGGAAGGGAACAAGAGGAAAGAATGAATAAATATAAGGGATGAAAGAAGGAAATGAGGAGACGAGAAACCCTGGAGATCATGTAAAATCAATGAAAGGAGTTACTGCTTTGTTTTAGTCACAAGCATTATAATTAATAAAATTGAGAGCTCTTTACTATCAGGGAAGTTCATTGCCATCCTGTTCTGAAAGAAGTAAGATTTCTGATTCCATACATTAGTGCCCTTAGGGTAAAGTAAGCCAAAAGAAGTTACTGGTTTGTTTCCTATTTAACATTAATGAGATTTGCTGAACGTGAAGTGTTCTAAAAGACATGGGAAAAATCTAATCACTGCCTAAAAGGTGCCACATTTCTCAGCCTGAAGAATATTAATTTGGTAGTAGTCCTATAAAAGAGACAAGGTGTGGGATACAGCAACTACTACAACTCCAGGTTTTATCAGACAACCATCAAGGAGAGAGTTCTAGTTAGTAAGAGAAATCATTAGCACTACAAGAAGAGATTTATTGGGGTATACCAAAGAGCAATAGTGAAGATGTAGAGATACTTAGGAAAAAGCTCCTAAGCTGTGAGTCTTTTTTTTAATATATTTTTATTTTATTGATTATGCCATTACATTTGTTCTATTTCCCCCCTTCATTCCCCTCCACCCTGCACACTCCTCCCCCACCATTCGCCCCCTTTAGTTTATGACCACGTGTCTCAAGTTCTTTAGATTCTATATTTCCCATACTATTCTTATTCTTCCCTATTTTCTATTCACTGTCTATGCTACTTATTTTCTGTACCTTCTCCCCCCTTCTCCTTCTCCCACTCCCCTGTTGCTAACCCTCCATGTGAGCTTCATTTCTATGGTTCTGCTCCTGATCTAGCTGTCCTCTTAGTTTGCTTTTGTTTTAGGTGTGGCTGTTAATAACTGTGAGTTTGCTGTCCTTTCACTATTCATCTTTTTTATCTTCTTTTTCTTAGATAAGTCCCTTTAACATTTCATATGATAAGGGCAACATTTCATATGATAAGGGCTTGGTGAGGTGAACTTCTTGAATTTGATCTTGAATTTGATCTTATCTGAGAAGCACTTTACCTGCCCTTCCATTCTAAATGAAAACTTTGCTGTATAGAGCAATCTTGGTTGTAGGTCTTTGGTTTTCATGACTTGGAATACCTCTTTCCAGTCCCTTCTTGCCTGTAAGGTCTCTTTTGATAAATCAGCTGACAGTCTGATGGGAACTCCTTTGTAGGTGACTGTCCCCTTAGCTCTTGCTGCTTCTAGGATTCTCTCCTTCATTTTATTTATTTTAGATTTTATTTATTTATCTTTAGAGGGGAAGGGAAGGAGAGAGGGAAAGAAATATCACTGTATGGTTGCTTCTCATGCGATCCCTGCTGGGAACTGGCCCCTGCTGGGAACCGGCCTGCAACCCAGGCATGTGCCCTGACTGGGAATCGAACCGCGATCTTTTGGTTTGCAGGCCTGTGCTCCATCCACTGAGCTACACCAGCCAGGGCTCTCTCCTTCATTTTAATCTTGGCTAATGTAATTATGATGTGCCTTGGTGTGTTCCTTCTTGGTTCCAACTTCTTTGGGACTCTCTGAGCTTCCCGGATTTACTGGAAGTCTATTTCCTTTGCCAGATTGGGGAAGTTCTCTTTTATTATTTGTTCAAATAAGGTTTGCACTTGTGGCTGTTCCTCTTCCCCTTCTGGTACTCCTATAATTCGAATGTTGGAATGTTTAAAGATGTCCTGGAGGTTCCTGAGCCTCTCCTCATTTGTTTGAATTCTTGTTTCTTCATCCTTTTCTGTTTGGTCATATTTTCCTTCCTTCTGGTCTGCTCCCTTGATTTGAGTCCCAGTTTCCTTTCTATTACTATTGGTTTCCTGTGCATTTCCATTCATTTCAATTAGTTTAGCCTTCATATGTTCCTCTAATTTGTGACTGAAATCAACCAGTTCTGTGAGCATCCTGATCACCAGTGTTTTGAACTGTGCATCTGAACGTTTGGCTATTTCTTCATTGCTTAGATTTATTGGCTCTAGGGCTTTGAGTTGTTCTTGAGCCATGTTTTGATCTGTTTGTGCCTGTTACATATGAGGAGCGGAGCCTTAGTTGTTTGCCAGGGCGGTGCCACCCAGGTAGCTGGTTTGTGACACTGTATGTGGGGGCGGGGTCAGAGAGGGAGCCATGGCGGTCCTCTCTGCTTGCCTGATCTGCCTCACCACTCACCCCCCGCCTGTTTATCTAAGCGCAAATGTGTGAGCCTGCCGCCCTGTGCCAGGGCCTGCGAGGTCTGTCTTAATGCATGGCTCTTCACTGGTTTATCTGAGCGCAAATGTACGACCACAGCCAGCCAGCCACACAGCACCTTCCCTGGGTCCTCCTGTAGCTACCCTGCACCCCGGATCCGTACCCTCTGCTGCCTGCGTGAGCCCGGATTGGGGGATCTTTTCTGCCCAACCTGCTCCGCTGCTGGCTTCGTCCCTCTCACCGGTTTAGCTGAGCAGTTTGTTGTTTTTGGACTCCATATTGTTCGATTTTTCTGTGGTTTGGTTGCGTTTATTGTTGTTAAAACTTTGTTGTTTTTAGATTTGGTTGTGTGAGGAAGCAAAGTGTTTCCACCTACACCTCCATCTTGGGGGAACTCCTAAGCTGTGAGTCTTAAGAGAACCTTCTATGTGATCACAGGCCAAGAAGAAGGAAGTCTCTAAAATTGTACTAGTCCTTAAGGGCCTCAGTATCACCTCAGATAGCTGTAGAAGCAAGTTAGCTTTAGTGGGATCTGAAATAAGTGCTATGTGAATCCACTCAATTTTAGGCGTCTTGTAATTTGTTTTTGTTTTTCTTTTCTGGTACTTAATCAAATCTTTTCTCAATCCCAATAAAATAGTGAGGGATGGAAGAATGCACAGAATACATGGACAATGAAGGAGGCAATAATATAATGATGACAATATAACTTATCATGACGGGCACTGTTCTAATATTTCCAATTCACAACAATTCTAATGAGGCAGGTACTATTTTCCTGTTTTACAAATGAAGAAACTAACTGTAATTCGCCCATGTCACACATCAGATCAGTAATAGAGCTGGAACTTTAGCCTGGTTCTGAGCTCTAAATCCAATGCTCCTTGTTACAAGTCAAATAATAAATACTTCACACTCCATGAATTAGTGAGGAAATTTGGTTTGTATTCTTGCATGCCTTTTTCTATGAACACGTACACACACAAACACACATTTGACCTGAAATGTGGATTTCTCTTAACAATTTTCATGGTCATTTTTCCAGGACACTATGTACAGACAGAGTCATTCTATTTTTTTTTATTGTGGTAAACATAACACATTTATTATTTAAACCATTTTTACATTTACAGTTATATGGTGTTAAGTACACTCACATTGTTCTTCAAAATCATTTTTTGAAAAGATTTTATTTATTTATTTTTAGAGAGAGGGGAAGGAACGGAGAAAGAGAGGGAGAGAGCCCTGGCTGGTGTGGCTCAGTGGATTGAGCACCAGCCTGTGAACCAAAAGGTTGCCAGTGTGATTCTCAGTCAGGCACATGCCTGGGTGGCAGGCCAGGTCCCCAACCCTGGGTTTTGTGTGAGAGGCAACCACACACTGATGTTTTTCTCCCTCTCTTTCTCCCTATCTTCCCCCTGTCTCTAAAATAAAATCTTAAAAAATGAAAAAGCGTGAGGGAGAGATAGACTGGTTTTTTCATTCCTCATTCTTGATAGCATGGGGATATAGGTCATACTTCTTTAACTGCTTCCAACTCAGCAGGAATGGGGTACGTCTTTCAGTTAGAGGAGTGAAATTCTCTGGCTGCCTGACCTATGGGGTACCCTAGGTTCTGGGATTTCTGAGAACAGGAGTGTATAATAGTAAATGGGCATCACTTGTCAGACTGGTTCACAGTAGTACTGTGGATCTATTTCCTCTTTTTCGCTGGGTGGTATAATTGGCTTCATCTGAGAAAGCTATATCCTATCCACAGAGCTTTATCATATAGTTTTGGAGAAAAATGTGTTTAGTAATACTAAATGAGGACCTGTGCATATTGAATTCAGTTGATCTTTCAGGGATCCTGATTTCCAGGTTTTTAAATATACTCAGTTCCCTGGATCATATGGGTGTATCTGTTGGTGCTGGTAAATTCAAATTAGATTTAAGTTTTCAGTTACCTTTCCTAATTGGATAATATATTTAACAACCTGTTCTACTAATGGGTCTGGGCATCCTAAAATTTGGGAGGAGCCCCATGAATCCCTATCATACTCAAATTCAAAAGTACTTAATTTAAGCATTTCTTTAGGTGCTGAGGTGATCCAGGTCAGAGTAATGGGTAGTAATTTAAGCCAGGTCTCACTGGTTTCCTAGCATAGTTTGGGTAGGGTAATTTTGAATATTTTTCCTGAGGACTGTGGTCTCCATGAAGAATGGAAGGCCCACCTTATTTGGAGAGCCCACTGGTCCCTTTATTATGGCTACTGTGAAAGCTGCCCCACTGTCATTTTGAAAGGTCTTGAGGAGTCCAAACCCAGGTATTATTTTTTTAATCTGTGTCTATACAACCTCATTGCTCCTTTTAGTTCAGCATGGAACAAGGCTTGATGAGCAGATCGCTTGGGGCCTATATACCCATAGTTTACATCTTTCACAGACTGCGACTCTCCCACCCCCTACCCCTATCTCCAGTTTAGAAACATTACTCATGAAACTTTGATTCTGACCTCAAGAAGATACTGGAAACAGCTGCGGGCAGAGGTTGTTAAGATAATAAAATGGGAAAATTAAGGAGAATCAGCAATGTCATGAAAGGCTACTCATGTAAGGCATCACGCTGCTTCACCTCTTCTCTCCAGCCTAAGACACCCACAGTGGCAGAGTCACCTCCTACTACAATTACAGGTCGCTGTTCCTCTCAGCCCTCCAGCTTCAGAACTTCTAGAGAACATGGGCTGAAAAGGCCTCTGCAGGCTTATCCCCCATGTCCCAGGCATGTTGAATTGTGAAAGGCAGAGGACAGGCCCAGTACGCCTTGTTTAATAGTTTGGTTCACATGCCGCTATTCAGACCCACTCTGCTAAAAGAGGTTCTGGGTGGTGTGGCCTCCCCGCACCTGTCTCCCTTCTGGTGCACACCTGAGCAGTGCAGAGTTCTGTTCCTAAACACCCATAACTGCATCTGGCTGTGACAAAACACTGGGTTGCTCCACCTGCTGCTTCCACAGCAGGGCAAGTGTCCAGGTCAGCCCATCCCACTGCCAGTCAGCAGACTCCCAAAGCCGTAGGGGCATGTACCCTGGCTGAGTGGGGCCACTCCCCAAGGAGGAGACACAGCTTAGAAGCATCTAGTGGATACCGAGAGCAAGCTCTCTCACCTCAACCTGTTCCACCCCACAGCTTTGGAAGAGAGAGGAGAAGCTGCTCAGAAAAGAAGCTGAGGTCTCAAGAGTCTTCTTAGCTTGATTGGGCTGACACAAGGGAATGCATGACTGTGTACCTGCCCACTCAAAACTATCCTTGCAGATAAATGGACAGGGAACCAGTAAATGGCTTCTTAACAAATTTTTCATCACATTATGAGCAGTTCATTTCCCGATGTCGTTTCCACCTTCTTTCACACCATGTGGCTAGGAAGCCCAGACTTTTGGCTTCTGTTAATCAAAATATGTACATATGGTTGATTCTACCTACATTTTAAACAATTTTAAAATATATATGTATATATATTTATTGATTTTTAGAGGAGGGGAGAGAAAGAGAGAAACATCGATGTGAGAGAGAAACATCAACTGGTTGACTCCCTTACACACGCCCACCGGAATCAAACCTGCAACCTGGGTAATTGCCCCGACCAGAACCCACAGACGTTTGATACATGGGATGATGCTCCAACCAACTGAGCCACACTGACCAGGGCTACCTACATTTTAAAATCATAGCAGACTTTTATCTCTCTTTTTTTTTGGAGGGGCACCAATCCTATCAGGTAATCTTAGTTTTCTTTAATTATCAATATTCCTAAGGTATTTGACCTGTGTTACCACCCCTTTGATAAAATTTTTGAAATCACACCTGCTAAAAGAGTGTCTCTTTATATCAGTGAGACTCTTTGAAGAGATGTGGCATGTTATTTTTCCCCCCTTATCCTTCAGACAAAGGGAAGCAGTGGGAGTCTTATTAAGACAGCCTGCAAAACATGCTTCATTTTTTTTTGGCTCATAGATAAAACCAGTTTCTTACCATATAACCCCAAGCATGTATCTTTACACCAATAACCATAGACTGGCTCCTGAGTTTTATAGCCAAACCTTTGTTGCTCAGTCTTGCTTGTCTTCTAGGTAAGAGACCCTCTCTTCTATCCCAGATCACCTCCACTGGAAAGCACAAGGCCAGTCTGATGGGAACTTCATTGTTGTGCAGGGAACTGCAAGGTTTGGATGCCATTCCTATTTCGTATCATGAGTTCCACCTTGGCTGTGGGTACTCCAGAAGGTGTACTCCTCGGGTGGAAGCAGGGTGGGAATTGCAGGGAAGAAGCTTTTGTGTATAAAGTAAATGGTCTCATGGGATATGCTGAAACCTGAGGAAGCAAAGAAGCTGCACTTAGAAAACAATGCCTCCTGAATTCACCTTGGACAGGACAGGCAGTTTCCTACCATTGACTCATTCATTACATTAATTTGTATAAACACTTAATTTCTTTAAGTAAATAAACACTGCTCTTCTTTTTACCCATTTCTGGAGGATGCACCCCAAGGGGCTACATTCAGGCACCAAATTTGCATCCCCCCCCCAAGCCAGCACATTTACATACAAGACAAGCAAGGCAAATGCAAATGTACACAGAAAAAAAAACAAAATCCCCCTTTTATAAGACAGAAACTAGAGGGTGGTAGAGTCTATGATTTCATAACCTTTAGCTCACCAAAAACGCTATCAGTGACGCAGGGTTCCCTGACCACCAGAAAGCAAAACCAGAGATTGTCACTAGAGAATGTTTTGGGTTGCCCTACAGTGATTTCTCAACCCCCAAGTTAGAAGTAGGTGGGGCCCTAAATCTCATGTCACACAACCTGAAACCAAGAGAGAACCAGAAATTAAACTATCCTTCTGACAACCCTATATCCAAAGCAGGAATAGAAATACTAACTAAAGCAACCATGGGCTGACCTGCCCACTTCCCTTCTGAAGCACCAGAAAAAAAAAAACAACCCAGGTTCAAATGGCCGCTGTTTCATGGCGGAGGCAGGCCAGGCAGCAATTCCAGTGGTCAGCATCAAGCAGGAGTCTCCTACAGAATGGATCCCTCGTCCAGTGGAGACCTAGGCAAGTAAGCCTTGGACAAACTGCTGCTGCCGAATGCTTCACCGAGCATCCACACCAGGCCCAGAGGGAGTCCCTTTAGGAGAGTTCCATCTGAGTTGCCAAATGTGGTACTGGAACTCAGGGGGTTCCCCTCTTGGGATGTCCTGTTGCAGAATAAGATGTGGTTTTCATTTGATAATTTTATTTACTTGAAGCAAGTAAAGGAGACAGGGGACTCACACCCAAAGCTCAGCCTTCCTGAAGGGAGGCTTAGCTATCGCTTATATACACTATTTAGTCAATTACATATTGATTTTTTTGCAGTTAGCTACACTCGTTGAGTTCCTGTCAAGCATGTTCTGTTTAAAACTATATCTACAAAGTACTGTGCTACATTTTAACATTTAGCAAGATACCATTTAGTAAGAATTGCCCAGACCTTGAGACTCTTGTTCTATCTAACATTTATACTGTCAAATGAACTAAAAAGGAGTCTGGAGGCTTTGGCTAGAAATAAATGGCAAAGATTTATTTAAGGGATTAGGATTTGCAAACCAGAAACACAACTAGGCAATACCCAGTGTGTTCTGAGGAAGAAAGAAAAGCTAAGAGTTCTTAGAGTAAAGAGTACATTCTTCCCTTTCAGCCATAACAATTGACGGGAAGATCATAGTCTTAGTGCTCTCTTTCTTAGAGATTCACTGCATCCTTGGAGCTCCTGGTAGAAGAGGTTGACTAATCCAGCTTGTCTCTCTCTCGTTTCCTGATTGCAGCAGCCTGTGGAGACTGAAGTGATGCACTTCAGCAGCTCTAAGAGTGAAGTAGTCCTGGCTCCAGTGTCCTGAGGTCCTCGTGCCTGTCAGATGATAACTAGAGCCTGGCTCAGCCAGGATCCCCTAAAAGAACAGTGCCAGGTGAGTTAACTGAGAATGAGCAGTTCAGGAGGACCTGTAGCCAGGGGATCAAAACACTCAGGTGTTTCTCTTGATCGGAAACTGTCTTCCCTCAAGCCAGAAGAAAGCGCTCTCTGACTGTGGGGTCTGTGTGTCAGCCAAGCAAGGATTTGATAACCTACGTTACCTGCATGGATGAGCTTGAGTAAGAAGACAGAAACAGCTGCACAAGGATTGATGGGATGGCATTTGAGGATGTGTATGAAGTAGACAACAGTAGACACTTAAGTCAGACCTTCACTTCCTGCTGGATTTTAGCAGTTTCCTTTATGCTTTTAGATTTAGTTCTCTATTCCCAGCCTGAAGACACATCAGATACTGGTACAAATGTGATAAATGTGACTGAATATGCTGAGGAAATTTATCAGTACCTTAGAGAAGCAAGATCCTCCACCAACAAAAAGATTGTCATACTTGCTTTATTCTAGAACCAAACCCAAAATAACTCCAAGTTATACCTTTATCTTTGTTGAGACAGGTTGAGATCATTTTTGCTATCATGTACACTTACCACCTGCAATCCTCAGCTTTCTTCTGAAGGCTGGTGCTATTCCTCACTGATAGCATACCATTTGGGGACTTCCTCTTTAGACCCCTCCCCCACACTTCAGGAATCTTGCCCTGAACTCAGGGCCAAATATGCCCCTGGATGATTGCCAGCTTAGTCCTACTAGTATATAACTACTTGCTTTTGTTTCTAACTCAAGCTTTGTTTGCTCGGTACTTGAGGCTCCCCACCCCACCTTTTCATCTCTCTTTTTCCATTTATGTATGCATGTATATATTTTTGGCTTAGTGCATTTGGACTAACCTTCCACTGATACCTGATTTGGCCTTGGAATCCTTCCATGGTGAACTCCCTCCACAGGTAGCCAAAGGAAGATCCTGTTCTATCCCCTGCTAAACTGAGGCTGTTGGCATAGAAGTAGGAAGGGCGTTCTCTGTCTTTTGTCTTGCCCAATTCTGTTGCTCTGAGGGAGAATGGAGTTGCCCCTAGGAGAGAGAATGCTGAATTGGTGAGGTACTTGGGAGCATGTGACCCTGTCCTCAATGGTGTTGCCTTTACAATTCACAGAGACCTTACCTGCTTGCCAAGGTGTTTTGCCATATAGTACTTAGTTTTTCAGTCCTCGAGGCTACCCAATTCTCCAGGAAGCCTGAGTAGTTGGTGTTCTTACAGTCCATTTAACTGAAAAAGGCAGTCCATGAATGTGTTGCCACAATTCAAGGTCAGGCAGGTTTGTGGTATTCGTACAAACGGAAAAATATTCACAGAGCTGTTGTGATGCCTGGCATGCCTTTATTCATTGATGGGTGAGCCATGCACACTGCAAGCTGTGTGTCTGTCTGCATATCTCTGGCACATGTCATGGCCCCTGCTCCCCAGAGTGGCACCCACTGTGGCACCTGTCCCCTTGTGTGTGTCTCCCATCATCACCCCCAGCAGGGAGTCCCTACCAGTTTAAGTACTAGAGGGGAACAAAGCCAGAAAACGGCCAGAATATTACGTAACATAACATAATTCATACACAAGCCCACTCCATGTTATGGGAATGGTTTATCGAACCCAGTCTGAAGGCTATTGAGAACACTGGTTATGGTCCCAGTGTGCACTGGGTATCAGTGGGAGGTTAGTCCACATGCACTGGTTAGGGTCCCATAGGCCTCGCCAAGGCTATGGGACACAGCTTCCCTTAGTTCCCCAGACACCTGGGGAAGCTCCACTTATCCTACAATGAAGAGAAATGTAAAGAGATTTTGGTTTAACTGCAATGTAATTAACGGCCTGGCAGAGGACAACAGTACAAACCAGACAAGGTCAGGATCCACTGAGGTTGAGATCTTCTCATCCCCTGGGGAGCAGAGCTCTAGTCTTTGCCCCCAAACATGATCTGGAGTGATATTACCCTTTATATGTAATCCCAAAGGGTTTGTGGCATCTATCACAAGAAGGCAGTCTTACAGCCCTGGCTAGTGTAGCTCAGTGGATTGAGCGCAGGCCTGCAAACCAGAGGATCTTGGTTTGATTCCCAGTCAGGGCACATGCCTGGGTTGCAGGCCAGTTCCCACCCAGGAGAGGCAACCATACATTGATATTTCTCTCCCTCTCTCCTTCCCTTTCCTTCTAAAGATAAATAAATAAAATGTTTAAAATAAAATTTTAAAAAAACCAAGAAGGTAGTCTTACAGAGTGGTCACTCAGTATGTCCTGTTGGAACTTTCCTCTGTACTGGTTCCTACATGGGTTCCTTCCTTTCAGGCTTTCAGTTGGATTGGAGGCTTCAACTCAGTTCTTACAGATTAGGTTATGTGTTATGTGCAGGTTAAAACTGGTGGAATCTGTTTCTGTGGTTCCTTGACAACTACAACAGCTAGGATTCAGAGTAATGGGCAACCTTTCTCAAGAAAGTAATTTGGAGGAACAGTTGTGGTTTTAGCCCTGGCTGCACATTAGAATCAGCTGGAGCACTTTAAATCAACTGATGCCTAGACCCCACCCTAGACTTAAGTCTGAATCTCTAGGTTTGGGACAAGCCTTGGTTATATTTAAAAAACAGGGACTTATTGGGGTGATCACTTTGTAAGTGGTATAAACGTCTAATCATTATGTTGTATAGCTGAAATTAATATAATATATGTCAATTATTGAAAAATTTTAAAAATAATTTAAAGGATTTCCACCAAGAGGGAGGCGTAGGTGGAAACACTTTGCTTCCTCGCACAACCAAATCTAAAAACAATAAAGTTTTAATAACAATAAACGCAATCAAACCACAGAAGATCGAATAATTTGGAGTCCAAAAACAACAAACCGCTCAGCTAAACCAATGAGAGGGGCGAAGCCAGCAGCAGAGCAGGTCAGGCAAAAAAGATCCTCCAACCTGGGCTCGCACAGGCAGCAGAGGGTGTGGATCCGAGGTGCGGGGTAGCTACAGGAGGACCCAGGGAAGGTGCTGTGTGGCTGGCTGTCTGTGGTCGTACATTTGCGCTCAGATAAACCAGTGAAGAGACGTGCATTGAGACAGACCTCGCAGGCCCTGGCGCAGGGCTGTGGGCTTGCACATTTCCACTCAGATAAACAGGTGGGGGCGAGCAGTGGGATGGACTGGGCAAGCAGAGAGGACCGCCATGGCTCCCTCTCTGACCCCACCCCCACATACAGTGTCACAAACCAGCTACCTGGGTGGCACCGCCCTGGCAAACAACTAAGGCTCCGCTCCTCATATGTAACAGGCACAAACAGATCAAAACATGGCTCAAGAACAACTCAGAGCCCCAGAGCCAATAAATCTAAGCAATGAAGAAATAGCCAAACTTTCAGATGCACAATTCAAAACATTGGTGATCAGGATGCTCACAGAACTGGTTGATTTTAGTCACAAATTAGAGAAACATATGAAGGCTAAACTAATTGAAATGAATGGAAATACACAGGAAACCAATAGTGATGGAAAGGAAATGGACTCAAATCAAAGGAGTAGACCAGAAGGAGGAAAAAAATGACCAAACAGAAAAGGATGAAGAAACAAGAATTCAAAAAAATGAGGAGAGGCTCAGGAACCTTCAGGACATCTTTAAACATTCCAACATTCGAATTATAGGGGCACCAGAAGGGGAACAGGAACAGCCACCAGTGGAAAACTTATTTGAACAAATAATAAAGGAAAACTTCCCCAATCTGGCAAAGGAAATAGACTTCCAGGAAATCCAGGAAACTCAGAGAGTCCCAAAGAAGTTGGAACCAAGAAGGAACACACCAAGGCACATCATCATTACATTAGCCAAGATTAAAGTGAAGGAGAGAATCCTAGAAGCAGCAAGAGATAAGGGGACAGTCACCTACAAAGGAGTTCCCATCAGACTGTCAGCTGATTTATCAAATGAGACCTTACAGGCAAGAAGGGACTGGAAAGAGGTATTCCACGTCATGAAATCCAAAGACCTACATCCAAGACTGATCTATCCAGCAAAGCTTTCATTTAGAATGGAAGGATAAATAAAGTGCTTCTCAGATAAGACCAAATTCAAGGAGTTCATCATCACCAAGCCCTTATCATATGAAATGTTAAAGGGACTTATCTAAGAAAAAGAAGATAAAAAAAGATGAATAGTGAAAGGACAGCAAACTCACAGTTATTAACAACCACACCTAAAACAAAAGCAAACTAAGAGGACAGCTAGATCAGGAGCAGAACCATAGAAATGAAGCTCACATGGAGGGTTAGCAACAGGGGAGTGGGAGAAGGAGAAGGGGGGAGAAGGTACAGAAAATAAGTAGCATAGATGGTAGGTAGAAAATAGACAGGGGGAGGGCAGGAATAGTATGGGAAATATAGAATCTAAAGAACTTGAGACACGTGGTCATAAACTAAAGGAGGGGAATGGTGGGGGAGGGGGTGTGCAAGGTGGAGGGGAATGAAGGGGGAATAGAACAACTGTAATGGCACAATTAATAAAATATATATTAAAAATAAATAAAATATATTAAAATAAATAAATAATAATAAAAAGTAAGTTATCTTTTTCTCTCTCCAAACCCCAGTCCTACTTTCCAAAGTTACTACCAGTTCTTGCATACACCTCCTGAAAAATATGTCTGTGTATCTCTGTTTATCTATTTTTTTATTTAACACAAATAAGATCATTGCTTCTCAGCCTTTTGGGTAAGATCAAGTGTAGTAATACAAATAAGATCATATTGCTGTGCACATTAGTTTTTTTAAAAACAAAACACAGATCTTTCCATGTCCATATATGTAGTTCTACCTCATGTTTCAGTAACTGCATACTTCTCCATTACACAGATGTATTTAACCTGCTGGCTGATACATGTCTAAGTGCTTTCCAATGTTGCAGTAAACACTGTGCCCATGATTTTGGTGTAATTTTGTGGGAATATACCTTGGGTAAATTCCTAGAGGTCGAATTGTTGAGTCAGTGAGAACAAGCATTCAAAATGTTGACATTGCCTTCTAGAAGAGTTGAATGTGTTTACGCTCCCAGGAACACTGTAGGAGGGTGCATATTTCCCATAATCTTGTGAACACTGGGCATTACCAAACCTTTGTTCACCAATCTGATAGATGGCAAATGAAATTTCATTGTTTTGTGATGCATTTTTTAAATTATGAGTTCTTTAATTAATTGAAGACCTTTCACACATCTATTAGCTATTTCTTTCTTTTTTTTTAAATCCTCACCTGAGGACAAGCTTATTGATTTGAGAGAGAGGGAAAGGGAGGGAGAAAAAGAAGGAGAGAAACACTAATATGAAAAAGAAACAGCAATCAGTTGCCTCTCATATGCGCCCCAATAAGGGCGAAACCTACAAGCCAGGCGTGCATCCTGGCTAGCAACTGAACTTGTGACCTTTTGGATTATGGGACAATACTTCAACCAGCTGAGCCACACCAGCCAAGGCTATTTCTTTTCTTGTAGTTTACTCATATCCTCTGCCTTTTTGGTGATTAGTTTATGAGTCTGGGTGTTTGAACCATTGTCTAGTATCCCAGGAAACTTACTATATTAAATAACTCTGTGAACTTCATCTTTGCCCAAGTATGAGCCTTAACTAATCATAGAGAATTAGTGGCCCCTGAAAGTTCAAATAAGGAACTGCTCTTTGAGCTTCTGTTCACTGGTACTTGGCCCAACCAGCTGATCACACCCTACTTCTTGTGTGACCATCATCCCGAGAAAGAAACCCTATACCCATCAGCAATCTCTCTATTCCCTTTTCCTGTCAGCCCCTGGCCATCACTAATCTATCTCTGTAGATTTACCTATTTTGGACATTTCACATAAGTAAAATCATATAATATGTCATTCTTTGTGACTAACTTCTTTCACTTAGCATAAAATTTTCAAGGTTTGCCCATGTCATAGTATAATTTAGTATTTCATTTCTTTTTATGGATAAATAATATTCCATCATATGGATATACTACATTTGTTTATCCATTCATTTGTTTATCCATAGATATTTGGTTTGTTTCCACGTTTGAGCTGTTATGAAAAAATTGCTATGAACATTTGTGTACAAGTTTTGTATAAACATATGTTTAACTCTCTTGGTTAGGAGTAGAGTTGCTGGGTCACATGGCAACTCTATGTTTACAATCCTAAAAACTACCAAACCATTTTCCATAGCAGCCACACCATTTTACATCCCCACCAGCAATGTATGAGTGTCCCAGTTTCTCCATATCCTTGTCAACACTTGTTATTGTCCATCTTTTTTATCATAGCCATTCTAGTAAGTATGAAGTGGTATCTCACTGTGGTTTCAATTTGTATTCCTTTAATGACTGATGTTGTTGAACATCTTTGCATGTGCTTATTAGACATTTGTATATCTTCTTTGGAGAAATGTCTATTCAAATCATTTGCCCATATTAAAATTAGATTTCTTGTCTTTTTATTGTTGAGTTGCAAGAGTTCTTGATATATTCTGGATACTGAAACTTGGTCAGGTATATGGTTTAAATACTTTCTTCCATTTTGTAGGTTGCATTTTCACTTTGTTGATAGTTTCCTTTAATGCAGACAGGTTTTTAACTTTGGTGAAGTCCAATTTAACAATTTTTACTCTGGTCGGTTGTACTTTTGATGTACATCTAAAAAACCTTTGTCTAGTCCAAGATCACAGAGGTTTGCTCTTACGGTTTTTTTCCCTTTCCTTTCCTTTCTTTTCTTGTCTTGTCTTTTTTCTTTTCTTTTCTTTTTTGAGGAAGTTGCAGCTGTAGCTGACTGCTGTTCAGCCCACTTCTGCTCCTGGCTCACCACTGTTTGCTCTCACTGAGAAACAAGTCAGTCAGGAAGCCTCACCTCAGCAATGGCTTTTAAAGATATAGGAAAGACACCCATGGAACCAGAGGTGGCAATTCACTGAATTAGAATTACTCTAACCAGTTGGAATGTAAAGTCTTTGGAGAAGGTGTATGCTGACTTAATTGGAGGTGCAAAGGAAAAGGATCTCAAAGTGAAAGGATCTCAAAGTGAAAGGACCAGTCTGAATGCGTACCTAGACTCTGAAAATCACTACAGGAAAAACTCCCTGCAGGGAGGGTTCCAAGACTTGGGATCGATTTCAGATGAGGATCCACAAGCAACTCACTGACCTGCACACCCCTTCTGAGATTGTTAAACAGACTACTTCCATCAGTATTGTGCCAGGAGTTGAGGTTGAAGTTACCACTGCAGATGCCTGAATCAATCTTTTTAATAAATTAACTATCAGTTGTTTAAAAAATTTTGCTTTTATGTTTTTTTCTAGAAGTTGTTAGTTTTAGCTTCTATGTTTAGGTCTTTGATCAATTTTCAGTTAATTTTTGTGTATAGTGTGAGGTAAAGGCCCAATTTCATTCTTTTGCATGTAGCTATCTAGTTGTCCTAGCATGGTTTGTTAAAAAGACTATTCTTGTCCACATTGAATCGTCTTGGCACCTTTGTCAAAAATCAATTAACAGTAAGCCCTGAATGGGTATCTCAGTTGGTTAGTGCATCATCCCGACATACCGAGGTTTGATCCCTGGTCAGAACACATACAAGAATCAGCCAGTGAATGCATAAATAAGTGGAACAACAAATCAATGCTTCTATCTCCACTCCCTCTCCCCCTTGCTTTCTCTAAAATCAATAAATAAAAATTTTTTAAAATTTGCCTTCATATCCAAATTTATTTTTAAAAAATCAGTTGATGCCCTGGCTGGTGTAGCTCAGTGGATTGAGCCTGGGCCTGAGAACCAAAGGATTGTGGTTCAATTCCCAGTCAGGGCACTTGCCTGGGTTGCAGGCCAGTTTCCATCAGGGGACGCATAAGAGGCAACCATACATTGATATTTCTCTCCCTTTCTCCTTCCCTTCCCCTCTAAAGATAAATGGATAAAGTCTTAAAAAAATAAAATACAAAATAAAGAAACCAGACATTATAGCACCCACAACCCTCCTGTGCTCTCTTACTCTCTCTATTTCCCTCCCCAGGGAAACCGCTATCCAGCCTTTCAACAGCATAGATTAGTTTCAGCACAGTTTTTAAAAATAGACCAGAAATAGTATGTACTCTCATACCTGGCTTTTTTTTACCAACATCATGTTTGTAAGAATTATTCATATTGTTGTATGCAGTTGTCATCCATTTCCATTATCATATAATATTCCATTGTGTGAATATACCACAATTTATTGATCTATCAACTATGATGATAATATTCCCATTTGGGGCTATTGCAAATAGCAGGCACTATGTTTTATTCATCTTCATACCTCCAGCATTTCATACATGCCTGGCATAATGGCTTGTTTATAAACAGGTGAGAGAATTGAAGGGGTTCTTTTCCACTGTATTCTTGGATGGTCACATAATACCTGAAATATTAGATTCAATACTGGTACCGTAAACATTTTCAAATGTTTAAAAGGGGCCATTAATAACTTGAATTGACTATAGAAGGCAACCATGGTGGTTTATCTAGAGACCATGCAGTGACGGGTATGCTGGAAGGCTCTGAGAAGTTTATTATGGAAACAAAACACAGGGGCTCAGATGTGGACCAGGTTGTTTTGAAGACAACACTGGGCCAGTGGCTAAATATTTGGTGAGGCAGCTTTCTGCTCAATAGCAATCATGATACTGACTCATATTTGAAGACCACTTACCATATACCAGGCTCCGGCATGTGCTTAGGGCATGGTATCCATTATTCTATGAGCTGCCTAGTGAAACTGTGACCACTCCCTGGTGGTCGTGCCCCAGGGAGTCACAGTTACAACATCATGGAAAAGCCCTCCTATGACTTACTTGGCTCATTGCCCTGCTCACCTCCTAATAGAAGTGTCTTCTTTCCTGAGAGTTATATCCTGAAGCGCCTCCCTGGGTCCCACCATAGCAACCAAATTATCAAGTGTTTCTGTCAGGAGCTTCCTTCTACTCCCACCCACCCATCCTAGCCAGGACCCCTCCTCTCTTCTCCAGGATGTCTGTCCAGCATTGCTCTCTTCTTCCAGTCACTCAAAACTTTTACCTGCATGGATGATGTCTCTGGCTGGGGGTGCAGGGGCAAGGCCACAGCAGAATGACCCCTCAGGTAGCCAAGAGTCATTTTGGGTTATCCTAAAGTTTGTTCTTTTGAGACAAAAAGTGTGAGACAGGAGCAATGAAATTTAGAAAGTGCCTGAAAAAAAAAAAAAAGCCCTGTAGAAATTCTCTAGATGTATCTATCCAGCTTAGGTCTCAGAAAGAAGAAAAACCCGGACAAATACATCTGGGTTGCTGAATGCAAAAGGCATGTGTTAGGAGAAGCATAATGCTGTCATCCTCACAGGACAGGCTCTGCTGCTGGCTCTGGGACAGGACGCTCTATCTCACCATTGGCACCTGAGGCCGAGACCTGGCAGACACAGAATCACTAAAAAGACAGGGCTCTGAGTTAGACAAGCAGGTATTATGAAGTGCTGGCGTCTGTGTCCCCTTTCTCCCCACATTCTGTCCCCTGTCTTGCTTTCTCTGCTCCATTCCCTGCCCCAGAACTCTGCTCTCTCCTCACTCTTGTTTCTTCTGAATCCTTTTTTTTTTTGGCAGGAGGCTAGAGGGAGCCCAGGATTTAGGAAGCTGGACAACATGTGCCAGATCCCGGAAGCCTCGCTCTCCCCCACTCCAGCAACTATAATTCGTGTCTTCTATTTTTTCTCTCCTGCCAGACAAAGCCAAACACACATCAACAGTGTTAACACAATAAATGTCAGCAGCCCTGACCTTTCTCTCTGGACCATGCTGTGACTTGCTTATACGGGCACTTAGAGAGGATTAGCACTGACCTGAGGCTGCGGGCGCTGCACTGAGGCTCGATGGGAATCAAAATACAGTTTACCTTATTTGACTTAAAAATTTTGTACTTGAAAGATAGAATCCTCTAGAGTAATACACGGGGACTTACACATACACAACTTTAAATTGGATTTTAAAATTAGTTTGCCAGCCGTTTGCTAGGTCGTGCCTCAGGTTCTCGTGCTTGATTAATATTGGGTCCGTTTGGGAAATGAGGCCAAGAGGGGCAGAGGGACTGCCAAGGCCGTAGGATCCTGGATGCCTGGGGACTTTCCCAGGAGCCCTGGCAGTTGTTGCCATGGGCCTTTAAAAACCCTCAGAACCCTGGCACCACAGTCTGTGTCTTGCCCATGGAAATTGACAGAGCCCAGACCACCTCCCTGACACCAGGCTGCACCTCATCCCCGCACAGCCTCTTCTAGACCAAGGTCTAGGGGGGAAAAAAGAGAGAGAGAGAGAGAAAGAAATTAAGGAGAACTATGTTCAGCTAGATCTTTTATACTTTTTGTGGCAAAATATTTACTTTAGTGCCTGTATTTACCACCTTCAAATGAGGCATACATACATGCTCAGAATTCTCATCTTCCTCCTCTATTCCTGCTTGATGGTTCTTTATCTTTGAGGTCTCAGCCAGAATGTCATTTGCTCAGGGAAATATGAGGGGCAGCAGAGTATGGTGCTTAACCACAGTAGTGTGTCGGGGCTTGAATCCTGGCTCAGCACTTCCTGGCTGTGTGACCTTAGACTAGTCACTTAACCCCTCCATGCCTTAGCTTCCTGATCTGTGAAATGGGGATAGTGACAGCTCTTACCTCATTAAGGTTATTGTGACCATTCAATGACTCAGCATATAGTGTATAGAATAGGTAAAGTGCTTAAAACATGGCCTGGCATATAATAAGCTCTGCCCTTACTACTCTACAGTACATCTCCCAAGGCTCAGTTGCCTGTGATGGTTTGTGCTATTCCAGCTTCTTGTACTTCTGTGTACTTCCTGACCTCCTTTATCTTTATTGCTTAATTTTCTGTCTTCATGAGGGCAGGACCCACTGTCCATTCCTTATGACCTAAACTGTGCTAAGCCTATGTCCAATCCTTACAATCTAATCTGTTCGCAAGAAATGTTTTTTTGTTAATTTATTTATTTTGTAAGAAATGTCTTTTTTAAAGATTTTATTTATTTATTTTTAGAGAGAGGGGAAGGGAGGGAGAAAAAGAGGGGGAGAAATGTTAATGTGTGAGAGATACATCAATTGGTTGCCTCTTGCACACTCCCAGCTGGGGATTTGGCCCACAACCCAGGCTCATGCCCTGACCAGGAATCGAACTGGTAACCCTTCGGTTCACAGGCTAGCACTCAGTCCTCTTAGCCACACCAGCCAAGGCAGATTTGCTTTTGACTATAATAATAAATGAAATATTAAAAAGAAGAAATGGGCCCTAGCTGAGTGGGTCAGTTGGTTGGAGCCTTGTCCCATACACCAAAAGTTTGCAGGTGTGATCCCCAGTCAGGACATCAACCTAGGCTGTGGGTTCCATCCTTGGTCAGGACACATACGGGAGGCAATCCATCAATGTTTCTCTCTCATATCAATGTTTCTCTTTCTCTCTAAAAAAATCAATAAACATATCCTCCAGTGAGGACTTAAAAAAAAGAAGAAGAAATGGTAAAAGGCAAATGTGATCCAGAAGACAGAGAAACCTGAAGTTCTTGGGTCACTTTTCTTCATCTATTAATATATCTTTTTCATCTGCTTGGCCTTTTCATTTTGTTTGGCTGTTAAACGAAGAGAGAGTTAACGAGTTTCAAGTTCCAGAATTATGAGGATAAGGCTTTGTAATTACGTCTTTTGTGGGAGACTTCCACCCCTATCTAGTTTTTCAAAATCTAATTAAATATTAAATGCATATAAAAAATAGGTTATATGAGCAAAATATTGTAAAATGCACACCCAAATACTTATAACCCAGCTTAAGATATAAGTAAAACCCAAATTCCTGAATCCCCCTTGTACCACTCTCCCCACCCCAGCCCCACCTAATTTTTGTTGATATTCCTTTGTTTTTCTTCATATACTGCCTTAAAAATACCTGTTCCTGAACATATGCTAGTTTTGCATGTTTTTGAACTTTGTGTAAAATAAGTCATGCAGCATCTATTCTTTGATTTGCTTTTCCCACATGGCACTGCTGGTGTCTGTGGCAATTGTCTATGCTGTGGCATATAGCTGTGTAATCTTCTACTGCGAATACTCTGTTGTTTTCTTCTTCATTCTCTCAATGGCTGTGTGGGTTGTTTGCAGTTTTTTGCTATTGCTGGCAGTGCTGCTATGACATTCTTACATGTAACAACTAAGGCCTATGGTCGAGATCTTCTTTGGGGTTTTTTCCTGGATTCTAAGGTTTATACATTTTCAACTTATCTAGGTAATGCTAACTTGAATCCTCTTTCCTGCTGTGTTCATCTTATGGTTCTATCAGACCTGTCAGAAATGGGCTTTGAACTTGCCCTGTGACGGCCCCCACTTCTGGGCTCAAGCGCCTGGGCCGCTTAGAAAATACCCCCTTGTGACTTGAGTGGGTTTCCTCTGGCTCACAAGCACCACTCAGAGCTCCACAGACAGGAGCAAATTCTGTTGCCTCAAAGCTCTCTAAAAACCAAACAGGGATCTAGAAAGAACATTCTGATCAACTCATTTCTTATGGTAATAAAGGCTTTAATGTTTCTTCACCTAAATGAAAGTGATACTAAAAACATTCATTTCCAGGCCCTGGCTGGTGTGGCTCAGTGAATCGAGCGCAGGCCTACAAACCAGACAATCGTGGTTCAATTCCCAGTCAGGGCACATACCAGGGTTGCAGGCCTGTTCCCTGCAGGCCCGTGCCCAGCAGGGGACGCACAAAAGGCAACCATACATTGATGTTTCTCTCCCTCTCTCCTTCCCTTCCCCTCTAAAGATAAATAAATAAAATCTAAAAAAAAGAAATAGCATAAAAAAAAACAACATTCATTTCCACCCTAGCCAAGTGGTTCAGTTGGTTAGCACATTGTCTTGTACCCCTTTTCTTGTACCCCAAAAGGTCGTGGGTTTGATCCCCTGGTCGGGGCACAGAGGAGGTGGCCAATCAATGTTTCTCTCTCTCTCTCTCTCCCCCTCCCTCCCACCTTCCTTCCTTTCCAGATTGTAAGCAGGAATCATACCGTGTATGTAGGTCAGTACCTTCCCTATCTTCTGTACCAATAAATGTTGCATTTTGTGATGTGGTCATGAATATGATAATGCAGAGGATAAAAAAAACAAATAAAAGGATAATATCCTCTGTTTCAGATTAGGCCTTCCTCCCCCACTCACACCCCAAATTCTGCCATAAAATACTCAGCATAACTCTATCCTATTCTGCATAAAATAAGGAAGCAAAATTCTAGGGAATAGAGAAGTTGAAAAAGCAAACTAACACATTTTTTTAAATGACTCAGATAGCCTAGGGAAGATAAATAAACAACTTGGACCTGAGACAAAAGGGAAGCAATCCAGGTGCTTCTGAGTCTGAGCCAAGCCAAAACCTGACCTGGATAGCCAAACCGGCAGCTGCTGCTGGACCAAGTATGCAGGATGAGTTGATAATAAAGGAAAGCTGATTACAAAAGAAGAAAGTGCAAAATTAAACCTCAGTGGTCATCTCTGACATACTGGTGGGTTAATATTGCATCAGCTGAAATGTTTTTTAAAAATGCCTCCCCCCCGCACACCTTTAGTAAGTAGAGTGCGACAAACGGTTGTAAAGGCCAAGGGCCTTGAGTAGAAACCTCATCTGATTTGGCACCTGTGGGGCCATGACAGTCACCTCACAGTTGTGTAAGCTTCTTGTTTTGAAGGGTAAATAAACTGTGTTTAAAGGGAAAACAAATATTCTGGGGAGAACTTGCCTTTGGTAGGAAGTGGAACCACCTATCCTAATTCATGGGTTATAAGAAGTGGGGAAAAGTGGGAACAACTGTAATAGCATAAACTATATATATATAAATATTTGCATAAACTATATATATGCAAATATAATTTAAAACAAATAATTGCAGACAGCTGTACTTGAACAATAAAATTAAAATGTAAAAAATAACAAATAAAAATGCAAAATAAATAAAAGAGTAAAAAAAGTCTCCCTCTCGCTCTCTCTCTCTCCCCCCATCCCACCCCCACCTCCTCTTTCTCCCTCTCTTTTTGAAGTCACTTCATCAGTCCATCTTGCCCATCTTTGCAAAGCCCATCCTGGTAAACATTTACTTTCACCTCAGGACTCTTTCTTAACAATGTATGGTGGTTTTCTGTTTCCTAATGCATGGAATATAAATGTCATCAAGCCTGGCTCTGAGGCCCCAGCAATCTAGCCCCTTTCTATCTTCCTGAAGTTCTTACCCTGCCATACAGCTAGCCCAGTCCCTGCTGAGTGCACTGAGCTCTTTCTCTCAGCCTGAGGCAGATAGTATCTTGCACAACCAGAATGGAGCTTTGCGGGAACCACTCATTTTGGTGATTATAACCTCCTCTTGAAGGATTTTCAGTGGGTTACACTCAGATCCCTGGCTCAAAGCTAAAGGCTAAAGTCCTCAAGGGCAAGGACTTGTCTTATTCACTGCTGAACTCACTTCTGTTTCTGGACTGCAGCCAGCTGGACCAGCTAAAACTTCCTCGATGCTAGGGTAATCAGACATGTGGCCCTTTCTCTGCCTTGTCCCTCAGTGATTTTCCCCCCAAACCCATGCCATCCCTCTCTCAAATCAGGTCGGTATTCAGTGCCCTCACTTACCCTAATTACATGAGAATAATCTGAAGTGATGGATTTAAAGAAGCATTGGGGGACCTATTACAAAATAGCCTGGTTTCATTTACAAGGGACTTTCACTGTTATCTCATATGTAAGTAAGGGAAGCAACTATCATTCCCATTTGACAGATCTGAAAAAAAACATTACAGGGATTGAGTGTTTTGCTTAAGGTTAGACATACAAAATGTGTCAGGACTGGCACTTAAAGTCAATGCCAGTCTTTTAAGTCCCCAAATATACTTTTTCCTATGTAAGTTACTTTTTGATAGTAATGAGAACAAAGTTATTTTTATTCATAATGTAAAACATGTTCTTATCTATGTTTAGAAATTTTTCTAATAAAAAGATTAATCATTACTACCCTGATGGATATGAAATATTGAAAATGGCCCTGGCTGGTGTGGCTCAGTGGACTGAGCACTGGCCTGAGAACCAAAAGTTTGCTGGTTCGCTTCCCAGGCACATGCCTGGGTTGCAGGCCAGGTCCCCAGATGGGGGCATGCAAGAGGCAACCGACTGATGTATCTCTTGCACACTGATGTTTCTCTCCCTCTCTTTCTCCCTCCCTTCCCCTCTCTCTAAAAGTAAATAAATAAAATATTTAAAAAAGAGAAAAGAAAAGAAATGTATTTCTCTTATCTACCTTCCTGATTTGGGAATAGATTGTAGGATTTAATTGTTATAGGCCACTTAATATCTTTATGTTTATCAGAGTGAAGTTCAATTAGTTTTTTGAGTATTTAATAAAAACCCATGTGTATTTTATTATTTCAAATATAATAGACATTCAATATTATATTAGTTTCAGGTGTATAGCATAGTGGTTGGACATTTATATAACTTAAAAAGTGATCTCCTTATATATCTAGTACCCCCCAATGTATAATAACTATAAATAGTTATTATAGTATCATTGACTATATTCCCTATGTTGTCCTTTACATCCCCACAACTCTTTTGTAACTGCCAATTTGTATTTCCTAATCCCTTTACCATGTTCATTCAGGCCCCCAATGCCCATTCCATCTGGCAACCACCAAAATGTTCTCTGTATCTATAAGTTTGTCCTCTTTTGTTTATTTTGTTTTTTAGATTCTGCATGTAAGTGAAATCACATATTTGTCTTTCTCTGTCTGACTTATTTCACTTAGCATACCCTTTAAGTCCATTCATGTTGTTGCAAATAACAAGATTTCATTCTTTTTATTTCTGAGTAATATTCCATTGTAGATATGTACCACACCTTCTTTATTCAATCATCTATCAATGGACACGTCAGGTTGCTTTGCTTCCATATCTTGGCTATTGTAAATAATGCAGTGAATATAGGGATAGGTAGATAGATAGGTAGATGATAGATAGATAGATAGATAGATAGATAGATAGATAGATAGATACAGAGAGATTATAGATATAGATATAGATAGATATAGATACATATAGATAGATCTTTTCAAATTAGTATTTTGGATTTCTTTGAATTAACACCCCAAAGTGGGATTGCTGGCCCATATGGCAGTTCTATTTTTGATTTTTTGAGGAACCTCCATACTGTTTTCATAGTGGTTGCACCAACTTGATATCTCTCGAGGGTTCCCTTTCCTCCACATCCTCACCAGCACTTTTTGTTTGTTGATTTATTGATGATAGCTGTTCTGATAGGTGTGAGGTGCTATTTCATTGTGGTTTTAATTTGCATTGTTCTGATGATTAGTGATGTTGAGCATCTTTTCATATGTCTATTGGCCATCTGTGTGTCCTCTTTGGTGAAATGTCTATTCAGGTCTTCTGCTCATTTTATAAATTGGATCATTTGTTTTTTTGATATTGAATTGTATGAGTTCTTCATACATTTTGGACATTAACCTCTTATGGGGCATATCATTAGCAAATATATTTTCCCAATTCATAGGTCGTCTTTGTGTTTTGTTGATGATTTCCTTTTCTGGCCAAAAACTTTTTAGTTTGATGCAGCCTCATTTGTTTATTGTTTCTTTTGTTTCTCTTGACTGAGGAGACATATCAAAAAATATTGCTAAGAGCAATGTTGGAAAACTTACTGCTATGTTTACTTCCAGGAGCTTTATGATTTTTTAAAAATATATTTTATTAACTATGCCATTACAGTTGTCCTATTCCCTCCCCTCATTCCCCTTCACCCTGGACACCCCTCCCCTACCATTCCCCCTTTCATTTATGTCCATTAGTCACAAGTCCTTTAGATTCTGTATTTCCCATACTTTTCTTGCCCTCCCCTGTCTATTTTTTTACCTACTTTCTATGCTACTTATTCTCTGTACCTTCCCCCCTCTCTCCTCCTCCCACTCCCCTGTTGCTAACCCTCCATGTGATCTTCATTTCTATGGTTCTGCTCCTGATCTAGCTGTCCTCTTAGTTTGCTTTTGTTTTAGGTGTGGTTGTTAATAACTGTGAGTTTGCTGTCCTTTCACTGTTCATCTTTTTTATCTTCTTTTTCTTAGATAAGTCCCTTTAACATTTCATATAATAAGGGCTTGGTGATGATGAATTCCTTGAATCTGACCTTATCCGAGAAGCACTTTATCTACCTTTCCATTCTAAATGAAAGCTTTGATGAATAGGTCAATCTTGGATGTAGGTCTTTGGATTTAATGACTTGGAATACTTCTTTCCAGCCCCTTCTTGCCTATAAGGTCTCTTTTGAGGAATCAGCTGACAGTCTGATGGGAACTCTTTTGTAGGTGACTGTCCCCTTATCTCTTGCTGCTTCTAGGATTCTCTCCTTCATTTTAATCTTGGCTCATATAATTATGCTGTGCCTTGGTGTGTTCCTTCGTGGGTTCAACTTCTTTGGGACTCTCTGAGCTTCCTGGATTTCCTGGAAGTCTATTTCCTTTGCCAGATTGGGGAAGTTTTCCTTTATTATTTGTCCAAATAAGTTTCCCACTTGCTCTTTCTCTTCCCCTTCTGATATCCCTATAATTCGGATGTTGGAACATTTAAAGATGTCCTGGAGGTTCCTAAGCCTCTCCTCATTTGTTTGAATTCTTGTTTCTTCATTCTTCTCTGTCTGGTCATTCTTTTCTTCCTTCTGGTCCACTCCCTTGATTTGAGTCCCAGTTTCCTTTCCATCACTATTGGTTTACTGTGCATTTCCCTTCATTTCAATTAGTTTAGCCTTCATTTCTTCCTCTAATTTGTGACTAAAATCAACCAGTTCAGTGAGCATACTGATCACCAGTGTTTTGAACTGTACATCTGATAGGTTAGCTATTTCTTCATTGCTTAGAGTTATTGGCTCTGGGGCTTTGAGTTCTTCTGGAGCCATGATGTTTCGGTCTGTTTGTGCCTGTTACGTATGAGGGGCGGAGCCTTAGGTGCTCACCAGGGCGGGGCAACCCACATCTCTGGGTTGTGACGCTAGATCTGGGGGCGGGGTCAGAGAGGGGCAATGGCGTTTGTTCTACTCTCTCTCGGATTTTGGTCCCTTCTGCTGCTTCCCAAAAGCAAACCTGGCCCCCTTTGTCCCAGTTCCTGGGTGTGTGGGCCTGTGCACCCTCCAGGACCCTGTGGGTCTCTCCAACAAACTCTGGGTGAGCCTGAGAGCTTCTCCCGACATCTCCACCCCAAAAGTATTTCCAACTGGTGCTTTTAGACTTTAATTCTCGTCACTGGGGCCCTAGCCTTCACCATCTGTCTCACTGGCCCTAGCCTTCACCATCTGTCTCACTGCTTGCTCCTTCGCCTGGTTTATCTGCGCATCTGCGCACGAATGTTTGACCAAGGTCAGCCAGCCGCCTTGTGCCCTCACTGGATCTGCCCGTTGCCACCCCACACCTGGGATCTGCCAACCACTGCCTATGCTCCAGGGTCGGTTGGGCCGATTTTTCCTGCCCGACCCTGCTCCGCCAGCCGCTGACTGTGGGCTCCTCTTACCAGTCTGGATGAATGGTTCGTCGTTGTCAGACTTCCATGCAGTTCAATTTTCTGTCTTTTGGCTGCATTTTTGTTACTAAAACTTTGTTGTCTTTAAACTTGGTGTGCGAGGATGCACAGTGTTTCCACCTACACCTCCATCTTGGCCAGAAGTCCAGGAGTTTTATGATTTTGGATCTTACATTTAAGTCTTTAGTCCATTTTGAGTTTATATATGTGGTGTAAGAAAGTGATCTATTTTTTTTGCAGTATCTTTCCAGTTTTCTCAAAACCATTTTCTGAAGAGACTGTCTTTATCCCATTGTATATTCTTGCCTCCTTTGTCACAGATTAATGACAATATAGGCATGGGTTTATTTCTGGGTGCTCTATTCTATTTCACTGATCTATTTGTCTGTTTTTATGCCAGTCCCATGCTGTTTTGATTATTATAGCCTTGTAGTGTAGTTTTATATCAGGTAGCAGGATACTCCCAATTTTGTACTTCTTTCCCAAGATTGCTTTGGCTATTTGATGTCCTTTGTGGTTTCATATAAATTTTAGGAATATTTCTTAAGTTCTCTGAAAAATATTATTAATATTTTGATAGGGATTGCAGTGACTCTATAGATTACTTTGGGTAGGGTGGACAATTTAAGAATATTAATTCTTCCTATCTATGCACATAGTATGTGCTTCCATTGAATTGTATCTTATTCAGTTTCTTCAATACTTATAATTTTCTGAGTACAGGTTTTTTACCTCCTCAGTTAAATTTATTCCTAGGTATTGTTTTTGATGCAATTGTAAATGTGATCATTCTTTTAAACTTATCTGAGAATTTGTTATTGGTATATAAAAATGCAACCAGTTTATACATGTTAATTTTGCATCCTGATACTTTATTGAATTCATTTTAATTTAATTCAGTTCTAATAGTTTTCTTGGTGGACTTTTTAGGGTTCTCTCTCTATATTATACCATGTCATCTGCAAATAAAACAGTTTTGCTTATTCCTTTCCAATTTGGATGCCTTTTATTTCTTTTTCTTGCCTGATTGCTGTGGTTAAGATTTCCAATGCTACATGGAATACAAATGGTGAAAGTAGACATCCTTGTCTTGTTTCTAATCTTAAGAAAAATGCTTTTAGCTTTTTACCACTGAATATGATGTTAGTCCTGGGTTTGTCATATATGGCCTTTATTATGTTGAGATATGTTCCCTTTATTCCCACTTTGCTGAGAGTTTTTAATCATAAATGGATGCTGGATTTTGTCAAATGCTTTTTCTGTCCCATTGATATGATTATATAAGTTTTATTTTTTATTTTGTTTATGTGGTGTATCCCGTTAATTGGTTCACAGATATTGAACCAAACTTTCATACCAGTAATAAATCCCACTTGATTATGGTGTATGATCTTTTTAATGTATTGCTTAATTTAGTTTGCTAATATTTTGTTCAGGATTTTTGCATCTATATTTGTCAAGGGTATTGGCCTAGAATTCTTTCTTTTTAAAAAATGTCTTGTCTGGTTTTGGAATCAGGGGAATGCTGATCTTATAAATTGAGATTGGGAGCCTTCTCTCCTTTTCAATTTTTTGGAAGAGTGAAAAGAATAGGTGTTTGTTCTTCTTTGAATGTTTGGTAAAATTCATCTGTGAGGTCATCTGGTCAAGACTTTTATTTGTTGGACGTTTTTTGTACTGATTTGATTTTATTGGTAGTTATTGGTCTGTTCAGATTTTTTGTTTCTTCTAGTTTCAGTCTTGGAAATTTGTGTGTTTCTAGCAACTTATTCATTTCTCCCAAGTTGCCCAATTTGTTGGCATACAATTGTTCATAGTATTTTCTTATAATCATTTATATTTCTGTGGTGTCAGAAATACAAGTGGTGTCACTTATCTTCTTTCATTTCTGATTTTATTTATTTGGGTCCTCTCTTTTCCTTTCTTGATGAATCTGGTTAAAGGCTTGTCATTTTTAAATATATTTTCAAGAACCAGATCTTGGTTTCATTGATATTTTGTATTTTTTATACTGTTTATTTCTGCTCTGATCTTTATTATTTCCTTTCTTTTATTCACTTTGGGCTTTTGTTTCTAGTTCCCTTAGGTTTAAGATTAGGTTGTTGATTTGAGATTTTTCTTATTTCTTGAGGTAGGCCTTTTAGAACTGCTTTGGCTGTGACCCATAGATTTTTGGTTATTGTGTTTTCATTATAATTTGTCTCAAATTATCTTTTGATTTCTTCCTTGATCTCATTGGTAACGAATTCATCATTTAGTAGCATATTGTTTAGCCTTTATGTGTTCATGTGTTTTTTCAGTTTTCTTTTTGTAATTGATTTCTAGTTTTATATCATTGTGATCAAAGATAATGCTTGGTATAACCTTCCTTCCTTTTTTCATTTCTGTTCTACCTTCTACCAGATGGCAGAATTTTATGATTCCATTAACACGGATACAATGTGCACACAAGATGTATATTTATTTTCTTTGCTTCATGGCCAGCTAGGCTGTTCTTCCCACAATGGCTTTGCAGTTCTTTGAGGAGATATGAACAATCTCAGCACAGTAACATATATTGCACATAAGCAGCACTTCAAGTTCCTTGATGTTGGGGACCAGAAACTTCCAAAAGCCACTGGACAACATGTACTTTCTTTTCTTATTTCTCCCATAACCAATCTTAGGCATCAAGATCTGGCTCTTAAATCATCTGCATACCCTATTGTCAGTGCCTCTAGATTTCTGCCAGTTATTCTTAATTTTACCATAGTGGTCTGACTGGTGCTGAATAAAATTTTTGATCTTGTTTTTGATGATTTTGAGTTTCACCAGAGGTCTAAGGGCAGCCATGATGCCAATAGAAGATGGTTACAACTTTGGTTAAGTTTACAATTTAAATCTTTTAAAATTATTGAAATTGTTTTGGTGCCTAACATGTGATCTGTACTGGAAAATGTTCCATGTGTGCTCGAAAAGAATGTATATTCTGCTGCTTTGGACTGAAATGTTCTAAAAATATCAATTAAATCCATCTGGTCTATCCCTGCCTGGTTTAGCTTAGTGGGTTGGGCTTCGTCTTGCAAACCAAAAAGTTGCTGGTTTAATTCCCGATCAGGGCACATGCCTAGGTTGCAGGCCAGGACCCCAGTTGGGCATGCAAGAGGCAATAGATCAATGTTTCTTTCACACATAGATGTTTCTCTCCCTGTCTTTCTTCTTCCCTTCCCCTCTCTCTAAAAATAAATAAATAAAATCTTATAAAAATCCATATGGTCTAATGTGCTAATTAAGATAGCTAGTTCCTTGTTGATTTTCTGTCTAGATGATCTATCCATTAATGTCAATGGGGTGTTAAAGCCTCTTATTATGACTTTATAACCATAGATCTCTCCCTTTATGTGGATCAATATCTTCCTTATATATTTAGGTGCTCCTACATTGGGTGCATAAATCTTTACGAGGGTTATATTCTCTTGTTGGATTAATCCCTTTATTATTAAGCACTGTCTTTCTCTGCCTCTTGTTATGTTATAGACTTTGTTTTAAAGTCTGTTTTTGTCTAATATAAGAATTGTTACACCAGCTTTTTTTTATTTGCATGTAATATCTTTTTCCATTCCTTTACTTTCAGGCTGTCTGTCTTTTGATCTGAAAGGGGTCTCCTATATGCAGCATATGTAAGGGTCTTGTTCTTTTATCCATTTAGTCATTCTATGTCTTTTAGTCGGAGCACTTAATTCATTTATGTTTAAAGTAATTATTAATAGGTATGTAGTTATTACCATTTTATTATTCATATTTTTTATTTCTCTTCATCTTAAAAAAAGTCCCATTACCATTTCTTATAATACTGGCTTGGTAGTTACAAACTCCTTTAGCTTTTCCTTGTCCGGGAAACTCTTTATCTCCACTTTGACTCTAAATGATAGCCAAGGCCCTGATTGGTGTGCCTCACTTGGTTGGGTGTCATCTGCAAAGTGAAAGATTGTCAGTTAAATTCTTGGTCAGGACACGTGCCTAGGTTGTGGGTTCAGTCCCCTGTTGGGGCATGTGCAAGAAGCAACTGATTGATGTTTCTCTCTCACATTGATGTTTCTCTCATTCTTCTTCTCCCTCCCTTCTCCTTTCTTTAAAAAATAAATAAGTAAAAATCATAAATAAATAAATATGATAGCCTTGCTGGGTAGAGTAATCTAAGTTGTAGGTCCTTGCTTTTATCACTTGGAATATTTCATAATAGTCCCTTCTGGCCTGCAATGTTTCCATTGAGAAATAAGCTTATTGGAGCACCATTGTGTATAACTAACTGCTATTCTCTTGCTGCTTTTAAAATTCTCTCTTTGTCTTTAACCTTTGGAACTTTCATTATGATATGTCTTGCTGTGGGCCTCTTGGGTTCATCTTGTTTGGAACTCTCTCTGCTTCCTCAACTTGTATATTTATTTCCTTTTCCAAGTTAAGGAAGTTTCAGTCATTATTTCTTCAAATAGGTTTTCAAGCCCCTGTTCTCCTGCTTCCAGTACTCCTGGGATGAGACTGTTGTTATGCTTAATGTTGTCCCAGAGGTACCTTAATCTATCTTCATTTTCAAAAATTTATTTTTTCTTTTTGCAGTTCTGAATGGGCACTTTTGCTATCTTGTCTTAGCAAATCACTGATTTGATCCTCAGCTTCATCTAATCTGCTGTTTATTTCATTCACTGTGTTCTTTATTTCACTCATTATATTCTTTGTTTCCTACTGTGCTTTAAAATTATTTCTACCTCTCTGTGTAAGTTCTCACTGAGTTCATCTATTCTTCCCCTAAGTTCATTGAGCATACAGTGTTATAAACCCTGGACCTGATAGATTGCATTCTTCCATTTTGTTTATTTTTTTTCTGGAATTCTTTTTAAATTTTTTTATTTATTTATTTATTTTTAGAGAGAGGGGAAGGAAGAGAGAAAGAGAGGGAGAGAAACAGCAATGTGTGGTTGCTTCTTGCTCACCCCATACTGGGGACCTGCCCTGCAACCCAGCCATGTGCCCTGACTTGGAATCGAACCAGCAACTCTTTGCTTCACAGTCTTGCATTCAATTCACTGAGCCACACCAGCCAGGGATATTTTTTTCTGGCTATTTTTATTTGTCTTGCAATTTCATCTGGGGCATGTTTTAAAAATGTGTGTTTAGTGCTTTATCTCCATTGTTACCCTGTGAAAACAAGTTTATAAGAGCTGGCATTTTAATTTCCAATTTAAAGATGAGTAAACCATAGCCACAGTGCCTACATTGGTGAGACCAGGACCGCCTAGCTCATTAGTAGCTATGCCAGGGTCCCGAAGGACACACTCTAACTGGGCAATTTCAGCATATTTCAGTAAAGAGGGGGCAGGGTGAGGAGAAACTACAAGGAACAGTATGGGCCCGTGCAGACATACCTGGGCCTGCAAGGAAGAAAGGAAGGCACAGTTGCCAGAACCTAGGGAGAGAGACCTGCAGTAGTAGGATACAGCGGCTCACCGAGACCTAGGACATCAGGGGAACTAACACTCAACCTGTCTGTCCTGCTGAGAGATCCTCATTGGCCTCAATAAAACCAGGTAGCCTGTTAAGTTCAATATTAAGTTCTCTGGCCTACTCTCCTGGGCCACAGAGCCAGTCAAACAAGAGTAAGGAGTGGCTCTGGGGTAGGTTAAGCACACTAAAGATATCCAGCACATATGTGACCCATGATTAATCCTCAGACTTCCTGGCTTCTGTTCCTTCCCATGCTCTTTCCAGAACACTGCAGCTTACACAGAAGATCCCTCCGGAGATCACTGTGAGGTCCACCGCATTCCTCAGCATTGAACTTCAGACTAGTTTCCTAAAAACTTTACTGTGAGTATCAGCTTCTACATGAGGACAGACTAACAATCCACGGAGCTGCAAATCAGACTGAGTCAGGCAGCCGGCATTTAGGCCTAGCCAAATGGTGGGCTGGCAGGTTGAGAAAGCTCACTCTGAAGTCATGACTGGCTCTTGGCCATCACTTGTTGTCAGAAATGTTCTAGAGTCTTTAATACAGCCCCACTGGTCATTAGCCATAAGGATGACAAAATTTCAAGGGGCATGAATTTCAAGGAGAAGAATTTCTATTCTACTATCTTTTGCATCTGGCAATTAAAATGCCTTGAAAGCAATACCTTGTTCCATCTCACATCATTATAATGATATCATTTGCACTTGATTATTCTGGCTTTATTTTTCTATAAATCCCCTGGCATGAAACTTTAGGTTTTATGAAAAGGAATCACCTCAGACTGTTGGAATGTTCTGCCTTGCATGAGTTCTTTACTTACCTTTATTCTTGGTTCCATGAGGGCGAAAGTCATAAAAGAGTTTAATGACAGTTAAACCAGGAACTATGAGAGCAGTTAATGAGAAATGCAAAAGCCAATATTCTCATAGAACACAAACTCACCCAGAGGTCATGGAGAAAGAATTCTCAGTTCCTGTCCCAGCAGAATTCTTTCCAGAGAAATGCAGTTATGGTCACATGCAGCTCTTGTGGTCTGAGTGGTCATGTTTCTAAAAGAAGAATTGTTGCTAGCATCTATAGTGACTTTGATACAAGTTTAATAAAACCAAGTCATTCTCCCCCCTCCACCCCCTGCAGCCAAATAAAGTCCTATGTACTGTGCCTTTTCCCCCAGGGCGGAGGGAAGTTTTTCCCAGCTCTATTCTTAAGCAGGTTCCCTAGTACTATTGGTACTGACTGAAGAGGCACAGAGCTAAACCAATGGATGCTCACGGCAATGGCTCTGGCACATTAAACTCCTTGCTGTTTCTGCCTCGGGGCTTTTGTACTTGCTAATCGCTCTGTTTAGACCACTCACCCCAGATTTCTGCATGGGGTGAGTACATACCAGAAGTGGAATTGCTGCATCTAATGATAATTCTGTGTTTAGTATTTTGAGGAACTGCCTTTCTGTTTTCTACAGTGGTTGCACAGTTTCATAATCTCTCCAACCTGTGTAACCTGCTTTTACTCATATACTTTGTGAGATATCTGTTCCCATTTTTACTTGAATGTAAGCTCCATGAGGGCAGAGATTTGCTTCTAAAGTGCCTGGAACTTTGCTTAGCATGTGGTAGATGGTGATCAATAAGTATCTGATAAATCAGCTCAACTGGTATGGTGCCCTCTGACTTCATTCTCATTGTGGTGAAAACCTTCAAGGCCCAGCTTAATGACGACGGGGCCTTTCTTGGCCCACCTTGATGTGCCTCTTGCTATCCTCCCTCCTTTCTGCTTTGTGTTCATCCATTAACTTGCCCCATCTCTCCCTCTGAATTTTCAGCTCCTTAATGTTAAGGAACATCACTTTTTATTGTTGGTATTTTACCATTTTTCTGGCCCAAGGGGTATGTGCTCAATGCACACTTACCAGAGGGACATTCTAAATATCCAAGCTAACCAGTGACAGTGTAATGGCTGGGCTTGAACACTCCAGAGCTCTCTAGAACTTCCTCCCACCCCACACCCAAAATCCCTGGTTACATGGCCTTGGCACATGCCCATTCTCTGAATTTAGTTCTCCTGTGTCTGATGAGGGGATTGGACCAAATGACCTCTCAAGTTCCTCTTAGATGTTAGGTGTACTGTGGGGCCACCTCTTTTGCAGGACAAAAGAGTGGAATCCTTATCTTTGAGAGCCAATATCTGATATGGACAAAATGAACATGTAGAAAAGTTTAAGGACTCGAAGAAAGCCAGTGTCTAGAACAGTTCTTGCCTAGGTGGACAGGTATACCCACCTTCTCCCTTTCCTACCCCCTCTCCAAGTACCACGAAGCCCCAAGAAATTCAGGGAGTTCCCATTCTTGTTGAGAGAAAAAAATATTCTTATGCTCACATGATTTCACTGGGTTATTTTAAACTATTTCATTTTCTGTCCCATCCCCAGTGAAATAATATTTGCAAGTAAAAAGTGGGCTTCAGATACTTTTCCCTTTTGCTCAATTATTTGTGTGTAAACGATTAAAGTCTCTAAAGGATCGTCAACCCTGCCACCGCACTCCCTCTCTCCATTAACTTCCTAAGAAAGACTTGACGAGTTTACACCCAAGACTGGGATGTTTCCAGGACACTTAAAGTTCTCCATGTATTTTTCAAAATCTTTTCAAATCCATAAACAATTAAGGACAAAAAGCAGGGGGCTCTGAAGTAAATCTGACTGAGAGTAACCTCACAGGGTGATCAGATCCTGAATTCCTGACAAGGCAGGTCGTGGTGGTAGTGAGCTCCAGGACTGTAAAAAGGTTTATCCTTTTGCCCTGAGCAAGGCCTGTCCACTGTTCTTGTGCATCACAGTTAACACGCCTTTGAAAAGCCAGAGTAAGCCTCTTTTTTCATACCCTTTGGAGTTGTAAACTATCCTGTAATTCAATCATGCAGATTTCCCTGCCTTGCTTTCTCCTACTCTCATGTAATCTTCCTTAATTCCCTCTTTAATTCCAAATGTATAAAGGGCACTTCAAAATTGTCATTCTCCAGAACATTTGAGACCTTGCTTTCTCATGTTGTCAATTTGGCTCAAATAAACTCTTATAAACGTTCTCTACAGGTTTTCGTGATCTTACATTGACAAAATGCATCAGCAACATTCACAGATCAGTGCAACAAATCACTTTAACAGAGCTCTATTCCCACCAATTGCCTTGCAGTTTTACCCAGATGAATACGTTGTTTACATTGTGGTGATCAGACCATATTCCAAACTGGCATTCTACATTTTTCTCTCTGTATCTTTAAAAAATACACATTTCCTCAAATGTATTCTTCTTAAATATCACAATTTGGTGAATCCAGGTCAAATCTATCACTGATTGATTGCCCAGTGAATGGGTACTGGGCTGTGTAAGATACAGAAAAATGAAAGTTGTCCCCACTCTCAGGGCGTTTACAGACTCATGGAGAGATGAGACACAGACACACAAAACAGCCTCGGACAGCTGGTCATTACATGGAAAGATGGTTGGTACGGACAACAACACACCCATGGTGAGCGGGCATTCTAGGCAGTGGGGAGTTTGTCAAGAGTTGGGATCTGAGGAAGGCTGCCTCCACCTGAAGATGAGACATTGATTAGCTGTAATGAGCAGCTTTGAAGAGGCAGGTGGAAGGGAAGGGAAGGGAGAGATGACCCAGATAGGGAAGGTGGATGACGGTGCTGAACGCGGAAGACATACAGTTTAGTCCGGGGGCCCCTGAGAAAGTTAGCCCCATACAAACAGAAGGTGAGTTTGTCAGGGAAAGGTCAGATGAAGAAGAGCCTTGGAGTTTCCTGAAAGCTAGACAGAAGTACAACGTTGATGCGTCTGGTATGGAGGAGGGGTATGTGGCAGAATCGGTGCAGAGTGTCATTCGTCTGGCTGGTGTAGTTCATGAGATGAAGAGGGTTTATCCATCTACGTGTGGCTAATAGGTCAGGGGCGATTTCAGATGTGAAGAGCAGGTCACGGGGAAGTCGGCCCTAGGCCTTGGGAAGGAATGGCACACCAGGACTCACAATAAACACAAAGGTCAAGTCCAGACCTCGTTCCTGTGGTTCATTGTCCTGTTCCTGCCTAGAACAGTGCCCAGTGCAGAGGGATTCCTGAGAAGTATTTATTGAATGAGAGCTAGATCAAGTCTAATTTTGCAAAATTTCTGTACATAGTTCAGCAAATCTTTATTCCTTCTCTAGGCCTCAGTATTACCTCCCTATGTTGGAGTTATTTTTTCAAGTGCGTTTCATGGTCCTTTAGGGCCTGGTCAAGCCAGGAGGTCATGTGAGTCTCAAGAGCTAATAATCCTGAGCCTCACTGAGGATTAACTCTGGGGGTGGATGACTTGAGATCCCAGCTAGTCACCTGGCAGCAGCTTCTTGCCTCCCATCCCTCGTTGCCTGTGTCTGAGCCTCTCTAGGGTGGTAAAAGGAGATCTCCTGAAATCATCAATAATTACTGCTGGAAGCAGCTTACACAACAGCACATATGCTCTTGTCGTTAGACAGATGAACTGATCAGGCCTGAAGGGAGATTCCAACCACCTGGCTCCCTAGTGTCAGCTCAGAGTCCAGCCTCATTTATGCAAGAATTTACTGAGTATTACTGAGTGTGTGCTACGGGTCAGGCACTGTGTCAGTGCTGGAGATGCAGCAGTGAACAAACAGAAAAAACCGCAGAGGTGGGAGACCAGTAGCCAACGAGATACAGTGGATGGTGAGAGGTGACAAGGAAAAGGCGGGGGGAGAGAATAAAGGCTGTAGAGAGGGGGGGTCAAGTAAGGCCTCAGTGAGAACATGACTTCAGAGCAAAGCACCAAACAGGAAGTTGGAGGGAGCATGAGGCTTCTAGGCACCGAGTGACGCATGGTCCCAGCAACAGGAGTGGGCCTGGCATATTCCAGAAACAGAGTGGTGTGACAGAAGAGTAAGAGGAAATGGGGCCTGAGGGATAAAGGGACCAACTGAAGGGTCTCTCAGGCTGTTGTGAAGCCTTTGGTTTTGGTTCTTCCCACTCGCTGCCTGTAGCCTAATTCATGACCCTACCTTTTCCTGTTGACTCTCAAGGGCACTGGGACTTCTGTGGGCAGAGCGGAGAATGCAGCCATCAACAGGGTTCTCCAAAGCACACAGCAGTGGTGTGGGCAGTTGCCTGGGCCACCTGTGCTAAGCTGACAGGACAGAGTGACCTCCGATTTCAGGATAAGGAGAAAAAGCACAGAGGCAAAGCCAAATCAGTTAATATGTAGATTCTGCAAAATACCAGAGGAGAGCAAGTATTATAGCTGAAGCCAGTAAAAGGGCAGAGTCAGAATTCAGCAGCATTCCTGCCTTGGCTGAGTGAGAAGTAGAACCAGTTATGTTTATGTAGAAGAGCCTGGCAAACAGCAATGCCCTAATGGCAATCCATTTTATTAATTCAGGCTTGTAACGTCTAGTGTTCCATGCTTTTTGCCAGTGCTCCATGCTCACCTGCCAAACTTCTTCTCTAACTAGTTTGCCAGGGATGAGGGTGAATGCCAGGCCCCTGAGTGGGCAGCTGAGGCAACTGGTTGATTATCACCATAGTTTTAGAACAAGCTTCTGCCTTCCAGGGCCCCCACCCTCCAGAAGAAGCTGTTCGGCACCTTGGAGTAGAGCCTGGGAGGCAGATGTATTTCCCAGGGCATAGCAGCTTCTCTTGGTGATGAGGCCTCTCTTCTCTGTGGGTGGCCTGAGAATGGTCTGGATAAAGCCAGAATCCAGGGCCAGAACACTGTCAGAGTTTGTTCAAATTGGACTTGAACTCTGGTTCTGGCAGTGATCCTCAGCTATGTGCCCCTCTCACTCCCCCAAGGGGGCCCAGTTCAGAAGTTAAAGCCAACTCAATTTCACAATCACTTATTTTCTAGCTGCCAGGCACTATCTGTTGCAGGGGATACTAAGATTGAAAAATCATGAATCTTCTCTTCAGGGATTTTCAATCTATTATATATGTGGTGGTGGTGATGGTGGTAGGTGAGTGTGTGTGCATATACATTAATCCACACATGCTTGTGAGGGGGGCAGCCTGAGATATTAATAGGAAGAATCCTGAACTAGAGTGAGGTGGTCTCATCCCAAGTCACTGTGGACCTTTGGGTCTTCTTGGAGTCTTGGCTTCCATTGCTGTACAGCAGCAATAGTGAAGCTTGCTTGATCTGCATTAGAGAGAGGATCAGATGGGGCAATGTCATAAATGGCAGACCTCGCAACACACGGAGAGCATTGTATACTCATGAATGTTCATACCGTGCATGTGATAGAAATGAAGCTATTACCATGAGCCAAGAAGACCACACTACAATCCAAGAAGGGGCACCAATGGGAGCAGAACCCCCTGAAAAGGATGCAGGGTGTCATTTCAAATGCACCTCTATACGTGGGTATACTGGCTGATGGAGAGCTATGCGCTGCCCAGACCCCTAAAGTCCCAGCCCTCCAGAGTCCTCTTAGCTCTCCAAAAGAGCAAGAATGTCCTCCCCAATTCTCAGGAAGCTATCTCTCCCCAGGTCAAGGCCATCATTATTGTCAGCTATAGACATTATTGAGCATGTACTAAGAGTGAGGCATAGGGGCCACAAGGAGAGCTAACATTTATGAAGTATCCGGTATTATGTACACAACATCATGCAAACATTTTACAGTCACTACTTCACTTTATTGTTGAGTATAACTCTGAAAGATAGGAATGGTCATCTTCATTTTACAGAATAATAATAATTAATATTTATTAAATGCTTACAAAGTATTTAACACATACTAATTCATTGAATCCTCACACTAGCCTTGTGAGGCTAGTACTATTATTATTTATCCCTGCTTTTTGGAAGAGAAAGCTGAAGCAAACGGAGGTTAATTTTCCTGAGATTACTAGTATGTAGTTGTAGCCAACTGACTGCTTTTGCTCTGATTAATTCCCTGACTTTCCTAACCTTTGTGCTATATCACAGAGGAGGACTACATTTCCCAGGCTCCCCTACCCTCTGGCTTCCAGACTGATTCAACCAACTGGAAGCACCAGTGAAAGCTTAGAGAAGCCTGAGTATTTCTCCTTATCTTTCTCTCTCTCTTCCTCTCTTCTTCTCTCCTTCCTGGGGTGTCTCTGGCAACAGCTATGTCTCCTACTTGGCTCCAGTAACTGTCTTGCAGGCCTCCCCCCGTGGTCCCAGCTCCCATCAGGCTGCCTGAGTAAAGTTCTAAGTCCCACCACATGAGTCCTACCCCGTAATATTACCTCCTCCTCCACCAGTTGCATCCCCCTTATAATAGCTTCCTGTTCTTGCATTAGGTTTCTTAGTCCTTTTGTCTCATGTCACTAGTTCCCTGTGTTGGATCCCCTCTGCTTGAAAGACACAGAAGACTCCATTTTCCTGGGTGGACCTTGCTGACATGCAGATAAAATTATTGTAGAGTTCCAAGTCTTGATCTTCTCAGATGAGAAAATACACTCAGTTTTACTTTGGGTTGTAAAACTAATGAAGCACAAAAAAAAAGTTAAGAAAAATTGGGAAAGTAAAGAAAAATGAGGCCTGGCTGGTGTAGCTCAGTGGATTGAGCACTGGGCTGTGAACCAAAAGGTCACCAGTGTGCTTCCTGGTCAGGGCACATGTCACCAAGGTTGCGGGCCTGGTCCCCAGTTGGGAGCATGGGAGAGGCAACCGGTCAATGTATGTCTCACACCTCAGTGCTTCTCCCTGTCTCTTTCTTCCCCTCTCTCTGAAAATGAGAATAAATAGAACCTTTTTTAAAAAGAAAAATGAGAAAATATCCTTTTTAGATATCAAAACAGACCTTGGAGCTTTAGTAATAAAAACAGTGTGAAACAGACACAGAATCAATGGGACAAATCAGTGGAACAGAATACAATCTAGAAATAGCTGAAGAATAAAAGTACACTTTACCTGTTAGAGGGGACACTTCAAATAAATAGGGAAATGCTACTAGAGGGATTGCTTGATCCATCAATTTGGGGAACCCTAAAATAAATTCCAGATAGATTGAGGAGTTAAACCATATTGAAAGTGCTAAAATCAAATACATAACTTCTTTTCCCCCCTAAATCTTGGGGTTAGAAAAGCTCTTTCCAAGCAAGACTGAGAATACAAAAACCATAAAAGGACAAAGCTGACAGGTTTATAATTTATGTAACAATTTAAAATTTCAGTATGGAAAAGAACTCAAAGCTCTGAATAATTCCTTGCTTAGCTGGTTTTGTTTGTGATCTCCAGAGTGCTCTGAAAATAGGGAGGGACGCTGGGACTGGATTTCTTGTGTGCTTTTCTTATTCCTTGAATACAGACACTGTACATTTCTAGCCGTTCACTCAGCTCAAGTCACAAGGAACCAACTCACAAAGGTGGGGATATCCTGCCTTCTTCCTCATGGGTGGTTTTCATTGTGTCCTTAAGGTACAAAAATGAGAAAAGCTCAAACCGACGGTGTTTGGGAAGTGGAGATGAAGAGGACAGGAACTCTGTACACTTTTCAAGGAAAGCTACCCACTTGGCCCACTTCTTTGCTCACAACTGCCTGGGAGAGAGCAAGGGGGATGGAACAGAGGACAATCCCAACGACTGGGAGGCTGGCATCCCGAGCAGTGTGGGAGGGGAGATGTCACCCAGAGCCCAGAGCGGGACCACCAGCAGACACTCAGTTCTTTATCAGTCTGTTAATGAGTGTGAGGCTTTTCCTCTTATGGAAAACTTTAAGCATAGAATGTCTTGACTTATATTCCTCCAATAGTACAGACTGGGTCCCCATTTAAATAATTTTGTTTCTCATTTCAGTGTCTTATTTTACATTAATTTTTTTCTGTCATAGTTTTTTTTGTATTATTTAAATGTAAAAAGTAAAATACGTTCAAATATTAGAGGTTTCTAGCCCAATTCCTAACTGGATATTTTGCCCCCATCTCAAAACACTGGACTTTTTTGTCCAAATGTACTTTGTCTGAAGATTGTTACTCTTGTGAACTTATTTAATGAAACCGTTCAAATAAATAAGCATTGTTTGTATGTGTGTGTGTGGGGGGGAATTGGGGGAAAAATGTAGTAGATCTATCCAAAGAATATTTACAATGCTTTTACAAAAGAAAAAAGAGAAAGAAAAAAGAAGGAAGGAAGGAGGAAGGAAGGAAGGAAGGGAGGGAGGGAGGGAGGGAGGGAGGAAGGAAGGAAGGAAGGAAGGAAGGAAGGAAGGAAGGAAGGAAGGAAGGAAGGAAGGAAGGAAGGAAGGAAGGAAGGAAGAATGGAAGGAAGGAAGGGAACCAGTTCCAGGACATATGTGTAATATGGTCTTTTCTTTGTAAAAACTAAAAAGAAACGCACACCTGACGTGTGTGTGTTAAAAGGATGCCTGACTAGCAGTCTCTAGTTATCCACTGGGGAGTGGGAGTAAAGAGACTTTTTTAATTTTTATATATTTCTGTATCCCTTTTTCTTTAAGAAGCATATGCTACTATGTAATTTTTTAAAATTTTTTATTTATTCGTAGAGTGAGGGGAAGGGAGGTAGAAAGAGAGGGAGAGAAACATCAATCGGTTGCCTCTCATTAAGCACTCTGACCACACCACAACCAGGGACTGAACCTGAAACCCAGGCACGTGCCCTGACTCAGAGTCGAACTGGTGACCCTTCACCTTGCAGGTGATGCCCAACCAACTGATCCACACCAGTTAGGGTCCCACTATGTAATTTTTATTCTAATGAGAAAATGTAAGCAAAGCTAGCAAGGCGCAGGGAATCCGAGGTGCCTCATGACTCCAAGCTCATCTGGTCACGGAGCAGATGGGAGTCTGGTGGTGGCAATGACTGCTGAGCAATGGGGAGTATGAGAAGGAAGAATAAAGGCCTCGAGGCAGCGCGGGGATGGCCGGCAGGGTTGGAGTCCTGGAGGTGAGTGGAAGGCTGAGCAGGAAACAGGTGTGGAAGGGCAAGGCACTGAAACTTGCTCCCGAGGGGATGGGAAGTTGTTGCTTTGAGGAGAACAATCCAGATGGCAGTTCCCGAAGTGTGGTTCAGACAACCCAAGTTCTGAAGACCCGTCCACGGCGTTTGTGAAGTTAAAACTATTTTCATAACAATACTAAGATATTATTTGCCTTCCTTACTCTCATGATATCCTGAGTATGTTGTAGAGTTTTCCAGAGGCTACAAACATCATCAATGTTTGAACATTGTTTTTGTTTCCTTTGTAAGAGAAGTTAGCCTTTACACAAATAAAGCTGGCTGAGCTGGTTGCTTTTTGGTGATTAGTCAAAGAGACCAAGTCCCATATTCTCGTCTGGCTCCTCCAACTCTTCTTTGCTTCAGCCTTGGCTAAGGCTGGGGCTGGGGCAGCAGCAGGAGCAGCAGTAGTGGCAGCGGCCACTGCAGCAGACAAGAAGGCCTTGACCTTTCAGCAAGTAGAAAGGTGTAATCAGTCTCCACAGACAAAGCCAGGACCTGCTTGTACCCTCTGATGATAGAACAGGGTCCTGAGGCAACACTTGCAACATATGTCTTCAGACATATGTTGACAACATTGCAGTCACCCTCCAGGAAGCAGGAATGCAGAGTTTCCTCTGTGATGTCAAGCATTTCTGGGTTGTAGATGCTGCCATTGTCAAATGCCTGAAGGACAGTCAGCCCCAAGGGAAGGGGAGCGATGTTCAGCATGCTCAGCAGTGTGGTTTCACTGGCTCCCGCTTTGTCTCCAGTCCTAATCAGCTGCACATCACTCATCACTCAGGATTTCAGTGGTGCCCTGGAGATTTTAGTGGTGATGCCTAAAGCCTGGGAGGAGGAGGTCTTCTCGGGCCCCAGACCGTGTTCTGGGCTGGCACAGTGACTTTACACAGGGCAGGGGCACCACACGGGCGGGCAGCTGGCACTTTATTGGCCAGCAGCATTGTGGGATCAACAGACATGGCCCTTCCCTGTCCCATGACTGAGGGCTGGTCAGACGGCCCCTGGCCAGAAGGAATGTGTATTGTTTTGGGAATGGATTATAACGTCCTCCTTAAATCCTCTTGGGAGCAGCTTCTTGTCCTGTGACTGCTTCTTGACCTTTTCTTTACACTGAGGTATGTAGTTTAGAGTCACAGGCAGGACACGTGCCTGGTTTGTCTGGGACCCTTTATAAGGAGCGTCAGACTAGAGGAGGTGTGGTCTCTCTCACACCAACTCACTGCCATCAATGCACTCCCCTGTAATGTGAGTAATAAATGGTATGCCCACATCTTCTAGTCCTCCGGGTGGTGTTTGTTTTTTTTTTTTTTTTTCAGAATATCACAAACACTTAACCAGCTCCCTGGTTTGAGTTTGGAGCTCCTATGCTACAAGCATGTCCCTCATCTCAGTGAGGTCCTCCCTGGTGGACACAAAGCCCACCTCCCCCAAGATATGAGGGAAGAGTTTCTCCAGAGCTGGGTTGGCATCACGGTGTTCTTGCCAGCAGCACCACAGCCGTCCCAGGAGGGCCGTGCAGGGCTGCTGCATCTGCTCAGAGCCCACATTGTCTGCCCCCACAGTAGAGCACTTCAGATAATCATCTAGAAGTTTGGATCATAAGGAAGCAGTTGGACTTCCAGGTCACCCTGGTTCCCTGGGCACCATGGTGGCACATCGGGGATTGCCATGCGGGGTTTAAAGATCACGTCACTCTCATAAGGATACCTGGCTAGAGGAGGGCCTGTAATGGTTTTTCTAATGAGTTAATAAATATTTTTAAAATTTCTCATGCTTAATTTTTTGCATGTCCTCCTTGCACAGGGGCCATGCTGATCTTCTCTGTATCATTCCTATTTTAGTACATGTGCTGCCAAAGCGAACAGCCTCATGCTTCATATTTTAATGCAGTAATATTGGTAGGTATAATCTACATAAACAAAACTCTTTGGGGTACTTAATAATTTTTAGAGTATAAAGTGATCCTGACCCCCAAAACTTTGAGAACCGCTCATCTGGAGAGAATAGTAACACAAGTTACTATTGGGAGTGGGAGTGAAGCGGAAAGGGGCAGTGGTAGGCAGCTATGGAGATTTCCAAGCCAAGTGACTAAGGTGACACCTGTCTTCTTTTTGCTACTTATAGTAAAATGCAAGAGAAGAGGGGTAAATTGAGGAAAAGACTGTTAAACAAAAAGGAACTAGGACTTGGCGCTTTTACAAATGCTCAGCCTGTCCAGAGGCAGAAGATGCTAAAAGAAAGAAATGGCTTCTGAGAAAAGTTGAAATCCAAGGTGCAATTCAAACAGCGACCTAAAGAGCAGCAAATGGTGTGACTATGAGTCTTTTGTTAGGACCTCAGAAATATAAATGGCAGTACTACCTCACAGTAGCAGAAAGGGACACAAAGGACCTTTTAAAGGATGCATGTTTTACAGATTCTCTCAGTCAAACAATAGGACCTCCAAGAAATTTAAGGGCATTGTTTGCTGTCTCAGCAGGAGGCCAAGGAGAAGGGCTTATCTCACAGAGATTTGTGGGTGTAACTTTTGTCCAATGGGGTGAACCCCAATGAGAACCACATGAGACCCACTAAGTTTCTGTGAGAATGATATCAGCAAAAAACAGTGCCAAGCAGGACTGAAAGGGACAGAGACAGTACAAACTAAAGAAAGGCCGTTGGACATCCCAAATTCTAATGCCAGGAAAAAGGCTGAGAAATCTACTCATCTACAAACACATGTGCTAACTTTCGTAAAAAAGAAAGGCCCAGCTGGCAAAACCTAGAACCATGGACAATTATTCTGAGTTCTTGAGACCTAATTAAGTAACTTCCAACATTTGCCTGGTTGGGTTTTGGAACTGCTGTGAACCTTTGTGGGACTCCTTTATGGCTCCCACTTTCCTCATTTTGAAAAGGAATGTCTACAGCATTTATCCTACGCCTGTTCCACTAGTGTATATGGTGTGTGTCACGGGTAGGCAGATGCTCTGTTCATTTTCACAGGCCCACAGATTGAGAGGAAGTGCTCTCAAAGAACTGTACCAGGGGCCTGATCAACACTGGCCTTAATTTAAATAATGAAACTCTGGATATGTAACTAACACTGCAATGGGACGCAGCTTTTGTGAAGTTGCCAGTCCCCGACAACCATTGCTTTACTTTCCGTCCCTGTGAATTCAACTACTCTAGGGATTTCATACACATGGAATCATATAATATTTGTCCTTTTGTGACTGGCTTATTTCACTTAGCCAAATGTCTTCAAAGTTTGTCCAGGGTATAACACGTGTCAAAATTTCCTTCCTTTTTCAGGCTGAATGATATTCCAGTGTGGTCATGTACCACATCTCGTTTATCCATCCATCCACTGCTGGACACTGGGGTAGCTTCGACTGTCGGGCTATTATGAATAATGCTGCTGTGATCGTGGGTGTATGAGTAACTCTTTATTAAGCCTCTGCTTTAAATTCTTTTGGGTGCATACCCCAAAATATTTGTTGTTTTAAGCCACTAAATCTGGGGGTAATTTGTTACATAGCAATAGATGACTAATAGAGGAGTAGATTTGAGAGCTATCACAAACAGAAACTTCTTTTTCCCCCATTCTATCATGAAAATTTCCTATGTACAGAGAAGTTGGAAGAACTTTACAGCAAACATCCATATACCATGGCATAGATTAAACTATTAGTAATTTGCTATATTTACTTTTAAATTAGGTTAAATAAAACACAATTCCTGTTTTTATTAATTAAAAATGATATAATCTGGGCAAATATCATATGGTTCAACCTTACATCTTTCTATATTTTTTTCTGCACCACTTGAAAATATAATGCAGACTTCATGATATTCACCTCTAAATACTTAAGCATCTCCTAAAGATCAAGATATTCTTCTGTATACATAAACATTATTATTGCATCTAAGAAAATTAATCTAATATCAGCTAAGAAATTTCCATAAAATCTAATATGCATATTCCAAAATCAGATTTCTCTGGCAGTCCCTACAATGTGTTCTGCAGCTTACTTTCTGAACGAGGAAATATGGTTCATACCTTGCATGTGGTTCGGTCTCACACACATTACTTGTAGTAGGGTTCTCAGCCCTGTGTCCATGGTCTTCAGGGGATCTCTGAGAGCCCTGATCACTAATATACAATTGTGTGTTTGCATGTGTGTGTGCACATGCTTGTATATGTTGGTGAATAGATGTGCTTTTTGAGGGGAAGAGAATCCAAAGAGTTCATTAGATTCTTGGATGAGACACCAAAGGTGGAGAATGAGTGATGTAAAAGTAGCAGCTAATTGACTTAAAGAGAAAAGCAAATAAAACAACATGACTGAGCAACAGTCCACCGGGAGGCTGGCTTTGTGTGAACTAGCATGGCTTTAGATGTGTGATGTACTCTCTTTGTCTCTAATTTGGGAATAATAACATTGTTCTGTCCACCATGGTGGGATGGTACATGTGAAAATTTTTTGCAGCTCAGAGATGGCTCAGAGACCATCAAAATCTATGTCAATGTTAGTTTCTAAAATTATAGGGAATTCAAGTTTCTAAGACCTTTGCACTCTGACCTCTACCCTTGCTGCAGCGAGAAGAGAAAGTTTGAAGTCATATGCTGGTGTTTTTCATTTCTCCTTCTAGTCACACTCTGGGTGATGGAACCTGGACAGAAGACAAGGCCTGGGCTCATCTCTTGGTTGATGCAATACCTGCACTTCACACAGGGTTGCTCTTGCATTGGCTGGCTGAGGGCCTGCCTGGCAGCTTGGTGAGACTCCTGCCTAGAAAGGGACTGGAATGGGAGTAGCCCAAGACTTGTTACTTACTCCCAATGGAGCCCTTTCCCAGGGACTCAAGTTCCCTCTGTTCCCATAGGTGCTTGTACAAATTACATCAATACCCTTCCCATGGGAAATGGTAATCTTGTTTTTCTTTGCATTTTCCAGAGGCCCCGAAGTACTGAGTATTTAGAAGGAAATTTGTGCCCAGGCCAGGCTGGTTGTGATGAAGGGTCTAGAATCAGGATCCAGCCTTCTTTGGCCAACTATTTCAAATAAGTAAGGTAAGAATGATGAATGTCCTGTGGCCATGACACTGGAGTCTTCCCCTGATAAGGATTGCGGTTGAGGAAAAAAAAGCTGTAAAACCACAGCGATCTCTATTTTAATGAAAACACCTTCTGTATTGATAATAAGCTTAGGGAGATTTAGGTGGGTAAATTCCTAATAACACTCCCTCTAAGTTCTATGCCAGCTTTTGTTCTCAAATGCCAGGTGTGGATTTCCCAGAGTAGTATGTTTATGAAATGCGGCAAGTTTAAACATAACCATTTTCCTGTTGCTCACCTCTGAATTCTGACTTGTGTTTTCAAAATGGTTAAGATTTTTTAAAGGTGTTAATGAATCTTTCAGTAGCTTTCTATTTAATAGCTATGAACTTAACCAAGCTGTTGGATCCTTCTAAAACCTTAAGCTCTCTGGGAGTCAGTGAGAAGATGACGTCCAGCAGATGCGGGTTTGGATTAGCTGGTGACCTAATAGTTGGTGAGCTACTTAACATCTCTGAGCCTTGGTGTCCTCACTTGTAAAAGGGGAACTCAAAAATCCGTTCAACAAATGCATTCTGAATGTGTACCACATCCAGGCACTGTCTGAGGCACCAAGGAAACAAGGATAAACAAGAAAGACACGCTCCTTGCTCTCTTGAATGTATCACAAACTACGGGTACTGAACAAAAGATCACATAATTAGGTAGTTAATTCCAGTTGTGCTCATAGCATCTACCTAAGCGGATGTTGTGAGGATTAAAAGAGTCAGGCAAATTAAAAACTGATGACATAATAATATTTCTTAGTTTTGCTAACAGTCCTGATTTGTATAAATATGTATGAGGTATTAGCCTCCCCAATTGTTTGCAAATACAGTTGACCCTTGAACGAGGGTTTGAATTGCGGGGTCACTTGATACATGAATTTTTTAAATAAATATGTACAGTACTGTAAATGTATTTTCTACTCCTTATTATTTTTAATAACATTTTATTTTCCCTAGATTATTATAAGAATACAGGATATAATACATATAAACACACAAAATATGTGTTAATCAGCTGTGTATGTCATTAGTAAGGCTTCTGGTCAATGGGAGGTTGTTAGTAGTTAAGTTTTCAGGGAGTCAAAATTTGTACATGGGTTTCCAATACCCCTAGTCCCTACACTGTCCAAGGGCCAACTGTATTTAAGTGGTTAGAAGTAGCAACTATTATGTGACTTAGAAGTGTTTTCCCTTATAGTGAATGGGAGGCAAGCATTCCTCTTTATGCTGGGGACATGATCTTCCCAGCCTGAGGAAAGAAGCTGAACCTGTTGCTAACTGCTCTTAGGAGGAACAGTGCAGCATTAACATTGACCAGACCCACGATGCCAAGCCTGTGAGCCCTGAGCCCCAGTGGGGCGGAGGGTGTGGGCCCAAAGTTTTGTGAAGGGTCTGTGAATCATGATGTGCACCAATCATTGTCCACAGAATGAAAACGTGTTTTACCCATATGCGGGCATTGCTGTAATCTATGTGGATGCCAATGTGATTAATGCAGTATAGAATCCTTTGAGTGAATTAATGGTCTTACATTAGATCATTAAATATTTCTCAATAAAATCTTACCCTGCCTCTTCCTGGCTTGAACATTTAACAGCTCCTCACTGCTCTGAAGAAAGTGCAAATTCCCTCCCAGGAACTGCAAGATCTGCTGACTTCTCTTGGCACCTGCGCCACCCCACCCTTGTCTACACACCAAGCTCTGACACGAAGGCTCCTCCAGGCCATGGCTTAGAGTCCTTGCACTAACACAATACCTCTTCTGGCACGAATAAATCCAGAGCTCCAGAGCGGGTAGAGATGCTGTCAGAAGAGCTCAAACAGGAGGCATTGGCTAGAAATAAATGACAGATATTTACTCAGGAGTTTTAGGATTTGCCAATCAAAAACAGTACAGGTGCCCTGGCTGATGTGGCTCACTTGGCTGGAGTATTGACTGTAAACCGAAAGGTCACAGGTTTGATTCTGGCCAGGGCATGTGCCTAGGTTGCAGATTCAGTCCCCCCCCGCTGGGGCGTGGATGAGAGGTAACTGCTTGATGTTTCTCTCTCTCATTAATGTTTCTTTCCCTCTCTCTCCCTCCTTTCCTCTCTTTCTAAAGTCAATAAACATGTCCCCGGGAGAGGGAAAAAAATCTGTTACAATTAAAAAAAAAACAAACCCACCACGGGTAATACCGGGGGTGTTTCCAAGAAGAAAGAAAAGTTTGAGAGGGTTTTTTGTTTTTGTTTTTTGAGGATAAATTCTAAGGTCAGTTTTTATTTCTGCTAAAAAAAAGGCAGTCGAAATGATATAAAACACATGTAAAAGGCATTATGGAGTGAGCTTCAAGTGGAGCTTGCTCTGCAAAAAGCTATGAGTCCAAAGGGAGAGGGAAGACTGTCTTGTTCCTGGGCTGGGCTGGCCTGGCCAGGTGCTTTGAAAGAAGAGGCCAGCAGGGTACCAGTAACCCCAGACCCGTGCTGGCTACGCTGAGTCCTGCCAATTCCAACCTGCAAACGCAAACGGTCAAAGCATGCTGAGGGAGGGCTGAGGTGGGGTTGCTGCACGGGGCAGTTGGAGAGCAAGCTCCATGGCACATTCGGATGGAACTTGCTGACAGGTGACCATGGAATTTCAAATGGACGTTCTGGCTTTAGTGTTGTCTGCAGTGACCAGCACATCTTGTAAAATGGCTGCAGGGAGAAGCACCAATCTTTGGCCTCAGGAGCCTCTCTTATAAGAAATTCCTCGAATAAGATCAGTGTCCTCTGGCTGGCAGGCCATCCCCTGGGGTGGCCACAGACCTGATATTGCAGTTTTTTCGCAAGCCGGCCAGGCCAGGCCAGGCTGGAGTTCAGTCACAGACCATAGATATCAGGTTGCCATTTAATCAATGTTATTAAATTCTTACAGAAGTTTTTATGGTCTTTAGAGTATTCTTCAGCTAGGTCAACCCGAAGTGGGTGCTCGGGTTTGGGGTCGTTCACCAGTGCTATGACAGACTGGATTACTTGGTCAGTTTTGCTTGCTGGCTTCCAGTTTTCAGCACTAATTACTGAAAAATTAATTATTTTCAGACGTGCCCCTTTTCGTGGGTGTTAGGATGACAGATCTTTGTTTTTTGGTTTTTGGGTGTTTTTTTTTTTCAGATCTTTGTTTTAAATGTGATCTTTGGTGGTTTGAGTGGGTACTCTACTGGTAGGCTGATTTTGATTCTGAGGGGCCCCTTATCATATGGAGGGGGCCCTTATCATATGTCGGGAACAATAAGCGCTTGCCAAATCAATAAAGTAGCTTCACCCACCTGGATGTTATGGAAGTTTTGCACTTTACATTTGCAGATTTCTTCAAGCTCCTTCATCAGCCTCCTGCTGGCTGCCATCTTGGGTCTGGTGTTGCTGCCTTTCCCAGTTTGAGAGTTTTTGTAGTAAAAAGAACACATTTGAGAAAAGTCTGTCCTGCATTCTTAGCCTGCTATTGGCTCAGGATGGTGATCTTCCAGGTGACCAGTGGTCTGCATAATAGATGCCAGGTAGTCTGCAGAATGCAGCATTCTTTCTTAAGCACATCAAGTGGTAATCTATAAGAGATATATACATCAGCAGCACATGAACATTTTTTCTTAGGTTCTTCAGAGGTTTATCTATGCAGTTTAAGTACATCCAGGCACTGAGGCACAAGTGAGAAATCCAAATGTTTAAGTTGCTAGGCTAGGTAAAGCAAGAATAGTTTTCTTTTGCTTCAGCCTACTTGACTTTAATAATTTAGCAGCTTGGCCATAGTGACTCCTTTTTATTTCTTTACTCTTTCCCTCAATATCGACTCTTCCTCCTGGCATCATGCCATTCGAGGTAGGCGTGGGTTCACCTGGGCACGCGACCAGCAATTCTCACCTTCATCCTCACTTAGACGACCTCTCCCAGGCTCTCATTCTACTCCCTCTCTGCCTCTTTCCCTCTGGGAGCCGTCAAGGTGCAGGCACAATGAATATGGAAGACATGTACAAAAAATACAAATACAAGTACAAATGTTAAAATTTAAAAAAGACATACATAAGTACAAAAGATGAATACTTGACATTCCTACAGTAGAAAACACAATCAATTGAACAGAAAAAAATATATTCACAGATGTTACAGAAAAAAACTTTTCCAAGATAAAGATTTGAATCTACAGAAGGAAAGGACAGACCATAACCCATGGAAAAAATGATACAGATTGATTATAGCAAGGATTGTTAATTTTTCTCCATATTCATCCTCTCTTCTTCCATAATACTAGAATATGGTTAACTGGATATGTGGCCACTCAGAATGAAGACTGTATTTCCCAGTTTTCTTTGCAGTTAGATAGGGTCTTCTGACCAAGTTCTGTCTAAGGGATATGAGCCAAAGATTACTATATGCAACTTCTGGGAATATCATTAAAGGGAAGAACTGCTATGCCCTTCCCTTTTTCTTTTCCCCTTCCTGTTGGTTAGCAAATGCATCTTCGTCTATGTGGACAAGGACAGCATCTTCGGGATGGTAGAGCAGCAACATGGAAAGAGCCTGAACCCTCGACAGTTTCACTAGAACATTGTTGCAGCATCAGTTTATATCATTAAATGATAAACAAATACATTTCTGTCTTTCAAAGCCACTATTTTTTTGGTTTCTGTCTGAATTTATATCCCAAATAACGTACTGATTTGGGTAGATTTTGGTGAAGTTGCTGAAATCTGAGAAAAGAATTTTAAGTGTGTCCAAGTAGAAGAAGCAAGTCTTGTACAAGAAATCAATGTCAGTTAGCCTTAGCAAACCCCAAAGCAACACTCAGCGTCAGAAGGCAAGGAGTAAGGCCCTGAAAGATCTGTGGAGCAATATCTAGAGCAGCGATTTTCAAGTGGTGTGCCATAAGAATTTTTAAACCATGCCACACCTGACTAATTTAGTCAGGGGCACTGACCTCTTTTTCCTCATATTGTCAAATAAAAAAATGACAACGGCCAACACAACAATAGCTATTGAGTGTGACTGAATCAAAATTATACCTATTGTTTTGTCAGACCAGCAAATAATGTATTTTTTGGTGCGCCACAGAACTAATTAGTAATTAGTTTATGTGTGCCATGAGATTAAAAAGGTTGAAAATTGTGGGTCTAGAGTAAACGTCAAAGGAATAATGTCTAGAAAGATATGACCCAAGAATTTTTACCCAACCTGCACTTTAAGTATAAAGACACAGACCCTTTGAAACATGCAAAACCCATGAGACCTATGTGAAAAAAACACTACTTGATGAGAAATCCCCCCAATAAAGGAATGGCTCCAAAAATAGGAATTAAGTCATGGTAAAAAAACACCAGATCCAATTTAAAACAGAACCAACCAGACAGCCGTGGGAATTGTGATAAAATAATGGAATATAAATATTATGAACCTTTCCCATGTCAAAATGATACAATCAACAAAATTAGAAGGAGGACGCCACAGGAGAGGAAATTAAGGAAAGTGTGTGAAATTTCTTCATGATTCTTGGCTGGAAGTGAATAGATATTGTCGAAAGATGAAACATGTTGTTTTTAAAACTGACTCAAAACTTTCAGTGTTATCCTTTTTTCTTAATTTTAAAGGGTTATTTTTAGGAAGCTGTATTTCTTGGCATCAAGAAATATTTCCTGAGCCCCAACCAGCATGGCTCATTGGTTGAGCATCATCCTGCAAAGCAAAAGGTCACCAGTTGACTCCCAGTCAGGGCACATGCCTGGATTGTGGGCCTGGTCCCCAGCTGAGGCATATATAAGAAGCAACCAACCAATGGGAGGGAGGAAGGAGACTGGGTGGGGGGGTGGGGTGGGATGGGAGAAATAGATTTAAAAAATGTACTTGAAAAGTAACTAAATAAAATTTAATTAAAAAAATAAATAAAATAAATAAATAAAGTTCTCCAAAAAAAAAAAAAAGAAGCAACCAACCAATGTTTCTCTCACACATTGATGTTTCTCTCCTGCTCTTTCTCCCTCCCTTCCCATTTTTCCAAAAATAAATAAGTAACATCTTTTATTAAAAAATAAAATGTTTTCTAAAGTTTAAGAATTTCTTCAAGTTTTTCCTTCTGATAAATGTCATGCTTTTGTTTAAAAGAAAAGTGTGATCCCTTTTTGTGTAATGATATATGTAGGTATTTCCATTCTCTATAAAATGATTTCTCTTTCTTACCTATACACACTTTTTTCATTCTCATTCTTACCTGTGTATTTGCATATAGAAATATCTGGAATGAATGTCCCTAAATGTCAACAGTGAATTGTCTCTAAGTGGTGGAGTTGGAATCAAATTTATTTTTGTTTTTTATTTTTCTTCTTGACAATTTTCTACATGCTTCAAATTTGGATAATAGAGTAAAAGTTCAATAACCAAGCATAGATTACTCTCAAAACATGCAAAATTATTAAATTTTTCTGGATCATTAGACTTCCTGGTATCAGTCTTGCTATTCCAGGATATCATGATTTCACAAATATATTTGTAATGCACTTCATTAATTTGTTCTTTGCCTTAAGAATATAATGATTTAGACTTCCGGCCAAGATGGAAGTGTGGGTAGACATACTGTTCCTCCTTACACAACCAAAATTAAGGACAACAAAATTTTAGAAACAAAAAAGCACCCAGAACTGACAGAAAATTTAACTGTATGGAAGTCCAACAGCAATTCATCCAGACTGGTAAAAGGGGCGAGGTCATTGGCCAGCAAAGAGGGGTCACAGCAGAAAAAAGCAGTGGCTTGCAGACCCAAGCATGCAGGCAGCAGCTGACAGACCCCAGGCATGGGGTGGCAACAAGCAAACCCAGTGAGGCACACAAGGTGGCTGGCTGACCATGGTCACACATTTGTGCACAGATAGCAAAAACAAGCAGCAAGACAGACTGCACAACCCAGGGCCCCAGTGCCAGGAAATAAAGCCTAAAAGCACCAATTGGGAACACATGTGGGGGTTGAGGTGGCGGAGAAACTCCCAGCCTTAGAGGAAAATTTGTTGGAGAGACCCACAGGGTCCTAGAACTAACACAAGCCCACCCACCCAGGAACCAGCACCAGAAGGACCCAATTTGCTTGTGAGAAGCGGCAGAAGAAACTGAAATCCAAGAGAGAGTGGAGCAAGCACCATTGTTCTCTCTCTGACCCTACCCCCACATACAGCGTCACAACCCAGAGATGTGAGTTGCCCCGCCCTGGTGAACACCTTGGCTCCTCCCCTCATATGTAACAAGCACAACCAGACCCCCCCCCCAAAATGGCTCAAATGGAAGAACAGATCAAAGCCCCAGAGCCAATACGTCTAAGTGACCAAGAGATAGCCAACCTATCAGATGCACAGTTCAAAACACTGATGATCAGGATGCTCACAGAACTGGATGATTTTGGTTGCAAATTAGATGAAAAAATGAAGGCTACACTAAGTGAAATGAAGGAAAATCACAGAGAACCAATAGTGATGGAAAGGAAACTGGGACTCACATCAGTGAAGTAGACCAGAAGGAAGAAAGAAACAACCAAAAAGAAAAGAATGAAGAAACAAGAATTCAAAAAAATGAGGAGAGGCTTAGGAACCTCCAGGACATCTTTAAACGCTCCAACATTTGAATTATAGGGGTACCAGAAGGGGAAGAGAAACAGCAACAAGTGGAAAACTTATTTGAACAAATAATAAAGGAGAACTTCCTCAAGCTGGCAAAGGAAATAGGCTTCCAGGAAGTCCAGGAAGCTCAGAAAGTCCCAAAGAAGGTGGGTCAAAGAAGGAACACACCAAGGCACATCATAATTACATTAGCCAAGATTAAAATGAGGGAGAGAATCCTAGAAGCAGCAAGAGATAAGGGGACAGTCACCTATAAAGGAGTTACCATCAGACTGTCAGCTGATTTCTCAAAAGAGACCTCACAGGCAAGAAGGAGCTGGAAAGAAGTATTCCAAGTCATGAAATCCAAAAACCTACATCCAAGATTTTTCTATCCAGCAAAGCTTTCATTTAGAATGGAAGGGCAGATAAAGTCAAGTTCTCAGATAAGGTCAAGTTCAAGGAGTTCATCATTACCAAGCCCTTATTATATGAAGTGTTAAAGGGACTTATCTAAGAAAAAGAAAATAAAAAAGATGAACAGTGAAGGGACAGCAAACTCTCAGTTATTAACAACTATACCTAAAACAAAAGCAAACTAAGAGAACAGCTAGATCAGGAGCGGAGCCACAGAAATGGATATCATATGGAGGGTTAGCAACAGGGGAGTGGGAGGAAGAGCAGGGGGGAGAAGGTACAGAGAATAAGTAGCATAGATGGTAGGTAGAAAATAGACAGGGGGCAGGGTGAGAATAGTATGGGAAATGTAGAAGCTAAATTAGTTATGACACGTGGACATGAACTAAAGGGGGGATTGTGGGTGGGAGGAGGCATGCAGGGTAAAGGGGAATGAAGGGGGGAAATGGGATAACCGTAATAGCATAATCACAAAATATATTTAAAATAAAATTTTTAAAAGAATTTTAAAAACAAATATAACGATTTAGCCCTGGCTGGTGTAGCTCAGTGGATTGAGCGTGGGCCTGCGAACCAAAGGATCACGGTATCAATTCCCAGTCAGGGCACATTCCTGGACTGCAGGCCAGTTCCCAACAGGGGATGCATGAGAGGCAACCATACATTGATATTTCTCTCCCTCTCTCCTTCCCTACCCCTCTAAAGATAAATAAATGAAATCTTTAAAAAAAAGAATATAATGATTTAACTACTGTGTATACTAAAATAGTAAACTTTAGTTCAATTATGAACATAATTGACTCTAGTGAAAATACACTAATTCAATATTTGAAAATAGAATGTACAGTTCAGATTATAATTCAGTAGATTACAGTAGATGTACTACCTGTGCAGTTACTTTGAAAAGTGAAGTAATTCCTTACAGGAGGTTTGTGTGCAGCACAGCCTCTATCTTTGAAGAGGTATATTTATTAAAAATTTAATGAAACTATAACTTCAACTGAAATTTCCTTTTATTATCAGGAGCTTTTATGGCATGCGTAATCATGTAACTTAAATTTCTGTACTGTTCAAAACTTAACTAAAACAGCACCAGCCAGTGTGGCTCAGTTGGTTGGAGTGTCATCTTGCAAAGCGAAAGGTCACCATTTCCATCCCAGCCAGCGCACAGGCCTGGGTAGCAGGCTTGATCCTGGCTGGGACGCACGCAGGAGACGGCCAGTCGTGTTTCTCTCTCACATGGATGTCTGTCTCTCTCCCTTCCCTCCATTCTCTCAAATGAGAATAGAATAAACTTTAAAAAAAGAACTTAACCAAAATGGTTTACTCAATAATAAAAAGAAAAGTCATTTATTCACCTAGCTATTCAAAATACACCTTAAAACGACTGTGGTGGATGTTAATGGCTTAGTGGAATTCCATCCCATTAATTTACTTACAAATTCTTAATTGTTAGACAATCAGAAAATTTCTAAATTTTTGCTAATATAAACAGTTTGCTTACTTCCTAATTATTTCTCTGAGAAAGATTTCTAGAAGAATCACTGGGTCAAGGGAATGTATATATCCCCAAGTGTTTTTTTTTACGTTTATTGCCAAGTTGCCTTCCAGAAAGGCCTAGCCAGTTACACATTCCCACCTACAGTTCAGGAAAGAAAGTAATTACCTCCTCACATGCTCACTAGCACAATGTGCTATTCTAGGCCAGACGAACTCTGAATGTTCTCAGGTGCCTGAAGAAATGCCTTCACTATCTGGAGGCTTAGACTTTGATGTACACCGCTAGAGACTGGCTGGTGGGGGCAGGGCACTGGACCTTCTACAGAAGCTTTGGTGCAACCCAGAGTCTGCATGACCGTTCCCAAGTGGACAGGTTTAGTGCTGATTCCCATGTTTTGCCTTGCTACTCATTTCCTGTTTCCCCCAGATAGCTTCCCACAGTTGCTTCCTCTTAGGGCAGGACTGTGCCTGACCCCACACTGATTTTAAATGGCTCGGTTAATCTGTGCCCCTCACCCTAGGCATGAGGTCCATGAGGGCAGGAAGCACACCTGCCTTGTCCACCACTGAATTTCCAGTGCCAGACACGTGGTGGCACCTTGTTTAGGGAAGAGATAGGAGAGACTGAGAATCAGAAGCCACTGAGGGGTTGACTAGATCCCTCAGTGCCCGCTAGTTGTCTCTGCCTAATCCTCATTCTTCCACATCCAGCCCATGATTAGCCAATGTTTGTCTCTCAAAATCGTTCCCTTCTCGATATTCCCATGTGCTCCTCTGCCTACTTCAAGGTCTGCAACACTAATCACTTGAACAGTTAGCTCACCCCTTAGCCCATTGCTTTGCTTCCCATGTTTCTCTCTGGCTTAGTTAATTGCTTCTCTCATTTCATGTTTCTCTTTTGAACATAAAGATCTGATTGCATGATACCCCTGCTTACAAGCCTTCAAGGATTCTTGTTCATTCCAGAATCGCCAACTGCCTTCAGGGGAGTTTTCTGGGCTCTTCACCACATTATTTTGACCTTATCTTCTACCAGGACTCTGACAACCCTATGTAAAGACATGCAAAACTTATAAAAATGACCCTTGAAGAATCCACCTGTTTATGCTTCTCCTTGTGCATGCTCCTTCCTGCACCTGAAATGCTTTTGCCTCTGCTCTGAATTTCTGTTCTGTTTAAGGCCCAACTCAATGGTCACCTTCTCTGTGACTCTCACCCTGTGTCTCTAGACAAAACTCATTGCTACTTCATTTCTACTCCCATAGTCTTTGTTTGCATCTTTACAAAACATTTTTCTCTAATGGTATTATATTCTGTTGATCATTAGTGCCTTCTTAACATTTGTGAATTGCTCAAGGGCAGGATGTGTCATCATCTTTGTATTTCTTGGGCCCAGGAGCACTTGCCACATAGTGAGTGTTTGTAGCAGAAACTCCTAGTTGCTTACTTCAGCACTCATTCATGATCCCATTTGGGTACAGTGTACTCAGCTAAAAGATGACATTTCCCAGATTCCTTTGCACCTGGGTGTGTTCATGTGATTAAGTGCAGGATATTAAAATGTATGTGGAAGTATTATGTGGGACTTCCTGGAAGTCTCCCTCAAATAGAAAGGAAATACCCTTCTCGTTCTTCATCTCTATGCCCACTTAGCAAATGTGATACCTGTAGCTTGAAAAGGAGCATCGAAGACTAAGGGATCATAGGTCCCCGGTGACCAGAAAGGTGCCATACTAATTCCACTTTCCCTACTTCCAGACTTCTGCTACCCTCCAAAGAAACATACTGTTACTACTTTTGTCCGTTATGTGCAGTAAGACATAATCCAGAATGCTTCAGTATTCAATAATTGTTTTTTTAATGTTGTGTTACTCCAAAATTATGTGATATCTATTTTGTCTTACTCACCAACAAACTTGGAACAAGATTTACCACTTCAGCCCTGGCTGGTGTGGCCCAGTTGGTTGAAGCTTCATCCCATAACCAAAAGGTTGTGGGTTTGATTCCTGGTCAGGGCACATACCCAGGTGGTGGGTTTGTTTCCTGGTCAGGCATGTGCGACCCCTGGTCTGGACACAGACAACCCCTGTCCAGGTGCAGACCCCCACGTAGAGGAGTCAACCAATCAATGCTTCTCGCTTTCATAGACATTTCTCTCTCTCCCTTCCTCTCTCTCTAAAAGCAATGAAAAAAAAAAAGTCCCTGGATGAGGACTAAAGAAAAAAAGATTTTCACTTCGTTAAATCAATTTATCATCACAGGTTTGTTGAGGCATTCCTTTCTCTGACCTTTTACTGGAGTTTTGGTCTGTCTTTATTTTTTTAATTGTTTTTGCCTATATTTTATAAATTTTGTAAAGTTGATTAAAATTTGTCTAAGATATAGGTGGGATAAAAAATTATACATAAATCAACTTGAAATTTAAAGTATAGACAATCAAAGCTGAAAGTCCAAGATTGGGGAGCAGTAGAAGCACAACTAAGTTCTTAGAAACTCAGCTCTGTCGTCCCCCAGCCTTCCCCCACAGGATCGTCTAGGGGAGAAGCCCTAGGCAGGCTTCCTCTATTCAAGGTTTCTCCACATCTTTCACTATGACACCATACACAGGCACAGCCCACCCGCAAAGGAAGTTGAGTTTTGGCAAATGGGTGTGGCGGATACTTATAGTAAGGCTGAATTAGGGGAGAGAGGAGTGAAAAATGTTGACTGCTAAAAGGTGCCGACCAACAAATAGGGAGGGGAGCACCAACCAAGGGATAGGAAGCAAGTGGCTAAAGATTACATGGCTAACATTTAGCTATGATTTTTTCATTCTCAAGCAATAGAAGATAATCCTGATGAGTTTAAGCGAAAAAGGGAGAATTCATGGGAAAGCTAGTGGTGTTGCCTCTGGCACCCATGGAATAGTTTCAGGTACTGGATATTGAATTCTTAATACAGAAGGTGAGACTGACTTCCCACAGACCACACCCTGCCACCTCACCCCCTCCCCCAACTTCTCAATCATCCTAATGGATATGCTCTGTATTCTGCACAATTTACTATTCCCCGAGTTACTAAATGTCTCATTTTCATTCATTCACCTGGCTTTCTGTATACTCATTGCTAATCAATCCCAGAGTGGTATACATCTCTCAGTGTGTTCAAACCCAATGGATGTTCTATCAGTTTCATCACCTTGAGCAAGTCTTTCCCAGTGCCTCTGACCTCAGTCAGTTTGTACAGGCTGCTCTTTGGGCTGCTCTATAGGGTGGTCATTGAGTCTTACTTGGCCATCATTCTGGGGAGTGGGGCAAAATAAAGCTAATTGGAAGACTCATGTGCATATGTGGGGCAGATCAAAATTTCTGGGGACCTTGACATGGGGTGATCTGGCTGGGTCAATTCACTGGGAAGCCTCTGATGTCCGTATCTGTATGTCTTTTTCTTGGCTTGGTCAGATTTCACAGAAAAGTTTCTGCCAGTGTGCTGTGCAGAGGGCATAAGGCTGTCTGCCAGTGTGCTGGTTGCAGGAGGAGAAAGGACGGGTGATAGCTTCCTCATTTAGGAGGTAGGGCGCTTTTGCTTAAACACCCTGTTTCCAGTGGGACACCTCCACTGTGGCTGATGTCTCCCAGTCCAGAAAACCCGTTTCATCCTTTTTTTTTTCAGTCCTCACCTGAGGACATGCTCATTGATTTCAGAGAGAGGGGAAGGGAGAGAAAGAGAGAGGGAGAGAAACATCGATGTGTGAGAGAAACATCCATTGGTCGCCTCTCACCTGCTCCCAAGTAGGGACCTGGCCTGCAACCCAGGCATGTGCCCTGACCTGGAATCAAACTAGCACTTACTCCCCAGAGCCACACCAGCCAGGGCTCATCCTTTCTTAATGGAGGTCTCTAGTGTCTTCTGCTGTAGTGGAGGAGGGATACTCACTGACAGTTGGGGAGAGATTGGCTTCTGAAGTAGAAGCCAATAATCAGTCCTCTTTTTAAGCCCACCTTTAACATTCCTTTGAATGAGTGGTTCCTGGTGCCTCCAATGTCTAGCCTTTTGGAATTTTTATGATGTAAATGGGTTGTTTCTTAGCTTCACACACAGCCAGTTTAGGATTCAGTTGTCTCAGGTCTCCTGACTGAGGTTATCACTCAACCATCTGTTTTCCAGCTCCAAAAATTTTGTTGCACTAAATTCTCCAAAGTTCCCTTTATTCTTGCTTATTTATGCCTTTTTATAAATTCCTTCACTTGTCATTTTAGTGAATTTCAGGATAGAAATATTCATTGATTTCTACTGACTCTTTGTTTTTTTAAATTTTTTATTTAAAAAATTTACTTTTGAGAGTCAAAAGATACTTTTGACTCTCTCAAACCCCAGTCCAGAAACCCTAGGGAAGTAAGCATTAGTACAGTTCGCATCAGATGTTCCTCCTAGATCCATTAATTCTGGCAAGGAGAATAGAGCACCAGGATGAGTCTGAGAGTAGATCCCTGTCTGACCAGGCCGAACAGTGCGGTGGGAGCAGGGCGGGGGAGGGGGGGAGGGAGGTGGAGTCTTATTTTGCTAACAGGGCAGTTCCCATGGGTTGTGGAGAAACGGAAGAGCAATCCTCAGGAAAGGGCTCTAGACAGATGGTCCCATAGGATCTACTCCAGTTAGAACGTAGAAGATTGAAATATGGGGCTCCTTTTGTTTTCCCCATTTTGGGGGGGTCAGTTATAATGGGGGAAATGAGAGGGGGAGAGGGCAGGATGAGAGAGGGTCCCCCTCAGCTCCTGGGGTAGGAGTTGGGTGTCCACATGAAACTTCCGAGTCTCTGCTTCTACTGAATTAGATGAGGGAGAAGATGGCCCAGAAACACAAGCTGGAGCAGGCAGGGGGACCCTGGGGAGGTCTCGAAAAGGGCGCTGAAAGGGAAGGCCAAGGGGGAAACACTGGCCTGAGAATCTGTTGGAAAAGTGAGGTCCACGTTCAGTTGTCCTCTCGTCTGCTGCCCTATAGCTCCCTGCGTGACAGGGCCTGGGTGGAAGCCATTTAGGACCCGAGAGAGCACAGTCTGCTTGAGAATCTGGTCAGAATGATCCTCTCCTGAAAATTTATTTTGGCTTCCTGGGTTGACAGAGATGTTCCCAAATGTCTAATTTTTAGTGTTCTGTTCTTTTCTCTCCATACAGATTCAGCAATTACATGTTTATGGATGTCTCTAACCCCTTCACTCTTGCCTGAGCGCTCTGGTTACTTCAGTCCCACATGTCCACCTGCCCAAGGGAAAGTTCCACTTTGCTGTCTGACCAGCCCTGGCCCTTCAACTTATTGGTCCAAACTGACATCATCATTCTTCCACCCCCAGGCTTGAAACCAGGAGTTATTTTCAACTCTCCATTGGCACAAGTAACAGTCAACATGGCATAATCACCGGCTGCCAGTAATGGCTTTCACACTCATCCCATTGATGCGAGATGGCAGTGGGTGTACAACCTGTCATACAGACCAGGCAGAACAGAACCCCACCTGGAACAGGCTGGCGCCAGCATGGAAGTCTGTTAGGAACATCAAAAGTGTATGACAGTGGTGATGGGATAATGGGACAGGGTCAGGGGCCATGGAAGGAAATAGGGAGATATGGTTAAGGTCCACCCCAGAATCCCAGGATAAGAGGGCTCAGACAAGTGGGGCAAATGTAAGAATTCAAGTCATGAATTCTTACAAAAAGCTGAGTTAGTGGGGGTCCTTAGGACGGAGCTCTGACTGGCTTCTAGGGACAGAGTTTTTCTTGCTGGGGGTGGGGTATTTTCCACTTGGAAAGATCCAGGCCTAGGGAACTGTGCATCCCTGACACATTCCTTCCTTCCCATCCTTCTGCCTCCATCCCAGATCTGACTAATCCCTTGCCTGAAATGAGGGTGTGGTTTCTCTTAGCAGTCTCCTGGGATCAGGCCATTATGGGTACAATTAACCTTTATTGCATACCTGCTAAAGGCCCTTTGTGTATTTGATCACATTCATCCTGGCAGCCACACAGGAGATAGACAGTGACACAGATGTCACAGTCATTTGTTCACAGTCTTTGGTTTTTGTTTTATTTTCATGAACGCTGACTCATTTGATTCTGAGATAACCCAGTAAAGTGTTCAGAGTCCTATTTGGAGGATGAAAGAAGCTAGAGCTGAGAGGAATTAAACGGACCTCTCAAAGGCCCGTTTAATTCCTCTTGTCTCCCCAAATAGAGTCTATCAATGTCACCTGGGAACTTGTCAGAATCACAGGCTCTCAGGCCACAGGAACCAAAACCTGCTTTTCAACAAGAACCCCAACTGATGTGCAGACACTTTAAAGCTGGTCTGGGTAGTTGTTAGAGGAATCCGTACTAGACACCGGCCCTCCAGGCTCAGTCGGGCCCTCGTCACCAATGTTTCACAGAAACACCCCAAGGTTATTTGCAACTCTCACAATCAAACTCAGCCAAAGCAGAAAGCAAAACTGACAGAGTGGGAAATTGGATGGCAAGAGAAGAGTGGAAAAGGGAAGTCAATTTAAGGGGCATTTACAGCAGTTATGTTATGTGCCTGCTGGGAAACAAGACATGGGAACCCATTGGAGAAGACAGCAGCCCAGCTTGTGGGGGCAAGCTATGTAATGTGGCGGGCTGCCAACGCTGGAGAAGGCCCAGCTCCATGCGGAGTGGAGGGCCTCCCTGAACGGGAGGAAGCAGGTAGCGCTAGAGTATGGTGGGTCCTACAGACCAGGCAAGTGAGTGCAGGCTTGAGCTGCTGGGCTGTGAAGGGTGCTTAGAAGCTCTTGTCCAGAAAATTTCCCATGCTCATTTCTCTCCCTTTGCTCCCTTCACCAGTTTCCTTCTCAGGGAAACATCTGTGTTTACAATGGCCCTTAGGACATTGCAGCTTGCACAGCTGCTCTCTGCCAGTTAACAACACCCAGAATTGTCCTTCAGGCACCTCTCCCCCTTTCAAAGTTTCAATAAAAACTACCACTTTTCACCCAGTCACTCAGCTACTCTACTCACCTTGAGAGTGATCCCTGACTCTTCCCTTTCTTATGACCCCCTTTAGGTCAGTTGCTTCTGCCTCTGAATTTTTTTATAGGAACGCTTTATCTGAATGGTCTCTGTATACTCAGTATCACCACCCCACACACAGGAATCTTTGGAAGTGTCCTTCTTGAGTTCACATTTTGCAGGCTCAGCTGTAGTTCATAGCTCTCCATTCCTTCCTCCCACCTGACTATACTCACGTTCCCTGGGGCACCTGTTGAGACAGCCACCCCATCCCTCACCTCCTCTCCCTCACATCCTTCCTCTCCATTCCTGCTTGTCTGCTGCTGCCTGGTACTATCTCCATCTTTGTGTCTTCCATTTGAAGCCTTCCTGTCTTTCTATGACCATCATATGTGTTAGCTTCTTATGTTAGGATTAGTCGGAATGAAGGATTGTGACCAGTGGCCCAGATTATAATGATGTTTCTAATATGCACAATGTTGTAGAAAAACTGGAATAAAATAACATAGTAACTACAACAGTCTCTGGATTCTGGGCAATTGGTCAATATTTTCCTGCTTTTTAAAAATATTTTTCCAACTTCTAGCCAATATGGCAGCATAAGTAAACAGTACTCACATTCTTCCACAACCACATCAAAATTACAACTAAGCTACAGAACAAAAATCATTCAGAACCTCCTGAAATCTGGCTGAATGGAAGTCCTAGAACCAGAGAATTAAAGAAGAAGCCACATGGAGACTAGAAGAAGGGGTAGAGACACAGACCAGGCTGGTCTCAGATCCACATGTAATAGATAAAATTGGGAGGAATATCTTGACTACAGAGGTCGCCCCTGAGGAGCCTGGGGTCCCAGCCCTACACCAGGCACCCTGGCCCAAGGTTCCAGTGCCAGGAAGAAAAGCCTCCATAACTTCTGGCTGTAAAAACCAGTGTGGATTAAGACTCTGAAGGAACCAGAGGGCTTGGAGTCCCAGAAAGTTCCTCTTAAAGGGCTTAAGTACAGACTTAGTCAGATTCACTCCCTCTGAGCTCCAAAGTCACCAGGGACATATAGGGAGGAACTGAATTGTCTGGCATCAGGGCAAAAGCTGTGGAGACAACTTTCTCCCAGAGAGAAGTGTGCAGGTGGATGCCATAGCTGAGGCTCCATTAACCTGGCCCACACAGTTGGCCAGCCCTGGTGATTACCTAACTCCCCACTTCATCCAACTTTTGAGCCAACCTAAGCTGTTTACAGTGGCTCTCTTGGCTCATGCTTCAGACTTTCCTAAATCCTGTCAAATAAGCAGCATCTGACCTCAGCATGCTCCGAACCTCTTACTAAGTGAACCTAGGCCTGGCACTAACAGCAGCTGGCCTTGGTTCACAGCTTGGCCTCACCTGGGCACTTCCAAACTTTGCACAAGTAGCAGCCACCTGCAGATTGCTGTGTAGCTTATACTAGGAAGCCCAGGGCATAACACAGTCAGTGGCTGACCTTGGCCTGCACCTCCCAGGAGGCCCCAGAGCCAGCACACCCAGTGGATAGATTCAGACCATTTAAAAGCTTCACCACCCAACCACCTGCACAAACAATACATTCAAGGGGTGGACTCAGTGGGCAACAGAGCCTTGCTGAAGTAAGTCCTGCTCTGTCGGGTGGGTCACTGCACAGTTGATCCTCCATAGTGGTTGGTGGTCAATGGTAGCAACAGTCTTTGTAGCTGATTGGCTGGGGGCATAAATCCCATCCACTGACCTACCAACAGCAATCAAGTCTCAACTACAAGAGGAGGGTGTACACAGGCCACAAAGAGTGTGTACCTCAAGTGCCCAGCTTGGATGATTGGGGTATCTGTGCCACTGGACCCTACAGAACACCTACTACATTAGGCCACACTACCAACCCTGAGACATATAGCAGGCCTACCTTATATGTAGAAATAAACACAGGGAGGCTGCCAAAATGAGGAGAAAAATATGTCCTAAATGAATGAACAAAACAGGACTCCAGAAAAAAAACTAAACAGAATGGAGACAAGCAATCTACTAGATTCAGAGTTCAAAACACTGGTTATAAGGATGCTCAATGACCTTGGTGATAGCCTCAATAGCATAAAAAAGGACTGGTCAGAAATGAAGAATACACTAAGTGAAAGGAATAATTTACAGGTAATTAATAGTTGGGTAGGTGAAGCTGAGAATCAAATCAGCAATTTGGAACATAAGGAAGCAAAAAACATCCAATCAGAACAGCAAGAAGAAAAAAGAACCCCTAAAGTGAGGATAGTGTAAGGAGCCTCTAGGACAACTTCAAGCATGCCAACATTCACATCATGGGGTGCCAGAAGAAGAGAGCAAGAAATTGAAAACCTACTTGAAAAAATAATGACAGAAAACTTCCTAATTTGGTGAAGGAAATGGACATACAAGTCCAGGAAGTTCAAGGAGTCTCAAACAAGATGAACCCAAGAGGCCCACACCAAGACACATCATAAATAAAATGCCAATGGTTAAATAAAGGGATAATCTTAAAAATAGCAAGAGAAAAGCAGTTAGTTACCTACAAGGGAGCTCCCATAAGACTGTCAGCTGATTTCTCAAAAGAAACTTTGTAGGCCAGAAAGGCTTGGCAAAAAATGTTCAAAGTGATGAAAAGCAAAGACCTACAACAAAGATTACTCTACCCAGCAAAACTATAATTTAGAATTGAAGGGCAGATAAAGAGCTTCCCAGACAGGAAAAAGCTAAAGGAGTTCATCACTACTAAACCTGTGTCATATGAAATGTTAAAGGGTCTTCTTTAAAAAGAAGTATAAATAGGAAAATAAGACAAAAAATATGAACAATAGCCCTGACTGGTGTAGCTCACTTGGCTGGGCATCATTCTGCAAAGCAAAAGGTCACCAACTCAATTCCAGGTCAGAGCGCGTGCCTGGATTGCGGGTTCATGTATGGTCCCAGGTCTGGGAGCACTAGAGAAGCAACTGATTGATGTTTCTCTCTCACATCAATTTTTCTCTTTCTCTCATTCTCCCTCTCTTCCCTTCTCTCTAAAAATAAATATACAAAATCTTTAAAAATATGTGAACAATAAGGTCCTGGCTGGTGTAGTTCAGTGGATTGAGCACGGGCCTGGGAATCAAGCAACCACGGTTCGATTCCCAGTCAGGGCACATGCCTGGGTTGCAGGCCAGTTCCCATCAGGGGACACATAAGAGGCAACCATACATTGATGTTTCTCTCTCTCTCTCCTTCCCTTCCCCTCTAAAGATAAATAAATAAAATCTTTTAAAAAATATGTGAACAATAATATGTTAATAAATATATATCTATCAACAGTTGGATGTAAAACACAAAATAAACAAATAAGGAGAGCAGAAATAGACTCCTAGGGAACATTTTGATGGTTGCCAGATGGGAGAGGGGTTGAGGAGATGAGTGAAAAAGATGAAAGCATTAAGTACAAATTGGTAGTTACAGAATAGTCATGGAGATGTAAAGTACAGCATAAGACATATAGTCAATGATACTGTAATAATTAGGCATGGTATCACATGGGTACTAGATTTATCAGGGCAATAACTTAGTTATATAATGTGAAATCACTGGGGTGTACACCTGAAACCAATATAATAATGTATGTCAACTGTAATTGAAAAATAAATAAAAATACTTTTTCTATTTTCTTTTTTAAACAATTTTTTTGTTTTTTAAAAAATATTTTATTTATTAATTTTAGAGGCAGGGGAAGGGAAGTAGAAAGAGAGGGAGAGAAACATCCCTCTCATGGGCTTCCCACCAGGGACCTAGCCCACAATCCAAGCATGTGCCCTGACTGGGAATCGAACCAGCAACCCTTTGGTTCACAGGCTGGCACTCAATCCACTGAGCCACACCAGCCAGGGCATATATTTTCCAATTTCTAGGCTGAATATGTATTATGCTGTAATTATACAAAGAACATAAACTTTATTGTGCTTTCTAAAGAATAAATTGAACCTAGGGCGAGGCTGAAGAGCAGGGTATTGATCAGTGAGGTGGTGGTTGGGGAATCTAGCTATTTGGCCTCGGAAGAATCCACTGGTTACAGATAGAGACTAACTCAGACCTGAATCTCAGTTTTCCCCCTCCCTCTGTGACATTGGGGAATTTAGTGACCCCTCAGTTTATATGTTTGCTAGTTGTGTGGCTTTGGCAAACTAATTTAACCTCTTTAAGCCTCATTCATTTAACAACTTTAATAACCGAGGAGCTATGTGCCAGGAACTGTTCGAGATGCTGGTGTCTTGCAGTACACAGTTCAGGCAAATTCTCCACTCTCAGGAAGTTTCATATTCTAAAGAGGAGAGGCATATGAAAACCAAAAAATATTTTATGGATACACATTCGTGTGCACACACACACAATATGCCAAGTTGTGATAAGTGCTAAAAAATACGGGAGTAAAATACAGAAAACTGTACTTGAACAATCAAACTAAATTTTTTTTTAAAATCCTGAATGAATGAATGAATGAATGAATTAAATGAGAGACTTTCTCTACCAAGTAAGCCAGCGCCTTTCCCCACTCCCTCTCCCCTCCAGTGTTCCCCTTGCCTCTCTCTCCTAAGCCCCAAGGGCTCTTCTTTTGCCTCTGTAACTGGTTTCCTGAGCCCACTTCTTTTAAGCTCACTTCTTCTACCTCTGTGATTTTCTAAGTAAACTTTCTCTTATAGTTTGAAAAAAATCAAAGAAGGGTCTAGAGTGTGCAGTGTGGAAGAGTTTGCCATCTTAAATAGGGTGGTCCAGGGAAGTCTTGCTGAAAAGGTGACATTTAAGCAAAGACTAGGAGGAAATGAGAGAGCCAGTTCTGTGAGTGCCTGGGAGAGAAAACTGCAGGCCTGGAGGACAGCTGCACAGAGGCCTAGAGGCAGGGGTAGGATAGGGTGTCAGAGGAGAGGTAAATGGGCCAGGGTTGCAGGAGCAAGTAGGGGGAACAGCAGAACACAACACCAGGGGACTGCCGCAAAGATGGAGGCATAGGTGGATGTGCCGTGCCTTCTCACACAACCAAGTTTAGAGACAACTAAATATTAGCAACAGAAAACATAGCCAGAACACGGAAAATTGAACTTTTTGGAAGTCCATTAACAACAAATTCTTAAGCCTGACCGGTAAGGGGCGAAACCAGCGGCTGGTGAAGCGGGATTGCACAGGAGGTCTCGGTCAGCCAGACTCAGGCGTGGAATCCAAACACACGAATCCAGACGCAGGGTTGGACCTAGTGAGCGACCGAGCGAGCCACCAGGCAAGCGACCTCGGGGGAGACAGCAGGGGAGCGGTGCTGCGTGTTGACTGTGGTCGCGCATTTGTGCGCGGGGGGACAGGCGAGGGAGTGGGCGGTTGGACCGGGCCGGTGGGTCCCCCGGCAAGCGGCAGTGGAGGGCGCCGCCATTTCCCCGCTCTGACCCCACCTCCACATACAGCGTCATAACCCAGCGACTCTGACTGGCCCGGCCCAGGTGACCACCTAAGACACTAATCCTCACCCAGCTGTGAGAAACAGCAGAGGGGGTCACCATTTCCCCGCTCTGACCACGCCCCCACATACAGCGTCACAACCCAGCGACCTGGGAGTCCAAGGCACCGCTTCTCACACTTAAAGGGCCAGAACAGACCAAAAATGTCGCAAGATCTCAAAGCCCCAGAGCCCATAGATCTAAGCAATGAAGAAATAGCAAAACTCTCAGACGCACAGTTTAAAACACTGGTCATCAGGATCCTCACAGAACTGGTTGATTATACCGACAAATTAGACAAATATATGAAGGCAAAACTAATTGAAATGAATTGCACAGGACACCAATAGCAATGAAAAGGAAACTGGGACTCAAATCAATGGAGTGGACCAGAAGAAAGCAAATAATGGCCAAACAGAAAAGAGTCAAGAAGCAAGAATTCAAAGAAATGAGGAGAGTCTTAGGAACCTCCAGGACATCTTTAAACGCTCCAACATCCGAATTATAGGGGTACCAGAAGGGGGAAAGGCACAGCCACCAGTGGAAAACTTATTTGAACAAATAATAAAGGAGAATTTCCCCAATCTGGCAAAGGAAATAGACTTCCAGGAAATCCAGGAAGCTCAGAGAGTCCCAAAGAAGTTGGACCCAAGAAGGAACACACCAAGGCACATTATCATTACATTAGCCAAAATTAAAATGAAGGAGAGAATCCTAGAAGCAGCAAGAGCTAAGGGGACAGTCACCTACAAAGGAGTCCCCATCAGACTGTCAGCAGATTTCTCAAAAGAGACCTTACAGGCAAGAAGGGGCTGGAAAGAGGTATTCCAAGTCATGAAATCCAAAGACCTACAACCAAGATTGCTCTATCCAGCAAAACTTTCATTTAGAATGGAAGGACAGATAAGGTGCTTCTCAGATAAGATCAAATTGAAGGAGTTCATCATCACCAAGCCCTTATTATATGAAATGTTAAAGGGACTTATCTAAGAAAAAGAAGTTAAAGAAACATGAACAGTGAAAGGACAACAAACTCACAGTTATTAACAACCACACCTAAAACAAAAGCAAACTAAAAGGACAGCTAGATCAGGAGTGGAAACATAGAAATGAAGATCTCATGGAGGGTTAGCAACAGGGGAGTGGGAGGAGGAGAAGGGGGGAGAAGGTACAGAAAATAAGTAGCATAGACAGTAGATAGAAAATAGATGGGGGGGCAAGAATAGCATGGGAAATATAGAATCTAAAGGAATTGAGACACATGGTCATAAACTAAAGGGGGGTAATGGTGGGGATGGGGGGGCAGGGTGGAGGGGAATGAAGGGGGGAATAGAACAACTGTAACAGCATAATCAATAAAAAAATAAAAATAAATAAAAAAAGAACACAACACCAGGAAGGTGGCAGTGGGCCAGATGACATGGAGCCTGGTAGGCTGCGTCAAGACTCAGTGCCTAGGACTAGTGGCAGCAAGGGAAGTCGCAGATACATTCTGAAGGTAGAGCCAAGGGGATTTACTGATGTATGTTGCCTATGAAGTGTGAGCAAAAGAAGCACATCAAGGAAGAATCCTTGAACTCTTGAACTCTTTTTGGCCTGACCACTGGTTCCTGAGCTCAGGAAGGCTGTAGAAGGAGTAGGTTTAGAAATAAAGTAAAGGTTTGATTTTGGATAGTATGTTCACCTGTCTATGAGACATCTGGGTCAAGTGCTGAGTAGGCAGCTCAAGCCTGCAGTTCTGGGAACAGACCCGCAATGGAGGTATGAACTTGAGAGCTGTCCCCATAGAGAGATGGCCCTTAAACCTATTGACCTGGATGAGGTCGTCTGAGTGTGCGTGAGGACAGAGAAGAGAAAAACTGAGTCCTGAGACCCTCTAGTGTCGAGACATCAGGAAAATGAAGAGAAACTAGAAAACTATACAGAGAAGGAGGGGCTAGTGAAATAGAAGGGGAACCGAGAAAGAGTGGAGACCCGAGACCAAGTGAGGGTGCTCACCAGCTGTGAACCCTTGTGTTGCTGTTGCAAGTATTATTGACAAAGTCCCAGGTATAGGTGAGTGATTTTATTAGCACGTCATCAATAGTTCTCTGGACAAGTGATATCATTATGCTGCTATACTAAAGAGACACTACCGCTTTCAGTGGTCAATGGTTGACAAAACAATTCAGTCTAATTTAATCTAGCAGTCACCCCTCACTTGCAGTCAGATTTAACTTGGCCTCACACAGCCAGTTGTGGCAGAAACTCAGAGAACAATGCTGTGGAGTGTGGTGAGGAGCAGGATTTGACAGGAGGCCGTGGCTGGAATTCCAGGAAGCAGGGTCTGAGATCCCACAGAACTGCTTTGGTCCCTGGAGAGCTTGGTGACAGTCAGGTGAGATCCTGACCCCAGAATGGCTGCAGTGGCCTATCAGGATGGTGACATCTTGAGCAGAATGAAAGGCAGGAAGGGGAAAGAGTTGTCAGAGCAGATGAGTTGTTTTATGAGTAGATTCATTTTCATGTGGCACTCTGTAAGCCCTGCCACACCTTAGATTTGCCACCCCACTCACCCTTCTCCACAATCAGGAACCCCCTCTCTGATTCCAGCACCCCAACTTCTACCCGTTCTCCCTCCACCAGCCCAGCCCTCAGAGTCTCTAGAGTTAGCAGCCCCTCTGGTCCACAAGCCTCCCTGCCGGCCCCTCCCTCCCGGAGCCCCACACCCCACTGACGTCCTCACACCCACACTAGAACTGAGACTGAATTCACAAACCAGCCGTGGCAGATACTCTCTGTTCTCGGAAACACATCATCTCCCCCTTGTTCCTGCTGCCTCACTAAACAGGTACAGCTCATACCGTCTGAAGCCACTGTTCCTTTTTATCACCCTGTTTCCTGATAATCTAATCATTCTGGGCACTCTATGACCTTTAGACTGACACCTGCTTTGCTGAAGGGAGTCTTCACATAAAACACAGAATGGGAAGATGAACCAGACAAACCCCGAGGATCACAGAAGTGGGGGTGGGGAAGAATAGGGAGGGGGAGAAGATCACCGAGGAAGTCATCCCCTGAGCTGGAGAACTGTACACTTTGCACTTTGTGGAGGGACAGGTGCTTTTTGTCATCCAGTTGTAATTTGCAGCACTTGGCACAGTTCATGGTGAAGGAACAAAATGTTTTGCCTCAGGATTATTTGCCCATAGGGGGCCAACTGACAACCTTGGCCTTCTGAGCAAGGCCATAAGCTAAGCCAACCATGCAAGAAAAGGACTAATGAGGTTCAGGCCTGTGGGTCAGTGAGTTTGGAAGTTGGGGATGTGTGCGTGTGTTCAGGTAGCAAACTTCAGGGTCTTGGGTGCCTCTGGAAGAACCTCACACCCTCTGCTTCTGTCATGTGATTCAGGCCACACTGGCCACTGCTGAGGGGGTGCACGGCTCGGAGTCCAGCCCAGAGGGGGTGGCGGACGAAGAGTCCTTGACTTTACCCTTAAGATGTTCGCATCTCAATCTAGTTATGGCAAAGAGACATTTAAGAATGCAGGTCATTTAGAAGGCAAAGAGAATATAATAGGGAGGTGGGGTGATGGTATGGGAAAAGCAGGGCGCCCCAGCTTCCTGTGTGATCTTCAGTCTCCTTAACATCTCAGCTCCTGAGCTTCTTATCTAAGAAAAGAGGCCAGTGCTATCTGCTCTCTTCACTTCTGCCTCGAGCATCCAGAGAAGTAACGGGCAGAAGGGCAGCGAGGGGAGAGAGCTGAAACTCGGGCGCTGCGGGGAGTGTACCTGTGGCCGCTTCCTGTCCATTCTCAAGCAGTGTTCAAAGCAGGGGAATTTCTCCTTTCTCACCCCAAGCAGAAAAGTTAAGCAAGACGTGACCTGGCTAAGTGAGCCGTGATAATCAAACACCGCTATGTTGGCCCTGACTGGTGAGACTCCATTGGTTGAGCGGCATCCCGTAAAGCAAAAGGTCGCCGGTTTGATTCTAGGTCAGAGCACGTGCCTGGGTTGCAGCTTCAGTCCCCCTGGTCGGCACACAGGAGAGGCAACCGGTCAGTGCTTTGCCCTCACCTTGATGTTTCTCTCCCTCTTGTTCTCCCCCCTATAAATAAATACATAAATAAATACATAAATAAATAAATAAATAAACCCAATGGTTAATCTAACTTATCTCTGGAAAGACAAACAAGAAACTGGTTCACTGCTTTTGTCTGGGGAGCAGGAAGGGCAGCTGAAAGAAAGACGTAGGAGAGACCCTTGTTTTTCTGTCTTATACTCTTACACTTCTTAAATTTACTACCACGTGATTGCAATGTCTAATATAAAAATAAATATACTTCAAACTTAGAAATGATTCTAGTGGTTCTAGAAATGGGTTCAAGGTAGGGCAAAGTGGGGACCTGGGTAGATGCCGCTTATCTGATCGCGAGGGGTTGGTGACAGGTTGACGGGATAGTCAACAAACAGGTTTGGAGTACCCAGCAGGCCAGGCGCGAGTGGCCCCAGAGCTGGGAGTCTCATCTCTGGATCCTTCCAATGAGAAGGGCACACCTGCCTCCCTCCTTGCCCCCAGCTCCGCCAAAGTTTTTCCCACCAGGCGGGAGCCAAGTCAGGAGGGGTGGTGCAGCTGGTACAGGCTGTACCTTCCAGTAGGCGCTGTGTGCTCACCTGCCCGAGAGCCTGGCAGCCTGAACTCACCGGCCTCTGCAGTTAGGTCAGCAGCAAGAACTGCTGCGCGGGTCATGAAGATGTGCTCATGGCCACCCAGAGAGGTTGAGGCTCAAGGTGGAACCCGGCAGACGATGAGCAAGGCCTCGTTCAACCCTGTCATCTGCAGGGCGGCCAGCAACGGCCTCTGCTTCAGCCCCAAGCAGCAGCCCCAACCCAGCTGGTGCCAGACCCCCAGTGGGTGTGACCCAGAGCCGCTGTCTGAGTGAACAGCACAGGCGCAAGGGCTGCAATTCCAGTGCCCTGGGTCCCTCCCCGTGTTCTGCTCCCAGAATCCCAGAACGTTTCCAGGCCTTCCTGGACAGGCTTGGCCCCAAGCGTGTACCCCAAATCCACAAGTCCTATTCTCCCAGACTTTTGCACCTAAGAAAATTTCCTCTGTCTAAATTGGGTCCCCTAAAAGAACACGCCTGTGGGACAGGACTAAGGCAGCATGAGGCTGTGGGAAGACCCCATGGGCGTGACTCCTGGTTCTGCCACGGGGACTCCCTGGACCTCAGCTTCTTCACCTAGGGCCTCCTCGATGTCACAGCACTGTTGCTAGGATCCCTTGAAGCACTAATTAGTCACGAAAGCACTTTGTAAAAGCAGGCACACATGTTACCCAGGTTATGTTGTTGTTATTATTATTGCCTATTTTAGTAAATAGAAGCCGAATGGATGGATCCTCATCCTGATGATGAGCTGACGATGCCTCGAGGGTCCTCCAGAAGATGGTAGGGGCCTGGCATTCCCACCTTGAGCCTGGACATCGAGAGTGAGAGGTGAGGGCAGGAGGAGGAAGGTCCACTCTTCTAATGGGCTCAGAGGACCTGACTGCTCCCTGAAGAGGAAATGAGCTCTCATGGAAACGAGCTCCCTGAGAGCTGAGGGATGCCTGGGCTCTCCATTCCACCAGACAGGTCCCCTAAAGTCAAGGCTCTGACTCTGCACTACTTGGAGGCTGCCCGTGCAGGGGGAGCAGGGCTGACTGAGAAATGCTCAGTGCCGCCTCAGCTCCAAGCAGCATCGGCTCTCAGAATCTTAGGTGGCTCTGCTATACTTCCAAAAGGAACAGAAGTAAAGATCTAGAAAGGCCAAGGTAGAACGTAACAAACAGGTGTATTTTCTAGGCTGCAGTGAGGTGCAAGAAGCTCTGTATGGGAGAGGCAGGCTGGGCTCACCCACACCCCACCTTGTATCGCTGCAGAGCTGACTCCCAGGCTCTTGGAATTAGGCAGGAGGCTCCCAAGAACTACCTGGCCTTGCCTCTTGATCTCATAGAGAGGGTGTCAAGGCAAAGCAGTCAAGCCCGGGCACCCCATTTCTGGGTCACACAGCTGCCTCAGCCTCCAGCTTCCCAGGCAGCACACAGCCTGTGTGATCAAGGGCAGACACAGCTCAGGGCCCTAGGAGATTTCCCAGGCAGACTGCGGTCTCCTTTCTGAAAGCCTTCCTAAAGTGGGTGGCATCTCTCGGGTCAGTCTGGGAACTTGGGGGCTGATTTCTCTCTGGCCCTTGACGTCACGTCTATAAAAACCCTCTACCCACAGCTGCGGGTGCCACAGACATGGGCAGGAAGTGTATGGGGAGAATTCCAGTGTGGTCTTTCATCTCATGCTTGATTTATTTATGATTCATCTCAGAACTGAACGTGGCAGGAAGTTCACAGACACACTCTGCCTCTACTATTCTCCCCTGAGCCCAGCCCCAGTATTTGGAGTTTACAGCATCCAGGAAAGCTGCCTGGGCCCTTTCTGCCCCTGGATCCCCTTAGGACACAAAAGTGTAAGTGCATGGGGGAGTGGAGTCTGTTCCAAGTGCAAGGACAGTCCCTCTTCATCTCCCGTCTTCCCACAGCTTCTGAACAAGGTGTGTGGAGTTTCCGGGTGCTCTGGAGAGCATCCATTGGCTTTCCGTATTCTCTGGCCAGTGTTCTCCTGCCAGCCTCTCGCTCAGGCCCACTGGGGCCTGTCTGTGATGTACCGAGAGCCGAGCTGCGGGCTGAGGGCAAACGAAAGGAACCCCAAGAAGGCAGGTAGAGTGAGCGGGCTGGGGAGCAGGGACACAGGGCTCCTGACGGGGCTGGGGCCTGGGTCAGCCCCAGTTTCGCACTTCTGGTCTCTCCTAGACTCAGTTTCCAAGTTCCCCTCAATTCTTTTCCATCTCTAGGCCTTATCCTCAGCTGAGCTGATGCTAGAGAAAGAAAGGCATATAACTCCCACCCATCACAGACTCCTGTTCCCTCCCTGGCCCTTCAGGTCCTCATCTGTAGCATGAGGAGACGGCACAGGATGGCCTGCGGCTCCCAGCTCAGATGTTCTAAGTCTGTGATACCATTCTTCAGCCAGAACTTCCATCCCTTCTGACCCTCTTCCTCTCCCAGCTCCCCTGCGTTGGTGTTTATTCTTAGGTTTTTGCTCCTGGTCTCTGACGTCTGTTCTTCTGACTTCCAGGCCTGCGTGGGGGCTGGGCTTGATCCACCCCTTATCTCAGGACAAACATTAGGCTATTCAAAACCATGCTTGCCTTTTATAAACTGTACCTCCAGGGTTATCCTGTAATCCAGAGGACACCGAGGATGGAGTGCTTCTGCCAAGGAGCAGGCAGGAGAGCGCAGCCAAGAGGGCCAGCCTCGTGGGGCTGAGCAGAGATCCGTGCGGGTGGAGATAGACAATGTGGGGGAGGCTGGCCGGGCTTTGAGATACAGTCCAGGCAGCAGTGCACTTGGCCCAGCGCCCGAGGATCTTGGAATATTGAAGCTGGGAGGCCCTCCGAGGACATGTAGGCCAACCACCCTGTCCCTTGCACCCCATTTTAAAGATAAGGCTCAGGAGAATCAGCGACCTGACAGTAAATATTAATACCAAAAAAGGAGGAAGAATTTTATGTCCCTTTAAAGAATGGTTCTTGGCTTCAGGAAAAGCTCCCTCAGTGGGCTGCATTTTTCCTTTTGTTACTGACCGGTCACATCATCGTCATGGCCCATGGTTGCTTTGAGGACTGGACTTGGAAACTGTGACCCTGAAGTCCTGCTCCCGTGCCCCTTTTTCTCCTCAGCCAGATTTGCAAAGCAAAGAAAAGGAACATCTGGGAGAACTTAGGTCAAAATCAATTTTATTGATTGATTGATTGATTGATTGAATGTAGAGAGAGGAAGGGAGAGGGAAAAACATCAATGTATTGTTCCACCTATCTCCACACTCATTGGTTGATTCTTGTATGTGCCCTGACCAGGGATTGAACCTGCAACTTTGGCATATCAAGATGATGCTCTAACCAACTGAGTTACCTGGTCAGAGCTATGGAAAGCAATTTTAAAATGGCCTTAGTATCCCCATAAATGGTCACAGTGGCCCAGGGCAGCAGGATCGTAGTTGCTCACAACTCAGTGCAGGCAGGGTCTCTGCCAGGATGCCTGGGGCCAGAGCTAAGACTGGCTCCCTGCTCAGCAGACTCTGGCAGGTAGGCAGGTAGGTAGGTAGGTAGATAGGTGGCTGGCTCCTCTCATATCTTTGGCACAGGAAGAGGGCTCTGGGAGTATTGATTCTGGAAAGACAGTAAGTATTCTGGACCCTGTCCTAGTGGAGAAGGGCTGGGTTTTTAAAATATTTCCTGACTCAAGGGTCCTTAGAGAATGGGAATGAAGTGGGGAGAAGAGCCCTTGAGCAGGTACTGGAGGAGGGATGAGAAGCCAGTTTAGTATCTGGCACAAAGTGCACACTCAGTAAATGTTTGTGAGTGATGTATGATATAGTTCACAGACGGTCTGGAACCAGCCATGCAAGTCTAATTCTGGTTCTGCCACTGACTCTGTGTTTTGGGTACTTCTTTAATGACCCCAGACTTCAAGGTCACAAGGGCCTGCACCAGGCAGTCATCTTCTTTACAAATACCAAAGGCCGCACTCCCCTAGTTCAGACTTAAAAAGAAATGTCTAGCTTGCACAGCTGGCAAAAGCCAGGACTTTGGGGTAGTGTTCAATGTCACCGAGACTAATTTTTTGCCTGTCTTTGACTGACTTCTGCAGACAGGCTCTGTCCATGTGGTGGGGAAGGTAACTGTTTGCAGCCCAAACTTAGGTTTGGAAAGGTCCTTCTCAACACCAATAAATCCATCTCAAAGAAGGCTTTGATTGGCCCTGCTTTGGTCCTAGCCAGAAGTGGGTCACACGCCTGATCTGTTGGTGGGAGAAGTGGGTGGTGTTGTCAGGAGGAGAGGAATGGGAAAGCCAGGCAAGCAAACAAAAAAGCAATTGCAGTATCTGTAACACCTAAAGGTCACATGTATGTGTGTGTGTACGGGGAAGCCCCTGTCAGGAGGAGCCCCTGAACATGGATTACTCAGGTGGGACCAGAACCAGGCTGGACCTACTCACAGTCAGCATTATTACTAGGTGTGAGACATTTAGCCCCACTATGTGTCAAGCTCTGTGTTAGGCTAAGTTTATCTCATACACATCATGTCTCGTCTTCACAACAATCCCAAGAAGTAGATGTTATTAGCACCATTTTAAATGTGAAGAGAAAGCGGTTAGGCTCATGCAAGAAGTGAGTGGGTGAGCCAGGTTCAGACCTGGGTCCTTTGGACACCAGAGTGCCAGTTTTTCCCAAGGTTGAGAAACCACAGCTGAGAGCTTGCTGAGGCGTTGCAGAACACACTCTGGCCCTGGCAGGTGTGGGTAATGGTGGCTTTCTTGTCCTTCCCCGCTACACACTTCCTCAGCTCTCCCCAGTCCTACAGATCCTTCCCGGCCTATGGAGACAGGTAGCCACTCTCAGTAATATATGGGCTTCTTCAGCCAATGGCATTTCTCCATGACTTGACCCCCCAGTTGGTAACCCTGCCTGGAATTTTCTAGAGTCTGACCTGCTGGGTGAGAGGAGATGGGGATGCGGTGTGCGCAGGGACACTGGCACGGCAAACCAATCAAGACATGTCGTCCCTCACCTGAATCACAGACCTATCAGCAGCCACTCACTGTTCTCCCTGCTACTCTGCTGCCCTCAACCCACTGAGCACCTCACAGCTGGAGCTCTCCTCCTAAAATACCCTTCACCGGCTTCTGCACCTTTCTCATCCACCACTGCCCCTCTCACTAGGAAGGCGACAGACTTGGAACAGTAGGATAGTATAAACCATATGTGGTTCTTTAAATTAATTAAAATTAATTACACTATTATTAAAAATTCAGTTCCTCAGTCACACTAGTCACATTTCAAGTGCCAGTAACCTCTTGTGGCTACTGTCCTGGACAACATGGATATAGAATGTTCCCATCCTCACAGAAACTTCTATTGGGCAACACTAGCTTTGACTCTTCTCTTTTCAAGGAAGCCCTAGTCAAGGAATGCTATCGGCCCTGGCTGGGTGGCCCAGTTGCTTCGAGCATCATCGCGTACACCACAAGGTCACTGATCTGGGGCACATGCCTAGGTTGCAGATCCACGTATGGAAGGCAACCAAATGTCAGTATTTCTGCCTGTCTCTCCCTGCCTCTCTCTTTAAAATCAATACACATAACCTCACATGAGGATTTTTTTTAATTTTTAAGGAATGTTATCAGCTTTAAAGAACCTAGGGTAGATCTGACTTATTATTTGACTCAACAAATATTTGGCACCTACTATATTCCAGGCCCTGGATGCACAGTAGTGGGGCCAGTGAAAAGGCCATTGCTAGGGAGTGTCCTAAGTGCCTGCACCCAAGCTGGAGGAGCCATGAAGGATTCCTGGAAAAGGGGTCATGGAAGCACAGAAGTGTAGGCTAGGGAGGTAGTAGCCAGGCTGAGTCACTCTCCAGACCACACACTCTTTGGCATTCAGAGTTCCTTATTTCAAATAGTCCCCACTGCTGGGACTGCTCCTTCTCTCTTTTTCTTAGGGAGGGAAGGCATGGAGACTAGCTAGTTCCTTGAACTGAGTCCCTCAACTGGGAGTGGGTCCTGGTAAGGGCCACTCTGCCGGAGTCAGTCTGGGGAAAGTGTAGAGGAGAGAAGCCACTCCCATCCAGGACCTCTAGGGAGCCTGAGCTGGCTGACAGAACTGAGGGAGGCTGTTTTGGGGGTTTCCTACCCGTCCGCTTCTGCTACAGCTCCTAGCTGCTAATCACCCTCCCCAGCCACGTGCCAGCGGCTCCGTCCTGATCCTCTTCCTGGTGCCCTGGCAGAAAACTACCCTCTTGCTGCGAATGGAAAATGCTTATTTGGGTGAGAGGAGCTAGAGTACTGCGCATCAGGGCGGGCATAATCCTGGTCGTTTTATGAGGAAAGCCTCACTTAAACTTCCTGACACCGGAATAATTGGGTGGGGACGATTATCTATCTTCACCTCTGGAACGGAAATCCAGGCCCAGACAAAGTAATTTGCAAGAGCAGCAATGACAGCGGCAACCTTCAGCACCCGATGGGCGGGTTCTGATCAACATCGAGCCCAGCCTCGCACTCGCATTCCACAGTGTCCTCGGCCATCTCTCCCGGTCTCCCCTGGGACCCCGCGCCTCCCGCCTGTCCAGGGCCCGGGGTCGGTCCGGAGGCACGGCCTGGGGCCGAAGTGGATAGGAGTGCAGGCCCTGAATGCCGGCCTGTGCGCAGGGCGCCGCAGAGCCGCCCTTTGTTTCTGCGGAGTCACAGTCACATGGCGCTTCCGGCACCCAGTGTTCCGGGCGCCGCGCCAGGCCTGGACCCTCCCCCCTCCACCCGCCCTGCCTCTCCCCGCCCCGCCGCCCATCTCTGAGCTCGGAGCCTTGGAGCGCGCAGGGCCTCGCGGCCTGCGGCCTGCCGCCAGCGCTGCCCCGGTGGCCTCTCCTGCTCTCGGAGCGCCGCCACTGGGCCACTGTCAGTACTCTAGGTCTGGCGAGCCCAGTAGCCAGGGGTTTCCTGGGGTCTGCCTGTACTTCACTCCATTCTCACCATTTACGGAGTGGCAGATACACACTGAGCCTCCCTCCCTAACCCTCTCTGACCACCTTCAAACAAAGCAAAACAAGAACCAGCCACCCTGGAGATGGTCCTCAGCACAGACCATGTAAGGGCAAACGCCCCGTTCAGTGGGCAGAAACGGGGCGGCCTTATTGCCCTGGCCTGGCCACCGCTGCTGTCACTCCCAGCACTAGGCTGTGCCCTGGGACGCTTGAGAACCTCGGAGCCTCATGGAAGCCACCTCTGCTTTCCTCAGCAAATTCAAGGATTTATTCAACAAGTATTTATTGAAAGCAAAATGTGTGCAGGGCAACCAAGTCCCTCCAAGATGCCAGCCCTGTATTAAGCCTTCAAAAGGATGTGAGAGGATTCTTTTTGTGTCCCAGCAGTGCCCATGCTGTGCCCAGGAGGCTATTTCCCCTGAGGAGGCCTTCATCCAGAGCTGCTTGGGAAGCCTTAGCAACAGGGTGTGCACGGCCGTTCCTGGAGGCTGGGAATGGGAGCCCTGCCTGACCCTTACTGCCCAGCCTTGGAGAGGGTGGGCTCTGGGTGAGCATGGCATGGAGTCTCTGGGCAACCGTTTCCAGTGCCTCTCATCGGGGCCTGCAGGAACTGGGACAGTGGACAAGGAGGGCCTGGAAGGGTGGAGACCTGGGAGAGGAGAAGGGACACAGCCCAAGGAGGACAGGTGGATGGGGCAGGAGCAACCCATGGGGCCAGAGGTGGGTGTGGACATCTGCTGGGGCGCATCAGGGCTTGGTGGGGAAGAGCAGACAGGTGAGCTGCCGGCTGCCACTGTGTCTGTCCACGAGGGGCAGGGGGTGCTGCGCGTAGTGCTGGACCATGGCAGCCACGGAGGAGAAGTGCTGGACAGAGAGGGGAGGCATCGGTGAGTCCCTGGGGCCTCGTGCTGGGAAAAACTTCCTGAAGGAAATGCTGGCCTCTGGCAAGAGGGCTTTTTGACATTTTGTAAATATTTTTCCTCCTGTTTGTGTCACGAGGCTCCACTGCCACTGTGCTACCCAACTCCAGGCCTTGTGCAACTTACCCGTGACGGCACCCCGGGGCTTGCTGTCAGCCAACTCATATTTGCCAGGCCAGATAACTCTGAGGACCTGCTTCCACCCCTGTCCTCCAGCATGCAGAGCCGAGTGCTGGGTGACTGTCTCTAGTGTGCAGCCCGGCGAGTGCTGGGCGCCAGCTGAGCCCTGGCACCGACGAGAGTCTAGACTATCTGGGCCCTGCCCTCCTCCCAGCTGATTCGCTCCAGGTACAAATGCTCCCACCTAGACCCTGTGCAGAATGAGGCAGCAGGAGGAAGTGCCTTCTCCAACGGAAGGTGGACCTCTGGCAACTGTCACTAGCCACTGTCACTTGAACCCGCTCCAGAAAAACATAGAATGTGGGTTTTTCCCTAGGCAAACACCCCCGGCTAGGCCCAGGGCACTTCTTTGCTGTGTCCCTGTTGTCCTTTTGTCCCCCACCTCATCCAGCACCCACCTCTTCGTGCTGCCTGCCCTCCCGGCCCAGGGCATAGTGGTGCCCACCATCCAGCCGCCGGATGGGAATGTTGAAGACCCGGCCATGGAGAAGCACCGCCAGGGTGAGGGGCTGGGAGCCACGAGGGCCTGAGCTGGGGCGCACGGTGAAGGCCCCGTCCTGTGGAGGAGACGCATCCATCAGCCTCATATTCCGTGCATGCACCTGCAGCCCTGACCCTCGATGGCCATCCCCCACACCTTGCCCCACCGTCCCTGTCTGCTTACCCAGCCACAGCCCACGAGCAGAAGGGGTTACTAAGAAGGCCCAGGGGCTCAGCGGTTGCCCACCTTTTGGCATCGGAGCAGGGCGCTCTCAACAGCATGTCGGTCGCAGTTCCCTGAGTACCAAGGCTGACCCAGCAGACCGTCATCCTAGACGCACACACACACACTCAGAGACTGTGTGCTGGCAAACTGAAGGGGGTGGGGAGTGGAGAACCCAGGTGCAGTTATTTGTGTTCACAGCTGCCTTCCCCAGACTGAGTCTGTGCGAGCTGAACAAAGATGTGTCAGTGCCTGGTACCCAGCACGGTTGCCGCACACACGTGTTCGATGCGAGTTGCAGGGGTTCGATGGGAGACGCCAGCCCTAGAGTGTTCCTGGCAGGCCTCCTCCCCCAGCCCTCTCCGGGCCCCTCCTCACCTCGGCAGCTGTGGTGTTTCTGCTGGGGGCTACAGAGGAAAGAGAGGAGCTCCTTCCTGCTGGAAGAAGCAGATCATAGCGCTGGGGCTGCGAGGGGATTAGACAAAGGAGGCTTGGGGCCCAGCTGTGGGGGAAGTTGGAGGGGCATGCGCATAAAGCGGAAACCCAAAGCAGGGCACCCGGTATTTCACCCCTCCTTTCTAGGTCTTGGGCTCTGGTACGACCCACCAGCAAGGCCACGTAGGGCCTCCGAGTGAGGGGTGGTCCTGAAGTACAGGCTGGAAGCCTCCTGCTTTGAGGCAGACCCTCTCAGGCCTGTTCTCAACTGGGGGCGGAGCTGCTGGGACCCCCTCAGCAAAGTGGGGCAAGTGGGGCTGTGAGAGTGTCTGTGACCCGCGACTCCCCCCGACTGTGGCTCGGCGGGAGCTGGCAGGACTCCCCAGGGTTCGTATTGAAGATGTCTCTACTTGCCTTTAGGGGTGGCATTTGCGGCTTCCTGGGACACAGGAGGTCTGGTCAGAAGCTACTGGGCCCTGCAGGCCTGCTTCTCTGGGCCTGAAGTCCCACCCCCAGTCTCCTTCCCTCCCAGCTCACTTCCCCCGACCACAAGCCTCTTACATTCTGGGCTTCCTGGGGGGCTCTGGGGGGCCTGTGGGAAGAAAATTGGGGAAGAGGTCAGGGTCTTTATTTCCTTCAAGAAGAAAGGCCCAGTGAACCCAGAGATCCCAGGGTCAGGGCTGCGGAAGCCTGTGTACATGTGTGTGTCTCTCTCTCACACACTCACACACTTACACTCACACACTCGCACGCACCTGGAAGGGCACTTACCTGTGTACTACTGATGTCCTTGGCAGAGGGACTGGGGGCATCGGAGGCAAAGCAGGGACTAAAACAGAAGGCAGGCCCTGCTGGGCTGGGAGTGAGGTGAGGACACCTCACGGGCGGGAGGGGCTGAGGCCAGCTGCACCACCCGCCGCTTCCCTGCAGCCTGGGCTTCCTGGGAACCTTCCAACCAGGCTGCAACCGCCAGGCAGTCCCCCCACAGCCCTGGCTCTATGGGGTCCCACCCCTGTGGCCAATGTGAGGGCCAACCAGGATGGAAGGAGGAAGTATGTGTGCCCCTGAGTGTGTCCAAAGGCAAACGTGTGTTGGTGGGGGTGGTGAGAAAAGACGAGGGAAGAAAACGGAGTCAGAAGTACGTGTCTTGCCGTGGGCAGCTGAGGGCCTCAGGGCGTGATGGATCTGGGGCAGAGGAAAGTGTTCACCTGGGCTGGGCTCACACTCCAGGTAGATGTCCTCTTCAGGTTCCTTTGCAGAGCCTGGCACCTAAGGGAGGGGGGGAAGGGTATGTGGGACCCAGGGTTTGACAAGCGAGTGGGAGGGAGGGCGGAGCCATCACTGGGGGTGGGGAGGCTTTGGCACCTCACACACAAGTGAACCTCCTCCTGGGAGCCAACTGGAATGATTAAAACTGCTCCTTGGCCTGGAAGAGGGGCACCCCACGAGCATCTCCCCGCTCAGAGGTGCTCACAGGCTCCGGCTCTCAGACTGTGGTTGGCTGGGAAGAGCTCTGGGCAAGGCCATCCCCAGTAGCTCTGGGCAGCACCCCCAGGACAAGAGGCTGACACCCTGCCAGGGGCCTGTGGCCAACAGGGAGGGACTCGGCTCTGGGCCCTTTTCCTCAGTCTCAAGGACATTTCCTGGTCCTCCCAGGCACCCCACACCAACCCTGCCAACTTCCTAGCCAGAACCCTAGAGTGTGAGGTGGGGATGGAAGGGCCGCTCACCACTGGGGCTGGTGCAGTCAGCTCTGGGAGGAAAAGGAGAGGACCGTCAGTCATATGCGTGGGGAGAAAGGAATTGAGTCACACAGGCTGGAGGAGCAGAGCATCCTTCGAACTTATCCAGGGGTATCCTCGGAGCCAGCACCGAAGCCCTGGTAGAAAGCCACCCTCACCACCGTCACCTCCTTCACAAACCCAGGGCACTGCCTGACTTGACCTCTCAACCGATTTGCCAGGCTCAGCTCCAAATGACTTTGAGCTGTTCCAAAAATCAAACCCCCCTCAAGGGCACGAAGGTTTACCAACCACTGAGCACGTAAAACACAAACGTGCCTCGGGTTCGGGGTCTGACCTTGCACAGAGGGAAGCTGCCGGTCCTGGGGCCCCTTTCAGACAAAAACGTGCAGGCTAAGGTCCCTCCCCAGTCTGATATCCAGGGCTCTGGCGTCACAGGCCTCCAGGCACTTACCTTAAAGGACAGTCTCTGGATGGTGGAGGCAATAATGACATGAATGGAATCAGAGGGCCCCTGGGTGGGGGGTGACATTCAGGTGTGTCTCAGTAGCGAGGGTCCTTCAGGCAGAGCAGGCGCCCTGTGAGCCCCTCACCTGACCCGGAGACCACAGCGGACTCTGCTTCTCTGTGATCTCAGGCAAAGTAGTTCATGTCTGGGGCCTCAGTCCCCTCAACTGCCCACCTTAGGGGGGATGGCAGGGCAGGTGAAAATAGGGAGCAGCCGGGGGTGTGCAGTGACCAGGTAGAGCACGAGACCAACTGCAAGGCAGCGTGGCTCTACCCCTGTGGGGCTGGACTCCCCTCTCCTCAGGGCAGCGGAGTGCATAGGTCCTGGAGAGAGGACGTCCCCATTACCTCGCCTCCCAGAGGGCTGTCCCTGCTTCACGGCCGCCTGCAGGGTCAGTGCTGCCTTCAGCTGTGGACACAGTGAGTGGTGAGGGAGAACTGGGTGGGGAGGGCAAGGGTGGCAGGGCAACGCATATCCGTGCCGCTTGAAAACACACTGAGACACCAAAGTTAGTGTACAAAGGGGGTGACCTTCCCTTTGCCTCCATCCTGTGGCTCTTTGTCGTGAGTCTCTCCTTGTTTTTCTTTTTGTTCCAATAAAAGTGAATGATGAGAGCAGTAGCCTTCAAAGCCCAAAGCGGGATCATGGCGGCTGAGTGGGGGATTCTTCCCTCTTCAGCGGGGAGGGGTCCTCAGGCCCCGGGGTCCCGGGGTGGGCAACAGAGCCTGTTCTGTCTCCTTCCCCCAACCTTCCCACCTCTGACCAGAAGGCGAGTCCTGGGTGATGCACACCGGGAGGGTGAGAGGACCAGGCAAACAGAGGGGAGCAGCGGCTGTTCACAGGGTTCAGGCCTCTGATGCATCTAATTTTTTAGGGGTCCCTTGAATGCAGGTGTGGGGGTCTTGCAAATGAGATGCTTCGTAGATTTATTCACTGGGAAACAGTAGCCTGGGGTGGGGCGGACGGGGAAGGAGGAGTTGGTATAGAGGTTGTTCACCTTTTCGGGCTCAGGCTCCAGTGCTGGTGACTTGGACGGGCCCGGGGGGCCGGAGTGATCTGGAAAAGACCCCAAGATTGTGAGTCACTAGGTCCCTCCCAGGTAGGTTCCCATTTCCCTCCCGACCCGAACCTAGCCTCCATATCCTCCTCTCTCCCTCCTTGCCCTGCCCGCTCACTGGCTTTTTGACAGTCCTGTCTCCATGGCAACCGGAGGAGGCCAGCTTCCCTGCCCCCAACTGGCCCTGCCTGGAGAGCCCCCCAGGGGTGGGGGTGGGATGGCAGTTCTGGGCACCTCTACCCTTGCTCTGAGGCTGCTGGGGTCTCTGAGAAGGAACACCAGGCCCCCGGGACCGAGCTGGGCCTCCAGCTTTCCCACTGTTGCCTTGGTTACACCGCCCCTCCAGACTCCTCTCCCTTTCCCAACTTCCGCCTTCCTTCTCCCCCTCCTCCTCCCTTCCTTTCTCCATTTCTCTTTCTCCCTGTCCCCGTTCAGTCAAAAGCCCCCAGCAACTGCCAGCGGAGGCGTCCCTTCACTGCCCAGCAGACACAGAAGAGAGCAGGCCTGCGTCCTCTGTCCTCGTGGGGACCCTCCTGCCCTGCCCGACCACCCAAACTTTCTGCCTCCATTTCCCAACCGTCACCCAGGTACAAAGAGTCCTCTTCGGTTCCAGGAAGGTGGGCAGGGGCTAGTTTCCGGAGCAGAGCCTCACAGGGGGGCAGCTCATACGTATCTTCCTCTTCCTCCTCCTCTTCCTGGGCCTTTGGGAAGGGGTAATGGGCACAGGGAGGGTGGATGGAGTGCCCGCAGAGTGGCGGCCCCCGCCTCCCCCACCCCCAGCCTCCAGCTCAGCAGCTGGACTTACCCTGTTTCTCCAGGCCCCGGGGGTGGGCAGAGGAGACGGGCAGGGGGCATCTGTTCTCCACCCTGGAGAGTCTGGAAGGGAGCCTGATGGGACCGGCCTCATCTCCTCCCAGCCCACCCCCAGTCTAGCACAACAACTTACTCTCTCTCCCCCGTACAATAAACCATCCGCACTTCCACAGCAGGCCTCAGTGCTTCATTTGGCTCAAAGGAACCATTCATGACGGGCCTTTCCAACACCACGGCAGGGCCAGTGACGCAGGCGCCGTGGAACGCCTCCCGGCAAGCTGCCTGTCCCACCCAGGCCAGTCCCCTGCCCCATGGGCTCCTCATTCTGACCCGGGCAGATGGCAGTGAGGCCCCAGTGACTCAGCAATGCTGAACGATGAGGGACACAGATGGCGAAGAGGCCACTCAGGGGAGACTCAAAATTGCAAGGGACCTTGTTCTGCCAGCCCCCCCCCCCACTGTGTCACTTACCTACACATTTGGGGGGTGGAAGGGGTGGCCCCAACCTGCAATAAGACTATAGTTAACTCTGCCCAAGTGACCCTTGAATTTTTGTCAGCCATGTACTGCACTATCCCAGGGCATTCGCATTGATGATCATGTGAATGGAGCCCCCTGGAGCTGTGTGACAGCAGCCTGGGACAGGGCAGCAGGAGTTAAGAGTCTGAGGACGGGGCTAGTGTCCCTGGGTACATGGCTGGGTGAGTCGATGGCCAAGGGCAGCTGGTAGTGGGTGAGCCCTCGTGCTCACAGGGTGGTGGAGGCACGGTCCCACTGGGTGGGCCGGCAGGGCCCAGACACAGCAGCCACCGCTCCAATGGTGGCTGTGTCCAGGAAAGGCGTGGTGAGGTGGAGGCAAGAGAGAAGGGTAGATGGAAAGCGAGGAGCTGAGTACTCACCGGGGCTTGCTCCCCCTGAGCTTGTCCTGGAAAGAGGCAGGGAGGGGAATCAGGGAGTGGTTGGCACGGCTGGGTGCCTTTCCATGCCCAGAGTCCACGGCCCCCACAGGAGGGCAGGTTTGTGCACCTAGGGCTGCCCCAGAACCAAGTCTCACCATGGCCAAGGTGAAGGAGCTGTGCCTTTCTGAAGTCTAGCTTCTGCCACAAAGGGCCTGGGGACAGAGCCCCTACTGTTCCCATTATTTGCATCTCACAAGCACCTGGAAGGTGGGCGTGCTGTGGCTTCCAACCCCAGACCAACTTTGCCCACTGCCACACCCAGGGCCCAGCCCCATCCCCCCCACCTCCCCACCCCCCACCCCCACAGCTGTGCTCTCCAGCCCGCCGGCCTCTGCACCCAGGTCTGCAAGGAGAGACAAGGGTCCACGTCTTCCTACGGCTCTCTCCGCTCAATCTCCCCTCCTCCTGGAGGCTCAGACTCACCTGGGGTCAGCCAGACCAGCCCTTTCCCAATTCTCATAAGACACCACATTAATGGGCAGATCCAATTAAAAACAGGAAATTGTCCTTGGGACACTCTCCTTAAATCCTTCATGCCTGCTGTCATTGCTGGTGAGTCATGATCAGTGACCAAGGAAATGGAGGTTAGTGAAAAGCTCAGAGACATGTGCTCCTTTTTAATTTGAAAGCTTCTTTTTCTGACGGATGGATGTGTTTATTCGGTAGGTATTTATTAAACATCCTCTATACACCAGACACTGTGCTGAAGGTGCTGTAGGAAAACTGAACGGGCAGGCATCCCACGTGTATTTCCTCAACGGATTCTCGCAATAGCTTCACAATTCAAGGACTGGATTTATTCCTGCTTTTCAGATGAAAGAACGCAGTGTATGAGTCAGCTCAGGCTGCCATCACAGAACACCACAGGTGGGGTGGTTTAAACGACAAATTTCTTTTCTGGTCTGGAGGCTACAAGTCCAAGATCAAGGTGTCATCACCGGTGGATTCCAGTGAGAACTCTCTTCCTGGCCTGCAGACAACTTCTTGCTGTGTCCTCACATGACCTTTCCCCTGTGCTTGAGTGGACAGAGATCTCTGGTGTCACTTTCTCTGTTTTAAATTAATTAACTTGTTTATTTATTTATTTATTTAAAAATGTCTTTAATCTTCACCCGAGGACATTTTTCTCATCACTTTTATTTTTTTAAGATTTTATTTATTTATTCTTTCAGAGAGAGGGGAATGGAGGGAGGAAAAGACAGAGAAATATCGATGTGAGAGAGAAACATTGATCAGGCTCTCGTATGTGCCCCAGCTAGGGGCTGAACCCACAATCCAGGCGTGCGCCCTGACCCGAGATCAAACCGTGACCTTTCACCGGTTGTCGCCCAACCAACTGAGCCACACCAGTCAGAGCTCTCAGTGAGAGCTTTACGGAGAGAGGAAGGGAGAGAGAGGAACAACGATGTGAGAGAGCAGCATCTATTGGTTGCCTCCTGTATGTGCCCTGACCAGGGATTGAACTGGCAACCTTTCGTTACTCCATAATGTTCCAACCAACTGAGCCACACTGGTCAGGGCTGTTGTTAAATCAGGGCCTCATCCTTATGACCTCATTTAACCTTAATTACCTCCCTAAAGATTCTGTCTCCAAATATAATCACATTGGGGGTTAGGGCTCCAACATATGAATCTTGTGGGAACACAATTCAAACCATAGCACTGAGAGACTCTGGGAAGTTGAATGACTTTCCCAAGGTGACGTAATTAGTAAGTGTGGAAGGTGGGTTTCAACCCAAAATTTGCCCGGCCCAGAGCGTATACACTAACAACTGAGCCGCCCTGTGCTTCACCTGGGGTTGGGTCCTGACCCCACTCTCCTGTGATGAACTTGGACACATGGTACTCGCGGACTTCCTTAACGAACCCATGACGTCCAGCGCTCTGCTACCTGAGTGAGTTTAGGAACTTTGACTTCTGGGAAGAGTTGGAGGAAAAAGAAGGGCTGGAGCTCCGTGTCTGATTCTGTTGAAACCAGGGAATGGGGAAACACAGCCCAGGATCATGACTGTAAGGCCTTCATGATATAGGGCACTGTAATTTTCCTGTGTTTATTACTTTGCTGAGGTCCTGGCTGTTGGCACAAAGGGGAACTGAAGGCCATGTGCTTGCGTCTTTAGAGGCCACGGTGCTGGGGGGCTATGCAGAGAGAGCACCGGGGCTGAAACTGCTGCAGCCTTCAGAGGTGCTGCAGCCTACAGGTGAAAGGCACTTAAGAAGCCATGAAGAGTCACTGGGGTGGCTTAACAGGGAGCCTATTTATGCAGTGGAAAAAGTGAGAAAACAAAAAACAAAGAGAGAGTCCAGGCCCGGAGTCAGAGGTGGGGGTCTCCTCCCTGACATCTGCTCCCCAGCTGACCTTTGTTCCACATCTGGACCATAAGGCAGGTGGCAACTAACCCCATGCAAGGTGACCTCCTATGGCACCAGAGTCAGCAAGTCAAAGGGTTGCTTCCCCTGGGGACCTGGACCGGCAGCCTAGGTATGTACCCTGACCAGGAATGGAACCCTCAACCTTTCTATTACGGACTATGCTCCAGCCAACTGAGCCACACTAGCCAGGGCAATCAATGCAGGTTTCAAGAGACTTTACTTGCCACCCCACTGCGAACACCAAACCGAGTGGGTTTCCCAGTCCACACTGCCTTCAACTCAGCCACACCCTCCCTCCATGCAGGGTTTTGCATAGGCAAATGTCAGGGCCTGGGTGAGCCAAAGGGCCTCAGGCGGAGGGTGGAATCTATGCCGTCTCCTCCCGGCGCAGTCACTGGCCTTGGCACATGGGGAGAAGGAACAGGAAGGAGGCCTGCCTCCTGGCTCTGTCCCCCGAGCCAGGCCTGCAGGACTGCGTCCTGCTGGTCACACAGGCACAGGTGGACATCGTCGTTGTCCATCTTTGGCACAGGATTGCTTTGTGCACAACCATGGCTACTCCCCAGGGCCGAGTTTACCAGGAGAATTTCTGGAAACATATTTTGAAGGTGTCAGGGCCCCAGTGTCTGGCAGCACATGACTGCCCTTCCAAAGCACAAAATGATTCTCCCTGTTTATTATTCAGGTTCCGATCTCCGTTGAGAGCAGCTCATAATTTACAGGCCCAGGGCGGTCTCAGTCCACCGTGAGGAAACGAACGGCTACCTGGAGAAGTATCTCCTGGTCTGTGTGGTCATAAGAGTCCCTGGAGGACTTGTCAAACACCCTAGATTCCTGACCTTCCTGAAATTGTAAGAGCTGGATGCTCCAGGAGAGAATTAGGAATCTACATTATGCCTAACAAGCAACGTAGAGCAATCTTGTGATCAGTCAAGGCTGTTCTGTGGGAGCCTGAGAAGACGCGACTGCTGGGACACTTTGAGGTGCAGCCTGTAGCTCATTGGGAAACAAGGATCCCCAGCAGAGAAGGAGCACCACACAGACCCTGCTCGCAAGGGGCCACTATGAGTGAGGGAGGGGCAAACCCAAGGACAGGCTCGGGCTCTCTGGGCTCCCACCTCCTTGCGTGTAAATGGGGGTATCAATAAGGCATTCCTCCTGGCGGGGGCCAGGGGTGGGCCTCAGGGTCAAATGACATGACGACATGTGAAACACACAGTGTGCACACAGTGGATGCCAGCTCTTCCTGAGTGGTGGTGCCATGGCTGCAGCGCTGGCTGTCGGCAGATAGGGACCCCTGGTGGAGCGCAGTAGGGAGCACTGTGAGGATGGTTGGTTTCCGAGAACCTGAAGGACAGGTAAGCAGGCTGTAGCCTGAGGTCTCAGGTGTGAGCGGTGTGGTTCATAGAGCAGGACCTGCTGAAATAGAGGTGGCCGGACTCCCAGAGAACTGACGGGGACATCTGCCTCTGGAGAGTTCTCCATCAAGAATACTGCTTCCTTCCACATAAGTCAGATGAGGCCTTCCTAGATTCCCTTGCAGCTGGGGTACAGGCATTCTGCCAATCAAATGTCCTCATGCTAGCCTTTGAATGTGAAGTAGGCACCAAGAGGACTCCACCCTGGGAAGAGGTGGAGACCCTATGGTGCGACCTGGGGTCTGGGTCAGTTGTGCTGCAACGGTGGTGTTCGTGCTCAGGGTGCCTCCACTAGTCCAGCTTGGCTATAACCCTTGGGACATGTCCCTGGCTGGTCCTGTAGCCCTCCTGGGAAGGCTGTGAGCTAGGAATCATTTCAATCAATTATTTGTCAGCCTGAACTAGAGTTCTATTTTAAGAGAGGAAACTGCAGCATCAGTGAGATCACCCCATGGAGGCCAAAAGTCTGAACCCTGCAGCCAGGTGTACGCATCTCCCAGGAGCATGGGACCAGGCAGGACTGTGCCGTAGCTTTATATTTCTATACTCTTGAGATGTCTATTACAACAAACAGTAACTATTTTTATAGTTAAAAATATCAGTCAATACAGATATCTTTAGTTATTTATTTTTACTCTCTCCCGAGGCCATTTTTTCATTGCTTTTAGAGAGAGAGGTAGGGAGAGACACATCTATGTGAGAGAAAAGCATTGATTGGTTGCTTCCCCTACGTGTCCAGACCTGCCACCTAGGTACGTACCCTGACCAGGAATCCAACCCACAACCTTTCCGTTACCGGCTGAGCCACACCAGCCAGGGCAATCAATACAGGTTCCAAACACCAGGAAGTGCTGGGAGAAAAATGTCCTAAGGGTAGGCGGGGCCCTCACAGTGGGAGGTGAGGCCAAGGGTAGGGCCTGGGAATGTGAGGCCACCACAGGACAGCCAGGTTCCCCATGGCCAGGGAAGTAGAGGCAAAGGGCACTGAGAATGCAAAGATTTTTCTCCTGGGGGAGTTGGAATCCAGAGAAGCAAAGAGTTGGGTAGAAAGAGGACAGGCACGGGACAGGCCTGAACAGGAAGGGGTGTGGAGGGCAGGCCTGGGGTGAGGACGAGGTCCTGTGGGGTATAAGGGAGAATTCGGCCCTCAGGGTATTTTTACCCACGCAGGTCAAGCTCCAGTTGAACTGTCTGTGGTTGGGTTAGTTAAAGTCGGGAACGGTCCTGAAGCAAGGTGGTTGGCAACAGGGAGAGAAGAGGAATGAAGGGGACCGTCGGGCCTGGTTTAGCAGGAGCTGGCAGACCCCTCTTCCTCTGCAGCCCACTGTCCTCCTAGGCCTGCCCAGTCAGCTTACTCGGGTGGCAGGTGTAATGGGAGATGGAGGACTAATGGACACACGGACAGAGGCCCAGACAAGCTTCCTAAAATGGGACTCTGGCTCTTGTTCGTCCTTGGTACATAGTTTTTTTTTTTCTTTTTTTGCTGCACCTTCAGAGATTTGTAAGAGACCCTCCCTCTATCTCTCCTGAACGTGGAAACAAAAGTTGGTGTGTAGTTTGTCTTTGTTTTTCTGGAAGGCAGTACACTAGCTTTCAACAGATTCCAAGGGTTAGGGCTGGGCTGAAAGTCCAGGTTGGCTTTTCCTGGCCTCTAAGGGTGAGGTGAAGAAGCTGGCATCACCCTGCTTTCCTCGGTCCCTGAGGGGCAGTGCGCCCTTGTTTCGCACCCCCTGCCCTCCCCTGTTCCGGAACTTTTGCTCTAGCAGACTGTGTCCTGTGATGGCTCTGCCTAAAGTCTTTGAGTGAATGCCCATGACTGCTTGCCTGAACACCAAACGCTTCTTGTTGCCTCGTAAGCTCACGCCACTACCTACTTCTCTCGCCCCAGCTTCTCCCCTTTTCCCATGGCCTCACTAACACCCACCTTCTCTCTGTGGTTCCACAGCTGGAGCCCCAGGTGGCCCATTCTGCACCCTATTGACATATGGAAATTTCAGCTGGAAGAATTTAGATCTTTAAAGGAGGGTCGTCTTAATATACAGCAAAACACAGTATAAAAAATAAATTGAGAAAGGACTCTATTAGATGTATGTTATACTTCAAAAACCTTTGACCACCCCTCCCAAATCCACTCTTATCTCTGCATCTGGCAATGTCCTCTCCACAGGTGGTTGAAGCGCACTCTCCTTCCCCCAGACCCGAGCCCTCTCCCCTCCACCTGAGCCCCTTACTATGCGGATCACTGTAGCTCCTTTGATTTTAAACTTGATCCATTAGCCCACTGCCCAGATTCTATCCAGGGAAGAGTCCAGAGGTGTCCCGGTATTCAAGAAGCCCAGGTAAAATGCAAACACGTAATGCTACATGGTTCTTTCATCTCCTTCTAACCTCAAACAGGCTCCTTTTTTAAAAAAATATATATTGTATTGATTATGCTATTACAGTTGTCCCATTTTCCCTCTTTATTCCCCTCCACCCTTTAAAAAATTATGTATGTATGTATTTTTAGAGAGAGGGGTAGGCAAAGGGAGAGGGAGAGAAACATCAGTGTGTGGTTGCCTCTCAAGCGCCCCCCACTGGGGGCACTACTTGGCTCACAACCTAGGCATATACCGTAACTGGGAATTGAACTGGTGGCTCTTTGGTTCACAGGCCACTGCTCAATCCACTGAGCCACACCAGCCAGGGCCCCCTCTGCCCTTTAAAAAAAAAATCATTGATCTTAGAGAGGAAGAGAGAGAAGCATCGATATAAGAGAGAAACATTTACTGGTTGCCTCCTGTAGGGACCCCCAGTGGGGATCAGAACCGCAACGTTTTTGATGCACAGGATGCTGCTCCAACTGATTGAGGCACCCGGCCACTGCCAGGCTCCTTCCTGTCTGAGGGCTGTGCACCTGCCATTCTTCTGCTGATTCACTCTGGCCCTCTTCCTTCAGTCCACAGCTTAAGCTGAGGATCCCAAACCAGGGCAGTCTGTCCCCCATACTCTTGGGGCTCCAACCATAGCCAAATCTACAGGTTTATTTCAGGGCTAGACTACAGACTTGTACTCAACTGTAAACCCTCTAAATGGGTTGCCACTGTGTCTGTTTGGTTCACCCCCAAATTCCAAGAGCCCTACCCACAGCATGGCACAGCAGGCTCTCAAAAAATATGTGTTGTAGCTGTGGATTCAAATCTTACTCAAAGCCCTCCTCTCTGCAAACATCCTTGGTTTCTGTCTTCTGAAAGAGCCATGGCTTTCTCCTTTCTTGTCCATTGGCCACCAGCCCTAGACTGAGCAGTGTCCCTCCCTGTTACCTGCAAATACCCCCTCCTCTAAATGCATATAAATTACCAAGGGCTCCTCTCTGGGCAACTTTGACGACCTGGACGGCACCCTACAGGGTCCTTTTCTCTACCTTCCAGAGTGTGAGGGGAGGGGCCTGTATTCCTCCTTGGCGGTCTACCTCCTCCCCAGTTCCCCTCCCCCAACTCCCTGGCCGGTTGTAATGTGGCCCTGCTTAGGCTTCCTTCTTCCAGAGCCTGGGTGCCAGGCTTCTCCTATTCCCACGGCACCCTAGTTCCTTTCTCTTAAGACAGGTGAGCCTAGAGAGACTGGAAAACCAGCCTGGCCTTCTACCTTCCCCTTAGGAAAGACAAGATACAGATGTTCTAAGATGTGCCTCCATCCCCACATCCTTCCTTGATGGGTGTGGAGGGCCCGGAGATCACCCTCCCCACCTTTACCAACAAAAGCTGGGACTAAAGAGGAGGTGGATGCTGGACCTCCGGCCAAGGCCGTCTAATTAGGCACATAGGACCAAAGCCCAGTCCCTCACCCTAGTCCCAGGACATATAGGGGCCTGAGCAGTGGTTCCACGGGAAAGGGTGACCCCTGGTGGTGACAAGAAGCAGGGCGGCTGCCCCTCACTTCCGGCACTGGCTGACAGAGGGGCGTGTCCTGCAGGGCCGCCGACACAAGCTTTCTTGCCTGTTATTGATAGGAAGACCTTGCTGCGAAATCTGTGAGGTCCCATACACATGAAATATTTAAAATATATGTACAAACAATATTAAGGCAAAAATTCAACCATAATTCTACTACACATGAAAGGTGTTATTAAAACTATGAATTTTGTTTGATTTTTGAAAGCTAGTTTTCTTCCTTTTTATTGAATTTACTGCGGTGACAGTCAACAAAATTACACGGGTTTCAGGTGCACAATCCTACAACACATCATCTGTACACAGTGTTGTGTCTGTCACCCCAATCAAGTCTCTCTCCATTACCATTTAATCCCCCCTTACCATCCTCCGCTTCCCCCCTTTAAATGCCAGTTCTAACAAACTTTTATTGAAACCATTCATGTGCTAAAGATACCTGTGCTGCAGTGGGAATCCTGTAGTTGCATCAGAAAGTGTAAGCAGGCATTGTAGGTGCAGGCATTTCCATGTGCAGAGTACGTATGTTCCTGCGTGGCCCCCAAAGTTCTGAAGGGGAAAGAACCCACTTTTAGTACACTGTACCTTCAGCCACATTCCCCGTAATGACCTACCAACACTGCCCGGTGACTTTAACTGCATCCTGCTCACTGTATATTCAGGAAGCAGAGATGGGCATTAAATGGCTTCTGGCACATTATAGGCAAGTAACACAGGCTCTTATTCAAAAGTCGTGTGCTATGCTCTGGAATGCAGAAGCCCACTGTGGAAGGAGAGAACAGGCTCCTATTAACCAGCCCAGCAACTGGGGCAGTGCAGGTCTCCAAGTTTCTATGGTATCTATCTTTTGTGTCTAGGGCCAGAGAGGCTACTGAACAAAAGGCTGGTTGTCTTAACAGAAATGCGTGGAAAACCAAGCCTCTGAGAACTTCCCAGACAAAACTGAGCACACTTAGAGACCACCTGACCAGTTATTATGACCCCACCTCCTGCTAGCAACGGAATCGGAGCGATCGGCACATCCTCTCTGGAGTTTTTTCCAACTTATTAAATGGAGTATTTCCAGGAAGTAGCTGGTCTCGAACTAACTACAGAAAAAGAAAATCTCACAGCCATTAGAGGGTCCTTGCTATACTGGGCCTTTTCCTATCAACCCTGATGGTCAGGGACATAGCAGTGTATGACCAGATCAGAAAGTGTAAAAGCTGAAAATGAGGTTGGAGACACAAAGTCCAATGTGTTGCTGGTCACTGTGGTGTCACTGCTCCCGATACAGGTGTAACCTGAATCCCCACTTGGGAGCCAGAAATCAGCTGAGAAGCCTCTGGAGAGAACGCCCTGGGCCCGGAGGGTGAATGAAGCGGGGCCTCAGCACAGCTCATCCCACCGAACAGGCTGGACCCCTGAGTTCCTGGCTTGCACTGAAGGGTTTGGTAAGTCCTTTCTGCAGCGCCACTGAGAATCCTTGGGTAACCTCAGAAGTTAGGACAAAGGTTCTGGCGCCTGATCCTGAGGTGTGAGCCCAGCACTGTGAGAGAAAACATACCGAATGGGAGTGCCCTGGTCCCCTCAGCCTTACCTGGCATTGCCATGTAAAGCTGAAGCCTGGGCACGAACACTCAGACCTACATCCCAGGACGCGGAGGAACTAAGCCTTCCTTGGGTTTCCCAAGGAGCCCTATGGGCCACCCAGGGGCCCTAACGGGCTTGGTCCAGCCTCAGGTCGGAGATGCTCCTCCCTCCACGAAAGGGAGTTGGCTCCAGGTGATGGAGGAGAGGTCTGGGAGGCGCCCTTGGCAACCCTCCAGCGCGTCCGGCCCAACACCCCCACTCCACCATCCCCTCCCCCACCCCCACCCCGCAGCCTCAGCTACAGGCTAGGGCTGGGCGAAGCTCAGGTTCGGGAGGCCAGCTAGCGCCGGCAACCCCACAGCGGAGAGGTGGGTGCAGAGCCCGGGAGCCGGGCTTAAGCGGAGAGGGGTCCCCCTTCTCCGTTTCAGAGGAGCTCCCACTCGGCGACGGACTTCCCACCGCCAGGAACGTTGTCTTCCGGTGGCAAACGCGCTGCTCCGGGATATCCGGTCCTGCAGCCCATGCCTCCTGGGAATTGTAGTTTGTGGGGTGCGGGGGTGGGACCGGCAAGGGCGCGGCATTTGTCTGCGATTGCGTCCAGAGGTGCGCTGCGACTTTTCTAGGTTCTGGACCGGATCCGTGAAGGTCCACTGGACTTGGGCTTGGCAAAGAGGTCGCGATCTACCCCTGCTGGGATTTTAGCCCCGGCTTGGGAGGAGGGGAAGTTGTACGAGGGCCAAACCCAGAGAGGTACCATCCTTATTCCTCATTTTCCTGCCTGCCTAAATCCTAACAGAAGGCCTGGAGTGGGACTCTCCACTTCAGCGGGCTCCCCTTGGCCTTCCCGCCGGCCCGTCACCCTGCGATATATCTGCAGGGGAATGTTGGACTCGCCTCTAGGTGGGCAAACTGAGGCACAAATAGAAAGGCTAGAGAAAATGGCCCAAGTGAGGCTTTGGCCTGGACCCAGGCCAAAGGGTGAGGCTGGTCTAAGAGAGGGTTCAGAGCCCTTTCAGTTCTCAAAAGTCTGTAATCAATATTGCCTTAAAATGATGAGCAGACCCACCAAGGACTGGCTGGCACATTAGAACTATTGTGCTTTACAGGGTTGACAGATAAAAATTTTTGTTTGCTAAGTTTGGCAAACCCTACAGAGGGAGTTTGGGGTGAGAGGAAGCATCTCCTGACCAAGAAAACCGAGTAATGAGGCGGTCCTGGCTCACAGACTTGCCTTGAGGGTCAAATGGTGTTTGTGTGTGGGGTCGGGTATTTTGTAAAGCCCAGGGGATGGGTGAGGTATTATTACCAGGATCTGAACCTAAAGTGCTGAAATAAGGGCTCTGGACCTTCAGGATCCCCACTTTAAAGAGGAAGGTACACTTAATATAGTTATGTAAGAGGACCTCCCTAGGAGAAGCTGGGTAATAGAGACATGGGATCTCTCTATTTTAAGTGGGGTGCAAGTGGGTCAAGGATGGCTTTGCCTCTCAAAGGTTCAAAGCCCTTTTGTTTTTTGTTTGACAGCTTCACTGAGTGTACAATTCAATGTTTTTAAGTATATTTCACAGTGCAACCATGGCCCCAATCTAACTTTAAAACATTTTCATCACTTTGGAAAGGAACCTGAATCCATTAGTGGTCACCCCCTAAGAACTTCCCCATTCCCTCCGGTCCTAGGCAATCACTAATTTCTCTGTAGGTTTACCTATTTTGGACATTTTATACACATAAAATTATATAATATGTGGTCTTTTGTGACTGGATTCTTTCACTTACAGTGATGTTTAAAAGTTTGTCCAGATTGTAGCATGTATCAATACTCCATACTATTTTTGCAACTGCTTGTGAATATATTTTGAATTAAAACTTGAAAAAAACATACACAAGGTATCTAGAGGGTGAGCAGAAACCCAGCTGGCACTGGCATTCGGTGCTGAAAGCAGTGTGGGTCTTGGGAGAGGAGGGGGCGCCCATCTCCACCCACCTACACCTCAGGGGGCTGAGAGCAGTGAGGGTTGGGAGGGAAGGCGTGGGGCCCCACCGCCTCACTCTCAACCCATTTTCTGCCACTTACTTAGTGAGTCTTGGAGCAAGTTATTTTTACCTCACTTTTTTATATGTAAAATGAAGATAATAAGATGTCTACCTTAGAGGGTAAATGGAAGGATTAGGTAAAAAATTATATAAAGGACAGTGCCTGGTATATAGTGTCAGCACTTAACTCTTATCATGACCTTACAGTAGTGGAAGGATCCTGTGTGACCCTAAGCTTGAGAGGTAACGCTGCCCTCTCATGTCCTCCCTGGGAGCCAGCCCCTCCTGCCCCAGTCGCTGTGCACTTCTCTGCCGTCACAGTGCTCCCCCTGAGCTCCTCCTGGCCCACTCGTTCCTACTAGACTGGACAGTGCCGCTTTTCCAAGAAGTGACCATGGAATTCCAGAGTGTCACTGTCTAGGGTGCTTCTGAGCATCTAGCAGATGCTATTTAAAAATAACAACAAACAAACAAAACGCTTTCAAACCTTGAGCTTTATGCAAAAACAAAAAACAAAAAAACTGGCCATCCAGACCCCTGGCCATTCCTCAGAACTGGTTGCAACAATCTATAAAAATTCATTGCAGATCAGATTTAAGCACTAGAAGCATTGTGAGTCAATGCCGTCAAAGGAATATTCTGGGGGATTTTGCTGCTGGAATTTTTAGGTGTTGTGACAGATCCCTGTCAGCCCCACAGGCTGAGGAAGGGCAACAACTCAACCTAAACTTCTAAGCTGGAGTCGGAGGAGCCAGAAGAGATTGTCCTTGTCTAGCACCTGCATTTTACTGGGAAACTGAGGCTCAGAGAAGGCTGTGTGACAGCTTGGGGAGAATCCTTTGCAATTTCAGGAAATTCGTGGCCCTGGAAGTCAGTTCACAGCCTGGGTCCACGGGCAGAGAAGAAAAAAACCTGACCGTCTTTGGCACCCTCAGACTTTGGCCGGAGCCCAAGCAGCCAAGTCCGGAAGTCAGTGTCTGATGCCTTTCTTTTGTGGTTACTTTCAGCTGGATGTTTGTCCTAGAAGTAGGAGTTTATTAGTAATAATGGTTGCTCATTCCATTCTCGGCCATCGCTAAACACCAGCGGCCAAAATGAAGTTCAATCCCTTTCTGATTTCTGACCAGAGCAAGAACCGTAAGAGGCACTTCAATGCACCTTCCCACATAGTTCTTCACAAGAAGGTTATGTCTTCTTTTTCAAAAGAGCTGAGACAGAAGCACAATGTTTGATCTGTGCCCATCTGAAAGGATGATGTTCAGGTTGCACAAGGACACTGCAAAGAGCAGCAAATTGGCGTAGTCCAGCTGTGCGGAAGAAACACGTCCCCTACACTGAATGGGTGTGGTGGGAGCGTGCTAATGGTACAGCTGTTTGTGTGGCGTTCACCCCAGCGAGGTGGTCATCACGAGACTAAAGCTAGACAGACTGTAAAAAGATTCTTAAACATAAAGCTAAATCTCACCAAGTAGGAAAGGAAAAGAGCAAATATAAGGACAAAACAATTGAGAAGTTGCAGGAGTAATCTCATATACAGCTTTCATTAAAAACTGTTAAATAATAATAATGATGATGGTAATGATCACAGCTCTTGCACATGTTCAGGCCTTTTTTCAAACCGCTTCTCACAGGTTGTCTCAGCAGACCCCCCATTTTCCTAACGTAGGAGGGCTGGGGTATGGTTCTCACTTCAAGGGCAAAGAACCTGTTTAAGCAACTCTCCCAAAGTGACAGAGGCTAGAGCAGTACTAGAATGTGGGGATTTTGCTCTATTTAAAACATCAATAAAAAATTTTTGGCCCTGGTTGGGTAGCGCAGTTGGTTAGATCCATTGTCCTGATATGCCAAGGTTGTGAGTTTGATTCCCAGTCATACAAGAATTAACCAATGAATGTATAAATGGGTGGAACAACAGATTGATGTCTCTCTTTCCTTCTCTCCCCCACCTCCCTTCCTCTCTCTAAAAAAATCAATAAAAACTTTTTTTTTATTTTTGAAGTGTCTATTAACTGCTGAGTGCTCTGCTGGGTCCTGAGGTCACAAGGGCAGCCTGACATGGTCCCTGGGTTGGAGGAGCTAGCTGGTAGAAGAGGCACTTTCTGTGGATGGTAGTAGTGGAAGTGTTTTATCTCTTGGTAGGGGTATCTTGGGTGACAGGAGTGTTTGCATATATCAAAACTCGTTCAGCTATACACTTATGATTTGTGCATTCCACCATAAATTTTACCTTAAAAATATAGAAAATGGAAACGCTCTGGAAGGACTGTGCCTACTTAGTAGCTGTCTGGAAGCAGGCCAGGGGTTGACCAGGTTGCCCATGGATACAATTCCACCTTTGTTGGTGGGGTGTGGCTGAAAAGTGTTCTGGAGACTGTAGACCCAGATGGTGCAGTGGTCTTGATGCCCAGAGCATGCGGGTACACTGTGGAGGGAGTTAGGGATCACTACATGTTTCAGAGAAGGAATCAATAAGCTGAGTCTGCAGGTGAGCAGCCGGTCAGAGGAGGGAAGACCAGGGGAGGGAGAATGGTCTCTAAGCATTCCTCAGTAGAGTGTTGTGGCCCAGCGTCACCCAAATGAAGAGGGGTAGAACCAAGCTTTGAATTGCTTCCCTTCTCCCAGGCCCCATCAGTGGCCCTTGGAGAAACTCAGACGGGTTCAAATGTTTGAAGCTGCTTCCCAAGAAAGGAAAAATCCACTGTGTCAAGGAAGGAGGGCCATGCCCTGAACCCGATACCTTTTGTCACCTGACATCTTGTGGGGTTTGACCATGGCTTTCCTCATTTAGAAGCCAAGGTGGAAGAGCAGATCATTTGCTGCCTGACTAACTTCCAGAATGCCTGGCCTCCTGACACAGACACTGTCTGGACTATTTCCTCTGAATGAAGAGGAAGCCGGGGAGGTGTTGCAGGTCTAGCACCACCAGGTTTGGAATCCTGGTTTTACTACTGAACTGACAGTGTAAACCCGGACAAGTTATCTATGTGGACAAAAAGGGGGCCAACATATGAAACCTGACAAGCTCGGGGAGGCCCACCTGCCAGGCCTTACAAACTCAGAGACCAAAAGTAACCACATAGGAAGGTGTTGAGCATAAAAATACCTAATTACAAGTGGGTCACAGCCCTGGCAGGTATGGCTCAGTGGGTTAAGTGCTGACCTATGAACCAAAAGGTCGCTGCTTGTGAGCCAGGTCCCCAGATGGGGTGCAAGAGGCAACCGGTCAATGTTTCACTCCAACATGGATGTTTCTCTCCCTTTGTCTTTCCCTTCCCCTCTCTCTAAAAATAAATAAATAAAATCTTTTTAAACGAAGCAACAAATGGATGCTTCTTTCTCTTCCTCTCTCTAATAAAAGTCCATAAATAAACATTTTTTTAAAAAAGAGCTGCAAGCGGTCACATCCTACATCTGCTGTTTTCTTCACAAAGGTTATTCTTTACTTTAAGTGAACCTATTGTCCTTTTGCATCTGAGATCAGATCCTTTTGAAATGTCAAGGTGATCTTCAGACCCCTCAGGGCACACCCACCACCAAAGCTGGAGACCACTGTAATCTTGTTCCCGGACACCATCTCTCTGTGCTGTAAATGCTAACTGCCCTGTACTCACAGGTGTAAGAGAGCATGTGTCTCTGTTTTATTCTTTATCCATTCTGAGAGATTCTCCTGCTTTGCTTTCTCCCACCTCTCCAGTCTACCACTAAGTCTCATGTAACCCCCTCTTACATCTCTTCCTTTTATTATAATGTATAAAAAAGTGTTAAAATGCCATTTTTTGGATTATTTTCTCAGTTTGTTGAGATTTTACTTTTGGACAATTGTCATCAATTTAGCTCAAATGACTCATAAAAATTCTCTACAGGTTTGGACATATTTAAAATTTTTTTTCAATTACCATCAACATTCAGTAGTATTGTGTATTCATTTCAGGTATACAGCATAGTGGTTAGATAATCATATACTTTACGAAAATGATCCCTCCAATATTTTCAGTGCCCACTTGGCACCGCACATAATTATTTCAATATTACTGACTATTCCCTGTACTTTATATATATCATAACTATTTTGTAACTACCAGTTTGTACTTCTTAATCCCTTCACCTTTTTTACCCAGTCCCTAGAAGGATGAAGCTGGTGCCATTTGCTATTCTAGCACCATCTGCCAAGCAGGCCTATGACCTTGTTACACATGACTGCCATTTTTCTCTTCTGAGCTTATGTCCTCAGGACTGGAAATTACCAGGAAGCAAGAACAGAACATGGCTAACTGCTCCCTACAGCCACAGACAGAAGATAACATTGGAACTATAGCTCACACAAAACCAACCCAAACCTCCTGTGTTACAATGCCTCTAACAGCCCAGCCATCACAACAACAAACCTCCTCCCTTTTATAATCCAATAAAAATTCAAAGCCTCTTCGCTGCTGGTGCATTTCTTTACACCTAGCCCCTTTCCATTCTTGGGAAGTGAATAAACTTTGCCCACTGCCTTTTCTTCTCTTTGTGAATTCTTTCACAGCTGCTGTCACCAACCACCCTAAGAGTCTCTTAGCCTTCCCCTCTGGCAACCATCACTTTGCTCTGTGTCTCTATATCTGTTTCTGTTTTTTAAAATTTTTATTTTATTCTTTAGATTTTGCATTTAAGTAAACTCATATGGTATTTTTCTTCCTCTGACTACCTTATTTCACTGAGTATAATACCCTATAGGTCCATCCATGCTGTTGCAAATGGTAAGATTTCCTTCCCCCCTCCATGGTTGATATATATATATATATATATATATATATATATATATATATAATCTCACAACTTTTTAATACAGTTGTCTGGTTTGTTGTTGGGCACTTGGATTGATTCCATATCTTGGCTACTGTAAAAATAATGCTGCAATGGACATAAGGGTGCATATCTCTTTAAATTATTGTTTTGGGTTTCCTTGGATATATACCCAGAAGTAGGATCAACGTATCATAAGGGAGTTCCATTTTTATTTGTTTGAGGTCACTTCATAATGTTTTCCATAGTGGCTGCACCAATTTGCATTCCCACCATCAGTGCACAAAGGTTCCCTTTGTTCCACATCCTTGCCAACACTTTTTGTTGATTTATTATTGACACCCATTCTGACAGGTGGTATCTCAATGTGGCTTTAATTTGCATTTCTCTGATAATTAGAGAGGTTGAGCATCTTTTCATATGTCTGTTGGCCATCTATATAGGTTTGGATGTTTTTACATCAATATTTCCTTGGCATAGTCAGCAAGATTCTAAAGAAACCCACCTAGGACCACCCTGCCAACCTGGACCTGGTGCCAGGTGCCAGCGGGGCCCCATTGTGCCCCACTAGCTCCCTGCTTTGCATTGAGTAAACTTGGGTGAGTTTTTCTTAGAATTCCAGACCTCCTTGTTTCAAGGTAGGAAGCCCTAGTTTTGAGCTATTCTTACAAAGTAAAAAAAAAAAATCCTTGAGGTAGCACTAAAGGTTAAGGGTTGAGCTAACCCAAGCTGAGAATAAGGCTTGAGATAACTCAGAGACAGAGGGAAACAATGGGTGACTGGTTTTTAATTTTGGCCTTTCAATTGGAATTGTTTACCAAGAGTCTGAACAAATCATTTTGCTGGATAAATGACTCTGAACTTGTTCAGCTGCAGAGATAAAGGGCATTTACTGCCTCCAGCTCAAATTTCAGGTATTCTTAGGTGACTGAGAATCTACGTGGTGTTGTCAGAGGGCACCTCTCAAAATGCGCAGGGCCCCATGGGGAATTACAACACAGCTATAATTAAATAATCGATTTGTCTGTGGACACACACATAAAAATTTGGTTATATAGCGCCCTATATAACCAAAGTTGTATTAGCACAGTTGTATTAGCTGGGGAGAGAACAAGATACGCAAAGGGTTGACGTAGCTAGGGAGGTGACATGGCCCTTGTAGCTCAACCCATAAAGCAGCATACTTCAACCCACCACCCATATACCTTGAAATTTCTTCAGACTCTGCGGATCTCAAAAAAAAAACTAAAATTAACATGGGAAATCATGCCACCAAAGCTGACAAGCCCCAAGCCCCTATTAATATTCCTGTAGATGTATAATTCACAGGGAGCCTTTCCTGCATCTGCTTACAGAAGAGGTATCTAGAAGTAATATCAACTTAAGATGGCCAAAATGGAGCTCTTTTGACATCTAAATTAATTTTGTATGCACAATTAATTAATTAATTAATTGGCAGTTTGTATGTACAATTAATTTTGTATGCACAATTAATTAATTGCCAATTTGAAAAAGCCAGCCCTAAAATAAAACTGAGTAGGAAGCTTACCAACACTTCATGTGTTCTTAAACACTTTCTACACTCTTAAGCCTATGTAATTTTAACAACATATAAAATTCTATATGGTTACTCACCAGTGAAGTATACTACAACTTGAATTCATGAAGATCGTGAACTATGTAACTGGACAGTACTGATGATGATGAAGGTGATGACGATAAGATTAATGTACTGCACAGCCAAGAAGAGCATCACAGCTCTTCTGATGGCACCACTTCATCAGGCACTTCACCAGGTGGTGCAGTATCTTTGCCCTGGGCCATAACTTTTATTTCTGCTAAAGGGGTAGGTGTAACTGATGTCTTTGTCCAGTAATGAACATAGTTATGGGGAGTTGCTGGCACTGCTTTTTATACTCAATGGCAGCTTCTCCATGCAGATAAGCACTCTTGAGTCCAAAGAGTCTCTGAAATTTGTCAAACCAGCCCTTGCTGGCACTGAATGGGGTTGGTCTGGTGGGAAAAGCACTGGACAGTTCTGCGTCCTCGTCCTCGTCTTCATCCTCATGATCGTCATGAACATCTGTGCTTTCCGCAAAACTATCATAAAGTTTCTTGGCCTTTGTCCAGATGGTGTTGGTATCCAGCGAGATATTTTTCTTCTTGCAGTCATTTACCCACAGGGCCAGTGCAGACTCCATCCTCACAATGGACTTATTGTGGGAGTGACCACCCACTTTGCAGTCTTGTTAAAAGTCATTGTTGCCATAGACCTAATATTCTTCTCGTCTTTCTTTATGTAGCGAGCAGTAGATTTGTTGGTTCCATGATGGCGGTCTACAGCCACGTAGCTTTTGCCTTCCTTTAACATGTCGAGAAGTTCCACCTTTTCTTTGATAGTAAGCATATTCCTCTGGCTGGCACTTGGGTTTACTGTCAGAAGCCTTAGAAGGCATGGAATGTTTGAGTGGCATTGTAGGGCCTGAAATAAATTCAAACTTTTACAAAAATTTCACAAAAACACAACACCACAGAGCCACAGTACATGCAGTGATCAGACATCATTGTAAAGTGGACAAGGAGAGATGCTGAACATATGTGCACACTGTGGGAGAGCAACAGACCAATGCTAAGGTCACTGAGCCAATCAGCGCCCAGGATACAGAGCACAGTGCTGTGGTTGGTCGCCATCCAGTCCATCAGCCAATAGTGTGCCATATACAATCTCACATTGGCAAACTTGCACAAGCAGTAGTGAAGTACTGCATTTCCATTGTGTACAGTAGGGCATTCGCTCGCTGATGAAATACATACTGTGTTTTATTTTATTTAATATTTTTAATATGTTTGAATTAACATTTTCATATTGTTTTAAAATTTAAAGCAAAAATAATTAAAATGATAAATATTATATAAATACCTATATACTGCAGAATCCCTCAATATAGCAAAAACTCTGCAGTACAGAATTAGATAATTTTTTTTAAAAACCCATGATTCAGTGAAGTCACAATAAGTGAACCACGATATAGCGAGAGACAACTTTATGAGACTCCCAAGACACAATTTACCTATTATAGCAGCTAGCCATAAAGGGACCCAGGTCCCAAAATGTTGCTGGAGGAAAATAAGATTCTTCCACGCTATCACAGGAAATGCACTTCAGGGGTCACACACAGGAGGATTTGAGGTATAGTGGAAAGATTTATTGAAGTACTGTAATAATAAAGGAAGGGCTTAGGTGATGTCTTATCCATGAGCAGGTGGTTCAGCTCTGTCTTGCTGCAGAAGAAGTTTGGCCTCTGGAACCACAGGCCTGCACTTGGGTTCACCATGCCAGGGAGGAGGGCCGGGACCCAGAGCTGCCAGTGCTGGTAGCCAGGCATCTGAGGCTCCAGTAGTCTAGCTTAGTCTCTGTTTCTATCCACTGCGATCATTGCTGCACTTTTGTAACAGAACCACTCTGGTTTCTATTGCCCGCCACTGAAAAAAAAAATGTGACTCCCAATGCCAGAGACTTATGAAAAGAAAAGGAACAGTTTATTTAAAAGTTATAAAGCTTCAGAATAATGGCAGATTCTGTTTTTAAGTCCCAAAGTCCCTTAAAATTAAATAACCATACACACACAGTCCTCCCTCCCCTTGCCAAACCAGGCCAGTCAGGGGAACTGTATCTCAGGAAAAGAAATAGAAGTCTGCAGTTCAGCTAGGCAGATTCCAATTCAGCTTCTCTCATTCATCTGTGCTCAGCTAGGATGCTGCTCTTAATCCAAAACTGCATAGTCCCTCCTCCTGGTGGGCTGGTAGGGGTCCTTCTGCATCCTTTCAAGCCACGTGACCAAGACAGCATGGCTGCTCCATAATTGAGTTTAAATCCCAGTGCAGGTCTTCCTCCAAAACTTCATTTACAACTCCTCCCACAATCGGCTACCTCTGCCAGTACTCTGGTAGCTTCTGCCTTTTTCTGCTGCTATTGTTAACAAGCACAGCTATTAGCATTACTAAAACACGGGCCAAGTTCTTTAGATGTGCAAAGTAATTATCAATGACCCTACTCCACTTCCCCTTTCCCTAGCCATATTAGTGAAGGTTTGGGGACTTCTTGGCCTGTACCCCAAGTTCTGGACCTTCATCCCACCCCTGTTACACTTTGGCCCACACAGCTGCTGAAGAGAGAGAGCATGAGACTTGCACCTTTGTTAAGCTTTGATTATATTTCTTCGGGCTTGGGAGAGAGTAGGCTTTCTTTCAAACTATCCAGTATATTTCCTGGATCTTCCCAGGGCTATGCTGGTATCTCCCCCTATCCAATCTGTTTCCTGGATCTTCCAGGATTTCACGCCCTTAATCTAGCTGCTTTTCCCCCCGAGTTTTCTTTACTCCACTTTATGGTTGCCATTTTTGTTTCTATTGTGCATGTCTCATAGTAAAAGGATCTCCCCCTGTGCAATCTGGCTTCTACTGTGCATGTGCCCAGCAAAGGAATTTCCAATTTCCTCCTTAGTCTTTTTTTTTAAAGATTTTATTTATTTATTCATTTTCAGAGAGAGGGGAAGGGAGGGAGAAAGAGAGGAAGAGAAACATCAATGTACGGCTGCCTCTAGCACGGCCCCTATTGGGGACCTGGCCTGAAACCCTGGCATGTACCCTGACTGGGAATCGAACTGCTGACCCTTTAGTTCACAGGCCTGTGCTCAATCCACTGAGTCACACCAGCCAGGGCTCCTCCTTAGTCTTTATCCCCCAACATCCACCATTAATCTGAAGGAACAGGCTGGTTGCTCCCTGGGGAGCTTGGAAAATCAGTCCTTTGTGCCTAGTTGGGGATTAGCATCTGTTCCCTGTAGTTTTGGGGAAGCTGCCCCTTCTTGGTTTATCCAGTTCAGTTAGGTGTGTGGCTCCCTTCTCTTTTGTTACTATGCAACTAGCTGCCTACTGTAACAGCTTTGATTCTGTTTACCCCAAGTGAAATACCTTGATCATTTAATATCTAAAAATGGACTACTGGAGGAGTAAAATCCTTTCCTCGTCTAAAAACCAACAGCCAAACAATAAAAAACAACTTAGAGGTTTCCTGAGTCTTACTGGATTCTGACACAATTAGTTTCCAAATTTTTCGTTAATGGCCCAGCCTCTATATGTCTTATTAAAATCAGGTCAACCTGACCCATTGGAGCCCAAAAGGGAAACAAACTGTAACAGCTCTAAAGAATGTATTATCTAAAATTCCCATGCTGGGATACCTTTTATAAGCTTTATTTCTTTTTATACATGAAAATAAAGGAAATGCTTCAGGAATTTTACTTCAGAAACACAGGTATTATCCTAGACTTATTGTATGTTATAGTCAGCAGTTAGATTCAGGAAAAAAGGGCTCTCTTTCTGCACGACAGCGATCCCTGTTACAGCCGTGTTATGCAAATAACCAGAAGAAATAGTTATGGGCGCTCCTTTATTTATGTTCTGCATTCTGCTGAATCCCCACCGAACTCTCACCACACTAAACCCTTCCATCAATCGCCTGGCTTCTCTTGAAGTACTCCGGCTTTTTGCACTTAGTATTACTTTAACTCAATGTAAAAACAATCATAACCCAGCAACTTTGCTCCCTTCTTTGCAGGATGAAGACATCCACGATTGTGTTGTGCTTATTAACCACCTCCTTGTTCCTAGAAGTGGTTTACAGAAAACTCCTGATGATGCTAATTTAATTTGGTTTATAGATGAATCTTATCTGAAAGATGAATGGGGCACATTACCAAGTCAGACATGCAATAACTTCTATGGCAGACATCACAAAGGTTCTTATTTACCTGAACATGATCTGGCCCACATGCTGGATTAATTGCTTTAACTCAAGCTTGTCAATCAGCCAAAGATCAATCAAATAGCTGATTTTTGCACTGATAGCTTCTCTGCCTTTGGTGTAGCTCCCAACTTTGGAATAGTGTAGAAGTAGTGAGGCTTCTTAACTTCCTCAGGACAGCCCATAAAGAATGGAAAATGGGTTGCAGAATCATTAGATGCTATACATCCAACTAAGACAATTGGCAATTATCAAAATGTGAGGACCTTCTAAAGTGCTCACCATGGAAGCCAAAGGAAATAATTTGGCTGAGGCTGCAACTAGACAAGCAGCAATAAGTAGCCAAATTACCTTGGTCAATAGACCTAAGAATGTTTCTTCTTTATGTTGAAGCAGTAAAAGGCTCTCTTTTATAGCTGCAGAAGAAGAAAAGAGGATATGGAACAAAAATGGAAACCTTTGACCCAGATAAACAGATATAGTTCAGATCCAGTCAGAAACCAGTCTTACCTATAGGGGCTCAGTTACCTACGCTTCAACTTGGGCATGAGCTAATGCACTGGGGGCCTGAAAAGATGATATCATGGGTTAAACAATGTTACTGGAAACCTCCTACTGTAGCTCATAAAGTGTATAGCAGATGTTCTATCTGTATAATCCTGGAAAAATCACAGGTCCCAAGGACTTATTAACCAGCTTAAAGAAATTGATAAATGAGTAACCGATTCATTTCACAGTGTGCTCCCGGGAGACGAAGCTTTCAAAGACCATGACTTACAACCAGATTTTGTCCATTGGAAAAGACCTTAGTTGAAGACTCTGCAGCCTTGTTGAAGGAACCTTATCAGTGGACATCAAAGGTTCTTTGAGAACAAGAACACGAAGCTGCCCACGTCAAAGGCAAACAGCTGTTCCAAGCATCCACAAGTCTGTCTTCTCACAACCTGGTGTTAACTTAAAAAAAACTGTTCGATTGCCTTTACCTGTCTGCTAATATTAGTCATCATAATAGTTACACTTGTCCTTTGGGCTTTTCCCAAACCCCGTTCTTATACAGCCCAAGTGTTTGTAACTGCTGAAAGTGTATAACTTTTGTATTATCCATAGCACTGTTTTTATGGTTTCTCATTTGAAATTTAATAGGAATGTTATTGCAGAAAGAAGGAAAGGGATATGTGTGTTTTTGAGAGAAGTTAAAATGAAGTAGTTTGTCCTAATACGTTGGCTATTCCTGAATGAGTAATAAGAGGCAAACTGAGAATAAGAGAAGTTGCAGAAGGTTAAAGGAAAAGAATAATGAAAAAGAAATGTTATGTAAAAATACTAGAACCCAATTATGGAAGTAGGCTTACCCCCTAACCCAACAAGGACTATTAAATATATTCACTGAGATGGAAGCTGAAGTGCCATAAAAATGTGGCCCCCTGCAAAGGCTGCCGAGGCACAGGAAATCTACTTACAACACTCTTACCATCCTCCGGGCCTCTGGGCATTTTTAGGTGGTAATTGTCATTTACACTGTTGTGTTCTTACGGCTTTAGGCTGATTAAAGCCTTAAAGTTACAGTTGCCAATTGCACAAGTAGCAGAAATCAGATTAATAATGATCAACACTTCAGTGCTTCCAATGGGAAGTAGATAGGCCACACTAAAATAACAATAATCATACCAATGAATGAGAACCCATCTCATGGTCAGATTGTGAAACCGGAGGGTGTATGGTGTGCCCTCCACTGCATGTAAATTTTATTCTAAATAGCGGAACATGCATCGTGATAGCCTGTAGGTTAGAAATGATCCAGCGTTACTTTTTTGTTTTCTTTTCTTTTTCTTAAAATCCTCACTCGAGGATAAAATCACTGATTTGAGAGAGAGAGAGAGAGAGAGAGAGAGAGAGAGATCAATATGAGGTAGAAACATTGATCCGCTGCCTCCCTTATGCACCCAGACCAGGGACTGAATCCACAATCTGGGTATATGCCCTGACCAGGAATCAAACCTGTGAACTTTCAGTATACACACAGTGGCACCCAACCCAGCCACACCAGCCAGAGAGAGTCGTTCTTTTTCATTTCTTTCTTTTTCAACTTTTTATTCATTCATTTCTAGAAAGAAGGGAAGGGAGGGAGAAAGGGAAGGAGAGAAACACATCAGTTGCCTCTCACATGCCCCCAACCAGGGACCAGCACTCAACCCAATGAGCCGCATCAGCTGGAACAAGTGTTTTGTTTCTTAGTGAAGGCCCATGTGACCCGACTGCCACCCATTTACCTGCTGGCAACATAAGAAACATTCACACCTGCAGAAAATATTTGGTCAGTTTATTTGAGCCAAATCGATAACAATTGCCAGGAAGCAATACCTCAATGGATTGAGAAATGCTCCAGAGAATGGCAGTTTAGCACCTTATTTTATACACTGGAATCAAAGGAGGAGCCATAGGGTGTTACTCGAAGTCCACTGTGATAAATCAGCGGAGGCAGGAGAAAGCAAAGTGGGGAAACCTCTGGGATTGGATAAAAGGTATAATGATAGACACATACTTCTTCTACATGTTTGGGTAAGGGATAGTTAACAGTTAACAATCAACATGACAACAATAACAATGAGGGGGGTTGTGGTCTCAGCTTGTGCCCCAGGAGTTTGGGAAAAGGGAAGTGACCTTGACATCCCAAAGGTCTGTTATCATAGATGCAGAAAGACATAGACAGGCTTAGTTAAGGTAAAGACTGGCCTTTGTTAGGGAGAAGTACTGGCCCAGGACATGCATTTTTCCTGCCATGAACTGCTTTCAGTTAATGAAATTCCATTTCAGACCACCGTCTGTGGTTACGTCAGGTCCCTGAGTTGGTAAGGCCGGCTCACAGGCCTCCCCTGAGCTTGTCAGGGTAACATGTGGCCCCTTTTCTTCAACGCTGCCTTTCCGTCTGGAGGGAAATTCAGCCTGGACTTCTACCCAAGGTTACGGTCTTGCCCCATCCCCGAGGGTTCACCACTTCAGCAAGACAAATGCTGACACTAAGACATCCAAGGGACACTGGGACCACATTATCCAATCAAGGTCACTAATGCATCTTTGGATTGATTTATGACCCAAAGGGGAAGTGTGGACAAAAAAGGGGCACACGCTAAACCTGATAAACTCAGGGTCGGCCCTCACGGCAGGCCTTACATTCTCAGAGACCAAAAGTAACCACACAGCATGATGTGAACATAAAAATTCCTAACTAAAAGAAGGTCATAGCTGGTAGTGACGTCCTGGGCCTGCGGCTTCCTTGACAAACGTCAATCTTCACCTTAAGTGAGCCTGTCTGTTGTCTCTTTGCATCAAAGTTAACATTCCTTTGAAATGTCAGAGCATCTCCAGACCCCTCAGGGCACACCTGCCACCAGAGCCGGAGACCACAGAACCCCTCCGTGTTGTCTTGTTCCCCCAAACATCTCTATGTGCTGTAAATGTTAACTACCCTGTACCCGCCAATGGAAGAGAAGTATGTGAAAGGACAAAAAGTCAGCGATTTGCCCAGCAGGGCTTTGACCTGTTAAACACAACTGCCATTTTACTCTTTTGAGCTTGAAGGCAAGAACAGACGTGACTAACCGCTCCCCACAGCCGCAGGCGGAAGATAACGTGGGGACAGACTGCAGCCTCCGTTACAACACCCCAACAGCCCAGGGGCCACACGTCAGCAGCCCCCTACCCTTTTTTATCCAATTATAATCCAATAAAGGTCCAAAGCCACACCCCTCAATGCTAGTGTGTCTCTCTACACCATGCCCCTCTCCTTTCTTGGAGAGGGAATAAAATCTTTTCTCTCTACCCAGTGGTGTCGAGCCCGCAGCCAGCGGGTGACATACAGCTCAGAATGGCCCTGAATGTGGCCCAACACAAAATCGTAAATTTACTTAAAACATTACGAGATTTTTTGTGATTATGTGTCTCAGTGTATTTAATGTGTGGCCCAAGACAACTTTTCTTCCAGTGTGGCTCAGAGATGCCAAAAGGCTGGACGCCCCTGCTACACTTTCTTCTCTTCCTGGATTCTTTCCCAGCCCGGTCACTGACCACCCTCACAGTGCATGTCTCTGTTTTACTCTCACCCAATCTGAGAGATTCCCCTGCTTTGCTTTCTCCCTAATCTACCACCGATAACTTTCATGTAACTCCCCTTAATCTCTTCCTTTGATTCCAACGTATAAAATAAGCCCTAAAACTGCCCTTTTCTAGATTATTTGCCCAGTTTGTTGAGATTTTGCTTTCCAGAAATTGTCAATTTGGCTCAAATAAACTCATAAAAATTCTCTACAAGTTTGGACTTTTCTTACATTGACATTTACAACTCTGAGCCTCCTACAAGCTTGGACGTTTCTTACATCGACATCCACCTTCTCTGAGCCTCCCCGAATCTTCATTTCTTAGGCGGAATGATGGTGGGTGTGAGGACCAGCGGAAATCACGTTTAAAGCAGAAAGCACAGGGTAGGCACTCAAGGAACAGTAACTGTCATAACTTGATCGGAGCCAAGGCTCCACCGACTGACTGGATTGTGACCCTCGCTGTGATCCAGGGAGAACCGTCTCAGGCCATTTTCCGCACAGCATCGCTGTCTCAGCTTTCTCAGTACCTGCCCCAATCGTAGGTGTTTCTGCACCAGTGTCCCGGGAGGGACCATTGGAGGGACTGTGCAGACAATGGCTGGCCAGTTTTCAGCAGCGCCCCCAGGTGGCTTAGGCGGCCGGCGCCGCCCTCTGACTCACCGCCCGCATTAACTCGGGTCCCGGACCACAGGCGCGGAAGGGCCAGCGGGTCTGCTGCGTTTAGGGTCTGACCGCTAGGGCGCTGGGGCTCCCGGGGCCCCCCTTCGCAGCTCAGCGGCGTTTGGCTGCCTCGGGGCCGCCTCCTTGGGCGCCCCGCTCCCCCTCTCTTTTTTGGGGCTCCCCCGCGTGACGAATGTCTCCTGGCTTCCCGTAAGGAGGGGCGGGAGAGGGCGGGTCCTTGCTAAAGAAAGCTTTTATTTTACTTCGCTTGGGACAAACGGAGCATTCCTGCTGGGGCAGACCGGACAGGGAGGAAAAATGTGAGTCTAGGAGAAACAAGTTTTAGAATCTTGTACCTTCTTCGAGTGTGGTAGATCTACTCCTTTCTCTCTTAATTTGCAAACCTCTTCCCTCCCCCTGTGGTGGTGGTGGAGGGGGTCATCTTTACCCAGGTAAGGCGTCAGTGTAGAGAACAGTGAGTCCTCATCCTTGTGCCCCAGGCGGGCACACAGAGGCCGGAACTAAGAGCCACCCGGGTTCTGTGCGGGTGCAGAGGAGAGTGGACTGAGGTGCTGTGGTGGGAGTGGGGGGCAGAGGCGAGGAGGGACGATCTGTAGTTTATATCCATCTCTCTGCGCTGGAGGGGGCGCCAGGGGCCTTGCTTCCCAAGATGCTGTGCCCATTTACTGAGGTCCCCTTGGTAAATTCTCAGTGTTGACAAGAGAAAAAAGTCCAGGTTTATTAAGCATCTATTATTTGCTCATTAATTATACCATCTCATAATCTTCACATTTATCGTCATTCTTATTTTACAGATAGGGCACACGGAGGCTCCAGAAAGTTATTGCCCCAGGAAGCACAGCCAGTAAGTAGCCAAACTGTCCACCTCTTTCCGCTGCACCAGTTTATCTGCCCAGCCTCTGGTTCTCCTGGGGATGAGGCCCTGCTAGAGTTCCTACCTAGATTACCCTATTTTTAAAGCCAGCAGTTTGCCGCGGGAGCTGCTCAGACACGCAGCTACCAGCTAGAGGTTGTGTTTCTTTGAAGAGAACATTTAACTGCTCATCTTGCTCTGGTCCAGAAATTTTAACACACGGATTGATTTAGTTCCACTGCCCACACTATCTCCTCCTGGGTGGGGCCTTGCTGAAGGCTGAGCCTTGTCTCTGGCTATCCTGCTGACCAGCCCTGGGCCAGGGCAGGCCTGGCTGAGTCCCTGGGTAGCTGGGTGTTCACTTTCTCCTGGAGCTCACTTGAGCTCCCCTTCCGCTTCCGCCTGGATTCAGAATGGAATGGAAGCTTCCCTCGCTCTGCCTCCTGCTCCCTATGTGACTGTGGGCAACTCACTTGTGTTCTCAGGGCCTCAGTTTCTTTCTCTGGAAAACGAGCAAGGGTGTTGGACCAGCCCACTCTAGGGTCCTATGGATGTGATGTAGGCAAGCTGCTTGTCCCTGGGTGAAGCCAGAACCACACTTACTGTTATGGCTGTGCCTTAGAGGGCCTGGTGTGGAGACTGTGCGACAGACAGTGAACAGGTGGTGAATGAATGAATGACAGACTGACCGAGAGTAGACATGAAAGGCCTCCAGCATGCAGGACACAGTATAGAATCAGTAAAGAATATTCCGAGGGCCTTGGGGCTGAGCTTTAAAAAAAACATTAAATGCATTCAGGATTCTTATGTAGTTCGTAGAGTGATGATTGGGTGGGTGTGCATGCTCTTGTGTGGGATGTGCCTCCCTCAGACCTTGTGATGGCATCAGCATGTTACCTCTCTGGCGTGAAAAGAAAAAAAATATTTAGCCCTGGCCTTATAGCTCAGTTAGTTAGAGCCTCGTCCCAATACAGCAAGCTTAGGGGTTTGATCCCTGGTCAGGGCACACGCAAGAAGCAATGAATGCATAAATCAGTGGAGCAATGGAAAGATGTTTCTCTCTCTCTCTCTAAAAATTAATTAAAATTAAAAAAATGCATTCAGAGCAAGGAAAAAGACAAGTCAGGGAGGAGGAAAAAGTAACTGCAGAGGCAGTAACGCCACCCAAAAAAGTGACTGACCCAGCAGAGGCTGGCTCTGGGCAGACTGGGCCTGCCTGAGGCTGGTGAGTGGGGAACAGGGAACAGGTGGCTTTCCTGTTTGTGTGTGGCTCTTCTCACTGGTCACAGATTCAGAGGTGCTGACCCTGGAGGAGGGGCTGGCAACTGGCTAAAGCCTCTGGGGACGTCCTGACCAGGGCTGGGGCGGATGTTCAGCCTCGCTGTGGGTGCTTCTCTAGAACCAGCCCCGGCTCAGCTCGAGCTGGGGTTGGAGCAGGGGTTGGAGCAGGGGTGGGGCAGAGGTGGGGCAGGGGTGGAGTAGCAATAGAGGAGTCAGAAGGAAGTGAGAGGCTTGGGTGGGGCAAGATTTGAGGAATTAGAGCCTGCAAAGCAGAAGAGGAAGCAGAGCTGCAGCAGAAAAGGTGAGAGTAGGCTGGGCAGTGGCTGGCCGGGACTCCCCTAGGTGGGCAGGTGAGGGCTGGCTGGACTCCTGAAGGCCCTCGGCCAGCCAGGAAGTACATTCAGATTTGAGGATACCTGTCCCTAAGGACTGTGGTGTGACTGTAGATAAGTGGGCCAGAGTGGTTGGGGCAGGGGCTGGAGGAGCAGGCCAAGCATTTGAATTCCAGTTTATTATCTTGCAAATTCAGCAAGACCCCAGCGAAGGGTCTGACTGGCTGCCTGGGGTAGGATTCTGAGAGGGAGGTGAAGGTGGAGCAGAGGGAAGGATAGGGGTCCTGGCTGGTGAGAGAACTGGCTGAGGAGCCTTTGAACAAAGCCTGTGGACCCGGCTTCCCTGAATGCTTCCCATCCCAGACTGGGAGGATCGGGTGTCGTTTCCAGTGCTGATACTCACTCCTCCCTCTGAGGGAGAGGTGTAGGGACTGTTTTATTTCACAACCAGGGACAAATGGGGACTGGGCGGTGAAGGAACCTGTCAGGGATCAATGGAATCAGGGAGCAAAGATATCCACCAGGGGCTTTTGTCATTTCGACAGCCTCCAAGCATTGATTGCCTTAAAGGTAGGCCTATCAGCAAGACCCCGCTGCCACCTCATCCTCTGTGTGTGGTCAAAGACGGGTTCCTGTGCACGCATCCTCCCCTAACCTTTGCCCCAGGAAAGTCTGAGTGGATCCCTAGTCCTGCTTTCTGCCTGTCCTGGCTCAGCCTGTTGAAATCCTGTGCTCTCAGCCTCCATTTGGTCCAGTTATCCAAGCCCAGCAAGTCCAGTTAATTAAACACATTCTCCGAGCCCCTGTAGGGTGTCAGGCACAGTGTGAGGTTCCAGCTAGAATCAGTCCCTGCCCAAAAGGCCCTCAGAGTCTAGCAGGAAAGGCAGGCAGGCCCATGACTCACTGTACTGGGCAGAGTGGGGAAAGGCCAAGGCTGCGACGGAAGAGGTGTAGAAGAGGCTGCCTTGTGATGCAGAGAACAGAGAGCGATGCTACAGAGGGGATTTCTGCGCTGTGTGTGTATGAGGGGCGGATGTGGAGTAAGACTAGATAAGCAGTAAGGCCCCTTGTAATGCTGACATGTGATTCTCTGACATCTGCGGTCCCAGTGGTTGTGACAGCTCCCTGCTTCGTGGCCTGTCCTGGGAGACTGAGCCACAGGTGGTGGTTTTCATTTCAGTCCCCCGACCCCATCCTGCCCAGTGCCACACTCCCTGCATAGACTGTGGATGGGATTGAGTGGAGCCTTTCGGGGGCTGCTGGAGGAATGCAGGAGTATCAGGCATGTCCCTCCTCTGGTTGAGACTTGAAGGTGTCGGGTCCTACTAGAAGGGAGCCTGCAAGCAGGGACTGAAGTGTGTGTTCCCAGGTGAGGGCTCGGAGAACTCCCAGACAAGGCCAAGGCCACTGTATATTCTGGCATTCTCCTTGGACAGCTGGGACTTGACCTGGACCTAGAGAGGAGGGGGCTTTGACGGACGCGAGGAGGGAGGTGTGCAGTGAGGAAGCTCAAGGAGCTGTGTGCTTGGGCAGAGGGGCTGGGAGGGCAGGAGAGAGTGAAAGGCCAGAGGTGAGGTGGACCCTCGCCTGTGAGCTCTTGGAGCAGCAGGCTGGCGGGGATCCAAGGGGCAGTGGGAGTGGGAATGTCCTAGAGTTTCTGATTTTATTTATTTTTAGAGAGAGGGGAAGGGAGGGAGAGAGGGAGAGAAACATTGATGTATGAGAGAGGGAGAGAAACACTGATGTATAAGTACATTGATTAGTTAGTTGTCTCTCGCACATCCCCTACTGAGGACCTGGCCTGCAACCCATGCTCCCTGACTGGGATTCGAACTGGCAACCTTTTGGTTCTCAGGCCAGCACTCATTCCAGTGAGCCACACCAGCCAGGGTCTCCGTCTGATTTTAACTGGTCAGCTATGTGGCCTGGGCATCTGGACTTTTTACAGCCCTTCGGGTCATTCTCACAGGCAGGCAACTGAGACCCAGCTCTGCACAGTTAACTGGCAGCATCAGAATCACCTGCAGCATAAGTTCAAGGTGCTGGTGCACAGGCCCCTCTCCAGACCCATGGAATGCAGATCTCCACGTCGGGGTTTGGGCATCCCTGTTTTCATGAGATCCTGAGGTAGCTCTCGCTGGTGGCCAAGGTGCAGGGCCAGGTTGATGGAGGAGCAGGCCGCCCAACCCCTTTCATCAAGACCACGCAGTGGCTTTCCAGGCCTGGGGCCTCGCCTGCCTGCGGGCTGCTTGCTTTTGAGTTACAGCCTGAGTTCTCAGATCAGTAACAGAGTGATAAAGAGTGAAGCTGACCACTGGCCCTCTTGTTCACACCAACTCTGCTCTGAGCGTCCCCCCCCTTCCCGTTTGGGCTGAGGGCTGCTGCCTCACCACTTCCGATGTGAGTCACAGGCTGGCTGCCCATTAAGGGGGGTGTGGGCACAGCATGTGACTCTCTGTGGGATGCAGAAATGTTACAGGTTCCTGCTTCCAAACCTTGCCCTCCCTGCCTCCCCCTTTGGGGAAGTGTCCTTCCCCACAAAATGCCATTGGCTATGTTGTAAGTTGGAAAAGGGAAGTCATAATTCAGGTGGTATTTTACACCCATTACCACTGCTCCCATTTGTCCCGCTGTCTGCCACTCAGACTCATTCCCTCTGCTCTTCCGTCCACCTCCCCAAAGACTGTCCTTTGCTTCCCCAGCCCCCAAGAATCTCCTGATGGTGCCAGTTCGCCTTTCACCCTCCAGTGCCCAGGCCCCTATGCCGCATGACTGGGCCTCACTTTATAAAAATGCTGTTCAGCCCTGGCTGGTGTAGCTCAGTGGATTGAGCGCGGGCCTGTGAACCACATGATCGCGGTTCGATTCCCAGTCAGGGCACATGCCTGGGTTGCAGGCCAGTTCCCAGCAGGGGACTCACGAGAGGCAACCATACATTGATATTTCCCTCCTTCCCTTCCTCTCTCTAAAAAAGTAAAAAAAAAAAAAAAAAGTCTAAAAAATTAAATAAATAAATAAAATGCTGTTCAGAGCACAGCATAAATCATGCTGCAATTTTTGCTGGTGTAGGGTCTGCATTTTTTTAAAAATATATTTTATTAATTATGCCATTACAGTTGTTCTATTTCCTCCCTTCATTCCCCTCCACCCTGCACACCCCTTCCCCCACCATTCCCCCCCTTTAGTTTATGACCACGTGTCTCAAGTTCTTTAGATTCTATATTTCCCCTACTATTCTTGCCCTCCCCCTATCTATTTTCTACCTACCATCTATGCTACTTATTTTCTGTACCTTCTCCCCCCTTCTCCTTCTCCCACTCCCCTGTTGCTAACCTTCCATGTTATCTTCATTTCTATGGTTTTGCTCCTGATCTAGCTGTCCTCTTAGTTTGCTTTTGTTTTAGTTGTGGTTGATGATAACTGTGAGTTTGCTGTCCTTTCACTGTTAATCTTTTTAATCTTCTTTTTCTTAGATAAATCCCTTTAACATTCCATATAATAAGGGCTTGGTTATGATGAACTCTTTGAACTTGACCTTATCTGAGAAGCACTTTATCTGCCCTTCCATTCGAAATGAAAGCTTTGCTGGACAGAGCAATCTTGGATGTAAGTCTTTGGAGTTCATGATTTGGAATACTTCTTTCCAGACCCTTCTTGCCTGTAAGGTCTCTTGAGAAATCAGCTGACAGTCTGATGGGAACTTTTTTGTAGGTGACTGTCCCCTTATCTCTTGCTGCTTCTAGGATTGTCTCCTTCATTTTAATCTTGGCTAATATAATTATGATGTGCCTTGGTGTGTTCTTCCTTGGGTCCAACTTCTTTGGGACTCTCTGAGCTTCCTGGATTTCCTGGAAGTCTATTTCCTTTGCCAGATTGGGGATGTTCTCCTTTATTATTTGTTCAAATAAGTTTTCCACCTGTTGCTGTTCCTCTTCCCCTTCTGGTACCCCTATAATTTGGATGTTGGAGCGTTTAAAGATGTCCTGGAGGTTCCTAAGCCTCTCCTCATTTTTTTGAATTCTTGTTTCTTCATTCTTTTCTGTTCGGTTGTTTCTTTCCTCCTTCTGGTCCACTCCCTCGATTTGAGTCCCAGTTTCCTTTCCATCACTATTGGTTTCCTGTGCATCTCCCTTCATTTCAATTAATTTAGCCTTCATTTCTTCCTCTAATTTGTGGCTGAAATCAACCAGTTCTGTGAGCATCCTGATCACCAGTGTTTTGAACTGTGCATCTTAAAGGTTAGCTATCTCTTGATTGCTTAGATTTATTGGCTCTGGGGCTTTGAGCTCTTTTTCTGCTTGAGCCATAATGTTTTGGTCTGTTTGCACCTATTACATAAGAGGGGCAGAGCCTTAGGTATTCACCAGGGTGAGGCGACCCAGTCACTGGGTTCTGATATTGTATGTGAGGGCGGGGTCAGAGGGGGGCAATGGTGTTTGTTCCACTCTCTCAGATTTCTGTCTCCTCTGCTGCTTCCCACAAGCAAATTGGGCCCTTCTGGTGCTGGTTCCCAGGTGTGTGGGCTTGTGCACCCTCCAGGACCCAGTGGGTTTCTCCAACGAACTCTCTGTGAGCCTGGGAGCTTCTCTCAGCACCTCGACCCTGAAAGTCCTTCCAATTGGTGCTTTCAGGCTCTAATTCCTGTCACTGGGGCCCAGGCCTGTCTGGCTGATCCCTCCTGCGCAACCCCGCCTGCCACTGACTCCGCCCCTCTTGCCAGTCTGAATAAACTGTTCGTTGTCAAACTTCCATACAGTTCAATTTTCTGTGTTTTGTCTGTGTTTTTGTTGCTAAAACTTTGTTGTCTTTAAACTTGGTTGTGCGAGGAGGCACAGTGTTTCCACCTATGCCTCCATCTTGGCTGGAAGTCTTAAATATGTATTTATTTTTAGACAGAGGGGAAGGTAAGGAGAAAGAGAGGGAGAGAAGCATCAATGTGTGGTTGCCTCTTGTGCACCCCCTAGTGGGAAACTGTCCCAAAACCCAGACATGTACCCTGACTGGGAATCAAACCAGCGACCCTTGATTCGAAGGCCAGCGCTCCATCCACTGAACCATACCAGCCAGGGCTCTATATTTTTCTTTATTTCATTTTGCATAGCCTTCAGTTTTTCCTCTATTTTGTGACCATACTTGACCATTTCTGTGAGCATCCTGATTACCAGTGTTTTGAACTCTGCATCTGATAGGTTGGCTATCTCCTCGTTGCTTAGTTCTTTGTTTGGAGTTTTGATCAGTTCTTTCATTTGGACTGTATTTCTTTGTCTCAGAGCACCTGTTACATTGTAAGGGGCAGAGCCTTACGTATTAGCCAGGGAGGGGCAGCCCATGTTGCAGTGTTGTGGCACTGTGTGGGAAAGGGCTCAGAGAGGGAACAATGCCTCGCGTGGCTCTCTTCCTGATTTCAAGAGACTGGCAGTTTCTCCTGCTACCACCGGCCCCACGTGCTTTTTCAGCCAGAAGTTTGGAGGCTTCATTTCTGCACACTGGAACCCTGGGTTGTATGGTCTGTCTTACTCCCCATTTATCTACACGTGAATGTGGGACCACCCAGTCCTCCAGCCTCCGCCTTGCCACATGTCTTCTCTGTCTCTCCTACCGGTCTGGATGAATGTTTCTTCTTTAACTCCTTGGTTGTCAGACTTCCATACCGTGCAAGGAAGGAAAGTGTAATTACCTCTCAGCTTTCTTTTTCCATTCTCAATAAATAAAATCTTTTTTTAAAAAGATACTTTTGAAGCCCTGGCTGGTGTGGCTCAGTGGATTGAGCACTGGCCTGCGAACCACAGGGTTGCTGGTTTGATTCCCAGTCAGGGTACATGCGTGTGGGTTGCGGGCCAGGTCCCCAGTGGGGGATGCACAAGAGGCAACCACAGTTATTGTTTCTCTTCCTCTCTTTCTCCTCCCCTTCCCCTCTATCTAAAAAATAAAATATATAAAGTAAAATAAAAAGATATTTTTAAGCGTTTGTCTTTAGCATATTTTTCCTTAAATAATTTTTGTCCAAAAGAGGTTTCTGTCACTGACCTACAGAATAAAGATGTTCATCATCCTGGCATCTAAGCGGAGCTGGATATATAGAAAGGACAGCTGATGCCTGGGGGTGGGTGAGATTCCTTGGAAGGAGTTTAGACTGAGGGAAGGTATTCAATAAATACTAAGTCTGTTAGCTGTAGGGTTTTTTTGGTTTGTTTGTTTTGTTTTTCTGGTTTTGGTAGATGTCTTTTCAAAAAAGGAAGTTTGCCATAAGTTCTCTTTGTTTGTTTCTTTTTGGGGAGGTTGTTTGATTTTCTTTTGTTTTGAAAGATTTTTTTTAAAATCAGGAATGGGTGTAGAATTTTGCTAACTGCTTTTGCTGCATCTGTTGAGATAAAAATAAAGAGATAGATAAATGGACCTACACTTAAAAAAACACAAAAATAAAGAAATAGTTAATAGGGTGATTATACTGATTGGTTTTCAGGTGTTAAACCAACTTTGCATTCCACAGCTAAATGCCCATTTAGTAACGTGTTTTATCCTTTATATTATTGAATTCTGTAAGTGGGAGTGTTTTGTGCTTTGTGTTCAGGAGTGATGTAGGTCTAATTTTCTTTGCTGTAATATATTTATCTGGTCTTGTCATAGTGGGATAATGCTGACAATGTAGGGTAAATTGGAAGTGTTCTCTTCTAGTTTCTGGAAGAGTTTGTATAGAATTGGTGTTATGTCTTTCTTAAGTTTTTAGTACAACATATCTGGACTTGAGATTTTTTAAGTACAAATTCAGTTTCTTTAATAGGTATTAGAACTGTTTCTAATCTATTTCTTTTTTTTTTAAGGCAGCTCACCTTTATTTTTTAATTTTTAAAAAGATTTTCTTGCCCTGGCTGGTGTAGCTCAGTGGATTGAGCACAGGCTTTGAACCAAAAGGTCCCTGGTTCAATTCCCAGTCAGGGCACATGACTGGGTTGTAGGCCAGGTCCCCAGCGAGGGCCATGTGAGAGGCAACCACACATTGATGTTTCTCTTCCTCTCTTTCTCCCTCCCTCCCCCTCTTTCTAAAAATAAATTTTAAAAAAGATTTTATTTTTACAGAGAGGGGAAGGAAGGGAGAGAAACATTGACATATGAGAAATACATCAATCAGTTGCCTCTTGCATACCCCTAGTTGGGGACCTGACCCACAACCCAGGCATGTGCCCTGACTAGGAATCGAACCAGTGACCTTTTGGTTTGCAGGCCGGCACTCAATCCACTGAGCCACACCAGCTGGGGCTCTAATCTGTTTCTCTTAAGTGAACTTTCATAATTTGTATCCTTCAAGGAATTGCCTATTTTATATGTTGTTTTCTATTAATCTCTGCTCTCATTTTTATTACTTATTTTCTTTTGATTATTTGGGGTCTAATTTGCTTTTCCTCTTTTGTAATACCTAAGTAATTGATTTTAGACTTTTGTAACATAAGCAGTTCTTGCCGAGAGAACTGTATTCCAGCCTCACGCCAGGCCCGGAGTTCCAGGTCTGGAAGCAGAGGAGAGGTGGCTGGGTGGCCACAGCTGGCCCAGGAGCCTGAGACCTGGTTTCCCCTTGCCCCTCACCAGCTGCGTGACTTGGGACTTAAGACTCTCTGAGCTTCTGTTTCTTCGCGTGTATAACGGAGCCAGGGATAACCTCTTGGCTCTTGGAGGTGAAGTGGCTGATAAATATGACCGCACTGGGTCACCTGCAGGGGCCTCCCCGGACCAATGTGAAGGGTGGCATTTGTAATGATGATGGCTTTTTCTGTCTTTCCAGATCCGGAAGCAGCATGTATGCACCCATCCCCCAGAGGTATGCAGTGCCCCCATCCCCTTGCACCCTCCCTCTTTCGTTTCCAAGGGCTGCCTCTCCTCCCGGCACCCCTCCTCCCCAGGCCTGCAGCATCTCACTGCTCGAGGCCGACCCTGTCTCCTCCCACAGCAGTTCTCCATTTCCGGCATCAGTGAAGGACCCTGGCCTGCATGTGTGGCGGGTGGAGAAGCTGAAGCCGGTGCCAGTAGCCTACGAGAACCATGGCGTTTTCTTCTCGGGGGACTCCTATCTAGTGCTTCACAATGGCCCAGAAGAGCTGTCCCACCTGCACCTGTGGATAGGTGAGGGGCTGCAGGGTAGGGGGCATCAGGGCCCTCCGGGCTGGCGTGGGTCTCACGGGCCTGGCCCTGCCCCCTCCCACCGCCCCAGGCCAGCAGTCATCCCGGGATGAGCAGGGGGCCTGCGCCGTGCTGGCTGTGCACCTCAACACCCTGCTGGGGGAGCGGCCCGTGCAGCACCGCGAGGTGCAGGGCAACGAGTCCGACCTCTTCATGAGCTACTTCCCGAGGGGCCTCAAGTACCAGGTCAGCCCACCCTGCGGCTTCTCTCGGCCTGCCCCCCTTCCACCTGGTTCTCACCCTACGGAAGGCCCGGGTCCCTCGGGGCCTGGGCCTCCCTACCTTTCTGCCCGTCTCCCTGTGGGATGGGGTTTGGAGGGCCCCGGGCCTCCCGCCAGCCCACTCAGGCTGGCCATCTGGGCTGCAGGAAGGTGGAGTGGAGTCAGCATTTCACAAGATCTCCCCGGAGGCCACCCCAGCTGCCATCAGGAAACTCTACCAAGTGAAGGGGAAGAAGAACATCCGTGCCACTGAGCGAGCCCTGAGCTGGGACAGCTTCAACACAGGGGACTGCTTCATTCTGGACCTGGGCCAGGTGGGTCAGCAGACTGGGACGGAGCCCTCGGTACGGGCACCATCTCTAAAAGAGCAGGGACCAGGAGGCCGGGGGAGAAGGAGAGGAGTTGAGAGAAGCTGTAAGTCATTCCAAGTGGGGCTGCTCCAGCCTTAGAAACCTCCCTTTGCTATCTAGCCATTGCCTCTAGCACTGGAGCCTACCTCCTTTTAGAGCCCTTGGACCTCTGAGTTAGCTGCCTGCCGGACCGTTCATTAATTTATTCACTCCTCCTTTCACTCAGTGAGTCTGAGATGCCTACTCTGAGCCAGCCCAGGGACCACTAATTGCTTGCCCTGGGGAGGCAGCCAAGGCCTGGCCTGTCACTTGCGGTAATCCATGGCAGGATGCAATGAGAGTTCTAAGAGAGGCAGGGGCATGTGCTGGAGGAGCTTGGGCAGGGAGGGACTCTTAAACCTGAGCCAAAGCCGTTGTCCCAGGAAGCTGCCATTTGACTAGACCTTCCCTGGAGGGGAAAAACCATTCCAGGCAAAGGGACAGGTGAGCTGAGGCACTGAGGAGGGGAAGGATGTAGACTTGCATGTTAACAGCGAGGACAGGGTGGGGGGACAGGAGCCATGGGATCGCAATTGCCAAGGAGGGGGAGTCCCAGGAGGAGCCCGAGAAGTCTGGACCACCTCCTGTGGTGAAGATTTGGGGCAGGAAGGTCCACCCAGGAACCGTTTGGAGTGACTGGAAGCAGTGAGATGGAGGCGGGAGGACCAGCTAGGGAGAGGAGATGAGGGCCGTGCCTGGCAGGGTGCAGGTTGGATGCTCAGGGATGGCATTCACTCATTCATTCATTCATTAAGTAAGTAAGTAAGTAAGTAAGTAAGTAGTTATTTTTTGCCTAAATATGTGCCAGTCTGTTTTAGCGCTGGGCATACAGCAGTGAACAAAGCAAAACGAAACAAAACACTCATGCCCTAATGAAGCTTACTCGGGGGAGCTAGATTATGTAAAAGATAAAGACATTGGAACATATGCTGATAAGTGATGTGCAGAAAAACAGCAGAGGGAGCCGAGGGGCTGGGCGGAGAAATACTCTTGCGGAGTGTTGTCGTGACCCTTCTCAGGCCTTCTTTAACCCGGGCCTCCCACTCGCCTTCAGAGCATCTTCGTCTGGTGTGGTGGAAAGTCCAACATCCTGGAGCGCAACAAGGCGCGGGACCTGGCCTTGGCCATCCGGGACAGTGAGCGGCAGGGCAAGGCCCAGGTGGAGATCATTACCGATGGGGAGGAGCCTGCCGAGATGACCCAGGTAGAGGGGACATTGGGGTGGGTGGCCTCTGCTTGGAAGCTGCTGAGAGGCTGTGACCAGCTTGGGGACATGAAGGCATTTGGCCACAGATTGGGCGGGGGAACATCTGGGCCACTGCTTGTAGGGGGCCTCGTGATTCAGAGTAAAGTGCCCCTGTGGGCAGATGGACCGGTGGCCTGGCAGGTGGGGCGGCAGTGAGCCCTCACTCACCTCTACTGGGTACCCTTGCGCAGGACAGTTTGCCCCTTCAGAGCCAGTGGCCCTGAGTGTGATGGGTGGGGAAGGTCTGGGACAGGTGCACAGGAACCCCTGGAAACCTGACCTGCCCTGACTCCTGCAGGTCCTGGGCACCAAGCCTGCCCTGAAGGAGGGCAGCCCTGAGGAAGACCTCACAGCTGACCAGACTAATGCCCAGGCTGCGGCTCTGTACAAGGTGGGTGTTCTGGACCTGCCCTGGGGCCCAGGCAGGGGGCGGGAGCCTGATGCACCACGGGCCGAAGGGAGAGGAGAGAGCTGTGGGCAGTTTGGTGGTCCAGGCACCAGGGCGGTTTACCCGGGCCTGGGAGGGAGAGGAGGAGGGGAAGGGGAGGGGTGTCTGGCCGTCCTGAGGAGACATACGCTGTTGCACTTCCAGCCCATTTTTGGAGGAGAATTGAAGGAGATGTTGAGCTTTACTTTTTGACATCTTAACATTTATGTGTAATGTGGAGTCCACTTAATTTCCAGACAGATTTGGTGCCTCTGGGCTGCAGTGATGAGCGTGATGTGAGGGGGGGAGTGTTGCCCAGGATTTGCCCATTGGAGCTTTTCTCCCTGCCCCCTGCATGCTACTTGGGCCTGGGCAGTGGAGCGGGCTGTGGTGCAGGCCGGCAGCCCCCTCCTTGGACAGAGGTTAGGACCGTGTGTTGGGAGGAGGAGGCCGATCCCACACTGCTCATCTGTGTTAACCTGAAGATATAAAGGCCTTTCAAACTGAGAGGCACCGAGCATGTATTTGAAATCAAAAGAATAGCTGTTGGGGACTCACTGATTCAGGCAGGAGCCCAGAGTGTTGCAATTAGGAGACAAAGGCAAAGGGTGTTTGTGAGAAAGGGAAGGGGGACAGTTGCCTCAACAGAAAGAAGGCCGTTCTGTCAGAACAGATAATGAAACAGTGCTGCTAATTCTGAATGTTTTTAATTTTCCGCCTTGTAGTCATCAGTCCAGTCGGCACCATACCTGCTTTCTTGTTATCTTTGCAAACAGTTCTTGGAAATACGGAGTTGCTTAGGCCTCTTCTAAATGTTACTTTGTCCTATTTAACATTCCAAAAGTTTGAGGAATGTATGTGCAAAGCAGTTCTCTGGGACCTCAGCTTCAACCCCTTTTTAAAGTGTCCGTGTTTATATTGTTTCAACACATCTTTCCCAAGGTCTCTGATGCCACTGGACAGATGCACCTGACCAAGGTGGCTGACTCTAGCCCCTTTGCCCTTGACTTGCTGATACCTGATGACTGCTTTGTGCTGGACAACGGACTCTGTGGCAAGATCTACATCTGGAAGGGTACGTGAGGCTCCTGCTCTCCAGCCTGGGACCTGGGCCTGCCTGGCCGCTTTCAGAAGACAGCCTCTGGGAGCTAATACTCCAGACCTGACCTCCAGGCTGAGGGTGTTCTCTGTTCTGTTCCCATCCCCTAAATTCTAGGCAACTGTTCTGACCTTTAGCATATCTGAGGGCTGAGGGCCTGGGAAAACAGAGCGCTGGACAACCCCTTTCCCACTCCCTTTGTTCTGATTCACTAGGTCTGGGCTGAAGCCCGAGAAGCCCCCAGCACCCTGTTCCTGCCATTCTGCCTTGAGGTGTAACAGGAATTTTAGATACATTAAATCTCACTTTATCCAGTGGGTAGTGCGTGAGCAGAACTTGTCTTTCCGAGACATTGTTTTGGTTGGACAGAGAAACACTTGTGTGGAGGCCTGTGGTCTGACTGAAGTGCTGAACAGAACCGGGCGTCCGAGGGACCCCGGGAGCCTTGCGCCTCCTCCACACTTGCCGTTCCAGCACGCCTTACCTCCCCGACCAGCGTTTAAACTGCTTGAAAGCAGGGGCCATATCATCTCTAGTGTCTTGATGGTATAATGTGTTTGCTCAGTAAATATCTGTGGGGTCAACCAAGGCCAGGAAGAATTTGCAGCCCTCGCTTGGTCAGAAGACAGAGAAGGGTTAGGTGTTCTAAGTGTGGTGGCTACTAGGTGATAATACTGTCGCTTCGGGGAAGTGCCGGCAGGGCAGGTTTCAGCTGGAGGACTTCAGCTCCCGACCTTTCTGGACAACAGACCCTTTGATTCTGAAAAGATCCCCACGATCAAGTCCCAGTCACATCTCAGCTTTTTTGGTTCCATGAGGTTGGGGGCAAACTGGTACCGGGTGTTACTGACAGTCAAAATTTTCTCTGAATACTTTGGCTTAATGACTTAACCATTTTGTTTTGTTGACCCCGAAAAACAGCTCAGTTTCATGTTAGAAACAGGATAAGGCCAGTTTGAGCTGGTTCTGCAGTTAGTGTTAATGAACAAAACTTCAGCTGGTAAATTTAAAGATCGTGGACAAGGCTGCATCCCAGCTGCGGTGCTGAGGAAAGGTACTGAGAGGAGCTGCACCAAGTGGAAGTCTCCATAGGCAGAAAGAGTGGGACGGCCCTGGCCGGGTGGCTCAGTTGATTGGAGCGCCGTCCTGTATACCAAACTGTTGTGGGTTTGAGTCCTGGGCACATACCCAGGTTGTGGGTTCGATCCCTCGATGGGGTGTGTGCGGGAGGCAACTGATTGATGTTCTGTCTTGCTTACTCTTAAGTCAATAAATACATACTCAGATTTGGGTAAAAGAAAAGAATAAGAGAGTGGGACAAAGTGAAAAGAACAGATTGTTTTAGGCAAGGCCACTTTCCCTTGGGGCAGGCAGGGGTCTTACCAGCCAGATTCCCTCACTGGTGCTACCAGGAAACCTCATCTTAAAATTCCACTCCTATGAGAGGTTGAAACTACAGTGAGGCTGGGTATTAAGTCTCGGGGGTGGGGGGTCCCTCACCACAAGATTTGATATGTTTGTTTTCAGCTCTGGAGAACCAACCACAGTTGACCACATTGTTGCCTTGGAAAAATGCCTTAAGCTGGAGCCCATTTTGTGTTACAGGGACTGCGTAAAGGCGAGAATGGACTCTGGTGTCTTCCTTTTTATGTGCCCTTCATTGGCATAACTGTTAGCCCTTGTCTGCTCTCTGGCATTAAGGGAGTGAGACTGGAAGAAATCGTCCTTCTGTCCCAGTCAGTTGTATGAAGAAGGCTTGATAATGGAGCGGTTGGGGCTCAAGAGGCAGGGGTCCTGGAGTCGCGGGGTCCTGGGGCCACGGCTCTACACCTCGGCGTCAGGGCACACTAGTCCTTGTGACTGCTCCTGTGGCCCTGGTCTGAACAGGTTTGGGTGATGAGAGCAGGCAGAGGAGCGGTTTCCAACTGGCCTGGAGCCACCAGGTTGGGAGAAGTGTCGGGGGGCTGACTCTGCACCTCCAGGGAGCTCCTCAGCATTCTCAGCACCTCCTGGTCCGTTTGTTTTAAAAGTTGCCAGCCATTCTGTGGACCCCCTTAAGTCTCCTGAAGAAAAATGGCATGTGGGGTAGAAAGTGTTCCTGCTCTTGTGAAAAATCTCCTTCCTCTGATCCAGGGCGGAAAGCTAATGAGAAGGAGCGGCAGGCGGCCCTCCAGGTGGCTGAGGACTTCATCTCTCGCATGCGATATGCCCCAAACACTCAGGTGAGGCAACACCTGGTGCCCCAGCCTTCCTCTGGGGCCTCCCTATGGCCTCCTGCCCCTCAGATGGGACAAGAAGGGCAGGAAGGCCTCAGACACAGTCGGGAACAGTCAGGCCTCCCTACCAGACTCCCCCAGTGGGGAAGCCCTTCTCTATCCTTAAAACGTACATATTATTTTCTAAAAGGATGTTGGGCAGCACTGCCTTGGGAGCCCAGAGAGTGGGTTTGCCTTTGGGCAGCTTGTGTGCCTCTCCTGGGCCATTGCCCCGAGCTGGGACGGCCCTTTCTCACCCAAGCTCGGCGATGCCACAAGTCATTTCAAGGTGAGCTGGTAAGGCTCATCTGTAATTGGTGCATCTGTCAAGCCTCACCTTTGTCCTGGAAGCAGTCTCTTTCCTCAGCTGTGTCTGTAATGCTTCTCATCTCTTGTCTTATCTGGAGGGGCACCCTTGGCCTGGACTGCATGGACTCTGGCCTGGTGCCTAGCACCCTCCTCCGTGGCTCTGGCTTTGCCTGGAGGAGGCAGAGATGGAAAGAGATGAGCAAGATATTTCCCTGATGTCCCCGCAGGTGGAGATTCTGCCCCAGGGCCGTGAGAGTCCCATCTTCAAGCAATTCTTCAAGAATTGGAAGTAAGAGAAGCATCTCCCTGCGCCCACCTGCTTGCCTGTTTGCTCCTCCTCCTGCTGCCTGGTCAGCGCCAAGGTGCCCCTGCAGCTGTTCAATAAAGGAGACAAGTGTCTTCCCCACTGTTTACTGGAATTGCTTGCCCTGGGCTAATTCTGTCTGACCCGTCTCCTCACAGGGGCTTATTCCCATGCTGGATAATATGGAACCCAAGGACAATTCCCTGCTGGAGAGGCCTGAGCTGGTTTTGCATAATTAAGGCAGAGGGGCCAGGAATCCCAGTGTGCCTGGCAGGTTCTGCTGTGAACCCTGTGGAGAGCTGGCCCGGTGCCAGGCTGCGGGATCACTTTCAGCCAGGGGTTCAGATCAGTCTCACGTTCCCAGCTGGGAGGAGGTTATGGCAACAGGCTGGGGATGCCTCTCCATTCAAGCCAGTATTTCCCCATCTGCCTTCATAAACCATTGCAAGGCAGCTTCCAAATGACATATGCCCAGCAAGCAAAAGTGCAGACGTCTGGCTTGTCACGTCGTAAGCACATTGCATCAAGTAGTACCAGTCTGATGAGCCCAGAGCCACCTCGGGCTGCTGGAAAACCACAAGTCATGGGGCTGGTTCTCAGCCTGCCTCCATTGCATCCTGGCCAGGTTGCCTTTCCTTGTCTAGGCCTTAGTTCATGCTCTTTCATAACTGGGTGGTAGCTGGAATATTAGAGGGGCTAGACAGCTAAATAGGGGGAATACGGGGTAGCCCCAGGGCATTCCCATCTTGGAGGGCATGGGTGGGGGGAGCAAGGTGGGGGCTGTGTCTTCAAGGCCTGTCTGGGCAGAAGCTATCCTGACCCACCCTCTCTCGTGCGCCCTCAGGGCCATCTGGCTTCTGAGCTCTGACTTGCTTAATTCTTCCATCCCAAACAGAAATTCTGAACAAGTTCATCTGGTTGATCTTGTGCCAAGAAGCATAAAAAAGTCAGCTCCCTGCATATCCCTTTCTCCCCACACAGAGACGGCCAGTTTTCCATCCACCTGACCATCTCCACAGAGCATGTACTGGGTTTATTGTTTATTTTTACTTTTAAAGATTCCATATATTTTAGAGAGAGGGGAAGGGAGAGAGGAAGAGAAACATCAACATATGAGAGATTTGGTTGCCTCTTGCATGCTCCAGCTGGGGACCTGGCCCACAACCCAGACATGTGCCCTGACTGGGAATTGACCTGGTGACCTTTCTTTTTTTTTTTTTTTAAAGATTTTATTTATTTATCCTTAGAGGGGAAGAGAAGGAGAGATATATCAATGTATGGTTGTCCCCCGTGGGTCCCCTGCTGGGAATTGGCCTGCAACCCAGGCATGTGCCCTGACTGGGAATCGAACTGCGATACTCTGGTTTGCAGGCCCACGCTCAATCCACTGAGCCACACCAGCCAGGGCTATGAACTGGTGACCTTTCAGTTCACAGGCTGGTGCTCAGTCCACTGGGCCACGTCAGATTTTTTTTTTCTTTGAAGAACACTGCTCTGCCATCTTGACCAGAAGCTCCAGGGATGATCTTACAAAGGGGAATAAGGGTCGCACCTAAGCCACGGCTCTGATGTTTTCAGGGCTGTGAAGCATTCTAATTCTCCCACGATAAGCCTAGGCAGACCTTTATACACCAAGAAATGTAGATCAAGACTTTTGCATCTGCTCTCGGAGGGCTTATACACACGTCCTGCAAACGGCCCATCAACAGAACTGCAACTTCACCCCTGGGCTATGTTACTGCTAGCGTCCCAGAGTGTGAAGCGGTGAGCACTGTGTGTGGAGAGCATTGTATGGAGAAGAAAGGGAGGGCACCTTCAGAGGCTGCCGGCCTCCGCCCAGTGGAGGCCCGAGTGGCCTGGGCCCTCGCTGTGCTGAGTGTTCACAGTCAGGTCTGCTGCGTTGGCCTCTTGGTGTCAGAGCAAGCGAAAGGGATCTGCAGGAAAGGAACCACTGAACCTGACACTCGGTCCCGGAGGCTGAGCTGCGGCCTGTGTTCCAGCCCCACCAGTCTCCCTGCCATCTCTGCTGGTCAGCTAAGCACCTGGGCTGGAAGAAGTGAGACAGGCAAAGGATCAGTTCAGGGTGGCAAAGGTGACACAGGCAAACTGCAGGCTCCAATCGCAGCCCCACCCTTGAGGCACCCTGCTGAGAGCAGTTATAAGTATCCTTCCACACTTGGTGGCCGTGCTGGGTGGGCCCTGCCTCCTGAGGGTTGGACTTGGTTGGAGAGGCCTGCAGAGGCTCAACAGTGGTCTCCTGTGACTTGAAGGAGGGCAGAGGACAGGACAGCAGCATAGTGGGGCTCTCACCTGCCCGCTCCCACCCCCAGTGCAGCCCTTGTGTGAATGGAACAGCGAGCCAGCTGCCCAGAAATGAATGCAGGGAAAACCCAGTGTGGACACTTCACACCAGTCAATCTTAGTAAGAGTCAGGGGCACCTCGCCCACTGGCTGGAGTGTACAAGAGTCTCTGGACCTGCCAGTGCGGGGTGGACGTCATGTGAATTCAGTGGGAGTTTGGCCAGGGCAGAGCAACCTCTCCTGGAACCCCAACCAGTGCCCTGGCCCGCTGGAGTGCATGGCTCTAACAGGGCCCCAGGAAGGTGCAAGGCTCGTCTTGGAGGAAAACACGTGGAAGCATCAGCCCAGAACAATCTTTTATTCAGTAACTGCTGATGTGTGAACGTTCTTCTCTCAACCAGACTAGAAAACCATCTCTGATGGGAACTGTGCAGCCTACATGGGGAAGCCCAGCTTGGAGGCGGCTGGGCAGCAATGGAGACACATAGCAGGGAGGAGAGACGGGAGAGAAGAGAGTGGGACAAATACAAGGCCGGAAACCCCAGGGGGACCCAGGTACTGGCCTGCTGGATGGAGGGGGGTGAAGCCAGCCCAGCTGCAGCCTTGGGTAGCTTGGTCTGGTTCATGCTGCCCACTGTTGGCTGCTGCCACTGCTAGCTTCTCCCTTCAAATTCTAACTACCCTGTGTTCCTGTCTGGTCCCTGTATGGCCAGCAGGGGCCTGAAAGCCCTACTTAGGAATGTCCTTCAATGTGGGGATGCATGGAACATCCAGATTGGGCTCTCTCCCCTCAGGATCCTTCCACTCTCATCAACATGACCTGGAACCCAACTTGGTAACCTGTGGCCCCACTAAGGTTCCAGCAAAGTTCTTGCTCAGAGGCAGATCTGTAGGGAGTGGGTCAAGTCTAATTGTGTCGTGAGGACGAGGGTCCTCGGCTCCTCTGACCAGGCCCGGGAGCTGCCTACATCCCTTCTGCTGAGCTGGGAAGGGGCCTGGCCCAGGCTTGGTGTTCCTGACCTGGCCTGCCCGCGGCCCGGCCTTGCGGTCCCTCAGTCAGCTGGCCTCGGGCTGGTCAGCTCAGCCGTGTGCCTTCAGAGGAGGACGGGGGCAGGTCACACACGCCTGTGAAAGTGAGATCCTTGGAGCGAGGGGCCTGTGCCCCATAGCACGTCTGCGCTGCCAACAAGGAGGCCTGTCCCTTTGATACACCGGCCAAGTAGATCTCCAGGGTCTTGAGCAGCCGCCTTGGGCTCTTCTTGGCCAATGCTTCCAAGTCTGGAACAGAAGACATTGGGGAGCAAAAGGCTTAAGTGGGCTTTGGACTGCATAGTCCGGGGCCCAGCAGCTCAAGGGAGTGCCCCCAACCCAGAGCCTACGGAGAGCAGCTGAAGGAGACTTTTGAGAGGGGGAGCTCACCCAGGGGGAGATCAAGGAATCAGATGTGCCCCAGGGGCCACACACTGCCTTGGCCAGGACAATGGCAACGTTGAACAGTCAGTCCAGTGTCGGACCCCGCTTCGACTCAGAAAATAGGATCACCACGGGTACGAGGGCAGAAATGCAGGGGAGGGTAGCAGAGAAAGGAGAACTATCAGGCCCCAGAGGGTGGGCTGGAAGGAGACCGCAGCCGAAACCAGTCTAGCCCCATCCTGGGTCCCCTGAGCCTGGGGACACTGGCAGTTCAGGAGCAAGGTCTCCCAAGAAGAAAGAGCACACCTTTGAGGACAAAGCCCGAGTCCGAGATGGTCTTCTGCTGCATCTTCCAGACCCGAGCAAGGTGGAGGAAGGTGGCGGCATAGAAGCTGTTCACCACTGGGATCACCTTCTGCTGCCGATTACACTCCCTGCAGGACAAGGGAGGTCATCTGCTCAGCAGGGGACAAAAGCTGACACCCGGGCGCCCTCCCCCACTATTCTCCCAGGGGAGCCGTTCCCCAGGCAGCCTTCACATCTGAGGCAGGGTTGGGGAGGAGATATGGGCTGAGAGACTGGCACGGGTGCACGGGGACTTTGCCTAGTGCCCCCAGAAGCCAGCAGGTGAGGAAGAAAGCTGGGGAGAATGAGGCAGGGAGGGAGGGAACCTGGCCCTGATGGGTCACTAATGAGCTGGGCTGAGGGCTGAGCAGTGTGGGGACTCACCTGGAGAGACACTCTTCCCTTAGGGCCTGGATCGCAATGCGGGTGATGTTCACGGACATCAAGCAGAAGGGGAATTGCTGGAATGGAAGTGGTACCAGGTCAGTGGCAGCCCAGGTCTTCCACAACCCAGCCCGGCTGGGGGGCAATGACAATGGTCATGGCCCACAGGCAGCACTATACTTTGGGTGCTTACACCTAATGTTCGCCATGACCGTCCCATCTTACAGATGAGGACACTGAGGCCCAGTGACCCTGAATATCTTCCTGAAGGCAGTGGAACCAGGATTCCAACTGAGGTTAATGCACTCCGAGCTGGTTTGCATAACTCCTGGGAGAGCGGTCCCACCTCTTCAAATCCTGATCCATTAGCTCTTGTAGGCCTTCCCCAGACCTATCCATGTGCCACCCAAGGACCGAGTCACCCGCTGGGGTCAGGATGAACACAAGAGTGAGGCCCAGGTGCCTAACTATCACTTCCTCCCTTCTCTAGGCTTCTGGTTATTTGACTGCACATAAGCGTTTCATCCAAAATCAGAGAAGATGCAAGTAGGTAGCCTTGACTTGCTGGCACACCCGCTCTCTCCTAACAGAGAGGCCTCAGAACTGGCTGTGAAGCCCAAACTCCCCAAGAGGGGGCGGCATGGAGTGCAGCCGGGGCACTTCACCAGGATGGGCCTCAGGTCCCCCTGTGGGGGGTCCACTGCAATGCTCTATTTTGGGAGGAGCAAATTCCTTCCTGTTTAATAACAAAAAAACCAAGCAGAGGGAAAGCTTGTGCATATTACTTTAGTTTCCACTGCTGCACACAGACAAGGACATCCACTGAGAGGGAGGGACACACAGATCAGTGCATTCCTTAGTTTAGAGCCAGAGACAAAGTCTGTTTATCCCATCTACTTCCCCGAGAAGAAAACCTATTACATGATGATGTGCTGTGCTGTCCCATGTGGACGTTTAAATTTCAGTTCATTGTAAGTTACACAAAATTTAAATGCCACTCTCTAGTCATCCTAGCAATAGTTCAAGTGCTCAGTAGTTACAGCTAAGTCTTAGGTGCTGTATCAGGCACTGCAGATCTCGACTGTGTCGGTCACTGCACAGGTCGTCAGGCAGCACCGGCCGAGCTGCAGAGGATCTTCGGCTCCACAAAGACTTCCCTCGCGGCCTTCCATGACACCTGGATCCCAGAGCCCGGCCTTGCCACCTGCTGGCTGTGTGTTCTTAGGAAGGCCACCCCCACTCTGTGAGACTCAGCTTTCCTATCTCTCAAAATGAAGAGGCAAATAAACATTAACACAGCAGGCCTGAGACTGCTGTCCTTAGAAAGTTTGCCTACAAGGTCAGCCCTTGGCTAGCATCTGGAAACTTGGATTTTGAGATATTCCCACCATTGCCTCAGCACGACTCGCTGTCCCTAAATTCCTTGTGCATATAATATGGTTTGTGTTAAAGACCTGCTTCCCCTTCTGGGATTCTGTTATGTGCTAGTCAGATGGCGCCTGTGTGACCAGCCCCCAATAAAAACCTCAGGCACTGAATTTCTAGTGAGCTCCCCGGGTGGGCGCCATTTCGTTTGTTGCACAATGCAATGCCAGAGGAGCTAAGTGTGTCCAGTGTGATTCCACTGGGAGGGGCTCTTGGGAGCTTGCACCTGGTTTCCTTTGGATGTTGTCCCATGTGCTTCTTCCCTTTGCTGATTTCACTTTGGCTGTGCTGAATCACAGCTGCGAGTCCTGCCAGTGAATCGGAGAACCTGAGGGTTCCTGGGGACCCTGACACCCAAATACAAGGGCCATGCTGGATACTGTCAAGACACTAGTCAGCACAAAAGTTTTATGAGATAGCTTTTATTATCTACGGTTTACATGTTCTATTATCCCACCACCTGCCTCACAGAGGTGCTCTAAGGAGCAATCCAGATCATATATGCACAGCGTCACCCTAGTAGGTGCTCACAAACGTTCATAATTATTAATGTTGCCTCAGTGTGTGTGGCTGAGGTCATTTATACTTTCATGTATGGCCCATTTAATTACCAAATATACTTGCATAATATCACCTCTTCCCTTGATCTTTTTCAGTCTAAAAATAAATAAGGGAACAAGAATATGGTAGCAACATAATTAACAGAAGAATTAAACCTAGTGTTCATTCACTTTCAGGAGCATTCTTTTAAAGCCCACTTATTAAAAAGCAGTGAAAATCTGGAATTCAGATGTAAATGTCTCCTTTCCTTCGATAGTTCCCTTGGATCTGAAAAGTGTCCCTTCGCTCTAAAATATTACACGGAGGCTGGGTGTAGGGACCTAACAGCAGAGGAAACCAGACCTGGACACTGTGGAGTTTCCATTTAAAATTTGACTTCTCTAGACCTGTCTCCAGCTGGGGGGGTGTGAGAGGCAACCAATGGATGTATCTCTTACACCTCAATGTTTCTCTCTCTCTTTCTCTCTAAAAGTAAATAAATAAAATCTTAAAAAAAAACCCAAAATAAAATTTCACTTCTCTTCATGTCTCATGTTTGGGATTAACCACCTTTGAATACTGCAGAGGAAGACCAGATCATCTTTGGTGGCTGCTGACATGGCCCCATGGCTGGAGATTCCAATTCAGTACCTCAGGGAGGGTCCCGGGCATCTGCACCCCCAGGGGTCTCTGAAGTGTGTCGCTGGCGGAGAACCGCTGCTGTCGGGAGCCTGCCCATGGCTGTCAGGAGACATGGGTCCCAGGCCCAGCTTCAACCTTTATGAGCTACCCAGCTTTGGGCAGAAGTAATTCACCTCTCTGATCCTCACCCTGCTTCTCTGTGAAAAGGAGATTTACAAGGATCATTTCTGCCCAAGCCCTCTGCAGGCTTGTCATGCTGATGCGATCAAACGGATGGAAACTGCATGGAAGACTATACACACTGCTGTGTGAGGGCTGCTGTGACCTGCACGCCCGCGTTCGTCCCTCTGGCCTGCATCAGGATGGTGTGGGATTAGCACTTCCACACTGCCGGGACCCCTGGGGGCCCTGGGGGCCATTTCCCCTTTGGCAGGATGTACCACAGGTACCTGAAACTTTAGTTCTCCCCTTTGGAGAGAAACAGGACGGGCTGTTGGCAGGGCTGTGTCCCCCAGCTGTTACTCCGATCTCATACTTGCCTCCTAGAAAACTTTGTGTTTTCAAGATTCATAGGATCTTTTTTTTAAAAGCAAAAAACATTTTATTTTTTAAAAATCTGTAAGGCTGATAAACTGCAAGTTAGACTGATTGAGGAAAAGAGTGAACATAAATCACCAGTACTGGAAGTGAACAAGGGCGTATCACTATAGAACCTGAAGACCTTGAAAGGATATTAAGAAAATATTGTGAACAACTTTATGCTAATATATCTGACAATTTAAGTAAAATGGGCACATTCCTTTAGAAAAAATTACCAAAACTGACTCAAGAAGTGAAAACTTGAATAAAATTTTTATTTGTAATTAAAGATATTCCCATAAAGATGCCCTGGCTGGTGTGGCTTAGTGGATTGAGCACTGGCCTGGGAACCAAAGGGTGGCAGGTTTGATTTCCAGTCAGGGCACATGCTTGGGTTGCAGGCCAGGTCCCCAGTTGGGGGCGTGCAGGAGGCAACCACACATTGATGTTTCTTTCCCTTTCTCCCTTCTCCTCTCTAAAAATAAATAAATAAAATCTTAAAAAAAAAGAGAGAGAGATTTCCACAAGGAAAAGTTTTAACAATTCCTCTGCTACTCTGTACCAGAACCTGTCTGTTTCTGTCTCTTAAGCAGGGGTAAGAGCCACAGGCTCTTGAGATCAAGTTTTATTTTAAAACCTTGGAATTAGTAATAGCTCAAGGAAATGTGTGTGTGTGTGTGTGTGTGTGTGTGTGTGTGTGTATAAAGCTGAACAGGATCTTAGAATTATTTTGGCCAAACCCTTTAGTTCATAACACAGCAAATATGTATAGAGAGGTTCAGAGACTTGCCTCAAACCACAGCTAAATGATACCTGTACATCCAGCCCTATTATTTAATAAGCTACTGCTTCTTCATATTTTCTGACATGCATATGAGAATATTGCAGAATAAATAAAAATCCCGGCAAATTCCACAAAGGCCAGCAAGCGAAGGGATGAACAGACTGGTCAGAGTGGTCGGCCTGGGTCCGGGAAGATCAAGTACCCAGTGCTTCCTCTCTCACCTTCCTGTCCCCTCTGTCTGGGATGCTCCTCCCTCCCGTGTTTACGTGCTTGGTACCCTCACCTCATTCAAGCCTATCCTTGAAAACCAATGAAGGACTCTGAGTTGGCAATAACCCTCTGCTCTGGCTTCTATATTTCTGCAGAAAGGTCTTCCTCGAGTCTTCATAAATCACAAGAAGGGAGAAACTGAGATTTGAGATGATTTACAGGAAATCATTAGCTGTGGGACCATGGGTAAGCCATTTCCCCTCTCTGGGCCTCTATTTCCCTACATCTAAAACGAGGACCAGACCAGTGATGGCTAAGATACTCCTCACCACCGGGAGTCTGCTGTAGCGAAGCAGAGTCAGTGCAAGAGACCACAGTTTCATAAGCTAACTGGGACAGTTCTCAGACCCCACCCGGACATCAGCCCCCTGAGTCATGACGACCACAGAATAAGCCCACATTCTCGCTTGTGGGCTCCTGCTGTATCTCCAGACCCGGTACTCACCAAGTCCCGCTCCTGCCTCCTCCAGTGTTTCCTGCTGTACACAGGCACATGTGAAATCTTAAGGTTTAATGAGTGTTTTTCCCCAAAAGATAAAGACATATATAGTAAACATTACAAATTAAAAAACACCCAGGTGGCAGGAACTGTATAATTATTTGTTTTATAGTTAAGAAGTTTTGGATTCGAAGGTCCTACCTTACTAAAGTTGTGTGTGTATGCACACACATGTATTTCATAGATTTAAAACACATAAGATATATTTATGTATGTATTATACATAATATAAAAATGTATTTTTACTTTTGGAAATCAAGTTAGTTTGATAAATAACACTAAATGACTAATGTGCTTGGCACTTTACATAGCTTACCTTTTTTTTAAAAGATTTTATTTATTTATTTATTTTAGACAGAGGGAAAAGGAGGGAGAAAGAGGAAAAGAAACATCACTGTGTGGTTGCCTCTCACATGCCCCCCACTGGGAACCTGGCCTGCAACCCTGGCATGTGCCCTGACTGGGAATCGAACTGGCAACACTTTGTTTGCACACCGGCACTCAATCTGCCGAGCCATACCAGCCAGGGCATACATAGCTTATCTTCAATTTAGAATAATTTTACAGGGTTGGAGTTACATTCACATGTTACAAAGAAAAAAACTGAAGTCCTGAGACAAGGATTAATATGGTCAACAATGCTTTTTGCACCTCGAACCTGCCCAACTCTAGCCTTATAAGATAAAATGATCTGATTGAAATGCTGCAGGTAGGACCTTCAGCCACCCATCCTCAGGCTCCTCCCCCTCAGGCAGCATAGAGGCACACACCGCCTGCCTGTGTCTGCGGAGGGCTACTGAAGACCTCTCCGAGCAGAGTCGGGAGTGAACCAGCAACACACACATGTAACTAGCTTGGTCCGCTGAGAGGGCCTAGAAGGAGTGAGATCTTAATAGCAGTGAGAATGCCTGGTGCTCAGACCTTGGTTTCTAAATATCATTCTCTAATTTAAGGAACAAGGGCTCCTTGGAGAGTGGTTGATTCCATGGCTGGGAATTATTCAGGGAAAATACAAGATAAACTTAGATCAACTTTTGGTGTCCAGAGAGTAAAAGTTCTCGGGATAGGGCACGGTGAAAGGGCCACCCTGCAAAAATGCTCAAATGGCCAAGATGGAACAATTTGAGCAACGAGAGAAATGATAATGTTGGATTATAACTCATAGGGTTAATAAAAATCCGCAAGTCCAAGCTGATATAAAAGTACCTGAATAATAGAAGAGCACAGACAATTCTTCTTACAAATTTTATTAATTCTTACAGAATTAATAAATGTAGGAGGATGAGGGAAATGGAAAATTGGCATTAGAACCGAGTTTGAGGAGAAACAGGATATTTGCATAGTTGCAAATTATTTTCCTCAACACAGTTATTAATCACAGAGGGAGAAAGGGTGACTCCACAGTGCAGACCCAGCGGCTATCTCCTTACCACACGGTCAAGGCTGGCCTCGCCAGCAGTGACATGTGCCGACATTATGTGCTCCTGATACGAGGCACAGAGAAGGGCGCGTGACTGTGGCGTTGTTACGGAAAGTGCCTGACCTCAACCTAGTGCTCGTTCCTATGGCAAACTGAACCCTCCCACTTGCTCTTACCTTTCCATTACAGCTGGTGGCTGCTCTCTCTTTCCAGGTGCTCAAACTAAAAAATCATCACTGACTCCTCCCTCTTCCTTACACCGACATCCAATCCATCAGAAATATATGCTGGATCTACTCTCTGAAGCCCATACGCTTGAGATTCTATATCCAGCCTCTGACCACTTCACACCACCTCCTCTGAAAACACCACGCTCCAAACCACCATCATCTCTAACTTGACTATAATGCCCTAGAAGAGCGATTTTCAACCTTTTTCATCCCGTGGCACACACAAACTAATCACTAAAAATCTGTGGCACTCCAAAAAATATATTTTTTGTTGAGCTGACAAAAAAATAGGTACAGTTTGATTCATTCACACTGGATGGCTATTGTTGTGTTGACTGGTATCATTTTCTTATTTGACGAGGAAAAGACATCAGTGCCCCTGACTAAATAGTCAGGTACTGCACGTTTTAAAAAGTCTTGCCGCACATCCGTGTGCCACTTGTGGCACGCTGGTTGAAAATCACTGCCCCAGACTATCCTCAACCTGGCAGCTGATAGGATCCATTAAAAAATTTCAAGCTGAATCATGTACTCCGGCCTGCTGAAAACCCTTATTCTGCTCAGAGTAAAATCCAAAGTCACTAAGGCACTAAGCCATCTGGTCCCTATTACCCGGGGACCTCCTTTCCTCCTGCCTCCCTTCCATCCTCCTTCCGCTTCCCTGCAACTCCTTCCCATGCTGGACACACTCTCCCTGTGGGACTGTGCAGTAGCTACTCCCTCTGCGTGGAATGAATGTTCTCCCTCCAGAAACCAGCTTGGCTAACATCCTCACCTCTTTAAGACCTGTTCTAAGTCTTGCCCTCTCACGAAAGCTACCTTGACCATGCCATGAAATACTATAACTCTACATTCTCCAAGCCTTACCCCACTTGCGCTTTTCTCCTTAGTGCTTATCACCATCTAACACAACCTGTAATTTCTGTACGTATTATGCTTACTATCTTGTCTCCTCTGCTAGAAGCTTCTTTGTCTGTTTTGCTCACTGATGTATCTCAAAGCATGAAGAGAAACAACTAGTGCAGGAGATGCTAAATAAATATTTGTTTAGTAAATGAATTCCAGGTCCCATGAATCTCAGAGAGATGAATGGCAAGAACAAGTCAAATCTGTTTTTTTAAAATGGAGGGAGTGCCACTTTTTACTAACTGTGGAAAACATCGAACCCAACCCCAGAGGACAGGCCTGGTCAGACACCTGGACCTACGGGAGCCGCTTCTGGCCTGTCAGTAAATCCACAGTCACCTGACCCTCAGAGGCAAACTTCCTCTGGGGCACACACACAAAGGCCGACTCTCCTCCTTCAGGCTCAGGGACTTCCTCAGGGAGCACAAGTAGAAACACGAACACCACAACTACGCCGAGTGCTTTTGTACATTACCTCATGTAATTTTCCCAGCTATCCAGCGGACATTTCCATGATTTCCATTACACAGATGAGGAGCCCAAGACTCTGGAACTAAGGCAACGCCTGACACACATGCTACTGAGGGGTGGAGCTTGGATTCCAGCATTGACAGCAAAGACCACGCCTGCTTTGCCTCAGCTGTGCTGAGTCCTCAGTGATCAAAGATTCTACCCGGGAGGCCCGCCCGGCTGCTCAGAAGAGGCTGTGCCCAGGTCTCAGCTCCCCAGCCCTCCCTGCTGGCTTCCCACCTGGATATGGTGACGAGACAGGCGGAAAATCTCCTGGGCCATCAGCAAGGTCTTTGAGTCCATCACCAGGTACAGCAGATGCAGGAGGGCAAGGAAGCCCGCTCCTCTCAGGTCTGTGGCTGGATTTGCTCCTATAACAGAAACCACGAGGAAACTGAGTATGATGGGGAGCAATACTAATGAAACTCCTGCTCCCATGAGCTTCAACAACTTAGTTATAGGCCAAGTGGAGAGAGCCTAGACTTCCCCTGACTAACTTTAACTAGATGCCCTTACAGGGCAGTCAGAAAAGTGGGACTTTTATCCTTTCCTGGGGCTAAGGAGCCCCCTGCTCTCTCTGGGGTATCAGTAGAAGTGAAGTGGATGTCAGTGGAGGCTACATGGGAACAGTGTTGAGGCACCCCAGCCCCTACCAGCCAGTGGTATTAGTGGATGCCAAGTGGGGTAACTGGGTTTCCACCCCCCACCCAGCAGTAGTGAGGTGACATGCCCCTTCCCCTACTGTCTCAGTATCAGAGGAGTCCTGCTAAAACAGAAGATTTAAAGAAGACCCAGAGTGTCATTACATGATACCCAAAATGTCTGGGATACTTGTTACACAAAGAACTAGAAAAATCTCAATTTGGATGAGAAAAGACAATCAGTAGATTGCAACACTGAGATAACAATGAGTTTGAATGATCCGATAAGGAGTTTAAAGCAACTGCTGTAGGCAGAATGAATGATGGCCCCTCCAAAGATGTCCCCATCCTAAGCTCCCAAACCTACCTACAGGTGACGCTGCAGGCCAAGGGGGAATTAAGACTGCAGGTTGCTCCTCAGCAGATAAGAAAAGTGTCCTGGATTGTCTGGGTGGGCCCGATGTAAGAAGTGAAAGAGGGAAGCAGAAACACAGAGACCTGAGAACAGACTCAGGCTCAGAGATGCTATGAAGGAGGAAGGCAGGCAGCCTCTAGAAGGGGAAGAAGGCAGGGAAGCAGAGTCCCTCCTCAACCCCCACCCCCACCCCCCCACCCCCAAAAGAATGCAGCTGGGCTGCCGCCTTGCTCTCACCCCAGTGAGGCCCGGCTCAGACTTCTGAAGCCCAGAACTGATCAATCTGTGTTGTTATAGCCACTACACTTGGGATACTTTGTTGCAGCAACAATAGAAAATGACCACTGCTGTTATCATAAAAATGCCTTTGATAAATAATTACTAACACACTTAGAAAACAAATGAAAAAATAAAGTCTCAGCAAAGAAATATCAGATATTAAGAACCAGATTGAAATTTAGAACTAAAAAAAAAAACCCCTAAAATAAAGAACTCAATGGATGGGCTCAACAACAGAAGAGATATAACAGGAAACAATCAGTGACCTTGAAGATGGAACAATATAAATTACCCATTCTGAAAAAAGAGAAAAAAAATAAAACAAAATGAACAGCACCTCGGAGATCAATGAACTATAACAGAGATTAAAAAAACAAAACCCAAAACCAACGACAGAGCCTGCAGGACCTGTGCAACGCTAACAAGGAGCCAGCATTTGTGTCATCAGAGCCGACACAGGTTGGGGCTGAAAAGAGTCATTGAAGTAGAAGTGGATGGACATTTACCAAATCTGGCAAAGGACAAAAACCTACAGATTCCAAAGGCTGAGTAAACTCCACATGGAATAAACCCAAAGAAATCCACACCAAGACTCATCCTAATCAAACTGCTGCAAACCAAAGACCAAAAAAAGAAAAAAATATTTTTTTAAAAAGGAAGAAAAGAGCCCTGGCTGATGTAGCTCAGTGGTGGAGCACGGGCCTGCGAACCAAACAACCGTGGTTCGATTCCCAGTCAGGGCACATGCCTGGGTTGCAGGCCAGTTCCCACCAGGGGATGCACAAGAGGCAACCATACATTGATGTTTCTCTCCCTCTCTCCTTCCCTTCCCCTCTAAAGATAAATAAATAAATTTTTTTTAAACAATGGGAACTTTTTTTAAAAAAGATTTTATTTATTTATCTTTAGAGACGAAGGGAAGGAGAGAAGGGGAGAAACATCAATGTATGGTTGCCTCTCGTGAGTCCCCTGCTGGGAACTGGCCTGCAACCCAGGCATGTGCCCTGACTGGGAATCAAACCTCGATCGTGTGGTTCTCAGGCCTGAGCTCAATCCACTGAGCTATGCCAGCCAGGGCTTTTTTTTTTTTTTAAAACAGGAAGAAAAGAAAAAAATATGTTGACAACAGAAAGAGAGAAAAACAAGCCCTTAACAAGCAGGGAGAAATCGTTCAAATTACAGCAGCTTTCTCATCAGAAACAATTAGGACCAGAAGAAAGCAGCACATTTTCCAAGTTCTGAACAAGAACTGCCAACCTGGATTCTATATCCAGACAAGCTACCCATTAGGAATAGAGAAGCAATCGAGTCATTCCCAGATGAAGGAAAACTGAGAGAATTTATTGCCAGTAGACCTACACAAGGAAATGGCTAAAGGGTATTTCCGAAACAGAAAGGAATGATAAAAGGAATCTTGGAATATCAGATGGGAAGAAAGAACAATGAAAAGAATACATATGAGTAAATACAACAGATTCTGCTTCTTCTCTTGAGATTTTTAAATTGTTTAATGGTTGAGACAAAAATCCTCAAGGCGACCTTCTCTCCTGTCACCCTCTCCCCCCCCCGGGCCACACAGTTTATCAGAGTTCAGCATGCTTCATGTCATGGCCTTTGTGTTTGTTCTACCCTCTCCCGGGATGCCTTCCTTCCCTCGGACATCCCATCTCACGGTGCTGGCACGACAGGGAGAGGACTACCTGGGCAACCACTCTAGTCCCAGAATCAGAGGTCCAGGAAAAGGAGGAGAACCATTCCTCTCTCTTACCCTGAAAGCCCAGGTCTTCCCAGTGATCTCCGAGCAGGGCACAGTCAAACCTGGAGCCCGTCAGCTTCTTGTAGATGGTCTGGAGGACTCGGCCGTGCACTGGGTCTTGGCTATCCAGGCCACCTGCCCCAAGACACACGCATGCTCTCCGTTGGATTGCCCTTCAGGGGAAGGCTGAGTGCTCCTCGAGGTAGGTCCAGACTGTACTCCAGACAACCTGTTCTCCCCAACGTTTACCCCTCAGTTCCTGCTCCCCACGCCAACACGGAAAATGCAAGACCCTTGGGGGAGGCTCCGTCCCAGGTGGGCAAACAGTGCTCTCTGCCTGACCTCACCAGTGCACTCACACTGAGCAATGGTCAGGACCAAGTCCCTTTCTTCACGGAGGCCCTGGTGGAGCTTTGGAGGCCCGAAGAGGCAGTGCCGGAGGGCAGCAAGCCCAGTCCTTCGAACTGTTGGTTGGATTCTTTTCTGGGGAGAAAGTTGCAGGTAATGGGCAGCGTGCTGGGTTCACCTGCTTTGATGAACATTTATCATCAGGCTGAGTACAGAGACCGTTACTGCAGAAAGAAGTACTTCCCCTAGGCTGGTCTCTGGGCCAGGGGAAGGGGGTAGAAATGTGAAGCACCTGTGGACTCCCTGGAGACGGGCTCTCTCAGCTCCCAGGTTCTTTGTAAGAGAGAGAGAGGTGCCCAGGCCTGAGCGTTATCAATCAGTTGCCTGCGTTTGGTCCTTTGGGCTCTTCCAGAACTAGCTAGTCCACTGACCGTCACGGAGGCTAGAGCACTGGCTGTGGGGACTCCCCCACGTGGCCTCGCAAACACCAGACTGGGTTTCCCAGCAGGGCTGTGTGTACGTAGCCTTTGCGTGTCTGTCTGTCGCTGTCTCTCCACAAAGGACAGTTTTTAAAATCTAGCAGCACTCTCGGATTCCAGGATGAGACAGCCAGTGGGGCCAGGAGTTTAGAGGAGACCTCTTTTTGGAGCTAGATACTTCAGAGGGGTAGCCAGAGCCTGTGCCACCACTACAACCAGCCCTTCCTAAACCAGGCCATGCTGACTTCTCATCACTCAGGGCCACTGCCATGGGTCTTCTAACAAAGTGATTTGGGCAGCTTCTGGCAACCTGACTCCTGTCTTTTTAGCCTCTCTCTTGGGCCAGGTTCCAGGTAGAAGATCAAAAATCCCACTCCTCTAAACTTACTCCTGGTCACTCAAGATGCCCCAGAAAGCTTGCCAGCTGTAACTCTCAATATTCTTTCTTTTCTCAATCCCACATAGTTTTTTATATTCCCAGATAGCTTCTGATACCTTGAAGGAATGGAAGATTTTCTTACATTAGCCACAAATAACTCAGCTCTCTGGACAGTCTGCCTCGCTTCCCCAAGGAACTGCCTAGCATTTGATTCCAGACCTCCCATCCCTATGATGGGACCTCTGTATGACGGGGTCACACAAGCTCCAGGCCACAGTCCCAGAAAGGCTGCTGGGGCCCTGCATAAACACGAGTCTTTGGCAACCAGGACCCCGTGCCCTGTCCTGGTGGGATAAAAACCTGACTCCTGGAAGAAGGTGCTTTGCTTGGGACCCCAAAACTCCCTACGGTCATACCTTGAAGGAGGAGAGGTCAGCAGTCTGGAAATGCTGCAGGGCCTCACTGAAGGAGATAAGCTGCCCAGGCTGGTCTGAGCTGCTCTGGCCCCCTGCAACAAAACAAAGAGGAAGACACCCCAGCATTTACAACAGTTGAAATTCTGTCAGCAAACATTTACTGGGGCCTTCCAGTTGTCACCTCTAAGCCCAGACCTGGCTTCCAGCTATAAACATCAGACACCCAAAGCTACTACAACTAATCCTCTTTCAGGGGGCTGGCATCGTCTGCTGGGCCAACCCCCCTTTCAGACTGCCCACCTATGCAGCGAGGAGGAACAGGTATGCCCCTCAGGGGCTCCCTAAATTCTACCCGTCTGTGAGGTGGCAAGTCACTGACTGGAAGTAGGTACCCACATAAGAATGTGCCACAGGTTTGCTTAGGGGTCTTTCTCAATTTCTTTTCTCGCACTGTGCATATGAATGACCCCCTCTCTATCCTCCGTTCCAGTCCATAGGGAATTAACTCGTCAGTTAACAGTAACATCTCTCCAGGAGCTCAAGTGGGGCTCAGGCTAGACGTGGGTCCTAGTTCTGCTTCCCTCTAGCTCTCAGAAAGGGAGGTGAGACCATTTTTACCAAGCCCTTCAGGCCTTCCAGCAGATGGCTTCAGCCCCCAACTTCAGAGACTTCCTTGTACCGTGAACAAGCTGCTCAACTTTACACAGGGGCCCTGGTGGCCCGCCTCCATCCTTCCGCCTGATCTCAGCGCCCTACGGAGGCAGACCCTGACCATGGTCCTCCCTGCCTTCTCTCAGCCCTCTCCCAGAAGCATTCTTCCCATTCCCTCCAGAATGTCATCTTTGGCTTTGGAAGTTTTATTCTATGTCACAAAGGTCAAATAAGACCACTCGGGAATTCTGTCTCCTAATCCCAGAGTCACAGTGACACCAGCCTCACATGTAAGACAGAGCCTTTACCAACAGCTGATTACATGGAGATGTTTATTCTTGAAGTTACCTGTCTCTGGCTGGATGTTGTCCACGGCTTCCCATTCTCCTTGGGCTTTGAGCACCTCTGTACTCACAACTGCAATGGTGAGAAAAGGAGACCCTCTGAGATCTAGGTAGTCAGGATCACTGAGCCCCCAGCTGTATACGCCTGCCTTGGGTCTTGTTGCCCTTAGGCCCCCTCTTCACATGGCTGCCAGAGTGAGCTATTGAAAAGGCAGATCTGATGTCCCACTTGCTCAAAACCCTTTAACTCTCAAGGTAAAAGCCAACTGTTCGGCATAGCATCCAAGTACCTTCACACTCTGGACCCTTTGTACCTCTCTAGCTCTGCCCTGGGACACACAGAACTACCTAGTTCCTCCGCACTTCCCACCATCAGGCCCTGGCACAGACTGCTCTCCCTCTGCTGAGCTGGCACCCTGGGTTCCAGCCCCTCTGCTGTAGCTCCCTCCCACCCTTCCGTCAGATCTGAGTATCGCCCTCACCCAGATGCCTCGTCACAATGCTGCGACCGTCCTGCTCACAGCACTGGGCGCTGCAGGACGGCAGGGCTCTCAGAACCCAGCGCACTGGCTGACACACCGTATGCATTCAACAAGCATTTGATGAATAAATAACAGCACGATGAAAGGGGGGGGTAGGGAGCCCTGGCTGATGTAGCTCAGTGGATTGAGCGCGGGCCTGCGAACCACACGATCACGGTTCAATTCCCAGTCAGGGCACATGCCTGGGTTGCAGGCCAGTTCCCAGCAGGGGATACACGAGAGGCAACCACACATAGATGTTTCTCTCCTTCTCTCCTTCCCTTCCCCTCTAAAGAATCTTAAAAAAAGGGGGGGGGGTAGGGAAGCAGAGGGAAAAAAGAAGCAGGACAGTCCCTCTATAGCCACTACACTGCCCTTGTCTCCAAAGCACAAGTCACTCTCAAGCCCAAACTGCCAGTGGTTGTCCTGTCCCTGGCTTTTCCCATTTGCTGGGAGGACATTAACAAAGAGTGGAAAGGATGAAGGTCTTCAGTCAAATACCCCAAGTCGTGATCCCTCCAGCCTCAGTGGTAAAAGCGGTTTAGAAATGGTCCTTTCTGCCTCGAATGCTTGGCTGAGGGCATCCCATGATGATAAACTGTTTTGAAAGTACACTTGCAAATTAAATAAAATCCTACCCCAAACTCAGAAGACTAGTGGATAATGAGGAAGAGAGGGCTGCTAGGGGGCAGTAGAGGACAGTTGCTAAAAGCACACTGGAGCTCACTGCTCGCGCACGTCTTCATCTCCACCACGCACTAGCTGTTTTCTCCGGGCAAGTCACTTAACCATCTACCATCACTCACGGGACTACTGTAAGGATGATGTAACTCTTCAACTTCTCAGGGGAGTATGTGGCTGAAAGGTTATGTGCTCAAAATATATTCACTATGGTCACAGCTAATATATGGTCACAGCAATATGTGGTCACAGTAGTGGACGTGGGCCCAGAGGGCAGTGAACGGTGGTGGCAGATGAGATGAGTCTAGAGTCCTGAATGTCTGGGCCTCTGGAAAATGCAGTCTTGCCAGCCCCAAACTCTGGGCTGGGCAGCAGACACAGAGCCTCAGGGCTTCCAAGCTGGCTAACTTCAACAGGATACAGAACACTCAACCATGAATGGCAAAACAAACAAACAAACAAACAAACAAACAAACAAACAAACCAAACTCGTTTCCAGCACACTGGACCCTTGGGAGATAAAAATGAGGGACAAAGTGGCTGAACAGGAGAGTGGAACAGCAGCAGTGAATGCTCGTTATGATGCTGAAGGGGGCTCCTCACCCCTTATCCCTCAGCCACACCCAGGTTTACTGACTCTTCACCCTTCAGGTCCTTGTGACAAGCAACTTGACCAGTCTTTCACCCCACACACCCCCACCAACAAACAACTCGACAGGCTGTAATCGAGGAGCAAAAACCTCACCAGCAAGGGTATGGGACTTAGCTGTGAACGTACATTAGTCAACTGAAAGTACAAGTCTCAACCTAGTGACTGCCCGGTAACCGAGGCACCTGGCCATCTGGTGACTACAACTGGAGACAAACATCCAAACCGTGTGTCTCCTTTCCTTTTGAAACCAGGCAGACTCCTTCTCCATCTGAAGATGATACTTATGTGAATGCTAATTTCCTCCAGACAGACCACACAGGCAACACAGAAATATTCAGGGTAATAAATGCAGCTCACTTTAGGTATGATTCTATGTCTTTTTTCCTTTTTTCAACTGCCTCTTTATTTAAGCTCTCCACTTACTCATGTAGTAAACAGCACTGCTGACTTAGTCAGCCTACTATTTAAATAAGCTGGGGGCAATCTCAAAAAAATTATAATTGTTTAATAAAATTAAAAATATATGGCACATAACACCAGCTGTATTGAAATGTAAAATATTTTGGCATTTAAGGTAAAAAATCTCTAATAAATGTTAGGTTTGTCACCACACAGTAAAAATAAACTACTATTAAAATATACTTCATCAACTTCCAAATAATTCTTCTACTTTGGAGTATTTTTAAAAAGTCTCGTATTGCCCTGGCTGGTGTAGCTCAGTGGATTGAGCTCGGGCCTGCAAACCAAAAGACCGTGGTTTGATTCCCAGTCAGGGCACATGCCTGGGTTGCAGGCCAGTTCCCAGCAGGGGACACACGAGAGGCAACCATACATTGATATTTCTCTCCCTCTTTCTTTCCCTTCCCATGTAAAGATAAATAAATAAAATCTTTAAAAAGAAAGCCTCACATTTTTGGAGATTACATTTTGTTTGCAAGCTCTCACTGTGACTTACATTCTGTGTGCTAAGCAATTTACCTTATTTCATTTAATCCTTATAAAATCCCCATCATACATGTTCTATAAATGATAAAAGTGAGGGTTAGAAAGGTTGTGTAACTTGCTCCAGCTCATGTAGCTGGTGGGTGAGAGAGCCAGTATTTAAGTCAAAGCTATTTGGCTCCGGCAGCGGTGCTTCTGAATTGGTGACTGTGCCTTTCTGTGGAATGAACTTTAAATATAGTGATGTAGGAAAGAACCATGTAAAGCAGGTAAAATAGGATGTTTTTGCAAAACCTTTTTGCATATACTATCTCATTTCATTATCATAATATCCTTTGAAGGATAGAAGAGGCATTAATACTTCCACCATGGACACAGAGATTTCATGATTTGCCCAAAGGCACACAGTGGTAAGTCACTAGCAGGGCGAGTGGGGCTAGATTAGAACTCAGATCTTTTGACCTCCAGTGTTGATTCTAATTCTCCTTGAATAATGATAAATCTACAAACTTCTGTAGGACAAGTAGTGAGAAATTCAAATGATGAAAAGCAGATCCATGGGGGGCTCTGACCTGGGCCCCACCCAGGCCCCAGGGGCCCCAAAAGGACCTTACCTTCCGGCGCCCATCCACAGGCTTCTGCTGTCAGGGCCTGAAGGACACGGTGGCTCTTCAACTGCGAGATCTGTAGGGGGGGCGATCTTTAGTATGAAAGTGGAACCGATGTCCCCCCTCCACACAAACACACCCCACCCACTCTACTCATTGTCTTTGAAGCTGGAGGCCAGAAGCATCTAGTCTACTCTGATGGGCTGATTAAAGCCAGTCTTAAAGAGAGGCCCCCAGAACACTCCAACTACGATGAGAAGTTGGGTGATGTGGGGATAAGCGTTTGCCTGCCATGAATAGTAAACAAACAAAAATGCACACAACCCAGCTGACACTGCGGTATGCCTTTGCTATTCCTGCTGCACTTTATATTCTGCTTCACTACAGCAATGATCTTATGAGACAGAGCTTGTTTTGCTTCTTTGTGCCCTACACGCCTTCCCCTGAGTGTGAGCTCCCAGAGGACTGAGTCTATGCCATCTGTGTCATGTCTTCCTGGTACCACACAGTGGCGTGCAACAAAAACTTATATTGCCAGGAGGCACTACGGTGTGGGCAATATGTACAGGAATTTCTCGGAAAGCCAGAAAAGTGCTGTTGTCCTCATCACTTGGTGGACAGTACCCAGCAGACACACCTTCAATCTGAAAGACAAACAACGGTCACTCTCCTGGGCACATGCCAGTCCCAAAGACAACAGCTTAAATGTCACACCTTTACCCAGTACCACACACACACAAAAGTGGGTGAACTCCTAAGACATTAACTACAAGGAATACTAGAAAAGAAATTTTAAAAACTGCAAAAAGCTGAGTTAATGTTATCTCAAAATTCTTTTTTTTTTTTTTTCCAAAATTCTTATATACCCCTGGCTGGTGTGGCTCAGTGGGGTGAGTGCCAGCCTGCAAAGCAAGGGGATCACTGGTTTGATTCCTAGTCAGGGCACATGCCTTGGTTCCCAGTAGGGCGCGTGAAAGAGGCAACCACACATTGATGTTTCTCTCCCTCTCTTCCTCCTTTCCCCTCCCTAAAAATAAACAAATAAAATCTTAAAAATATTCTTATACAGATATACAGATTTCTTGGTTCTGTTAAAGGTCTCAGGGCTCTCTGAGTAAGGGAAGTTCAGTGAGGCAGTCCCCTCACTTTTGGTCTTTCTGTTCAGCCAAACCTGCCCCTATTAGAGCTTGAAAAAAAACCTACCTGACCAACTTTTTGCAACTCATCCCACCAATACAGGCCTAATTTACTTAATAGGTTAAAAATTAATCTTACAAACTAGTAAAAAAAAAATAACCAAAACCCGGTCGTAAAACAAACATAGATATGGGCAGTTTATACAAAAGGAAATATAAATAGTTCTTAAATATGAAAAAATGCTCAACCTTTTCATGATAAGAGAAATGTCAAATAAAACTACTCTTAGATAGTATTTTTCAGTTAGCATATTATCAAAGACCAAACCCTGGAGTGAATTGTTATTACCTCTATGGCTTGACAACACCTGACAAAATCATATGTGCTTTGTATGTTTTGGGCCTGCAGTTGCACTGTGGGATTTATCTACCAGATAGACTCATCCATATGCAAAATGAAATGTGCACAGTGTCTTTCGTTGTAGCACTGTTTATAATAGCAAAAGGCTAAAAAAACATAAACATTCACTAACGAAGCAAAACTTTCATGTTCTTTTGATACATGCTCTTATTATTAATGACATATCCCAAACCAACACCTTTTTTTCCCAAATAAAAGTGCTTGCTTACCTGTCCATTTCTTAATTCTTTCTCATTACGGAAAGAGCAAGATTTTTCATTCATGACTCAAAATCATTTGTTCAAGTGAGCTTTGTCCTTGGGTTCAGAAAGGAGTTTAATAGGGTCTGAGATTAGAAGCTATGGGGAGAGCCAGAGATCCAACTGTTCTACCTTTGCCTTCCTTCTTGGCAGTCATTCAGACGTAGAGCAAGAAAAAGTCCCTACATGTCATCGCCAGGATGTAGGAGATTTCTGTAAGTACTGAAAGCAGTCCCTGAGGTCTTTGAAAGCTTGGCCCTCTAAAAAAGAAAAAAATTAAAAAGGAAACTGGTTTCATTATTCAGTTACACCTCTGTTGAGAAAAACTGACTTTAAAAATCTTTAAGCAACTTCCAGTCAAGATGGATGGAGGCATAGGTAAACATGGCCTCCTTCTATAACCACAGCAAAAATTAAAACTAAATTACAAAACAACTATCACCCAGAATCATCAGAACATTGAGCTGAATAAAAGTCTGACAACCAGGAATTAAAGAAGTCATATTCATTCAGAGGGGTAGGAGGGATGGAGACATGGAGATGCAGACGCTGAACAGGCTGGTCCCACACTGATGCATGGTACATAAAAACTGAGAGGGATATCTTGGGAGTGAGAGATTCCCACACCAGACCACCCAGCCCAGGGTTCCAGCGCCACAAAGATAAGTCCCCATAACTTCTGGCTGTAAAAACCAGTGGGGCGTGAGTAGGCAGAACAAACTGCAGGATTCCCAGGCATCTCCTCTTAAAGGGCCTGCAACAAATTTAGGACTTAGGACTTATTTAAAGGGACGAACTTAGGACTTAGTCAGACTCACTGTCTTTGGGCTCCAGCATTGGAGCAGTAGCTTGAAGGGCACCACTGGCACGCAGGGAGAAGCTGAAGTGTCTGGCATCAGGGTGAGTGCCAGGGCACAGCTTCCTCCTGGACAAAACTCCAGAGGCCAGGCAGCAGCCATTGTCCCCTTTCTGAGCCCTCCCCCACATAGAGCCACAGAGCAGCAACACCAAACCTGAGACTCCATAAACCTAGTTCACACAGGTTGCCCCACCCTAGTCATTACCTAAGGCTCTGCCCCTTCCAACTTACCCAGCATTTTTTTTCTTTTTAAAAATATATTTTATTGATTATGCCATTACAGTTGTTCTATTTCCCCCCTTCATTCCCCTCCACCCTGCACACCCCCCACCGTTCCCCCCCTTTAGTTTATGACCACATGTCTCAAGCTCTTTAGCTTCTACATTTCCCACACTACTTTTGCCCTCCCCTTGTTTTCTCCCCACTGTCTGTGCTACTTATTCTCTGTACCTTCTCCCCCCTTCTCCTTCTCCCACTCCCCTGTTGCTAACCCTCCATGTGATCTCCATTTCTATGGTTCCACACCTGATCTAGCTTCTCTTAGATTGCTTTTGTTTTAGGTGTGGTTGTTAATAACTGTGAGTTTGCTGTCCTTTCACTGTTCATCTTTTCTATCTTCTTTTTCTAAGTCCCTTTAACATTTCATATAATAAGGGCTTGGTAATGATGAACTCCTTGAACTTGACCTTATCTGAGAGGCACTTTATCTGCCCTTCCATTCTAAATGAAAGCTTTGCTGGATAGATCATTCTTGGATGTAGGTCTTTGGATTTCATGACTTGGAATACTTCTTTCCAGCCCCTTCTTGTCTGTAAGGTCTCTTTTGAGAAATCAGCTGACAGTCTGATGGGAACTCCTTTGTAGGTGACTGTTCCCTTATCTCTTGCTGCTTCTACGATTGTCTCCTTCACTTTCATCTTGGCTAATATAATGATTATGTGCCTTGGTGTGTTCCTCCTTGGGTCCAACTTCTTTGGGACTCTCTGAGCTTCCTGGACTTCCCGGAAGTCTATTTCCTTTGCCAGATTGGGGAAGTTCTCCTTTATTATTTGTTCAAATAAGTTTTGCACTGGTGGCTGTGCCTTCCCCCTTCTGGTACCCCTATAATTCAGATGTTGGAGTGTTTAAAGATGTCCTGAAGGTTCCTAAGCCTCTCCTCATTTTTTTGAATTCTTGTTTCTTCATTCTTTTCTGTTTGGTCATTTTTTTCCTCCTTCTGGTCCACTCCTTTGATTTGAGTCCCAGTTTCCTTTCCATTACTATTGGTTTCCTGTGTATTTCCATTCATTTCAATTAGTTTAGCCTTCATATGTTCCTCTAATTTGTGACTAAAATCAACCAGTTCTGTGAGAATTCTGATCACCAGTGTTTTGAACTGTGCATCTGAAAGTTTGGCTATTTCTTTATCGCTTAGATTTATTGGCTCTGGAGCTCTGAGTTGTTCTTGAGCCATGTTTTGATCTGTTCATGCCTGTTATGTATGAGGGGAGCCTTAATTGTTCACCAGGGCGGGGCCACCCAGGTTGCTGGTTTGTGAGGATGCATGTGGGGGCGGGGTCAGAGAGGGGCAATAGTGGTTCGCTTTGTTGCTTCCTGCTGCTGTGGCCTGCACAGTCCGTCTCACTGCTAGCTCCTTCAACGGTTTATCTACGCTTAAATGTGTGATCGCAAACAGCCCTCAGTGGGCCCACCGCCTTGTGCCCTCAGTGGGTCCAAAGCCTTGCACCCTCAGTGGGTCCGCCCGCTTCTCCACACCTGGGATCCACCCATGGCTGCTGGCGAACCTGGGTCACACACCCGGGTGGGTCTGGTGGATCTTTCCTGCCCAACCCCACTCTGCTGCTGGCTCTGCCCCTCTTACTGGTTTGGCTGAAGGGTTTGTTGTTGTCAGACTTCCATGTAGTTCAATTTTCTGTGGTTTGGCTGCGTTTTTGTTGTTAAAACTTTGTTATTTTTAAACTTAGTTGTGCGAGAAGATGCAGTGTTTCCACCTATGCCTCCATCCTGGCAGAAGTCCCTCAGCATTTTTCTACATTAAGCTATGCTGAGACAGGAGGTGAAAGCAGTTCTACCTAATACATAGAGAGAAACACAGGGAGGCTGCCAAAAGGAGGACACAAAGAAACATGGCCAAAATGAAAGAACAGAACAAAACTCCAGGAAAAGAACTAAACAAAATAGAGATAAGCAATCTATCAGATGCAGAGTTCGAAACACTGTTATTAAGCTGACCAAGATAGAGGCATAAATGGAAACACTGTGCCTCCTTGCACAACCAAAATTAGGGACAACAAAGATTCAGAAACAAAAACACAACCAGGACAGACAGAAAACTGAACCATATGGAAGTCTGAGAACTATTCATACAGACTGGTAAGAGGGGCAGAAAGGGGTCTCAGCAGGAAAAGGCAGTGGCTGCCAGACCCGGGAGCGTAGGTGGCATGGGGCTAGCAGACCCTGGGCGAGGGGAGGAAACAAGCAGACCCAGTGAGGAGCGCAATGCAGCTGGCTGACTGCAGTCACATATTCCGGCACAGATAAACCAGGCAAAAATGGGCAGCAAGACAGACTTTGCAACCCAGGGCCCCAGCAACAGGAAATAAAGCCTAAAAACATCAACTGAAAAGGTGCCAAGAGAGACTCCCAGCCTCACAGGAGAATTTGTTGGAGAGACCCACAGGGTTCTAGAACATACACAGCCCACACACCTGGGAACCAGCATCAAAAGGGCCCAATTTGCTTGTGGGAAGTAGCAGAGGGGACCAAAGTCTGAAAGAGAGTGGAACAAACGCCATTGTCCCCTCTCTGACCTCTCCCCCACCTACAACGTTACAACCCAGTGACATGGGTTGCCCCGAGCTGGTGAACAGCTAAGGCTCTGCCACTCATATGTAACAGGCGCAACTTGACTAAAACATTATGGCTCAAGAACAGATCAAAGCCCCAGAGCCAATACTTTTAAGCGACCAAGAAATAGCTAACCTATTAGATGCACAGTTTCAAACACTTGTAATCAGGATGCTCACAGAACTGGTTGATTTTGGTTGCAAATTAGATGAAAAAATGAAGGCTACACTAAGTGAAATGAAGGAAAATGCACAGGGAACCAATAGTGATGGAAAGGAAACTGGGACTCAAATCAAGGGAGTGGACCAGAAGGAGGAAAGAAACAACCGAACAGAAAAGAATGAAGAAACAACAATTCAAACAAATGAGGAGAGGCTTAGGAACCTTCAGGACATTTTTAAACGCTCCAACATCTGAATTATAGGGGTACCAGAAGGGGAAGAGGAACAGCAACAGGTGGAAAACTTATTTGAACAAATAATAAAGGAGAACTTCCCTAATCTGGCAAAGGAAATAGACTTTCAGGAAGTCCAGGAAGCTCAGAGAGTCCCAAAGAAGTTGGACCCAAGGAGGAACGCATCAAGGCACATCATAATTACAATAGCCAAGATTAAAGTGAAGGAGACAATCCTAGAAGCAGCAAGAAATAAGGGAACAGTCACCTACAAAGGAGTTCCCATCAGACTGTCAGCTGATTTCTCAAAAGAGATCTTACAGGCAAGAAGGGGCTGGAAAGAAGTTTTCCAAGTCATGAAGTCCAAAGACCTACATCCAAGATTACTCTATCCAGCAAAACTTTTATTTAGAATGGAAGGACAGATAAAGTCAAGTTCTCAGATAAGGTCAAGTTCAAGGAGTTCATCATCACCAAGCCCTTATTATATGAAATGTTAAAGGGACTTATCTAAGAAAAAGAAGATAAAAAAGATGAACAGTGAAAGGACAGCAAACTTACAGTTATTAACAACCACACCTAAAACAAAAGCAATCTAAGAGAAGCTAGATCAGTTGTGGAACCATATAAATGGAGATCACATGGAGGGTTAGCAACAGGGGAGTGGGAGAAGGAGAAGGGGGGAGAAGGTACAGAGAATAAGTAGCACAGACAGTGGGGAGAAAACAAGGGGAGGGCAAAAGTAGTGTGGGAAATGTAGAAGCTAAAGAACTTATGACACATGGACATGAACTAAAGGGACGGAATGGTGGGGGAGGAGGTATGCAGGGTGGGGGGAATAAAGGAGGGGAAATGGGACAACTATAATGGCATAATCAATAAAATATATTATAATAAATAAGTAACCAAAAACCCCCACCACACCACTGTTATTAAGATGCTTAAGAAACTCACTGAATACTTCAACAGCAAAAAAGACCCAGGTAGAAATGAAGGTCACACTAAGTGAAATAAAGAAAAATTTACAGGGAATCAACAGTGGGGAGGATGAAGCTAAGAATCAAATCAGTGATTTGGGACATAAGGAAGAAAAAAAACATTCAATCAGAACAGCAAGAAGAAAAAAGAATCCAAAAAAACGAGGATAGGGTAAGGTGTCTCTGGGACAATTTCAAATGCACCAATGTTTGAATCATAGGGGTACTGGAAGGAGAAGAGAAAGAGCAAGAAATGGAACACTTATCTGAAAAAATAATCAAAGAAACCTCTCTAATTTAGTGTAGGAAATAGACATATAAGTCCAGAAAGCACAGAGAATCCCAAACCAAATGGATGCAAAGAGACCCACTCCAAGGCAAATCATAATTAAAATGCCAAAGGTTAAATAAAGATAAAGAGAGAATCTTAAAAGCAGCAAGAAAAAAGCAGTTAGTTACCTACAAAGGAGTGCCCATAAGACTGTCAGCTGATTTCTCAAAATAAACTTTGCAGACTAGAAGAGACTGGATTGCCAAAAAGAATGGGGGGTGCTGGGTGGAGAGGGGCAAGGAAGGAAAATTGCGACAACTGTAATAGCATAATCAATAAAATACATTTAAAAAATGCCCTCTACTCCTCCCAAAAATGGCCCTAGCTGGTGTGGTTCAGTGGATTGAATGCGGACCTGAGAATGCAAGGGTTGCTGGTTCGATACCCAGTCAGGATGCATGCCTAGGTTGCAGGCCAAGTCCCCAGTAGGGAGCATAGGAGAGGCAACCACACATTGATGTTTCTCTCCTTTTCTTTCTCCTTCCCTTCCCCTTTCTCTAAAAATAAATAAATAAAATCTTAAAAAGAAAGAAACAAATAGAAGTTAATAAACCTAAAAGTTAAAAAATACCTTTAAGCAGCTATAAATTTATCCTGAATAAATAAGCTGCTTTAGCCAAAAGACTCCCTCTTATGACCCATGCCACTGGATGGAAAAGAGGGGGCCCTGCAGGAATCTGGGGGCTGGATTCTTGGTATGCAGAGGCAGCAGCACCACAGTAAGTGGTGGAATTCTATTTCTGACAATGAAGTTAATGGGATCTGGGGTAGTTTATGAAAGGGTGAGGCTAATGGATGGCACCTTGAGGGGTAATCTTAGTGAAGTGCTCAGGCTTAGGTCTGGGGGCTTATAGTACTAGATCTGGTTCCTACAATGGTAGAAACTCAAAATGCAACACAATGCCTAGCCTTCTTTGGTTGTCACCAATATTGTACATGTTGCAGCTGCTTAGCCAGTTTGACTAATTCAGTCTCTCATTCCACGTGCCCCTGAGGAAGACGGCCCATCTATCATCATGGGGGAGCTGGACTCATGGATGTGAGTCCGTGCTCTCAGTCTATCTCAACATCACAGTCCATCACAGTCCAATCTCAGTCCATCACAACAAAAGGCCAGATCATAATGGACGGATGGCCCTCACACAATTTCACAGACTCGGGTGACTAAGTAAGGAGGATGTCATCTGTATGATGTCAGCTTTCCACTGTGAGAATATGATCTGGATTCCCTAAGAACTGGCTGCCAGTAGTAATCTTCACTGGGGTAGGACACACTTATTCCTAAAACCAAGAGCAGGATTACCTCCTGCTGTTGGGTTAGGCATCTGACTTACTGTAATTAAGAAGGGAGTGCAGTGCCCCTTACCCATGGCACCCCAGGAACCAGCTCACTCTACTATGTTTTCTGGGGCCTCAGCATCTGCTTCCTTTTCTCCCTCTTCCTTGACCTCCATGACCACATATGACAAAACACTCATACATAGGCCAACCTGGGGAAAGTGAGAGGCAGGTAAGGTAACAGGAATCTCAGGAAGGCCCTTCTGTCGCTGCATGAAATGAAGCAAGCAGAGAAGCTTGAGCAGCTTTACACACCTGCTAGTGCCTCTGTTCTGGCGGGAGCACCGCTGGCGTCTTCAGTAGTGTCCGGATACTTATTAACTATAACAGAGAACGGAAAGAGCCAACACTGTCAACCAAGCACCTATGTGAAATTTCTAAGTCACTCCCACCAATATTTGGCAAGTTGAACCTGAGGGAAATGACCTTCCTATAAAGATGGGTCCTTTTTAAATGAAATACTTATGATGCATCCACTTTAGGTAAGGGACTTCATTGCGGGTCTGATTTTCTGACTGCTTGCTGGAGTTTAGACTCTCCGAATAGGTATTTACTTTAGAAACTGGGTCCATACCTTAAATACAAATGCGCGCATAGGAATGACAGTTCTCTGATCCTTTCATCAGGGTTGTCGCTGAACGGCTCCTCACGGCCCCCACGGAGGGAGGTGCCACGGGGACCCATCCAGAGGCCTGGGGACGCCAGCAGGCCCCCGCCGCAGGCAACGCCATTCTGGGGAGGGGGGGCCGCGGACCAAGCTATTGGTCAATTGTGGGGTCTAGGAGAACAGGGGCCCGCCGGCTGCGACGCGCAGATCTCGAGAGATCCCCATCCAACAACACAGCCAGCCAGCCAGGGATGTGAGGGGGTTCCGGACGCACAGGTTCTCTCTATCCGGTGGGGAAAACTGAGCAAAGCGACTTGCCTCGGGTTGCTCAGCGAGTCCAAGGCCTAGCGCGGACCAGAACCCAGGTCTCCGGCCTTCCAGTCGGGTTTCTCTCTGAGTCCTGCAACTTTCAGCCTCGCCTCGCCCCAGGGCCATGGTTTGCATCCCACATCTCCCCCTCCTCAAGGCCCCCGGGGCTCGCCCGAAGTGTCCCACTGGTTCACCAAGCTTTCCTACAGGCGGCCTCGCCCCCTCGCCAGCCCTCTTTCGCGCATGCGCACTGGTCCCCCCCCCCCCCCCCCGGCCGCTCGGGCCGCAGCCCTTCAGACCCGCAAAGACACCTAGTTGTTGCCAAGGAAGTACGGAGACCTGGAAGGGTCAATCCGCTCTTTAGTCCGGACAGCAGGCCAAAAATTCCTGGATTGCACAGTGGGCAAAGCTGCCCTGCCTCCCTGCAGGGCGGGACTAACTAATAGGGTGGAACCACCGCCACAAAGCTGGGCGCCATCAGCCTGATCCCAGCACTCGGACAGGCGCCATGTGGCTTATACTGGTGCTCCTGGCCGTGCTGCTGCTGGCCGTCCTCCGCAAAGTTTACCTGGGGCTGTTTTCGAGCAGCTCCCCGAATCCTTTCTCGGAGGATGTCAAACGACCACCCGCGCCCCTGGTGACCGACAAGGAGTCCCGGACGAAGGTCCTTAAACAAGGTCGGCGAAAGAAACCTCGGGTTCTGAAGCTCCGCTGCTTTGCGGTTTCCTTCTGGCAGGGCGAGCGGCCGCCGGGTCCGGGCCTCAGTTTCTCAGAATGTAAAGTGCTGGGAGGGCTTGAGGCACGCGGAGACGCCCCGATTCAGTTCCGCCTTTGCTTGGACAGGCTGCAGAAGTGTGGACCCATGGGCATGGGCACTGTCCTCTGTTTGCCAGGGTCTTGGCAAAGCCAAGCAAAGTCAAGCCCAGACCTTGTCATTTGTTTATTTATTTTCCATTTGTGAGAATTTTTTTAGACTTTCTTTATTTTTAGGATTTTATTTATTTATTTTTAGACAGGGAGGGTAGAAGAGAGGGGAGAAAGGGAGGGAGAGAAATATTAATTTGTTTTTGCTTCTCGTGCGCCCCCAACTGGGGATCTGTCTCACAACCCAGGCATTCTCCCTGACAGGGAATCAAAGCTGAGAACCGAATCTCAGGCCACCGCTCAGCCTATTGAGCCACATCAGCTAGTGCCATTTGTGAGACTTTAATGAACCAGTGCCATTTGTGAGACTTTAATGAACCCGCCTCTGCATGGCTTCAGGCTACTAGCACACAGGCCCTATAAGTCCTCTTAATCTTATCTTCAGCTCTTATGCTGAAGAATTTGCCTGTCACCATGACAGGCTACTTTGGGAGCTTTCCCTCCCCAGAGCTCTGTAGTGGCCCGATTGTACCACATCAATGATGGGAGCGGCTCCAGGCTTATTTATGGCAGAGTTGAGGCGAGTCTGCTCACTGACCAAGGTCCACAGTCTATCAAGCTTGACAGTGGGGCAGGAGCTCTGGTTCCTCTTTAAGTGGTCATGCCTCATACTAACTTTCCGGAAGTGACCTGGATGATATCTGTCAAAGTTGATCTTGTGATGATGCAAGCCACCAGCATTACCTGGGCCTCCCAGGTGCTTTCTGTACTTGCCAGTGCGGCAGATGCCAGTAGTCATGGCTGCTCATGTGACCCTGAAGTTTCTGGGTCTTCCTCAGTCTGGATGGCATGTTGGTAGCTGAGATGCAAGAAGGCCCAGGCCCTGTTATTTAATGTGACAGTGGCTATTACCCAGCTCAAGGGGTTCGCTGCTATTCAAGAATGAGACCTGGTTGTGTCAAAAGTAGTTTTATTTGCTTTCAACAAGTGAAGGACACAGGGGACTCCTATCCAAAGCCCTACCTCGCTTCTTCTCTTGGTTGTAGAGACTCACACTGGCAGACTCACCTGCTACTACAGTTACAGGTCCCAGTTCCTCTCAGCCCTCCAGCTTCGGAACTTCTAGAGAACATGGGCTGAAAAGGCCTCTGCAGGCTTATCCCCCATGTCCCAGGCATGTTGAATTGTGAAAGGCAGAGGACAGGCCCAGTACGCCTTGTTTAATGGTTTGGTTCACATGCTGCAATTCAGACCCACTCTGCTAAAAGAGGTTCTGGGTGGTGTGGCCTCCCTGCACCTGTCTCCCTTCCAGCGCACACCTGAGCAGTGCAGAGTTCTGTTCCTAAACACCCATAACTGCATCTGGCTGTGACAAAACACTGGGTTGCTCCACCTGCTGCTTTCACAGCAGGGCAGGTATCCAGGTCAGCCCATCCCGCTGCCAGTCAGCAGACTCCAAAAGCTGTAGGGGCCTGTGCCCTGGCTGAGTGGGGCCACTCCCCAAGGAGGAGACACAGCTTAGAAGCACGTAGTGTTGTGAATGCAGAGAGGGAGCTCTCTCTCACCTCCACCTGCCTTATCCCCAGCCACCCCACAGCTTTGGAGGAAGAAGGGGGAGCTAAAAGGCTGTTGCTCAGAAAAGAAGCTGAGGTCTCGAGAGTCTACTTGACTGGGCTCTGACAGGAGGGAATGCATGAATGCACCTGCCCAGAGTCAGTGATCTCATCCTTGCAGATGAATGGACAGGGAACTAGTAGATTGCTTTTCAAGACCACTGTAAAATGTTACTAAAAAAAAATGGCCCTGGCTGGCGTGGCTCAGTGGATTGAGTGCAGGCCTGTGAGCCAAGGGATTGCCAGTTGGACTCCTGGTCAGGGCACATGCTTGGGTTGCCGGCCAGGTCCCCAGTAGGGAGCACATGAGGGGCAACCACACTTGATGTTTCTCTCCCTCTCTTCTTCTCTTCCCTTCTGTCTAAAAATGAATAAATAAAGTCTTTAAATTAAAAAAATGCCCTGCCTGGTGTGGCTTGGTTGGGTGCCAACCTGCAAACTGAAAGGTCACAGGTTTGATTCCCTTTTGGGGCATACGCCTAGGTTGCAGGTTCAGTCCCCAGTCAGGACACATACAAGACGAAACCTGTTGATGTTTCTCTCCCTGTCTTTCTCCCTCCCTTTCCCTCTCTCTAGAATCAATAAAAGAAAAAAAATTTAAATCTTACTAAAAAAGCAGTTCAATTCCCTGTGTCATTTCCTTGTGGCTAGGAAGCCCACCTCTGCTTCATTTTGCAAGTCCAGTGAAGCTGACTCAAATAACATTTTAAAAAACGTAGTTTTTCAGTACTCATAAGGTACTTGGCCTGTGTTACTGCACCTTTGGTAAAATTTCTGAAATGACACCTGCTTATAGAACATCTCTTTGTAGCAATGAGACTCTTTGAAGAGATGTGGCATGTGATTTTTTTTCCTCATCCTCAGAGGAAGAACAGCAATGGGAGTCTTATTCAGACAGCTCATAGATAAAACCAGCAATTCTTTCCATGTGACCCCAAGCATATGTCTTTGCACCGTTAGCCGTAGCCTAGTGGAGTCCCACAGCCAAACCCTTGCTGCTCAGTCTCACTTGTCCCGGATCAGCTCCACTGGGCACCGCGAGCCTCCTCCGTGAAGGCAGTGTGGCCTGTCTGACGGGAACAGTTTGCTATTCAGGAAACTGGGGTGCTATTCCCATTTCCCGTCATGAGCACCACCCTAGCTGCAGGTGCTTCAGAAAGTGCACCCCCTGGATGAAAGGAAGCAGGGTTGGGGTTGCAGAGGAAGAGCACATGTGGTTCGTAAATGTTGAAACCCTAGGAGGCAAAGGCACAAAGAATACCAGACAACCAGACCGGAGATCATTATCCAAGGATGTCTAACATCACCTGGCAGGCACTCCTCAGCCCCCAAGTGTTAGATGGAGGTTGAGCCCAGAATGCTGCCTTCTAGAGACAGTTCCTGCCCGACCTATCAGAAACCAAGTGCACACCAGAACTGAAACTACCTTTCAAATAACCCTATTCCCAAAACGGGTATAGAAACACTGATGAAAGTGACCACGGGGACTGACCTACCCGCCTCCGTTTTGAAGTACTCAAGGAAACAGGGTCAGGTGCCACTCCTCTTCACTGTGGAGGCAGGCCAGGCAGCAGTCCTGGGAGTCTCCTGCAGAACAGATCCTCTGTCCAGTGGAGACGCAGGCGAGTAAGCCCAGGACAAATTGCTGCTGCTGGCTGCTGCACAGGGAGTCCTTTTAGGAGGGTTTCACCTGGAATTGCCAAATTGGTTACTGAACAAGGAGTTTGCCACTTGGGGTGCTCTGTTCAGGAATGAGATGTGGTTGTCACAAGGTATGTCTCCTTAAAACTACCTTGTGACAACCATGCCTCATTCTTTTTTTTCCCCCAAAAGATTTTTATTTGTTTATTTTTAGAGAAAGGGGAAGGGAGGGAGGGAGAAAGAGGAGAAAAACATCAATGTGTGGTTGCCTCTTGCACGCCCCTTACTGGGAACCTGGCCTGTAACCCGACACATGCCCTGACCAGTGCCTGTGAATCAAACCAGGGACTTTTTGTTTTGCAGGCTGCAGCTCAATCCACTCAATGCACCATGCTGGTGCATGGAGCCACACCAGCAGGGCACCATGTTTCATTCTTGAATAGAGCACCCCAAGCGGTGAACCCCTTGATTTTGGTAACAAGAAGTAATAGACAAGAAGAAACCTTTCCCTCACTTAGCTCTAGGACCTTAACTCTTTCATTAACCTTTCCACATGCAGCCAGGGGCGTCGGGGAGCTACAGAGAAATCTCTTTCAGCCTGTATAGGAAATTTCATTTTGCCCACCAAGTGATTCAACTGATTATGCCTGGACCCAGCTCATACAGTTGAACCCTGGTTTTGGAACTTTGGGAGAGGCCGGAGAGGGAGCCTCGGGCTCAGAAACCACTCTCCCATCAGAGCACCTTTGCTGTCAACCTTAAAACATATATTTTTAAAATATATTTTATTGATTATGTCATTACAGTTGTCCTATTTCTCCCCCTTCATTCCCCTCCACCCTGCACACCCCCTCCCCCATTACTCCCCCCTTTAGTTCATGTTCATGTGTCACAAGTTCTTTAGAAGAGAACTTCTATATTTCTCATACTATTCTTGCTCTGCCCCCTATTTTCTACCTACCGTCTATGCTACTTATTTTCTGTACCGTCTCCCCCCTTCTCCTCCTCCCACTCCCCTGTTGCTAACCCTCCATGTGATCTTCATTTCTATGGTTCTGCTCCTGATCTAGCTGTCCTCTTAGATTGCTTTTGTTTTAGGTGTGGTTGTTAATAACTGTGAGTTTGCTGTCCTTTCACTGTTCATCTTTTTTATCTTCTTTTTCTTAGATAAGTCCCTTTAACATTTCATATAATAAGGGCTTGGTGATGATGAACTCCTTGAACTTGACCTTATCTGAGAAGCACTTTATCTGCCCTTCCATTCTAAATGAAAGCTTTGCTGGATAGAGCAATCTTGGATGTAGGTCTTTGGATTTCATGACTTGGAATACTTCTTTCCAGCCCCTTCTTGCCTGTAAGGTGTCTTTTGAGAAATCTGCTGACAGTCTGATGGGGACTCCTTTGTAGGTGACTGTCCCCTTAGCTCTTGCTGCTTCTAGGATTCTCTCCTTCATTTTAATCTTGGCTAATGTAATGATGATGTGCCTTGGTGTGTTCCTTCTTGGGTCCACCTTCTTTGGGACTCTGAGCTTCCTGGATTTCCTGGAAGTCTATTTCCTTTGCCAGATTGGGGAAGTTCTTCTTTATTATTTGTTCAAATAAGTTTTCCACTGGTGGCTGTTCCTCTTCCCCCTCTGGTACCCCTATGATTCTGGTTTTGGAACATTTAAAGATGTCCTGGAGGTTCCTAAGCCTCTCCTCATTTTTTTTTATTCTTGTTTCTTCATATTTTTCTGTTTGGTCCTTTTTTTCTTTCTTCTGGTCCACTCCCTTGATTTGAGTCCCAGTTTCCTTTCCATCACGATTGGTTTACTGTGCATTTCCCTTCATTTCAATTAGTTTAGCCTTCCTTTGTTCCTCTAATTTGTGACCAAAATCAACCAGTTCTATGAGCATCCTGATCACCAGTGTTTTGAACTGTGCATCTGACAGGCTGGCTATTTGTTGGTCGCTTAGAATTATTGGCTCTGGGGCTTTGAGCTGTTCTTCTGCTTGAGCCATAATGTTTTGGTCTGTTCGTGCCTATTATGTATGAGGGGTGAGGCCTTAGGGTGTTCACCAGGGCAGGTCAATTCAGGTCACTGGGTTGTGACGCTGTATGTGGGGGCGGGGTCAGAGAGGGGCAATGGCAGTTTGTTTTACTCTTGGATTTCGGTCCCCTCTGCTGCTTCCCACAAGCAAACCTGGCCCCCCTGGTGCTGGATCCGGGGTGTGTGGGCCTGTGCACCCTCCAGGACTCTGTGGGTCTCTCCAACAAACTCTCTGTAAGCCTGGGAGCTTCTCCTGGCACCTCAACCCTGAAAGTTTTTCCAATTGGTGCTTTTTGGCTTAAATTTCTGTCACTGGGGCCCTGGCCTGCGAGATCTATCTCACTGCTCGCTCCTTCACTTGGTTTATCTGCGCGTGAATGTGTGACCACGGTCAGCCAGCCGCCTTTGGCTCTCACTGGATCTGCCCGTTGCTACCCCACACCTGGGATCTGCCAACTGCCGCCTGCGCTCCTGGGTCTGTCAGGCCAATTTTCCCTGTCCGACCTGCTCCACCGCTGACTGAGCCCCTCTTACCGGTCTGGATGAATGGTTCGTTGTTGTCGGACTTCCATACAGTTCAATTTTCTGTGTTTTGGCTGTGTTTTTGTTAATAAAACTTTGTTGTCTTTAAACTTGGTTGTGCGAGGAGGCATAGTGTTTCCACCTACACCTCTATCTTGGCTGGAAGTCCCTTAAAACATATTTTGGGGTTCCTCCTAAGGTTGAAAGAAAGAGTTCTGGTGTTTTGTTTTGTTTCTTTTAATTAGATCCCCTGTTTGATCTCGAAGGTCCCTCTCACTTGCCAATTTTAGGATTTTGTGTGACACATTTTGCCTCACAGTTGGAGACAACACTGTTCTCAGTGGAAGGACTATTAGTCTGAACTTCTGAGGTCAGAGTTTCAGCTTGGACTCTATCACTAATTTACTGCATCACCAGTAACAAGTCATTCTACTTACCCAGGCTGGTCTGAAAATGAAATGACTAGTTTAACTCTTTCAGACCAAATTGTGATCTATTAATGGGACTTGAAATCAAGTTAGTGGGTTGCAACTAGCATTTTCAAATGCAGTGAAATAGAAAATATCAGAGTGCACCACATATAGTTCTGCTAAGTATTGTATTATGAACCTTTTGTTTCAGGTATATATATTCTATGCTTCCATATGCTTTGGGTTTTGAAATGAAATATATTTCTAACTATAGATCTTTCTAAAAAACATCTGAAAAGTTAAAAGTTTACCACATTCTCTTGCAGCTTGAAAACTTCCAAGTCTCATTCTTGGAAAGTGATCTTTAAAGAACAGAGCTGGTGTTGGAAGTACCCATATGGCACCTCTGCCGCCCAGGGTGTTTTGTTCAGGTGCTGCCCCCTCAGCCCTGCCTCCAGACTTCCCCAGTGCCAGGGAGTGGTGCCGTGATTTCTCAGAGTAGCAGCCTCCAGGCAGCTCTGTCCTGCCCACGCCTCTGCATCTGGATCTTTTTTTTTTACTTTTTTTTTTTTTAGATTTTATTTATTTATCTTTAGAGGGGAAGGGAAGGAGAGAGGGAGAGAAACATCAATGTATGTTGCCTTTCATGCGTCCCCTGCTGGGAACTGGCCTGCAGGGAACCAGCCTGCAACCCTGGTATGTGCCCTGACTGGAAATCGAACCGAGATTGTCTGGTTCACAGGCCCATGCTCAATCCACTGAGCTACACCAGCCAGGGCTATGCATCTGGATCTTATGAGACTGACGTGCTACCTACTGTGCTAACGAGGCACCTTGCATCTGGATCTTAAAGGACCATCATCATATGACCAGGCTGCCCCACTGGTGCTTTCGAACGCTGCATTTTTGAAAGATAACCGTATTGTGAATGGACAGTTCTATGAGCCAGCAGCTTGCTCCGCAACACATTGTTCCTGTCCCCCAAGTCCTTGTTTTCTTCCTTCCCTCGTTCTTTTTGTTGGCACTTAGGGTTCTCAGCCTGTATTGCTGTCTGCTTTCTGTTTTTGTTCCTATAATAGTTTACTGATTCCTGCTGTCTTTAAAAGTAGGAAAAGTCCCCACATACATAGCAACTTTGGTAAATCAGTTCAGATCAAACCAAATCACTTTGTTTAGTCTGCTTGGCTGGTCCCGAGCATTTCCCAGTTAAAGCGGTTGTGATGTTTTCATAAGGAGCTCTGTGCTGAACTGCTGTAGACTCTTTTAGCATTGTACAAGCTAGAGAAGTCTTCTTTAGTTTCCATATCTTTGCTCTTTGCCTGCCCTTGCCTGAGAAGCCCGCCCTCCATCTGTTCCCTCTGCTGCAGCTTTCTCAGTCAGCCGAGTGCCGGAGAAGCTGGATGTGGTGGTCATTGGCAGTGGCTTTGGGGGCCTGGCTGCAGCTGCAATTCTGGCCAAAGCTGGCAAGCGAGTTCTGGTTCTGGAACAACATACCAAGGCAGGAGGCTGTTGTCACACCTTTGGAAAGAATGGCCTTGAATTCGACACAGGTAAGGTTTGTGTGGAAAAGGGTTGGGAGCATAGCTCTATCCTTAGGAGGCTGGGAGCAGCCGTTGTGGGATGATGCAGGGCATTTCTGTTATTGTGGAGGCCCTGTTTTCTCTCTGGGCACCTCTCTCCTTGTCTGGGAGCCATGCCCACTGGGAGCCGAAATGGACAGGGAACCAGTGGTTTATGCTCTAACTCCTCCCCACTGCAAGGGTGAACGGCCTCCCCTGGGCGTGGATTTAGCCAGGCACCACTGCCTCTCTCACCCTGCTTCTCTGTCCACCTTTGCAGGGCTCAGTCCCCTCATCCTAAGATACCTTGTTTGTCTGTCTCCTCCCAGGAATCCATTACATTGGGAGGATGGAGGAAGGCAGCTTTGGCCGTTTTACCTTGGACCAGATCACTGAGGGGCAGCTGGACTGGGCTGCCTTGTCCTCTCCCTTTGACATCATGGTACTAGAAGGGCCCAGTGGCCGAAAGGAGTTCCCCATGTACAGTGGGGAGAAAGCCTACATTCAGGGTCTCAAGGAGAAGTTTCCCCAGGAAGAAGCTGCCATTGACAAGTATATAAAGCTGGTTAAGGTAACATGGACATGCGCAGGATCCCCTTGTTTATTCCTGACAAAGCTGACCTTCTTCATTAGTGGGGTGACTGGTCAGGGAGGCAGGGGGGAGGAACAGTCCTGCCTGTCCTGCACTCAGTCCCCACCTGAGCCAGCCTCTGCACCCCTGGAGCCTGGGCTTGGCAGCTGCCGCTTTACTCCGGCCTCTGCAGAGTGCCACGCTCTCTTTCCTGCCCAGGAGGGCTTTTGTATGATTCGATTATTACCCTTTTTCACTTCATCCAAGACCAGATTGGTATTGTTCATATGGAGTTTGGGCAGAAAACTGAAAAGCAAAAGGCTCATCCAAGTGTAGAATGAGAAGAATTCAGAGAGTACATTCTTAAAAATCCAAATTAAGCCCAAGTTCAGCAGCAGGGAGTGTTGCCGGGCCCTTTGCTGGTGCAGGTGATTGGAATGGTGGTTCTGTCCCAGCAGTTCTAGAAATGAGACCTGTGCTTCCCTCCTCATTTTCTTCCTCAGCTGGTAGCCAGAGGAGCCATTCATGTTGTCTTGATGAAGATCCTCCCATTGCCCGTGGCTCAGTTCCTCAGCAAGTGTGGGCTGCTCACTCGTTTCTCTCCATTCCTTCGCACGTCCACCCAGAGCCTGGCTGAGGTCCTGCGGCAGCTGCCCGCCTCTCAGGAGCTCCAGGCAGTGCTCAGCTACATCTTCCCCACGTATGGTAGGTGCTGGTATTGGGCCTTGGGCAGCTCCTGGAGGAGGAGGTGTGCCCTCCCGCCTCTTAGTCTTGCATCCTGAACGTGCATGGCTAACTGAAATGTGGTTTAAACCCCATGGGTGAGGAGTCTGCCCCCCTACCTGCTGCACTCCCTGGTAAAAATTCCTGCATCCACTACACACTGGGTGATTTTCCTTTTCAACCAGCACTGGCCTTCTTGGTCTCGGCCACATGGCAGTTTGCAGGGAGGAGAGTCTCACTGGCCCCAAGATCTATAAGGTACCCCATATCTGCATGGAAACCATTCCTCTGGCTGCCCTGATCCATGGGGATCATTTGAAAACTGGGACTCAGGCTGTGTGTTTTCTTTTTTCTTTAAGATTTTATTTATTCACCTTTAGAGAAAGAGGAAGGGAGGGAGAAAGAGAGGAAGAGAAACCCCAGTGTGTGGCCACCTCTTTTGTGCCCCCCACTGGGGACATGCCTACAAACCAGGCACAAGCCCCGACCAGGAACCGAACCGATGACCCTCCGGTTCACAGGCCTGCACTCAATCCACTGAGCCATACCAGTCAGGGCGTGTTTTCTGACAGGAATCACACCCCTTTCTGAGTGGTGCTGCTCCCCACATTTACCCCCTCTTTCCTTCCTTAGGCGTGACCCCCAGCCACACCACCTTTTCCATGCATGCTCTGCTGGTTGACCACTACATTAAAGGGGCCTTTTACCCTCGAGGGGGTCCTAGTGAAATTGCCTTTCACACCATCCCTGTGATTCAGCAGGCCGGTGGCGCTGTCCTGACGAGGGCCTCTGTGCAGAGTGTGTTGCTGGACTCAACTGGGAAAGCCTGTGGTGAGAGTTCTGCATCGGGCTCCCTGGGCCCTGGGCTGGGGTAGGAGAGACCTGGGCTGCAGGGAAAAGGAAGCACTGAGGGCAGGAGGTGTAGCAGAACCGACTTCCTCACAGGGGTTAAAGGCTGGAATCTGCCCTAGAGCAGGGCTCCAGGAAAGCAATTACTTTGGAGGGACAGAGGATACAGGAAGGATAAAAGATTGCATGGTTTTCAGAGAACAGTACTTAATTATATATTCAGTAGGTAAGAATAGTTATCCAGTAACCTGTGATCTCATTGAGTGTAGGGGCTGTGTCTTTTTAGTCTTTGTCTATAGATTTTAGCACATAATAGACATGCTCAATAAATGTTTGTTGCATGATTAATGGAACGAATACACACCCTGGGTACTCCCTAGACTGTATGGAGGCCAGCAGAATGCCCTGCCCTCAACCTGTGAATGGCAGAGTGGGGCCTAGAATCTTGTTGTGCTGGCTCAGGTCTTCGCTGTATCTGCACAGAGGGTCAAAATCCCACTATGGGAGAACTTTATGAAGGACTCTGGGAAATGGAGCAGGCCATCCATGACGTGTGGGTGCTTAAGAAGCATCAGGGAAGGGGACAGAGAGAGTCCTGAAGAGAATAGGGCTGGTGTGACGGTGAATTCAGCAGAGGAACTTTTTAAGGAGGAGGTGGTGAGTGGGTGGCCCGGTGCACCAAAAAAATCAAGGGAGGAAAGGCCGTCAGCGATCTCTGAGAACACATTTGTAGGAGAGAGTAGGAGAGAGAAGACAGCCACGTCTTCCTTGCCAGTGGTAAGAAGAGGTGGCTGTCAGCAGTGTGAGATTTTCTCTATCTTACGAGCAAGTTCTCCTTCCAGCCAAAGGGATCCATGGAGCAAGATGGATCTATCAGTTCAATTAAATTCAGCTTAGAATATATTTATTTGGGGAGACTTCCGCCAAGATGGAGGTTTAGCTGGATGTGCCTGCCTCCTCACACAACCAAGTTTAGGGACAACTAAATATTAGCATCACAAAACACAACCAGAACACGGAAAACTGAACTTTTCGGAAGTCCGCTAACAACAAATTCTTCAGCCCGACCGGTAAGGGGCGAAACCGGCGTCGGGTGAGGACTTACAAAGGAGGGCTCGGTCGGACCGGGCGCGGAATCCGGGCGCGCGAATCCAGTCGCGCGGGTTCCAAACCCAGGATTGGACCTGGTGAGCCGCCGAGCAGCCCACCGGGGGAGCGACACAGTGGGGAGGCGGTGGCAACGAGTTGACTGTGGTTGCCTGGTTGCGGGCGAGTGAGGGAGTGAGCAGTTGGACCGGCCCGGCAGCGGCGGCGCGCCATTTCCCGCTCTGACCACGCCCCCACATATAGCGTCACAACCCAGCGACCTGGGACTCCAAGGCGCCGCTTGTCCCACTTAAAGGGCCAGAACAGACCAAAAATGTCGCAGGCAGAACTCAAAGCCCCAGAGATAAATCTAAATGACGAAGAAATAGCAAAACTCTCAGACGCACAGTTTAAAACACTGGTCATCACCTTCCTCACAGATTTGGTGGATTACAGCCACAAATTAGAGAAACATATGGAGGCTAAATTAAGGGAAATGAATGGAATTCCACAGGAATCCCATAGAGATGAAAAGGAAACTGGGACTCAAATCAATGCAGTGGACCAGAAGAAAGCAAATAATGGACAAACAGAAAAGAGTCAAGGAGCAAGAATTCAAAGAAATGAGGAGAGTCTTAGGAACCTCCAGGACATCTTTAAACGCTCCAATATCCGAATTATAGGGGTACCAGAAGGGGGAAAGACACAACCACCAGTGGAAAAACTATTTGAACAAATAATAAAAGAAAATTTCCCCAATCTGGCAAAGGAAATAGACTTCAAGAAATCCAAGAAGCCCAGAGAGTACCAAAAAAGTTGGACTCAAGAAGAAACACACCAAGGCATATTATAATTACATTAGCCAAAATTAAAATGAAGGAAAGAATCCTGGAAGCAGCAAGAGCTAAGGGGACAATCACCTACAAAGGAGTTCCCATCAGGCTGTCAGCAGATTTCTCAAAAGAGACCTTACAGGCAAGAAGGGGCTGGAAAGAAATATTCCAAGTCATGAAATCTAAAGACCTACAACCAAGATTGCTCTACCCAGCAAAACTTTCATTTAGAACGGAAGGACAGATAAGGTGCTTCTCAGATAAGACCAAATTCAAGGAGTTCATCATCACCAAGCCCTTATTATATGAAATGTTAAAGGGACTTATCTAAGAAAAAGAAGATAAAGAAACATGAACAGTGAAAGGACAACAAACTCACAGTTATTAACAACCACACCTAAAACGAAAGCAAACTAAAAGGACAGCTAGAGCAGGAGTGGAAACATAGAAATGAAGATCTCAAGGAGGGTTAGCAACAGGGGAATGGGAGGAGGAGATGGGGGGAGAAGGTACAGAAAACAGGTAGCATAGACAGTAGATAGAAAATAGATGGGGGGGCGAGAATAGTTTGGGAAATATAGAACCTAAAGGACTTGAGACACATGGACATAAACTAAAGGGGGGTAATGGTGGGGTTGGGGGGCAGGGTGGAGGGGAATGAAGGGGGGAATAGAACAACTGTAACAGCATAATCAATTCAAAAAAATAAATAAATTTAATTAAAAAAAAAGAATATATTTATTTGTTTTTCATGCGCTAGGTGATGAAAGATGAAAATAAAAAGACAAGTCCTAGTCTCTAACTCAAGAAGTTTCCAATCTCATAGGGAGATCGCTGATACAGTTTAAGTGCCGCACAGAAGCACGTGCTAAAACTGAAGGTGAATAGAGGTGCTAGGATGGGGGGACAGGGAAGGCCTCAGAGTGAAGGCAAAGGTGCTCCAGCCAGGTCATAAAAGGTCAGAAGAAGCAAGCCAGAGGTTGGGAGAGGTTATTCCAGGCAAAGGGAACAGAATGTGTGAAGGCACAGAGGTATGAAAGAGCTGAATATTTTAAGCATCTGAAAATATTAGGTTGAATCATTAGAAACTGCTGTTTTTATAAGTAAAAAATGTTGACTATCAGCAGGTTGTACCTATTAGTTTAGTGCATGGCTAGAAGTGAGGTGGACACACAGCAGGGCCTACATCGTGGAAGGCTGATACAAGGAGTCAGTGTGAAGGGTGTTGGGTTTAGCTAAAGAAAAGAGAGCCCACGCAGGGTGGGGAAGAAAGCTAGGGAAGGTGAGCACAGAGTTGATGGGGGCTGCTGAGAGTGCTCGAGGATGTTTTACTCATTTCACAGTCTTGCCTGGGGCATGCCCATCTGGCCCTGGGTGGGCTAGACACTCAGGTCTGAGAACATGAAGCATAGTCTAGGAGAGACCTGTTCGGGACATGAGCCTTCCTCTCTCTCCTGGAGTGCACAGAACCTCAGTCAAGTTCTTGTGCCTGCAGGTGTCAGTGTAAAGAAGGGTCAAGAGCTGGTGAACATCTATTGCCCCATCGTGATCTCTGATGCAGGACTGTTCAATACCTACAAGTACTTATTGCCAGAGAACGTCCACTGCCTGCCAGGTAAGACTAGGCTGTGTGGCTCTCTCCCAGGTTCCCAGTGTTGCCTGCCTGATGCTTTCCCCAGGGTGGTGGCTGCCCTTTGACCACCTGCCCTTCAGCAGAAAAGGTGAACACACTGGTCTCTGACTTGCTGCCAGGAAGGCCTCTGTGTCGGGGTTGGGAAACAACTTCTTTGTATCACGTAACCCCAAAGAGCCTGTGGTCCTTACTTATCTTTGCGTTTTTGGCATATTTGCTCCCTTCTCCTCGTAATCTCAACCACTCTTCCCTCCCCTCTCTTAAGTTTCCATTCTGAGTTGCCCATTTCCAGTTTTCCTAGGTCTTAGGTCATCTCTCTAATGGTTAATGGTGGTGGGCAGAGTCCGAAAGGAACATTTCTTGGGTTTTCACTAAGTTGGTCTATGAATTCTGCTTCCTTCCCTAATTCCTCACTTATTTTGAGTGGGAAAGACTGGTCTGACATTATCAGTAGGGGAAGCTAAGGCTGCTGTGGAGGAAGAAGGCTTGCTATAATTGTCGTGTGCCTTATTGGAGAAACAAGGTGTATTTTTCTGCCTCTTTCAGGGCCAGCTCCTCATTGGAGCTGCAGCTGCAGGCATACCCTTTTGGCTTCTGTTCCTTGAAGGCTGGGCCCAAAATCTGGGTGCCAGGTAGAAATAAACCTCAGTGCAGTCATCTCTTCTGAGAAGTCATGTCTAAAAAGAAGAGTCTGGCTTTGCGGAGGAGTGGGAGCAGGTGGACATCGTAATGACTGGCCCTGGGTAGACCCTTGTGTTTGACCCTCATAGTCACCTGGCGAGGAACCATCATCATCCTGATGTTTAAAGCTGGGAAAACTGAGGCCTTGCAGGGGAAAGAACTTCTCAAGGCCACCTAACCGCAGGTGGCAAAGCTGAGATGAGAATGCTCTTGGCCCCCTCTCGTCTGAGAATCATGGGGCTTCCAGAGATAAAGCCTCACTGAAAGGGGCAGGGGAGCAGGTCAGCGTGTGAGGAACAAAGTGGCTCAGCCAAAGAAAGTTAGGTGAGAGGTAACTGTTTTGAAATGGACTTTAGGATATTGTGTAACTACAAGCTACTGGAGTGAGCTGTGGGAAGGAGGCTGCTGGCCTGGAGGGGGACAGTAATCCAGGGGGGTCAGAGAGGGGTGTAGCTAAAGGCCTCTGGCTGGGGCTGCAGGTGGAGAGGCGGGAGCAGCTTGATGGGGTCCAGATGGGAAAGGCACAGAGGATCAGCCCAGAGAGCAGTGGAAGGGGCCCCCCACCCCTGAATGGGGGGTGGTAGTGGCTACTCTTTGAGGAGCTGGAGGGTGGGCAGCAGGGTGGGTTCAGCAGAAAAGCGAGGCCCTGGATTTCCTAGTTGGGGAGAGGGTGGGTGGCAGTTGTGCTTGGCTCCAAGGTATATGTTCTACTGAACCAGCCTTCTCGTTTCTTTGCCTTACTTAGCTGGGCCTCAGCCAGCATCAGCTACCAGCAAAGGTCTCCTCCCTCAGACTGGGTGAGCTGAGTGGGGTGAGGCTGAGACTGCCCGGTGCAGGGCAACGGGGTAGGGCTGGGCGGACTGACCGCCAGATTTTGCCTTTGGTACTTCCTGCCTCCCTCTCTCCCAGGATCTCTGATCCCTGACACTGTCCTCTAACAGGTCCTGGGGTCCTACCCAGGTCTGTCTTCTCTCCAGGCAGCCATGTTATCCTTCCAGCCTGCCTTTTCTCACTGTATAGTAGTTCTCGTGCTTAGGTAGCTCGGCCCTGAAAACAGGCTAATGGCACCAGCCTCCACCTGGATGAAGGACCAATTGCCTCCTTGGTTGGGGAGCTGGATGCTGCCCCAGATAAATCCCAGTTTGAGAACATTTCAGGCAGTGGCAGACACGATGCTTAATTCAGAGATCCCAGTGGTGGGACTCCTTTGTTTCTAGCTGTTGGGGGTAGACATTTCCATAGTTCTGTTCCCATGTCAGAGATAGGAACCAGGTATCTGCTGGCCTGTGGGACGGGTGGAGCCAGGCGGGGTTGTGGGTGGAGGTGGGACAGTCAGGCAGAGGGAACCTTTGTGAATGAGAGTGCCTTTCTTAAACCTTACTGCTGAGCCTTGAGGTGGTGACTGGGGCTGGTTCGGAGAGGACATTTGAGTGGGGAAGCCTGGTCTCATCACAGTAGTAAGGGAAGTGAAGGCTGGTGTGGAGAAGAAAGGGCTGGTGGAACTGTGCCTTCTTTGGGACCCTAGGTTATATTTTTCTGCCAGGTACGGGGTTCCTGGACCTCTTTCTTCTAGCTGGGGAAAGGGCAAAGGGGCTAGGTGGGGGCAGTTGCTGTTCGAAGGGGCTTCAGAAGGCCTAGAGGGTTTCACTTGTGGGCCGCTGGTTCTCCCACCTAAACCCACCGGAGAGGGGGTGCCGGCAGTGTGATTACCCCTGGACGCGGGGACCCAGGCAACAAGGTGCTTCTGCAGCCCCAGGGTGGTCCACTGCTCCTAACCGCAGCTGTGGAAGCCCACGTTCCCCTTCCCTTCGCACGGCAGGGCGTCTGTCTTGTGCCAGTTGTCTTACTATAATTATGATAATGGTCCCTTTTGCTCTTAAAAGTGGCCTGTTTTCGATAGATTCTATGGTTACACTACCCAGAACATTCAGTTCTTTGCAGCCTTTGTGAGGCTGTCCAGCTCATTTCAGGAAAGCCTCCTTTTTAGCAGACAGGCAGCATGTCTGACTCATTACAGCACCCCCAGGGCCCCCAGAGGGTTCAGCACATTTCAGGTTCTCCACAAATAGTTGTAAAATGAATTCAGCGGAGCAGCCGGTGTTATCCCTCAAGCAGGTGTTGGGGCTGGGGCAACAAGGCGTTGTTCGCATTGGTTCCTTTGCATTGCTTACCATTTCAAAGCCTTGTACTGACTATACCGCACATTATGAATTGTATATATTCATTTATTAGGTGGCTTGAAGTTCATACTGGAATTTAGGCTTAAAACAAACTACTGTTCATATGTGTGGTTTTTATAGCATGGAGCCCAGTCATCATTCCTAATTTCAGACATTAGGGGAAGGTTGGTGGCAGTTAGCCTGAGACAGCTCTAGCTTAGGGAGGCTGCATGCCACCGGCTTCTAAGATGCTAGAGAAGTGGGTGGAGGTGGAAGAGTCAGTCTGGAGTTGTATCCTTGACAGGGAGGAGACAAGAGAGCAGGCCCTGCCAATTAATTGTTACTTCAACAGTTACAGTTGAAATGACACGATAAAAACAGCCCAAGCACTAGGCTGGCAACTGAGGCTAGGCTGCAGGTACAGTGAGCGGCCTCAGCAGGCTGTCTGTGGCAGGTGGCCACCTCGGGCCACAGTGCACACAGTCCTCACCAGCTGTCTTTGGCAGGTGTGAAGCAGCAGCTGGAGATGATACGGCCAGGCTTGGGCATGTTGTCTGTCTTCATCTGCCTACGAGGCACCAAGAAGGACTTGGGGCTGCAGTCCACCAACTACTATGTTTATTTTGACACAGACATGGACAAAGCGTAAGGCGTGTGTGTGTGTGGGGGGAACGAGAGTGTCAGCATGAGCCCACCCCTGCTTCCTCCCTGACACTGGGGAATCAGCAGCAAGAAATGGAATGGGAGGAAGTGGGCAAGAATTTACCCCAGGAAAGGCTTTTTCCACACCCAGGCCGTGCCTCAGCTTCATCCCTGGGGGCTAAGTGGCATCTCTGGCAATGAACTGTCCTTGGGGTGGTGCTGGTGGCAGTGAGGACCAAGGCCATGGGCTGGCAGCTACACCCCTCTCACCCTCAGAATGGAGCGCTACCTCTCTATGCCCAGGGAAAAGGCGGCAGCACACATACCTCTTCTCTTCATTAGCAGCTCATCAGCTAAGGACCCGACTTGGGAGGACCGATTTCCAGGTGGGGCTTGGGGTCCCAGGAGAGGGGGTGGGGTGGGAAGGGGCCAGGCAGCAGTAACCCTGGCTTTGCACCCCAAGACCGGTCCACGATGATCGTGCTGGTGCCCACCTCCTACGAGTGGTTTGAGGAGTGGCAGGAGGAGCCAAAGGGAAAGCGGAGCAGTGGCTATGAGACTCTGAAAGCCACCTTTGTTGAAGCCTCCCTGTCAGTTGTCATGAAGCTGTTCCCACAGCTGGAGGGAAAGGTAGGTAGGCCATACGGTTGTGGTAACTCTTGGTGCCATTTCCCCCTTTTCTTCAGGGCAGGTAAGTGAAACCCTGAGCTAACTGAGCTCTGGGGAAGGCCGGGAACCTGTGCAGGCTGTCAGCTCATTCAAGAAGAGGAGAGGAAGAGATGAGGATCTGGCAAGGTTCCTGTGGCCGCCTTTTTTGCCTCTTAGGTGGACAGTGTGACTGGAGCATCGCCGCTGACCAATCAGTTCTATCTGGCTGCTTTCCGGGGTGCCACTTATGGGGCTGACCACGACCTGAGCCGCCTGCATCCTCATGCAGTAGCCTCCATCAGGGCCCAAAGCCCCATCCCCAACCTCTACCTGACAGGTACAGTGACAGCCTCATCTTGCCAAGAGCTGAGACCCAAGGCCTCCCTATCACCCACAGTCCTCCGTTTGGATCTTTGGGCCCTTCTGCCCCCACAGCCTCCTACACCTGCCTGGGGCTGCCTCTGCAGGACATGGATCCTGGGCCTGATCTGAAGCTATCTCAGGGTGGCCCAGCACTGAGGGATGAACACGAGAGCCCTTGCCCTCTCCCCTACTTGGGGGGCTGCTCATGCGTCTCTGCTCTTGTCTCCTAGGCCAGGATATCTTCACCTGTGGGTTGATGGGGGCCCTGCAAGGGGCCCTTCTGTGCAGCAGTGCCATCCTGAAGCGGAACTTGTACTTAGACCTCAAGAAGCTTCATTCAAGGATCCAGGCACAAAAGAAGAAGAATTAGTCTGGTCAGGGATGAGTCAGAGGAATTTGGCCAGTGCTGTGGCACAGCCCCTGACTTAGCTATAATGTCTTTCAGCAATAGTTTCTGCTCAGATAAAGCCCTCTCATTTGTTTTTGATTTCTGAATGGAGATCCGACACAGGTCTAGCACTGTATGGTTGCCTCTCATGCGTCCCCTGCTGGAAACTGGCCCACAACCCTGGCATGTGCCCTGACTGGGAATCGAACCTCAATCCCTTGGTTTGCAGGCCCGTGCTCAATCCACTGAGCTACACCAGTCAGGGCACGTCTTCAAATGAAGCTGTTCTACCTGGGGCAGGGATGATCTTTCATACCTTTTATAACATGCTAGCCCTAATAAAAGGCCCGGGGGGGAGGGGGCAGCTACCGATTTGGATAGCCTTAATACCTCATTAAGCAGTGTTCTGCATCCCACACCCATCCCTCCTAACTCAGCAATCAAACTGAATATTCTTTCAGTCAGGTGGCTAGGACCCTTGAAAGTGCTAGGCCAGCTGTCTCGAGGCTTCTCATCCACAGTGTAGATTGCCGCAGTCTACACCGGTAAAGAAAAAGGTGCCTAGTGAACTTTTGGTCAATATTTCATAGGTTCAGAGGACTCCAGATCCTATTTTTGGCAGGTTCCAGGAGCTCTTTCAGAGGGTGAAGACCTGTGATAGGTTCAATGTGGTAGTGGGGGTTGGAGGTAATAAAAAGACCTATTACTTCACAAGGTATGTGTGACAAGATAATATCCAATTCATATGCAGCTGAGGCCCTACATTTCTTGTCCTTATATTGAGGATGTCCCTGGGTTCTCAATGTGCCAGCCCCAAGACACACCCTCATGGAGCCTCAAGACTTATCTTCCAAAGACAGAGAGCAAAGGGTGGTGTTAGCAGGGCACAGGACTGGAATGGTGGCTTCACAAGGTTGAAGCAGGCTGTAAGAGCATTCCAGGCCAGCAGTACAGCAAAGGACAATTGCCAAGAAGTAACTGAATGAATAATGACTAAGGGCCCAGTTAGCTACCTCCTAGACCTAGAGAGGGCTGCCTGGTGGGGAGGAGAAGTGGGGTTGGAAATCAGTCACCGTCACAGCAGGGAATGCTACAGAATGTGTACAAAGTCCAGAATGGCGTTTCCAGTTTATTAGACACTGGATGGGAAGGTGAATGGAGACTAAAGGTTAAAAATAAAATGATCTGTGGCTTTAATATTTGAAGTTTATTTCAGTTTCTGTGCAATAATACAAAATTACATCACGTAGCATTCATAGAAGCTCAGTAAAACATTAGGTACTGAAAAATACTTATCATTAGACCAAACAAGCTTAAAAAAATTACAGTTAAGTTACAAAAGCTGAAAATATAAAACACTGCAAAACAGTGCCAATCTACTAATTAGGTAAACAAAAAAGGGAAACAATAACAATCATTTAACATGGTAGATTTCTGACTTAAAGGAATATTATATAATATATACATATACATACATATGTATATACATATATATACATATATATATATATATATATATATATATATATATATATATATATATATAAAATCAGTGCTAAGAGGCTGGCTTTGTTGGCAGCTTGAAACTATACAGCTCAGAGTCAACCCTTTCACAGAGGAGTTTCTAACTTGAGATTCAGTCTTTGCTCTGGATATACAGTTCAATTAAACCTGAAAATCTCTTCCCAAGATCCTTAAGCAAGGCCATGCTAAACAAGAGTTTTTAGAAAACAGCTAGCAGAACTACCAGGTCTGGTATATGGCACACCTCCCTGTCCAAACGACTCAGCATGTGCAAAGATTCAGCATGTGCAAAGCGCACTACCTTCCATCACACATGCAGCATTATGTACCAACTTGCCCTTTACAAACAAGAGGCAGGCTTCCTTTTATTTTTTATTTTTTCTGATTTAATTGACATGAATTGGAGAACAAAATGAGAATCACCATCAGGGTAATTTTAGAGGTTTAGAGGTCTACTGCCAAATATTTCATTAAAAGCTATGATGGGAAAAGAAATGTGAAAATGTATAAAAAACTAATTGGTCTTTCCAAGTTAGCCTTTCGGTATGACAGGTACTCTGCTTCCGCAGAGTCCAGGAATGGACTGTACATAATTCTGCTCAGTAATCCAGCAGGGGCACAAGTTCCTCCATTACCACCATGACCAAAGCATAGATTAGATTCCTCCTGACAGAAACCACCCTTCAAATCAAAAGCTTGGGGCAGGAAGGGAAGCCTAAAGCTATCTAGAGAGGGGTGCCTGTCTCAGACTCCTGTACGTCCTTGCTTGACCCCCCGCTGGCTTAAGATACCTCAGCCAGCTCACCCTCATCCACACACAATCTCTAGAAAAACATGCTTCAAATCTTCAAAAAACAAAAACTATCAAGTTTTCCTTTGGTGTGAGAGATTTCCTTCAGTGCAATTTCTAAGTGAAGCTTAAATTCCATTGTACTCACCACAAGAAATATTATTTCTCAGAGGCTCAAAAAGTGGAATATGTGGATTCCACAGCAATACCAACCCTCTAGGTTCTTAAAACAACCTTTCTTTCTGCTCTCCTCTATGAGCAAAATCCATCAGTCGGGGACAGCAACCAATAACCAGAAAGAGCTGTGTGAGCCCTCCGTTAAGTCACGTCCAGAGGTCTCGATCAAAGAACACATCTCCTTTGCTAGGAGAAGAAAGTGAACTGAAGTACCTGAGAGAGGTCACCATGCTAGGCGGTGTGCAGACGGTGCCCGGGGCACTCCCTCGGGTAGCTTGGTTTTCTTGGGGAGACTGGAGACATCTAATACTGACCACCCTGTTTTGCTCAAGTTTCAAAATTTGTGACACATTATTAAGAGCTATTAAAGGAAAATAAAAAGAGTCAATCCCAAGGCTGGGGATGTTAGGAAGGTACATGGGAAAACCTGAGCTGGGCCATGAGGAAACAAATTCTGGGGAGATAAGAAAAAAAAAAGAGAGGGCAACCTAACCAAAGAATAACTGGGAAACCAGGGATGCAAGAACAAAAAGCAAGGAGGCCTAGACAGGCACCCAACACGAGGGGACTTTGGCCTGGCTAGGATGCAGAGAAAAACCAGCAGACAAGTGCCCGTATGCAGATCCTGAATCCGACAGAGCCTATAACCTCGATTCTCTAAGCCATGAGGGATGAAATCAGAAGCTTCAGATCCTGGCAAGTATTAAAATCAATCTGGTCTCTTTATGTTGGTAAGAAAAGATGGATGGGAGAACCAATTAAGGTGGTTCCTGAAAAAAATCCAGGAAAGAGGCAAAGTGGGTATGGGACAAGGAAGCAGGGAAAATGGAAAGACTATAGCTGGAGTATTTTTTTAAAGATTTTATTTATTTATCTTTAGAGGGAAAGGGAAGGAGGGAGAGAAATGTCAATGTACGGTTGCCTTTCATGTGTCCCCTGCTGGGAATTGGCCTGCAGGGAACTGGCCTGCAACCCAGGAATGTGCCCTGACCAGGAATCGAACTGCGATTGTCTGGTTTGCAGGCCCGTGCTCAATCCACTGAGCTACACCAGCCAGGTGGAGTGTTTTTTTTTTTTTTAAATGGATAAGCCCTGGCTGGTGTGGCTTAGTGGATTGAGCACTGGCCTGTAAACTGGGGGTTCGCTGGTTCGATCCCCAGTCAGGGCACATGCCTGGGTTGTGCGCCAGGTCCCCGGTAGAGGGTGCTCTAGAAGCAACCACACATTGATGTTTCTCTCCTTTGCTTTCTCCCTCCCTTCCCCTCTCTAAAAATAAATAAATAAAATATATTTTTAAAAAATGGATAAGATTTTTGTGATGTGATAAAAATGGTAAAAGTTTGTAGTTTGGAGTTGAGAGGATAAAAGAAATCAGGCAGTTGAGAGAGGCAGTTTAATGGGTAGAAGGAATTCAGTTTCAGTGACAACAGGACAACCGTGTTAAAATATTCAACACACAACAGGACTGTTTCCTCTGAGAACTAGGCCAAAGACAAAGACTTTGTAGTCACTCAGAGGATGGAGAATGAATGAATTTCTGAGGAGACAAAGGAATAGAGAGAACTGCCTTTGAGGCCCTTTCTCCCATCAGCATACGGTGAGGCCAAGGAGTTCATGACATCAGGGCAGTATGTCAGAGAAGCCACAAAAGGGTAATTTCTATTTGGATGGTCAGTAGTGTCCAATTCTATCAAGATCAAGACTAAGTTTTGACAATATGTCACTGGATCTGAACCTACAGAAAAACAGTAGAAAGGCAGGGACCAAAGTGAGTTTGTAAAAATTATGAAGAGAATAAATGGCAAAATAATGGAAGCAATACTTCCTGGAGAAGTTGAATAGGAGACTGAAGAACAAGATGGATGGTTGCAGGGGTGGGCAGAGGGTACCTGTGCATGCATGAAGGCTGGAGGGAAAGTGCTAGAGAGACAGAAAGAGAAAACATTGGAGAGGAGGAGGAAAGGCAGGGACCGGGGAGACAGAAAAGGAAATAAAATAACCAAGGTCCTAGGGAATGCTAGGGGAGCCTGCTAGAAGACTCATTCCTCTGAATGGAAGAAAGGTTTCCAATACAAGACTGGTGCAGAAGTAGAGTACTCATTCATTCTTGATCTCCACCTGCACTGCATGAAAATCTCAACTCAAAGCCAGGAACTGTTTTAAGCAAGGTGGAAGCTAAGAGGACAAACCCGATGGTCCCTTCTGTAGACTGACTTCTTCAGGAGCACAGAATTCCCCTCACTTCCCACACTCCATATTTCCTGAGATCAGCTATCTTCAGTTTCTCCTCTGCAGTAACAACTTGTTGTCAGATCTCTGTAATGGGGCAGCATGACTAGAATAGATTTACGTAAGACTTCAAACAGCTTGATCCAAGACACTACCCTCAGTGACCCTAGGGGAACTCTAAATTTCTTAAATTTTAATAACTCTTCCCATGGGAGAGAAGAATTTTTCTAACTACCCTTGGCATTCTATATCAGTTGGGAAGACCATTAATTAGATTAAGGTAAAAGAAAGAGTACAGTTAGTTTCTAAATATGTCTATTTCCTCTTTTAGGCAAGACAGGCAAAATAGAGTTTGTGGGGAACTTATTTCATAAAAGACCTTTGAAAACAATGCAGACCAAAACCCTTCTACATGTTCTCTCATAGAAAGCATGGACTTACCCTATTCTAAAAAGTTCCTGCTATGAGTGTAAGGAAGAAGAGTGTTTCAATAATCAAGTATATTTTTAAAAATCTGCGATGAGAACAGTGGCTTTACAGCTTTAGCTTTACTCCCAGGATCCCTCAGTTCAGTTTAATGATCAGTACAACCAAATGGAAGTTGATTCACTTTGTCTTAAGTCATATGAAAATATTATAAACACATGAAGAACTTAAACTAGACAGGTTGAACTTTCAGGTAGCAGGCAGTAAAGCAGTTTTTTAAAGCTGTTCTGGTTTGCTGCTGAAGCCTTTGAAAAAAATTGTGTTCAATGTAGCCTTCTTCCTGACAGCATTCACATTGTATATCTCTTTCAGGGCACATCCCTCCTTAAAGTAAGAGGCCCTGGTAGAAAAGTACCTCAACCTCCTGAGTTTTCTCCTAGGCCTGCAAACATAAATAGTGGCAAGTGCAATGCTATTTTCAAGGGGTAACTTGACTGTAGAGCCAAGGCCCCAGGGAGGGAGGTCAGCAGTAGTAGCCTGCCTAGGGCTGGGATCTCCCTTTGGTCAAAGCTGGGTTCCCACATGCTCATTCCTATGCACACTCAGAGGGGTCAAGGGAGGAAGATGCCAGCGCAGATAATGGGAGCACAGGAGGACAAGGTCACCAAAGTGCAGGTGCAAAAACCAAAGCAATGCCCCCCCAAACCCCTGCCTCTGCCAGTCCTGACTGCCACCAAACTCTAGGGCGTGTCCCTTAGTTCACAGTACTTCGCTCTTCAATTCTCTTGATTTAGAAACAAATCAGCAGGGAGGACGAGGTTCTCAAAAACAAAAAAATCACATCTGAAACGAAAATAACACAATGCACTGGTAACATTCATCTTCTTCCATTGGAATATACCTTACTGCCGTGATTTTTGGGGGGAAAAAGATCTTAAAGGAGTTGAAGCTCAAAAAAAACCCCCAGAATTAAGACAAACTGATCCTCCAACCATAAAACAGCCATTGATAAAATAAAAACACCTACAATTACTTTACAAGTTGGTTTGATAAAAATATACACTAAATATACATTAATAAAATATACACTAGAAAACACACACTTGGTGGAGGGAATTTGAGACTCTTGGCTTCTGCTTTGTACCATTCTATATTGTTTTGAATTGTTTACATGTGCCTTTTTTAAAATCAGAAAAAAACTATAAATAAAGGGGGGTGATAGATAATCCTTAAAGGCAACTATCTGGAAAGGTACTTGGCCAGGGTTATACGGTGAAGGTGACCTACTGGGCCAGTCAGCAAAGATGTTCTAAGCCGAGTAGCTTACTCTATAGCTGGTACAAACTGTACGTGTGAACTGTGTTCCCTGTAGGAAGTCTGGGAACAACTTGCAGTTGGGCCACCAACAACTCTTTACCAATGCCCTTGCTGTTGCTACAGAGAAGGGGAAAGGAAAGGGGCCTGCCCACAGCAAGGCACTGGGAGTACACTGCATGCTTCAACAACTGCCTTTTAGGAGAACCTTATTTGGCTCCCACCGCTGTAGGGTGGAAGGAGGTCTTTGCTTTCTGACAGGGCCATGGGTTGGCTGCACTCAGGAAATCTAGTCAACAGTGCTTAGCAGGGCTGATCTGGGAAGCTGGAGGCCTGTGTTTCTGGGCTCCTTTATTTTCAGGGAGTGTAGTCTAGTGCTTTGCGCCCTAATGTGTGGTACCAGCAGCATTTATGCCACCTCGGAACCTCCTACAAATGCAGGAGCAAAGCTCTACCCCATAGCTAGTGTATCAGACTGCTTTCTATCACAATGCCTAAGAAAATCTGTGAAGTGCTGACGTAAGATGAAAAGCACAGGATGGGAGCCTAGGGAACTGCCATCAGGCCTTGATTTTGCCACATACTTGAGGTGGTATTTTATGGGAAAAAAATGACTTCTCAGCTTGACTTTCCTCCCCTGTCAAAGGAGGGAGCTATTGTGAAGTAACTAAAGGTCTCTTACCTCTAACACTGTAGATGTGCACATTTGATGTCTCTACTTTGTGGTCTGAAAAGGGCAGGGGCAATGGTAGCAGCACCCCCAGAACCAGCTGCTGTTTTCTGTGCCAAATGCAAGCCCACTGCTGGGGCTGCAGAGCCCATGGACCTAGGTCTTCCTTCCTTACCTTCTGATCCAAACGCTGGTAGTCACTGGCCTTTGGCCGCCGAGTAAGTTTGGATTTTTTTCCTTCCAGGACAAAAGCAATAATCTGTGGAAAGAAAAAAGAATTATCATTAACAAGTGATTCTATAATGACATATTTCAATCTCTGAAATCAGAGGTAATCACCCGGTAGTATATTTGTTAATAACCCTGACAGTAAAAAGAGCAGTACACCCATGAAGAAGCCTGTTTAAATTATAACAATTTTAAGGAGAACAGGGCTTAATTCTACTAGAATCTGCTTTAGTATACTGCTAAATAGAAAATAACTATTTATTTTCTATTAATGGGAGGGAGGAAGGCTGTTCTGGGCTCTAGCTTGTGGGAGTCTGTTGATTTACTCAAGAGTATTCAATCAAAGATCTGCCACCTCTTCCCTGGAGAGCTCTAAGCTAAGACATCTTTTTCCTTTTGCAAAAATCATAAGCAGCCCTGACTGGCATGGCTTAGTTGGCTAAGCGTCATCCCACAAAGCGAAAGGTTGCTAGTTCGATTCCCGGTCAGGGCACATGCCTGGGTTGTGGGTCTGGTGTCCTACTGGGGCATGTACGAGAGGCAACCCGTCGATGTTTCTCTCCACCTCTTTCTTCCACCCTTCTCCTCTCTCTAAAAATGAGATCTTTTTAAAAAATCAGGAGCAATTATTTTTCTTTTCTGCTAATGCACACTTTCACTCCACACTTTGCTTCATCTTAACCATACCACTCACACATCATACCTAAGGTTACTCTCCACGATGCTGGATGTAGAATAAGAAGTTCTACATCCAACTAAGTGGATGTAAAGTTCTACATCCACTTTAACTAAATGTCTTCAATCATTCCTACAGCCATAGGCCTTATGGCCATCATGAATTGAGCTCTCCAGTTTTGACCAGGCTATAGAAACTATGTACTCAATTCTTAAGAGCTCAATAAAGAATGCAATCATTTTGTCACTGGAGTAATTGCTAAGTGACACAGGTATTAGTTCACACCAAACCCTCCTAAACAAGTAAAAGACGGGCCCTGGCTGGTGTGGCTCAGTGGATTGAGCACTGGCCTTCGAACCAAAGGTTTGCTGGTTTGATTCCCAGTAAGGGCACATGCCTGGGAATGTGGCCTGCGTTGTGGGCCGGGTCTCCAGGAGGGGGTGTGCAAGAGGCACCAAACACTGATGTTTCTCTACCACTTTTTCTCCCTCCCTTCCTCTCTATCTAAAAATAAATAAGTAAAATCTTTAAAAAATAGGAAGTAAAAGATGTGTATATCCATGCACTTTCTGGTCTTTCTTCGAATCAGAAATTCAAATGACTGTAGAAGAGTGCTCGCTTCGGCAGCACATATACAAATGACTGTAGAATATAACCTCTGGGCTCTCTGCTGTGGATGTTAGAAACAGTGTAACTGTTCTTTCCGCCACTGCATGTGGAAGACACACACTCAGAAAATGGTACACTATCTTGAGAGTGGAAACAGGAAAATAAATGCTTTAACTACTTACAAATTGTCAGTTACTCAGGTCCTCTGAGGCTGTGAAGGATATAAGTTCAAGATTATAGAAGGAGACCCCAATTCAGGTCAGACTGGTAATAATGTCCTCATTTAGCACCTAATGTCCTAATGCAGCAGCAGAGGGCACTCAGAGGAAACAGATATGAAAATAATTTATAAAACAAGAGTAGAGCCTAGCAGGATCTGAAAACAAAACAAAACTGAAATGTCTTGAAATCCCCAGTGCTCACAGGCAAGTTAAGTGATGAATACTAGTGCATACACCAAGCTTTCAAGGGAGAGGCTACCCCATTCCCCTTAAGGTAACTGTTGACTTACCTTCCGCTTGTTGTGATACGCAATATAGAGGACAGCAACAAGAATGGCTGCTGTCACCAAATAAGCAAAGAAGTGGCTGCTCTCTGCACTGGCACTTCCAAGATTGTCCTTATAAAGGTCAACCTTCTTCCTATTTGTGGAATCTAAAAGTGTCCCTTCGTGGCTCTCTCCAGAGGCAGGGCCAAGCATTTCTTTCTCTTCTTTGGGTGGAGAAGCCCCTTCAGGCTCAGAACTATATTTGTTGGGCTGGTGATCCTCATCCAACTTGTCAGAAGTGTCTTTCACTGGCTGGTGCTCCTGAGGGGGCTTGTCAGAAGTGTCTTTCACTGGCTGGTGCTCCTGAGGGGACTTGTCAGAAGTGTCTTTCACTGGCTGGTGCTCCTGAGGGGGCTTGTCAGAAGTGTCTTTCACTGGCTGGTGCTCCTGAGGGGACTTGTCAGAAGTGTCTTTCACTGGCTGGTGCTCCTGAGGGGGCTTGTCAGAAGTGTCTTTCACTGGCTGGTGCTCCTGAGGGGACTTGTCAGAAGTGTCTTTCACTGGCTGGTGCTCCTGATTGGACTTGTAAGAAGTGTCTTTCACTGACTGGTGCTCCTCAGGGGACTTGTCAGAAGTGTCTTTCACTGGCTGGTGCTCCTGAGGGGACTTGTCAGAAGTGTCTTTCACTGGCTGGTGCTCCTGATTGGACTTGTCAGAAGTGTCTTTCACTGGCTGGTGCTCCTGAGGGGACTTGTCAGAAGTGTCTTTCACTGGCTGGTGCTCCTGAGGGGACTTGTCAGAAGTGTCTTTCACTGGCTGGTGCTCCTGATTGGACTTGTCAGAAGTGTCTTTCACTGGCTGGTGCTCCTGAGGGGACTTGTCAGAAGTGTCTTTCACTGGCTGGTGCTCCTCAGGGGACTTGTCAGAAGTGTCTTTCACTGGCTGGTGCTCCTCAGGGGACTTGTCAGAAGTGTCTTTCATGTCCTGCTGCTCCTGATCCAACTTGTCAGAAGTATTTTTCTTGGGCTGGTGTTCTTTCTCTGAGTTGTCAGAACTGTCCTTGGTGGACAGGGGTGGCATAGCCATCTCAGCATTGTCGTTTTCCTTGGGCAGACCTGCGGGAATGGGTTTCTCCCTCTTAAACAAGTGGGGCTGGTTGGGGACTCTTTCTGCAGTCTCTCCCTTCTCCCGATTAAGAAAGAGTTTTTTATCGGCTGATGAAAGAGAAATGGGCAGCGCGGCTCCTGAAAGAGAAACCAGTTGGCCCTGAAGCAAGGCAGGCTGGGAAAAAGGAATCCTCAGAGCTAGAAGGGACTAGGGGAACTGGCAAACGTTGGTGGTGAGGGTGAAAACGAAGGGAGGGACGGGTCGGGCAGAGAAGAAGAAAGCACAGATGGCGACGGGCCACGATGAGGATGATGTGTTTGGGTCGAGAGTGGCACATTTTTGGGGTGTGGGGGGTAGTGTCTTACCCGCCGCTGTGACGCTCAGCAAGACCAACACAACCAGGAACCGCATCCTGCAACCTGCGCTTCCCTTCTCTGCTGCTCTCGCGAGATCGCTCAACGATTCCGTACCCACGGCCCCGCCCCTTCCTGTGCCAGTCAGCCGTAGCTCCTCCCGAATGAAGGAAGGGGTTATGGGAAAGGTGGGGGCGGTGCGGAGTTCCGCAGGGTTTTTTTCCAGCCTTGGCAGCGGTTCTCAGTGGGGGCGTCTCACGGTCCCTTGTGGAGGGTCCGTTCACTCGTTTCTGATTTCTTTGCTTAGTAGCACCCGCAATAGACCGCCAATCCCCGTTTCTTTCTTTCCCACCGTGCTTCCAGCCCACACCCGGCTTAGCGGGAGTTCACCGGCCTGTGGGTGGTCCCACGGGAGTGACGTAGCAGGGGCCGGGTGCGTCTTCGCCCCACCCTCTGCCGGACTTTCTCGGGGGTTCTTTTCCTTGCAGCACGCATACACTTGCTGTGTTCCGCTCCCTCCCGTGGAACAGACTATTTGGTCACCTTTGTAGCAGAGCCCTCGCTTTGAGTCTCTCCTCTCTCCCAACTCCAGGAAATCGTGCCCTGGAATTTGCCCAAGGTCTTTCCTGAAGAGCACATTCTTTTTCAGGTGACAAAAGTAATTCATGTTCACTGTAGAAAAACTGGCGAACGTGTACAACAAAATCCTTGCCCCACTCTTCTGGGATAATCAGTTTTAATGCGTTTTCTGCCTTGCAAACGTTTAACATTTCTGTTTAGGTAATACATTCTTTCTTGTTGTTTTTGAAAAGACCTTATATATTTAATTTTAGAGAGGGAAGGGAGGGAGAAAGACAGGGAGAGAAACATCAATGTGTGGTTGCCTCTTGCCCTTCCCTCACTGGGGGGGGGCCTGACCTGCAACCCAGGCTTGTGCCCTGACTGGGACGCCAACCAGCCACCCTTCGGTTGCAGCTGGCACTCAATCCACTGGGCCACACCAGCCAGCACATTTTTTTCCCTATGCATATTAATTTTCTCCCAAATTAGAACCAGTTGGTAAATAGTTTTGTATCCCATGGTTTAAAATTATGTTACATACATTTTTTAGGTGCTTGAAATCATTTTATCAAAGCACCAGGCTAGGTGCTTTGTGGACAGTGATTTAAAAAATTGATATGCCCTGTCCTGGGTGGTTAGTGTATCTCCAGATAGGCCATGGTGCGGGTTCCATCCCTGGTCAGGGTACATACAAGAATCAACCAATGAATGCACCAATAAGTGAAACAACAACAAAATTGATGTTTCTCTCTTTCTCTAACAAAAAAAATTTTTTTTAAGCTTTGGTAGGTATGGTGCTGTTGGTTGGAGCACTGTCCTGTGTGCCAAAGGGTCATGGATTTGATTTCCATCCAGGTGTATACCTGGGTTGAAGTTACTGTCCCCAGTGGGAGAGTCAGAGTATGTGCAGGAAGGCAACTGATCAATGTTTTTCTCTCTCTCCCCCTCCCTCTCCCTTCTTCCCTCTCTCTAGAATCAATAAATGTATCCTTGGGCTAGGATAACAATTAAAAAAAAAACAGCCTTGGCTGGTGTGGCTAAGTGGATTGAGAGCCTGCCTGTGAACCAAAGGGTCGCTAGTTCGAGTCCTAGTCAGGACACATGCGTGGATTGCGGGACTCCCCATTTGGGAGTACATAAGAAGCAACCACACATTGATGTTTTTGTTCCCCTCTTTCTCCCTCCCTTTCTCCAAAAATCAATAAGTAAAATATTTTTTAAATAAATAAATAAATGATAGGTTCTAACTTAATGGAACATGTAATCTAGCGGGACTCACAAATATTAAACAACTATTTACACAAATGTGTGTGTTCAAAGAAAAAAGTACAGAAGCTTGAACTCTGTTGAGGAAGGACGTTTGAACTGAGGACCAAGGAGTGTAGGTATTTCCCAGGAGAGACAGAAGGGAGGAGGAGGATGAGCTTTCCTGGCTGAGTGTGCAGGATGTGCAAAGGCCTGGAGGCAGGTGGGAACCTGCTATTTTTGTGTAAGTCTTAAGAAGAGGGTAGGACTGTCAGACAACAGAAAACAAGGAGAATGACAGGACGGGAGGAGCCCTGATTAAACAGTAAGTGATCTGAGAGTTGTCCTTTATGGAACACTGACAGACCTAGGCAGGCCTAGGAAGAATGGAAAATCACCATGGGAAACTGCCTGCCTGGGAAATGGCCTGTAAATCCTACCCAGGACAAACAGATACCCAGCTAAGATTGGGGTCTGGGCCTTGCAGGCAAGAAGGGGCTGGAAAGAAGTATTCCAAGTCATGAAAGGCAAGGACCTACATCCAAGATTGTTCTATTCAGCAAAGCTATCATTTAGAATGAAAGTGCAGTTAAAGGAGTTCACTATCATCAAGCCCTTATATGAAATGTTAAAGGGACTTATCTGAGAAAAAGAAGATCACAATTATGAACAGTAAAATGACAACAAACTCAAAACTATCAACAACTGAACCTAAAAAATAAAAACAAAAACAAACTAAGCAAACAACTAGAACAGGAACAGAAGCACAGAAATAAAGATCACATGGAGGGTTAGCAACAGGGGAGTGGGAGAAGAGAGGGGGAAAAGGTACAGAGAATAAGTAACATAGATGGCAGTCAGAAAATAGACAGGGGGAGGGCAAGAATAGTATGGGAAATGTAGAAGCTAAAGAACTTATGACACATGGACATGAACTAAAGTGGGGGAATGTTGGGGGGAGAGGGTGTGCAGGGTGGAAAGGAATGAAAGGGGGGAAATGGGACAACTATAATAGCATAATCAATAAAATATATTTTTTAAAAATTGGGGTCTAGGCTCGGCCTATCTGGCATAACAGGATGCAGCTTTAAACCACAGCTGACAAGATGTAGGGTCAACAGAAGTGGCACTGAGCAACCAGCTCTAGCCAGTTAGACTCTGACACCCCAACCAGTTGCCCTTCATGGGTTTTTGCACTTAAAAACCCTGCCCTAAGAACAACCGAGCGAGTCTTAACCTCCCTTGGTTGGCTCCACTTCCCTTCTTATTCCCCGCTAATAAACCCTGCTCCTTGTCTCCCTGCATCGTCTGGTTTCTTGAGCAACTCCAGTCTAAAGGGCACAAACACGAAATGGCATCAGAAAATATGCCCGTTAACTCCGACTGAAATGTAACCCCAACCAAAAAGGGCTACCGCTGCCAGAGGCAATAACGCTCCCCTGTAGCCTGTTGAGTACAATATTTGCATGCAGTTCTAGGTAGTTGAAATTCTGAAGATACCATTCATGGCATAAATACAGTTTTCAGGAGCAAGTACTTTATTTTGTTATCTAAAAACTCTTTAATATGCTTCTCAATGTTTCTCTGTTGTAAGAAAATCTCTTCCTCACATCCCTGATTACTGAGGAGAGAATAAAGATCAGAGAAAAGGGCAAAATCTTTACCAAATTATTTGAGAACTGTGATTGCCTTGGCCACAGGAAGTGAATTGGTAAACGAATCTGTATCTAAAAATTCTCTCCAAGTCCCATAAGTATGTGACTAACAAAGAACAGTGGTTTGGGGGCCGGCACACGTGCAGGGGTAGGAAGGGTGAATCGTTCAGCCTGATCTTGTGTCCTCATTACGGGGCAGGACAGTAAACGAGGGTCCAAATTCTGAAGTTTTCAAGCCATACTGCAGGTTTTATATTTTTTATCTTAATAGTAATGAGAAGTCATCAAAGAAGTTTAAGTAGAGAAAAGATATAATCCAAGTTGGAAATTTTCGAAGATTAATCTGGTTGTAGGGTAAAGAATCTACTCTTGGGTGGAGAGAGAAGAGTGGATTTAGGAGTTAATTGGTTAGGAGACTGTAGGATTAGCATAGGGACAGGGAGGTGAGGGAAGTGGTAGGATTTAAGATAAATTTGGGAGGTAATACCAGTAGCTCTTGGACTTGGATTGTTTATGGGGGGGGGTGATGGTGACAAAGGTGTGGAGCAACAACTTTTGACCTTTTTCATTTCATGGCACACAAAAACTAATCACTAAAATTCTGTGGCACACCAAAAAATATATTTCTTGCTGACCTGACAAAAAATAGGTATAACTTCCATTCATTCATACAGGAAGGCTATTGTTGTGCTGGCTGTTGTCATTTTTTTATTTGACCATCTAAGGGAAAAGAGGCCAGTGCCGTTGACTAAACAGTCAGGTATGGCATGTTTTGAAATTATTTCTGGCACGCTGGTTGAAAATCGCTAATGTGAAAAAGCGGATTTGATGGGGGTGGGGCACAGTAAAGGAATCTGCTTCCGGTGCGAGAGTCAAGGGGAGATGTAAGTGTGAACATGGAGTTCAAAAGTCAAATATAGGAACTGTTTTTCTCACTAATTTAAATATTGTTCAAAAAAGCATGATTGTTAATGATTTCATACAAAGTATTTTGTGCCGTGACTGGGGTGACTCAGGTGGTTGGGTGTTGTCCCACAAAGTGAAATGTCAGACGTTTGATTCCCAGTCAGGGCACATGCCTGGGTTAGGTCCAGGTTGGGGTCTGTGCAAGAGGCAACTGATCGATGCTTCTCGCTCACATGGATGTTTCCCTCCCCCCCTTTCCCCTCTTTCTAAAAATAAATAAGTCAGCCCTGGCTGGTGTAGCTCAGTGGATTGAGTGCGGGCTGCGAACCAAAGGGTTGCAGTTCGATTCCCAGTCAGGGCACATGCCTGGGTTGCCGGCCCGGTCCCCAGTGGGGGCCATGTGAGAGGCAACCATGCATTGAAGTTTCTCTCCCTCTCTTTCTCCTTCCTTTCCCCTCTCTCTGAAAAATAAAATAAAATATTAAAAAAATAATAAAAATAAATAAGTCAAATCTTTTAAAAAAGTAATTTATGAATTGGTCATAATATTTGTGACAGTTCCCTTATTATTGGAGATCTAGATTATTTTCAGCATTTCACTGTAACAGTTATTTCTTCTCAGGTACTGTACTGGTTTAGTACATTTTAGGGTGAGACAGACCCTCAAAAATATTAAGCAGCCCGGCTTGGTATAGCTCAGTGGATTGAGCTCGGGCTTGCGAACCAAAGGATCACAGTTCGATTCCCAGTCAGGGCACATGCCTGGGTTGCAGGCCAGTTCCCAGCAGGGGAAGCATGAAAGGCAACCATACATTGATATTTCTCTCCCTGCCTCCTTCCCTTCCCCTCTAAAGATAAATAAATTTAAAAAATATTAAGCAACTTGCTTAAAGTCATGCTATTATCTTACTCAACCAGTGAGACTTACATAGCAGTGAGGTTTTTTTAAAGGTTTTATTTATTTATTTTTAGATAGGAAGTGGGGGAGAAAGGGAGGGAGAGAAATATCAATGTGTGGTTGCCTTTCACGTGCCCCCAAACAGGGAGCTGGCCAGCAACCCGGGCATGTGCCCTGACTGGGAATTGAACCAGCCAGGGCAGCAGTTGAGTGTTTTTAACCTGCCAATTTGATAGGACAAAAATAGCTCCTGTTACTCTTTAATATTTATTGGACAAGTAATTCATATGACTTTGGGCAATTTAGTTAAGTGCTTTAGGTAAGTATCAATTTCTTCATTATGAAATGGGAATAAAAATGTTGAGAACTGGGTAATTTATGTAGAGTACTTAACACAGTAGTATGTAATTAAAGCTCCCAAAAGTCATTATTATTATAGTCATTATACAAAAATTAAAAATAGCCCTAGCTGGTGTGCCTCAATGAATGGAGTGCTGGCCTGTGAACCAAAGGATTGCCAGTTTGATTCCCAGTCAGGGCACATGCCTGGGTTGCAGGCCAGGTCTGCAGTTGGGGGTGCACCAGAGACAACCACACATCGCTGTTTCTCCCTGTCTTTCTCCTTCCCCTCCATGCTCTAAAAATAAATAAATCAATAAAATATTTTAAAAAATAATTTATTTTTAGAGAGAGCGTAGGAAGAGAGAAAGAGGGAGAGAAACATCAATTTATGGTTGCCTCTGACATGCCCCCTAGAGGAGACCTGGCCTGCAACCCAGGCATGTGCCCTGACTGGGAATCGAACCAGTGATGCTTTGGTTCACAGCCCTGCACTCAATCCACTGAGCTACACCAGCCAGGGCCAATAAATAAAATATGTATTTTAAATATTTTATTTATTTTTAGTGAGAGGAGAACGGAGGGAGAGAGAGGAGAATGGGGGGGGGAAGAGGAGAGAAACAGCAATGTGTGTTTGCTTCTCATGCACCCCCCAACTGGGGACCCAGGCATGTGCCATGACTGGGAATAGAACTGGTGACCCTTTGCTTCACAGTCCAGTGGTCTATCCACTGAGCCAAACCAACCAGGGCAAATAAAATATTTTTTAAAAAATTAAAAAGAAAGATAAACCAAAGGAAGAAAATAAAAATATCCTGTAATCCAGAGCTATTATCATGAAAATTTTGGATCTTTTCTGAATAGGCATCTCTCTGCACATAACTCATTAACTGAAAAAAAAAGTAAGTTATAAAACCACACATACAATTCTTATCTTACAAGCTTATTTGTAGCTTTGGTGCTACAACTAGTCACATCATTTATTTTCTGAAACCTTTTCTTTTTATTGTTTTTAAACTTTATATAAATGGTGTTAGACTCCATATCCCATCGTGATTTCATTTATGAAGAAACATTGTTGTTACAATCACTCAGTCCCAACAATGTATCAAAATACACCTCAATTTATTATATATTCCCCTTTCAGTGGACATTTGGTTTGTTTTTAGAATTTGCTTTCTCTCTCTCTCTTTTAGATTTTATTTATATATTTTTAGAGAGAGGGGAAGGGAGAGAGAAAGAGAGGGAGAGAAAGATCAATGTGCATGAGAAACATTGATCCATTGCCAAACACACCCACCCAACTTGGGGCCAGCGTGCTACGCAGGCGTGTGCCCTGGCCTGGAATCGGACCCACAACTCATCAACTGCAGAATTCACTGAGACACAGCAGCCCAGGCTGATTTTGCTCTCTTAATGCTTCCGCAAACATTTGGTGTGTTGGTCCATGCAAGAGCTTCTCCAGAGTGAATATGCTTTGTTCATTCGTGGTAGCTTTCTCCATACACCTCTCACCACACCATCAGTGCTCTTCTACTGTGTGTTCTGCAACAGAGGATATTGCCGGGGCCGCCCTGCTCCACCTCCTGATTGATAGACACTCCCGAAAGAGAAGTTATCTTTTCACCTGTGTCTCAGGAAAAGCTGTTCTTGGTGACGGCACAGGTGATCCACAAGAGTCCATGGCATGTTGCAAAATATGCATTGCCATTTATCTGCTTTTGACAAGTGTGAGCCTCTATTTCAATGTGTGTTATGATTTCTATTCCTTGTGGCATCTTTAATTTTTCATCCCACAGGAAGCAGATTACAGGTTGGGAACTGTGTGGCCCTGGGCTCCGACAAAGGAAGGATGGATTGAAGCAGATGGAAGTATCGAGAGGAGACTGGGTAGTGTGGCCTCAATTTTCTTGATATTCTAAGAGGCAAGGCAGTCTTTGAGAGTGAGGAAGTGGGAATTAAATTGAGGTCCTGAGAGAAGAGTTGTTTAGAGGATTAGGAAAGGGACGTGACAAACGAGGACTGTAAAAACTGAATGGTATGGAAGGCCTCGCTGTTTGGCACTCGGAACTATGGTGGCACCTGTTTCATGTGTGTGGTTTTTCTCCAGGCAGTGCTTTTACCTGGGATAGGAGTAGAGAAGGCACATTTTAGCACTTAACTCCTAACTCATACCAATATTAGTTTAGGGGAGTAGTAGGAGGTAACTTGAATAAATATTAAAATTTCCTTGCACCCCTGCATGGTAAAAACACTCAACAGACTAGGAAAGAAGGGAACTTCCTCAACCTGAAAGAAGGCATGTACAAAAACCTCACAACTAACATTATACTTAATGGTGAGAGCCTGGATGCTTTCTCCCTCAGATAAGGAACAGACAGTGATGTCTGCTCCTACCACTTCTATTCGCTTTTGTACTGGAAATACTGAGGACATTAAGGCAAGAAAATGAAATAAAGGCATCCAGATTGAACAGAAGAAGTAAAAGTATCTCCATTTGCAGATGGTATGATCCTATGTCAAGATAATCCTGAGCATTTTCTAAAAAAAATTTAAACATATTTTATTGATTATGCCATTACAGTTGTCCCATTTCCCCCTTCATTCCCCACCACCCTGCACACCCCTCCCTTACCATTCCCCCCCTTTAGTTCATGTCCATGTGTCATAAGTTCTTTAGCTTCTACATTTCCCATGTTATACTTGCTCTCCCCCCATCTATTTTCTACCTACTGCCTATGCTATTTATTCTCTGCACCTTCTCCTTCCTTCTCCTCCTCCCACTCCCCTGTTGCTAACCCTCCATGTGATCTCCATTTCTATGGTTCCACTCCTAATCTAGCTGTCCTCTTAGATTGCTTTTGTTTTAGGTGTGGTTGTTAATAACTGTGAGTTTGCTGTCCTTTCACTGTTCATCTTTTTATCTTCTTTTTATTAGGTAAGTTCCTTTAATATTTCATATAATAAGGGCTTGGTGATGATGAACTCCTTGAACTGATCTTATCTGAGAAGCACTTTATCTGTCCTTCCACTCTAAATGAAAGCTTTGCTCCATAAAGCAATCTTGGGTGTAGGTCTTTGGATTTCATGACTTGGAATACTTCTTTCCAGCCCCTTCCTGCCTGTAAGGTCTCTTTTGAGAAATCAGCTGACAGTCTGATAGGAAATCCTTTGTAGGTGACTGTCCCCTTATCTCTTGCTGCTTCTAGAATTCTCTCCTTCATTTTAATCTTGGCTAATGTAATTATGATGTACCTTGGTGTGTTCCTCCTTGGGTTCATCTTCTTTGGGACTCTCTGAGCTTCCTAGACTTAGTGGAAGTCTATTTCCTTTGCCAGATTGGGGAAGTTCTCCTTTACTATTTGTTCAAATAAGTTCTCCACTTGTTGCTGTTCCTCTTCTTCTTCTGGTACCCCTATAATTTGGGTTTTGAAATGTTTAAAGATGTCCTGGAGGTTCCTGGGTCTCTCCTCATTTGTTTGAATTCTTGTTTCTTCATTCTTTTCTGTTTGGTCATTTTTTTCTTTTTTCTGGTCCACTCCATTGATTCGAGTCCCAGATTTGTTTCCATCACTATTGGTTTCATGTGCAATTTGCTTCATTTCACTTAGTGTAGCCTTCATTTTTTTCATCTAATTTGCGACCAAAATCAACCAGTTCAGTGAGCATCCTGATCACAAGTGTTTGGAACTGTGCATCTGATAGGTTGCCTATCTCTTGGTCGCTTAGAAGTATTGGCTCTGGGGCTTTGAGCTGTTCTTTTGCTTGAGCCATAATGTTTTGGTCTGTTCGCACCTGTTATGTATGAGGGGCAAAAGCTTAGGTGTTCACTGGGGCGGGTCAGCCCAGTCGCTGGGTTTTGACTGGGGGCGGGGTCAGAGAGGGAGCAATGGCATTTGTTCCACTCCCTCTCGGATTTCGGTCCCCTCTGCGGCTTCCCACAAGCAAATTGGGCCCTTCTGGTGCTGGTTCCCAGGTGGGTGGGCTTGTGTTCATTCTAGAACCCTGTGGGTCTCTCCAATGAACTCTCCTGTGAGGCTGGGAGTCTCTCCTGGCACCTCAACCTCTGCAAGTTTTTTCAATCGGTGCTTTTAGTCTTTAAATCCCCTTGTTGGGGCCCTGGGGTGTGCAGTCTATCTACTATCTCACTGCCCGTTTTTTGCCTGGTTTATCTGAGTGTGAATTTGTAACCGCTGTCAGCCAGCTGCCTTGCACGTGTCACTGGGTTTGCTCATTTCCTCCCTGCACTTGTGTCTGCCAACCACCGCTTTTGTCTGCCTGGACCCCTCTCCACCGGCCGCCAACTCCACCCCTCTCACTGGTCTGGATGAATAGTTCGTCGTTGTCGGGCTTCCGTACAGTTCAATTTTCTGTCTGTTCTGGTTGTGTTTTGGTTTCTAAATCTGTGTTGTCCTTAAATTTGGTTATGTGAGGAGGCACAGTATTTTCACCTACACCTCCATCCTGGCCGGAGCCCGAGAATAGTCTTTTCAATAAAGGGTGTTGGAACAACTGGTTAATAAGCATATGACAAGATGTGTAACATCATGAGTATTAGGTAAATGCAAATCAAAATCACACGTGGCTCAGCTGGCTGGGCATCTTTCCACAAGGAGAAAGGTGGCCGGTTCAGGGCACATGACTGGATTGTGGTTTCGGTCCCAGTTGGGGAGTGTAGGAGGGGCAACCCATTGATGTTTCTCTTTCTCTATCTTTTACCCTCTTTAAGAATAATTAAAATCATAAAAAAAAATCACAGAGCCTGGCCAGACAGCTGGGCTGGTTATAGCACACATAACAATCGACCACCTAATGCGTAAGTAAATGGAACAACAAATCGATGTTTCTCTTTCTCTCCCCATTCCTCGCTCTAAAAAAAAAATCACAAGGAGATACACTTCACACGTAGTAGGATGGCTATAATAAAATAATATTAATAAACAGAAAATACTGTGCTGGTAAGAATGTAGAGAAATTCGTACCCCACACATTGTTGGTTAGAATATAAAATATTGCAGCCGCTATGGAAAAGCATGGCAATTCCTCAGAGAAGTTAAATAGAATTACCACGTGACTCAGCAATTCCACTCGGGGGTACATACCCTCAAAGAGTTGAAAACAGGGGCTCAAATACAAACATGCTATATGTGCACATTCCCGGCAGCACTATTCACAATATATGTCCAAAAGGTGGAAACAATTGATGTATTCATCAAGAGGTGAATGGATAAACAAAAGGTGATGAACACAATGGAATATTATTCAGCTATAAAAGGGGCTAGAATTCTGAAACGCACTGCAATACAGAAGAAACATAAAAATGTGAAATAAGCCAGACACAAAAGGGCAAATATTGTATGAATCTATTTATGAGGTACCTAGAATAGGCAAATTCCTAAAGATTAAAAAAAAGCCTAAAAGTTCCTAAGATCTCGGGGCAGAAGGGAATGGGGGGTTATTTCTTATTAGGTATAGAGTTTCTGTTTGGGAATCAGTAGTGGTTAGGGATACATAACCTTGTAACTGTACTTAACACCACTAAATTGCCCACTTAAGAATAGTTAAGATGGTGAATTGTATATTGTATGTATTTCACCATAATTTAAAAAGCTTGGCAAGTACACATAAAAAGGAAAAGACTAAACTGTTTTGTCAAGGCTTAAAATAACAAATGAAATTCTGATGTGTGACAACATGGATGAACCTTAAAAACATTATGCTAAGTTATAAAAGCCAAGCACAAAAGGACAAATGCTTCAGTTCTAATTATATGAACTATTTAAAGTAGGCAGATTCATAGCAACAGAAAGTAGTTTAGAGGTATCAGGGCCTGGGTGGAGGGGGAATGAGGGTTACTGCTGAATGGTTGTAGAAATTGTTTGGAATGATGAAAAGTTTTGGAAATAGTTCATGCATAATAAGTGTGCATAATGTATGCACACATTTATGAATGTAATAAAATGTTACTGAATCATACCCTTAGAATGACAAATTGTCATGTATATTTACCATAATTTAAAAAGACATGCTGATACATGCTACAACACGGATGAACCGTGGAAACACACTGAGAGGGGTGAGAAAGAACCACACACTGTATTATTGTACTCAGACAGTATGTCCACAACACACAAACCCAGAGACAGAAAGTAGGTTAGTGGTTGCCCAGTTCTGGAAGAAATGGAGGGTGACTTCTGAAGGGTATAGATGGGGCTCCTTTTTGTGGTGATAAAAATGTTCTAAAATGGACTGTGATGATAGGTACAAAACTCTGAACACACTAAAAACCACTGAAGTGTGCACTTTAAATGGGCAAATTATGTTATATGAATTATAGGTCAATAGAGCCATAACATAAAAATTAGCTGGCTGGTGTGGCTCAGTGGACTGAGCACGGGCCTGCAAACCAAAGGACTGCTGGTTCGATTCCCAGTCAGAGCCTATGCCTAGGTTGCAGGACGGGCCCCCAGTAGCAGAACCACAGGTTGATGTTTCTCTCCCTCTTTCTCTCTCCCAAAATTAATGAACTTGTTAAAAGTAAAAAAAAAGTGGTGTTAGGCACTATGCAAAGCAGACAAAGGCCGCCTTCTCACATCTCAGCAATTCTGGGGCACAGAGAAGCAGAGTTCCTCCGCGCAGATCTCAGTTCCTGATGCTGACCGGTCGCTGTACGTTCTCTGCTGGGTTGGTCGTACGTGGTGCCACACCTTCTGTATACACTTATCCAGTGAGCGCTAACCCTCTTTGCACGTCCACAAAAATCTAGCACAGGGCACAGAATGAAGAAGCGGGCTTGATTCAACAAAGGGATTAAAACACTCAGAAAAGGTCTTGCAACTGCAATTTTATTTTGTGAAAATAAACAGCTTATTGGGAGTTCAAATTGCTCCAAAAACCCCATAAAAACAAAAAGAAATACACACAGAAGCATGTGAGGTGATGGGGGAGGGAGGACGGTGTTTAGAGCTTTGGCAGACTGTGCCAGTGCTGACCCCGGTGACAGGGGCCAGTCCCTGGAGCAGGTCCTGGCCGCCGCTGTGGGACTCTGGAGGGCTGACCTTGACTGGTAAAGGGGTGGAACACAGACTTCATCACTAAGGAAGTGGCAGGCACCTTGAGTCCCTTTAAAGCAGGGAAGAACCACTTCAGAGGACCTTGGCCCCCATCAAAGCTGGGGGCTGGAGGTTAGGGGCCACTGAGGGAGAGGGGGTGCTGGTGGAGACGAACCAGACAAAGTGTCTTCTCACGTGGTGACAGCCTTACACTGGGCAGAGGACGAGGAAGATGAAGGCAGGAACCCGTGGAGTTGAGCAAAGGAGAAAAACTTGGGAGAGGTCAAAGCCAATGTGCAGGGCCGGGGTCTAGGTGAAGAAGCAACAGGCTAGAACTGGCGGCAGTGGCCACCAGCAGGCTGGGCCCACGAGGGACAACGGAAGGGGGGGCAAGTCTCAGAGGTAGAGAGAAGGGGGTCTTTGCCCAGGGCCATCCACCACTGCACGTACGGGAAGAATGACACACTACTTTTCAATTCTCTTTCTTTTAAAGATTTTTTTGTGGGTTTTGTTTTGTTTTTTAAAAAAGCCTTACGATCAGCTACTGGTTACATCTACAAAATGTAAAGTACTGTTGTTACCAGTCACTTTACAGAACAGTCCAGAGTGGTCAAATATTGACCAATAAAGTTTCCTTTTTTTTTCTCTTCTGAATCATTACTACTCAATGGGTCACTTAACAGCCTGCATAGGTCACAGGGCAGCTTAGTGAGCAGACTTGGTGACCAAGGAAAGAGGCTGGGCCTGGAGTACTGGGAGGGCCTGGTGGGCATGGAGCGTGGCGGGGAAGGAAGGGGGGGAAGTCAGCAGAGCTGCGGGCACGGACCCCAGGGGGAGGGGCCGGGAGAGGAGAGGGGGCTGGCTGCCCATCTGGGCAGAGGATGTGGCTGCAGCCTTAGCAGAGAGGAAGGCAGCTGAATGGAGAGCCAGCTGGGCCCGGGTCTCTGGCTTGGTGGTGAGGGAGAGAGGCTGGGCTTGCTCTGAGTGGGTTGCAGCAGGGGCAGCCGGTGAGGCCAAGGCTGCGGAGGGGGTAGCCGGGGAGTCCAGCATGCTGCCGTGGGAAGAGGCAGGGCTGTCACAGGGCTTCTCAGGGGGCAGGTACTGAACACACGGCTTCTTGCTTTTGGAGGCCAGAGTACCTACGGGGAAAAAGACCAAGAGAAAGTGAGCAGCTAGTAGCTCAGGTGAGGCAGAGGCTGCAAAGAGGCCTGGCTGTACACATCTTCTCTGGAAACAAAGGAATCCTTCCAGGGAGGAAAGCGAGGACCTGAAATTATGTCCAAGGCTTTCAGGTCTAGAAAGCCGCATTCAAGGACGCCTGGAGCGCAGAGACGGGGCAACGCCACAGTGACCAAGAACGACTCAGTGTCTGACTGGAGGAGACAGCTCATTACCTTCCTTGCCTAAATCTCATCCTTTTGAGGATGGAGGTCCACCCAATGTGCTTGAAAAATTTTTAGTTTATGGTACTAACAAAAAATAGTGTAGCACTTGCTAAGCAGCGTGCTGTATGGTGGATTTTGCACCATATACATTATTTAGGTGTGCTCATATGTAGATGAATGCACACCTTATGTAGATACAAGAAAGAAAGAAAGAAAGAAAGAAAGAAAGAAAGAAAGAAAGAAAGAAAGAAAGAAAGAAAGAAAGAAAGAAAGAAAGAAAGAAAGAAAGAAAGAAAGAAAGAAAGAAAAAAAGAAGGAAGGAAGGAAGGAAGAAAGAAAGAAAAAGAAAGAAAGAAAAAGTGCAAGGAGCCAAAGCACTTTAGAGGGTAGCAGCAGCTTCGCGCTCTTCCCGGAGTGCGCATGAGGTGGTGGCGTGGCCTAAATGCTTGTCACAGCGGGAATACCTCTGCGCCAGGTGCGATTCTGGTGCACATATTTCTGGCACAAAGTGGCCCCTAAACTGAAGCAAATTATTCTTGTGTTTGACCAACCAAGAACACTGGAGGCAAAGCTGATTCTGTTGGACTCACTGCCAGGTGGTATGTCAGTCTCTAAGGTGCTGCCTTCCTAAGGGGATTTCAACTACATTGTTTTCACCTCGTGCATTGATTTTACAAACTAACCTTCCACTGAGACACAACTGAAGTGAACGCAAAAGCTCCTAAGCTTCAAAGTGAGAAAGTACTTGAGACCCAATCCCGCCCCCGCCATTTCGCCAGCACAGTGACTGGGAAAATTCCTTAACTTCTCTGAGCCTCTTAATTGGCCTTCTCTAAAAAGGGGGTTAACAGTAACAGTCACTTGAGTATATGCGTGAGGCAGCAGCCCTGAAAAATGGCAAATGGCAAATGGCAGCTGTTGAAATCGTCACCGCACGTGCCACAGACTGGGTATAACTCGCGGGGGGGGGGGCAGCTGTGACGGAGGAAGGCAGAGAAAAGAGGCAGCGACTTCCTCAAGACTCACCCTCTGCCTCTTGGACTTGTTGCTGGGACTGGGTCTGTGACAGCTGCTTTTCTCTCTTCCTCTTCTTTTTCTTACCCTAAAAAATATGGCCAAAGGAAGAGGTCCCTGAGACAGAGCACTGGCTTTTCAGGGTGCTGTCCAGATAGGAAGTAGGGCACCACCAGATCAGACGGGCCCCACCCAGGGGTGCCGCCCTCCCTGCCCCATTCCATCCTTCCTCTCTAGGTCAGGCGTCCTGGTCCTCGGAGGGCCTCGCCGTTTCCATCTTTCTCCCTAGCATGGTGGTTCTTGATCTTTTTTTTTGAGGTATCCTAGGTCCCACTGAAAAGTCTAATACAGCTACAAACCCACTTACCAGAAAAAAGCAAACAAGAACATACGTACAAAAACCTGCCTAGTTTCAGGGAATTATCAGACATGCCGGCTGAGGTGCATGCACTCAAACTGAGCCCCAAACTAGGAACCCCTGGCTAAGGACCTTCCACCACCGGAGGTAGCACAGGGCTCACGCTGCCCCCTGAAGTAGGGAGTTGAAGGATGGGTCCAGGCCAATGGAAGGGCCACCAATTTAAGTCTGTTGTCAGGGCATCAAAACCATGTCCTTGTCGCTCTCCCCAGAACTGAAATGCCTTCTGTATTTCTACAGAAACACAGGCTTCTCCTTGGCCTTGAGAGTCCTCCACCCACATTGCCGATTTCCCTCTCCCCCTTCCTTGAGCCTGTGCCGCTCCCGGGGTCTGGGTGGGCACGTACGTAGTTGTCCCGGGCTGACCAGGTCGGGTAGAGCTGGGAGTGAAGCTGCCGCTCCTTCCGGGCCAGTTCGTAGTACTTGGCCTGCTCCTCTCGGGACAGGTTGTGCCACTGTGGGAGACAGGGCCAGAGAGGGCAGGGAGCAATGAGTGCAGGGGACGCGGGCCACGCCACCTGGAGGGTGAGCGCAGACCTTACCTTTCTTCCCAGGATCTGGTTAATGGCTGCGCTTTCCTTCAGGGTGCACTCAGCCACCACCTTGGCCCTCATCTCCTTCATATACAACATGAAGGCATTAAGAGGCTTCTTCACGTGGGGTTTCTTCTCTTCCTCCTTTTTCACCGTGACGGGTGATTTCCTGGGAATAGGTTGGCACTGGTCAGCTGCCATGCAACTCCCCAGCCCCCGCCTCTCTGTGCTGCTAGGAGCCCGCTGCTGCGAGGAGGGGGGATGAGCTGCTTAATGCTCATTCAAGTGGCTGCTCTCAGCACCTGAGCACCTCCCACTAGTAGCTCCAAGTCTCTGGATCACCTAGGCCATATCCCATGAAAGGAGAATTTCCTGAGGAAGGAGCAGAGGGTGGTGGTGACAGCTGGGATGCACTGGCCATGGTGACAGAGAGGAGGGGGCAGGACGCTTTGGCAGACGCAGGGGTGGGGCTCTCCCGGGCCGTGAAGCACCGACTGGCGTCCCTGCCCTCCACGGCCTGGTGCTTGTCCCAGCTCTGCCACGGGCCAGCCACGTCACGGCGGGAAAACTCCTTTCTGGGGGGCGGGAAGCTAAAAGCCTTCTCTGACTCTCCTGTAGCCTCTAAATCCTGACTGTAAAACTTTTTTAAAAGTTTAAAAAAATTTTTTATTCTTTAGATTTTATTTATTTATCTTCAGAGGGGTAGGGAAGGAGAGGGAGAGAAACATCAATGTATGGTTGCCTCTCATGTGTCCCCGGCTGGGAACTGGCCCGCAACCCAGGCATGTGCCCTGACTGGGAATTGAACCGTGGTTGCTGTCAAGGGGGACAGTTCCCAGGGGAGAGGATTTGGCTGAGGGAGGCTGCAGGGCCACCCTCTAAACGCCACTAGGAGAGAAAAGTAAGTAGCAACCGTCACCCAGAGACTGGCCCCCCCAGCCCAGACCCCGGGCTACTCACGCGCTCACGGCTGGGCTCAGGCTGGGGGGCGCCGGCTCCTGCTTGACGATGGGGGAGACGATGGCGGGGTGGGGAATCCCTGAGGTGGGCAGACCAGGATGGGCCGGAGCCACCATGTGAGGGGAGAACCGACTGGAAACCAGGCTGTGCAGCAGGTTGGAAGGACACAAGAGGGGTTCAGGCTGAACGCTTGTCACCCACCAGAGGACGTGGGTGGCTCCCCACCTTTAGTGCAGGGGCACGTAAATTCCTCTGCGGTGGCAGGGTTTGAGGAATGGACGGCCATTCATCACCCTTGCTGGACAGACCAGTTCCGGGAAGCACCCAACAAGCCTCCCCTTCCCCTACAGGGTCCTACTTCTGGTGCTGGAAGCGAGGAGGGTGAGAAACAGAAAAGAAAGTGTCGCAGGTCAGAGACCATGGTGCACGATGGGAAAACAAGGGCTGGTGTGGGCTGCATTTCCTTTGTCATCAGAAGTGCCAAGTTGTCAGGTGGAGCTGGCCCCTGTGGCGGGAGTCCCCTTCTCCTCCCCGCTCCCCCGACATCATTTCGGGAAAAATCAATCTCCCAGTCTCTGGCCTCAGCGACTGTACTCAAAAGAGCTTCAGTGGACTTTCCACCGATTCCACCTTTTTTGGTGTGTGTGTGCGCGCGCACGCACGCACGACTGTAAAAATCCAATGAGTTGTACACCTCAGATGTATGTACCATTATGTTTATCTTCAATGAAAAGTGGGTAATATGATCATCTCCATGAATCAGGCTGCAAAAGGGACGCACCAGAAATACTGAGATCCACAGAGCTTCCAAACTCAAAGGCAAGGCAGGTAGTGCAAGCAAGTAAAGCAGGCCAGAGGCAGTGCCATGGGGTCTGCTGGTGGGCTCTGGGAAAACTACAGAACTCCTAAGGAGTGGTTCTCAGACTGTGTCCAGATCAGACACATCAGGAACTAGGTAGGAAAAAAAGAAGTTTTAGGGCCACAAAGCCCAGCATGTGGGGCCACGTGACCAGAGGGTTGCGTGCCAGGGCTTCGAAATTCTTCTCTTGGAGAGATCAGGAAAGGGTGACCCTGTGGGCATGAGAATCCTTCCCACCAGGGAGGTGGGAGAAAAGGCACGTCTGGGCCTCCTCGTTTGCTGCCAGGAGAAGGCTGTTTAACGGTCAGAAGTGGCAAGGACACTGGCGGACAACCATTCCCTGTACTGCCACTTTGTGCCTCAGCCCGTCCCTGGACTCACCTGGACATTGAGGCGTTCATGGCGAGGGCAGGGTAGGGGTGCCGGAAGCCACCGGGAGGAAGGGAGTACATGGGCTGTCCTTGCCTGCAGGGGTGAGGGGTAAGGAAATCTGGTCAGCACACTGGGTAAAGTGGGGGTGTTCAGGACGGGGAAGGAGAGGGGCTGGGGAGAAAGGATGAGAAATAAATGGCAGGAAGTGGGAAGTAAGGACGGGGAGGAACCTGGGTGGGTGGGGCAGCTGGAGGAACAGCAGGCAGAACTGAGCAGGAGGAAGGAACGAGGGCAAGAGAGGCTCCAAGTTTCCTTACTGTGGGACGAGCCAGCCGAGGGGGTGGGGGATTTGTCCGACAGCTCCGGGAGACAGTGGGTAATATGGAGACAGCTCAGATGGGTGAGGGGGCCTGGGGATTCCTGCTTCCAAAGAGAGATGTGTCAGGCTGCTCCCTGGCCCTACGGGAGCACTTTAAAATAACAGCATCCGGCAGGTTCCTTGCCCCAGGTCCCTAGGCGTTCTGGAGCCGGGAAGACCCTTTCTTTTGTTATCTGTGCCTCACCACCTCCCTAGCTCTCCCAGCCAGCCGGTCAAGGACGTATTCGGGAAGGCTGGACTAATGCAGTCTCTCTGGCCACATGGATCCCATTTCTGTTGCATTAACTCCCAGCTGCTTACACGGGAGTCGGGATCGAAGAGCGGGGCAGGAAATTCTGCGCGGACAGACCCGAGCTGTCCCCCGAGTGACCAGCTCACTACTTCTCTAGGAATCCTCCCTCTTCTATGGAGAAACAAACTTTGGATTCCAAGTCCACACCTGTCCTCCTTTTTATCTGTAAGTTGCAGTAATTGTTTCTCTAAAGAAGGGCCCCCCAAATACTCTGATCCACGGTAACTCTGCAGGAATTTCATGAAGACTATGGCTCCCCGGGACAGATGGGTCTGGTGAACAAGTTTAAAAGGAGCCGACTCAGCCCTGCCGCTTTACAGCCTGGCTAGGCCCGATTACCCGAAACGTCCAGGTTAGAGTAAAGGTCTCGGTCTAGGGAGGCACCGCCTGCGGTGCGCTAGACTTCAAGGAGAATAAAAAAGGACACCCCCCCCCCACCAGCTTGTTTCACTCCCAAAGTGTTAAGAAATTCTAAAGTAAAAGAAACAGGGACTGAGAAACCCCAACAGCTACTGTGGAGTCAGGCTCCGTCTCACTTGATTCCCTCTCGCCCTGACAATAACCCTGGGGCGTAGCAGAGGGTGCAGATGAGAAGAACCGAAGTGGCTAAAGTTAGGGGTTAAGGCTACAGCCAACCGAGAGCTGGAGACGTGAGTCCAACCCAGGTCAAACGGGCCCCCCCCCCACCAGCTCCGCAAGGCCCGCCCCCGCAGCTGTGGACTCACCTGTCTTTGGATCAATCTCAGGGGAGAGGTGTGTGGGAGGGGAGCCGGGGGAGAAGTGGTCGTTGCTGTAGGTGATGAGGGGTGTCAACGGGTGCATGTGATGCGGGTGCTGAACAACGGGAACTTTATTCGACTGAAAGATGGAGAGAAAAAGACTAGGGACAGTTGCCAAGGACATGGAGAGTAAAATCAGCTGTTATTTACCACATCGAGTTTGTGCCAGGGATTTTCCAGGCGACACCCCCTCAATCCTTCTACAGCCCCTGAGAGACCGCGGCAGAGGAGGCATTACACCCACCTTCCAACTAGCCGGGTGTCACTTCCAGGCGGCACAGACACAACCCCAGGGCACTTCCAAACAATACAGACTCCAGTCACACCCCACTCCACTGACCAAATTACCCCATGGTTTCATTTGAAACGTCAGCAGAGGAAGGGGTGTGCACCATTATTTATATAACTACTAAGAGAGAAAAAACCCTGGCACACCATGGACATATCCCAATTTCAGAAATGTTAAAAATGGGAAAAACCTGCATGTCCTAGAATCGGTAAACTGAACCGATTTTCAAAATGCTTTGAAGCAATCTAACATAACCATAGGATCTCATAAAAATCGCTGTAATTTATCCTACGAGCACAGGGCTAGGCTAGTGCCTGGTCCTTGCTGTAACCCACCAAAGGAGTTATAGTTATGGCTGTCTGAGGATGAGGAAACCGAGCTCAGAAAGGTCAAGGGACTCCGGCCAGGGCACAGAGCTGGTAGGTGGCAGAACTGGATTCACATCACCATTTTCTCTGTATTATCGGCCTCCCCCAAAGCCTGATCAAAACATCTTGGTCAGAGAGAAAGGACAGATATACTTTTTAAAATTTGTCTGCTTAACAAAGAGATTTGTAAAAAGGATGGCGATATGGAGGCAGCTGAAAGGCTTGAACTTCAAACTGCTGTCTTAAGTTCGAACTTTCCATTTCTTAGATTCCAGAAGCCCTTTTCCCCTTTCACGTGGTGCCCACTTGATGCTCACAATACAAACTCCAGTCTGTACACCTCTTAGGCATCTCTGTGCTGGGGGTAGTCACAGTCCATTTTTAGTATGTTAGGCAGAGATGAGAGGCAGAGTCCCGGAGCAAGGCCCGGAATCCAGGGCTCCTGCTCCCAGACCTGCAGATGTGAGGCTGAGTTCAGACCTGAACCACAGCCACTAGGTGGCGCTGGCACCTGGCTGGGCCCTGCAGGTACCAGGTGTTGAACAACTTCCTATGGCCCCCCAGATTGCTCAGAATTATTACAATGAAACAAACAAACAAACAAACAAACAAGCAAGCAAACAACAAGAACCCCTCCATGATAAAAAAAGACTAAACAAAAGAATACCAAAATACAAAATATAAACAGTAGTTATGTTTGAGTGGTGGAACTATGGGTGATTTTGTCTCCCTTTCTGTATTTTCTAACTTTTAACTATTATCTATTTAAAATGTATACTTAGAACAAACACAAATTTTCTAAGAAATAAATAGAAACTATGTTATAAAGAATTAGAAACCGCAATCGCCCCAGCCTTATCCAGTCACTAGTAGCATTTTGGTGAGTCTTCATTCAGTTAGACATTTTGTGCATGTTTTTTTACTTACATTTATTCACATCATTTATAGCCATATTTTTAAATTAGGAAACTTTTCAGCTTTACTGAGGTATAATTGACAAATACAATTGTAATATATTGGAAGTGTCCAATGTAATGATTTGGGATACATATATATACACACACATATATATACATATATACATATATATATACATACATATATATATACATATATATATACACATACATCTAAAAATACTGAATAGTATTATGAAATCCTGACTGCCTGTGTGCGGTTGATTTTGGCTTCTTCAGGAGGTGGCAAGCGGCCACAAAGCAGGAAAATGTGAGTTACATTTGAAAATGTAAGGTATCCTCACTTGAATGCTGTTACTACAGGTTTCCAGTAGATGGCACCATTGTCCAGAATACAGAAAGCCACTTGGTCATGGTTGGTTGGAAGATGTTGGTAAGGGAGACTGGCGGGCTCTTTAGGGCCTGATTCAGGAAAGGCTCTCCTTGGAGGCTACCATCCCAGCAAACGTTCCGACTCGTTTTTTCCTCAGCTGCCCTCAGGACAAGGATGTCCAGAGTAGGAAAGCTGGGAACCTCCCTCCACCTCACAGTGGATAACCCAGTAAACAGCACACACAAGCAAAGGCACGAGCATTCGCTCAGCAAGGCAGCTGAAGCCAGCTTTCTCCAAAGAGCATCTCAGAGCCCTCTTGGACCTAAATCCTTTAGTCTAGTCAAGTATACCCAACTCTTCCCTAGTCCAAGTGCTTCATGTCTACTTCAGTCTGTTTCCAGATTTGGTCCAAGCCCAAGTTTTTCAAACTCCCATCCCCAAGGAAGCAATGTATCATTTTTCCAACTGTCTGGAACTTACTTTAATTTTAAAAAATTTATTGATTTTAGAGAGAGAGCGGAAGGTGGGGTGGGGAGAGAGAAACATAGACTAATCATTCCACTCATTTACGCATCCATTGCTTGATTCTTGTATGTGCCGGTAGGGGACTGAACCTGCAACCTTGGTATATCTGGATGACACTCTAACCAACCGACTTACCCAGTCAGGGCTAGGACTCATTTTCAAGCTCCAATTAGAGCCAATAGCACTCAGCTCCACCATAGACCAAGGAGCTACCTCTCAGCAGCTTGAGCGAGGGCCTCACGAAGCCTCCTGGCTCCTAGTGTTCACTCACTGTTTGCTTTTCTTCCTGATCCTCATTTCAGAGATAAAGAAGGGCAGGGTTTGCAGCTAAGGCAAGGATGAGCCTCACTCACAAAGCAGCTCCCGACTGGCCGGCAGACTGCCCAGGAAACATACTTGGAGTTTCACTGGTTCACTAACTAGACCTGATTTTATTTATTTAAGAAATCTTTTCTATCTTCATTCAATAGTCTATTTACTGATAGAGGCAACCTTCTTTTCTCGTGACCACACGTGTTTTCAAGACTCTGCTTAAACACAGGGCTGGGGGAAAGGAAATTGGAATTATTCCTAAAACACCAGCCCATTCACAGAATTGTAACACCTGGGAGAACGGGATCCGGAGTGGTGGGGGGCCAGCAGGGGACCCATTGCCCACAGTCTGCTGAGTGCTCATCTGTGAAGGAAGGAGCATTTTCCAGGGCCCTCAGGCCCCAGCTGCAAGGCTCAGGGTTTCCCTGGTTCTCATATCTGGGACACATCGTCAGCTAGGCCGGGCGTCTCTCAGTGGTTTTTTTTTTTAGTTTTTATTTATTTATCTTTAGAAGTGAAGGGAAGGAGAGAAGAAGAGAAATATAAATGTATGGTTGCTTCTGGTGCATCCCCTGCTAGGAACTGGCCTGCAACCCAGGCATGTGCCCTGACAGGGGATCGAACCCACAACCCTGGTGTATTGGGGTGGCACTCCAACTTAACTGCCAGGCCAGGGTAAAACTAAGTCTTCTGTGAATCCATGGAGCAGGGCTCAGGCGACCTGCCCTGTGCTGCAAACCCACACGAAGTGAAGGCCCTGTGTAACTGACCCCCTCGTGTTGCAAACGGTAAAGGGGGAGTTCTTCCTGATGTTTTAGATGAAAACATATGAAGGACAGTGTCCCCACCCCCAACCTCAATAGGATACCCGTGTGTGTTCCCTTTAGACGTAATTAGACTCACTGCTCAGAGCACCAACTTCCTTTGCATGTGCCCCATTCCAGCTCCTAGAAAAAGACTCCTTAGCCGTCATCCTCCCGTCCCCATCCACTGGCACACCACTTCCGTACCTATTTCCTCCACCTAACGAGAACTCATCAGGTACTGGAAGACAGTACCTGGTTCTCCAAGGCCTTCTTTTTATTTTCCTCACATGCCACAGTTTCTGGGCTCCTCACTCTTTTCTGGCCACATGTTTATGCCACAGATACCAAGTTGCGCAGGCAGAAGGCTGGAGGCTGACTGTGCAGACGTGGGCCAAATCTGCATCCCCGAAGGCATGGCCTAACTGCTGAACTAACTGGCCCTCCAGAATATACACCTTATTTGCATATTTCAAAATTGCTAAGAGAACAGTTCTTCAAAGTTCTCATTACAAGAAAAAAAATTCTGTAACTATGTGACCAGGAAAAAATCCCGAGGTGCCTTAGATTACATGAGGCTGAAGGGTGTAAGGAAGAGACAAGAGAGGTTAATCAGGTCTCAACTGTGGGCCAAAACCGATAAAAGACTGCACCCACCCTGAACTAGCCCTGCTTCAACTCCCACTGCTTTACCTACAGCAAAGCAACTTGCATCTTTCTTCCCCAAACTTGCTGTGTACGAGAGCCTGCCAGCAGCGGAACAGCACCCACGTCTGCTCCCTCAGGCCCGCTGCCCTGGTTCTGACCGCACACCCCAGGGCCTGGCCCTTGTCTGGCCAGCGTGTGGCTCCACAAAATCTTTTCTTTCATAAAAACGTCCGGCTGTGAGCGTTTTTGTGTGACACATATATGGTGACAGACGTGCACCTGACTGTGACAATCAGTGCGCAACATGTACAGATACCGCAGTATGTCAGTGATACCTCACTGAGTTTTTGTGTAAAAAAAAAATAAAGAAAATACAGATAACAACAATAAGAACAGCAAGTATTTATGTTGTATTGACTGGGCCAGGCAGTGCTCTAGGTCTTGTGAATGCACTGGAAAATCTTGTTTATTTAAACAAAATACCTGTCCTCACAGCACTTACATTCTAATGGAAGAGACAGGCAATAAACTAACTGAGTAAGTAGTATATTAAATAGTGAAAAATGTTTAGGGGGAAAACTAAGCCAGGGATGACAGATAAGAAACGAAGGGGGGTATGGGTTGGAAGTTACATAGGTTGGCCGGGGAAGGCCTCAACGAGAAATAACTTTCGCAAAACACCTGAAGGAAGTGGGGAGCTTGATGTGTGGCCAGGTGGGGAAAGAGCATTTTGGAGAAGGAACATGAGTCCAATGGTTTTGAGGTGGGAGTATGCTCAGCACATTAAGGCACCACAAGGAGGCCAGTGGACGAGAGAGAAAGAGGAGCAGAAGAGGGGCTATATTAATACGTTAGCAAATATTTCTGGAGCTCCTAATACATGACAAGCAGCGTGCTACAGGCTATGAAAGAGAGAAAGACCAGTCAAGGGCCTCCTCATCAGGCAACAGCAGAGATAAACTGCTCAGGGCGCAGGAGTGTGCTCCAGTCCTTCCAGGCAGCCGCACTTTTGAGGTCTCTGCAAACGGGACGGGGCAGAGAACTCTGGGATAGATCTTCCCCATCAAAGCTCTCTCTTTCTCACTGTTTGCTGCCATTAATGTTGCAAAAGAGAACCGACGTTGCCTTTGTTTTTGTTCCTTTGGCCCTGGCCATTTTCCCCCCATGCATAGGTGCTTGTGGGAAAAAAATAAATCCTTGCAATTCAAACTGTTGCTAGGTAAATGTCAATGTTCATTTACTTTGCAGAATTCGAGTAAGCTCTTCCAATCTATAAATTCAAGGCTTTGTTCCTGAAGTTCACTTTGACTTTCATCTGTTGCCTTCTTTCATTTGCTTTGGCCTCTCCTCAGGAACACTGTTTGCAGACTTTCCCCCCGTTTTTCTCCTGTCATCTTTCTCGGTGTTACCAGTGCACAGATTCCACTTGCCAAAACGTCCATTCGGCTCTGCACTAAGATCGCTAAGCTTGGAGACCGGAGTGAGGATTCCCCAAAGCTAAATCTCAAGAGCAGAAGTTAATGGAAGGAATGACGAAGGCAGGTAGCCATCGACCCTTCCAACACTCCTGGGTGAGCGTCTGGTGAGAAGTGGGACGTTCACAGGGCTCCAAGGCCCCTCCCACAGAGCACTGCAGTGGGATCGCGTGGCGGACGCCACCGGAACCCAGGGGTCACTGTGCACGTCACCGGTATGGGACACACGGACACTGCGGGCTGCCTCCTGGTGCAATGTGCTCTGCACAACATCAGTGCCATGTGTTCTTGCCAAACGCACCAAGGAGACAATCAGATAAACCCAAATTGAGGGACATCCTCAAAAAGCCAGGGTCAGGTCAGGAAAAACAAAGGCAAAGGAACTCTGCTAGGTACGGGAGACTTAAGAGGCAGAGCAACTAAATGCAGTGTGTGACTCCGGACTGACTCCAGAAACACACACACACACACACACACACACACACACTCTGCTGTAACAAATAATTACTGGACCATTTACCAAAACTGAAATCTATATTGTGAGCTAGCTAATACTACAAAATGTTACATTCTTGATTTTGGTAACTGTACTGTGGTTGCCATAAGGGAGTATCTTTGTTCAAAGGAAATACATTTAAAGTATTCAGGGCTAAAGGGGCATAATGTCTCCAACTTACTCTCAAATTACCTAAAAAAACAAAACAAAGCAAAAACAAAACCAGCCTGTGTGCACAAAGAGAGCACAGGTGAGCACTGGGTACAACTTCTGAATCTGGGTAGAGTGTATATGGGAGTTCCTTGTATTATTTTTGCAATTTCCCCAGATATTTGGGATTATTTCCAAGTAAAAGGGAAATACGAGCAGTAAGAACTGAAATCAGTACCGGAGGTAGAACCAAGCAGCGACGTGCTACATGGTGAGTCCTGGAGTCATTTTGGGTCTGCACAGGTGCACTGGTAAGAAGACGGAGACACGACAGGTTTCAAGGGAAACTACAGCCAGCGTTTCCACGCGAGGGCGGGCCTGCCAAGCACCAGGGCTCAGCTCAGAGGTACAGTAGCCGGTGGCCACTCGTGAGAAGGAGGGTTTGCAGACACCGGCTTGACAACTGCTCCTGGGACACGAGGCTTCGCAACGTACTTCTGAACGTGGCCCAGCGCGCGATGCCGATACAGGGGAGCCCTCGGTCATCATCCAGGGGCCAAGTGACGCGTGCACGTGCACAGACAGAGATGGAAAGGCCAGGTGACAGAATGTTTGTGAGCTGTGGGGCAGTAGGTTTTTTTCCGTGTGCTTTGGCATTTCCCCAAGGGTTCTACACAGCACGTGAACTACTTTCATGGTTAAAAAAAGATTTAATTTAAGGAAGTCTTGAATGAGAAGAGGGATTGAACCCCAGAGTAGAGAGGGGTTTTAGGAGGGGTGTATCAATCCTTCCCCAGACCATTTATTCTTCTAGTCACTCATAAATGTCCCCTGAGCACCTTACATGCACCAGGCATCGTGACAGGTGCTGGGTAACATGAGTGTGAAGAAAACACACAATGGCTTCTCAGAGTTGGCCACATTCTGGAAGTGTGTCTACTTGTTTTGCGTGGCTGGGCAGAGCTCCAGGGAAACCGTGGAGGGAGAGGGGCTGGGCACACAGGGCCATGGCGAGGGCTTGGTTACATATAAAAGACCGTTGTTGCTTAGCTTTCAGAGCTTGTTTTGAAGGCATAAAATCCAAGGAGTAATGACACTTAACTCCATCCCCACACTGGCCCAGTGATGACCTGTTGAAACACGCCTCTGCGAGAGGCGGCTGCGACCCGACTCCCTGACTCCCTGCAAGTCCGGGGGCTGTTTGCCTCGTTTGCCCTTCTCCCAGGGCAAACCTCATCCGAGAGTAATTGGCTCATGACTCTAAAATGAACTTAATAATCAAGTCTTTTCATTTTCCTAATAAAAAAGCCAGTGTCTAAACTTCCGTGACTACTTCAATAACCTTCAAGTCCTGCTTTTGCCTCTGGCCCGGAGAATCCGGCTCCCGGTGAACTGGGATTGTCTCTAAAACTCCTTCCCCTTTTGCCTTCTGTTTGCAGGCAGGGCAGTATTTCTCACTGCTGCCTGCCCCTCAGAACCTCCTGGGGAGCTTAAAACACTAAGATGCCAGCCCCACCCCCAACTAAATCATAACTTGCAAAGAGTAGATGCTAAATTCCATAGGCTCATTATCTCTATTACCGTTGCAATCCATCCATTTGATCTGGCACCTAATTCAGGACCTCATCACCTCTTAGTCTGCTAATTAAATGGTATTTTAATTGTCTTTCCCCCTTTTAATAACAGCTGCAGTAGTGGTGGTAGCGGCGGCGGTAGCAGCGATAGCAGGCTAACAGTTGCTCACGGCTTACTTTGTGCTAGGCACAATTGTAAACTCATTACAATGCACTGGCTCATTTTCGCACAACTCTGAGAGGTCAAGTCCTTTTCTAATTCCCATTTATGGGCGAGGAAACCAAGGTAAAGAGAGATGAGGTCATCTGCCTGACGCTGCACAAATAAAGGCGAAGCTGGAGTTCAAACGCTCCATATCACACAGCTGCAGCATATACTCCATCCTTCCCACGTACCCCAGGCACTGGAATGAGAAGCTTGGACTCAAAAATTTAAAACGGTGCTCTTTTTCCAACCTGTAGAATTTCAAGTCAATGATAAGGTTTTTTCCCACAAACGTTCCTTAAGTTTTTGAGTCCGGTTTCTGGTTTCCCATGAGACTACAGAATATGATAACATGCACTTTACTAGACACTTACCCATTTTGCTATCTACGAGGGAATTTATCAACTGTTCATGCTCTACCCAGACAAAGTAAGAAGCCCCATGACGCTGAATTCAGATCTGTGGAGCATACCTTTTCAACAGCTGGATGGCAGGCAGAGATAAAACCTTGCGAGAATTTAGGAATTTCATATATTTTTGTTCACACTAAGGTAATAAATGAGGATGAGCAGCTGACTTATCGAGGTAAAGCCCTTGCCCTGGATGGTGTGGCTCAGTGGATTCAATGCTCGCCTGGGAACAAAAGGGTTGCGTGCAGGTTTGATTCCCAGTCAGGGCACATGCTTGAGTTGCTGGCCAGGCCCCCAGTACGGGGCGCATGAGAGGCAACCACATAGTGATGTTTCTTCCCATATCTTTCTCACTCCCTTCCCCTCTCTGTAAAAATAAATAAATAAAATCTTAAAAAAAGAAAAAGAGTCTAGAAAGGATATGAAAGCTTAGAGAAGGCAAAGAACTGACACTGAAATTATAGAAGGCAGAGGATTGTAAAATACTGTCAGGTGTCGCAGAGAAGAGAGAGCAGGGAAAATGACTGGACTTGGGTATTAAATGGCAAGTGGAGAGCTGAGCCAGGCTGCAATGGGTTGGCTGAATAAATGCCACAAGGATGGAGGTGGAAGATCTAACTCTTGTGCAAAGAATTGGGCAGGAATCAGGAGAGTGGGGTGGGGAAGGAAAACGCTCACAGGCAGAAGCGAGCTGGACGCAGGCCTCTTACTCTATCTGTCACACTTGGGTTGTTCTGTGTAACAGGAAGGATGGCAAACTCAGAGTGCACGTGCTAGTTTTAAAGGGAGCTCACTTCTCTAAAGGTAGATGGAGATTTTAGACAATGTGCAGAGAGATGGTATGTGGAAGAAAGAGAGGAGAGGGCCCTGCCTTCTTGAGGTCTGGAGTGGGCTGCAGGACGCTGCAGAATGGGTGGGAGCAGCGAAGACCTGAAGCAGTTGAAAGAGCTGGGCTGGGAGAGAACAGCCGGGTCTGTGGTAGGGGTGCGTGTGGGATGCCAGGTCCTCCGCCGCGACAGACTCTCACCACTAGAGGGCACCTGCACTCTGTGCTCAGCCACGCGAAATAGGCATCTGGAGGGGCCTTCACCACCCTGGCCTGTTTCTGGGGTGTTTGTTTAGCTCCTGGGATGCCTGTTCAGCGGCTGCTCACATCTGATGACTGGCCACGGAACCGCTCATGGGCAGCCCGCACCAGACGGCTGGTCCTGCCACTCACTGTTGCCTGCACAGCCACTGGCCTCTCCTAGAGAGCGTGTGGAACAGTGGTCCCCAGCTGTCTCCCCAGCGGAGGGCTATGACAGCCATCTGAGAACTACACGACGGTGCTCTGTAAAATACCAAGGGCTTTGCTCCCATAAGCAGTCTCATGATTACTGGAGATCAGAGACTCGCAGCATCATTATCTATCTTTATGTATACCTTCTTTCTCCTCAACGAGACGCTAAGCTTATAATGAAAAAGTATTATCAGGACTATCTTGAAATGTCTCGAATGCAAAAAAGTAATATATCGGGGATTTGCTTTAAAACCACCTAGTGTGGCAGGAGGGGAAGTGTGGGGGAAGGGAAGAGGTGGAATTTTCCATAATAAAGTTTAAAAAAACATCATGCATTCCCAGGTCTCCTTATCTGTAAATGGCTAGGACATGCCCACTGGGCTTCCTTCTAGCTGCACCTGCTGTGATTCTGAGACTCACAGTACAGGGGTAACACCAGTTAGCTTGTGGGGTGCATAGTCTTAAGGCAAGGATTGGCCTTAAAGTCCTGCCAAGGAATGCAAGATTCCAGGATCATCTCTTACTCGCTTTCCACTTCAGTCCAGTGCATATGCTGAGGTGGTCAGGAGACCCAGTGGGGCCCCTTCACTCCTGCTTCCCGGGACCATCCAGACTGCCTTCTGCAGCCTGTGTAGCCACAAGGCTTGGAGGAACCTTGGCTGCCCCATGGGTTTTTCGTGTGCATGTCTTACTTCATTCTTTCCTAGAACATACTGTAGAGAAGAGCTGCTTCAACTGTTGCCTACAGCTCCAAGGGAGAAGCAGCAGCTGAATGAGCTCCCACAGAGGAAGGGCAAGCACCACTGCCTAGCAGAGGGGCCAGGGTTACCCGTCAGGGCCAGACGGCCTTTCCAATCACACAGCACCCCAGGTGGGATGCTGCTGAGGTGGAAGGGGCGGGGAAGTGCACAGCCTTGCTGCTACAGCCCTGACAGCTGGGCTGTTCAAACACCAGAGGCAACACCACCAGACTCAGCAGCTTCAGGAGGGCGGAGGGGAGGCAGTGACAGACAAGGTAAGAGTGTTGGTTCCTTCAGCACTTTGAGAGACAGACTTACCAAGTGTGCTGGGGATGGTGACCTGGCGTCTTTGACTGTAGCACTGGCGGGGACATCCAGGAGGGGCCATTTCATCTGCAGGTACTGTACAGGAGGCAGAGAACATGAAGCAGCTGGTGAGCAGAGGAGGAACCCTGTGGCGGGGCTGTCGGCGAGTCAGAGATGCGATTCGCTGTAACGGCACATGCCCCGGGCTGCCCCGATGGCCCCTCCCAGGCAGAACATACATGCATAACCACCACCACCACCACCACCAGCTCCCTGTCATTCTGGGGAGCACGCACAACCCTACAGTGACCAAAGTGTTCAAAGAGCCTGTTGGTGAAGGTCACGTCCTCCCTGCTGTAGTCCTGGGCAAGCAGGGCTCACGGAGGGAGCAAAGGCTCTCAGGTGGTGTTCCTGCACCGTCAGTTCCACGTCCTACAGCGTCGCATACAATAAGAATCGCCTCTCCAGAAGGATCCAGTGAGTGGAGGAATAAAAGCCATCTGTCTGGCGCTTGCACAGTCATGGGTAATATCTATTCACAGTCAAGGTGCAGAACTTACTTCATTACAGTGTTTTTCAACCTTGAAGAGATAATCCAGTCCACACCCTGCCTTTTACCACGCATTATTGCAGAAAATCCAAACCAAACAGTGAAACAGCACACGCGCGTGCACGCACACATTCTTTAAACAAACGAAGGCTTCTCCTTAACCCCGGCATGGCACAGTCTTTGGCAAGAGTCCGTGGAGAGAGGCAGGGGGGCCCTGGGAGAGGCCGCCTGCACGCCGGGCTCTGGAGCTGAGCGTCCACGGGTTTAGGTTCTCCCTCTGCCAGGGCGGGTGGTGTGACCCCAGGCAAGCGTCATAACCCCGAGTCTCAGTTCCTAAATCTGTGAAGCAAGGCCGTTGTCATAAACTTTACTGGTTGTTAGAAGGATTAGGGACAGTGTCAGGTACTGAGCACGGTGCTCTACACATGAGAGACCTCTGATAAATGGCAGCTGTGATCTCCACAAGCAAACCGTCGGTCTCTGCCGGCAGCGAAAGCACGCGTGTTGTCTTAGTGTCAACAATGACACGGCGCGGCTGGGCAGCAGACCGGCCACGCAGACTCGGCCGGATTCCCGAGGCTACTTGGCAAATGAAATCTCTAATAGGAAATGGTGGCTCCAGCAAGAGTTTCATACAGAGACAAAAAGAAGGCTTCGAATCATCGCTTGCTCTGTCCACACAATCCCAGGAAAAGTCACAGTTTGGCCTTGACTACCCGCGCCAGACTGGACGGAGGGAGTGGGGCGGGCAGAGGCTGGGCTTCCCAAAAAGCATCCACGGGCGAGAATGACAACTCAAGGTCATGTCTACCAGGGCCTGGGGAGTGGCAGGCAGCAGCCGTGACGGCCACGAGGGCCGGCTGCGGGAGGTCTGGGCGGTGAGAGTGTGTGGGGCGCGGGGAGTAGGGGCGGTCTCCCCACGCCGGGCCCTGCGGCCCGCTGCAGCAGGAGCCTGGCGCTGGGACTCACCTCTGTGCCCGTCCTCCGGTGGTGCCACCTTCCACCTCCACCCTCCCCGCCCCCACCCACCTCCCTCTCTACCAGAGTTGAGCTGGGATTTATTTAAATGTGTACAGCGAGTTTAAAAATCCCAACAAATATTGCTATCATTAGTTAAAACTGATTTTCTCAGTGAATAACAACATTTTTGCCACATTGGCAGTTTTCAAAGCCTTCTGACACACATACCCCAGGTCAGTCAGTTTCCACAGTGTCCTACTGTGACAAGTTCGGCCCACTGCCCCAAGTTTGCAGGCGAGCTGCGGCAAATAAACGCAAGGTAAGCGGCTCGGCCCAACTTCCTGACGAGACCTGGGGCAGATTTCAGCCTCAAATCCCACACTTTTCACCACAACATGGGTCCTAAAGCTGTTCAACGACACCAGCTTCTTTTAAAAAAATATTTTATTTATTTATTTTTAGAGGGAGGGAGAAAGAGGGAGAGAGGAACATCAATGTGTGGTTGCCTCTCATGCAAACCCCACTAGGGACCTGGCCTGCAACCCAGGCACGTGCCCTGACTGGGGATCAAACCGGCAACACCTTGGTTTGCAGGCCTGCACTCAATCCACTGAACTACACCAGCCAGGGCACGACACTGGCTTCTTAAATACCTCACCCTGCCCCCAGCCTCTTCTCTACTCAGGTGGGCTTTTCTCTCTCCTTTTCTGCCTCTAACAAGGTTGGCCACCCAGGAGCTGAATGAAGATGAACACATCAACGATCTCCTGTCAGGACAAATGAGGTGGCCAGAGCTCACCCTTGAGTGTTAAGCATCAAACTTACTTCCCTAGCAGCAACTACCAGAATATTTGTTTTTTGAAGTTGAACTATAACCACAAATATCAGGCACTAAAGAAAGTGTCCCCAACCTCCAATACTCTCCCTCAAGACACAACAGAAGGCTCCTAAAATCCATCAGCTCTATGGGCATCTGACTTGCTACTGAGAATCATAAAGATGTGTGCTGAGCTCACGTTGCTCCTGTTGGCTTGCAAAGGCTGTTCTTACACCATGAGGGGTGGCCCAAGGAGCCTGCCTGAACCCTAGTTTGGGACACTGCTGGAGTGTTGGGTGTCACCACATGACCTCATGGACTGTCAGGCACAGAGGCTCGTGGGGGTCTAACACAGGCTTTCTCAACCTTGGCTCTACTGACATTTCGGGCCAAACAATTATTCATTGTGGGGGGGCTGTTCTGTGCATTGTAGATGTTCAGCAGCATCCCTGGCCTCTGTCTACTAAATGCCAACACCCCCCATCCTCCTGTCCACTTGTGATAACCAAAAATGCTTCCAGACTTTGCCAATTGTCTTCCGGGGCGGCACAACTGCCCTTGGTGAGAACCGCTGCTCCTCAGGGTGAGGAGCTGGTACCCAGTATACTTTGTGTGGTGTGATGGTCTGTCTGCCGCGGCACTGGAGCTACCAAGGTACGAACGTGCAATAAACCACACAACACTCACAGTGAGGACTTTAGTAATAGCTACTGTTTAGGGTTATCTAGCACATGCTTGGTGTTTCACCTAACTACCCAGAAGTGTGGAATTCTGGTGGGAGGAGGCGGCCACGTGGGCCTCACGGTCTACCCTCATCCACTGGCTTTATTTCATTTTTTAAAATTTTATTGAATTTATTGAAGTGACATTGGTTAATAAAATTATACAGGTTTCAAGTGCACAAGTCTATAATACATCATCTGTTTACTGCATTGTGTGTTCACTTACTGACTTTTAACTGAGACCTGGAAGCTTCGGAGGTGGGTGGGAATTTTTAGCTCTGTCCACCACAGAAGTCTGGTCCCCTTACAGATCCGTCACACAGCTGAGGACAGCTGGTCCTGGACATTCTGGGCATCTGTCCGGACTAGGACCCCTCCTGCTCCAGCCCGTCCTGGAGGCAGAGGGTGCGTGTGTGCAGAGAGCGATACATTCTGGGACGAGAAATGGAGGGCTCTCACTTCCCCTACTGTACCTTTCTGCCTTTTTAAGATTTTGAAGTAACGAAGGCGGTGGTGATGGGGTGGGGTTGGGAGTGACAGGGACCCACAGAAAGCATTGGCGCCCCCTGCAGCTTAGCCATGAAATGCCTCCGGATTGCAGTTCTGAGGGAAAGGAGCACTCTAAAGGGACAGCTGACCTTCCCAGAACCATGCACTGGGGCAGAAAGAGCTGGCAACACCCCTGTTCTCCTCCCTGAGAAATTGGGAGGTGGCTGGGTTGGTTTTGAATCCCTAGGTCAGGTACAGCTTAATGGTCAGTGGAAATAAACTTTTTGATTGCAATTCTCACGTAAGCCAGGCCCAGGATACCCCAGGGGAGCCACTCATTGGTGGAAGCATGTCCTTGGGGATGAAGAGCCATGTAGCTGCGATGAGGAAGTATTCACAATAATGGCACGTGGGCAAATTAAAACTGGTTTCCCCGAGGCCAGTCTGGGCTCCGTCGGCTGGGCCCTGACCGGTGTGTCGTGGCCAGGCCGCAGTACGCAGGAGAATTGTCCAGCCACCCTGCACCGCAGGATGCGGAGGCTCCAGGGAATGTGAAACACAGGACCTGTGTGGCAGTTTGTCAAAAAACAAACAACACCCAGAACCACCCAAATGGCAAGTGCACCGCCCTTGACTTACACATGCTGCTTAACATGCTACTGCGTGCTGTGCCTTTTTGAGACAGGATGGGCACACAGTCCCCCGATCTTGCAGAACCTGGGAACTCTTTTTGGGAACAGGGTTCCATGGAACACACTTGGGGAGATGCCGCTGCTGCGGTTCACAGTGAGGTAGGGGGAGGCTGTGGTTTGGACCCTGATAAAGAGGCTTCTGCTCCTTTTCACTGGAGCCATTTCTGAGTTCTCTCTGCATCCAGGAGACGCGTGTGTGCCCAGTGGCAGGGGGTACTGGCACCGAAACGTCTGTGTCTCCCAGGTAAAGCCTATTTGGTCAGAGCGGCTTGTTCGTCCCTGTAGTATTCTGTGGAATGCTAACCATAAGTGTTTTAAGGTTTCTACTTCAACATTCCTAAGAAAGAAAGAACAAAAGTTTTCTTTCTTATGACATCTTTGTCAAGTGTGGCTTTGGAAGTTATTTTGGCTTTATAATTTATAAGGGGTGCTGCTCTTCCCTTACTTAATGTTCTGGACCCCTTTCTGCATCCTGGACCCCTGTCCAGGCCCTCCTCGGGGTGGACACTTGGCCAGGTGGGCTGGTTCTGCCTGGGGAAGGGTCTCGGTGAAGGGAGCTCCCAGCGGGAGCCAGAGCCCCCTGCCCTGCACGGAGGCGGAGACTCGGTCCTACAGAATTCCCTGCTTAGCTTGAAGACTATACAGCAGATTAATTGCAGCTGTGCCCTGGAATTTCCCCAACACGCAAACCTTCATGATGTAAAACAGCTGGGAGGAAATCCCAGCATGCCCCGTACAGAGGCCGAACTGCCAATGAGCTACGGGGATTAACCCTCCGCCTCCCAGGAGGTAGGGTCAGCCCCTCCCCCAGCTTGCGCTGGTGTGGACAGGACTGTGGGTGAAGACGCCCACATTCTCTCCATTCACACGGTCTCACAGAAAACCCTTTAAGCGAGGCCCAGGCAGGAGAGGAAGCAAAGCTTCATGTTACAGAGTCAACAGCAGTGCTCCCAGGAGGGGCGCACTGCAGTGGGAAGCAAGGAAACCAGTCATCCCCAAAAGCTTCCCAGGTGAGAACACCCCACCCCACAGAATCCCTTCTGCTGCTTCTTGGTGGGAGGAACAGGCCTGGTGCAGAAAGAAATAGCCCTTTTCTCTAGCTGTCCAGTCCTTCCTGCCTCTCTGGTGCCCCAACAATAAACAGACTGTGGGACCCCAGACCCAGGACCCCTTTAATAAAGAGAAGCTTTCCCATGCCTCCCTTTCAGAAATCGTACTGTGCACGTAGCCATCCGAGAAAATGTCCTAGAAGCCCAAGCTCGTAGACAGACAGCTGCCCACCACAGAGCCTTGAAGACACAGTGCTCTCCACTTCTTCTTAAGGCAATTTTTAACATCGAGAGTCATTATAAATGACAATGAACAAATGCTCTGTTTCTCCTTACTCTCTATTTTGCCACAATGGGTGATGAAATCATTTCTCACCAAGAATCCTGTTAAGAGTTTAGACTTCTAAAAACCAGCCTATCAGATCTCTCCCCTGCTACAAATGCTTCCTTGCTTGGTTGCTAGGTAAAGGGGTACATACCAGTCATTTCGCCCACCTACCCTCTCGCTTCAACCCTCCAGCTCCCACCCCCAACACTAGCTGCACTGAAGTCCTTAAGGATAGAGCCGCACTGCTCAGCTGGTCCCCAGCCTAGTGTACGCTTTACTGATGGGAAACGTGAACTCCTCCTCCAAAACCCAGAGTCTCAGTCACCTTCCAGGACAAGCCTTCTCCGGTCTCCATGGGAGTCAGTCGCTCTCCCCTCTGCGCCGCAGCTGTGCTGGGTGTTCCTGTGGCACTCAGCACACAGTGCTGTCATCCATTTATAAGTTCTGTCCGTCCTCTGGACTGTCAGCTTCTCAAAGGCCATGCCCGCATCGCCAATTCCTCACCCAGAAACCAACACTCACGACATGTCTGTCCCGCCTCGAGCTGCAGCATGTTATCAGTGCTGTGAGCCCGGTTTCCATGTCTGTAACAGTGGACTGTCCGGCCTCTTCCGAATCTTTTTGAGATGTGGAGCGGATACAACGGAACCCCTTTCACCCTCGAGTGATCGGTTCTCATATTAACTGGCTTAGCATTGCTAAGAATTTGTACATGCAGCTTGGAGGTGGTGACCCCCTTTCTCTGCCAGTTCCTGGAGTCCTGGTTTTAAGATCTTCTATTTTCTGTCAAAATGGACATGCGTTATTTTAAATTGGAAAATATACCAATAATGAGCAATGAACTCATAAGGGAGGAGGTAGAACAGTGTTCCCAAGTGGGAACAAGTGTTTAGTTTTCAGGAGTCACCGAAGACAAACTGAGAGTATTAGAACTGGTTCCCAAACACGAAGGCTTAGATGATGTTCCGGAAGCAAATGAATAAAAAACAAGGTTTACGCTCCTGTCCTCTACCTCCTTTCCTCAAGGTGAGTAGTTTCTGCATGTGCTTAGTCTGGGGAAGGCACTGAATCCCAGACACGATCACTCTCTTCGTTTCACTCAGGTCAGAAGGTGGGTTCCTTCTTGGGGTTTTGTTGATTGAGGAATTGCTATAAATAAGTCCATACTGCCCTAAAATAAGCTATTTTTCCATTAAATATGACAGAAATCACTTTCCATGGAAAAGTCATTTAGAACCACACTTTTTTTTGCAGGGTTTTAAACCAAGGAGGTGACTTTCCTCTAACGTCGGCCACAGCACAGAAGGCAGAGGGACTCCAACAGGGTTTCGGCTGCCCCACAAACACACATTTCCTCCTTTTTCTCCCAGTAACTCCCTTTCTTTCCCAGATGGCATCCAAGTATTCTCTACCCTTCTCATTTCCGAGAATCTGCCACCTCTGCCTGCCAGAGTTGACCAAAGTTGTAAAAACCGGCTTCTCCCAGAGGCCAATTTCCAGCATTGGAGGCACAGAGCACAAGGGGCAGGAGACCAGGGTTCCGGGCTCTGGGCTTGGTCCTCTCACCTCTAAAACGGGGCTATTTTACTTCATCAGCCTGGAGGCTGGGCCGGGACCAGATGGCCTCCTAGGCAGAATGCAGCTGACTGGCTGCCTGCACCACAGCGGGTTCCTGGGAGAGGGGACTGGGCTGAGGTGCCAGCCAGCACAGGACCCGGAGTCCTGGCTGAAGCCCCGTACAAACCGCCTGCCTGAGGAGGTTACCGCGCCTTACAGAGCTTCTGGCATCTCGCCTGAAGCATGAGAATAGCAGCACCTACCACCTGGCACAAGTCTGTGGCCACTCAGGAGAGAACCACGCACAGTGCTAGGCATGTGGTGAGCTCTTAAGAAATAGTGTTTAAGTCACTAAAAGTTATTTTTTAAATATTTTATTTTTCAGAGAGAGGGGAAGGAGAAGGAGTGGGAGAGAAATATCAATGTGTGGTTGCCTCCCATGTGTCCCCATACTGGGGACCTGGCTTGCAACCCAGGCATGTGCCCTGACTGGGAATCGAACCAGCGACCCCTTGCTTCACAGGCCCGTGCACAATCCACTGAGCTATGCCAGCCAGGGCACTAAAAGTTATTTTTGTTCAACAAGCTTATGGCCTGCACCTGACCCCCAGGACAGGGAAGAGCTGATTAGCATACAGTTTGGCCACTCACTCATCTCCGGGTGCTTTCTGATGAGCGAGGTCCTGTCCAGCGGTAAATGTTTAGTAACTGGCTTTTGAAGCAAAAACAAAAACACAAACGCTGCTTTGTAGCATGTGCTGGTAACCCTGGGGTAAATACTCCCACCATGGATGATTTCAAGCAATGCTGGGGAGTCCCTGATGGCAGTGTTGGGAAGGGGAGCAGGGGGAGCTGCGGTGGGCCTTGGTCCTGCAGCGGAGACTGCTGGCTCTGCTCAGACGGCTCTGCAAGGCTGACACGCACGGCTGCTGAAGCTTCTCCGTGGCCGCCTGGCCCTCCCTCCTCTCCAGTTGATTTGGGCCTTGTCACGGGCGCGTCTGGGGTATGCGGGACAGCACGCCCCTCCCATCAGGTGAGACCATCTGCCCTGGCCCCTACTGGCCTCCGCCCTGTTCTCTGGCCCCCACACACACTCCCATCTTGTTCACCAAGCAACAAATTAGCGCTGATTCCACAGCAGTATACGGACGCTGCCTCACTGTGAGAACAGCTGTGCAGTGCTCCTCCGCACGGAGGTGCCCGAGCTCTTGGACATTTCCATGTTCACAGACAGGTGGGTGCTTCCCAGTCTTTCACTGTGACGAATATCCTCCAACACTCATTCCTTTGTTCAGGTATGAATCCAGTTGTAGGATACATTAGGTTTTGAGAACTATTACCAAATACCTCATGGTCTACACGGCCACAAACAACACAAGAGAGCTTATTTCCCATAGCTATGCCCACCCAGTGTTATTCAACTCATTGATCTTTGCCAAATTGGCAGGTGGAAAACAGTAGCTCATTGTAGTTTCAATTCCCATTTCTTATTGTAAATGAGGCTGGGAATTGTCAGATGTACATGTTCTAATTTGAAGGCTAGAAAAAGGATGTGTGTGGCCAAGACGGAGTGGGCTTACAGTCTCCCGGGGTCAGGGGTCGGATCCCTGTGGCTCCTCACACTTTCCACAGGACTGTGCAACCTCTACTGCATACGACCTTCACTCAGACGGAAGAAGGGCAGACAGATAGCCGTGTATGAGTTGGGGGGGTGGGCAGGGCCCCGGCAGCCATGCGTGTGGCTGGGCGAGCCGGGCAGCTGGTGTACAGCTGCGCTTCCTCGCTCTCCCTCCTTCCCTGCCCCGTTCTTTAACAGGCTGCTTCCACCTCCTCACCAGCCCTCACCACTGGCTTCCATTCCAGCGCCTCTGCCTCCATTACCGCAAGGCCACTGAGGACTAAGGAAAGAGAATAAAGGCAACTGACCTTTACCTGCCAAATTCTACTGGCATCTCTTAGGCCTCATCTTGTTTGGCAGCTCTGGGGAAGCACGTTTCCTGCCTGAAAGCCCCCTCCTCCGCGTCTGCTGTGGTTTCAGGTTCCGTGGGTGGGCCCTCTGGTTGATCAGTGTTTATGGACCCGAATAAATGTCTTGGGCAAACTGTTCAGTGAGCAAAGCCAGTTGCAGAACTAGGAATGGCAGCCACTGAGACGTGTTCACTGGGTTTTAGCACTGCAGGCAGTTTTCTTACTTTTTCCTTTGTGCTTTTCTTACTCATCTGAAATTTTTACAATGACCATCGCAACAGTAGGCAAAGCGACTAAAAGTAAACCTCAGGGTAGTTCTTTTCATTTCCCTAAACCGTGCCTTCCCTTTACCCAACTAGAAGCCTCCAAATCGACCTCAATACCTCCGAGCGGCCTCCCTCACCAGCTGTTGGCCTCCACACTCTGTGGATTCTCGGCGTGTTTCTGGGGCCGAGGGGTTCACCCCTCCCTGTTTCATGTCTGGGCACCTGCAGCAGCCTTCCGTCTGGGCCCTTGACCCCGGACTTTCTATCCAGGAAGCTCTTGGGAGTTTGAAGGGGGTGGGTGGTGAGCTGCAGGTCACTTTGCCTCAGGATGACAAAGTGTCTGTGGTCCACACCTCAGAGAACATGGTGGCAGATGGGAAGTACGGGGTCCCCAATCCTCTTCTGCACCGTCCATGACCATGACTCCGGTCTCCCTCCCCATGTGGGTGGCCCCTCCTTCACTTTTCCTAGAAATACCTTTTCTACAACATCAAACTACAGTCCTTAGAGCTACTAGGTGGCTTCCGATTCTCACAGAAAGGCCTGCTTGTACACAGAGCCCATGAAGACAGAGAGCACGCGGCGCAGGGCACTCCACACAGGTTTAGGGGCACCTCCTACATACGGTGGCTGTCGATGTCTATGACATCTCATGGGAAAGATTTTTTAAGTGTGTGAATAACTAGAATATAAGCCAGCAAATGACAGGTTAGAGAAGGGAAGGATTACAGTGAGTAGGATTCTCACGGGAAAACCAAAGATTTTATAAAGGGGCGGCAGGTCCACTTCTACGGTCATCTCACTTTTTAAAGCACTGTATGCTGATGGTCTCATTCGATGTGACTGCCCCCGAGACATAGGGAAAGCAGGTATTATCATGTCCACGTTGGGGGAAACAGCCTACTGGGAGCTCCTGGATTTACGCAAGGTCACGAACCAGCTGACGGTGTGGCTAGCAACAGAAAGCAGGGCTTTACTTTCACGGTATGATTCTAAGGGTACGAGACTGCCTTTTGTCTTCTAGAAACTGCAATCTTATCTTGGAATCTTGGGATAGCAAATATGGGGTGTAAGTGCTGCCACCCCCACCCCCTGTACCCGACAGCCACTCTTCCCCAGGCACGCTGGGAAGACTTCAGGACCCTCAACCCAGTATGCCAGGCAGCCACTGACAGTTGGCTAAACTTGACCTGTAGGGCACAGTTTATTCTGATTCAAGCTGGAAGGTCAGTAGATACTCCCTCCGGCTGGTGAGCGGAGGCCGCAAGCAGGCCTGGAGCACTTCTCCCCTGGTTGGCACACCAGGACCTCGTTCCTAGACAGATGCGAGGAGCCACAAGGAATGTGGCTGGACAGCGGAACCAGTTATGATTTGCAGCAAGCCCATTGACCAAAAGCGGGCCTGGGAATTCTGAAGTGTATGGATTTTCCCCGTGGGAGGAGGAGCTGGAAAGCATCCCAGGTATTGAGGAGAAAGGAAGCAGGATCTGTGTATAATCAATGGGGAACAGGAAGTGCTTATCAGGGGCCAGTAAAATACACAAAGGAACTGCCAGGCGGCCTGGAGCTGCCTCCCATGCAGAGCTTGGAAGGGTCTGTCTCCAAACCCTTCTCCATCGGGCTGCAGGCCTATCGGCGGGCCAAAGTCAACAAGTCCTGGGCACCAGGAAATGGGAAATGTCTGAGGAGGTCCCTCAATAGATGGGCAGTGCTGGGAGAGAACTCTGACCCAACAGGCAATGGAGGACGCCAGGAAGAGGGACACACCAGCCACTGCTACACAGGGCCATCCCTCCTGATAGAGAAGCCTTTCAGCACAGGTTCCCGCAACCTATCCTAGAGTGTGCGCAAATGCGTGCATGCGAGTGGGTTAGTCATTCATGGGGAACCGCAAAAGGATCCTGCATCCATACTGAAGTAAGGGCACAGGAAGCTAGGATAGGACAGTGGAAGAAAGTAACATTTACTTAGAGTATGTGGGCATTCTGAGTAGATACTTTATATAGATGATCACAGCACCTAAATTCATCGTGCTGTGTTCTCCGGTCATGAAACAGTGTTGCACCACACTCCCAATTCCTATCTCAACTCTACTACATAACATCTGTTTTTTAGTATTAATTCACTCTAATAGGCATTAAAATATATAAAATATATGCACACACATACATAAAAGGACAACTTTGGTTTGATTTCTTGGATGCTGCTGTTTACAATGAAGCTCCATTTGAAAAAATTTTATTGATTGATTTTTTTAAAGAGAGAAATGTGGATTTATCGTTCCACTTATTCATTCATTCATTGGCTGCTTCTCATACGTGCCCTTCCTGGGGGTTGGATCCGCAACCTTGGTGTATTGAGATGATGCTCTAACGGTCAGAGCAAGCCAGGGCTGACGCTCTATTTTTTAAAAGTGAGTCAATTCAAATAAAAATTTTAAGCAAATAGTATAGTGCTGTGTGGCAAAGATGATGGAAATAGACGACACCTAAGGACCACTGTGGGAGAACCACGTGTTAATGGTTGTCCACAGGCTGCAGCGAATTACAGGTGAGTGTACCTCTAAGAACCGGAAGAGGTTCTACACACAAACCCAACAGCCAACATGTCACTATGTTCTTCCCGTATGCCTATTACCATCCTCTTGTGCATTCCTCAGTGGAAACCTCAGTCTTTCCCTCCATCCTCTCCCTGTCTGCTGCCTAGCCAATCACCAAGTCCTGTCCACTGGCGGCCACAGTGTTTTCTCCATCTCTGCTACCCCGACCTTGCAATGGCTCCCTAGCCCCTCTCTCCTTGTCTTAGCTCAGTCCCTCCTCTATGTTGTTAGCACTCTGCTGCCCTACGGCCTTCCCTCCCCCCCTCTCCCTCTAAGCTTCTTGGCTGCAGGAACCAAATCTTATGTGTCCCTTGGGTCCCCACAGCCCTCGGCCCAGCACATCATTTTTGAGAGGTCCTTGATGACTACTGCCAGGTGTTTTAGAGTTTACTGAATCAGAAACATAAATGTCCCAGTCAGGTCCAGGTGGAGATGTAGCCAAAGACCAAAGGCCGAAAGCAATTAGTGGCCTTGTTCTTGGGGTTGTCACTGAAGACTCCTATCTTACTGGCCGAAGGTGAGAACAGCGATAACCAGAGCCTTCGGGGAAGGCAACGAGTAGAATGAATAGAGTAGAATGAATAGGTCTGTCCACTGCCAGAGGGGTAGTCTACCAGTCAATAAAGACTTCATTTACTTAAACAAATAAGACTGATCAAATCAAACAAATATTCACTAATATCACAGCTGCTTCTGACTCTTTAAGTATTTCCCCCTACAGTTTATTTATTGATTACAAAAAAACTTACCCAATATATACTAGCTCTTCTGTAGCCGAGGCCATGGTGCTGGGACCGTGCGGCTCAGCCTTGCTGTGTGTGGGACAGAGCATTTCTGAAGTTCATGTTCTAATATTGGCACCTTCAGGCAAGCAGATAAATAGGTGCAAAAGCAAGGACAGCACACTGCCCTCATAGAAGAGTAAACAGATTCCTTTTAAATGTCATGTTTACTGATTAGTTGCCTCGTGCCAGGCACCGTACCAAGATATTTTCATGTGTTATTTCATTTTACCTTCGCAACCTTGTAAGTCAATGCTATTATCCTTTGGAGTGAACAGATGAAGAGACTAAGGTCCAGAGAGGTTCAGTGATGCACTGAGTGCAGTCTCATCCCAAAGGCTATGCTAGTAACCCTTTCACGATACTAGCACTGGAAGAGAAAAAACCCACATCATTTCTCCAGCCCATCCTGGCATTTCTCAGAGAACGGCACTCAGGCCACTGGCAGAGCTGGGATTAGAACAACCTAGGCATCCTGGCCCCTAGTTGCAGAAGAGCTGGATTGGATCAGGTGATATTTTGCAACCAACATATAAACTGTCGGGGAAAACATAAAAATAATTGGAAGGAGGTGAAGTATCACCCCAAGCAAATCAATATTATGAATGCCAATCAGCAACTCATGTAACACACAACAAAGGAGTGATTGTATTATTCAAGACTTCCTTATGGAGAAACTGGAAGACCTGTGTGGCCATGGCTCCACATTGCCCCCTGGTGGTCCCCGTGCATGCACCGGAAGCAGGCTAAACCAATGATGGGGGAACAAAGGCTCTGCATTAGGACATGCACCCTATCGCAAACCACATTAGGAAAGGTGTCCTAGAGGCAGTGACCTACTGGGTCAGACAGTGAAGATCCTGTAGGGCCAGGCACTTATCCAAACACTCAAAGACAGTCTCTGGCCTCCGCTTCCACTTGTTTGCAGAATTTAAGATAAAAGTTATAAACTCAGTCAAGAGTTAAATACTTTCTTTAGTCTGTCAAATTGCCAAAGGCTTTTCTCCTCTTTAATTACCTTGGGCGCTTACTTGTTCGTTCCCTGCTTGCGGGAGAGTAAATTAGTAAACCTTTCTTGTGCAATTTGGAGGTATGCATAAACTCTTCCAAAGGCTTACCACCCCTGGAATGTGTCCTCAGGAAATAATTAAGGATGGGAGCAAAATACAGCTGCAAGAATGCTCATTGAAGAGCTGTTTAAAATAAATAGCCACAGGTGTTAAGTATATTATACTAGAGTTAGGATATCTGAATTTATGAAGTAGACGAATAGTTACAGACATGAAAAGGTGTTTACTACATACTTCATGTAAAAAGAAGAAGATACAAAACATGTATACAAGTCCCACTTTTATAACATTTTTATTTTTTATAAATGTGTTGAACAGAGGTTTGGACGGATATCCACTAAGAGGTGAGTGTACTTACCTCTGAGGACAAGATTTGGGTGTCCCCCACCCTTTGGTTAAACCTACATTGCTTTTAAAACAGATATATACAATAGAAATCATTTTTACTTATTTATTTAAAAAATCCTTACCCAAGGATACGTTTACTGATTCTAGAGAGGAGGGAAGGGAGGGCAGGGCAGGGGGAGAGAGAGCAACACTGATGGGCTGCCTCCTGAATGTTGCCCCTGTTGGGGATCGAACCCCTCACAACTGAGCTATGTCCCATGATTGGGATTGAACTGGGATCAAACCCACAACTTTGTGGTATATGGGATGATGCTCCAACCAAGTGAACCACCCAGGCCAGGGTGGAAATCACTTTAAAAAAAAAGTTTATCAATTTTAGAGATTTTATTTATTTCTTTTTAGAGAGAAGGGAAGGGAGGGAGAAAGAAAGGGAGAGAAATGTCAATGTGTGAGAGACACATTGACTGGTGGCCTCTCGCACACCCCCAATTGGGGACTTGGCTCGCAACCCAGGCACCTGGGTTTGCCTGTTGGTTTGCCACCTTTTGGTTTGCAGGCCGGCACTGAGTCCACTGGGCTACACCAGCCAGGGCTCACTGAGCATTTTTTAGCGCTATGTGCCAGGTATGATGGTTTACCACTACCTAAAACCTTGACCAGAAGACTATGTTACAGAGGGATGACTGTATGACGGATAAGGCTCAAAGTGGAAGTTCCTGGTCAACACGAAGAATCCCCAATCCGAGAGCTGCGCTGGTGGCATCTCATAAATTAGCCATTAGAGGGGGACACAGGAAACATCTGCACCGCGATTGCTGCTGGTGTCATTGGGCAAATTCGCCATCACATTACAGGCCTCATTTCTGGGCTGGGGGAGGGGCTGCAATGCATTCCTCTGCCTCTCCAACCAAATCTGGGACTGGTCTTAGAGGAATATCAAGCACCCGGGCTAGGCTAGTTGGGATAGGGAGGATGGATGGTGCATTTCAGAGAGCCCTAAACCGTATCTTGAATCTCATGCTGTTTCCCAGGCAGCCAGGCCGCACATGAACTTAGGCACGGCCTGTGTACAAGCCTGGTTACAGAACCTAGCTTCCAGCAGCAGCTGTTGGGGAGAGGGGTGGGAGGTGATCGGGCCTTCCTCAGTGCCTGTGTCTGATGACCCTAAGACCCCACATCTCTGCCACTTTCTTCCAGAGACCCTGGTTCTTAACCACTGACTCTGAATGGCAATCGCTGAACTGAGTGACAACTCCATTTTCACATCCAAGGTTGGAGAGCCAGACTGGGTGAGTGTGGCCCTTCTAAGGTCACTGACCAAACTCTGTTTGATCCCCTTTGATTTTCCATACTATACTAAATGCCCCAAACCACTCATCAATTCCAAGGTCAAGGATGCCTACTTAGAGTCACTCAAGCAAATGTTGCATTAAACTCCAAGTCATGGTTTGAGTGGGTCATTAATTTCTTCCCCCTTAACCTCCACTTTCCCCCTTAAAGAAAATCAGTGCCAGACTTCTGGGGAAGATGGAGGTGTAGGTGGAAACACTGAACCTCCTCACACAACCAAATTTAAGGACAACAAGGAATCATTCATCCAGTCTGGTAAGAAGGGTGGAGTCGGTGGCTGGCAGAGGGGGGTCACAGCAGGAAAAAGTGGCCAGACGGACCCAGGCACACAGGTGGCTGTTGGCAGATCCCAGGTGTGGGGTGGCAATGGGTGGACCCAGTGGGGGCACAAAGCGGCTGGCTGACCGTGGTCACACATTCACACTCAAATAAACCAGGTGAAAAAACAGACAGTGAGACAGACCACGCAACCCCGGGCCTCAGTGACAGGAATTAAAGTCTAAAAGCACCAATTGGAAAAACTTTCGGGAGTTGAGGTGCTGGGAGAGGCTCCCAGGCTCACGAAGAGTTTGTTGGAGAGACCCACAGGTTTCCAGAACGTAACAAGCCCACCCACCCGGGGAACCAGCACCAGAAGGGCCCAATTTGCTAGTGGGAGGCAGCAGAGGGGACGCCATTGCTCTCTCTCCGACCCCCCTCCACATACAGCATCACAGCCCCACCCTGGTGAACACCTAAGGCTCCGCCCCTCATACACAACAGGTGTGACCTGACCAAAACATTATGGCTCAAGCAGAAGAACAGCTCAAAGCCCCAGAGCCAATACTTCTAAGGGACAAAGAGATAGCCAGCCTATCAGATGCACAGTTCAAAACACTGGTGCTCAGGGTGCTCACAGAACTGGTCGATTTTAGTCACATATTAGATGGGGAAAAAAAATGAAGGCTACACTAAGTGAAATGAAGGAAAAAAGAAAACTGGGACTCAAATCAATGGAGTGGACCAGAAGGAAGAAAGAAACAACCAAACAGAAAAGAATGAAGAAATAAGAATTCAAAAAAAAAAAAATGAGGAGAGGCTTAGGAATCTCCAGGACATCTTTAAATGTTCCAACATCCAAATTATAGGGGTACCAGAAGAGCAACAAATGGGAAACTTATTTGAACAAATAATAAAGGAGAACTTCCCCAAACTGGCAAAGAAAATAGACTTCCTGGAAGTCCAGGAAGCTCAGAGTCCCAAAGAAGGTAGACCCAAAGAGGAACATACCAAGGCACATCATGACTGCATTAGCCAAGATTAAAATGAAGGAGACAATCTTAGAATCAGCAAGAGAAAAGGAGACAGTCACCTACAAAGGAGTTCCCATCAGACTGTCAGCTGATTTCTCAAAAGAGACCTTACAGGCAAGAAGGGGCTGGAAAGAACTATTCCAAGTCATGAAATGCAAGGACCTATATCCAAGATTGCTCTATCCAGCAAAGCTTTTATTTAGAATGGAAGGGCAGATAAAGTGCTTCTCAGATAAGGTCAAGTTCAAGGAGTTCATCATCACCAAGCCTTTATTATATGAAATGTTATGTTAAAGGAACTTATCTAAGAAAAAGGAGTTAAAAAATATGAACAGTGAAAGGACAGCAAACTCACAGTTATTAACAACCACACCTAAAACAAAAGCAAACTAAAAGGACAGCTAGATCAGGAGCAGAACCATAGAAATGGTGATCACATGGAGGGTTAGCAACAGAGGAGTGGGAGGAGGAGAAGGGGGGAGACGGTACAGAGAATAAGTAGCATAGATGGTAGGAAGAAAACAGACAGGGGGAGGGAAAGAGTAGTGTGGGAAATGTAGAAGCTAAAGAACTGTGACACATGGACATGAACTAAAGGGGGGAAATGGTAGGGGAGGGGGTGTGCAGGGTGGTGGGGAATAAAGGGGGGAAATGGGACAACTGTAATGGCATAATCAATAAAATATATTTTTAAAAAAATCAGTGCCATTGGTCAGACTCCCACAGCTGTGTGGGCCCCTGTGCTTGTGTTATTTCTTCCTTATAGTCTTTTTACAAAAACCCAAAACACACACTGTGGTCCCTTCCCCTTCTTCTGATGCCTTGAGCCCCTGCACCCTGGCTTCCACTGTTCTCCTTAAGGTTACTGCTGACCTCCTAACCAGCAAGTTCAATGTCATCTTTCAGGGCTCTTCCCTAAGAAGCCCCTCAGCTTCTGTGACATCCCTTCCAGCTGGTTTTCCACTCCCCCTTGCCCCACCCTTAGTGTCTTGGCCCACCCCTTGAAATGCTGGCATCTCAGTCCTCCTCCATGTGCGGTCTCGTCCACCCCAGGCTGGGCACTACCCACACAGCGCACTCTCATCCTTGTGGCTGGGCCCAGCTTCTCCCCTCACCCCTCATTTTCAACGGCCTCCTCTGCATCCTGCCGCAGGCAGCTGCATCCCACGCACGCTCATCAAAACCCAGCACTGATCCCGTTTCCTAATATCCAACGAACAAGGACTCATTCGAAAGCAAATGTGTTTAACAATTACCCTGGATGCAATGGTTAATATTATGCATCAACTTGACCATGGAGTGCCCAGGTGTTTGCTGAACATTATTCTGAGTGTTTCTGTGAGGGTGTTCCTGGATGGGAGTCACATCTGAATCAGCAGACAGAGTACAGTAGGTTGCCCTCTGTAATGCAGGTAGGCCCGGAGAATATGATGAAGGTCTGACTACAACAAAAAGGCTGATCCTCTCCCAGGTAAGAGAGATTTCTTCCTGCCTGATGACCTTTGAACTAGGACATGGGCTTTCCCCCTGATTCTGGAGTCAACCCCCGCCCCCCCGAAATACCAGCTCCTCCTGGGTCTCAGGCCTGTTAGCCTTCAGAAGTCATTCTGTCCTGATTCTCAGACCTTTGACCACAGACTAAAAATTAGGCCATCGGCTCTGCAAATTGTCGCGTTGTCCCACAGATGTTAGGACTGTCCCGTCCCCATAACTGCGTTTAGACACACACACGCCTCACCACACACAAACCCCCGCCGGTTCTCTTTCTCTGCAGAACCCTGACCAATACAACAGACAACCAATGTGACCCAGGACAGGTGGTCACCCTGACCGCTGTGTGAACTTGGGGATGATTTGGGTTTCTTCTCTCCTTCCTTCACCCCTACATCTGCTGGAAGACCAAGCCACTCATTCTAACTCTGAAAAGTCTCTCAACTCGGTCCCCACCTTCCATTCTTCTCGTCAATGTCCTGACCTCTGCAGTGACTTTTAACCCACCTCCCGCCTGCAAGCCCTTCTCCAGGCCAGGCCAGGCCAGCCTTCGTGCTGCTGACAGTGTCTGAGAGCGCCGGCAGCTTCCTAATGCTTGCAGAATAAAACCTGCCTGTTCCGTGGGCATTTCGGCCCAGGCCTACCCTTTCCATCTCCACACACCTGCCCCCAACATCCATCCCCCCATATCCCAGCCACCCTGTAGTACTCTGTTCTCTGAGTGTTCCACTGTCCATGCCTCTGAGCTCTTTGGCAAAAAGCTGCCATGGTTTTGCTAGGAGCTGGACCACTCACTCACCTTTGGTCAGTGTCCCAGGTGCCAGCAAGGGGCTCCTGAGGGACCTCAGCTCTCCCCAGTTGCATTTGGAAGATATAGAAATATTACAATGTATGGGGGGGGAGGAGAGAAATGGACACAGATAAGACAGACACTAAGGCCTTTCTTATACAGAAGGCCTCATAGTGGCCTCTCTCTGATTTCTGGGGTTGCAAGTTAGGGGTGAGAACAGGGTATATGTGAAGTCACGGAAGCAGCAAATACCCAGTGCTACTCTCCAGTTTCCCTGCTTCAAGTATAAAGCTCCCCGGGCCCCAGGTAGTTCAGTCACCCAAGAGAATACGCTAGAGGACTGGCTCCAGGATAACACAGGCAGCAGCTAACTCCAGGCACCACAACCCAGGGCTACGCTCTCCTGTTGCTTCCAGGGTTCCCAAGATGCCCCATGGGTACTGGGTATCCCTCATGTATATAACAGCTCATTCTTCAGTTTGTTTTCTTTCCATTTTGGCAATATCTTTGGGGAAAAAATCTTCTTGGGAGACTCAGAACCTGGACTTTTAATGAGTCTTTGATGACAGTGCCTGGAACCACCACATCTTCACTGGGGACTTGAGACACACACTTTCTTCCAAGCCAGAGCTGCTGAGCCCTGCAGACTGCTCTCTCCCTCCCTCCACTTGGCTTGTCCCAGGCCCGAGGGAACCGAGAGACTTCCTTGGAAGAAGAGGCCCAGAACCCACACCATTTTCCGTTCAGCTTCAACCATATCTACTTCTACTTGCCCTGACTGCTTAGGCTGGCTTCTGGTCACACAGCTAGAACACATCATCTACCCTTAGGATCTCTGCCTAGACCCACGAGTGTGGCAGAGTCATGTACAGCCCACACTCCACACCTTCCTCTGCTGTGCCACCAGGACCCGGCTAGAGCAGACCCTCCGCAGGCCAGTTCCGTGGGCCTGCGCTCCTGAGCCTCATAATCACAAAGCCACTGAGCATACCCTTTCCTCTAAGGCCCACATGGAGAGTGGCCACAGAGCAGGGCATCCCGGTTTGGTGTGTCCGATGCATCTCTGTGGAAACCCAATGCCCCCACATACAGACCTACGGGCCTTCTGGTGCTATAGTTAACCTATATGGTAGGTTTCAGGGGCTTAAATACGTCTACTAATATTACTAAAAGTAAACTTTACAGCTCTGGCTTTGCGCGCGCGCACACACACACCCCAGCAATAATTTCATACATAGTCAAAAACTATAAAAGTGCCCTTGAGTATGCATTTGATTATTGCACAGGGACTCTAAACTGCAAAGATACTAATTTAAAGTGGCAGAAAGATTACTGCAGGGGATCTCAGAAGATGTAACAAGTAGATACAATGATCAAGAGTAAGCAAATGCTTGCTAATCATAATACCCCCCCCCCCCCCCGAACCCCAGTGGAACTACTCTTACATCCCAGCGTTGAGGACCACTGTGTTAGAGGTTTTGCCACTTGGATGTAACTGTTCCTTCCTGAAAGGGCTGAGGTGATACCGAGCTTCCTAAAGGCGAGAAGGATTAAAAAACAAAACAAAACAGAAAACTTTTGTATCTGTGGTACAGGCCACAGCACAATATTCAACCCATTTGTTAAATGACCACTGAACCATCTTAACAAATAGCCAGGCCTGAACTTCACATACAAGGTTTTTTAAATGATGAAACCAGAAACATCAACATCCCTTCTTCAGTTTCAGTCCCAGCCTCCCCGCCTGTAATGTGGAGGTGGCCACTAACCGGGGCTGTGCTGAGGCTCAGACAAGGAACGGCACAGGAAGAAGGGCTGGCTCCCTGTGGGCACCCAATAGCCTTTAGCCACTATTACCATTTCTCCTTGTTGATGTTATTATAACACTGTGGACAGAGCAGTGTTTGCCTTAATGAAAGAGTGTGAGTTTGCAGGGACTGCCCCTCAGGGATGTCTTCGTTCCAGGTATTCTGATCAGACTCCAGGAAATGGAGAATTGAGCAAGTGGTACTTGGTGCAAGCCCCAGAAGTCTGCTGGTGTCCCTCTCTGAGGCCCCTGCTTGGAAACCCCCTCGGCCGGCTCTGCCCCTCCCCTTCTCCTCCGATTCCACCTCCCCATGCTCCACAGCAATCCGCCAGCATTTGTTACTGTCCATTGTTCAGGAAAAAAATGAATCAAGCTGTGACTTGAGGCTCGAATTCAGCTTAAAAAATTGTTAGGTTCTAAGGGTGTTATTTATCCAACTATTTTCCAAAAGATTATTCTCTAAGGAAAAAAGAAAACAGAAAGGCTGGATCTCAAAAATTTTCAGTCTCCATTATCCCACGGACCTCTATACCCCTTGAGACACAATTTTCAATAGTAAACTGGGCTGAAGTTTGAGGGCAAGGCCTAGAGAAGCTGTTTAATTCCTATCACCAAAGACAAACTCAAATTCTTTCACAATGTTCCCTCAGGCTGGCCCTCTGCTTTCCAGGGCCAAACCACTGAAAGAATAAATGAATGCAAAAAATTTGCCTCACTGCAGCTGAACACTAAGATTTGCTACAGATAAATTCCCAAGCTAACCCACCCCAAAGATAATAAAAATGAGGGCTAGGTTTATTGGGCCTGTTAAAGGCTGGCTGCCTGATTTTCTTCTGGGTTTGGGTATGTTCACATGGAGGAAGGGCTTCTGGACACGGCAGTTGGAGAAAACCAACCCAGGCCCCCAGAACAGTAATTCATCTGCAGCCAGCATTGCCTCTCATTCTGCAAATACTCACTGTGCACCGAGTGTGCTCACACACCGTGCGAGGTGACGTGGGGGATGGAGAGGCGATGAGGTGGGCTTTGAAGAATGGAGAATTCGGGCTGCCGCCCACACAACTTACACTGCAGGGCTGTATTCTAAAACCCATGTATTCTTAAAGAAGCAAAGGTCCTCAACTGAAAGGATCTAGGACAATATTTTCCTGGAGGCAGCCATGGAGGGGGTATCCGTGGTCAGTGCTCGTGCTTAGGGAAGGAGGGGCACACCAGTGGGCCCAGGACAAGAGTACAGATGTGAGCCCACATGCTGACGTATTAAGGTTAGCTCAAGCTAACCAACTGTTTGTTATACATACTCTTTCTCCCACCTTGACAAACATACCTTTTCAATAATATGAAAAGGCTGGGTTCAAACTTAGAATCCCTAGACTTCTGAGTTCTGGACTAGAATGTGCTTTCTGGCCCTTTCTCTTCCATCCCCAGGTCCATCCTGTACACGAGGTCTCAGGACCATGCAGGGGAACAGCTCCAGGCAAGCCAAATGCCCCTGGTCACCCCCGAACCTAGGGGGCTGCACACCAGGGGCTTCATCCATGTCCAGGTGAATAGAAGGCAGGAAGAGACTGGCGCAAGCCCCGGAGTCTCAGAGCACCATTCCTTGCCTCCTGGGCTCCTTGGATGCTTTACCCTGTGGGGAAGGCAGCAGAGTGGGCCTCTAAAGTGAGGTGAATGACCTAAGAGCCACGGTGTGCACAGGAAAGGGCTCCATTCGCCAGGCTGATGCGCAGTGCTCTGCGGTGGTGCTGGAGGCTAACCTCTGCCCCAGATCCCAAGTACAACAACGTTAGTTTTCACGTAATCCTCTCGTCAAGCCTCTGAGTTTGGTGGTGTTGTTATTCCCATTTCATGTATAAGGAAACTAAGATTAGAGAGATTTTAATTTAACCAAGGCCACACAGCTAGGACTTGAGTCTCACTGCCTAAAAATACTCAGAGGAAAATCATTTCCTGATCCTGAGTCATGGAATCAGAGCCAGAAGGAGCCGTGCAAGTCATCATGTTGGATCCTCCCAACACGGACTTGTCGGTGGGCCGCGGAATGGAGGGATCGGGGGTTCACTGCCTGCTGCGTGGACCGCTGTGCCGTGGACAGAGGCTCCCTGGGGTGAGCCACAAGCCACCCAGGGCAGGACGGGCGGCCAGGGCAGCCCCACAGCTGGTCCTGAGGGGTCCTCGCCTAAAGCCCCTGCAGCAGGAGCTGCTGCTTGACAACTTACATTCCAAACACCCACGCGGAGCTCACAGACCCAGGCCTGCCGGGCGCTCAGAGATGCCCACGCAGCTGGGCAGCCCTGTTCTCCTTCCCATGGCCCTGCCGGGCAGGCAAGGCTTTGCTGGTCCGGAAGATACCTTTTCTTTCTTTTTTTTTTTTAGCTTTTTAAACTAAGGTGTAAATGCCTTAACTTATATAGTTAAGTGCACAAATCCTGTACACATGCAGCTCAGTGAAGTTTTAATATGTACATATTATAACATAACCACTACCCAGACCAAGACAGACAACGTTTTAAAAACTGACGGCCAATTGCAGAAGTAACACACAAACACATTTTCCTGGGTAAAGCACTGATACACAACACATAAGCTAACCCCCCTTCAGAGCCCCTCCTGGCCTCCCCCCTCCGACGAGGCCCCACTATCACAGTTCAGCGTGACCAGAAGGGGCTTCTCCCTCAACGTTCCCAGGCCTGCAGGCAGCAAGGCAGCCTGACCAAACAGGTTTGGGATCTTCAGGAACATTCATTCTCTTATGCCCACCCCTGCCCCCATCTAATTCCTGCAGCAGATAGGAGAGCTGTAGATTCCCACAGGCACCCAGGAGAGCAGAGCGGCCTCACTGAACATCCTTCTGAGGCCTGGGGTACAGAGAGTCCTCCCTTCCTCTCAACTTCAAGCAGTCTAACGCTCTTCACATTGGACTGCTGCACACAAAGGGGGCCCCCAGGCGCCCAGGCTGCTGGGCCAGCACAAGGTAGAGGGGACTGGGGGCACGCCTAAACCAGAAACTGCCCGAACTGGTTACATTCCAGCAAGATTAGCACAAGCCCGGCCTGCTCCTGAGCCCACCCTCCCTCCTCGCCCAGACCATGAACAGGATTTTTAACTATTTCCCTCCTACTTGCTGTCCTGCTTCACAGGCTGACAACGCTCCCTGCTGTTCGCACATTAACCTCCCATTTGCCAGGCAGCTTCTCAGGGGCTGCAGATTAACACCCACCAACCAGACAATGGACTCCAGACAAAGGCTCCAGGCGCCAGGCCCAGTCAGTCACCGTGAAGCAGCCACTGCCCGAGGGACCAGCGGGGGCTGGCCGAGCTCCCTAACACCGTCCAGTCCAATTGGTGACTGAGTTCAGGCCTGAAAGGAACCCCTGGCTCCCACGAGGGGGCTGGAGGGACCTGGATGACAGCGCAGGGATAGGGAGCCCCCGGGAAGGCCTGGGACACCAGGTTCTTTTCTCCTTTCTCCCGGCCTAATTGGGTCCTCTGGGGATAGAGCAGGAAGCAGGTGACTCTGGCCCCTGCCCCGAGGCTCCTGGGGAAAGTGCAGCCCCAACAGAAGCCAATGGTAGACAGGACCCCACTCCAGTGCCGTTTTCTTACTCTCTGGTGTGCAGGTGCGCACACATGCAAGGACTTGGTAAAAGCAGCGGCAGGTCAGCGGGGAACGGGGAAAACTGCAGCACCACGACACAGGCCTGGGATTAGTGTTTAAAGCAGCTCCTCCAGGTGATGCTACCACAGCCTCGTGCAGAAGCAGAGCCTCTCAAAGCAGAAAATTCATCCGAATCGGACTGGGGCCTCGTTAAAATGCAGATTCTAGGTCAACAGGTCGTTGGGGGTAGGGGGGAGCCTCAGAGGCTCCCCAGTGAAGCCTGTCCAGGGCCACCTGTGTGGACCAGGACGAGACAAAGGCGGCCCCCAGGAGGCTGGATGCTCTCCCCGCTCCAGGTGGTGGTCTGGCTCCAGTTTCAGCCCTGCCCTCCAGGCAGCCGGCCCCAGCTGTGCACCGCTTTGCTGGGGGTCCTTCTTTGTATCTGGGTGACCCCCATGACAATCTGAAGTCCGTCTTTTGACCTGGAAGTTCTAGGCCCTTATGAGAAAACTTTCAGCTTCGCGCCTGCCCGTAACTCCTAGTTTAGGCCAACGAGACCATTTCTCTGATCCTCATTCTGTTCATGGTACTAACACCAGACGTGTGAGAGGGGGTGGGGTGCAGATTGAAAGGGGGCTATTGGGGGTAGGGGTGGGAACAGGCCCCAACGGAAACAGAAACCAGAGTTCCAACCCTGGGGCAGTTAACATACAAGAAACTTAAGGGCAATTAAAAAGCAACCACCACAATTAATATGGTTTACACAGGCAAAACTCATTAGTGTGGGTCGGGGTGCTGGAGGTAGCCATTACGGGGCAAGCCCTTTCTTTACAGATAGTGCAAATTAATTGCAAACAAGACTGCACTGGGGATATTTAAAAGGCTGTGAAACAACCTTTGAGCCCACAGAGGAGGCGAGAGCGCCGCTGACCTGTGGTGGACATACACAGGCCCTTGCTCAGGGGGCCCTTGGCCAGCCTGGCTCAAATTCCTAGCGAAGTTCAGATGCAACAAACCTGTGCTCCTTTAGAAAGGTTTTATAACTTAGAAGACTCCCTAATTCACAGTGACATCCACCCCACGTCGGAATGAATTGCCAGGGCCCCCCTGTGTGCTGCTCAGGATATCACTTCATAGTCATTGCTACAGAGGAAATCTGAGCACGGGCTTATGTTTGCAGCGGCAGCAGGTCTACAAATGATGGCTCCACACGAGCCGGAGGAGCAACCTCGAACAAAGCATCAACAAGGCTTCTGCCCTTCACCTGCTCCGGGACCCTCAGTTTCCTCAAAGCAAGTGGACTCCCCCAGCCCTCCGCGGCTCCACGAGCTTCTCCAGGCTAAACTTCCAGAAGATGCAAAGGCTCCTGCTGCCATTCCCTGCCCCCTGCATGGTTGCAGACTGGGGCCTGGCCGAACCAGGACTAATCCCAACTGTTCCCTTGGTTAAAGGCACCTTTCTTGAGCCTCGGCTTTCACTTGTTAAAAAAAGCATTAGTATAACTCAGTTCATAAGGTTGTGTTGAGGTTTAACTGAGCTACTATTTACAAGCACAGGGCCTGAACTAGGTGAGCCCTTACGGTAATACGAAGTAGAAACTTTTTTTTAAAGATAGGGGAGATGGTTTAACGCCCCTCCTTCTTCTCTGAGGCTCCAAAGCAGCACATCATGCTTCTCAGGAGACTGACCTTTCTCTGCCTTGAGGTCAGTTTTGCTACTGGTCTTGTTGCCCCGACAGAGGGGCAGGCAGACAGCACACAGTCATGGTCCTGGAACCTCCTGTGATGCTCCACCCACTGCCCTCGATCAGTAGGAACCTGGTCAGTATCTGCGCACTGATTTTCCAGCATGGACAGTCGGCGCAGGACGAAGCACAGGCCACACCAGGTGGGTCCAGTGGCCTCACAGACATGGCCTCTCCCCCGAGGGAAGCAGGTGGCTTCTGCCCTCGGGAACAATGGTAAAACGGGAAATGCATTTCTGACCTGGAGCCAGATGCTTCATGACAATTACCACCAACACCCTATTTTTAAAAATCAAACTAAACAGTGTTTGCCACTCCTGAGTAATCGCAATCCTCTGAAGTTTAGAGGCCTCTGATTCTTCTCCAGAAACACAGACCCCTAACGTTTATATTCGCTGTGACACAGGCTCTGAGCACACTGTTCAAGAGTCTCATTGCATGGTACGCCAGGTCTACCTGGTTTTCGTGGAAGTGGGTCATCTTCCAGGTCGTGGCATGCTTTGGTTGGACAGTAATGGTCTCTTTTGGGGGTGGTGTAAGTCTAATTTTAGGCCTTCTGAGAAACTGCTGGGTTGTTCTCCCCAGGCCTAATTTGCTACCGTCGGCAACAAAGATCAAGCCGGTAAGCTTCAAAATCAGAAAGCATTTTTATTTCCTTGAGCCATCGTCTATGTAGCCCTAGAAGGTTCAGCAGCCCTTTTGGGCCCCAGCAGTGTAGGACTAAGCCTCTCCGTGGAGCTGGAAGGGCTGAAAGGGGCCTGGTGAGGACTCCTGTACAGGGGTGACCCTTGGTGGAGGCTCAAGAGTTTTAGGGGCACTTGTGGTGCAGGCTACTGGGGACCCACTGCTTCGTGAGATGACACTGTGTGCAGACAGTTCTGGAACAGTTTTCCAAAAACGGGCTGTAGGAACAGTAGCTCCATTCCACACACCACTCTTTCCTGGCTTCCCTTTTCCCCCTCTTGGCTCTGTTCTGCCACTGCCTCCCTGCAGCCAGGGACTCCCCAAACTCCCATGGAAGAGCTGTGCTGGGGCCTCTTGGAAGGGTCACACTGAGACGCGGGTCAGGGTGTGGCAGGAAGTGAACTCATTCTGTGTTGTCTGCCTGGGGAGCTGTCTGCGTCTTGTAACAAGGGTGTAACTGCCTGCAACGTGGATGAGTTATCTCGAAGCTCTGTGCCTGCAGAGAGGCCAGTCCGCACAGCTGCTAATTCAGGCCGTGGCTAGAGCTGCAATAGAAGGGAACCACTGGAAACCAGAGGTGCAGCCTACCCTGGGGGTGGGATGGGGTGGGGACCAACCCGAGGGCTTCCTATTTCCCTGGGTGATCACTCACTCCCCTTCAGGCCTTTGCTACACTACCTCCTTCCAGCCCCTGGTCACTCCCCTCTCCCCACAGCCACACACGCAACTGGAACACAGTGGGAAGCTTCTGGAGTTTTTCACTGCAACCGGAACTAGAACGGGAAACTCAGCTAGTTTAAGGGGCAAGCAGTACATAGCTTCTTCTTATGGCATTTTTCCCAGATTTTAAATTTTAAAAAATACTTTCAAATATATTTTATTGCTTATGCCATTACAGTTGTCCCAATTTCTCCCATTTATTCTCCTCCCCCCTGAATCCCCCTCCCACCCACATTCCCCCCTGCTTAGTTCATGTCCATGGGTCATACATTACAAGTTCTTTGGCTTCTCCATTTCCTATACTATTCTTACCCTCCCCCTGTCTATTTCCCACCTACTATTGTTTATGCTTCTTATTCTCTGTACCCTTTCCTCCATTCTCACCCCTCTCCCTCCTCACGGACAACCCTCCATGTGATCTCCATCCCTGTGGTTCTGTTCCTGTTCTAGTTGTTCACTTAGTTTGTTTTTGTTTTAGGTGTGCTTGTTAGTAATTGTGAATTTGCTGTCATTTTACTATACATGTTTTTTATCTTCTTTTTCTTAGATAAGTCCCTTTAACATTTCATATAATAAGGGCTTGGTGATGATGAACTCCTTGAACTTGACCTTATTATCTGAGAAGCACTTTATCTGCCCTTCCATTTTAAATGAAAGCTTTGCTGGTTAGAGTAATCTTGGATGGAGGTCCTTGCCTTTGATGTGCCTTGGTGTGTGCTTCCTTGGGTCCAACTTCTTTGGGACTCTCTGAGCTTCCTGGATTTCCTGCAAGTCTATTTCTTTTGCCAGATTGAGGAAGTTCTCCTTCATTATTGGTTCAAATAACTTTTCCACTTGTTGCTCTTTCTCTTCTCCTTCTGACACCCTTATAATTTGGATGTTGGAATGTTTAAAGTTGTCCTGGAGGTTCCCAAGCCTCTCCTCATTTTTTTGAATTCTTGTTTCTTCATTCTGTTTTGGTTGAATGTTTCTTTCTTCCTTCTGTTCCAAACTATTAGATTTGAGTCCCGGTTTCCATCCTTTCACTGTTGGTTCCCTGTATATTTTCCTTTAATTCAATTTTCATAGCCTTCACTTTTTCCTCTACTTTGCGACTGTATTCAACCAATTTTGTGTGCACCCTGATTACCAGTGTTTTGAACTGTGTGTCTGAGAGGTTGGCTATCTCTTCATCGCTTAGTTGTATTTTTTTCTGAAGCTGTGATCTGTTCTTTCATTTGGGCCATTTATTTTTTTGTCTCGGTACACCTGTTATGTAGTAAGGGGCAGAGCAGTAGGTGTTCACCGGAGCGGGACAACCTTACTGCACTGTGACACTGCACGTGGGGGAGGGGTCCAAGAAGGAACAATGCCTCTTGCTCCACTCTCTGCCAGTTTTCAGTCACTTCCCCCACTTCCCACAATCACACTGGGCCCTTCTGGTGCTGACTCCTGGTTGGGTGGGTTTCTGTACATTCTAGGACCCTGTGGGTCTCTCCAACAAACTCTCCTGTGAGGTTGGGAGTTTCTCCCACCGTGGCAACCCTCACAGGTTTTTTCAGTCAGAGGTTTTGAGGCTTTATTTTCCTCTGTGCTGGAACCCTGGATTGCATGTTCTGTCTTGCTCCCCAGTTGTTCCTCCCGTGTATGTGCACGCAAATGTGGGATGGCCACTGTTCGTTGTCGGAATTCCATACAGTTCAATTTTCTGGCAGTTCTGGTTGTTTTTTGTTTTTAAATTTGTTCTTGTCCTTCTTTTGATTGGACTGTGGAAGGAGGCACAGTGTGTCTACTTATGCCTCCATCTTTGCTGGAAGTCCTTATGGCATTTTTCTGAATCAGACACCAGTCATAGGGAACAATCAAGAAACAGGGACACACAAGAGAGATGAAGGGCGAGTGTCTCATACGAAGCTATTGTCTGATCTTCCCATTAGCTCTCTGTCCAGCTGGCCCCTTACAAGGAACTGAGAGAGGAAACCAGCACCAGGCAAGGGTCAGAGCCTTGGATCTGGTCAACTCTGCCCAGATGAGTAATGTGACTTAGGCAGGTCCCTCCCCTTGCTGAGCAAAGCCACTAGAAAAAAAACCTTTACTGAAACACATGCATTACCATATTTTTGGACTATAAGATGCACAACCCCCAAATTTGGGAGGAAAAGGGGGGTGCGTCTTATAGTCCGAAAGTAGCTCACCTGGCTCACTGTGTGTGGGGGGCAGCAGTGGTGGAGTGGGGCCACAGGTTGTTAAATATTTTACTACATTTTTTTTCTTCCAAATTTCTCCCTATTTTCCTCCTCTAAAACCTAGGTTCGTTTTATGGTCCAGTGTGTCTTATAGTCCTAAAAATTGGTAAGCACCCATTGTTTAAACTATATACACTGCACAATTAAAGGCAGAGATTTTTTTAAATCTCTTCCCCACAAAACCTTCTCATTCTGAGTGATGAGAATGAGTGTTGATGAGCACTCTAGACAAAAATACTACTCAGATGTGGGTCATTAAATGGGACAAGGACTTCCCCACTTCTTACACTATCTTCTTCTTCTTACATATTCCAAACAATTTCTTAATTTTTTTCTGCCCCTAAGTTGTTAAAATAGACCCAACCCCCAAACAAACCAACAAACAATCCATACAACCTCCTAAATACAAAGTAGGCCATCTGTTTCACTACTGCATGGGGGCTGGTGGAGCTCTCGCCCCCTGCTGGTGGCCTCAGGCCATGGTCACTGCATTTGGCCCCTCACACTCACCTCCTGTTTAATTACTTCTTCAGCACCTTTTTTGCTGCTCAGACTGAACAATGAGTACCCTTCAGAGATTCCAGTTTCTGCTTTCCATTTTGCAAGTGGCTCCGAAAGGTCTCTCAAAGGTTATTTATCGGTGGCCCAGATGTGCCCAAGTCCCTGCATTTAGAGCTTCCTTTGGAGAGGACAGCACAACTTGGGGGCTTTGACTACACATGCAAAACACAAAATGGTGTGCTACAAAGTTACCCAGGCTTATTAAAAACCCCACTTTTGAAGTAGGCTTTGTTTAAGATCTTATCACTGAGTGTTTTTTAAAAGGCCAAACTACCCATTCATGTGTGCGGCAGGGGGAGGAGGCCAGGGGTAAGGTTGCCCGCACCCACAGATGCCTCTCGGGGGACTGGAGCACCCTGGCACTCATTTATTAGCACCTCTGCCTAACTGGGCCTTCAGCACTGCCCTGTTGGTAGCTTGAAATGGGCCGCAGTGGGAGTACTCACACCATGAAAATGACAAACACTACACAGTAGGGCCCCGTCCACCCCCAGAGCAGGCCGCTAAAAATCTACTAGCCAACACTGCTTGTAACACCCCACCACTGACTTAAAAGAAGCATTTATTGAGCATTCATTTAGACACTGGAACCAGAAGAAGAGCTGGGTAAGCTCAAAATATAGAAAAATAACGCTAATACTCCACAAAAACATTCTGTCTTGTACTGTCTTTGCTCATGCAAACGCACTCAATCCTCACAGCACGGTGGGTACAGAATTTGTGTGTCTCTTTTTCACAGATGTGGAAACCGAGGGCTCCGCCCTGTCCTGGGAGCCTATGGGTTTTCTATGAAAGGCCTGGGCGAGGCTTCTGTGCAGAAACCTCAGGACAATGCGCCAGCAGAGCTCAGACCCTGAAGTAAATGATTTTATGGGGGCTTTGTGCCAGGAAGGGTTCTTGGAAGTGACAAAAATCATATAGGCTCTGAGGAAGGTTCCCAAGACCCCAGAAAGGCAGCTGCGGGGCTGTTCAGGGCAGCTGGAGAGAGAGCTTTTTTCATGCAACAGGCCCCTTGTAAGAACCACCCTGACCCCGCCTGGCACACTTTGTTAAGCCAGGGAAACCCCTTACACTTCTGGAGGCGAGAACAGGAAGGAGGCGCAGTAGGCAAGCATTGGGAAAACAATGCATCCTTAGAGTCTCACAGCTGAACCATCAGGGAAAACCCGACTCTTGACCCCTCAAACATCAAGGACCTGGGTGTCACCAGAGCAAACACCCCAAAGGTCTCTGCTCACACTGCACAAGAAAGGGGGCCCACGCCGTTCACGGAAGTATGAGGGGCCACTTTTCCCAAGCACCATTTTCCTGCTGGGTTCCAAGCTGGAAATTCTGGAGGGAACTGCTTCCTGCCTTCGGCACCCAAAGAAAGAAACTGCAATTACTGAATAACAAAAATTAAACTTAAAAAAAAATCCTCACCTGAGGATATGTTTATCATGTTTATCGACTTTAGAGAGAGAAGAAGGAAGAGAGGGAAAGGAAGCAAAGGCGGGGGAGAGAAATGTCATTGGGTCATTGGTTGCCTTCTGTACATGCCCTGACTGGGGACTGAACACGCAACCTTTTGGTGTATGGGACAACGCTCCCACCAACCGAGTGACCAGGCCAGGACACAGAAATCAAACTTCTTAATGCTACTTCGTAGGATGAAAACAGCCATCCTACCAACAATCAGGCATGAGGCTGGGCCTTGCCTGATTATACTTGGGAGACACAGAAACCCAAGTTCACTCCCCTTTTCCCTTCTTCCTCCTGCCCCCCCTTTTCTGCCCAGGGAATGAGTCAAGTCAGTCAACAAGTATTTATGGAGCACCCACAGGATTGCAGAGTCTGGGAGGAGACAGAGGTTGCTGGAAGAAGCCCAGGACCGTTCTCATTTGAGACAGTAAAAGGAAATGTCAGTCCTCAGGCCAGGTCTAAACAGGGCAGTGAAGAACTGCCTGCCACCGGGGGTGGGTTTATTCTGGACCAATCACTCACTCTAGGCTGAGTGGCCTCAGTTATCTTGAGGCCAGAGTGGGTGGATCTGCCATGAGCCATAATCATGCACATTTTTGGAAAAATATAAGCACAATGCAACAATCTTGATGGTTTTGGGGTGGGGGTTGGGGGCTGACTGAGACACTCCTTCTCCTCCAATTCCCAAAGTGCCCACAACAATAAAAATTAAACAAATGTTGTCAGATGTTCACTATTTTCTCCTGTGCAAAGGTAAATGTGTGGGAGCTGGAGGGGAAAGGGCAGGAAAATGTAGGGTCAACAGATACAGCCTTCTGGGGGGCCTGACCCCTGGAGTTTGGAAACTGGGTTGAATTACTTGGTCTACAGCCTTGATCCTCAAAATGTGCTCCCTGGGGGCAGCAGACTCCATGTCACCTGGGATTACCTTAGAGATACAAAGTCTCAGGCGCCACCTCAGGCCCACTGAAGCAGCACCTGCAGTTCAGCAAGCTCCTCAGGTGATTCCCACGTACAGGCACATGGACACAGCAAGCCAGATAACCAGGCAACTCTTTGTCATCAAAGCCTGTACATGCCCCACAGTTACACTTGGGGAACACCTGTCCTCCATATCACAGAGGACCAGCTAGCAGGATCCTAGATTTTCTGTTCACACAAAATAGCAAGTATCAGTAAAGCCTAAAGATTGGGAAATACGGCTCCTAACTTAAAAATAAATCACCTGGAAGGATCCGGATCAATTGCACATTTGTTTCATTAACATGGGAAGACACCTGGGAGCCTAACGCTACTCGATGCAACCAACCTCAAGGCAGCTAGTTTCACATCTACGTCACCCTCAAATAACAGTGCACCCTGGCCTGGCCTAGATTTTCTTCTGCTTTAAATATTCAAGTAGGTTCGAACAAGCTTCATGGTTACAATTAGGGTCAACACACCTGGGGAAGTCACTGCAAACCCCTACACATACATATGGTGATTTTAATAACAAATAACGCATTTGGAGACTGGTATATAAGTCTGCAGGCAGGCAGAGGGAGCCACTGAAGATGTTCATTTGCATGTTCACAAAGGAACAGAATCCAGCTGCAACATTAATGCTTAATTTGCAGAAGTCACAGGGCACACAGGCAGCCGCACCACGGGCAGGCTCTAAACTTAACGCTGGTTTTCAAACCCTCGCCATGTCAACTGAAACTTAAATTTAGGTGCTTGAGGAGACTAGATTTTATTTTAGTTTTTCCTGTGAAACAGTGCAAATAGAAAAAGTCCATGTTTAAGTTTTGCAAGTTAATACAAGTATCTGAATAGATTTGGTGCAAAGGTTCTCAAAATATTTCCTTTGGCTCAGGAAAAAATGAAAAAAAAAAAAAAAGATTTGTCTAATTGGAAGAGATTTCTTTTCATCAGGCACTGGAATTTAAGAACTTGGTTCTAGCTCAGCTGTTGCTTTCTGGTCTCCTATACTTGTGTTCAGTGTTTGGGGTAAAATATGAGAAGCACCGTGGCCTATAGGAAGGTAAATCTTCTGAAACAGGATGTACAGGGGTGAATGTGTGTGTGGGGGAGGGACTATAATAGTGGTCATATTCCTGTACTGCAATAAGAGAAACCCTATAATGTTTTACACGCACTATCCTGTGTGCAATATGCTGTTAATAGCAATAGGTAGTGTGTGAACCTTGACGTCGTTGGGGAAACAGGGTCCTGGGAACTCTGTCCACTGCAGCAGCTCCCCAGAACTGCTTGAAGCACCTGGGCTTGTGAAGAAGCCCCCTGTGGGGGTGCAGACCTGGTGCAGGAGCAAGCAGAGAGAACTTGGTACTAGCACAGTTAACTGTGTGTTGTGAGGAAAACAGCTATCGAATTCCCCAACTTAAATGGCATGTACCTCACTGAAGGGCTGGCATTCACACCTATGGTGACAACAGGCACAGAGCAATGTTCCGGTCCTACAAGTGACCAAGAGGGAAGGAAGGCTGTTAGTCACCCGGATCCACGGAGCAGGTGATGGTCAAACTCTTCTAGGGGCAGCACGTATCAGATAACGACTAGATGGCACAATTTCATGAGATACAAAAATACCCCGTTAAATGCTTGGGAGTCCTTAGGATTCCAGTTCTACTGAGTCTTTGGCCCATCTGTTATTAATAAATACCAGTGGCAATATCTGTGAATATACTTGTCAAAGGGGCTACTTCCTTTCCTCTTCCCCTGCAGCCCCCCGCCCCCGGCAAAGGCCAGATGCGGAAATGAGGAGACCATGGTTGGTTGAGAGCCTGGCCCTGCCGGGGCAAATCTGTCACCTCGATAAGCCTCAGTTTGTTGTCTATTAAACAGGAGCAATCAAACCAGCTTCACTTAATTCTTCAAACTTTTCTGAGGATCAAATGAGATAACGCATGGAGTCCTTAGGTACGTCAATCAGCCAATAAGCCAAGCATCTATGATATAATCTGGGACATCTGTGGGTGAGGCTGCGCGTGTTGGGGGTGAGTTCCCTTCTTCACTGTCATAAAAGGCATGTGACACTCCTCATAGCACTCCCCCATCCCAGGCCCCCTGAACAAGCTTGCCTTTAAACTTTTACACATTTAGAATTCATTAAGCAATTAAATCCATTTTGATCTAATTGAGTTTTCCTTTGAGGGCAGCCTAAGGTTCCTCTAAGCCTGTAAAGCTTATTTGTAATTGGAAGCCGAAACTCCACCCCACTCCCTTGTGTTGAGGCGTCCATCATCAGTTTTCTTCCAAAGCATGATTTAAGCTCCCTGGATGGCTGGTTACATCTGGAGGCCAGAACCAAGCCGGGCCCCACCACTAGCAGCAGAAATAATAACACCACTGCACGGAGTCAGCAGTGTGGATGGTCCTGCCCTAAGCCACTGGTCAGGAGGAACACCTGACTGCCATTCAGATGGCGAACTTTCTGTGGGAAGGCCAGCTGGCCAGTCGCTCAGTAACCAAAGCCAGCACTGCGCTGCCCACAAGGGCACGGCTGCCCTCCAATGGTTCCCATCTGACAGACCCCCTTCAGCGTATGGCCAACCATTGGTTCATATCAAAGAGGCCTGATCTTGCAACTTGAAGATTCGCCACTGTGGCTCCTTGTCCTCTATGGCAATGACTCTTGAGGATGGTGATGAACCTCTTTGATTAAACCCTCACCTCACGTGGCCCTCCAGCAGCACCTGGCTCAGGTGCTCCCTCCTGCTTCCTTCAGGTGCTGGCTTCCTTGGCTTCAGGAATTCCGGGCCCTCCCAATCTCCTCCTACTTCTGTAGCTGCTGCTTCTGGCGCTCCTTGGCCAGTTTCTGCTCTTTTCTCTGAGGTGTAAAAGCTGCAGTGCTCAGGGCTCAGCCTCAGGGCTTTCCTTCCCACCTATTGCTGATGACTCAAAAGTCTCTCCCATCCAGAGCTCTTCCCTGAAATCAACTCAGTCACCCCACTGCCCATCACTGTACCCACACGGTGCCCCAAAGCAGCCCAAACACTGCCAAGTCCCGAACAGAGCTCCTGGCTATTTTTCTTCCCAAATCTGTTCCTCCCCAGCCTCCCTCACTTCAGTTAGTGGTACCTGCATCCTTCTTGTAGCTCGGGCAATACAAGAGGATCTTCTTCCTCTTGTACCTCACCATCAAATCTTGCTACTCCCCCTTTGAAACAGATCCAGAATCTGACTTCTCCTACCCCTATTTCTACTGCCACCAACGAAATCACCTGGTCCCCTAACTTGTCTCCAATGTTCTTCCCTTGCCCCCGTAGTCCATTGCTATCACAGCAGCCTTAGGGCTGTTAAAACGTGGATCAGATCACGTCACCTCTCTGCTCGAACCCTTGACTGCTCCTCATCTCACTCAGAGTACAGACTTAAGTCCTCCCCCTGTTCTGCGAGACCTCTGTGACTGGCTCCCTGGTTCCTCTCTGACCACATTTCCTTCACAGTCACCCCCACAGACCCTGTCCCCTCAGCTCCAGCCCCACTGGGTCCCTTGTTTCCTTGAACAAGCTGGACCTGATCCTGAAGACCCTTGCACCTGCTGTTCCCTCTGCCTAGAATGTTCTTCCCCCAGGTGTCTAGACAGCCCTTTGGTTTTTACTGAAAAGTCACCTCCCAGTGAGGCCAGTGTTAGTTAAATGAATGAATAAACAAATGAACTGGTGGGCTTCATCTTGAGCCCTGAGTGGTAGGCCCAGTTCTACACTCTGCTCATCTGTTAGTCCTCCAGGGGGTGCTGTTCACAATGGTCCACACGAGCAGTGTTCCATCTCTGGGGGCAGACTCTGCTGGCCTGTACATGTCCTGAGGACAGGGAGGGATATATGTATTTGGCTCCTCATAGGTGCAGGGCACACAGATGTATCTACTGAATGAATGAGCGAACCAAACATGGCCGCACCTTTCACACTGGGCAAGAACCCTGCCCTCTCAGACCCGTACAGCTGGGCCTCAGGCCCGCCTCTTTGGCCAGGCAGCTCTCCTCGCCCCACCTCCATCGCAGGCATCTTCCCTGGTCTCCCTCCCTGCCTTTCCTCGCTGAGCTCCCTGCACCTCTTAGGCTGTTCACAGACAATGATTACATAGGAGAAATGAGTTCTCTCTGCATGCAGTTTCAAAAACAGCTGGATCCTCTGTGAGTCATGTACACACACAGCTTCTCCACGTAGAATCACTGGGCCTTCTTCCCCAATCCCTTCCCCTCACACAGGTACAGAGATGGGCACTATGTCGCATGGCGCATTCCCACGAGTCAGGCACAACGTGACCCTCGGGAACTCAAAACAAAGTGTGGAAGCCCCATCTGAGTTATTACAAAGCCTACATTTAGCTTCACCCTTCCCGGCAGTGAGTTACGGTAGCCAAATCTTCTGGATCGTCTCTGGGTGGTATCTTCAGATACCGCCGTGTTCCCTTTCATCAAAACACAGAGGCAGCAAGGGCGTCTCAGCACTTAATGCCACCAAGGAGTAGCCACATAACACGTTATAAAATGAGTTCTTCTGAAACAGCATGCCAACTGTGAAAATAAGCTGAGGGTGGAAAAACTGGAGCTGAATGCATCGCAATTTTGCACATGTTAACCAAGATACACGAGGCTCATCGAGAAGCCAACGCAAGTTACAGATTATGGAGTAACTACCACATACTGACACTTGGCTGTGCAGAGGACTGTAGGATTTGTAGGAGGCGCTGCCTCGAGAGGTCAGTAATCCACACGGGGAAAGGGAAGAAAAACATGCCTGTTCACTCGAGAGTTTTTAAAAAATGCAGCAGCATACCAGGAAAGTCTGAGGCAAACTAGCTGCGTCTCACAACAGGGAAGCAGAGAAAGAGGGGAGATAAAAGTGTCAGGGGAGACTTCTTGAAAGGAGATGGGACTGGAGATTTGCAGAGAAGAGATGGAGGAGCCTGAGCAGAGGGTGCTGCGGGCCAGGAGGCTCAGGGAAGAATGTCTTCAAAAAGCTTGAGCCTGGGGAACAGCGCTGGCCTCACGCTTGCCATCTGCACACTGTCGTCACAAACTGCAAGGCTGAGCCCTATTCAAGGAGAGGGAGGACGGCTGGAAACAAACCTCAGCGGCCGCTCCCTAGAGGAAAAGTGGACACAGAGCAGAGTGCAGCTCCTGAGGCCAAAAGAGATAGTGTTTGTCTCCATATTGTTATAATGGCCATGTTCGGGCTTGGCTGAGGAAGTTAAGCTGTCAAAACCTCAGGGCAATGTAGGATCAGATCATTCTTTCCTTTTTTTTAGGCATCCCACAGAAAAAGGGAAAGAGTCCTTTAGTGCCAAGCGCCATGTGTTCACAAACAGACCAGTGTGCACTTGGCCGGGTGCTGACATTCTACCGGCTGGTTCTTTCTCTGACACGGGTTCGGGTTCTGCACTGGCAGGTGGCAGCCCCGGGCCGGCGGGAATGCCCCGGGGAAGGCAGCAGCCACGATGCTTCCAGCCTTGTGGTACCCGTGGAAGAATTATGGGAACGGGTCAGGGCTGGAAAAGACTCACTGGGCGACATCTAGGTCTCCTGTAGGGAAATGTTTGGTTTGGTTCGAAATGGCCCAGATAGTGGAAGAAGTTTTCATCAGCTTCTTAAAGCTAGATGTTTTTAGAGTCTAGGTAATTAAAAAGATTTCCTCGATAGGAAAAAAAAAAAAAAGGAAAAAGAAACCTGGAAGGAATATTTACAGAGAAATACAAACTATTTCTAGACCCATGTAGTTCATCAGGCCCTAAAGCACAAATAAAAGTCCTAACAGAGACTTTAATGAAAATACTAAAACAGTGGCTGTATTTAATTCTTTTTTCAAGTTTTTAAGGGAGCCAATAAAATAAAAACACACCTGGGGACTGGATTATCTTACATGAACAAGGATTACTCTAAAACCCACCCAGTCCTCTGAACCAAGGAAGGGGCGAACACCCTTCCTCCCGCTCCCCCTCCTCCAGGCAGCTCTGTGAGTCGGTCAGCAAACTTCCACTGTGCGCGACCATGTTGAAGGGGCCCAAAGACAGGGCACTCACAGAGGCAAGTGAGAAAAACCTAGTGCTCCAGCTTTGGTTCCCACACTGGTAAAGAAAGACCAAAAAATGCTGAGCTCTGAAAGACGTGCTGTATAAAAATGTTGAAAAGGAAGACAAACCCTGTAAGAGGGTGACCTTGGGTGTGCCCTTCCCAATCGAGTTAAATGTCACCGCTCTGAGAACTTGTACTTTCTGATTTCCTGATGTTGCAGAATCCAAAGCACAACGAATTAAAACCCTCCAGCTTCCTTCCTTTCTCCGTTTCCTTAAAAATGAAAACAAAAGCCACAGATTTAATATTTCCATCAAAATACAACTTAACAAAAAGCATCACACACTTTTATTGTAACCACGGTTAGAAGAAAATTACCTTTCTCTTTCATTTTTTGGCAGAAGATTACTTTTTCAAATTTCAGCGAGACACTAAATACTGCCAACACATCTTTATTTAGTCCCTATAGTTCATGCACTATTTTAGGCAATTTGTGTTTTTATAAAAACAACTGATTTCTTCGTTTCTAGAGAGAGGAGAAGGGAGGGAGAGAAACATCAATCAGCTGCCCCCACAGGCCCCCAACCAGGGACCTGGCCCGCAACCCAGGCACGTGCATACTGATGGGGAATCGAACCAGTGACCTTTCAACCGCTAACCACACCAGCCAGGGATAACTTGTGGTTTTAAGTGTTGGCTGTGTTCCTCAACTATCTATCTCTGTTGCTGTTAGAATCAGAAGGAAAATCCCCCCATTGGCCATTTTACTCCCAGCCACACCTTCTGGGATGAGAACCTATGGTTTATGACCAAATCTCCATTGCAGCCTCCAGGTTACCTCTGCCATGAGCCCACAGGAGGGAGGGGGGAGGGAGGTGCAGGCCCAATAACGTCTCCACTGGGCAGATGACTGAGGAGGCTCCCAGAGCCGTCACTCACAGGTGGTTTCTGGGCACCTGAACTGGCAGCGCTGTGCATGTAAAACATGCAGGAAACTTAGTATGGAAGAAGAATGTGAAGCTTCAGTAATAATTTTTATAGTGATTATATTGATATAACATATTGATAAACTGGGTTAAATAAAATACATTATTAAATTAAGTTACTTGTTTCCTTTTAATTCTTTTTTAATATGGCTATTAGATAATTCAGAATTACCTATTTTTATGGGACGGCTCTGCCCAAGAGGAGTCGATTCAAAGTCACGCAGTGGGGCCTGAGGCAGACGGGGGCCAAAGCCGCTGCTCCTGCTGTGTGGGGGGCACAGAGTGTCCAGTGTCCCAGAGCTTGGGGAACCGGGCAGAGCTCTGCACACTGACAATGGTGTGCACAGCACCCAGGAAGGGGGGAAGGGCTCTGCCCCTCCCAGCAGCAGGGGGGAGAGGGTAACGAGCAGCCCAGGGAGGGCAGGGCCCCCCACTGCCTAGATGCTGGGTGCAGTGGGGGAGGTGGGCTACACACACCTCCAAGCAGGCACACAGGCCCAGTTCCTGCGCTTTCCTTCCACCCCTTTTCTGTGCAGTAGCTGGAGAATTTTTAAAATTTTATGTCAGAAGTCATACCTCCTCCCCTCACCCCGGCTGATAAGTGCTCCACTCAGTTCACCTGTACTTAGAACAAAATCCAAACCCTACCCTTTGATCCGGCCTCTTCCCCTCTCTCTGGTTTCATCTCCTACCTCTGTCCTCACTCCGTGGCCTTTCGCCTGTCCCCTCTGCCAGGGACACCCTCGCCACAGACCTCCTCGCCACTGGCTGTCACTCCCGTCTCAACTTTCCCATCTCCTCCTTGGCAGCCTCCATGTCTCCTCAAATACCACCACGCCATCCTGTTATAATTGTCTGTGTTGTTTTATTTTCATTTATCTTTTAAATCCTCACCGTAAACAGAGGGAAGAGAGGGAAGGAAACATCGGATAGGTTGTCTTCCATACACACCCTGACGGGGGATTGAACCTGCAACCTTCTGGTGCACCGGACGATGCTCCAAAGACTGAGCCACCAGGCCAGGGCAGAGTTGTTTCATTTGTTCGCTGTCTATCTCCCGAGTAGAAAGCCCTGGGGTTCCAGCCCTGGTCTGGCTCCCAGGCAATGCTCCTCCCTCCACTGTTGCTGGTGTAGCCTCTTTGCTCCAGCCCTTCCCCCAATACCTGGAAGACACGCCCCAATGAAAGATCCTCAGCTCTCTACCTCTCAAGGGCTCCTGCTGCCGCTAAGGAGTGACTTCTAGGCTCCAACCCTTCCTCCCAAAACCCTCCTAGGACAGAAAGGGCCAAGACAGGGGCCATTTCTCCTCCACTGGCTGATGAACGCTTCGTAAATAGGGCCCAGTCTTGCAAATCAATCTTCACTTCCTCGCCTCTACCACTGCACAGAATGGTCCCAGGTATACAGGAGGGACCTTGTAATCGTCTGCTGCTTGAACAAGTGACTAGGTCAGGAAGAAGAGCCTTTCTTCACGTTCACCCCAATGGTGTCCAGATGGAAAAAGTCTCACCTGGACTGCCACCACCTTCCCACATCACCTTTCTATCAGTCAAGTAGGCCCAGACTGTTTACACTTTCCGCGACTCAGTGTCACCCCTACTTTTGTGAAAAAGTGTGTCCTCCTTGTGTGAAAAACCTGGTGGCCTGTATATGACAGCCCCCTACACTCTTGCCCCCCCCCCCCGCCCCAAGAATCCTCAGAGGGCTCCCATAGAGGCCCTGGGCCTCTGGACAGCTCCTGCCCACAGCACCCCCTGACCCCCATTCTCCTGAGTTTCCACAGGCTGTCTCCCCTGGACTGTTTACACAGCTGCAGAATGAAGGGACGCTCATTTCTCCCCTCCCCAATCTTGGGGTTAATATGTGTATTTCCGGCGGCCTACGGCTTGAGGAAATGGGAGTGCTACCCCAACCCAATCTCCTGTAAACAGTCCCTACACCGATAACGGCAGTTTGGGGGGACTGGAAATGCACGCTGAACTGCTTCCAGTGAATGACCTCGTGGACACCTCTGCAGGCTGCGTGGGGCTCTTCTGCAGCCCAGATGGGCGCGCTGCTCCACAGTGCATGTGCCGCATCCAGCAAGCGCTGAACGGTGGCCACATTGACTGCTGGGTGACGGGTTCCAACCAGGGACAATCACAATGGGAGTCCTTGTTTTGAGTATCCTAGAATCTAAGAAGATCAAGTACTGTGGGCAAGTTGTAGGAAAAATCCCCACTAAATAAACCGTCCAGTTCGAATAAGTATCTTAGAACTAAAGACCCTGAAAGTATTTGCAGACTCTCCGGTCCTAAAAAGTGCCCTAAATGAATCACCTCTTTGACCATGCTCCAGGCCTGGTGGGAAAAACCAAACCCAGTATCTACCAGCATCATGCATTTGCCGATGACCGTAACTGGGATAGGCTCCCAGACTAATGTGGACTCCGTGAGATCAGACCACCTGCACTCATAACAGAGCTCACGGCGGTGCCTTGTCTGAACAACACAAGTAGGGTGAAGCAGATGCTCTGCAGTCCCCGTGGTGGTTGACAGCCTTCGGGAACAAGCATTTGGGAATCTCAATCATTGTAAATGTCCCTGGTAGTCAGTTCCCGCCCCCCCCCGCGCCCCCACAATACCTGGAAAAGCTACGGAACTTTTGAGGCTTCTGTCTATAAGGAAGGAACTTTACCTTTGCATTCTGACTAACTTTCTTCCAGGACCTCAGACTACGGCTCTTATTACCTGTGTTCCCACTCCCTCCAGGATGACAGTGCCTGAAGGGTACATACACACAACACCCCCACAGATGTTAGTCCTGCAGGAACCAAAGGTCACTTTCCTTTTCCACTTACGGAATGAAAAATATTCTGAGATTACGTCTGTCTTATAGGGTGGCCCCAGCCAGAAACCTGACGAGCACAGCACCTGCCTGTCAGTTCACTCTTATACCCTGGACTCTAGCGACACACCAGCACGTACCCTAACCCCACCCACACACCTTGAAGAGGAGCCCCCAAGGTCTGACCCAGGCCAGGGGAGCCTCTATGAGACAACCTGGGGAGGACAGATCTGATCTGGTCTCTGATGTCTTCACAGGATCCAGGACAACCACGGTGGCCTGAGTCAGCCCAGAGCAAAGGATGGAGTCCGGAAAAAAGTCTACTTGTGGGGGGGGGGGGGACAGGGACTAAAATAGCTGCTGATACAGACAGGGCCTGAGCTGAGAAATCACTTCAGGGTTATGAAGCCACTGTGGCTGACCTTCGAGGTTGTCGTGTGGCCACGATTTTATCACTGCCAAAGGGCTGCACTTGGTGGAGAACCTCAGAGCTGCAACATCCCGGCCACATCTTCTCGCTGAGTTTCCCAGGCTCCTGGGTTTCGGGGCAATCATGCGCTCCACTGTACGGAGAGGAAACGCACCCACGGTCACGCCACAGCGGCTCCCAGTCTGGGTGCCTGTGCCCATCCCACATGGCCCCTGGGAACAGCTCCCAGAGGAGCCCACCCTGCCACACGTGGGAGTTCTGCATCACAGGGTAAGGGAAAGGCTTCGGGAGAGCAGGCGAGGATAGGCCGCACCTCTAATTACACCAAACTTGTAATACCCAGTGCTGTGGGTTCATATTGGTGTGTTAGTTCTACTGTACCTAGTGTGCACCCAGGCCCAGACCAAGGGAAAATGAAAGCAACCTTGACAGCCATTTCCTCGCTTTCTTCCTCCACCCAAGAGGCACCAGTGGTTAACAGTATGGTGGCAACCAGTGGGTCAAAGGCCAGCCCCTCCGCAGGCACTGGTTTCCATGGAGATGGGGCCCATTCATCCAGCACACAGAGCCTCTTCACAGCCACTTATACACAATTGAGCTATTACTGAGAGCCCAGGAGAGCGGTGTCTGGAGCACAGTGCACTAGACAGGGCAGGGTTTAATGGAGCTGATTAAATGGTAGTGGGGGAATTATCCCAGAGGAGGATTTGGGAATGCCCTTCAGAAACAAGTAAATCCCCAGGCCTCATCCCACTCCCAACACTCCTCCCTTGTGGTAGAATAATACCCGCGTCTGCACACTCCTGTCCACCTACCCGCTCTTCCCACGCATCCAGAGTTCAGAGGACAAACCCTGTTCTGAGATTCCCGAGCCTTTGCTCAGTATTGTATTTTTGTGTTTTAGAAAGATACCAACTCGAGGACGCAGAATGAAAGTTTAAGTAGGGATATACTTCAGGCATAAAGTAAATTGCAATGGATGGAGAATATGGTTCAAAACCAATATTCTTTGAGGTGAGAAACTCTTTGATATTTGCTTGGGAACTCCCCAAATCCCTTTTTCTGAAAGAATGAGGGCATTCCTTAAAAAAGCCCAGTGTCCCTTGTCATGCATCGAACAGATTCTATCAAAATTCCCACAGCCTTTAGATCGGAGTGGCACAACAGAGGGGCACTGTTCAATCACTAGAAAAATGAAAAGGCTCTTTCACACAGAAACATTAGGTGGATGTTTTATATACATAACCACCCCAAACTGGAAACGACCCCCGAGTCCTTCGGCAGGTAAATGGATTGAAAACACGGGTTCACGCACACAACAGGGGTGACGGAAAGGAACCGCGGATGCACGCAGCGACGTGGATGAATCGCAAATGCGTTTTACTGAGTGAGTGCAGCCAGACTCAAAAGGCTCCTGTATGGATCCACTGTATGAATCCACTCACATGTGATTCTGGAAACGCCCAACTGTAGAAACAGAGATCACATCAGTGGTGTCGGGGTCTGGGACGGACGACGGGGAGGGGGCTGGCTACAACGCAAACCCCAGGGGAATGGGGTGTGTGTGTGCGCGTGCGCGCGGCCGGGGGGGGGGGGGGGGGGCTGCCTTTTTCTGTGTCACGTCTGCAGTGGGGTTGGTTCTATTTGCCCAAACCCACAGAACTGTACTGCACAAAAAATGAATTTTATGGTAGATAAAAAAATTCTCTGAATTTACTTTTAGAGAGCGAACAAGGAAAGCATGTGCTGACCCTCCAGGCCAGGAAAGAACAATGCAGAATCCGCTTTGTTCTCCTGAATTTACCTGCCAAGTTCCAAGTGCAGCCCACTCCTTCCAGTCCCTGCGGCTGTGATCTCTAACCAAGTTAAGGTAACAATGAGCATGTCCAAGAATTAAAGCACTGGGTGGATAATGATAACTACTTTGATGACAACCAGATGGGTGAAGAACATCAATATTTGTATTTTTTGAGGCCTTGCTCTTTCAGAGTATACTATGGGAATAAAAAAATAATAGCGGAGATGTTCCTTAATGAGTAGAAGAGGAAATAGTGGAAGGAAAGATGAAAAGATTGCCGTTACGATCTCACGTGGGTTAAATGCCCACGTGCTGCACAGGCCTGAGCAAACTCAAGTTCTTCTGGAAAAGGGTCACTGCAGCCTCACGGCGAACATTCGGACTGGGGGACGAGACACAGCCTCACCCATGCTCAGCGTCACCAAGACACCCACATCGCCGCTGTGGCCCCTGGCGCGGAACAAGGGATCCACCGGAGGGGTGGAACCAGTGTCTGTGGATCAACAAGTGTGAGGGTAGAAACTCAGAGGAGAGGGTCTGATTAAAGAGAAATGAAAAATGAGTATGTGGAGGATCTACTCAGATCATTTGGTCAACCCGAGAATCACAAAGGTCTGAGAGAGATTTAAAAGAACAATTACAAAACCAAACACATGTCAAGTGAAAAACGAAAACACGAAACTGCCTACAAAATAAGCCCTCACAGTAGAAGACTGAAAGCCAGAACAAATTGGCCCCGAAGCCTTAACTCTCCAGTCCTGTGCTGCTCCGGCCTGAACCTGTCCGCTGTGTTGGCTGTTGATCTGGGAGCTGCCCTGGTCAGACCTGGAGGAAACATAACGAAGATCCCAGAGAATCTCAAAAGGGCAACGAGACCAGCGAAGGGCCAACATGCCACGTCTTATACCACCAGGCATTGTTCTAACTGTTTGACTAACATTAACTCAGTCCTCACAACCACCACCTGCAGTGGGGGCTGTCAACAGTCCCATTTCACAGAGGAGAGAACTGAGGCACCGGGAAGTTATCTGAGGAGCCTGAAGTAGGATATGAATCTACCCTGAACCTAGGGTCTGCATGTATAACCCCTACAATACTTTGAAAAAACTGAGATAAACCCATAAAGACAAAAGATAACAGAGAAGAAGTCCTGTATCCAAAGACATCCCACCACTCGGGGTGAGCAGGGTGAGCATGGGCACGGAGAGGTGGGGGGACGGGGGTGGACAGGGCTGAACTAAAGCCACACAAATGATGGTGTCTTTGGGGGAGTCAATTTTGCCCTGTGAGTGCCTGAAAAAGAAGCTGCTTCAGGAGCCCACCTCTTCCACAATGCTCCAAAATGCTGTTCTGGTCTTGAAAACACCCTTCCAGGCAATCCAGAGTGGAGCAGCAGGCTGAGGGCATTCAGAACTACGCCATCTGGCGCTGCACTGTGTGAAGAGAAGACAGCACAAGAAGGCCGTCTTCTGCAGAGTGAAAGGCTGTCACACGAACAAGCAGGAATTCCATTTGCTCTGGGCTGCCCTCATCACTGCAGGTGTCCAGGCAGAGGCCAGACAACAAATTGTTGGACCAGATAGCTCTGTGATCTTAGCCAGCGATGAATTATTCTCAGATGTGAAGGTCTCCAAGAGCAGTGTGGGAATGCAAAAGCACAGTTCCAACTCAAAGGAGAAACGCAAGCAAGGCTGCTGGGACGAAGCATCGACAGCAATACTTGTGTGACTGGAACAGGCTGCAGCCCCACGGCCCGGGGCACCCTAACAGGCCCCACTTCCCACAGGCAGGTGACCATTCCAGCTGGCGGCATGAGCTGCTCCTTCTGGTCAGCTTAGCAACCTCCCTGCAGATGATTCAAAGGATTTTCAAGTACCCTATAGTGCTTCTTGGAACATTTATATGTTCTTACCCTCTAAATAGAGCATTAATCCTGAGGGAACCAAGATTCAAGAAGGGGGCTAAGCTGTGCAAAGTCTATGACAAAAGGAACAATGTTTATTCCTTTAGGACAAACTAACAGCAATTAAAAGGCAATCCACCCACACCCTCACTTTTCCACTAGCAACACAATCAAGCTGACTGAATCCTGTGTACGGTCTGGGAAAAGGTGATGACTTGAAGCTATTATTTATTTTTAAAGATTTTATTTATTTATTTTTAGAGAAGGGAAGGGAGGGAGAGAGGGAGAGAAACATCAGTATGTGGTTGCCTCTCAAGCGCTCACTACTGGAGACCTGGCCTGCAACCCAGGCATGAGCCCTGAATGGGAGTTGAACAGAGAGACCCTTTAGTTTGCAGTCCAGTGCTCAATCCACTGAGCCATACAAGCCAGGACCATTACTTTTTTTTTTTAAAGGACTTATACTTCTATTGTTTCTGTCCCACAGAAAAAACAGTGCCATGAGGGGTACAGGAGGAATGAGTCCTCTATGATAGCCCTGGGTATAAACTGGTTCAGCTCAAAGCTGGGAAATTCAGTGATTTGATGAACAGTTTTAAATGTTCCTCACCTTTCACTCAATGAGCCCATGTCTGTGAATCTAAACTCAGAAAAAGCTTCAAACATGAAAGACATGTACTGCACTATTATTTATGGAATAAAATATCAGAAAAACTGAAGTTTCTACAAATAAGGGAATAGTTAATATGTCAATTACAGAGACCACTATGATAGAATATCATGTGAAAAAGCAAGACATCAAGTTATACCTCAATATGAAGACACTGATGTGTGAAAAGAGAAACGAGCACATAATTTACAGGCCTGAAACAAGGTCTGGGGAAAACTGACCACTATGTTGAAATAGTTATCTTTGGGTGACATGATGATTACGTGACCTAAAAAAAAGTTCCTTCCCCCAATCTCCAAACTGTCTTTAACAAACATACTTCTCTCCCTTTCTCTCTTTTCTAGTAGATCAATTAACACAAGGAACTATCCCCCTGTACTGCTTTCCCCAGTCTGGTGTGAATCTTTCCCATCTTCTTTAAAAAAAAATTTATTCTCACCAGAGGACATGTTTCCATTGATTTTAGAAGGGAAGGAAGGGAGAAGAGAGAAAAACAGCGATGAGAAAAACACTGAACCTCGAGCAGCTACCCCGACCAGCGGTCGGAACCTGCAACCTGGGCATGAGCTCTGACTGGGAATCAAAACCGCAACCCTGCAGGGCACAGGATGATGCTCCAAGCAACCGAGCCAAGTGGCCAGGGCTCCCACCTCCCTTTAAGAATGCACAGCCACATATAAATATACATGTGCATGTTCACATCTTTCCCTCCCTCCCTCCTCCCCTGTTACCTGGGCAGCCAATATTTCAACATCTTTCCTTGCTGCTTCTGACTAACTTCAAATGATTCTTAACTCTTTGAGAACCCCAGGTCAAGTAGCCCACCTTGGGGGCCCCAAGCCTGTCTTCCCCTCTTCTCTTCCTTCAAGGCACCCCTAGGAGCCAGGCTTCCCTAGCACCACGTCCTTAGGTGTAGCTGGACACTGTCTCCCTCCCTTGAAACGCAGCCCCTCCAGGACGGGACCCTGTCTGTTTCTACATCTCAGTCCCCAAAACATTGACGACTGCTAGGAACTGCTCAGTGATGATCTGTTGAATGAAAAACAAGTAACCAAATACTACCATACTGTTTATGACTGACTTGAAGCCAGTAAAATATTTATTGAGAAATTTCTCAATAAAGACATTCCACATGGAAACAACTGTACTTCAACAACAATAAAAAGATTAAATTAAAATAAATAAAAGCATTTTATAGTTGGGGGAAAAAAGCAACAGTGTATTCATTAAAAAAAAAAAAAGACATTCCAGGAACCCCAAGTGCTTATAATGAAGATGGGAAATAAGTCACACACGTATTCAAAGGTGTGGCACCCATCAGTGGTTCCTGTTGAAACGGCAGAAATAAGTACTACGAGGCAAAGTGTTCCTGAAGCTGAGCGTATACAATTTGAGAAATCCAAAGATGCTCAGTAGATGAGTTTTTAGACAGAGCTCTTATAAGGAAGATTCTGGAAAAGCAGCAAAACAGCTTTGGAGTGTAAATTATGTACTAACTCACTCTGGGGTCCATGAGCTTGTCTTGTCCTGGGCACCTGAGGCATGTTTTTTCTGTCCCCCTCCCCACATTTGACCATCATGGAGCTCCCATTTTGTAGTGAGAATACCACACATTAGGTTCAGGGTAAAAAAAAGTTGCACAGGTGGCATTTAAACCCAGGGCAGCCCCATTCCTGACCGTTGTGCTCACTGCCTAAGAAGCAAGACCCTGGGTTCATTGTATGGTCAATACAGACATGTTGAAGGTTCGTAAGAAGGAGAAAGTAGTGCATTATAAAGTTTTTAAAAAGGGGCCCTGGCTGGTGTGGCTCAGGGGATTGAGGGCCAGCCTGCAAACCAAAGTGCTGCTGGGTTCAAATCCCAGTCAGGGCACATGCCTGGGTTGTAGGCCAGGCAGGTCTCCAGTTGGGAACACATGAGAGGCAAGACACACTGAGGTTTCTCTCCCCCTTTTCCCCTTCCTTTCTCTAAAAAAACAAATAAATAAAATATTTTTTGTTTGTTTGTTTTTTATTTTTTTAAATAATTTCATTTAGTTATTTTTCAAGTACAGTTTTTTTGTCTATTTCTCCCATCCCAGCCCCCCCCCCCCGCCCTCCCTGCCCAATAAAATCTTTTTTTAAAAAAGAAAGTTTTCAAAAAGGGAAGAGCTGGAGTCAGGGCACTACTGCAGTGAATCGGGCTTGAAGTCCACAGATGGAGGCTGTGTCCTGGAGAATCAACGGGACCTGGGGAACAGGTGACAATTATGGAGCAAGGGAGAAGAAGAGAAGCTGAAGACAGCAAGCCTGGTTGTCGGGACAGTGGGAAGTAGGGTAGAACAGAGGAGTTGGGAGGAGAAACTTTTACAACAAGTCTTCCATTTCCACCAAAACACGGAAGCGGCACTGCCATCAAGAGGGGCAGCATAATGCAGTGGTTGAGAACCCAGATTGTAGGTTTGTCCAGGCTCAAAACCTAGCCTTGCTACTTACCTATGGGCAATCCCAGGCAAGTAATCTATCTGTGCCTCAGTTTCACCAAGTGCCAAATATGCCTTACACCAGCACAGCCCTTGTAGGGGGCTGCTTTAAGGACTAAAAGCCTTCATATTTCTAAAACCCTCAACAGGGTGTGCTGTGTGGTGTTAAATCACAGTCTCCCACATTTCACCGTCAGTGGTCCCGTGTACACTCTTCCTTGGGCTCTGCTTCTTTCCGGGCCCTCGTTCCCATTCTCAGCACACCGAAGCCCTGTTCTATTGGGGAAGCCCACGCCCACACACGGACCCTTTTCCTGCCACTCCCCCAACCGGGCCTCCCCCCTCTGGCCCTGCTCTCTCCTCCCTCCAGGATCCCAATGGGTGCTGTTCAAATACTCAACTGTTCAGCAAGCACTTCAACAACTACCTTGGATTCTCCCAGGTGAATAAAAATAAAATATTTAAAGCTTTTTAATTTGGTAATTTTCAAACCACACTAAGGTAGAGAGAGGAATATAAGGAACCTAGTTAGGCTCTCACATTCCATAGCTAGTTCATGGCTGACATCAGTTCATCCATCCTGCATCTACTGAGCCCCAAACTACACTATGAAGCAAATTCCAAATGGCTTCGCTGGCAATTATTTCAGTGGGTGTCTCCAGAAGATAGAAATTATAAAAATTTCTGTGGAATGATTATCTTGTCTTTGTAACTTAACAATTCTCTATTATAAAATATCTAGTTAAGCTTTTATATTTATTTTCCTGATTATATTATAAATTAACTCCCCCCTACAATTTATTTCAATTAGGTTCCAAATGTGGTCCTGGCCCAGACACTCGTGTAGGTCAATCTCTCTCTCTCTCTTAGCCTTTTAATCTTTAGGGGGTCTCTCGCTTTTGTCCTTCCCTTCCCTCTCTCTGTATTATCTGTATTAGAAACCAAGTTACTGGTTCCATACAGTTGCTCTAGTCTGGATTTTGCTACTCACATCCCTATGGTGTCATTCACCATGTTTCTCTGAACTACTTATTTCTTATAAATCAATGATTAGATCTACAGGCTGATCAAATTCAACTTTAGCATTATTTTACTTTATTTGGGGAAGAGGGAACAAGACTATTTCTCCCTCATTAGCTGGGATACTTCTATAAAGAAAAACTTTCCCGACTATTTGGTGGCCCAGCGACAGAGAGCACATAGCTCAGCCAGGACCAATGTCTGATCCTTCTCTGTACCAGGTTTAAAATAATGACCTAATTCTCCGTTACCCTCCCAAGGAAGCCAGTGTTATTGCTTGTTTGGTTTTGTTTTTTAGAGCCATTATGCACTTGAAGATTTAAATAAACATGATGTTATTGACCCTCAAGGATTTCACCTTTCCCTCCTGGGTTGGCTCTTGAGTTGTTCTGACCAGTGGTCCTACCACCCAAGCCCCAAGAGTAGACCAAGTCTCTCGCGGTCTTGGATCACTTTCCTGCTTTCCTATGTAACAGTATACTCTAGGCTTGTCTTGTACAGTAAGTCATTGATCCCTCTTAGGAGCCCTGTTTTAAGTGGGAAATGGTATGAAGAGAGCACAATCTGAGCACCAGGGTTGGTCACTGCAGTGAGATTATTGTTTCTAGGCCTTTTCAGTAGAGGGAGGTAGAAAAACTTATCTTTCTACATATATACAATACATTATGAGTTTCTATTGGTCCTTCCAATTAGCATTCAAGACCAGGACAGTCCAAGACTGTTCCTCAGCCTCCTTGATCTTCTATCTGCATCTTCTTTCTCCCACATTGAGGATCCTTGTTCTCAGGGACAATAACATAATTACTCGTTCATTCCCTTTATAACACACACAGACTCAGAAAACCATCATACCATCACTAAAATGGTTAATGAAAATAGTTTAAGTGGGGTTTTTTTTGGGGGGGGGCATGCACACTTCTTTTGTTATAGTATGTCCCACTATGAATCTGCAAATAATAGTGTTTTTACAACTGCATCCTGCCCAGCTCTCCTGACTTCCAGTCTGGTTCTATCCCTGGGACTTCAGCTTGCCCCGCCTTTAGCTGAGGCATGCCGTCCTGCCTGCTCATGTCCAGCTCCAACCCAGAGCTGGACCCAGTGCAAACCCAGTGCAGAGAGGCAGCCCAGACCACAGCAGACACCCAGCTTCAGACTTCACTCCTCTAGAAACTCCACACAGTCAGACTGGCTTGGATCTGGGCTGGGACGAGGCCTGAGTGTGCCCTGCCCCTTTGGCAAAGACTTGGGTGGATGGCTGCTCCTCACGTGGGCCAGGCCAAGAGCTGACTGGCTGCTCCCATCTTGCCCTGGGGACCCCTGGAATCCCAGCATGCTGTGCGACAACGCCCAGTGGGCACCTGACTTGTGGCTACTGGACAGAAGGAGCTGGTCTGTAGTTCTATAGGCACTGAAACACTTTCTAATAATAACATTTAATTTAAAAGTGAGATCGAATCATTTACCTACTTCTCTGTAGTTTTAAAAAATATTCTTTTATGGAACAAACGCCATAAATAAAACTATATATTTAAAAGTAGAGGACATAAACGGAAACGCTAACATACCCATTACTCATATTGAATAATTTAACATTTTCCCACAGTGATGTCAACTCTCCCCTGATTTCTTTTAACAAAGAAAGTATTGCTGACACGGCAGAAGAGCCTAATATCAGCCATCCGTTTCCTCACCCTCCCCAGAGGTACCTATTGTCCAAATGTGTTGTTTATCATGCTTCTGCATGTCCCTATACTTTCATTACAGATGTATATCCACAAATTACAGACTAAATCTAAGTGCTGCCTCCAATTTTTTATTTTTTTAAACTCCAAATTTATCGGACAGTTATAGGAGAACAATGAAAATCCATCTGTCTTTCAACCAGACTTACCATCGTCATGGTCCAAAACTAGCTTTATGTTTACCTCCCCCAACTTATGTACACACACGTGCACACACACACGCACTTTTATTTTGGCGAACCATTTGAGAGTAATTTGTGGATATTGTGACACCCTCCACTCCGACACATAGATACCAGGAACATTCTCCTGTATGACCACAATACAACTATTTTCTTGAGAGTTTTAAACATTCATATGGATGGTGATACATGTTAGATATTCTATAGCAACTTGCTTTTTTCCAATTATAGTCACACTGACTTTCAGAATTTATTCATGGTAACTCACATAAATCTGATTAATTCACTGTATTCTGCTACGTGTCTGTACCGATTTGTTTATTTACTTTAATAAACTGATGGCCACAGATGTTGCTCCAGCTGAGGACGCTGCGTGCGATGCAGCAGTGACTGCTCCTGTTCATGGCCCCTGTGCCAGGAGTAGGAGATTTGCTGGGTCATAAGATATGTACACCTTCAATTTTACTAGATATTGCTAAATCATTCCTCAAAGCAGGAATCCTAAGTTAGGCACCCCCAACACCTGTACTCTCAGACTTTAAATTCTGCCATCTCATTGCTCTCTAAATTAGCACTTCCCTGAAAGCATAGAACACATTTAACTTTGTGTGAACATCCTAGGTCACCGTCATGACCCTCCATTACAGAACACCCTTCCGAGTTGTTACTTCATGTCGTTCCCTTGGGCTAGACGGGCAGCTGCTGCTTAATCTGCAGATGACCAGGCCACCGAATAACCAAACAGCCTAAAGCCAGCCCGTCTATCTTGGTTAAAGATTCAGGGACCCCTCCTATAAAGAGCAAGAACTCTAAGGACTACACGACCAATTTTTTCCGTGTAACAAGCGCCCATCTTAACCCACCAGTTCCTAGTTCTGGATTTTAATATGTATGTTTGAAACTGTTAGAAGTCTAATACCTAGATAAGTAGCATAGACTCCCAACTCTGGGAACCAGCAAAAAATGAACCAAACGGAGGCCACACAGCTCATCGCCTTCGCTCAAGAGAAAGGCGAGCAGCTCCCAGCACCACATCGGTCAACTGCAGGTGAAACAAGGCAGCCTTACTTCAATTACTGAAGAAGTGGACAGGGCGGAAGGAGGCAGTGGGCGGAGGGCATGAGATGAGGGGAAACAGACCCAGCTGCGAGTTAGACCTGGCCGTTGGTTCCAGCTCGCTCTCTTGCTCTGGAAAAGGAGCTAAACTAGATGGCTTACGTTTTTTGTTCTTTCAACTCGAACATTTAATAGTTTTACGACATCATAAAAGCTGATGAAAATTCATTTTGTTTCATGCCTACACAAATCGGGGTTCAAAAAGCTGACCCTGGTTATCAACGACAAAACAACATGAAACAAGAAAGATGCTTACTTCATTATTCAAGAAGTTAGAAAAGTGTGGGTTGCACTTTAGAATATTTCCACCAAAAAGTGGCTAAAGTTAATTTTAGCACTCGGAAAAGGGAGCATTTATTGTCTGGAAAGCCAAATTTCTTAAGGGATGAATGACACATACATGAAATGGTTACTCTCAGGCATGGGGAGAGAAGAGCACCATTTCTGTTCCCAAGGGATTCATGATCTAATGAAGGAGACAAACAAGAAAACACGTGTCTTCATATAAACAGGTTGGTGTGAATTTAATGGTAGTGTAGGACACTGGGGGGAAGGGCACATGACTCAGTCGTGATCAAGAACAGGAAGTTCACGGGCTCCCTTGGTCAAGTCATTTAGGAACATCTACTACTGAGGGGAAGTGCCCACAATGCACAAGTGTGTCCTAAGTTGAAGACATCAGTGTCTGGACATGGTTAGGGCAGGTGGTGTCTGCATCATGCTCCACACACTTGGGAACTCCCCTTCTGTGCTGAGGATGGTTAGCCTGTGAAGACCTCCGGGGCAACGGGGCCATTGGGAAGGCATCTCCCCTCCCCAGGGGGCTTCCGGTCACTGGAATTAAGGCAGGCTAGTGACTGTCTCCTGAGGTGAGGCTCAAACACCTTCTTGCCAGGGCCTCCCCTCACTCCTCTGGGCTAAGGCTAGTCTCTCCTTTCTCGGCTATTCCAGGTGATGTCCTACTCTGCTTTATTAGCCACTTGTCACATGTATTGTTAAGTATTGCTTCTCCTATTTGCTCCCCTGAATTTTTAGCTCCTGAGAGCTGAGACCCTATCACATTGCACTTGGTAAACACGGAAGGTGTTCAGTAACTGTTCAATGGAAGGACGATGCATGCGCACCAGGCATTCTTCCAAGGCAGACGGGAGGGAGGGGGTTCATAATGCCGGTCTGATTAATTTCACAACATGCAGACATTCTAGAAGCAAAAAAAAAAAGCGTGGAAAATGTGGGCTGGTATGTTTGTTTTGTTTTATTTTCTGAGGCAAAATGAAGAGGGTAGGATGAACCGAGTGAATTTAACATCACTAACCACTCACTGCAAGTTGTTTGGAATCCAGTTTCCAAAAACTCCGAGCACAGCAGGGCGCAAGGTTCCCAGATGGCGAGTGGGCTGTCGGGACTTCATGGGCAACGGAAACGGGCAAATTGCATTTTGCACAGTCACATAGCTCCTCAACTTATCCCAACCATTATTTCCGCACCAGTCAAGTAAGTCGGGGGGTAGGAGTGGTGGGTGGATAAAGGTGCCTAGAGCCAGGGTGAGGGGAAGGCTGGGTGGAGGGGCCCCAACGTGTGGACACTTCGTTAGCCTGCTTTCATCCTTTTTGAATAAAATCTGCATTCCTTCTCTCAGAGAAGGGCAGCCCGGCTCCCCACCTAACTAACAGCCCTGAATGTGGCAGACTCAGTGCCCCTGAAGCCAGGCTCCCGCAAGGCAGCTGAACCCAGGCCAGCGTCGGCACAGGAGAAAAAGGGAGATTGTCCCCCTTGCCCAGCTCAAACATTTCATTCTCTTCCTAGGCCTCAAAACCCTAATTTGACCACAAAAACCTGGCCTCTGGTGTTTCTGTTATGAGTATCAGATTCCTTGGCTGAACTTGGCTGTTCACTGCCTGAACAAATTACATTAACAATACAGAGAAATGTATACAGGGCCTTAAAAACACTGCTGAGCAGGGACCAAAACAAAGACGGCGGTGTCCTAGCAACAAACCTACCCACCCCCCCACCCAAGCAGCCTCCAGCCCTGCCAGGGATTGTGAGCCATTGAGCTCCTCTCTTCTCTGCAAACAATTAGGGACAGAGAAGTCACAATTACAGATGGGATTTACAGCCAGAGGAGCAATCTATAAATCACGGGGCTCCCACCCCCGGCCATTCCGAGCCAGATAATCAGAGCCAGATGTTCACCACAGCTGCTTTAACATGGGTACACTGTTGTCCAACTTGACCATGCCCCTACTCTGAGAACCAGCAGAGGCTCCAGCCAAAGCATCCTGCCAAGCCGGAGGGGGCCTCGGCACCCTGGAGCCAGCCCAACTGCAGGGAAAGTTGGGTGGTGTGGGAACTGTGTGTCAGAGCCGCTGCAGAGGTGCCAGGCGCTGCCACAGGTGAGCCCTACGGACCCTGGGTCCCCTCGAGCCCCGCACAATTTAGAGACAGCAACAAGCATCGCTGACATGCATCGTGAGGTACTGAGCAGTGATCTGAGCACAGGCATTCCCTCGCTGAAGAACACTTTTAAGATATAACCCAATTCACAAAGAAACTGAGCCTTAGCGAGGTCAACAGTTTTCTAGAAGGTCAGTGAGGGGAAGCGGCAGAGCAGCAACTCAAAGCTGGGTCAGCCTGACCTTGATGCCCCAGTAATCTCATAATAATTAAACTGTGGAGCAGAGAAACTCTGATTCAGGGCATGGGACTGGCAGTTTCCAAATGGCTCTCATGGTCCAACTTGGAGAAGACTTCTCATTCATTTACTTCTCCATAGGTGGCTGGCCTTTTAAATTTCTGGACTGACAAAGTCCGAGTTTTTTGGGGCCCATGGGACAGCAAACTCCAAGTGTGGCGAAATCTAGGCTATTCAAATAGTGCCAAGAGGGTTTCTCTTTGCAGACCTCCTTATTATGCACAAGTTCTTTAACTTATTTACTCAGATATAACATACATATAATAGCATGCACACATCTAAACATACAGCTCCATTCATTTTTATACATGTATAAATCCGTGTCAGGTCAAGATATGGAACATTCTAGAGGGTTCTTGCATGTGTCCTCCCTGTCGATACACCCCTGCCCCTAAGGTATCCACTACTCTAACCTGTATCACCACAGATAGTTTTGCTTGTTTTTGAGCAAAAGGAGTCACAGTGTGTTCTTGGCATGGAGACATGTTTGTGTAGCTCTGGCGAACTGCGGTGTCAAACCAAGTCTCTCAGATCAAAACTACCAACAACGACAACGTGAGATCCCACAATTAGTCCTGTCGGCTACATCAGCTTCGCGGGACTATTCCACGACCTTCCTGACTCCTCTCCCCAGGCCCCAATTCATGGTGTCTGGGACACCCTGTCCTCAAGGGGCGGACAAGCCCCTGGCCATCTGTCTTTGAGCACTGCCTGGTAACGGAATCTGGGAGTAACAAGCTGTGTTTAGCCCACTTGTCACCCTCATCGTTTACCCGCTGACAGCCACCATCTTTCACTCCTCAGGAAGGGCAGCAGGGCACAGAGGATGTGACTGAGGCTCTTCAGGGAAGGAGGAGGATTACACAGGCTGGAATGCCTGGGTTGGAGTGCTCTCCAGGTTCAGGTTCAAGTTCAGGCTGCTGAGGCAAAGCACTCCACTATCATCCCTCACACTCCTCACCACCCTGGGAGGTTCCCACTGGGAGGACCCTGCCCTGGCAAGGGGAGGCCACCCACTCACCATCCATGCACAGCAGGACCCCCTGCTGCACTGGGCCTTTCACTCGGAGATCTGGGCAGAAAGCTGTGCGAGGTGGGGGTGAGTTGGGGTTCCAGCAAATTTCAGCTGAGATGGTAAACAAACAAACACACACACACACACACACACACACACACACACACAAACCAACCAACCAACATGATAGGAAGCGATTCTGAGAAAAGCAAACCTACTCCCGACACTGGGAGGGGGCAGGATTTTCTTTTCCTGGATTTCTCCCTGGTCTTGACCTTCCCCTAAAGCTCAGTGCTGTTCACCTTAGCTCCCTGGCACTGCCCCAATTTCACTTCCCAGGGTGGCTATTTTTAGCTGCGCCCAGCACCTGTCTGTTTCCATGACTGTCTTAAAATTCTAAATCTGTTGGCATATTATGACACAGGACACCTCCAAAGGATCTAATGCTACCAGCCGGAAGTGGTAGATCCTTAGGAATTTGTACTCTCCTCTAAGTATTTACGACTGACACATAAATACAGTGACCCGACCTTCCAAACATAACATTGGGTCATGAGATTCCACAAAGATTATTTTTGGGTATGACTTCTGTGTGGGAGAGACAACTGAATAGGTGTTATTTGGATGTGGAAAGGGTGAAATTAGAGCAAATTCTTGATTCTTGGGGCTACAGTATATCTGTGATGAGGACTCCCAGAAAATTTCCGAACTTGAAATTGACATAGACACAGGCCATGCCCAAGTTCAGCATTTCAAAGCCCAATGCAGTATCCCATCACTGCCGCTAGGGTTCCCAAAGGAGCTGGGGTCTGTTCTCACAGCAAGCCCTAAAAGCCTGCTCCTGCCCCGCATACGGGGAAGCCTCACATACAGGGAAGCTGGGGGCCTCTCCTTCCTTCTCTATGTTCTCCGCTTCAAGGCTTCTTCCAGGCTTTCGTTGGGTCATCCCATTTCCCCAGTCTCAGCCTGTGTATCCCCCTTTTACTTCACTACCTACACCTCACCAATTTCTAGGACTCTTCCACTGAAATGGGAGGAGTTATGACTCTTCTAGTCCTGAGGGGTTCTAAAGGGCAGCCTATTTTTTTAAAATATATTTTATCGACTATGCTATTACAGCTGTCCCATTGCCCCCCTCCCCTTTTTCCCCTCCACCCTGCACACCCTTTCCCACCTGCATTCCCCACCTTTAGATCATGTCCATGGTCATACAAACAAGCTTTGGCTTCTACATTTCCCATACTATTCTTACCCTCCTCCTGTCTATTTCCCACCTACCATCTATCTATGCTACTTATTCTCTGTACCTTTTCCCCCTTCTCCTTGTCCCATTTCCCTGTCGATAACCCTCCACCTGATCTCCATTTCTCTGGTTCTGTTCCTGTTGTAGTTGTTTGCTTAGTTTTTGTTTTAGGTGTGGCTGTTAATAATTGTGAGTTTGCTGTCATTTTACTATACATTTTTTATCTTCTTTTTCTTAGATAAGTCCCTCTAACATTTCATATAATAAGGGCTTGGTGATGATAAACTCCTTGAACTTGACCTTATCTGAGACGCATTTTATCTGTCCTCACACTCTAAATGAAAGCTTTGCTAGACAGAGCAATCTTAGATGTAGGTCCTTGCCTTTCATGCCTTGGAATACTTCTTTCCAGCCCCTTCTTGCCTGTAAGGTCTCTTTTGAGAAATCAGCTGACAGTCTGATGGGAACTGCTTTCTAGGTGACTGTCTTCTTATCTCTTGCTGCTTCTAGGATTCTCTCCTTCATTTTAATCTTGGCTAATGTAATTATGATGTGCCTTGGTGTGTTCCTCCTTGGGTCCAACTTCTTTGGGACTCTCTAAGCTTCCTGGACTTCCTGTTAGTCTATTTCCTTTGCCAGATTGGGAAAGTTCTCCTTTATTATTTGTTCAAATAAGTTTTCCACTTGTTGCTCTTCCTCTTCCCCTTCCGATACCCCTATAATTCGGATGTTGGAACGTTTAAAGATGTCCTGGAGGTTCCTAAGCCTCTCCTCATTTTTTTGAATTCTTGTTTCTTCATTCTTTTCTAATTAGATGTTTCTTTTTTCCTTCTAGTCCACACTGTTGGAGTCCCAATTTCCTCCCCATTACTATTGGTTCCCTGTACATTTTCCTTTATTTCACTTAGTGTAGGCTTCATTTTTTCATCTAATTTGTGACCATATTTAGTCAATCCTGTGAGCATCCTGATCACCAGTGTTTTGAACTGTGTATCTGATAGGCTGGCCACCTCTTCATCGCTTAGTTGTATTTTTTCTGGAGCTGTGATCTGTTCTTTTGTTTGGGCCATTTTTCTTTGTCTTGATGTGCTTGCTAAGTAGTGAGGGGCAGAGCCTTAGGTGTTCACCAGGGCAGGTAACCCATATCTCTGGGGCAGAGGTCAGCGAGGGAACAATGACGCTTGCTCTACTCTCTCTCAGATTTCAGTCCCTTTTGCTGCTTCCCACAAGCAAACTGGGCCCTTCTGGTGCTGATTCCCGTGTGGGTGAGTTTGTGTATGTTCTAGGCCCCTGTGGAGCTGGAAGTTTCTCCCGTCACCTAAACCCCCACAGATGTTTTCAATAAGTGGTTTGAGGCTTTAATTCCCCACACTGGGACCCTGGATTGTGTGGTCTGTCCCGCTCCCCAGTTTTGCCTGGTTTATCTGCATGTAAATATGGAACCGACTAGTCCGCCAACCACCTTGTGTGCCGGGCCCCTCCACAATTCACTGCCTCCGTTGTCCCACCTGCTGTTGCTTTTGCTGTGAGTCCTTTTTGCCCGGGCTGCCCAACTCCGCCCCTCCTACCAGTGTAGATGAATGTTTCTTCTTTAACTCCTTGGTTGTTGGATTCCCATACAGTTCGATTTTCTGTCAGTTCTGGTTGTTTTTTGCTTTTAAATTGTTATTGTCCTTCTTTTGGTTGTGCAAGCAGGCACAATGTGTCTACCTATGCCTCCATCTTGACCGGAAGTCTCAACTTGTATCTATTTGCTGATCCTGTAAGTGACACAGGAGGGTCTTCTGACCCTTCCCATGACTCTGTTTGGGTCCCACAGTGACCCCACCCACAGCCTGCTCAGCAGAGCAGTGCTGTGGTCCAGAGACCTGTACATGCCCAACTTTGAAGCAAGCTCATCCTTCCACAGGGGCCGAAGATAGGGTGTACACCGAGGCCCAAAGCTATTTGCAACTCACACCAAAGCATCTGGGTAGAAAACTCTCAACCAGCAATAAGAAGAGCGAAAATGTTTGTAGCCACTTAAAGTACCTCACACTTTCCTATGTCCCAGCTTTGCTCTTGGTGCTCCCTCTTCCTGGCCTTCTCTCTTCTCTCTCCTAGGTCAGGTTCAATTCAAAAGAAAAACATCAAGACCCCAGACTGTCATGAGTCTTCATTCCTGGGTACCACGGTAAAACATGTGAATGCTTCCTAGTGCCAGACAGAGAGCACTTGTGACAATAAGAGCAGTACAGTAATACCTGGATCATTCCTAAGAGGTGGGCCCTCTACCCAGGCCTTTGCATGGGCTCATCTGTGAGACAGGCACTGTCACCGCCCAGACCAAACAGAGGTCAGGTGCCTGCTCAAAAACATGCCCACTGCTGAGCGCCTGGGCCAGGGTTTGAACCCAGCCCTTCTCTTTGCTGCAACAGGACACAGCTCTCTAGGAAGGGAGGGTGCCGCCCATGGAGGGGCTGCTGTTACCCTGCTGGAATTTCAGCCCAGCTTTGCTACACCTCTAGTTTTTTTTTTTTCCAAGAGAAGTGGGAAGTCTGGATTTTTACATGACCTTTTCTAACTTTGTAAAATTACGATTCCAGCCTCAAGCCACATTTGAAAGGGGCTTTGGCCAGTGGGCACAAGTCACACCCACTATGCACAATGCATCATGCACCTGATCAAAGCACTGCTAAGTGGGGGTCTCTCCTTCCGTGGCCTGGAATTATGATTTAAATGTCTGTGATTTCAGGCAGTCCTAAAATTATAAGCTAAGTGAGGACATGGAGCAGGTCTTAGAATTCATCATGTTTTGTGAAATCCTACACAGCTTCTTGGCCCCCTGGGAAGAATGGGAGAGGCTCACTTTCACATAGGAGACCCTACAACATGGCACCAATGTTCTAGAACTCTCCATCTATCAGCTCATTTAACCCCCACTTGCTGAGGTCAGTAGTACTGACCTAGCTTATTCTTTTTAAACACAAGATAGTGAAGGGTTAAAAGGAGTTAAGTCTCTCGCTTAAGTCACGGACTTTGGAGGCGGCACCATGCGCAACTCCTTTCAGCTCACGGAGCCAGGGTAAATAGCTGTTGATATGCTCTATCTCGGCAGTTCCAGGCAGGAAAATCAATGCTTAAATTAATTAATGAGGGAGCTGTTTATGTGTGAAAGGGTCTTGGTAAATAGTAAAGCACTTGGATCCCTGGATACCTAAACTCACAGAGCTCTCAGGGCTGTTGTCTGCAGTGAAGACTGAGCGCTGCCCTAGAGATAAAACTTATCCGGCAATGTTTGCCAAGTGCTCACTGCAGGTGGTGGGGGGGAGGTGGCTGCAGGGAGGCAAAGGTGAAGGCGGTACTGGTCGTGCTGGTCGTACAGAGGAAAGGGCAATGCTGTCTCGGGACAGCCCGTCATGCTGGGTGGCTAGAGGCAATAGCGCATGGGAGGGATTGGTGCAGACTCCTTGGTGCAGTTCGGCTGTTCATGAACTGTGTGGCCCTTGGGCCAGGTTCTTGCTTCTTCACATTTGGGTTTCCCTACGTATAAAATGGGGAAGATGAGTATGGTACTAACAGAGGTTGAGACCTCCCAGGGCTGAGGGGAGGATTAAATTAGCTGACATACACTGGCCACAGCAAGCATGCTATAAGTGGCGTTATTTAGAACCCCAAGCTCTGGCTCCTTTGTCATTTCCCCACAGAAGGATAAGGTCCTAACAAAGACACAGAGCCGGGAACAGCCTGGATGAACCAAGCCCCCTACACTGTCACCTGAACTTCCTCCACTGGCCTGGTGAAAACCGTTCCTGCCCTGGAGGAGCCTCAGGATGTCTCATTGTTTATGGTGGGTTTTCACTGGAACCGCTTGGGTTTTCTAGGTAGATGATATGCAGTGATTGTTTTTCCTCTTCCAATCTTTGCCTTGGCTACCGAGACAATGCAAACCCCCTTGCCCCCTTCCTAGCCCTTTGCTGAAAAGAGAAGGCCCATCCATCTTGTCTACCTGGCAATGACCTTGAAGCATTGCTAGAGATGCCTGTGAAGGGGAGAAATTGTAGGGCTCCAGCAGGGCCTGCGGCTGTGCTAGGCAAAGCCTCCCTAGCATGGCTGGTGGCAACCAGGAGAAGCTGGAATGGAGAGTGTCGCTCAGCAGGTGCGGGAAAGGGAGCAGGCGGGAGAGAGGGCCTCTCGAGGGGTAAGGGAAGAGGCAGAGCTGGGGTCACTCTGAGGAACCAGAAATGGTCCTATTATTGGGAGTGACCCCCATGAGGCCCGACACAGGCTGGGATGAAGAACTATCAGAGTTGGCCTGTGAACATTACATCCTGTCCCCACAGGCACAACCTAGGACAGGCTCTTCTAGGTCTTCCTCCAGGACTTGACGTATGTGGAGCTCCAAATGCTGGACTTTCTTACCAAAAGCCACCCATGTCTCAGATGGAGGTCGCTTCAAGAAGGTGAACAGTTTCCTGATTCACTAATTTCCCTGTCTGGAACCACTATACATCGGCTGAATTAGACTCCTTGGGAGTTGGAATACAGGATGTATCTGGGGGGTGGGGGTGGGAAATCACCCCATAATCTGAAGTGCACTATTTGCAGCAGTAGGTTTCTGTGCAGAAGTGCTGCCCCCATTCGAAGGGCCTGCTTCCCTGGGAGACAGCCCTTCAGTCCCAACGCTGCACGTCTCCTTGGGCGGACCAGCAATGTGCATCTCAACAAGCGCCTGGGGAGATTCTGAAGCAGAGCTCTGTAGAGCACTCTTGGAGACTTGCTGTCCTAACGCACTTTGAAGCTTCTGAGCCTCCTCCTTGAAATTCCCCACCCCCTCTTCTGACCCAAGAAGCCTCTCTGGACATTCAGGGCTTGAGCAGCTCCTTTTAGGAGCACCGGCAATGGCAGCCACAGGACCAGCAGCAGGCTTGCCAACCACCCCTGGTACTGCACCCCCTGGCCCAACTGTGGAGGGTAGGAAGGGGCTGCAGAACATCCAGTTGAGGCCCTGTTTCATTCATGTACCCAAACAGGGCAAATGCCAATAGCCTCATGGGTATCTATGTTCACAGCCTCCAGCAAAGGAAGGAGAAGATGTCACTTGGGTCCCTACGCCCTGTGATCCTTCACTGCAGTCCCGTCACTTTCCTCCTTCAGGCTGCTCCTGGGGACTTACTCCTTATTCATGATCTAGATCAGCCCTTCCTGGGCGGCGCCTGCTCTCTCTGATCTGGATGTGGACGTTCACCTGCTCCACCTGGAGAAACTCTCAACGTCAGACTACCCTGTCTCCATGTGGCAACTTCTAGATGAAGAGAAATACTTGGCCCTGTTATTCAATGACTACTGTAAAACTCTAGAAAAGATGCACAGCAAAAAGATGATTGACATGCAAATACGTGTAAACCTGCCAAGCCCAGAATATTCTGAAAAGTAACTTTGCTCTTCTTCATTTCATACTGACTCCTAAGGAAAAGAAAAACAAAATCCATTTTTTATGATTCATCACTTCCTCAAGATACGACAAATGGAACTGAAGATACAAAAACCATGAACATCCTTTTCTTTTCTTCCTAGAAGTGTCCCTTCCACTATAAAGGCAGCTCCTACCAGTCTGAAGGCCCCCCCTCCCCTGGACTTGGGAGTATTCCGCTCCAGATGTGTGGCAAAAACGAAAACCGTGTGTATGACAAGATAAGCACATACCTAGAAATCAGCGTGAAAACATGGAATGGCAAGAATTTAGCCTTTCTGCCATGAATTAGATATGGCTCCCTCCCTTACCTCCTTCGGGTCGCTGCTCAGACTGTGAGGCTTTTCCTGACACCCACATACAATAGCCAGCCGTTTCCTCTCTGTACCCCTTGCTCTGATTTATTATCTTCATCGCCCCCCACATTGTCTCTCCCCAACCAGAGGGTAAGCAGCTAGAGAACTGACGTTTTACTCATGGCCATCTGCCCGGTACCTTGAAAACGCCTGTCATGTCACTGTACTCAAGTATTTGTTCAGTGAAGGAGCCCATCCACCTGCCCATCTGTCTGTCAGTCCATAAGCCCACCCAAATATCTGCCTAGCGTTTAGTAAATGCCAACCATGATCTAGCCACCATGATGGATGCTCTATAAATGGGCAGAAGACAATGGACATGGCTTTTGCTCTTGGAGAGGCAGATACCAGGAGAACGAGTGTATACAAAATACAAAGCTATGTTCGAGCTAAGGAGAGTGGGCAGAATGCTGTGAGGAAGGAAAAGGAAGGGCCTGTTTAAGATGAGGGGCCCAGGGCAGCTCTCCTGAGTAAGTGACATTTAAGCTGAGACCTGGAGGCTGAGAAGGGACTTCAAGATGAAGAGTGGGGCAGACAGGAAACAGGCGGGAAGGCCCACGGTGGGAAGAGCTGGGTGGTTAGGAACAGCTGGGTGGTTAGGAACGAGGGTGAAAACAGCATGAAAGACAAAGAGGAGTCAGATCACACCTGGCTTCCCATCACCATGGTGACGAGCACACGGCAGACAGGCAAGTAACCTGACATCGAATCGGTGACAATCCAGCATCAACTTTGTCTACAAGATCTTATAGACTCAAGGGATAGACAACTTGAATGTCCATTCCCATACCAATTACAGGAGTACTAAGAGAAACTATTAAAATATGGGTAAAATCCCCATTTGCTTCTTTACCGATGAACACTCTTCTTTAAACGTCCGAGAAAACTTTGGTAGTGCTAAGTACTGCCAAAACATCTTTTGGTGGTAGAATACCTACCACACAGCCCCCTGACACTGTCGCTCAGAATGACATTTCTGACCAGAGTCAGCATTCACCTTCAGGGGACTGGATTTAATGTGCACTGTCCTTGAGACAAATAGAGGACTGAATTTTCTATTAGAACAATAGATCTCATATAAGTTTGTTTCTTGGGATTTATTTTCTTCTCCTCCCAAACTTACAATACAAGAAACAATTTTATGCTGCATAAAACAAATGAGGGTCTCCGGGCTGAACTCCAAGCTCTTTGAAAGAAGGCACCACCTCAGGGTTCTCAGCACTAGGGCAGTGCCCAGCCCATAAGAGATCCCCAAAACGAGTGTTAACGAAATGATGGGGGCTCGATTTAAAGATTTCGCTAGTCTAGTTTAGCACAAGTCCCACACCATCAACCCCGTGTCCTCCATAGGCTACCTGTAGGATTACAGACTCTGGAACTGACTTTCCAGAAAATTAAGTAAAATGATGATTTATGAATAGTAGCTGTTCTGAAGCACGGGACTTGGCAGTCAGTCAGTAAGTGGCTGGGATTATCGGTTTATCTCTAAAATGCAAGCTTAACCTTCATTGTTCATATAGCTTTTGCACTGTCATCTTAACTGTCTTTTATCAGAATCTTAACTTGGCACAGAGCCACTACCCTACTGACACATTCTGTGGTCACTCAGCCCTCCAGAGCCAAGGAGAACTGCAGAGCCCACCTGTCAAAAACCAACACAAGAGGTCTTAGGAATAAAAGGTCCATCAACAAGGCAAGGTCGGTGTTGTGTGGGTGGAAGAATGGCCACCAACCAACTTCTCCACAAGGTAGGTGGCAACCCAGCAGGGCAGGCACTGCCCCAGCCCTCCAGGCAGGGAAGAGGGGCCCAGCAGGAGGGAGTTAACGCCCCTCTGTGGCTGAACACTCACTTGGCGCCATCTTTCTATGTCAATTATAAAAGGTCAGCCCCTGAGTTACAAATGATATCATACGGAGAAAAGAAGTGCCGGTCAGATCTTGGTAATAAGGCTCTGAAGAAAACATCCAAGGAGATGACAATCTTTATCAATGACCTACTCAAATGGTAACATCGAGTTTTCATATCATGTGCACTGTTTCAGAAGTGCACAGAAAACCACTTGGAGCTATTACAGACATGAGCAAAAGCCGTTAGCTGACAGGGACTCCCACCCGCCACCCCCACAGTCTTCTATCAATATGTCAGTCTCCCCAGAATGCAGTGCACACAACAACCTATCTGCACACGAATCCATCGTTTCAAGACTCCAAATACTTGCCCTTTAGTTGACCACAGGCCTCACAGGTATGGTGTCACTACTTCAGGAAAACAAAAGCCTGTAATACACACCCACGTGGGCCAGCTCTGTGCTGTGAAAGATGGGGACAGACAATAATGGCACTTCAGGGATTTGTGTGTTTGTGTTAAAGATTTTCTTTTAAAAAATCCTGTTTTTCAATTTCCAAAATCAATATATGTTTATTATTTTAAATTAATCCAAAACACGATAGTAAAGGGGACCAAAATCTATGGTGATGGAAGACGATTTGACTTTGGGTGGTGGGCACACAATGCAATGATGTACAGATCATGCACCATAAAAATGTACACTTGAGTCCTGGCTGGTGTAGCTCAGTGGATTGAGCATGGGCCTGTGAAGCAAAGGGTTACCAGTTCGATTCCCAGTCAGGGCACATGCCTGGGTTGCAGTCCAGGTCCCCAGGGGGGGACACATGAGAGGCAACCATACATTGATGGTTCTCTTCCTCTCTCTCTCCTTCCCTTCCCCTCCAAAAATAATAAAATATTTTTTAAAAAACGTACACTTGAAAACTGAAGTGACATTTATGGAAGTGACATTGATCTTTTTAATCAATGTCACTTCAGTAAATTTTTAAAAAAGAAAACAAGCCAAAAATTACTCAAATTTATAAAATAAAAAGTTCTAAAACCATTCCACATTTTGTTTTCTATTCAGAGATTATTAAAAAACACCTGAGGTAAAACCTTTCTTACAAAGCTTTTATTCTGCTGATAAAGACAAGCAAAAAATGAGGTTAATTTCTGCCCATTGCATTGGTCTAAATAGAAAAAGGCCAGTAAGGGTACAGTCGACGGTGCCGTTCCTGAGGAGCCGGTGCCTAGTCCTACATTATGAGAATTTATGACTATGCTTCCTCCAAGAGTTTTGTAGTTTTAGCTCTTACACTGTAGGTCTTTGCTCAATTTCAAGTTAATTTTTGTATACAACATGAAGTAGATTACATTACCCCCCAAAATTAGGGGTCCAAGTTCATTCTGTGCAAGATAATTTTATAAACTTAGCAAGTTATGAGTCATGGGGGCTGCAGCCCCCTTATTGTCATGGTAAAGAAGTTGAGATACTTCATGGTTTCAACTGAGGGGCAAATACTGACCCTACAGAGCAAAGAGAACCTAAAATACTTCTCTCATAAAAGGTTCTAGTGGATTCTCCATGGTTTCAGTGAATTGTAATAGCATTTCTAACATTTGAAAGCTAGAACTTATCTCTTACATATTATGTACATTTTAACACCAGATCAAATAAAATGAGAAGAATACTGAATGTCCCTACTACAGACGAAATGCCAACTCAGTATCCTATTTTAAAGACACTAAATTTTGAATACATAGTTGAGTATTTGAAATCTGAGTTCAGATGATGTATACATGAGACTCAAACTAAATGGAAAATTGCCATGAAAGAAAATTAATTCCAAATGAATTCAAAAGTTAGGAAGTTAAAAAAATTAAAAGACACTTTTAAAAGTTTGGTTAGAGAATTGTCCCGATCAAGGTCACGGGCTTGTGCCCAGGTCAGGGCACATACAAGAATTCTTGTATGAATGCATAAATAAGTGGAACAATAAATTGATATTTCTCCCTCTCTCTCCCTTCCTCTCTCTAAAATCAATCAATAACTTTATTTTTAAAGATGCTAAAGCATCCTATAAAGCCCCAGAAAGGAAGATGATATGATAATAGACCAAAGGAACAGAACAGAGAACTCAAATGGGCTCAAGCATATAGAGAGGGAAAGATGGTTTGGAAGTGCAGAGTTTGACCCTTCCTCATGCCATACTCAAGTTCATCAACTGGATTAAAGGTTTTATTTCATCCCTCCTTTTACACTTATGAGAGAAATGCATGCTAACTGTAGTTAAACAGTCCAACAATACAATAAAATTCTATCTTAAAAAAAGAAAAGATTTTATTTATTTACTTTTACAAAAAGGGGAAGGGAAGGAGAGAGGGAGAGAAACATCAACGTGTGGTTGTCTCTTGCACGCCCCCCACTGGGGACCTGGCCCACAACCCAGGCATGCACCCCGACTAGGAATCCAAACCTGCGACTTTTTGCCTGCAGTCCAACACCCAACCAACAGCCACAGCAATCAGGGCTAAAAACCCAATTTTAAAATAGCAAAGACTAGCCCCAGCTGGTGTGACTAAGTGGACTGAGTACCAGCCTAAGAACTAAAATGTTTCAGCTTTGATTCCGTTAGGGCACATACACAGGTCGCGGGGGTATGTGAGTCAGCCAATCCATGTTCCATTCCCTCTCTTTCTCCCTCCCTCCCCTTCTTTCTAAAAACAAATAAATAAAATATTTTAAAAAATATATCAAAGACTTGAATAAACATTTTTTCTAAAGAAGACACACCAATGGCCAACAAGCACATACAAAGATGCCGAGAACATCATCAGCCATCAGAAAAATGAAAATAAAAACCATAACAAAACACCAGTTTACACCCACTAGGATGGCTACAAGCAAAAGGGCAGACAATAGTAAGTGCTGACAAAGATGTAGAAAAAGGAAGCCTCACAGAGTTAGTGGCAACATAAAATGATGCACTCTCTTTGGAATGTAGCCTGGCAGTCCCTCAAACATTCCGTTACTACACGACCTAGCCATTCTCATCCCAGTTATATACTCAAGATAACAGAAGATGTATGTGCACACAACAGCACTGTTCATAATAACCAAAACGTGGTAACAACCCAAACGTCCACCGACTAATGAATGGATAAACAAGTGGTATATCCATATAATGAAATATTTATTCAGCCATGAAAAGAAATGTACGCTACCCTGGTTGGGTAGCTCAGTTGGTTAGAGTGTCATCTGTACACCACAAAAGGTTTGTGGGTTCAATTCCCAGTCAAGGCACATACAGGAGGCAACCAACCAATGTTTCTCTTTCTCCCTCATTCCCTCCTTCCTCTATCTCTAAAATCAATAAACATATCCTTGAATGAGAATTTAAAAAAAAAAGAAATGTGTACTGATTCATAAAGCAATGTGAATAAACCTTGAAAACTGTATGCTAAGTGAAAGAAACCAGTCACAAAAGGCTACGTGTTGTATGCTCCATTACATGACGTCCAGAACAGGCAACTCGAGTCGGAAGAAGCAGTGGTTGCCAGAGGTCGGAGGGAGGAGGAGCCCAGGGAGAGTGGCAGCTAATGGGTAAGAGCTTCCTTCTGGGGCAATGACGAAGTGCTTTCGGATCAGAGTGGTTATGGCAGCAGAACCGTGAGTACCCTAACACCACTGAATTGTTTAGTTTGACCAAAGGGTGAATTTTATGTATGTAATTATATCTAAATGAAATATATATTTTAGCCTCTAAAGAAGTGTGGAAAAACTGATTGCACAGTATTTCTGGAAATAAACCTTAATCTTGACTCCAACTGGCATGCCCCGAACAGTGCTTCCAACCCTGGCTGCCCCGTGGAATCACCCCGGGAACTTTTAAAAACACACAGCTGCCTGGACCTCCTTCCCTGCGATGATGATTTAATTGGTCTGGGGTGGGGCCTGGGGATTCGTGTTTTTCAAAAGTTCCCCAGTTGACGCTAATGTGCAGCCAGAATTGAGGACTGCCGCCCTAGAATTTGAGCTTTTAAAAGAGTCCCTGGTGTTGATTTAGATATCTGTTATTTTATCCTTTCTCATAAACATGAGACAAACACAATTTTAACCGGCTCACAGTTTCTGGCTGTTAGAACTGGGATTTTGTTTTATTGTCTCTTCCACATTTTTTTACAAAAAGATCAGCAGGTTGCCATTTTATACACAGAGCATCTGAAGTACAAAATGGCCAAGACACACTCAGAGGTCACCACAGTTAGCTTGGGGGGGGGAGATCAAATTACACTCAGCCCCTGGGAACCTAACTCACTTCTCTCTGGTTCCTCCAGCTGAACCACTGGGAACATCCACATCCACGCAGCAGCGGCAGCAGCAGCAGCAGCAGCAGCAGCAGCAGCAGCAGGAGTGGTGCAAAGCAGCCAAGGGCCCAACAGGCAGAAAGGCTGGGTGGAGCCTCAGTCAGGGAAACAGCAACATCTCGGGCCCACTGGCTGCCCCTTGGACTTGGTAAAGTGGGACCACCCCTCCACCACCTTTCCACCTCCCCTCCACTTGCAAATAACAAACCTGTTTTCCTGACAGGACTGGAAAGCCAAGGTTGATTTCGCCTCCTCATCTCAGGTAAGCCACCCCTCAAAGTGCTCACTCATCTAGAACACACTGCTCCTGTGATTTTCACCATCTTCCTCTAAGCTGGTGAAACCCACATGGGGCCTGCATTAGCATCCACGTTCATTTTGGAGCCCCAAAGCTGTTTCCAATTGGCAAAGTCACGGCCAGTGCATGTTGTTCATTAGTATATTTGCGGGAGGCTGTCCGAGCCCCAACCCAGCCGCTGCCTGTGGGAAACTTTCCCCCCATCAGAGGATCCAGAAGGCCCCTAAGACCAGAAGTGAGGGAGCTACCAACACCTCTCCCCCGCTCCTGCTCGGCACTTCTTCCCGTCCTTGAACACACACAGGCAGCGTTGTCTGGGCTCTGGTTTTGTTGCGTAATCTCTCAAAGATTTTCTATGCAGTTCCCTGGCTCCTCAATTCCACTTTCTTTCTCACTCAGCTGTTTTATAAACTGAATTCTAATCTGGGTTTCTTCACAAAGTCGCCTTTGACTAAAAGCTAATAAAACCCCAAACGGGAAATTCAGGAGTAGTGGGGATGCCACGTGACTGTAACCTAAGGTTGTTGGTCAACTGGATTTGGTTTTCAAGCTTGTGTACCACCTGGGGGCTTCAGTCCCACTGCCTTTCTGGTAATAAAGACGGTCTTTGTCTTTCTTCACGCACGCTGACTGTGTGCAGCTGAACCTTTAGGAGGAGCCTTGACGACAGCCTTACATGGCTCCATGGAACTGCTGCAGGCCCGGCCCTGGGCGGAGGCACCCAGCCCTGCTCACCCAAGTGGCCGCTCCAGCCCCATGCAGCCTCCCTCAGAGCTCCGCTTCCTACCTGCTCCCTAACCGGGCTGCGACCCAGCGCTGCACAACCAGGAGGCTGCTCCAACCGTGCGTGCAGGAAACCTTTCTGTTAATGAGCATACAAATCCTTGACATGAAAATCTGATACATCAACGAGAAGAACAAAGGTGTTTTGCTGTATCCTGAAACCTGTGGTTATGGTTGAGGGCTGTCTTACATCAGCCGCATCATCTGGTAATTGATTCCTGAATTTTGTTTTTAATTGCAGAGAACTGAGAAAAATCTTGATTTCCACAGATAAGTGGTAGCAAATGCTAACAGGCTTTTGGGAGGCTGTCTGTTTATCTTCGGATGGTCTCTAGTTAAATCGGTGTTTCTTGCCTTTCTTTCAGTACTGTCTCCCTCAGGAGCTTGGTAAACATTTCTGCCTAACTGTGCTCTGCCCCCACCGTCAAATCTTAATACCACAGATACCCTGTGTCGGTCAGTGACCTCTTGCAGGGCCGCCCAGCACAGCCACAGCTAGACTTTTTGGGCCCCCTTCGGGGACAGTGCCACTCCGGTTGAGAATGCACGAGATCGACAGATCCAAAGCTTGAAATAGTTGTAGAAAATTTTTGTTTCAAAGTAGAATCATTAACATCATGTTAGAAACAACGATGGGAAATTCTTAGTGGTAATTATTTGTCAGAGACCTTTCTGAGCATTTTACCTATATGGACTCGCACAAGCCTCTCAGAACTATTATCACCCTCATTTTAAAAAGAAAGAGGCGCAGAGAGATGAGCTGACTTGACCAAGCCCACATAGGTGGCACGTGACAACGCTGGGAGTCAGGTCCGCAAGCCACCGCTACACCGCTGGGCAACACCACTTTCCCCTGCTACTGAAAAACTGACTGCTCGTTTCCTTATCACAAATATAAAAATCAAGCAAGATACATCCAAAACTTGTGATAAGCCTGAAACCAGCCCATCCTAACACGGTTCCACAAAGCATGACATTAGCAAACTGGCCACTGAGCCATGACCACACCCCAAGCCAGGCCCACCGGGGGCACACGAGAGCATCTGGGTAACGGCATGAGAGACTATGCAGGTCTGAACATTTAGCAAAACTGGTGCTGGGCTACAAGCTTCCTAAAAGCAGCTCCACAAGGACACGGAACGCCAACCTGGGCAGAAAGTGGTGTGGGACTTCCTCACACCCCAGGGTGAGCCACCCCGGCAGCTCTAGTTAGGTCACCCATGGTCTCCAGTGTGTTGAAATGTGAGACACTGAATCAGACTTATTTTATTTTGGTTGCACATTTTTACATGGTGAAAACAGAATTAAAAACAATATCAAGTCCAACATTTGAGAAACCCTCAAAGTGCTGGACCCAAAGTAGAGAATCACCCAAAGACCTTTCCGGGCTCCTTGGCCTGAGGGTGCCGCTCCCACAGTTGAGAGCCTCAGTCCAAGCTCCTGCAGCCTCCCACCCCTGCCCCTGACCATTCAGCCCACGTCCCTCAGCCTCACCCCCGCCTCCCAAAGGCCCAATCCACCCAGCTGGCACTAGTTCTTCTGCTCCCTGGGTGACTCTGGTGTGCAGAGGCCTGGAGGCTGCCTTCGAAGGCCAGTTCGCCATCCGCGCTGTGAGAAGGGAGCCCCAACTCTGAGCAGGGTCACGTCCAGCCGGTCCAAGTCCTTGACTTGAACCTGAAAAACACGCCACTTTTACGTCTGTTCTTCCTCCCCGCCACTCTCAAAGAAGGAAGAGCTCCTGACTTCCACTTCCACACGTGCATCGTTACTTCCTTCTCATGCATCTCTTACTTACCGCACGCCTACTAGATGTGCCAGCAGCTGGGGAATCGAAGCAGATAAACACTGAAAACATGCTGCTTCTAGCATTTCAAAGGAAAAAAGAACAGGGGCCCAATTTAAGGCAGGGCAGGCAAGTGGAAACTGAGAGGAGTGAACATTCTAGCAACATGCTAGGCAGGGCAAACCCCGAGCAGGGCCCCCGGAGACAGTGGACTTGGGGCCACCGGAAAGCAGGCCCGAGGACAAGGCAGGGACTTGCTTCCCCCGCCCCATCCAGGGAGGCAGCTGGGGACCGGGCAGAGTGCCTCCTTCACTGCGCCTTGGTTTCCTACCTGTGAATCAGGAATAATCAAAAATAACTGTAATCTCTACGCCGGGTGGGGGTGGGGGTGAACACAGCTCTCCTCCAGACAGGCCCTGGCCTACACAGTGGGCACCCACCCGACTGTCAAAGCTCCCTGGGTGATTCTGACGCACAGCTGAGGTGACAGCCACTGCCACCAAACATGGGCAGAATGACAGGCTCAAAAAAAATACAAGGTGTTACCAGCAGTGGTGTCTCCAGCCCTCCCTCCCGACCATCTTTTATTTTTAAAGGTATGTTTATTGGTTTTACAGAGACAGAACGGGGGAGAAACAGAGGGGGAGGAAGGGAGATTCACTGGTGTGAAAAACATCAACTGCTCGCCTCCCAGACATGCATGTCTCCCAGTTCAAGCCCCAACCGGGGATTGAACCCCCAACCTTTTGGTGTACGGGACGACACTCCAATTGAACCACACCAGCAAGGGCTCCCACCCATCTTCACAAATGCTCAGGCTCCCAGTCAAAATCATTTCCTAGCCCTACGACCGCATGCCACACAGGCAACTTCCACGGCAAAACTGTAAAACATGCTTGACAACAAAATGCATAGAGATATAAAGAGGGAGAAATGGAGAATTACTGTTTTTTTTTTTAAGAAAAATATTGTTTTAGAGAGAGTGAGATGGAGGGAGGGTGGGTGGGAGGGAAAAGGAGAGAAAGAAACATGGATTTGTTGTTCCACTTATTTATGTATTCATGGGCTGACTCTTGTTTGTGCCCTGACCAGGCATCGAACCCACAACCTTGGTGTATCAGGATGATGCTCTAACCAACCGAGTCACCCAGCCAGGGCAGGAGTTACTGATTAATGCGTCCAGAATTTTAGTCTGGGAAGGTAAAGCCTTGGATATGGATTGTGGTGAGAGTCTTATAACGATATGAATGCAATGAACTGAACTGCACAGAATGGTGAAGACGGTAAATTTTATGTTGTGTCTATTTTGCCACATTTTTTTAAAGCTGCTAAAAGTACTGTTTATTTATACTCAAAATGTCTTTCAGTCTCCACATGAAACAGGCATACCTCGGAGACTGCGATAAAGCCGGAGGTAATCTTTTTGCTGGTGGAGGGTCTTCTGTGAAGCACAATAAAGCAAAGAGCAACAAAGTTGGGGTATGCAAGTAGAAGAAACAATGTTAACTTGAAAAATAATGAAAAGAATACATTGATACTCTCCCATTTCTAAGAATCTATTCAACAGAAGCACCACATCTGTGTAGATACACGTGTAAGTATATCCAGTGAGGCATGTTGAAATGGGACAATGGCATAAACGACCTAAAAGTTCATCACTAGGGAAGTGGTTAAAAGTCAAGGTCCATCTTAGGAATTCCCTGTAACCACGAAGAGCAAGACAGTCTGTTTCTGCAGACACTGCCTGCTCACAGGGAGAACATCCTGCTTCAGGGAGAACCGGGCCCTAGGGCACTGGGACTCCTCCCCAACGTGAATCGTGCCTCTGTGGGTCCTGGGGGGAGGCAGAGCCACCGCCCTCGCTGAAGCTGCAAACACGCTGCCGCTCTCTCACCAATCCGGTTCTGTGGCACGGCTGCGGCCAGGGTCTGGGCTGCTGCCTGGATGCCACTGTCTGACTTCACAGTCTTCCCAGAGTCTGGGAGCCACCCTGCTGTCCCTTCAAGGAATTCCTTTTCTGCTGTTATCAGTCGGCTGACATCTGTTGCTTACAACCCAAAACTCTACTGATAAAGCTGTTCCGATCTGGACTCTGGCTGTTAAAGAGAAAACAGGCCCTTATATGTCAATGGACCACGATAGCTAACATTTCCTGAGCACGCGCTACGTGCAGGCACTGTTCTAACCTCTTTTCTGTGAAAACGTCTTTGGTCTCCACAACCCTGCCAGGCCTGTATGATCACTTCCATTTTACGGATGAGAAAATGAAGGCATAGAAAAGGGCAGAGAGCTTGTCCAAAGTTATGAAGTTCGTAGGTAGTGGAAGTGGTTCAAGAACCCGGGAAGTCTGGTTCCAGAACCCACAATCCCAGCTACAGGCTAAGAGGGTAATGCAAACACTTGGGAGAAGGACTCAGGGAGACCAACTGTCCACTCCCATGCCCTCTGGGGTGGGTCTGGGGGTAGGGCTGAAGGAGGCCGCTGCCTCGGCCTCTCCCCCACCCCGAGAGACTTGAGGATCCAGTTCAAGTCTGTCCTCATGCCCGGGGTGTCCTCCCGGTCCACTCCTGGGGTGCCTGCTGTGATGCGGCACACTCAGCTGGGTGAGAAAACCACGGGAGCTACTACCCTGCGTTCCCAGGCACCTGGGAGCCCACGCTCCTCCAGTCTGACTGGCCTGAAGCGCCCTGTGTTCCTGCCCATCCTCGTAAGCTCCCCTGACCTTTCTACAGACCCACTTCCACTCTCCAAGGCCCAGAGCAGAGCTATTTCTCCTGGCAGCCTCCGTTTCTCTCTTCTCCACCCTTCTCGTTTCCTGAGCGTCATCCGTTGTTGGTGGAAAGGTACCTCCCCCCGCCAGGGGTACTTCTTTCTCACCCATCCACCCTCTTCTCTTTTTCTCAGCTGGTCTTCGTCCTTCCACTCCTGGGGGTCACTCCTGGGTGCTCACTGCCCCGCCCCCCATGGGCCCCGCCCACCACACACAGGGGCAAGTCTTCTGGAAACTCTGCCTCAGCAACCAGTTTATTCTGCTGTAACTCTGCCAACCAACTGTTCTTTTCACACAAGCCATAGCTACATGAGGATTTTTAAAAATCTTTTTAATTTGAAGCAATGTCAAACCTACAGAAAACTTTCAATGGTAAAATGAACTGCCTTCACCTAAGTACCTCAAATGTTAACATTTAATTTGCTTTAAACTTCTCCCTCTCTAGTTTTTTTCCTCAACCATTTGAGACTACACTGCACACAGGATATCCCTTTACCCATAAATGCTTCAGTGTGCACTTCCTAAAAAGACATTCTCTTACATTACTGGCTTAATTACCTGATCAGGAAATTAACATCGATACAATAATATCATCCAATCTACAGACTTTATTCAAATGTTGCCAAAGGTGCAGGAGCCAATCCAGCTGAACACTGCTTAGATTGAATCTGCCAGCTGCCAGTCATGCCTGGAACCTCTGCTCTCATCTGTGGAAAGAGTCCTGGATAGAGAACAGCCCCACCCACCAAGGGTGGACAAGTCACTCTCCTCTCTGGGCTCCACCCACCATCACCCATAAGGATAAAAGGACAGAAGAGCCCGAACACTCCGTAAGGCGACCAGCCAGTGGGGCTCCAGCTACTGTGGAACCTTCAGCTTCGCCCAGGCACAGTCACGTTCATTCTGCTGGTAAAAGCTCCTTTCACTGCACGATTACCAGGTGTCAGAACCCTACAGGTTCTGTATACGTCATATACGTCACCTCATTGAAGTCCCACGGTTTCTAACGTTATCTCATTTTGCAGATAAGGAAACTAAGTCAGCGGGGGTTAATTTGCTCAAGGTCTCTCCAATGCTTACATTCAGGATTAGAAATGAGGGTAGAAAACACACCTTGTTATCACAGTCCTGCCAGTCTCCTCCAGGCTGAAATAAAAACCCTAGATCAGAAGGAAACAGAAGCTCCAAGAGAGACCACTGAGCCACAGCGGCCACCAGGCGCAGGGCCCACACGGCTGTGTGACCCTGGACGCTCTGCTCTTATGCAGCACAGTCCCCTCGGCAGAGAAGCGGATTCTACAACCACAGTGAAAGCAAACCTGCACCAAGTTCCACGCTGCAAACTGTTTTCTCTTCGCGGCCAGGAGTTCAATTTTTGTTCCCGCCCTACGAGCTTTTGCTTTATGGAGCTGAATATGAGGCCTGGTCCCTTTGTAGGACATGACCCCAGTCAGTGGAGAAATCGACCTCTCATGCACTAAATCGCGGAGTACCAAGCACACACTATATGTCAAGCGCCAACTAACCCTCTGCAGGGTGACATCCCATCTCACCACTGAGTTCCGTGACTGGCCCTGAACCGAGCTGACACCAGAGCAGGTCTGCACAACCTTGCGCGGTGCGTGAACCTTATCGGAGAAGCTGTGGGGCTAGGTGCTTTAACACCAGCATCTCGTTAAGAAGCTCCTCGTCCCTCCATGGAGCAGATCGACTCCTGCCTCATGGGCCGATACCACCTCCCCAGGTTACGTGACATTGGGAAAGTTCTTGCCTTCTGTCCTCATCACAGAGGGTGACGATGCCACTCTGGAAACCGCTTCTATGTTTGTGCGTGTTGTTTCCCCAACTAAACTGTGAGGCTCTCAAAGACTTCTTAAGATGTCTGCTTTTTGAATGTTGTGGCCCCGGTGAAGGTGTGTTTCCTTTTCTTCCTTTTTTCTTAACACTTAAAACGGAGGTAGAAATTAGGACAACTTGTTTTGCTACGCCCGAGTAATGTTGGCGGCAGCCCTCACCTTAGCCACTCGGAGCTTACGCCCTTCTCCCCACTGAAGCTCTGCCACTCACCTTGGGAAGCCATCAGGTATTCCACCTGTGAATAATTCTTCCCACTGTACAGTGCGTAAGGCACTCGTACTGCATATGTGTGTACATTTTACCAATATGTGTGTGTACGACAGTCTATGGCTTAAGTCAAATGAAGTGAGGACACAAGCCAAAGCTGAGAGCCAGAGGTTTCTTGGGCGCTGGCAGCCGAACAACATAAGGAGCCATGTCCACGCTCCCAAATCCACACCTACCACCAAGTGGTTTCCAAGTCAGCCCAAGGTAGTGACCCTTCCTGCAAATGTAAGGCCGAGCTCTGCAGAGGCCTCAGGCACTCCCCACATAGCCTCTCAAATTCCGGATGTGGGCCCCTGGCCGGCAAAAGGCCACTCTGTGGCCACTTCCCACCTTGAAAATGTCCTCTGTCCCTTCAGGGTCAAATCTATTGTCCTTCTGAACATGAGGTGACCCCACTTTTTTCAGAAGGCTGCCCGACCCTAAGAGGGGCCCACACCCCAGGAGAATACACTGTAGCCCCTTCAAAGGAACTGTAAAGTACATCGGTGCACCCTGGGCCTAAGTGGGAGGAGCAGCAATTTAGTTCACTCAGTCGCCAGCGCTAACTGAGTGCCTCGGGTATGTAGGACTATGAAGATAAAAAAGACAAGATCTCTGCTTTTAAGCAGGGCATCAGATGCATGGTACGCAAAACTGGAAGCTGAAGGTCACAGTCAAAGACAAGCTGGTGCAGGCCCAAGTTTGCACATTCCTTCCTCCCCGTACGGCCTTCCCATCCTTCCCTTCCAGAGCCCCCAAGTGCATGGAATGAAGGAGCCCCAAATGACTGTCCGGAGTCACCCCTCTGGGCTCACTCCTAGGCCCCGGGCTCTGCCAAACAATTGGGGGTTTCTGGAAGCAGGCCGAGCAGGCACATTCTCATGTGCAGGGCCCGCAACACCCCTCTCAGCTGATTGTGTCCAGGCGGCCGGGGTCTCCGAGGCGCATGAATGCCCCTGAATGGGCCCATTCAGGCTGATGGACAGGAGCTGAAAGCTGCACACACACAAAAGGCACTGGGCAGCAGGGAGGGCTCCCGCCCGGGATTCGCCCACGGGAAGGGGGGCCGTCCCACCACAAAGGGCAGTGTGAAGGCTTCTCTGCGTACTCAGTGGCATCCCCTGGGTGCCAACTGCACAGCACCCCACACCCCAAAGGGGAAAACGGCAGCAGACAGTGGCACTACACGCAGAAGGCGGAGAGGACCAGAGGCAATTAAAATCCGACAAACAACGTGTAAGCAGAATACCTTTTTCTTTCCAGTAAGATGTGGCTCTGGCCAAGGAGCCGGTGGGTGCCTCCGTGTGCCTATCCAGTACATGATTAGGGCTGCATTCCTGACACCCATGGTGACCTGTAAGGACTCCAACTGACCTGAGATTGTTTAACATGCCACCAAGAAAAATGATCTCCAAAGGACACGGCCAATATTTAAATGAGGGCTAGAGAAACATGGTCCCATTCTTATGTCACTCAGTATTTTCCAGGAAAAAAAAATCGCTGAGACGACATTTATATTTTTAAATAGAACCAGGAAGGGGAGAACCACCCACCTGGAACTGTTTTAACTGCTTCAAGGGGAGGGCAGGCTGGGCTGGTCAGAGGAGCGGAGAAGTCTACTCACACTGTGGCACACAAGTATTTTAAGCTCACGATCGGACGGCTACTTTGGAAAGGATGCTTCTCAGCCCAGGATCACACTTGAAAAACACGCCCCCCCCAAAGATAATTAAAGATAGTTCCTCCTCATAATGCAATAGTATAATGAGCAATTAAAGTTAAATTAGTTTGTCCTAATAAAAAAGATGGATTAGGTTCTCAGGCCTCCCAACCCCGAGTCGGTAATTCATGGGGAGAAGCCTGTGACGGAGCACCGGCTTTGCTGAAGGAATCCTAATTGCCCAGAGCCATTCTGGGAGCAGCCGAGACAGCGTAGAGATACACATGTACCTGGCACGATGATTAGTCTTGTTTATATTTATTTTATTTTAAATAAGAGAACAATTTAAGCATAGAAAAAGGGCAGAAAAGAGTATAAATATCAATAAATCCATCATTCACAAATGCTAACATTCTGTCATAGTTATTTCCGGCCCTGTTCTTTTTAAAGAAAATGTTACGGAACAAGAAGCCACTGCCCTTTATACGGAGGCAACCACATGCCCGTATTTCAACAGGGTTGGCAATATTGATGTGACATAAATAGACTATAATGCTATTTTGTGTGTTGTATAGATTCTTTTATTTTGAAATAACCATAGATTCACAGGAAATGGAAAAGAATGTAGAGAGAAGTCCCATCCCATGAAGCCTTTACCCAGCCTTCCCTAGTGTTTACCATTTTACATTTCTAGGCTCAGACATTGGCACAACCCACACAGCTTATTCAGATTGTACCAGTTTTTTCAAGCACTCGTGTGTGCATGCGCGTGCAATTTTATCTCCTGTGTAGCTCTGTGTAACTACTATAGTCAAGATACTACACTCTCCTCTCTCAGCCAGGTTCCCTCATGCTACCCATTTAGAGACACCAATCCCTAACCCATGGCAACCACTAATTTCTTTGCCACCTCTACAGTTTCATTACTTCAAGACTATTATATAAATGGAATAGTGCAAGGTGTAACCACTGAAGAGTGGCTTTCTTACTGAGCATAATTTCCTCAAGGCTGATCCATGTTGCTGCATGTACCCATACTGTGCTCCTTTTTCACCACTGAGTAGTATTTCATGGTGTGGGTGCAGCAGTTTGTTCAACCATTCGCCACTGAAGGACAACTGGTTAGTTTCTAGTTTGCAGCTATTTTGAATGTGCTATAAAAAAGCCCAAAATGATTATGAAAAAATAAAGGAATCCTTCCTTTCAATGTTAAGATTATATAGCTCCAGTAATTCTGGCAGCGTGGTATTGGTAGAGGGATAAATAACACACAGAACAAAGATATCCAATTTCTACAATTCACAGAACACCAGGAAGAGCCTTTTAACACATCTCGGCTCCATCCCACATGACTGAAATTCCACTAGGAGACAGTCATACCTTTGGCTTAAGGTCTCATCCAGAAAATTCCTTTGGGAAGAGATAAGAAATGAACTTTTAATCTTGGCATACATCTGAGTATCAAGTCCTATTCCTCTCCAGCTGATAGCTGAGAGGAGGCAAGTAAAAGAAAAAAGGCACTAAGCACACGAGAGCAGGAGGGTGAAAAGGAATAAGAGAAAAATGTAACACCCTGATGGGTTCCACCTACTTGATAATCCCGAAGTCCGTTCTTTCAAAACCTCTAATCGGTTCAGTACCATGGGTAGTGGTGGTGGTAATGGGGTTTCATCAAACTACCCCACCCAACAGGAGCAGACAGTCACACAAGCTGCTGACCCACCGACACACGAAGACAAGGATAGTGTGCACAGAGGTCTAAGAGGATGCGAGCCTGTTGCTGCTTCATCAGTGTCTAGCTCAAAACGAAGAATTTATATGCCAAATAGGTGAACACTATGAAAAATATATATTGCCTATCTAACATTTTCCTTCCTGGGTTTATTATTTTTTTATGTGAATGTTTTATGGACTACTTAGGCAAAAACCTATTTTGAAACTCGTTTTTAACTCTGTGTGCAGCATGGTTGAGGAATGGAGTATTTTAGTTACAGACATATTGGGCATATTACCAACTTCCAAAGAATCAAAACCAATTAAGGGCTTTTAACCCTAAAACTTTGTAGAAACAAATTCATCTATGCTAATTGGGAAAGTGCAATGGAAGCCACGTGGTCACGCGATCAACTTTACCAAACCATAAATCTGTGTCATACAATCTGAGAAATAAGCATCACGGGAACAACTGGAGTGAAAAATTTAAATCCAGGCAGTGTGGTCCCATGATATCTATGCTTGGTTTTCCCCATCCACGGTGCCAAGCTCAGAGAGGAGGCAGCAAGTCTCCACAGCACCCCCTAAGGGCACGGAGGAGCCATAGCAGCTTAGAGCAGCCCTCAGCTTTTCCACGTTTTCAATGAGTCCAGAAAACATTTCCCATTTTCTCTCCTGACTGGGAGCTAAATCTTTACCTCCTGGGTGGGCCGCCCAGAGTTAAAACGAGGCAACAGAACGCACAAACATAGCAGGAAGCAGGGCCTCAACCAACCTGGGCCACACGTACAATGAGGGCCCTCCCAGTTCTGACAATCTTCCTTTTTACCAGCTCGTCACAAAACCCACCACAGTCTTTGTCCAGGGTGGTACCTCAGGCTGAGAAAGTCATTCTCTCACTCAAGGCAGCCTCCTGAGAAAACTCAAAAGCACAGACACAACAGCTCTCTCCAGAGCTGAAGCCATACCAAGCCATGACATGAGCTCCTGTGAGGTATGCAGCTGCCCCACCGTTAAGTGTGAGGGCTCCATCATCTGCCTCCTGCTTGGGATTGGCAGCCCACTTAGCCTTTCCAGGCCTCACGGCTGCCTCTGTAAAACGCAATGACACAAACTCTGGAGTCCGTCGGCAGGCCTGGTGGAGCAGACCTTCGGTATAGGCTATTGTTATGATTTCAGTTCTCGCTCCCAATGGACAGTTACCTCAAGCCAACTTCCTGATTGTCTCTGTGCAGGCAGTCACATTCTTAAGGAACATAAAATTCTTTACCCAGATCCTGTAAGGTCCTGTACGAATGAGCTCCAGATGTGAAGTCAGAAAACAGACCCGGGCAGAACCTGTCACTCAACTTCATGGTGACACCTTGGGGCAGGCCCTTGACCTCTCTGAGCAGTAAGAGTCTTTGCCTTGGAGGGGTGCTGAGAGGATCAGAAAGGAGGACTCCTGCCATGGGCAGGCCTGGCAGAATAGCACAAGACTGGGCTCTCAAACGGGGGGTGGGGGGAGCGCAATCACTGAGCCCGTCTTGCCACACCCCAAACTCATTCACAAGGGCACGAGACAACAGGACAACCCTCTCAGTCCAGGCTGAGGAGCATCCACGGGGAGAGGGTTCAAGTGCTGCAGCCTGGTCCTTACACTCGGCAAATCAGGCCAAGAAAGGGATGGGCTGATGAGATCATCTTCCACTGGGACTTCCAGGTAAAGAAGCTCCCTCCAGCCCTCAGGCTCGAGGCCTGGAGTTGCAGGGAGGCCTCTTCACAGCCTCCACCACACAGGTGCCAGAACCACCAAGGACTCAACAGTTGCGGGACCTTCTTCCTGCAAGCCGGCTCTTACGCGTGGCCCTCGCTACACTCATTCTCCTCCAACACCCAGTCGGGCCACCCACCACCAAACTTCTGAAACTACCTCCAGGCCATCTTCACCCGGGAAGATCCCACAGTCCTCAGCCAGACTCCATTCCAGAATGCTGCCTCTGCCAGGCCTGGTCCAGTCCCTCTTCTGGCTGCCAAGGCCTTACTCAGGCCATTCCGCGGGCCCGCTCCACAGTGCCCCTCCCTCACTGACTGGGGTGCCTCCCCCTGCTCTTATTCTCCCCAGCTACGTCAGATACAGCCAACACACTGCCCTTTGTAGGTGGGGTGTAGAGCCTGATGGTAAAGGCACGTATGTATTACCAAACCCTCCCCTCCTTCAATCGGCGAAGATCCAGCCTCGTCCTCGCAGCTTGGCCGAAGACCTGCTCCACACCAAAGGCCTTCCCAGACAGACCACTCGCCCAGAGACACTCTAGTCGATTTCTCTCCCAAAGGCACGTCCTTAACGTGGAATCTGCCAAACTCAGATGACTGGTTCTGGGACCTGAGCAAGGCAGGCGTGCACTGTGCTTTCGGAATGTCAAAACGCTTCCAAAGTTCTCCTTGCGCACCCCCAGTCAGAGACCCGCCTCAGTCCCTCTAACAATATCCCGGCCCTGGGAACCACACACAAGCTGGTTCTCCCGACTCTCTTCCCACACCCACAGCCTAACTTTGCAGAGGTCAGGATGGCTGACACACCCCATCACTCCCCCCTTTTCTTCAGTGTGGGGCCCCCACAGACCACTCACTATCATGTATGTGCCTGTGTGCGTGTGTTCAGTCCTGGTGAAACTGCAGCTAGGCCTAAAGCTCCAGGAGTGGGCTGAGTAGTACAGTTGTCAGGGCAACTCTATCTTGAGCTAGGCTCTATAATTTGACAACTGGCCAAAACACTTGCAGTCTTTACTCAGCCCTCACGTGGGTTGCCTTGGCCTCTGTGACTAGATAAGTTCATTGAAAATGGCCTGGAGCTGTGTTCTCTCGAAGCTTCTGAGCACTGAAGACAGACAGGCAGGCATACAACAAGTATCTGCTGACTGACCCACTGATTTTGCCCCAAGTCAGTTCTGAATTAAATCACATTCCTATTCACCACGGCCACAATTCTGATGGAAAAACCCCTCCTGCCGTGCATCAGCAGGCAGGGTTATCAGGCAACAAAGTTGAAGAAAGACACCACCAAGGAGGAACTGGGAACACCCAAAACGAAGTCCATTGCGCACAACAATGATTTGACTACTGTTTGCAGCTTTTTTCCCTAGGCCTGAGATACAAGACTGGACCAGAGATACCATCGCAGCAACCCGAGTCTCAAATGACTGCATCTGAACTGCACAGAGGGACAAGTTGGAAACTGAGTGATGAGCTCCATTAAGGTCCTGCCTTCCTGAAAGGCGAGTCATGAGTAAATGCAACTCCTGGTTAACTTTCTCCACACATTTGAAATCTAGGATTTCTGGCAGAAATCAGGTGCAAGCACGATCTGTGCTACCTCTTTTCATGGTGGCAGAAACGATGCCTCTGTATCTTCCTCCTGGGCTGGCAAGAGGTTCCCTGGGAGTTAGGTGGAGCCACTGTGACTGATGTCTGCCCTCTGTCACCCCTCATCTCCTGCTGGACAAAGCAGCACCTGTGGAGAACTACAACGGCCCAGTACAGTGGGATTTGCGGTGCAGCCCCTGGACCAGTGGCATCGGCAGCAGCTGGAACCTGCTCGAAATGCAGTACCTCAGGCCGACCACTGTGGGAGTAGGGCCCCGCAATCCGTGTTTTAACAAGCCCTCGGGTGATTCAGATACCCACTCAACGCTGGGGACCACTGCTCGAGAAGATGGCAGAAGTCTTGGATAGAAAGATCTGGGTCCCTGAATGAATGGAGCAGCGCTGTGGACTTTCACTAAAGACAGAAGTAAACTTCTATTGTGCTCAGCCATTGGACGGTTATCTTGAAAAGCAGGTATTGTGTCCCAGCTAAAACACTAATAACCACTGGGCTCAGGTCTAGTCCACTCTGCGTGGCCATTTTCCACCTGAGATTTTCCTAATGTCAAAGGCTGGCAGGACAAGCTGTCTGGAGAGCAGCGAGCTGGGGTTATTTCATTCCGGCCGTGACAGCCGGCACAGGAACCCTTTCTACCCACTCATTCATTCGTTCACAGTCTGGTTGGTATGTTAACAATGGGGGAAGCGGAAGTCACCGCCGGCCAGGATCAGATAGCAGCCAGCTGCTGGTGTTAACACATTCCCGCTGCCCTCCAGCACTCCCGCCTGCCGCGCAGGCTGCCAGGCCAGCACCTGCCTGCTTGTCAGTTAAGGGTGTCCAGAGCTGGCATCCGGGCCCTAACTCAGAATATCAGGGACCCTGTGCCTGAAGCTCCCACAGGGCAACAGCTCTAGCTACAAAACAAATCAAGTCCCAGGCTGTCCTAATAGGTCCTAATGTCCATCTTTCCATCTGTGACACGCAGGTCCAGTTTTGAGGGCCTTGTGTCTCCTTGCCATCTTTCCCTTTCCTCTCCAGATGAAACCCCACTTGTTCCCCAAGAGCCCTGCCCTCCATCCTGCCCCTTCCACAGCCCACTGACTGCTCCCTTCTACTGTGTCCTTGGGCACTCTTGGTCTGAGATTTTCGGTGGGGCTGGACATCACAGGGCCCACCCCATGCAGGTTAACGGCTTTACACAGAGGTCTGGGCCTCCCCCATTAAAACACAGCTCTTAAGGCCAGGGGCTGTTTTACATGCCCTCCACATTCCCGGAGCCTTGGCACCAGACAGGCTTGCTTACTGACTGGTGAGTGAGGGGGCCTGAGAGGCCACCGGCACCCGGCAAGCACCCTAATGATACTGCACGTACACCAGCAGGGCCGGTGGACCCAAGAAGGGCCCAGGGCCAGCACAGAAGCACAGCAAGACTTCACGAGCCTCCCACACCTGCTACCTTCCAAAGCAGGGCCTTTTCCTGGGCGGCTTTAAAGATGTGGCCGATATAAACTTAGTTCTTGGCCACACACCCAACTGAACAAGGAATGAATACCCCCCCATGTTCCCCTGCCTGCGGCCATGCTGGCCACTCCTGTTAGGGAAGTCTGCCCACCAGGCGACCAGGCCCTCTCTCAGATGCCCCCTGCTCACTGCTCCTCTCCCTTTTGTTAATCTCTCTTCCCCAACCCCTCAAAGAAGCCCCAAGGCTGTCACGGCCACAGGTTTATGAAACCTGAAACCACCAGCCTCCCCGACCCTCCTTTCAGTGGGAAGGTGCATGTCTGTCAGGAGCCCCCAGCAAACTGGGACCTGGGCTGGCCTGGGGATCCTGTGCTTTATACCAGCGAGAGTGGAGGCAGTACAGCTAGCCACCTGTTACTTGTTGCCCATGTGGCGCTTAGCAAATCACAAAACTGCACAGCGCCTCAGTTTCCCCACCTGTAAACAGGGCTTAATAGGTATTAACTTCCAAGGGCTGCTGTGAAGATTAGAAGAGCAAATAACTGCAGACTTGGGGAACAAGCCCAGGTGCACAGGAAACACTCCGCAGGGGTCAGCTCCTGCTCTTATTACGGTGATTCGTTCCTCCAGCCTCACTGGGAGGTCCCTAACCTCTGAAGAACGTGCAAGTCCAGGAGCACAGACCATTGTGAGTTAGAAGATACAGGCCTGGGGGAGCCCAGGGCCACAGAAACTTCCAGAGCCCAAGGCCCCCGTGGAAGAACACCGGGACACCTTCGTGGTTAGGATGCGGGACAGAGGCAGCGCCAGCATCCTCCCCCGGGACCCGGTAGAGCGCTGACTGAGCTCGCAACAATGGCCTCACACAGAGAAGCCATTTAAGGAAACATTAGACTTGATTAAATACTTACTCATTCAATGTTGCAGGTCTCTTTACTTCTAAAAATGTATGCATATATGTTCATACATACATATTTTTGAGTGTGGTCGGTACTCTACCGGGTCCCGGCGAGGGACTCGGGGGGACTGCGCTCTGACCCACATTGTGATCACGAGGGTGTCCCGGTGTTCTTCCACAGGGGCCTTGGGCTCTGGAAGTTTCTGTGGCCCTGGGCTCCCCCAGGCCTGTATCTTCTAGCTCACAATGGTCTGTGCTCCTGGTCTTAGATGCTAGTCTATGGCCACACCACCCTGAACGTGCCCGATCTTGTCTGATCTTGGAAGCTAAGCAGGGTCGGGCCTGGTTAGTGCTTGGATGGGAGATGCTAAAAAATGCTACAGTCTGAGAGAAACCAAAGGACCGCTCTCCTTTGTTGGGGACACAGGGGACAGGGTTTCGAGGAAGGCCCGTTGAAGCAGTCAGCACTTGTGACGGGTGGGCTAGAAGGGTTGCTGGCATCTAGCACAGAGCCCCCCACACTGTCAGTGTGCAACAAAAACACGAGCCTTTTGCAGCAGGAAAAGCAGAGGAGTGGGCCAGGCTGAGGAAACAGTCTGAGCAGAGTCTGGGCGGAGTGAACGCACATGGTGGTGACCGAGCAGGACTGAGTCTGGGCTGGCGGCACTGCAGGGGACAGGGAAGAAGGCAGCAGGGGAGGTCAGGGCAATCGTGTCAGCCAATGTCGCACGTGAACTCAGCAAACATGTGTCGGGCTACTTCTGCGCCGCAGGCACTGGGGACCCAGTAACAAACACGCAAGGCAGGGTCCCTGCCAGGAGCGGCCAACCTCCTCCGAGGGGCGCTGGGCAGACAGACCAGCTGCATGAGGGCCCTAGATGTGCAGATTTAGCAGGTCTGGGCAAACACCGAATATTTTGAAAGTACCCCCATGACTGTGATACACATTTGGAAAAAACCCACCTGGACCCATGCAAGTCTCAAGAGGGCCCGGATCCCCGAATCCCCACAAACCTAAATCCCTCCAGAGAAGGAGGGCTACCACCTCACATGCCAATGCGCTGTAAACTGTAAAGTGCCACACACACAAAAAAATAAGCTTTATTATTCTGACATTGGGTTGTCACCCCACCTTCGGACAGATCTGACCTTTGGGCTGTTCTTGCACAGCTCGTCCGCTCCCTCTCTTCTTTCTCATCTGAGCTCAGCCTAGTGCCACCTCCTCTGGTAAGATTTAGGACCCCAAGGCATCCTGACACGCCCACCCCCACAAGCTCCAGTTGTCTAGGTCCCTCCCTTTAAAGCCTGACCCAATACCCCCCAGGTGATCTACCAGGTAGAGGACACTGCAGCCCCTCCAACAGCCCTCCCAGACCCAGGCCCTGCTCCCTGCTCCAGTTTCCCTCCTTCACAGAGGAGGCAGAGACTTTGGGAGGCTTCTGTTTTTTCCATCACCATGACATCATGGGTCCCAAGCATCGGGATCTTGTACTCAAGACAAAAAACTAAAGAGCCCATTTACTGTCTTCAGCTAAGTTTTTCGAACTCAACAGATCTTCTAGAACTAAGGAAAGTCAGAGAAAATTGTTTAGAAGAACAGAACATTGACTGTCTTTTCATTCAGGAGGTAATGACACTTACGACTCAAGAGAAAAGTTATATTTCTTTCCCTCAAAAAGGAATGAGACATCTTTTTTATGCACTTACCATGGAAAACACTTAGCTTGTCAAAATCCGTGCCCACAAAGGAGCTGTACCAACACTGCAGTGGGGGCCCTGTCCGCTCGGGCAGCTTGCTCAGCCCTGTTCTAATCCCCACACTTGGTGGCAGGTATGGAAGGGTCCCTCGGGGCTGGGGGCGGGCAGAGCTGGGGGCAAGGGCAATTCATCCAACAGGCTGAAAAGAAGTCCTCTCTAGACCACAGCTGCTTGTGGGTTCTGGGGGTGAAGACAGTAACAAAGGCTCACACCTGAGAGGTGCTCTTGGACCAAGGTTCTCCAAGTACAGTCCTGGGCCACAGCACAGGCCAGCATCAGCAGGACTTGTCAGACGTGAACGTTCTCAGGGCCCCACCCCAGACCCACCAAATCTGAGGCTCTAGGGGTGGGGCCCAGTCGAGTGTCCCAAGCCCCACAGGTGATTCGGATGCACTTGAGAGCCCTTACTTGGGCACCAAGGCTGCGTTCCCTTCTAACAAAAATCAGAAATGGTTTTGTGCCCATTTGGCAGGAAACAAACTGCAGGTGTGCCCCATTTCATTTGAAAAATCAACATCATTTTGAGTTTGAGGTGAGTGGTACCACCGATTTTAACATGGCAATGAATGCAACTACTCTTTTTGCTGTTACGAAGGCAAGAAGACAATGCAGAACACAGGTGGCTTTGCAGGGAGCGCTCCAGGTGCTGGGAATATCAACCCAGCCTTCTAGGACCCCTGCCTTTCCCAGCAGGGGCCCCACCCCCGCTGGTGGCCACTTAATCTCATGGGGGTGGGTGTTAACCAGCTCCTTTCTCTCCCCATCAACCCTCTTCTTGACCGCCTTCTCCACCCAAGCTCCACCCACCCACAAAAGGCTGCAGCCAAGAGACCCCAACCCCAGCGGGGCCAGCTGAGGGCCTGAAGTAACCCCTGACACAAGATGCCCAAGACACCATGTTTAAAACTGTAGCTCCGCCTGCCAGTCTCCGTGTTCTCCAAGCTCAGGCAGGACGACAGGTGGCAAACCACAGCCAGGCCAGGGTGTAGCGAGGCCACAGCGACCTCTGATTCTAGAGACTCAACTAGGCCCCTGCCTCCCTGTCTATAAAATGGACCAGTAACTATCTAGTGAGTGCTAATCAGATGCGAGCATTGCCGGCCTGGAGAGAGCGAATCCTCTGGGACGGTGGGTGGAAGCATCTAGATGCTGGGATTCCAGCACCCACTGCTCTCCGTACATGGCCACCCCTTTCCCCTCAACCCCCACCTCCTTCACAGCCCCTTCTGGAATCCTGAGTGCACAGCAGAAGCTCATTAAATGGAGTGAATTGAGGGGAGAGAGGTGAAGGGAAAGACACCCGAGAATGAATGACTCAGGCAAAGGCAGAAATGATCAGTGATGGTATTTGAGGGAGATAGAAAACTGCTACACAAAACAACTGTGTTTACTACCATAAAGGTGGCCAAAACAGAAACAGCTATAATATGAAACACAGTAAATTCTGAAAAGGGTACAGAAAGGGCACTGTATTCTTTTTTCTTCTAAAAGATCAAAATGGTTTAAAAACTAATTCTTTTCTTCTATAAAAAGCACCCAGTCCAACACCTGGAGAGGGTCCTGGGAGCACCCGAAGGTGGCCCTACATTCCACCACCTCTTTCCCTCTCCCCACGGAGGTCCTCTGGCTTCTCTCAGGGCAGGGGCTGGAGCATCACTGATCTACCTAGTGAGATCCAGGCCTTGTCTGTGTCGCTGGTTATGAACCGAGTCTTCAACTGTCCACAGAACGAGGCGCCACCATCCCAATGCTTACAGTAGCCCCAAGAAGTTTGTATTCTTTAGTCTTCCACTCGCGGTGCCCAGAACTGGCAGAACTGGGGGAAACTGTTGCACACTGAGTGTGGCAACCACCACGACTGCGTGTGTGTGCTCCCACTGTAACGTCACCGTGTGGGCTCATCAGAACGAAGGGAAACGTTCAAACGAACACGGGTTTGTCAGGGGATGAGATTATCACCTTTTCTATATAGTGGGGTAGATATTGACTCTACTTCAAAATTAAACACACACACACACACACACACACACACGGTCTGGCAGAAGTAACACCTGCCTGAGTGTGGTTTAGGGTAATAATACAGATGTAATAATTTATAGTTTTAATTTGAACACCTCACCTAAAATGTCATATGGTGTGTTGAGTATGACATTATTATGTCATAGAATTACATGCTTATGGTTTTGTAACAAAAGATTTCATAATAAAAAGAGGGTGTTACTTATGCTGGAATGGCTTCCAGGATCTCCTAGTCATCCTTTGGAATATGTAACTTGCCGAAAGGCATTATTTTGTCAGGGCGGTGAGTGGTGAGAAGTGCACAGCCCATGGCAGGACCAGTTACCCTGAGACACCAGGGCCTGATAGCCAGGACTATGGAAGAGGGTGTGACGTACCCTGGGGGCTCCAGAGGGAGAAGTGGGGGAGGATGATAATAGCTGAATGTAAGGAAGGAATGTCCGCAAGTGGACCTGTCCAACACCAGAAGTTAACTGCCAAGCTCTGGTCTCTGTGCAGAAGTGCGGGGCGGGAAGTATTGAATAATCGTCCATCTGCAAGAACCAGTGAGCTCGGGTGCTTCCAGATCCCACTTCCTGACAACATGTGCTGCAAGATAAAGATGTGGTCAGCCCTGGCTGGTGTGGCTCGATGGACCGAGCCCTGGCCTGCGAACCAAAGGGTCGCTGATTTGATTCCCAGTCAGAGCACATGCCTGGGTTGCAGGCGAGGTACCAGGTAGAGGCAACCACACATGGATGTTTCCCTCTTTCCCTCCCTTCCCCTCTCTCTAAAAATAAATAAGTAAAATCTTAAAAAAAAAAAAGGTGTGATCAGCGGAGGATGGAAGCCTCAAATCCAGATTGCCCAGGGCCTGGACCACCACACCAGAGCTGCCAATCCCATGGGTGCTTCTCCGGCCTGGAAATGGGCCCAAGATAAGTGGGAGGCCCCCGAGGGTGGGCTGCCTCCAGCCTTTTCGTACAGCCCAGTACGCCCTACAGACATCATCGTTTTACACCCGTCATGAGGGCGGAAGGTGAAAAGCACTTCTTCCAACAGCAAAGACGAAGACACAGCTTCCTACAAAAAGTGGGAAATATTTTATCAGAAAAGTGTCTTCATAGGAATTGTCCCATCTAGCCTTCCAATCTCTGACGCCAGTTCTCAGAGATCCATCTGATTGTGTTTCTTTTTCTTCAGGAACAAAAAAGTGCCCCCCTCCCCCAGGACTGACCTAAACATGCTTGGTAACAGTGAGACAGGGAGATGAGCCAAGCCAAAGAAAGCTCTGAGAGTCTGCAGGACAGTCAGAAGTACTTGGTCACGCTTCCATATCCTGGCTCATGTTACAGCCAACTTTTGTTTACTGGCCTACAGATTCTCTTCCTGCCCTTCCCAGCTTCCTATTTTCATTTTCTTCTTTCTCTAGTTACTATTATCTCAGCACACAATGAACACAGACAACAGAGGAGCAGTGAAAACACTCAACTAAGTTACCTGCTAATGTTGATTACCTGATCCATCTGGAAAACAGAGAATGACAAGCTGACAAAGAATGGGGTGTACCTCATTGCTATTGATTTGGTTATCTCAAGCCCCCCCCCCCACCCTATTTCTCTCTGCGAAGGTTCAAGTCTGTGTGTGACCTCTAGGGAAGAAACCAGCCCTCAAAGGTCCCACTGAAGGGTGGCCAGACACTGCATGCCACTCCGCATGCCACTCAACTCTGTGGAATTCTGATGCACACGGTCAGAAAGAAAACCCAGGAGTTAATACTGGATCATAAGTCAGGTTATTTTTCTTCAGCCAGTTCAGCTACGCACTTTCAGGAATTAACAATGGGAGGTTAAAGCAGGATTTAAACCTGATCCCCCTCGGAAGACCATTGTATAAGCTGAGCAGGTGCCTCCATTCACACATTCCACCCTCTCGAGTTTCATGGCAGAGGCCTCACGACTCCCACACACCAAGCCAGCCAGCTCTCAGAGAGCCCAGTGGGAGCTGCCCCGGGGACAGGGACGGTGGGAGACAGTGCCTGTGCCATGTTGCAGTTCTGGTTTGGTTGAGGACATAAAGCAAGACAACATCAAAGAAGCAAAACCACAGCTATGAACAAGAAAACATACACGTACACAGAAGTAGCGGTTTGAGGTGATCATTTCAAAAAGGCCTGAGGGTCTGGCCTAACATGAAGGGTCCTGAGGCGGGTCTGGGCAGGAACCGGAAGTGACGACGGAAGCCTGGGTGCCCGGCAGAGACAGCAGGCTGGGCTGGCTGCAGGTCTGGGAGGCAGACTGTGAAGAAACCAGTGGATCAAAGACTGGGGAGAAACCGGGGGGGGGGGGGGGGGGGAGAGGCTACTGAACTCAGATCAGACTCACAGGTCAGGAGGGGAACACTTGCAAGTCACACTGGGCACCAGCACGAGGTCCACTCTCGGAATGGACGACAACCAGCTAGATGAGATGTCTGCACCTTCGCAGATCCTCACGCCCACTTGGGAGGCGGTAACATCGCCTCCGTTTTAGGAGTGAAGAAACCCATTAGCATCGGGCCTTTCATTACATCGCACAATGACTCAATGGTGGCCAAAAAGCAGAAAGAACCCAAATGTCCACCGATGGATGAGCGGATAAACGAAATGTGTCATAGCCCCACGAGGGAATATTATTCAGCCCCCAAAAAAACCCAATAAAGTGCTGATCCATGGCACACCATGGATGAACCTTGAAAACATTATGAGAGAAGCCTGTCATGCCAGCCACATATCGAATGATTCCATTTATACAACATGTCCAGAACAGAGAAAGAAATCCGGTTCGTGGTTGCCCAGGGTCGGGGAAGGAAAGAATGGAGAGTGAGGACGTACAGGGTGATGAAAATGCATTAAATTTACATAGTGGCGATGGTCACACAGCTGTGTGATATACTAAAAACCACTGACTCGTACGTTTAAAAGGGTGGATCTTACGGTACGGGAATTACAACTCAATAAAGCTGTTACTTAAAAAACCGCCTTGATGTAAATTTCTCTAAATATATTTGCTAGTCTCCCATTTTCATACAGGAAGTAGACTTGATTCAACTTAATCTTTATCAATAATTCAAGGTCATCGTTTTCATTATCGGTCAATGGGCACCATTCATTAGAATTAAAGTCACATGCCCCTCACTGAAATGCTTCTGAAGACCCCACACGGGCCCTCTTGTTCGTCTCCTGCCTGCAGCGCTGGCTGCCAGGCCGCGGGCCAACACCTACCTGCTGTAGGGATGCCCGCGCCCCACACTCAGCTGCAAGCCGGTGCTCGCGTCGTGCTCTGGGGCAGCCCTTTCCGACAGACACCTGGTGAGGCCCCGCTGCCCAGATCGAACAGAAAAGGGCGGGAGGAGATAACTTTGTTATCTTCACTTCCCCCTTGAAAGGAAGATTTATTTGACAAATTTACTCTTTCTCTGGAGACGAGGTTTGGGTGGGGGAAGTAGGCAAGTTTGGATGTAGGGGGCAAAGAGGGCTGGGGAAGGGGGCCCTACAATTGTCCGCAGGGTGCTCAGGGAAGGGCTCACTGCGGAGACAGGCAAACACAAGGAGGGGAGGGAACGAGCTGTGCGGTTACAGGGAGAACGTTCAAGGTGAAGGGACCGCAGAACAGGTGCAAAGGGCCTGCCTGACATGAGAGAGTGATGCCAAGTGAGGGAGCAGAGGCCAGAGGGGTCACGGGGAGGTCAGCTCAGGTAGTAACAACTCTGGCTTCACCCTGAGGGGAGGAGGAGGACGATTACCTCGTAACTACTGCAACGTCACCTTGTTACCGGAACACCATTTATTATCTGGTGTCTGTCACGTAACCCTGCTGGGTGGACTTAGCTGGACAGAGAGCTGAGTGTGGATAGAGAGCTGCGGTAGGAAGTGTCGTGGGGGGGTCTCCTGGTGGGTACACGCCTGGAATCCGCCTTTTGGAGGCAACATGAAGGAGATATTTCAAAGAGGTCATGAGGGACAGCACCGCCCATCTCACAGGGTGGTGCAGGAGGACACAGAAACAGTGACGACTGAGAAACTGGTCTCCCCCAGGTACTACCAGCACTCAGGCAGTAATAAAGGATGCGTTTTAGAGTAAGAAGCGGGCGGGGGGAAATGGGAAGGTCATCCCAACAGGATAAAAACTGCAGCTCCTGAGTACCAGAGACACGAACGTGGGACCTCCAAGCTTTCCAATAAGCTGGCAGAGGTTCTGTCACAAACCTCATTCTACGGCTGACAAGACGGAGACTTGGAAAGGCCCAGGGACTTGGCCAAAGCTGCAAAGCCAGCAGACAGGCAATGCTGAACTCCTAGCCCAGGTCGGCCTCACTTCATGGCTCTTTCTATGGGTCCAAATGCATGGAATTGCTGACAGCCACTACTTCTGAATGACAACAATGGCTGCTTCGTCTGGACTACACGGAGAGGCCTGGAACTCCTGGTCTTTAACCACAACAGAAGCTCTGAAAGTTCTCGATGGAGGCAGAACTTCTCATCAAAGTCTATGGTGGGTCCCTGTGAGTCGGGAGCACACAAGGTTTCCAAGCTCAGCTGTTGTCAAAATCACCCCAGGATTCCTTACAGATGCCCAGTCCTGGCCTTTCTGGACCAGAATATGCAGAGGTGAAGTCCAGGAATCTGCATTTTAAAGCAGAATCCCTGCTCCCTGCCACAATCCTTTCTGACACAATCCTTCCCACAAAGAAAGTCTGAAAAACTAACTGCTACACTACTCCTTTGGCAAATGGAAACAAAACTAATTTCAAGGGGTGCCCTTTCCAAAATGTTCCTAAGCACAAAAAGCCAGCGGAATTCAGTGCGTACGGGCCACCTGCAAGCCCTCTGCCTGAGGCTCCAGCCAAGAGTGACCACAGGAGAGCTACCTCTATACCCACTGTGTGCAGGCTTCCTGCACAGGGAGAAAGGGGAATTTTCAAGGCTCCATTCTGGGCAAGTTTCCTGGGCACCACTCTTTTTTCTAGAGACCTTCAGTGCTCAGACCTGCATGAGAGAGAGGCTGCTCCAGTTACAGACAAAGGACAAATCAAAGACACCGCTCTGGTTTACGAGAAGGGAGGTCTGGAGAGCAGCGAGAAGGCGGTGGCAAAAGCCACTAAGGAAGAGCCACTGACTCTTAGTGGATGGAAATCCTGGCTTGCGTTAGAGCCGGGTTTGATGGCAGCCAGGAACAACCCAAGATTTGGCACTAAAATCATGAGCAGAGTTATGTGCTTCTTAATTTCTTTTAAATATCTCAATTCTCTTATGTTGCTCAATTTTATTTTGATGATTATGACTGCCCCCCCACATCCCGGCCAACTACCTTAATCTTTAGTCAGATTATTGCTCACTTTGTTGAAAATGCTAGGCTCCAGGCTTCTGAAAATGAGGGCCACTTATGGACACAGGGTCTCTGCCTCAACCCTAAGACGGTGACTCTGCTCCCCTCTCCACACGGAAGGGAATGAATGCAGTGTAGACACCACCACTCACTGGCTGAGGCAGCCCTTCTGAGAGCAAACCCTTGGCCCTTAGGATCTCGTCCACCTCTCTCTGAAATACTCATCTTTAAAGTCTACCTTCTCAAGCTCTAGAAATGGTTTCAGCTACTTCAACTCTTTTTATAATATATTTTATGGATTATACCATTACAATTTTCCCCTTCATTCCTCTCCACTCTGCACACCCCTTCCACCCACATTACCCCCTTTAGTTCATGTCCATGTGTCATAAGTTCTTTAGCTTCTACATTTCCCATGTTACTCTTGCCCTCCCTCTGTCTATTTTCCCCCACCATCTATGCTATTTATTCTCTGTACCTTCTCCCCCCTTCTCCTCCTCCCACTCCCCTGTTGCTAACCCTCCATGTGATCTCTATTTCTGTGGCTCTGCTCCTGTTCTAGCTGGCCCCTTAGTTTGCTTTTGTTTTGGGTGTGGTTGTTAATAACTGTGAGTTTGCTGTCCTTTCACTGTTCATCTTTTTTATCTTCTTTTTCTTAGGTAAGTCCCTTTAACATTTCATATAATAAGGGCTTCGTGATGATGAACTCCTTGAACTTGATCTTATCTGAGAAGCACTTTAGCTGTCCTTCCATTTTAAATGAAAGCTTTGCTGGATAGAGCAATCTTGGATGTAGGTCCTTGCCCTTTCATGACTTGGAATACTTCTTTCCAGCCCTTTCTTGCCTGTAAGGTCTCTTTTGAGAAATCAGCTGACAGTCTGATGAAAACTCCTTTGTAGGTCACTGTCCCCTTTTCTCTTGCTGCTTCTAGAATTCTCTCCTTCATTTTAATCTTGGGTAATGCAATGATGATGTGCCTTGGTGTGTTCCTCTTTAGGTCCACCTTTTTTGGGACTCTCTGAGCTTCCTGGACTTCCTGGAAGACTATTTTGTTTGCCAGATTGAGGAAGTTCTCCATTATTATTTGTTCAAATAAGTTTTCCACTTGTTGCTCTTCCTCTTCCCCTTCTGGTACCCCTATAATTCAGATGTTGGAACGTTTAAAGATGTCCTGGAGGTTCCTAAGCCTCTCCTCATTTTTTTGAATTCTTGTTTCTCCATTCTTTTTGTTTGGTTGTTTCTTTCTTTCTTCTGGTCCACTCCATTGATCTGAGTCCCAGTTTTCTTTCCATCACTATTGGTTCCCTGTGCATTTTACTTCATTTCACTTAGTGATGCCTTCATTTTTTCATCTAATTTGTGACTAAAATCAACCAGTTCAGTGAACATCCTAATTACCAGTGTTTCGAACTGTGCATCTGATAGGTTGGCTATCTCTTGGTCGCTTAGAAGTATTGGCTCTGGGGCTTTGAGCTGTTCTTCTTGAGCCATAATGTTTTGGTCTGTTTGCGCCTGTTCCGTATGAGGGGCGGAGCCTTAGGTGTTCACCAGGGTGGGACAACCGGGTCACTGGGTTGTGATGCTGTACGTGGGGGTGGGGGCAGAGAAGGAGCAATGACACTTGCTTGGCTCTCTCCTGGATTTCTTTCCCTTCTGCCACTTCCTGCAAGCAAATTGGGCCCTTCTGGTGCTGGTTCCTGGGTGGGTGGGCTTGTGTACATTTAGGACCCTGTGGGTCCCTCCAACAAACTCTCCTGTAAGGCTGGAAGTCTCTCCCAGCTCCTCAGCCCCCACAAGTTTTTCCAATCGGTGCTTTTAGGCTTTATTTCCCATTGCTGGGTCCCTGGGATGCACAGTCTGCTTCACAGTCTGTTTTTTGCCTGGTTTATCTGTGCACAAATGTGTGACCACGGGCAGCCAACAGCCGTGTGCGCCTCACTGGGTCTGCTCGTTTCCTCCCTGGGCCCGAGGTCTGCTCACCCCACACCCGCCTGCACACTTGGGTCTGCCAGCCACTGTCTTTTCCTGCCGTGACTCCTCTGCACTGGACTCCGCCCCTCTTACCGGTCTGGATGAACAATTGTCTGACTTTTATACAGTTCAGTTTTCTGTCTGTTCTGGTTGTGTTTTTGCTTCTAAATCTTTGTTGTCCTTAATTTTGGTTGTGTGAGGAGGCACAGTATTTCCACCTACGCCTCCATGTTGGCCAGAAGTCTACTTCAATTTTTAATTACAAGAAAATATTGTTATTTTCTCCAATTCCGATCTTTCACAGTTATCTCTAAATGAATTTAACTGATGATCTCATGCTAAAGTAAAAGCTAACCATTGGCTGAAATATCTTGACTGCGAGCCACTTGCATTCCAGGCCAATGACTATTTATTGGGGAGCCGGTAGTTATAAACTCCAATCTGCTGTGGAAGGGTGTCCAAGTAAGAACCCTGACCAGCTCCCATCGGGCATTTCACGATGGGAGCTGGCTGAAGCCACCCCTCAGCTGGTGCTGATGGAGCACGCGCATGGCCACTCTGGGTGCCCAGGGTGGCCCTAGTCAGGGAGAAAAGGCTACACACAAAAACAGGGGACAACACAACATGTGTCATCTTGTTCACACATGGATGAGTAACATGTAGGAGGAACAAGGCAATAATACCACTCTGAAACAAACCAACTGTGCTTGTGAGGTACACAGAAGAAACTGTGCCGGCAGGCGGGCTAATGTGGAGTTCGGGTCATGGCCACTGCTGTTAGAAAGGGGACAGAATGTGATGGGGCACAGTAGGGAGGGGGAGCAGACACACGCTGGTACAGGGAAGGGGTAGGTTCGTCCAGCGGGGCGAGGCCAGACGTGGGAGGCCTCGCGAATGTGATCTGGAAGCTTAGACGTGGTGTGTGACGTGAAAGGGACCAATAGCTGATTCCCCAGGAGTGCTGTAAGTTATAAGATGATGGTGTTTTTGGAAGCTGAAACTAGTATTAATGGGCAGAGCAAGCTGAACGAAGGAAATGAAGGCAGGATGTTATCTCAATGAGATTTATGTCTTAGGATGGTTGCAACCCTGGCCCCTTGACACAAGTTTAGTTTCAAAAATGGTATCTGCAAACAGATTTGAGGCCCTCTCCTCTAATAACCTGCCTGGGGTTGCAGCTCCTAGGCTCCCCCAAGGCTCCGACACCGTGCTGGCCTCCTCATTTGTGACCTAGGTTCCCAGAGCCCACAAGGACTGTGGGGCCTCCCAGGCTAAACCAGCATTCCCTCCCTCCCGCTACATCTTCAGTCTCGTGTCCCAGCACTTGCTCTTGGGAGCTGGTCTCTGTACCATGTACTAGCTCTTCCCACTAGGCAGCCCATGTGGCTGGAATCAGCCAGGAACATGGGGCAGTGTGGGGTGTGGGGTGACAGCAGGAATGAGGCAGGGTGTTATTTCTGACTATATAAAAGTTAAATACCTTGCTGAACACCTTAATCAAAGAAACTGAGAAAACCGGCAAATAAAAAATAAAAAGACATGTGCACCGACACCCCCAAATGGATAAACCAGGCACAGTAAAGTGTGGTTATCCTGTGTGGTTGGAGACCGGAGTGTTCCAATGAATCGGATGTCCTGGCTAACCATGAGATGGCAAAGACACAATAAACACGTGCCTGGCTTTAGGAAAAAAAATCACCTTAGTTTTAGGTGTGCTCTGGGATTTGTATCAAGTATCTTCCCTTCCGCCACGGTAATCGGACCTCACAACAGCACGGGCAGTGGGGCAGCTATCATTCCCATCCGGCAGCTGGAAGCCAGGACCAACAGAGTGGACACTCTGCACGGTACCGGTGCAGGGAAGGATGGGCAGGGAGCCTGGCCACCTCTCCCCACTGGCCCCATCCCATCTGCCCAGACCCAGGCCTGGCAGCTCTACTCCCTATTTGTCCCCTCATTTCCAATGAGGCCTCAAGCCTTGCCTCTCTCTTTGCTCCCCTTCCCCACCCCAGAAAAAACACTCTCATCCCAAGCCCTGGACACAGGGTACATTCCTGCAGAATGCAAGTGCCATCACCACCTGACACTCCTACAGCAGGGCTCAAGGTCCAGACCAGACCTTGTGAATGGCAACAACACTGCACCAGGGTCCAAACACTGCCCAGGCCTCTGAACTGTGAGTTCGCTCCCCAGCCCTGAAGTTGACGGACAGTGCTCTGATTAACAGAACAAGTGATGACAATTCACCATGCTGTGTGCCTCACAACCAAGTTCAAAAATATGCTCTATAAACAGTTCTGTATTGCGCTTCTGGTGGCGGCTACACAAATCTCCACATGGAATAAAACTGCATGGGAAAATACAAACACATGCACAGTGAAGGCAAGTGAAAAACAGGGGGAACTGAACAAGGTCTGTGGTCTAGGTAACGGTAATGTACCATTGTCGACACTGAGCTGGAGCGGCCCATGGGAAACTGTGTGAGGAGTCCCCAGGACTCTGATGTACTATTTTTGCAACTACCTGTGAGTCCAATTATTTCAAAGGACAAAGCAAACAACAAACAAACAAACAAAACCCCAAACCGACAGACCCAGTCGTCCACACTCGGATCACTCTCACACCCACGAGGGCCTGTGAGCTGCCCGCTTGTCCAGGCCATCGGAAACTGGTCCTTGGAGCCCAGCTTCCATTCCTAACATGGGCAGCTCAGGCACCAGTGCAAGGCTTGCGCACTTCCAGAGTGACGGAGACAAGCAAGTCCCAGCGCATCTGACTCCAAGAGAAGCAGGTGGAAAACTGGTACTAGTTTGCCCACAGAGAGCCCGACAAGATTGGAAAGGCAGCTCTAGGATGGGTTCTTCTAAAGTATCTACTAATCTTTGACATCTTTGAAAAGAAGATGTGCAAGTCCATGTGAGCACACATGCATACACACACATGCACATGCATGCATGTCCAGACACACACATAGAAACACAGCCTAGACCCAAGGAGGAAAAAAAAAGTTACAACTATTAACTAAGTCAGTGATTTTCAAGACTGTAATCTGGAATCATCTCCATTTATGGGGACAGGAAAGGGCTATTACAAACCAAAGCTTCCTCTTCAGGGCCACAACCCCCTTGGCAGCCTGGGAAAGCGTATGGCTCCCCATCAAAATGCTATTAATGGCAAAAGTTAAATACAGAGCATTGCAAAGGAAACCAATTACAGTAAAATGTTGTTTCCCAAATATTTTTAAATTTGTTGCTATGGTAACACTTAACGAATGAAGTTAAGACCTAACAATATGTTTCACAAGCACCTTAATTCTACAGAAGCGACGAGGACAGCAATACCTGAGACACCTACAACTCTTAACACGCGGTAGAAACTCTCAGCCATTCAGTTCCCACTGGTGGCCAGCGCGGGTCCTGCTAATACGGTGTGCTTTGTTGTCTACGTCCATAATCAAAGGAAATGCAGAATTTCAGTTAGTGAAAATTAAACGTAATTTTTTCTGTCTAAGTTTTTGAAGCCCCCCAAATTCCTTCTGTGGGGTGACTCATGTGAAAAAGGCCTGGAGCCCTGGCTGGTGTAGCTCAGCAGATTGAGTGCTGGCCTATGGACCGAGGGTTTGCCAGTTCGATTCCCAGTCAGAGGCACATGCCCGATGCAGGCCAGGTCCCCCATTGCGGGTGTGCGAGAGGCAACTGACTGATGTTTCTCTCCCTCCTTTCCCCTTTCTCTATAAATGAATGAATGAATGAATACCTGAAGTTCAGCAGTCGATCTACAACTTCCGTGGGAATAAAACCCACTTCCTCTCCACACGTTACCAATGACATGTACACTCCAAAGAGGCACCATCACCTGCACAGCACCCCCGTCAGTTTTCACGAAACCACTCCGATGCTGTTTAACATCGGTGCCTGACTCAAGCCTTTGTCTTGGGCAAGGGAGCCCGTCTTCATAGCTTACCTCTCCTTTCAGCCTCTCAGCAGCTCCGGCTACTGTGAGGGAATTAGGGGAGCTACATCCAACTCTGGGGGGACCCTGAGCTTAAACAATCACCCTCTAAGTGGATCCAGAACCACAGAGCAGATGCCAGCGTGGCGGCACTTCGGTGCTGTGTGCTAACAAGCAGCCGGCCCTGGGCCCCTTGCTCAGGGTGATCTGATGCTGGGAGTGGATGCAAAGAAAAATCCAGCATGTGGATCCACCCACTGAGGTGGGAGCTTGGATAGCTTAGGGAAATGCTGAGTTGTATGCCCCCCAGTAGATAATGTATGTGTAAGTCCTAACCCCCAGTTCCTCAGATTTGACCTTATTCCAAGACAGGGTCTTTACAGAACGAATCAAGTTAAAATGAGACATCATCAGAGTGGCCCCAATCTAATGACTGGTGTCCTTATAAAAAGGGGAAACTTAAGCACAGACATACACAGAGAAAAGCAGATGTGAAGAGAACCAGGAGAAGCCATCTACAAGCCAAGGAGAGGGGTCTGGAACAGAACCTTCTCTCGAAGCCCCCAGAAGGAACCCGCCCTGCCAACACCTTGGTTTCAGACTTCTAGTCTCCAGGCTGTGAGAGAATAAATTTGTTATTTAAGCCACCCAATTCCTGGGGCTTTGTTACAGCAGCCTTAACAAATTAACACAACATTTGAAGTCAAATATACGGCCTGAAAAAAGAATATCTTTTTTCTCCTTTTTAACTCCTCACCTGAGGATATGTTTATTGATTTTAGGGAGAGAGGAAGGGAGAGAGGGGTAGAAAGGCAGGACTTGGGCGGAGAGAGAGAGGGAGAAACATCCGTATGTGCCCCAACTGGGGATCAAACCCGAAACCTTTTGGTGATGCTCCAACCAACTGGTCTACCTGGCCAGGGCAAAAAGGATCTTAATTCAGAGCCCACCACACTCTGTCTCCTTGTTTGTCACTCATCAGTTTAAAATTAGATCCTGTTCAGTCTGCTTCTGGCCTCTGGGCAGGAGGGATGGTCAAAAGCCAATTCTGTTAGATGACAGTCCTGGCGTGGAGAGTCCAAGGCGCGCTTCTGGCAGCCCTACCACCAGCCCACGGTCTCACTGAGGGCCCAACACCTCACCAGGCAAGGGCGTTTCAGTCCTTTCATTCAAATATTCAGTGAGGAGCTCGGGACTAGAGCAGTACTTCGCACACAAACTTGGCTGCCTATCAAGAAGCCCCTGGGGAGCTTTAAGAAAATTCCACCCAAGCCTGAGCCCCACCCCAGGCCAGCTGGATCGAAATCTCTGGGGGTGGGGGCTGGGCATGAGCATTTTTTAAAAGCTCCCCAGATGATTCTAATGTGCAGCCGGGGTTGAGAGCCACTGGACCCTCTGACCTTTGAGAGCCTTGCCTTTTCAGAATTCGGCGAGAGTGCACTTTGTGTTTATGTTAGTGGTTCTCAGGAGCGTGCTGGGCGCTGCCTCGGTCTGGTCTCTTTCAGGTCCAGTCCACAGCGGCCTGGACTGGAGACGAGTGGAGGAGTAATGCTGATGAACAGGCGAAACGACGGCAAAGAGGGGACAGTTAAAAATGATCTTTGCCCTTTCACTACGACACCAACTGACTAAGCTTTGGTTCCAAAGTGCTGGGAATTCAAAGATGAACCAGAAACAACTACCTAGACCTCCAGAAGCTCAGTCTCAAAACTACAACTGATGAATACACAGGGAGTCAAAACAGCAGGGAGTCAAGCCGCCATCCCACAAGGCAACAGAAGGTGACCCCAGAGATGATCTTAAAGGAGAAATAAGAATGCCTTCCATGAGGCCAAAAGAGTATGAGAAGGCTTGATCCATGATGGACTGAAATGATTTTGTTCAGCTAGAAATAGAGATGATACGTCTGCAGAGACCAAGATCGCATGAGAACCACTGTTCCATCAATCTGGTACCATCAGCCTGGTACTTAACAAGGGCGGCCTGGCCTGGGTAAGGAGGCAGTGCCCCACGCTGCTCTCTAACCTTCCAGCTAGGGCTGGCTGGCTTAGGCCTGTATCTGCAGAGCCTCCAGACCCCACTGCTGCTGCCGCAGGCCAGGGGTGGGGGTGGAGGTGGGGGTGGGGGTATGTCTAAATCCTAGCTATGCACCAACTTTTAAAAGGGAGATTTTAATAAATACATGTTCTGGGGCCCCACAACCTAGAGATTCTGGGCACAGGGGTCAAGCATGTGTACTTAAAAAATAAGTTCAGGTCTAAGTATAGGATAAGTAATTCTCAACCTTTGGGGTACCCCCTGAGCTTTTATCTCCCAATCTGTTTCTGAGGGCTGGCTGGTCCACCAGCTCTGGTTTGTGCTCCCAGGCCAGGGTCCTGAGACTGACCTGGCCAAGGGGCCACCCTCAGAGTGCAGGGCCCACCACAAGTTAGTCACCACACGTCCTCAGCCCACAGGGTGGAAAGTCATTCTCACCCTTTCACATGGACTGAACATGCACAAGGTACAAACAGGGGCTCCTTTCATGTCCCACGTGCTTCACATGTTAACCTCACTCTCCAGACTGAAGACCGCAACCAAAGGGTGTATTCATCCTCTGCACACAGCCTGCGTCCTCATTCCCTTCCTCTTCAGTCAGTGATCTGTGCCCAGGATGCAGAATTGGGGCCAGTCTTGGGCCCCCCAAAGAGCGAACCAGCCGCACCCACCCAGGTGCACCTCCCCTCACAGCTCAGGACCGAGCTTCTCACCTTCAAGAAAACTACGGCTTACAGACCGACTTCTGTTCCCCTCACAAGGGCCAATCACTTCGAGTTCTGGCACAGAAAACCAAGGACCCAAGTCACATTTTATAGACTTTATTTACCCTAAGAAATATCCTGAGTTCATTCATACCTCCAAACCACCAGAGAATCTGAAAATTTACCAGGAAACTGGGCAACTGCAACTTGTCCTGAAGACTCAGGAATAAACACTTCATTAAAGGAGAAAACTCCCTCTCTCTCCTAGTCGAAGCTGTTACTGTACTCAGGAGCAGGTGGGCAGAGGAGGTGGATTTTTTCCTGAGGGCAGGGTGGATGGTGAATCCTCAGCTAAACGGACCTGGCACAAGCTTCGAGCCAGCCCCACAGGGGCATCTGATCACCCGTGGGCTGGTGGACCCCACGTCCGTGCACCTAACTCTTCCACACCAGCAAGGGGAGCCCCGTCAGATCTCAACAACCACTGCTCTTACTACAGTTAAACAGGAACAATTTGTGGGTTCTTAATGATCTACTGGAACAAAAATTAAGCCTCTCAACTCTCTTTTTAAAAAAGATGTACCAAGACTTTAAAAGATGGGCCCAAATCCACTGTCAAGAGTATCCTGTGCACTTTTTTCCAGCGCCTCTTTCTCTGTCGGTAGGGTTGTTATTAAAGACAGCATTCCTTGACATTTAGAATTGATCTACTTCTTCCTCTAACACATAATTGTGAAGCACTGGACAAAGAGGAGTGTTTTCCCCATGAGCAGGGCAGTGGGGGTGAAATAGGTGACTACTGCACCGCAGACACAGTCAGGAGGCGCCGAGGAAGAACGCGGGGTTAAGTCATGCCGACCCATCCGTAATGACGGAGGCCTGAGGGGCCAGACCTCAGCACAGTTAGAACAACGGGTGAAGAAACGTGGGAGGCTTTCCGGAGAGTGAACTTAATTTTTATGTTTCTATCTGACATTAATAGGTACCAATAAAAATTTCTGAGATGACCATAATGCAGCCAACAAATCCTTGGGGAGAGTTGGAGGACCGAGCTATGGTTGCCAAAGGACAAGAGGTGGGAGGAAGGACATGACCACAGAGGGGTCAGGAATCTTAGGGATTTGAAACTATAATGGTAGTTACACAGATGTACATGTCAAAATTCATAAAACTGAGTGCCAGAGTCGATTTTCCTGTATGTTCCTTTTTTTTCTTTTTTTTTAGATTTAAAAGAAAAAATCAACAATAAAGCCTTTAGAGGAAGAAAAGTGCTGACTGGAGACAGGACAGGGTGGCTAACGCCCTTCCTCCCTGTGACAATGCGGCAGTGTCCTGGGGCTCCACCTGGGCTCACTCGGCCAGGCCCTCCTCAGGCTGACGGCTCGACACCCAGAGAACCAAGTGACTGTCAGTCAGAGCACCTGGGCAGGACGGAGCCACGGTGACAGATGTGCTTTGGGAGGAAGCTGGGTGCCGGAAGCAGCAGATGGAGAGAGTGAGCAAAGACAGACATTGTGAGGGGCAGAAGGAAACTGGCGTGACCGGAGGGGGCTGCCAGGGCGGCGTGACCGGCAGGATATTTGTTTCGGGACCTGGCCTGCTGCGAGGCAGCCTTGAAGAGCCAGATGTCACACTTCTCCTTAAGCATCCCCTTCATCAAGGCTTCCACAGGCCTTGGGCCAACAAGGCCTGAATACGGTCTTTAATTTCTTCAGGGCTCCACCCATCTCTGATGCTGAAGGGCCCGTACGGGTATAGACCCCAGTCCAGCCAGGGCAGGCAGTGTATGAAAAGCAGTAGGAACAGTCACGCCTGTCTCTCTTCACCTCCCACCAGATCTTCCAGAGAGCAGGCAGCCATAGATGCCCCTCATGGTCTCCAGGTTCATTCTGGAGAGACATCACAGAGGTAGCAGACAATGACCAACACATAAGGTGCTGAGAAAAGACAAAGCAGGGGGTGGGGAGGAGGGGGTTCCTGAATGACCAGAGCAGCCAACGGCTAGACCTGGCAAGCTCTGAATGTGTGCCTCACACGGGGCAAAGCGAGTCTCCGTGGATGACGACAGGGGTGCAGACCTGGTTCCCGAGGGTCAGTGTGGGCCAGGGTGTTCTGGGAGTCAGGACAGCTCCAGGAGGACAGCGGGCCTGGCCGAAGGCCACGAAAAAGGACGACGGGGTAGAAGAAGCTGCAGAGACTGCGGAAAAGCCAGGAAGAGTTTCCTGTCTTGAACGCCAGTCTCTCTCATTCCAGGAATCCCCTCTTCCTGAAGCTCGAGCCTGCTGCTGTTTATTTACACAAGGCTGAACCCCACCTTCCAGGGCACTTGCAAAGCCCTCCTCTGCCACAAAGCCCGATTGTACTACCACATCCTCACAGCCAACTCGGACAGAAACTTGCCTGAGGGAAGACAATTTGTACCAGAGGTGGAAACAGTCAGATATAAAGGCCCAGCTGGTCAATAACTGGGTCCTTTGTTAGGGTGGGAACAACCTTTCTAGGGACAGTCGGGAAGGCGTGGTGGCAGGGGTTCCGGCCTGTCTCAATGCCAGGAGGCCCTTCGGCAGGTGAGCTGTGGCTATTTGGTCTTGGACCATTTTCAAAGAACCAGGCCTTACCGCAGGCCCAACCAAGAGATAAATCAGCCTGCTATTCTGCTCAATTATCCACTTACAGAGAGGCATAACATTTTATCAAAGCAGGACACATGGATGAAAGATACATCCACAGCAGAAAACCCCAGAATTTTTTTTTCAAGGAGACAGGAAACTTTATCATCCCTCAAAATTAATCTAGCCTTAAACTATAGTGATTTTGGCACTTCAAACACAATTTTTCTTAGGACTTGAAATGTGGGCTTTCTTTCTATGTTTGTCAAACATTTCTTGGCAAAAGATTTGGTCAGACATTATTTCTCAACAGGTTCCTATCTCCCCACAACAAAAGACATCTGAACTGTGCTAACATAGCCCACAGAAAAGTGGGGCCTCAAAGCTCTGGACAGGTTTCAGAGGCACGCGGAACATGTAATGGTCTCCAGGAACACAAACCCACCAGGACAGAGGGGTCTGGGACAGAGGGGAAGAGACTGCCCGTGTTCTAAGGTGCGCACAACAGAGGTGGCGCAGAAGCCAATGAAGTCCATCTGTTGGCTGGTCGGTGCCTGAGGTTTGGCTACAGGAGCAGAAGTCCTGCACTAGGCGGAGGGCGGCTCTGGGCCGATGTTGTGGGCCATACCTAGCTTTCCACAGCCCCTGCCTTCTGCTCACACAGCCAGGACTTAGCTCACACGGCTGTTCGGCTGGTTCTGTGTGTATACCTGGGGGTATCTAAAGCTGACCTCCCTAAGAGGTGACTCTGGACCTTCCCTCCGTCCCGAGGAATGCTCGCTTTCCTCCAGGCCCTCCACGCAACCCTCTGACAAGTCCCCAGCCTCTCTCCATCCCAGAAAGCACTTCTAAAGCCATGCCTGCTGTCTGCACAAATGATGAGTAATTACCACTAATTGCCCCTCACCTCTTACTAACCCCAAGACCTCCCCTGAGCAGGGAAGGAGGGAGGAAGGAAGGGAAGGCAGGAAAGCCAGTCAAGGTCTCTTCTGTCCAGCACCCCCAACTCCCCCTGGGGGCATGCAGGTCAATTTGCCACCAAGCTTCCTGCTCTCCACCCAGATGCCTCCTCAGCAGGTGCCATGGACTCTCCCGAGGTCGGTGCAGCCAGAAATTGCAGGTTCTGTTGTTCTGGGCTTCTTAGAGACGAACTTCAGCCATTACCAGCAGCCATTTGTAAAGTGGAGCCTAAGAACACAACTACTGAAAAGAATCCTCGGGTCAGCCAGTCCAGCATCTTCACCTGTGCAGGCCACAGCCCTCGTTCACACAAGCCATCAGCGTGGCCCAGGGAGGGGCCCCATGGCAGCAGCTGGGCAAGTCTGGGGTCGATGCCTGTCCCCGCCCTGGACTGCCCAGTGAACGCAGGCGAGGGTCTTGGTCTCTCTGCGCCTTGATTTCCTCTAGAATAAGGCAGGAATAACCAGTCCACCTGCAGGGTCACTTGGTGGATTAAATGAGTTTCTGCATGCAACAGTCCTCTGGGACACAGATAAACACTCAAAGAATACAGCTGTTATCACTGAAAAAAGTACTGTTCAGAGAGAGGAGAGACTCAGGTATCAGTTCTGCTGTTTCTCACTAGCTTGGTGACGTTAGACATTCGCTTCGCCTTTCCAGGCCTCAGTTTCCTCAACTGTAACTAAAACCCAACTAGTATCTCTAATGTCCCTTGTTTAAAAAAAAAGAGAGACACACGCGTAATAATATGATGCGTACTGTGTCACAGTGAAGAGGTAATAAGCAGGGTGAGAACAGGGAAAACTAAACTTCTGTGTACAGAGCCCTTGCCATGTGCTCCTGGAAACTTTACGGGGACTGAGACTACAAACATACACAGTACTTTTGAGCTTCTTTACATCTGTAAAACGGTTACTGTGCTCGTAAAGACTGCCTGCAGACTTAATTTGGCTTATGCATACAGAGTCCCATTTAATGCCTAAACCTGCCAGGCCCCAGGCTCCCAGCTCCAGTCAAGAATGTGCTGGGGAACTCGGCCGGGGGAGGGGAACACAGGGGGATTCTGTGTGCGCTCCCTCCCCAGCACAGGAGCCCTCGCCTGGAGCACTCCGAGGAAGGGGGGACCGAGCTGCCCTGGGCAGCAGGCCGCTGGGGGTCATTCCTATGAAGAGGGCATTTTGCCAAACGTGTTAGTGGATCTGACTAAACCGTTTTCCCAGTTCAGAAGACCTAGTGGCTTGGTGAACGAGGCTCGCGTGCACGGACAGGAGACCACGGGTACGTATCTACCAACCTCGCTAATGTAATTCAAAATGAAGAGTCATCATAAAAATGGAACACAGAGGTAAAAAGGAGATGAACATGTGCTTCAAAGACAATTCTGTTTACCTCGAGCTTTAAAAAACAAGAATCTTGAACTCCCTTTACATCTCATGATGACTTTTTTAACATTTGTTTTTAATTTATCCAAGATCATAATCTTCACTGAGGACACATATGAGCCAAGCTTGAACTTGAAAACCAAGCTGGGCCTTTTGTTCTGCCTTTGTTAATTAGTATACAAAGAGGCATCTGATTCCCCCCCCCCCCCCCCCGTCTTAAACACTGATTCCTATTTATGGAGAATGGGCTACAGCTGGGCCTCTGGGAAATGGGCCCTAGACAGGTATCAGGAAATTAAGGCCCTAATACTGGGTGATTCACTGCGGACACCGAGACAAGTTATTTCAAGCACTTAGCCTCATCTTTAAATACACTGATGGTTTTCTGCTAGCTGGGTGCACTGAGTAAATGAAGTAGAATTAGGAAGATCTACAGCATTCTAATTGTTCACACTGAAAATGAAGTACTAAGTACGGCAGTACCACGGACCAGTGCAAGATGCCCAAGCTGGGTTTTGTGGAGCACTCATCCCAGGAGATACTACTTGGAGATAAAGGGTCTATGGTTCCTTCACTCATCCAACCAATATTTACTAAGGACCCTCCGTAAGCCTGGTGCTGAGAATACAACAGAGCAAAACAGACCCTCTCCTTGCCTTCTTCAGCAGGTTCAGGATCCAGAGGAAACAGAGTGTGTATCCGATAACTATTAGGCCACGTATTTACCAGCGGTGAAATTTGTTCCCGTACAGGTAGCCCAAAATTTGCAGCAGGAAACTGTACCTAAACTGAGGGGCAGGGAGTATGAAGGGAGACTTCTCTGTGGGTTGGGGAATGGGGTGGAGGGCAGTATTCTGAACACAAGGAAAGCTGGGGGACCCTACACAGTACACTCCCCTCTAAGAGATGCATGGTGCATGAGCAGCTCTGCAGAAATGAAGCCTAGGATGGCCTACCGACTGGGTTGGCCGAAAAGTTTGTTTAGTTTTTTTCTGTAAACGACAATTTTCGTTTTCACCAATAACTTTATTGATTTGAATATCCTGAGTATGTCGGCTATCTCCCATGTAGTATAATGCTGATTGTTTTCAATTAATGTCTCAATTTGATCGTTACCAACTTCAACTGGTCTGCCTGACTGTACAGCATTGTCCAGTGAGAGGTCTCCAGCACAAACTTTGCAAACCACTTTGGACACATTCGATCAGTCACAGCACCTTCTCCATACACTGCACAAGTGGGGTTTTTTTGCATGTCAGTTGCGTTTTTACCTTTCTTGAAATAAGAAAGCATAATATACTGAAACCGTTGTATTATTTCCATCTTTAATATTAAAATGGCTACACAAAAATTCACCAATTCTGATGTTTTTTAAATGCACCTGGTAGGAAAGCTGTCACAACACAATTTAACAAAATCGTTTCAAATGACGTTAAAGTCAACTAAGCGCTACTAGAACCATCTTACAGAAAAAACAAATGGACTTTCTGGCCAACCCGATATAACATCCCGAGGATGTCACTCTGGGAAATGCTGCAAGAGGCGCTACTGTTCTCACGGCCTATACAAAACTTCTGTATAAAACAAAAGCTCTTGTTCGTGTAACTGGGAAAACTATCACGTGTCCTCTCAGAACAGCCCAAATACCTTGGAGTTGCTAATGAAATTCTAAAGTGTTTTCCTTGGCACAAGCCTCTAAAACATATAGCATCCACGTCTCCCACTACCACAGATGAAATTAAGTCCACAGCTACAAACCAGTAGGCCAGATGAAAAGTTCCACCTCTAGCACAGGCATCTACTTTATTTTTAAAAGTATGTATAAACCTTAATACTGGCATGAATTGAGAGAACTGTCATGAAAAGTAAAATAAAAATGATCAACCAACAATGATTAACTTATCAAAGACTATTCCATAAAAGATACTATAAGTAAACAATGATTTCCTATGTTCCCCTAAAAATGTCCAAAAGGAAGACAGGCTTTTGCTGTTTATTACATACTATGCATTAAAAAGGGGAGTGTAAGTAATAACAAATATTCATACACATGCAGATTTTACGTGCAAGGCACTGTGCCAGGGGCAACATCAAGCTAAAGGAAAATATGGCAGCAGGTCCCAAAGCATATGGACCCCAGAGACCTAGAATTCCAACACTGAATGTAAGTAAGTGCCCAGGGAATGGTGGAGTACGGAGGGAGACTAAACTTTAAAGGGGCTAGGGAGATCCTGAAAACCTAGAACCACTACAGCATGTGATAACTTGACCCTAACAATGCCCCTACTGTGTGCCGGACACTGTTCTACATGCTGTGTATAACCTTGATTAATCTTTGCAACTATGAAGTAGGTCCTAGGTATATATCAAAATATGGCCTCCGACTCAGAGTTCCATGGAAATCTGTTACTCAACAATGGCTCCAACTTGAGAGACCTGGACTTCTGTCTGACCAACAACCATGTGGTCGGAGGTGACCAACATACTTCATGAATGTGACCATGTGAGAAATACAGAAACAAAGCATGTTGTATTTGCTGTCATTACCTCAACATACCCTTTCAAAAATAGGCAGGTGAAAATTGAGTGAAAATCCCCTTATGAGCTTTATCTGTTTGAATGCTATCAGCTGGCAGAAGTATATATGTATATTTTAATTAAAAGAATAAAATATAAGCATGAAAGATATTAATTTTATATAGGAAGTAACTGTAATGTACAGTTATTAAATAAAGAGGATTAGGAACAGTACATTCAAAAAGATTATATACTTTTAGAGCAGAAAAGTGTTCTTTTAAATTGCAACTGGCACATACTCTACGGTTGACTTGAACAACACAAGTTCGAATGCGTATAAATATGTAGACCCGCCTAGTTCAAAGTGGTTCTCAAGAGTCAACTGTACTTCTAAACTCTACGGGAATGCTGGGTGTTCTCACAGCAGTAAACAGAGTATCATTTAGGAGAGGTATAGGCACCCCTGCTGGTCAGACTATTGTTTCCACGTAACCTATTTCACTAAAAATGGAATCAGAGTTCCTTCTAGAAATGTTGGGCTCCAGGTCCAGGGCAAGAAATGCATGGGTGCTCCTGAAACGACCAGCCACTCCAGTAAGCAGGGAACATCAGAGACCACGAGGACTCTGGAGCCAACCCGAAGGGGCTTCCACTAAACACAGGCAATTTGAGTGTCAGTAAGGATAATTATAAGTGGATGGAAATATATTACATAGATGTAGATACATCAGTTTATATTTCAAAAAATAACTTCACGGGTTACCTTTGAAAGGTAACAGGAAACCAACTGAAAACCAGTAAGTAAATAAAGGGAAAGAATCAAGCTTTCCCTGCTTTTTCAAGCTTCCATTGCTTTTTTCATAAAAGCAATGCTCTGCTTTGCTCTGATCTAGAGCACAGGTCAGAAAATGTTTTCGGCAAAGTGCCAGATCTTTTCAAACCTGTAGGCCACATATGTAACTACTCACCTCAGCCCTTGTAGTGCAAAAGCAGCCACAGGCAAACTACAAATGAATGCATGTGGCTATGTTCTAATTAAACTTCACTTACAGAAATAAGTACTGAGTTGGATTTAGCCTGTGGACCTTCGTCTTTGCTGACCTCTGATCTAAGGTAACTATTGGGTTGGCCAAAAAGTTCATTTAGGTTGTTTTTTTAAAATATTTTTTATTGCTTATGCTATTACAGCTGTCCCAATTTTCTCCCTTTGCCCCCCAGTATCCCCATTCCCTCCAGCAACCCCCCTCTTAGTTCATGTCCATGGGTCATGCATACATGTTCTTTGACTACTCCATTTCCTATACTGTTCTTAACATCCCCTGTGTATTCTGCATCTACCAATTTGTACTTCTTAATGCCTGCACTTCCCCTCTTGTTCCCTCTTCCTCCTTCAAGTTGATAACTCTCCAAATAACCTCCACATGATTTTGTTGTTTGCTTAGCTTTTTAAATTCAATTGTTGATAGCTGTAAATTTATTGCCAATTTAATGTTCATAATTTTTATCTTCTTTTACTTAAATAAGTTGCTTTAATATTTCATATAGTAATGGCTTGGTACTGAACTCCTTTAGCTTTACCTTATCTGGGAAGCACTTTTATCTGACGTTTAATTCCAAATGATGGCTTTGCTGAATGAAGTAATCTAGGTTATAGGTCCTTGCTTTTCATCACTTTGAAAACTTCTGGCCAGTCTCTTCTAGCCTAAAAAAGTTTGAGAAATCAACTGATAATCTTATGGGAACTCCTTTGTACGTGACTGTCTGCTTTCAGATTCTCTTTATCCTTAACTGTTGGCATATTAATTATGATATGTCTTAGTGTGGTCCTCTTCGTGTCCATCTATCTTATTTAGGACTCTCTGTGCTTCCTGGACTTGTCTATTTTCTTATGAACTTAGGGAAGTTTTCTTTCATTACTTTTTCAATGAATTTTTCAATTTCTTGCTTTCTCTTCTCCTACTGGCACCCCTGTGAGTCAAATGTTGGTATGTTTGAAGTTGTCCCAGAGGTTCCTCAGCCCTATCCTTGCTTGTTAGATTCTTTTTTTCCTTAGTGTTCTTATCGAATTTTTTTTCTTATGTTCCAAATCATTGATTTAATTTTTGGCTTTATCCACTCCACTGTTAATTCCCTATAAATTTTTTTTCATCTCACTTAGTGTGACCTTCATTTCTGCCTGGGTCTTTTTTTATGTTGTTGAAGTACCCAGTGAGTTCCTTGAGCAACCTAATAACCAGTGTTTTGAACTCTGCATTTGATTGATTGCTTATCTTCTTTTCATTTAGCTCTTTTTCTGAAGTTTTGATCTGTTTTTTCATTTGGGCCATGTTTCTTTGTCTCCTCATTTTGGTGGCCACCTTGTATTACATAGAGCTACTTTGACTCCATCTTTGCAGCGTGGCCTATTTTTAAAAAGTACATCAGCCCTGGCTGGTGTAGCTCAGTGGATTGAGTGAGGGCCTGTGAACCAAATTCAATTCCCAGTCAGGGCACATGCCTGGGTTGCAGGCCAGTTCCCAGCAGGGAATGCACAAGAGGCAACCATACATTGATATTTCTCTCTCTCTCCTTCCCTTCCCCTCTAAAGATAAATAAATAAAAATCTTTAAAAAATAAAGTAAAATGTCTGCAGTAATAAAAAAACTTACTTAAAAAAAAGTGCATCACTAAGTTGGATGGGGCAGAGCCTTAGGTAAACACTCAGACAGGGCAATCCACAAGAATCCAAGTTGATGGAGTGTTAGATATGGTCCCACAGCTCCGTGGCTTTGTGTAGGGGGAGGGCTCAGAAAGGGGACAATGGCTGCTGCCTCACCTTTGGAGTTTTGTCCAGGAGGAAGCTGTCCCTCGGCACTTGCTCTGATGACAGACACTTCCATTTCTCCCTGTATGCCAGCTCTTCAAGCTGCTGCCTGTGCTGAAGCTCAGAGGGCGAGTCTACATAAGCCCTAAGTCCATTGTGGGCCCTTTAAGAGGAGATTCCTGGAGCTCCTGCAGTTTCTTCCGCCACTCCAACCCCCACTGGTTTTTACAGCCAAAAGCTATGGGGACTTATCTTCCTGGCACTGGAACCCTGCAGCCCAGGGTGCAGGGTGGTCTGGTGTGGGGCCGGGATCCCTCGCTCCTGAGGGATCCCTCTCCATTTTTATCTACCACAACTGGGTATGGGACTGCCCATCCCCCATCTCCGCCACTGTAATATCCAACTGGATGAATGTGACTTCTTTAATTCCTTGGGTGTCAGATTTCCATACAGCTCGATTTTCTGATGATTCTGAGTGAAAGCTATTTAGTAGTTTAGTTGTAATTTTTGCTGTGGTTGTGCAAGGAGATGAGCCATATCCATGTATCTCTTATACATCAATGTTTCTCTCCCTCTCTTTCTCCTTCCCTTCCCCCTCTCTAAAAATAAATCAATAAAAAATATTTTTAAAAGATTTTATTTGTTTGTTTCCAGACAGGGAAAGAAGAAGGAGAAAGAGAGGGAGAGAAACATCAATGTGTCATTGCCTCTCACACGCCCCCCTACTGGGGACCTGGCCCATAGCCTGGTTCAGACTGGGAACTGAACTGGTGACCAGGTTCAAGCACTCAACCCACTGAGTCACAGCAACCAGGGCTAAATAAAATACATATTTTTATAAATTGGTGAATTTAACTTGGCTGCTGTGGCTCCGTGGACTGAGCACCAGCCTGGGAACCGAAAGGCTGCTAATCTAATTCACAGTCGGGCACACGCCTGTGTTGTAGGTCGGGTTCCCAGCTGGGAATCTCTCGCACACTGACAGTTCTCTCCCTCCCTTCCTCTCTCTCTAGAAATAAATAAATAAATAAAATCTTTAAAAAATTGGTGAATTTTTGTGCAGCAATTCTAATATTGAAGACTGAAGAAAATATGCAGCATTTTTTCCATATTATACTTTATTATTTCAAGAAAGGTAAAAATGCAACCGAAATGCAAAAAAAAAGATTTGTGCAGTGTATGGAGAAGGTACTATGACTTGGTGAACAGGTAAAAGTTTGCAAAACTTTTGCAAAAATTTAGTGGTTTGCAAAGTTTCTTGGTATAGTGACATTTTGGCCAAATACTTCTTTGCTGTGGAGCTGTCTTCTGCATTGGAAGGTGTTTAGCAGCGCCCCTGGCCTCTTCCCACTAAAAGCCAATAGCGGGAGATAGGTGACATACTCAAAATGTCGAAATCAATAGTTATTGGTGAAAATAAAAAATGTGTCTTTTATTTTACAAAAAAACTAAACGGACTTTGTGGCCAATCTTGTACAATAAGAGTTGATGAGGAATAGTTTCTCTTTTAAAAACATCACAGCTGATAGGTGAAGGAACAATACAAATAGACTATCACCATTTTTGAAACTGCAAATGAAATAATGGATGTGGGTGATGATCATCAGTGGCTGCTAATATTACAGAGACAACCTGATGCTAAGAGTCTCCTGATGTCAGAACAACGTCTATGAAAGTCCTGAAAAAAATTAATGTAAAAGGAGAGAAAAACAGAAGACCCTGAGGCTTGATCAAAAATATAAATTAAGCTAACACTTTTCAAAAACTACAGGGGAAAGGAAAAACATGTTAAAAGATATCATGGGGTTGCATTTAACAAAATCCAGACTGTGAGAAACTCCACAGGAGGCATCATAAAAAAATAAAAACCAAACTAGGAAGTTCTTTACATCCTATTGAGAATGCAGACCTGAACATCAATTGGCTACCTGAATATTTCACAAGGTTTCAAAACTATATATCACAATTTTGTGACAAATCATCTTTGATTCAGACATAATAAACACTATAAAAATCTATGAAAGAAACTTTTATTAAAAATGAGAGCAAAAATACCTTTTTCCTTCTTATTTAACATTCACGAATATACTACAGTCCCAGAAACAACCTAGCAACTTATAGAACTGAGAAATAACTGTTCTTGCACTACGATGTCAAACTTTAAAAATCTGACCATTAATTTGGCCACTACCACAGAAATAACTGTTTCTGGCAAGCCACACCAATGAATAACAAAACCAGTGGGCGACAGTTTGGTGAGAAATAGGATATATACTCACAAAGGAGCTCCCCACAGGATACATGTTAATTACAAAGAGGAAAAATAGAAATTTTTTGCAGAAAGTTGGCAGATATTATTTTTACCTAGTGATCAAAAAGCAACACCACCTGTAATGGGAAAACTGATGGCTCCTTGGGAGGAGACACACTTGGAAGTCCATCGCAACCCCACACCAACTCTGCGGTGTTCTTGCCCAAAATACACAACCTGAATCTGCTCGTGAAGAAACATCTGAAAAAGGCAAAATTCAATGTCCCTTACCAAATAAATGGTTTGTAATCTCCAAAAGTCAAGAATAGAAGAGACACATTCCGGTGGAAAAACCATCCTAGACAGAAGGAGACTGAAGAGACAATGAAGTAGAACATGTGCCCCCGGAGTCATCCTGCCTGGACCAACCCCTAGGCCTTTGCTACAAGAGACACTGGGAAGACAACTGGCAAAACCTGCGTAAGGTCTGCAGATGAGACAACAGGACTACCTCTGTGTTAATGTCCTGATTTTGATAACTATATTGTAGTAAATATCGTTGGTTTTAGAATATGCACATGGGAGTTGGGGGTGGTAGGAGAGGGTAAAAGGGGGAAACTTGACTTGGGGTGGTGATCACAATATAAAATACAGATGACATATTATAGAATTGTACACCCCAATCTTATTAACCGATGTCACCCCAACAAATTTAATAAATAGAATTTTTTTATAAAAAGCCTTGGCTGGTGTGGCTCAGTGGATTGAGTGCTGGCCTGCAAACCAAAAGGTCACCGGTTCAATTCCCAGTCAGGGCACAAGTATTGATTGCAGGCCAGGTCCCCAGTTGGGGGCGTACAAGAGACAATTGGTCAATTGTGTCTAGCACACTGATGTTTCTCTCCTCTCTCTACCTCCCTCCTCTCTCTAATAGTAAATAAATAAAGTCTTTAAAAAAGAAAAAAGGAACAGATACATGAAGTTATCTAGGAGTAAAGGGGCACTGTGCCTGCAACTTATGGTCAAAAGCTACAGAAGGTCAGAAAGATAAAGGAAATGTGGTCAACGTTAACATTCTGGGAAATCTAGAGAAAACTACATGGGGATTATTCATATTATTTCACATCTTTTTCTGTCTGAAACTGTTCCAAAATAAAAAGTTAAATTAATTCGTATAGATTCAGGGCGGAGCACAAGTAGGTTTGCAGCTGTGAGTAAGCAGAAGTTTATTCTTATTACTTACAAATTAGCGCACTGTCTTCCACACAGACAGCTGCACACCTCCTTGTGCCCCACCCCGTACATGCACAGTTGACCCCGGAGCAGGGGTTTGAAACGTGCAGGGGCAGCTGTGCATGGAATTTTAAAAGTTTGTGGCTGTGGGTTTCCTATCTGAGGACTCAGCCAACTACTGATTGAAACCGGTATTTTCACATTCCAATCCGCAGTTGCAAAGGACCAACTGTAGTTACGTTTCTGGGGAGTCCAACTTTATACCTGGACTTATGGCTGTGTGGGGGTCTGAGCCCCCAACCTCCCGTGTTGTTCAAGGGTCAAATGTACACAAGTTCCAGATGTATGAATTAATTGTGTATATATGTGTATATATATTTATCATCCTGTTGGTAGTCATTTGATCAAGAACTCCCAGAGCCCTGACCAGTGCAGCTCGGTTGGTTGGGCCTCATCCTGAAAAACAAAAGGTTGCCAGTTCAGGGCACATGCCTGGGTCACGGGTTTGGTCGGGGACTGTATGAGAAGCCACCAGTGGATGTTTCTGTCCCTCTTCTTCCCTCCCTTTCCCTGTCTCTAAAAGTAAATAAAAAACATTTTAAAAACTTGCACAAACTGGCCATTCTGTTACAGTGATATGTAAATCTTTGGGAGGGGAACTGATAACCATATAATTTAAAACCTGCGCTAAGTACTGAGGCTGGTGCAGCAATTACTTCTGTTCAAGCACTTCTGATTTCCCCGGACTGTGCCACGCAATCATTTCCTATAAAGACATTTTAAATGCTGCAAGGAAATATCCACTTATCAAAATATTGCCTTAAATTTGTGGGCCACCAAACATCTTAATAAAATAATTCTGTACATTATTTTGATGACATTTATTATTTTTTATGCCCCCAAGATTTGTTCTATGATGTTGAGATTTGACTTTAGCCTTGGACAAATAAATCCTGGTTTTAAAATGAAGCCCATACAGCCAAAATGTTCATTCCGTGACCCTCAAATATTAACATTATCCCCATTTTGCGGAAGACAGCCCTGGGGCACAGGGGCACAGAGCCAGACCACGGCTGGCCTGGGATTCAAGGGCCTGTGGCCAAACCCGAGTCCCATACCCCTAGGGGAAGGAATGGCCTGTCAGTGGGGTATGCTATGCTCCTCATCCATCGGGCCCCGGGCTCTCTCCACCCATTTCCCCTCCCCTCTCTTTCGGTGCAACTGCTCCTCAAGGAGCCCCCAACTCCAGACCCTCAGCACCTGCTGCATTAACTCTCCTTAGGAGAGCCCGAGAACACCCTTCTGAAGACGACCTATTTCCCATTCAGAACCTTTCAGCACCAGTGTCTCCCTGACAAGCATTTTATAACAGAAGAGCTCACATTGTAAAAGAAGTATAAAGTGTTATCTCACATATCTCTAATGTTCCTCCCATATGCATCTCACCTAGAAAACAGTTTAAATAAATAATATAATTAATAAGCAGTCTTATCCAATTTACATATAAAATAATATTCACACCTGTACAAGAAAGTGGGGGCTGGTCAGGAGTAGGAAGCAGGCAACAGATCAAGTCAACGGATGTACATAGAGTATTAGATATCGGCCCTGACTGGTGTTGCTCAGTGGGGTGGGCGTCGTCCCACAGACCGAAAGGTTGCGGTTCGATTCTGAGTCTGGGCACTTGCCTGGGTGGTGGGCCAGGTCCCCAGTAGGAGGCGTGAAAGAGGCAACCTTTTGATGTTTCTCTTGCAAATCAATGTTTTTTCTCCCTCCCCCCTCTAAAAATAAATAAACAAAATCTTTAAAAAAGTAAATAATATTAGATATTGTGGTATCTAAGGAGCCAAGTTTACCACCTCAAGATGTCACAAGAAAAACATGAAGGAAACTGAAGGAAAAATACAAATTAAATGGATCTGCAGAGCACAGAAAAGCAAAGAAAGATAAAGACTACAACGATCACCATCTCCAAAACTGTAAAGAGACCAGCCATTAAAAGGGTCTGACTATAGCCCTGACCAGTGAGGCTCAGCTGGTTAGAGCATCGTCTGGTAACTGAAAAGTCACAGTTTTGATACCCAGTTAGCACACATGCCTAGGATGTAGGTTCACTGCAGACTGGCATGCATAGGACAGGCAATCAATCCATGTCTCTCTCTCACATTAATGTTTCCCCCCCTTTCTTCTCCTCTCTCTAAAAATCAGTAAACATGTCCACGGGTGAGGATTACAAACAAAAAAGGAGGTCCGACTCTACTCCAGGCAGAAGCAGCAGTGAAAAGTGCCTCCTAAGTGCAAGGGGTGGAAACGCCACAGAAAAGAATGAATACGGAGATGTTACTCAATATCCGTCTTTTACTGTGTAGGTGTACATGCCATTTCTTTGTGCAACTTTCAGTAGAAGGGGAGCTGCATCACTGCGGCTGGAATGATGGCTCTGCCACCTTTTAGAGAGCTGACTCTAGGCCCCTCAGTCTCAGCTTCCCTGCGGGTACCACAGATTGTAATCGCAGATGGGCCTGTGTTCAGCGTGGGAGACGGCGGTGCGCGGTGTGATGCAGGGCCCCAGAACACTGCAGGTGCCTACGGGGCTGTTTTCAAAAGCACTGATGTTTAAATATCCATGCTGGCAACATTCAACAAAAGTCTGTGAATCACTATCCCAGGTCGTGTGTTACACTTTAATAAAGTATTTTGTGGGGGGACCAAATGGTAATGGAAAAATAATAAAGATTATATATTTTCTAAAAAAGAAGTACTTTGCAGTGCAGCTTTTCTGCAGTACTGGTCTTTGCCTGGCTTGCTGTAGGCTTCCCTAAGTGGTAGCGAGGGCAGTGCTCCAGGGAGCACAGCTGGGCTCCAGTCCTGTTCCCACCGCTCATCAGCGTGTGGCCAGGGGCAAGGCCACGGTCTCCCTGAGCCTGTGCTCCTCACCAGTGGGGGGGGGGGTGCTGGACGGTCCCCCTTCCGGCTTTGAGGGCTACAGAGAACCCATGCCGGGACCTTCATGGGACCTTGTATAAGAATCTCAGGGAGGAACATTCAACTCACCCCCAGGAGGTGTGTGTTATAAAATCCAATTGATTTTAGTGACTATGATATATTCTTTTTTGGAATTCATGGAGAAGAGTGTAGTTCCAAACATCAGAAATCTCTACAGCCAACAAATTTAGACTTGGAAATTGATCAGCTTTTCATACCCCCCCTCATTCTTACTTCTTTTGTTTTTCTTCATTATCATTCGACCCATCTATTTCTTTCTCTTCCTTTTCTTATTCTCACCCAAGGACATTTTATTCATGCTATTACACCTGCAACCCAGGTATGTACCCTGACTGGGAATTGAACTCCCAACCTTTCAATGTACTGGATGACGCTCCAACCAACTGAGCCACACCACCCAGGGCAGTACCTATGTCTTTAATAGTCAATTTACTAAAGTAGTTCTAAATGACTGGCACTGATTTTTAACTTAGAGCAAGCAACCAATTTATAAAATGTTTTATAAAATGAACAATAAGAAGATATCTGGGCACTTGGTCCCCAGAGCTTGGTTTGTTAACCAAACTACGTCGCTATCCAAACTGCTGAAGAAGAGGGCCAGTTGGCCGCTCCCACCCTCTTCCACACCAAAAACAAGCGTGAGCCTTCTTCCAATGCAACTGATTTCAACAAGGAAAAACAGTCTACAAGTTCAAAAGAGGGCAAATGTTACTAGATAATCACTCATTCCTCTGAAAGAGGGTAATGTGGTGAAGTTCCTGGGGCCACCACCAAAAGTTACTTCACTCCTCTGGAGTGTAATTGTGGAAGAACAACTTAAACCACAGCCACCTGCTCACTTACACAACTGTTTATTTGGGAAGGTACATTTCCAGGTCCACTTTGTAAAATTGGAACAAATCTACCCACCTTCCACTCCAGCTGAAACTACACCAGGATTTCTGAACTGGGAAACAAAGGTCAGCAACCCTTCTCCCAAGAGGAGGAGGAGCTAGTTTTATCAGACATTTGTGTAAAGTCACAAAGGTGGAATGTGAAGATATAGACTTTGGCCTCACAACAAGTTCAAATCTATGCACTGTCAATTACCAGCAGTGTGACCTTGAACAAGATGACTGACCTCTACAAGTCTGTCTGCACAGCAGTGAAATGGGAATAAAAAGTATCTACTTCCTAGCAGGTCAGAAATAATGAAAATAATGTTTCAGTAGCAATGCATTGCCAAGTGCTTTCCAAAGAACTTGGCAACGCATTGCGACCAGAACAGCAAACGAGAGCACCCACTTTACCAAACATTTGCCAGCATGCAAAAGTCTTATTAAGACAAACTCTTTGTTAATGTGGTGGCCAAAAAGTGATTCTCATCTCTATTAGCATTTGATTACCTGGGAGACTGAACACAGTTTCAAGTGTTTGGAAGTCATTTGCTATTTCTTTTCTTGTGAACCTTTTGTTTATATTTTATGTTTACTTTCTACAAGTAGGGCGAACACTTAGGACCTTGTTTCTCCTCTGAAGATTTCTGAAATGCTGTAACAGCTCGGAGCATGAGTTCATTTCCTGTCCTGAGGACTCCAGGTAACTAGAGGTATCACCCCTTATTACTTCCACAAAAGCTCTTGAAAAGGCCATGTTTAGGAAAACATTTTTATAACTGTCAAACTTTGAAGTGTATTTCTAAACCAAATGCTCATTTTCCCATGAAAATCTCTGGGCTATGCACAGGATGAAAAGGAAAAATTTAAAATTCTGAAATTATTACCTCCAACACCAAACTCTCAGAACGAAGCTGCGTGGCACAGAGGACACAGCCCGGCCCCACGCCCCTCCCGTTCTCTTCACTTCCAAATGCCAAGGTTTTGGAAACTGAATTTATTTCATTGTTCCCTAAGTCCACTCTAGCTTGAGAAAAGATAATAAAACAGGGGACATATAAAAACCTCCTCCAAAAATACATTACTACCCACTTTGGGGCAGTTTACTACATGCTTTTAAGCAGTCGGTCCTCCCTTTCCCACCCAGATTACTTACCACGTCCCAGTATCTGCCACTGACTGCACTCAAGTTGTATTTTGATTCCCATCTCCAACCACCTTCAAAGTCAGCCAGCTCCAGACAATAGAAAGAGGAAAAATTTCCCAAGTATGTCATATCTTTCAACCAATGCACGAGTGTTTCGTTATTTAACGTGTAGCCAAGCGATTCCCACCATTTTCAGATTTCTAACAGGAGTGCAAAGAAGGGGCCTGTAGTCCCCCCTACAGCAAACAAAATTTCAAGACCCCCCCCACGCCAACCTGGTTTTACCGAGAATCGCAAAGCCATCCAGCTACCCAGGGCATCCCCACTTCAATTTCTAATAACTCCACCTCTGCATTTTTCTACACCCTCACCTTCCGCTCTTGGGCTACTCTGAACAACTAGGGGAGCACCTACTGTCAAGCATCCTCACCAACGAAGGAAGAAGACTTCCTTCTTTCCGAAGTTCTCAGTCTCCTCTCCTTCCTATCGTTTCCTCCGTTCACCTTCCATGCTACCCTACTGCCCCTACAAACTCCACTCCAGCTTCCTAAATATACTTTCCAAAGCCTGTGGCTCCTCCCTCCCTCCTCTGCCACAGCCATTCATTCTCCTTAAATGGTTGTCTGCAGTCTGGGTTTTAAACATCTTCCAGGTTATGGGAAGACAGGAAGTGTAATGTGGAAGGTATACGGGTAGGGAGCAGGCTGCTCGCCACTGCGGGCGTCTGGTCTGGCGTTCTGGCTGAGAAGCGAGGGATGGTTTACACCGAGAACCATTCCAATGAGCAGCGTGCCTCGGCACTGGATGGGGAAGCCCTAAGCTAGTATCTCTGCCTCCCTATCTTTATCACCACTACTTGCCTGAAATACTTCTCTCTGTGGGTACCAATAACTTCCCCATTAGTGAATTCCCAAAGCCTCTCTTGACCTCTCCCATCTTCTTGTCCCCTCTGTGGCATCTGTCACTGAGGACACCCCTCCCCTTTGCTTTCCCTCCAGCTCCCATGCTGCTACAGTACCTAAGGTCTCCACCCGTCTTGGCAAGTGCTCCTTTCCACCCTCCTTCAGTGACTTCCTTCTCTACTCTGAGCATCCTCTCCCCTTCTTCTCTTGTTGCCTGTCATCACCAGTTGCTGCAGTTGCAACTATTCCCTCAATATCCCCTCAAACCAATGAGTCTCCAATGAAATTTAGCAGGTTCTCCAAGTGAGAGCCTCTCACAGACCATGTGGGTGCTGACACTGCCAAAAGAGTCAAGAGCATCTGTCCAGCACTGGGTAGGCAAAGACGGCAGGCCAGGGCCCTGCCTGCAAGAAGTCATTCCCCCAGGTCACTGGGGCTCAGACCCCAGTTCACTGGGACAAACAGCCACTTTCCACCTACAGTATTGCCCTCCCTGCACAAATTCAACCAAGCACCCCAGTCTCTCCCATCCTTTCCATTTGGATACAGAGGCCGTTTTCATCTCACTCCTGAACTCTTGTGAGTCTTGTAACTCTTCTAGCTCCTTCTTGGTCCTCTCCCTCCAAACCCTATTACCTTTCTAAGCATATATGAGTCACATCACTTCCCAGCATAATTTTCAATGGTTTCTGTTGCTTCTTGACTAAGACTCGATTCCTGCACTGGCATTCAAGGTCTGGCTCCTTATCCTTCCAGGGAAACAGGATGGCCTGCATTAACCCCTAATAACCCTGAACTTGTTCCCTCCCTCCCAGCCTCTGCTCTCCCCGTGCTGGCTCCAGCCTCACTGTTCACCCAAAACACCTCTGCACTCTTTATGTGTTTTATAACTAACAAGAATTGTTTTTTAGCCCTGGCTGGTGTAGCTCAGTGGATTGAGTGCAGGCTGTGAACCAAAGGGTCGACGGTTCGATTCCCAGTCAGGGTACATGCCTGGGTTGCAGGCCCCGGTCCCTGGGTTGGGGGCCACGTGAGCGGCAACCATACACTGTCTCTCTCCCTCCCTTTCCCTGTCTACAAATAAATAAAATCTTTAAAAAAAAAGAATTATTTTTTAACATATTTTTAAATTTTTTTCTAGTAAAGTTGACATTCAATTTTATTTTATATTAGTTTTCAGTGCATAGCACAGTGGTAAGACAAATCAATAAGAATTACTTTGAATTAAAGAATGAGTGAGTTTTGGGACAAGTTGAAACAACTTCCTCTACCTGCTTTCCTTGATTTGGCTGGTCCCAAACAATCTCTATTCTCTCTATCCTCAAAATTCTTCTCTAGACTCTTTATGGACTCAACATAGACAGTGGTTTGTGCTAACATTACTTCCTCCTCACTTTTTTTCAAGACTTTTGAGGATTTTTCTAGACAATCATGCCATTTTCTTAAAGATTTTATTTATTTATTTTTAGGCAAAGGAAGGGAGGGAGAAAAAGAGGAAGAAAAACATCACTGTGAGGTTGCGTTTTGTGCACCCGCTACTGGGGACCTGGCCTGCAACCCAGGCATGTGCCCTGTCTGGGAATCTAACCTGTGACCCTTTGTTTCACAGGCCAGTGCTCAATCCAATGAGCCACATAGGCCAGGGCTCCTAACTCATTTTTTAAAGTTGGGTCTAATGCATCCCGTCTCCCACAGTCCTTTAGCCATTGACCATGATGGGTTCTCAATAAACATCACCTTAGGTTGAGGAGTTACACCTCAAAGATGCCAATCTGAAGTTCCCCAACTTAGCAAGTAAAAGTTGGTTCTAAGTTAGAATATAAGTAGGATCTTTGTATTATAGATTTTTCTGATGAGTTAATTATTTAAATTCCTTCTTATGCACAATTTTTTGGTTAAGTTTGCACATCGCTGTAAAGGCTGGGATACCCTGTTAAAGGTTAGCGTGCGTGCGTGCTAGCCTACTTTCTCAAGAATCCATAGAAGTAAAATCAATGAAGGCTGAGACCAACCTCTAACTTTCTAAAATTATAACCGAGCGAGCAGATATTCCCTGCCAGGTCCGCCCATCCAAATAAAAAAGACTGACAGGATCTGAGTCCCTCCACAGGGTTTGTCACCAGTTGTCACCCCAGCAATCCAAGTGCCAAAACTTCAGCAAAGCAGGCTGGGCCCTCGCAAAAGCTTGTTCCATGTGGAAAGCCCTCATTAAACCATGGGTTATATTTAGAAAAAAATGGAACAGAAGTTATATTTAGGTGAAATGGCTTAAAAGAATTTTTACCAAAAGCAGCCTGATCTTCCAACAGAAAAGGTTTGACTTAGCTTTTACATACAACTCCTAAAAACAGACAACTGCTTTAAACTAACACAAAGATTTCCCCTTGGATTCTTTGTTTAGAAAGAAATCAGGAGCTCCCAGCATATCCTCAATACTACCCACAGAAAGAAGCGGGATAGGAAGGACTTAAAAAGAAACACAGGGCTGGCGAACAAAACCATTTCATACAGAAACCTGAGTTGAGATGGCTTGAGAAAGGTGTGAGCAAAGTGGTGCTTGAGCTGCGCGAGAGAAGCTCTTAAATTTATAAACTGGACACAAAGACTATAAATTTCCTGAGCAATCGACCTAGAAGTGGTTTGCTTTGCCAAAATGTCATTAGCACTCTCATTGTAGTCACAGACAAACTATCCTCCATCACTTTGTAGCTAGCTCACCGAACCACAGTCAACATTTTCTTTCTGGCTCTTATTAGTCAAAGTATTTTTGACATCCACTTTCTTCTGTGCTGACTTACATTTTCCTAACAAAATTCTAGTCAACAGTGCCTAGGTGGTTTAGTAAACTTATGAAGCCTTTTCAGGAATGCATGTTTCATTTCAGGATGACCACTTGAAGAAGGAAAAGATGGTTTGTGACAGTTATTCCTCTCTTCCCAGGCCACAGGGTCCCCAGGGCTCCAGAAGGGAACGAATCACAGCTCCGAGGCTTAGTGCACCGCCCCACCCCCCCAGGGTTAAGGGGACATGTTCTCTAAAGAGCCTCAGGAAGAGGACACTTCCCAGCCTCCCAGCCAAACCATAGTGGAGGGCAAAGGTAATGCCTGGGGAGGAGATGGCCGGACAACAGGACTGCCCAGCCCCCAGTCATCCCAGCAGGAGTTATGCCAGTGGTAAGGGTGTTGCAGCTCTGCTGCTTGTTATTCCCAGGGTCAATTAACACCCTGAAAACACTCCAGCTAATCCCCACTTTTGCTTCTGGCTTGGTATTTCCAGAAAGTGTTAGAGCAACAGAGAACTGAAGTCACCCAATTTTATACCAGTCACAGGCCTTAGAGCGACAAAGCCTAAAGCTGTGACATTTAGAGATGAAACAAACACAGACCTAGACACCAAAAGAGAGACCATATTTTCCAGGCACTCCCCTCTCCCCCTTCAGCCACCTCCCTCCCCTTCTTCCACCCCACAGCATACATCCATTTTAAGAGAATGGGACCCAAACAGAGGGCCTATAGTTTGCCTACAGTAAGAATCTTATTAGTTACATTAATATCATCACCCAGAGGAAAGCATCACCTCAACCCTATATAGTCCAGACAAGTGCTTAAGGGTTTCCTCACTTGCTTTCGCTGCAGCCCATGATGCCTAAGGATAGGGTCAAAGAGCAGGTTCTATTGAGCTGACTGAATTGCAGAAAATGTCCCCATACATCAACGAACTTTGTAAGTAGGCAGGACTAACACAGTGATAGGCATTTAAAGAGCACAGAAACAATGGGGGAATTGAACTTCTGCAAAGACAAATCACCAGGGAGACAGAACGTAGGTATGAGAGTGGGCCAGGACATACTAAGTCCCTTATGAAGCGTCGACACAGAGAGGGTGAGTGTCCTTGGAGGCCTGAAAGAGGGTTGGCGACATGGGCCAGAGCAGGGAACAGCTGCAGAGGTGAGCAGGCATGCACAGGGGAAAGGCTGGCTTCCCTAAGGAGGGCTCTGAAAATCCCACAGGGGCCTGGATTTAGTAATCAGGCATCCTCCTCAGTATCACCAAGAATGGAAGTTTTTAGGCAAAAGAACAGGTAAGGTGGTAGAAAGAAGGAAGAGTGGTAGAAGGTGGTAGAAGGCAGGAGAGGACTGACACAAACAGAGTGTCTGTCCCACTGGATTTCTTCCCTGGGCAGCCACAGTTGTCAGAGTCACCATTCAAAGAGAAAGACTCCAAATGCCCTAATGAGAAATGGGTAGGTTGGAGGAAGAGCCCGCTGGAGGGAAATAATCAGTCATATTTGGGACTTGTCTAGTTGACTTTACCTGCACCAGGCCCTGGATCAGTGCTCCCCCACAGAGGTTAGTGCCTCCAGACTCCCCTTTCCAGACATCTAGTGGGAAACGGGAAAACGAGACTCTGGTAGCATAACCTCCTTACACACAAGATCGCAGGAACTCTACCAAAACTTTCAGAACTGAGCTACATCTGGGACACATGAGAGAATCAGTGCAAACCTAAACAAAGTTGCTACAGCTTGTATCGCTCAATTTTTCCTCGCATATGAACAAGAAAGAGTAACAACCAGAGATGCCCATATCCAAATTATATTCAGGACTTCTGGGACGCTCCAAAGCAGGGCCAAAGTCACAGGTCTTCCCTGCTTGACCGGTGAGGGCTGTGTGGTCCCACTGCCATTTCAGTTGGTCGGAGCCCCCCACCTCCGCTCCCACATCTCAATTGGCCAGTAGAGCGCACCACTGAATCCACCGCAGAGGTGTCCGCTCTCCACCCACCGCGACGGCAGGGATCGTCCCTGTAGCACTCGGCCTATCTCAAGCAGCCCTTTAATTCTGATTATTATTTAAAGACAACTTGAACATAAAATGAGTTTGTCTGGCCCTGGTCCTAAAGCGCCAACACCTCCCGCCCCCCGAATGAATAAAGAACTGGCGGGCACTGGGGAGGCTGGGCGGGAAGCAGAGAACCACTACCGTACGCGGCGCCCAAGGGGCAGCACGCAAGAAACGTAGTAGATACACGTTCACTGGACCCTAGCACCTGGGCAGAGGCGCCCTGGGTGGGTGGCTCCGGGGACACAAAGCAGCCTAGTCAGCCCAGCGATTTGGCGGGCGGGAGTTCCGAGGTAGCGAGGGGGAGAAGGAATCCGCCCTCATTTGCACGGCGTCTGGGGCCGGGTCAATTTGCTTAATCACGGCTCTAAATGCCAGCGCGCAGCACACAATGCGCGCCCATTAACAGGTTTAAAGTGTCGCAGCGCTCGCTTTAAATGAGAAAAGTCGGCAACAAAGCGGGGGAAGAAGCCAAGTTCCTCAACTTCAAGAATGCTGCGCGGGTTGCCCTCGAGTTTAAAATTTCGAGCTCCACAGAAAAGTTGAGGCCACCGTGCGAGGGTTGATGGTGGGGAGAGGGGTGTGTGAATAAACCGGCCACGAACACTGCGTTTCTTAGAAACCAACTCGCAGCGGCCTTGTGAAACTGAGGGGGAGGGGGGCCAACGTCGCCAACCCAGCTCCCAGGGACCATCGCCCAACTGCCAGGGAAAGCTGACCCACTTCCAGGAATGAAAACGAGACCCACCCAACACCCCAACCCCAAAGCCGGCGGAATTCCAAGTTTCTCCTTAGTGGGAGCAAATTATTTTGGAAGTCAAGGAAAACCCCAGAGGAGCATTCCCAAGCCTCTCCCCAGAAAAAGGGGGAAATTTAAAAGAATTTTACTTTCATTCAGGCACTGGCAAGCGCAGCGCAAGCGCAGCCTAACGTTCAGCCACCGAGGAGTCGTTCAACTCCGCAAAGAAGTTCTGCCCCGGATCCTCCCGGGACGAACCCATCCCCCACCCCGTCGCCTAGCCGGGGGCTCATCCCGCCGGCCGGGCCTCCCACTGGCCCCGGCGCCGCAGAACAAGCGCTCACCGTGCGAGCTCCTCCGGGAGACAGGGGTCCACTGGGGAGATAAGGGCTGCTCAGGTCCGGGATCATCAGGAACGGGTATCCAGGGTACGGGGGGCCCTTAAAGAACGCGCCGTCCTGGGGCCTTCTCACTGTGGGCAAGACCAAGGCGGGGTAAGGCCAGGCCCCCACGACAACCCCGCGGCAGGGGCCCCTGGACGGGGACAGGGGACCTGAGCGCCCCCAGGCGCGCCCCAGGACGGCTGCTGCTTAGAGGGGCGGAGAGCAGGGGCACGGCTAAGCGAGCTCCGAGAACCGGGAACTGCCGGAACGGAGGCTCGGGGCACCGCGAGGCCCGGGAATGGGGACTGCCTGGGCCAGCACCTACCTTCGGCAAAATAGTCCCGCGGCTTCGGGAACGCGTCCCGAGAGGGCTGCGGGCGCCTCTCCGCCTGCAGAGGAGACACAAAGACGAGGGAGGGTGAGCGAGAGCCGAGCCGGGTCCTTGGGGTCGGCCGCCGGAACCACCTTACCTCCGAGTCCGAGCTGCTGCTCTGGTTCTCAGACTCGTTGACCAGGGACGACTTGACCTCGTCCAGGTCCCGCTGCGCCGAGGCGCTGTCGCTGCTCGGCTCCTGCTCCTCGCCTCCTTCGTCCTGGAAGGGGATCAGCTCGTCGTTCGCACCGAGGTCGTCCCCTCCGCCGGCCGTCCCGGCACCCGAGCCGCCACCGCCGCCGCCGAGCTGGGGCATGGTGCGGCTGCGGGCCGGGGCCGCCGCTCACGGAGCCCCGCGCCCGGCCCGGCCCGGCCCAGCGCCCCTCCCTCCCGCTAGCCCTCCTGCTCCGCTCGCCGCCGCAGCGGCCGCAGCAACAAAGTTTGACAGGGCGTGGTCCGGCGGGAAGCGGGGCCGGCGCGGCCGGGCCGAGCGGGGGCGGCTCCGCTCGGGCCCCTCCGGCAGCGCCGAGCCCAGGGCTCCCCAACTCGCCGCCGCCGCCTGCTTCGCCGGGGCGTCCCAGCGCTTGGCCCGCCGGGGAGGGGCGAGCAGGGCAGGAAGGAGGGCCCGCCGGGCTGGGCAGGGGGGCCAGAGGGAGGAGCCCGGCTGCAAGCTGACACCCGCGCGGCGCGCGGAACCCCGCCAGCTCCGGCGCGCACACATTCACTGGCATTCACACTCGCACACCGCTGGCTCACACCTTCCGGGGGCTGCGCCTCCCCGCTGCGCGCCCCGCCCTCACCCCCAGACTCGCCCTGGTCTCCCTCCTTGGCGCCCCACCTTTGCACCCCCAGCAACCCTCCCCCACAGGCCCTAGAACCGCTGGAGTCCCGCCCCTACCCCTAGGCAGCCCCTAACTTTCTTCCAAATAACCCCCAGAACTCCGCACAGATTCCACACCCCCTCCCACCGTAGCGGCACGCTGGCGGGCGGCACTGCCCCCCTGTGGGAAAGCTTGGGACACACAAACCCGCCGGCGACACTCAACTGCTTGGAGTTCTGAGCCCAGGATACCAGCCCGCCTGGTCACCCTCGATGATGCACAGAGCAGAGGGTGAGGAAATTTTATGGCACTCCGGAATGTACAAGACGGCCTTCCACTCCTCTTTCCTGTGGGGTTTCAACGTACACCCTGCCCCGGTACAGGTTTCTCACCTCGTTCAGGTGTCCAGAGTCACCTGAACCCGAAAACCACTTTCACCCCATCCTTCAGCACTAGGTCCTTAATGAAGTAACGCACGGTCTTAGCTTCAGAAAAGATTCGGATTTGGTTCTCTGAAAGCAAAATTCTCTGCCAGTGATCTCTGAAGCCATTCACAAAGCTGCCTTGGTAGCCAATGCGCATGTGAAAAATGCCCAGCCAGCCTCATACTTAAAAAAAAAATGCCTGCTACAACATTAAAATAACACCCCTCTTCAGCCAGTATGGGAAAGTGAAAAGTGGGTCTTGTGTCATCCATAGTGGGGAACTATATAGGTGGAAACATAAATTTTAAAAGCAGACTGGAAGGCAGTAGGGGAATATGTGAAACTATTTTAAACACAAGTGGCAGAGGAGTTTTCTACAGCGATCCTCCCACATATGGACAAAGTCACACATACAAAAAAGTTCGTAGCAGCAGGGAGGTCTGTAAAATGAATTCTGGGGCTTTCTTACTACTCCACAGTATGAGGCCCCTGCACACATGGATCCCGGAATGATTTTGGAAAGACCCTTTAAGGAAAGACAGCATATATGGCACTCACTCTTCCATTATTATTTTTAATTACATACATACATTTGTTTCTGTATAGAAAAACAATCTGAGAAGATGCATACCAACTCAGTGTCCATCTTTCTGGGAAAAGGACAGGTCAGAGGAGCACTTTTGTTTTCCATTTCCTCCTATTGTACAATAAGCAGATATGCCTTACCTAGTTTTTTACACAGCACATGAATGCAGTTTTAGAAAACTTTTTCAAGCAATATAAATGCATCTCAAGTAGCATCTTAAGCAAGAAGTAAAATTTCCTTTTCCCCTCCTCCTACTTCTCCCTCCAGTTGATCTCCCCTCCTGTTACTAGTTTTGTATACATCCTTTCAGACATTTTTTCTATGCAGTTATCTACACATGTAAACACATACACATACATTTGAATTTACTTTCACATAAAGAGAATTAATTATACTGTTCATATTATTGTGTAATATTTCACTTTTATAAATTTTCATAAAGCAAGCATTAGCTGGCCTCAGTGAGCCTCCAGCTCTGACACCACTTGCTAAGTGGCCTCAAGCCCAGCACTAGCAGCAGCCTAGGTTCACAACTTGGCTTTGCCTGGGACCTCCAATCCCAGCACGAGTAGCAGCCATCTGTGATTGCTCTATATAGCACAGGCAGTGACCCCAGGCAAAACACAGGTTGGGACTGACCTTGGCCAACATCACCCAGGAAACACCAGGGCCTGTATACCTGGTGACAGCTGCAGACCACATCAGAGCAAACACCCCCACTGCCCCTGCACAGCTGATCCTCCTCCACAGAGATGGAGGTTGATGGTCAGTGGTCACAGCCAGTCCTTGCAGTTGACTGGCCTGAGTAAATCCCTCCCACTGATCTGCCAACAGAAACCAAGGCTCAACTACAAGAGGAGGGTGAACTCAGCCCACAGGAAGATGCACCTTAAATACCCAGGTTGGATGATAGGGGAAGCTGTGCCACTGGACCCTATAGGACACCTACTACATTAAGCCATACTATAAAGAGAGAGAGAGAGAGAGAGAGAGAGAGAGAGAGAGTCATAGCAGCTCTACCTAATACATAGAAACAAACACAGGGAGGCTGCCAAAATGAGGAGACAAAGAAACATGAAAGAACAGATTAAAACTCCAGAAAAAGAACTAAAAAAGTGAAGAAAAGCAAGAGTTCTTGCTTTCCAAGATGCACAGTTCAAAACACTGGGTATAAGGATGCTCCAGGAACTTAGTGAGGACCTCGGCAGCATAAAATAGATCCAGTCATAAACGAAGGATACACTAATTGAAATAAAGAATAATTTATAGGGAAACAACAGTAGAGTGAATAAAGACAAGAATCAAATCAATGATTTGGAACATAAGGAAGCAAAAAAATAACCAATCGGAATAACGAGAAGAAAAAAAGAACCCCAAAAATGAGGATAGTGTAAGGAGCCTCTGGAATAACTCAAATGTACTGACATTCTCATATAGGGGTTCCAAAAGGAGAAAAAAAAAAAAAGCAAGAAATTGGAAATCTATCTGAAAAAATTCTCAAAGAAAACTTTCTTAATTTGGTGAAGGAAACAAACATTCAAGTCCAGGAAGCACAGAGAGTCCCAAACAAGATGGATGCAAAGAGGCCCACTCCAAGACACATCATAATTAAAATGCCAAAGGTTAAAGACAGAGAATCTTAAAAGCAGCAAGAGAAAAGCAGTTAGTTATCCACAAAGGAGTTCCCATAAGCCTGTCAGCTGATTTCTCAAAAGAAATTTTGCAGGTTAGAAGGATTGGAAAGAAATATTCAAAGTCATGAAAAGCAGGGATTCACAGCCAAGATTTCTCTATCCAGTAAAGCTATCATTTAGAATCAAAGGGCAGACAAAGAGATTCCCAGACAAGAAGAAACTAAGGAGTTTATCATCACCAAACAATTATTATATGAAATGTTAAAAGGATTTATTTAAGAAAAAGAAGATCAAAACTATAAACAACAAAATGGCAATAAATGCATACCTATCAACAATTGAATCTAAAAAACAAACTAAGCAAATGAGAAGAACAGGAACAGAATCATGGATACAGAGGGTTTTTTGATGGTTGCTGGATGGGGGGATGTGTGAGAATGGGTAAAGAGGTGAGGGGTTAAGAAGTAAAAAATGGTAGTTTACAGAATGGCCATGGTGATATAAAGTACAGTGTAGGAAATGAGAAGCCTAAGAACTTATACACATGACCCATGGACGTGAATAGTGGTGTGGGGATTGCCTCAGGGAGTGGGAGGTGCTGGGTGGAGGGGAGCAAAAAGGGAAAATTGGGACAAGTGTAACAGCATAATCAATAAAAATGTAATTTTAAGAGATGACAACCCTGAAGCCAAGTTTCTAAAAAAAATAAATTTTTAAAATTCAAAAGGTTTTTCCTGTATTCCATTAAACATATGAAAAGTCTATTGTATTAGTTTCCCATCGTTGTTCTAACACGTCACTGCAAACTTGGTGGTTTAAAACACCAAGAATGCATTCTCTCACTGCTGTGAAGGCCAGAAGTCCAAAATGAGTTTCACTAAATCAAAATCAAGGCGTTGGGTGGGCCGTATTCCCTCCTGAGGCTCTAGGGAAAGTATATTCCTTGTCTCTTCCAGTTTCCGGTGGCTGCCAACATTCCTTGAGATCACACCACTCCAATTTCTGCCTTGGTGGTCACATTGCTGTCTCCTTTGTCTATTAAATCTCTCTGCTTTCTTATTTTAAGGAAGAATACTTGCACTGTCATTTAGGGCCCACACAGGTAATCTTAGATAATCTCCCACTCAAGAGCCTTCACTTAATCGCATCTGCAAAGACCCCTTTTCCTTAGATAGACTCCGAGAAAGAAGATACCTACCAAGAAGGACTCCTGGTGGCTGACTGGGTCCAAATTTTAAAAACAGAACGTAGCAGCCATTTCTACACAGGAGCCTGTCATATGTACTGTACTCCGGGAAGAAGCCTGCCCTCAGCTGCCTGTCTTCTGCACGGAACTGTCTCCCCACACTGTTTCCACCAGCTGAGCCAACTCTTATAAAGGACTTCTTGCAATTCTATTTCAACCAATAGGACTGAAACTTTGCCCTTCCTGTTGGAGCTGTACATTATAGCCTATCAGCATGTTCACAGATCAATCAAATCAGCTCTATTCTAACCAATCAAGACAGCACCGTTTGACCAATCAAGCTGCAAGGTTTTGGAGTCCTCATCTGCATAAGGAAAACCAATTAGGGATCAAGCACAGGGACCTCTGCCTATGTAAGTGAGCTGCCCTGTGATGTGGGGAACACACTTTATCTTTCCACCAAAGGTTATCTTCCTGGCTGGAGCTGAAACACCAAAGCCGTTTTGCTGGAGCAGAGGCGGAATCATCTTGACCCAGGGGCACCTCTTTCCAGGACCACCTGGCCTCAGGGCCACTTAACAGCCTTGCTGTTTCACAATAGTGCTGCTTCATAATTGAGCTTTAACACTATTGCGCTGTTCCACAACTGTGCTGTTCTCACAGCTTGCTGTGTCACCACTGAGTTGTTTGCACTGAGTTAAGATCTCTTTTTCACTGCACCATAACCTGCTGATTCCTGTTGGCACCGAACTGGCACCAACTACCTGTTGACATTTATGAAGTAACATTCACTGGTTCTGGGGATTAGTGCAGGGACATACCTTTGGAGCAAGCCATTATCAGTTCAACACACCTATCGACCTCTAAGAAATGCAAATTGAAACAGCACACACATACTATTTTCCCATCTATCAGATCGGCAAAGGTAGCAACAAATAGTGACACCTAGCATTGGCTCCTCTGCCGAGAAAAAGAAGCTTCTGGGCATGCCACCGTGTAACATTTCTGAAGGAACATTTGGCAATCCCTATGAAAAACCTCTCAAAGTGGGAATCTATACACTTCCAGGATTTTATACTAGGAAATAACCAGGTACGCAAGGAAACCTATAGATGTGCCTTCATCACGTGAAAAGCTGGAAACAATTTCAATGCCCCGAAATAAGGAATTGTTTTTTAAAACATTATGTGCATTTGCGTAGTGTGATGCTAATACAATAGGGCAATATGGCATGATGGTGAGAGCAACATTAAAATGAGCGTACATAGACTTTGTTTTACATTCTGATGGGGTTTAGAGGCAGACTGACCCTTCTGCCAAGAACAGCTATGGGTAAAAAAGCCAAATAAAACAACAGCACCCAGCTGATCTGAAGGGCATTAGAATTGATCAAATCAGCCAGGATTTAAGGAGTCAAGGTACCAAAGGGAAGGGAAGTGCACTGAAGTGAATTCTTGTTTACGGCTGCTTTATCCCCACCAAACATTTGGTGACCTGCAACATCAGGCATAGTGGCTAAACACACAGCAACTGTCTGGAGCAGGCTAACAAGAGCCTCCGCCTATCTGTAGGGCCTGTGAGCTAAGAATGTTTTTTACATTTTTATTTTTTTAAAGATTTTATTTACTTACTTTTAGAGAGAGGAAGGGAAGGAGAAAGACAGGGGGGAGAGAAGCATCAGTGTTTAAGAGATACATTGATTGGTTGCCTCTCACACCACCCCCTACAGGGGACCTGGCCTGGAACACAGGCATGTGCCCCCACTGGGAATCGAACTGACGACCCTTTGGTTCACAGGCCTGCCCTCAATCCTCTGAGCTACACCAGCCAAGGCTATTTTTCACATTTTTAAATGGTTCCCTGCAAATCAAAGAAGAATAATAGTTTATTGTATGAAAATTATATAAGATGCAAATTTCAGTGTTGATAAATAAAGCTTTATTGGAAGATTGCCACACTCATTAGTTTACATACTGCCTATGGCTGCTTTAACACTACAGTGTCCGAGTTTAGAAGATGCAGCAGAGACCGTATGTGCTGCGTTACGCCTCTGCTCACTGCATTGCAGATGACAGTGATGCGGTGTCTGAGTGCCATGTATATTACTGTATCATGGCATTTTATTTGATTTCTTCTGTTGTCAGATGCATATGCATCAGGTCAGAACGGGAAAAGTGGACTATAAATGTTGTGCTTTTAAGGCATAGTGGGTATGGATTATTTTATTACCAATAAAATAATTGGTAAAGCATTTTGTTTGTTATGCAACAACAACAGCTATACTAAAATAATATATATCAACCCTGGTTGGTGTATCTCAGTGGACTGAGCACAGGCTGAGAACCAAAGGGTCACAGGTTTGATTCCCAGTCAGGGCACATGCCTGGGTTGTGGGCCAGGTCCCCAGTAGGGGCCACATGAGAGGAAAACACACATTGATATTTCTCTCCCTCCCTTCCTCTCTCTCTAAATATAAATACATAAAATATTTTAAAAAAAAATAAAATAAAATATATATCATATTTAAAGATTAAGCAATCATCGCAATTTTTCCAACTGAGATGAAAGTCAGAAAAATTAGAATTTTGAAAATAATTTTTTTCGCACAAAAATTTCCTTACAGAATAAGTTTCCTAGAGGCTAATTTGTTAGTCAAGCAAAGAAAACTATTTACAAATGGTGAGTTCATTACATTACATTTGATTGCAGTAGCAAAAAAAAGATGTGTCTAGAGAAAATAAACTAGTGTACAACTATTAACCTTCAAGTATTGTTTACAGAGTTGAGGACCCTGGGAGAAACATCGATAGTCAATTAGAAAGCAAGACACATGATTTCAAGAAGTTCTCGGCTCTTGATGAATTGACATATATTGACAATACTCTTCAATTATAATTCATTTACCGAGTTGGTGACGAATCTGAAGCCACCAAAGAAGTAACCTTCATGAATAGTCTGAGTGAAACAGCTACAAGTGAGAATATGTTCAAAGAAGTTGAGAAAACACTAATTCCGTGTAAACTGAAGTGGAATCCGCTAAGATGTATTATAACTTATAGAGCTAAAAATCTCTGTGGCAGGAAAAAAAAACTTACCTGGACAAATTTACAAAGCAAGTTTTAAAAAAATATATTTTATTTATTCATTTTTAGAAAGAGGGGAAGAGAGGAAGAAAGAGAAGGAGAGAAACACTGATGTGGTCACATCAATGAGTAGGCTCTCGCCCCAGCTGGGAATCTGATCAGTGACCTTCAGGTTTGCTTTGCAGGATGACTCCCAGCCAACTGAGTCACAGGAATCAGGGCCAAAGCAAGGTGTTTATAGCCTGAGGTGTTCAGTAAATTATTCACCAGCAAGCACTCTGCAGAAAATATTTGAATCTGTTACTTGTTACTGAACCAGTAGTATTAACAGTAAACTACATTTGCCCTGTGGACTTAACTACCTGTAATTTTGTGAGTTTTTGTCAGAAATAGAAGATGAGTATCCTGATTTGCCCCATCATACAGCAGCTTAATGGCTCAGCAGTAGTAAAATTTTATTATGATTTTTTTGAGCTCAAGACTGAGACTGAAATTTTTTTAAAAAAGAACTACTGCCCTTGAGTGTCATCAAACAGTAAATCACTTTGAAAAATACTTTTTGCTGCAGTCTTGTTGTTACTAATAAATTAGCCTGCAATTCGAAGGCAAAAAAAGCCCTTACGTGTCAAACTTGCATTGCAGTGAAGCCACCCTGATGAAACAAATGCTTTTTTCAACCCCAAGTGCTTCTGAGCTGCTTTAAAAACTTCCTGTGCTGCCAGGAGTTGAAACAAGAAGTGAGCTCTGCATTTTCACATAAATTTGCACTTGATATAATATAAATACAAGCAGAAAAATAAAAAGTTTATAAATTAGTTACCACCAAAATTAAGTTTTTTTGTGGTTCAAAGCACACCATTCAGAAAGTGAAAAGATAACTCAGAGAATGGGAGGAAATTTTTACAAATCATTGTCCTGATAATTGTCCTGTATCTAGAATATATAAAGAACAATTATAAATCACTAATAAAAGGACAAATAACACAACTTTAAAATTAGCAAAAGATCTGAATAGACATGTCTCTGAAACAGATAAAGAAATGGTCAATAAGCCCATAAGAAGTTGTTTAACATTACTGTTTATCAGAGAGTCAAATCAAAACCACAATGAGATACCACTTCACACCAGGAGGATGTCTAAAAGGGAGGTAATAACAGGTGGTGATGATGTAAAGAAACTGGAAGCCTCATACACTGCTGGTGGTGATGTAAAATGGTATACCTGCTTTGGAAAACCATCTGGCAGTTCACCAAATAGTTATTCAGTTACCATATGACCCAGCAATTCCAGTTCTAGGTATACTCATATATCTAAAAGAGTTGAAAACATATGTCCACACATATGAGACCTGTTCAGAAGGTACCCTGCCAGGTAATATGAAAAACAGAGACATTTACTGAAGAAGATACAAGATACAAGAAACACTGTACATAGGGCAATGACACATCAGTTCCCTTCAAAGTAGGCACCTTGGAACGCCACACAGTTTTCTCAGTGTCTCTGTAAAATCCTTTGCTGGAACTGCCATCAGCTTCCCTATTGTATTTTCTTGAATCTCATCGACAGCCTGAAATCTCTTCCCTTTCAAAGTTGATTTTAATTTTGGGAAAAGCCAGAAGTCACAGGGTACCAAATCTGGGCTGTAGGGAGGTTGAGTCACCTGGGTGATTTGATGTTTCACCAAAAATTCTGCACAAAACATGATGCATGAGTGGCCATGTTGTTGTGATGAAGCGGCCAATCATCAGTTGCCCATAGCTGCCTTCTGAATCATCTGAATAGTTCGTGCAGAGGAATGTTCAAGTTTAACACATAATTTGATGCAGATTCATTGCTGCACTAGTTCCGTCATTTTGAATGTGACAACCACACAGTGCACATGTTCACTCAATGGTGTCTCCCGCCCCCACTGACTAGTACAGTGAAGTTGTCATTGTTTACACATGCACATTCCAGTCTACTCTCCATGGCTGCCAGCTTACATTGATATAGGGCAAACCATTCTCGTTATATTAACAATGGCTGGGTCTTTTCCAGACTTACCTTGTGTATAAGGTAACGTAATCACAGGAGTAACCCTGGAAGACAAAGTTCACAGGAGCCATATCAAAATTCTGCCTACCGCAGTCAGTCAGTAGAAAATATCTCAGGTAGAAGCACAGAGAAAAAGAACAAATGAAAAACCAAAAAGGTGTACAAGAGACATTTGAACACAGTGAAAAAGTCTAACTCATATTTAATTAGATTCCAGAAAAGAGAGATAAAGAGAGATAAAATGGGGCAAAAATAATATTTGAAGAGATTCCATCTGAGAATTTTTCAACATTTACTGAAGACATTAAGACACAGGATGATTTAGGAAGCTCAACAGATTCCAGGAAGAAAGGGAAAAAAACAAGCAAACAGAAACCAAAAACATAACCAGACACATGGCAGTCCAACTGCTAAAATTTAAAGGCAAAAAAGAAAATCTTAAAACGACCAGATAAAAAGACTCACAGTAAGAATAACAGCTAACTTTTCAAGGGAGACATGGAACGGCATCCTTAAGTGTTGAGGAACATAACTGCCAAACCAGAACATCACGCCCAGTGAAAACGGAGGCACCGAAATGAAGACGAAAGCAAAATCTAGGCAACTACAGATGAACAAAACTGTGAGAATTTATTGCCAGTAGACCTCCTTTGGAAGAAACATGAAAGAGAATTTTTTAGGAGCCTTTAATTTTTTATTGTTTTGGAGAGAGAGAGGGAAGGAGAAAGAAAGAGAAATACTGACTTGTCGTTCCATGTTTTTATGCATGCATTGGTTGATTCTTGTACGTGCCCTGACCGGGCGTGGAACCTGCAACCTTGGTACATTGGAAGGACGCTCTAACCTACTGACCTATTCAACCAGGGCTTAAAGAGATTTATTTAGGCAGGAGAATGATTCTGAGAAAGAGCCTGGTGAAGGACATCGGAATAGGTAGGTATATAGGTAAATATAAATTATTGTTTTAAACAATAATATATTTTTGTGGTTTAAAAATATGTAGAATTAAAATACAGGACAACAGTAGCACAAAAGGCAGAGGAGGCATAATGAATTTAATCTGCACTAAGGTTATCTGAGAAGTGTCAAGAATACTAATTTAAGGTGTTCTCTGCTAAGTCAAAGATGCATGGTGTCATCTCTAGGATAATACACACCAAACAAAATTAAGGAATGTGTTTAATAACAAACTAATGAGCAAGAAAGGGAAAAAATTAAAGAACAAATGAGACAAATAACAACATTAAGATAATAAGTTAAACTCAAGTGTATCACTAATTATAAAAAATGTATACTATTGAAATACTCCAAATTTAAAGATAAGGTTCTTACACTGTATTTTTAAAAAGCAACTATAGGCCTTGGATGGGTAGTTCAGTTGGTTAGTGTCCTCCTCACACAAGAAGTCTGCAGGTTCCCTCTCTGGTCCAGGGCATGTACAAGAAGCAATCGATGGGTGCACAGAAAAGTAAAACAGCAAATCGACGGGTGTTTTGGTCTTTCTCTCTCTCTTCCTTTCTTTTTTTCTATAAGTCAGTCAATAAAAAAGTTTTTAAATAGTAATAATTCAGAAAGCAACTATAGGCTGCTTATAAACGTACACATGTAAAGTGAGGGTACAGTGAGTTGGAGTAAAAGGATGAAAGAAGGTAAACACAAAAGCAGGAACCTAAAAGCTGGCTGTACTAACAGTAGACAGTAGACTTTTAAAAAAGAGTATTACCAGCCCTAGCTGGCATAGCTCAGTGGATCAAGCGCAGGCTGCGAACAAAAGTGTCGCTGGTTCGATTCCCAGTCAGGGCACATGCCTGGGTTGCAGACCAAGTCCTCACTTGGGGGCACACGAGAGGCAACCACACATTGATGTTTCTCTCCTTCCCTTCCTTTCTCTCTAAATATAAAGAAAGGAGGGAAGGAAGGAAGGAAGGAAGGAAGGAAGGAAGGAAGGAAGGAAGGAAGGAAGGAAGGAAGGAAGGAAGGAAGGAAGGAAGGAAGGAAGGAAGGAAGGAAGGAAGGAAGGAAGGGTATTACCAGAGACAAAGGATACATTTTATAATTTAAAAAAAGGAAAATATAACCAGGGAAAATTAGAATTTACCTAATAACATAGTTTCAAATGTATATAGAAAAACACAGAACTAAATGGAGAAATAAACAAAACTACAAACATAGCTGGTCATTTTAACATACATCTTTCTGTAATTGATAGAACAAACCACAAAAAAATCAAAGAGGATATAGAAGACTTGAGCGATGAAAGTCACAGACTTGACATATATACAAAACATTGGTCTGACGACTTCAGAAGCTGCATGCTTTTTATGTACACGTGTAAATTTCAGAGAATTGTCACCATACCATAGAGTATGGTCCTTGACCCCAGTGGAGATAAGCTAAAAATAATTTTTAAAGAGGAAAATAATTAGAAAAACTCTGAGTGTTTGGAAATTAGGCAATATATTTTTTAAAAAGAGAATTTATAGTATAGTAATGAAAGGAGATCATCAGATGTTAAACATATTAACATTTAAGATGTAAAAGAATACTATGAGCAGCTATGCTAATAAACTTGAAAATTTAAATGAATGGAAAAAAGTCCTTTAAAAGCTCAACTTAACAGAACTGATATAAGATCTAGAAAATCTGAATTCTATTAAAGAAATGGAACTTACCATTTAAAATCTTCCCACACTATAAACTATAAGCCCATATGATTTAACTGACTCAAACTTAAAAAAATAACAATATGCTATGAGTTGAATTGTGTCTCCCCTGCTTCTCAGAATGTGACCTCATTTCAAAATAGGGTCATTGCAAACGTAATTTGTTATAGATGAGGTCATACTGGAGTAGGATGGGCCCCTAAGTGAATATGACTTGAATTCTTTTTTTAATGTATTTTATTGATTATGCCATTATAGATATCCCATTCCTCCCCTTCATCCCCCTCCACCCTGCACACTCCCTCCCCCCTATTCCCCCCTTTAGTTCATGTCCATGTGTCCCAAGTTCTTTAGCTTCTACATTTCCCATACTATTCTCACCCTGCCCCCTGTCTATTTTCTACCTACCATCTATGCTACTTATTCTCTGTACCTTCTCCCCCCTTCTCCTCCTCCCACTCCTCTGTTGCCAACCCTCCATGTGATCTCCATTTCTATGGTTCTGCTCCTGATCTAGCTGCCCTTTTAGTTTGCTTTTGTTTTAGGTGTGGTTGTTAATAACTGTGAGTTTGCTGTCCTTTCACTGTTCATATTTTTAAACTCCTTTTCCTTAGATAAGTCCCTTTAACATTTCATATAACAAGGGCTTGGTGATGATGAACTTGGAACAAGTTCCAAGGTGATGATGAACAAGGAACTTGGTTCCTTGAACTTGACCTTATCTGAGAAGCACTTTATCTGCCCTTCCATTCTAAATGAAAGCTTTGCTGGATAGAGCAATCTTGGATGTAAGTCTTTGGATTTCATGACTTGGAATACTTCTTTCCAGCTCCTTCTTGCCTGTAAAGTCTCTTTTGAGAAATCAGCTGACAGTCTGATGGGAACTCCTTTGTAGGTAACTGTCTCCTTTTCTCTTGCTGCTTCTAGAATTCTCTCCTTCATTTTCATCTTGGCTAATGTAATTTTAATATGCCTTGGTGAGTTTCTCTTTGGGCCCACCTTCTTTGGGTAGACTCTCTGAGCTTCCTGAACTTCCTGGAAGTCTATTTCCTTTGCCAGATTGGGGAAGTTCTCCTTTATTATTTGTTCAAATAAGTTTTCCACTTGTTGCTCTTCCTCTTCCCCTCCTGGTATGCCTATAATTCAGATATTGGAAAGTTTAAAGATGTCCTGGAGGTTGCTAAGCCTCTCCTCATTTTTTTGAACTCTTACTTCTTAATTCTTTTCTGTTTGGTTCTTTCTTCTTTCTGGTTCACTCCATTGATTCGAGTCCCAGGTTTTTTTCCATTACTATAGGTTCCCTGTGCATTTTCCTTCATTTCACTTAGTGTAGCCTTCATTTTTTCATCTAATTTGCGACCAAAATCAACCAGTTCTGTGAGTATTCTGATCACCAGCGTTTTGAACTGTGCATCTGAGAGGTTGGATATCTCTTGGTCACTTAAAAGTATTGGCTCTGGGGCTTTGAGCTGTTTTGCTTGAGCCATAATGTTTTGGTCTGTTTGCACCTGTTAAGTATGAGGGGTGGAGCCTTAGGTGTTCACCAGGGTGGGGCAACCCAGTTGTTGGGCTGAGACCCTGTACATGGGGGCGGGATCAGAGAGGGAGCAATGGCCTTTGTTCCACTCTCCGATTTCGGTCTCCTCTGCCGCTTCCCACAAGCAAATTGGGCCCTCTTGGTGCTGGTTCCCAGATTAGTGGGCTTGTGTATGTTCTAGGACTTTGTGGGTCTTTCCAACAAACTGTCCTGTGAGTCTGAGAGCCTCTCCTGGCACTTCGACCCCTGAAAGTGTTTTCAGTCGGTGCTTTTTTTAAATAAAGATTTTATTTATTTATCTTTAGAGGGGAAGGAGAGAGGGAGAGAAACATCAATGTATGGTTGCCTTTCGTGCATCCCCTGCCTGCAACCCAGGCATGTGCCCTGGCTGGGAATCGAACCGTAATCCTCTGGTTCACAGGCCTGTGCTCAATCCACTGAGCTATACCAGCCAGGGCTTCAGTTGGTGCTTTTAAGCTTTAATTCCCACCGCTGGGGCCCTGGGTAGTGTGGTCTGTCTCACTGTTCATTTTTTTGCCTGGTTTATCTGAGTGTGTATGTGTGACCGCGGTCTGCCAGCTGCCTTGTGCCCTCACTGGGTCTGCCCATTGCCACCCCACACCTGGGATCTGCCAACCACTGTCTGCGCACCTGGCTCAGTCCAGCAGCCACCGCTTTTCCGTTCCATGACCCCTCTCCGCTGGCTGCCAACTCCACCCCTCTTACCAGTCTGGATGAATGATTCATAGTTGTTGGACTTCGGTACAGTTCAATTTTCTGTCTGTTTTGGTTGTGTTTGTGTTTCTAAATCTTTGTTGTCCTTAAACTTGGTTGTGCGAGGAGGTACAGTATTTCCACCTATGCCTCCATCTTGGCCGGAAGTCCAGTATGACTTGAATTCTTATAAGAAGACAGCCACATGATGACACAGACCCAGAGACTGCCATGTAAAGATGGAGGCAGAGATTGGAATGACGTGCCCACAAGCCAAGAAACACCAAGGACTCCTGGTCATCACTAGAAGTCAGGAGAGAGGTGAGAAGTAATTTAGTCACAGTTCAGAGAAAAAGTTGGAGACCCAGGGAAGCTTTTGGTGTAATTCCAATGCAAGTCTGCAGGCCTGAGAGCCAGGGGAGCTGATAGTGTAAATCCCAGTCCAAGGGCAGGAGAAGATGGATGTCCCAGCTCAAGAAGCCTGAAAGGAATGAATTCTCCCTCCATCTTTTTGTTCTATTCAAACCCTCAATGGATTTGATCATGCCCACGCACACTGGGAAAGGCAATCTACTTTGCTGAGTCCACCAGTTCAAATGCTGATCTCATCCGTAAGTACACTCATAGACACACCCAGAAATAATGTTTAATCTGGGCACCTTGTGGCCCAGTCAAGTTAAAACATATAATTAACTTTCACAAGAAAATGGGACAAATTCTCCTTCAGATCTTTCAAAAGGAGCTAACCCTGCTGACACCTTGATTTTGGACTTCTAGCTTCCTAAACTGTTAAAGAATACATTTCTGTTGTTTTGAACTATGCAGGCTGTGTTACTCTGTTAGGTCAGCCCTAGGATGCTACTACACAATCTTACATTAACTCTTCCAGAGAACTAAAAAAATAGGAATACTTACCAAGTCTACTTGCCAATTTAATGAAGTCAGTGTAATCTTGATACTATAACTAAAAAAAGATATTATAAGAAAAGTTAAAAGCAAACCTTTCTCATTATCACAGATGCAAAAATTAAAAATAAAATGTTATATACTGAATCTAGTTACATGTTAAAATCATAATATGACCAATCGTATTATTCCAGGAATACAAGATTAGTTTATCATCCAAAAATTAAATCAACATAGCCCTGACTGGTGTGGGCTGGTTGGTTGGGCATCATCCTTCAAAATAAAATGTTACCAGTTCGATTCCTGGTTAGGACACATGCCTGTGTTGAGGGCCTGGTTCCCTAGTTGGGCAGGTGCTAGAGGCAGCTGATGGATCTTTCTCTCACACATAGATGTTTCTCTCCCTGTCTCCCTCCCTTCCCCTCTCCTAGAAATAAATAAATACAATTTTTATAAAATTAAATCAATATACTTAATCACAGTTACAGAATAAAGAAGAAAAATCATATATTTATCTCAATAAAAACCAGAAGTATTTTGTCAAATTTAATAATAATTTATGATTTTTTAAACAAGCTCTGAGTGAAACTGGAAGTCTGCATTTATGCTGCCTATCACTGCCAGAACCAATAAGTAGAGGCAAGGATTGAATCCTTATGGGCACTTTATTCAGATGGCTGGTGACCTGAGAAGACAAGTTATACATGGTTATGTAAAAAACCATCTCAACATTTCTTCTCAAGCCAAGCTTAATTATAAAGAGAAAAAAAGAGGAGGTAAGGGATTTGGAAGTCAGGGGAAAAATAGGTAAGGGGTTTGGAATTCAGGGGAAAAGGTTAGTCAGATAAAAGTTGCAGTCCAGCAACTTTCCTAGCATCCCAGCATTTTTTACTGGCTTCCTGGTCATTGGAAGTTCCTCCCTGGAACACAATGGCTCAGATACCATCTTGATGGCTTTCAGTCCTCCTGAGACACAAAAGTGGAATTACGTGTGGGCATACAGAGTCAGGGTAGGTCCAGTCATACATACATTTCAGTTCCCAAAACAACAGCTTTCTACATGCATTAATTGCTAAACCTATGAACTGTAACTTAAAACAAAATTTGTAACTCTTGCCCTGACTAGTGTGGCTCAGTTGGCTGGGCATCATCCTGCAAAGCAAAAGGACACCACTTTGATACCTGGGTATGGTTCATACCTGGGTTGCAGGCCCAGCCCCCAGTTGGGGCCCATACAAGAAGTAACTGATTAATATTTCTTTCTCACATTGATGTTTCTCTCCCTCTCATCCTCCCTCCTTTTCCCTCTCTCTAAAATAAATAAATAAACACATCTTTTAAAAAAATCAATCAAAAAATAAAAATTTCTAAGTGTTGAGTTTCCCCATCATTCCCTACTATTAGTGGTAACTATTTTATTTTTTATTTATTTTTAAGTATATTTTATTGATTATGCTATTACAGTTGTCCCATTTTTTCTCCCTTTTATGCCCCTCCTCCCTGCACTCCTCCTCTCTCCATCATCCCCACCCCACCATAGTTCATATCCATGGGTTTACATGTAAGTTCTTTGGCTTCTACATTCCCTATCCTATTCTCAAACTCCTCTTGTTTACTTTATACCTACAAATTATGATTCTTATTCCATGTACCTTTTCCCTCCTTCTCCCCTCCCCCCTTTTCACTGATAACCCTCCATGTGATCTCTACTTCTGTGAATCTGTTCCTGTTCTAGTTGTTTGCTTAATTTGTTTTTGTTTTTGTATTTTTTTAGATTCAGTTGTTGGTAGTTGTGAGTTTGTTGTCATTTTGCTGTTCATAGTTTGGATCTTCTTTTTCTTAGACAGGTCACTTTAACATTTTATATAATAAGGGCTTGGGGATGATGAACTCCTTGAACTTGACCTTACCTGAGAGGCACTTTATCTGCCCTTCCATTCTAAATAATAGCTGTGCTGGATAGAGTAATCTTGGATGGAGGTTCTTGCCTTTCATGACTTGGAATATTCTTTCCAGCCTCTTCTTGCCTGTAAGTTTTCTTTTGAGAAATCAGCTTACAGCCTGATGGGAACTCCTTTGTAGGTAACTGTCTCCTTTTCTGAATCTTGCTGCTTTTAAGATTCCCTCCTTATCTTTAATCTTGGCTAATGTAATTGTGATGTGCCTTGGTGTGTGCTTCTTTGGGTCCAGCTTATTTGGGACTCTCTGAACTTCCTGGACTTCCAGGAAGTCTATTTCTTTTGCCAGATTGAGGAAGTTCTCCTTCATTATTTGTTGAAATAACTTTTCCACTTGTTGCTCCTTCTCTTCTCCTTCTGGCACCCCTATAATTTGGACGCTGGAATGTTTAAAGTTGTCCTGGAGGTTCCCAAGCCTCTCCTCATTTTTTTGAATTCTCCTTTATTCATTCTGGTCTGATTGAATGCTTATTTCTTCCTTTTGTTCCAAATTGTTGATCTGAGTCCTGGTTTCTGTCCCTTCACTGTTGGTTCTCTTTATATATTTTTAAAATTTTACTTCACATAGCCTTCACTTCTCCCTCTATTTTGCATCCACACTCACTCATTGCTGTGAGCGTTCTGATTACCAGTGTTTTGAATTCTGCATCTGATAGGTTGGCCATCTCCTCCTCACTTAGCTCTTTTTCTGGTGTTTGGATCTGTTCTTTCATTTGGGCTATATTTCTTTGTCTCAGTGTGCCTGTTATGCTGTAAGGAGCAGAGACTTAGGTATTTGCCAGGGTGGGGCAACCCGTGTCGCTGCATTGTGGTGCTGTATGTGGGTTAGAGGTCAGAGAGGGAACAGTGCTGCTTGCTTGACTCTGAGCTGACATTCAGTCACTCCCACGCTACCCACAAGCAAATCGGGCCCTTCTGGTGCTGATTCCCAGGTGGGTGAACTTGTGTACATTCTAGGACCCTGTAGGTCTCTCCAATGAACTCTCCTGTGAGGCTGGGAGTTTCTCCTGCCACCACAACCTCCACAGGTTTTTATAGTCAGAGGTTTTGAGGCTTTATATCCCTTCACTGAAACCCTGGGCTACATTGTCTGTCTCGGTCTCTACTTGTTCCTCCAGGTTTATCTGCATGCAAATGTGGGCCCACCCAGTCCTCCATCCACACCTTGCCCAGCTTGGTTTGTTGCCTTGCTGCACATCCTTTCCACCCTGGCTGCCTGTCTCCGCCCCTCCTACCAGTCTGGATGAATGATTCTTCTTTAACTCCTTGGTTGTTAGACTTCCATACAGCTTGATTTTCTGGCAGTCCTGGTTGTTTTTGTTTTTAAAATTGCTGTTGGCCTCCATCTTGGCCTGAAGTTTGGAAACAAATTCTAACTATCTTATTTCTATGAGATTAGTTTCATATGGAAGTAATCATTCTGCTGTTGAGCTGTATCTTAGCATTAGAAAGTCTCATAGGGAGTTTAGGAATACACTTAGTTGCACATCCACATAAGGGAGCACATGGTAGGCAATAATAAGCTATGATAAAGACACAAAGTGAAAGTTTGCTCAACATAGGTTCCTCTTGCAAGACAAAAATCAGAGATTTTAAGAACATTTTCACTAAATATACCCAAATCTTTTCATCTCGTTTGAAAGAAATAAGTTCTCCAAAATATTGGGTTAAACAAAAAGTAATAAAAAGAATATAATTCATTGTTTTTGAAAGATGACTTTCAGGTCTTCTCACTGTTCAGTGGTCCATTGTTCTTCCAGTGATTTCTTTACTCAGGTATGAATACAAGGTTTTATTCTTGCCAACTTCACTGCAGTGGGGGTGGTGAGGAGCATGTCCCAAGGTCCAGTCTACTGCTCTCCTAGTTGACTCTCTGGGAATCCTGTCATCCAAGTCTTGAGTAACACCTTATCTCCAGGCTCAAAGGAATGTAGCGAGCCTGTGAGGGAGAGGTCTGTAATGCAAGCAAAGTCATTAATTATAGCTAAGGTCTGACTTAAATGTTGTACATAGTTCTTTACCTTCACATTTGATCTACGTACATATCTCCCAAACTCAACTGTACCCTGAAATGGTTGCCCATGTACAATTTCATAAGGGCACAATTGAATCTCACTTCAAGGAGCCACCCTTATCCTAAGCAGGATAATAAGTAAAGCTTGATCCCAATGAAGATGAGTTTCTTGACACAGCTTGGGGAGAAGCCGCACAGCTGGGGGAGAAGCCAGGAATTCCTTCTGGGGCCCAAAAGCCCAAGCCTGCTTCTTTGTCCGTTCTAAAGGGCTATAGTCTGGTGCTTTCACAGCTTCATACAATGGTTTAGCAAAGAGTCCAACATTTGGAACCCAGTGTGGCAGTAGCCCACCATTCCCAGGAATCTTCCAACTGTTTCCTGGTATTGGGAGCTCTCATTTAGATAATGTTTTCTTTTTTGGTTCCAATAAGACTCCTTTTGCAAGATTCAAGAAGAAACCAAGAAACCTTATTGTGTGCTAGCAAATTTGGGGCTTCTATGATGATACTTTATAGCCATAAGATGCCAAATGGTTCAAGATGGCTCTAGTATTAGTTAAACATTGATGAAGTGGTGTCCCGGTAATTAAGAGGTCATCCATATGTTGTAACAGAGTTCCATTTTCTAGTTCCACCCCAAATCATGGGGAAGATCATGAACTCTTGTAGTAAGACTGTCCAGCAATCTTGATTGAGTATTGACCCAAGATTCTGGGTCCTGCCATTTAAGAGTGAACAACAGTTGAGACTCTTAATCAACTGAAATGCAAAAGAAGTCACCTTTTAAGTCCAATACCTGAATACCAGAGGCTGTCCCCAGGTATATTGTTCATTGAAGTATAAGGACAGTGGAGTGAATGTCTTGTATAATGTCGTTTATGGCCCTTAAATCTTGTGCAGATCAACACTCATTTGAGTACGGTTTCTTAACAGGAAATATGGATGTATTGTATGGGGAGCAACAGGGCTGAACAAGTCCATATTCCTGAAATATCTGAATTATTGGACATATTCCTTCTCAGATCTCTTTCCACAAGGGATATTGCCTTTTTAAAAAATATTTTATTTATTTGTTTTTCGAGAGAGGGGAAGGGAAGGAGAAAGAGTGGGAGAGAAACATCAATGTATGGTTGCCTCTCATGCATCCCCTGCTGGGAACTGGCCTGCAACCCAGGCATGTGCCCTGACTGGGAATCGAACCTTGATACTCTGGTTCGCAGGCCCGCGCTCAATCCACTGAGCTATGCCAGCCAGGGCAGGGATATTGCTTCTTATTGGGAGTCCTCGCCCCTGGTTTGAGGTCAGTTTTAACAGGGGAAGCTCACTTAGGCCTCCCTGGTTTTCCAGCAGCCCACTGAATGGGGTTTACCTGATTCTCAATTTCTTCTTGCCAGAGTTGCTTTTCTTCTTCCCATGGTTTAATAAGCAAGTACCAGACATGCTATGGAGGGACCTCTGGGTGGAGCTGTTATTTTTCTGGAGAGAACATAAAGTTTGGACAGCAGGTCCCTTCCCAGAAGAGTAATTTGGACACTCAAGAATATATAAAAATCTATGAGTTAAAACTGTACCTCCCACAGCACATTCTAATGGTTTCAAGAAAACTGGCTTTCAGGGCTTACAGAAGTTCCAGTTACAGTTACAGGCTGCCACAAGGACTCAGTTAGAGGACTATTGACCACAGAATATGTTGCTCTGGTATCATTCGAAAAGTCTACAATTCGTTTAGTTCTACCCAAAGCTCCTGAGTGATGACTTTAATAGGTTGTTATAATAGAACTTCTGGGCCCTGTCACTCATCTTCTGAACTATTTCCTTTCTTCAGCATAACTCTTGAGTTCTCAGACTGTGACTTCCTTTTCCTTTGCTTGGAGCACTCATTTTTCCAGTGCCACTTTCCTTTGCAATACATGCATTGGTCAGTGGCAAGCATTTTAGATGGAGGCCGGGCACCTCTTGCCCACTGATGGAATTGCCCTTAGACCTGTTTCAAGAAAATAGTGGCCACTTAGGTCTTTTTCTGTTCTCTGTTATTACAAACTTTGAGGGCAATGTCTACTCATTGAAAAGGATTCATGCCTATTCCTCCCTCTAACTTCTGAATTTTCTTTCTGATGTCATGCACTTTGAGAGATAAAGGTCATATTGACCATACTTTCAGGGGCTTGGGCTCCAAATCAGCATATTTTCTACACTGCTGGTAGATACTTTCAAGAAACTCAGAGGGGTCCTCTGTGAGCTTTTGTTGTACTTCCTGTACCATATCCAGACTCTTCTTCTTAGGAACTCCTTTTTCAGTCCCTTAAGGATACCCCTCTTATAATATCTAAGAGAGGGTGGCCATTCTCATTAGGGTTTCAGTTGGGCTCAGTTAAAGGCATTGCTTTAGTAGGGTAGGGAGCCCCATCTGGATTTTCTTGGTGCAGCCTCTTCATTTACCTTATTCAATATCAACATCTGCTCATCCTTCATAGACAAAATATTCAGTAAGGGTTGTATGTCTTCCCAATTGGGATGGTAGGTGGCAGAAAGTGACATAACTCTGTCAGTCATTTTAGTAGGATAATCCCTATAAGAAGGATTTGAGTTTTTTCAGTTAAACAGATCCAATGTAGAAAATGGAATATGTGCCAGCTAATATCCAGTGGGCTGGTTCTCTGGCTCTACTGCCACTGGAAGTTTTCACAAAGGTTTTCACAAACTTTCACAAAGTTTGCCCCAGTAGGGGCTTTTCCTCCACTGAATTTGGTTTTCTAACAGGTTTGGGACAGAGAAATCAGTTCAGGCTCATCTCTTGCAGCTCCCTCAGCTGAGTAAGGAGGAAGATCCCCCAGGGGTGGAAGGGCTGTGGGAACCTTGATCCTGCTTGCAGCAGTCAGAACATCCTTATCTTCTTGGTCTTTCCCTTCGAGCTTCTATTACCTGCCACAGGCAAATTCCCTTTCCTCTGGACCATTAATCTATTTCCTTTTAATACTGCATATTTATTATGTAAAGTCATAAAAGCCTATACAAACATATTTCGTCTAATTTCCCTGATCTTTGATAAAACAACTCTAATTGCAAAACAGTATAGTAATTTAAAGACTCATTCAGCAGCCAGCACTCTCCTGGGTCCAGAACACACATAAGTCAAGCAGTAGTACCATAAAAAATTATTTTTTACCCTGGCTGGTGTAGCTCAGTGGATTGAGCACAGGCCGCAAACCAAAGGGTTGCCAGTTCAATTTCCAGTCAGATCACATGCCTGGGTTGCAGGCCAGGTCCCCAGTGAGGGGCATACAAGAGGCAACCACACACTGATATTTCTCTCCTTCTCTTCCCCCTCTCTAAAAATAAATAAATAAAATCTTTAAAAATTTATTTTATTTTTAGTCATAAGTCAACCAACCAGCCAAAATTTTCCCCAAAGGGATGTATCCCCCAAATGGAAGCTCCCCCCGACTCTACCAGACAGAATTCTGGAATATCACACAAACCAGAAGGCATCTTAATTTCTGATGAGTGATCTAACTCATAACCCAGGAATATAACCCTGAACCAGAAAGCACAGTGATTCAACCAAAAGTGAAGGCAACAGGGAGTGCTGAGAGTTGGAGAAGAAGAGTCCCCAAGTGAAATCACTTGGCAGCTTCTAGGAAGTCTCCAAATTTGCACCTTGGGGGCCCCCCAGTTCAGCAGCAAATTAGGACTGTCCACCAAATACCCAGACTCACTGTAGAGTCTTGAAGCCGTCCTGGAAGGAAGTCACCAGATATGAAACTGGAAAAGTCAGCATTCATGCTGCCTGTCACTACCAAAACAAGTAAGTAGAGATAAGGATTGAATCTTCATAGGTGCTTTATTCAGGTAACCGGTGATCTGAGAAGATGGAAGGTTACGTACCCTAAGAAAACCATCTTAATGTTTCATCTCAAGGTGACCTTTTTTTAGATTTTTAAAAATTTATTTATCTTTAGAGAGGAAGAAAAGGAAAGAGGGAGAGAAATATCAATGTATGGTTGCCTCTCATGGGTCCCCTCCTGGGAGCTGGCCTGCAACTCAGGCATGTGCCCTGACTGGGAATCAAACTACAATCCTCTGGTTCACAAGCCCACGCTTAATCCACTGAGCTACACCAGCTAGGGCTCAAGGTGACCTTTTTTGTAAGGAGGAGAAAAGAGTACATAAGGGGTTTGGAATTTAGAAAAAAAGTAGGCAAGGAGCTTGGAATTCAGGGGGAAAGGTTGGTCAGATAAAAGTTGCAGCATGGTAATTTTCCTAGAATCCCAGTGATTTTTTTTCTTGGTTAGGATTTTATTTGTTTATTAGAAATGGGGAGGGGAGGGAGAAAGAGAGGGAGAAGAACATCGATGTGAGAGAAAAACATCAATCAGTTGCCCCTTATATGCCCCCAAATGGGGATTTGGCCCACAACCCAGGCATGTGCACTGACCAGGAATTGAAGCTGTGACCTTTTGATTCACTGTCTGACCTGACCCACTGAGCCACACCAGCCAGGGCCCAGTGATTCTTTATCAGCATCTTAGTGGGCAGATGTTCCCGTCCTGGAGCACAATGGCTCAGATACCATCCTGGTTGTTTGCAGTTCTCCTGGGACACAAAGGTGGAATTGTTTGTGGTTCTAGAGTCAGGGTGCTTCTGGTCGTACATTCCAATTCCTGGAACAACAGCTTTCTACATGCATTAATCACTAATTCTATTAACTATAACTTAAAGCTAAAAATTTCTTACTCTTGAGTTTCACCATCATAAACAAGCTAGAAATATAAAAGAACTTTCTTAACATTATAAACACTGTCAAGAAAAAAATTCACAACCAGCATCATACTTCATGGTAAAATATTGGTAGCTCTCCCTTTATGACTGGTAATGAGAAAAGGATGACTGCTAATATCACTTCTACTCAGCATCCTAGACTACACAATAAGGCAAGCAAAAGAATTAAAAGGTATGTGAATTGGAAGGGAAGAAACAAAATGATTATTTTCAGGCAACATTATTGTATACATAGGACATTTTTTAAAATTTTATAAAAAACTATCAGAATTAATAAGTGAAATTAGGAAGGTCACTAGCTGCAAAGTCAATGGAACAAAAAGCAGTTGTATGTCTGCTTATTAGCAATAAACAATGAGAAAATGAAGTAAAGGATACCATCAAAATATATCAAATACTTAGAAATAAGTTGAACAAAAAAATGTGTAAGTCCTCTACATAGAAAACCAAAAATTATCACTCATCGGAACTAAAGAAGACGTCAACTAAAAGGAAAAGATGAAAATACTCTGGTTTTTTCAACTGGAAGACAATATTATGAAAAATATTAATTCTTTGCAAATTGAACTATAGATTTAATACAAAGCCAATAAAACATATTTTTGGCGGAAATTGATAAGCTGATTCTAAAATTGACATGCACATCAATGCTGATTTTTATTTTCTGTATTTCATGATGCTTTATTGACATCTTGGGGGCCTTGCCAACCCACGACATACAGCCACTCTGGTGGCTGGAGATAGCAAATGACTATCTCTACTGCCCTGTGAATGAGCCTTTCATATGCAAACCAAGCAACCCACAGTCCATACACCCAAGTACCTTTTTCACTCAGCTCTCACTGGATGGGCTCTTATATTCTAGGCCAGCAATTTTCAACCAGGTGTGACACAAGAATTTTTAAAATATGAAGCACCTGACTATTTAGTCAGGGGCACTGACCTCTTTTCCTTTAGATTGTTAAATTAAAACATAATAACAGCCAACACAACAATTGTTGTCCAGTGTGAAGTAGCCAAAAATTATACTTATTTTTATGTCAGAGAGGCAAAAAATACAATTTTGGTGTGCTGCAAAATTTTAGTGATTAGTTTCTGTGTGCCACGAGATGAAAAAAATTGAGAATTGCTGCTCTAGGCCGACACTCCCCTGCCCTCATCTACCCAGGGCCAGGAGCCAGGCAACTCAAAACAGCTCCTGGAGTCTGCTAAAATCATTCAAACCACCCATCCTGAACCTTCTCAGCCTACTTACCCTGCTCAGCCACTCCTTCCCATGAACACCACCAGAAAGGTTTTGCCCATGCTTTCTCCTTGTTCCTCTGCCTCCTAATCAACTCTGGTGTTTTCCTGTGTGTCCCTGCATGGCATGGCATGCCCTCTCCTCTTGAAACTGTGAGTGACAAGCTGTCTTTTCAGAGGAAGTCATCTCCTGATCTGCTGGCCTCACTATACTGCACTAATAAATAAAACCTACATTTTAAAACAGTATGGCATTTAAGAGGCCAAACATAGCACAGATGATCTGGAGGAAGTGGAAGGACTTGTACTGACAAATTTTAAGTCTTGTAATATGTCTATAATGTGTTATTGGTACTAGTTTAGACACAGGGACCCCTATTTTTGATAAAGATGCCATTGCAGTGGAAAGGGCAAGCATGGCGTTGGCAACCACACATGTTTAATTGTATGACTTGACCTCTAGTTCAAGTCATACAATAGAATATCTTTCAGATGGATTGTTGATCTAAACTTAAAGTAAAGCAATCAAGCTTCTAGAACATGATATAGAATGATATTTTCATGCCTTTGACATGATCAGAGGTTTCTTAAATAGGACCTAAAAGCACTAACAATAAAAGGAAGCCACAACAAACTGGACTATATTAAACATAAGTATTTCTATTCCTCAAATAATTTTATTAAAGTGGAAAGTCATGGACTGGAAGAAAATATTTGCATTACACATATCTGACAAGATAGTCATCTAGAATATATGAAGAAGTCATGTAAATCTGTGAGGAAAAAAATCAGGTAATCCAAGAGAAAAATAGACAAATGACTTGAACAGATACCTCATAAAAAGAACATCCAAATTACCAAGAAGCATATGAAAAGATAGTTAACAAAATTAGTCACTGGGAAAATATAAATTTAAACCATAATGAGTTATTGATATACACCCACGGGAGTGGCTAAAGTTATAAAACATATACTTTGGAAATAGCAATTATGATCAAGAATGTAGTGCAAAGGGGCTATTGTACACCCGAGGGGAAGTGTAAACTGATATGACCATGTTGGAAAACTCATTGGAAATATCTGGTTGGGCTGAGCAAGTGCATATCCCATGACCCAGCAGTCATATTCCTAGGTATGTGCTCTGTAGAAGTGGGTACCCAGTGATGTGGAGACTGGTGTTTTCAGCAATGTTATTTGTATTGGCCAGAAATATGAAACAACCCAAACATCCATCAGCAAAAGAGTAGATACATAAAAAATTGTGCTATGTTCATATGATATATTACACAGCAATTCAAAACAAAACAAAAAACCCTACTACTACATGCAGTGACATGGATAACTCTTACAGAAATAACATTAAGCAAAAGAACCAGACATAAGAGTACATGCTGTATGATTCCATTTGCATGAAGTTCAAAGACAAGGAAAACTAGTCTATAGTGATAGGAATGAGAATCAGGACAACTTTTCAGGAGAGGTCAAGACTGGGAAGAGCACAGACACTTCTTCATATTCTAAATCTGCATTTGGGTGGGGATTACACAGATGTGTTCAGTTTGTGAAATTTCATCCAGCTGTACACTTACGTTTTTTGCACTTTTGTGTGTGCATGTTAGACGTCAATAAAAATTTACTTTACATAAGAACTTGCCTAGCATCTTAAGACCTTAAGCCTCTTCCTTCTGGTTTTCTGTTCTCTCCATCATCTTTGGCTTAAAAGCTCAGAGTCATTCTAGATAATTCCCTGTCCTCACTATGCAAAGTTCCTTGATAGTTTCAGTAAATTACCGTAAATCCCTAGGTCCTTCTCTTTAATCCATTCCCACTAGCCCATCCTAGCTCAGATTAAACCAAAACAAACACATTAGCCTCTTAACTAGTCCTCTCTCTGTAGTCACTCCTGGCCAATCTATCCTACAGTGTCAAATCAGTATAAGGTTAGTCCCCAGAGACAGCATGTATATACATGAAAATATGATCCATAAGTTCAACATTGCACATTGGTAAATGCCGAACTGGTAATATAGAGAAGGGGACAGGAGTTAAGAGGAACCATAGTAGGTGCTCAATCAAGTCTCCCCTCACTACAATGAAAGTTCTATCAGAACAGTGGTGTTTTGTTTTGCTTTGTCTTTTTCCTTGTTGTGTTTCCAGTGTCTCCTAGCACAGTACCTGGACCATAGTAGGTGTACTCACTGAATGAATAAGTTAATAATTTAATAGTGGTTATGATTGTTTCCACTATTCCATAATATCTTAAAATGTTCTCCAAGACAGAAGGTCATTTGTATACTTGCAGTAATTCAACAGCTGTTGATAGAGTGCTAACCATGTGCAGACTAAGATTCATTCCCCCGGGATAATTTGCCATCTAGCAGGGAGGTAGGCCAGGGACAGCTATGGCTGCTACAGCAGTGCCAGAGACAGCACCTGCCTCTGTCTCATGTAGTTCCACTGTGGCTCCCAGGGAGACCTCACAGCCACCTCACCTGCTGCTCCTGCCACCCCTGCCACCCCTTGCACCTGACCTCCTGGGCCTTCACATTCCCCTGACTTTCGTGGTCTGGAAGAAGGCAAAGCCTTTCACCCCTTTCTTCTGCTCATATCACATGGAAATTACCTTAAAAGATCTTATTAAGAAATTAGATAAAATGACAACAAAAATGTTCAAAAGGCAAAAGCATAGAAATAAGAAGAGTTTATAAAACCTGGACTTTCCACCCCAAAGCCTTGCCTTCAAAGTCTTGCTGCAATGGTGTTGTTTGAAAGGTTAAATAAGTGCTTAATGACAGAACTCTTAAGCTGATGACCTTTTGCAATGTAACCTGGGGAGTAAGCCAAAGCAATATTCCTATTCTGAGTTTGAAAACTGTAGTCAAATTATAAATTTAGGAATATAAGTTGTTGTACAATATACTACTATATATTATACGTAATTTATTTTTATATGTAAAATGTTATATATAAGTACACCTATAATATATATTTCTATATGTAGGAATAAATATCTATGTACAATATAGATATTTTATTGTATATTACCTATATGCCTCTATTATCCTACACATGGGTATATATATATATGCTTAAAACCTTTTAAGATTCTGTTACATCCTTTAAATTTCACAGAGATTTAAGAGAACTACAGAGCAACACAATACTAAGCAAAAAATAGCCCAATGCAAAACTGCTGGCACCAGGTCATTACAACTATACATGTAGACAATCTTCAAGGAAAATGAAAATGTGTTCATGTGGTAGAGAAAGTGGTTGACTTCCCCACCTGTTCTCGTGATGATGCTTTAGCAATACTTAGAAGTCACACAAACACTTCATAGAGAATGAACACAGTGGAACGCCAATTTGAAACTGCTCCCGAACCCAATTTTGTACTGCTAACTCATGAAGTGTTTTTTCTAGGAAGTAGAATATAAGTCTGCATTTCTTTTAGTCCATTTGATCACATATTTTATTTTTAAAGATTTTATTTATTTTTAAGACAGGGAGAAAAAGATCGATGTTGAGAGAGAAACATGAACTGGCTGCCTCTTATATGCTCCCGACCGGGGACCAGGCCCACAACCCAGGCAGGTGCCCTAACCAGGCATCAAACGGACTGCGGGATGATGCTCAGCCTGCTGAGCCACATCAGTCAGGGCTTGACCACATATTTTAGCATCATCTGTAAACTGACAAGTGAAGTGTAAAAGCATAACAAGTGGGTTTTTTCTGACCTGGGGTGACTTCTTGCAGCCGTTGCTGGTGCTTATTCTGACGCTACACCATGAGTGGGAGAGTTGAGGACGGCGGCTCCCAAGTCCAAGGTTATTTACTTTTTTTGTTTTGGGTTCCTTTCTCACAGCATTAATTACCCAAAAAAGTTTTTCCTAAACTGCATTTTTGGGAGAACCATTTCTGGAGGAATAAATATTTGTTCCCAGGTAGTCCAAAGGTTTCCTGGCATGGGACACCTTTGTATGAAATGTATCATACACAGACATACATTTGAAGTTCTGTTCACACTTGCTACATGTCTGCTCATGACAAAGCCACTGTGGTCATTATGAATTTTCCCAGTTATGTCATTTAGTCTTTTAGCAAATACGGAGTTAAGTCATTTTATGGATGGGTTAATATTTGAGCGAGAGTACACAGCCTACTCATTCCAGGAGTTAAAGAATTTTCCTACCTATAAAAATCCCATTGAATCATCCTAGTAAAGGATTGTTAAGCATTCTTTGGATGTTGAAAATAAAGTTGTGCAATAAGCCCATCTTTCCCTATGCTTCCCAAGATGGAGAACATGGTTATCAAAACCATGAGCATTTGCATTTGCATTTGGCTTCTGATGATGACTATGTGACTACACAAGCCAATGGGGTGTCATGAAGCTTTGGTTTCTTCATCTATGAAACGGGGAAGCAGAACCATACGATGCCTTGCCTGGTCCTGATTATACAGACAAACCCATTTGTGGAAATCTGAGCATGGCTGAGACACAGAGGAGATGACAAATTGTCAAAATACATCTTACTTTTTAGTATTTTCCTTCCACTGGTTCACTTTCCTTTTTCAGTTTACTATGGGCTTTCTGGCTTCCGATCAGTTTGTGTTGTTTTTCCTGGCAAAATTACATATGCTTTATTTTCTTTTCTCTTTGATTTTGAAAGAGGAGATGGCACTCTAGCACATTCCTCTAGTCACAGCTTAAAAAGCTTTTCAGTATTTTGAAGTCCACTTCAAGTGGACACACCCAGTTTTGATAAAAGGAGTTAAATTTTGTTGCCGAGAACCCTGCAATTAACCGAATTCCAGTGTTAAGTTTGCAATCCTGTTTCTTGTCATCTTTTTGAAAAAGTATTACTCTATTATTATTTATCCAAATTATAAAAGAAATATTGGTCACATAAAAAAGAAATCTGAAACAATACCTACTGAGCAATGAACAATGCTATTTGCTAAATATGAACTAATAGAGGACTTTTTACCTTCTACATTTCATATGTATTTGTACATATGTGTGTATGTATATATGTATAAGGTTCATTAACAAAAATATACACATTTTCATATATTTTGTTGATTATGCTATTACAGTTGTCCCATTTCCCCTCCTTTATTCCCCTCCACCCTGCACACCCCCCTCTCACCCACATTCCCTGCCATTTTCCCCATGGCTAATGATGTAGAGCATCTTTTTTATGTGTTTCTCAGCCATTTCTTTGTCTTCTTTGGAGAAATATCTACTCAGAAAAATTTGCCTACTTAAATTTTTTAAATTGTAGTATAATACACATAAAACTTACCATCGTCACCATGTACACGTTATGTGCACAGTTCAATAGTGTTAAGCACATTGACATTGTTGTTCTTTGCCCATTTTTATATTGAAAATAATGAAATACAAATAATTGCATTTTTTGTATTGCTAAGTTTCTCACTCCTGTCACTCACCCCCAACTGAGGACCTGGCCTGCAACCCAGGCATGTGCCCCTACAGGGAATCAAACTGGCAACCTTTGACTCACAGGCCAGCACTCAATCCACCCCCTAACTGAGCTACACCAGTTAGGGCTTAAGTTAAATTTTTATATGGTGTGAGGTAAGGTATCAACTTAGTTCTTTTGCATGTAGTTATCCAGTTGTCTTGGCATCTTTTTTTTAAATACTTATTTCCCCATTGAGTGATATTGGCACTTAGGTCAAAACTCAGTTGATTATAGACAAATGGTATTATTTCTGATCTCTCAATTCTATTCCATTGATTAATATGTCAGTCCTTATGCCAACACTATTTTATCTTGATTACTGTTGCCTTGTAGTAAGTTTTGAAATAAAAAAATGTAAGTCTTACAACTTTGTTAGTGTTTTTTAAGAATGTTGCTGCTAATCTATGTCCCTTTCAATTTGAAATGAATTTTGGAATCAGCTTGTTAATATTTACAAAGCAGTCAGCTGGAATTTTGATTGGGGTTGCATTTAATCTGGGGATCAGTTTGGGAGTATTGTCATCTTAATAATATTAAGTCATCTAATCCATAAACATGCATTATTTTCCCCTTATTTAGCTCTCTAATTTCTTTCAACAACTTTTTTTTTTTACTTTTCAGAGTATAAATTTTATGCTATTGTTAAATGAACTCCCAGAATTTAATTTTTTATGGTGGTATTAAAAACAGAAGTTTTATTAATTTCATCTTCAGATTATCAAAATGTATAGAAAAAACATAAATTTTTGTATTTCAATTTTGTATCCTGCAACATTGCTGAACTTATTTATTATTTCTGATAGTTTTTAGTGGATTCCTTAGCATTTCTATATGCAGTATCTTCAAATAAAGATAGTTTTATTTCTTCCTTTTAATCCAGATGCCTCTTATTACATTTTCTTACTAACCCTGGTTAGATCCTCCAGCATAATGTTGCATACAATTGGTGAGAGTGAACATTTCTGTCTCATTCCTGATTTTAGAGGGAAAGCATCCAGTCTTTAGTCATTAAGTATGATATTAGCTGTGGAGTTTTTGTAAATAATACTTTATCAGGTTGAGAAGATTCCCTTCTTTCCCTAGTTTGCTAAATATTTTTATCATGAAAATACATGTTGGATTTTGTTGGATGCTTGTCCTGCATCTATTGAGATAATCATGTGTTTTTTATATTTTATTTTATTGATATGGTATATAAGTTGATTTTCAAATATTGAACCAAACTTCAATTCTTGGGATAAGTCCCACTCAGTCATTGTGTATAAATTTTTTATATATTGCTGCATTTTGCTTTCTAGTGTTTTTATTATAGATATTTGTACCCATATTCATAAGGAATATTTGTCTGTAGTTATCTTTTCTTTGTCATATCTTTGGCATCGGAGTAGCACTGGCCTGATAGAATGAGTTAGGAAGCGTTTCATCTCTTACTCTTTCGGAAGAGTTTGAAAGGGTTAACGTTAGCTCTTATTCTAACACATGGTGGAAATCGACAATAAAATCATCTGGTTCTAAGCTTTTCTTTGTTGGAAGTTTTAAAAATTACTGACCCAATCTCCTGTTATAAACTTATTAAAATTTTCTATTTCTTTTTTAGTCTATTTTTACAGTTTATGGCTACCTACAAGTTTGTCCATTCTGTCCAGGTTATCCAGTTTGTTGGCATGAGACAACTCATAGTGTTCTCTTATAATAATTTTAATAATATTTTTTGTAATATATTTAGTAATGTCCCCCTTTTCATTCATAATTTTAGTAATTTGAAACTTCTCTTTTTTCCTCACTCAGTCTAGCTAAATGTTTGTCAATTTTGTTGATATTTTCAAAGAATTAATTTTTGGTTTTGTTGGTTTTCTGTACTTTAAAAAATTATTTCATCTATCTCCATTCTAATCTTTGTTAACTTCTTCCTTCTATGTGCTTTGGATCTAGTTTGTGCTTCTCATTCTGGTTTATAAAGTGGAAGATTCAGTTATTCATCTGAGATCTTCCTCTTTTTGAAGCAAGCACTGCTCTAAGAACTGTTTTCGCTGCGTCTCACAAGTCATGGTATGTCATGTCTTTGTTTTCATATATCTCATAGTACTTTTGACTTTCTTTTTCATTTCTTCTTTGGCCCAATTGTTATTTAGGACTGTGTGGTTTAATTTTCACCTACTTCAGAGTGCCCCAAATTTCTTTCTGTTATTGATTTCTAATTCCATTTCATTGTGGTTGGAGAACATATTATTTCTATCCTTTTAAATGCACTGGAATTTGTTTAATGGACTAGCATATAGTGTATCTTGAGACTGTCTCATGTGCAGTGAAGTTTTGTTTTGTTGTTTTAGGTTTACCTAGTATTCTGGAGTTGTCTGCTAGGTCCAGTTGGATTGTTGTGCTGTTCAAATCTGCTCTTTCCTGGCTGATCTGTCTCGTTGTTCTATCCTTATTGGAAATTAAGTATTGATGTTTCCAAATGTTATCATTGACTTGTCTGTATCTCTCTGCAATTCTATCATTTTTTTGCTTTATGTGTTTTTGAATTTTGTTGTTAGCTTTGTACATGTTTATAATTATTATATCTTAGTGAATTGTGCAGCAGTTCTGGACAACAGAAACAGAGGTCTCAAATGTACAAGAACCACAAATATGAAGGTATGATATTTATTGGTGAAATCTGTTGGCTCATCCGTTTGTAGACATGTTATTGATTTCAGTGTATTACACAAAACCTCTTTGGCACCACGTGATGTCATCAACACAGTGCCTCATTCTATTTTGGGGGAAAACAGCCTTTCTATTTTCTCATTCATCTCTAATTTTACTTCTGACATTATTAGATTCTCATGAACTACACAACTTTTTCTTTCCTGGGCAATAAGTCTTACTACTAAATAATTTGCTTCATGAGCCTTTTCTAGTAGCCATTTACAATAATTACCTCCATTACTTGTCAAATGGCTGTTATTTGTAGTTAAGCATCTTTTAGTTTTGGAGCCTGCTATGACTAAATGTGTCCCCTCAAAGTTCCTGTATTAAATCTTAATGTCCAGTGTGTTGGCATATGGAGGTGAGGCCTTTGGGAGTCATTAGGTCTTGAGAGGAGCCCTTATGAATGGGATTAACAACTTCATAAAAGAGACCTTTCCCTCGCCCCTTCTGCTATGTAAAGAAAGTTGTCTTGGAACCAGGTTCCAACCAGACGCTGAATCTGCAGCTGCCTTGATCTTGGACTTCCCAGCCTATAGTATTCTGTTATAGCAGTCCAAATGGAATAAGACAGAGCCACAGCTAAATGTGTGACTTGCTCATTGAAGATGATTCACAAGGAAACAAAACACCCCAAATTACTGGCTCATATAAAACCTATTCATAAATATCTTTAACAACAAAGATGATTTTTTTCATGTCCATTGTCCCTTAGTGCATTGAAATGACTCAAAAAACCAAAAATCTTCACTACTACTTTGATCAAAAATTTTTGTAAACCACCCTGGCTGGTGTGGCTCAGTGGATTGAGCACTGGCCTGTGAACCAGAGGGTCACTGGTTCAATTCCCGGGCATATGCCTGGGTTGCAGGCCAAGTCCCCAGTAGTGGGTGAGAGAGGCAACCACACATTGATGTTTCTTTCCTTCTTTCTCCCTCCCCTCCCCTCTCTCTGAAAATAAATAAATAAAATAAAATAAATGTTTTTAAACCTAGGCCTCCAATCTTCCTTTTCTTTTTCATACTGTACCTTCAGAAATCACCATATTGGCTTTGTCCAGTGTGGTTCAGTTGGTTGGGCATCGTCTTGCAAAGCCAAGAGTCGCCGGTTTGATTCTCAGTCAGGGCACATGCCTGGGTTGCAGGTTCAGTCCCCAACTGAGGTGTGCACGAGAGGCAACTAATCAATGTTTCATTCTCACATCGATGTTTCTCTCCCTCTTTCTCCCTCCTTCCCCCTTTCTCTAAAAATAAAATATTTTTTAAAAATCACCATATTGGACTGTCAAACATGTTTGTAAAACACAAATGCAAGTGCTAAAAAACATAAACCAGAAGGATATATTAAACTACCTGCATGAGAAAATTGAAAAAATAGTATATGTATCATGATACATATCACTGCTAGCATGCAATATACATTTTAAAATATTTAAAACAACTGCAAAAGGACAGAGGTGTACAGCTAAGTGGCTGCACTAAAAATTCCTCCTTCAGAACAAAGTATTCCCTTTCGTATTCTGTTAAGCTGGTAAGGCTTGTTTGCCCTGTGAACAAGATAGTGGTGTACAAGGACAAGCTGGGAAAGGATATTTGAGTGGGAGAGTATGGTGTTTTAGAATATGCTCACAAATTTTTTGATACTTTTTTCTTCAAAAGGTAGAGCCTAATGCTCCTCCCCTCAAGTGTGAGCTATTCTTAGTAATTTGCTAATAAATAGCATATGGCAGAGGTGACAGTGTGTGATGTACAAGATTAGGACATACAAGGCATTGTGGCTTCCTTCTGGCTCAATCTTTTGGATCATACACTCTGGGGAAACTAGCAGCCATGCTGTAAGGATGCTCAAATGGCCCTATGAAGAGTCCCATGTGATATGGAACTGAGGCCTCCTTCCAATAGTCAAGTGAGGATGCTATCCTGGAGGTGAATGTTCTAGCCTCTGTTAAGCCTTCAGATGACTGAATCCCTGGCTGACATACAGATTAGAGCTGAGATCAACCTTTATCAGCAGCCTCCTCTATCTTCTGTCAAAATTGAGAACGCACTCAATCAAATGAACTTAGTGACTACTACTGCCAAGAATGTCCCATTGACCAAAGCATGGTCAAGTCTAGATCCAAAGGGAGGAGAAATGGAACCCGCCTCTTGAGGGGAGAAGCTGCAAAGTCGTATTGCAAAGGGGCATGCATACGGCAGTGACCAGCACTTATGATCATTTAAAAAGATCTGCCACAAGCAGGGGCCTCATTATGTCAGAAAGCACAGTCACTACCAAAGACTAAAGGAAGCGTTTCAAAAGGACGCAGGAGACAACCTGAAGGAGCTTCCACTGCCTAAGGGGGGATGATTGGAGTTTGCTTTAAAATACCCCGGGGGAAAGAAAATTAGTATGAATAGATGAAATAAGACTGGCAGAATGCTGAGAGAATAGTTGAAACAGACCGATGGACACATGAAGGTTCATTTTAGTAGTCTCTTTACTTTTGGTATATTTGAATTTTCTTTAAGAATTTTTTAAAGGTTTATTTTACTCTCATTGGAGAGAGAGGGGGGGAAAGAGGGGGAGGGAGAGAGAGACAGAGAAACAAAGAGAGAGACAGAGACAGAGAGAAGCAGAGAGAAAGGAAGCAACATCACTTGGTTGCCTCCCGCACTAGCGTCACCTGGGGATGGAATCTGCAACCTAGGCGTGCTGAGTCACTGACTGAGAATCGAGCCAGTGACCTTTCAGTTACCTGATGACACTCCAGACAACTAGCCAGGGCCTTAATAAGAATTTTTTTAAGTTACATATATTAAGAATAAAAAAATTTGAAAGCACATAACTATCAAAAATACAAAATTATTAGTTAATACCACCACTCAGAGGTATGATTGGTAACACTGGATCACTTTTTCAGGCTGTTCTACTCATATTTGCAAACGCTGACCCTTCCAGCTTGTTCAGGAGTATCGTTGACCACTGGTAAGTGGACAGAGCCCTCCACTACCCTCTGAGGCGATGCCCTTCATGGTTACCCATGAGAGAAGCAACTTGCTTGCACACTGGCACCTGTGATGCAGAAGCTCTGACCTTGACATTGTGGTTTTAGAGCCCATGTCTGGAACCATTTTTTTTTTTTGACATGACTCAGGATCTCCCTAGGGTAGGTCCCTCCTGGCCCTCACACAGGCCTCCCCTTGAACTTGTTTAGCTACGTATCTCTGCACAGTCTGTCAGGCTCTCGTACAGACAAAAAGAATTGTGAATATGCCCTAACCCTTATTTGAATTCAGCCTTTCCTACATATACACGGCACATTTGGAGAGGCCTGTCCCTCCTTTTTATATTGTTGGGTAACGAGGAGACTGAACTTAAAACGTTTTTTTAAAATTTGGATTTATTTGGCAAACCTCAGCAAATCAGGATCATACCTTATTTTTTTGCTTTACATATTCTGAAAATATTTTTATGCGTCATGAAGTATATTTTATAATGTGATTTTTAGAGCTGGCATAATTTTCTGAAGTCTGCATGTTGTACATTCAAATGATTTTTCCACAGTATTTTTCACAATTCTAAAGAATACTTCAGTGAACAATCTTGTAAATAAGCTTCCCACCACCTATCCATTTCCTTAGGGTAGGTTTCTAAAAATGGGATTCCTGAATCAAGGCATTTGAACATTTTAAAACTCCTCATGGGCACGTGTGTGATCATTTTAAACTTTTATTTTGAAACGCTGCATTGAACAATAATATTTGAAATAACAATACACTATTGTTGATGTGCTATGTGAAAAATGGTATCTCCCTTTGAATTGCTTTCCTTTGATTGCTGGTAAGCCATCAAAGCATTTTAATGATCTAGGGGAAAGGTCAGGAGACATGAAGGGAAAGGTATTGTGGAAATCCTTTTGAAGGATGACACCTCTGACCTGTACCTCAGCGGTGTTAGGGCGGGCAGGTGTGAATGGCAGAGCGTGGAGCCAGACAGACTTGGGCTTGAAGCCTTGCACCTTCAAGTAACAACCTTGGGCAATTTCTTGCCCATCTCTTTGCCTGTAAGGATGTAGTCATATGAGCCCTATACCTCCTTGTGTCCCGTGCCGATCTCACGCGGTAATCCCTGCCAGGCTCAGCTTTTGTCTGCCCTGGAGTAAACATTCAACGTCACTGTCAGGGTTGTGACATGTATGGGCATTTGGACATAGGCCAAAATATTAACAGAGATTACTGCTGGATGGTAGTATTTTGTGTGATTTTTTTGGTTGTTTTATTTTTCTTACCTTCTCTGGTTTTTTTGAAGTTTTTTTATATTGACAGAGTGAAGTCAAAAGAATTTTTAAATGTTTTTTCAAATGCAGCACGTTCTAGTTGAAAGCCCTTACTCCCCAGGATTTGTAAATGCACTCTGCACGAAGCTGCCCCCGCCCCAGCCAGCTGACCCTCACCCCACCTGCAGCTGCCTGCCTGGGGGCTCAGGGGGCTGCGTGAGGCAGTGTCTCAGGGCCGCCTGCCAGGTGCACAGCTGTGACCCTTACAGCTTGAGCTGCTCTCACTACAGAGAATTGAGGGCCTGGTGGACTAGGGAGAGGGTCTTGCTGGAGCTGAGCAGAGATGAGGGAGCCAAGAACTGCTGTGGTAGCCCCAGCCCATCCGGTTCCACCATCTGTGCCTCTGGCTTGGGAATCCCCAGCAGGCCTTGGATTATTTTTAGAATTGACGGAGGCCTTCCAGATCACCTAGCCTTCGGTTCAACCTAGGCTGTACATGAGAATCATTCAAGAAGCGTCTTAAAACAAACAGATGCTTGGGCCCCACTCCAGACCTATTAGCTCAGGATCTTGGGATGTGGACCCAGCCATCAGCAGGTGACTGATGGGCTGAGGCCTGGAGGTCAAGCAGCATCACCTGGCACACTGTAGGTCTTGAACCCAGACCTCAGCTGTGAGTGTAGCACGAATCAACATTGTCCTCCTTTATGTACTGGGAGAGGGCTGAGTGATTTCCAAAGACTTCCTCAGACATCAACTCAGTCCACACACATGGACTGAGGAAGGCAGGCAGATATTATCTCTGCTTTGAGGACTAGGAAACTAAGGTCCGAAAGAGTGAACTGAATTGCAAGTCTGAGGTGGAGCCAGAGCTAACCTGACTTGATTTCCAAGACACCCAGAGGGGGTGCCCTTCCAAGGGGAGCCACTCAGGTGGGAGTGCCTGGGAGGGCTTGCATTCCTGAGCCCTGGCCCAGGCCCACTCTATCAGCACATCTGACTGTGGGAGAGGGCGTGTGCAGTTTTTGGAAATTCCTCAGGGGATTGGAATGGACACTAAAGTTTGAGTACCTCCACTGTGGTGACCTGAGGCTAAGTAGCAATAGTATATGCCTATGTAACATTTCACTTTAATTGTGGGAGTCAAGACTTCTAAGTGCAAGGTGGCTGAGCGAGAGAAAACCTCAAAGAAATTGTAATTAATATTCTTGGAGAGATAAGATACTGCATTTATTATTAAGCCAAAATAGGATGGTGTTGGGAAATGCTCTGTCCAGTTTCAGGAATTATAACTGACCCCCATGGCTAAGGCTGAGTGAGTCACCTCTGGAATGCAAACCACTAAGGAGACAAAGCTTGTCTCTGGCAGCAGCGCTGCTTCTGCTTCAATCCCCTGCCCTCAACACTTGATCGGTTAGTCTATGATGGGTAAGACCCCTGGGGGGGGGCAACCTAAGCCAGACACGATCACTTGGGAGACCATCAAGGAAGGACTTGGGGGGCTACAACAAAGAGGGAGTGATAGACCCTCGTCCCCCGGCTATTCTGACACAGCCTGAGTCCCCATGTCCTCTGGGAGAAGCACTTCCTGGCTCTAATTCACTTAAGCGTGAAACCTATGATGGGGGAGGTGGTGCAGCCCTTTGCCAGCTAGAGCAGGATCCAGGGTGATCGAGCATAAGAAAGAATTCCTAAAGTTTTGTGAAGCCTGCTTTGCTAAGAGTGCTTTCATTCATATGATAAGGGTCTGAGCAGGAAATGAGTATGTCTCCCAGAGTTTCTGCAACTCTCTTCCTGATAGACACTGACTCAGACTCTGAAGCCCTCAGATCTCTTTGAAATGTTATCTATTGTTTGATCCTTGCTGCCTGTATTTCTGTGTATTACAACCCAATAAAAGCCACTGAGGAAGGGACTCTTGGCCTTTCTCCTGAGAGATTGGCCACCTCTCCTCCCCAAGCAGATCATGTCTTGGTAGTGTTACTTTTATCCAGGATGGACCAGGGGACTTTGTGGGCAAAGTTGCCCCCACAGGATGACATTTAATTTAAAAAAATAACAGTGAGGAGGATGGACTGGGATGAGAGTAAAAGGCAGAAAACTGTACTTGAACAATAATTAAAATGAAAAATAATAATAATAAAATAACAACATTGGCCCTGACCAGTGTAGCTCAGTTGGCTGGGCGTTATCCCACAAAGTGAAGGGTCACCAGTTTGATTTCAGGTTGGGACACATACTTGGGTCCCCCATTGGGACACATACGAGAAGCAACCAATCAAGGTTTCTCTCTCACACAGATGTCCTCTCCCTCTCTTTCTGCCTCCCTTCTCCTCTAAGAAAGAAGGAGACAAAGAAAAAAAGGAAGAAAGAAAATATTGAAAAGTAAAAGGTAACAGAAATAAGCTTACAAAATTCTAAGTGACAAGACTTTTTAACCCAAGAACTCGGCTGAGCCCAACTATCAATTAAATGCACATAAAACATAAAAAGATATTTTTTAAACTTTCAAAGTAAAAAATGAACCAGTCAGCAAATAAGCACACGAAAGAATGTGTCCTTTTTCAGAAAGCTACTGTGCGTCACGCCTAGAAACAACCAGGTCAGACTGGAGCAAGGAGAAGGCAGAGGACAGGACTCCAGGGAGGTCCTTGGAGGAACAGTGGAGGGGACACATTCAACCCTGTGGGAAAGTCTCACCAAGAGGCACCGCGTGGAGCTGCTGAAATGCAGAAGAAGGCTGGCCACAGGTGTGGAGAAAGCTAAACAAATAAGAGAGAATGAAGCAAACACAAAAATCATATTAAAAAGGAAAAGCAATCATAGCACTCTAGCTGGCTGAGTTGTGAACAGGGTTTAATAGACATAATAATGGAAAAACTGATGATTGATTTCATCAAAAACTGCAATGTATTTAGAGGCTAGAGGAATGAGGGGAAGAGCGGATTGAGAGGTCTAATAAATATCCTTTTCTGCCACAAGGGTAGGTCAGTGGATAATGAATGAGTAATGATAAGTCAGCTAAAAAAAGACTGCAGAATGTGGGTGTTATTTTAAAATATAAAGGTAAATGCTAACAACAACAACAACAAAGAAAACTATTAAAAGTCATTGTCCCAGACCTGGCTGGCGTGGCTCAGTTGGCTGGAGTGTTGTCCCATAAACTGAAAGGTTGCTGGTTTGATTCCCGATCAGGGCATCGGGTTACAGGTTACAGGAACCCTAGGTTACAGGTTCGATCCCTTGTTGGGGCACATACAGGAAGCACTGACTAACGTTTCTTTCTCTCTCTCCCTCCCCTGCCCCTCTCTCTAAAAATCAATGAACATGTCTTCAAATTAGAATTTAAATAAACAAATAACGGTGGTTGCCTCTAGGAAATCAGGGAGATAAGAAAAGGAGAGAGAAGTGGGGAGCAAGCGGACTAATTTTATTATAGACTTTTAGCTGCTGTTTGGCTTTTAAAACTATATGCATGTATTACTTTTGTTTTAAAAAATCTCATAGCCTCCAAAAAATTCCAATGTTTGACCCAATAGCATCATTGCTTAGTTGAGTTTCAGAAAGAAAGAACATATTTGCATCACATACACCCAATCAAGATTTGTAGGGAGACTATGTAAAGAACTCTTATGTATCAATAAGATGGGGCGGGGCCCTGAACCCAAAAGAAAAATGAGCAAAATGCATAAACAGAAACCCATGAGTGGCTCATAAGTACATGAAAGGTTACCTCTGAGTACTTCTAATGGAGTGAACCCCAGAGCCGGTAGTAGAAATGAAGTAAGTTCAGCCAGGAGAACAGTGTGGGGTGAGAGGACAGTTGAGGTCCACCAACATCTCTGAAGGCTGACACTCTGAGGACTTGGTAAATACGGTGTTTGCAAATCTGCAGAAGAGAATTTTGAGAATGCTGGTGTAGGAGGCAGCTTCTGAAGCAGTTCCCAGTGACCCCCACCCCCTGGTATTCATACGCTTGTGTAATAACCTCCCACTGAGCACAGGCTAGCCTCAGTCACCTGATTCTAACAAAAAATATGGCAAATATGATAGGATGTCACTTCCCAGCTTAGGTTACAAAAGAATGCGACTTCTGTCTCGCTTGAATTTTCTCTCTTTAATCCATCTCCTAGCTGGCTCTGATACAGCAAGCTGCCACTCTGGGTTTTCCCATGGAGTAGCCCACATGACAAAGAACCGAGAGTGGCTTCCAGCCAAAAGCCAAAGATGAACTGAGGTCCTCTGTCCAGCCCAAGAAGAACTGAATTCTGCCAACAACCATGTGAGAAAGCTTGGAAGTGGATCTCTACTTAATCAAGTCTTCAGATGAGACCATAACCTTGGTCAGCATCTTCACTGCAGCCTGTGATAGACCGTGAGGCAGGGAACTCAGCTGAGTGACCCACAGCAACTATGCGGTAATAAATATTATTGTTTATAGCCACTAAGTTTTGGGCGATTTGTTATGCAGCAATACACAACTAATACAGAGTTTGATAACTGGGAATGGGAGAGGGGGGCTGCTGTACCTAATACCTGAAGATGTGGGAATGGCTTTGGAACCAATTGCTGAGCAAAGGCTGGAAAGGTTTTTGAGGAGCATATTAGAAAAGGCCTAGACTGCCTCAACAAGTTGTTAGTAGAAATCTGGACTTGGAGGAGGCTGCCAGTACAGGCTCTACAGGAAATGAGGATTATTATTGGAAACTAGAGGAAGGGGGCAGTTGTTACATAATGGCAGAGAGCTTAGTGAATTGTCATCTGCAATGAAGTGGAAGGTGGATTGTGTGCCAAATAAACCTGGCATGTAGCTGAGGAGACTTCCAAGTAAACTGCTGAAGGTGCCTGCTGGTTTCTTGTTGCTGCTTATCATAAAATGCGAGAGTGAGATAAATCAGAGGAAGAAGTAGTAAACAAAAACAGCTAGGACCTGATGGTTTTGCATGTTCTCAGTCTTTCTCGGTGGCAAACTGTGCTAAAGTTCAGAAATGACTGCCTGAAAACATGGTCTGGCAATAAAGACAATGGTGTGACTATACCTCCTTAAGACCTCAGTTGGATGAAAGGGGCAGAGAATTCAGTCACATAAAAGGCCCTTTCGAGAGACTAAGAGTGTTCCTCCTAGATCCTTTCCAATCAAACAGTAGGGCTGTTGAAACTTTAAGAGCTACGTCCCCCCGCAGGAGCCCAAGGTACAACAGCACTCTAATCCTAAAGAGATCTGCAGAAGTGCTTTTGTTGAAGGGAGTGAGCCACAGTGAAACTCACAGGAGACCCACAAAGTTTTTGAGAACCACGTAAGTGGAAACACTGCCAGGTTGGCCCGAAAGGGGCAGAGATGCATAAAATGAAGAAAGGCTGTTGGATTTGGATTTTCGAAATTTTACTAGAAGGAAGCAGGTTGGGAAAACTATTCAGGTGCAAACATGCACTGCCTTTCACGGTAAAGGAAGGATGGGCCCAGAGGCAGAACAAGGAGCCCACAGGACACAGCCAAAGTCGTGGGAATTATTCCCAGGCCTTGAAACATGACCTGAGAACTCGAGACACCTAGCCAGCTACATTTCAGAATTTCTGTGGGACCTTCCGTTTTCTTTTCCTCTCATTTCCCCTATTTCCAAGCAGGGGTGTCTGCGGAGGTTATCCTGTGTCTGACCCACTGCTGCAGTGGGGTGGTAGTGGGGGCAAACAGCTCATCTCTGGTTTCACAAATCCACAGATGGCGAGGAACCATATTTGAGAGCTAGAACTACAGCTTTATTTGCACCTAAACTTGATTCAGACGATGAAATTCTGGACTTAGAGTTAATGCCATAATGGGAGCAGACTTTGGGGGGCCTTTGGGAAGGAGAGAATGCATTTTGCATGTGACAGGAACATGAATCTTTGGGGCCATAAGGTAGACTGTGGTCAGCCTCTGAGTGTTCATGTCTTACGTAATCCTTTCTCCTTGAATGTGGGCTGCAGGACCTAATGACCCTTCCTGAAACCAAGAACATTTAAACACCGCACTGTAGACCAGGATGCTGTGGCTCATGGCAGAACCCTGCAGCAGTGGGTTTTCCCAGAAGAGCCAAAGGCAGCAGTGCGAACCAGCACACGCCCAGGAGGCTCTGGAGAAGGCTGTTCCTCCCACCTCCTGCAGCGACTTCTTGCCCCCTCCCAGGTTCTCTTTGCTGTCTTGTGGCAGCACTTCCTGGTCTGTCCTCAGCCCCTAAGCTTTGTGCTCCCCTCAAAAACCCCACACTCGGGGTAAACCCTGAAGAGCGAAGTGTCAGTGAAGGAAAACAGTCTGTTCAGGGGCCCTAGCTCTCCTTGGAGCCCAGGATCCTCATCCCCTGGGGCAGGGGTGGTGCTGACCTCTGCAACATTGCCTTTCCTCAGTCACTGCCCTCCTGGCCACACTGGCTGCCACCACGCCTGGCATCTTCGCTCATCTGCCTCCTCCTAATAGAAAGGTTGTGCTGGGAGTCAGCTGATTGACAGCTGGAGCTCCTATGGGGCTCATTAGGGAAGGTGGGTGGGGGATCCAGGAGATCTCAGGCTCCCCTGCCAGGCCCGGAGCCAGCAGTGGGCTGGGAGCAGAGAGGGGACGGGCAGATCCGCCTGGGCTAGGTGCCCTCTGCATTGTGCCAACTCCAGGCCCAGCTGTGCCCGCTGCCCAAGGTGAAGCGAGCTCCCAAAGGCCCGGCAGCCTGCCTGGAATATTCATAAGTGCCAAAGCCTCCCATCCCTGGCCTGTGGGTCTCCTCAGACCCTCAGCACATGCCCTTCACCACCTGCCCTTCCAGACACCCACAAGTTGCTGTGCACCACCCCCACTCTTCTTCCTCCCCGTGCAAAGCCTTCTCCCCCAGCTTCCCATTACTACGACCCACTGAGCCTGGCTGTCCTCATTTTGACTTGCCATTTCGGGCTCCAAAGAACCGGTAATAATATATAGCATTGAAAACTAGATACAGACTCTATGTCTACACCTCTATGTCTAACATGGTATAATTTCCCTTTTCTGTTTATACCCTTTTACCTTGTTCGAATCTGTTTTTAGCTCTTTAGTTGTCTTCAAAATCAGTAAAAACAATAGATATTTCCAATTTGGAGGGGAAAGGCCGGTGTTTTCCCTCCTGGTGACCGAGAGCTAGGACTGTGGAGCCAGGACCTGAATCCCTGTGCTGGGTGGTGACCGCGGGCAAGACACTTAGCTTCTCTGCTTTAGAGCCCTCCTGTGCGTAATGAAATGAACCGTTATTCCTCCCCTCACAGGGTTGCTGTGAAGACTAAATAAGTTAATGTGTGTAAAGTGCTTACTGGTAAATGGTGAGGCCTAAATAAGTGTTTGTTAAATAAAAAAATTTAAATTGAGCTCAGCGGCCCGCGGAAGGCGGAGCAGTCGAGCGCCCAGTGGCTCTCATCTGGGCCCCGCCTCCCGTTTCTGCCCACCCTCTTCCGGCCCCTCCTCCCCAGTGTCTGGGTGTCTGAGTTTGCGTTGGATGTGGCTGCCATTCCCATCGGGACCTGTGAACAGGACACCCGCACCCCAGCTGCCTTCCCACCAAACTTTCCCATGTCCCTGAATTCTCCGTTCTTCTAGGGCTACCTTGGAACCCCGAGACTGTCTTTTCCCTGAACCCCGACTATAACTGCCTGATTTGCCAACAGCACCAAGCGAGGCCTTTAGACTGACCAGCTGTGCCCACCCTTCGCTATGGGGCTCGGTCTAGGACCAAGTCCCAGCCACCCACAGCCTCCTTGCTTTTCTGGGTGCGAAGGCTGCCCCTCCCTGCCAGTGAAGCCTGCTGTTCCCTCCTAAGGGCCCACCAACCTTGATATCACCCTCTCCCAAACCCGCCCTGATTCTGGTGGGACAGACATGGACTTGAGGATTCACTCAATACTTGACCGGGGCAGAAGGATCTGCTTTCCAGTGCTCTCAAGTAGTTGTCTCCAGGCCGTGGGACTGAGGGTCCCGGCTCCTCACAGGCTGTTCGCCAGAGGCCTGCTGCGGTTTTTTGCCATCCAAACCTTTCCCTAGAGCAGCTCACAGCACCGCAACTGGCTTCCTCTAGAGCAAGCAAGTGAGGGAGCAAGAGGGAGTCTTCAAGATGAAAGTCCGTTGTTGTAACCTATGAAACAAAAAGTATCCATTTGGTCTTTGTCTCTGGTTCCTGACAGAGAGCTTCTAAGTCCCTGGTAATTTCCTGAGTGACAGAGGAGACAGGGGCATCTTCTATTAGTGAGGGAACTCTTGCTGGGCCTCTAGACAGCTTCAGATGGGTGCTGGTCACCAGAAGGACCAAGACGTGATTAGGAGGTTGGAACTTTCAGGCTCCTAGTCCTACCTGCTGCCTTCCAAGAAAGGGAAAGAGGCTGGACATTGAGAGAATCACCACAGTCAATCATGGGTACATAACAGAACCTCTGTAAAGCCCCTGTACAATGCAGTTCAGAGAGCTTCCAGGTTGGTGAACACACGGAGGTGCTGGGAAGGTGTTGCACCCAGGGAAGGCCCGGAAGGTCGGTACACCTCCCCCGTACCTCCCCCTATGTATCTCTTCCATTCATCTGTCCTGAGTTGTATATTTTATAATAAATCAATAACAGTAAGTAAAGAGTTTTTCTGAGTCCCATGAGCCATTCTAGCCAGTTATCAAATCTGATAAGGGACATGAAAATGCTTGATTTGTCAGAAATACAGGTGGCAACCTGGGACTTGTGACTGGCATCTGGGGGAGGAAGGAGGAGTAGTTTTGTGGGAATGAGGCCTTAACCTGTAGGGTCTGCACTAACTCCAGGTTGTTAGTGTCAGAACTGAATTGGATTGTAGGACACCCAGTATCAGAGATAATTGTTCATGTGGAAAAAAATTCACACATTTGGTTTCTGAAGTGTTGTGACTAAAAATGGCTCATAACCTAACCTTGGTTAGCAAGGAAAAGAAATAAAATGCATAAAGACTGGAAAAGAAGAAACAGAACTGTTCCCATCGTCAGATATCATGATGGCCTATAACACAAATCCCTAGTCGTCTATAAAAGAAACTCCGTGAACTAATAAGTGAATTCAGTGAGGTCAACACACACAAAGAAGCCATTTTCCCATGTGCATGTGATGTACAAGCAGAAATGAAAAAAAATTTAAATAATACCATTTACAATATTCAAAAACTGAAATGCCCAGCTATTAACCTAACAATATATATGTACAGGATATATGTGCTGAAAATTACAACACCCTCTGTGATGGAGGTTATTAAAGAAGGTCCACATGACTCAAGAAGGAACACACCAAGGTACATCATAATTATATTAGCCAAGATTAAAATGAAGGAGAGAATCCTAGAAGCAGCAAGAGATAAGGGGATAGTCACCTACAAAGGAGTTCCCATCAGACTGTCAGCTGATTTCTCAAAAGAGACCTTACAGGCAAGAAGGGGCTGGAAAGAAGTATTCCAAGTCATGAAAACCAAAGACCTACAACCAAGATTGCTCTATCCAGCAAAGCTTTCATTTAGAATGGAAGGGCAGATAAAGTGCTTCTCAGATAAGATCAAGTTCAAGGAGTTCATCATCACCAAGCTCTTATTATATGAAGTGTTAAAGGGACTTATCTAAGAAAAAGAAGATAAAAAATATGAACAGTGAAAGGACAGCAAGCTCACAGTTATTAACAACCACACCTAAAACAAAAGCAAATTAAGAGGACAGCTAGATCAAGAGTGAACCATAGAGATGAAGATCACATGGAGGGTTAGCAACAGGGGAGTGGGAGAAGGAGAAGGTGGGAGAAGGTACAGAAAATAAATAGCATAGACAGTAGGTAGAAAATAGATAGGGGAGAGGGTAAGAATAGTAGGAGAAATATAGAATCTAAAGAACTTGAGACACGTGGTCATGAACTACAGGGGAGGGGGATAATGGGGGAGGGGTGTGCAGGGTGGAGGGGAATGAAGGGGGGGAAATAGAACAAATGTAATGGCATAGTCAATAAAATTTTTAAAAATTAAAAAAAAAAAGAAGGTCCACATGAATAAAGAAGTGTGTCATGTTCATGAATGGGCAGGCTTAAACATAACAAAGATGTTACTTCTCCTGAAATTCATTAAACTCAATACCAATAAAAACCCCACCAGGATTTTAAATAAATATAGACAAGATTATTCTAAAATGGGTACAGAAAGGCAACAGCTCACACAATCTTGAAAAAGAAGAAGAAAATTGAAAGAACTACAATACCTATTTTAAAGCTAAAATAATCAAGACAATGTGATGTTGGTGAACATTTACATACACAGACCAATGAAACAAAGTAGGATGCAGAAACTGATCCACAGAAATGTGGAGATTTGGTTTTTGACACCGATGCAATAGAGGAAGGGTAATTTTTTCAACAAGTGATATTGGAACGATTTCATATCCTTATAAAAAAACTTTGGCTTAAACTTCATGCCTTATTGTTTTAATTAAGTTAAAATCACTCTCGAGACAACATTAAAAACTTTTGTGCATCAAAGGACACTATCAAGAGAATAAAGAGACAATCCACAGGATGAAAGAAAATACTTGCAAATCATATACATGATAGGGGATTAATATTGAAAAGATATAAATAACTCCTACAACCTAACGACGAAAAAGATCAACCTAATTTAAAAATGGGCAAAGGACTTAACTAACCATCTCTCCAAAGGAGATACTACAGATGGCCCTTAAGCACATGAAAAGATGTTTAATATCAACAGTCATTAGAGAGATGTAAATCAAACCCTTAATGAGGTAATATTTTGCATCCATTAGGATCACTATTTTTTTTTAAATGAAAATAGGAAGTGTCACTGAAGATGTGGAGACACCAGAAGGCTGGTGCGTTCCTGCTATGAGTGTGAGATGCTGCCACTGCTGTGGAAAACAGCACCGTGCGTCCTCATAAGTTAAACACGGCATTACCATGTGATTCAGTAATTTCACTTCTAGATATATGAGGTTTGGATATATAATTTCTAGATATATGATTTCTGGAAATTACCTGGAAAATAGAGACATTTATTGAAGAAGATACAAGAAATACTGTGCACAGGACAATGATACCTCAGTCCCCTTCAAAGTAGGCACCTTGGGACCTTACACAGTTCTCCTACTCGCCATTGCATTTTCTTGATTCTCATGATGATGGTCTGAAATCTCTTCCCTTTCAGAGGTGATTTTAGTTTTGGAAAAAGCCAGCAGTTGCTAGACACCAAATCTGGGCTGTAGGGGCTGAGTGACCTGGGTGATTTGACATTTCACCAAACAACTCTGCACAAAACATGATGCATGAGTGGATGCGTTGTCATGATGAAGCTGCCAATCACCAGTTGCCCATAGCTGTGGCCTTCTGAATCATCTGAATAGTTTCCTTGGAGGAATGTTCAAGCTTCATGCAAAAATTTGATGCAGATTTGTTGCTCTGTTTGCTCAGTCATTTTGAGTGTGAGGGCCACACAGTACACATGTTCACTCAGAGTATCTACCAGCCTCACTGACTAGCACAGTGAAGTCATCACTGTTCACTCATGCACAATCCAGTCCCCTCTCCTTGGCTGCCAGGTTACATCAATGTGGTGCAAACTGTTCTCATTATATTAACAGTGGTTAGGCATTTTTTGGACAGGCCTTGTATACCCAAAAGAATTGAAAGTAGAGATTCAAACAGGTACTTGCTCACCAAATGCTCATAGCAGCATTAATGAAAATAGCCAAAGACAGAAACAATACAAATGTCAATCAATGGATATGGACAAAATGCGGTATACCTATACAATGAAATATTATTTAGCCTTAAAAATAATGAACTTGTGGACTTCCAGCCAAGATGGAGGTATAGGTAGATACACTTTGCTTCTTCACACAACCAAAAGAGCAACTACAAATTTAAAAGCAAAAATAACCAGAACTGCCAGAAAATTAAACTGTATAGAAGTCTAACAATAAAGGAGTTAAAGAAGAAATGTTCATTCAGACTGGTAGGAGGGGTGTAGACAGGTAGCCCGGGCTGAGAGAATGCTCGACAGGGAGGCGGCTGGAGGACTGGGCGATCCCACATTTGTGTGCAGATAAACTGGGAGGAGCAAATGGAGAGTGAAACAGACCCCACAGCCCAGCGTTCCAGCAGAAGGAAATAAAGCCTCAAAACTTCTGGCTATAAAAACCTGTAGGGGTTGCAGCAATAGAAGAGAATCCAGGCCTCATGGGAGAGTTTGTTAGAGAGACCCACAGGCTCCTAGAATGTATACAAGCCCCCCGCTGCCAGAAATCAGCATCAGAAGGGCCCAGTTTTCTTGTGGGTAGCGGGGTAAGTGACTGAAAGCCGCTGAGAGCCAAGCAAGCAGCATTGTTCCCTCTCTGACCCCTATAGTACCACAACACAGTGGTGTGGGTCAGGACCCTCACAGAAATGGTGCATATGGTCACAAAATTGAGGAAAAAGTGAAGGCTATACAAAGTGAAATAAAGAAAAATATACAGGGAACCAACAATGAAGGCTAAGAAACCCTGACTCAAATAAATGATTTGAAGCACAAGGAAGAAATAAACATTCAACCAGAACAAAATGAAAAAACAATTCAAAAAAATAAGGAGAGGCTTAAGAACCTCTAGGACAACTTTAAGTATTCCAACAGCTGAATCATAGGGGTGAATCAGAAGAAGAAGAGAAAGAGCAAGAAACTGAAAACTGATTTGGAAATATAAAGAAGGAGAATTTCCCAATCTGACAAAGGAAATAGACTTCTTGGAGGTCCAAGATGCTCAGAGAGTCCCAAAGAAGTTGGACCCAAGGAAGCACACACCAAGGCACATCATAACTACATTAGCCAAGATTAAAAATAATGAGAGAATCTTAAAAGCAGCAAGAGAAAAGGAGACAGTTACCTACAAAGGAGTGCCCATAAGACTAGCGTCTAATTTCTCAAAAGAAACCTTGCAGGCAAGAGGGGGCTGGAAAGAAGTATTTAGGTCATGAAAGGCATGAAAAGGCAACCTACATCCAAGATTACTCTATCCAGCAAAGCTATTATTTAGAATGGGAAGGCAGATAAAGTGCCTCCCAGATAAGGTCAAGTTCAAGGAGTTCATCATCACCAAGCCATTATTATATGAACTGTTAAAGGTACTTACCTAAGAAAAAGAAGATCAAATCTATGAACAATAAAATGACAACAAACTCACAACTATCAACAACTGAACCTAAAAATCAAAAACAAAAACTAAACAAACAACTAGAACAGGAACAGAATCACTGAAATGGAGATCATAAGGAGCGTTATCAGTTGGGAGGAGGAAGGGGAGAATTGGGGAAAGGTACAGGAAGTAAGAAGCATAATTGGTAGGTACAAAATAGACAGGGGAAGGTTAAGAATAGTATAGGAAATGGAGAAGCCAAAGAACTTATATGTACAACCCATGGACATGAACTAAGGCGGGGTGGTGCAGGGAGCAGGGAATGCTAGAGGGTGGGTGGATTCAAGGCAAGGAGAAGAAAGGGGAGAAAAAAATGGGACAACTGTAATAATATAATCAATAAAATATACTTAAAAATAGAAAGAAAAAAGAGTTTATCAGTTCTTCAAAAAGCTAAACAGAATTGACATATGACTCAGTAATTCTGTTCCTACCTATTTACCCCAAATAGTTGAAGACAAGGACTCAAACAATACTTGTGTACCCATATGCATAGCAGCATTATTTGCGTCATCTGAAAGATGGGGACAACCCAAAAATCCATCGATGAATAAATGGATAAATAAAATAAATTGTGGCATGCATATACATATATACATACAATAGAGCACTATTCAGCAATAAAATGCACTGAAATTCTACCATGTGCGTACAATATGAGTGATCCTTGAAAATATGCTAAGTAAAATAACACAGGGTCACATATTTTTAATTCCACTTATGTACAATGTCCAGACTAGGTAAATCTATGGAAACAGAAATAAGATTGTTGGTTGCCAAGGTTGTAGGAAGGGGACAATGACTGTAGGTTATTGTTTGTTTTTTGAGTGCTGAAATGTTTTGTATTTGGAAGGAGATGGTGGATTCACAATGTTTTGAATGTACTGAAAGCTGCTAAATTATACACTTTAAAATGGTTAATTTTGTGTAATATAAATTTAAGCTCAATAAAAAATTAATTGTATAGTTCTTGGGTGATGTAATGGAATTTGGCGGTAAAATACATTTATTTATAGATATAAATGTACAAAGTAAAACTATACAAGTTTTAGAAGAAAGTAGAGAAGAAAATCTCATAACCTGGGGTTAGACAAAGAATTTTTAGCCATGATGCTGAAAACATTATCTATAGAAGAAAAAAATAAGTTCTTCAAAATTAAAGAACTTTGTCTGTGAAAGACAACAATGAATAAATGAAAAAGTAAATCACAGACTGGGATAAATTATTTACACATTATATATGTGATAAAGACTTTTATCAAAAGCATACGAAGAGCCCTGGCTGGTGTGGCTCAGTGGATTGAGTGCCGGCCTGAGAACCAAATGGTCACTGGTTCAATTCGCAGTCAGGGCACATGCCTGGGTTGTGGGCCAGGTCCCCAGTGGGGGGTTCATGAGAGGCAACCACACGTCAATATTTCTCTCCCTTTCTTTCTCCCTCCCTTCCCCTCTCTCTAAAAATAAATAAATAAAATGTTTTAAAATATATAAAGAGGTAAACTCAATAACAAGAAAAATGAACCAATTAAAATATGGACAAAATAGACATTTCACCAAAGAAGATATACAAATATCTAATAAGCTTATGAAAAATGCTGAATATCATTAGTCAGTTTTATAAAGTAAATTAAAAGCACATTGAGAGGGACTTTTGGTCAAGACGGCAAAGTGGGTAAATGCTGGGCTTACTTGCCCCCTTGACCACATTAAAATTACAACTAAATGATAGAACACCCACCTTTGAGAACCACCTGAAGACTAGGAGAACAGAAGCCTTATACCTAAGGATGTAAGAAGAAGCCACTTCGAGATTGGTGGGAGAGACAGAGATGGGAAGCGGCTGGTCCCACACCCACGGGTGGTGGTTAAAAGTGGGGAAGGCCCTGACCAGTGTGGCTCATTTGGTTGGAGCATCGTCCTGTAACTGAAAGGTTTCGGGTTCAGTCTCTGGTTGGGTGTATGACATTTCTCTCTCATATCATTGTTTCTCTCTTTTTCTTCCTCTCTCCCTTTCTCTCGTTCAAAAAGCAATGAAAACACGTCTTCAGCTGAGAATAAAGAAAAAATGAATTAAGAGGGATATCTTGGGTGTGGAGGTACCCCCTGAGGAGTAAGGGGTCCCAATCCCACACTGAGCTCCCCAGCCCAGAGCACCAGTGCCAGGAAAAGAAGTCCCCACAACTGGCTGAGAAACCAACCACAGTGAGACAAAGCTGTTACGGACCCAGGTATTTGTTGAAAGGGTCCAAGTGCTGACTCACTCACCATGCTCACCTGAACCTCCAGAGGAGATCTAAAAGTGCCAGGGACATATGGGGGGTGGGGAACTGAATGGTCTGGATTCAGGGCAAGGGCTGGAGAGTCAGCTCTTTCCGGGAGTGAAGTGCTGGCAGGTGCATTGTTCCTGTGTGCGCCCCTCCCCCCACACAGCCAACAAGCACAAGTGGGAACCAAATCTGAGTCTCCATCAATTAGGTAACACCTGCAGATTCCCTGAGACACTGCGCCACCCAATTCGCACCTGGTTCGAACCTCTTCTAGCGGCTTTGGCACGCAAGCAGTCTTCCTTGCCTCATGTCGTGGACTTTCCTAAAATCTCTCAAAGGTCCAGAAAACCCAAACAAGCAGTTGCTGGTCTCAGTGTCCTCTTAGTAAGTGGCCCCAAGCCTGGCACTGGTGACAGATGGCCTTAGCGCACAGCATAGCTGCTTCCAGGCACCTCCAAGCCCACCACAGGCAGCTACCAAACACATCATTTTGTAGCCATTACAAACCCCAAAGGTTTTGTAGCTATCTTCAAACCAAAAGGTCACTGATTCGATTACTGGACAGGGTACATGCCTGGGTTGGGGTTTCACCCCCAGTTGGGGTGTGTACAGAAGGCAACCAATTAATGTTTCTCCCCCTCTTTCTCCCTCCCTACCCTCCCTCTAGAAATAAATAAGTATATAAAATTTTGACAAAGGAGGCAAGAATATACAATGAGATAAAGACAGTTTCTTCAAAAAATGCTGTTGGGAAAACTGGACAGATACACGCAAAAAAAAAAAAAAAAGAAAAAAGAAAAGAAAAGAAACCAGACCACCTTCTTACACCATATACAAGAATAAACTCAACATGGATTAAAGACTTAAATTAAGACAAGAAAACATGAAATTCCTAAAAGAAAACAGGCAGTAAACTCTTTGGCATAGCTCTTAATAGTATGTTTTTTGGATGTGTGTCCATGGGCAAGGAAAATTAAAGAAAAAATAAGCAACGGGACTACGTTAAACTAAAATGGTTTTGTACAGCAAAGGAAATTATCAACAAAACAAAAAGACAACTCACTGCATGGAAGGAGATATTTGCCAATAATAAATCAAATAAGAGGTTAATGTCCAAAATTCATAAAGAAGTCATACAATTTAACAAAAAAAATCTGATTTTTTTATGGGCAGAGGACCTGGAAAAAAATTCTTTTAAAAGCACCTACAGAAAGCCAATAGACTTATGAAAAGATGCTTGACATCACCAATTGTCAGAGAAATGCGAATTAAACCCACAGTTTGATATCATCTTACACCTGTCAGAATGGCTACCATCAATAAATCAACAAGAACAAGTGTAGGCAAAAACGTGAAGAAAAGGGAACCCTAGTGCACCATTGGTAGGAATGCAGACTGGTACAGAACTGTGGAAAACAGTATGAAGCCTCCTCAAAAACTTAAAAAATAGAGCTACCATATAACCCAACGATCTCACTTTTGGATATTTATCTGAAGAAACCAAACACACTCATTTGAAAAGATATATGTACCCCTATGTTCACTGCAGCATTATTTATAACAAAGCAGCTCAATGGATAAAGAAAAATGATATAGATATACAATAAACAGTTAATCTACCATAAAAACGAATGAAATCTTGCCATTTTCAACAACATGGATGGACCTGGAGGGTATTATGCTAAGTGAAACAAGTCAGAGAAAGAAAAATATCACATGATTTTACTTATACGTGGAATCTAAAGAACAAAACAAATACACAAAACAAACTCATAGGTACAGAAAACAAACTGATGTCTGGCTGCCAGATGTGAGGGGATCGAGGGCTGGATGGAAAGATGAAAGGATTAAGAAGCGCAGATTGGCAGCTACAAAGCAGTCACAAGACCCTGGCTAGTGTAGCTCAGTGGATTGAGTGTGGGCCTGTGAACCAAAAGGTCACTGGTTCGATTCCCAGTCAGGGCACATGCCTGGCTTGCAGGCCAGGTCCCCAGTGGGGGGCATGTGAGAAGCAACCATGCATTGATGTTTCTCTCCCTCCTTCTCCTTCCCTCCCACTGTCTCTAAAAATAAATAAATAAAACCTTTAAAATTTTTTAAAAGAATGTGGTGAACCACATATGATTAAAAAAAAACCAAACCACTTTATTTTTTTTTAAAAAGCAGTCACAGGGACGTAAAGTGCAGTGTAGGGAATAGAGTCAATGAAACTTCAATAACTATGCACGGTGTCAGGTGGGCACTAGGTTCATTGGGAAGATCACCTCATAAGTTGTATAAATGTCTGAACACCATATTGTACATATGAAACTAATCATATTGAATATCCACTGTAATTGAAAAATTAAAACTTTTAAAAACACATTGAGATGCCTTTCCATACCCATTCAAATGGCCGTAAGTAGAAGTACTGTAGGGAGTGGTCCAACTACCAAGTAGGTTTTGCCTAATATACACTGAGTGACTGGGAAAATGACCAGTGGGTAGTGTAAATTCAATGGACCTGCTCTGAACTAAACCCATTTAATTGCCACTTCCTACCTAGTCCTGCGTGCTCCCATTCTAACAAGGGCCCATGGTTACAGTCTGGGTCTCAGGCAATCAACTGGTAGTCTATGACCAACTGTCCTCAAAACGTTTAAGTATTTCCCTTTCCCCAACGCCCAGTCACCCAGGTGAGTGGTCCCCTTTGGTAGAAGAACAGCAGGAATATTACCATGTTCAACTGCCACATGTTGCAGGGGCTTCATCCTGGAGTTCCAGCCTCTTCTTCCATCGGTGGATTCTGGGTTTGCAAATTGGTTCCATGTAGAAATCGGACAAGAGGCTGTGACATTTTCCCGTAGCTTCTGAAGTCAGCTTACCAACTGACCTCAGCTTCATCCTCATCCTCATCCTCATCATCATCATCCTTGATATCTCTTTTTTTTTTAAAGATTTATTTATTTATCTTTAGAGGGGAAGGGAAGGAGAGAGGGAGAGAAACATCAATGTATGGTTGCCTTTCGTGTGTCCCCTGCTGGGAACTGGCCTGCAGGGAACTGGTCTGCAACCCAGGTATGTGCCCTGACTGGGAATCGAACCGCGATTGTCTGGTTCACAGGCCCACGCTCAATCCACTGAGCTACACCAGCCAGGGCCTTGATATCTCTTGATGGTTCGATTTGAGTAGTACCCTTGTTGGCTAACCGACTATTGAATATTTTGCCTGTGGTTATTCTAAGTTCTATTAATCGTCTGCAAAACATTTCTGCTCTGCTGTCGTCAGCCGACACTTCAGTCTTGCTGCTCCCTGTGATGATTGCAACACCTTGGCTTCCAACAGTCAAGTCCTCTATTGCTTCGGAGTCCCATCCAGCCCGTCGCGGCGTGAGCCTTTGCAGAGCAGGAAACAAGGTCCATCAGGATAAATAACTTCCTCAGATCACACAACTGGGAGATGATGGAGGCAGCTTCGATCCCAGGCAGGCGGGCCCAGACACCACACTTCCCCCCAATTTCCTCTATTGCCTGGGAAACCTGTAAAATAAATGATAAAATGGACTCCTAGGCGGCTTCCCAGGACTGAGGAAGGGCCGGGGTGTCCTTTCCGTTTGTGTTGATCCACTGCCCCCACGTGGCCACAGCGGAACCTCATCCTCGTTTGTCTCCAAAAACCGCCCGGCTTTCCAGCCGCTGTCCCTGGGGAAACGGCCCTGCTGGCCTGGGCCAGCACTGGGCAGGTTACTTCGCCCTCTTGGCCCTCAGTTTTGTCCTTTCTCAAATGGGGCAATGATAGCAAATGAAATGAAATGGTGACATGAAACAGCAAAATTCCTGGAACACACTGAGAGCCCAAATAAATATTAGGAATGGTACAGTACTGCCCAGTTTTTTTTCTAAAATAAGGGTGGCGACAGTCACCCTCACACCTTTGCTACAATGAGTGAGTTGCAGAGTCAACTGCAACTGTTGGAGTCTGTTCAACAGGAGGCTACTGCCCCTTGGAGAACACTCTGCTAGAATACCTTGGTTCTTGCTGGCTTGCCTCAGCTCACAGTTGAGTAGGAGGCAGAGAAGTTGCTGCGATGATGGGAGGTCTGGATGAGATCCCTCCCTGATTTTGAGACTTAGAAGTCCCTCACCAGACAAGGCTCTGCTTCTCTTAAAGCTGGAAGGACCTACTGTCCCAGGGTTGGGTAATGAAAGGGTGGATTTTCCCCAGACATCTCCTCACTGGACCAGTTGTTAGAACTCTTTAGGTGTGAGACGGCGGGTGCCTTGTGGACATGACTTCCGCCCACCAACACAGCGAGTCTGTGTGGAAGCACTCACAGAGTAGGTTAGGAACTGCGCTAACCTCACACTGCCGGCCTGCGCTGGAGCTGGGATTCAGTCTCAGAGCTGGCACCTCCTGGGTTTGGCCCGTGCTACTAGAGCAGGACTTCCCTGCCTCTTTGTCAGTGTGGAAACTGCTCATGATGGCTGACCACCGGCCTCCCAGACCAAGAAGGGAAGCTCTGGCACTGCCCTGATGCTGCCATCACTGCTGAAGTGATGCCTTTGACCTCAGACACAAGCAGAAACTTTTCAGGACCTGCTGCCTCTGGTTCCCAGGAATTAGCCAAGCTTCTCCACCTCAAGGACAGAAGCTGCAGTTGCAGGATCGGGGTGGTGACAGAGGCCTCAGTGAGGTACCATGATTCAGGTGTTTCTGCTGAGTGTTGCTCCACCCTTTGGAAACTGCAGTGGCAATTTTGGAGACAAGGTTCAAATATAGTCTAAAGGTCAGAAATTTAATTCTAATCCTGAGGAAGAAATGTATGTGTACTCCTCAGCCAGGGCTTCTAAAAGTTAAGTGGCTTTGTGTCTTACACAAAATTTTGCTAAGGGTGACAGTCTAAATGCCCTAGAGAGACTTTGGAATTCTTGGCTCCCCTGAGTTTGTTGCAGTAAAGAGAAGGCAGCAATTCTGAAGGGTCAGAGAACAACATTATTAGGACAAATCATCCTGTGTTTTTTAGAAATGTCCTAATTTTAATTTACTACCATAGATATTATGCCAGATGGATTTTACTTTGTGTGATTTGAGTCAGCCCACCTGGGCTAGGATCTGGCTCCGGCAGTGGAGAGAGCTGGGAAAATTAATTTTGTCTCTGTGTCTTAGTGTTCAGCCTTCCCAAAGCAGCAGTGTGGTGGCCACCGGGCTGGGAGGATCACTGCTGCAGCTGTGGGATGGCTGGCCCCACTTCATAGACGGGCTGTAGACGAAGATGTTGAATCCACAAGGACTCAGACAGGAAGTTATGTGCACAGACAGCCAAAGCAGGGTCAGGACCGTGTCAGCTCCTAGCGTTCCTAATCCCACCGTTCCTATCTGGAGGTCCAGATAACAGATGGTAGGGACAGTGAGTCACTCTGCGGTACAGAACCAGACCCTCCCCTCCAGCCAAGCAACTCACAAGGCAGCTTACTTGCTTACACTGCAGTCAAGTCTTGCTCATGCGGACACATGCCAGATCGCTGGGCAGGTACTCTCCACTCCCCCTTCTGCCCAGCCCTGGTGACCATCGGTCCACTGTCTATCTCTATGGGTTTGCCTATTCTGGTCACTTCATTTCAACAAAATCGTACAACATGTGGCCTTTGTTTCTGGCTTCCTTCACCTGCATGTTTTCAAGGTCCTTCCAAGTTGTAGCCTGTGTCAGCACTTCATTCCTCTTCTGTAGGGCCAAACGGCCTTCCACCGATGGGATACATCATGCTTCGTTTGTCCATCCATGGCTTGAATGACATTTGAGTTGTTTCCATTTTTTGGCTATTCTGAGCAATACTGATTTGACTATTCATGTATGAATTTGTGTGTAACATATGTTTTTTCTTTTTTTTAAAGATTTTACTTATTTATTTTTTTGTGTTTTTTTAAATATATTTTTTATTTTATTGATTATGCCATTACATTTATTCTATTTCCCCCTTCATTCCCCTCCGCTGTGCACACCCCTCCCCCACCATTCCCCCCCTTTAGTTCATGAACACGTGTCTCAAGTTCTTTAGATCCTATATTTCCCCTACTATTCTTACCCTCCCCCTATCTATTTTCTATCTACTGTCTATGCTACTTATTTTCTGTACCTTCTCTCACCTTCTCCTTCTCCCACTCCCCTGTTGCTAACCTTTCATGTAATCTTCATCTCTATGGTTCACTCTTGATCTAGCTGTCCTCTTAATTTGCTTTTGTTTTAGTTGTGGTTGTTAATAACTGAGTTTGCTGTCCTTTCACTGTTTATATTTTTTATCTTCTTTTTCTTAGATAAATCCCTTTAACATTTCATATAATAAGGGCTTGGTGATGATAAACTCCTTGAACTTGATCTTATCTGAGAAGCACTTTATTTGTCCTTCCATTCTAAATGAAAGTTTTGCTGGATAGAGCAATCTTGGTTGTAGGTCTTTGGTTTTCATGACTTGGAATAGTTCTTTCCAGCCCCTTCTTGCCTGTAAGGTCTCTTTTGAGAAATCAGCTGACAGTCTGATGGGAACTCCTTTGTAAGTGACTGTCCCCTTATCTCTTGCTGCTTCTAGGATTCTCTCCTTCATTTTAATCTTGGGTAATGCAATTATGATGTGCCTTGGTGTGTTCCTTCTTGGGTCCACCTTCTTTTGGACTCTCTGAGCTTCCTGGATTTCCTGGAAGTTTATTTCCTTTGCCAGAATGGGGAAGTTCTCTTTTATTATTTGTTGAAATAAGGTTTCCACTCGTGACTGTTCCTCTTCCCCTTCTGGTACTTCTATAATTCGGATGTTGGAGTGTTTAAAGATGTCCTGGAGGTTCCTAAGCCTCTCCTCATTTTTTTGAATTCTTGTTTCTTCATATTTTTCTGTTTGGTCATTTTTTCCTTCCTTCTGGTCTATTCCCTTGATTTGAGTCCCAGTTTCCTTTTCATTACTATTTGTTTCCTGTGCATTTCCATTCATTTCAATTAGTTTAGCCTTCATATGTTCCTCTAATTTGTGACTAAAATCAACCAGTTCTGTAAGCATCCTGATCACCAGTGTTTTGAACTGTGCATCTGAAAGTTTGGCTATTTCTTCCTCACTTAGATTTATTGGCTCTGGGGCTCTGAGTTGTTCTTGAGCCATGTTTTGATCTGTTTGTGCCTGTTACATATGAGGAGCGGCACCTTAGTTGTTCCCCAGGGCGGGGCCACCCAAGTCGCTGGGTTGTGACGCTGTATGTGGGGGCGGGGTCAGAGAGGGAGCAATGGCAGGCCTCTCTGCTTGCACTGTCTGCCTCACCAATCGCCTCCGCCTTTTTATCTTCGAGCAAATGTGCGAGCCCGCTGCCCAGTGCTGGGGCCTGCGCGGTCTGTCTCAATGCTCATCTCTTCACTGGTTTATCTGTGCGCAAATGCGCCACCGCAGACAGCCAGCCACACTGCACCTTCCCTGGGTCCGCTCATAGCTACCCTGTACCTGGGATCTGCGCCCTGGGCTGCCTGCGCACCGCCCGGGTCAGGGGATTTTTTTTTTTTGCCTGACCGGCTCCGCTTCGCCCCTCTCACCGGTTCAGCTGAGTGGTTTGTTGTTTTCAGACTCTGTATTGTTCGATTTTCTGTGGTTTGATTATGTTTATTATTGTTAAAACTTTGTTGTTTTTAGATTTGGTTGTGCGAGGAAGCAAAGTGTTTCCACCTACGCCTCCATCTTGGCAGAAGTCTCATGTTTTTTCTTTAATTTATTGTTGTTCAATTACACTTGTCCCCATTTTCCCCTGCCCTGTCCACCCCCCTCTCCCACATTCAATCATCTCCCCACCGTTGTCTTTGTTCATGGGTCCTTTATACACGTTCCTTGACTTGATCCTTCCACTTTTTCCCATTATCTCCCTCTCCACTCCCTTCTGGTCACTGTCCATTTGTTCCATGTCTCCGGTTCTATTTTGCTCACTTATTTGTTTTGTTGATTAGGTTCCACTTATAGGTGAGATCATATGGTATTTGTCTTTCACCACCTGGCTTATTTCACTCAGCATAATGCTCTCCAGTTCCATCCATACTGTCTCGAAGAGTAGGAGCTCCTTCTTTCTTTCTGCTGCATAGAATTCCATTGTGTAAAATAGCACAGTTTTTGATATATTCATTTACTGACAGGCATTTAGGCTATTTCCAGCACTTGTCCATTGGAAATAATGCTGCTGTGAACATTGGGGTGTATAGGTTCTTTGGAATCGGTGTTTCGGGGTTCTTAGGGGATAATCCCAGCAGTGGATTAAAAGGCAGTTCCATTTTTAGTTTTCAGAGGAAATTTCCTACTATTTTCCACAGTGGCTGCACTAGTCTGCATTACCACCACTAGGGTTCCCTTTTCTCCACAATCTCGCCAGCACTTGTTTGGTGATTTGTTAATGATGGCCATTCTGACTTGTGTGAAGTGGTATCTCGTGGTTTTAATTTGCATTTCTGATGGCTAGTGATGCTGAGCATCTTTTCATGTGTCTATTGGCCCTCTGTAGGTCCTCCTTGGAGAAGTTTTTTCAAGTCCTTTGTCCATTTTTTAATTGGGTTGTTTGTTTTCCTGGTGTGGAGTCATATGAGTTCTTCATATATTTTGGAGATCAAACCCTTGTCCAAAGTATCATTGGCAAATATGTTTTCCCATACAGTTGGTTCTCTTTCCCTTTTGCTGATGTTTTCTGTAGACCTGCAGGAGCTTTTTAGTTTGATGTAGTCCCACTTGTTTATTCCTCTATATCCCTCGCCCTAGGGCATGTATCAGTGAAAGTACTGCTGTGTGGAATATCTGAAGTTTTCCTGCCTATGTTCTCCTCTAGGACTTTTATGGTGTCGAGACTTATATGTCTTTTATCCATCTTGAATTTATTTTGGTGTATGGTGTAAGTTGGTGGTTGAGTTTCATTTTTTTTGCATGTAACTATCCAGAACATATGTTTTTAATTCTCTTGTGTATACCTAGGAGTAGAATTGCTGGGTCCTATGGTAACTTGATGTTTAATTTTTTTGAGGAGCTGCCAAAATCTTTTCCACAGCAGCTAAGTGTTTCATATCGGTGTGTACTTTTAAAATCACTCTGAACATCCTGGCCCACAATATTGATTCTTTCGTAAGTATCTGCAGAGCACCTACTATGTGCCAGACACTGTTGTAGACACACAGGGAGACAGTGGCAAATAACAGAAAAGTAGGATCCATATATGTCTGTCTATATGAGTGTATCATGTGTGTATGTATGTGTATGTATACAGTTGTGTGGGGGAGTCAGATGATGGTACGAATTATGGGGAAACAATAAAGTGGGGAAGGGGGCTAGGGAATTGTGGGAGGCTTGGGGAGGGCATGAGATCACTGTTTTTAATTGGCTGGTCAGGAAAGGCCTTGTTGACACACAAAAGGAGGTAAGGCCCCTCGGAACAAGGGCCTTCCGAGAAAAGGGACCTGCAAAGGTAGAAGTCTCAAAGCTGCAGCCTGCCTGAGGAACAGTGAGGTGGCAAGCGAGGCTGGGGTGAGGGGAATAAAGTAGCAGGAGCTGAGCCCAGAAAAGTGCCAAGAACCACATCCCGCAGGGCCCTGGGGCCATGGTGAGAACTCAGACCTCTGCTCAAATGAATGGGGAGACTGCAGGGTCTGAGGTGAGCACTGGCGGGATCTCACTGGGCTCTAAGGAGCCACTGCTGTGTTGAGAAGAGATTGGGAAGAGACAGGAACGCTGGCTGGGGACAACAGCGATGATCCTGGTGGGAGATGGCTGAGGGTGGCCCGGCCAGGGCAAGCAGTGGAGATGGTGAGAAGGGTGAGTCAGGTCCTGGAGAAGTGGTGGTAATAGCACAGGAGGTTTGCTGATTAGGCAGGTGTGCGGTGTGAGGAAAAAGAAGAGTAGGAAATGATCCCAACGGGTTTTGGCCTAAGCAACTGAATGGAAACAGTGCCACGCCAGCAGAACCCCAAGGACCTGGCACTTGGTAGGCACAGGAAACTGAGTAAAGAAGAGGTGGTCACATCCTCTGTGAGGGGTCCATCAGTGATACCTACGATCACCTGAGCTAGGCTGTACCTCTCTCCTCTCGATCTCACATTCTTCAGATAAGAATCTTGGGTTTTCATGATTTTTACTAGGTCGCTGATTCTCAGGGAGGTTTTTGACCGATTATCTTAGATATGTCTGAAGGAGGGCAGGGTGCGCTATCTTCTGGAGTTTGCTCCCGTGTGAATTTTGTGTTGTTCTCTGCCTTCCTACCTCCACCTACCTCTTACTGAATGGTTACTTTGCACCAGACAGACATTAACACATTATTTAATACTTCCAGCTTAATTTAATAGTGAAACACGAATTAAGGTTAATTAACTTGACCAAGATCACATAGCTAGTGAGTGGTAACTGCTGCACTTCAGCTCCCCCCCACCCCCACCCCGCCCCGTTCTGGCTGGGTGTGCACTTGTCGCCAGCATTTCTGTGGGAACTGCATTCAGAGGACAACTGGGCGTTTCCAACTCTAAGCTTTAACTCCAGGTGTCTACTCCCCAGGTTTTTCCTAAACTTCACCTTTAACTCCACTTGACTTTGAGCCTCATCTACCACCCTTTATACAAAAAACGTGCATCTCTTTATTCTCATCATGAATTTTAAATTCTATCCTTTGATCAAGGAATAGCATCACCTCCTTTATCTCTCCCTCGGGGCCAGCAATGTCAGTAATCCGGGGGATTCCGCAAACGTCACACTCCTGTCCAGATCTGACTGACCAGTTATTGCCCAGTACCTGCCCCCTAGTCCAGGCATGACTTGAGCGCTGAGAGACAGAGAGGGAGACAGGGAGCGGGGGAGACAGACTCACTTGTTCTTGCACTTATTTATTGGTTGTTTCTTGTATGTGCCCTGACCAGGGATCAAACCCACAACCTTGGTGTATCGGGATGATGCTCTAACCAACTGAGCTACCCAACCAGGATGATTTGGGCACTTTTGAAGTGGGAGAGGGGACCTCAAGATGATGAGCTGAACCCTAATTTCTAATATGAAAATCCATATCCATTTTTATCATTCACTGCAATCTTTCCAACAACCTCTCTTTCCATTCTTTCTCCTGATGCCCATCAATTATGGCTGGTTACAGAATTTACAAGCATCTAAAAGCTGAGCATTTTCCAAACACTTTGCTAAATACTGCCCTGAATTGTACTTGGAATGCCACATAACAATGTCTACTTTATAACACCGTAAGAGGTGAAAGGCAGTATTTGTTGCACCCTTTAAGAAACCTTGGTCCGCCCTTGGCTGCACTGAAGGCAATTAGAAATTGAGCGCTGTGAAAAGAACATCGGCCTCCAGCACCCCCGGACGGGCTCCTGAGGGTCTGCGCGGTGGGTTTTGGTTTCATCAGATGGACCTGTTTGTGCTCTGTAACCATACAATGGTGACCACTTGGGGAAAAGCACTACAAATAATTAAGACTCCTTGAAATATGCTAAAGGTGTTCTTAAAAGATACACTGCACCTTCCTTCAGAGCCTCCGCTTCATCGCCTCAACCCCTACAGCCTCAGGCTAAAGTGAAAGGCTGCTGTTCAGGATGCCAAAAATTGTGCTTTTCACCAATCTCTTTGAACTCTGTCATTCACTGAAGACAGCTGACTGCTGAAAGAGAAAAAACCCAACGACAACCAAGAAGCCAACAGAGACTCTGACGAGGAAATGAAATCGCTAAGGAGCAAGTCTGGTTCCGACACTGGTCCTTCCTGGGTGGAGCACGCTCATCCCGATGCAGTTCTGGAAGATTCTTCCCGGTCCTTCTTTCTAGTCTCACTTGTCCTGTGAAGCTTAAGTAGAAGTATTCTAAAGTCCTTTTCTGGACCGAGGGAAGAAGCCACACCTTCACTTTTCAGACTCCACATCCCAAATGCCATCAGCCTGGGTCTTAGGGTAACCTGGGTGGGTCCTGAAAATTCCATAGGCAAATAAAGCTAAAGCTTTAGGTGTTGCTGGAAAGCGTTAATGAAACATGCACGCAGACAGAAGAAAACAAGGTATTTGTGGGGGCATTTAAAACTATAGAAATCCCCTGTAGATTAGCTAAGACACAGGTACCACAGAGGTCCAAGTCTTCTGAGCATCACTTATATCTTAGGATACAACACAGCCATTGAACTCCAGGATATCCACACTGGTGCAATGCAAAGTGATGTAACACAAAGCCTGTTTCTGTATGTAACCAAAAATACAGTCAAATAAAAAACAGAAGCTGGTTGGCCAAGGATGACGTTATAAAAGATAATCCATACAACGGTTCACTGAATTAGTTGGGGAGCTTGTTGCAATGTCGGTAATTGATTAAAAAATACCATGGCATCGCCGGCGCAATCTTTCCCCAGGTAAGCCCTCATTCTAGCAGTGGTCTGCTAACGAGGTGGCTGCTCTCCGACTGGGCTCCGCTCCAGGCGCAGCTCTGACGAGCTCTCTGGCAACTGCGGACTTTAATTGGCATGCTGCATATCAAAAAATGGGTTGTTGGTGAAACTAATGCCTTGTTCATTGTCATGAGCAGCTCCCAGACAAAACTAAAAGTATTCAAGCCTGGCCAGGATAGTTTATGTGCTTAGGGTGGAAGAGTCTGTGAAATCGTCATCCTCCAGGTAGTGGCTGGTGCCTGCTTCCTAGTTGGCCTGGTCCACTTGCCAATCTAACAGTTTTACAAAATTTTAATTTAGGAATATTGTACTTTGACCTCAGGTCGACCTTTTATATAGGGTGTAGTCAGGACATCTAAAAGGAGAGAGCAGGGACTTGAGCTTACAGAATGGGATGTATGGACTGTTGTCATGCCAGCTTTGTTATTAACTGTGTGGGCTGATGTTCTACGTGTAAAGTCAAATCCTAAACACACACAAATCTGGTAGTGATATTTCAAGGAGTAGCTCACTCACTGGATCAGACGTCACCAGATTTCTCTACCAAATGCAACAGGCTTGGTGACCTTTGAAAACACTCCCAAATGGATGAGGGAGAAAGGCTTTTAAGACATAGTTTCTGAAGAATTCTCTTGGGACATGGGTGGGAGATGGGAAAATGTTTGTAAAAGCTGCAAGCTATAAATGATGCTTAAGCTTAGCCCAAAGCTCTGAACCTACTAAGCTCAAAAAGAACAGCAGATCAGGGGTGAGAGTGGTTTGTGTAGGAGCCAACGAACCACAGGTCACATCCAGTCTGCAAAGGAAACAATGTGTAGTCTCCTGCTGGTCAGTGAAGGGTTAGTGCAGACTTCTCAGAATAGGGGAGAAAAAACTGTGGGTGCAGGTCTCCGGAGAGCAGCTCAGGATTTGCACACATGGCCCACACAGGTTCCCAAATCATCTGTGCATTCATCAGTGTCTGCACAATTTGGGCACCAAGGGAAGTTATTGGGGATGCAAAACCATCTTTTTAACCACTTTGGAAAACCATCTGCTAAAAATTCAACTGACTTTATAAAACCAGAGGACTGGAGGGAAACACCTTTGTAATCTGAGGAACCTGACAGCAACTGAGTACAGAGCCACGTGGATTTCAGGTTCTGGGCCAGCTTCTCTGAGAAAAGAATAATCTTTCAAACTGGAATCTGCTAAGCAAGTGGCAACATCTACAGGCGACTGCTTGCAGCAGGGTTCCTTAAGTAAGGAATTCCCTAAGCTTGTATGTTTATTTGTAGAACGTTTTGACAGAGATGGGCAGGAAACAACAGCAGAACTGAAAGTTAACAAGTACTAACCAGAAACAAAGGCAAAGCATTGCTTAAGCATGGTTGAAATTGATAGGCACAAGGGATACATTTTTACTCCATTCTGAAAAAGTTAGTCAAATTTGGCTTTGTAATAGTTAAGAAATTGTTCAGATAAGGCTATGTTTAAAGCCACAGAACGTCACAACATTGTCACAAATGACCAGAAAACCTGCAGATTCTTGCTCCATCTCACATTCCAGCTCCGACTTCTCTCCAACCGAGAGACAAGAGAGACGGCTACAGTTTCATCCTGGGAGAGAATTGTTCTGGGCTTATGGTGACTAGGGGAGCGGGAGAAAGAGCACAGAAAAACATGCCCTTTGTGCCCGCGTTAATGTCAACTTCAGCATAGAATTCTAGGAAGATTTTAAACCTTGTTTTCATAATGAAATAAATTTTCATGTGCCTCCAAAACTGTACATGCTAGTAATTTACAAACAGAATAGCTTCAGCTTTGGGGCTTTCCCTTACAAAACTGTGTTCATTAGAGCTTTTAGCGGCACCCACTGATCCATGTGGGTAGTTTCTACACACTCCCAATTCACAGGCAGGGCTGAACTCCCCGATTAGACCCGTGACAGACTTTTTACTGAGCGCTTTTCAGTGGCCGGGATCCTGTTCAGAAGACCCCTCTTCCCCAACCACCTCCTTCCACTATCTTTCCTTTAAAAAAAAAAAAAATATATATATATATATATATTATTTATTTTTAGAGAGAGGGGAAGGGAAGGAGAAAGAGTGGGAGAGAAACATCAACGTGCGGTTGCCTCTCATGTGTCCCCTATGGGGACCTGGCCTGCAACCCAGGCATGTGCCCTGACTGGGAATTGAACCAGCGACCCTTTACTTAACAGGCCTGTGCTCAATCCACTGAGCTACACCAGCCAGGGCTATCTTTCCTCTTTATCACCTCCCTTCCCCACTGACCTTTTCAGAGGTATGAACTGCTGTGTGCCTGGACCCTAACAGCCATGGAGTCAAGTACACAGGGAAGTGCAATACTTGCTTTGAGGGGCCATGAGAGCTGCCAGGCCATTTTCCTGTTTTTTTTTTTTTTTAAAGGATCGATCATTTAAAAAAAAGATTTTATTTATTTATCTTTAGAGGGGAAGGAAAGGAGAGAGGGAGAGAATTATCGATGTATGGTTGCCTCTCGTGTGGCCCCTGCTGGGAACTGGCCTGCAACCCAGGCATGTACCCTGACTGGGAATCAAATTGAGATCCTTTGGTTCACAGGCTGGCGCTCAATCCACTGAGCCACACCAGCCAGGGCCTTTTCCTGCTGTGTTTACTCGTGGTCTATGGCTCAGGACAGTAACCGCTGTGCACTACTGGAAAATGCAAATGCGGAGAGGAAACCTGTGGGTCTGAGGGGACAGTGAGGGGAATGGGGTAGATTTTTGTGTTGCTTCTGTTATTCTACTAATGTAATCTGCTATCATAAAACACAATTCCTTGGGGGCCGGAGGGAAATAGGCTTTCTCTTAAACTACCTGAGTCTAATTATCAACAAGAATAAACTAGACTCCAATTCTGTGGGTGAAAAACGATACAAACGAAATCCAAATATTTCACTGTAGCCAATAACAGAAAATTTATCTTATGACTATTTCCATAAAAGTATAGAAACATCTATCTGTTCAGAGTTCAAATACTTTAGGAAACTAAATGAATGACAACATGAGGAAGCTGTCGGGTAGCTTCCACTATTTTGGTTGAATCGCAAATTCCATTGTTCTCCGTGACTAAACATCTGGGAGTGTGATGCTCACGGACCCTACACACAGCAAGTCTGGTGGGAACCACTCTGGAATTCTTGAACACACAGCACGGTCTGCTCCATAAATCACATACACAGAAATACACATTCTCTGCAGGTCTCCCTCTTTACTATAATTTTTTCCCTGTGGATTCTCTGAGTCATGACATTAAACTCTTCCAGAACACTTTGAACAGAAAGATTGAAATTATTAACAAACAGAAAGTAAAGACAAGCACCGTAGAACACTTACAAACTTATTATACCCTAGACACTCAAACAAAACAAAACCTCTCAAAGCCCAGACTCTGGTACACAGAAATTTGAAGGTGTAGCCAAAATAATAAATGGTATATTGATTTTGTCTCCTCTACATCAAAGTCTCTGCAATGATTTTACGTAATTCCAAAAATAGGTTAATTCAGAAACTAAACAAAAAGGACACGAGAATTTGAAGGACTTAAAATATACTTTTTATATTGATAGTCTGTGTCTTTCTGTCCTAAGATAATACATCATTACTGATCACATACAGGACGAGGTGAGGTATCTGTAAAAGAGCTGGTAGAAAATAACAACAGTATTCGACATGAGATGGAAGCTTACGAAACTTGAAGTCTTCTGAAGTGTTAAATTCATCCCCCTAAACGGCCCTAAACGAACTTACAGTTTCCTCAAACCACATTAAAAAAAAAAGGACCTTACATATTCCCATTATTTGTGCAGAAAAGGGAAAGCATATAATTGGCAATTTCTATTTCTCACATCCAAAGTAGTGCATTCACACAAAATCAGGATCTCTAAGTTTAACATGAAAAAACGAAAACAAAAACGTATTAGAGATATAAAATCTCTGAGTAATGGTTAGGCTAATTCATCAACAGCAAAGAAATTCAAGTGGTCAACAGTCTTGAAAATGCTTTATTGAAATGTGTGACTTATGTGCAGAAGATGTGTTTGAAAAGACCACAGCTTGAAAACTGGTTTTTGAAACGTTTCAACAACCAATTGAGAAAAAGAAATCACTCCTGGACTTGACCTCTAGTAGCACTAGAAACCTGCTGTAAAATTCTCCTTGAAACATTTTCTGTCACAGAAATTAAAGAAAACAAAGCTATTCTGGTTGGAAACTGTTGGAGTCTGAAGTTGCAGAAGAGAAGCAACAGTTTTTTAGACACGTGGGTGAGTTCCTTTTTGGTTACATTTGGATGAACATGGACTTCACAGTTCTCGGAAGAACACCGGAGGGTGCTCACGTCTGTATGCTTGTCACGTTGCAGAAACGGAGAAACGCACACAAGAAAGAAAAGGGCTGAGGGAGAGGAGACTGAGAAAAGGGCTCAGAGAACTGAGAACTGGAACGAGACATGATTAGATTAAGTCTAGTTATAAATTTATCAGAAGCTGTGCGCACCTTTTTTTAAAAGTCCTAAATTTACATTCCAAAAACTGCCCCCCGAACCCCAAATACACTGTCCCTGCCTTGGAGCTATTGTGAAAGTCTACGCACAAAAACTGCAACAGAAAATAAAAAAATATCCCGGCCCATCTAAATCCCAAAACAAACCCAAAAAGCTGTACATTTCTTTTTTACACATAGGATTAATAATATAGGCATATAGGTGGCATGATTCAATTAAAAGGCTTTACTTTGTATGCCAGAGAAGACCCAATAAATAAAAGGTGCTGAAGTTAGCATTAAGAATTTGGTTGTAATGTAGCGACGAGATCTGGGAAGGCAAACCCTCAAAGCTCCCCTGATACTGATCGGTCTCGGCAAACCATGAAGCACATACATAAATAACACAAAATATGATTGAGAATGTCAGATTTTCAAGAACAAAGACAACATAATTCAGGTTAATTTTGTTGAACAGTGAATAAATGAAATTCATCTACACCCAAATAAGACATTTAACAATTGAAAAAATTTTAAACAACCACAAAAAGTAAAAACTCAAAACAACTACGAACAGGATTTGTTTCCAGGGCGCACAAGCGCCCTGCAGCAGATTCCGACAGTAGCTTTACTGGCGTGTCTTCTATAGATGAATTAACGAGACAGGCTGAGCTCCACGTGGGTAAGATAATTAACAGGGCGACAGGACAGTCACACAGGGCGGAGCGCGACACCTGCTACAACCCTCAGATTCCACTGCAGAGCCGGCTTTATGCGTAGGAGGCACACAAAGAAAGGTGATTCAGGCAGACATTATTCAAAAGCTACTTCATCAGGTAACTCTTTTGCCGCGTAACCATTGAATAATGTTTGGGAAAGCTTTGGGCTTTTATTTTTGTTTAAGTTTTACTCCTTGTATTCAATTTTTTAAATAACAAGGTCACTAAAACTCATGCACGCTGCAAAAAACCTCATGCAGTAGTTAAGGTAAACCATCCAAGCAGTTTTTATTCATTAATATTCATAAATACACACAGCAGCTTCATTAGAGATTTCAATTTTCCTCTTCAGTTGGAACGTGGAGTATTAGGAGAGCCTTTTGCATGTCAAGGTACAGGAAGCAGAGGTTACCCCTGCACTGCTACCTACATTTACCTGCTAGAAGTAAAAATTAGTTATGTGGAAATGATTATCATATATATTTTCTCTCTTCCTTTTGAATGTACACAATGTAACAAGATTGACAGACCTGAAATTACAATCACCAAACAAACCCAAGATAGTTGTTGTCCACTTTCATTGGCAAATACAGCACAGAGGACATTGTCTGCGAATTGGGATGTCATCAAAGAGGAGGTGGTGGAGGCTCATTTCCTTTATTACTCTCTCTTAAATTTAGGTTTTCTAAAGCAACATCTAAAGGCATAATATCTACACAGCCCATAGCACCAAAATCGGCCATCTCCCCCCGTTCATCCTCGTCCGAGGAGGAGCTCTCCTCGCGCACCAGAGTGGACAGAAGGAGCTCCTGCACAAACAGGCTGCGGTCTGCACGCTCGCTTTCCATGGACTGGCGCTCCGTTTCGGACATTTTAGGGTCGTTCAACCTGTGTAAGTTAAAGAGAAAAGACCTTATTGGACAAAAGTCAATGGACAATGGCACGTAAAATTTCTGCGATGCCCTGCAGGTGTGACGCTCAGAACCTGAGACACCCCAGAACACCCTGCTCTAATTTACCACCTGAGTTTTCTTTGAGATTCATCCCACACTTGTAGTGACACTGTTACCCTGAGGTGCAATTGGGCTTTAATTAGCTTCAAGGAGACAAATACCTTTAGACTTCTCATGTTCCTTTCAGAGAACACATGGTGAGAATTCTTCTGAGGAAAACAAAATTTCTAACAGATTAGATGCCTGGGGAAGAAGTGACTTCCTTAACTGGGATTTCATCAGTGGGTAGTAAAAATGGGGAACATGGCAACCCTGGTCATAAAGACAAAATCTGTAGTGACTAGAATATTTGACTGAAAAGAATTCCTAAAGTTTGACTTTTCTCTATTACTTCCACATAGTTCTTCCTGAAATGAACAAGCCCGTGAGGGCAAGAACCACCCCTGTACCCAGTCCCCTGGACACTTCTCCTACTGAGGACTTGGTAAGCAGGGCTGACCTGAGGTTTAACAGCCCAGAATGCTCATCTGCTTGGAGACAGGATAGATGTTAAGAGCCGAATTCTTATTACTAACCTCTTAAATGACTTAAGCAAAACTCTGCTTAGTTTCAGTACAGATTTTATTTCCTCTACATTTTTAGTGGCAAAGACAGACAGGAAGACTAGCGGAGCAATGGAGTCAGGAAAATGAACAAAACATGGAGAAGATGGAGACAGTGAGGGAGGTCCAGCAGGTGTGCAGGACAGGAGCTTCTCCCAGAGAAGCCAGATGCACTTGGAGCCCACAGATAGAGCTGCTCCATGCTTCTCTACAGCTGGCACCTGCTCTCCACGGTCTTTCCTGCGAGAAAGGCACAGAGGCTTCCCAAACTTAACAAGGGAGGGCACTTACAATGGGCCAGACTCTGTTCTAAATGCTTTCTGTATTATCTCTTTTAACTCCTGTGAGTTAAGTCCTGTTATTATCACCATTTTACAGGAAGAGGAAACTGAAGCGGAGTTGCTCAAAATCTCATAGCTGCCAAGTTCAAAACCACTAAAGTGACTAAATCTATAGCTCAGAAGACAAATTAAAAGATCCAAATTTCAGAACTTCAAGATAGCAAAAGGATGTGGAAAGTAATTACATAAAAAGCTATTAAATCTACAATGGAAGAAAATGACTAATGACATTAATGGTTAAAACCAAACTAGGAACACTGGCTGGTGTGGCTCAGGGGACTGAGTGCCGGCCTGTGATGAACCTAACGGTCCCTGGTTCGACAGGGCACATGCCTGGGTTGCAGGCCAGGTCCCCACTTGGGGACGTGCAAGAAGCAATTGATCAAAGTATCTCTTGCACACTGATGTTTCTCTCCCTCTCCTTCTCCCTCCTTTCCCTTCTCTATAAAAATAAATAAAACCTTAAAAACAAACAAACAAACAAACAAACAAACCCTGCCCTGGCTGGTGTGGCTCAGTGGATTGAGCACAGGCCTGTGAAGCAGAGGGCTGCCGGTTTGGTTCCCAGTTGGGGTGCATGCCTGGGTTGCAGGCCAGGTCCCCAGTAGGGGGTGTATGAGAGGCAACCACACATTGATGTTTCTCTCCCTCTCTGTCTCCCTCCCTTCCCCTCTCTCTAAAAATAAATAAAATATTTTAAAAAACCCAACCCAAATTAAGAATATCCTAAGAAAATATCTAATAGAATAGGAAACTAATAGGCTACTTATTTTCAATCAAAAACTATAAAATTGTTAAGAACTGGAATATATTCCACATCCTTAGCTTTAGAAAAGGTCTCTAGTAAAGAAAAGGGAAAAAACCCCTAAAGTCAAAGCTACTATAGAAAAATAAAGGATATGGAGAGGACTTTCTATATAGCAAGCAGGAAAACTAGAAACATACAGGCTGAGGCTCCAACCCTTTGGAGAGCATATAATTCCAATATCACTCCTTCCATTTTTGGAAGTGACTGACAAAATGTCTCATGTCTGAGAAGCAGATAGAATCTGGTAGTGGACTAGGGCCAGGTTAACTTCATTTGGGATCTAGAGGTAACCGCAAGGCTAAGGATCTTCAGATCGGGGTAAACAAAACTAGCTAACTTCATTACTGAGACTGAAACCTGACACAGGCACTTAATCACTTTCTAAAAGGTCAATGATCCCCGAAAGACTGTGTCCTCACCATGGGTTCCAGGGCTGCACAAACAGAAACTGCCCCTGGCTAAAGAAACCAAAGATCAGGCTCGAGCCGCACACAGATCACACAACAGCTGTGTGACCAGAGACTGGGAGTTCCCCTTGGGGACACTGCAGCCATTCCCTGCTGTGAGCATTCACAGTGCATGTTAATATGCTATCAGAAGTTCTAAGAAATTCAATGGTAAATAAACTATTTTTGTTACTTAGTTTTACCCAAACTAATTTATTATTCATCAGGGGAAACAGAAATGTACGTAAGTAACTACATATATTCCTTAGAATACATAAAACACAGGGGATAGTTTTTGGGAAATACTGCCTTAGGTAAATCATATGAGTCAGGAACAAATGATACCATGGAAGATGTGGAAAACGGCCTGCAAACTGCAAGGCAGTGTGCAATGTGAAGTGTCAGATGACAGAAGGGGGCCTTCAAGAAGGCACAGTCAGAATCACCCACACCACACCCTGCGAGCTGGATGTCTAGTGTAGAAAATGGCACAAAGAAAATTCGCCTATAGAGCCCACCAGTGTGGGGCTAACAAAACGACGCAACAAATAATGGGGCTAGGGATGGATGTCTTAAACAACATTTTTTTAAAAATTTTACTTTTGATTTTAGAAAAAGGGGAAGGGAGAGAGAAAGAGAAGGAGAGAAACATTGATGCAAGAGAGAAACATCGATCGGTTGCTTTCTATACGTGCCCCAGCCAGGACTGAACCTGCAAACCCAGGCACGAGCCCAGAAGAGAATCAAACCCGCAACCTTTTGGTTTGCAGAACAACACCCAATCAACTGAGCTGCACTGGTCAGGGTGGAAGATGTCTTTTCTAATAAGCACTGTTAAGACATGCGTTCCACCCACGGGTCAGTGAGCTCTCAGTGGACATGCACGTGGGTAGGACTCCTCTTTGAGGGAGGTACCTAGATCTGGCAAGTGACATGCTTGCTGCTGGCCAGGCCCCACAGGTCAGGTTACATGGCAGCAGGCAAATCTATCTGACACATGTTCTGGTAATACCCAGGCACTGTAACTGACTTTTTAAAAAAATATATGTATGTAGAACATTAAAAAAAATTATTTATTTATTTATTTATTTATTTATTTATTTATTTATTTATCTATCTTTTAGAAGGGAAGGGAAGGAGAGAGGGAAATATCAATGTATGGTTGCTTCTCATGCGTCCCCTGCCAGGAGCTGCCCCCTGCTGGGAACTGGCCTGCAACCCAGGCATGTGCCCTGACTGGGAACCAAACCGCGATCTTTTGGTTCACAGGCCTGTGCTTAATCCACTGAGCTACACCAGCCAGGGCATCGTAACTGACTTTTGCAGAGATAATTCAAAGATAAATTCCCTATTTGAAACTCCCTGATTAGATCCATAACAAATAATAACGGGTCCCATTAATTGGGCCTTTACTCTATGGCGATACGGAGCCAGATCATACACGAGGATTTCACTTCATCCTCAATTCTCTCTCCCCAGAGGCAAAACTCACAGGATACTGATGATAAAACTGAGGTTTGGAGAAGGTAAGTGACTTGCCCAAGCTCCCAACCACGTAAGTGGCAAAGCTGGGGCTCTATGCAGTCTGCATGCACAGTATGTTATTTACAGCTCCATAAATGTGCCAGAGACATTTAAAAGTAGGAAATAAAAGAAATATACATAGAAATAGTATTTTTTCTAATATGTGTCAAGTGCATTGCATTTGAGACAACTGACGTATTACACTATATTTTCTTCTTCATTTCACAGTTTTTACTTTATATTCCTCTCTATTCCATTAAAAGCCCAAATTAGACCAGATTTATTCTATGTTGAGCCAAAGTCTACTCATTATTGCTCTTTCTAAACTCCTTTATATTCTTAAAAGTCACATAAAATGCTTGTGAGGTTTTTGGCACAGGAACACAATCAGTTGCTCATGGTAGTTTTCAGAAGCAAGTAAGAGCTTTACTCCATCCAGTAGAGCCACTTACTGAGTGTACTGAATATTTCTTACACTGTGGTAAACCCTTCTCTTAGTAGTTATTTTTGTGTACACCAACCATGAGAATTTAAATACTGCTTCTTTGTAAAATTCTCAGGAGAAAACTAACACGTTATGAAATCCTCTCTTGTACCTTTTAATATTTCGCAGAAGACTAAAACTGGCAGAGAAAATATTATGATAATAAATATACTTAATACATTCCATATACATATACATATGCATACACATATACATATATATATATAATGATATGGTATTTAAGTTTTATGGGCAATCTGGGAAAAGAAATTCTTATTAGATGATATGCTGTTAGAGCAAGACCACCAGCATTTGTACTTTATCTAAAATAAGAGTTATTTTCCATGTTCTCAGGGAAATATTGAATATGCAGTTTGATTAGAGACTCGTGGGATTTAAAGGTTTGGTCAAAGGCAGAGTGTTTAACATACATAAGCACAAAAGAGTATTTCAAACTGTGTAGTGCTAACCAACATTGCTTCTGAAAGTAATGTTAATAAATGGCCCACCTTGTTAAAAGAAATTGGGAATTCTGGACAGTTTGCTGGTTACTCTCCGTGCTTGCTGTGTTGGTTGTTGCTGTGGACTGCGTGACTGTAGTGGTGACGCTGCCCGTGTTAGTGCGCCGGCTCGCGTTGCGTGCGGTCTCCAGTTGCTGCCGGGCTGCCTGGGCGTGCTGCCGTTCCAGCTGCAGCTGCATCTGCAGTTGTTGTAACTGAGAAGCGGAAGGGCCAGAAGAATTAAGCTGTCCTCCTGCAGAACGTCTCACTCCTGATAACTGAGATAAAAGCTCTGCCAATGGAAATGAAGACCATTAGAGTCTACTTAAATGCTGTGGAATACAAAACGGTGCAGATCACTCCCCCCCAGAACATTAAAAATGATGGCCGACATGCAGGTACCCATGGCAACACGTAGTTTCAGCTCAGAGCAATGCTTTTTAGAATACCTCCTGGAGGAAGGAATTATGCACGGGGAGTATGTCCTAGGCCTCCCACAGAGTTACGGCCTGTCTGTGCTCGGGAGGCCTCCGTCTCAGGCTACAGCAATTTTTTAAAAAAAATTAAGTTTACTTAGGTAACACCAGTTAATAACATTATAATTTGGTATCTGTATACTCTACTGTGTGCTCACCAGCCATAGTCGACTTTCCGTTACCTAGTGATTTTTGATATTTTATTTTGACCCTCAACCCTGTGTCTGTGGCCACCTTCCCGGGTGGCCGTCCATTAAACCCTCTGACTTCCTAGAAACCCCACGTTCAAATGTTTTTCCAGTAAGACTTTCCCAAGTCTTACTGAAAAAACATGCACTTTTCAGTATGTTCCACAATAATATAGCTCTCAAATCAGGCCAAGAACAGAGAAATTCCTACTTTACTTTCTTGTATGAGAAGAGCTTAATTTGTTAGTCTCGTCAATTAGTTTTCTTATCTGTGTGTTTGTGGAGGCTGAACCATGAAATTTTGGTGGTCTTCCAATCTCTTATGATTTCCTGGGTTTCACTGCAGGCCACTAAGAGAGCACAGAGCCATGTCTCACCTACCTTACGCCTGTAAGTGCTTAAAGAAACACCAGAATAACATGAACTACATCAGACTGTCTAGTTTAAAAATACTTCACACTTATAAAACTATGAAAATTTTGGGAAAGAATGTAGGATTGTGACGAGAGATTAGGACCACAAATTCCACCAAAAAAATGAAAGGGTGCCTTGTCCCCAGCCATTTCCTTTATTAACATGAAACTGACTTACCAGCTATGGGATCCATGGCTTCCCTATTGCTTGGAGAATATGAACTCTGAGAAGAAGAAAGTCCACCAGTAGAACTGCTAGTAAAGTGCATGTTTGATCTACGAGCACGAGGACCTCCTAATCCCCGGCCAGGGTGAAACATTCTACGTACATGTCGAACGCCACTCGATTCATCATAACTCCAAAGTTAAGGAAAGACCCCAAGTATTTTATAGACAGAAAAAAAATCACTTAAGCCCTTGCTAGATTTCCTAAATTATAAGCATTTTAAAATAGCACATTTAACTTAGAATACAAATGTCACCACTATACGTATAAGGGCTATTAACGCTAAAGCAATGTGAGAGTGTGTGTATATTGTGTTTTCAAAGACATTTCCTCATGGTTCCAGCTAAAATAACCAAAAATAACACTGCTAGACAAGGAGAAAGGCATGGCCCAGTCAGATACCCAAGGTGAGACATTCCCTTACCATGATGCTCTCAGTATTGAATTTCTCACGTTTACACCGAAGCAACCAAAAAGAATAAGCATCAGTTTTGATACCTGCGGAGAGTGTGCTAATATATAAGCTGACCAAATCTCAGTTAAAGTCTGTAAAGAGAAAGGAATATTATGAATAATTTAAATTCAAGAATAAGAGCCCTCTGGGTTACTAGTTTTAAACCGTGTTTAAGTTCTTTTTCAACGCAGCTGCTACAAAAAAAAAAAAAAGGTTCTGGTGCCCAGGAGGCTCAGAGACAGGCCTCTCCCTCGTGTCAAAGTTGCCACAGAGCAGCTGAAGTACCTGAAAAATTCATATGCTTCCAGGACACCTGCTATGACAACATTTTGAACTTCATGGTAATACTCGTTTGGGGCCTAAAATGTAACAAGTGCCTATTCCTATTTTGATACTTTACATAACTTAATCTTCTCTTGGTAACTAGAGATTCTTATAAAAATCTCACAGGAATGATATTGAATAGATGACATGGGACAGTCTACCGAATGGATACCAATTTCACTAGAGGTTCATGAATTTGTTGAGGAGTCAAGATAACGGCTTGGTTTCAGATTATTTGCATAGCCTCTTCATGCAGATGGAGTGAAGCATGGATCAAACACAGCCCTTCTGAGTATTGTTATAGGATTCTTTCATATGAAGTGGAAAGTGACTCAAAGGTTTAAGTATTTTTGGCCCATTTGGATTTCCTTATGCTCTTAAAAAATAACTACTGCTTTCTTCCTTTTGCTTTTGGGGTCCCTGGACTTAGGAGAGAGACAGATGGCTTCCTCTACTTACTGAGTACTGGCTCAGGTCGGGCTGGCACTCTAGTACCTTTGGCTGGGTTTGTATCTTTACTGTCCACTGGTGTCCACTTCTCTTCCTGCAACTGTAAAGGGCCGTGTTTCCAATTAGAAAATTAGGAGCTGCGATCAAGGGATGGCTGCCGTAGGACGGGAAAACCACTCCAGTGTCTCTCGCATATGAACTACGATTGCCAAGAGGTATTCAAAAGAATTAAAAATAAAGTCTGGCAAAGAAAAAAGTCGTGATTTGCACTTGAATTGCTTCAAAATTCAATAACACTGAAACCTTTACACAAGAACAAAGTCCTACGTTAATCAGTGGTAGTTTTAGAAAAACAATTCCTAACCTGAAAGCAGAAGCACGGCGCCTACAAATTTAATTGCTGTGGTGGGCTAACAAACTTTTGGGAGATTACTGGGAGCACGCCAAGAACTATCACGAGATACAGGCTTGGGAAAGGGAAGCAGAAATGAAAGTGGAAAAGGAAATTAGAGCTGGACCTGATCATATGCAATCCTACTCAGAGAGACTGGGCAGGAAATGGCTTTCCCTGGAGGAGACTCCAAAAGGGAAGAGCGCCCCGAATGCACCACTGCCCACCCGCTCACCTGTAATAGGAGAAGGCAACAGAGAACAGAGAGGGGAAGCAAATAAACCCTCCTTACAGTCCATTAATTAGACTTTAATTTGGATCAGCAGTTTTCTCTTTTGTATGAAAACATTCTCCCGAAGACTTATAATCTGATCAAAATATCTTATGAAACTAACAATGATGAGCAAGTCAACTTTTACTTAATAAGCACAACTCATAAGCCATAGGATATGAAAAGAGAAGTAAGAAATTGTATCTCAACACTGAGTCGCTTTTAGGAAAACAGCAAATAAACTAAATAAAATAAAATTAGAAGTTAGTTTTTCTCTTTGGGGGTACTGTTCTTAAAAAGAATCAAAATGGCAATTGTTACAAACAACTTTTTCCTTTGTTGCATCTGGAAAGGATATTAAATCTCTAGGGGCTCTGTGTTCAAGTGTAAGATGAGCTGCAAAGTCATCCGTGACATGATTAGGATCACCTCCAGGTAATGCTGCACATATAGGACAAATCTGAAATGAAAAAGAAAGCAGATTTAATAAATGGACACTGATCAGGCATCTTTCTGGATGAATATTTCACTGTAAACTCTGCTACCACCAAGTATTTCCCAGGCAGAAACGCAGCAGATCCCAGTGAAGGCAGGGGAGGCCTAGACAAGAACCACAGCCACTGGGGAAGGAAGCTAAGGGTGACAGAGGCAAACACGCTCGCCTCCTCACACAGCCACAACAAAATTACAACTGAACTACACAACAACCATTATTCAGGACCGCCAGAAATCGAGATGAATGGAAGTCTTACAAATACGAAACTGAAGCAGAAATTGCATTGAGACTGGCAGGAGGGAAAGTTGAGGAGTGGGCTGGTCCCACCACCACATGCTGTGGGTCAACACTGGAAGGGACATCTCAGGAGCGAGGGGCTCCAGTCCCACAGACCAGGCCCCCCAGCCCAGGGTTCCAGTGCCAGGAAGGTAAGTCCCCACAACTGGCTGCATAAACCAATGGGGATTGAAGCTGTGGAACACAGAAACTGCTGGATTTACTGGCAGCTCCTCTTAAAGGGCCAATGCACGAACTTACTCAGACCCATTTCCCCCGAGCTCCAGCACTGGGGCAGCAGCTTCAAAGGCACCAGAGGCATATGGGGAAGAACTGGAGTGTCTGGCATCAGGGGGACAATACTCTCCCCAACAGAACTGCGGGCAAGGCCACTGTTCCTTTTTTAAGAACCAGTCAGAAATGAAGGATACACTAACTGAAATGCATAACAATTTACAGGGAATCAACAGTAGGGTGGATGGAGCCAAGATTCAACATAGTGGTTTAGAATATAAGGACAAAAAACACCCAATCAGAACGGCAAGAAGAAAAAAGAATATTAAAGAAAAATGAGAACAGTGTAAGGAGCCTCTGGGACAACTTCAAGCATTTGCATCATGGGGCTATTAGAAGAGAGAGAGACCAAGAAATTGAAAACCTATTTGAAAAAATAATTACAGAAAACTTTCCTAATTTGGTGAAGGAAATAGACATACAAGTCCAGGAAGCACAGAGAGTCCCCAAAAAGATGAACCCAAAAAGGCCTACACCAGACACATTATAATTAAAATGCCAAAGGTTAAAGACACAGAATCGTAAAAGCAGCAAGAGAAAAACAGTTAGTTACTTACAAGGGAGATATCATAAGACTATCAACTGATTTCTCAAAAGGCTAGAAGGGATTAACAAGAAATATTCAAAGCAATAAAAATCAAGGACCTACAGCCCTGGCTGGTGTGGCTCAGTGGATTGAGCATGGGCCTGCGAACCACACGATCGCGGTTCGATGCCCAGTCAGGGCACATGCCTGGGTTGCAGGCCGGTTCCCTGCAGGCCAGTTCCCAGCAGGGAATGCATAAAAGGCAACCATACATTGATGTTTCTCTCCCTCTCCCCTTTCCTTAAAGAAAAAAAAAAAATCAAGGACCTACAACCAAGATTACTCAGCAAAGTTATCATTTAGAATCAAAGGACAGATAAGAGCCTCCCAGACAAGTAAAAGCTAAAGGAGTTCATCACCACCAAACCAGTGTTATATGAAATGTTAAAGGGTCTTCTCTGAGAAGATAAAAAAATATGAAAAATAAAATGGTAATACATATCAATAACTGAATCTAAAAAACAAAATAAATGAACATGTAGAACAGAAACAAAATCATAGATACAGAGAACATATTGATGGTTGCCAGATCTGAAGGGGGGGGTTTATGTGATTTGGGGGATGGGGGATGGGCAAAAAAAGGCAAAGGGATTAAGATGTTCAAATTGGTTGTTACAGAATAGTCATGGGGATACAAAGGACAGCACAGGAAATATAGTGCCCAAAGAATTTACATGCATGGCCCATGGACATGGACAAGAGTGAGAGAACTGTCTGTGAGAGAGTAGGGAGTTTCTGGGTGGAGGAGGCAAATGGGGAAAATTGGGACAACTGTAAGAGCATAATCAATAAAATAGAATTTAAAGAAAGAACTACAGCCCACCAGTGCTGTCACTCACAATGAAAACGCATCTTGGAGCCAGACACACAGTCCGGACAGAGAGTTCAAACGTGAGCTCCGACAAAGCCTCTTTGCAGTGTTCCAATTCATTCACATAGTCTAGTAGAATAGTTTCCATAAAAAAAATTAAAATATGCTATTCAGTGCACATTATGCCTAAGTCCACTCTTGAATGATAAAGACTGAGACGTAAGTTTTTCCAAAGTAAGCTAAACTTGAGGGCCAATAGAAGAATAAGACAGCAAAGCTCTTACTTATATATTTTAAATGTGATATGGTAAGACGGACAATGACTGCTGATCATATGCAAATATGTCTGTAACTTCATGAACTGGACTTTCAAGGAGAAATGACGATGGGTGGGACAAAAGCTTGAGATCAGGGCAAGGTCAGGGATTAGAAGACCAATATCCCCATGGACCTTGGAGCAAGGGATAAGAGGAAGTAGGAATAAAATGGTGTACAGGGAGGCAAAGGAGGCCTGACAGGCTGGAAATGAGCAGTTTCAACAGAAGTGGTGAGAGGAGGCAGGAGAGGGTGAGGACGAAAATGACGAGAAACTGTCAGTGGAAAGGCCCCCACTCTTCCAGAGGTCCAAATGGACAGATGATAATCTAAGAATGGTAGCTAAGCCTTGAACTATGAAGAACTTCAGTCTTAAAGAACACACCTAAGCCCTGGCTGGTTGTAGCTCAGTGAATTGAGCGCGGGCCTGTAAACCAGAGTATCGCAGTTCGATTCTCAGTCAGGGCACATGCCTGGGCTGCAGGCCAGTTCCCAACAGCAGACACACGAGAGGCAACCATACATTGATATTTCTCTCCCTCTCTCTTTCCCTTCCCCTCTAAAGATAAATAAATAAAAAATCTTAAAAAAAAACACACAACCCACAGCTAAGAACACAAGACTGAAGCACAGGAGCATGATCAAAGGGAGCCCTCGGGAAACGTACAGTTAAAGTTTCAGGCTTGTGCTTCTCTAGGGAAAAAAGAGTTAAGGATAGGACATGTGATTCACCTTGCCAACACATGTGTCCTGTGCTTAAATTCTTGAACTTGGAGAAAACTGTGGGCAATCGATGGTGACCTTATTGCCCGTACGGCAGCGCGGGAGAGGAGCACTGGCGATGAGGAGGCAGGGAAAGGGGAGACTTGGGAAGGCATCGAGGGGATAGAGAGCGGAAAATAAACAACTCCGATTTCTGGAAAGCAGAAGTCCCCTGAGAATTTGACTCTGTTGTGATCCCACTTCTTCTAATGCCTAAGCAGCCAGCTGTCCTGATTATCTGCCACAGGACTGAGAAAAAGCCTCAAGGAAACCTAAGCCTCTATTGGTGTGGCTCAGTGGGCTGGGCATCATCCTGCAAACTGACAGGCCTCTGGTTTGATTCTATCAAGGCACATGCCTGGACCTTGGGCCACGTCCCCAGTTGCGGAGCATGCAAGAGGCAACCAATCAATGTTTCTCTCCCTTTCTCCTTTCCTTCCCCTTGCTCTAAAAATAAGCAAACAAACAAATAAATGAAAGAAAACCTTTTGAGAAAGGTTTGAGAAATAATGTTTAAACGTGACTGTGGGGGAAAATGTAGGGAGGTCACAATAGGATGTGCCTGTGAGGCAAAGAGAAGTAGACAGACATACTTGTGCTTTTCTTTGAAGGTGCTAGAAAGGTGGTCCGGCACTTTTTTTGGTCAGAGAGAATATTGATTGTTTCTGTTCGCAAGTTTACAAAGCAAAAAGAATCAACTGTCCCTTTACTAGGAGTTTAGGTTTTACTGTCTGTGCCATTCCTGCGTGGTGACACTGAGCAACAGTGTTTGATACACTTGTTCTACTTTCCATGTATTTGTCTTCCTTAACTAGATTGTAACCCCTCTGAGAAATGCAGGACAGTGTGATTTGCTTCTTGTCTGGGAACCACGACCAGGCTTGTTAAAGCATAGAGACCAACAAGGTTTGGATAAACAACCTCCAGTTGTTTAAAAATAAAACAAGCAAACCAACATAGATATTTTGAGACTCAGCATTTTGCAACAGTTAGTAGGTGCTGGACTATGTATAGAGTATTATTATAGTATCATAAGACTGTGTGTATAAGATTTTTATCCAAAGAGAAAAAAAAAACACCAAAAAGAAAAAAGCACCTTCATTTTTTAAGATTGGTCTTTGGGTAAAATCTATGTACAATTTGAATTATGAAAAGACAGCTGCAGAAGGTTCAGTACGTTGAAGATATATGTAAACATTAGATGAGAAAATTCTCCTCCAGAATATGCATTCTTGGAAGGAGGACAGAGTGGGAAAGTACAGACACCAAATGTGCAATACTAAGAATGTTCTTTTCTTCTTTTTTTGAGAGGGTAAGGGAGGAAAAAAGAGAGGGAGCGAAACATCCATGTTTGAGGCAACTGATTGGTTACCTCTTGCAACTGGGGAATCTGGCCTGCAACCCAGGCATGTGCCCTGACTGGGAATTGAACCAGTGACCTTTTGGTTCACAGGCTGACGTGCAGTTCACTGAGCCACAGTAGCCAGGGCAACAATGTTCTAAGATTGAAAATCTCCTACAAACTAGAAAAGCACCTTTGAGATGAGAATGTAAAATAGAAAGACAATCAAGATCTTTAACATTGTATATTCGTTTCAGTTCTGTAACTCAATGTCTTTAGATTTCATTACAGTAACTGTGCTAAGATGGCAAGAGTAAAGTGTTCAGAAGTGCTTCATTCAGAGAGAAGTAACACAAAACAAATAAACTCCTATAATCACCAGGGATAAAGAATTAACTACCAACATAAGGAGTTACTGGAGCAGGAGGATCATCTGGGTTCACAGTGCACATGGAAAAATTAAGAGACCACATTACAACCAAGTGCAAGACGTCAGCACACTGGGGCCAAATGAAGTTGACTAAGATGAGGACTTTCGAAAGGAAAACTAAGCTCCACTGTGGATGGGACCAGATGCCTAGATCACCTTTTAGGCTTTACACTAGGTAGTAGCAAAAGTAAGTCATGTTTTAAGATAAGAATTTGGTGACCTAAAGTTGTACTGTTTGAGAAGTAGCGGAGAAGCAAGGAGAAAGAGAAGTGAGAACAAAGTGGGGGGTGAAACAGGGAGGAGGCAGGGTGGGACGGGGACACGTTCAGGGGCACAGATACAGGGGCACAAGTTTTGAGTGTGCCTTTCTGTCCACATGGTGGTGTCCAATTCTTTTTACAGGACAAGAAAATCCCACACAAAGGATAAGCTATTGACCCTAAAATTATGAGTTTGTCAACCAACATTAGTATTTATTATACTTCTACTGCCACACGATACAGTAATATCATTTACTTGAACAAGAAAATCCCATGTAACACATTAACTTAAAATTAGGACAACTTGTCAACATTAAGGGTTACTGAGTTGGTCTAAGTCAGTGTTTTCTTAATTTGACTAAAGATTTTAAAATTATAGTTCTGCATGCCTCCACCTGGAAACTGATTCTAGGAATTTAAATTCTGTATTTTTTGACAAGGGTCCAGTTATCTTGTAACTGAATAAATCAGGCAAGTACAGCTCAAATGCACAATTGTACTGAAAAATAATATTTACCCTGTTGTATGAAACACCAACCGTTACTGCTATTTACTACTCCCCTTCATCCTTATTCACAAATGTCCTTGAATGCTATCTTTGCTATTGCTTGAGTCTTCCCCTTCTGCTTCACCTTGCCACTAAAGGTCAACAACAGTCCTGCTTTTTACCTGCAATCCTTTTGGAAGCCTTTTCCAACGTACTGACATCCCACGCTTAGACACAACAGAGTTTTCATTTCCCCATGTGGTCCCAGTTTATGATTCACAGCAAGCAACAGTCGGTGCATATTCTTAACACAGGTGGTGACCCATGTCTACAGCAAGCCTTCTGAAGTTCACACATAAACACCGAGTCACTGCCTAACTTGCACAACTTTTCCCCTGTGACAGGCTATGTCCACACACAAACAAGCACAAACCTGAAAGTCAGCATGTTTTAAACAAGAGCACCACACATTCATCTTCACGCAATTTATTAACCAGTCTAAAGCAATTTCAAGTTTCTTCCAGCCTCTTTCTTGAACTCATATAGCCACACCAGACAGCAGTGACTCTCTGGGTGGTGTGTAGAGCTTTAAAAACAACAGAGGAAGAGTTAAATTCCATATGATAAGTTCTTTCCATGGTTCTTTTTTTTGGGGGGGGGGAGGGGCAGTATGCTTAATAAGTTTGCTCATTTTGTTCACTGCTATAGCATAATGCATTTTTTAAAAAGTACCTATCTGCTCTACATATAACCTGTCTTTAACTGAAGCTAGACTGCAGCATTATACAGAGATTGGTTTTTCATCAACATCATTCAGTAGGTGCCGAAGTGCTAGACTGGCTCTTTGTAATGAGGCTGATCCATTTTGACACATCACCCTTTCAGACCACGTGAGCCAGGGTGCTAGACAGCAGAATTGAGAACATTTGGTAGTTTTTGTTATATACAAGTTTTGATTCTCCTTACATTTTAATACTTGATTTAAAAGTCCTAAATAGGACTGCTAAGAAGTATTCAAAGTGAGGAAAAGTAAGGACCTACAACCTAGATTACTCCACCCACCAAAGCTATCATTTTGAATGGAAGGGCAGGCAGATATGGTGCTCCCCTAGACCAAGTAAAGCTAAAGGAGTTCATCATCACCAAGCCCTTATTATACGAATGTTACAGGGACTTAGCTAAGAAAAAGAAGATCAGAACTATGAACATTAAAATGGCAACAAGCTCACAACGATCAACAATTGAATCTAAAAAACAAAAACGAAGTAAGCAAACAACTAAACAGGAACAGAATCATAGAAATGGAGATCACATGGAGTGTTATCAGGATGGAAGGGGAAGGGAGAGAATGGGGGGGAAATGTACAGGGAATAAGAAGCATAAACAGTAGGTACAAAATAGACAGGCAGAGGCTAAGAACAGTATGGGAAATGGAGAAGCCAAAGAACTTACACACACGACCCACAGACATGAACTAAGCGGGGGATGGCTGGAGGGAAGGGGGTACCTGGTGAAGGAGGGCAAAGGAAGAAATATCAGGATAACTAATAGCATAATCAATAAAATATAATTTTCAAAAAGTCCTAAATAGTTAAGCTTTGTTTTTAAATATGGTTCTTAGAAATTTAAATTATATATGTATGTTGATATCCTGGGATTCATGAAACTTGAAATAACGTAATTTAGCCACAATACAAAATAACTTTAAATAAGAGTCAGAGCTTTATCTTGTCCACAATCCACTCCATATATGAGCACCTATATCCACGTTGAAGAAAAAAATCCAATGTAAGCCTTACTTTTTCTATCATCCCAAGGGTAAGCTAGATATTTTGTCTGTGGACTTTAAGAAAAGGAAATGGGCACCTCTTTAATGCGTAATGGTGTCAATAGGAACTCAGGTTCTTACGGACACCAAGGGGACAGGAGTGGAGGCAGGGCCCCAAAGCCAGCAACAATTTTAGTGAAGAACCAGAGATAAACTCTACCTAAGTGAGTGGGTTTATACTATTTATAAGGTTTTTAAAAATTAGAGTCTAGTGATGACAGAAACTCTGTATGTTGTTATTCTCACGGGCATTAACAAGTTTGTCAAGTGGGGCTGATTTTGCTAGGGCTTCTTCTTAAAAAAAAAAAAAAAAGACCTCAGCCTGAATATGTAGATTATCATCTTAAAATAACTTTCTTAACCAGTTTTATTTGTTTTGTTTTTGTTTTGACATTAGAGGCACAGTGGGAAAAGAGGGTGTGGTGGGAGAAGAGAGGGCTGAAAAGTGCGTAACAGACTCCTGAGCTACCGTACAGTTTGCCTACGGTCAGGAGCGTCCTTCTTTATCTACACTACCCTCCCTACAGATCTTCCTGCAGACCCTGCAAAACAGTTCTATGCGCTGGCCTGAAATCAGCTGATTGCACACTGAACTAGACAGACCAGTATTCGCAGGGCAAAGAAGACACCGGACTAGTGAGCAAAGAAAAAAGGCATTTAAAATGAATGTCTCTAATAGCTACTTGCTGCTGCTCTTACCTAGACTTTGTTTCACATTAAGTGTTCTTCCCATTCTGAAAACTGCCTGTTGACCTTGCCCTACGTGAGTTTAATTCAACAGGGAGGGAAATGCAGAATAATGAAAACCCAGCCCAGAGATAACAACATACTCTCAACAGTAGGCACAGACACCTTCCTAGAAAAGCTACTATTACCTTATTTTCACAATAATCTAAGTGATTCCCCTTTTGGTTTTCATATCATTTTAGGAAATTGTTTTCTTATAGAAGTACCTTTAAAAATATCATCACACACACACACTAGGATTATTTCAAACAAATCTGAAATATCCAAAGCACCTCCTACCATTTTCTTCCCTCACATGAACTCAAAAATCTGCTGGGGTACTAATGGTTGCGTCACCCTTAAAATCAAAATTCTATTTTCTGATTTTAACTAAGTAAATGTGCTCAAGATAACTAAAGGATATGCAAAGACAGCCAAATACTAAAGAGAAAAAAGTGACCTACTCTGTGTACTGAGTCAAAAGTAATGAAAAGCACAAATGGTTAAAGTACCAACTCCCCACAACCTACAACCTCTAGCTACATGGAGTTGAGAAGTGGCGTATGATTCTGCCTGTAGCAACAGCATTTTCAAGTCTCGTTTCCCCACTATTATTAAATAAAGTACTGCTGTGAGTTCACAGAAAGGCATATGGAATCCAACTGCATTCTTTGATAAAGAAGAATACATGCAGCAACAATTTTTTTAATGTACATTTGGCTTTTAAATGCTAACCTTGTTTTTTAATATTAACTTTCTATGATTTAAGCATTTTTTAAAGATTTTATTTATGTATCTTTAGAGGGGAAGGGAAGGAGAGAGGGAGGGACGTATCAGTGTATGGTTGCCTCTCGTGCGTCCCCTGCAGGGAACTGGCCTGCAACCCAGGCATGTGCCCTGACTGGGAATCGAACCGCGATCCTTTAGTTTGCAGGCCCGCACTCAATCCACTGAGCTACGCCAGCCAGGGCTAAATGCTAACCTTTCTTAACTACCTGATTATATGGGTAAACAGGTAATTATAATATTTAAGGAAGTATGCAAGATTAGAGTTAAAAGATTTGGAAAAATTGTGGCTCAACCCACTATTATTGCTCCTAATAAAGAAATCTATGTATTGGGAAGTTAGATCAAATGAATCTAATTATTTACACACAAAATGTCATAATGAGTTGATCATTTCTATTCTGTCCTCTATGGCTCCTTATTTTAACTGACACCTTGACAACTGTTTAAATATTACACATTAGCTACTAAAACTGATTATTATAAATCCTTAAAAAAGATTTATATATCCTTTTACACAATCATTTTCTCTGTAAGATTTATTATTCAAAATAAGCCCTGGCTGGGTAGCTCAGAAGATTGAGTGCGGGCCTGCAAACCAAAGGGTCATGGGTTCGATTCCCAGTCAGAGCACATGCCTGGGTTGTGGGCTGGGTCCCTGGTGGGTGGCTTCTGAGAGGCAACCACACATTGATGTTTCCCTCTCTTTCTCCCTTCCTTCTCTCTAAAAATAAATTAAAAAATTCTTTTTTAAAAACCCACAAAATAAAATTGCCTGTCAGATTGTGGAAGACTTACTTCTAAAATAATTTTTCTCCTTGATTCCCCCCAAATTTATTTATTTATTTTTTAGGCAGGGGAAGGGAGGAAGAAAGAGAGAAACATCCACACATGGCTGCCTCTTGTGCACCCTCTACTGGGGACCCAGCCCACAACCCAGGCATGTACCCTGACTGGGAATTCGACCAGCAACCCCTTGGTTCACAGGCCAGCTACTCAATCCACAGAGCCACACCAGCTAGGGCTCTTCTTGATTTTTATTTCTTATCAAATTTGTGTAATTGGAAGAAATACTACCATGCTATTTCAAAATTAAATTTAATTTGTTACAAACACATCTTCATTAAAAAGGGAATGTATCACTAACACATATGAAGCCTCTATAAAAAAAGGACACTCCCCTTGCCAACCCCTTTTTTCAAGAGGAACGAAAGCAAAGAGCAAACAAATCAAGTAAAAAGTTGAAAGCAGAAGTTTCCAGCAGTGAACTATTGAAGGACTGTTGTAATTATGTACAAAATAATATACTATAGATTTCTAGAAGTGAGAAAAGATGTTGGTAAACCAAAAGTGCTCTACCTTTCAAGCGTAATGTTCGTCACATAAATTGGAGAAGATTTACTAAACAAAGAACTAAAAGGTTAATTACATATCATTAATTAAAGGTAAAGGCATATTCCATTTAAAGATTTTATTTATTTATTTTTAGACAGAGGAGAAGGGTAGGAGAAAGAGAGGGGAAGAAACATCAACGTGTGGTTGTGTCTCGTGTGCCCCCTATCAGGGACCTGGCCCACAACCCAGGCAGGTGCCCTGACTAGGAATTGAACCAGTGACCCCTTGATCTGCAGGCCAGTGCTCAATCCACACAGCCACACCAGCCGGGGTGGCACGTTCCATTTAAAAACAGAAACAAAAATCCCTGAAGGCTTTCTAATTAGCTGCAGTATGAGTCAGCTCAAATGTAAGACTTAAGAAAATTTTCAGGAGTCAGTCTTACTACCTTTTTATGTTCAAAGAAGAGTTTTTCTACCACGTTTCTTTCACAATCCAAGCATATCCTAAATGAATGATTCCTCTTCTCTGCAATCCCAGGTTGATGGGTTCTAATAATTACATACAGTGCTACTTAAAGCCCTCTTAATTCTTAGAATTTTTATTTTACTTATTTCCATTTATTTTTAAGAGAGGGAAAGGGAGGGAGAGAGAGGAAGAGAAACGTCCATCAGCTGCCTCTCATGTCCCCACCCAGGGCCCCGGCATTGTGCCCTGACCCAGAACCGAACCTGACAACCTTTGGGTTTGCGAGATGATGCCCAACCCACTGAGCCATCCCAGTCGGGGTCCTCTTAATTCTTTCCACAGTCAGAATCCAGTTGGTTGTCCCAATCTACTAAATCTCATGATAACTAGCAGGGTTTTTAAAAACGTATACCTAATTTCAAAATCGCATTGTTTATATTTGGTATTTACATAAAGACTCCCGAAACTACACCAAATCTGCTTTTTAAATTTTAACTAGTAATTGCCTTCACTATGCATTCTATATCAGATGTTATTTTTCATAGTCTGGTTTTGAAGGGTCTTCCATACGCTCAAAATTAAAAACCTCTGAAGTAATCTTACATTAATCTTAAGAAAGGAGGCAAATCTTCAGGTTGGGGCCTTACAATTCCTAGCTGAAAAGGGAAACAAAAATATAGTCAAGGACTACAAGGCTGTTTTCAAAATTAACCTTCAGTAGGCTTTCTTATTGGCCATGTCAGGTACCAGTAAATCCTTATTGGTGGTGATAGTTAGTATCTGTGGTGATATATCGGGTTAGAGGAGTGAGACCCTTAAATCCTATTGGCGGGTATAAGGTGATGGTCTTGAGGACATACGCAGGGCAAAGCCAAATAGCAAACTGAGCATTTAGAAAGAAAAATGTTAACAGGAACAGAAAAGGAGATCCAGTCAGTTATTATGTGAATATAATCCTCCACCAAAATGACATGAGTCATGCAAACTCCAAAACTGAAAAATGTTTGATTAACCCCGACTTTGCCAAATACTGGGGGTGGGGCAAGAGGGGACACACAGTCGTATCACCAGGGCATTTGCATGTAACTACCATATTAGAGCTGACAACAGGCTTCACATACATAAAGGCACTCAAAATATTTAACAACTGGTATGGCGCAGGCACCAATCCTTCAGTACGACGCACTCACTGGCTTCTACTCTGAAGGACCAGCCCTGGATCTAGGACGTGACTTACATGATGCAAAGAAAAACCCTGTACCTTCATATCAAAGACTCTTGTCTGTGTACCATTTTTCACTTTGAAATGTCTGGGTATGTTACGGGGGGTTGAGGAACAAAGGCAGATGAAGTGCTCATGCAGACTAAGAGCTGATAAGGAGGGGGGAAATTCCTTAAAATATTCCACAAATGCCGATATGAAAAACAGTATAGCCACTGCCTTGAGCTACATTCCAAAAGCATGGAAACTTAATGAAGGCCCATAATTGAGCATAACTGTACGAGCCAGACCACAAAACCACTTGTAGATGGTCAGTAATTAATTTTCAAACTATGTACCAGGTATAAAGGAGTATAAAATTGTTATTTACTTTCAGGAAAAGAAGTAAGGCCAGGCTGGTGGGGATCACTTCTTATTCTAAAAAACTAATATTGAGCTTTTTATTCAAGGATGGGACTTAAATTTCCCCTGGATTTTCTAATTCTGGATGTGAAAAACTGAGCCCTGGTAGGGTGACGAAAGTACAGCAGAGCCTGCTGGGTAATAACGATTTTAAGAATGCCTAGATTACAATAAGGGAAACCTTTCCTTTATTGTATTTGGGTAAATAAAGTACCTAAGTTTGACAGAATTGAATCAAAGACAACTTATCCCAAGTTTTCCACAACTAGAACGAAGATGCAATTGAGTCAGCATTGTTCATACTTGTACCTGGAGCTGTACCAAAAGGAAGTGGAGTCACCTTTACAGAACAAAAAGAATGAAATAAGAAACCAGCGGAATGTAAAAACAGTGTTTTGAGGCTCCCCAACACGCATGATGAGAGCATTTCTAAGGCATCAGACAATAAAATTTGGCTCAGAAAATAAACTTTGGACTATATAATGTAAATTTACCACCTATTTGATAAATCTTTAACAACTTTAAGCATCAAAAACAGCAATGTAATTGGGAATGAAAGTGAACCCATACCATTCACAGCTGTAACAGCAGAGCTGTAGTGGAGACAAAGCAGGACTGTGGTTAAGTGGAGCCCTGCAACTCAGAGGGACTCTGGCTGAGTCCCAACACTTGGCTCTGCCCCTGCGAGCTGTATGTCTTTGGACGTGCTACTTGATTTCTCTTCAGTTTCCTTCGGTTCATTTGTTTTGAGTTCATTTAGGGGCTTATTAGTTGATGCAGTGTGCAACTGCACATGCCAAATTCTCCAAATTCCATACCAACAGTTCCATTTTTCACCTCTTTATTATTCTTTTAATCCTCACCAGAGGAGATGCTTACTAATTTTAGGGAGAGGAAAAGGGAGTGAGAGAGAAACACTGACTAGCTGCCTCACACATGTGCCCCAACTGGGGACCGAACCCCCAACCTAGGTATGTGGCCTGACCAGAAATTGCACCCATGACCTTTCAGTTTACAAGATGATGCTCTAACCGAGTCACACCAGCCAGGGCTCTCACCTCCTACTTTATTATTAACAATGGTAAAGGGGGGGAGGGGACTGCTGAATGCACTTTATCATTTCTTGAAGTTGGATATATGCTAAATCAAATGTCAAGCAAAATATCCAAAAAGCTTTCAATGCAAGACTTAAAAAAAGATTTTATTTATTTGTTTAAAGATTTTATTTATTTTTAGACAGAGGGGAAGGGAGAAAGACAGGGAGAGAAACATCAGTGCGTGGCTGACTCTTTCATACCACCTCTTGGGAACCTGGCCTGCAACCCAAGCATGTGCCCTGACTGGGAATCAAACTGGTAACCAATTGGTTCACAGGCCGGCACTCGATCCATGAAGCCACACCAGCCAGGGCAAGACTTTGTGTATTATTCTGTGTCTTTGGCTTTTAGCCATTGGAAAAGATCAGAGTACAGGGAACTTCTAGGGACCTCAGAGCTTTGAACTATGAAGCAAGAGATCTGATCTGATAAAAACCAAGTAAATCAATGAGATGTGACAATGAATTACTACTTAATATGTGACCAAAAATTTTTTTTGCTTGTTTTTTTTAGAGAGGGAGAAGGAGAAAAAGAGGGAGAGAAACATCGATCAACTGCTTCTTGCATGCCCCCAACTGAGAAACTGACCCACAGCCCAGGAATATGCCCTGACTGGGAATCCAACCAGCAAATTTTGGCTCGCAGGCTGGCACTCAACCCACTGAGGCACACCAGCCAGAGTGTGACCAAAGATTTTTAAATTTCCTTTGAAGGTTTCTTTATAGAAAACTAAAATTAAGCGGGTAGCAGGAATACTATAAAAAGAGCTCAGCTGCAGGCTGAGGTGCTTTGAATCTTTTCACAATGCGTTTACTGAAAACTCTGAATTTGGTCAAGATTCTACACTCTGCTTTTTAGCAGTAATAGTGCAAAAATGAATAGTGTAGACAAATGAGGGGCATTCATTATCTTGCCCACATGCTGCCTCCCAAGACGTGTAAAACTGCTGTTAACTCTAGTAATTAATATGCAAACTTAGAAGACACATGATAGTGAGGTCGTATTATTTACTGTTAGAAGTGATGTCCTTTATCACATCATTTTAGACACAAGGCTGCTTTACTTACCACTTCTGTTGACGTTTCTGCGTGTTCAGACGTAACATGTTCTTGAAGAGATGTCTCCGTATAGCCCATTTTTCCACAATAGGGACAAGTAAAAGACTGTGGCTGCTCTACAGAGAACGCTTCCCCACCATAGTACAAATCTGAAAAAATAAAGTAGAATTGAACTGAGAAATAACTGTTATTAGTTTTTTAAATATGTAAAGATGTAATCATATGGCTCAAAAGCTTTTTTTAAAGCACGCCTGAAACCTCCGCCAACAACCGCGCTGACAGCAAGAGCTGAGACCTCCCTGTCCACATCTGCCGCACCCTTATTCTCACGAGGGTTCCGTGACAGCCCTCCAACTTCCTGCTCCATATGGCTATTACAGCCTTCAGAGAAAAACGAAGCAAAAAGCCTTTTAATCCCTTCATTTAATGTCAAAACATCTCTCATTTCACATCCAGTTCTAATTTCATTGTAGTTTACTTTTCCTCTATGTACACTGTGGCAATACCAATGTCAACACAAAGAATTCAGCAGGGTACATCATATACAAAAACACAAGAACTAACAACCACCACTGATATGTCAACTCCCAGGTGCAGTTTTGTTTGTAGAACATATAGCATTCTTACAGCAAGAAGGATCCCCGGCATTCAGTTCTTGTAGTGCTAACTTGACTGAACACAGCATTACCGCAGCAGCACACACTGCTCAACTTGGTTAGCGAAGAGCCAACCAATTAGGGAGAGTCTGGGAATAATCAGTTTGCCTCACTAGTACATCTCAAGGAATAACTCTGTTTTCCTCCATTAGTAGTACACAAAAAATGTAATAAAAAGTATTATATTTAGTAGGTTATGTTGCTTCAATACAAAGAACTACCTCATTACTTAACATGAAAAAATGCTTAAATTTAAGAGGGTATGATCATTTTTGTAAGACAAGAAAAGGGAAGGAAGTGTTCACTACATAATTTGTTCACATTCATTTTTAGGGAGATTTAGACTATCTTAAAAATATGTATCTGCTACATATATATTGTTCGTAAGACTTGCCAGGTGCATTTGGGTATGTGGGGATAATATAAAGAATAACAGAACTTCTTCACCTGTTAAAGGGCATCTACAAAAAAGTCACAGATAACATCATACTGGTGAAAGACTGGATCCTTTCCCTCTAAGACCAGAAACAAGACAAGAATATCCACTCTATATTTCATATGTTTATATGAAACAGAAATCATAGAAATGAAACACAGTAGAACAAATTTCAGTGTTTTACTGTAGGATCTAACCAAAGTAATTAGGCAAGAAAATAAAATGCGAGCAATCGAGATGGAAAGAACAAAGTAAAACTACCTCTATTAGCAGATGACATGACATATATACAGAAAATCCTACGGAATCCACTAAAAAACTATTAGAAGGACTAAAAGAGATCAGTAAGGCCACAGGATACAAATCCGATATACAAAAACCAGTTGTTTTTCTACATACTTTCAGCAAATACTACAAAAATAAAATTTTAAAAATTCACTTACAATATAGCAAAAAGAGTAAAATACTTAGAAATATATTTAGTGAAAGAAGTATAAAACGTATTCTCTAATAACTAGAAAACATTGTTGAAAAAAATTGACCTAAATGAACAGAAAGATATCCCATGTTCATGGACTGACAGATTTTTAATATTGCTACTCTCCAAAGTGATCTGTTCAGATTCAAAACAATCCCTATCAAAATCCCAATGGCTTATTTGCAGAAATTTGACAAACTGATCCAAAAATTCACACAGAAACTCAGGGATCTAGAATACCCAAAATAATCTTGTAAAAGAACAAGGCTGGAAGATTCACACTTCTCCATTTCGAAGCTTACTACAAAGCCATAGTTACCAAGACAGGGTGGTACTGGCATGAAGACAGACATATAAATCAATGAAGTAGCTTGAGAGTCCAGAAATAGACACTCGCATATATGACTGACTTTTTTTAGCAGCATTATTGAGATAACTTTGACATATGAAAATTGTATATACTAATAGTGTACAACTTGGTGTTTTAATATATGTATACACTGTGGAAAGACTATCACATTCAAACTAATTAACATACCCACCACCTCTATACAGTTACTATTGTGTGTGTGTGTGTGTGTTGACACAGAACATAATATTGTTAACTACGGTCACCATGCTGTGCATTAGAACTTACTCATCTTACATAACAAAACTCTGTACTCTCTGACCAACATTACCCTATTTTTCTCCTTCCTCTGGCTAACTGGTTTTCAACAAGAATGCCAAAACAATTCATTGGGTAAAGAACTGTCTTTTCAAAAAGTGACACTGGAACAATTGAAAATCTACATGCAGAAGATTAGAGTTGAACCTCTACCTCATTCCATATACAAAAATTAAATCAAAGTGATGAGAAATCTAAATGTAAAAGCTAAAAACATAAAACTTAGAAGAAAACATAGTTTTAAATCTTTGCCATCTTGAATTAGGCCATAGGTTTCCTAGATGTGATACCAAAAGCACACCATAAGGGAAAAAACACATAAACTGGACATCATCAAAATTAAAATTTGTGTGCTTCAAAACACACCATCAAGAAAGTGTAAAGGCAACCCATGGAATGGGAGAAAACTTCTGCAAGTCATCCACCTGATAAGGGATTTGTATACAGAATATACAATGAGCTATTAAAGCTCAGTAATAAAGAGATATATTCCCCAATTTAAAACTTTGCAAAGGATCTGAATAAACATTTCTCCAAAGTAGATAGATGTACAAGTGGCTTATACATCTTTTCAGCACAAGATAGTGAACATTGGCCATCAGAGAAATGCAAATTAAAACCACATGAAATACCACCACTTCACACCCACTAGGGCGACTATAATAAACATTAAGACAGATAATAACAAGTGCTGACTGTGTAAGAGATTATATCAATGAAACATTTTCTTATGGCTGACAATATTTTCTTCTCATCAACTGTAGAAATAATCTGCTTCCTGATAACTAGAGCAAGAACGCTCGTGTACTATTAGCAAGAACCGTCAGTTTAATTTCACTCCTTTTACTGAGGCACTCTTCCCTTTCATATCTTATCAGTTACATAGATTTCATATATAGATTTATATATGAATGGCTTTCATAAATGAGTAAACTATGAGTAGGAGAAAGAACTACTCAGAATTTATCAAAGTAGAATTCATGTTATTTTTAATAAATTTGGAGCCTCATGCACACTAGAGGGGATATAGTATCAGAACATTCTGCCTTTACTTCTTCACACACATACGCACAAGACTTTCAATGATAATAACCCACTAAAACTTTATGAAATACGTACCAAAATCTACCCTTGTTAATATACACTGCATTGGGTGGTCAGTTGTATGCCTTGTTGTTGTTGCACCACTTTCATAACAAGACGCACAAAGATCGTAATCGTAGCAAATTAAACACTTATATCTGCGACCTCGGAAATTTCCTTTTAAACATGCATCACAGCTGACACCTGTAAAAAAAAAAAGAAATATTATTAATTAGTAGCTGTAAAAGGCTATTCTCCATTTCATGTTTACGAAATTTTAAGCTGCTCATTTAATCCCATATTAGCTTTCCAAAATGACTAGAAACAACATAGTAAAATGATATAGGAATATCCAACAATATGGTCATTTTGTTACCCTGATTTACAGTTAATGAAAATACTTAAAATGTTTGATAAAATGTTAAAAACTGAACTCACAGACACAACAACAGATGGGTGGTTATCAGAGGGAAAGGAGGTGGGAAGGGGGTGAAATGGGTAAATGGGGTCAAATATATGGTGACAGATGGAAGGTAGACTTTTGGTGATGAGAGTGCTACAGTGTACACAAATATCAAATTATAATTTTGCACGTCTAAAACTTAGAGGTTATAAACCAATGTTACCTCAACTGAAAAAAATGCTTTGATGAGTTAGCAAGAGGGTAAAAACCAAGTGAAAGAGGAAACGGTAACTGGAATCACTCAAGTGGACAGGTGGGCATTTATTTGCCAAAGCAAGTAAAAATCTGAGCTTAGATTTCCACAGCATTGTAAGATGAAAAACAGGAAGCAAAGCCCAAGATCTACTCACGGTAGAGTGTCTAGCAGGCAATTCCTCATAGAGCTGAGACCCTAATTTGTCAGGTCCTTGAATAATGCCATGTCATTCTAACACTCCCGAAAGAAAACAAAATCGATTCTGGGCGGGGGCCACTGCCTGTGTGGAGTGGCTGCCACCTTCTGGTTACGTCCACGTGGGTTTTCTCTGAGGACTCCGGTTTCATCCCACATCCTGAAGACCTGCACATGAGGGGAGCTGGTGTGTCCACGCTGACCCAGTCTGAGATGAGTGTGGGTGTGAGTGGCTCTGCAATGGAAAGGGGTTCTGTCTGGGCTCCGCTCCCACCTTGTATCCTGAGGTGCTGGGAGAGACTCCAACCACCACCAACCTGAACTGAGATCAGTAGGTTGGGAAAGATGATCATACTTGTTTTTATCCATCTTTCTCAAATGTCTGTACAGCTCCTGTTTATTTCAGTGTTTCGTATTAGATGTATTTTGGGTCTTTACTCAGGTTTGGTGATGTTTGTGTGATAAAAGAAATAAGCCACAGCTTAATTCTTGTTTTTATCAATTAGCCTAAGATAAAACTGACTTTGCTGCAGCTTCCAAGAGCCTATCGATGACATGAAGTGATGACTTAATATATACACTCAGTGTATGAGTGAGCTAGAAATTCTCTCTATAGGGTTACAGAACTTGCCTTAGTAAAATTCCTCCTTGCCCACAGCACAAAAGAACATACATCTCTGAAAAGTCATAATCACAAATCAGGCGAGCCATCTTATAAGTGGACTGCCCAAGTTCAGACTACCAAATGATTCTCAAATGGTTCTTGAGTCAAGAATTTAGTTTACACACAAAGAACAAAACACTAGTAGAAAGCAGTAGCAGAAACAGACAGCAGAATCAGTCTGCAAAGAGTGGCTCAGTCACTAGATCAGAGTTGTGTATCAAATAATACTTAATAGGTTAAAAGAAATAAGTGTGAAAAGAGGCAACCAACACACTGGAAAATGACCCCCAAAACATATAAATATTTAAAAATAACATTAAAATTTAAAACTTGATGGGCAGATTTTTTATACAAAAAGCCTTTTTTATTCACATATGATATGCTTGTTTACATTGAAAACCCAAATAAAGCTAAATTATTAGGCTAAGTATTTTAAGCAAGATTGCTAAATATAAAAACCAATTTAATAAAATATTGTGTTTCTTCACACTAAAACAAAGTATCATTAAAAAATATACCAGGCCCTGGCTGGTGTAGCTCAGTGGACTGAGCGCTGGCTTGCGAACCAGACAATCTTGGTTCGATTCCCAGTCAGGGCACATTCCTGGGTTGCAGGCCAGTTCCCAGCAGGGGCCACACGAGAGGCAACCATACATTGATGTTTCTCTCCCTCTCTCCTTCCCTTCCCCTCTAAAGATAAATAAATAAAATCTTAAAAAAATACCATTTATTATTCCACTTATAGGAGGCATTCAGATGGGTTAAACCATAGAAGAAGAAGAAGAACAGTGATTACCAGGGCTGGTTGGAAGGGAGTGCGAAGGGGGTACTGTTGAATGGGCACAGGGTTTCAGTCTGGGATGGTGGAAAAATTCTGGAGATGGACAGTGGTGATGCCTGCACAACAATGTGAATGGACTTAATGTCACCAAATTGTACGGCAGCCCTGACTGGTGTGGCTCAGTTGGTTGGGCATTGTCCGGTTACTGAAAGGTCACCGGTTCAGGGCACATGCCTAGGTGGTGGGCTTAGTCCCCAGTGAAGGAGCAAATGAGAGGCAACCATTTGTAACAGTATTGTTAAAAAGTGCCTATGAATCAATCTAACAAAAAGTTTTGACTGGGTGGGGAGGAGTTAAAAAATTTTTAGGAAAGCAAATTAGTTCACAAACTTCAACTAATAAAATGTCATTCTCCCCAAACTGATCTGAGGATTCAACACAATTCTAATCAAAATGATAAAATAACTGTTTGTGACACATGGTAAGCTGACTCCAATTTCTGTGCAAGTTGCAAAGGGCCAAGAATAGCCAGGATATTCCTGAAGACAAACAAGATGTAGGAATTTGCTTAATGTGTCGAGAGCTATTATAAATCTACAAAAATTAAGATAGAATAGTATTGGCAAGGAGACAAACTGACCTATGGAACAGAACAGACGGCCCAGAGACAGAAGCACACAGGCTGAACTCTGTTATATGACAGCAAGGTCACTAGAGACCAGTGGGAAAGAGGGAAAGAGGCAATAAATGGTGTCAGGACGGGTGGTTATTAATATGTGGGGAAAACAAAATTGAATCTCTTCTACAGAATCCCACACACAAAACCAATTCCAGATAGTTGAAGACAAATGCGAAAGGAAAAAAGTCTCTGGAAGACAATATAGAGGAATATTTTTATGAGCTCAGAGTAGGAAACAATTTCTTAAAACATATACGTAACAAACAGTCCAATTCAACCACATCATATTAAGTGTGTTACAAAATATGTACTATTTAGTGTTCTAGGTGGTGGGGATGCAGCAATGAGCAAAACACACAAAGCTGTGTTCCCATGAAGCTAATAGTTTATGGGTGAAAATAGGCACAAAAACTAAGTTATAAAAAAATTTAGAAGTACTATGGAGAAAAATAAAGCAGAAAAGAATATACTGTGGAAAAAGAAAGCTTCACTGAAAAAATATTTGAGTAAAAAGATAGGACACTTCAAAATTTGCTGATTCAAAATAGCTTCCAAGCATAACACTGAAAATATTAAAAAGGGATGAATATCTACTTAGGTTCACAAATACAAATTTAATGTAACAGGTACAATAACTTTGCCAAGTAAATGTTGTGTGAATGTTCTTATAAAGGTGCCAGAAAGGCAAACCCAGCTCTGAATACTAACTCTTTGGTGCGTCCTATCTGATTTTACTCGGCAGGACTTTTTTTTTGGTGGTAGAAATGCCTACTGACAAGTATAAATGAACAAAGCTTAAGGTGACTGTGGATGGTGATACTGCCAAACGCTGCTTTTCAGCAGGAAGATGCTGATGGTGCTTATCTCATGCTCTCCTAAGGGCTGAATGGGGCGGGGGGGGGGAACCTGGTAGGTAGTGCCAGGCTTCACCTACAACTCAACTGGAAATAGTTGTTGTTGTTTTTTAATCAACTATTTTTGATGGAATTGTTTCTAAAATGTATGTTTTCTAACTTCTTAAACACTGGAAGACATTTAGCACACTTTATGCCTCAATTTGTGTTTTTATTTCAAACACAAATATGTATTTCAGTCATACCATTAAACGTGTTACATAAGAAAGTTTTCGGCAGGATTTCTTACAACATAAGGACCACTTTATAATAATCTATGGTGGCCAGGATGCTACAGAGGATTTGTTTTTGTGATTAATGTATTGTAAATAAGAAATAAGCCCTGGCTGGTTGGCTCAGTAGATTGTGCGCCGGCCTGCAAACCAAAGGTTCGCTGGTTTGATTCCCAGTTGGGGCACATGCCTGGGTTGCAGGGCAGGTCCCCAGTAGGAGGTGTGTAAAGGGCAACCACACACTGATGTTTTTCTCCCTCTCTTTCTCTCTCCCTTCCCCTCTCTCTAAAAATAAATACATAAAATCTTTTTTAAAAATCAGGGAAATAAAAATATTTTATAACAGTTTTCCATATAGCCTGCTGCCCATTCTCACTGTAATAGCTCTGCCCTTTAATACCTGTAGTCTGCCATCATAAGTGTAAATCAGTATCTAATTTTACAGAAGATTCCACAATCCCTCTGATATGCAAGTAGCTAAAAGTCTAAATGAAAGCACGGATGCAGCACAGGCGTCGCCAGCTTCTCCACAGCAACCCGCTTCCCTTGCCCCCACTTAGAATTATTAAGTCTCACTTAGTTTTGAAAAAGACCCAGATTTCCCATTCAAAAAACAGAGTCCCTTCTAAGTATATTGGTCAGAATTCATTTTAAAAGACAGACTAACAAAATTTCCTTCCTGGGTAATCTACAGTTTCTATTAGAGAAAATAAGTTAGCTTTTGGCTGCACCATCCCTCGTTTGACAACAATGGTTATATCTGGTGCCAAGAGGCTCTCAGGAAAATCTGAAACAGAACATAGAAGTGGCATATGAAAAATTAAAATCGAGCTTTAGCCATACTATGTCAACAAAACTCAAACGAATCACTAGTTTGTGAAATGGTAACTAGCATTAGCTTCATCAGAAAGTTATGGTAGAATATTTGTGATTCCCTATCTTATCAAGTTCACCTAACAACATAAACAAAACACAAGGAAATATAGTTTAACCTCAGTTTTGATACTGGCACAGGTAAAACTTAGGTGGAAAGGATGTGTATATCTGATGCCTACCTGTAAGGGGTGTGTCTGAACATTCATATTCTCAACATTTACCACTGTATTTTACAGTTCTGAAAAATAAACAAACACTACAAACTAAAATTAAAGGGAAGAATGCCCTCTAGTGGGAACAAGTTTAAAAAGCCACTGAAAAAAATACACAAAATCCTTTTTCTTTCTTAATTTTCTTTATAGTTTTTAAAAAAAGAAAAGAAAAACCCGAAGGATACTATGGCTTTTTCTTTTGATTTGACTGAATTTTTAGGTAGTGAATAGAGTGATGGCAAGGGAAGACCAATAAAGGGCAGATTATCTGTCAAGAAACAGTAAAACAGAACACAACAGGAAGTCAACCCCACGTGGAATTTGGAGGTCTGGGATTACGTGGTTTTGACACTGCCCATTTATTTTGACATCTAGATGCCATGTAATTTGGGAAGAAGACCCTGTTTTGTGAAATATCTAATTATTCTCTCTTCAGAGGCTATGCATCTCTAGTAAGTGTGACTTTTAAAAAGTATGTGTATATACTACATACTATACAATAATTTTAATATTGAAAACTGCATAGAGAATTATGCCACTAATTTACAATGATAAAGGACAATTACCAAAAAGAAGCCCCTTCATTTAGGTGGTAGAAAAATCATGAAATTCTTTGAAAAGGGTCTTAGATGAACAGAGAAACAATTAAAGAAATGAACTACTGCATATTATACCTTGGTGAAAAGCAAAAGTAGCCAGAAACAAATGGTGGTCAAAAGGTATATCAAGAAGTAATATTGTTGGAGGAAGGATTCTAAGACAAATTTATAATATTTCACAAAATAGGAGCCTAGATCAAGAGTTGTAGAAAATACAATCATGCCTTGCAAAGCTAAAGTAAGTCAAGAAGCCTTTTCTTTTGTTAGAGAATTAAGAGTGTGTACGTACACACACACACACACACACACACACACACACGTATGTCCAGGAGACAGCTATAGAATATGAAAAAGAGAGACATTTATTGAAGATACAAGAAACATTGTACTTAGGACAATGACACCTCAGTCCCTTTCAAAATAGGAACCTTGGGACCTCACACAGTTCTCTCAATCGCCATTGGCTGCCCGGTCATATTTTCCTGAATCTCATTGACAATCTGAAATCTCTTCCCTTTCAAAGGTGATTTTAGTTTTGGGAAAAGCCAGAAGTCACAGGGAACCAAACCTGGGCTATAGGGGGGCTGAGTCACCTGCGTGATTTGATATTTCATCAAAAACCCCCGGCACGAGATGTCATGTATGAGCAGGCACGTTGCCATGATGAAGCTGTCAATCACTGGTTGCCCATAGCTTTGGCCTCCCCTGAATCATTCAGTTTCCAGGGAGGAATGTCCAAGCTTAACACAAAATCTGATGCAGATTTGTTGCTCTACTCACTCAGTCATTTTGAATGTGACAGTCACACAGCACACATGCTCACTCAAAGGCGAATACCACGTCCACGGACTAGCACTGTGAAGCTGTCATTGTTCATGCATCCCCATTCCAGTCCAATCTCTTTGGCTGCCAGGTTATACAGATGTTGTGCAAACTGTTCTTGTTGTATTACCAATGGCTGGAATTTTTCCAGATAGACCTCATATATTAAATATACAAGTAACTATACATGTTTATTTAAAAAAATCTAAGCCATAAGGTTAAGTGAGAGACTCAAGAAATGAGAGAATTAAATTGGGTAGAGACCCATACAAACATACTATTCAAGAAAAGACCTTTAGTCAAAGAAAGTCAGGGGCAGGGAAAGAGAAAGGAGAAAAAGTATATACAAAAGTTGGGAGGAAACATGGAAACACAGGTGTAGTTTGTATGTTCTTTACTCTTAGTAGTAGACAGACTTGCCTGAAACTCTTAATACATTTATCTGGCAATTTAAAACAACTTTTTCTGTATTGGAGCTCAAATTCTTTTACTCTTACTTTATGGAATTCTACATGTTCTGTAATGTGACAGGTAAGGAGCATCTACCCAGCTTTTCATTTCTAAGTATCTCTGTCTACCATGTGACAGGACACAGGAGTGAATAGAACTGTTATCCAGGCAAACAGCCACCAGTGAAAATCTTTGTTACACAGATAACACTCTAGATGTATTAGTAGCAACTGTCATTGTTATTTATTGTGTGCCCAACAATTTACATGCATTTATCAATCTTTGCAACAAAGTCCTGAAATAGTTGTCAAGTATAGTAAAACTTGTGACTATAGATGATTCAAAGCCAGTTCAAATGTGCTCAGCAAAGTGGACAGAAAGGCAAGGTTGGACATTGTATTTCAGGAGTTCCTTATGCATTTTATCAAAGAAGAAAGTTTAATTAACCTCTAAACGTTTTCAGTGTAAAGGAAGTTGGTCCATATTAGAACAATTGATGGGTTTACCTGGTTGCAAAGAACTGGTCTACACTCTTATTTTGTAGAAATGCATCTCCTACCTGGAAACAAAAATTTTACCTCAATCACAGGTAAGATTTGTGGCATTGTTCCACAGGTAAGATGGAATTGTTCATTAGTGAGCTCAGGAATAGCCTTTCAGAACCTCTTACCTGGAAATAGAGAAGCTTCTATATATTCCCCAATCTATTATTATACTAAACCATGATTAGAGCTGATTTCTTACTAACATAAAATAAAGGAGGAGGAGGTGTGTAAAGAGTGCCTGGGACAAAGTAGAAATTCAATGAATATCTGTTGAATGAATTAAGTGAATGAAATGAGTAGGTGAAAGGAATTAAGGTGAGTCTATAAAAGACTTCCTGATGTAAAAATGACTGAATAATGAAAGCAGGTGTGGTGCGTGGGGGGGGGATAACAGGTATTTGTTTCCTATAGGATAAGAGAAAATTAAATCCCACTCCCCCCAAATACCTCTAGGAATCAGCTGCAATCTGGCATCCTCAGCTTAGGAGAGTTTGGTTACCAGCTGTACCAAATGACGGGGCTGTTGACGGGAGACAGGTTTCTGTCTGGCCCAGTTTTAACAATTTGATATGTAAAAAGACAAAAATAAAACCCCAATATTTGCATGCATCTGCACAATTCAGATCAGATGTTTTAAACAGTGCACACTTCCCCGGTGCTGTAGCTCAGTGGATTGAGTGCAGGCCTGCGAACCAAAGGATCAGGGCGATTCCCACCCAGTCAGGGCGCATGCCTGGGTTGTAGGCCAGGTCTCCAGTGTGGGCCACAGGAGAAACAACCAGGCAGTGATGTTTCTCTCCCTCTTTCTCCCTCCCTTCCCCTCTCTCTAAAAATAAGTAAAAGGGAAAAAAAGGTATTTATAAACAATGCACACTGCACAGAAACCACTGCTCAGTTCTGAATACCCTTTGGGCAGATCTATGGAGCAAGGCAGAAAGCTCCAGCTCTCCCAAAGTCAACTGCCCTTAGTAAAGCTGGCAATTTTTATGAAACTATCTAGTGAGTACATGCGCATTTTTGCAAAAGAGATTATTATTAAAAAATACATTAGATTTCAAACCTGTAGGGGTAGGTCTGAAAAATTAAAACACTTAAAAAGGAACATCCATGATACACGGGAACCTGCCTCAGATCTCTCTGCCCAGCAACCTTCGCTCAACAATCAGTGTTTAACTGACCTTGACACACCGGGCACCTGGCTGAGGACTTGGTCACTGAACTGTTGCTCTTTTTCAGATGCATCAACTAAGGTACACAGCCATTCGAACTGCCTACTGACACATGTATTCTGACAACAGTAAATCTGTTTTTTCCAGAAGTGGATGTCTTTAAAAAAATTTTTATACCATGGCATATATATTTAATATCACTTTTATTCTTTTTCCTTTGACTCTTTAATTTCTAAGAGACCCTAATTTTACTGTTCACATAACTTCTGTAAAATGAAACCCTGAGGTTTGAATTTTGAGGCAGGTGCTTATAGATCTTTATTTGCAGAGGTTGAGAATCAAACACAGCTCTACCTGAAGTCACTATTTTCTAAGTTCTTACTCTAGAATAGCACTTTCTCAACTTCTTGAAAATCCATGCCCTGCATTGGCAAATGTTTAAATACTCCTGTATTTAAAATCTCAATAAGTCAACAACATCTAGCCTCACAGCACACCAACAATCAATATATGACTCAAATATATAACTTATTTTTAAACTTTCGGTCTTTTCAAACACATGAGGATATCTGGCATGCATACATCTTCAGACACAGGATTCGACAACCTATGACACATGATCACATAACGAGACATTGGGACACTGTGCTTCAGTGGACTACTAGACTAACACACATCAACGTGTAAGTCCCCACAAAAACAAGTTTTAAAAGAATACATATTATATGAAAATATGTAAATTTAATATACAGCACATTACAATTGTTCTCAGACACACACATATGTGGAAAGCACATTAAAACATGGATTTCTTCCAGTTGATATACGCCAAGTGGAAGAAATGACCTCTGGGTGGTAGAAAGAAAGGGAAGGGAACAGAATGGTATCCAGAAAAGGGTATAAAGTAGAATTTGCCTATTATTTACAAGGCCTTATTTCTTTCCATATGTTTAAAATGTTTCATTGAGGAAAAAAAAAACCCGACATGGACAAACTCCCCATCCCATCTCAACCTGTAAAATAACTTGTAGCATGGAAGATGACTTTTGGAGACAGGACGGGTAGTTTTATGTTTAGGTATAAAATAGTTGACCTAGTGAAACTATGAAATCAACAAAAAATTTGGAGCAACTGCAGTACTCATTTAGTGATTAAAGTTTAATACGGAAAAAGGGTATGTAAAAAACAGTGAGAAGAGCGAGAGACAGAGAACCATGGAAACACGTCCAACATATAAAAACAATACCAGGTGACCTGCTCTGGTTGGGAGGGTACAACAGACTGACACAATTACCTCACCCTGACACAACTCTCCATACCAAGCTCTCCCTGAGGTACCCTTTCTTCAAACCAGTGAAATACAGCTTCAGGTCCCTTTGTTCCATGTTCCCCAGACATAAGACGGTTACTCTAACTCCACTCTCAGAAACCCGCTATACAGTTTAAGACAATAATTAAGTTGCTTCTTCCTCTTTTCTAGACTATTGAATAAAATTTAACAGGTACTCAAAAATCTGATCTTCGACTGTTACATTATTTTAATGTCTGCTCCAGTTCCGTCAATTATTTTAAACTAAAGGGACCTATGGTAGACATAAAGCTCTGGAGAAGACTATGAATAATGAGCACAATGTATAGTGAATGCTCTAGCCCTGGAAGAGCAACAGTAGTTTATGTCTGCTTTAGGAAGCATAGTTAGCCTAACCTTAAATGTTAGGCTTGGGGTACTAATGACACAAGAGAGTTGAAAGGTATTGTAAATAGTTGGTTAGATTAACCTTTGGAAAATATCCTTTGATGCTGACATGCCCTTCTATCTATCTATCTATCTATCTATCTATCTATCTATCTATGGCACTATGGAATCACTGGGGTCGGAGAGATACTGACATCAAGTGGGCGGAGGACAGGATTATTACTATACATCCTACGAAGCACAGGACAACCTCGGTATAGGGTCTGTAAACTCAATTATTCACATTCCACTGGCAGATGGCTTTTGGTTTCCATTCTGTTAATGGGATGACCTAAAGTGAGAAAGAGAGCATCCTGCTACCAGCAAGGGGCTCCAGCGCCAGCCTCTCCTGCATCCCACTCAAACGGCCAAGTACCAACTATATGGAGACAGACCCAGGCTCAGGGTGGCGCACGACTCTGAACTTTCAAACCCTAGTAACCTCAACATTTTCCCCTTTGCCATGATGAAAGACATACGTCTGAGTGTACAATGCAATAGTCACTACTCAATTGAAATGCCTTGCCAGCTGAGAGGGCCTAGAAGCAGTGATGCTCCAATAGCAATGAGGCCACCAAACACCCAGATCTTGGTTCCCAACAGTATCCTCTACTAAGAGGAACATGAGCTTCTTGGAGAAATGGATGATTCTAGGGGTTGGGACAGGGCAAGTACATGAGCCTGTAATATCCAGTTCTAAAATGAATGATCCCGAAAAAATAATGGGTATGTGTCAAAAAGAACGCAAAATAAACCTTGGAGGCGTGTCCACTGGCAAATCTGGGACAATCTGAGCATCAAAATAAATAATTAAGAGTAATAGAGTAGAACCCTACTCTATTATAGGAATAATATAGGAATCCATGTGTCCATACTGATGTAAATGAATAAATAAACCAAGGAGAAGGAAACAGAAAATTTTTCCTCATGGTACATATATTAACTAGAATTGACACTCCAACTCCTACTTCACTAGCACTGTAACTATACCATCCAGTGTGGTGGCCACCAGCCATGTGTGACTGTTTCACTGTAACTCAGTTCCACATTAACTACATTTCAAGTGCTCACATTAGCTAGTGGCTGCTGTACTGGACAGAAATGCACTAAATAATGGCATTTGAGACTGAGCCATAATTTTGTTAGAGTCTAAAACAGCTAATTTTGAATTTTAAGAGTTTCTTTTCTGAAACTCTTAAAACTTAGTATTTGTGAAACTCCAGAAGGAATGTATCTGCCAAGAAGGACTCTTCATGGTTAACGGGGCACAAATTCATAACCAGAGGGCAACAGCCATCGCTGACATAGGTCTGTCATGCACACTGCTTTTCAGGGAAATGCTACAGACTAAGCCTTTTCAACCTCCTGCCCTGTGCTCCTTCCCTCTGAGTCAACCCTGCATAAAGGAGTTTCTGGCTGAGACCTTCCAGTCCAACTGGTCCAATTGGAACTGCACAGCTATGTCCTCATTCACATCACACTGACCAATCAGAGCAGGCAAATTTAGAATCCTCACGTGCATAAAATGGACCAGTCAGGAACCACCTTGGGCTCTTTCTATAAAACTGAACCTCAGTGGAGTACACTTTTGGTTTCCACCACAAGCCACGTTTCTCTGGTCTGCAAAATGTTCTGAATCAAGTTTTTCCTCTTTCTTCACCCCATATTAAGGACTTTTGTTGACATTAGTCTGGTAGCAGCAAACTTTTATTGACATACTGGAATTGAAAAAAAGAAAATTTCATAAGGATAGGAAGGATAAGAATAAACAATAGCAACAAAATTTTGGAAGCTGGAAAGCAAATGAATGACTGGTAAATAAGTTGGAGATTGGAGAAAGTGGAGTACAGGTAAAGGGGAAAGCTAAGAACCAACCTAGTTTACAATGCAGATTCAACAAAATGTTCAGGATTGGCAGCATCGGGTATCATTGGAATGAGGGTCAGGGTGGAGAATTCTTTAAGGATGAAAGATGTAAAAGCTCTATAAGAAAGTTAAGTTTCTAAGTTGCTTTTCTGACATTATATTTTACTTTGAGTGCAAAGGGGAAGTTTACTTATTAGAAGGTAAAACATATGGTCCCTGATTTAGTGAACTCAAGGCACTGGTGATAATAAAACGCATACTTCACACAAAAAAGAGGAGTTGGAGTTAAGTAACTAAACTGTCTCCAGGAGGAGAATGAAGAGGAGGAGGAGGAGAATGAGAACGGAAGATAAAAAACAAAACAAAAATCCTGGAACACCAATCTAGAAGTTTTAATACACTGAAAGTGAGAAAATGGAGGGGTGGAGGTGGGATGGGACATAATCCACCGAACAATTCAAGTTCCCAGAAGAGGTTGAGTTGCCAGGCTGAAGGGGCACAAAGAGTACCCCACACAAAGGCGACACACCAATCCCACTGCAGAAGAGTGGGCATAAAGGGGACTCCACTAGCTTCCAGGAAGGCAGGGGAAGGGAGGAGTAGAGGTCACACACAAAGATCAAGAGAGTGATGTTTTCAACTGAACGCTGGCCATTAATCAGTGCTAATATCATCAAAATTCTGAAGGAAAGAATTTCCAAATTAAAATTCTACACTTTGGAAAGTTACCATTCAAGTATGAGGGTAATATAACAACATTTCAGCTGTGTTAAATTCTTTTAAAAAGTTATTTCCTATGTACCTTTTCTCCAAAAACTACCTAAGTATATATGTAGTACCAGAGGAGTGACAGGAGGAAAAACTGAAGACAAAATCTAGGAAACAGGACACTCAATACAGGAGAGAAGCAACGAAAATCCCTGGGGAGACGATGAAGTGGGAACCCCCAGGATGACCGCCATGGCGTATTGAGTTCGATACCCTGGAGCAGTGACATTCAAGAGCCACATATGCTGAATGGTAGTCACCCAGATGCTGAGGCCACAGTACTGTTTGTTTTACACTATGTACTTTAGTATAACACCATTCAGAAAAGTACACAAATCATAAACACACAGCTTGGTTTTCATAAAGTGAACACATCCTGTGTAACTAACACCCACAACAAGTATGTAATGGAATAGTATTAGAATCCAAAAGGTTTCCCCTGTGCCCTTCCAGAAACTACCCCAGTTTTATTATCTGGACTTGCAACTTCCTAGACCGATTTTCCATTTTCTTTCTGTATAAACACAAACACACACACCACCTGCAGTGCTTTCAGTCCATCTGTACACATTTGAGGTGCCTGATGAGCACACTCCCCGTGAGGTCAAGTAAGTCACCACTGTCTTCTTGTTTCCACTCTCATACTGCAGACGAGTGTCCTTTCCATGGACTAGTTAGCGCCATGGTGTTTTTTTGTTTGTTGGTTTCTATACTGCTTGTAGGTGACTTCACTGTTTAAAACGGCCCCTAAATGTGGTGCTGAAGTGCCGCCTGGTGTTCCTAAGCCCGAGGCTGTGCTGTGTCTTACAGATGAAGTGTGTTAGGTAAGCTTTGTTCAGGCATGAGATACAGTGCTCTTTGGCTGTGAGTTCTATGTTCATAAATCAACAACATATCTTTAAAAAGGTGTCTTTCAACAGAAACACATGAACCAAGGTTAGGTACTGAGCTGTTGATGAAAATGTGACCAGATGTATGCAGGAACCTAACCCTAAATTTCCCCTATGAGCAATGTTTCTGTATTTGCTAATTTAGTGTTTGTGGTAACTTTATGGAACACAACTACCAAAAATTAACAAAAATCAAACATTCATACACACACACAAAATCATATTATAATATACTTTTTCTTTTTGACTCAAGGACAGAATGCTGCCCAGGGCCTGGCCGGGCTCAGCTGCTCCTCTGCCCCGGGCTGGTCGGCAGCGTGTGCGGACCCAGGGCCCGCTCTCCCCGCTGCAGAGGTTCAGCGGAGCGCGCTCTCCGACCTGCTCCTGGGGTGGTTCGGAATCCAGCCAGGTCCCCGCGGCAACCCAGTCAAACCCCCCTCGGTGGTGGCCCTGAGTTCGAGTTTCACTCGTGACCTCACCCGACCGCTTTTCCAAAGGGTTTCTGGGCAGCTCTCGGGGAGGCTGAGCCGGACTTCGTCCAGCGGCTCCTCTCCGGGGAGCCTCCACCCAGGGGCGCAGACCGCCCTGTCCCTCGGGAGGCTGGGAGCCGCTTGGACGGGAACAGGAGCGCGGGGCGTTCAACCACAGAGGGAGGCAAAAGGAGGGTCGGGACGCAGGTCCCTATAGTGGTATGGACATGCCTGTGAGAGGGCCTATTTCTTAACATGGGTGATGGATACAAGGATTTGTTTTATTACCTTTTCAATGAATATACACACATTTTGTATATTCTTCTGAAGGCATACCATATTTCTCACACATAAACATTCTATTCTTAAAGAAAAGGGCTGCCCAACTTGCCATATATCTGAAAAACAGCAAATACTGTTTAGACTTTCTTAAAGCTATAAACTTCTTAAAAGAAACTATAAAAAGATATTTTTATTACCTCTTAAGGTGAGTAAGGACTTTCTAAGCAATACAGAGAACCTGAAACCATAAATAGAAGGAGAGGAGAGGAATACACTGTGCTAATAGACAAGTATAAACGTAAAACTTAAGCCCTGGATGGTGTGGCTCATTTGGTTGGAGTATCATTCCGTGCACCAAAGGGGTGCACATCCAATTCCTGGTCAGGGCACATACCTAGGTTGAGGGTTCAATCCCCGGTCAGGGAACATATGGAAAGCAACCAATTGATATCTCTCCTCATGTTGATGTGTGTGTCTACCTCTCTCTATCCCTTCCTCTCTCTCTAAAACCAACAAACATATATATAAACTTTAATTCTGGTGAAAGATTCCATAAACACAAAGTCAAATGACAACAGATGAGAGAAATATCTGCCAACAAATACAACAAACAATGGGCTCTTAAAAATTAAGAAAGCCCTGGCTGGTGTGGCTCAGTGGATTAAGTGCTAGCCTGCGAGCCAAAGGGTTGCCAGTTTGATTCCCAGTCAGGGCACATGCCTGGGTTGTGGGCCAGGTCCCCATCTGGGGGCATGTGAAAGGCAACCACACACTGATGTTTCTCTCTCCCTCTCTTTCTCCTCTCTCTAAAAAAAATAAATAAATAAAATCTTTTTAAAAATTAAGAAAAAGATCAACAGAAAAAAGTGAGAAATGACATATGAATAGGCATTTACTGAAGAGGAAGTATGTCATTCAAATGCATCCTTGGTCATAGAAGTACGGCTAAAGTCCTCCAAGATTTTCAAAGTCATTCCTAACTTAAAGTCTCATGAAAATCTTTACTGGTTCAGGCCTGACCAGTAAAATGAAAGGTAAGATAACGATACCATGACTCACAACCGGCTTCATTCTTGGGTAAAATTGACCTTCCTCACCTACCAGTCCTCCTCCAAAATTCAACTGCTCTTATTCTGTGAGAGTTTTAGTTTAGGCACTAGAGGCAGCTAGTACATAGATGAGATTGAATCCAGACCTTCGCCCTATGCTAACCCTGGTTAGCTTCCTCAAGTAGTCACATACTTGCTACATCTTTTTTCTTGCTCGCTTCTTTTCCCCACCCTAAGGTCCTGTACTTGACCCTGCTCTATACAATGTTTATTAGTGACTCAGAAAATGACAGAAAACAATTTATAAGCTTTGTGTGAAAGAAAGTTAAACCATTGGAAAATAGAATAAGAATTCAAGGAGAGGCAAATGAGTGTCAAAACAAAGATGATGGATTTTTAAAGGGATTCACATAAAGTCTTGTATTTGAGTTAAACAACAATTCACGTGACAAAAAATTCTGGGAGAATGAACAAAGTAGAACTTCAGCCTCATTATTCATCCAAGACGGGACGCAACTGCTTAAGCCAGAAAATAAATAAACTCAATGTACATTAACAGACACACAAAATACGCAACTGTAATATTTAACATTTCACACCTGTCAGACCATATGTGAAGAACTGCATTCACTTTTAGGTGTCTTATTTTAAAATTAGGGAAAAAAATATATACTGACAGAATGGAAAAGGATCTAGAAACTAAGGCAAATGGGCTATTTAGCAGAAGAGATGAAGAGCGGGCAATGCAGAGGGGTTGTCACAGCTTCAAACAGAGCGGGCCCAAAATACTGCACTTGTCTGCTTTCTGGGCAGCTACTGAGGCCAAAACCAAGAGGCACTAAATGCAATGTGGTATCCTTAAGTAGATCCTGCAACAGAAAAGGGGTATTAATATAAGAGCTGGTAAAATACAAACAAGTCCACAGTTTTAGTGAGTAATGATATACCAGTGCTGGTTTCTTAGTTTTGACATGTGCTAAGATGGTACGTTGACATTAAGGGAAACTGGGTGAGGGGTAATATGGGAGGTCTCCACACAATCTTTGCAACTTTTCTGTGAATCTAAAAGAAACAAGGAGGCAGATGGTTCAACAAATAACTCAAATAGTATAGTGGATGCTGTACCAATGCATGGGCTGTGTTCAGAGATTTGACAGACTGATGAAACGAGCCTGTGAAAGGAGTTCTACATGTTTCATGGGACACTAGTGCCATCTAAATTGGAGGACAAATGAATTTGGTTAAGGCCACTAATCTTGGAACCTGAATATAAAGAACAAAGCTAATCCAAGCAGATTAATTAACACTACGGAAGCAACAATCTTATATTTGCGATAATGTTGCAACTGATTCTTCTATAGGTTTTGAGGGAAACCCCTCAAAGTCTTTTCAAACTATAGGTCATGATCCAATTAAATTAGTTTAGTTATGATGATTCCCCAGTGAAGTACCACTCTCAAGAGGTACCACTCCCTGGGAGACTTTTTTTTTTGGGGGGGGACTCTGTTGGGGGTACTTTTTGGTGGGGAGTCTCACGATGACTGGGGGCTCTACTCTCACTGATGGGGAGAGGTGCCAAACTTGTTAGGCATCTGGAAATGCAAGAAAGAACTGTCCAGTATCACAACAAGATATTCCAAATCTTCCACCAGACTTTCGAACAGGAAATGCAAAAAAATTTTTTTAATTGTTTAGACATACTACCAAACTCCATTTTTTCCATAAACATAAAATATAGTTTGGAGCTTTAGTGAATGAAAACTTACTTTCCAGATATGTCTTTATCCCATAAGTTAAGAAACAATTGTTTTGCTTCATTTAAAACTTTATAAAAAAAGGCTGCTGAGCCTTTCACAAAATACTGATGAAGCTGATTTTCAGTACAGCATACCTGTATAAGACTGCTTTTATAGCTATATAACTTGTGAAAAGAAGAAACTCCTCTGAATGTATTTATTTCTAAACATTATTTAGTAAGGGCTTATGAAAGAAGGTTCTTTCTAAATTGATCCCCCCAAAACTCATATCAAGGTCACCATATATCTGTTTTACTGATTGATTTTAGAGGTCAGGGAGGAACAGAGGGACAAAGAGAGAGAAAAACATCGATTTGCTGTTCCACTTATTTACGCATTCACTGGCTGATTCCTGTATGTGCCCTGTCAGGATCAAACTGGCAACCCTTGGAGTATAAAGGTGATGCTCCAACAAACTGAGCTGCAGGGCCAGAGTCCATCCCATGTAAGTTTAAAATGTATGCTGTGGCCCTAACGGGTATGGCTTAATGGGTTGGGTATGGTCCTGCAAACCACAGACCAAAAGGTCGCTGGTTAAGGGCATGCATATGCCTGGATTGGGGTGGCAGTTCTGTCCCAGGTCAGACGGGGCATGCATGAGAGGCAACCTATCAATGTTTCTCTCTCGAATCAATGTTTCTCACCTTTTCTTTCCTCGCTCTCCCTCCCCCTGAAAGTAAATAAAATCTGCCCCTGCTGGTGTGGCTCAGGGGATTGAGTGCCGACCTATGAACCAAAATAGTCACGGGTTGATTCCCCCTCAGGGCACATGCCTGGGTTGTGGGGCAGATGTCCAGTAGGAGACGCTCGAGAGGCAACCTCACATTGATGTTTCCCTATCTTCGTCCCTCTTTAAAAATAAATAAAATCTTTTTAAAAAAATTTTTTTAAATCTTTAAAAACAAAACAAAATCTTTCAGAGAAGCCAAGATAACATTACAAACCATATGTCACTGGGGAAAAAAAGGCCTACAATATAAAAAAATGTTAAGACTTCCGGCATAGTTAGAAACACTGTGCCTCCTTGCACAACCAAGTTTAAAGACAACAAAGTTTTAGTAACAAAAACACAATCAAACCACAGAAAACTGAACTGTACGGAAGTCTGAGGCTGGCGGAGCAAGGTTGTGCAGGAAAAGTCGGCCAGACCAACCCAGGCTTGCAGGTATGGAGTGGCAACAGGTGGACCCAGTGAGGGAGCAAGGCGGCTGGCTGACTGCCTTCACACATTTGTGCGCAGATAAACGAGGCAAAGAAATGAGCAGTGAAACAGACCGTACAGGCTAGGGCCCCACTGACGGGAATTAAAGCCTAAAAGCACCAACTGGAAAAACTTTCGGGGGTCGAGGTGCCGGGAGAGGCTCACAGAGAGTTCGTTGGAGAGACCCACAGGGTCCTGGAGGGTGCACAGGCCCACACACCCGGGAGCTGGCAGCAGGGGGGCCAGGTTTGCTTGTGGGAAGCAGCAGAGGGGACTGAAATCGGAGTGGAACAAACGCCATTGCTCCCTCTCTGATCCCGCCCCCCCATACACCACCACAAACCAGCCACTGGGTTGCCCAGCCCTGGTGAACATCTAAGGCTCCACCCCTCATAGGTAACAGGCAAGACCTGACCAAAAATGGCTCAATCAGAAGAACAAATCAAAGCCCCAGAGCCAATACTTCTAAGCAACAAAGAGATGGCCAACCTAGCAGATGCCTAGTTCAAAACACTGGTAATCAGGATGCTCACAGAACTGGCTAATTTTAGTCACAAAATAGATGAAAAAATGAAAGCTAAACTAATTGAAATGAAGGGCAATGCACAGTAAACCAATAGTGGTGGAAAGGAAACTGGGACTCAAATCAAAGAAGTGGACCAGAAGGAAGAAAAAAATGACCAAACAGAAAAGAATGAAGAAACAAGAATTCAAAAAAAAAAATAAGGAGAGGCTTAGGAACCTCCAGGACATCTTTAAATGTTCCAACATCCAAATTATAGGGGTACCAGAAGGGGAAGAAGAAGAGCAACAAGTGGAAAAACTTACATGAACAAATAATAAAGGAGAACTTCCCCAATCTGCCAAAGGAAACAGACTTCCAGGAAATCCAGGAAGATCAGGGAGTCCCCAAAGAAGTTGGACCCAAGAAGGAACACACCAAGGCACATCATCATTACATTAGCTAAGATGAAAGTGAAGGAGAGAATCCTAGAAGGAGCAAGAGATAAGGGGGCAGTCACCTACAAAGGACTTCCCATCAGACTGACAGCTGACTTCTCAAAAGAGATCTTACAGGCAAGAAGGGGCTGGAAAGAAGTATTCCAAGTCATGAAAGGCAAGGACCTACATCCAAGATTGCTCTATCCAGCAAAGCTTTCATTTAGAATGGAAGGGCAGATAAAGTGCTTCTCAGATAAGGTCAAGTTCAAGGAGTTCATCATCACCAAGCCCTTATTATATGAAATGTTAAAAGGACTTATGTAAGAAAAAGAAGATAAAAAAGATGAACAGTGAAAGGACAGCAAACTCAGTTAAAAACCACACTTAAAACAAAAGCAATCTAAGAGCACAGCTAGATCAGGAGCAGAACCATAGAAATGAAGATCACATGGAGGGTTAGCAACAGGGGAGTGGGAGGAGGAGAAGGGGGAGAAGGTACAGAGAATAAGTAGCATAGACAGTAGGTAGAAAATAGACAGGGGGGAGAGCAAGAATAGTATGGGAAATATAGAATCTAAAGAACTTGTGACGCATGGGCATAAGCTAAAGCGGGAGGGGGGAATAGTGGGGGAGGGATGTGCAGCGTGGAGGGGAATGAAAGGGGGGAATAGGACAACTGTAATGGCATAATCAATAAAATATATTTTTAAAATGTTAAGAAGGAAAACAGGGAGAAACACGCAATTCTATGAGGGAAAAAAGTGAGAGCAAGAAAAAAAATTTTAATGAAAATGAAGCTATGCACTTATGACCTAAATCTCCCTCCTAGGTATACAGACATTTACTAAATTATCTCATGAATTTAACTTTAGAGTCTCTTAGGTTTTCTAGATGTAAAATAGTATTAGCAAAAATATTTTTTATAATATATTTTATTATGTTATTACAGTTGTCCCATTTCCCTCTGTCGTTCTCCTCCACCCTGCACACCCTCTCGAACCCACATTCCCTCCGTTTAGTTCATGTCCATGTGTCATAAGTTCTTTAGCTTCTACATTTCCCACACTACTCTTGCCCTCCCCCTATTTTCTCTCCACCATCTATGCTACTTATTCTCTGTACCGTCTCCCCCATCTTCCTCCCACTCCCCTGTTGCTAACCCTCCTTGTGATTTTCATTTCTATGGTTCCGCTGCTGTTTTAGCTGTCTGCTTAGCTTGCTTTTGTTTTATGTGTGGTTGTTAATAACTGTGAGTTTGCTGTCATTTCACTAAACATGTTTTTATCTTCTTTTCCTTAGATAAGTCCCTTTAACATTTCATATAATAAGGGATTGATGATGATGAACTCCTTGAACTTGACCTTATCTGAGAAGCACTTTATCTGTCCTTCCATTCTAAATGAAAGCTTTGCTGGATAGAGCAATCTTCAAAAAGAGATGTTTTTAGCCCCCATTTTTAAATATTGATACTGATTATTTGATTTCCTCTCTTAATATATTCATTTGACTAGTAAAGGGTGATATAACTTCTGAGAGGGAATTCTGAAAATTTGGTTTTCACAGTGGGTGTCACCAAGGCATCTGGAGATCAAAGCCAGGGATTCTAGAAATTGGCAGTGAGACTAACAATATTACACAATGGAGAAGTGTCTGACCTTTCTCATGACTTCTCAATGTCCCAACAGAAGAACCTGTTTGTAATTATTTGAACTTAAAAGGAACTCAGTTTTACATATAGGTATTTTCCATGTTAACATACACTGAAATCAAAATTTAAACAATTTGCCCAAATAGTAATACAACTGTCTGGGTAAACTGTTTAAAACTTGACACCATGAGTTATTCAACAAGAAATAGCACTGAAGGCAATAATGCTTAAGGTATCTGAATCATCAACAAAACATGTCTGTTGTGGATCTGCACTTCAAGCTGGCACTCAAATTCACAGTGATTCTGTACACAGGTACAAGTATTTAACTTCTTCATTATTTCTTCTAGTGTAATAATTATGCCTGATCATTTACACCTAAAGGCATATTATTTTATTATACATTATTTCATTTTTGTTTCCTTTTCCTTTATGTTAGAATATTATAGTGATTTTGTTAAAGTATATGGATAAGAGTTCTTTACAAAATAAAATTCCAATGAATGAGCATAAGAAAAATGATAACAGTTGGAAAATCAACATCTTGCAACCACTATGAAAAAACAGATCTAGGCAGCTACAATCAGTGACCACCAAGGGAAGGACAAGCTGACATTTGAATTCCCTGAGAAACCACGCATTATGGGCCTCTCAATATGATATAGTAAAGAGGTATTATCAAATTTTACCAAAACAAACATCTTAATACCACTTAAAGAAATATGGGGAATGAAAGGATATATGGAAATAACATCAGAATTTCCAACCAAGATGGAGGTATAGGTAAATACACTGTACCTCCTCGCACAACCAAAAAAAGGATAACAACAAATTTAAGAACAAAAAATAACCAGAGCTGCCAGAATATTGAACTGTATGGAAGTCTGACAACCAAGGAGTTAAACATTCGTCCAGACTGGCAGCAGGGGCAGAGGGGATGCATGGCAAGGCGCTGGCAGGACAGGTGAGCGAGGCAGAGGCAGGCAGACCAGGTGGTCCCACATTTGTGGGCCAATAAACTGGGAGGAAGAACTGGGAAGTAAGACAGACCATGCAACCCAGGGTTCCACTGCAGGAAAAGCAAGCCTCAAAACCTCTGGCTATAAAAGTCTGTGGGGGTTGTGGCTGACAGGAGTAATTCCCAGCCTCACAGGAGCATTCGTTGGAGAGACTGACAGGGTCCTAGAATGTACACTAACCCACCACCCGGGAATCAGCACCAGAAGGGCCCAATTTGCTTGTGGGTAGCAGAGGAAGCGACTGAACACCAGCTGACAGCCAAGGAAGTGGCAGTGTTCCCTCATGGACCCCTCTCCCACATAGAGCACCACAACTTGTCCCACCCTGGCTAATATCTAAGGCCCTGCCCTTTACAAAATAATATGTGCACAGAGACCCCCCCAAAAAAGACCCAAATGAAAACAGATCAAAGCTCCAAAAACCAAACTAAGTGAGGAGGAGATAGCCAACCTACCAGACGCAGAATTCAAAAAATTGGGTAATCAAGATGCTCAAAAATATGGTTGAATATGGTCTCAAGATAGAGGAAAAAGTGAAGGCTATGCAAAGTGAATTTAAGAAAAATATACAGGCTGGAGGACTAAGAAGGCGGAGTCTGATAAAGCAAGACTCCGCTGATACAATCCTCCTAGAAAAAAGGGTTGAGAGAGCAGCCCTTACTGAAGAATATTACAAGGCTGACTGCGGTACCCAGCATTCTACTCCAGTTTAATAATAAAAAAATAAAAAATATTTTTTAAAAAAGAAAAATATACAGGGAACTAACAATGAGGGGAAGGAAACCAGGACACAAATCAACAATCTGCAGTAGAAGGAAGAAATAAACATGCAATCAGAACAGAACGAAGAATCAAGAATTCAAAAAAATGAGGGGATTGAGCGCAGGCCTGCAAACCAGAGGATTGCAGTTTGATTCCCAGTCAGGGCACATGCCTAGGTTGTAGGCCAGTTCCCAGCAGGGGCCACACTAGAAGCAACCATACATTAATATTTCTCTCCCTCTTTCCTTACCTTCCCCTCTAAAAATAAATAAATAAAATCTTAAAAAAAAAAAAAAAAAAGAGAGGCTTAGGACCCTCTAGGTCAACTTTAAATGTTCCAACATCTGACTCATAAGGGTGCCAGGAGGAGAAAAATAGCAAGAACTAAAAACTTACTTGAACAAATAATGAAGGAGAACCTCCCCTATTTGGTGAAGGAAATAGACTTCTAGGAAGTCCAGGAAGCTCAGAGTCCCAAAGAAGTTGGACCCAAGGAAGCACACACCAAGGTACATCATAACTATATTACTCAAGATGAAATATAAGGAGAGAATCTTAAAAGCAGCAAGAGAAAAGGAGACAGTCACCTACAAAGGAGTTCCCATAAGACTCTCAGCTGATTTCTCAAAAGAGACCTTACAGGCAAGAAGGGGCTGGAAAGAAGAATTCCAAGTCATGAAACCCAAAGACCTACATCCAAGATTGATCTATCTAGCAAAGCTTTCATTTAGAATGGAAGGGCAGATATAAGTGCCTCCCAGATAAGGTCAATTTAAAGGAGTTCATCATCACCAAGCCCTTTTTGTATGAAATGTTAAAAGGACTTATCTAAGAAATTAAAGAAGATCAAAATCTATGAACAGTAAAATGACAACAAACAACTGTCCACAACTGAACCTAAAAAAACAAAAACAAAAACACACTAAGCAAACAACTAGAACAGGAACAGAATCACAGAAATAGAGATCACATGAAGGGTTATCAGTGACCAGGGGGTGGGGTGAGAATGGGAGGGGGAAGGTATGGGGAATAAGAAGCATAAATGATAGGTACAAAATAGGGAATGTTAAGAACAGTAGAGGAGATGTAGAAGCCAAAGAACTTATATGTATGACCCATGGACGTGAACTAAGGAGGGCAGGTAATGCTGGTGGGAGGGGGCAGTGCAAGGCAGCGGGGAATATAGGGGAAGAAAAAAAATGGGATAAGTGTAATAGCATAATGAATAAAATATATATACAAATAATAAAATGATATAAAACTTCAAGCCAGAATGTGGGAAATACTATCAAAGAAATGTTCAACAAGTAAACTTAATTTTAAAAGGGGGAGGGCTATTATAAATTAAGAGATTTTAAAGGACATACCAACCAAATGTAATATGTGGACCTTATTGGATACTGATTTTAATAACCTAACTTTAATAAGATATTTTTGAAACAATTAGGAAACTGAACACGAACTAGGTATTATTAGTGTAATAATAAAAATGAATGTTAAGTTTGTAAAATGTGGTAATGATACTGTGGTTTCCTAGACAGATACACACATGCATCTTCATCAGCTAGAGATAAATACTAAAATATTTGTGGGTAAAATGATATGCAAGTCTGGGATTTGCTTTAAAACATTCAAACCCCAAAATGGAAAGGGTCATACAATTGATATAGAAATGGCAAAATGATTTGCTGAAAATGGGTAAAAGAATGGGGAGAATACTAGTAACGGTGTTAATCTCAATTTTAGAGCAGTCCTGGCTGGTGCAGTTCAATGGGCTGAACTTCATTTAGCCTACAAACCAAAAAGTGGCCCATTCCATTCCTGGTCAGAGCACGTGCCTGCATTGTGGTCCAGGTCCCCACTTCGGGGTGAGCGAGAGGCAAATCAATCTATGTTTCTGTCCTTTCTTTCTCCCCATTTCCTGTCTAAAATAATTTTTTTAATCTTTTAAAAAAATCTTAGAAATGAAGAGTTATAGAATCATCTCCTTAGGCCTCTTTTTACTTCAGGTTACAACTAACCTGTGGATCAACACTCTCTCTAACCTACCCAATCAGTGATGAGTTTTTCTTGTTATCTTCATCCAATACATTTATCCTTTCCATGAGGATATCAACAGTCTTTATCTGATACACCCTAATGAAGGAAAGATACTACTTATAATAACACTTTGATACACCAGTTTAGGAGCCCTGTCAGAGAGTAAGTTTGGTATGCTTGGTGTTGCTATATCCCCCATGGATCTTAATCACTATTACCTTTTATGGGCATTCTGTCGTTAGCAAAACTGTTCTTTTCACTGTTCTCAAATGCTACCTTGTGTTTTCCTGGCTTGGCTACCTTACTACCTACCGACTTCTACCCACCCCACTGGTCTGGAACGCCCATCTACTCCTACTCTATCCAGCAAGTCCCTTCTCCACAAACCCCTTCTCAGTGCCCTTGCTGTCATCTGAACGTTCAATTCATGAAATATCAGAGAAGAGACTATTCGTAGCTTTCAGTGACCTATCATTTAAAGTATGTAAGCCTTTTAGTATCTCCTATATTTTTAACTTCCTTCCCTATCAGAATGCAAATTCCTTGAGGGCAAGGACCATACTTATGTAAGGATTGTTAGCACTCAAATTATATGCAAAGAATTTAGAAGCATGGTAAACAGCTGTTATCTATATCCAAGTTGAGAAAAATTGAGATGGCTCCAACTATACGACAGGCATTATTCTAACGATTTTCTATAATAACTATCACATACAACAACCCTGAGGTTACTAAGCATTTGTCCATTTCATGAAATGATGCAAAAGAGATAAACAATTTATGAGAGGTTACAGTTAGTGAGTGAGCAAACTGGGGTTTGAAGTCAGGTAGTCTGGCTCCAAACTCCCATTCCCAAAATCAACTATTCAGCACCTCAGAAAAAACTTGTTTGGGGTCGTTTCATCCCAGGGGCACGTACGGGAGAAAACAGGCTGGAGTAAGTCATGGGATCTGAATTCTAGTCCTGACACTGATCTCAAATAATATGACTCAGCAGCCCTTCTAGACTGCAATTTTATTTGGAAAAAAAGGAAGAAGGTTGATTTCCTTCTGGACCTAAGTCTATTATTTTATCTTCCTCTGGATTTTATTGAAGAGAAAAGAACTAAGAAAAAAACTAATTCATTATCCAGCTGCCAAAATGGCCCAATTCCCACAGTGAGCCCTTCTGGCCTGAACTCCAGTTTATTTATCCAAATGGCTTATACCTCTCCACGCAAACATCTAACAGACATCTCCGACCTCTTATGTCTGAAACAGAGCTTGACCTCCACTCTCCAAATGCTCTCCTCCTGCCTTCCCCCATCTCAGTAAATGGTCCTCTTCTCACCTACTTGCTTTCACCTACACTATACCATCAAGTGCTGTTAGCTGTACACTCAGAGAATTAACTTACAAGGCCTCATGATGGCCTGTATTGCCCCATTTCATCTGGACTCCGTGTTTCCCTACTTCGTCTTCTCTATTTTCTCCTCTTTGCCTCATCAGCTCCAACCACCCTGTTCCTCAAACAACCTACTTTAGTCTCACCCCAGGCCTTTATACTTGAAGTCTCTCTTGAGGAGTCACCTCCTTTGCAAGGTCTTCCTGACCACTCTCTTAAAAATAACCACAGAGACCACTCATTCATCTTCCGTCATTCGGTCCTTATTCCATGTTTTATTTTCTTCAGAGTATTATCACTAACAAAAATTACAGTGTGTTTCTTTTCTGTGTCGCCCCGAACCGCCACCAATAAAATCTAAGCTCCACAATAAGGACTTCCTCTTACTCTTTTTCATTAGTCCATCCCCAGTTTCAACAACAGTGCCTGGCACAGTATTTGTTGAAAGAGTAAGTTTTCCCAGTCTCTAGTATCTGCCGAACCCTGCTGCTAAGTGCTAGAGAGACCTTAGCTGTGGACATCTCCTTCCCTTCTCAGCTAAATCTTTAGGTAGTGTTTCCAACCCCTCGGTTCACTCAGGATTTAATACACTGCAGTCTGGGCTCTAGGCCACTCCTTTGAAGTCTCACAATCTTCCTTATTCCAACAGCCCAGTCAATGAACACTTCATTCCATGTCTTCTTGACCTTTCTGCAGCAACACTGACCATATCCTCTTTTCAGCAAATCACCTTCCTAAGTTTCAATGCCAATATTCTCTCCTGGTCCTCCTTCTACTCTCTAGGCTATTTCCATTCAGTCAGCTTCCTGCTCCTTTAAACGTCAAGTGTTCCCAAGCGCTTAATAATCAATCTCCTCTTCTCAATGTTCTCACCATCACCGAGCAATCAACTCTACTACCATAGATTTGTCTTAGCCCAGTCCTCTTCCTCCTGAATTCTAGACCAACATGTTCAACAGCTCTACCTGGATGTCCCACAGGTACCTCGAACCCAACAGGCTAAAAATGGGAAGTCACTTTTCTTTTCCCTGTTTCCCACCCTCCCCCTCAGAGCATGGTTCTCTGCTCTACAAAACATCTTGATGAAATGGCAATGACTAACCAATCAAGCCAAAACCCCAAATTTCCTAGACATTCCCTTCTTCCTTAATCCCTGTCTAATCCATCACTAAATAGGTCTCCTATTTGCACCAACTAAAGCAGTTTTCTTATCTTGTGGTCACTTACCTCGTGGTGCCCCCGATCCCTGTAAATCCATCCTTCATAGTGTATGTTTCTAGAGCACAAAAATCCAATTCCCAGCTTAAAATTTCTCAAAAACTCATCCCCATCATGGTACCATCTTGACAAGCTTTTTCTCCTGGCATTAACTCCTCTTTTTGCTCCAGTAATGCCAAATTTCTCATGGTCTCCCCTCAAAGGACACTCTTTTTGCTCATGTCTCCCCATGGGATGCCCTCCCCTACCCCGCCTACTCTATCAAGTTCCAGCCCCAGTGCACGGCTTCTGCTGGGAGGGAGGCCTTCACAGATTCATCCCTGAAACTGAGAAGCCTCCCATGTCTATTCTTTCCCTGGACCCTGTAAACGTATATTTATTATAGTTCTTACTTCAATTGCCTATCTCATCTTAAGAGGATTTTTTCCCTGGTTTCTGACTCAAAGTCTCCGCAAAGAGAAGGTATTCAATAAATATTTATTAAGTGAAGGGATTAAAGCAGAGATCAGCAAACCATGGCCAATCACCGGTTTTGGTATAGCCTGCTAAGAATACTTTTCACATTTTTAATGTTTAGAAAATTTTAAAGAGTAATATTCAGTGATGCCTGAAAATTATATGTAATTCAAATTTCAGTGTCCATAAACAAAGATCCACTGGACCACAGCCACACTCCCCTGTGCGTGTTTAGTTTCACGGCTGCTTTCGTGCCACAACAGCAGAGTGGAGTAGCTGCCATCGAGACCATGTGGCGTATGAAGCGAGGGCTGCTGTATAGCCCTGCACAGAAAGTGTGCTGACCTCTGTATGAGATATAAATGAATATGGGCTTTGGTTTCAAACAGAATCTGATCAAATTCTGGCTTTACCACTTACTATCTTTGTGACCAAGGACAAATGACCTAACCTCTGAGATTCAATTCCTGAATTTATAAAATGGATTAACAAATCCTGCTAGGTTGTTCTGAAATTTTACTAAGCCTTTTATCTGTGGTCCCTGCTGTAGGAACCAGTCTACGAAGTGCCTGGGACAGAGAATAGCTTCATGTTGAGAGCCCAGACCTGGGTTTAAATTCCAGCTGCATCACAGACTGTGTGATGCCGGGCAACGTACTAAACTTCCAGTGCACCAACGTCCTCATCTACAAAAGTAGGATAATAATACGTATCAGAAAAGGCTGTTGTGAGATCAAATCAAATGAGTTGGTACATAGGAAATACTGAACACCATGCCTGGCAGAGAGTAAGCAGTCAACAAATATTAGTTAATACTAGTTTCTCATTTGCCCACATCTTCATCTAACTTCCATCCCTATTCAAAGAAGCCTAGGTCTAAAGCAGTAAGTCAATACCTGCATGGCAGGTGCTGTTAGGGTCTCTGTGACTTACAAGTCACATCATAATCATGGTTTTCCTCTTAGCAACCTGATGATTCTCCCTTCTCCTGATTCTTTCTTCCTTAGAAATCTAGCAATCACAGGCTTCATTCAGTGCAGGGGACTATAAAATTCCTATCACTAGCCAAGATCCACCCCCCAGCCCGAGCAGCATTTCACAATTCCTGTTTCTGCCCAATGCTCTTCACCTTACATTCAAAATCTTAAAAGCTGAACATTACTTTCCCCCATCTCTCCCCTCCTATCTTCTCTATTTACTAGAAGAGCCTGTTGTTCTAGCACTCTGCCTAGTCTGTCCTGAAATTATACGTTAGTCCCTGCTCTCTCACAATGAGACCTTAATTCATCTTTTTCTTTTGTTCCTACGGCCGTTTACTGATTTGGATCCTCTTAACTTCAAGTCTATTTCACCAAAAAAGCTTCTAACTGGTCTTCCTGCCACAGGCACTAATCTCTCTCCCAACACTAATTTTCCTAATACGTGCCATTTTTCATCATGGCCTTTTCTGTTTAAAACTTGTGGTGCACTAACCTCTCTCTTCTACCCCAAAGTCTGTATAGAAAGAGCAAAAATTGACTTTAGTGTGGCAACCAAAATTCCTATTTACTTTGCTCCAATCCTCCTTCCTAATTGTATCTCCCATGTTAAAAATACTATCACCTTACATTTACGCAGTGTGTAACTTAGAAAACATTCTTACAAGCTCTGACACTGCACTGTCACACAGGTGAAACAGGCATTAGGATCCTTCTTTTACAGAAGGAAAAACTGACTTCTAGCACTGAACTACAAGTCAAAACAAAGGGTCCCTGATCTGCTTTCCCCTTAGAATCACAGGTTAGTCCACCAATCCTTCTAATACCTCAATCCCACCACTAATACACAGGAGTCTTCTGCTCCAGACACTCCGGTCCCCTCACTGTTTTCCTACCCACCTCACTCCAACACACCTCATGCTTTCTTAGCTCTGCCCTTTACCTCCTGCCATTGGCTCCTTGGTACATGCCCCTCTTGTTATAAAAACACAGAATTTCTTCAAGTCGAGTTTAAATGACACTTTTTTTGAAGTGCCTTCTCTGACACCCCCAAAAACACTGTATTCTACTTGCCAACACTACGGAAGCTGTAATTACTGATTTGACACTTATTGCCCCAGTCATACTATAGCCAGTTCATTTTATGGTTACACCTTCCCTATGCCCTTCTAGGAGGAAAAATTATTAGAGCTTTCTACTTTTCTCACAGTACCTATCCCAGTACCTTGTACATAAGGACTCAAAGTTATGGATTATACGGCCGAGGCCAGTGTCTTTCAAACAGCCAGGCACAACCCATGAACAGAATGAGAAATCAATCCGGAATGTCACAACCACTGTTTTTGTTTCTAACAAAATAGAACACACCTCTCGCAGTAAAGCTGAGTAGTGTTTTATAAAACTCATTTCATTGCATATGTATGTGAATATTAGATCATAATATCAAATACATTTTTTTACTATGTATCGTATTTTTTTAAAGCTTGAAAGCTGCTAATGTGGATGACCCAATTTCTAGGCTCCAGGGTTTTACATTTAAAACAGGAAGTTATTTACTCTCCACCAAACAGCACGCACTCTGAGAAAATTCAGCTAAATAAAATATAGATAGTACACAGGCGCTGAGGGAGACAAAGCTTAGAAGAGTAATGAGTGTAGGGGAAACTGTGTAAAGAAGTGTTTCTTAGAGATGGTAGATGGAATATGCTGTAACACTAGGTATTTAGTTTCCAGCTTCTGCCCTTTGTTTTAGCAAAAAACCTCTTCAGAAGGGCTTTTAAAATTTCCTCAAAGCGCACTTAAACACAGTCCTCACGGCAGCCTACAATACAAAGGGATGCAGGATCCACCCCCCACCATGCCAACCTCATTTCCTACCCCTTTCACCCTCAGTCGCTTCCCTCCAGCCACAGTGGCCTTGTTGCTATTCCCAGATCATTCCAAGTTTCAAGGCCTCAGCACATGGTGTACACTCAGCCAGATCCTTCCTCCTTTAAATACCCTTCCCTTCCAATGTCCCATCTTTAGAAGGGGCCTCCCTGGCCACCACATCTACAGTAGGCCACCAACTCTCTAGACCCTTAACCTGCTGTATGGTTTTTCATAACACTTGTCATCTCCTAATATGCTCTTGCATATTTATTCTTGTATGATCTATCCCAAGGATCCATAACCTTTTTCTGTAAAAATCCAGGTATTAAATATTTTCAGCTTTCTGTCACAAGTACTCAGCTCTGCCAATGTAGCACAAAGGCAGCTTAGACAATATGTAAATGAGCAGATGTGACTGTATTGCAATAAAACTTTTTTTGCTAATTTATAATATATTTGATTATGCTATTACAGTTGTCCCATTTCCCCCCTTCACTCCCCTCCATCCTGCACACCCCTCCCACCCACATTCCCCTCCTTTAGTTCATGTCCATGTGTCATACTTACAAGTTCTTTAGCTTCTACATTGCACATACTATTCTCATCCTCCCCCTATTTTCCACCTACCATCTATGCTACTTATTCTTTGTATTTTTTCCCTCTCTCTCCTCCTCCCAATCCCGTTGCTAACCCTCCATGTGATCTCCATTTCTGTGGCTCTGTTCCTGTTCTAGTTGTTTGCTTAGTTTGTTTTTGTTTTAGGTGTGGTTGTTAATAACTGTGAGTTTGCTGTCCTTTCACTGTTCATAGTTTTTACCTTCTTTTTCTTAGATAAGTCCCTTTAACATTTCATATAATAAGAGCTTGGTGATGATGAACTCCTTGAAGTTGACCTTATCTGAGAAGCACTTTATCTGCCCTTCCATTCTAAATGAAAGCTTTGCTGGACAGAGCAATCTTGGATGAAGGTCCTTGCCTTTCATGACTTGGAATACTTCTTTCCAGCCCCTTCTTGCCTGTAAGGTCTCCTTTGAGAAATCAGCTGACAGGTAGCTGCCCTGGCTGGTGTGGCTCCGTGGACTGAGTGATGGACCAAAAACCAAGGGATTGCCAGTTTGATTCCCAGTCAGGGCACATGCCCGGGCTGCAGGCCAGGTCCCCAGTAAGGGGTACATGAGAGGCAACCACATATTAATGTTATTCTTCCTACCTTTCTCCCTCCTCCTCTCTAAAAATAAATAAATATATAAATAAATGAGATAAAAAACAAAACCAAGTAGCTGGCTGGGTTTGGCCCACAGGCCATATACTCCTGCTATATTCCTTCTAATAAGAGTGTCAAGGGACAGGAATCTTCTCTAGCCTCAAGTACACTTTTGATAAATGTGTATCATGTAAATAAATAGTATTAGTCTGGAGGGGGGAGGTACATTCTTCTTCCACCCCCACAGATGCAAATAACATGGTATTCAAGAAGAATGAGGCCAAGCTCAGCAGCTCCGTTTCCATCCGGTTAGTATCACACTGTGAAAGATGGTCCAAAAACCACTGTCAACAGCAGTGACCATCTCACACATAAATGCCTCTGGTCACAACTGGGACCTAGTAGGAGCTTGTTAAAACACACGATTGCTGGGCTCCACTCCCACAAGTTCCAGTTCAGCAGGTCTCGGGTATGGTCCAAGAATCTGTGTTTCCAGCAAGTGCCCAAGTGATGCTGATACTGCTGATACTAAACTACACTTTGAGAACCACAGGATGAGAGCACCCGAACACTATAGTACTAATATCTTTATACTATTAAAAAAAATAAAAGAGCCACAAATTCCTGAGGTTCCAGTGATCAGGCTGCAGGGGGACTGAAAAAGAACAGAACCATAAAACAGCCTGCAGCAGAACCACTGCTTCAGTAAAAATGAGGGCAAAAAACCACAAGGTCTTTAATTTTTAACAGCTTGTCTTTCAAACACTCCATTTTCACTTGCAAATCTAGTCTTAACTGACTAACACAATAAACCAAACAGGTCAAAGACAGAAATCACCAGTGGGTGGCTAACTTTGATAGCAGGCTGAGTATTAGATCCATAATCAATTTCCTTAAAATTACTTTAAGAACCATAACCACCTGGCTTTCTATTGTTAGATGTCAAGAGTGTTTTCTAGATGGATACTAGAGATCCAATCTCATTACAATCAAATACATCTACAACTTTCTTGGCCTTAGCACCATTTTTTTAAAGAAACCTCTGTGTCTTGAAAGCCAAATGGAGGAAGAAATGAATGCACAAACAAAAGAAGAAAGGTGAGGCAGAGGTCCAAGTAAACTGCTAGCTTGTACACTGGGAGATGCCACAGGAGCAAAAACAAGCCAGAGGCCAAGGATGCTGGATCAACTGTTGGACAGCATGCTTGCTGTCTAGAACTTCGCAATGTTTCTAGAACGTCCACAGCTATCTTATCACCACCACCAACTACCTTGCTCATATCAAAACAGTCTCTTTTGGTCCTCTGCCCTGGACCTGTGACTCTGGATTAGCCCTGTTCTCAGTTGTGGCTGAATTGCAACATGTATACATTTCTTATGCTACCTTAGCTGAAAAAGGAAAAAAAAGAAGAGAGAAAGAGAAAAAAAAAGAAATATACCTACAACGAATTACCAAAATGATGATGAGTCTACCACTACCAGATAGAAGCTACACCTATCCTCTAAATTCACTACAATAAAACTTACAACAATTTTTTAAAGTTCTACATTTGTAAATGTACGGGACTTTAAAACAACCCCCCAACTCACATTCAAACTACTCTGGCCCTGGCTGGTGTGGCTCAGTGGATTGAGTGCTGGCCCACGGACTGAAAGGTAGCTGGTTCCGTTCCTAGTGGAGGTACCTGGTGAAGCCTGGGTTGCAGGCCAGGTCCCTGCTTGTGGGCATGTGAGAGGCAACTGGTTCATGTTTCTCTCGCACATCACACATCCATGTCTCTTCCTCCCTTCCCTCTCTCTAAAAAGTAAATAAAATCTTTAAAAAGAAAATTACCTGAAGCCATTACTTACTCCTCCAATCTGAACAACTCACAAAGTGATTAGAATTTATGTACATTTGTAGCTGTTTCTAAAGTGGGTATCTGTTATGATGGTTATGTATAACTAAAGTAGGTTAGAAATGATTTTGAGGTGAAAAAGGTAAAATTTAAGTTCTTAAAAGAGAAATTCAAGAAGCAGAAATCCACAAAGTTAACAGACCATTAAGTAGATGGCAATACTGCATCAAAATGTATCTACACAACAGACAGCATATAGTCAACGATGAACTGGCAGACGCCAAGTGCACAAGTCTAAAGATGATTTCGGCCAAGATCAAGTATTTTTGGTGAGATGATTAAATAACAAGAGCTGATGCATATATACAATGGAATATTACTCAGCCATAAAAAATGACCTTACCATTTGCAACAACATGGATGGATGGACCTACAGGGTATTATGCTCTGTATGTGAAATACGTCAGACAGAGAAAGACAAAATAGTGTATGATTTCACTTATATATGGAGTGTAAAAACACTAAACAAATGAACAATCAAAACAGAAACAGGCTCTCAGATACAGAGAACAAACTGATGGTTTCCAGGGTTGGGGGGTAGGTGGTAGTGGTTTGGGGGCTGGGTGAAAATGATGAAGAGATTAAGAAGTACAAGTTGGCAGTTATAAAATAGTTGTGGGGATGTAAAATACAGCATAAGGAATACAGTAAATAATACTGTAAACTATTTATGGTGCCAGGGGGCACTAGATTTATCTGGGGAATCACTTCATAAGTTACAAAAGTTTAACCACTATGCTATAATTGGAAACTACTATAATATTGAATGTCAGCTATAACTGAAATGGAAAAGTATTTTTGCTACAAATTTAGCATCTGAATTAAAATGTGCTAAGTGTAAAATATATTTCAAATTTTTACAACTTTGTAATGAAAAGGAATGTAAAAATATCTCAACAAATTTTATGCTGATTACATGTAAAAATGTTGTTTTGGATATACTGGGTTAAATTATTAAAATTAATTATACCTTAGTTGTTTCTGTGGCTACCAGAGAATTAAAATTACACATGGCTAGCACTAGATTTCTATTGGAAAGTAATAGCCTACCCCATCTGCAAATATATTTGCTATATCGCCTTCTCCTTTGGGTGATTTCTAAAAAGCTTGCAGAAAATGTTATGGAGCAATGAATGAACCTGAAGATATATAGTATTTCTGACACGGAGTGAAGATCCTTGATCTTGGTCTAATGTAGGAACACCACAAGTAAAGTACTCATCCACTGCCCCTTGATGTTGTAACAATCACCACACTTGCCAGGAAGGGAAGATTAGCGCCGCCTCTGCAACCACTTTGCATGTACATATCTACAGCTATACAAACACAGTGCACACTTAACATTCATTTCAAACTGCTATTAAAGGTATCGGAATCCCTAGCAGTGTTCATGACACTGAGCATAAGATCTCTAATTATAACTACCTGGTTCCCTGAACCCCACCCCCCCAGCTCCCAGCATGTTATTTTGTTCTTACAGAAAAGAAGGGACATGTCTGGAACAATTCCTGTAATCCCTGCCTGTTTTACCTCAATGTCCTTAACTACGAAGTTAGAAAGCTGCCCACTGGTTTGTACTGCCTAACCTCTACAACCACAGAGGACACCAAAGGAGAAGACTGACACTGGCTGAAAAAGAACGACAGACACAGGGTCTAGTACTCCAACAGTTGCTATATAATCATTAAAACTGAAAAAAATAATACTGAACAGAAAAATTAAACATTTAATCCCTTGAGCTCTTTTCTCTCCATAAACCTATGAGGAAAACCTATCTGAACATATTCTCACACACCCAGATAGATGTGTGCTGAGACTCTCACAGTCTGAGCACAATATTGTTAAGAAAAGAAATGTACTGCTGGGCAGAATTATAAGTAATTGTGAAACTTAAAATGAAAACAAGCTTTTAAAAAAGGAGGAGGTTGTAAATATTGCCAAAAGATTGTAATACTCACATGATTTAATTACCCTGTCACAGAATATAAACTTTAAGGACTAATTCCAGCACAAAGGAAAGGAGCCACAGCCCCTGCGACAGGAAAGCATTTAATTCCCAAACACGTGTTTCAAACCCTGTGAATGTTATCATCCTGCAGCAGCGTCAACAACTTGTGGCAAGCTCTGGAGGTGACTGTGAGTGCTACTCAAGCAGGTAGTCCATAAATATTCGCTGAATGAATGACTGACTGAACCAGGAAACTCACACACATAAAGCAATTAATATGCAGGACCCACAGCCAGTTAATCTGAAACCAGAGCCAGGAGTAGATAGAAAACAGTACCCCGAGTCTAGTCCCAGGTCATTCCCCCAGGAGCCAGCTCCAAGTTATTTCTGCTGTGTAGTTTATTCATCTCATCTTACTTTTATACTTCTTTCCCCTCAATCTCCCTCCCTCTTAACTGGCTTCTCCAGATAGAACATAAGGAGCATTTTCCAGTCTTGTCTCTAACAACCACCCACAAATTCAGGGGACCTCCCAAAGGTCAGAACTATGCTAGGTAGTAGGGTATAAAGGTAAGTGTAATACTATACCTACCCCTCAGGCAGCTTGTGGGGGAGGCAGACAGACAAGTAAACAATTGCAGCACTAAAAAGTGCCTGGAGAATAAGGCAGGAATGCCACCCGATGATCCCTTTGTTTTGCTCTGTGGGAGGGGAGGGTGACAGTCTTAGAAGGGCAATAGGAGAGAGTCAAAATTAAAAAAAGAATTATAGTCAAAAGTGCTTGTGACTGCTATAATAGTCAGTGTGTCAAGTTAGTACTCTACAGTGACTCTTCTAAGGAAAATTCTCTTACTCTGGAAAAAGCTGAAGTTCATGAAACTGGCACTGAGTATTATCAAGAGAGGAGAACCCCTCACACAATTCAGCAGAAGATAATGTGCAAACAGAATTAGTCATAATATCAGGAGGCTTCATCCACTACTGCCTGCCCTTCCTAGCTGAAGGTGACTAGACTGACCCACTCTTGTGACTTCCACTGGCTTTTTCTACCAGCAGTGCTGGACTTGCCGGAACCATCCATACTTTCTCCCTGACATCCTTTGCGGCCATTGGCTAAAAGTCTGCCAGACTGCTACCTGGGACAGTGGCCATGGAAGAGAGAAACTGACCAAGTACATGAACTGGTTGGACCCACACTCTGCTTTGTAACTATTCAAAAAGAAAACAAAAAACACAATTAACAAATACATTGGAAGAGCCTGAGACAGGCAGTAGGGGTGGCACCACAGAAGTTACTTTTAACAAGCACTTTCATCTCATTAGTTTTACAGGATGCTGAGTTTTCATCTTCTGGTACCTGGCTGCTAGGATGTTTCACGAGGCACGAGAGTTGGCTTGTTTCTGACTTCCTGCGGCTACAGATCACTTCCAGTTTCACGTCCACGTTGCCTAACTTTCCTCTGCCTCTTGTCCTCACCATCCCAGGAACACCTTTTTCTTCACCACGTCTCTCCTTACCATAGAATCTAGGTAATAGGTGGTATGTTCCCTTAGAAAACTGTCTGCCTTATCTCTTTATTTTCCACATGAATCAGAACATGGGCAATATTTTTTAAATTATCATATTTTTTAAATGCTCTACTCGGTATACCTCTTAAGGGGTTCTTTCTTCAACTTTAATTACTGACTTCAATGAGTGGGAAAAAAAAAATATACCTCATCATTTTAAGGAAATAAAAAACACTGTGGCCCCTAGCACAATACCAAAATTCATCTTTTATAAACAAAGATTATAATTATGAACAGCATTCCACTTTTATGAATATGAATTATAGGAATTGTTTCCTTTGAGTCCATATTCATGCCAATAATTCAAAAGCAGCATTTATCATGCAATAAAAAACACTATTTGTAGGATAATCCAATGATGCCTTAACCTTCACTAAAAAAACAACTTTTAAAACCTCTACTTAAAAAAAAAACACCAAACCTCAGCAAATGTATTAGTATGTTATAAAGCTGACATTTTGAAAATTATGATTCATAAATATAGATTTCTTTTTTCAAATACTGTATGTAAACCTAACAGGAAGGGATTCATTTGGTCATTTCACATCACAAGTTTTGTAAGTTTCTACTGTGAAAAAGCTTTCAATATTTAGACAAGTTTGCTGCTGATACATCTCAAGAGTCTAAAACTAAAAGGAATTCCTTCAAAATTAAATCCCCAATTTAAAAAAAAGTAAACTTTGCCCTGGCTGGTGTGGCTCTCAGTGGGTTCTGCATCAGCCTATGAATCAAAAGTTTGCCGGTTAGATTCCAGGCCAGGTCCCTGGTTGGGGGATTGTGAGAAGCAGCCCATCGATGTTTTGCTCACACATCTATGCTTCTTTCCCTCTCTCTAAAAATAAACAAATAATATATTTAATATACAAATAAATAAGATTAAAGCTTATTTTATTATATTAACTTAAACATGAATATCAATATCAGAAAAAGGAGCTTCAGAATAACTTTATAAGAAATCATGAAGTCAAAGACCCCAAAATTAACATGTTTACACTCTTATCTTTTATTGAAAGTCAAGATAAATTCACTTATTGAAAATGAAAAAGTCTAAGTAAGAATGTCATAATTTTTTAATAGATCACAGTTAAAGACAATAAACTGCCTGACACTGTAAAGATCTTTTTCAGCGGGAGTTAACTTATTTTGCGACAGGAAGGCAAAAGTCACCACATTAAAATCACACGCTAATTACCAATCTTGTTTTTGCAACCCCCAAATCCTGAAAGCAAAATCACTGCAATTCACTCTGGGATGGTTTGTATTTTTAGTGTCAGGCAGAATTTTTAGAAAGAAGAAAATTTAATCTACTAACAGAAGAGTGGTGTATAATTTCAAAAAATGGTACAACTTTCAAAAACTAGATTAATGGCCTGCCTACTCACGTACATTACATGTTGAAAACAAACAGTTGAGATGCTTCTGAGAATAACAAAACAATGTGATTACCTGTTCATTTATTCACTATCATTTTTATGTATGAAAATCTTCAAACAGCTAGGGAAAATATAAATTAGGTAAAGAAAAGGGTTCTATTTGAAATCTCAAATAATTATATTCGAAATTAAGAGTGGCCCATAAAAAGTTAAGAAGACCCTCAAGGAAAAAGTGTTGGAAATCACAATAGATTCCCTCTTAAACTGGGCAGAATTACTAGGGAAAAAACTGGCAATTATTGTGATCTGTTTACCCCTCCCTGATGGCATTTTTTTAAAAAGATTTTATTTATTTATGTTTAGAGGGGAAGGGAAGGAGAGAGGGAGAGAAACATCAATGTATGGTTGCCTCTCGTGTGTCCCCTGCTGGGAACTGGCCTGCAACCCAGGCATGTGCCCTGACTGGGAATTGAACTGCACTCGTCTGGTTCACAGGCCCGCGCTCAATCCACTGAGCTACACCAGCCAGGGCTCCCTGATGGCATATTTAACATTATGCTGTAGAAGCCATAGTTAAGGCAAGGAGTTATGTCTCATTTATTTATCTTCATATTCCTTAGTACTTAACATGGGCCTAACTCATAACAGCAACTGAAAAAAGGCTGAATGATTTAAGGCAATTAATGTATTCCTAACTCTGGGTAATCAATTAGGTTCCAACTCATGCAAGCACATTCATAACTTTATTTTAGCTAATAAGCACTGGGTAATTTGATGTGTTTTGTTAAAATCTGAAAAGCTATTAAATGGTTTTTGAGCTCTGAATAACATTTTTTAAGTATTTAAAAAAAAGTATGTAGCCCTGGCTGGTGTGGCTCAGTGGACTGAGCATTAGCCTAGAAAACATGCCTAGGTTAAGGGCCAGGTCCCCAACTGGGGACATGCAAGAGGCAATCACTCTGTTTCTCTCCCTCCACTCTCTCTAAAAATAAATAAATAAAATCTTTTTTAAAAAGAAATAATGTTTAGCATTTAACGTTTAGTAAAACATTAAAAAATACTCTCAAAATTAAACTAGAAAATAACTGGTTTCACTGTGTACCGTGGTATTAGTATGGTGAACATGAAGTGACAGAGCACTAGGCTGGGAAAGTCATGCCGGGCAAGCAGGAGACAATGTGGATGGAGCACGGCCATTCCCACTCAGATTCTGGAAGTGTGGGGAGCCTGGTTCCCACCCTTAGAACCAATTACTTCTGTCCCCATCTACATGGTGCTGCTGGAAACTGAGGTATAGAACTAGTTTAGTCTATGGACTCGTTAATACCACACAAAGTCGGACCTTTCTGGACTCCCAACAATTCCACTTCCATCAACTCTCTAAAGCTCTAGTCCAGAACAAGAGAAAGCAAGTAAATTATAGCCTTGGGCCAAAGAGGGCCACATTCAGCCACATTCTGTGTTTGTAGACTCTGCAGGGTAAGAATGGTTTTTACATTTCTAAATGGTAAACCTTAGAGTCACATTTCATGAAAATTACATGAAATTCGAATGTTAGTGTCTATAAATAAAGTTTTAATTGGAACATGGCCACACTCATTCATTTACATGTTATCTATAACTGCTTTTATACTATAATGGCAGAGATGACCTCATAACTCACTAAGCTGCAATATTTACTACCTTGCCCCTTTACAGAAGAAGCATGTTGACCATGAGTTTAAACATTCTCCATGATCTTGGCTGCATGTCCTTTCTGAGGGATAGTCCACTGCTTCACAAGGCAGAGACTCTGAGCTTCGTAACTTTAAAATTCTAAGGCTTGTATTTCCCTAAGAATATCTTTCCAACCAGTGTGAAACACTAACTAATCCGAAGCACTCACTAAACTTCTTCTACTCATACATTACCTATAAAATCAAGAGTACACAGTACTTACAGAGCTTGGTAAATGTCCAGCTTGGAGCTGTGTTGTCCAAAGTTACATCATTATATATACATAATACAGCGCAACTCATCAGGGTGGGCACAAAGACAAAGTAACAAATTACATGCACACAGAAGGTACTGAAAAGGAAGCACAATGCAAGTACCACATTGTACTTGAACAGTTCAGATCTCTCATTAGACTATTACATCAAGTTCTGGGTCACACTACTGAAAGCGAACAAGAACTACAGAGAATTTTGGTGTTGGACAGGTGAAACCCACTAAAGAAATGCTAAAAGAAATGGGATTAGTTGGCCCAAAGAAGAGAAAGATGAAGAAAGAACTAGAATAGTGAGGGTGTCAAATTATGTGTTTGTTGGTAGGTTTAATTCCTGCTAATAAAAATAACCATGGCCTTAACTAATGTTCAACAAAACATCTAATAAATCAAATGTGATTCTTAATGAGACTGCCATTCCTGCCTTAGGCCCTAAACTAGACCCTTAAAAGATAATCACTTGTCAAATACTGTACTATGAGTCTTCAACTGATGTATTATAGGAATACTCCTTTTTCAGAAACATCTGGCATTATGTAGGTTACCACAAAAGCTGTGCTATTGATACCCTAAAATTCTGTAATATTAAAGTAACTAAAAAGTAATGTTAAGTTTCAAAGCCACGTGCCATTCTAGGAGATCAAGTAGAGGAAAATGGGCTTAGATTACAGAATTTGTTATATCCAAGAATAGTGGCACTGCGGGATTTTAATTATCCTGAAACAACGATTTTCAACCTTTTTCATCTCATAGCACCCATAAACTAATTACTAAAACTCTGCAGCACACCAAAAATATTATTTTTTGCCAATTTGACAAAAGAAAGAGGTATCATTTTGATTCATTCACACCAGATGGCTAACCTTGTGTTAGCTATTGATATTTTTTTTTAATTTGACAATCTAAGGGAAGAGAGGTCAGTGCCCCTGATGAAATAGGTACTTCATGTTTTAAAAATTCTTGCTGCACACCAGTTGAAAATCACTGTTCTAAAAGACTACAGGGATAAAGGAATCTTCTAGGATACCATTCATTTAGAACACAGTCTGGAACTATCCGGATGTTTTCTTGAAGCAAAGAGAAAAGAGTCGCAAACACCTTTTCTTCCACTGCTATGATACTGTAATTTTAACTCTCCCAGTTCTTATGAGTAAGGCAGCTTGCAGCCACTGCTAATGTTAATTCTGTCTTGCAGGTGGCCAATGTATACACGACTACAGCCTAGATAAACTTTAATAACCAAAAATAAAATTTGATTAGAACTTTAATCACAATTTATTTTAAATTAGAGGTAGGAAATATATTTCCACCAAGCAGAAAAAATGTAAAATTAGGTATTGTTTCAAAATATGTCTACGAGCCTAAATACAATATTATTTCAAAGTCTCCATAGCTGAACACAGTAAGTGAAAAGAGTACATTATATTTTCAATTCATTTTGTGACTTTCAAAATACGGAATCCTTGAACACAAAATATTCTGAGTCAATTTCAACATTGCAATTAGTAATGCAAGTTGTGAAACTTGGTCGGAATATCATTTTAATCTGAGTTTTTCCACCTCAAAAATCTAAAGCCTGTATTTCCTTAAGAATATCCTTCCGACCTGTGTGAAGCACAAACTAATCTGACTCACTAAACTTTCTCCACTCCTACATCACCTACACAAGATTTTAAAATCAAGAGTACACAATACTTTCAAGCCACTTCTACAACCTTGCAATAACCTTACCATGATAAAGTTTTCGCCAAGTCTCTTAATACTTTTTATTTGAAGACCTGTGAAAGTGAAACAAAGAAAACACACCCCCTCCCCCTTTTCTGAACCATATGGCAGTAAACTGAAGTTAACTTATTTTTTTTACCAGCTCCACGCCTATACATCGGCCCTGGACATTTCTCTCTTTGTGCCCTGGGACGGGGCTGGAGCTGCCTACTCACTCGCTACAGGACCCCAATCATGTTGTTAAATCGCAAAAAGCAAGTCCCAGACGCCCCCCGACCGGTAATGAGACATCACCGCGGTCGTTTCCCAAAACCCAGGCGGGCGGCGGGGCGCGCCCGCTGAGGGGCCCGCGGCCGGCCGGGAGCGAGCCCGCTCCGCCCGGCGACCGAGCGGGGAGTGTGCTCGCCGCGGCCCGGCCGGACCCGCCCCGGGAACCTGGCTACCCGAGCCCCGGGACGCGCCGCGGCCTAGCGGCGAGGCCGGGCGGAGGGCGCTTCCGTCTCCCGGCCGCCGGGTCCGCCCGTCGCCCCGCGGGCAGGGCCACTCGCCCGCCTCTCCGGGCCGCCGGACACGCCCGCCGACCCCGGGCCAGCTCCTCGGTCTCCTGCCTCCGCCCGCGGCCCCGCTCCGCGTCCGCGCCGGGCCCTTCCGGGGTGGCGGGCGCGCTAGGCCGCGGCGGGGCCCGCGGCCCCGGGATCGGCCGGGCGGGCCGCGGCGGCCGGTACCGGCGGCCCCCAGGGCCCGGGTCCCGCCGGTAACGGGCCCCGCCGCCTCCCCTCCCCCCCCCATGACAGTGCAAACCCTCGGCCGCCCGCCGCCCCGCCTCCGGCACCAGGCCCCGCTCCGGGCCGCGGCTGCAGCGGCGGCGCTGCCGCTCTCCGCCGACCCCCGCTCGCTCCCGGGCCCGGCGTTTCGGGGCGGCTCGGGCCGGCCGCCGCCTCCGCCGCCTCCGGGCCGCCCTCCGCGGCTCCGGGCCCGGGAGGGGGAGGCCGAGGCCCGGGCGGTGGGGGCGGGGGCTGCTCTCACCTTCATGTCGGGACATCCTAGTTCAGACGGCGGCGGCGCGGCCCCTCCCGGGCTCCGGCTGCAGTGTCCCCCGCGGGGTCCCGGCGCTGCCCGCGCCGGCCGGCCGATCCCACTCGACTCCCGGGCTCGGCCGCGGGGGCGGGGTGGGCAGGAGAGCGCTCCCGCGGCGGCGGCGGCGGGGAGGCGGCGCGGGGCGGGACGGGGGCCGGGCCTGGCCGGGGCTGAGCTCCTCCAGGAGGCGGGTCCGACGCCGCGGCTCCGCCGGCGCCGCCGTGACTCGGTCACTCTCGGGCCCGCCGGCTCCCGGCTGCGGCGCCGCGCTCCTGAAATCCCGCTCCTCCCCTTCCCCGGCCCGCCCCCCCGCCCTCTCCCGGCTCCCGGCCGCCGCCTCCTCCTCCTCTTCCTCCTCCTCCGCCTCCTTCCGCCGCCCGCACGCCGGCCCCGCCTCTCGCGGCCCGCGCCGGGCCCAGCCGCCCGGAGGCCCCGCGGCCGGAGGGCGCGGCGGAGGCGGCGCGGTGGCGGCGGCCCTGGCCGGTGCTCTCCGGCGGGTCGCTGTCGGGCGCTCGAGCCCGGCCTCGGTCTGGCCGCTGGCGCCCGCGGCTCCCGCTGCGGCCTTTGCGCGCGGCCCGGTCGCCCGCCTGCCCGGCCGCCCGCTGCCCCTCCAGCGGCCCGCCGCGGCCGGGCGGGGGGCGCCCTCGTCGCGGGGCGGGGCGGGCGCTTCCGGACGGCGCCCGGGGCCCGCGCGGGGCCGCGCCCTCCGGAGCATGGCCGCGGGCGGGGAGCGGCGGCCCGGGACCCGCGGAAGGGCGGTCCGGGGACACGTGCTCGCCTCTCTTCGCGCCGGCCCCGCACCGCGGAGTGGCTGCCGGCCTCCGCCGGCGGCGGCAGCCCCTCCGGGCGGGTCGCGATCGCGGGCGGGCGCGCGGGGAGCCGGAGGCGGCCGCTGGGCCGCGGGGTTTCGGGGCCGCCGGCGGCGGCGCTGCCAACGGGACCCGCTCGGAGTTTGTTTCCCAGCCCGGGCCCGTCGCGAGGGGTCTGCTTCCAAAACTCTTGGGGGTGTTCGTGTGTGTGTTTCTGTTGGAGAACTCGTTTTCCGTTATTTCTCTTGTTACATTTTTTCCCTCTTCACTGTCAACTTTGTTTCCAGGCAGGAATTCCCCAGAATTTCTACCGCCCCCACCCCGCGGCGACGGGCAGCGTGCTCGGCGAGCAGGGAGGGCGGGCTCTGCTTCGGGGTCAGGACCCGTCGGCCTTGGGTTCTGGTTCCCACACCCCCGGTGTAACCTTATTAAGCCTGTTTACTCCTGGTGACTATTGTAGTGTTTCAAATATGAAAGGCTATCCTTTCATATTTGAAATTGACCCTTTTTTTAAAACAAAACTGTGTCCGTAGGCTAAGTGTACTGAAATTGGATCGTAAGGTGCTGTTTGCTTTAGGATTGCCCTTGATGTCCACCAACCAGCTGTGCCACCCGGGCCAGATGACATACCTCCTGTGCCTCGACTTCCGCTTCTTTAAAATGTGCATGGTAGCAGATAATAACACTATTAATAATGATCAAGTTAACAGGCATTTGGAGGATTAAGTACTAAGTTGTATGTCAACTATCTAACCCAGGACACAGTTAAAAAACAGTTTGTTACCATATTTCATTAAATCCAGTTTTAAGATACTGTTTTCAAAGATATTAAAAAGCTTGTCATAAATACGTACGAAGTCACTCCGATCTATCCAAGGATTGTATTTGATAGTAACCAGTGATCAACTAGATAACAGCCAGTGTAAGTTTTAAACAAACCGAGATTTAAGTGAGGATTTTGTCACCAGAAATATTTACGTTGCATGCATGGAGCTTCTGTCCAAATTTAGTACATCACAGCTGTTGGAGAAAGAGGCCATCAGGGCGGCAGTTGGAGAAGAGAGAAATAGGCTTCAGACAAGGCGAGCGAACACCTCCTCCGTCGCGCCCCGTGCCAGCGCCTTTCTAAGCGTTTTGCAGCATTGGTTTGTGTGGTCCTGGGGACCGCACCCTGAGGCCTCGATTGCTTAGGCTGTAAAAGTGAAGGCAGCACCCCACACTCGGCCTCGTGTTGAGTAAATGATGTCTGTAAATATGTTAAGTTACTGGCGTCATTAATACTCCAGTCTGATACAATGCTGAAGCAGGTACAAGAGTTGACAAAAAATCCGGGACTCCAGGAAAGAATGAAAGTATAGAGGTTTGTTTTGGTTTGGGGAGTTACCTAATCCTGTTCGTGAGAGCCAGCAGGTAACTGTAAATCTCAGGGAATGTCAGGTCTTTGGTAGTTATTTCATTGTTGCCAATCACACAAAAGTGAAAAAGTATTTTCACCCACGAGTTCCGGAGCTAGAATCCGCTCCGTCCTACTCCGTCGCCATCTTCCTTTTCTCTCCACAAAAGTGAGAAAGTGACCAAAGATATTTTTTGTTTGAATAAGAGTAAGCAGGAATATTACAATTATTTGGGGGATTTCGTGAGTGGAAGAAACATTTCCTCAATTCAGTCAAAAGTCAGGCCCTTCAATTTATAACAACCTGTTTGCTATCCTGCCCTATGGGAGATTTCATCTTTTTTTAAAAAGGATTAATTTGAATACACCAAACTGTCCATCAAATAGTGCCTGTTCCTCTTCCTGTACCTCCTTGAATTCTTTTTTCTGCGTCCTTGCTTCACAGCCCATCTTGCTACTATGGCCCAATTATGTCCCTTAAAATGGGCCCGTGCATATAAACACAAGTAGAATCTGAGTAAGGCCTATAGTTAATTGATTGTATTGCCAATTTCCTGGCTTTGATAGTTTTCTATAGTTTTGTAAAGATGTTAGGATTGGAAGGAGCTGGGGCAAGCATACATGGGCCCTGTATAACTCTCTGTGAGTGTATAATTTTTTCAAAGTAAAAATTAAACTGTTGGGACAGAAATCAGATCAGTTGTTGCCTGTGTCTGAGGGAGTGGAGGTGGGGATTGACTTCAGTGAGAACTTTTTGAAGTGATGAGAATATTGTACCTCTTGATTGTGTCAGTGTTTACTATATACCTTTGTTATAACTTATAGAACTGCATACCTAAAAAGGTCAATTTTACTTCTATATAAATTATACCTTGGCGAGCCTGACTTAAAAAAAAGAAAAGCAAGCTCTTGTCACCCTAGCCTACTGTTGTCTAGAGGGTGAAATTTAACTATCATGTAAGGCCCAACAGTCTTATCCACACAATAACTTTCCTTTCCTCTGTCTGTGTACTCTGCTCTCTTGTACTAGACTGATACCTGCATCCTGGCCTTTGCATATGTATGCTCTCGCATCTGCTTGGAGGGAGCACAGGAAATACAGTTCGAATTCAAATTCCCTGCACTTCGTTTAACCTGCCTTGCCTCTCAGGCACACCAGTATCTTCCTTCTCCGTGTTTACTTACGCTGTGCTGTAATTTTTAATTAGGTTTCATCTCCTCTCAGCTAAACTCTTTCAGGACAGGCAGCATGTTTTGTTTCTGTTGACGGGATCTAGTGGTGTTGAATGAATGAATGAATGAATGATTTGAAGGTGGAAGAAAGCTTTTAAAAACGTTCTCAAAATGTGTTGTAGAGCCCTCGAGACCCTTTTTAAAAGGTCAGTGAAGTGTTTGAGTTTTCTTGTATACTTGAAACAGCACACCTCAATAGATTGAATGTAGAAACAGATAAGAGAATCCAATTGTCTTCAGTTAAGCCAAACATTGAAGGCATTTGCAAAAATGTGAAACAGTGTCACACTTCCAAATTTTTCTTCTTTTCAAAAAGTTAAAAACACTTGTTACTAAGAAATAGTTTTATTTTAAGACATTAAAAAGTCGATGGATATAATATACATTATAAAAAGTTATTTGGCATCTTCAATAATTTTAAGACTGTAAAGCTGTTCTGAGGCCAAAGGTTTGAGAATCTCTGCCTTAGAGACTTAAGTTACAGGCTCCCCGCTGTTCAAATGAGAAATGATAATGATGCTGACATTGAAGTAGTGCTGTGGTACAAGCACTTTACTAGTGGGCACTATTATATCTTCATTTTACTCATAGGGCAAGTAAGGCACAGAGAAGTTAACTGACCTGACCACGTACGTACCTAGTCACTGGTGGAGTCGGGAGTAGAGCTCCTATGTGTTCCAGAGGCCCTGCTGCCAACTACGGTTTTCTGCCTGGAGTCCTGGAAAGGGTCCGACTCAGGTCCGGTTATCTCTGTGCTCTCCACCGACCTCACAGTTCTTGTGCAAGAATCACATCCCCTACTTCCCTTGAACTTGCTTTACAGTTTTCATTTCAAACTCTGCGACCTTGAGTATTTTCAAGCTTTGCCTTGCAATACCTTGATTTCAAATCTAACCATGTGCACCTGCCCTTAAACTACCCACTTCTCTATCCTGGGCTCTAACATATGACTTCCTGTTTTATTGTCTTCCTGTTTTATTGTTAACTATTTGTTTTTCCAGTTTTTTAAAGATTTTATTTATTTATCTTTAAAGGGGAAGGGAAGGAGAGAGGGAGAGAAATATCTGTGTATGGTTGCCTCTCATGTGTCCCCTGCTGGCAACTGGCCTGCAACCCAGGCACGTGCCCTGACTGGGAATCAAACCGCAGTTGTTTGGTTTGCAGGCCCGCTCAATCCAATGAGCTACACCAGCCAGGCCTGATTTATTCTTTTACTTCTTTAGGAGCCCAATCTCTTGATCTTTCCACTTGGCTTTTTTTTTCTTTCCCTTTTAACTCGTTTTCCTCGTGGTCCAATGGGTACCCTGTGTACTATTCTTTTTTAAGTCAACAACTTTTATTATCCCTCACCTAATTCATAGAAAAGGGACTGTGGCGAATGGTTCAGGGTGGAATGAAAAAAATGCAGATTTGAACACATCTGCCTGTTTACATCTGGGAGCAGGCTCTCCCTGACGTAAGTCTGGTGCTCTTTTGTAGACACAGCCCAGAGTGCATAGGCACAGCCCTCAGGGCAGCAGGATCAGCTGCTCTTGCAGGGGGTGCATTTGTACTCTGCATTTATGGGAGCCAGCACAAGGGCGGGGTCCAGCAGTGGGACAGGAGCATCTGGGGTCCATTTTGAGCAGGGGTGAGGCAGGAGGTCCAAAACAGGCACAGAGTCACATGTGCTGTTGTTATGTGGTATCTCAAACTATTATCATTCATAACCCTCAACACTTTAGGACCTTTATTCTCAAGGTGCACCAGCTCTGCAAAACTCCCGGTCCTGAATCAATTGCATGACTCAATTTCTCCCCACCTATACCCTGTTGGGTTTAGAACACTGTAAAAAAAAAAAAAAAAAAGGTATGTACACATGGTGGAGGACAGGCTGCTACAAAATCTAGTAGGTCAACTTCAGTCCTTATCTTTGATCAGCACCCTCTGCCCTCACTCCCCAAAGAACTGAGATGTCCTTTTCCTAGTTAAATCTTACCTCTGCTTATGATCTCACTTCATGGCCACGCTCCTTCAGCCACCCCCTCTGCATCTGTACTTCCGACCACTTAGCCTCCCTTGGTTCATTTCCCTTGGCTGAAAAAAGTTCTTAAAACCTGCACTCCATCTGGTTACTGCCCTGGTTTCTTTATAGTCAAACCCCTTGAAAGAATTGTTGCTAGTCTTCCTCAGCTTTATAACCTGAGTCATTTGGTTGCATGGCTTTTGATGCTGTGGCCCCTCACCTTCTATGACACCACATTTATCTCCCCTCCCGTGTTCGTGCTCTTCCCGTGTCCTCTTACTGGGTTGGGAGGAGTCACTGTCGGCTCAGTTGGTCACCCAAGATGGAACCCAACTCTCGTCCTAGACTTCCCTCCCACTTGTCTTCTACAGCCAATCAGCAACCAGTGTGGGTTTACTCTTTAGGCATTGGTCAGGTTCACCCCCACACGTTTCCACAGCCACCAAACCATTCCAGGCTCTTCAAGACTCAGAGGGATCTTGGCACCTCGTCACCCGCCATGCTCCCTCCCATTGTCCTTCCCCCTGCTTTCCAGTTAGCTTTGTTTCCTTTCTGACTAGGTGTTTAAACCCGTGAATGTTATACATGCTCATTGGGGGAAATTGAGAAAGTACAAAACAAAAAATTAAAAGTCACTTAAAACCTTACCACCCAGAGAAAATTATTGTTATATTTTGATGTGTTTCCTTTCTAGAGTTACTGTTCAGAATCATAAATTGGATCATAGTATTCCACCGCTTAATGCCCTCTGTGGCTCACTCTCAGTGACCCCCATCTCTTACAGACTAACTCAAATTCCCACCAGAGTCTGAAGTCCTTGGAGGGTCTGCCTCTCCTCCAGCTTGTCTTCTACCCACAGTGTGGTCAGCCTTGGACAGGTTGCCCTGGGAGCAGGGTGGGCTTCTTTTCTGCCTCTGGAATGTGTGTACCTGATTTGCCATATGACAAACTTAATTTAAAGTCATCTCAGAGAATCCTTGCCCGAACACTCTACCTAATATTAAGGCCTTCCCTCGCTGTTTTTTTTATCTTGTTTTTATTTCCTTTCCATATATTTTTAATCCTCACTTGAGGATGCACCCACTGCTTTTAGAGGGCGGGGAAGGGAAGAGGAAAGAGAAACGGGCTGCCTCTCCTAGGAGCTCTGACCAGGAACTGAACCTGTAGCCCTACAGTTTACAGGATGACACTCCAACCAACTGAGCCACACTAGCCAGGGCTATTTCCTTAATATTTACTTACATAAATTACTACAACCATTCCAAAACAAAGTGTCAAGAGCCATAGACTTGGCCATTCTTTCACAGAGCAATCCACCTTCAACTCATTCATTCAATTTAAACCATGATCAACAGCCCTGGTTGGGTGGGTCAGTTCCCAGTCAGGGCGCATGCGTGGGCTGCTGGTTCAGTCCCTGGTCACGGCACATAAGGGAGGCAACCAATCAGTGTTTCTCCCTTCCTCTTTCCCTAAAATCAGTAAATACATACTTGAGTGAGGATAAGGAAAATTTTTAAAAATCATGTGACATGCAAAGATTTTAGATACAAGGATGTTTATCACAGTGTCCTTTTTAATATTTGAAATTGAAGACAACCTAAATAAATTATGTTTTATTCATACCCATAGTAGCTAGAAACATATTTGTGGTCTATTTTCACTATAAAAAGCAGGTTTCAAGCACCCTGATCCCTTTGTAAGTGATGCGTATATAGCATGATGCCATTTTTGTTTTTTTAATAAAGCAAATACATAAAAAAACTGGATGGACGTCAGACTCTTGGAGATCAATATGCACAATGTATGTTATTTGTTCAATTTACACATTTACTGAAAGGACATAGAATGAGAAAACCATCCTCGAAGTGTTGACATTCTGGTGACAATTTAATTGCTGTTCTGGTGAGTGCTGAGGGTGTCTGGAGAATTTATGTGAATGAGAAGGGCCTTGTTCCTTTTAGTTTTGAACTTTTCTATAACGAACATGTGCCAGCTTCATAGTACTTTTGTTTATTTTTTTCTTTATGTCTAAAGCAGCTTGGCCTTGCGATAAGTGGGAGGTACAAGGTGGTAGGTTCGTAGAGGGGCCCAGAGTAAAGGGAATGTTTCAGACTTTTTGAAACGGGAGAGTCCAGTGTGTTTAGAGACGAGGGGAAGAAGCGTGTGTCCCTGCTGTGTGCTAGTGGGTGGGGGGGCAGGGGGAGGGGAGGAGCCCGGCTGTGGGCAGCTCTCACCGGGAGGCTGCACCTCACTCTCTACTGACAGTCTTCAGTAGAGAGAAAGTCGGTTGGGTAACGCAGGAACCTGTGGCAGTCATGCCTGGTGTTCTTCATTTTCTCAAAATGGGAGGTAAGGTTATGCCATTTTTGTGCCTCAGTGCTGCCTGGTAAGTTTCTACTCCTGCCTCCTTTAAAAATCAGCGATGCATCCCTGCCTTTGGGGACCATTTCCTGACCCCTTCCTTGTAGTGTGCTCGGGCCACTGCCAGTAGAATCACCCTGGTGGGGGGCTGGGGAGAGGGCCCGCTCCTTGGGGCTTCAGAGCCCTTGAAGACTCAGACTTCCTGGTTCAAAGTTTCCGAGGGGCGGGGCCCGGAGATCTGGGTTTGAAAGAACACCCACGGGGATCCTAATGGTGCAGTGAAGCTGGAAACCCCCACTAAGTGCTCCCGATTCATTTTACACTTCTCCATTATTGCAATTAAACTCTCTGCCCACCAGGCTGCCCTTGGGAGGTAGTGTCTCTTCATTTACATACTTCTAGTGCAGCTCTGCCCTGGGCTACCGCAGTGGGCTTTGGGTGCTTGTTTGTGAAATGAGCGATGTGTCCAAAATGGGAGCCCAGGGGTCCTGATCCCCAGATCCACGGTTTCCCCTGTCACATCACGTTTTATCTCCATAACAACCAAATTCTTTGTGAAAGCATTTCCTGCTCCAACTATGCGTAAAAATCATGCACCGATGTCGAAACCTCAAGTCCATGCAGGACTGGGAAGAATGGGATTTATGGAGGATTGGTGGCTCTAAGGAAAGTCAGAGACTGAGGCCCTCTGGTAGTCAAGTGAGGAGAATCAACACAAGGAGGATGAGCCAGCAAGCCCCTGCAGCCTGTGTTGATTCTAAGTATGTCACCCAAGTTTCCCCCAAACCCAGCAAGGAGTTAAAACGTATTCTGGAAGAGCCCTTGGCTGGTGGGGCTCAGTTGGCTGGGTGTCATCCTATAAAGTGAAAGGTCGCCGTCTCAACTGAAAGTCAGGGCACATGCCTGGGTCGTGGGTTTGGTCGCTGGTCAGAGAGCAAACAAGAGAAACCACCAACGTTTCACACATCAACATCCTCTTTCTCTCTCCCTTACCCTCTCTGTAAACATAAATAAATAAAATCTTTAAAAAATTAAAAAATAGCCCTGGTTGATTAGTGAGTTGAAGGGTCACGGGTTCGATTCCCAGTCAGCACACATGCCTAGCCTGGGGGCCAGGTCCTTGACTGGGAGTGTGCGAGAGGCAGCCAACTGATGTTTCTCTCACGTTGATGCTTCTCTCCCTCTCTTTGTCCCTCCCTTCCCCTTTGTCTGAAAATAAATAAAATCTTTTTAAAAATTAGAAAATAATTATGAAAACTTACTCTGGAAGAGAGCCTTGGGATGATACATGGAGGTGGGTCCTTACAGGTAGAATGAGTCATAACAAGGCTTGTGTGTGGCTTGCATGGAGACATTATAGTTTGCAATCCCACACTATCCAAGGATAAAGATGCTCAGATACTATTGGCTAATGCTGTTCATGTAGAGAGAATGAGTGAACAGTGCCAATTCACCTTAGCAGAAATGAGTATATCTCCTAAGAACAGCTTACTCCTCCAGCAAAGATCTTTACTGAGCACTTCCATCAGTCAGGGGCTGTACTAGCTGCTAGAGATGTGACAGGAGGCACAGGACCTGTCCTGAGGAGTCACAGCATTGTTCTCGCTCACCCAGTTCCCAGCCTGTAATTTGTTATGCTTCATGAATTTGTCTGGCAGAGCACAGGACTCAGCAAATGGCCAGAGCCAGTCATTTTGCCAGTTACACTTCCTGTTCTCACATTAATAACTATAGTCTTGAGTCACTTGCGACTTGGGTGAGTGTAAAACAATTGCCAAACAAAATTCAACTGAGTACATTTTAAAGGTCTTGCCAATTTTATTCAGCAATTCATACATCAGGCAGTATTCACTCTAGCAGATAGAAAGAAGCTCTGAGGAACTGTACCAAATGAAATACTTTCATAGGCAGCAGGGGGCAGGGGGAACAAGGAAGTTATAATAGACAAAAAAGATTCGTTACTGCAAAGTCTCTTTATTTTAGAGGATGGCAGGGGTGTATCAGGCAGGTTACCTACGTAGGGCAGATTAGGTGATTCTTGACTGACTGGCTTAAGGTTGCATTACTGGGAGATTCCTAACTAGTTATGTTTCAATTTGGTGATACGGAGCTCAGCATAAGTGACTCCATTTTAGAGTCTTAAAAAAAGCCTATTGTCTTTTAATTTTATTTCTTTTTAGAGAAGGAGAGAAACATCTATCCATTGCCTCACACACACACACCAATTGGGACTGAACTGCAACCCAGGCATGTTCCCTAACCGGGAATCAAACCAGTGACCTTTTGCTTTCTGGGACAATGCGCAAACAACTGAGCCATACTGGACAGGGCCCTGTCATTTTGTTCTTTCGTTTGTTTTAAACTTCTACATCCATTCCATCACCTATTTTTTTAAGGATTTTATTTATTTATTTTTAGAGAGAGGGGAAGGGAAGGAGAAAGAGAGGGAGAGAAACATTGATGTGTGGTTGCTGCTCTCGTGCCCCCACTGGGGACCTGGCCTGTAACCCAGGCATGTGCCCTGACTGGGAATCAAACCAGCAAACCTTTGGTTTGCAGGCCATCGGTCAATCCACTGAGCCACACCAGCCAGGGCATGTTGTGTTGTTTTTAACACAGTCAATTCTGCCAGGTTGGACTGGCTCTGAACAAATGGCTGTAAAGTTGGGTCAGCCGATGAGGTCAGACCTCCCACGCTGGGAAGTGCTGCCAACCACCAGCAGTGGCCTGCTGCACTGCTGCTGCAGAATTGGGACTGCCCGAGTCCTACTTCCAGCCCCACTAGGGGTGCATGTGACCTTTCCTTCCCCAATGGCCCGCTGAGAGGTTGTTGAGATGATTCTTGGAAGACTAGGTCGCTGGGAGTCTTATTTTCCAAAGAGCTTGAGAAAGCAGAAATCACAGAGCCTCAGAAGGCCCTGTTTCAGGTAACAAGGGACCCTGAAGCTTAAGGTTCAATAGTTTCACAGAAAGTCCACCAATGCATTCAGTGCTAGAGGGTAAAAATATCTGGTGTCTGTGATCCAGAAGGATCAGAGGACTCTCTGGATGCTCAGAGGAAAGGAAGTAAGGATGGGAGCAACTTCGATGTTTTACTTCCTTGATCTTACTAATAAATCATACTTCCTCTTTTTCATCCCCCACATCCAACAATAGGTTTAAATGCTAGATTCTGAACTAGTCAAGGACAGAAATCATATCTCATTCATCTTTGAATCCTTGGTACTTCACACATAGCATAAACAAGATATTTGTTGAATGAATGGATGGATGAGTGAAAATGATCTCAGTCACTGCGGCTGACAGCCCCGTGTGTATCTCCCTCTCTTTTCCTTCTTGACCACCTTCTGGAGGTGGCAATGCAGTGACAAAAACACATGAGCTCTAGAATCAGACCTGAGCCTGAATCCTGATTTTGACATATACCATCAGTGTGACCTCGAGCCAGTTACTCAACATCTCAGCCTCAATGTTCTTATTGTAAAATGGAGCCCATAGTGTCTCCCCTGCAAGGTTGTGAGAATCAGCAATACTGTCTGCAAGTGCCTGGTATGTAGTACATCTCAATAAATTGTACCATACTTATTATTACTTTAGTTCAGGGTCAGGCGAACCACAGTCCACGGGCCAAGTCTGCCGTTTTTGTGAATAAAGTTCTGTTGGAACACAGCCATGTGTAATTTGTACCATCCAGCTGCTTCTGCACTGCAGCGTCAGGGTCAGGTAGCTGTGATGGAGACTGGAGAGTAAACGAAGCCTAAAATGTTCACCATCTCCCCCTTTATAGAAAAACTTTGTCAACCTCTGATTTAGGCCTTCATCACTTTACTCTTAGCTTATAATTGCCTCCTAACTGGTCTTCCTCCCATTCTCTTCTCTCTCTCCCCTGCAGCTGGTTGTTTCTCTGACATATATAATCCATTAAGGTTTTACTAAAAACAAAAAAAAAAACTTTGTTGGCTCCTCATTTTCTGCAGCTGTCTAGTACATTTTCAAAACTGCGTCGGAAACCGGCCCTGACCCTCCTCAGTAGCCTCGTCTCCCTCCACACTGTCCTCTCCGAGTCCTGCACACTGGCCAAGCCCAGGCCGCAGAGCAGGTCAGTGGCTGGTGCAGCTCTGTAACTGCTCCCCATCTCCTCTCTAAGATGTTTTTTGCTGTGTTCTCTGCTGCTCTAATGGCTTTATCTTCCAAAGCTTCTCCGTGAAGCCTATCTTGATCCTCTTCCTCTGCACCCTTATATAAATCAGGATGCATTGTGCTGCAATAACAAATAACCTCAAAATTTCAGTGATTTATGACCACAAATAAGTTGAATGAAGAACAACCATATACTCTACTCCTGGGGCATAGATGCTTTAACAAGCATTTATGATGTTTTTCTTCCACCCAATAGGGAAAAAAAAAGACAGCCTAGCCTTTTCTTTGGAACATGCTCACAGTAACTAATCACCGAATTAACAGCTAACGTGTCATTTTCCCTAAAACAAATGCTCTTGTAGAAGTTATGGTTGATAAATAACTATGAAAGGAGAACTTTATTTAAGAAAAAATGGAAAGTCTGGGTGGATTGAACTGTAAGTGAAGAATTGTGGGGGCACAAAAATCAGTTTTTCTCCTATCTAAGTTCTTCTTGTTATGGGAGAAACTCCCAGAAATATGGTGTTTTGTTTTTGTTTTTGCGTTTTGCCAATGCAGTAAAGAATTACACATTAGACCCTCGCTGGTGTAGCTCAGTGGATTGAGCACGGGCCTGTGAACCAGAGGATTGTGGTTCAATTCCCAGTCAGGGCACATGCCTGGGTTGTGGGCCAGTTCCCGGCAGGGGACCCATGAGAGGCAACCATACGTTGATGTTTCTTTCCCTCTCTCCTTCCCTTTAAAAAAAGGGGGAAAAAAAAAGAAAATGTTTTGGGGGGTGGGCTGGGATGGGAGTAAAAGACAGAATACTGTAGTTGAAAAATAATAATAATAAAAAAAGAATTATATATTAGTGAGTCTGTTAGTGTGCAAGCAGGGTTCATTGGTGATCAGTTCTCTTCTGGAAGAAAGCGGGCCTATTTAAGGGAGTGGGGAGGGTGAAAGGCATAGGTTCATAGTGAGGGCAGGGTAAGGGCAGGGTAAGTATGGGTGGCCAAAGGCCTGAGTGGTAAGCATGCCTGTGGCCTGAGGCTGGGCAGCCAGAAAGCCAAGAGCACCAAAACCCAGAGTCCTGTGTTCTGAGGACTTATGTAGTTGGCGGGGTGAGGGGTGAGGGAGTTACATATTGATTGACAGGTAAAGGTGGTGCCAGCTTTGGGAGGGGGAGTGAATGCCCAGAGATGTTTATGGGCTTCTTCCTTCAGGCACTATGGGCCCTTTGTGGCCTTTCAGACCTTGGGATGAAAGCACAGTGTCAAGGCTTTCTTTCCCAGATAGTGGAAAAGATACACAGAATTTAAAGGACTGCCCTCCTGTGTTAGCACGGTGTGTCCTGTGATGTTGGAACACCTGGCAATATGACTGGACCAGGCTTATGTCAGTGGGTGAGACATGTCTCCCCTCTCCTCCCTACCTTGGTTTGCTATCTATCCTACCTAACATTCTGGCTGGTCTAATAACCAAATTAATATGAAACAGATTAACAGGAAGAAATTGTTCAAAATTGATTATGAGTGTACATGCAGGAGTGCCATAAGAATATGAGACCTACAGCTGTGTTGGAGAGTTGAGGTTTATATGCCATTTAAAACAAAGGACAAGCGGAGCAGGGACCTGGGGTTTCAAAGGTAAAGCAGGCACTTCACAGATAGATGCGAATGAGCAAATGTGGAGTAAACAAATTCTTGCTGAGCCATCCAGAAACCGTGGGCCACAGAGTGAGGTCTAACAGATAGGCTTTACTAGATTTCCAGCTGTCTGCCATAGTTAGTTTATATTATGATGCTAAAATGATGCTCTCCTCATTTAAGCAGGGTTTTTTTTTTAGCCTGAATTCCTGTAGAAAGGTAAGGGGGGAGGGTCGAAAGTTCTGTCTTTTGTTTCTTAATAACTAGCTTAAAATCACTCTCCAAAGAAATATTTTGGAGTAAAACTTGGGTCCCCCTCAGAGTCATGCTTAGAGGCGCTTTTGGCCATAGTAGGTGCTCAGGAAACACTGGCTCCCAGCTGGACCCACAGCTATTTTCTCTAACTAACTGTGGAGTCCATCCTTTCTGAGGCAGCCTGAGTCCTAGGGGCACAGTTGAGTGAGGAGGGGAGAAGGACCCAGTGTCTGTCTGAGACAGCTTGGTGCTTTCATCAGCGCCCTCCTCTCAGCCATGAAAGCACATTTGGCTGCGCTCCAAGTGGCACAGGTGAGTTCAGGGCTGTCCACTGTCCTTCTTCTGAACACACTTGCTCAGTCCTGCACATCCCATCCTAGGGATGTCTAGTCCTTGCCTCCTCATGTATAGTTTCTGCCCAGCCTCTTAACATTGACATTTTGGAAAGAGCCTGCTAGATTGCCCTTAGCTTTTCCTTGGACACTCTGGGCCCCAACAAGATTCATTTAATATGGAATTTAATTCATTCAAGAAGGAATTTACCCACTGAGATGGACTCCCTATAGTCAACTGGGAAAAGAGTACTTTTTTATTCTTTTTTTAAGACTTTATTTATTTATTTTTAGAGAGAGAGAGAGAAGGAGAGAAACATCAACATGTGGTTGCCCCTTGCATCTCTGCCACCAGGGACCCAGCCAGCAACCTAGGCTTTTGCCCCAACGGGGGAATTGAACCAGAGACCCTTTGGTTCACAGGCCTGTGCTCAATCCACTGAACTACCTCACCTAGGCTTTTCTTTATCACAGTCTAGAATTAACTTTGTTGTCCTCTTCCCTAGCATCCTGTGATGCAGCCCCGCCTTTATTTCAAAACACACATTGGAAACAGGCTCCACTTTGTTAGCACTGTGCCAATCCCTGAGCAGGGTTTCTGCTTCCCACGCCTTTGCTTTTAACGCTGGGCCCTGGAGTCTATGGCCCAGGACATCCACTGAGCCTACATCTTTTTTCTGAAGTCAGTGCTTGTCCTGCTCATGATCCGCATCCCTGGCTTGGCCTTTTGTTCGTGGTCTGGCAGTTCTGTCTTGCGCTCTTGCCCTCCCTGTGGATTGGATCTCTGACTCTGGACACCAGTCAGATCCACCGGAGCCTGCCCTTATTCTCCCAGGCGCTGTGCTGACAGAACCCACGGGGAAACCAGGCTTGGAAATCTATACTGAACCAACCGTGCACTCCCCGTGCAGATCTGTGCCCCAGTCTTACTTTGGGAGCAGCCCCAAGAGCTCTCGATGGAGACCCGGATTGAACTGACCATGTTTGTTAGGATTAGATGTAGCACCAGCCCCTGTGCAGGGTGCTGAGGATTGTCTCCGTGGGAGCCCACCACCCACTCTGATTTCTTTCCCAATCCTACTGTGCAACCTCGTTCCTGATTTTGAGCCTCACCTTGTTCTTTTGCTTCTGGGCATCGTACCAGGCTATCCTCTGCCATTCTGAGTTTCCTTCTGAGTCTGTTGAACTCAGTGCCCTGTGTTCTATCTGCACCACTGCTGTCCCCCATCCCAACCTGAGGCCACCTCTTCAGAACTGTAATGAGGGGACCTCAGGGAGAGCTGGTCCAGGAGTATAAGCAGTGGCTCCTACCACCCAGTAAAGCTTATTCACTCATGTAAGGCACTTAGTATAGTGTCTGGCCTACAGTCAGCCCAGGTAAGTGTTATTTATTGTTACTATTGTTGCTAACAGCTTATAATTAAAGTAGGCAAGGTATGGCCCCTGAAGAGGAAGGCACACATAGCTGTTACTATTAATAAGCCATATTTTAAAAGTGGTTGTGCATCCCCTTGCCCCTGCCAGATTGCCTCAAACCGTGCTCTATGTGTTTGGCACCTAACACTCACCTTGACCTTTCACAAGCTAGGACTCCCTCTTGGTCTATTCGTATAGCTTCCCTCTCAGCTTGTGACCCAATGGTCTCTTTCATTTGGCCCTGTGGAGTTATTTCTCCTACTTCTCACTACAAGTGACCCTCCACCCGAACAAAGACAGGCTTGTTGATTGTTCTGCCCCTAAACACCAGTGGGAGTGTGAGGAGCTGGTTACTTGGAGAGTGTCCAGGACCCACTGTCCTTTCATTGTACATAGACTGTGGGCAAGAGGCGGCGTCTCCTAGTCAAGGAACAGGATTTCAGTGGCCATGGGCTTTGAAATAAGATACAAGGTTGTCAGAAGCTGCTGAGGTGTTGCCGACAGGCTCCGGGAACAGAGGACATCTGCCATCAAGGCCACATGGCCACTGAGAAAAGTTACCCAGATATCAACTGGCAATAATCAAGGAGGAGGAGGAGCATCACCAAAGGGAAAAGCAAAACTGAAGCAGGAAGCAAAACTGCAGGAAGCAGTTTTGCAGGAAGCATGCGACTTCCCTTAGGACCTGGTCCTGTGCCTGGTACAGAAGAATAATGTATGAATGAAAGAATGAAGGGATAAATTAATTCAAGGAGTGAAGAAAAGAGAAAAGAGAGGTGATAGCAGGCACCTCTTTTCCTTCCTCCTCTCTCTCCCCCCATACTTCATCCCACTCTCTTTTCCCTCTCTTTTGTCTCCTGATGAGTCTATGTCCCATCCTGGAAGAAGGGGAAACTCTATCCCCACCAGACTGGCAGCCCAGCTCAGCAGGGAGGGCACTGTGTGCAAGGAGAAAGACCGGGGCTGGCTCTGAAGTGTGCTGTGGGGCTGGCAGGGCCTTGGGACGAGCAGAGTCTGAAGCAGGCCCATTAGTAGCAGGGCTCAGCAGAGGACTTGGTTTAGAAAAGGAACTAGCAGGGTTACCTGGAATAGGGCTTAGGTGAATGTCCTCCCTTATAGAGGGAGGTCTTTGGGATGAAACTTTAAATCACCAAGTATATGGGTCACTGGTGCAACAACGTATGACTGTTAAAAGAATTTTAGCCACATGCTGTGACATTCACCCTTCTAAAAAGAGAAGACAGTGGATTTTAGCATTTTCCCAGAGCTGTGCCCCCATCCCATCCCCGTTTTCTAACTCTGGAACATTTTATCACCTCGTATTCATTGAGTCATTCCCCATCCCTCCCCCTCCTAGTGTCTGGCCACCACCAGTCTACGCTGAGTCTCTATGAATTTGCCTATGCTGGACATTGCATATAAATGGAATCACATAATATGTGTGAGGCCTTTTGTGTCTGCTATTTCACTTAGCATAATATTTTCAAGGCTTACCCATGTTGTATTATGTATCAGTATTTCATTCCTTTTTATGGCTGAATAGTATTATACTGTACCTATACCATATCTTGTTTATCCATTCATCAGTTGATGACTATTTGAGTTGTTTCCACTTTTTGGCTATTGTGAATAATGCTGTTATGAACATTTGTGTACAAGTTTTTGTGTGAACACATTTTCACTTTTTTTCAGGGGAAAAATATGTGTTTTCAAGCTCTGTTCACCGAAAACATTTAGAAACAATGAAAATACTAGTGCCACAGAGCTATCTAGTGCCTAGCTTGAGATTCTTTTTTTTTTTTCATTTTACTGTTCATATTTTTATCTTCTTTTTCTTAGATAAGTCTCTTTAACATTTCATATAATAAGGGCTGGGTGATGATGAACTCCTTGAACTTGACCTTATCTGGGAAGCACTTTATCTGCCCTTCCATTCTAAATGATAGTTTTGCTGGATAGAGTCATCTTGGATGAAGGTGTTTGCCTTTCATGAATACTGCTTTCCAGCCCCTTCTTGCCTACAAAGTTTCCTTTGAGAAATTATCTGGCAATCTTATGGGAACTCTTTTTATAGGTAACTCTCTCCTTTCCTCTTGCTGCTTTTTTTTTTTTAATTTATCTTTAGAGGGGAAGGGGGGAAGGAGAGAGAGAGAGGAACATCAATGTATGGTTGCCTTTCTTGGGTCCCCTGCTGGGAACTGGCCTGCAGGGAACCGGCCTGCAACCCAAGCATGTGCCCTGACTGGGAATCAAACCGCGATCGTGTGTTTCGCAGGCCTGCGCTCAATCCACTGAGCTATACCAGCCAGGGCTTCCTCTTGCTGCTTTTAAGATTCTCTCCTTATCTTTAATCTTGGGTAATGTAATTATGATGTACCTTGGTGTCTTCCTCCTTAAGTCCAATTTCTTTGGGACTCTCTGAACTTCCTGGAAGTCTATGTCCTTTATCAGATTGAGAAAGTTCTCTATTATTAGTTCAAATAATTTCTTGCTCTTCCTCTTCTCCTTCTGGTACCCCTATGACTTGGATGTTGGAACATTTAAAGATGTCCTGGAGGTTCCTAAGCCTCTCCTCATTTTCTTGAATTCTTGTTTCTTTATTCTGTTCTGGTTGAATGTTTCTTTCTTCCATCTGGTCCACACCATTGATTTTGAGTCCCAGTTTCCTTCCCATCAGTGTTGGTTCCCTATACATTTTCTTTTATTTCACTTAGCATAGCCCTCATTTTTCATCTAATTTGCAACCATACTTAACCAATTCTGCGAGCATCCTGATTACCAGTGTTTTTAACTGTGCATCTAATAGGTTGGTATCTCTTTGTTACTTAGTTGTATTTTTTTCTGGAGCTTTTTTTTTAAGATTTTATTTATTTATTATTAGAGGGGAAGGAGAGAAGGAGAGAAACATCAATGTATGGTTGCCTTTCATGCATCCCCTACTGGGAACTGGCCTGCAGGGAACCAGCCTGCAACCCAGGCATGTGCCCTGACTGGGAATTGAACTGCGATTCTCTGGTTTGCAGACCTGTGCTTAATCCACTGAGCTACACCAGCCAGGGCCATCTGGAGCTTTGATCTGTTCTTTCATTTGGGCCATTTTTTTTTCTCTCAACATGCCTATTAGTAGTGAAGGGAAGAGCCTTAGGTATTCACCAGGACAGGACAACCCATGTCACTGTGTTGTGATGCTGTCTGTGGGGGAAGAGTTCCAGAGGGAACAATGGCACTTGCTCCACTCTCTGCCAGATCTCAGTCACTTCTCTGGCTACCCACAAGCAAACTGGGCCCTTCTGGTGCTGATTCCCAGGTGGGTGGGTTTGTGTATATTTTAGGACCCTGCGGGTCTCTCCAATGATCACACATTGAGGCTGGAAGTTTCTCCCGCTGCCACCTCAGCCTGGCAGTGGGAGAAAGGTGTTTTCAGTCAGAGGTTTGAGGCTTTATTTCCCCATGCTGGGACTCTGGGTTGTGCAGTCTGTCTTGCTCCCCAGTTGTTCCTCCCGGTTTATCTGCACGTGAATGTGGGACTGCCCTGTCCGCAGTCTGCTGCCTCGTGGGTCCGCCAGCCGCAGCCTTGCCGTGAGCCCCCTCTGCCGGGCTGGCCATCTCTGTCTCTCCTACTGGTCTGGATGAATGTTTCTTCTTTAACTCCTTGGTTGTCGGACTTCCACACAGTTTGATTTTCTGTCAGTTCTGGTCGTTTTTTGTTTTTAAATGTGTGGTTGTCGTCCTTCTTTTGGTTGTGGGAGGCGGCACAGTATGTCTACCTACGCCTCTATCTTGGCTGGAAGTCCTCGTTTTTTCTTGAGTATAAAATATCCCTCACTTTTTGGAAGTTGGCATTAACCACTTCAGTTTTATGAAAGACCTATATTAGTACGTGTTTTATTGCAAACTGTAAAAATCTGAAGAGCATTTTTGCTTTTATGAGACAAGGTGACAAGCAGCAGCCTCACTCAGCGTTTGTTGTGCAATGGGCTTCACGGAGGTGGCGCCCACCCCGAGCAGAGAGGGGGCACTGCTTTCACTACCTGTTAGTGTCATATTAGGTTTTCTGTGTTATTTGCTATGATTTAGCAGGGTATTTTTTTGAGTCTGGGAACACTAACATTTTTTAATGGAGAATAATAGTAACTGCCTCTTCGCTTTATGCCTTTTTAGCTTCCCAAAGCTTTCATAGGAATGGTCTACTTTTGGTTAGAAGGAGGGACCTGCATACCTAGGGGTAGAGTTGCTGGGTTACGTGGTACGTAACTCTGTGTTTCTCTTTTGGGGGAACTACCAAGCTGTTTTCCACAGTGGCTGTACTATTTTACATTCCTACCATCAATGTATGAGGGTTCCAATGTCTACACATCTTGGCCAACACCTGTTACTGTTGGTCTTTTTGTAGTCATGCTAGTGGGTGTGAACCTGCAACTCATTACAGCTTTGGATTATTCTTCTCTAGTAATGATGTTGAGCATCTTTTCATACATATATTGGCCATCCGTAAGTCTTCTTTGGAGAAATATCTTTAAAAATGTGTAACTTTAACCCTTGATGCATATATCCATATTCCTTGGTACAGCCTGAGACGGGGCGTGTGTACTGGTAATCACTTCGGTTAGTTACCATCAGTGATTCGAGTGGCAGGGTCATTTCCTGGAGTTTCCTTGAAGGAAGAGGAATGTGCTGGAGGTTGATGTTTTTCCTGAGTGTTGCTTTCACTGGCTGCCAGGTGGCATGTTACTGTGGGGATTAAATTTAGAATTTAAGTGTAGGCAGGATAGTATTCACTGGCTATATAGGTTTAGTGATGCCAGTTATTTAAGGTCTGTATCTGTTCTGATTGGCTGATGCCTGCGCCATAACTGCTATTTGACATTCACACATATAGATTGTCTGCCTCACTTGCCTGGCATACAGTTGATACTTGTTACTTTTCTTCTTTTCTTTCTATTTTGGGCTCTTTTATGTCCTCGAGAGTAGGCCATTGATTGCTAGTATCTATTTTTTTTTTGAGGAATGAACAATTTTTAAAAAGTTTTTACTTACTGATCTGAGAGAAAGAGAGAGAGAAACATTGATATGGAAGAGAAACATTGATTGGTGGCCTGTTTTGTGTGCCCCGACCAGGGATTGAACTCACAACCTAGGTATGTCCCCTGACTAGGATTCAACTCTCAAACTTTCAGTGTATGGGACTACACTCCAACCAACTGAGCCGTCTGGCTAGGGAGCTCTGATGCATTTTGGTGGGTGGTCTGGTTCTTTAGCATGAAAACAAAATCTTTCTATACAGCCCTTTGCCACAGTGAGGTTGGCAATTGCTCATAATCCCAGAGTCCCCCACCGAGCCCCTTAGTCTGTTACCCTGAAGAAGCTTTTTAAAGGAAGTTGTTCTGTGTGGACACAGTCACATTCAGTTATGTTCTCACTTGCTGATACCCACAAGGACCACTGACTGGTGTAAATGAAAAAGTCAGTGTTACTTATGGAAACAATTTAAATGGAGTTAATAGGAGACTGGTTAAATCAAGTGTGGTACAGCCATACTGCAGTGGTTGCCACACTTGTTCTGTAGAGAGCCAGAGAGTAACATTTAGGGGCCACAGACTCACTGATGCAACTACTCAACTCAGCTGTTGAGACGCACAGGCAGCCACAGACAATATGTAAGCAACTGGGCTTCGTATGCGCTCCAGGAAAGCTTTGTTTAGGTGCTGGGTCATCCCTGACCTGCAGGCCATAGTTTGCTAACCTCTGTTATAATGAACTCTTACCATTTGTCTATTAAAAAGACTCCAATAGAATTATGTGCACTGACAAAGATGTCCATCAAACCATTAAATAAATAAATAAAGTAACACACCCACTTGTACAGGCATGAATAGAGTCGTAAAGAACCCGCGCCCAGCTGTTAACAGTAGTCACACCAGGTGATTAGAGTTGGGGAAGTGGGAGATTGAGGCAGACAAGTATTGAAACTTACTGTTTCAATGTTGTGCACTGAGAACACCTGGCTTTGTAATTAAATAAAATTCAATAGGGATTTTTTTTAATTCAAAAGAGTTTACTAGTCATAATTATTATGTGCATAAGCTTGTGTTCGACATAAAATATAAGAACTTCACAATCATCATAACCACACAATCACCATTGCACAGTGCCTCTAAGCATCCATGTAGGATGGGAGTCTAGCTGGATCTGTGGACAAAGAGGATGCAGGCTGATTGAGAAGCCAGGGCAGGGCCTGGATTGGGAAGTGGGAAGCTGTATGGGAACCAGGGTCTGAGGGAAAGCTGGGGACAGAGACATCAGCCTTTTAGTCAGGAAGCCCCTCACATACAGCTCCCTCTAGGTCTGAAGGGACTCAGGAATGTTACAGTGGCTTCTACTTTCTGAGTCAGTACCTGCACTTTCACCGAGCTCAAAGCCCTTGTTCCCTTATTTGCCGGAGATGCACTGCTGCAGTCCTGGTGCTGGTGGGTAGGGGAGGTCTCCACGCTCACAGCCAAGGCAGGAGGGGCACAGGTCAAGTTCACTGCCCTGGCATACGTGTACCACAGAGGAGAGTGAGAGTGAGAGGGATGTTTGTGCAATAAGTCACCTATGAGTCACATCTGAGCTTCCTTTGTGTAGTAAGTCACCTATGAGACACCCGAAGTATGACTAGGAGTTCATCACATCAACCAAGGCAGGGCAGGAAGTTCCAGGCAGGCAGAAGAGCAGAAGGTCCAGAGGCAGGAAATGCAGTCAAAGGCACCCTGAGAAATTTATGCACAGAGGTGAGGCTGAGAGGCCACAGATCAGGAAGAGAAACTAGCAGAGAGTTGCAAGCAGGAGAGACAGAAAGTCAAACTTGAACGTTAGAGAGATTTTCTGGTGGTGGTGGGGGGTGGGGGACGGGAAGGGATGGCGGAGCAGTTCATGACCTCTTGTCCAGGTGAGAAGTGATGTGAGCCTGCCTTCAGCCAGCCCCTGGCCTCAGGCCTCTTTGCCCTCACCTCTGGGCCTGCCCACTGGGCTTGCTATGTGCTCCCCTTGCCTCTTAGCGCAGCCAGTTCTCCTTCAGTCTTTAAACTATTACAATTCAGGTATTACCTCCGAGAAGAAAAGTTCATTGATATCTTCACCCCATCCCCCACCACTGGGTCAGGGAGCCCTGATCTGGGCTCTATGAGGTTCTGTGCATTTCTCTGTCTCTGTGTGAATCTTATTGCTCTATGATTGTATTTTGGTTCTGAATTAGACTGTTACTTTCCTAGCGCAGGGGCAAGGTCTCATTCGTCTTTGGGTTTCCAAAGCTGAGCACAAAACCTGATCAAGAAGGTAATTCGTAAATATCTGTGACTGAAGGAGTAAATGAATAAGTGAAAAGTAAAGAGGGAAGGTGAGAGATATTTGGGGCGTCACATCAGGACAACTTGCCAAGTGTCTGGGCAGGGCTGCTGGGAAGGGCAGGTAGCGAGGGTGGCATCCAGGGTGACTCCAGGTTATCTGGTTTGGGACTAGGGAAGGCGAGAATTGTTTTCACTAGCAATACTGACTCCTAATTTATTTTTTTCCCCTCACACTAACCACTTCTCCAACTCTCTGCACACCAACTGAGTGTCCAGCAATTCAACTTGGCCATGGCCGGGCAGCTCAATCGGTTAGAGCGTCGTCTCTAATACACCAAGGTATTTGATCCCCTGTCAGGGCACATACAGGAATCAGCCAATGAATGCATAAACAAGAGCAACAATTGGATGTCCCCCCATCTCCCTTCCTTTCTCTCTCTAAAATCAATAAATCAAAAATAAAATAAAATAATTTAAAAAATTCAATTCAATTCTCGCACTATCTACTTGGAGTCGGCATGAGATTCCACAGGTAGAGCTCACTCCACAAGACTGCCTCTACTTCAGACACCAATCACAAGTCCCAGGGTCTTACCTGTACTTCTGACCAACTGGCTCTAAATTGGGGTTTCCACAAACTCCTTTTCAGGTTCGGTGATTTGTTAGAACAGCTCACACAAATCAAGGAAACACTTTACATTTACCGCTTTTTTTATAAAGGATGCAACTCAGGAACCGCCAGGCAGAAGAGATGCATGGAGCAAAGTATTGGAGGCAGGGCGGCCCAAAGCCTCATGGCCTCTCTGGGTAGGGCATCCTCCTAGCACCTAGCACCTCAGTGCGGTTACCAGCCGGAAGCTCTTTGAACCTGCCTGCGTATAATTGAAAGCAAAAAGGGAATTTATTGACTCACATAAGTGACAACTCCAGGGGGCAGGTCCATGTCTGGATAGAAAGGTCAGGACCTTGACTTCACTCCCAGATGATTTAGTCTCACTTCCTATCTCTAAGTTCCATCGCAGCGAGTTCAGCCTGTGGTGGTGGTGGTGGGGGCGGGGGCAAAACATGGCTACAGTAGCTCCAGCTGCCTACTTTCCAGCTCAATGCCAGACAGAAAGGGCAGGCTTCTTATTTAGATCTAGAAGAACCTGCAACAGTCCAGAGAATCACTCTCTGGAGGCCAGTATGGTTGTTTGCTGGTCCCTTTACCCATCTGAGGTCAAGGGCCAGCAGTAGAGTCTGGTGCCAGATAAGGAGGGATGGGTCCTTGGCGGGTGGGGGAAGCAACAAATGTTCACTATGTGGGGAGGGGCAATGCTCTGAAATCCTGCCAAGGTGGAGCTCGGACAGCACCAGCACAGTGCCTGGTACTTTGCAGCTCTCAGGAAATACTTCCACGTTGCATGAAAATATGGCACTACCAAGCCATGACCTGGGGCTCCAGGACAGAAGCTACTTCCTGGCTTTATGGTCAGTGTGGATCCAAAGGGTGAAGATACCTGCTGGCTGAGTCAAGGTACACAAGTGGGCCTGGACAGGTAGCTTAGTTGGTTAGTGTGTCGTCCTAATACACTAAATTTGTGGGTATGATCCCTGATCAGGACACATGTAAGAATCAACCAATGAATGCATAAATAAGTGGAAAAACACACTGATATTTCTCTCTCTTTCTCTCTTCCCTTCCTCTCTCCCTCTCTCTAAAATCAAATTAAAAAAATACTCTAGAAGCCTGCATGGTATGAGCCCTTTTAATTTGGAATATGTAAATGCTAATCTGCCTCGGGAAATCCAGGCGAGAGGACAAAACACCCAAACATTGGAAAGTTGCGGAGTCAAGAAATCTCTTAAGGTTATGAGAGCCTTAGTCCTTACGCTATGGTTTCCAATTCTCTCTCCTAGATGGAACCTAGGGGGCCAATTTATTAATTTGTTCACTCATCGAATAAAGACTGATTGATCACCAACTTTGGGCCAAATCCTGGAGGAAGAAAGGCGAATAAGGCCCAACCTTCACTGGCCAGAGCGGGGAGAGTGACTAAACAAGTGACCATCCTGAATGTGTAACTGCGAATAATGAAGGTGTCACAGAAGAGCTTTGAAAGGAAGGAGCGGCCCTTTCCCCCCGGCACCGTCTCACCTGTGCCGTCTGTGGGCGGTTTCTCTGCACACTGGGGTTGAAATCGTCTAAATCCACGCCTGGAGCACTGCCCAATATTGCAAACGGGAGGGTAAAGTTGGCATGAATTTTATGGAGAAAAATTTGCCAATAGCTAGCTAAATTTTCCAGCATTTTCTCTTCTAGGAAGATACTTTTATTTGCATGTGTAAGGAATCACATGTGAACAGGGTTTTGTACTACAGTGCCATTGGTGATAACAAACACTGGAGATAAACTTAATGCTCAATGTTAATCACAGAGATGGTATAACCACACAAATAAATGCAGACCTAAAGCGGGTCCTCAAATAATGTTTCCTTCAATGTTATTGTCTAATAACTTGTGACTAGGTGTCGTCGGAACTCTTGCTTATAGGTGCCTGTTTAAATCTTTAGCCTCTGGTAAAATTGGTTTCATTACACGTTGTTTCACTTAAAGTCACAGAACCTAGCCATGACATTAAGTGAGGATTCACTGCATTAAATCAAAGGGTTAACTGTGCGTTGTTCTGGAACATTGACCAAGACATTCTAAGAAGTGAAAAAGCAAGGGCCTGAACTGTGTTACAATATGCTGTCTTTTTTAGAAAAAAAGGAAAAAATATTGCTTGTCTGTATAAACTACACATATACATAAGCTAGTTTAAACTAGCTCTGGAAGGTAACAGATATCTCCTTTAGGGAGAGGGATTGGATGTTCCAGGGATGATGACAGGGAAACTTCACTGTGTACTTCAGTTTTTAATGTATTATCTATTTTTTAAAAAGTACCCCTGTTCTGGCCAAGATGGAGGCATAGGTAGATACGCTTTGCTTCCTTGCACAACCAAAAGAAGGACAACAACCAATGTAAAAACAAAAAAACAACCAGAACTGCCAGAAAACCAAACTGTATGGAAGTCTGACAACTAAGGGGTTAAAGAAGAAACATTGATCTAGACTGGTAGGAGGGGCAGAGATGGGCAGCCAGGTGGACAGGACATGCAGCAAGGTGGTGTTGGGCAGAATGGCGGGTAGGGTGGCGGCTGGCAGACCAGGTGGTCCCGCATTCACGTGCAGATAAACCGGGAAGAACAACCGGGGAGAGAGACAGACCATGCGACCCAGGGCTCCAGCCTGGGAAAAGTAGAGCCTCAGAACCTCTAGAGGTGAAAACCTGTGGGGTTTGTGGCAGTGGGAGAAACTTCCAACCTTACAGGAGAGTCTGTTGGAGAGACCACAGGGTCCAAGAACATACACAAACCACCCACCTGGGAATCAGCACCAGAAGGTCCCAATTTGCTTGTGGGTAGCAGGGGAAGTGACTGAAAGTGGGGCAAGAGCTGAGTAAGTGGCATTGTTCCCTCTCTGACCCTTCCCCCACATATAGCTCCACAACGCAGTGACTTGGGTTGCCCTGGCTTGGCCAATACCTAAGGCTCCACCCCTTACAATGTAACAGGTGCTCCCAGACAAAGAAATATGGCCCAAAGGAAAGAACAGATCAAAACTCCAGAAACAGAACTATGAAGAGATAGCCAACTTATCAGATACGGAGCTCAAAACACTGGTAATCAGAATGCTCACAGGAATGATTGAGTATGGCTGCAAAATAGGGAAAGAAGTATAGGCTCTGCAAGTGAAATAAAGAAAAATATACAGGGGCCCTGGCCAGTGTAGCTCAGTGGATTGAGCTCGGGCTGCAAACCAAGGGGTCGCCAGTTTGATTCCCAGTCAGGGCACATGCCTAGGTTGTGGGCCAGGTCCCCAGTGGGGGCCACATGAGAGGCAACCATACATTGATGTTTCCCTCTCTCCTTCCCTTCCTTTTCTCTAAAAATAAATAAATAAAATCTTTTTTTAAAAAGAAAAATATATAAGGAACCAACAGTGAAGGGAAGGAAACCAGACTCAAATCAATGATTTGAAACAGAATGGAAAAATAAGAATTCAAAAATACAAGGAGTGCCCCGGAGGGTGTGGCTCAGTGGATTGAGCACTGGCCCGCAAACCCAAGGGTCACCTCTTGAGTTCCCAGTCAGGGCACATACCTGGGTTCTGGGCCTGGTCGCAAGTGGGGGTGTGTGTGTGAGAGGCAACCACACATTGATGTTTCCCTCTCTTTCTCTCTCCCCCTCTTGCTAAAAATAAATAAAACCTTTTGAAAATATGTAAAATATTTCTTTTTTTTAAAGTGCAGACATATTTTTTTAGATTTTTAAAAAATTTATTTATCTTTAGAGGGAAAGGGAAGGAGAGAGGCAGAGAAGTATCAATGTATGGTTGCCTCCCGTGCGTCCCCCACCGGGAACTGGCAGGCATGTGCCCTGACTGGGAATCGAATTGCAACCCTCTGGTTTGCAGGCCCACACTCAATCCACTGAGCTATACCAGCCAGGGCTGTAAAATGAGGAGAGGCTTAGGAATCTCTAGTATAACTTTAAACATTCCAACATCTGAATCATAGGGGTGCCAGAAGGAGAATAGGAAGACCAAGAAATGGAAAACTAATTTGAACAAATAATGAAGGAGAACTTCCCCAATCTAGCATAGGAGATAGACTTCTAGGAAGCTCAGAGGGTCCCAAAGAAGTTGGACTCAAGGAGGAACACACCAAGGCACATCATAACCACATTACCCAAGATGAAAGATAAGGAGAGAATCTTAAAGCAGCAAGAGAAAAGGAGACAGTTACCTATAAAGGAGTTACCATAAGATTGGCAGCTGATTTCTCAAAAGATACTTTGTAGGCAAGAAGGAGCTGGAAAGCAATATTCATGAAAGGCCAACACCTACATCCAAGAATACTCTATCCAGCAAATCTTTCACTAGAATGGAAGGGCAGATAAAGTGCTTCCCAGATAAGGTCAAGTTCAAGGAGTTCATCATCACCCAGACCTTATATGAAATGTTAAAGGGACTTATCTAAGAAAAAAAAGATAAAAAACTATAAACAGTAAAATGGCAACAAATTCACAACTATCAACAACTGAACCTAAAAACAAAAACAAACTAAGCAAACAACTGGAACAGGAACAGATTCACAGAAGTAAAGATCACATGGAGGGTTATCAGTGGGGAGGGGGAAGGTGAAGAATGGGGGAAAAGGTATGAGGACTAAGAAGCATAAAATGGTAGGGACAAAATAGACAGGGTGAGGTTAAGAATAGTATAGGAAATGGAGAAGCCAAAGAACTTATATGACCCATGCACATGAACTAAGGACAGGGGTGGGGGAGGATGTTGGTGGGAGGGGGTGCAAGGTGGAGGGAGATAAAGAAGAGGGGAAAAATGGGACAACTGTAATAGCATAATAAATAAAATATACTTTAAAAATAAAAAAAATAAAAGTACCTTTCTTAGCTGAGAGAGAGATGTAGTTTGCATCTCTGGAGGGTGCCTGGCTGATTTTGTGTCAAGGGTCCCTTTATCCTACAGCAGAAGGCCCATTTAGGGGCCCTTCTTCCTCACATTGACTTGGCACAAACCTTTAGCGTTCCCAGAAGCTGTGCATTAGCTTCCATCTCTCTTCTCCACCCCCTGCAACAGGATTTGTTCTTTCACAAACCTTAGTGTTTGGTTTGTGTAAAGCCCTAGGACCCAACCTGCTGGTCACCAGGTTGGTTCCAGCTGCTGGCAGTTGTGTGGACACTGCAGCAGCTCATCTTTACTGCTTGACAGCTGATTTGTAGTCAGCTCAGTTTGGGCCCTGCTGTGGGGCTGCTCCAGTTGTGGGCTCTTCCTGTTTTGTGGGGGAAGTCCCCTTTAAAGCTGGTGCTTAAAGCTGAAACCAAATGTAACGGCCACGGCCACCACAAAGGGAGGGTCTCAAGTTCCTTCTAAATCTTCACTGGAGTCCTTAGGAAGTTCAAGGCCGAGGGTCCTGGAGGAACCCATCTCCTGGTAGTTTCTGTATCTAGATTTGTTTTCCCCCCAGTGAGGGAATTTTGTCCCCTGCCTCTCCTTTCCCACCATGACTTTTATTTTATGATTCCCATTTTAAATTTAGCCAAGAATTGCAGACATTTTTTTAAAGATGAAAAGAAGCCAGTGGGGGTGGGGGTTTTGATGGTGAGAGTGGGGGGAGGATTGGACAGGGGTGAGCGATGGCCAAAAAAGCAGAACAACTGTAACTGAACAACAAAAAATAAAGCAGTATATAAAAAAAGAAGTCACAGGATGATCCCCTCTCTTTCTCTATGAGACCAAAGAGGAGAGATTAGGAACTGACTCTCCCATTTTCCTTAGAAACATTAACCCTGGGGCGGGTAGGGGCAGCTGTTGAGCGTTAGGGTGTGCCTTAGGGGCAGATTGAGCAAATGAGAGTGGCCCCCAGAAGTAAGGCAGCGGGTAGTAAGGCAAGGTAAGGTGAGGACTGTGTGTAGGGAAGCATCTGTTCCAGCCCATATTGGTATGCATAATTTTTTTTGAGTGGGGGAGGCACATGAGATTTTGATGTGAAATTGCATGCATCTTTAAAACATGTGTGTACCCCAAACCAGAGTAGGCCTCCAGGGTACAGCCTTTCCCCTAGGAAAAGTCTGCACTTTTGCTAGTTTTCCCAGCTACCTCTTAGAGGGAAGCCTACAGTCTATGGGGACTGCCTCAGGGTGGTTGCAAGATACTTGAACTTTGTCTTAGTTCTTTGGGGCGGCTATAACAAAATACGATAGACTGGGTAGCTTATAAACAGTGGAAATTTATCTCCCATCTTTCTGGCACCTGAAGTGTCCAAGTTCAGGGAGCTGGCAGATTCTGTGTCTACAGAGGCCTATTTTCTGGTTCCCTTACAGCTGTTTTCTGGCTGTGTCCTTAAGTGAAGGAAGGGAGCTTATGAGGAAGCTCTGTGCGCTCTTTTTGATGAGGGCACTAATCCCATTCATGATGGCTCCACCCTCTTGACCTAATCACCTCCCAAAGCCTCACTGTCTAACACCATCACCTTGGAGGTTAGTATTTCAAAATGTGATTTTCCGGGACACAAATATTCAGACCGTAGCAACCTTGTCCAGGTAAGTCTCCCAGGCCCTGTGGAACTAAAGGGTGTTTTATCAACACGACCTTTCAAGGAGAGGTCAGCCCTGGATTTGAAAGATTTTAATATTTGTTTTGGTTGTTTCTACTATTTTTTCCATGGGTCCCCACCCCAGCCGCATCTGTTAGGAACCTGCTGGGAGCCACACTCCACTGAGATCTGCCTCCTGTCACCCAGCCCCTTATCCATCCACAGCCTTGGAGGCAGCTGAGCTCACCTGAGCTCTGTCCTCCGCCCTGCCCCCACCTGTGTTATGTGGAACTGGTCCCTGTTACCAAAAAAGGCTGGGGACCCTGATTTAATATGTGTTTCTACCATCCAGCATTTCAAAATCATTTAAAATTGCTTATGTCTTTATAGATTACTGAGAGATTCTCTCCCCTGTTCATTGGTTTTGGTAACAGCTATGTTGAAACAAGTCATGCACTGTACGACTTGCCCATTTTGATTGCACAGTTCGTGGCTTTTAGAATAGTCACGAAGCTGTGCAGCCACGGCCACACTCGCTCCCCAAGAGAAACATTCCCCAGCCCCAGGCAAGCTCTACCCTGTTTTCGGTTTCTACTTGCCTCTTCTGGTCAATTCACATAAATTACATTATGCACTATAAGGCCTCTGTGTCTGTTTTTCATTTAGCACAACGTTTTTCAGATTCATCTGTGTTGTACCATGTATCAGTACTTTATTTCTTTTTATTGCTGAATAACATTTTATTATGTGGATATACTAGGTCTTGTTTATTCATCAGTTGCTAGACATTTGGGCTGTTTCTACTTTTTGGCTTTCATGAAGAGTGCTGCTGTGAACATTCCTGCACAAATTTCTTTCAGAAATTTCATGTATCTCTTTATTTATTTATTTGAGAGAGGGAAAAGGATGGAGAAAGACAGGGAGGGAAATATCGGTCGGTAGCCTGTCACATGCACCAGCACTGACAGGGAATGGAACCGGAAACCCAGGAATGTGCCCTGACCAGGAGTCAAAGTGGCGATCTTTCACTTTGCAGAAGGACGTTCAGCCGATGGAGCCACGCCGGCCAGGGCCAAAACGGCTATTCATTGTGGTAAAATATACATAATAGGAAATTTGCTATTTTTAGCACTTTTTGTTCTTGTAGAATATCTTATTCAATATATGAAATAATTTGATTAAATCCATAGAACTGCGTTTGTTTTATTTTCATTTCTTTAAAAAAATTTTGGTAATTATTTTAAACATTGTGGTAAAAGATGCATAACATAAACGTTACCATTTTAACAATTTTACAGTGGAGCGTACAATTCACTGGCACTAAGTAAGTCCATTCCCGGTGCTGTGCAGCCATCACCACCACCCACCTCGGGACGTTTTTATCTTCCCCACATGAAAGTCCACCCATTAAACAGCAGCTCCTGATTTGTCCCTCCTTCCAGCCCGTGGCAACCACCACTGTACTTTGTCTCTGTGAATTCGCCTATTCTCCGTCCCTCATATAAGTAGAATCATACAACATTTATCTTTTGTGACAGGTGTATTTTACTTTACATGAAGTCCTCCAGGCTTATTCATGTCATAGCATGTGTCGGAATGTCATTCTTTTTAAAGGCCGGGTAACATTCCTTTGCGTGTATATACTGTACTTTGTTTATCCATTCCTTATGTACAAACTTTTATGTGGAAATACGTTTTTACTTCTCTTCGGGGATATACCTAGGAGCGGAATTGCTTCTGAGACACTGGTAGGCTGCTTCCCAAAGTGGGTGCACCATCTTGTATTCTCATTAGCAGTGTGTGAGGGTTTCAGGTTCTCTACATCCTTGTCGACACTTGTTATTATCTGTTTTTTAATCATAGCCATCTTAGTGGGTATTCTATTTATATTTGTAAACATGTGAGATAATTAGAAAGGCTTGAATGAGGAAGAAAAAAGCCCCTATAATTCTATCATCCTACCTGAGGTACCTACATTTAACTTTTAGGTCTTACCTTCTTCATTACTATTTATAATATATATGTAATCATACTATATGCATTGTTTTGCAATTTTTTAAAGGTTTTATTTATTTATTTTCAGAGAGAGGGGAAGGCAGGGAGAAAGAGGAGAGAAACATCAATGTGTGGTTGCCTCTCACACGCCCCCTACTGGGGACCTGGCCTGTAACCCAGGTGTGTGCCCTGACTGAGAATCGAACCTGCCACCCCTGGGTTTACAGGCCAGCGCTCAGTCCCCTGAGCCACACCAGCCAGGGCTGCTTTGCAATTTTTTAATTTAACTTACCAATAGATGGTATTTTTCTATGTTCTTAAGTATTTTCTGCTATGATTCGACAATGTAATTTCCTGAAGTGCTATTTTTAGTTCTGTCCCTCATATTTAGGGAGTGTCTCTCAATGTATGCAATTTGATAGGAAGTAGGGCAGACACTAAAAGGTGGGTAGACACTTCACCCCTTGCAACTAGGGGGCTGCCATGTCACCAGGCTCAGCCAATGCAGGCCTGTCCAATCCAGTGTCCCTCAGGTAGGAGGACCTGGAAGGACTGACCCAGAGCTGGCAGACCAACAGAGACTACTCCCAGCAGCCATGGCAGCCGAGTGCAGATGGCAGCTTTAAGTAAGTTGACTGAGATCTGAGCTGGTAACGAGCAGACCTAACCAACTCCAGATCTTGACCATTAACCATCACCAATTTAGGGCTTTTATTGAGATTTCCCCTGCCTTGACTCTGTGGTGGGAACTACGGAAGTGAGCCAAAGCCCTAACTGGGATGCTCCCCCTCATCTACAGTGGTGGTGAGTTTTCACCGTATTTTTAAAGTTACGTGTTTTCATGACTGTTGTTAGGAACATGATAAAAGACATAGAGGAAGAATGGGAAACCAAGGGGCTGGCATTTTCATGAGCTGGCTCCCACTCCTGTTTCAGGGACAGGTCCCTTCCCCAGCCATGGCCCCAGAACTTAGGCCCTGGTTCCTGCCTCTGCCCACAGAGCAACACCACCAGGGCAGCCAGCTGCCAGAGGAGCAAAGCAGTTAGAACCTCCACCGGGGCCTGTGGGAGCTGTACTCTACCCTCCCTGATTTATTTCATTTTTTCCTAATACAGTTCTTTCTTTCATCTTCACCAAGGACATGCTTATTGATTTTAGAGAGAGGAAAGGGGGAGAGAGAGGGCAAGAAACACCAATGTGAAAGAGAAACGTCAGTCAGTTGCCTGTCTGTGCCCCAACCAGGGGTGGAACCTGCAACCTAGGCATGCGCCCGGACTGGAATTGAACCCACGACCTTTCGGTTTCCTGGTGGACACACCAACCAACTAAGCCGCACCAGCCAGGGCCCAATGTAACTTTTAATTAATTTATTGCATGTCCTACTTTAGGAAGATTCATGTTAGAAAGAAAGGTGAATTCTTAGCCGCCTAACCCACATCATTCATGGGAAGTACCTGTTTGTAGAGTATTGGAAATATAAGACCAGAAGCTCCTTTCACAAGTGTTTTCCACACCCCTGCCCACCCCATCTGTAGATAACTGTCCATCTAGGGCAAGACTCTGGAAGAATCCACTCTGCACTCTTCCAGCTTGCGAGAGGATGGAGCACTGAGCTGGGCCCTGGAAAATGCCATGTCTGGCACTAAGGACATTTTCCTTGTCTGTTTTAGAGAAATACTGCAACCTTGCCATGTGTCCATTGGAGGTGAATGATCTTCAACTGACCTCAAAGCAAGAGACCAGCTTTACACAGGACAACAGTCCTCCTCCCTCCCTCCCAACCACTCAGGCCTCAGGCATGGGAGGGGCTCGACCTACAGTCCCCGGGTAGCCTGGAGCCCAGTGCTACTAGTTGTCCCTCTGTGCAGCCTTGAAGACTACAGACTGATGAAACAGGTGAGGAAACCCCTTAAAGTTAGCTGCAACCCGTTCTGGGGTGCAGACACAGCCTTCTAGGAAGGGCCAGTTCCTGAAAATAAAGACATGATGGTCCGCGATGTACAGCTGCCAGGCCACAGGCAACAATGGGGTGTCCATCCTGCCGCCACTGCCCTGCCCTCCGTCCTCTATAACTGGCTTCCTAGTGACTGAGCAGCCCTGGAATGGAGAGCTTCGGAAGCACTGTTCCTGCTGCAGAGAACAGAAAGATGAGCTCCCTCTCACAGTTGAGCACATAGCTGTCATGCTGAAACAGATACAAGGGGTTCCAACTGGAAGAAATGTCACCAGAAATAAGAGTCCACAGTTCAATAATTTTTAAATTCAAGCTATGACCTTGGGTGGATATTCCCTAACTCTTGGCTGGTTTAAAATTGACAATCCTAAGCCAGGGGTTGGTATATTATGGCTTTCTGGCCAAATGCAGCCTGCCACTTGCTTTTTTAGGACCTGTAAGGTAGAATGGTTTTTACATATTTAAATGGTTGGAAAAAAGCCATCAGAGGAAGGATAGTATTGCAGGGCTTGCAAAAATTACACGTACTTCAAGTATCAGTATTTATAAAGTTTTATTGGAACAACAGCCCCGCTGGTGTGTGGATTGTCTGTGGCTGCTTTGGTCCCAGGACAGCAGAGCTGAGTAGCCGCCACCCAGATGGCAAGGCCTCTAGAGTCTCTTTGCTTTCTGTCCCATTGCAGAAAGAGGTTGCTGACCCTTGACCTAAGTGATCAAGTGACTTTTTCACATCTTCCTGGAGTAGTTTTGCAAATACCTCATGGGTGGAAAGGGGACTAGGAGATGGGTGGAAAGGGGCCCTAGGAGGTAGCATTGGTCAAAGCTGGGTTTATAATGGTTCCTCGAGTAACTGAATAAATGGTTTTTGGCCAAGGCAGGTGTCAGATTTCAGCAGCTTTTTGAGTGAAACTATTTTGGCCAGGTGAGGTAGAATTGAACTTTGAAGTCCCCTTTGCCTGTGCACTCACAGGAATGTGGAACTACCTGCTGAGGAGAATCCTGGCCCTTTCAGCAGCTACCGCCTTGGAGAAGAGGCTGCTAATCACTACCTGGAAATCCTAGGCTCAGTCTCCGTAATGATATGTGCTTCCTTCTACACAGCCCAGCTTCAGAGAAATGTGCAGCAGGCTACATTTCCTTTAGTGTTACAGCCCAGTCTCTGTATTCTACAACACCCCCCCCCCCCAATCACCACCATCACCACCATCTGCCATTATCATCACTATCACCAACACTACTATAACAGGGCACAGGCAAGGGGGGGTCCCAATAGGGATTTGGAATGGGGTCCAGAACTCAGGGTGTCCAGGAAGTATTGGGAAAAAATATATATATAGGATGTCCTCACCCCCAGAAGTCTAAGCTGGGGGATAGGACACACAGAGCAGGGCCATTCGGAGCTGTTTTGTACAGTAACGGCTTTGCAGCTAACCTCTGGCCTGGTCATTTAACATATCTATAACCTTTAACTGGTTTCATGGATATGGTAAATAGCTGTGGCCATGCTCTGAGCCAGGGAAATGGGAGTGACTTCAACCCATGATGTAACTGGAGGCAGCTCCCTCTGGTTACAGAGCCTGCATGAGAGCTTGGAAATGATTGGCTCCACGCCATGGGGCCACACCTGCCCAGACTCATTATGGCAGCCCAGAAAAGCTGGAAGAATACAGGAGTGATGGCAGATGTAACTGATTGTGGGACAAGTTGGAAATGGGGCTACAGATGAAGATTGGCACTGGGATTTAAATCCAGGAACGGCAACCATGCAGTTTTTTGTTGGGACCACGCAACTTTGGCGAGAGTCAGGACCCCGCGGCTTTGGAGTGCTCCCTTTAGCCACGTGGCTCAGGAAGCAGGAGAGACTTTGCCTGGAAGAAAAGGGGTGAAGGGGCTTTTGCTGGTGGGCTATGAGAAGGTGCCACATGGTTTTGGATTAACTGAAAATAACGATTATGACACAGCTGATGGTGCTGGGAACTGATGGCCTACCTGAGCCATGGACTCTTCTTTTCCTGAGATATGGTACCCCGGACTGGGCAGAGGGGAGAAGGAAGGACTGTAAGCATTTGTGGGTATTTAAAAGACTTTAGTATTTTAATGAAGCCATTAAGTTATTACTCTAAGTCTGTATAACTCTTTGAATAAATAATTCATTTCCTTTTCACCAGTCTCTGGCCTTGAGAGATGTCTTTCCCTGATGGCGGTCAAGGAGAACCTAGTATGGGGCAGGGGACCCCAGAGCACAAGGCGGGTTCATTCAGTACTAGTATATCATTCGGCCTGCTCCCTGGGGGTTGTGTCTGTAACACCACCCCACCAGCACCATGACTACCACCATCCCCAATGTCAGCACCGTTACCACCACTACTGCCATCATTCCTACCATTGCCACTACCACAGTACTACTCCCACACTAATTACCCAGATCACCTTGCAACTGCATGTCTAGAAGAGACTTAACTGCTGTGAGCCCTCAAGGACATTTTAATGTGAAGTTACAATGGCAATTATGAGGAATGTTTCACTTAGAGAAAAAAATGAGATAAATAAAAAGGACATTAATGCAGTTAAAACAAAGGTTTAATATGGCACTACCAACGGCTAAGTGGGCCAATTGACCCTCTGTCGGCCCCTGCCAATTAAAGGGTCCTGCACAAGTCTGCTTTATTTATACCAGTATGAAGAAATTTGAAAGACTGGAAGGAAGAGATTACAATGAGAAACCTGGCCAGTAATCACTTGGGGTAGCAGTCAGGCTGGTTATATCAAGCACAGGTGATAACAGGATCAAGGTCATTGGCTTAACTTTTTGCTGGGGACCCAAAGCCTTTTCAGTCGAGAGTGGGTAAAATGGTCAGGAGATAAAAAAGAACTTTCCAAAACTCCTTCATGTGAAATTCATAAACTGGTACCAAAACCCACTGGTGAAGCCCTGACTTGGGCTATTATATCATTAGAGTAAAAGAATTTTAAAATGTAAGGATTGATACAATTATGAAGTTGGAATGTTTAAACAAGTTTATGCTAAAAAAAAAAAAGAAGTTACAAGAAGTATGTCAGCCCTAATCGGGTGGCTCAGTTGGTTGGGTGTCATCTCAAAAAGTGAAGGGTCATTGTTTCGATTCTGATCAGGGCTCATGCTGGGGTTGCTGGTTCAGTCCCCATTTGGGGCACATACAAGAGGCAACTGGTCAGTGTTTCTCTCACATCGAGTTCCTCTCCCTGTCTTTCCCCCTCTATTCTCTCTCTAAAAATAAATAAATAGCCTTGGCTGGTGTGGCTCAGTGGACTGAGTGCCATGCTGCAAACTGAAAGGTCGCTGGTTCAATTCCCAGTCAGGGCACATGCTTGGGTTGTGGGATTGGTCTCCGGTAGGGGGCATGCGAGAGGCAATTGGTTGATGTATCTTTCACACATTGATGTTTCTCTCCTTTTCTTTCTCCCTCCCTTCCCCCTCTCTAAAAATAAATAAATACAATATGAAAAAAATAAAAAGACATTATATCAACTTTAATTGAGCATTTTACCTGATTGCATCATGGAAGTAGAGATTATATCTCACTGGGGAACTGGGACAAAAAGACCTTCAGTTTTTTCCTTTAACTGTCAGAAAGAAAGACTCTAGAGGTAGTAGTAAACTTTGCACCCTCTCGGGTCCATGGAATTGTTTACTACGGCTAGAAATACTTACTGCTTGTTTCAGCTGAAAGCTGTCAAGATATTTGAAAGGATTTAATAACTTTCTGATTAGAAATTTGGCCAAATCGGAAGCTCCTATATCTAAGGTTTGGTTCAAAGAGTACTCAGTTTGTTGCCTTGTTTGAGTGTTGTGTGTCAGTCTTGTTTTGTGTGTACTTTGTTTACTGGCTTGAAAGTGAGAAGCAGGGTTTCTGCCCCAACCCCTTCTCCTCCTCTCTCTTCTGCATCTCTGCACGCATGGCAGCCACCGCCTTGTGCTCAGGCTCCATGCTAGCACCTTCTTCGTCTAGGAAAATCTGCTGCTTTCAATTCAGGCATTCCGGAGCCACTCTTTACTCTATGAGCTTGCCAACTTGATTGTGCATGCCCGCTTTCCATATTCTGTTTGTGTTTGTCTACAAGTCCCCCTTAAGGGGCATCCTTGAAGGAGAGAATCTAAGGCTTCTTGCAAACAATGGAATGAATTCTTTAACTGATTATAAATTAATTTTTCAAGGGCTTTAAGAAATTGTTACAACATGCAAAGCTTTGGTCATCTGAGCTAAATCTTAACTTAGTCCACCTACCAGAAACATAATTTGGATCCAATATTTTTCTCTGAGTTCTGCATTGTACGTGAGGCAAAAAGCTAGCATTTCAAAATGAAAGGTATGAGATTTCTGTCCTCATTTATCTGTATGTTTATATATGCCTATGTATGTATATTCTAGATATGATATTACTGATTATCATATTATTATCATACATATTATCATACATATAATATTATGTAATATTAAATTGGCTTAATCACCCTAGCTGGTGTGGCTCAGTGAATTGAGTGCTGGCCTGCTAACTAAACAGTCACCGGTTTGATTCCCAGTCAGGGTACATGCCTGGGTTGTGTGGGCCAGGTCCCCAGGTAGAGGCATGCAAGAGGCAACCACACTTTGATATATCTCTTCCTCTCTTTCTCCCTTCCTCCCCCCTCTCTAAAAAGGAATAAAGTCTTTAAAAAAAATAAGTAAATTGGCTTATACCAATAAGTGCTTATATAAGAATTCTCAAACATATAACAGAAACCCCAGCATTTTTTAGAATCACATGAACTAGAAAATATTTCATTTTAAAGATGGTCTGAGTTTGCTTTGGATAAATAGGCACACCTTTAGAGCCATCAACATTGAATAACACTTTCATCTGCCTGGGTTTATTAGTCAAATAAATTTATATTATCTCCATTGCAAAATTTGTCAGCAATAAAAATAACTTAGTATGATGAAATTTGCATAAGTAATCTAAACTTAATTGTAAATCAAATAAATCTAAGATAAGAAGTTTCTTTTCAATGAACTCTTCAACTTAAACATGGTTATCTACAGAGCCTGACCACTGTCCACGCTCTGCCATGCTACCAGCCATGCTGCTTTGCTGCCTCCTCCTTGGTTGCCGCGTGCACCAGGACCATGCCTACCCCAGGGCACAGTTGCCCTGGCCCCTGCTGTGGGCCAGGGACAAATGTCTTTTACCTTTGCATCACCCACGCAGGTCTTCAGTGGCACCAGTGTCAGGCGGGTGGACATGCCTGTGCAGATGGGAGCCTTTGGGGTCCTGGCAGCCCACACGCCCACCCTGCAGGTCCTGCTGCCCTGTGGGGCGTTGTCCACACTGACGATGGCGCCACCTCCAAATACTTGGTGAGCAGCAGCTTGGTCACAGCGAAGGCTGATTCATCAGTTCAGTTACTGGGCGAAGAGGCAGTGATGCTAGACATGCTGGACATGGGGGAGAAGGCGCAATGGGACTGTCGGGAGCAGCAGCTGAGGACGCAAGAGCCGAAATCCAAATCCTCATGGAGGCCCCCAAGCTCTGATGGAGGCCCTGCAGTGGGCCAGATCTCTGCTCCCCCTTCCCCCACCCCTCCCCGCCTTCCCGGACACCCCGCCTTCTGGCTGCCACCAGGGACCGCACCCCATGACATGGTTTTCTAAATCTCTTTGGTCACCTGATACTTGAAAGTTTTGCTAGCTAAATTAAATGACGGATATTCATGGCATGTCTAGACCGTTTCCAAATAAGATAATGAAACATTAACTACTGAACATAGGTTTGTCAACTTTTTGTTTCTTGTTATAGAGAAAGATATTTGGGTCTATTAGTAAGCATGTCTTCTGCCACAAAAAAATTTTTGGTACTTCGAAAAAATATATTTCTAGAAATTATAAAATGTGTTCATTAATATACCAATCTAAATAATGCCGGTGTCACATAGAGTTCAAAATTGTTTACTTAGTTTATACTAGAAATTAAGCTTTTAAAACCTTTAAAGGTTGAGGATTCTAATATATAACTGAAGCTACAGAAATGAATAAAAATAGGGAAAAGAACCATATATGAGAAAAACAGTATGAGATATGGAGATGTATTCCTGAGAGAAAGGAAATAAATTTTATGCTAATGTAAGGCTGGTTATTTCAGAATGAGAAAGAAGAAAAACAGGAAAAATATTTGAATATAAAATAAGCTGTAGAATGTTTCTGGAAAAGGAATCTTGAAAAAAGGAAATTCTATGTGAGGTCAAACCAATAAGATTGAAATAAATCTAATCAAGCGAATTTAATTATCAAAAGTAAGGTGATACAAAGTTAGAATTTGGTTTCTCTCTCTGCTAAAAGGACTGTCGGTCTGCTACTAATCTTGTAAAAAAGGTTTTCTGCCTAGAAAGCAAAGCTTCTGTGTTCTATCAAAATAATTTTGTGCCCTGGCTAGTGTGGCTAAGTGGATTGAGTGCTGGCTTGCAAACCGAAAGGTTACCGGTTCAATTCCCAGTCAGGACACATGGCTGGGTTGCAGGCCAGGTCCCCAGTTGGAGGCGTGAGAGAAGCAATCAATTGACGTATCTCTCACACATCACTGTTTCTCTCACTCTCTCTCTCCCTCCCTTCCCCTCTCTCTAAAAATAAATAAATAAAATCTTTAAAAATATTCCATAAATATATGAAATTGCTGGAAATCTGAGATATTCTAGCATAAGCTGTCAGTCATCAAATTGAGGGACACTCTAAGACAGGGGCGTCAAACTCATTTTCATTAGGGGGCCACATCAGCCTTGCAGTTGCCTTCAAAGGGCCAAACGTAATTTCAACTCCTTAACAGTTAAGGAGTAGTTACATATACACAGTCCTGAAACCTTTGAAGGCAGCCTCGAGGCTGATGTGGCCCCCGGTGAAAATGAGTTTCACACCCCTGTTCTAAGAGGACCGAACCTGAGTATTGGATCATAGGATGAAGTCCATTGTTTTTGCGAAAATGAACCTTCATTTCCAGACTTCTGCCATCCTGATGTTCTTGTAACATGGCGACAGCCTGTTCCTGAGTCAGAGAAATGAAGCTGGGTCAACAATGGCTGTAAAGTAAAGCAATGGTCAGGCCATGGGAAACCCAAGTGGGTGGCTTGGATCTTCCCAGCTCCCTGGCATTATCTTTTTGGTTTTTGCATTCCTTCATCCACCCTAACACATTTGGGGTGGACTTCATTCAGCAGCCGCATAGTCTGGTTTATCAATATGTTCTTGTCATTGTGTGTATGCTTACTGGATGAGTTGAAGAGACTGATACCATTACAATGGCAAATAAACTGTTAGATGTGTTTTCCATCTGGGGTACGTTAGGTATCAGAGGTGGCTAAGAAAGGACCCAGGGCCAGAAAAGTCCAATTAAGGGCTTTTATTGGAGGTGGGACATGCAGACAGGGGGGCTGCGAGGGCAGCCCCAAGGGAAAGGGTAGAATAGCTTTTAAGGTGTGTAGCAGACCCCCCGGGAGGGCGAGTTGCCCTGCTGCTGTGCTCCAGGTGTCCTGGGTATCTGATGGGGAGGGCTGATCCTGTAGAAAGCTCCAGGGAGAGGGGTGGGGCAGTGAGGATTCAACCAGCAGGATTCCAGCAGGATGCCAGCGGCTATGCCTCAGTTGCTTCTGCGATGGGGAACCTCATGGTCAGGTATTTAGGTGGTGGTGTGTACCATCTTTGTCCAGCATAGGCAGTGGCTTAGGCCCATGTCCCAGTACTTTCTAACATGGTGTACCTTCCAAAATATCCAGTGAATGGGATACGCACTTCACTGAGAAAATTATATGAACCTTGATGGACATCCTGGCAAACATCTTAGAATTATCACTGACCCTTTACCCTCAATTATCAGGCAAGGTTGAGAGAAATAACAAGAAAACTAGATTCAAGCTGAACAAGTTTAATTACACAGGACTGAATAAACTGACGAGAAGGGTTACACTTTTATGATTTTTAAATTTGAAATATTGATGATATTTAAAATCTTGTTTTTCATCTATAAGGCATTTATTTTTCTTTCTCTTCTACTACCTGTGACTTAAGGCATTTTGGTAAATTATACCTTTGTAAGCAAAAAATATCGAAACATATTTTTTTCTCTTTACTTGATTCTCCAGAATTTGGAAACTCTTAATGAGTATTTTTATTTTCATGGCAATGCTTATTTGCCCAAGTTTATAAGACTCTGTTCTCTTTATGACAGCTTGTAATTATGAACTGGTTTTATTACTAAGGTTTTTTCTGGAATTTCATATTTGAGAGAGACATATAAAATCTCAGATATGACCAGAAAGTTTTAAGAAATTAAGATAGATGCTTTGGAAGCCAATAAAAGCACTTTGTGGGAAAACAGGCTGGGACCCGGTTGACATGGTTCACCTGGAAAGACAGCAGTCTTTCCAGGTGAGGAATGAGAGTTGCTTCTCGAGAGATGTGAAGAAAGAATCTCAGGCTACCTTGGGGACCCTGAGAAGAGGGGAACTCATTTGGTATTGCAGGTAATATCTGAGGGAAGATCCTTGCTTCCGCTTTTCTGACCTTGAGAGGTGGTTTTTCTGTTTTGTTTGTTTTTGTTTTTGTTTTTTAGAGAGAGGAAGGGAAGGAGGAAGAGAAACATTGATATGAGAAACGCTAATTGGTTGCCTCTTGCACATGCCCCAACCAGGGGCTGAACCCACAACCGAGGCATTTGCCCTGACCAGAAATCAAACCGGTGACCCTTTGCCGGGTGATGTCCAAACAACTGAGCCACAACGTTCAGGGAGACAGGCATTTTTAAGTTCAATCTGATGATTCCTTATGAAAAATTACAGCAAAGCAGATTTTCTTTAAAAAGAAAAACATAATCAGGACAGGTTATGTCCTGATTGGTGTGGCTCAGTGGGTTGGGTGTTGTCCTGCAAACTGAAAGGTCATCGGTTCAATTCCCGGTCAGGGCACAGGTCTGGGTTGTAGGCCTTATTCAGGCCAGGTCTCTGGCTGGGGTGTGCGAGAAGCAATCAAATAATGTTTCTCTCCCTCTATTCCTCTCTCCCTTCTTCTCTAAAAAGTTAATAAATAAAATCTTTCTTTAAAAAAAGCTTATGTGGTTAATTACTATTCTTGATGATCTTATAAAAATAAGGGCCAAGTTTATTGAAAGTTAACTTATTTTGCAAGTAAATTAGCTTTCATTTGGTTACCTTTGATAAAACTGGGGGTAATTTTTACAAAAAAGATTTTATTTATTTATTTTCAGAGAAAGGGAGAGGGAGGGAGAAAGAAAGGGAGAGAAACATCGATGTGTGAGAGACACATCAGTCAGGTGCCTCTTGCACACCCACAGCGGGGGACCTGGCCCACAACCCGGGCTTGTGTCCTGATGGGGAATCGCACCAGTGACCTTTCAGTGTGCGGGCCAGCAGTCCAGTCCACTGAGCCACACCAGTCAGGGCAAAATTGGGTGATCTTAAAGAGAAAATGTGTTTTGGTAGAAACTATAAATTTGTGGATATGAGATTCTAAGGTCTTTCTGAGTTTTTTTTCCTAAATTTTCTACCTACCCACTGGATCGAATCCTGCATTTTTCCAGTTTTCTGAAATATTGGGCTGTCCCTCTCTGAACTAACATTTTCACATTTCTGTGCTTTGCCTCGAAATCACTGAGAAATAAAATGGCCCTTTTCTCAAAGCCAAGCAAGCTGAAGGGGGATGGACAACTTGATCTAGACTTTCGAGAAATCATCACAGCTGCTCATCTGGGGACAACCTTTGTGCCTGCTACACACGGGTCCCCAGAGACATTCAGATTGAAGACCAGGAGAATTTATCAGGCTGTCGCTGCCTGCCTTCGTTCTGTCTGAAGATGACTTCAGACGGACATCTGGAAGTCCTCTTGACTGCCTGCCTTCAGAACTCAGAAGCTGGAATTTTAGTCTGCCCAAATCACTGACTTTGGTTTGTCTTTTGTTTCCATAGAGGTGCTTTCTATTTAATACTTGATTGCTTGCACCACAGGCTTAAATTTGGAAGACCACCACCATTACTACCTCTTGAACTGAGACACAACTCTCATTGAACTTTTCTTTTCTTTTTGAGGTGTTATTATTTCTTTTTAGAGAGAGGGAAATGGAGGGAGAAAGAGAGGGAGAGAAACATCAATGTGTGGTTGCCTCTTATAGGCCCCAAACTGAGGACCTGGCCTGTGACCCAAGTATGTGCCCTAGACTGGGAATCAAACTGGGGACCCTTTGCTTTGCATGCTGTCACTCAATCATCCACTGAGCCACACCAGCCAGGGCTGAACTGCACTTTTCTTAAGACAGAGACTGGTTTAATGAGATCTAGAATAATCTCCCAACCCAGCTTCTGGAATGTGAAACTTCCAAGAAATTTTCAGAGGAGAAAACTATGGGGGTTCAGAACGAGTCACTCAGATATATGTCTCTTTGGTTTGCAGATTGTTTGGAGTTTAAGGCAACTTTAGCTGCAGGCTCAAGAGAAAATTCTGCCCCTTCCTTAATTAACTACCTAGAAGAACCTGAATTAGGGGTCTTGCCCATAAAAAGAGATTATCAGACATAACCTCTTTTGACTGGTCTGTAGGGCAGGGAAAACTTCTGTTTACTAAGTATCTGCTCTTATTATCCTGCAACAACCCTTTGAGGTCTTCGAAGCACCTTACCTTGTCCTTACCTCAGAATGTCCTACATACCTCAATGCCCCTTTATATCTCGGAACCTCTCCTGCATGGGGGGGTCTCTGTATGCGGGATTCCCATACAAATGTACGCAATGGGGGACTCAGATGTTGGAAAAGTTTTAGTTTCAGGTAACAGATAATAAGCTCAGTAATCAATGTACGTGAAGAGCTATTGTGGAGCGGAAGGTAGGACCCACCCTGACTCCAGGAGACCACAAGTACACCCACCTCTGTGCTTCCGGAGGACTGTAAACAATCAAGATGATATCTGAGCCATGGTACCCCAGGGTGGGACACCCAGGACACAGAGGAAAGAATGCCGAAGCTTTTTATCTGATTAACTTTTCCCTGAATTCCAAACCTCTTCGCTACACTTTTCTTCTCTTTGTAAAAAGGGTCAGTTTAAAATGGAATTTAAGATGGTCTGTTAGGGTACAAACCCACTGTCTTCTCAGATCACCAACCCTCTAAAAAAAGTGCATATAAAAATTCTATCCCTGCCTCTGCTTATTGGGTCTGGTAGGTGACAGGCAGCACGAACTCTGGCTTTTCCAGTTTTATAGGTATTAAATTTGGTTATCTTCTCGTTAATTTGTCTCACGTCTATTTGATTATTAGAACAGCCAAAAGAATCTTGCGGGTAGAGGGACATTTGTTCCTCCTCAACAAGAGTGAATCTTGAATTTGGGCGGTGTCGGCCCTCGAACTCTGTCCTTCCTCTTCAGTACTGTGTTGGCTCTGCCGGACCTTTTGCCTTTCCATATGAAAATCAGAATCCGTTTGTAGAGATTCACAAAATAACTTATTAGGATTCTGATTGGCATTGAATCTATAGATCAGGTTGGGGAGAAATCCCACCTTTTGACAGGGGAACTCAGGAATTAAAGACTGTTGCCGAACAGCAATTTGGGTCCCACTGCCACAGCCACCCTCTGGGCAAAATTCCAGAGGCGAAGGTTTGGTGGTAAAGGAGAAGTTTTTATTCAAAAGCTTCACAATTTTAGAATAACAGCTTTCCACATGAATTAGTCACTTGGGCATAACAATTAAGGCTAAACTCTTTAATGCTGAGTTCTCCTAACATTCCCCCTATTAGTTTTAATTATCTTATTTCTACAGGGTTAGTCTCTAAACGATCGTCCAGGCATCCTCTAGGAAGAAGAGCCCGCAAGCCAGAGCCAGCCAGTCTGAGAGCCAGAGAGCCTGAGAGTGCTTCTTTACTTCCATCTTCTTGCCCATAATGCCATGCCCTCCCTCTGCAGGCATTCAGCATCTCAGGTAGTCCTGTCCTAGACTGTTTATCATTGCCTTGGAAAACTCTCTATGGCCCCTCCCTACTTCTCAGTGATCTGATCAGATCTCTCCGAATCAATTTTAGCCCTAGTTGACATGTTTAAGTGACTAATGCATGTGGGAGTGTTATAGGAAAACGAAGCAACCAGACACCGAGGGATTCTGGAGTACAAGGTTCATTGTTTAACGTGCACGGGGCCCAGAGGAGTCATTTCCAAATTCTGAGCCCTGAACAAAGGATTCTTGGGGAATATATGGATTAGGGGGTCTTCCTGTCTACATGACAAACGTGGGATACAGAAACAGAATGTGATAATTGTTCTATCAGCGGGGGTGCCAGTTCCAGTCCTCACTATCTGGCCACCCGCCCTCCCAGACGGCCCCATCATTCTCTCTAGGGCACCTGGGGCCTGGGCAAATAAAGGTTAAACAGAGGTTTTTCAAAGTTTCCCATATCAGAAGAACTGGAATGCATGACCAGGTGATTCTAGGAAGTCAACAAGCAATTCAACCTTTGTGGCCCAGGGGGGCTGCAAGCCCGGGAGCGGGTATCTGAGCCATTGTGTTCCAGGGAGGGAATGCCCACAATGCGGATAAAGAATCGTGGATCAGCAGATAAAGAAGTACTGGGAAAATTGCCTGCTGGACTGCAACTCTTACGTGATTAACCTTTTCCCAAGTCACTTACCTACCCTTTTCTTCTCCATGTAAAAAGGTCGGCTTGAGACGAGATGTTAAGGCACTTTTTAGGGTACGTAAGGTGCTACCTACTGACTTCCCAGATCTCTGGCATATGAATAAAGCACCCATAAATATTCAATCCTTGTCTCTACTTATTGGTTCTGGTACTGACAGGCAGCATGAACGCTGACTTTTCCAGTTTCCAAGTTCTCTCTGCACACGCTCTGGCTTCATGACAGATGGTTTTCATCTCTTGTCTCTGTAAAAGCAACTCAGTATCTTATTAAGTAAACTAGGACCATTTTGAGCTGGTTCTGCAGTTACCCCATGACACGGATACTTAACTACTGTGTTACAGTTGCCTACAGTATTCAGTACAGTAGCATGCTGTACAGTTTTATAGTTTAGGAGCTGCAAAGAAACAATTTGTCACCCCAGAATGTATCTCTTTGGAGTAAGAATTATTTTAGGCTGGTTACTGTTAAGAAACAGCAGGCATGGGAGAAGCTCTGAAAACCAAGAAGCCTTTGTAAACGACACTTTTATTTGTAAGCAAAATCTCTTTTATTTGTAAAACTGTATCTTTTGCTGTACCCGGAAGAGGGTGATGACCTTATCTCTAGAAATGCAGAAAGCACCTTAAATCTGCATAACAACTGTACCCTTGTTATTGTGCTTTTCCTGGTAACCTCCCATTTCTGACTATTCTCACCCAAAAACCCCTTCTTTCATCTTCAGCCAAAGGTGGTATTTAAGGGGGTGGCTTCAGCTATAGAGGTTAGTTTTCCTGGGCATCTCTCATGTCTGTGTTACAGAATGGACCTGTGGCGGGGGGGGGGGGGTGTCTCTCCGTACTGTGGTTCTTTGCCCATCACCCTTAGGAATTGTGGCTCTCAGTGCCAGAGGATGGTAAAAAGGAAAGGAACTGTTTATTCAAAAGTTATACAGGTTTAGGGTAATGACAGAATGTCACTGTTAAAATCCCAAAGTCCCCTAAAACACCTGCGAATACACACAGTCCTTCCTCCCCCAATTGCCCAGTCAAGCCAGTCTCAGAACATGCCAGTCAGAAGTACCATCCTCCAGAAGAGAAGGAACAGAAGTCCGCAGCTCACTTTGATACAGGGTGCAGCCAGGGGGGGCCCCCCAAAAAAGATTTGGAATGGTGTCCAGAATTCAAAGTGTATAGAAATATTGGAGAGACATATAAGATGTCCTCACCCCCCCCCCCCCAGGGGGAAGAAAGAATGGAGCCAGGGCCATTGAGAGCTATTTTGCATAGCAACAGTTTTGGAGCTAACCTCTGGAGGAATGGTTATTTAACATATCTATAACCTTTAACTGGTTTCATAGATATGTTAAATAGCAGTGGCCAAGTTGGGAGCCAGAGAGAAGTTGGTGGCAGGGACTCAGGAGTGGGTAGCTGGGACTCAAGATGGGATCTATGAGCTGTTCTCCGGAGTGAGAAGGGCTTGGACTCAGGAGGATGTAACTAAGGTCTGCACTCCTGAGTGAGAAGGGCTTGAGGACTCAGGATGTAACGAGGGGCTGCGCTCCTGAGTGGACTGGGACTCAGGATGTAACTAAGAGCTGCTCTCCTGAGTAAAAGGGAAAAACCACGCAGCTTTGCCAGAATGGAGATCCCTGCAGCCAGGTGAAGAAGACAGCCACATGCTTTTGGTGGAGTGCGGACTCCTGCAGCTTTGGTAGAAGAGGCCCACGCGGCTTTGGGGTGCCCCCTTTGGCTGCGGGGCCTGAAAAAGCAAGAGAGACTTTGACTGGAACTGGGTACAAAGGACTCTTGCCAGTGGACCATGAGAGGGTACCACAGTACTTTGGATTAACTCGAGATCCTGCACAGTGACACAGCTGACGGTGCCAGCGGCCTGCAACACAGACGTGTGCTCTTTTCCTGATTTACGGTACCCAGAGTTGGGACAGTGGGAGAAGGGAGCGCTGTGTGGGTGTAGGTGTATACTTAAAGGACTTTAATATTTCAGTGGAGGCATTAGGCTTGAATAGCATTAAATAAACATTTTGTTTCCTTTTCACAAATCTCTGGCATTAAGAGATGTGTTTCCAATTGGCGGCGGACAGAAGGGCCCAGTAGATTTTAGTATTTTGTTTTTGGGAGGGGCCCCTGTTGTATAGCAGTTTTGGGCATCCCTAGGTGGGCCAAATATTGTCTGCCCCTCCCACGGACCTCCTCTTGTTCGGTAACAACTTCTCCCGGTTCCTCCCGGTGAACTGTGCTCTGCCGGCCAGGTCTCCCGCAGTCCTGGCACCATCAGCTGTGTGGCTGCCATGACCTCCAGTTCTTAATCTAAAACCATGTGGCACCTCCTCACGGCCCGCCAGCGAATGTCCTTTTGATACAGGGTGCAGACAGGGGGGCCCCCAAAAAAAGATTTAGAAAGGTGTCCAGAATTCAAAGTGTATAGAAATACTGGAGAGACATATAAGATGTCCTCACCGCCCCCCCCCCCCCAGGGGGAAGGGATGAATGGAGCCAGGCCATTGAGAGCTATTTTGCATAGCAACAGTTTTGTAACTAACCTCTGGAATGGTTATTTAACATATCTATAACCTTTAACTGGTTTCATAGATATGTTAAATAGCAGTGGCCAAGTTTGGAGTAGAAGGGGGACTGAGAAGTTGGTGGCAGGGACTCAGGATGGAAACTAGGGGCTGTGCTCCTGAGGGAGAAGGAACTAGCAGAGACTCAGAATGTAACCAAGGGCTGCTCTCCTGAGTGAGTGGACTGGGACTCAGGAGGATGTAACTAAAGTCTGGTCTCCTGAGTGGATGGGGACTCAAGATGGTAGTAGCAGGGACTGAGGATGGAACTAGGGGACTCAAGATGGGAACTAAGGGCTGCTCTCCGAAGGGAGAAGGGCTTGGACTCAGAATGTAACTAGGGGCTGCACTCCTGAGTGAGGAGGTACTCAAGATGGAAACTAGGGTCTGGGCTCCGGAGTGAGAAGGCCTGTGTGGGAGCTTGGAAAAGACTGGCTCCGAGACATGAAGGGTCCCCGCTTGGCCAGATGAGGGAGAGCCATGCGGTTTCAGCAGAGTGAGGACCCCCTGTTGGTGGGGTGAAAGAGGGAGCCACGTGGTTTTGGCAGAGTGTGGACCCCCCTCTTTCCCAGGTGAAAGGGAAAAACCACGCAGCTTGGCCAGAATGGAGATCCCTGCAGCCAGGTGAAGAAGACAGCCACATGCTTTTGGTGGAGTGCGGACTCCTGCAGCTTTGGTGGAAAAGGCCCACGCGGCTTTGGGGTGCCCCCTTTGGCCGCGGGGCCTGAAAAGCAACAGAGACTTTGACTGGAACTGGGTACAAAGGACTCTTGCCAGTGGACCATGAGAGGGTACCACAGTACTTTGGATTAACTGGAGATCCTGCCTGCACAGTGACACAGCTGACGGTGCCAGCGGCCTGCAACACAGACGTGTGCTCTTTTCCTGATTTACGGTACCCGGAGTTGGGACAGTGGGAGAAGGGAACGCTGTGTGGGTGTAGGTGTACAACCTAAAGGACTTTGATATTTTAGTAGTGGCATTAGGCCTGAATAGCATTAAATAAACATTTTGTTTCCTTTTCACTAATCTCTGGCATTAAGAGATGTGTTTCCAATTGGCGGCGGACAGAAGGGCCCAGTAGATTTTAGTATTTTGGTTTTTGGGAGGGGCCCCTGTTGTATAGCAGTTTTGGGCATCCCTAGGTGGGCCAAATATTGTATTGCCCCTCCCTCGGACCTCCTCTCGTTCGGTAACACTTTTACCCCTTTCCTTCCCCGCAAGGTCTCACATTGTCCTGTCTCATTGTCCTGCATCGTCCCCTGTCCCTACTCCTGCATTATCTCTCTGTCCCTCGTGGAGGTCAGCCTTCATTTTAAATCCCAGCCTAAGACCTCCTCTGTAACCCCATTTCCAACCCCTCCCACAACTGGCTACACCTGCCAGCACTCCCATATATTTTCAGCCTTTCTGGGTCACCATAGTAAGTCCAGGCAGGCGTCGGTCTGAGGCATGGAGTGAACCATCTCCAAGCTCTCACACATGCACCGCGACCTGTTACATCCTGGGTCAAGGTTATGCATACCTCCTGGCTCCATTCTGGCTGAAGGACTAGTCTGCTGTCATCGATATACAAAATAACCATTTTTGCATATCAGGTATAAAGCTGTCCTGCAAAATATTTCTCAGTGGCCCTGCTCCATGTGTCCCATCCCTAGTCCAGACTTGTGGGGGTGGGGATATGTTATATTTCTGTATTTCTTGGATACCCCAAATTCTGGACCCTGCTACAAACCCCTTTTTGGGGAGAGAGCTGGCTGTACCCCATTACATGTACGGGAGATATTCATGCTATTAAACTTGTCAACATATAAAATGTCCAAACCTGTAGTGAATTTTTATAAGAGTTTATTTGAACCAAACTGATGACATATGCCAGAGAGCAAGACTTCAGCGCTCCAGAGAACAACAGCTTTGCAGCTTTTTCATGCATTTGAAATTAAGGAAGGAAGTAATGAAGATAACAGGGGGAAGGGACAAGCAAGGCAGGGATCAGATTACAGGATAGTTAAGATTATGTGCTCTCTTGAGGGTTAATATTCTCTCTGAGGAGTATTCTGGTATTTCAAAGGTGTGTTAACTCAGGTGCACAAGAACAATGAACAGGGCTGGTTTAAAACCTTTCTCTAAAGAAGTTATAGGCCTGGGCCAGGACTACCCACCACGACCTGGCCCGTTAGGAACTTACGATCAGATCACCCTGTGCACTTACTGTCCATGGAATGCCCCAGTTGGTCCACAGTGTGTAGGTATGAAGTGGGAATATTGTGACTGTGATATGCAGACCGCGGTGAACACCATTGTACAGTTGAAAAGTGGAAAAGACTGGCGTTCATGCTGCCTGTCACACACCGAGCCCAAGGAGCAGAGACAGGGATTGAATCTTTATGGGCGCTGATTCAGATGGCCAGGGATCTGAGAAGACGGCGGGGTTCATACCCTGACAGACCATCTTAAATTCCATTCCAAAGTGGCCCTTTTTATAAGGAGCACAAAGTATAGGCCAGGGGTTTGGAATTCAGGGATTAAAAAAAAAAAAACAAAAAACACCCCACAGCATTCTCACCCTGGGCCATCATCGCCCAGGGCTTTAGCTGGGTCCTGGGCTGTGGTCATCTCAACTCTGGAGTGCGATGGCTCAGAGATCATCTTGAATTGCTTGCAGTCCTCCTGAGGCACAGAGATGGAACTGCTTATGGTCTTCTGGAGTCAGGGCGGGTCATACCTTCAGTTCCTAGAACAATAGCTTTTACATGCATTGGTTACTAAGTTTATTAGCTGTTACTCAAACTAAAATTTTCCAACTCTTGAGTCCCCTATGACAAGTAAGTACCTGTTTACCTTCCTCCTGCTTTTTATTTATCTCCCCAGATTTTTTTGCTTTTTATAGTTTTGAATATTTTTAAAATTTAATTTTTCTTCCCCCCACATATCAGTTATAGTACTTTATTTTTTAAAGAGTTTATTTATTTATTTTTAGGCCAAGGGGAAGGGGAGGAGAAAGAGAGGGAGAGATGTATCATTGTGTGGTTGTCTCTCACACATCCTCTACTGGGGACCTGGCCTGAAACCCAGGCACGTTCCCTGACTGGGAATCAAACCAGTGACCCTCTGGTTTGCAGGCCATTAATCAATCCACTGAGCCACACCAGCCAGAGCTAAGTAAGTCTACTTTTACCTAATAGTACACTACTTCTTGGGTATTACAAGTAGTATAGGTACCTTGTAACAGAGTGCTCCTGTTTATTCTCTCCTATGCCGTATGACATTGCTGTCATTCATTTTGCTTATCTATATCTTATAATTGTCAGATACATTGTTACTGTTATAACTTTGAATAATCATCTATTAGAGCAATTAAGAATAAAAAAATAAAGAACTAAAAAAATAAATGAAAGATTTTGTTTTGTCTTCATTTATTACTTCTCTAACACTCCTTGATCTAGATCTGATTTTCTGATTTATATGATTTTCCTTCTTTTCGAAGAACTCCCTTGAACAATTCTTGTTAAAATATAAATAATAACTACCAGTAATATGTTAGGTTATATGAATGACAGATTCTGTCAGGTTTTGTCTGAGAAATATTTATTTTTATTTTACTTTTAAATCATCATTTCACTGGATACTGTTAAAAAACAAGATTGGACCAAGTAAACTTAAAGATGTGATTGATTTCATTAAGCCGTTCATGAACCCGGCAGCATCCCCTCTGGCGACTAGAAGGGCACTTTGAGGGGCCGCATAAAATAGAAGTTTTTAGGGAAGGAAGGGTGGGGCAAGGGAGTCTTAACAAAACAAAAGACGGTATTATTTTGGGGCCATGACATCTTGTTCTTTTGGGAGGGCATTTATCATGCAGACTGCCTCTTCTAAGGAGAATAGAGAGTCCACAGAACGTTGCTTTGCTCGTGCTTGACCAGAACACCTCAGACTGACTAGGTTTCTGGGAGAGGCTGAAACTGCAATTAGATCAGGTGTTAACATATTAGATCGGACCTAACTTAAGCAATATATGCCCTGGAGGGTGTAGCTCATTGGATTGAGCACAGGCCTGCGAACCAGAGGATCTAGGTTCGATTCCCAGTCAGGGCACATGCCTGGGTTGCAGGCCAGTTCCCAGCAGGGGATGCATGAGAGGCAACCATACACTGATATTTCTCTCCCTCTCTCCTTCTCTTCCTCTCTAAAGATAAATAAATAAAAGAAAGAAAAAGAAATTTAGACTTGGTACTGTGAGCGCTGTGCATTCTGGGCCTGCTGTTTGCACTTTAACATAGACTTCTAGGTTGGTGGTTTTTCCTTTCCAATGCTACGTATTTTACTTCATTCTCTTCTTGTTCACTTGGTTTTTGATGAGAAGTTAGACGTATTCTTACCCTTGTCCTTCTATAGGTTAAGGTATTTTTCTACTCTGGCTTCTTTCAAGATTTTTCTCTTTGACTTTTGCTTCCTGCAATTTGAATATATGACTAGGTATAGATATTTCTGGTACCGTGACTGATGTTTTCAAAGCTTCCTGGATGTATGGTTTTGTGCTTCATTAATTTTGGAAAGTTGTCAGCCTCGGTTCCTTTAAATATTTCTCTACTCTCTTTTCTGGCGTCCCCAGTGTGCGTATGTTACATCTGTTAAAAGTGCCCCACGGTACGCATGTTACTGGAAAGGCGGTCTGGCCAGAGCACGTCTGCCTCAGGCCGGCCTGCAGTGTGTGGGTTCTTGACTTCATGCAGGGAAGAGTTCACAACATGAGTCCCGGTGATGTTGAGAGGGTGCGTATTAAAGTGGGGGACAGTGAAACAAGGATGAGCTTAGGGTAAAAGGAGCAACAGGAGAGAGCCCAGGCGAGGCTTCTTTGGCTCACTGGAAACTCAGAGAAAACGGGCCCTGGAGACAGGTTCAGGGGCTCAGCCTGGGACGAGCTGCCACTGCCCATTGCTCCCCTGGTTGCAAGTCTAGTGGGGACCCTTAGAGTTCGGGAGACGCACGCTTGAGAGGAAAGAAAGGTGTGGGCACGCTGCTGGGAGTGGGAGTGTGCCCTGGGTCCTTCATCTTGAGGGTTTTAGAGGCTGGGAATTTAGGAGAGGTCTTGAGGAGGGTCTCAGTAGAATATTCATCAGCTTTTTGCTCATGTACCAAAGTGAGGTTTATTCCCCTGACTTAATTAATCTGTCTTTGGCAGTGTGGCTGACACAAATGGAACTAATTGGATTTCTGTTATCTCTATTCTGGAGTAGGGTGATTTAAGCTATTTACCCTTTGGCTGGGGAGAAGTATAAACCATTTACTCTTAAGTGTCCTTGGTTATGGAAGATAAGATTTGGGGATTTACTAGATGGCTGTAAACTCCTTGGCAGTTTTTTTTTGTCTCCCTATTCCATTTGCCCCAGCTTATTAGCCTGTCTCACTCACGCATTGTTTCTGTTTTTTATTCTTTTGCCTTTCAGTTTGGAAAGTTTCTATCGATATGTCTTGAAGCTCACTTGGCCATGTCTAATCTATTGATATGGCTATTGAAGGCATTCTTTATTTCTGTTACAGTGTTTTTGATTTTTAGCATTTCTTTTTGAGTCTTTCCATCTCTCTGCTTACATTATCCATCAGTTTTTGCCTGTCGTCTACTAATTTTTTAAAAGAGATTTTATTTATTTATCTTTAGGGGGGAAGGGAAGGAGAAAAGGAGGGAAGGAGAGAACATATCAATGTACGGTTGCCTCTCATGGGTCCCCTGCTGGGAACTGGCCTGCAACCCAGGCATGTGCCCTGACTGGGAATCGGACAGCGATCCTCCTCTGGTTTGCAGGTCCGTGCTCAATCCACTGAGCTACACCAGCCAGGTGTCTGCTACTTTTTTTAAAAAGATTTTTATTTCTTTTTAGAGAGAGGGGAAGGGAGGAAGAAAAAGGGAGAAAAACATCAATGTGTGCAGTTGCCTCTCATGCGCCCCCTGCTGGGAACCTGGTCTGCAACCCAGGCATGTGCCCTGACTGGGAAACTAACTGGTGACACTTTGGTTCACAGGGCGGCACTCAATCTGCTGGGCCACACCAGCCAGGGCTGTTGTCCACTTTTTTCATTAGGACCCTTAACATATTAGGTAGTTGTTATTATTATTATGTTATATATTTTTTATTAGCTTGGTGTCTGTAACCAAATTTACCCCCGAGGCCCAGCAGAGGGCCAATGAGTACAGTGCTTCGATGGCAGCTACGCTCGTGCCTGCCCTGGCAGGGCTGCGGAAAAATCTGTGTCACGGCTCAATCTGCTTCTCCTTTATCTCTTTAGACTATTTTTTTTTAAAAGTTCTCCCTGGAAGTGTTGTTCAGTTGGTTGTGTTACTGAACAGCAATCGGAGTCCCACTGCCTGCGGCAACTTCTAGGCAAAATTAGAGGCAAAGGTTTGGTGATAAAGGAAAGGTACCTGTAGAGAAAAAGCTTCACAGTTTTGGAATAACAGCCTTCCACATGCATTAGTCATTAAGCCTATCCATTGAGGCCAACCTCTTTAATACCTGAGTTCTCCTGTCATTCCCCCTGCTAGTTTGAGTTATCTTATTCCTAGAGGTTTAGGTCACAAAATAAAACAACATAGGGTAAAAAGATACACGATTTGGGAAGAACAGCAGGCTTTTGTCTCGGACCTCGTCCAATCTAGAACACCCAGAGGAGAATAACCCTGCCGCCCTCCGCCAGGCCAGCCCATCCTAAGCTGCGCCTGGAGTTCCTCCCCATCCAAAATACCGTCCAATGGGGAACGAAGGCAGCTGCAGCACGATCAACCGGGCATCCTCCTGGAAGAGAGGCAGACAGAGAGCCCAAGGGCCCTTTTTTTAATTTCAAATCTTCTTGCCCATGATTCCATGGGCTCATGGCAGCGGGTGTTCGGCTTCTCAGCCAGTCCCGTCCTGGGCTGTTTACTATTGCCTTAGCAAACTCCTCCTACGGCCCTTCCCTATTAATCCCCAGTGATTTGGTCAGATCTCTGTGTATCAGTTGGACCATTGTGTCGCAACCAAATGTTGCTGGTTTGATTCCTGGTCAGGGCACATACCTAGGTTGAGGTTTCAGACTCTGGTCTAGGTACATATTGGAGAGAGCCGATAGATGTTTCTCTCTTGCATCAATACTTCTCCCTCTCCCTTCTTCAAGCAATGAAAGAATGACCTTGGAGGAGATTAAAAAAATTTTTTTAGCATGCTGTGGATAAAAAAGAGGCTACATACTAAACCCGACAAGCTCAGGGGAGGCCTGCATGGCGAGCCTTACAAACTCAGAGACCTAAAGGAACCACATAGGATGGTCTGAAATGAAAATTTTCTATTTCTTTTTCAAAAAATTTTATTTACTTTTAGAGAGGGGTAAAGGAGGGAGAAAGAGAGGGAGAGAAACATTGACGTGTGAGAGAAACATCAATTGATTGCCTCTTGCATGCCCCCAACTGGGGACCTGGCCTGCAACCCAGGCATGTGCCCTGACTGGCAAACTGGTGAACTTTGAGTTCTCAGGCCCACTCCGCTCAATCCACTGAGCCACACCAGCTAGGACTGGAATGAAAACTTTCTAACTAAAAGTGAGTCATGGAGATAGTCAGGTGCTAGGCTACTATCTTCCTTAACAAAAGTCAACCTTTATTTTAACTGAGCCTGTCTATTGTCTTTTTGCATCTAAAACAACACACCTTTGAAATGTCAGGGTAATTTTCCTTTCCCACACCCCTCACTGCACCAGAGCAACCCCTCATTGTTATTGTTATTGTGTTAATCGTTAAGTGTTAACTACCCTATTCCCACACATGTACAAGAAGTGAGTGTTCAGTTTGCTTTTTATCCCATCTCAGAGACTCCCCTGCTTTACTTTCTCTTGCCTCCCTGATCTGCCACCAGTGGGTTTCATGTATCTCCCTTACATCTTCTCCTTTGATTCTGATGTATAAAATAAAGTACAAAACTGCAGTTCTCTGGAGCACGTTCTCAGTCCGTTGAGCTTTTGCTTCTGGCAATTGTTGTCAGTTTGGCTCAAATAAACTCATATATATAAATTCTTACAGGAATGGACGTTTCTTATGTCGACTACATCTTACAATTTTTTTTGTCAACAGCGAAACCTGATGTATTGGTGGTAGAAACTGAGGTAATTAAGAGTTAGTGAGAGTTTTTGTTGATCTGGCGAGATGTAGCCGGGCTGTGTTTAATGTGTACTGTAGCCAGCTGCAGGTGCAAGAGGCTTCAATATTTCCTAGTTTTCTGTTTTTGTTCCCTGTTGTCTTTAGGTTTCTTCAAGGGGTGGTGGACCCAAGAGTTGGAAAATTTTCATTTTAGGTAATAGTCAATCAGCTTAGTAATCAATGTATGTAAAAAGCTACTGTTTCAGGGACGGAAGGTGTGACCCACCCTGGCTCCGGGAGCCCACAGGTAGTTCCACCCACCTCTGTGCCTCGGAAGGGCTGCAAGCAATCCACCCGGCATGGCATCCGAGCCACTGCGCCCCTGGGTGAGACGCCCACCGCCCAGGTCGAAGATTAAGGGTCACACAGTCAATGGGATGAAAGAACGCTACAGCTTTCTCTCTGAGGGGCCTTCCCCCTGAACTCCAAACCCCTTAGCTACACTTTCCTTCTCCTTATGAAAAGGTCAGTTTGAAGTGTGATGTAAGATGGTCTGTTAGGGCACACAGCTCTCTGTCTTCTCGGATCGCTGGCCGTCTGAATAAAGTGCCCATACAGATTCAATCCCTGTCTCTGCTCATTGGCTCTGGTGAAGACAGGCAGCACAAATGCCAGCTTTTCTGATTTCATGAGGACTCGTTAAAATGAAATCTTGTGGCAAAACCCCACAGAATATAAAATTCACCCTCCCAACGATTTCCAAGTGCACAGTGCTGTCACCCGCAGGTGCACGGTTGAGCAGCTGACCCCAGAGCCTCCCCTTCCGAGTGACTGGCACTCCGCACCTGCTGAGCCTCCCTTCCCCTCCGGTCCCTGGTAACCACATCTTACTTTGCATTTCTACGCGTTTGACTGCTCTTGATACTGCATGTAAGTCAAATCATATGGTATTTGTCTTTTTGATGGGCTTATTTTATTTAATGTAATATCCTCAAGGTTTATCCGGGTCGTGTTATGTGACAGGAATCCCTTCTGTTTGAAGGATAGAGAAGTAGTATTCCACTGTGTGCATGTGCCACATTTTTCTGTGTCCACTCATTCCGCTGATGGACACTTAAGTTGCTTCTGCCTCCAAGAATTCCTTCTCCAGCAGAGCCTGTGTCTTGCAGCCATCTCGGTGCGAATCCGCTGTGGTCCCCCTGGAACGCTGCCGGGGGGTGGTGAGGTACTGGGGAGGAAAGCACTCCGTGCTCTGTGATCCAGCCTCAGTTTTCTAGTGGGGCCGAGGCTGTGGGCTGTGCCTTTCAGAAGCACTTCCTTGCCTTTAAGAACAAACTTTATTTGAGGCAGGAAGGCTGGAGGAGGCTGGGTCCCCCTTCCCTCAAGTTAGTGGACAGGCTTTTGCAGTGGAGAACGCTTTGGGCATATTTCAATGTGGTTGTATTTCCCCTCCCCCATCTGAAATATGAGGTTGTTGTTGTTGCTTTGGTATCTTTACTGTGAGGACTGGATGGGCTTCCTAGTGGTAAAAACTGAGGAAAGTTGGGGAAGGGCCCTCAGACTAAACCCCTTAGGGGTTTCTCACTTTCAACTAGTCCACACTTAGCTTCCAGCCATTTGTCAAAATAATTGATAAGTGTTCCTAACACTTTGCGGCTCCAGCAGCATCTGCTCCAACTGAGCTGATCTTGGCATTGATGGGCTTTATTCACCTCCCCCCGGTTCCCACCCAGGAGCTCTGCCCTGACACGTCAATTCCTGGCAGGTCTAAGAGTAGCTGTTAATGTGCAGTTTGTTTGAACTTTTTTCTTGTTGCGAGGATGGAAGTGATAGCTTCTAAGCTGTTTACATGTTGTAGCCAAAACTAGAAGTCTGAAGCCTTCATATTTTAATTAATTTATTTATTTAAAACATTTTAGCCCTGGCTGGTGTCGTTGAGTGTCAGCCTGTGAAACAAAGGGTTGCTGGTTTGATTCCCAGTCTAGGGCAGGTGCCTGGGTTGTGGCCCAGGTCCCCAGTAGGGGGTGCACAAGAGGCAACCACACATTGATGTTTCTCTTTCCCTTCCTTCCCCTCTCTGAAAAATAAATAAATAAAATATTTAAAAAATATTTTACTATGTTTAAGTTTTATTTTAAAGATTTTATTTATTTATCTTTAGAGAGAGGGGAGGGAGGAAAAAAGAGAGAGAAACATCAATGTGAGAGAGAAATATCGATTGGTTGCCTCTTGGATGTGCCTATACCCACAACCCAGGCACGTGCCCTGACCAGGAATCAAACCAGGAGTCTTTAGCTTTGCAGGATGATGCCCAACCGGCTGAGCCATACTAACCAGCGCAGTCTTCATATTTCCAAATGAAAACAGTAAAATATATTTAAAAATACAGAGAATAGAAGAAGAATTCTTATATACCCATTGCTCGGACTCGATGCACACAGTATGGGGTCAATGGACACGGCCCACCTCCCTCCCAGACCGAGGATGGATGGGCCCCTGGCCAGAAGGAATGGGTATTGTTTTGGAAATGGATCGTGACTTCCTCCTTATCACCTTTTGGGAGCGGCTTCCTGTCCTGTGACTGCTTCTTGACCTTTCCTTTACACTGAGGTAATGCAGTTTGTAGTCGTGCTCAGGACACGTGCCTCCTTCGCCTGGGACCCCTTAACACAAGGCTGGGACACAGAGGGGCCAGGTCCGGCTTCCCTACCCGCTGCGGTCTGCACTCCCTGTCACGTGAGTAATAAAGGCCTCGCCCGCGCCACCCAGTCCTCCTCGTGGGTGTTTCCGACTTATCTGAACGAAGAGTGGAGGTCCCTGGACTAGAGCTCCTGCGCTGCAGCATATGGACATTTCCCCACATCTGTTTCATCCGTTTGGACCCTCCTTTTAATTCTTCTTTCAGCCTCAGGGAGAATAGTTTAAAGCAAATCTGAGGTATCAGTTCATTGCTCCACGTACCAGGGTGCAGCTCTAAAAAAAGGATCAGGTTTTATTTTTTTGTTGTTGGATGGTTTTGCTTACATAACACTTTTATTTTAGTATTTTTCTTGATTCATCTTTGCTGACAAATTTGATGGCAGAAGCATATTTAAAAATTGGAATCTGGTTTTTATTATTAAAGTATGCCTACACCAAATTTTCAATGCAAAACAATATTTATAAAAATGTTTATTCAAAAAATACTATTATTTTATAGGTAATTGCTTGGGCATTTAGGTTTTTTAATGTGCGTGAGTTGAAGAGATGCTCTAACTTGGACTTTGGACCAGCCTGGCTTCTTTTCTCTTTTCTTCCTCTCTCTCCCTGTTTTCCTTTCTTTCTTTTTTTTAAAAAAAATATTTTATTGTTCAATTACAGTTGTCTGCATTTCCCCTCCAATACTCCCCCCGCCCCAGCCAAACCCACCTCCCTCCCTTGCTTCCACCCCTACCCCTTGGTTTGGTTCATGTGTCCTTTGTAGTTGTTCCTGAAAGCCCTTCCCCCCACTGTCCCCTCCCTTCTCCCCTCTGGTTACTCTCAGATTGTTCTTAATTTCAGTGTCTCTGGTTATATTTTGTTTGCTTTTTTCTTTTGTTGATTAGGTTCCAGTTAAAGGTGAGATCATACAGTATTTGTCCTTCACAGCCTGGCTTATTTTGCTTAGCATAATGCTCTCCAGTTCCATCCATGCTGTCGCAAAGGGTGGGAGCTCCTTCTTTCTCTCTGATGCATAGTATTCCATCATGTAAATATATCATAAAAATATGGAACGCTTCATGAATTTGCATGTCATTCTTGCCCAGGAGCCATGCTAATCTTCTCTGTATTGTTCCAATTTTAGTATATGTGCTTCTAAAGCAAGCACCCTGTTTTCTGTCCTCCTTTCCCTTCCTCCCTTCCTTCCTCCCTCCCTCCCTCCCTCCCTCCCTCCCTTCCTTCCTTCCTTCCTTCCTTCCTTCTATAGCAGTTTGCTGCTCCCTTAAGGTTCTGTGTTCTTAGCTGACTCAGTATCCCCCTTTCCAATGGTGCTTCATCAATGCTTATTTATCTTGCCCTTATCTCCTGGCTGAAGTGCCCTTTGAACACCAACACCTGCCTCCTGTTCTGACTGTGTTGATTCTGTTTGTCCACCTCAGTGACCTGAACAATATTCTCCTGACTCACCTGCCCCTCTCTCCTGTTCAACCTGGAGATTTCATCCCTTTACTAATCATTCATGATTTACCCAGCCTCTAAGTACAAATATTGGATTGGCTAAAAAGTTCGTTTGTTTTTTTTTCCATATGATGGCCCTAGTAAGTACTGCTTAGTTTTTTTTAACTTCAATGGAAACAATTTTGTTAGATTGTATTGTGGCAGCTGTCACACTGTTAGGTAGGGTAGATAGCAAACAAAGACAGGGAGGAGGAGGGATGCATGTTCCACCCACCGACTCAGCAGTCCTTGAAATTCTTTGTATCTCTTCCACTATCTGGGAAAGAAAGCCTTTGAAACTGCTTTCATCCTGTGGCCTGAAAGGCCAGAAAGGGCCCATAGTGCCTGAAGGAAGAAGTCCACAAATACCTCTGGGTATTCACTACGGGTCCTGGAAAGCCAGCCCCACCTTTACCTGTCATTCGATATGTAACTTCTTCTCCCTTCCCCCTCCTCCCGCCAACTATATAAGTCTTCAGGACGAAGGATCCTGGGCTTGGTGCCCTCTGGCCTCAGACCACCTGGCCTCTGGTTGGGTGAGCTGGGCACCCTGGCCTTCACTACCCCTGTGCTTGGCACCCTGGCCTTTGGCCGCCCTTACCCTGTTTCACCCTCAGGCTATGCCTTTCAGCCCTCCCATCCCCAGTTTAGCTAGGCCCATTCTCGTCCAAGAGAACAGATTGCCACCAGTAAATCCTGCTGCACACTAATAGACTAGCTGATCTCTAATTCTTTTTTAAAAGTATATTTTATTGATTATGCCATTACAGTGGTCCTATTCCCCTTCATTCACCTCCACCCTGCACCCCCCACCCTTTCCTTTCCCCCCCTTTAGTTTATGACCATGTGTCTCAAGTTCTTTAGATTCTACATTTCCCATACTACTCTTGCCCTCCCCCCTATCTATTTTCTACCTACTGTCTATGCTACTTATTTTCTGTACCTTCTTCCCCCTTCTCCTCCTCCCACTCCCCTGTTGCCAACCCTCCATATGATCTCCATTTCTATGGTTCTGCTCCTGATCTAGCTATCCTCTTAGTTTGTTTTTGTTTTAGGTGTGGTTGTTAATAACTGTGAGTTTGCTGTCCTTTCCCTGTTCATCTTTTTTATCTTCTTTTTCTTAGGTAAGTCCCTTTAACATTTCATATAATAAGGGCTTGGTGATGATGAACTCCTTGAATTTGGTCTTATCTGAGAAGCACTTTATCTGCCCTTCCATTCTAAATGAAAGTTTTGCTGGATAGAGCAATCTTGGATGTAGGTCTTTGAATTTCATGACTTGGAATACTTCTTTCCAGCCCCTTCTTGCCTGTAAGGTCTCTTTTGAGAAATCAGCTGACAGTCTGATGGGAACTCCTTTGTAGGTGACTGTCCCCTTAGCTCTTGCTGCTTCTAGGATTCTCTCCTTCATTTTAATCTTGGCTCATATAATTATGATGTGCCTTGGTGTGTTCCTTCTTGAGTCCAAGTTCTTTGGGACTCTCTGAGCTACCTGGATTTCCTGGAAGTCCATTTCCTTTGCCAGATTGGGGAAGTTATACTTTATTATTTGTTCAAATAAGTTTTCCACTTGTTGCTGTTACTCTTCCCATTCTGGCACCCCTATAATTCAGATGTTGGAATATTTAAAGATATCCTGGAGATTCCTAAGCCTCTCCTCATTGTTTTGAATTCTTGTTTCTTCATTCTTTTCTGTTTGGTCATTTTTTCTTCCTTCTGGTCCACTTCCTTGATTTGAGTCCCAGTTTCCTTTCCATCACTATTGGTTTCCTGTGCATTTCCCTTCATTTCAATTAGTTTAGCCTTCATATGTCCCTCTAATTTGTGACTAAAATCAACCAGTTCTGTGAGCATCCTGATCACCATTGTTTTGAACTGTGCATCTGATAGGTTGGCTATTTCTTGGTCACTTAGAGTTATGGGCTCTGGGGCTTTGAGTTCTTCTTGGGCCATGATTTAATCTGTTTGCTCCTGTTATGTATGAGGGGCAGAGTCCTAGGTGTTCACCAGGGCAGGGCGACCCAGGTCTCTGGAATGTGACGCTGTATGTGGGGGCGGGGTGAAAGAGGGGCAATAGCAGTCCCTTCTGCTGCTTCCCGCCGCTGGGGCCTGCGTGGTCTGTCTCACTGCTCACTCCTTTGCTAGTTTATCTGTGTGCAACTGTGTTACCGCGGTCAGCCAGCTGCCTTGCACCCCCACTGGGTCCGCCCATTGCTACTCCACACCTGGGATCTGCCAAACGCAGCTTGTGCGCCTGGGGCCTGGGTTGGTCGGCGGATCTTTCCTGCCCGACCCTGCTTCACCACTGGCTCCGCCCCTCTTACCAGTCTGGCTGAATTGTTTGTTGTTGTTGGACTTCCGTACAGTTCAGTTTTCTGTGTTTTGGCTATGTTTTTTTTCACTAAAGCTTTGTTGTCTTTAAACTTGGTTGTGTGAGGAGGTACAGTGTTTCCACCTACGCCTCCATCTTGGCCAGAAGTCTGATCTCTAATTCTTTACTGCACTGGCGAGAAGAATCAAGTTTATGAGAGTTTCTTCTTGAACAATATCAGTGTGCATTAAAAAAATAACTTGTCAAAATTGGTGAATTTTTATGTAGCCATTTTAATACTGAAGATGGAAGAAAATAAACAACATTTTTCGGTGTATTATGCTTTATTATTTCAAGGAAGGTAAAAACACAACAGAAATGCAAAAAAAAAAAAAGATTTATACAGTGAATAGAGAAGGTGTTGTGACTGATTAAAGTGGTTTGTGAAGTTTGTGCTGGAGACTTCTGGCTGGGCAATGCTCCACGGTCGGATAGACCAGTTGAACTTGATAGCAGTCAAGTTGAGTCAGTAATTGAAAACAATCAACATTCTACCACCTGTTAGATAGCCGACATACTCAAAATATCCAATCAATAAAGTTATTGGTAAAAATTAAAAAAGTGTCTATTTTATGGAAAAAACCATACTTACTTCTTGGCCAACCCAACATATATGTATGTATGCATATACTTAACTTTGCACCATAGAGATTTAAGGCGACTTTAAAAAAATGCATGAAATGCAATGAGGTGAGAAAGAAAGAAAAAGAATGTTCTTTGGGAAAGGACTGCAAGGACCAGGAAACACAAATATGCCGGGAAATGCTACGACCCTTAAATAAGAATCCTCAGTTAAGAAAGTATCTGAGCCCTGTGGCATCTCGTCTTCTTAAAGCAACATGGGGAGTGACCGCAGGGCCCAGACCTGCTTTCCAGGAGGAGAGCCTTCCAGTCGTTCTCCTAGTGGTCAGTGGTAAACGTAATGTGATGGACCCATGTGTCTGTGTTGAGGGCACGTAACAGACTTGACCTGCTCAGAATAGCCATGAGTTAAGAGCTGCCCGATATAAGAACGTGAGTGTGGGTGGAAAGGCAGTTTGGAAAGAACAACGGACCCATAGGAGACCCCGCTGACACCCTGGGGCTTCTCTGACACCCTTTTCTGAGAGTCTTTTTGACATCTTGTCTAGGGACATTGTATCTACTTTTGCTACCCTAAACTCTTCTCAAGCTTGAAGGGCAGTTCTTTTGTAAACAAGTTGCAGAGTGCTGAAGAATTGTTAGAACAGAGTGCAGGAATCTGCAGGGAACGAAGCTCTCTGGATGATAAGGAACGTTCTGAGAGCCTAAAACTTAACTCTGAAGTTGAGTCAAAGCAGGAGGAAGTGTTGCAAGAACTGTGAACAGATAGTTGTCCAGAACTCAGAAAAGATCCTCCACTCCCAGGCCCCTGTATGCTGGTGGTTTTACTAGGCCCAGGAATGAGAGACCACATCCCAGCCTTTTTGGGCCTTCTCTGCCCCCTAGTGGTTGAATCAAGGAGGGCACACCGATGAATACCTGGCATCTCATTCCTCCTGTGCACCAGTAGGGTCACTACGTCAGATAAAAGAAGGGAGGAATTCCTCAAGCGGCACATACCTGGCGTAGGAGACAGTAACAGGAGCAAAGCTTGCCCGCATAGCTGTGACGGGCAGGACTAGTCTGGCCCCAGCTGGGCGAGCACAGGAGGAAGCCATTAGCTACACAGGAACACAAAAGAGATTGCCTTTGACACATGTCTCCAAGGGTGAGCGGGGTTCTGCTGGAGGGGGGGAAGGCAGTTCAGACAGAGGGTGACATTAGAGGGGAATGTGCCACCTGTTTGGGCAGCAGCGGGGAAGCTCGGTTGTGGCCAGAGAAGAGGGACTATGTTGAGTTTGTTTTGGATCTGATGTGGCCCTTACGTACTACATGACTCTTCAGATTTTTTTCTGGTTTGCTCAAGGTCATGGAACAGAGAGCAGGAGCCAAATGTAAAATGCGTTGCAGTTCTGTGCTGCTGCTCCAGAAATGGCCACCAGAGAGTCCTTTTCTGCTCCCTGGGGTCTGGTCTTAGCATAGTAGGCACCCCCTGGGCCCCGTGTTCCTGGAACCTGCTTATGGCTGAGTGCAGCCTGGTGGTTTGAGTCCCTTGGTGTCCCTGTAGCCCTGCGTGGGAGAAGTCCGCACTCCCTCTAAAACACCCAGGACTTTCCTGAGAGAGGACAGGTTCACAGAGAATGGAGTCCTGGGATAGGGAGGAGGAAGCAGTCCTTGAAACACAGAGCAGTCCAGAGAAGGTTGATCTGAAGCAAGAACAGGACAGCAAACCCTGCGGTATTCGTTCAGGGCCACAGAAGGAGCCTTTCTGGGAGCCTGAGCACCTCATGTCAGAACGTAGATGGTGACCATGCGGTGGGTGGGGGGAGTCTCACTCCCCAAATTGTCCAGGGAGAAGGAACGGAGGCCGGTGTCACGTACCTCTTGCCACTGGCAGGCACGCCTCTCTTTTCCGCCAGTCCCTAGGTGTGCTATCTGGAACAGCACCCCATGACCTTGCAGGGTCATAAGCCCGCATGATTCAGGGGCTGGGGCAGCGATACAGATGGGTGAAGGTGCGGGTGATTACAGACTACAGGGAGCAGTGGTGTCCGGTGTGAGTTACTCTCCTCTTGAAGGCATTCCAACTTAAAATTTCCTAAAACACTCTTCTGGCCTAACAATAAACATCTGCAGAATGCTTACATTTAAATATTTTATGTAATTATTTTCAGAGAGAGGGGAAAGGAAGGAGAGAAAGAAAGGGAGAGAGACATGGATAGTTGCCTCTCATACACCCCTAACTGGGGACCTGGCCCACAACCCAGGCACGTGCCCTGACAGAGAAGAACTGGTGACCTTTAGGTTCGCAGGCTGGCACTCAATCCACTGAACCACACCCACCAGGGCAAGCTGCTTGCATTTAAAACAGGACGAAGCCCGAACTAGTTCAGGATGAAGCCTGAACTTCCTAGCGTGACTCTGGGGCCCTTCCCCAGCTATTCCCGCCCTCCTTTTCACCTTCATCTCCCACCTCTTCTCATGCACTTATTCCCTGGTCAGACCCAAAGTGCCAAACACCTCTACAGACGTTGTCCAGGGCATGTGTCCTTTGTCCAGAAGGCCCTTTCTCCCCTGCCCCGCATCAATCAAGAGCCAGCTCAAGTGTGGCCCTTTTTGTCACTGGGCGTGGGTATCAAAACAGCTGGGACAGTTAGGACCGCTTAACTCCAAGGAGCAGCTTGACTTTGGATTATGTGAGAATGGTGCCTCCTGTGGTCCTGGGCGTTGGGTAACATTGTCACCAGGCACAGAGCAAGCACTCAAAGTGGCGTAAGTTACTGAGGTCACTCTCCTCTGTGGACATCCCCACAGTGAGCCACCAGATGGCGCTCCTCCACCCTTCTGGCGCTCCACATTCACAGGCAGGCTGGTTTGTGGTGCTCTTGGATCTCAAGCTTCTCTTTGTTCCACGTGGCCTCTGGACTCCCTGAGCCAAGTAGAGGCTGGCCTTGAGGTATATTTCTATCCCATTCTGCCTCAGAGCTGATCCTCATCACACTCAGCCACAAATCCTTTCTACATTGACCATGTTGGCTCCAGAAATCGCTACCTGAGTCATCAGACCCTTTCATGATGCTGAGGGTATACATTCACTGTTCTGCACATCCCACTTGCCAAGACCTGTCCTGGGTCGGCCTATGCTCTCCTGGCTTGGGGAGGTCACGGACTAGGCCTGCCATCTGCGTGGGCCAGGCAGAGAGCCTTAGCAGAGTGTGACTGGGAGGTTCTGGAAAGGCCCCCTCAGCACCCTGAGCTGTGGGCGGAAGCGGGGGCTGAAGCCGTGGGAGGGCCTCCGACAGTAGCAATACCTGCAGGGAAGCTCGGCACAGTGACGGGGCAGTCGTGGCAGCCGTTCGTCTGCCTTGTTTCTGTTGTCAGCGGGCCTCTAGAATTCTGAAAGGAAGGGGCCGGGGCAGCAATCTGGTTGGAAGAGGGTGTTTGTGGGGTGGGGATAAGGGAGGCATTTACAGATTTGACTTGAAGCTTTGTGTGCCTAGTAAGGAAACTGCTTTTGCTGCTTAATGAAAACATCAACATTGCCTAGAGGTGCATTTATTCACATTTGCATGAGGATAGATGAGCAATTATAGGAGGTTGCTCCTGTAATTATCACAGGAGGTTGATGAAAATTGTAGTGGAGAAAGTGTCCTTTGCTGCAAATCATGAGCTTGTGACAGGTGTGCTGGTGAGCAATGCTGGTGGGACGCAAACTCCGATGGGTTCTACCACCCAGGAAGGGGTGGCTAGCGCGGGGTTTCTAAGGACTAATGAGGAGAGATTCTGTGGATTGCCCCTAAAGGAAGAGAATGGAGAGGAAGTGGCAAGACCTACTTCTTAGGAGAACCCTAACTAATTTAGCTCTAATTTTATTCAAATCTTACTCAAAGAATTTACATATTTATTTTTAGAGAGGGGAAGAAAGGGAAAAAGAGAGGAATATCGAATGGTTGCCTCATGCATGCCCCCCAACCCAGCACGTGATCTGCAGTCCAGGCACGTGCCCTGACTGGGAATCGAACCAGTAACCTTTCGGTTTGCAGGATGACACCCAATCCACTGAGCTACACTAGTCAGGGTGTATCCTGTACATTTCTTGCTAAATTTATTTTCAAACATGTTTTATTTTGGTTTTCTGCTCTCTAACAAATGACTCAAAAATTTAGTGGCTTAAAACACAACTATTCCATTTCATGTGTTCTGTGAATCAGGGAATTTTTTTTTATTGTGGTGAAATATACAAAATATAAAACTTACCATTTTAAGTGTGCAATTCATTGGCGTTAAATACATTCAAAATGTGTAACCACCCTGGCTGGTGTAGCTCAGTAGATCAAGTGCGGGCCTGTGAACCAAAGAGTTGCTGGTTCAATTCCCAGTCAGGGCACATGCCTGGGTTGCAGGCCAGGTGCCCAGTAGGAGGCACTGAAGAGGCAACCATACATTGATGTTTCTCTCCCTCTCTTTCTCCTTTCTTTCTCCTCTCTCTAAAAATAAATAAATAAACTCTTTAAAAGAAAAATGTGTAACCATTACCATTATCTATACCTCAAACTTTTTCATCATCTCCAGTGGAAACTCTGTACCTATTACGCAATAATTCCTTACTCTTCCATCCTTCCAGCCCCATTCCTTAGCCCCTGGTAACCTCTGTTCTACTTTCTATCTCCATAAATTTGCGTGTTCTAGGTACCTCATGTAAGTGGAATCATACAGTATTTGTCCTTCTGTGTTTGGTTTATTGCACTAAGCAAAATGTTTTCATGATCCATCCATGTTGAAGTGTGTATCAACAGTCCATCCCTTTCATGGGTGACTAATATTCCGTTGTGTGTATGTACCTCTTCACTTGCCCTTTCCTCTGTTGATGGACACTGTTGTGAATAATGTTGCTGTGACTGTGCGTGTGTAGATATGTGCTCAAGCTCTGCCTTCAGTTCTTTTGGATATACATTAGGAGCGGAGTTGCTGGGTCTTATGGTAGTTCTTTGTTCAACCCTTTGAAACACAAGCAAACCATTTTCCACTGTGGCTGCACCATTCTGCATTCTGTGGGTCAGGAGTTTGGTCGGGTTCACCTGAGCAGCTCTGCTCCTTGCAGCACCGGTTGAGGTCACTCCATGGTACTCAGCTGGCACATGGGTGGCTTCATCATGTACCTGGCCCCTTGGTGGGGAAGCTGGAAGGCTGGGCTCAGTTGGGCCTATGAGGGGACTGCAGGCTGGAGTGCTAAGTAAGCTGGCGCCTCCCGCCTGGCAGCCCGAGGGATTGGTTTTCTTACCTGACGCAGGAGCGAGTCCCCCAGGGGAACCAGGCAGCAGCCGCATGACCTTGTCTCCGAAGTCAGTCAGATTCTGTTGGTTCCAAATAAGTCATTGTCCTCTGATTCCAAGCAGCTCACAAGGCCAGCCAGGATCGAAGGGGGGACCAGGAGGTCACCTCTCACAGGGCAGTGACAAGGACACTCCGAGGAAGAGCATGCGGTGGCATCCACTGTTGCTGAGAATTAAAAAATACAGTTTACCTGAGTTTATTGGAAATAAAATCTGCTAGGCTTTTAAGAAAACTACAAATGGCATCCTTTTTTTCTTTATCTATTCTGATTATTGCTGCCATTGACTTATGTTTATTTTGTGGTCCAAATAATCTAATCAAACTCTCAATAATTTTAACATTATTTGCTATATCTTAATTTAGATAATATAATATCTGTAATAATGACATTTTTCTATCTTCCTTTCCAATAGCGATGCCCTCTTCTGGTTGCATGGTGGTAGCTGGGTGTTCCAGGACCACATTCATTGAAGTGGGGCTACTGCACACTATCTCCCTCCTCATTTTTTATGGGAATTACTCCAGCGTTTCATTATCAAGTATATGGACTGTTAGTGTGAGCCAGCTACTTTTATATCATATGGAGAAAGAATGCATGTATCATTAGTTTACCAAGAACTCTAAAAAAATCAGATATAGTTGTTGAAATTTATAAAAAACAAACTTTTGGGCTCATATTAAGAGAAACATATGTATAATAAATATATACACACATATATTTTTTCTTTTACCAATTAACATGCTAAATTATGCTAATACATTTCCTTATCTAGGATAATGAAATGCCCTTGCATTGTTGTAATGAGCTTTAGTTAACAGCTTGTGGTAGTATTCATTTAATATGCTTCTGGCTTAAATTTGGTAGTATTTTATTTAGAACTTTGCAACAATATTCACAGCAGATTTTATTTTCAAGATCATGTTGGCTTTGTAAAATGTATTTGTAGGCATATGTCTTTTTCTAGCTACTGAAACAAATTGCGAGGATTGAAGTCATTGCTTTTTCTTGCGGCTTTGAAAGAAATCATCTGTGGAGCCATCTGGGCCCGGCTCTGTTCTGACTCAGTGGGTGAGTGTGTGTGTGTGTGTGTGTAATGTCTGGGATCCAGCGCATGAAAGTTTATAGATGTTTTTAAAATCGTGGACTGCAATATTAAACAACACTCTTTAATTGTTTACTTTTTTCTGGCTCGACACACACACACACACACACACACACACACACACTAACACCCTAATCTTACTTCTCTGAAATTGTTGCAGATGTAACTTTCCTGAAAAAAAAAATTGCAAATGGTGTTTGCCTCAGTTTGTAAAAAAAACGAATTTATATTTACGGTTAAAAGAACTCTCTAGTTTTATTTCTGTCTCCTTGAAACTTTCTTTTTTTAAAAATGCTTCTTTGTTTAGTCCTTTGTTTATCATCTATTTGTAAACTGCATTTTCTTTCTTTCTTTTTTTTTTTTGGTATCAGGACTCAGCTGCATATAACGGAAAACCCTCTAAAACCCTGTGACTTAAACATCATGGAAGCTTATTCCTCTCTCCCATAAAGAAGTCTGGAAGTGTGCAACTCAGGCCTGATACAGTGGCTCTGAGGTCCCAGGCTTGGAACCGGGGTGCCTCCCAGCTTTCTGCTCCACCATCCAGCGTGTAGTTTGTCTGCTGGCCCTGGATGGGGGTGGGAGCCGGACTCCTGCATCCCGCTGCTGGCCAGGCCTGGTGTGGTGAGTCGGGCGCCTGGATCCAGGGAGACAGTGCCTGCTCCCATTCAGCTGCCTGTGAAGATGAAATGGAAAGTCAACCTCAGACGCGGGGATGGCCAACTCCATGCGTTAACTTGGCTAGAATACGGGGCCCAGTTATTTGGTGAGACACAGTCTAGACATTGCTGTGGAGGCATTTTGTAGATGTGATTACCATTTACAATCAGGTGACTCGAAGTAAAAAAGATTACCCTTCTTAATGTGGGCAGGCCTCGTCTAGTCAGCTGAAGACATTAAGAGCTAAAAATTGAAGTTTCCTGGAGAAGAAGGAATTCTGCCTGGAGACTGCAATGGGGACAAGCTGCCTGACCTGTTCTATGGGTTTCCGACTCACTAGCCCCCACAGTCAGGTGAGTCAGACACGTTGTGTCTGTGTGTTTGTCTTTAGCCTCAGGACCCCTGCCCCAGCTCTGGTTTGGGCAGAGGTATTGGGAATAGGACCATGATGACAAATGCGCAGGTCTTCTCCCCCAGTTCAAGTCTGTGTGGGTACCAGGGTCTCACTCAGAGTAGCCCGCATAGTCCCCAGGAATTAAGAGGTTAATATGAAACTGTTAGACACTAGTTTAGCACATGGCTGTGGCAGGCATGGATAGGTTTGGGTGCTTAATATCCATTTACCCTGTTCTTCAAGAAATTTTTTTTACTTATTTTTAGAGAGGGGAAGGGGGAGAGAAATTGAGGGAGAGAAAGACTGATGTGTGGTTGCCTCTCATGTACCCTCTACTGGGGACCTGGCCTGCAACCCAGGCATGTGCCCTGACTGGGAATCGAACTGGCAACCCTTTGGTTCACAGGCTGGTGCTCAATCCACTGAGCCACCCCAGCCAGGGCCATTTACCCTGTTCTTAATAATAGTCTCTGATTGTTATTCAGAAATCTGCTCTTTCTCCATTCAGTGTCCTTGTGACTCTCATGAGGCTGACCCCTCCTTACCTCCAGGGGTAGCATATGACCTAGGTTACCCCAAGCTCTGTCTTCCCTTGTCCTGGCCAGTGCGACTGGGTCAGGGATGGGCACCTACTCTAATTCAGGCCAGTGAACGTTAGGTCCGGGGTTTTTGTCTGAACTGGGTGAGAAGTTCTCTCTCTCTGCTGTTTGTACACGTGGGAGGAATGGAGTCTTCGAACGGCAGCGGTTGGGTCGTCACCTGCGTGGGGAGGGTCAGCCAGAGAGTGAAGAAGCAGCGTTGAGAGACAGAGAGAGAAACCAGGTCCCTGTGAGGACGTTGCACTACCTCCATCAGCCACATCTGAAGCAAAACCTACTCTCTGGATTTCTCATTTACATGAGTAAGTAAATGGTTTTTTGCAAAAGTCAGGTTGGATAGTAGTTTCTTTTTCAAAACCCAAAGAATCCTCATGATGGAATTATGCATTCTGCTGATTTTTTTCTAAGAACAAGCCAGATCGAATCACTTGGTTTCTTAGTAGCAGGAAACAGAATAAGGGACAGCATGGCAGGAGATAGCATTTGGACAAAAAAAAAGTGACTTGAAGAATAGATTTCTTTTTTAGCCCCAGATGCCCAGGTGAAGGTCTTTGGTTTGCCCTGGTGCAGGAGTGAGTTTTTCTCAGCAGAATGGCCTTCCAAGAGATCAGGATTTCTCCACAGTGTAGCAAAAAGTCTTAGCTATGGTTTGGATGCTTGATAACCTTCAGTAGCATCTGTGGTGCCAATGGTTTTTATCTTCTAAAGATGGTCAGTCCTTCTGCTCTTGTGGACTTGCGTGAAGCACATCAATTTACCATTACAGAGATAAACATGCATGCCACAGAAATTCAGAGTAAATGCTGAAAAAAGCCGGGGCTGGGCCAAGAGGACCATATCTCAGTGTTAGGGGCTCAGAATTTCCCTAGGGAGTGTGTGGAATGTGAGAACACAGGCCCCTTGCCAAGCTCCAGCTCCCTCTCCCAGCCCGTGGGAGCGGCTGTGGTGAAGGCCATCTGAACGTGTGCTGCGGGGCCTTTGAGCCTGGCCAGCTCCTTTGTCAAGGAACAACCTCGATGAAACTGTTCTCCCATGTGAGCCCGGATGGCAAACAGCTTGCTTTTGTTTTTTTTTTAAACCCTAGGATATGTTTATTGATTTTGGGGGATCAAACCCTAACCTGGGTGTGTGCCCTGACAGAGAATCAAACTCTGGCGTAAGCAGCTTGCGTTTTGATCTCACACAGCTGGCGAGGGAGCACACCCACCCTGCACGTCCTGGTTGCATCGTTTTCCGTACTCTACGCAACAGAGAAAGCCTGTCTTGCGGAGACTTCACCAGCAGGCTGCCCCCGGTGCCCACATAAGTTCTAATAAACTCATGTCTTTTGCAGTCAGTCCTATGGATTATTTCTTAGGAATTGGCAAGCAATGTACTGAGGCCTTCTGGGACCTTGGCTCTTTGCATAACAGGGAGGTAAAAAGAATAAGATCAGTGCTGTTCAGTTTTAAATTGGAGTACAGAGTTACATGATCCCATGTTTTGTCATTAATCTAGGTTACCTTTTCTTATCTGTGAGTGAATGAGGACCAGGAGAATTTATTTTGTTTATTCTGAACAACTACCTATCCCAGGACTTAGCAGATGCTTAATAAATTGTGGTTGAATAAATGGAGAAAACAATGGATCAATTAATAACTAAGGCTTCTCCGCTTTGGCGGCCCCTGACTAGCTTGCTGATTCCGGCCAGCCCAGCTGCTTTTCCCCCAGCATGTGTGCCCCCAGACCCCCACTGGTGTTGGCCCCAGGGTTTTGCCTGACACAAGTTCTATTAAACTGTGATGTCTTTTTTTTATTTTTATTTTTATTGATTATGCCATTACAGTTGTTCTATTCCCCCCTTCATTCCCCTCCACCCTGCACCCCCCCACCCTTACCTTTCCCCCCCTTTAGTTTATGACCATGTGTCTCAAGTTCTTCGGATTCTATATTTCCCATACTATTCTTGCCCTCCCCCTGTCTATTTTCTACCTACCATCTATGCTACTTATTTTCTGTACCTTCTCCCCCCTTCTTCTCGTCCTACTCCCCTGTTGCTAACCCTCCATGAGATCTTCATTTCTATGGTTCTGCTCCTGATCTAGCTTTCCTTTTAGCTTGCTTTTGTTTTAGATATGGTTGTTAATTTCCATGAGTTTGCTGTCCTTTCACTGTTCATATTTTTATCTCCTTTTTCTTAGATAAGTCCCTCTAACATTTCATATAATAAGAGCTTGGTGATGATGAACTCCTTGAATTTGACCTTATCTGAGAAGCACTTTATCTGCCCTTCCATTCTAAATGAAAGTTTTGCTGGATAGAGCAATCTTGGATGTAGGTCTTTGGTTTTCATGACTTGGAATACCTCTTTCCAGCCCTTTCTTGCCTGTAAGGTATCTTTTGAGAAATCAGCTGACGGTCTGATGGGAACTCCTTTGTAGGTGACTGTCCCCTTAGCTCTTGCTGCTTCTAGGATTCTCTCTTTGATTTTAATCTTGGCTAATGTAATTATGATGTGCCTTGGTGTGTTTCTTCTTGAGTCCAAGTTCTTTGGGACTCTCTGAGCTTCCTGGATTTCCTGGAAGTCTATTTCCTTTGCCAGCTTGGGGAAGTTCTCCTTTATTATTTGTTCAAATAAGTTTTCCACTGGTGGCTGTTCCTTTCCCCCTTCTGATACCCCTATAATTCGGATGTTGGAGCATTTAAAGATATCCTGGAGATTCCTAAGTCTTTCCTCATTGTTTTGAATTCTTGTTTCTTCATTCTTTTCCGGTTGGTCATTTTTATCCTCCTTCTGGTCCACTCCTTTGATTTGAGTCCCAGTTTCCTTTCCATTACTATTGGTTTCCTGTGCATTTCCATTCATTTCAATTAGTTTAGCCTTCATATGTTCCTCTAATTTGTGACTAAAATCAACCAGTTCTGTGAGCATCCTGATCACCAGTGTTTTGAACTGTGCATCTGAAAGTTTTGCTATTTCTTCGTCACTTAGATTTATGGGCTCTGGGGCTTTGAGATCTTCTTGAGCCATTTTTGGTCTGTTCTCGCCCATTAAGTATGAGGAGCAGAGCCTTAGGGGCGGGGCGGGGCCTCGATAGCGGGGGTCGCTGGGTCGTGACACTGTAGGTGGTGTGGTGGCGGGGTCAGAGTGGGGAAATGGCGGCGTCACTGCTCTTTCCCCCTCTGCCTCCCTTCTACCTCCCAGCGCTGGGACCCACTGGGTTCCGTCTTACCGCCTACTCCCTCGCCAGTCTATCTGCGCAGGAATGCGCCAGCACAGTCAACCTGCCACCCTTCACCCTCGCAGGATCCACAGGTTGCTCACTGAGTCACACTCACTAAGTTGCTCACTGGGTTGGCCCTTTGCAACCCCACGCCTGGGATCCATGCTCCTGAGTCCATCTGACCGAGTTTTCCTGTGCAACCCCGCTCTGCCAGCTGCTGGTTTCGCCCCTCTTACTGGTCAGGCTGAAGAATTCGTTGTTATCGGACTTCCGAAAAGTTCAATTTTCTGTGTTCTGACTATGTTTTCTGTTGCTAATATTTAGTTGTCTCTAAACTTGGTTGTGTGAGAAAGCACGGCGTCTCCACCTATGCCTCCATCTTGGTGGAAGTCAAACTGTGATGTCCTGCAAGTCCACCCTAGCCGTCCCAAGACTCAGTGCCAGAGACACCCACATTATCAGGTTCTTGTTTTATTGTGTCTCTGTACAGTGTGTTTGCCATTAAATTAACTTGTAATACTTATTTGGGGACTGCACCACTCTCTCGGAAGCGGTACTGTGTCTCCCAGTGGACTCTCTAGGCAATGCCCTGCTTATACGATGCTTTGGTCTTCCCTTCTGGAACTTGAAGCATAGCAGTGAAGTCACATAGACAAGTAAAGTGTCTGTGTGGCAGGCGACTCTTTCTGTGCTTGCTCTCACAATCTGAAGTTGTCTTTTTTTAGGATTAAAAAATATTTTTTTTCAAAATTAAATTTGACATTTATTCTGTGAGGCAACACTACAGTAAACTGTAAAGACTTTTCATCTTTCAAGAAACATAGAACTTGACCTTTAAAAAAGTCAATGCATTGCAAAAAAACAAGCAAGTGAAAAACAACTATCGGCAAAGTAGATTACTTTTCCCCATGGATTTCAATGCCGAAATATGAGACCTGCCCAGAAATAGTCCAGCCATTCTTAATATAACAAAAATGGTTTGTGTGACATTGATGGAACCTGGTAGCCAAGGAGAGTTGCCTGGAATGTGCATGTGTGAACAATGACAACTTCACTGTACTGGTCAGTGGGGGTGGCAGACACCACTGAGTGACGTGTGTACTGGGTGGCTGTCACATTCAAAAGTGACTGAGTAGAGCAACGAATCTGCATCAGATTTTGTGTTAAGCTTGAACACTCCTCCATGGAAACAGAATTCTTTCTAATTCTCCCTCTGCAAAGCCTTTTTTTCCTAAGCCCTGATTTCTTATTCCCACAGCCAGTGGAGTGCCAGGGCCAATTGGCACCAGCTTGCAAAGACCCACTTGTTAAGTTTTAAGAAGGCAGACAAGCTGGTTGTTAAACTCTCTCTGCAGCTTGAAATTGGCAGTATTTACACCACAGACATTTACAAATGCTACAAATCAACTCCTACCCACCTCTATGCTGAACTAAGAGCTGGCTGCTAAACACTCACCAGCATACCACTATGTACTTGACTCTGATTTAGTCCTCATCACCTCCTGCTTGGGCTATTACAATATCCCACTAGCCAATGTCTCTCCATGCAGGCTCTTCCCATTCCAGATAATCATTGTAAAACACTTTTGATTTCAAGCAACAGAAAACCCAACTACAAGTTTCTTAAATACAAGAAAATGTAGCCCTGGCTCGCTTGGCTCAGTGGATTGAGTGCAAGCTGTGATACAAAGTGGTCACTGGTTTGATTCCCAGTCAGGGCACATGCCTGGTTGCGGGCCAGGTTCCTGGTATGAGGCATGTGAAAGACAGCCACACACTGATGTTTCTCTCCCTCTCTTTCTTCCTCCTTTCCCTTCTCTCTAAAAATAAATTAACTTTAAAAAAAAGAAAAGAAAACGTGTTATTTCACATAACAAAACGTTCACATATAAGGTGCTTTCAGGAAAACACAGCCACTCGAGAGCTCATCAAGTACTTAGATTTTTTTCATCTTTCCATGTTACCAATCTCAGCGTGTTGGCACTTCCCTTCAGGGCATCCAGATGACTGTCGTGGTTCAAGTATCACATCACTGCACAGTGGTATGTGCACCTTTTCCTCACGTCTTTCATAAATGGCTAGTACAATCTTCCCAGAAATCCCCTAGCAGGCTTCCTCTTGGAAAGAACTGTAGCCTGCACCTATTCTTAAACCAATCACTGCAAGAGGAATGGAATTACCATGACTGAATCAGACCACTGGCTCCCAATCTTTCAGAACCAACATTTGCATTTGTAGCAAATATTGTATTTCCTGAAATGACCATTAAAGACAATGTAACCTACCCACACAATTACTTTAAAAACATAAATCAATATAAGCCCTAGCTGGAGTAAAAAAGTAAAATAAAGATAATTTAAAAAAATTATATGTATTTGAATATATGTGACAAACTGTATTAAAAGTCCCCATTATTTCCTGCCCGCCCTATAACAGAATTATACGTGGCACTTGCCTGTGTCCCATGTGTCCCCGAGGGCGTGGGACTTGCAGTCCTCGCCCAGCTGACCCAGGCTGGCTTCCCAGGTTGCCCGGGCCAATGTGATACGAACGGAAGTGCCACGTCTGAGAAGAGCCTGAGCACCGCTGCGCGGCTCTGCCGCTCCTCTTTCCTTCTTCCTTCACCAGAGCACGTCCCAGACGGGGCTGCTTCTTCAGCGTGCCTCTCAGGGTGGCAATGACGTGTGGGACAGAAGCATGGCATCCCTGATGTACAATATAAACAAAAATACACATTTTTGTTGTTGTAAGCCATTGAAAATTTGAGTTTTTTTTTAAAAGGTTTTATTTATTTATTTTTAGACAGAAGGAAAGGGAGGAGGAAAGAGAGGGAGAGAAACATGAGCGTGTGCTTGCTTCTCATGCACCTCACACTGGGGACCTGGCTGGCAACCCAGGCATGTGCCCCTGCTGGGAATTGAACGAGCAACCTTGTGGTTTGCAGGCCAGGGCTCAATCCACTGAGCCACACCAGCCAGGGCTCGGAGGGTCTTTATTTATTTATTTATTTATTTATATTACTGCAGCATAACCTATCAAGAATCAAGTAACAAAATATAGCACAACATTTTGCACATGAAGAAGCAGTCTTCCCTTTTGTGTTTTTGCTGCCATACACAGCATTGAATCTAACAGGTACAGATGAACACTGATACAAGTGTGTCGAATCGCCAATTCAAAAACCGTGAGAGATGTTGCTATCAGTGTGATGATTTTCTGCAGTGGCATTCAGCTCTTAATAAGGCTAAGTTAAATGAAAAGGCATCCCTCAGTTTACATGGTAGTTGTATTCCCGGAAACTGCAAAATATGATAAAAGTGGGCAAAATTGGTTGTTGCTAGACTCACATGATTTTAAAGAGATATTTTATCTACATGGATGTCTAGTGGTTCGCTCGAAGCCATAGGTTCATTTAAAAACAGGCAAAACGTATACGTGCTGTTAGAGGTTAGGAGAGGTATACGACCAGAAGGGGGCACTCAGTGTATTCAGTCTGTGAGGACTCATCAAGCTGTGCAATTACAATGTGTGCAGTTTTCTGTGTGCCTGCGGGTTGTCCTGTGCATTCCAGGATGGTGAGCATTCAGATCTCTGTCCGTGAGCAGTCAATAGTGTCCCCTACTCCTTATGATAAACAATCTGAGACAAAACACCCTGTCAGATTTCTAGAATTCCAAACCCCGGGGTGCCTTAGGTTTACACCAATCAAGTATTATTCCTGGGGCTGGGCCTCTTGAAACTCAACAACTGCTTCATATCTGAATAAAATTGGGCTTCCAATGGCTGTGAAGAAGGGAGGATAAAAGGGGATAAGGAGTGTGTGGTCGTGATGGTGGAAGCGGTGGTGGCAGTGATGGAGGAGGTGGTAGTTGGTGCCAGTAGCTGGGTAGAGGGCCATCATGCCTGCTGCAGTGTCCTCCATGTGCTGTCAAATACATTTCAGGTCACTTTGCCCCAACCTCTAAAATCTGCCATGGCTCTCAGCTTATGCAGGATAAGAAAGTCGACCTTTCTAGGCTAGTTTTGAGTCTTCTGTTATCACCGAGCCATTGTCTTCTCCCTTTACTGAACATGCTATGGTATCATTCTGCATTGCTCCTCCTCCTGCTGAGAAGGTCTTACTGCCCTCTCACTCCTGTAGGTCTTCATTCCAATGCCTCCTCTTCCACGAAGCAGCCTCCTGTGGAGTGAGCCGCTCTTTCCTATACCTTCCCAAGGTGCTTTGCTTATATCTCTCTTTAGCATTTACTTGGTTCTGCCTTATGGCTCATGTCTTTTATAACTTCTGTAGGCCTAGTGCAGGGACAGGCCCTCACTGTGCGCTCAAAAAATGCATGCTGAATTAAACCGAACAAGAATACAACCTCTGAATTTCACAGAGATCAGTAATCCAATATCTAAATTCTTTTAACTGATTGCGACTCACAGTTACCACCTGGGTGTTATACAGCTTTCCATCAATAGCCTCAATTGCGAACTAACCATACTTCCCCTCATTGTCATAGGGTTGCATCCTGGCCCGGGCTCAGGGAAGGAAATGAAGATGTTTGGCCTCCTTGAACCATGGTAACTCCCGTATATGCCCATCATGCTGGGGCTCTTTTGATGCACAGTGGAACCAGCCATTACACAGTGGGAGGCCTGCTGGCAGCTTGGCTGTGGCATAGCCAAGACGAAGCGGGTGAGGCCAGGTGTTACTCCAGTTACAAGTCAGTAAGTGTTTATTGAGTAGCTATTGTGTGCTGGCTACTATGGGAGTCACCAATATTAACGTGATTCCCCATTTAGTCTAACCGAGAAGGTGCTGCATGTGTCCAGGTGCTGCAGGGAGGAGCAGGTAGGCGCTGAGAGAAGAGAGAGAATGCTTTTGGCTGGGAAATCCAGGAGGGACAGTCAAAGAAGATGGTGATTGATAGGGCCGTGTAGGATGGCTAATATTTAAGTAATTAGAGGGTCACTCAGAGTGGGGAAAACATTCAAAGGCAGGGACGAAGGCAGGAAGGGGCCAGGAAGGGAACTTTTGTGGTTTTCCAGTGGCCTCTGGAACCAGATTATGGGCTCTGCTTAGACAATTTTTTTAAACAATTCTTTTTTTAAAAAATTTTATTTATTTATAAAATAAAATCTTTGTGTGGTTGCCTATCATGCGTACGCTGCTAGGAACTGGCCTGCAACCCAGGCATATGCCCTGCCTGGGGATTGAACTGCGATCCTTTGGTTCACAGGGCCACACTCAATCCACTGAGCTACACCAGCCAGGCTGCTTAGACAATCTTCAGCTCTTCCCTCTGAGTTAATAGCATGTGGCCGTAAAAGCTGGGGATCCTTAGCTCTTCATTTCTATTGGAAGTAAAACTTATACATAGTGAAGTGCATGTGAGTTCTAGTTGTAAGAGTACCTTTCGAGTTTTTTTACACATGTCCACACTCATGTAGCCACCGCTCTGATCAAGGTGTACGACAGTTTCATCGCCCCAGAGGTTTTACTTTTCTCATCAACAATTATTGTCACCTTTTCTATAATTTCATGTAAATGAAATCATACAATTTCGGATATCAGCACTTGGTTTCTTTTTATTATTGAGTAACTCAGTGATTAACTGCATGAATATATCAAATTAATTTGTCTATTCTCTTGATGGATATTTGGGTTGTTTTTCTCTTTGGCTAATGTGAATAAAACTGCCTGGAACCTTCCTGAACATGTCCTTTTGTGGACACTGCTACCTATTTCCCTGGGCTACATAACTGGGCATGTTGTTGCTGGGTCAGTGGGTGCTTACATGCAGCTTTAGTAGATGTGCGCTGTCAAGCTGCACTTGAGATTGGCTTGTGAAGTGGAGGAGGGGCAGTCTCGTCAGATCAAGCCCCTTAACCTGTGGGATCTGGTGCTAACCCGAGGTAGCGTCAGAACGGAACTGAATTGTGGGACACGTAGCTGGTGTCTGGAGAATCAGCGAATTGCTTGGAGTGGAAACCCCACACGCCTGGTGACCTGAAGTGGTGTGTTCTGTGAGTGTTGTGAGGGAGAAACAGAAGAGTTCCCCTGCACATCTGGTGTAAGGAGTGAAGTAAGGGGGCAGAGGAGAAACACAGGAGTGCTGTTCCTAGTCAGGGGAAGCAGAAGGTGGGGAAAGGCTGGGAACTGAAGCCTCTGATACATCAAAGGCGAGGAGGTGTTTTCCTGAGGCTGAGAGAAGAAGGGTGGGATCCGGGGAATTGGGAAGTGCTGGGGAGAGAGGTCAGGTTCTCCTCCTCTAGACCATGTGCTGCTCCCTGAGGTGTCCTCTGTCTGTTTTTCCAGGGCATTGAACAGCACGTGGTACATGCTTGTGGGGAGGGAGGAAAAGAGTGGGCCTGGGTTGCTTCAGTGCTCTCTGACACTCCAGTTCCAGGTTCTGGTGCTGTCTTCACTGTGATTCTCATGTGATCCTCAGGTGATCCATCAGTACCAATCACAGGTGGGGCCTAGGACGGTGGCCCCCTTGGCCAGTGTTTGGCTTTCTGGGCCTATCTTCTAGGGCTTTATCATGTCTAGAAGTGCAGGCATAGCTCTGGAGCTGGGATGGTTTAGGGAAGGCCAACTTTACCTTATACAGCAATGTGGCATGATAAGATTTCTGGAATGATAACACACCGCTTTTGCCTATCCAAGTGCCCTTTCTCCACGTTTTTTTCCTGGTCCCATTCAATTGGCTTGCTGTCCTAGAGTGGAAAAGTGAAAGTGAGACTCCTGGTCAAGATGGCGGCATAAGCAGACACGGCTTGCTTCTTTGCTCAACCATATCAAAATTATAACTAAAATTAGAACAACTATCACTTGGAACCATCAGAAATTCAGTTGAATGGAAGTCTGACAATTACATAATTAAAGAACCCCATTCATCCAGACTTGTAGGAGGGGCACAGATATGGAACAGGTGGGTCCCACACCCATGTGTGGTGGATAAAAACTCAGAAGGGATAGTTCAGGAGTGATGAGTCCCAGACCCATACCAGGCTCTTCCACTGCCAGGAAGAAAAATCTCCACAACTTCTGGCTGCAAAAAAGGGTGGGAACTGAGTCAATGGAAGAAATTTTGGAGCCCCAAGCAGTTTCTCTTAAAGAACGCCCACACAGACTCACCTACTCAGACTTGCCCCCTCTGGACTCTGGTGACAGAGTGGCAGCTTGGAAAGTACCAGTGGCATGTTGGGGGTGTCTGGCATCAAGGTGTGTAGGGGACCAGTTTGTCTTGGCCTGGCAAATGTGACTCAGCTCTGTATGGAAAACCTATAGACGTGAAGTGGTGGGCAGAACCCAGACTTGCAAACTGAGTTTTCCCATGGGAATCAGGCCTAGAAAATGCTTACAGATTGTTATAGCTTGATCTTGCTAAAACTCCCTCACCCTGGTCTAAAGCAACAAATGCGTATTGTCTATCTTCAAGGTAATTTCCAAAGCCTGTGTGAGCTCTCCCAAGGACAGAGCTAATGAGCTCATTGCCATCCTCCTCTGCATGTTATTTTCATTTCCTTGATTGTACCTAAAATGTAGACAATAATATTCTATGTAATAGATAATAAATATTTCTATGATGTAAGACCCCAGGAAAACAATAAAAGCCTGTCTAGGCAAGGGTCGGGGCACTCCCCTCTTGAGGGAGTGGCCGAGGCACCATAGGCACTCTCCCCTTGAGACAGTAGTGGTGCCTGTTCCCTTTTTATCCACAGGATTGTTGTCGCCTGTGCATTCATTCTCACCGTCAGCCACAACAGGTGGACTCTGCTGAACAGGGTCTGCTACTTCTGGCACCCAGGAACAGGGATTCGAAGGCTATCAGCCAAGGCTATCAGGTTGTGGTCAGCACACCAACCTGGGTGGAATGTGCGCAGCAGCCCAGGTAAGGGCTGACGACCCCGAGTGCTTTTCGGAGGGCATAGGGTATGTTGTATTTTAGGGAAAAAGGTATTTTTCCAAGGTCGCTCTCTCTGCAACCACACTTTCTTTAGTAAGTAGAAGCCTTGCTCTCTCTCTGGCAATTGCCACACCCTGCGGGCACAGGTTGAGCATTTAAGAGCCACAAGGTTGCTCACCATAACAAAGACACCTGTGACAGGTATGAGTTGGACATGGGCCAGGAAAGAACACTAGGTTTCCTGCTGACAGCAAGCCAAAGCCCACGCAATGAGAGGTACACTGTGAAAAACACTCACAAGCCCATCCCTGCGGCACAATCCCCAATCAGGTTTTAGGCTTTGGAAAGAGAGCAATGAACTTTCCTTTCAATTAGGTTTTTTTTTTTTTTTTTTTTTACAAGAGCCTCTGCACATTCTTTTTTTAAAAGCTGCTTTTTTGCAGCACTTTTGATTCTGCCTTTTCCTTCCACCTGCCTGTAAACAGAAAAGCAGATAGTAAATGAGTATTTTGGTTTCAACTGGACTCTGAAGATTGCTTTGAGAACTCAGAGTTAGTTAACAGGGTTGTTTATGAGTGTCTCAGACACCGAAGATAAGAGGCATTTCCTCCCTCTGGCTCGAAATCTCAAGTGTTCCTGCATGAGTACAGGCCTTGTGGAGGTGACTGGGGTCAATCCCTGAAACTTGAAGTGGCCTAACAGATAATTCCAGTCACAGTAATTTAACTCTGGGCTAGGTCAGGGAGTGCAATATAAAGATTGGTCACCTGGCACTTCGAGCCCTCCCTCGAAGTCTTAGACGAGAGGGAAAAACCTAAAACCCATAAGCGAGGTTAGGGTACCCTGGATACCAGGCAGCCCTCCCTGATGGTTTTCACCAACAGTACTTTTTTGATCCACCACACTATACTCCCCAATAGCTACTTAGTTAAGGTTTAGAATTGGGCTGCGGAATTTGAAATGGCAAAAATCAAGAGTAAATATGGCAACTTAAAAAAATATATATTTTATTGATTATGCCATTACAGTTGTCCTAGTCCCCCCTTCATTCCCCTCCACCCTGCACAAACCCCATTCCCCCCCTTTAGTTTATGCCCATGTGTCTCAAGTTCTTTCGATTTTATATTTCCCATACTATTCTTGCCCTCCCCCCTATTTTCTACCTACTGTCTATGCTACTTATTCTCTGTACCTTTGCCCCTCTTCTCCTCCCACTCCCCTGTTGCTAACCCTCCATGTGATCTCCATTTCTATGGTTCTGCTCCTGATCTAGCTGTCCTCTTAGTTTGCTTTTGTTTTAGGTGTGGTTGTTAATAACTGTGAGTTTGCTGTCCTTTCACTGTTCATATTTTTTATCTTTTTAATCTTCTTTTTCTTAGATAAGTCCCTTTAACATTTCATATAATAAGGGCTTGGTGATGATGAACTCCTTGAATTTGATCTTATCTGAGAAGCACTTTGTCTCCCTTCCATTCTAAATGAAAGCTTTGCTGGATAGAGCAATCTTGGATGTAGGTCTTTGGATTTCATGACTTGGAATACTTCTTTCCAGCCCCTTCTTGCCTGTAAGGTCTCTTTTGAGAAATCAGCTGATAGTCTGATGGGAACTCCTTTGTAGGTGACTGTCCCCTTATCTCTTGCTGCTTCTAGGATTCTCTCCTTCATTTTAATCTTGGCTAATATAATTATGATGTGCCTTGGTGTGTTCCTTCTTGAGTCCAACTTCTTTGGGACTCTCTGAGCTTCCTGGATTTCCTGGAAGTCCATTTTCTTTGCCAGATTGGGGAAGTTATCCTTTATTATTTGTTCAAATAAGTTTTCCACTTGTTGCTGTTACTCTTCCCATTCTGGCACCCCTATAATTCAGATGTTGGAATATTTAAAGATATCCTGGAGTTTCCTAAGCCTCTCCTCATTGTTTTGAATTCTTGTTTCTTCATATTTTTCCATTTGGTCATTTTTTTTCTTCCTTCTGGTCCACTCCCTTGATTTGAGTTTCCTTTCCATTACTATTGGTTTCCTGTGCATTTCCCTTCATTTCACTTAGTTTAGCCTTCATATGTTCCTCTAATTTGTGACTAAAATCAACCAGTTCTGTGAGCATCCTGATCACCATTGTTTTGAACTGTGCATCTGATAGGTTGGCTATTTCTTGGTCACTTAGAGTTATGGGCTCTGGGGCTTTGAGTTCTTCTTGAGCCATAATGATTTGGTCTGTTTGCTCCTGTTATGTATTAGGGGCAGAGTCCTAGGTGTTCACCAGGGTGGGGCGACCCATGTCGCTGGGTTGTGATGCTGTATGTGGGGGTGGGGTCAGAGAGGGGCAATAGCGGTCCCCTCTGCTGCTTCCCACTGCAGGGGCCTGTGTTGTCTGTCTCACTGCTCGCTCCTTCTCCTGGTTTATCTGTGCGCAAATGCGTGACTGCGGTCAGCCTGCTGCCTTGCGCCCTCACTGGGACTGCCTGTCGCAACCCCACACCTGGGATCTGCCAATCTCTGCCCGTGCTCCTGGGTCGGTCTGTCTGAGTTTTCCTGTGCAACCCTGCTCCACCAGCCTCTGACTCCGCCCTTCTTACTGGTCTGGCTGAATGGTTCGTTGTTGTCGGACTTCTGTATAGTTCAATTTTCTGTGTTTTGGTCGTGACTTTTTTTTTTTTTTTTTTACTAAAACATTGTTTTCTTTAAACTTGGTTGTGCGAGGAGACAGTGTTTCCCCCTACACCTCCATCTTGGCTGGAAGTCCTCGGAAACTTTTTAACAACAAGTATAGGCTCTCTAAAGAACAAGAGCAATGTTTTATGAGAATTCGGCAGTTTTTTAAAGCTGCTAAATATCTCCCTGATAAGGGATCCTTAGACTTAGTTATTTAGGAAAAGTTGGGCAAAAGCTGAAACAGCACCAGGTGGTATGAGATAAAGACTAGTGTCTCACTCCCTCCTTTAGAGGATTTAATTTGAAAATACTGGTTTGCCTGAATTTTGTTTTTGTTTCTGTTTTTAAAAATAACATTTCAGTCTCAAAATGTTTCAATGAATAAAATGAGATTTCTAATATTATTACATCATAAAGATTCCACTCAAAAAGAATTTAAATTGATTGTTTAAGAAGGAAAAAAGATTTCACTTCCCTCAGACAATAAAAAACACAGGAAGAAAGAGAATGAGAAAATGTGTCTTTTAACCACTCTGAATCCTCCTTCTGGAGGCCCAGAGACTGCTTTAGTACTAAAACAAGAAGTGTGGAGCTTAGCATCTCCCCCCTTGCAATAATCAATAAGAATTAACAACAACAACAAAAAAAGTAAAGGTATTTGCCAATGGAGAAAAAACTGTTTCTAAATGTTATGAATGTGTTCATAAGTTTGTCAATCTAAAGCATGATAGAAGTGACATAAGATGTGTGATGTGTTAAAGAAATGTTAAGAATCCTCCTTGATTATGCCGGAGCCATGACCTTTTCTTGTAAAAATAAAATGTAAGTGTACTATCTCCCAAGGAGAACTGGCCCTTCTCCCCAGAAAACAAAGTACCATTTCTTAACTCAGTACCTGTAAACACTGATCATTTCCTTGGGAAAGAACTGGCTATTCTATTCCCCCCCCAAAAAAACAATTAGTTAATCGAGTCACAAAAGGCCCTTGGCACATAACCACTTTTGTCTAAAACATGTTCGAGCAGAATGCCCCTCATACTCTTCATTTTCCTTGCAAACTCTAAACCGAAGAACTACCAAGTCCTAAAAACAACAAGACAGTTAACTTGCTGCTCTAACCCACTGCAGCTTGCAAAAACAGCAGAGGGCCTGTCTTTCCAAGTAAAGAAAAAAAAATGGCACTTTTAAAACTGAGGCTATTTTTTAGACAACTGCTCCCTACCTATTGCAAACCAGAAAGCCAAAGGTTAAGAGCTTAAAGGAGCCCTTCCAGAAGGGCAAAATTCAGACCACTGAAGCTAAACAGAAAAAGTTAAAAGACTGTTTCTTTATCATTCTCAAGCTAAGCAAATTATCAGAGAATTCCCTGACTGTCAAGCCCTTACTAAGGCACCTCCATCCACAGGATTTAACTCTCAAAGACTAAGTTCTCAAATAATTTGACAAACAGATGCCACTCATTACACTCCCTTTGGAAAATTTAAATACATTCACATTTCTTTTGATACTTAACTCTGGTGCCTACATGCATCTGCTTTAACAAGACAATCTGCTTAAAATATACAAGCCCATTGGCTTGAGGACTGCCTCAGCAAATTAAAACTGATAGTGCCCAGGATATCTTGCCCATTCTACTCGAGCCTTCCTTCAACATTGGAATATCCAACATAAAACAAGAATACCTTATAATCCAACCAGTCAGGCAATTGTGGAATGGGTGCATCATACCTTAAAAAAATCTTAAAACACAAAAGGGGAGTCAGGAGTCGACACCCCCAAAATTTGATTATGTTAACTATGTTTACCTATAATTTTCTAAACTGTGATGAAGAAGAAAGAACCAAAGTCATCTTATCCTCAAGTTTTATACAGAGATCCTCTGGGAGATGGTACTTGGCAGGGTCCTGTAAACCTCTTAACATGGGCAAGAGGGTATGCATGTGTTTCCATCCCTACAGGTTCTGTCTGGCTTCCAGCTAAAAGGGTGAAGCCTTATCATGAACAAAACAGACGTCAGGCTCTGCTACCTGGAGATGAAAACTGATCAGCTAGCAGACTAGGTGGCCCAGCTGACACTGATAAACTAGAAGAAAACAAGCACTGGATTCTGGTGCCAAAAAAATGCAGTTTATGTTGCTAAGTATTTACTAACTTATTTTTCTGTTCTTATTGACACTTTGTGTTTTCCTTTAAAGGGGCAATTTTATGTTGCAAGCAAAGAGCAATACAATAATTACTATCAGGTTTCCATAGTAACTATAATTGGCCTGCATACCCAGGAGAGGATTTATCATACTCAATCCCTCTCCAATTCCTCCTTGTACTTTACACAAGTGCCACAAAGACTCAGTCTCTTGGTCTTTGTGCAGAGGACCGAATTCTACTATTGGTTTTCTCCCCAAAAGTCCTTTTGTAGTGGAGAACTGGGGAGCTAATTGGAATGTACTGGCTAAGTTTGGCACAACAATAGTTTCAGCTCTGCCTGAAATCCCATATACTAATATGTGGTGGGAGGGGCCCAGTACTGGGGCACCTATAATCAGAATTGTTTCTCCCAACCACACTAGCCCTTGGCATTACAACTCATGGAAAATGGGCTTGTCTTTTATTACTAGAATGCATCTGTATATAAAAATTGTATGTGACCCTAAAGGCATCCAAGGATTTTTTTTTTTTTTATCAAATTGACCCTTTAAAATAAGATTGGGTCACAGTTTGTACCTCTCACCCTTACTTGTTTTTGGCAATTCCAGGGACAACTCAAGTCTTTTATAACGAATCAGCAAAAATTTATTCTTTGCCTGTTCCTGCAGGCTCCATATATGCCAGCTGTCTTACTCACCTCAATATTACTCAGTTAAGTCTCACTACAGTTTACATAGTTAGAAGACAAACTCAGATATGGATGCCAGTTTATGTAGCCAGAGAATGGGAAGATCCCCATGGCATAATAGCGCTTAACAATGTGCTGGCCTCTTTAAGGGTCCGACGGTTTGTTGGCACTTTGATTGCATTTATTGTTTCTGTTATAGTTGTTGCAGCTACTGCGGCCACGGCAACTGCTGCCCTCATTGGGTCAGTTCAAACTGCTTATACTGTTGACGTTCACTTAACAAATTCCACTTTAGAAATGCTTCAACAGGCCCAGGTTGATCAAGAAATCCTGACTCGACTTTTTACAGTTGAATCAGCGCTCAACTGGATTGGTGAATGCCAGGATGTGCTAGTGGTCCGTCAGCTGCTGACCTGTGATCCTGGTTTCTCCAAACTGTGTGTCACCCCACTACAATGGAACACCAGCCAATATTCCTGGAGTGATATTCAACATCATCTACGAGGAGCTTTTTCTACTAATTTAAAGGGAGAGATCAATAAATTGCAACTAGAGTTACACAAACAGTTGCAGGACATTCAATGCTTAATTAAATAGGAGATTCTTCAAACCCTTAGTGATAATCTTGGCTCATTAAACCCAAAACACTGGTTTGATGGACTCAACCTAAGATTGTGGGTCACTGGAACTGCTGGTTGTTTACTGATTTTAATAATGTTTTGTATATTACGATGCATTTACAAATTATTTGTCCAGGGTCACAAAAGAGACCAGCAAGTAGCAAGTCTTGTGGGATATATCACCACAACAGCCTTAACAAAAAAAGGGGGGGGGGAATTGTAGGGGACGGTTTGTTTTGGCCTGGCAAATGTGACTCAGCTCTGTATGGAAAACCTACAGATGTGAAGTGGTGGGCAGAACCCAGGCTTGCAAACCGAGTTTTCCCGTGGGAATCAGGCCTAGAAAATGCTTGCAGATTGTTATAGCTTGATCTTGCTAAAACTCCCTCACCCTGGTCTAAAGCAACAAATGCATATTGTCTATCTTCAAGGTAACTCCCAAAACCCGTGTGAGCTCTCCCAAGGACAGAGCTAATCAGCTCATTGCCATCCTCCTCTGCATGTTATTTTTATTTCCTTGATTGTACCTAGAATGTAGATAATAATATTCTATGTGATAGATACTAAATCTTTCTTTGATGTAAGACCCCAGGAAAATAATAAAAGCCTGTCTAGGCAAGGGTTGGGGTGCTCCCCTCTTGAGGGAGTGGCTGAGGCACCATAGGCACTCTCCCCTTGAGAGAGTAGTGGTGCCTGTTCCCTTTTCTCCACAGGATTGTTGTCGCCTGTGTACTGATTCTCGTCAGAAGCCACAACAGGTGGACTCTGCTGGACAGGGTCTACTACAAAGGTGAGCAAAGGTCATTGTCCCTTTTCTGGGCCCTCCTCCCACAGAGTCACAGAGCCAGCATACTGGTGCCATATCTGAGACTCCATCCATGTAACTAACACGATTTGATCAGCCTTGGAGATCCCCAGAGACTCTGCCCCATCCAAATTATAGGCCCACCCAAGTTGGTTTTCCACATGGATGGCTGGTCTTGGCTCATGCTTCACAACTTCCTAAATCCTCTCAAACAAGCAACAGCTGTTCCTCAGTGAGCCTCAGGCCTGGTACTAGCAGCAGCCAGCCTAGATTCACAGCTTGGCCTCACCTGGGAATCTTCAATCCAAGCACAAATAGCAGCCATCTCAGACCATGTTATAGCTCAGTCAGGGTGGCCCCAGAAAAAACACAGGTGGGGGCTGCACCACCCAGGGAAACTCCAGGTGTTTCTAGGGCCAGTGCACCCAGTGGTCAGCTATAGGCCACATTAAAGCACTACCACCCTGCCCCTGCACAGCTGATCCTCTACAGAGGGTGGAGGGTTATGGTAAGTGGTCACAGCCAGTCCTTGCAGCTGACTGGCCTGAGTAAATCCCTCCCATTGATATGCCAACAGTAACCAAGGCACAACTACAAGAGGAAGGTGAACTCAGCCCATGTGAAAGGCACACCTTGAATACCCAGGTTGGGTGATAGGGGAGGTTGTGCCACTGGACCCTATAGTACACCTACTACATTAGACCACAGTACCAAGACAGGGAGTCATAGCAACTCTATCTAATACATAGAAACACACACAGGGAGGCTGCCAAAATGAGGAGACAAAGAAACGTGGCCCAAATGAAAGATGAAAACTCCAGGAAAAGAGCTAAGTGAAATGGAGATAAGCAATCTATCAGGTGCAGAGTTCAAAACACTGGTTATAAAGATGCTCTAGTAACTTAGTGAGGACCTCAACAGCATAAAAAAGATCCAGTCAGAGACAAAGGATATGCTAATTTAGGTAAAGAACAATTTATATAAGAACAACAGTAAAGTGGATGAAGCCAAGAATCAAATCAATGATTTGGAACATAAGGAAGCAAAGACCAACCACACAGAACAAGAAGAAAAAATAATCCAAAAATATGAGGAAAGTATAAGCAGCCTCTGGGACAACTCCAAGAGTCCAACATCATAAGGGTGCCAGAAGGAGAAAAAGGGCAATAAATTGGAAATTTATTTGAAAAAATAATGAACAAAAATTCTCTAATTTAGTGAAGGAAATAGACACATGCAAGTCCAGGAAGCACAGAGAGTCCCAAACAAGATGGGTACAAAGAGGCCAACTCCAAGACACATCATAATTAAAATGCCAAAGGTTAAAGATAGAGAATCTTAAAAGAAGGGAGAGGAAAGATGTTAGTTACCTACAGGGGAGTTCTCATAAATAACACTGTCAGCTGACTTCTCAAAAGCAACTTTGCAGGCTGGAAGGGATTGGCAAGAAATATTCAGAGTCATGAAAAGTAGGGACCTACAGCCAAGATTGCTCTACACAGCAAAGCTATCCTTTAGAATCAAAGGGCAGATAAAGAGCTTCCCAGACAAGAAAAAACCGAAGGAGTTCATTACCAAATCATTATTATATAGAATGTTAAAGGGACATACTTAAGAAAAAGATCAAAATTATTCACAATAAAATAGCAAATATATGTATCTATCAACAACTGAATCTAAAAAACAAACTAAGCAAACAACAGAGAGAATGGTTATAGAGAACACATTTCGATGGTTGCGAGATGGGAGGGGAGGTGTAGGGGAATGAAGAGGTGAGGGGATTAAGAAGCACAAATCTGTAGTTACAGAATAGCCATGGGGTTGCATAGTACAGTATAGGAAATAGAATAGCCAATGAATTTATAAGCATGACCCAAGGAAAAGAACAATAGTGTGGGGATTACCTGAGTGAGAGGGGGGTGCTGGGTGGAGGAGGGCAAAGGGGGAAAATCAGAATAACAGCAATAGTATAATCAATAAATATAATAAAAAAGAAAAGAGAAAGTGCCCTTAAGTCTCCTCCCGACTTGTGTCTTCTTAAATTCCTAGGAAGAACGAGGCTCTCATCAGAGCCCACAACCTCAGAATAGAGAGAAATTCCTGGGGAGGGGGGTGATAAAGTCATGGGAATCTTTGGGGTTCCAGGGGTCCCAGGAGATGGGTTCTGCAGCTGCGCTCTGGTGTGAGCACTTTGGGGTTGAGGTGTCTGGGATCTGAGGAAAGAGGGCCTGGAATTTGTATCCTACATGGAGTCCCGGGGGGGAGGTTGAGTCCAGAAGTGGCCTTGGGTGTAGTGTGCCCAGGGAGGACACCGAGGGACCATGGGGGCCATCTAGGGATTTGGAGTGGAGGACTTCTCAGCAACCAACCTTGGAAGCGTTGCAAGGACTTCAAGATTTGCCTTCTGTCTTCTGCTCTCTCATACCTCATCTCCCTACTTCTTGCTATCTCCACTCCAGGTTTTGGTTCTTTCTGAGAGGACTTCAGCACATTCTTACCTTGTCAAAGCCTTGTCACATTCTTTGGGGTTTTGTTCCAAGCACTGACCGCCCCCCCCCTGCCCCCGCATCCTTCAAAATCATCCCACTGAAAATTTGAGTGTCTTCCCAATCCCTCCCTGACCCCAGCACGCTTAGCCTGTGTAATCCGTGGAAGCTCCAGCTGCTGGCTGCACAACAGCCACTCGGTTGAGTGACAGGAGTTGGGGCGAGGAAAGCGACTTTGTTAGGAAAGCCAGCAAGCCAAGAAGGTGGTAGATGGACTCAAGTCCTGAATACCTATCATGAGAAAGTACAGAACTCAGGCTTCTTTTATGTCAGAGGAAGGGGAAATAGCAGGGGTTTGAGATCAGGTGATGCATGACCGAAGACATTAGGACACTAGCAAGGGTCTGAGGGAGAATGGTTCAATTTCTTTGCTTTTGGTCAACACACCCCGGTTGTCATGGTCCCTGTCACTAGGATTCTGTAAATCTTTTGACAAACAGTCATGATTTTTGTACATACCTTTCTTATCTCCTTGGGGAAGTAGTTTTGAGCCAGGAGGCTGTTTCAGTGATTCCTAGGCTACAGGTTAGATTCTTTAAATGATTAGAATATCTGTGCTGGACTATGCAGAAACTGCTGACCAACATGTTAGGGAAACTGGGCGGGCTTGAGCAAGGTGGTCAGAGAGACTGATTATTTCATCCTGTTACAAGCCTCCTCCCCAGCTTTATCTTCTTCCAAAGCTCTTCTCACCAGCTGCTCAAAGGCAGTAGTGACTTCTTGTTTCCTTTTCTTTACCTTCCCAACAACAGACCTCCAACAAGGTCAATTACAAATATGCTTAAGTAGTGAATCTTCAGAAAATATCTGACATAACAGATGTCCCAAACACTGGACTATATGATCCCCAAAAGCATACCCTTGGCCCCAATTCTGGCTTCACTACTCACTGGCTGTGTGACTTTAGCAAATACTGTCTCTTTGAACTTGTTTCCCCATGTATAAAATGGGATAATAGCCGTACTGCCTTGATGGTTTGAGAATTAAAGCTCCTAGCACAGTGCCTGGCCAATAGTAGACACTCAGGAAAGATTAGTGTCTCTCCCCTGGTGGCATCCTAATGTGTTTCCCTTCCTCATTTCTCCTTCCTGGTCCCACCACTCACCCTCCAAAGCACGCAGGTGTCTTGTCAAGTTACCCCTTTATGCAAAATAGGCGGTGGCTCCTGCAGCCTGGGTATCCCCAGACTCTGGTCTGCAGTGGCTGCCTGTCTCACCCACTGATTTTAGAATGCACCTCATTTGAATTACCTTTACCCAGCATCCAGACTCTTATGGTCGGACAAAAATGTGTGACAAATCACTAAGTAACGTTGTTCCCTCCTTTAAAAAAAAAGTCCACCCCAGGAATCAGAAGCCTGATTGTACTGTTCCATGATGCTCTGTAGCCCCAGCACACCCCTGCCCCTCAGCAAGGCGCCTTTGGGCTGGCCGCCCCCCTTCCCCTCGGTCCCAGAGGATGTGACCCTGCGTGGCTGTACTGCTAGGGCCGACCCTCCCTCATTTCCATCCTTCCTGCTGATCATGGCACAGGACGTGGCCCAGCCTGCACTTCCTCTAATGGCTAGCCCTTTTGCAGGAGGTTCCGAGCTAAACTGAAAAGCTAGGCTCCCCATGACAGCCCCCCTCTGATATTGGTTACTCTGGTTCTGATGTGCCTGCTCTTGTTCCCCCCCCCATCCCTCCTTTTTGTTCTGATGCACCCATTCTCTTTTAAGTTCCCATAGAAAGCCTCTTGGAGACGTTGTGACCTCGCATTCCAGATTTAGTCTTTCCCCCCACTCTCCTCAGACTAATAAACTGTTCTCTCTAGTGTGAGTCAGCTTTGAGGAGGCCAGAGGGAAACCGTGGGACTGTAAAAGCCTATCAAAAACAATCCCTGCTCTTCTGAACAGCATGACCCAGACTCTATGAATGATAAAGTGGAGTTACATCTTACATGGATTGCATTAGTTGCAAAAGCGACGCAGGTAATGCTCATGAAATCTTACGGAGAAGCAGGCAAAGCAAAAAACTAAAAATGGTCCCGCCAAATCAGTCATCTGTGATCCCCTCCCCCGAAGCAGGAACTTCCGCCCCTGGGGCTTTGCTGCAGCGGCAGTGCCCACGCATCCCCCGACGAAGACTCAGACCACACCAGCCATGCCACGAGGCGTGTTTTATTTTTATTAATCATACAAATAATTTTCTACAATATCCCAGGGCAAACCGGAAAATTTGGCAGTTCGAATGGGTAGGGGTCCCCTCAGAGACCCACGGCCGATGGCATGGGCGCGGAATGTCTGGGTTCACAGTGCAGTTCGTCGCTCGTGTCCATTTTGCAGGTAGATTTTTCTCCACATCACGACTGGGGTCCCAAGGATGCCGGGGGTGGGGAATCCTCCAGGTTCTTAAGAAATTTCACTCCGCTTCTCCTGCTCAATGGCTGTGGGAAGCAGAGAGTGGGCACTGGGGGTTTGAGGTACCTTCCAAAACGCCTCCCCCCAAACCGAGGGCCTTCCGAATCTGGTGTGGGCGAAGACCCACGAGGTCTGGGGCAGGAAAGAGGGTTGGAGCTGGGGCGACAGGCGCTTTGTGCAACAGAAAGGAGACCTGGGGCTGCTCAAAGACGAGGTGTCCACGGGGTGGGGGTTGGGCTGCAGCCCGCGGACCCTGAGGCGGGGATCACTTACTCTCTTTGGTCGGCAGGGTGTTCTTCTCCTGCGTCTCCGTCTTCTTCAGCTTGGCCTTATCGAAGCTGGCGATTTCCCCCATGTCCGGTTTGTCTGCCATTTTCTTAAAACGATCCTAGTGGGCAATGCAAGGAGGTTGGCCGGGAGCTGGGGGCAGCGTTCCCCTTCCCGCTCCCCCAGGGAGCGATCCCGCCGGGCGTTCCCGGCAGCCCGGAGGCCGAGGATCCGAGCGCGTCCCGCACCCTCACCGCCGCCCCCGGGCGGGGCCAGACGGTCGGGAGTCCGGCCCGGGACGCGCACTAAGGCCGCAAGGGCGCACCCGCCCCGGGCCCGCTCCGGCCCCACCCAGAGTCCCCCGCCCCGCGCAGCGCTCACCTAAGCCGCCGAACCGAGATGCTGGGTCCCACTGGCGTCGCTGCAGCAAGAGACAAAAGAGCGGCGCCGAGCCCTCGCCTTATATACACCGCGCCCCGCCCCGCCCCTCGTTCGCTGCAGCAGGGGCGGTGCCCGCAGTCGGGGCGGGCGCTGCGTGGGCCGCTCGCTTCCCGCCGCGCCCTCCGCCGGCAGCCTGCTGGGCTGGGCGCGGCTCATCCGGTGCCCCCGGCATTTGCTCTTGGAGCTTCTTGCCCAGTACCCTCACCAAGGCCCCGTGCCGTTGTTTTGGAGGCCGAAGGCAACGCCGGAGTGGTCGCTGGGCCCTCGGTTTTCTTTTGCAGCTGCACTGCCCTCTCCGGGAATTTGCTGCTCACCCGCAGAAAGAGCGTGGGGGGCCTGCGGGGGAGTGTGTGCGTGTGTGTAGCTGTGGGTGGAGGGCGTGCACTAGCGCTCTGCAGCAGTTCCTGCTCGCAGGAGAAACCCACCCCACCCCACCCTTGTGCAGCAACGTGTCTTTTGCCTTTGCCCCACCACAAGCCCCCTCTGCCCTTTTTCTCTCTTCCCAGTGACTGAGCTCTTGCGTGGTCTGGCACAAAGAATCGGAGCAGTAGGTCCTAGAGATGAAGAGACTTGGGATGGGTGGGGGCGTGGAGGGAGGGGGCCGAGACATGCATCATCTTACACTGCTCTTTGCTCAGATTGGAGGCCGGTTGTCTTCTCCTCGTCTTCCTTCCCTGAGCTGGGCAGCTCCTGCAGAGGTCTGGGAGGGTGCTCCGTAAATGCTTGTTGCAAACACTGGGCAGTCAGGGGAGCAGGTTTTCCGAGAGGGCTCGCTCCTGGTGCTCCTTCTGAGGGCTCCTAGGAACATTATGTCTGAGGGTCCTGTTTTCCTTTTTGAAGTTAACCTTGAAGACAGCCCTACAAATGTTCTTGTTTTTCTTATTAACCTCTTATAAGAGTGGTAAAATGCAATGTAATGCAGGAGCTCCAAATGGGGGAAGCTGTACTTGTACTAGTGATATTTGGGAAAAAAACACCGGGAGTACTAGCAGATGTGGACATGGTCTTTGTTACTCACTGATGGCATGGATGGGTGCCAGCGAAACTGCACCCTGCCTCCGGCCTTGGTGCTACTTACAGGGTTAGGGGAGGAATAGCGTGTGAAAATTCTACACTGTCGTGATGAACAAGGAGCCTTGAGACACAGGGGCCCACAGAGGGCTGGGACATGCGGATCAGACTGTTGTCCTGGTTCCTTATGGCCACTGGCCAGCCAGCTATCTGTTCTCTGAGGTTGTGGAGGGGCCATGTCCCAAGTGACCACACATGTAATTATTCAGATCTTTCTTAGAAAAGTTGTATTTTCAGCCTGTGCAACATCTTTAGATGCTAAGGTCAATAAATTAACAACCAAGGGATGGAGCTGGTTATTGTTTTATTTGCCCTGAACTTTCCTTTATTCAAGTGTGGGAGAGAATTGCCAATCTCTTATTTTAAAAGAGGAAGCATCCTGAATTCTGTCTGATACCTTCCTGATTTTTCTGCTTTCTCACATTCCCTCAGTGTATTCGGAGAAGGAAATAAATTTAGGCGTATGTCTTTGATATGCCAAACTCCTTGTGTGACCTTGGGCAGGTGCCTTTCTGCACCTCAGTTTCTTCCTGTGTAAAATAAAGCTTAAATATGATAAACAACAGGCATAAGTGGAAGCTTACTATGGCAGCCTCTTAGAAAGCCACACTCACACTTTGTTAGTTCATCGGTCAACTATTGCCATGCCATGCTGTGTAACAAACTACCACAAAACCCAGCTTAAAACAATCATCATTGACTCTTGCTCATTCATCTGCTGCTGGGTTGGGCTAGGCTGGGCGTGGCTGCCAGCTGCTGGTTGGAGCCCTGTCTGCTCCTCAGGCGTCTCATCCTCTGGACCAGGATCTAGCTGGAGCCTGTTCTTTTCAGGGGATGGCAAAACAGTGAGAAGACTGTAGCACAAAAGAGTGTAGAAGTGTTGAAGTGGGTATAAAAGCATGTCATGTCACTGCGTGTCTGTTAACATCCCATTGGCCAAACCCATCATTAATGGAGTAGGGGAGGATGTCCCACCCATGGTGGGAGAGGGAAGGGAATGAATATTCCCTGACAAATAATCCAACTTCACAGTCAGGGTAGGCAAACTGTTGTAACAAACAGTCCCCAGCGTGGTTTAACTCAATAAAAGTATTTCCTATTCATACAGCAACATAATATATCAGTGTTTCTGGTCATGCAGGTCTGCTCCATGTGGTGACACGGGCATCCAGGCTCTTTCTCTCGCATCACTCTGCCCTCCTCCAAGTCCTAGAAATCTATTTCCGCCCTCCTGTGGATGGGAAGAGGGGACAAGATAGAGGGCTGCACTGGAAGTTTCATGCTTCGGGCTTGCATGTAGTCTCCATTATTTCTGCCCTCATTTCTTAGGCCAGGACTCAGTCACACGGTCTCACCTAATCGCAAGAGATGCTGGGAAATATAGTCAAGCTATGCATCCAGGAGTAAAAGCAGCAGGGTGGATGGACTTGGAGCAGTTTCTGTCATATACTATGGAAGGGTTTGCCAAACTTGAGCGGGAAACTTTCCAGACATCCAGAGATACTGCCTCTGTGCCATGCCAAACATGATTTAGGTGTTACCTTCCTGGATGCCACTTTTCGCCTGAGTGTGGAAATATTCAGTTGTTCTAATTTGGACCGACGGTGAACTCCAGTTCCAGCTTCCCTTTATTTGGGAAACAAAGGACTCTCTTTCTTCTAGGCACAGCAATGGAGGCACACATTTCAAACATATCGAGCAAGCAGGATTCCCAAAGGAGCTTTAAATAGACTTGCAGACATTTTTGTCCCTTGCTTAGTGCAGCTTGTGGCCCATCTCTAAGAAAGCAGGTGGCCTCTTTAGCATTTGTTGCTTAAGAACAGTGCTCACAGAAAAAAGAAATTTTGTAACCGTGTGTAGTGATGCATGTGCACTAGGCTTATTGTGGCGACCATTTCTCAGCATATACAAACTGAATCATTATGCTGTACACCTGAAACTAACATGATGCTATATGTCAGTTATAACGCAATAATAACAAAAAGAACAACGATCAAATTATTAGTCTCATCCAGCCCCATGGGTAGCGGTTTTAAGATGTTCTTGGACACTTCTCCCACCACTTCTTGAGTATGGACTTTCCCTCATGACTTTCTTCTAGTGAATAAGATGGGATGGAAGTTATGTGTTTTGATGTATGAGGGTAGGTCGATAAGTTAGGTGTCCTAACTCCCTCCGACGCCTCCATACCCTACGGAAACCAAGCACCTACAAGGAGAGGCCACTTGTAGCCATTCCAGACACAGCCTCACCTGGGGTCTGAGCCTGCAGGCAGCGTCAACCGCTAAACATGCAAGCAGGTGAGTCTTGGAAGCTTCAGATGGCCCCAGCTTATGCTGACTGGAGCAGACACAAGCTGTTCCTGGCCAATTTGCAGATTCACGAGCAAAATAAATGTTGTAGTTGTTTTAAGTCACTAAGCTTTGGGGTGTTTTGAAATATAGCAACACATAACTGGACCAACACGAGATGGAAAATCATAACTTAGTGCTGCCAGGGACTCAGGTCCCACTTGGGATTTTTTCCTAAATGTCTTCTGGAATACACATACACTTATTCAGTAAACATTTATTGAATGCCCACAAAGTATCTGGCTGTGTTCTGAATATGGAAGATGGACAGGCGATGAGAATCTGAAGCTACAAATGTGGTGTAGTAAGTGAATGACTCCAAGTCCATCAACAAGCACATGCTCATGCCTTGTATTCACTTATGACTTGGGTATCATTGATGTCTGATAACGTCTCAGCCTGCCACTTGCAACAGACTCTGTGTACTGTTCACAGAAGGTATAGAGAAAGCTGAACCACTCAACTCCATTAACATTTCCATCTTCTTTGTTGAGAAGGATGCTCTGGAAAATGTAGAGCTAATAAGAGGGATGTAAGGGATTTTTCACTGTCAACCTGGGGAGGCAAATCTCCAAAGGGGAACCTTTGAGCCAGTTCAATTTGACACCCGCACGGGGATGTGAATGGACGTACGTAGAATGCTGACAATATTAGGGAGGATGCTTAACTCTGTAAATGCCAACGCAAGCTGGAGTCAGTGGAGAAATGGAAATATAATGAGATGGCTTGACCATAAACCCTACAAAGACAGGGAGACAGGACGGGGAGACACACTTGCCATGCTTAACTCTCACGTGGCAGCGAGATTTGCAGCTGTATGATTAGAAGGGATTCTGTCCATGTTTCATGTGAAAAAAGGAAGTCATCGCCTCCTGCTTCAGGGCAGTTGCCCTTGTTCAGATTCTCATGCAGCAGGCCCCACTCAGCCTAGATACTCACCTTGGGCCCCTTATTTCATTTAGAAAGCTGCCTAAGTGTCCTCTCCTCAGAGAGCCCTCCACGGTCACGTGCTAGAGAGCAACAGCCCTGTCATTCTCTAAACCGTCAGTGTCCAACCTATTGGCCTCTCTGGGCTGCACTGGAAGAAGAAGAGGTGCCTTGGGTCACACATTAAATACACTGTGACACGTAATCACACACACACAAATTTCAATGTTTTAAGTACATTTATGATTTTGTGTGGGGCTGCATTCACAGCCACCCTGGGCTGCCTGTGGACTGGGAGGCGCAAGGTGGACGGACACCCCTGAAAACTTTACCTTGTTTCATTTTTCTCTGTAGAGTCCACCTCCACCAAACATGTTATATATTTATTTCTTCATTTATTGTCTATCTCTCACACCAAGAAAATGGGAGAATCCATCTGTTTTATTTACCATTGCATTCCCAGCAATGCCTGATACAGAGCGGTAAGTGCTCAATCAGTGTACTTTGAACAAATGAATGAAATTCCTAATCGAAATGAAATGAGCTACTTTGAGGGAGGTGGTGAGTTCCCTGTCTTTGGAGGCATTCATTGAGAAGTGGATAGCCAAGTATGTGGACTATTACAGAGATGGTTCAGGCCTTGGGCTTCTCCCTAGATACCCCTCCGGTCCTGCTCTTGCTGTCATTCCACTCGTGAAACAGCTTCCTCTTGTGTGCCAGTTTTGCCAGCCTGAAAATAGCTGTGTGACTCTCACACAAAGGAGGTTCAGGAAGCAAAGAAATCAGGGTATTAACTCTGCATTTTCTATGCAGTCAAAACACTATGTCTCTTTGTAGGTCGTGGCATTTAAAGACTCATCCAAGATAAAATTGTGAAGAACGTAAAGCAGGCCTTTGAGGTTTAACCTCGGTAATGATTGTTCAGTTCTGCAGATGTGTGGATGAGCCCCTAAATAAACCTTGGCAGTTGCTTGGGTTGCCTGAGCAGCTAACAGCCACAGTATAAGTGAGAATATTGTTGTTTGAGTTTTCGTCTCTGGTGCTGGAACAGTGAAGACAATGGCAATGAGCGTCACGAAGCAGTTGCTGAGTTCCAGGCCCTGCGCCGAGGACTTTATGCTCAGTTAATTATCTCAGTTACTAGTCACCAAAATAATGTGAAATAGCCCTGCTTTTAAAAAATCACTTATGCTTTATCACATAGGATCTGAGGCTTGTTCAAGGTCACACAGATGGTAACTGGCACTACTGGAACTTGAATCCAGGTCTGGCTGATTCTAAACCTTGAACTCGTGACAACTGCACCACCCTTGCCTACACCCTGCATCAGAGAACCGGCAGCCTGGAATCAGCTGGCATATGTATTTTGTTTGGCCACATTAAATTCAACAGAAAGCTTCAGCTAAAATGCTGACAATCGGGAGATTTCCAAATTAAAGACCTAGCAACAGTGGGTCTCTATGTTCTCACGGCAGCAGCATGATTAGAAACTGTCCCCTTGAAGTGGGGTGTGTCCTCTTCACATAACTGGATTCTTCATCCCTCCCTAATGTGTTCCCGACACGGAGACCAGTGTCAGTTGCCATTTATCATAAATACCCTGGTAACTTACATATACTAGAGAAGTATTTCTTGTCCCCAGGTCTCTGTCTGTGGAGGTCGGCCTTCAAGACGGCTCCCAATGGTCCCTGCCTCCTGTTCCCACCCCCGTGTCATCGGCCACCTCCTATGCTGTACCAGGGCTGATCTTTGTGACCAGTGGTACATGGCAGAGGAAATAGAACATCATTTCTGAGATTGTTATACAAAACTGTCACTTCCATTTTGATGCCTGCCTTTCTCTCTTTCTCTTGTATCTTTTGTTCTGGGGGGAGTCCTACGCAGAGGCCCATGTGATGAGGAGCTGGAGTCTCTGGCCCGCAGCCACTGAGGAGTGAGGCTTGTCAGCAGGGACCCGGCAGTGGGTCCCGCAGTCCCGTGAGTCTCCAGATGGCCGCAGCCCTGGCTGACGGTTCCACTGCAATGTCCTGGGCGACACTGAGCCAGAACCGCCCAGTGAAGCCATTCCCAGAAACCATGAAATAATAATTGTTTCTTGTTTTATGTCATTAAGATTTGGCATAATTTGTTACGCAGTGATGAACTAATTCCCTATCAAAAGTGAGGAAATGGATAGATCAGGAATGTCATGTGATTCCAGAAAAGTTAAGAACGAGCACATTCGTTTGTGGAAGGAAAGAATAAATAAATCACTGTTGATTTATTTATTTTCAGAGAAAGGGGAAGGGAGGGAGAAAGAGAGGGAGAGAAGCAATTATCAGTTGCCTCTCACATGCACCCCAACCTGGGACCAGGCCTGCAACCCGGGCCTGTCCCCTGACCGGGAATCAAACCAGTGACCTTTTGCTTTGTGGGATGACGCCCAACCAAATGAGCCTTACTGGTTGGGGCACTATTTTTTTTAATTTTAGCTCTTATAATAGATGTGGAGTTATATCTCCCCAGGTTTTAATTTCACTTTCTTAATGGGGAGTGGTGTCAAAGTGTTCTTTCCTGTTTTATTATTTCACTAAAAACACTGTTTCTTGCCCATCCATTCACTTTTATAAACCACCGATTGGTCATGGCCAACAGTTCAAACGCTGCCGCAGTGGGTTGGCGTCTGTTATCCAGATGCCGCCCCTTTAACTTCTAAGTTCTCCTTTCACTTCCTCGAGACAGATGTTTCAGAAATTTTATGTGTGACCCAGATGTCCTTTGGGGTCTGACAAAGACCTAGATAAGAATGATTACAACTCTTACAATTACACTGAACGATTACAGTTTGATGCATTCCCATGGTTTCTCTGACTTTGCAGGAGTATTCTGTTCTTGCGGTTATTTCTGGTTTCTCTGCATTTTTTGTGTCTCCATTTTGAAGCATAGCCAAACATGGATAGCCCTTAGTCTTGACTTTCTTCTTTGAAGCAACTATAGACATAAAGCTGGTGCATACAGCACAGTGGGTTAAGGAGGGAAAAATCTACATGTTTTTATTCTCACCTGAGGACATGCACATTGATTTTAGAGAGAGGGGAAAGAAGGAGAGAGAGAGGGAGAGAAACATCGATGTGAGAAACATCGATCAGTTGCCTCTTGCCTGTGCCCCCGACTGGGGATGGAACCTGCAACCCAGGCATGTGCCTTGACCAGGAATCGAACCTGTGACCCTACCGTACACAGGATGACAATCCAACCAACTGAGCCACCCCAGCCAGGGCAAAACCCTACATTTTTAATGACACATCCTAGATCCTAAACATGCTTTGAGTGCTTTGGGTGATCTCCCCTCTGTGCTTCTCCCAGGTATCCCCAAACTTACACTGTCTCACTGTCTCCTTGCTTCCTGTTCTGGTCCCTGTCTTCCCCTCTTCATTCTTCCCTTTCAGAATCACCAACTCCCTGTTTTCTCTCCAGTAGAGCAATGTCTTTGTTTCTTCTCCTACCCTGGTTCTGCTGAAAGCAAGTTTTGGGGACCCCCTTTCTACTACAAGCTGAGGAGCTGTGTTTCCAAAGGTAGTTCTCTTCCTCGGTGGAATTTTGGCGTCAGTCGGTAAGATACTATTCCTTGTGTCTTTTGGCAGCATAGTCTGTCTTCCGTGTTTTTCTTTCATTTAAATGTTGAAGTATTTTTTTCAAATGAATGTTATTCCCTCCTCCCTGCTTGTACATACCTCCATGGAAAGGTCTTGGATTTTGCCTGCCCCTAATCTGTGTGTGAAACCTGCTCTCTGCACCATGCTTGACAATGTTCTCCAGTCCTTTGTCTTACTCCCCCAATGCTATAGTTGTCTATAGCATTTCGACAATGCTAGAGACAAAAACAGCTCATAAACAGAATTTTAGCTCTCATGGTTCCAGGGACTGGGAAGTCCGCAATAAGCTTCCTGTCAGCAGACGGCCTCCTTCTCATTGTGTGCTCACATGCTGGAGGGGCTAGGGAGCCCGCTGGGGTCTCTTCATAAGGGCACTAATCCCATTCACGAGGGCTCCATCCTTAGGACCTAGTCACCTCCCAGAGGCCCCAGCTCCTGATACCATCACCTCCAGGGGCACGATTCCAACACGTGAAACTGGGGGGCAACAGACGTTCAGTCTGTGGCACCAGTGCTCTGAGTTGATGGAATTCTTTGTGAAGTCACGCCAATACAAGACATGTCACCAAAAAACAAATAAGGCTCTGTTTCTAGGGTTTTGCAGTTTTAATCTCTGTGGCATGCTCTCAGCCAATGAAGAGGTGGGGGGCACACCTGGGATTAGGAAATGAAGAACAAAAGGACTTCAGAGAAAATGAGGGCGTGTATCCTTCCTTCTTCATCCCTCCATCATGGTTTTTCTGAGTGCCTGTGCTGTGCCCTGTTAGGGGTACGGGAACCAATAAGCTGTGGCTGCATTTTGCCCCTTCTCGCTCATACAAAAACCATCTCTTTTCACATTTTTAAAATGTGTCATGAGCCCTGGCTGGTGTGGCTCAGTGGATTGAATGCTGGCCTGCGAACCAAAAGCTCACTAATTCCAGTCCCGGTCAGGGCACGTCCCTGGGTTGCAGGCCAGGTCCCCAGTTGGGGGCATGTGAGAAGCAACCAATTGATACATCTCACCCACGGATACTGGTGCTTCTCTCCTTCTCTTTCTCCCTCCCTTCCCCTCTCTCTAAAAATAAATAAATAAAATCTTTAAATCTTTAGAAGTACATTTTTTAAATGTGTCATGAAATTGTGTCTGTCATGCGGAAGAATAGAACATGCTTTATTTAACAGGATGCTAGCTGACTTTATAACATTTAGACATGTGCTATGTGAGCTTCTATTTATATTCTTGTCCTGGGCTCTGCAAACATTAGGGGGAGTAGTTAGTAGCAGCAAATTGCTGAAAACACTATGAATGTAGACCAATGTGGCATTGATTAAATAACATATGATACATCTGTATAGTGGAATCATATGTAGCCTTTAATATCAAAAGGGAGAGGAGTGGACTTGGAGCCAAATGGCTACGTTTCAAACCGTGTCTCTTCTGCTCACTAGATGTGTGACCTTAAGTTATTTAACCCCGGTGTGCCTCAGTACCTTCATCTATAAATAGGGAAGTACTAGTACGCTGCTCACAGGACTCTCATGAGGTTAAAGAGCCAATATGTGTAAAGTGCTTGGACAGTGATGGACACATAATTGTATATAATAATCAGATTATTATGTTTATTGTTTGCGCTGATGTGATACAATTCTCAAGATAGAGTAAGAAAAAAGTACAGTGATGAGGGTATAATAGTACACTACCATTTATAAAAATACACTGTAAGATATGTATATATACATATATGCCTCTACCTCATATATGCTTTCAGGTGCATATGCTTGAAAGAGTGTAGAAGAATGGGGAATAGTGACTGCTTCCCTGGAGGGCACTGGGGGATCTGAGACCTGAAGACAGGAGAGAGATACCTCAGTGTAAGTTCTAGTTACTCTGCTTTAAGAAGTAGCCCCAGGAATGGAGTGGCTTAAAGCAACAAGCATGGATAAGACCGACAGTTTCCGCGGGCTCGGGCATCCGACAGAGCCCAGGATAGGCAGCCCCTCCGCTCTCCAGGGCTTTCTCATTGCTCTCATTTCAGCCACTATTTTAGGTTGATTTTCCAGATCTCTGTCCCCCACTAGGCTGTATGATCCTTTAGAACATAAAGAGACACGGTTTGAAACGTAGCCATTTGGCTCCAAGTCCACTCCTTTCCCTTTTGATATTAAAGGCTGCATATGATCCCACTATACAGATGCATCATATGTTATTTAATCAATGCCACATTGGTCTACATTCATAGTGTTTTCAGCAATTTGCTGCTACTAACTACTCCCCCTAATGTTTGCAGAGCTCAGGAAAAGAGTACAAATAGAAGCTCATATACAACATGTCTAAATATTATAAAGTCAGCTAGCATCCTGTTAAATAAAGCATGTTCTATTCTTCCTCATGACAGACACAATTTCATGACACATTTTAAAAATGTACTTCTAAAGATTTAAAGATTTTATTTATTTATTTTTAGATAGAAGGGAAGGGAAGGAGAAAGAGAAGGAGAAAAGCATCGGTATCCGTGGGTGAGATATATCAAATGGTTGCTTCTCACATGCCCCCAACTAGGGACCTGGCCTGCAACCCCGTGACGTGCCCTGACTGGGACTGGAATTAGTGAGCTTTTGGTTCGCAGGCCAGCAGTCAGTCAATCCACTGAGCCACACCAGCCAGGGCTCATGACACATTTTAAAAATGTGAAAAGAGATGGTTTTTGTATGAGTGAGAAGGGGCAAAATACCACAAGTGACTGAATTTGGTAAGAGTTTTGCAGGTTTAGGTGTTCTCTTCATGGACTGGGAATGTTGGAAGGACAATAAAATAAAGGCATACCTGATTCATAAATTATTAGCAATGTATTCCACAAATTATTTTCTTACTTTCACTTAAGCATAATTACTATTCGTGTCTTATCAAGATGTTCACATGCGTTCTATAGATAGCAATGATCTACACCATTAAAAATAAAAAGAAATTATATTCAAAATGTGCAAAATTCAATTTCACAGTTGATTTTCTTTTGAAAAAATATTTATATTTTTATTGAACTTATTGGGATGATACTGGTTAATAAAATTATGTAGGTTTCAGGTGTACAGTTCTATAATACAGTATCAGTACATGGTATTGCATATTCAACACCCCGGGTCAAGTCTCCTTCCATCACCACTTATCCCCTCTGTACCCTCCTCTGCTCCCCTGACCCTCTATCCGTCTGCATCTATGGGTTTGGCAGGGTTTTTTTGCTTAATCCCTTTATCTTTTTCACCCAGCCTGGCAATGCCCCTCCCCTCTGACAGCTGCCAGTCTCTTCTCTAGCTATGAGTCTATTTCTGTTTTGCTTATTAGTTTATTTTGTTCATTAGATTCCATATATGAATGAAATCACATGATACTTGTCTTTCCCTGACTGGCATATTTCACTTTGCATAATGCTCTCCAGATCCATCCACGCTGTTGCAAAGGTAAGATGTCCTTCATTTTTTATGGCCGACTAGTATTCCACTGTGCCACTGTACCACAGCTTTTTTATCCTCTCATCTACTGATGGCCACTCAGGCTGCCTCCAAATCTTGGCTATTGTAAGTAACTCTGCAATGAACATAGGGGGGCATATATTCTTTTGAATTGGTGTTTTGGGTTTCTTTGGATATGTTCCCAGAGGTAGACTCACTGGGTAACAAGGCAGTTCTAGTTTTAATTTTTTGAAGTACCTGCATACTGCTTTCCACAGTGGCTGCACCAACCTGCATTCCCACCAACAGTGCACAAGGGTTCCCTTTTCTCTACATCCTCACAAATATTTGTTTGTTGATTTATTGGTGATAGACATTCTGACAGGTGGGAGGTGATATTTCATTGCAGTTCTAACTTGCCTTTCTCTGACAATTAGTGACATTGAGCATTTTTTCAAGTATATTGGTCATCTGCATTTTCTCTTTGGAGAAGTGTCTATTTAGGTCCTTTGCCCATTTTTTAACTGGATTTTTTTGGCGTTTAGTTTTATATGTTCTTTGTAAATTTTGGATATTAACCCCTTAGCAGATGCATCATTTTAAAATATGTTTTTCCATTTGGTGGGTTGTTTTGCATTTTGTTGATGCTTTCCTTTGCTGTGCCAAAACAGTTTGGTTTGATGTAGTTCCATTTATTTATTTTTCTTGTTTCCCTAGCCTGAGGTGATATATATAAAAAAATATACTGCTATGGGAAATGTCTGAGATTTTACTGCTTATGCTTTTTTTTTAAAGGATTTTATGGTTTTTATGGATTTTTCAAGTCTAACATGTAAGTCTTTAATTCCTTTTGAGTTTATTCTTGTGTAAGTTATAAGAAAGTGGTGTAGTTTCACTTTTTTTTGCACACATCTGTCCAATTTTCCTAATACCAGTTATTGAATAAACTATCTTTACCTCATTGTATGTTTTTGCCTTGTTTGTCAAATATTAATTGACCATAATGGCCTGGGTTTATTTCTGGGCTCTCCATTCTGTTCCATTGATCTATATAATTTTTTATGCCAATAATACCATGCCATTTTGATTACTACAGGCTTGTAGTATAGTTTGATATCAGATGGCATGATTCCTCCAACTGTTCTTTCTCCAGATTGCTGTGGCTATTAAAGGTCTTCTGTGTTTTCATATAAATGTTTGGGGCATTTGTTCTAGTTCTGTGAAATATACCACTGGTATCATGATAGGAATTATGTTGAATCTATAAATTGCTTTGGGTAGTATGGACATTTTAATGATGATAATTCTTCCTACCCATGAACACAGTCTATGCTTCTGTTTATTTGTATCTTCTTCAATTTCCTTTTTCAGTATCTTACATTTTCCTAAAACAAGTCTTTTACATCCTTAATTAAATTTATTCCAAGGTATTTTATTCTTTTTAAAGCAATTGTGAATGGGTTTTTTTCTTAGTTTCCCTTTCCAATAGTTCATTATTGGTGTATAGAAATACAAGTGATTTACAGATATTTATTTAATGTCCTGCTACTTTACTGAATTGATATATTGGTTCTAGTAGTTCTTTGATGGGATATTTAGGGTTCTCTATAACAGATTATGTCTTCTGCAAATAATGACATATGGGTGCCTTTTATTTTTTCCAACTGGGTGCCTTTTCTTTTTTCTTTTTGTCTGATTGCTGCAGATAGGACTTCCAGTTCTATGTTGAGTAAGAATGTGAAAGCAGACATCCCTGTCTTGTCCCCAGCCTTAAAGACAATGCTTGTAGTTTTTGCCCACTGAGTATGATGTTACCTTTAGGTTTGTCATATATGGTCTTTATTACATTGAGATATGTTCCCTCTATTCCCACTCTGCAGATAGTTTTTATCAAATGCTTTTTTTCTGTATCTATTGATAAGATCATGTGACTTTTATCCTTCACTTTGTTCATGTGGTATATTACCTTTATCAATTTGTGGTTATTGTACCAACCTTGAATCCTGGGAATAAGTCCCACTTGATCATGGCACAAAACCTTTTTAATGTATTGCTAGAGCCATTTTACCAATATTTTGTTTAGGATTTTAGCATCTTTGTCCATCAGGGACATTGGCCTGTAATTTTCTTCCTTTGTAGTGTCTTTATCTGATTTTGGATTTAGGATAATGCTGGCCTTATAAAATGAGCCTCTCCCCTCTTAATTTTTTGGAATAGATGTTAGTTCTTCTGTGAACATTTGGTAAAATTCACCTGTGAAGCCATCCAGTCTGAGACATTTGTTTGTTGGGAGGTTTTTAAAATTATTATTACTGCTTCAATTTCACTAGTAATCTGTCTGTACAGATTCTCTGATTCAATTTTGGAACATTGTATATTTCTAGAAATTTATATTTTGTCCAGATTGTCCAATTTGTTGGCATATAGTTGTTCATAGTATTTTCTTACAATCCTTTGTATTTCCTTGGTGTCAGTTGTTACTTTTCTTTCATTTCTTTTTTTTTAAAAAACATTTTGCTTATTTGTTTTTAGAGAGCAGGGAAGGAAGGGAGAAAAGAGAGGAAGAGAAACATCATGTGTGGTTGCCTCTCATGCACCTCCTACTGGGAACCTGGCCCGCAACCCAGGCATGTGCCCTGCCTGGGAATAGAACTGGTGACCCTTTGGTTCATAGGGTGGCACTCAATCCACTGAGCCACACCAGCCAGGGCTCCTCTTTCATTTCTCATTTTATTTATTTGGTTCCTCTCTCTATTTTTCTTTTTTAATATATTTTTAAAATTTATTTATCTTTAGAGGGGGAGGGGAGAGGAACAGAAATATCAATGTATGGTTGCCTCTTGTGTGTCCCCTGATGAGAACTGGCCTGCAACCCAGGCATGTGCCCTGACTGGGAATCAACCATGGTGCACCCTTTGATTTGCAGGCCTGCACTCAATCCATTGAGCTACACCAGCCAGAGCTCTTTTTTTCTTGATGAATCTGGTTAAAGGTTTGTCAGTCTTGTTTACCTTTTCAAGAACTACCTCTTGATTTCATTGATCTTCTGTGTTGTTTTTTTAAAAACTCAATTTTGTGTTTTTTTCTGCTTTGATCTTTATTGTTTTCTTTCTTCTACTCATGTTGACTTTTATTTGTTGTTCTTTTATCAGTTCCTTTAAGTGTAAAGTTAGATTGTTTGAGATTTTTCTTGTTTCTTGAGGTTTGCCTGTAATGCTATGATTTTCCCTCTTACTACTGCTTTCACTGTGTTCCACAGATCTGGGGGTCATTGTGTTCTCATTTTCATTTCTTTCAAGGTATCTTTTGAGTTCTTCCTTGATTTTGTTAGCCCATTCATTTTTTGTAACATGTTATTTAGCCTCTATGTCTTTGTGCGTTTCTCGACTTTTTTTACTATTGATTTCCAGTTTCATACCATAATGATTACAAAAGATACTTGATATAATTTCAATCTTCTTAAATTTATTGAGACTTGTTTTGTGTCCTAATATGTAGTCTATCCTAGAAAATATTCCATGTGCAGTTGAAAAGAATGTATATTCTGCTACTTTGGGGTGAAATGCTCTGAAGCTAATTAAATCCATCTGATCTAGTGTGTCATTTAAGGCTGCCATTTCCTAGTTGATTTTTTTGTCTGGAAGATCTATCCATTGATGTCAATGGGATGTTAAAATTTCCTACTATGTCTGAATTACTGTCCATCTCTCCCTTTATGCCCATGAAGACTTGCTTTATATATTTAGCTGCCCCTATGTTGAGTGTATAAATGTTTACAAAGTTATATCCTCTTGTTGGATTGCTCCCTTTATCCTTACATAATGTCCTTCTTTGTCTCTTACTACAGCCTTGGTTTTAAAGTCTACTTTGTCAGATATAAATATTGTTACCCTACCTCTTTTGTCCTTTCCATTTACAAGAAATATCTTTTCGCATCTCTTTACATTTAATCTGTGTGTATCTTTTGTTCTGAGGTGAGCCTCTTGTAGACAGCATATATATATAGGGCCTGTTTTCTTATCCATTCAGCTACCCTATGTCTTTTTATTGGAGCATTTAATTCATTTACCTTTAAAGTGATTGTTGGTAGGTACATATTTATTGGCATTTTATTCTTTTAACTGTTTGTTGGTTCTTCTTCTCCTCCTTCTCCTTCTTGTTTTTGTTGTTGTTGTTCTTCTTCTTTTCAAATAAGACCCTTTAACATTTTTTGAAATTGGTACTGGTTTGGTGGTAACAAATTCCTTTAGTTGTTTGTTGGTTGGTAAGTTCTTCATTTTTCCTTCAATTTTATTTTTTTAAATATACTTTATTGATTATGCTATTATGGTTGTCCCATTTTTTCTCTCCTTTATTCCCCTGTGCCCTGCAGCCCCCCCCACCCCACTTAGTTCATTTCCATGGGTCATACATATAAGTTCTCTGGCTTCTCCACTTCCTATACTATTCTTAACATCCCCCTGTCTATTTTGTACCTACCATTTATGCTTCTTATTGCCTGTACCTTTTCCCCCCATTCTCCTCTCTCCCTCTCCCTGCTGATAACCCTCCATGTGATCTCCATTTCTGTGATCTGTTCCTGTTCTAGTTTGCTTAGTTTGTTTTTGTTTTTTAGGTTCAGTTGTTGATAGTTGTGAGTTTGTTGTCATTTTACTGTTCATATTTTTTATCTTCTTAGATAAGTCCCTTTAACATTTCATATTAAAGGGCTTGGTGGTGATGAACCCCTTTAACTTACCTTTTCTGGGAAGCACTTTATCTGCTCTTCCATTTTAAACCATAGCTTTGCTGGATAGAATAATCTTGCATGGAGGTTCTTGACTTTCATGACTTTGAATACTTCTTTCTAGACCCTTCTTGCCTGAAAGGTTTCTTTTAAGAAATGAACTGATAGTCTTATGAGAATTTTTTTGTAGGTAACTGTCTCTTTTTGTCTTGCTGTTTTTAAGATTATCGTCTTATCTTTCATCTTGGCTAATGTAATTATGATGTGCCTTGGTGTGTTTCTTCTTGGGTCCAACTTCTTTGGGACTCTCTGAGCTTCCTGGATTTCCTGGAAGTCTATTTCTTTCCCCAGATTGGGGAAGTTCTCCTTAATTATTGTCCAAATAAGTTTTCAATTTCTTGCTCTTCCTTGTCTCCTTATGGCACTCCTATGATTAGCATGTTGGAATGTTTAAAGTTGTCCCGGAGGTACCCAAACCTCTCCTCATTTTTAAAATTCTTCTTTCTTTATTCTGCTCTGGTTGAATGTTTATTTCTTCCTTCTGCTCCAAACCATTGATTTGAGTTCCAGGTCCCTTCCCTTCATGGTTGGTTCCCTATGTATTTTTCTTTATTTCAGTTTGCATAGCCTTCACTTTTTCCTCTATTTTGTGACCATACTCAACCATTTCTGTGAGCATCCTGATTACCAATGTTTTGAACTCTGTATCTGATAGGTTGGCTATCTCTTTGTTGTTTAGTTCTATTTCTGGAGCTTTGATCTTTTTTCATTTGGGTCACATTTTTTGTTTGTTTGTTTGTTTTGGCAAGCCTATTACATTGTAAGGGGCAGAACCTTAGGTATTCACCAGGGTGGCGTAACCAACTTCCCTGTGTTGTGTGCTGTATGTGGGGAAGGGGTCTGAGAGGGAACAATTTTATTTAATCTTTGCCATTTTAATTATGATGTGTCTTGGTGTGGGCCTCTTTGGGTTCATTTTGTTTTTAACTCTATGCACTTTCCAGACTTGTGTGTGTTTTTCCTTTACCAGGTTAGAGAAATTTTGGTCATTATTTATGTAGATAGTTTCTTGATCCCTTGCTCCTTATTTTTCTGGTACCCCTATGATGCAGATGTCTACAGTTCATGTTATCCAATGGTCCCTTATACTGTCCTCATTTTTCTTTCATTATTTTTTTCTTTTTCTGCTCTGATTGGGTGGTTTTTCTACCTTGTCTTCCAAATCACTTATTCGATACTTTGCTTCATCCAACCTATTGTTTATTCCTTTCACTGTATTCTTCCTTTCAGATTTTGTACCTGTCATTTTTGACTGGTCCTTTTTTATGGCTTTTCTATCCTTTTTCATGCTATTGAGCATCCTTATAACCATTGTTTTGAACTTTGTATCTGATAAATTGCTTGACTCCATTTCATTTAGCTCCCTTTTGGAGATTTCTCTTGTTCTTTTATTTGGGGCATGTTTCTTTGTCTCCCCATTTTGGCTGCCTCTTTGTGTTTGTTTCTATATATTAGATAGATCTGCTATGACTCCCAATCTTAGTGGGGTGACCTTATGTAATAGTTTCCTGTGGGGTCCAGTGGTGCAGTCTTCTTGGTCACCTGAGTTGGGTATTTGAAGAATGCCCTCTTGTGTGAGTTATGTCAGCCTGTGTGTTGTAATTGAGTCTTGATTGCTACTGGCCCATTTGTATGTGGGACTGACCCTCAAGCTGGCTGACTATGAGGCTCAACCTTGACCACTGTTCGAGAGCTGCTGTGGAAGTACTGACCTCATAAAGTAGAACTCACCTCAGCAGGGTCTAGTGCCTATCGAGATCTCCCTATGCATAATTAAATCTTATTGGACCCTGTTTTGATGTTATCTGAAGTTGGTCACTTGGTGTATTGGTGTGGGCCTCTTGGAAGGGACTCTGGTTCAGGCCAATGTCAGATGCTGCTTGGGACTGGCTCTGGACAATGTCTTAGGAGCTACATGCAATCCATGGTATGGCTGCTTCTGCTGGGCCTGGGTGTGGGCAGGAAGCATGAAGCTGTGCACCAAGGTTGACTTTTAGCAGCCCTAAGCCTGGGGGCAGGTCTGCAAAAGTCCAAAGACACCCTGAGATCCGCCTGCATCTGCCTTTGCCTGCTGGCTATCTGTTAGGCTCAGTCACTGAAAGAGCCTCTGGCTGTACTTGAGTTGCATAAGGTAGATTGTCAATGAGTCACCAGGTAGGGATGAGTAGTGTTCAGTAGGTTGATACAGGTTTAAACTCAGTAGCAGCACTGAGTCTGAGGCCACTCATTAAATGTCCTCAGGTATACCAAGTCTAGTTGCTGAAAGCTGGGTGCTCACACACCCTTGTGTTGGGGATGGATCTCAGGGATTTTGTCAGGATGAGGCTAGGAAAAGCTTATCAGGCCCAAAGAAACCAAAGTTTGGCTGTGTATGGTGATCGCTGGGGGTGAGGGGAGCATAAGGGCATATATGGTCATGAAAAAAAATAATAAAGATTAAATTAAAAAAATAAAGAGATTTGGCTGTGTAAAGGGAGGGTTCTGTTCCAGTCAGGAGTGTGAGGGAAAAATGACCCCTGTCCTAGAGCTACATGGTGTCTGTCTCAGATTCTGCCTGAAGGTGATGAAGCTCAGCCGGGTGTGGCTGTCAGGAATCAGGAGGATGGAGCTAGTGTATCTCCTGTGCAGGCGAAGTGCTGGTCAGGCTTTGGGGAGGGTGGGGGGTATGGCCCCCACCCCAGAGCCATACAACTCAATCTGTCCCAGATTCTGCCCTGACCTCAGCAGGATGGAGGTACTAGGAGTCAGGTGGTGGGGCTGCTGGAGCCCCAAGGGTGGGGCCAGTTGGTTTCCTGTGAAGGGGGAGTGCCAGTCAGGTTCACAAGAAAGTGGGGAGGATGGTCTATACCCTGGAGCCACACAACTCAGTCATGGACACCCTCTGAGTCTGCCCGCTATATCCTGGCCAAGGTAGCTTACTCCTCAGCAGGGCATAAATTCCACAGGGTGGGGCAAGAGGAATTCCAGAGAGTGTGGCTAATGCCACACAAAGGGGAGTGCTCCACCCAAGAAAGATGACATCAGCTGCATGAAAGAATGACTCAGCACCGAGATCCTGGTAGCTGTTCTTTCAGTTAACTCCCCAGAGCCACAAACCCCAGATTCTCCTCACAAGACTCTAGTCCACTCTGTCTTCTCTCTGCCAAAGCCTAGGGTGAGTGGCTGCAAACCAGATTTTGTGCATTGGCCCTTTAAGAGGGCGCCTGTTGATCATCAATAAATCAACGAACAAGAAATTGTGAGGATGTGGAGAAAAGAGAACCCTTGTTCACTGTTGGTAAGAATGCAGGTTGGTGCAGCCACTGTGGAAAGCAGTATGCAGGTACCTCAAAAAATTAAAGCTAGAACTGCCTTGTGACCCAGTGAGTCTACCTCTGGGAACATAACCAAAGAAACCCAAAACACCAATTCAAAAGAATATATGCACCCCTATGTTCATTGCAGAGTTACTTACAATAGCCAAGATTTGGAGGCAGCCTGAGTGGCCATCAGTAGATGAGAGGATAAAAAAGCTGTGGTACAGTGGCACAGTGGAATACTAGTCGGCCATAAAAAATGAAGGACATCTTACCTTTGCAACAGCATGGATGGATCTGGAGAGCATTGTGCAAAGTGAAATACACCAGTCAGGGAAAGACAAGTATCATATGATTTCATTCATATGTGGAACCTAATGAATAAAATAAACTAATAAGCAAAACAGAAATAGACTCATAGCTAGAGAACAGACTGGCAGCTGTCAGAGGGGAGGGGGATTGCCAGGCTGGGTGAAAAAAATAAAGGGATTAAGCAAAAAAACCCTGCCAAACCCATAGATGCAGACGGGATAGAGGGTCAGGGGGAGCAGAGGAGGGTACAGAGGGGATGAGTGGTGATGGAAGGAGACTTGACCCGGGGTGTTGAATATGCAATACCATGTACTGATACTGTATTATAGAACTGTACACCTGAAACCTACATAATTTTATTAACCGGTATCATCCCAATAAATTCAATAAAAAAGAAAATTAAAAAATAATAAAGATGATATATTTTTAAAATATTAACATTATTGGCCCTGGTTGGGTAGCTCAGTTGGTTAGAGCATCATCCCGATATGTCTAGGTTTCAGGTTTGATTTCTGGTCAGGGCACTGGCAAGAATCAACCACTGGCTGGATGCATAAATAAGTGAAACCACAAGTTGATGTTTCTCTCCCTTTCTCTCTCTCTCTAAAACCAATAAATAAAAATATTAACATTGTTTAGTACTCTAAAGCACAATATGAACACTTATTCGCAAATTTCAAAATTATAAACCAACATTAACAACAAAACATTTAATAAAACATTTTGTGGATGTAATTAAATTCAACAAATTATTTTATAAAAGTCAAATTATTTGCAGTTCCAGCATTCAACATTTACCTCATGGCCATTGTAATGAATCTGTATTTTGTTTCATATGTGTTATGTCTAGACGCTCATGTGCACAAATTAAAGAATAATATGAGCTGTTTATAGTTGCAAAATATTCCCGAGCTGTCTGTCTTATGCAACTGCTGGCAGTACTGTCCTAATTTGCAAGGAATTCCTGTAGCTACAGGAATTCCTGAGCTGATTTTTGGAGGTTCAAACTGGAACAGGAATAAGAGCAAGAACAGGGGCACCTGGTCCTATTGGAGATCCTGGTTGTGCAAGAATCTACGAGAGACAGGGTTTGAGTGACAGATGCATATAAGTATGTGCTTACGTGCCTCCCACCATTCCTAAACCCCGACGCATAATTTTGTTTCCGCTGGCAGTGGCGCAACCCACAATCCTCTGGCGCTGAGGCGCAATCACCCTTTGCTTCCATGATACAGGACAGAGAAAGCCTGTGCCCAGGGCCTGTGGGGGGCTTGTGTGTGGGAGGAGACCCTCTAAAGTGCCTGCCTCTCGCTGGGGGTCTACGGAAGGAGCCACATCAAACAAGGCTGCAAGTGGGTGAAAACAAACAAAACCTGTGCGAATATTCGTCTGTGTAGAGGATGTTTTCAGCTGTTTCTATATTTGCTTTTGGAGTTTTCACCAATTTTCATTCATTTCTGACTTATATTTAATTTGCATAAAGTTAAATGGCTCCTTCTGCATACCATATTTTTCAACCCTCTTCCTTAAAGAACATACAAAATTGCCATGTTCCATGATTTGCTCTTTTCAGAATTCATATTCTTTCTGTTTCTTTTATGCAATATGCTGCTCTTTGGCACAGAGCCAAATCTCTAGGCTTCCCTCCAATTAAGCCTTATAAAAAGACAATCACCAGCTCACTGGGGAAGGAGAATTAATTTACAACAGCCAAGTAGAAAAAGGGCTTTACTTACTATAGCTGCATCTCCAGGAAGGTGGTAACTATGTGCTTTCAGGAAACCCTCCTTTTGTAATGAAAGTGTAGACATATTTAAGAAGCACATTGGATGGTGCACGAAGTCAGGGGACCTGGGCCTGCAGCTGGCACCATTACACACCAGCCCTGGGCCTGCAGCTGGCACTTCGCTTCTCCGAACTTCAAGGCTCTCATTTAAGAAATGGGGATAGTGATTGAGCTGTCATGAGTGTCGGTGAGATAAGCACCTGAGAGCATATTGTGGGTGCATTGTATGAAGTTCAGCTACTTGGGTTCATTTTTATAATTTCCTTGCACTGTGCTAATATTCCACTGTAGTACTTTCTGAGCTGGTCTTAGTATTGTTCTATTGTTATCATCCTATGCTGCCCAACAAGTGCGCCTGAGATTAATGTTCATATTTCAAAAGAGGTTTTTTAGAAACATTAAAGGACAGGGTTGGTTGGAAGAATGTAGTTATATGACGGGTGCAGGGAAATGTTTGAGTCCTGAGATTAAGACCAGATTATACTTGGAACTGGTGGGCAAAGTTTGCCAGGAAATTAAGGGAGGTTTCCAGACATGGAAGTAGCAGGCACTGGGCCTTGCTCATAGTATTATTATTCAGCTCGGCTGCGTAACAAAACACCACAGACAAGTTGGCTTAAACAACAGAAGTGTATTTTTTCCCAGTCTAGATGCTAGAAATCCGAAATCAAGGTGCTGGCACGTGAGGTTTCTTCAGATGCCTCTCTCTTTGTCCTTTGCTTGCAGACGGCCGCCTTCTGTCTCCTCACAGGGTTGACCCTCTGGGCACGCCCATCTCTGACATCTCTCTCTGCGTCCAAATTTCCTCTTCTTCTAAAGACAGCAGTCGGACTGGAGTGTGGCTTCACCCTAACAGCTTCACTTTTAACTTCATTACCTCTTGAAAGGACTTATCTCCAAATAGAGCTACATTTTTGAGGTGCTGGAGTTAGGGCTTCAACATGAATTTTGGGGGCACACAATTCAGCCCACAACACCCATCAACATTTAAACCAGAGGACAGTGCAGGTATTGAGTTTGGTCCAGAACAAGAGCTCTGACTCCTAGCTCTCCATGAATGGGTGCAAGCGTATGAATTTTTGCACCCTCTGCCCCAGCCCCAAGCATGTAACAATGAACATTGTAAGCAGTTGAGTAAACCTGGGAGCTCTCACCTGGGAGCCTGAGTTTCACCTGACACGGTTCATTCTTTCATTCGCTCATGTATTTATTCAACAAGCATCTCCTGGACACCTGTCTGGTGCAGACAATTCTAAGGCATCCTGGCCTGTGACCTTGAGACGTTCATGGTCTGTAATGAAAAACAGACACACACATAAGCAGATGTGATGATATGTGATGGGGATAAGACAACAAGTCTGTGCCAGATTCAGTGGTGGTGTGGGGTGATCCACATGGCTGTGGACCTTGCACTGAGTTCTTTGGGAATGTGTAATGCCATTAATAACAGTAACTGGCTATAGGATCTTTATTACGTGGCAGGCTTGGTCTTACATGCTTTCCTTGTGCTATCTGAACGACCACAACTCCGTGAGGTTATTGAGCTTTTATGACAGCCCTGGAAGGGAGTATTATTAGTTCCACTTACTGCTGTGGAAACCAGGGTCTAGGGAGCCTGATATAAACTTTCCCTGAAAAACACGTATGTTGAAGCCCTAACCCCAACTGATGCTATTAGAGGGGAGGGCGTTTGAGAGGTAGTTAGGTTTAGATGAGGGTGGAGTTCTTGTGGTGGGATTAGTGTAACTATGAGAAGATGAGGAGATATGAGAGCTCCCTCTCTTTCCCTCCATAGACTCGGAAGAAAGACCATGTGGTCACAGTGAGAAGGCCTCTGTCCAGAAGCCAGGAGGAGGGCGCTCACCCAGAGCTGAAACTGTTGGACCTGATCTTGGATTTCCCAGCCTCTACAACAGTGAGAAACACATGTCTGTTGTCTAAGCAGTCGATGCTTAAACCCCAGTCGGTAGTGTTTTGCTATGGCCGTCCAACCTGATGAAGACGGAACTGATGGGATTTTCCCCAGGTCTCATGGTCCTAAGTGACAGAGTTGGGGTTTGAAACTATGTTGGCGTGAATCTCCACAGAAGTGAAGCACAGAGAAGCAAGCAGGGAGGCGAAGAGGGATGTAGAGGCTGGCCCACTTAGCCCCCTCTGTGCCTGTGTCCTTATCTGTTCAACGATGATGACAGCAATGGCACCCACTTCCTGTGGCTTCAAAGTGCTTGGAACAGCATCTGACACACAGCAAAGGCTGTGTATGTGCTTGCTGTTATCAGGTTGTCAACGGGTTTGATGGCTGCAGGAAGCTCAGTCAGGAGATTGTTGCTATGATCCAGGTGAGTGATAATAAGGGTCAGACTTACAGAGGGGCAATGGGGATGAAAAGGTGAAAAATTTGGGAGTTAATCGCCACAGAGAGTAAGCATTGGTGGGTGGGATGTAGTGGGTGACAGAGAGAGGGCTCCAGTTGGCTTGGGTGACAGAGTGACATTAACCGAAATAACGAACACAACGTGCTGCGCACTGTGCTTAATGTCTCTCCTTCCTTCCTTACATAGCCAGAGCCTCACCCGGCTTGAGTATTCTTTCGTAACATTTATCATACCACCTTATACATATATTTATGTGTTTTATAAGTAGTTGGGGGCTATAGCCTGGACAATTTGACCCATTAAAATGCCATCACAGAGATAGGCTTCCGAGCTTAGCGAGAGCATCTGGTTCCTCACGACCCGTGGATGAGGCCCAGGAATTGTGACATCATGACTTCAGGTGTAGGAGATGAGGAATTTGCCTGAGGGGTTGGATCACAAATCCTCAGTGCTGAGTGTGTCCCCACCACAGGGGTCAACTGGCCCCGGGAAGAGGACTCGGGGATGTAAGGAAAGCGGCAGTAGATTTCAGGTCAGCTGCGAAGTCAGGAAGGCAGCCGAGGAAACAGACCGTGTTAGAGCAGCACATGCTTTAGAGGCAGATGCAGCGCAAACTTGAAGGCAAGTTAGCCCCTCGGACTCGTTCCTTCTTGAGGAGGAGGAAGAGAGAAGGGACCCCAAAGACTGAGCATTTCTTCCGGGGGTCGAATGCAGCCTAAGGAGGCTGCTTTACACAGGAAGGGGCGGAGTTACCTTTGACTGGCTCACCCACGCCCCATCTGTGGGGGTGGGCTCCCAAGCACCCCCAGAAGAATAGAGAAAGCTGCATGTCCTCCCAAATATGGGCCACATGTTCCCTGAACACATACAGTGTAACAGTGTCCCCCATTTGTGTTGTCTTTCTCCTCTCGCGATGTCTGTATATTTTCTGCAAATGGAGTCCAGGAGTCATCCCAGGGCCACTCTGGTGATTCACTGGGTGACCGTGTTAATTATGCTCTTTGGATTGCAAGGAACAGAGGATCACCGGAATCCCTTAAGGCAAAGGGGTTGCTGCAGGCTAGATTTCCAGGGAAGCAGACTCAGAGAGGGTTCCGTGTGCCGGATGGTTATTCCGGAGTGTCCTTGGATTAACTCCTGTTGAAGGGCAGCGAGGAAGTGCGATCGGGCAGAGGGAGAAGTCAAGCTGTGGCAGCCTCAGGCCCCACGACACCCAGGGGAACTCTGGAGCCCGAGCTGTGGCAGGATGGGCTGAGACGGCCACCCGCAGGCGAGGTGGCTCTCTGCAGCTGAGACAATACTGAAGGGCCTGGCACTATGCTGCCAGTGGCCCCCCCGAACTCAGTTTCTCCCCACTCCCCCTGGCTTTCCTGACTCCATGCTCCCCTCTCACACACTGCCTGCTCCCTCCTGGGCATCGCCTGGGTGGTCCTTGCCATGTTGTCTAGCCAGGTTCTGGAGGAGCTGTTCATGTTGACTTGGGCCCGAGGTTCCCGAACTGTCCCATGGAACACTGGCTCCGTAGATGTCATGTGTCTTTCAGAAACTGGGCAACATGTGCACACAGGTTCATTGTGCTTCTTTGCCCTGGTGTGTTGTGTACATTTAAAAAATCTTCACAATAGAAAATGTAAATAAATATATCTCCTTAAGAAAATGTTAGCGGGTAATAAGAATAGGTGGTGTAGGGAAATGAGTGAGAGTTTAGATTCTGAAATTAGAGTGTGTGTGTTTTTGATGGTGTTTAATTCAAGTTCTGGCCAGTGAGGCTCAGCCGGTTAAGCATTGTCCAGTTAAGCCCAAGGTCGTGGGCTTGACCCCTGGTCAGGGCACGTGCCTGGGTTGCAGGCCTTGTCCCCCGTTGGGGTGCGAGCGAGAGGCAACTGATGTTTCTCTCACATGTAGATGTTTCTCTCCCTCTCTTCCTCCCTACCTTCCCCTCTCTCTAAAAAATAAATATAAATAAAATCTTTTTAAAAACTAGTCTCTAATTCAATGCTATTCCTAGAAATTTATCTTAAGAATATAATAAAATATGGTACAAAGTTTCACATCAGAGAATGTTATGTATAACAAAAATGAGATCTATCCAGTCTGGATGTGACTTCTGTATATCCGTAGTTACAGGACTCCTGTTCAGCTAGACTTCAGCTGGCTCTCTAGGCTGATTGCTCAGTAATTTAGTTGGAGTTTTCATGTGGTCACAGGAGGAGGTGAGTGCAGCCTCCACCTACTCCGCCATCTTGACCGGATTCTGGAGTGTGTGAGTTCGAATCCAGCTTCTACTGGATGGGCAGGCGACTTAACCTTCCTATGCCAGCTCTGCTCCCCTGAACGGGGGCAGGGTGACTCCTCAGGGATGGGGACACTCAGTGACTGGTGTGTCCACGGTAGTTATTTTATAGAAAAGTATCAAGTATGAAGCTCAAAGTTATTTTAAAACTCTGTACACGTATGTATACAAGAATGAATTGGAAGGAATAATTTCATGGATACCTCATTTCTGGGAGGCTGTAAAACATATTTTTCTCTGTAGACAGATCTGTCCTTGCAGTGTGAGCAGGCCCGCGAACTCCTGGAGAGAAGCTGCTGCCTGGGCCGGAATTCTGGGCCCACAGGGAGGTCCCACAGCGTCTCCAGGAAGAAGGAAAGCAGAGTTCGGCCCGTGCGGCTGAGCGGCTGTGGCCTGCGGGTGGGAGGGGATCTGGCAGGGATTCTCCCTCACTGAGGCTACTAACGTTAGTTCGTGAGGCCATTCTTGGGGCAGAGAGAACCTGCTGTCCCGGGAAACAACAGACCCTGGGAAGGAATGAGAGAAGCAGGAAAGAGAAGCCTCCCTCCTCTGTCATAAAAGTATCAGTTGCCAGAAGTGAGGGTGGTATTCCAAAGGCTGGTGGGGTGTCAGGGGCCAGGTGGGGTCACGGCAGACAGACAGACGGCAGAGGGACAGTGGCTGGGGGTGCTGGGCTCAGGCCATAACTCCTGATAAACAAGTTGGAATAGTAAGAATGAAAATCCTGATGTTTCTCCAGCTCTGAATTTTCCTCACTGCACTATTCCTGGCAGCGTTATTTGTGATCATGAAAAATGGCAAATAGCCCTGGCTGGTGTGGCTCAGTGGGTTGAGCATGGGCCTGCGAACCAAAGGGTTGCCAGTTCGATTCCCAGTCAGGGCATGTGCCTGGGTTGTGAGCCAGGCCCCCAGTTGGGAGCATGTGAGGGGCAACCACACATTGATGTTTCTCTCCCTCTGCTTCTCCTTCCCTTCTCCTCTCTCTAAAACATAAACAAATTAAATCTTAAAAAAAAAAAAAGGCAAATAGGCCACATTGTGGACAGCTTTGTCCCCGGTAGGAAGAGCGAGTAGACAGGTAGGTTTTCAAGTGTAAGTCACACTCCCAGCTAGACAGGCCGCGGAGTATGTGCTCAAGAGGGATTCAGTTAAAAAAAATTATTACATATAAAAGTTGTGTTGTTCTAAAAATATCAGCAACAGAAGCACAGAGAATATAAACTAAAACAGCCCCTCCCCTCCCCTCCTCTGCAGCACAGCAATCCACTCTGGCCCCAGAGAGGAGGCGGGAGAGTGCTGTGCGTCCTTCCCGTGCCGGACGGACAGACTTGCCTCGCTGTTCACGCGGCCGCACCCTTCTGCATCGTGCGCATCGTTGAGGTTTCTCGTGGTCGTCTGCTGTGGCGGACCCCGTTCCGTGACTTCCAAACTTGTGTGTTCACACGCGTGTGTTGCTGTTTCCTCAGGACGGAACCTTGTACTGGAATTTCTAGATCAAAGGGCACACATTTTGGAATGTTGTGGGATTGCCTTAGAAAAAGCCTTTACATTCCTACTGAAATATTTTGCAAATGCAGAAGCAGATAAGTGAAGTGGTTGAAGATAAAGTGTGTGATTTCCTAGGGTCACAGAGCCAATAAGGAGTAAAAACAAGATGGGGCTCCAGCTGAGTGTGGCCTTTGCATAGTCTCCGGCCACAGGGGAAGTGCTGGAGGCAGTTAAAGAGTCTCTTCGGGGTGCAGGAGATTAGCGAGGGTGTTGGAAAGGCTGGGGAGTTCCCAGAGACTTCAAGGGGAGGCGGGGTACATGACTTCGGGAGGATCTAGCAGCAGGTGGTGTTCCCAGGTGTGGGAGGGCTCCCCTTTCCCCCCCTGCTCTTGCTGCCTGGAGCCCCACCAAAGCACTCGGGGACTTGGGTCCGGTGCTGTGCAATGGAGGCCGGAGGGCGTGGTCCGGAGGCCCTTTCTGGGCCCTAATCCTGAAAGTTTCTTGTTCGTCCTTTCTTCCACGTCCAATCAGCTAGCGAGTGCGTGGACTGGACTTCCTTAATGTCACTGCACTCCTCTTTGTCCCCTGGCCTGGGTCCCCACTGTCTCTCCTAACTATCTCTCACCACACCCACTTTTACTCCCCCCAATTTTCCCTCCACATGATCTTTCTAAAGGGCACATTTGAAAATAAAATTATTTATTTATTATTTTTTGAGAGAGAGGAGAAAGCGGGAAGAAAGAGGGAGAGAAACATCAATGTGTGAGAGAAATATTGATCCGTTGCCAAGTGGGGACCCGGCCCCACAACCCAGGCAGGTGCCCTGACCAGGAATCGAACTGGTCAGCGACCTACTGGTTCACAGTCCGGTGCTCGACCCCCTGAGCCACACCAGCCAGGGCAGAAAGGGCACATTTGCTTGTCCAGTTCCTCTGCCTAAAGCACTTCGAGGGCTCTGCAGAGCTTTCAGATACGGGCCACATTCCTCAGCCCATTTCATGGGTTCTTCACCTCTGGCCCCTGCTTTTCTTTCTTCTTGTTACTGTTACCTGCCTTCATCTATGTGTCACCAGGGTGAATTCTGTGAACACAGCTCACTGTCTCACGCCTCAAGGCCTTTGTCTATCCTGGTTCTTCTCCCCGGAATGGTGTTCTTTTGCTGACTCCTGTTCAAATCCCAGTCTCTATTAAGACAACATTCTACTGGGAAATTCCCCTGTAGGGATGGCCTTGGTTATGGGCTGTCATGGACGCTTGTTACACATACTCTACCATTATTATAATTTTCTTTTTTTTCTGTCTGTCGCTTAACCTTGGCCGGCACATTAACTTTACCGGGGCAGCTTTTAAAATGCTGATGCTGCCCCCTACCTCCCCGTAAGATTCTGAGTTCACTAACCAGGTGTGGAGCTGGGGCGCCGCTAGTTTTCAGAGTTCTCCTGGCGATGCTGATGTGCAACCAGGGCTGAGAACTGCGCCGCACTCCACACAGAGCTCCTGGGCCCGGGGCTCCTGTCTGCTGTAGTCAGGGCTCTAACCCCCTCCCCGCGTGGGAATGCCCAGGGATTTAATAAGCGTGTTGACTAAGTGGATGCAGCAGTTTATAGAAGGGATGAAGGGATCATTAAGGACAAAAAGTGATGTAAACCAAACATACATTGGGTAGCAAGTTAGAGCTTTTGAAAGGTTCTAGAGAACAATCACTAGCCAGTCCCGTGAAAACTTACCAATCGCTCGCGTCACTTAAAAAATATTCCTAGGTTTGTTCACTGTAGATTCATAGTAAAAATCACACAGTTAGGTGGCTGGTCCCCCTCTGGAAGCCTTCCTCTCCCCACCCCCCAGGCTCACCTTGAAGCCAAATGCTTCAATGTCAGAAGCCCAAAACTCATTTTTGAAAGAATGGTGTGTGATTTAAATTTTACTATACATTTCCTGAAGTTTTCATACTAATGAACAGCAAAATGTAATTAAAAATTCCCTGGCCAACTTCTCTGCTCCTCCTCCTCCAATAGCCTTCTTCACTTTCCTTATCTCTACTCTGCCCATCCTCCCATCCCCAGAAGAAAGGTCTCTCTCACGTCCACCAGCATCTCGCAGTTCAGCTCTCTCCTCTGCTTGCACAGTCTACGCAGTAAGCTGAAGGCAGAAGCTAGCTGAACAGCGACCATTCATGGTTCCTCCAGTGCTCTCCTGGGAAGCCTCAGCTCATCTTGACACACTACAAAGCCCTTTCTGCCCGGAATCATTCATACGGGCACCACATTACACCAGGCTTCTGGGAGCAAGAACCATTCACTCCACTGCTGTGTCAGCCGCGGGGTGTGTGGGGGGCAGGGAGAGAGGGGAGGGGTGGGGGAGGAGATGTGCCAGCTCCTCCCTACACAAGGCCTGATGGAGGAAGACCAGTGGAAGCACAGGGATGGATGGCGTGGGGTGCTGGCCAGAGTCACCGGACGTAGATACACAGTTATTAATGTCCTTTAGCCACAGATCATCAGGGACACACCTGAAGTTGAATTAGTTCACTTTACTGCTCTTTGCAACGAGGAAGAACTTATGCCTTGGGGAACTGTGGGGGGTCTCAGTACGAGGGTGTTCTGAGGACTTGCTGCAGGATTTTGCCTGAGTTCTCAGGTGATTTTGGAGGAGGTTCAAAGAAGCAGGGCTTTGCTCTGGATTGGGTGTTCTCATGATGTGGGTGTAACTCTGACTGAGAATCTGTGTTAGTTTGCTCGGGCTGCCATAACAAAGTACCACAGACTGGGTGGCTTAAACAACGGACATTAATTTTCTCACAGTTCCGGAGGCCGGAAGTCCAAGATCAAGGTGTCAGCAGGTTTGGTATCTCCTGAGACCTCTTTTCTTGACTTGCAGAGGGTCGCTTTCTTGCTGTGTCCTCACATGGTTGTCCCACCATGCCTGAGTGCCCCTGATGTCTTTTTTGTGTCTAAATGTCTTCTTACAAGGACAGCAATCAGATTGGATTAGTGCCCACCCTAATGGCCCCATTTTAATGTAATCACCTCTCTAGAGACCCCATTTAAGAAAAGTAGTCCCGTTCTGACGTACAAGGTATGGGCTTCAACGCATGAATTTCAAGGGGACATAGTTCAGTTCAGCCCATAACAGCATCTTACCACATCTAGTGTACAAGGTGGGGGAAATGATCGAAGCCAAAGTGGAGCTGGGTGGGTAAAGCAGCAGCGGCCACTCATTAGCCATGATGGGGATATCTGGCCCTTTGTGTGGTCCGGACACTTACTGTGGAGATGAGATCATGGAGCGGTCTTGTATTTGTCCTCGCCCATCACAGTCAGAGTGGCCTTGTCGGACGGTGACATCTGTGAAGTTATTTACGTCCAACAGGAGAACTCTACAGCAAGTCTTCACCGACAGCGCCAGGCCAGCTTCCGGCTATCAGGAGATGTCTTCTTTTTCTCATAATCCAGGTACAAACTGTGCTTATTGAGCAAGTGCAGCTTTGGGATAATCGCCACCTTTTCTAACTTACAAATTTCTCGTGCCAACAAGGGACTGTGGCAAAACTCCAGTCCCCTTCCAGAAGCACACGGAACCTGAAGCCCTGGAAGTGTGAGCAGTAGGTCTTGAGCCTCTCACTCCCTTTGAGCACACAGCCTGAGGACGCAGCCCCATGTTGGAACATTTGGGAATTCCTTGACACCTCACTTTACCCAGTGTGTTAGTTTTCTGTTGCTGTGTGACAAGTTACCACAAACTCAGTGGCTTAAAATAGCACACATTTACTGTCTGATAGTGTCTCTGGGTCTGGAGTTTAGGCACGGCTTAACGGGTGCACTGCTTAGGGTGACACGCGGCTGCAATCAACGTGTGTCCCAGGACCGTTTTCTCACAAGAGATTTTGCTGGGAAAGAATCTTCTGAGTTGACTCTGGTTGTGGGCAGAATTCATTTCCTCATGGTTGTAGGACGCCTGGCAACTTACTTTTCAAAAACTGCAAAAGAGAGAGAATCCAGGGAGAATAGGCGCCGACCTTTGTCTAGTCATGTGTGTCCATCGCCTTTGCCATCTCCAGTGGTTGTAAGCAAGTCACAGGTCCTACCCACACTCAAGAGAAGGACAGAAGTGTGAGTACCGGGAGGCAGGATCAAGGCAGCCTGCCCGCCCTACCTGAGCAGTCCAGCCATTTTGGGAAATCTGAGTGTGCGAAGTGACTCAGGACTCGGAAGGCTGCAGGGCGGCCACGCCAGGCAGGGCAAGGCAGGGTGAAGGCACAGAGGTGGGGCAGCACCACGGCAAATTCTCTGCAGACCCTGAACCTTTGTTTTGAAGGGAACATCTGATTTTTGGGAAAGAGCAAAAAGGCCTCCAGGGTATAATTTCCTCAGGTGACGGCTACGAAGGGAACAGGCTTCACAGGTTTCTGTAAATCCAGGAAGCCATTGGTAGGGACACAGAGGAAGAATTTAGGAGCAGGTGGACATAGGAAGGTTGCCAGGGGTATCAATTGTACCTGAAAGAGAAACAACAAGGAGCAGGAAAAGGTTTACAAACATCCAGGTCTCTGGCAGGGGGAGGCCAGAGGTCCAGACCAAGAACAATAGTCCAGTAAGGGAGCTGAACTAGACAAAGACATTCTGTGCATACACAGAGAGGACGCTACCAGTACATTTAGCATCATCCTCCTGACCAGAAAGGAGTGGCCAGGAAGGCCTTCAGCCTAGATGTCTTGAAAGATTTTATATATTTAGTTTTTAGAGAGAGGGGAAGGGGAAAGAGAAAGAGGGAAAGAAACATCAATCAGTTGCTTCTCTCTCACCCCCAGCTGGGACCTGGCCCGCAAGCCACAGCCTAGATATCTTTCTAAGGTGGGGGAGGATGAAGCTATGCCAGTCTGCCTGTCACCAGGGCTGGGGCAGTACTGTGGAGTGACAGGGGACTCGGGATGTCTGTGGAGACATGTATAGCGGGTGGATGTGATTCTACTAAATGTCTGAACACTGATTGTCTTACAGAGTAATTCTGGTGAAGGCAGGAAGCCCCACTTTTAAAATATGTCAGAAACAAAGTTATCTATAGACCAGATATTTCACTCAGTGTCTGACCATATTGTGGGCCATAAACAAAGCCCCAATAAATTCAAGATGATTGAAATTATACAGAGAATGTTTTCTGATAACAATGAAATTACACTAGAAATCAATAACAATAAGATGTCTAAAGAAAAAACCATAATTTTGAAATTAAGTGACATATTTATAAACTATCACAGTCAAATAAAAACTCACCTTGCCCTGGCCAGTGTGGTGCAGTTGGTTGCAGGACCATTCCATACGCCAAAAGGTTGTGGTTTGATTCCTGGTCAGGGCACCTGACTAGGTTGTGGGTTCCGTCCTTGTCAGGGTGGGGGAAAGAGGCAACCCATGGATGTTTCTCTCCTTTTCTCTCTCCCTTTTTCTTCTCTCTCCAAAATCAATAATCATATCCTTGGCTGAGGAAAAGAAAATATCACAAGGAAATTAGAAAGTGTTCCCAACTGAATGATAATACATTTCAAAATCTCTGAGACACAGTTAAAGCAGTGCTTGAAGGGAAATGTGTAGCTTTAAATGGTTGTATTGGAGAAGGAAGATTCCACCTTAACAAGCTAAAAAAAGAGGAGGGAAATACATCCAGAGTAACTAAAAGGAAGGAAATACAGGTAAGAGCAGAAATCAATGTAATAGAAATGACATTGTAATAGAAATGTAATGATAATTTTTTCGCCACCAAACTCCATCATGTTTTTGTGACACATTATTCCTCCCATCTTCCATTTAGCCACAGCTGATTGGTTGGTAATTCACTTGTAGTGGGGGACAGAGTATGAAGTAATACTTAATTATTGTATTAGGTTGGCCAAAACGTTCTTTTTTTTTTCTGTAAAATGGCTCAAGTAGCGCTTAGTTGTCTTTAACTTCATTTGAAACAATTTCGTTGGATTGTATTGTGACAGCTGTCATATCAGCGTACAATTAAAAAAACATCAAAATTGGTGAATTTTTATGTAGCTATTTTAATATTGAAGATGGAAGAAAATAAGTGCCATTTTCAGCATTTATGTTTTATTATTTCAAGAAAGGTAAAAACACAACAGAAACAAAAAAGACTGGTGCGTATGTGGAGAAGGTGCTGTGACTGATCGAATGTGTCAGAAGTGGTTTGTGAAGTTTCGTGCTGGAGAGTTATCCATACTGGACGATGCTCTGCTCCACGGTTGGGAAGACGGGTTGAAGTTGATAGCAATCAAATCAGGACATTAATGGAGAACAATTAACTTCTACCATGTGAAAGATAGCCGACATGCTCGAATTATCCAAATTAATAAAGTTACTGGTGAAAATGAAAGATACGTCTTTTATTTTACCGAAAAATAAACCAGGAACGTTTTGGGCAACCCAGTACTTCCCTTTTGGATTCTTGATGCTGTCATCTCACAACCAGAGAACGTTTTCGCCAGTAGGTGGCAGCACTGGCACCTTGAAAACCCGGACAGGTGGCCTGGCGGGTGGGATTGGAACCAAAGACTGCCGCAGGGCTGAAAGGGAGTTTGTTAAAGGAAGGAGAGAGGGGGGAAGAGGGAGAGAGAGGGAGAGAGAGGGAGGGGCAGCTCAGAAAGTAAATACTCACACCTGGGAAAGTGTGAGGAAAAAGTTCAGGATTTCACAAAAATACTTGAAGCCTAACGCCCAGGGAATGAAAGCTTGGAAAACTTAGCTCGTTCAAGCCAAGGGTTCTTTACTGGAATGCTGAGGATGTGTTTCTGGGTGTCAGAAAACTCCTCCCATTGCGTGCAAATCTGGACAGACACCCCCCACCCCCACCCCTCTACCGTCCACAGTTTTTATTAGAGTCTCAAAACAAACAGGGACTTAAAAACAATTAAGACCCCCTGCTACAAATGCTGCATTAAACACCCCTCGAAAGTAATTACGCCTAGTCTGGGCCGTACAGGGAGCTGGTAAAGTGCCCTCGAGCTCTGGGTGGGAGGTGGGAGAGGCCGAGTACCGCTGGCTGCTTTCACAATGTTTTCTTCCTGAAGGGTCAGTGACGTGAAAAGCCCCCTGGGGAATGTGGAGCGGAAGGGGAATGGCCACATTTTGCAGGATTACTTACTATGTGCACCGAACGAGGTGTTTTTCATAAATGTCCGCAATTACTCTTTGCAGTAATCATTCGAGTTCGGTGTTCACACCCTTGTATTATTCCCTCAAATCCCTTAAGAGGGCACTCAGTGGAGTGCCGGCTTCTGTGGTTTCCGCACTTTAAGCGAACGCATACATTGACCATTCCCCATTTTTACAGACGAAACTGCCATACGATTTTTTTGTTTGTTTAAATGAACTTTCCTTTAAAAGTAGGCTTTCATTTGTTTCGTTGGTCTATCTCTTCCAGTCAAGAACCAACCTCAGAACTGGCGCAGAAACACAGACTTAAGGGCTCGAGCCAAGGCGGTTTTAGGTTGAATTTAGCAGACAGCGCTGGAACCTCACCTTCCGCGTCTTGCCGCCTCCGCAGGTGGCCGCACACCCTGGCAGCGTTTGGGCGGGAGAACCCGGCCCGCTCCGCCGCCTCCGGGCGGCGCGGAGTTGGGAGGGGTCAGGCCCGGCCCCACTTGGCCGCCGCGCTAACTGCTGGGGGAGCAGGCGAGGGGTGCGGGGCGGTCGGTGGGCCCGGCCCCCGAGCCCGGCGAGCCTAGGCGGCCGCCGGTGACCCACACGGACGGCGTCCGCGGCCCCACTCCTTCCCCCCGCGCTCAGGCCTCGGCGCCGCGGTGAAGAGGATGTGCCCCCCCTGCGCGCTGCGGGCTCCAGCCCAGGTAAGTCGCGGCGGGCGGCCTCGCGGCGCCCCCTAGGGGGTTGCCTGCCGAACCCCGCGAAGCGCCCCGAGTGGCCGCGGGGCGGACTGCGCAGGCCGGGCTCCACCTCCAGGGCAGCGCCTCCTCGCTCGCGCGTCCCGCGGCGTCCCCGGTCCCCTTTTCCCGCGGGGGCGCAGCCCTGCGGCCGCAGGAGACCCTGTTCCCCAGCCCCGCGCATTACCAGCCCAGGGGCGCCCCAGCGGGCCCTCCTGGGTCCCGCTAGTCTGCGTGGGAGACGTTCGGGGGATGGACTCCCCGGGACCGCGTGGGAACGTGGGCACCTTTGCCTGGGAACTGTGTTCCGCCCTCTATTCCTAGCGCGTAATTTCTCCTATTCTCACCGGAACGGGAAAAGCACCGTGCAGCTGCTCGACTTGTTAGAAGGGATTTGGGGGAGCCGAAGCCATTCCCGTGTTTTACCGACCTGGGAAACTGAGACTCAGAAAGGGACGGGTGTACCCGGGTCTCAGCGCATTCGCGGAGCTACCGCGTCCGACAGCCCCGCGTTGGCCCGCGCGGGGCGCTCGCTGCCGCAGCTGTTGGCGCCGGTGGGAGGGGGACGCGGCCGCGGCCCGGGCGCCCAGCGACCTGCCCGACACCGGCCCTGCAGGAGCAGAGACGCGGAGAGGAAACCGGGCAGATCCTGCGTCTCTGAGACGGGACGTCTCTTGCAAGATGCATGTTTCCTTCTCCTGATCAATTTTCTTACGCTCCGAATTTTTTGGTCGTTCTCAACTCGCTCATCTGCGCATCGTGGAGGTTAAATTTTGCGTTTGTTTAGGCGGGTGCAGTTTCTGTGGATCGCTGGAGCTGGGCAGAGCGATCCCAGGCTTAGGGCCGCCGGGCGCTGCAGTTCAGTGTCGGCCAGTCTTCGGTGACACCCTTGCATGAGCCAGGGCCACGCCCACCACCGGCTATTGTTAATTTTATTCTTCGACCTAATTACAGCAAAGGAGGGGGTGGCCTAATCGAGCAGTTGCTGGCGAAGGGGGCTGGCCGGAAAGCCGCACAGTGTTCTTAAGGCGCCGGGGCTTGAACTCTTTCCCTGCAGTCGGGAGACTGGGGGGCGCCAGTGAAGTCCCGGCCGGGCCGGGGGAGTTTCCGACTCTGCTGCGGGGTGGCCGCTGTGTGCTCGTTATACTAAGCAGAGGTCCATTCTTTCTTATGAAGGAAGAAAGCCTTTCACGTCTGCAAAATTTATTACCAGCTTATATTATAACCAGTGAGTCTTTTTTTTAAATTTATTTTTTTTACTGATTATGCCATTATAGTTGTTCTATTCCCCCCTTCATTCCCCTCCACCCTACCCTCCCTCGTTCCCACCATTACCCCCCCTTTAGTTTATGACCACATGTCTCAAGTTCTTTAGATTCTATATTTCCCATACTATTCTTGCCCCCCATCTATTTTCTATCTACTGTCTATGCTACTTATTTTCTGTACCTTCTCCCCCCTTCTCCTCCTCCCACTCCCCTGTTGCTAATCCTCCTTGAGATCTTCATTTCTATGTTTCCACTCCTGATCTAGCTGTCCTTTTAGTTTGCTTTTGTTTTAGGTGTGGTTGTTAATAACTATGAGTTTGCTGTCCTTTCACTGTTCATGTTTTTTTTTAACTTCTTTTTCTTAGATAAGTCCCTCTAACATTTCATATAATAAGGGCTTGGTGATGATGAACTCCTTGAATCTGATCTTATCTGAGAAGCACTTTATCTGTCCTTCCATTCTAAATTAAAGCTTTGCCAGATAGAGCAATCTTGGATGTAGGTCTTTGGATTTCATGACTTGGAATCCTTCTTTCCAGCCCCTTCTTGCCTGTAAGGTCTCTTTGGAGAAATCTGCTGACAGTCTGATGGGGACTCCTTTGTAGGTGACTGTCCCCTTAGCTCTTGCTGCTTCTAGGATTCTCTCCTTCATTTTAATCTTGGCTAATGTAATTATGATGTGCCTTGGTGTGTTTCTTCTTGGGTCCAACTTCTTTGGGACTCTCTGAGCTACCTGGATTTCCTGAAAGTCTATTTCCTTTGCCAGCTTGGGGAAATTCTCCTTTATTATTTGTTCAAATAAGTTTTCCACTGGTGGCTGTTCCTTTCCCCCTTCTGGTACCCCTATAATTCGGATGTTGGAGCGTTTAAAGATGTCCTGGAGGTTCCTAAGCCTCTCCTCATTTTTTTGAATTCTTGCTTCTTGACTCTTTTCTGTTTGGCCATTGTTTGCTTTCTTCTGGTCCACTCCATTGATTCGAGTCCCAGTTTCCTTTTCATTGCTATTGGTTTCCTGTGCAATTCCATTCATTTCAATTAGTTTTGCCTTCATATGTTTGTCTAATTTGTGGCTATAATCAACCAGTTCTGTGAGGATCCGGATCACCAGTGTTTTAAACTGTGTGTCTGAGAGTTTTGCTATTTCTTCATCACTTAGATTTATAGGCTCTGGGGCTTTGAGATCTTCTTGAGCCATTTTTGGTCTGTTCATGCCCTTTAAGTGTGAGTAGCGGAGCCTTGGACTCCCATGTCAGTGGGTTGTGACGCTGTACGTGGGGGCGTGGTCAGAGCGGGGAAATGGCGACCCCCTCTGCAGTTTCTAGCCGCTGGGTGAGGAGCAGAGCCTTAGGTGGTTCACCAGGGCTGGGCCACTCTGGTCGCTGGGTTATGACACTGTATGTGGAGGCGGGGTCAGAGCGGGGAAATGGCGGCGCCCTCTGCTGCTGTTGCTGCTGGGGCCCGCTGGGTCCCGTTCAATTGCCCACTCCCTCGCCTGTCCACCCATGCACAAATGCGCTACCACAGTCAACCCGCAGCCCTGCTCCCTCGCTGTTTCTACGTGGCCGCTGGCTGCGTTGCCCACCAGGTCCAACCCCTCGCCTGGATTCCGCGCGCCTGAGTCCTTCTGACCGAGTTTTCCTGTGCAACCCCGCTCCACCAGCTGCTGGTTTCGCCCCTCTTACCGGTCAGGCTGAAGAATTTGTTGTTATCAGACTTCCGAAAAGTTCAATTTTCTGTGTTCTGGCTGTGTTTTCTGTTGCTAATATTCAGTTGTCTCTAAACTTGGTTGTGTGAGAAAGCACGGCGTCTCCACCTATGCCTCCATCTTGGTGGAAGTCCCACCAGTGAGTCTTAATAAGGTCTGTTTCTCTCGAATCTGTCTTTGTAGGTCTTTTATTCTATCACTTCCCACATTCTTCAGTCTCAGGTCCTCTCTGCATTATAAAAAGTATTGAAGTCTCCAAGGAGCTCTTATTTATATGGGTTAATGGAAATATTAAATACAAGTGCATGAGCCATTAACCATCAGAGCAGTGATGTTATCACATGCCTGTAGCCTCTAGAAAATTTTGTGTATAGTTATGAGAGAATGAGAGCGAAAGAGGACAATATCTTAGTATTTTGAAAATAGTTCAGACTTTGCAGATTACTTGAAAGGGTCGGAGGGACACCCACAGTTCCCTGGACTACACTTGGAGAATCGCTGTTCTGTTCAGTGGGCAAATTGTCTTACCCCCTGCAGAGATCAGGTCAGTCGGGGCAGAGCTTGACCTCCTTGCTCTAGAGGACCCTGGGGGTGCGTCCCCCCAGGTCGTTCAGTCTTGAGATTGTAGAGTCGAACTCGGGAGTCCAGCCTCCAGTTTGATGCGGCAGTTTACTGCAGCTTTCTGGAAGGCCTGTGGCTTGAGAGCTGCTTTGGTTTCCAGCTTTTGTTAATCATTAGAGAGGACTCCTGAGCTGAATGAAGTCCACAGGCTTACCCTGAGCGGCACACAGGCCGCCTCTTTTCCTTATCAAAACAGAACTGCCGAGTTCTTTCATACTTGCTACTTTTTCTCCCAGCCATCCACACGCTTCCCATACTCCTATGTAGACTCTGCTCAACTGTCTCTCATGAGACTCTTCCTGATTACCTACCTGTTAAAGATTATGTCAATCGCCACCCCCCACACCCTGTCTGCCCTCCTAGCTGCTTTCCCTGATTTTTTTCTGTAGCACTTAATCATCATCTGGTAAATTTTTTGTTTCTTGTAATAAAAATGATGCAATCTCCATAAGAGTAGAAACTTTCATCTGTTTTCTTTGCTACTGCATCCCCAGTGCTGAGAAGGGTGCCTGGCCACAGGAGATGCTCCATTAACATTTGCCGTGTGAGAAAGGTAAACTAAAGGCCAGTTACTTTCGTGTCATTCTAGCTGGTCTGCCGAAGGGTCCTCCTGGACAATGTGGTTGTCACAGGTCCCAGGACGCTAGGATGGGAGGGGCCGAAGTGAGCAGTGGTCCAGGGACTTAGCTCACATCACGCAGGTTGTCATTGTGCTTGTTTGTTTCATTTCCCAGATCACACACACATGTGTAAAAGTCTCCACTGATTTAGTCGCCAGAACTTGAAGCTTCTCATGTCTCCGTTATCCATGGCACTATCTTTTTCTTTTAGGATAGTTGCAGCATTAAGAGGATATTTTAATAGCGTTAGATCATCATAATGTTAAAATATGTGGTTTCTTCTAGTAGGATGTGGTAGCTACAATGATAGTGAAGTGGGGTGGTAGAGCAATTGGGTGTGAGTGTGCGCGTGTGTGTAGGCAAAGAGCTCTACCCCTGGGGTGGCAGTGTGAGGGAGGCGGGGGCAGTTGCACCTGTTAGATCAGTGCAGCAGCTGGGGGGCCCACCCTTGGGCAAAGGCAAGGTCAGAGCTCCCTGATTAGGAGCCTTGAAGACTCTTCCTTCAGCTGTGGCCCGTGGGGCAGTGTTTGTGGTCAGGGGCACCGGGAGCCCTGCTCCAACAGGACAGAACTCTGTTTTTTCAGGAAGCTCTATGAGGGTTGTTTCTTTAAAACTTCTGCTTTTAAAAGGTAGAAAAGCCCCCCAAATTGTGTTGTCCTGAAAAGAGAGAATGTGGAAGGTGGCAGACTGGGGATTTAAAGGTGTCAGTGTGGATTTATCTGGGCAGGTAATCAGGACTCAGGAAGGGTAGCTGGACAGGCCTTTCTCAATTTGGAGTCAGGGGGCGCTTCTGAGCAGCAGTGTATAGCAGGGGACCTAGGGTATTAATTGAAAAAGATAGGACTTTGGATCTTGAGTAAAGTCTTTTGCATATTAAGGCCACATTATGTGTTTAAAACCGGGGGCTCAGGAGTCAGCCTACCTGGCTTGTCAGCCTGGCCTGAATCCTGGATGTACCACTTAGCAGTCATGAGACCTTGGGTAACATCATAAACCTCTCAAGGCCTCAGTTTCTCCATCTGGAAATGACCGGTGTTCTCTCACTTCCTTTCCTATTTTCTCCTGAATGGGCACTGGGCAGGCTTTCACCTTATGTCACCAAAACCATTCTCATCCAGGTCCCCAGTGACCTTGGTGTTGTGCTATCCAGTGGGCAGTCCTCAAACCCTCAACTGCTTTGTCCCATCAGTCACGCTGAACCCACCAGCTTACTTTTTCCCCCTTGAAGCACTTTGATTGGCTCCCTACTTACCTGCTTTTCCCAATAACCTCACTGACCACTTGTCTTCTTTTGGTGGCTTCTCTTCTCTCGCTTCACTTCAGAAACTTGGACCATTTCTAGACCTTTTCTCCTCTGTTTACTCTGAGTCCCTTGGAGAGCTCACCCAGTCCCATGGCTTTCAATAACATCTACATGGTGACAGATCCCTCATTTTCATCTGTGGCCCAGGCCTCTCCCAATTCCAGACTCGTACATCCGCCTACCATCTCCACCTCCCCATTTTGATGTCTGTTTGACTGCTCCACTCCACAGGGCCAAACTATCCATCTTCTTCTCTTTCTACCCCCTGTCTTCTTCATCTCAGGTGATGGCAACTTTGTTCTTTTAATTAACCTTTATCTGCAAATTCTGTTGGCTGTAGCTTCCAGAATACATCCAGAAATCTGGTCACATTTGATCATTTCTGCCACAACCACTCTGTTCTCTCTCTCTCAGATTATTTCCGCAACTTCCTAACTGACCCTTCACCCGCCCTCATCCCTCCATAGTCTATTCACTGCAGCTGCTAGAATGACCCTGTTAACACATTAAGTCAGCGCGTGTCACTGCTCTCACAAAAACCTGCGCTAGCGCCCATCCTACTCAGCATGTGAGCCTGAGCCCTACTGGTAGCCCACAGGCCATGTGTGGCCTGGCCCCCCTCCCTCGTTGCCCTTGACTCCTGTTTTTGTCTTCAGTCATCCTGCCTCAGGGCTTTTGCATTGCCGGCCCCTCCTCCAAGAGGGCACGCTCCTCTCTCATAAGCTCTGTCCTCGCAGACTTTCAGTGACTTTTGTGCTAGACATGCAATGACTTTCCAGATCGCCCAGTTTAAGACCTCATTCCTCCTCCACTTGTGTTCTCTGCTCCCCTCCCCACTTCCATGTTCTCCACAGCAGTTATCACCACCGTACCCAACACGGGGACTTGCGTTTCATTCACTGCTGTGCTCCTAGTGCCCTAATGCCTAGAACAGTGCCTGGCACAGGGTAGGCACAGCATAAATCATTGAGGAACAAATGCAGTCGGGAGGTGCCTGGCACACAGTGAGCATTCAATAACCGCCCGCTGCTCCTAGCAACATCATGGTTAGCACATGGCTGGATGCCAGAACTTGAGAATTTTTAAAAAAATATTGAACAGTTTTCAGGAAAAGATCGGATAAGAACCCTATTTCTAGACTAATGATTATTTTTAAAAAATGAAATAATGAAAATGGGTGCATATAGTTGATCAGACATTGTTTAAATAGGAGTGCAGGCTTTTTGACATAGGATGGGACTTTAGGCAGATTATGTGAATTGCAAACCAAAACAAATGACCTTCCCCTGCCCTTACCACCCCCGCCACACTCCCATATGCACCACGATCCTGCAGTACGGGTTTAGTTTTCCTGAAAATATATTTGTTTAATATTATGGTTGTCTGAGAGATGACAGCTGAATTAGGTGTCCATGGGTTTAAGAGTAACATTTTGGCCCTTTTTCTCTATCTTCCAGTTTTAAACCACGTAGAAGAAGCCCTTTGGTAGACTGCTTGGGACTTGGGTGACCGGGTCGGTCTCTTACATAAGTCACTGGTGCCCGGTTGTACCACCATCCAGAACCCCTTTGATGATTGACTTTTCTCCTAAAATGAACAAATAACCGAACTAAAGCTATGCTTGGAAGGCCACCTCTAAGCACATCATTTGTGTTTATAGGTGATTATTTTGTTACGTATTTGAAATGAAACAAAGCCAGGACTGTCAATCTCAGCTTTAAAAAAAAAAACCTTCTTTTAATCCTCACCCAAGGGCATTTCTTTATTGTCTTTAAGGAGAGAGAGGAAGGGAGAGAGAGAAACATCGATGTGAGAGAGAAGCATCAATTGGTTGCCTTCCATACACATCTGGACTTGGGAACAAACCCACAACCCAAGCCTGTGCCCTGACTGGGAATCGAACCAGTGACCTTTTGGTTAGGGTATGACGCTCCAATCAACTGAAGCACACTGGCCAGGGCAGGCTCTACTTTTGAATTGCATCTAGTTAGTGTGTTTGTACCAGCTTGATCTAATTCTACGCAACAGTGATATATTTGATTGCGAAATTAGCCTGGACAGCCATTCTTTGGTAGGTATATAGTTTCCATTTGGCTATTTGAAGTATTTAACTAACTGTGAGGACTCTCATTACTCTGTAAGAGGATGTCTGAAGACTAGCAAGAGGCTCCATACATAATTCATCTCCTAATTCCTTAATAGGTTTTAAAGATGTGTTCTTTCTTTTATTCATTTATTTAACAGTTACCTGTCTAATTTGTTTATTGCTGTAAACTATGAGAGGGTTCTTATCTAACTTTTATAGATGAGAAAACTGAAGTACAGAGAAATGAACTGTCTTTAAAAAATCTCCGTCCAGTAGCTGAGACAGAGCATAATGTAGGCTCCCCCGCCCCCAAACAGTGCGCTCTTGAAAAGGTGTGTGTGAGCAGAACTGTCATTTAAATGCTTTAAAAAGCAAGGTTACAGGCTGGAGGCTAGTAAGATAATGTTCTCCTTGGCTTGCAGGGCCTTTAAGAAAACTGAGGCAATGTTTACAAACTGGAAGATTTTAAATAAAATGAGGATTTCTAATTTCTTTCGAAGAGTCCATTCTGGAGCACCAGGCCTGTCCCTCTGGGGCAAGCACTGGTTAGAGGAGGTAATGGGGCTTCTCAGGTGTCCCTCACCTGTCCCAGGTGTCTCTCGCCTGTCCCAGGTGCATCCTTGGAGTCCCTTGAGAGTCCCCTATTTAACTCCTGCCCAGTTCATGCTAGGCAGCTATGGGGGCAAACTTGTCTTTAATCAGTATTTTGATTGAAAAGGGGAAAAGGATCCCGTAGTGGAGGCTGCATTGAGGACTCCTGCTCCTGGCGAGTGAATCTACCTGGACTTAAAAGTCTGAAGTGTATTTTGATGATTTTTCTCCTGCTCCGTGACCTGTCTCTCTAATGCATTTTATCCCTTTAAGTTCCTGACCCTCTATATCATGCCTCCTTTCCTTTTAGCAAAGTGAATTAAATTCCTTCTTGTGGACCATAAAGAAAGATCTGCCACCTTACTTCTTTGGCACAATCCATGTCCCATACACGCGGGTGTGGGACTTCATCTCGGACAATTCCAAGGAGGCTTTTCAGCAGAGCAGCATCGTGTACTTCGAGCTGGACCTCACAGACCCCTACACTATCTTGGCCCTCACTAGCTGTCCAATGCTGCCACAGGGCAAGAACCTCCAGGATGTGCTCCCCAGGGACATCTCCTGCCACCTCAAGCACCACCTAGAGTACGTCCAGCTCCTGATGCCCTCGTGGATGACCCCCGACCAGCACGGTAAGGGTCTCTATGCAGACTACCTCTTCAATGCCATTGCGTGGAACTGGGAGCGCAAGAGGCCCATCTGGGTCATGCTCATGGTCAACTCCCTGACCAAAGTGGACGTTAAGTCCCGTGGGGTGCCTGTGTTAGACCTGTACCTTGCCCAGGAGGCCGAGAGGCTAAGGAAACAAACTGGGGTGGTGGAAAAAGTGGAAGAGCAGTGCCATCCATTGGATGGGCTGAACTTTTCTCTGGTAAGGACGTTTTTGCATGAAGAACTTGACATTTGATTATGTGAGTGAATTGGCTGAATTATAACATAGGAGATGGGCCAGAAGCACCTTTTACCTAACAACTGTCTTTGCTCAAGAATGTTATTCTGGGAATTAAAAATAAACCAGTTACATCACTTATTTGTGCATTACCAAGAGACAAAACTTGTTTTTTTCTTGTAATCCCAACAAGTATTGCGTGCTTTTATTGCTCGTTTTAATTCAAGTCACTCATTAAGAAGCTGCTTTGAGAGGATGTGGACGGTGTGGATGCCTGCCTGGCTGGCATGGGGTGTGGCTGTGTTTGAAGATGATACTGACCATGGCTGTCCTAGTGTAGTTATTTTAGGTAACATCGGTCTTTTCGAGGTCATTGCTGTTGCTCTCAGGACACTCCTCCCAGGGCTTTCCTTTCCAAAGCACAGGTATACTCCTCTTACTCATCATTTATAGATCCTGCCTCAGGGTATTGGGATTTAGGCTGGTGTTCAAGTTCTTCACTTCTCATGAGACAAACAATGCTTTATTAAAGTGCCATTGTTTGATTGTTTTGGTGAAATTTCTTGTTGATGTTTTAAGGTGCATTACATACCCCTGGGGGACAATGGGAGTTTTGCAGTAAGAAATAAGTATTCTTGTTTTATAATATTCTCGGTGCTTGGCCTTGGGAATAAAACCTAACTGTCTTGGCCTTTAGCAGATCTTAAAGTGCTGAGCTCAGATTGTTATTTAAAGCATTTAAGGATATTCAATAGCCTAAACATAGTGTTCCTGAGTTGATAGTGAAATTTTTAGGGAATTTATCTTGCTAAAATCCTGTAATATTAGTAAATACTCAGATGCTAAAATATAGTATTTGTTTGACACATTGAGATTTATAGACAAGGTAAGGGACCACTACTTGTCTGCATCGATCTCCTGGAGGAGTTTTCTTATATTATTTTGGAAATGTACAGAGCCACTGTTCTAGCTTTGTCAACGTCTACATTTAATACAATGTTTTGTAAAAGAAAGTGCTTTGATTTAAAGGTGTAATCTATTTAAATCTATTTGATTTAATAGATTTATTTTGACTTTACAAATTTGAGATTTGTGAACATCTTTACCCAAGTCAAGCCTTTTTTTTCATTTAACAAATAATTATTTTAGTTTTGAAAAAGAACTTAAAATTTTATTTTTCAGTTACAGTCTATTCAGTATTACTTTGTGTTAGTTTCGGGTGTGCGGCATGGTTGGTCAGACAGCCACACACTGTACGGGGTCCCCCTTCCCCACCGCCGATGTTTCCAGTGCTCACCTTGCACCATACCTAGTGTTCCAGTGTTATCGGCCGTATTCTCTCTGCTGTGCTTTACTTCTCTGTGACTATCCTGTAACTATTAATTTGTACTTTTTAATCCTTTCTCCTTTTCCACCTAGTTCCTTGAACCCTCTTCCCCCTGACAACCATCAGTCTGTTCTCTATGTCTATAAATCTGTTTCAAATTTTATCTTGTTCTTTAGATTCCACGTATAAGTGAAATCATATGGTATTTGTTATTTTATGGTTGCCGGATTTCACTTAGCATAATACCCTCTGGGTTCATCCAAACTGTAAGATTTCATTCTTTTTTATGGACACATAATATTCCATTATATATAGGCTCTGGCAGAAGTAACACCTACCTGAGCATGGTTGTCAGGGTACATGAATGTCTTGCACAAGATGGACAGTAATTTGAACACCTCACCTAATATGTCATATTGTGTGCTTGAGTATGACATTGTTACATCATAGAATTACATGCTTATGATTTTGTAATAAAGATTTTGTAATAAAAAGGGGGTGTTGTTTGTGCTGGACCCTGTATATGTACCACAGCTTTTTTATCCACTTGTTTACTGATGGGTGCTTGAGTTGCTTCCATATCTGAGCCAAACCTTCTTTTATACTTCCAAAAGGATGGGGAAAAGGCATGGAAGTCAATTTGTTTCTTAAGCAAGACATCTTTGAAGGAAGATGTGTAGCACTGTCTCTTAAGATAATACATTTCAGAGACATTTTAGAGCACTATGGTTATACACTAGAGTATCATTTATTTCATGAAACATTCTTAAGGTTCGTATGTAAGCATTTATTATTTATAAACTAAATATTTTTAGAAGACCTTGAGGTTAAGCTGGTAAGGTTAGAGTTGTTTAAATTTAGGAGGAAAAAGTTATATGACTTATTCCTGAGTCTTTCTTTAGTGTAACTCCCCTACGTTTTATTTATAAACAGTAAAATACAACCCTAGTGTACAGCTCAGTGATGTTTAACATATGCATATACCCAGATAACCACCACTTGGATTGATTTGTTGAATGCTTCCATCACTTCAGAAAGTTAGTGTAGGGTTGCAGCAAAACTATACAGAAAAGTGCACTTGATAAATTTTCACTAACATGGTCATGTGCCCAGCACCTGGGCGGGAAATGGAACAGCACCAGCAACCCAGAAAACCCTTGTTCTCTACCCCACCAAGCCTAATCACTGTCTTGAACATCTTTGAGCATAAACTATTTGACTGTTGTAGAACTTCACATAGATGGAATTACCTAGTATGCCCTCTCTGGGGCTTGGCTTCTTTTGCTCAGCATTACCTTTGTGTCTCACCTGTGTCACTGTGTGTAGTTGCCCATCATTTGCTCTCATTGCTGTGTGGAATTCCATCAGAGTTTTTGGGATGGTGGTTGATGGAGTCTTTTTTCTCAGTGAGTCCAGACTATGGTAAGATTGTATGCACTTGATCTGCTAGAAGGTGAGCCCTAGAGGCCTAACTCATTCCCTAGGGCCCCTTTCTTCTCCTGCCCATTTGAGGGTGACTGGTTCCTTCCTCCTTGGTCTCTGTAGCTCTGAAGAAGGAAATCAGTGGGTGCCTGATTACACAGTGAGCTGGGGTGGGGTGGCAGTGGTGGTATTGCCGATGGCCAGTCCTCAAAGGCTCTTGAGCCCACTTTCCTGGCCAGCTGCCTGCAAGAGGCAGAGAGCAATGGAGCCAGGAGAGCCTGCCTGCTCAGCGTGCCCTGGGAGGAGTCCTGAGGGCCTCTGCCCGGGGCTCCCCACCTACCTCTTGGATTGTAGGGTGGGGCAGGAGGATTCTAAGAGACTGAGGCACAGCTGAGGCTGAATTACTGCAGGTAGTGAGAGAAGCACTGGATCCAGACTCCTTAGAATTCCTACCCTGTCACCAGCCTGTGACTTTGAGCTGTTCAATTTGAACTTTGTTTTTTTATCTTTCAACTGTGGACACTAATACTTCCCCCACCATCCTGTTTTCAGAAGCAAGTAAAACAGTAAATTGGAACACACTTCATAAATAGTGTACACATATAAGGGGAAGAGAATAAACATACAGTGCCTTCTGTAAGGCAGTTCTCATCAGTACTTTTACATTCGATCCTCAGAATTTTACAAGTGGGCAGTGTCATCCCTATTTGATAGATGGGGAAACTGAAGTCAGTGAGTTTAGCAACCTTGCCTGTGATCACATAGCGAACAGCGGGGGAATTTGGGCTTGGTGTCAGATGTGTTAAAGGTCTCCACGCCTCTGAGTCTCCAACAGCCTCTGGTGGTCGGCGTGAGGCCCTGGGACTGGAGTTGCAGCAGGGGATCCCGGACGTCTGTTGTCCAAGTCAGCGACTGGCCACCTGTGGCTGGGCTGTTGAGGACTTGAATTACGGCCAAAGTAACCAAGGAAGTGAATTTTAATTTTATTAAATTTTAGTTAATTCTAATGAAGGTTTAAGAAGTAATACTTGGTTCATTGATTGGAAGAGTTTTAAACATGTTTGGAAAAACTTGAGAATGTAAATCTCCTTTTTTTAACCTATAAGTTTTATGAAAGTATTTCTGATGAAAATTTAGTGTCCAAATTGAGATATGCTGTGAGTAGGAAATACACAACAGATTGGAAGACCAAGTATGAAAGTAGAATATAAAATATATCATAAATACTATTTTATATTGGTTACGTGTTGAGATGACAATACTTTGAATATGTTTGGTAAATGAAATATTTTACTAAATTTAATTTCACCTTCTGTTTCTTTTTTAATGTGGCTTCCAGTGAATTTAAAATTAGATATGTGGCTCATTCTGTATATATTTTTTTATTTAAAAAATTTTTAATTATTGTTCAAGTACAATTTTCTGCCTTTTACTCCCATCCCAGCTCACCCCCCAGGCCTCCCCACCTCCCTCCTGTTTCCACCCCCCACCCTTGTTATTGTCCATGTGTCCTTTACACTTGTCCCTGCAAACACTTCCCCTTTTCTCCCTGAAATTCCCTCCCCTCTCCCCTCTGGTCACTGTCAGCCTGTTCTCAGTTTCAGTGTCTTTGGTTATATTTTGCTTGATTGTTTTGTTGATTAGATTCCTGATAAAGGTGAGATCATATGGTATTTGTCTTTCACCACCTGTCTTATTTGGACATGAATGAAAGAATAAACAAATGGGATCTCATCACAATAAAAAACTTCTGCATGGCTAAAGAAGACAGTATTAAAATAAAAAGAGAAACAAACAGATAAAAATTAGGACTTCTGGCCAAGGTGGAGATATAGGTGGAAATACTATACTGTACCTCCTTGCACAACCAAGTTTAAGGACAACAAAGATTTAGAGACAAACATAACCAAAAGAGACAGAAAATGGAACTGTACCAAGGTCTGACAACAGCAAACCATTCATCCAGGCCAGTAAGAGGGGCGGAGTCGGTGGCTGGCGGGGAGCGGTGGAGGCAGGAGAAAGCAGCTGAACAGACCCAGGTTGTCAGATCCCAGGTGTGGGGTGGCAATAGGCAGACCCAGTGAGGGCACAAGGCAGCTGGCTGACCGTGGTCACACATTGGAGTGCAGATAAACCAGGCAAAAAAATGGACAGTGAGACAGACCATGTAACCCAGGGCCCCAGTAATAGGAAATAAAGCCTAAAAGCACCGATTGAAAAAACTTTTGAGGGTTGAGGTGCCAGGAGAGACTCCCAGCCTCATAGGTGAATTTGTTGGAGAGACCCACAGGGTCCTAGAATGTACTCAAGCCAACTCACTCAGGAACCAGCACCAGAAGGGCCCAGTTTGCTTGTGGGAAGTGACAGAGGGGACTGAAATCTGAGAGAGAGCAAAACAAACGCCATTGCTTCCTCTCTGACCCCACCTCCCATACAGCATCAAACTGAGCCACTGGATTGACCCATCAGCTGAACACCCAAGGCTCTGCCCCTCATAGGTAACACATGCGACCTGACCAAAACATTATGGCTCAAGCAGAACAACTCAAAGTCCCAGAGCCAAGACATCTAAGCAACAAAGAGACAGCCAACCTATCAGATGCACAGTTCAAAACACTGGTGATCAGGATGCTCACAGGACTGGTCGATTTTAGTCACAAATTAGAGGAACAAATGAAGGCTAAACCAAGTGAAATGAAGCAAAATGCACAGGGAACCAATAGTGATGGAAACAAAACTGGGACCCAAATCAATGGAGTGGACCAGAGGGAAGAAAGAAATAACTGAACAGAAAAGAATGAAGAAAGAAGAATTCAAAAATATGAGGAGAGGCTTAGGAACCTCCAGGACATCTTTAAATGTTCCAACATCTAAATTATAGGGGTACCAGAAGGGGAAGAGGAAGAGCAACAAGTGGAAAACTTATTTGAACAAACAATAAAGGAGAACTTCCTCAGTCTGGCAAAGAAAATAGACTTCCAGGAAATCCAGGAAGCTCAGAGAGTTTCAAAGAAGTTGGACCCAAGAAGAAACACACCAAGGCACATCATAATTACATTAGCCAAGATTAAAATGAAGGAGATAGAAGCAGCAAGAGATAAGGGAACAGTCACCTACAAAGGAGTTCCCATCAGACTGTCAGCTTATTTCTCAAGAGACCTTACAAGCAAGAAGGGGCTGGAAAGAAGTATTCCAAGTCATGAAAGGCATCCAAGATTGCTCTATCCAGCAAAGCTTTCATTTAGAATGGAAGGGCAGATAAAGTGCTTCACAGATAAGGTCAAGTTACAGGAGTTCATCATCACCAAGCCATTATTATATGAAATGTTAAAAGGACTTATCTAAGAAAAAGAAGCTAAAAAATATGAACAGTGAAAGGACAACAAACTCACAGTTATTAAGAACCACACCTAAAACAAAAGCAAACTAAGAGGACAGCTAGATCAGGAGTGGAACCATAGAAATGGAGATCATAAGGAGGGTTAGCAACAGGAGAGTGGGAGGAGGAGAAGTGGGGAGAAGTTACAGAGAATAAATAGCATAGACGGCAGGTAGAAAATAGACGGGGGAAGGCAAGAATAGTATGGGAAATGTAGAAGCTAAAGAACTTGTGACACATGAACATGAACTAAAGGGTGGAAGGGGCAGAGGGTGTGCAGGTGGAGGGGAATGAAGGGGGGAATGGGACAACTGTAAAGGCATAATCAATAAAATATATATATATATAAAAAGAGAGAACCAACTATATGGGAAAACATATTTGCCAATGATACCTAAGACAAGGGTTTAATCTCCAAAATATATAAAGAACCCATATGACTCCACTTTAGGAAGACAAGCAACCCAATTAAAAAATGGGCAAAGGACTTTAATAGACATTTCTCCAAGGAGGACATACAGAAGGTCCAGAGACTCATCCTGTATTTCTGTTGAGTGGTGCTGATCCAGATCATTCTGGCCAAGCATGTCCAAGGCAGGTCCACTGGGAGGCTGAGCTGCCCCTGGTCCCAGCACTGCACTGTTCCCACCTGCCTGGGCAGGGCTTATCTCTGGGGGGCCTCTCAAAGCCTGTGGCTGCCTCTTCTGGCCTCAGGTTTTCTCTGTTGATTTGCAATGCTCTTTGACTTTAGCATATCATCATTACACACACACACACACACACACACACACACACACACACTCACTTTCTCACTCATACTCATTGTTTCTGGACTTTACATCTTGTTCCAGTGTTTGCCTATTTTGGTGTCAGTACCATATTCTTAATGACTGTAGATTTATGCTGCATTAAAAAATTGATAATGATGGCATTTTCTCTGATGATTCTTAAAATCATTTTGATTAGGATTTTGTCAATTTCTAGATGCATTTACATTTTTCATATTAAGCCCTATAATCCCAGACTCTTATCCTTTCCATTTACTTTAGTCCCCTTTTTTTTATTTTGTGGAGTTCTTGATCTAGATTTTGCTCAATTCATAACTTTAGTCATTGTTTTTATTATAAATTTTGCTGATGTAAAGACTTTTGTCCTTATGTTTTTCATCTGGTTACTAGTTTTTATATATTTATTTAACCACTTAATTAAAATCATGTATTCTAGCACTGTTAGTTGATCACTTGCTTACTCAGTGGGCAGATGTGTCATTGATAAGTAATTTTGTCTTTACCTTTGCACGGTTTGTCTCATTTCTGTTTCTTGCCCTGGTGTGTTGGTCAGGGCACGCAGAACAGGAGTAAGCAGTAGTGGTAACAAAGCGCATTCTTCCTTTCCCTAACTGAATGAGAGTGCCTTTGATATTTGACCATTACGTATGATTTTGGTAGTTGATTCATCTTTGCAATGTGAATGAAATGTCCTTGAACTTCTGTTTTCCTAGGAATTTCATCAGAAGCAGTTGTTGCTATTAGTGGAAGCAATCATTGAGTTTTGTGAAGACTTTTTTTTTGTCTCTGTTGTGAAGTCTTTTTTACTGATGTATAATTGACATACAGATTATATTATGTTATAATAATTATAACATAAATTATATTACTTTCAGATGTGCAACACAGTGATTCAATATTTTATATACTGAGAAATGATCACCATAGTAAGTCCACTAGCATCTGTCACCACTGTGTGTAGTTACAAACATTTTGTTTCTTGTGTTGACTTTTGTGATCCACTCTCTCAGTAACTTTCATTGGTATCTTGATCTGATGGCTTTCTTTGTTTCTCTGTCTGTAGATTTCTCAGTATTATTTCCCATCCTTGCCCAGCTGGCCCTAAACTTCAAGGACAGGGTGTGGGCTCCCCAGCAGTTATCCTCCTAGCCCCCCCCTTCCTGTATACAGTTAGTCAACACATCCATTAAATTCCTACTGAGCATGGAGCTGCGTGCGAAGGTGTAATCTGGTTGTTGCCCTCCAGAGCCTGAGGACTTTAGAATACAGACCTCAGCTTAATAGGTGATCTTATGGCTTCTTGTGGGCAGGACTTAGCATTGTTTTCCCAGGACTCAGCACTGTGCCCAGCATACGTGGATGCTTAGTAAGCCTGCGTGGGGTAACTATTGAAGGAGTACGTACCTCTACCAGAAGAGGAAGCAGAAGCCCTCTTTCTGTTCTGGTTCCCTCATGATTCTGTTATTTTGCCCCCTTCTCTTTTTCCCTTCACCTCTCCTTTACTACCTGAAAGATAATTTGTTCCCCTGGGCTATTGTCAATTGGCAGGAGGGGAAGCATGCCTGCTTTCTGCCTGTGGATTTGATCTTGCCATCTCAGGGCAGAGCCCATCCTTCCCCCTCCGGCATGGAGTCAGGATGTGACTCCCATTCTCTTCCATCCACAGCGCATGCCTGCTTGGTCCTGCCAGCTGCATGGCCATTACCTCTGTGAACAGAGTAGGTGAGCTCAGGGCTGGAGGCTCAGATGCAGGGTTCACCTCCGAGCCACCTCATTTCCTCCCCATCCACGTGGGTGGGCTCCCATGAAGATTTAGCGTTCCCTAGAGAAATGGTTTCCACGGTCATACCCCAGCAGGCTTCTGTGCACAAGGCTCTAGGCATGTCTGCTTCTGCTGAGGGGCTGACGGGAAGATCCTGGCTAACCACAGGATTTTCCTGCCCACTTACAAGTCAGGGTATAGTGGGCTGGGGACTTGAGACAGCCTCAGTTTCCTCAGCATTGGAGCCACCCCTTGGGACCCAGTCACATCTAGGGTTGAGGCCTGAGTCATGGGATCCGAAAGCTACCATGACTTCAGCCAGCAGATCTGGGGGTGCCCTCCGGTTTCCACGTGCAAGGCCTGCACCTTGCATGTTCAGTAGCCCAAGAGGCAGTTAGTTGGATGTAAAAGTCTTTTGTACACCCAAAGTGCCATTTGTTTATTTAGAGAAACACTGATTTTGTTCCACTTATTTATTCATTTTTTGGTTAATTCTTGTATGTGCCCTGACTGGGGATTAAACCTGCAACCTTGGCATCTTGGTTCCACACTCTAACCAACTGAGCTACCTGGCCAGCCCCCCCCCCCCCCCCCCCGTAGTGCTCATTAAAGGAGGCATAAATGTTCTTATTTGATTCGCTGTTGGCACAGAGTCGATTTTTGTTATTGTTTACTCTTGCCAATAGATGGCACTCAGATATTTCATATTTGCCTTTCATCTCCCACTTTTCCCTCTGCTTCCCAGCAGCAGGGTTCACTCCCCCTTCTTGCCCTCCTAACCCCTAGGACCCCAACAGCTCACTGTCTCTGCTGAAAAGCCATTTTCCCCCCAAAAGTAAAACTTGAGCCAGAGATTTTCAACCTTTTCCATCTTATGGCACACAATAATAAACTAATTATTAAAATTATGTGGCACACAAAAATATTATATTTCTGCTGATCTGACAAAAATAGGTATAATTTTGATTCATTCACACTGGATGGCTGTTGTTGTGTTGGCTGTTGTTGTTTTTTTAAATTTAATACTCTAAGGGAAAAGAGGTCAGTGCCCCTGACTAAGTAGTCAGGTATTGAACGTTTTAAAAATTCTGGTGGCACAGTGGTTGAAAATCGCTGCCTTGCAATGGACATACTCCTGGGTCTTATAAAAAAGTGCATTTCTTGAGTCATAGTTTTAGGTCTTAGGGAAGACAGATCTTGCTTCTCTGGAGCCAGTTCTCTTTAACTGGGTCGGTCACTTAATAGAAGAGGTAACTGGCTTTAAGACGGGGCGCTTGAAAGGTCCAGAGCGGGACACAGTGGTGGAGGCAGCCCCGTGCCCGGGAGCTTGTGGTCTGGATGACGTGGAAGGACAAATCCAGGAAGAGGCCACATCTCTCCATCCCTGGCTGTTGTTGATGAGTGTTAGAAAAGTGGGGGCTACGAGGGGCCAGCCGGCCTGAGAAAGCTTCCTAGGGACAGAGGGTCAGCTTTTTTGAGGACGGGGTGGACCTGCCAGGCCCAGGGGAGACCTATCCCAGGAATACCACCCAGTGCCTTGTTTCGTATACCTCGAGGGTCTTTCCACACATTCTCCCATTAGTGTGTTGAATCTTGAGAACAACCCCATGAGGCGGCAAGTCTCTGTTCCCAGAGACCACGGCAAGAGTGTGACTGTGGGCGGGTCATCCAGCAGAGGCCACTGGGGGGTTTACTGTTGGAGTAACCAGTAACCGAGGTGGTATAGTCTGGGGTCATAGAGAGGCTGTGCAGGGCTGGCCTGGGCTCCCTTGTCTCCTGTTTTCTCATCTAGTTCTGATTCCCAGAGCTGCCACCTGCCAGATTCACTGTCTTCTGTGCTGAGGAAGTTCCTGCTGTCTCATCAGAAATCCCAATAAAAGCTTGTGGTCTCATCTTCGACTGCAATGCTGGTGGTTGACTGCTCTGCATTTTTCATATTTGAAATGGAATGTGCTTGAAGATGGAGATCTTGACATTTTATCCTTCCTTGGTAGGTTTGGTTTAAAATAAAGGCATAGAAAAAGAAAAACAGGAACTCTCTAAAAGGGAACTGGGTCCTAAAATGTGGGCAGATTTGTTTGCAAACACAAATGTCCTTAACCTTTGAGGCATTTGAGCTTCATGGGCACACACTGTCCTCCTGGCAGCTCTTCCCTGTGCTGTCCCCCTGGCTGGGGGCCGATTTAGTTTGCACATGATTTCCTGTGTGAAGACTTCCCAAGCCCAGAGTTGATGCTCCACAGCGTCCCTGGGGAAGCCTCTTCTGGAACCTGACGACTGCCTCCCTCAAAGGTTTTAGTTCCTCAAATGCTCTCTTGGCCTTTGCAGCCCAGCTCTTAGCATGTGCCTGGCATGTGGGAGGGGCTCACGAGTGGTTGTTGGAAAATGAGTGGATGCCCTGCTGAGTGTCAGCCAGATGAGGTGTGTGGAAATTGGATTTCAGTGGGCAGAGCTTAGAGAGACCCCTGGGAGGCCAGTGAATTGTGGATACCTTGGCTAAAATGGTATAGAACGTGAGTGTGTGCTAAGTATTTAAAAAAATTGGATACAGGCTAGGAGCTGTGTTAAGGCTGGCATCTTAAAATTCACATGAAGTTCAGTCTTTTTCCTTTTATCTCTTTCTTTTGCCTTTTTACATTTTCTCAGCATTGCAATATAATATTTTTGTGTTCTTGTGCGTGGCGGGGTGAAGTGCTGAGGTTACTGTAAGTACCCTAGGCCTGTGACATCTATTCCTCGAATTAACCTTGCCCTCTTTCTGCATGGAGCTGCCGCCGTGGATGGGCACTGGCAGTCCGGGCTGGCCATTAGCTCTCCCAGGGTGTCTTCCACAGGAGTCCTTCTCCTTGGCCATCTCTTCAACTTCTAATTGTTTGACTAGAGATGGAAAATGAAATCTGCGTGTCCTTACGGCAGGCTGTGATGTTCGTGAGCTGGAAACAGACCTGCTTGTGGCTCGAGTCTTCTCTGGTTGTCCTTATCTGGGACACATTTCCTGAGCGCTCAGCGTGGGCTCGGCGCTTTATTTCTTGTCTTAGGGACTCAAAGACAAAGCGGGCAGCGATCCTGCTGTCTCTGGCTGTGCGCCGTCCCTCTAGAATCCAAAGTGAACTTAAACACATTTGGGTATTTTTGTCCACCTGCATGGCTACCACACGTGCTGCTGGGGTTCTGACCTCGGCTGGATCCGAGCCTGCTTCGTGGCTTTTGGGGTCGTAAGAGAAGCACTCCCAGGGGTGCTGCAGCCTGTGTCTGGCCCACGTCCTTGTCACCTACCATGGTGAACTAGGCTGGGGGTGGAGAGCACCTTTGAACCCTCACAGCCAGATCTTCCTTGGTGGGTCAGCCCCAGGATGTCCTGGACTCCAGGAACGACTGCCAGTGTGTTTCCGCAGCAGGGAGGGAGAACTCTCCATCTCTCTCCTGAGGCCGCCTCCCTAGCAGAGGTGAATGAGACAGAGTCTGCCACCAGGAGGAGAAGGGGTAAGAGGAAGGGGAAGATGACAGGTGGGACCGGGGCTAGCTGTTACCTGGGACCCTCCTAGGAGCAGGATAAAGTCTCAGTGAGGCTAGGTGTTCTGTGGCTCAGGAATGGAGAGAGGCCACCCTGGACTGCAGAGGTGGGCGTTGTTGCCATTGTAGAATGTCACCCACAGCATTGTGGCTCCTCTTCTCTGTCATCTTTTCGTCCAGCCCTTCTGACACATTTGTGCTGTCTTCCCTCCCACACTCTTCCATGAGGCCCGTCCCTTTCCATTTACAGTCATTCTGCAGAATCATAATATGTGGACACCTAACACAGGAGACCCCATCCCTGCCTCCCTGCATCCACCCCAGGTGAGGACTGGGCTCGCAGTGAGCCTCTGCTCTTGGCAGGTATGTTGCTTATCATTGAGCAGAACATCAGCAGGTGGGGTGCTGTTGACCGACCGCTTAGGGAGCGGACACTCTGGGAGTGCTCTGTGCTGTAAGGGGCTTCCGTAGGGTCCCTGGTTTGCCTGTCAGACCTGACAGCTAAGTTTGCGTTTGCGACGGCCATAGACGGGATGCTGTCTGATGAGACTGCTGATGTTGTCGACCCAACCTTCAGGGTGCTTCAGGGTGAAAACCCCTATTGGATGGCCCTGTAAATCTAGTGTTGAGAAGAGAGAAAGTGTTGAGATTTGTGACTGGACCCAAACTCAGGGTCCTAACATCTGCCTGTGGTCTCCCCCGGCCCCCACTGTCGCTCCCGCATTCTGGATTTGGAGCTTCCAAGAACCCTGCCAGCCCCTCCTGGGGCAGCTGCTCCGCCCACCTTCTCACTGCACACCTTCTCCACTTCTGCAGAGCCCCCCCCTTACCCTGCTCTGCTGTGACAGTTGTGGGCAATGAGAGAGAGGAAATAAGCAGCAGGAGGGGGTCAGTGAAGGGATTCTGATAGGACAAGACTGGAGTTTTAGGCTTGCTTTGTGGGTCTGTCACTTAGGAGATGAAGTAGAGATCACCGTTAAATAACTTCCGTGAACATAAGGGACTGTATTCGTTTTCTAGGCCTGTCTCAACAGAGTACCACAGACTGGCCCACTTAAACAACAGAAATTAATTTTCTCACAATTTTAGAGGAACAGAAAATCTGTGAAATTCTTTTGAAGTTTGAGGTCAAGGCTTCTTTAGATTTGGTTTCTTCTGAGACTTCTCTCGTTGGCTGGTAGATGCCGTCTTCTTCCTGTCGTCATGTGGTCTTCCCGTCATATGCGTCTGTGTCCCGATTTCCTCTTTTGGTAAGGACACCAGTCATATTTACTAGGGCCTACCTTACTGACCTCATTTTAATTTAATCATCTCTTTAAAGGCCCTATCTCCAAACACAGCCATAGTCTGAGGTATTGGTGGTTAGGACTTCAACATATGACTTTTGGGGGGACACAGTTTAGCCCATAACAGGTACCCAGGGTAAAGCTGCAAATGTTGGGCAAGGGGGTAGATGTTGGCATCATTTCAAAGGTGCCTCATTGTAGGAATCCAATTCAAGCTGCAAATCTGTGTGTACACAGTGTAGGGGTGTGTGTGTGTGTGTGTGTGTGTGTGTGTGTGAGTGAAAGGGGGTGTATCCAGCAGTGCGGAGAATATAGTAGGCAGTGTATTGTGGTTAATTCTCTTGAAGCAAAGTATTGTAGTTCTGAGGATGTCACTAAAGGATGTGGGCACAGAGCTTTAGGTGCCAGAAGCTAGGGAAGGGAATGGTAAGTTCAGTCGGATGCTTATCTAAGGTACTAGAGGACCTCGGGTGGCGCCAAAGGGAAGGTGATATGAGAACTGCTGCTGGTTAATTTAAAATGCCCAACTTAAAAAGAGTGTCATCTAGCTAGCTGACTCACCCCATTTTGTGTTATTATTAACCGAAAATGGCATCTGTATCCTTTTTGCAAGATGCACTGCCTATCAAATTGACCCAGCAATCCCCCTGCTTTGGATTTGTCCCACAAAATGGCTGGGCGAGTGACAAAGCTCATGAACGTAAATATCCATAGGGGCTGGGTGGGTAACGTGAGTGGATGGAGCTGGCCTGTGTTGGGAGTGGAGTGACAGGAACTGTGGCAACGGGGGTGAAGCTACAAAGAGGGCAGTGGCCCCCAGTCTAGTCAGTTGTCACCTGTGTGGGAATCTGCCCCTAGTGTAGCCAGACCTTCCTAGTTTTTTAACTGAATAATTTGGAAGAGCATTATGTAATTTATTTTTTCAGTTTCATTGCTATATAACTTTTATACAGCACTGTATACATTTAAGGGATACAGCATAATTATTTGACTCTCATATATTGTAAAGTTATGGTCACACACGGTTAACATCCATCATCTTGTATAGATAGATAAAAGAGGAAAAGAAAAAAGTGTGTTTATTTCCTTGTGACGAGAACTCTCAGGATTTACTCCCTTAACAACTTTCCTATATATCTTTATCTTATAACTGGAAGTTTGTATTTTTTTGCCACCTTCATGCAATTCTCAGACCTTTGCATTTTTTTGAGAGAAGTCAGAAGTCTAGAGTTTTCTGGGAAGTGTCTTGGTTTTTAAGTGTTGGTAGCTACCTAAAACATTTACCATGTTGTGTAATAAAAATAAGACTTAGCTGCAAGCCAGATGTGGCCACCATTTTCTACCTACGATGTTTAGGCCACATCAGTGGTTCTCAAAGTGTGTCCCTGGACCAGCAGCATCCGCATCACCTGGGAACTTGGGTGTAACCCGCCCTCCAGGTGATTCCGATGCACAGACGCTGTGCTGGCTGAAGGGCAGCAGGCTGGGGTGACTGCGTGAGCATTTCGTAGGGTGAGATGGGAAAGGGGCGGGAAACCTCAGTGTGCTCTGCGGGCAGGGGGAGATGACGGCAGGAAGAGCAGTTTTGGGGGACACTTGCTGGCAGCCGAGTGTGGGCTGTGGGGGCGCAGACACCGGACACTGCTTCAGGGGTGTCGGAGTTAACCAAGGACGCCGGTCCGTGGGTCCAGGAACTGAGGCAGCTGGGGAGGAAGATGTTTGACCTCTTTGTTGTGTTCTGTGTGGGCTTGATTGTGATCATCCTGTATTTGTCGTACAAGGGAAAACCTGACCTCGATGCCGATCTTAGATGTTGGAGGAGACCCAAAATGAGAGAAAGGCCAGCAGCAGGTTGGACGCTACCAGTAATACAGTGTGTAGCCATTTGGATGAACTGCCTACCACTGAGGCCTAATTAGCCCCAGTACCAGGTCAGAATGTGGTTAAGTGTGTGCAATTAGCTTTATTGTGCTTTTTATGGGCTTTTGCATATGATTCTTTGTAGTTTGTTGTTTCTGAAGCTTTTTGATCTTGTCAGAACTTTAAACAATGTAAAGGAGAGTGACCTTGCAGGGCAGAAGTTAAGAGAGTGGAGTTTTTTAGGGAGGAGCTAAGACAGCCCAGAATGCTTAGCAGAGGTTGTAATGTTCAAGGCCTTGGAGAGGTTGGGATTTATTCTTGTTACCCAGCATTGTGTGGGATTCGAGGGAAAAGATGTATTGGTCGGCTCTGGCTGCCATCACAGAGAATCACAGAGTAAGCAGCTTAAACAACAGAAATGATTTTCTCACAGTTCTAGGGGCTCAAAGTACCAAAATCAAGGTGCTGGCAGGGTTAGTTTCTGAAGTGGCCTTGCTCCTCATCTTGTGGATGGTTGCCTTTTTGCTGTGTCTTTACACGGCCTTTTTTCTGTGCGTGCATGGAGACAGACAGCTGTGGTCTCTTTCTCTCCTTGTAAGGAATGAAACCTATGGGGTCAGAGCCCCACCCTCACTGACCTTATTTAACCTTAATTACCTCCTTAGAAGAAGTGTCTCCAAAGGCAGTCACATTGTGGATAGGGCTTCAACATACGGTTTTGGGTGGTAGGGGCACAGGTCAGTCTGTAACAGTGTATGTGCTCAGTCAGCCATCTGAAGTCAGGGGAGCATGTAGACTGGGCAGAAAGGAGAGAGAGTAGTCAGGAGACCTGCCCAAGGGGAGAGGGTGGACGGGAGAAAGTTCAGGTGGGGGAAGGTAGAGAAGAGAGTGAAGGCCCAGGTGCCGGGTGCACTCTTCCAGGTTTCCTCCCTGGGTCCCCGTGTTCAGGAGCCCTCATCACTTACAAAATGGCACTTTTGTCTGGAACGGAACTGAAAATCACCATCTCTGGTCCTCATGCTTCAGTCCTTTTGCTGAAAAGAGCTCAAGTCTAAGTTTTGAGAAGCACTTTTTCTCCCCCTAAAAAGCAGACCTGATGTCCAAAAAGTGTATGGAAGCTTTAGCTCCCGAGTCTGGCAGCATGTAGTTACATGACAAAAAAAAAAGGAGCAGGACTTTTGTCACCATCTTGCTTTGAGGAGCCAGTCTAGAGTATTGTTCTAAAGGAAGAGTCCCCTATTAGATTAGGAAGGAGGAGGGATTTTAAAGAGTAGCTGGGAAGAGAGAAAATAAATGAACTTGAGGAGGACATTCCCAGTGCCTGGATGCTCAGTGAGGTGGGAGAGGCAAAGGCCAGGAACCCTAAAGGTGTCCTAAACAGTACATGGGCTGAATGGCCCGAGGACAAGGGAGACCTTCCTCTTGTCAACCAACGGTCAGTGATTGTGGCCTCAATTCAGCACCAATGGGAATCCCCAGTTTGGGTGCCAGGAAACTATTCAGTATGAACAGCTCCATTATGAAGCAACACTGGCTGTGAGGAGGCCCTGGGGCCGGTGGCCCTGATGCCAGGCCCCTGCCTGACTGGATAATTCTCTGCTCTGCTCTGGTGAGGTATCTTTGATATCTCACTGTTTTGATATTTCAGTGGGGAACCAGGGAGACATAGTCTTCAGTGGAAAGGGAAAGTACAGTCCTGGAGCCAGAGGGAAGTTCACTTATATAAGCAGAACTCCCTGGGCCCCTGATTGGTTCATCTTCTGGCAGATGAGGGCCCCAAACTCCTAGTTTGATAGGTCCGAAAAGCACTGCGCTGATTGGTCAGAATGGCACCTCTTTGGTTGGTGAAGATACTGATGGGCTATAGCTATACAGCTGCAGTTGGATCCTGAAAGCTCCAGTCCTATTGGTTAAAGTACTATTTCAGGAACTTCTTCCTAAGGGCTGGCTCAGGAGCACAGTGAAGGAAGGCAGTTCAGTGTGGGAGGCAGGTAGCTTAGTGCAGGATTCTCCCTCCTATGTGGTTTGCAGGTGAGGCCTCTGTTTCAAAAATTCTTCTAGGCTGTGCTTGTAAATTTGAACCTGGTTAGCTACCAGGAGTCCTTCTTGGTAGGTCATCTTTCTCAGGGTCCATACCCTCCTGCTCCCCAACTGTACCGCAAAGGCCTGAATTGCTCTCAAAAGTAAACTGAGAAATGAAACAACCCAGCGCCCCAGAAGGTGAGGCCTGGGCTTAAACAGATGTGAAGCCCTTTGTTTGGAAAGCTGGGAGGCTGGTGGGGTGGTGCAGGGCTAGTGTGCAGGGCACAATGGGCGGCTCCTTTCATATGCAGAGCAGCCCTTTGATCTGAGGGGGATGAAAGTGCTGGAAAGTGGAGAGGCTTGATGGGGGCCTTTGTCTTTGACAAAAAAAGGCATGTGCTGGACAGGAACCCCCTTACCCACCCTTTCAGCCCATGGGCTCTGCAACAATGCCCCGACTGGGGGGACCTGGGTCTCCCCTACAGCTGAAGAAGTCTCAGTAAGGAGAAAGAAGCCTGCTGCAAACGTTGGATGGAGAGCTTAATTGATTCTTTCCACATCCCAGGAAAAAAAGGAGAAAGAAGGGGCTGTAGGAAGGGAGAGTGGAAAGGAAGACTTGGGAGGGGAATGGGGGAAGGAAGGCAGGCTAAAACTTGAACCCTAAAGTGAATCCTCTGGTAATAAGCTTATTAATTTTCCCAGTGAACACAAGTTTTCAGAAGACAGTGCAGAGTGGGTGACTATGTGTTGTTGTAAGGAAGGGGAATAGTGTTCAGCTAATTGGAGGTGGATTTGAGTAGAGTGATAATTTTTTTAAAGGGCAGTATAATTCAAGGCAAGTACTGATATGAAAGCAGAAATACGTCTATCTTGCTATGTTTTTGAAGGAAAGAAGTCCTGAAGTTTTTTGCACTGTTAGCAACTCTGTGGTAGTTGGAGGTTTTTTTCCCCCATAATTGTAATTAATTCCAATGGTTCTTCATTTCTTGGTGTCTTTTACCTTTCTTGAAATCTCAACCAATGAAAATTAGGAGACTAGAAACAAAGCAACTGGAATTTGTCCCAGAGATGGGAATTTTCTGTCTGTATGTGATTTTTGAGTCTATTCTGTGGGGTAGAAGTATTCTTTGGATGTCGATCTGATGGTTCAGCCAGTGTTACATCACTGAGTCATATGTCCACCCACGTGTAATTGGCATGGCTTGTGGAGGGAGGGGACAGGCAGAATCACATAGGGGTGGGGAGAGGGGAGACTCACACACTGATTGGCACCTCAGGTATACCCAGCAGGGCAGAAGGGTCTGAGATAAGAAAATGGTTTTGTGGGTTTGTTTTCTCCAGACGTAGAAATTGACCAGATAGTAATCTCTGGGTGAGGGATTGACAAAAGAATATCAAGACTAAGGAAAAGATCTATTTATTTATTTATTTATTTAGTTGTTCAAAAAGTCTTATAAGAGTTTATTTGCTCCAAACTGATGATTGCTGGCAAGCAAAATTTCCACATATTGAGATAGTGCTCCAGAGAATGGCAGTTTTACAGCTTATTTTATACATTAGACTCAAAGGAGGACACATAGGGGAGGTTACATGAAATTCACTGGTGGTAGATTAAGAGGGCAGGAGAAAGCAGAGGGGGAGGGGAATCTCTGAGACTGGAGAAAAAGCCAACTGGAGAGACACTTCTTTTCCACTGGTGGGCCCAAGATAGCTAACAGTTATAGCACACAGACACTGTATGTGGGCCACAAGATCACGTGGTCTCATGCTCTGGTGCTGGCGATGGTGCCTTCCAGGGGTCTGGCAAAGAAGATTTCCCTGGCATTTCCAAGGTATATTGTTTTAGATGCACAAAGGGAACAGGTAATTTCAAAGCTAAAGATTGACTTTAGTCAATCTTTGTCAAGGAATCTACAGACCTAAGGTGTGACTACTCACCCATACTCGCTTTTAGTTAGGAACTTGTATGTTCAGACCAGTGTCTGTGATTACTTTGGTCTCTGGGTTTATAAAGCCCACCATCCAAGCCTCCTTTGGGTTTGTCAGGTTTAGTATGTGGGCCCTTTGTCATCCACAGGGGCACTAGTTAAAAGACACGAAGGGTAAATTTAAGGCTCTCTCTGAATCTCGTAAGTGGTGCTGTTATAAGCAGGCCAGGGCATTCAGGAGCTGCCATGCCTCGTCTCAGTGGGGCGTGGGACCTGAGCGGTCAGGCCTTTTCTTAGGGGAAGCTGGCTCAGACGCCGTGGTGAGATCAAGGGCAGTCCTGCTGCCCGTCCTGCGGTTCTTCTACCTAGTCTCTCAGGGGAAAGAGCATGAGCTTTGGAGAGAGTGCCTCTGCTTTGAATGCTGGTTCCCCCATTTCCTAGTATTGTGACCTTGGGCAAGATATGGAGTCTCTCTGAGTCTGTTTCCTTTTCCGTAAAGAGGGTGTGATGACACAAGCATCACGGGATTGGACTGAAGAATAAACGAGGGACCCTTTGTAGAGTGTCCGGGGCATGACAGACTGTGCCATAAAAATGTGCCTTTACCTTTGTTCTGATCGTGTGGGTGGGCTTGCTTGTGCCTCGCCGTTTGTTCTTACATCCCACCCTGCTGGCACATTTTACACCCTCGGTTCCTCTCGCCTCATTCCAGTTCCTTATTTCTAGGCATTCTTTTCACACCAGCAGGAGAGACCAGGACAGGGTGGCGGTTGCCTTCTATTTCTGGATCCAGTAAGTTTGCCACCTTACTTGTCTTTACCCCACATGTTTGTCTTGGAGGGACTGGTTCAGAAACCTGGGGTGAGCCGATCGGCACGCAGCGCTCCTCTGGCTGCTCTGGGGGTGGGGGGGTGAGCACGTGTCCTAAATCTTCTCAGTCACATGGACAAGAGGAGAGGTTGGGAGAGAGATTGTCTTTTGCTTTGGCCAGGCTGGAGTTGTTCAGTTATAAACCCAATCCAAGAGTAAAGCAGTTACCTGGACCACGGAGCCCTGCTCTTCCTAAGCTCCTAGGCTTTAGGCCTCTGCTGTGTGAGACTGTTGCTTTATAGTTTAAACCAATTTAAGGCCCTGTTCATTTTGATTCCCACCGTTTCTGTAACTGCTCCATATGAACTCCCCCTTCTTTGCCAGAAATCACGGTTTCTCTTTACAGTTTTACTAAATATATATTCTAAACAGCATGTTGTTTGGTCTTGTTTTTGAGTTTTATAAATGAAACTATATGATGTATTGAATACATTCTTCTGTGTCTTGCTGGTTTGCTCAACATCGTGTGATATGCATCCATGCTAACGTGCGTGGCCACTGTTCACTTCCACTGTTCTACAGCATTGTGCTGATGACTTGCCTTCCCTGTTCTGTGACCCTACCAGAAGCTCTGTCCTCCTTTTCCCTTCTGGGCTTCAGCACTGTCCTGGGTGGCTGTGGCTTCTGTCCCATTCACTCCTGGAGCCTCCGCTCTGCATGGTTGAGATGAGGAGTCTCGTCCCCAGACAGTACTGCATTGGGCTGTTTCTACACTAGGCTCACTGGTCATCTTAGTGGCAGCCACACTCCTGTTGCCCTCTGGGGGGACTGGCTCCTGGCAACCACACCCTCCTGGTACAAGCTTGCAGAACTTTCCTCCATCCTCTTCCTGCTCTGTGAGGACAGGTAGGCAGCACCCCCTCCCTGCCATAGTCGTGCTGGCTGTGCTCCCAGACCCTTGCTGGCTGCTCCTGTCATTGTTGCATTCATCTGCCCAGGGCCTGAAGACTTGGCTAGTGTCACACGTAGCACATTTGCTGTAGTCCCTGTGGCTACTCCTGTTGTTGCCCCTTTGTCAAGCCCATAAGTTTCCTGACTACGGAAGAGTATGTGCCTAGGATGGGTACATGGGACCTTCCGTAAACAGAGTTGTTTTTTTTGTGTGTGTGTGTGGGGGGGACCTTGGATTCCCTCCTCTGCATAATGAGAGGAGGTGGCTCAGACACCTCAGGGTTGACGTGGAGGCTCCTGATGGACACCTGGTCCTGCTCTCCTCTCCATCTATGGAACACCATGGCCTGTGAGGAGAAGCAAGTGGGACACAGATGACAAAAAGTGAGAGCAGAGGGCCTGCTTCCCTCACTACCTGAGATGAAATAATTCAAGGGCTTCTAAGTGGAAGAGCATTTGAGAATATCTCATCCAATCCCCTGTTTAATGCAGCCATTTCAATTTTGATTGAAGAGTCCCAGTGCCAGGGAGAGCACCGGTATGGTTCCCCTATATATACACTTGTATATTACACACTTGTGCTAGTGTTTCTATAGGAGAGATTTTCCATTTTGATGCCTGCTAATGAATAGTGCATTTGTGGGAACACATTGTATTGATATTTACAAAAATGAGTACAAGACAGTCATGAGGAGATAGGGAGTTCAGAGAGAATGAGGCAATTTCTAATTGTTAAAAATGTCCCAGAATAGACCCAATTGCCTGACTTGGGATGGCAAGTGTTCACGACGAAGAGCCTGCTCTATTCTGCAGAAGCACTGGGAACCTCTCTAAGTGGCAAGCCTCAGGGTGGCTTTTTGGGCCTTGAGCCCTTCTAGATGCAGTGCATCATGCAGGTGACAACAAAAGTGTTGTAGGAAGCGTCCCAAAGCACATCTAAGCCCAGCTCCTCCTGTGTTTGCAGAGACTTCCACTGTTTTGTGCTTTCCCTCTCCCAGGGACACAGGCATGTCCACTGTACTGCCAGCTGGGGTGGCCTGGGTTCTGCCAAGACCCTCCACCGGTAGCCTCAAGAGGTAAATGTGTTTTTCCAAATAGTACGAAGTCTTTTTTTGCCTCTAGTGGGACGTGATGAAGATAGGAATGGCCAGTGGCACTCTTCAGACACAGCTGCTGTTTCATGTCACAGATCTTTGTAGGTTTCGAGGGAAGTAGCTTGGTTAGCTCTAAGGTCTTGGAGGTGGAAGTGTTCAGAACAGGCCTCCTCAGGAGGTGCCTGTTGGGCATGTGAATTATTTTGAGCTGTAGGCATTTCAGACACTGCAGACTGATAAGAAACTTTTACCTTTTCCTTAAAGAATTTAGATTAGGGGCCTTGCCTATAATGAATTTTAACAGAAAGAACTTTTTATGACTCATCTACAGAGCAAGGCAAACCTCTAGTTACTGAACATCTGATCTGCTCTATCATCCTGTGAATGACCTTCGACCCTCTGAAACCTCAGGCGCCTTATCTCATTCTTAGCTCAGGATGTCATGTATACCTCATTTTCCATGTGTCTGTGACACTCAACTATCTTAATTCCCATGCATACATATGTAATTAAATTTAGTCATTTTCTCTTGTTAGTCTCTCTAGTGTCTATTTGATTATTAGATCAGCCAAAAGGACTAGGAGGATAAAGGACAGTAGACTAACTGTCCTTTTTCCTCCCCTACAGAGGCCCGTGGCCTCTTCCCCTGATGGTCTGGCCATGGACAGCGTGCTCTTCACAGTTGGTGGCTGATCAGGCCAGCAACTTGGCCTTAGGTGATGGAGGATGGGCTTGTGGGTGGGAGGCCCATGGTCCCCATTTGTATGTGGTTATGCACATCAGTCACTTCTCTTTTGCTGATCAGGATAATGCTTCTCTCAAACATTGTTGCATCCTTGAAAATACGCTCTCCTCCCTTGTACCCTGTGGCTGCAAGTCCCCCATGAGGTATATTCTATGCCCACCACATGGCTGCTGCGGACCAGGTAATACTGTCGTGTGGATTCACTGCTCTGGGTGCCCTCTCTTTGTTGATGGGGCATGGGTGTGGGCCACACTGTAGGGAGTAACTGTGAGGACTCATTCGTCTCTGCAGACTTTCCATCCACCTGAACTCCCACTGTTTGTGTTTGTCCTCCAGGGCCCTCTGTGACCTGTTGTCATCACACGCCATTGATGTCGTGTCCCTCCCAACAGCTGCCCCTGAGGACAGGGCCCCCATCTTCCTCTGTCAATGCAGAAATGCAGCCCTGTCTCCCGGAGGACATACTGACCCCTTGAGGGTAGGGGTGGGGGAGGGGCGGTGGCTGCTATTATTATAATAATTATTTTGGTTGTAAATAAATCATGCTGACAACTTCGCTCTCCCTCCCCAGGTTGCTCAGAGTTCTAATATCCCAGCACTTCCACCTCTTGTTCTCTCTTCTCCAATCCATCTTGCTGTGTCCTCAGGTGCTATTAAAAGATTGACAGTAATTGACAGGGACCTTCCTGAAGACCCCTGCTAGCTGGCAATTATTCTTTTTCAAAAGATTTTATTTATTTTTAGAGAGGGAGAAAGAGAGGGAGAGAAACATCAATGTGTGGTTGCCTCTGGAGCACCCTACATCGGGGACCTGGCCTGCAGTTTAGGCGTGTGCCCCGACCAGGAATTGAACTGGCGACCCTTTGGTTCTCAAAGGGCAGTGCTCAACCCACTGAGCCACACCAGCCGGGGCTGGCAATTTTTCTTTAAGAGAAATTGTTGTTGCTACAAGCTTGGCACAGTAGTAACACAAAGGAGGCATAATTCTCGGAGTTTCTCAGTGCATCCCAAAAGCTGGACTTGGAAACTTGGAATGTGGATTTCTTTTGAAATCCTGATTTAGATGGTGGTTTCTAGGTTAGTTCACAGGAAGGTTTATGTCTGGGTAAAAAAACCGTAGAAGCAATCCTGTTCCAGAAGTACGCTGGTTCCATCTGCTGACACCCCAACGGCCCACAGCCTTCCTGGGGAGGGTATGAGTCAGACCCTGAAAACTATGGTGCCGAGAATTGTCATTCAGGGTTGGAGAACTAAGGCAGGGATTGACTGGAGGGTAGAATATACCAGCTGCTCTCTGGAGTCATTTCATATCTGAAAGAGCTGGATGGGTTAGCCATTCATTTCTTCAGGAGCTTGGAGCTCTCACCCTGACTTAGTTCAGTGAGTTTTTGCCAGTCCTGCTTGGGGGGGTGAATGTAAGATGGGAATCATGGTAGCATAGCTGCGGTTACAGAACATGCTCATCAAAAGGGGCTGGTGCTCATGCTCATTGTAGTTTACAAAGCACAGAGCAGCCCTGGATACACGGTGTGGACTGAAAGCCATGATGAAAGGAAATCAGCCAGCTACAGAGCAGTGGCTTGAGCATGCCAAGGTTTCTGTCAACAAGGAGGCAGTGGGTACTGACTTGCAGTCTGTGGTTTGCGAAACACTGGCTTAGATGGTTTCTGGGAAAACCAAGCTATCTGGGGGTCTGGAAGAGTAGGCTTATCTGAGGTCTTGGAGAAATGAACCTGAGTTCTTGTAGGACTGTCTGTCTGAAATCTTCAGCTGTAGAATTCTGCCTGGATTTCTTCTGCGTCAGCTTGAGCCCAGAGCTGAGGTCTCCGGGCCTTGGACTGGAGGCAGTGGGAACACCTCCAGGGGCCTCCAAGGGGCTCTGCACCCAACCTGCCTTCTTACTGGAAAGGTTGTAGGAAACCTTAATTTTGCCCCTTCTTGCAGTCAGAAATTTCCCTTTTTTGTGATTTGCCTCCGTCATTAATGTTATCTTGTGGATAAGGAGGTGTCAGGGTGCGTTTATTTCACAAGGCAGTGGAAGATACCCTAGTTTGTCAAATTTGGATTTTGTTCTTTGATAGTTTAACCTTATATTATAATATATAGCATCAGCATTAATTCATGGAAAGGCTTTTATTTGACAATTTAAAGGCCAAAGGAGCAAAAGTCAAAAAGTAGAGGATCATCTGTCTGTCTGTCTACTCATTCATCCACCCTTGGTATCTGTTTGTCTGCCTGCTTTTACATGTAGAGACTGTCCATTTGAAAAAAATAGAGATACTGGCAGTAATGATTATTTTTAAGAATGACAATTGGAAAACAAGAATGGGGTAGGGGGGACGAGGGGAAGGAAGGGGAAGGGTCTAGACAAGGAACATGTGTAAATGACCCATGGACTTGGATGACAGGGCGGGGACTGACTGTGGGAGTGGGGGTGGGAGGGGCAGCGGAGAGCATGGGGAAATTGGGACAACTGTAATAGAGCAACAGTAAAATAAAAAAGAAGAAAAACACGGATGGGAAGGAGATCTATTTATTTGTGCTGTTTAAAATTTCTACCATATGCATATTTAACTACTAAAGAACAGTAGAGCTGAGATTAACATGTTCTATAGGTTGACTTGGGTCCCCAAATTCTTACACTGAAGTCCTAACCTCCTAGGACTTGTGAATGTGACCTTGTCTAGAAATAGAGTCACTGCAGATGATCAAGTCAAGATGAGGTCATCAGAGTGAGCACAAATCCAGTTTGGACACACAGAGGAACGGTGCCATGAGAGGGTTAGAGTTACCAACCACAAGCCAAGAAGTTCCCAGAAGCTGGGAGGTGCCTGGAACAGATCCTTCCCTACTGCCTTCCAAGGGAACGTGACCCTGCACACAGCTTGATTTCAGGCTTGAAACTGCCAAAACTGTGAGATAATACATTTCGTTTGTTTAAACCCTTCAGTTTGTGGTACTTTGTTACACAACATGTGAGAAAATGTTAGCACAGGCTCCAAAGAAAGGAACAGAGGAGGAAGTCGGTGGCTGGGAGTCAGTTGGGGAGGAGGCGAGAGGGCAGTGAGCATGGCCGGGGACACTCAGCCAGGACTTGGCACCTTCTCCTTTGCTTGGTTCCCCTTTCTGGTCCCAGCCCTGGCTCCTGGCCGGACATGCTGCCGGCTGCGCTGGGCTTTAGGACTGTCCAGGAATAGTTCTTGTGCCCACCCAGGTGTGACCAATCACCTGTTGCTGATCCTGCCACACCAGGAGCCTAGGTCAGTGATGGCACTCCATCAGGGTGCACTGCCTGGAAGAGGACTCTGGGATCAACCTAATGGAACAGAGTTGTTTCTGAGGAATTCGCTAATCTGTGAGTCACATCCTGAGACCCCAAATTTGTCAGACTGGTCAGGCTTTACCAAGCACAGGAAGGCGAGTAAACTACACAAGAATGACCCACAGTCATTAATCCCATCGCAGTGCGGAACCTTAGGAGATGCCATGGGGGGTTCTGAGGAAGCTGGGTCTGGACCTCGGTGGCTTTCACTGGGGTGACTCTGGGGCTGTTTGTTGTTTGTGTGGGGTCTTTATATGCTTCCTGCCCCTGCCCCAGGGCTGCAGGGAGCTTCATGGGTCGATCCCTCTCTAGCTGTCCGCATGACCATCCCTGGTTTGCTCTAGAGGTTTGCCCCAAGGAAGGCACCTCCATCCGTGCCTCAAGAGCCCTGCCCTTCATTGGATGGGGCCCTGGGTGGTCCCTGGATGGACATTTATCTGCAATCTGAGCAGCATAGGCGATAAAGGGCTGCAGCCCAGAGGAGAGAGAGCTGGATGGCAGAGACTGACCTGCTTGGTTTGTGGTAGGTGGCAGGCTGACAAGGGCTCAGAGTTGTCGGGAGTGTTACGGCTCCGAGGAAACCTGGTAAGTGCCCTTTGGCCCTCACAGACTCCGTTCTCAGGAACCGGTCTCTGTTCTTTCTCCAAGTGGTGTTATTTGGGTCAGTGAGAGCTTCCCCCCTTAGAGATGCACAGTGTGCACCAGAGGCTTCCTCAGGTCCCTATTAAGCCAGAGGGAGGAGTTTGGGGTGGCAGCCTCCTTGGATGACCCCATGCCAAGGGCCCCTTGAGGTGCTTCTCTGAGCCTTGCTCTGGCTTTCACTGGATGTGTTTCATTGGGTAGGTAGTGAGCACTGTGTTGGGTGCTTGGAGCCTGCCTCTGAGCAGGGTGGTCTGGGATCCTTTCTCCTCCCAGCCAAGAAAACCTAGCTCTTTCCCCCTCAGCTTTTAAGTGGACACTTGAGGCACAGTGGTCATTGTTTATCTTGTGCTGGCTTTTAATCTGCAAGATGCTTAGGACCTTTCAGGATTAGTTAGGATTCAAACAAGCACCACATGAAAGCCCCCAGGGCCATTGGTTAGAGCAGCTGCAGCAGCTCTGGAAAGAAAGACATGGTGATTACAGGGAGTTGTGTTAGAGATTTAAAAAGTGCATTTCTGTGATTTTTAGTAACGAAAGAAAGATTCAGCACCAACTCTGACTCGAAGTTCACAATTCAAACCTCCCTAAAAGACTCGTGGTTATTGTATGCCCCCTTCTGGGGTGCTGGGTGACAGGGGGTGACCTCCTCCCCCTAAGGCAAAGCAGCAGAGGGACACTCCTGGGAACGGGTTTGATTTGCTTGTGCATGGGCAGCCCAGCAAGCCCGAAATTACAGAATGAAACTCTGGGCCACTTCTTCCTTCTTCCTTCAGCCCTCTCCCCACTCCCCTTTTCCAGATTCTTCTTGGCCTCACCTCGCATTCCGGATAAAATGAAAACCCACAAGGGCAAGATCTTGTCTTTCTTGTTCACTACTGCATCTTCAGGTCTTGGATCACTGACCATACAGTAACTATTTAGTTGAACTAATGAATGGAAGGAAGAATGAATAAATGAAGAACGCCAGGAACATTTATCACTGTACTTGCTTTGATTCTATCCTGTATTAGTTGACACAATAATGAACTCTCATGACACCTTCCATGTGCCCTGACTGGCAATTGAACCAGAACCCAGTCCACTGAGCCACACCAGCCAGGGTGAAGATAAGCAAGACTTTAGTCTTATACGGAAATGCCTACACTGCCAACTAAAAAGTGCAGGATGCTAAATTTTACATATAAGGCAATCAACTGTACCAAATGCATAGAATAAATATATTCACAATATACTCACAAGTTGTTAAAACTAGTTAAAACCCGAGTGTTGAAATTACGGGCCATTTACAATTTCTCTGTTATACTTTTTTGTTTTCTAGATTACCTATACTATGTGTGTGTTACTCTTAATCTGAGTTAAAAAGAAAGCTTTAGGACGCCTTTCCTTCTGGTCTCTTTCCTGCCTTCTCTTTTCCCTCTTCCTCCCTCCTTTCCACACCTTGCTCTTTTCCATCCTCCCTCTTTTTTCCTTCCCAATTTCAGATTCCTAGTTTTTTTAACTTAAGCCTAATAATGAAATTAGATCACATGACCAAAGCGAATTGCTGCTTCTTGCTGGCAGCGTGTCTCACGTACAGTGTAGCGGTGAGGATCTCAGGCTCTGCTGTTTGGTTGTGTGGGTTTAAATCCCTAACTTGGTTTACTAAGCTATGTGACCTTAGTTATTTAACTACTATTTTCATAATTTTATTTTATGTATTTTATTTATTTATAGAGAGGAGGGATAGAGGGAGAGACACATCAATATGTGGTTGTCTCCCATGTGACCCCACTGGGGACCTTGCCTGCCCAGTCATGTGCCCTGACTGGAAATCGAACTAGCGACCTTTTGGTTCCACAGCCTGCGCTCAATCCACTGAGCTACACCAGCCAAGGCTATTTTTGTAATTTAAAAAATCGATTTAGCAGTAGTTACTACTTTAGAATTTTAGGGAGATTAAATGAGAACATAAGCAAAATACTTAATAAGGAGCCTGGTATGTAGTAAACACTAAAACATCATGGATGCTATTGGCTTAGTTTTGGTATGCAAACTTGTGTAAAGCTTAATTGTCAAAAGTAAACAGACACAGTGAAGGCAAACATTCTAGCAAGGCTTTGGGAGCTTCTTAAGAAGAAATGTCTTTAAGGTGAATGACATTTGAATATGTTCAGAAAGGACTGAATAAACAAAGTTCTTTGGCTGTAAGGTGCTTCCCAGTTTGCAGACCGGCATGGCCATTAAAATGAATGGCTCAGTCTTCTCTCATACCAAGAACACCTTAAGAAAAACATTTCAGTTCAGTGTAAACTTTTGGAGGCAGGTCTCTTAGCAACAGGTAAACTGGGCTTGTCTTGAATGACTTTAAACCAGCAAAATCCATCAGCAAGTGTTTCGAGACAATCAGACCTTGAGAACTTGGTTTGGACGAGTTTGAGACAGGACGTGAGAAACCTTGACCTGGCCTGGCATGTCTGGGAGGTGCTTCATCAGGCCCCTCGCCCTCTCCTGTAAAGCTTTGTTCCTCCAGCAAATCTGAGGTCATTTGGCAATTCCCATGGGGTGTGGAGAGGCCAAACGGTGTGCTTCAGAATCCAGGCGCTCACCTCTGTGAAAGGCTGTTTCCTCACTTAGACCATACCTTGTGGTCCTAGGTGTGGGCGTGTCTGCCTCTCATTGTCGGCTCAGGGTGGGAACGTGGCCCAGGAGGTCCTGTCCCCAGATTGGAGAGGCTGCCTGCGGATATTTGGGGAGATGGCTTCCAGAAGAGGCTGAGGGTGCCTCTGACCGAGAGGAGGGGGACTTGTCAAGGGAAGAGAGGACAGGAGAAGATATTACAAAGGGAGGCTCGTCCCCTTCCCCTTCGGTTAAGACTTTATGATAGAGATAGTAAAAGCAAGGGAGGCAGGGACGTGGAAGGAAGGCGGTCCCCACAGCAGTGGCCTGTGGGAAGCAAATCAGTAAGTCTCCCAGGCCCTTAGGCTCTCTGGTGGAGGAGGAGAAAGTGTGAAAGGAGAGAGGAAGGGGGGTGGGGCTGTGCAGGGTTGTTTGCTGTCTTAAGCCTGTAATGCATTGTCTCTGGAGAAGTGAAAACTTCCTGCTGAAGACCTCATGGTCAGTGTGCTTGAATGGACTGCCTGTCTGCATTTGAGCAAAGAGAAGGGGACTATTTGAGCAAAGGCGGGTCCCTGGATACTGATTCCTGGGGTGAGTGTGCGATAGGGCACCTGTCAAAGGTGGTATGTCTGCATCGTACCTGGGGAGAATCAGAGACAATGCTCAGCATCTTCAGGGTGGTCAGAGCCTTGTAGAGGGTGGGCAGCCCCAGTTCCCACCTGGGGTCAGAATCCCCACCTTCCCTACTCTGACCAAGCTCTACAGTACCATGGAGAATTCACTGCTTTGTAAAATTCTGTGAATTTGGATTTTCCCACGAGATGGTCCAGTGAACACAGCACACGCTGTCTCCTCCTTGGGGAGGGACACACAGTGTGTTAGGGTATCAAAGACTCTGTGATGTCATGTATAGATAAAACGTACTCTATTTTTGGACTATAAGATACATTTTTTGACCACATTTTTTGCTTCAAAAGTTTTTCCCCTATTTTCCTCCCCTAAAAGCTAGGTGTGCTTGGGGTCTGCACCATAAGATGCACCTAGGTTTTAGAGGAGGAAAATCGGAAAAAAAAAATTGAAGCAAAAAATGTAAAAAATGTGCATCTTATAATCTGAAAAATACGGTATTTGACTTTGTTTAGCCCTCATTTCCCACCCCTACCCTTTTTTTAAATAATAATGTCCATTAACATTCCATGGACAAAATGAATCTGTTAAGCCAGCAAATGCCCCACTGATGGTTAGAAAAGACTTGTGTATATATTCTTATTTTTTTAATCCTCATCTGAAGAAATGTTTATTGATTAAGAGAAAGAATGAGAGAGAGAGATTGATGTGAGAGAGAAACATGGACCTATTGCCTCCTGCATATCCCCCAATTGGGGACTGAACCCGCAGCCTGGCTGTGTGCCCTGACGGGGGGTCAGACCCGCATCCTTCCCGTGTACAGGACGACGCTCCAACCAACCGAGCCACCAGCCAGGCTACGGTGTACATGTTGTTGTCCAGTCCTTCATGCACTTTGTTGTAGACCACTCTGCCTGGTTTTAGGAATTGTATCTCTGCCCCTTGTGGCTAAGGGCGAGGGACGACCTTTGGAATGCCAGCCGCAGGAGACAAAGCCTGTCTCTGGTAGCAAACGCTGCCTCAGTTCCTCTCCCTGCCCCCAAAGCTTGGTCAGAAGTCAATGATGGGTAAGACCCCTCACAGCGGGGGGCAACCTAAGCCAGACTCGATCACCTGGGAGGCCTTCATGGAAGGACTCAGGGGGCTGCAACAAAGAGCAATGGACTCTCGCCCCCCTCCTTCCGCTTTGTCAAAACCCAAGTCCCCATGTTCTCTGGGAGAAGCGCTTCCTGGCTCTAATCCCCTTAAGCCTGAATACCTGATGGGAGAGGTGCAGCTTCTTGCTTTGCTAGAGCGTGTCCTGGGGAAAAATCTGGCATCAGAAAGACTTCCTGATAAACCTGTGAAATCTGCTCTGCTAAGAGTGCTTTCATTCATATGATAAGGGTCCAAGAGGAAATGAGTATGTTTCCCAAAGTTTCTGCAACTCTCTTCCTGACAGACACTGACTTAGACTCTGAAGCCCTCAGATTTCTTTGAAGTGTTATCTACTGTTTGATCCTGGCCGCCCTGTATTCCTGTGTATTACAACCCAATAAAAGGCTATGGAAGAGGGTGCTCGGGGCCTTTTTCTCCTTGGAGAAACTGGCCACAGCCCACTCCTTCCACCCCAATCAGATCCAGCATCTCTCGGCCATATTTATTCACTTGTGTCCGTGGCACTTGGGGGGACTCTCGAAGAAGTTGCCCCCACAGCACTTGAAAGCTGATGGTGCGCATGTCTGTCTGTGTGCCCCAGCCCCTCCCTGCAGCCCCTCCCCTGCTTCTTCAGCCATCTCACAAGCTTCATCTCTGGGGCTCCTCACCTCTCAGGCACCCTTGTGGGAGACTTCCAGGTGGCCTCTGTTCCTTTGGAGGCACTGCCCCAGGTGTGATCTGCTGGGGGCTGCCTGGGGCAGAGCTGTCCTTATTTTCTGTGGACACTGACCAGGAATCTGTGTTCCCTTTTCAAATGGCAGTGCCACAGAGGTGAGGCTATTGTCAAACACAGACAAAGGAAACAAGGCGGCAGTAATGATGGCTTGGGCAGAGAACTTACAGTGGCCCGTGTTTCCTCCACTCTCTTTCAGGTCATCTTTGCTTTGAACCAGACCCTCCTGCAGCAGGAGAGCCTGTGAGCAGGCAGCCTTCAGGTCCCCTACATGACCGAGGACCTCATCAAACAGTATAACTGCAGGGACCTAAGTCACCTTCAGCCACGACAGCTCCCAGGTGAGGGCCCTGGTCTTCTGCCCAGCTCATTTAGAAACAAGAATAAAGACAGTACCTACTGATACCTGGACATCCTGTGTACAAAGGATTAGGGCCATGAAGGGCTCTAAAAATAAAATTGGTCAGAGTTAGATGTTGAATGAGATGCTGCAACTAACAAAAACATTCTTTACGAAACTTAAGAACTGACAGGGGCATTGATTCAAGTTAATTCCAGCATCCCAGTCAGAGGACGAAGCTTCAAAGGATTCAGCAGCAGGCCTTGTGGCCTAGGCAGCAGGCGGCCTGAACCAGCCTCCAGAGGGAAGGGAGCCGAGTCTGAAAGCCTCCTGCTGACTTAGGTGACACTGTTGAGAAATGATGGAGCAAAACTTTTGTGGCTTCCAGGACCATGTGAGCATGGTGCAACCTAAGTGCCTGTGGTATTCTTACAGGGGTGGCACCCTGAGGCTGGGAAGGTTCCCAGCATTTCCAGACATGGGTCCCATCTGCAGTCCTGCAGGGTGTGGCCGAGCCATGCAGGGAGTGTTCACACGGGATAGGCTTCACCAGTGGGCTGTCACGGGGAAGGGAGCAGGCGGTCAGGGTTTGGAAGATTGCAGCCCCCTTGCAGGGCCAAGGTGGACAGATACTTGTTAGGCCTTTATGAATAAAGTTCCCACGAGATGAAGTATGGCTGCCTCCCCACCCTCCACTAAGGTCATGAGAAAGTGACAAGTGCCAGCTAAGCTTCTGAGATAGGGGAATGTGTTGCCTCCACCCACAGGGACCAATGTCCTCATGCAGGAGGACACTGGTGGGTGTGACTGATGCTGTCCAGGTCTGGGGACCCTGTCACAAGGAAGAGTGACTGTAAGAGGTGAAAAAGAATGGCAGCACTGAGGAGAGGGACCACAGAGGCTGAATCCAGCATCACCCCACAGGTGTCAAAGGACATAATGAGCTTTCCGGAGAGTCTAGAGTGGGAGGAAGGAGCACCAAGGCAAAGCAAGCAAGAAGAAAAGGAAAACAAGAATTACACTCAAGAAGAAATAGCAGAATTTGTGGTGGTGATATTTCTCACATGTACTCTTGGTGGGGGTGGGGGAAGTGGGGAGAAAGGTCAAGGTCAATTGGAAAATTAAAATGTGAAGCAGTAGAGAAAAGTTAACATGGGCGGGGGTTTGGAGGTTATGTAGGCAAGTGGTAAGGCTGATGGAGCAGTTAGGGGACAGATGTCTTATACATTTCTTTCCTGAGTGCCTCTATTCCTGTCCTGCTCAGGGCCCTGCAGGTGGCATGAGGTAGGGGGAGTGTGCCTGCCATCGAGGAGCGAGGGCCGGGCAGGCCAGGGCTGAGCGGTGCAGGCGAGGCCATGTCTGGTGTTTAGAAGGGGGAGCAGGGCGGCGATGAGAGGTCTCCCTGTGCCTTCTGGGTGCCCGTGTGGGTGGCTGGTACCAGGGGAGCGCTCGGTGGAAGTGAAGAGATTTTGGGAAATGGACAGGCGGATCTTACATAAATGACATAATTAAAAAGAAGATGGTAAAGGAGGCGATAAGAATTTTGACTTGAAAACAAAAGAATATCATTTTAAGGGAATAGCAAAAGAAGATCTGTTATCCACAGAACAGAAACTGGTGCTGTGTTACAGAGTGTGCGGACTTGAAGGAGGTCTTTGAGAGGCTACTGGAAAGAGGAGAAGCAGGCAGGGTAGGCATCCTATTCAATATTTGACTAAGGAAATGGTTAACCTTGTTGCATCCCTGGGTGGAGGAGAGCATGCACCCAGGAGAAGGGCTGAGGGGCTGAGGGTTGGGAAGCGGGGGAGCCAACCGGGCGAGGAGAGAACACAGTGTGTCAGCCTCACCTACTGCCACTGCGTTGCAAGAACCGGCCCCGATTGCCACCTTTTTGGTGTAATAACACTCAGCCAAAGTGCTGGAATTGGCTAACGTGTACCGGAGTCAGGTGAGCTATTTGCCATGAGGGCAAAGAACATTGGAGAAAGCAAGAGGGAGAAATAGGAATTGGAGAAATAGTGAAAATTTAAATGTGTAGAATTTATGAAACAGCTGAATGTTTATAGAAATTTCCATGTATTTGGCAGTAGAATCATAATTACTGATTCTAAAATAGTAACTATGTAAAATTGTTTTTACTAAAAAAAGTGTGTGTGAACTAAACAAATTAAAAGTATGGATAGTCTATGCAAAGATATGGCCTCATTATATAAACACATGGCATCAAAGAGAATCATTTAAAGCAGAAATACTGCTTTAAATAGCTGGATAGTTCCTTGACCGCACTTCATTTAATCTTTTTCACTTGGGTTCCAGAGAGTGAAATTACAGTTAGAAAAGGAGCAGGTGGGGGACTCCGAGAACAGTGCGTACCTACTTGCCAGCATCTTGACTGACTAGGCTTGGTGACTAATGCTCACATTAAACCATATCATTCATAAGTCTGTTGCCCTTAATTTTTTTTCTTTATTTTGGTGGAGGTTCCCAGTTTCGTCAATGCCACGCTGCCACCTCAGGAACGCATCACAGGAGATCCACAGCTACTTCTGCCAGGAGCTTATTATCTATGAGTGGAACTAGAGGGCGGCGAAGCGGGTGAAGGCACTTCTGGAGGAGTTCCCTGACAAAGGCTTTTTCTTTGCCTTCGGAGCTGGTGAGTTGCAGGTTACCTTGGACTAGACCCTGCCTCTGATGCAGCACCCCCCTGAAGGGGATGCTGAGGTGGGCCCCTGGGAGGAGGTGAGGTGAATGACACCTTGGACTTTCTGCTGGCGATAAGTGGCTCCCGCAGGATCCTGGGTGTCCAGCCTGGGGAGCCGTTGCTGAGTGGGCTGGTGCATGTGCCATCACCCGGGCTCCCGATACACTTTCCAGCTGGAAGGCATTGCTCTCTCTCCTAAACTCAGCACTGAATCCGAAATTCTTCCGGCCACCTTTCACTTTCTGAACTTCCACTAAGTTCAGAAAGAAGATAGACGAACTATCTTCTATCTTCTCTCTCCTACCTGACTGTGAGCCTCCCAAGTGTAAGGCCTGGGGCTGATACTTCAGCTATTACTATATTTTATTTTTTAAATTAATTAATTAATGTATTTTTAGAGAGAGGAGAAAGGAAGGAGAAAGAGAGGGAAAGAAACATCAATATGAGAGAGAAACATCAATTGGTTGCCTCTTGCATGCCCCCAACTGGGGCCCTGGCCCGTGTCCTGACTGGGAATCCACTGGCAACCTTTCAGTTCATAGGCTGACATTCAATCCACTGAGCCATACCCGCTAGGGCTACTTCTGCTATTACTATTAACTATTACTAACTGTGTACAAGCGGACAGACTGGGAAAATTATTGCCTTTTGTAGGCTTTTTGAAATAATTCTCTCCTCTTGAGTGATTCTATCACAGTGTTGTTACCTCTGGGATTTAGGACAGAAATGCCAGACGCTGGCTGTGAGCAGCAGGAGAGCAGGTGCATTTGTGGACCGAGGCCTTCTCTCCACAGTTCTTTAATAGCTTCATGGATGCGAACAGGTTATCTCCCTAGGTGGTGTTTATTTTCAACCAGTAGACTGGGGAGTTGGAGAGAAGCACTCCAGCATGGCAGAGTGAGTGATGCAGCGTAACCTCCCAATCTCAACATTGTCAGCTTAATGATAACCTGCTAAATCCTTCTTTTGGGGGGGGCATAGAAGATAACATTCATGGGTTCTAGGGATTACGAGTGCAGATATATTTTGGGGGACCATTAATCAGCCTACCACAACATTTGAAAATGAATTAATGTAATACCCCATACTAATAGACTAAAGGACAAGAACCACATGATCATCTCTGTACATGCAGGGAAAGCATTTGATAACATGCAATACTTTTTCATCCAAGTAGGAATAGAGAGGAACTTCATTAACCTGTTAAAGAAGTCACTATGAAACAACCACATTAATATCGTACTTAATGATAAAAGACAGTGTTTTCCCCTAAGATACGGAACAAGACAGGGATGGCTGCTGTCACCACCCCTCCTCAGCATTGTGCTGAAGGTTCTAGCCATGGAAATTAGACAAGGAAAAGAAATAAAAGGCGTTCAAACTGGAAAGGAGGAAGAAAATATCACTTTTTTTAGTTGACATGGTCTTGTGTATAGACGATCCTAAGTAATCTATCAAAAAACAATGAAAACCAACAACTGAGTTCAGGTCACAAGGTGCAGGATACAAGGTGAAGGCTGATACACCACACTCTGGGGTGCGCTGGGTCTGTGTGGTGGAATACGCCCAACGCTGGAGTGTGCGGGAGCTGGGCACACAAGGCCGCCCTTCACCTCCCACCCCCGCCAAACTCAACTGATCTATCGAGAGCCTCCCTTACATCTAGCGTCAGAATAATGGGGCCCTCGGCACAGGGGAAAGGTGGGCACTCTGAGATGACAGCAGCTTGCCCTGTGGTGCTGCTGTGCCAGGTGCATTCTGGGCCAGAACAAAGCTGGCAGCAGGTCGGCTGGTGACCAGTGGGTGGGTTGGATCGGAGCAGTTTGGAAGGCAGGTCTTCTGGGTGGGAATCGTGTCAGATGGATGGCACAGGCGACCTCTGCCACACCTGGGCTTGCCTGTTTCGCAGGGCACAGCTCTGCATACTGCTGCAGCGCTGCGCAGAGCAGCTTTGTCGTGGGAATCTGGAGATAAAATTAAAAAATGAGAAACGGAGTTCACCTTTGGAGTAGGAAGAACAGTGTGATTAAACAGAATGCTGAAGCATTGCTAAGAGGGGCTGTTTATTCACTGGACAATTTTTTTTATTCCCTATTTGTTGAGAGTGTGGACTCTGGAGCCAGACCACCTGGGTTCAAGGTGCAATCTGATTAATTTCTCTGTGCGTCTTCCTCATCTATTAAGTGGGGGTAATAATATACCCACTTTATAGGGTTGTTGAGGGGTTGTTAAATGATGCATAAAGCATCAAGAACAGTGCCCGCAGCTCGTAATACTCAGTAAATGTAAGACGTTCAAAATCAAGGTGTTGTCAGGTGTGGTTTCTCCTGAGGCCTCTCTTGTTGGCTGGCAGATGGCTGCCTTCTCATGCCCGCCGCCCCCAGCCCTGCCTTTCCTCATGTGCACACAGTCCTCGTGTCTCTGTGTCCAAATCTCCCCTCTTATAGGGACACCCGTCAGATTGGATCAGGGCCCAGCCTCATGGCCTCATTTTAACTTAGTCACCTCATTAAAGGCTCTGACTGCAAATACAGTCACATCTGAAGAACTGGGGGTTAGGGTTTCAACATACGAGGGGGCCCCCCAAAAACTGGAATTTATTTATAAAAAATCATGTATTTATTCTTGTATGTTTAAACTTCACTCACCTTCAGTTACTCTCCATTTGATATAAAACACCTACCTAGATGTTTTTCCCATTGCTCAAGGCAGTTCTTGAACTTGTAGATTTTCAGGGCTTTTAGTGCTTCTGCTGTTTTTTTGTTTGTTTTGCCTCTTCCACATCAGCAAAATGTTTCCCTTTGAGGACTTTTTCATCTGGAGAAACAAAACAGAGTCACACTTGGGGTGAGAGTGGTGAATAAGGAGGGTGGGGCATGGGCGTCATGCTGTTTTTGGTCAAAAACTGCTGAACACTCAGCATGATATGGGCGGGTGTATTTGTAAATCACCCACTGTGAAATGGGCAAATGCTGTGAAAGTCTTCAAAAAGAATTCACTGAAGCCAAACACAGCCTCTCACAACAACACCAGCTGGTACACTGATACAGATGGGTTCCTAGCACACTCACCTAGAGAGGGAAATCTGTACTACAAGGCACCTGCTCTCCAGAAGATATTTCCAGTTTTCTGGGTCCCCCTTGTATGAATTTTTGGGGACCCAGTTCAGTTCAGTCCATATACACACTCTGTTCCTCCCATTCCCCTTTAACTGAGTCAGTTGGCTTTTGTCACTCTTAGGGTCATAGACTGTACAGTTGGATCCAAGAACTCAGCCACACACCATCCTTGGCTCTCCAGGGTCCCAAAGGCTGATCCAAAGCTCACTCTGCTTCTTAGAGCTGTGGAGTTAGGACAAGGGAGAGGCCTTCAGGCCAGCTGTCAACCTCTCTTGCAGTTTGGATGTACCTTCATTTCGTTTCCCAGTTTTTAGCTGTTGAGTAGTCAGCTGTCCAACTTGTGTAGACTCTGGAGCCAAACTGCCCGGGTTTAGATTCTGCTGTGCTGTTTCTCAGCGTGTGAAGTCCTGAACTTATTTTATCCCAGTTTTAAATTGTAAAGTGGAGGTAGTAATACCTCTAAAGTTCTGCAGGGTCACAGGATGGGGTGCTGCTAGTTAATTAGCCATTTAGGACGTTAAAGTACCACAAACTTTCACCTAAAGGGACATTCTGAGCTCCAAAACCTGACATGAAGGAAATGAACCCAGGACTTACCCTTGGCCTTTAAAATATTTAAGAAACCAGTGTAAGCTTATCTGGTGATCTTTGCTGCTTTTTCTGAAAAAGGAAAGAAGTGAAATAAAATTCAAGTTGAGGCTTCCAGCTATGGTGGCTTCTAAATGGACTTTTTTTTATTGTGCCTTTATAAATGCATGTAGGACGAGGGGCTTGGGTCTTGCTTGATTTATCTAGTTAGCACTGAGTTCAGAGGTGGGGGATTTGCTCCCAGGGTCTCCCCTGAGCTGTGCGACTGGGGGCAGCTCACGGCACCATTGTTCTGGTCCTTGGTATCTTCACCTCTGAAATGCTGTTCGCCGGCTGCCTGCCTGGTAGGGCTGCTGGGTGGTCTAATTGCAGACACTTTCTCCAGCCGCACTGGGTGGGACACAGGGAAGGGGGTTGGAGGGTTATGCCTTTGTTCCGGTGTGTGTTCGGGGTCCGTTTGGTGGTCACAAGAGCTGCCACGTTTCTGATCGTTTTTCTTACTGCAGGTCATTTCATGGGGAACAAGAACACAGTGCTCGAGGCTTTGTGGCATGAAGGCTACGAGGTAGAACCCGTCCCTGCTGGACGACCCATCAACAAGGAACCTTCCTGTGCATCTGTCCTGGTTGGGGAGCCACTGGGGAGGCCTGAGACCCCTGCAGAGCTGCCTGGGCACCAGGGTGGGCTGTACCCTGGGGGGCTCCAATGTGCCTCAGCATGGCATGACCAGTCCTGACTCCCCGCTGGCCTGGGAGAAATGGCTCTGCGGTGTCCCTTGTGGCTGGGGCTGTGTCTGACATGGGCTGGCTGGCTGGGCAGTGTTGGCTGCTTAAACAACAGAAATCTGTGTTCTCACACCTCTGGGGGCCAGAAGTTCAAAATCAGGGTGTTGTCAGGTTTAGTTTCTCCTGAGGCCTCTGTCCTGGCTTGCAGATGGCTGCCTTCTCAGTTCGCCCTCACATTGCCTTTCCTCGATGTGCACACAGTCCTTGTGTCTGTGTCCACATGTCTTCTTCTGAGGACCCCTGTCAGATTGGGTCAGGGCCCACCCTCACGGCCTCATTTTAACTTAACCACCCCATTAAAGACTCCATCTACAAGTACAGTCACACCTGAGGAACTGGTTGTTCGGATTTCAACATGAATTTTGGGGACACAGTTCACCCCACAACTTCTTTTCTCCCCCATTTTTTGTGCCCCCACTCCCTCCAAACCTTGGTCACCAGCACCACCCGCCCCTCTCGCCGAGACCTCAGCTGAGGTAATACTCCAGGGGGAAAGTGCCTGTCCCCTCTGCTGGGGGACGGAGACGGGGTCCAGCTGTCAGGACTGCCGATGGCTGCTGTTCTCCAGGTGCCGTCTTTCTCTTGGGAAGACTTGCCTTCACCCCAGGTCATCTCGAGCCCAGTCCTCACCCTGTTCTCTCACTCCAAAGGGGTCTCCCTGGCAGCCCGGTCTCAGTTTCCTTGTCACCCTGGATACATCCTGGGATGGCCTTATCCCTACTCTGCATAGCCCAGGGTCAGTGTATCACACGGCACCGTCTAGGTCACGAAAACCCTCTCCTGAGTTGCCATCTTCCACCTTGACCAGGGCTCTGGCTTCCTCCACCGAAGCCACTCTGGAACTTGCCCCTCTTCCCTGCTTGCATGGCCATCTCTCTCTGGTCCATTCTTTCCTTTCCTGTGGGACTAATCTTTTGAGTGTCTCTTACTCAGAAACACTCAGTGGTTTCTCACTGTTCTTTTTCCAAGTCTAGTTTCCTCATGCTGCCTTGGCACACAGACTGCCTTTCCCAGCACGGATATGCTTCTTGCCTCAGAACACCTCTGTCCTGGCCACTGCCTCTCCACCCTTTGCTAATGCTCTCCTCCTCATCTGAAGCGCCCTTCCTGCCTCCCTGGTGGGGAAAATCCTGCTCTTCCTTGGTTCAACTCTGTGTGGTGCTCAGGTCTCCACCCTCCTCCCTCCTGTCATCCAGCTCTGGAGAGCCCAGCCCTTTGTAGTTCTCTATCTGTTTTGAGGGAACTGTGGGTTTTTTCTCATCCATTGGACTGTGTGTTCCAGAAAGCAGGGTGGGCTGAGTGCCCTGGTCACATCTCAGCCTGCAGCCCCAGGCTGATTGACCGGCAGGGGTTTGACATGCTGTCCTTGGCAGTGCAGGAGAAGACCCTGCTCAGTGTGTGTGTGTGTGTGTGTGTGTGTGTGTGTGTGTGTGTGTGTTGCTGGTTGTTCTAGGCTCCCTAATTCTGCCCCTAAGCTCTGATACCTGTCCCCAGAGGAAGAGAGGTCAGGAATCAACATTTAAAAAATATCCCCATGAGATTCTGAGGTACTGTGAGGGCTGAGAACAGGTGCTATCATTGAACTGGCTGCTGACACTTTGCAGGGGAAGGAAAAGAATATTTATTGATCGATTTCCCGGTGGCAGCCAGGCTCACAGAGACGCTCAATTAATCCTCAAAACCAGCCTGGGAGGTGGGTGTTTCTTCTCCTTTACCGACGAATAAACTGTGAAAGGTCCCATGAGAGCCAGGATACGGTTCAGACCCCTCCACCTGCACAACCCCTCTCCTTCTGTCCTTTCTTCTCCCATGTTTTACTCTCCATCCCATTTGTCTTTGTTCAGTTTCCTCTCCAGGGATTCATTCACTGCCTCTGCTTCTGATTCTATTTGAATCGGTGAGAGCCAGGGAAAACGCCACCTCTTCCTCACTCTTCCAGCCTGGGCTCACCCTCTTGCGTGATCCCAGGGAACATGGTGTGTGCTTCTGTACTAGCTATCCTGATACCTGGCACATAGTGTATGCTTTGTTAGGGGAGCGTCTAACACCCTTTAGTGGTGAACTCGCCTGCAGTGCTCCTAGGTGAGGCCATGAGGGAGCATGGAGTCTCCACAGGAGCTCCTGTTTAGGGAGGGGGAGGGGCGAGGGGATAAGGGCCTAGAGCAGGGGAAATGCCCGCAGTGAAGGGGTGCTGAGGAGGACAGGGTAGGGGCTATGGAGACTCCTGCTTCCTTCTTTCCCTCCCAGCAGCCACTGCCAATCCTTGAGGATGATCTGGACCATATGGAACCTGAATCTGGGGCAGGCTGGTATGGGTGGGGGCAGGAGGGCTGCTGATTGGTGACCTGGCTTCCTCCAGGCCCTGCAGCCCCGGGTGTTGGGGTAGGGCCAGTATCAGGAAGCCAGGGATGAGGGCAACTGGCAGCCTCTACTGTCCACCTGTTAGCAGGTTGGAATACATAGGCAGTGCTCCTGGCTGTGGGGCTGCTGCTCTTCCCTGGGCATAGAGGTGGAAGGGATAGGGGTCCTGCCTGGTGGAGGGTTTAGCTAGTAACACCCCCTTCCCAGGATAATAGATACTGTACTAGTGTGTGTGTGTGTGTGTGTGTGTTTTGCTGCCATAACAAATTACTATAAGCTCAGTGACTTCCAACAACACAGGTTTATCATCTGAGATTTATGTAGCTCAGAAGGCTGACACAGTTCTCAATGGTCTGAAATCAGGGTGTTGGAAGGGCAGCCTTCTGTTCTGAGAGCTCTGGGGGAGAATCTGTGTACTTGCTTTTTGCAGCTTATAGAAGCTGCTCACATTCCTTGGCTTAACCCCCACTCCCCCACCGCATCTTCAAATCCAGCATCATTGCATCTCTCTGACTATTCTGTAGTTACATCTCCCATGGACCACAGAAAGGTTTTCTGGTTTTAGCGGCCCATGTGATTAGATGCCCCCCCCCCCCCAGATAGTCTGGGATAATCTCTCATCTCAAAGTTTTTAACCTTATCTGCAAAAATCCTTTTCCCCATATAAGGCGACATAGTCACAAGTTCTGAGAATTAGAATGTGGACATCTTTGGGGGCCATTATTCTTCCTACCACAGATACCATTGAGGATCTGGCATATTTCCCTTTGGCCACATAGTGGGGTGCTCCTAGGTTTTGGTCAGCTCTGCTGGGGTACGTGCATCGCCAGACAGAGGGATTGGGAGAAAGGGGAATGCACATGATGTGCATACTGTGTGCTCAGCCCTTTGTGAAGCATAGTGCATGGGCTGTTTAAATCTTCACAGTAATCAGCTGAGCTATGTCCACGTTACAGAAGCAGCAGAGGCTCAGCTAATTATCTAGCCCAAGGCTCCAAGTTGGACTCTTTCTTGGGTACCACATGTCCTTTTGTGGGTATGAGCGCAGGAGAGAGGCCATCTCAACCAGGATGTTTCTTTCTTGGGGATGTCTGTGGAGTGAGTGGACTATGTGACATGTAGGCAGAAGGCAAGCAGTCTTATACTGCTTGTCAGCACAAGCGTCTTATCCTGTGACTGAAATGGCCATGGGTCAAGCCTTCATGAGTAAATAGAGGTTTAGCTAGACTTGTGTGTAACAGCTGGAATTTTCTGTTCCTGGCAGCGAAGCAGCCACCCCTACCACGCTAGGGACCCTCAAGCCTGTGGCTGAGCCGTGTGAGCATTTGTTCCTAGGCTTTCTCGCTGGAGATCATAGTGACACTAGTCTTTACTTTTCATAGTTTCCACAGTGAGAATAGATTAGCTTGATAACCTGAAAAAAACTCAGTGATGAATATTACTTACAAATGGCACTGAATCTTGTCGGGACCTAGAGCAGGTCAGTTTATTTTCCTGGTCCTCTGTTTCAGCCACTATAAAGTGGCTGTTATGATTCCCCAGGACAGCAAATACAAGAAAGATGAAGGCAAGAGGAGTAAAGCTCATTTTTATTGGATGGTTCAGAGTAGGAATCTTTTTTCTTTCTTTGCCATTTGAGGAATTCCCTTCTTTTACATTTTGTTTTGGTCCAGCCTGGTTCCTTCCCTTTTTTTGTTTTTTATCTTACACCTCCCTTCCTCACATAGGGCTATGAAGACCAACTGACCTCTCGGCTCTGGCAGGCTGTGGGTCAGGACTGAGGCCCGCTCTGCAGGCGGGCGGTCCGTCGGCTGAACCAGAGTGGGGTGAGTGTGCTCTTACCCAGGCTGGTCTGCTGCCCCACATGGTAGGAGGAGGCACATGGGCACGTCCAGTCCTCCCTTTCCTCAGGTCCCTTGCTGCTACATCAGCAGGCAGTGGGATTGACCTCTAGTGACTGGGATTCTTTACCTACCGGCCCCCGTCCCTCCCAACCCTTGACAAAAGTCATGTTGTAGGAAGAAATTTTATCATCCCAATGGCTTATTTCCTCACTGGAAGAGTTTTGGAGGAGACAATAGTCATGCTTAGGGGAAAACTAGAAGCCAGTTTGAACTAGAAGCCAGAGTGTCCCGTCCCACTCCGGGGACGGAGTGGCTACCAGCAGCCAAAGAGCTGAGAAGAGCCCTTCGAAGGGTACATGAGGGATTAACAGAGTTAGGGCCGCTTCAATTATTCTGAGTAAATTGCATTTAGAGACTTTCACCTCTCTTTAAATGCTGCAGTTTTCTGGGACTTTCTAGAAAGTGTTGACCCATCTAGGGGAGGGCAACAATTATATGCAGCTAAAAAGAAACCTGGTATTTCCTGCGCAGGGCTGGGAGATTTGGAGAAAGTACAGTGAGGGTATGGGATCAAATCTCGGGGTGCTTTGGAGAATCCTGCCCTCCCTGGCTGGCCCGAACTTTCACATTACCCGTGAGGTCCCGAGCCTTGAGGTGGGGAGGTGGGGAGGGTGCCATGCTGTGGGACTGTGCTCAAACCCTTCTTCCTTACATCCCTGTTTACAGAGAGAAGAATAAAAGCCCCTTTCGTCTTCACTCCGGAAGTACCCACCCTGGAAGCATCGGTACCGGAAGCTGCATCTGTGGTGCACTCACTATTGCTGTCCCATGTGTCCCTGCCCAGAAGTACAACCTGCCTGGCGAGGCAAAGTGGAAATTCCGGAAGAAGCGGAGGTGGCCGCAGTGGAGGTGGCAGCTTCGGCAGTTCAGCGACCTGTGGGTCCGATTGGAGGGGAGGTGAGGCCTGCAAAAAGCCCATCACCCGCTGCCATCCTTTCCCCAGGAGTATGGGTGAGGAGGAGGCCAGGAATGTTCTCACTCTGCCTAAGGGGTAGCAGTTCAATGCTCTGGTGAAAATGGAGCTGCACCTTCCCCACGGCCCCAGGCAGTGATGTTCTGTCCACTGTGACAGAGATGAGTCCGGATTAAAGGTAGTTGCTTAAAACCAGGGAAAGGGTACCATGTTTATCTTTGTTAACAAATGGGGGTGGCGGCAGGGGCATGGATGGGTCTGCTGAAAGCGAACAGGTAAAAGTAGAATGAGAGTGGCTAAAGGTTGTCAAGAACTTGATTTGCTATCCCTTTCTCCGTCACAGATCAAGGAGAATTTCAGAGGTTTACAGAGCTGGAAGCAGCTCTGTAGGAATGGGCTGTTCAGCTCCCCTACAGGAGCGTAATGGCCACAGAATGTATGCACTCTCAGAGATGCCTGGGGGGTGGATCAGAGCGGATCCAGGAGGTGACCCAGCCCGGTCTGTGTGGCATGGGGCTGATGGAAGAACTGCACTGAGAGGCTTGGGATCCAGGATCAAACTAAGTTCAATCCGAACTTACTGAGTTCCTCCTGCATTCCTGCTGTTATGGCTTTGGAGTGAACCAGATAGACAGTGGCTCTCTGTCTTCATGGAGCTCACGGTCTGGGGAGAAAGCTGCATTTTGAGCTGATGATCTGCACGCCAAGTGCAGGGTGCCGTGGGCATGTTGTCCATATGTGTGTGTTGGAGGTTCCTACTTGGGGGCGGGGGCGGGGGATGCTGCACAGAAGAAGCCTGACAAAGTGGACCCCAATGAGTAGGACTTCTAAGTCTGGATCAGGAGACTCAGGGACCCAGTGCCGTCACAGGTGCACGATAACAATGAATAAGTTAATAAGTAAATGAACAAGGAAGGAAAGAGTTTCAAGCAAAGGAAACAGTGAAAGTCTGGTGTGGAGAGAGTATGCATGTTAAAGAAATCCAGATATAATGATTCTGGTTGGAGTCTGGGAAGTCAAGAGAGCGTGATGAGACGGGTCCAGGAGAGTAAACAGGTGCAGTGGCTGTGAGCGTCTTAATCCTGAGGGAGGGAGGAAGCAGGCACCTAGTGTGCTGTGGGATGAGAACAGAAGCTGGCAGCCAAACAGGACCTGGAGGGCAGGGGCAGATCGTTTTGGCATCCGGTTGCCCATGGTGCTTGACCCCTCAACCACTCTTCATTGACGGAGGGTTAAATTGGTCTGTTTAGGACTTTTTTCAGGCTGGGCCATTTTCTTTCAAGGTGGCCATGGAGTTGGCAGAGTGAGACAGACCAGGTTGTGGGCCCCTCAGCTCATACTGTCTTGACCTGGGATGTCTTGTGTGGTGTTCACACCAGACCTGAGCTGGGGGAGGGGAGAGAGCCAGAGACCCAGAGAGGACTCCTCCGGGCCTGGCTGTGCCTCAGTGTGTGGTCAGTAAGGCAGGTCTCTGCCTGAGAATGCCTAGAAGCTAATGGTAAGCAAATCTGAATTAGGCCTTCTTACACCTAGATTTTAATAATTCTTCAACCAAGAACCAAATAGCCAGGGGAGGATTGACCAGTCATGTTAATCTTAGTGCTTGCTTTTGGTTTGGTTGTAGCAGTGGTAACGAGGGCCAAAGACACAAGGAACTTCACCCAAAGATCATTCTGGCCTCTAAAGAAGGGAGATGAAAGGAAGCTTGCTGGCATTGGGGGCCTTGGAGCATCCAGTGGCCCCTGCTGTGTCCTTTGCCTCCTAGTGCTGTGGTGCCACAACTCCAGGTGCCTGATCTGAACAGGCACCTCTCTGCTGAGCTGCGGCCCCCTCAGCCTGGACACTCCCACCGCCACCAGATGGTGGCCAGCAGTGCCTCCCTGTCTCTCTGGACTCTCGTGTTTTGGGTGCTGGTTCTGGCTTACCAAACAGAGACACCCCCCCTGCAGTGACTGGAGGAGCCAGGCTAAGACCCTGACCTCTTGGACTAAAGGACGACCTTTCTTGTCCTCCATGCTCTGGTCTGGCCTTGACAGGCCCAACCCAGGAGAAGGTGTTCAGAATCAAAGTCAATGTCAGTGCTTCTCTTTCGAAATGACTTTTGGTTATCCAACAGTGCTTGGGGTAATGTACAGTTTTGTAACATAATGAGCTGTATGAAAAGAATTAATTGTAAACGAATTATGTGAAAATAATTAAATACCAGTTTTTGTGTGTAAACTTTCCCCCACAACGTGTATGTGTCAGAGAAACAACTCTTTGCTCACGGCCTCTGACCACTATCACTACTTCACTCCTGGGCCCACTCCTGGGCCTACTCCTGGGCCTACCCCTGCAATTTTGGATGCTGGTCCACCTTTCTGTCCTCCTGCTGCTCTCCTGTCCGTTCGCTCCTGGTCCTGGATGTGGGGGAGTCCGCAGGCCGTGGGGCCATCGCTCCCTCCTCTGTGTTCACGGTCTGGTGAGTAGGGCGCTTCCTGCATGCCGACAGGTGCTTTCATTATGAGTCATGTGTGGCTGTGTCACTGACGTGCTTGCCAGGTGCCGTGCAAGAGAGTGGTTCTCAAATGCTCCCCCTCTTGCCTATTTATTTACTTATTTATTATACGTGTGTGTCTTTTCCAAAAAAATCTTATGGGACATCTTTCTATAAAATGAGTAAGAGTAGAACTGCCCCAGTTTAGTCTGAAATGGGAACTTTTAGCCCCGCCAAGTCGGCCCAGGCTCCCCTCCCCAGCCGCACCTGGCCCTCACCCTGTTTCCAGACCAGTGACTCCCACCTGTGCTGAGGTTCCCTTATGTCCTTGTGGGCCTCTTAGTAGCTTGCAACCAAGAGGGTCTTCCCAGGACTTGGGTGGGACCAGTAGGAAGTATGTGTCTTTGTTCCTGATCTGGTCTAGGTTTAGTTTAATTGCCTGTGCTTGCAGCTCTGTGGTCTTCCCTTCTTTCCCAGAGACTTTCTTGTGTGTTCATTCTGTCATTTCCTGGGCTCAGAAGATCTTTGAGGGTCTCACGGAAAGAGTGGTGTGATGGTCCTCAGGATCCTCTGTACCCCCTGTACTGCAGGGGTAGGAGGGCTGAACTTCCCCAGATTCTCTTGCTGCTATTACTAAGATTCTCGTAGTGAGGCATACTTAGGCGAGACTGGAAGGCAGAGGGGGCAGAAGACCTCTTTCTTCAGTGGTGGTGGCAGGTATGTGCAGGGTCCAGCAGACACAAGCCTGTGCAGGTGCCAGCCTCTACATCCCACCGTTTAGTTACCTGCTTCGTGTGCCCGTGAACTTGTGAGTCGTACGTTTTCCTGCAGCTTTCTGACCTTGGATTACAGCTGCTGTGGTACCTAACATCAGCCCTCTGGCTTCTGCAGCTGCAGCCATTCTCAAAGCTTAGTGCACCTGTTCCTGCTTGAGACAGCGAGCAGTGTCTGATGTCTGCACTGCCCTCTGAGCCATGGAGGTGCTGGTGCTCCCTGCCGCTCTCTCTGTGCCCCATGTCTGTTCTGCACTTTGATAGGTGTGGAGATGAAGGTGGGGAGGTGGAGGCAAAATGGAGGGTTGGATTACTACGATTGACCCGGCTCTTCCAACTTCCTGTGAGGGGGTGGTTGGCTTTCTCCAGGGGCCCACATCCTGCTTGGGCATTCCCAGGCTCTTGGCTCACGTTATGGCCAAGGTCAAGCGAACAGACCCTTGTTGGCAGGGGTGGCACAAAATGGTTTGCCTCACTCCTTCTTAGCGCCAGTGCAAGGAACCCTGCTTTTGAGGTGTCAGGGTCAAGTGGACCTGGGTGGCACTGGGCCCGTGTTCACACAGGTTCATCCTAACGCAGAAGGGGAAATCCCTCGGAACCAGCAGGACCCACCTGTGCTTTGCTGAAAGCACGGGCTCTTCCACGTGGAGTCAGGAACTGGTGCCCTGGGCCAGGGTTGTCTTACCCTCTCATTTGTTACGGGTTGTCAGGGTCACTGCATCAGTCTCCCCGGATGAAGGCTCTGAGTCTTCATCTTCATCTGGGGCCGGGTGACTGAAGCATATACTGGACCTCTCATGTGTGAAGAGGAAGGACGCCTGAGAGTAAGGAAGTGCTGAGTTCTGGCTGCCCCTGGGGGCCTCCCAGGTGACTAAGGGGAAGCTGTCTGGGTCTCACTTGGGGGAGGGGAGCAGGTTTAGGAGGTGGGTGCTGAACCTACTGCTTTCACATCAGAGCTTGAATTACCAACAGAAGGAAAAAACTCAGACACTTTATTTTGGATTATAACAGAAATAAAAGCCACATTTACTACCCTTAAATCAGATCAGAAGTAATGCTGATTTGATCACACACCAGTTACACAGACTCTTTTCCTTTCAAAGATCTCTGGCTGCTGATCACATTTTTCAGCACTGAGGTGCCCGCTTCACTCACTCAGCTGGCAAAGCAAAGCTGACCCCTTGGCAATCCAGTAATCGTTGGGCCTCTTGGAGGGTAAAAGGACGGTCACCACAAAGTTGGTTGAATGACCTAGTTAAGGATACAAGGAAAAAGGAAGGGTCGTTACTTAAAGAATAACCCCTTCATACAAAGAGTACAGTACTTGGAGTCAGGATTCTGTCTCCAAAGATGATGGGCAAATAGTCCTCTATGGACTTCAGTTTTATGTTCTATACAATGATGATGTTAGAATAAATGATCCTTTAGGACTTGTCTAGCTTAGACTTTGTATAACATATGAATTGTCTTTCAAGTTCTCCTCATTCTGGGAGCACTAGACTAGAATCAGGCCTAAGCTTTTAGTGGGGTGCACTTGATAGGTAGGGCATCCATTTGTCCGTCCATCCATCCATCCATCCATCCATCTGTTGTCCCACCCCACAGTTAGGGACTGAGGCTCCTGAAGTGACTAAGTGCAGTCATAGTTACTGTGTCCCCAGCTCTGTGACATCTGAAGAAACTTTTGCAGTTTCTTCATTCTGTGTGAGGGCCCAAGATCACGGTGAGAAGAGGGGCCTGCCCTCTCCACAGGAGTCGCTATTTCTGGCAGTATATTCATAGCAAACCCTATCTGTGCACAAGTTGGGGAATGTGGTGGTGTCCCCAGGAGAGGGCCCCTGTGTCTCCCCTCTCCTTACCTTTGCCTGCCATTCCCTGCACGGTGCCTTGGTGGGTGCTTGAGTGATGTTTTATAGTACATGTGCAGTCTCTGCATATTTAACCATGAGTTTGATTCAGGATTCAAATAAGGTTCATACCTTGCAACAGTGATGTGTATCTCAAATCTCTTTCAATTGGTAGGTTACCTACTCCTCTATTCCTACCCCTCTGTAATATATTATTTGAAACAGACAGGCTGTTTGGCCTGTAAAGTTTTCCAGAGTCTGGTTTTGCTGACAGCATCCTGTGTTAGACACATTCCTCAATCCTTGTGAAGGGATGCTTAGTACTAGAGATGTGATCACATTAAAGCTCGAGCTTTTTGGCAAGAGTACTTCATAAGTGTTGTGTACTTCCATCAAGAAGCACTTTGTGTCTGATTGCTTTTCTTTTTGGGGATGTAGCAGCTGTTGATGATTATCATTTAAAACCATGATTTCATTAGGGTTAATCATTTTAAAATACAGTGATGGTTAAGTATAATATGCAATCAACCTGTGATTTAATTTTTGTTTGTAGTATGAGATAAGGATGTAAGTGTGGTACAACCATTGGTCCCAGAACCACTTATGGAGTAATTTCTCTGGCCCCAACCAGTTTTGAATGATGTTGCTGTTCTGTGTTGAGTTCCCAAATACGCACAGTGCGTTGCCGTACTTTCTGTCTAGTGCCTTTGATGATCTATTTGTTGAGTCTTGTTCCATTGCAACATCATTTTAATTGCCACCTCATCTTGGTTCATTTTGCCAAAAAGACAGAAGTCCTGTTGGAATTGTAGCCAATAATAAGACTAATGACGCAATTAAAAAATGGGCAAAAGATTTAAACAGACACTTTATCACAGGAGATCCAAATAAGCCCCACAACAGATGGTTAATGTCACAGAGCTGTCTGTCTGCCTCCTTCCCTCCCTGTCTGTCCTCTACAGGGCTAGTCACACTGAGCAGTGATGAGCACGTGGGAGCTGGAGCCCTTGCCCACTGCTAGTGGGGACGCTGACTGGTATGCAAGACATTTTGGTAGCTTCTTGAAAAGTTAAACATGTACTTACCACACAGTCTAGTCATTCATCCTCGATATTTATCCAAGATAAATAAAAGGCTATGTCCACACCAAAACTGGTACATACTATAATTAATTCTAAAATATATCCTTTAATACTTTTTAGATTTGTCATATGAGTGGGCCATCCGGCATGTGATAGGAGTATCTATTTTAGTGCTATTCTGTGTGTTGCCCTTAAAGAAGATACTTTAACTGAAATTTTATTAGAAAAATAAATATCACCAGTATCTATATTCTCCACTCAAAAGGGAAACTTTTTTTTAGTTCTTTTGCCTTCCCCCATCTCCCGTATTTTCATCATCTGGAAATTTAGTTCCAGATTATTATTAAAGTCATTTTATGGTAAAACCTTTAAAGATTTAACTGTGTGTGTGTGTACACGTGTGAAATAGGGGGTTGGTGGCGATTAATTTAGAGCCTTGTATGTCTAAGACAGTCTTTATTACACTTCCCTTTTGGACATATTTTGGTTGCATTTCCAGTTTTGGTTCAAAGTTGTTTTGCTTTCGGCCTTTGAAGATGCTTCTGTGTTTTCACGTGCACTGTGGGTCAGGAAAGCTGTCTGGGGTCCGCCTGGTGCTCTGGAATTTAATCTCATCATGTTAATTCAGATTATCTCTTTGCTTTGTAGATTTTCTTTACCCTGGATAGTCTTTTTTTTTTAATATATATATATATATTTTTTAAATTAATTTATTTTTTTAAATTGATTATGCTGTTACAGTTGTTCTATTCCCCCCTTCATTCCCCTCCACCCTGCCCCCCCCAACCCCACCATTGCCCCCCTTTAGTTTATGTCCATGTGTCTCAAGTCCTTTAGGTTCTATATTTCCCATGCTATTCTTGCCCCCCCATCTATTTTCTATCTACTGTCTATGCTACTTATTTTCTGTACCTTCTCCCCCTTCTCCTCTTCCCACTCCCCTGTTGCTAACCCTCCTTGAGATCTTCATTTCTATGTTTCCACTCCTGATCTAGCTGTCCTTTTAGTTTGCTTTCATTTTAGGTGTGGTTGTTAATAACTGTGAGTTTGTTGTTCTTTCACTGTTCATGTTTCTTTAACTTCTTTTTCTTCGATAAGTCCCTTTAACATTTCATATAATAAGGGCTTGGTGATGATGAACTCCTTGAATTTGGTCTTATCTGAGAAGCACCTTATCTGTCCTTCCATTCTAAATGAAAGTTTTGCTGGATAGAGCAATCTTGGTTGTAGGTCTTTAGATTTCATGATTTGGAATATTTCTTTCCAGCCCCTTCTTGCCTGTAAGTTCTCTTTTGAGAAATCTGCTGACAGTCTGATGGGGACTCCTTTGTAGGTGATTGTCCCCTTAGCTCTTGCTGCTTCTAGGATTCTCTCCTTCATTTTAATTTTGGCTAATGTAATTATGATATGCCTTGGTGTGTTTCTTCTTGAGTCCAACTTTTTTGGTACTCTCTGGGCTTCTTGGATTTCTTGGAAGTCTATTTCCTTTGCCAGATTGGGGAAATTCTCCTTTATTATTTGTTCAAATAGTTTTTCCACTGGTGGTTGTGTCTTTCCCCCTTCTGGTACCCCTATAATTCGGATATTGGAGCGTTTAAAGATGTCCTGGAGGTTCCTAAGACTCTCCTCATTTCTTTGAATTCTTGCTCCTTGACTCTTTTCTGTTTGGCCATTATTTGTTTTTTCTGGTCCACTCCATTGATTTGAGTCCCAGTTTCCTTTTCATCTCTATGGGTTTCCTGTGGAATTCCATTCATTTCCCTTAATTTAGCCTTCATATGTTTCTCTAATTTGTGGCTATAATCAACCAGATCTGTGAGGAAGCTGATGACCAGTGTTTTAAACTGTGCGTCTGAGAGTTTTGCTATTTCTTCGTCGCTTAGATTTATCTCTGGGACTTTGGGGTCTCCCTGCGACATTTTTGGTCTGTTCTGGCCCTTTAAAGGTGAGAAACTGCACCTTGGATTCCCAGGTTGCTGGGTTGTGATGCTGTATGTGGGGGCGTGGTCAGAGCGGGGAAATGGCAGCGCCCTCTATCGCCGCTGGGGCCGGTCCAACCGCCCACTCCCTCGCTCCCGCGCAATTAGGCAACCGCAGTCAACTCGCTGCACCGCCTCCCCACTGTCTCCTCTGCAGTCGCTCACCCGGTGGGTTGCTCGGTCGCTCACTAGGTCCAATCCTGGGTTTGGAACCCGTGCATCTGGATTCGCGCATCTGGATTCCGCGCCCAGTCCGACCGAGCCCTCCCTTGCAGCTCCTCACCAGACGCCGGTTTCGCCCTTTACCGGTCGGGCTGAAGAATTTGTTGTTAGCGGACTTCCGAAAAGGTCAGTTTTCCGTGTTCTGGTTGTGTTTTCTGATGCTAATATTTAGTTGTCCCTAAACTTGGTTGTGTGAGGAGGCACGACACATCCACCTAAACCTCCATCTTACCCTGGATAGTCTTAAGTATCATTTTGACAAATCTAGGTTTCCTTCAAAAAATGAATGGTGTGTTTATGTTTTAAAAAATTATCTCTGACAGGACTTTGTGAAATCTCTTAATCTGAGGACCCAAGTGTTTCTTCTTTTCTGGGAAATTATTAGCCATTATTTTAACAAATATTGTTACTCTTGCATTTTATCTACTTTCCCTTATATTGCCTACTAGATAAATTTGGAAATTTTGCTTTTTCCAGTGTCCCTTTAAAAAAAATTGCATTGTGAAGTATTTTGAGGGATTTCCTCAGCTCATCCTCCTTGCTTATCCTTCAGCTGTCTACATTCAGTTCTTTAGCTTACCTGTTCATACCACTTTCTATCTGGTTCCTTTTTTTCGGGGCAGTATCTCATTATCAGGTCTACTCAGATTTCTCTTTTTGCAGCATGACATTCCATTTAATGATATATTTTTAAGTCTCTTTGATGAGTCTCAGTGGATTTTGTGAGATAGAGTTTAGTGTCTGCTCAGTCCATTATTTTAAAATTAGAAGTCACTGCTCAATAACTCTATTTTCTACTCATTAGACTAGTAGAAACAAGTATTAGTTTCTTAAAATATCAATCCATACTGCATATTAAAATAAACAGAATTTACAACATCTATAAATTTGTATAAGTGGCCTCATTTTAATCCTAGCTAATTGGCCATTTAATCTTAGTTAAATGCTGCACTTAAAGCTTAGTGTTTGGGCTTTGGCTGTAGTTTGCATCTGGTCATTATCTGTACCAGCAGTAGAACATCCTCACCTGTGGTTGAGAGCGTGCCTGCCCGGGCCCCTGTTTTATAAAGTGGGGAGTGGTAAAGAGTTGGGCTTGGCTCATAATTTTGTTGAGGTTCAAAATGCACCACAGGCAGCTCTGGATTCATCTGTCCAGGCAATGCGTCTTCTATCACCATCTCATTATTGTCCCATCGAGAAGCATCCATGAACATTCCGTGAACAAGAACACCGTCTTCAGGAGAGGGCAGCTGAAACATACCCAGAGGTTTACAGCTGAGCAGCGGAGACTGCGATGAACAGCTGTGGGCTGTCCCCCCTGCCCAGGGTCCTCCTCAGTTCATTCTAAGAACCACACTATAGATTGCTGTTATTACTCATATTCTAGAGAGGAGAATACTGAGGATTTGCAATGTAAAATAACTTGTGTCTCAATGTGATACCAAATTTCATACTCCATCAACATGTCTAACAGGGGATGCCCTGGAAAACCCATTCATGGGCTTCAGACTACCTAATACCATGATGATGATTCCCCCCCTTCTCATAGGAAGCAGATAGGGTAAGAGGGCTGTGATTATCATCAGTTACTTTTTGGCACGGTCTTTCAAGGACATGGGAGCAGATCCGAGTAGAGTGGATGCTGGGAGAGTTACCCAGGAGCAGTTCCTTACTACCTCAAGGCAGGTTTAGTTAATTATAGCCACTCACCTGAACTCCACTGACTGATCAGTGAATACTTTATTGGCTAGAGCAATCGGGAGCAAATCTTTGATTTTTTTTGGCACATGCAAAAATTATAAGGTTCACTGGGGTGGACAGGTGCTTTGAGGAAAAGGCTCCCTTCCCCCATCAGTGTCTCAGTGCATCTGAGCTGGGCAGCTCAGATCAGCAGCGGTGGTTTGCATCCCTGGCTGTATACCGTCATCACCAGGGAATTTTAAAAAATAATGATGCCTGATGTGTTCGTTTGAGCTACCTGGGGCGTGGCCAGGACATCAGGATTTTTAAAAAGCCTTTGGTGATCTTAACCTGCAGCCAAGTTTGAGAATCACTAATATTCTGGAGCAGTAATTCTCAAACTTTGGTGGTCCGAGAACCCCGTGTAGGACTTGTTAAAGTATACAGATTTGTGGGTGCCAGCCCAGAGTTTCTGATTCAGTAGATCTGGAATGAGTCCTTGGAATCTGCATTTCTCCTAAGTTCCCAGGTGATGCTGATGCTGTGGGTTTGGGGACCCCACTTGGAGAACCTCTGCTCCAGGGGGGTAGGAAACTGTGAGCAAAGAGCTCATAGTTTAGACTGCATCCTTAGTGCATTTCTATTAACTCTTTAATGTACTTACATAGTGTAGAAAGCTAGTGTACCAATTCTGCTAGGAGACAGCTGAATGAATGATGCAGATAACTCATCTCGTACTAATATTTACTGTGTGTTCACTATGTGCGGGTCACACGACATTTGTGTACCCTGCACTACAACTCTGAAGGTGGTGCATCGGCCCCACTTTACAGAAGAGAACACTGAGGTGCAGACACGATAGTAGTTGCTCTAGCACACATAGGTGGGGTGGGAGCAGAATTTAAATTTAGGCTTTTCTGGTGCTGAAATTCTTGCTTTTAACCTCTTGCTATGTTGTATGTGCAAGGAGAAAGTTACTGTAGCATCTGTGGTATTGTGATTTATAGAAAAGTATATATTTGGCTATTTAGATAAGCAAAATACTTTTCTCAAATGTATTTGGTCTTCCTCTGTGGTTCTGACTCACAGCTCTCAAAATGCTTGGAATTTCCTAATGTTGGGAGTGATAAGGGTGTCTTTTGTTACATTAATGAGTGGCTTTTGGATGGGGACTGGTTGCCAATGGGGTTGGAACTTTCAGTGTAACCCTACCCCACCTCTGGGGAGGGGAGAAGAGCAGGAGGTTGAATTTGGTTACCTAAGGCCAGTGAGTCAATCCATCATGACTATGCAATGAAGTCCCCCCCCTCCCCAAACACTGGAGAGGACTGGGTTTGTAGAGCTTCAGATTGGTGAACAGCAGATTCAGGGACAGTGACACACTTGGTGCTTGTGGAAGCTCTGAGCCCTTCCCCCATACCTACCCTGGGCATCTCTTCCATCTGACTGTTTACATTCTTTTATAATAAAGCAGTAATTAGTTCATTGAAAAGTTTCTCTGAGTTCTTTGAGCCATGGTAGCAAATTAATTGAACCCCAGTATGGGGTTGTGGAACCTCTCACTGAGAGCACAGGTGACAACAATGTGGGCTTGAAGCTGGCATTTGAAATGCGGGGAGGGCCGCAGTCTTGTAGGACTGAACTCTTCAGCTATGGGATCTGGTGCCTTCTCTGGGTAGGTAGAGTCAGAACTGAGTTGAATTGTAGGACCTCCAGCTGGTGTTTGAAAATTGCTTGTTGGTGTAGGAATCCACACCCCCCACCAACGATGGGTTCAGAACCAAATTAGTTTCTAAAGAAATAAAACAATATTACTTAAAAAAATATTTCTCCAAACCAGACTAGACAGTTCCTATTTAGTCATTGCTACTTGGGGAGCTTGTCTTGGGGGGTGTGAACCCCATTTTGCCTGTCTTGCTCCACGTATGGGAGGCAGGAGGGGCAGTGGAGGCTGGCCGAGGCAGTGAGTGACAGTGGGACAGACACTGCTGCTTTGCTGTAACAACAGTCAGGGAGACGATACCTCCAGGTCCATGGGCAGTTCTTGTCCAAACTTCATTTTCTTGGCAGCTTCTATAACCGTGGCTTGATCCCGATAGGTAGAAATCATGTTGTACTTGAAACTCAGCTCATCTATAGGCAAATTGTATTTCCTAGCATGATTTTGAAGAGTTCCTGTAAATATAAAAAAAGTCAGAAAAATGGGTCCTCTGAACAAGACCTCTGCTGCCCAAACACAGCCCCCACTTGTGCCAACCAGGCCGTTCCAGCATTAGAGATCTTCTGTTCCATGGAGGAGACTCAACCATTAACACCTTATTCTGAAATAGTTCACTGAGACAGGAAGCCTGTGGGTGATGTTGGGAGGGGCGGGGCCAACACATGTACTGTAGTCCTGGTTGGGAAGAAAGGGAAGAAGACTAAGTTTGAAGTGCACTGCTCTACCCATGAGGGAGACAGTCCAGTGAGAAAGTTTTACAGCCCAATCTCCCCAACTGGGTAGTCTGGCTCAGCTCTTCTTGTCTGGGCTGTTTATTAGGGATTCAGAATGAGAAGGATGAAGGGCTCAGCTAAGTAGTAACCTAGAGGCCCTGGCCCACTCCGGGGCTCTCTGTCAGGAATCCCTGGAATATCCCCCTCCACCTCCTGGGGTTAATGAAGGGCCATCAAGAGTATTTTTTAATTAACTGTAATTAAAATATAATTAAAAAAGAGTATTTTTTTAGAGGGAAGGAAGCTGCTTAGAGTCGGGGCCACAGCAGGTGGAGAGCACCCAGCATGGGTCATGTAGGGAGTTGGGACGCACTGTGCATGTTCGCAGGGGCAGCGGTGCTTGCACTGGTATAACCGGAGAGGGGCAGGGATTGGGGTATGGGGAACATCTGCTGTTCCTGTCATCCTCTTTCCCTGGCAAGCGAGGGAGAGTGGGGACTTATTGGACTTCCCCATGATCAGTGGCCTCATGGTCAGGTCATTAGCAGCCATGTCGTTTAGCCAGTTCCTAGAGACACAGTGTGTGACAAATCATTGCATTCCTGTGGGGCTTTTAAAGCACTCGTACCTGTTAGAAATCCTTGAGGAAAGAAGAAACCAGAGATCCAGAAGGACTTAGGCTGTCCTCTTTTGAGCCATAGCTAAAGGAGAAACATTACACCAAATAAAATGTACTGTTTTTCTGAGATAGTGTTTGCCATTGAAATCAAAGTCCTATTCTGGGGGCCTCTCAGGAGGCAAAATCTACACCAGTCTTAAGTGGGTCACCAGCCCCCTTTTTATCACCTGCCCTGTCCCCCTTCCTCACCCACCAGCCTGCCCACAAACCCAGAATCTGGTTGTCACAGAGGGCACAGGAAAGGGAGATGGCAGCGAGGTCACACCTGGCAGTTAGGACCCATTTCAGATTGGTTCTGTACCCATGGTGGGGTCCCATGAACTTTAGCTGAAAGTTCAAAGGCATGGAATTAAAATGGGATGTTGGGATAGGGTCTAGGACAAACTACATTATAGTTAGTGTGAGATGTTTAAAGTGATGCCATTCTGAAAATTTCTGTTTCTTTGAGCTCAGATGATTCCTCAAGGATTGTTGATATTTTAATTAGCTAGGGGTTCCTAAGGAGCCAGCCATGCCACTATATTCATCAAACCCCAAACAAGAGCATTTTCTTACATCCACAAACGCAGTCCTCAGAATGAGGTCTTTGACCCATGATCCTAGTGGTTTCAGGGATGGGTAGGCTGTGTTGGACCACAGGGAGGGAACCTGGTTGTTGAGGAAACTGTTGTACACCTTTTCCATTTCTTCAGACATCACCACAAGTCCAGCGATGGCTTTGTCAAGTGTTTCTAGAGAAGTCTAAACGAACAAGAAAGGGTGATGCCCTTCACAGATGTAATTAACAAGTAGGAATGAATGATACCCATTCACCTTGGGCTGAAAGGCCCTTTTGCTGGGTTCCATCCTCTCTGCACACCGTCTGCTGGGCCAGACCCTCCAACCTTTCATGCATTTACAGCACCTAACCATGGAGTGTAAGATCTGGAGGTAGGGGTGGTTCAGGTGGTTAATAGCAGAATCCAATGAAGTGGACAGAGGAGAAGGAGACATGTTTCCAGAAACCTAGAGAAACAGTTTTGAACATTGCTGCTGTTCAGCTCTCCTCCAGGCTGAAGAAAAGTCTGATGGTTTGTGATTTGGGAACCATGGAGGAGTGGTGAGGATGTGGGAACTATCTCATGCTAGGGGCCAACTTTGCCCAGGGGGGTGCCCACAGAAAAAGGAGATTCTTAGATGAGACCAATCCTTTAGCTGATACCAGAGAGTGTCCATGTACTGAAAATACTTTCTTATGACATGTCCTGTATCATCCCCTCACTTCAATAAAAAACAGGCCGGTAGGAGGCATGAACGTACAGGGTGATGTTTGTCACCTGAATGAAGATGAAGGCAGGGCAGGTATATTGGAATGGCCCTCCTGGGTCCCAGTGTTGTGAAAACTACTGCTATATATTGCACCTATATTATAGGAAGGTGTTAGAGGCCACATTTGTTGATTTTAGAAACAAAATAAGGCCTAGGACCACATGCACGTAGTTCTGGAGACAGGTAATATGGGGACAAAATAAGGCTAGCCACCCTTCCATTCCTGCATAGAGTTATTCCTCTCCTCCTGTTTCTTCACAAGAGGCAGTGGCATAAAAAAAGAAGAGTTTAATTAGATTTGCCCTTGTGATCTAAGGCACCATTTGCAGCAGAGTACAGCAAGAGGCTCTAAGCCAGAGCCAAAACAGTACACTGAAAATGGAAAGGCAGCAGAAGACCAGTCTAAGTGCAAGGAGATTGCTTAAGCCAGAAAGATGAAGGGATCAGGCTGCTCCTGCCTCCTAGTTGTGCTAATGCAGACAGAGGTCACATGGCAGCCGATTCTCCCAGAGGACACAGCTAACACAGAGGTGGATACCATGGGACACAGTGCACCACAAAATGTTCTTCCCTATGGGTAGGAGCCAAAATCACAGGGTGCCCTCCTCTGTCCTAGGACCTGTCCTAACTCACAGTTCTATCACTACCTGGAACAGCAGAGTGAGCTCACCAAGATGGCAGCTGTGAGGCCCTAGGTGCAGCCGCCTTCCCATAGCTTTCCTACTGTCACCATAGTCCTGTCTTGCTGTTTGTTCCCTGGGACAGATCCAGGGCAAGGCAGAACTGGTCAGAGGTCAGGATGAGGAAGGTCCTGGTGCAGGCCAGTGCACACTGCGGCCACCACACCTCCCTCAGGTGGGAGTGCTCTGCTCTGATTCCTGCTTGTCTTGCAGGCTGCCTCTTCCTTCCCCTTCTACTTCCATGAGGTGAATTCCTCCATGATCAGTGGACACTATTGTTTGACCTCAACAAGTGACCATGGAGAGACCAGAGAGGCACGTTTGTTCACTTGCACTTTCAAATATTCATGGAAGACTTAGTATGTATCAGGCACTAGGGAAACAGAGGTGACTAATAATACCTGTCCTCTTTCATTTTTTTCCAAGAAATTGATTTTCCACTGGGGAAGCCTTACCCATGGAAGGATAATTATAAAGCAACGTAAGTACAGTGATAGACACAGAACCAGAAATGATGGAGCCCTGAGGAAGTGCTCCTAAGTCATCCGGTGGTAGAAGGAAAGTCTGGAGTTCTGGCAAGATTTTATGGAGGAAGTGATTTAGACTAGTCTGTCTTCAACTGGGTGACACGGAAGAGGCAAGAGATGAGTACCATCCATGTCTTCTTCTTCCTTTGAACAACAGTGTCCCCTCCCTGCTTAGTTTTAGCTGAGCACAGAGCAATTCACCCAGAGACTCTGTTTCTTAGCCAGGTTTGCAGCTGGAGTGTGGCCATGTGGCCGAGTTGTTTGCAACTTCTGGATCACATTTTTATGGGAAAGCTGCTTTCTCTTTCCCCTCACTGACTGGCATAAGGGTATAATTGGAGCAGCAACCTTAGATCCAGTAGTGGAAGCTACCTGATAAAGCTGGAGCCAACCCTCCAGCTGGGCTCCCTGGCTGAACTCGAAAAGCAAGATTAACTACCTGCCTGAGACAGGGCTCCCTCTGGGCAGTTAGCTGAGAGACAAAGTGAATTTCTATCTTGTTTTTTTGGTTGCAGTATTTGGGAGTCTTTTTCAGAGCAGATTAATCAGTGTCCTGATTCACTCAGTCTAGAAGATGATAAGCCCAGACCTGGCTACCTAGCCTGCTGACACTGGTGTATACTTGCCTGGATACCACAGTCCTAAAGTGAGGACTTGGTACATTCAGCTTCACCTGAGTCCCCCAAACCCACAAGCCCAGCTGTTGCCAGCCAACCAGCAGCATTCAAAGACTTTGTTTCCTAATAGGGGACAGATGGCCTTTTGCTTTAAAAGATTTACCCCAGTCAAAAAGATTTACTTCTGGTCAAGAGGGAGGCATAGGTAAACATACTTCACCTTCTTATGCAACCACAGAAAGAATTAAAACTAAACCTCAAAAGAAACAGCACCCAGAACCATCAGAAAATTGAACTGTGTGGAAGCCTGACAGCCAAGGATTTTAAGAAACCACATTCATCCAGATGGGGAGGAGGGGCAGAGACACAGAGATGGGTGGAGAGGCACAGTGGTGTGGTGTGGAGAGGTGATGGTGGCAGAATGCACAGTCCTACATTCATGTGTGGTGGATAAAAGTCAGGAGGGATACCTTGGGAGTGAGTGATTCCAGTCCCAGGCCAGACCACACAACCCAGGGTTTCAGCACCAGGAAGATAAATCCTTATAACTTCTGGCTGTAAGAACCAGTGAGGCAGTTGAGGCGGTGGAAGACACTGCCATATTTTCAGAAGACTCCACTTAAAGGCCCTGCATGGACTTCAAATATACACAGACCCATTCCCTCTGGGATTCAGCACCAGGGCAACAACTGGAAGAGTGCCAGTTGCATATGGGGAGTAAAGGAAGTGACTGGAAACAGAACTGGTGAATGCTGGGCAAACCTCCAGAAGTCAGGCAATGGCATTGTCCCCTTACTGTGTCCTCCCTTTACACAGAGCTACAAAGTGGTAAAGTGGGTTGCCTCGGTGATTTTCCTAAGGCTTTGCCCCACACAATTCACAGGTGCCTTTTCTACAATAGGCCACATAACCAAGACATGGAGTCTCAGCAGCTCCACCAAACACACAGAAGCAAACACAGGGAGGCTGCCAAACTGAAGAGACAAAGAAATATGGCCCCAATGAAAACAGAAAAAAAAAAAAAACCACCCTGAAAAAGAACTAAGCCAAATGGAGATAGACAACCTATCAGATGCAGAGTTCAAAACACTGGTGATTATGATGCTCAAAGAACTCACTGAGTATGGGTGCAACATAAAAAAGACCCAGGAAGAAATGAAGGTTGCACTAAGTGAAATAAAGAAAAATCTACAGGGAACCAACAATGGAGAGGATGAAGCCAGGATTCAAATAAACAATTTGGAACATAAGGAAGAAATCAGCATTTAACAAGAACAGCAAGAAGAAAAAAGAATGAAAAAAACAAGGATAATATAAGGAGCTTCTGGGACATCTCCAAATATACCAGCATTTGAATCATAGGGATGCCAGAAGGAGAAGATGAAGAGCAAGAAATTGAAAACTTATTTGAAAAATAATGAAAGAAAACTTCTCTAATTTGACGAAGAAAATAGATATACAAGTCCAGGAAACACAGAGAATCTTAAACAAGTTGGACCCAAAGAAGAACACATCAAGGCGTATCATATTAAGATGCCAAAAGTTAAAGATAAAGAATTCCAAGAGCAGCAAGAGGAAAGTAGAGAGTTACCTACAAAGGAGTTCCCATAATACTGTCAGCTAATTTCTCAAAAAAAGCTTTGCAGGCTAGAAGGGATTGGCAAGAAGTATTCAAAGTGGTGAAAAGCAAGGACTGACAACCTAGATTACTTTATCCAGTAAAACTATAATTTAGAATGGGAGGGCACATAAGGAGCTTCCCAGACAAGGTAAAGCTAAAGGAGTTCATCATCACCAAACCATTATTACATGATATGTTAAAGGGACTTATTTAAGAAAAAGAATGAACTATGTTCAAAACTATGAACATTAAAATAGGAACAAATTCACAGCTATCAATAACTGAATCAACAAAAACAAACTAAGTAAATAACCAGAACAGGAACAGAATCATAGATATGGAGATCATTTGGAGGCTTATCAGCTGAGAGGGGGAAAGGGGAGAAGTGCGGGGAAAGGTACAGGGATTAAAAAGCATAATTGGTAGGAACAAAATAGACAAGGTGATGTTAAGAACAGTATAGGAAATGGAGAAGCCAAAGAACTTATGTGCATGACCCATGGACATGAAGTAAAGGAGGGAGCTGCTGGAGGAATGGGGGTACTAGGTGGAAGGGGGTAAAGGGAAAATTGGGACAACTGTAATAGCATAGACAACAAAATATATTATAAAAGAGAATTAACTTACCTGTCCTCACCAGTCTTATCACTGAGCCTTGACTCTGGGCTAGTTATTTGGTTCCCTGCTTGATAAGATTTTTCCTGTTAATGCTCCATATTTGGTCTCTAATAGCTTTTGTGTTTCCCTTATCAAAGTCATGCACATAAAAACCAGAAAGGTGTTTAGCCATCATTATATATTCAAGACCATCTAGAGTGAAAGTATTCCTGAGCATGAGGCAAAGGACCAAAGAGTTGTTTGTAAGTTTTAGTTGTAGTGAAATTATCTGGGGGAGTTTATTTAAAACCCGTATTCCCAGGAGTTTTCAGTAGTTCCCTCTCAGGTCTGGAGTGGGATTGGGAGCCTACATTTTGAACATGCAGCACAGTGGATTCGAAGACAGGTGTTTTGTGACACCCACTTCGAGAAATGCTGGTTTTCACAGTCTTCATAAAGACTGACTTATTTTTTAAATTTTCTCTCTTTTTAAAATTGTTGTTCAGGTATAATTTTCTCCATTTCCCCCCACCATTCCCCCTGCCCACCCATCCCCATTTCCTACCCTCAAACCTACACTCTTTGGCTTTGTCCGTGTGTCCTTTATACATGTTCCTTGATGACCCTTATTAAATAAATGTAAACTAGAAATCAGGAACAAGAACTGAGTCTCTCTTATTGAATGCTTAAGTCTCTGATCAAATTCCTAGTCTGTCAATGGTAATTCTAAGGGGGTGTAAGGATAATGAGGAGATGAAGATTTGTAATGTCCAATATTCATGAAGCCATTATTAGAGAAAGGGAATATGGAATTGTTAGGGGAGGATAAACTCAATTTTTAACAAGTTGGGTTTGAAGAGTTGTTAGCACATTCAGATGGAAATGTTGAAGTGATGGAAATGGAGAACTCCAAGCACATGCATGTTATTACATAATTCTCTACACAGGTTTGATACCCCATAGCAGTGATGACAGTGAGCACGCATACGTGTATTAACTTCAGCAGATTGTTAAACCGGTCCACTTCTTGTCCAAGAACAGTGGTCAAGGAGTTAAGGCGTCCTTGAGAATCCTTGATGAAAAGGCTCTCAGAAGCATTTTCCATTTCTAGTATCTCTGAAACAGAGAGCCAATTCCTCAGGTCAATTGTCACTGATTTCTGTCCTTGTAATATTTCTGTTGTAATTTACTTTGCTTAACCTTTCTTCAAGCCAACTTCTCCTGAACCTGGGCCTAGGCCATAGGTGGCAAACACAAGGCCCGAGGGCTGAATCCCGCCCTCTACCTTGTTTTATCTGACCAGCACCTTGTTTCTACCCGGTGGCAGTGCCGAGCGCTCACTTAACTGTTAAGGAGTAGTTGCATTTACACAGTCCTAAAATTACATTTGGCCCTTTGAAGGCAACCTCAAGACCGATGTGGCCCCTGGTGAAAATGAGTTTGACACCACTGGCCTAGGCTGAATGGGAGCCAGGCCATGCTGATGTCAGTGGCAAATGCTAGCAGGACAAGCAGCTGCCCAGAAGATAAGGGACATCCCTGAGACCAGAGGTGCCAGGGACCCTGAGTCTTCTCTGCCATGCAGGTACATAAGCCTCACTCTTCCCTGCACACCTGCACTGCATTGTGGAGAGGAGGGGTTCCCAGGGGAGACTGAGAGATGAGAGCGAGTTGGCATTTATCCTGTTAGCATAATTCAGAGGGGCTGACTGAATTATGAAACAGGCCCATAGGTCAAGCTGGATCAAAAATTTTGCTCTTCTTTCCCCCACAACACAGCAAATGGAGGCTCATATAAGCTCTAAAAAAATGAAGGAACTGCATTTCCTTGCATATCTGAGTAAAATGTGTGTAAATGAGTGGCTCTGAAATACATCTATCAAATCCCTCATAACCACTCACATTTTGGCTGCTGTGGAAAAATCACACAGCAGCGTGGGGCAGTCCAGCCTCCTGGGTCCAGAATGTGGCGGTTACATGTCCTTGGACTTTTCTTTCTATCACTCCCCTCAGGTGCTACTCCAAACCCTCAGTTCTCTTGTCAAGCCAACTGCATCTCTCCCGAGTATCAGCAAGCAGATGGCACCACTTGTCATTTCGCAGTAAAAGTGTAAGCTTTATGAAGCTTGGAGAGAAAATGATGTTGGCGGAACTCCATTGGACAAGTGCAGTTTATCTTCATCCCTCCATCCATCTTCACCCTATTTCCACCCGGTCTCCCATCTTACATTTATTAAAAACTGCTTTCTAAAATAACTGATGCAGTTTACTTCAACATCAACAGAACTCAACTCAAAAAGAGATTCTTTGGAGGCCTGTTTTAGGAGGCAGATAACTGTGAGGTCACACAGGCCCCCCTTTTCCAGGGAACTTAAAGATTATTGGCAAGGCTCAGTTCGTGATACTGTAATCTAATAAGAGATAAACATTTTTGGTCTTCATCCCTAGCTCTTGCCTAGAGCTCCTAAAACCCTTGCAATTTCCTAAGCGATAAAAAACAATAGGGTTATCATTTTTTATATTTGCTTTTTTTTACCCTGGCTCCCGACACTGTTCCTTGAATGACAAAGGTAAAAGGAGCCCCTTTCAACCACATCTAGTTTATGTTCGTGAGCTGACTTTGGGGAAGTCCCCAAGCAGGGGAAGCTGGTCATCAGCAGAACTGGCCATGTGATTAGAGGCTTGAAACTTCCAGCTTCATTCTCTGACTTCCTGGGAGAGGAGAGGGGCTGGAGGTTGATGATTTAATCAGCCAACCATGCCTACAAAATGAAGCCTTCACAAAAACCCTAACCAAAAAGGGCCGGGAGGGCTCCTGGGTTGGTGGGTGCATCCATGCCGGCGCACCCGGACTCACGGGGACAGAAGCTCCGGCACTCAGGAGCCTTCTGGAGGTTGCCCTGTGGACCTCTTCATCTGGCTTTTAAAAAAATCCTTTATGATATCTTTTAAAATAAAGTGGTACATGTAACTAACTGTTTTTCTGAGTCCTGTGTAGATAATTACTGAACCCAACAAGGGGAATGGGGCTGTGGGAACCCTTGATCTATAGCTGGTTGGTCAGAAGTACAGGTCACAAGCGGGGACTTGCAATTGGCATCTAAAGTGAGGGGCAGTCTTGTTGTGGGACTGAACCTTTAACCTCGGGGTCTGTGCTAACTGTGGACAGTTAGTGTCATAAGTAAATTGTAGGGACACCCAGTGGGTGTCCAGAGAGTTGGAAGACTGTTTAATGTGAGGGTAAGACCCATTTGGGGGTCAGAGTTATTGTGAGTAAAGAAACACAGTTTGCTTTTACAGTCATTGTTTTATTTTGTGCTTCGGTTTTCTTTTCCCTATAATTATGTCTCTTCCAACCATGAACAATATGCTAATAAATCCAAATCGACAGTTATTTTAAGAAAAGTGTGAAAATGGATCTCTGCGATCATTCTGGAAGATTCCTTAACTCACCAGAAAACAAGGTGAAATTAATTTCTCTATTTCTGTTGGAGGAAATGGATTGTATCTCAGGGCTGTCCAGTAGAATATTTTACAATAATGGAAATGATCTTTATTATCCACTATGGGAGCACTTGAAATGTTGCTGGTGCAACTGAGAAAATGAGTTTTAAATATAATTTTAAGTAGCTACCTGTGGCTAGTAGCTACTTTCTTGGACTGCATAGATCAGGAGACATTAGGAAGCTCAGAAAGAAGTCTGGTTAAAGTTACATGGGCTAGAAACCAATTTGTTCTTCATGCTTCTGGCAGTTGAGGGCCTGCAGGTGTCTAGTGTGTGTATAAACAGAGAGGGCACAGCACAAGAGGCTTCTCTGTAAAGAGAAGTTGGCATTAAAAGCAGATTTGGACACCTGCTTATCACTGAGCTCTCTGAGTTTTTTTCTAAAAATCTCATTCTATACAGATGTCAGGAATTACTTATTACCTGGAACTCTGGTCCGGACAGAAGCAACAAGTTCTTGGACGATTTCATCGTTGCTTTTTCCCTCTCCACCAGAAGATGACCTTGGCTGAACCTCAAGTATGGTGTTGATTAAAGTGTTGGTCTCTTTGTACTGCAATCGTGGGAGGAGAAAGAAATGACAACTCAAATTCTCCAAAAATAATTTTGCAGCACATATAGTTCACTTACAGAAATAATGGCAGTTATCGAAAACAGGGAATGTTTATTTTTTATGTTGAAGATAGAGTTGGTAAAATGTGTTCATTGGAAATGCACAGTACATAGTTGTCAGTGTTGTAAATTTTTTGGTTGAATTACAGTGTGACAGTTCTTAATGACACTGAACTGTATACTTAAAAATGGCTAAAATGACAAATTTTATGTTATGTATGTTTTACCACATAACATGGTTAAAATTTTTTTGCTAATCATTTAAAGGGTTGTTATGAAAGTAAGGAAAAGATAATGGAATTGAGTTTTAGAACAGAATTAAAAAAAATATTTTGTATGAGCAACTTGCTTCTTTTTTAAAAAGATTTTATTTATTTATCTTTAGAGGGGAAGGGAAGGAGAGAGGGAGAGAAACATCAATGCATGGTTGCCTCTTGTGCATCCCCTGCTGGGAACTGGCCTGCAACCCAGGCATGTGCCCTGACTGGGAATTGAACCGTGATCCTTTGGTTCGCAGGTCTGTGCTCAATCCACTGAGCTACACCAGCCAGGGCTAGAACAGAATTTTCTAATTGAGAAAATGTTATTTAAATAAAGGTATGATGGCTCACTATAGGAAATCTAGGAAACACAAAAAATATAGAGAAAAAAATTTTATGATCCTGCTTTCCAGAGATATTTAATGCTAGTTTTCAATCCTCCCCCATCTTGGACATTTTCTCTGTGAATGTGCATGTAGTTAAAAATAAGCTCCTACAATTTATGTAGTATTAATTCTGTTTCAATTTCATGAACATTTTCTCAAGTCATTGAAAAATCTTCACGAATCATCTTTAAGTGACTTTACAATACTCAGTGGTATGAATACACCAGTTGTTTATGTACTTTTTGGACATTTCCAGTTTGTAGATTTTATAGAACTCTGTGAATAGAATATCTGTATGTGAATTTCATCCACTGTCTTTTAAATTCTTCGAACGATATGCTACCAAGGGCTATTTTAAACCTGCGTATTCCTGCACTGATTTCTAAAGAAACTATCAATTTACACCGCCAACTGTGGTGCATTGGAGGCCCTGTCGTTCTGTGTCTTCGTAAGGGTTGACATCATCGCTTGAAAACTTTTCCAATTTAATAGGTAAAAACTTCTTTGATGATTAGCATAGTATTTACATCACTCATATATTTTGCAGATTGTTATTTTTAGTATTTTATTTTTATTAATTAGGAGATAATCTATAATATAATAAGGGTAATTAACTTTTTCCATGTTTTTCTGTGATAAAATATACATAAAATTTGCCGTATTAACTATCTTTAAGTGTATAGATCAGTGGCATTAAATACATTAATAATACTATTCAACCATCACACAATCTGTCCCCAAACTCTTTCAGCTAGTAAGACTGAAACTGTACGCCCACTAAACAAGTCCTCGTTACCTCCTCTCTCTACCCTGGCAGCCACCACTCTGCTTTCCCTCTCTAAGATTCTTTCTACATACCTCACAGAAGTGGAATTATACAGTATTGTCTCTGTGTGACTGGCTTATTTGCCTTAGCATTATGTCTTCCAGGTTGATCCCTGCTGTAGCACATTGTGAAATTCTCTTCCTTTTTAAGGCCGAATGATATTTCATTGTATGCATACACCCTGTTTTGCTTACGCATTCATCTGCTGATGGACACTTAAGTTGCTTCCACATTTTAGTTACTGTAAATAGTGCTGCTGTGAGCACGGGCATACAAATATCCATTTGTGTCCCAGCTTTCAGTTCTTTTGGGTAGATGCCCAGAAGTGGAATTGCTGGGTCATATGTTAATTCTATTTTTAATGTTTTGAAGAATCGTTGTTTTTTGTAGCAGCTGTAGTATTTTACATTTCTACCAACAGTGCACAGGGGCTCCAGTTTCTCCACATCCTTGCTGGCACTTGCTGATTTGTGTTATTTTTGACAGTAGCCATCGTAATGGCTGTGACATGGTGTGTCATTACAGTTTTGACTTACATTTTCCGAATGATTAGTAATGTTGAGCATCTTTTCATGTGTGTATTGGATATATTCCTTGGAGAGATATCTCTTCAAGTCCTTTGCCCATTTTTGAATTGGGTGTTTGTTGTTATTGTTGTAGAGTTTTAGGAATTCTCTGTATTTTCTAGGTATTAATCTCTATCAGGTATATAATTGCAGATGTTTTGTCCCATTCTGTAGGTTGCCTTTTCACTCTGTTGATTGTGTCTTGTGATGCACAAAAATTTTAAATTTTCATGAAGTACACCACCTCATCTGGTTGTTTTTTTGTTGTCGTTACCTGTACCTTTCCTTTTATATCTAAGAAATCACTGCCAGATCTGATGTTATGAAGCTTTTATCCTACATTTTCTTCCAGGGGTTTTAGGTCTTAGATTTAGGTCTTGATCCATTATGGGTTAGTTTCTGTGTATGGCATTAGGTAAGGGACCAATTTCGTTCTTTTGCATGTGGATATCCAGTTTTCCCAGTACCATGTGCTGAAAAGATCTCCTCTCCATTGAATGCTCTTGGCACTCTTGTCAGAAAGCATTTGCCCATGTGTGTGAGGGTTTATTTCTGGACTCGATTCTATCCCATTGTTCTATATGTCTATCTGTATGCCACACTGTTAGGATTACTTGGTTTTATTGATTTTGAATTTTATCCTATTGTCGGAAAAGAAACTTGTATAATACCTATCTTTTTAAGACCTACTGATACTTAATTTGTGGACTAACATATGGTCTTTCTTGGAAAATATCCATCATCCAGATGGTTAACTTTTTCTCCTTTTTGCTTTGTTTCAAAAATGTTTTGCTTTGTCACTTGTCTTTTGATTCTTTTATGACAGTTTTTGATATAGTTATATCTATTGGCTTTCTAATGTTGTTTGTTTTTCTATTGCTTTTTATACTTAGACATCCTTATTCCAAGGTCAGTTTTAATATTCTCAGTTTTTCTACATTTTTTTCTATTCAGAAACATAGTATCTTTCTTGTGTCTATTTGTTGGGATTGCTTAGAACAGGGGTGTCAAACTCATGGTCACTGGGAGCCACATCAGCCTTGCAGTTGCCTTTAAAGGGCTGAAATAATTTTAGGACTGTATGAATGTAACTACTTCTTAACAGTTAAGGAGCTGAAATTACATTTGGCCCTTTGAAGGCAACTGCAAAGCTGATGTGGCCCCCAGTGAAAATGAGTTTGACACCCCTGTCTTAGAAGTTTCCTTTAACTGGCTCTCACACAAGTTTTATGAAGGTAATTCAGATGACCACGTGCAACAGTGTATCCAGAACGGGTGGTGGGATCTTCCATGGTACTGTCTAAGGTTTTCCAAATGTATCCACTTCCATCTGCAGTCCTTGGCTTTGAAACCCTGCTCACAACATACATCATCTTCTTACCTAAGGAGCTCAGACCTGGGATTTTAGGTCTTGATTGTTAAAATGACATTTTACATGCTAGACATTCTGTCAAATATTATCATTGACATATTCATTAGATTCTAAACACATGTATTGCTGTTAACTTAATGCTGTAGATAAATAGTTTGGTTTCCGTGCTCACTGCCAGTCACCCAATATCATAACTTCTCCATTTTAGTACTTGACTTCTTGGTTGGATGGAAGAGTCTTGAAACATTTGGTGCAGCTAGCCTAGTATTACTTTCTACGATAGTAACTGAATGAGACATTTAGTGAGCTCCCATTCCCAGTTATCTTCTCCTTTAGGGCATAGCAAAGATGATATTTTCTTGCACCCTTACAGAGAGGTGGCTCACGTGACAATTCTGCCTAATGAGCTGTGAGGAAAAGTGATGATGGACTGTGTAGGCTGAGGCAGTGAAAAGCCTATGCATGATCCTTGAGTTTCTCTCCTCCCATGCTGCAGTGTTGCAGGTAATGCAGCTGTGCTATAATAGTGCCTTTGTCACACGAGGCTCCTGAATGATTATGTGAAGCACAGCCCCTCTGTCAACCTGCCAACACAGTTGCTGGACTGAATCATTGGGACTTAACTAATTTACTTACTGTAGCACAACCGAGTCCATCCTGACTAATATATTTGTCCATTCACACTTTTCTGGTGGGGGTAGGGGTTGGAGATGAGGTGGGCCAGATGCTAACGTGAACTCTTTCTTTTATTTGTAGTTCCAAACTAGTGCTAGAATGTGTCTACCCATAGCTTCAGTTATTTTCTTTTCCTTTTCAAAAAAGAAAAACAAAACATTATTGCTTCTGTTTCTTGTTGTTTTTCTGAATCTTCTTGTACTACTGTCATCCCTCATAGTTTTAATCTCTGTTCTGGATAGCTTATTAAATTCATTCCCTGCATCACCTGTGCGATCACCTATAATCCCAGTTCTGGTCTTTAAGTCTCTAAAGCAATTTTTTTTTTCTGCTACGATATTTTTAGTTTCCTTGAAATATTTTATTCTCAAACATCTCATGGCATCCTCTGTATACATGTAACAGCCGGTCCTCAAATTCTGGCTTTATTTTCTTTGTATAGGCTGGGTCTTAAACCCTATTCCAGATGCCAGAACATATTCTACTTCTTTCTTTCTTTTGTTTTTTTTAAGAATATACTCTTTATTTCTGGCTTCTACAGTAGATGATTTGCAGAAGGTGAGTCTGTTTTCTGGATGGTGTTTCCTATCCCTCATCTCCCCTTGTATTTACTTAGCCTCTGATGGTTTTGCTTTCTATTTTTCAGTCTCTAATCGGAGAAGAGACAATGGGTTTCTGTTTGCTCATAGACAATCTGTGCAGATGGCCCTTGACTTGTGCTCATTATTCTCTTTGGAGGCAAATTTCTTCCTCGTATCTCCAGTTGATGTGCACAGGTCAAGTTTCAGTTTTCTTTACTAGTTTCTACTCAGCATCTATGTAAATACAGTTTGCTGGGCTAAGGAAGGAATCATTTATATCTTTGGTGTTAAAACTCATTGATGGCAAGAGGCAGCATTATCTAACCTAAACCAGCTGAAGCAAAGAAAAGGCGTCTGTTGGCTCACAGCTAGGAAGAAAACACAAGTTGTGTGGGTTTCAGGCATGAGTAGATCTAATGCTTTCTCTCCTGTGCACGCTTGGTTGTTTCATTCTTTCCTTTGGTGGGTGATTTTCTTTCACGTAGTAGGGAAGAGCAGTGGGGTATCAGGGATAAGGCCACAGAATACTTCAGATATTCAACATCCTAGACAGTGACTGAGAGGAAAGAGAGCCCTCCCTGCATCCCAGCATCTATATATACTATCTCAGGGAGGGACTCCCATTCACCTAGCCTGGGCCTTGTGCCTGTTCCTTGGACTAGTTCAAGTGATGAGGTGATGGGCTGCTGCCTTTGGCCAAGCCTGACTCACGTGCTCAGCCTTGTGAAGGTAGGGGGTGGTTGGAAGTCTTGCCAGAATTTTATGGAATGAAGAAGAGGTAAGAGTAGGGCATGCATTATACCAGAAAAATGGAGGAGAAAAATGGAGGCAGGCTGGACAGAGAAACATACTGGGGGCTCACTACATGCCCGGCATCCATTCTCAGCCATTCTTAACCAACAGAAAACACAAAATGCTACGCTCCCAGGTACACGCTGCCAACATGCGGCACCTCTCAGGATGCCGTGAGTCTCACCGTATCACACTTCTCCTCCCTTCTCTCACCCTCCACACCCTACCCACTCCAGAGCAGACATCAGATATGAGTGAATATGGACACTAGGTTTGGCCACCTTTTTTTCCTGCTGGAAGCAGAATAAGGAAAAATAACATAGATTATTCTAATTCCTTGATGAATAGCAAAGCAACTTTAACAAAATTATTTATTTATTTTTAGAGAGAGGGGAAGGGAAGGGAAGGAGAAAGAGTGGGAGAGAAACATCAATGTGTGGTTGCCTCTCATGTGTCCCCTAATGGGGACCTGGCCTGCAACCCAGGCATGTGCCTGACTGGGAATTGAACCAGTGACCTTTGCTTCACAGGCCTATGCTCAATCCACTGAGCTACACCAGTCAGAGCCAAAGCAATTTTAATGGCGGAGAACACGACTTGAGGTTTCAGAGCATTAACCTGTTGGTGTTCTTTCTGGAAGTTCCACTGATGTTTTGCATAGATTCTTTGATATCTAGGAAAACCTCACCCTATAACACTTGTAGGGGCAAAATTTAAATTAAAGAGAAAAATGATTAGAAAAAAGAAAGGAAGGTGTTTCCTTTTAGCCTTGTGGGGCCAACCTAGACTTCAACCTGTAGAGCATTTCAGAGACATACCTTATTTCATAGCTCTGCTTTGGCCACAGATACCTGACCACGACAGATGATGAAAGTGGAAAGGTGTACAGTGGCCAGGTCATGGCAGAGCCTCGAGTGCCATGCTGAGGAGCTCAGACTACCTGTAGGTCATGGTGCAGCACCAGGAGGTCTTAGAGGAGTAAAACTGCCAGGTTTGCTCTTTGGACCCATTGCAGCGGTCTAGTGCGGTGACCTTGATGAGGGTATATTTATTTACTTATTTATTTTTAAAGATTTTATTTATTTTAGAATGATAAATAAAATAAAGATTTTATTTATTATTTTAGGAAGGGAGGGAGAAAGAGAGGGAGAGAAACATTAATATGTGGTTGCCTCTCCCATGTCCCCTACTGGGGACCTGGTCTGCAACCCAGGTATGTGCCCTGACTGGGAATCAAACTGGTGATCCTTTGGTTCGCAGGCCGATGCTCAATCCACTGAGCCACAGCAGCCAGGGCAAGATGCTGAGGGTGCTTTTAAAGAACTGTTTTAATTTATCTGCCTTGGATATTTGTTACTATACTCTTATGATGTAATCACCTGCGGGTCTACAGATCTCTGTGTAATATGATACAAATATGCCCGCATGGAGGGAGAAGGGCAAAAAAGCAAGGAGTGTCTGGATTACCATCCAAAGCCCCATGTTATGGTAGACTAGCAGGTAGATTGTGGAGCAGGTGGAGGACCAGGAAGTGGATGGGGCTAGACAGTGACAGGAAAATGCATGATGATTTTGGGATTCTGTGAAGGTTCCAGAAACAACCGGCTAAATTGGAACCAAATGTTGAAGTTAAGATGAAACATTTATTTGTTTATTTAAGAATATTATAATTTTATAGAGCTGGTGAGGTGATTATTGATGTTTCAGGTTTACATATGCCATATAAATATGTATTTTTAATTTTTTTCTTTTATTGACTAGAGAGAGGGGAAGGGAGAGGAGAAAGAGAGGGAGAGAAACACTGATGTGAGAGAGAAACATCCATCTGTTGCCTCCTTCATACACCCTGACTCGGGACTGAACCTGCAACCCAGACCAAACTGGCAACTTTTTGCTTTGCAAGTACAATGCCCAACTAAGTAAGTTGGGGCTATGAATATGTATTTTAAGTTGACAGGCCACATACCTGGAAAACTAGATTGGCATTTTCATGCATTCCAAATATTTCTGGGTCATCTATCAAAGGTAGATTTTCAATGTAATCTTTAAACTCTTGCAGGCTGTCAGCCAAGGGTGCAAAATAGATGCCTGTTATTGAAAACACAGAAAGCAAGTGTCTCAGATTAAGTAGCTTTGTACCGCTAAGTAGGGTACTTCCTGCTAGGTTCAGATGGGGCTGTCATCAGCTGTCTCACATAGAAACAAAGACTGTTTTCCCCAAGCCTCCATCCTGTGTCTACTTTCTTTACCTTTTCCTGAGGCCCTGAGCATCTGATTAGTGTCCTAACCTTTCAGGTGTCTCCTCCACAACATTTCGAGATTCTCGAATTCAGGGATGTTTTGCTGAAAGTTATGCCTTGTCGAGAGCTCCAAATTTACGTAACTTTGAAAACACACTTAGGCAGAATAAAACACACTTTAGAAAATAAATTATTCAAAGAGGTTAATGCACAATAGACAGCCTTGTGCTATTACAACCAAACCAGTTTTGAAGGTGGGCAAGGTGGGTGAACATGGGGCTCGGCTGTGAGGAGCCGACACGGAACTCATGTGTGGACAGCTGAGAGATGCTGTTAACAACCTCTCAGGAAGGCCTTTTCCATAGTACTGAAAAGTCATTCACCTGATTCAGAATATTTATAATTCTCTTCTAATGTTTCTGGAGAAAAAAATCTTTTCAAGACAGTGCGAAGGCATCTTTGATCCCAATTGTCTGTAACTCTGCCACCGTATGTAATTTCACCTGAAAAGGATTTGCATTTTAAAACAATATTATTTATTTTTTAATTAATATACATATGCCAATTCTAATACATTTATTTATATACACATTTTTTTGTACTGAAGGTGGAAACAGCATAATAGAATTTCCTTCCACTACCTCCGCCAAAGAGAATAAAAATCAATTTATTCTAAATTGCAGGAAAAAAATCTAGTGTATGTACTCTACCCTAATTATTTTGCTTTTTTAAATAACTGAAACTAAAGTCACTGAGCTCTATTTACGTATTTTGTCATTCTTCCTGTTTTTTTTTGTTGTTTCTTCAAAATACCGATTTTGGGTCTTATCCCATTATTGACTGCAGTATTCTAATACATCTTTCCCATGAAACATTGCTTTTGGGTATGACAGTGGGTAAAACAGAATCAGAAAATTTACAACAAGGCATCCAAGCTCTATGTACTTTACAAATTATTGACATTAAGCCAGGGAGGAAAGATAGATTCAGCGTAAAAGAGACAACTTGCCTGACAGAAATTATGGTATGGGGAGTTAGGTTATTGGTATCCTGTCTCTCTTATTCACAGAGAAGCTACATTTGGCATGCTCCGTTGCCATCCCCAAATTACATGAAAGAATGATGATCTCCATTGGAATAATACCTATTGCTGTTATAATTCTTTGGAAAAAAATCTGAACCCATTGCTCCAATTCCTTATTCAATACTATAGTGTTCCTTGAAGGATTTTTATCTGAGATACTGACACTGTCAACTTCTGAATCATTTAACTGTTCATCCATACTCATTGCCATCTCTTCCATTATATTAGGAAGAAAATTTTTTCATTCTCTTTGAAGCTGAGATGGTTGGTTGAAAGAAATTTATTTTAGTTTTTGGAATCTCAATAATTTATTTTTTTCTAAGATAGCAACGTCTTGACCTGCATCTCCTGTAGGGACACCTATCTTCCTTCTGTTGAAGCACCTCTGATCAGTCTTGTTGGTTCAGGCACTCAGGGAGAGGGGAGGGGAGGTAGGTACCAGAGATGATGGTCAATAGCTCAGTCCCTGTATGAGCAATTCTAAGAGGGAATGAGGAGATGCTGCTGTCCTTTCCTGGCAATATTCTTCAGTCACCCTCTGTGAAGGCTTGGAATGCAAATCTTTTTGGTAAATCCATGTAGCCTGAACCTAACTTGAAGCTCCTCTTGGATCCTTGGGGCTGGATGGGAATGCAAAGCTCAGCTTTCTCCAATGACGTGATGGTGTCAGGGAAAGGAAGATGGTTGGGAACACTCAGATTCCAGTTGTTAGTCAGTGGTGAGAGGAAAGAGTTGCCCCAACTCTTATTCTAAAAAACGTTCAAACTTAAATATTCGTATTTTGAGAAGCAGCACAAACATTTTTTTTTTAACAAATCATCAGACTTGGTGCTTTTTCTTCCAGACTTAGCTTTCTCCTTTCTTTTGATCAAACTGAGCAAACAAGGAGCTCTACCATTTTGATGCTGGATAGATCACTCATTTTTAGGAAGGAGTCTTCTGGGTTGGTCTTTCAGAAGAGGTTGCCTGGGGAGGAGGGTGTCCACTGCACATGTCCATCACCTGTCCGCATACCAGCCCCACAGATCCTGTTGTTTCCCCTTTTCTTCCTTTTCCGTCCCCACAGGCTGGCTTGGGGATGGCCAAGCGGGGATACCCAGTGCTGACTGGATAGGCTTTGGGTTTGGCTTTGTCCTTGCCACTTTGAGCCCAGACCTGTCTAATGGACTTACGTATTGTTGTACCCAACATAATAAAGTTTTAAGATCCCTCCTTTCAACTTCAAATACCTTCCTGTATTTATAGTTTCCTCAATATTTACTGTTCATTTTTTCTTGTCTAGTCATCAGCCCCTGTGTTGCTATATTCTTGTTCAGTCCTTCATCTCACATTTATTATAGCTTTATAAATTATTGCATCTCTTCCCAGCTTAAAAGACTATAATTGCCAACTGTTGCTTACAGAAAAAGCCAAAATTTATTAACAATACACAGGCCTTTCAGGATGTGTTCTAAGCTTATGTTTTTAGTTTTGTTGAAGATAAAGCTCCCCTACATTACACATTTCCTTTCATACTGTGCTTCAGCCCTATTGAACTACTAACGATGTCTGTAGTCATGCCACCCCTAAACACTTGGGGACTTGAAACATCCTGCTCCATGCACAGGGTGCTCTCCTGCCTCCTTTCCTGGTGAGCCCGAATTACTGTTCAGCATCCAGACCAACTTTGCCTCCCTGGTGGAGTTTTCCCAGATTCCTCCAGATAGTGTTAGTTGTACCTTCTGAATTTCCATAGCATTGTGCATACCCTTCTATTTTGGTAATTTTCGCAGTATATTATAATTTATTCAGGATCTCTACATTCTATCCCACATGTTTTTGGTAGGCAGGGACTATGTTGTTTTTGTATTTCCAGCATCAGTCATAATAGCATTAATCAATATTTTCTGGATTAGCCCATAAGTGACTGCCTAAAATCCTATCATTAGCAAAAATCCTATAACTAGCATTGCCTTTTTTACACCCTTTTAAAAACATCCTTAATGAGCCATAATTTAAAAATCATAAAATTCACATAAAATTATATATGAATTAAAGTGTATAATTAATACATGTATTGATTAATGGATATTAAAACAAAATGTGTAATGTAGTAGCTTTTAGTAAATTTAGAAAGTTGTACAATCAGCACCACGATCTGATTTTAGAGCATTTTTATCATCCCCAGGAGGCTCTCAGGCTCACCTGCAGTCACTCCCCATTTCTACCCCTGCCCTGTGCAACACCAGGATATTTTCTGTCCGTCTAGATTTGCTTTTTCTGGAAATTTCATGTAAATGGAATCACATAACATGCAGTGTTTTATATCTGGCTTCTCTTACTTAGCATAAAGTTTTTGAGGTTTATCCATGTAGTAGCATGTATCAATAATTTATACATTTTTATGGCTGGATAGAGTCACATTGTTTAGATAGACCACCTTTTATTTACCCATTTACCAGTTGGTAGACATTCAGGCTGGTTCTACTCTTGGACTACTATGAATTACGCTGATATGAACACTTGTTTATAAGCTTTTGTGTGTGCATGTGTTTTCATTTTTCTTGAGTATACACATAGAAGTGAAATTTCTGGGTCATATGGTGAGTCTATTTAAAAAGTTTCTAAAGCAGCAGCACCATTTTCCATTGCTACAAGTAAAGTATGAGGGTTCCATTTTTTCCCATATTCTTATCAACACTTGTTTCTGTCTTTTTTATTATAGCCATTACAATAGCTTTGAAGTGGCTTTAATTTTCATTTTCCTAATGACTGAGCATTTTCTCATGTACTTCTTTGGTGACATATGTCTTCAAATCTTTCACTCATTTTTCCCTCCATTGAATCATTTTTCTTCTTACTGTTGAATTGTAGGAATTCTTTACATACTTTGTATACAACTGCCTTATCAGATATATGATTTGCAAATACCTTCTCTCAGTTTGTAGCCTTCTTTTTTCACTTTCTTGATGGTGTTTGTTGAAGTGTAAAAGTTTTAAATGTTGATGAAGTTCAATTTATTATTTTTTCTTTTATTGCTTGTGCTTTTTGCATCATATCTAAGAAGTCATTGCCTAACCCAAGGTCATGAAGGTTTACTTCTGTGCTTTCTTCTAAGAGTTTTATACTTTAGCTCTTACACTTGGGTATATCACTCATTTTGAATACATTTTTTTGTATATGGCATGAGATAAGGATCCAAGTTCATCTTTTTGCAGATGGATATCCAGTTGTCCCAGAATCAGTTGTTAAAAGGCTATCCTGCCCCCCACCCCCACTGAATTATCCTGGTACCTTTGTTGAAAGTCAGTTGACTATAAATATAAAAAGGGTTTATTTCTGAATTCTCAAATCTGTCTCATTGATACATATGTGTATTCTTATGCCAGTACACACTATCTTGATTATTGTAGCTTTACAGAAGTTTTGAAATTGGGAAACTAACTGGTCTTTTTTTTTAAGACTGTTTTTGCTACTTAGAGACCATAGCATTTTCATACAAATTTTATGATCAGGTTGCCAATTTCTGCAAAAATGCTGGATTGAATTGTGTTAAATCTATGGCTGAGTTTGGAGAATATTGCCATTTTGACAATATTGTGTCTCTGAATTCATATGCATATTTTATCTCTTCATTTATTTAGATTATGTTTAACATTTTATGGCAGTGCTTTTTAGTTTTCAGTGTACAAGTATTCACTTTGCTTGTTAAATTTACTTGCCAGTATTACTTCTAGTTTTTTTGTGTATGTGAATTTTTTAGAATTTTCTACATATGAGATCATATCATCTTCAAATAAAGACAGGTTTACTTCTATTCTAAAGTAGATGACTTTTTTTCTTGTCTAATTACCCTGGCTAGAAGCTCCAATACAATCTTAAATAGAAGGAGTAAGAGTGGATACATCTTTGTCTTGTTCCTTTCTATTCTTTTAAAAATGCAGTTACTTCCACTGCAGTAGAGACTGAGGTAAGCTGAAAGGTCAAGGGTTCCAGGAATAGGGGAAGGGAGAGAAAAACTAGGAAGTGGAAAATTCCAGGTAAGTAGAGGGTGTTAGAGAATAAGTCTGTCCACATCATCATTTTGTTCAGCAATCTTGGCCCCATTGGAGTGGCTGGGGGCAGGAGTATAGCGTAGCCTCCCAGATTCCATGCCCACCCCTCTCATTCATCTTGGTCCACCCTGAGGATAGATCCTCATCCATTTTTTACTGTTGTTTTACTATCCACTGTTCCAAGGTTCATCTGCTTTTCAGGTCTCTAGATCACCTGATACTTCTCTGCTGTTTCACACACCCCTTACTCATCAGTGAAAGGATGTAGAGTGATGTCCCCTTCCAGAGCTCTCTCCTCTCCCCACTTCCCAGTGCAAATCTCTTTCTACATTATTTGGACCTACATGGTCCAAATTTGATTTAATTTTGTAAGATCCTATGTAGCCATGATTAATATTTGCTAACAATTTTAATTCCTGAATTATTTCTTCCTTTTTCACAAATACACCTGACTCAAAAGGTCAATCAATGTTTAGATTCTTTTGAATGCAAGAGCACAGACTCTGGTGGCTGGAATGTCTGGGTTTACATCTTGGCTCCAGCGCTTGTAAATGGTGTGCCTTAGTTTTCTTATGTGTAAAATAGGTATATAATAGTCATCATCTTGTGAGGATTAAATCTGCTAATTAATGGGAATGCTTAAAATAATGCTTGTTATGTAGCAAGAGCAATGTAAGTTTCTGCTATTATTGGAGGAAACATCTGCACCATTTTCTATGTGTAAATATTCTTATATTCTGATCATGGTTTTATCTTTACAAAGGGAATGTAAGAAGTCATCACCACCACCATCCAACACTGAGTAAGTGACCTTCTCTGTATGGGTCAGTGGGTGTAAACCAACTGTGTGGTGCACAGTTTGAGGCCCTGGCGTGTGCGCATACTGACCAGTAATATAAATAAGTGCGTCCCAGGGAATCTTTCCTTCTTGACAGTAAAGGTTGAGGTTCAGTAAAGCACATTCCCTGTCACTGTCATTAAATTCATAGCATATGTTCCAACCAAGAGGGCCAAACTTTTTTCTTTCCTAGAATGGAAAATGAAAATAGTCTTAAGTAAAATTTGATAAAAATCATTTTGTGTAAAATATTGAAAACTAAAAGGTTTTCATTAAAGTCAGGCATCCTCATTCTGTAGAATCAGTCTCAACCAAGCAGTTTAACCTCAGCTGGGCTTTCATTTTGGTTTCCATCAAACAAGGAGGCACCTCTTCCACCAGCACTGGCCCCTCTCCAGTATTTCTAAAAGAAAATTTGATGCTGTTGGAGATGTGGTAGACCTGTCAAAGTGTGTTTTTTCTTCATGGTAAAATAAAATATTTCTCCATCAAAATAGGACAAAAAAATCCTACCTAATGTATTTGGCATAAAACTACTGACACTAATCACCCACCTGGTGGGGAGAGCTCCTCCCTACTGTTCTGAGGAGGGTGTCCACCAGCCAGGCTCCTCAGTCATGCTGTGCTGTGCTGACTGCATACTGACTGCTCTATAGTGACAGCTTTTATTTTTTAACTAGTACAGAGGATCTGAATCCTTGTTTCATGATTTCTCATAATGAAATCTTTTCCTCTGCTTGTTTTCCACCAATCCCACCTTAGTGTTTTAATTCTAAACTAATGATTTTACCAGAGGATTGGTCCTATGTTCTCTCCTCTTGATTTCAAAATTTCTCTAAGTCTTAAACCACTTCCTCATCTCAGCTGCTTTTATTAGAATAAGGGCCTCACACCAGGCACTGCTAATCCTAATCTCCTCTAGGACCTCGTTTACTTATCCCATATGTTGCATCTTTAATCTTTGTTTTTTTTCCATACTGATTATCTCTGTAGACTACACACATTTGAAAATAGTCAGCCAGACTAATCAAGACACCATCTAGAGACATGGATTTGAAGAGTCAGAATTCAAGTACTAGGCCCAGGATGGACACAAGACCACAGCAGTAAGATTTGAACAGAAGGAAGGAGAAAGTAGTGATGATTTGAGGATCATCTTTCAGGGGATGTGGGGCTCTAGTCAGAGGGAGGAAGCTGTGAAGGTTAGTTTACCCACCCAAATAGGAACAAGTGAGAGTAAAATTATAGCAAGAAAACCGTGGATGTAACGACTGACATGATATAGATGTGTAAAAAGGGAAGAGCAAAAATAATCCTGAAATTTTGGCTGTAGGTGATGGACAGATGGGAGCCACTGATCTGAGAAATGGAGGGGAAGCAGATTTTGAGGAGTGAGGCATAGCCGAAGAAATCAATTTTGTGCTTTGAATTTGACCTGCTGCAGTCATCCAGGTGATGGTGTTCTGTAGACAGATCAGAACAGGGCTGAGAAGCATGGCTGTGAGATACTGAGGCAAGAGGAAATTGGAAATAGGCAACTGAGTTGAAACTACTTGTGTTCAGACACAGAAACAGGGCCCTCAGTGTTTCACGATACCATTTGTAAGCTATCATGTAGTTCTTATGATTTATTTTAAAAAATACCCCTTTTTTTTGTTCCTATTAAGAAGCAGAACTGAGTGTACCTGAATAATTGCATGGAAGAAACAAATGCCAAATATTATTTGTCTCCATTTTCTTCCAAGTATATTTTCTTCAAAATACGAAGGAGTCATTTCAGTAAATGCTCGTCTGATATTTGCACGTAAGCCTTTTGGAGGCTCATTGGTTACCTGGAATTAAATGGAATGTATGTGGCAGAGAGGGTGATTTTATAAGTTTGTATTATTTCTGAAAAGCACATGCAGACTGAAGTCACTGAGAAAATGTAGACAATCAATGCCCTTGGGGTATCCTGGCATGTTCATGTCTGCTCTGTATCCTGCTCAGGCTCCATCCTGGGAGAAGAGGGGCTGGTGGGGCCCTCAGACCTGCACTAGGCAAACCACCTGCACAGACACCTTGGACACTTCCATTTGGTGTCCATTTTTCTCAACACGGGCCAGAAATTATGCTTAGGCCTTCTGCATTGGATTTTCTGGTCATTCCGACATATAGTCTCATCCCACACTTTGCCTTGGTGACATGGGGCAGGCAGAGGCATCTGTCATGATCATCACTGGGTGAGCATTTTGGAACCTGTCAGCACTGAATTCCAGCAGCCTGTAGGTCTTCCTTTCTCTCAAATGCTGAAACATTCCTTTTTCACTGGAAGGGATTCAGTTCTCATCACTCTACATCCTTGATATTTTTTGATAGAGGGTTAGAGGAAAGAGTTGCATGACAACGGGACTAGGGCATGCTAGGATGGGCAGTGGCTTGGGAAACTGTTTCGCTGCTATCAGGTAAAGAGTTACTGACTCCCACCTCCCCACCTAGGCTGCACTGATTTTGACATGGTCTTGCTCTCTGGTCCCATTGGGTGAACACTCTGAGACCAATCACTTCACATCATTCCAACCATGTGCATACATTACCTTGACAGAATTTTGAAGAACTGTAACAGGAAATGTGTTACTAGGCATGGAACTTAAAAAAAGTCGAAAACTGTCCTTGATAACAATATCTGTTTAAAACAAAGACAAGACAATAAAAAGGAAAATGCTTAACTCTTAGTGACACTTTCCTATAAGAAGTGATTATTATATGGTAGCAAAAAAAATGCTGTCAGCTCTGTTTAAAGACTAGTTTATCTTTTTTAAGTGCGTTGTAAAATGTTATGAAATGAAGGTGAGGGAATCTTTATAGGAGAGTTTGGCAGTCTAGATGCTGGTACATTTGAGTGAAGAAATTGGATATGTTAATTTTCAATATTTGATGGTGATATTAAAGGCCTTCCCTCTAAAATAGAGAAAATTTTCAACTGTAAAAGAGGACAGTTGCTGCCAGTGTGTTTATGCTCATGAGAACTGGTCATGGGCAGGCTGAACCCCGGCTCCATGTTCTGAAGGCTCATGTGCTACCACTGTAGAAAATTGCCTCTTAGACACCTTTCCTAGCATTTTGTTTTAATTATAACCCTAATCATTGGGATCTTTAAACCATAGTGAAGACCTTGTCATTTTTCGTTAATCACTTAAATAAGCCAGAGAGCTAGCTGGGAGCAGGCTCTCTTACTTGCATTGCAAAAGAGTGGAAGGAGTGGAGACTGGATGGTAGATGTGAATGCCTCTATCCTTGTTGGAAGCAGCCTGCAGAAGGCAGCACAGAGGGGTGGGGGGAACCAAGAAGTGAGTGGCCTATAGGGGAAGGCTGCAAGGCCCTGGCCGTGGCTTGGTAACCAGTGTGGGCTGGTCACTCCATAAAGGAGCAGCTCTTCACCTTAAGACGTAGCTTTAAGTAAAGTCATTTATAAGACCAGCCACCAAGCTCTCATCTTCCCAGAAAGCTTTCATGGTCAAGACACAGAGGAGGACCCCAAAGAAAGGCTCTTGGTGGTTCTCTCCCATGGCTTCCTGGCAGGTGAAGTGGAGACCCACCCTATTCATGACCAATCCTAGGGATCTTAAGGTTTCAATTATTTTCATACTAACATTTTAAATGAGTAGATTCTAACTCTATTCTTATCTCTTTGCAGCTCATTGTAGTTTTTTGAGGGGGAAAGAAAGTGGAGATATTATAGTTAGGATACAAAGTGGTAAAATGCTACTCTAAGGGAATTGGTGCTAATTTCAACTCTGTTCCTTGACTTCTGTCCTGTAGTGAAAGATTTAATTTCCTTCTTTGTCCTGAATTCATTTTTCCGTTTCTTTTTATCATGCCTATATGTAATCTATTTTGAATTTAAATGGCTTCCCATACATGGCAACATGAAATAGAAATGATCCACTGGATCACTGCCTCAACTTGGAGTCTGAAGACTTTTTTTGGAATCTGGGTTGTGTAATTTAACTAATGCTCTGTTGGTCTCAAGTTTCTCTTTTTTAATATGGGGAAGCACAATACCTACAATAAAGAATTATTATAAGGATTCAACTCAACAATAAAGGCTACATAAAATGGTATTATGCAAGTGATAAATGTTCAACGTACTTGGATCTGTGAAGGTTTTAATTAGCTCTTCCATTGCCAACATCCAAGAAACAGCAAGATGGCAGTTTTGCAGAAATACCCAGTTTCCTGATTTCATAGCATCTTTGATCATTCTTTCAGCAATGGGTCCTTGTCCTTGCCCCAGTGAAATTGACTGCACCCTGAGTTGAACAACCACAACAAAATGCTGTTTTATGTTCTTTTAAGCAATGAAATTATTTAAAACTTTAAATATAGTAAACTCTTGTCTAGACTAAGTACACATTTAAAATCCTCATTCTAATACATGTACAAAACTTTTTTGTTTTTTAAAAAACATTTTTACTATAACACACATTTGGAAAAGTACAAAAAATGTGCAACTCTGTGAATGAACATCTGTGGTTGAGAAGAGAACTTTGCCAACATCCACGAGACATCTCTACTATACCCCTTTGCACTCCAATCATCTCCCCTTGCTTCTTCACCAAGCTACTCACTACCCTGACTTCCACCTTACAGGTCATATTTTAAAAACTTTAAAAAAATCAAGTCTAACATATGTATGAAAACAGTACACAAATCAATAATGATGGCTTAATGAATTCTTCCAAGGTAATTATACATATGTACTACCACTTAGGACAAAAAGAAAGAACATTACTGTCATCCTCCCAATCAGTATCTTTCTTCATTTTCTTTTTATACATTGATTTTTTATTTTTTAAAATAGATTTTATTGATCATGCTATTACAGTTGTCTCATTTATTTTCTCTTCTTTATTCCCTTCCACCCTGCACCCTTCTCCCACCAGCATTACCCCTGTGCTGCCTTAGTTCATCCATGAGTCATACATAGAAGTTCTTTGGCTTCTCCTTTCCCATACTATTCTTAACCTCCCCCCTGTTTATTTTTTACCTTCCATTCATGCTTCTTATTCCCTGTACCTTTACCCCATTTTCCCCCTCCCTCTCCCCCCTGATAACCCTCCATGTTATTTCCATTTCTGTGATTCTGTTCCTGTTCCAGTTGTTTGCTTAGTTTGTTTTTGTTTTTGTTTGTTTTTTTTAGGTTCAGTTGCTGATAGTTGTTTGTTGTCATTTTACTGTTTGTATTTTTGATCATCTTCTTTTTTCTTAGATAAGTCCCTTTAACATTTCATATAATAAGGACTTGGTGATGATGAACTCCTTTAATTTGACCTTATCTGGGGAGCACTTTATCTGCCCTTCCATTCTAAATGATAGCTGTGCTGGATAGAGCTTCTTGAATGTACGTCTTTAGATTTCATGACTTGGAATATTTCTTTCCAGCCCCTTCTTGCCTGTAAGGCTTCTTCTGAGAAATCAGCTGATAGTCTAATGGGAACTCCTTTGCAGGTAACTGTCTCCTTTTCTTTTGCTGCTTTAAGATTCTCTCCTTCATTTTAATCTTGGGTAATTATGATGTGCCTTGGTGTGTTCCTCCTTGGGTCCAACTTCTTTGGGATTCTCTGAGTTTCCTGGACTTCTTGAAAGTCTATTTCCTTGGCCAGATTGGGGAAGTTCTCCATCATTATTTGTTCAAATATGTTTTCAATTTCTTGGTCTTCTTCTTTTCCTTCTGGCACCCCTATGATTCAGATGTTGGAATGTTTAAAGATGTCCTGGAGGTTCCTAAGCCTCTCCTCATTTTTAAAAAATTCTTGTTTCTTCATTCTGGTCTAGTTCAATGTTTCTTTCTTCCTTCTGCTCCAAACCATTGATGTGAGTCCTGGTTTTCTTCCTGTCACTCTTGGTTTCCTATAGATTTTTTTCTTCATTTCACATAATGCAGCCTTCAATGCTGCCTGGGTCTTTTTTACGCTGTTGAAGTACCCAGTGAGTTCCTGGACCATCCTGATAACCAGTGTTTTGAACTGTGCATGTGATAGGTTGGCTATCTCTTAATCACTTAGTTGTATTTTTTCTGGAGCTTTGATCTGTTCTTTCATTTGGGTCATTTTTTTTTGTCTCAGCACACCTGTTACATAATAAGGGAGCCTTAGCTGTTCACCAGGGCAGGGCAACCCACGTTGTTGCACTGTGATGCTGTCTGTGGGGCAGGAGTCTGAGAGGGAACAGTGCCACTTGCTCCTCTCTCTGCCAGTTTTCAGTCACTTATGCTGCTTCCTGCAAGCAAATTGGGCCCTTCTGGTGCTGATTCCCAGGTGGATGGGTTTGTGTACATTCTATGACCCTGTGGGTCTCTCCAACAACTCTCTTGTAAGGCTGGGAGTTTCTCCCAGTACCTCAGCCCCCCAACAGGTGTTTTTCAGTTGGTGTTTTGAGGCTTTATTTGCCAGAGCTGGAGCCCTTGGTTGTGTGGTCTGTCTCATTCTGCTGTTGTTCCTCCCAGTTTATCTGCATGTGAATGTGGGACTGCACAGTTCACATTCTGCCACCTGGTTTGGTCCTCCAGCCGCTGCCTTGCCATGAGTCCTCTCTACTGGCTGCCCATCTCTGCTCCTCCTACTGGTCTGGATGAATGTTTCTTCTTTAACTCCTTGGTTGTTGGACTTCCATATAGTTAGATTTTGTCAGTTTTGGTTGTTTTTTTTTTGTTTTTAAATTGGTTGTTGTCCTTCTTTTGGTTGTGGGAGGAGGCACACACAGTGTGTCTACCTATGCCTCCATCTTGGCCGGAAGTCCTGGTTTGACTTTTTGGCTTATTATGTTTTATCTTGGAATTTCTTTTTTTCTTTCCTTCCTATCTAATGTTGGGTTACAATATTACACTATATATTCTTTTGTCCTGGTGCTGGTTTTGAAGCTATAGATTATGATAATGTATTATTACATTTTAGTGCTTTCCCTTAAACTTGCAACATGTCCATTTAACCACAAAAACTTTGGCCTAAGGCTATACAGAATTATTCTGTACTTCTTTTTTCCCCCATGAATGCATCAGTTACTTAGCATACATTAACTACCTGTTAACATCTCTGCCCATTCTCTATCTCTGCTATCTCTAATTATTTTGCCTTAAATAATTTCTATGAAATATTTAAGACATACAAAAGTTAAAGCTAACATAATATGTACCCATGTACCTACAACCCAGCTTAAGAAATAAAACATTATGTAGATAACCTGACCCTGCAGTGTGCTCCTTCCTGTTCACTTGTCTCCCATTATTCACCTTCACTCCCCAATGTCACTGCTGTCATGTATTCGGTATAATTTACTTAACTTTCTTTTACTACAATTGCCAAAATATGAATTCCTGAACAATATATAATATATATAAGTATATGTTAAAAAATTTTACTGGAAGTCCTAGCCACAATGATCAGACAAGAAAAAGAAACAAAAAGCATCCAAATTAGAAAGAAAGAAGTAAAACTGTTGTTATTTACAGGTGATATGATACTATATAGAGAGAACCCTAACAATTACGCCAAAACTGCATTAGAACTGATACATGAATTCAGTGAAGTAGTAGGATACAAAATTAATATTCAGAAATTGGTTGCATTTTTATACACTGGTAACAAAGTATCAGGAAAAACAAGAAAACAATCCCACTTATAATTGCATTAAAAATAAAATACCAGAATAAATTTAATCGAAGAGGTAAGAGACCTACACTGAGGATATTATAAGACATTATAGAAGATACAAATAAATAGAAGTATATACCATGCTCATGGATAGGAAGAATTGACATTGTTAACATGTCTATACTACCCAAAGCAATCTATATGGATTCAATGCAATCCATATAAAAATATCAAATTTTCTCACAGAACTAGAATAAATAATCCTAAAATTTATATGGAACCACAAAAGACCCTAAATAGCTACAACAATCTTGAAAAAGAAGGAGAAACTTGGAGATATCACACTACCTGGTATCAAACTATACTACAAGGGTATAGTAATAAAAAACAGAATGGTTTTGACATAAGAACAGGTAACTGGATAATCGGAACAGAATAGAGAGCCCATGCCTATATGGGCAATTAATCTATGACAAAGGAGGAAAGAATAGACAGTGGGGGTAAAGACAACATATTCAATAAATGGTGTTGGAAAAATTGGACAGATACATGTAAAAAAAAAAGAAACCAGATCACATTCTTACACTATAAACAATAATAAACTCAAAATGGATTAAAGATTTAAATGTAAGACCCAAAACCATAAGACTCCTAAAAGAAAACATGTACAATAAACTCTCTGACAATGTACTTAGAAATATTTTTTTTGATACATGTCCAAGGGAAACAAAAGGAAAAAATAAACAAATGGGACTACATCAAATAAAGTTTTGCACTGCAAAGGAAACCATCAATGAAACACAAAGACAACCTACCAATTGGAAGAAGATATTTACCAATGATACATCCAATAAGGCTTTAATACCCAAAATTTATAAGGAATTCATAGAACTTAACACCAAAAACAATCTAATTAAAGAATGGGCAGAGGACCTGAATAGACACTTCTGCAACGAGGCCACAGGTGCATGAAAAGATGCTCCTAATCACTAACCATCACATAAATGCAAGTTAAACGACCATGACATATCATCTCACACCTGTCAGAACCGCTATCATCAATAAATCAACAAACATATGCAACTGAGGATGTAGAGAATAGGGAACCCTCATGTGCTGTTGGTGGAATTGCAAATTAGTGCCGCCAATATGGAGAACAGTATGGAGGTTCCTCAAAAAATTAAAAATACAACTACCCTATTGACTCAGCAATTCCACTTCTGAGTATTTATCTGAAGAGATCTAAAACACTAATTCAAAAATATATATGGACTTCCAACAACAACCAACCATTCAGCCAGACTGACAAAACCAGGCAGAGGAGTGAGCAGTGAGACAGACCACTCAGGCCAGGGCCCCAGCGACAAGAATTAGAGCCTGAAAGCACCAATTGGAAGGACTTTCAGGGTCGAGGTGCCAGGAGAAGCTCCCAGGCTCACAGAGAGTTTGTTGGAGAGACCACAGGCTCCTGGAGGGTGCACAAGCCTACATACCTGGGAACCAGCACCAGAAGGGCCCAATTTACTTTCAGGAAGCAGCAGAGGGGACTGAAATCTGAGAGAGAGCAGAACAAATGCCATTGCCCCTCTCTGACCCCACCCCCACATACAGAGTCACAGACCAGCCACTGGGTTGACCCACCAGGTGAACACCCAAGACTCTGCCCCTCATAGATAACACATGCAACATGACCAAAACATTATGGCTCAAGAAGAGCAGCTCAAAGCCCCAGAAGCCAATACTTCTAAGTAACCAAGAGATAGCCAACCTATCAGATGCACAGTTCAAAACACTGGTGATCAGGATGCTCACAGAACTGGTTGATTTCAGTCACAAATTAGAGGAACAAATGAAGGCTAAACTAAATGAAATGAAGGGAAATGCACAGGAAACCAATAGTGATGGAAAGGAAACTGGGACTCAAATCAAAGGAGTGGACCAGAAGGAAGAAAGAAACAACCAAACAGAAAATAATGAAGAAACAAGAATTCAAAAAAATGAGGAGAGGCTTAGGAATCTCCAGGACATGTTTAAATGTTCCAACATCTGAATTATAGGGGTACCAGAAAGGGAAGAGGAAGAGCAACAAGTGGAAAAATTATCTGAACAAATAATAAAGGAGAGCTTCCCCAATCTGGCAAAGGCAATAGACTTCCAGGAAATCCAGGAAGCTCAGAGTCCCAAAGAAGTTGGACCCAAGAAGGAACACACCAAGCCACATCATAATTATATTACTCAAGATTAAAATGAAGGAGAGAATCCTAGAAGCAGCAAGAGATAAGGGGACAGTCACCTACAAAGGAGTTACCATCAGACTGTCAGCTGATTTCTCAAAAGAGACCTTACAGGCAAAAAGGGGCTGGAAAGAAGTATTCCAAGTCATGAAATGCAAGAAACTACATCCAAAATTGCTCTATCCAGCAAAGCTTTCATTTAGAATGGAAGGGCAGATAAAGTGCTTCTTAGATAAGATCAAATTCAAGGAGTTCGTCATCACCAAGCCCTTATTATATGAAATGTTAAAGGGACTTACCTAAGAAAAAGAAGATAGAAAAGATAAAAAAACATGAACAGTGAAAGGACAGCAAACTCACAGTTATTAACAATCACACCTAAAACAAAAGCAAACTAAGAGGACAGCTAGATCAGGAGCAGAACCATAGAAATGGAGATCACATGGAGGGTTAGCAACAGGGGAGTGGGAGGAGGAGAAGGAGGGAGAAGGTATAGAGAGTAAGTAGCATAGACAGTAGGTAGAAAATAGGGGGAGGGCAAGAATAATATGGGAAATATAGAATAAAGAACTTGTGACACATGGACATAAAGGAAAGGGGGGAATGGTGGGGGAGGGGGTGTGCAGGGTGGAGGGGAATGAAGGGGGGAAGTGGGACAACTGTAATGGCATAATCAATCAAATATATTTAAAAAATAAAAAATAAAGAACTATACATTTCAAAAAAAGATATATGCACTCCTACGTTCAAACTAATATAAAATAGTATTGAATGTCAACTGTAATGGAAGAAAACAGGAAAAACTGGTGGATATTATTTTGATTACATGTTAAAAGTTTTCTCTTCCATTAAAAGTTTTAAAAAAACATTTTATACTTTTTCAATATTATATACTTTTTCTGTATCCATATATTACTTTGTATGACTCATCTATATTGTTGATATACTGGTTCTGATTTGCTCATATTAATGGCTATATTATATTCAATTTTATGAATATACTACAATTTCACTATTTTTAACATGGAAATTTTGGTTGTTTCCAGTTTTTTTGTTATTATTAATTTTGTTGTTACAGATATTCTTGAACATGATTCCTTGTACACATGTGAATGATTTTGTTCTAGGGTGCAAAGTCAGTGGTGAATTTTTAGCATAACGGAGTTGCCATCTTCAACTTTAATATACTGTCAATTACTCTTCAAAGTGACTTTAACTCCTGCATGTAGTATGAATGTCTCCATATCCATATCTTTGCTACCATTTTGCAATTTGATATATATGAAATGACATCTCCTTATGGTGTTAGTTTGTTGTTTCCTAATTACTGAAGGTTGTGTATCTTTTCATATTCTTACCAGGTATTTAGGTTTCCTCTTCTGAGAATTTCTCATTTATATTCTTTGTCTTTGTTCCTACTGAATTGTCTTCTTTTTCTTATTAATTCACAGGAGCTCCTAATAGTTCTGTATTCTAATTCTTTGTGAGAACTTGAGAACCAAAGGCAGCTGTCTAGGACCATTTGATGGTTAAATGTATGTGTCAACTTGGCTGGGCCACACAGTTTCCAGACATTTGGCCAAACAGTATTTTCGGTGAATCTGTGAGGATGTTTCTGGCTTACATTAACATTTAACTTAGTAGAGTCAGTAAATCAAATTGGCCTCCTTAATGTGGATGGGCCCAACCAATCTACCGAAGACTGGAATAGAAGAAAAATGCTGAATAAGAGGGAACTCCTGCATAACTGTTTGAGCTGGGATATTGGTCTTTTCAGGCCTCTGGAGTCAGACAGTAACACTGGCTCTTCTCGAGTCCTCAGCCTGCTGGCTTTCATAATGGAATTTACACCATCAATTCTCCTGGTTTCCAGGCCTTTGGACTTGGACTGGGATTATATATTGACTCTCCTGGGTTTCTAGCTTGCTGACGGCAGATTTTGGGACTTCTCAGCCTCTATAATCACGTAAACCAATTTCTCATATATATACTACATATATATTAACATAGTATATATAGAATATTATATATACACACACTGTGGACTCTGTTTTGCTGCAGAAGCCTAACAGATAACAAACTGCAAATGAACAGAGGGGATCCATCATCTGAAATCCCCAGTCCAGGGATCAGGCCAGGCCAGCTACTCCATGCAGGGGCCTGTCAGAGCTGGAGGTTACTTCCTAGATAAGAGACTCCTACTGTCCCTTGGCACCCTGCGGTATTGTGCCCTTTCCTACCCATCTGGACACCATCTTGGGGAGGAATGGGGAAAGAAGGAGAAGCCGGGAAGACTGAGTACTTATGAGAAAGAAGTCAAGTCAGCTTAACCTAGAGGCATTTATATCAGAAGAAAATACAGTAATGAGTTAAACTTCCTCCTTGCCCTATCACTCAGCAAAGCAGAGGCTCATGAGAGAGATGAGGTTAATACAATATAAAGAACTATAGATTTTTTTGCATATTTGAGCATAAGGAATAAACTATGGTCCTTTTACAGTTACATTAAAATGTCTTAAATAACAAGTAAGTTTTAGTCACTGTCCCATTAGATTATCATACGTCAATATTTTAAACAATCTTCTGTTTCTTAAGTGAAATTTACATCTGCTCTTAGGATTTTTGACTCATTATAACAACATACTTAGCTAAATATTAATGTATCTTCATTTATTTAGTAAAGGCTACCTTAGTGTAGGGATTTACACTCCAAAGAGGGAACCAAAAAGGCAAATTTTAACAAGGACATGTTCATATGAGTTGTTAATACTGCCCAGTATGACCTTACCGTTCTGAATACCCGCTCTCCCGGGCAAACCTCTGAAATGCGCCCAGGGGATCTGAGCCTGTGCTTAAGATAAATACCAGGGGAGTGTTGTACGACATGTCTTGATACAGAGTAGGCAGGTCGGTAGGTGGCGTCTCTATAAAGTGTTTTCCAAGATTTTCTATTACAAAGTCTGTAAGAGCAAAAACCACCTGAAAGGTGAAAAGAAAAACATTAAAAAACTGTGTTGGTTGAATGTCCTTCATAATTATATTCTGTTTCCCCTTCAACTTCTCAGAGGTTGGTGCCCTGAACTTTGAATTAATTTTCTCTTGATTAGATATATTTCTTCCTATGGATCAATTTGGTGGATTTGTACACTGCATGACTTCTGACAGCCATGGTTCTCCTGAATTCATTGACCAGGATGAACTATTGGTTGAGAGGAGAGGCCCTCATCATTCCCTCTGTGAACCTGCGGTCTCCTCATCCTTGCCTCTTTTTGTTCCACCCTTCTCGCATTCGTGTGGACTTCTCTTTCAGCCCTTCCATTGTTTCTGCATTATTGATCTCTCCCTTTCTCCATGACCTCCCAATCATCATACAACTAGGCTCTACTGTCTCCCAGTCTTAAAACCCAAACAAGAGCCTTCTCTTGATTGCAGGCCCTTCTCAGCTACTATTTCATTTCTTTGCTCTCCATTCATAAGCCCACTTCTCAGAATTGACTCCATATATTGTCTCACCATATCCATCTCTCATTTATTCATCAACCTCTTCTGATATCTCTTGGGAAGAAGCCTCAGACCCCTGATCATCCCCCTGCCTGGCCATTTTCTGCACCAATGTGTTTCCTTCATTGTCCATATAAAAGATAAAGGTAACAACTCCTATGTCATTCAGCATAGAGTCTTCTTGGATTCTAGTTATTCCAGTCAGTATAAATGTACCAGGCTTGCTTTTTGATTTTGAATCCATCACTGATATAACAGTATGAATAGGCAGTGTTCCCTTATGGCTGACAATGCTGCTGAGCTTGTAGGAGTATTGAAGGTGCCCTGCCTTGGCATTTCTTACCAGTTCCCCAGCTCCAGCTTATGTGCACTCTATCTAAACTATCCTTACTTTCAGAGTCCTTATCAGATCCCATTCCATCCAAGAAAGTCTTATTATTCTGTACTGGTTCTGAGTCTGTAGTTATTTGGGGTCTTTATGTGTACTCCTGTACAATGCTTCTGTAGGTCTTAGTATCTACTGACCTTCTCCTCAAGGTTCTTCCATATCACATGGTTGGAACTTACCAACTTCTCTCTGTAACCCTTCTGGAATTTTGCTATTTTATTCTCATCAAGGTCTTTATGGACATAATGGCAACCATTTTGCCGTGGAAATGCTTCAGATTTCTCATATACTTAGGATGTACAGAGTCAGGTATTTCTTGAACATCACCCACAGCAAATTCCATGTCTGGTTACAGAATCAGAGAATTTACAATCTCCTCCCTCTTTATCACCAAGTCCTTTGCTGAGAGCTCTTCTCATTCTGTTCTTTATAAGTTGAGTTTCCCAATTCTGATATATGAGACTCCATTATGTTTTGCTTAGAACTCTTTCCTTGATCTGCTGCTTGTCCTTTAAAGAGTCTCGGGCTGAAGCCCTCAGAGCATTTTTTATGTCTTCCTTCCTAACAGAATGTACTGGGCATTCCCACAGGGAATTCCTGATTCAGATAAATACGTTTTTAAAGGTATTAAAGTGCTGATAGTACACAAATTCACTCGAGACTCTGTGTTTTGAAATTCCCTGTCCAGAGGAAGAAGTGGTTTTGTGCTTTCATTGTGATGGGAAGATAACTTTAAATGTTTGGGAATAATGACCCCTTCTCATCCTTCATTAGTGACTAAACCTCATTTAAGCTAATAGATGAAGAATAAAGACCCTGGGTGGCTGACAAATTACATGTTATAACACTTGTGCTTACACTTCTTCCATCACAGTCAAGAACTTGAAAAAAATTAAAAAAATTTTAAATTGTAGTTTACATTCAATATTATTTTCTATTAGTTTTAGGTATATAGCATAGTGGTTAGACAATCATATCCTTTACAAACTGTTCCCCCTCTATTTCCAGTACTCACCTATCAACATACATAGTTACTACAATATTATTGACTATATTCCCCATGCTGTATTTTACATCCTCATGACTGATTTGTAACCACCAATCTATACTTCTCAATCCCTTCACATTTTCCTCCAGCCTCCAGTCTCCTTTGGCTACAGCACTCTGAATGTGCCTGATCTCATCTGATCTTGGAAGCAAAGCAAGGTTGGGCCTAGTTAGTATTTGGGTGAAGTACTCAAGAACTTAAAAAATTGTGGTAAAATGCACACAAAATCTATCATCATATTAATTTTAAATATATAGTTTACTGGTATTGAATATGTTCATAATGTTGTGAAACCATCACCACCATCTATCCATGTGCATATTCAAGTTAGTGAGCCCTAAAGAAGAAATCAAGGGAATGTTAAGTGGAATAAGGAAGTGGTTTTTTTTTCCTTGCAGAAGGTTAATGAGTAGGGATAGGTCATTGAACTGGTTCTGGAAAGTTTAGTATCTTAAACTTACTAATAACAATTATACATTTTAGTAGCAGTGGTATCAGCACAAATCCATCAAGGTGAATTTTCTTCCTCAAATTCAGAATAAGTCTTCCATAGTTTATTTAATTTGTCTACATCTTCTTTCAGCTGATCCAAAAGGTGACTTAAAAATGATTGAAGTCAAAATGATGGTAGGAGATCTTTTTACCACCCTTCCCTTAAAGAACACCAATTTTGACACTCATAAATAAGAGTACCTTTGTGGAAGTCTAGGAGTCCAGCAGGAGAGTTCAAGCACATGATTAGAGCAAAAAAAAAAATTCAAAATTGGATGCATTGAAGAAACTAAGAGGAACAGTTTCACTTTACCTGTGTCATTACCATCTCCCAAGGTGGCACAGCTCTGTACCAAGACTGACCTCAGCACAAGATTTCTCTCACAGGGGAAAGTGAGAACATGTGAATAACCTCCTGACTTCCCCAGCTGTGCAGGACACTGTCAGGAGTTCCATATCTTTCATACACCATCCAGAACAGTAATTTGTGAACTGCCCAACTGGAGTGTGCTGAGTGTCTGGGAGAACAGCAGCCAGGGCTCAGAATGGAACACACGGAATGTGGTTCCTACTAACTGCTTCTCAGGCTCCATCAGGAGGCCAGCCTGCACATGCTGAGGGTGCCTCACCTGAGGATCCTCCCAGTGACCATGTGCAGAAAGTTGATTCAACTCTGTGAAATGGAAGAAGGCACACAAACATGAGCATTCAGCCCTGTCTTAGGGAAAGCAAACAAGAGACTCCAACACCTGGGCTTGCTTTGAAGAACTGAAAGAACTAATACAACCTTAAAAATTCTCCCTGAGAGGGAAGAAGAAGTGAGGAGCTAGCAAATCCTTAGAAAAGGTATGAGAAAGCCTCAACTTCTTAATAGGGCTGTCAGAAGGTTATCTCTCTCCTAAAGCCAGTTAGTGAAGACTGAAGGAGGTGACTGAATTTTAAATGTGAAAATACCAATGTAAAAATCAAGCAACATGAAAAACCCTGAAAACTTGATACCAACAAAGGAGCATAATAATTTTCCAGTCAATTACCTCAAAGAAATGGAAGTCTATGATTTTTTAGATAAAGGATTCAAAATATTTGTTTTAAGAAAGCTCAGTGAGCTACAAAGAAAATACGTAAAGACAATGAAACAAAATCAGGAAAAAAATCAGCAAAAATTAGAAATTCAATAGAGAGATAAAAATAATAAAAATGAATGAAATGAAAAATGCAATAGAAAGTACCAACAGCAAACTGAAGATCAAGCAGAAGAAAGTATCTGTGAAGTAGGAGACAGGTCCTATAATATTATTCATTGAGAAGAGAATAAAGAGAAATAAATCTATATAGTCCCAGAGGGGAAGGAGAAGGGGGTAGTAAGCTTATTTAAAGAAATGCTCACTAAGAAATTTCTAAAATCTGGGGTGAGATTTGGCCATCTAAGCTCATGAAGCTTCTAGATTCCTTCAAAAAATTTCAATCCCAAAATGATCTTTTACAAGGTACATTATAATAAAAGTGTTTAAAAGTCAAAGAGAAAGAGAAAATTTTTAAAAATAGCAAGAAAAAAAAACCCTTGCAAACAAAGGAACTCCCATAAGGCTGTCAGTAGATTTCTCTGCACAAACCTTTTAGATCAGGAGAGAATGAATGATATATTCAAAGTGCCACCACACACCAAAAGCAAACAAACAACTCAAACAAACTGTTACCCAAAAATCTTTATCCATCAAAGTTATCCTCCTAAAAAGTAGGAAAGATACTCTTCTAAACAAACTAAAGCTGAAAGGGTATATTACCACTGGATCTGCCTTACAAGAAATGCTGAAGAGAGTTCTTCAAGCTGAAATGAAAGAATGCTAATTAATAGCATGAAAATGTAAAATTATGTAAGACATTGGTAAAGGTAAGTATACAGACAAATTCAGAATATTCTCATACTGAATTATGTTGTGTTAATTTCTTAACTCTAGTAAAAGGTTAAAGGATAAAAGTATTAAAATAACTATAGCTTGCGCTGGCTGGTGTAGCTCAGTGGACTGAGCATGGGCCTGCGAAGCAAAGAATTGTGGTTCGATTCCCAGTCAGGGCACATGCCTGGGTTGCAGGCCAGTTCCCAGCAGGGGACACATGAGAAGCAACCATACGTCGGTATTTCTCTCCCTCTCTCCTTCCCTTTCCCTCTAAAGATAAGTAAATAAAATCTTAAAAAAAAAACTATAGCTAAAATAATTTGTTAATGGATACACTGTATAAAAAAGTAAACTGTGACATCAAATAATAAAACGTGTGTATGTGTGAGGTTTTATATTCAATCCATATTAAGTTGTTAATCTGCTTAAAATAGACTGTTATATTTATCATAGTAACAGGAGTTCTAGCCAGAGCAATTGGGCAAGAAAAAGAAAAGCCATCTATATTAGAAAGGAAGAAGTAAAACTGTTACTATTTGTAGATGTCTTTACCTTGTATGTAGAAAATCCTCATCTAAAGAAAAAAAAACTGGAGAAGGTACAGAGACTAAGTAGCATAGACAGTAGGTAGAAAATAGATAGGGGGGAGGACAAGAATCGTAGGGGAAATATAGAATCTAAAGAACTTGTGACACATGGTCATAAACTAAAGGGGGGGTAATGGTGGGGATGGGGGGGTAAGGTGGAGGGGAATGAAGGGGGGGAATAGAACAACTGTAATGGCATAATCAATAAAACATTAAAAAAATAAATAAAACCACTTGCTATTTAAAAAAAAAGAAAAAACCTGTTAGACCTAATAAATGGATTCAGTAAAGTAGTGGAATACAAGACTAACATACAAAAATCAGCTTCTATACAATAACAATAAAATATCTGAAAGAGAAATAAAAACTATCCCATTTATAATAGCATCAGAAAAATAAAATAGCTGGAAATAAATTTAACCAAGGGGGTAAAAGATCAATACAGTGACAATTATAAGACATTGATAAAAGAAATTGAAGACAAAAATAGAAATATATTTCATGCTCATGGATTTTAAGAATTAATATTGTTAAAATGTCCTTGCTATCTAATGCCATGAATAGATTCTCTAACCCTAATAAAAATTCCATTAGCATTTTTCATGGAAATAACAGAATCCTAAAGTTTTTATGGAACTGCAAATTACCCAAAATGGCCAAAGCAACCCTGAGAAAGAAGATCAAAGGTGGAGGCAGAACCCTTCCTGAATTCAAACTATATTACAAAGGATAATAATCAAAGCAGTATTGTATGGATATAAAAACAGACACAAAGATGATTAGAATATAATTTAGAGCCCAGAAATAAACCCACACATATATGGTCCACTAATATTTGAGAAGTGAACCACATATGACCAGTGGGGAAAGGATAGTCTGTTTAAAAAAATGGTGATGGGTGAACTGGATATTCACATGTAGAAGAATGAAGTTGGACTCTTTTGTGTGCCACTCACAAAATTAACTCAAAATGAATTAAAGAATTTAATATAAGACCCCCAAATATAAAAATCCTAGAAGAAACAATAGGGAAAAAGCTCCTTGACATTCGTTTAGGCAACACATTTTTGGATATACCACCAAAAGCATAAGTAACAACAAGCTGAAATAAGTGGGACTACATGAAATGATAAAGCTTCCGCACAGCAAAAGAAATGGTCAACAAAATGAGAAGGCAACCTACGCAACAGGAGAAAATACCTGCATACTGTATATGTGATAAAGGGCTAAAACCCAAAATGTATAAGGGGCTCATACAACTCAATAGCAAAACACAAATGATCTGATTTAAAACTAAGCAAAAAGTCCTGCCTGGTGTGGTTCAGTTGGTTGGCCATCATCCAGCAGACCGAAAGACCGTGGGTTCGATTTCCAGTCAGGGCACATGTTAGGTTGTGGGTTTGGTCCCCACTCGGGGCATGTGCAAGAGGCAACTAATTGAAGTTTCTATTTCACATCAGTGTTTCTCTCTCATGCCAAAGTTTTTCTCCCTTTCTTTCTCCCCTCAAATTAACTTAGAATCAATTTTAAAAAATGAGCAAAGGACTTGAATAGGGATTTTTCCAAAGAATATATATAAATGGCCACCCGGTACATGAAAAGGTGCCCTGCCTAACTACCACCACAGGAATGCAAATCAAAGTCACAATAAATATCCCTCGCACTTATTAGAATGAGCGTTAACAAAAAGACAAGATAACTAGTGCTAGTGAGGATGTGGAGAAAAGGGAACCCTTTTGCACTGCTGGCAGGAATGTAAACTGCCACAGCCACTATGGGAAAACACTATGGAGGGTCCTTAAAAACCTAAAAATACAACTGCCAATGATAGGACAATATCACTTCTGGGTATTTATGTGAATGAAATAAAGTCACTACCTCAAAGAGATACCTGAACTCCCATATTAAATGCAGCATTATTCACAATAGCTAAGACATGGCAGCAACCTAAAGATCTATCTACAGATTAATGGATAAAGAAAATGTGGTAAACACATACAATGAGACATTATTTAGTCATAAAAATTAAGGAAATCCTGCCATTTGTAATTACATTGATGGACCTTGAGGGTCTGAGTCAGAGACTCAGATGATTTGAGTCAGAGAAATTCAAATCAGATGATTTGAGTCAGAGAAACTCAAATACTGTATGGTATATATATATCACTTATTTGTGGAATCTAAAAAAGCTGAACTCACAGAAACAGTAAAATGTTGGTTGCTAGATGACAGGGAATGTGGGAAATAGGGTTAAAGGGTCGAACTTCCAGTTATAATATGAACAAGTAGAGAGGGTCTCATATATTTCATGGCGACTATAGTTAACAATATTATACACTTAAAAACTGCTAAGTCAGTGTATCTGAAATGTGAAGTGATGGCAATTATGTGAAGTGATGGATGTAGTACTAACCATATTGTAGTAATCATTTTGCGATATGTATGTGTATCTCTCATCACATCGTATGCTCTCACTTATACAATGTTATATGTCAATTATGTCTCAAAAATCTGAGAAAATAATAGAGCTCAGTCAATGTCAATTTTAAAAATCTGTCTCTTTAAGTAACGATTCTATCTTTCTAGCATATTTTTATAAAAAAAGGAATTATAAAGTGACATTTCCCCCTCTCCAAAAATAAATTTAATTAAAAAATATAAAAAACTCCAGAGAAACACTCAAAATACTAGAAATAGGAGGGAACTCCCTCAACCTGTTAAGAGGTATGTATCTATGAAAATGCCATGGCTAACATATTTAATGGAAAGACTAAATAGTGTTCTTCCTAAGAGGAACAAGGCAAGGTTATCCAGTCTAATCACTTTTACTCAACATTTTACTGGATGTGATAGCTTGGGAAGTTGGACAAAAAATGAAATGAAAGACATCTAGATTGTAAAGGTTGAAGTGAAACTGTCTCTATTTGCCGATGACATGATTTTGCATATAGAAAATGCTAAGGAACCTAGTGAAAAATCTATTAGAACTAATATATAAATTCAGTGGGATACAAAAATATTAAAAAATCAATTCAACTGTATTCTCTACAGTAGCAATGAGAAAACAAAAAAATTAAATTAAGAAAGTAATTTCATTTATAAAAGTAACAGAAAGAACAAAATACATAGGAATAAACTAATAAGAGAAGTGAAAAAACAATCTGAGAACTCTAAAACACTGTTGAAATAAATTAAAGAAGATCCAAATAAATAGAAAAACATCCCATGTCCATGGATTGAAAGACAATGTTGTTAAATTTAAGTTGACAGTATCACCCAAATTGATCTATAGATGCTTTTCAAAATTCTGGCTGTTTTTTTTAAAACCCCTTGAAACTGTCAAGCTTATCCCAAAATTCACATGGAAACTCAAATAATCCTGAATAGCCAATTCAATCTTGATTAACAAGAACGAAGCTGGAGAATTCACACTTGCCAGTTTCAACACTCGCTACAAAACTACAGTAATGAAAACAGCAAAATACTGGCATGAGGATAGCCATGCAGATCAATAGAATAGACTTAAAAAAAGATTTTATTCACTCTTTTAGAGAGAGGGGAAGGAAGGAAGAAAGAGAGGGAGAGATATATTGATCCGTTGCTTCTCCAATGCCCCCAACTGGGCACCCAGCCCACAACCCAGGCATGTGCCCCAACTGGGAATAGAACCAGCGACCTTTCGGTTCTCAGGCCAGCACTCAGTCCACTGAGCCACCCCAGCCAGGGCATGGAATGGACTTGATATTTCAAAAATAAACTCCTATAGTGTGTTAATTTATTTTGGGCAAAGGTGCCAAGACCACTCAATGGGGGAAATAATAGTCTTTTCAACAAATGGTGCTAGGAATAGCCACATGCAAAATAATCTGTTGTTTCCTTACCTAACACTATATAAAAAATTAACTCAAAATGGGTCAAAGAGCTCTTTCTGCCACCATCTTGGCTCTGCATATCCCACAGAAAATGCTGGGCGAAGCCACAGAAAGTATCTCTGTTACAGAGCAGGAGTTGCTACAGCCCCAGGCTGAGACAAGGTCTAGAACAGAATCTGACAGTGATGAATCAGTATCAGAGTCAACAAGAAGATACCAGAACATTTCAGATTATCATCTAAGGGACTACTAAATACAAAAGAACTTTCAAATCTACGACAAAAAGACAAATAACCCAATTAAAAATGTTAAAGGAGCTGAATAGACAGTTCTACAAATAGCCAGAACTCCAACAACAAATCCACACAGGCAACCACCCAATGAGCCCAACAGACAGCAGCAGCTGAAATTGATGAAGGACCAGTCAGTAAAGCCAGGAGCTGAGTGAAAAGAAGGCACGGAAAGGTATGTGCAAACTGGGTCTTTGACAGGTTACAGGGCTTGCTAGGGTCACTATGCAGAGATCTAAGAGCATCCTCTTTGTCATCACAAAACCAGATGTCTACAAGAGTCCAGCTTCGGATACCTACAAGCCATGAGGGAAGCCAAGGTCAAGGATTTATCTTATCAAGTGCAACTAGCAGCTGCTGAGAAATTCAAAGTTCAAGGTGAAGGTGCGTCAAATATTCAAAAAAATACACAGACTCCAACTGTAAAAGGGGAGAGTGAAGGGGAAGAAGTTGATGAAACAGGTATGGAAATTATGGACACACAAGTAATTGGCCATGCCAAGCACATGTGTCAAGAGCAATGGCAGTCTGAACCTTGAAGAACAACATGAATAATATTGAAAATGCTACTATGGAATTAACAATGTAACCATCTAAAAATGATGAACTCATTTGGTGTTTCAAAAGAGTAACTGCAGGCTGGTTTGAAATCTGTGCTGTTTTTATTATTAATAAAGGTATGGCTTCTTGTGGGATGAATAAAATGGATCAAAGCTATAAATGTAAGAGATGAAACTTTATAACTTAGAAGAAGACATAGAAGTAAATCTTTATGACCTTGGATTAGGCAATGGCTTCTTAGATGTGACACAACAATCATGAGCAACAACAGAAAAATAGACTGGGCATCATCGAAAAAAACAAAACAAAACAAAAAAAAACAACAACTGTGCTTCAGAGGACACTGTCAATAAAGTGAAAAGATGACCATAGAATGGGAGAACATTTTTTCAGATTATGCATCTGATAAGGGACTTGTATCTAGAATACATAAAGAACTTTCAAATCTATGACAAAAAGACAAATAACCCAATTAAAAATGTTAAAGGAGCTGAATAGACAGTTCTACAAGTAGCCAGTAAGTGTAAGAGAGATGCTCACCAACCTGGCTGGTGTGGCTCAGTAGACTGAGTGCTGACCTGTGAACCAAAAGGTCCCTGGTTCGATTCCCAACATGCCTGGGTTGTGAGCCAGGTCCCCAGGTGGAGGTGTGAGAGAGGCAGCCAATCAAAGTATCTCTCACAAATGGATGTTTCCTTCCCATTCTTTTTCCCTTCCTTCCCCTCTCTCTAAAAATAAATAAAATCTTAAAAACACACACAGAGAGAGAGAGAGAGAGAGAGAGAGATGCTCACCATGATTAGCCATTAGGAAAATGCAAATCAAACCCACAATGAGATACCACCTTACACTCACTAGGATGGCTATTATAAAAGAGACAGATAATAGAAATCATTTGTGAAGGGATGGAGAAGTACAGGAAATGCCCTAAAGTAACACCTGGGCTCAGATTACAGGGAGCTGGATGTCTTCAGATACAGAGAAGCTCAAACCTCAGTGGGAGGGAGTTTTCCAGACATTCGAACTTGATGATGTGTCTTTGCTTGTTGGATCGGGAAAGCAATTCCATGCCTAGAAATATCACAGTTGGCATGACAAGGTTTCTGAAGGCAACTGGGCTCTGGCAAAGGCATGACCTGGGGACATTTTCTATGTTTGATCTGAATGGCTTCATGTTGTCTTCAAAGAGGATGACAGTATTTAAGTTAACAGCAACCTGTTTAAGAGTTGCCACAGGGCTCGCAGGAGTTTCCACAAGGATTGGTGGGAGCACACGGTTTGCAGGGGAGTTGGCAAGCTTCATACTTCCTTGGTTTTCATGTCACTGTTTCCTCCTGTTATTATTCTCTTTGCTTCCTGGCTATTGCTTCTCATGGGCTCCTCATTTCTTTAAACATCAGTGTTTCTCAGGGTTTCATCCATTGCCTGCCTCTTTCCTCTTATTCTATTCTTTGTTATTCCTCTACCATTTCAACAATTCCCTGAGTTTTACTTTCCCTGAGTTTTACCAACTCATGGCTGGTGATTCCCAAATCTCTATTTCTAACTTATATTTCTCTCTAGAGTTTTCTACCTACATATTAATTGGTCTCCTGATGGTTCTACCTCTGATAGCTGGCAGGCACTACAGACTCAGTGAGGTCTTTCTCTGACATGTTTCTTCTTTCACAGTTGCTGAAGTTGCTGTATCAACAGGTTGATACACTATCCCTGTCGGTACCCAAGAGAACCTGGGAGCTGAAGGAGTTGTCTCGTCTCCACGTGCCCCTCCACCTCTTCAATCTACTACCTGTAGCCTAAGCAGGCTGCCATCATTTCTTGCCTAGACAGGCTCTTCAATAGTCTTCTAACTAGTCTTGATGACTATGTTTTTTTTCTCTTCAAATGTCTTCTTCCCAGTGCTACCAAGAGCCAAAAGGCCCACCAGTTCCCTGCTACCACCCGCCCGCAGTATATGCTCTTTGGCCGAGAGCTCGGTTCCTCACCAGTGCAGACTAGGGTGGCTGGGTGTTGGATGGCTCTCCGGCCTTTTCTTTCACCTTTTTCTGTTAGCATATTATGTTCTGTTAATACCACAGGGTCTCCGTTTCTTAGTCTTTCCTCCCAAGCTCGGCCATTGTTATTCTTTAAACAAATCTAATCAGTTCATGGATCACAACTAGCTGGTGAGCTTTGGTAGAAACAGTTATAACACAGTTATTTAGGATAAAAAGACAACTTACCTTTTCTTCTTTACAACACTTAATAAGGATTAGCTTTTGGAAAGAACTTAATTCTGAAAGCCAAAGATCAATCTGTATGGAATCATTGTCCTGTATCATGAATTGCTCCTCTGTCTCCACCTGGAGATATCCTTCCCATTCTTGTGGGTTAATGGAAGTCTCAAAAGATCCTGGAAACATAATTTTTAAATATGCCTTAATTACAGTTGTTTTGACTTTGAAATTAAATAAATGCAGTTGGTAATTTAAAAATCTATGTATTTATTATCAGCTTTTCCTACAGATCTAAATATATCAATCTCCTCATACCCAACCTAATTAAAGAACAAAATATTTAAATTGGATGAGAAAAACTTCAACAGAATATTACTTACAAAAAGCAAAACTAAAGAAAAAATAACAGAGGCTAAATAAAAGGATGCAGAGAGATGCACTAACCAAATGCAAACAAAAAACTGAAGCGATAAGAGTAACATTGCATAAGTTAGAATTCAAGGCAAACATAATTAAATGGGACAAATCACATCAGTTGGATTAAAATACAAACCTCATAATAAAAAAACAGAATAAAATGAAACATTATGTCCCAGACAATAAATAGCATAAGAATACATCAATCACCATGGGAGGTAGAGGAAAAAGCAGAAAATAATAATTGTGTTAGGAAATAACATACCATTATCAGTCTGTGACAGATGAAGCAAATGGAAAATTCTGGCATATGTAATTTGAACAATGTAAATAATATATGATCAAATCAACATGCATAATACAGCTTTATGTCCTGATAAGCATAATACATTGTTCTCTACTACCCCTAGAATATTATAAGAAATAGGCTTGCATTTCACATAAGGGTTAGGATCCTACTTAGCTCTTACAGTGGTTATAACAAGCAGTAGGAATTAGCGTTGAGATTCCTCTAGGTAGAGGGTGCAGAGTATGCTGTGAGCCTCTCAGCAAGCCAACACAGCCAGTGATGAAACAGTGTCAAACATTAGGCTAAATAGTCGGCTTACATTTTAGGCTATAAAACTACTTTCTCCAGGTGGTCTGTTGGGGCTTTCCTCTGAAGGCCTAATAACAGCAATCACAGAGTTGTTGCCAGGAATTTAGTGACACCTAAGACCATGGCCCTGCAGTAGTGCACAGCTCTGCAAGACTTCTAGTTTCCATATGGAATACAGACCATTACATGGCATGGGACCACAAGGTCCAGCACACCACAGTGCTCTGTGATTGAAGGTGGCTGAAGCTCATAGGTACAGAGAACAGATTGGTAGTTGCCAGAGGAGGAGTTGGAGGAGTGGGCAAACTGGGTGAAGGGAGTCAAAAGGTATAAGCTTCCAGTTATAAAACTAAATAAGTCCTGGGGATGTAATGTACAGCATGATGACTACAGTTAATCATATTGTACATTTGAAAGTTGCTCAGAGAATAAATCTTAAAAGTTCTCATCACAAACAGATGAAAATTTTGTATGCATAGTGATGGATGTTAATTGAACATATGGAGTCTTGCATCCAAGAAATGTCGTATTCGGAATATTTTACATACTGAAGTCTAAATAAATTACAAAGAATCAATTTTATTCAGACTATGAATATAATTTATAGAACATAACTATTAATAAAAAGGATAATTCCAAACTATCCTAATTGCTTTCAAACAAAACAATATACTTTTAGCATTTTAAAGGGCTACGTATTAAAAGTTGTGGGGGAAAATTAATGTAGGATATTATAGTTCAGAGCAATCATTTCCCCTGGGGAGAGGGTAAGGGTCCTGTGAAGGCGTATGAGGAGATTCTGGGAAGCTGAGGCTGTTCCAGTGCTTGACTTGGGTAGTGGTTCATGAGAATAGTCAGTTTTTGACAATCAAGTTGTACAATTTTGATTTTGTGCACTTCTCTATAGGCATGTTACCCTTCAATAAAAAGGTTAAAAAAAAACTATGGGATGCAGCTAAAGCAAAACATAGCAGTAAATGTATATATATTTAAAATGTATATATATTTAAAAAACTATGGGATGCAGCTAAAGCAAAACTTAGCAGCAAATGTATATATATTTAAAATGCAGGAAACATGAAATATTGAAATTCATAGGCTAAACATTCAACTCAAGAAATTAGGAAAATGAGCCATTCACAATTTCTTAACAATAAGAAATTTCCTAGTGAAAATGACTGATATTGTAGAAAAGGTTAAAGGAGACATGTTAGGATTGATGAGCTGGTTTACAATACCCTATAGCAGATCCTTTTGCCATATTACCTAAGCGTATGGAAATAGGTTTTAACAATATATATTGTGTAAGTCCTGTGAAAACTGGAAGGGATTCCTCTAAGTCACAGCATGTGAACCACATGGGGGTAAGCAGCCAGGGAGCTTCAGGCTTAGGTGGGCGTTCCTATTATAAGAAAGAAAACAATAATGATTCATAAAGACAACCACAAAATAGGTTTTCACCTAGTCTAAGTGAAAAATCAAGCTCTAATAGCATGCTAAAAATAACCATTTACCTAGGACAAGTAATAAGACAATATGGTGAAATTGAAATGTTATGGAATCAATTCTATCTGTAGACCTTTGCTAAGAAGTGCAACTGATGTCTATTTCAGTGTCTTTGGTTATATTTTGCTTGCTTGTTTGTTTTGTTGATTAGGCTGACAGTGACCAGAGGGGAGAGGGGAGGGAATTTTAGGGGGAAAGGGAAGGGTTTGCAGAAACAAGTATAAAGCACACATGGACGAAAACAAGGTGGGGGGTTGGAAATGGGAAGGAGGTGGGGAGGGCTGGGATGGGAGTAAAAGGCAAAAACTGTACTTGATGACAATTAAAATAAAAAAAGAAAAGTGCAGCTGATGAAAGTTTTCTGGTAGATATTGCAGAAGGCAGTCAGTCCAGTGGATGGTTAACATTAAATCTCTTAAGTCTACTTCCAGCATGTTCTACTTTATATATACATATACATACATACATACATATATATATATATATGTAATCTTTATTATATTTTCCCATTACCACTCAGTCCCCTAATATCCCCTTCCACCTCAGCAATCACCACCCTGTTGTCCACGCCCACGAGGCAGCCTCTTTTTCAATGCACCACATAAGTCTCTCTCCACCTCCAAGTATTCTTACAGTTAATGTTTTTTCCCCCGCCCCCGGATTTAGTCTCCAAATCAGATTTCCAGATGTTCTCACCTCTAGGAGATGGGGAAAGGGGGAAAGCTGAGTAGAAGACCACTATCAATAGCAAGACAAGTGGCAGTCTTGTTCTAGCAGGGTTGAGTGTGTGTCTAAGCATTTCATAGGTTCCTAGAAATTTTGGGGAAAAGTATTAAGCTATCTGGTAGTAGTTCGTGAAGTACTTTCATGTGAGTAAACAGTTTCAAAAGAGACAGAAACAGCTGTGATTGTAGACTGAAACTCATTCTTCAAAAATTTGATGCATATTTGCTTGAGAAAACATACATTTTAAAACAGCTTTAATGAGATATAATTCACACACCACTTCCATTGACCCATTTAAAGCATGCAATCTAATGTATTTTAGTAAATTCACAGACATGTACAATCATCACCACAGTCAATTTTAGAATGTTTTATCTCCTCAACTCCCCAATGTACCCTTTAGCTATTACCTATTTGTCTATGCCCACCCGGCCCTGAAAAATGGCTAAACTGCTGTCTCTATAGATTTGTGTACTCTGACATGCTAAGGTCGGACCACCTGGTCTACCAGCCTCTGCCTTGCTGAGAATCCTCTCTGTCCCTGCTGCCCATCTCCAACCCTCCTATCAGTCTGGATGAATGTTTCTTCTTTAACTCCTTGGTTGTTGGACTTTCAGGCAGTCTGAATTTCTGGCAGTTTGGGTTGTTATTTCTTTTGAAATTGGTTGTTGTCCTTTTTTTGGTTGTGTGAGGAAGCAAAGCTTATCTACCTACCTATGCCTCCATCTTGGCAGGAAGTCCACATTCTTCTTTACAATTAAATAATATTCCATTGTGTGGATATAGCACATTTCGCTTATCCACTCAACAGCGGATGAACATTTGGGTTGTTTCTATCTTCTGGCCATTATGAATAATGTTGCTATGAATATTCACATACAAGTTTTTGTGTGGACATATGTTTTCACTTCTCTTTGGTATATATCTAGGAGTGGAATTGCTAAATCATATGGTGCTTCCATGTTTAATTGCTTGAGGAGCTGCTATATTGTTTTCCAAAGAAGCTGCACCAGCTTTGCTCTCACAAGCAGTTTATGAGGTTCAATAGCCATTGTAATGGGTGTGAAGTGGTATCTGCTTGTGGTTTTCATTTACATTTCCCCAATGAACAATAATGTCTACCATCTTTACATGTGCTTAGACACATCTTCCTTGGAGAGATACCTCCTCAGGTCTTTTGTCTATTTTAAAATTGAGTCATCTGGACTTCCACCAAGATGGAGGCGTAGGTGGAAGCACTGTGCCTCCTCCCACAACCAAGTTTAAAAACAACAAAGTTTTAGCAACAAAAACACAGACAAAACCACAGAAAATTGAACTTCACGGAAGTCTGACAACAACAAACCCTTCAGCCAAACTGGTAAGAGGGGCAGAGCCAGCAGCAGAGCGGGGTCGGGCAGGAAAAATCCACCGGACCAACTCGGGCGCGTGACCCAGGTGCACCAGCAGCCGTAGGCGGATCCCAGGTGTGGAGAAGCGGGCGGACCCGCTGAGGGCGCAAGGCGGCGGACTCACTGAAGGCTGACCATGGTCACACATTTGCATGCAGATAAACCGGTGAAGGAGGGAGTGGTGAGACAGACCCTGCAGGGCCCAGTGGCAGGAAGCGGCAGATGGGACTGCCATTGTTCTCTCTGACCCCGCCCCCACCTACAGCATCACAAATCAGCGACCTGGGGGGCCCGCCCTGGTGAACAACTAAGGCTCGGCTCCTCATAACTAACAGACACAAACAGATCAAAACATGGCTCAAGAAGAACTTAGAGCCCCAGAGCCGATAAATCTAAGCAATGAAGAAATAGCCAAACTTTCAGATGCACAGTTCAAAACACTGGTGATCAGGATGCTCACAGAACTGGTTGATTTTAGTCACAAATTAGAGGAACATATGAAGGCTAAACTAATTGAAATGAATGGAAATGCACAGGAAACCAATAGTAATGGAAAGGAAACTGGGACTCAAATCAAAGGAGTGGACCAGAAGGAGGAAAAAAATGACGAAACAGAAAAGAACGAAGAAACAATAATTCAAAAAAATGAGGAGAGGCTTAGGAACCTCCAGGACATCTTTAAAGGCTCCAACATCCGAATTATAGGGGTGCCAGAAGGGGAAGAGGAACAGCAACAAGTGGAAAACTTATTTGAACAAATAATAAAGGAGAACTTCCCCAATCTGGCAAAGAATATAGACTTCCAGGAAATCCAGGAAGCTCAGAGAGTCCCAAAGAAGTTGGACCCAAGAAGGAGCACACCAAGGCACATCATAATTATATTACTCAAGATTAAAATGAAGAAGAGAATCCTAGAAGCAGCAAGAGCTAAGGGGACAGTCACCTACAAAGGAGTTACCATCAGACTGTCAGCTGATTTCTTAAAAGAGATCTTACAGGCAAGAAGGGGCTGGAAAGAGGTATTCCAAGTCATGAAAACCAAAGACCTACAACCAAGATTGCTCTATCCAGCAAAGCTTTCATTTAGAATGGAAGGACATGTAAAGTGCTTCTCAGATAAGACCAAATTCAAGGAGTTCATCATCACCAAGCCCTTATATGAAATGTTAAAGGGACTTACCTAAGAAAAAGAAGATAAAAAAGATGAACAGGGAAAGGACAGCAAACTCACAGTTATTAACAACCACACCTAAAACAAAAGCAAACTAAGAGGACAGCTAGATCAGGAGCAGAACCATAGAAATGAAGATCATATGCAGGGTTAGCAACAGGGGAGTGGGAGGAGGAGAAGGAGGGAGAAGGTACAGAAAATAAGTAGCATAGATGGTAGATAGAAAATAGATAGGGGGAGGGCAAGAATAGTATGGGAAATATAGAATCTAAAGAGCTTGAGACACATGGTCATAAACTAAAGGGGGGAACCATGGGAGAGGGGATGTGCAGGGTGGAGGGGAATGAAGGGGGAAATAGAACAACTATAATGGCATAATCAATAAAATATATTAAAAAAATAAAATTGGGTCATCTGTCTTTTTATTATGGATGTGTAAGAGCTCTTTATATATTCTCAATCCATTTTCTGTCATTCTGTGGGTTATTTTTCCATTTTCTTGATAGTACTATTTGAAGCAAAAACATGTTCATTTAAAAATTTTGTTATTATTTTAAATTCTCACCTGAGGACATGTTTATTGATTTTGGAGGGAGAGGGAGGTGGGGAGAGAGAGAAAGAGAGAGAGAGAAATATTGATATGACAGAGATACATTGATCAGTTTCCTTCTATATGAACCTGGACCAGGCAGGGATTGAACCCATCACCCAGGTGTGTGCCCTGACGGGGGATCCAGCCTTCAATGTTTTTGGCATGTGGGATGATGCTCTAACCAAATAAGCCACCCAGCCAGAGCAAAAACATGTTTATTTTATTTTTAAATATATTTTATTAATTATGCCATTACAGTTGTTCTATTCCCCCCTTCATTCCCCTCCACCCTGCACACCCCTCCCCCACCATCCCCCCTTTAGTTTAAAAACATGTTTATTTTTGAAGTCCAATTTATTTTTTCTTTTGTTGTTCATGTTTTTGGTATCACATCTAAAAATCCATTATAAAACCTGTGGTCATGAAATTTTACTCGTCTGTTTTCTATTAAGAATTTAGGTCTTATATTTAGACTTTTGGTTCATTTTAAGTTAAATATGGTGTGATGAAAGGAACTAATTTCACTCTTGCATATGGCTATCCAGTCATCCTAGCACTATTCGTTAAGATGACTTCTTTTTCAATAAATTATCTTGGCACCCTTTAAAAAAAAACAGTTGACCACAATCATATGCTTTTATTTCTAGTTCCTCAATTTTGATTCCATTTATCTACATATCTGTCCTAGTGCCAGATATGCTGCTTTGAAGTAAGCTTTGGAGTCTGGATCCATGCAAGTCCATGTGAATTTTAGAATAAACTTGTCAATTCCTACAAAGAAGTCAGCTGGGGTTCTGATAGGGATGGTACTGAATTTATAGATCTTTTTTTAAATTTTAATTTATTTTTTTATCGATTATGCTGTTACAGTTGTTCTATTCCCCCCCTTCATTCCCCTCCACTCTGCACACCCCCTCCCCCAACATTCCCCCCTTTAGTTTATGACCACGTGTCTCAAGTTTTTTAGATTCTATATTTCCCATACCATTCTTGCCCCCCCTTCTATTTTCTATCTACTGTCTATGCTACTTATTCTCTGTACCTTCTCCCTCCTTCTCCTTCTCCCGCTCCCCTGTTGCTAACCCTCCATGTGATCTCCATTTCTATGGTTCCCTCCTAATCTAGCTGTCCTCTTAGTTTGCTTTTGTTCTAGGTGTGGCTGTCTTCAGGGGTATCGTCATCCTAACAATATTAAGTATTCAATCCATGAATGTGGGGTGTTTCTCCATTTATTTAGGTCTTCTTTTGTCTTTCAACATGTTCAGAGTATGAGAGGTGACCCCCCAAAACAGAATTTATTTATAAAAAATTGTGTGTTTATTCTTACATGTTTAAACTTCTGTCACCTTCAAAGTCCTCTCCATTTGATGCAATACACCTATCGAGACTTTTGTTCCACTGCTGAAAATAGTTTTTGAACTCGTTGATTTTGAGGCCTTTTAGTGTTTGTGCTGATATTTGTTTCACCTCTTCCACATCAGCAAAATGGTTCCCTTTGAGGGCTTTTTTTCATCTGGGAAACAAAAAATGTTGCTTGGACAAAGATCAGGTGAATAGGGAGGGTAGAACATGGATGTCAGGCCATTTTTGGTCAAAAACTGCTGAACATGCAGCATGGTGTGGGCAGGTGTGCTCATAAATCACCCACTGTAAAATGGGCAAATGCTGTGAAAGAGTCTTTAAAATAATTCCCTGAAGCCTAATGCAGCCTCTCACAACAATGCCAAGTGGTACACCGATGCAGATGGGTTCCTATAACATCCACCTAGTGGGTGAAACCTGCACTACTAGGGTCCAATCCTCCAGAAGAGAATTCTGTGTTTTGGGGGGTCTCCCTCTGAAGAATTTAGAACTTCCTTTGTTAAATTTATTTCTAAGCATTTTAATTCTCTTTGATGCCATTGTAAGTGCAATTGTTTTTTTTAATTTCATTTTCATCTTGTTCATTGTAAGTGTATAGAAGAAATACAAATTAATTTTGTATATTGATTTTATTTTATTCTATTTTATTTTAATTTAATTATTGTTCAAGTACAGTTTTCTGTCTTTTACTCCCAGCCCAGCCCACTCCCCCAGTGTTCCCCACCTCCCTCCCATTTCCACCCCTCTTAATTTTTGTTCATGTGTCCTTTATACTTGTTCCTGTGAATCCTTCCCCTTCTCTTCTGAAATTCCCTCCCCTCTCCCCTCTGGTCCCTGTCTGCCCATTCTGTATTTCAGTGTCTTTGGTTATATTTTGCTTGCTTGTTTGTTTTGTTGTTTAGCTTACTGTTAAAGGTGAGAACATATGGTATTTGTCTTTACCACCTGGCTTATACCACTCAGCATAATGCTTTCCAGTTCCATCCATGTCGTTGCAAAGGGCAGGAGCTCCTTCTTTCTTTCTGCTGCATAGAATTCCATTGTGTAAATGTACCATAGTTTTTGGATCCATTCATTTACTGATAGGCACCTAGGTTGCTTCCAACTCTTGGCTATTGTAAATTGTGCTGCTATGAACATTGGGGTGCATAGGTTCTTTTGGATTGGTGTTTCACGGTTCTTAGGATATACTCCTAGCAGTGGAATTGCTGGGTCAAAAGGCATATTCATTTTTAGTTTTTTTAGAAAATTCCATACTGTTTTCCACAGTTGTATATTGATTTTTGTACCTGCAATTTTGCTCAATTTTTAGTGAATTCTAATAAGTTTTTAAATAGATTCTTCAGTGTTTTCCATACACAAAATTATGTCTTCTGCAAATAGAGATAATTTGACTTCTTCCTCAAGTTGATGCCTTTTCATTTTCTTGCCTAATTGATCTGAGAAGAATCTCCAGAACAACGTGGAAAAGAAGTGGTTAGAGCAGGCATCCTGTCTTGTTTGTGATCTTAGAAGGAAGGAATACAGCTTTTTACCTTTAAGTATGATGGTAGTCGTGGGTTTTTGTACATACCCTTTATCTAGTGGAGGAAATTCTCTTCTATTTCTAGTTTGTTGAATGTTTGTATGATGAAAGGATGTCGGGTCTTGTCAAATGCTTTCTGTGTCTACTAAGATGATCATGTGGTTTTCTTTTTTTATTCTATTGGTTTATTGATCTATTGACATGGAGCACTTATGATAAAAATGGAAAATACTAGCATTAGGATATTAAAGCCCCCTTAGAAAAAATTATCTCCCTCTCTCCTTCTCTTCCCCTCTAAAGATAAATAAATAAGATCTTAAAAAAAAGATATTAGTAACTAAATAAATAAAGTAATTAGATAAAAGATATCTCCCAAACACATTTCTAAAAAACAGATGGACTTGGGCTTTGGAAGTTTAGACACAGGTTTGAGTCAGACTCTGTCATGCATTAGTTATATGATTTTGGAAAGTTCTTTAAGTTCTCCAAGCCTTGAGAAGACTACACCAGACTGTTAACAAGAGAGCTGTGAGGAAAGAAGGGCCTGACTGAGTCACCTACTAATAGCAGCAGAGTGAGGTGGGCAAGAGGACGAGTGTACAGACTGCGAGGTTTCAAATCCCAGCTCTGAACTTGATTAAGTACAGGTTTGTGATCATGATGAGTTCTTTCATCTCTCTGTGACTAATTATCTTATCAGCAGACTAGTGATAAAATTAGGAACTCATATAAGTAGACTAATGAGAGGAATAAATGGGTTGATATACTTCCATAGCAAGCCCTTTGTACATATTAACTGTGATTATGAAGACAGCAGTAAGCAAAGATTAATAAAATATGTATGCATGCAGGATGGGTGGTGGTTGGAGAGGCAGAAGCATCTGGTGGGAATGTCTTGCCTGGGCTTGACCTGAGAGCACAGGGCACTGGGAGTCAAGCAAAAGCATAAAGTCCAACCTCCCAGTGAAACACTGAGGTTTGAATCCTGGCAAACAGGTGCAGGTGTCATGTCTGCAGGGACAAGGGTAGGGCTTAATATTGGCAGAATGGAGTCAAGAGTTTAAAATGGGGCTAGGTGGGGATTGCAGGAGGTAGTTGGGGGGGGCAATGGCTTAATTCAAGCACCACCAGGTTGATGGGGCTGGAGCAAGTTAGATAAAAGGATGAACACAAAGGAAACTGTAGCAGAACTCGTATTCCAGTATTACAGAAGGTGGCAGTCAAATTATATTACTCCCATACTTTATAATGAAAGATGTATCCAGGAAGTAGAGGGTCATGATTTCACAAATATTGTTGCCAAATCTGTGAATTATAACTTTTATTATGCTTTAACTCCTCATATTTGTAAGGTGGTCAACTTTCAAAAACATGTTCACATTCTTCTAGCTCATTGGCTACTCCCAACATCCCTTTTCATACATCCCTTTATGCATCTCATTGCTGCATGAAGAGGATAAAGGTCACTACATCACACAGCACCCAGAGTCAAAGCTAAGCTATAGCCTGGGCTTGCTAGGCCCCAGTGCCCCCACACTGGGCCACACAGCTAAATGTATCACGATGGTAGGTGCTGGTGGGCTCTATCCAGAATAACATTTACAATCTAAACTTGAAACAGGTACCTTTTCTAATCCCACAGAACCTCGGAGAAAGAAATTCCATTCAGCATCAGTTAAGACTCCTTGCTGACGCATGATCTCAACACAGAGCATGAAGCTGTAGATGAGTTTATGCTGTTCAAAAAGTCCTCTTGCAACATTGACATAGGCAGTTAGGAGGGTCTGTTCCAGTAGTATTTCCATGCGCTTCTTCAGATCGTCCGCCCTCACAGAAGTTTCAATTGTCGTGTTGAACAACTATGGGAAGGAGAGCTCTGTCAATGTTTTGATTTCATTCGGTTTCTATAGAAGAAAAAAACCTCTCTGCTCCTCACCTCCCTCCCTCCTCTCATATTCAGTGAACAAGTAGCAGCACAGGAAATGGATACTCTATTATGAGAAAGACCAGAATTCACCCCAAATTGATGTGTGATACCTATTTTCTGCATTTCCCTGTCTCTCCCATATTTCAGAAATGGACCGACGCCAGACTCCTGACAACATCCACAAGGCATCATCTTGATGAGAGACAGAACGTTGAGAAGGGAGGTGAGCTGGCAGAACCAGTGTTTTCCTATCCTTGGCTCAGATGTGATAATCACTTTGGGGTCAGAGATAAAGGGCAAGATAAGTCATACACTCTTATTGGCCCTTCTCCAAGATAATTTTTAGGGTGTGTGAAGAATATGCCAGAATTTTCTTTGAAATTTAAGAAGGACCAGTTTTACAGGAGACTTCCTTCCTCCCTGTTTCCTCTCTGGAAATTCGAGAGCAGGCCTTCTGCCCTGGAGGTACCTCAAGTACTGAGGACACTGGGAAGGCAGCAGAGATGGTGGCATCGACGGCTCAGGCATGAGGCGCCATTTCCTGCAACCTACAAGTAGCATGTGAAGAAGATCTAAAAACTTCCAAGCTGCATCAGGAGGCTTGAGCAGAGCCTGAGTTTGTGGGCTTGTCTGGAAGTCACGGGGAAAGGGGAACTTACAGCAGAGACTGGGAAGGTTTCACAAGGACCTGGAGGGGTATGTGACTTCAGTCTCAAAAGATCTGCAGCACAAAGTGAGATGAAGCACATTGCTTTGTGTGGGCTTCTCTCTCCTGCTGGAGTCTGATTCCCAGAAGGCAGGATTGAAGCCTCACCCATTCCTGTCTTTCCTCATGATGCTGAGAACCATGTAATACTTCATTAGTGTTTCAGGAATAAAGAGTCTGTTTTTAACCCTCCGTAGAAAATCTGTTGAAACATTCGGTTTTTATGACCTTGGACCAAGTTTGGTTTTTCCTGCAGGCATCATCTTGTTTCCTACCCACATGAGGCATAGCAAATGTGTTGGGTACAAGACTGACACAAATTGTTAGCTACTCCTCCCACTGAGGAGTGGAGTCTAAATCCCTTCCTCCTGAATCAAGCTGGCCTTGACTCAGCTGACCAAGAAATTGCAGTAGAAGTGATGATGTATCACCTCCGAGGCTAGGTCTGGGGAGACCTTGAAGCTTTCACCTTGGTTTCTTGGAATGTTTGCTTTGGGGAGGCGCCCCCTTGCAACCCAGCTGCCTTGTTGTGAGAAGCCCGAGCCACATGGAGAGACCAATGTAGGCCACTGTCAACAGCCCAGCCATGTGAGTCAGCCAGTGTGGATGTCCACCCTACTCGAGCCTCCAGATGACTGTAGCCCCAGAAACAGAGTTCACTAGAGGTGGTGGCATTTAAGCTGGGAGGGAGGGCATTCTGAACACAGGGAGGGCCACAGACATAAAGCTCCCAGCGAGTCTGGGGAATGTAAATGGTCAATTTGGCTGCTGCAGGAGGTAATGGGAAGTGTGGCTCAGAAGACAGAACAGTCACAGGTTGAACATGACTTTGGAGTGTGAACTTTTTGATGGGTAATATTGGTAAAAATCCATTTAGGATCCCAGGTGTGTGGAGCAGTGTTTTGAAAACTATGTATAGACTGGCCTGGCTTCCAATGCGAGAGCCAGCACCAGCTAAAGGTGTCAGGGCCTTTATCAGGAAGCAAAGGTGTGCTGCAGGGAAACACAATACACCTATAATTCTCCACTGTTTTCTATTGTGAGTGGCATATGCGGAGAGGCCTTTGTTGAGTTGTGCTGTGGGTATGAGCACAGATGATCAGAGAAGCAAAAGAAAGCTAAACCACTCTGCATTGAAAAGACAACAATATAGACAAGAGAGGAGCAGGAGCTGGTTGATGGGAAAACTGAGATGGTGAGGCTGGATGTGGGTGTGCTGAGACGGAGAGATCATGGGTAGCTGAGAGAAATCCTGGAGGTAAACAGAGGGACCATTGGGGGAGGGGTGGGGTGCTTGCTAAGGTGTGCTGTGTAATGAGTGATGCAAACTCTCTTTCTTCCCTGGAAATATTCTGGTGAACTGACAATGCTTGCAAAAGATTTGTGACACTGAATTTGCTTCTGGGAGACATGCAGTGCTCCCTTTGTCTGGCACAAAGAAGATGACAGCTGGAAATACTTTATTCATGACACCTCACATGAAATTTAACTGTGAGTATGAACTCAAGTAGGGAGACCATCGTAAAACAAGAAAGTCTTACAGTAATATGATAAAAGTGGGAAAAGAACAAAGGAAAGTTCCTCTAAATAAAAGCCTGGGATGGGAAGATAGCCAGATGTATAAAAAGTTCTGGAAAAAAAAACACAGACCAATTAATTTGCTTAAGTGTCAGTGCTGTCAGAGACCTGAGGTAGGGCATGATAAACACTAACAGTGGACAGGAAGCTGGATTCCTGTAGAGAAAGTAATAGCATGGAGCTGTGGCTCTTAAAAGAAAAAAAAAAAAAAGGAAAGACAGGCAAGAAGGAAAACAAGCAAGCCAGTTAGTCGAGGAAGCCAAGAGGAAGTCTTCCTTTCTTCTTCCTTGTAGTGTTCTGAGCACACTGGGCACTCCCATCTTTGGGAAACATGGCAGGTGGAGCTGCTTTTGTACAGGACCTGAACCCAAACTCCTGGAGGATTTAACCCGACAAGCAGACTCATGATTATCTGAGGCAAGAAGAAACTTAAAGGAAACTCAAAGGAAAACCAAAGAGATAAATTTCACTAACAACAATAACACTACACTTACCTGTTTAAAATATTTTAATGAATACTGATACATAGGATCTATTTCTGAGAGGCTTGCGATGACGAAGTACATAACAGAGCCTTGAGTGGCTATTGGACGATACTTCTCACGAGCAATGTTTATCATCATTTCAGTGGACTCTGCTTCCTTCAGCCTGCTTTTAATGGCACCAGATGTGATCTGAATAAACATAGGAAAACAAGTTGTTAAGGGTCTATTTAAAAAAAAAAGATGGGACTTCTGGCCAAGATGGAGGTATAAGTAGACACACTGTGCCTCCTCACACAACCAAAAGAAAGACAACAGCAAATTTAAAAACAAAAAACAACAGAACTGATAGAAAATCAAACTGTATGGAAGTCTGACAACCAACTAGTTAAAGAAGAAACATTCATCCACACTAGTAGGAGGGGCAGAGATTGGCAGTTGGGGAGGAGAGGACTTGAGATAAGGCAGTGGCTGGAGGACGGGACCAGGTGGGAGGTGGCTTGCAGACAGGTCAGCCCCACCTCTGAGTGCAGATAAACTGGGAGGAACAACTGGGGAGTGAGATAGACTACACAACCCAGAGGAAATAAAGCCTCAAAGCTTCTGACTGAAAACACCTTTGGGGGTTGAGGTGGCAGCGGGAGAAACTCCCAGCTTTATAGGAGAGTCGGTTGGAGAGACCCACAGAATACTAGAACACACACAAACCCACCCACCAGCGAATCAGCACCAGAAGGGCATAATTTGCTTGTGAATAGCCAGGGAAGTGGCAGAGAGAGGAGCAAGTGGCACTGTTCCCTCTTGGACACCTCCCCCACATACAGCATCACAAGGCAATGATGTGGGTTGCCCTGCCTGGTGAATACCTAAGGCTCCTCCCCTTACTACATAACAGGCACTCTGAGAAAAAAAATGGCCCAAATGAAAGAACAGTTCAAAGCTCCAGAAAAAATACAACTAAGTGACGAAGAGCTAGCATCAGATGCACAGTTTAAAACACTGGTTATCGGGATGCTCTAGGAACTCACTGGGTACTTCAACAGCATAAAAAAGACCCAGACAACCATGAAGACTGCATTATGTGAAATGAAAAAAAATCTATAGGGAACCAACAGTGATGGAAAGAAAACCATGACTCAAATCAATGGTTTGGAGCAGAAGGAAGAAAGAAACATTGAACCAGGACAGAAGGAAGAAACAAGAATTAAAAAAAAAAAATGGAGTGGTTTAGAAACCTCCAGGACATCTTTAAATGTTCCACCATCCAAATCATAGGGGTTCCAGAAGGAGAAGAAGAAGACCAAGAAATTAAAAACATATTTAAACAAGTAATGATGGAGAACTTTCCCAATCTGGCCAAGGAAATAGACTTTCAGGAAGTCCAGGAAACTCAGAGAGTCCCAAAGAAGTTGGACCCAAGGAGGAACACACCAAGGCACATCATAATGACATTAACCAAGATGGAAGATAAGGACATAATGAATTAGTGATTATAATGATGGGGTCCCCAGATAGATTGACTGAGTCTTAGGACTCTGGCCCCCTAATCCCTGAGCTGACCTTTTCTCCTAGAGTTAGGAATGGCCAAATGGGAGCAGGTAATTCAAATAGACTTGAAAAAATTGGAGCAGTACTTTTCTGAGACTCGAATCTGAACTACTTCTGAAACAGAAACACTAACACAGTATTCCCAGTTGCTCCCTGATTGCCTTGTGAGCAGTCCTAAAATGACCAGGGTTCACATAATGAAAGAAAAACGGTCACTGCCCAAAAGAGGTGACTAGAGCAATGCTGGAAAGAGGTGATACCACAGCCCGCTCTGGAATACCGAGGAAGACTGTATTTTCCTCTCTTTCCCCAGCATTCACATGTTAGCATAGGCGTAAGGAAACCTGGAGATGGAAGCTATAGTTTGTGAAGGGTTGTAAAGTGAAGTAAGCTGAAGAGTTTTTCAGTGTCTTAGCCGTTCTCTTGGTTTTCTGTATTTCGGTCTGAGGCCCAGGGAGAACCTTTCAGCAAGTGGGCTTTCCAAGATCCCCTCTCCGTCTCCCTCAGTCCTTCTGTGTTTCTGTCTGTTCCTGTCTTGCCTACAGTTGCATTTTTCTCAGTGGTGGATATCCCTGGGTTGGGAGATCCTTTGTCTCTAGAAAGTCAAAGGGTCTAGGTCAGGGACCATTAAAAAAAATCACTGTGGGGACCACTGCTCAGTATTTGCTGTCCTACAGGGAGAGCTAAAGGGGACCTTCAGGTTTCTGTCTAGACCCTCACTGCCCAGTAGAAATACAATGTGAGCCACATATATAATTCTAGCTTTCTAAGTTTATTACAAGTAAAATGAATTTTAACAATATGTTAAAATTGTTATAACCCAATATATGTTGGCTATAAAAACATATAATTCAAGTAAAAATTATTGAGATTTTTTTTTACATTTTTTATTGTTTTTGGCAGCTGGTATATATTTTTACACTGATAACACACCTTAATTCAGACTAGCCATATTCAAGTGCTCAATAGCCGCATGTGACTAATGTCTAGAGTGCGCACCCCATCCACTAGGAAAAGGAAGGGAGAGGCTCAGTACAGAGGTGTGTCCGGGAATCAAAGGCTCAAACTCTCCCTGTACTGACCCTTTAGAGACCTTCAGGGACAAGAAAGGGAAGAGCTGAGTGGGAGACCTCAATCTTAATCTCAACTGAAGCTTTTATATATGAGCAAAAAAAAAAAAAAAAGAAGTTGCTATGGGAGCAGATGGATCATGAAGACTGGCAAACAATTCTTTGTTCTTTATGGAGCTTAAGGCCTTGACAGTGCAGAACCCTGGGTTAAAGTGAAAGCAAAGTGGACACTTCTTTTTGCCAGGGAATATTAGAAGACTATATGCCCCAGTTGAGTTTAGTAACTACTTATAGGTATTATGCCCTGGTGCAGGGCATAATACCTATATGCAGACTTAAGGCTTCAGCAATGGTTAGGGAATATGATACATATTTTTAAATGAGGGTTTTGGGAGTTTAGGGGAGTATAAACTTTGGGCGGGAAGTGGCAGGAAATACAGCCCAGGATCTATCAGTCCTATCTTTGCCCTATAGAAAGGCTATCTCCAAGGCAACTCCTCACAAACATAAAGAAACTAGCTTACAGATAAAGAAGGCAGGCAGAACACATGTATTAACCTTTATTCCCTGCTGAAACCACAATAAAATGATAGTAAAGGGATTTTTAAAAAACAGTGCAAACCCACAAAGGAGAAATGGAAGAGGAAATATCAATACAATTTTGAGAACTGGAAAGCAGACAGAAGAGTGGCAATGTCTTCGCAGACCCAGGAACATGGATTCCTAAACTGGCAATGGGGAGAGCCAAGAACTCACTCAGTTTATAAAACAGAATCCCCCTCAAAGGCTGAGTACCACTGAATGTGGGAAGGGCCTAGAATGAGAATTGGCTGATAGACTCCCAGGTCATCTCCTTACACCACACAGCCAGGGGATTGTCCCTTCTCTACCTTGGCTGAAAAACAGAAGTTTCACCCTGAGGAAATTAAAAGAGAGGAATTTTTTTTTTTGATGGAAGAAAATGAGGCACACTTGATGGCCAAATTGAGAAACCATATTGAGAACAGAAAGATTAGGTAAGTGTATGCATGCTGGGTGCTAAGACTGAGCTTTTCTCCTCTCAGCCTCCCAAAATACCTACAGCCAGATCTTCACACTTCCAGGCAATGTGAACATTGGGTGTTTACCTACCATCAGGATATAACTACAGAGGGAGGCTGGGGGATGGGAAGTATGTGTGTGTCAGAGGTTTAGATAACAGTTAATGTAGAAAAAGAAAAACTCAACTTGTGGTCAAGATGATGGTATAGGTAAACATGGCTTGCTTCCTTTCACAATCACATCAAAATTATCACTAAATTATAAAACAACCATCATTCAGAACCATCAGAAATCAAGCAGAATGGAAGTCCTACAACTACAGAATTAAAGAAGATACCACATTGAGCCTGGTATTAGGGGTGGAGATGTGGGACAGTTGGTCCCACACCCATTTGTGGCAGATAAAAATTAGGATAGATATCTCAGGAGTGAGGGGTCCCGGCCCCACACCAAGCCTTCCACCCCAGAGTTCCAGTGCCAATGTGGTTCACACTGTTTTCCCCACCCTGGTGATTCCTTGAGGCCTGGCCACACCCAACTCTTGGGCCCACCCAGGCTGTTTCCAGTGGCTTTTCCATACAAATGGCTAGTCTTGGTCCATCTGTCAGATTCTTCTAAATTGTCTCACGCAAGCAGTGTCTGGCTTCAGCAAGCTCCATACCTCTCACAAAGTTGCCCTAGGCCCAGCACTAGCAGTAGCCAGCTTTGGTTCACAGCTTGGCTTCTCCTGGGCACCTCTAAGTCCAGCACAAGTAGCAGCCATCTGTAGATCACTTTGTAGCTTATGCTGTGGAACTCCAAAAAGAACATAGGCAGTGGCTGATCTTGGATGTGCCGATAGCAATCATGGTTCAGCTACAACAGGAGGGTGTACACAGCCCGCAGAGGGAGTGCACCTTGAGTACCCAGCTTGGGTAATAGGGGAGGCTGTGTTAGTGGACACTACAGGGTACCTACTATATTAGGCTACTTTACCAAGCCTGGGAGATGTAGCAGCTCTACCTAATACATAGAAACAAACACAGGGAGGCTGCCAAAATGAGGAGACAAAGAAACATGGCCCAGAGAAAAACTCCATGAAAAGAACTAAACAAAATGAAGACAAGCAGAGTTTAAAAAACTGCTTATAAGGATGGTCAATGAACACAGTGAGAAACTTAACAACATAAAAAATATTCAGTCAGAAGTGAAGGAGGATACACTAATGGAAATAAAGAACAATTTATAGGGAATCAACAGTAGAGTGGGTGAAGCCAAGAATCAAATCAGTGACTTGGAACATAATGAAGCAAACAAACAAACAAACAAACAAACAAAAAACCCCCAACCCTAACCAATCAGAACAAGAAGAAAAAATAATCCAAAAATATGAGGATAGTGCGGGAAGCCTCCGGGACAACTTCAAGCATACCAACATTTGCATCATGGTGGTGCCAGAAGGAGAAGAGAGAGCAAGAAATTGGAAACCTATTTGAAAAAATAATGAAGGAAAACTTCCTTAACTTGGTGAAGGAAATAGACATGTAAGTCCAGGAAGCACTGACAGTGCCAAGCAATATCAACCCAGAGGCCCATACCAAGACACACCATAATTAAAATGCCAAAGATATTTTGGCAAGAAAAAAGCACTTAGTCACCTATAAGGGAGCTCCCATAAGGCTGTTAGCTGATTTTTCAAAAGAATCTTTGCAGGCTGGAAGAGATTCGTAAGAAATATTTAAAATGATGGAAAACAGGGGCCTATGGCCAAGATTGTTCTACCCAGCAAAGATCTCATTTAGAATTGAAGGACAGAAAAAGAGTTTCCCAGACAGGAAAAAGCTCAAGGAGTTCATCATCACCAAATCAGTATTATATGAAATGATAAAGGGTCTTCTTTCAGAAGAGGAAGAAGATAAAAATATGAATAATAAAATGCAATAAATATACATGTATCAACAATTCAATCTAAAAAACAAAAATGGATAAACAAACAATAGAAACAGAATCACAGATACAGAGAATGTTTTGATGGTTGCTGGATGGGAAGGGGGGATGGGTGAAAAAGGTGAAGGTATTAAGAAGTACAAATTGTAGTTACAGAATAGTCATGGGAATATAAAGTACAGCATATGGAAGAGAGTAGCCAAAACACATATGCACGGCCTATGGACATGGGCACTGATGTGGGGATTGCCCAATGGAGTGGGTGGGGGGCGGCTGGATGGAGGAGGTAGAGGGTGAAAAATTGGGGCAACTGCAATAGCATTAACAATAAAATGTAAATGAAAAGTAAATGTGCTAGGCAGTAAATAACAATAAAGCTGTTTTTTGCTTACTAAAAAATGAAAGGAAAAACTCAAGAAGTAGCAATATGAGTCTATTATTTAGAGAAAAGATGTAAAAACCCAAGTCACGAGAGCAAAAAGGAGATGAAAGTAGTTGTCTCTATGAAGAGAGTCATGGGGGGTGGGAGTGGTGGGCACAGGGAAGGCAAGGATGTTATTTTTTTTCATAACAAACTTTGCAGAAATGTTTTATTCTTTAAATAATTTTCATGTAAAACTTCAATAAAAAATAACTGGGTTAACAGCCAACTACCAGAAATTAAAAAACCCAAGGAAGAATGAATGAAAAGAGGATAAAGAGCCCTATGAACAAATAAGCAAGGAGAGTTAGGAATTGGGAGACCCAAGATTACCTTTATTATTATTACTGAAATCTCCTGAGACTCTACAATATAAAGCATAAACTGCTTCTGACATCAATAAAAGGCAAAGACCATGGGTACTTGTACTCCCCATCAAGGGATTTTTAAGAAATTATTTCATGTTCCTCATGAATAGATAAAAATCATTTTATAAGTTGTTTTACTAGTATACTTAAAATTAGGATTTGAATTTTAGAAATAATTTAGTGTAGGATATACATTTCATGTAAAACTTTATCTTACTATCAATACACTTTTACTGAGCACCATTTATAGGCACTAGGCTTAGTCCTTGGAGGAAGAAAATGATGAACTTTTCACAGAGCCCAGTACATACAAGTTAACAACCTAACAGAAAAGTTAAGCCCTGTAATTAGGTACTAATGACATAAGGTAAACAGTGAAAAGTGGTGTAATAGAGATCCAGATAAGGTGCTACAGGTGTTCCAGGGAGGAAGAGATTTATTCCAGCTGGGAATATCAGGAAGGCTCCCTGGAGGGGGTGACATTGATATGAATATATAATTATGTTGTTCCTTTCAACTTATATCTTATTCCAGTTCTTTACATTACACGTTTCCTTTGGTGCCAGCCAAGCACATGTGTACCTATGCCCTGGCAGCCCAGGTGTGGCTGCCATTCTTGCTTTAAAAGACTTTGCAGAACTCTCAAAGGCTGTAGCTGTAACTTTTGAAGTCATCCACTTTTATAAATACTAAAAATATTTTACTTGCCTTTGAATCCTGAAGTGTTTCAATAAGATCTTCATTGTCCAGAATATTTCCCTCAGATGTAAAGAGCATTTTCAAGATTTTCTCTTCAATAGCTTTCAGCTGGTTTTTGTCAGTGTTGATCCTCACAATGAGCTTAATTCTTTGTGCTTCCAGCTCAGGTTTCTCAAGTCGCACTACATCACTGGAAACAAAATTTGAATACCTACATTACAGCTTTGCCAGTGCCCTAAAGGTGCATATATATAATTACCTAGCTGAGAACTACTGCAACTAGACAAGTCCTAATGCACAAGGCCCCTCTTTCGCTGGGTATATATAATGGTTATCCACTGAACTACATATTAGTTCTGATTCCTTAGATTGTATTTCAAAACCTACACTCTACCACAGTTTTTGCTCACGTTCTCTTAGGAAAACTTGCTCAGTGCTGGATCTCTCCAATCAGTCATTTTCTGTCTCTAATGCTTGCTTATACCAGGCTGAAATAGTGCCTGGAACATTCGTTGCATACCAACATGGGAGATTCTGAAATCCCACCACCTCCCTGAAATGATTCTTGATTGCGTGTAACAAAAGGGCCTTACTGCTAGCTGTTCTCCCCCACTCCACTCACCAAACATGTAAACTTGTGTTTCCCTTTACTTGCCCTCTTATAATTTGCGTCCAGCCCTGTTTGCAGAAGCCAATGCTATTAAGCATCACTTTGCGTGAGGCATCCTGCTAAGAGTTTTATGTGCATTGTCTCTTCTAATCCTTTGAATGCCCCTGTGAAGTGGGCCTGGTGGCTATCACCCTAGCTTGCAGATGAGTGACAGAAGCTAGGGTCATTTCCTGAGGCGCTGTGGCTTTGAGAGGCAGAACTGGGCTTGTTTCTGAACGGGCGACCTGAGGGCACATGCTATTACCCACTCTGATGAACTGCCTCATGTAATAACCCCTTGTTTGTTATGTATGTGCTGAATACTGAAACGTTAAAAATTATTATATGAAGACCATAAGAAATCATCACTGCAAATTCATTTGTTTAAAGAAATTTTTCAGAAGAATGGAGTACAAAAGACAGCCTGGGGAGTCTGCACCCATGACCGAGTCTCAGTATTTCCCCTGTTCTTGTCAGGGCACTTCTGCTTCTTGCCCAGGCAGCCTAACATTCAAAGCTTCGTGGCACAGCCAAACTTGGCTCTCTGTGGGAATAAACTGGTTTGTAAGATGTAACATGTCCATAAAATGTGGGGAAATACCCTCTGTCTAGAAGGGGGTTAGCTTAGCAGAATTCAAGCAAGGTAGCAGCTGGCAGAATAGATTCCTAAAACAAACAGGGAAGACAGGCTTAAATGCATTAGCGATTACAGGAGAAAATCAAGATAACCTTAACTTGAACATAAAGGATTATATTGATTTTGAATATGAGTCTAATTATGTTTCCCTTTAAAGTTAATGAATACACATATATATAATTAGTTTTTAAGCAACATCAATGTTGTTATTTTAATAAATATTTAAAATTTTTTACCTCCTAAACCTCTTGGCTAATTTGGATGATTAATATAAATAATCCATAATCTCATTTTTGGGAAATGGAGATTTAACACATACACAGCATACTGAGGGAGGGTTTTTTTTTTTGAGGTAGACAATTGTAGGTAAAATGAAATACACTGAGAGAGCACCTAGGAACAAGTGAAACAGAAAAGGTATATTTGGGAGTAGCAGGTATTTTTTTCTTCCCCATAATAGGGAGCAGTGAGTCTCTAGAAACCATAGAACAACTGACTTCATTTAATTGCTCAGGACTGGAAACCCCGCTTGAGAGGTAGAGACAAGGCCAGGCTGCAGGCCTGGCCCAAAGAGTAGCCGAGAATTAAGAGCATGTCCCTGATCTCCTTGAGGAGACTGTGGACAGGATCGACAGCTGTGAAAACTGATGAAACAGGAAAGAAACTTGGCCATTTACTGTGTCTTTATGACAGAGGGTTCATGAGTGATGATGTCTTTTTATGCATTAAATTTTTCTTTGTTAAAATTTCTTAACAAAATATCAGAAACCCCTTCCTCCTATTTATACCTTAACAACTGATCCTCCAGGCCTGATTTGGTTACAGTGAAATTGATGATGGTGACTTTAATGCACACCTAGAAAAGAAGCACAGTGTCCATGAAAATGCTTATATTCAGACAAATGAAATAAGTGCATACTTTATTAGAACATGGCTCCTCCTTATTACCCAGCTGGGTATATCTCAGGTTTAATTGTGAACATGCCCACCCATGTCCAAACACACCAAGCATACTATGTTTTACAAAATCTTAATATAATTTTCCCTGCCAGGGTGGTGACAGTTTGTTTCTCAAATGGGACAGTTACAGGTGAGCCAGCAAAGGGTTAGAGAGAAGTAGGCCTATAGAATCAGTGGCTTGAGTTCAAGTTCCAGGTGCACCTTTTAGTAATGTATGATGTTGCACAGGCTATTCACTCAGCTGAGCTTTAGTTCTTCATATTTGAAAACTGGGATGCAATAAAAACTCATTAGGTATTCGTGAGGACCAATTGAGGTAATAAAATCACTCAGTTACAGTAACTTTTACATAGTATGTCCTAGTTAAAAAGAAGATATTATTGATAATAGAGCTTTACATATTTTGCCTCATCATAATATTTTATGAATAATTATTACTATATTATAATATTCTGGCATTGTTTGAATAAGTCAACAACAAAAAGAATAAATGTAATAAGAGTAGGTGTTTGTCAAGTGTTTTACAAGTTATTCCTATTTAATCTGCACAACAAGTCCCTGAAGTAATAGAATGATTGCCTACAGCGTCGAAGTTAGGGCTGGGTAAGGTGTGCGACGTTCCCTCCCAAAAGTTAACTGAGAAATCAGAGATTGTAAGTCGGCACGTTGGTCACTTTTCTAAACTCAGAAACGGAACTTTGAATATGCACTCTGGCAGCAGCTGTGCAATTTACCCCTTGGAGGCTGATATGGGAAATGCCAACGTTATTCAAGAAGTGCGTTGATTTCATTCAACCTGAGCACATCTACGAAGACAGACTATGGGAAAGTCAGTAACTAAATTGAAAATGACGCTATTCGAAGGGATATATTTAAAGATATTTTTTAAAGTGTGTCTGGATGGGGGGTGGGGGTTGGTGAGGAATAAAGTTCTGATTTGTGAAGTCCCTTCCCTAATTGCCTATTAGAGTCCTGTTAGAGAAGGGGAGCCCTGCTGTGGCTGTGCCTGGAGCTGTGGGGTGGGGGTGGGGCAGGGAGAGCCCCTCAGAGCCCCTTCTGCGGGGGAGGAAAGGAGTCCCAGCCACCTACATTGCTGTTGTGCCTGCCCTGGGCCCTGCAGCACAGGAGTGGAGGTTCTTCTGGGGCCTACCATGGTGTGTATGGAAGCGGGGTTCATACAGCTCCCTCAAACAGTCTGAGGGCATGAGGAAGGGGACAAGACAACTTCTCCCCCTGAACTCCAAACCCAGACACACTGGGCATTTGAACTGTGATTCTCGGATGCTGCCAGTTACCAGGGCTTTCAAGCAGACAACCTCTTTGTTTGGGGCTGGATGCCATGGGTGTCTGTCCACTTAAAACATCGACAGCCCCCTCTTCCGTACACTCTCAGTTAAACTCTGATTCATGTATCAGCCACAATAAGTGGATACAAATGGCCTTGTCTGCAGGAGGGAGAAGAGTGGTGAGAAGGGAGCGGTTCCCTGTGATGTGAGAAGCAGCTGGGGACCAGAGGGAGATGGTGAGAGGAGTGAAGCGGTGTGCAAGGTAGTGAGGCATGGCCTGGGACTGAGCTGGGAGCATCTGAGTCCCAACTAGATAGCCAGCAAGAAGGTGATTGGAATCTGAATCAGGACTCAGAAGAGGAGTAAGAGTGGAGGGTGATGGAGGGAAAGGGGCTTTGGAGGGGAGGAGGGAGCTGGGAGAGGGCTGCTCTCCTCGGCTGGAATCCACCGCACTTCAGAGACCCATCACCATAATGGTCCATTCGGCCTGGAGTCCCAGACCCACAGCTCATACCTCAGGCAGATAGTGCGGGTTCGGCAATTTGGTCGTCATATAGAACCTAAAATTTTTATCATAATCAATGTCTGAGTCTCCGAGGTGAATGAGCAGTCGTCCACCACTTACAAAGGTCTGTTTCAAAAGAATGGGTTCTAGAGCTGGATCCAAGGTTTCTTTAAGCTTAAAAATTAAAACAAAAGTACGAAGAACGAGGTATTAAAATGGATGACATCACAGTCTGCCAAAAGCCGCTGAGGTTTCCTGCTTTGCCAGTGCTTGGGTGAGCCTGGAACTTATCCCTCATCCAGCCAGCTCCTCGGATCCAGCCCTCCACCACCCCCTCACAGTGCTCTCGGACACCCAAGTCCCCCGCCGCTGCTCCAGGGCGACATAGCCAGAACTACCCCCAGGACTCGGGGGCTGCCATCTACCACCAGATCAACCTGGAGCTCTATGCTTCCCACGTCTACCTGTCCATGTCTTACTACTTTGACCTAATGCTTGGCATTTTCAAGGCAGCTAACCACCCACACCCTCGATGAGGCCTGACGATCAGTGGTGTCAGAAAACAGCCCAACCCCATCTGTTTGCTCAACAGATTGCTCCCAGTGTGCAAGGGAGGATACTGTTTAGGAAGCAAATCAATCGGTTTGACTAATTTGAACATGGATCTGACTGGTGTCTTTAGCACGATGCAGATGTAGCATGTATGGGATTTTAGATGTGATCTGAAAGTTGGGAACTGGCAGGAGAAAAGAAGAGTGAAAAGCAAACCTCTTCCAGTAAGACAGGTAAACCAAGTCGGATTGAATTTTCAAGTGTGCGTAAGAAATTGCTATCCGTGAGCTTAATGATCTTTAAACCTCTTTTGCTTTCCTTGTTTCTTATCCAACGGTTTGCCTGTATGAGAAAAGCACAGAGTGGGGTATTTGATTTAGAGCTTTATAAATGGCTAGAAGGTGAAAGTTTTTAGAGTAAAGTTTAGAAGTTTTGTTTAATCTAGAAATAATTTTGAAAGGTAAAAAAAAGGTAAAATAAATTAAAATAAAAATACCACTCCCCCACAAATAAAAACATCTTTTAGGTCTGTTTGGAATTTTCCCCTTTTATTTCAAACAAATGAAGAAAAGACTCACCCAGAATAAAAGCTCATATTTCTGCTATTCAAACTTGTCTTTCTGCTTTCATGATTGCTCCTTTTCCAAACCCCACTTAGTATAATCTGAACCATGGGCTTAGGAGTCAGCTAGTGAGATTCTATAAATTATAGGTAGGCTGGCCATAAAACTCATCAGACCCTTACTTCATTTTAACTCCTTAGATCATATAGCAACAGGGACTATACAAGAATGAATTTCTGCTCACACAGAAAACAGAAAAGTAATGGTCAATCCCATAAACAAATCAATCAAAATTAAGTATGCAGAGCACTTGGACACTCCCCTTTTCTACATCCACAAGATGAGGGGCTTGGGCTAGAAGACTGTAAACTCCCTTTAGGTCTATGTCCCCAACATCCCACTAGTCTGTTAAAGTCCACTTATAGAATTTGTAATAGACAGCACACTATTAGGCAGGGCTAACAGGTTGCTTTTTATCTGAAGAAGCATTTGTTACGTACCTGATCTTGAGGATCAATCATCAAAGGCCATCGTCTCCCTTGAGTAACCAAAATGCCATTTTCTGTTGATGTCATGTCTCGGGGCAGCCCATCTGTGTTCCACTGCCGTATTTCGTAGGGATCACCAAGAATGCTGATGAGACTGAAGGAAGGATTGATTGGGATTTCCAGAGACTGACAGTCCTGGATCCAACACTCTATCAGCTGCAGAAGGAGGAAAGCTTACTTGTATAAAACAGGAACACTCAGTGAGTGAGGACACACACAAATGTTGGGTTAGCAGTGAATCCTGTCAGGCTCCCCAGGTGTCCTGGCATCAGATCATGGGACGTACGCAAGAAGTGAGCTAAAATCAGGAGGCCTGGGTCCTAGAACTAATACCATTAATGCGTTGTGGCTTTGGATGTGTCACCACCTCATCTGAACTTCAGTTTTCTCATGTGTAAATGACAAGGATCATCACAGTAATCCTCAATGAGGGGTTATTGTCCTTGAGAGACACTGGAAGTACATGAAAAAGTTGGGTTATCACAATCACCGTGGGAGCTACCTGCAATTAGTGGGTGGGGAGAGGAATGTTAGCATGTCACCTCCTCCTGCAAGTAGTAGAGTTGTCCACCACAGAGAACTGTCTGTCCCCCATTGGCACCACTGGCACCACTGCCTACATGGTGTCAGATGGTCCCTGAGCTCCTGTAGAGTCTATGGGTCCTATTCCTACTAGGTTTTGTAGTACAAAGGGTAAAATCTTTTTAGGAAGGCCTTTCATTAAAATAACTTGAAAATCATTTCAGATAGTTTACAGTCCTGCTCCGTCCCATTGACTGGCCCTTCCCACCAAGTCAGAACTCTTCATCCTGGCTGACTTTTGATGCCACATCTGATCATAATGGTAGGGGATGCCCTGACCCTTTTTCTTCCCCCAGGTTCTCATGCTGTGGAAGTAAGTAAGGAATAACTTTCTAAGGTGGGAAAGGAAAGGGGGGCGGGATGTGTTAAGGGAAAAGACTAGGGGCAGACCATCACTGGCTGACGAGAGCAGTGAACGACCGTGGCTGTATAAATATATGTTCCTGATGGAGAACCTCCACGGTGAATAGTCTCCAACTAAATTCAGAAAAATGACCCATCTCCTCCTCCTCCCACAGGCACAGTTTCAGCGGCTTCTCACCACTCATTAGAGAAAGTGAGTTTACTCACCAGCTGCCTATAATGGGCTGTGAAGGCTCCATAATAAGCCACACAGGCCGCTGCTATGAACACATTCCCGACGATATTGGATATCTCCTCATTGAATTTCTGGATGGTTTCTTCCCATCGAACTTGCTCATCTCCTAAAGAAGCCGTCAGCTTCCCTGCACGCACCAGACGCGCCTTTGTCAGGGCCATGGTCTTTGCTAGAAAGAAAATCAGGTTTTGTAATTTAACATTTTCCTAAAATATAAGATGTTTATTCACCTGCTTCTGCTTATGGCAGAATTAGCATTATTTAATTACTCTGGTTGAAGACAGCACTCTCTCTGCCCCTGTGGTATTTATTTTCGGTATCTAATTCATGAATTGCTTTGTATCACAATGCAACACGCCCCAGAGAGCTATTTTCATATATAGGAGTTGAACATGTGCAATATTCCAGTTCTTTTAATTTTGTACTGGAAGGCACTTAATGCAACAGTCTAATGGAAATATGTTCTACATCTTGAATGAAAGCTGAGATATGACTGACTGCCTCGAAACTCTTTCTATTTTTGAATATATTTTGGGCATTTCCTGACCAAAATATATTTTATGAGTTACTTACCCAGACTTTCTTTCTCATTCACACTTTTGTCATATTCATCTTGTAAGGCTTGTATTTGATCTTCCACTTGTTTCAGTAATGCTCGCTTTTCTTTTAGAGTAGCCATAGTAATATCAAGTTCAGCCTAATAAAATAAAATGAAACAAATATTTATTAACAGGTCTAAAAATAAGGTCAAATTTGCCCATTTAAAATGCATTTTTTTAAAAGTAGGATTTACATTTCCTTGTTAATGTCTTTAAAGAGTCTTACATAGTATACAAAATTAAAACAAATATAAACTTGAATAAACTAAGAGCACAAGCAAAGTGATGAAAGCAAAAAAAAATAAAGCCCAACAAAATAAATCATAGAAGGAACAGAGAAACAGATTTACCAAGCATCTGGGGTGAATTAGTTACTATATTTGGTTATCAGCTTTAAATGATGAAACAAATGAAATATTCACAGAATAGTGAAAACTGATCTTCCCTAACCAGTTCTCTGGAGCAGGGTGTGCAAACTATGGCCTGCAGGCCAGTGTCAGCCTGCTGCATGGTTTTGTGTGGTTTGGGGGCTAGTGGTTGAGAAAGAAATCAAAAGAACAGTATTTCATTACACATGATAATTGCATGTAACTCAAGTTCTAGTGTCTATAAATAAAGTTATACTGCAACACAGCTATGCACATTCTTGTATAAATTGCTGATGGCTGTTTCTGTGCTGCAAGGACAGACTTGAGTAACTCCAACAGAGACCTCACAGCCAGCAAAGCAGAAAATACTTATTATCTTAATCTTTACAGAAAATGTTTGCCAATCCCTGCTCTTATAGCCACAGCCCTTTCAGTAACCTGCTCCAATACATGACCATTCTCTGTTCTGCTTGGGACCTCACTTCCAACTGCAGACTGAGCAGGTTTTTATAACCTCAGGGCACCATCAAAGGTGGTTTCCACTTAGAAAGTGGAAACATAGAGCATCAGATCCTAGAGTAAAAGGGACCTCAAAGAAACTATAGACAATATGAATATGCTAAGAACTCATTTTCCTCTTATGCTGGAAGAGGGATGATTTTAGAGGTCATTTCTGAAAAAACAATTCTCGCCAGCTATTTTTTTAAAAATAAAAACTAATTTTCAAGAGATTGCTACTATCTATATTGCAAAGGGTCACAGTGGCTGATAAGGGGATCTTGAATGGTGGGTGATCATGGCCTTTAATTTTATAGACTATCACAACACAGACAACACACCTGTGCAGCACGGAGTTTTTGTCTCTTTGGTTCAACTTCTTTGAGCACCCGGGAGTACAAATCCATCGCTCTTACCCACATGCACATGGACTTACAGGCTTTGGACACTTTCTCTACTTTTTCAGGCACAAAATCAGGATTATTAATGTACTTTTGAAGCTTTGCCAATATTTGAGGCTTTATATTTTCCTTATCATATTCTAAAAGTCTCCTTAGAAAGTTAGAGTCACCAAGAAGTTGCTTTGCTGTTGACCAATCCGGCCTGAAAGACAGACATGCAAGTTAGTAGCATTGTAGTAAAGTAATATGAAAACAAAAAATATATTACTTTGAAAACATTATGATATTATCCCAAAAAGTGGGTAGTTTTAATCTTACTACTGTAAGCCCAGCAATTGGTAGTTATGCTGCCCACAGTTTATGGGCAGACAGGTAATTAGATGACTGATGTCTCATACTACCCAGTGTTGAGAGAGAAAGAATTATAAAGCCATAGTTTTAGAAATGTAAGTTATTATAGAAATAACAATTTTATTTTTAAAATGCTCCAGGCACTCACATTTTAACCTCATTTTCCTTAGTTTAGATTACTAATCTCCTGCTAGGACACTATAATCGCCTTGTAACTGGTGTTCTGTCTCTCAGTTAACCTCGCCTCCTGTGAACTTTTGCCAAATTTGTCTTTATCAATGAAAATCCGATTATGTTGAAAATGTTCCATGTTTCTCAGTCCCCTGTGCTTTACAGAGCTCCCAGGCCCTGCCAAGGAGCTGATCAGGGGGCCAGGAGGGAAGCCTGGCATGGGGGTGCTCTTGGCCCTCCTCCCTTGCTTTGATCAGTTTTACATAGAATAGTTTCCTATAAAATAATTTTTACTAGGAAAAAAAGATTGTATTACTAAAGAAAGTTTGATCCTATCTTAAAGAATCTCCAGGATGAAGTCTGAACTGCTTAGACCTTTCATGACGTAGTCACTGCCCTCCTGCCCAGCCCGGCCCAGCCTGGCCCATGAACATCAAAGGTCCCTGGGCTGTCCCCACAGTCCCACTCTCCACCTGAGCATGATTTTTCAAAACACCCACTCACATCTCCCGGGGGCACTCTTATCTCAGATTCCTAATACTACACAACTTTCTCATGTTTTGAAATTGAAAATTTTTATGTCTGTCTCCCCAGTAGACTGTATGTACCTTCCTTGTAGGGAGGAACTTTATATCTGCTATCGTCTAGCACAAAACAGATGTTAAAAAAAAATGCTTGTTTAGTCAATTTGTTGAATGACCGACCAAATCAATGAGAGGGAGAAGAGAATGAAAACTGAGAAAAATAGCAAAGAAATTTCACCAGGTGTTTTGGCAATAGATGATGCTGAGTTACTCACTTGGCATTCAAGAGAATGGAAATTGCTTCCATAACAGTCATGACCAGATCTGGGGGCTTTGTGAAAACTCTGATTTCAGATATATCTGCTTTATCTAAGGAATCCAGGGCTTTATTGGCAGCATCGAGTGCAGGCAGAGCTTCTTCAAGGTCTCTCTGAGCATCATCAGCTATTGCTTGGGTTTCTTCAGCTTTCACTTTTGCCGTTGCTTCATCTTCTTGCACAATGTTACGGACCTAACCATTGAAACACGACTGCTTAAGTGGTCTCAATATTTGCATTTCGATTCTTAAAAACAAAGCCAGTAATAATGAGTCATATTTTCCCCTTGGATTAGACCAATGATGAAAGAGGACCAGCTCTGCAGAATTTTACCCTCTCCTACGTCTGTCTCATGCTACATTGATACAATAATGGAGAAAAAGTTATTAGAATAAGCAGTTCCTTCTAGAAGAAGAATAGGTACTTTATATTGTTATACTTTTCTCACAACTCTGCCTGTGCTGCTCTTTGGGTTCACTCATTTTCATGGAGAGAATCAAGACTGATTTATGGAAGAGAGATTGTTTACAACATAGAACATCACTAACTTCATCAGTTATTTTAAAGATACAAAAAAATTTAAAAATTCAATCATTTGTCTTTGTTTATAAGTGATCAGTTGGTGACCAAAGCTTTCTCACCCACAATGCCAGGTTACTCAGTGTACCTGATCGGCATTCTCTTGATCCACTGCCAATTTGTCCATCAGGGCTTCAACATCTTGTGATTTTGTTAAAAGGACAGGTTCTAAAGCTGAAAGATCTAATTTCATTTTATCTACAAGTACGTTAGTTTCCAGTAGCCTGGTGAGACCATTCTTCACCCGGTCACGTGCCTAGATGACAATGAAAATATTTATTATAATAAGTATCATAAACTCTAAGTTTGCTGGCATCTCTTACTCATGTAGTATACTTTTACATCTCCAGACCTGGCATATTAGTTTGTAATACTAAAATTGCGAATATAAAGAAATCTTCAGGTAACAAAACGCCAGGAAATGACAGTGGTACATTCGCCACAGTAGGTCTGGATCTGTGACGCCTGGGCACTCACTGAGCATGCACATTGTGTTATTTTTATTTTGTGTGGTAGCCTGGTAACATGTTGAGTGAATGAGAGACAAGTTCAGATAGAAATTCCTGGAGGTCACAGTTCTGAGAGCTGTGACAGGAGAAAAATCCTGAGATGTCCTAAATTAAATTACAGCAGGCTGGAGGGTGGGAGGAAGAGATAAGGAAATTAATCAGTTAGTAGCTATGGATCTTAACTAACAAAAGACTGCTCATATTTCTGAATATCTGTTGAAATGTTTACTCAACGTCTATGTGGCTATTCAACGATTATCTAGCTGGCCACCAGGCACCAGCATATCTTGCTTATATGTGAACCTTCTAAACTGTTGTCTACAACCAATCCAAAAGCACCAAATACTTCTTGATGTACAATTCACTTATCCCAGAACTCTTCCGGCTTCCCTTTCTCCAACCCCTTTATCTATAACCAATGTAAATTCTTTAAAAAAAACTTACATCTTTCTTCCCAAAACTCATTGTATGAAAGAGCCCAATTTTCTCCCCCCAGCCCCGCTGCTGGTGGTTTAGACTGCATGTCCCAGGACCTGACCCTTTTTCTGGCTAGCATGTGGCTCAATAGACCCTTTCTTTCAAGACAACTTTCAGCCTCAAGTATTTTTTAAAACACTTGTTTCCTCAGGATGAAGAGCAGGCTGAGAATCCCTAGGGAGATAGAGCACTTTGCTTTGGTTGGTGGATCTAAACCCTGTTTCCCAGTGGTTGGAAACTTTTAACTAGGATCAAAGGGGTAGTATCTGGTAGAGAAGGCACCTAGGAATAAAATTTTTGAAGGTGAGTCAGAAAGCGTGATTCAAATAGTCAGGTTTCATAAATATCTGTCAACATTTTTTTACATTTGTCAGGTAAAAATCCACTGAAAAATATTTAAAATATATAAATGGTAAATGCTTCCATTTTTATTGTGTTAAAAATTTTAGGTCATGTTAATAGCCTGATGATGGTGGTGGTATTGGTGATGCTGGTGGTAGGGAGGCAGCCACTATTTTCTGAGTACCTCATATGCATCAGATCATATACCAAGCACTTCACAAATAGTCTTGTTTAAATTCCACAAGAACCTAAGAGGTACACATAGGTGTTTTTAACCTGATTTTCTACTAAGACTAGAATTTATAAAATGTGTTCAATATAGGAAGAAGCAGAGCATAGGTTGTACATAGTCTGCCTGACTCCGAAGCCTTTGCTCTTCACGGGAAAAATGGGCTCATTAGACTACCAAAACCCCATCTGTATTGCTTAACGAAAGTTTTCCTTCTTATTAAATACAGCAGAGATGACTAGTTTTTTGCTTAAAGTCAGGATAGAGGGGTCTTCCGCAGGTAAAGTGGCAAATAGACCTTCCACTCATTCTTGCAAAAGTTTTGAGTTCAAGCAATAAAAAAGTTTTTTTTTTATGGATGTTAAACTTACTGACACCAGCTGCTTCCTTTTCTCACTGAGCATGATCAGGTAGAGATTGATGAGTTCCAAGTAGGAGGTGGGCGTGGTGTAGTACCGTCTCCGGAGCTCTGTGTAATAGCGTTCTGCCATATTGGAGACACTTAGGTGAACATTCACACACATGAGGGAAAGCTTTACCTTCAGTTCATCACTTCCAGTGTCAATATTTGAGAAAAATGTCTTTGATACAGAGAGAAGGGCTTCTCTGGGCCACTATAAATAAAGAAACAATTAGAAAAATCTGTTCCTCATTTCCATAACATATATCACAAATAAGAAAAATGTATATCTCTGGAGGACTTTTGGCCAAGATGGTGGCATAGGTAGATACACTTTGCCTACTCCCACAGCCAAAGAAGAACAATAACAAATTTAAAAACAAAAAATAACCACAATTGCCAGAAAATCAAACTTTATGAAAGTCTGACAATGAAAAAGTTAAAAAGGAAACATTCATCCAGACAGATAGGAGGGGCAAAAATGGGTAGCTAGGGTGGAAAGGATGTGTGGCAAGGCAGCTGCTGGAGGACTGGGTGGGGTGGGTGAGGTGGCAGCTGGTGGAGTAGGCAGTCCCACATTTGTGTGCAGATAAACCAGGAGGAACAAATGGGGAGCCAGATAGACTGTGCAACCCAGGATTCCAAGAGGTGGGAAAAGAAAGCCTCACAGCTTCTGACTGAAAAAACCTATGGGGGTTGAGATGGTGGGAGAAACTCCCAGCCTCACAGGAGAGTTCATTGGAGAGACCCACAGGATCCTAGAATGTATATAAACCCACATACCCAGGAATCAGCACCAGAAGGGCCCAATTTGTTTGAGGGGGGAGTAGTGGAGGAAGTGACTGAAAGCTGGCTGAGAGCTGAGCAAGTGGAATTTTTCCCTCTCAGATCCCTCCCCCACATACGGCTCAACAATGCAGAAATGTGAGTTGCCCCACCCTGAAAAATACCTTAGTCTTTGCCCCTTACTGTGTAACAGGTGTGCTGAGACAAAAAAAAATATGGCCCAAATAAAAGCACAGATCAAAACTTCCAAAATAGAACTAAGTGAGGAAGAGATAGCTAACTTATCAGATACAGAGTTAAAAACACTGTTAATCAGGATGCTCACAGAAATGGTTGAATATGGTCACAAAATGGAGGAAAAAGTGAAGGCTATGAAAAGTAAATTAAAGGAAAAGGTACAGGGAACCAACAGTAAAAGGACAGTAACTAGGACTCAACAATTTGGAACAAAAGGATGGAATAAACATTCAAATAGAACAGAGTGAAGAAACAAAAATTCAAAAAAATGAGGAGAGGCTTAGGAACCTCTGGGATAAGTTTAAATGTTCCAACATCCAAATCATAGGGGTGCCAGAAGGAGAAGAAGAAGACCAATTGAAAACTTATTTGAAAAAAAATAATGATGGAGAACTTCCACAATCTGACCAAGGAAATAGATTTCCAGGAAGTCCAGGAAGCTCAGAGAGTACCAAAGAAGTTGGACCCAAGGAAGCACACACCAAGGCACATCATAATGACATTAGCCAAGATTAAAGATAAGGAGAGAATCTTAAAAGCAGCAGGAGAAAAGGAGACAGTTTCCTGCAAAGGAGTTCCCATAAGACTATCAGCTGATTTCTCAAAAGAAACCTCGCAGGCAAGAAGGGGCTGGAAAGAAGTATTCCAAGTCATGAAAGGCAAGGACTGACACATAAGATCACTCTACCCAGCAAAGCTATCATTTAGAATGGAAGGGCAGATAAAGTGCTTCCTAGATAAGGTAAAGTTAAAGGAGTTCATCATTACCAAGTCCTTATTATATGAAATGTTACAGGGACTTAACTAAGAAAAAGAAGAAGATCAATAACTGTGAACAGTAAAATGACAACATACAGTTATCAACAATTGAACCCAAAAAAGCAAAAGCAGAAACAAAATGAACTAAGCAAACAACTAGAACAGGAACAGATTCACAAAAATGGAGATCACATGGAGGGTTATCAGTGGGGAGGGGGTGGGGGAAGAATGGAAGAAAAGGTACAGGGAATAAGAAGCCTAAAATGGTAGCTACAAAATAGACAGCAGGAGGTTAAGAGTAGGATAGGAAATGGAGAAGCTGAAGAACTTATATGTATGATCCATGGACACGAACTAAGGTGGGAGAATGATGGTGGTGGGGGTAGGGAAGTGGGAAAAGGGGAAAAGGGGGAGAAAAAATGAGACAACTGTAATAGCATAATCAATAAAATATATTAAAAAAAGAAAAAATTGTAAAGCTCTGGAACTTTTTCTTACCTTATCCCCTCTTTCACCTAGTTAACTCCCACTTATGTCTATGGTGTTTAAGGAACTGAATGGCTGTGTTCATTAGAGGGGGTCTGGGTCTGCATTTGCTGTCCTTGGCACAGTGTCTGGCACATAGAAATTGTTTGATAATTATCTGTTGATTAATGAATAAATGACTAGGTGTCTCTTGGATAATTCCATGAATAAAATCACATACATTATGAGGACCTCATGTGCTCACTCTGTTTATTATGCCATTTGGACTTCAGGTTTATCATTATTATAGTCACTGTCCTGCTCACCTCAATTCCCTTGTTCCTCCATTGTTTCTTTGAGCTCACCTGAACCTTAGTCAAATGCAACTTGCTATTACCCTATGTGTGTGACTGTGCAGCTGAGCATGGCTGGAGAAAAACACAGCCATGCTGACTGACCTTACTTTACATTCATAGCAACTAGCTGGAGTGGGTTCTCAGTGTAGCCCACAAATCCTCCTGCATGTTCTAACGCAGACCTAATGTACTCTACTAATTGAGCATTTTACACCCTATACTACTTTCTCAGACTGTTAACACTTCCTCTTTTCTCTTCATTCTCAGCTGATGACCTTGATTCTCACCTTCAGTGAGCTCCCACCCACTGAATCTTCCCATCTACCTGCATTTGTGCTCATACACTCTTCCCTCCTTCCTGTCACTCTGGGGTAAGTTGTACGTGCTCTCTGCCCATGTCAGCCTCTCCGGTGATGACTCAATTCCATCCTTTCTTGTCTACTCAAAGGCATTGGTCCAACAACACTTAACTCTGCCTGCTGCACTATGAATATATTTCTTTTTTCTGGACCATTTCCATCAGCACACACACATGTGCTCTTTGTGTTTCTCACTTAAAAATACTTTTCACACACACACCCCTCCAGCTATTACCCACCTCCTAGTCTTCCTTTGGGAAAAAAACTTCTTAAAAGAGCTGAGTAGTCCCTCTTTATCTGTGGTGGACACTTTCCAAGACCCCATTGGATGCCTATAACTGCAAATAGTACTGGACCCTATGCATACTATGTTTTTTCCTTATCCATACATACCTTTTTACATATAGGAAGCACTTTAATGGCTTATCTTTGGCATATCCAAACTGCCAATATCACTGCTATTGTGCTTTGGGGCCGTGATTAAGTAAAATAAGAGTTACTTGAACATAAGCACCATGATACCTTGACAGTGGATCTGATAACTGGGACAGCTACTAAGTGACTAATGGGTGGGGAGCATACAGAGTGTGGATTTGCTGGACAGAGGGATGACTTATGTCTTGGGAAGGATAGAGCAGGGTAGTGGGAGATTTCATCACGCTGCTTAGAATGGCATGCAATTTCAAACTTACAAATTATTTACTTCTGGAATTTTCCATTTAATATTTTTGGACTGAGACTGACCCCAGGTAACTGAAATTGTGGAGGATGGATGACAAGTGAGACTGTGAATAAGGGGGCAATACTGTACTCATTGTCTCTGATTCCACTTGCCTCTTCTCTTTTAAACCTTATCTCCTGTCATTCCACTGAAATAGCTCTTGTCAAGATCACTGTTAACTTCTGCATTGCTAAATTCACTAGTCTCCTCTTTCTTTATGAATTCTGTTTTGCCTTTGTTTGATAATTTTCATTGTACCCCTTGCATATGATTGAATTCCTAGAAGGCGTTAAAGCAAATGCAATTTTACTCCTTTAAAATCAAGCAAGTCCAGCTTCTCAAAGAGATATCCTGAAAAGTCACCAACCTGGACAAACCAGTCGATGGTGCAGCAGTTCACAAGGGATGGGAACATCCGGCATCGGGACCGGAAGGCCTCCCCAACAGGGCTCATGCAGAGAACAATATGCAGCTTCTGACGGATTCTGCTAATAAAGTATTGAAACACCTGACCAAAAAAAAGATAATTTTTCTATTTGAAATAACAGTGAAGCAACAATGAAAATAAGTGTTGGTTAATGCATCTGAGTCTACCAATATCAATTAAAAATGTTAGTGAAGTAAGTATGTGAATTATTTTGTTTAACATCCATTCCAACCCCTTTCTCTCATGCAGACTGAAAATGACATTTTTCAGACTCTTTTGTACCTAAGGTTCTGGATGTGATGAAGGTCCTCCTCATCAGTTTGCTTTTACAGAGACCCCTTGAATAATTAAAGAAAAGCAGTTATACAAGGTTTTGTTCTGGACTAGAGGACCATTGGGGGAGAGAGACAGTGTGTAGGGTAGTAACTTTTGCAGGTGCAGAGTCTGGAAGAAGTGGTATGGACCTGGAGCCACAATTTACTGATGCGGCTCCTGATGGAGGAGGTCATTGAAAGGATGTAACTGCTGGTTGACCCATGAGCTGGCCCCTTTTCCTTGTCCTCAGATTGTATGGTCTGCCCCATGGTGGAAGCCATTTCAAGGACAAATTCTTCAGACAGCAACATGTTGAGACTATCTGGACAATATACATGACTGAAACCAGTAAAGAACTCTATATAAACTTTTAAGATTCTGGTGGGCAGGTATGGAGATCTATTTATCTTGCAGATGCCCAGGACGAAAGCCTTGTACGTCAGCTTCCTTTCTCATTAAGCCTGCTACCTACCAGTCAGGAGTGGTCTGCCTCTTTCTTCAGTCTCTCCTTGCTCTTTGTGTACAGGGGCCAATTTCAGATCCCCCCCCAGGAACTCCAAGGTTGCAAACCAACAGCTCCTATTTCAGCTGCTTCCTGATGGAGTGAAGGGTGCATGACTTTGGAGCTGAAGCAGCAGCCTGCTGAGTGGTTTAGGGCTCCCTGGCTCAGCAGGAATGGTGTGGCAGAACCAGCAGCTTCCTTGACCATGGACTTCTACAGTGTGTATTTCATATTCATTCCAAGGAATTCAGCCTGGAATCCCTTTCTGTGGCCCTCCCAATGACTGTATGCTTTGAATAAAGCCATTTCTTCTTATACTAGCTGAAGTCAACCCTGCTCTTTGTACCTATAAGCCCTGACCCAGCTTTGGAGAAAATTCTCATGAAAGGACAACAGAAAACATGAGTAAGAATGGCCATAAAGTTAAAGAAGGTGGGGAAAGAAAAAAAGTGGGGTAAATAAATAACAGTATATGGAACCCAGAGAAGTGCTGGAGAAATGAAGTGGACAGCAGCTGTGTTGAAAGATAGATAGATGATAGATAGATGATAGATAGATAGATAGATAGATAGATACAGAGAGAATGAATATGTGTTTCTATTTCAGTTGTGCCATAATCTTGCTGTTAAGCAAGGGAGGAAGGACACTGAGAGCATATGAAATAAGTTTGTGTTTAAAGAAGGATGAAAGAACCTGTACAGTTTGCACAAGACTATGACCTCAGTGGGGGCAGTAGGGTCTCTGCTTTCCATGTACTTCTCCGAGAGTCTGGTGAACCAGCGCTTTGAATGCAGGAAATAAAATATCAAGGATTACGAATGAAATCAATTATATTAAAAAATAAATTCTGTCCACAGACTCCTTAAGGAGATTTGTGGAGTATTTTTTCAAAAGGCTAAAGCAGGAACTTTTTGTTTCATAAAGCCGTATAGCCATTCTCAGATGTCTTACCTCATCCCTGTTGCCCTCGGAAATTCCAACTTCTTTTGCTTTTGGTCTGGTGGCTGCTAAAACCTGCTCCAGTTCATCCTTTTCAAATAAATTAGGCACTTCACCTGAGTTCAAGATGTTGTTTATATCTTCTAGGAACTCTTCTACTACAATCTGTGGAAGAAAGCAGAGTGATCACTGTAACCCATTCAACCTTTACCCTCTTCTACCTCCCCCACCCCACCCTCTTTCCCTCTTGTAATCAATATAGTGTTGTCTGTGTCTATGAGTTTTCTCCTTGCTTAGTCCCTTCACCTTTTCCACTCAGCCTTCTACTCCCTTCCCTTATGATAGCTGTCAGTCTGTTTTCTGTATCTACAAGTCTTTCTATTTTGTTGTTAGTTTATTTTGTTCATTAGATTCCACATATAAGTGAGATCATATGGCAACTGTCTTTCTCTGACTAGCTTATTTCACTTAGCATAATACTTGTTAGGTCTATCCATGCTGTCACAAAAGGTAAGATTTCCTTCTTTTTAACAGTTCAGTGGTAGTCCATTGTGTAAAGGTACCACTGATTTTTATCCACTTATCTACCAAAAGGCACTTAGGATGCTTCCAAACCTTGGCTATTATAAATAATGCTGCAATAAACATAGGGGTGTGTATATTCTTTTGAATTACTGTCTTGGGTTTCTTTGGATGTATTCCAAGGGGTGGAATTTCTGGGTCATAAGACAGTTCCATTTTTATTTTTTTGCTGAAACTCCATACTCTTTTCCACAGTGGTTGCATCAGTCTGCATTCCCACCCACAGTGCACTAGGGTTCCCTTTTCTCCATATCCCTGCCATTGTTTGTTGTTTGTTGATTTATTAAAGACAGACATGTTTACAGATGTGAGGTGGTATCTCATTGTGGTTTTAATTTGTAGTCCTCTGATGATCAATCTTACATCTTTATAAATGTTCAGTGAAATTCATTAGTGAAGCCATCTGGTCCTAGGCTTTTTCTCACTGGGAGATTTTTGATCACTGTTTCCCTCTCTTTACTAGCAATTTTTTATGTTCAGGTTTTCTTTTTTTTAAATATATTTTATTGATTATGTTATTACAGTTGTCCCGTTTCCCCCTTCATTCCCCTACACCCTGCTCACCCTCTCCCTCCCACATTCCCCCCTTTAGTTCATGTCCATGTGTCTTAAGTTCTGTAGCTTTTACATTTCCCATACTATTTTTGCCTTCCCTTTGTCTATTTTCTGCCTGCCATCTATGCTACTTATTCTCTGTACCTTTCCCCACCTCTCCTCCTCCCACTCCCCTGTTGCTAACCCTCCATGTGATCTCCATTTCTGTGGTTCTGTTCCTGTTCTAGTTGTTTCCTTAGTTTGTTTTTATTTTACGTGTGGTTGTTAGTAATTGTGAGTTTGCTGTCATTTTAGTATACATGCATTTTAATCTTCTTTTTCTTAGATAAATTCCTTTAACATTTCATAAAATAAGGGCTTGGTGATGATGAACTCCTTCAACTTGACCTTATCTAAGAAGCACTTTATCCACCCTTCCATTCTAAATGATAACTTTGCTGGATAAAGCAATCTTGGATGTAGGTCCTTGTCTTTCATGACTTGGAATACTTCTTTCCAGCTCCTTCTTGCCTGTAAGGCCTCTTTTGAGAAATCAGCTGACAATCTGATGGGAACTCCTTTGTAGGTAACTGTCTCCTTATCTCTTGCTGCTTCCAGGATTCTCTCCTTCATTTCATCTTGGCTAATGTCATTATGTTGTGCCTTGGTGTGTTCCTCCTTGGGTCCACCTTCTTTGGGACTCTCTGAGCTTCCTGGACTTCCTCAAAGTCTATTTCTTTTGCCAGATTGGGGAAGTTCTCCTTTATTATTTGTTCAAATAAGTTTTCCACTTGTTGCTCTTCCTTTCCCCCCTCGTACCCCTAAAATTCGGATGTTGGAACGTTTAAAGATATCCTGGAGTTTCCTAAGACTCTCCTCATTTTTTTGAATTCTTGTTTCTTCATTCTGTTCTGGTTGAATGTTTCCTTCTTCCTTCTGGTCCACTCGATTGATTTTACTCCCAGTGTTGTTTCCATCACTATTGGTTCCCTGTGCATTTTGCTTCATTTCACTTAGTGTAGCCTTCATTTGTTCATCTAGTTTGTGACTAAAATCAACCAGTTTTCTGAGCATCCTGATCACCAGTGTTTTGAACTTTGCATCTGATAGGTTGGCAATCTCTTTGTTGCTTAGAAGTATTGGCTCTGGGGCTTTGAGCTGTTTTTCTGCTTGAGCCATAATGTTTCGGTCAGGTCACACCTGTTGTGTATGAGGGGCGGAGCCTTAGGTGTTCACCAGGGCGGGGCTGTGATGCTGTATGTGGAGGGAGGTCGGAGAGGGAGCAATGGCATTTTTCTGGAGTTTTGATCTGTTCTATCATTTGGGCCATGCTTATTTGTCTCCTCATTTTGGCAGCCTCTGTTGTGTATTAGGCAGAGCTGCTCTGACCCTCTTAGTATTGTGTTCTGTTGTAGAAAAGGCACCTGTATGTTGTATGGGGTGGAGCCTTAAGTAATCACCAGAGGGCATGCAACTCAAGTTACTGGTCTGTGGCTCTGTGTGCAGGAGAGTTTAGAGAAGGGACAATGCTGCTGTCTGGCCTCTTGACACCTGCCTGGGACAAAGCTGTCTCTGAACACTCACCCATTTGCCAGTTACTTCACTTCTTCCCCATTAGGCACTGGTGCCCTTCCAGCTGTTGCGCTGCAGCTGAATCCCAGAGAGGGTGGGTCTGTGTAAGTCCTAAGACTATCGAAGCCCCTTTAAGAGGAGTCTCCTGAGAATTCTGCAGTTTCTTCTGACGCCTAAACCCTCAAACCCCACTTTTTAGTAAGAAGTTATGGGACTTATCTTCCTGACACTGGAACCCTGGGCTGGTTGGTCTGGTCTGGGGCTGGGATCCCTCACTCCTGAGGTATCCCTACTGATTTTATCTGCCACACAGGAATGTGGGGCTGCCCATTCAGTCTCCATGACTGTCTGTGCCACTCCCCATCTCCATGCCGCTCCACCTCTGTGAGTGTCGCTACATCTTCACCCCTCCTACCCATCTGGATGAATGTGGATTTTTAAAATACTTGGTTGTTAGACTTACATACAGCTGAATTTTCTGATGAATCTGGGTGACACTTGTTTTGTAGTCTAGTTTAAATTTTGCTGTAGGTGTGTGAGGAGGTAAAGCATGTTTACCTATGCCCCCATGTTCTAGATACTTTTTAAATTACCCCTTAATTTCTTCTTTGATTCACTGGCTGATCAGGAGAATGTGTTTTAATTTCCATGTATTCATGTATTTTTCAGTTTTCCTCTTGTTATTGATTTTCGGTTTTATGCCATTGTGTCAGAGCAGATACTTCGCATGATTTCAATTTTCTTGAACTTGCTGACTTATTTTTTGGCCTGATATATGGTCTATATTATAAAATGTTCCATGTGTGTTTAAAGAGAATGTGTATTTTTTCCCTGTTGCATATAACATTCTGCATATGTATGTTAAATCCATTTGATCTATCAGTGGTTTCCTTATTAATTTTCTTTCTAGATAGTCTAGCCATCATGAGAGTGGGGTATTAAAGTCCTCAATTATTACTGTATTATTGTTTATTTCTCTTTTAGCTATGTAATTTTGACTTATATATTTTACTGGTTCATTTTTAGATGTATAAATATGTATATTTACACAATCTCGATGGATTTACTCCTTTATCATGTAATGACTTTTTAAAAACCATTTTTAGTTTAAAGACTACTTTGTTTAAATATAGCTACTTCTTTTTTTGGATTCCATTACTTGAAATCTCTCTTCTATCCCTTCACCCTCAGTCTTTACGTGTCTTCAGGGCTAAAGTGAGTCTTGCAGGTAGCATATCTTGAATCTTGGTTTTTTTTTTTTGATGTTGTTTTTAATCCACTTAGCCATTCTATGTCTATTGACTGGGGAATTTAAACCATTTATATTTAAGTAATTATTAAGAGATAAGAACCTACTATTGCTATTCTATTAATTGTCTTCTGGATGCTTTGTAGATACATTGTTCTTGTTTTGTATCCTGCTGTTTTTTGTGTGCTTTGATGTCTTTTGATATCAGTATACTTCGACTTCTTTATCATGTTCTTTTGTGTAATTACTATAGGTAATTCCCTTGTGGTTACCATGAGGCTTAAATAAAATAATTAAAAATGATAACACTTTGTTTTCAACCGATAACAACTTAACTTCAACAGTATTAATAAACGTTACACTTTTAATTCTCCTCCTCTCACATTTTAGGTCATTGATGCTACAATTCACATTTGTTTTATCTATCTATCTATCTATCTATCTATCAATCAATCTATTTACATTTCCCCAATGACCAATAATGTTGAACATCTTTTAAAAATATATTTTATTGATTATGCTATTACAGTTGTCTTATTTTCCTCCCTTAACTCCCCTTCACCCTGCACACCCCCTCCCATCCACATTCCCCTACTTTAGTTCATGTCCATGGGTCATACATATAAGTTCTTTGGCTTCTACATTTCCTAACTATTCTTACCCTCCCCCTGTCTATTTTCTACCTACCATTTATACTACTTGTTCTCTGTACCTTTTCCCCCTCTCTCCTCCTCCCACTCCCCTGTTGCTAACCTTCCATGTGATCTCCATTTCTGTGGTTCTGTTTCTGTTCTAGTTGTTCGCTTAGTTTGTTTCTGTTTTTGTTTTAGGTGTGGTTGTTAATAATTGTGAGTTTGCTGTCATTTTACTATACATATTTTAATATTCTTTTTCTTAGATAAATTCCCTTAACATTTCATATAATAGGGGATTGGTGACGATGAACTCCTTCAACTTGACCTTATCTGAGAAGCATTTTATCTACCCTTCCATTCTAAATGATAACTTTGCTGGATAGAGCAATCTTGGATGTAGATCCTTGTCTTTCATGACCTGGAATACTTCTTTCAAGCCCCTTCTTGCCTGAAAGGTCTCTTTGGAGAAATCAGCTGACAGTCTGATGGGAACTCCTTCGTAGGTAACTGTCCCCTTATCTCTTGCTGCTTCTAGGATTCTCTCCTTCATTTTAATCTTGGCTAATGTAATTATGTTGTGCCTTGATGTGTTCCTCCTTGGGTCCACCTTCTTTGGGACTCTCAGAGCTTGCTATACTTCCTGGAAGTCTATTTCCTTTGACAGTTTGGGGAAGTTTGCCTTTATTATTTGTTCGAATAACTTTTCTACTTGCTCTTCCTCTTCCCCTTCTGGTACCCCTATAATTTGGATGTTGGAATGTTTAAAGATGTTTGGGGGGTTCTTAAGCCTCTCCTCATTTTTTAAAATTCTTGTTTCTTCATTCTTTTCTGATTGGATGTTTCTTTCTTCCTTCCGGCCTGCACCACTGATGTGAGTCCCAGTTTCCTTCCCATTACTATCAATTTCCTGTACATTTGCCTTTATTTCACTTAGTGTTGCCTTCATTTTTTCATAAAATTTGTGACCAAATTCAACCAATTCTGTGAGCATCCTGATTACCAGTGCTTTGAACTGTGCATCTGATAGGTTGGCTATCTCTTTGTTGCTTAGTTGTATTTTTCCTGGAGCTTTGATCTGTTGTTTCATTTGGGCCATTTTTTTTTGTCTTGATGCACCTGTTGCATAGTAGGGGCAGAGCTTTAGGTGTTTACCAGGGTGGGGCCACTCAGCCACTGGATTGTCACACTGCGGTGGAGGGATCCAAGCACAATGGTGCTTGTTTCACTCTCTGCTGGATTTCAGTCACTTCCTCCACTTCCCCCAAGCAAATTGGACCCTTCTGGTGCTGATTTCTAGGTGGGTGGGTTTGTGTACATTCTAGGACCCTGTGGGTCTCTCCAACGAACTCTCCTGTGAGGTTGGAGTCTCTCCCTGCACGTCAACCCTCACAGGTGTTTTCAATCCATGTTTTGAGGCTTTATTTCCTGGTGCTGGGACCCTGGGTTGCGTGGTCTGTCTCATGCTGCAGTTTTGCCTGGTTTACCTGTGTGTGCAAATGTGGGACCATCTGGTCCGCCGACTACCTCCTGTACCGTGCCCCTCCATGATCTGCCGCCTCACTGGGTCCGCCAGCTGTCGCCTTGCTGCAAGTCCTCTCTGCCTGGCCTCCAGACTCCACCCTTCCTGCTGGTCTGGATGAATGTGTCTACTTTAATCCATTAGTTGTTGGACTTCCATACAGTTCAATTTTCTGTCAGTACTGGGGTTTTTTTGTTGTTGTTTTAAAATTTTTGTTGTCCTAATTTTGGTTGTGTGAGTGAGCACAGTGTGTCTACGCACACCTCCATCTTGGCCCAAAGTCCCCTATAAATCTGATTTTAATTTTAATGTTAATTTAACCCTAAAATATAGCTGTTATTTTTTTTTCTTGAGTAAATTCTATTTCCCTAATTGACTTCACTTAAGAAGTTACTCTTATATTTACCTCTACAGAAACAGTTTATTACTTTTTGCTATCTACATCCTTTCCCTCAAAGAAAAGTTAAAACCTTTCTCATTCCCTTAACTTTCGACCAATATATACTTACTTAGAATTTAAAGGGTGAAACAGTAGATGGTAAGATAAATAAAAATGTGTTATAAAAGTCTTTTTTAAGGTCCAAGAAATTTGTTATCAGAGGTAACAAGTGCTTAAACTGCATCATACAAACTATTTAAGCACTTAGGTGATTGTACCACTCATACTTTCTTGTTCTTACCCTTTGGTTACTGAATATATACCTGTGTGTCCGTGAAGAGGAAAACCATATCCTTGTCATCTACACCAGCCAGTTTGTACAACTTCCTCAGGTCTTCATGAAAACTGTCATAATTATATCCCCGACTCAGTTCAATCTGCATACATTTGTAACCGCATATATGAGCTGCAAGCCTTGTAAGAGACTGCTTTCCTGTGCCTCCTACTCCAACGAGCAGGGCATTGCCTCTTTCCTGACGGATCATGCGGGCAATTCTGCAAGAAGCAAAGCAGAGAAAGATTTATTTCAAGTATACAGATGTGGCTTCTTCTCAGAGGGCCTGCCCCAGTGGGGAAGGCTGGTGGCCAGCCAAGTGTCATTCCTGAGCAAAAGGCCACAAGAAAGAGGAGCGTATTTCTGAGGTTTACAGTTGGTTTTCCTTATATCTATCTCTCCTCCATTTTCTTTAGGCTGTTAGCCTTGGTCATGAAAATTTAGAGTAAAGTAAATCTCTTCATCCTTCTTCAAGATGTGAAAGAATTTGTTAGGAGCCCTGGGTGATCTAGGCCATTACTTATGTTAACCATTATATTGGCAAGCCCAGATCTCCATTTATATGGATGAGCACGAAAAAAAATCATTGGACCTAGAAAAAGACATTGAAGTTCAGAAGGAGAGATCAACACTAAAAACCTAAAATGAATTAACTATAAGATATCAACAAAATTTTAGAAAATTTTCTGATTCATGTTAACAAGAATTTAAACAAAATTGAAACTGTGATATTAAAGTGAGTACTCAGAAGAGGGAATAAAATCCAAGTTTAGAAAAAAATATTATATGGAGATGAAAAAAATATGACCACCAAATTGAAAACCTTAATAGAAGATGAGCTTTGCAATTAGGATACTGTAGAAAATTGAATAGGTCAAGTAAAAAACAAACTTAAGGAACTTACCCAGAACTCAGAGAAAAAGAGTTAATGATATTAAAATGACAAGAGAAAACGGAAGATAAGGAGGACAGACCTGGGAGAAACAGGTGGGATACCAACGAACAGACAACAGGAATTACGGAAGGAGAGACAAGAGGGCACAGAGCTGGGTACAACAGTCACTGAAATGGAAAAAGCCACCAGAGCTGGGGCCACACATCTGCAGATGTCATTGAGGGCAAGAAAAAACCCCCCAAAAAACAAAGAGGAGAGGGAAAACACAAAATATTTTGTAGGAGATTTATAAGTATAAAATAAAGTGTGTGTGTATATGTATATGCATGTATGTGTGCATACATGGATCTATTTCATATGTGCAGACATTTCTACTTTCATATGCATATGTTAGACATAACTGAAGAGTTTGTGCACATTTAAAGAGCAGATGTAATAGATTGTTACCAAAGGGACAGGCGACTCCCCTTTCTGAGTGCTCACTTTAATATCACAATTTCAATTCTGTTTAAATTCTTGTTAACACGAATCAGAAAAATTTCTAAAATTTTGTTGAGAGGCCTCAGGCACCTGTTTTACAAGATGTCATTTTACAATGCAATAGTTACAGAAAGCAAGCTATTGCTCAGAGAGTAAGGTATCTGCCAACCTGTCTTAAAAGAGTCCTTGAAAATATATACAGAGCTATGAATAAAAGTTTAAAAATTCAAGAAAGGGGAAAATATTTCAGTGTAAAAGTGAGAAGTATATATGAAAGTCAAGTCCATATACTATTATTAAGATGATAAAGTAATGATAATGTTAATACATTTTTCTTTAAAAAGATACAAATATAACACCAATTTCTTTTTAAAATTATTATTGTCATTATTTACAATCTCATATTGAGAAATCTTGGGAGAAATAGAAAAGAGATTTAATTTCTTTCTCTTTTATAGGAAGTTTATGTATGTATGTATCTATATATCCATCTAGTTTTACTCATGATGCTGATAATTAGAGAAAACAAGGTTAAATTACTTGAAAAGGATAATGGCTCACTATAGTTTTAAATTATGAAAGTAAAACATGGTCACTGTAACTGGTGAGAGGAACCACTGCTGCCCCCCAACCACCCATAAACTCCATCACGAGGGCCTGAGTGCTATGCTGCTCTCTATGGGAACAGTGCATAGCACATAGTAGGGGCTTCATACATCTTTGTGAAATGAATTTATGTCCATTGACTTGTATGTGTACGTTTACAAACTGGAATTAAACAACACATTTTGCTTGTGATTGTTTTGCTAAACGTTGCATTACAGACAATCTCAAGCTAGTAAATACAGCAATAGGTATATCATAGTTCACTTCACCAGTTACCTAGTGATGAACATTTAGGTCTTTTTAATGTTTTGTTAATATATTAACAATATTAAAAAACATACCTTATAACTGCAAATAGAATCCTTTCAGAGTGTGTATGTGAGAGAGAGAGAGAGATGGAGAGCATGAAACAAAGAGGTTGCATGAAAAGCAAACAGAAAATAAATGAGGATGGCATAAATGTGGCTGTTGAAGCCATGTTTTAAAAGAAGATTTAATTAGTTACACGGGATTGTAGAGGCAAATGTATTAAAGGCACAATGTTTAACTATATGTGCCATGATGCAATTTGAAAAAATATATGCTTATGAATATGTTTGAAAGCACCGTACAATTTTAACAGTAGTTGTCTCTGGGTGAGGGGGGTAGAATTGTAAATGAAACTTTTCTGAATTTCTGTAATGAGTGTGTTTAGTATATGATCATAAAAATAATATTTTTAAAAAGAAAACAAAGTAGACATATGTAGGCCTTATAGAAACTATAAAAATGCCTTCTTTATGCAATAGTTACATCATTAAAGAGATCTTGGTAATATGAATGTTTAGAAATAAAATTATATTTATATAAAAAAAGGAGACCTGTCATTTCTTATTCTAAATATAAAATTCAGTACACTTTTTACCAAATAATATGTACTGAAGTACTCAACTTCTAAGGCACCTTAAAAACTGTGACTTACAGAACATGGGTTAAATAGTTCTACGTGCCCTCACCATGGGTGGTGGAGGATGGGATAGGAGCTGTGTCGCCTGAGCACAGAGCAGGGGTCTATATAGAGACTTATCAGAAAATGCTCCTCCAGGACAAACCACAGACTCCTAGGTCATTATTCAAGGTTTTCTCAAATAGAACCAAACATTCAAATTTGTCTCCACCTGCTTCGCATCCTCTCCTGCCACTCAGGCAGCTGCTCTTTCTCCGCCCAGACTTGGCGACACTGCTTTACACAGAGCAGGTGTCAGTGAACACTGGCCTGTGGGCCAGACCCTGCCCACTGACCATTGTTGTTTGTTTTGGGGCTTTTTCTTGGAATTTTAAACTATGAGCCAAAAGTTATTTTTAGATTTTTAAATGACAAAAAGTAATATGATATATGAAAATCTAATGACATTCTAATACTAGCTCCCATAAGCAAAGTTTTATTGGAACACAGCCATGCTCATTCATTCACTTGTTGAAGGTGGCTGCTTTCGTGTTAGAACGGCAGAGTTGAGTAGTTGCAACAGGGACAGCATGACCTGCAGAGCCTAAAATATTTGTTGTCCGGCTCTTTACAAAAGAGGGCCGTGGACTCCTTTCCCGTGTATCCTTTGCCAACAGCTCCCCCAGAGCAGCTAAGACCCAGAGACACCGTTTTCATCGTTCATCTCCATCACGATGCACTGGTGTCCTACAGGGGAGGAAGTACTGAATGTCACAGGCATCTTGTAATTCATGTTACTCTTGTATTGCTTAATTTATCATGCATTATGGTAATTTGTTATTTTCAACTGAAATTACTGGAAACAAATGATTTGTCCATTCTGCTCCCCAGTTTTATTTTTTCTGTCGACTTACATGTATCAGTGGATAGCAAACTCCCTCCATTTGAGAGTCCTCTGAAGTCACATTTTCCCAACTGTAGGAGGGGGAGATGGCTCTCCTATGCAGTGCCTCACATTTTCATTGAACTCATTGGTTTGCAAAACCATATAGGTTTCAAGTGTTCAACTCAGTAAAACATCATCTGCACACTGTGTTGTGCACCCATCGCCCCAAGCAAAGTCTCTTCCTGACCCCATCCCCTCCTTGGCCCAACTCCATGTAGCCCTCAGTGCCTTGTATTTTAATATAGAAATCTGTACTATCATTCTTGTACTGTGGCGACACGTTTGGGAGCATGTGATGGGTAAACCACCTGGTGCAAACTGCCCTTTGAAAGCATAGGCCTGAAGTAAAAAAATGTTTTCTCAGCTGGAAAAAGGGGGTGGCAGAGAACTTAAATCAAAAGGTCATCAGCAAATATAAATATAGTATTGGCTCAATCACTGAATATTTAGTAATTGCCCTAATATTCATGTTCATAATAAAGCCTTTCCATAGCTAATCGGCAGTGGGTGTTTAAAAGCCCTTACTTATGACAAATAGAAATTTATTTTCTCTAATTCCTAATCCTCTCTAGAAAAATAGAAAACACATCTACATCATTATTCACATGGCCGTCCTTTGTGTATCTGAAAACCAAACCTTCCCCATTCAACAAATGGCTTTTAATTTCCTCCTGTAATATTTTAAGCATATCTTGAGTAACCTGGTGATTTTCTTTCACAAAAGAAAGAAAGATTATAAATACAATTAAGCTGACTTCGCCTATCATCTGGTCTGTTCTCCAGGAAGTTTCTCGGAGCATAGTGCTGCAGTTATGTTTTTCTTTCAGGCTGAGGGCCTGCCTGAGCTATGACATAAAAGTTGTTAGGAGATGGCTTGTGGGTACGTTGAGAGGGGGACAGATGGGAAGTAAGTGGTGTTTTGACAACCCAGGGACAAACTGTTGCATAACACTGGAGCTGTGACAAACTGAATTAGAGTTAATTAAACAGCAGAAATATAGGGAAGGTGAAAGACTTGGTTTGCTTATGGTTTATTTAAAGAAAAGTCCTGGGGATTTAACTGTCAGTCTTAACAAGGTCCAACATTAAAACGTGGTTGACAAGGGGAGAAAACACAGCCATTAAAGTCTTGCTGCAGCACTACCCCCTGGGAAATCTTATCCTCACACACATTTTACACTGCTTATTCCACAGAGTGTGCTATCAAATCAGGGTATCACATTCTGAGGGGAACAATGAAAAATGATAAATTGCTCAGTATGTTGAGGGTGGAAATAATCTCTCCCAGGCAATAGTGAAAGATGTGGGATAATTATGCCTGGAGAAGATAAAGCTAACAGGAGACTGGTTATGATTTTCAAGCATTTGGAGGATGGTTATGAAAAAGGGTAGATTCCTTTCAGGTGGAGGCTCCTGTGGCAGAGTTAGGGTCAAAGCCCTGGATGCAACCTCAAGCCCACTGCTCGCTAGCTAGAGGACTTCTGAACAACTTCCTAATTTCTCTGTGGCACACAGTATTGTCCAAATATGCCTGCCAAATGTTCCTAGTCCTAACTGGTTTTGACCCCATCAAGAGACAGAGTCTCTGATCCTTTCTTGTGAAAGGACCTGTATGGTCCTGTATGACTCTGCTGGCTAACAGAACATAGTAGAAGTGAAGCCATGTGACTTCAAAAGCTAAGTTGTGAAAGGCCATTTCGTGTCTGCCTGGTTTGCAGATATTCAGACCGGATACCTAGGTGTCAGAGATCTCCCTCAAAGCAGGGCTCCCCAAACCCCAGGCCATGGACCAGTACCAGTCCATGGCCTATTAGGAACAGGCTGCACAGCAGGAGGTAAGTGGCAGGTGGGCAAGTGAGTGAAGCTACATCTGTATTTACAGCTGCTCCCCATTGCTCATATTACTGCCTGAGCTTCGCTCCCTATCAGATCAGCTGTAGCATTAGATTCTCATAGGAGCACAGATCCTGCTGCGAACTGTGAATGTGAGAGATCTAGGTTCTAGGTTGCGTGCTCCTTGTGAGAATCTAATGCCTGATGATCTGAAGTGGAGCTGAAGTGGTGATGCTAGTGCTGAGGAGCGGCTGTAAATACAGATTATCATTAGCAGAGAGGTTTGGCCGCACAGAGACCATAATAAAACAATTGCTCGCAGACTCATGTCAAAACCCTGTCGGTGAGTAGCAAGTGACAACTAAGCTGCATCTGGTGGCAGGCTCTATAGTGGTAAGTGAGTCGATGCACTTCAACTGTACAGCTGTATTTGGTGGCAGGCTTTGAGTTGGAATCTGACACTTATTTTAATCTGCATGTGGACTGCCATTTTTTATTTACCACTTCTGTCCACGCCTCTTTTCCACACTGCTCACTTGTCTCAGTCACAGTTTTGGTTAAGCCCACATGCTAACCCTAGCCAAAATGAGTGAAAAACAAACATTGCTGGAAAGCTTCCTTGAAAAGCTGGCAAGACACAGTAATAAGACAGCAGAAGACTCTAAGACTGCCAACAAAAAGAAAGCTGAATTTAAAAGAAAATATGAAGAGTCGTATTTTATGTGTTCATTGCAACTCATTTTATGAGTTCATTGCAAGACTCACATTCTTCAAGCCTACTTTGTGTAATATGTGGTGCTGGCTACCCAACAAAGCCATGGAACCTTAAAGAATGTTTCACCACATGGAGACCAAGCACCCTGCATTGAAAGACAGGCCTTTGGAATTTTTCAAAAGAAAAAAAAATGTGAACATGAAGAACAGAAGCAATTATTGAAGGCCACCACTACATCAAATGTGTCTTCACTGAGAGCATGATTTTTAGTGGCTAAACACATTGCTAAAGTGAAAAACCCTTCACTATTGGTGAAGAGCTGGTCCTGCCTGCTGGACATTTGTCGGGAACCGTCAGGAGAGGCTGCAGTTCAAAAGGTGGCATGTGTTTCTCTTTTGGCTCACACCATAATTAGATGAACTGATGAAATAGCAGAGGATACTAAGGCAGAATTGTTATAGAGGATTAATGGATGACTGTGGTATGCAATCCAGGTATGTTGCCAGCAAGGCAAGAATACTTGTTTTGTGTGATATATTTTTCAGGAGGATGTGCATGAGGATATGTTATGTGCATTTTTGTTGCTAACCAACACCACAGCTGCAGCACTATTTAAGTCTTCAATATCATGAAAACTGAACTGGTTGTTTTGTGTCAGTATATGCACGGATGGAGCAGCTGCCATGACCGGACGGCTTTCTGGTTTCACTACTTGGGTCAAAGAGGTCACTTCTGAATGGGAATCTATGCACTGTGTCATCCATGGAGAAATGCTGGCTGGCTCAAAAAAATGTCACCTGAACTTAACAATGTTTTGCAGGGTGTGATTTAAATGATCAACCACGTTAAAGAACATGCCCTTAACTCATATCTGTTCACACAGCTCTGTGAGGAGATGGATGCAGAGCACATGTCTTCTCTCACACACAGAAGTGAGATGGCTTTCCAAAGGTAGATCACTGGCCAGAGTTTTTGAGTTATGAGAGCTGCTCCAGAGATTTTTTTTTATAGAAAAACAGTCACCACTGGCAGCACATTTCAGTGATAAATAATAGGCTGCAAGACTTGCTTACATGTGTGACATATTCAACCTGCTCAATGAACTCAATCTGTCACTTCAGGGGAGAATCACAGCTGTGTTCAAGTTGGCAGATAAAGTGGCTGCATTCAAAGCCAAGCTGGCATTATGGGGGTGAGAAGTGAACATTGGGATTTTTGACATATTTCAAACATTAGTAGAGAATTTGAAAGATACTGAGCCAGGGCCTTCTTTCTCCCAGCTGGGTCAAGACCATCTACCTCAGCTTTCAAAAGAGTTTGAGCATTACTTCCCTATCACAAAAGACTCCGAACTGGGAAGGATTAGATCTGAAACTGATTTGTGAAAAAGCCAGGTGAACTGACTTTGTCCTAGAAGAGGATCAGCTGCTTGAGATCACAAATGACGGTGGCCTTAAAAGTATGTTTGAGACAACTTCAAATCTGCATATGTTCTGGGTTAAAGTCAAGGCAGAAATAGCCTGAGATTGCCACAAAAGCACTGAAAAGCCTGCTTCCATTTCCAACATCCTGTCTTTGTGAAGCAGGGTTTTCTGCAGTGGCAGCAACCAAAACGAGATTACGGACTAGACTGGACATAGGCAACACACTTTGGGTTGCACTGTCTCCTATCACCCCAAGAAGGGGCTGTCTAGTTGCAGGAGAACAAGCTCAGGGCTCCTACTGATTCTGCATTATGGTCAGTTGCATAATTATTTCATTATGCATTACAATGTAATAATAATAGAAATATAATGCATAATAAATGTAATGCACTTGAATCATCCCCAAAACATGCTCTGTGCCCTTAGTCCATGGAAGAATTGTCTTCCACAAAACTGGTCCCAGGTGCCAAAATGGTTGGGGACCACTGCCTCAAAGGATACTTGCAATGGATAAAAGTCAGACTCAGAAGCAAATGGAATCTACGATCCTGCATTCAACTTGTTTTTCTATAATCTTGAACCCCTCCCCTACATGCATGTAGGCATGCATGTAATCAGCCTTGTTACACTGTATGTGTATCTCTGTGAACATCTTAGACCCTTTCTTGTAATAATCCAGGGCATTTAAAATAGGCAGGAAACAATCTGGTAAGATTTAGCAAAAATAGTAATCCTGAGGGGATTCTACAGAAAGTTCATGCATTTATATTTAAAATATATCAAAAATAAATTTAGCAAGATTTGGTATAGACCTTTGTCTGTCTAGTAATCTACAGAAAGGGTTTTGTACAACTTAATCTTCCTTTTGATATAAAAGAAATTAGATCAATGCATTATTGGGCATCCTATAGCACTATACCTTGAAACATGTTCTATAGCATCCTGGAAGAACACCAACTTTACTTCTTTGGGATTTGTAAGGTTATAGTCATCAAGATAGTCCTGTAGAACATTTGCAATTTTCTCCATATCAGGTATGTCATCATAAATCCGATCAGACTTATCTGCTCCAAACTATGAAATGATTTATGGGAGAAGAAACAAGTTGAGTCAATTCTGAGATTTTATATATATGAAACATACCTGACCTTAGGAGAGAACATTATTTTATCTATGTTGCTATTTAGTCATCTGCTTACATATACACTGGGAGGGCTTTCAAAACAAGGGGACTGGGACAAATGAAGCACAGATTTTCATAGATAAGTGAAAGTCCACTTCATCTAACTTCTTTAAGTAGTACATTTTAATTTCAATTTTGTTTGCAATAAAATTTACACAGGAGCCCAGAAATAGGTTTTGTATTGTTCTTATTTACCTTACTCTGGTTTCATAATTTTGCTCTTAGGCTGTTGACATCAGTAAAACTAAAATGGGTTCAAAGTCATGCATGCAGACTGCTATGGTTATAAAAAATCATGTCAGAATCATATGTAGTTTTTGTGCAGCAGTCATCTAATTAAACACATCGTTGAGGATGAAATGTGGTACAGACCATAGGGAACTGAGGTCTTGTTTGGACCTACTGATGATGCCTTTTCTTTGCCGTAGCAACCACCTGGGGGGATTTTTATTTGAAAACTTTGACTACAGTGCATGTGGGCAATGCAAGAAGAGCCCATCTTTTCCTCTGCTTTATTCCCCCATTTGCTAATAATGTCACTGGAAGCACACAGGAAATAGAATCACCACCTGAAAGCGAATTTTGGACTTTGTGTTTAATAAAATAGATTTAAGAAACATGAACAGTGAAAGGACAACAAGCTCACAGTTATTAACAACCACACCTAAAACGAAAGCAAACTAAAAGGACAGCTAGATCAGGAGTGGAAACATAGAAATGAAGATCTCAAGGAGGGTTAGCAACAGGGGAGTGGGAGGAGGAGACGGGGAGAGAAGGTACAGAAAACAAGTAGCATAGACAGTAGATAGAAAATAGATGGGGGGGGCAAGAATAGTATGGGAAATACAGAACCTAAAGGACTTGAGACACATGGACATAAGCTAAAGGGGGGGGTAATGGGGGGGGTTGGGGGGGCAGGGTGGAGGGGAATGAAGGGGGAATAGAACAACTGTAACAGCATAAACAATTCAAAAAAATAAATAAATTTATTTAATAATAAAAAAAAAGAAATGAAGATCTCAAGGAGGGTTAGCAACAGGGGAGTGGGAGGAGGAGATGGGGGGAGAAGGTACAGAAAATAAGTAGCATAGACAGTAGATAGAAAATAGATGGGGGGGCAAGAATAGCATGGGAAATATAGAATCTAAAGGACTTGAGACACATGGTCATAAACTAAAGGGGGGTAATGGTGGGGAGCGGGGGTAGGGTGGAGGGGAATGAAAGGGGGAATAGAACAACTGTAACAGCATAATCAATAAAAAAATAAAATAAAAAAAATATTTTATTTTATTATTTATTTTTAGAGAGAGGGGAAGGGAAGGAGGAAGAGTGGGAGAGAAACATCAATGTGTGGTTGCCTCTCCTGTGTCCCCTACTGGGGACCTGGCCTGCAACTCAGGCATGTGCCCTGACTGGGAATTGAACCAGTGACCCTTTTCTTCACAGGCCCGTGCTCAATCCACTGAGCTACATCAGCCAGGGCAATAAAATGAATTGTTTATGTTTTTCATCTGTCAGGGTTTAGCAGAGGGGTGAGGCATAACATACATATACTGTGAAGATGAGGCAATTCCTGTGTTTTAACAGCATTGATGGAGAGCCTGTTTCATACCTAGTTCTGCTCAGGGATTTAGGGTGAACAAAGCAGACAGATACTAGGAATGTTAAACCCAAACAAGAGTTGACTTGTAAAACAAGATATCTGTCTGTCAACAAAGATAGGGTGGTTAGATGAAAGACTTATTCTAGGCAGGTCGAGACGGTGAAATTAGGGCTCAGGTGTGGATGTTATTGGAGTGACAGATGAGGAACTGAGTACGAGGAAATTTTGCTGCTAATTAGAGCTACTCTGAAATGAAGAGGGCAGTACTGCTAACAAATGAGCTTCCCGTCACTGGAAGCATCGGAGTGGAGGCTGCACAGGCACATGCGGTATGGCATGCGGTACGTGGCGGTCCAGTGCTGAGTTTAGAGACTACACCTCCTCACAAATTAAATGCCTGGTGGGTCTCAGATTCAAACTGTTATCAAAATGAATGTAACTAGATCAGGAGTCAGCAATATTTTCCCTTAAAGGGCCATATAGTAAATGTTTTAGGCTTTGCAGACCTATAATCTGTACTCTGCCTTGTAATGCGAAAGCAACCATGTAAATAGTGCAATATCAAGTGGAATTTCATGGCTGTGTTCATATAGAACTTTACAAAAATGGGCAGAAGGCAGATTTGGATGATGGGCCATGGTTTGCTGAACTCTCATCTAGATCTTTGCTCTTCATATGTGCAAAGTTCTTGTAGAATTTGAACCTGAACTTTGTGATCTTCAAATTATAAGAATTATAATAATAATATCCATATCTTTATAATCTTCAAATGTAGTCATTAGAACATACTTGCCTTAATGAAATCTCCAAATATGATGGGCTTAGTCAAAAAATATTCCAAGCCAATTGCAATTCCAAAATGTTTGTCTGTTCAAAAACCAAAATCAATTTTAATATAATGAAAAGATTAAATCCAGTATTTTAATAATAAATATACAAGATAATATTAGCTTTTACTTTACTTAGAAACCTTAAGTATTATAAATAAAACTGAGAGAAGGCCATCTTAATACTGTACCACTTTAGTTTGGTTGATAGTCTCTCAGATTTAAAATTAAGCACACTTAATATTAACAAGCATTTTATTAATAGATATTGAATACATATTAATAAGAAATACTTTAGAAATATCCTGGCTTCTTATCAGACGAAATGCTGTTTCTCCTATATTCTCTCTTCTGCTTAAAATTCTGTACTGAATTTGAAATATTAACCCCTCTTGAATTTCAATACAATGAATTTGATAATATTTTATATATTTATATATTTGAGTCATTGAAGAAAAAACTTTTACTTAGGGGAAACTAAAATTCACTTTGTTTTATCTTATGTAAGCTCATTTTAATTTTCCTTTATAGAAACCAAATTTCTATTAAAAAAAAGAGAAAAAAGAGCTAAATAAAGATTGATATTTACTGGCCATTTCTGTCAAAATAGCATGGAAATAGTGCTTATCTTCATTATTAATCAGGCGATCATGGAAGACCCTTTGACATTCATGGCAAAAGAGTCTAAATATCTGTATTTCTTCTCTTATTGTTCCTGGGTCACACTGGAGTATACCTGTTTTTGAGAAAAAAGAAAAAGAAAATTCTACATTTGTGGAATATATAGTATTAGTTTTATGAACTAGAAGATCCTTAGGCCCAATTTTATCCTCACACTACCAAAAATGGGTGTTTCCCTAGTGGATATGAACAGAGAATAATAGAGACCTCATTTTTTGAAAGCAAAATCGATTACCCAACAACATGTTTTTCCTTGCTGTGTGATGTTCCTTTACTTGAACATGTGACATGGCAGATTTCACAGTGTAAGCAATGTTCATGTCATTACTACATTTCGTTGTAGTGTGTTAAGTGAAGAGTGCCATCTTTAACACATATTTTCATCTAGCAACTTCCCCTCCACCCCTGACCTTTAAACTGTTTTCAAAATATCAGTTTCCTCTCTTAACCTTCTTCTATGTTCAGTCCTCATCAAATTTTGCTGGTCCTTTGGGCTTCTGCTCAAATTTTTCTGAGTATTCTTTGTATTTATATAAATTATAACTGCAAACATAGTTCTAATAATTTCAAGTTACAATGAAAACAATGATGTAAAGAAATCCAGGAAGTGCTCATTCTCTACAGGGACCCTTCACATGGGACTCCTCCCAGTGTGCAGAGGAGGATGGGTGATCCCTGCCATGTGCCCGGTACACACAGCTGGCAGAGGGTACTATACAACATAGCTGGTGCCTTTCATGCTGCTTTGGCTAATAGGGGATCTCTGAAGATAATGTTACATTGCTTTTTGCAGCTCACATTGTGTGCATGTGTATATGTGTGATATATTTTCCTTGAAATGGTTAAAGATTTAATTATTCTCAGCTAATATTTGTAAAATAAGAGCATTTCCAGGACATTTTAATAAAATGTGAGACAAGGGAAAAGATATTCAAAATTGTAATTATTCTGATACTTCTTGGATACTTTTTAATTTTGTTGGAGATAAAATGCACCCTGAATTTTGAGGCTCAGAAATTACCTAAAAAATAGGAATCGAATGACAATGGGGAAGAATGATAAATAAATGACTAGATTAGACAGTGTCTGAGGACCAGGAAGTGAGTCCAAAGCAATTCACTACAGAAACAAAGCCATGTTCCAGTGTTTTCTAGAAAAAATTAGTTCCTGAATTCAAGGACTAAGCTGCTAATATAGGAGGTTACATTTTAGTGGAGGAGGAATACAAGTCATTGTGTTGTCCCGTGGCAAGGATGGTGTACCAGCTTCGAGAGTCCTGCAGGAGGAGGAAGGTTACAAGTAGGAAAAGGAAAAGAGAGGTTCAGACTCATCAGAATGGGAGTTGGAAGGTAAGGGACCTGTGGCAAGAACTGAGCACCAGGAAGGGCCAACAGGGTGGTCAGTGATCTTAAAGCCAAGCTTCAGTTCCTACCATCGGCCATTATTTCTGAGTTCATTCCCTGCCATTTAAATATACAATAGATCTCATCTGTGTTTGGACATGAACGAGATTTTGATGAGGACAGAAAAGGAAGCAGGGTTTTGGAGAGCCCAGTTGTTGTTTTACATGGAGGTGCTAGAGAGCTTTCACTTATGTTACTTCACAGATACTTAAAACATACTCACATAATTCAGTTTGTTTGAATCTTTGTGAAAATAAAATATTGAATGCTGTAGAAACAAGGGAACTGAACAGGGACTCAGCACTGGGTGGGAAGAGAGAAGATCACTGAACAACTAAGAGTTGATGCCCTTATGCACACAATAAGATGAGGACTTGGTCTAGGTATTGTAAAAAGAATTCTTTCAGTTCTGACATTCTGTGACAAGCATTCATACATTCATTCAGAGCTAGACATGATTCTAGGCACTGAGTGAACTGAACAAACAGCCCTCATGGAGCTGACATTCTATTGGGACAGAGACACAAACATGCAGAAAAATATCTAGGGTATGTTTTCAAATAGTAAGAGCTATAAAGGGATGTAGAGAGGAAGAGGAGGAGGTGACATTTGAACAGGGAGAGTGAGTCACGTGAATATTTGAGGTAAGAACATTCCAAGGGATGTATAGAGGCCTCTGGGCAGGCCCTATTTCAGGAGCAGCAAGGAGGTGGTAGCAGCCGGGAGGAAAGTGGTAGGCAATGAAGGCAGGAAGCTGCTGGTTCCAGGTCTGACAGCCTCAGTCCCAAGGCAGGTGATGAGGAAGCTGCTTCAGGAGTCTGACTGCTGTGTGTAGGGCAGAGCTTGGTTTTGGGTTGGGTAAGTGGGTAGCCTGGAAGTGGAGACCAGAGACAGGTAGGAGGCTTTCTCTGTTAGATATCCTGATGAGACATGACAGTAGTTTGGGCCAGAGTGATAGTGGATGGAGTGCTAAGCAATGATAAGATTTGGAATAGATTTTGAAGTTAAAGCCATTGGGGATGTTGATGGATTAGATGGGAATCATTAAGGAATGAGAGCAAACAAGAATGTCCCAAAGCTGATGGCCAGAGCAGCTAATGGTAGCCCCGTTATCTAGGTCGGGGTACACATGGCTGGGAAGGAGTCAAAAAACAGGAATTATACCTGCCAAGTTTAAGAACTCCAACTGGATTTCTAAGTGAGGTTGTTGAGGAGGGAGTTGCATATACAAATCAGACAGAGGAGAGGGGAAGCTGGAGGCAGACAGTCAAGCATTATCATCGAGTAGATGCATTTAACGCTGTGGAGTTGACTGAGATGACCTAGGCAGTAAGTGCAGACAAAAAGAGGACTGAAGTAAGAGCTCTGGGGTATCCAAACATTTTGAGGTAGGGAAGAAGAGGGACAGCTATTAAAGGAGACTAAGCAGCAGCAACCAGTGAGAGGAGGGAATCCAGGAGAGTGTGTGCCCTAGTAGGTCAGAGAATGAAGGGTTTCAGGAGGGGGGATGTTGTGCCTAATAGTATGGAGAGGTTAAGGTTCAAACTGAGGACTGATGGATTTGCGAAAGAGAGGTGGGGAAGAGTAGTTTGGTGCAGTGTCAGGTGCAAAAGCTTCATTGGAATACACTAAAGAGTGGAGCTGGAGGAAATAAGGAGACATTGAGGCAAGTCCATTCTTTAAGGGGTCTGTTTTGAAAGAACAGAGAAAATGCAGAGGTAGCAGCAGGGGATATGATGCCTAAAGAGACTTATTTATTAAGATGGGAGGTATTGTGGAAGGTTTTTATGCTGTTAGGAATGATCCAATAGAAGAGGAAACATCACTGATGCAGATGAGAAGCAGGAATGACAAAAGCCAAATCCTTGCCTAGGCAGGAGGGGCTGGGATTCAGTCTGAGGGGTTACCGAGAGGAGCAGAAACATCTCAGCTAGTGCAGGAGGGGAGGCAGATGCAGGCTGACTGAGAGATTTGAAGATGAGGCAGTTCTGGTGTGATTGCTTCTATGTTTTTCAGTGAAGTAAGGAGAAAGGTCTGTGGACCCTCTGTATGTCCTCCTTGGAGAAGTGTCCATTCAGGTCCTTTGCCCATTTTTTTAACTGGATTGTTTGTCTTCCTGATATTGAGTCATATGAGTCCTTTCTATATTTTGGAGACCAAACCCTTGTCTGATGTATCATTGACAAATATGTTCTCCCATACAGTGGGTTCCCTTTTCATTTTGCTGATGGTTTCTTTAGCTGTGCAGAAGCTTTTTAATTTGATGTAGTCCCATTTGCTTATTTTTTCCTTTGTTTCCCTTGCCCTAGCAGATATATTGGCAAAAATACTTCCTACATGAAACAACTGAAACTTATTGCCTATGTTTTCCTCTAGGATTTTTATGGTATCACAACTTATATTTAAGTCTTTTATCCATTTTGAGTTTATTCTAGGGTATGATATAAGTTGGTGGTCTAGTTTCATTTTTTTTGCAAGTACTAGTCCAGTTCTCCCAACACCATTTATTGAAGAGACTGTCATACTCAACATCACTAGCCATCAGAGAGATCCACAATGAGATATTACCTCACACCTGCCAAAATAGCTATCATTAATAAATCAACAAACAACAAGTGCTAGAAAAAATGTGGAAAAAAGTGAACCCTAGTGCACTATTGGTGGGAATGCAGACTGGTACAGCCACTCTGGAAAACAGTGCGGAATTTCCTTAAAACATTAAAAATGGAACTGCCTTTTGACCCAGTGATTCTGCCTCTGGGATCATATCCAAAGAATCCTGGAACACCAATTCAAAAGAATATATGCACCCAGCATAGCAGTGTTATTTACAATAGCCAAGATTTGGAAAAAATCTAAGTGCCCATCAGTACATGAGTAGATAAAGAACCTGTGGTACATTTACACAGTGGAATACTACTCAGCAGTCAAAAGGAAGCAATTTTTACTTTTTGTGACTGCAAGGATGGAACTGAACACTATTAGGCTAAGTGAAATAGACCAGTCAATGAAAAACAAATAGTGTATGATCTCACTTATAACTGGAACCTAATGAACAAAATAAACTAAGGAAAATAGGATCAGAGGCATAGAAACATGGACTAGACTGACAGCTGTGGGGGGGGAGAAATGGGAACTGGTTGAAAGAAGGTGAAGTGATTAGACAAAGAACACATATGCATGACCCACGGACATGAATAACAGTGTGGGGATTGACTGTGGAAATGGGGGATGGGTGGGAGAGGGGGGAAAAAGGGGGAAAATTGAGATAGCTGTAATAGCATGAACAATAGAAAAGTGTTTAACTTTCAAAGAAAGAAAGAAAGAAAGAAAGAAAGAAAGAAAGAAAGAAAGAAAGAAAGAAAGAAAGAAAGAAAGAAAGAAAAAAGGTCCCTGGCTGGGTGTGACAAATGAGAGAAGATGGCGGTTTGAGGGAAGCTGTGAAGTAGTCAGCCTGGGGTTGGGGTAGAATTAAAGGGTGACTTGGACAGAGACAGGTATTGAGATTTCCAACAGGTCACAGACATACACATACACATCCTACCCAAAGATTTGGGGTGACTAGAAATGAAGGGAGCATGAAGGTCAGAGAATGAGGGGTCCACACGCTACCTTGCACACATTTGGATAAATCCCTCAAGTTAAAGACATAATGGGACTTGGTTGGTGTTGGCAGAAGATCAACACTCATTCTGCTATAGATCTCAACTGAGGCTTCGACTATGTGGTGTGCGGTTTTCTTGACAGCTGGTGGGAAGTCGCTCAGGAAGCCATTTAAGATAGCCTAGAACCAGAAATGTATAGAAGGTTAGAATTTTTTCCCACCAAAAATTTACCTTTCAAATGTTGCAGATTTGATGGTGACTTTTCTAATAATGACTAGAAAGCTGAATTCCAAGGCAAGGACGTCTGAGGGTTAAACGCTTCCATTTGTTTCAGAACATGTTCTCAAGAAGGGACTCACTCCTGTCTCCTGTGATGGTCTGTGGGTGCCTGCGCAGCCAGCATTCATACCTGACCAGTGAATTTACCAGTGAACTTACTCTCAAGTAACAGCGACAGCTGCTTGCTGTGGCTCCAGAGGGTCTTCATGGGGTGTCCAGACTCATCAGGAGATAAACTGAAGTCCCCCCTGATTTTTACCCGTGAATGACCAACAATTCCATAGACTTCCTTAAAATGCAATTTACTTGTGAGGACTGTCACAAGTTCCCCTTGCTCAGGTTACAGCCCCTCCCTGCTCAGATCGGGGACTCAGAAGTCTCCCTCGACATCTCTCATTCTTTGTCTCACAGTTGGTTTTGAATACATTTGTTGAACCTGTCTCTTTCCCTAGACACTATCCCATTCCAGCCCCAGTTCTTTTTTATCTCGGCTTCTTCACTCCCTCCCTTATTCACTGTTCTCCATTTCCACTCACATCTTCTTTCAATTATGTCTTCGTAATTATACAAATCAGGCACTGCACCCCGTGTGTCCATGCTCTGTCCCTGCCCAGCCCCCTCACCTTACCTTCTTTCCCTGCTGATGACTCTGTCCCAGCCACCCTGGCCTTACAACCCGTGCTGTCTCCTCCCTCCCTCTCATGTCTGTCTGCTGGGGAGGGACTTTCTCATCCTTTGTGTTTTAGGATACAAGTCATCTCTTCAGAGAGGCCTCCCTTGACTACCCCATTTAAAGGAAGTCCTCCATCAGTCTCTCACGGCTCTGTGATCTCATATAAAACTTGCCACAATCTGAAAGTACATATTTATTAGCTAGTGTCCTGCCCCCAGTTGCTTGGGAAAATCGTTACGGATTTGTATAGATAAATTCTCCTCACCATGAACCTTGGAGTCGCTCATGCGAGAAGCCACCAGAATGCGTATCAATGCTTGTCAGTCAGTCCTTGTGATTTTAGATTTAGGGCTCATAGATGAGATTTTTTGAAATAAACAGAAGTATTTGCTTTCAGTGAGCCTCCTGTGGGACATTATTGTTCGAGATTTATGACGACTATCTTTTTGAGGCACTCACTCTCCTGGGCCCCTAATGTGAGTTTCACATTAGTCACATGGCCCACATTTTAAGTAGGACTCTTCTGATACATATAGAATAAAAAATTTGTCCTACATAATATATATACATTATATATAAACGGTCCAGTTTGTTCTCCATAACACAAATACAATTATATATAACTAATATATAACATATTTTATACTAGTTGTACATAAAAATACAGTTTTACATATATATAACGAACATGTTATCTGTTATATATTAGTTCCTTTGTTTGTTATCTGTCTCTATGGTGGAAGCCCCACAAGGACAAGGATGAAATCTGTTTTGTTTAAAATGATATACCAATGTCTGGAGCACAGTAAGTACTCAGTGAATACTTCTTTAATGTATGAAGAGCTATTAAACTGATATTTACAAATTAAAGTAAGCATGTCATGATAGAATTTAGTGAGGACTGCAGCTTGGTAGTCCATTTAAAGGTCTGCCTTACATGACATGTTTGGCACCTGGGAAGCTTCCCCTGAGAATATACATGCAAGGTAGGTTCAGAATTCTCACCACTTAGGGGAAGGATGCTGTGGTCTGAGGACATAGTTAGTATTTTCTGGAGTTGATCATAGTTTTCAATGGTTGTTATAGCTTTATAAGTAAAAATTACATCTAATTTAGTGGCATTATCAATTTAATTTGTTGTGATTTAGTTTACCCTTATACATATTTCTGGCATAAAAATTTCTCATGAATAAACACTGAGATATTAATTGTGGATTAAGTGTGAATCACTCATAACCATACAAATCCAATGTGTGCAAACTGTAAACTGTAATTAGTGATGTGTTTCCTGCATATCTCTGCTGTTTAACTAACTTGCAACAGACTAGCAAAGAAAGTACAAAGATGTTACTGATGGTTTTAGAATTAATATTTAGAACATTGTATATATATTAGAGCATTAGAAATGCATCTAGAAATATTAGAACATTGTGTGTACACTAGAAATATATATATATTATTTAGAGTTCTAGGCTTCTTTACACAGTAAAATTAAATCAATCTACATATGGTGTTAACAAATGCACTTTAACTTATTGATTTTGCTTTTCTTCAATTCTTGGTTACACCTTGATTCTTTCCCTTCCATACAATGACAAAGGACAGGGAAGGTAGGCTGCGAATGCTTGGACCCTGCTTAGATGAGTTGTGATAAAAAGTGAAGTTTGGGATGCATGGATATAGAGCAAGATTTTTTCCTACCACAGGTCACGTATTCTGTTCTGATAATGGGGAAAATGTGCCTCCCCACTTGAATCCAGTACAACCTGGTGCTCCCCTTACCCCGAGTCTCTCAGCTTTGCTGCATTTCATTGTCACCCACATCTAGTAGAGTTTTAAATATAAGCCTTTAAGTTGCAGTAGGAAGAAGCACCTCGTGCTTTCAGTGTGTCAGCTGCGACATATTTGCTCAATGACGTTCCTGTTGAGTGACACAATTCTGTGGACATGAAAATCTCACAGGCAGAGGGAAAAGGCTAATGGTTGGAGGCCCTTTTGTTTCCAGGACCCCAGATTCTACTTTTTCCTTCTACCCAGTAATGCATTTTAGAATGATTAAAAATGATGCACCCTGATTGATGGCTCAGTGGATTAGGCATTGTCTTGCAAAGTGAAAGGTCATGGGTTCCATTCCCAGTCAGGGCACATTCCTGGGTTGTGGGCACATGAGGGCAACTGACTGATGTTTCTCTCATACATCAATGTTTCTCTCACACATTGCTGTTTCTCTCTTTCTCCCTCCCTTCCTGCCTCTCTAAAAATAAGTAAACAAAATCTGTAAAAAATGATGCTTTTGTTGGAATAACCTTGAATTTGCTTTATTAACATATGAAATAATTTGCAAACTTAGCACTTCATCATCAGGCGTAAGTTCCTTGGTGCACCTCTCACCACTGATCATATCGAAAAATGTGTCAGGATAGCACAGCTGGGAATCATTTCAACCTTCTAAACATATATGTAAGGGTTCTCAACACAAAAGGAGGGAACTTAATAAAAGTCTTCTGATACATGTGTCGTCCCCACTATCCACTTCACGTCTGTTCTATGGCTGGTGCTTAGTAGAGCTTCTGGACTTTGGTATTCTATAGTACGCTCCAAAAGTTTCAAAATGTGGCAGTTTTTATATTCCATTTGGCATTAGCTTCTAAGCAACTTATTGGAACTACTTCAAACTGATTAAAAATAATTTCCTATGTATTTAAGCTATTTCAATATGAAAACCAGTTTCCACATCCTCATGGTTATGTTCGTGCTGGCTCTGCTCCTTTCTGGCCTCTGAGGCCCATTGGCAGGAGAGGCTGATGCTGCAAATGCAGAGGCTCCCTTGTGCCTGCCTCCCTGGCCCTCTTTGGCTCCTAGGTGGTCACCACCAGTCAGCTGCTCCAGACCTAACTGTCCCCTGTCTCATTCTACCTCGATGCCCACTTCATCACTTCCTGCTTCTGCGAATGCACTCAGCCATGTACCTTGTCCCCAGGATCTCTTCCTCCTGTCCACTCCCATCATCCAGGACTCAGCTCACAGACTATCTTCTCTGAGCAGCTTTTGCTAGTTGGTCACGGCGTGCTTGCTTTAGCCATGTTGTTTGATTTCCCCCTCTCATTCTGTTTAAAATAATGCCTCCCATTTGTGGAGCCCTTCTGCTGAGCACTCACAGGACAGGCACAGTTCTTCACCCCCAACTGAAGGATGAGGAAGTAACTCTTAGGAAGGTTGTACAGGTGGGAGAAATATGTGTGGAAGCAGTGGTGGTCCTGGGGGTGATGAATTCTGAGTTGTGCTGAGCTTGGGCTTGTGGTGGGTACCCAGGTTGCATCTGGTGGGCATGTGGACACATTGCCCTGGTGGTCAGGCAGGGGATAAACACAGAGGCGGGGGGCTGAGCAGTGGATGAGATCTGCTGAGAACTGTGTGCAGAGTACTAAAACACAAGGGCCCAGGGTACAGCCTTCTTTAAAGGTAGGGGCTGCGTTTTGACAGCCTTTCTGCATTCCTAAAACTATCTTTGAGACCACAAACACAGCAGGCAGTGATGTAAATGCCTGTCAGCTACTGCCCAGAGGCCCTGAGTTTACCCAGCTTCTGCTTGGCTTCTGCCAGGGAAAGGGACAGATAGGCTCACTAGAAAAACACAGTTTTGATCATGGGGGGTGGGAGCAAATATGTTTTCTTTTTCCCTCTTGCCTAAGTTTAAATCCACACTCACCCGAAAAATGTGTTTCAGACTGTGCTCGGACGGCATGGGGAGACACAGCATGCTGAAGTGTCGGATGAAGCGCGGGGTGACAGGGTTGCGGCCACCGCCCGGAGGTGCACATGCTGATACAATAGTTACGTCCTGTCAGGGAAAAAGCCACTCGGGTCACTCAGCAAAGGAAGAGGTAGGATCTGTCCATCCCAACGGCAGGGCTCAGAACCAATCAGTTTTGAGGACCTGGCCCCTTCCCTGCATTGCATTTTCCTATACATTATCTGACTTGATCTTCACAACCACCCCAGGAGATCATGATTATTACCTCTATTTTTTTTAGATAAAAAAAGAAAGCCCTGGATAGTTAAGTTGCTCAAAGTCACTCAGCTAACTCCTCTGCCTTATATAAATACTCCTATTTAAAAATTTAATAAAAAAAATTATAAGACCTTTATCTTAAGTTAAACTATATTCATTGAACAAATACTAAGTATAGTGAATTCTCATTATTTGTGGTAGCTGTGCTCTATAAAGTTGCCAAGAACACCGAATTAGCACGCATTGAATAATTGCTCCTTCAGGGAAATACACAATTAGGTTCCTTGAAGTCTCTGGCCACATTTTCATCAACAGAGCAACGCATAACATTGCAGTTGCCTCTGGTCATGCCTCCTCTCTAGTCCACTCCTCCCCTGCAGCCAAGCAGATCTTTCCATATCATTTCCTTCCGTGGCTCCCCGTCACTCAGAGGATAAACCCGTGCTTCTCATCGTTGGGACCATGGCCCCTTGGTGGACCTCTGTATCTCCTGCTGCTTTGGTGCTCACATTCCACACCACTGTGGTGTCCCACATTCCCTGCCTCTGAGCTGCAAGATGCTGCCTTTCCTTGTTTTGCCTGCTCTGCCTGCAAAAACACCTGTTCCGACCTCACCTCTTCTGGGAAGGCTTCTCTCATCCTCAGCCCAGCCCCCATCCCTGCTTCCTTCCTGTCTCTCTCCATTTATCACCCTTTCTTATAAATACAAGTCCATCTACCCTCCGAAGCTGAGGCCTATGGGAGGAAGGAGCTGTCTCACTTGCCCATGAATCTCCCAAAGCAAGTGTGACAAGAACTCAATGTGCACTGATGAACTGAATTTACACAACACTGAAGCCGTAGGTCATAGGCTAAATTGTGCCTTTCTTTCCCTCCTCCTGGCCAATCACGTGTTGAAGCCCTAATGTGACTGAATTTGGAGATAGGGTCTTTAAAGAAGTAATTAATTTACAATGAGGTCATGAGGGTGGGAGCCTAACCCAGTGTGATCAGTGTCCTTATAAAAAGAGGAGATTTGAACACAGATGAGTACAGAGGGAAAGATGATGAGAAGACATAAGGAGTGGACAGCCATCTGTAACCCAAAGAGACAGGCCTCAGAATAATCCAACCCTGATGACATCTTGATCTCCAACTTCTAGACCTTGGAATTGTGAGAAAATACATTTTTTGTTTGAGTTACTTTGCTATGGCAGCCAAAGCAAACTAACACACCAGTGGTTTTCAATTGGGTGCTGCGAGAATTTTTAAAACATGCAGTATCCAACTGTTTAGTCAGGAGTGCTGACCTCTTTCCCCTTAGACTGTCAAATAAAAAAATGACAGCAGCCAGCACAACAATAGCCATTGGTGTGAATGCTCTGTCTTGAACCATAAATATGTAGGTCATACAATAGGGCTGCGTTTTCTTGATCACACCACATAATAAATTTGTATCTGTTTGGTGAATTCTTTGTACCAGAAACCCTTATACATACGTATAGGCACCAGGTTTTTTAAAAAGTCACTTTGGAGCAAAAAGTGTAGGCAATTACTACTACTACTATTATTATTATTGTTTTGTAAATCAATCTAAATTATACCTATTTTTTGTCAGATTGAAAAAATATATTTTTTGGTGTGCTGCAGAATTTCAGTGATTAGTTTATCTGAGCCATGAGATGAAAAAGGTGGAAAATTGCTGTAACATACCACATTTCCTTGCTGTTTAAATGTAAACAAATTTAAAACCTAAAGTAACCTGTATGTCTTTCCAAAAGAGTTTGTTTCTGTCATAAAATCCACCAAAATCTTGATACTGCCGAAGTAATTCAATTGGAGGCTGAGAGCCATAGCGATCCAGTCTGGGCATATTTAAATCATCCACAAAAATCACAACATGCTTGTTTCCTGGAGCTCCTGGGGAATTAAGATAAATTTAATTTAAGAATCAAGATTTGCCTTTGGGAAACGTAAGACTAACTTTAGGTAAGGCTTGGACTCAACGAACACCCTGCAGGTCATGAGAAGCTCAGTCCTCTCAGGAGTGAGGAGGGCCCCAGCAGAGTCCTGCCTGGGGAGGAGAGACCTCCCTCTGGCTCCACCCAGGACCCTGCAGGGAAATCTGGACTAGCTGGTTGTCCACATTGTCCCAGGGACCCTCATCCTCATTCTCAGAGGTGTACAATGATGCCCACACTCTAGGCAGGTCTTGACCTTTCTCAATCCCAGCTACTCCCACTGAGCATAGGGTTAGGAAGGTCATTTTCCTTTCACAGTAGGAAGCAGCAGATCTCCAAAATCTTCTTCATATACATGCTATCTCACCACAGTCTACTGGAAATACAGGGCTAGATATTGAAAAACATCCTGATCACATCAAATTGAAATCCAGTACAGTGGAGCTGGACCATGCCACATCTTACTTAAAGAAAGTCAGTATACACACTTTTTAGGGGAAAAAACAGAGTAATAACAGAGAAAGGAGAATGGTGAGCAGAGATGACTCAACCCACACTGTCATCAAATGCCTGACAATTCCGAGGTAACTGAGCCAAACCCCCACGTCCCACTTTATTCTCCAGTCTCTGAAAACCCAGAAGCAGGACAGAAGGTGTGGAGAGATTCTGAGAAAGACTGGCACCCATTGCCCTGTGTCCACCTGAGTAGGAAGAATGGGACAAAGAGGTTTCAGTGAAGCAGCTGGTAGCCCCACAGCTTGGCATAGGAGGGCCTATTAGATGATGGACAATGTGGAAGGCAGCTGAGTTGAGCTCTGGCTAGTATTCCACCCAGGAGGGCTTGAGTGGGAGAGTGGGCCCCAGAAGGAAAAGGCTACAGGATGTACTGCTGGAGGGTGGGATTGAGAGAGCTGAGTCCCTCATTCCCAGCATGAGGGAACCTTCCAATGGGGAGGTCTTTCAGAAGTCCCTCAGAGAGCCAGATCCTGGAAGCCCACCACACAGACAGTCATTTAGCGCTGGCCAGAGAAGCAGGGACGATCCACCCAGAGGCCAACTAAACACCTGGTAGGGAGAGGACACTTGTCCTTCCCTCTCCTCCTTCCATCCCAACACACCAGAGCCTCCTGGGTCGGGGGCAGGCCAGGTGAGAGAGCAGCCATGCCCCTCCCCACCTCCAGCACCTGAAGCTGTAAGCCTGGCTTGTGACACAAGAGTGGAAGAGCTTTCAGCTGGGTTTGGGATTGAAGCTTTACATTGAACTAGCCTCAAAATAATAGAAAGTGACCAGAAAGCTATGCTATTTATCTCAGCAGTTAATAAGGAGGGATAAGGGAGACACCACTAAGCCTGGCTGAAAATGCTGACTTAAGAAATGCTGACTTGAAGATGATGGTAGAAGTAAACTATTTGCTTGCTAACAGGAAGACATCCAGATATATAGCACAGGAAAGACTGCTGTTAATGAAATCACCTTTACAATTAAATTAGGTGAAGAAAATATCCAATTGTAATTTTATTACATACACTGTTTTTTTGTGAATTAATTTGTGTGAGGCAGATGAAAATAATTCTTACCTAGAATATTTTTTCTTTTCTTTTCCAGTTTTGACTCAATGATTTCTTGCGTTCTTGCAGATGAAGTTTGAGCAGAAAAATTTAGATAAACAGGAACATAGCCAGCTGATTCTTGAATTTTACTTAGCAGTCCTTTTGCAATAACAGACTTTAAATTTAAACAAATGTTAATGATTTCACATTCAATATAATATCTTTCGATAGTCCTTATCAGTAATAACTTGGTACAATGAATGAGAAATAAGATAAAAGGAGAGGGGTTAAAGTCAGATTTAAATGTCTGTCTTTCTCTTCTTGGAGATTCCACTAAATCATATTGGAGCCAAAGAACTATTCTAATCAGTTATCTCAGCAAAAAGTTTTTATTTTAGCTTGAAGCCAGCCTTGGTTACTATCCAAGTCAACTTAATATCAGGAATCGTCCAAAGGGCCCAAACTTCTTGTAGAATGAATTTAGAAAGGAAGCTTTGAATCTCCACTTATGTGGACTCTTCTTAAAACCAACAGGACCTTAAAACCAATCAGCGTTCTCCTCTATACTCTATCTAAACACCGTTGCTATGTTAGGTAGAAGGAAATGGGCAAGGGGCAGGCCTTTATCAATAACCTACTATGGACACAAACTGCCTTGGACAGTTCCTACTAGGAATGCAACATAAAAGCCCAAACACCAAATATTGGTCCCCAGGAATCTCTGGTTCATGTATTAGTGACAGCAAGAATTTATTCAGAAACTAACAAACTTTGGAGTAATTCCCAAGATCACTATAGAGTCAGCATAGTGACATTCTTCTTGAAAAAATAATCAAAATTCAAATGAATTTTCCTTAAGAAATAATGTGTTATTTATGGGGCTTACAACTCTAAGTCCACCACCCTCACTTTGGGAGAGAGCTTCTTGTGTGAGGAAGGTCTCCCACCTTGCCAACTCCAGTTGTTCCAGTAAATAACACCGAATGCCTGACTGCCAGTAGTTTTTCCATTAGGTACCCAAAGCGCACTGTGTCGACTGTGGGCACAAGCATTTCAAAAAACGGAATATCTCGGTTGTACTTGAAGGTGGGTATGATTCTTTCCCAGGGGTCCAGCCGTTTGGTGTCGAAGTCCATGTGCACGCTCCACAGGTCGCCGGAAGTGGGAAGCTAAAGTATGGAATTAAGCACCACTTTCAAAAGGATTGGCACATGGCAGTAGAAATATTCATGCAAAAACAAAACAGTCAAAAATCTGAATGGATCTGGATTTTTTTTCTTTGTAGAGAAGTAGTTGTTTCAGTATGAGAGTTTAATTCTTTAAATATCATTGTGTGATATAATGCAAAAAATCTAATATATTGAATATATTAAAATTCCATATTAGAATTGTAAAGCATTTTCAATTCGATTCAATATTCAGGTGTTTACTTGTGACACATACTGTGCTTGGTGCTGGGGTCAAGTGCTGGAGGAGACCAAGACTCTGCCTGAAATTCACATGGGGGACACAAGGGCATTACTTAATACCCATGGAGAAAAAAGTTCTAATGGACTTTAGTACATACACAGAGGAGGGATGGCTTATTTCTACTTGCCAGGTGGTTGAAGGCTTCTAGGAGATGGTGATGCTACAGCTCCGACTTGAAGGACAAGCAACAATTAGATGGTCAAAGAAGGAATGGGATGGGGATGGGGAAGCAGGGGTCAGGGTTCAGATTTAGAGAACAGGTCAGGAGGCTGAAGCCATCGAAAGTGTCATGCATGCTGGGAACTATGAGGGCACTACACACAGTGCGAGGTGAGTCAGGGAACACAGACAGGGTCCAGGTTATGAAAAACCTTACTTCTTAGAGTTTGGAGCAAGAGTTCTACAAAGGATTCTAAGTAGGTGGGTGACGTGATTGGATTGCATTTCAGAAGGTTCATTTTGGTAGCTGTGTAAAGCAGAGGTGTTTCACAATCAGTTGACAGTGACTCAGTGAGAAATCCATGTGAAAAGGTGACCTAGTAATACATATATATGTGTGTACAAATACGTATGATGTTTACCCTTACTATCTGCAATTTACTCTATTTCGTATTCTATTCTATTTTTTAAAAGACGTTTGATGTATAATATCCTTTATCAGATTTTAAGAATCTAGTTCAAAGAGTTTTACATATGTAAATTTCAATGTAACCAGCCCCAGATCTCAATATAGAACATGTCCAGCACCTCAGAAAGTGCCTTTCTTCCCTTTCCCTGTCAGTATCAGCCACGCCCACATCCTCCTCCTTTGAGGTCAGTCACCAGTTTATCCGTCTGACCTACTTGCTTACCCTTGTACTAATATCACACTTTGATTATTGTTGCTTTATATCAGGAGTCCCCAGCCCCCGGGGTCATGGACTGGTACTGATCCGTGGCCTGTTAAGGAACCAGGCTGCACAGCAGGAGATGAGCAGTGGTCAAGTGAGTGAAACTTCACCAGCGTTACCACCTGAGCTCTGCCTCCTGTCTCCCCTCCTATCCGCCCCCCCAATGTCCATGGAAAAGCTGTCTTCTGCGAAGTCGGTTCCTGGTGCCAAAAAGGTTGGGGAGTGCAGAAAACACTTTCTCTTTGTGGGACAATGCCCAATCAACTGAGATACTGGTCAGGACATAGGGCTCAGACCCTTGACGTAGGGAGTTTTTTTCTGGTAACTTTTAATTTTGATATAATTAAAAACTTACATAAAAGTTAAAAGAATAGTACAAAGAAATTTCATATATCCTTTATCTAGATTAACTGAGTATTCACATTTTGCCCCATTTGCTTTATTATCTTGCTCTCATCCTGTGAGAGTTGGTTGTATATACTATTTCACATTTTAAATACTTGGTTGTGTATTTCCTAAAAAACAGGGATTTTTTTATATGACCACAGTAAAATGATCAAAATTAGAAAACTGAGTATTGATATGTTATTTACTTTATAGTCCATGTTCAAATACTGCCAAAAGTTTTTTTAATTAAAAAATTTAATTGATTTTTAGAGAGAGGAGAAGGGAGGGAGAGAAACATTGATGAGACACCCCTACCAGGGACAGAACCCAAAACCTAGGCATGTGTCCTGACCAGGAATCAAACCTGTGACTTTTGATTTATGGGACGACACTCCAACCAACTAAGCCACACCAGCCAGGGCTGCTAATAGTTATAATAATGTCAGTTATAGCTCTGTTTTTTCAAGTCTAGGATCTAATCCAGGATAATGTGTTGCATTTAGTTGTATCTTTTTTTGGTCTTTTCACCTGGAAAAGTTCCCCAGCTTTGTCTCCCATATCAGGCATTTTTGACGAATATAGCCCAGTTTATTTTATAGAATGTTTATGTGTTTGGGTATTCCAGGTACATCCTCAGCAGCACATTCAGGTTATGTGTTTTTGAAAGGACTACCTCAGAAGCAATGTTTCCTTATCTCTGTGCCGTGTCAGGCGGCTTAGGTTAGTCCCAATACTGATAACATTAAATGGATCACTTAGGTGGTATCTATAAGGATTTTTAGTGCAATGGTACTATTTTCTCTTATCTGGACTGCAATTAAGCAGTGATTTGTAGGAGATACTTTGAAACTACGTATATTTTAAATCAAACCTTCACCCACTGGTTTTAGTATACATTGACAATTCTTGCCTAAACCAATTATTACCGTAATAGTTGCATATAATGATTTTCTGACTGCATATTTTCTCTTCTACAGGCTAGTTGGTATTCTACTGTAAAGAAGAGCTCTTCCTTTCCTCCATGTATTTATTTCTTCATGTATATTTTATTATCAGTATGGACTCATAGGTTTTTATTGCTTTCAAAGCCTTGTGACCCCATACCATTGTTTATTTTGATGTTCATATCTGCCCAGATTTGGCTAGTGGGAGCCCCTTCAAACTGGCTCCTGTGTTCTTTTGACATGTCCCATCATTCTTTGAGCACTTCTTTAGTATCTGACATAAGAAAATGTTCTAGTTTCACTTTGCACTTTCTCTGCTCCAGTCTTGGAATTAGCTAGTTCACTAAGGAGGCTTAGTTCCCTTTTGTGGAGAAGAATATTTAGAAATCCGCACACTGGGTGTGTATGTTGCTGTTGAGGTGCCATTGCTTCTAGTTCTACTCAGCACACAGACTATAAAAATTTGTATATGTGCAAATACACAAATACACATAATGGAATCCATGAGTACCAATATTTCCAATTCTAATCAAATAACAAACTGTATTCAAATCTTTCCCTTTCCATATTTATAAATCCCTTCTCTAACAGTGAGAAAACTGTTTGCCATTATCCTCAATTTATTTATTTATTTGCTCAATCTTAGAATCTATAGAAAGTAGTTTCAGAATTGCTAACCCATAACACTGTGAAGAATAAGTTTACTAACGCAAATTCAATACTCATTTCTTAGCATGAAACTTTTTTATAGTTTTATACCTTAATTTCTTCATATGGCTAGGAGAGGACTCCTAAAAAATTTAATACAATAAATTTTATCTAAAGTAAGAAAGAATGAGTGATTTTAGAAACTCTTTTAGTGAAGAATTTATATTTGCAGTAGAACTAAGGCTTTTGAAGTTTTCGCCTTTCATTTTAGTGTCAATGATTTAGAGCTAATATGTCAGAATGAACTGTATTGGGCTCTTACCCTGGTATCAGGATTGTCATCGAACTGAGTTCTAATATATGTATCAAAAGAGTCCAAGTAGCTTTCAGTTAGATTTCCACCCAAAGACCATAAATAACAGAATACAAAAGTCTGACATAGTACCGTGTTCAGTTTTGTTTGTTCCTAAAAGAACAAAGAGAAAGAACTTTAATGTTTTAGGTTAACACAAAAAGAACCCTAAATTGCAAAGTCAAAAGACTGTTTTTTTTTCCTGTAGACTCATGCATTTTTAAAAGGGCAGAGTGTATGCTTCTTACATTTCATTAGATGTTTCACAAAATGATGTTTTATAGTAGTATAAATTTAAATGCTCTGATGAGAAAGTGGATGGCAAGAAGTGTCCAAAAAAAAAATCTCAAGGCTGTTTTTCAACTGACCAATGTAACTGTTTGTGCCTGCATGAAGGTATTTAAGCAGCTGCTGACAGACACATATTAGAAATATGTTGTAGACTGTTAGAGAATTTAAACATTGAATATAAGAGTAAACTGTAGGCTCTCTAACATTCTTTCCAACTTTTAGATTCTGTTAATCTATTCACAGTCATTAGTCCCCAGAAAAATTAACTTGGAAATTAAATGATCATATTGTGGAAAATTTGGAGCTATTTATTTGCAAAGGAGCTATACAGTAATCTCATTTTCTAGCTTTCTAGCAGTAGTAAAACCCTTCATACCATTGTCAAATTAATTCCATCTTTCCCAAATATCAGTGACTCCAATAAGCAACAGAGAGTAGTAACTTTGCTAATGTCTACTTGAGGGATCGCTTGGCTGCATTTTTTGTTGACAAAATTTAAACCATCATCAACATAACGTTGGAAAAGGTTCAATATATATTCTTGGGTTTCTTCATTCAGCTGAAAATAAAACAAATAATATTTTAGTGAGACCAGATGAAATGTGTAATTAAGTTTAGAAATGGGATGGTTCACATTTTTATATTGAATATACTTTTTGACTTTTAGACTAAAGGGTATAAATATAATAAGACAAAAATAAACAACATTTAAAAAATCCTCCTATGACTTGGGACACTTGGGAAGATTTTGGGTGGCGGATGAATGTCTTACATCTTGATCTGGTAATGGGTACACAGGTTTTTATTCTGTAATCATTTGTTAAACTGTCAATATGTATTTCATCTAGTCTGCTATATTGATATCTCTAACAATTAGAACCAATGAGAAAGAAGAACAATAAAAGAAGACATTAAAAATATCTATGTAAGGTAATAGAAATAACTTCCAAAAATTTTAAAAGGAATGTAGCCCCTCACCATTCCTATTCAACATTGTACTGCAAGTCTAAGCTACTCCAATAGGATCATAAAAGGATATAAATGGTATTTGGATTGGGAAGGAAAAAATAAAGTTGTCTTTGTTCACAAATGATGTGATTGTCTATGTCAGTCCCAAGAACTGACCAAACAATCCTGCAACTAATAAGCAGGTTTAGTGAGTTTGCGGTATACAAGGTTAACATACAAAAATCAATTGCTTTCCCTATATACCAGCAGTGAGCAATTTTAAATGAAAACCAAAACATAATTTATATTACCTCCCAAAATAAAATAGTATAATTCTAACAAAATACATACAAGATCTAAATGAGAAAAACTGTAAGACTCTGATAAAAGAAACCAAAGAAGATCTAAATAAATGGAGAGATATCCCATGTGCATGTATAGGAAGTCCTATTATTATGATGTCAGTTTGTTCTAACCTGATTTAGATAGATTCAATGCAATCTACATCAAAAGCCCAGGCAATTACTTTGTGGATAGTAAACTGATTCCAAAATTTATATGGAGAGGCAAAAGGCCCAAAATAGTCAACATCATATTAAAGAACAAAACTGGAGAACTGACAGTACCCAACTTAAAGACTTACTATAGAGCTACAGGAATCAACACAGTTCGCACTGGCAAAATAATAGACAAAAAGGTCAATGGAACAGAATAGAGACCCCAGAAATAGACCCATACAAATATGTGAATTAATCTTTGACAAAGGAATAATGGCAGTAAAAAGAGAAAGAATAGAGTTTTCAACAAATGGTGCTAGAAAAACTGGACATCCACATGCAAAAAACCTGAATCTAGGCAATGATGTCACACCTTTCACAAAAATTAAAGTGGGTCATAGACCTAAATGTAAAACTATATAGCAAAACTATAAACTTCTAGAAGATAACAGAATGGAAAATTTAGGTGACCTTAGCTTTAGATATGAGTTTTTAGATACAGCAAAATCGCAGTCCATGAAAGAAAAATTGACAAGCTGGACTTCAGCAGAACTAAAAATTTGTGTCTGTGAAAGATGTTGATTGTTAAGAGAGTGAAAAACAAACAAAACTGGGAGAAAAATCTTCGCAAAACACATAACCGATAAAGGACTTATATCCAAAATATTAAAAAAGATTATTCAAACTTAACAATAAGAAAACAAATCACCCAGTAAGAAATGGGCAAAAGGTCTGGCCAAGATGGAGGTGTAGGTAGATAGGCTTTGCTACCTTCTACAACCAAAAGAAGGATAATAACCAATTTAAAAACAAAAAATGAGAATTGCCAGAAAATCGAACTGTATGCAAGTCCAACAACCAAGGAATTAAATAAGAAACATTCGTCCAGACTATTAGAACGGGTGGAGAGGGGAAACTGTAGCAGAGAGGATGTGTGCCAAGGCAGTGGATCATGGACTGGGACATCCCACATTTGCATGTGGACCACAAACTGGGAGGAACAACTGAGGAGCAAGACAAACCACAAAACACAGGGTTCCAGTGTGGGGAAATAAAGCCTCAAAACTTCTGACTATAAAAACCTGTGGGGTTGTGGTGGTGGGAGAAACTCCAAGCCTCACAGGAGAGTTCGTTGGAGAGGCCCATGGGATCCTCGAACACATACAAGCCCACCCACCCACCCCCGATTCCTGGGAATCAGCACCTTAAAGGACTCAATCCACTCATGGGTAGCAAGGGAAGTGACTGAAAATGCAGCAAGAGCCAAGGAAACAGCATCATTCCCTCTCTGACCCTTCCCCACATGCAGCACCACTATGCTGAGAAGTGGGTTGCCCCACCTTGGAGAATACCCAAAGCTCCACCCCTTACAACATAATGAATGTGCCAAGACAAAGAAATATGGCCCAAATGAAAGAACAGATGCAAACTCCAGAAAAACAAGTAAGTAATAAAGAGATAGCCAATCTATCAGCTGCAGAGTTCAAAAACACTGGTAATCAGAATGCTCACAGAAATGGTTGAGTATGGTTACAAAATAGAGGAAGAAGTGAAGGCTATGCAAAGTGAAATAAGTAAAAATACACAGGGAGCCGACAGTGAAGGGAAGGAAATGAGGACTCAAATCAACAATTTGGAACAAAAGGAAGAAATAAACATCTGACCAGAACCAAATGAAGAACAAGAATTTTAAAAAAATGAGGAGAGGCTTAAGAACATTTGGGACAACATTAAACATTCTAACATCTGAATCATAGGGGTGCCAGAAGGAGAAAAAGAAGAGCAAGACCTTGAAAACTTCTTTGTAAAACTAATGAAAGAGAACTTCCCCAGTCTGGTGAAGGAACTAGACATGCAAGTCCAGGAAGCTCAGAGAGTCCCAAAGAAGTTGAATCCAAGGAGAAACACACCAAGATATATCATAATTACATCAGCCAAAATGAAAGATAAGGAGAGAATCTTAAAAGCAGCAAGACAAAAAGAGACATTTATGTACTACGGAGTTCCCATAAGACTATCAGCTGATTTCTCAAAAGAAACCTTGAAAGAAGGGGCTGGAAAGAAGTATTCAAAGTTGTGAAAGAAAAGGACCTACATCCAAGATTACTCTATCCAGCAAAGCTTTCATTTAGAATGGAAGGGCAGATAAGATGCTTCTCAGATAAGGTCACGTTAAAGGAGTTCATCATCACCAAGCCCTTATCATATGAAATGTTAAAGACTCATCTAAGAAAAAGAAAATGATCCAAAATATGAACAGTAAAATGACAACAAACTCACAACTATCAACAACTGAACCTAAATATAAACAAAAATAAAAAACAAACTAAGCAAACAACTAGAACAGGAACAGAATCACAGAAATGGAGATCACATGGAGAAATATCAGAAGGGAGGGGGAGGGCAGAGAGGTACAGAGAATAAGAAGCATAAATGGTAGGTACAAAATAGACAGGGGGATGTTAAGAATAGTATAAGAAATGTAGAAGCCAAAGGACTTATATGTATGACCCATGGACATGAACTAGGGCAGGAAATGCCGGAAGGGGGGGGCATGGGGCAGAGGGAGATAAAGGAGAAAAAAAACTGGGGCAAGTATATTAGTATAATGAATAAAATATACTTGAAAAAAAGAAGTGGGCAAAAGATTTGAACAGATACCTCACTAAGGAAGATATACAAGTGACGAATAAGCATTTGAAAAGATGCTCAACAACATATAATAGAAAATTGCACATTAAAATACTGAGATACAGTTGCCCACCTATTTAACACTTACTAAAACACCAATACCCCCACACACTGGTGAGGATGTGGAGCAACAAGAACGATCATTCATTGTTGGTGGGAAAACAAAATTGGAAGACAGCCTAGCAGTTTCTTACAAAGCTAAACATAGTTTTACTGTATGATTTAGAAATCACACTTCTACTATTTACTCAAATGAGTTGAAAAAAGTCCACAGAAAAGCCTGAACATAGATGTTTATGGGAACTTATTCTGATTTTAATCTGTTACCCATTTATTGAAAAATAATTGGCATACATCACTGTATTAGTTTAAGGTGTACAGCATGAGGGCTTTGATTTACATATACAGTTGAGCCTTGAACAACATGGGGTTTTGAGTGCCAATTCCCACACAGCTGAAGATTCACATATTGCTTTTGACTGTAGAGTTGACCCTTTGCATCCACAAATTTAACCAACTCTGTGTCAAAAGTAGTATTTTCAATCAGTGGTTGGGAATCTACAGTTGGGAATGGGAAAATAATGTTACTGATCTACATTTGGTTGAACCTCCCAAATGCAAAACCCATGGATACAAAGGGTTGACCTGCAATTATTGAAAAAAAAATCCATCTACATTGTATAAGTGGACTTGCACAGTTCAAAGCTGTGTTGTTAACGGGCCAACTGTACCACAAAACGATGACCACAATAGGACTAGTTAACATCTATCATTTCATGTAGATACAGTAAGAAATAAAACAACTCTTAGGATCTACTCTCCTAATACTTTTCTATATGTCATAGAGGGTTTAAACTATAGTCATTCATAATCACCAAAACTTGGACACAATTGAGATGTCCTTCAGGAGGTGAATGAATAAACTTGGTAAATCTATACAACATAATATTATTCCATGATAAAAAGAAATGAGCTATCAAGCCACAGAAAGACATAGAGGAAAGTTAAATACATATTACTAACTGAAAAAACTACATACTATATGGTTCCAACTACATGATATTCTGGAAAAGGCAAAACTATGGAAATACTAAGAGTTTTGGGGAGTTGAGAGAGAGTGAATAGATGAAAAAGTGGAGCACAGATTATATAGGCAGTGATATTAGTCCGTATGATAACTATAGTGGTTGATACATGACATTACATATTTATAAAACCCACAGAATCATACAACACAAAGAGTAAACCTCAATGCAAACTACAGACTTGAGTTAAAGTATCAATGCATCATTATTGATAATATATTAACAATATAAGATATAATACATTATCGATGTGCCTTAATATTGACACATCAATAATGTATCAGTGTAACAATATCAATGATGTACTGATGATATTGATTGATCAATTTTAATGAATGTACCACAGCAGTGCAAGATGTTAATAACAGGAGCAACTCTCTTTGAAAGAGAGGGAGAATATGAGAATCCTCTGTATTTTGTTAAAATTTCCCATACACCTACAACTGTTCTAACTGATAATGTCCATACAATTTTAAAGAGTGGATTTGGGAGGTTTAAAATCTTATGGTAGTAGCCATGATAAATGCTCAATTCTGTACTTTCTTTAATAAGGTACTCTGAGACTAGACCACAATATTGTTAAAATGTTGAAGTCTAAGAATAAGGAAAATGATCGTTTTCTAAATCATTTTTAGACGGAGAGGCAAAAAGAAGATGGCTTTTTGGAGAGGGGGCTGGGATGGGGCAAACTACTTCAGAAGATGGCTTGTTAAACTATGGTAAAGAGAAACCCTGTTTCAGAATGGAGAGGGCACAGAGGTTAATATGGAACTGAGCTGTTGTGAATGATAATGTAATGGCTTTCCTTTACTAGAGGTAGAATGGTGCTTCTGAGGTTAGACTGTGTCTGGGGTCTTGAACCTATGACTGAATAGGAGGTAAACTGCTTTTTGCTTCTTTCTGGCTGTCAGAGGTGTTAAGGGTTTCTAAAGTCTAAAAACTGTGAAAGTGGATTGAAATGTCTTTTTTTTTTTTTTTTCATTGTGATCTCTGTCATCATTCCAAGCTTTCTGTAGTCTTTTAAAATGCCCCACCCGGTTCTAGCTGTGTTTTGAAGAGTCAAGGAAGTGGTTTGTGGTTGACCTTGAGAGGAACCAGTCTGGGGAGAAACCAGGCAGAATAGGCAGGAACCAGAGTGAATGCGCAGACTCGCGGGCTGAGGTAATAAGTAATGAGGACAGATTTGGGGAGCACATAAACATTTCTGGAGAATTCCCTCCATTAAGTACAGTGAAGCCTTATCTTATTGCAGTGTGGGTACTCAAGGGAAGTGTGAGCCCTGACAAATCGAGACATTGGGGAGCATCTGGTTGCACTTACATTTTTAGAAATACTGTTCATCCAGGTTTTAACATAAGGCATCCACTTCAGTTCCTCAGGATCCACAAACACCATTCCACAGCGACTGACAGTTGCAGGAGAGGCAACCTTCAGGTCCTGCACCTATAATTGAAGAAAGTTGAACACTGAAGGACCAGTAATAAAATAAGGGAGGCAGTGGGAGAGCTACAAGTAATCAGAAATGGAGATGAAAAGTTAAGTGAAGCATGAGTTGAAAAAAAAACCCATTAGTAGGATACTGCCAGCCTCTTATGGGAGGGATTAGGTATTTCTTTTCCCTTCTCTTTTCTCTTTTCTCCTGTTTTATTCTTGTACCAATGCCTAATCTAATACTTAGCATACAGCCCGCATTCAATCAATGCTTGATGAATGAATACAAAAAAGATATTATCTTCCATAGTATTTTGTCAGTGTAGTTGGTTCACATTACTCTTTCAATCCCTCCACCAGATATGCCTACCACACTGGGTTAATTTATTTACTTTAAGTACAATAATTTTTTTTAACTTAGAAAACATTTCAAATTATGTGAGTTCATCTATATATACTAAATACTCCAAAGGAAAAGAAACAAGTTCTGGGGAAGCCAGAATTTATTGTATTTCTTGTTCATAGAGAGACAGGAATGTTTGAGAGACTGTGGTTGTCAGGATGGACGATACAGTACAAACAGGCAGTTTAATAAGTATTTAGTATATAAACAAAACACCATGGTAGGCCTTACAGGTAGTAATAATACACCAGTGTGAGAAAAAATAGTTATGGTGGTATGCCAATCTAACAAATGATTTGTTCACTCCACAGTGCAACATAAATATTTACCTCAAAAAGCATGTGGATTTGAGGCGTGAGTTTAATCCTCTCACTGTTAGCCAGGCAAAGCATCTTGTTATCATCCAACACTGTGTTCATATTCTCAATCCAAAGAGCGTCCACTGGCCCATCACTGATGATCCACTTATGGTCTTCTGAAGGATCGCTTGCAGCTGCTCGGACGCTTAATGCCATCAAACCATCTTTCCACTCCAAGGTTATGTTATTTACTTCACCATATAATTCACCCATTGTAATGGATTTAGGATTAAGAACGTACGTTTTAACTGGTTGGTAAAAGGGATGGTCTATACCCAGTTTTTGCAAATTCCCTAAGGTTTCTGCTAGTACTCGGTAGACTGTGGTCTTGCCACCTCCAGTTGGCCCAACTAACATGACACCATGCCTTACTAGCATAGTCTCATAGAACTGTATCACTTTTTTAACCATACTTGTCTCCGGCTGAAGATTCTGTTTCTTCATGACATCTATAATTGTTGACTGCAATATACCATAATCATGTTCTGGAATTTGGACTCCAGGAAAAAGGTCAGATATGATTCCACTGAAATAATAAAAATAAAATCAATTAAGAGCCATTGGTCATTGAGTTTTATTCATATTTTTAATAAATAATTGATTAAACATTAAAATAGCTTTTTCTCATTGATCTTTTTTTCTAAACATGCACAGTACTAGTATATCCTACTTGTTACACTAGAATCCATCATTTGCCTATTATTGTGTTTGATTTTGTTTGTTTCTTGTACTGTAGACCAATGTTCTTAAGTATACTAGAAGCTTTCTGAGGTGAGAAACATATCTCACGTGTTTTTATATTGTCCACAGTACATAGCATAGTGCCAAGGTGATGAATCAATTGGTTTACTTTTAACATTACATATGTATTTTGAATACTTTATTTATTGATTTTTAGAGAGGGGAAAGGAGGTAGAAAGATAGGAAGAGAAATATCAATGTGTGGTTGCCTCTCATGTGCCCCCTAGTGGAGACCTGGCTTTCAACCCAGGCATGTGTCATAAGACTGGGAATTGAAAGCAACCCTTTGGTTTGCTCACAGGTAAGGTCAGCACTCAATCCACTGAGCCACAGCAGCCAGGACTAATATCATATTTTTAACTCAACTTTCCCCAGATGCATTTACATGTGTTTATTACTGTGTGTAGATACTTGGAAAACTAAGATGAAAATAAAAATAAAAAAACTAGTATGAGGTAAAAATGCGAGTAAAGGAAAAATTAACTTTCTGTGAGAAATAGTTAATATGAAGCATTCTTATGGGTAAAAAATAAGCTAAATCCCTACTCACACCACACATGCAAATGCATTTGAGATATAGTAAAGAGCTTCATATAAAATGACAACAAAGGCACCGAATGAAAATAAATGTAAGAGTTGAATTTGGCATCATGTAGTAAAAAGATCCTTCTAAGGAAAACAAGAAATCTACAACTGTAGAAAGATGTCAACAAAGTAAAAACCTAAAAACAAGTAAAAAAAACCCCAAACTTCTATGAGATAAAAGACTTTATATACAAACTTAAAGAATGAATGATGGAGAAATATCTCCAATTTTTATACCAGATAGAGTTTGTGAGTTCCTACAAATCAATAAGTAAAAGAGCAAAGTAGAAAAAAATGCTCTTAGAATAATAAATATACATGACAAATGATCACAAGAAATGACACTAATAATTAAAGAAATCCATGTACTAAAGACTTTTGGTTTCTCTTTAAAACATTCAAAGGGAAATGGGTAATTTTACAAAACCACTTTTATAAATATGAAATGTCTGTGGGGGACATCTTGATAGGATATTTAAATTAAAAATGCCCATCAGCCTATAGCCTAGCAAAGTTACTTCCTGGAATCTCAATTATACAAATATCGTAAGTGTGCAAAGATAACTGTATAGGAATTTTCATCACTGTGTCCTACCAAAAGGGAGTAGGTGCATATTCTGGGGACACAGGCACCGATGGAAGACGGAGGCAAAGGGAATCCCCAGCTGAGTTGTAAATGGAAATCCCTGATGGCAGATGTGCACCAGGGGCCACGGGTAACCAGACCAGAGCAGAGTGCAGAGCTCCAGAGAGACAAATTTAGTAGAATATTTTGTTTAATTAAAGGTTTATTTGTTTGTTTGTTTGTTTTTAGGATGCTTACACTCTGGGAAACTTGGAGACAAGTCAATGTTAGATTTATAGGAAAGTGGGTAAAGGGTTACAAAATGAGAACTAAAATAATAAATGTAGAGAAGATAAGAAGCTAGAAAACTTAATAACCAGGGAAATATTGTTCCCTGGTTATTGTAGCTATGATAAGTTATTAAAATCCTAGATATTTAGCTCATTATGTTGCAATACACAGGGAAGGTGGGTCAAGGAGAAGAGCTTCATTTCCCTGTTAATAATTTAATAGCTGATATCTAAAGCTGAAAAATAAAAACAAATGGAAGAGACATGGGACTAAAAAATGGATGAAGATAGTAAAGTGAATGAATGAATGAATGAATGAACGAATAAACCAAGGGAAATGATTTGCCTTTAGAAAGTTGGTGAAGGACAGGGAATTGTTGTTCTTCATCAGACTAATTTATGACACTTTTATTTTTAAAACTACTGCATGTATATGTCTTAAGTAAACAAAACTAAGTAATAAAAGTAGAAATAAACTGATAAAAGCAATCACATTTATGTTAAGCTCAAATCTGTTTCTTGGTGGGTGGGAAATTTCTTAGATCAGGAACTTTATAACTAAATGCTAATTTGTATAGCACTCAGCCTGATGATCAATAATTTGAGGAGAAAAATAAGTTAGTTATAAATAACTTATTTTCTCAAAATAAGTTAGTTATAAATAACTTTATAACTAAATGCTAATTTGTATAGCACTCAGCCTGATATCAATATTTTGAGGACAAATAACTGGACTGACACTAAAATTTTAATGCCTTTATTTTAAACTTGTGTATTTTAAAATGCAGTAAGTATCTCTAGAAAAGATGAGAAATGCATTATCTTGTTAGAGAGACATGTGTGCAGATAAGACTATTTTTTACCTCTGCACGGTAGCTGTGCTTCTTTCTAGAACAGGTAGGAACTTACCTGAACAGAAGAGCATCCTCTGTTAGGAACTTTGGCAGGTTGGAGTCCCGTAAAGCTCTTATCAACACCACATCTTCATTTAGGTCTGGGTTCTCTCTTTTTAAAGAGCTAAATTTAAAAGATTAATTCAGATGACATTGTGAGAACATAATATTGAATGTGATTTTCCAAACCCATGGATCAGGGATTCCACACGCAGAAAGCTGTGTGGGTGGAGCCCACTGCAGTTCCTGCTGGAAGGAAAGGATCCTGCTCCCTTCATCCTGAGCGTCCATCTCTATCAGAGCATGTGCAGAAGTCAGGTACTGGCTACATAGCTTTGAGGAGAATGACAAGGACATTTTCTCAACCTCCTGCATCAATCCTCCCTGAATTTACAGGCATCCCTGAAGTCATCATGCTGATGTACATCCCTGTGACTTTCTTTTATCTCAACCCAGAACACCCTGTTTTTCTCCTTTACTGGCTCTTATTTCTCTTTCAGAACCCAACCCAATGTCTTGCTCCTTCAGAAAGTCCCTCCATCTCTCAGGGCAAACCTTGGGCACAGCCCTTTGGTCGCCCTCACTACTAGTACCCTGGATGATTGCTCATTTGTCTGCCCTATCCACTGGGCGGTGGGTGTGTTCTTTAAGTGCAAGTGCATCTGAACTCCATATTCCTTCTCCTAATGTGGCAATCCTGTGAAGAGAAAAAATACTGTATCCGGGGGTTAAAAAAAAGAGAGAGTCTATAGAAGGGCAGAGATATTTGTGCCAAACCCAGGGATAGAGGAGTCAGCCTGAAGGGGCCCTCAGCGTGCAGAGCAGCAAGTCATGGCCTGCGGGAAGGACAGAAGAGAAGGAGCATTCCCTCAGAGATTGTGGACACGCCTAGGATTCCAGAGGCAGGGGTTGCAACAAGATATGAAGGGAGAAGTTGGGGCCTGAAAAGAGGAAAGGCTCATGTTTTACTGGAAACTAGAAAGCAGCGTTCAGTCTTGGATACAGTGAAGAAGACAGAGGTAAAGACTTGGACAAAGGCCTGGACTGAAGACCAGGATGAAACTGAAGTTTCCAAATGCTTCAGGCTTTTTCAGGTGACACGCTTGACTTAATTGTCAGATATGTACAAAGAACTATATGCTTTTTAAGTCTAGTCATTGATCTTATGTTGGTAAAGACTTCTGTTTACCAAAATCCAATGTTCATGATAAGTTCAAGGGAAATGAAGGTTAGCCAAAGCCTGGTCTAGAGTCAGGCTCAGGTGGGGGGCCAACTAGGTTGGGCCTCACAGCAGAGAACTGACGTGGAATGAGGAAAGATGCCCCCTTTCACTGTGGAATGGGGTGGCAAGATAGGAATGATGACAATGGCAGCAGCTAACCGTTAATAATCACCTAGCAGAGGACTTTGAGAGCAGCTTGTGAATTACCCATTTAACACATTTGATTCCATGTGTTTGAAATTTCACTGTTGACCATCTTGGTTTCTTACCCGGCCATGACCAGCACAGACTTCACAGCTCTCATGCCGAAGTCATAGTGATCTTGCTGGGAGAGCTGCTCGCTGCAGAGCTTGTACATCTGAGTCATTTTCCTTGCCAATGTTTTACTGGACTCAAATCCTTCAGAGTAGAGAATTACCTAGAAAAAAGTATAATGCAATGCTTATTAGTATATTGAAAAAATGTATTAGCATAATACCAATGTATTAAAAATCTACTTTAGGCATTAGAGCTCTCCAAGTTGTTATATCGCTTGACAGAGAAATGTAAAGATTGAAGGGGAAAGGGATTTCTGTGCCACGTGGAGTTGGAAGGTGGGATATTATTTGGAAGGCCTGGGCATGGGTTCTGCTTTCTTTGTATAGTGACATCTGATTCAAAACGTAGAGAGGCCACTGCTTGAAAATGTTCACATCTTGGAGGCTGGATGGTGTTATAAGGCCCGAGTACAAAAGCAAGACTTGAGCTTCTCACTTGAGGGCATCGGTGATGGCAGGGTGCTCCCTGTAGGCTCGCTTGGAGTCAAAGGAAGCTGCACAAAGGTTTGCAGCCTCTCCCTGCCCTGGAGGCTACCTCGCCTCTGACAAGGCTCTGCATCCGCAGTTAGTAATCAACAATAATAGCCGAGGTGTGGACCTTTCCTCCAATCCACAGCCTACTTGAATCACTGCAGGTGACCTCAGAATTGGGACTTGAAATGATGCGGAGATTTCTCACTGCTGTCTGTCTGCTTGCTCTGTCGCTACTTGTTAGCACAGAGTTCTGCACACTGCAGGTGATTGAGAACATTTACTGATGACAGACCTGACTCGCTCAGTCTGTAACAGTGGGAATAGCACTGTTACAGTGGGAGTAGACTGGATTTTTAAATTACTTCAATTAATTACTGAGTAATATAACAAAACAATGAAACATGAGATATGAACACAATGATGGACTGAGTTCTAAACCTATTCTTCTTACCAGCTTTGGACAATGGTCACAAGACATTCATTGTCCCTGTCCACAGAGGGTCTAGAATGGAGACGCCACCTGCCTTAACAGCCTGCTGCCCCACCTGGACCACAGGAGGTGCTGGAGGACCCATAAGATGATATAAGCATTGTACTAACAAAAGTTGTAATTTTTCTAATGGTAGGTTTGGGCATGGTTTATTCTGTTCTTAGGTAATTACTCTAACTTCGTATAAAGGAATATTTTAAATTAGCTGTTAGCAAAGGAATTATTAGCCACAGGAATATTCTGTGCTTTGGAAAATTCATTCTAAAGGGGATAGTGTTGTTATAAAATGCAGTGCTAAGCACAAGAGGCCTTCTAGAATCCTGAAAATGTCCTCTGTTTTGGTCTTGATGGTCACACAGGTGCTCAACTGGTTGTCCTCCAATCCATGTCAGTGTAAGTGGGTCTGCTACTAGCAATCAGAACAGGGGCTGGCTGAGAAGGCAGAATATCATGCTTCATTGTTTAGATGTGTGGAGTAACCACGTGTAAGAACTCCTATGATCTGCAGACTTTACTGTATATAAATTATATACCTTTGTAAAAAGTGTCAAGAAACAAAACAAACAAAACAGTTTAAAAAAAGATTCCTAGGTAGACACAGAAAGGACAAATAATTAATTGATTAATGATGACTTTTTTTACTAAGCTGCTACAGACTTACAAACCAAGCCCCTCCCTCCATTACAGTGATTAGCATTGCTGCAACTCAACAACCCTCGACTCTAATAAAAAATAATGCACAAAGAGAAGTGAGAATAATATAGTATTTTTAGAATGGATCCAGACATTTTAATTTCTAGACATGAACTGATATATCTCAATGAACTGCTTAATTAAACTCATTGATTCATTCCAGTGTTAAGGACGCACTACATTCCAGATACCATTCTAGGCATTAGGATACAACATTTACACAGACACGCGGAGGGAGAGAGAACAAAACATTATAAGCAAAAACAATTTTATCTACTCTTAATGAGCAAATGATGTATGATAACCTTTGCCAGGATGCATTCATAAAGAAAACTTTCTACTTCAGTAGGTTCAAATGGCAAATAAAAGAAACAAGTTTAAGTTTTTTCTGCTTTATAATGTGAAGCTCACCTCTGCAATCAACGCATAATTTGGAACCATCATTGCAAAAGGTCTAAACAGGGCTTTCAAATTATCTGGCAACTCGGTTCTGCCTGCATATCCAGGATTCATCGTGATGAAGGCTGCACAAGTCATAACCAACTTTATTTCCCGCCCCTCAAACATGAATCTAGAGAGCTGTTTAAAGGAAAGAAAAAGTATAAGTTCACACTTCTCCAGGCATTTGTAAATTCTTTCACGTGATTGCTAGCTACTGGCGTCAAAATTTGTGTAATGGAGCATTCAGGCAGAGATCTGCATCTTGCTGTTGGACAACAGGGAATATTTCTCTCCTGGTTCTACCCACTCCCAGTCTCTTCTGGGCTCAGTGTTTCCTGCTCTCTGCCTCTCTGCCCCCCACCTTGCCCAACTATTTCATCCTGCCCAATCCTACAATTTTCTAGGTCTCAACACCTTTTGTTGAGCCTCCTCAATTCAACTTAAGACTTAACAGATAATAAACCTCTTCACCCCCACTTTGATTTTCCCCAAGAAATCTAATCTGATCTTAGTCCTTGAGTGATTGAGGCCCAGGTTTGTCACTGGAATTAGCCCTTTAGTTTTCTTCGGTAGCAAACACATGATAAGCATCTGTTGCAGGTGAGGCAATGGCTTATGTGTGGATGTAGAGAGCTGAAGAAGACTCATTCTGAGCCGTCTAGAAGCTCCTGGGCTTGCTGAGTGAGATCTGGAAACCATGACCAAGCCATGCATTAGATGCTGGAGTGGAGGTGTGTGCAAAGCCAACAGGGAGCAAGGCCCATAGAGGGGCGGGGAAGCCTGCCAGGGAACTGAAAAATGAGGAGGGCCGTCTTACATGGACAAGCAGGTCAGTTACTTCAGTCAAAGGAAGCAGAAGCAAAAAACTACACTGCATGTTCAGGAAATGACCAGCTATACACTGTGCTCAAGGGTAAATTTCTAGGAGGAATATGTAAGTAGGCCAGGGCCTGAGCATCAGGAATATTGTATGGTAGACTAAGGAATTTAGATTTTGTCCTGTGTGTGTGATGGGGGAGCAGAGAAGAACTTTGAGCAGAGTGATAGGGTCAAAGACGGCAGCAGAGATGTTGGATGGGGACTTGGTAAGGAATTGTTATTGGGGGGATGAGAGCCAGAATTATGGGGTTATCATTGGGGATATGCAGCATCTAGCAGATAAAAGTAAATGAACTTAGTGGGTTAGATTCTGGAGTCGATAGTAATGGGGAAAATGCAAGGTGAATTCCAGGTCTAGTGGGACCACTGAGTGAAGGCACCACGAAGAACATGAAGCGTACAGGGGAAGATGGGGCGAAGGGCAGGGGAAGAGCACAGGGCTGGGAGATGTGTCATATCCAGGAGGAGAAGATGCTGGAAGGTACAACTGGAGGTCGTCCTGCTGCCACTAAATGCCTGTTTGTGTTGTTCAAAACTAAACTTCTGTGCTTTAGTTTTTTTCATCTCATTTCAAATATCTCATCTGGCCTTTGGCAAAACCGAGGATGAGATTTGGTTACTCTCAAAAGTCCTCCTTTTGAGGACTTTCTTTTTTTTGAGGGAGTTACATATTTGGCTTTATTTTAAATTTTTTAAAATATATTTTATTGATTATGCTATTACAGTTATTCCATTTTTTCTCCCCTTTATCTCTCTCTGCCCTGCACTTATCCCCTCCCACTAGCATTCTCTGCCTTTAGTTCATGTCATGGGTCGTACACATAAGTTCTTTGGCTTCTCCATTTCCCACACTATTCTTAACCTCCCCCTGTCTATTTTGTACCTACAATTTATGCTTCTTATTCTCTGTACCTTTCCCCCATTCTTTCACCTCCCCCCTCCTCACTGATAACCCTCCAAGTGATCTCCATTTCTGTGATTCTGTTTTTGTTCTAGAAGCTTGCTTAGTTTGTTTCCGTTTTTATTTATTTTTAGGTTTGGTTGCTAATGATTGTGAGTCTGTTGTCATTTTATTGTTCACAGATTTGATCTTTTTTTCTTAGGTAAGTCCCTTTAACATTTCATATAATAAGGGTTTGGTGATGATGAACCCTTTGAACTTCACCTTATCTGGGAAGCACTCTATCTGTTCTTCCATTCTAAATGATAGCTTTGCTGGATAGAGCAATATTAGATATAGGTCCTTGCTTTTCATGATTTGGAATACTTCTTTCCAGCCCCTTCTTTCCTGTAAGCTGTCTTTTGAGAAATCAGCTGATAGCCTTATGGGAACTCCTTTGTAGGTAACTGTCTCCTTTTGTCTTGTTGCTTTTGAGATTCTTTCCTTATCTTTAATCTTGAGTAATGTAATTAGGATGTGCGTTGGTGTGTGCATCTTTGGGTCCAAATTTTTTGGGACTCTGATCTTCCTGGACTTCCTGGAAGTCTATTTCCTTGGCCAGATTGGGGAAGTTCTCCTTCATTACTTGTTTAAATAAGTTTTCAAGTTCTTGCTCTTCCTTTTCTTCTGGCACCCCTATGATTTGGATGTTGGAACATTTAACATTGTCTCAGAGGTTCCTAAGTCTTTCCTCATTTTTCTGAATTCTTGTTTCTTCATTCTGTTCTGGCTGAATGTTTATTTCTTCCTTCTGCTCCAAATCATTGATTTGAGTCCTGGGTTCCTTCCATTCACTTGGTTCCCTGTACATTTTTCTTTATTTCACTTTCACAGTCTTCACTTTTTCCTCTATTTTACAACCATACTCAATATTTCTGTGAGCGTTGTGATTATCAGTGTTTTGAACTCTGCATCTGATAGGTTGGCAATCTCTTCTTGCTTAGTTCTGTTTTTGGAGCTTTGATCTGTTATTTTATTTGGGCCATATATATTTTTTTTTGTCTTAGTGCACCTATTATGTTTTAAGGGGTGGAGCCTTAGGTAATCACCAGGGTGGGGCAGCCCAGCCCTCAGTGTAGTGGCACTATATGTGGTGGAGGGGTCAGAGAAGGAATAATGCCAATGCTTGGCTCTTGATTAAGTTTTAGTCACTTCCCCCACTATTCACAAGCAAATTGGGCCATTCTAGTGCTGAATCCCAGGTGTGTGGGTTTGTGTATATTCTAGGACCCTGTGGGTCTCTCCAGTGAACTCTCCTGTGAGGCTCGGAGTTTCTCCTGCTGCTGCTACCCCCACAGGTTTTTATAGCCAGAGGTTTTGAGGCTTTATTTACCCATGCTGGAACCCTGGGTTGCACAGTCAGTCTTTCTCCCCAGTTGTTCCTCCTGGTTTACCCACATGCAAATGAGGGACTGCCTGCTCCACCAGCCGCCACCTCACCCACCCAGTCCTCCAGTTGGCTTCTTGCCATGCATCCTCTCCACCCTGGCTGCCTATCTTTGGTCCTCCTACTGGTCTGAATGAATGTTTCTTCTTTAACTCCTTGGTTGCCAGATCTCCACTCAGCTCATCTTTCTGGCAGTGCTGGTTATTTTTTGTTTTTAAATTTGTTGTTGTCCTTCTTTTGGTTGTGGGAAGAGGTTCAGTATATCTACCTATATCTCCATCTTGGCCAGAAGTCTCCTTCTACTTTCTTTGACCTCATATGGTCAAAGAAAATTGCTCTCCAATTGGCAAGGCTTCTATTTCCACTCCCTTCTTTTTGGTACTCTTTCCCCACAACCCCCAAATTTTGCTCTCAGCTAATTGCTCAGCAGGTGAAAATGACTTACGAGTTATGCTACATCTGGAGGCCCCTGCATTTAATACAGGCCTCCCCAGAGGAACTGGGAGGCAGGGGAATTCAGACTTTAGGGTCACATAGATTTAGGTCTATAGTGTTCCAAAAATGTTTTGAAATTTCTTTTTTTTAAAATATATTTTATTGATTATGCCATTACAGTTGTTCTATTTCCTCCCCTGTATTCCCCTCCACCCTGCACACCCCTCCTTCCCACATTCTCTCCTTTAGTTTATGATCACTTCTCAAGTTCTTTAGATTCTATATTTCCCCTACTATTCTTGCCCTCCCCCTTATCTATTTTCTACCTACCATCTATGCTCCTTATTTTCTGTACCATCTCCCCCCTTCTCCTTCTTTCACTCCCCTGTTGCTAACCCTCCATGTGATCTTCATTTCTATGGTTCTGCTCCTGATGTAGCTGTCCACTTAGTTTGCTTTTGTTTTAGGTGTGGTTGTTAGTAACTGTGAGTTTGCTGTCCTTTCACGGTTCATCTTCTTTTTCTTAGATAAGTCCCTTTAATATTTCATATAATAAGGGCTTGGTGATGATGAACTCCTTGAACTTGATCTTATCTGAAACGCACTTTATCTGCCCTTCCATTCTAAATGAAAGCTTTACTGGATAGAGCAATCTTGGATGTAGGTCTTTGTATTTCATGACTTGGAATACTTCTTTCCAGCCCCTTCTTGCCTGCAAGTTCTCTTCTGAGAAATCCGCTGGCAGTCTGATGGGAACTCCTTTGTAGGTGACTGTCTCCTTATGTCTTGCTGCTTCTAGGATTCTCTCCTTCATATAATCTTGGCTAATGTAATTATGATGTGCCTTGGTGTGTTTCTTCTTGGGTCCAACTTCTTTGGGACTCTCTGAGCTTCCTGGATTTCCTGGAAGTCTATTGCCTTTGCCAGATTGGGAAAGTTCTCTTTTATTATTTGTTCAAATAAGTTTTCCACTGTTGCTCTTCCTCTTCCCCTTCTGGTACCCCTATAATTCAGATGTTGGAACATTTAAAGATTTCCTGGAGATTCCTAAGCCTCTCCTCATTTTTTTGAATTCTTGTTTTTTCATTCTTTTGTGTTTGGTCATTTTTTTTCTTCCTTCTGGTCCACTCCCTTGATCTGAGTCCCAGTTTCCTTTCCATCACTATTGGTTTCCTATGCATTTCCATTCATTTCAATTAGTTTAGCCTTCATATGTTCCTCTAATTTGTGACTAAAATCAACCAGTTCTGTGAGCATCCTGATCACCAGTGTTTTGAACTGTGCATCTGAAAGCTTGGCTATTTCATCATCACTTAGAGTTATCAGCTCTGGGGCTTTGAGTTCTTCTTGAGCCATGTTTTAGTCTTTTCAAGCCTGTTACATATGAGGAGTGGAGCCTTAGGTGTTCACCAGGGTAGGGTTAACCAGGTCGCTGGTTTGTGATGCTGTGTGTGGGGGTGGGGTCAGAGAGGTAGCAATAGCAGTCCCCTCTGCTCCTTCTTGTGGCTGCGGTCTACCCAGTCTGTCTCACTGCTCACTCCTTCACTGGTTTATCTGCACGCGAATGTGACCTTGGTCAGCCTGGCACCTTCACTGGGTCCACCCATTGCTACCCCACACCTTGAACCCAGCCTCGGTTCCCTGCGTGCCTGGGTCGGGGGATCTTTTTTGCCTGACCCACTCTGCTGCTGGCTCTGCCCCTCTTACTGGTCTGGCTGAATGGTTCGTTGTTGTCAGACTTCCCCTATAGTTCAGTTTTTTGTGGTTAATTGCATTTTTGTTGCTAAAACTTTGTTGTTTTTAAACTTGGTTGTGCGAGAAGACACAATGTTTCCACCTACGCCTCCATCTTGGCTGAAGTCTGAAATTTCTTTGAATACTTTTCACCTGTAAGTAACCTTTGGAAAATGCTACCTACTTCACATAGATTTGGTGTGAAGATAAAACAAGTGTAAAGTACAACTTGTACAGTTTAGCAGCTCAAAATTACAATTTCTGCTTTGTTTTTACTCATTCTATAATTTGCTTTTTTGCAGAGGTGGTAATTAAAATATTTAACAACTCTTTAGCAGGGCACATTCCCATAAAAACGGCCCATGTCCCTGAAGCTAGAGTTGGATACGAAGGCCCTTTTTGCTATGTCGTCATAAACCCTATGCCTCGATCCTGGGGAGGACAGGAGCTCTTCAGGAAGGGGCCAAGTGAGTGGTGGGGGACCCTTCAGGGGCTTGGGGCAGTGGCTATTTAAATATTATGCAACCGACAAGGCTGTTCTGGCTTATACAGTCTGAATATCAGTCTGTCCTCTGGTGATCTCATGACCGCTATCTCAGAAGGTCCACACAGGGTGCTAGGGACTTGGTCCATCCTTCACCGTACTCAGTCTCCTGATATGAACCCCTTCTCCAGGAACATGCTCACATGAGTTAAATCATTTTTTAAATAGTGGGGCCACATTTGTCTCTTCATCTGATCCTACACTCTTTGGCTTTTCCTGTCCAGTAGAGTCTGGATTCCCCAGGACTCCCCTCCAATCTCTTCAGCAGCACTAGGCTCAGCCAGGGAGCCACTGTGAAGGCGGTGAAGCCCAGAAGAAGCAGCAACATTAGAGAAACATAGCAGAGAAGTAAGGGTCAACATCGAGAATAGGAAAGGCGAGGAAGAAAGCGGGAGGGGTGTGTGTGTGTTGGGGTTCGAAGAACAGAGTTTTACAGGAGTGGCAGCTCAGTTTGGCCAACTCTATGCCCCCAGGTCTCAGCACAGCATCTGACATATGGTTGTTTTTGTGTTGCCTGGATGAGGAATTAATTATCCCCTGTAAGTCATATTGCCGCAGTACTCAACGATTATATGGGGAATGAGTAATACTCAGGCTAAAGTTAGCTCTGTCTTTCCTAAACACAACATGCTGCAAGTTAATTACAAACTGAAGAAATGCTACCTGCATGGATGGTTGCCCCATGCCTTACCTTTGCGGCTTTGGCATTCCTAATGGTAATGAGTTGCTGGGCAATCACGGACAAAACTTCTATGTCAATCCGATTAAATTCATCAAAGCAGCACCAGGCTCCTGACTGTGCCAGACCGCTAAAGAAGCGCCCCATCATCTGAAATCAAAATGATGCCATTCAACTTGGTATGACATAGTGGAACTCCTTTAAAAGTTAAATTATGAACTGAAATATTAAAGAGAATACAGGCAGTATGTGCGAATGAGCAATCGTTTTATGTGAATACTGGGCTGTGTCAGAAGTTAACATCTTTCTATTAGAGGAAACATCTTTTTGTTTCTCTCTAAATAATCTGAAGCTGATTTTTATTTTTAAATACCATAATACCAATTTTCCTGCTTTTTCATAACCTTTACGGACCTATGTAAATTCTTGACATGTTCTCAAAGAAACACATGGAATAAACACATATAAGGACTTAAACATCTTGAAGAATTTTACTAAGGAGAGCTTTCCTGGTCTTTTTTTTTTATGTACAACTATTATTACTTTATTTTGTTTTAACACTGAGAGAATTTTGACACTCCATTTTGAAATGATAGTATCCATTGGTTCCCAGTCCTAAGTTCTAAATGTATTATTACATATTTTGAAATGTTTTCTATTTTCTTTAATTTTAATTGTTGCTCAAGTACAGTTTTCTGCCTTTCTACTCCCATCCCAGCGCACCCACCCAACCCTCCCCACCTCCCTCCCTCCCATTTTCACCTCACCTTGTTTTTGTCCACGTGTCCTTTATACTTGTTCCTGTAAACCCTTCTTCCCCTTTTCCCCTGAAATTCCCACCCCTCACCCTTCTGGACACTGTTAGCCTGTTCTCAGTTTCAGTGTCTTGGGTTATATTTTGCTTGTTTGTTTTGTTGGTTAGGTTCCTGTTAAAGGTGAGATCATATGGTATTTGTCTTTCACCACCTGGCTTATTTGGCATAGCATAATGTTCTCCAGTTCCATCCATGCTGTCGAAAAGGGTAGGAGCTCCTTCTTTCTTTCTGCCACATAGAATTTCATTGTGTAAATGTACTATAGTTTTTTTGATCCATTCATTTACTGATGGACACCTAGGTTGCTTCCAGCACTTGGCTACTGTAAATTGTGCTACTATGAACATTGGGGTGCATAGGTTCTTCTGGATTGGTGTTTCAAAAGAATCTATGCACCCCAATGTTCCTGGTCTTGACGAGCTACTGCAGAGGCTGGGCCACACGGAAACCACTGAGCCAAGCTGAACTGTGCAGGTGAGGGTGGTGGTTTGAACCACAGCAGAGTTCTAATGGTTTCTGCTGAATGTGCACACGTGTCCATCTAAATTATAATTTCCTTTGGAGACTTGAGTTTTGGGGTTCAGCACGGGTACAAAAATAGCCAATCAAATCATTTCCTTGCTTTGTTTCTGCCTTTTCTCTGTAAGAGTCATTCCTCTAGCTCCTGTCAGTGGAGCACTGACAACCAGTCCAGTCTGGGGCTGCCTGACTCAAATTTATTTTTGCTCAAATAAAATCTTAAAATTTGTAATATGCTTCAGTTTATCTTTCTGAGTTATGTTCTGAGAGTTTATTTATTAGCCTGACTTTGGGAATTCAAAATATACTTCTAAAATTTATTCTTCAAGGACAGTTTGCATTCACTATTATTTTGTATCAGTTTCAGAAGAACAGCCAAGTGGCTAGAAAGTACTTTACAAAGTGGTCCCCCTGCTGCTTCAAGCACCACCTGGCCCGGTACCTATTCATTTGGTATTATTGACTATATTCCCTATGCTGTAACATACGTCTCTGTGGTTATTCTGCAACTACCAATCTGTACTGCTTAATCCCTTCACCTTTTTTACCCAGCCCTCTAATCCTCCCCCCCCCCGACAGCTGTCAGTCTGTTCTCTGCATCTATGAGTCTTTTTCTATTTTGTTTGTGTGTTTATTAGATTCTACATATAAGTGAAATCACATGGCATTTGTCTTTTAATACAACCTATGGGTCTAGGGGTGGTCACCTGAACCCAACGTACCAATTAGAATCCCAGTTCTGAAATTTAAAATGTAAACCTGCTATTTTCTTGGCAAGGTTATGGACAGACGACCCTCAGACTCCTACAGCCAAGGACGTCCTTGATGTTGCTGTAGTCCCTGCCCTGCTCCACTCTTTTTTGGGTTCTGTGAGATATACCTGCCACTGTAATATATTTTGAATAAGTTTATGTTGGAGATCATTGTTTAAGAGATAAAATAAGAGTATTATGTGAAAAATAATCTAAACAAATAAAATTACTTTAAACAAACAAAATAAAATGTGAGAATATTTAAGAGAAGTGGAGAACAGATGTAGGAGGTCCAGAGCAGGAACAGAGATGTGATGATAAATAAGGAATAAAATGAAGTTGTACTAAGCTGAAGAAAGTAATGCATTCCTTGATTAAAAAGTAGAGCAAATGTCAAATAAAATGAAAGAATAACACTGTCTCATCAATATCCAGCCTGGTAAAATTTCAGAGCTCCAAGGATCAAGGAAAAACCCTTTAAGCTTCCAGAGAGAAAGAAAGCAAAATATTACTCACCTCCTCAAACACATTGAGCTATTATCATTCTTATTAGTAGCAAAACTGATGCTAGAAGACAATGAAATAAAGGTTTCAAAATCATGAGGAAAAATTATTTTAAACCTATGATTCCACCTTGTACCGAATTATCAATGAAGTAGGTGAGTAGATGAAGACTGTCCAGAATATCCATAGACTTAAATGGAAAAAAATGCTCAAGGAAGTAGTCTAGCAAAATAAAAAGGAAATATAAGGAAAAAAACCAAGATACAAAGAACAGCGGCAGCTCAGCATGTCCCACAACAGTGAGTGTGCAAGATGATCACCTGGAGGGCTTGTTGAAAACCTCAGATTGCTGGGCTTCAGAGCCAGTTTCTCAGTTAGGAGGTAGGGGCTGGGGCCTGATAATGTGCATTTCTAACAAGTTGCCAGATGATGCTAATGCTGTTGGTCCAGAGTTTGCAGTTTGAGATCCACAGCTTCTTAAGAACTTGGCTTCTCAAAGTGGACCAGTATCAAATTGCATCATCTGGGGAGATGTTAGAAATGCAAAATTTCAGTTCCCCCACCCACCACACATTCTACAGAATTAGAATATGCATTTTAATAAGGCCCCCTGGGGATTCTCAAGCACACCCAAATCTGAAAAACATTGTCCTAGAAGAAGTTAAGAAAGTTGAAAAGAAAATAAAAAACAACACATTAACTCTGATGCTTGGAACATTTTCCTTTGAATAGTGAAGGGGTCATGATGTATGTACTGATCCTTCTCTATGAGCCCAACTATGCCATTAAATTCCTATAAATAATCCTTGCTATTATAAGTCCTGAATAATGGATTCACATTTTTATATTCAACCCCCTAGGCAAAGCAAAGAGAGAATAATTATAGAATGATGCAATTTCATAAACCTTGACATGGTAGAATGATATTATATAATGAATGAAAACCAGGAAATGAAGTTGGAACAGAAAGTGGGAAGGTCATATCTAATAAAATCTTGATTTAATCAGTTGGCAGATAATGTTCAAAGTTGATATATGTAAATATAGTAATAAATACATGTTTTTACACATAATAACAATCACCAGAAGAACTAAAAACAAACAAACACAATCAGAAAATTTGTCTCTGGAGAGTGGTACTATGTGATGTGAAAATGGAGGAACATTTTCACTTTTAATTTTGGATCTTTACAGTTTGAATTGTTTTAATTTTATTTTTCAGTTACAGTTTATACTCAATATTATTTTGTATTAGTTTCAGGTGTATAACATAGTGGTTAGACAATCATATACTTTACAAAGTGATCCTCTGATATTTCAAGGATCTAACTGGCTCCATGCATAGTAATTACAAAATTATTGACTATATTCCTTATGCTGTACTTTATATCACTGTGACTATTTGTAACTACCAGTTTGTATCCCTTAATCCCTTCACCCTTTTCCCCATTCCCTGGAACCCTTCTTATCTGGTAATAATTATTCTGTTCTCTGTATCTATGAGTCAGTTCTTATTTTGTTTGTTCATTTATTTTGTTCTTTATAAGTACATATAATAAAATCATATGGTGATTGTATTTCTCTAAATCCATCCATGTTGTCACAAATGGTGAGATTTTATTCATTTTTATTGCTGAATAATATTCCATTGAATATAGGTACCACTTCTTTTTTTTTTTTAAATTTTTTATTTATTTATTTATGTTTAGAGGGGAAGGAGAGAGGGAGAGACCCACTCTAATTCATCCACGAGCTAGGTACCACTTCTTTATCATCTATTCATGGGCACCTGGGTTGCTTCTTTATCTTGGCTCTGGGAGGCAGCCTTTCTAGTATTGAGAAGGTGGGGCACTCCCTGGTTTCAATGGGAAAATGTTATAAGCTTGTTTGAATAGTTCTGCAGGTTGGCAAGGAACTGACACCTGCCAGTGATAAGCAGGGACTGTGTCTCATCCCTTTGATGAGAAGAGTTATTTGACTAGGAGATATTATCAGCAAATACAGTGTTGGGAGGGGAACTTGCAGTTAGCCATTTGAGACCCTACCGACTTTATCAGATTTTAAAGCAACATATAATATTAAAACTTAATTTTAGGCCCTAACCACATATAGATATACCATATTTTGTTTAGACCTTCATTGGCTGATAAACATTTGGAGTGTTTCTACTTTTGACTATTATAAATAATATTGCTATGAACATTTGTGTTTTATGTGGACATATATTTTCATTTCTCTCTCTTTTTTAAAGATTTTACTTATTTATCTTTAGAGGGGAAGGGAAGGAGAGAGGGAGAGAAACATCAATGTATGGTTGCCTTTCGGGCGTCCCCTGCTGGGAACTTGCCTGCAGGGAACCAGCCTGCAACTCAGGCAGTGCCCTGACTGTGAATCGAACCGCAGTTGCCTGGTTTGCGGGCCTGAGCTCAATCCACTGAGCTACACCAGCCAGGGCTCTCATTTCTCTTGATAATGACTATACCAAGGAGTAGAATTCCTAGGTACTATAATGACTCTTAGAGAATTCTAGAAGCAGGAAGAGATAAGGGGACAGTCACCTTCAAAGGAGTTCCCATCAGACTGTCAGTGAATTTCTCAAAAGAGACCTTACAGGCAAGAAGGGGTTGGAAAAAAGTATTCCAACTCATGAAATACAAAGACCTACACCCAAGATTGCTCCATCCAGCAAAGCTTTTATTTAGAATGGAAGGGCAAATAAAGTGCTTCTCAGATAAGGCCAAGTTCAAGGAGTTCATCATCACCAAGCCCCTACTATATGAAATGTTAAAGGGACTTATCTAAGGAAAAGAAGATAAAAAATATGAACAGTGAAAGGACAGCAAACTCACAGTTATTAACAACCTGTGACCTTGTAGTGAGTTTTGAAATTGGGAAGTGTAAGTTCCCCAACTTCATTTCTTTTTCCCCTCCAAGATTATTTCGGCTATTTTGGGTCCCTTGAATTTCCATATACGTTTTATGATAAGCTTGTCAATTTCTGCCAAAAGGCAGCTGGGATTTTGGTAGAGATTGCACTGAATCTATACATCTAGTTAGGGAGAATTGTCATATTAGCAATAAACTTTCTGATGCATTAAGATGGGATAGATTTCCACTGGATTTAGGTTCTCTTTAATTTCTTTGAACTTTTAGAAAAATGAGAATATTAGCTCTGTGTGTTAGTGACCAAAAGGCCTCAATAGTCAAATACTGGGTTGGTCAAAAAGTCCATTACTTTTTCTATAAAATAAAAGACATGTTTTTAATTTTCACCAAGAACTATTGATTTGGGTATTTTGAGTAAGTCAGCTATCTCCTGCTACTGCGTTCTAGTGGGTAGAGGCCAGGGATGCTGCTGAACATCTTCTGATGTATAAGACAGCCCCACAGCAAAGAATTACTTGGCCAAAATGTCAGCAGTACCAAAACAGTGGTTTTGCAAAGAGTGGTTTGCAAACCACTTTTGATATGTTTGATCAGCCACAGCGCCTTCTCCATACACTGCACAAATCTTTTTTTTGCATTTTAGTTGCATTTTTACCTTTCCTGAAATAATAAAGCACACTATACTGAAAAGGTTGTGTTATTTTTCATTTTCAATATTGAAATGGTGGCACAAATTCACCAATTTTGATAAGTTCTTTTTTAATGCACGTGGATATGATAGCTGTCACAATACAATCTAATAAAAATTGTTTTGAATAAAGTTAAAGACAACTAAGCACTACTAGAGCCATCATAGGGCAAAAACATAATGAACTTTTTGGCCAACCCAGTACATTTAAGGTTTGCTGAATTTAATAAAGCTAAACAGCTTTCCTAACTGTGGAACTTCATAAAGCATGTAATAATATGTTACTGTGTGATGTGAAAACCTAGAAGGGAAATGAGGCAAAGCGCAGACTTTCTGCTGTTCTGCATGTGGTGTAGTAGCATTCTGAGAAGCATGCTTTTGGGGGGGTGCTTTACAGACTGATGTTTTACGGATCCTTCCCCATAACCGAGGGGCTCTACATCTTTGTAGTTTTCCGAGTATAAATTTGAACTTCTTTTGTTAAATCTAATTTGAAGTATTTCATTCTTTTTGATGCTATTGTAGATGGAATTGTTTTCTTAATTTTCTTTTTGGATTGTTTGTTGCTCTTATATAGAATACAGTTGATTTCTGCATACTGATCTTGTATCCTGCAATCTTGCTGAAATGTACTAGTAGTTCTAACTGTGGGTATGTGTATTTGTCAGAATTTTTAAATCACAAGATCATGCTGTTTATAAACAGACATAGTTTTATTTTCTCCTTTCCCATCTAGATGCCTTTTGTTTCATTTTCTGGAATAATCGCTCTGGCTAGGACCACTAGCATGGTGTTGAATAAAAGAGCAGAGCAGCCATCCTTGTCTTGTTTCTGATCTTAGGTGGAAATCATTCAGTCTTTCACCAGTAAGTCAGTGCTCTTTTCAGACTGAAGAAGTTCTCTTCTGCCTCTAGTATACTGAATGTTTTTATCAAGAAGATTTCTATTTGTTTGGTTTTTAAGGTCATAGCTCACAATGGTATTGGCCAACAGAGTTGGGCAGTGGCCACAGCCGGCTCAGCGATGTGTGAGGACTGCCTGGCCTGGATCATTGTTTCACATCAGTGACACCAAGGGTCAGTGTCACCACCAGAAGGCAAAAAAAAACCACAAAACAACAACATAAAAATGGTAGAAAAGAAGGAAGGAAGGAAGGAGGGAAGGGAGAAACTTTTCTCCATCAGAATGATTACAAGCATCACCCCTGCTGACAACCTTGAAGCTGTTACTTGCTGAAGTGAGCACAGGACTCCAGGAAGGTAAAAAGACGATTTTTGAACAAGGTGAGCTCTAAGGGCTTGGAATCACTTTTAATATATAAAAAAGGGACTTACTTTGCTTTCTATGTTGATCATGACATTTAAGTTCCCATAATTTTAAGACTCACTGTTTGAGTAGATTTTAAGTTTTCATCACAAGAAGAAAAATTCTGTAACTATGTGTGGTGATGAATACTAACTAGAATTACTTTAATAATCATTATGCAACATATCAAATTATTATGTTACAAACTTGAAAGTGTCATAATGTTGTATGCCAATGATATCTCAATAAGAAATAAAATAAAGAACAAAAAGTTACCAAAAAAAAGAGACTCAATGTTAACATATTGGAGGCATCATTGGAAACTCCTTTTGTTTCCTTCACGTATGCTTCCTGAAAGTCCGCCTGGAAGCCAAGTCCAACCATCAGTAATCTGTGCATGGATTCTGGTGGCCGATTTGTAGTTTACTCTTGTGTCTGCTTCTGAAGGAAGCTCCTGCCACCACCTTCCCAATGGTTTGGATAGGGTGGGGGTGGCAGAATGGGAAGTCTTCTCTTGTCACATGTTTGCCTGGAATATTGACAAAGATGGCCTTTGTCTTTTCCTGAAGACCCTTCAAGAGATGTGACTTTCCAAATTAGGAATTAACATGTGAATACAGCAGTTTTCAAAATGTCATGTGGAGACCCCTGCAAATCCCAGTTTCTTTCAGGGGGTCTGTAAAGTATAAGCATTTTCATAATATTAAAATGTTATTTGCCCTTTTTACTCTCATTCTCTCATGAGGCTACAGAGTATAATATGGTTTCAATGTCCACATTGCTGATAATCCTTAAGAAACTGCTGCTTGTCAAGTGCTGGTGTGGTTTCAAAGACGAGTATCAACAATTATCGGAAAGTTATTAAAATATCCCTCTCTTTTTTTGGTTACATTTGTGTGTGGGGCTAGGTTTTCTTCAAATACTTCAACCAAAATAACAGGTCGAATGCAGAAGCAGATGTGAGAATCTGGCTGTCTTCTGTTATGCACATCAGAGATTTTTTAAAAATGTAAACATCAGACATCAGACATACAGACATCAAACATCAGAGATTTTTCAAAAATGTAAAACAGTATCACTCTTCTCACTGAACTTTTTGTTTGGGAACATAGTTATTTTTCACAGCCAATATGTTTACGCTAACATGTAATGCATGTATTATCATTAATTTAAAACAAGTATTTGAATGTGTCGGATTTAATTCTAACGTGGTAAATATTTCAACAGACATAACCCACATATATAAATGAAAGCTTATGAGGTCTTAGTAATTTTTAAGAGTGTAAACAAGGCCTCTGATCACAAAATTTGAGAACTGCTGTATTGAAAAATCCTATCATGATTTCTCACCTTCTATATATTTCATTGTCAATACACAACTCTCAGAATCATTTATTTCTTCCTGTAAGCTTACTCCTGTTTTTAGATTTCCCTGCTTTATCTTGTATCTCACCTCTCTTCTTTCTACTTGCTGACAAAGACAGCTTTTTAATGTTACCACCAACGGACAAGTCCTCCTCTGGCCTTGATTTCCACCGGAACTACTCAGACTGCCTTCCACTGACTCTTCGCCTTTGCTCTATTTATTGTACTTTAACCATCTCTTGCCCACTGGTTTTCTCTCATTTGCCATCACTTTGTTCTCTCCCTCAGTCATGTCATGTTGTAAATAGAAAAAGCCACATAAAGCACTAAATGTGAGTGTCCAGATGCTGGTACTGTACCTTGTAGTCCAAACCATCAGAGCAGTTAAAGACCACGCACTGGATGGCAAGAGCTTTTGCTAGGTCTTTGGTAGTCTCGGTTTTCCCAGTGCCAGCAGGACCAGCTGGTGCACCTCCCAGGTCGAGCTGCAAAGCGCCCATGAGGCACAGGTAGCAGCGATCCTGAAGAAATCAATAAACTGTCATTATTGAAGGGCACTGACTCTGGCCACAAAATCATCAGTCCTTCCCTTGTTATAGGAGGAGGGTCATTATTTTATACAAAAGGTTTTGTAGCAGTTGAAATATACTCAGAGAGCCAGGCATGTAATTAATGTAAACCTCTGCTTCACAAAGATATTTCCTAGTAAATCGTTGTAAGAGTTAATGTTAGATAAAGCTTTTCCAGACTACTTTGATTTTTAAAAAAAAAGCATTCTTCTTTCAACGTAAGTGATCAGTAACTTAAGTGATCAGTAACTTACCGTGAGAGGAGTAATAACTAATCTTGGGCATGCACCCAAGTACTCGTAGCCATAAGTGTACTGAGAGAGCGCCATTCTAGCCACACAATTGTCTAGGTCTATATCCCAATAGTAGCGCAGCTGTCTCTGCCAGTCAAAGGACTCGACTTCCTCGACCTACATGAGTGAGATGACAATGATATGCACATTAGGTGCACTAATTTCAGAAAGTAAGATACAATTTTACTTAAACGAAACAGGTACCTTGGCTTGAACAAGTTCAGTGACAATGTCTCTTGCATGTACATCGATAGTAATTAAGGCAGTTACGATGTTTCTGTGTAATTGAGGAAGGCTGCCTCGAACCACGGCCGCCAGGGCATTTAATCTCTACAAATTAAAAGAAAAATTATCGTAATTAATTTCAAACATCAGCTTACATATATATCTTTTTACTACTAAATTTGGAGTAGACATTTGGCAAAACTGTCTAATTTTAAGAATCCATATTTCTGTGACCCAACAGTTTAACTTACTGGTTTCTTGTAACAGTTTTAGGAAGTACATGCTGTGTTTACCCTCATGTTCCATCAGAGGAAACTGAGAGACGGAAAGTGACCTGGTGGCAGTCACAGGTATAAAGTGGCAAAAGTGACACCTGAGTGCACATGTGCCTCAGAAAAGCCCCACGTTCTTAACGACCACGTGGTGATGTCGCTAGAGAAGATTGTTGTCCCTAAAAATTAAATGGGGTAAAGGTAGTATGCCTCACTTTTCCTTTGATAATCAGAAAATGTGAGCATTTTAAGCAAGCCAGAGATTGGTGAAATAAAAGCATTTTTGATAGATTGAGCTCCCAATTCTCACTTAAATGGTTAAATCTTTTTCAAAGAAGAGCAGTTGACCCTTTTCAGTCCTACAGGCCTTGTACTGCTGTGCTGAGTTTTCACTTTGACGACAATAATCAGGGACCTGCCTCCACGGAGAGGTCGATGGGCCTTTCTTTAGGGAGTCTCTTCCTGGACCCTGGGACGTAAAGTCCTATTGATGACCTTCAGTCCTACTGGGGATCCCCTTGTCTTTCTATTATAAGAGCGAATCTTTCAAAGATGCAACATGGCTCAGAAGTAGAATTGAATTTGGAGTTAAAGATTAGGCCTAACTGTGCAATATCAGTTCCCAACTCTAGTTTAAAAATTCTTGTAGAATGACATTTATAGTCATTCCATTGTTTATTGTTTTATTGATAGTTACCTGAGGGTTCTATAAAATAGTAGAACACTGCATCTTGAGCCTAAGAAGAGAAATGGCAGAAATCCTGGGGGTTTTCTACATTAAATAAACTTCTGAGAGAGACATCTGGGACCTAGTAAATACAATCTCTCCTTAAATATTGCAAATAGTTATAATCCTGACATTTTCCTCTTGAATCATTTTTTCTGTGCTTATTAGTATTCATATAAAATATTACACAAACACCAAGGTAGTGGCCCTAAGAAAACTTGAACATAATCAGTTTTAGTGAGAACCCCAAAACTTTGTAAAGTCAGTTCAGAATATTAAATTTGCGAAAGTGAATTTGTTTTAACCATGTCAATAAAAACCACTGAGAGAATCTTGCACAGCAATATGTTCAGGGCCTTTCTGTTGAAAACTCTCACCTCAAAGTTGACTTTTTCAAAAGCTTCCAGAGCCTCCAAATGATTACCATTTGCTTCCAAACATGCGGTCAAATCGCGGCACCAAATAATTTGAGAAATGGTCAGGATCACCTGCACAGAAACGTCTCCCTTGAGTGTGTGATGCCTCTCACCAAAAAGGGAGTCAGAGACGGAAGTGTACGGAGCGTCACTCACTTGTGAAGGGTGGCCAGCGGTCACCCAGTCTGTCCTCCGTTTCCCGTGATAGTCCGCGATAGCAGCTTTGCACAGGCGACGCAAAGACGTGAACATGGCTTCCTCCACTTTACCCAGCCACTCCTCCACGTTGCCTCGGGCCTTCAGGCCTTTGCCCAAGCTAACCTGGGAGACAAGCAGAGCAACGGGAATATGGCTCCCGTGTGACTTGCGGGTCATCTGTCCTCCGCACTTCTGCAACAGAGAACCCTGAGCCGCAGAACCCTGAAGCCTGACCACAAATACTGGAACTTTCTCTCACTATCACACTCTACATCTCTCTCTACCGCCTTTGCTGATTGCTTTATTTTGCTGCTTCCCTTTGGAGCCAACTCCATTTAAGAGGAGTCTATGTGCATTACGAAGTTCTTTCACTTTCTTTTCCTACTTGCTGATATTGAATTTTTGGCTCCAACCACTCCTCTAAACCTGTTAAGGTCAGAAAAGTTAGCAACTTTCTCCCAACTGCCCACCCCAACTGACACCCTTCAGTCCTTTTCTTATTTATCTCTTGAATTTCCAGTGATCTGATTGCTTGTCTGGGTCTCTTGCATCTGTCCTTCTTATTCTTCCCTCCCTTTAAACTCATGTTCTCCCTGGATGCCAGCCATGGTCCTCCCTTCTCTCTTCTTTTGCACTAATGTCGAGCAACTTCTTTGGCAAGAAGATCAATTCAGGGCAAGTGAAATGTTGATGGGTTCCTGCACTCCTGTAGAGTCACCACTGTGCTATAACTGGACTGAAACCCTTGACATTTCATGCACAGCTCATCTGTGGAATGCTCTCCCTTCTGTGCTTCCTCTCCATCTCCCTTGGCTGCTCTGTACGTGCCATGTGTGTGAAGTCACCTGGTTGCCCACCATCTGCTCATACTTCCACTTGCTTGATGTTTACCATACACCAGGCACTGTGCAGTGTGCTTTGGAGACGCCAAAGCTAATAACGACAACTAATACTTTCAAAGCACGCACTGGACACTGCTCTAAGTAATTATATATAATAACACTTGAAAATCTTTAGCATCTCATTAATTAGGAACTGTTACTAACTACCTTTCTATAGGTGAGGTTAAAGGTTGGCACTCAAATCCAGTGGCACAGCAGTAGAACTGGCGCTCTTAACCTGTCTGCTCTTGTGCCGCTTGTGAAGCTGAGGAAGACATGGCTCTGTATTCTCCGCTCTGTTTCCCAGAACAGAGCACATGCCTCTGGAATGGCATTTATTGTGACGCTTTTTAATGTCTTTTTATTTTCACTGTATCTAAACTAGAAATCTCTGAGGGCAGGGGTTTCCTCTTGGTTGTCCCTGGAACTGCTGAGCCAGCAGAGTGCCAGTCACAGGAGCACTGGATGGATGCTTAGAGCGGTAGTGAATAAACCTCTACCCTCCACCCCGGAGGCTAACAATTTTCACCCATAAAGAATTTCAGGGACTTCCGGCCAAGATGGAGGCATAGGTGGAAACATTGTGCCTCCTCACACAACCAAGTTTAAAGACAGCAAAGTTTTAGTTACAAAAACACAACCAAAACACAGAAAATTGAACTGTATGGAAGTCCAACAACAATGAACCATTCAGCCAGACTGGTAAGAGGGGTGGAGTCAGTGGCTGGCGGAGCTGAGGATGGGGGTCGCACAGGAAAAAGTGGCCAGACCAACCCAGGGCGCAGGCGGTGGTTGGCAGATCCCAGGTGTGAGGTGGCAACTGGTGGACCCAGTGAGGGTTCAAGACGGCTGGCTGACTGCGGTCACACATTCGCGCATAGATAAACCAGGCAGAGGAGTGAGCAGTGAGAGACCATGAAGGCTAGGGCCCCAGTGATGGGAATTAAAGCCTAAAAGCACCAATTGAAAAAACTTTCAAGATTGAGGTGCTGGAACAGGCTCCCAGTCTCACAGAAATTTCGTTGGAGAGACCCACAGGGTCCTGGAGGGTGCACAAGCCCACATACCCGGGAACCAGTACCAGAAGGGCCCAATTTGCTTGTGGAAAATGGAAGAGGGGACCAAAATTCGAGAGAGAGCAGAACAAACCCGATTGCCCCTCTCTGACCCCGCCCCCACATACAGTGTCACAACCCAAAGACTTGGGTTGCCCCGCCCTGGTGAACACCTAAGGCTCTGCCCCTCATAGGTAACAAGCCCGAACAGACCAAAATATGGCTCAAGAAGAACAGCTCAAAGCCCCAGAGCCAATACTTCTAAGTGACCAAGACATAGCCAACCTATCAGATACACAATTCAAAACACTGGTGATCAGGATGCTCACAGACCTGGTTGATTTTAGTAACAAATTAGAGGAACAAATGAAGGCTTAACTAAGTGAAATGAAGGGAAATGCACAGGAAAACAATAGTGATGGAAAGGAAACTGGGACTCAAATCAATGGAGTGGACCAGAAGGAAAAAAAATTGACCAAACAGAAAAGAATGAAGAAACAAGAATTTTTTTAAAATGAGGAGAGGCTTAGGAACCTTCAGGACATCTTTAATCGTTCCAACATCTGAATTATAGGGGTACCAGAAGGGGAAGAGGAACAGCAACAGTGGAAAATTTATTTGAACAAATAATAAAGGAGAACTTCCTCAATCTGGCAAAGGAAATAGACTTTGAGGAAGTCCAGGAAGCTCAGAGAGTCCCAAAGAAGTTGGACCCAAGAAGAAACACACCAAGGCACATCATAATTACATTACCCAAGATTAAAATGAAGGAGAGAATCCTAGAAGCAGCAAGAGATAAGGGGACAGTCACCTACAAAGGAGTTCCCATCAGACTGTCAGCTGACTTCTCAAAAGAGACCTTGCAGGCAAGAAGGGGCTGGAAAGACCTATTCCAAGTCATGAAATCTAAAGACCTACATCCAAGATTGCTCTATCCAGCAAAGCTTTCATTTAGAATGGAAAGGCAGATAAAGTGCTTCTCAGATAAGGTCAAATTCAAGGAATTTATCATCACCAAGCCCTTATTATATGAAACATTAAAGGGACTTATCTAAGAAAAAGAAGATAAAAATATGAACAGTGAAAGGACAGCAAACTCACAGTTATTAACAACCACACCTAAAACAAAATCAAACTAAGAGGACAGCTAGGTCAGGAATGGAACCACAGAAATGGAGATCACATGGAGGGTTAGCAACAGGGGAGTGGGAGGAGGAGAAGGAGGGAAAAGGTACATAGAATAAGTAGCACAGACAGTAGGTAGAAAATAGAGGGGAGGGCAAGAATAGTATGGGAAATATAGAATCTAAAGAACTTGTGACACATGGATATAAACTAAAGGGGGGAATGGTGGGAGAGGGGGTGTGCAGGGTGGAGGGGAATTAAGAGAGGGAATGGAACAACTGTAATGGCATAATCAATAAAATATATTTAAAAAAATTTCAAACAAAAAGCACCTCACCCTTTCTCCCTCTGGTGACAGCATTGCCAAAATGTCATTAGTATAAACTTTTTCTGGCTCTCCATCCACACCAGGAATCCTTCCTTCAGCAGGAGGCATGAGAGCAAATTCAAGCCTCGAAATGGAGTCGAAGCATTTCCTTAAGTGTGGCTGCACAGCTTGGGGATTTCGTGTCTGGGCCAGAATCTCCAGAAGTTCATCATTCGACAAGAAGTAAAATCTGGATTAAAGAAAATACCTAAGATGTAACTAGGAATTGAAGCAAAGCCTTATATAGACCTATAAGATAACCCCTTAGCCACATCTCTTCCCCATCCAGTGATTTCCTGGACCTCCAAGCCACTGGTCTTGGGTTTCTAGGGACACCACGTGTCCCAAAAGACAATTGCTGTGATTATTAGTACAGATGCACCTCAAACATCTAGAATTAGTGCCTGGTAAATAAAAGATATTTTTCATAAAGATTATTAAAAAGGCTGGTTCTTGCTATAACAGATTTGTTCACATGCCTGTGCTACTTAGCTTTGAGCTTCTTACAGTGAAGACATATTATTTGCTTTTCCTAGAATCCAGCCTAGTACCTCACACATAATTTGTTGGATAGATGGATGGGTGGTTACAGGAACTTCGTTTGGTTCTGTGAATATATGCATGTGGGCCATGCTGGGGTGATACTGCATGGGATTTTCCTAGACCCTGCCCCACAGGGCCATTTGGAGGCAGGAAAAGATCTTAGGGAAAGAACTAGAGAAGGTGCATACTGGGATGCCCAGGGATGAAGGTGGGGGCAGAGGGCCTGGGCAGAGAAGTCACTGCATTTCTGTGAGGGAAGCTGGCGCCCATGAGAAATTCCTCAGGGTTGGGGGGAAATCCCATGAATCCCAGACTGGCCCCATGTGGGAAAGAGGGGGTCAGATGAGTACCAGCCACATCAGGCTTCTCCTGTCACCTCCTCCCTTCCCTGCTCTAAACTGGAGCCCTTGGAAAATAAACAGGACGTAGGGAGAGTTGATCATCATACATCTTCATCATCACTAACACCTTCAGCCCAACAACAGGTTGAGGCAGGGAAGGGGGAAGTTTTAACTTTGAATGAAGTTTAGAGTTTTGATTATTACAGCTCATTTTTTTGGGTTAAGGTTGATGAGAGGTTGGTTTTTTGTTTTTAATTATCTGAAAATGACAGGAAAATTCATGAGGCTCGATCGAGATTTTATGTAAAGGGGCAGGAAGAAACTAGCCTCCAGGAGGAAATGCGGAGGTGATTATTAGTTACAAATGAAGATGTTTTGGTTGCATTTATTAGTCCTGCTTCTTTAACAACATATATGCTCATAACTAATTTGTCCCCAAACTTTGTTTTCAGCTAAAGGAACAGATAACTGTAAAAATGAGGGCTCTAATTTGCCTTTGAGCCCTGTGAGAGCAGGGGCAGTGCTGTGTCTCTAAGACCTACCTTGACCCACAGCTCACAGAAAGTTTGCGTAAGGTCGTTAGGGTGAAATCAACGCCTCACAGAGCCTCCTGACATAATGAACATTGCAGACCCAGTTGATGTCATTCCAAACAAAGGGAGAAAAAAGGAACTGATACTTTTTGTTGTTCAGTATTTTCATAGGTAAATTTGTACCAGGATTTCGTTACATATCAAAAGCAGTTTCTTTAAATATCAAAAATGTCTTTGGCCTTGGGAGACCCAGGTTGGGAACCACTGATTTAAGAATGCAATAGACAAAGGGCAGGTTCCAAACCTCAAACTCTTCCATCTTTTTCCATTCTGCTATATTTCTGTAAGTTTTTGGTAAGCTTTGGTAAGATTCTTTAAAGTCCGACTACTTGCGTTAAAACTCAACCAGATCCACCGGATCCTGCGTTCCCTGTGCACACACAGAGTCCATCTGTCCTGCTTACTTGGCCATTACCCCTCTCAGTAGGGTAACCCAGATAAGCACCGAACCCCAGCTGCCTCTGTGGTTGTTCTAAGACTCCCGTTCCTTAACTGCTAACAGGAAAAATCCATAAAAGGTGAACATGTTCATGTTCTCTGTTATGGTGCACTGTGCCCAGCAACTGCAGCTGGGAGCCTTTGGTACCACCAAGCAGTCTTACACAACTGTATCACGGAGGCTTATCACCAGGACAGTCCAACTGTTGGCCGTGAGCACCACAAGGGCAGGGGCCCAGCCTTTTCCTCTTTGTACCTTCAGTGCTGAACAAAACATTTGGTGTGTTTTCATTTATGTATTTATTTAAATCCTCACCTGAGGATATGCTTATTGATTTTAGAGAGGGAAAGGAGGGTGGGAGGAAGAGAGAGAGAGAGAGAGAGAGAGATGTCAATATGAAAGAGAAACATCAGTCAGTAGCCTCCTGTTTGTGCCCTGACCAGGGATCAAACCTGCAACCTAGTCACGCACCCTGACTGGGAATCCAACCCACAACCTTTTGGTGTAAGGGATGACTCTCTAACCAACTGAGCCACCCTGCCAGGGCCATTTGATATATTTTTAAAATGCATAGGTGAGTAAAAAACTTCATTTGGAATTTGTGAAAAAATCTCTTAGGCACCTTCTATAGTGACATTCTTAGACCATCAATCAACTTAAAGAAACCTGCTCAGGCAACACGGTCTCCAACTTTTTGTATACATATCTGTGGATACACGTGTGTACATATATGACACACCCATCAGTGGGGCAAAGTTGTGATCAAGAATCCTTCCAGCACCTTGAGTATTTACCCACTTAAACCTTTACCTCACCTTGATACTGTACCTCACCTTGACATTTACGCTCCCTCATCAACATACGAGCTGGACGGCCATTTTCAAATGTCTTTCTTGTTTTTCTCTTTGATTCCCTGATATTTTGAGGTTATGGTTTGTTTTTAGGTATATCCTTTTAAATTAATGGATAGTTTTAACTACTAAAAAATATCATAGGTTGCTTTGTAAACTTACCTTGGGAAGATAACTCTTTTTGATTCTAAATATGACTCTAAACACTTCTGAATTTGGTCCAGTAACGCGTTATTGTTTTGAAAAGTCTCCAGAAGTCCTGTTCATTGAAAATAAAGGGACTGGTAAAATTACATGAAAATAAATAGAGAATAGAATTTTAAGTGGAAATAAAATACTATGTTAATATTTTTAAAGCTTTTGTTTTATTTAGTAAAAAGAATCTAATAAATTAAAATGTGTGAGGTTGGCTAAGAATGTTAGGTATTAGTGTAATTAATATTAATTTTAATATTTACCATAGTTGAACAAGAACTTAACTTGCAACATTTTTAGCTAGCATCCTCCCTTTTGGCAGGCTGAGGGCACACAAACCAAAGCCAAACAGTTGTCTTTTTGACCCTCCGGAAGTAGCCATTCTCTGAACTCTCTTATTTATGTTTTCTGTTTCCTCTGCCATCTTTAGATGCTGAAATTGTGGCAATGGGATTCTATTTCTTTATCACTAAACTCTAGCACTTTAAGGAGCAACATTCATGCCTTACTTAACTTTGAAGTTTTGGTGCCTATCACAGTGCTTGGCTTACCCACCCACCCAAGAATCAAACCCTGTCTTTTCCATAGTCCCAAGGATGGGATCAATGACCCAATCCAATCCCTAACCCCCACCCAAGCATATCCGCCTGGCTTTTACTTCGGAACCCCTTCTTCTTGTGCACTCGACTTCAACCCACACTGGCTTCCTTTCCAGCGATTGTGCATGCTGAGTGCACTTTCACCTCAGAGTCTTTGCCTGCGTTCTTTCCTCTGCCTTTAACAATACTCCCTCCCTCAAACACTCTCATGTCCTCATCCCTGCAGATTTCTGTTCAAAAACAACTTTATCAAAAAGGCTTGCCATCTCTCTCTCCCCCCACCACACACGGCTACTCTCTGTCCCCTTTGCCTTGCTTAATTTTTGTTCATAGCTTTATCATCACCTGAAATGATTCATACAGATTCACACTTCTTTATTTGAAATCCCTAGGACTAGGTGTATCTTGGAATCAGATTTTTTTTAATTTCAAAAGTTACATAATAAGTCTAGGAAGAACTAGGACAGCACTCTGTAACCAAACACATTAATATATTTTTGCAGCAAAAGACTTGAATTCACACACTAAGTGGATATGGTAGGCAGAGCAAAGGTCTCAGACATGTCCTGATCCCCGGAACCTGAGAAGATGCTAGTTGATATGGAAAAAGGAACTTGGCAGATGTGATTAAACTAAGGGTGATGGGAGGGGGAGATTATCATGGACAAGCCCGTGGACCCGGTGTGATCACGGGGGGCCTTACAAGAGGGAAGGCAGGAGGGTGGGAGGCGGAGAAGGGGCTGTGACGACAAAAGCAGCTTGGACTGATGCACTTTCTGGCTCACAGGGGACTAGCAGCCCCAAAGTTTTAACGTTTTCAATTCTATCATACCATCTAGTTTTTTTTCCTTTCGCTTTTGTTGAAGAGTCTTTGGACAAAGATCCTAGCCCAGCAGGCTGCTGCTGCCTGGCAGGGAAGCTGTCTGAGGGTATTTACCCTGATGGGTTACATGCCGCCCTTCACAGCACCGGCAAGTCTGCAGAGGCTCTGATGCAAACATGAAATTTAATAACCATGTCTGTGCCTCAGAGAGTGTAATTCCATAACCCTAGAAACGGAACTTACTAAGATGCATTTCCACATTGAGATCAGAATTACAATTGGTGGTAAAATGTTAACAGGATATAAGGAGTAAATTAAATAAGGTGTAGACATTTTTATGGTGTTAAATTTGTGGGAGCTTCAGCAGAATGGGTCAGTGGGAGGTTGCTGTTATAATGGTCACATCGTGTGGTCACAATTGTGAAATGGAAGCATGACTGACACTCTGTGGTAGCAACCCAAATTATAAAGAGAGCCAAAAAAAGTAGGTTCTTCTTGACAAAAGTATAAAGTAAGCTGAGAGATGATGATGATGATGATGATGATAATGATAATAATAATATTTGATCCATATTGCAAGAGTGTCAAACATGTCACAAATACACCTGGTCATCAGTGCTGACCAGAAGGAAGGGGCGAGGGCGTCACAAAATATTAGACTCTTAAAGGCAACAATCACTTTAAATGACTGTAAAGTCTTTTTGTTTGCTTTTAAAATTTTGTGTTCTACCTGGTTGAGTAGCTGCTCGAAGAGCATTGGGCAGCCGGTTCACCTTCCTCATGATCTCTTTCCAGGACTTATCCACCTGAAGGAACATCTTGGCCTCGGCGGGCAACTGCCTCTGAATATCTGGAGCGTTAAAGATACTTTCTAGGTAGAGCCAGTTTCTCTGGCAGTTCAGCCACTCTTCCTGGGAGAAAAACACAGACATTATTGAATTTTAACCCCAAATTTGAAGCGTTCGGTTACATTAAAATTAATTATGTGGAGATTCACTGTATCTTTTCCCCTTTGGGGTCTCACAAGTCCATTGAAATAAAACCTTCTTAAAGGGTCCAAGACTCACCTCAGCCTGATTTCAGCCAATTTTCTACTGAGTAGAGTCATAATGAATCTGCTGTGTGGCAATCAGAATGGACCCAGGGAAAGAGAATTAATATGCCCACAGTAGACATTTAGGGGTAGGGGGCCCGGAGCAAGATGCTTATTTAAAGAAATGAAGGGTTGAGAAGTGGTGAGTTTAGTGACAATTTCCAAATACAGGGTCCCATAAGGTAGGTTTACAGTTGTGACTACACAAAACAGTCTATTGTTGAATTATTTTTTAATTTTTGTATCATTTTCCCTTATGAACAACTATAAACACACTTTTGCCTCACCCTGTATAGAAAGTTATCAAGAACAATTTTTTTCAATTATATGTATATTCTTCCCTCTCTCCTTTAAAAAAAAGAAATAGGATTCATTTTTTTCAATCAAAAAAGTAAAACCTGCTTGTGACAATACATGTGGCACATACATGAACGGGAAGAAGAAGAACATCACTCATTGCTTCTCCTCTTGGAGACAATCACTGTTACCAAAGAAACCGGAAATGCAGTGTCAGAACCGAAGTCTAGACCTCACCCTTCTCCATGCCTCCGGCCCCAGAGCCATGAAAAAGTTTCTTACTCCTTGCTCTGGATTTGGGGGTTACTTGTAAGCCTTAATGTCACAATCGCTCCCTGCTTTATCTCAGCTCTCACACTGTCTATTCTCTGAGAAGTCTGCGCTAATCAGCACTGGATTCTTTTAAGGATCCCCAAGGAGGGTTAGCAACAGGGGAGTGGGAGGAGGAGAAGGGGGGAGAAGGTACAGAAAATAAGTAGCATAGACAGTAGATAGAAAATAGAAGGGGGGGGCAAGAATAGCATGGGAAATATAGAATCTAAAGGACTTGAGACACATGGTCATAAACTAAAGGGGGGAAATGGTGGGGATGGGGGGTAGGGTGGAGGGGAATGAAAGGGGGAATAGAACAACTGTAACAGCATAATCAATAAAAAATTTAAAAAAAACACATTGTTTTCTTTGATTTATAGTCTTTGCCTTCATAGGGCTCAGCCATCAGTACAGAAGGCTGGACAGGAGTCAGTTTATAAAGTGTTAAGGTGGAGATACTCCTGAAACAGATCTCTATGAAACCAAGTTGGAACAAATTGTCTTTTCTTACTAGTGTATTTATTATTTCACAGATAAATCTTCATATTAGAATGGATAGGAACCTAAACGTAATTAAATCAATCTAAAAATCTGAAGTCTAAGAAAGAGATTGGATGGGAACAAAGTGAGGTTGGTATAAGTCTCTGTTTTGCTGTGGGATAATCTGAGGTAGAAGAAAATAAGAAGGAGGTGTGTGCCACAAGGAAAGCTGCTAAGAAGACTACAAGCAACAGTGAGTGATTCTCCAGTAAGTATGAGGTTGTTGTGGCCAGACTCTTAAGGTGGCTCCTAGGATCTGGTGTTCTCACCCTTACGTGATTCCCCTCCCCTTGCATGTTGGGTGCTTGCTTCCACCCATGTAGACTATGGCAAAGCTAATGGGATGTACACAATTATGTGCGCATTAGTCTTGCCAAAGGCTTTCTCTTCCTTGCTAGATTGATGAAGCAAGTTGTCATGCTGGGGAAAGTCCGCATTGGAAAAAACAAAGGAGCAACTGTGGATGACATGTAGGAGTTGAGGATGGCCTCCAGATGACAGCTGGCAAGAAACTGAAGGCTGTAGTCCAAGAACTACAAGGAAATAATTTCTGCCAACAACCTGAGTGAGCTTAAAAGTGGATCCCTCCTTAGCTGAACCTCTGATGAGAACCCAGTCCTGGAGCACCTCTTCATGGAACCCTGGTGAGACCTTACGTAGGAGACCCAGTTAAGGCACCACTGAACTACTGACTCACAGAGACTGGGGTATAATAAATGTATATTGCTTTATGTCACTAAGTTTGTAGTATTTTGTTTCACAACAATTATGACTAATAAAAGGTGATGGGGTAATCTTGTAAAGAAGAGCTTAATATATTTGCATTTTTTTTTACATTCTGAACATTGACATCATCAATTAAATATTACAGCTAGGCTATACAATATTTAAATGATTGAACAGCTGATTTCTAAGGTCCAGTGGCTCTCCAGTTCTCTGAGTCCCTGAACTGAAATTTTCCTTACTCACCAGTGTTTGATTAAACAAAGCAAGCTGTTTCTGCCAGTCATCCACTCGAGTTTTCAGTGGACCAACATAACGTGATGAGGCAATGGTTGCAATGTTGATGGTACTGTCATCAAGAAGGACCTTTAAAGAAAAAAAAGAGAAAATAATGCAACATTATATGTTTGTGCTGTCAAACTTAATTATAGATATTTAGTCCCAACAGTCCATTTGAAATCCACCTTCTTGAATGAATAGCTCAGCCCTTCCTACCGGTTCCTCCCCACACAATTCCCTCCCAAATCCCATTTTTTATGGCTTCTATGGCTTACGACCTGGTGTCATGTTCTCTCAAATGTCATAAAGGATGCCTGACTGCCAAATCTCTGTTGTTTCTGTAATTATGTATGGCACAAGTTTTTGTTTTGTTCAACACTCTTCTCTCTCTCCCCCTACTTTAGAGTATCTGCAAACTTCTTTACACTACTTTATTTCCCAAAAGTACTTGAAACTAGCCAAAGACAGCACAATTAGCTGTCTTTTCTATCCAGTGAAACATCACTTTCCTACAAAGTATCTTCAGGAAGAGGGAAATTGAGTTCACTCGTATCAAGCTCTGAATGATTACAGACAGTTCTTTCTCTACCTCCCATCCCTCTCCCATCTTACACTATAGCAACCCTCACAGAACATATGCATTTTTAAAAAATGTGTCTGGTGATCTAAAGAGTTTCAATCGCTCTATTTAAATTATAAACTTTTTGAGAACAGAAGCTCCATCGCCTAGCATCACTTGACCTTATACTGACTGACTTTCACCTTGAATCTACTCTCCCACCCACTGCCCAGACTGACATGTGATATTGTTCTGCCAACCTATACCTGGCAAAGCCATTTCATCTCCAGTTCTGGCCTGGATGCACCCTACAGACCAGGGCTCTGCTATAGGGGACCGATCTTCAAGGCAATGGCGAATGTAGCCCAGCCCCTGATTCAGGAAGCTGATAGGAGCAAGGTGGCACACAGAAGCTGGGCCCACAGATCGGCTTTCCCATGGGGAACCAGGCCTGCATTTTACCTGGGCTGCTATGAAACTTGCTTTTGCTAAAACTCCCTCACTCTGAATTGAGGCAGGAAATATTTATTGCATATCTTTAAAGTAACTTCGTAAAGTCTGTGCTAAAACTTCCAAAGAGGGAGGGTAACCAGTTTAAGCACTTTCCCCCTTGCATTTGCAACATCCTTTTTTTTGAAGTAACCAGCAACATCCTTTCCTTTATTATCTGTAAAAGGGAATCACCTAAAACAAACCTGAGCATAGTGAATGAGGACCATCCTCAATGTAATGTGCACAGAAAAGCAATAAAAGCCTGTCCAGGGAAGGGTCAGGGCCCTCTCACTCAGAGAGTGGCCACGCGGTCCCTTTTTCTCCACAGGACTTCTGCGGTCTGTGTGAATTTGTTGCATCCACAACACATGGACCCCACTGGTTGGAATCTGCATCACTTTGCTTTTTAAATTGAGCTGTAAGAACTTGATGCCTTTGCTAAATAAACGTGTCTTTGGATTTTAAGTCACTAAGAATATTCCAACACACAGGTTAGACTTGCCTTCTTTTGTTATTTATAGAGCATGGCTATATATTCCTAATCTCAAAAAAATCAAGTGAATTTAACTTCTTAATGCGCTATAAACCTGACATACTCATTCATGTTTCTTTGCCTCATTTAAAATATATATTTTATTTATTTATTTTTAGACAGAGGGGAAGAGAAGGAGAACGAGAGGGAGAGAAACATTCAAGTGTGGTTGCCTCTCAAGCAACCCCTACTGGGGACCTGATCCACAACCTGACTAGGAATAGAACCAGCGACCCTTTGGTTTACAGGCCGGCACTCAATCCACTGAGCCACACCAGCCAGGGCTCTCTGCTTCATTTAAATGATTTGAAATATCTTTTATTCTCATCTATGTCTATCAAATCCTCTTCACCCTTTAAGGTCCAGCATGTCTTAGCTGATCAAGGAAGGATTCTTTGATCACTTCTGCCATTAATGATCTCTTTGCTTTTCTAAATTCCCCAACAGTTATCAACTACAGGATTATATTCCTACATATATAAGCCATTTTTATTGCTTTGCTGAATATTTCGTGTATAAGCATTTTGTCAATTATTCATACTAATATTTATTTCCCAATTAAATTTTTCTTATTTAGTAATTCTCATAATTCAGTTGTTTATCATAATCTTCCATAAGAGAATTAGGACTAGGTCTGGCCAGAACCTTCACCATAAGTTTTAATAATTCAGTTACCTACCTGTATGTCATCTGTGCCGCCTAAGATAAATACATCTTTGGAGTCACGGTGAGGGAGAATGACAAATTCAGTCGTTTTCCAAGAATCTTCCACCTTAGAAATAATTCAAATCTTGGAATATTAAGTTCATTTGAGTTCAGGTATTTAATAAGTGCATATGAAATGGAATAAATAAAGAGCGTCCCAGACAAGAAAAAGCTAGAATTCATAGCCACCAAACCAGTGTTACATGAAATGTAAGAAGAAGATGAAAAAAGGTAAAAAATATGAGAAACATATGGTAATAAGTACATATCTATGAACTCAATCTAGAAAAACAAAATGAATGAGCAGAATAAAAACAGACTTATCGATACAGAGATCATACTGACGGTTGCCAGGTTGGAAAGGGTGAGGGTTGGGTGTAAAAAGTGAAGGAGTTAAGAAGCACAAACTGGTTGTTACAGAACAGTCATGGGGACGTAACAGCAGGGAATGTAGTCAACAGTATTCCAATAACAGTGTTTGGTGTCAGATGGGTGCAGCTTATTGGGATGATCACTTAGTAGGTTATATAATGTCTAGTCTCTGAGGAGTACACCTGAAACTAATATAATAATGTATGTCAACTGTAATTGAAAAAATTTAGAAAAATTATCTGAAAACTCCACAATAATCCCATTCTTCTCCTTTACTGCTTTTAAAATTCTAACAATCATTTGCTTAGTTAAATGACACTGATTTACTGAATTTCATTGAGTAATGATATATATGAATAATGTGATACTTTAATGTATATTTCCTATCACTTCATGCTTCAATTAAAAGAAAAAATATTTTTATACAGGTGATTGATAGGTATGTGTAAATTTTTAGGGTAAAAATGTAAGTATTCTAAGTAGAGAAGTCTTCTCAATGGGCTTCTCATTTCACAGTTAGTTCTCTAGTAGTTTGAAAGATAATGTATTTTGATATAAAAGATATTCTTTGGTATAAGAATGCAAATTTCAAACTTTGTTGTCATTAGGTTTATGTTGGGCTATAAGCTAAGTAGAGAGAAGATATTTATAATGTATAATAATAGTGATAATGATAATAAATGTAACAAAACAACAGAAGGATGCCTGATAATGAGAGGGTGAAAGCTGCAATGTTGAAAAATCTATCCAGATAAACCAAAAGTTGGTGGTATGAAAACCTGTACATTACCTGATAAAAGAATATGATTTTTAGATTTACCTTTTTAAGAATTGTTTCTAAGGCAGCTTCTCCAGAAGCCTGTCCAGAAATGTCCTGGATTTCTTCAGCAAAGTCAAAAACATGCAACTCGGAGAGCCGCTCTAAGGTCAGTGGAGTTTCAAGGTCCACTAGAGTGGCGTCTACTGTATGTTCAATGGCTGTCCAATGTCTAGGCTTCAAAGTTGGGTTCCTCAGGTCGACAATAACCGGAAGCTGGAAAACAAACACTGTTAGAGGTGCCAAGCTTTTCATCTTCAGGGCATAGATTTTAATTCGAGAGACCTGGAAAGAACACCACTTATACTCTAACAACAACAACAACAATAACAAACTGAACAAACTGCAAATTAATGACCTGTATTGAACCCATAAGAAACCTAAGTTGAAAGGCAATCGACTAACTGGAAATCTGGTGACAGACAGGTATCCACAGTTTTCTCCACAAAACGAAACGGAACCCGAGAATTCGATTATCTAGGACAGATGTCTTGAGCTGACATTTAAGGGAGTAGGAAGACAACTAAACTTAAAGTATAAATTGCTGAAGAATGAGTGTAGGGTCATACGAGAATGCGAAGTACCTGGGCACTACAAATATAGAAGTGTTCATAGAAGAGATTGAGGAGACTCCTAAGAAAACCAACTTTATGGTGCTGGCAGGGGGAGGAAAGAGCAGCCACTTTTGTAACTAACCAACCAATCTCTCCTATCTGCAAAAGACTTAATGTCTGAGAAGGGGGCAACAAAAACTCTCAACCAAGGTATCAGTGATAGCTCATTGTAAGTGTTTTGTATATATCTGGAGATACAGAATATTAAAAAGAAGCAAACCCACTGGAAAGGGACAGAAAGAAATATATTTTAGGCTCATCACTACATTTGGAGGAGGGGAAGGAATGCCTGTGAAGGTAACAATTCTGAGAACAAGGGACACAATGCCTCGTTAATACAGAGACTTAATCAGAATATGAGGCAATGCCACTCCTCATTTCTGCTACCAACCTAACAAGTACTGAGTGAAAAAAAAACACTGGTATACAAAGTGGAAAGTTTCAAGAGACAGATTCTCTCTGTGCACAACACAGGGAGGGTACAAGGTCAGGGGAAACAAACAGAAACAATGATCTTTGGCAAATCAGCCCAAACCCTAAACACAGGTGTTTAGAACAATTTAAAAGCTGTGGTATATTAAGGGTAGCTATAGAAACATCAAACCTCAAATACACCCCAGTTCATAATTAGATATAACATAACATGCCACACAAAAAGTCAAGTGGAAAGAAAGGCATTATTTACTATATTACATAAAATATAAAATATTGGGTTTATAACCAAAATTTAAGAAGTATATTAAAGGGCAAGACAAACATCCAAGAGACCAAGAATCATCAGAACCAGACTCATATATGACACATGTGTTTGAATTAACAGGAAACTTAAAATGATTGTGATTAATATGTTAATGGTTTTAATAGAAAAGGTGGACAGAATGCAAGATCAGATGAGACATGTTAATAGGAAAATGGAAACTGTATTAAAAAATTAAACAGATGTTAAAAATGAAAGATAGTGGTAAAGATAAAGAATGCCTTTGATGAACTTGACACAGCCACAGAATCAGTTAACTTGAAGATGAATGAGTAGAAACTTCCCAAACTGACATACAAAGAGAAAAATTAGTGTCCTTCCCCACCACAAAGTTGTAATAGAACATGAAAAAGCAATGACAGAATATGTAATAGAAATCAAGAAGGATAAGAGAGATAGAAAACAGAGCCCAAGAGATATTTGAAGAGATAATGACTGCATTTTTTAAAAAATTAAAGACAAACCAAACCAGAGACCCAAGAAATTCAGAGAACCCCAAGCAGGATAAATACAAGTCACAAATAACAACAATGACCCCCCCCAAAAAAAACAACCCAACCCCCTCCAACATACATGTAGGCATATCACATTACAAACTGATAAAAACCAAGACAAAGATAAAATCTTGGAGGCAGCCATACTTCAAGAGAAAACCATTTATCTACAGAAGAACAAGAAAAAGAACTGCAGCTGACTTCTTGTTAGAAACCATACAAAGCAAGAAAATAATGAAAGGCTATTCTAAATTTCTGGAAACAAACAAAACCTGTCAACTCAGAATTATATACCCAGTGAAAATACCACTCAAAATAAAAAATAACTTTTTCAAAACAAAAATTTAGGGAATTCATTGTTAGCATGCCTACTCAATAAAAATATTAATGAAAGTTCTTCAGGAAGAATGAATATGCTGTGAGTCAGAATTCATACAAAGAAATAAAGAGCAATGGAAATGGAATAAAGGTAAAATAAATTTTATTTTATTTCCATTTGTATTGTCTTAAAAGATTATTATATAAAACAAAAATAATTATAATTTGGTATGTCTATAATATAAGTAAAGATAAAATACATGATGTTAGCACAAACATTAGATAAACCATGGTAATCTACATAATGGGATACTACTCAGCGATAAGAATTAATGAACAAAGAAATCTTTTAAAAAATTCTAACTCACAGAGTTGTACAACTACCACCACTATCTAATTTACATTACCCCCAAAGGAGACCCACACTCATTAACCATCACTGTCCTCTTCTCCTCCTCCGCAGTGGCTGGTACCCATTCACCTACTTTCTCTCTCTAGGAGCTTCTCTGTCCTAAACATTTCATATCATTGACATCATGTGCTATGTAGTTTTTTTTGTGACTGGCTTCTTTCATTTAGTATAACATTTTCAAATTTCATCTATGCCTTAGCATATATTAGTACTTTATTCATTTTTATTGTTGAATCATATTCCATGATATAGATATATTTTGTTCATTCATTCATTCATTGGTTGATGAACATTGGTGTTTCCTCCCACTTCTGGCTCTTATGAATGATGCTGCTATGAAATTCATATATGAGTTTTTGTGTGAACATATGTTTTCAATTTTCTTAGGTATATACCCTAGGAGTGGAATGACTTGGTAATATGTTAACTTATGTTTAACATTTGAGAAACTACCAGACTATCTTCCAAAGAGGCAGTACCACCTTATAATCTCAACAGAAACACATGAGGGTTCCCATTTCTCCAGATTCTCACCTATAATCTGTTTTTCTGAACACAGCCATCCTGGTGGGAGCAAAGTGGTACCTTATTGTGGCTTTGATGTGTATTTCCCTGGTGACTAATGATGTTCAGCATCTTTTCATGTACCTTCTTTGGGCAGATGTGTATGAACTCCTTTGCTCATTTTAAAGAGTTTTTTTGTCTTTTTATTTTGGTGTTATAAGAGTATGCTATGTATTCTGGGTATGAGTGCACAGATACATTTTATATACATTTTTATAAGTGAATGATGCCAGACCCCAAAGGTTCCATGTTGTGTTAGTCCATTTCTATCATTCTGGAAAAGCAAACACTACAGAGGCAGAAGACAGATCAGGGTTTGCCTGGGGTTGGGATGGAAGACAGAGCTGACTACAAAGGGACAACATAAGGGAATTTGAGGCTGGGGGTTGTGAACTATTCTGAACAATACTGTTGTGCTGGATACACAGCTCTTCCCAATTGTATAACCCCATAAAACTGTATACCACAAAAAAAGACTTTTACTGTACGCAAGTTAAAAAAAACCCAACCAGGAGTTCCAAGGAACAAAAGATGGGATGCAGACTGTGATAAGGGAACTTGTTTACAATAGTGTGTTATAAGCACCCTTCAGGTTGATAAGGAAGAATGAAATTGACTTAAGTAACTTTCGAAAACCATTTTGTCGAGGTCTCATAAGGCTACAGGAGAAAAAAACTGCAAAAACACTCTTTAGTAGGGAACATTTGCTTCTCATCGTCCCCTGAGCTTTGCTTACTCTTTTTACCCATGTCTTCTTTTAGTCCTTTATCTCTTTTTAAAAAATAAAAAAAAAACGGATTAAAAGGGTAAAAATAATATCCCCTTCCTTCCCATTTCAAGTGCTGGTCCATTTCAAGCAGTGATTGTTTTCAAAGAGCCAGCCCTGCACACTTGGCTTCCCAGGCTTCCTCACATCACAACACACCTTGAAAACTGGCCTATTTGGTGCAGAGGTGTGAACGGGCAAGGCTGCCCTAGCCTCCTCCAACTGTCTACAGGATGAGAGGATCAGTGTCTTGGCACACCCCCAACCCACTCCTGCGTTAGCTCCCCTACCACTTGGGGAACTGTTGCTCTGAGTGCCTCTTCTAACCAAGGCATTCAGCTGCCTGGTTCCGCCAGCTGAAGATAGGAATGCAGTCTGCGCTTGGCAAAAATGGAATTGGTCCACTCTTTCCTCTCTTTGCAAAGCCGACTCATTTAAACGGGATAGTTCTCAGCGTTGGTATCACTACCATCAAGCAGTAACTTACTGACAAAAGTTTGAGAAAGAATTTCTACCAAACTTACCCTTTCTCTCATTTTTTCCACCTTTTGTTTTAGCTGGGGCACTACACTGTTGGGTGGCAAGCCCTTTTCCAACTGAGTCACAAATTTGGCATATTTGGAAACTTGACTGTTTAGGACATCTGGATCCAGGCAGTCAAATTTGGACTAGAAAATCAGGGGAAAAGAAGAAGTTAAGGCATATGATAAAACACAAGCTTGAAATAGTGAAAATTTTAACTTCACTTGGATTTTCTAGTAGTTAAATAGTTAATCCAAGTCAACTCTCTACTTTTGGAAATGGCTTTACTTATTGAGATTGCCAGTGGCCTATCAGGCATCACTTGGTCATGCTTTTCATGACCTGGTCCCCATCATCACGTGCAGTATTCCTGAGGGCCGACCCTCGTAAGGAGATATAAATAGTTAATTTTTACTCTTGCTAACTAGAAATTTTTCACCTAGTATTTTCCTATTATTAATGTACCCCTTTAATATAAATGACTTAAAGGTGCTCCCCAAATATGCATGTATCTATAAATATATTTCTCAGTTATATAAACATATGTGTACACATATATTGATATGTAAGACGGTCATATGGACTGAAGGCTATAGAAAATTTGTAAAACTTTCATTTGTTTCCAGAGTCAACATTTTCTTTCCGGCCCCTAATGGGTACCTCTGTGTGAGTTCAGGGGAGCGAGTTCACCACTCACACAGAGGTGGTGAGTCCACCCCACTGTGGAAGCTGTTGCTCTGGTGGTTATCAGAAAACGCTCTAAACTTCTTTATTTTGCATGAAATTATAGCACAGCATATTTTACTGAAATTAAAAATATACCAGATTGTTAAAAATTATGATTGGTATTATTAGAACTTTAAGTTTAATTAAAACAAAAATGATCTAAGAATTGAGGCCTTTTTATTTCTTACCTTTAACCACTCTTCCTGGAGCTGATCCCACTCAGACAAAGAATCCCAGAGCAATTGCTTGAGCTTCACCTCAGCACTGACTTCTTCCAAGTCTTCAAACTTAGAAACTTCTACCTTTAAAATGTAATAAACCAAATACACTATTTAATTTTCAGATAGAAATACCTTATGTTGTCCTCCTATTAGTAATTCCTGATACAGTGACTAAACAGATATGGGGGGGGACAGAAAATGAGGAAAGAAAAAAAGAGATGGAAACAGAAAAAAATCACGAAACCCATGTAAATTCAAATTTCCATCTGAGTGACAAAATATAACTCTTTATATTTCCTTAAAACTTAAATATTCTCCAAAGACATAAATATCACAAGAGTACCATGGGCATTCTTCCTCAAGTTGGGTCATACATGCATATACATTCCTTCCTTTTGGGGAAAGCAGATGGACCTTCAGAGGCTGAAGACTGGTTTCTGTTAGGGCTTATGTTCTTAGATGGTAGAAGAGGAAGATGTTTGTGCAGCAGCTGGTGAAGTGGATGGGGTGATTTAAGATGGAGAGGACAGCCGGTGTCTGACTCTTTTTTAACCCCACGGGCTGTATATGACACCTATAGAGAGAAACGTTGCAGGAAAGTCTGAAGAAGCTGTTTTGGTGAAGTGTTTTAAGGCTTCCTTGGCCTGGAGGGGAGGAAATAAATCTCCAGGGGGTTGTTTGTACAGAAATTGTGAGCCCTGTGATAAGCTACGGCTTTGAACTTTGCATCTAACAGCAGCAGCGTGCGCATTCTTTGCAAGTGCACCGTGGAACATTCCCAAAGAGAGGTCATACAAAAGGCCACAAAACAAGCCTTAGGAAATTTAAGAAGATTAAAATCATACCATGTATCTTTTCCAACCACAATGGTATGAAGCTAGGAATCAACAATAGGAAGGCTGGAAAATTTACAAGTGTGTGGAAATTAAACAACAAATTCCTGAACAACCAATGGGTCAAAGAGAAAATCAAAGAGAAATTTAAAAAATGGCTTGAAACAGAGTAACATGACAACATAGCACACCGAAACTTACCGAATGCTGCAAAAGCAGCTCTGAGAGGGAAGTTTATAGTAATAAATGTATATATTGAGAAATAGAAAGATTTCAAATAAACAACATACACATGAAGGAGCTGGAAAAAGAACAAGTTAGACCCCAAGACAGGAAATAATGAAGATCAGCATGGAAACCAGTAAAATGGAGACTAGAAAAATAGAAAAGATCATCCAACAGCAGCAGCATACACATTCTCTTCAAGTTCACCTGAAACGCTCCCAAGGGTAGATCATATGAGAGGCCACAAAACAAGTCTTAGAAAATTTGAGAAGACTGAAATCATACCATGTATCTTTCCAACCACAATGGCATGAAACTAGAAAGCTACAACAAACTTATCTTAGTTTCAAGGAGATATTTTTTTAAAAAAGATCAACACAAATGACAAAATTTTAGCTAGAGTAAGAAAAAAAGAATGCTCAAATAAATGCAATAGAAGAGAAGACATTATAACTGATACCATGGAAATAGAAAGGACCGTAACACACTGCTATGAATAGGTATATGACAACAAATTTGTTAACCTATCAGAAAAGGATGAAGTCCTAGAAACATATCACCAAAAAGACTGCATCAGGAAAAAGAAGAAAATCTAAACAGGCCAATAATGAGTAAGGAGGTTGAATCTGTAACCAAAAACTTCTCAACAAAGAAGAGGCCAGGACCAGACGGCTTCACTGGTGCGTTCCACCGAACATTTAAAGAGGAATTGATGCCAATCTTTCTCAAACTTTTCCAAAAAAAAATTTAAGAGGTGGAACACTTCCAAGCTCATTTTACAAGACCAGAATTACCCTGATATTAGGGGTCTAGCCCTATCTTCATGAACAGTTAGAAATTATTTCCTAGTCCCATTAGGCCTTCACTTCTATCTCCCAAATGCCTGAGAGCTTCAGAAGCAAAATTGAATGTAAGGTGATTATAAAGCAAGAATTAGTCAAGTATAAATACAGTGTGTGGAAGGAAGGGAACACCCTCCTATTTCAGGCACTGGCTCAGGCAATGCTTTCTGATCCACAGAGTGTCCATCCGTTAGTTGTAGCTTTTTATCAAGCAGTATTTCTCCCATATCACACTTCCGACCCCAGTACTTTCTTATCTTGTAGGTCAGTTAACTCAACCTGAGAACAACATCGCACCCAGTTCTCTCATGCACAAACCTCCTGCCTCAAGCATTGCACTAGTCACATTGTGCAGTGCCCAGCTCATTAAGTTATCGGTTGCTCCACCAGCCCCTGGGCTCTGGAGCAGACAGCTCCTAAGACTACTTTCTGGCCATCTGTGTGGGGTTCTGGAAGAGATGTATGTGTTCCCATGCGAAGTCCAGGCACTCCCCTAAGACTTTGGGAGAGACTAATGACACCCACGTTGCTGGTGGCCCCCTTGGTTTTGACCCTAGAAATCTTTTCTATTCTCTTTTCATTTTGGTCTCCCTAATAGCTGTTTAGAGCACTATATCTCTCTCATTTCTCTTCATTTTTGCTTTTGAGGCATATCTTTTAGCCTTTCAATCTATCCTTTGGATCCATGTATATACCTTGGCTTAGGAAAATTCTCTTCTGTCACCAAATTGGTGCATCAAACTGGAGCTAATCAGGCAATATTCATAGAATCATAACACATACATGGGTGTAAAAGAAACTTGAATATTAGGAAAGTAATTGACCACATTTAAAAATCCATATACACTTTAACATAGAAATTATGGTCTGTGGTCTGAGGGTTTATCTACCATTCACAATTACTTTTTTATAAGGAAGATATTTTGTCTCTAATGTGTACTAATCCTTAAACAGATTAACATGAAAACACGGTGCACCAAAACCTATGGAATGCAGCGAAAGCAGTCCTGGGAGGGAAGTTTGCAGTAATGAATGCATGAGGCAGAGAACACATCATTTTGTTTCAGACCATCCCAGTAGAGTGACCAGCACACGGGTGTCCAAACATTAAATGTTTACAGTCACACTGTTAAAAGTGCTTGTGCATCACTGTCATTGCTACGCACATGCTTTAAAAACACATGGAGAATTACTATTACCTTAAAATTTTTCTGATAAGATTTGTATTGAAATGCACGTTTCTGAAGATCATCTAGAACTAATTGAAGATCATTCAACGTGGACTTTATTTTGTCTTGATCAGCATTAATATCCAAAATCTGTGGGTCCTGTAAAATTAAGATAGTTTTTGATGAGTCATTCCTGCTTTGTGATGTGGACCATGACTTTAAATTAATTAACGCACATTTTCAAAAAACATTTTTCTAGTTCTATTCTCACTCTGATTTTTAGAAAATATGTTAAAATGATTGCTTTTCCTCAATTTTACAGCAATGTACACATGCTGTGAGAAGTGCAGAAATGCACAAAGAAGTGCCACGGGGATGACAACGTTTTTAAATAGCACCTAATATATTTCCCCTCGTCTGTTTTCATTTCCTATACTTTTTCAACAAACATGATTTTAGGTAAGGACAATTGAATGCAATGGGGAAAAGAAGGAAGAGACTATAATACAAGAAATATTCCCATTTTATAACAAAGAAAACAGAAACCCTTTGCATTCTGAGAGGGAGGAAGAGAAAAAAGGAGAATAAATAATAAATAAGCAGACACATTTTCTGGCTGACCCGTGGGGCTGAAACCCTACCCAGTGAATGGGAATGGGAAAGTTTAGGAATGAAGCAGAAACACCTAACTAGGTTTGGGAGAATCTGAGAAAATTGGAAGAGTCTGAGAACTATTCTAGCCGCAGCTTGGGGAAGCCATTTATCCCATCTCTGATACATCATGGCCCTGCATTCAAAATGGTAACAGGCTCCTGGCTAGAAAAAGCTAAGTGAAGTGTACAGGTGGAGGGGCTTGGGTTGACTCTCTGGTGCCTCATGGAGTGGTATGTAGGCAGTCATGAAGTTCTCATGGGCCTTGATTCTGGCAGTGGGAGCTGCTGAAAGAACTAGTGGACCAGAGGAAGTCTGAAGTCAGGATTCGAAAGTCACAGATTGAGGCTACAGACTATGGCAGAAATGACAAGTGCAGCAGTGGGGGCTAGTATGGTACCTCAAGGACCAGGAAGGACTCTCAGCTAACAGCTACTTGGGACAACCAGGCCCAGCCAAACTGCCCGGGAAGCCCAATGGTCCAGAGGGCAGCACAGGACTTGGATGTCCCTCCCCTCCATATCCACTGGAAGGAAATGCAGATTTCCCCTCATGGAGCAAGAGGTGGGAGGGGCTGGGGCAAGGGGATGGGAGCAAGAAATGCTCGGTGAGGAGTTCAGGTTTTGAACTACAATCTATCCCAAAGAGGCCTAATTAAAATAAAATAGACATTTCCAAGTGAAATAAATTGAGTTATTATAGAATGTTACATTTAGGTTTTTTCTCCAATTTTCTTTATCAACAGGAGTGGTGGTTATGACAGCAAGATGATACCATTTATGAAAATGGTGAAGTTGCAGTTCTTTGCTTAAATGTTCCTAGAAGCATTATTTACTATTGTTGAAAACTGTAAGCAATCCAATGTCCATCAACTGTGGAATGAATAATTGTGGTATATGATGAAATACTACATAGCAATGATTGTGGATGATAAGTTGCATCCGTACACAGCAACATGGATGGAACAAAATCAAATAAAGGGCACATTGCTGTAGGATTGTATTTTTGAATTTTTTAAAAACAATTTTTAAATTTATTTTTAGAGAGGGGAAGGGAGGGAGAAAGAGAGAGAAAAACATCAATGTGTGGTCGCCTCTGGTGTGCTCCCCACAGGGCACCTGGCCACACAACCCAGGCATGTGCCCTCACTGGGCATTGAACCAGCGACCCTGTGGTTCTCAGGCCAGCACTCAATCTGCTGAGCCACACCAGCCAGAGCTGTATGATTCTATTTAATTGAAGTTCATAAACAGGCAAAGCTATCTTACAGCATTAGAATTCAGGGTAGTGGATGGCTTTGGAGAGGAAGAAAGGGTTAGTGATAACAAGGGACACTGGGGAACATGTAATGTTATAGTTCCTGACATGAGCAGTGGATACATGGATGTGTTCACTTTCTGATAACTCACTGAGTTGTGTGGCTATTACAGTTACGTGCAGTTTTCTCTATGTGAAAATACAAAGGTACTTTAGTACATGATACATGCTAAGTAGACAACAAATAGCAGCCACTTTTTCATTCCCATGTCAATACATGTAAATGTATATTGTAATCTTTAATTCTGTATTGTATTCCTTTGAGTAGATGTCCCCTAACAATTTTATTAATACTTTGTTGATGAACATTAACTATTTCCCAATTATTCTGATTCGATTACAACTTTATATGGTTTTACACTCTGTGATGAGTTTTAGTCAATGTTAATAAAATAATGGATCATTACAAAATCAGATTTTCATGTATATGCTTCAGTTGAGAATCACCCAGATTTCTATTTTAAATTATTGAAAAATTCCCCTTGATATAAAGAAAAATTAGTGCAAGTTAACCAAATATTCTTCACCATCATTATTACTTTAAACTCTGCCTCTTTATAAATAGAAATTTTCTAATATGTGTTAAAAAACACCCCACTGTGACAATAGCTATAAAATATGCTAACAAGTTGTGAAAACACTTATTTGAGAATAATCAATCCAAGCCAGGAGAAATAAAATTAACTAATACATATATACTTTGGAATTTATTCAGCACTGTGAAGAGAGTTCAGAGAGTTTTGATTTTAAATAGAAGCTCAAAGGCCTTGTTAACTGGACAGAATAAAGCCATGTAAAACAAAAGTTAAATTGGAATAAAATGAAATAAGCTCCCTAAATGGTTCAATTAAATGTGGTAGTCAAGCTGAACATGTTGTTTAAAAAAATTTGTCCTTAACTTACCTGTGCCAGCAGCTTTACTTCATTCACTTCATTGGTCAGGTCTTCAAGATCTTTACCCAAATGCACACAAAATTGCTTGATGCTTGCTTCTCTGTCACCTACGGATTTATCGATAGCGTTCCGAACAGCGACGATGGATGGCTTCATAGTAGCAAAAACAGCAAAGTCTTCAGGTGGCGTGGGAACCTGATACTGTTCAATGAGCTTGTACATTTGCATCACCACATTCCCTTCATCTTCAAGGCTTTCAATCTAAATAGAAACATTTGTGGCTTGTTAAATATATCCGAGTCCTGTTATTCTCTTTAGGTTTTGTCTAACAGGAGATAGCCTTTGTGCAGCACGGACGTCACTCCATGCAGAGCAAGCACATGAGGCATGTGTTCAAGTGGCTGAAGTCAGCCCTGCCCGAGTAGCTCAGGTGGTTAGAGTTTAATCCCAATATACCAAGGTTGTGGGTTATCCCTGATCAGGGCACTTACAAAAATCAACCAATGAATGCATAAATAAGTGGAACAACAAGTTCATGCTCCCCCTGCTCAAATCAATAATGATAATAATTTAAAAAACTGGTTGAAGGTTGCTGGGTGATCTCTACTGGCATCGTTACAATACAGGTAATCAGGCCCATGAGGTAAGTTGTTCAGAGCTGAGTATAATTAGCATTATTCTTATAAATTTTTATTTTCTGCCTTTCTCTTTTGTTGTCTAGTAGCAATAAACAGCACCAATATTTAAGGTTTTCAGAGACCACACGTGCTGTGAGGATGCTCAGTTGTAGTACCAGAGCCCACAGTCCCGTGTGCTGACTGTGAGGTGCATGGGCCCGGCCCTGCCTGCACAGATTCAGAACTCCCATCTAGGGGGCCTACCACTACCCTTCAACACATATGTCTGCTGCCTCCCACTGACTGCTAAACATCTTCACTTTGATGCCCTGCCTTCAGTGAACAGTGTCTCTCCTAATTTTCGGACAAGGAACTCTTCAATTTTGGGGAACCCTCCTCTCTCCAATTCTGCCACATGGTTATAGGTAGAGCAGCCACATCCATATGACTTGACCTAACCTCCCGGCCACAGACGGAACCAAGCAGCATCAGACTGGGAGCCAGCAAACCCAGAGCAGTCTGGCCTCTCTCTTCAGCATAGGAAGAGTCAGACTGCAGCTGTTGGCAGAGGCTATTTGCTTTCATGTGGAAACAGAAAGCAGGTCCTTAATATGAGACTATAACTGCAGAGAGGCTTTTAGAGAAACGGTTCTCACCCTTTGGCGTGCATCACAGTCACCTTGGAAAGCTTGTTAAGACACAGGTCGCTGTGTTTTCTGACCCCAGAGTTTCAGATGTGGCGCTCTAAGGGAGCACCAAGGAATACGCATGTGTAACAAGTTCTCCATTACCCTTTGAGAAACACCATTCTAGAGAGGAACAGCGAGGAGAGATGGAAAGAGTCCTTTTGGTTCCCTAGGCTGTTTTAATCCCTGGTTTCTGTCCTTTCTAAAGGCTAGGCTCTTTAAATTCCAGAAGATAACCCTGCCAACCTAGAATAAATCTTCTCCTTTTCTAAGATAACCTAGTGAGTTTTTGTTACCTTTCAACCAAGTGTCTAACATCTTAAACAAATTATACATAGAACTAAAGTCCCTGTTCAGCAAGATCTGTTCCTCTTCCTTTGCTTCCTCTACTCCAGGTAAGCATATGTCCAGGTTTCTCTGAGACTGTCCTGGTTTTCATTTGTCCTGGAAGAGTCATTAATAGCACCTCTTTCACTCTCGAAAAAATGGCCTGGCAACCCTGTGATTACAAGGCCTTTCCCTACCCATAGTGATTAATGATACCACTATCTGCCCATTCACTGTAGAGAGATATCGAAGCGTTATCTCAGACTTCTCTTGCTGTTCCCTCATTCAGTTGTCCATTAAGTCCTTCCAATTCTACTTACTTAATGCCTCCAGAATCCCTTTCTTCTCTCCTATCCTTGAAAATACTGCTTTTGCTACATAATACCTCATACCCTTTCTCCATAGCTACATCCTGCTCCTGTCATGCTGCCTCAGGTCACTGCACACTTTCCACACTTCTTGGAATGCCTTCTGAATAGATGTGCTTTAGGACATAGCATACATACCCCATCCTCCACAGAGCCTAGGGCAAACCCCCCGGTCCTAAAACAATATCTTGTACTATGTCCACTGTATAATAACTGTCTGCTTTCATTCTGGACTGTGATCTCCTCCAAAGCAGATTTACTCATTGTTGTAATCCTTGTAACCCACTGAAAGCAACTCACTGCATTTTCTGCGTGTTCCAAAAGAAGCTGTTGGTGTGCAGAGCATCTCCCCAAGGGAGGCTGCTTTCTCAGCGCACCACCTACCAATGCAGAAACAGCCTCGAGGAGATGGGACACAGTCTGAGTTTTCTGTGTGGCTCATCAACTGTCCTGTTCTGGAACCGCAGAGTGAGAACAGTATAACCTCTGCAATGGGATCCTTCCTTCCTGTCGTAGTTCATATACAGGACGGGGGTGCCTAGAAGGGAGAGCTTTTCTTTCTGACTCAGTGGCTAGCTAGACTTGCAACATGGAACTTGGGAGTTGCTGGTGGCCATATTTGCTGCCATGGGATGAAGAACAAGGAACAACCTACTTGCAGAAGGAGATAAGCAGACCCCCAAGAAATGCAGAGAGGTGAGGTAGAGAGAGAGAGAACTCCCTAGGTTTCCTGCAGCTTTCTCATTCCTGCTTGTGCTAAGTTCCTCAGCCTGCTTACATTCTGGATGCACGTGGAGGGTGAGGGTGGTGAGTCCATGAAATGTCCTCAAGGCCTTAAATAAGGATCCCTGTTTTGGCCTAAGCTAGCTCAACTGGGTTTGGTTATTTGTGTATAGAGGCTTAATGACTAAAAATAATAATAAGTGCTTGGCACCTTTAGACTCTTGGGATAATGTATGAGTAAGCCTGAGGGAAAACCACAATCATCTGCTATTTGAGGAAGTGCTATTTCTTGAAATGAGAAACAAAATTGTTACTTTTATTGGCATATGAAACAGCCTTTACTAATTCTGTTAACAATGTATAACACTATTCAACTGTTAATGACATTTCACTTAATATATTTTTTAAAATATTTAAATATACCTTCAATTTTCAGAAAATAATTTCTCCCTCCTTCAAATGCCAAGTGATATGAATGAAAGTTTGTGAAAAAACTTATTAATGAAATTAATTCTAGATTTCCTGCCATAGCCTGAGAAGGAAATTGTTTCTAGAGAGAAAAAAAATATGGGAGACAAAGGACTGTGTGTGTGCGTGTGTGTGTGTGTGTGTGTGTGTGTGTGTGCAGAGGGGGGGTGTGGGAGGGAGAGAGAGGGAGAGAGAGGACCTCATCACTGCATCACTTGAGTCCCCACATCACTATTGTCTCCCCACCCCACCCCCTAAGGATGTTTTCCATTTCTAACAGTAAGTTTCCTGACTATTATGCAGATACAGCTTAAGGGTTGAGACTTACATTGTGACTGACATTTCGATCGCAATTCTATTACCATTTATCACAAATAAGAAACTGACTGAGAGCATTGGTGTTGCAGCCTGAGAACCAAATGTAGTTCCAGATCTGCCAGATACAAGTTCTTTGATCCGGGACAATGTAACCTATTTCAGTCCTTGTTTCCTCATCGACAGAGTAAAGATTATCTACACATCTTGAGTTGTTGTGAGAATTTAAAACGTAACGTATGTACAAGTGTGGTGCAATGCCTGACTAGCAGTACGAGACTCATCACTGTCAGCCGTCATCATCGCTGTGATGTGGGACGTCCACTCACTTTGTGTGGAAGTGTTTCTGACAGTTTCACAGCTGTGCCTTGACCTTCAATCCCTCGGGTTTTTTGTGTGTCTTCATTACTTACCACAAGATATGCAATATAGAGTTATATGAATCAACTCACCCTCTCCTGAATGTCGTCAAGAAATATTAAGCTGTTAACATATTCTATGGTGGTTGTTGGAACAAAGTCAAGTTTATACTCTGCATCTTGTGCCTCGGAGATAATGGCATCCACTTTTTTCTTGCTTTGGCAAGGAAGCATATAATTTAGCACCTAAGAAAGAAAAAGAAAATTAGTCCTAACTTCTTGAATATATTGTCATTTTATTATAGATTTTAGATAAATCCTAACTGAACATTTGTTAAATCAGCAAGTATTGGACGCAGCATTGTATATAAAGGGACATTTTTCACATGAAATCCCTACTAGTTAAATGAACCAGCAGGAAGATCAGGTTGTGAAGATCATTCCCAGAACAAACTAGATTGCACAGGTATTAAAAAGTTTGCCAAAATTCTCTGAAGTCTTGTCAGCATCTTTTCTATTACTCTGCCCTGTGCAGTGGACACTGTGGTGTCCTCCCCAGCATCAGTTCTACTCCTTTCATGTTGGGTGGTAGCCGTGTACTTTGGGGTAAGTGGATTGATTTCTCCTTCGGAAACAAAGGTGTAGTCTGGTAGATCACTAGGCAAATAGAAGGCTGGCTTCCTCTGGCTGATGTGATTGGATAAGGGTGGACATCTGACCTTAGCTGATTCAATGAGAAAGAGATCCAGTACTACTGTTTAAGGCTAAGAGAAATGGATGCTCAGAATCTCAATCTCTCTTTCTTTTTCGCTTTGTACATAAACAAGGAAATAATTAGCTTAAGGAGTTTTCCCCAGCCATTTCAGAAATGTAAGGGAATGCAAGCATTATGGGGAAGCTGGCACATCAGGAGGCTCAGTGAAGAGAATGGACAGAAATGGGTTCTTGGTAACACCACTGAGTAACTAGATGAAACCTGCCCGATGCCCATTCACCCTGAGTTTTAAATGCACAGCCTACAAATTTATTGATTGCTTAAGCCAGTTCGAGGTCTGTTTTCTTTGGCTTCAAACTGTTGAAATTGAATCAATTTTGCTCCAATTATATATCTTTTCCTTTAACAGATGAAGAAGTGAAGCTTTAGAAGAAAGCCCAATATCATACAACTAATTACAATGACAGAATTAGCGCTCAGGTCTGCAGTCTTTTATACAGAGTTCAGAAGTTTTCTGTAGGGGCCAAACAGTAGATATTTTAGATTTGCAGGACATACAGTCTCTGTCACAACCACTCAACTTTGTCCTTGTAGTGGGAAAGCAACCACAGGCTAAAGTACACATAGGCGAATTGGCCTGGCTGTGTTCTAATAAACCGTTTGTCCAGAACAGGTGGTAGGCTAGCTTGACCTTGTGAACTACAGCTTGCAAATTACCAAAATGTAATCAGATCTTTAGGGACAATTTCAGACCAGGAAATGCTCTCCAAAACTTGGTCTGAGAGTCCTAGAATGAAGTAGTGTTCCCACTACAACACTAGAGAGTTTCGAAATACTCCAACAAAGAAAAAAGGAGGGAGAGTAAGAGGCTAGTCTGAGGCTTGCAGGCTCCTCCCTTTCCTCACCCGGAAGCTAACTGTGCTTGGGACAGAAAAGAGAATATGGAGCTTGTTCTAAAACTCAGAATGCCCAGTAGACTTATTATTAATTTTAAGTATTTGCAATACTAGAAAATAAAGATTATTTGCAGTAGAAAAGTCATAAAACAATTGTAGAGCCCATAGTGAAAACTTTTCCCAGTTCATAGTTACCTCCAAGCATCGCAAGGGTGATGGAATTAGTTTTTCTTTTAGCATCTTAGTGTCAATGAGCAGCAGTCCTACGTTTCGGGTGGGTCTCAGAGCTATAGCGTCCTTGTGCTGTCTGTGGTATTTTTCTAGTTGTTCACTAAAGAACCGAACATCTACATAAAATAATTCATATAAAGGAGAAAATACATTATATTAGATTTTGAAGGATTATTATGAAATATGTTAATTATTACATTGATAAATTTACAGGTATATCATAATGTTATTCATATGTATGGTACCTTGTATAATTTTAAAGTGTTAATTCATAGTTCCTTATATTTTATTCTTGTAATAAAAACTAATAAGTAATAATGAAATGGGTTTTTAAATAAAATTAAATATGTAAATATGTTTCTAGTTCCTATTAAGAAGGTAACTCAAAATGGCATTAGAAGATCTAGTCTGGAATGGACTAGATTCTAGTCCATTCTAGGGTCAGATTGGTTTGAAACTGGGCTTAATCTAAGGTTTTTCCTAAATGGTACCACAAAGGAAAGCGCTTTGAGGATATTAACGATAAAAGTTTGAGACACAGGAGGTCAGGCATAGCTTAGTTAGCTGCATTCCTCTTCCCACCACCTGTCCGCCGACCCTGCTCCATGTCACGGTCAAGGCCTTGTCAGGCCGCACCTGCCGCACGCCCCAGCTGCATTTTGAGACTCTCCTACCTCCGCTGTCTCCCTTCTCCAATCTGCCTGAAAGCAGTGGAAGCCCGATTGGTCTTGAACACACTTTCATCACGCTACTGGTCAAAACCAGCTCTTTCTAATACACATGCAGTACTGAACTGCTCCACTTGTCTTTCAAAATCCTGTACCCCCTCAAATTTAGCTAACTTTATTTCCAATTACTTCCTCCCTGTGGGTCAGACGGATCTCCTCAGTGCCTTCTGCAACCCTCCACCATCGCAGAGAGAAAGAGCGTTGATTCCCATCTTAATGCATGTCATCTCCTCTCCTGAACAAAGGGGGAGTTTGACACAATGTAAAAAACACACCAGGCACCGTGCTTGAAGACCTAGGGTTGGTATTTAACCCACATGTGGCTTTGGGTTAGTCACTTAATTTTCCTGAGTTTCAGCGTCTTCATAATAGAAAAAAGGACAGTTACCTACCTGCCTCACTTGAGAAGGTCATTTGATATGTGGTTTTTTTTTTAGAACTGACAAAATAAGGCTGTCAGATAATCTGAGAAGTCCTCTGGAAGGAAACTTGGGAATGTTGCGTAGTCTAGTATTTTCCAAATTTATCTGAGCACAGAGTCCTTTCACATGGTATCACATAATTGTACGAAAACACCAATTTGGTTCAATACTCTCATTTTAAACATAAATAAATTTAGACCAACAAGGTTATTGATCTGATAACCATGTTTCTCTTTGGCCTCAGTGACACAGCCAAAAAGAAGCAAAAGAGCAAGCTGATAAAAGAGAAATAAAATTTATTTTCTGTTTCTTTTTGAGGTCGAGAGGCAGTATGCGTAATGGTTAAGCACGCACGTTTTCAAGCCAGAGAAAAGTGTTTCTAAACCACTTAATAGCTGCATACTTTTGCAGTTTCCTTATATGTATCTCCATTACTTTCTTTGTAAAATGAAAATAGTGACACCTCGTAGAACTATAAGGATTAGATGAGGTACCTGAGAGTCATGTAGCGCAGTATCTGTCAGGTTATAGTGCTCAGCAAGTATAGAAATTATTAGTAAACACTGACTTTTGTAGGAATTTAGTGGTAAGAGGTAGCTGATTATGTCAGGAAGCCAGAACCTGTCCCCTGATCACCTTCTGGGACAGGTCAGGGGACACTCTGTCTCAAAGGTTAGTTACACAGACATTTATTAATTACCTATAGTATGATCAAGGAATATTATAGTTTTGAGAGAATACTGCAGTCGGTAAGGCATGGTAGCCAAGGGGCAAAGCTACCTTCTGTTTACCTCTAGCAAACAACTGGGTTTAGAGGTTTAGCACATGCCAGAGAACTCCAAAAGCGGGAGGAGTGCAGCACTTAGGAGCCCAGGCCAATGTGCTCTGAAGGCCCAGTCAACAGACAGCAGACACCTGTGAGACTCTGGTTCCAGGATTGGGGCGGGACTGACAAACCAAGGCGGGCTAGGTTAAGGAAAGCCTGGAAGTCTGGCGATCTCATCCCGATGGAAGCTTGATGAGGGATTAAAGTTACCCACTATGAGGAATGTGGTAGCAGGGGACTAGGAGGTCTTGGGCACAAGGCTGTGAGTACGAGATCTAAGTGACTAGAACTGGTTATTTGGGTCGGGCACTTTTTGTGCTAAAATGCCAGGCTCTGTGCCTTGCTGCCGCCATGGTGCCATACTATAGCATGCGAGGCATCATGTCTCTCAGTTCACTTCAGTTCCACACACACTAAGTCTCAGGGACTTAACGACTGAATACAATGTTTGCTCTTAGGCTGGAATCTGGGTCAAAGCAGCTGCAACCTGCTTTATTTGAGGGATTGTGAATATGCACTAGATGTTGATATCAAAACATTGTTATTTTTAAGGTATGATATTATTTTGGCTCTTCTATAGGAATATGCTTATTAGAGATGCATATTGAAGTAGTTAATTTAGTGATGGAATGTCTAATTTACTTTAACACAATAAAAATAACGGGTTGAAAGAAAACCATACAAATTTATAAGTTAGTGAACCTTATGAACAAAAAAATTGGTTCATAAGGAAAATATGAAAGTAATCATTTTTTCTGTATAAAAATTAAAGAAATAAGAACAGTTATGAAATAAAAGAATATGAGTGATATGCTTCACATTTTAAAATAGCAATAGATAATATGAATTTAATTATCATAATCATCTGGGAACTTCTTTGCCTGAAATTTCACTTGGGTATTGCAAATTATTTTTGTTTTGTAAAAGATAGTACGTCTACTCCTGGCCTGGTGGCTCACTTGGTTGGAGTGTCGTCCGGAATACAAAAAAAGTTGCTGGTTCTATTCCTGGTGAGGGCTCATGGGGGACATCTGATCAATGTTTCTTTCTCTCTCTCTCTCTCTCTCTGCCCCCTCCCTCTTCACCCTCCTCTTTTCATTTCATTAATTTTTTAAAAGATTTTAATTATTTTTAGAGAGAGGGGAAGGGAGGGAGAAACATCAATGTGCGGTTGCCTCTTGAGCGCCCCCTACTGGGGACCTGGCCCACAACCCAGGCATATGCCCTGACCAGGAATCCAACTGTCAACCCTCTGGTTCACAGGTTTGCACTCAACCCATTGAGCTACACCAGCTAGGGCTCATTCCTTTCTAAAATCAATAAACATTGTCTTCTGGTGAGGATTTAAATTTTTTCTTTTTAAAATATAAGTCTAATAAAATCATTTCCCCTTGGGTCTAAATTTATGATAAAGAATTGTTAATTCATACCCACCAGCTTGTAATATGATAGGAGAAATAAATAGTGACTTGAGTTCCTGAGATAGAAAAACACTCATGTAAACATTATTTTAGAGGTAAACATTCCTTTCAACTCCTTCCCGTATTCAGGCTATATAGGGTTAGCACTGATAAAGTCATTAGGAGAAATTGCTTCTCATAATATTCTGAAATAAAACATTAACACTGAGTAAAGCTAAAGAAAAGAGTAATTCTACAGAAATAACTTGGAAATAAATAAACTCATCTTTTGTCAGGCAAACCCCTTTGGGCTACCATTTCTGTCACCATTCACCACCAAACAAACGTAGAAGACTATAAATCTTGATGTCCTTCTCAAAAATAATTAACAAGGAAAATTAGAAAAGTTACCAGGTTCCTGAAGTTTAAGAGCTTGCAAATCGAGACTTTCATTTTCCCTGAAGAATAGCTGGAACTTTTCAAATGTTGCTGCGTACAATTGGGCAGCCTCAAATGCTGCTCTTATGGTTTCCTAGATGTTATAAATAGACAAATAAAAGTATATTTTTCATGAGTAGAATTCAATTCAATATGACTAAACAAACACAAACAACTTCTTTGCAGCTGACAACATGCTCTGATTTGGGGGTAAATAAGTGAAGGAAGATACTATCCTTGATGTCAAGGAACAGTTAATACAGTCTCTTACAAAATTGAAATAAAAAAAACTTCAAATCTGACTTCTGAAGAACTGTCTCTTCTGATTGAAAGAAAACAAACTTGTAATTTTTTTTAGCTTCATGGTGAACTTTTATATCACTAATCATCGCATGGCAAAAGATAATGTCTATTTTCTAAATTTCAAATTTTATGTCTTAGTTGAAGTGTTTTTGAGAAAAGGCACAAGTGTTTAGCCTATCTATGGAATGAACTGCTTAATCTTACTGTTGGTGGCAAGTCTCCTATTCCAAAATGTCTTTTATCATTTGCTCTAATGAAACACTTTCTTTACCCTCTCTTAAACTTGGCTACAACCACCCCTTCCCCACAACAGTTTTTCAAATTGAAACAATAATTCCCAATCATTTCAGTCCCTTACTACCTGTGTCAATGTGTATCATCATAGTTCAAGGCCTGTGAAAGGCAAGTAGTATATGTTTGTTAACCTTGGTCCATGACTCCCTGGCTGCACTCCACAGCCTCCCCTTATTTTTTCCTACCAAGATTCTTTGGAAATGACTGCAATTTGTTTCAGGGAAAACTAGATATAATCAATGGAATTGCTCTTTCCCAACACACCCAGCCTAGTCATGCTTTATGGAGCGTGGCCGGTCATAGAAAGTTCAATTACATAAAATAGCACACACCTTCTATAGTTACATTTAGTTATTTGTTCATTTATTTCCTTTTAATAGGCTCCTATTTATTCCTCCAGACTCTTTCCACTACTTATTTCTTTACGTTAGAAATTGAGAGGAAGAAACTATGTAACTTACATCTCCTTTGAGCTGACTTAATAGTGTCTCCGAAAGGGGTCATACAGGCAACAGAAACACAATGGGACGGCCCATAAATGAAAAGCTACACCAACATGGTCAAAACATGACTTGAAACCTTTTAATTTTTAAATAATTTTTGGCTCAAATAGGACAAAGAATTCCATATATCTGTCACCAAATTTCCCTAAATTTTAACAACTTATCATATTTGCTTTATTCTTCTCTCTATATGTATATTGTTTTACTATGAACCATTTGGGAAAGATTGCTACCCTTAAATATTTCAGGGTTTATTTACTCAACACAAGGATTTTTTAATATAACCATAGCACAATAATCTAAATCAGGAAATTAACATTAATATGAATACTATTAATCTAATTATTGACCTTATACAAACTTTGCCATTTGCTCCAAAAATGTCTTTGATAGAAATTTTTTTTTCCGGTTCACTATTCTACCCAGAATCATGTATATCATCCTGTTATATCTCTCCAGCTTTCTTTAACCTGAAATAATCAGTTCCTCAGTTGTTGTTTGCCTTTAATTTTTGAAAAATATATCTCACTTGTGTGTTTTATACTTTTTGATGCTTAGACTTGGTTTCACATTTTGGCAGTCACACCACAAAAGTGACGTGTGTTCTCTGTGTGTCATGTAAGAAGGCACGTAACGTCAGTTCACGTCTGTCAGTCTTCACCCCTAGCAACAGCACACTCGCTATTTCCCCCCTTGAAATCAATAAGTATCTTATGCAGAGACAATATCCTGTTTCTCGTCACACTTTTGCATATTCATTTTAATATGCATTTAAATGCCCGCCCATTTCTATGATGGCTTTCATAGTGTTTCTATTGAACCCCCCAGTTACCCCCAGTTCAAAAAAGGATATTATAGGAAAATTTTAAAAAAAAAAAAAAAAAAGAAAAAACACCCCCCAGCAACCCCAATTTATATGTAGCTTTTATTTCATAATTTTTAGGAAGGGAGGGAAGGGATATTCATCAGCTGTTTTATTTTCCACTTTTTGTTTCTCTTTATAGTAGCTTTGTATGAATTCACTATATTTTAATTTCCTCAGCTCAGGGTTTAAAGTGATTTACAAGACTTATAATTCAAAGTATTCTGTTCTGTCAACGTATCGATGTGAATTTTATTTTATTTTTTGGTGGTGGGGAACAGTTGGTTCTGTTCTGTCTTGCCAGAGCTTAAATTTTCACCAGTTGCTTCATGTCCCCTGCATCACCCAATGTACAAATAATGCTTCTTCTTCCTTTTTAACCTCATTTTCTACCCCAGAAGCAATGCCATCTCAAATATCTCGCAATTTTAATTCTCTTCCCTGTTTTCAGTGCTCTGATCTACCAGGATTTAAAAAAAACCCAACAACTCTTTACCATTTAGACATTAAGTAGCATTCAATTAAAGATAAGAAAGGAAGACAATACATTAATCAACTTCTTAAATACTAGTTTCAGGAAAAGTAAATATACCTTTATTTGAAAGACAATTGTGTGAAAATTTTTATCGTCATCAAATACTGCTGATAAGCTTGGGCCAAATCCACAAGTTTTTTCTTCAAGTTTGTTGTTAATGTAAGGACTGGTAAAAGCATCAAAATATGTATCAGGCACGAGAGTGGGAACTGATAACACAGTGTTCTGAAACTGGTTAATTGCACCTGAAAGACCTTCCTGTTAGAAAACAATAAAAATAAGTGTAAACACATATATGGTTATATTTAGGAATGTTTTTGAATTTTCTGAAATGCTAAAATATATAAGAATAACTCATTTACCCATGCAGACACTGCTGATTCTAAGTGTATGAGAAAGAGGAAGACACAGCCCCGTCTTCAGGAAATGTATTTTCTAACTGAGAAAGAAGGACACATGAAGCGTAAAAGATGCTTGGCTTCACTCTCACTTCAACTGGTGGCAATGGCCACGTTGTGAAATTTTCACAATCCTGTTCCGGAAGAAGCCACCAGAGTGGCTGTGCTTGAGTACCCAGCCTCACTGACACAGCGGGCCTTGCCACGGGGAGCCGGGGTCCAGGAACTGTAGTATTTGCTGGGGAGGGGGCTGTCACCTCCCTGGCCCCAAGCTCTGCTAGAACCACAAACCTGACAAAGTCGAACTGAGGAGGCTGCAGAAAGGCCAATGAGCCTGGCACACAGGGGCAGAGAGGTGGCTGGGGCAGCGCTGGCTGTGGAGGCTGCGGCAGAAGCACAGCGGTGGGAGCCCAGGCTAAGACTCACCAGAGGGAGTGGCACAAGTGCCCCTCCATTGTCCTATGTTTACGATTTTGCTGCTGGACTCTTCCCTCCCTTCCCCCACCCTGTGAAGATGATATGAGACTTGAAAGAAGACAATGCATACAGGATATAGTCTATTGATTTGAGAGAGAAATATGTATTGGTGTAAGAGAGAAGCAATGATCGATTGCATCCTGTACATGCCCTGACTGGGGATCCAACTCAGCCTAGAAGCCCTCTCAAGGCAGAGATGGTTATTGCAGTGACCTGAGACATTTACAGATCCACCCCTGGACCCAGTGCTGGTGAGAGTCAGCTTTGCAGAGTAGTTTGGCCCACCCTGGGAATCAGCCACAAAATGTGCATTGCTTGTACCTTTGAAAAGGCTGCTCAGGGCCAGATGTGGACAGCACCTGACACTGGTTCACACCAAACTCAAACGTCAGAGCAGCATCCAAAGGGAAAAACCAGAAAGGAAGCACCAAGCTCTGCTGGGACCAATACACTTAGTTCTTTTCTCATTATTTTCACTATTTCTTCTTTTTCATAGCCTTTTTAAAAAAATCTATTTTTTCTTTTATTTTTGGTGCTATATTTTTTCATATCTATTTTACTTTTACCTTTGATTACTACATTGTTCCCTTCTCTCCTTTTATTATTTATGGTATGTTTTCTGTGTTCCTTTTCTCTATTTTCCTCTTTCAATTCATTACTAGTACTAGTTCTCTTCCCCCTTCTCCTCTCACAATCACTTTTCTTTCCTATGGTCTTCTCATATTCTTTTTATTTTCCCCTTTCTCTACTAATCCATTTCTCTTTCAGCTTTTATTATTCTTTGCTCTCTTGTTGTTGATACTGCTGTTGTCATTGGGGGAGGGGTTGTTTATTTTGATGTTTTTGTGTTGTTTTGTTTTGTTCTGCCAGCACCTCTAAAACAGCATACAAGATGTGGTAGGGGTTGAGCCTCTTAGTCAGCCACCCAGAGGGGAAATCCTACCAATGAATGGGTCAGTAACAATTAAGACCCAAATACAACAGGAGAGTCCACATAACCCGTACAAAGGACATTCCTAGAGTATCCAGATCAGGAGCACAGGGAGTTTGCATCACTGTCTATAAGACACCCACCTCAGAACAAAAGATATACACAGGCTGAAAGTGAAGCATTGGAAAAAATAGTCCATGCAAATGGACATTAGAAAAAGGTAACAATACTTATATCAGACAATAAAGACTTCAAAACAAAAGTCCAACAAGATGGTATAACTCTTATAAACATATACGCATTCAGTATAGGAGCATCTAAACATAAAGAGACAGACAGCAATGTAATCATGTAGGGGATTTTAACACCCCACTGTCAACAATGGAGAGATCTTCCAAACCAAAAATCAATAAAAATATTGCAGAATTGAATGACACTCTAGATCAAATGGGCTTAATTGATATTTACAGAATATTTCAGCCCAAAGAAGCAAAGTACAGATTCTTTTCAAACACACATGGATCATTTTCAAAGATGGACCACAAGGTAGGACACAAAACAAGCTTTAATGAATTCAAGAAAATTGAAATCACATCAAGAACCTTCTCATATCACAATGAAACTAGAAACCAACCTCAAAAAAAAGCTCAAAAACATTCAAATACATGGAGACTGAATAACATGTTATTAAATAATGAATGGGTTAATGATGAGATCAAAGGAGAAATCAAAAAGTATCTGGGAACAAATGAAAATGAACACACAACAACCAAAAACCTATAGGACACAGAGAAGGCAGTCCTGAGAGGGAAGTTCATAGCAATACAGGCCTACCTAAAGAGGAGAGAAATATCTCAAATAAACAACCCAACCCTACATGTAAAATAACTAGGGGAACAACAACAAACATAGCCCAGAGTAAGTAGAAAAAAATGAAATAATCAAGATCAGAGCAGAAATAAATGACACTGAGACTGAAACAATTCAAAAGATCAATGAATCCAAAAGCTAGTTCTTTGAAAAGAAGAACCTTCTTCTTTTACAAACCTTTAACCAGACTCATCAAGAAAAAAAGAGAGAGGACCCAAATAAATAATATCAGAAATGAAAGAGAAGTAAAAACTGATACCATGGAAATACACAGGATTAAAAGAAAAGACTATGAACAACTATATGCCAAAAAATTGGACAACCATGGCAAAATGGACAAATTTCTAGAAACATACAATCTTCCAAAACTGAATCAGGCAGAAGCAGAAAATCTTAATAGACTAATAACAACTAGTGAAATTGAAGCAGTAAGCTAGGATTATATCCTAAGAATCCTAAAATAAATTCAAGGAACCATGCACCAAAATTTACCACATTAAAACAAAAGAACCTAAGGCCAAGGGTAAAGAGAAAGAAAAAAAAAAAAAATTCTGGCACACAAAAGCCCTGGACCAATGGCTTCACAGGCAAATACCAAATGTTCAAAGAAGAACTGACACTTATCCTTCCCAAACTATTCCAAAAAATTTAAGAAGAGGAAAAACTACAAAACTCTTGTTATAAGACCAGTATTATCCTAGTCCCCAAATCAGAAAAAGACACAAAAAAGAATGAAAATTACAGGCCAATATCTCTGATGAATACAGATGCTAACATTCTCAACAAAATACTGGCACCCTGGATTCAGTAATATATTAAAAAGATTATACACCATGATCAGGGGGATAAATGGGGTACAAGGATGGTCCAATTTTCACAAATCAATAAAGTTGATATGAAAGACAAAAATCACATGATCATATCAATAGATGCTGAAAAAACATTTGATAAAATTTAGCACACATTTATGATCAAAACACTCAACAAAGTGGGAATGGAGGGAGTGTACCTCAACATAATAAAGGTCATATGTGAAAAACCTATTGCCTGAGTGGTCAAAAACTAAAAGTGTTTCCCTTAAGATCAGGAACAAGACAAGGGTGTCTGCTTTCACCACAGTACTGGAAGTCCTAGCCACAGTGATCAGACAAGAAGAAATAAGAGGCATCCAAACGGGAAAGGAGAAAGTAAAACTGTCATTATCTGCGGACGACATGATACTGTACATGTAGACTCCACCAATAAGTGAATTTGTGAATTCAATAAGTGAATTTGGCAAAGTAGCGATATTTAAAGTCAATATTCAGAAATTGATGGCATTTTTAACACCAACAATGAACTATCAGAAAGAGAAACTAGGGGGACAATCCCATTTACTATAGCAACAAGAAAAAAATAAAGTACCTAAGAATAAATTTAACCAAGGAGATAAAATACCTATACTCAGAAAACTACAGAACACTGAAGAAAGATATGGAAGAAGATACAAATAAATGGAAGCATGTACACTATTCATGGATTGGAAGATAACATCATTAACATGTCCATACTACCCAAAGCAATCTACAGACTCACCACAATTGTTATTAAAATATCAATGGCACACTTCACAGATTTATAATAAATATTCCAAAAATTTATATGGAACTAAAAAAGCCCCCAAATAGCTTCAGCAATCTTGAGAAAGAAGAACAAAGTTGGAGGGATCACAATCCCTGATATCAAACTATATTATAAAGCCTCAGTAATGGGAACACTCTGCTACCTGCAGAAAACAGACACATGGATCAATGGAACAGAATAGAGAACCCCAGAAATAAAGCCATGTCTTTATGGTCAATTATTATTTGACAAAGGAAGCTAGAGCATACAATGTAAAAACAGGTTCTTCAATAAATGGTGTTAGGAGAACAAGACTGGTGAAAGAAAGAAAAGAAAAGAAAAGAAAAGAAAAGAAAAGAAAAGAAAAGAAAAGAAAAGAAAAGAAAAAAAGAAAGAAAGAAAGAAAGAAACTAGACCACCAACTTATACCATACACCAAAATAAACTCAAAATGGATAAAAAACTTAAATATAACTTGGGATACCATAAAAATCTTAGTGGAAAACATAGACAGGAAAATTTCAGATATCTCATATAGCAATATTTTTGGTGATGTATCTTCTGGGGCAAGGGAAATAAAGGAAAAAATAAACAAATGAGACTATACTAAATTAAAAAGTTCCTGCACGGCTGAAGAAACCATCATCAAAATGAAAAGGGAACCGACTGTATAGCAGAACATATTTGCCAATGATACACTGGACAGGGGTGTAATCTCTAATATATAAAGAACACATATGACTCAACACCAGGAAGACAATGAAATTTAAAAAATGGGCAAAGGACCTGAACAGACTCTTTTCCAAGGAGAACACACAGATGGGCCATAGATATACGAAAAGATGTTAAACATCACTAGCCATCAGAGAGATGCAAATTAAAACCACAATGAGATATCATCTCACACCTGCCAAAATAGCTATCATAAATAAATGAACAAACAACAAGTAAGTACTGGTGAGGATGTGGAGAAAATGGACCCTAGTGCACCATTGGTGGGAATACAGACTGGTGCAGCCACTGTGGAAAGCAGTATGAAGTTTCCTCTAAAAACTAAAACTGGAACTGCCTTTTGACCCAGCAATTCCACTGTTGGGAATATATCCTAAGAATGCCAACGCACCAATTCAAAAGAATGTATGCATACCTATGTTCATAGCAGCACTATTTACAATAGCCAAGATTTGGAAACAGCACAAGTGCCCATCAGTAAATGAGTGGATCAAAAAACTGTGGTACATTTACACAATAGAATACTACTGCAGCAGAGAAAAGAAGGAATTTCTGCCTTTTGTGACAGCATGAATGGAACTGGAGAATACAATATCATGCTAAGTGAAATAAGCCAGTCAGTGAAAGACAAATACCATATCATCTCATTTATAAGAGGAATCTAATGAACCAAATAAACTAATGAGCAAAATAGAACCAGAGGCATGGAATCATGGCAGGGATGGAAAGCTGTTAGAGGGGAAGGTGAAGTTAGGGACTTGTGGAAAAATGGTGAAGGGATTAGTCAAAGCACATATGTGAAGAACCCGTGGACATGGACAACAGTGTGAAGACTGACTACAGAATTTGGGGGTGGGTTGGGTGGAGGTATGCAAAAGGGAAAAATGGGACATCTGTAATAGCACAAAAATTTAAAAAGATAAAATGACAAAGAGAGACAGAGGGAAGCAGATAAAAATATAACACTTTATGATGACTTCTGTATTCGAAGTATGAACAGAAAGTTCTTGAAGGAAGGCAGGTCAAAGTATGCCTAATAGAATCAGGGAGAGTTTAAAGGGTGGGTTAAAATTTATACTCTTTGAGAAGTAATTTTCATTCTAGCAATCTATTCTAAGAGAAATAAATAGATAAATAAAGATTCAAGTGCAAAAACACTCACTGAAGCATTACTTACAATAAAAACCTAGAGAAGTACCTAAGTGTTCAAAAGTAGGAGTATGGTTAGGTAGTAACGTTATACAATAAAAAATTAGGCACCTCTTCAACATGGTGTCTCAAAAGATTAATTAATGATGTGGAAAAAGCTTATGGTAAATGTTAAGAGAGAGAGAGAAGGATAAAACTGATATGTAATATCTCATTTTTATAAAGTATATGTAAAATCTCATGGTAAGTTAGGTGTGTTAGTATATCAGTAAAACAAAATTGGAAAAATATAAAAATGTTAAGGGGTTATTTCTATTTCTGGCACATGGAATTATAGATTATTTTAATAATCTTTTTTTGTGTTTGTCAAATTCACTTCAATGAGCATTAATTAATTTATAATTTACAATGAGTGCAAACCTAATCAGAGAAAATGAGTTAAAGAAAAGGCATTTATTGGAGTAAGTCAAAATGAGCAGGGGCGTATAGACAGGAGTGCAGTCCTTGTAAGTCATTGTGTGTGTGAGGCCTGAAGGGGCTGGCAGGTTGGGCCCTTTAAGTCATTTAGGTGCTGAAGCTTAAGTGCCAGGTGTGGAAAAACAGGACACGATGCTGTTGGTCCCCCCTAGGCCAGCACTCCCCAGATTGTGACGAGGGACAGCTCTAGTGTCAAAGGGCCATGATATCAAGTAAATTGGGAAGAAACCTCGGTTAAACGAAGTTAAACAGGATTCTTCTCTGGATCTGCTAAACAGGACTTTTCATATTTTTTAATATGCAAGTGCACATCACAACCTGCTTTCTCCTAGAATGTCTCTCAGCATCTCACAGAGCATCCTTTGAAAAATGCCACTATAGGCAGTGGAGAAATTCTAATTTGGAGTGACGTGATCAAATTTGCCTATGAAACAATCTTGCTATTTGCAATGTAGAAAATGCATTGGAAGGAGAAGAGGCAGTTAGATCAGAACAGACTATTAGGGCAGGCCAGGTGAGAGGATGAGGTTCATCAGCACACAGGAATCGCTGAGCTGATTTCGAAGACGTAAGAGAGAAACTAGGATGACTCACAATTGCTGGCTTGGGCTTCTGGGTAATGCCTATCATTAAGATGGAGACATGGAAGAAAGAGCTAATTCTGGAAAAAGTTATAAGCTCAATTTATTTTGGTGAGTTAGAGTTAACCTGAGTCTGAAACAAAAGTACTGGCTGGAAAGATATATCTACAAATCTCCATTCTAGAAGTGGTGGTTAGAACAATGGGCACCCACAAGCACCCGCATGAAGAGTACACAGCATGTGAAGAGGAGGGAGCCCTTCAGGACAGGACAATCCAAGTTCAGACAAAAAAGAGGCTCCGAAGGGAAAAAATGTTGTTACATAGTAAAACCAAGAGAAATTACACCAAGCAGGAAGTCTATTTCCAGGGGTGGAAGCAATAAATAGTCAAACACAATAGGAAGGATAATAATTGAAAAATATCAGGAAAGAGGAAGAATTGAAAAATAGGAAGCCCTAAGTAACTCAAGCAAGAACAATGTAAGATGTCAAAACTTAGGTATATAATTTTCCTTTCAGCTCTATAGAGCATGTGTGTTTGGAAAACTAGATGGGGATGCATGTTATGACGAATGACCAAAATAATGGTAAAAAGTATTAGAAAATTCATGCGTGATAGTTCTGTTCACACTGCTATTGACTAATTTGGGGGTTAACTCATAAAGTAAACTCTTATGTGTGGTGTGAACATGGTAATTATGTCCAGAGCATGGCCCACTGCTTCATGTGTAGGAATTAAAAATACCCATGTGAGCCAAAGAGAAATAAAGAGTTCACTTCTAAAAAAAAAGGAAATAAGGTGTATTATGATTTTTCAAGGCCTGTCACCTTGAGGCTAAATGAGAACAGCCAGTTGCTGTTGGAAAGAGCCTTCCTGTGTCATCTGTTGCGTTCGTGTCCATAAGAAGGACATGAATCTCTCAGCCAGAAAGGGACATGAGCGCCCAGTGGAAGTTCCAACCAAGGCTCCAACCACAGGGACCTCAGCAATCTGCTTGTGCTTGTAAATAGTCTAAAATGGCTTGTTCGGTAAGTTACAGAATCATAGCCTGTTGGCGTTGGAAGCAACTTTAAAACTCATCCGCCTTCTCATCTTATAGATGCATAAACAAAGAGATAAGTGGTTTTCCAAAGTCGAAGGGCTTCTTAATTGTAAAGTGAGGAATAGAATCTAGGGAGCCTGACTACTGGTGTTTTGCACCACAGTATACCAACTAACAGAATCTATAGATAGATTGGCTTAGTAATCTGCGCATGTACAAAATGTGGAAGGCAGAATCCTATAAAGCGGCTCCCACGGTTCCCTCCCTCTGGTGTACACGGCCTGTGTGGGATGCCACTCCCTTGACTAGGTTACATTATATGGAAACTTGAAGGAACTTTGCAGGTATAAATTAAGATCCCAATTCAGCTGACTTTGAGTTCATGAAAAGGTGATAGTGCTGAGTGGATCTGATTATATGAAAATATATGAAGCCCTTAAAAGAGGGATTAGGCCCTTCCTGAAGGAGCTTCCCCAGCTGGTCTTAAAGACCCAATTGTAAATCATTCATAGAGTTTGACACAGGGCAAGGAACAATAGGTAATTTCTAGGTTCTCAGCTGGTCCCCATCTGACATATCTCAAGAAAACAGGGACTTCATTCTCACAGCTACTCAGTGATGGATTTTTCAAACAACCCAGGGACTTTGGAAGTGGCCCTGATTCCAGTGGGGCCTGTGAGGAACCTGGGACCTCATCCCAGCCAATGCCTGAATGGCAGCCTGGAGAGGCCCGAGGCAGAGGGTGAGCTAGGCAATGCCCAGACTCCTGAACACAAAAACTGTGAGATGATAAATGCTTGTTTTTTTAAAGCTGAAAAATTTGTTTTGTTCCATTACATTTGACCCCATTTTCCCCTATTACTCTCCCCCTCCCTCACCACCCTCAGCTCGCACATTCAATCCTTCCCCTGCCCCCATTGTCCTTGTCCATAGGTCCTTTATACATGCTCCTGGATGACCCTGCCAAATTCATGGTAATTTTACAGCAATAAATAATTAAAACTGCAACATTTTCTCAGATGCAGCATACTTAAAAAAGATTTAAAAAATGGTCCCTACAACACAGCGATGTCTTGAACTCATATCGACAGATGCGTATAATGAATTCTAAATTTTGTATAAAATATGTTCTCCTGATGGTGTTCCTACCAAGCCTCTAATCTGTCTCAAGTTTTTTAAAAAATGCTAAACTTTTAGATGATGTTGTATGAAGAAACACACACCAGAAAGTCGTCCAAAGAAGGCTCGAAGAGTAGGGACTGCACTGTCAAAATCAGTTCTGTGAGAAACATGGGGATGAGGGATTCATCTTCTTCCTGCTTTTCCATCACAGGGGCCCCCTGAAATGCACACATTTGTAGTGTTATAAAGATATGAATACCCAGGTGTGAGATAGAAAACTTCTCTGTTACAAGAGGCATGCAAACTTAAGGTTATAAGGTTAGCTGATTTTATAATGTTGGCATATCTTTCAAAGAATATTACCACAGAATTAAAAAATGAAGGCAGATATTGAAAAACTACACAACAATGTGAAAGTTCTTTCCTTGAAAATATACTGTCAACAAAATGGAAAGGCAAACAAGGAGCTGAAACAATATATCAGTAATGTATATAGCAGATAGAAGGTTAGTAATATTTGAATAGAAATATACTTGATATACTCAGTAGAAATATATACTAATATAATGAATACATAAATAGTAATGTACTTAAATAGAAAAATGGACAGATGTTTAAGAACATATGACATTTCTTAAAAGGAATATACAAATGATCAATCAACCCCCTCCTTCTCTTCCCGAAGACAGTTTACTCAGTAACAGCATTTATGAAGTATTTACTGTGTGCTAGGCAGTGCTAAGTATTCATGCAAACCCCACACCAACCCTGTGCAGCGGGTATCACTGGTACTCCCATGAAAAGACAGAGTCTGGAGGAGGACTCATTGCTTCGTAAGTGGAAGACCCAGGTCTTTCTGATCATAACACCTATGCTCTTATTCCTGCACTGGGGCAGCAATTAAAGGAATATAACACTTAAAAGCAGTGATATACTACTTTGCATCCCTCAGATTAACAAAGATGAAAATGAATGATACTATCTAGTGTGCACATGGATAAACATTCATCGGCAAACATTGCTAGGAAGGTTGCAGATCGACACAAAACATAACAAATGAGCATATTTTGACCCAGCAATTCCACAGCTAGGAATTTCTCCTAAGGGGAAATATCAGAGATGTGTGAAACATGTACAGACAGGATGTTCTTTGCATCATTATTTATGGTGGGTAAGTGATCAACAATAGAAAATTATTTACTAATTTTACAAGATATATAGTACATTTCTATGTGAGAATATTATATGAAAAATACATATGGTATTGGGAGATTTTTCACAAAACATTGTTAAATGGGGAAAGCAGATGATACAGCAGTGAGTAAAGCATGATCCCTCTTTCCCCCTTGGAAATAGCTATCTTTGGATAGCAAAGGATGTTTTCCTTTGTACATTTCTGTGTTTTTCAAATTTCCTGCACTAAACAAATATTACTTTTAGATGTTATAGTATTGAGGAAAAGGAGGGTTTGAGAACAGAGGTGGAGAGGAAGTAATGAAAAGGAGTATGCAACTAACACTCAACTTTTGGGAAAAAAGGGAAGTGATAGTGAAGAGCATCAGCCCTTGAAAGTGCACCGTTGAGCTTCCTGGGGAGGAAGCCGAGAGCTGGAAGTAGGAAGCTGGATGAAATCAGGTAAGGGTGTTTTGCAATGTTTTTTAGGTGTCTGGCACCAGCATGGGTTGGGGAAGGCTTATTGGGAAATGTGGATATGGGATAATATGATTTCTCTCTTAGGTATGCCGGAACACACATTCAAATTTGTACTGCTTCATCTCAAACATCTCCGATTACTCTGTGTCCCTAAGATCAACTTCCTCCAAGAGGTTCTTCACTGAAAGCACAGAGGAAGGCTTCTATGCTGTGCTTCTTCTCACATCTAGGCTGTTGCCTATTTCTTTCATTTATACCACCTCATCTGCTTCTCTCCACCAGTCCATGCCCATGATAACCCCCAAACTGGAAATTTCTTGGAGCAAGGATCCTGCCTAAGTTTTTCGTCACTATATTCCCAACACTCAGAGCAGGAATTGGTACACAGTAGGTACTTAAGACATATTTCTTGAATGAGCACATGAATAACCTTAGCAAATTCTTATGAGACAGCAACATTTAGCACAATGGATGCTCTTTATTAAATATTTGCTGACGTGCTGATTTTCATTCTGTCATTTCATATGCATATGGTAGGCTCTGATTATACTGTGAAATCCTCTAAGCATTTCTCCTATTTTTCTAGACCACAGAAAAATAACATAAGCCATAGTGCAAAGTAAGCACTCAGTAAATGCTGACCAATTAATTTTGTCTGGATATACCTTCTTATCAGTGATCTCAGGCTTCTCCTCAGTAATCCATTTCTGAATGACTTCTGCTGAAGGTGTTCGTTTTAGCTTGTCAGTGAGATAATTCAAAAGCCAGTTAACAGAATTTACTGTTATGACGTGCATTGTGTTCTCAATTAGATAATCATTTAGACGAATAAAACTTGCAAAGAAACAAAATACAGCTTCAGTTTTCTATATTAACTACATATTTTTAAAGTAACTCTAAAGCAAGCATTTAAATTTTAAAATATAATTTTCTTTTAATTTCCATTTATATTACAATATCGGAGATTTATTGTCCAGAAAAGTTGTTCTTAAACATTCTTTAAGAATGTTTAAGAATGTGTTTTAAAACACAAACATATTCAAATATGTAGCATTGATTTAGCTAGGTGTTCTAACTATTCAATGGGGTAGTAAGAGCAACACAATTGTTATAGAAAAAGCACCTAGCCCATCTAGCTAAAAAGGGCCATCAGATTTTTTTTAAAGCTTTAGAGAAGAAATCAATAAATGTACAACATCTATAACTTAAATTCTAGAGGTAAATGCATGAAATCTTTTTTATTGGGTCAATCTTGTTTGACCCAATAGGGCATCTTTGGGCATTTGCTAACCCAAAAATGCAAATTTTCTCCCCTTACTTGAGTGCTTAGAAAGTAGACTGAGCCAGCAAGGCATTCTGAGTAACTTTTTGTTCTGCTTAAATGGAGCCCAAGGGGCCTCTAGGGCTTAGAGGCCTATGATAGTGGCCTCAGGGACTGCTTCACTGACTTCTGTGTGATGTAGATAATACCACCATATTATCTCATATATAAACTGACACATCATTAAGATTTATTAAATAAACAGCTGTAAAATTTGGACTAAATTAGTGAGCACTGAGTAACAATAATCCAGTGTTTTATAGTGCCACATGTGGTTAAGACAATGCTTGCTGCCTGTTTGCAGGAGTAGTTTGTAGTAATTAAGTTTTAGAATGATGTGAAGTTCAAACTTTGGAACAAAGTTGAGATCCAGTTTGGTAAACAATGGCAGAGCTAACCCTAATGAAGGAGAATCCCCTGGTTAGGCCCTAGCAGGAAGGCTTTCCTCCCTGGTGTCTGAGTTGCAAAACCTTCATTAGAAAAAGGGTGGAACTTTGTGTGGCAATGCAGCTATGCACAAATCCTTTTGTGCCTGACTTATTACCATAGCCAGCTCCATGCTCCATGCTGGGCTAGTGAGAAACAAAGCCTTAGAGATCAAAGATGAGCTCCTGGCCTTGGCTATGCCTCCACTCTCTGCTAGCTTGCCATTCCCAGTGGCTGCTTGGCTGGAGGGCGGTTGAGGGGCAGGCTTCTAAGGTATACATTCAGGTTACCGTATGCTCTAAATTCCTCAACACTGTTAGTGAATCCTGTAATAAAGGCTTTAATTTTTAATGAAACTTGAGAATGACAGATGCCTTAATTTTTCTTTCTTTCTTTTTTTTAAAGATTTTATTTTATTCTTTAGAGGGGAAGGGAAGGAGAGAGGGAGAGAAACATCAATGTATGGTTGCCTTTCGTGCGTCCCCTGCTGGGAACTGGCCTGCAGGGAACCGACCTGCAACCTAGACATGTGCCCTGACTGGGAATCGAACCGTGCTTGTGTGGTTCCCAGGTCCGCACTCAACCCACTGAGCTACACCAGCCAGGGCCTTCATTTTTCTTAAAAGAATAATCATTTACCATGTCAGCCTCATGCAATGATGCCTTTTGTTGGCCTGCTCTGTGTATGTCATTTTCTCAGAGTCTGTATAAGCAGGCAACTCAATGAGACTTCCGCTGTCTGGCACTTTATACTCATCTAAGAACAGCAGAAGACACACCAATAAAAATTCTTGTGTAAAAATTACATATTTCCACTATGAATTAAAAAAGCAAGCAAAATTAAAACACACACACACATCAAAGCTTGGTTCACGAGATAATTCAAACTCTAGAAAACAGTACGGTTACCCAAAAGAATCTCACATTAAAAGATTTCAACTCAATAAAAGACTGTAGAGAGTTTATTACAAACATTTGTTGTAACAGAATTTGATCTGTGTACAATGCCATCTCTTTCCCAGGGATACTTTTACCCTCTTTTTTCCAACTGCATTTTAGTTATCCTTTAGAGTACATGCCAGCTGAGGCCAATCCTGAACTGAGAGCACCCAGTTCTTTAATTTTAACAAGCCTATTGTCTGTGCTGGTAGGTTAGACAAACCTTGAAGCACAGAGGCTCTGACTTTACTATACAATGCTTGTGAAATAAAGGTTCTGCAACCAGTTTAGAAATACTGTACACAAGCAGGGCTAATACAAGGAAAATGCTCTATTTTTTGTTTTTCCCCCCTCTGCAATAAACCTTGAATTTATAATCTATCAAGCAAGTTTGGAAGAATTGAAAAACAGGATTAGTAGTTAAACTTAAGAAAAACAGAATAAAAAGAGAGTTAATACGTTAGAAAGCCGCCACCTCTGATCTGTTAGGGCCCTTTCCCTCCCTACCGTATTGTGCACAGTCGTCAGGAACAAATCCTGCGGCACTCAGAGCCGTGCGACAAGCCTTCCTGACCACACTTTTGGCCTCATCTCGAAATTCTTCTAGGCTCTTTGTCACCTAGATATTGATATGTATAATTAGTGGTATCAAAGTAGCAACCATAGAAAAAAATCTTGAAACTTATAGACAAAATTCCTTACCTCTTCCAGCCGTTTGACTTGCGTGGCCTTAAATTCTTTCAGGGTGTAAGTGTGACCTTTTTCAATATAACAAAGCCTCATAAAACTCAACTGATAACACAGTTTATTTATTTTAAGAAGAGCTGGCCGCAAATACTGAATGAAAATAGACATACAACATTATTTGTTTTTTAACCTGTCTTTTCAAAGTATAAAGATATTCAGAAAGCAAGAATGGTTAAAGAAAATAGCTCTATATATGTTTACTTTACCTACAACTACATGTGCATACATTAAAAGGAACACTTCTAAAATTTTTTTCTAAAGGTTTTCTTTAAATTATCAGATTTAAATTGAATTCCTTTCTTTTTATTTTGAATATATGTGTTTCTATCTATAAAATTGAGGGCAAATTACAGAGGACTTAGTAAATCTTAAATTACACTTAGTTTGGCCAGGGGCTACTGAAAGGTTCTTGGCATACCTTTAAGAATTTACAATATCTAGTGACCATGATACAGATCTAAGACAGCAATTTTTATCTCATGGCACATGTAAACTAATTACTAAAATGCTGCAGCATGCCAAACAATATATGTTTCGCCAATCTGACAAAAAAAAGTAGGTGTAATTCTGGCTCATTCACAGTGGACAGCTATTGTGTACGCTGTTGTCATTTTTTATTTGACCATCTAAGAGAAAAGAAGTCAGTGCCTCTGACTAAATAATCAAGTATTGCACACTTTAAAAACTCTTGTGGCACACCGTAATAATTGCAGTGTGCAACTCTAAGAGATGGTGACAGAGAACAGAGACAGACTTAACTTTAAATTTTCAGTGGGTAAAAACTTGCTGAAAAGAAAGTTCAATCACTATTAAAAACCTATTTTGCAATGTGAGCTGGGGAAGTAAGTGAAAGAATTTTGTGAAATTCCGCTACCTGATCTTAATTTAATCTTTCTTGGTGCCAACATCATAAATCGGAGTTCTACGTTGTTGGCTTCAAAGACACATACTTTAAGAATGTTCCAAGGACATTCATGTGACTTCCCCTGATCTAATCAAAGGAGGAGCAAGTACATTATATAAAGTTACCATTAATTTATTTGTATGTAACACTGGTTTATGTATTATACACTTTTGGGGGAGTTTCCAAAAATAGGACAAACAACAGTTCTTCAGAGCAACATTTAGTGCTTTATTTATTCTAAGTATAAAGGGAAGTTATAGAGTCCTAAATGAAGAGAGTTTTGTGAGAAAACATTTGGAAATGCTTAAGGTTCATCTCATGGGAAAATTTGCACAATAAAAAGGAAGCAAAAGTGTAGAGGCTAAGACTATGATCTGAAATAAGGTAGTAAATGAACTAACCAAGTTCAGGAGTAGGGATGAGAATGTAATCAAAACAGGGCAGTGAAAGCAAGGAAGTCCAGAGAAAGGACAAAGTCCTCAAAGCAAAATTATAAATTCTATTCGGTAAAGGCACAAAAAGTAAGGATCCAGGTGGAAAGCAGAACTGACATTGATGATCTGCTGAAAAGTGAGTTTAGATTGTGGGGAATTTTTTGGAAGAAAAAATATATAATCTAAGAAATTAGTTTAGCTTAACCTAAATATTTGGCTGTCAGCATAAAGGCCAGATGTGAAAGCAGTTCTGGATATGAGAGAGTGGAGGTGTCCACCCCCTCTTCCCCTACCTTGTTTTTTCTGCTGTTTGTTACTAAATTTCAGATGGATCTGGGTTAGATGCTTCACTTTAGGCTGTTATATCGATAGTGCCCCTTGAAGGTGATAAGGATTAAGCATTATTTTGAGTTATTAGAAGGATTACAAGAGGAGGAAGAATTTGTCACCTGGATGGTGGGTTTCAAAATGTGAAAGATGGAGATAGGTATATTTTTTGCTGCCCAGGTCACTTTCTTTGACCTACGTATAATTCCTCTGGTGGCAGAATTCCTCTTTCTTATGGGAGACTCATTACCATGTGGTTTTGATAAGGCTGACCCCTCACTTTCTTTATCACATGAATGATGAATTGACCCACATCCAGGCCTGGTTTATCAGGGTACTCCTAGCTGTGCAGTGATTGGTTCGATATTGGGCATGTAAACAAACTGAGCCAATCAGTATTCTCTCCAGCATCTCCAGCAAGAGGTAGTCTCTTTTCACTGAAAGAGCCAGCTGCAACTAGAGCTGGAGGTGGTGTTCATTCTAAAAGACAAACTGGGAATAAAACAGACACAGAGAGATATAGAGCTGAAAGATGAAAAGAGGAAAAAATAAAGATGACAAGATTGCTGACTTCAACCATGCATGAAGGTATTATTCACCCCTTGAACTTCCTTATTATATGAGCTTTTATTTGTTATTATTGTTAAAGTTCATTTGAGTTTTTGCCAGTTGCACTGAAAGGAATGTCAATACTTCAGAGATGGGAAATCAGTGTTATTCATCTGGAGGTTGGTGATTGGGTCAGAAAGCCTTTAGGGAAGCATTAGAGACTTTGGAGGATAAGTGCAGAAGAGCAGCATTTGCTAAAAAAAATCTATAAAAATCAAGGTCATGCCGAGACACCATGTCTTTTGTTGGAATGCAGCAACCCTTAGGGTGTGCATTCACCATGGCACCAAACCTTTAATTTGCCCTAACTTGAGTCATCAGAACATCTGGGTGATCTGTACAATTTGGCACTTCCAGAACCCACCAGAGTTGTAGGTCTCAGTCCAGCCAGAGATTCTAGGCTTGTGTTCTCATGTACATTTCTGAACCAGTGTAGAAAATGCTTCAGCAAAAGGGACAAAGGATATCCCTTCATAAGTAGAGGAATAATTATATAAATCTATGAAATTAAGAGTCTGCAAAGTAATGACTAACTAAAAATAAAATGGAAGGATTTTAATTAGAAAGGGACATTCAAATGAAAATAAATGAATGACAATGTTTGAGTGAATATAAAAATTAAATAATAGAAAACTGTCTGAAGGTATCATGTAGAACAAAATAACACATTATTAGAAAACCAGCAAAATCATCAAGTACCTAGAAGGTTAATTAAAATCATGGGAAGAACCACATAATACTGAAAAATTAATACTAAATGCATATCTAAATCTAGGGAAAATTAAAATCCAAAAATATAGGAGACTAGAAGACACTTACAGAAAGAAGACATAGTCCCAGACTACTTCATTGTGAATTCTACCAAACATTTCAAAAAAAAATTAATGCTAATTCTTCATAAACTATTATAAAAAAACAAAAGAAGGAATATTTCCCAACTCATTCTATAAAGCCAGTATTATCCTAATACTAAAACCAGATAGAAAAACACATCCCAAGGAAAGAAAAAAAGTGTTGACCTATCTTCCTTATGAATATGTGTGTATATATGTATATATGTATATATATGCAAATACCCTAAACAAAATACTAGCAAACCACATCTAGCAATATATAAAAAGGTTTATACATAATGACCAAAAATTATTTTTTCTGGGGATGCAAGGTTGTTTTAATATCAGAAAATCAATTGCTATAATAAATTATACCAATAAAGGAAAAATTACATGATAATCTCAGTAGATGCAGAAAAAGCATTTGAAAGAATCATGATGACTTCATGATAAAAACATTCAACAACTAGGAGCAGAAAGCAACTTCTTCATAACATCATACTTAACAGTAAAAGATTAAAAGCTTTCCCTCTAAGATCAGGGACAAGACAAATATTTCTGCTCTTGCCACTTCTACTCAACAGAAGGGAACTTAGGCAAGAAAATTAAATAAAAGTCATCCACATTGGGAAGGAGGAGTAAAACTATCTACTTGCAGATGACATATTCTTGTGCATAGAATATCCTAAGGAATACACACAAAGAAACACACACAGACAAACAACCAGAGTCAATCATAAATTCTGTAAGTTTCAAAAAACAGGCTCAATATATAAAAATAAAATGTACTGTTATATTTTAATTACAAAGGGATATTCAAAGTAATTATGCATACTATATGTATATGTGCTGTTAATATATATTCTACATATGCACTATATATATAAAATCTAAAATGAAATTTAAGAAAGCAATTTCACTTACGATATGAAATATAATAAAATATTTCAGAATAAAGCTAACAGAGAAATTCAAAATATATACTATAAAAACTATAAAACATTGTTGAAAGAAATTCAAGAATATCTAAGTAAATGGGAAGGGATTATATATATCTGTTCACGGACCAGAAAAAAATAATATTGTTAAAATGACACTCCCTATCAAAATCACAACTGACTTTTTTGCAGAAATTGACAATCTGATGTTAAAATTTATATGGAAGTTCAAGGGGACCAGGTAACTCACACTTCCTAATTTCAAAACTAACTATAAAGCTATAGTATTGAAGGAAGTTGGCATGAGAATAGACTTAGATAAATAGAATAGAGTTGAGAGTTCAAAAACCCTAACATTTATTGTGAGATGATTTTTTGGCAGGGGTGCAAGAGGAAAGAAAGTTTTTGCAAAGCATGGTGCTGGGACAACTGGAGAGCCACATGCAAAGGAATGAAGGTGGACTCCTACAATATACCATAAGCAAACATTAACACAAGATGATTCAAGGACCTAAATGTTAGAGTTAAAACTATGAAACAATTATAGAAGAAAACTTAGGAGTAAATCTTTGTGACCTTGGGCTAGGCAAGTTTTTTAAAGGTATAATACCAAAAGCACAAGCAGCAAGAGAAAAAACAGATAAAATGGACATCATAAAAATTCAGAATTTTTATGCTAAAATCATTAAATTGTATACCCTAGATGGGTGAATTATATAGTACATGAGTCATATTTCAATAAAATTATTACAAGGAAATGTAGGCACAAGTGCCAATAATGTTGGTTAATAAAAAACATTTATATAAAATTTTCCAGGACAACTCTACCTTTCCCTGCAACCTAGTCTGAGAAAATTAGCCCCACTCCTTCCAATTAAGTGATAGCAAATATAAGACTAGTGTTAAATGTGTGGATTATTATAACATCTAACAGATACTTAAGCCAACATAAATGGGTCTGTTATTTAGGTCAATCTAAGATTAAAAGGATAAGAACTTTCTAGTTTGCTAGGGCTACATTTAAGAGAAGAACTTATCAAGACCAAAACATTATTGGCACGAATTGTGGACAGAGAGAATGACAACTCAGCACATATAATAAGAGTTACAAACGTTAAGGATTATAGGTTAATTTTAGAAACAAATGCAGAAAAAACTATTTTATACCTAGTAACAAATTTATGAAATATATAGTATTCAAGACCTGGTAAAGATGAAAAGTGGAAAAAAGGTAGTAAAACAGGTCCAAATAACTGATGGATTCTTCATGAAATTAGACATCTAGGGCTTGAATTTGCTATCAAGAAGGATTAGAATATTTTCCACAACTCAGAATGCTTGGTGAAATGGATGACCTGAGATGATACATCTTATGCATTTGTTTTGCTCTAATATCTGTGTTAGCCATATTCCTTTAATGTTACTTTATTGTATGCCTGATATCTTGATAACAATCTTTCAGATTACCATGTGCAAAGTGAATAAAATTCGAACTTGAGTCTTCTGATTTGAGTGGGTGGTGACTAATGGTGATGCCAGTTCATTCCAGGTGCTAAGTAGAATACTTCTAATGCAAATTGAAATCAGTCCATTGGTAGAGATTTTAAATATGGCCACACACCCTTGAACAGTAACATTTTTCATGATTACCTGACCTGTCCTCCAAAGTAAGTATTAAGATTCCCTCTACTGTCTGGATCCATGGTAAAGAAAACACATAATACACTGGGAGGTATTGGCCCATGAAAACAAGCCCCCAAGTTATTTTGGACTAAAAAGTCTAGAATATCTCAAAGATAAGAGGTGGTAATAAGGTTTCCCAGCCTACACTGCTCAAAAAGACATACCAATTTCCTGATCAACAACAAAGGGGTCATGAATCCAAACCTGAGGTTGCGTCTTACCAAAGGGGACCTGTGCAAGTCTCCTACTTACGCGTTTTACAGCCCTGAATTCAGAAACAGCACTAGACTGCCAGACTCTTAAATAATGACAAGACGAAAATTGTCATTTAGTTAACATTAAATAGCAGATTAGATGAACTATTCTATTTCAGGGATAGTCTATACCAACACCTATAATAGATTCACACTCTGCTTTTCTGTAATTCTTTTAAAATATGATTAACAATACATACACGATTCACAATGAACAAATTTTTTTGTAGAGATTTTCGAGATCCACTGATCTTCTTGGAGCGCACATTCTTCTTCCACACATTAAAAGCCTTCCATTTCCGGAACAGTGAAAATAATGGAATCCTACTGAGTTCTCTGTGATATAGGTATTCCTGTTCCCATCGATCAATTTCAATAAATTCAATGTCATCGTTATAAATGTGTGTTACTGCCTTTTTGCTAATGGTATAGTAGTCATTTTTGTTGATGTTCTCATAATTTACAACTCTACAAAAAATAAAAATTGGGGCAAGTGAATAAAGTGTTCCGTACAAAATTAAGCAACTACATTACTTTTTGTTTTAAAGAGGTAAAACATTTCTGGAAAACAATTACTATTTAAAGTTTCTAAAAATTCTGACAAACTAATTTTAGTTTAAATAAATTACTCAAGAAAAGGAGCAGGAGCTGTTTTTTAACAACAGTTATAGCTTTCAAAGGTTTCACAACCTTGGTGATATAATTCTTACTTTCAGTTACATGATGTTTATAAAAAATCAACTACAGATTTTTACATAATAGCTACATATGAAAGCTACCTGGGAATAAGTTTTTATTTACAACTAACTCTTTATAAACCATTCAATAATAGTAGTGTAAAAAAGTTTTGTGTTACCCAGAAATACGAGAAAGAGCAAAGCAAAAATATGATTTAGATAAAATTAGAATCGAGACCCAGATTAAGCTAAAAATATGTCTAATTTATCATATAACAAAATAAATACTGTTCAGAAATTGTTTTTTCAAGATATCCCTCTCTCAACTGTCATCAAGAGCATACTTCAACTGTATATATTACAGGAAATAGATCAAGTAAAAAAGACAAGCAAGAATGGCAGAAAAAAACAAGTAGAATTAGGTGAAGGAAACAAAATAATGAGAATACAAAGGACCAATTCTCTGAAACTTCTTAAAATAAGAACTTTCTTACAGACACAAATATATATTTTTTCAATTTTAGCTTTAATCTTGAAATGTTGAATGCAACTTAAGTATTCAATAGCAGAACAAGTGTGAAATATATTATGATATAGCAAGTTATTAAAATATATTTGGGAATTTAGGAAAATAAAATTTATAAAGCTTCTATGGTAGTTTAGAACAGGTTTAGATAAAGGTTAAGTGTAAAACAAAACCCCAATTGTTTCCGTGTTAAAACTATGCAAAAATCATATATATTAGCAATAGGCAGGAATACTCCTGTGAAAAGTAACTGTTTCCCATGTCTACATTGTCTTCTAGTCCTTAGCTCTGCATTCTGAACCTGAAGTTCATGGATGACCCTTCAGTCATCTATGAAATCCCTGAAATTGTTGTATGTAAACAAATCTACATACCTATATAAGTTTTTAAGGAATTAGAACAAAATTCTTATACACTTTGGGTCTGTTAATTAAAAAAACCTAGGAACCATTGGCATAAATACTTTTTTATTGTTGTTCAGTTACAGTTGTCCTGCCTTTTCCCCCATTGCTCTTCCCTATCTTGTCCTCCCTCCACTGCCACAGTCAATCCCCCCACATTGTCCATGCCCATGAGTCCTCTCTTCATGCACCTTTGCTTGCCCCTTCCCCTTCTTTCCTGTTATCACCCTCCTCCCTCCCCTCTGGTCACTGTCGGTTTGTTCTTTATTTTTTATTTTTATTTTAATAAAATTATGTAAAAAACAGGTATTAAATCTTCTTTGAATATCTGATAGAATTTACTAGTAAAAATATCTGGTCCTGAACGTCTACCTTTTTGGAGATTTTTGATGATTGTTTCAATTTCATTACTGTTGATTGGTCTAACTTAGATTTTCCAGTTCTTCATGATTCAGTCTAGGGAAGTTGTAACTCTAAGATAGTGGATTTGGTGGTCTTTCATTGTATTCTTATTCAGTCCTTTGTATTTCTTTGGTGTCTTTTGTAACTTCTTTAATTTCTGATTTAGTTTGAGACTTTTCTTTTTTTCCCCTTTAATCTAGCCAGAGGTTTGTCAGTTTTACTGATCTTTTCAAAGAACCAGCTCTTTGTTGCTTAATTTTTTGTTGTCTTTTTGTCCTCTATTTCATTTAATTATGCTCTAATATATATCTTCTTCCTTCTATTGACTTTGTGCTTCATTTGTTACTTATTTTTCTAGTTCTTCAAGGTGAAATATTAGGCTGTTTCCTTGAGATTTTTCTTGTTTCTTGAGGTAGGCTGTAATGATAAAACTTACCTCTTATTACCACTTTTGCTGTATCCCCAAAATTTTGATGTGGTATTGTCATTCTCATTTGTCTTTATGTTTCCCTTAGTCTCTTCTTTTATTTCTTCTTTGACTCAGTCATTGTTTAGTAGTGTGTTGTTTAATCTCCACATGTTTGTGGTTTTTCCTGCTTCCTTTTTTGCAGTGGATTTCCAATGTCAAAGCACTGTAGTTGGAAAATATGCTTGGTATGATTTCAGTCTTCTTAAATTAGTTGAGGCTAGGTTTGTGTCCCAACATATGGTCTATCCTTGAGAATGTTACATGTATACTGGTGCTCTGCAATGAAAATGTTGGTTAGGTCTATTTGGTTAAATGTGTCATTTAAAGTCAATATTTTCTTATTGATTTTATGTTTGGATGATCTAGCCATTATTTTCAATGAGGTATTTTGGTCTCTTATTATAGTTGTTTCTTTTTTGTTTCTCTCTTTAGTCCTTTTTTTTCTGGGTGTGAGGAGGAATATAACCTGTTTTAATTTTAATTTTATTCTTTATTGTTGTTCAAATACTGTTGTTTCCATTTCCCCCACCTCTCCTTCACCACTCGCCCCATCCCTCTTTGCTTCCCACCCTTGATCTTATCCCCTTCGGCTTTGTCCATGTGTCCTTTATGCATGTTCCTTGATGACCCTTCCCTCTTTTTCTCCTCATTACCCTGCCCCTTCCTCACCTCTGGTAACTGTCAGTATGTTATTTCAATGTCTCTGGTTATATTTTGCTTGCTTGCTTGTTTTGTTGATTAGATGCCATATATAGGTAAGATCATATGGTATTTTGTCTTTCACCATCTGGCTTATTTCATTTAGCATAATGCTCTCTGGATCTATCCATGCTGTTGTGAAGAGTACGAGTTCCTTCTTTCTTTCTGCTGTGTAGTATTCCATTGTGTAAATGAAGCATAATTTTTGATACTCATTTACTGATGGGTACTTTGGCTGTTTGCAGCACTTGGCTATTGTGAATGCTGCTATGAACATTGGGGTGCATAGGTCTTTGAGTTGTACTTTTCTGATTTATTTGCTATTGCATTGAGTTTTTTCAGAACTGCATTCATGAATTCTCTGTCATTTAAATCACATTCTTCAATGTCTTTAAGTTTATTTTCTGGAGATTTTTTCATTTGCTTTCTGTATTACTTTATGACCTTGGTTATTCATTGTGCTTGGTGGGTTATTTCTCTGCTTTCACATTTGTCATAGTAAAATCTACTTTTTTAAAGTATTCACTATTTCACTGTTTAGAAAGATAAGTAGAATTCTTTTGTTTTCCAGTAGGTGACACTGAAGTGCAAGCACCTGCCCTGCTGGGGCTTCCAGGATCACTGTGGGGTGGTGTTGCCTTGTCTGTGGAGAATGCCCTGGGTGACCTGTGAAGGTGGACCCCTTTTACTGCTTGGTCACTTCAGCCTTGACTCACCACTCCCATGGATTGGAAGGTTATGGTTCTCCTGGCCTTATGTTCCTGGTGACACCTTCTGTAGCCAGAAGCCATGGCATTACTGCTCTGTCTGAGTTGATCCAGCTGTCTCTAGCAGACTATGCCATGGTGGGTGGGGGTAGGGCGGGCAGAAAAAAGGTCCACACATCCACAGTTGTGCTCTTCCTCCTGAATTTAGCTGCACTGAATATGTTTGAGTATAATTTCAGGAAGCTCTTGTAATTTTTCTTAAGCTCATTAAGGTGCTCAAATGTCAGTTAAGTAACCCAGTTGTGAAGTCAAGGATTATCTTTCACTAAATCTGCAAAGTTGAATCATTCGCAAAAACATTTTCCAATTCTTGACAAAATTATTTAGTCACCAATGCACTCAGTTAATTCTGGAACAACAGAAACATGGTGTTCCTCTTGTATTTCCTTGTAGAAAGCTAAACACAGAAAGTTATGTGGTGGTTTGGATTTTATTAGAGTCAATTTCAATAATATTGCTTACTGCAAAATTCATAACTGCAGAGAAATATTTACATATTGGAGTTTCTTTGTGAATAAAACAATGTATTGTTTGAACCTCAGGATTGTCTGAATAAACTCTAGATATAATATATACTTTTAAGAAGTATTTCCATAATAACTCACTTGCCTTGAATAAATCTTCCCCCAAAGTATTTTTTTGTTCTTCCTCAGAACAAAATTCTTCCAAACATTTCACTTCAGGGATTCTAAATAGTGTTGTTATCTAGCAGACATTAACATCTACATTCATCAATATGCAATGACTTTATTTGTGTAATAATATTTTAATAATGTCTTGGATTATAGTAATCTTTGTCATCTCCCATGGTGATCTACCTGTATTATTGATTGGTTTCCTTTGTCTTTCTGGCGCCAAATAGAACTTGAAAACCCACATAAGCTAGTAAAATTGCAACTCTGTAATAGTACATCATTTTGACATTAGGTATTAATTGCATGTTTTTGCACTCTAAACTTTTTGATTAAATAATAATATAAAAACATAATTTGGTTTCATATTTTATTCTTGCACATGCCTTAAAAAGTATAAACCCTCTTCTGGGTATGGTAGGTGTATTTTGGTAAGGTGTTGATATAGTTTGCTTGGCACTGCTGATTCATTTAATAACATTTCCATATGAATAAGATATTTAGGCAAAAGAACAAGAATATTACTGAGGTTCACAACTCCAAGTTTGAGATAATTCTAATTTTACTGCCTCATTTAAAATTCTTTTCATCACTGTGTTAATCCTATAACTTATTTTCTCTCTGAAAATATTTTTCCACAGGGGCCTCTGTTGTACTATGACATATCTTATTTTCTTAATCAGAAAGACAGATAATAATATTAGGTTTGGAAATTATGGAAAATGCTTTCATGGCTTCCCCACTTTTGGTAGGCAGTAAAGGCATTCTTTGATAGTGAACTCTCTGTCTCCTGGGAGTCTCATGAACACCACCATTTTCATTCTGACAAGGGAGTGGCACAGAAATTAAGAACATAGCTTCAAAAGCCAGACTGTTTTTCTTATTGTAGAATCTAGGGCAGGTTACTTAACCATTTTGTGCCTCACCTGTGAAATAGAGATAATAATTGTATCTCTCTTATAGTATTATTATAAAGGTTCAATGATTTATAATACTTTGCCTAGAAGGTAAACACCAATAAGTTATCACCCTTTATGACATGTAAAGTATTATCATTTGCTTTGGTGTCTTCTCACAGAGTGAGTATGTAACCCAACTGTCTAGCCTACAGCCTTCCCTTATACCACACAGCTAGCCCTCAATCACAATCACTCTTGTTCAAGGTCTAAGTCCTAAAAAAAAGAAGTATTTTGTCTTGATCAGTCTTATTCTGTTCTCGATGCTGCTTGTGATCTCTCTAGTTCCTGATCCTTTGCTTAGTTTCTCCCTACTTGCCCCAGGCCTGACCTTCAGCAACAAGTCGTATATTACCAAGCTGACAATCCAACACTTTCAGTTATCTCCTTGAAGTTTATTCTTCAAAAGATTGATATGCCTAATACATACCACTAAATAAGTTCTTTTGAACAAACTTGATAAATGGAACTATTTTCTCATTTAAAAGGACTGTGGTAGATATAAATATTGTGAAACTTCACACTTAATGTACTTTACTACACTTAAAAAAGATGTGAAGACATTATATTTTATCACTACTTTTAAAAGGAGTGTTGTATAACAGGTCATCTTGTTGACCCAGTATTTACCACTTTTAACTTCCAATTTAGCTGTTGCTATGTAGCATCCAAGTCATTGTCTTTATTTCTAATATTTATAAGGTTTATAATATTTGGAGTTCAGGCTAGAAAAAAAGTTTAACATCAACCTTAAAACATGATAACAAATTGTGATTTCAACACCATCTTCTTAAATGAGACCTGGGATATCGGGCTGGCCAAAAAGTTCATTTTTTTCATAAGATAACTCTAGTGCACTGAGTTGTCTTTAACTTCATTCAAAACAATTTTGTTAGATTGTATTGTGACAGCTGTCATTTCAGCATGCATTTTTTTAAAAAACATCAAAATTGGTGACTGTATAGCCATTTTAATATTGAAGGTGGAAGAAAATAAGCAACATTTTTGGTGTATTATGTTTTATTATTTCAAGAAAGGTAAAAACACAACTGAAATGAAAAAAAGATTCATGCAGTGTATGGAGAAGGTGCTGTGACTGATCAAACATGTCAAGAGTGGTTTGCAAAGTTTTGTGCTGGAGATTTCTCGCTAGACGATGCTCCATGGTCAGGTAGATCAGTTGAAGTTGATAGCAATCAAATCGAGACATTAATGGAGAAAAATCAGCGTGGAAGATAGCTAACATACTCAAAATATCCAAATTGATAAAATTATTGGTGAAAATGAAAAATGTGTCTTTTATTTTACAGAAAAACCTAAATGGACCTTTTGGCCAACCCAATATTGCTATCACGCATTATTACTGTCAGTCCAAATATAAAACATCAACTCAATTCCCCTAGTGGAAGTGCTCATTAGAGCACAATTTAGTCTACAAATACAATTAATTTTCCAATTAGACAAAAGCACAATTTTCAGTCTCACCTTCAACACAGGCATACCTCAGAGATATTGCAGGTTTGGCTTCAGACCAATGCAATAAAATAAATATTGCAATAAACAAGTCATACAAATGTTTAGTTTCTCACTGCATGGAACTGATGTTTATACTGTGTAGCCTATTAAGTGTACAACAGCATTTTTTTTATCAAAGGGCTTTCAGTTCCATTATATGTTCATTTTCCCATATTAAAAAAAGCTATTGCTCTCATCTTAAAAAACCCTCACTTGGACCCCAATATTCCTTTCACCTACCACCTCATTTCTTCTCTATCTTTGGCACCTGAAAATGAGTATGACTGAACCCCAAAGTCTCTTCTTCCCTGATGAATCTATCCCATGCAGTCTTCTGTGCATCATTTAACAGCAACTCTACCCTTTCTCTTGCTCAGGGAAATGGATCACTGAAATCATTCTGGACTCCTCTTGGATTGTTCACTTTGAATACAGTTCATAAAAACATCCTGTGGCTTGACCTTCCAAGCATTTCCAGAATTCAACCTATTTCTCACCACTTCTAGCACTACCACCTGGTCTACCTCTCACCTAAATAATTACAGCCCTTGGAACTGGTCTTCCTATTTTAGCTCTTGCTCCTTAAAAGTCTGTATTCTCTACAAAGGAGCCAGAGTGATCCTTTTTAAGATCTTAATACTTCTCTGCTTGAAATTTCTCCACGGTTCTCCTCAGAGTAAAAGCTAATGTTCTTACAATGACTGGAAGTCCTGCGAGATCTGTTCCCTGGCTCTCACTCACTCTGCTGTGGTCCCGGCAGCCTCCTCGCCACTTCGTGAGCATGGCAGGTATGCTCTACCTTGGGACAGTATACTCCCTTTCTTGCTGTCTGAGATGCTCTACTTTCCTCTCCTGACTACCATGACCACCATTCTATCTTCTCCTTCAAGTGTTTGTTCAAACGCCAGCTTCTCAATGAAGCCCATCCTGACCATTTGGTTAATTCACAACCTCTTCCCCAGAATGCCCAATCCCCTGTTCTCACTGTTTTTTCTATGATATGTATCACCTCCTAGCATTCCATATAAGTGTTTCTCATGTATCATATTAATTATTGTCTCCCTCTGCTAAAATGTAAGCTCCATGAGGTTTTAATCTGGATGTTTCACTAATATACCTTAGCATGTAGAATAGTTACTGCTATAGGGTAGGTACACAATACATTTTCCTGAATAGCTGAATTTTCTTAAGCATCTCTCTACAGATTATTTCTCACTCCTGTTAAGCTCTTTTGGATTTACAATACATCTGTCATTTCAATTAAAATGTTTTTCTTCTCCCCATCTGTCCCCAGTAGGAGACTGTCCTCAGTGTTATCTAACTCAATAGCTAGTGTAAGGGAGAACAAGGGATCCCTAGAAGGTCCTTTTAGCTTCCTGTATAGCAGAGAATGGGGAAGGTAACTCAAAGAATTTTGTGGCAAAGTTAAACTATTACCACCTTCAGGGAAAGACTGTTTCAACAACTGCTATCAGTTAAAATTACATGTAAGACAAATAATGCATCATCTACTTTCTTATACACCTCCACCTTCTTTTCTCAGTAATATCCCCAAATAACAAAAATATGTTTGTAATACTGATTAAAATAGATGGCACTACATAAGATAAACAGAGACACACACCAGTGCTTCACAAATAGATGTCTATAAATAAAGAAAAAAAAAATTGTTGTGATTAAGATTCATTTATCATTAGATGATCATCAGAATGATATTTTATCATATTTATCATTAATACTAAATCAGTTATAGTAACACTGTGATCTTATGTGTAATTTCTAACCTTAATAAATTATTCATAAAAGAGAACTTACTTCAGATTATATGTATCATATTCGATGGAAGACCTGGGCACTGCAGGAATCATATAAAGAAATCCAATATGTTCATTTTCACTTAGTATTTTAATGATTTGCAAGGGATCACGAATGCTGGCTTTAACAACTTCTTCCCGGTCTTGGAAAACGTACTTCGGGTAAGCTGAGGAACTCATCCGGTGGAGACCTCTTCTTCCAGCGCTGGTGGTCCGTGGCAGTTTGGGAGGAGAGGGGCAGAACACCTCAGCGGAGGGCTGGTGGATATAAATTGAGCCAGAAAGGGGAGGGGATTAAGCAAAGTAAGTAAATAAACTCATAGACACAGAAAAAAAAAGAGTATTTGCCCCCAAAAGGTACCACAAACAAGTGACAAAATATTAACCTCAGGGACTAATTATTATACTGCCTGAGATTCCAGGGCTCAAAGGCAAGCATTTTGGACCTGAAAAGTTTCAAACAACTGTCATACGGTGACAGTACTTCTCACCAGAGATCCGTTCCCTTTCCACAAAACAGCCCAGCATCAGCTCCTCTTGCCTTTTCCTCTTCTGTAACTCAATATTCATTACATCAAAACACTCCCAGCTCTCTGGCGCTCCTGGGAGGCCACCACTCTCCCTGTTCAGAGGCTCTGCATTTCCCCTCTCCTTGGCCTCTCCCCTCAACACCCCCACCTTGTCTGATCACCTGATGCTTTCAAATGACTGGAAACTTACACAGCTATAATTGTATCACATAATAAAGTAGTTTTTTGTGAATGTGAGGGGTAGTTACATTGAGTATTGGGAATCATTATGTAATAGCCTCATAATTACCAGTTCTGGAGACCACTGCTTCTCACATTTCAGTGTGTATGTGAATTAGCCGGGTGTCATGTTAAAATGCAGTTTCTGTCAGTCAGTCTGGGATGAAGCCTAAGGTTCTGCATTGCTAACCTGCTCCCAAGAGATGCAGATGCTGCTGTCTCATGAACTACACTCGGAGCACCAAGGCTAAGTGCATACCATGCTCACACCCGTGAGCTTTGTGCTTTCCCCTGAGTTGCACACTCCTTTGTTCCCCTGCAGTGGGGAACTCACACCCTCAGTGCCACTCACACTCCTTTGTTCCCCTGCAGCAAACTTTGGGGCAGCCTCCCCCACATCCTCTCCTCCTATGAGAACCATGATTGAAGAAATCTGACACTCAATTCCAGTAGTCACCACCTTGTCTCTCCGATGGTTCAAAGGTAACTGGCTTTAAGATAGAGAATCACCATAGCAGACCTGCTTTGTTGAATAATTGATGTACATAAAAGATCATACATATATGATCTTTTTCTTGCCTATTAATATAGCTAATAGAGGCTGCCATTTCTATAAGAGATTTATTATCATAAGTTCTGTGGAGCAAGTTCCCCAGGAACTTGTATTTACAGGGGTCATTATTCTCTGTCTTTAATTAAATATGCCGTGTTGAATAGAGGCGTGAGAGGAGTATTCTGGAAAGCCCAGAGCTGAAGGAAACACACTTTTGAAGTCAAAGGATGAAAAGTTGTCTTTTCACTTTTCAAAAGTTGTATTGGCCAGGGATAGCAACGGCGGCACTGTTTTAGTATGTAAAAGAATAAACAACCAGATACTGTAACCTAGAGAAAACACATGTTGCTCGTTCCACTGTTTTAAAAGGGCAATAGTCAACTTTAATATTTTATGAGACTATAGTATTAATATTTAAACAAAATGCATTTATTTTTGTCATTATTTCCTTTAAAAAGTTTTGCTGAATACTAAATAAAAATTTTCTTCAATAACAGGTCTACACATTTTTGTCTGAGCACAATTTCTAATTATAGGCATACCTCAAAGATATTGCACTGTTAGTTCCAGATGACCATAATAAAGTACTTAATGTAATCAGTGGAAATGTAGTCTTTTTGCTGGTGAAAGGTCTCGTCTTCCATTTGTAAAAAATGCTATACCCAACCCCGAGCAGCATGGCTGACTTGGCTGGGCATCATCCTACCAAAGTGAATGGTTGCCAGATTGACTCCTAGTCAGGGCACATGCCTGGGTTGCAGGCCTGGCCCCCAGTGAGGGCAAATGCAAGAGGCAACTGATCAATGTTTCCCTCTCACATTAATATTTCTCTCCCTCTCCTTCTCCCTCCCTTCCCCTCTCTCTAAAAAATAAGTAAAATCTTTTTAAAAATGCAACACCTGTGAAGCACAGTAAAGCCAAGGGCAATAGAACAAGGTATGCCTGCATATAACTCAGTGGGAAGATGTGATTCCATTTAAATAGTCACATAAATTCAGACTTTTCAGGGGGATAGAATAAAGAAAGTATTTATTCATAAGGTGTTGAAAATCCTCTGTGATGGAGGCTCAGTCTAGTCTGATGAAAATCCTCTGTGATGGATGCTCAGTCTAGTCTGATAAGTCTATCTTCCTTAATAACCAGAAGCAAAAGCAAAGCCTCCATCTTTTCTCCTCCCTCCCTCCCTCCCTCCCTCCCTCCCTCCCTCCCTCCCTCCCTCCCTCCCTCCCTCCCTCCCTTCTTTCCATCTCTCAGGAAATCCTTGTTGTTTCACTTCCATTCTCAACTCATTCTCAGAAATCAATACCCCCCCCCAATAAGTTACCCTTTTCTAAAATTAATTCCCTTATTCTTTTATGGCGTATCCCCTTTCTTCCACATTTCTCTTCAACCTCTTAACTCTATACTTAATTCATCACTTAGTTACAGACTCAATCAAGTATAAGCCACACCTAACATTTGTTTCCATCTTCCTTCCTTGATTCTAGTTACCATACAGTTTCTCTCCTGTTCTTTCAGTGCAAGCTTTTGAAGCCTACTTTATACTAAATGAATTAATTTATAGGCAAGCATATGTTTCCTGGCCCTATTTAAGATACTTCAGTCTTTCTTTCTACTTCACAGAAACCAAATCAACTGAAGATGTACAATTTTATCCAACCATGTGGTATCATTCTCTCAGGACAGTCTCACCCAAACCCACAGTGAGCCTCCTTGCATCTGGCTTCTCGGGTCCCCAACTCTCCCATCTTATCTGCCTCATTAACTTCCCACTCATTCTTCAAAGCTTAGTGCAATTTCCTGGGGTAGCTATTCCTCCACTGACCATGCCCTTTGACATTAGATGTAAGTATTCCTTCTATTTCGTTCTCCATCATTTTATACATTAACTAACCAATGAGAGCTCTTATAACACTTTGAGCATTCACCTGACCATCTGCCCACCTCCAGACTCTGAAATCCTTGAGGACAGAGCTTGTCCCCAGCTCTCCATTTCCAGCACTCTAGTCCGGTGCCTGAAAGACAATTAGCACTGAAATGCTTAACAATGTGGAAGGACCCTCTCAATAAGAAGCTCAGAGAAATCTTAGCTCTATGGGTATTTTTATTGTATCCTCCACACTTTCTCCCACCTGTTTCTGCTTCTTTCCTTAATTATCCACAGGTATTTATATAAAGCAGTACTCTGGCGATTTCTTCCCAGAGCTTATTCACTTAGTGTTTGCAAGGCAACTTCACCACTGGACAACTATCACCAGTTACAAAAGTTATCTATCTAGCTCAGTTTTTATTTTATTGCCTTTTACCAAGGCCTTCTAAGATCACCCATTCTGAGAGTAATGATGAAAATTTCATGAAAGTTAAAACACTATTGTGTGTTCTTTTAACACGCAAGAGGAGATCAGAAGACACTGTACAGATGCTAAGAGTTTCTTTTATGATTTTCCTCTACCACCCAAATTTTCCTTAAATAGGAAGAACTAAGAAATATTATGCTTCCCAAATCCTTTATACAACCTGATAGAAAAGGATTTTGCCGCTATTCTTATGCATTAAAAGCACTTTAGCAACTAAAATTAAATCAAAATGACCAATTAAGTACTTTAAATACTATACCTGTTTTTTCTTCAAAGCATCTGTAGGCTGAAGAAGCTGAATTGGTAATTTGGTAGAACTATCTTCAATGCTTACTCGTGGTTTTATGAATCCAGAAGTGCTCAACTGATATCGATTCTGTTCATGTATGTATTCTGGCCTCTTATGATCTTGGTAGACTTTCAGCACTGGCTTTGGGAATAAACAGATATGTTAGCCCTTTTGATATTAATGTGAACTTGTCTTATTCTTCACTGTGTTTGGACAGGGATAGCTCTGTTGGAAATTGATTTCCTCTGGGATTAATTTCCTAGCCAAACCACAGTCATTGTAGCTGCTCCCACCATTCTTTGACAATGGACTATTGGTTGACTAGACTTTTCTAGTTGGCTTCCATTAATTCAGTATTTTAAATACCAACGAATTATTCCAGTTTTAACTGAAATGGCTCAGGAGCATGAAGTCATAGACCCACTAATTACCCATTACAACTCCCCACCGTTCACTATAACAGCTACTGTAGGAAGAAGCGTACAATCCTCCAAACCTATCCAAATGTCATTAATCACTTCCTTTAGCCATAAGTGATTGAAAACAAACAAAACAAAGCAAACAAACAAAAAACCCTACCATGGTGGCATTATCTTAGGCCAATCTAATGTCAAATTAAGATAGTAAAAATTCATCATTTAGCCCTGGCTGGTGTGGCTCAGTGGACTGAGCTCGGGCCTGCGAACCAGACAATCGCGGTTCGAATCCCAGTTAGGGCACATACCAGGTTGCAGGCCGGTTCCCTGCAGGCCAGTTCCCAGCAGGGGATGCACAAAAGGGCAACCATACATTGATGTTTATAAAAAAATTCATCATTTAACATAAAAATTAAATTAAAAAATTTACTATACTGACTTTAAGTTTCTAAGCATTATGATTTTAGCATGATAGCTAATCTCATATATGGGACTGAGGAAGAAAAAAGCTTGAGAGTAAGTATAGTAAATAGCTGTTAAGTTTACATTCAGTTTTGCATAAAAACCCCTCCTGAGTCACTCACTGAAAAGACAAGTCTATATGGGCTACAGTTACGAGAGAGTAGGAGGAAAGATCTCAGCTCTAGAACAATGTGGAAAATAATACAGACCAGAAACACAGGTTGAGAAAGGGGAATGGGACCATAGCTGTTGTGGCTCAGTGGACTGGGCGCTGGCCTGAGAACTGAAAGGTCATCAGTTCGAGTCCCGGTCAGAGCACATGCCTGAGTCACAGAGGAGGTCCCTGGTTGGGGGTATGCGAGAGGCAACTGCTTGACTGATTCTCTTGCACATCAATGTTTCTCTCCCTTTCTTTCTCTTTCTCTTTCACTTCCCCTCTCTAGAAATGAATAAATGAAGTCTTTAAAAAAAAGAAGGGGTAGGGGTCCATGATGGAGATATAGGAAGACCCTGAACTCACCTCCCGGAGACACTCTGAATAATATACACCTGCATATATAGCAACTCCTTAAAAACAACTGAGGGTGGTTGAACACCATCTGAACATCAAATGAGAGATGGGCCACATAGACAAAGAGAGGACAGAGATACAGTAACCATGGGAAGCTTACCCCGTGGATGACCTGCAGTAGGAAGGGATATCACTGAGAACCCATGTGCAAACTCACCTGCCCTGGGCACAGCAATAAAACAATGTTTTAAAGTGCACCTATAGTATACATGAAAGAAACCCACCTTTGTGCTAACCCCCAAATGCCTGCCAAATGGGTAGGGAACTGCAGGAACTCTCAAGAACTGGAAGAACCAGCAAGTGCCATTGCTTATGTTCCCCCTCAACCCCCATAGCATGGGTGGGAACTTAGCAAACCCTTGGTACAGACTGCAAGGCTACCACACCATGCTCTGGCCCACCTCATCCAGCGACCAGTCCAGACTCAGCTAGCTGGCCTGACACGGTGCCCCAGAAGCCATGGGGCCTAAGCCAATGTTTCTCATGCTTGTTCCATACCGGGCCAGCTGGTCTACCTGAAGGCCCCCAGAGCTGCCTGCCTTGGCCAATTCAGTCATGTCTGCTCCAGCTTTGGCTAGCCATCCTGCCAGGATAACCGTGGCACTGCATGGACCCACCTAAACTCCAGCAGGGCTGCCACAGCTACCTAGCACATGCGATCTACATACAGGTTACCCTTACGCAAGTCTACTTTTTCAAGATAGAGGTACCTGTTTTGTTTCATTCATAAAAGCAAACACAGAAAGTCAAACAAAATGAGGAAACAAAGGAATATGTTCCAAATGAAAGAACAAGAAAAAATCCCAGAAAGAGCCCTAATGATATAAATATGAGTAATCTGATTAAAAAATTCAAAATTTTAATGGCTGAGTATTTTACTATTAAATATATTGATATATTCTCACATCTTCTTTATCCAATCATTTACCAACTTAGGTTGTTTTTATGTCTTGGATATTTTGAATTATGCTGCAATGAACATGGGAGCACATATATCTTTACAAATTAGTATTTTTATATTTTTCAGTTAAATTCTCAGAAGAGGAATTGTAGATCATGTGGCAGTTTTGGGTTATGTAGTTTTTAAGGTATTATTTTGTTTATTAAAATTTGAATGAATTCCTAGGTTAATGTTTTTACACAAAGTAACATTATAATAAAAACAACAATCAGCACTATGGGTCTTCAAGAATGTTTTCCTTCAAAATGAATCAGTGCTCAAGTTTGAGAAACAATGAAATAAGAGTTAATATCCATTATATATTTTTATTTATATATATATTTAAATATTTTATCTTATTTATTTATTTAGACTGGGGGAAGGAAAGGAGAAAGAAAGGCAGAGAAACATCATTGTGTGAGAGATACATGGTTGCTTCTCTAATGCCCCCAACTGGGAACCTGGCTTGCAACCCAGGCAAGTGCCCTGACTGTGAATCAAACCAGTGACCTTTAGGTTTGTAGGCTAGAACTCAATCCACTAAGCCACACCAGCCAGGGCATAAAATATATTTTATTAAGCCTCAAAAACTGATAGGAAAAGGCAAAGTGGACAAAGGTTATTTATGAACAGAATCCAAAAAGTAAGTAACAAATATGCCAATGAATAAATAAAAATATACTTAATTAATAAGATGAAAAGTATAACAATATGGTGCCATTTTAACCTATTGGTCTAGCAAAAATTGAAAAAACTGGTAATATAAGATTTGGCAAAGATGTGGATAAATAGGCCCTCTCATACACTGTAGGTAGGAGGGTAAACTGGGTAAGTCTTGGAGCGCAATTGGGCAATATTTTTCAAACTTAAAAACATACATCTTTTATTTATGACTTATAAAATGCCACTTCTAGGAATCCATCTTTATATGTACAAAGGAAAGGCTATTCATTGCAGCATTGTCTAAAAGAGCAAAACAATAACAACAAAATAAAAAGGAAATAACCTAAACTCCCATCAGGAGCAGATGAGTTGATGGGTACCATATTACAGTGCAGCCGTTAGAAAAGACGCCTCTGAATGCATGCAGTGGAAACATTTCTATACCGTTAAGTTATAAGAGCACTTTGAAGATGGGCATAAACTATATAACTTTACTTTAAAACTACAAATGTTTATATACACACTCACATATATACATATGTGTTTGAATAAACTATAAAGCAGCCTGAAGGGCAACCTCCAACAAGAGTAGTAAATGTCTGAGGGTGGAAGTGAGAATTTTCACTTTTTACTTTATGCACTTCCAATTTTACATGGATTTATAATTATCCAAAGGCATGAAGGCATTCTTAAAATTAAGTATTTTCAGACATGCACAATATTAGTTTGGACATTAAGCATTTAAACATAATAAAATGATATTAGTACTACAGGCATACCTCATTGTCCTGTGCTTTGATTTACTGTGTTTTGCAGACAATATCTTTTCTACATATTAGAGGTCTGTGGCAACTCTGCAGTGAGTAAGGGTATTTTTCCAACAGGCTCGGATGATAGCATTTTTTTGCAATAAAGTATTTTTTAGTTAAGGTATGTACATTGTTTTAGACATAATACTATTACACACTTAATAGACAACAGTATCATGTAAACATAACCTTTATTTGTACCGATAAAGTAAAAAATTTGTGTGACTCATTGCAATATTCAATGTATAGCAGTGGTCTGGAACTGAACCCACTATATATAGCTATATATATCTATATCTAGCATTACAACCTACGTAGTTAAGTATCGTATTATATATAATCCTAGAGATTTATCCACTAGCCACATATCTTCTACCCCAAATTGCTTAAAGCTCAGTTTTTTTTTAAATAAGTAACTGTGATTACAACTTCATAAAGAAGTTTTAACTTTTAGGTTTTCATTTCTTTTTGTGAAGAGTCTAGAAATACTCCATCCCCCCCAAAGCAATTTTGCAACTTCCTCTGTAGACAAAAGTGGCTAAGATGTTGGTTTTTTGAACTTACCAGAGGCTCTAGTTTTACAGGCTGCTGTCGTTTTCTTGTCCTTTCCTGGGCTTTTGTGGGTTGCCTAAACACCAGGAATTGTGTATCAGTTGCATGTTCTGTGGGTGTTACAATACTCAGTCTTCCCTTTCCTTTTATACTATTCAGTCTTGTAAGCATAGGATTTTCCACCTGCTCTTCAATACTTTTTAGGTCGAAGTCAGCTTCTGAGGTGTGAAGAGCCATCCTCACTCCTGTAACAAGTGTAGGGTCAGGAAAAGACAAATGAAAGGTAGAACAACAGGACAGGGGAAGTGAGGCTAGTGGAGGGGACTTAGGAGCTAATGAGAGCTGAATTTTCTCAACCCCAAAGAAAACCTGTCAAAGTTACCCCATTCCTCCCAAACTGAAGACTCGAACCACAGGAATAAAAATTAGGAACTGTGTCTGACCTTCAAGAAGCCCTGTAACTAGGGGAAAATATATTTGCATTTCTAACAAGTTCTGTGGTGACGGCACTGAGTTGGAGAATGGAAGGTTGAAGAGAAAGGCAATTAGCATTGAGATCAATGTTTCTCACATTCGATATGCAAAGTATCTCCTGGGAAGCATGTTCAAAATGCTGGTAATTCTAATACAAACAATCTGAGATACACAGCCTAGGTGCTTATGAAGAAGCTGAAGAAAGGAAAAACAGAATTGAGGGCTAATTCTAAAACGGCACTTCTGGAACCTTTACGAGAGTCATAACCTGTATGAGAGTCCCTTAAGGAGTTTGTTAAAATGAAGGTTTTGATTCATACACATTGAATAGCAAGGTTCTAAAACACTAGAACTGAGCATTTTGTAGTGGAATTGCATCCTCATTACCACTCACAATCCCAACCCACAAGGTGGACAGAGATACTTCTCTTCAAAAATGGTATTACAGTACTTGAGATCTTCAACCAGGGGTCAGCTGGACTAGCTTTTAGTGTAGATCTTCACTGGCCAATCAAAATATGGTGCAAAAAGGAAGCAGATGGATAGCACTAAATCCATTCAAGATGGAGATGCCAGCTCCAGTGAAGGCAGGATGTGGGTCATGGAAGAAGACGTCATGGTAGAATCTGGTAATGGCTCATGGGCCCTAATCATGTGTTACTGCCCAAAGCCCTTTGCCCCGTGGCCCAAGATTGAGTGCAGCCTCTGTGGAATGTCACTCCACCTCTCCTGTGTCAAGGTTAAGAACTCGACTGCCTTCTTTTACTAACTTGCTTAGACTGCCAGAAGTACAAGGAACTCTGGCCAAAGGTTTGCACACCTCAATTCAGACTAGCTACATGTTGAAAAGCACAGGTCCAGATCTGTCCACTCTGTGTGAAATCTTGGACAAGTCTTTGCTATCTCTGTTCCCCACTTTCCACCCACTCTGAAATGATAGGCAGGTAGTAGGGAATCAGTGAAATGCCTTGTCATTGACTCTGCCCATCTAAGTCTTTCCTTCTGTGCTGCGAAAGCCACTCTATCTGGTTTAGAAGTCAGAGCCCAGCCCCAATTTGATTCCTTAATACTTACCAAGTCAGCCTAAGGCAGTCGCCACGAACGCCTAGGGTCTACAGAGATAGAGCAAAACCAGGGATGTGAGTAGAAAAGTGAGTGTAGCAGGGAATGTTTCCCGTTGCCTAGCAGGTAGCAGGCCCCCACCGAGGCGCACTGCGCCTGTGCGGGACTTATCGCTTAGCAACACTGGAGCAGACCAGATCAAGTTTTAGGAGCGGTCCGGCGTGTCTAGCCAATCAATGTCTCTGAAACATTTCCTGGTCGCTGGTTGGTGGAGAGGCCGCACTCCAGCCTCCCGCCTGCTCCGGACGGCAACTACTGAGTACTGCGCGGCTGGTAGGCAGAAGGGGCAGAGAAGCAGTGGTCTGTTGAGTTCGTTCGCTTACCAACCACCCACGTTCCTTGTCCCACCCTCTTCCTGCAAGAATCTTTTCTCTACGTCCTCTTCCAGAAGCTTAAGACTGATTTGAAGTACACTTTAACGTAATTTTCTCTGGTTAGAAGAATCCTGAATCTCTAGAGAGATTCGTCGTGTAGACTGCTGGGGTCCCATTCTCAAAGGGAGTGACTATCCTGCTTCTGCACCCCACTTTGCGGAGTGTCCCGAGACGGAAGGAACGCGCGCTCTTCTCCTCCTCAAACTCCACCCTGTTTTGTCGACTATTGTTTTTTCCACTAGGAAGGTAGTCCAGTGTCAGACGTAGCACGAACCGATTTTGCTGAGCCCCGAGTCCTATTTACCAAAGCAGCCAGACCCTGGATCTTGTTCCGGCATTTAAGCCCCTAAATGACTGCTGCTACTGCTGTTTGGAGGCGGACTCCCCAGATGCCCGCCACTGGTCAGGTGGCTTAATGAGGTTTCCTTATCGCAGTGAGTGATCAGAGGATGAGCCCTTTCGTCTGCTCTGCGGAAATGCTGCACCTGAGGACAAAGCCCTGGCTTTTCACTGCCCCTCCAAGACGACAAAGACGACAAAAATCACCGCTGGGACTCATGATCTTTTCGAGATTTTTGGTCCCCCCCCCACACTTTTTAACCTTGATATTATTTCTTGCTTTGACTGCCAAGCCTTGTATGAAGTGCTTTACCTATCATACATACAACCTGCACTTTCTCGTTCATAACATATTTACGTACGGGTTTTACTTGCTTATTTTGGCACCACCTACAAGACAGAGAATCATATAACTAAATCGAGCTGGAATGGAGACCACTGATCTCTTAATCCACCCCATCCCTCTTTGATTAATGAGAGAACTGAGAGAGAGAGAGAGAAAGTGATTCACGCCAGGTCATGAATTCAGTTGTGACAGAGACAAAACTAGAATATCGGTCTTCTAATCCCTAGTCAGGAACTGGAAGAGTCAAGGGAGTAACTCCAGTTTAGAAACAATTTAGAAAAACCTCAAATGTAGACATACTAAATGCTAATTCACACAAAGCCAATGAAGCAGAATCAATAAAATATAATTAATTTATATAGACTGAAAATGAAAAAATGCAAAGCCAACCCAAACATTAAAGCTTGAAATTCTAATAATATGTAATATTAGACACATCCAAAAATAGATTTCATTTCAGATATGCAGTGAATATTTTAATCTGTTCCCGTCAAAGCTTATGTAGTGGAGACTAAGACGTAAGTACTCTTAGTAAATGAAGGCAATTGCGATCCTAATATTCCCTTATGCAGTTAAGAGTATGCCAAGAGCCAAGGAGATTGGGGGAGTAGAAGATACAGACACATAGAGTTTTATGAAAGTATTGTTGTCTTAAACACTCCTCATCAAATCTCTCCAAGTTTATTTTCTTAATGTGTTAAGTTGTACTCTTCATTGCCAACTGAATACTCACTAAATAAGTCCAGAGAGACAAGAACTTTTGGGTATGCCTTATTGATTTTTTTCATAGATCCTATAAATAACAATAATTGTTATTCTTCATTGGATGCTTCCCTATGTGCCAGGTACTGTGCTATATACTTTACATTTGTTCTCTTATATACTTACAACAAAAGTGAAATTTCCATTTCACAGCTAAAGAACTAGGCTACGAAAGGTTTACAAGACCGAGGTTATGGAAAGCCACATCTTTAACAGTAAAAGTAAAAATGGTTAAAACTGACTCAGCATTAAGATAAGATGTATATGCTGGGCCCTGTGTGAAGTGCTTTTCACCATGACGCTAATCATTGCAACAACTTTATACTGTTTTGGAGGTATGATTGTACCTACCCTGCCAATAGGAACACTGAGGCTTAGAGAGGTTACATGATTTGCCCAAGATCAGTCCAGGGAAGGAAAGTGGCAGAGTTGAGATACAAATGGAGATCCATTAATGTACACAAGTTAAATTTCTATAAGATTTTGAGAGCAAAAATATTGAATCACAGAATTCTGCCACTGGATATATAGGAAATATATTCTGAAAAATTCCTGAAGCAAAGTACCTATGTGTTTGGATGGACTTTGGGCACATTAGTTTAACTGGACAATTTTCCTACAGGACCACAAGAATTTTTGAAACATGCAACCCCTGCCTGTTTAGTCAGGGGCACTGGCCTCTTAGGATTTTAGATTTTAGAAAACTCTCAGGGGCACTTTCCCTTGGATTGTCAGATAAAAAACAGACACTGGCCAGTACAACAATAGCCATTCAGTGTGAATGAATCAAAATTATACCTATTTTTTTGTCAGGTTGACAAAAATATATTTTTTGGTGTGCTGCAGAATTTCAGTAATTAGTTTATGTGTGCCATGCAATGAAATATGTTGAAAATTGCTGGTTTAACTGCATTGCTGAGGCCACGAGAATACAGGAATCCTCAAAGGTCAAAACAACAATGAAATGAAACCACTGTGATGAGTAGCATGGAAGCTGTGGCCACCTTGCTGGCAAACGCCCATAAGAGGGAACATGTAGCTTTGGGGATTGATACTGAGGGGGGTGGGGCATAGAAGACTAGGCCTTTCCAGAATCTTGAATAAAATGAAAAAGGTAAACTTTAAGTTCCCACACCAATCTGGGGCTCTTGATACAACCAACCATTCCCTCGGCAGTAGGTTGAGCTAGAACAAAAATTGTCAGGGAAGAAAACTTACAAGAAAACCACTGTGTCTCTACCTGCAGCTCTAGATGGAAAAAGATCTGTTAAAAATATAACAGTCTCCTCTGAGAATCTGCAACCATAGCTAGTTCTCACCAGCTCTGGATTTTGCGTTTAGGCAGCCTATGTGGTCTGGGGGAAAAAAAAAGCAACCTACTCAGAATATTCATCAAGGGAAAGGTATCATCAACTCTGAACTCTTTCCATTTTCACATGTTAGTTTCAGCCAAAAATAAATTTGCTATAAAAGTTTTCTAAATATAAAAGAAAACAAGCCACTCATAACAAGTTAGCAGAGCAAACAACAGATTTAGAAGGCAAAAAATATTAGAACTATTAGATATAGAATATACCATAAATATTTTTGAAGTATTCAAACAGGATGCAAGATGAAATTAAAATGTGATTATAAGAGGATATCCACAAAAATGGTGGAGTCGGGGACTTAAAAGCCCATCCTTCCACAAAAGCAGCGAATAAGACTTTAGTGACTTCACTTCAGTGGCCGCACATGACAAAAAACACAGTCTTTTAAAATATCATTTAGAAACATCCGTAAACAACTACAACCCACAACAAGTAGTAACAACAAATCCCAAGGAAAAAGGAGAATCTGACTTTCAGTGTTGCCACACTATAATATATAAAATGTCCAGTTTTTAACAATAAAATACAAGACATGCAAAAAAATATATAAAACATGGCCCACTTATAGGGGAAAAAGAAATTAACAAAATTATGAATTAAGATGTTAATTATAATTCACAGGGCAATCATTAAGAAAATAACTAAAAATTATAGTGCAAAAAAAAAAAGATGACAAGTGAACCAAAATGCCACACTAGGAAGATATCTTCCCAACACAAAAGAAGGCAGTAATGGATGAACAAAATTATATATATAATTTATATATAAATATATATAATATGTACATGATAAAAATATATATATGACATAAAGAAAACAAATATGAAATGGCAAAAGTGGGTCCTTCTTTGTCAGTCATTACATTACATGGAAATGCATGAAGCTCTCAAGTTAAAAGGAAAAATTTGGGTGAATAGATAAAATTATTTAAATTTAAAAATCTCTGTATAAGTGGGCTATGCAGGAATCCATGAATGCAAAGGGCCCATTAATAGTATGAATTTTCAGCTGCACAGAGATTGTCACCCCTAACCATCAGCTGTATAAGAAAATGTAAAGTGGGAGTACCATGAACTAGGTGAGGGCCAGGGTGAGTGGATCAAGAACACTGGGGGGAGATTTAGCCTTGGGTAGAAAAAAAAGTCATCCCATTCCAATGAAATGGAAAAAAGGTAGGAGTGAGATCTTTTTTCCATTTAAGTGGAAATGGGAGGGAGGTGGGGAGCACTGGGGGCGCAGCTGGGATGGGAGTAAAAGTCAGAAAACTGTACTTGAAAAATAACTAAATAAAAACAAATTTTTAAAAGGTAGGAGTGAATTAGGTAAGTTGGGAGATTTGGGACCTGATTTCTTCTATTTTCTCAGTGAAGCAGGAGGTAAGATCAGCTGCTGAGGAGGATAAGGGTGGGAGTGGCTGAAGCTCCCTATGAATTATGGGGGGGAGGAGGGGCATGAAACTCATCCGTAGCCTTGGCTGTAGTTTAATTTCAGGGTCTGTGAACTGGGTAAAATTGTACTCACGTTTGTGGGTGTACATTTGTCTATAGATGTTATTCTCAAAGGAGCTGGTGACCAATCCCCTTCCAGAGTTGGGAAATAATACAGACTCTACCTGTGTACCGCACTTAAGCACTGGTCAGAGTCCTCTCAAACTTTTGAGGGGTTTGTGGTATCATATTTTGTTGCTCCTCTGCCACCTTGTGGTCATATGAATGTACTGCCAAAGGAAGTTTTGAAGCAGATTTTGAATCAAGGCAATAGTTTATCTTAGATTTGGGAGGAATTGAGATATTCTATGGTCTGATGTTCCCCAAATTATGAGAATTAATAATTATGAGACTTCCGCCAAGATGGAGGCGTAGGTGGAAGCACTGTACCTTCTCACACAACCAAGTTTAAAAACAACAAAGTTTTAGCAACAAAAACGCAGCCAAACCACAGAAAATTGAACTACACGGATGTCTGACAACAACGAACCCTTCAGCCAAACTGGTTAGAGTGGCAGAGCCAGCAGCAGAGTGGGGTCGGGCAGGAAAGATCCACCGGACCGACCTAGGCGTGCGACCTGGGCGCGTGACCCAGGCATGCCAGCAGCCGTGGGCGGATCCCAGGTGTGGAGTAGCAGGCGGACTCACTGAGGGCTGACCATGGTCACACATTCGTGCACAGATAAACCAGTGAAGGAGCGAGCGGTGAGACAGACTGTGTAGGCCCCAGTGGAGGGAAGCGGCAGAGGGGACCGCTATTGTCCCTCTCTGACCCCGCCTCCACATACAGCATTACAAACCAGGGACCTGGGTGGCCCCTCTCTGACCATGCCCCCACATACAGTGTCACAAACCAGTGACCTGGGTAGCCCCGCCCTGGTGAACACCTAAGGCTTCGCTCCTCATACGTAACAGGCATGAACAGATCAAAACATGGCTCAAGAACAACTCAGAGCCCCAGAGCCGATAAATCTAAGCGATGAAGAAATAGCTAAACTTTCAGATGCACAGTTCAAAACACTGGTGATCAGGATGCTCACAGAACTGGTTGATTATAGTCACAAATTAGAAGAACATATGAAGGCTAAACTAATTGAAATGAATGGAAATGCACAGGAAAGCAATACTAATGAAAAGGAAATTGGGACTCAAATCAAAGGAGTGGACCAGAAAGAGAAAAAAAATGACCAAACAGAAAAGAATGAAGAAACAAGAATTCAAAAAAATGAGGAGAGGCTTAGGAACCTCCAGGACATCTTTAAACGTTCCAACATCTGAATTATAGGGATACCAGAAGGGGAAGAGGAACAGCCACCAGTGGAAAACTTATTTGAACAAATAATAAAGGAGAACTTCCCCAATCTGGCAAAGGCGATAGACTTCCAGGAAATCCAGGAAGCTCAGAGAGTCCCAAAGAAGTTGGACCCAAGAAGGAGCACACCAAGGCACATCATAATTACATTAGCCAAGATTAAGATGAAAGAGAGAATTCTAGAAGCAGCAAGAGATAAGGGGACAGTCACCTACGAAGGAGTTCCCATCAGACTGTCAGCTGATTTCTCAAAAGAGACCTTACAGGCAAGAAAGGGCTGGAAAGAAGTATTCCAAGTCATGAAATCCAAAGACCTACATCCAAGATTGCTCTATCCAGCAAAGCTTTCATTAGAATGGAAGGACAGATAAAGTGCTTCTCAGATAAGGTCAAGTTAAAGGAGTTCATCATCACCAAGCCCTTATTATATGAAATGTTAGAGGGACTTATCTAAGAAAAGGAAGATAAAAACATGTATAGTAAAATGACAGTAAAATCACAATTATTAACAACCACACCTAAAGCAAAAACAAAAACAAACTAAGCAAACAACTAGAACAGGAACAGAACCACAGAAATGGAGATCACATGAAGGGTTAGCAACAGGGAAGTGGGAGGAGGAGAAGGGGGCAGAAAGTACAGAAAATAAGTAGCATAGATGGTGAGGAGAAAATAGACAGAGGGAGGACAAGAATAGTACAGGAAATGGAAAGGCTAGAGAACTTACGACACATGGACATGAACTAAAGGGTGGGGAATGTGGGTGGGAGGGGGTGTGCAGGGTGGAGGGAAATGAAGTGTGGAAAACGGGACAGCTGTAATAGCATAATTAATAAAGTATATTTTTTTAAAAAAGAGACACTTTGCACCAATAAATTGAAACTTATTACTTAACTCCTGCCTACCACGATTCTTGGTTGTAAAAAGTGGAGGTTAACTTAGGTTAACTAAGTTAACTTCAGGTTAACTTACACAGAAAACCACACTGCCCTGGGGCTGCCACATGGGCACTAGTCACCCTCACTGTTAGTCTCCTGACCCCTGACCTGCACAGTGATCATAAACCCTAGCTGTTCCTGATTCCTCCCACATTAGCAGCAACATAGAAGGGTGATGTAGAGGGGGAGGGGGAAGAAACATTTGTGTATGACTGTATGCATATGCACAAAATAGATCGGGAAGGATACACAGAAACTGGATAATTTCTCTTGGGAAAAACTGGGTGGTAGGAAGACAAGTGGAGGGAAGATTTCTCACAATATAAAAAAATTTGACATTTATAATTTTGATCCATGGGAATACATACACTATTTTAAAAATTAATAATTTAGCTCTGACTGGTCATGTCTCTCTCTTTCTCCCTCCCTTCCCTTCTCTTTACTAAATAGATAAATAAAATCTTCAAAAAATTAATTATTTAAATGGGACTTATGTCCTATTCGATCCAATTTAAGACTTAAATTTTATACCTGATTTGGAGCTCGCTCCTCCCCTCCCGGGTCTGGCATGATGTGTGGCTCCCCAGCCCGAAGCTCAGAAGGAGTCAAGCCCTGTTTTTTTGTTCCTACTTTCACTCTTCCTCCCCTTTACTCTCTTGCTCTTGACTCCTGCAGGGGTGGAATGAGGTTAAAACCTCTTAGATGGCATTATTTGTGCTTCTCATCTGATGGTCCATAATTCTGGATTTGGGGCTCTCTGTGGAATTTTCAATAGTTCCCCTCATCCTCCTCTGCCTGCTGAACTCCATTTGCATAGTATTCTGCGGTCACATGCTGTTTGGCTGACATCCTGTAACTCCCTCCTCCCACTCCTGCACCTGAGGGGTCTTCCATAGTCCCTTATGCTAGAGGATAAAGGACTTCCTTCCCAAGCAGACTACCCTTTTAGAAGGAAGCTCAGCTTTCTTTCCTGGCATCCATTTCACCCACGGGAATATTACACATCTTGCCACCACAAATACTGACCTGCCTCTAATGAGGGCTGCTCCAGCCAGCTTTGAATTCTCCAGACAGGAAGCAAATATTAGTCTCTAGGTTAGGTCTGCCATCCAAACTCAAGTGTTCCTGAGCATTCTTTGACCAATTAATTCTACTCTAGGGTGCTGAAGTGGGCTAATGAATTTCTGAAGGCATTTAGTCTGAGATTGAATGCCAGTCTTTTTGTAAGCCCTCTCTCACCTACTTGTCTGGGAGTGGGAAGAAAAGAGAACATTAGACTGACAACGCATGACTCAGGGAAAGTCCCTCACACAGTGAATTCTACTCTTTTGCTTATTTGAGCTTCTGGGATGTGAGGGTGAGAATCTGGAAACAAGCTTGGCCACTCATCAAAAGATGAAGAGAAGTAGCTCCTAAACTGCCCTCCTCAGGATATGCAGATATTATGGCCTATTGCCCTCAGTGTTGGGCTTTAGCCAAGATTTTGAGACAAATAAAAATGTCCTATTTCATATCTGCTTACATTAGTAAAAACTTCCAAACATCTTACCATACAAAGCAGAAAGTTATCTTTAATGATAATGACTACCATTTTGTTGCAGACCGCTCTGCCTGGTTCTAGGAATTATATCTCAACTCCCTGTGGCTAAGGGCTAGCGGCTACCTCTGGAATGTGAGCTGGAGGAGACAAAGCTTGTCTCTGGTAGCAAACACTGCCTCAGTTCCTCTCCCTGCCCCCAAAGCTTGGTTGGAAGTCAATGATGGGTAAGACCCCTCACAGCGGAGGGCAACCTAAGCCAGACTCAATCACTTGGGAGGCCTTCATGGAAGGACTCAGGGGGCTGCAACAAAGAGCAATGGACTCTCGCCCCCCCTCCAGCTTTGACATAGCCCGAGTCCCCATGTCCTCTGGGAGAAGCACTTCCTGGATCCAATCCCCTTAAGGGTGAATACCTGGTGGGGAGAGGTGCAGCTCCTCGCCTTGCTAGAGTGTGTCATGGGGAAAAATCTGGCATCACAAAGACTTCCTGATAAAGCTGTGAAATCTGCTCTGCTAAGAGTGCTTTCATTCATATGTTAAGGGTTTGAGCAGGAAACCCTAAAACTCTGTTTCTGACAGACTCTCATACTAAGCCCTCAGATTTCTTTGAAATGTTATCTACTGTTTGATTCTTGCTGCCCTGTATTCCTGTGTATTACAACCCAATAAAAGTCTCTAGAGGAGTGGGCTCAACGCCTTTTTCCCCTGAGACACTGGCCACTTCTCCTCCCCAAGCAGATCACATCATATCTGTCATGATTACTCTCATCCATGGCACATGGGGGGACTTGCGAGGAAAGTCGCCCCCACACCATGTATTGAATGTTTACAAGGTACTAAGAACTTTACACATTAATGCATTAACTGCTCACAACACTATTATGAATCAGGAATTTTTATCCCCATCTCAGGGAGAAAACCTGAGGCTCACATGTTGTATAGCTAGTGACAGACTTGAAATCTGAATCCAGGTTTGTCTAACTTCAAAATCAATCTGCATATAAATATGAGTGGTACAGGTAGAGTCTAGTGCAATAGTCTGTCAACAGTGATCTAAGGAAGTGGGGTGGAAGTGTCATAATTATGAGGGATTGAAGTATCATCCAACATTGTGTGTGGATTCAATAAACAAATGTATATGCTATTTCCCTTATACATCAGTTCAGTTCAATTCAACAAATAATAAGTTCTCTATTTGTGGCAAGCAGTGTTCTGGGTATTGGGGAGACATCAGTGTACAAAAGAAACTAAAACTCCTTTCCTTATGGAAATAATTCATGAAAATCATACCAAAATTATATTTTTGTCATCGTGCATTTTATCAATTAAATGAAACTAAAAACATAACTATTATCATATAAAGGCTGTGGGAAAACTTTGCTTTCTGGAAACTATGGACAGGATCCTTTAAATGAGGGAGGGATTTTGTGTGCAGTCAAGCCTCACCTGGGACTGACAACATCTGGGTCATAGAGGTCACACTGGACAATCGGCTTGGGTAATCCCACTTGTACACCACAGTGCTCAGTGTAAATGATAATGACTGCTTATGTGAATCATCACTACAATTTCATTGGTGATAGTGATGAGGAATCTCAGGGGGCACAGCTGGAGGTAGGGAGGTGGATTACTTTATCTCTTGCTTACTCTTTGACTCTAGGACTCTTTGGGGTTCCTTCTAAAGCTCTTACAGAAGAGTAATGATGGGAAGGTTTGTGCAAAGCGGGAGAAGGCACACTTGACCTATAACTTCAGTCGTCCAGGAGCCCCAGGGAAGAGGCGCTCCTTCACTTAGTGCTAGTCAAAGGCTGTATCTATGATAGCTTGTTTTACCAAAAGATTCATATTCCAAGAAATTCAGTGTCAATAAGATATCTTTCGGTCTTTCTTGTATTTACCCTCCCTGGACACAAGCTTGAGTTCAGACCCCTAATGATGATGGACGGATTAAGGATAGTAATCCTTTCAAGGCGATGAGGAGTGCTATGCTTTTCATATGCCAGACGAAGAAAATGAGGTGCAGCTTGGCCAAGGGCCACGTGAAGTTCTCTACTGCTCTTTGCACCCTACATCTCTCCTTTCGCCACCTCATCTCTGGTGTTTCACTCCCTTCCCTGCCGGCATCCACCGCCGCCCCACTTGAACTATGAGTGTCAGCCCTGAAAAAACTACATTTCCCACAGTGCCACGCGGTGACCAGCCTGGCGTAGGGTTTTACCTAAGCTGCCGTTGTAATTAATATTGGTTCAAACCCACATTTCCGGTGGAGAGCCAAGTTATTGTCCCCTTTTGTGTTAAGACGCCTTTTTTCTTCTTCACCTGCGATTCCCGGTGTTCGGCTGAAGAGGCCTCAGCGGGTGGAAATTCATTCAGGCGACTGCTTTGGCCACCAGCTTCCTCCACAGGCCTTGGCCTCTGACAGGTCCCCGGGGGCCTGGGAGTGTCATTGGTGGATGACCGCAGTCCTTGCCGTCGCCGCTGCTACCGCAGCCATGGCCTCCGGTAGCAGTGGCCTCACCGCCGCCCGCCTCCTGTCGCGCTCCTTCCTCTGTGAGTCCGGCCAGGACGCTCTGCTCCAGACTCCGCGGCTCCTGGCCTCACCGGGGCGGGACCTCGGCGGGGGCCGGGAGCTGCGAGAGTCCGGCCCCAAATCAGGGACCTTCTGGGGTCCGGGGAACTTGGCTGGACGTGTGGGGCGGAGGCGTGACTTAGGCTGCTGGCAGTTGGGGCAGTAGGGTGGCTGAGCCAGGTTTCAGAATTGAGAGCCAGGCAGACTTGGTGGCTTGCTCTTGCCATGTCAGCAGTGGTGAGTGGCGGGATGGGGACCATTACCAGACTGGCCTACGTAGGAGTCAGACGTGAGGTGGTCCAGGATGAGCTCAACTGGGAGGGTGGGCGTCTGGAGTTAGAGGTATGGGAGGTAGATACGTCGTAGTTCTTATCTTCCATATTACCTATTACTAATTGGGGGGTAATCTTGTGTAAGATTGTCACATGTGTAGAAGGGTTGTACATTTCCAGCTATCTTTAATGTACGTTGTAGGGCTTGCAAAGAGAAGTAGGTTCTGTAACTAGAGTCAGCATAGCCTAGAAGACTTCTAGAAGCTTAGGGTTGGCCGGGACCTTAACCAGCTTGTTTGCAATGCCCACGCCAGGCGGTGTGAACCCTCAGTTCCTGAAAACTTAATACCCAAGGTTTCTAGTCACTGAATAACGCTGACTGTTGAAAATTCTTGCCATGTTCAAAGCCTCTGTTTTTAGGTAGGTTGTGTAGGAAGAGACTTTGGAATCAGACTGACATCAGGGTTTGAAGTCTGGCCAGTTCCTTACAGTCTGTGTAATAGTCCTGGGTGCTTCTATTTCTCAGTTTCTGTTTCAGATCCCATGAAAATAATACCATATTTTAATGAATTCGAAGCATCATCATTTTTAAGACACACCATTGTTTTGTCTACCATTAACAGTGGGAAATGATTGCTAATTAAAATTGTGACACACCATTGGTTGTCAAGTGCATCCTGACTTAAGACATGTTAAAAGTGAAAAAATGTGCATTCTAGTAATGATGATATAATAAAATGATTTGCGTTCATTGTGCTGAACGAATGAAACAATTTATATAAAGCACCTGAGATGACATAGACACTAACATTAGTTCTCTTCCTTCTGCGTTGCTCTTCTGCTAAAACTGGATATTTGATGAGACAATTCATATCTCAAGAAGGTTATAGTCTAGAAGTGTCTAGCAATGGATGTGTGCTCAATAACTACACTTAATTATCAGTTTACTTGAAGACAAGGTCTGGCATACTCTTGGTAAGGAGGAAAAAGTTGGATTTCTATGGCAAAGTTTTCTGGAGATTCTTATTATATAATTTAAAGGACCTTTGAAGGTGTTGTGGGCAGAAGGAAGAAAGGCATTAGTGACACCCATGTGTTTCTCGTGGGGTCTTTGCTTCTTTGAGTTTCTGAAAAAATCTTAGCTTGCTGTCTTAGTTGGAGGAGAGTCTAGAGAAGGAAGGAAGAATGTCTGAGAGGTCAGGGTCCTTAATCCACTCTTAGTAATGAGTAGTCCTTCCACAGAACTGAAAGTTCTTTTTTCTTAGACTCAGGATCATGAGGTCTTAAGAGATTATCTACTTGAACTTTCTGTTGCTAGAGCAGTCTTCAGTTATCCTGGTCATGTGATCAACCCGTTTTTTAAGGGTCTGAGAGGTCTCTGAGAAAACTAAATTTCTCCTGTGTTAGAGCAGTTACAGACTACAGTTTTTGATGTATGAAAAGCCCCAAATCCTCTAGGTCTTTCTCATGCCACATTTCTAAGCCCATTTTTCCTCCCACTTGAAAAACAGCATCCACAACAATACCACCTTGCAAACTTTTTATAAAGGTATTTACAAATTAGGCTCTGAAGTTACTAATAAAGCCAGAAATGCCAGTGGGTGGGGTGGGTTATTCCTTCCATTCTCTTAAGATTTATTTGATGGTACATTTTGTGTTGTAGGTCATAAATGTTGCAATACTGATTTGAGTTAGGGAATAAATCCCAAACACTTGTATATCCCTTACAGAACTCTGTTGGAGGCAGCCTGGAATGTTTAGAAATTTCTGAGTGAAAAAACCCAGTTTTATAGCTTTTGGAAAATGGGAAATAATCCAGTTAAAGTGGGAGAGAAAGTAAAATGAAAAAGAAGCTTTTCAGGAGAAAGCTTGTTTTTATAGGCACCTTTAAAGTTAAGTTTTTCAAGAAGCATAAAGCAATCAGTGTCATTTTAAACATAAGTCCAGGAGCTCCTGTAAGTTGGGCCTTCTAGAAGAAATCGGGACAGTGAACCTTACAGTTCCATACCTTTGTTTGGCAAGTGAGGAAATAAACCCAGTAAGCTTCCTAGCCAGTGTCAGAATAGGTACTTGAGTGCAGGTCGTCCGACTCCACAGTGTCCTTCCTAATACATGCTGTGTGATGCTATACACCTCCTTTTTTTGAAGCTCTGATGTTTTTTTTTTTTTTTTTGGCAGTCCCAGTGGTTTCTCGAGAAGGTGACTGATTACCCTGCTCAAAGGTTCCACCTGCCTTTTCCATGGGTTTGCCAAATTGTGTGGGCCTGTTTTGGAATTGGGAAAACATTCGGAGGTGTGGTTGGGAAAAGGGGGCCCTCAACAGTGATGTTTCTGATACTAGTATTTATTGACATTACATCTAAGAACCAGGTCTTAATATTTCAGAACTACAAGATGGCCTTGGTCTAAATGCATCAATGTAGGGAGGAAAAAGTGAGTTGATTTTCTCACATCAAAGTTGTTCCTCCATAGAAGCATAATTGGGGATGTTCAAAATAATTTCTGAGTATAGGGAACAAGTTCATCTCGCCAAAGGACAGGCATTTTGTTGCTACAGACTCACTTTTTAAAAAAACATAACATTTCTAAAATTAGGATATATCTTACAGTAAACTGGCAGCATTTTTCTTTCTTCCTAGTACTTAATAGTTCTTCTTAAAATCAGTGTTTTAGATTTGATGAGATAAGGTCCTTACAGCCAAGCCTGATTTGTAAGCAAATGTTGAACTAAGAAGAAGTGGATTGTCGGGTTGGTTTGGGAGTAAGTGGCTGCTGAGCTACGCCGCTATGTTTTCAGGTTCAATAGGTAGGGGACATAATAGGCAATATATTATGTATATTATTATATATATATTATTAAGTATACATTTGTATGTTAATATTACTTGTGTATAATATTAATATGTACAATGTATTAATGTATGCATAGTACATTAATAGAAGTACATTTGTTAGATTCATGAGTACATGAATGAATAAATGAGTGATAAGGATGCAGTTTGAGAGGGGAGTTTGAGGAGCAGTGTGTTCAGGGACAGAGTCTCAGAATGTTGGTCAGGAACATGCTATTGGGTTTGAGTTGTATTCAGGCTATTTGGCCGTAGCTTCATTAATCCTTTATAGACGATGTTGCTCTCTAGGTGGAAGAGGACTCAGCATGTGGCTGACTGATACAAATGTATCACTCTTGCTGCAAATACATCTTTCTTAGATTTCTCAGTCCCTTTTCTTCATCGCCTGTGTTACATTTAGCACCTTTCATTCTTAGCTTCGGGCCTGAGTTCATCTTGTTCTGCCCTGAATTCCTAGTACCAGGCAGTTCACTTAGAGCAATGAACACCTCAGAGCAGTCTGGTCTTCTCATTCTGCATCAGTAATAATAATGATAATAAGTAGCTAATAGTGAAATAGCACTTGTTCTAGCCTAGGCATTATTTTATATGCTCCATATATTACAAACTCATTTAATTCTCAAATTGCCCATGAGGTACATAGTATTATCCCTATTTTTACAGTGCAACTGCCCCTTTCAAAATGTTTTGTATGTTGAAAATTTACATGTACTTGTGCCTGTACATATTATATATAGGCATGGATTAGTATATTTATACATAAACATATATAGGGTATACATGAAGACATACATTAAAACATTCTGGTTGGACTTATTTTAAAATGTGAATTATATGTGCTATCTTCTAGGAGGGGATTTACCTTTGTGCTTACATAGGATGTGAACCCAATATTGGGAGCGTATACCAGGCATTTTCCTACCCAATTTATAGGTATCATCTCATATCAACATCACAGTAACCTTGTGGGCAGCCGTTACAACATTTACAGATAGGAAGACTGAGGCTAAGGGAGATCAAAAGACCTTCCCCCAGGTCACATGGCTGGTGAACAGCTGAGCTTACACTTAGGCCCAGGCGTGTCTGATTCCCGGGACTGTGTTCTCAGGTACTCCTGGGACTCAGTCCCAAGGTTAGGGTGGCCAGTGTCTAAGAACCTGAAGAGAATGCTACTCTGCCACACACCCTTAGGTGGCCCAAGGTGTGGCTGGCAGCTGCGGCCTTCACCAGTGGGAGATTTTGCCTGGTGCCCCGCCACAGGCTGCTGTGATGCTTAGTTTAAAATACTCATTTTCTTAATATTAGTAAAGGCAGGTGCCTCCTCATATTTGGTTTACCATTTTTTCCGTCATCAGTTGTCGCTCCTGTTTATAGCCTGTCACTGCCATAACTGTGCCTGTGGTATGTTTTGCTCCAAGCTCTTTCTATTCTCCAATAGTGAAATAGTCCACTTGTATTACATTACTGCTTCTGGATTTCATTTGTTTAAAAAAAAAGTTGGCATGGAATTTGTACTGGATCCAGCTAGTAGCGTTTAGGACTGGACGTGCAATCTGCAGATTGTAGGAAGACCTGGGATCTTCGCATGCACGAAAATAGATATATCCCTTCCTTTCCTGATGAGTGGGAGTGCGAGCCTGACATTTCCCAAATCACACAAAAAGAGGTGGAACTTGGGACATTTTGCTTGATATAAGTGTGTCTCTTACAGACCTTGTCGCTGGTTCTGAAACTCACTCGTTTTCTGTGTACCTGCTCTGCAAGGCACTGTGCCATGGCCTGCGGGTGGCACCATGGCACACAACACGTGGTCTTTATACTCAGGGATTTACAGTGAGAACTTCTGAAAATACTCGGGTGATACGTGAAATAATCTAGAAATAACTTTAAGTTTACTTAGAAGTAATGCAGTAAAGAAGGTAACAAAATATTTGTACCCGCCCTGGCTGGTGTAGCTCAGTGGATTGAGCACGGGCCTGTGAACCAAAAGATCGCAGTTTGATTCCCCATCAGGGCACATGCCTGGGTTGCAGGCCAGTTCCCAGCAGGGGCCAGTTCCCAGCAGGGGATGCACCAGAAGCAACCATACATTGATATTTCTCTCCTTCTCGCCTTCCCTTCCCTTCTAAAGATAAATAAAATAAAATAAAAAGAATTAAAAAACTAAAAAAAAAAATTTGTACCCAACATACAGTGTGTGGCATTAAGTATTATATACCACAAGGAAATGTTTGCAGGTTCCATTCTTCTAGTCCCAGGTCCCCTCACACCCCTTGTATTTACAAGTCGTGAGTGTCATGTGTAGATTAAGGATTCCTCCCTGTGCAGTGTCTATTTAAATGAAGTATATTAATTAATACAAGTAAAATTCTCAGCAAATTGAATGCATTGACTCTCTAGTTGAAAGGTGGGAGCTGTTTGCAATATGGTTTGGCCACTAATCTATGCCCTGTGTTCTGGATTTAACTTCGGGCAATAGCTTTACTCTAGTTATTTCCTGGTTTTGTCATAGAGGTCAGGTTTGTGTTTAAAACCAAACTATGGTTGAACCTCTTTAAGGATTTGACAGACAGTTGATTTCTACAGTATACCTCTGAATTCTTCAGCAGAAGTAGAATAAGTTTTTTCCATAGCTTAAGATACTGATTAATAATTTGGGTTGAAAAGAAATCAAGTAGGGATTGATTTTCAAAGAAAATGCAAAGAGCCAGTCTGACACATTTAATGTTTATAGCACCTAGTAGTCTGCACTCTGTGCCAGCCCAAGCTAAAGAGGGGGGTGGAGGCGGGAGGGAAGGTGAAGAGGTGCGAAGGTGGCCATGAGGAGAGACCGCGCTCATGGGAGGCCTCCAGCCTGTGATTCGGGGCCTTGGATTGCATCAAGTGGGGAAGGGTGGCATAGGTGACTTAAAATTCGATGAGTTTTATTTGGAATGCAAGCATGTTTTGCATTGTTTTAATCCGAATACAAACAAATTGTAAAAGAGAAAGAATTTTCTTAATTCTGTATTTAAGTGGTAAGACTTATCACTGACTTAGTATTACCTTAAATACACCCACCAGTTGTTGCATGTGTCATGGTGGCGTGGAGCGATGGGAGCCTGAGAGATGGTCCTAGCTGGAGGACATGTCACTTGAAGCTGTAAGAGAAGGTGAAAAGTATTATGAGGGGTTATAATGCATAGCTGGCCTCCAGGTCCTCTTCAAGCCCTGGCAGCTGGGAGAGTGTGCTTGGTGTAAAGGACCAGGGCAGGTTCCTCCTCTGGTGTGGGGTGAGTGTCAGGGATTAAAAGAGCATTGTGGTGCTTACAGAATACCATCATGGCTAGCTGGGGGCGCTGCAGGGTTTTTCTCTGGGGTTCAGAGGCCATTTTGATTGCCAGCATTTCTTTCAGTTGACTTACAGGTTCTAGAGCAGTATTGCAAAAAAGGAGGGATGTGATGGTCAGTGATTCCTTATCTAGGACCTGTGACTGGTTTCTCTCTGTAGTGCGGGTACAGGTGTGTGTTTGGATGGTACGGGGCCAAGCTTGGTTGCGTGGGCCAGGAGCAGGGCAGAGGTGGAGGGAGTTTTTAGTTCCTGAGAGATTACCCATGGCCAGGAACGCAAACCATTTTTTAGGAGTTGGGAAGTCAGGCATCAGGTTTTGGGAGTGAATTGCTGGTAGCCCAGGGCTCAATTTGGAGGTAGCCCCAATGAGGGATCCATTCCTTAACCCTACTTTCTTTATCCCTCTTTCCCCTCACAGTAGAATGAAATCTACTTTCCTGTCTGAAAACTCCCCATAGATAGACTATTAATTGGATATTCCAAGAAAGGGGGATGGGGCTGGTGGAGCAGATTCTACGGGGAATAGCAGCTGGGGAGAAAAGGGTATAGCTCTTCCATAAGTACTGTTGTGGGTATCCAGCTGGTAAACTGGCAGCTAAGGACAAGAATAGGCCTTGAGTGACAGCACTGGATAGGGTGGGCTCTTAGGTCACAGATTCTTGTTGGAGTGTCCACTGGCCCTGGAGTGTTCAGATGCTTAGCTGTGCCCAGTATGCCAGGACTTGACCCTCAGTGCTCCTTTATGGCCCTTTGTTCAGAACAGTATAGTTGAAAAATGCAGTCGTTTGTCATCCAGCAGTTCTTGTGTACATAGAAGACTCCTCTCCTGATAAGTCTCCTTGATGAGGGTGAGATTTGGGCCTCTCTTCTGCAGGTAGAGGGGACTACAACCTTCAAAGTTATTAGAAGCTGTGCTCAGTGTGTGAGTTGGAGATGACTCAAGGGGTGCTCAAAGGGCCAGATGCAGATCGTTTACAAAACCTAAGGCCCAAGGACTTATGAGCCTGAGGCAGCGATTCAAGGTGAAAACTGTGGAGTAGAACATGGACAAACGTGAGAAGATGTTCTTTTCCGGGGGTAGCTTTTCTGGGCTACCTCAGTTGTAAGTAGACAGTCTAGCACTTTGAAGGGACCAGGCGTGGGCTGCAGAGACAGCGGTTCGGGGCTCTAAACAAAGGTAGTTAGAAGTAGCCCACGGTTTTAATTCATCTGGTCTCTATTTTCTACTGGTTCTTAAATATGGGGAGCTGGCTTTAGTAACTATTTAGATTTCTCAGTTTATGTTGAGATAGGTTGATGAAAATAACTTTTCTTTTTTTGAATGTTTCTCCCATGTCTGCTTTTTCAATTTATTTTATTTTCCCTATTTTTTTATGTATAAAGTCTTAAGTCTTATATCAGAAGCGATCAAATTAATTTTGGATTACTTTAGATAAATTATATTCTATGACTTAACCTTGGTTATATTTTAGATAAATTTTATTTTGAAACTTAACATTTAGTGTTAATACTTAATGTCAACAGTTAATGTTCGTATTATTGTTGGGGAATGATTTGTGGAGTTCTTACTAGTTCTGATGACCTTTTTCTCTTTCACTTGTTTATAAAGAGGTTGGGCCCCCTGGGGAAAGCATGTGGCTGTTCAGGAAACATTAGTGGGAGGAGAGATACCTGGTTTTCAGTCCTCGGATTTAGTTTGAGCTGTTTGTCTTTCAGTCCCAGCTTTCCTTTTGAGGAATGAAGATTATAAACTTGGGCTTTTCTCTGTCAGCTCAGAAAAAGCTTTAAGATTGTTGTTCTCAGTAAAGGGGATTCTGGAAAATAGAAGTGTTTTTTTTTTTTGTCTCTCAAATCTATCTAGGTGGTCAACGTGTCTCATTTAAAAAGAGACATTTATAGTTGCCATGATTACAACTATAATCCTGCTTTAGAAGGTTTTTAAAATTTTTTGTCATCAAGTTCAATGGATGGGCCAGAAGTTTGGAAAAATTATAATGTGTCATATTGCTTTACTTTTCAGTGCAAAAGAATGGAATTCGGCATTGTTCCTATACAGCTTCCCGGAAACACCTCTATGTTGATAAAAATACAAAGGTTATTTGCCAGGGTTTCACTGGTAAGCAGGTATGTGTTTCATGATTTTTAAAAATGATGTATACTAGAGATGTAAAAAATGTTTTAATGATTTTCTATTTTTTTAATCTAACAAAAATTATAATACATGATGGTGGCAGAAAAGTAATCCAGTATCGCAGTGGAGTTGTGTCTTAGCAGCAGGTCAGTTACCATATTCAGCTCGTAAAATGAAAATGGTGCTTAAACTTACCTTGAAAATTCCTCCTGAGGATTTCATTATTTTGTAAACCCACATATTCTTCTTCAGCAGGTGTAACACCACTGGTTTTCCTCCAGCATCAGAACAGATCACGATTTTCTTAATTAAGCACTAGGTAAAGCACATGGCGAGTGTTTAGGCCTTATACAAAAAACAAACAAACAAACAAACAAACAAAAATACACAGTTGAACACCGATCTGCCTTCAGGGTGGGGAAATGCTCAAGCCCCGAGAGGCTCCTGGGATCTGAGATAGGCCAGTTAGCACCACATTGACCTTTCCCATCTATTTTCTTTACCTTTTCTTGTGTGTGTGTGTGTGTGTGTGTGTGTTTATGTTACTGCAGACCAGCAAGTATATACACTTTGAATAGCACTGCTTGAAAGGGAGGGCTGTTTTTCTTTCCAAAATTCAGTCACTGACCTTAGACAAGTCAGTTTCCTAGTTTGAAAAGTGAAGAAGTTGAATTAGGAAATTTTGGAGTCCCTCTAAAGGCCTATGTCTTGTGTCTTTAGTAGAATTTAAGTAGTTGGATCAGCATAGATCCATAAAATTTTCGGTAAGTACTTGTCGAGAGCCTACTATACATAATGTGTTGATTTAGGCCATCTCGCAGTGAGCAAAGTAGACAGAAATCACTGCCTTCATGGAATTTACATTTTAGTTGCCAAGGAGAGAAGCATATCAACAAAATCAGTAAAGAAGTTACGTGATACGTTAGAAGGTAGAAATGCTATGTGGAAAATAAAGCAGAGAAAGGAGGGCTTTGTGTACGTCTGTGGAGTCCTGGTGCTGGTTGGGGTGGGGAAGGGAGGACTTTATCTCCTGTGGTCAGGGGAAGCCCGATCTCTGAGTCAAGATCTAAATGAGACGTGGGAGTGAACCGCATGGATACTTAGGAGCAGTGTGTTATTGGTGGGGAGGGAGGAGGGCATGGTACTCTGAGGGGAGGTCAAGGCCACTGTGACTGGCGTGAAATGGGAGAGCAGTAAATGAGGTCAGGCAGGTAAGGGTTCAGAGATGGGGAGGCTGGTTGGCTACTGACTTGCAGGCCAGTCTAAGGAGTTTGGCTTTTACTGTGAGGGAGATGGAAAAACCACTGGAAGGTTTGAGTAGAGCAGTGACACGATCTTCCTTATGTTTTAACAGAACACCGGCTTCTCTGTTGAGAATAGATTGAGAGGGAGCAAGGGCAATATTCTTGTCAAGAGTTGATGGTGACTTAGGCCAAGGCAGAAGCCATAGAAAGGGGGAGATGTCAGTTTTATTTAGAAGGCAGGGCAGTATGATTTACTGATGTATCTGATGTGAGATGTAAGTAAGGGAAAGAGAAAAATCAAGGAGGACTTCAGTGATTTTGGTCTGCACACCTGTTGTGAGTGGAGTTGTTACTAATTCACATGTGTAGCCTGTCGAGGGGAGTGATCAGGAACTCAGTAGTGGGCACTTTAAGATGCCTACTAGTTCCCCAGTGGGGATACCGCACAGGCGGTGGACATGTGAGTATGGGATCGAAGACAAAGGTCTGGGTTAGCTGTGTGTGTGTGGGGGGATCTCCATAGGGATATTTATTGCCATGATAAGGGATGAGATCACGAGGGCACACATTTAGATGAAAAAGATATCTGAGGGGAGAGAGAAAGAGAAGGGAGGTGGAGCCCCAGAGGCCTAGTGAATGAGAGTCATTCAGTCCCTGGAGACATTTTCGGTTGTTACAGCTGGAGGGGGAAAGCGTGTGGTGCGGGCGGGCATCTACTGAGAAGCCAGAGGTGCTGCTAAACATTGTCCAAAGCAGAGGACAACCTCCCACAACAGAGTGAGTGTGTCTAAAACATCAGTAGTGCCGAGGTGGAGAAGCGAGAGGGATGTGTAGGACGTTTGCACAGCTTAAGAGGCTCACTTAAGGTTAGTGATCATTAATTTAAAGTGAGATCAGTTAGGACAGTTTTTTTTTTTTCTTTAGCTACTGTTTGGCTGCAAATGTGCTATCTTAGAGTAGGTAGCTGGATTTAATTAAGGTTGTGACTTTGCCAGATGTATAAGTTGAAGTGAGAGAGAGCCAAGATTGCTGTGTGATTGTAATGATTGACCGTGGATTTTAAGTTCAGTAAAAAGGAATGTGAGACATCAGGAGCTGAACAACAGTGAAAAAGCGGCGTTAAGTCTGTACGAGGGTATGTCCGATCCTCAGCCACAGCTGTTTCGGCTTTGCAGAGGCCTGTTTGGCTCCATGGTTTAAAGCTTCGTTCAGTAAGTGATGAGAATGCTGGCTCTATGTTACTGGTATACTCTGAGAAGTAGTTCACTTGTTTGTTTTCCTTGTCCAACTTGCTGAAGATTGCCTAGCCTGTCTTTTCTCTTGAGTCTTATGCTTTTTCCCCTCAGGGCACCTTTCACAGCCAGCAGGCTTTGGAATATGGCACCAGACTCGTTGGAGGAACCACTCCAGGGAAAGGAGGCCAGAAGCACCTGGGCTTACCAGTCTTTAATACTGTAAAGGAGGTACGTAATGTCCCTGTCTGTGGCAGGAGAAGAAAAGCAGGGGACAGTCAGCATACTTTGGATAAAGATCTTAATTGTGTCCCTTTTGAGAGAGTCATTTGCCATTTTAAAATCCAGTAACCTAGAGAGATTTAATTCACAGTAAAAAGCGGTGGGGTCACTTTAGTGACCTACGCTGAGGATGTTTGCTCCGTGGCCTGTGTCACTTTTGTTTATAGGCATACATACGCTCTTCAGGGAAGAGGAGCTGTGGCTTGGCTCTTCTCTGGCTTGTCACCCTTTCTCCCCTGCCTTCTTCCCAGACGTTAGTAGTGTACATGTCAGCATTCACCACCTAACTGGGCACTGGTCTGGGTGCTTCATGTACATTGCCTCGTCTGGGCCTCACCACAGCCCTCTGAGGCTGGTGCTGTTATCACCTCCATTTTAAAGACAAGGGTCTCACTGGTGCAGAGAGGTTCAGGGTCCGACTGATAAGTGGCGGGCTTAGCAGGGCCCAGAGTGAGTAGTGTGTTCCTGTGTGAAAAAGCCGAGCTGCTGAGTCAGCTGGACAAATCACAGCTGACTTTTCCCCAAATTGTTGATTTCTTAATATTTTAAAAATGATGTTTAAACTTAATTTTAATTCTTTGTTGTAAAATGTGTATAAAATACAAATTCAGATGATATGAAGGTATGCAAAGTTAAATTTTATAGTGTTTTCCACATCTCATTTTTGCCTTTGTAGAGAGCTAATTTAAGCCCTGTGGGATTTCTTTCTGTACTTAATGTGAATGTATACAAAAACTATTTTAAAGGAAATAGTAGTACAAATTCTTGACTATTTAATTAAAAATATCTAGGAAGTAAACAGTACTTTGGAGTGATGTACTAATGATAAAAAGCATATATACTGCTGTCCCCTTTCTTTTAGGGCATGTTTTAAAGTATTACATTTTAAATTTTTTAATTATTTTATTTTATTTTTTAAAAGATTTTATTTATTTTTAGAGAGAAGGAAGGTAAGGAGAAAGAGAAGGAGAGAAACATCAATGCATGGTTGCTTCCCACATACCCGCTACTAGGGACCTGGCCCACAACCCAGGCATGTGCTCTGACTGGGAATGGAACTAGTGACCTTTTGGTTTGTAGGACTGCACTGAATCCAGTGAGTCATACCAGTCAGGGCAGTTTTGCATTTTTTGTAAAGTATAGAGTTATAGATGATCTCTTTTCAGAATGCTAAATTCAAATTGAAGTTAATTTATACTTTGAATCCTAAGATGTAAAAAAACATAAATATTCAAATTTTGATTTTTTATTTTTCTTTAAATTTGAAAATAGGGTGTGCTATATGGTGTGTGCTTTAAGTGTTTTATTTTATAGAGTTAAAAAAGTTAAAAATCATATGGTCTATAAAGGAAACATTTAAAGTCTTTTTGCTTTATTTTGTTTTTCCTCCCCTTAAATTATATAATGGCTGCTTTTATGATCACCAAATAGAGAGAGGAGCTGCTTTCATAGTTCCTCTAGGTAGATTGACTTTGTCATTAGCTTTTTCTGCTTTCTTTTAAACAGTGTTTTTGTTACTAACAGTTCATTTATGATTCAACATGATACAAACAGATATGCTATTTGGAATATTCTGTAAATTCTTTGATTGATACTGTTTATTTCTCACATTTTCAGTTCTTACAATGAGCTTTCTGAATGAGTAGGATGGATATCTGTTATTCATTATTACAGTCCAGCTTCTGACAATCTTTGTAGCCTGAAGAGGTAGAGAACTGTAGGATGTATTTTCATAAAGTACCTACATGCCTATGATCTGACTTTTGGTTCCAACCTACTTTTTATTTCTTAATGTGCCCCTTTCGTTTTTACCACCTGGAACAGAGTTTTTTAAAAGAAACTATTTTTAGCCTTGGCTGGTGTGGCTCAGTGGGTTGAACACAGGCCCATGGACCAAAGCGTTGCTGGTTCCATTCCCAGTCAGGTCACCTGCTTGGGTTCCAGGCCAGGCCCCCAGTAGGGGGCACGTGAGAGGCAACCACACAGTGATGTTTCTTTTTCCCTGTTACTCCTGCCTTTCTTCTTTCTAAAAATAAGTAAATAAAATGTTAAAAAAATTAGTTTTAACCCCTGGCATCATTAGTGGGTGGTCTGTCAGCATCCTTTGACCTCGTTCTTCTCATCATCAGGGTGCCTCTTTATTAGGGATGCAGTAGAGAAAGCTTCTCAGTTTCTGGGAATGTGGGGAATCACTGTGTTTTACTTCTGCCCCCTTCTGGTTGTACCTGTCTGTTATGTACCTTTGTATTTGTATTAACCATTGTGAAGTCCCACTGCACAGCCTTCGAAAAGTTTTTGGTTTATAGCATGATTAAGTTACATTTGAAGACTTGCAGGGAGGTAGCCTGCTGTAACTGAAAAGAATAGACATTTGAAATCAGTAGACATAGGTTTGAATCTTGGCTCTGCCACTTCCTAGGTGTGCAAGCTCATGCAAATTACTTAATATCTCTTGGCCTCAGAGTCAAGGCATGCAGGGTTGTGGGGAAGGCTTAACTGAGACCCGTGTAGAGCCTCCTGCAGAATAGGTGCTGCTCTTTTGGAGAGTCAGAGATCACTGATAATCTTCAGAGCTTCTGTCACAGCAGAAGAGACATGGCCACATATGGAAGTGGAAAGAAGGCTCCATCTGTATTGATACACATGTAGAGGATGTACAGACCAACCACAGGCTTGTGTCCAGAGAGAAAAAGGGCGGTCAGACTGATGGTCTTTAAGTGTTTTGCATTATGAGGGGTGATGTAGTGTATACCCTAATGCTTATTTCACCCATTCTTATTCTGTGGCCACTTATGCTTTTTAGTTCATTTTAGAGTAAAAATTGTCAGCTAAAAACATTTCATTTTTGCTGTCTCTTATATTTATCAAGTATAATATATTTTTAAACACAGGTTTGAGAGTGTAGTCCCAAGGCTCAGGGACTCAATAGTCCTTTTTCTCCTGAGGAGGTATAGCATCTTTGGGAGTGAATAGGTGATACATTGTTTTGTAAACTAAAAAAGTAAACAAGACCACAGGAATGAAGGGACACCAATGCAAATCAGGCTGTGCTTTCAGGTTCACTGATACACTGTTGCCTGAGGGATGTCATAGAACCTGTGAATTCAATGGCATTCCAAGGGCATGGAGAGGAGGCCATGAAGACATCCCAGGTTTCCTGGTGGTATCATGGGGTTGGATTCATTTTTCAGTGTTTATGATTTAACCAGTAATAAATGCTTCATGGTTAATATTTCAGGCCAAAGAACAGACAGGAGCAACAGCTTCTGTCATTTATGTCCCTCCTCCTTTTGCTGCTGCTGCCATTAATGAAGCTGTGGAGGCGGAAGTGCCCTTGGTCGTGTGCATAACGGAAGGTATCCCACAGCAGGACATGGTACGGGTCAAGCACAAACTGCTGCGCCAGGGAAAGACAAGGCTGATTGGGCCAAACTGCCCTGGAGTCATCAATGTGAGTGAAAAAACATGTATCCACAAGGCTGGCCTTTGCCTCTCATGAGGCTGATTACCTTTGGGTCAGTCCAGTGTACTTGTGTGTATGTCCTATGAGTGAGAAGTTTTTTTCACTTTTCTGAAACTATGATTTACTTTCCTTCAGCCTGGAGAGTGTAAAATTGGTATCATGCCTGGCCACATTCACAAAAAAGGAAGAATTGGTGAGTATGTTTTCAAAGGTTAAAAAAAATTCTTTGCCCTAACCTCAGAACTTAAAAACAGATTTTTGTGAATGTAAGTCAAATTCATTTCAATTGCCAAGGAAGTTTTGTAGTGAATCAGTTTGATAGCCTAAAGCAAATGAATTTGAGAAGCCATAATGATTCTGTAGAGTCTGTGGAAATATTTTGGGGGCAGAGATTCTTTTCCTGCTCAGATGCCATGGATTCTTCCGTGTGTTTGCATATATCGATAGTTAATTTCATTTTATTGCTAAGTAATTGTCAGGTCGGAGTCGCTCAAGAAACCAGACGGATGCAGCAAGTTAAGCAGGAGGGTTTATTACCAGGGAATAAGAGGGAAAGAGGAGCCAAGCTAGGGAGGTTGGGACTTGGGGAGGGAAAGAGGAGCCAAGCTAGGGAGGTTGGGACTTGGGGAGGGAAAGTGGAGCAAGTATAGCCAGCCTAGGGAGTTTAAGACTTGCTTGGTTGTTTTTAGGGCAGGGTTTTTAAGCACAAAAAGCCACGAAGGGTAACTGGTTGAGGTGTCAGAGTCTGATTGGCTAGAGCTGGCTGCTGGGTGCCATTTCTGCTGATCATTGTTCTTGATATATCTTGTCAAGCTCAAGTTAAAGCTGCATTTTTTTTATGCTGAATAGGAGGACCCCAGTCTCTGCCAGGCATCTGTCTGTCCTCGGTAGGGTCGGCAGGCAGTTTCCCAGGCTCTGGTTTCCTACTGGACAGTTTTCCACCTGGTGATTTTCCTTTCCTCCTAGGCCTGCCTAGGTCTGTCAGTGATATTCTGTTATGTAATTATATCACAGTTTGTTCATTCTGTCATTGATGAACATTTGCATTATTTCCAGGTTTGAGCCATTATAAATAAGGCTACAGTGAATGTACAGGTCTTTTTGTGGACACATTTTCATTTCTCTTGGGTAAGATACCTAGGAATGCAATTGCTAAGTAATAAAGTTGAAGTATGTTAAACTTTTTAATAAATTGCACAGTAATTCTGCAAAGTGGCAGTTCATTTTTACCTTCCCACTGTCAGTGTTTGAGCATTATGGTTGTTCCACATCTTCACAATTATTTGGTATTGTCAGTCTTTGATGTTAGCCATTTTCCTGGGAGTGCAGTGGTGTCTCACTATGGTTTTGATTTCCCTGATGATAATGATGTAGAACATCTTTTCTTGTAGTTGTTGGCTATTTACGTCCTTTGTGAATTACCCATTCAAGTTGTTTACATTTTTTTTATTGGATTGGATTTTTGTTGTTGATTATTGGGGGCTCTATAAAAATTCTGGATATAAGTTCTTTGTTGAATATATGCGAGTATTTTTATTGTTAGTTTTTCTGTGTCCTGTCCTATAATTACTTTGCCCTCTTGGATATCACAGACTTATTGGGAAAATTGTATTGCTATTTATTTAGTTCTCAAGGTAATAACTAAATTAAGATTTCAGAGCCCATTATTCTTGTTCTACTCTTCACACCTCTCACTAAGCTATACTGTTTCTGCCCAGTGGTTATAGTAATTTATCTATAGGCCATAACTATTAATAATACTAAATGTAGTATGTAAGTGAGTGTTGGCTGTGTAGTTTACAGGACTAGGTTGAAAGTCATTTTCTTTATTATGAATGGCTCTTAGAGCTGGCAGTGCTGATGCCAGTAGGGGACTCTCCAAGGGAATTCCATTAACCATCTGAGTTCTGGTGGGAGCCTGACCCATTGAGTGCTCCCGTCATACTTGAGTCTTTTCGTGCTCTTTGGTCTGCCTTGAGTGGTTTGGCTATAGGACTGAGGTGACCATGGAAGGAGTGCCCTGTGCCGAGCTGCCTGTGTGATCACTACCTTGCTTTCTTACATGACCATAACCCTAAAAAACAAAAAACAGAAGTTAAGGGGAATAAACCCTTTAGACCTTGGTTCTCTGAATGGCTATAACACATTGATGAGACAGTCCTCTGGGACACTGCTTTTAATTCCTTTGAAGAAGGACTTTAAAACAAATTCCCCTAAAATAAAGTATGTGATACTACAAGATTTTTGAGAAGGTGTGGAGAGAAAATGTGATTATATGCACTGACAATATCTGTTTTGATACCAGTGCTAATGTTTTCTGAAGCCTTGTCGTCTTATCACCTTAAGCTAAGAGTTTAGGGAGAGGAAGGAATTTTTGGTCTCATAGGTATTTCTTGGGACATACAAGTACCCAATGTACTATGACAGCAGTGCAATATTATGGTGACTTTCTAGTTTGTGGTAATGAGTAAGTAAAAGTGTATGTGTGATGTGGACTCCGACCACCAGGGTCCATGGGTTGTGGCTACCATGAACAAATTCACGTGCACTGCAGAAGTCCTGTGGAGAAAAGGGACGGCAGGGCACTCTGAGTGACAGGGCGCCCTGACCCTTGCCTGGACAGGCTTTTATTGCTTCTCTGGGAGCATTACCTCCAGGAAGGTCCTCATTTATTATGCACAGGTTTGCTTTAGGAGATTACTTTTTACAGATAACAAAGAAAAGAATGTTGTAAATGCAAGGGAAAAAGTGGTTGAACTGGTTACACTCCATCCTTGGGAGGTTTAGCATAGATTTTAGGAAATTACTTTAAAGATATGCAGTGAACATTTGCTACCTCAATTCAGGGTGAAGGAGTTTTAGCAAAAAGCAAATCTCAAAGCAGTGTAGGTACAATGCAGGCCTGGTTCCCCATGGGAAGGGCGATCTGTGGGCGTGGCTCCAGTGTGCCGCCTCGCACCTGTTGGTTTTCGGGACCAGGGCTGAGCCACATTAACCACTGCCAAGCAGACCCGTTCCGTATATGCCAGCTAATTGAATATCATTGAAGTGATTGGATTCCAACTTGATAGTTCACTATACCTTTTTTTTTCTGATATGATAGACATTATTTTTACTGACAAACACATGACACACTTGACCCTTCCATCCTTTTTAAAAATTTTATTTTAATTAAACTTCTTATATTTAGAAACTTATAAATTCACATATAGTTGTAAGAAATAATACATGTAGATTTCAGTGAACCCTTTCTGAAGCTTCCTGCAATGGTAACATCTTACAAAAGCTGTAATAGCAGGTCACAACCTGGATATTGACATTGATACAGTCAAGATAAAGGATGTTTTCATCACCGCAGGGATCCCTCATGTTGCCTTTGTGTAGCTGCACCAACCCCTTCCTGCTCTGACCTCTTTCTTGATTTTTGGCAACTAAAATATATTTGCCATTTATGTAATTTTGACATTTCAGGAATCATACACTATGTACTTTTTTTGGGGATTGGCTGCTTACACTCAATATAATTCTCTGGAGACTCATCCAGGTTATTGAATATATCAGGAGTTCATTCCTTTTTATTGCTGAGAAGTATTCCATTGTATAATTTACCATAATTTGTTTAACCATTTGCCTTTTGAAAAATATGTGGGTTTCTAGCTTTATAAATCAAGCTTCTATAAACATATAAACATTTGTATACTGGTTTTTGTAATAAGTTTTCATTTATTTGGGATGCTCAGGAATGCAATTACTGGTTTGTATGATAGTATGATAGTTACATGTTTGTTTTTAAGAAACAAAAAACAATTTGTGGTGTTGCTATTTTTTATATTAGCCATCTGATAAGTTCAGTGATATCTGATTGTGGTTTTGATTTACCCTTCATGTGTTTATTGTGTCATGTGGGTTTTTTTTGTGGTCCATGTTCTAATTGAATTATTTGCTTTTTTACTGGTAAGTTTTGAGAGTTCTTTGTTCTAGATACTGATACATTTTGGACATGTGGTTTGCAAATACTTTCTCCGACTCTGTCGCTTATATTTTTATCATTCCATCATCTTTCAGAAGGCATACATTTTTAATTTTGTTGAAATCTAATAATTTTTCTCTTTTGTGAAGTGTGCTTTTTAAAAAATATTTTATTTCTTTGTTTCTAGAGAGAGGGGAAGGGATGGAGAAAGAGGAGAGAAACAGCAGTATGTGGTTGCCTCTTGCTTGCTCCACACTGGGGACCTGGCCTGCAACCCAGATATGTGCCCTGACTGGGAGTCGAACCAGTGACCCTTTGGTTCAAAGGCCAGCACTCAGTCCGCTGGGCCACACCAGCCAGGGCTGAAGTGTGCTTTTGTTGTCAAGTCTAAGAATGCTTTGCCTAGCAAGATCCTTGTCTTTTTCCTAAAAGTTTTATAGTTTCACATTTAAATTCATGATTTATTTAATTTCTCTGTGAGTTGTGAGACTTAAAGTTTCTCTTTAATGCCTATAGGTGTCCAATTGCTCCAGCATCATTTGTTGAAAAAAATTATTTCTGCCATTGAATTGCTTTTGCATTTATGTCAAGAATTAGTTGACATATTTGTGTCAGTCTATTTCCGTGTTCTCTCTTCTGTTCGGTGACTCATGTGCCCATCTGACACCGGTACCACCAGTCTTGGTTACTGTAGGTATAATAATGTCTTGAAATTGGAGGGACTGATTCTTTGCACTCTATTTTTTTTCAAATTATTTTAGCTGTTCTAGTTTCTTCACTTTTCCATGTCATTTTTAGAACGATCTTGTCTATATCTATAAAAGCTCTTGTTGGGATTTTGATAGAAATTGTGTTAAATGTACGTGACAGTTTGGGGAGAATAGACATCTTTACTGTTCTATCTTCGAATCTATGGACACAGTATTTTTTCTCCATTTATTTAGATTGCCTTTGATTTCTTTCATCAACATCATGTACTTTTTAGAATATAAGTACTGTACCTGTTTTGTTAGAGTCACACCTTAATATTTCTTTTCTTTTAAAAGCAATTGTACATTTCATTGTATTTTAATTTTGGTGTCTATATATTCATTGCTAATCTGTAGAAACGCAATTGGTTTTTGTTGCTGAATTCCATAGGAGTTTCTTGGTAGATTCCTTTGCATTTTCTATGTAGACAATCTTGTCATCTGCAAATAGGGACTGTTTTATTTCTTCCTCTTAGAAGATTCAAGAGTAAAGTCTATTTTATTTATGTACAGTTTTGATTACTGTGTTCTTCCTTCCTGGTCTTCATTCTTGGCTTCCGTTTTTATCATTTCCTTTCTGTTTAGAGAACTTGCATTAGCAATTCTTTTATGATAAATCTGTTGGCCACATATTCTCTACTTTTCCCTCATCTGAGAATATATTTATTTCCCCTTCATTCCCTAAAGGACAGTTTCACTGGGTGTAGGATTCAGTTTTTTTTTTTTTCTTCTTTTAGTACTTAAATCTTGTCTCACTTCTTGCTTGAGTGGTTTCTGATAAGAAACTGATGTCTTATCATCAGTTTTGATGAATTGCTTTTTCTGTGTAGGTAAGGTGTTGCTGCTCTCAAGGTTTTTGTTTGTTTGGTTTTGGTTTCCTGAAGCTTTTTTATGAAGAGTTAGGTGTGAATTTAATTGGGTTTATCCTGATTGGGGTTTGCTCACCTTCTTGAATATATAGTAAGTCTCATTCCAGACTTTGGATTTTTAAAGACATTTCTTTAAGTACTTTTTCAGTCCTATGTTCTTTTTTCCTTTACTTCCAGGACTCTTATAATATTAGATCTTTTGTTATAGTTTCATATGTCCCTGAGACTCTGTTCATATTCTCCCCCAGTCTATTTTTTTCTGCCATTCAGATTGGGTAATTTACATTGTTCTGTTTCTCATTTCACTGATTCTTTCTTCTTTTCTCTCTGGTTTGCTGTGGAGATCATCCACAGATTTTAGCTTTGGTTATTGTATCTTTCAGTTCTAAAATTTCTATTTGGCTTCTTTTTATAGGGTTTTTTCCTCAGACTTCGTATTTCTATGATAAAGCTTTTCTCTCATTTGTTTCAAGCATGTTCATAATACTTAAAATATTTTTATCATTGCTTCTTTAAAATCTTCGTCAGATAATTCTCACATCTCCTTCATCTTGGTCTTAGCGTCTATCGATTGTCTCTCAGTTTGATATCTTCTTGGTTCTTGATGTGCCGAATGATTTTCTGTTGAATCCCGGAGAGTTTGGGTATTACGTCATGAGACTCTGGGTCTCTTTTAAACCTTTTGTTTTAGCTGACTTTATTGACAGTACTTCAGCAGGGAGTGTAGGTGGAGGTACAAGTCCAAGTTCCTTAATTGCCTCTTGATACTGGAGTGGATGGGCTCCTCCTTACCAAGGGTGGTAGGTCTCGGCACTAGGCCTCCACTGACACTTCGGTGGGCGTGGCCTTGTTGTTGCTGGGCGGAGGTGCAGCCCTGGCTTTCCACTAGGCCTCCTCTGACATCACTCCGCCACGGAGATGGAGGAGTCCCTCCTTTCTCCAGGTGAGGATGGACATACGGACTCCTCACATGGTTTCCACTGGAGTTGTGGCGGTGGAGCAGGGCTTATTACCAGCTTCCACAGATGAAGTCCTGGCTGCCTGCGGGGCCCTTCACCTCCTTGGCAGGCATGAGGGATGCTCCATCACAGCCTGTTAGTAAGGAAGTGTAGCAGTCCCTTTTGGCCTTTGCTCCTCTCAGTGGGGGGTGGAGGCACATTTTTTCACATCTTCAGTTGACATGGAGTGGTTATTGTCTAAAAGTTTTTCTGTTTTACTAGGCTGACCTTTTGGTTCCTCAGCTAGAGAGAGCAGGCTTTTGGGGGAGGCTGTTTCAAAAACATATATTTCTGGGATGCTGGCTTTTTTTAGCTTCATGTTTGGGATACAGGAGACAAGAAAACCCTGGGAACTCACTACTGTATCATTTCATGAGTCTCAAGGTACCTACCCACTCTGTCTCCTCTCCATATTTCAGAGATTTCTTACATTTGTTTAATATACAGGATGGGGCAGAAGTAGGTTTACAGTCGTTTGTATGGAAAAATGCAATAATTAATGAACGATACAAGGATAAACTCTGTTTCGTGTAGTCACACCCATAACCCTACTTCTGGCCCAGGCTGTGTATTCCCTGAGCTCTTTAGTTTCACTTAGCAGGAAGAACAGAGGAAAGTTCCTCCACTTTTCAGAAGCAGGATTATCCTTATGAAAGAGTGTTAGTCTCTTTTACTATATACACTTTAAGAATGGCAAAGTAATCTACCCTAAAACCACCATTTTCATCATCTTCAGTGTATGTGTGGTTTGCATTTATATAATTTACATAGCATTTTTATGAAAGCCCCTTAAAAGAATGATAACATCCTGGTGCTGCTTTTCACCAGTTGTTACAATGATCCCTTAAAAGAGTAGAATAAAATAGTTGTTCTTCCCAGTAATCTAAGGCAGTGAATTTTAACCTCTCCTAAACCAATTACTGAAATTATGTGGCACATCGAAAATATGTATTTTTGCCAATCTGACCAAAAATTAGGTATAATTTTGATTCATTCACACTAGATTGCTATCGGCATATTGGCTATTGTCATTTTTTTATTTAACAATCTAAGGGAAAAGAAGTCAGTGCCCCTTCCTAAATAGTCAAATATTGCATGTTTTAAACATTCTTGCAGTGTGCCTTCTGCTGCACAGCGGTTGAAAATCGCTGATCTAGGATGTTGAGTGGACAACTAGAACGTCATTGTGTTGCAGGAATCTGCTAGGAGTAGAGTGGAAAGGAGGCTAGGTAATTGCATACAAGTACGTGTAACTAAGAAGTTACTGGCGACTTTGTTTACAAGCTAAAGGCACCAGTTGATAGGTCCGTAGGCGTTACCTCCCTAACCTCATTCATGGAAGGTTCCACAGAGGAGGGACTGTGGTGCGCAGAGAGGACCTAGGTGGGCAGAAAGCTCTGAGAATGGGGAGAGGTGGTGGTGGTGGTTCTCATTTATTATGAGTAGCATCCAGTTAGTGAATAGTCTTAATGAAGGGGTTTGAGTTTTGACCCATTCATTCAGTAAATATTTCCTGTGCTTGAACTGTGCTTGACGCAGAGAACACAGGGGTGGGAAAATAGTGGATGACAAATCACGGAATGGATATTTTATTTTATTTTATTTTCTGTCTTGTTAAATTTATTGAGACTTGTTTTGGGGTGGAAAGTTCTGGAAATATCTATTAAGATCATCTGTTTTTTTTTTTTAAGATTTATTTGTTTTTAGAGAGGGGAAGGGAGGAGGAAAGGAAGAGAGGGAGAGAACCACTGACATCAGTGGGCGGGAGAAACGTTGATGGGCTGCCCGGCAACACAGGTGCCCTGACTGAAAATCAAACCAAGGACCTTTGATACGCAGGCTGGGGCTCAAGCCACAGACAGAGCCACACCAGCCAGGGCTGGAATGGATTTTATATGCGCTTGTATTTAATTTAGTTGACTGATCCCCTGAAGGTCATATTTTAGCAAGAAAGCCAGCCAACCACAGAATCTTGAGCATCATGGGTGACCTCTTACTGAACCAGGTAGAAGAACAGGAACGACTTCAAAGAGCAAATGTGAATAATTGAGGAATAAATCAGTTTCATTCAAGTAAGGGAAAATGGGAAACAAATCTGGAGAGGAAAGTTGGGGTGATGTTGGCTGGGGAGTTGGTACAGAGTTCCACAGAAAGTGAGCAGCCATCAGGGAGTGACCTAGCTCTTGCTGTGTGCTGGAACCGATAGAGAAAAGCAACACGACAGTGGTCTGTAAGGCACCATTGAGCACTGAGGAAGATGTATGCTCACACCTTTCAGTTTGACTGATTGGTGATGAGGATCTGAAGTTACACGCACTGAGATTTACTGTGAGAAGATGGGTGTTTATGCACAGCCCATGAGTATACATCACCAGTAACATAAAACCAGAAGAAGGTAAGTGTGCTATAGCAAAATTAAGGTAGCTTACGGTTATGGTTTTTGTCTCAGTCTGACAAGCATTCTATTGCACTTGCCCTGATTAGGGTATCATTATTGTTAGAAAAGAATTTTCTAAGTTCTTAAAAAGTACACCAAGGCAGGAGTTGAATGAAAGCAAATCATGGACACACTGGAATTATTCACCACCTCAGAGTTCATGTACTGATTTATAAAGTTTGTTGTTTTATTTTTTTTAAGTATTGTTATAGAACACCTTTGCTGTTGTGGCTCAAGGGATTGAATGCCTGCCTGCCTGTGAACTGAAAGGGCACCTGTTCGATTCCTGGTCAGGGCACATACCTGGGTTGCAGACCAGGTCCCCACTTGGGGGCGTGTGAAAGGGAGCTGATTGATGTTTCTCTCACACATCACTGGTTTCCCCCTTCTCTTTCTCCCTCCCTTCCTATATCTCTAAAAATAAATAAAGTCTCTTAAAAATGTATTGTTACGTAATATGTTTTAACAACTGAAGTTATTCATTTATACATTCTAACCTATTAAAAAACTAGGGATCCACTCACTATATGTAGATTGTGGCATGAAATAAATTACCTTTCCAGTAGCTCAGCCGAGCGTACTGAACTACAAGAGAAGATGTCTGGCTGCTACCTCCCCGCCCCACCCCTACGCAAACATGGCTTGTCCAGCTGTGAAATTATGTCCTTTCCCGTAGGGCCATTCATTGTGTAGAGGAAATTAGGTGGTAGACTTGAACCCAGAGGGCTGGTAACCTTATTTCTTAGTTTTCTTTAAAGCCTATATATACTGTTTAAAAATTATTAGAAAAACAGTTGTGGGAAAGATAGATAGCTTCATTAAATGTGACTCATAATGGTTTTACAGGCTGAAGGTTTTGATGGTTTCATAGTTTGGGTTTGTGTAAATCTAATCTGTATGTTCTGCCTCCCTAAGCAGGATTGTACCTGCCAAGTTCATGTGGATATTATTATTCCTTTCCTATAGATTCTTAGCAGAGGTGATTTAGGTCTTTCTTACACTGCTTTTATAGGTCATAAAATAACCCTAACTAATAATGTACTTTCTTTTATATGTAACTTTTAAAAGCTCCCTGCTTTAATTTACCATATTTTGCTGTGTATACTGTACACTTTTTTTGCCCAAATTTTTGAGGGAGAAATAAGGATGTGCATTATACACGGGTATGATGATTACATATGGTAGGCACAACAGTGGGTGTAGTCCATGTATAACGTGCACGAAAACGTGGGTGTACATTATACACAGGACGGGAGCATGTTATATATGGCAAAATATAGGTGAGCCTTTTTTTCTTGTTTCATCATTTGATGATATTGTTGATTTGGATGAGAAATCATGGAATGGATTTTATGTGTATTCATATTTGTTTATCTTGTGATAGTCTTATCATATGAACATAATCTAATCTTTCTGAATTCTGTTCCTTTAAGGTATTGTGTCCAGGTCTGGCACCCTTACTTATGAAGCGGTTCACCAAACAACACAAGTTGGATTGGGGCAGTCTCTGTGCATTGGTGAGGACGTTTTGCTGAAGTAATCTTATTGGAATGCAGTATATTCATTGAATGAGTATAGTAGTAGTTGTTTTAATTATTTGCAGAAGGTTTTGATACCATTTTATTAAAAAGATGTTAGGATCTTGAATTTAATTTGAGTAAGTATGAAGCTCTCCTGTATTTTTCAAGGTTTGTATTCCAAGATTCTGTGTTGAAGAATAAACACCCTTAGACACGAGGCTTCAGGGTGTCTCGGTGCCTGAAAACGTCACTCGTTTTGCTTGTTGTGAATAAGCATCCTTCATATTAGTACTTCTGTTTCTGTGATTATCATTTGCTGTCATTACGAGCTGTATAATTCAGCGCTTCACAGTTACCGAATTCTTTGCCATTCGTTATCTGAAGCTTAAGTTAACCCTCCGAGGTGTCTGTGAGCTGAAAAGTCAGTGCGAAAATCCAGGTCAGGGAAGGTTGAGCTCCCGGAATTACTGTTTTTTTGCTGTATCATACTGCCTCCTGCTTTTAAGAGTAAAGTGGCTTTCACCTTTTAAAATAATTTTGGTATTTGTTGCCAAAAGTTAGGCAAATGTCTCATTTGTGAACATAAATATTTCTTCAGATGTTTAGAATATCTTTTAAAAAGACTTCAAATATAGCTTGTTATAACAAAAGCTTGTAAAATATGGCATAGACTCTTTTTATTAAGGCTCAAATCCATAAAGTCAGACTTTTCTGTGTGTAAAGCACGGTCTTAGACTGTAGGGAACTTTGTGTGATGGAGCATAAGAAAGATTTTGAAAGGAGTTGCCAATTTCATCTTCTCCAGCTTCTGTTTTTAATTTGTAAATGGAGACTAATACTGCCTGGGTCACAGAGGGGCTGGGAGAATTCGGAGGTGGCAGGTCGAACACAGGCTAAGACATAGCACTGACACATGGTTGTCCCTCAGCACAAGCCGCTTTCCTTCCCGAGCTTCATTCTTCAGAGGTGTATTAAATAGGGAATCAGTCCTGCCTCCGGTAAGTTTATAACTTTAATAAAAAGTGGCATCCAGTCTGCTGGTTACATTTACTTTAATTCTATCCAAGTGCTTGTTCTTAAATGTCACGTACTTGGAGCGGAGCCCCTGTGTGCAGTCTCCGCCATCACCTGCGAGATCTAAGGGGAGGAGGGGCCGGGACAGCCTCCACCCTGCCCCCTCACTGGGACTTCTGTCTTCAGACCTGTGAGCTGTTCCTCTGAAATGCGCCTCATCTGGTAGTTACTTTGTGCAAAGAAAGTTGTTAAATATTTAATCAGAGAAGACATTCTTGCTTGCAACACAAAGATACATTTTCTTAAAATGCTCATTTTTTTTACAGATATTATTATTTATTTTTAGAGAGAGGGGAAGAGAGGGAAAAAGAAAGGGAGAAAAACATCTGTGTGTGGTTGCCTCTCATGTGCCCTCTACTGGGGACCTGGCCCACAACCCAGGCATGTGCCCTGGCTGGGAATCAAATCAGTGATGCTTTGCTTCACAGTCTGGTCTGTACTCATTCAACTGAGCCACAATGGCCAGGGCTTAAAATGCTAATTTTTAAACATCTAGGAATAATTTTGTGGGAGGGTTGATAAAGGAGCTAAAGAGGTTTTGATAAAGGAGCTAAAACAGAAAGGTTTTTCTTTGTGAGTATGAGAATCCAGCCATCATTTAGGATTCATGTAATATTACAAATAAATAATTACCATTTTGTGTGATTTAAAAAGTTTAGTGCAAGAGTAATGATGCATTTAAAAGTATTGGTGAGAACAGTAGGCAAAATAAGAAACCAGTTGAAACAACTTTCTTGGCCTAATTTCATGCTGTTGATATTTGACTTTTTCAGGCATTGGAGGTGATCCTTTCAATGGGACAGATTTTATTGACTGCCTAGAGGTCTTTCTGAATGATCCAGCCACAGAAGGCATCATCTTGATTGGTGAAATTGGAGGTAATGCAGAAGAAAATGCTGCAGAATTTTTGAAGCAACATAATTCAGTAAGTTTGATTTTGGGAAAATACTCCTCTTTACCCTTGAACAATACCACTGGCTTGTTTTGGAAGTTATTTTTATTTTCTTAATGATTACTTTTTCAAGAAGATGTGAAAGACAGAATCAAACCTTTCCTTTTAAAAATCATTTTACTTATAACTTTATTTATTGCAGTAAGAGTACTTAACATGAAAAAATCAAACCTTTCTGAGCTGGCCACTTAATAAACGCCTTCTTGGTTGAGTCTGCTTCTCCACAGTGCCTGTCCCCTGCTCCAAACCCTCCTCCCCGGGCACCACTTCCCACCTCTGTGGCGGGGAGGTGGCCTTCTGCTGACCGAGCTTGACAAGTCACGGGCCTAGAAGCCCTCACTTGACCTGTGATGCACTTTTTCTTTCTCTCGATCTTAGGGAATATGTGTTCTATCTCTTTTTAAAGGCGGGCCTGTCAAAGATCCTACCTTTTACACCCTTTTCCAGGATCTCACCTCCCTCTGGCTTTAGTTTTTCTTTGCAGGGTAGTACTTCCCTTCAGAGGTCAAGTGGAAAAGCTTTATTATCTGTGCCCCGTCAAGGCTTTCCTTGTTGCCTCTTCCTCAGAATTGAATGTAAAAAGTCATGTGGAATTGTACCATAATTTTCTTTAGCCTAAGGGTTAAGATTAAGCTCTATTTCTGGGGTAAAGAAGAGAGGGCGCAGTGGTGACCAAAGCAGCTTGGTGCCGGCCTGCCCCCACTTCAGTGAATGTGTGTTCTGCAAAGGCCTGGGGTGGGGAAAATAGCAAGCGGTTGCCAGGATTTCCCCGACACTGATGAGTGAGGAAGCACCTTCCGGAGGACAGGCAGGCGGGAGGAGGTCATTTTCTGTGTTTGTGAAAGAAATGAGGAGTGAATGGATTAAATGCTGCAGAAAAATAATGAATACTGGAGAGTTAAAAGACCCAATAGTATCACCTATGGGGTAGTATGTACAAAACAATGCGTATTTATTTGTGATTTAGGAATATTCAAGGACTATTTTGAATATACTTGATTCTCTCCTGTGGTGATTTTTAATTCTGATTTCTGTATAAGATGTAACTCAACTTTCCCCTCACTTTCTGGATCTGTTTCCTTACTTTTTATTCACTACCTGATCCTGAGCACTCTGGTGTCTGTCTGCTACTTAGAATCTGTGACCTTGGGCATGTTACTTAACTTCACGGTGCCTAGTTTTCTTTTTGGCAAAATAGGGTTACAATGGTGCCTGCCCCTAGTGTTGTTGTAAGGACTGTGGAGTTTAAATGTCTTAGCAGCATATACGAGTCACACCAGGCACGTAGCAAGCGCCCTTGTTGAGCTGCTTGCTGCTGCTGCTGCTGCTTCTGCTTCTTCTTCTGCTGCTGCTGCTGCTGAATTTTACTCTCCTGACGTTTTGGCAGAGGTCACTAGTGGTCTCAATTCATTCTTCATCCTCTCCATCCTCTTGGTTTTCCTCCGGGTTCTTCTCTTCTTTCTGTTCCTTGGGTTACTTTCTGTGCTTGTTCCTTAAGTGTGAATGGTTATTGCACACCAACAACGTCATCCTTCATGTAGTTTTCAGGGCAGAAACCTCAGAACCATTTTATATTTCTCCCTCCTCTCTGGTTTCCACTCAGTTACTGACATCTGTCTCTGAGGTCTCAGTAGTATGTTGAGATTCAGAGCATCATCTATAGTTAGTCCTTCCGATCTGGTTCAGTCCCTTATCTTATCTGACCTGGGCCACATTGATAACTTATTCCTGATATCTCTCCTTTTTTCCCTCCCACCACCCAGAGATAATTTGGGTGACTGTCATGCTTATGGTCCCCCAAATTATCTGCCCTTCTGAAACACAGACGTTGGAGCCTCCTCCCTCCTTGCTTTAAACCATCACAGTTTCTCGTTACGTGTGGGATAAAAGTCAGACCAAGCGTGGTATCCAGTCCCTCACACACCCACTGCTCTAACCTCTTTTGGGAACCCTGTCCTGTCTGACACGCCAGTTGTTGTTATTCACACTTGTCTTGGCTCACACCCTCAGCGAGGCGTGCATGATATCTGACGGTCACTCTGGACTGTACGGGCAGCAGGGACTGGTGCCCTTGGCGCCCAGCTCAGCCCTTGGTGCGGAAGTCACCAATAAGTGTAAGCAAAAGAATAAATAGATTGTTAGAAGAGTGGAATAAGATGTTAGTGGAGTCTCTTGAATTCAGAAAAGTGTAAAGTTTGAAATTTAAGTAGAAATTGACTTCTTTTTAGAAAAACACATTTAGGTTAATATGACATTACACTTTGTAAAAGTTAATTTTAAGACATATTGAGGCCCAGCTCCGAATCCCTTGAATAGCTTAGAATTTAATGCGGAAAAACTAAACTTACACATTTTGTTTCATTCCGCAGGGGTTTCCCTATATTCCTGGTTGGTTCTTACGGGTGAATTTTTATTGGGAACCTGCTAGGTGCAAGACTGTAGGTGGGCAGTTGGCATATACAGACTCAGCACAGAACCTGGCACAGCGGGACCCTCAGTGATGTTTGCTGCTGCTACAACTACTATTTTTGTCATCATTACAATGATGATAATTACTTGTAGAAGTAGTATTGCTTAACCTCTGTATTGACCCTTTGTCCTCTTATGAGTGAGGAAACTGGCCCAGGGAGGCTAATGACTTGCCTGTGGCTGGTGTACAGCAGTGACCTGGTGGCGGAATCCGTACCCGGGTCAGCCTGACGTCTCCGTCACAGCACGAGGGAGGGCTCGGGCGTCGGAGTTCAGGGAGTCAGGACAAGAGTCGGCAGTCCCTGCGTCTGCTCACACTGTCCTGATGGCTTCCTAACCGGTCGTTCTGGTTTTGGGCTTTCACTCTTGTCGTCATTTCTGTATCCTATTTTCAGACTACGTTTCCCTCAGAAGTCTTTTAATTGTATTTTTCTCTGCTTAAAAATCTCAAGTGACTCTTCTTTAACAGGATGGAGTGTAAACTCGTTCGGTATTTTAGACTCATCATGATCTCGTTCCTTTCCTAGTGCACTGTTCCCACTGTTTGAGTGTAAGTACATAGAGAGTAAGTGGAACTAGCGCCTCTCATGTATGACATGCTCATAGCCTCTGCAGAGCCCACCAGTGATGGGTAAATGTTTTGTGGCTTTTTTAATTTTTAAGTGAGGACATAGTCTGTGTGTTCAGGGAATTCATAGCTAGGAGGGGGCCACATGGGAAATAAGTTCCAGCTAGTGTACCAAGTGAAAGGCACAGAAGTGTGTGAAAGGCACAGGGCCACTGGACAGAAGATGGTCGGTTGTAAGGACAGTTGTGGAGAGTGTGGGAGGAAGAGTCAGAAAGGCTTCTGGAGGAAGAAGAGTCTCGAGAGGTCTTAAATATTAAGTAGAAATTTGCCAGGAATCCAAGGAGGATGGGAAGGCCCTCAGCAGAGGAGCAGGGGCGGAGCAGTGGAGTTACTGGGAGGCGGAGAGCCTGGCCAGGCTGCCGTGAACAGGGACCGTGGGAGCACACAGAACCTGCTGTGCTGGCCCCTCAGCGTGACTCAGGGCAGTGGAGGCAGCCCGCGCCAGTCATCATTCACGGCCGTGTGCTCCGGTTAATAAAAAAAAGAAAAGACAAAAAGTCAGTTTTACTTAAGAATGCCCAAATGAGGCAGTAAAAATCATTAGTGTAATTAAACCTGAACCCTTGAGTCAGTTTGTGACGGAATGGGAAGTAAAGTGCTTCCCCAGCTGAGCTGAACTAGCTGCGTGTTTCGTGGGACACCAGTGTTACCCAGAGGAACAGCTGGCAGACAGACTGGTGACCGACACTTAGGTATTCAGCAGACGTTTTCTCAAAAATGAACAAAGCAACATGCCATGTCAAGGAAAACAGCTCATCCTTGTTGCCAGTGATACAGTGTGAGCTGCCAAGTGAGTATCACTATTTTGGAAAACTTATGTCTGCCACCATGAACTTGAAGTTTCTCGCCACTAAAGACTTTTCTAATAATGAGATCAGTGGTGATACTGCTGAGTGTGATTTGTTGATCCTGAATGATGAAATGTGTCAGCATTGGGGAAATCTACACAACTCAGCGACCTGTATTTTCCGTCTGGACAAAGCACGTTACAAAATCATCATAGGCTATAGATCCCTTCAAAGTGCAAGACAGACCAATAGAGTTTGAGGTAACAAAGGACAAAAAGTTCATTGCTGTGGTTTCAGATTCCAACATTGCACCTAACCTTTACGAAATTACCGCTTGAAGAAGTTCATGTAGTATCAAAGAGTATCCACAGTTATCTGACAGACTATTAAAATACTTCTCTCTTTTCCAACCACCTATGTGTGTGAGGCTGGATTTTCCTCTTGCACTTGAGACATGTTGTAATAGATTGAGTGTAAAAGCAGATATTAAAATTTGTTTGCATTTTATTAGAAGTTCGAGAGTTGCAAATGTATAAAATAATGCCACCCTTCTCAGTGTTTTTTTAAAAATAGTTTTAGAGGTATTTTTAAATGATTAATAAGTATTTATAAAAGTTTTTAGTTGTGATTTCCAGTACAATAAATACTAGATGTAGTCCACATAGGTGGAAGTTCTTTGGGATCCTCAGTGATTTTATAGGTATAAGGGGCCCCAAGACCCAGCGACTTGAGAACTGCTGGTCCAGGGGAGGTGTTAGTGTCCGAAGGGAGGCACTTGGATGCTGCCGTCGCTCACTCACGTCCTGCCCTCCGCCCGCCTCTCTGTTTCACCCAGTCCCTTGTCGTCTCTGGACCCCCGTTACGAGCCCGGCTTTTTCATTCACTGTGGAATCTAACCATGTTTTTGTGTTGCTGTGAGGCATCTCTTAACTGATCGGTGTGTGTACATACATCGTTTATAGTATTTCTTCAACTACACTCTGAGCCTAGAGCACAGGAATTCTTGTATGTTCTGTGTGGTGGTTTTTATTTTTACCTCAGAATGTAATGCAGTGATGTTTATGCATGTAGAGGTGGCACATTAGAATGCATTTTTGTTGAATAAAATTCGTCCCGATTTTCCTTCTTAGACATCGTAGGGTTTCAGAGGGGAAAGGGCCTTGGCCGTCAGCCTGGCTCAGCGATTTCATTTCACAGGGAGGAAGCAGAGGCCCGTGAGGTGCCTCGCCCGCCTTCCTGCAGCTCCAGTCCAACTGGAGGGGAGCGTGGTGACTCCCATTTCTTCCCGAAGTACCTTCCTGCCTCACCTTCTTTTAATTTAGCAAAAAAACCTGTAATGAACTAAACCTTAAAATCAGGTTGAAATAAAACAACCTGTATGTTTTAACTTATTATTATCACAAAATCATATAACATATATTTTCACATTTGCTTTTTTGTGTGTATTTGTACAACAGTTTGTTCCAGTGGAGTGAAGTATAATATCTAAACAGACAAAAAAGTTGCTTACGATTGTTTTCCTGAGTCTGGATGACAAGTTGAGTCATCACAAAGGGGGGAGAACAGTGGTTCATGCACAGCTTGACCGCTGTGTTGGTTTTCTTAGCGAGGATGAGTGAGGGACCCTGTCCAAGCCGTTTACTGACAGTCGTGAAATTGGTGTTCAGTTTTGATCAACTCCTTCATTCGAGTGTGTAAAATACCACTTTTCAGGGTCCCAAGGCCAAGCCTGTGGTGTCCTTCATTGCTGGTCTGACGGCTCCTCCCGGGAGGAGAATGGGCCATGCAGGGGCAATCATTGCTGGAGGAAAAGGGGGCGCTAAAGAGAAGATCGCGGCCCTTCAGAACGCAGGAGTGGTGGTCAGCATGTCTCCCGCGCAGCTGGGAACCACCATCTACAAGGTGAGCTGTCAACACTGCTCTGATTTCTGGGCCTTGTAACTGGGGCCACTGAGGCCATTTCTTCTGGGTCTGATTGGTCCCTTCCTTCTGGTGTGCAGCTTAACAGTTCCTAGCGACTCTGGTTATGTCCTACTGTCCTAGTTGGGCATGACCAGGAATAAGGTTCTGATTTTAAAACTTTTTTTTCAATAATTGTAATCTGCTCCTCTTTATAAGTGGCAAGATGTAAGAAATACAAGAGAGCATTTCAGAGTCCATAAATACTATGAATTCCATTTTAGGAGTGGTGCAGAAAATTTCCTCATGGGTGTCCCCCCCGCCCCACGCCATGGAGGGCCTTTGGGATACAGCTACTCTGATCCCAGGTACTGTTTCTGGGTAAAGAGGAGGCAGTATGGAGGGAGATTTATAGAAGAGGGTGGGTGTTCCAGCCTTCGTTCCTGGCCCTGGATGGGTTGGGATGCCATGATTGTTACAGGTGGATAATGGACTGCTTAAGCATTTGCTATTCTTTTCCCTTTTTAATAGGACATTGTGGTTTAAAATATTCTAAGATTTGGTACTTCAGTAATCTCTTTGTAATGATTTTCATCCTATTTCTTTGAATGATCACTTAAGACTTTCTCTCTATTTTTATGATGATTATAGCCTTCACAAAAAAAGCAAACAAACACCAAGACTTTTTAAAGTACCCTGAAAAGAGGCCTAAATTGTATTCCCAGGAGGAATGGCACAATCTTTGCCCCTGTTTTCGGGATTCTAAAATGAACTCTGTGTTTTATTAAATCTTTGTATGATCCTGTCTTTTGGACTATGACATTGTGCCATAGTGTTTGAAAGAAATCTGGTTTGTTAGAGAACGTGTGAAGGCAGATTTTATTTAATCTGAGGTAAAGAAGGAAAAAAGCCATGCTTAAAGATTCACACTGGAGGCCTGCATTACCATTTTCTTCCAGTAAGTGGCAGCAGACATCTACATACACATTTGTTGTGTTCTAATTGCTACAACCTAGAGAAATGTGAGTTTAAGTACTGTTTCCTTTATAGATATTTCTGAGGTTCTTGACACTTTGTTCAAATTTAAATAGTGTCTTTAGTTCCTTTCCCTGAGAAACTAAGCAAACCTGTTTCCATTGCTTATTAAAAAGACCGTTGTGATTCATGTACTGCACTAAAGGTTTGAATAAGCACAATCAGGTTTGTCAGCTCCTACTAATAACACTGCAGTGGAAAAATAAATATAATTCTCAGCCTTTTGGTTCCCATTTTTAGGAAATGTAAAATTGAAGCTCAGTGAAATGCAGGCTGACACAGACTGATTCAAAAGCTTTGTGTTCAAGGACCCTCATCCTGGTACATTTTACTGCTGTAATTGCGCATGGATGTAATTTGGATCTTTTATCTTCTCCCCAACCTCTGTTTTTGAAGGAGTTTGAAAAGAAGAAGATGCTGTGAAAGAAAGTGTGAAGCCCTCCCTAAGCCTGTGGAATGAACCGCTGTGGAGAGGCGGCCCGGCCGCGGTGCGTGCCTGCTAGCACGGCCGTCGCCTGTGTGCCCATCCAGGCAGGTTTAGAAAGTTCTGTGCTGGGGTGTTTCCATCTCACTGGGTGGCAGAGATGGCCAATAAATCTACCATTTACTTGAACGTGGTGTGGGGGACTTCTTACTGTTCCAGTGTGGGCGAAAGTGGAGAGGAGGAGAAATGAAGGCGTACGTGTGCATGAGTGTGCCTGTGTGTGGTGTGCACGTGTGTGCGTGTTACTGGTCTCTGTGGAGGACCTTCTAACTAAGTCTTGGAAGAATGAGACTAAAAATTGTAGTGTGGCATTTGTGTAAATTATCTTAGAAAAAGAATGGCTTCCGGTCTCTTTTGAGCTGTAGTTTTCTCATGTATACATAATAGTCTTCATCTTGCAGAGTAGTTTTGAGTGTTAGAGTAAATACAGAAAGTCCCTGGCCACCACCACCATCCTCATCATCACCACCAGATTAGATGCAGGAGTTGGTCTGCGTTTCGTCTTTTGTCTGTTTGGGAGATGGAGGGTCTTCAGTAATGCTGTGTTTTTCTGCAGTTCTGCAGAGCGCTCTTCTCTTCCCCATCCAGGGTCTACATTTCTTTGCTTGAGGTTTAAGACATTCACTGCAAGAAAGCAGGAAAGCTGTTAGTCATCTACTGTTTTTTTTTTTTTTTTTTAAAGGGAGCTCGTTAACAAGAAGCAATTCCCATAGATCAGGGGTGTCAAACTTGTTTTCACCAGGGGCCATATCAGCCTCGTGGTTGCCTTCAAAGGGCCAAATATAATTTTAGGAATTATAAAATGTAACTACTCCGTAACTATGGGCAAGGAGCTCAGTGCTGTCATTGGGTAGAAACAAGGTGGAAGGCTGGATTCGGCCCACGGGCCTTGTGTTCGCCACCTGTGCTGTAGATGATCATTACTAACTAGGACAGAGAGGGCGTCCATTGTCAGGTGCATACATTTTGAAGTTGAAGAGACACAGAATATTTTCAAATGGTGTCATTTCTCTGACAGAAACAAACAAGAGTTTCAAAAATAACATGAAGGTGAAGTCCCCGAAGAAAGGCTGTTTGGGAAGGCCTCCATGAGTAGGAGGGACCTGAGGGCTGAGCAAGCACCCACCATGCAAAAAGGGTGTGCAGCCAGGCAAAGGGGCGGGGCAGAGCTCACTTTCCAGAGGTAAAGCCCCACCGAGGGCTTGGGGGCAGTTAGCCCCGGGAGGGGCTCGAGGACGTTTTGGGGAGACTGGGGAAACAGGTGGTTTGGCAGTTCCCACGACCGTGCCCAGGCTGCTGAGGGCACAAAGAGAGATGTCAGGAGATGGACTTCTGCCGCAACGACTCCTTTCGTTTCTGTTAGAGGACACAGGGGAGGAATTTAGTTCCAATAATAATGGACTACCTTGAACAGACTGACCTTCCCACGGATAACAATCATTAAATCTGGATAAGTAATTTATAAAGTATTTGAAAGCTCTGGGAAGTGACCAGAATCAGACGTGACAGAGGGGACTACCTGTGAGAAAGCAGCTCTCAGAGAGGTGAATCTTCTGAGTGTGCAGCCTTTTGCCTGAGGGCCCTGTCCAGTATGCAGTGAATTCTAAAACTTTACCAAGAATGAATGGCACAAGGTCATACAGAAAATCTGAAAGGCATATCAAAGAAATTGAATTTATAATAAAAATCTGCCATAAAGTAAATTTTAAGTTCTGATGGTTTTTCTGGTGAATTTTAATAAATTTAAGAATTAAAGAATACCAGTCTTACATTATTAACTCTTTAAGAAAATAGAGGGGAAAAGAACTCATCCTAAATTACTGGTTAAAGCCAATTTGATACCAAACCTGCAAAGATGTTACAAGGAGATTTTTAAAAAATGTTGACAAGTATCCCTCCTCATATAAAAACTCTTAACAAAATATTTGCCAATTGGTCCAGCAACATATGACAAAGTAAGGTTGTGACCAAGTGGTATTCATTAGTAGGAACATGAGTCAACATTTAAAATGAAGCATTTAATTTGACCGAATGAAGAGGAAAAAATCATAAAGTAACTTTAACAGTTTCAGAAAAATTGATAGAATTCATTACAAAATTCATGATGAAAAAACAAAAGAACAAAAAATCATTCAGCTAACGTGGAATAGAAGGGAGTTTTCCCCATGTGAGAAAGGACATCTATGAACGTCCTTGAAAAATACCTAATGGTGGAACGTGGGAAAACCTCCCCCCGACTAAAAACTAGGCAAGGACGTCGCTCTCTCCTGCTCCACGCCAGTAGAGGAAGTGCAGTACAGCAAGGAAGAAAAAAACAGGACCAGAAAAAACAATCAGATTTAACATTTTTACATTAAAAATGCTAGGAAATCTATTTTTAAAACCATTAGAACTAATACATTCATTTAGCAAGGTTTTAAGGCCAATATATTTTTGCAACAAAAATTGGAATATGGAGACCCAATATTGTCAACCAGTTCTTTTCAAAATAGTGTATTGATTCCAACTCAATCCTAATCATAATACTGTAGAAATTAGCAAACATTCCAAAATTCATATGAAATTACAAAAGACCTAGTAGAAAACAGTCTAGAAATAGAAATATGGCCAACCAATATATAGACATAAAAGTAATATAAATGGGAAAAAGAGGGGTTTTCAACAAACATTGCTAGACCTACTTACGTATCCATAAGGAAATAAATTCAGTCTACCTCCCTCATACACAATAATTCAAGGTTGATATAAGAACTAAATGTATAAGCTAATAAAGATTTTACAAGAAAATAGGAAAACCATGAAGCTGGAGTAGACAAACAAGTCTTAGCAGTGAACAAAAACAAACAAGAAAATGGACATTACTCTTTATCAAAATTAAAATTTTACCAAGACACCAGCAAGAAAATGAGTAGGCAAGGCATAATGTATGAGAAAGTATTCAAAATATATCTAAATATATAAAGAAGTGTTAGAACTAAGCAATAAAAAGCCAAAGAAAAAATAAGAACTTGAAAAATACCAAAAACTAATAAACACGTTAAAAAAGTGCTCAGCATCATTATTCTTTGAGGAAATGCTAATTAAAACACAAGAAGGTTCTGGTCACAACAAGGGTGAACATGGACACTGCACTCACCTGCTCTCATGGCCACATCAAGGTTATAACTGAATTAGGGAACAATAAACCTGGATAACCACCTGAAGACTCCCCGAATGGAAGTCCTAAACTAAGGATACACAGAAGAAGCCAAAACAGAGGGCTAAGGTGTGAAACCCACACCTCTATGGTGGTTGAGAATCCAGCGAGGTATCTCAGCTGCAGAGGTCCCTCATTAGGAGCAAGAGGTCTCAGTCCCAAGCCAGGTCCCCCAGCTCAGAACACCTGTGCTAGGAAGAGGAGTCCGCAAAACATCTGACTGAAAATCAACCAAGGCCTTTGGGAACCCAGACATCCTCTTGAAAGGTCAGCGGATGAACTCTTGTTTGCAAGCACTAACCTTGGGCTCCTGTGGAGGGACAGTGGCTTGGTGGCTGGCAGACACGTACAAGGAGAAACAGTTGTGTGACTTCTGGGCAAGGGCGGGAGGGACAGCTGCCACTGTTCTGGTGTTAAGCTGCCCTCCCAAATGGCCAGCACAGAGGTGCCATCTTTTCTGTGTTGAGCCCGCCTCCCTGTCGCACTGCTAAATCTGAATCTGCATTAGCCTGAAGAACTCCACTAGCTCCACCCTGACGACTCCTTGAGACCCTGCCCCAATGCAAAGGTGCACAGGCCCCAGGCTGGTGAGAGCTGGCCTTGGTGGAACCTCAGACTTTTGTTGTGGTCAGGCTCGGGCTGACCGCTAGTACCAAATCTGAATCTGTGTTAGCCTGGTGAATGAATACCACTCACCCGCCCCGGTGACTCGCTGAGACTCTGAGTCACCCGCTTGCACTCAGCCCAAGGTTCTTTCAGATGTTGAGCCTTATTTTAAGGCAGATTTGAAAAGATGCTTCATGTCATGAATCATCAGAGAAAAGCAGATTAAAATCACAATGAGATATCACCCTACACCAGTCAGAATGGCCATCATCAGTAAACCAACAAGCGTAAGTTGCTGGTGAGGAAGTGGAGAAGGGGAACCCCTGTGCTGTCGGTGGGATTGAAAACTGGGGCAACCACTAAGGAAAACAGTATGGAGGTTCCTCAAAAAATTAAAAATAGAATTACCTTATGACCTTACATATTTTGCAATAGATAAGTGTATCAAATCAACATATGGTACACCTTAAATTCCCAAAATATATCTCAATAACACCTCAATAAAAATGTTTTAAACAAGAGGAAAAAAAACCCCACAATGACACACCACTCACGACCTTCACTGTTGCAGTGAAATGGACTTTGATGCCCAGAATGCCCCACGGGGGGGGGAGGCAGTGGCCGTCCAGCACGTCCACTCCCTCATTTAACACTGAGAGTTCGGTGCCAAGTGTTTTTGCAACCCATGGATGGCAAATACCACATATGACGCATAAGGGCGCATCAAAGAGGACGTTATCATCCTGAACTGCTATTGAGAGGCACCCAAACTCTTTTCTGTATCACAAAGCAGAGCTATAAATAGTTACCAGGAGTCAAAGTGACACTGGTCTCAAATAACATATATTCGAGGTAGAAGGTCTGGGCTGGGTAGTGGGGAGGTGGGAAGGGCCCTGTGGGAAATGGGGAAGGGCACGTGTAACCAGTACTGCTAAAACGGAAAGGATTTAGGATTTTTTTTCCCAAGAAAAGAGATGGCTGAGAGGTAAACGGACTGTAAGGTTAACTGGAAATGATAAGCATTTAAGATCCCAGATTCCTTTTTATATCTGATGAATGCTGTGGACTCTACCCAGGAATGTTCTGGGGGGGTTGGAAGAGGCCTCCCCAGACAGGCCACTTTTGTATGTGGGTTTTCTTAAGCTTAAGGCAATTGAGACCCTGAAGGCTCATGAGAAACTTTGTGCCTCTCCTGTAAAGAATTTAAATTAAGCCTTGCCCATAATAAGAGTTATTACCAGAAATAACCTTTCATGACCTATTCACAGAGCGGGGCAAACTACCTGAACATCGGCTCTTCTTACTGCCCTACACACTGCCCACCTCCTCTCTGAAGCCCCAGGGGCTTTCTTTACCCAATTCTTAGCCCAGGATGTCCTGTGTACCCTGTTTTACCTTTCTGTCTCGGGACTGCTAATGTATGTGGCGTCCCCATGTGTTTGTATGTAAGTAACTTTGGTTATTTTCTCTAGTTAATCTGTCATGTGTAGATGTAATTATTAGACCTGCCAGAAAAACCTGGAAGGGTAGAGGGAAATTTCTCCCCCCGAATCCCTCCTCATACTCTTGCTGCCAGGGTCAGAGCCTTTGACTTAAACTCTTCCCCGAGGCATTTGTATTTTAACATTGAGCCATCGAAGAAGGAAAGACTAAAACCTTCCCCAGGAATTACAAGAGTCACTGTGTCCCTCATCTTGAAGCCGGGCCACCCTGTTCAAACAACTGTCCCGATTGGCCAGAAAGAGGAGCGACGTTGGTAAGGACTCTGTTTCCGATCTGGTTGGTTCATTTGGTTCTCTCTGCCCCTTCGGCCCTGCATCTCCTACCTTGATTCCAGGTTTGTCCCCTCGACTGGGCATTAGGACTGGTTCTCTCATGTATTTGAACTTTGGTTCTCCTTATTTGCCTTTGGCTTGGACATCCCTTTGGCATCCAGCAACCTGGGGTGGCCCTGGTAGCTGTCTGACAGATGGCTCAGTCAGAGGCGAAGCCCTCTGGGAACTGGGTGTGAGAAGCCGTTACTACCTTCAGGCTTGTTGGTAAGCGGGGGAGAGCTGAGACCAGGAGCTGTGTGAGAGGGCCCTGGCAGGAGCTGTGCCCTGTGCAGAGGACACAACCATTCCGCAGATCAAGACCTGATGCGGGGCGGCGAGGAGAATAAATGCCTTCTGTGGGGGGAGGGCTGGCTGAACTCAGCTGGAGGGCGGAGGAGGTGGGCAAGCCCAGCTGAATTTGTGTGTGGGGAAGCCTGGTGGGAGCACAGCACAGGGTAGCACAGGGCAGAGAAGGGTGGGAGTGGGTCCAGAGGGGCACAGGGGGAGCCACAACTTCACCTCCCCTCCCTCTCACACTTGGACAATATCCTGGCCTGGGCCGCAGCAGCAGATCTTTTTTGGGGGGAGTTGGGGAGAAACTAGATATTGGGCATTGTGATAGGTAAGCACGGACAAAATTTAATGTCTCCAGGAAAATCCTTAGTAGGTAGAATTTTGCATTATACTCTACATTAAGCAGTTTTCCCCAGGGGAAAGAAAATAGGTAACTGTCAATGTGCTCTCTAAGGTACTGAAAAGTAAAAGGGTGTTTGTGGGTAGGCGACTGTGCCATGGTGTTAGGTTTCTTTAGTGTCCCACGAGACGAGTGAAGATAGCTTTAGGACGTTCAAAGGAGGGAAGGTGGCAGCTGCAGACCAGGGCCCGGGTGGTGAAGAAGGGAGGAGGCCGGGCCAGTGCAACGTCCTTGGAGAATCCGGCACTCGTTCGCCATCGTTCTGGTGGCAGCAGTGCAGTGCCTGCAGTGCGGGGTCTCAGGCTGCTCTCTAGCTGGCTTTTCACAGTGCTTCTCCAGAAGCCTCTGGGCACCAAGCATTTGCCCAGAGCACAGTAGGCAGGGCATGACTTGCACCTGAGGCTTACAGGCAGGTAGCACCAGCCAATTCTCTCTCTGTGGTTTCCAGGCAATTTGTCTTTGTTGCTCATTTCCCGGGTGATACAGAGGGGCTGTAATGGAGAAGATCTGAGAAAGGTTGACCTACAGACCTACACTCATTTTCCAGGTGGGAGAGCTGATTCACAGAGGTAAAAGCTAAAATTACAACCAGGTTGGTAGCAAATCTGAAACCTGAACCTGGGTCACCTTTCCTGGACCCCAGACCAGTGCCTCACGTGAGGGGTGTGAGGAGGGCAAATGACCAGCTCACTGCTCAGCAGTTTAGGGAAGGTGATTTAGGACAGATGTTTTCAGTGAGGTTAAAGGCGCTGGAAGCAGTCATTTGACCAGCGTGAATTATGACCGTGGCTATCCTCCTTGAATCTGACACGTCCTAGGAGGGGAACAGGTTCACCCTGGCAGGGGGCAGGGGTGGAGTGAAGCTGGAGCCCCGGGCAGAGGTCAGGGCCTTGTGTTTGGCTTCTGCACCCAGAGCTCCACTCTTCTCACTAATGAGCTGACCGCAGACAACTGAGATGGATGAATCAAGGTGGTCTCGGCAAAAGGAACTATGATTCTCTATCCATATCACTATATCAAAAATTCCACCCAAGTTCTCTGGGGCTGGGGGTCTGGTGTACGTGCTGTCAGATCTGGAATCAAGATTCAAATTGCTCAAGATCAAAGGCCTGGGTAGTTCTGCTGTAATGCAAGGGAAAATTGAGCGGACAATGTGAAGGTCAGCACTCATAGCTTTGATTCAGATAGAGGAGTTCTATCTTTTAATAGCTTTTCAGCTCATTAGTATTCTGATATGGAAAGGAAAGCATCTTCTGAGCTGCTGAATTAATGATGGTTCAGTGTGCACGAACTTTCGTTTTCACACTGGGGGTGGGAAGGCCTCTGCAATGTGACCTGGTTGGTCTTTGGTGATGCCTGGCAGCTGGAAAAGGAGTAAGCAGTGACCCAGAGAGGAGCACGTCACCTTCGACAAGGTACCTGCAGGTGACAGGTTTCCAGTGGGGGCTGAACTCCAGAAAGTGATCCGTGTGAGAAAGTCATCCTCGGACACAACTCAAGACTGGACAAAGCAGAGTCAATTTATGGTGGTGTTGGTCAGGTTAGAACTTTTCCACTCTCCTGCTCCAATCCCAGAGGGATGAGAGACAGCAGCCGGCAGGCAAGGACGAGGTAAGGGGGGGGCCAAAGAACCTGCCTCTGCACCCACCTCTGCCTCCAGTTGACTTCCCGCCTGTGGCAGGGCCTGTGCTGGTTGGGGAGGGGGAGGTGGGCGCCTGGGGGTAGGGGCGGTAGAGGTGAAAGTGGTGAGAAGCCTTAGCTCTGACTGGAACTTACCATGACTTGGAATTGGACATACTAAATCCTAAAGTGATTTTGTGATTTACATTAGGTTCAGGGTCCTGAACCTTTTAAGTGGGAATCAAAATGTCACCAGGCAGGAGCACTCAGCCCCGTTAGTTTCCCAGGACTGACATAACGAACGATCACAAACTGGGCAGTAAACAAGAGGCAGCTTGCAGTTGTGGGGGCAGCACCCTAAACCAAGGTGTCAGCCTACCCTCCAGAGGCTCTGGGGGGACAATCACCAGCTTCTGGTGGCTGCTGGTCTCCCTCGGTGGCCCTCGGTTTGCAGCTGCATCGGCCTAATGTCTGCCTCTGTCTTCACCTCACCTTCTCCTTGTCTCGTCTCCCAGGGTCTCTTTTAGGCAGATACCTACCCCTCTGCTCCTGCTCCCCCAGGATAATCCGCAATCATTTCTTTAAGAGCCTTACCTTAATTATGTCTGTTAAGATCCCTTTTGTAAATAAGGCAGCATATTCACAGATTCATAGAATTAAGATGCAGACCTCATTTTGGGGGTTTGGGGTTCCATTCACCCCCTGACACCCCCTAAAGCTGCTCTGTGATTGCATCGTGAGTCCTGTTTGTTTCAGCGCTGTGGGCCCTTGGAATAGCGAAGGCAGGGCCTGAGGTCTGAGCTGGTACTTTACACCGACAGCCTCCAGGGGGCACTGCAGGGATAGGATCAGGCATGCCCTTCAGTACAGTGGGAGGGAGATTCCCTGTGAGAAGATGAGGAGCTGCTATTCGTGTCTTCCTTCTTTTTAGAAATTTCTAAGTGCAATGTGGACAAGGTCATCAGCTGAGAAGGGAAGGGGAGGAAAGTTGTTGGAGGGCTGAAGAGAAAGGAGAACCTGTGAAATAGTTCCCAGGAGAGCAGTGAACCACATGCTTGGCCGAAATACTCAATTGTTTTCTGCCTCAACTTTCTCCTCTGTCTTTATCTTCACACTCTCCTTATACTCTGTGCTTGCTCCAAAAACCTTTAATAAATGCTTGTTAAGAAAGTCAAGTTGGAACTCCATAGGCCCGTCCGACCCACTGTGACCTGGATATCTGCTCTTTGAGCCAAGCAACTGCTCCTGGGATAAACCGGGGGTAGACACCGCCCCCGCTGCCCCAGCCGCGCCCCGCAGAACCAGACAGTATCTTAGGAGACTACTGAACTCCACCGCTCTGAGAAAGCGGCCGAGACAGTCTAAACAAACGGCCAGTGGCCTTGTTCCTGCAGAACTTTGTCAGCTCTGAAATGTGAATTTCTTATACTGTCACAAAATATTTCTCTGATTGTTTTTCAACCATTAAAAAACGAAAAGCCCATAGTTAGCTGGCAGGACTTACAAAAACGGATTTGGCCTGTGTGCCGTAGTTTGCTGAACCCTGAAATAAATTGTGTATGTTTCTTGTTTCATTCTGACCACCTGCCTGCCAAAAATTCACCTTCTTACAAGTTTAAATCTGTGCAAAACTTTAACCTAAATGCTTCCCCCTCTTTTCTCATCCACATGCCTCCATCGAACACCTGTCCCAAAGGTCTGAGGGACCGTGTCTGACGTTTGACTTCCTGTCGCCCAACCGACTGTGCTCCTCATGGCCTGTTGTTGATCGTTTCTGTGCCTGTCTGGGGCCTCCCAAGCTGCCCGTATGTTTGTGAAGGGCAGAGCTTGCATTTTATGTGTCTGCGTGACTGCTGGAGTCGCACCCTGCACCTAGTTGGTGTTCAATAAATATTCAAGAAAAAACGGTGCTTTTTAGACTCTGCTTTGCAGGGCTCAAAGGAATTGTTTTATGCACAAAGTTCAGAAATAAAAAGGCAAACCCCAGCAAAATTGCTTCCTTTTGCATTCTTCATTTTGATGATGTCTCTGAGGTGTTGTTTCTTATATACTTTATGCCCCTAATATACTCCAAATTACCTTATATTTCTTCTGTATCTCATAGATAGGAGGTGGCATGTAGGGGAGAGGGCCCCCTGGTCACCTAGAGTCATATACCAAAACCTGTCCGAGTAATCTCAGAAACAGAACACGCCGGACATTTCAGTGAAGACTTTCACCTTGTACCAGGTAATTATGCACCACGAAGTTCGTTCACACCGGAAGGAAGAAGCAACAGGAATTCTGTGTGTGTTGAACGTAAGGCGGCCAGTTGGGCAGTGGTGGTTAGGCCTCCTGTTAGTGAAACTACAACACATCCTTTTGATCCAGCTGCTGCTGTACTCTGGGAAGGGAGGAAAAGGGAGAAGACAGCAGGAGGTTTTGAAGGTCCCAAATTCTGTGTCTAAGGCGTGTAAACTTACAGACTCTCCACCCCACCTCCACTGCAGGGAAATTCGAAGTCAATCTGTTGAAGCTTCTACCTGAACTCAAACCAGCCTACCTGCTACTTTTGCTCAGTAGATAATGATAATAGTTGAGGATGTGTCGCCCTCTAGAAGCATTTTTTGAAAAGTGAACCCTGATACAACATTTCTTCTCTTCTTTCAGAATCCTTAATTTCCTGAGTTACTTCAGGACGGTTGGTTGCTCACAGTTACACCAGGGGAATGCAGCCTTCAAGCCACCACTGAACCCTACACCCTTCTCCCTCACCGGGCCCTGTCTCTGCCTACAAAATCAAACTGATTAGTCGGTAAGTACTAACATGTCTCACACAGAGGGGCTGCTATGTAGACATGAAGTCTGAAAAGATGAGCAAGCAGCAAATCACTCTCACCCAGTTCTCTCCTTGGCAGTCTTTCTAGGAGAGTCTTTGAGATGGTCCTGCTTTTTAAGGGCTTCATATGCTCAGGTGGCCATTCACTGTGGTGACAAGGTCACTGGCCGAGACTTCCACAGGAGACCTGAAACTTTCTCCTCTTTGAAAATCGCTAAGGCAAATGCAAGATGCTCAATCCATGAGGCCTACAAGTGTATCTAATTCATAGCTATGTTGCTGGAGTCTGGTAGAGTTCTTGGTACCTAGTAGAGGTGAGATACATGTCTCCTTGGGTCATGCTCATAGCCTATTAAGAGCTCTATAATTTTCAATAAAAATGATACATTTTAGACTTTCCCTAATGAATACGAGAATATTTGTTAAAGGATGGGGTCCTGACTGCCCACATCATTGCTTTCTCTGGCAGGCTGGCCTGAAGGGTAATGTGCGGTTAGAAGGCGGTGTGGGTCCCAGTTAGGAAGCTCCATAAGAGGGTTTCACCCGACTCCAGGCAGTGGTTTGTAAGGGACTTTCCATGAAGCCAACCTGGCTTAGGCACGGACCCTCTTACTCGCCCCCGCCCTTCCAAGGCTCTGCAAAGCAGCCCCGGCAGTTTTGTGTTCCCCCAACTTGCATTCTTTTCCTTACAGCTTCAGCAACTTCTGGCCCCACAAAACTCAGACCTGTCCTGGGAGGTTCTCATTGCAATCCCTCTTAGATTTCCAGGAAGGCTGTTCATTTTTAATTTTTAAATTTTTAAATTTATTTATTTTTACATTGTTAAATTAAATTTATTGGGGTGGTATTGGTTAATAAAGTTTATAGGGCTCAAATGTACAGTTCTACAATACAGCATCAGTATTTTGCACTGTGTGTTCACCACCCAGAGTCAAGTCTCCCTTCATCACCACACACTTGGCCCCCTTCACCCTGTACTACCTCCCCCACCCCCCTTTCCCTCTCTCCGGTTTTTGTTATCTTGTTGTTCATTGTTGCTTTCAGTTTGATACCCTGCATATGAGTGAAATCATATTGTTCTTGTCTTTTTCTGTCTTATTTTGCTAAGCATGATATTCTCGAGATTCATCCACGTGGTTACAAATGGTGATATTTCATCTTTTCTTGTGGCCGAATCGTAAGCACTCCACTGCAGACACGCACACATCTTCGTCATCCAGTCGTCTGTCACAGGGCACCTCAGTTGTCTCCACATCCTGGCCATGGCGAATAATGCTGCAGTGAACGTAGGGGTGTATGTACCTTTACAAATAAGTGCTTTCAAAATTTTCAGGTAGAGAAGAGGGATTGCTGAGCCATATGGTAACTCTGTTCCCAACGTTTGAGGAGCCTCCACGCAGTTTCCCAAGTGGCCGCCTCAGTTTACTTTCCCGCCAGCGGTGCATGAGGGTCCGTGAGACCTGTTCTGGTCAATGTGTATCAAGCCTCACTTCCAAAGACCCCCCTTGTGTGACTATTCCCCAGACCCCTCTAGCTTCCCCTACCCTCCCACCTGCACCCCACCTCACTCGCAGCCCCTGTACTCACCGTCCTTTGCTGTTCGTAACATGCCGACCCCTCACCCCCTCTGGGACCCCTCACACCTTATTCTGTTGGTCACGCCCTTCCCTGGGCCCCCCCCCCAACACATACACACTGTTAGCCTGCCCGTCATTCTTTAGGTCTATCTTCTCAGGGCTTTCAAGCTATATTTCGACCCCTCCCTGCCCTTGTTAACTCCGTTTCAGAATAGCAGCCTGCTTGTATCCACCCTTGAAATTATTGCACAGTATTTGCATGCTCACCTGTGTAATGTCCGTCCCCACAATGGCTGTAGGGTCGAAGACAGCAGAGATAACCTGTTGTGTTCCCCGTGCTTGCCCTTTTAGACTCAGTGCCTGGCACACAGTGTGGGCTCATTGAATATCTAATGAATCAAGAACAGGTGCTCCTGCAACACTGAGTGACAATTGCATCGCCTCCTGGCTTTTACCTGCAGATTCTGTTCACTGGTTTTTACACCACCTTGTCCAGTGCACATTCCTGCCCTTAGAGGACAGAGACTGTGTGTTTTTATCATTTGTGGCAGGCACGTGGATAAGTGCTTGAAAATGCAACAGCAGTGTAGCCCATGCTCTTCCGCCCTCTGATCCATGCAGTCCGCCCGCAGCCACTCGGTGTGCTCTAGGGCCCCTGGAGCGACGTGGGTGTGAGTGGCGTTCTCTGCTGGGGAGGGAGAGTCTCTGAGCCTCTGTGCTCCTGCTTTCTGCCTCCTGGCCCTTGTTGGTGATGGGAGTTAGAGGTAGCAGGCAAGGACTCACGTTCCCTTTGCTGACAGCCCTAAAGAGGGCCTGAAACCCTGGGGCGGTGACCCTCCAGGGGGCCCCCGGGAGGCTGCCCGGGAGGCTTTGGCGGAGAAGGACACCTGCCTCCTGCAGCGGGATGACCACAGCAGGCTCTCTGAGCTGGCGGCCCCCACCGGGAGGCTTCAAATCCCCTGGTGAGAGAGAAAGACAAATATTGCATCGTATCACTTCTATGTGGAATATAAGCCAAAGCTAAACTCGTAGAAACAGAGAGAATGGTTGCCAGGGGCTGGGGTGGGCTGTGGGGATGGGCTTATTCAGTTGTAAGATGAATAAGTTCTGGGGATCTAATGTACAGCATGGTGACTGTAGATAGTAATTTTGTATTGTGTGCCTGAAATTCGCTGAGATTAGATCTTGTGTTCTCACCTCCCCACCCCCGCCCCAGAGTAACTATGCACAGGATGGGTGTATGCACTGACTTGATTGGGGTGTTTTACAGCGTATATGTATATTAAATCATCACATTATATACCTTAAATATATACAATTTAGATTGTCCATTATACCTCCATAAAGCTGGAGTGGGGGAAAGAAAAGCTCTCAGGCGATTCTCAGGAGCAACCAGGTGAGAGCCGCTGCACCGGATGCAGCGCGTCTTCTGGAGAAGGGCCAACAGAGTCTTTGCTGTAGTGACGATGACCCCGGGAACTCGCGTAAGTTTCTGTGACAAACAAGCAGAGGTGCTTTGCTCCCAGGCTAGAAACCAGTTTATTCCTGCAAAACTATGGAAGGGGTAGCCCTGAAGAGTCCCAGTGACTGCAAGCAGCAGACATTTAGGGATGGGAACACGGATGGGTCCCCGGTCTTGGCTGCGTTGGAAGGCCTTGAGGATCCGGTAACCAGGGACTGCTGACGGACCACGGCAGTTACGTTGCTTAAGTTACATACATTCCTGGGTCACCCGGAGTGAAGTGTCTGTTGGAATCATAGGTCTCAGACTGAGTGGCTGTGTATTGGGGTAGCAATACAAGGATATGGAGATGTGCTGGCTTCTTGTAATAGCATTGGACAACGGAAAAGAAAAAGCTTGGATTTTTAACATTTCATTTCAAATCACAGACAGAACTAACTGGTAAGTTTCTTCTGCCCTAGAAGAGTCTCTAATCTCCTGTTGTTTCAGAGTTGATATACTCGAAATCCGCTGCAGAGTCTGATGGGGACTCTTGCTCAGTTACAACACAGCTTGAGCTCACAGCCTCACCAGGTCTCATGCAAACGCTGGAGCACTTGTGCAAAGGAGCAGACATGCAAAATTGGGAATGACCACTGTGGGGGGATGTTTACAATTCAGAGAACTAATAACTCCTAATACTACTGGGCTTCCCTTGCACCCGAAGTCTGCATCTCCCAGCCTTCCTTCTATGTGGCTCTGCAAATGTCCCAGCTTCCACCAAGCAGACACAGCCCTGTGTCACTGGGAAGGCAGAGTGGACAGAGGGAGGCAGATGCCCATTCCAGCAGAGCTAAGCACGGCAGACGCAGAGGGCCCTGGAGCCGGCAGAGCTGATGGTGGCTCCCTGAATCTTCAGCTTTCTTTCTTTCTTTTTAAAATATATTTTATTGATTATACCATTACAGTTGTCCTATTTCCCCCCCCTTCTTTCCCCTCCCCCACCATTCCCCCCTTTAGTTTATGTCCACGTGTCACAAGTTCTTTAGATTCTATATTTCCCATACTATTCCTGCCCTCCACCTGTCTATTTTCTACCTACCATCTATGCTACTTATTCTCTGTACCTTCTCCCCCCTTCTCCTTCTCCCACTCCCCTGTTGCTAACCCTCCATGTGATCTCCATTTCTATGGTTCCACTCCTGATCTAGCTGTCCTCTTAGTTTGCTTTTGTTCTAGGTGTGGTTGTTAATAACTGTGAGTTTGCTGTCCTTTCACTGTTCATCTTTTTATCTTCTTTTTCTTAGGTAAGTCCCTTTAACATTTCATATAAAAAGGGGTTGGTGATGATGAACTCCTTGAATTTGATCTTATCTGAGAAGCACTTTATCTGCCCTTCCATTCTAAATGAAAGCTTTGCTGGATAGATCAGTCTTGGATGTAGGTCTTTGGATTTCATGACTTGGAATACCTCTTTCCAGCTCCTTCTTGCCTGTAAAGTCTCTTTTGGGAAATCAGCTGACAGTCTGATGGGAACTCCTTTGTAGGTGACTGTCTACTAAGAGGACAGCTAGATCAGGAGCAGAACCATAGAAATGAAGATCTCAAGGAGGGTTAGCAACAGGGGAGTGGGAGGAGGAGAAGGGGGGAGAAGGTACAGAAAATAAGTAGCACAGATGGTAGGTAGAAAATAGATAGGGGGGAGGGCAAGAATAGTAGGGGAAATACAGAATCTAAAGAACTTGAGACACGTGGTCATAAACTAAAGGGGGGGAACAGTGGGGGAGGGGGTGTGCAGGGTGGAGGGGAATGAAGGGGGGAATAGAACAACTGTAATGGCATAATCAATAAAATATATTTAAAAAAATAAATAAAACTTTCTAAAAAAAACCCCCAAAACTTTGTTGTCTTTAAAGTTGGTTGTGCGAGAAGGTACAGTGTTTCCACCTACGCCTCCATCTTGGCCGGAAGTCCCTCAGCTTTCTTTTTGACATGGCGAGGCTCCCTCAGAGGGTGGGTGCTGCCCCGTGGTTCTTCAAGTGGCTCCTAAAATCTCCACCTTGAGCCTGCTCTCCTGTGTTTCTGCCAGTCACTGAAAAACATATAACACAAACCTTTCAGCTTAAAGTAGCTAGAGTGAATCCTGTCCCTTCAACTGAACCTAGATACAGAGAGATATCATAATTCATCATCAGCTTTTCTAGCCGCTCTAGAAATGGCCCATACCAGCCATCAGAGGAAGGCATATAGGCTCTGCTCGAATCCCTCCAGGGACAAGTTTCTTAGGCAGCTCAATCCATTTTGAACAAACTCCAATTATCAGCAAAACTATTTTCATACATCTCTCGAATCTATTTGCAATGAGTCCATTGATTTTGTTTCCTGTTACCACATTGGCTTGGTTTCTTGTTAGTTACTTGGACAATAAAAGTTCTAAGCTAAAAATTCAAAATCTTCTACCTCTTCTCTCTATAGCATGGTTCCCAGATTCCTTAACACTCTTCGTAAGTATGAGAGAGAGAGAGAGAGAGAGAGGAGGGAAAGAGAGGAGGGTTTAGGTAGCTTCACTGGGGACTGTTAAAGGTGTCTGAATGTGTCAGAAGGTGCAGGTGTAAGTTTTTATATAGAAAAAAAGCTAAAAGGGGTTGGATGAAGTATATGGGATTTAAAAACTCCCTGTTTATTGAGTTCTGGTGCCAGCTCATGTTTATTTTGTCAGCCTCACTGGAATATTTTATTTTATTTATTTAAAATTTTAAAAATATATTTTTAAATTTATTTATTTATCTTTAGAGGGGAAGGAGACAGGGAGAGAAACATCAATGTATGGTTGCCTCTTGTGCATCCCCTGCTGGGAACTGGCCTGCAGGGAACTGGCCTGCAACCCAAGCATGTGCCCTGACTGGGAATCAAACCATGATCCTCTGGTTCGCAGACCTGTGCTCAATCCACCGAGCTACACCAGCCAGGGCTGGAATATTTTATTTTTGTAGTAATTTATTCTTCATCTATTAGCTCAGCTTTCTGTTAGTAAATTAATGATCCTTGGATTATCCACTTGATAGCATGAATATTATTATTTTACCCAAAGTAAATAATTTTACCCAAAGTTGTAAAGAGACAGGAAAGGGAAAAATAAAAATTAAAAATAAATCTAAAATAAGAGAGGATCGAATAATGTTTTACTGTTATTTTTATTTTTCAAACTACAACTATCACTATCAACAAATAGTTGTTTGTATACTTATTGTCTGTCTTCCTTCACCAGAGTGTAAACCCCAAGAGGACAAGAGCTTTGTATGGATCCTTGCTGTATCCTTCAAGCCTGATCCAGGGCATTAAACAGAGTAGATTTGAAAAATATATATGTATACATATGTATAGTCTGTCTGGAAAAAGTCCAGCCAATTGTTAATATAATGAGAATGGTTTGCAGACATCATGTAACCTGGCAGCCAAGGAGAGTGGACTGGAGCGTCCATGTGTGAACAATGATGACTTCACTGTACTAGTCAGTGGGGGTGGTAGACACCACTGACTGAGCATGTGTACTGTGTGGTCATTGCATTCAAAATGACTGAGTGAGTAGAGTAACGAACATGCATCAAACCTTGTGTTAAGTTTGAACATTCCTCCACGGAAACTATTTGGGTAATTCAGAAGGCTTTCGGGGGGATAATACAATGAGTACAGCACAAATAAATGTGAGGCACAAAAGCTTCAAAGATGATTGTGGATCCACATTCTGGAAGGCTTGCAACAAGCAGAATGCCTGAGAATGTTGAATGCGTATGGGCTGCAATCAACAAAGATGAGTGACTGTCAGTGCAAGAACTAGAAGCTGATCTGGGGATCCCCAAAACTACTGTGTATGAGATTTTGATGCAGGATCTTGGTGAAATGTGTTGTGGAAAAATTCATTCTGTGGCTTCTGCTACCTAAGCAAAAGGAACATAATGTTGCAATTTCTAATGACTTGATTCAAACTTTTACCAATGAACCATATTTCCTCAAGAAGGTCATAAGTTTGGAGGAGACTGAGGTATCATTGTTCTACGTACAATGTTTCTTATGTCTTATATTTTCTTCTCTAAATGTCTCTATTTTTCATAGTACATGGCTGGATACTTTCTGGACAGAAGATATATACATGTGTACATATACACACACACTAGTTTAATGAATGAGTGAATGTTTGTATACACGATGATAAAAAACAAAAGGGGAGGTGGAGGAGCCAGAGGGAGACTGTGTTTCCTCCTGCTGCCTAACAAGTTATCACAAGCTTAGTCCCTCAAAACAACACCCATTTATTATCTTACAGTGTTGTGGGTTTGGAATCGGTCCTGCTTGACGGTCCCCTGCTCACGGTCTCATCAGACTACAGTCAAGATATTTATTTGGCTGCATTCTCATCTGAGGAAACGCCCCCGTCCCAGCTCACTCAGGTTGTTGGCAGAATTCATTTCCCTGCAGGATGGATGAAGGCCCGGCTTCTCCCTGGTTATGGTGCCGAGGCCGCTCTCGGGGATGGGGGGCTGCCCTGCGACCCCCCTCCACGTGGTCTCCCACAGGCACTGCGCAGCGTGGCTGGCTGCCCCTCCAAGGCCAGCAGAGAAGGTTTCCCTCCAGTCTGCTAAGCCGGAGTTTTATATAATATAATCCAATCAGAGACACGACGTCATCTTTGTCACGTTCTGTTGGTTAGAAGTAAGCCACAGGCCCCGCCCACACGCAAGGGGAGGGGATTATACTAGAGGGTGACTCACTGGGGGTCACCTCACGGTGTGTCCGCCCGTAGGACCTCAGGAAGAAATATAAGTGGTCGAGGAGAAATTTGTCACTTTGTTTTGCAGGCGTTTCTTCTTCTTACAAATTGACCTTCCATTTTGCTCTCAGAATATCATGCAGATCACAGATGAAGTGCAGGAAGCTCCCATTTTTATATACTTTAAATTATAAATTTTTAGCTTGGTTAATGATTTACATTATTTATTTTTAATTTCTTTCTGATGAAAATGAAATGAAAGATAGAGATATAGAGATAGAGATAGATAGAGAGAGAGAGAGATAGAGAGATTGATTGCTTGGATCTGAGTCCCTGGATACATAGGACGTAGAGGCCTTTGTTAACGAGTAACATTCCCAGCTGAGGCTTCGGAGCGCCCAGCACGGCAGGTGCCTACCAGTGCTTTCCAGGAGGTGTATCCTCGTGATGCTGGACGGTTCCCTCAGAGTGACTTCATTGACTAACCAACGTGTCTGGACTGGCAAAAGTTACCTGATGTAACTTGTTTGCCCAAAAGACATTGCTAAATCCTATAAAATGTCTTCTCACAGCTTGTTTTTCTTTCAAGTAGTCCAGTAACCAGTATGTTAGTCTCTGGTCAGATGGGATAGCGGCTTGCCTGCAAAGCCTGTGGGTGTACAGCTAAGAGGGTAGAGTGTATATATTTGAAAACCACTAGGAAAACAAGAGAATAGATTGGAGAGCCTTCAAAAGACCTAACATATTCAGCCAAATTAGGGGTACCCCTAATTGTAAGGCTCACCATTGTTTTGTGTCCCTAAGGAAGAAAGCAGAGCACTGGCAATCAAACAGTGAGAAGCCATTGAGTGTAAGGTACATCACTATTTCAGAGGTGACAGTATACGCAAAAACGAGCATCTCTGAGCTGATGAATGTGGTTGGTTCCCCAGAACAAACATACCTGGCACTGGTTTTACCTTCAGGAAGCCCTGATTCTCAGCAGAGTGGGGTCTAGAAGACCTGCAAATGTGACGCTGACCATCTGCTGTCACTCACTAGAAAAATAAAACACTGGAGTTGAAAATGTCCTTAGAAGTCCCAGCCTGCCTCGTAGGGAAGGAAGAGTTGCGTCTCTCTTTCTCACAATGGTTTTCCATCTTTTACACAAATATGCTGAGCGGTTAGGAACTAACTATCTCACCCAGGTTCTCCCTGCATCTTTAAATTTATCAGGTAACTGGGTCTCAATTTAAACCTAACGATGTTTTTCTGGGCCCAAGTACGTGTGAGGAAGTATGGATGCTTTACAGGGTGGGTGCCACCTGTGGGTGAGAATGTGAGGGTCCTGAAGAGAAAGCTTGTCCTGAGGGAAGAGGCGTTAGGCTGACGTGATCGGCCACTGATGGTGCCCCCGTTCATTTGGTCTTTCTTTCATGCAGCGAGAGTACCTACCGTGGGCCAAGGTCTACATCAGTGACAGGCCCAAGTCCCCAGTTTCCAGTCCTCTCAGCTCACAGCTCTCCTAAGTCCGGTCTGAAAATCACAGGAGAACTCCGACTGGGTACCTGCATGTGGTCAAGGCGCCCATGCCCAGGTTTGCTGTGATGCAGCAGAGACAGGTCACTGGCCTTGTCCCTTTGTGTGACCTTGAGACAGTAGCTGACTCGGGTGCCCCTGGGCACAGGGTTGGTGGGAAGGAGCTGGAGGTGAGGACTCCCCATAGCACGTTGCTTTGCCTTAGACCTCAAAGAAGCAGATTGAGGGGGATTGTAGAGGAGGTGACAAAGTGACACCACATGGATCAGAGCGGGCTGTATTAATCCCACAAGGGGAGACACCTGGAGGGACCACCTGCGATAGGTGGGGATTATGGTAGTGTAGTGGGACCTTGAGGTTTCCACCAGAGAAAATGAGGGACGGAGCCAGTGACGCATTATTAGCAAACACAAGGTAACCTTGCTCGGATCACTGACAAAGAAATCTGGGGAAAAAGAATTTTGTCTTTCAACTTCAAAGTTTCGTTGAGTTATATTTATCATAATTATTAATATATTTGGGCTTATTTTTTTAATCTTAGTTTTTACTTTTTATTTGCCATACTTTTTCTGTTTTCTTTTAAATTAAGTTTTTCCTTATTTGATTGTTTCTTCCATTACTTACATTAAAGTTTTTCTCTCAATATTGTTAACCTGTACTTCTCCCTCTCCTTTATGAACCACATTTAAAGGGGCCTCTAGTTCCAACAAGTCTGTAGTCTTACCTCTGTGATCTGCCTCCTCCCCCTTCTCTCCCTCCTGCTCTTGGAGGCGAAGCCCTCATCATCTTATGCATCAATTATTGCAGTTCTCTCTCTCTCTCCTTCCTTCCCTCCCTCCCTCTCCACTTCCATCTCTACTCTCTAACCCTTAACCTAACCCCACCTCCCACCCTCGAACCTACCCCCTTTGGCTTTGTCCATGAGTCCTTTATACATGTTCCTTGATGGCCCTTTTCCTATTATCCCCCATTATCCTTATCCCCCTTCCTCTCTGGTTACTGTCAGTTTGTTCTCTATTACAACATCTCTGGTTGCATTTTGCTTGCTTGTTTGTTTTGTTGATTAGGTTCCACTTATAGGTGAGATCACATGGTATTTGTCTTTAGATTCCACATATATATGAAATCATATGGTATTTGTCTCTCTCTGACTTATTTCACTTAGCAATATACCGTCTAGGTCACATAGCTGACATTCTTCACATGTAGTTATTAAGTGTTTCTGTGGATATTAATGAGAAATGTATATAATCAATAAAAGTTGAATATATACCTTTTTATTACAGCTACCTTTTGTATACTTTATATTAATTTTCATTTTTAATATTTTAATAATCTCATAGCCTTAATGAACATAGTTATTCTCTGTTTGATGGTCCAGGTGTCTCTACTTAGCCAGTAGGGGGTCCATTTAAGTTAGTTCCTTTATTCTCTTAGCACTGCCTTGAATATTTTTGAGAAATGAAAATCAGCCCTGCTGGCTGTCAAGTCATGGTAACCAATTTCTAACAAACGGTCATAGCCACAGAGCAGCTAGAGGAAAAAAAGATCTCTGAGTGATTATTGCTTTCTTACGGATAAAATTATTTCAGCATGAGCACAAATCTTAGAAGTCTCCTCTAGCTCCCTTTTTACGCACACGCCCCAAGCACTGTGCTCTTCCTTGCTCAGCAAGCTAAATAAATCGAAGTGTGCTCCTGATGGTCTTTGAGTTCCTGATGGTCTTTGACTCATGGATTTTGACGCCTTGAACGCCTCCTTGCTTTCCAGCAACAGCGAGATGTGTTTCAGACTCATCCTGAATTGTTCTGCCCAAGACATGGGAGTCAGTTACTCTTCAAAAAGATCTCATTTCTTCAGTGTATAAAAGCAAAAGATATGAAAATCTGGGTATTAGGAGCACACATGAGCATTAGTAAAGAGCAAAGTTGCTTCTGTTAAAAGTTATTGCCATCGGGCCACTTTTTTTAGCTGGGATATCTTTCACCTTTTAAGATTGTGGGTTTGCATTGATCTCTGCAGTCCCGCATGCCTTCTTGCTGTACCCAAGTTCCTTTTAGTCCGCGGCTTTATTAGGTACTAAGATTTTGCTCTCTTCACGTGGATTCTTGGAGGTTTGGGTCTGGCCAATCACCCACTGTCCTCCATCTTAAGTTCTCATTCATTCGTTCTCATTCAGGAGAACAAATACAGTCTTTAATTTTTATTAAAAAAACCATATTACAGAACATATTCTTTGGAGAAAAGGAAGATTCCACCTTCCTTCCTGTTACCTGAACTGAATCCAACACATATGTTAGATGAAAGAGATCCTTCTGGACAGGAAGTCCGATCCTGATGTTGCTACCATATACGAAGAGAAAGTAAAGGAGGGAGGGAGAGAGGGCTAAGTGAGGAGGAAAGGAAGAAAGGAAGAGCAATAGCAGAGGAAAAGGGGAGCAAGAACAAGAGAGAGCTAGTTTCTTACATGTAAAAAAAGGGCTTATAACATCTAAATAGTTTTGTCATCGTTGGGACTAATCCCATGCTGTCCATAAGGGCCAGACATATGTAAATGCTCATAAATGGCAGCTGGCAAGGATGTTTTGATCATACGTTTGAACATAGTTATCTTATACTAGCTAGGGTCAATTTATAGAACAAAGAGTTTCATCACAAGAGTATATAACTTAAATTTCTTTAAGATTTTATTTATTTATTTTTAGAGAGAAGGGAAGGAGAGACAGATAGAGAGAAATATTGATGTATAAGAGAGACATCGATCAGCCTCTTGTGTGTCCCCAACCAAGAATCCTGCCCACAACCCAGGCATGTGTCCTGACCGGGAATCAAACCAGTGACCTTTCAGTTCGCAGGCTCGTGCTCAACCCACTGAACCATAACAGCCAGGGCTATACCTTAAATTTTAATATGTATTTTCAAGCAGCTTTTTAGAAAACCTGTCATTATTTAAAATCTTTTCCATTCTGAGAAATGAACTCACTATTTTTATTACCACTTCTTTCTGAATTTAATCTTGGCAATGTCACTTATAGAATAATTTAGAGAGCCAAATAATTCTGAATTTGTTTTATTTTACAAAAGTAGCTCCTTCATCTGCCTCTGCCCCCACCCACCTCACCGTTGCCTGCTCCGTACAGGCAATTACTTTTAGTGCAAAATACTCAGTTGAGTATTTTAATATTTTCTTCCATTTTACTAAGTAATATGATTATGTTAGAAATTTTTGAGTTTTCCTTTTCATCATTATCTGTTGATTTCCTATATTAATTTTCTTTCACATCAATACTTCTCTTTCTAATCTCTCTCCCTATTTGTTACACACACACACACACACACACACACACACACACACTTCCCCACCCGCCCAGTATGAATCTTTACAATTTGCATTACATCAATATTCAGCGTTAACATTATTGTGACTGCTAATAGACTCCGCAGGAATTAGTCTGCCTTCGTCATCTTTGGAAGGCGCCCCCACCCTGGAGCTGTCTCCGCCTCCCCGCACTGCGCACCCCACTCCACTCAATGGTTTGTCCTCAAGCATTTCTCCAATCACATCGCTCTGCTCCTCAGACACATTTCACTCTGCTCAGCAGTCTTTGGAATACCGACGACTCTTCACAATCTGACCCACCTCAAACACCAACACGCACGCCCCCCAAACACTAAAGGAAGTGTCCCCAGGAACTCTGAGGATCTGTAAATACCATTTTTGCTTGGCATTCTCTTTAACATCAGTTCCTTCTACAATTACGTGCATCTCTCCTGTCTTCCAAAGCTCAAACCCACTTCTTTCAAAATATTTTTCCTAACATATTAATTTTCTTCCTGAGATAACTCCTCTAGTAGTCTTACTATTTGTATTGATGCTTAATCATGTTCTTCTTGTTTCTATAAATTCTTCAGGTTAGAGACTGTATTATTCATCTGTTTCTAACACTGGAGTTAGTACTTGGATGTGTCCTACACATGGTCTTCAGCTGCTATGATCAAGTCAGACCATATCGGTTATACCCACTAACTTTTTACAGTGCCCATGAAACTTCTGTGGGAAAACAGCCTATATTATTCCTGCCCATGATTGGGGTTCCGAGATGTATGTATATTTATGACTGTCTACAGTGTAAAGTGTTGGGACTGGGAGAAGATCCTGTTGTGGTTGTATCCCCCAAAGTTCATCCATTGAAGCCCTAGCCCCTAGTAGCTCAGAATTCGACCTTATGTGGACATAAGGATCTCTACAGAAAAAATAAAGTTAGAGTCAGGTCATTAGGGTGGACCCTAACCCAATATTTCTGGTGTCCTTATTTTTGTAAAAAAAGGAAATTTGGGCACAGCTATGCATAAAGGAATATGATATAAAGAGACCCGGGGAGAAGACGGCGTCTATAAGCCAGGGAGAGAATCCTAGAACAGACCCTTCCCTCACAGCCTCCAAAAGGAACCAGCCCCGCCAGCCCTTTGGTTTCACACTCCCATCTGTAGAAATGTTCAAAAATTAATTTTCATTCTCTAAGCCATCCAGTTTGTGGTGCCTTTGTGAGAACGGCCCTGCCAAAGTAATACGGACCTGGCACTTAATTTTTTTACCTGTTTGGAGAAGCAAAACCTCTTCACTCTGTAATAACTTTTTCTCTTTTCTTCTCAAGGTAAAGTCATTATTATAACATTTATGTATTTTATAACAACTTACATCTGTAGAACCATGCTACTATTTTTTTCCTGAACCAGAGTCATACTTCATTCAGATTTTCTTAGTTTTAACAGAATGTCTTTTGTTATTTTTTAAATTATGTTTATTTGGGTGACATTTTTTCCCCAAATCCCTTTCAGCTTCATTAATAGGTCACACTAGGGTAGGCAAGAAAATGATGCAGGAACGTACAATCACCAGGGCGACTGCTCTGTGGCATGCACAAGTGACTTGCACAGTGACTCTCAGTGGGGCCGTTCTTCCCCAACAGGGAAGTACCGACACAATCAGTCTGCATGATTCCCCTAGAGCAGCATCTTCTTGTCATGGACATGTGGATTTAATGTGAAGAATTTAGCCCTTCAGGGCAGTGCTGGTAGAAATGACATCTCTGAAGGAAGGACTGTGTGGGAGCAGGGAGTGCCAGAGAATTATTGGGGAAGTAGGGATAGAAACAAAGGCATGCCCCGGGGAGGGAAATGGCTTCTGTTTTTGATGCAACACTAGCCAGAGTATCAGCCAAGGCTACTTGTAACCTCATCAAAGGCTTCGGCTGAACAATAGACATAATAGCAGTTTGAGTAGAAGTATAAAAGGTAAAATAAGAGTTACACAAAATAACAGTTGTATAAGAAGTATAAAAGGCCATTAGAGTTGTTCTTGTCCAGAAGTGAAAATCCTTATTGATTCTACAATTGTGCACAACCAACAACACAAAAACAAAGACTTAGGAAAAGAAAAGCTACCTCCCTGGGTAGGGAAGTGGGGGAAAGTTTGATTTTCTCAGCAGAATATAAGAAGACAAAAGAAAACCTTTTACCATCTCATCTGGGGACCATCTTTCCCTGAGAGTCTTGGACCAGAACCATCTACATAAAAAATGAGATCATAACTTTCAAGGGGGGTATCTTTGAGCTCTCATGAAATTTAACCGCATGGGTGATAAACATGAAGATAATCACGAGGTTCTGGGTATTTTGGGAACCAAAAACGAAGAGAACAAGTTTAGGATCAGACAAGGAGGGAGAGCACTATGCCCAGCGGAGACCTAAGCATTACAAAATGGACTGTGTTTTTGGTCAAAGGGAAGGGGTGCAACTGTTTGTTCTGGATTGTCAGTTTCTGGATTGTGCCACAAGTGCAGTTAGTGAAGCACATTATTGCATTGTGGGGTTGCGGGCCTGTGGGCCTCGAGGATAGCCTACAATCAGAAGAACCATTTCTTTATTGCCGAGATGCCACCTCTGAGTCACAGACAACTCAAGGCAGGTTTGGCCTAGTGCAACTGTGTATCAGAAGTCTGTGCAGCCTCAGGCGCTGGAGGAGCCAGCAAGCCGAAGGCCTCGGGCTTCTGGGCTGGGAAAGGCTAACAGTAAGCTGAATCTGAACAAAGTTTGCAAAAAACCTAATATCAACTAAACACTTTTTATGATGTTGAATTTTATTTAGTCTTAGGAAATTCTGGTCTACACGAAATGGAAGCCTTCATGGGAAGAAAGTAAAAAGAAATTGCCCGTCGAGATCTATTATGAAAAAGAAAGTAAGACCAAGATGCTAAAATGGTCTGTGTACCTACCATTTGAGGATCCTATGGGAACTAGGTTTTTACTGGCAGAATACAGTAAAATATGATTGACTCCAGCTGCAAGCAATTTGAGACAATCTGGGAAGGACCTAGCTGGTAGAATTTCCATCGATTTTCACTGGAGCAGAATAAAGGAGTCTGACCTCATTTATGCTTTGAGGCAAAGGGGTGGGTGGGGAGACGCAGATGCAAACATTCCGAGATGAGCCGACATGAGAAAGAAGCCTCTGGATGGAGAAATTAAATCAGCACATACAAAGAACTCCTCAGAAAGGAGGGTCAGCTCATTTCACAGGAGATCTAACAGATTCGTAGGAGAAAATGGGCTTGAGATGAAATTATGTTGGTCAGAAATACACCAGAAGGGATGTTTATAGCATGGGATGATGTGATGGGAAATTTCTACTGCATTAAATATTTCAGGGGCTAATGAAATATGGAGGAAAGTCTAGTACTTAGATCAAAGAAGATGTAAGGCTGGCCTAAGTCAACAAGTAATTCCAGTGTCATTGAGAGCAGAGAAACAAAGATGATGTTACTATTTCCTGGGCTAGTCTATTGGAAAAGAGGAAACCCAATGAGTGATGGTTTGCGGAAAAAAGTCAGTAGTAGCAGGTGGTTTTCTCTAATTGGCCACTGTTTTTTCATTTGCTTTTTTTTATTTGCCAGACATTTTCTGGGGCCCCTCTGCCTCTTCGCCATCATCATTTCCATCTTTCCTCTGATGCTTTCTTATTCCCTTTCTGGAGCTTTTACACTTTTCATCAGTAACATCTTCAGGTTAATAGGGGGCTTCTGTTTTCATGGTTTGGCAAGCCAGGTAATATTTAAGTATGTAGCAAGGAAATGGTATCTGGCTCTCAGGGGTTACAAATGGACTTGCATTGTTGCTGAGCCTGGGGAATGAGACAGTCACAGCAGCTTTGGGAGCAGCATGCAATTCCATCAAAGGTTTCTTCCACGGCTGTAGTCAGTCAGCTGCCACTCTGCTTCGTTTTGCTTACGGTGGGCGGTGAGGCTTGTCAGAAAGTGGGACAAGGATAAAGACCCCGGGTGGCCCAGTCAGCCTCCAGGCCCAATAATTTCTGAGGGAGCACAGCACACATGAGCTGGCGGTGTCAGAGCATGTTTGCCTCTCTCCTTTTGTGAAATGTATGACATTCTTTCTGGTTGTAGATGGAGATTTACAAACTTTCTGAGTGAATCCTCTGAGTGCCAGGGGCTCTGCACAGATCCTGCTGTAGCTCTGCACAGGGGCAGCTCTTACAGACGTCAGTGTGGCCAAAGTGCAGGAAAGTAACTTGGCATAAACGACAGCGATACTGCCTGAGATACGGAATTTTTTTAACAAGTCGTTGTCTCGTCCAAAAAAGAGAGTGGAGTTCTGCAGAGGAAGGTCAGACATCTGTTTGGGGGTGTAGGGGCGGGGAGTGTGAGTGCTGAAGTACAAGGTAGCACATCAACCCCAGAGCTAGAATTTGGGTGCCACATTGAAAACTACAGGAGGGCAATTTTGGCTATAATCACATGCTTTCTTAGGAATCTTAATATTAGTTTTAGTTTGGGGCAGAGCCTGAAATTTATATACTACTTTTGTTGTTTGCTTGTTTTTTTTTAAATATCAGTCTAAGTAAGAGTTTCACTAAGTCTTGGGGACTAGAGAGCCGGCCAGATGTATCAGTCAAAAAAAAGGTCTTCCTGGTGGTACCATTTGTCCCTGCAACACCAGTTTCAGTCTGAAGAAAACTGCAGTGCCTGGCCATGATGTGAGTGATGTGAGTGCCTGAAGTGTGCCAGTGGCTTTTCCTTTGGGTGGAGTAAGCACTTTCTTCATCCCTTTCTTCATATGTCCTAACACACACACACACACACACACACACACAATATCTGTCCAGAAAAAGTCCAGCCAATTGTTAACATAACAAAAAGAGTTTGCGTGACATCGATGTAACCTAGCAACCAAGGAGAGTGGACTGGAATGCGCATGCGTGAACAATGATGACTTTACTGTACCAGTCAGTGGGGGCAGTAGACACCGTTGAGTGAGCATGTGTACTGTATGGCCATTGCACTCAAATGACTGTGCAAATAGAGCAACAAATCTGTATCAAATTTTGCGTTAGGCTTGAACATTCTTTCACAGAAACTATTTGGAGGATTCAGGAGGCTTTTAGGGATGTTGCAATGAGTGCAGCACATACAAAAGTGGGACACAAGTGCTTCAAAGATGGTGGAGAATCTGTTGAAAGCGATCCATATTTCAAAAGGCTTGCAACAAGCAGAACACCTGAGAATGTTGAACATGTACAGGCTGCACTCAACAAAGATCAGTGACTGACAGTGTGAGAACTAGAAGCTGATCCAGGGAATTCCAAAAACTTCTGTGTCTGAGATTTTGAAGCAGGATATTAACATGAAATGTGTCATAGCAAAATTCATCCCATGGCCTCTGCTACAAGAGAAAAGGAACATCGTGCTGCAGTTGCATTGATCAAATCAATGATTTGATTCAAATCATTTCCAGTGAACCAGATTTCAAGAAGGTCCTACCTTTGAAGGCGACCAAGACATCATTGTCCTATGCACAATGTTTCTTGAATCTTGTATCTTGTATTTTCTTCTGTAAATGTCTCTATTTTTCATAGTACATGGCTGGATACCTTCTGGACAGACCTCATATTCCTAGCGGTAGAATTGCTGGGTCAAAAGGCAGTTCCATTTTTAGTTTTCTGAGGAAACTCCATACTGTTTTCCACAGTGGCTGCACCAGTCTGCATTCCCACCAACAGTGCACTAGGGTTCCCTTTTCTCCACATCCTCTCCAACACTGGTTGTTTGTTGATTTTTTTACGATGGCCATTCTGACTGGTGTGAAGTAGTATCTCACTGTGGTTTTAATTTGTATCTCTCTAATGGCTAGTAATGTTGGGCATCTTTTCATTGGCGTGTGGACCCTCTGTATGGCTACCTTGGAGAAGTGTCTATCCAGGTCCTTTTCCCATTTTTGTAAAGATTTTATTTATTTATCTTTAGAGGGGAAGGGAAAGAGAGAGAGAAAAAAGTATTAATCTGTAGTTGCCTCTCTTGCGTCCCCTGCTGGGAACTAGCCTGCAACCCAGGCATGTGTCCTGACTGGGAATAGAACTGGCAACCCTTTGGTTCACAGGCCTGCGCTAAATCCACTGAGCTACACCAGCCAGGGCCCTTTGCCCATTTTTAATTGGATTGTTTGTCTTCATGATGTTGAATTATATGAGTTCTTTATATATTTTGGAGATTAAACCCTTGTCCAATGTATCATTGACAAATATGTACTCCCATAGCCATGCAGAATGTTTTTAATTTGATGTAGTCCATTTGTTTATTTTTTTCTTAATTTTTCTTGTCCTAAGGGATATAGTGGCAAAAATATTCCTATGTGAGAGATCTAAAATTTTACTGCCTATGTTTACCTCTAGGATTTTTATGGTATTACAACTTATATTTAAGTCTTTTGTCCTTTTTGAGTTTATTCTGGTGTACGGTGTAAGTTTGTGGTCTAGTTTTATTTTTTTGCAAGTAGCAGTTTAGTTCTCCCATCACCATCTATTGAAGAGACTATATTTTTATTTCATCGTATGCTCTTGCCTTCTTTGTCAAATATTAAACTACAATTCAAGAGAGTATGTGTATCCCTATGTTCATAGCAGAGCTATTTACAATAGCCAAGATTTGGAAACAGCCTAAGTGCCCATCAGCAGATGAATGTATAAGAAACTGTGGTACATTTACACAGTGGCATACTATGCAACAGAAAGAAAGGAGGAATTCCTACTTTTTGCAATATCATGGATGGAATTGGAGACTATTATTCTAAGTGAAATAAGCCAGGCCATGAAAGACGAATACCATATGATCTCACTTAAGAGAGGAATCTAATGAATAGAATAAACTAATGAACAAAATAGAAATAGAAGCATAGAATCATGGAATGGACTGACAGCTATAAGAGGGGAAGGATGGGCAGGGACTGATTGAAAGAAGGTGAAGGGATTAGTTAAAGAATGTGTATGAAGGACCCATGTACATGGACAACAGTGTGGGGATTGACTCTGGAAGTGGGAGGGGCTGGGTGGAGGGGGCAAAGGGGGAAAATGAGGCAACTGTAATGGCATAAACAGTAAAATATTAAAAAAACCAAAAAATAAAAACATGCCAAATCTTAAAAATAAACTGTTATAGTTAAAATTGAGGAAAGAGAAGATCTACATAATTGAAATAATTGTGTCCATAAGAAAATATTTTTTAATATTTAAAGCATGTAACAAATAAATTATTAAAATTTATAAGCAGTTTTTGTAATAAAACAGAGATTTGCTTTATATGTTTATATCTGAACCTGCAACAGTCATGTAATATCTACAAAATCTTGATCCTGTTGGTTTTCATCATGTATGTGCTCTGTTTTTTAACCCAGAGTCTGCAAATAGTAAGTTGGTGCTTAATAAATGTTTGCTAGTTTTGTGGATTACCAATTTGGAATGGTAAATTTATTTTTAAAGCCACAGTAAGTTCTATTTTTTCAAGTTTTTACAATAAAGACCAAAGTAATTTAATATGCAGTCATGAATTTCAGCTGAGCTGACACGCAGGTAAAGACCGGATGTTGAACTAATCCAGGATGTCACCCATCAGCTGCAGAGTGACACCGATACGGGTACTTGCTGTCATACCTGCAAGCTGAGGTTGTAGTGCCTGCACATTCCAAAATTATTATATTCCAATACTTTTCATGACTTTTAGAAAACATAATTTTATTGCTCATCTTTCCCAATAACTATTTTTCTTGATGTCTTTTCTCTACTACAAGTTGTATCTGTTCATAAATAACTTTTCTTTGTCCCCAAAGAATAGTTTAACATAGTGAAACACATCTAAAATGATGTCATCAATATTGATCAGACCTTTGTAGTATTTTATTAGAATTGGTGATGAAAATCTACTTCTATTAAATATTTTATAGTAAGTCATATTGATTTATTATTTTTTCCACCTATGGCATGTAAAATTGTTAATGAAGGCTATTTGTTTAGTTTGTCAGGCAACTTAAAATCATTTGCTATCTTTGATTAGGAAATGAGCACAGGAAAAATCATATGCCTGTGATGGATGTAGGAAGCCTTGCCGACCAGCCCAGGCCATCACTCACGTTCCCTGTTACAGAGCCCTTTATACATCAGAAATTTCGTACCAAGAGAAAGCTGTTAAATCTTAAGACTGTGGGAGCCCCCCCCAGCCACAAAAGACAGTGTATTTTATACCCCCAGCCTATGTAAGACATTTCAAACATCCCATTTAAAGTCAGGCTTTAATTCACCCCCAAATCTGCTCATTCCTTGTTAGTAAATGACAGCAACATTTGCCAAATTGTTTGGGCCCCCAGATTGAAGGTAATTCTTGACTCCTCTCTTTCCCGTAATGCCCACATCAAATCCAATAATCAATTTTATTTGTTTACCCTCTAACTAGATTCAAAATTAATTATTTCTTCTCTCCTCTGTAGCCAAAGTCCAGTCTTCTCATTTTCCATCTGCCATCACTCATCTGTCCTATTGCAACAGTCTTGACGCCAACCCACAATGATATCTAAGATTCAATCTCTTACCTAATTTAAGGCTTTTTCTCCCACTGTCTTTGGCCTGACTCAGTAAGAGTCTTCCTACAAGTCTTACTGACTCAGTAAGAAAGGAAACTTCACTATTGGTGTCTTCATTTACTCCCACCTTGCCTGTCTACCTCCCCTCCCATACTCTGTGTTCTCAGCCATCCCCAGAAAGGACACTAGTAGAGATAGGAAAACATGCAAAGAAGCCCTCAAGTGACTCTTCAAGGACCAAAAAAATTGGATCCAAGTGATATTCAGTTTAAAATATTCAGATAAAAACATAGAAGCCACTAGCTCATTATATCCCACCCGTGTGCCTCTTGTGGAAATAATCGGATGAAGAAGGAAGAAAACTGATGTTAAACAGAAAAGAAAAATAAGTATAAAATACAGGGATGACCTAGCCAGGCGGCTCAGTTGGTTGGAGCATCATCCTGTACACCAAAAGGAACACAGGGAGATTTGCTTCTAGGCCGTGTTTGGGCAGTAGAGACTAGGAGCTAGATTGCAGAAGTTAAAAAGACATGTTAATTGAGTCTAGTTTATAAACTATGCTTTTAGTATGATTTGACAGGAGAAGGGGTGAGAACAAATACAAAGTAAATGTAAACAACAGCAGAATCAAGCAGTTTCTTATGTTTAACGGATTCCTATAAATGTCTGAATGGGTATGAAACTAAACCTGTAGCTATGGGAGCCTGGGGATAATCTGGAGTGACGGGGAGTCCAGGACAGTGGGGGTGTTAATGAGACACGCAGGGAAGGGGTCCGGAGCCCTCTCAACAGAAGACTGTAAATGAAAAAGATGGAAATCACTTCTCCGATACCAGAGGGAAGTGTGAGAAAATAGATTGGGGGACAGTGTTCTGTGCAGGGAGCAAACGACAGCTAGTTTGGGCCTTGTGGAGAGTAAGGAGTTTTTTAATGTGATTAACCCCACCCCCCATGTCTCAATTTCCTCCTGTCTACAATGGAGCTTAAATAGTAACCAGCTCATAGGGTGCCTGTGATGGTTAAATTAGTTAATGGGTGAAGAGGCTAAGAACTGTAGCTAATGGGTAAAGAGGCTAAGAATTGCATAGTAAGTGCATATTAGCTGTTATGATTCAATTTTATAATTTTCCACAACTGCAAAATAGTGATTTCTGTCATGATGACTTACAGTTAATAAAGACTTACCATATACAAGACATTTTAATGAAAATTATTTTACTTGTTTTTCTCCACAATTCATTTAAGCCCCAAGCGATGTCATTTTCATACTGTACAGATGAGGAAACTAAGCATCCCACAGTGGCTTGTCAGGTTTCATATGACTAGAAAATAATAGAGTCATGACCCAAACGCAAGTGTCTTAAATCCAAATTCTACAGTTTTGACTTCCTTTCTAAATAAAGGAGAACTTCTGAACAGATCTTCACACTCCTCACAGAACTTCAAGTACTTGTGGTCATCACCAGACCAAAGATTAAAAAAAATACAACTCATCTTCAACAAATTGAGCATCCTGTCTTCTGTTGCCTCTTGCTGAAAGATGAATATAAAATCATATCCTTCATCTGCTCACAAAAATAGTAGTCTAGACTCTAACTATCCTGCCCACATTTAAGGCAAGAACAAGGGAAAAATGATACCACCTGCTCATTTTAACAGAAAACAAAGTTTTCCCAAAGCTCCCACTGCCTCTCCCTTTACATCAGAACTGGACCCCGTGACCAAGTCTAGACCTGAGGTCAGCTGGGAGCGTGGAACCACAGGCCTACCTAGGGCTTGGCACATGCTGATGAGTAAGAAGGGGGAATGGATACTGGACAAGCAACTAACAGTGCCAGTTGCAAATACTGGCACAAGGAAGAGAGCTGGGTTCCATAGGAGCAGCCTGTAAGAGAACAAAAATGAGGGCAGTAATGGACTGAGAGCCAGGACCCATTCCTATATTCCAGACATCAGAAAATGAAATTATTCTGAGACTTCAGAAAGGTGGCAGGGTTGCCCTATTAATATTAGATTTCTCGCTAACCCTGGGAGAGTATCACACTTAATTTTTCTTGGGAAATAGAGTAACATGGGGTTTGTTTGTGGGTTTTTTCTTTGCACTCCAAGCATGTGGAACAACCTACCAACTACATTTGCCTTCTGAGTTCTCTCTTGCTCAGAAACACTTCCCTTCAGAAACACTGGCATTTTAAAGTAGCCTTCAACAGAACCAAGAGCAGTGAATCATGTGGAATTCTCAAACCTCTTGGCAATAACAGCAGGGAAGAAATTTCTGAGTACAGATGGTAGCTGAGGACAAAAAGAATTGAGCATCATCTGAGAGTGTGACCCTTGGGCTGTGTACCCAACTGTTTGCATGTGGGCATCTGTGGATCCTGGGAAACCATCGCAAATGCACATTGGGATGGAATTAAAAAGATACCCCCTTCCATCTGGTTTGCTCTTCCCTTCCCAGACACTGGGGTGGGCTGTTGTAAGAGGCCCTTTCATGATGTTACCTCGAGTTCTTGTCTGGGGCTTGGAGACGGGCTGTTTCCATGCACAAGTCTCCCCACCAAGTCCTCTCTTTGTCCCCTCACCCCAGTTCACCACCACCTGTCCCTGGACTAGATTACAAGTAGGTAAGGTGGCAGGGACAATCTTCTTTCTAGAAATGGCACATTTCTTATCTCATAAATGAAAGCATGGCAGTTATTCAAAATATATAGTTGCATGTCTCCCAGAAACTAAGTAAAAATATTTTATATATGTAAAGATATGAAAAATCTAGCTAAGTCTTTAGAAAACAATAACTACTTATCAAGTGAAAACAGACTCGTTCCAAATAATTTCAAAAAGTCTACTCTGCTTGGACCCAGTTCTCCCGTGCCAGGGCCTGCCTTTTTTCCTACCCAGAGCTACCTTCCTCTTCAAGCCTCAGACCAGACCCTGGCTTCCTTGCCCACCATCCTCCTCACTTGTCATCTGACAGTTATGCAACTATGGAACAAGTGCTCTGTCATTGTTCTGGGGTGCTGGACTCTGTGAACAGCCATCGTGATTTATCCCAAGCACATACTGCCTATTTTCACCGTGACTTACATTTTTCATCCAGGCCGCCCCAGTGGGTGGGCAGGGCCCACGGAGGGGTGGAGCAGGAGGCTGGATAGCTCCCCATGGGAGATGGCCGTCACCAGCACGTGGAGCAGATGGAGCCTCTCTTGGAGAATCTCCAAATTGCCCAGCAGGAAAAAATCTTGTAAAATTTTTGGACTTCCTGTAGCTTAGAAAGGACAAGGTCATCTATCCATTGGATTTTGTTATGAAAAGTGAAAGTGGGGATCCCCAGTGACTAACTGGCAAGGTAAAGACATTTCTGAATTCTCAAAAATGACCCTTAAATACCATGTAAAAAACAAAGAGAAATAAAAATCCTTCATGGCCTAGATGCTAACTCTAATCACAGGCCATCCTATATGAAGATACTGTTATCTTCATCAGAAGACTGATGAATGTCAAATGACACAGCAGACCCCGAGGAGAAAAGTCGGCTCTAAGTCCCTAATACGATGGAGGGATGAGGAACTTCATGAGATGCAGCCAATTTGACCCCAAGTTACCCAGGAAACCAATACACTTATATTTGATGCTGTTGACCAAAAACCAACCCACCAACCAACCAACCAAACAAACAAACAAACAAACAAACATTGAACAACCCACACAGAAATGTCATTTGTTTCAACCTAAATACAAAGGATAGTTAAGTTAGACCGTTGGGTTCTCCTTCACCCCAACTTTAGCAGAGCCAAATAATCTCTGGAGAAAAAAATAAGGTACTTTCAATCTCATGCATATTTAGCAGATAATGATTAACATCTGCTATGTTGGCAGATGGAGATTCATTTAATGACAGTGAAACCCAAATATGGCTGTGTGGCAGGTAGTGGTTGGAGGAGGCAGAGGCAAAGTGCGGTGTCTGCGAGGAAGACCAGTTTGGGGCCAGTGGTACCGCCAGCCCAGGACATTCGGTTCATGTGACTGCAGGGTGGGGTGATGCCTGGGGATGCTGTGGAGGCTCAGAGTCATCATTCTGAACATCACCCCTCACAATCTCATGTGCCTGGATTGCACTGGATAGCTTCAATGGTAAATTTACAAATCAGACTATGTGAAAAGATAAGTCACACATTGTGGTATTTGAATGTTTTCAAATTGCACATCTAATAAAAGACTTGTATCCAAGACAGCACCTAAAGAACACTCAAAATAGTCTTTTGGGCCCTCCTTTGTAGGTAACTCTGTCGTTTCCTCTTGCCACTTTTAAGATTCTCTCCTTATCTTTAATCTTGGGTAACTTAATTATGATGGGCCTTGGTGTGTTTCTCCTGTGGAGGGTTATCAGTGAGGAGGGGGAGGAGGAGAATGGGGGAAAAGTACAGAGAATAAGAAGCATAATTGGTTGGCACAAAATAGACAGGGGGAGGTTAAGAATAGTATAGGAAATGGAGAAGCCAAAGAACTTATATGTACAACCCATGGACATGAACTAAGGTGGAGGGGAGTGCTGGAGGGTTGGTGGTGGGTACAAGGCAGATGGGGATAAAGGGGAGAAAATAAAATTGGGACAACGGTAATAGCATAATTAATAAAATAGAGTTTATAGAAAGATCTCTCAAAATACAGTAAGAAAACAACTCACTTTTTAAAAGATTGGCAAAAGATTTGAAGAGCCACCTCACCAAAGACATATGAATTTCAAATAAACAAATGAAAAGCATCATTTGTACAGCATCATTAGTGTTAGGTAAATGGAAACCAAAACAATAAGATATCACTACAGACCTATTAGAATGGCTAAAATTTAAAAGACAGACCATACCAGGTGCTGGGGAATGGGGAACAACTCAAACTGTCGTACATTGCTGTCAGGAATGTAAAATGGTGCGAACACTTTGCAAAGCACTTCAGCAGTTTCTTAGAAAGCTAAAAGTGCACTTCCCATATAGCCCAGCCATTGATTCCCCTCCTAGGCATATGCTGCAGATGAATGGAAGCGTGTACCCACACAGAGGCTTGCTCGTGGACGCTCATGGCAGCTCTACTTACAAGAGCTGAGACCTGGAAGCAACCCACATGTCCAGGAACAGGTGAAGAGATAAACAATTTGCTATACATCTATTCAGTGGCTACTACGTAGCAGTAAAAAAACTATTAATACAGGATATAAGTTAAATAAATCTCAAAATAACTATGCTGAATGAAAGAAGTCAGACAGAAAAGGAAACATACTGTAGAAATCAACTTGCATAAGGCTTTAGAAAATGCAAACTCTTCCACAGCAACAGAAAACAGACTAATGGTTGCCTAGGGGTGAGAGAAAGGGACATGAGGAGACTTTGGGAGGGTGGTAAGTACGTTCATTATCTACGTTCAGGGGTATATATTATGTCAAAACTTACCAAATGTTACACTTTAAATGTATACATCTTATTGTGTACATTATACCACAGAAAAGCTGTGATAAAAAATGAGATTCTATTAAACTGAGATTTTTATTGTCTCCCTTTGCTTCCTTTAAAAATATTTTAGAGTGGTTCAAAACAAAACACACGCCTAGAAAACTGTCTTAAACCACAGCAAGCCATAATAGGAAAGGTTAGTGTTGATGCTGTTAACACTCAAGGTTGTGCTTCCTGCAAGTGAGCACTGGGTTTGCTTTTCAGATCCTTGAGGACTGAGGATAAGAGGAGGCAGGGAATGCAGCAGGTTGCACCATTCTTATTATGTCATAAACAGAAGCATTCCAATTATTCAATAGAGAGTGACTTTTGAATTCCGAAAGGAATTTATCATTTGGAGGGACATCGAACGATTTAATGAGCAGTTTCTTTAACAGCAATCTCATAATAACAGCCAAAACCTTCTTATGTAGCTATTTCCTCAATTCAGACAAAGGACATAGCATTAATGTCTAGCCATCATTTAGGATTCTAATCAATATGGTCGGAAGGTAGCATTCTGATTTTTTAATATAAAATGGAATAGTTACACCCTTGCGTCTTTAGTTACACAGGCCTCCCGCGCTGGCGGATGCACACCTGGAGTCAAAGCCACTTGTATCTTGTCACTCGCCAATGTACGTACGTGACCTCGTCACTCTGACAAATCTGCTGTCCTCGCAGCATTTCCTCCAGGTGCAGGCCCTGCTCCCGCGGATCCCGTGGTGCAGACCTCACTGGGCAGCCCTGCGCCGCTGCTGGGCACGATTGCTCTGAGCCTGCTCTGGGGGCCCCTGGGGCTCACTGGGCCGCTTACACTGCTGCCCTCCAGCCTCCGAGAGGCCGGACTTGATGCGCATCGTGAGACAAAGCAGAGGAGCCCACTCCGCATTCGTCTAGCATGTTACACTGTCACCAGGTCCGCTGGGAGCCACTGCTTTGCAGACCTTTCACTGGAAAAATGTTGGGTTGGCCCAAGTTTGTTCTTTTTTTTCCTGCACGATGGCTCTAGTAGTGCTTAGTTGTCTTTAACTTCATTCCGAACAATTTCGTTAGATTGTATTGTGACAGCTGTCATGTCAGTGTGCATTTAAAAACCTTATCATCAAAACTGGTGAATTTTTGTGCAACCATTTTAATATCGAAGTGGAAGAAGATACGAAACATTTTTGGTGTGCTGTGTTTTATTATTTCAGGAAAGGTAAAAGCACAGTGAAACACAAGAAAAGATTTGTGTGGTGTATGGAGAAGGTGCTGTCAGAAGTGGTTTGCGAAGTTTCTTGGTACTATTGACATTTTGGTCAAATAATTCTTTGCTGTGGGGCTGTCTTATGCACTGGAAGGTGCTCAGCAGCACCCCTGGCCTCTACCCACTAGAAACCAATAGCAGGAGATAGGTGACATACTCAAAATATCCAAATCAATGAGGATTGGGGAAAATAAAAAAATGTCTCTACTATTTTATGGAAAAAATGAAATGCACTTTCTGGGCAACCCAATTCTTTCCGTTTCTGCTCACAGCCCTCTCTCTCCCCAGGTCTGGCACTTGCAAACATGACGCTAGGCCCGGGACAGAGGGAAGTGATGTACCCAGAAGCAGACCTCCAGCGTTCACACCTGGGTTGCCTGGCTCCTTTCTCCCCCGGGATGAGTTCTCTCCTAAGAGGCCACTCACCCCACCTCCAAGTGGAGTTTGTTTGTATCCCCTGACTAGTCTCCATGAATGCCCAGTCCATCCTCCAGTCCACGCAGTTAATGCAGGGAGCACCAGTGGTCCTCAAACTTTCTGGCAGGTTAGAATTGTCTGGACACTTCTGAAAAAAAAATCACAGTGTTCAGGGCACACCCAGACTAGAAGAGCTTGGATGGATGCCAGGCATCAGTGTTTTTTGGACAGTATCCAAGTGGTTCTGATGCACAGCCACGTTTAAGGACCTGTGGTCTAAGGTCCTCAGAACGGACCTTAGAATGGTCCTTGAATCGTGGGGTTTTTTTTAAAGAAAGCAGTACCTTTGAATGCTCTAAAACCTAAATGATGGCCCAGGGATCTCAGGTGCCTGCCACATCCTGGAGAAGAATAACTACATTTCTTATTGCCTCCTTCTGTAGTGACCAGCACAGTGCAGAAGCTGAAGTTCATGCCACAAATGCAACAACAATTCTCTTTTGTCTCCTGAGACAAATGAAATTGAGAGTTACCTGACTTGGCATGGCAGTCTTCTCATCCTCAACTTTGTGCCCTTTATCATAAATTCTTCATCTAAAAGTAAGGGGGCTGAGAAATACTGAATAGAACCAAATGCAAATTAAAAAGTTAAAACTAGAGACTGTGAAGAGTCTTGTTATAATATGAAAAACAAATTTTGTGCTCAAGTAAAACACACACCAAGAGTCACTTACTCCCACCTTTGCTTTCTGCTGTTTGTTTGTTTTGTGCTGAAATGATGTTTTGTAAAGAAAGCATATTTCAGACTCAGCCCTCCCAGGAAGTCTTCGACATTTTCTGTTTAAATGATGGCACTTACAATGATGGATCAATTTCAAAGAGGCAACATCAAGCTCATCTCAGTTTTACTTGGGTGTTATTATTCATGAAGCCCTTTCTGAGCTCTATTCAGGGATATCTGTAAACCGTTTCCAAAGACCCGGGACCCCCACTGTAATAAACAAGTCATTTACATGAGGAAATGAAAAACCTGCCAGGTCTGCCAAATGAAGGCAGGCACGGCTGAGCAGAGAAGGATTGATGCAGCGAGATTAGACAAGCCTGAATGCTGGGTTAAAAGACATCAAATTTGCCAAGTTGTGGAGAATATACCAACAATCAACAGGAATGGATGTTAGTGTCTAGAGGTCATGTTGAATTGTGTTTTTTTTTTAAGAAAGCAGTACCTATGAACGCTCTAAAACCTAAAAGTTGGCTAAATGATGGCCCAGGGATCTCAGGTGCCTGCCACATCCTGGAGAGGAATAACTACATTTCTTATTGCCTCCTTCTGTAGTGACCAGCACAGCACAGGTATCTGTCTGGCTGAAATACATACAGATTTCTGGCCATCTGTAGTCACTGGCAGCCCCATTCTCCCCTCAGCACCTGGGAGAACAGCTCTGGCCCGATACGTAGCAGAGGCCGCTCAGCCAGGGGCTGTGACTTGTTCCACCCACCTGTTCTGGGCCAGGCACTCTTCCAAGCACTTATCAGTGTGAGCTCATTCACTGCTTACAACAGCTCTCCCCATGAGGTAGGTACCGCTGTGACCTCAGTGCTACAGATGAGGAATATGAACCACAGGGAGGCTGAGTAATGTGCTCAACGTCACGCAAGGAGTTTGTGTGGAGGCAGGATTTGAACTCAAGCTGGCTTCTGACCTCAGAGCTCTTTTCCTGATGACCGTTCTACTTGGCTTTTCTGGCCACTGTGCGACCCAATCATGTCTTGCTGCAACAATTACATGATTGTTTAAAAATAGGTCTGTGCTGTTTAAGTGTCTTTAAAATAATTATGAGGGAAAAATCGCAGGGAGAGAAATTTGTTTCTTTTATATCTTTATCCAAAGGCTACAGCAGTGGATCTCAGAGTTTAACCTCCATTGGAACCCCCCCGAAGAGCTTGATGAAGCACAGATGGCTGTGCCCTTGGAATCTCTGAGCCAGCGGGTCCGAGTGGGACCTAAGCAGGCGCATCACCAACGCACTCTGGAGGGTGCTGGTGCTGATGCTCTGGGGACCGCGCTTTGAGAACCACTGGCCTTAAGTGCTATTTTTAACTGTTGAAATACATTAGACTGATATACTCCTGGCTGTGAAAGAATTTCATTCCAATTCATTTTTATATCATTGGGGAGAAGGGCAATCCTCCTGAAAAAAAGTAAAACAGAAGTGTATGCATAAGGTTCCGTGCAGATTGAGAGTGAAGATACATGGTTTTCTTAGCTTTCCTATTTCTAAGAAAAAAGACAGATTGAAATCAGTGAATAAACCAGAAAGAAGTTTCAGGGGCCCCTGGGATGGGCAGGCCAGGCTCTCAAGGAGCCCGGGTGCTGACTGGGCACAGCCCCGCGGGCCACGTGGCACGGCTAGAGGGACTGACCTGTCCCTCAGCACTTGAACCCTTTTACACATGTCCCGTATGTCACCTGGTCAACTAACTAGTACATCATTATAACTGACGGTCACCCCTTGTTTTAAGAGACACTGCATAGGTAAAATATAAGCGATCCAAATGCATGCTTACATTTAGTCTCTCATCAATGAAGCAATATTATCTAGAATTTTGTTACATACCTAACACTGTGCTAAGGACCCAGCTGGCACCAACCAAGTACAAAACATGACCTTGGCCGGCAAAAAAAAAAAAAAATCACAGTGTAGCTGAGAAGGCAAGTCACTCTCATTGAAACAGAAAAAAATGTGCAGATATCAGAAGTGAGAGTGATGCTATTCATAATTTACAAAACAAATCCTGGTTTATAGTAACATCATTTTATTTATTTATTTATTTATTTATTTATTTATTTATTTATTTATTTATTTATTCATTCATTCATTCATTCATTCATTCATTCATTCAACAAATACAAATTGGGCCGAGTGCTGCACTACACCAACCCTGGGAATAAAAATGAAGACATGCTCCTTGACAATAAGAAGTTCACAGTCCAGAAAAGAAAGGCCCTTAAACACTCATTTACCAAACAAACATGATCAGAACCATAACCAGTAACGGAGACCCAAACTGGACACTATTCATAGGGAAGGTGATCCTGGGCTGAGGTGTGAAAGGTGAGTGGGAAGCTGTCAAGTGTACAAGTTGTGCACTGGAGAGGACTCAGCGTCACCCAGAGAAGCAGCCTGTGCAGGCCCCTGGAGGAGTCACGCAGGGGGACACGGCAGGTGGCCACAGAAGGGAGGGGCAGGAGAGGTGCTCACCAGAGGGCTTTGCATGCCATGAAAGACCAGACTTTTTCCAAAAGTAAATGCAAGTCATCAAAGAGTTCTAAGTCAATTTTATATTTTACATAATATTCTGGGAGACAACTGTACTTACCAACAAAAAAATAAAAAAAGAATAATGTAAGCAAACAAACAAAACAGAAATAGCCTCACAGACACAGAGAACAGAGTAATGGTTGCCAGAGAGAAGGGGGTTGGGGGGCTGGGTGATAAAGACAAAGGGGCTGAGAAGTTCAAGTTGGTAGTTACAGAATAGTCATGCGGATGTAAAGTACTGCATGGGGAAATAGTCAATACCATTGTGATAACTATGTGAGGTGCCTTGTGGGTACTGGGAAGATTGGGGGATCACTTTGTAAAGCATATGATTGTCTAACCACTATGCTGTACACCTGAAACTAATACAAAATGCTATTAAAAGTAAACTGTAATTGAAAACAATGTCAGCCATCCAAAGATTATGTTAACTCATCATTTTTGAGAAAGCAACATGTTTCAAAAGTTTAAAACCCATTTTGAAAGCGGAGGCTTGAGAGTCTTGTGTGGTAACAAGTAACACTTTATTGCAAAGAGACTCAGCCTAATATCCCAAGGCTTGTGTTTAAATAATAGTGGTCTACACAGTCAGGACCCTTGCCAATTAAGATCTTACCAGTTGTAAAATTCTAGAACCTGTCATCTCGACTGGTCTGAGAAGGACTTTCTTTCCTTCCCTCCCTCCCTTTCTTCCCTCCTACCTTTCTCTTTCTCTCTCTCTCTCTCTCTTTCTTTTAACTAGTAAAACTACTTCAGCCCTGGGAAAACTTGGTAAGATATAAAATTAAAAATCCTAGGGAGGAAGAAGCATAAGAATGTATGATAAAATTAGAATTCATCTTGATTTGAGCACTTTAGTAAACAGTTTAAAGTGAAAGTATTATAAAAAATTTTAGTACATTTTATTGACTATGCTATTACAGTTGTCCCACTACCTCCTTCATTCCCCTCCACCCTGCATACCCTCTCCCACCCACATTCCCCCCTTTAGTTCAAGTCTATGTGTCATAAGTTCTTTAGCTTCTACATTTCCCATACTATTCTTGCCTTCTCCCTGTCTATTTTCTATCTACCATCTATGCTACTTATTCTCTGTACCTTTTCCCCCCCTCTCTTCCTCTCGCTCCCCTGTTGCTAACCCTCCATGTGATCTCCATTTCTGTGGTTCTGGTCTGGTTCTAGTTGTTTGCTTAGTTTGTTTCTGTTTTTGTTTTAGTTGTGGTTGTTAGTAATTGTGAGTTTGCTGTCATTTTACTATACATGTTTTTTATCTTCTTTTTCTTAGATAAGTCCCTTTAACATTTTATATAATAAGGGCTTGGTGATGATGGACTCCTTGAACTTGACCTTATCTAAAAAGCACTTTATCTGCCCTTCCATTCTAAATGAAAGCTTTGTTGGATAGAGCAATCTTGGATGTAGGTCCTTACCTTTCACGACTTGGAATACTTCTTTCCAGCCCCTTCTTGCCTGCAAGGTCTCTTTTGAGAAATCAGCTGAGAGTCTGATGGGAACTCCTTTGTAGGTGATTGTCTCCTTTTCTCTTGCTTCTTTTAGGATTCTCTCTTTATATTTAAATTGGGGTAACTTAATGATGATGTACCTTTGTGTGTTCCTCTTTGGGTCCAACTTCTTTGGGACTCTCTGAGCTTCCTGGATTTCCTGAAAGTCTATTTCCTTTGCCAGATTGAGGAAGTTCTCCTTTATTATTTGTTCAAATAAGTTTTCCACTTGTTGCTCTTCCTCTTCCCCTTCTGGTACCCCTATAATTCAGATGTTGGAACATTTAAAGATGTCCTGGAGGTTCCTAAGCCTCTCCTCATTTTTCTTTGAATTCTTGTTTCTTCATTCTTTTCTGTTTGGTTGTTTCTTTCTTCCTTCTGGTCCACTCCATTGATTTGAGTCCCAGTTTTCTTCCTATCACTATTGGTTCACCTGTGCATTTTCCTTCATTTCACTTAGCGTAGCCTTCATTTTTTTTAATCTAATTTGTGACCAAATTCAATCAATTCTGTGAGCATCCTGATCACCAGTGCTTTGAACTGTGCATCTGATAGGCTGGCTATCTCTTGGTCACTTAGTTGTAGTAGCTCTGGAGCTTTGATCTGTTCTTTCATTTGGGCCATTTTTTTTTTTTTGTCAAGCCTGTTATGGATGAGGGGTGGAGCCTTAGATGTTCACCAGGGCTGGGCAACCCAGTTGCTGGGTTGTGATCCTGCATGTAGGGGCGGGGTCCAAGAGGAAACAATGGTGCTTGCTCTGCTCTCTGTCGGATTTCAGTACCTGCCACCACTTCCCCCAAGCAAACTGGGCCTTTCTGGTGCTGGTTCTTTGGTGGGTGGGCTTGTGTACATTCTAGGACCCTGTGGGTCTCTCCAGTGAATTCTCCTGTGAGTCTGGGAGTCTCTCCCTGCATCTCAACCCCCAAAGGTGGTTTTTTCTTTTTTTTAAATATATTTTATTGATTATATCATTACAGTTGTTCTATTCCCCCCTTCATTCCCCTCCATCCTACACACCCCTCCCCCACCATTCCCCCCCTTTAGTTCATGAACACATGTCTCAAGTTCTTTAGATTCTATATTTCCCATACTATTCTTGCCCCCCCCTTATCTATTTTCTACCAACTGTCTATGCTACTTATTTTCTGTACCTTCTCCCCCCTTCTCCTTCTCCCACTCCCCTGTTGCTAACCCTCCCTGTGATCTTCATTTCTATGGTTCTGCTCCTGATCTAGCTGTCCTCTTAGTTTGCTTTTGTTTTAGGTGTGGTTGTTAGTAACTGTGAGTTTGCTGTCCTTTCACTGTTCATCTTTTTTATCTTCTTTTTCTTAGATAAGTCCCTTTAATATTTCATATAATAATGGCTTGATGATGATGAACTCTTTGAATTTGATCTTATCTGAGAAGTACTTTATTTGCCCTTACATTCTAAATGAAAGCTTTGCCAAAGGTGTTTTTAATCAGTGTTTTGAGGATTTATTTCCCTGCACTGGGACCCCGGGTTGCACCATCTGTCTTTCTTCCTAATTTCCCCTGGTTTATCTGCATAGGAATGTGGGACCACCTGGTCAGCCACCTTGCGTGCAGTGCCTCACCTCACAATCACTCCCTTGCTGGGTCTGCCTGTTGCCACCCTGTGCCTGGGGTCTGCCGGCCACCACCTGTGCACCCGGGGTCCACCCGCTGCTGTCTTGCATGCCCGAGGTGCCTTTTGAGCCCAGTGCCACCGCTTTTTGTGCTGAGACTACTCTCTGTCTGGCTGCCCGACTACCCCCCCCCACCAGTCTGGATGCATGTGTCTATTTTATCTCCTTGGTTGTCTGACTTCCATACAGTTCCATTTTCTGTTAGTTCTAGTTGTTATTTTGTTTCTAAATTCTTGTTGTTCTTATTTTGGTTGTGCAAGAGGCACAGTGTGTCTACCTATGCCTCCATCTTGCCTGGAAGTCAAGTGAAAGTATTATAAAAAAATTTAAAGCATTGTTTTCCTACTCTTTCTTTTTCAGTCCCAGGTACTTTGGGAGCTGTGGGCTTTGGTGCAGATGTGGCCAAGTTCAAGAACTGTGCCATGCACAACCAATCCTGAAAATGGCACAGAAACAGCATCAAGAAAACCCAATCACAAAAATATGCATCTCTTAGGGGTGTAGACCCAGAGTTCCTGAGGAACATGTGCTTTGCCGAGAAGTACAATAAGAAGGGATGGAAGAAGATGCAGGCCAACAACGCCAAAGCTATAAGTTCATGAGCAGAGGCTATCGAGGCCTCGTAAAGCCCAAGGATGTCAAGCCCAAGATGCCAGAGGGTGGCAGCTACTAGCTCCATTGACTTGCCTACTTAGCTCACCCCCAACTTAGGAAATGTGTTTGTGCCTGCATCATTAAGGGTCTCGGTCTATAGGCCAAAGTCCAAGGCCAAGGTTCCAACCAAGCTCCAGGCTATGGCTGTGGATGCAGCTCCAGCTCAGACTCAGGCTTCCAAAGGTGCCCAGGCTCCTGTGAAGGCTCTAGAGTAGAGGAAGGAAGGACTGGTTGAACCCTGGGCTGCTGTCTGCTTGGGGTTATTGTCTTTCTGTGTTATTTGTACAAACAAACCTGAGGCAGAATCTGTCAATCAAAAAAAATCTTTGTTTTCTTTTTGTATTTTGTTTGGTTTTTCAGAAAATATATAAAATGCTAAGTCATAATTTTAATTAAACTATTTAGAACTTCTTACTAAATCAATTTACAACCAAGTAGTTTGGTGGCATCTAATTTGTTAGATTCCAAGTCCAGATATTAGTTATGAAACTAGTATGTGAAAAGTCAGAATAGTGATCGCTTAATCCTTGAGAAGAATGTTAATTTTTAAACAAAGTGATACAACAAACAAATTAGGCATTAAGTAGTAATAATGGCTATTTCTCTGTGTGTGCAGACAAACCAGGCATCAGAGAGTCTACCAACAGAGCAGAGGTGAGGGTGTCATAGAACTGCAAACAAGTGTTAAAGAATCATTCATCTACTATTTTTTGAGATGTTTCTAGTATAAAGGTTCTTCTCTGTAAACAGCTCATCATCTACATCCCCTTAGAACCTTGCGATTCCATGGTCTTGGCCATAAATAATTCGATTAGGAGAGATGATTTTGTTTCTCTTGGCCTTTCTCTACTGGTCACAAAATGGTGCCCTCAGGATCAGGCCTGAAAGAGGGGAAGGTGTGACCAGGAAGACTATGCTCAGAGCAGAAGATTGCAAGGCTTGATCAACTCGATCAGTCAGGATCTCTCTTTCCTGCCCTCTTCTGCCATTGTGCCTCTCTTTCTGTGGAAGAGAGCTGTTGCTATGTCTGGAAATTCCCACCCCCAACACAAGTTCCCAAGGGACATCTCCATTTGCCAGCTAAGGCATGTATAGGCTGCCATTTATATCTCTTTGGCTAGAAATGTAAGGGAGAAGAAGAAAGCAAGGATTTCTGTGGGCCATTGCCACTCTGAAAGAATGTGGGCTACTTACTAAGGAAGATAAGAAAAATGGACATTGAGTGACCAATAGCTATGTCTTCCACAGGAGTGATCAATTTCCCAAACCAGGTGCAATCTTCCAACTGGGGGAAGGAAAAATGGTACATGGAGGGAAAAACTCCTGGAGATATTTACTCAGGTGCGGACAAGGCAGATCGAACATTTGGCTGTGGGACGATGCAATCCTTTGTGATTTTTGGGTTGGCTGGTGGCAGATATACTTATCAGTCGTGCATTCTCAGAGCCCTTGACTTTATCTGCTTTCAGCAATCTTCCTCCCTGTATCCTCTCACACTTTCTTAATTTCAGAGGAAGAAAAGACCTGCTGTCTATTGAACTCATCCTCACAGTCTGCCCTGTGGACCTTATCGATTCCATCTGTACTGCATCCTTCTAGCTTCTCTGTGTGGCTCTTTTTCATTATCCCCATTTCTTCTTCTCCCCTATTTCTCTTCAGACATGTACATTTCTTCAGTAAAATATGAAATTCCAAGCCTGACATTTAATCCATATATATATTTATATTATTCTTTCTATCACTAAATACTTCACTTTTGTGGCTCATACCCATAGTGTCCTTTCTTTTTATGTCCCTAGAAATTTCAAGTATCCCACTTCTCTACCTTATTAAATCTACTCTGTGGGGGATACCCCAGATTTTTTTCCCATCCAAATTTAACAGATTTTTAAAAACTTCTATTATCATCTTCCAACTTCCTCTTGTAACAGGGAGTCTTGACCTTGTGCTCTTCCTGAAGGCCTTTCCTTCTGGATTTTTCTTTCTTTCACAGCTACTTTATTATTAGCTCTCCTTCTCTCTTCCTCAACCTGTAGATATCCTGGGGACTGTTCTTAGCTACCCTTTCTTCTGTCTTTAGAGAAAAATCACACAAACATTTCACTGTTCTTATGTTCTGTTGAAAGTGTAGCTGATGGAAATGGTGTCCTTTCATGGGGTCACACGAAAAGCATTTCCAGGTGCCCAGGCGTGGGAGGTTGGTAAGATTTGTTGGGGTAGTGATAAAACACTGCCCCCAGGTCTCAGTGTCTCATCTCTGTCTGTCCCCATGGAAATCCAGCCTTGTCTTCATCAAGCCCAGAAGAAGGGCCAGGATCCAGAGATTCTGTGCCATTGGTTTAGTTCATGCCAAAGCTTAGTCTCATTTAGTCTCTGTCCCCATGTGGCTTAACTTTATCTCATTTCCAGCTGTGTTCTGGCAAGTGCTGTGTTGCTGCACCCAGATTTATGTTGGAGACCATTCTTGGGCCTGCAGGGCTGCTACAAAGACAGAATACGTGCATAAATGGGCGAGGGAACATGTGTTACCCAGAGAGAGAGGCCTCTGTTAAGCTTTGATTCTATTACCTTGGGCTTTCAAAGTGAACATTTTCTTTCCCAATCCTTCCTGGGCTTGTGTTGGGCTCATGGTCTTTTTCCAATCTGGTCTTTTCTCCAGATTAGACACCTCCCATTTGTAGTCTCCATCATGGCTCCAACTGCACATGCCTCAGATTAAATGAACTGCCCCTACTCAAACCATCTGGCTTCTACGGCGCATCTACTCAGATGGGGAATTTACCATGCTATTTTTATTCCTCTCCCTTGGTAATTCTGGCTAATAACTGGTGACCGATTCTTCCTGCCTGCTTTGGGATTAGGTCCTAAGGATGGAGAATGTGGTGGTCCCTTGGGGGGCCTAGGAATGCTGCAACTTCCTAGTGAAGCAGGCTTAATATCTAATTCAGCTGACTATTTCATTGGGCTTAATGTCTGATTCCCTTTGCTCCCTGCCTTTATTAGTACTAACTAGCTGCTTATGCTGACAAAGTTCCCAGTCAATGTGCATCTCCAGTTCTCCTGCCTCTCCTCTCTTCTATGTCTACATCTGAATAGCCAACATTAAAGTCCCACAACCATTTAAAGCTGAATTCATTCCTCACGAAACCATTTCCTCTTCCCAGTGTCTCCATTTCTAACATTACGGCACAAAGTTTGTCAGCATGAGCTTTCCGATTGGACAAATGGAAATTCAGCTCTGGTACTTACTTGCTGAGGGACTTTGGGCAAATTAAGTAAGCTCCCTGCATCTCTGTTTTCTTACCTGTAAAATGAGAACATGTAGATGTGAGGGACTGGTATTCCTTGCATAGTTCTAGCTGATTACAAATATTTAGTTCTCTTCCCTTAGGTAAATGGGGAGGCTGCATGACCCTGCCCTACAGAACTGAGGTTGGTCATATGGCTTTGGCCAATGAAATGTGTGCAGAAGTGACAAGTGCCATTGCTGGAAAGAACCTTCAAAAGCTATGATCCCTTGCCCTCTGTCACCATAACCAGCAGTATTCCCAATGGTGACTTTTCTGTCCTTCTATAGCAAAAATATGTGAAGAAGAATCTCACCAATCCTTGATGGACGTGTAATGTTAGTGAGAAATACACCTGTGTTGTGTAAGCCCCTGAAATTTAGTTTCGTTTTGTTACTACAGGATAACAGAGCCTACACTGACTGTTACATCCCTGCACTAAGAACAAGACAGTGGTCCTTGACTTCTTGGAGCTTATAGCTGGATGAGGAAGATAACTGCTAGAAAGTAATTGTGTGAAGTTTTTCTGACTGTGACAGCTCTTGTCTTCTTCTGTCCTCACAATTTGGCCTTTCATACTGTCAAACGCTATTCGTTCTCCAACCAAAGACTTCTTTTTTTTTTTTTTTTTTTGCCTATTGCAAACAAATCCTTTCAGTTGCCATTAAAAATCTGTGTTTTCCTTAAGTGGCTCTCCAGCGTCAGCATGCACCAAAATCACCTGGAGGGCTTGTCACAGCACAGATTGCTGGGCTTCGTCCCACAGATTCTGACTCAGCAGGTCTTGGGTGGGGCCTGAACATTTGCATTTTCAAAATGTTCCCAGGGGATGCTGAGGCTGCTATTCCAAGAATCACACATTGAGAACCACTGTTTTACTGGTTCTGTTTCTTAAACAACTGGAGCACTCTCATCTTTTTTTATGCTACTCCTCAGGTACTCACTAATGAATGTGAGGTCTGGTTTCAGTCTTAAAGGGAATTGCTATTTCCATACCCTTGAGGGAAAGAATACTTGTGGCCACTTGGAAAGAAAAAACAGAGGGAAAGAAGTGGTGAAGTTTAGATACCCTGGGGGCTTTGTGATGCTACTGGAAGCAAAGGCAAACAAAACCCTCAAGCTGGATTCTGAGTCCATGGAGCAGTTCCGTGCAGCTTTTACTGATCAGTGAGGCGTGAGATAGGTTATGAGGTAAAACCTATAAGGGCTACAGGATTATCAGAAGGGTAGTAAAACCAACTCCCAATGAATTTATGGCTTAGAGCCAGCAGAAGACCAGCTCAATCCAACATGGTGACTAATTTCACCTTATAGTGACCTATAGCATCATTTTATGCTCATGGTAATGCATTAGCATGGTAAATGACACACGCCATGCCACCTGGATCAGAAACGGAAAGCCCATAAAAGGAGACAAAATGACTGACGGAGCTCCTCTGAGACATCTCCACCCCTTTCCCGGGAAGATACTGAAGGTTCCTCTCCCTTATTGAATGCCCTGCCCGTGGATTGAATGAACATCAAAACAGAAGTCAGCCTCACTAGGGAGAGGGGCTGCTCTCCCTGTGGAGTATCCTTCTGTCCGTGCCACTGCTCCTCACTTTCACTTTAAACTCTATGCGGCCTCATATTAGAGTTATTTCCTTCGCAAAGCCGAGAAGCCACTGTGGGTCACGGACCTTCAGGTCCCAGAATCCCCAGAACATTTGCATCAAGGGGCCCACGTTGACCTTGCCGAGATCTGATCACAGCAGGAAAAAATGGGGCTCCGCCCTCCTGGAGCACCACCCTCCCCCCCGGCTGTCTGCTCCCGAGACAGGGGCCACCTTTGTGGAAGGACGGGGTCATGTCAAAAACGGAGCATCTCCTGTGCACTGCAGCGTGTGGGTTTAGTCATAACACACAGGTTTATAGAGTTTCTTAGACAAAACAAAAGATACTGGGGCGATTTTCATTTCAAGTATAGATAGAAATCTACTGTATCTGAAATGTCCAACTCCTTCCTGCCATGCCTTTCAGAAGGCCAACTAGTGGTGCTCTTTAACCCTAACAGCTTCTTTTCCTTCTAAATTTTGTGATTCTTTGAAGAATAATAAAGATAACTCATTTTTACTACATCCCAGACACATGTTAATCCTTATATTACTCATTGTTATATTAAATCTTAACTTCAACACTTTGGTGTAGGTATTTTTACTGTCATTTTTATAGTCAAGAGCAGCCAAGGCCTGGGAGGTTACCGAACTGCTCAGCATCACCTGGTCAGTAACTGGTGGCACCGAGGCTCAGGTGCTGGCTGCGGGCTTGTCTGACCCTCTGCAGTTAGTCACCGTAGGTAATAGGTAACAAGCTCGGGTCGGGCTTACAATTAGAGTTGAAACCCCCTCCTTCCTATAAAAAACAAAAAAAAACAGGGTCCCTCAAGGAAGGGACACAAGAAAAATGAGTGGCGAAACTCTGTGAATGCGAAATATTTTATAAATTGATTAATAAAAACAAAAACCTACATTACACTTCTAAGGGGTTCCCCTTGGTATTTCCAGTGCCCACCTCACACCACATGTAGTTATCACAATAGTATTGATTATATTCCACATGATGAATTTCACATCCCTGTGATTATTGTGTAGCTACCAATTTCTACTTCTTAATCCCTTCACCTTTTTCACCCACCTCCCCCGCAACCATCCGTCTGTTTTCTGCATGTAAGTGTGTTTCAGTTTTGTTTGTCCATTTACCATATTTTGCCGTGTATAATGTGTGCCCACTCTTTTTTACCCCAAACTTGCAGGAAAAAATCTTCCATTTTAATTTTTTAATTTAATTATTTATTTATTTGTATTTAGATACTTGTTTCTTGTGTTATAAAGGGTATATTTTGCATATGGATATCGTTATTGTTTTCTAGAGTTATACTTTTAACACATAAACAGAAATAAAAGAATGAAAAAAACATTCATAGAGGTATGGAATTAGTACTACCCAGGTATAATGCACATCCTTATTTTTCCCTCAAAAATTTGGGCAAAAAGTGCACATCATACATGGTAAAATATGGTATTTTGTTCTCCACATTCCACATACAAGTGAAATCATATGGTATTTTTATTTCTCAGTCTGACTGGTTTCAGTTAGCATAACACCCTCTCGGTCCATCTGTGTTTTTGAAAATGGTAAGACTGTTCTTCTATGGCCTAGTCATTTTCCACTGATCATATGTACCACTTGTTTTCTATCCTCTCATGTACTGGTAGGCACTGGGGTTGCTTTTGTATCTTGGTCATACATAATGATGCAGTGAATGCAGAGGTGGATATATTCTTTGAATTTGTGTTTTGGATTTCTCTGAATACGTTCCCAGAAATTGAATCATTAGGTCACAGGGCAGTTCCAAAAAATGGTGAATTTTCATTTTCAGGCTTACGGCAGTGATTCCGATACTCCTGCTCTTACTTGAACTCCTCTCTGATGTTTTTGATTAAGGCCCAGACCCCCACATATTTGCCAAATAACTCAGTGAGATATTTCAGTGAATGTTAGGCCCATACCAATGTGATGGTGGAAGATACTGGTTTAGGGAATATTCTTCCCCAACAACAATGCCTTTTTTCAAACATCTTCCATTTATCACTAGTTTCCTCTATTTTCTGCTTCTGTGGCACCTTGTGGGCATCTGTGGGTGTTGCACTGTCTATTCTCCTCTGCATACAACTGGAATCCCTATTTAAAAAACAATTTTCTACATTGATAGGTTTTAATCAATCTTTTAATGCTCTCTTCTTATTTACTCAATGATCTTTTCCTGCTGAGATTATTTTAATATAGTGATTACAGTTTAATTTTTGCTATTTCTAATTCATTCTTTTTACATTCTTTTCTGTTCTTGACTAATAAGTGCTTGCTTTTGTTGCATAATTAATTTTTCCTGGTGTGTGGATATTAGTCATTCCTTTATTTCTTTCAGGATTGAAATCATGATATTTTTTTTTTAATTTTTATTTTTTTAATTGATTATGCTGTTACAGTTGTTCTATTCCCCCCTTCATTCCCCTCCACCCTACCCCCCATCCCCACCATTACCCCCCCTTTAGTTTATGACCATGTGTCTCAAGTCCTTTAGATTCTATATTTCCCATGCTATTCTTGCCCCCCCCATCTATTTTCTTTCTACTGTCTATGCTACTTATTTTCTGTACCTTCTCCCCCTATCTCCTCCTCCCACTCCCTTGTTGCTAACCTCCTTGAGATCTTCATTTCTATGTTTCCACTCCTGATCTAGCTGTCCTTTTAGTTTGCTTTCGTTTTAGGTGTGGTTGTTAATAACTGTGAGTTTGTTGTCCTTTCACTGTTCATGTTTCTTTAACTTCTTTTTCTTAGATAAGTCCCTTTAACATTTCATATAATAAGGGCTTGGTGATGATGAACTCCTTGAATTTGGTCTTATCTGAGAAGCACCTTATCTGTCCTTCCATTCTAAATGAAAGTTTTGCTGGATAGAGCAATCTTGGTTGTAGGTCTTTGGATTTCATGACTTGGAATACCTCTTTCCAGCCCCTTCTTGCCTGTAAGGTCTCTTTTGAGAAATCTGCTGACAGTCTGATGGGGACTTCTTTGTAGGTGACTGTCCCCTTAGCTCTTGCTGCTTCTAGGATTCTCTCCTTCATTTTAATTTTGGCTAATGTAATGATGATGTGCCTTGGTGTGTTCCTTCTTGGGTCCAACTTCTTTGGTACTCTCTGAGCTTCCTGGATTTCCTGGAAGTCTATTTCCCTTTGCCAGATTGGGGAAATTTTCCTTTATTATTTGTGCAAATAAGTTTTCCACTGGTGGCTGTGCCTTTCCCCTTTCTGGTACCCCTATAATTCGGATATTGGAGCGTTTAAAGATGTCCTGGAGGTTCCTAAGACTCTCCTCATTTCTTTGAATTCTTGCTTCCTGACTCTTTTCTGTTTGGCCATTATTTGCTTTCTTCTGGTCCACTCCATTGATTTGAGTCCCAGTTTCCTTTTCATTGCTATTGGTTTCCTGTGCAATTCCGTTCATTTCAATTAGTTTCGCCTTCATATGTTTTTCTAATTTGTGGCTATAATCAACCAGTTCTGTGAGGATCCTGATGACCAGTGTTTTAAACTGTGCGTCTGAGAGTTTTGCTATTTCTTCATCGCTTAGGTCTACGGGCTCAGGGATTTTGGGAATTTGCGACATTTTTGGTCTGTTCTGGCCCTTTAAGTGTGAGAAGCGGCGCCTTGGACTCCCAGGTCGCTGGGCTGTGACGCTGTATGTGGGGGCGTGGTCAGAGCGGGGAAATGGCAGCGCCCTCTACTGCCGCGGGCCGCGGGGACGCAGCCCGGTCGAACCGCCCACTCCCTCGCCTGTCTGCTCACGCACAAATAGGCGACGCCAGTCAACATGCAGCACCGCTTCCCTCTGTCTCCTCCGCGGTCGCTCGCCTGGTCACTCACTGGGTCGCTCACTAGGTCCAACCCTGCGCCTGGATTCCGCTTCTGGATTCCGCGCCTGAGCCCGTCTGACCGAGTCCTCCTGTGCAATGCCGCTCCACCAGCCACTGGTTTCACCCCTTACCGGTCAGGCTGCAGAATTTGTTGTTAACGGACTTCCGAAAAGTTCAATTTTCCGTGTTCTGGCTGTGTTTTGTGTTGCTAATATTTAGTTGTCCCTAAACTTGGTTGTGTGAGAAGGCACGGCACATCCACCTATAACTCCATCTTGGCGGAAGTCCTCTCTCATTGTGAAATCATGATATTTTAAAGTCATCTTTTACAGAAGAATGCATTGTTATTTAGAATCCTGAAGGAGAGTTTTCTCCCTTTTGTTCAATTTGTTAGCTATCTTTTCTGACATTAGTTTTACTCACCTGCTTTGCAATTTTAGTTTGTGAGCCGAGGTTGGTTGTGTTTATATGTATGATTTTTTTCTTGCTTTGCTTATTCCTGTAGTTTTCACTCTTCTCAAGGGGCCCACAGGTCAGACCAGAGCTACACTGATGACTTTGAGCTTTTCTTCACTGGAGACGCCATAGATCTGATACCTGAGTCTGAGGCGGCTGCCTTTGCTTTCTTATGCCTTCCCAGGCAGCACTTTGGTACAGCCACAGTCCCAGCCCTGATCACGGCCTTTTGTTCTTCTCTCCAGGTAACAGAAGCAGACACCAACCCCAGTTTTTCTCCAGGGGCCTGGAATTGGTCTTCCAGCCTCCCTGAGGAACATTACCTTGCCCAAGTCCAGCTCACCTAGGGCTGTGGCTCTTCAGCTGTTCTGTGTTATGCCGTAAGTTTTGTGTTTCACCTCCTTGATAGTGTAAGCCCTGTTCTATTTATATTGTCAGTAAGTGCAGTTGTGACTTGTAGGTTGTTTTGGGAGCTGGCGAAGGTTCTGTATGAAATTGTAGTGCCGTCTCACTCCCAAATGAGGCCCTTTATATTCCATGTTACAAAAATGCGAGACACACCTTTCTATTGCTGCTATGTGCTTATTTTATGGCATAATTTCCATGAATTTTTGACTTACTGAGGTAAAAATGCTTACGTCTCTTTGCCGTAGATTCCTTCTCAAACATTTCTGAAACAAAGTGTAAAGGAGGTAAGGATTTGGGGAGGAGGGAGAAAGCTGTTCTGCCACAAAATACATGTTTTTCAGATTAACATGATTAATTAACATGGATCTTGTTTTTAAATTTAGACTTATGCAGTTTAAAACTCTAAAGGTATTTTAGTGTTTACCTCTCGGGCTTTAGTCGCTGCCTTCAAGGCTTAGCTCAAACCCTTTCCTCCTCCGTGATACCCTTATCTCACAGCGGGGAACGCCCACGCTTTCCCTTGCTTCACGCAGACGCGTTCAGAGTTTGTACTTTACAGTGTCTCCCTTAATTATGCACTTTTTGGGGAGGGAGGCACCTGGAGCTATCCCCATTCTGTGTGTTTCACAGCGTTAAACTCAATAGTCTAAGTTCTACAAAGGCAGATTGTATCTTTTTCTAGCTTTTTGAGGTGTCTATGCAACAATGAATGTTTATCGAGTATGAATTTATGTTTTGGAAAGGTGTGGAGTGGTTCAGCCAGCATTGCTTCCCTGGCTGTGCTGATTTGGACACATCTCTCAAGTTTACACCTTCGAGACCAGAATTCATCTTATGGTGTGATCTACTTTATGTCTCCAGGGCCTTTGGGTATTAGTTTATCAGAAAATTAATGATAGGATTCGAAGGCACATTAAAGACATACAATCCTGTGGTTCTCAAGTGTTTTCTTAGAAAGCACTGACTTCAAAAACCTTAATGCAAAATGGACAAAACAGATGGCGGCAAAACTGTTCTTGTTACATGGGATCTGGAGGAGAAACGTAGACATGCTGGGTGTCTCCACATTTTACCAATCTCTCTACCACTCCAGATACAGCCCAATGTATAACCAGAGGACCAGAATCCACAACTCATTGGGAAATCTATGATCTACACCAGTCTCCTTATTTTTACAAACAGACCCATAGAAGGAAAGTGGCTTGTCCAGTCCTGGCTGGTGTGGCTCAGTGGACTGAGTGCTGGCTTGGGAACCAAAGGCTCTCCGGTTCGTTCCCAGTCAGGGCACATGCCTGGGCCAGGCTCCCAGTGGGGGGTGTGTGAGGGGCAACCACATACTGATGTTTGTCTCCCTCTCTTTCTCTGCTTTTTCCCCTCTCTCTAAAAAGAAATAAAAATTTTTCAAGGAGTTCATCATCACCAAGCCCTTATGATATGAAATGTTAAAGGGACTTATCTAAGAAAAAGAAGTTAAAAAAACATGAACAGTGAAAGGACGGCAAACTCACAGTTATTAACAACCACACCTAAAACAAAAGCAAACTAAAAGGACAGCTAGATCAGGAGTGGAAACACAGAAATGAAGATCTTAAGGAGGGTTAGCAACAGGGGAGTGGGAGGAGGAGAAGGGGGGAGAAGGTACAGAAAATAAGTAGCATAGACAGTAGATAGAAAATAGAGGGGAGGGCAAGAATAGTATGGGAAATACAGAATCTAAAGAACTTGAGACACATGGTCATAAATTAAAGGGGGGTAATAGTGGGGACAGGTGGGGTAGGGTAGAGGGGAATGAAGGGGGGGAATAGAACAACTGTAATGGCATAATCAATAAAAAAAATAAGTTAAAAAAAAGTGGCTTGTCCAATGTCTCATAGCTGGTAGCAGAGTCAGATTCAGGACCAGCTTTTCATCTGACTCCCCTCCCGCTGCCAGGAACTCCTCACAGAGGCAGAAAGAAAATTTAAATGGGACTGCTAACCAAAATTTTACTGTTTTTTTTTTGTGCCATACTTCTGTGGTGAGCCCCAAGTGGCAAAGCCTGCTCGGCCTGCTGTCGAAGCCACTGGCTTAGTCCTACCGGGCAGACCGCCTCCTGAAGACACGCGAGAAGGCCTGGGTTTCATTCTGCCTTCCAGAGAGTATTTATCAAGTGTTTATCATTTGACTTTTCCAGTTCTGCCTTCCAGCCCCCATCACGGTTCTGACTTGCCGACAACGCCCCCGTGCAGGAGGTCTTTGCCAAGACCGTAGTGAGCTGAGGGGTCGGTCTGGGGGAATTCATGTTCTAGGTGTAAGGAGGTATTGAAAGGTGTTTAGGCGATTTCTTCAGTTTCAGAAAAAGATTCTGTGAATTGCCCCATCCATTTTAAAAAGTCAATTATAGTGATATTTCATCAGAAAAATCAGAGAACCAAAAATTCTAGGTATTGTCAGGAATTATAAAAAAATCATTAAAAAGTCAATGTAGATTTCTTAAAAGAAACTAACAATGTTCAGGATACTGAAGAAAACCATGATAAAGAGGAGCTATAAAGCTTTCAAATATTATTCACCTAAATTAATGAACATATTTAGACTACATTATAGTTTGAAAGGTACTTTTAAGGATATCATCTTATTGAATTTTCACATAGCCACCAAGGAAAGGGTATTATTAGAACTGTTTTATAGATGAATAAATGGAGGCTGGAAGGAGATAAATAACATTTCCCAAGTCACGCAACTCGAAAGTGGTGAAACCAGACTCCAAATCCAGATGCCGTCTCCAAATTTCATGTTCTTTTATGCCCTTTAAATGGCAGAATGCTGGCTAGGACAGACCATCGGTCTGAGATAGTTCAGTAGTTTTTATGTACAGTGATGGCTCATTAATCTCGTATTACTGGGGAATAAGCTGTTCTACATAAGTGAATATTTCATGTAATAGAAGCTTTAAGCACTAGAGTTGACATAAAACTTAATCATTTTAAAGAGAATCTTTCTGGCTTACGTTACGTATTTTTGTCCTGTAGGTGACTTCCTGACCAGGCCCGGTTTTCTGTCCCAGCGTGGTCTGCCAATGGCAGACCCCACGCTGCCCAGGCTTGGGGCCACTGAAACCACGGGCCTTGATGTTCACGGAGAGTCCTTACCTCTGTGACTGCTGGAACCTGAGTTTGGGGCTGCGATTACTTATTGAAATGTGGATGAATTTAAGCCCCTGAGTACCTTCACAATCAACGAGCTGTGGCTACCCAGGCTCACACTCGGCCTGGATGGCAGATGCTATTCAGCTTTCACAGGAACCCGCTGTGCAGTTACCCGCTGGAGACTGCAGGGCTGATTATCGTCCAGCAGAACTGGAAGCCTAGCCCATGCTCTCCATAGCCATCTTTCTGAAGAAAAGCCCTGCTTCCACATTTTTGAGCCTCGTAATTAAAAAATGATGCCCTCACCTGATGTTAAGAAGCGCAGACCCCTGAGTGTTTTCACTGTATCTTGCCCCACCCCTTTGCATATAAATAACCCTGTGAATTCCAGGGGTGGCACAGGTCAGGCTTGCATTTGCTGGTCTGGTTGGTTTTACTTAGCTTGCGAACTATAGCCATTCTGCCTGATTGCAGCATCTCACTTCTTCAGGTGAGAACTTCCAGAACAACCACGGGGTTGGGTCAGGTTGGTTATGACATCTGACTTCATATTTAGAGTCGCTTAAAATTTTTACCAAAGTAACATTTTTACCAAGATCAAACAAAATTAGAAGTCAAAGGAAAACAAAATATTCATCCCATGCTCCACTCCTCCCTAAACTGTTTAGAGTTGAGTGCTAGTTTTTGATTTGTCAAATTTTATCATTTTCACTTTTTATTGGCTTCTTAGGATGATTTTACACCTTTATATGAGCCATCGTCTTTGCTTTACTTCATGTTTTCTGAATATAATTACATAAAAAATTTTAGTTAAAGCAGTGTCAAATGTTTACCTAATTTACCACTCAGTCTTTTTAGTTACATTTTCTTCCTTTTCAAGATATTTTCCTTAGTTGAGTTTATGATAATTACCTAAGTTTTTCTCGACCAGCTCATTTGTCTATGTTTCTTCCTATCAGTACTTATTTTCAGACGCTCCAGCCCCAGTGAGTAATCATTTCCAGCCCACCCCAAAGCCTCAGCTTTCCTTCGTTCTTGGCCATGTTACTCTGGGAGCCCATCTCCTCTCGCTGATGTCCAGCCAGCCTGTGCCCGAGGCGCACAGCGCAGACGCTCCTGGCCCTTCCCTTTGCCTCTCTCCCAGGATGTATCTCTTATTTCCTAAATCCCACCTCTTTTGCCTTCTTAGTATATACCCTGACTTTAGTAGACCATGCTCTTCAGTAGTTTCTTCACACTTAATTGATAATTTGACTGAATATAGAATTATGGGATGCAGATGTTAATTCAAAATTTGAAGCTGTTGCTCCGTTAACTTCCAGCTTTGACTGTGTTGTGGTGAAGTCAGATGACGTCCCGTTTCACTCTTTTGTGTGTGAGCCTGTCGTTGATGACTTGAAGGTGTTAGTATCATCTCTTTACCCCTGATGCTCCGAAATTTCACAGCAACATTAAGCTGATGCTGCAGGGACCTCATTATTCATTGTGCTACACACTGACCAGTCACTTCTAATGCGGATACTCCTGTCTCTCAGCTATGAGAATTTTTTGTGCATCAATATTTTGATAATTTCCTCCTTATTTTACTCTATTCTCTTGTTCTGGAACTCTATTACATGGTGGGTAGGCTTTCTGGATTGATTGATACTCAAACTTCCGATTAGCTCCTATTGTTTACCCTTTTACCTTTTTCTTGTCCTTTGGGAGAAAATCCCTTTACTGTATTCTAAAGTTTCTACTGACTTTTTTCTGTTGAACCTTTTATTTCAAGTATCATATTTTCAAATTTTGTGCCTTCTAATTTGCTTCCTGTACCTTAAAAAATATGGCGTCCTGTTTTTTCATCAGGGATGAATCTTTTCTCTGACCTCTTTAAGGATATCAGTTATGTGTGTTCAAAGTTTTCTTCACGGTCTTGATTTCTTTGGAGTTTCTTTTGTTAGTTTGTTTTGGTCTAGGTTTTCCTAATGGGAGGCTTACTTCCAGTGCTTTCTGTCTGTTTGTACTTGAGAACATTATATTGAAGCAGACTGGGCATTTTGGGGGGAGGGGGAAGGCAAGGCTTGTTGACTGTGATGTGGCTGGACTGGGATCCAGCCACGCCTGACAAACCCTGTGTGAGAGCGCAGTATTTGTGAACACTGAGTGTGTGTCAGCACAGAGCATCAGTATTTAGAGATCTTTTCTCTGGGTACATTCTGCTTCCCCAGGTAAGAGGAGGTGTATCCCTAGGCCGCTTGCTCCTGGAGTCCAGATAAATAAAGACACCTGGGCCACACTGTTTCACTCATGTCCTTGTTTTTAGATGTATGTCTTCCCCTACAATCTGCTGTGATCATGGGGCTGGATGTTCCCTGGATACCCTTCTCTGTGGAACAAACCTCTAGCTTCCTGCCAAGGTGGGAGAAGGAAGCTGAGAATTTATCCACTCTCTCAATAGACTTTAAGTGAATCCTTCTGTTTGAAGCCCAGCTCCTCATGCCCCTTGTAAAGTGCCTCTAATTTCTGAATCTTTCCAGGGATCTGAGGCCTGACTGGCTGGCTTCTCATGGACTCCTTTCTGCAAGCCCTGCTGTTCCTCTTTATCAGCTTTGACCATTTTGTTTCGACATTTTAGCTTACAAACGTTGGCTGACAGTTCTTGTCTGTGAGCCCTTTCCTCTCTCTTTGTCCTTGGAGATCACATACACACACACAACTTTGCCTTTGTTTTAGTAGGATACTAGGAGCCAGCAGAGATGAACATCAATGTTCAACCTACCACACTTAAACAGACACAATCACTTGCCACCTGAGAGCTTACTGAGCAGAGTTTAAAGTTCCCCAGCTGTTCTGGCCAATTGCTGTGGATGGGCCAGTCTTAAGGAGGCTCTTTAGGTGTATTTGGTTGTCTATACTTGTGCCAAGTGTTCTGTGAACACAGTACTTAAAATAATTGTATCTACTTTTGTAAGTATTACTTTCCTTCATTCATTCAGCATTTATTGTGCACATACTATCTGCCTGATTGGGTGCATAGCTGTGAACCAGATAAAGTTCTGCCTTCTTGAAAGTTTCTCAGTGTACTTGCTTGTTTTGTCTATCTTGTGCTTTGAATGAGTTGTTAGCCTAGCAAACAGGGCAGTCGGGTTACCAGGCCAGTGCATGAAGACAGAATAAATTGATGCTGAGCACCAGCCTCCTTGGACTATACCTCCTCTCCTTCCGAGAGGTATAAAATATATGGATTTAAATGCTTTTCATGGGTCTCTTTCGGTCCTACTGTTGTTCCATGGTTATATTTTTAAGAGTTAAAATAGGCAGAAGGGGATTTCTGAGTACAGGAGTTATTTAAGGTAAAAAAATTTTAGAGCTGCAAGATATATTTGAGGGCGCAATGTAAAACCTTCTTACTTTATAGTTGCAGTAGTTCATTTGTAAGGAGGTAAAAAGAATTGCTCAAGGTCACAGTTCATGATTAGCTGATCCAAGATGGAACCCTGGTTTCCTGGGGGCTTTGTGCTAAGAAATGCTCAGATTCGTAATCTTAAGAAGCATGCATGAAAAATTAACTTCCAGTTCAGATGAGGGAATCGACAGCAGAGATGAAGCCCCCTCTCCTGAAGGAAGGCAGTGGATTCATTAGCATAGCAGGGTGTTTGCAGCTGAGCCTGCCCAGGGCTGGAGCAGGAAGAGCTTTAAGGTCTGCACGCCTCTTCCGTGTAATGTAATTACATCTTCACTTCAGCTTAACTGGAAAAATGGCTCGAATTTACACTACACAAATTTTTTACATGTTTTCTGCTGATCACTGTTTAATAAGATATTTCACAGGAGAGGTTTGTTAGCTTTAATCGTCCTTAAATTACTTACGGCAATTACCTGCGTCACTTTTAACTCCATGGAGGTTATTAAAATGCTCTCCTGGCAACTGTGAAGAGATATAAAAATAGGCAAAGATGAAATTATGCCCTGGGGGTGGTGGCGTAGGTAAATGCGGAGCTCGCATCCTCCCACAGCCACATCAAAATAACAACTAAACTGTGGACAACCAGCATTCAGAACGGCCATAAATCTAGCTGAATCCAAGTCCTAAATCTAAGAATATTAGAAGAAGCCACACTGAGACTGGTAGGAGGAGCAGAGATGCACAGCAGGTGGTCCCATGTGGACAAAAATTGGGCAAGATGTCTTGGTTGTGGAGGTCCCTCCTGAGGAGTTAGGGGGTCCCAGCCCTATACCAGGACTTCCAGTCCAGGGTTCTAGTGCCAGGAAGAGAAGTATCCATAACTTCTAGGTATAAAAACCACAGTGGTAACTGAGGCTGAATGGACAGAGGGATTCTGGAGTCCCAGGCAGTTTTTGCTAAAGGCCTGTGCATGGACTTACTTGGACTCCCTCCCTCTGAGTTCCAGCACTGGGATAGCAGCTTGAAAGACTCCAGGGAGGAACTGAATGGTTTGGCATTGGGGTGAGAGTTGGAGCTCAACTTTCTCCCTGACAGGGGTGCTGACAGAGGCATTGTCCCTTTGATGAGCTTTCCCCCCACAGAACAGGCAGGCCAGGGTCATATATGAGTTCCCATGAACCCGGTTCATACTGCTCACCTCACTCTGGAGATTTCCTGAGGTCTCACCCCATCCAACCTATTTCCAGTGCCTTTTCCATATGAATGACTTGTTTTGGCTCATGCTCCCAACTTTCTCAAAAATCTCTCAGACAAACAGTATCTGGCTTTGGGGTGCCTCATACCTTTTGCTGAGTTGCCCCAGGCCTGTCACTAGTAGCAGCTGGCTTCGGTTCATAGCCTGTCCTCTCCTGGCACCTGCAAGCCCAGCACAAGTAGCAGCCCTCTTCAGATTGCGTTGCAGCTTATGCTAGGTGACCCCGGGCAGAACACAGGTGGCAGCTTACCTTGACCCTCACCTCTCAGGAGAGCCCAAAGTCAGTGCATCAGGTAGATAGCTTCAGACCATGCCAAAGCATTATCCAAACACCTTCACAAGTGACACATCTAAGGGGCAGACTCAGTGGGCACTAGAACCCTCGTGAAGTAATTCCTGCTTCATGGGGTGAACTCCATTACAGCTGATTCTCCATGGTGGTTGCAGTCAGTTCTTGCAGCCAATTATCCCAGGGGTAAATCCCTTCCACTGACATGCGGAGAACAGTCAGAACTCAGCTACAACAGGAGGGTGTATGTAGCCCACGGGGTGGGGAAAGACCTAGCGTGCCCAGATTGCTTGTTCACCCAACCTGAGTGAACACCAGAAAGGCTGTGCCACTGGACCCTTCAGGACACCTTTTAAATTAGGACACTCTACCAAGTCAGGGAGACATAGAAGCTCCACCTAATACATAGAAATAAACACAGGGAAGTCACCAAAATGAGGACACAAAGAAACATGTCTCAAATGAAAGAACATAACAAAACTCCAGAAAACAAACCAAACAAAATGGAGACGAAAATAGATACCCAAGGCCCTGCCCCCTTACAACTTAACAGGGGCCTTGAACAAAGAAACATGGCCAAAATGAAAGAACAGAGCAAAACTCCAGAAAGAGAGCTAAGTGATGAGGAGACAGCCAACCTACCTGATGGAGAGTTTAAGGGCCTGGTAATCAACATGCTCACAGAACTGATTGAGCTTGGTCGAAAAATGAAAAAACAAATCAAAGATACCCAAAACAAAGTAAAGCAAAATATTCAGGGAACCAACAGTTATAGGAAGGAAACCAGGACTCAAATCAATGATTTGGAACAAAAAGAAGAAATAAACATTCAACCAGAACAGAATGAAGAAGCAAGACTTCAAAAAAAAAAATGAAGAGAGGCTGAGGAACCCCCAGGACAACTGGAAATGTTCTAATATCTGAATTATAGGGGTGCCAGAAGGAGAAGAACAACAGCAAGAAATTGAAAACATATTTGAACAAATAATGAAGGAAAACTTCCCCAACCTGGCAAAGGAAATAGACTTCTGGGAAGTCCAGGAAGCCCAGAGAGTCGCAAAGAAGTTGGACCCAAAGAGGAACACACCAAGGCACATCATCATTAAGTTACCCAAGATTAAAGACAAAGAGAGAATCTTAAAAGCAACAAGAGAAAAGGAGAGAGTTACCTACAAAGGAGTTTCCGTAATACCATCAGCTGATTTCTCAAAAGAAAGCTTGCAGGCAAGAAGGGGCTGGAAAGAAGTATTCAAAGTCATGAAAGGCAAGGACTTACATCCAAGATTACTCTATCCAGCAAAGCTATCATTTAGAATGGAAGGGTAGATAAAGTGCTTCCCAGATAAGGTCAAGTTCAAGGAGTTCATCATCACTAAGCCCTTATAATATGAAATGTTAAAGGGACTTATCTAAAAAAAAAAAGAAGATCAAACATACGAACAGTAAAATGACAACAAACTCACAACTATCAACAAATGAATCTAAAAAAATAAAAGAAAGAAAAACAACAAAAACAAAAACTAAGCAAACAACTAGAACAGGAACAGAATCAGAGAAATGGACATCACATGGAGGGTTTTCAGTTGGGAGAAGGAAGGGAAGAATGGGGGGGAAAGGTACAAGGAAGAAGAAGCATAATTGATAGGCATTATATGGATGGGGAGAGGTAAAAAATGGTACATGAAACAGAACTCAAAGAACTTATATGTACAACCCATGGACATAGATTAAGGCGGGGGAAATGCTGGAGGGTTGGGGGGTGCAGGGTGGAGGGGGGACAAAGGGGAAGAAATTGAAAAAAAACTGTAATAGCATAATCAATAAAATAGAAAAAAAGAAATAAAGTTGTTACTTACAGCATAGTCATGGGGATGTAAAGTACAGCATAGGGAATATAGTCAATGATATTTTGATAGCAATGTATGGTGTCAGGTGGGTACAGAATTTATCAGGATAATCACTTAGTAAAATATGTAATTTATAACCACTGGAGCGTATACCTGAAACTAATATAATGTACTATGTAACTTTAATTTTTGGCCTGTTCCTTCCTTGAGCTCCAATTTCTATTTCTGACTTATTTATTTCTGAGCATCCTGATTCAGGAGACTCATAATAGCTCCCAACTAAAAATACCCACCTCTAAACACATCCTCTTCCTCTTCTGTCTTTCAACATAGCTGTTCTTTTCTTTTTCTTTTTACCAGTGGTCAATAGTGACATTGATTTATTAATTCAGCCAGTCATTCCATGCGAAGTTATTAAGCAGCTGCAATTAGTCGGTCACTGTTAATGCTCCTGTTCATGTTGACATGCCGTTCCAGTGCAGTGAGCTAGCTGTTACATGAGGCTGCACTGTCTGAGTCAGCATTCACCAGCCACGCATGGTTCCAGTTGGAACGTGGCCAGTCTGAACTGAGATGTGCACTAAGTGGAAAAGAGTACATTCTGAAGACTTGGGATGAGAAAAAGAATGCAAAATATCTCATTAATATTTAAAAATATGATTGCATGTTGAATTGATACTGTTTCAGATATACTGGGTTAAATAAAATCCATAAATTAATATTAAGTTCACTTTTAGTGATTGGAAAATTTAAAATTACACCTGGGGCAGGCATTATATTTCTCCTGGGCAGGGCTCTGTTATGGGTTCTGAAGCCTTGTGGAAACACGGAGTCAGGCAAGCCCTGACAGTAGGATTTTTCCAGGTACAGAAGAAAATTCTCTGTGGCTTTGATAACTAGCAAGGAAGATGAATTGAAGTTAAAGGAAATTAATGGAACTATTGATTTTCTGGCACTAACCATCGTAACACCATGAAGGAAGAGAGGAAGTTTGAGGATAGATGTGGGCAGAGAAGCAGAGTGGTCTCCCTGCAGTTTCCCTGTGGAAGGGAACCCAGCGTCCCGAGTGGTCGTCCTGCAGGGCCTTCCGAAGTGTCACTCTGGCTTTCCTGCACTCTGCTTGAAGGGGAGCCCTCGCTTCCACCTGCGGAATACAGTGTGGGAGAGTGAAGTAAAATCCATTTCTAGCTCCAGATGAAAGGCTAAGGGTAGTTCAAGGTTTGTTTACGATGCTCTGTTGTCTCTGCTAAATGGTGACTTAAAATCAATGATAATCAAATGGAAAGAGGCAAAAGTTGCTGATTTCTGAGACTCCAAGGAGGGTGGGGCAAGGTTAGGATTTCTCTCTCTCTCTCATTTTTCCCCTCAGGTAAAAGCTGGCACTTCAGATCCTAGGTTATCGCATGGTTGAGAGATCTGAGGGGCGGCACATTTAACAGTACCTGGGTAACTTCTACCCCAAGTCCACAACCATGAGGCCTGTGGGGTCCATAGCAAAGGGGGCCCATCCATCTCCGACCTGAGCAGCAGCTGTCCTCTTGCTGCCTGTGGACCTTCCCCAATTTTGGAAAGTATGGGGTTCCACTGGGAGGCCCCAGAACCACAAAAGAGGAAAGGGCGAGACAGGAGCAGAGACCCAGGTGACAACATCCCAGCGGATGCACTCCCGTTTGCCTTTCAGCTTCAGAGAAAGATCCTTCAGGGGAGAGTACGTTGAGATTTTACCTGCAGACTCAGAGCTGGCTCTGAACAAAATATGAAGTGTATCCAGTAAACATGTGTCAAATCGTTTCTCTATGCTCAACACTGCTGGGGGCGTGTGTGGGAGAAGGAAAGAAAATAATCCTGTCGGGTAGGTATTTCGGTCCCTGTTTTATAGGTGAGGAAATTGAGGTTCAATGCCTTGCTCCGGATGGCTGCGAAGCCCAGGCCACTAACAGGGCTTCCTGGCTGTATCCTGACCACAGTCACGGTGCCTCCCGGCCGCCTTTCCTATTCTCTCCATTTGCACTCTGTTGAAGCAGCCAAGGAGCCCCTCGTTTCTCAGCAGCGGTTTTGAGGAGTAGGAAGAAGGGTCAGGTACTGAATTAGGAAGCTTAGCAAATCCAGACCGGTGTCCTCTGTGCGCTGGGCTGCACGGCTGCTCTTGTAGGGGAAGGGAGGGGAAGCAGGTCGCAACAGGATTCTCTTGATTTCTTTTCTTCTCTCTTCTGTGACTTGGTGTCTCTGAGACTGACTGCAAATACGTTTGTGGTAAATATAAAGTAAGATTTCCTCTAATTTATCACATAACACAGCACAGTCCCCATCCCTGGGCCGAGCAGGGGACCCCGGGGGCATGCAGTTCCGGCTGCCAGATGTCTGAATTCAATCTGGAGATGTGGGCTCCGAGTTTTCAGGAACAAAACTATAAAAATATCAGACATATAAATAGAATAAATTTATTCCTTTTTGGCTGATAAATATTTATTAAGTGTGTGAGGTATTTTTGTGAAAACCATCTGGCAAAGCTTCCTCTTCTCTCTGTTCCTTCAGACATGCCAGGGTTTAATGTCAGAAGACCTGTTCTGAACTTAGTTCCTGTGTTAAAACCCTAACCCCTGCTGTGCTGGTGTCCGGAGGTGGCCCTGTGAGAGGTGATTAGGTGAGGTCGTGAGGGTGGAGCCCCCACGATGGCATCAGTGCCCTAGTAAGAACAGGAGAGACGCCAGGGCTTCGCTTCTCCTCCGTGTGAGCACACAGGGGCAGGTAGCCAGCCCCAAGCCTGGAAAAAGAGCTCTCACCAGAACTGGGCCGTGCCCACACGCTGTTCTCGAACTTCCCAGCCTCCAGAGCTGTGAGTAATAAGTGTCTGTCAGTGAAGCCCTCCCTCCCTCCCCCACCCTAGTGTACTGGCATTTTGTTCTAGCAGCCTGGACAGACTACAGTAAGACCTCAATGCCAAGTCAAAGGTGGGCATGAAAGAAAGGAAGGATTCAAGCAGGCTCTGTGTCAAAGAGAAGGGGCAGCTGAGGAGGACTTTAGAAATCTTCCATCCAACCCCTTGTTTGACAGATGTGGAAGCTGGGGCGAGAGGAGGAGCGGTGGCAGAGGAACACACCACGTGGAGGTGGGGCTCGGCCGGGAGCTAGTGTTACCGAACAACAAGAGGTCCGAGGGAGGGGCAATACAATATTTGGCCCACCTAGGGATGCCCAAAACTGCTATACAACAGGGGCCCCTCCCAAAACAAAATACTGATATCTACTGGGCCCTTCTGTCCGCCGCCAATTGGAAAGACATCTCTCAATGCCAGAGATTTGTGAAAAGGAAACAAAATGTTTATTTAATGCTATTCAGGCCTAATGCCACCACTAAAATATCAAAGTCCTTTAGGGTATACACCTACACCCACACAGCGCTCCCTTCTCCCACTGTCCCAACTCCGGGTACCGTAAGTCAGGAAAAGAGCACACATCCCTTTTTCAGGCCGCTGGTGCCATCAGCTGTGTCACTGTGCAGGATCTCGAGTTAATCCAAAGTACTGTGGTACCCTCTCATGGTCCACTGGCAAGAGTCCTTTGTACCCAGTTCCAGTCAAAGTCTCTCTTGCTTTTACAGGCCCCGCGGCCAAAGGGGGGCACCCCAAAGCCGCGTGGGCCTCTTCTACCAAAGCTGCAGGAGTCCGCACTCCACCAAAAGCATGTGGCTTTCTTCTTCACCTGGCTGCAGGGATCTCCATTCTGGCAAAGCTGCGTGGTTTTTCCCTTTCACCTGGGAAAGAGCGGGTCCGCACCCTGCCAAAACCACATGGCTCCCTCTTTCACCTCACCAAGAGGGGGTCCTCACTGCTGAAACCGCGTGGCTCTCTCCCAGGCCTCACTCAGGAGCGCAGACCTTGATTACATCCTCCTGAGTCCCCCTAGTTCCATCCTCAGTCCCTTCTGCTTGGCTCCAAACTTGGCCACTGCTATTTAACATATCTATGAAACCAGTTAAAGGTTATAGATATGTTAAATAATCATTCCAGAGGTTAGCTGCAAAACTGTTGCTATGCAAAACAGCTCTCAATGGCCTGGCTCCATTCATCCCTTCCCCCTGGGGGGGGGCGGTGAGGACATCTTATATGTCTCTCCAATATTTCTATACACTTTAAATTCTGGACACCTTTCTAAATCTTTTTTTTTGGGGGGCCCCCTGGCTGCACCCTGTATCACTAGGACTCCTGGTGGCTGTTCCACTGCTCTCTCTGGGTGAGGGCAGCAAGGGGCTGCCTTCAGCGGGGCTGCATGGGTTCAGAAGCTGAAAACATGAAAATCCCACGGTCCCCCTCAGTGCTGCCTGCGAGCTGCGGAGGCGGTGCTGTGCGGAGCTCACGGGCCCTGGGCGGGCACTGGCATGCAGTTCCACACTCCACTGTGGAGAGGTTCTGTCACCGCAGACGAGGGGTCTCTGTGTCCTCCCCTCCTCTTTCTGTTGGGGAGTGAGGGCCTGTTGGACTTGCTGGGTTAGTCAGGTAAGGTGTGGAGAGATGCCGTGAGACCTTCTGGAGAACACAGATCAATGCTATGCAGGAAAACAAAGCTGGCTTTGAAGCCCCTTAGTTCACAAAGGAAAGTTTCTTTGGTTCTAAGACATGTTAGAACAACAAGGAAATGGTTAAAATAAGTTCAGGAGGTTTTTCTTTTTTCCCCTCAGAAAATTTTGGAAGTGAGAAGGGATTTTCCCATAGTGCATCTGAGTGTGTTTGGATCTGTATGAGGAGGGAAAAAAATGAAGTAAATGAGTTTGCCTTCTGTTGGTTGGTGGTTAATAAACAAAGCTTCCTCTTGCCATCTGTCCATGCACACAGGGCTCATGCTGCTGCCAAAGTGAACCCACAGTTCTTGAGGCTCTGCTTCTGGAATGTTCCTTATTTTACCCAAACTTACACGATTGGCCCACATTCTTTCAAAGCCTTGGTCACAAGTTCTTGAAGCTGGTTAGGTAGGTATATTACGTTCAAGTTGGAAGCGTTGGAGATAAATGCTTTGCTCTCGAGAGAGACTACTGCTTGGTGGTTTTGAACAAGTCATGTATCATCTCCAAACTCCATTCTCTTACCAGTGGTGCTTGCTCTACCAACCAGGGGTTGCTGCAAGACTCAAACCTGTGTGAGTTTATGAATGAATGGAAAGGTCTTTGTCAAACTGAAGCGCACTTTATAAAGTGTAGGATAGCATTATTAAATGATGTAGTTTAAAGAAAATTTTTAGGGCTCACATCCAGTTGAGGGAAGACCATCATTGGTAGATAGTCCCCAGTGGGTCCCGTGGACCCTGCATTTCTCTGCCTGCGCTTGTCTTCTCCACTCCTTCATTTAACCCCTTCATCATCTTGCTTTCTTCCCCTCAAGGAGAGGAGTGGAGGTGCCCATGGTGACAGCCCCCTTCTGGAGGAGGGGTGAGCTGAAGCAAGTCTTCAAAGGGCCTGTCCAGAGTGAACTGGAGGTAGCCCCGGGAGAGGAATCAGGCTGCTTTGCCTTTTACTCCTTTTGGGGCTGCTCAAGTGTGAGACTGCCTGTCCGGGGAGCAGATGCTGAGTGGGACTTTTCAACTGCCCCCTAGGACCTCCAAATGGGGGTGAAGAAGCACCAAGTGACCGACCTTCTGAAGTGAGAAACCAAAAGCGCACCCCTCTGCTGGCCCAGCCTGCTGTTCCAGGCAGTGCCCAGGCCAGTGCTGGGGCCCACTGCACAGGATGTCAGCGCGGGGGGCCTCGGGGACATGTGGGTGAGTGCTCAGCATGGGTGCTTCCCTGCTCTCCCTGCTGTGCAGGATGGTGCCCTCTCCCCTCCCTCGTGCCAAGATGGGGGGAGGACTCCTAGACCCCCGCCTGTGATGATGTTGTGTGCCTATGGGAAGGGACAGATGGCTTTCATTTCCTAGAGGCATGCTCAGTGCTGACCTGTGCCCGGCCATGTATGTGGGGGACAAGAGTAGGTGTTGGGGAAACAGTCTGCATTCATGTTCTTCGATGGGCAAAGAAGTGAAAGTTTCCTGTGGGCAAGAGAAATGTGCAGAAGAAGGCCACTCTGCCAACACGCAGGCCTGCCAGGGGACTCCAGCCAAAGGTATTGTTGAGTCACTGCTCAGTGAGGCTGGGGTGGGCTCGCGAGTAGCTGCAGTTTCCTCTCCCACAGGGAGCTCTGCTCTGGGGCTTTACAACCCCCCTCCAAGGCGCCCCTATGGGAGAGCGAGCACTTGGCCCCCTGCCTCATGGAGGCCAATTCATGTTTGCCAGGAAAGTAGCTATGACCAATTGTGGGAGGGCTCTGAGGGCGGCAGCTGAGTAGGGAGACATCCGGGTTTCTGCCCAGGCCAGTACTTGGCAGAAGGATGGAGAAGTTTGCAAGTTTAACGAGTATCCCCAGAGTTGTGGGTTCTGTTCAAACTTTTATTACAAGGCCTGCTTTCCAGTGGGGAGGGATGAAGTGTTAACAAAATACAATAATTTGCAATCACTGTCTCCCTCATTGAGCTCTGACACCTCAGGAAACCACTTACCCTGGGGTGTGAAAGCAGAAGTGAGAATGTCTTGGGCATTCATTCCGATGCTCCTGTGCATCTGGGCCTCGCTCCCTTCCCTGCTAAAGCGTTGAGTCTCCGTCTCACAGACCTGGCACAATGAGCAGTTCATCAGAAACAGGTTCCAGGGAGGGGATGTCTGTGCCCCTGTAATAGCCTCTCTCCCGATGTGGCTTTGGCAACCGCAACAAAAGGAATCTGAAGATCTTGATAAGCCTTGAGGTCCCAGAAGTCCTCTGAAATGTCTCCAGGCAGATACCGAAGGTCCTGCTCAGAAGACCCCTGGCCAGGTCAGACGTGAGGTTAGGGGAGGCCTCCAGGCTCCTCCTGCCAAGGGATCAACATGCAGGCAGGTCTCCTGGTCTTCTGGTCCTGATCTGAGTGCCCGTGTCATTTTGTAGTTCTCGGGATTTGAATTGTCCTTCAGACTGATCTGGTTGGGAGCCTATCCCTGCCGTCCTCTTACCTACTGAGCAGCATGAGTGGGCGCCACCTCTGGCCCCTTTGTTTATTATGCTCTGTTTGGGGGGCATTGCAGGCCCAGGAGCTCCACCTTGACAGGTTAGCCTGAAAGGTGTTAGGTGAGGGCAGACCACAAGGTGGCAGCAGAGGACTAGCTTGGTTGGAGGCCACTTGCTGGTGGATTTTGGAGGCTGGGGTGGGGGTGGGGGTGGGGGTGGTCCGGAGATGGAGTTTCCTTTGTGCACAGGCAAGTTGGAGAGGAAAGAGTGAGGCAGCGTGTCAGAGGGCTGGGAGATGAGAGCTAACAGATGCAGAAAGATCCCAGAAGGTTGTAGAGGTGGCACTTGAATGGAAAGAATAATAATCATGTATATGAATGTTTACTATAAGCTCGGCAATGTGCTCAACACTTAACATACATTATTTGGCGAGCTTCTTGAAGCAACCTTCTAATTATCCCTTTTCTACTTGTGAGGAAATGGAGCCTCATGTAATTCAGTTACAACTGTGATAGAGCCAAGAATAAAAATCAGGTCTGACTTTAAGCAGAGCTCTGAACCTTTGTTGAACAATCAAATGTCAGGATAAACCAGGGGTTCTCAAGATGTGGTCCTCAGGATCCCCACGTTGACATCCCCTTGTTAGAAATGCAGATTCTCAGGCCCCATCCAGATCTACTGAGTCAGAAACTCTGGGCTGTGGCCCAGCCATCTGTGTTTTCTGAAGCCCTCTGTGGGATTCTGCTGCCAGCTCAGGTTTGGGAACCACTGGGATGGACGAGAGTCCAGTTCGCTTGAACTGGGTTGCAGCTCTGCCTCTGGGCACCGCCCCCCTGCACCATGCAGTCCTCACCCTGACCCTGGACTCCTGAGGTGAGTCCAGCTGGCCCCAAAGGCTAATAAGACATGATTTTAGGGTTCACCTCAATTGCACCCCTGACCTTCCAACATCTCTTTTTCCCCTTCAGCTGTGGGAGGGAGAAAGTCTTTGCAAAACTTGGAGCTTTTCTCTTCATTAACATGACAAACAGGGTACCTTTATCAAGGGCAGCCGAGTGAGACCAGCCTGGAATTTAGAATCTCCTTATAAATAAAGTCTCTGCTTTAAGCATTAATGAAAGACATGGGATCTTTATGGCGCCATTCATTTCTGGTCTTTCCAATTCAGTAGCTGGAGAGTGTCTTCTATCTTCACCCTTGCCACTAATTATGGAATTCTGCCCTGATTTGCAGTAGTTTAGGTTCTTAGTAAAATCATTATTCATCCAAAAATAGTATATAACATATGACTGCAGGAAAAGATTCCAAATTGTTAATATTTGAATTTCTAGGTAAACTTTTCTAGCTGCTTTTATGTTGTTTATTTGTGTCTTTAATATTTCTTTAACTTCTAAGTGTGTATAACTTTTTCAGTACAGGAAAAAATTAAATACTGTTTTATAAACAAGTCTTTTAATCTGGGGGTGAACCCAGTGGGATGCAAGCTATGAGCCTGAAATCCCTGATGGGGGTCACCTGAGTGGGGAAGAACCATTTGAGGTTCCCATAGAGCCATTAAAAAATCTTATTTATTTTCACTTCATCTGAAATTTGTTATCATTTCCACAGGAAGCAGGAGCCTGTTTTGCTGAGGCTACAGAAGGATGGAAGGACGGAAGGACAGAAAGACCTGTAGGAGCACCAACTGTTTCCCTGGAGTTTGAACTAAACTACCTTCCACTTACTGCTGTATGAGCCAGCAGTTGAGAGGCTCATTCTACCTTTTTTTTAATATTCGTTAGTCAGATTCCAGATGATAACCCTCTGCATTAATTAATGCCTTGATGTCAGATTGTGAGACATATCAGTATACCGATTAAGCTCTACTTGTTTATGATTGTTTATCCAGACAAGTATGCAAATCCTCTCTCCAGGCTATGCTCCAGGCACCCAGTGGGTTGGCTGTCTGGTGCTGCAGAACTAAAGCTGTAGGATCTGGATGTGACCAGCTCTCAGAAAGCGGGCTTCTGGACGCGTTGGGCACCCCTGGGGAGATAAAGGTTCCTTAAGGATGACTCCTCATTATAAAGGACCCTACCTCTGAGTGTTACAGGGTGTATCCAAGATGAAGGCCTCAAATAGGGATTTGGAATGGGGTCCAGGACTCAAGGTGTCCGGGAAATATTAGAAAGACATACAGGATGTCCTTCCCCCCACCCCACAGGTGTGAGCTGGGGAAGAGACAAATGAAATGGAGCAGGGCCTTCCAGAGCTGTATTGTACAGCAACAGCTTTGCAGCTAATCTCTGGCATGGTCATTTAATATATCTACAACCTTTAACTGGCTGCATAGATATGTTAAATAGCTGTGGCCATACTTTGAGCCAAGGGGATGGAAATGACTTCCACCCAAGATGTAACTGGGAGGCAACTCCCCCTGGTTACAAGGCCTGCATGAGAGTTTGGAGATTATTGGCTCCATGACATGGGGCCATGCCTGCCCAGACTCACTATGGCAGCCCTGTAAAGCTGGAAGGATATGGGAGTGCCAGCAAGTGTAGCCAATGGTGGGAGGAGTTGGAAATGGGGCTGCAGAGGAGGATTGGCGTGGGGATTTAAATTCAGACTCTGCAGCCATTGAGGAGAGGACCACGCGGCTGTGGCAGGGCAGAGAGTGCCACTCAGCTTTGCCAGAGTGGGGACCCCCTCTCTGCAGCTTAGGTGAAGAGGAAACCATGCATTTTGGCCAGAGTGGGGACCCCGTGCAGCTCTGGTAGAAGAGGCCCACAAGGCTTTGGGGTGCTCCCTTTGGCCGAGTGGCCTGGGAAGCAGGAGAGACTTTGCCTGGAGGAAGGGTGAAAGAACTCTTTGCCAGTGTCCATGAGAAGGTGCCACGTGGCTTTGGATTAATTGGAGATTCTGCCTGGGCAGCGACACAGATGACGGTGCCAGTGGCCTGGAACATAGACATGTGCTCTTTTCCTGAGATATGGTACCCTGAATTAGGGCGGGGGGAGAAGGAAGTGGATAGGGCATCTGTGGATATCCTAAAGGACTTTGATATTTTATTTTTTTATTATTTTTTAAAATTTTTATTTATCTTTAGAAGGGAAGGGAAAGAGAGAGGGAGAGAAATATCAACGTATGGTTGCTTCTCGTGTGTCCCCTGCTGGGAACTGGCCTGCAACCCAGGCACGTGCCCTGACTGGGAATCAAACTGCTATCCTTTGGTTTGCAGGCCCGCGCTCAATCCACTGAGCTATACCAGCCAGGGCTAGGACTTTGATATTTTAATGAAGATGTTAGGCCACTACTTTAAGTCTGTGTAGCACTAAATAAACATTTCCTTTTCTTTTCACAAATCTCTGGCATTGAGAGCCGTCTTTCCCGTCTGACCGCAGACATAACAAAACTGGTAGGGAGTCCTTTCGGTAATAGTATATCGTACCCCCTTGGCCCTGTGTGTGCCCTGTGTTCTGTGACAGTTTTTGGTGTCCCTGGATGGGACCATAATTGCTCCCCCGTCTGTTCTGTAACATGAGGTCTGATGTTGAGAAGCCAATGCCTGGGCTTTGCCTGAAGGCCAGCTGGTTCCTGGGTCCCATCAGCTCTTAGGGGAGCCCCTGGGGACAGAGGGCCACAGCAGTAGTGGGTATAGCACGTGCGGGCGGACCCCCATGAGCTGGCCCACGGATGGACCCCCAGTCCCCACTGGAAGGAAAAGGGGCTCCTCAGGGTCTGGGAGAACTGAGCGGGAATACTAAGCCCTCTTCTACAGGACTACAGGGACCCAAGCCTGAAAGATGTGTAGGATTGAATTCTATCTCATTTTTCAAAAATATTTTATTTATTTATTTTAGAGGGAGGGGAGGGGAGGGAGGGGGAGAGACATCACTGGGAGAAACATCAGTCAGTTGCTTTTTGCACTCCCCCGCACTGGGGACATGGCCTGCAACCAAGGCATGTGCCCTGACTGACCGGGAATTGAACCAGTGACCTCTTGCTCTGTGGAACAACGCCCAACCCTCTGAGCCACACCAGTCAGGGCTGAACTCCATCTCATTTCCACGTCTGGCTCTTGCTTGTCTGCCTATGAGAATGAAAGCTTCCTGAGTGCCAACCCATTCCTTGAAAGACCAACTTTGAGATGCCACCTTCAACATGTAGAACACAGTAGATGCTTGATAAACAGGCACCGAGGGAATATGTGAAGGCTGTCATAAAGTCTAGGTTTATGGCATTTACTGGTACTTTGTTAAGCTATGCCATTTGTCTGATAATTCAAGCATTTTTTCTTCTTTTCATCAACACTGTATAAGAACTCCAGGAACCAAAGTACCAGTAGGAAACATGAAAAATGATGCTGACAAGAGGTTTTTGATACCCAAACTTATGGATTGTTTATATCTAACAATCTTAAGAGAGTGGTTCAAACTTGCTTATTTCATGAGAAATGGAGCTACTTCTTCTGCTGATACCCGAGGCAGAGGGCAGACTACGAATGAGATAACAGCGGGACGCTCGGGTCCAGGCTGGGGTGGGGGGCTCGGAGCCCGGCCTGTTCAGATCGCCGCCTCCTTCCCTTTCTCCCCAGGGAGTTTCAAAGCCTCTCCCTATAGCACCAGGAGAGTGCTGTTCAACCTTGGCTACACGTTAGAATTACCTGGCAGCTTCCAGAACCCCAGACACCCAAATAACACTCCAGCAGCAGCTGATGCTCTGCCCCCTTGTCTGCCTACCCGCGCCCATTGGGCAGCTGCTCCCAGGAGCACACACAAGATTTTCTGTCCGGTTTTACCCTTGGTTCAGTGCTGCGTTGAGAGGGTAGGGTTTGGAGTCAGAAAGAGCAAGGGTCAAATCCCACCTCTACCACCTCCTAGTTTTATGTCTTTGGGCAAATTACTTTAGCCCTCTGTGAATAAAGTCCACCAGAGGATAAAAGCTCTCAGAGCAGGGGTGGCACCTGTTTTGTTTGTCCCTGTAACTGATGTGGGCACACAGCTGATACTCGGTCAACATTAGTCGAATTAATGAATAAAATCTACCTCCCAGAATAACTACAAGAGTCTAGATTTGTAAGATTCCCCACCACGGTGCATGCAGCAGTGATTGGAAAATGCTAAGTGCTCTCAGCAGCATCAGGCCCTCCCCTGCCTGAGGTTCTCACGTGCCTATCCCCTTCACGCTGGGGTCAGTCGGCTCCCGGAGTCCAGACTTTGGATGAAAGGCAGGCCAGGGAAGGAAGGAAGCGTGGAATCCGGTCACGCTCCAAGACTGAGCACGAACGAGGAGGAGGGATAGGGAAGCCATCTGGGGAGCTCATCTCTGGAGCACAGAAAGCAGAGCCCGTTCATTTGCTTGTTTGTGTCTACCAGTCTTATCACGTCTCTGTGGCCTGGCCCAGTGCCTGGGGCTGGTGCCTCGCTGCCAGGGCACTTGGGGCCCTTGTGGCCTCCCGTGTGCGAAGGTGAAGTTCTCATCACCTTCTGTTGCCCCCCACTCTACCCAACACACTTGTTGGGAGCAGATACTCTGCTTTACTTGCCATTATAACTTCAGTCCCTAACATCCAGTAGGTGTTAAATTAGTTGTCTAAGTTAAATCCTTGCAAATGCTCTACAAGAATGCTTATTATAGAAAGTGGAGAGCTAACCACTTACTGGCTATGTAAGACTTGGTTGTTTGTTTCCCTACCATAGGCTTGTGATATAAGTTAGACCAGTCTGTGTATGTCGAGTTTGATTAAGAGTAAAACACCTTCAGCCCTGGTCAGGTAGCTCAGTCAGTTAGAGTGCTGTCCTGATACACTGAGGCTGTGGGTTCGATCCCTGGTCAGGGCACGTGCAAGAATCAATGAATGAATAGAAGTGGAACAACAAATCAACATCTCTTTCTCTCTCTCTAAAAATCAATTAAAAAATAGTAAACAGCCTTCAGAAATTGCCACTTATGTAGGGAAGTCCACAGCACTGCTCATAGTTTGAAGTGAAGTATAATATACACAAAGCACCTTTTCTATTTAAGTGGAAAGGTGGTAACCATTCACATCCCTCCTGCAGTGGATTTTAGTGGGGAAATTTCTCCCCACTCCTGTCTTCCCTTCCGTAAAGGTAGGTTGACTACAACTCTGGGTCTCTCTCTGCTCCCGTTCTCACTTCAGCCCTGGGGAGGTCGAGTGTGTATTCACGTGTTGGGAAGAGTAAGCGGGCAGGAGAGGCTCAGTCCTTTGCAGCCTGCTGGTGCTTCCTGCCTGCAGGTGTCCCGTGGAGAGTGCGCTCCACGGCCCCTCCATTCCGTGGGCTGTGCGGGGAGCTCTCCTGTGCAGGGGACCTGCCGTGGCCTGTGTGCCGCCGTGCTCGTGCCAGCAAGAGAGAACGTCGTTACCTGGGGCGTAGTTAGAGGGCTGTCGGTCACCACCTTTACTTCTTGTTATCTTGTTTCCCAGCGTGTTCAAAGCCCAGGTGAATACTAGCGCTCTGGATTGGAAATAGCTCTCAGAGAACCGGACGACAGACACTCTGTGACATTTGGCTACATTTTGTGTGCACTTCTAGATAGGAATTTTGCTTCCCTTCTAACAAGGCCTAGAACTTCTTTCTGTACACGGAGGACTCAACGACAAGCCCTGCGCTGCCATCCTTCAGTGGAAGGCAAAGAGCAGGGCGGAAGGCAACACACCCCATTTCTGGAGCACCTGCTGGTCAGCAGCTGCCCCGGGGCCTGTCGGCTGCTGAGGAGCAGCACTACTGAAACTGCCGCAAACCTGTCTGGGCAGAGAGGGAGGGGCATGCAGACTCTGCAGGTGGGTGCAAGGCCCGACAAATGGACAAAGGAATTGGGGAGTGAGTAAGAGAAATCTAGGAAAGAATGAGGATAAAATGGGTTACAAAATGAAGAGAGATTAGGAAGGGGAAGTGAAATTCGGGCACACTGGAGGCGGTTGTTACTAGCAGTTCTCACGAGACTTTTTAAAAAATTTATCTTTAGAGGGAAAGGGAAGGAGAGAGAGAAACGTCAATGTATGGTTGCCTCTAGTGCGTCCCCCGCTGGGAACTGGCCTGCAGCCCAGGCATGTGCCCGGACTAGGAACTGAACCTTGATCCTCTGGTTCTCAGGGCTGAGCTCAATCCACCGAGCTACACCAGCCAGGGCCTCACAAAACTTTCTGAAGCAAAAGTGGCCTTTCCACCTTGTACCACTTGGTGTTTCAAGAGTCTTAATTAAAGATAATTCACTTTGCTTGTAAAAAAGAAGAGTCTTAGGGTCAATGAGTTTGTTCCGCAGCAAGCTACCCGATACAAGAGAGATTGAGAAATTGACACAGTTTTTGCTCAGTGAGAACAATGATATTTTTAAAAAAATTTTTCTCAGTAGAGCTATGAATTGTTGGTGTGGCCAGCAAGCATCTTAGCAAAACCTTCCAGGTATCAAAAATGCAGAAAACCAGTCAGGGAGTACGGGTCCACACGCCACCTTCCCATCCCAGTCTCATGTCTTTCCTGGCTGCATTCGGGGGCTGCCTGAGCATCCTCTGGGGCACAGGGCAAATGGCAAGAATAAGCGCCTCAAGTAGGAGACTGGCAATCCTTGGAGACCACTGCCCCCTGGGGCCATCTCTGCTGATACTTCAGACACATCCTCTTGTGAAGGGAGCAAGGTAGGAATGCAACTTTTGCCAGACTCAGAAGAAAAAGAAAACTCGTATAAGGCAAAGGCATTTGCTCACCTTCTAAGAATTAGACCTGGTCCCTTAGTGGCCAGCCTCCAAATAGAGGCAGGAAAGCCAGAGGCCAGAGGTGGTGACAGGATGGATGGTGTGTGTGTGTGCCTGTGACCATTTACTTCAGTTAATCAATACAACACAACAGAGGGGAAATTCGGTTAATAGAATAATTTAAGTTTCTGAAGGGTAATCAGTTAGTGTTTATTGAACATTTGCTACCTTTGACGCCCCAAGTGATGGGTCGTGAAAAAGATTTCCATCTTTACTCCTACTGTTTAAATAATTTTTGAAATGCCAGAGCCAACTTTTCTGCCTAATTGAGTCTAAATTAGATCATAAAACTGAATCTGATGACTGGGCTCCCTTACGGCCTTGGGTCGCTAATTCTCACTTCTAGTGATCTCTGCTGGCCCAGGGCTGAGGCCTCAGAATGATGGTCAGGCTGCCTGCCACTGGGTTCAGTTCGTTCTTTCATCTGTTTATGCAACAAACATTGCTGAAGATTTTATCAGGTGAGCCAGAACCGTGCTCTGTCCCCTGCCATGGGCAGACCACGAAGCCAGGGCCACTGTGTTTCAAGACTCAGACTAGAAATTGCTTACTTGAGTGACTTCTTGAAAATAACAGCAAGTGTTACTTGCATGATTCCAAAGAGGAGTCCAGAGGAAGTTTTCTGGTTAGTCAGTGCCCTTCAGTTAGGTTACATGAAGTTTTGTTACGTGTACATCTTGATTGCACACACTCCATTTTGCATGTATGAACAGTGATCAAACATTCTTAAGAATCAGGTCACTACTGCTTCACACCTGTCCTTCCTTGCGTGTGCAGCTGCACACAAAGACATGCAAACTGGCTTGTACACAGAAACAAATCTGTGTGAGGGACAGAGCTTTGTGAAGCTCTGCACACTGCCAGTCCTGGGGGAGCGAGCGCAGGGGCAGCTCCTGGCCCGAGGGTTTAGAGGAGGCACCGGAGATGCTAAACCCAGTCTGAGGTTGTGCTGGGCGGTCAGGCGAGGGTCCTGACGTTCACCAAGAGAGCAGCTTGGACTGGCCCTAGTATCAGTGATCAGGGATGCAGATGAGGTGACAGAGTTTAAAAAAGAAAAGGGTGGAGAATGCAACAGGGTGAGCCTGACTGAGTTATCTTCCTCATTGTACAGAGCGTGCCCCTGCGGGAGGCAGCAGGACGTGAAGAGTTCTCACGCTGAGCCAGGAAGCCTTGTCCGCACATCCATCACCTCCCTCTCACACCTGTTGGCAGGACTTAGTGAAATAACATCTATAAAGCACTTTCTAGCTTAGAAGTGTTTTAACAGATGTTAGCTCTTTTCCCTCTGACTTGGAGCCACTTCTGGTCTTGAAGGTGCCACCCAGTGACAGAAAAAGACAGAGACAAATCAAGCACAACATTCCAATGTGCATCCCAGATGCATCAGAGTCGAGAATCTCTTTTCCAATTCTTTCAGAGCCACTTAACTGCCCGGGGAGTGTGAGGAGGGCCCAGGAAGAACTGAGCTCTACATCTCGAATCTTTATGTCTATTGCACGAGGCTGCCGTCCTGGTAGGAGACTGAGCACCTGCTGATGGTGAGCGAAGTGCATAAATACTGATGTGCCGGAATGTTGCCCAGAGGGAGTAAGCTCCACAAGCAGGATATTTACCCCAACAGCACACAGCTCCACAGGGTCTTGCTTCTTGGCTGTTTGTGGCTGGGGAGAGGCAAGGACTGGCCATGAGGTCTGAGTGAGCTGGGGGAGGGACTTTAAGGGTGGAACAAAGGTGGAACGAAGTCCTATAAAGTACTTAGTGTGTGGCAGGCATTCTTTCTTCTGAGTGCTTTTACACATCTTAACCCATTTAACAATCATAAAACTCTATGAGGTAGATACTATTGCTGCTGAGGAAACAGAGGCACAGAGAAGTTAAGCAGCTTCTCTGGTTGCTTAATAAGTGACTGAACCAAAGTTTCCAACGCAGGTGGCAGCCTCCGCATCAGTGCTCAAAACCATGGTGTTGTAGCCTCCATCGTCCTTGGACAAAGAAGTTTGATATGTTTTTGCATTTAATGCCAGAGAACAAGAGGCCTGAATGTGAAAGGCAGAACTAGAAATCTAGTGGAACTAAATATGAAACTACGTCCTTATGTTTTTGGAGTGGGAGATGATTCTTAAATAGGACCCTCAAAACACTGACTCTAAAGAAAAGACTTATAAGCTCAATAATATTAAAAGTAAGAACTTTTGCTTAGCAAAAAAATAATAATAATAGGAAGAAAGTGAAAAGACAAACTATGAGGTGGGAAGATATTTTCATTAATTATTATTGTATAAGACTAGTGCCCAGAATACAAAAATGACTCCTTCACATCAATAATAAAAAGACAAATAATTGAAAAGAATAATCAAAAAAGGATTTCAACAGACTCTGCATAAAAAAAGAAACCTATAATGGCCAATATATATGAGAATGTGGTTACTTTATTAGTCATCAAAGAAATGCAAAATGAAACCACCAAGGAATATCATTGCAACCTCCCTAACAGGCTACAAGTAACTATCCCCTGAAATCCCAAGTGTTGGTGAGACGTGGAGCAGAGGAAATTCGCACTCACTCTGGTAGGATCATCAACTGGTGCGAACACCTTGGGAAGGTACGATCTTTACTCCTTATGACCCCGGGCATCCTTTCCTGGGGACAAACCTAGAGAAGTGTGCACACAAGTACACCAGGAAACAAGTAAACACGCTAAGCAATATTCCTAACAGTTTTGTTTCTAATTGTTCCAATTTGAAAGCGACCTAAGTGTCTATTAACAGAAGAGTGGAGATGATATAAAATAATACATGCGAAGGAACAGTACTAGTGCACAGCACAGACAACGTTGTAACGGATAAGTTGTAACGCATGCGTACAATGGGCACTGTTCAGCAGAGAGAAGGAATAAACAACAGCGACACACAGCGGCGTGCAGAGACATCACAAACACGACGAACGATGACCACAAGAACGGCTTTAGAACGGCATTACTTCTGCCGTGGCCAGGACCACAGGCCCTACCCTGCTCCCCCGTCCTAGTGCTGGGGAGGGGCAAGGGCAGCCTCTGCTCATCTTCAACCATGAAGTGTGTGAAGCACAAGAATTTCCCTGGACCTTCTGTTCAAGGTCATGGCCCTGTGCTGTTCTCTGCAAATTGCACAAACCGAAACATGCTTGAGTGTTAATGGATTATGAAGATGTTCTCAAAAGTAGCATGTTTACATTTAAAAGGCATCTCCTGGAGAAATTGCATAAAACAACACAGGAGGACACTTGGAAATAGACTTGGGAACCAGCTTCCATTCAGGCAGAAATAATAATTCAGGCAGAAATAATAATAATAATAATAATAATAATAATAATAATAATAAATAAATAAATTCAGGCAGCCTCCTTGTGAGGCTGTGTGATCTAAAACCTCTTTTGCAGTCTGTTGCTAACCTCTGAGGTAAGGTTGTCATTTGCACTGTGAGACAAGACCTCTGATCTGGGGATTCAGAAGAAACACTTGTGAATGGTTCTTCCCCGGCAGAGGATGGCTGAGTTTTTGTTGGAGTCAGTGTTCCCTGGGCAGATAATTTCCCAATTGGTCCAATCTGCCCGCAGCCGTGGGAAGGCCGTTAGGATGGAGAGGAGTGCGGAGAGGGCACCGGACCCTCGGTATGTCCTGCATTTCCGATGTTATGAGAGGAGAAGCCCTGGGCTTGGGAGATCCCAGAGGTCACAATTCTGGAGCTGCCCCTGATGCACTGTGAGCCTGAGGCCTCCATTCCATCCTCTGTGCAATGAGAGGTTTCAGTGGAGTGATCCCTGAGGTCCAGCTGAGCTCTGCAGCTGCTCTTTCTCCTTTCTTTTCACATATTTCAGTGAGCACTTTTCAAGCCAATGATATGGATTTTAAAACTTTCAATTCATTTAGCTGCTACCAATTCTCTGCCTGTGGATGGAATATCTGTATCTTTTATTGGCTGAGAATTCTGCAGACATTTGCTGGCTGCCTGATTTGGGGTGGAAAATTCCTGTGTGGCAGTACTTGCTGAATGAATCACCTCACTGCGAATTAGTCGCCTAAACTCAATTTGTTTTCTTGACGTCAGGGTGCGGTCTGCTGAGGGCTGTCCTAGCGGCCAGGGTCCTGGCCGGCCAGTGGAACCGAGGGTTTGTGTGCTGGGGCCCATCTCACTGTGACTTCATTCCTGTGTCAGGGGGACGCAGGCCTGGCTGAGGGAGGCCAAGGGGGCCATGTGCCGTGACAGTCCTCCAATGGCTGCCACAGGCACGGCTGGGCCTTCGCGGAGTTGCTTCTGGAAAACCCAGTGCTGCCTCCTAATTCTTCTCAGCGTAACTCTGCCTGGTCAGGGTCAGCACCCAGGATGGGATTGATTTAACACCTTTGAGGAAGAAAAATGTATACACTATGTTGAACTCAGGTAGTGAACCCAACAGAATCTAGCCCCAAATGTGATAAGCCAGAGTCTTCCAATTGGTTCTGTGAATTCCTGGAACCTTACTAGCTTAGGGCCCTTTCTGCCTTCTAATTCTGTTCTCAGTGCACTCTCTGATTCACCTGGGGTTCATCTCCAATGTTTTCCCTGGTGAATACACCTGCATGGTTACTTGGGGAATCTGGGGTGGGGAACATGACATTTCAGGAGAGGTGTCTGTGGTCACTGGAGTTTACTCTCTCTGAGTCCCCATCTATGCCTCTCCAGGAGGAAATAAACTCCTCTAAAGGTTCATTGACAGCATCGTCTATGCTGTGCACTAGTACTCTTCCTTTGCATGTGTTATTTTATAACATCTCCACATGACTTCACGAAGGATCCAGTTTTATCAATCCTGTTTTGCAAGATGAGGAAACTGAGGCGCAGACCAGCTGGGTGACTTGTCTGAGGTTGCACAGCTGGTAAGCGACAGAGCTGGGATTCAGACCCCAGGAGTCAGTTTCGGCGTCTGTGGTCTTGGCACTGACGCTGCTCTGTCTCCTGTGAAAGCATTTCTTCTGGACAATACAGCAGCGCCCTCCAGGGGAGGTGCTTCGGTGAGTGTGACCCTCTTTACCGCTTTCCATAAATATGCCTATTTCTAAATTTTGATTTAGATAGTCAACACTAGGAGTCCTCAAGATTGGGAATACTGCATTTTATTGACTCTAGGACATCATCGATGGGAAAATGCACCATTCATTATTTCATGCATCATTTAAACTAAGGTACGAGGTCTTAGTGATACAAGAGCGTGACTCATGACTTTATCACAAAGCTTCTCAATTTCTTCAACAGATTTTGAATGTCTAGGCAACTTCTCCTGCCTTCAGTGTCAGTAACAAAATAATACGTGGCTTAATCCACGTGTAGATGTCTTCCTCTCTTAGGTCCCAGAAAGAGCTTGCTTCTTACTTTCTAAGAAAATGTAAAATTGCAGGGGTTTTTTTTTTGGTGTTAAGTATTTGTTTTACTAACATCACATTAACACACCACTGCTGTGTTTTCTCTTTTTTCTAAAAGCACAATAAGCATTTCACTTCAATGCTGAATCATCGTATATTTTGGAAGATCTTTCTTTTTATTATGGAAATGCTGAGACATATAAGAAAGTGAAAAGACTGGAACAATGAACTCCAGTGAACCCATTATCTAACTTCGGTAATTACCGACATTTCAGCACTCAGGTTTGAGGACACTTTAAACTCACTACACAGCAAACACAGTGGGGACAGCTCTCACCATGGTGGGGCTCATGGGTGATGATCCCCAGCAGCAGGGAGAGGGGGAGGCCACCCTTACTGCAGGATGCAGCCCAATTTCGGAGATGGTAACATGAGAACACATGTGTGACTTAGCATTGCTGACGTGAAGCAACAGCAGTGAGGCCGGTACCCCCAGGGTCAGGATTTTCTTTACTCAGCGCTTTGTTGAGTTTTCCTGTTTTTATTTTATTTTATTCCCCTTTGAGCCTCTCCCCAGACCAAAACACAAACAGAGCAGAATCTTTGCAAGAATCTCCTTCTCCCCACCCAGGCTTTGTGGGCTGTCAGGGCCAGGTGAGCCTTCAGAGCCCACTGATCACTCTGTGGGGTTTGGTTGGAGGCAGCCCGGTGCTTGCAGCTTCTCCTTCCAGGAGAGTGGGTCACTCCCATGCGCAGCTCAGCTCTGACCTGCTCTTGGTGTTTGAGCCCTGACCAGACGTGTGTTTCCTTCTGTGAAGCACAGGGGATGCTCGCTGTCTGCAGAGTCAGTGCCCGGAGCCGGGTGCTGAATCCCCTGTACCCTCCCTTGCCCCAATGGTCCTGCCACTTGGACCTGACCGCTCGCCTTCCTTCTAGCTTGCCCCTCGTCCTGGGTCACTTTCTTCCTCCTGCCAAACTGTGTTCCTGGATTCATATCCTGATAACAGATTCTCTGGGAACAAGCCCCCAAATCTGTGACTTCTCATGCCAGGTCTTGCAAGGCTGAACATTCTGGGCTGAGTGTCGGAAGCCTGGAGAAGTTGGCTTGGCCAAGAGATGCTACCTCTTTGCTCAGACCCAAAGGTGTTGCCATGTAAGAGAAAAATAAAGCCTTGGCAGAAAACAGTCTGGGCAGAAACCTCATGAGGTCAGGAGTGTTCCTGTACAATGTCAGAGGAGAGCGTGATGCAGTCTACTGGAAGGGACCCTAATGGGAAGTTGGGCAAGCAGAGTTCTGGTCTTATCTCCGACAATTACTAGCTGTCGGAGTCACTGTGATGTCTTAAACACGTTCAGGGGGCCTCACAACTCCGATGTACTCTGGCCAAGTTCTACTACCAGCCTCTTCCCTTTGCCTGCAGGCTTTCCATAAACAGCTGTGAAGGGCCACCCTACCCGTGCCCTGGCTCTGCCTACTCTGCCCAAACGACTGTGGGGAGTAGGCATATCACCCTCCGGCTCCCTCACTGCATGGGTAGGATGACTGCGATGCCTGTGTTCTGCTCCTTCTCCAGCCTTTCCTCAGGGAACTAACCTGGATGGCCCACAGTGGTAGCTGGGTTGATAGCCCACCCTTCACCGGCCGTCTACCCTACCTTCACTCACTTTGCCACTTCTCTGTTTTCCTCACAGCTCTTAAATAAACGACTCACATTTGAATCCTTGTTTGAGGGTCTATTTCTGGGAGGATCAAAACCAAGACAATGAGCATATAGGTCATTTAATTTTCTCAGGCCACAGGTTTCTCGCCTGTCAGGTAACAGCAAATTTTGCCACTGTGTGTGCTGTTAGAGTTTCCTGTGCATTTTCACATGTGCCAGAAGTCAAGGTCTTGTTATTCTGTTTTGCAGGTGAACAGTGAGAGGCCCTGAGGGATTTTGTGAGTTGCCTGAGTTTCTTCTACTGTAAGTGGCTGAGCCGAGACTGGAACGTAAGTCCTCTGAACTCCGAGACCACCCAGTTTCCTTTCCAGTGTTTGTTGATCTGCACTGTTCCTTTGAAAAAGTTGTGCTTATATTTCTCTGAGTCCAAGAAAGAACAGCTCAGTCTCAGAGACAGATCCCATCATCTGGGCTTTGTCCTGCGGGGCAGTGGTCAGTCTTAGTTGGAGGAGGTGTCCCTGGGATGCCCTGGTAGCCTGCCTGGGCTCAAGGTCTCCTCCACAGGTCTCCTGAGGGTGCTGGCTCCCAGGGCCACTGAGCCTTAGGTAGATATTCACATCTCGTGCCCCCACTTTCCACCAGTCCTGTCTAAGCGGCTTTGGGGCATCAGCCCAGTGTCACAGTTGAACCCAGAAAGCACAACCAGGGTTCCTCGGACACAGGCTGCAGGATGGGTGGTTGATATGGCTCCGTGTCTCCACTTGGCTGAGTTCTTCTAGCAACATTAACTGGTTCTTGGTGTGACCCTCAGCAAGGCCTCTGTCATATGACCTCCCGGGACAAAGGCCACTAAGTCCCAGAGAAAGAAGTAAAGCTGCCCCTTGGAAGGTATTTCCCCCAATAAGACATGGCCTTGTTGTTAGCCCATCCTAGGGGGGAGGCCTTTGAATTATGCCCACCCTACACCTCTAACCTGGCCCCAGATTCTTCCTGGTCTTCCTTCACACAGGAAAACAAGTGCAAGCCTTTGAACTTTGTCAGAACTCTCTTGGATTAGCTGACTTCTCTCCGTGATTATTCTGGGAACACTGTATCACCCCAGCAACTTTTTCTGTCACTTCCATTTCTCATTCTCAGTCTTACACTCTCCCTTAGCTTTTAGAAGGTGATGACTTTTAGCCAATGCCACTTTGATCTGATATTCCACAGGATAGGTTTACAGTCATCCCCGCCTCCAATTGTTTCTGGCTGTTTCAGGTAACTGCTTCTCTAGAGCCAGCTTCCAGGGCTTGTCAGGTGTCGATTTCTTGGCCAGCACCAGGCTGGGCCCTGTTACAGCCACCCACACCGAGTGTCTAAAAGGTACCATTTATTACTTGGGTGGTTTTTATATCTCTGGACAGAAGCAGCGAAGACCATGCTGAGCCTTTGCCAACTCAGAGCCATCTGAGCTAGCTTTTTTCTATTTTATGGGCTGTTTTTATTTTGAGAGATTACTTTTGGCCATTAGTTTTGATCATGATCAAGGCAATGGATAGGTAGTGATGCTCTGATTGAGGGAGGCTGGAAGTGGTCTCTGCCTCCACCTGGGAGTATCTACCTCTGTTAGCTGCAGCAGGGCCTGAAGCCCCTCACTGTGGAGTTCATGTGGAGTCAACAGAGCGCTTGCCAAGGCTGCAGTGCTATGAGGGACAGGCAACCCTGGATGGACGTTCAATCTTAAACACCTTAGCACACAAGCAGAGAATCCTGAATCTCAGGGTGGGAGGCGCTCCCTAAGAAATCTAATGATCAGATTCAAATCGATCATTGCTTAGAGGCCAAGGGTGGAGGACACAGGTAAGGACAGGTAAGTTTTGAAGGAGGGAAGAAATCAGTGACATCAGAGTGTAGGGTGCTGCCATCTGAGCAACACAAAGAGTTGCCTTGTTTAGCAGAGGAAAGAACCAGGGTCCTGGGCCTTGGGGGATAGGGGGCGAAAAGGCGGTCAGGGCTACCAAAGGTGATTCTTCCCAGTTCTGCTTGAGATCGCCCTCACTTTGATCTGTCTCATCCAAACTTTATGGTGGTCTTTCCCACCCATTGGCATGTCATGCCATCTAATTTTTTTTAAAAATTATATTTTTTCAGAGTAGTGTGGAATGGTGGAGAGAGAAAAAGTCAGAAAAGAGCTGAATTTAAAAGATTGTACTTAAGTCTCCACTTTCTTATATCTAGAATGGGAGACATACAGGATTATTGTGAGGATGCAATAAGATCATGTCTCTCAAGTGTTTTGTAAACTGTGAATCTCCTAGGCAAATGTCCACTTGAATTATCTTGGAAAACACTTTTCTTCACACCATGAATTACTGACCCCTTTTGAAAATTAGTAAGAGATTTTACAACAACTCTTTGGGTTCTGCCAAATCTGACAGAGGAATTGTTTCAGCAGGCCTGAAAGCAGCAGTTATTTTTTCCTCTAGGACTCGCCTGGAAGGAGCTGTCCAAAGTGTCACCTCTGCTGAGGTTCCGCAGGACAGTGATGGGCACTAGGAGGCAGATAGGGCTGCCACAGGAAAAAGCTCTGCTGCCTGAGACCTTTTGTCTCGTGTTTTCTCAGCCTGAGACTAAAAGCTTGTGGGGTGTGCCATGGCAGACCCTGCTGCCTGCGAGCCTTCTGCAAATGTCAAACTCATTACCAGGCTGAGGAAGGCAGGGTTTTAATTGAACTTTTCCTCCAACATTCTGTCTTTTGCGGCAATGACAGAACTCCTTGTGCCATTATGGACTTTTTGCAAGGCCCAGACTAGAAAAACAAATTATGTCACTGCATTGTGGTGCTGTATGTGGGGGAGGGGTCTAAGCAGGAGCAATGCTGCTTGCTTGGCTCTCAGCTGGCTTTCCATCACTTCTTCCACTACCCACAGAAAAGTTGGGCCCTTCTGGTGCTGATTCCCAGGAGGGTACATTCTAGAACCTTGTGGATCTCCAACAAACTATCCTGTGAGGCTGGGAGTTTCTCCCAATGCTGCAACCACCATAGGTTTTGAGGCTTTATTTCCCCACGCTCAAATTCTGGGTTGAGAGATCTGTCTCACTCCCTAGTTGTTCCTCTGGTTTATCCACACACAAATGTGGGACTGCCCGGTCCTTCGGCCACCAACTTACTATGTATCCTCTCCACCCCAGCTGCCTATCTCTGCTCCTCCTACCATTCTGAATGAATGTTTCTTCGTTAATTCCTTGGTTGTTGGACTTCCATACAGTTCAATTTTCTGGCAGTACTGATTATTTTTTACTTTTTAATTTGTTGTTGTCCTTTTGGTTGTGCAAGAAGGCCAAGTGTATACACCTCTATCTTGGCTGGAAGTCATTTTTTTGAATTCTTATTTCTTCATTCTGTTCTGGATGATTGTTTATTTCTTCTTTATGTTTCAAATTTTTTATTTGAATCCCAGCTTCCTTCTCTTCTCTGTTGGTTTTCTGTGGATTATTCTTTATTTCACTTGGTATGACTTTTATTAATTAATTAATTAATTAATTAATTTTTTCCATACTCAAGAAGTTCTCTGAGCATCCTGATAACCAGTGTTTTGAACTCTGCATTTGATAAGTTGATTATCTCCATTTTACTTAGTTCTTTGTCTGTGGTTTTGTTCTGTTCTTTCATTTGGGACAATTTACTTTGTTCTCTCAATTTAGCAGCCTCCCTGTGCTAGGCTGACCCCTGCTTATCTCTCCAGTGTCAACCTAGATGTCATGGCTCCTAGAAGCCTCTCTGGCCCCAGGAGTCAAGATCCTGTGCCCTTCCAGTGAGCACCCCCAGCCCTGTCCAGTGCTCCATGTGTTTTTACTGTGTTTGCCTATCTCAGCTCCTCCCTGGTTCTAGAGGGTGGGCACCTTGAAGGGCTCAGAGGCAGACTCTAACATTGGGGCTCACAGATAAATGGTGTTTTAAAGGATGAGCTCCTTGAGGTATGTGGCAAGGAGTTGGGGCGGCAAGACAGTAAGGGGAGAGAACCACACCGAAATCTCTCCTCAGGGCACAGCACAGGGCGTGTGGCTCCCATCCTGGCCCCATGGGAGCTCTGAAGTAGAGGTGTGGCCCAGTGTGGCTCCACTGGGGACCAAGGAGCTTGGTCACTGGTCAAGAGCCACTGAGGGGGAAGTGTAGTCCTAGGATTCTGGCTGTCCTTTTGTGTGTGAGTGTGCGTTGTTAAAAATGGTTGAAGAAGGCAATTAGGTGATACAAGCAAAAGTTATTTAACATTTCATGAAGTGAGAAGTCTCTGTTCCTGAGGATCCAGAGCAGGGCAACGAGCAGCAGAAGGAAGGATGCTTTTATAGGACAAGGAAGAGAATGTAGAAAATTAATAAGATACAATGAAGTGAAAAATTAAAAATTAATTAAAAAAACAAGGAAATAAGTGTAGTGCTTGAGGTGGTTTGGTGTTTGGGGACTGGCTGACAAGATATCCTGCATTTCTTTCTGGTCAAGTGGAGTGTTTGCAGGGACATGGAAGTTATTTGCCTAAGTTTCAGTTTGCTGACATGGCAGCCCGGGCAGGAGTGGCTCTGTCATGAGCCTAGAAATGGATTTCAATAGCGTGGGTGAGCTTCTCAATGGCCTGAGGGCTGTCTGCACTGTGGAGTATCAGAAATAAGGGCATAGAGTAGTGGGACAGAGCACAAAAATGGCAAAAAGTGATGGCAGGGGGTTTGGGTGGGGCACTGACATTACAACCACAGTCATATTCCCCTGTGTGGCACTGTCCCGATGCCCACATGTCTCAATGCCCACAGCGTCCCAATGTCTACAATGCCTGGCATGTAAAGGTGTGAAATGATTTGGTTTTTTCAGTGAGGGAGCATTATTTATTCCTCATCTTGCTGACCTATTCATGTCACTTTACCCTGTTCAGGTCTCAGTCCTTGAAAACATCACTTCCATTGGCTTTTGAGGTTCTGCTCTTGGTCCTGCTTCTCTTTCTTCTGTTCTGTCCCCTCTCTTGGCTCATTGTCCCCTGCTTGCATTAAGCACTGGTGTCCCTAGGGGTTATGTCCTCAGCCCTCCTCTCAGTTCATTCTCTGGGTGCTCTCGCCTATAGTTATGGTTTTAAGTCCAGATACTTCTCAACTTATTTATGATGGGGTTACATCCCAACTAGTGCATTATAAGCTGAAAATGCCCTAAGTCAAAGATGCATTTAATATACCTAACCTACTGAACATCATAGCTTAAATTTGCCTACCATACATGTGCTCAGAACACTTACATTAGCCTATAGTTGGGCAGTTATCTTGAATTTTCTCTTGAGTAAGTGCCTTCTTCTTCTTCTTATCACCAAAGGTAGGAGACACAGATGGGGATTTGTAGACATGGTGGAATGTGAGAACAAAAATATCACTTAAAAAATGCTGACAACACGGCACACTGCAGAGTGTCTTTGGTTCACCCTCATGATTGCTGACTGGGAGGTGCAGCTCATGGCCTCTGCCCAGCATCATCAGAGAATATTGTACTACATATCACTAGCCCTGGAAAAGACCAAAGTTCAAAATTCAAAATACAATTTCTACTGAATATGTATCACTTTTTGTACCATCGTAGAGTTGAAAAATCATAATTTGAACCATTGTAAATTGAGCACCATCAGCTGTATGCGAATGATGCCCTAGTGTATTTTTCTTTCATTCACTTATTTATTTAATAATTATTTCTGAGAATATATTGCTTAGTGTGTGTCAACCATTATTCCAGGTTCTTAGGATACAACATTGAACCAGTCGCACTAAGATCTCTGCCTTCAGAGCTTGCAATCTGGTAGCAGGGTGAGAAGCAGCAAAAATATTTGATAAACATAAGAAAATAAAGAAAATATAACACACTAAAAAAAAAAGGAAAAGCAATGCAGGGTGAGCAGAATGAAAGTGCTGAGGACACTGTGGATAGAGAAGGTTACATTTAGATAGGATAATCAGGGTAGTCCTCATCAAGAAAATGACATTTGGACAAAGCTTTGAGCTCTGCAGCTGCCTGTGGGAAGGGCATTCAGGCAGAAGCAACTACCAGTGCAAATGTTCTGAGGTGCATTCAAGGAACAGTGAGGAGACCTGTCTGGCTAGAACACAGTGATGTTAGAGAAGAGAGTAGGAGATAAGATCAAGTGAAAATAGGGGTTATGGGTATGTGAGCAGATCCTGTAAGACCCAGTGAGCTATGGTAAGGACTATGCTAAGTAATTTTGTTCTGAGTGACCATGTAGCATTGCAGGGTTTTGAGTAGAGCAGATAAGTCGTATCTGGCTTGTAGCCCAGATATCCCTCTCTTGTATTGGATGACCCATGGGCACCTATAATTAAATGCAGTTGATCCTCATTATTTGCAGATTCCATATTTTGGGATTCACTTACTACAAAAACATATTATAATTTCCAAATTAACACTTCAATACTTTCACAGTCACTGTGGACATGCACAGAGAGTGAAAAATGTTGATAACACATTCCCAGCTGAGGTAGAGCAAGGTGACACTCTGTCTTCTTATTTCAGCTCTCATACTGTAAACAAATGTGTTTGGCAGTCTATTTAGTGCCGAAATGTTCGCATTTTTGTGCTTTTCCTTGGTGATGTCAGTGTTTAAAGTGACACCTTAGTGTCTAGTGTTTCTAAGTGCAAGGAGGCTGTGGCTGTGACAGGAGAGTTAGTCTCTCTCTCTCTTCTTCTCTTGAAAGTATAGTGCCCAATTTCATTTTTTTATTTGTTGGTTACACAACAAACCTCCAGGGTGTGGTCTTACATGTGACAGAGAAGACAAGGCAGCTGTAGCTGCAGTTTGGACATTATGCCCCAGTGGTGTTTCATTTTCTTGTCTGTTTTCCTTTAGTCCAAGACTGTTAAACACTTTTCCTTCATGTGCACAGCTGGTGAGGGTTGCTTACTTCAGTTCTGTCATCTGTTTCAGCGGCCCGCTGTCCACACTGGTGTTCAATGATCCTGGGATTTCTAGTCTTCCTGGAAAGCCCCGATATCTTATCATGTGGATGCAGGAAATTTTCTCACTGCTTACTTTGCTTCCATTTTTAGGTGTGACCGACTTCTGCAAAAGCCTCCCTGGAAAAGAATGTTTGACAAGTGCTTGAAATCCTCCATGTGTCAGATTCCACTTTTGTTTGGTGTTTGGACTACTTTATACCACACAGTACCTGCAGTCTCAATTTCTCTCGCTGTGTCTCTCATGTATATCAGCGGTGTCCCCTCACTGCCTGACGCCCAGCTCATATAACAGCAGAATTTACCTATTTTCATACCTCCTCCATCTTTGAGCACATTTGGGGGAAAGTGGTCTTCCTCCATGCCTGCTCCTGAATTGGCCTATATTGCACCTGCTTTATTTTCAGGTCTTGATCACCAATGATGTGTCCCCCTCAGTAAGACACTGCTATCCCCTCAATGTTCCCAGAGACAAAGAGTGTTTGGGGTGCTGATCTGTGCAGGAGGTCACACCTCCACTTCATGCACTGCACACTGCCAATCTTTTTATTCTCCTTACCACCACTGATGTGATGTCAAGAGTCTCAGAATGAAATCTTGGGGCTGCCAAGAAGAATTATAGTACAGAACATAAAAAATTGTAACTGTTCTTCTAATTGACTACCATCATTTAAAAATACCCTTTTCCTGTTGATGTCTTACCTGATGTCCCAGCCAGATGCTTGGTTGGTATTGGAGTTTTCTTCTCAAAAAAAATTTCTTCACTTTGTTCATTACTGAACTCAGAGCCTCCACCCATGCCTATCAGGTTGTTCAAAGAAAGCTCAAATTCTATTCTTTTATTACTCAGAGTAGTTTATTGTCTGTCTCAACCATTCTTTCTGGCACAACCTTGGGCCTCGTTTTCACACCTAAAATGCTCACGGGTTGTCTTACCAAACAAAGGGGCAAACTTACCCCTCTTTCTCTCTTAAATTTTGCCAATCCCCTCAGTATATAAAACTAACTATATTTAGTTTCCACATTTAAAATTAGTACTGTTCTTTTCCCTTATGTCACACAGATCATACATTTAAAATATTCACCCACAATTTTATATTTCAAATAGTTTTTTTCTCACTAGCCTATTACAAAGAAAACACTTTAAACTCATGAATCCATGGCCATTTTACTCAGAACTGATCCATTAATTCATATTTATTATTGTAATTATGACAGTCGTTATTGATAACAAGGAGAATTGATAAATTATTATTAAGTCCTGGCATATAATGTATATGTTATAAATGCCTTTGATAGCTAATAGCTACATGGTCATTATTCTGTAAAAGAATATTTTCTGTAGACTCCCATACTCAGGATGGATTTAGCTGGTACAGGGTGTCAGAGCAGTGTACCAGCTAAGACATATTTGATTGCTCCACTGTGACTGTTCTAATTGATTTGTGCCCCACTTATTTTTTGCAATGTTACCTTTGTCCACACTCAATCTGGCATTAAATACAGAATTGAAAATAAAATCAGTCAAACTTGTAATTACTTGGAATTGAAATTAGATTTTGACCTCAATAGCATAAAAAAGACCCAGTCAGAAATGAAGTATTCACAAATTGAAATAAAGAATAATTTACAGGGAAACAACAGTAGAATGGATGAAGCTGAGAATCAAATCAATGATTTGGAACATAAGAAAACACAAAAATAAGCAATTAGAACAACAACTAAAAAGAATAAAAAAAATGAGGACAGTATAAGCAGACTCTGGGACAACTTTAGGCATTCCAACACTCATGTAATAGGGGTGCCAGAGGGAGAAAAAAAGACCAAGAAATTGAAAATCTATTTGAAAAAAAATGAAAGAAAATGTCCTTGATTTGGTGAAGGAGATAGATACACAAGCCCAGGAAGCACAGAGAGTCCCAAACCAGATGGAATCAAAGAAGTCCACTCCAGGACATATCATAATAAAAATGCCAAAAGTTAAAGATAAGAGAGAATCTTAAAAGCAGTAAGAGAAAATGTGTAATTACCCATGAAAGAGTTCTCATAAGACTGTCATATGATTTCTCAAAAGAGACTTTGTAGGCTAGGAGGTATTGGTGAGAAGTATTCAAAGTGATGAAGAGCAAGGACATAAATCTAGATTAGTCCATCAAGCAAAGCTATCAGTTAGAATGGAAGGGCAGATAAAATGCTTCCCAGACAAGGCAGAGCTAAAGGAGTTTATCATCACCAAGCCCTTATAATATGAAATGTTAAAGAGACTTATCTAAGAAAATAAAGATCAAAACTGTAAATATTAAAGTCAGTAAATACATAACTACCAACAATTGAGTCTAAAAAAATAACCCAAGCAAACAACTAGAACATGAACAAAATCATAGATATGGAGGACATTGGGATGGTGGTCAGTGGGGAGGGGGTGTCTGGGAGAATGGGGGAAAATGTGAAGGGATTAAGAAGTATAAATTGGCAGGTACAGAAGAGGAAGGGGGATGTTAAGAGCAAGTATAGATAATGGAGTTGCCAAAGAACTCATATGCCTGACTCAGGGACATGAACAAAGGAGGGGGGATCACTGTAGGAAGTGGGGATGCTGGGTAGAGGGAGGCAAAGGGCGAAAAGTTGGGACAACTGTAATCTCATAGTCAATAAAAAGTTAAATTAAAATAAAAGAACAGATGTATTTTGTGTGTAGTGCCCCATCTTAGAGGTTGAGACAGTGTTCAGGGAACTGAAACCTAACTAGACAGACAAGATTATCATTCATAATGGTCACTTCATGCTTTTGTATGTGATACTTGCTTTCCTGGTCTTACCCACTCTTGAGATAGCTCTGGCCTTGGTTGATAGTCATAATGGTTTCTGACCCTGATAGTCTGCACAATTTGATTTTCAAGACTATCTGTCTTAGCTTTCTGGTGGCTCAGTCACTCCTCAATGGTAGTTCTTGGTGGCTCCTCTGGTTTCCCTGTCTGAATGGCCCTCCTGGGTAAACAGGAGGCCTGGGGTTCCAGCCTGAGCTGGACTGGGTGGGGCAGAACTGGGTGACAGCTGTGAGCTGTGGAAAAAGGGGGAACCACAGACAGTATCTTAGACATGGTGTCAAGCCCCGTGGAAAGCTTTAGAGACTGGGTAGGAAGAAATACATAGATCATGCTGACTATGGAGATCAAGTCAGGAAAAGAGCTATGAAAGTGAATCCTCTCATGGGGGCTGTTGACTTGGGGTAGGAAAGACTGTGAAAGGCTGGTGATCATTCTCATTTTTTCTATCACTGTTGACATCTTCATTCACCAGAGGGTTCTGTTTATATCTCCAGGACCCACTGCTCCTCAAATTGGAAAAAAGCACCCAAGGGACCACACATTTTTGCCAACATGGCATGACCTCATATCTAAGTAATGTTACATTGCAAGTCTTATAATTTTAATGTTATGATCCCTTTCCTTACTAAACTTCGGACAAGTTTTCAAGGGACCTTGATACCTGTAATACCACCCAGAACCACCCTCACACCACTGGGGTGTATCAGGTCTCACATACTTCAGCTCTTTCTTATTTCTAGTGTGCCCTCTGGGGAATGCTCCTTGTGGGTTGGACAGCCATCACTTTCCTCTTTGTCCAAAAGTCATAATCCTAATGTCCTAGGGCCTGTCCTTCAGTCTCTGCGTCCCTGTTTACCTGCATCATTCTTGTGCAGTTTCCTAGGGACCGCTCCTGGAAGCTCAGTGAAGGTATGCAGAAGGGGCCCACTCTGACAGCTCAGACGGTGCAGAGGTGGAAATGCAAGAGAGCATGAAGTGACTACTAAGTCTGAGCCTGAGTGTGGCTGCTAATATCAAAAGAGGAGGGAGTCCCCATCCCAGGTTTGTGCTTCTTTCTTCTTTTTTAGTATATTGTCTTTCTGCTATGCCTGTCTTCCTGTCTTCTGCCCAGTTCTGGCTTGTCAGCCTAATGAAATGACCTCAGCACTAATTATTCTCTCTTGCCTTTGAGTACCATTTCTACATGTTAATGGCTCTCTCATTGGGAGTGAGGTGAAGAGTTCTCAACACATGGTCCTCATGATGCACCTTTGGTTGCTGCAATGCCAACCCAGTTTGGCAGGAGCTGGAAAAAAATTTGCTGCATGGTGTCCAAGCCTGTCACTTGCTGCCATTTATGGGCAGTGCACTCCAGGCTATGATGGCATTCTAGGAAGGAGGCCAGAAAGGATGTTTTTCCTTCTGTTTGAAAATCACAAGATCCAGTTTATTGTTGGTAGCAAGGTGGACCCTGCCTTTCTGGTAAAAAGTCCACATTTTCACATTCTAACAATCATTGAAGTTTGTATTGAGAGAGAAAAAAATGAATGAGCTGAGACCCTGTTGCAGCTCCCATGAATGCTGATGGTCTGGTTTGGGAGTTTGAGTTACATGCTAGAAATTACACAGGATAATATAGGGATTGAGGCACCAGTAAGAGTAAGTCAGGGCCAATGAGCTCCTTGGAGTAGAGCAGAGAGCCCTGGGCTGACTCTCGACAAATGGAGGCTCTAGGCCACTCCTACCATTACTTGTGTGTCTTTAGCTGCTGTCTCATATAGTTCAGGTTGTCATAACAAAATACCATAGATGGTGTGGTTTGTAAGCAACAGAAATTTTATTTCTCACTGTTCCAGAGGCTGGAAATCTGACATTAGGGTGCCAGGATAGCTGGGTTCTGGTGGAGGCCCTTTTCCAGGTTGAAGTCTGTTGACTTCTCATCATGGCCTCACAGGGCCAGAGGGACTAGGGAGCTCTCTGGAGTCTCTTTTATAAGGACACTACTCAGGAAACTGTGCCTTCATGACCTAATTACCTCTCAAAGGCTCCAACTCCTAAGCCACCACCTTGGGTGTTGGGGGTAGGATTTTAACAGATAAATTTTGGGCAAGGAACATGAACATTTAATCTATAGCAGTTAACATATATCTGGACCCTGTTATTCCTGTCTGTAAAATAAAAGGATAGAAAGAGATAATTTCTAAATTCCCTCTCAGCTAAGCCCTGGCTGAGTAGCTCAGCTGGTTGGAGCCTTGTCCCATGAACCAAAAAAATTCCTTCTCAGCTGAGAGTACCTGCAGAAATGTCACAGATTTAATGGTTCTGGACTTCAATAAGGCACATGGAGAGATTTTTACATATTTTTATATAAGATGCCAAATATGTGGATTGTGGTTACTACAATCCACATACCCAATTGAGGGTATTCAAAAAACAATATGATGTAGTCACAAAAATATCTTATGGGGCCATGTGTAGAATTAATAGTAGAGTGTTCAGTGATTGCTTAGATCTAATCTTTTCACATAAGCTAGTGCTGGGAATCTGCTCTGCTTTCAGGTGACTCTTTCAAGTAATGTACTCAAGCCAGACACTTTCACAGAAGAGTGGAATCTTGGAATCTCATCCTAGGCAGAAAAGCTGAGGAGCCTCAGTAAGCTTGTCATGAAGCTTCATGAAGTAAGCTTCATGAAGAAGGAAGGATATGGAGTGGAAAGAAGAAAGGCATGGACAATACTTATTAGAATGACGACCCTGAAGACTCAAGGAAGTGGATTCAGATATTCAGTATCTATTTCACAATAGATATTGGGATTCAGGACAACACTCAGTTAATCAGAAAGTTGTTTACAAGAAACTTTTATTCCCCTAGTGCTCTGGGTAGTCAGGATTTTAATGTACTGACCTGGTTGCACAAGTGACAATGTATGGCAGATGGTGCTGCACTGTGTTTGTGTGTGGTAAACCTGGTGATATAAGGTAGGCAGGGAGGCTGGGTCAACCAGGTGTGCAGGGACTGTGGGCTGCTTCAGTGAGTGTTAAAGGATACCAAGAAGGTCCTTTACCTTAATATCTACCCAATGTCTTTATTATCCATGCTTCCTCAGCTATCATAATACCCTGCATGGTTCTGACCATAAGCTCAGAAGTGTAGTATAATGCAACTTCCTTTATTTTTTAACATAATGGCCTATCTTTTAACTTAAGCCCCCATTCTGCCAATTTAATCTAGTTATTTCTAGGTAGGTCCTGTCATTCCAGGGTTTTTGGGTCATTTTTGGTATAAACTCAGTCAGTTAAGGATTTCCCATCTTTCTCTCAATTCTGGATGTTGATGTGGGTGAAAGAGAAGGGTGTTATGAGGTGTCCAGATGTTGGAAGGGTCATCTGGATCTTAGTTATTACAACTTTGAATGAGATGTACATCATCTTTAATAGCTCTTAGTCACTGGCTTCTATTTATACCCATATCCACTGAAATGTCTGTATTAACTCTCTGCTGTCTGGCTATAGTTACACATACAGGGGTGGCCAAAGTAGGTTTACAGTTGTTTATATGGAAAAAGACACACACATTATGGTGATAATAATACAAGAATAAACTCTGTGTTTTGCACACTCACAGCTGTAAACCTACTTTGTCCACTTCTGTATCTACATTCTGTTTGTCTCTGAGGTTTATAGGTCTTTGCAACCTGCTTTCAATACCCTCTGAGGAAATGTTCACATTTTGGGGGTGGGGGTGGGGACTCTATAAAGTCCCATTTTTGCCAAAAAATATCATACTTTAAGCTCTACTCAATTTCTGTTCTACCATGCTGTTGCAAGGAATGGTTCTTACTCCCCTAAGACATAAGGCAATTCTTAAATTCCCCAATTGCATCTGGCACTTTGGCTCCCTCCCTCCCTTTTACCTTCTCTTCCCACTTCAGCAGAGGACTAAGAGATCCACCAGAAAGTGTACAGCTACTTTTTTAACTTTGACTTCAATTCTTCCTCAGCCAATCTAGTCCAGATTGATGAAGACCCTGACATTTCATAGATTTTCTTTTTTTTACTTGAAGAAGCTAACATTTTATGCTCTGTATTCTTTAGGGCTTAGGCTTGTAACAAAAGAAAAAACGCAACAAGTTTGTAAATAAAAATTCATAACTTTTATGTCTTTGCTAAAAAATTTCAGAATGTGTTTAGAAGCTCAAAAGGATTGTAAGCCTGTTTCTGGGTAAGTCCTCCCAGAAGGTAACACTTGCCCTCAACTCAGGGGCATGTGGGTGAAGAAAACCTGATAAGAAAGCATGTGGAGGTGGGAAGTTGCAGGAATATCTAAAAGGATCCTACAATACAATGGGATATATATTTATTTACTTAATAAGTCAACTTTTTCTTTTACATAAGTATTGCTTGGCAGAAGTAAAACAGGACTTATCCTCAGTTGTTAGTAGCAACTTGATGGGAATTACTTTCTCTTCTTTACCTACTCTGAGTTCTGAGAACAGCTTGACAGGGGAGCATGATTTAGGATAAGGATAGAGATGAGGACAAGTGTAGTGGAAGGAAGCAACATCCAGGGGATTTTATTGGTAGTAGAGAGCTAGGATGGAGGATTTGGAAGAGGGAGAAAGAAAAGGGGAGCCTGTTGAGGGGAATTTCACACATTTTCCAACTATGTCAGCACTGGGGAAACATGAGCTCAGCTCATTAAAGCAGATAAAGAGAGAGGTCTTCGGTCAGAGCCAGGTCAACAATTAACTCATATCTTTCACCCAGTTCCCCCAAATCCCTCCTGTCTGGCAACCACCAGTCCACTCTGTGTGTCTGTTTTAATTTTGTTTGTTTGTTTTGTTCTTTGGAGTCCACACATGAATGAAAAGTATGGCACTTGTCTTTCTCTGGCTGACTTATTTCACTGAGAATAATACCCTCTAGGTCCATCCATGCTGTCACAAATGGTTAAGATTTTATTCTTTTTTATGGCCCACTAATATTTCATTGTGTATATGTGTCACCCCTTTTTTATCCACTCATTTATTGATGGGCCCTTGAATTGCTTCTGTATCTTGGCTATTATATACAATGCTGCAGCGAACATAGGAGTGCATATATCTTTTTGAATTAGTGTTTTGGATTTCTTCAGATAAACACTCAGAGTTGGAGTTGCTGGGTCATAGGGTAGTTTTATGTTTAGTTTTCTGGGGAGCCCCCATACTGTTTTTAATAGTGGTTGCACCAATTTGCAATCCACATCCTCACCAACACATGCTGTTTGTTGATTTATTGATGATAGCCATTCTGACAAGTGTGAGGTGATATCTCATTGTGGTTTTCATTTCTCTGAAGATTAGTGATGTTGAGCCTCCTTTCATATGTCTTCTGGCCATCTGTGTATGTCATTTCTGGAGAAGTGTCTATTCATGTCCTCTGCTAATTTTCAATTGGATTGTTGTCTTTTTTGGTGTTGAGTAGTATGAGTTCTTTATAATTTTTCAATATGAACCCCTTATCAGATGTATCATTGGTAAATGTCTTCTTCTATTCAATAAGTTGTTTTTTTGTTTTGTTGGTGGTTTCCCTGGGTAAAAGAGGAGAAGGGATTAAGAAGCACAAATTGTCATGGGGATGTAAAGTGCAGTGTAGGCAGTATAGTCAGTAATATTACAATTACTATGTAAGGTGCCAGGTAGATACTAAAAGAAGTAGGGGGAACACTTCGTAATGCTGTATACTTAAAATCAATACAAAATAATGTTGAAAGTAAACTGTAATTGAAAAAATAAAATGTATAAAATAGAATTGACCCGGTGATTTATAAAAGTATATAGGGGACATACTATTCAAATTTCTAGGTGATTCAAAGTGGCAGAAGTAATCTCCAACAAGATCGATTTCCAAGTAACGAAATAAAAATGAGCCTGAATGGGGATGCCCTGGTCCAGTGGGGAGCTAAGCTGTTTGGGAATATGGAGGGAAAGAACGATGCTTGCCTGACCTGAACCCATCATGGGGCAGAGGGTTGTAGGCTGGAGGATAGATGGGTGGAGGTGGGTAGGAATATAGCTTTCTAAAATTAGGGCTTTTACATTTAAAGTGATACAAAAGAGAATCATTCCTTCATTACACATGACTGAGAAAAATAGCTGGATACTGTCTTCGTGTTCTTGCCAGAGTTCTGCATTCCACCCCCCTGCTCTGTTTCCGTGGGAAGAAACAGAGTGCTTTCCAAACCTTCGCTTTGATCACACATGTCAGAAAGGGTGACGTTGCTTGGTAGGCAGGAGAAAGAAGAATTTATTTTTTTCCTTGAAAGCTTCTTGTGTTCTGAGTTTTTGACCTTTCCTTTTTTAAAGAGTATCTTCACTAAAAACCATTCTATCGCATGATGGCAGTAGAGACATTACGTACACATTTATAAGCTATGATGCATGGATGCATCCCAAAGGGGGAAGACACCTAATTTATGTTTGTCCATACATTTTTCTTTGGTAAGTGTTTGTTCAAAGTTCCGGGAGGTGTCAAACATAGAAAGGCCCCATAATTCTAGACTGAATTAATACAGAAAGTATTTCATTCAGGAAGTGAAACCATAAATAAGAGAAGGTACTTTTAGATTGCCTCTAAATTTTTTGAGATATTACTCAAGTGCCCATAAAAGTCCAAATCAACTTTCCATTTGCAATCTTAATTTTCTCTGCACCTCATTTCTTTCCTGGGTAGAGACAGTTTTTCAGGCTGGATGGGGACAAAGAGCACCTACCTATGAAAAACTCAGACATTTCCCTTCCACATTATCTTCCATCCTAATTCTGAATTTCTTCTGTTTTCCTCAAAGAAAATTTTTCTTGGTTCTATGTAGTGATAAACAAAGCAACAGGAAAAACCTGAAATCTATTAGGATGACTCTCAAAGCTTTGTTTGGGAATATTTGTGTATCATGCCACTCTGTCTGCATGTGCCTATCTCGGGCCACAAAAGAGCTCTTCTGTTGAATAAACAGTCTTTTTTTGATGATGCCAGGTTTTCTCCTGAGAGGGAACTCAAATGCCTCTCATATTCATTCATTGATCAAACACAAACAGTGCGCACTATATACCATGCTCTAGGTAACTCATACCAACTGGCATCGAGTGACAACTAACCATGGTCACGGTATTCCATGTGTAAGTTCTTTACACACATTACCTCATTTGATCCTCTGTACTTTGCCATGAGGTAGTTACCAGCAATATCCCCATTCATCTGCAAGAGAGGAAACCAAGGCACTTGAAAGTAAAGTAAAAATAATCAGACAGCCAGCTTGATTAGCAATCAGACAGTCTCACTTCAAAATCCATGCTATTAACCACTGAATTGCATGAGACAAAAGTTCTGTGTTGTGGACCACTCTGCCTGGTTCTAGGAATTGTAACTCTTTACCCCCTGTGGCTAAGGATGAGGGATCAGCAATGGCCTCTGGAATGCGAGCCACAGGAGACAAAGCTTGTCTCTGGTAGCAAATGCTGCCTCAGTTTCCTCCCTGCCCCCGAAGCATGGTCAGATGTCAATGGCAGGTAAGACCCCTCAGAGGAGGGGCAACCTAGGCCAGACATGATCACTTGGGAGGCCATCATGAAAGGACTTGGGGGGGCTGCAACAAAGAGGGAGCAAGGGACTCTCATCCCCTGGGAGATGTCCCCATGCCCTCTGGGAGAAGCACTTCCTGGTTCTAATCCTCTTAAGCCTGAATACCTGTTGGGGAGAGGTGCAGCTCCTTGCCTTGCTAGAGTGTGTCCTGGGGAAAAATCTGGCATCACAAAGACTTCCTGATAAACCTGTGAAATCTCCTCTGCTAAGACTGCTTTCATTCATATGTTAAGGGTTCAAGTAAGAGACTAAAACGCTTCCTGACAGACTCTGAGTCCAACTAAGCCCTCAGATTTCTTTGAAATGTTATCTACTGTTTGATCTTTGCCACCCTGTATTCCTGTGTATTACAACCCAATAAAAGCCCCTGGAGGAAGGGGCTGAACGCCTTTTTTCCCCTGAGAAACTGGCCACTGCTCAAGGCCTTTTTCCTCTGGGAAAATGGCCACTTCTCCTCCCCAAGCAGATCACATCATGTCTCAGTCATGTTTACTCTCATGTGTGGCACACGGGGGAACTTGTGAGGAAAGTCACCCTCACATTTCTGTCCTCGGGTAGTTTATAATCTAGTAAGGAATGAAAGTTTACAATCTAAGGCAGACATGCTGAATCAAAGAGATGACATCTGATATGTGACTCATGAGAAATGGCCAGTCCAGACCATGAGTCCACTCATTAAAGGTTTATTTTATACAGGGAAAAACCAGGAGACAGAAAATTCTTCCATTTAGAGAGTGAGATGGACATTTTCTTTCCTTACTTCACCCTGGACATCACAGAGTTTTATATGGGGTCTTTGATAGGTGTATGAGGATAGTCACTTTCAGGGATTTCAACTGGAGATTCCGTTTGGGGAGGAAGGCAATAGCTAATGGTCTGTGTTTTTGGAAATATTTGGCTGAGTGCTTTTGTGGGTACTTTTGAGAGTTTTTACTCTCACTATTTCCCACTTTAAATGCCTTTCTACTAGGAGTCCCCTTTGAGTCTGGAAAGCTCAGGGGCAATAAATAAACACACTACATAGCTGTAGTCCTGAATTCAAGGGAGAGAAGGGAACCTTCAGATCTCCTTCTATCCTGTCCCTGTCAGCTCATCTGGGATACGGAATGTGGCATGGAGTCCCGGTGGAAGCTCTGTACAGGAATGGAGATTCTGTATTTACCTGAAACATCTCTGTCTTGTGCTATAGTTCTCAGGAACCAGGTTGCAGCAGATGGAGTATATAAACCCAACACCAATCTCTTCATATGAAAACATAGGAAAATTAATTTTCTGCCTGGATAGCAAAGGCGTCATTGAATTATATTCTTGGTGCATACGAAATTCTGTTAGCTTTATATTTTCCAATTACATTTCTTGTTAAGAATAACTTGGAGTTGTTTAGTTCATCTTGTCCTAGAAAAAACTTATTTTGGGAAAATTTTAGTTCTCTTTGTTTTTGCTTTTCTACATTTTGAAATTTGCATGAGTGAGTTAGAAATTAGATATATACAAACACCTGCTTTCTTTATACCTTTAGAGAGAAGAGATGGGTAAGCTCTTTTATAGTCCATTTTTAACTCTCTAAAGTCTGAGAAAAACATCTTCAGAAGATAGATAATCAAATTGCAGTCATTCTTGGGGATTATGATCTTAAGTGGTGCTTAAGGATACCCAAAATACAAAAATCCGAGGAATAAAAATAATGCTTAAATTTCATTCAACTGTTGAACCATTTGGACTATTAAAAGTGATCAAATTTATTATAGTGCCAGAGTTTATGTTTTCCTATTCCTAAAGAGATAAACAGAGAAATGGGGCCACATTTCTCTAAAGACAATGACTTAAGGCAACAGAGAGACTATTCGCTAACAGCTATAATGAGTAGGGGCTAAAAATACAACCATTTTACAATGTCTGCAGTAGCTCTTTAGCTATCTGCATTTTATAGGGGGGAAGAGAAAGTGTCTTCACTGGCCCTGACTTATTCTCTATTCAATGCACTTAGTCAATCTCTTAACACTATCTGTGTTGTTCAAGGTATTTACTTTTATTTTTACAGTAGCCAAGAAGCAGACTGGCTTAGAAGGTCAATCCGAGAGGTAGGGGGGAGAAGAAGGCAGGACTTACTGTTATTTTTATGACCAAAAATTGCTATTTGTATGAACCTAAAACTCTAGAAGTAAAACTTTCAGTCATTTGTCCTCTGCTTTTAATCTCTATGTTGCCAAGCATCCTTATTAAGAATAACTTTAAAAATGCACTATGAAATAGAAGAAGGATGTGGTGTCCACTGGTAAGATTACTCTCAGGTCACAGTGGGAGTGGGGAGGTATAAGGGGGATAAATGGTAATGAAAAATATAATAAAATAAACAAAATCAGTAGTCAACTGAAGTTTTTTTTTTCTACGGAAGGTGCATCTGTATTTTCTTCCCATAGAGGGGAAGCTGCCCATTTCTAATCAACCCTTGCTCGTATGGCGTAATAGGACTAAGAGGACTGTTAGCTCTGACATGGGTTCAAATCATAAACCTCTGAAGAAGTGTATAGTAGTAAATCTTGCAGTTTCAATAGTTCAGAAAGCAGAGGCCTTTTTAATAAGTTCTGTTCTGTTTATTTTAATTATCAAAATTCAGAGGTAAGCAGAAGACATTATTATCTTCTCCTTTCAGTATGTTAATTCTTCCTCCTGGCCTTACAGAATTCTCTGTAAGGGAGCAAACCAACTCAAGTTCGGGCTGGTGCTCATCTCACAAAAGGGGGCTGGAGAACTAGCCATTCTCATTGTGATGGGCCAGCCACTCCCGTGACCCAGAGGCTCTCCTAATTTTCTGGAAACTCTTCCCCTTTCCTCATCTACAGGCCTGGCCTTCCTGGTCCAAGTTTGTTTGGCATGACACCTCCTGGGCAGAACCAACTTTATCCAGGTTTGAAATTTGTCTCAAACCGAGAATGCCTCCTTATGCAGGATTTGGAAGAGTGATAAGAGAAAGAGGGGGGGGAGAAAATGAAAGTGGACAGAAAACACACAGTATTAGGGAACATATTCCCCTGCTAGGGGAGCTATATTCCCCTAATTGCAAAAGAGAAAGCTGTGAAAGTCGATCTGGAGTGAAAGTGATTAGGCACTCCTTCTCCTAGGTATGGGGAGCTTTTGTTGGGGCAAAAAGTACTAATTTGCCAGTGATGTTTTTCGGTCCTGATCGATGTTGGTTCAGGAAATGGACAGGATTAATTCCAAGCATGGAGGAGCCACACAGTCTCTAAGCAGAGTCTGGATGGGTGGGGTGCGCAGGTGGGCTGAAGATGTTGGAAGGGGAGAAAAAAGGCAGAAGGAATATTGAGGGGCTAATACAAGCTTCAGCTACCTGCCAATTCTGGTGTTGACCTGCCCAGGCGGACTGGTCCACAAGAGTGATGAGAAAGCTGCAGTAGTCACATCAAAGGGGTGGTTCTCCTTCTCACTGGTCCGAGGATCTGATGCATTTATGTGTTGTGCTGCATTTACGTTCAGTACCCGTGTTTCATGGCGCCTCTTAAACAGGCTTTCTCAGTCTCAGTGCTGTTGTCATTTGGGGCCTACAATTCTTCACTGTGGAAGCTATTCTGTGCATTGCAGGTATGGTCAGCGGCAGTTATGTCCTATATGCACCAGCTGTGACAATAAAAAAATGTCACAAATGTCTTAGAACATTACCACATTGTGCCTGGGGTGGAGGTAGTGCAAAAATCACCCATTCTTGAGAATCACTGTATATATATATAATTTACATACACATATTTACAGATTGGTAAATCTGTTGTAATGAGGAGCTAATAGAAAAACATTTATTAGAAAGGGACATTGTACTCCTTTATTTCCACTCTGTTCTCCCACCTAGTATTCTTACAAACTTGGCTATGGAGTTTGTAAGAATTGTACTATGTGCTGCTTGTGACAGAACGGAGTTTAGAATGAGAAGACCTGAGTTCAGATCTTTTTGCTGCCTCCTACCTGGTGAGGCACTTGGATGATATCTGAGTTAGGGGAGCCCAATTCTTAGTTCTCTGGATTCTGAGTAATAACAGGCAGGAAGATCACAAGCCATACGGGAATCAAAACCTTTGTTTAATATCCAGGCAATTGCACAATCACACCTGGATGCCTGGTCATGTGTGTGTGGGGAGTGGGAAATGTAACTTATATGGGGGTTTGCTCCCTCCCCCATTAAATCTTGGGTCCCAGTGTTGGGAAGATCTGCCTAGAGACTTTGAAGTACACTTCCATCTAGAGAGTGTCAGCAGTATGTACTTATGCGTTCAGATTTTTTCTGGGCACATAGAAAGTAGTCAGCTTCCTCCACCAAGTGGGCAGAGGTGCCACTTATACACTTAACTGAAACTTAAGACCTATTAGGAGACAATATGAGAGCCATGCTTGACTCACCCACAGATGCCAGCCAAAAACCAGTGTTCCAGATCCATGCTGTGCATGTGCAGTGGATCTCACCCTGTCGCCACCCTCTAGTACTGCAGCCCAATCAGCCACAGCTTTCACTAATCAAAGGAGCCCCTCTCCTGGGACTCAGCATAAAAGAAGAGTGCGTGAACCAGGACTTGACTCTCTCCTCTACCAATTTCTGGCTTTGGGGATGTGAGGAGAACTCTTTTCCATTGAAATAGAAAAGCAGGCAAAGGGAGAAGGCAAATGTCCCCCTTGAGAGATGCATTTCATGTTTGAAAATGGGGTGTGTGAAAGGAAAAGCGAAAGACAGTGTATGGTTCTGAGTAGTTCTTAGTGCTTTTTTAAACAGGATTTTAGTGGTTTGTCGAGCTAAAACTCACCAGAGTCTGAATTCAAGATGGTCTTTCTTTTAATTCACCAGGTCCCACCCACATCTTGGACAACAGCAGAGATGATGTTATTTGGCATCTGAGGCCCCGAAGCAGCAACCAGGGTTAGATGGCTAAGTGTGCAATTTGCAGAGTGAGCTGGACCTGGGAGTTGTAAGGATTAGGGAGGTTACAAATTTAGTTCACTCCTTTAAACAGGATTTGAAACAGAAAAAAAGTTGGTGTAAATCTTTATATAATCTTGACCAAGGGGCAGTGAACAGCGTTTGCCTTGCATTGCCTTATTTTTGGAATGGAGCAGGCTAGCTCCTGCTGGCCCCTGATGTACACACAGAATGGCCTCTAGTAGCCACAAACAGAGCTGCTACTGGGTTTCTTGTCCCTGCTTTCCATAGCTGCTTTTGTCTATCATTTGGGCAGTAGCTCACTATTGTCAGAATTTGTTTATGAAAAGTCTTGCAAATTGCCTGCTGAAAATCAAAATAGGTAAGATGTCAAATGCTGAACTAAGTAAATAGTCTGTAAAGTAAATAGACTCTGTATGAGGACTTATGGCACACTTATCTTAGTCATAATTAATATTAATTAATGAACTTTACAATATCTATTTTGAAAATTTGACTTCTATTCTCTTGTATTAAAGATGAAGGGAATGAATTTTACCATCAGATTTCTTTGTCAGGAAGCAAAGAACATCTCAATAGTGAACAAGCAATTGAGGGATAATGTAACTGTGGAAATTGCAATGGCGGGAGACCGTAACCCACCCACCATTCTTTTGATGTAGTTTCTGTTAGTGCCGACTCTGACTGATGTGTGGCTTGTACATGAACAGCATGTTTGTATAAAAATCCTACGAACTAATTTCAAAATATACAGACCCCGACCTTCAGGCCTCCCAGCTCTGGGAGATTTGCTGACCTTCAGCCGTATCAAGGATGACATGAACCTGAGATGATGTGAAGTCAGGGTGACTAAACCCAGATGACAGGCACCAGACCATCGCTTGTCTTATCGGGATGGACTGTGCTTGTCTGCATGTAGAGAAATTTTCAACCCTCTCCTCTGATCTCTCTGTTCTGTTCCCTTCCTCCTCCTCATAAAAATCTCTGCCTCCACTGAGAGCAGTAGATGGGCTTCACGACATGTGTCTCCCATCTTCAAGATGGGCTTTGAGAAGTGAGTCCCCATCTTCCAGGTGAGCCAGCTTCTGCAAATAAACCACTTTCCTTTATGTCAGCATCTGGCTCTTGATTATTGGCTTTTGCCGTGGCAGGCAGCCAGAGCTGCCTTTGGTTATAATAATACAGAAATACTATATTTCAGCAAACAATTGTTCAAAATACTCATCTACACATACGTCTTTGTCAACTAAATCAGTTGCTTAGGCAAAACAATTTAGCCTACAGAACATGTACCTAAGACATATTTCTATCAAGTAGTGTTTTAGAATGAACATTGTAAGGACATTTTTAAATAACACAGAACTTCCTTTATCTAAAACTAAAGGTAATTGAAAACACCCATGATGGGGGCTACTGTAACTGAGGCAGGTCGTCTGGCATTTGGCTGGGAAGAGAGAGAGTTCTATCTGGAGAAATGTTCTCAGAAACTCATTTCAGGATCAGATATCCCTGAAGGTAGATGGAGCCCAGCGCTGTGTCCTTTCGTGCGGGTTGCATATCTAGTGTCCCTGCTACAGTGAAAACCCTCCCTGGAAGATAGGTATCCTGAAAATCCATCTGGCCCATCTGGACAACCTCTCCTTTTTATTCCTCCCTATGGATTAAGAGGATTTTCTCCATGCAATTGGGGTAGTCTGGGAAGATAGCTCCCAGGTTCCTGGGTTAGCATGAAATAAGGGCAAATAGTGAAGCATTTCCTGTACCAAATCTTCCTCGAACTTTTGTCAGCCTGTGGCCTATCAGCCATCAGCCAGATTTTAATGAGGTAATTTATTTGCAGTGCTACCATAGTGCTTGACACATAGTAAATACTTAATAAACTATCTAGTACTTTACAGTTTTGAATTATTATTATTGAAACACGATTCTTACTTCTTTTTAAAAATATTTTATTTATCTTTAGAAGGGAAGGGAAGGAGAGAGGGAGAGAAATATCAATGTATGGTTGCTTCTTGTGCGTTCCCTACAAGGAACTGGCCTGCAACCCAGGCATGTGCCCTGACTGGGAATCAAACCATGATCCTTTGGTTCGCAGGCCCGTGCTCAATCAGCTATGCCAGCCAGGGCTGATTCTTCTGATTTACTAAAACTATCTGACAATTCAAAGTGCCTTCCTCCTGGCTAGGAAATGTGGGTGTTGGATAATCTGACTCCTATCTGTGATGTTCTGAGGCCTCCTCTTCCCTGACCCACACACCAAATGGGTTCACCCAAAGCAGATGAGGGACTGAAGGAGTTGGACCCAATGTGGTGATGATTTCATCCACACATTTCTCAGTACCCTTTAACTAGGTCTTAGTAGACACCAAGATGAATGTGTGTGAGACTGAAAGACCTCTTAGTCCCTCTTACTTAGACCTCTAAATACCCTTCACTACTTTGTCTCAGTGTCTGGAATTCTTACCCTGGGGCACTCTTTTGTCTGATAGCAAGAGAAGTTTTGCAGGAGCAAAGGCGAATTTGACTACTTCATTCTTTCTTTTCAGAGGTGAGAAAACCAACAAAAACAGAGCCCTCCCGCATCCCAGCTCTTGGTTTATTATTAGAGACAGGTCCCTGGACAGCAAGGATCATGGGCCACTTTTAAGGCTTTAAAGTTTTCCCATATTTTAGATGGGTGAGTTCTACAGGAATAAATGCATAACATGCAAGCAGTTTCTCAATTGCCTGTGTTGAAATCCACGGACTTTTTTAGAGCAGCCAGATTTTGTTTTGGTTGTCAGCTAAAACAGAAACTCCATCATTTTGGACTTGGCAGCTTGTTAGTAAAAAAACCACCAGGAAGCTCTAAGTTGGTAGTTTAGAGCATGGAATTATTCCCAATACAGCTGCAGAGCAGCAGTTGGCTGTGACTTAAGCAAACGCTTGTTTAAAACAATGGAATAGAGAAATGGAGAATTTTTTTTTGCAATATCAGTATGCATATGGATATGAGAGTTCATTTCTTGTTCCTCTGGATTCTCTTTTTCTTAACTTGCTTAGACATATGTGAGAGCATTTCACTCAATTTAATTCACTTTAACAAACATTTATTGGATACCTACTGTGTGCCAGACGTAATGCTAGGTTTTGTCATTCCCTGCTTTAGATTTTGGTCAGGAGACAAACATACATATAGATTATAATAAAGGAACAAACGCATTCCTTCAGAACACTGGACAAAGAGTACTCCCACGTCATACATGGGAGAACCTTCTGGGAAAAAGTGAGCAGAAGCTAAAGGAGTAAATAGGCCAGAAATGGGTTGGACGGGAGGAAGAGGATTCGGGCAGAGAAAGTTGTCAGGGAAATATCTGAAGGACACCAGAGTGGTTACGTATGGGAGGAAATAAAATAGGAACGTTCATTTGGTGTCTCTGTCCAATGGATATGCTCATATTAAAAATCACAAAGGATTCTTTAGACTACCTGGACCAAACCATTTGTATGGGAGTCCACAGACCTCAGACACTGCAAACCACACGGTGGGCAGGAACTTTTTCTTGTCCTGTGGCATGAGGGGGAACAGAAAGAAAAATTGTCCCAAGGAGATGGAGGCTAAGGGAAGCTATGGAGCCAATGTTAGAGTAAGAAGAGCACGGAAAGATAAAGGGACCTGAAAGAAGTACAGTTACTCACAAGAGCTGTGCGAATGCAGAACACCTGTGATTTTTCTCAATCAGAAATTTGGTGCAAAACCTAGGTAAGGAGAAAGGGCAAAGGGGGTTAAATATATGGTGGCAGAAGATGATTTGACGTAGGGGGATGAATGCACAATAAAATACACAGATCATGTATCACAGAAATACATGCTTGAAACCAGTATGATGATCCTATCAACCAATGTCACTCCAATAAATTTAATAAAAATAAAAAGACTATAAAAAGACTATAAAAGCTATTAAAGGAGGTTGTTAAAATAATTTGACTAAATAAAAAGACAAAATGTTCCTAAATGGGAATCCTCAATTTGTAAAAATATGGGGGGTTCTCCAATTTTTATAGGTTTAATGTGATTCCAATTTCATTTCAACAGGATTTTTTGAAAGGTGTAATTCTAAGAGCTCACTGTTAGAATAAATGGCCAAAATATTAGGAAATTTTGAAAAAAAAGTGTTACTTTACTAGATTGTAAGTAAAATGTATTTTACACCTAAAAGCTGTAAAATTTTATAATGTTGAAGCAAAAGTACATATAAATCAATTGAATAAAAAACAAAGCTCTGAAACAGATATTTGCATACATAAAAATTTAGTATTTCTACTTAGTGATGAAAAGTTTCATTAATTTATGGTGCTAGAACAATTAATTAACTATGTGAAAGACTGCCCAATTTTATAGCACATATACTAAAATACATTAACACTGAATTAAAGAGTTAAACATAAAGTGGTAAATTATAAAAACATTTTGGGCCCTGGCTGGTGTAGCTCAGTGGATTGAGCACGGGCCTGCGAACCAGACAATCGCGGTTCGATTCCCAGTCAGGGCACATGTCAGGGTTGCAGGCAGGTTCCCTGCAGGCCAGTTCCCAGCAGGGGAAGCACGAAAGGCAACCATACATTGATGTTTCTCTCCCTCTCTCCTTTCCTTCCCCTCTAAAGATAAATAAATAAAATCTTAAAAAAAAACATTTTGGGAATATATAGTAACTATGTCTGTGTGAGGGAAAATCCTTTTTCAACATAAAGCAAAGGCATACATTATCATGCAAAAGAACTGACTACCATTTTTAATACAAAAACTTGTGAATTGCCCTGGCTGGTGTAGCTCAGTGGATTGAGCACGGGCCTGCGAACCAGACAATCGCAGTTCGATTCCCAGTCAGGGCACATGCCAGGGTTGCAGGCAGGTTTCCTGCAGGCCAGTTCCCAGCAGGGGACGCATGAGAGGCAACCACACATTGATGTTTCTCTCCCTCTCTCCTTCCCTTCCCCTCTAAAGATAAATAAATAAAATCTTAAAAAAAAACTTGTGAATAAAATAAGTGAAATAAATGGAAAAATATTTGCCATACATAATTAAGAGGGCTGGATCTTTAACATATTAAAAGTGTCAAGATCCATATGCAGAAGGTAAAGTCAGCAGAAAAATGAACCAAGAATATGGATAGATAACCGGCAAACATGACAGCTAAAAAGAATGCCAAGAGACTTTTTTGACTTGATTATCAAATTTGTAAGGAATTTAGAAAAATATAATATTTGTATCAATAAGAGGGAGGAAAAGTTTTGTTAGTGTTAATGAGATGCTTACAATTTATGAAGAGTGATTTAACAACAGTCATCAGAAGCATAAAAAATCCTATGCCCACTCAGCAGTTTGTTTTAGAAATTTATCTTAATCAAATGATCAAAATTGTGTGAAAGACTTATCAATAAATATGTTTATCCCAGTGATCTTAAAAATAACAGTGAATAATTAGAAATTACCCAAATCTCTAAAAAGAGGACAGGCTAAATAAATTTATGATAGAATGCTATATATCCTATAAAAATTATGTTGTTAAGATTTCAATGACCATGAAAAACATTCCCAATTAAGTCTATGTTGAAGAGAAAAAATAAATTAGGACCATATTTGCATAAGATATTATGATATAATCATAACTGATTAATCAACTAATAATTGATCATATCATACCCAAATATGGTCATAATTTTAAAAATGTTTAGAGTTATGTGTATATTTACAAATGTGTCAGTGAAAGCACATAGACTTGCTTATTAACAGTTAATACTGACGGGTGGTAGGATTAGAGATAATTTTAATTTCTTTGTAGTTTTCAAATCTTTTGCAAAGAATTTGAAATTGAAAAATAAAATACACACTGCATTTTCAACAGCCTAATCTCAGTGCCTGGCACAAAGATTTTCTTCACAAATACTGGGATTAAAACGTTTAGTCATTGGAAGGGGAAGTCTGCACACAAGATTGTCAGTGGCACTGAGGACAACTCCGGGACCTGGGTCACCCGGATTCATGGCAGGCAGGATTACCCGGAGGCTCCACAGGACAAGCAAGCAGTGTGAACCATCTGTAGGAAATTTCAGCAATCACACCCTTCTCCTCCCTGTGCTCTGCTCTTCCCACCCAGCTGTACACATTCCCAGAGTCAGGGAGGAGCTGGGTTTGCAGGAGAACTGAGGGGCAGTGAAACGGCAAATGAGCTCAGCGCCAGTGCTACGGTTTGATCCACATCTCGCTCCGGGTACCTGCAACTGGGCTGCTGTGACCTCCGCTGCTGTGAGTATCTTCTCTGTGGTGGGAGAGGTTGTACAAAATGGAAGGTTTGTACAGAAAAAAGAGGTAGGATGAGGAAGGAAGTTATTAGTAAGAGAAAAGATTATTTTACTTCAGGTCATCTTCAGTTTGTTGGGGATGAGAACAGAAAAGATTTTACTTTGCAGATTGCCTGTGCTTCTGGGGAATGCAGAGGGCCCTCCTGATAGATTATTATACTGGTGCTGACCGGGAAAATTCAGACTGATAGATTAAGATTACATTTCTGGAGAAGATCAAAACTACATTTAGGTTAGGTATTAAGTCACGGTTTGGTATCATGGGTTTTTAGCATAAGTGATGCCATTTTGGACCTCCCTCTCAGGCACCTTCGTTGATTCTTGGTGTGACGCGCCATTTTTGCTTAATTTGCATGACATTTACACACTGAGGTTCCAGGTGTGGTCATTCTCTCTTAATCTCACTCTGTCTTTTCTTAAATTCCATTCTTAGCGAGATGGTTTGTGTGTTGGTCAGTGGCTGTGAAAAAAGCATTTAAAGCTTTTGAGAGAATATAACTCACCAGGGGAATTATTATGATTAGAATAAGCAGGACAATTGCAAATGTTGGCAGTGCACTTTAGAGTCATGGTCTGGAAGACTCAAACCAGTCAAAGCAAGGCTCTGTTGAAGGAGTCACTGTTTTAAGCCAAATGACTTGCTCAGTGATTTTGTATAATGAGTTTCACGTTTCCCAGAAATGTTCTAGGTATAGCCGGTGGTGCTGGCCACAGCACAGATACCTCCTTGCTCAGCTAAAGTTAATTAGGGCTATCCTGGTAGTCAGAACACCCTTGGCCAGAGAGTCTAAAATCTTTGCTGGTCTGCTAATGTTTTAGCAACAGATTTTGTGATGTCTCCAAGAGTTAATGAAAGATTCCTGATCATATTTTTATTTGCATTAACTCCTAACCAAGGATTTATTCATGAGTGTTGCTGCATTTACCCATTCAAGCCAGGTTCAGTCAGATTCAGGAACACGTAGGAAGAGAATCTCCTATCCTGAAATAGTCATCCTAAATGCCTGGCAAAGTGAGATTTCTTCATGATTGAGGGCAAATTTGATCTAAGTAATTATGAATAGTTCTGAATGTTTGATAATAAATCCAGCAACCTGAAAGCTTACCCCATTAGTAATGACCTGAGAGATTCAAATGATGGCATTATCTTTCCAGGTCAGTGTTAGAAGAAAGAAAGGAAGGAAGGGATTTATGTTTGTTTTAAAGGAGGAAGTCATGATCCAGCATCTTGGGCAAGAGCAGTCTAGTTTAATGTCTTCTACTTCTCCTCCTTCTCAATTTGATTTGAAGGTCTCCAGGGTTTGTGCAGAACCAGGTGTCAGGAAGGGTCTCTTTCAGTTCTGAAATACCTGCTCAAGCCAAAGCTCCATACCTTTCAGTTGTGCATCAGCGTCAGTGGCCATTAGCTCTTGATAAGGCCCCTTCTGTCAGGCTCCAGGGTTGTATTCCTTTGGTGATGATTCCAGTGCACTCAGTCACCAGGGTCTAGGCTGTGACCAACAGGACCCCTGGAACTAGGATCCAGGGACACTTTTGTTTATGATGGCCTTGAACATAAGACATTAAAGACTTACAGTAGCTGGTTATATGATCATGAGACAACTAGGAATCAGCAGAAGGTTGTAAACCAATAGACATTGGTTTACTGGTGATAACATCACGTGGAATAAGTTTGTTTCCCAGAGGCAGTACTGGGAACAGTCAGCAAGATTAAAGGCTACACCTTTGGCCATGGCAGTCCAGTAGTTTCAACAAGGTTAGAGATTTTAAGTTCAAGGATCCCATTAATTCTTTTGAATTTGCCTGGTGAGTGATGGTGGTATGGACAGTGACAATTCTGTTTGCAAGGCTTTTGTTAATTTGCTCAGTAAAGTGCCTCATCAACTGAAGGTTGTGAAAGGAATATTTTCTGACAGGTTTTTTTTTTTTGCCACTGTGAAGGGATCAGCCTTGTGGCAGAGAAGGCATCAACCATCTGGAAAACATTCATCGATGATAACAAGAACATATGGACAACCCATACTAAGTGGCAGTGGGATTAAGTCCAGCTGCAGATGTTCAAAGGGTCCAGAGGGAAAATATCTGGAGCCTCTGGGGAAAAATAGTTTTTTCAGGGTTTGGGCCTGCTGGTAGACCATTTTTGCAATTTTATAGGAGTCTCTGCACCCATGTTTATTTATAATTTGAGTTATTGTAAATGTACCATAGTGAGCAAAAGAATGAAAAATTAAAGGAAGAGGTTTTCCAGGGAGTCTTGAAGAACCAAGTGTCCATATCGAGTTTTCCATAGCCCTGACTGGTTGTTGAATATACAGCCATTGTTTAACCATCTTCCTTTCTCAGATTCAGGAACAGACTGTAGCCAGGTTATAATGATACAAGGATGGAGAAAGTTTGGTGAGGAGAGGCCATTCATGGCAAAAGCAGTGGAGTTCGTCCACATGTGCCATAGTCTTTGTAGATTCTGTTGCTGCTGCTTTGCAAGAAAGTCAGCTAGGGAGGAATTTCCCTGATACTTGGGGTCAGTCCTTTTAGCATGGGCTTCAATTTTGATGACATTAGTTTCAGAAGGTAAGAAAACAGCAGTAAGAAGACTGTTTCTTTACTGCCCATTCTGATTGGGATCCCAGAGCATGTGAGAAAACCCCTTTGTTTTCATAATATCCCCAAATTACAGACAATCCCAAAGGCATACTGGCTATCTCTATAAATATTAACAGTTTTTCCTTTTGATAATTGGCATGCTCTGGCAAGAGGATGGAGCTCTGCTTGTTGGTCTCACTTAGCTTGTGGGAAGTTTTTCTCTTTGAGTGGGCATTATGGGGTAGTAATAGCATCACCAGCTCTTTCACTTTTAAAGTGTGACCCATTAACAAACAAGATTAAATGAGGATTGGTTAAAGGGATGTCCTGTAAGTCAGGACACTGTCACTGAAAAGAACATTCTTAGCTTGCAGTCACAGGGCTCACCTTTGTCAGGTAGAAGTAGTAATGTAGCAGGATCAAGAACTTTGTAATGTTTAAAGTGTAGATTTGGTGATGAAAGCAGAAGGATTTTCTGAAAAAGTCAGTCTATTGGAAGAGAAATGTTGAGTTAATTCAGAGTTAACAAGGCTTTGGATTGCATGTGGAGTTTGCAAATTAATGTCATTTCCTAAGGTCAAATAGGCTGAAGCTCCCACTAGTTCTACAGCTGCAGCAATAGCCTTAAGACCACTAAGAGAGGTGTGAACTAGTGGTTCAAGTTCTATGCTATATGGGCAACAGGCCTACTTTTATTACCGTGATCTGCTTGAGCATTCCCAGAGCTTGATTGTGTCTTTCACACATAGATAAAATAAAACATTTTGAAGAGTTTGGTTAGCCCTCAGGCAGGCAGTTCGTGCAATGCTTGTCTTAGCCTTATAAAAGCTCGCTCATGTTTATCTTCCCAAGAGAAAAGTTCAGGCAGAAGAACATTCAAGGGTAGGGAAGCTAATGGAGAAAAATTAGGGACTTTCAGTCTGCAATAACCGGCCAAGCCTAAAAATCCACGAAACTGTCATTAAGCTGTGGGTCTAGGAAATTCTGGGTCTAGTTTAATTCTTTTTGGAGATAGCTGAATTCCTTCAGCATTTAGATTATGATTTAGGTAATGAACAGTGTCCACAGATAATTGTAATTTTTCCTTAGAGACTTTGTGCTCTGTTTCAGATAACTGTTGCAGCAAGTAGATGAAATCTTTTATAGACTCCTCTTTGGTAACTGAGTGCAGCAAGAAATTATCTATCTATTGTGAAAAGATGATTTCCCAGGGAACTGGAGGGTGCTTAAACCCTGGTGAAGTATTTGCAAAGAATAAGAAGGGGCCTCAGTGAATCCTTGAGGCATAACTCTCCAGGTATATTGTTGATTGTTCCAAGTAAAAGCAAACAGATACTAGCTGTTGGGATCTACAGGAATGCAAAGAGGCTGAACAAAAGTTTACAACAGTAAGCCATATTGAATCAGGTGGATCTTGTGGCAGTAAGGGATTTGGGTTTGGAATAGCTGGGAAATTGGGAGTAACTACTTTATTAACAGTTCTCGAATCCAGGACAAATCACCAGTTCCATCCATAAGGTTCCTGGACTGGCAAGATTGGTGTGTTGCAAGGACTAGTACAGGGAATGATTAACCCCTGAGCAAATTAGGTCTTCTATTATGGGTAGGGGGCCTTGTATGGCCTCAGGCATTAACAGATAATTTAGGTAATTTAGGAAGAAATTCAGTTATAGGTTCTACACTTTTTATTCTTCCAATGCAAATATAGAAGTAGCCCACAGGTTTTCAGGGACCCTGATTAAATAAAAGGAACTTTTGTTGGCATCTTCCTCTTTTGTGTTAAGGACAGACTGTAAAGAGCCTAAAGGGCCATGTTCATGTTGGTCAGGTAATTCTAAGGCGAGGTTTACATTGGAGGCAACATGTATTAGCCCTTTTAATTCAGAAAGTCTCTACCTAATAGATTGACTGTGACTGTATCTCACAGCAAAAAGGAATTTTTTGTTTTTGTTTTTTGTTTTTGGTAAAAGTTCCTGGAGTCACCTATAGTGGTTGAGATAAAAATTTTCTCTGAACTTTTTTAGATAACCTCACAATGGAAGACTTCTTTTTACTATGAGACATACATCTGCTGCCCTATGAGGCTGAGGTTTAAAGAAGAAAGTTGTATAGAGCAAGAGCAGGGCTGGCTTTTTGGACACTTTGACAATCCAATATGGAGTCACTGTTGGCCATGACAGTTAGGTCAAGTGCTATGTCAAGACTGAGGTAATGGAAATGCCCTTGGGGAGGAGACAAGAATGCCCAAAGCCACAAGTCTGGTCACTCAGATAAGGACTCCATCTCGACACTGATATGAGTGGGATGACTGCCCATCATGGGCTACAAGGACTCAGAGCTTTGACCATGCAGCACTGGAGCTTGGCTGTACCACTGGGCTCACACAGACACTTTAGCTGCTTGGCTTGAGACCAACACCCACCTATCTACCTGAGGAGGCTGCCATTGACTGGGACTTCACGCCAGATATTTGCTCTGCTCCGTATGGTGTAAGCACCCCCTTTCTGTGTATAACCTGTGTGTAATTCTATTGGCTTATTGGGGAGGTCTCCCCTAATGCACCTGGCATTGTGGAGAGACATAGATGTGTGTAACTCCTTTTGTGATGTTCCCTTGCTCATGACACAAGTATAGCCCTTGTATTACCTAGAATTTGGCAAGTCTCCCCATTAATTTTAGTTTTAGTTTTCCCATGGCTACTTAGGGGTATTACTGGTAATAGTTTACCAAAAAAACCCCCCAGGAGCTTTGTCAGTTGTGGGAGCGGCCCATGTGGGAGTCCTTTTCTGGAGGTAGATATGGGGACATTTGAGAAAAATTCGTACAGGACTTTTGAGGACAAGCTTTTTTTCCATTGTCCCACTTGATTACAATGGAGACATCAATCTTTGGAACAACATTTCTTTTGGAATTGGACCCTGAGTGGGGGCACAGTGCAGGAGGCCTAGGTGCTATTTTGAGTCACAGGCCTTGGAGCTGTTATAATATGAAACTATTAGCTTGGTGGGTTTTTATTTGCAATTTTGCTCCAGGGTCCTTTCAAAATGCTCAGCTACAGTCGTAAGTTCAGGCAGGATAGCCTCCTATCTTCCTTTCTGCCTTTTAATGAATCCACTGATGTCAGGAAAGAATTTGTTTACAAAGGGTAAAACTAGAGCAGGCTGAATGGTTTTATACTCTATGGAACCCTGAATGCCGTAGAAAAAGGGGTTTCAAGGGAGCTTAAAATCTGCAATAGGTTCATCTTTCTTTTCTTGGCATGTTTGGATAATAGACTAATCAGTATGGTTAGGGAAAGCTCTAGGAATGGCTTATAAAACACTAGTTGCTATTTTTGAGCCCTTTTTGGTTGAAGATTTTTGGATTATTGCCAGTTTGTTTTCTGCATCCTTTTTTTTTTGGCTTCTCCAGGTCCTACCAACATGTGCACAGGTTGATCAAGATGTGGCAGCCCTAAGTTATAAGCCCCATAATGACTCTAAATTTCCCAAAGAAATTTTGGGGTTCCTGCTAGTTTCAGAAAATTTCTTAAATACAGCCCTTAATTCAGTTTTTGACCAAGGAATAAAGGACACCTGAGGGTTTTATTTGCAACCTCGGGTAGTTTTATTTTAAATGGTAACTGTCTAGTCATTTCTTCAGAGTGGAAAGGCAGTTCAGACAGAGAATTAACAAAGTGAGAGTGTTACCGAACAAGAGGAGGTGGTCCGAGGGAGGGGCAATACAATATTTGGCCCATCCAGGGATGCCCAAAACTGCTATACAACAGGGGCCCCTCCCGAAAACAAAATACTAAAATCTACTGGGCCCTTCTGTCCGCCGCCAATTGGAAAGACATCTCTTAATGCCAGAGATTTGTGAAAAGGAAACAAAATGTTTATTTAATGCTATTCAGACCTAATGCCACCACTAAAATATCAAAGTCCTTTATGTATACACCTACACCCACACAGCGCTCCCTTCTCCCACTGTCCCAACTCCGGGTACCGTAAATCAGGAAAAGAGCACACGTCCGTGTTGCAGGCCGCTGGCACCGTCAGCTGTGTCACTGTGCAGGATCTCGAGTTAATCCAAAGTACTGTGGTACCCTCTCATGGTCCACTGGCAAGAGTCCTTTGTACCCAGTTCCAGTCAAAGTCTCTCTTGCTTTTTCAGGCCCGCAGCCAAAGGGGGCACCCCAAAGCCGCGTGGGCCTCTTCTACCAAAGCTGCAGGAGTCCGCACTCCACCAAAAGCATGTGGCTTTCTTCTTCACCTGGCTGCAGGGATCTCCATCCTGGCAAAGCTGCGTGGTTCTTCCCTTTCACCTGGGAAAGAGGGGGTCCGCACCCTGCCAAAACCACGTGGCTCCCTCTTTCACCTCACCAACAGGGGGTCCTCACTCTGCTGAAACCGCGTGGCTCTCCCCCATCTGGCCAAGCGGGGACCCTTCATGTCCTGGAGCCAGTCTTTTCCAAGCTCTCACCTAGGCGCTCTCACTCAGGAGCGCAGCCCCTTGTTACATTCTGAGTCCAAGCCCTTCTCACTCCGGAGAGCAGACCTTAGTTCCCATCCTGAGTCCTCCTAGTTCCATCCTCAGACCCCACTCCCTTCTCCCTGGCTCCAAACTTGGCCACTGCTATTTAACATACCTATGAAACCAGTTAAAGGTTATAGATATGTTAAATAACCATTCCAGAGGTTAGCTGCAAAACTGTTGCTATGCAAAACAGCTCTCAATGGCCTGGCTCCATTCATCCCTTCCCCCTGGGGGGGGGGCAGTGAGGACATCTTATATGTCTCTCCAATATTTCTATACACTTTGAATTCTGGACACTATTCCAAATCTTTTGGGGGGCCCCCCTGGCTGCACCCTGTATCAAGAGTACTTAGGTAAAAAAGGCAGGGCAGGAGAAAGTAGGAGTCACACCCATAATCATGCTCTTTCTATTGACTTTGTGTCTTTAATATTTCATTAGCTTCTTGTAACAAGCCTTTCAATGAAGCTATTTTGGATCCTTGAAAATGTTTATAAGCTTGTGCATACCAATTAAAGCAGACGTCCCATTGTACCTGTCAACTTCTCTTAAGTGTACTTCTTAATTAAACAGTCTCATATAATTGGAATGTTCCTCACAATGGCCATTGTAATTCTATTTTTCTTTTTCTTCTAGTAAGATTTTGCTATCTTGCTCAAGAGATACCTTCAGCTTCTGTGAGCGTAGTTGTTAAATATGTAATAAGCAGGTGTGGCAGAAGGTGGCATGGTCAACTCTTTGGATATAAAGGATCCCATTTCTTTATTTAGGCTTTTGTTTTTTCTTGGAACCAAACTAATAAGTAAGAGGGCCTACCAATTTTTATGGCTTTTTGGCTTCTGAAATTCCATTTAGTAACTGATCTTTATTTAATCACCACCTGAGGCTTCCCAATGGACACTTCTAGTTCAAATTGGACCTGGTCCAATCCCAGACATAGTCAAGTTTTTAAGTTGGACCCAGTCCAACTTCTGGCCTATTAACCACCCAAAATTCCAGTGAAAACTTGGATTGGGGAAAGGACTGGGCCAGCAAACTACAAAGAATAGGGACAATGGGCCAATTCCAAACAAAATGGAGAAATTCAACAGCCACCAACGGTTATTAGTATGGGATCTGGGGATTTTAAACAAATGGGGGACTGCAGATTAAACTGTCAGCAGTTGCCAATATGGAATACAGAGAGAGAGATAAGGGCTGGGGTTTTCATCAGGGAATTTCAGTCTGAAAGACTAAGGGGTTGGCTCTGGATAGTACCATCTGCCAGTTCAGTTGGTTCTGGGTAGAATCTTCTACCAGCTCAGTTGGGTTCCAGGTGGAATTGTCTATCAGCTTAATCTGACCTGTCTGATAAAGGAAAGCCAATTATATTGGGAGCTCAAATCTAGAAAGATTTACCAGTGGTGCTCAGAAATGGACAGAAAGACATGGGTGCCCCACCTGTTGTCCTTTTTCCCTGAATTTCATCAAAAGTTTGCTTTGATTTCACCATTGCTGTTAAAAAACAAATTCAAGTGTATACATTTGAATAACTAATTAGCTTTTTTAAGCAATTCATGAATAAGGCAGCATCCTTGCTAGCAATTAGAAGGGCGGTACACCAAGAGGTTCCTTTTTGTGGCTGAATAGTATTTTACTATGTATAATATTTAATATTATACATATAATGTAAAATATTTTCTTTCTCAAGTCATCAGTTGATGGACACTTAGGTTGTTTCCATGTCTTGGCTTTTGGAAATAATGTCTCAATGAACAGGGGGTGCAGATATCTCTTTGATACAGTAATTTGGTTTCCTTTGGATAAATACGCAGAAGTAAAATTGCTTGATTCTATGCTGTTTCTATATTTTGATTTCGTTGTTTGTGCTTTAGGTGTCATATCAAAAAAATTATTGCCAAGACTCCCATCGAGGAACTTTATTCTTGTGATATCTTCTAGGTGTTTTATGGATGCAGGTTTTGCATCTAAATATTTAATCCATTTTGAGTTCATTTTTGTGAGTGATGTAAGACAGGGTCTAGTTTCCTTCTTTTACATGTGAATATCAATTTCCTCAGCATCATTCATTGAAGACTTTGTCCTTCTCCATTGAATACTCTTGGGTGTTTTGTCACATGTTAGTTGACCCTATATCCATGAGTTTACTTACGAGTTCATAAAAGCAGCATCTTAAAGGAAACTTGTTTGACAGCAGATGGAGGACTGAATGTGGGAGGTGGTGGAGGGTGGCGCAAGGGACAGTAATGGGGGGAAAGTGGTGACAAGTGTAATTGAACAACAGTAAGTAAAAAAAAAAAAAAAGAAATTTGTTTAACATTCTCTAGGTCTCAGGGAAAGTCCTAGAGAGATTTGCTATTTCCTCAGTAGAGTTCCAGAATTATCTCTTCTAGGTGAGAAATAGGGCAGCAATAGCATGGGAGCAGGCTTAGTTGCCAAGGGGCAAATGTGGGCCAGTCAGTATAGAATAACATTCTGACACATACCTTTCTTGTAAGCTCTGGTAACTTATTCAAGCTACTGTTTTTCTCTTTCGACAAGAAGGGAGAGAGAGAGGCCACACTTGAGGAGTTTCTTGATTTACCTCTATCACTTGCTATGTTCTGTTCACCCAGCCTTCTGTTACTTTCTATTTTAGTACTGGCTATAAATTCTTATTCTGTTTGAGTCAGTTCATTTGCTTCTCAGATCTCAATATTGCCTAAATTCAGGGTCTTTGATTGATATATCTTCAAATTTGACCTTGACATCCTACCTCTTGGATATTCTCTGATCCAAGTTTTATTTCCTGGTACTACTGCTCAAATTATAACGGAGAATAATAATAAAATGATATGTAGTGACCCCATTTTTGGTACACAACCAGAACAGATTAGATGCCAGACACATCTCTCCTAAAGCGCTAACTTTAAAAACACATGGTTCAAGTATGTTCTAAGGAGTTTGCCAGTTTGACAGATTCATGCAGGGTTTTGTGGTGGTGGAAAGTCTCAGGTCTTACCTTTGGACATTTTACCAACAAATTATAATGTTTAATCTTTTATTAAATTTCACAATTATGTGTTTTATTGAAGTAAAAAACAAAAGCACAGGCTCTACTTTTTGGGCTCAGAGAAAGCAGAACATTGTACACTCTGCATCTGAGAGCTGAAAGTTAATCAAGGTCTGAGAAGGAACAAGAAAAAGCATTTCAGTTTGGATTCATGGTGAGGCTCATGCAGTGTGACCAGGAGGGCAGCTGGCTCCTGTGCAGGGTAAACAGACCCATGCTGCTTCTGTTCTTGGATGCACATGTAAAATCTGATAGATCTTTGGAGGAAATGACGGTAGGCCATACTTGTACGGGTTGACAAGGCCACTTCATTTATTTCTTGGTCTAGTCTGGAGGTTATGTGTTACCTCAGAGTCACTTCTGTAAAAGGTCTCATTCCCTTCAGTAGTCTTCCTATATCCTACCCATTTTGTTTCCTTCCAATCTTCTTTCTCTAAACTCTCAGAACTACCGTCCACACTATTCATTTTCCATTGATTATTCCTCATCCTTTTCTGTTTCTGATCTCTGCAATTTGATTTTGAGCCTTCTGAGAGCCTGTTCTTCCTTTTATTGTGGAAACAAATTTTTATCCCTCCCCCCCTTGTTTATTTCCATTTCCTCTACATTACATCCTGTTCTCAAGAGTGGAGGAGCTGCTACTCTGAGTGTTAACCAGCTAGGTGTTCATTATCCGTAAGCACGGTCACTGTGCTCTGAATGTCAACACTATGTGCAGTACTTTGGTACTTCTTGCTCCTATGTGGTAAGTGTAACCTGGCAGGCTAATTTCTCCTACTTCATGTATTAGCATTCTCTGAGCTTCTCACTATCAAGGCCTGAGAATCTCTGTTTTGTGCTGGTTGGGGTGGAATTACTTATGTGAGGGGTGTGTGCATGTGTGAAGTGGGGTAGAGACAATACTGAAGCCAAATCTATGTCCTCTGAGTCAGCTGTTACCAGGAAGTCTTGCATTGGCTCTTTAGATTAATATCATTTAATGCAGGCCAGATTCCACTAAAAAAATCTTAACACAATGGATTTTCCAGTGTTTTCACAGGGTGCTTAATAGAATGTGAGCAACAGAATGAAATAATGAAGAAGCATGAGAAGGTTATCTTTACAGATACTTCTTAAAAAGTGATTTGAATATTTGACAGTAATGGAAGAAGATAAGTTCTCTGTATCTGGGAAGGGCTGGCCAGAGGCAAAGTTGTCAGGTAGTTAGGCTGCTTGTCGAGGGACCTCTTTTTGCTTAGTCATCTAGCTTTCTAATCCTGCCTTCAGGCTGTCCAGATTCTTCAGGTGGTTTCTATTCATTAGTTTGCAGTTTGGTGTTTAATCCTCAGACACCTTGTTCTTCCATCCACATTCCGTTAAGGTGAAATAAAGTCAGTGTTTTAACACTAAAGTATTTGGAGGCATGGACCTTAGGCCCACAGGAAATGCTTTTCAGGGCATTTTGTGGAAGTCCTCACAGCAGGAGGATCCCATTGGGGTTGTGGATGTGCAGAGAATAGGAGAGAGCAAGGGGACACCCTACAGTTAAAGGGAATTTGAAATATGCTTACTTTTTGTTTATTGTAGATGAGAGACTGCCAGGGTCTCCTGAAGGACCAATAAAGAGGTTATGTGCTAACATAGGGGAAGAAGGTTAACCAGAGGAGAATGTCAGCCTATGAAAGGTGGTGAGGTCCCAGGTATGAGCATGTAAGTGGTATGATTTGGAGGGTAGCAAATGCCTGACCTAAAATTAATTTCTTTGTTGCCCTACCATAGTGCTGGAAATGTTCTTGTGTGTTTAGGTTTATTTTGCAAAGCCCTTGCAAAATAATATACAAGTTAACTAGGAGGTAATATACTGTTCAAGTAAATAACCTAACTGGAATGGTAATATATAAACTCTTGAAGACCTGGGACTCGTGCGCTTGGGTTACCTGATAAAGTATGGTTACATGTGACTGACCCTAGGAAACTCTCTGACCCTATGAGAGAGTGGTTTGACCACTCTCTGACCCTATGACAAAACCAGAGAGTGGTTTTGTCAGTTTTTGTAGGCTAGTGTGCTGCCAGAGAGGGCATGTATGGAGATTTTGGGAATGAGGAAGGATGTGAAGTTTTTGAATACTTGAGGTAAGAGAAAAATGGAAGATTGTAAGGGAAGGAGAAGGTTAGATAAGAAGCAAGTTGCTGAAGATAGTTGTTCTAACTTTTTCCAAGCTTCTCACTTTTCTGTTGCTCTTTTTATTTGTGTTTAAATATTTGGAGGAAGAGATCAACAGTATATCATAAAGAAGAGACTTTAATTAACTGCCTATTAGGTTACATTACATTGTCAAAATATTTGTCTCAGGCTTATCATGACATCCATTCAGAGTAGTGAACTCTATGGATTGACTATGTATATTACCCAAATGAATGAGGTAATTGATATATATATTTTAAATGAGTCCATGATACCTAAGCAAAAAGAAAATGGCCCTTTTTACTGTAGGCTTTCTACATACTTTCTGTTCAAGGAAGAAGGGTGGAAGTGATTTATTTTTCTGGTCAACTGAGGAATTAAGGAGACACCCACATTGGTTGCATAAGGATAGTGAGAAGGTATGAGAAATTATTTACAAAAGGTGGTATGATGCCCTATTATCATTTTTAAATTTTATTTGTTTTTATTTATTGATTTTAGAGAGAGGAAGAGAGGAGAGAGCAAGAAATATCAGTTCGTTCCATTTATTTATCTAGTCATTGGTTTATTCTTTTTTTTTTTTTTGCATTTGAATTATGATATGTCTTGGAATGGGCCTCTTTACATCCATCTTATTTGGGCCTCTGCTTCCTGAACCTGCATATCTATTTCCTTCATGAAATTAGGAAAGTTTTCTTTTGTTTTTTTCCAAATAAATTTTCAGATTCTTGCTCTTTCTCTTGTCTTCTCTTCTGACACCCCTATGATTTGAATGTTGGGTTGCTTAAAGTTGCTCCATGGGCTGCTTATACTATCCTCATTTTTTTTTTAAATTCTTTTTTCTTGTTGTTCTGATGGTTGTTTTTTGCTTCCTTATGTTCTAAACCATTGATTTGATTCTTGGGTTCATCCACTTTACTGTTTTTCCCTGTGAATCATTTTATTTCAATTAGTGTATCCTTCATTTGTGATTGAATCTTTTTTATGCTGTTAAGGTCCTTGCTAAATTCCTTAAACATCATTACAACCAGTGTTTTGAGCACCACATCTGATAGATTGCTTATCTCCATTTTGTTTAGCTCTTTTTCTGGAGTTTTTATCTGTTCTTTTATTTGGACCATATTTCTTTTTCCACATTTTGGCAGCCTCCCTATGTTTGTTTCTATGTATTAGGTAGAGCTGCTTTGACTCAGTGTCCTTTGGTAGTGTAGTCTAATATAGTAGGCATCTAGTAGCACAGCCTCCTCTATCACTTGAGCTGGGTGCTTGAGGTGCACTTTTCGTGTGGGCTGAACACATCCACCCACCTCATGTAGTTGAGGATTGGTTGCTATTGCCACATCAATGGGATAGATTTACCCAGGTCAGTCAGCTGCAATGATTGTGACCACTGACCACCAACCCCCACCCTCTGTGGAAGATCAGCTCTGTGTGGGGGGGGCAGGGTGGTGGTGCTCCAATATCGTCTGTAGCTGTCCACTGGGTGTGTTGGCTCTGGGGTTTCCTGGGTGGTGCAGGCTAAGGTCAGCCCCTACCTGTGTTTTTCCCAGGGCCACACTGCCTGAGTTATAAGGCAATTTGAGATGGCTGCTACTTGTTCTGAGCTTGGAGATTTCCAGACAAAGGCAAGCTGTAAATCTAGGCTGCTATCTCTGGGCCCGGGGGCTCACTGAGGACAGCTGTTTCTTGTTTGAGAGGATTTGGGAAGTTGTGAGGCATGAGCCAAGACCAGCCATTTGTATGGAAAAGCAGCCTGGGTGGGTCTCTAAGTTGGGTGGGGTGGTATCTCTGGGGATCCATAATTTGGGTCAAACAATGTTAGCCAGGTTGATGGAATCTTATTTATGGCACCAGTCTGCTGGATCTGTGGGGGATATGCCAGAAAAGAGCAGTGACCTCTGCTCTTCTTGATGCCAGACACCTAAGCTTCCCCCTGCACGACACTGTTGCTCCTCAAGCTGCTACCCTGGTGTCAGGACCCAGAGGGAGTGAGTCTGTGTAGGTGAGTCCATGTATGAATTCTTTAAGAGGAACGGCTTGTGTCTCCAGAAGTTCCTTCCACTGATTCAGTCCCCACTGGTTTTTGCAGCCAGAAGTGGTGGGGACTTATCTTCTCACTGGTACCCTGAGCTGGGGGGCCTGATGTGGGGCTGAGACTCCTTGCTCTGAAAGATCCCTCCTGAATTTTAATCCACTACACGTGGATGTGTAGTCTGTTCTGCATCTGGACCTCTCCTACCAGTCTGGATGGATGTGGTTTCTTTAATTTGTAGTTGTCAGACTTCCATTCAGCTCGATTTCTGTTGGTTCTGAGCAGTGGTTCTACATTTTAGCTGTAATTTTGTTGCATTTGTGTGAAGCAGTGAGCCATGTCTGCTTACACCACCATCTTGACTGGAAGTCTGGTTGGTTGATTTTTGTATGTGCACTGACCAGGAATTGAAACCACAGCCTTAGTGTATCAGGACAACACTCTAACTGAGCTACCTGTTCAGGGTCTGTCCTATTACTTTTTAATACTCCTGATTAAAAGATCTATTTTTTCAACAAGTCATTCAATCACTTTATTTCCCCAGTCAGGGGAAAACCTGATTACTAGCTTTGTTGTGGAGGTCCTTATGCGTCTGTCACTCTTTCTTTTGTAGTGTCCTCTATGTAGTATCAAACATAAGCTGGCATTCCAGTGGCTAGGACAGACATGTTATTTCTTATTCATGGACATCCAACATGGTCAGCTGAGATTCTCTTCCACCTGCTGAGTCAATCATCCGGGCACTGCTTCCTTTATGTTGTTGCCACGTGGTTTCCAAAGGGAAGCAGAAGATGAAGGAGATACCACTGCTCTAAAAATTTCGAACAGCAAGTGATGCATTCCTTCCAACTGACGTTCCACTTTGCTAGGACTTAGCCAAGTGGCCCCAATTTAACTACAGAGGAAGTTGGACAGTGCCCAGGGAGCAGAGATGTTGTGGTGAATATGTGGCATTATCATTGATAAAGACATTTAATGCAGAGTTGGTGCCCGATAGACTGAAAAAAGTGCCTGCCTATGAATTCCAAGCATCTGTTCATTCCCTGAAAGTGAAGATAAACTCATGGGATTGTGAGGAGAATTAGGTGATGTAAACAGTTATAAAGCTCCTACCTAGTTCAGTGCCTGGCTTAGAGCAGGCACTCCACAAAGTTTCTTTTCCTTCACTTCCCAGATCTGGCTATGTTAGACACAGCATTGTGAACAATGGGGACAACACTATAACCCACTTTTCCCCTCTGTATCCTGAATAGATCACTTTTGGGGAAGATAAGTGGTGGGAAGCTGCCAAAATTTTCAGACTAATTTCTTCAGTTCACTCTTTGGGTTTATCTCCAGACTTAACATTTACTAGGATAAGCAGGATATCTCTGATCATCAGAGTGCTGAGTTAGAGTCAGAAGCACATTCCATCTTCCTAATTAATCTGGCTAGTTCCCACAGCAACATTAACAACCTATGATATGCAGAGAGAGGAAGCATTCCAATTATTTTTCTATAATGCTGTAATCCTTTTACTACAAGTGCTTCCCTCTGATGTATAATCTCCTAAATCAGACACTAAAGAAGAAATACCAGCTTTGATTTGACAAGCCTATCCTTCTCACTGGAAGGGGGAGACACAACCCACTCACAACCTTGATTCTCACAACAGCTGTGAAATATTCCCTTCAGGACCAAGTCTTTCTGCTGCTGAGTCTTCCCTCTGTGTGTGATTTGTTTCTTGCAGACTGATCCTGGCATTGGACATAGTGACTGTTTTCTTCCATATGAGAGTGAACAAGCACAAAGTGAATGGTGGTTGGGTGAGGGAGGAGTGGGCATGGGAGGGCAGTTGTAATGGCTAGAGAGAAAAAAACAGGAGGTGGAAACAGAAGAACAGATAAAGGGTGAAGGACAAGTGACCCAACTTGATTGTATCAGCTCACAAAAACACACAGAACAAGAGAGCTGCCAGGGGAAACCAGCTAGAGGTGGAAGCAGAAACCCCAACTTGAAGCTTTATGGGATTTGAGAACTAGTTTTAGCCCTGGGCCTACCATTTCTCATTGTGTGCTTTCAATGAACAAAATAGCTGTTGTAAGATCAAAAAAAAAAGTAAAAAGATCATATGGAATTGAAGGCATCATACAAATTTGAGTTATTTCTAATGTATAGACTCATAGATATATATATAGAGTTAGAGTGAGAAACAGCAAGAAAGGCAATGCTTACATTCCCTCAGGAAACTGTCTGAATATATATCATATGTGACAAGTAGTAAATGGTCTCATCCCTTAGGCATAGAAACAGGAAGTGCTGTAGTTTTGCTTTTCTAAACAGCTGCTCCCACCTGTGCACTGTCCAGTCTTTCTGTGAGGAGGCATGATACCTGATGGCCTTAGTCTGACTTCCTGATCTCTCAGTCACTTTGTGTTAACAATGCAGTCTCAACTAAGCTCTGCGAGACTCAGTCCTGACTATTTAAGTTCTGTGAGACTCAGTCCTGACTATTTTAAACTTTGTTCTCATGCATAAATCAAACCGTTCTCCATTTCTGCCTCTATCCCTCTCACCCAGAGTACTTGGAGTTGGAACAGGAGCCTGCCTGGTGGAGAGAGGAGTGACGTTGCTAATCTCTCCTGGGCTGGTCCTTTCCATTAATCTGGTCATTTGCTGAGGGCCAGGGTGATGTTGGTTGCTGATTAAAGGCCCACACCCAAATTCTCCTTAGGCACTGTGGTCCCTTCTGGGGCAGGTCACATCCCTTGGGTGTTTCCTAGCTGGAAGGCTCCTGGTAGAGGCTTCTGCTCATAGTGCCTCCTTATCTCATGAATGAAATCAGCAAGTCCTTTGAGGAGAGTACTGTCCTCCAAAGTATATATATAATAGTTCCACTTTAGAAGTGGGGAATGTTATATATTTTTAAGTTGTGTGCTTAATGATTAAAACCAGGAATATTAAGGGAGGGACTGTAATCTCTCTGGAGTTTGATATATAAATGTATAGTATGTACATATTAATATACATATTAACCTACAGTAGGATCTATCAACTGATCTATCATCTATCAATAGGCTTCCATGTTTTTTTCTAAAACACAGCACAAGAAAACCTTGAAATCTCTTTTTGATCACAATTCATTAAAAACTTTTTTGATAACTGGTAAATGTTCCCTGCAACTTTACAAAGATCACTTTTATGATGCCATATCTTCTCTTGTAAATTAAAAAATAGTCCAGCTTTATTGGTACTTACTTGACATCTTGTATAAATTTAAGGTGCATAACATAATGATTATATATATAATAATAATTAATAATATACATGATTATCACCATGAAGTTAGTTAACACATCTATCACTTCACAGTTATAATTTTGTTTTTTTGGTTGGGAGAACTCTTAAGATTTACTCTTTTAGCAACATTCAAATATGCAATACAGTATTGTTGACTACGGTAACCATGTACACATTACACCTCAATATTTATTCATCATAACTGAAGTTTTGTACCCTTTGACCTCTTTCATCTATTTCTCCCACCCTCACCTCTCAGCCCTGGTAACCATCGATCTGCCGTCTAGTTCTATGTTTTGTTTTGTTTTTTGATTCTGTGTATAAGTGAGATTATGTAGTATTTGTCTTCGTCCAGCTTATTTTAGTTAGCGTAATGCACTCAAGTTTCATCTATGTTGTCACAGATTTCCTTATTTTGTTATGGCTGAGTGATACAGTTGATCCTTGAATGACATGGGTCCATTTATATGTGGGTTTTTTTTCAATAAATGCAATCAGCCCTTTGCATCCATGAGTGCAAAACCAGAGTCAACAAATCAGAGATGGAAAACAGTATGTTCACACTCCTGACCATTGATTTCCTAACCTGTGACTGAAAATACTGTTTTCAATCCATGGTTGGTTGAATTGAAGGATATGAAGAGCCAACTGTAGAGTCAAAAGTTATATGTGGAGTTCTGACTGCTGGGGTTGGTTGGGGGAGGTGTTTTATTGGTTTCCCCTTAACCCCTGTGTTGTTCAAGGGTCAACTGTATTCCATTGTGTATAGATCTTTACAACTGTAAATAGTGCTGCTGCAATGAGCTTGGGGATATAAATATGTTTTTGAAATAATGATTTCCTTTGGGTATATACCCAGAAGTGGAATTACTGGATAATGTAGTAGTTTTGTATTTAAATTTTTGAAGAGTCTCCATACCATTTCCACAGTGGCTGCACCAATTTACATTCCCACCATTAATGTAGACGGGTTTCCTTTTTGCTGCATCCTTGTAAGCACTTGTTATCTGTTGTCTTTTTGATAATAGCCATTCTAATTCTAACATGTATGAAGTGATATCGCCTTGTGTTTTTGATTTGCATTTCCCTGATGATTGCTGATGTTGAGCACTTTTTGATGTACCTAATATCTTTTTAAGAATTTTTTAATTCAGGTCCTTTGCTAATTTTTCAATTGTTTTTTTTTCCTATTGAGTTTTATGAGTTCCTTCTATACTTTGGACATTAACCCCTAAACAGACATATGTTTTACAAATATGTCTCCCCCTCCATGGATTGCCTTTTTATTTTGTTGTTCATTTCTTTTGCTGTGCAGAAGCCTTTTAGTTTCAGGTAGTCCCACATATTTATTTGTGTTTTTGTTTCTGGCATTATAGGCATGAAATCATTGCCAAAATCAATGTCAAGGAGCTTTTACCTATGTTTTCTTATAGAAGTTTTTGGATCTTACATCTAAATCATTAGTCCATTTGAGTTATGTTTTTGTATGTGTGTGAATGGTATCCAATGCTTGTAAATTTTTGGAAATTATGAAGCAATCAAGTGACATAGAAAATTTTCCAAAGATGAGAATGATCAAGAATTCTACATAGTAGGTGACTTTAAATCTAGGGTGGAATCTTGCCTGCAAGTTGAAGGTTTCTTGTACTTGAAAAACAACCTTAACCTTGGTGAAATAAGAACTTGTGGTCACCCTTTTCATTAAGTGAATAATTGCAACTCATTCTTTTTAAATTTATTATATCATCAGTTTGCCTCTTCATATCTAGATTTTAAAAGTGTGAAATTCAACTGTAATGCTTCTTTGATTCTGTCTTTGAAAACATTTTTGTTGTGTCCACATGCCCTCAGAGTCATTTTTTCCTTGAATGCAAGCTTTATGCCGACATTTAATACTAAACCCAGAAGGTTGTATTTTTACAAGCAGGAGCACTGAATCTCCTAGGTCAGCGCAGTTCATTGCTTTCCTTTGGCTCTCCAGGTCTGTACCCATATGTTATTTTCTGATGAGTGGACCCAAGGCCATTAGGAAGATTTCACAGAGGAATGCTTGTTGACAACAGAATCCTAATGAAATGGAAGTGCAGCAGCTACCTATAGGGAAGGTCCTTCTACTTCTTCTTTTGAATTTGTGTAATCAATTTTCACCCATCAGTGCAGTAAATTAATTTCATCCTAATCATATAATTACAACATCTCAGAGTCGAAAGAAATCTGGAAAACCATTGTAGTCCAATGTTCTGCTCTTTGTTCCACCCCCAATATCTTGAACACACCTTTCAGCATCTGTGTGAACAGGAGGCAGCAGATTCCTGGGTATTGAAAGTGTATCATTATTAGGAACCTAAATCCAGCACCTACCCTTTCCTTCCTTCAGATCCATTAATTTTCTCTTAGGTTTCTGTTTCATTTTATTCATTTCCCTCCCCTGCCTTCATCACCTCCTCATTTGACAAAAGTTCAAAGCCTCCAGCACCTTGGTTATTTTGCTCATCATATCCAGATTCGAATCCAATATTCCAGGTACAGTCTGCTCAAGCTCAGAGCAAAGGGGAGGAGAACCACATCCTTTATTGTGATTAATCACATCCTCTACGTTTCCTTTTATCCCAGCCCCACTCGCTTGTCAGGGGCCACATCACATGTCCTTTGTAGTTGAATTTTGGATTCAAACAAGATCCTGCATTTGTAGATACTAAATTTCATATCGCTAATTTCCTCAGAACTATGTTCTTATTTATTGCAGGAACTACCCATCCTACCCACTTTTCTATATAATTATTGAACTTAGAAAATATTTTTTCTTTAATGAGTGAATGTTATATGAATATGTTATTCATTAAAGAAAAAATATTGAAACCATCACCAGTTTTTGGCGAAGATTTCCCCTAGGGCTAAGCACTAATTCTAAAATTTTGCTTTATGTGAAAATCAGTTTACATTCATCCTTCCCCCTCATTCACCCAAGAAAGGTTATTTTCAGACTTAGAACGATTTTCAAATAAAAATAAATTGTCCCTTATACCACATGTTCTACTCTTTTTGCTACAAAACCTGTATTATTTTTACTTTGTAATGAGTATTCTCATTTTTAAATTCATCTTGTTTTTGAAAAATATTATTTATTTTTAAATTGAATTTAGTGGGATGACATGGGTTTGCAAAACCATACAGATTTTAAATGTGCAACCGAGTAAAACATCATCTGCACACTGCATCGTGTCCATTGTCCCAAGCAGAGTCTCCTTCCATCCCCATCCTCCCCGCCTTGGCCCTCCTTCCCCCGGCCTCCAGCCCCCTTTTCTCCTGGCCATCACCACACTGTTGTCTGTGTCTATCAGTTATACACATATGATTTTTGGCTGATCCCTTCACCTTCTTTCATCTGATCCTCTAAAGCCCGTCCCCCTGTGATAGCTGTTAGTCTGTTCCATGTATTCATGCCTCTGTTTCTATTTTTTTAGTTTATTTTGTTCATGCTGAGTGAAATTAGCCAGTCAGGGAAAGACAAGTACCATATGATCTCACTTAAATGTGGAATCTATTACTTTTACTTTTAATTCAAGAGTTTAAGCACTTTGTGTGACATCATCTGTATTTCGTACATGTTCTGAAAGCCTTTTAAAAAATGATTTCTTTCTTATTGATTTTTAGAGAATAGTTGTGGTGATGTTTTCTATCATTTCCTCCATATCTTCTCTTTCACTGTCTTCCAGAATGTTTATGAATTGGTGATTTTTTTTCTTCTTGACCAACTTTCAGGGTTCTTCTTATGGTTTTTAACCCCCATTATTGCCAGCTTGGTCTCTCTAAGTTATGGTCAAAGGAGAGCAACCCAGTCCTCCTCAGACTGTGCTGTGAGTGAGAAATGAACTTTTATTAAGATAAGCCACTGAGATATGGGGTTTAATTGTTACAAGAGCACAGACTAACTTACCCTGTTTAAAATAGCAGCCACCTGACACCATGACATAACTGATTCTAACTGTCTTAGGCAAGCTGGGAGATTGTTAGGAGTAATGGGGCTCAGGGCCATTGTGGTGTGAGAACCCAGAACACAGGGACTGGATTGACATCACTTGCGTTAAGTTTTCTAGGTATCTTGAACTTAAATGTTTTTAGGTCTTTTTAAGAACCATATTATCTTTTTTTCTGCCTTTTATGCTTTTAGAAGCTTGGCCTTCCAAAGTGCAAGTTCTGAAGCATTTTCTTTCTTTTTTTTCTTTAATATTTAATTGTTGTTCGAGTACAATTTTCTGTCTTTTACTCCCATCCCAGCTCACCACCCCCCAGTGCTCCTCACCTCCCTCCCATTTCCACACCCCTTAGTTGTTGTCCATGTGTCCTTTATACTAGTTCCTGTAAATCCTTCTTCCCCTTTTCTCCTGAAATTCCCTCCCCTCTCCGCTCTGGTCCCTGTCAGCCTGTTCTCTATTTCAGTGTCTTTGGTTATCTTCTGCTTGCTTGTTTGTTTTGTTGTTTAGGTTCCTGTTAAAGGTGAGATCATATGGTATTTGTCTTTCACTGCCTGGCTTTTTTTACTCAGCGTAATGCTTTCTGTTCATAAGATTATCTCTGATTTTAGGTTCAGCTAAAAGTTTTTTAAAAATCTAGAAGAACTGCTTTCCTTTCCAAGTTCTTATGGAGGCTCCCATTGTTGTGGGCTCTTTTCCCATGGTCTCAACAAGGTCAATTAGTTTGGAATGCTGGCGGCTCCCATTTAGGTGTATGGCCAGATGTGCCCAACAGCTGTCTTCTCTAAATTGGGCTACGGCAGCCTAGAATCTGCCCAGAGAAGAATTGGGCAGATTTTTGCCTCAGGAAAACCCTGGAGCAGGTTACACTTCACTTCTTCACACGTCTACAGCAGAAGGTGCATGGAATAGTGATTCAGCATTGCTTCCTAGGTGAGTTGGCACCGTCTGACCATGATCTGGGAGAGAGACTTTCACGATGTTTCAAAAATGCACATTGTTCTCAGTTTCTTGTCATTGTCTTTCTGAGGCAAGAGAATATCCCCATAGGATGAAGAACCATGGCCTCTGGATGTGGCTATAAATATAATTGCAGAGACACACAGCAGACAACAGCTCTGTCCTAGGAAGCTCTTAGTCTGGCCCAGCCAGGCAATCTCACCTTCGACCCTGGGGTCAGGGCTCCAGATCTGTCTCTAACCCCCCATAAAGCTACTGATTTTCAATCACAGTTATAACACTTTTGAGAATAACAAAATATTCCATTTCTCTCTGTCTCCTAGGAATTTTAAATGTTTTATTCTCGTATTAAAGAAGGTAACTACACAGTTCTGAAAATAACATGTTTGCTAATGGCATCAAAGCTGATCTCTTTTCTTAAAAAGTAATGCTATTTTCTTAAGCAGAGAGTACCAGGGATGGTTTTCTGGGGCCTCTTTCCTTTGATCATCATAATTGAGTAATTATGAGATACATATGAATGTTCTATTTATGCTAATACATTGGTTATAGAGAATGACACAACACTATTCAAACTATGGTGATTACATGAGGACTGGATAAAAGGCCACATGGATGTAATTTCATTTCATTATCTTTTATAATTCTTTCTTCCTCATTAATGTTCCTGCAGATCTTCATATTCTAAGCTAGTGTTTATTGAACAAATTGTTCTTTCTTAGGCTAGGTCATTGTTCACAGGGCTCACAAGACTGGGAAACATTTACTATCAATCCTGCCTGTGTTTATCACTAAAAATTGGCTTCACTTATCAAATGGAAAAACAGAACCAAAGTAAGTAAGTTAGAAGTTTATTTCTGACTCTGACTTGGAAGTGTGGAGGCACGTAGGCAGTCTAAGGTGCCCCTGTTTTACAAGTTGTGAGCAATCTGGTGTCTCTCCAGCTTGTCGATACAATTTTTGTGCCTTCTGTCCCTTTGATATCAGTTAGCGACCCAAGAAGATGGCACCAGCATTGGCCACTGGGTTCATATTCTAGGCTACAGGGAGGAGGAAGGGCTGGGACAAGGGGCGCATGCCAACTAGCTTTGAAGAATGGCCCCTGGAGGTGCGGCACATCGATTGGGCTTGGATCTCATCAGCCAGAACTCAGGTATCTGGCCCCATAGAACTGCAGACGAGTCTAAGAAACTTTTTTTTTCTTCTTTGTGTCTGGGCAGCTATGGACTGAAGTAAGAAATCCAGCATTTTTTGTGAAAGGGGAAAGAAAGCTTATCGGTAGTCAGCCAGCAGTGTCAGCCTCATTGTCCTCTAACCCCGAATAAACCGGAGGGACGTGGGGTGGAACTTTGTTGAAGAGCAATCTAAATGAGGCCGACTGAGGGTCATTCATATTCTGCCCTCACTGCTGGCCTGACGGGCAGTTCATCTCGGCCCTCTGGGGAACTGCAGTTCTTCCTCCCAGCCTGCATTTATTATGGAGCCCTTTCAGCTCCTGTATGATGTTAAAGCTTTGAATAAAACACAAATGTTCTCTGAAAATATTAATGGATTAATTCACTTGATTCATCTATGTCCAAAAGAACATAGATGTTCAAATTGGACAGAATCGCATTGAATTCTGGCTCTGTCATTTATTAGGTGAGTGAATATGGGAATAACTAAATAGTCTGGCCTCAGTTTTCTCATCTGTAAAATAAGTGTAATAATGCCTTACACTCTTTATGTATGTATATAGTAAATTCTATAATGTTTACAGGATGTACGGTTGGTGATGAGAAATGATCTCTTCTTTGCCTTTCCTACTAGCTGTGCTCATAAGTGCTCCAAACAGAATCTTATGTTATCAGAGCTCCGGGCCCCCAGCAGTTGCAGCCAGTGATGGGTACATTTTAATAGAGGGTGGTCAGAATTATTCTGGGAAGAGGGAAAGCATTTGAAAGAGCTAGATGGTGGCTATGGTATAAGGCCCCGACCAGTATTAGGTAGGATTAGAACTCCCAACAACATCCATGTTTATTTTGATATGTTGCTGTGATAGTTTAATCCAGTCATTTTAGATTAGAAGTGTTTTAGTATAATCTGAAATACAACCCATTAAACTTTTACCTTTTGAAAATTGCCAGCCAGCAGGTGAAACCAGCATCCATTTGGAATGACCCTCAGGATATGTTGGAACAATGGTGTGGCCATCCCAAATGAGAGCAACACGCAAGGCTCAAGGATGGAGTGGGGGTTGGGGATAAGTACCACACATTTTTTTATTATGAAGAAAAATTAAAAAAAATAGTGACTTTACTTTTATCTTGGGTGTTTTGAAACATCAAAACAACCTCCTTAAATGAGTCATGTCAAAATGTACTACTTGAAATGTAGTCTTAGTGCTAAGTATGTATGGTGTATGTGCTGCCTTGGAAAAGACTCAGCCAGGTAGGGGATATGCAGTCATTTAAAACATTGGGAAATCACCACTGAAACACTGGAAAAACACAGGGACCCACAGACCCCTCCAGAGGCACTTAGAGCGATCAGCATGCTGGGTGCCCCGGGTGCATGCCACTGCACTCACTGGCCGTGTTCCTGCACTTCTGAATCTGTTCAACTGTACGTGCTGTGATCTAGGGTGGAGTTGGCAGTGAGTGGTGCCTGCCCCCGTAAAAGACTGTTGTGAAGGATTGCTCCCTTCTCCCTGGTTTACTGCTGCCATCTCCATGCTGTATGTGAGTGCAGAGAAGCAATAATGCACTAACGATGCCTTTCAGGGCTGTGTAAATCCTTTCCATGATGAACTGGGAGCATCATGGACAAGATAAATGCCCTGGAAGGGGGAGCTCTCTGGGAGGAAAAGCACCCTGACATATGTCATATAGACACTTAGAGAAATGATTCTCAGAAGAGTATTGTTCTAGACCTCAGAATTTTGTTTCATATTATGTTTGTGGTTTAAATGCCTTCTGTCTGGTAATGCCTAAGATTTTAAGAGGAAAGCAAACAACAAAAAAAATCAGGTAAATGTGGCTGTATATCTTGTCCTTGTTACAATACAACAGCGATACTCTGTGTCAGCTTTGTGGTTCAGAAATAGTGATTTCAGAAGTAAATAAAATAAGGTAGCCAATATAAGAAGAAATATAGAATTAAAAAAAATTACTGATACATGACACTACACTTACAGAGCCACACCTGAGAAAGCAGTGAAGTGAGGATTTTGGAAAAGAAATAAGATAACACCACCTACACGTGTTACAAACAGTTCTTGGACAAGAGATATCAATTCTAGTGTTGTGTATCATAATTGTGAGGTGTAAATAAAACACTATGGTAACAAAAAGCATGTGACTTTTATGTGGGGAAATAAAAATAGCTTATTGCCTACTATAAATTGGGGCATAGCCATCATGGGAGGCCAATGTTAGAACAGGGAATAAATATAGCCAAAATTTTCAGTGTGAAAGTTCATCTCAAATAAAACTGTGGATTAAATCTTGAACCCTGAAACTAACTATATTAATTTGTTGAGTTTATAGATGAACTCAAAATATATACTTTTCTTCCAACAGAAATAAAACTTGTTTTATTCCCCCTGTTTTCAAACCAATCAGGGAACCGGTTTGAACTGGACCTGAGCTTAAATTCAGTAAAAATCCAATGCTATAAAACGCCAAAAATATATCCTGGATCAAATAAAAATTGTATTTTGTGTTACCTCTTGAGAGGTTCAAACCATCAAAATATTTCATGAACAAAAATTATTAGGCAGTAGAACAGAGGCAAATTGCTCCTTTCTCCTTTTAAACATTTTTTTTTCCCAAAAGAAAAGATGGCTTTTCTTTTGAAGTCACTTGCCTCTGGTGTCCCTTCAAGCATTTAGATTTTCCATTTGGTTGTCACACAGGACATTTTGCATTATAAATATTTGTTTAACACATGCCAGTTTTCTCATTTCTCCAATATTTGAGTTCATCTTGGGCTTCCTTGTTGGTTTTTAATTGAAAGCTTCATTGAGTAAATACACTGGACTCTTGAGTCTAGATTCATCATTTCACTGAGGGCACAGCTCACTAGTGCCCTGGGAGGCTGTGTTTGCTGACTGACTGCTGAGAATTTAGACAGGTGCTCTCATAGAGTGAGGATAGAGGAAGATAGATGCAGAGAAAAAGAGAAAGCTGGAAGTCGATTATGTACCTCTCTTCATAAATGTTTGCATATGTCAAGGAGGTTGGGAAGTTTTGTTTTTTTAAACATGACGGATATTCAGTTTGGTTTAGGTGGAAGAGATATCTAGTGTGTCTGATAAATCACCCTGGTGACGTGCAAAAAAAAATCACTGAGACATTATTGGGACAGGGAGAATGATAACTGGAGAGATGTGCATGTCTTCAAAATCATTTTTCAAGCACCTTCATCTGAGCTTGCCCCATTTTTAAACTGGATGAACATTTTTCAGCACCTTCATTCTCCCCAAGAAAACATTCCCATGTTAATTTACAGGCTACTTAGTAATCACTTGGTGCACCTCAGTGTTTGGTATTTAGTACTACATTACTTCTGTTTTATCTTCCCATCAAATGCATCAAGCTGAATCACAAAATACTACATGAAGACACAGGCACACACAAAAAAGGAAGGAGCAGCCCTGACACTGTGATACTGGCACTGAGTTTGCTCTGTGCTGGAGCTGGGTGAGCCCAGGCAGGCAAGATTGAGCTTCATTCTGAGGGGGTGGGGGAGGAAACTTGCAGTTCACCTGGGATAAAGTCGCTGAACATTTTCTAAAACTCCTGGATGAAAGATGCCTACTAAACATATCAACTTTATTTTGTTATTTTCACTTTTTATTTATATTTTTAAATCATTTAAGCATTTTTTAAATTACAGCTGATAGACAATATTATATTAGTTTCAGACATATACCCAGTGATTAGACATTATATAACTTACAAAGTGATCAGCTCCTACCCATCTGACAACATATGTAGTTATTAAAATATACTGACTTAACATCCCCATGACTATTCTGTAACCTGCAGTTTGTGCTTCTTAATCCCTTCACGTTCTTCACCCATCCTACCAACCCTCCTCCCAATCTGGCAACTATCCAAATGTCCTCTGTATCTATGAGTCTGTTTCTGTTCTGCTTGTTCATTTATTTTTGTTTTTTAGATTCAATTGTTGATAGATATGTATCGCTGCCATTTTGTTTATATATATTTTAGATAAGGCCCTTTAACATTTCATGTAATACTGGTTTTGCGGTGATGAACTATTTTAGTTTTCTCTTGTCCGGGAAGCTCTTTATCTGTCCTTCAATTGTAAATGATAAATTAACTGGGTAATCTTACTCGTAGGTCCTTGCTTTTCATCTCTTTGAATATTTCTTGCCAATTCTTTGTGGTCTGCAAAGTTCCTGTTGAGAAATTAGCTGACAGACTTATTGGAGCTCCCTTATAGATAAGTAATTGCTTTTTACTTGCTGCTTTTAAGATTTTTTTTCTTTTTTTTAAAGATTTTTATTTATTTATCTTTAGAGGGGAAGGGAAGGAGAGAGGGAGAGAAACATCAATGTATGGTTGCCTTTCATGCGTCCCCTGCTGGGAACTGGCCTGCAGGGAACTGGCCTGCAACCCAGGCATGTGCCCTGACTGGGAATCGAACCACGATTGTCTGGTTCACAGGCTGGTGCTCAATCCACTGAGCTAAACCAGCCAGGGCTAGATTTATTTATGTATGTATGTATGTATGTTTGTATGTATGTATTTTTTAACTGTGTCTTGCTGTGGGTCTCTTTGGGTTCATTTTGTTTTGGACTCTCTGCTTTTTGGACTCGTATGTCTATTTCTTTTACCAGGAAAATAAAGACGCTTTCTGTCACTATTTTTTCAAACAGGGTTTTATTTTTTCCTCAGAATTGTCCATGTCAGTGTGTCACGATTTTACCCTCATGAAGGCAAAATCAAAAATGATCAACACAAGATTTTATTTCAGCAGGATAATGGCAGTACTGCCACAAAATGGAGCCCTGCAATCAAACAGGATTTGAATTTCTTGCCCTCTCTCTTCTCCTTTCAGCATGCTCTTGTTGTGATTTTTGCTATGCTCGAGGTTGTCCCAGAGGCTCCTTACACCTTTTGCTTTTGATTCTATTTTTGTTTTGCTATTCTGATTGAGTGTTTTTTTGCTTCCTTATATTCCAAATCATTGATTCAATTCTTCGCGTCATCTTTTCTACTGTTGATTCCCTGTACATTATTCTTTATTTCAGTTAGTGTATTCTTCATTTCCTATTGGTTCTTTTTCATGGTTTCCATCTCCTTTTTTTGTTACGCTGTTGAAGTGTTCTCTAAGTTCCTTGAATATCCTTATAATCGTTGTTTTGAACTCTGTATCTGTTAGTTCACTTGCCTCCGTTTCATTTAGTTCTTTGTCTTGTTCTTTCACTTGGGACCTGTTTCTTTGTATCCTCATTTTGACTTCTTCTTTGCGTTCATTTCTATAGATTCGGTAGCACTACTACTGCTACTGCCTCCCGGGCTTGGTGGAGTGGCCTAATATAGTAGGTGTCTGGTAGGGTCCAGTGGCACAGCCTCCCTGTTCACCAGAGCTGGGCACTACAGGTGTGTTTCCACCCCTCCCCTTCATGGGTTGTGTGCATGCTCCTGTTGTAGCTGAGATTAGATTTCTGTCAGCACATCAATGAAAGGAATTTTCCCCCAGATGGATTGGCTGTGAGGACTGGCCTGGACCACATTGGAGGATCACCCCCAACCCACAGAGCAGAATTTACTTCAACAAATCTCAATAGGTCTCTGGTGTCTGATGAGTCTACCCCTTGAATGCATTGCTTGTGACGGTGGTGGGGTGGTGTTTTGACATTGTCTCAAGTTATCCTCTAAGTGTGCTGGCTCTGGAACCACCTGGGAAATTTAAGCCAAGGTCAGCTGTCACCTGCGATCTGCCCTGGGCCTCCTGGCATGAGCTACAGAGTGATCTGCAGATGCCTGCTACTTGTGCTGTGCTTAGAAGTACCTAGGAGAAGCTAACCTTTAAACCAAGGCTGGCTGCCACTAGTGCCAGGCTTGGGCCATTTAGCAAGAGGTATAGGGCATGCTGAGGACAAATACTGCTCGTTTGAGAGATTTTAGGAAATTCTGAAGCATGAGCCAAGTCAGGCTATTTTATAGAAAGACCACTGGAAACAGCTTGGATGGGCCTGAAAATTGGGTGGGGTTGGGTGTCAGGGAATCACCAGGGTGGGGTGAAAGTGTTAGCCAGGTTGATGGAGACTTAGATATGGTGCCTACTTGCTAGCTCTGTGGGGTGAAGGCTAAGAAAAGGAACAATGGCCTCTGCCAGCAGTTCTGCCTCTCCAACTCTCACTCTGATGCCAGAGAGGTCAGTTCCTCCCCACAGGTGGTGCCTTTTAAGCTGCTGCCTCAGCACCGGAGCTCAGAGGGTGTGAGTCCCAGTTAGCCTGTGTGTAGATCCTATAAGAGGAATGCCCAGGACCCCAGAAGCCCCTTCATCTCACTTAGCCACAATATTTGTTGATTTTTGCAGCCAGAGTTATAGAGTCCTCTCTTCCTGGCACTGAAACTCTGGGCTGGGGGGTCTGGTGTTGGGCTGGGACCCCTTAGAGGGGCCTCCACAGAAGAGATTCCCCTCCCGATTTTTATCTACCACATGTGGGTGTGGGACCAGCCTTTTCTGTGTCTCTGTGCCTCCTACCAGTCTCTGTGTGGCTTCTTTACATCCTTAGTTGTAGGACCTCCACTCAGTTAGATTTCAGGCTGTTCTGAATGATGTTTTTTTCTGTAGTTTAGTTGTAATTTTGATGTGGTCATGGGAGAATGTGAGTACTGCATTTACCTATGCCTTCATCTTGACCCAGAGTAATTCACTTTTACTCTGACTTGTGTTTGGCGTGTATATCTTTAATATACTTTGGATATGATCAAGGACAAAGCCAAGCTTGCTCACCACTTTTGGTCCTCTTGTTCTGTCCATTGGAATCAGAATGCTGGGCTGATATGATTGTAGGCTTATTATAAAGATAAACTGTATTGTCTTTGTTAGAGAGAAATTGTATACTGTTAATTCATGTTTCCCTAGAAGGAGAAATCAGTCCACTTTCCTCCCAGCAGGGCAGGGTGGTGTTGGGGTGACATTTCTGTCTCTCCCTATAAGCTCTTCACTTAGTCTTTCAACCAGCAAGAAGAATGACTTACTTGATTCATGATATTGTTGAGAGATTAACTTCTGTTGGATCTCATTACCTAGGGGAGAAGGCTAAGACATATAAAAGACAGTGCTTGCCCGTCATTCTTGGAATCTCAATTTGTTGATTAAGCTTGTGAATGGGCTTTCCTCTGCACCTCAGAATTTTATAAATGAGGTTGATGGTTTGATTCCTTTCTTGTCATTAGTTGTTTGTGTTTATGCCTTTGCTCTACTGTGATGGAGAGGAGTAATTGGTCTTCCCAGCGTGTCCACTCTCTAGGTGCTGTCCCATGGCTGCCTGGGGCTTACCACTGTTGAGAGCTTTGTAGGACTTACCTGCAGCAGCTTCTGAGCCATACTGATAATCAGAATCACTTGGAACATTTGTTAGAAATACATATCCTTTGTACCAACTCCAAAGCTAGTGAATCAGCTTTCACAAAGCAGGGAATAGAATTTTGTATTTTGAACAAGTCTGGCAAATGACTGTGATGACCAGCTAAGTCTGTAAAGGATCTTTTGACACTTTTCCCAACATCATTCTCCACAATAAAGGAGTTCCCATCAGACTGTCAGCGGATTTCTCAAAAGAGACCTTACAGGTAAGAAAGGGCTAGAAAGAAATATTCCAAGTCATGAAATCCAAAGACTTACATCCAAGATTGCTCTATCCAGCAAAGCTTTCATTTAGAATGGAAGAGCAGATAAAGTGCTTCTCAGATAAGATCAAGTTCAAGGAGTTCATCATCACCAAGCCCTTATTATATGAAATGTTAAAGGGACTTATCTAAGACAAAGAAGATAAAAAACATGAACACTGAAAGGACAGCAAACTCAGTCATTAACAGCCACACCTAAAACAAAAGCAAAATAAGTGGACAGCTAGATCAGGAGTGCAACCATAGAAATGGGGATCACATGGAGGGTTAGCAACAGGGGAGTGGGAGGAGGAGTGGGGGAAAAGGTACAGAGACTAAGTAGCATAGACGGTAGGTAGAAAATAGACAGGGGGAGGACAAGAATAGTATGGGAAACATAGAATCTAAAGAACTTGTGACACATGAATATGAACTAAAGGTGGGGGAATGGTGGGGGAGGGGGTGTGCAGGGTAGAGGGGAATGAAGGGGGGGAATAGGACAACTGTAATGTTATAATCAATAAAACATATTTAAAAAATGTGATGCAGTGTTATGTGAAAAAAACCCCAAAACTTATTTTTTCTTTGTCACATTCTTTTTTTGGCAAAGTTAATTTTTATAGATTTTAATGCATTTCATTGTTTATGCTATTACAGCTGTCCCCACATTTTCCCCCTTTGCCTGCCTCGACCCAGCCCCCACCTTCAGGCAATCCCACACCGTTGTCCATGTCCATGGGTTGTGCATATGTGCTTCTTGTCACGTTCTTTATGGTTGCTATTTAGGAACTAATCAACGATTGACTTTTGTGGGAAATATTAATTTGATACATGATTGATCCAAAAAGGGTATTTGTATGTGCTAACAAAGATGTCCTAGCATCAATGCTAGAATTTTAAAAAAAGAGGATGCCTTTTCAGGCCCTGTGTCAGCCTGTGGGGCAGTATGTGAGTGGTGGTGGTATCAGGGAGCTCTTCAAGCACTGCTCAAATCACACCTTGCAGATCAGGTCTCCTGCAGAACTCCCATAGGCCCTTAGAGTGTATTTCAGACTGACAGTTTTTTCTGCCCATACTGCTGGACTTGGAATGAGAGAGTAGATAAAATGTAAATTCTACACATTTGGGAATGAGCAGTTCCTTCTTTTGAATAGATTGGCATGGAGAAGATACAGGTGACAGGCCAGGGGCTGGTGGCAGTCATAAATTATCAGATCCTAAAATTCATATCCTAACAGTACTATTTTAAAGAGGCTTGGGCGCGTAACATCTTATTTTTTCATCTTAAGCATTCATGTTTGATGAAAATGATTTCTCATGTAAATTCATTTATTGTAATTCAATCCTTCCTAAACTCCCTTGATATAGAGTTACAGAATGTTATTTTTCTTTTCCCTCTTGAGAAAGGTGCTAAAAATGCAATACTGCCTTATGGTATATAAATTCATCCAAAATTCTTGCAACAAATTCTCCTGCCTTTTAGAAGCTCTGCCCTTCTATAACTTGTTTTTTGCCTGCCTAGCAAATTATTGTCACATATGTATATATATACATATATTCGATTATATATATTATTAGATTCAATCAAATGTATCCAACTGATCAGTTTACTGCTCCTTCTCCTTTCCTGAGCAATCTATCTTTCCTTACTTCGATGCTTTCAGTCATTTTTTTCCCCTCCCCATGGGATGAATGCACCTTCAGAGTGACCATCCAGGTCTGTGCATGGTCCTTCCAATCCAAAATTATGGCACTGACAGGGGTACCAAGGGATGACTGATGTAAGAACTGGTCACTGAACCTCCTAATATTGACCTCAAAATTATTGAGGCATACAGTTTATCTTTCTGGGGGAATTCTAAGCTGAAATTAACAATGACATGCCAGTTAGTATGAGTTTTGTGAATATTTAGTTTATAGACTGAGGGTTAGGTAAATGTCTGCTAGGCATTGAGAGAGAGTGAAAGAGAGGACCTCCTTTGCTTTGCTGCAGTTGGAAAAGCTGATGGATTCAACCTGCATGTTAAGAGATTCGCTCTGTTCCTCTTGCATGATCAGTGTGATTCAGGGCTCTACTTTGTAGATGGTTTATGCCAGGCAAATGAAGCTGCTCAGCTTTGGGTCTATTGAGTTAATAGTCACTTTGGGACAGCAAGTGAGGAATTCAGCTTCAGGAAGCGAGGAGAGCAGGAGGCTCTGTGTTCATCCTGAGGCACCTCTACAATATGATTTGGGACAAACAGAGAAATTAATTTGGTGTCCTCCTATCCTAACCTTAGAAATTAATTCCTTTGAGATAATATGCTAGACTTCTAAGAATCCTACATTAAAATAAAAAGTGTCTACCCTCCCTAGGTGTCAAGTTATTATTATTGGCTTAAATGGAACATAGTTAGTCATCAGATACTAACAGCATCCTGAGAGCTGTGCCAGGATTGAAGAGTTTGAGACTGGGTAAGTGTAGATGGCCAGATGCTCACTCTCTCCTAGGACACTCCCCTCAGTTTTTTGGCACATTTGACTATAAGACAGTGAGTAGGCCATATGAGTGTAGTTGCCTAGTGTTAAACCAATTGGACAGATAATTAAAATGGAGTCCTGAAAGGTCTAGGGTCTGACCTGGACAGTCCCCATTTACAAATGCAGTAGTTCCCTGAGCTCTTGAGAATGCTGCTCTTCTCTAATGCAGTCTAGGAAGGAAGTCCCTTGGGAAGGACTCCAACCCTTGCTGTTTGGATTTATGTTTCCTTCAATGCAGCTTTATTCAGGGATTTTTAAATATACATTTGAATGTCACAGTAAAGTGGCATGTGACCACCTTTATAAATTTGATTTAAATTGAAACTATTTATACCTATACTTCCTTTTATATGGAGTATACATATCTCTGCTGTTGCCCCTTAAATCATAATTATTTTTAAGTTAAAGGGATAATTTAGCCAAAGAGATTGACTCCAAGGACTGACAGCCTACAGGTTTATGAGGAAAAATTTATTTGCCCAACTACATCACACATGGCCAGGAAGCGTTATTTTAGAAACTAATATACTTCTCCACTCTCTAGTTTCTTGTTTGTGGAAAGGGATGTGAGCCTTACTTTTAGGCATGCAAGATGATGAGTGGGTGACTTTTCCATCTATTCTTAACTCCAGATCATATATCCAAAACCTTTGGTTAGGATATGACTAGCCATTTTGCTTAATGCTTTGTAATTTCATCCTTATAATCTGTGTGAACAACAGTCAACGATTTTATCTTCCTTCTATAATACAAGCCTCTATGTAAACAGGAGCAATGAGTCTATCCCAAGGAAGGAGAGAAGACACATTAAACAAATCAATTCTATGCTATTCTGTAAAAAAAGGCTGAAGAGATGACGAGGAGCCGCACAGAGGCTGCAGCAGACAGAGCCAGTTCTGATGTACGTCTGAGCATGGCGGAGACTCTGAGAGTTGAAAATATTTGTATCTACAGCACATTATAAGAAACTCATAAAGAGACTCCTCCTCAGGAGAAAAGTCAATTTTACTGGTTAACTTTTCCACAATATGTACCTTAACTTTATACAACATAGACATGTAGACATTTAAAATAAATCATCACAGATTCCCCAAAAGAGAAATTCAAAGGTTGGAATTATTATTTAAAATGCATTGACATTTGAACTAGAAGTGAGCCCTAAAACACATTCACCTACAACAGAACAAAACCATCTGGAAATCATGTGATTTAAATATGAAGTAAGATGGAATCTAGAAATTATTTACTGTTAAAGAGGGGTAAGAACACTTTTTGTAAGAATCCACGGGATCAAGCCAAAGTACTATCCAGAGAAAAATTTATAGTTTTTAATCCATTTATTAGAAAACAAGAAAAACTGAAAATCAATGCGTTAAGATTTCAACTCAAGAAGCTAAAGCAGGATAACAAAGTAAATCAAAAGAGTGTAGAGGCAAAATATTGATACAGACATAAGCTAATAGATATCTGTTCAGATGAATGCAGAAATTAATGAAATATAAAATGAAAGCTAGAAGATGCTTATTCAAAGTAAGAGCTTCTTCTAAGAAATAATGAATACAATTGTTAAAAATTTGTCAATATGATCCAACCAAAGAGCAATAAATGAATGATAAATAAGAATAAGGGGCAAAAAGAGGATTTATCTGAAGATTTAAAAAACATTAAAAATATAGAAGGAGAGGTTCCACTTTTGAGAAGACACTATAGGCACATTCCTTAGCAGAATAGGCAAAGCTGATGAAAACTATTTAAAGACAATTTAAGTGTCTACAAATAATTATATAGGCATATAAAAATGAATAAATAGTATATGCAAGGAAATCTATTAAAACCTTATAAGAACAGTGAGAGTCTGTGGCATTTGAACCATGACTTTCTCCCTCATTACCTCTTCCCTGGACTCATCTTGACGAAAGCTGTATCCTGGGAGGGTGAGCCAAGAAGATGGGGTGTCATCTCCTCTCAGCTCAATAAAAGCTTACCTGTCTTGCTGAAAAGGGCAGGCAGCTAGCATTTCTTATCCTCCTGACTCTAAATTGAAGAGGTTAAATTCCTGGTGAGTGTGGCCTAGAGGTCAAGGACTTCTTTCCTCCACATAACCCCTAAGCACAGGATGGAGGCTGTACCTCAGGAGTGAAGAAATGACTGCAGGTGGTAACTGAAACCCATAAGACAAATGAAAGCAATGAAAAATGGTAAGTGAGAAGATAAATATAACAAGATATATATATATATATATATACACACACACACATATATATATATTTTAAATATTTTATTTATTTATCTTTAGAGGGGAAGGAAAGAAGGAGAGAAATATCAATGTATGGTTGCTTCTCATGAGTCCCCTGCTGGGAACTGGCCTGCGACCCAGGCATGTGCCCTGACTGGAAATTGAACCATGATACTCTGGTTCGCAGGCCTGCACTCAATCCACCAAGCTACACCAGCCCGGGCCACAAGCTATATATTTAATGAAACTAATAAACTAGCTCTATATATTTAACAAACTATATATATATATATATATATATATATATATATATATATTGCTCTCCTTTCTCAATTTCTTTAATAGGCAAATTTTTATGAAATAAGAATTATAACAATATGTTGATGAATTTGCAATATTTGTATTACAAATATATAGATGTCATATATATAACAATAATAGCACAAAAAAGAGGAAAGGAAATAGAGGTGAATAGAAGTAATGTTTGTACCATTTCATCAAAATTAACTTAAAATGAATCTGAAGTAGATTTGGTAAGTGAAAGTGTATGTGATTAAACCCTGAAGCAGCCACTAAGAAAATTACTTGGAAAAAAATTATTCAAGGTTTTAAAATGTTCCTTTGCAAAGTAGTCACTTAATGAGAAAGGACAAAGTAAAGGAGAAAGAGAGAAACAAAAAAAGACCTGAGACACAGAAAATAAAAAGTAAAATGGTAGACATGAATTTAATTAAATCAATAACAGTATTAAAGGGGAATCAATTACAATGATTCATTGTACTGATCACATTATTTAAAGATCCCAATGCACTGATCACAATGTAGAGATCGTCAGCATAGATAAATAAACGTGATCCAACTACATGCTGTCTATTGTAAAAAACCCTTAAGTTTCAAAGATATAAATAGATTGCAAGCAAAAGGATTTAAAAAAGATATGTCATGTAAGTAGTGACTCTAAAAATGCTAGACTGACTACACTAATATCAGACAAAAACATACCAAAAGAAATGTTAGCAGAAATAAAGGGATATTTTATAATAATAAAAGGTTCAATCCATCAGGAAATTATCATGATCATAAATGTGCACATAAAAACAAAATCTCAAAATATGTGAAGCAAAAGCTGATTGAGTAAAAAAATAGAGAATTTAGCCTTGGCTGGTTTGGCTCAGTTGGTTGGAGAATCACTGTGTACACCAGAAGTTTGGGGGTTTGAGTTCTAGTCAGGGCACATACCTAGGTTGCGGGTTCCATCCCTGATCAGGTGAGCAGTGGTTGTTTCTCTCTCACATGATGTTTCTCTCTTTCCCGCTTCCTCTTTCTCTAAAATTAATAAACATATTCTTAATGGATACTTTTACAATAATAGTCAAAGATATCAATACCTTATTTTAGTAATGAATAGAAAAACTAGGCAGAAGATCAACAATGAAACAGAAAGCTTGGCAACACTATACACAAAGCAGACATACCAGCATCTCTAGAACACTTTACCCAGCAACAGTGTAGTACACTTTCTCCTCAAGCACACACAGAGCACGCTGTAGGGTAGGCCATGTGCTACGCCATGGAACGAGTGTTAAAAAATTGAAAAGAATTATGATCTTACAAAGAATTAAAATAGAGAATCAATAACAGAAAAAGTTGGGAAGCTCACAAATATGTGAAAATTTACACACTGCTAAATAACTAATGAGTCAAAGAAGAAATGGCACAGTGAATTAGAAAAACACTTTGAGGATTCCACACACACAGACTTACTGGATGCAGCTAAATCAGCGCTTAGAGGGATATTTATAGGTGTGCATACCTAAGTCAGAAAAGAGAAATCTCCAATCTATATCCTAACCTTTCATCTTATGAAATTAGAAAAAGAGAGGAACTCAGCCCAAGTAAGCAGGAGAAATAATAATAATCACAATATAAATAAATGAAACAAAGAATAGAAAAACAATAGAGAATATTAACTAAACTAAAAGTTGGCTTTATGAAAGAAACAATAAAATTCACAAACCTTTAGCTAGACTAACAAAAAAAAGTGAAGATAATCAAATTAGAAACATAAAAAATAAAAGGGAGCGATATTACTCAACTTACAGAAATATAAAAAATGGTAGAGGAGTGTAATATTATGAACAGTAGTATGGCAATAATTAGATAATCTAGATAAAATGGACAAATCCCTAGAAAGAATGATGTTACCCAAACTGGCCAGGAAGAAATAGAAAGTTTGAATCTAGAAAGAGTTTGCAGTGGGAATAAAAGAAACTTCCTGCAATGAAAACCTGGGACCCAGTGAGCTCACTGGTGGATGCTACCAAATACTTAAAGAATAATAAATGCTGGTTCTTCACAAACTCTTCCACAAAATAGATGAGGAGAGAACTCTTTCTAACTCATTCTATGAGGCCAGTATTACCCTGATATCAAAATCGGACAAAACGCTAGAAGGAAAGAAAACTACGGATCAATGTATCATATGACTGTAGACACAAAAATCCCCAGCAAAATGCTAACAGCTGAGATCATGCACCATGACTAAGCTGTCTGGGATGTGGTCTATGCTGGAGAAGCAGTACGACTCTCGACCAAGAGTTTTATATCTCGTAGATGTATTGTTAAAAAAAATCAACAAATATTTAACAATACTTGAAAAATATTTAGATATTTAAAATACCACAAAACTTAGAGAATTTTTCAATAACAGACCTGTTTTACCAAAAATACTAAACAACATTCTTATGCTGAAATGATAGAAACCGGCCAACAAACAGGTGGTGACTTGAATTAACATGAAGAGATAAAGAGTATTTGGTGTCACTCACAGTTGGATTCAGATCCCAAGGTGATCATCATTGTCTGTGTGGGTTGCACAAGTTATTTACCCTCCCTTACCTTCTACTGGGTTGGCCAAAAAGTCCATTTTGGTTTTATCTGTAAAATAAGGCAGATTTTTCATTTTTACCAATAACTTTATTGATTTGGATATTTTGGATATATTGATCAGCTATCTCCTGCTGTTGGTTTCTAGTTAGAGGCCAGGGGTGCCGTCAAACATCTTCCAGTGCTTAAGACAGCCCCACGGCAGAGAATTATTTGGCCAAAATGTCAATAGTACCAAGAAACTTTGCAAACTACACATTTGATCGGTCTCAGCACCTTCTGCACAAATCTTTTTGTTTCAGTTACAGCTTTACCTTTCCTGAAATAATAAAGCAGAATATGCCGAAAATGTGTATTTTCTTCCATCTTCAATATTAAAATAGCTGCACAAAAATTCACCAATTTTGATGTTTTTTAAATGCACACTAATATGACAGCTGTCATAATACAATCTAACAAAATTGTTTTGAATGAAGTTAAAGACAACTGAGCACTACAGGAGCCATCATACAGAAAAAAACAAATAAACTTTTTGGCCAACTCAATATTTCTTCATAGACACAGTGGGGTTAGTCACATATGCAAACATGGGACATATGTGTAAAGCTGCTAGAAAAATTCTTGGCACTTAGCAGATTTCCAGCAACAAGTGGCAGTAGCTTGCATTTGTTCTTTCATTGGAGAAGGTATTTTCTCTGAGATTTTGCCTTTGCTTTCCTTCCTGAAGGGCAGGAAAGTTTTCCAGCCCCAGGGCATCTGATGTTTAATTCACATCTGACTGAGCACAGAGGATTCTCTGAGTACTGTGCTCCAGGCAGTGCCACCAGGGTCCGTCTTTGTCCTCTGCATGAGACAAGTGTTCTCCGCAGCAGGCCCCTTTGGCCAGTCTCAGCCAGAGGCCAAGCTGCCGCAAGTGGTGGAAATACCAGGTGGCAGGTGTGGCTGGTGTCTGGCTGCTCCATGCCCAGTCACAGCCAGTCTCTGGCCAGTGAGGAGACTGACTTGGAGGCTGCTAGTGCAACCAGATCAGTTCTTTGTCTATTTCTTGGCTGGTCCTTTATCCTGTCTCACGTCCTGCTGTGCAGCCCCTGCTGTATGTATCGACATCATCCTGAATCAGAACACACCATAGTGTAGGGTTCTGGGGCTCATGGGAATTTGCCTCCATGATTCTGAAGGGGAAAATGTATGTGTTTGCAACCACTGCTCCTTCAAACTGTCTTTTCTCTACTTATCTATACCCTGCTGCTTTTCTCATGGTGGATTTTCATAAAGGTTTTATGTCTGAGGAGTTCACAGAGGGGCGGTGAGTTACCCGATCTCTCTCTGGAGCTGAGGTTATTCAGGAATTTGGGGGGTGATCTGGCAGGAGTAGTAGAGAGCCTCTCACTGATAAGTGATTATGAATTAAACTAACTCCTGCTGATTAAGTGTCAACTGTTCCAGGAACCATTAGAAAAGAATTTTTATGTAGATTTTGTTTGGAGATAAGGAAATGCATTTGATTTTTTTTCCTTTGTCCCTGTCCAAATTAACCTAAGCAAAGTGAGGAAATGGAACACTTTGAAAAATGTTGTGATACAATACATTGTTTATTCTGTTATTACTTGTTTCATATTGTTTTTCTCCCAGTAGACTGTGATCTATTCAAGATCAGCAGCTCCCTTTATCTGTGGTTTCAGATAGTTATCCGTGTAAAAGCAAGACCTCTACTTTTCTGTTGGACTGCTATGAGGTTCTAATGGAAGCAGTGGTTTGTTTTGCTAAAAGCTAAGTTGAAAACCTTTGAATATTATAGTTTATGTGAGGAACTTCCTGCTTTTTTGTAATCTAGTGAAACTGACAGTGAATGCACTCAGCCATTATTCAGAACCTCAGTGCTTTACGTTGGGGTCTCAAGAGGGAGTTGGGGCAGGTGCAAGCAGGGCTGACTAAGAGGCTTTAGTGCCTACTCTGCCACCCAGTTCCCAAGGCAACCATCAATATTTCATCACTGCAGGCTCTCCCACTGAGCACAGACAAAGCCTTAGCATCCTTCCGGAGGGAGTGCTCTAGGCAGTTACTGCCTATGGAAAATGATGGGGAAGAGCAGTTGAGATAGTCTGTTTGCCAGTTTAGGGGGACTGAGCCACAAATGTCCTCTAAATCTCCCTTTTGCCTAACTTCTTAATATCTACTTGCATTTCTGAGATTAACTGCTTTTCCTAAACAAATAGGAACCTAAGTCAGTAAATTCTTTTGCTTACTATACATTCACCTTAAAGTATTACTACTGATTTAAGTGAAGGATTGTTTAGTTATTTTACTTTCCATTGGTTGAGTTCGATAATCCTGATTTTGGAGTAGACTCGCAGATAACTTCCTTTTTCCCAGGCAGGACCTGCACCCTAAAAATGCCAGACTTGCCCATCTCTAGGAAATTTTGCTTCCTTGAAAAATCTCTTCTGTTGCCACAGTTGTCTGTAATCTACATACCCTACAAGACCTAGAAGTTTTTGGTCTCACTTTCCTTTCTTGATTCCTTTCACTGCCCCTGCTCTCATGCTTCCCAGTCATCCCCCCTAAAAGACCACGCTTCACTGGCCACTTGCAGGAAGAGACGGCAGTTCTTACAATGTTGTCTCCTGTGGTACTGGGGTCAGTAGTCAGCATATAATGGGCTTTCAATATACATGTGTGAATCTGTGAAGTGGATGGACATATACATACAAGATATACTGTTTGTTAAAATTTCTTTCATATATGTGATTTCTCTAGTTAAGTCCTGAAATGTCTCCGTAAGGCAAGTACTATTCCAGAGAAGGATTCTGGACTGGAGAGATTAGGTAAATGTTTTGGAAATGCACAGCAAGTAAGAGGCAAAGCCAGGACTCAAACCTTATTCTTCTAACTCTAAACTATCACCTACCCTTCAATGTTATAGTGCTTCTTGGTTATGTTTCACTTACTGCTGAATTCTGGGCTCACATTGTACAAATGGATTATAAACCCCTCCGGGGTAAGGTAAATATCTTGATTTTATTCTTTCTGCACCTTCTTCTCTCATTAATGTAATAGGCTGGCAATTCTAAAAGCATGTATTCTGTATTATCTAGCTGTCACAAATCACTTGCAAGATTAATTTTTTTTAGCTTTGCTTTGCCAAAAACACTGATTTGTCTAATGAGGTCATTAAAAAAAGGCATGAAAAATATTCAAAAGAGTCTGAAATTTTATGCTGTGATGGCAATATCTGACCTGCCTGAACACATAAAAAAACCATTAAAGAAGCTGATGTGCTTATTAAATCTTGCAAAAAAATTTTCCTTTAGTCATCGTAATTGAAAAGTCTTTGGTAGGACACTACCCTGTCCAGGGTCACAAATGACCTAGTGGGACAGACTCAAGTCATAAATTCTGGTACTTGGAGACGGGTCTTGGTTCTGGGAAGGCCCCTTTGCCCCCCTTCCTGAATGAGAATTTTCCCAGTGAAAGAATAATGGTTGAATAAACCTGGTATATCCCCTTTATATATATATTTCTAAAGTAAAGTTAATGGGAACTTGGAACTTCTGGATTATAAAGAAATTCCTAATGACATATAATGTTAGCAGTTAGCTCATTTTGAGTGTGATGTGGCCTAATTTTCCTCTGTAAATATATAATCTTAAATTATGTTCCCATCCAGCAGGATTTGAGGACAAAGCTATTCAGTCATTAGTTATAAAAATCTTATGCTCCCTCAAAATATTACTCCCTGTAACTTTAAATCTTTTGATTATTTTCTTCTCATTGAAGAAAGATAAAGAAACTCTTTCAAATCTGCAGTCACAAATCTGAGTGTAATTTATGAAGGGATGCTCATTATGCCACTGTCAGGGAGGAAATTTTCTCTACCCTCAAGATTCTTCTGGCTGGTCTAATAATCCAGTAAACATGAGACAGATTAGCAAGAGAAAATAACCAAATTTGATACATACACCTGTACAGAAATGCCACATGAGAGTCAGAGACCCCACATGCAGGAGTTCAGAGACAGAAGGTGGACTGAGGTATATAAGACATTCTGAGCTATTGATTAGGTAATACACCTTGGGAGCTTCAAAGTCTCAGTGCAAGATGGTAAAAAGAACAGATATTGTTTAGTAAATAGAAGTTTGCTCTGTCCATAAAAGAGGAGGGAGAGATTACAAGTAATTTAAACAATTAGGACAGGTTTTATAGGGAAGGTTGAATTTGAAATAAATTTCAAATATGAAATTGAATTCTGAGTAATAAGAGTAGACCATATATAAGGCTATTATTTTGGGGACTTGAAAAAATCCAGGTGACTGGAATCTCAGTATGTACAAAGAAGTAGTGGGAAATAAAACTGAAAATGTAGATGGGTCACGCTGTGTGTGGGGTCATGATCAATGAGGAGTTAGACTATGCAACTTTCTCCTGGGAGATTTTTAATCAAGGTACTGCAAATGGTTGGAAGTCTAGGTGAGATCATAGAAGTGGTTGCAAAGGGACAGTTAGAAGCTAATATCTGAATAAATTTGCGATATGACTGTATGGATTTCAAATACTGAAAGACCCCTTTTGAATCTGGTCAATTTTTGATCCTGTGTGGATGTTCTTTGTTGCTCCTCAAACCCACCCTCTCCCCTTTCCAACTGGTTTTGGCCCTAGGAACTGACATATATGGCTTGGTGTTCAGTGGGTTTGTTTGTCCTTTGGTTTCTGGTTTGGCCAATGGAAGGTGCTGGATGGAGCTCTGGGGCAGAATGCTAGTGGTCATGACATTTATGTTCCTGGTTCCCTCCATGCCATGGCATGGCACGGGTTGGCACTGGCCAGGTTCCTCCAGTGACAGGGTGCATAGGGGTCCTGCAACCTCCCCATCCCTTTTCCTTCAGGTCTAGAGGTGCAGCCTTGGGGGTGCATTGCCTCCATTGTTGGTTCTCTTAACCCTGAACTTTTAAAAACTCTCCTAAGTTATCCATTTGGAGCCCTCCATCTGTTTCTTGAAGAAACCTTGAACTGTTCCTTGTGTATTTTTATTTTAATAGTAACCACACTACTGGCAGTTTTCCATCTTTCCTCAAAATGAGAAACTAGAGGACTTCAAACGTGGTCTAACAAAGCAGAGAAGAGTGAGCCTCACTCTCACTAGTCTTTAAGCCAGGTTCCTATTAATGCATAATTAATTCTTCTAGAGGAAGAGGAATTGTTTATAACCAGATTAACTTTTGCAGTTAGCCAGCACTGACCTGTGAAAATAACTGTTGGCAAAAAGCTTCTTTGTAATACACTTTATTATAATCAGTGAAAGCCAAGTCTGTTCTGGGAAAGTCAAGTCGGACTTGCCAAAGTGTAACTCATGAGTAGTGCAGGCTCAACTCCACTGGGAAACTGAGATTCATGGCGGAGTCTGTGTTCGTTGTCACCTCTGACTTTTCAAATCCATAGAAACTGCTTTCTGTATTGTTTAATTTTCACCATATCTGCATAGGCAGAGTAGGCAAAGTCCACGTGAGATGTAAGTTTTGCCATTCCTGTCTCTCCTCTCCTCTCGGTCTTGCTCTTTACACTCTAACTAAAAGCTCCTTCTCCTTCTTTAAGGTGGAGCTAATATTTTCCCTCTTCTCAAGGCCTGCCTTCCTTTGAGGACAAGGAATGTGCCTTACTGTCCTTTGATGTCTCCCATTACTTAGAAAGGAATGAGACCTTGGTTGTTATATCTGAACCGGTAAAAGGAATTTGAAGCAATTTCTTGGCTAAAAACAATTTGAAAATAGGAGCTCACATATGCATTGCTCAATTAATTGAGGAATTACACAGAACTGGAAGTATTTCTATTTATATTTCCATCTGACTTTTCTTAATGGGCTCTTGCTTAGCCTCAGAACTCATCTCAAGAGTGTATGTGGCCTTTGTAGGTACCTAATGCCCTGCCCACACATGGTTCAGGATTAGATGTCATTTGGACACCTCAGCATATTTGGACCATCTTGGTCATAAGGCTTCATTCACACTGTTGATTTGCCCTTGACTGCATCCCATTCCTCGCTGTTTATAATAGACTCCTTGAGGGCATGGACCAGTGCATTTTAACCTCGTGTACTTGGTGCTAAAAGAACTAAACAGCAAGCCTGGCACACAGTAGGTACATAAAAAATGCTTGTTAGAAGCAATAATGAAAACTAATGGAAATAAAAATCACCCTATGTGCTTCTCTATTTAGGAATTGCGATTCAATGCACATAGAAGAGCTGAGAGAGCTTGCAGTTGAGCAAACAAAAACACATCCTGTTGCATCCTGCCCTTCTGTGTCCACTCTCCCCCAGAGAATCTGATCCATCAGGTTCAACAACGTAAATGTTTGAAAATATACACTAGTGGTTATGAAAGAAGATAAGAACTGTTGATGTGGTTTCTCCTAGGAGCAAGAGGAAGGCTGATAAATTTTGCCTCTGAATGTACAGACAGCTGCTGTACATTTGAGGGTTCAGGGGCTTTGTTTCGTTATGAGTTGGTATTTTGGGATCTAACCTGTTTTTTTTAAAGGGTCTCCACCTTACCCTCCAGCTAATATTTGATCTTTCTCCTTTCATTTATAGCTAAAATATATGATAAAAACTTGAAGACCAGTATCTGTAGATCGACAGGGATATGTTTAGCATTAGGGCCATGAACACAAAACTGGGTTGTGTAAAGGTCTCTAAGCAGGGATGTGAGTATGATATGCATAGGAGAGCCGAGCAGCAGTCTAAAAATGCATACTGGCCATACTCAGTGGCCTTGAAGTGAGACTGGGGGATAGATGTTGTCATCGGTTGAAGGGCAAAGAGTGAATGGGAGGCAAAGGAAAAGACAGAAGCCCATACTTTTTTGTAACAGCCTGTCTATGAGAAGAGGAAAGGCACAGAGAGGTGCTCAGAGGGACTAGGAAATGAATTTGAAAGTTATAAAGCTTCTTAATTCCTTCACCTTTTCACCCAGTTTCCCAATCCAATTCCCTCTGGCAACTGTCAGTCTCTTTTGTATGTTTGTGAGTCTGTTTCAATTCTGTTTGTCTGTTCTTTATATTCCACATATAAGTGAAATCATATAATATTTGTCTTTCTCTGACTGACTTATTTCTCTTAGCACAACACCTTGTAGGTCCATCCACAACACCTTACTATTTGCTATTGCAAATAGTAAGGTTTCATTCTTTTTTATGGCCAAGTAATATTTCATTGTATATATTTATCACTGCTTTTTTTATCCACTTGTTTATTGAGGGGCACTTGGGTTGTTTCCATATCTTGGCTATTGTAAGTAATGCTACAATGAATAAATTGGAAGCCACAAAATAGTCACAGGCATGTAAAGTACAACATAGGAAATATAGTCAATAAGATTGTAATAGCTGTGCATGGTGCCAGGTGGGTACTGGAAATATGAGAAGGAACATTTTATAAAGTACATGATTGTCTAACCACTGTGCTATACACCTGAAAGTAATATAAAATAATATTAAATGTGAGCTGAATAATAAAAGTTAAAGTTCTTTTAAGAAAAAGAAGCTTCTGGACTTCCGCCAAGATGGAGGCATAGGTGGAAGCACTGCACCTTCTCACACAACCAAGTTTAAAAGCAACAAAGTTTTAGCAACAAAAACACAGCCAAACTACAGAAAATTGAACTACATGGAAGTCTGACAACAACGAACCCTTCAGCCAAACTGGTAAGAGGGGCAGAGCCAGCAGCAGAGCGGGGTCAGGCAAGAAAGATCCACCAGACCGACCCAGGTGTGCAACCCAGGCATGCCAGCAGCTGTAGGCGGATTCCAGGTGTGAAGTAGTGGGCAGACCCACTGAGGGCGCAAGGCGGTGGACTCACTGAGGGCTGACCAAAGTCACACAGTCGAGCGCAGATAAACTGATGAAGGAGCGAAGTGGTGAGACAGACCGTGCAGGCCCCAGTGGTGGAAAGTGGCAGAGGGGACCGCCATTGTCCCTCTCTGCCCCTGCCCCCACATACAGCGTCACAAACCAGCGACCTGGGTGGGCCCGCCCTGGTGAACACCTCCTCTGCGTAACAGGCAGGAACAGATGAAAACATGGCTCAAGAACAACTCAGAGCCCCAGAGCCAATAAATCTAAGTGATGAAGAAATAGCTAAACTTTCAGATGCACAGTTCAAAACACTGGTGATCAGGATGCTCACAGAACTGGTTGATTATAGTCACAAATTAGAGGAACATATGAAGGCTAAACTAATTGAAATGAAGGGAAATGCACAGGAAACCAATAGTAATGGAAAGGAAACTGGGACTCAAATCAAAGGAGTGGACCAGAAGGAGGAAAAAAATGACCAAACAGAAAAGGATGAAGAAACAAGAATTCAAAAAAATGAGGAGAGGCTTAGGAACTTTCAGGACATCTTTAAACGCTCCAACATCTGAATTATAGGGGTACCAGAAGGGGAAGAGGAACACCCATGAGTGGAAAACTTATTTGAACAAATAATAAAGGAGAATTTCCCCAATCTGGCAAAGGAAATAGACTTCCAGGAAATCCAGGAAGCTCAGAGAGTCCCAAAGAAGTTGGACCCAAGAAGAAACACACCAAGGAACATCATAATTACATTAGCCGAGATTAAAATGAAAGAGAGAATTCTAGAAGCAGCAAGAGATAAGGGGACAGTCACCTACAAAGGAGTCCCCATCAGACTGTCAGCTGACTTCTCAAAAGAGACCTTACAGGCAAGAAGAGGCTGGAAAGAAGTATTTCAAGTCATGAAATCCAAAGACCTACAACCAAGATTGCTCTATCTAGCAAAGCTTTCATTTAGAATGGAAGGGCAGATAAAGTGCTTCTCATATAAGATCAAATTCAAGGAGTTCATCATCACCAAGCCCTTATTATATGAAATATTAAAGGGACTTACCTAAGAAAAAGAAGATAAAAAAGATGAACAGTGAAAGGACAGCAAACTCATAGTTACTAAGAACCACACCTAAAACAAAAGCAAACTAAGAGGACAGCTAGATCAGGAGCAGAACCATAGAAATGAAGATCACATGGAGGGTTAGCAACAGGGGAGTGGGAGAAGGAGAAGGGGGGAGAAACAGAAAATAAGCAGCTCTGGCTAATGACAAATGCAGGGTGGGGCAGCGGTAGGTTTATATTTGTTCTTATGGAAGATAGTATAATGATTAATAAATAATAATACAGTAATAATCCATTTCAGGTATTCACAACTGTAAACCTACTTTTGCCCCACCTTGTAGTTCTTAATAGAACTACATAGAATTGGAATCAGTAAGTGTCCATAGGCAAGTTCAAACCAAGGCCTTAAGGTGATGATGGAATCAATTTCTAAACTGGATCACAGACTAAACTAAAGGAACTCTTCCAAAATCTAAGATAATGCAGTTCAGTATGCTAAGATAGCATTTTCAGAACTGGCTCTAATGATGAGATTTCTTGTGCTGTGGTTATATTGGAAGGAGAATCGATTAGATAGAATTGAACTTTGCGGGTTACCTATTTTCACTGTTCCTTCATCATCCATGACAGATGACCAGCAAACTCAGTAACTCACGCGGTGGCCCATTTGTCAAATGCTTGCTGTTTCTGCATGTCATTCTGCTAAAAGAAGAAAGGAGTCTGTCTATGCTGTATGTGACCCCACCTCTAACTCTTAGACACTAAAATCAGAAAAACAGTAGATTAGTTAAACACAGAAATGTAGTTCACACAGTCTACTTGCAGCCAACTTCAAGTAACCTTATCTTTTTCCTCCAAGTAGTCCAACTGTCAAATCCTTGTCTAGGTTATATAATCTTTTATAATTGTTTAATAAATTTCCCTCAGAAGCTTCTTTTTCTTTTTTTAAATTTTAATATATTTAATAGATTATGTCATTACAGTTCTATTTGCCCCCTTCATTCCCCTCCACTCTGCCCACCCCTCCCCCACCATTCCCCCCTTTAGTTTATGACCACGTGTCTCAAGTTCTTTAGATTCTATATTTCCCCTACTATTCCTGCCCTCCACCTGTCTATTTTCTACCTACCGTCTATGCTACTTATTTTCTGTACCTTCTCCCCCCTTCTCCTTCTCCCACTCCCACTTAACAAAAGGGTTGGCTCTCAGAGAATAGGAATCAAGACAATAGGTCTGAGAATATGGAAAGGCTTCCAGCATGGTATCCAGGGAGAATCTGCTTGTAATGTGAGAGAGTGAGAGTGGAGAGTCCAACGATGTAGCTTTAGTGGTTGCATCATCACTGAGTGAACGCACACAGAAAAAACTGCATTTGGGTGTTTCTTTTATTGTTTTTGCCCAGCTTGGCTGCGAGTGACAATCCCACCATAGCTCAGTGCCTAGAAGAGTGACTGACACATAGTAAGTACTCAGTAGATATTTGATGACTAATAAATATCTATTGAGAGCATGCTACTATTTAAGAATGTGTCCCTTTGCATGGAATAATCCCATATTTGATTGCTGGCTTCACCACAAACTTGTTCCTGTTATCTCACAAAGTCTCAGTTTTTTTTTCCTGCAGAGTGGATGTACTGATACTTATGAGGCATATGCAAATACATACAAATACAAATATACACACAGTAGGTATCTCCATCTATTTCCTTCTCTATCTCTCTAAGGAAAGATTAAAACATACTTGAAGAGTACTTATGTGGTAGACACTGTTCTCAAGTTTTCCCATAAATTAACTCGTTTAATCTTCACCACAAATCTGTGTGTAAGATATCGTCACACGTGAGGAAACAGGCACAGAGAGATTAAGTAATTAACTTAACTAATTAGCTTGATCATCCTGCTCAACTAATCAGTAGCAAGCTGAGATTCGAAGTCAGGCCAGAGTAGCTATTGAGTCCTTTCTCTCAGCAGCTATATCACCTTTCCAAGGTAATACATAATAACTTGTGTAACATGGTACCCAGCACAGTTTTTCCTTGTACTACAATTACTGTTTTTTTTAACCTCAGGTTAAGTTCTTATTATGGTTTATAGTATCCCCAAAAAGGTGAGGGAAATAAGATCTCTTAAGCCCAGTGGACACAGCAGCAGAATGCTTTTGAATGACCTTTGTTTCCCCAACATTTGTTTGAGTTTTATTAAATGTGATTATATGACCCACCCACTAGGGAGAAACCAATTTCCTTGGGTGCTCAGTTCAGCCTCTAGGGCAGTACACACACTTGGCAGTTTACTTCCAAGGTGATTATTACACTCATGTTAATCTGTCAGCCAGCAAATGGCTCCCAGAGAGAGATTCACGGGGACTGAACAATGTTGTGGAGATCAATACCATATTTCACATTGTCAGCAGTGGGTGCCTGAGACGGCTGAGTGGGATGAGAGTGTAATCAGCTATCAGACTGTTGAGCGGCTCCCTCTGGAGTCACCCTGGGATCCATCAGACATTAAGTGGGAGCTGAATTTTTTGTTGACCATGGACCCAGAAAGAGATAAAACAGCATCGGTGACAAACTCAAGCCACCACAGAACCTGGAACAGGGAATCAGATGCTCACACTGAAAGAGATTTCAGGCTCTTTCCCCAGTATCAGGGAGAAGCAGTGAGCGGTAGTGAAACAGGCAGAGAAAAAAAGGTCAGAACATAGGAACCTCAAACCATCAGATGGACCATGGGCATGTTTCTATGTAATTTTTTTTTATCAAAACCAAATTTATAGGACTGCTATAAAGATTCAATGATATTAAAATTTTATGTATAATAAGGGTGAGGAAATGTGTAAGGATCCTGCAGAGTTTCTCTGGTTTTCTCCTATCTTTCCAGCTGTAATGTCTCCCCCTGCCCTGCCTCAGCCATTGTGTTTTCCCTGTGGTAGAGAAATGAGAACAGCTCGAGTGTTTGTCTCAGGAAGGGTTCAGGGAGAAGGAAGCATGAGGCTGAGTGAGAGAGCCTCCTGCCCCTGTGCATGTGTTTGAACACGTGACAGGGGGCACTTTGGATGTTTGCACTGACTGGTTGCATTTGACGAGTATTAGCCAGGAATGCCAACTGTCCTAAAATGGCCAGGAAAGTCCTGTAGAATTAATTGTAACACTCTGAATATCAATAGTTGAAAAACACTGGTAGGAGAAGAGGCAGCTGTCAACACAGCTCTGTAATTTAGGGTGGCTCTGAGCTCCAGAGAGGCTTGGAGTAATGGCCAAATTCTTGAGAATGGGATTTTAGTCTTTTTTTCATACTTAGGTGGCACTGAACATAGTGATTGGTTAGTTAAATACATGAATGACAGATGCTTCAGTTAACTGTGTTCCTGGCTCTTGCCTAGCTCTTGCACAACAATGTTCTTTAAGACAGTTAGAGGCTAAGCTAAAGGTCTAGGTAAATTCATGGGTGATATTCTAACAAGTTAAACAGAGTGGCTTGGGACATGTGGGACATGTTCCTAATTCTTCAGGGCAGTGTCAGGGGCCTCCTGCTGCATGCTCCGGGATGTCTGGACCCCTTTCAGAAACAAGCCTTGTTCCCAGAGGTGCAGAACCTGGTCCTACACCTGGGTTATTCTTTGGCTCATATACTCCCACAGATTGTCTACCCTTGTCTACCCTACTCAGGTCTTCAATATCGGCTCAATTATGCTTCATCAGGGGAAGCTCGATAAGGTCCTGAACCAACGGAAATCTCTCTGACCTTTAAACTCCTGCCTCATTTATCATCTGAAACATTCCTCTGGACTAGCTGGTAGATCCTAAATAAAAGATGAGATTTGTGTTCAGGATAATTTATTCTGCACATGGAATAAAGGGTTAGGGTGAGAAATAAGAACCTAAAAATTCTAGAAAATCATTTTTGTTTGGGTTCTAGTTTTTGTGTGTCACTGACAAAGTTGTTGAATGTTGTGCCTCCAACCCCATTTTTCCCATGAGCCTTGTGATTTTTATTGCCCAATACTGCATAGCATGATGATTTTTGGAAATGCATATATGTCGCATAACAGCAAAATTGACTGGTTTTTGAAATCCAAGTTTGAGATACTTCATCAAAACTGCTTGCAGGGAGAAAAAGATGTGCACAACTTTTACCTCACTCATCCCAAGAACCCACATTGCATAATAGTTAGTAAAGACTGTTATCAAGAGGGAGCAAAAAGGGGGAAAGAAAAAACAATCTAACTACGTACCTGCGTGTTAAAGACTATGAAGTTACTCTGTGTAACATGTCCAATCTCATCCTCATGGACATTTTCCCTTTATCCCACAGGGCAGGGAACAGACAGACCCTCCCTCAGTTCTACAGCATGCCTGTCACAAGTTTCCTGTGGAACGTTCCCACAGCGAGCTCTTCCTCACTCATGTTGGTTTATGTCTTCGGGCCATGAATTCGAGTTGTTTCTTTATATACTATATATTTTATATAGCAAAATTTCAGAACAATAAATGGTGCTAAGAAATTTACTCTAACAGCACAAAGACAAATAATGAACACCTACTTTCGTTTTGAAATAACACCTAAATTTCATCTTTAGCTTTAAATAATAAGGCAATGCACATTTTGAAATAGGCTTTGTTTTATGCACTAAATGACATTAAGTCCTTTTAGAGAATAATGGGAAATTTAAGAGTGTGAGACGGGCTTGTTCAGAGGCTAAGGGAGTCTTTCTTCTGGCTCTATCTTTCCCCGTCTTTTGATTCCTCCTTTTTCTATCTTGAGTGTTTGTCCCTTGGTCAGGTTGGGCTTTGTTTTCATGAACTGGTCAAACATTCTGACAAACTAAAATTGTGCCTTCCAGGTAATTTACAATGCAAAAATGACCCAAAAAATTAAAGAGACTTTAAGATTAGAAGGATTAAATTTCTAATGTTAGAATTCCAGACACTGTGGCACGTCTAAGGGTTGAGGGCTTAATAAAATTATAGTTGCTATTAAAGAAAGATTCATGTTTTTTAAAAGCCTAAAACACATACAAAATGGGTCAGTGGTATTCACAGGTTAAGGAGGGAAAGTGGAGACATCAAGCCCATGGTCTAAACTCTGCTTAGGAATTTCTTGTGGGGTTGGGTGCAAATGAGTAGAAAGGCAAATAGCCAGGTTTCGACTTGGTTATATCTTTGTGCATTTTACATAAGATTTCTTTTTAAAAAGCACTAAGCTATTTAAAATAATGTTTGCAAACTAGAGGCCTAGTGCCATGTGTGTGGGGTTCCTGGCTTGGGTTTTTTTCTATCAATTGTTCTTGGCAAAGACATTGTTTAAAATTAGAGCTCTGAGCTACTTTGCATCCTGGTGACTCACAGTAGAGCTTAGTTTTGAAGAGTAAGAAAGAGCAAAGAAACTAACATTTATTGGTTTCTTATGATAAAGCAAGCCACTGGGCTATGAAGACTTTTCATTGTGTTGTTGGAATAACACAAAAAGCAGATGTTATCCCCATTTTGTAGTTGAGAAAACTGAGGCTCAGAGGTTAAGTCTCATGTCCCAGGTCACAGGGTTGGTAGTACAAAGCTTTCATGGAGTCAGGACTCGCCTGAAAAAAGGAATTTCTCTCATCCTTCACGCTCTGCTGAGTTGGAAAAAGCTTTAGATCAAGAGAGACAAGACATGTCCACAAATCTGCTGTCAGCAAGCTGATGGGAGGCAGAGACGGATGTATTCCTGTCTATTCAGGGAGAAGGTAGCTATCGGAAAGGTGACTAGGCTTTTCCAGCTTCAGGTTACAATTTGTACCGTAACAGTCTTACTGTCTCTTCTTTCCAGCTCCCCACATGTGAGACATCTGTGCATACCATTAGTATACATGCCACTGTTTTCTCTCCCCATGCAATACTTGACTCACATTTTAACACTAAATCTGCCCTGGCTCACTCATTTCCAACCAGAGTGTTGGAGGCTTTCCGTGGCCCTCCATTCTGGAAGAACAAATCCCAGCAGAACAGAGAGGGCAGATGTGAAGCCTCAAGAAGAGGAGCTGGATTCCACTTCATGTTTCTGAAGTTATCACCACTTTTTCCTGTTTCTCCTGCTTTCTAAGTCTTTCTGCCTTTCCTATAACATCACCTTGGATTCTATATCACTAAAGCTTTAACACCAAGGGGATGAAAAAAAAATCCCTTTTCATTTATAAGTGGAATATTTTACTGTGCTTTTTTGTTCTTTTAGTATATTCTTAATAAAATGGTCAAGAAGAATATAGACAAGTGACTAAAATCTATAATTGCATGTGTGCGTAGAAATAGCCGCTCATGGATGGGAGGTAGTGCCATTGCACATTCCCTGTCCCCGTGTCCTCCTTCATCTCACTCCAGGAACATTCCTGGAGCTGTTTACAGAAGCTCGAGACTGTAGGTGGGTTTCGTGTGGGGTTCTGAGGTGTTTGAAGAAAAGCCAGATTAGAGTAGAGAAAACTACTACAAGTTAATGGGGACAGAGTTCAGTGTTTCTCTTTGTAACAGTAACACCAAGATTCCTTTTATCACAGAACCCTCCATCCAGACCAGAGAATGAAGGAAGCCTTTTGTATGACATTTTTCAATGACTACAGTTTGTGGGAATCACATCCATAAAACATTGTCCACGTGGACTATGTGGTAAAGGCAACTTCCTTTTTATCTCACTGCATTTTTAGAGCTTTATTTTGTTTTAGTTATTTAAAGATGGTGTCTCTTCATTTCCCCCTTTTGGTAAGGGAACTGTTTTCCTGTAGCTTATCTAAATTGGATGTAGAGCTACCTGGCTGTGAGGAATGTACACATACAAGTAAGTGATCTGTTAGATGCTAAGATGTTGAGGGTGACAGAATACATCTAGGGACTTAAATTGTGTTCACTGGCAAGAGCTTTTTATTGCAAACTGGTAAGAATCTACAATGGCAGTCATAGTGAGTGGACTCCATTTTTCCAGCATCCAAACCCCTCAGCATTGCTATCACATACTCCTGTAGTAAACTTTGTTTCTGCCCAAACTTAGGCCCCTGGGTTTCAGCCTTGCACAGAAATATGTCTGTATGGCCCAAAGTTTTCCACTCCCCACAGCATCTAAACAAAGCAGGGCTCATGTGTTTTGTTATCTTGACAGACGGTACTGGTGTCAGTAACACATGGTTATCAAGTGTGCAATGCACACATGGTGCTGTGCTGGTTTTGGGGAAAGACTGGCAAAGACCTGGTCTGCCAAATAGATTAAATTAGAAATGAACACAGGAATGCACTCACTAAGATGTCCAAAGGGACTGTTGCAATTCAAAAATGTTTATATTTCCTGTCATACAGAATTTTCACAAATGTTTTCAAAGTACATTGTTATATTTTATCTCAAATAACTATGTCTATATGTACATAGATCTAATGTATATAAACACTTCTTTCCTCCATTATCCCCCTCCCCCATGGTTACTGTCAGTTTGTTCTTTATTTCAGTGGCCAGTTCCCCAGTTGGGGGCATGTGAAAGGTACCATGAAACTTTGAGCAAATCAGTGTCATCATGTTTCCTGCTCCCAGTGTGTGGCAAGAGCATCACAAGGTCAATTACATTTCCTAATGTTTCCAGGCCAGACTGCCCCAGAGTGGCCATAGTTTTTTACCAGGAGAGGGGGCCTGGAGAAGAAATGCTATGTATTATCATACAGGAAGAGGCTTCAGGTGAGCCCCAAGTCCCCAGTGTGAAGAGGTTTCCCTGCCCATGAGTCATCTATTCATTCAGTGAGGGCCCCTTCCGTACGTATACAGGAGAGAAAGAGATCTGGGAGTCTCACTGCAGATCTGAGCATCAATGCATATAAACTTTAAGAAATTGAGCAGCTGCCAGATAAGTGAAAAATATATGGAATATAGCAAAACCTGGAAATGCATTGTTAATCCAGGTTGGCATATTGCTTTTGGAAATTCTCTAGTCCCTCATATATTTGCTTGAAGTTTGCTTTTCGGATCTTTTATCAAATATGTTATTGATGATAGTTTCTCTCTGGTGTATCCTTTAATTATTACTCATTTTGACAAGTATGATTTAAGTAACTGCATATTCCTGACATTTTATATTCTAAAAATGTCCACCTCTTCCCGGGGGCATGAGCTGGTTATGTCTTTCTGTACAAGTGCCATGTGTCCTACTTCCTTCAGCACATCGTGGGCACTCTCAGTCTCAAGGCCTGGGAACTTCCCCAGAGATTTCTAAACTGAAAGCAGATGGTGACTCTGAACAGAAATGCGGGCACCATGATCTGTTCTGGGCAACACCATTGAGCATCTCCCTAATGGCAGACTGTTAGTTAGTAGTACCACGTTCTGTGAGGGTTTTACCTGCATCCTTGGGCAGAGTGGTTTTGGCCCACACAGACCTGGAACACCAGGGAAGAAATACAGAGATCAATTTTCAGCTCCCGATGCAGGATTAGAAAATGCTTCAGCATTATCAGTGCTGCTGGAGTCTCCAGTGAGCCCCGCTGACTTGGAGGAGACAACAGGAGACCAGAAAGGCATAATTATACTTCATCAGGGAGCACAGAAAGCCTGAGTGTAATTAAAAAAAGATTCAATACAATTACTGAAATTGCTCACCCAACTATCAACAACTTTTGACAGACTTTGTCTTAATATAGTTTGGGAAACTGTTCCGGGCCAAGAATTCAAAAGTAACTGTCTATTTTATTAAAGAAAAAAACCCTGTAAACTGGGAGTCAACACATTCCACCACGTTTATAGCCTCTCTAGTGAAATAACATGAGATATTTGTACTCCCCCTACCTACTCTAGTCCTGGTAGACTAGTCTAGCCCAACCCACTGAAACACAGTCTCAGGGTTCCACAAGTTCTAATATTAACATCTCAGCTCCCACATTTCAAAATAAGAGCCCCAGTCAAGTTGGCTTTAAGTGGTCACCAAATATGATTACTAAGACAAGACTGTTGTGTTCATAGACACTTCTGTTGGAATTTAGGTTGGTATGCTTAAATGTTAAACACATACACACACACCACATTTTTTCTGTACCTGCCCATATGTTAAGACTGATTTTTTTGTTGTACAGACAATACTATACTATATAGTTATCAACTGAAAGACACTTCTGTAAAGTAAGACTTCAACTTCTTAAATTATTTACTAACCTAATCGTATTTATTATCTATTACTGCATAACAAATTACCCCAAATGTGACAGCTTAAAACAACAGCATATTTCTTATCTTATAATATCTTCTCTTATTTCTTACTTCAAGAAAGTTTCCTCTCCTCTGAAGGTCAGGAACCTGGGCAGGGCTCAGCTGGATCCTGTCCTTCAGAATCCTTTAGGCTGCAATCAAAGTATCAGCTGGAACTGTGGTCTTGGCAAAGCGCAGCTGAGAGGATCCAATTCAAGATCACACAGGCAGTTCTCAATGGGCCATTACACTGAGATCTCAGACCTAGATGGCAGCTGGCAGGCCACCCCTCACTTCCTTGCTGTGTGGACCCCTGCCATATGGCAGCTTGCTTCATCCACATGAGCAAATCAGAGGCAATAAAGAAACTTTGCCAGCAACAGGAAGTCACAAACAAAAGTGACACCCCATGATTTTTGCCATATCCTATTGGTTAGAAGCAAGTCACCAGGTCCAACCCATATTCAAAGCAAGGGGATAACACAAGAGCATGAATGCCAGTAGCCACATATTCTCAGTAGTTTTTACATTGGACACCACAGCTATGGAATATGTAGTTTGTTGAATCTAATTGTACTACGGTAACTGCACAGTGAGATACATGGAGGTCATATTCCATGGTGTGATTCAGCCATTTTTGAGTCATCTGCTGTCATTATAATTCAGGTTAAAGAATCCCTCAGCATCAGAACACTGTTATTCCATCTTCGGTTCTGCTTTATTTCACTTTGTTTTAATTTTCAGTCAGGCTTCTCTCTTCTAAATGTAATATGATCACTGGAAGTTCTAGACTTATTCTCCACTAACACAAACATGTCTTACTCTTTCTCAGTAGTTCCAGCAAGTGTCCAGGGATTGAGCCTGATGTGATGAATTTGGGTCTCATGCCCATCTCTGAGGCAGTCACTGGCCCAAATAATGGAAAGTTCTCTTGGAGCACTAGAAGAAGGGTTAAGTTTTATCCAAATGCAATGGATTGTGAATGGGGAAGGACCTTCCCAATTGAATCCAGGTGCTATTACCGGAGGGGATATGCATGCTGGGTACCGAAACATCGGAAGTACGGGAGGTATTTGGGGAATTTGGTGGAAACAGATACAGCTTAGGTAATCAAGGGGCCTGACCAGCCTTGCATAATTCTGTAAGAGCAGCCCCCTTTCCTCTATTACCAGAAGCTTTTGTAAGGCTACTGATGAGATTTCTCCCCTATAGTTCTCTGGCAATGAGCTTTGGTTATTCATGTAGTATGTGACATGGTATTGGAAAGATCCAGTGTTAACTTCCAGTGGCAAGATCGCAGTGAATATTTCGATCGTCAAACAAAAGATTCATACTTTCTGGGACTAGATGAGAAAGCATCCATTATATCCAGGTTTCTTGGAATCTCTCTTACATTCAGTGTAGCCACTTGTGTCCCTGAAAGGACCAGGCCATGTGATTATGGATATTAAGCAATCAATACCTTTAATAGCGTGGACAAGAAGCATCTTACAGAAGCCTAAAGGGCAAAGGGACTCCAGATGAGCAATAACAATTTGATGAGATTTTGGGATATAACAAGTGTGCCTTGAGCACCTTTGGGGGTGCTGATGGGCAATGGCCTGATTTTCAGAGCAGGTGGGGAATCCCAGAGCACCATGGTGCTGCAGTGGCCTGGAAGAACTATAGTAGGAAAAGGACAGAATCAGCTATGGAAGGAATTCCATCCTTCCTGGGCAAAAGAAGGAATCAGCAGGTGGGTAAGCTGGTCCCTGCATGCCGAGTCTAACAAAGCCTTGGGAAGCTCCATTGCTTTGATGCCACATAAGTTCATAGCCTGGGATCACCGCCCTATGAGTGATGGTCCTCAAGAGCCAGGTCCCCAGAACCCATAGCCAGCAGGAAATCATGATGCCATCTGCTGGGACTGGTGACTGGGCAAAACTCTGCCATTCATGGAGGTCATAGAGTCCAGTGCTTTGTGCGCATCTTTCTATAACATGCACCACTGATGAGGAAGGGAGATAGACATTGAAGAAATTTTATGAATTGTGTACTCTAAGTCATCACATCCACACAAAACTCCCTCATAAATAAACATAGTGGAGAGAACATGGGTCTGGGAAGCAGAAAGCCAGGCACCAAATTTGACCCTGCCTGTTAGCTGTGAGACTCTGAGCAAGTCCCTAAAACATTCTGCACCTCAATTGCTTCATCTGAGACATGGACACAGTGATAATGCTTGTTTTACTTCACCATTCCTATATTTATTTATTCATTCATGCACTAGATATTCATGCACTAGAGTGCTTGAGTGTGACACTGATTTAAGCATTGTATTTAAGACAGAAACAAGTTTTGCTTTAATAGAGAGGATACAATAAGACATTTGATAAAAATATCTTATTAACTTTAAAGTATCATAAGCATATAAATGATGATGATCATATTATATTATTAATTCAACTTTTCTCAGATAGCTGTTTATCTCCCAGCTTTCACCATAAGCATGTTGAATATAGAACATCAGCAATTTCCTTCCTTTGGAGCAGAGATTTCATTTTCTCTCAGTCTAGACGAGCCTGATAGAGAAAGGGCTGGTGTTTATAATTGCTCCTGCACAGGCTCCCAGGGACAGATGTGCCAAGGTTGTTGAGATGCGCCTCCCCTGCTCTCTGCCACTGTGCAGTCTTCTCCTTCCAGAGGAGCTACACAGGCAAATGTGTCACTGATGTATAATGAATGAAGAGGGAGTCGGGTTCAGCATTAACCCACACAAATCAAGACCTTGTCTACCATGTGGGAAGGGAACTGAATGGAACTTTTGTTCTTTTAGCAATATTTATTGTTACAAAATGCTACACACTGGAGTGGGGAAGGGAAGTGCCTCTGTGGCATCAGTGATGTGTGTTTGCAGGAAGTTACAGGGACAGGCATCGGTTAGATCTGCTGATTAATTCTAGGCTCCAAAATATTGTAGTGGGCGAGGGAGCTGGAGGGAATATTCTTCTGTTTAAAATGTGTGTGTAGAGATCATCTGATTTGAGCTGCCTTTGGTTTCTGCAAGCACAGGGGCCTTTAAGAAACTGTATCCACTCCAATGATATGAATTTATTGAGCATTCCCTGTGTGTAGGTGGTAGAACAGCCTGTGGCTCATGAATTCAGATGGTTTACATCTAGTTGATGGGGAAGAAGGTTCCCAGCAGATTATTTGATCAGAGATAGAAGAAATTTTAGAGCTTACGTTGTCCAACACTCTGGGCAGGAATTCTTTTCATGTGATGACTTCTAACTGCTTACCTGTATTTTCCTACTTGTGGTTAAACCAATAGAACAATGGGTTACAGCATCTAATCCGAACTACTCACTTTTTGGCAGAAGATGGAGAGGAGGGAAAAGGAAAAAGAAAGAGGAAAAAAAGGCATCCTTTGTTTTCTCTGAAGGCTGAAGGAGTGCCAGAAGCGTAACAACTGACAAATTCAAAGCTGTCCTGTACAGCGTGCATAGAGGTGGTTTTAATTCCTGGTCATCAGACCACACACATTGGGTTGTTTGGTTCTAGGACACTGCCAATATTCCCTTCCCGTAGCCACCATGTCCCAGTCCTTGCCACACCTTAGGAGTGATCCATATCTAAAATTTTATCCATAGCTCCCCTCGTCTCTGAACAAAAATTGTTGTCTCTTCAGCCTTCTTACTTTTTCTCTTTTATATACGCTTTTCAACCTTAGCTCTGCTTTCTCCTCTGTCCCTCCAGTCATGGCCTTTACATCTTTCCTGGGCCATAGTGAGTCACTTTAGCTGCTGCCTTTTTATGAGCGTGCCCAGTCATCTCACTTTATGGGTTTTATGCTGCAACTTTCCTATGCATTCCCTACTTTTGATCCATTTGGCCATCTGCTGCTTTGCTGCAGCTCCCAGATGGCTGGATGCTGTAGGTAGGGTGAAAGCACATGATGGTACAGGTGTGGTTTCCAACTTTAGCTAGACTGCCAGTGCTGTTCTGTGATCTTCCTACGTGGTCCCAGGTGGTATCTTCATCTGTTACCCACAACAGCTCTTATGCAACTTCACCCACTCCTCAGATTTATGCAAAGATGGCCTTATTGTTACCACAGAGAAAGTTAAGTCTCATAGCCATGAACTCTCTTCTTCTTTATCCCCCTACTGCCATAGATTTATTTATTTAATTCATGTCATAGGGTGCCAAATCAAATCGGTCCCTGAGACAAGAATTCTGGTGAGAATAATTCATTTGGGAAGGGATCTCAGAAAACATCAGTAAGAAAGTGAGGAGTGGACAGAGAAGGGAAAGAAGCCAATAAAGGCTGTGTTACCAGCAAGCATCCTCCGTAAGTCATTGCATCTCAATCCTAGTGGGAACTTTGGGAGTCAGTAATTCTTTAGAACTCCTGGCCTGGTACAGTCACATTCTCTTGGAAGGGTAAGGTCTTGTACCAGCTGGTAATACTTTTGAAGCTTTTGTGTGGGACCTACCTAGGTCTCACATATTCTTCATTCCCTTTCCAATAATATATTATTTATCTTGAAATATTAGACCTTTTACTTCAGGTAATGGTTACTTAGCCTTTAAATTAACATTTTTAGAATAATAAAAATATCCCCCATCAAGCACCCAGCTCCTACATTTGAATTTGAAAGTTATGACTTTCAGGAGACTCTGTGCGTGTGTCCATTTGCATGTGCTACAGGTATACAATAGACTGGCTACAGCTGGCCTTTTTGTGTTTCATTTTCTGAGGAGACACTCTTTTGCTCTATATTTAATATTGGAGGGAGGTAAATGCTGATGACAATGATGAAATAATCTCTGAGAAATAAGAAATAAATTGGGGAATATTAAAAATATTATCTCCCCATATCTGCTTGGCTGCCCACATCACTGAGCACATTGCTGATGCTGACAAAGATGTGTGCTGGTGCCAGGTGCTGGCACAAGCTGGTGTCCACAAGCATCTCAATCGGTGCCCAGAGCTGGGGTCACTCACACCTGGCTGAATCCTTGGCTGCTGAGCCAGTTGGTACTAAAGCTGCCCCAGTTCTGAGTTTTTTATTTCTCAACGTTAGCAGAATCATGCTTTGCTTCTTTATATTTATACTTTATATATCTACTTTATGTTTATTGCCCTTAGAATTAGTCAGGAACTCTTGTGGTCTACGTGTACCCCTAAGCCTTAACTTTTTGGTTTCCTCAACATCTCTAACATGTCTCATCATCCCCACGTCCCCTGGTGTAGAGTCTGTCATCTGCTGCCTCACCCCAGTTGGGGAGATGAATACAGGAGATGCTTCACATCAACCACTTTACACAATCTTGGTGCATAGTACCTGTTTATCAAGTGTTACCCAGTAAACTGAGTCTTATAATTACTCTTCTGTCAGCTTTACAAACTGTTTTAAAGCCTGCTCTAGAATAATCCTTCCAAAAGGCTAAATAATTTATATATAAACCTTCCATATACTTTGCTGCCTTAAAACAACTCAGCAGCAAGCCCAAGACCTGCTAGGAGTTGGATTTTGCCTTTCCCTCCAGCCTCGTGTCTCATAACAACCTCGTTTTGCCGGATGTCTCAGCACACTGACTCACTGAAGCATCTGAGCACGTGTATGACTTCACCGTGACTTTACTGTGCCCTCCTTCCCTTTGCTCCTTCTGTGATGCTTGCCCTTTACCCTACCTTGTGCCCAGTGACCCAAAATTGCTTTAGAAAGTCAGCTTAGTTGCTTCCTCTCTGGAGTGTGTATGTGCTTCCAGTAGAAGAAATCACTGGGCCTCTCCTAAGCCCTCCTATGAAAAAGGTGGATGGTGATAAGATCTCTCACGTAGATGATTGTAAGGGTAATGATATAAAACACGTAACTCTGCATGCTGCACTATTAATATTTACTGTATGTTAACTGCTTATATTAGTACTTCAGAGATCTCTGCTGTAAAGATGATCAGATAGCCGTGGTCGTCAGTGCTGTGCATATTTCCCAGTGCCTCCCAAATGCGCACTGTGTCCTGTTCAGTTTCTACTTAGTATTATGTTAAATACACGAATGAAGGAAACCTATCATGTGATAAGCTGATGCATACCTAGAGTTTTATAGGTCAAAAATTACGTCTTTATTATTTTGTTTAATGCTTAAACTTGTTCCACTTAGGGAAGTGAAACTATCCTATCTAATACTGTAATGACAGAAACATGACATTAGACATTTGTCAAAACCCAAAGAACTATACAACCCAAAGAGTGAACCCTGATGTAAGCTATTAATAAAAAAGTATCAATATTGATTCATCAATTGTAATAAATGTACCAGATGAATGCAAGATGCTACTCATTGGCGAAGCTGAGAGGAAAGAGAAGGGAGGGGTGGATGGAAACTGTTTTCTGCTCAGTTGTCTGTAAACCTAAAATTTCTCTAAAAATAAACTCTGTTAATTAAGAAAAGTAGCTTCACAAAGCAGCGAGGACTAGTGGGTAGTATTACCTGGAAGTCAGAGAAGTGGGACAACTGGCTCAAGGTCACAAGGAAAACAATCAGAGACAGGACTCTGGTTTTTTTTTTTTTTTTTTTTTTTTATGCTGCGCTTCCCGTAGTTAGTTCAGGACACATTTTTAATTTCCATTGAACTTCTGGAGAAGGATAAGGCGAGCTCATCATTGACATTCTCCTTTTGGCACTTTTGGAAAGTAAGTCTTACGTGGAGTGGAGTTTATTAGAAACTGTGAGAATACCCTTCACAAGACTAATTTAGAGTCTTTATGACTCAGTAGAGGCTGTCAATCCTAAGTTATTTGACATTTAATTCTTGCTGATGTAAATTTTATATGACAAATAGTTTCATTTAATTGTGTCACCTCTGGCTTATATACACCATAAAAGGTTTCAGTTTTAACAGCCAGCAACAAAAGAGCCGAGAGGAATAATGTGAAGAGAACTTGCAAGGGCACAGATGGCTGGGGAAGGGCAGGTGGCTCTCTGACAGAGGAGCTCTCTGGAGGGAGGCTGGGCTTAGGACAAGGGTGCATCTGTCCTAAGAGTGCTGGACTGGCAAGAGTGCCACTTCTCCTTGGGACTTTGACTGGTACATCCTCCTTCCAGCCCCTCCTCTGGTTCATCCTTTCCACTGATGGCATTTCCACAGAGAGTACTTGCTTTATACAATAACACGCTCTGACATGCACTAATAACAATTCTATGATGATTTTGTCAACATTTCCTAACTTTCTATCTTTGTTTTCTCCATGTTAAATCACTGTGCTTAGAGAAGATGGCAGGACTGAATCCCATTAAGTATTGGGAAAGTGCTGACATGTATCCATATGTCAACAAATTATTTATTGAGCATGTACTATGATTCAGGTTCTGTGGAAGACACAATGGATAATGAGCTGTCTCTGTCCCCAGGAAGCTCACAGTCTACTGGGAAGAGCTGATAAACCTATAAAATGAGACAACAATAAGAGGTATATTGTGTGGCACTCGATGGTTTATTAAGGACTTTCATGTGTCTATTGCAACAACATTTCTGGGTGATTACAGCATACATCACTCCTCCCATTTTATAATATATGCCACTCTTGTGTATGCCATTACTGATGATGCGTTGGTTTTGGTAGAGAGTATTTGTACATTTCTGATTCTAAGGAAACCAAAGTAGCAAATGGTTAATGTAAGCTTAATCTATATAATAAAATATCTGCTAATATTCTACTATCCAAATGCGTTGATTATCAGGGTACCCTATATAATAGACATTTCTCATTTTGAGTCTAATATTCATAGTAACAAACTTTGAGTATTTAAATGTTCTATTTATGTGAAAGATGTGATAGCTGGCAAATCTTTTTTTTAAATTGTTACCTGAAGATAGTGTTTATTGATTTTAGAGAGGAAGGAAGGGGGAGATAGAGAGACAGACAGACAGACAGACATTGATTGGTTGCCTCTGATACATACCCCCACTGAGGACTGAACCCACAACTTAGGTATGTGCCCTAATCAGGAACTGAAACCACAGCCTTTTTTGGTGTTCATGATGATGCTCTAATCAACAAAGCCACCTGGCCAGGGCTAGCTGGCAAGTCTTTGAGGCTGAATCTCACTACATGTGCCATGGAAGCATGGACACTCTCTGGCCCAGTCTTCACAGCTCTGTACATTCCTACCCTGCTCTCTACCTGAAGAGGCTGACCTACATGGACTGTTCAGTGGGTTCCTCTGCTCTCACTCAGCAGGAGATGTCTTGTTGGATTTGGTCCTTGGCAGGAAATCAAAGGGAGAAAAAAGAATGAAGCCAGGATGTTTATTCTTTAGGACCCACCTCTTTGAGATCATCTTGGACTCTCTCCATTGCTTCTCCTCAAGTGGCCTCTTCTCTCCCCTATATCTTCTCCTTTTCTTTGTCTCTTCAAGTCTAGGGGCAGTAACAATCGCTTGCTTACAAATAAAACACACCTATTTAGTAAAGGAAGCACTTTATTTGTAAACAACCCTTTATTCAACCCTCCTTAAATTATGCTAATCTGAGTGTGCCTTTTGTTTCCTTTCGGGATCCTTAAAGAGTCCATGTGCCTTAAAAGGTCCATGTGTCATGCACCTACCTCTTCCTTTGCTTGTTCTTTTTGCTAATAAATATTTTGTACAGTAAAAATAAGCGCAGTGACCAAATAAAGAAAACGCAGGCAACGCAAGGACTAGAAAAATCACATGTAATGTGAATAAAGGGATGGAGGTGGAGATGGGCAGAGGTGGAGATGAGAGAAAGAGCAACCCCCTAACAAGAAGTCTTCTGTTTCTTGTCTTTGAGTGGCTTACAGTGACTTTGGGGTAATTTGAAATACAAAGAAAAAAACTTCCTTTGGGAAGGTTTATTTCTAAAATGCTTATGTATGCATATAAGGGGCATAGAACAGTGCAGTGAATGGGAACCTGGAAATCAATTTGTGATCCCCTCCTTACTAGTTTCATTGATCATGAACTTCTTTGAGGTTCGGTGGCCTTATCTGTAGAGTGCAGATAATATTGCCATAGGTCCTTAATTTATAAATATATTTATAAATATATTTATAAATTTATAAATATATTTTATAAATTAAGGACATTTATTATTTGGGGTTTAATTATATTTTAGACATGTAGAAATATATTTTCCTTAGTGAGGGGGAACTTGATTTTTGCCATACATAAAAAGAAATATAAATTAATATTTACTCTGAAAGTTAAGTCCTTCCTTAAATATCCATGAATCAAGGCCAGACTGTACGAAGCTGGGATGGTCTCAGTTGATGTTAACCTACAATGAGGGAACCTTTGAATAAGAATTCTGGGGTTGATATTACCACATTATATGATTCCATGAGTCAGCAAAAAATTCACTAAGTAACTGAGTGTCTGCTGCACTTTTGCAAGTCTCTGTGTTAGATGCTTTGTATATAAAATATATGTATGCCATGGTCCTTGACCTCAAGAAAACCATCTTGGGCTGAAAGAATAAGAGGGAAAAGGTTAAGAGGTAACCTATCGCGAGATGATGTTTTGATATGACCTCTATTTTCCTTTGTCTTCCCAGTGCATTGTGGGTATGTATCATAAAAGTTTGTTGAATTTAAATAAATTAAAAACCATTAATGCCAGGCATGAGAAGCAAATACACTAAAATGCATTAAAAATTCAAAGGAAAAAGAATTCTTTGTGGCCTTAAGGATTTGATGGAGGCGGAGAAGATTGTTCTAGGCCTTGACAAATGCGTGGATTTGGGTAGGTTTAGAGGGGCAGGACAACACTTCAGGGGACTCATTATTTACTTAGGATAGATTTATAGAAACCAAATCACCAAGTATAATGGTATGAATTTTAATAGGAGATGATTTATAGACAGACATTTACATAGTCTTGATTTTAATAGGACTTGATTTACATATACCATCCAAAAGATTGTATAATTTTTTTTTATGGCAAGCAGAACTATGTAAAAGTACTATTTCACCAGAACTGCATGAGTGTAGCATGTTATATTTGGAAATATTTACTTACTTATGTAGTGGATGATATCATTTCTTAATTTAAAAATGTATAGGTAAAAATTATAATTAATTGGATGAGGACAGGGGTACAAATACACTGTGATTACACTGAGGTAAGTAGGGCCCAAAAGGATGGGAGCTTAGTACAGAGGCACAGCAAAGGCGAGAGAGAGAACCGTGACCATATACATGTTGCGGTGCCTGTCCAGGGGTCAGTAAACTGTTGGAAGTGAATAAGGACAGTTTCTAGAAACTGTGATGTGAAGGGTGTCTTCAGCAGATGTGCAGGCATAGGCACGGTGAATGGAAATACTCTTGTCATCCAGAGGCGAGGCTACCAGTTGGGGATCTTGGAGGTGGAGCAACTGTGCGTGTGAAAGGTGTGAGGTATGGCTTGAGGCTGCAGGGAGGGGTCAGTGCAGGCAAGGAGAATAGGAAATGGGAAGTTAGGAGCTGATGCATTAATCAGAGGATGGAGTCCAGGCAACCAGGCATTGCTTAGGATCAATGACCTTATAGCAAGAGTGCTCAAGGAAAGGTTCTGGAATATTGTTGGCAGGGAGAGAAAACTGGTGGAAAGTGAAATATTGGGGAGAGGATGCATAGCTTGGAAAGAGGCTACCAGGATAGGTTTGTATTGAGATCAACTTTTATAGGTATCAGGGAACCATAGATTTTATTGGCTAAAACTAGGGCTCCATTTATTAGCAATTTGATTTTGGATGAGGCACTTTACTTTTCTGTGCCTCAGATTCTTCACCTGCAAAATAGGACTCCTGCACAGTTTAAAGGAGATGTTCCATTTAACATGAACAGAATGGGGTCTGGCACAGAGTAAATGCTCATCAGCATCAACTACTTTGTTCGTGGCATTATTGTGTTGCTGTGGTTGGAGGAACTGTTTTTTTCTTGGTTGCTCTTACTGCATGTTGTTGGTGGAAAATGTATTTGTGTGGTGGTGTTGCTATATCAAGGATGACAGGAAGGCAGGCGATGAGTGGGCTGGAGGCTAATGTTTTCAGTAGGCATGTATGGGACTGGTCTCTAATCTTTTCCAAAGTTGTAGGATGATCCAGGGCGTTTCAGGTAGAATGCTGCAGTGTCCTCTAGGGGCAGCTCACCCAATTAGCATCCTCCTAAACCACTTAAGCCTTTGGACTTTAGAGGTCTTTTGTATACAGAGTGAGTCTTGGGAAAGAAGAAAGGCTGAGATCAGGGTAAACATTTCAAGCCTCTGTCTCACTGAGAGGAGAAGAAAAGTTTGGGCTGACTTTTTGAATTTAGCACCAACAGGACTCTTTCTGGTAGGCAGCTGGGGACACCTCCCTGACTTCTGCTATTCACAAAGCCCAGAGGTTTCTGAGTACCCATTTTTCAGTCTTGGCATAATCTTGGTTTTCTGCTCCTTTATGTGGGCATTTATATGGATGTCATCTCTTTTGATGGGCTCTGCTACATAAGGTAAACTTAGGAGCTTTGCAAAAATAGCCTCTGTGTTTAGCACCCTTTTGCTTCCCGGTTTATCATTCTTGTTTATCTGTTTAGTCACATGGTCTTTATATTTTTCTTGGTGCAGTTTGATGAAAACAAGTGAACCGTTCCTGACAAATTTCAGCCCAGAGTTTATAGCTTCTGCCACTTTTCAGATAATTCTACACTTAGCTAAAGCCATAGTGGTGTGATAGCCTGTTTCTCGTGATGATTCAGACACTGGCTGACATGCTTCAGCCCTTTGTGTGCTGGGAGACAGAAGGGTCAAAAGAACACGAGTCCAGACCCGAAGTACACATTTCAGTTGGGGGATGGGAAAGACATCCCAATGTTCAGTTTCAGATAGAAGACTTTTCCTCTTTAGATGAAATACATCTTGCAAAATACATCAAGCTATAATTTGGCTACAACCACTTTAGTCAAGAACTAAAATAACATTCATTTCCCCGTAGGTGTGTTAATAGAACACGCCACTTCTGACAAAGGGTTGGAGGCAGGAAAAGTCAACAACCTGCCTGAGGAGGGAGAGTTATACCAGCACAACTGTGGGTCCTGGAGAACTAAAGGAAGTGTGTGCAACACACTCTTTTTTTCTCTTGGTGGTGATGATGGTGGTCAGAATAAGAGGCTTGTAAGAGGGGAAAGGAGGCTTGGAAAAATCATCACCGATCTTTGTTGACAATCTTTTTTTTAAAAAATTGAGGTATAATTGACATATAACATTATATTGTCAGGCGTACAACATAATGAGTCAATATTTATATATTGTGTGAAATAAACACCACAATAGGTCTAGTTAACATTCATAGCCATATATTTTTATTCTTATGATGAGAACTTTTAAGATCTACCTTCTTAGCCACTTGCAAATGTGTAATACAGTATTGTTAACTATATTCACCATACTGTACATTCCATTCCACAACTTACTTATTTTATTTTTTATATATATTTTATTGATTATGCTGTTACAGTAGTCCCAATTTTTTCTCTTTCCCCCTCCACTCAGTAACCCCCTCCAACAATCACCCCCCTTAGTTCCTGTACATGGGTAATGCAAGTTCTTTGGTTTCTCCCTTTCCTATACTGTTATCAACATCCCCTTGTCTATTTTGTTCCTACCAATTATGCTTCTTGATCCCTGCACCATTTCCCCCTTCTTCCCCTTCCCCTCCCAGCTGATAACCCTCCAAATGATCCCCATACCTATGATTCTGTTCCTGTTCTGGTTGTTTGCTTAATTTGTTTTTATTTTTTGATTTCATTGTTGATAGTTGTGAGTTTGTTTTCATTTTAACGTTCATAGTTATGATCTTCTTTTTCTTAGATAAGTCCCTTTAACATTTTATGTAATAATGACTTGGTGTTGATGAATTCTTTAGGTTTACTTTGTCTGGTCAGCACTTCGTCTGCCCTTCCATTCTGAATGACAGCTTTGCTGGATAGAGCAACTTGGATTTAGGTCCTTACTTTTTTATCACTTTGAATACTTCTTGCCAGCCCATTCTTGCCTGCAAAATTTCTTTTGAGAAATCAGCTGACAGTCTTATGAGAACTCCTTTGTAGGTAACTATCTGCTTTTCTCTTGCTGCTTGCAATACTCTATCTTTAACCTTTAACATTTTAATTATGATGTGTGTGTGTGTGTCTTGGTGTGTTCCTCTTTGGGTCCAACTTGATGGGGACTCTCTGTGCTTCCTGCACTTGCTCGTCAATTTCCTTTGACAAATTAGGAAAGTTTTCTTTTATTTTTCAAATAGATTTCCAATTTCTTGCTCTTTTTCTTCTCCTTCTGGCACCCCCATGATGTGAACATTGGACATCTTCAAGTTGTCCCAGAGGCTACTTATACTATCCTCATGTTTCTTTTATTCTTTTTTCTTCTTGTTGTTCTGATTGGTTGTTTTTTACTTCCTTATGTTCCAAATTATTAATTTGATTTTTGGCATCATCCACTTTACTGTTGTTTCTTTGTAAATTGTTCTTTATTTCAATTAGTGTATCCTTTGTTTCTGATTGGATTTTTTTATGCTGCTGAGGTCCTCACTAAGTTCCTTGAGCATCATTATAACCAGTGTTTTGAACTTAGCATCTGATAGATTGGTCTTCTCCATTTTGTTTAGCCCCTTTTTCTAGTGTTTTGATCTATTCTTCCATTTGGGCCATTTTCTATGTCTCCTCATTTTGGCAGCCTCCATGTGTTTGTTTCTATGTATTAGGTAGAGCTGCCTTGACTCTGTGTCTTGGTAGTGTGGCTTAATGTAGTCAGTGTCCTGCAGGGTCCAGTGGCCAAGGCTCTCCTATCACATTCCTCTTATAGTTGAGCTTTGGTTGCTGTTGGCAGATCAATGGGTGCGATTTACCCTGGTCAGTTAGCTGCAACGATTACCTGTGACCACTGACCACCAACCTGTATTCTTTGTGGAGGATCAGCTGTGTAGCGGCATGGTGGTAGTGCTGTGAAGTAGTCTGTAGGTATTCACTGTGTGTACTGATGCTGGGGTTTCTTGGGTGGGGCAGGCCTAGGTCAGCCCCCACCTGTGTTTTGCCTGGGGCCACCCTTGCTGAGCTATAAATCAATCAGAAAAAGCTGCTACTTGTGCTGGGATTGGAGAGTCCCAGGGGAAGCCAAGCTATTAATCTAGGCTGGATGCTGCCAGTGCCTGCCCTGGAGCTCACTGAGGCCAGCTGTTATTTGTTTGAGAGGATTTAGGAAGTTGTGAAGCATGAGTCAAGACCAGACGTTCATATGGAAAAGATGCTTGAGTGGTTCTGTAAGTTGGGTGGGGCAGTGTGCCTGAGGATCTCCAAAATGGGCCAAACAGTGTTAGCCAGGTTGATGGGGTCTCAGATATGGCACCAGTCCGAAAGCTCTGTGGCTCTGTGGGAGGAGGGCTCAGAAAAGGGACAATGGCCTCTGCTCACCCCGATGCCAGACACTGCAGCCTCTTTCAGTATGCTACTGCTGTCCTTCAAGCTGCCACCCTAGCACTGGAGTTCAGAGGAAGTGAGTCTGAATAGGTGAGTTCATGTGTGAGTTCTTTCACAGGAACTGCTGTGGTTCCAGAAGTTTCTTTCACTAACTCAATCCCCACTGAATTTTTTAGCCAGAAGTAGTGCAGACTTATCTTCCTGGCACTGGAATCCTGGGCTAGGGTGGCTGATGTTGTACTGGGACTTCTCACTCCTGAGCTATCTCTCCCAAGTTTTTATCCATCACACATGGGTGAGAGGCCAACTCATTCCATGTGTGCACCTTTCTTACCAGTCTTTCTGGTAGAAAAGATGGATGTACTTTCTTTAATTCCATAGTTGTCAGATTTCCACTCTACTCAATTTCTGACGGTTCTAAGTGAGGGTTGTTCTATATTTTAGTTGTAATTTTGATGTGTTTGTGTGAAGAGGCGAGCCATGTCTGCCTACCCCACCATCTTGACTTGATTTATTTTATAACTGGAAGTTTGTACCTTTTGACCACCTTCAACCATTTTATCCAACCTCCATTCACTGTTTTTGGCAACCACTAACCTGTTCTCTGTATCTATGAGTTTGGTTAGAATTTTTTTTATTGTTGTTATTTTTGGGCTTCCATATATAAGAGAGATCATACAGTGCTTGTCGTTCACTAACTTATTTTACTTAGCACAATGTCCTCAATCTCCGTCTATGTTGTCACATATGGCAAGATTTCCCTATTTTTTATTGCTGAATATATATAAAATTTTCTTTATCCATTTATCTATTGATGGACACTTAGTTTGCTTTCATATCTTGGCTGTTGTAAATAATGCTGTTATAAACATGAGGGTGCAGATATCTTTTTCATATAATGGTTTTATTTTTTGGACATATATCCAGAAGCGGGATTGCTGGATATGATAGTTGTATTTTAAATTTTTTGTGAAATCTTCATTACTGTTAAACCATGCCAGTTTACATTCCCACCAACAGTGCATGAGGGTTTCTCTTCCTCCATGTCCACACCAGTGTCTGTTGTCTCTTGTCTTTTTGATAGGAGCCATTCTAACAGGTGTGAGGTGATAATCTCATTGAGGTTTTGATGTGCATTTCCCTGATGTAGTAATGTTGAGCATCTTTTCATGTGCTTTTTAACCATTTGTATACTTTCTTTGGAAAATTATCTGTTCAGGCACTTTGCCCATTTTTAAATCTGATTTTTCCCATTGAGTTGTATGAGTTCCATGTATATTTTGGATAATAACCCTTTATCCAAAGAATGGGGGAGAATGATTTGCAAATATTCTCTCCCATTCCACAGCTTGCCTTTTAATTTTTGTCAACTATTCCCTTTGCTGTGCAGAAGCTTTTTAGTTTTATGTACTTCTACTTGTTTATTTTTGCTTTCATTGCCTTTGCTTTTGGTGTAAAATCCGAAAAAATCATCACTGAGACCAGCCTCAAGGAGTTTACTGCTTACATTTTCTTCTAGGAGTATTAAGGCTTCAGGTTTTATGTTCAAGTCTTTAATCCATTTTGAGTGGATTTTTGTGTATGTAAAAGAGGAATCTAGTTTCACTCTTTCACATGTGGCTACCCAATGTTTTTCTTGACTATCTTCATCTTGCAGTGTTATTTGGCATTAACTCTGGGGGTCAGCAAATCAACATAAGAGGCCCTAGAAAACTTTCAATCAGTCATCTCATGTGACTGGTGAGGAAGGAGCAGAGTGAAGATTAACAATTATTCTTTTTGTTACCAGCTCATTTGAGGGGAGAGGTTACACTGTAAAAAGAATAACTTAGGAGGCATTGCATGATACAATGATTCTTTCCCTCATAGAACAAAAATGATTTTTTTCATATCTTTCCATTACTTATTGAGCTGCTCATGTGTTGGCTCACAAATTAATTGTTTTGTGGGTTCGCTGGATCTAGAAATAAGGTAAAAATTATCTTCAAGTGTTAGAGACATAACCCATTTTATATTAGTAGAAGAGAAAAAGGATATAATTGCTTTTTTAAATATCCAGTACAACTAGACTGACTTTACACACTTCAGGCTTCAAACCTTTTTTCTACTTTTTTCTTTCCTACCCACAATCTAGTCTCTTATCTCACAAATCCAGTTCACATCTCTCTTCCCTACCTTTTCTTCACATAAGTAAAAAAACTGGTGTTTCTCTAGCTCTCATTTGTCTTTTGCTGAGCACATTTCAATTTGTCTATTTCCTTCTTCAAGTCTGATGCTCAAATTTAAACACAATGCATTAGATACGGTCAACTAAGTATTAACAAAAATACAGTCGCAGCTGTCTTATAATTTTTAATATTGTGCTTCTGTTGAAGCCACCTTTCCTTGAAGGTGGCAGCCACAATTAGCTCTTTGTCCCCTAAAACTTCTGGGCCTTTTCTTTTTAGCTGCTGCTGGGCCATATTCTTACCCCAACATATTTTTGCAGTTGACTATCTAGACCCAAGCGTAAGAATTTACACTTGTCTTCGCAAAAGTACACCTTATAATATTCTGCTCATCACTCCAGGCTGATAAGATACATTTGAAACTGGATTATAAGAAACTAATTTTCTTTTTAGCCTAATGCCATCCATGCAGTTGATAAGCATGATTAAAAACTTATAAAGATGTTGAAAAGGATAAACTGAAGACACACTGGAGTTCAGAAGGGATCTACCCGTGCCACTAGGCTCAAGTTTGAAGTCTGATTCAGGCCCACAGAAGCCCAGGAGGCGCTGAGCTCCACCCTGCTCTCAACTTGGGCATCCAGCACCTCCTCTGTGTGAGTCCTTTGCTCTTCATCTGACCTTCCATCCTGTCCTCTGAACCTTTGCTCATGTGAGGACTGGCATGCCTCCCTTTTAAGCTGCACCCTTCTTTTGTGGATGGTCACACGACTCAAGCCCACATGACGGATTTTAAGTTTCTCTATTTTCCCTATCAAACAGAAATACCTGACAGTGAACATCCAGTGGTACTTAGTATGTATGTATTGAGTAAGTTAAGGAGTGAAGCAGGTGTTTTACAATATTCTTTTCTCCCTGATAGTATGAAACTATCTGGAGATATTTTTTATAGGAAGACAGATACTAATATATAATTGTGTGGAATATTGACTGTATTAATCTGCTAGGGCTGTCATAACAAAGTATCACAAACTGTGGAGCTTAACCAACAGAAATTTATTTCCTCACGATACTGGAGGGTAGAAGCCCAAGGTCAAAGTATGGGCACAACTAGTTTCTTCTTAAACTTACCTTTTTGGCTTGTAGAGGCTATCTTTTTCCTCTGCCCTCACATGGTCTTCCCTCTGTGCGTGTCTCCGTCTGAATTCTTATAAGGACGGCTGTCATTGGATTGGGGCCTACTCAATGACTTAATTTAACCTCCATCAGCTTTTTAAACACCTATTTCTAAATATAATCACGTCCTGAGGTTCTAAGGGTCAGGACTTCAACATGTGAGTTTGGGGGGAACACACTGAGCCTATATCCCTGGCAAACAGAATTCAGTTAACATCAGAAAGTTTCCAGAATGTATATGCTGCTTGAAATCGTTCACCAAGTGAGTGTTACTGAATTTGTTATAAACTAGAAGGAAAAAAAATCAATCTTCCCTTCGGACATATTTTTCTCAGCAGTTTGATCTTTCCTTTTAATCAAGTCAAAGTATTTTAGAGATTTGGGGGTCTTTGTTCTTTTTCTAAAAGTAAAATCAATGAAATTAATAGGGTGAAATAGGGTAAGTCTACTGAATGAGAAAAATCTAATTACAAGGCTGATTTTTTCCCCCTGCATATTACTTTCCTAATTTGGCTTTCTCTGCATATTTTACTTAGAAGCATTTCAAGTTAACATTTCACAACGTTGACATCTAAAATGTTGAAAAGTGATCTTGGGATGTGTCTCGTCTAGATTTTTATTGTTACCATATTATGAGCTGCCAGGTTGAACCTGTTCCTCCTTAATCTGCCATTTGCCTGTGCTACTCGCATATTCAGGGCCTGCCAATGTTTTGCGATCCAAAGATGTGAAGGAAAATAATGGCTGCTCTCCTACTCTTAAACTCCAACTCTTAAGGTTAACTTTGACTCCAGGTAAAGCACAAATTCCCTGGGAGGGTTACATTAAGTTATGACACTTTAACCTGACTAAAAGCTCTAATTAGGGGAAAGAAAAGAAAAAAAAGGCAATGGGGCCCTGAAATGAGAGGCATGGAGCACAAAAGACAAACACCCTGCTGACAATGTTGGCCAGGGCCAGCGCTTCATTTGGAATGCTTGGGTGAGGCCCATAATGAGAACTCTCATGCTCTTCTCTGATGGGAAAGAGTGGCTCATTGAATTCTTATGTAACAAACTGCTACAAGCATAGAGGCTTAAAAAGATACTACTTATGATTTCACAGTTCTGTGGGTCAGAAGTCCAGCCGGACTTGATGGGGCTTTTGGCTTATGGTTTCATGAGGTATAGAGCTCAAGGTGTTAGGTGGGTTGGGTTTTTCTCTGGAGGCTTTAGGAAGAATCTGCTTTCAAGCTGCCATGTTTTTGGCAACAGTGGTTCTTTGTGATTGTAGGTCAGAAGTTCCTGTTTCCTTGCAGGTTGTCAGCTGGGGGTTGCCCTCAGTTACTGGGGGCTGTTCCCATTACCCTCTGGCTCTGCTCTCTCTGTCTTGAAAGCAGTAATGTTGGATCAAGTCCTTTTCACTATCTGAGTCTCTCTGATTTTCCTTCCTCCTTCCTTTTCTCTCAGCAGCTAGAGAAAGGTCACTGCAATTTCTTTTTTCTTTCTTTCTTCCTTCCTTCCTTTCTTCCTTCCTTCCCCTTCCTTCCTTCCTTCCTTCCTTCCTTCCTTCCTTCCTTCCTTCCTTCCTTCCTTTCTTTCTTTCTTTCTTTCTTTCTTTCTTTCTTTCTTTCTTTCTCCTTACTTCCTCTCTCTTTTCTCTCTCTCCCTCTCTTTCTTTCTATTTATTTATATTGTTTACACTATTATGGACTTCCTCTATTTCCCCACCTTTGCTTCCCTGTACCTGCTTTTAAAGGCTAACATGAGTAGACTACACAAATCCAGAAAATTGCCATATTGTAAGGTTAATTACAATGGCATAATCCTTTTATAGCTGTACCTAGGTTGATGTTTGAGTGAGTAACCTGGGGATAGTAATTTTCTTGGGAGGGGGGCAGTTTTTTAATTTTGCCTGCTCTGCTCCTCCTTGTCACCCCTTGGACCAGCAGAAAGCATCCTGTCCTCTACGTCCTGTCCATCTTGTGCCTGAAATCACCAGGGAAGTACAGAGTTAATCTTGGGTTGCTCATAGAGCTCTAGAATGTAGTCATTTGTGTTTCTTGTTCTAATTCTTTATTATTATTATTTTTAATTGTTGTTCAAGTACAATTGTCTCCATTTTTCTGCCACCACTGAACCCCACCTCCCATCTTCAATTCTGACCCTCTTTAGCTTTGGCCATGGGTCTTCTTAAAATTTTATTTTTCAGTTACAGTTTACATTCAGTATTATTATTTATTAGTTTCTTCAGAGTTTACTTTGTGAAAAATCAGTTCATAGTGCATTTAATTTTCTCTTTTAAGACAACTGCATGGCACATGAACCTATGCTCTGTGATTCAAGGCCTCAGGACCACCCTGTTGACCAGGACTGGACTTGTGTATGGAGGCAGTTGGAGTTGCTTCACCATGTGTTTGAGAGGCTCAAGTGTGTCACTGGGATTTGCATCTGGTACTGCCCATCCCTCCCAAAAAATATTTGACAAATTGCAATTCAGACTCTCTTTTCCGAGCTTCCAGTTTCCCACTACTCCATAAATAAAGCCTTCCCACTATGGTCAGACGCAGCCCTTACAGTGTTCTTAAACTGAGCCCACGTCTGCTTCACATTGCTTTCAGTTCTGGCACTACACGGAATGGACCACTCCAACATTTTTTTTCTTATTAGATTTTATGTTTTGCTATTATTTTCTCTGCTAGGAAGCAGCATATGTCTCAGTCAGCTTAGATTCAGAGCATGACCTCCCTTTCAAACTAAAATAAATACTGCCCTTCTTAGACTTTTTCCTTCTTCACATCTGCCCTGGAAATTCTTTCAATGCATATTTCTGATGGAGAATTGCAGGGTCTGTGTATTCCAGGAAGTAGCAGCTGATGCATATCCTGAGCCCCTGAAAACCCGTTCAGTGCACAGGGGGGAGTGTATTCCGCTGAGCTGGCTGAGTTTTCTGTTCACCTTTCAAAATTGGAGCATACTGTGCTTTGAGCAGAGGCTGTGAGAAATACACCTGGTGGTATGGCCAGTGGGCCTTGTGATGATCTAACATCTTCCTATGCAGAAGCCTTCTGAGATGGCAGAAAACCAGAGATCTTCATTGTGAAGAAGCACCAACTTACATTTTTGTGTAGAATGAGGTTGAGTCTGTGAACCACAGGCTGTGGTGACCTGGGAGGTTTTCATGCTTATTTTCATCACAAAGAAGCCTTGAAATATTTTAAGTATATCTAGCATTTTGTGTACTCTAAACTCATTGTAGTTAGAGTGAATGCTGTATATTTCAGATACAATCAGGGCAGAGATGTCATCCAATCATGTTCCACATGTGAGCAGCTGTCAGCTGATGTTTCCAGCTGGGTGTTGAGTTTAAATTCTTTTCATGCCCCTTTGAACATTCCACAGGCAATTCAATGCCACCCCCCCCCCCAAGATTTTGTGTATTCCTGGGAGTTCTCTTCTCACTTCTGATTTAGAATCCCTATCTTCCTGGACCCTCATTCTCCTTCAATCTCATTTCCCATGACGATTTTGTTTCTTCTGCTCTCTGCCTATCAAGCTGTAAAACGTAGCATCCCCCTTGCTTTTCGCCTAAACCATCCATACAAGACATTGAAAAATGTCACAGATTTTACAGGAGCCTTGGGAGGGGAGAAGATGACTTATAGTAAAATGTTAATGATTTTAATTAGACTATTAGTTATCCCCATCGTTAAAAGTCCTTCAGTTACCCTGTCATTTGGGAAATCTGACTGGTCACTTTCCTGTGGAGCCAACCTCCTGCCCTATTTCTTTGATATTTCTCTCTCCTTTCTCATCTCCCCACTCCCTCCCTTCTTTAAGTCCCCCAATTTGCAAAAACTAGTAGCTGTCAATTTGATCCATTGTCATCTTCTAAACCATGGTGTACTATACTCAAAGGGGCTTTCCTCATCACTGCTCTGTGTCTATAGAATACGCCCAAACACAGATAATTCCCTACTGTGAACTCATCAGATGAATTATTTCATCTGCTACAAGTTACTTCACGTCTGAAGGGGATTTATTGGAAAGTAGTGGTTGCTGGTGCTGCAGTAGTGGGTGCGCTGGTCCCGCTGTGGATCAGGAGCTCCTTAGGGCGGAGACCTGCCATGTCATTACCTGCACACGTGTGGCTTTTCATGACTCCCAGGGACATTGGCCAACGTTCTGTTTCCTGATCTGTGCGGTGGTTATATGTGTGTGTTCGCTTTGTGATAATTACTTGAGCTGTACACTTATGAGTTAATCACTCTTCTATATAGATTTCAATACATATGATTTTTAAGAAGTGGCTTACATCACATGGCACAGTTATTATGTGATGGGCTTAAGTCTGTGGACTCCCAGGGAGCAGCTTCCCTCAAACTCAGTTGCTTCTGCAAAGGCTGAGGTGGGTTGGCTGCTTCCAACAAAGATGTGGGGCTGGGTGCAAAGGAAATAAAGTTCGTATTGTCTTCCTATGTCTATTCTCTCTGCTCACCCACGTGACCACCTGAACTTCCCCTTCAGAGCCCCATGACCAAGTGTGTTCTTTGCTACCAGACACCTTTGCTCACATCCAATTCTTCAGTAAGTGAAAGTTTTCATTTCTTCTCTCTAGAGCAATTTTTTAGGGGTAGTCCCCATCTCCCCCAGTTTATAGCAGGATAAGTTTAGAGTCTCTGGTTGGGGAGTTCAGGGTTGAGGGGAAGGGTGTGATCTCTAGAGACTGCTACCTGCTCCACCGAGATGGGGGTTCTCAAACTTGACTGCACTTGAATCATCTGGGCAGTTTTAGAAACTGCAGAGCCTGGGCCCCATCTCTCCCACCCCCTAGAAGACTTTATTTAATTGGTCTGGGCAGATAGGTTTTAAACCTCCCCAGCTAATTCTAACTTATGGCCAAAGTCACAGCCCCTGATCCTGATTTATTTGACAGAACCTGCTAAACCATGAAGGTCTTAGCTGAAAATGGGAAACAAGATGCTAAGATGTAACATCTGATTTTTAGCTCATTTTGGGGTGAATCCTCCTGTTGCATATGCTAGAGATTCAGAGTCTTGCTATGTCTATCATGCAATGATTATTCCCCACTTCTGTTGAATCTCCACATACAGCCCAAATTAACTTCAGTAGCTTATAGCAGATGTAGACACTGGTACTGTATCCCTTAAAAATTTTTTTTAATTCAAAGTTTTTAAAAAGATTTTATTTTTAGAGAGCAGAAGGGAGGGAGAAAGAGGGGGAGAGAAACATCAGTGTGTGGTTGCCTCTCACATGCCCTCTACTGGGGACCTGGCCCACAACCCAGACATATGTCCTGACTGGGAACTGAACTGGTGACCCTTTGGTTCATAGGCTGGCACCCAAACCACTGAGCCACACCAGCCAGGGCTCTTCTTTCTTCTACATTGTTTTCTAGTGGCTACATTGTCCACTTATCACCCAGAGGCTCAATTGCCTCTTCAGCAGTGATGTCTATCTCTTGTGTCAGATGTGTGATTCCTTTGCTCATCACAAACATATCAAGTTTCAAACTTCACCAGCCCCTCACCATGTCCTCAGGGGTCATTGCAGACTCAGAGAAGATTGAAGGTCTTTTCTGTGTATTTCTCTCCTTGGTTTTTAGGCTTATCTACGGAGCCAAGGCTCACAGCCTTCACACAGCCATGCTGGCCACCTGTCCCCACTCTGCCTCCCACTCTCTCCCTGCCCCCAGACCAACTTGGCTTCTGGTACTCCATGGGGACTTTCTCTCTTCTCTTTTTCCTCCTTCCTCATCCCACCCCCAAATCTTCTCACATACTTTGGAAGAACTATGCTCTTCCTTCTAAGACTGGCCTATCCTATAAACACGTCTTCTGAAAAGCCATGGCATATTCTCCCAGAGGAAACTGACTTTCTTTCCTACATGTTCTTGACACAGACTGTTGCTTCATCATCCTACTTACTACAGGCTGCTCTGAAGCCAAAGTTTAGTGAGCCTTTACATTGTTGCTCATGTAACTATTAGTACAGTATAATTAGTACTACAGTGCTATGAACACAGGTGCCATTGTGCTAAGCTTCTTACTATTATTTATCTCATTTCTTCCTCTCAACAGTTCTATCAGGTGGGTACTGTTACTAGCTCTCTTTTAGATATGAGAAAACTGAGGATTAGAAATTAAGGGGGTGCAGATATGGGGTTTTAACCCAGTCTTCACTTGTTTACCTCACTGGCCTGGGATATCATAGGACACAGGAAATGCATATTTATCAGATTCATGAATACATGTTTGTATCCACTAGAGCTCTCAGTATGACAGTTTTTGCATGGCATTATACCCTTGTTTCTGAATATGCATAAGTTTATTGGATTGGCTTCTTTGACTTATGTAAATGAAAAACACGCAGTTGTGGGAAAATGCAGTGATCAACAGCGCCAGTGAATATGTGCTTGTTTAAATTTAAAACATACAGTTTTGATCACTGGAAACAATGCTGCCTTTAAGGTGTATGGGATCAAGCAAAAGCTCTGGGGAGTTCTTACCTAGATAAACAGCTGTGCCACCCTAAATCAGCATGTCAACTCCATTCTGGCAGCCCAATCTCGTGCAATTCCACTAACAGAGCCTACACAGTGGGAATACTCCGGTCTAAATGGGAACTGGATCCCAGATGGGACCCGTTTTGGTTCAGGTTGCCTCTTCTAGCTGCTCTGAGCTGGCCTTACAGTTCCAGCCAGTGGAATAAGACAGAAATTATAGAGGGAGGTGCTCTAAAGCACTGAGATCTGCAGGTTCCAGCCAGGTTCCTATTTGTCTGGGTCTAAAGTGTGATACTTACGGAAATACACAATAGGCAAATAATGGTTAAGATAATTGCAATAGAAGCCTTGGTAGGCATATACCAAACTCTATATTCCATGGGTGTTTAATAAATCTGAAAGTATTTTGGCTTTGTACAAATTACTCTTGAGCTCTACATTTAATCAATTTTTCACTTTCTCACTTGTTAGTTCTGTGATTCTGTTTCTCACTTGTAAGGTCTCTGAATCTGTTCTCTGCACACAATGGGCAGTGATGGCACCCTGCCAGGGTCCTGTACAGAAACGCTATTATAATTATAACAGCCTGCATTTCTTGAATTCTTATTGTGCGCCGGACACGATTCTAAATGTGTTACATGGCTTAATTTATTTACACACCTCACAACAACATTTTGAGGTGGGTTTTTTAATTCTCTTTTTATAGATGAGAAAATGAGGCACGGAGAGGTACCCCATTTGGACCTGTGAGTCCAATGCCAGAATTTAAGCACAAAACTGTCTTACCATGTCCCCTGGCTCAGCTCTTCTCAAGCCCGGCTGCATGGTCGAATTGTTTGAGGCACTTGAGAAAAGTGCCAATAACTGGACATCATTCCCTCCCCCAGAAATTCCAATTTAATTGGCGCAGGCATCGATCCTCTTCACAGCTCCCCAGGCAATTCTCACAGCAGCCAGGCTGAGAACTAATAAAGAAGAGGCTTGCGGTGAACTTGTATTGAATCTCAATCAGGGTGACTCAACCTTGACAGCACCAAATGAGTAAATGCGCCCGAGTGCACTTCAGAACTATTTCACACATATAAGAAATTCTATGTGATGTTTATTAAGCTGGTACTTACCCATAGTCTTCTTTGTTCATACCACTGACTAGAGAAACGAATATGTACAGAGAGTATCTCTTAAGCAGGAGAGAGTCGGGGTGGGAAAGGCGGGGGTAGACAGGGATTGTGGAGATGGTCTGCTGCAGAGAGGGGGAGTACTGTCTCACTGATCATGCTAAGAATCGCCAGGACATGGAAATAATAAAAAGTAGCCTGATTTTGCTGGTTTTATAATTATTTTAAAATTCTGTACACAATCATCCAACCCCATGGGTATGCTACAGTTTGGTGTGTCACTGCTATTGCTTTGAAGTATATCATCAAAATTATAAATTGTGTGTGTATATATGTATGTGTGTGTATAGTTATTTACCATCAGTATATATAAGTAATGTACACTATATATGCTATAATATATATTTTTATATACCGTATAAGATATATACTATAGATCTATAAATACAAACTTAAATTTATACATATTATTTATATATTTATACTCAATAAATATATGAATAAAGTTATATAAAAATACTTCTCATAACAATCTTTTGAGGAAAGTATAATGATCCCCATTTTACAAATGAAGTACTTGGTACAGAATTTAAGTCACTTGCCCCGTGCTAGGAAGCTAGTAATATGTAGAAAACATTTCCTATGTGATTTACTGACATTATTTCTGTTTATTCTTGTAATATTCTTATGAAGAAGTACTATTCTTAGTCTTTTTTTTTAAATAAAAGGCATAGAGAAAAACAAAAGGAATCCAAGTGACAGAATGTCCAAAAGTTGTTTCTGACCTCTCCCAACTAGGAAGCGGTTGCGGCAGAACTTGGCCTACGGTGGTCTGCTTTGGACACTGTTCCTCAGCTTGTGTGCCAACCTGCCTCTCGTGCTATGTACATAGCCAAAGTCCAAAGTCCAATTTGTTTCCTCGGTGTACTGCTCTCTCTTCTTAATCTTTTCTGCTTTCCTGTTTGATTCTTCCCACCTTGTTTTCAACTTCCAGATCCCTATTGACTGAAAAAAAAAAACCAAACCCTAAAACACTAGCATGTGTCACTCTAAAATATGTCACTTTGGCATAAGAAATAGTTTGACTAAAGGCAATTAAGAAGCAGATACAAGAAAAGCTCTCTGTCCTCTCTTATTTGCCCAAAAGCAGAACATACGTTTTCAAAAATGTCTCTCTTCCTCTTCCTACCAGGAAAGACAAAAGTTAATTGCAGGAGGAGATAACTTTAGATTCTTATCAGTGTGGCCATGGCACCAGAGGAATCTGTGTAACAAGCTACTAACCAGCCTTCACCTACTGTGTTTTCCATATATTTACCTTTCCACACTTTGTGGTTCTTGGAAGCCTATAAACCTTCCTTCATTTTGCCGTGTCTCTACAAATTTGTTCTTTGTTCAAGATGCTATATGAGCCTAGATTCTAAGCCACGGTTCTGAGTGAATTTCTCCTGAGTTTCTCCCAAGTATAGATGAGATACACATGTTAATAAACTAGTTGTTTTTTCTCTGGTTAATGTGTTTTACGTCCAACCTCTCTCATAACCCTTCTCTATCTCACTGGGTCCATCTTTGCTTGACCACAGTCCTAAACTCTGTCAAAAAGGATTACAGTACAAGGAAGAATTTGAAAGTACATTTGGTGGCTATGTGACCTTGGAGAAGTTAGCAAACCTTCCTCCTATACTCTTTCTTCTGTAAAGTGAGAATAATGTTAAGGTTCCGAAAGAGGGCTTGAGGAAGAAAAGTGTGGTAGACAAGCAGTCATCATTACAGGGATATACTTTCTTGCAGGTGGGGGTGGGTATGCTTATTCTGCCTGTCTTCTTTCTAGATTCAGTGTGAAATAGAGGTTTGGAGTTTGAAGACCTTTTATTTGATCTGTGTTTAAAATTAAAAAGTTAATATGATCATTGCTATCGATTGAACTTTGTCACTACAAAATTTCTATATCAAAGTCCTAACCTGCAACGTGACTGCAGGTGAAGATAGGAGCTTTAAACAGGTAATGAAAGTTACGTGAGGTCATAAGGGTAGGGCTATAATCCCTTATGACTGGTGTCCTTATGAGGGAATGGAAAGACACCAGAAATGCACACACAGAGAAAAGGCCATGCAGAAGACACCCTCTGCAAGCCATGGAGAGAGGCCTCAGGAGGAAATAAACCTGTTGGTTTCTTGCTCTTGGACTTCTAGACCCCCAAAATGTGAAAAAGTGAATTTCTGTTGTTTAAGTCACTCAGTCTGTGGAGTTTTGTTATGGCAGACCGAGCAAATGAATCCAGTCGCTTTCATACTGCAAAACCGATTCCAAGGCAATTGTTTCTGAGTGTGTTCATTCCATCTTGATTCAGCAGAAGCATGTATGTGAGGAACATTCAAGGCCAGGCTTGGCCATTGCCAAGGTGATTCTCATCATTTTATCATAGGAAAGAGATCCCCTTAATTTGCATGTGAAGAATTTTTATCATTAATAACCCAAGCTACAGAAACAGCTTTCATCTTTCTGGGAAAAAATAGTTTTCTCTTTGTATAACACCCTGGTCTTTTGTGTCTTTTAAGGGACCTGATCCATTAAAGAGACTTTAATGTTTGTCCCAGTTTCATTTTTGTTTTTAAACCTCTCTGCCTAGCATGGACACTCAGCCTATGCCATCGTCTCTCTCTTAATTGGACTTGATGTTGAGTGACAGATCAAAAGCTCTTAAATTAGTAACAATGGCAAATTGTCCTCAGATGGCGCTTGTACATAAAAGAAAACACTTTTATTAAGCAAATGTTATGTCATCAAGAAACCTATTAATAGCTCTTCCAGTGATCATAGCTGTGTAATTTCTTTCATCACTGTTAATAAGCAGCACAGTTATAATTGCATATGGAGCTTAATTAAAATCTTCTATCCTATTAATGAGCGTCCATGCTTCAGATCTCCCATCAGGTGGTCTGCAAAACTTAGACCATATTTCTTGAGGTCCATGTTCCTAGAAGACATGAGAAAGTATGGATAGAAATGATCAGGTTGGATAATAAAATTCAAAAAGGTGCAATGACTAGTCATTGGATATTAGAGGTAGAATTGGCCTTACACATTCTTTACACTAATTTCAGTATTTTAAGCTGTTTTTTTATAAATTTTATTTTTCAATTACAGTTGATATTTATTATTATTTTATATTAGTTTCAAGTGTGCAGCATAGTAGTTAGACCATAGTGAGTTTCGTTTTACATATTTGTATCTCTTACATATAATATAAATAATAAAGAAAAAATGTCTACGTTCTAAGTAAATGAACCCTGTACTTGGCAAGTAAACCTCTCTCCTCAGTAAATATACTCTTTCCATTTTTACATCTCTTACCACCTGCTCCCATACACACTGTGGCACAGACTAGCCAGACCCACCCTGTGCTTCTCCTGAGCGCTGACCTGCATGACTTCCAAGTCTCTTTGTCTTGGGTCAGCCAGGGCCCATGGGGCTCGTACTTGTCAATGTCCTTATGCAGAAGCTCTGTCACTTTTAATCAGAGACAGTCAATTTAAGACGGTGGTCTTCTTTCTTCACCCCTCGTTTCCTTCATCTATATTTTGGGAAGTAATGGAACCATGATGGGAAGGATGCTGGACCACCAGCTAACTGGTGGAGCTGAGATCATCCATCAGTGCCTATGGACTAAAGTTGGACTGTGATGGAATGAGAATTTAAGCTTTACTAATATCAGCTACTGAGATTATTTTTATGGCACTTAACCTACCCTCATACATAAATCTTATCAAATTTCATAGGTAGTGATAACTTTTTTATTTTACTTAAAAATGTTTGACATCACTGGATTTAGGATTTCTACATACCATATAGTCTCCCATGTGGCACAGAGTTATGATTTTAATGTGTGAATAGTGTTCTGTGTTAAGTGAGGTGCCGAATTAACCATCACCATTTTTCAAATATTGTGTAGGTCATTTCCTGTGTTTCCTCTTTAGGGAATAGCCTCACAAATATACCATATTTTCTTAGAATTATGTTGGCAAAATTTTTAATAGTAATTTGTTAGTTTACATTGCCCCTAGCCATTATAAGGGTACAAATTATAACCAACCTTTCTGAAATTGAGAACTTACTTATTCTTTTAAAATTTGCTTGGCATTAAGTGATACTTAATATGTAAACATATTATATATAAGGTTTTTACACATAAACACATTATATTTAAACACTGTGTATACTTTATATAACTACTACATATACACACACACTTTAATAACTGGTGAATTTTATATTTTTCATGTATGTTTTCTTACATAAATGTTGGGGACCACTCTGCCTGGTTTCAGGAATTGTAACTACCTCCCATGGCTAAGGATGAGCAAGTGACCTCTGGAATGCAAAGGCTTGTCTCTAGTAGCGAATGCTGCCTCAGTTTCCTCTCCTTGCCCCCAAAGCATGATCAGAAGTCCATGAGAGGTAAGTCTCCTCACAGAGAGAGGGGCAACCTAAGCCAGACTCAATCACTTGGGAGACAATCATGGAAGGATTCAGTGGGGGGGGGGCTGCAACAAACAGGGAGCAATAGACTCTTGCCCCCCCCAGCTATGTGACACAGCCCGAGTCCCCATGTCCTCTGGGAGAAGCACTTCCTGGCTCTAATCCACTTAAGCCTGAAAACCTGATGCGGAGGGGTGCAGCTCCTTGCCTTGCTAGAGCAGTTCTGGGGAGAAATCTGGCATAAGAAAGAATTCCTAAAAAATCCTGTGAAACCTGCTTTGCTAAGGGTGCTTTCATTCACATGTTAAGGGTCCGAGCAGGAAACCTTAAAGTTTCTGCAAAACCCCCTTCGTGATGGACTCTGACTCAGACTAAGTCCTCAGAATTCTTTGAAATGTTATCTACTGTTTGATACTTGCTGCCCTGTATTCCTGTGTATTACAACCCAATAAAAGCCCCTGGAGGAAGGGGCTCCTGGCTTTTTTCCTCTGAGAAACTCAGGGGGCTCCTGGCCACCTCTCCTCCCCAAGCAGATCATGTCTTGGTAGTGTTTACTTTCATCCATGGCAGATGGGAGGACTTGAGGGCAAAGTCACCCCCACACATAAATATGTTAGCTCCTTTCACATGGGGAATTTAATTCTGCCCATTGCACAAGACCCTGCACATGACCCTTCAGTTTAACAGAGGACACACCTGAGAGTTGAGGTGATTATTGAGGAAGTTAATGTTGAGATAATGACTGAGTATCAGAATATAGATTTCATAGTTCAAATACAGGGATTTTCTATTATAGCAAAACTTCCATATTTATGAAATATGGCATGTCATTCTGGGCCCTGTGACTGTCATCGTGGAAAGAATGATCATGACATAAATAAAACATGTATCTCACCCTATTTCATTCCTTGTCACTTAATAGACAACGTGAATTCAATAAAGGCCTCCAGGTACCTGCTGGTGCATAGTCCTGGAAGCTCAGATATTGTGGTTAAGCTCACCCCAGCCACGGGTAGAGTCAAGCACAACAGCCTATTTCACAGCCTTCTGGGCCTTGTCTATATGACATAGGGATGAATGAATTCTAGATGAGTGATTTAGTATTAGTAACCGAATGGTTTATTATTTGAAATGGCAGAAAAAAGAGCAGAGGCACATGATATTTGAGCAATAGTAAGTCATCCTGAGCAGAGAGTATCTAGAAGAAAAAGACAATGCTGGAAAGACAAGTTAGAGCTGGTGCAGCTCAATTCAGTTAGTAAGTATCAAGTTCCTACTATGTGCCAGGTGCTGCCATTGATACTACATAGGTTGGTTGGGAAGCAAACCTGGAACTATACCTACAAAGATTTTAATGTGCTATCTGGTGCATAGTGTACCCACTAAAAGGCTATTTATTATTATTATTTTTAAACAGACTTTACTTATCTATTTTTAGAGAGAGGGGAAGGGAGGGAAAAAGGGGAAGAGAAACATCAATGTGTGGTTGCCTCTTATATGCCCCCTACTGGGGACTTGGCTCACAACCCAGGCATATGCCCTGGTCTAGAATTGAATTGGCAACCCTTTCATTCCCAGGCTGGCAGTCAGTCCACTGAACCACACCAGCCAGGGCCTAGTTATTATTTTTAAAGTTTCATTAATGAGAAGACCAGCTGTCAAAACAGTCACAATACAGCATGATTAAATACAACAGTAGGAACGCATGCAAGATACAGTTAGTCTAGAAGAGACCTGGGGACATAGTTAACCTGAAAGTAGATTGAATTATTGATACCAGTTCTTAACCCCTTCTGTGTCCATGGCATTTACCATAGAAATGTATGCAGTTCTTTTCATCTCCACAAGAAAATTATACTTTCTTGTGCCTTGACTGTGCTATTGGCCTTGACCAACAAATGTTAGTAAACAAGGCAAACGGAAGCTTGAATTGTGCTTGTGTACATGTGCACTCTTACTAAGCCACGTGAAGAACACGTCCTGGTAACCTGATTGCCTCAGAGGGAAGATGAGAGACACATATATGAGGTCTGTCCAGAAGGTATCCAGCCATGTAATATGAAAAATAGAGACATTTATTGATGAACATACAAGATACAAAAAATATTATATGCGGGATAATGATACCTCAGTCCCCTTCAAAGTAGGCACCTTGGGACCTCACACAGTTCTCCCAGTCACTATCAGCTGCCCTGTCATGTTTTCCTGAATCTCATCAATGGTCTGAAATCTCTTCCCTTTCAAAGGTGATTTTAGTTTTGGGAAAAGCCAGAAGCCACAGGGTGTCAAATCTGGGCTGTAGGGGGGCTGAGTCACCTGGGTGATTTGCTGATGTTTCACAAAAAAACTGCACAAGACATGATGCAGGAGCAGGTGCATTATGGTAATGAAGCTGCCAATCTCCAGTTGCCCACAGCTTCAATTTTCTGATCATCCGAATAGTTTCCACAGAAGAATGTTAAAGGGTAACACAAAATTTAATGCAGATTCATTGTTCTACATGCTCAGTCATTTTGAATGCAACAGCCACACACTACACATGCTCACTCTACAGCATATACTGCCCCACTCACTAGTACAGTGAAGTCGTCATTGTTCACATATGCACATTCCAGTCCACTCTCCTTGCCTGCCAGGTTACATCGATGTCACGAAAACTTTCTCATCATATTAACAATGGTGGGAGTTTTTAAGGACACACCTAATTGTATACATGGAGCTGACAAAGACCCACAGATCTGGGGCTTGAAGCAGAGTTAGCACTCTAAACCCAGCTTGGGTCAGTCAACCCCCAAACCCATGAGAAAGAAATAAACACTCATTGTTTTCTGCTAATTGGATGTGGAATTAGCGATGTTTGATGGATAGAGAGTTGAATGTTCAAGGATGATCTTTCATAAGGAGTCATTTGTAAATTGGGTTTTGAAGAAGAAATAGAAATTTACCAGGAGAAAATAGGGTAAGGATATTCCAGAAGATAAAATATGAAGGAGAGTAATACAGAAGTACTTAATAACATGATTTAGCACTTTATAGTATTCGGGCTCTAACTGACGCAGATAGGTGTAATGCATGATGGGAGAAAAGCCAGTAGACACAATAAACAAGAAAGCCAGTATACTATAGAAAAGAGGCTTCATGACTCTAAAAAGTAAAAGAAAATTAAAATAGTGTCTATTTCCCCCAAAGAAGATAATCCAGTGTAACAATAATTAAAATGATAGGCTTTCGAAAGCAGAAGCAGAAAAAAATCACAAAATAAAATAGAGATAATTCTCCTTAGTTTCATACCAAAATTGTTTTTAAACAGTTGAATTGCGCAATAGTCTTTTTGGCTTCTACCTATAAAAGTCCTTCCTATGACCAATCGTTTCCTATCACAAAGCCTGCCTCCCACCTTTCACTTTATTCTGCATATAGTCATGAGCTTTTCTCTTTAGACCTCATAGGGTTCTTTTTATTCTTTTAAAGATTTTATTTCTTTATCTTTAGAGGGGAAGGGAAGGTGAGAGAGAGAGAAATATCAATTATGGTTGCCTTGCGTGGGTCCCCTGCTGGGAACTGGCCTGCAACCCAGGCATGTGCCCTGACTGGGAATGAAACTGAGATGCTCTGGTTCACAGGCCCGCACTCAATCCACTGAGCTACACCAGCCAGGGTATCATAGGGTTCTTAAACAGACCTTCCTCCTTTCTTATTTGTTATAGGGTAAAGATTATTGGACAGGTCCCAGCCTGTTGTCCTGCTAAGCCAATGATTTATTTTGAGTCCTTGGACAAGTTCTTTTATTGAACTGAGTATCACTTACTCATCTGTAAAATCAGAAGTTTTGATTGGGTAATCTATAACACGCCACTTGGCATTGATATTAACGCATCTATCCATCTAACAAATATTTCTTGCGTCTACTACGTGCCTAACAATGTCCTGGATCTTGTTCTCCTTTTGCAAGGAAAAGACGGTCAATAAACAAACTGACAAATGAGAGCAATGCCTGATATTGGTAAATGTTTTGCTGAAAAATAAAATGTGATGTGATGTAATTAATAGTGATTTGGTGGCTCTTCTGCATTAAGTGGATAATAAGACATGGTCTCTCTGAGGAGGTGAGATTGCAGTTAAAAATGAAATGACAAAAGGGGCCAGTTTTGACAGGATGGGGAAATATGTTTATACTGACTTACAACTCTAATGAATTTATTCTATGAATATGGGGGATGGTGGGACCAGGTTATGAAGGGCCATCACTGAATTGTCAAATAGCTTATATTACTACATGGTTGGATAGTTCTAAACAGACTGCTCAAAAGATCAAATTGCGTGTGTGTGGGCAGGAGGCCTAGGGTATGCACTCAGGTCAAACTACAAAGAGGGTAGAACCTGAGCCTCAGATGAAAAAAGTATAAATTCTACCACTAGGGTGCAGTCTAATCACCTGGAATATAGAAGGAGCACTGGAGAGCATCCGGCCCAACCCCCTTATTCTTAGGAACATTGAAGTTCAGAGAGGTAGAGTGATTTGCCCAAAGTCGTGTATCCAATTCTTAAGAATCATGAACTTAAGTAAATCATGAATCAAGTCTTTGATAGGACTTACAGATTTGAGGTGGAGCAGGGAGAGCAGGTGCCAATGCTGATTGCTACAGCTGGCTGGTGGGTAAAGTCGCCTGTTGTTACTGAATTTCACTCGTTCTCCATTTTCAGGTTCCATTTGGATAGAGTAGGATCATTGTAACACTGACACTCACAAACTCAATTGAAAGCCCTAAAAAGAAAAAAGAGGAAAAAAAAGAAAAAAAAAACCCAGGCCAGCCTGCTTACTCCTATAGAGCAGCCTAATTCCCATTTGGCTTAGCAGATCTGAGTCCTAGACCTGATTTGTGACTAATTAGGGGAAATATTATGTAGCAGCAGAAAAATGCCACACTCTTAGAATGACAGTTGGAGACCCTGTGTTCATTCCCTATGGCCGCCTTCAATCATTTGTTCCCCGGCCTGGAAAATGATCACATCACTCGCCTTCCCTTCCACGTGTGGTTATCAAGAGTTAAGTAGAGACCTCAGGATAGTGTTCTGTATATTAAACAATAAATGTAAAGGATGATTGGATTTTTACTAGTTAAATTATTAATTAGCTGTGTTGCTTCGCTCTTTTGGGTCACAGCATACCAGTTTTGTGGCCTTTTTTCTTATTTTTTTAAGGAGTGAATTAGATTAAATAAACCTGTAGGTCCCTTCTAGCTATAACAGCCCATGATTTTATAGCAAAATAATAGCCTTAAATCTTTAGAAATTGTCCTCTAGTACTTTCTTTGCTATGGGGTTTGCCACTGGCCACCTTACACATCCTGCAATATCAAAGGGAAAATTTATGACTGGGAAATTGCCTGACTTAGTTACCACATATGCAAAATTCTAAGGAGCTGGAGTGGGTGTAGGACCTCATAGCATCCACCTTTGGAGCTGACTGTCACACAACTACAATTTCTCAATTTATATTGAAAACATAGCTAATCAGATAGTTGTATGATACCTCTTGCAGCACCACCTCGTAAACCACTCGATGAACCATACATGTAACTGGGTTTACACTGTAAATTCCTACGAGTTCATGGTCACAGATAACCTCACAAGGTTCTCAGGGCAGGGTTCTGCAATTGGATAATTGCTTCCTGCATAGTAGAGTAAACTCATTAGGAGCCCGTGAGAAACTAACACTTATTCTGAAGGGAAAGATTAATTGGCCAATACCCTAGATATTTCCAAAGATAATGGGCACCCTGATGCTAGCAGCTCTCAATTTTTTTTGTCAGTTATTCATGTTTGTGAATCAAAATACAGTAAAGACCTTTTTCAGTTACTCCATTTGAAAAGGAGGGGGAAATCACCTTTGTTTAATTGTAAAGAACTTCTACTGTACAAGAAAATATTGGGAGAAATTATGTATCTATATCTTAACAATGGGGTGATGTGCAATCTTCCTTGTAAAATATGTATATGTTAAAATCTGGTTATTTGAAAATTATCAGGGAAAATCCTGACAAACATGTGTGCTACTTTGCATTGTAGATTTAACAAAATATCCAATGAGAAACTAAGTTAATCATGATAAAATAAAACTCACAGTATTTCAAAGTTGGAAAGCAAGAACATCAGCAAATGAAAACCGTGACCTACCAGAGACAGCATTGATGATGCATTGACATTGTACTATTTTATTATTAAAGATCTTCATGAATAAATTGACATTAGGATCTTCACAGTATTCCCAACAATTGTAGAGCAGGAAGACTTAGTAGAATACAGAATTATATTTACTAGAAAACTTTTGCAATACCCTGGTTCTCATTTAAACACCCAGTTCTATTTACCCCTACTAGCTAACTTAGAAGGTCAGTAGTCATATGTCATCATCATTGCAAACACGAGCTTCCTAGAGAGACAGCTGCCTCAGAACCGAGGAAAGTTTGTAAACCCAGGAGGAGGATGTCATGGGCCCTGTTGCTAATGAATGGCCTGATGCTTAATAGTTCTTTCATGATTTTTATGTGGAAGCTTTGGTATTCTGTATAAAACTACATTTTCATGTAAAATAGATCATATTCTCTCCAATTGGATCATTTAAAACTAGGAATCGAGGACTCAGTCAAGTACATGCCAAAGATTATGTTTTAAATTTAGTAATTACCTGAGGCAGAGGGAGAAAGGGACTATTACTAATTGCTCACTAAAGATCAGGAATTTTTCTAACTCTTACATATGCTATACTAAACAATCTTTGAGATATTTATTATTGGCCCTGATTTATTGATTAGGAAGCAGAGATTCAGAAAGTGAATTAATTTGTTCAAGTTTATGCAACTAGTAAGTCATGGAGCTGGGATTTGAAGCAGTGTCTTTTAGTCCAAAAGCCTGTTGTTTTCATATTACTGGTGCTACAAAGGTGACAAATATCCTTCCCCAATATGGAGGACACATAATTTCCAAACACTTGTGCCATCAGTATGATATATTTGTCCATAATGTCACCCATGGTCTGGGGACTATAGCAGCCATAAAATGCTGAGCAACGATGAATGGCCAGCATTCAGGTTTAGTAAATGAGGTGAGTTTCTTGAGAAGTTTTTAGAAATAGTATATATCAATTCCAGCCTCTCTACATGACATCACAAGAAAAAAATATTTGTCCCTTTTTTTTTAAAAAGAATTGAAGAAATAGAGAACTTGGTGTCATCAACTACTCCTTTGAAAAAAAGAACAATGAGAGAAACATTTAGTTTCCTGGGAATGTGATGAAGTTTCACAGCCAGCAATATCACGTTTCATCTCCTTAATCCTATAGGTCTATGCCACCCGCGAAGGCCACTGGAGAATTCTGATGCTTTGAGAGCAGAATATCAAAGAGCAGACAATGAATAAGTAATAAAAGTTGGGGGAGTCTTTAGCCACTTTCCTTCTAGCATATGGTGCTTCAGAGGCAGCTCTGCAGTACAGGTGGGTGAAAATAAACCTCTTACTCCTATGAGCATAGCACCAGGAGCTCTGCCAGATAATTTATGTGCATAAGTATCTATAATTATACATGTTCATACATATTCATTTCCATGCTCCTAATTTTAGAGAACAGAGAAGTGAATAAATTGATTAGTAATTTGATTGTATTTGATTCAGCCGGTTCTCTTAAGAGCCTTGAAAAGGTCCTGGAGTAAATTTCAACGAATACAGAATTCAGTTCAGACTGAGACCTTTGGGACTAGTAGATTGACTGTTATGGCATGATCGAGCCATTTATTTATTCAAACATTTTATTTGTTCATTCACTCAACACTTATGTCCTAATATACGTAGGCATTTTATTAGGTATAGAAGACACCAGCATTGATAAGTGATTGGATCTACAATGTTTATCATCTATGCTTATGGAGAAGATAGTCAGGTATCTATTACAGGACAATGTAGCCTAGTGCTAAATGCATACAACACAGGCTGACGCTTCAGGAATGATTTCCTAGAGATGGAGAAAATTGAGCTGTTTTTTGAAGGAGGGTTAAGAGCTACTTGGATGAAGGCATGCCAGTGGGAGGCAGAGCTGTTAAGAGGGGTTCTGGTCCTTTACAGAAACTTTGTACCATTAGGAGGAAGTGGTGGAGAGTGGTTGAAAAAGTTGCGAGTAGGGGTCAGATGGTTACCTCTCCTAAAAACTAGTGCAGGGCCTGCAAGGGTTTTAAGCCAAGCTGTGATACACTAGATTTTCATCTCAGAAAGATCACTTTCTGTAGAGGGAAGATTGGATTGGGCCCAAACTCTGGGCAGAAGGTCGAGTTAGAAAGCTTCTGGAAGAATTCACACATGGAATGATGAAACTCAGAGCTTAGTACATAACAATAGACTGTAAAAAGGAGGAGAAAGGTTGGTAGAAGAAAGGTAAAAATTACACAACTTGGGATATTATGATACATGAGAGGAGATATAAGGGTAAACCACTTTACTGTTTACGCAATTGGGTAATTAGGATACCATTCATGACAAGAACACAGTAGGGAGGAACGTGTGTCCAATTAATTTAGGATCACGGTAAGTTTAAAATGAGAAGTCACAAAACTGGTGTGGAGTTGAGGTTCAGCCACACTATCAGACTCACATGACTATAGGACTGTTTTCAGACTGATGCTCCCTGATCACACTTTCCCTATATTTGGAACACTTTGTCCTTCTCCACCCCCACCCCCCCCCCACACACACACAAGGTTTTACTTCTGTTTTAAGGGTCATCTCAGGCAGTGCTTTCCCTGTGAAGGTTTCTGTTGCCCTTCACAGGGAACCTTCTTACCCTTCCCACCATTGCCCATATCACCCACTCTAAGTCCCATGTCTTTGGTCCTTGTCCCATTGGATTGCCATTATGTGTGCACGTCTGTCTCTCCTGACATCTGTGAGCTCCTTGAGGGCAGGGAGATCTATATCTCATTCACTTTTGTAACCTCAGCTTCTAGCAGGTCTGACACCCAAAGGGTACCCAATAAATCTTTGTTTAATTAAATTCTCTCCCACTTGGCTATTTCCTTGATTCTTTTTCTTATCTGGCATTTCATTCTCACCTAAGATCCATTCAGAGCTTTCCAAGTGAGGCAAGAAGAATTACACAGATTTTGTTCAATTACTTCTGGCTCTCCCCCTGGTGAGTAGTGGAGCAGAACTCAGCACTGTTTCTCAGAGGGAGTGGGAGGAGGGATTCTAAGAGAAACTTTAGGATAGAAAACAACATTCTGCAAGTTCACCATAATTCACTCTTCTGCTCTCTGTTCCCTGGTGTTTTGTGCTTCGCAGGCACATGTAGAGCCAGAGCTGTTAGGAGCAGAGGGAGCTGGATACCTCACAGTTGTCATGCAAGGTCTCTCTTTGAACCTGACCTAGGGAGACTCAGACTCTCAGTATCTATGGCTGGATGGTTATAGCTTGGTGGTAGGCTTCCCTTGGTCAAATTTTGACTTGAGACATTAGTGAGCTATAAGTTGGGAGTCCTAGTCTTCCCTAGATGTCCATGTTGCCCATGGAGATCACCTGAAGAGGAGCCTACTAAGCCCCCAAAACAAAACAAACCCATTCTGAGCCAACACTGGCAGCACCTTGCTTAGCTGCAGCAAGTTGTGTCTACACAAAGCCTAGTCTTGGGTACTTCGTACCTAATGATCAGTTACATAAAGGACTAGACCTAGAGGATTGAGCATGCCCACACTCCGAGTCCCACAAAAGCATTAAATCTGCCAAACCATCCTTTTTCTTGTTGAGTTTAAGCTTTGCAGAGGATTAAGTCATTAGCCAGCTTAGCCTGACAAATTCCCACAGAGAAGCTGCCATCCTGGGATTTTAATTGTGAGCCCTACCTGTTTTGTAGGTGACCCCAAATTATGCCCATTTCTTCTTATACCTTGGTCTCATGGCTAAAGGGTGTTTCTCATAATCATCCTAGACTTCATTGAATGAACTTGTTTTTTTCTTGTGGTAACTGCTTCAGCCTGACACTCTTGATGTACATTTTACCTTCTCAATCTTCACCTGGATGTCTGCAATAGTCTCATACTTTCCCAGATTTTAAAGATTGACAGTACTCTTGGAACTCCATTCTGACTTCAGCATGTCAGCCTCCCATCTCAGGGCTGTTCCTGCAGCTCTATCAGATTAGACCAGTCTCCATTGCACTAAAACTTACACTCTGCTTGCTTGCTCTTCTTGACTACAAGAGCCAGTAGCAGGCTAAGAAGCTAATGTCAATTCTGGCCTCTTTTCCCTAGATATGCAATAGTCACCATTTGATGCTGACTCATTTACTACCCTGGGGTTTGTAGAATGAAGATATAAAGAGAGAGCAGAGGAGTTTGTCCTGGGAGAGAGCCAGGGAAGCTAGGTCTGTGACTTTCTTCTTTCCAAGTTATGCTGGGCAGAAGCCAGAAGCCAAGCCATTTAGCTTAGAAGAGAAATGGAGAACATCCAAATGACTGGCAAAGACTTTGGGACTGCATTGCCAAGACCTAGTAGCCTGGGCATCAGGAAGAAAAGGTGTGCAAAGCAATAGGGAAATGCAGAAATCTCCTAAGCCTGAAACAACATAGAGGAGGAAATGTTCAGAGGGACAGATGTATGGGTGAACTTTACTTGAGATGTATTTGCCGAGACCTTGCCGAGAATAAGATCATCACAGATTCATAGAACCTCAGAGCTGGGAAGATTGTGAAATTATGTTAGAGAAGCCCACTGGGCAAGGTGGGCAACCTCAATAAATAAGTAGGGATGGTGGCTGTTGGGGAGTGATGAACCCCCCATCCAGACAATTGGTACATGTGGCAAGTTGACCCAGTATTGCAAGATCTTCACATTTTTTTTAAAAAGCCAGAAATCTAGATTTCATGTAAACTTTTATGGCTTCTAAATGCTGTAAAATAATTAGAATTGTTTTCAAACACAGAAAAATGAAAACACATCTGTGGACTGGGTGTAGTGTCCAATTGAAATGGACTTTTTAATTTTTAAGGTGATAACTGTTCAGGCCCAAGGAAATAAGTATATTTTTTCAAGGGTCAATGATTGTAGAAGAAGAAATAATTGATGGCTCATTATACTGTCTTCTATCTATCTATCTATCTATCTATCTATCTATCTATCTATCTATCTATCTAATCTCTGTGTCTCTCTATGTTTCCAGTACAACATCCTGTGGAGATATGGGGCATGTAAGGTAGTCTACCATCTCCTCAATCAAGTGATAAGATAAAACTAAAGACTTTCTATTGCTTCTTGGATTCCTATTGGCTTGGCTATTCCCTTGGGAGTCCCCTGTTCAGTGTAGTCAGAGTGGAAAGAAACCTGGAAAGAGCCCAGCCTTAGCCACTAACCTTGCAGCCTTGGTAAATTATCTTCTCCTCTTTGGACTTAATTCTTTTTGTAATAAAATAAGGTTGTTAGCCTGGTAACTTTCAAGTTCCCTTGCAAGTTTAATCCAGGTGAACTCAAACTTGCTTTAAGTATTTTTCTAAATCCTCATGTCAGTGGCCTTTGTTATCACTTCCTCTCCTCCATCCTTTTTTCTCCCCTTCTCATTCACATACACATCTTGGGTACCAGTGCCCTGATGCTTCCAAAAGCCTGGAGTTCCATTGTAAGTACCACTGGGACTTCATTGCCTACATTAAAATTTATTCCAAATTCCTTCACCATCAAAACTCACATATGCAAGTAGAGAACTAACATACCTGACTTTTGGAAATGGGCAAAAAAATTTCTCAGTATATGAAGATTAAGGTGAAAAACTTAGGAAAAATATTAGAACCTCTGACAGTTGAGTAAAATGGCCAGTTAAGAAACAAATACACAAAAAAACTGTATTTTTTCCCTCTAGGTTAGCCATAACCAGTTAGAAACATACACTCACACATTTCATTTAAAAGTAATGTTAGTCAAAGTGATGAATAACAAGAACCTACTAAGATTACTCTACCCTGCAAAGCTATCATTTAAAACAGAACAAAGAACATCCTAGACAATAAAAAGCTAAAGGAATTCACCACCACCAAACCAGTATTACCAAAAATGTGAAAGGTCTTTTTTAAGAAGTAGAAAAAAAGCTAAAAAAATATGAATAATAAAATGACGATAAATAAATATCAATAATTCCTTTAAAAGCAATGGATTAAGTGCTCCAATCAAAAACATACAGTGACTGAACAGATAACAAAACAAGAACCTAACATATGGTGTCTACAAAAAACTCACTTCGGATCAAAAGGAACATGATTTGAAGACTCCTGTTAAGTGTCATGCTCTGCTATGTAGAAACACAGTACACTAGATGCTGGGAAGTGGATTTATCATGTAATTCTAGCAAATATATAAAATATTTTGGCTTATATCCAACCTCATATTTTCCATATAATCATTGATAAAAAATGTAATTTGATACATTTAATATTATTCAGAACTATTGCATTGCCCTATTAAGTTGGTCACAGGAGATAAGAAATCTGAGAAAAACAATTTTTTTTCTGTGGTTGGTAAACTCTTCTCACCCAGCTCCCATGATGTTGTCCTTGACCAATCCCCAGGATGTGCCTGCTTTCTCACTGTGCTCAATGGCATTTTTTTTCTCTGCTTGCTACATCTTAGCTTATAGTTCAACATATTAAGGTCAGAGTGTTTCTTCCTAAGCCCAACTAAATGTATGCTCTGTAGCTCCTCTGAGATCTGAGCCCCCATTGCAGTTTCTGGCAGAGGGTCCCCAAGACTATTCCTTACTTTCCTAGTCATCCAGATAGATGGTGACTTCTCTGGCTAGACTTAACCTGATGAGGGAAAATCAATCTTTTCTAGCCCTCTTCAGACTGGCATCCTTTCCTGACCCCCTCCTTGTTTGACCCCTAGGAACAACTGTCCCTTCCTGTGTTTTGTAAAAGTGATTTCATGACATCTTTTTCATTTAGGTCCAATTCAACACTCAGAATGCTTTAGATAAATTCTCCCAAAGATAGCGAGCTTTTTCTAGATTTTTATATTGAAAATTCCCACCAGCCAGCATCTCCTGAACCAGCTGTTACCCTCCTGTCCCATTATAGACATAGATTTTTATGGCATCTTTAAAGCAGGCAGGTAAATAACAGTGTGTAGAGTGGACTTTGCAGTGGGGACAAGGTTTCTGCTGGCACAGAGCTGTGGTCAGAGGGCCACAGTCTCCCTCAAAAGGTGCCTTCTTGGTATCTGTGAACTTTTAGGACTTAGTTCAAATGATCTCTGTACTGAGTTCAATAGTGTCTTCCCCAAATTCATGTCTCTGTGGAAGCTCAGGGTGTGACCTTATTTGTAAAGAGTCTTTGTAGATGTAATGAGATTAGATGAGGTAGCATTCATTAGGGTGGGACCTAAACACAGTGACTGATGTTCTCATGAGATGACCATGTGAAGACATGGAGACATGCGCATATGGAGGAAGGCCTTGTAACATCAAGGGCAGAGATGTAGGTGATGCATCTACAACCCAAGCAATGCCAAGGACTGTTGGCAACATCAGAAGCTTGAAGAGGCAAAGGAGAACCATCCTCTAGATTCTTCAGGGGAAGCATGACTTTGCTGACACCTTGATTTCAGACTTCCTCCTGGTCTGCAGTTGGTGGTAATTTGTCACAGCAGCCCTAAGAAACTCATGCAGTCTCTTGTCCTCTGAGGTCTTTTTGATTGCAACAAATGGACTCAAGGATTTCTTTTGGGAGTTCTGTGGTGGTCATTTTACGTCTCTCCACATTATTCTTTGCACTTCTATGCCTTGTTCTATTCCCTGAAATGCTGACATTTATGAACGGCATCACTCAACTCCGTTCTCCCTGGCTGCCATTTGGGTTTGTTGATGGGAGATTTGGCAGGAGATCTGAGCAGAAGAGAAAGACATCAGAGTATTTATTTCCTTGGCTCCTGTCTTGCCGCATTGAAATTTTGACTATAGTTCCCTTCTTTGTAGCTACAGCTTCTGTCAGTTGGCCCTTCTTCCAAGGATCTAGCTTTCAACTCGGCTTCAGTAATACTGTTTTCTTCTCTTGACCCTTTAAACCTAAGGTGGTAACTGTTGCTAACCCTAATTCCCTCATATCTCTTGTAGATGTTCTTAATTCTGACCATGCTTTGCAAATGGTTTAACCATTGTCTTAAAGTCTCTTCATATATATTATATAGGCATGTGCAGACATAGGACCCCCCTCTGCCCTCTGTCTAGTGGCTGGGGAACTTTAGGGGAGTCACCTATGCTTATGTGTGTCCCCTCTCATAGTCTGTGGGCTTCTAAGCACAGATATCCTTTAACTTAATAATCTCAGAATTTCTCTTAGAGACTGTCCCATAGTAGGTGCTTAGTAAGTGAATCAATAAATAAATACATGAGAATGGAGGGCCTTTCACATTCTGAAGGTGTGATTTAGAAATTCATTTTATGGGCTCTTAGGAATGGCAGCCTGTGTTTTCATGATAACCTGGTGCATTGTATGGATAATAAATAACTTTTGCAGAAAATACATAAGTAGTTATACATATATCACAGTATTCCAGCTTCACAATAACTTTATAGAAGTTGGGCAAAAATCAGGTATTTCTCAGTTTCCAAATCAGGTCCAGAGAAATTATATAAAATTGTATTTTTATTAATTATACTGAAAATGCTTAAGGTATATTAATTAATCAAAGATAATGACTTTGAGTAAGTTGCTCAATTTTTCTGGGTCTGTTTTTGGAACTGAGGTAATATCTGGCTTTTTCCCATCTCTCATAAGGTTGTGGTGAAAGTCAAATACAATAATATATGCATAAGCACTCATGTAATAGACTGCAATGGCTAGTTTTTAGATTTATATTTAACTGGAAACAAATATAGCACTGAAGTTGGCAAAAAGAACTATCTTTGAAGGGATCTGTTAATGCTCCATCACCCGCACATGTTCTAGGCATGGACACTTAGCCTTTGCCCCCTGTGCTGAGTCCATGGAAGCAGCAGGTTGCAAAGTAGATACAGTCTCTGCCCTTGTGAAGTGCACACTCTTATGGGGGCAATAATGATCACTCAGATACTATACACGTAGAACTGCCATGACAACTTGGGAGAAGTGTGAGGAAGGAAAAGAACAGACCACTTAGGGGCAAAGAGCAAGTTTGATTTAGTCGGGAATCCTCTCTGAGAAAATGATGTTTAAGTTAAGAAGTGAAAAATAAGTAGGAATTACTGAGTGAGGGTAATGAGACCTGCAGTGAAGAGCATTCCAGACAGAGAAACTAACTCATTCCAAAGTTGAAACAGAAAGTAACCTACTTGAGGAACTGAAATAAGCCCAGAGAGGCTGTGAGGGCAGGGGAAGGACATGGCCGTGGGGTGCTGGGGGCTCCCTTCTCCCTGGAGGCTCCCCAGCTCCTGGCCAGGAGTGGACTGGGTATGACTACTCTTCTTTCTGGCTGGAGTCCATGCAGTGGATTATAAGTAAGAAATTTGACAGAACTTTTAGTAGAGGAAAACCTTCAAATTCTCAATTTTAGAACATTAGTTTTTAACATGTTGCTGACTCTTCGGGCATTTAGAAATAAGATCAAGGAACTATAGTGAAAATACTGGAAAATTAGTTTTGGCTGACTGCACTTTTCATAACTAAATTTAATAAACAGAGTAGAAATAGCATCCTAAATGAAAAGGATGCTGTATCATATCAAAGGTCAGTAGACCTCTAATAAGAAGAATTTTATGATCTGAGAAATGTATGTGACAGAGCAGTATCTATGTGGCCCAAAGTGAAAGGGAGATTAGCAATTAAACTACTGAAGGTCCTGGCAGCAAACAGATGGCCCACTTGAGAGGCTAACTGAAGGGTTTAATAAAATAACTACTTATAGAGGGGTGCACAGGGTAAAATAAGCAGCAAGAGTTAGGGAGATGGTGACACATCTAAGGACTGGTGGGAGATTGGTGCGGCCCGTAGACTTTAAGAGACACCATTGTATTGACTATATTTTCTTATTTTCTGTGTTCTTGATGTGCTGGAATTTGGGACTTTGACCCAGGAGAGACTAACTCTCCTAGGCTAGCCAGTTCTTATAGATAATGAAAGACTCTCCAAAGGTTTGCTACCTTTGCTATGCAAACCACCCAATCCAGAGCCCATACCCAATCTTCTTTATCAAACTCTTACACGTGACAATATTAGTTCCACCCCAAGTCTCCCCAAGCCCAGGTAAAAACGCCTAGGGCTGCCTGGCTCCATTCCACCCTCCTCATCATAGCCCAGAGCTCCTAGAAATTAAAATTCTCTAATCTCAACCTACCTTACCCACACTTTCATGTGTAAACCTCAATAAAGTTTGGGTCATGTTCTGCCCTCTGGGTCATGCTCTGCCCTCCCCATCCTCTGCTTGATGATTTGCCTTGGCCATTCCCAGTGTGGCTCTGTTTACTGTGCAATGCCTCCTGTTTCCAGGGGTCTGTGAGTATAAACGTCTTCTTTTGTAGCAGAGTTAAATGCTCATCCTTTGACTCCTCCACCTGATCCAAGCCTGCTTTGCTTCCACATCCTTGAGGCCAATAGCTTTTCTGCTGAGCCTCGTATACAGACATACTAATCATGAGAAGAATTCTACTCACTGCTTGAATTTTGCAAAAACAGACCCTTCCCAGAGGAAGGTGCCTCTCCCAAGGAGATAAGGGAAGCAAATATTGTTTTTCGAAGGTTTTCAAGAACCTTGTGACCACACCCACATTAATTAGGGTCAGTAGACTAATCACAGGCTTCCTCAGACCCTCGCTGGTGCCCAGATGTCTGCGGTCATCAATTGCTTCTTTCTCCACCCATTTCTTCTTCTCTTGACATAAAAGAAGCCTGAACTCTGTACATTCTTAAGATGGTTTTGAGGACTAGTTCTCTCATCTTCTCTGTTGTCACCTACTTGGTCAATAAACCTTTCTTTACTCCCAACTCTGATGTTTGGGATTTTGACCTGCTGAAGAATTGGGCATAGAAACTTTGAACCCATAACATGGCAGTCATTTTTGTTGTCCACATGTCTTATCCATATCTGCTTCAAACACATCCCCAGTCTATTTTTTGAACAAACAGTAAGGAGCTGTTCTTGAAATATATCAATGGCTGTGGCTGCAGAAGAGGGACCACCTGACAGAAACTATGGATTTAGTGGGAGGAATGCAGCTCTTGCCCAACCACAGGCAGTCTGAAACAGTTGGGAGAATATGTACCTAATCTCTCTCTCTTCACTCTCTCATTTCCTGGCTGGACCTCTTCCGCCAAAGTCCAATGAGTTTTGTTCTTCTTGTTCTTCAGGGTCCAATGAAATCATGTGACACAAACTGTGGAGGTCTGCTCCCCACAACAAAGAGCAGGGCAGAGAAGAGTGGAGAATAAATCAAGAGGTGGCACATGGCTGAATAACCTGCTCAGCAGTCATCTCATGAATTTCAGCCATGAAGGCTGTTCCTGGTATAACAGCACCAAAGGGATTTTGACGATAACATAGATTTGGCACATGGAAATGCACTAAGAAGAACAAAACTCATTGTCAGTTTAGATGATTTCTAATACTCCCTAGATCTCCATTTAAGAGCTAGCTATGTTCTGGGAAAGTCATGGACAATCCAACTATTTAATAGTATTCCCATCTCCAGTTTCTCACTTCCAAACCATGTTTATTCCCGCAGACAGTAATCTTTCCAAAACACAGATCAGACGATGGGGCTCATATTTAAAAAGCTGCAGGAGACCCCATTGCTTTGAGAAGCAATACAGCTGAGGTTTTCCACCTGGCCTAGACCCGCACTCAAGACTCATGTTTATACTTTGCTCTTTCTTCCATTCATTATCCATATTCTTGCACATTCAACTTCTTTTTAGTCCTTAAGTATATTCCTTAGGATTTTTTTTCAAATTGGCTAATTCTGAATGTCTGTATATACATACTGTGCTTACCTTTCAACTCGTCTTTTCCAATCTTTGCCTGACAAATTCCTCCCATGACTGAGCTCAGATACCACTTGCTCTATAACATCCCTAATCTTGTTCTTTCTATGACAAGCAAGCAAAGTTATGCCCTCTCTCCTCTTTTTTCTACAGTACTTTGTTCCAGCATGTATTAACAGCAAATACAGCCTAACATTATTTAATGAATTAATTTTTCACTCAGTATTATTCATTTGTCAGAAGGTTTAAGCTTGTGTCATTATACCTCACAATGCTTTAGGGTTTCAAGACTTGTTTATTTGAGAAATGAATGATTAAATTCGTACCTAAGTGTAAATTAGTCCAGTTCCACTGAAGAAATTACAGAGGTAGCTGGGAATTTGGAGGACTTGAATGAGGGAAAGGAGTCAAGTAGTTGTTAAACCTTGAATATTTTTAGGTTAGTATGGCTGCTGGTAGACCGTCAGCATCTGTGTGCTGGGAGGCTTTAAAGACTGAAGGTGGGCACCTGAGGGATGGAGGTGAGAACAAAATGGGAGCTGAGAAGAGGCCAAAGAAAGTGGATGCATGATTCCTCAGGGTAGTGCTATCCAGGTTTCAATATGCCTAAACAGTTTTGCTACAGTAAAGTACCACTGTATTATCATTATTTAATATTTGTTTACACTGACACACTTTTAAAATGAACATATATTAATTTTAAAAAAATGATTGCTACCATAATGGAAAACCAGTATGTCTTGCCTAAAGCAGAAAGTACTAATAAAAATAGACATAGAGAAACAGAACCTTATTCTCAATTGCAAGCTGAACCCTGTTGCCTGCTGAAAATTGTAAGTCTGAGACCTAAGCCCTCTTAGTTAAAAAGATAATTTGGCAAGCCCCAGAATGTGTTAATACACATATGTACTAAACTAATACTTCATCTTGTAAATTACCAGAAGAATTAAATGCAAATTGAGAAGGAAATAATTCTCAGAGTGGGAGTCCAAAGCAGCTAATTCCCTGCCCATATGCCAGGAACGCAACCTGCATGTATCCACAGTCTGGAGAATGCACTCCTAGGCAATCATTGCCTTTCTCTCTAAGCCAGGTTAATTAATGAGCTCACCTGGAAGCCTCATCACCACTGATGACATTGTTTCTATGTAAAAATACATTCCGTGTGCCCCAGCAGCCTTTTCCTAAGCAACATTTTGGATAGAGAGGTAGGCAGAAGATACCTTTTGGGTTCTACCTTCCAGGTCTAGAGCAAATCCCTCACCGTCCATGAGCTTTTCCTGTACTGTGAAATGTGCCTAAAATACCCATCCAGTCGTATCCACAACACTAAGTTAGCAAGTGGATCCAAAGTGTTGTGCAAAGTGTGCTGTGTGTGTATGTGGTGGCAGGCGGCACATAGAAAATACCTGTTAGTTTCGGGTTGCTGGTTTGGCGCTATCTAGAAATCATAGAAAGACTTCCTCTAATTGTTTATTTATTTATTGTTGAATAGTAAATATATGCAATAAAGTATGAGTGCCCATCTTCCAGGTGTGAGAGTAGTTATTATTCTATCACATTGTATGCTGCAGATCAGTTTTTTAAGAACCCAAACCTTGCAGTTATAGTTAAAGCTCCCTTTGTACTCAAACCAATCACATTTTTCTCTTTCTTGCCAAATTTTTATGCATTTACTATTTACATATCAAGCCATAAGAATTTAGAATATATAGTTGATTTTTGTTTTTAAAACTTAAATAAGTTGTATACACTGCATATATTATTTTGCTACTAGCTTTTTTTATTTTAAAGTTTGTTTTTGAAATTTATTCACATTGTTTGTTCATTAATGATCTATCATTTATTATAAGTGATATGAGTTCTATCATGTGCAAGAATACTGTCTTATTTAATCTATTTTCAAGGAGCATAATTCACCCCCACCCTCATTCTTCACTATAACAGACAATACTGAGTATATGTTCAGAATGTCACTACTGTATTTATTTCTAAGTGGAGTTGGTAAATCATAGGATATGTATATGCCTTCAACTTTGTCAAACATTACTAAATCATTTTCAAATTATAGCATTACGCTTTTTCTATGAGTACACAAAAGAAGAAGGACATTTCCAGTGGTTCGGTTTTAAGTAGCACGGAAGTGAAGGTGGGAGTCACTGATGGGCAGATGCATTCATACGACACAGAAGCCCTCCAATCCTGCTTGCTCTCACAGTGAGCATCTCCTTTCATTGGTTATGGTGTGCTCATTGTCATCTTACCACGTGATACCCAGCAAACTTCACAATGCCCATTTCTCCTTCAGCCTGTATTATCCAGTATGTCTTCCCCTTTTCATGTGTATTCGACTAATACAAGATTCCCTCTTTGCTACTGTTAAGGTGGTTCCAGGTATACTGAATTCCCTGACAGCAACTCTCCCTAATGACAACTTTGGAATAACAGGAATGGTTAAATTCCATAGACCTGACTTTGGAAACCTGTTGCCTTTAGATACCTGTTGGTTAACGTTACCTACCTTACTCTATGACCATGGGAGTCTGCGTATTTTCCTCAGGACATTAACCAAAAAAGGTAACTGCACTTGCTGCTTTACAGGGAATAACTTTTCACTGTCAGAATAGTAAAATGCACTTACTACTCAGAATCAGAATTGTTTCCCACTTCCCATGCCCACCCCACCTCACTGGATGGGCAGGATTCAGACCTGCAGGGAGCCACACGAGTAGTTTGTGATCCTGGCTGCACTGGAATTATCTTCGGGGATTCAATTTCTCTCTCTCTCTCTTTCACAGACACACACACACACACACACACACACACACACACACACACACACCCCTACCTCCAAGCCCCATTGCCAGAGATTCTGGATATCTTGATATTTTAATTGGTTTGGGGTATAACCTGGGTATTAGGAGTTTTAAAAGCTTTCCGGGTGATTCAAATGGAAAGCCAGGGTACAGAACCACTTCTTTTTAGATCTTCACATTTGTCCCCTTTAATTTACTCCTACATTCTTATCTCTCCCACAATATCTTACAAAGCATTTCAACTTTTTATACTTTTTTTTCTTAAATGAAGCTCAGTATTTCACATGCAATTCTCTGCTTTTTCTCACAAAAAGATAACACACAGGTTTTCAAATTCTTTTTAGTTTCTAGTCCAGGTCTGAGCATGTAGTAAGTTCTTACTGTTTCCAGTGGGTCAACAATCTGGAGATAACAGGGTGATACACAGTCCCTTCTTCCTACTGGTTGGAATGAGCCTCTAATTCCAGAGGCGGTGGCAAGCCAGAAGGTCAAGAAGATAAACTGGGTTTGAAAATGCCAACATGAAAAATGAGAATAGAACTTTCAATAGTTGGAAACCTACTCAGACTCCTAATCCTCCTATTAAACGTGTTGGAAGACAGCATGGAGAAAACCTATGGTAGTGAGGCTTCCATTTACCGCCCAGATGTACAAAATAAATAATGGAATTTGAACAGCTGGAGAAGCTGAGTTCTAACACCCAATGATATTCTTTCATTCATTTTCCCCCCAGGAAAAGTAATTTCAGCAAATGATTTTATCATATCGTCCTGGAGAGTGGTTGTTCTCAGGACAACCACTTCTCTCAGAGAGAAGGAATTTATAAGATAAGAGGTTATGATCCCAACACTACTCCGTTACATTAACAGAAACCCACTGTAGCTGTGGAGAAGTCACAGGGGCTGGTGTTATACCTGACCCAGCAGGGGAAGGAAAATGCAATTCTTCAGAGAAGACTGACCTACTCTTACAAAGCATTGTGTTTATAATTGTTGTTAATAGTCCCCCTTTTTATGATCTTATATGTACTTTACAGTAGATTGCTAGAATACATATATACACACATACATACACATGTATGTATTTTTCCTTCAACTTTCACAGTATCACTGAAAGTCAGAAAACAGTTCCCCTTTTTGCAAATTAAAAGAAACTGAGTCTCAGGAGTTACTTGCTCAACGTTGCAAAGGTGTCCAGGGTCAGAACTGACATAAGAATTCAGATAATTCTATTTTCCAAGTTAACTCTCATTAGGGTCAAAGAAAAAAGTTGAAGACTTTTTTTTTTAGGAATGCAGTATACATGTAAACTTTGCTCTTTTAAGACGCGTGAAGTTAGGGGTTGGATTGAGACCCTTGACTAAGGGCAGTGGATAAAATGTGGATGAAATGACCCTGGGCTGTGGTGGAGGAAAGAGGTTTCTTGACCAGTGCCTTTTTGGGGGAGGAAGGAGGAATAAGCTGGATCGAGAAATTGAGGGAAGGAGGTCTTGTTTCCACTGGTTGCTCAGCGGGGCCCTGCACTTGCTTCTGCCCCAGGGTTTAACAACTGTCCCAGAACTCAGGTCTATCCTGGGGATGCTGTTTGAAGTGGCTGCTGCATTTTGTCACCATCAGCTGGCTTGTCACTTCACACCTTGATGATAGCATTAACCTTCAGGTGAGGCCCCCTGGTTTTACTGTCCCCCTCCTCTTCTCCATCCTCATGCCAGAGCCTTTTTTCCTTCTTTGTTGTCACTGTCTTTCGGGTCACTCCCCTGCTTCCATATCTAACTGGCTCCTATCCCATGGGCCCCTCGGACTCCCTTTCAGGCTCCTCAGCTCCTCCCCACTAGTGCCCTCTGTTCCAGTGCACAGATTTCTATCACTCTGCTCTTAGTCTTTCCTTCCACCCCCTTCCTTTCTGCACCCTCCCTCTCATCTTTTTCTAAATAAATCCTGCACATTTCCAAGTTCCCATTACACCAAGCTTCCTTTGGTAGTCCATCCCTTACTGAGCAACATCTTCTCTTAAAATTTTTTTTAACAATTCTATCTTCTATTGTTCTCGCTTATGTTCTTGGCATGTTCCCCCAGGTACCTAATAATCAGCAGATGTTTAGGAAACATCTGGTGCTGCTTAGAATGAGGGAAAGGGTAGGTGAAATACACTGGACAACCTTGAGATTTCCACATTGTTTTGTTCTTCCACTCAGGAAGAGAAAAACACTCAACAAAGAGAATTCCATCTGGAATGGCTTTATCCTGCCAGTGTTCTAGGAGAGCTAATGTGTCCGAAGGCAGGTTGCATTGATCCATTTATTCACTTGGTCGGTCGCCCATGCTCCTCTGTCTTCAAGAGCATTAGGCCAATTGCCCCAACATCTGTTAGTGATTTATAATTTCCACACTCATTTGAAATAACCCCTTAATCACATACTCACATGTGTGTGTATTACCTTTTAGTAGCTTTCTGATGGAATATCCATTACAGAAAAATTTCTTTAGTATTTTTAAGAATATTCTTGTCTGTATTCACTCATTAAGTTTCCAGATACAAATATAAATTTACTATGATAAGTTAAAAGATTGGATTAGGATTTTGATTGAAATTTTATTAAAATCATACATTTATTTGAGGGAGAATTAACATTACCACTACTTACAATAACCTTATTCATGTACAGTTTGTTTCATTGTATATTCAAGATTTCCTTTAAACTCTCTGACATAAAACTATTAGTTTCCTCATTTATGAAATGGGGACTATAGAATCTGCCTCATAGGGTTATTGCAAAGATGAATCAAGATGACGTATGTAAAAGCCCAGTATGCCCTGCACAGTGGAAGTGTGCAGGAGATGTGAACTTTCCCGGATGAGGAAGGGCATGGGGATGATGTCTTTACTGAAGAATAATCATTTGCTCCAATGGTACCTACAGATTTCTTGTTGACCCTAAATGTTTGGTGTTCTTATTGTGAGTGGTCTATTTATTTTCCCCATGATTTACAACCGGTTATTACTAGCATATAGGGAAACATTTTTCTTTATTATAAATTTATTTTTAGGTGGACAACTTGTTAACCTCTTATTGGTTCCATTAGTTCTTAGTGGATACACTTGGATTTTCTAAGCAAAAAACTGCCATAGCAGGAAAATAAAATTTATATTTCTAACTTTTATTATATTCCTTAACTCATCTTCTACATTGTATTCCATTGGCTAGCCCTGACGGGTCGATGTTACATGGCAGTAGTGATGAGGGCGGGGAGCCTCACCTCACCCTGCCAAGACATCCTGTTTGTTTCAAAGACAAGTGCACACTGCACAGTATGGGGGGGGATTTTAAAAGCTTTGATTTGGGGAGGGGAGAGTGTACCATGTTCAGATAAATTAGGAGAATTTATCAGATTTAAGCTGTTTTATTTACTGCAAACTTTTTTTGAAAGCTATAGATTGTGTACTTAAGAATAGAGTAGGGTCTGCAGAATTTCTCAAGTGCGTGTAACACATTTGAAACTTTTTTCAGTGCACATCTCCTAGTATGTCCAGAAGAGTGTCCTGCTGTACACCCAGTCTGGGAGTTATTGCTCTGATGATTGGCTCATATGATGTTGAGAGTTGTAGTGAGATAGATAAGCTTTATATTTATCATGAGGTACCTTACTCCTAACATTAGAAAAGAGAGAAAATATGGAATTTTAATAAATGGAGGAGATTTAATGACAGCTTTCATGGCGACGTGGCTAAAAGCATGGGTTCTGGAGTCACATGGCCTGGACTTGAGTTGCAGGTTTTCTCTTAGTACTTGTATGACCCTGAGCAAATTACTTGACTTCTTATTGCTTCCTGATACATAGAATGGAGATTGTAAATGTACTGACTTTATAGATTTGCAAGGAGGATGAAATGAGTAAGTGAGCAGAGCCTGAATATGTAAGAACTATAAACTATTTCTAAAATATTACATTAGGAGAGAATAATGTGTCAAACCCCATAGGAGAATATTCTTAGGCATTTTCCTGTACTAATGAGTGACCCTGAACTCCAGAACACCCATGTTCTCTGCATCAGCCCATTCTTTCACCTCCATCTTCTTCACTAGAGAGAGGGAGTGGGGGAATGAATAATAAGTTGGAATCCTCTTAAACTCCTAGAATTACCATATCAGTTATAGAGATAACTGCAAATCCAACTGAGACCTTTATGCCTGCAATTAATTCTAGGAATCCCCACTGTGGACCACCTGATGGAGAGGAAGCAGATTCTGTGCAATACAAGGTCATCTTCTGTGCACTTTTTGTCTCCAGGCAGTAAATGGGCCTGCCAGAGTGGAAGTCCTAGTATTTCTCACAGTAATTTCGAGGATTAGTCTTTTCTCTTTATTTTATTTGATTTGAGATTCTAGACCTTTGTGTATATCTTGGGAGGGAGGGATACTTTGTTTTTAAAAATAGTCACTATTTATCCATTATAATATTTTTCTGGGCTTTATACTTGTGTTTTTGATTGTATTCTTAATTCCTTTCTCTTGCTTTTTTAAGGATTTTGTTCTTGTCCTTTTTCTACTTTGAGTTCAAGGCATAATTTAGTTTATTTTCCTTGTTTTTGCTTTAGTAACAAAGCAATTTAAGTTTACGATATTGTCTGTGAACGTAGCTTGTACGTTCCACTGGCGTTGATGGACAGAGGTCTTCATGTCTAATAATCTGTCACTTCAACCTTGATTTCGTCATCAGCTTGAGAGTTATTATTTAGAACAATACAGACTTGTTTGTTTTATTATTAGTTATCTTTTAATACCCATGTGGTCATTTGTTTTTGCTTAAACTGTGTTTTAATTTTATTGAACTGGTGTCAGAGACAATATCTAGTGCATGTCTCATTAGAAGAATTTATTGAGGTTTCCTTAGTGACTGAATGTATGATATACTTTTGTAAATGTTCTGCAAATTCTTCAATAAAATGTTTATTTTTCCTGGAGGCATTTGTAATATTTCCCTCTCCGACATGACGCAAACCCGATTTATTACCAACTCTGTCAAATCTGTAAAAACTTGTCTTGCTTCCATCTCACTGTCTCCAACCCCACTGCCTCCGCCTCCCTCCCACCTCCCTCCCAGCAGCCACCTCTCTCAGTTTACCAGAATCGTCCCTCCTCTCCTGCTTTGATTCTCCTTGCTCCCTCCCAGTCCATTTCCACCTGTCAACCACTGACTTAAAGAAATTAATTAGTCTGCATCCCTCCCTTAACATGCGAATGCTCTCCATGTGCCTCTTCTGCTCTCAGGACAGAATCAGGACCTGAACACACTGCAGAGCTGGCCCCCTTTTCTCTTGTTGACTGTGGTCTAGACGCAGAAGCACCTGCCTTCTTCCTATTCTCAAACATGCGTGCTTTTTCCTGCCTTGGGCTGGTGGCACATGGTGTTGTCCCTCCAGCAGGGCCAAGGAAGGCTGCCCTAAGATATCCCATCACAGCATATTGATTATTTAAAATTAAATACTTAGAAGTCTGCCAGTGCAAGAAGAACACTGATCTCTCTTTCCCCTAAAGGCGGGAGACACCTTCCGTGTGTGAGAGCCTTCCCTGCCCTTGAAACCACCCCTGTTGGCGTGAGTTAAACAAGTCACAGTAGAGAGTCTGTGGGAACGAAGCTTATTGCTCTTTCCCAACTGACTACCTAAGCCCAAACTTTATTTAGATTTCTTTAGATTTCTCTGTAATAAATACCTAAAACTTGCTTACATTCCCTTCTAGTGAGCACTAATGTTCTATTCCTTTGTCCAGGCAATTTCTTTACAATTTATTGTTTCTTTGTCTAACAAGTATAAAAAGATGCCTGGCTTGATCATTTCTTTGGGTCCCATTTTATGATGTGAGCACCATATTTTGCTTCTCTCATGCATATACTTTTCTCTTGTTAATCTAGTCTTATGTTGATTTAATATTTCTATTGTTAGTCCAGCTGTAAAGGGTATGTGAAAGGACTTCTGTCCCTCGCTGATACCACTCTTCTCTGTCATGGAAACTACTGCCGTAGCCTTCCATTGACTCCCCCAATTCTGCCTCGTCACCCACTGACAAGTTTCCCACACGATGACCAGAATAGTCTTCTAAAATCCTCCATTCAAAACTTAATAGTGTTCCCTGCATTTGGGTTAGAAACCATGATCTACAGCAGAGTTCTTTCAACTTTGCACTGTAGACATTTTGGTCTGGATAATTTTTTGTTGTGGGGGACAGACCTGTGTATTGTAAGAAATTTGACAGCATCCCTGGCCTCTACCCAGTAGATGCTGGTAGGGTGCTTGGTCTCCCTCCTGTCCACCCAGTGGTGCCGGCAAGAATACCCCTAGTACTGCACGATGCTCCCAGGGTGTGGGAGGGGCAGTGGGCACAGTCACCCCTGGTTAAGCACTGCTGATCGGTACCACCTATTAACAATGAATAATGCAGCCCGGCCTTTTCTGCATCTTCTGATTTCTGTCTTCGTGGAATGTCTCATCCTTGCCTTTCACATCTTTTTTCTCTCTCCAAAGTCCACCCCAGGTCTCTCACTTGCCATCTTCTTTATGGATCCTTTCTGTGATTTCCCAACAGCCAAATCTGTCTCCCAACAAAATAAATAGTTTCTTCTCCTGCTCTTCCCTAGATTTCTGTTTACACTTCAACTACATAATTTTTTACTTTGCATTTACCACAATTAATTGATTAGGTACATATTTTTCTTTCTAGCTTGAACGAAACACTGAGCATACCATCTGAAACATTTAGAGCATAATCAATTTTAATGAATTGAGTCCTTTTACCATGTTTTTATAAAAAAGTTGCATCCCTGTGTCAATGTTGCCAGTCTCTCACACTGTGCTCCCTTTTGAACCTTCTTTTTTCTCCTTTTTAGGTCTCTGTAGCCTCTGAAAGGCCCATCCTAGAGCAGAGGATGGGCCTTTCTTTTCTTTTTTTTTTTTTTAAGATTTTATTTATTTATCTTTAGAGGGGAAGGGAAGGAGAAGGAGAGAGAAATCAATGACATATCCATTGACACAGCCGCTGGCCTTTCTTTTCTATCCTCTTTGAATTTACTGTCTCTCCTACAAGATGTTTCTATTACTAGTGTCTCTCCCTTTAACATGAATCCTCACCGCCACTAGTCTGGCTGTTCTACAAAGTACAATAGAAAAGCCATCAGCAAACTAAGCGGCCCAGGGTCAGGTGGGGTGCCTGAGGCTAGCTCTGACACAGTCCATAAATGCACGCTTCCAATGTTAGCTTCTTAACAGATGGTGTATTGGACAGGACCACTGAGACCAAAAATAGACCTGTCATGAACGGCTTATTAAGAGGAAGAGGGGGAACATACTTTGCTATATCCATATAAAAGCAGTAATGTGCACGTGTATAAAACTTTTTGAAAATATTTTATCTGTACGTCCATCACAAAATGTTCATTCTGCTGCTGTGGACATGTCTGCTCCTATCATTTCTGAGGTGTTGAGAGCAGCTCTTTATTTTCCAAAATTCCTCTCCTTCCCGAAATGCAGGCACTATGTGTATAACTGAGTGTTTTTCTGTGGTCTGTAGCCAAACAGGCATGGACCACAATTTAATTAAAAAGTCCCTGCAAGAGGCCTTGGTACATGTTTGCATAAAATGAAGAAATTAATAAATTTGAAGCCCCTTTTAAATGAAGTTCATTGTTTTTTTTTTTACAAAGAACAAATTTTGGAAGGGAGTTTTGGAACAGAGAATGAAAGTATCTCAAACCTTAATTTAGAGAAGAGATAACAGCACGAGAGGTGGATGGAGACTCATCTCTCTCATTAACACTGTTGAGAGGACCTGGGTCTCCCGTGGGGTCTGGAGAAAACGAGAAAGAAAATTAATTCGATGTGGCCGCAGCCTGAACCTAGATACGTGGGATCGTATGAAATGTGGAAATGAAAGATCAACCAGACACCGCTTCCGGCCCTGGATGAATTGTTACTGTTGCATTTGTAAACCAGCACCCTGGAGTCTGGAGCCAGAATGTTACACTTGTCAAACCATCACACACAAATAAGAAATGGGTATTAGAAAGCACTCCATTCTTGTGATACATTAGTTAGCTTCCTTGTTATCATATTTGGGAAGAAATAGTATTTACCAGTGCATAGAGTTGACCATGTATTTATTGTTGATGTTATTCTGAAAATCTGCATGAGTAACTAAGGAGATAAAAAATAGGTTGTAGTTGTTCATATATGAAAAAGACTAAATGAGAGGAATTATTTTTGGAATTGATGAGATGATGTTTGTTAATATTTTGTAAAATAAAATAGGATTACAAATAAAAATAGCTCCAAACTTTATTCTAATCTTGGCCTATTAAATTATGGCCAGGAAATTTATGTCAAACTTTTACAACTTTCTGCACTCACAGAAACTGAAATGTTAACTTATTAGCATGTAAAAAGTTTAATTATGTGCACACACATACTAAATACCTTATTTAGATGGCCAGAATTAGGATATACAGAGAAATAAGGTGACTTTTTCAAGGTCACATAGCATCTTCACTGACCCCTAGCCTTTTTATTCCTTTTTCCACTGGGGTTCTGGTCATCCCTTTAGATGTGTGACAACCGAAGAAAGACCCGGTAAACAAAAGAGAAGAAAGCCTGGGATAACACTAATCTGAGAAGCCCTCAGGTCAGTTCTACTGGGATCTTCCAGGTAAGTGACCCCTGCGGTAGAATGAGGCTCAGCAGCGTCCGTGAGTAGGGTCTGGGCGTGGGAGCAGGTGCAGAACTGAGAATTAAAAGCAGCGCTAGGCATGGAAGTTGTCTGACGTCCCTGCCCTATCTGCACCGCTGTGGGTAGGCACTTTCGGACAAGTCTTCTGCTTTCCAGAGGATGTGGCTTCTGCTCAGCATGAGCCGTATTATTGTGTCTCATTTCCATCACCTCCTGTCACCGCCTTCTCTCCCAGTAGCCAGTCTTGGTACATTATGTGAACCTGACTTTACCTAACCTCCCTTCCTCACACGTAACATTGGATAGCACAACAGAGGTCCCAACAGATCATTTCTTCTGTCACAGTACTTTTTTTGTCTATTCCATGACCTCTTCTGTTTTGACTTTGTAACCTTCTCTCCATGTATATCTACCATATGTATCATTTATGTTCCCACAGAGCCCTCTTTTAAGAATATTGATGTTAATTGAAGATATTAGGCCAATACAGATAGCAGGAATTATAACTGTGTAAGAAAATATTTATCCAAAATTCCTTAAGGATAGGCAATCCACTCATTTCTGCGAGGCTGTGGCTCTCAGAGATGTTCATGAGGCTTCTCTGGAAAGCTTTTAAAAACCACAGATTCCTGGTGTCCCCCACTCCCACCCCAATCTTCTCAGTTGGACTTTGGGGAGTAAAAGCCCATTGGATTTTGAAAGATGCTTAGAACTAGTTTAGATCATCTGAAGTTTACTCCAAAACCAAACCAATTTGTTGGAGAACTGGTTACTTGGACTACATTCCTTAGCTTCTAATAGATTGTATTTATGAAATTGTTCTTTGACCTTCTTTTCGCAGGTAGAATCGAGTAACTTTATGAAAATTGCCAATGTAAACTAAATTGGGTATTAAAGATATTGTCTACAACTTCACTTTTACAGCAGGCTCCCGGGTGGAAGTTTCTGTTAGACTTAAGTGTTCTAGTTGAGGTGGGGGAGATGGGGTAGGGGTTGACAGAGGGGCAGAAAACAGTTGTTTTTTCCGAGAAACTTTATTTTTTTTGGACTTTAAATGTGTAACTAATCAAGTTTCCCCATTTTCTATTGGTTCATTACAAAGCTCTTAAGTCAAAGTTCAAACTTAAAGTAACCAGTTTTAACAATCATGGCCATCTCTCTGCTGCTCATGTCTCTGTATAACTTTCATTTTATTTTTCAATCATATTTTCCTTTGGGCTGCATTTCTTATTCTGCTTCCACTATTTTGATTTACTATTCAAAACTGCAGTACACTTTTTATGGAATGATTAATAACAGAGTATGAGGACATGTAACAGCAGTTTCATTTTTTTTCTTTTCGTAAACTTCATTGTTAGACTTGGGAACAAATAATAGATACTAGAGTCTGGAAAAGTGTAAGAGATGGCAAATGAAGAAGCTTGAAATTAGAAATGTCTCCGTATAACCTTCTATTAACAGATATGATCAACTACTAAACTCTTTTAAATATAATTATTACATTTATATGATATTGTGACTTTTTCCTGATGATTGTCGCTCATATTACCTGGTTTACTTTCACAAGTAGTCTACATTATAACTAGCAGTATAATCCCTTTGCTCATTTTAAAGTTGAAAAAAATAAAGGGCCTTTGTCAAAGGGTTTTATAAGGCCCACAAAATTATTATTCCAACATACCGGGGGCATTCAGGAATTCCTGTTCTGACTCTGCTCTTGATCACTTAAGAACAAGTATATCTACAAAATTCATTTATTTAATATTTATTAAATGCATGAAGTGTAAATGGGATTGTGCCAAAGACTGGTGAAAATAGAAAAAATAATGTAACCCCTGATCTCAAAATGTTTATAACACAGCAGAAGAGAAAGACATATAAACATGTAACTTTAAGGAAAAGACTAAACTAGCAATTATAAAAAAAGTAACTATAGAGAAATTAAAGTGATGTTATTTTATTAGTTGCTACCAAACTGATAAAGGTAATATACACATTAGATTTAAAGCTGTTAAAGAGTAGTGGTATGAATATCTTATACTTTTGAATTACATATATTTTTACAAATATTGTAGAAAACAATACATATTAAAAGTCTCAAATATGTCCAACCTTTGGACTCTAACCCGAGGAAATAATCAAAGATGTATTTATGAGATTGTTTGAGGCTGAAGTATTTATAAGGCATTACATATGTAATCATAGAAAAGAGAAAAATAAATGATTAACAGTGTTTATTTTTTAATTTAAACTTTTAAACTTATTGTAATATTCTAAGTTTTTATAGGATGTGGTGTTAGCTTTATAGCAAAAAAAAAAACCCCCAAAAACAACAAATGTAATTTTAAAATTCTCATTAGAGAAACCAGTTACTGAGTCCTATGTAAAGCCAGATGTCCAGGTGTTTAAAAATACCTAATTAGATATACCCAATTTTAACTCTAGTTTATTGCAGAAGGAAGGGTGACAAGAGAGGTTGGAGTGTGTGTCCACAAACCACCAGTGAGGCTAAAGCAGTTAGGGCAATGAGCTACTTCAAGGAGAAATTGTGAGGACAGCCACTGAGCACCACCTTTGATGGGGTAGGGTGGACTCAGATCTGCTCCTGTGGCCACAGTCACATGAGCTGATGCAGCTACCTGGGGGAGAGAGACAGTGTATTCTGAGTGTGGATGTCACGCCACAGCTGCTCCTGCCATCTGTTCTGCCTTGGTTCACATGGTTTGTCATTTCCCTTGTGCCTTTTTTTGTAGGCTGCTGTCCAGCACTCATTTTTAAGTAACTTCTCTGAGACCAGGGATTGATGGTCATAACAGCATCATTTTAATTTTTTTTTTTTTGCTTGGAGGGCTTCAATTTCAGGGGAAAAACTCTCAGGAATGTATCAGCAACCCATGTGGAGCATTGAAAGTTCAATTCAAGAAGTTAATCAAGTTTTTGTGATCCCTTTGTTCTGATGACCCAGTTAAGTAACTTGAAGATGCTTGAGGGGATATATTTGGCTTGAATGTAGGCTAAAGTCTGGAGATGTCATTTAGATAGTACATAGACCTCAAGTGACAGCTAAGAAGTGACATTTTCTGTCAAATCAGTCAACTATATTTTTTTATGTCCTAATTTCTCTTCATTTAATGGTTTACTTAATTGATGATTTTGAACTTTTTTTAGAGCTTCAAAGATCAAAAAAAGTTTTAAGTAAAAGAATCAACCACCTTTATTCCTTCATTGTTCAAACACCTGGGTGCATGCTTTGAGCCTGGCTCAGCAAAGGGTTGGAGATATAGAAATGAATAAAGAGCATTCCTTCTCTGAGAGAGTTAACAGAGATAAAGAAAGTGTTTTTTCCTTTGCAAGGCTACACAAACACAATGAGGAGACTCAGCCACTGTCTTCATTGAGGCAATGATTGTGAAGACTTGGTGGAAGAAAAGCACTGACAGATTTGTTATGGAAGGAGGGAGGGTGTGGGGGCGACCACTTTCTCGAGGTGCCCCCAGTGCCACGGACACACGTGAGTGAATAAATATGGCGGAGACAAGATGAGATCTGTTTGGGGATGGAGGAGTGGGCTATGGCCAGTTTCTCTGGGGAGAAAAAGGCCCCGAGCGCCTTTCTCCATAGCCTTTTATTGGGTTGTAATACACAGGAATACAGGGTGGCAAGGATCAAACAATAGATAGCACTTCAAAAAAATCTGAGGGCTTCAGAGTCTGAGTCAGTGTCTGTCAGGAAGAGAGTTGCAGAAATTTTGGGAGACATACTCATTTCCTCTCAGGTTCTTATCATATGAATGAAAGCACTTTTAGCAGATCAGATTTCACAGGTTAATCAGCAAGTCTTTATGGTGCCAGATTTTCCCCAGGGCATGCTCTAGCCAGGCAAGGAGCTGCACCCCTCCCCATCAGGTATTCAGGCTTAAGGGGATTAGAGCCAGGAAGCGCTTCTCCCTGGGGACTCAGACTTTGACAAAGCTGGGGGGTGAGAGTCCATTGCTCTCTGTTGCAACCCCCAGAGTCCTTCCATGAAGGCCTCCCAGGTGATTGAGTCTGGCTGAGGTTGTCCCCCCCCCCCCCAGTCATTGACTTCTGACCAAGCTCTGGGAGCAGGGAGAGGAACTGAGGCAGCGTTTGCTACCAGAGACAGGCTTTGTCTCCTGCGGCTGGCATTCCAAAGGTGGTCTCTCGCCCTTAGCCACAAGGGGTAGAGATACAATTCCTAAAACTAGGCAGAGCGGTCTACAACAGGAGGGCACATGAAAAGGGAACAATGAGAAACTTAGAGGGGAACTGTAGAATCCTACAACAGAAAACTATATGGGTTAACACTGTGTTTGCATCTGAAAGGGAAATGAACTGCCAACTGCCCTTCTTTTTGAGATTATCCAAAAGACTGTGGTTTTCACGTCCTGGAGATCCCTGTGGAAGGAATCTTGAGACATTCCCATAACAGCCCACTGAGGCATCTCATTCCCATTCTGGCGGAACATTCTGCTTCAAGTCCAGCCCAGTTTGGCTGTGCAAGATCACTATGGTTTCTGCTAGGCAAGACCCACTTCCTCCTGTTTGAGAATAACAACATCTGCAAACATTCAGAGTACTTTATGTGAAAAGTGCTTTACATTTTTTGCCTTATTTAATTATTTCAAAAGCCTCAGAGGCTGGTGTTTTATTATGCTCATTTAATAGATGAGGCCATCTAGACTCAGGAGAATTCAGAAACTTGTGAAAAACTATTAAGCCATAAGGGACATATTTGGTTCAGGCTACAGATTATTTTAAGAATATGAATAGTAACCCCAGTCATCATTGCTACCATTCAGCAAGTATTTTTGATTTTTTTCTTCCAAGAGATTGTTAAGCATGCATTTCCTGGCTTCTTTGTGGTGCAGTAAGGCCACACAACTAGCTTAGCCCATCAGTTGTGAGTGCAAGATAATTGTTGGCAGTAGATTCTTCAGAATTTCTCCCTCTCACTTAGCCTGAGTCTCTAAGTGACTGTGAAAAACAAGGTCCCCATTGACTCATGACGGCCATAAGCAGAAAACAAATACTTTCAGTTTTAATCCATTAATATTTTAGGAGTTGGTACCACAGCTCAAATTGGCATGTCCTGATTTGCACAAACTTGCACTTCCAGGCTGCACGCTCCTTTCTCGTCTCTCTCTCTGGGCACTGGGATCAGGCCTGAAAGTGGAACTCAGAACTTGTTCTTGTGTGTTTTTAATGGGATTGTAAAGGATAATTTGAAAATGACTCTCCCCGCATCATGAAATAAACATTATACATTGATTGGACAGTTAAGGCATGAATTTGTTGCACTGGAGAACCCAGTGGGTATTATGAAAATGTCTCTTCCATTGGACCCAAGCAGAGCTGACACGGCCCTTGCCGTACGAGCTCTGATACTGCAAAATCACCTCTTCCTGGGGCTCTTTCCTAGGAAGACTGCTGTTAAATGCCAATGGCTAAGAATGTTCTAAGATACGATCCCCATGTCTGGATATAGTCGGAATCATAGGGAGAGCTTCCATAGATCCGGATTCCTGGACCCCACTCCTAGATATTCTGAGTCAGAATGGTTGAGAGGAGTCCAGGGAACGTTTATTTTAAGGGAATGAAAGCCAAAACTTCAACTCCAAAATCTTTCATGGATATTGCTGACCACAGTCAAGTTTGGCTGTTTTAAAATATCCTTCCCCTTTGGACCTTTCCCGCAAACACAGACTTTGAGGCCCTCAGATGAGTTCTGGTTGGCTAAGACAGGGTTTTGACTAAAGTTTTCAGAACAGGAATTTCCTGTAAGAAGCCAGGCAGTGAATAAAGCGCTGAAGGTACTGTGAGGCCTGCTGTCTGCCGGGTCATAGAAGAGGCCGCTGAGAACACGCAGTCGGGAGGCCTTGCAGACCCTTTTATTTTTACACTGCCAGAAACATACAGACAAAGCCTATGCATATGAAGTAGGACTTTGAATCCAACAACCACTAATTTACTTTATGGAGGGAGGAAGAATTTATTTAATTTATTCACATTTTTTAACACGAGGAGAAAACAAACCTGGAGTTGGTGAGACCCCCGAAAGGGGGGCCTCACACACATATCTGAGTGACAGGCTGCTCTCCACCTGACATGCGTCTGGGACATGTTGTGGCCCCAGGCCATTCCCGAGTTCTACCCCAGTCACTTCAGACCCAGCTGCAGGTCTCCTCCTGCCTCCTCTTTTCAGTTCGAACATCTTTGCCATCACCTGAGGGCTTGATTCCCAGCTAACGTCTCCTTGTGTTAGGATTTAACATCCTGGCCTTACAGGAGCCCTAGGCATGGAGCTGGTTCACCATTATCCTTGGAAATATTCTCTTCCTCCTCTTAAAGATTCTCAGTCTTAGTTATTTATAAAGCAATATATAAAATTAAATGACAATGACAAATGTCATTTCGATTTATGAACCCTTTTATTTTTCCTTTTCTTTAGGAATTCTCAACCTAAGGAAAAGTAATTTTACTACTCAAAGTTTGCTACCAGGCTGTGTATATTTGTGAGCCTGGAACAGTTACAGTGTGGAGGGAGAAGGGACTATTTTCTCACAGCCATCTCTAGCTGGTGAACCAAATTAGCTTAGTGCAGCTCATGTTACATTTTCTTTGTTCCTCTCTTGTCCCACATTGTTCTGGGTGTGGGATTTGTTGGTTTTTCTTAATTTTGACAAAGCTGATGAGAAGTGAGTAAACAATCATAAAAACACTCACAGAACATGTTGGTATGTATAAAACACTTTACAAAAGGTTTGGAGAAAATGAAGAAATTGATCTAAGAGAAAGGCAAACAACTAGAAGTTTAATGTCAGTTCTCTCATTCCTAAAAGTGCCCATCTGTTCCATCCCTTAAGCTTTGGCTTCCTCCATGTTCCCACCCCCTCTTCTCTCCCATCCTCCTTTTATTCTCTCCCTCCCCAAGTTCATGTTCTTTTGCATACAGAACAATTTACTTATTACCTAATAACCAAGTATACAAGTTATTTCTAAAAATGATACAATTCCTTCCTTAACAGCTGATATCAGTTATTGAAATGCAGATATATATATAGATAGATATGCATATCTATCTATCTATCTATATCCCTCTATAGAATCACAAGACATAAAACTCTGAAGAAAACTGGAAGGTATGCTCTGTCAACATGAGGCTCAGAAAAAGTTAATCACTCTTCAGACTGGATGGAACCACATACCTAAAAGGGAGAAAAAACCTAAGTGATAATAAGAGAGAGAAATGAAACATAACATCACAAAGATATTAACTTTAATCTCAGTAAATGTTACTGTGTGAGCTATTTTAAGGAAACAATATAAATCCGAAGATACACATAATTTCTTATCTATCACCTGGCTATTCTATAAAAGTTTATTCTCACTCTAATCTTAGACCCAGGTTTAGAAGCTGAACATAAAAACTTTCTTTGATACAATGGTTTTTTTGTTGTTGTTGTCATGTGTGTGTGTGTGTGTGTGTGTGTGTTTTGGTGAAAGCTTTCCCTTGTGGCTGGTGTCATAAATTGCTGGGCTTCCCTGTAAAGCACACTTGCAATGAGGAGGCTAAAGAAGCTTGGACCTGAACTGATTTGAACTAGTGAGAGCTAGTGAGAGAATTAGTCAGAAGGCACAGTAGCCTCCATGAGCTTGGCAGGCGTGATTAACCTTGGAGGTTCAGTGGGGTGGCAGGGCCTTGGCCACAGCAGTGGTGGATGAATGACTGTCCTCAGCCTCAGGCAGATGGCAGTGTGGATCTATGCAGAAGAGGAGAAAACTAGCACATTGGGATGTGAAGCGAGATTTTATTTTCTCCTGCCCCTGCTATAACAGAAAAGGAAAACTGCACTCTTCTGTGTCTCCCTGCCTTTTCTCCCACCAACTCCGCGTTGCTCTTGGTCACATTTTAATTTTTATTTTGTCAGGCACTGTGATATTTTCATACATGTGAAAATAAATAACCTAGCCAAATAAGTGCTCCAGTCAAACTTAGACCCGCGGCTCGAAGGCAGAGATGCCTGTGTAAGCTGAGTTTAAACTGGCTGATTTATGTCTGCTCGTGAGAAAAAATGCTCACTGAGTTTTTTTGGACAGATTGCTATTGTTATGATAGATGATTGGTGTTCTGACCCATTCCATCTGCTTGAAATAAGTGTATAGGTGATTTATACGATTATTAGCAGAATTGTTATGACCATTTTTGAAGGAGTTGAGCAAAGCAAGAGCATGAAGTGGTGGGATGACAAAGGAGCGAAGAGTGAGCTCTGGTATTTTGGAGATTACCTTTTTTGAGGAGATTATCTTCTGTGGCATTTTTACATATTACAGAAGATGGGGGACCCTAATTTGCATGTTTCTCCAGTTATCAGAAATAACTTCATAAATTATTTAACGGGAATCTCATAGGCATGTATTACAATTTAAAAGATCAACAATAAAACAAAAATCAACAAGCATGACTGGTGTGTTGCATCCAACATGAAGTGCAGTTAGACAATTTTATAAATATTTACGTGGGTTTACTGTTTTGATGAATAGAAGTAACCTAGGCCAGGATGCTGGCATTGTGGGGATTCCACCCCACTCTCGATCGCAGCTGAGTTCAAACCTCATCTCTTCCATTTCTTACATGGGTGGTTTGATCCAAAGAAATGGACACTTTGAGTCTTATCTCAAATATAAAGTCTTAAGTAAATTTGTGAACCAAACAAAATTAAAATGGTTTCACACAATGCCTAAAGTTTTCTTTTTTAAAAAATTTATTTATTTATTTATTTATTTATTTATTTATTTATTATTGTCATTTTTCCAATTACCATTTACCCCCATTTATCCTGTGTCCCTACCCCTGGCAATCACCACACTGTTGTTTATATCCACGAGTCCTTTTTCCTTTTTGCTTAATCCCTGCACCCCCTAACCACTCACCACCCAGAGCTGTCAATCTGTTCTCTATCTATGAGTCTGTCTCTATTTTTCTAGACGGTTGAGTTTGCTCATTAGGTTCAACATATGAGTGAGATCATTTGGTATTTGTCTTTGACTGGCTTATTTTAGTTAGCCTAATGTTCTTCAGGTTCATTTATGCTATCAAAAAGGGTAAAATTTCTCTTTTTTATAGCCAAATAGTATTCCATTGTGTGTATGTACCATAGTTGTTGTAACTACTCATCTACTGATGGACACTTGGGCTGCTTCCATATCTTGGTGATTGTAAATGATGCTGCAATGAATGTAGGGGTGCTTATATCCTTTTGAAGTAGTGTTTTAGGTTTCTTCAGATAAATTCCAAGGAGTGGAATTGCTGGGTAATAAGGCAGTGCCATTTTTAAATTTTTCGAGGTATTTTCATACTGCTTTCCACAGTGGCTGCACCAGACTGCATTTCCACCAACAGTGCAAAAGGGCTCTCTTTCCCCACATCCTCCCCAGCACTTTCTTGTTGGTTTACTGATGATAACCATTCTGACTGTTGTGAGATGATATCTCATTGTGGTTTTAACTTACATTTCTGTGATGACTAGTGACATTGAGCATCTTTTCATATGTTTATTGGCCATCTGTATGTCCTCTATGGAGAAGTGTCTGTCTAGGTCCTTTGCTCATTTTTTAATTGGATTGTGTATTTTTCTGGTGTTAAATATTATAAGTTTTTTTTATAAATTTTGGATATCAACCCCTTACTAGGTGTGTTGGTGAATATGTTCTTTCATTCAGTGGGTTGTATTTTTATTTTGTTGATAGTTTCTTTTGCTGTGCAAAAACTTTTTAGTTTGATGTAGTCCCATGTGTTTATTTTTTTTTTGTTTTGTTTCCCCGTCTAAGGAGAAACAGTCCCCAAATGAAAGAAAAAGAAAATTCTCCACAAGGAGAGCTAAATGAAAGAGGCTAGCAATTTATCAGCTATAGAGCTTAGAGTAGTGATTATAAGGATACTCAATAGCATGATAAAAGGCAGAGAAACCATAAAAAAGGACCAATCAGAAATAAAGAATGTGATATATGAAATAAATAATACACTGGAAGGAATAAACAGTAGATTTGATGAAGCAGATAGCCAAATCAGTGATTTGGAAGACACGCTAAAAAAAACCCCAAACATCTAAATAGAGCAGCAAGAAAAAAAAGAATAAAAAAAAACGAGAGTTTAAGAAAACTTTGGGATAACATAAATCATAACACGTCCACATCATGGGAATAACAGAAGGAGGAGAGAGTGAACAAGGGATCAAGAACCTACTTGAAGAAATAATGACCAAAAACTTCCCTAACCTGGTGAAGGAAAAAGTCACACAAGTCCAGGAAGTGCAGGGTCCCAAAAAAGATGGACCCAAAGAGGCCTACACCAACACATCATAGTTTAAATGGCCAGGCTTAAAGACAAAGAGAGAACCTTAAAAACTGCAGGAGAAAAGCAGTTAGTTACCTACAAGGGAGGTCACATTAGACAATCAGCTGACTTCTCAAACAAAATGTTTCAGACCAGAAGGGAGAGGCATGACATTTTCAAGGTGGTGAAAAGCAAGGGCCCACAACCAAGGCTACTTTACCTAGCAAAGCTATCATTTAAAATTGAAGGAGAAATAAAGAGCTTCTCAGACAAAAAAAGCTAAAGGAGTTTGTTAACACCAAATCAGTATTGCACCAAATGTTAAAGGGCTTGCTTTAGGAAGAAGGAAAAGAAAAAAAAGGAAAAGTTAAAAATAAAATGGCAATAAATATGTATCTATCAATAATGACTTTAAATGTAAGTGGCTTAAATGCTTCAATCAAAAGACATAGAGGGAGCTGAATGGATGGGAGAACAAGATCCACATACGCTGTCTCGAAGAGAACCACCTCAGAATGAAAGATACACACAGACTGAAAGGGATGGAAAAAGATATTTCATGCAAATGAAAAGGAAAAAAGATGAGGTAGCAATACATATATTTGATAAAATTTTCTGCTGATTAAATGAGTATGTGTGTGTGAGCAGTAAAGCATGGCCATCTGTGCACTCTGGGGTGGGGCAAGCTCCAGTTTAGCACCCCTGAGCGAGGGTGCAACGTACACATCAACCTTGCAGGTTCAGAACTCACGCCCATAATCTTCCCTGCCCAATGCTTATTTTCTTCTCTGGCATCCAATGGACTTTACATATTAAACTCATTTGTTCTCTACTTAAAGCTTCCTTCTGTCATGGTTTAAACTCTGTCGGTCTTCGCAGTAGTCACAGTTTGATGTCTTCTTGAGTTGTCCCTTGAAAATCCTCCAGAATCCATGCTAACCCCACAGGTGGCTGTCTCTGAAGTCAGTTCTTTTATTTTAACAGCTTTCTGCCCTCAACCATTTCATCATTTCAGAGCAACTAAATTTGAAAAATGGACCTGTGCCCAGGGAGTTTACACATCTCCATAAAATGTTTCATGTACTAATGAGTGTGTGAATGCCAAATACTGTAAGCAAATTACATAGCAACCTGCTCCCCAATGAATCAAAGTATTTTTATTTCATTTAAATGCATTAAAACAGCAATTTCCTGATCTTTCAGGTGTAAGTGAAAATTCCAATCATTTTATTATTATTATTATGTAAATCTGCCACTTGGCATGCAGTTTAAAAAAATAATGTACACTTTTTAGGGCCACTTCAATAAGAGGAATAATCCACTACCTAGTCTCCCAATATGAGAAAAAACTGCTAAAATGTATAATTTTGAAAATAGAATTTTGACATACAGATATATTAAACACAAACAGAGTTCTGCACCAAGTTGCTGGTTAGCCAAAATATATAAAATCTTTTTTGCCCTCTGATAACATTCAACCTTATGTTTTTGTTTTAGAATCCAATGAAAGTAAGAATATGTTAATGAAGCCTCTGAATGCCAAAAGCAATGGAATTTTATTGAGCCATTAAAAGAGAAATTGGTGAGAAATTACTGAATATGAAACCATTATAGATATATTCTTTGAATTTTATTCAAAATTATTCTCCTTAGTGGCTATTAATAATGTCTCATAATTTGCTCAATTTTTCTCAAAAAGAAAAATTCCCAGAGAGGGAGATCACCACCTCTTCTACGGCTCCTAATCATTCCTAGCATTCCCTTAAATTGAGAAAATTGCCAAGGTTATATTTACCTGGCAATTAAGGAGTGACTGACTTGTGCCCATATGGATATTTAAAAATGGCATTTTATAGTTCTTTTAAGGATACCATCTGAAATGAAAGGATTAACCTTTATCTCCCAAAACTCTTAAAACCAACCGATAATGGCATTAATAACATGGCTCTGCCTTCTGCTGTGGCCAACCCCTATCCTAGTTCCTAGGGGCTGGGTTAATTTAAATTGAGTTTAGTTCTAGTGTCTATGCTTCCAGTTCTCAGTCATTATAAGCTCTTTACCTTGTTTGCTAGGGAATCTTTCTAGGGCTATTTGTCACTATGTACCTTTATCTCTGTGTGTCCCCCTCTGCCTCTCTCCCGCACAGCACTGTTTGTCATTCTTTGTAAGCACGATCACATGCTAGGGGTTTAATGAACAGAAAATATTATAAAGTGCATAGAGAAGATATAATAACGTCTGGGTTGCAAATGGATACTGACAGCGCTCACAAATGTTGGACTTTTTGTTTTATTTTCTATGTTTAGTCTATCTACTCCCTTCTTTCTCTGGACTTGGAAAAAATAGCCTTTTGAGGGTGGACTTTGAGTCCACATAGTTTCTGGATTCTTAGAGCTACCTGTGTTGTAATGGTTTAGGAATTTTTAATGTCCAGGCCGAGTACTTTTCAATGTTCGTTTTTCTTCAGGGTTAGGTTAGAGGGCAGACAGAAACACATGTATTCAGACTCACATCAACAGGACATTCTTCTCTGCCCTTAACACTTAGAAACTTTTCCCTAATTCTGTTTCTCTTTTAGGGTGCTCCTCTAATTATAAATACATCAGAACGTATAAATACCCCAAACCATCTGCATCAGAATTATTAAGGGATGCTTTAAAAATAACTGAAATTCTTGGGCTCCTTTCATAAATCTACTGAGCCAGAACTTCAGGGAGTGGGCCAGGGAATTAAAATAGTTAAAAGCTTTCCATGTGATTACTATACACATTAGGATGTGTGGACTGCCACAGTAAATGACACCATTAGCCACTCAATTGCTCATGCCAAACCCTGGCAGTCAATCCCTATGATTTTATGCCTCTCTCCCTCCCCACATTTAATCAGTAACCTAATCTACAAATTTACCTCTTAGGGATGTCGTGATTATAAGAGACACCATCTAAGCCAATGATTTATAATCTGATTAGGTAGAACACTGAAGCATTAAATTAATTAATTCCTATGTGCAATTTATACTCTTTTCCACAAAACTTAAAGATAAATACTCCCTAGAGAATAAGATGCTAAGTGGTTGAACAAGATGCTAAATCAAAGCACAGGAGGTCTAATATACCATAATCCTCACCTTTCCCAGTTTCTAGCTCCCCTTACTTATTATTTTCTGATTACTTCTTCAAATCTCAAAATAGACACTGTAACCTTCCTTATTCCTGTTTTTGGTCAAAAGACTCTGTGTATTATACTTTAGTACACTAAGGATCACAGTGTTCATGTTCTGCTTCTAGGTGATAGAAACTAACCTTCCAGAAGCTTAAATAACTCAAAACATTTTATTTTTGTATACAATAAAACAGAATAGAAACTTGAGGCTGATTTTTCTTGTAACTGTATCTTTTGTTACCATTTTTTGGAATTGCTTTCTGACAGAATTCTTTCATAATGACCATTGTTACAGTTAATGCTTCTGAATATGCCTTTCTTTGTTTTCCTTGTATTTGTTTGTTACTTAAAATCTTAATTTAATGCCATGTTTTTACTTCTTTATAAAATGTCCAACTTGATTTATAATATCTTAAAATTAATGTGTATTTTTTCTGCTTATGAAATAATGACTAATAGATATAAGCTGAAAAACAAAAATATAAAGGAAAAAATAAAATTAACTGTAATTCTAGAAAATGTGTATCTCTATGTAAAATCAGGTGTATTGAGAAGTCTATGAAACCCTGTGCCTTTACTAAGCTAATAGGTCCTTTTAAAGAAAAGTGGCAATAAATGTTTATTAAGCACATGTTTTATACCAGGCACGTGCTGAAAGCTGAGCATTTAGTAGTAAATAATCCACATACAGATGCTGTAGACTCATGGAGTGTACAATCTTAAATTTTACTCTATTTATTTCATATTTTTGTTTTGGCAGAAGTTGCTATGGACATACAATTAGGGGAAATGGTACCATACACTAGTCTAGTTCCCTCACTCAGCAAACATTTATTGAGTACTATTTAGTCAGCATAAGTAATACCAGCTGCTTTAAGAAAACATCATAAAAATCTTAGTAGCTTAAAATAAGAAAAGCTCCTTTCTGGTTCATGTTTTAGCCTGATGTAGGTTGGAATCCTCTCCAAGGATTACCCCGGGGATTCTGACATCTTCTATTTCATGATGCCACAATTTTTATTGTAGACCTTCATAGAAGAATCTTATCACATCAGACTATTGCAAAGACCAGACCTGAAGTGGTGTATGAGGTCTGTTCCAGCAGGTATCCAGCCATGTAATATGAAAATAGAGACATTTATTGAAGAAGATACAAGATACAAAAAACTGTACATAGGACAATACACCTCAGTCCCCTTCAAAGTAGGCACGTTTGGACCTCAAACAATTCTCCCAATTGCTATCAGCTGTCTTATTATATTTTCCTGAATCTCATTGAAAATCTGAAATCCCTTCCCTTTCAAAGGTGATTTTAGTTTTGGGAAAAACAAGAAGTTGCAGGGCACCATATCAGGGCTATAGGAGGGCTGAGTCACCTGGGTGATTTGATGTTTCATCCCAAAACTCTGCAGGAGATGTGATACATGAGTGGGTGTGTTGTTGTGATGAAGCTGCCAATCACCAGTTGCCCATAGCTGTGTCCTTCTGAATCATCTGAATAGTTTCTGCAGGGGAATGTTCAGGCTTAATGCAAAATTTGATGCATATCTGTTGCTCTACTTGCTTAGTCATTTTGGATGTGAAGGCTGCACAGTACACATGCTCAGTTAGTGTTGTCTACCACCCCCCACTGACTAGTACAGTGAAGTTGTTATTGTTCAAGCATATGCATTTCCAGTCTACTCTCCTTGGCTGCCAGGTTATACTGATGTTGCACAAACTGTTCTCATTATTTAGCAATGGCTGAACTTTTTCTAGACAAACCTTGTATGTTCCATATAGTCATATTCTTAAAGTTAGATTTAGTCACATGATCCCCAATCTAACTGTAAATGAGGGGCCTAGAGATAAGAGAGTGAAAAGGGATTCTGTGAATACTTAGCTTGGTCCCTGCCACAGCTCATCAATACCCATCTCAGTTATGTTTCCACATGTAGAACATTCCCTACTCCTATTTCTTTGCTAAGAAGGAGCCCAAATTCTATCTTATTAAAGTCCAGTATCACTGGGTCATGGACAGTCCTTCTTGGCGTATTTGGTTGGCAGTGTAAAAAATAAAGAGACAAATGATTTTACACTTCGCAGTATACAAAATAAAGAGACAAATGGTTTACCATCCAATGTCTGTATACAATGGTGGAATGACTATGGAATAGAATTAAACCATCACAGCAGAAAGGTGAAGAATGAGAACACTCCCATGGTCCCTGATTCCAGCGATCTAAAGTCCCAGGGAACAGATACTGAGAGGGCATCCATCCCGCCTCAGGGATGGAAGAAAAAAAATGACCTAATTAGTATAAAAATATTTTATCTTTAAAATGATTTTTAACAAGACAAATGTAAAATTTGAAAGACACTGAAAATATCAAACTTATGGGTTTTTGAAAAGGAGATATTATTTATAAAATATCTAGAACAATGTCTGTCACATAACAGACATTCATTTAACACAACTTAACAAGAGCTCTGTTATATACTTTAGGCTACCTTGGAAAAAAAGAAGATTCATTCAAAGAGGCTTTAAAAATCAGGAAACTTATTGTCTCATAAACTCTGAAATCCAGACTCAGTCCAGACTTCAACACCTGGCTACTTAACGGCTCCCTGTTCTTTCTGGCCTTTGCTCTGTTGGGGGTGCTCCTCATGAGAAGACTGCCAGCAGTGACTGGGGCAGCACACTTTCTTGGTCACATACTGTTGGGGAAAAAGCAGAAGCCTTGCCTTAATTCTGGGATTTCTTTCCCTTCAGTCTGATTGAACTAACTTTGGTCACATGCCCATCCCAGACCAGTAACACTCCCCAGGATGATATCATGTGCCAATTGACCTTAGAGCTGCAATGGGCTCTACATCCTTTGAGTCACATGAGCCATATCAAGTGAGGTAGATACCTGAGTAAGGCAGGAATTATGGCCAGGCAAGCAACATTCATGTCCATTTAATTTACTATGTGGCAAATATTTTGCTAACTGCTGGACATTTTGAGATATCTGTGACACCATTTCAAACAAACAAATCCCAAACCTTTCTTGCTGAGGAAAGCTCAGGATGCTCTGGGAATGTCTGAAAGAGACAGAATTAGAAGGAAGTGAATTAGGAAGGGCACAGTAATGGAGGGACCATGATCACTGTGGGGTAGTGGGAGGTGAATAAAGAGGAAGAGAGTTCCAGCCCGAGGTGGCAGCTATGGAAAATTCCATAGCCATGCAGGCATAGAGAGGACTGGAGAAATCCCAAGTACCTTAGTCCTGCACTGTCTGATTTGGTAGCTGTTACTGTATGTGATTATTAAACAGTTGAAATGTGGCTGATGCCACATGTTGAAATGATATGTTTTTCCTGAGATATAATTGACATAGAGCATTTGTGAAAGATGTACACCATGAAGATGTACACCATGTTGATTTGATACATTTATATTGCAATTTGCCACCATAGTGTTAGTTAATAACACTGTCACTCCTATAATTATAATTTTCTTTGCAGTGGGAACAATTAAGTTCTCTCTGTTAGCAACAATACATATTATTGTCTATATATAGTCACTATGCTGTGCAGAAGCCATCCAAACTTTATTTATGTACTAGTTGCAAATTTGTACCCTTAACATTTCCCCAATTTTCCTACCCCCAGTTTCTGGTAACTGCTACTTACTCTCTGTTTTTACGAGTTTGGCTTTTTAGATCCCACATATAAATAATATCATACAATTTTGTCTTTCTTTCTTTGACTTGTTTCACTGATCATAATGCCCTCAAGGTTCATCCATGCTGTTGCAAATGGCAGGATTTCCTTCTTTTTCGTGGCTGAATAATATTCCATTACGCATGCATGTGAGTATGTGTGTGTGTACTTTCTGTATCTGAAATGATAATATTTTGGATATGAGGAGTTAAATATAATTATTTTTAAGATTTTATTTATTTATCTTTAGAGGGGAAAGGATGGAGAGAGGAAGAGAAATATTAATGTATGGTTGCCTCTCGTGTGTCCCCTGCTGGGAACTGGCCTACAACCCAGGCATTTGCCCTGACTGGGAATCAAACCATGATCCTTTAGGGTCACAGGCCCACACTCAATCCACTGAGCTACACTACCCAGGGCTAAATATAATTTTTAAAATCAATTGGTCTATTTTTTTTTTCTGGGGCAATGTTGACTGACTGGGACAGACTGAAATGAAAAGCACGAGGAGGCATGTGGAAGGAGGTGAGGTTGGGGAATGAAGCAGGAGCTGGGCCCCACAGGCTTGTGAATGCTGTGCCTCTGCCATGCAATTTCAACATTATTATTTTATCACTGGGGAGTCACCAGCATTCTGATGTTTGTTGCAGCAAGTTCATTGGCTGATTTTGGAGAATGGGCTAAAGAGGGTAAACAAACTGGCAAGGAGCCTACGACACAGTTGTAGTCGTTTGGGCAAGAAGGGATGAGGCCTGAAAAAGGTAGCAGTGGGGTGATGAATGAACAGACACAAGAAACAGTAAGCAGAGTCAGTAGAATTTGATAACTGATCAGATGCTTGGGCAGGGCCGTGGGACAATGTATTAGGACTCGAAGGTTTCTTCCTTGGGTACTTAGGATCCTGTGTTAGTTGGTACAGAAAATACACAAGAGGGAGATAATTTGGGGTAAAAGTTGACAAAAATGCTGTGTGGTGGGAGAGGGAGAAGAAAATAAAACACATGACACGAATATCAGAGATCAGGAATGGATGTCTGCCATGCCCTCACTGGCCCAGCCTCTTTGGAATATAGTCAAAATGAGTTGTAGGGGCAGCGTTTTGGATATCTAGTACTTTTTTTCCTGTCTTAGGGTTCTAGTCTTTCAAATTATTGCCTTTTCTGGTGTTGGGACAAAACATATTTTTATTCCTTAGGTTCTCTAATAAGTTAGCTTATACTCTAACTTTTATTAATGAGCGAGGAATGCAAGTTTCTAAGAGTTTCTCAGTGTGCCTCATGATAATTAATGGGCAGGTAATTTTAGTTTTACTCACATTAGAAACTAAATTATCTCTGTGCCTTTCGGATTATCGGTGAAGTTTTAGCTTGTCACAGCAAAACGTCTGGCTTGTTCTCAAAATTATTTTCAGTTGCGAGGCTCAAAATGGAAGGGGATTTAGAATCCTAATGATTTTGTGTGTTTTACTGCCGGGTATCCTCAGCTCTATGATATAGATACCTGTTGGCATTTACAAACATGATTTTATCTTCCTCAAAAGGTGTTGAAAGACAGAGATTTTTATGTCCCTCTTGTTTGGATTCATTGATGGAACAGCGGTACCAGCGGCATCAGGTAACAGTGCATGTGCTCAACAGAGGCTGCTTTAGAAAGCAAAGCTCGTGGCGGCAGAGAAGTGTTTTGGTTATAACAGTAAATTTTCCTGAGTCACTCTGATCAGGGCTTTGTTTACTTTTTGAACCAGTATTTCATCAAGGCAGAGATGAAAATCATAGTTTCTCTTTTCATTATTTTAGACAGAGTCAGGTCAACAAGATCTACAAGCATATAAGGGATTTTCAGGAATAAACAGAAAGACAGTTTTATTGATGATGTACCTTTTGAAACCCTTCTTTCTGTGGCTAACCTGAATCCAGCAAATTATGTGGCCTTTTATTCTGAAATAAGTCCTTTTCCTCCTTCACTGCTTCAGTATAGTCTCATAATAACCGAGAGAGCTTCTGTGGGCCGTACCACATATCAAGTACTTTATATGCATGCAGTTTCCTGATCCTTAAAGCAACTCTACCAAGTAGGCATCATTATCTGCATTAAAAAAATTACATTGAACTTAGTAACATCTCCAATTCTAAACATAATCATTGGCAAATGGAGGCATTTTTTGCTTATTTGTTTGTTTTTGTCATATTATAAACGCTTGTGAACAATGAAACTAGGACAATGATAGTAACTTGCATATCTTATGTAATATCCTGCCTTCCTCTCCTCTTATTCCTCCCAGGTGAGAGAACCTCTATCCGGAATCTAAAACTAAAACTGAATCTATATCTAAATTTGTTTAGCAAATGGCTGAGGGATAATTGAGTATGCAAACCCACACTAAACTTAAACCCTTATTACACTATACACAAAAATTAACTAAGACAGATTAAATGTAAGCACTAAAACTATAAACTTTCAAAAGAAAATCTAGGAAAAAATTTTCTGACTCTGGGTTAGGCAAAGAGTTCTTAGCTATGGCACCAAAGGCACACACAGCTATAAAAATGAAAAAAAAATTAAATTCACTAAAATAAAAAATGCTACAATTAAACAGAAACTATTGAAAAGTAAAATGTAGAGAAAATATTTGCAAACCCTAAATACAATAACATACTTGTATTCCAAATATGTAATTGAATTTTTAAAATTCAATAATAGGTAAAATCAATAAAATTAAAATTGATCAAAGGACTTGAAAAGGCATCTCAGGGAAGAAGACACAAGTGACTAATAAACACATAAAAAATTGTCAACTTCGTTAGGAATGAGAGAAATACAAATTACGACCACCATTAAATAGCACTTCACATTCACTGGAATTAGCATAATCAGAAAGGCAGACAATGTCAAGTGTTGGTGAAAATAATGTAAAACAGAACCCTCATAATAGAGGGTGGAAAAATAAAATGATGCAGTAACTGTGGAATGTTTTTTTGGTAATTACTTACCAAGTTAAAAAAAAAACTTATCATGTAGCCCAATAATTCCACTACAGGAATCTTCTGAAGAGAAATAAAGATAATAGTCTATACAGATAATTGTACCCAAATGTTAATAGCATTATTCATAGCCTAAGCAAACCAAATACATATTAAATGCTTAATGGATAAAGGAAATGTGGTATGTCGATGCAGTGGAATATAGTTCAGCAATAAAGAGGAAAAAATACTGAGACATGGTACATGAATAAACTTTAAAAAATATGATAAATGAAAGCCAGGCAGAAAAAGAGCATACATAGTATGATTCTATATATATATGAAATGTCCAGAAATGCATTTTTATAGAAGCAGAAAGCAAATCAGTGGGTATTTGGGCCTGGGGGTAAGAATGACTGAAACTTGTCAGAGAACAAGCAATTTTTATTTCGAGTGGTGATGAAAATGTTGTAAAACTGGACTGTGGTGATAGTAGCTCAACTGTGTAAGTTTGCTATGAAATACTGAATTGTAAAAGTAATGAATAAATGTTTTCAATATCTGTCTATTAAGGCAATATATGTACATACATATATACTTATATATGCTTTTTAATATCATTTTGTCATGAGTGTATGCATCTCTAATACAGTTTTGTTGCTTTTAACCTTTATTAAAAGATTATCATGTTGACGAGAGGTTCCTGCAGAATAGCTGGGAGCTCTAGTCTACTTGCTCCCAGGCCCAGACCAGTCTTGTAGCTAAACCACAGAACAATCAACTCAAAAATTCAGCAGGGAGTGAGTGAGAGCATGTGTGAGTGAGTGCATATGTGGATGAGAGTCCAGGGAGCGTGCATGTGCGAGCAAGAGGACACCTGTCAGCAACTGGCCCAGGCTCTCCTCGTGGGGCAACTGCTGCTGCTGCTGCTGCTGCCCAACCCAGCACTTCTGCCTGCACAGATTCAGGGTGACTGTGGATTGGCTCAGGAGCTATGAGCTCTAGGGGTGAAGAGAGACAGCAGGGGAGGTGCTGGCAGCAGGAATAGTGCAGTGGGATCAGGATTGCCTGAGGCTGAAAATTACTGGAGAGAGTGGGGAGAGCACCCCACTACTGCCCCGTATTATAGTATCATTACGGGAATCTTCCCAGAACCATCCGGGAGGGATCCAGAGAGAAACTTTAAAACTGTTGAAGGCTCTGGCAGACTGTGGCCAGCTCTCACCAAAAGAGACTGTGTGTTTTGGGGAGGGGGAGCATGTGGAGAACAAGTCCACCAATGTTCAGTGCTACAGTGTGGGAGCCACACAGAAACTCTTTTCAAAGAGGAGCAGAGGAGAGACTTGAGGTTTGGCAGGGACCTGGTGCTCAAGTGCACGTGCAGCTCTACCAGGAGAGAACTCAGAGGAATAGAGTCATGCTGAAGGAATTGTGGGACTCTGGTTAGCATGTAGGGGACTCTGCGGAGGGGAGAGTCTGGGTCTGAGTCCCCTATGAGAGTGACTGGGGACTGGCCAGCCAGGGGGATCCACTCACAGACAGGAGAGCCCAACCCCCCTATCTGCTTCTGTATGGCCACTGTAATAAACAAAGGTAAATAAAATGGACAAACCTTTAACCAGACTCATCAAGAAAAAAAGAGAGAGGACTCAAATAAATAAAACCAGAAATGAAAGAGGAAAGGTTACAATTGATACCACAGAAATGCAAAGGAAATTTGACAACTTGGGTGAAATAGACAAATTTGTAGAAATATACAATCTTCTGAAACTAAATCATGAAGAAGCAGAAAGCCCAAATAGACTGCTAACAATTAGTGAAACTGAAGCAATAATCAAAAAACGCCTGGCACACAAAAGCCCTGTACCAGACAACTTCACAAGCGAATTTTACCACACAATTAAAGATCTAACTCCTAACCTTCTTGCACTACTCCAGAAAATTCAAGAAGAGGGAAGATTCCCCAACTCTTTTTACAAGGCCAGTGTTATTCTAATTCCAAAACCAGGTAAAGACACAACAACCAAAAACCAACCAACCAACCAAACAAACAAACAAAAACCTATAGGCCAATATCTCTGATGAACAAAGGTGCTGGTTCATCAGAGAGTCTGGATCCAGTAATCTATTAAAAAGATCAGACATCATGATCAAGTGGGATTTATCCCAGGAATGCAAGGATGTTACAATATTTGCAAATCAATAAATGTAATATACCAGATAAACAAAATGAAAGACAAGAATCACATGATCTTATCAATAGATGATGAAAAAGCATTTGATCAGGTCCAACACCTATTTATGATAAAACACTGAGCAAACTGGGAATAGAGGAAGCATACTTCAACATAATAAAGGTCATATATGAGAGACCTACAGCCAATATCATACTCAACAGGAAAAATCTAAAAACTTTCCACCTAAAATCAGGAAGAAGACAAGAGGTGTCTGCTTCACCACTTTGAATACACACAGTATTGAAAGTCCTAGCCACAGTGATCAGACAAGAAAAAGAAATAAAAGGCACCCGAATTGGATAGAAGGAAGTAAAACTGTCATTATTTGCAGAAGACATGATAGTATACAGAGAACACTAATATCTCCATGAAAAAACTACTTGACCTAATAAACGAATTTGGCAAAATAGCAGTATACAAAGCTCATATTCAGAAATCAAAGGTATTTTTGTACACTAACAATGAAAATTCAGAAATAGAAACTAGGGGAAAACCCATTTATTATAGCAAAGAGAAAATTGAAGTACCTAGGAATAAATTTAACCAAGGAGGGAAAAGACCTGTACTCAGAAAACTATGGAACACCAAAGAAAGAAATTAAGTAAGATACAAACAAATGGAAGCATGTACCATGTTCATGGATTGGAAGAATTAATATCATTAAAATGCCCATACGACCTGAAGCAATCTATAGATTCAATGCAATCACTATGAAAATGCCAATGGAATATATCGCAGACCTAGAACAAATATTTCAAAAATTAATGTGAAAAAAATGACCCAAGTAGCTACAGCAATCTTGAGAAAGAAGAACAAAGTAGGAGGGATTACAATATCTGATATCAAACTATACTACAAGGCTACCATAATCAGAACAGTTTGGTACTGGTATAAGAACAGACACATAGATCAATGGAACAGAACAGAGAGCCCAGAAATAAATTCGTGTCACTGTGGTCAATTAATATTCAACAGAGGGAGCAGGAACATAAAACTGAGTAAAAATAGCCTCTTCAATAAATGGTGCTGGGAGATCTGGAATGATACATGCAAAAAAAAAAAAAAAAAAAAAAGAAACTAGACCACCCACTTATACCACACACTAGAATAAACTCAAGATGGATAAAAGACTTAAACATAGGCTTTAACATCATAAAAGTCCTAAAGGAAAACATAGGCAGTAAAATTTCAGATATCCCATATAATATTACTTTTGTCAATACATCCTCTAGGGCAAGGACAATAAAGGGAAAAATAAAAACAAAGAAATGGGACTACATCAGATTAAAAAACTTCTGCATGGCTAATGAAAACATCAGCAAAATGAAAAGAGAACCAACCATATGGGAAAACTTATTTGCCAAGAATACCTGGGACAAGGGTTTGATTTCTAAAATATATAAAGAACTCATAAGACTCAACACCAGAAAGACAAACAATCTAATTAAAAAATGGGCCAAGGACCTGGACAGACACTTACTTCTCCAAGGAGGACATACAGAGGGCTGACAGACATATGAATGGATGCTCAACACCACTAGCCATCAGAGAGATGCAAATTAAAACCATAATGAGATACCACCTCATTATGGGTCAAAATAGTTATCATTAAAAATTCAACAAACAAGTGCTGCCAAGGATGTGGAGAAAAGAGAACCCTACTGCACTGTTAGTGGGAACACAGACTGGTGCAGTCACTGTGGAAAACAGTATGGAATTTCCTCAGAAAACTAAAAATGGAACTGCCTTTTGACCCAGTGATCCCACTGTTGGGGTTATATACTAAGAATCCTGGAACAGCAATTCAAAAGAACCTATGTACCCCTAGGTTCACAGCATCATTATTTACAACAGCCAAGTGCTGGAAACAGCCGAAGTGCCCATCAGTAAATGAGTGGATCAAAAACTGTGGTACACTTACAGAACGGAATACTACACAGCAGAAGGAAAGAAGGAACTCCTGAATTTCACGGCAGCATGGATAGAACTGGAGAACATTATGCTAAGTGAAATAGACAAGGCAATGAAAGACAAATACAATATGATCTTACCTATAAGAGGAACCTAATGAACAAAACAAACTAATGAGCAAAATAGAGCCAGAAGCATGGAAACAAGAAATAGACTGACAGTGATCAGAGAGGGGTGGTGGGGGTTGAGGGAGGAAAGAAGGGAAGAAACTAGTCAAGGAACATGTGTGAATGACACATGGACATGGACACCAGGGTGGGGATTGACTGTGGGAGTGGGGGCTGGGATGGGCAGATGAGAACAAAGTGGGAAAAATTGGAATAATTGTAATAGAACAACAATAAAATATTTAATAAGAAAAGATGATCATGTTGAATGTTATCTTTTGGCATATGTTTTTGTTTGCTCAATGTTATATTATTAATTTTTTGTTCATGTGGCTTTGAGTCATGCCATAATCCACTGTATAAAAAACTATTTTCTTACATAAGTATTTTACCAATAATTTTTGCTATTAAGAAAAATATTGTCATGAAAATTTTTACACATATCTTGTGATGTACATTTGTGATTTTTCTTTTCAATCTATAAGAACTTTTTGATATTTATTATCAGATACTGGATACTCCTTGAAACTACTGTAAGTGGTATGTTTTTATTTGCTTTGTAGTCTGTTGTTGCTATATAGAAGCACAACTGACTATTTGTATAATTTGACGTCAAGCAACCCTGTTAAGCAATTTAATTATTTCAGTCAATTTATATTACTTATTATTTTAAATTTTCTGTTGTAGACTGCTCTGCATGGTTTTAGGAATTGTATCTCTACCCCTTGTGGCTAAGGGCGAGGGATGACCTCTGGAATGCCAGCCACAGGAAACGAAGCCTGTCTCTGGTAGCAAACGCTGCCTCAGTTCCTCTCCCTGCCCCCAGAGCTTGGTTGGAGGTCAATGACAGGTAAGACCCCTCACAGCGGGGGGCAACGTAAGCCAGACTCAATCGCTTGGGAGGCCTTCATGGAAGGACTTGGGGGGGCTGCAACAAAGAGCAATGGACTCTCGCCCCCCCCTGGCTTTGTCAAAGCCCAAGTCCCCTTGTACTCTGGGAGAAGTGGTTCCTGGCTCTAATCCCCTTAAGCCTGAATACCTGATGGGGAGAGGTGCAGCTCCTTGCCTGACTAGAGCGTGCCCTGGGGAAAAAATCTGGCATCACAAAGACTTGCTGATAAACCTGTGAAATCTGCTCTGCTAAGAGTGCTTTCATTCATATGATAAGGGTCCGAGAGGAAATGAGTATGTCTCCCAAAGTTTCTACAACTCTCTTCCTGACAGACACTGACTCAGACTCTGAAGCCCTCAGATTTCTTTGAAGTGTTATCTACTGTTTGATCCTTGCCACCCTGTATTCCTGTGTATTACAACCCAATAAAAGGCTATGGAAGAGGGCGCTCGGGGCCTTTTTCTCCTTGGAGAAACTGGCTGCTGCTGGCCTTTGTCTCCCTTGAGAAACTGGCCTCAGCCCACTCTTCCTCCTCCCCAATCAGATCACCACCATGCCTTGGCCATACTTACTCATTCACTCTTGTCTGTGGCACTGGGGAGGACTCACAAAGAAATCGCCCCACAATTTCCATTCAGTTTACAATACTGGCTTTATAAAATGAATTACAAAGAATTCAATATTTTTTGTTGTCTGAAGGAATTTAAGATTGGGATGAAATTTACTTTGAAAGTTTGATAGTATCTACTTATAAAACCATCTTAGTATTCCCTCCATCTAAACATTATAAAACTATTTTTTTTCTGTAATAGCTATAGGACTATTCATGCTAATATTCACTTGATTCAATTTGGTATTTTAATTAGTTACTATGGGAAATATTTAGTATATGATATTTTCCCTATAAAACTTTCCTTTATTTGTAAATTTGCTTATTTTATCATTTATAATGTCTTTTTAAAAGTGAACTTTATTTTTTAGAAATTTTAGGTATATAAAAATATAGAAAATACAGAGAATTCCTATAATACTCTTTCCTCATTCTTTACATAATTCCTTCTATTATTAGCATCTTATATTAGTGTGGTTACAGCCTAATTGATATGTTATTATTAACTAAAGTCTATAATTAACATTAGAGATCATTCTTTATGTCGTATAGTCCTATGGGTTTAGACAAACTTAAAATGTCATCTATCCATGATGATAATGTCATATGAAATACTTTCACTTATTCATCCCTTTCCTCCCCTTCCCTTGAATCAGTGGCAACCACTGATCTTTTTACTGTCTGTACAATTTTCCAGAATGTCATATAGATGAAACCATATAGTATGTGACTTTTAAGACTGACCACTTAAAACTTTTTTCTTTTCTTTTTTTTCTTGATTAATTTCTCCATAGCCTACTTTATTTTATTAGTCTTTTCAGAGGACCAACTTTTCACTTTATTGATCTTCTCAATTCTCTTCTTTTTAATCAATTTCCCCAAAAACCTACCTAAAAACTGACAAGATTCCCCAACCGGAGAACGATCTAAGACAAGCATGATTACATGAAGGCCCCAGGGAAGGACTTGGGGGGCTATGGAGAAAGGGGGTGATGGACCCTCACCCCTTGGATTTGACAAAACCTGAGTTCTCATTCTGTCTACAAGAAGTCTCCTAATTTTTGGGCTATCTTGCCTCCTCTGCTTGACTTAAGTGTGAAACAATGACAGAGGGCAGTGCAGCCCTGTGCTGGGAAGGGCGGGCTCCTCGGGTGATCAGGCCTAAGAAAGAAAGCATAAACTCCCATAAAACCTGTTTTGCTAGGAATGCTCTTAATTAAATGATAAAGGTCTGAGCAGGAAATGAGTTTGTTTGCCCAAGTTTTATAGCCCTTTAGCTAACAAGACCCTGACTCAGAATAGGCCCTCAGAGTTCTTTGTATGCTATCTATTGTTTGATTCTTACTGCCTGACAATGATTAATGAACTTTACCTGTATTCCTGTGCAAATTGAAACCCAATAAAAGCCTGTCCGAGCAAGGGTTGGCGCACTCTCCCCTTGAGAGAGGGGCCAGGCTGCTCTGGGGCACTCCCGCCTTGAGGGAGTAGCGGTGCCATCCCTTTTCCTCCACAGGACTCGGTAGTTCGTGTGAATTTGTCTCATTTCTCCTCCATAACACCGCAGACACTGTGGGCCAGTGTCTGCGTCAATATAACTTTAATTTTAATTTACTATATATAACTTTAATTTATATATATAATCTCATATTTAAATAGCAATTTGTCTAGATAGACAGTTCTAGGTTCAAATTTGTTTGCCTTTCATTCTTTAAAAGTATTTCCTTATAAATTCTCTTGTCCATGTTGCTATTAAAATGGTTAGAGGTCAGTCAATATGACCTTTCCTTTTGAGTGCTATGTCCTCTTTTTCTCCAGAGATTTTAGAATTTCCTATTTATGTTTTTATTTTCTTAAAATGTTTAATAAGATTTTTTAAATATCTTTTGTTTGACATTCTGTAGGGCTTTCTAGTCAGACGGTCAGATGTTTCCTTCTTCCTTCCCCTCCTTTCCTTTCCTGCCTTCTTTTGTTTTATTATTTCAGGAAATTTAGCTTAATTATGCCTCCAAATATTCCCTTCTTTTTGATATTTTTTCTTCTCTGATTCTCTTATTCCAGTGTGGGCATTTAAAAGTTTTTGTCTGTTTATTCAACTTTTTCTTTTTCTGGGACAGGACTTCAGTACAATGTTTCCACTTGCTAACTTTTTTGTAGGAACTCTTTATGTGTTACCAATGTACTAACTCAGAGTTAACCAAACTGTGAGGTTAAGAAGGCACAGTCCTTCAGGCTCCCAAGTCTGCCCAAGACTTCTGACATTAGTCGCAAGTTCACAGATACTTGGGGATACTCTTGCTTCAGACTAGCTAGATACAAATCAAGGGTAACCATAGACTTCTTCGAATTTGATAATTTGATAAAATGATGTACATAACTCAGGGATGTATTGTATTTATGATTACAATTTTATTATAGCAAAAGGACAAAAATCAGAACTAAAGGAAGAGATGCAGGGGGTGAAATCTGGGACTGGGAACTTCTCAAATGCAAAGCTTCTGTGTCCTTCAGGATGCCCTACACTTCTGACTTGGGTATGTGGTAATATATACAATGATGTCAGCCTAGAATCTCACTGCATGAGTATCCACAGCATTTATTGAGGCTTTGTAACAGGGTGCAGCCAAGAGGGGGGGCCCCAAATAGGGATTTGTAATGGAGTCCAGAACTCAGGATGTCCAGGAAATATTAGAAAAATATATATATGATGTCCTAAGCCCCATAAGTCTGAGCTGGGGGATGGGACACATGGAGCAGGGCCATCCAGAGCTGTGTTGTATAGCAACAGCTTTGCAGCTAACCTCTGGCATTTAACATTATCTATAATCTTTAACTGGTTTTATGGATATGTTAAAAATCTGTGGCCATGCTTTGAGGCAGGGGGATGGAAGTGATTTCCACCCAAGATGTAGCTGGGAGGCAACTTACCCTGGTTATAATGCCTGTGTGAGAGCTTGAAGAAGATTGGCTCCATGCCATGGGGCCACACCTGCCCAGACTTACGATGGCAGCCCAGTAAAGCTGGGAGGATACAGGAATGCTGGCAGGTATAACCTATTGTAAGAGGAGTCGGAAATGGGGCTGCAGAGGAAGAAGGGCACAGGGATTTAAACCCAGACTCAGCAGCCATGCAGTGGGGAACCACGTGGCTTTGGGTTGCTCCCCTTTGCCATGTGGCTTAGGAAGCAGGAGAGAGTTTGCCTGGAAGAAAAGGGGTGAAAGGACTCTTGTTGGTGGGCCATGAGAAGATGCCACATGACTTCGAATTAACTAGAGATCGTGGTGGCAACTGATGGTGCTGGGAGCCTGAATCACAGACTTCTACTTCCTTCCTTAGATACGGTACCCCAGGTTAGGGTAGAGGGAGAAGGAAGGATTGTGCTCATCTGTGGGTATCCTAAAGGACTTTAATATTTTAATGAAGACATTAAGTCACTACTCTAAGTCTGTATAGCTTTTAAATAAATAATTCCTTTCTTCTTCACAAATCTCTGGCATTGAGAGACATCTGTCCTTTGGCGGTAGGCATAGCGGACGTAGTGGGGGGTCCTGTTGGTAATAGTACATCGGACACCGGCTCTGTTCTGTAACACCTAGGAGGGTTCAGACTAGACTGAATCTCCCATTCTGTAGCTTTGGAGCAGTCACGACTGTTCCGTACTTACTTCCATTGTGACCTGAGGAAAAAGCAGTTGGTGTGGGTTATGGAGTATCTGCAGAGGGACAACCTCTCTGAAACTCTGCAGATGAGAAATTACAATAATAAGGAGCAGCGGGGCCCCTGTGTGTTTTTCCACAGAGCAAATTCACTGCTGCTTTGTCTGACCTTGAAACCTTGTGTCACTGCTTTGCTCAATCAGGGACTCTAAATATATATTCAGGTCACATCTGTGCTGAATTGTTTTATTTATATTGATTGATTGTGGCTTATGACACAGCATTTCCTGCTTATTCAGAGTAAGTGGAGTGAGTTTTAAGGACAAACAGTGAACCAGCTGCAGAAAGGTCGAGAAGACAGAAGAGTGTAATATTGCAAATTTATAGTGTAAACTTCAGGAAGGTATTTTTATTAAACCGTAAAAAACATCTGTACCATCTTAAGACCGAAAGTTCAGGCATATTAGGCAATGGCTACATGATTAATTTTGCAGCATTATTACAAAACTCTCTGCCACCCACCATGGCTCCTGAGAAGATGTGTTAGTTTCTTCTTACCTGGGAAGTATTTAAAACTTTTCTCTAAATATCTCCTAATGGCCAATAAGAGTTAGTGAATCTCTCCAGGGCGATAAGCCTGAAATAGCTACAGAAAATTCTTATAGAAAAATTTAAAAACATTTTTCAAATGTTTATAGATTTACTTTGAGAAGTATGCAGTTTTGCATCCCACTCTATAATATAGCCATGTTTGCTTTAATAAATAAAAATATCACCCCATTGCCTAAATGTCGTGGTTTGGAACCTACATCAGTTCTGCTGAACTAGAATTGCAGAGATGGGGACTTCTGTGTATATTTGTAGAGCCATGCAAGGGTTTCTGATGTGTAGCCAATTTGCAGGGCGTGCCCTGGTTGCCATGGGGCTTTGTACCCTCTTTGGCATAGGAATAGGAAGTCCTGCTTGAGAGTGAAGTCCTGACCTCTGGTGATTGGATTCTATCCTCTAAATCTAGGGACTCATTAAAGTTGTGAGGCTACAGGACAAAATAGGAAAATGTGGTGAAGATACCTGGTAACATGCTCACCCCATGAAGAGTGTTGGCTACGACCGTGCTGGAAAGGGACAGCGAATACCCTGGCTGAGTCACTGGCAAGGCAAGTCGTAGCTTTGCCTAGCATACGCCACTAAATTTGAAAAGAATAAGTTGTTTTTTAAACTTGCCTCTTTAAAAGCTTGGTCTGTTGCTTATTCAGGTATACCAATAATAACAAAAACAGTCCCCTTTGGCTCCTCATCAAGGTCCTCTGCAGCTTTGGGATAGCTCACTACCTCACTCAGCTGTAAGACCCACTTCATATGTGTGCTTATCTACAGCCATCAGAGAGAAGGGTTAGGGTAGAGCAGATATGCCTATATAAGGCGACTTTTAAAATGCCTACTAAACAGTAATTTTGTTTCTAGGAGCATTCTTATCACTGAACAGAAAGTAGGGTTTGGATGCCTGCTGTTGCCCATAGGCAAATTCTGGAGGCAGAGGTTTGGTGAAAAAGGAAAGAGATCTTTTATTCAAATACTACACAGTCTGGGAAATGGCAGGTTCCTGCCTCAGAGCCCATCCCTTCCAGAACACCCAGCGAAAAACCCTGCCACCCTCTGCCAGACAAGGCCGAGGCTGCACCCAGAGTTCCTTCTCCCATTTAAAAATACGGTTCTCTGGGAACTGCAGGCAGCTCCAGCATGACCATCCACATGGGTTAGCTTGTTCCCCGCTGCAGTGTGGCTTCAGGCTTCTCCATGGAGTCTGTGCGTGGAGCTGCTGCCTCCACTTCCCACGCCAAGGGCCTGGGGCTGCTACCTACCGCTGCAGCCAGCGGCGAGGGGCCTCTGTTGCGCCAGCTGCAGGGGCCAGTGCTCGCCGGTCCCACAAACGTTCTGGCTAGCATGTCGGTGCCTCTGAATCCAGTTAGGAAGAGAGGCGTTTCTGCTTTCCCTCTGTTTACATCCTCTGGCCCACACCTCCACCCTGGGAAAGGCCTAGCTCTGCCATCCAATCCCATCTTTTTCCCGGACTAGACTGGAAAGGACAGCACCTCCCCCACTGCCACGTTGACCTGTACAGTACATGCATAGCTGTGTCCTCTGGGCCCTACGGGAGTAGGAGGCCTTTTCTTCCGTCAGCCACTCTCTAACCTTGGGCAGACTTCTGCAAAGCTTCCCCTCGCCTCGTCTCTGCCCGGGCTGGGAAAATCTGTGATGTGCCGCGCTAGCTTGGTTATCAGGCAACGTAGTGCTGCTGCGCTGCCTTAGCTGCCTCCGCCTACGGCCCCTCCCCGCTGCCCCGGGGTCTAGCCAGGTCCGGCCATAGCTACCTGTATCATTCTCTGTAGCAGAAAATACTGGTTTCCCTTCGAATATTCATCACCAATCCTTCCCCACCTGCACACAGAGCCATAATTTAAGTTTGGCTATCCACGTTTCTTCACACGACTCAAGATAAGTTCTCATGAAAAATGGTGGTTTCAGTCTTTCATCAGGTAATTTGTTTAAAATGGGCTTGTGAGCCAAGTCTGGCCAGAAGCCAAAGGGATAGTTCTCATGAAGGTCTTCTCCTCCTGAGCAGGCGATTCCAGAGAAGGCTGTACTTCCGCCCCGGATGAAACTCTTGTGTGGCTGTAGTGTTTTGAATTCCAGCTGTCATCTTGCTCTGTGAGAGGAGCCAGCCCAGAGGGAAAGCTGAGACCCTGAGGATGCTAGAGAGAAAAAAATGGAAAGAAAAAAATGGGTTTTTGATGATGCCATTGAGTCACTAAATCACTAAAGCCTAGAGTCCTTCTTGACACTCTTCTTTCTTTTTTTATAAATAGAACTAATTTTTTTAGAGACTTTTAGGTTCACAGAAAAATCGAGTAGAAAATACAGAGATTTTCCACATAGCCCATCCCTCCCAACAGCTTGAGTGGCTATTAGCATTTTACACCATGGTGTTACATTTGTTACAATTGATACATCACTATCACCCAAAGTCCAGCGTTTACATTGGGACTCACTCTTGGATTGTACATTCCAAGGGTTTTGACAAACATATAATGATATGTAGCCACCATTATAGTGTCGTAGAGTATATTTACTGCCCTAAAAATCCCCTGCGCTTCTCATATTCATCCCATTCCCATTCCTAAACCCTGGGAACCACTGTCTCTATAGTTTTCCCTTTTCTAGAATGTCATATATTTGGAATCCTATAGTGTGGTTTCAGATCAGCTTCTTTCATTCAATAGGCACTTAAAATTCTTCAATGTCTTTTCATAGCTTTATAGCTTATTTCTCTCTGCACCCTTTTGTATGTGAGATAATAAACATCCTCATTTTTAAGACGCTTTCGGTTGAGGCTTTCTGCAACTTGGAAGCCTGAAACAAAATAACCAATATGGTCTCTAATCATCTATGTAATGAGAATAGGAGTCAGGGGATCTGACTTTAATCCTAGATTGAGCGCTAATTATCTGTGATTTAGGGCAAGTCATTTTCTTTCTGGCGCAGAAACTGCGTGCTTCCCATGGTGGGCACTAAGACCAGCTCCCCCAAATCCATCCTGCTTCAGATGATTGGTGTAACCGTTCAATGCACGGCATCCCTCTGGTACGTGTAATTGTTCTACCAGAAACACATCTTAATTTGATCCAGTCAGATGAAAGAGAGGGATTATTATGTTTAATACAGAAAATCTTTCCAACTATATATAGATAAAGCAGCATATACTCCCTTTCACATTGGTGGATTTCTTGAGGAGAAGTCACATGACAAAGGCAGTGCTGGGGATAGAAGGTGAGAGTTATGAAAAGAACCCAGATTATTGGGTCACGGATCAGGTCATGTGTGATTGCTCCATCTCAGGAACTTCAGTAAAGAAACAATAAATTAATTTATTGCTAACGTCCACTAGGAGTCTAAAGTTTGTTCTTTTCAGCTCACATTACCTTAATGGGTATCAGTAATTCTTCAGATCAAATAAGAGACTATAAGTAACATGCTTTGAAATAGTAAGACACCACACACATTCGAGGGAGTATTATTTGCCTATTAAAATGAGCATGTACTTCTTATGAACCACTGGGAAGGTAAATACACACTTGTTGAATATCTACCAGGTGAAGAGACCGCTGCATAGATTTTTAAACTTATTCTAAAAAAATTCAATGAGGCATTATTAATCTCTTAGTAGGTAAGGAAACTGAGTGTTATGTATTGGTTTTACTCCTACAAAAACACATGTTAAAATCTTAACTCCTAATATGATGGTATTTGGAGCTAAGGCATTTGGTGTATGATTAGGTCATGAGGGTGAAGCCCTCATAAATGGGATTACTGACTTTACAAGAGATCCTGGAAAACTCTCCTCCCCCTACTTAGACCTGAGGACACAGTGGGAAGGTGGCCATTTGTAGATCAGGAAGTAAGCCTCCATTGAAGGTAAGACATATTCAGTAAGACACTGAATATGCCAGCACCTCGATCTTGAACTTTCAAGATTCAGAACTGCAAAAAATGAATGTTTGTTGTTTAGACTTTGAGTGTATGGTATTTTTTTTTGTAGTAGCATGGATAGACTGACGCTAACAGATATTAAATAAAAGGCCCAAAGATGTGTGACCGATGCATATCACAGTTTGGCTAGCCTGGATTTAGCTATTTGCAAAGTCCGTGTTCTTTCCACTACCATGAGCTGCTTTTAGCTTAATCGTTATGAGAACAAAGTCATGAAATAATGGCATTTGAGCTAAGTCTTGGGGAGAGGTAAGATTCATCCAAAAGGGTTAACAGCATGAGTAATGTTACTGATGAGAGGACTCTTATGGTGTTCAGGAAGTAGGGGAGGTCATTGGGGAAGACAAACTTAGGAGTCAGAGAAGATGGGCTGGAGGCACTACCATATGTTTAACGAGAGTGAGGAGGTGCAATGAAAGCCCATAACTTGGAGATGGAGGCATAATATCAGGGTGCTCAGATATTTGTTTTAAAGGTAAGTCTGATAGCAGTGTGTAGAATAGTTTGTAGAGGCAGAATGGAAGAAACCCAGGGTTCTCCCTGTTACCATGTTTCATGTTCTTTCTTCTTTTCAACTATACACCGCATTCTGCCCCAGACTTTACCTTGCTTTATTCTTCCCTGCTATGCTTTCCATTATTACCTCTGTTTTAAGTCTTGTACCCTCCCCTGCATTTATGTTTTACATTTTAATATTTTAAAAACTGAGGTGAAATCAAGTAACGTAAATTAACTATTTTAAAGTAAACAGTTCACTGACATTTAGTACATTCATAGTGTTGTACGACCACCATCTGTTTAATTTCCAACAATTTTCATGGCCATGAAAGGAAGCCCCACGGTCATTAAGCAGTTACTTCCCAATGCTCTTCAGTTCCGAGAACTTCCTCAGAAAAAAAAACACGAGTTGGGTTTTTGTGTGTATAGATTTACCTGTTTTGGATATTTCATATAAATTGAGTCATAAAATACATGAACTTTTGTGTTTGGTTTCTTTCTCTTGGCAAAATATTTTTGGTTTTTCTTATTGATCTCTTTTCTATCTTCTTTCCAGATGTTTTATCCATTATTGAATATGGGGTATTGAAGTCTCCAAGTTTTATTGTAGAACTATTTCTCCCTTCGAATCTGTCTGTGTTTGCTTTTTATATATTGGGGCTCTATTATTGGTGTATATGTTTCTGTTACATATTTTTGATGAATTGATTTGTATAACTATATAATATCCTTTGTGTTTTATAACAGTTTTTGATATAAAGTCTCTTGGTCTGATATTAGTATACCCAAGTCAGCTCTCTTTTGGTTAATATTTGCCTGGAATAACATTTTCTATTCTTTCACTTTCTACCTATTCATGTCTTTGGGTCTAAAGTGAGTCTGTTGCTGAACAGCTCATCATCGGTTCATGTTTCTTTATTGATTCTGCCAGTACTTGCAATTTCATTGGACAGCTTAACTCATTAACATTTAAAGTACTTACCGATGAGAAAATTCCTACTGTTAATTTTCTATTTGTTTTTATTTGTATTTCACCATTTTTTGTCCCACATTCCTTTACTACTGCCTCCCTTTGTGTCTAATTGATGTTTTGTACTCTTTCATTTTCTCCTTTCTCGTGGGCTGTGTGTGTGCTTTCCCCCGCTTTCCTTTCCAGGTTTAGGCATATGGCGTGGACTGTTGCTTTTATTTAAAATGTTTATGAAGAATACCTGCTCCCTGTTGTGCTCTGAGTGAGCTCTAAATCAGGTAAAAATAAAAAAAAGACAAGCCCCCTGCCTGGGGCCTTTATGTAATCCCAAAACAGGTCAGAGCAAACAAACAGCATTCTATGTAAATAAACGTTGCTCTGCTCCCTCTAGAACCAGAGCCCAGGGTCTCACAGTGACCACGTGGGCTGATGTCTTCAGACTGCTCCTGAGTCAGGAAGTGGGTGGAACAAGGAAAAACAAAAATACCATAAAGTTTTTCTGTCATTTTTAAGTTGCCTTTTCCTTGGTGCAGCATTCACTTTGTTACTATAAACCTCTGAACGTTTTCCAGAGTTGTGACAAATTTGATGCTGACAGTTTTTGCTCAATGTTTAAATGTTTTTGAAGAGAAGTGTGCCTTTGGAGCTGCCTACCACTAATTTTGTCGACTCCATTCTCTGCTGCGTTTATTTTTATAATCTCCCTTCCATCCCTGCTTCCATTTCTCCTTCCACCCCAGGCTCCAAAAATTCTTTGATACTACCCAAAACTAGATTTTGTTTTCTTTGGGTTATTTTAGTGTTTTTGTTGCTTTATGTCACGGCTGTGTGTGTTTGCACGCTAATGTCAAGAAAGGCTGCGTGACAGCAAATTAGAAGGTCTTGTTGGCAGAGAAGAAATTTTAAACTAGCCATAACTAGGTGTCTCTAAATACATAGGTTTTTTATTTATTTATTTTTGCATTGAATGCAATTTGGTGGGAAGGATACAGTTCTCTCTTGGTAAAATATTTAAAAATGGGATTTTGAAAACATTAATAATCAGAAATGATCTATTTAGTAAAAGGGGCAACCAAATGTTTGTTGAAACTTGTCACTGTGAAGTTCATTATGTTCTGGTTTAGTGGGAATAAGAAATCACCATTGTGAAGGATTAACACCGCAAAATATAAATCTTGCAAGTAATTAGGCAGCTGTATATTTATCAGTACAGAATGTATTTTAATTTTTAATCAAGGCTTTTGTTCCAACTGACAAAGTAATGGCTTGTTTTCAATGTTCTACTGAGACAGACTTTCCAGAGTAGGATTTGGTGCCTCTGTGTTTTGTTCGCTCTTGAGTCTGATGTGCCATGTAAACGCCTCAGCGAGAGGCCCCAAGAAAACACTGTGCTGCTTTTGAATTGGTTGTTTTTCTCATATACAATACACAGGTAAATAAAAATGGTCTCTTTGAGCAATGCATCCCATTTGGGGGGAAATGAAAGAAGTATTATTACAGAGGTATTGGAATTATGATATGAGCAGCTGGAATGGTTTTTATGGGCCTAGAATGCAGATTATATCCCCAGAGAAACCTCAGAATTAGAGAACTCCTATTAGAATAGGTGGTATACTGTCCATGACAAAAATCTCCCAACTTATCTCCTCTCCGATCATAAACAATATGTACATAATTTAGATGCAAAGGATAATGAAATTTCAGAAATATACCCCTAGTACTCATTTCCTAAGAAAATATTATTTGCTATATTAATATATATGAGAACGTCTGTTGAGGAATTTGTTAAAATGCAAGAAGGAGCTCCGGAATTTAATTAAAAAACCAAAATCTGAATCCCAGTTTTCCAGTTTACTGCGTGGTCTGAGCCAGTGGTTTTGTCACTCTGTGTTTTAGTTTACTCACTGGTAACGTGGGGGCCATTCTGCCTGACCAATAATTTTGTTGCATTGTCATAATAATTTGATGATGCGTCATGAGAGAAAGAAGGAGCATGGCTGAGTTCTGACTTTGCCACTTACTGTGACATTTGGTAAGTTATCAAACCCTTAAGGAGCCTCAGTTTACTTACCTGCAACACGGAGATGATGATACTCATCTCCTAGGTTCTTGTAACAATTTCTAAAAATTCAGGAATGTTTTAGAAGTGTACTCATGTTTGTTGAATGAATAAGCACAGTAAGAAATTTTTGTTCTAAAGAACGCACGTAAACTTTTCCAACAGAAGTACAATAGAATCTACTTCCAGGTGATTTTGATTTGAGAAATTTGGAGGTTTGTTCGTTAGGAATTTGAAATGATACTGACTCATGAATAGGTGTTAAGCCCATGGAAGACTTAGTCTGTAATGGGCAGATGATAAATATTTTAGATTGCTAAGTATTATGTATCTCTGCTATACTGACTCAGCTGCCATAAATAGCACAAAAATGCTGTTTATGGTGTGTGAAAGCCCCAGTGAAGAAAAAAGCATGTGTCTCTGGGGGGATCATGAGAATCCCTATGATGTTTCTTTTTCTTTTTTTTTACTGGGAGTCATTTCCAGGTGGAGGAATGGGCATTGCCATGTTAGGAGACCTCAATCCAATTATTTCATTTTTTTCACTCAGATTTCCTTCTCTGTCAGGTGTAAATAATCATCCTTGTAAAGGTGCTTTGCAGAATATAAGGCCCTTTGGCAGTGGTAATTACCTTTAGTGGAATATAGTGAATTAACTTGAGTGGAGGTGTCAATTAGAAGGGACAACTCCGTGTACTCCTAGAGATGCAGAGGGTGTGAACAGAAGAAGACTCGCTGACCACCAGCCGTCAGGTCAGCTGCCCGGGGGTTGCTCACTCTGGTCTGTCTGTATCTAGACTGCACGCTTCTGCCATTGTGTCATGTTTTATGATGTGATGGAAACTCCCGTTCAGTCTGGCACCTGCCACTAACAGTTGTCTGCCACCAGGCCAGTCACTGCCTTGTGTCGGGCCTCATTCTCCACTTATTTTAGAAGCACAGGCTAGACTAGATGCTCACTAGGATCCTGGCATGCCCTCCCATTGTACCTCTCCTGCAGACTGTGATTGCGTCTGTGGAACCTTACCACCTTTGCGGAGCACCTGAAGGACATAGGCCTTAAAGACACTTGCAGGATAGCCTCCTTTGGATAAGATGCCAGATAGGCTACTTTTGTACTGAATTTTGCTGTATAAAGAGAAATATCAGCAACATTTTCCTTTTGCAGAACCTAGAACATAAGTTCTTACTCTACCCACTGGTCCTCTTTTATCCCCACCATCCCCTGTAACCCATATACACTTAGTCCTTTTTTAAAATTAGGATTTACAGCATACATTTCTACTAGTCTTACGCAGATCCTTGAATGGAGTTGAAGAAGCAATGCAGTGTAGTGGTCACTGTCAGAGCCTGTGAGGGAGACCTGAGACCTAGTCATAGGCTTTTGCCATTTAGTACCTTTGTGGCCCTACCTTGCGTTGGCTTTACACCTGTAAAATAAGCATCATGCCTACTTTATGGGGAAATTTCAATGATTAAGTATGACAATGAAGTCCTAAACATGCCAGCTAGAACATAGTAAGTCTTCAAAAATAATAATTATTATTAGTATTTTATCCTTTGGTTCTTCTTTTAAAAAACGAAATCTTTTTTAGCACCAAAAGGACAGATTTGGAAGTTGTTTCTTATTCCTTTCTGTCCCACCTCCCATAGATGCCTGCCTTGCTGCTGGATACCCTTGAAGGAATGCTGCAGCTTCCTGAGGGCGGTGAGAACACCTGTGACAAACACGAGGGGCAGACACAGGTGCCATAGCATGTGACAGTCCCTAGGGCCTCTTCATTAGCTGCTAATGTGTTAATTAAGCCAAGAGAAGCCATGATGCAGAAAGTGATGTGTTTTCTTCTCAGCAAAGCAAATGCTAATCTAAGAAGACTTACAGATCTGTATTTAATGGTGTGCTGTGATGCAGGCTGGTTTATCAGTGGACACGAGAGGAGGTGACAGGACCAAGGGATCTCAAAAACGCCTGGGAGAGGAGCAGGAATTGGAGTTTCTAACAAGGTTGGCCAGGTAGGGCACTGAGGAAGCACAAGGTTCATAGAAAACAAGAAGTCTAAAACAGGAAGTATGGTAGAAAACTTTATAATGAGTGGAATGGTGAATATTTTAGGTTGTTCTGTCTTATGTGTCACTGTCTCACGTACCTGACTCTGCCGTCAAGGCAAAAAAGCAGGTGTGGAAAATTATAAGTGAATGGGCACAGTTGTGTTCCAGTAAAATGTCATTTGTGGGCACTGAAATTTAAATTTTATTAATCTTTGTTTTATTGTATTTAATAGTGTAAAAGTCATTCTTCCCTTGTTTGCAGTACAAAAGCAGGTGCTGGTGGCTGTTTGCTGACCTTTAATCTAGAGTTACATTTGTGGAATTGTAAATTACATAGAATCGAGAGAGATAGGACATCAAAGGATAAAAATACAGGCCCAAGCTCCATGTGTACCATTTTGGCAGGCTCTTGCCTCAGTGAGAAAAAAGGGGCTGCGCTGTACTTGAGGGGTCTGGCTTGTCTGTCAGTGCAGCTTGCGGGCATCAGGATTTGCATGCAGAGGGACACAAGAGGAAATGAAGGCTGCTGACTGGCAGGTTCTGACTCTGGCAGGTGCTGACCTGCTTTTTTCTATTATTTAAAAAATGTTTTCTTTCAAAGCTACCACAACTCTCTTCTGATTTTAACCTGCTTCCTTTCAAAAACCTTTACTTTCTTCCAGATGTCCTTCTGAACAAATGCCTTGAGCCTTTGTTAAAGCCCACTTTGCTCTACGAGGAGATTTTGTGTAAGGTGGGTACATACAGCCTTGGATTTCATTCAAGGAGGTGTACTTATAAAAGAGCTAAAAGGAGTTCCTGACAAGACAGTTGCACCCAAGTTGACTTTTATAAAGCAGACTCTCCTCTCTGGCACATACACACACACTATTCTTCAATGTCTTCAATTAATCCTACTCTGAAAATCTGTGCTTCTCTCCCTTATTTGCATAAAACCCCTGAAAATGTGCTTCACTGAGGATAATGTCAAACCTAGATATATTCAAGCTCTACTACCTACTAGCTAAATGACCTTGGACACATTATTTGAATTTGAGTAATCTGCATTTTTCAAATGTATTTCATAATATCTCCCAATCTAATAATGCAGTTATTTACCAGTTTTTAGAATGTCTGAAAAAGGTATTAGGTAGGCTTAATTAACTTGTGTATTCTAATATGTGTGTTTTAAATTATTTAAAATATGTTGTTTTAAATATTTTAGAGTCTTTTAAATATGTTCACACACATACATTGCAGTGAATGGCACAGAGATAAAAACTATATATGTGACTTCTGATTCATGACTTTATCTTTGCACGAGAGCTGTGTACTATAGCACAAGGAACATTAGGTCTAGAGACAAGGAGATAGAATTTTCATTACAGGCCTAGGCCCATCCTGAACTGGGTGGGAATGTTTAATATTTCTGAATCTTTATGTCTTCATTGTTAAAAATGGGGATATGAACCCTTGCCTTGACCACAGGATTGTTTTAATAATCAACTGAGATAATGAAAAGAGTTTTAGAAAAAGTAAGTGCTATGCAAATCTAACTCTTGCCTCGTTAGCATAATTTTCTCTCCTGCGATGATGTGAAATTCTGCTCACAAGTTGAGGAATCTACAATTTGAAAACCACTGGCAATAAGATAGTAAACCTTCAGAAAAAAGGTAGTGGTTCATTGACATCTGAAATACACTTACTGATTTTTTTCTATACATGGTTAGGGGACCAATGCCTTATTAAAATGTAAAAGGTAACCTCAAAGTGCAACAGTTGGATTTTCAGTAAATATTGAAATAAGAGATTTTTTTTGCATAGTCTGCAAATGTATACATTATATATAGTTATCCTTGCATCTGTTGTTGCAATAAAACGTTACTAGAGCATAAGGAGTTTGAAGCTCCCCCTTGATCTGGAGGAAAGTGAAACAGTCTGTGCCAGAATCATGGAGGGAAGAAAATTTCTTCCCAGCTTCTAAAGGTTGGACAACTGGCTGATTTTAGCAAAGCAGTCAAGCACTTAGTTGAACTAATTGTTTCCTTGAAATGACTTTTTCTGACTGAATTTACTAGGTGTTTGAGTCCAGAGGGATGATGTTATATTGCTTGCTTGACTCAAAGCCACAGGCAACATAGTTTGAAACAAAATGAAACAAAAACAATGAGAAAAGTGGTCATAGAGTGTGTTCGCAGTGTCCCAAGTTAAGCAGGCTAATCCTTTCTGTATGACTTTCTTTTTTTGCTCTGGGATGATTGGACCCTCAAGGGCCAGAGGCTATGATTTTTAATACAAGATCCTCAAAGAAGTCTCTATTGAGTCATTTAAAAAAAAAAAGAAGAAAGGCAGACCACACAACCTAGGGTTCCGGCACAAGGAACCAAAGCCTCAAAACTTCTGGCTGTAAAAATCTGTGGGGGTTGTAGCAGTGGAAGAAACTCTCAGACTCACAGGAGAGTTCATTGGAGGGACCAATGGGATTCTAGAATGTATACAAACCCACCCACTGGGGAACTAGCACCAGAAGGGCCCAATTTGCTTGTGGGTAGCAAGGGAAGTGACTGAAAGCAGGGCAAGAGCCAAGCAAGAAGCATTGTCCCCTCTCTGACCCCTCCCCCACATACAGTGCCACAACCCAGCAAAGTGGGTTGTCCTGCCCTGGTGAATACCTAAGGCTCTGCCACTCACTATATAACAGGCACGCCAAGACAAAGAAATATGACCCAAATGAAAGAACAGATCAAAACTCCAGAAAAAGAACTAAGCAACAAGGAGATAGCCAACCTATCAGACGCAGGGTTCAAGACACTGGTAGTCAGGATGATCACAGAAATGATTGAGTAAAGAGGCAAAATAAAGGAAGAAGTGAAGGCTGTACAAAGTGAAATAAGGAAAAATATACAGGGAACCAACAGTGAATGGAAGGAAACTGGGACTCAAATCAATGATTTGGAACAAAGGAAGAAGTAAATGTTCAACTGGAACGGAATAAAGAAACAAGAATTCAAAAAATGAGGAGGGGCTTAGAAACCTCTGGGACAATTTTAAACATTCCAGCATCTGAATCATAGGTGTTCCAGAAGAGAAGAGGAAGAGCAAGAAATCGATAACTCACTTGAAAAATAATAAATAAAACTTCCGTAATCTAGCAAAGGAAATAGACTTCCAGGAAGTCCAGGAAGCTCAGAAAGTTCCAAAGAAATTGGACCCAAGGAGGAACACACCAAGGCACATCATATTTAAGTTATTTAAGATTAAAGATAAGGAGAGAATCTTAAAAACAACAAGAGAAAAAAAGAGAGTTACCTACACAGGAGTTCTCATAAGGCTATCAGCTGATTTCTCAAAAGAAACCTTATAGGTAAGAAGGGGCTGAAAGAAGTATTTGAATTCATGAAAGGCAAGGACCTACATCCAAGATTACTCTATCCAGTAAAGCTTTCATTTAGAATGGAAGGGCAGATAAAGCACTTCCCAGATAAAGTCAAGTTAAAGGAATTCATCATCACTAAGCCCTTATTATATAAAACATTAAAGGGACTTATTTAAGAAAAAAGACAAAACTATGAATAGTAAAATAAGAACAAACTCACAGCCATCAACAGCTGTACCTAAAAAACAAAAACAAACTAAGCAAACAACTAAAATAGGAACATAATTACAGAAATGGAGATCACATGGAGGGTTACAGTGGGGAGGAGTGGGGGGAAAATGGGGGAAAAGTTACAGGCAATAAGAAGCATAAATGGTAGATAGAAAATAGACAGGGGGAAGTTAAGAATAGTATAGGAAATGAAGAAGCCAAAGAAGTTATATATACAATCCATGGACAGGAATTAAGGAGGGGTGAATGTTGGTGGGAGGGTGAATGTTGGTGGAGGGGAATAAAAGGGAGAAAAAAATGGGACAACTGTAATAGCATAATCAATAAAATATACTTAAAAAGAAGAAAGGTTTCTTTCTTTTTAAATCAGTGGAAGACCTTCTACTATAGCTTCTGCTTACTCATCATTAAAAATAAAAGTGAGATAAAGAAAACGAAATTATCAAATGGTAAGAGATAAAAGGCTTATTTTTTATTGCTGAGTTGTGGAGAGTAATGCCAGATAAAAAAGCATTCTTTGGATTTCTGGTTGAGATAGCAGTGTAGGAGGACCTGGCTTGCCTCTTTGTGCAACCACATCAAAATTATAGCTAAAATATAGAATAACCATCACTCAGAACCATCAGAAATCAAGTTGAATGCAAATCTGACAACTATGGAATTAAAGAAACCACATCCATCCAGGCTTGTAGGCAGGGCACAGACATGGAATGGGCTGGTCCATTACACACATGTGGAGGATAAAAATTTGGGAGGGATATCTCAGGAGCGAGGAGTCCCAGCCCCACACCAGGCTCCTAAGCCCAGGGTTCTAGTGCCAGGAAGATAAGTCTCCATCATTTCTGGCAGCAAAAACCGCTGAGGATTGAGTTGGTGGAAGAAACTTCTAGAGCCCCAAGCAGTTTTTCTTAACCCACACACGGACACAACTACTCAGACTCCCTCTGAACTCTAGCACCAGGGTAGCAGCTTGAAAGGCACCAGTGACATGTAGAGGGAAACAGAAGTGTCTGGCATCAATGCAAGCAGAGGCCACTGTCCTCTTTCTAAATCCTCCCCCTATCAACCCATAGAGCTGGCAGGCTGTTGCCATATCTGAGACTCCATCAAACTGGCTAACACTATTTGACCCACCTTGGAGATCCCCAGAAACTCTGCCACACCCAACTTACTGGTCCACCCAAGCTGTTTTTCCATATGAATGGCTGGTCTTTGCTCCTATTGTGCAATTATCTAAATCCTCTCAAACAAGCAACAGCTGGTCACAGTGAACTCCAGGATGGGTGCTAGCAGCATCCAGCTTAGATTCACAGTTTCTCAAGCCTGGGAATATCCACGTGAGTAGCCCCACGTGAGTAGCAGCCTCCTCAGATTGTTTTATAGCTCAGGTGAGGTGGCCCTGGGGCAAAACACAGGTCAAATCTGACCTTCATCTGCACTACCCAAAAAATCTCAGAGCCAGTGAACCAAGTGGACAGCTACAGACCACATCAGGGCATCACCATCCTGCACCTGCATGGCTGATCCTCCATGGAGGGAAGAGGTTGGTGGTAAGTGGTCACAGCCAATTCTTGTAGCTGATAAGACTCAATAAATCCCTTCCATTGATCAGCCAACAACAACCAAGGTTGAACTACAAGGTGGGGGGGGGGTGAAGTATGTGAAGTGTGTGTTAAGGTCTTTGGTCCATTTTTAATCAAGTTGATTGTTTTCTTATTATTAAGTTTTAAGAGTTTTTTGCATGCTTCAAATAACAGCCCTTTATCAGTTAGTTGGTAATATATGAACAAGATAGTTTTTGATATATCTTTTTTTATCAGATATGTATTTTGAAAATATTTTTCCAGTCTATGACTTATCTTCTCATTCTCTTGAGATTGTTTTTTGCAGAGCAGACATTGTAATTTTAATTAAATTCAGGTTATCATTATTTCTTTTATGAATTGTGTCATTTGTGTTGTATGTAAAAATTCATTGCCATTCCCAATGTCATCTTAGGTTTTCTCCTAAGTAAGATATAAACAGAGTTTGCTGTTATGAAAAAATGAAGCTTACAACACTGTTCACCTAACTTTTTATATTGTGTTGCACAGTAACAGGCATAAATTGTACTCTGTTCACCTTAAGGTTCATGATTAAAATTAGTTTTACAAAGACAAATAATGTTTTTAGTTTTCTTATGTTATTCAGTTTTCTTGTATCTTGAATCACCATCAGTGGATTGCAGCAATCAGAGCATGGATTCAAAATGGGGTATCTACCCCCACTTAAAAGCAAAATGCATGATTCTCTAAATTCATTGTATCTTTAGTTAGAAGAAGAAGCAATGGGCTTTTCATGTTGTAGAAGCAGGAACAAGTTGTGCAGAATTTTGTTCAATAAAAAATTTATAGGGGAGTAAATCTGAAGATTGAGCATGTCTAGTACAACATAGGAAAAACTGTAATAATTACTTTGTTCATGTATCTGTTAAATATCTAAGGCAGGATGATTTGGTATATTAAATTGCTACCTGCTGATAAGATCTTGGCTGGATATTAAAAAAGAAACACTGTGTAAAGCATGGAGCTTATTATGTTAAAATATTTGCTGCTTATCTCCTATGAGAAATGTATACTTCTGTCTCCCACAGATATAGGGTTTAGCCATGTGACTTGTTTAGTCTAAAGAAATATGAGGTAAGTAATATTTGCCACAGTGGAGCATAAACTTTAAGAACAATGTGCAGTTTCAGCTAGATAATTTAAGAGGCATCACCCAGCTGTGTGCCAGCAATCCAGGCATTCATAGGTCAAAGAAGGATAATAGCTACCACAAAAAAATCCTGCCAGAAGACCATTGCCCATGCAAACCAGGGGTCAGTTAGGTTTTCTCTTAGCCTCAAATAAAAAGTTGCTCACAATCCAAAAGTTACTGTCGTAGCAGTGGCCTTGAAGACTTAAATGATAATGTTATTTTTCCAGGCTAACTCCAAAGTAAAGGAAGAAAGAAGAGAAGCAAGGGTTTTATGTTTAGCTAAAGTAGGAAGTCTTGATCCACTCTCCTGGGCAGAAGCAGTCTCCATCAACGTCACTTTTCTTCCTAGTGAATTTGATTTGAAAGTCCTCAGTGTTTGTACAGAATCAGGTATCTGGTGAAGCCTTCTTTAGCTGTGAGATGTGTACCCAAGACTCAATGCCTTCTAGATTTACAGCAGTGTCAACGGTTAGGAGGTCCCTTTCAAGGGCTGTCCTCTGCTGATAATGCTTCCAGAATACCCAGTCAGCAGGCTCTAGGCTGTGACAAATAGAATCACTCGAATTAAAGTCTGGAAAATCTTCCTTGAGTTGTTAATGTGAGGCTTGAACATATGATATTTAAAGACTTAGAGTAGCTGGTCATACTAGCCAAGGGACAACAAGGGTCAGCAGAAGGTTGTGTACCAATAAACACTGCTCTGCCAGTGACAATGTCATCCAAAGTCAAAACACATTTTCTAGCTGTGAGGGCATTAGCCTTGAGGCAGGGAAGGCTTCAACCTATTTGGAAAACATATACATACACACACACATACACACACACATATATATATATATATAACAATGGGAACATATTAATAGCTTATACTAAGTGGCATTTGAATAAAGTCCCATTGCAGGTGCTCAAAGGAACTCTGAGGTCTCTGAGGATTGAAGAGTTTTCCTTAAATGCACAATGGTCAGTAAAAAAGGGCAAAAACTAAGAATGAGATTGACAAGGAAGTCTGAAAAACTCAAGCAGTCCTCTTGAGTTTCCCATAGCCCTGACTTTTCATTTAATTTATAGCTTTGTTTACTCATCTGAATTTCCCTGATTCAGGAGGAGCCTGTTGCCATGATGCATGGATGCCAGGACAAAAATGTTGGCAATAAGGAACTTTTTTTTTTGTTCAACAGAATAGACTTCATTCACAGGTGCCATTATCTTTATAAATTCTATTGTTGTTACATTTGCATTAAAATCAGCTACTAGGGTATTTACCTAATACTCAGGTTCCATACTTTTAGTATGAACCTCAATTTTGATGATAACAATTTAAGAAGGCAACAGAATAGCAGTAAAAATATAATTTTTCTTGTTGCCCATTATTAAAAATCTAATTGAAATTTTACTACAATGAAATAGACAAGGAAATTTGGTTATTTCTGTGACACTGAGTATTTTAAGATAATAACTAGAATTATAGGTGGTAACATTATACCAGGCCATATCAAACTTTTAGGAAATTTATACAATTTCTCTAGAACAACTTATATTAACCCATGAAATATACCACCATTTATTTAATAATGCATCTCATGTAACTTAACATACCAAATAAGTATAATTATTTTAATATCTCACTTATCATAAGGAAAGAGAATAAATCTTTTGAAATTCTAGGAACCCTCTTAAAAACTTTAAAGTTAGTTTGTGGTCCAACTTTATTTAGAATTGGATTCTTGAGAAGTTTATCAAAAATACCAAGAGGTTCTAGCAAAAAGGAAAAGGGACTCACAGTGTGGACAAGAAACAGTGTGGTGGTTGGGGGAGGAGGGGCTTTAAGGGGCAGGACTAAATGGTAATGGGAAAGAATAAAACAAAACAAAACATTTTATAAAAAGGTTCTAAAACCTTTGGTAATAGGTAAGATCACACATGATTATGTAACAATACTTAATTACCTATTTGGCCAAAGTAACAATAAAAGATTTCAAATACAACTACAGAGGGTTAGCTCTTATTATTGAAAAGATTCAGCATTCTTAAATAATCAAAGGCTTGATTAAGACAACATAAAACACAAGAAGTTATTCTGATAAAATTGAATATTTGCTTTATTGGCAGGTAACTTGAAAAGAAAAACCTTTCACAATTTATTATCAGGAGAACAATGGTTCAAAAAACATTTTTCCTTTTAGCAGATGAAAGAAAATTCAGGTGTGGTTTTGCATAAGTACACTATTGGTATTAAAGCTTAATTTTAAAAAACCCTTATAATAATAATTCAGTTTTAGCTAGCTTAATTACACAAGGTGAAAGTCTCTCCTGTGTTCATTCTCTCTTTAACTTTTTGTATACACTTAGTTTGTCCTTCATAACCAGACGTTCTAGTTTAGATAAAATTACTCTCTTTTCTCTTAACAAAAATGCATCTTTTTTCATTATAACTTTTTTCAGCCCAAATATCCTCCTTTCTTGCATAGAGTCACGCCATTATTTTTTTCAGTAGCTCCAATTACATATCTTAATTTTTTTACATATCTTAACTTTTTTCTTTTAAGAACCTTTATTTCTAGTGAAAACTAAGGAGTAAATAATTATGAGCTGTCTTTTATATTAGCATACTGTATCTTAACAACTTTATACTTTTTATAATTTCTGGAAATTTTCTGCTTTTCATATTTTATATTTTTCTCTTCATATTTATTCTTTTTATATTTTCTGCATTTTTATAATTTCTGGAAAATTTTTGCTTTTTCATAGATAATTTCTCAGAATGGCATGAAACATGTTTATTAATAGATCTAAATTTCTGTTTGGTATTTCTGCAAGAGGAAACTAAAAGTAGACAAACCTAAATTCTGTAATTATGTTTCAGTACCTTTTCTTGCTTGGGGATAATCTAGATTTTTAATAAATTTTCATAATATAACTTAACAAAGTCTTAAGTTTCCAGGTTACTGAAAGAATTTAGAAAAAACTATATGAAAAATTCATCTGAAAACTTTTATCATACTTATATCTATTTAATTTACTTGCTCTTAACTATTGTTTAGATCACTTATGAAAGCTTCATGTGACATTGGACAAAGTCAATTACTACCTCAGGCTATTTTTTTCTGTTGAGAAATTTTGTAACAGAGATAACTTATTTAGCCCCTGGTAAATCGATGTAGGAAAAAAGTTATTAATCAGTATTATATTCAATTATGATAACTCTAAAGATATATTTGCTTTAATTAAACTTTAATATCTGCTTTAATAAACTTAAACTAGCTTTTATTTACTAAATATTATCTTAGATCATCTGAACAAATATATATATATATATTTGTTTGTTTTTTAAGTTGTTCAGATAGAATGTTAAAATTAGTTTTGGCCATACCACCTTGAGGTAGAGAATACCACACACTTACAGTATACATATATAGACTCACACACACAGATGAAAACACTAACCTTTTAGTAACTAATATTTGTGAAGACACTAGATTTAAGATTTTTTATTTGACCAAGTTCCAAATATGTTCTCCTTTCTTTTATAAGAAATATTTGCATTTCAAAGGCTGGCTTTTAGGTCCTGGAGAAGATGAAGCTGGAAATCTTCATCATGAAGACACAGAAAAGGTATCCACGTTTTCTTCAGGGTAGAATTTTGGGGACATATTTGCAGGACAATTCTGCAAATTTCTAATGTCAGAAAACCTACAAGTATTTTGAGATAAATAGGTGAGGTTTTAGGATTGCAGGAAAAAAAATCTGACACATACATTCACCTTTTGGTGAGTATGACTCGGGAATCTTTCTCTCCCTTTGCGTATATTTAGTGTAGGGGAAAAGGCCTAAAAACACCTCTCATTGGGTGCTGAATATGAGCTTCCAATTTGGCCAAATTTGTGATCTTAAAGCTATTAAATCCTTTCAAATATCTAATCAGGTTTTAACTGAGATAAATAGTAAATATTTATGGCAATATCCAACAATCCCACTAATTTAATTTTGGCCCCCCCTGACTGTGTAAGGGACTAACATAGCAGTTTACTAAAAAAGTGCCTCAGAGTTTCATCAAGTTGGGGAATGGTCCATATAAGGCATTTAGGGTAATGTTGAAGAGTTTACATAGGGTTTTTTTTCTTTCTTTTAAATATTTTATTTATTTTTAGAGAGGGGAGAAAGGAAGGAGAAAGAGTGGGAGAGAAACATCAATATGTGGTTGCCTCTCATGTGTCCCCTACTGGGGACCTGGCCTGCAACCCAGGCATGTGCCCTGACTGGGAATCGAACCAGCGACTCTGCTCCACAGGCCCGTGCTCAATCCACTGAGCTACACCAGCCAGGGCATTCATAGGGTTTTAAAGGACAATCTTTTCTTCAGTGTCCCAGTAGGTTACCAGAGACACACCGATTTCTGGGCCAGTGTTTTGATGATGATCCCCTAGGAATTCCTAGGTGTTATTTTGGATCTCTGGCTCTGGGGCTGGAGTAGCTATAAAGCTACTAGCTTAACCAATTTTTGTTTGTGATCTCACTCCAGGATCTCTTCCAAATTGTCAGCTATAGTCACAAGTTTAATCAGGCTTGTGAAAGATCAGATTTTCTTTTGTGAGTCCTTTCTGGCTGAGGATCTCCAACATCATCCTTGGTTTTTGCCCTCTTGCCTCCTGCATTCATTTTTGGGTGTCCCCAGGTCCTTGCACGTGTGTGCATGCCGGTAAAGGTCCGGCAGCCCAGGGTCATAGGCCCACACAATAACTCGAAGTTTTCAAAAACTTTTGGGGTTCCTTTCTAGCTTTAGAAAATTCTTTAGCTCTTATTTCAGTCTTTGACCAAGGCGTGAAGAACACCTGAGGGAGGTCATCTACAACCTCATGTTGTTTTATTTTAAATGGTAACCACAGAATACTCTCTTCAGTGTGGAAAAGCAGTTCAGAAAGAGAACTACTCAAGTCAGTACTCAAGTAAAGGAGGATAGAGGGGAGCAATGGAAGTTAGGTCAGTCTTATACATTAGTCTAATGTAATTCTCTAATAATTATATGTAAGTCTAATCATAAGAATTCTCTAATCTCAGATATGCTATGTATTTTTTTCCTCTATGTAAGTGCCATGAGGAAAGTTTTGAACAAGTCCCACACATACACATGCACACAAATGGAGACAATTCAGTCTTCACATGTGGTAGGCAGCTGTATCCTTTAGCCAGGAGGCAGGTAAGGCATTGTTCTAGGAGAAGTAAATCTGGAGAAAAAAGAAACATGGAGTTGGAAGTTCCTGAAGAGTCATGGTTTCCATGCTAAAAAAAGTTTTTAAATGGCAAGGGATACCAGAGAGGATGTCTTGTGGACAGAAGGGGGTAGCATCTAGAATTTTTTCTGAATTAGTAGAGGAACTTGACTGATGCAACAGCCAGATGAAGTTTCAGTATCTGACAAACCATCAGTGTGCAAACTAAAGTGATCCAATTTCTGAATCCTCATCCCCTCTTACGTTTCCTTCTTCATCTCCTTCTCTTTTCCCTCCCCGCTTCCTCCTCCCCTCCCCTCCGCCCCTCCTCTCCATCATCTTCTCCTCCTGCTACATTTCTTTCTTTTTCTTTTACTCCTCCTCTTCATTCTCATTTTTTTCTTTTTCTCTTTTGTTCTCCTCTTCCTTATTCTTACTCTTCCTTTTCTCTTTGCATCTTTTTTCCTTCTCCTTCTTTTCTTAGAATATAGCCTTAATTCTGGAAGAAAGTGAGGCAGCTGAATTCATTTGAGAGTCTATTTTGATGGACTGCATCTATCCAGAAAATGGGGGCTAATGATAATTGGAAAATATTATGAGATAAACATTGACAGATTAATCACATTTTTTAAAAGATTTTATTTATTTATCTTTAGAGGGGAAGGGAAAGAGAGAGGGAGAGAAACATCAATGTATGGTTGCCTTTCATGCATCCCCTGCTGGGAACTGGCCTGCAGGGAACCTGCCTGCAACCCCGGTATGTGCCCTGACTGGGAATCGAACCACGATTGTCTGGTTCGCAGGCCCGTGCTCAATCCACTGAGCTACACCAGCCAGGGCTCGATTAATCACATTTTAATTAATCCCAGTCACTTTTGCAGTCATAACAGGATGTCTATATCCCTTTCGTAACATTCCTTTAGGCATTTCACATGGTTTAGAATAAATAGGTTTATTTTTTTAGTTAACTTTGAGTAGCCAATGACACAGTTCTGCCAATATCCTCTCATCTGCCTTATTTTGTCATTTAAAATAGATTTAAACACCAGAAGATCTCTTTTGTTTAATTTTACTAATTAAATTTATTTTTAAAGGTTCTTTTGTTTCACATGTCTAGGACATGATTTAAAATATTTTATAATTTCGGTGATTAATACAACAATTTTTAGAAATTCAATTCTTTCCCAATTGAATCAACTCTCTCTAATTTCAGGATATGAGAATCTCTATAATATTAAATACATGCAGTTGTGATTCCATAACAGATCTGATTAAAACCCATGTGGGTTGTTAAAGATGCGTGTCATGCTTAAAATGTAACAGCACACATTTTTATAAAGTGAAGTGAGATGGAAGATATGTAAATGACTATTTACTGTTTCACCTATCATAAAAGGGTTTATCACTTGTGCAATTTGCAATTGTAATAAAAGCATTTCATTTTTAGAAAGAGTAGTTTAGAAGAAACCAACATTACCATATATTCATGAAGATTTCGGGTTATTGAAATTGCTTTATTCTACTGCACATTAGGTATATTTACTATGTTGAGGGTATGGATGCTCTCCATATACCTAGGTATTGATCACCTGTTTTTCTACCTATATAACTTACGTACTATTTTATAGATATAAAAATTTGCATATGTACATAGTATTTTTAATATTAGGTTATAGTATTTATGCTTTTACTTCTACCTTGATAAAATATCTCTTATGTTCTTTCTGCCATTCTTTCTTGTTTATTGCTTATATTCCCTGAGATTAGATAAAACTTCAGCCTGCTCCTTTACCAGTGAATGGGACTCCTACTCAACCAGGGTAATTCATGCTCTGTTGGTCTAGATTCACCCCAGGTCAATCAACATCAAGGGCAGATCTTCTGGTACCTCCACCCTGCTCCAGCCACCACCATGTCTTGTCCCAAGTGAGTTTCCATGTGAATGTCTTCACTTCTGTTGCTGATTTCATCCATCCTACTGATGAGCTAAAGTGACTGTTAAAACACAAATCTAAACAACTTCTCACTCTCCCACTAAACTAGCAGTGGCTTCCTACTGAACTTGGTACGAAGTTCAGTTGGCTTTCACAAGGTGAGGCTCTCTCTATGATAGCTATGATTGTTGGCTATTTCTCCAGCTCTCTCTCTTACCCCAGGTCCCCAGTAACTCAGCCTTTCTTCTGTGGGACTTCTTTTATATTTTCCAACAAGTCAAGTTCATCTTTAAGCCCAGTCTTGATACATTCTATTCCATCTGCCTTAAAAACTTCTACCTACTCAAGTCTCACATGTTAGAGATAAAATATACTCCAAGTTTGTGAAAATGTTTCTACCTAAAGAGCATTTTTTTAAATGAAGATATGCACCTGTTAAATTGATATTCCATTTAATTTACTCATTTCGAATAAGAAGGTTGTGTTTACCCAAAGTGATTAAGTCATTTTTATCTACTCTGACAGTTTGCCTTTTAGTTGATATACTTAAATCATTCATATTTAAAATGATTACTCATATAGTTGTATAAACATTTGGCATATTTGTAAATGTTTCTTAAATGTTGCACTTGTTCTTTGGTTCCCCTCCTGCACCCCACTTTTTCTGTTTTCTCTAGTTTTAATTGAGCATCTTATATGATTCTATTTTATCTTCTTTTTTAGCATATCGATTCCAGTTCTTTCAAAAACTAATTCTGTGGTTGTCCTAAAGTTCATCATATATGTTTACAACTAAAATAAATTCACTTTCAAATAACACAACATCACCTCAAGAGCAGTGCAGGTGTAAGAGGGAATTCCCAATTCCTCCATCCAGTTTCTTACTATATTGTCATTCATTCCTCATATCCATGTGCTATAATCACCCAATCAATTATTGCTATTATTAACTTAAACCATCACCTTTTAGATCAATTAAGAATAAGAGAACTTTAAAAAAAGGAGTATATCTTCATTTGTTTTTCCCTTACATTCTTCCTTTCTTTAAGTAGATCTGAGTTTCTGACCTATATAATTATCCTTCTTTCTGAAGAATCTGTTTTAACACAACTTGTCGGGCCTGCTTTCTTGTGGTTAATTCCTTCAGTTTTTGTTTGTCTGAGAAAGTTTTTATTTCTACTTTATTCTTCAAGGATAATTTCACTGAATATAGAATTTTTAAATGGCGATTTTTCTTTCACTATTTAAAATATTCTTTTTTTTTTCTTTTTTGCTTGCATGGTTTCTGATAAGTCCACTGAAATTCTGATCCTTATTCCTCTATTGTTATGATGTATCCCCCATCTCTGGCTCTTTGAAGATTTTTCTCTTTGTCTTTATTTTTTGTGTGTGTGTGGTTTGAAATAATATGTTTTTGTGTAAAGGTTTTTTTTTTTTTTGGTATTTATTCTATCTGAAGTTCTCTGAGCCTTTTGGAACCATGGTTCAGTGTCTGTCATTAATTTTGAAAAATCCTTGGTGATTTTTACTTCAAATACTTCCTCTGCTCTGTTATCTATTTCTTCTTCTGGTATTCCAAAATGTGTTATACTTTTTGAAATTTATCAGTTTTTGAGTGTCCTATATTCCTATTCTTTTAATTTTATTTTTGAAAGTTTTTAATGACTTGTGCTAATTTTACAGATTCTTTCCTGACCATACCCAGCCTACCAAAGGGCCCAGCAAAAACATCCTTCATTTCTATTACAGTGTTTTTGATTTCTATCATTTTTTATTCTTTCCCAGAGTCCCTCTCTCTCTGTTTATATTACCCATCATTCTTTCATATTGTCTACTCTTTCATAAAGCCCTTCTTTTATTAATTGTAGGTATTTTAAGTTTACTACTGTCTTATGATTTAAATTTGTGTATTATCTTTTTCTGGTATCTGTGTTTGCTCTGTTTCTTCAGGTTGTGATTATTCTTGCATTTTAGTAGGCCTTATTGTTTTCTGTTGAAAGCCAGACATTTTTTATTGAGTAATAGGAACAGACAGAAACAGATTTTCATGTGAGGTTGTGTTAATATGTCTAAGAGTTGGGCTGCATTTCATGTTTGGTATAGGTGCAGGTGCCAGAGAGTTCAAATTTCTCTAGTGTCTTTTTTCTGTCCTCTTGACTTCTGGCTGCCCTAAGAACTCTGTCTAAGATAGAATCTGCATCTTGTACATTGTTTGACTGTAATCCACTGTTATTACACTGGAGCCATTAGTGTGGTGCTAAGGTATGGGAGAAGAGAAGCATTGTATCTCACAGTTAAATCTCAGTACTCTAGCCTGTATTCCTGGGCTGCAACTGCACAAGGGTTTCATGACTCTCCCCTCATTAGATGAGATAGGAAGGCTAGAGGGTCATAGATAAATGCCCTTGCCTCTAGGTGGGATGAGGTTCTGGTAATGCCTTCTGTCCCGGAGAGGAAGCCTTTGTGGTGGAGAATCCTTGTCATGTAGTATTTTTCAACAGTTACCTGTCCTCTGTCCCTGCCAGAGCCTTAGGGAATATTTTTTGGCTTTCAACAGTAACAGTGGGGTTCTTAGTGGTAAAATCCATGAAAGTGTGGGGGGCCCTGCCAAGACTGTGGTGCCCAGAAGTTTCTTATTTTCAAGTTAGTGCATACTCAGGCTCCAGTTATTTATTAAAATGACCATTAAAGTGCTGCTACCAGTTTATGGCTCCAGGGACTTCCGCTTCAGGTATGCATGTATACTCTGTTTCTGGTTCTCTAAGTTTGCTTATCTCCAGATTCAGGGATGGAGGTTTGCCCTGTAACCTCAGTCCTCTAAAGGTTCCAAGAAAATTCATTCACTTCAGTTTTTTCAGCTTTTCCTTTTTGTAAGTAGGGGAATGACAAATTTCAAGCTTTTTTTCATATTGTAGCTGCAACTGGATATCCAGCTGATTCACTTTTAAAGGAGAAACAGACCATTTACTAATCTTTTTCTTCTCTAGTTTTAGAATAATAATACGTATTTACTTTTGTGAGGTACAAAAAAGATAAAAAAAATTTAATATGGTGCCTGCTCATACTACATGCTCAAAAATAGTAGTTGTTTTTAATTTTATTATTAGTAATTAAAAATTTCTCTGAATCATCCATTCATTTCCATTATTTTGATAATTGGTGTGATTCAATTAGTTAACCACTGGTGTACCAACTAAATAGCAGGTCTTCTGGAAATTTCTTTTAAAAAGAAAAGACTGCTTTTTTTGTGGAAGTTCCATTATTTCTCGAATAAGTTTTATTTGTTATTATCTTGCCTGGTAAGAATAAAACAATAAAATAATAGCATTTATTTTTATTGTGTGCTTACTATGGAGTAATCATTTTATATATAATAAATTTTTATTTCCCATGGCAGTCCTTTGAAGTAAGTACTATTGTCATCATTCATGTTTAATTGATGAGTAAACTGTGACTCGGGAAGGTTAATGTATGTAAGGTTATAAAACCAGTGAATGGGAAAGTTCAGGTCTGAAACCACACCTGACTTCTCCACAGCCAAGCCCTTGGCCTTCAGCACAGCACAGGCATATGTAAAACTTCAGTAGCACTCATTTAAAAGAAATAAATCCGCTAGATTACTTTATTCAGATTTTTACTATTTTTGTCATACTATTATTTAAGCATATATGCACAATGAACCAGGTATAAACTTCCTTTCAAAGAGCTGTTATCCAACTGAAATGAGAGCACACTTCAAATGCAAAACAAAATTACAAAATCAATCAAATTTAACTAAAATATTTGACTACAGAAGTGAGACAAAGGTACTATAAGGCAATTGAGTGCTTAAAATAGAATGTAAGCACTTTTGGCAGCACATTTTATTTTTAAGTTTCTGGTAGGCACCTGAGCTTTTCCAGAACAACAGCAGTTACCCATGAAGAACCTCATATCTCACTCAGGAAACTGTATTTGTTTAAGTCCGTGAGTGACTAGAAATAAAGGGGCTCACCTTAGTGGAAATTTTGTGGAAAGAAAAATTCCAGAAATAGAATCTGGACTGAGTGGTACCTTCTGAAATGTTGACCTTGTGGTCTCAGTGCTAATGATGTTGATCATTTCATTTGGTCTATTTCCAGTTTGTCAGAACCATCTTTCAGTACCTTGACTAACTATCCTCCACTACTCAGAACTAAGCTTTTTATCCCAAAATGCACAGTTTTAATTTATAGAGAAACTCTGCATTGCTTTGTTTGAAGTATTATTTTGAAAGTATCTTATCTTGAATCTTTTAATCAAAACATAAGTAAAAATCACTATTACTTACATTTAAGTCCAACTTTTTTCACCAAGTGAAAGAGTAAAACAAAAATTTTTTCCCTCATTTGGTTACTTTTTTAATGCTATTTTACTCATATGTGTTCAACTTACTATATAAAAAGACTAGTAATTCAAGCATCCTTGACTTTCTAAGATATCTCCTCTCTCCAGGAGTCTCAGCCCTAGTTCCTAATGTAATTCTGGCCAGTGAAGGCAAATCATTTGGTGTTTTCAAGTCCTATATGTGGATTAAGTATAAAATTAGTCTTGCTGTTAAACACTAATGGGCCTGCTGTTAGAGGTCTATTATAATATACCCTTACAGAGTACTTCGGCCATCCATAGGTTCCAAAATTTACCATATTTGGTCAAATCAATATTACTTTTTATCTGCCTAAATTTTCTGGGATTTAAAGAAGCAGAAAAAATAATTATCAAGCACCTACAATTTTCCAGGACTGAGCTAAAGGATTTTTATACAGGGATTGATTTAATATTCAAATAATCCTATAAGATTATAATGTATTAGAATTTCATTGAAGCAAACTGAATTCCAAGCAAATTGAATTTCATGTAAATTCAAGTTCATAGAGAATAAGGAGAGAAAACAAATTAGATATCCCAAATCATTTTGACTCCAAATAAAGAAAAAGATCTTATAAAATCCTAAACTAATCCTACTATGAACACTTACAATCCTCATGTCTTGGACATATGGGCTGGACATTGTCTACTGGACAGAGACCAGCCATAAAATAAATGAGTTTACTAGACGCATAATGTTTTGGTTCCTCATCAGAACTTGACCACAACCAGCAAGCACACAAATGTTCCATACACAAACATAAAAGTCCTCTTTATCACACATCCCAATCAAGACTGAGTTTGCCACATTCTTGTATTAAGTTCATTAAATGAATGATTATTCCATCAAAGATCATTGTTTTGTTACTGTTGATTGTGTTTTTGTCCCTAAGTCTTAGGTACAGAGCCTTGGCTTCCTGTCTTCTCTAACTGATCAAATCTGATTATTGAATGACCAGGATGCTTCCTGGTCATTCAATGCTTCCTGGGAAGCATCTTGGTAATTCAATGCTTCCAGGATGCTTCCCAGAATGACTTCCACATCTGTTATTGCCTCATAAAGTATCGTATACTCTATGTAATTAGAGATATTTTATAAATCTTAAATCCCTCAATTAACATTTCTTGATTTATGCTAAAGTATTTGTTTTCAGTGATCTTAGGTACATTAGTTATACTTATTTAATTATTCATAATTTCTATATTTATTAATTAGCTAGACTGCAAAGCTTTCTTTTTGAAAAAGATTTTTTATTTATTTACTTTTTAGAGAGGAAGAGAAGGAGAAAAAGAGGGTGAAAAACACTGATGGGAGAAAGCAACATTCATCCATTGCTTCTTGTATGTGCCCCAACCGGGGACCCAACCTGCAACCTAGGTGTATGTGCCCTCACCAGGAATCAAACTGGACACCTTTCTCTTTGTGGGACAACACCCAACCAACTGATCCATACCAGTCAGAGCTGCACAACTCTTTTTATTTTTCATCTCTAAGCTTTTAAAATAAAAATTGATGAGCCTTAGGAATGGGTGACAGAGGTACTCCCTACTCAGGTTTTCTTTATTAGGTTGGCAAATCCAGCCATTTTACATGTTGGGAACGCTCATAACATACTGATGTGGACCCCTGCCCATGGGGTCCATGTGTTGTGGCTGCAATGAAGAAATTCACAAGGACTATAGAAGTCTTGTGGAGGAAAAGGGACAGCATGGCTGCTCTCTAAGTGAGACAGAGGGCCCTGGTCCCTGCCTGGACAGGCTTTTATTGCTCTTCTGAATACATTACATTTGAGGATGGTCCTTGTTTACTATGCACAGGTTCACTTCAGGGGATTACCTTTTATAGATAACAAAGGAAAGAATGTTGCTAATTACTTCAAAGAGAAGGATGTTGCAGATCAAGGGAAAAAGTGGTTGAACTGGTTACACTCCATACTTGGGAGGTTTAGCACAGACTTTAGGAAGTTAGAGATATGCAGTATACATTTCGGCCTCAATTCAGGGTAAGGAAGTTTTAGCAAAAGCAAGTCTCAGAGCAGCCTAGGTACAATGTAGGCCTGATTCCCTATGAGAGAACCTATCTATGGGTGTAGGTCCTGTGTGCCAACCTTGCTTCCCACTAGCCTTTCCGAGTAGAGGCTGGGCAACATTCCTCATACCATGAGGATAGGTTCCCTATAACAGACCAGGACAAAAAGAAAATTTGTTGAGACTTTTCTAGTAAGGGACTCAAAAGAGAATGATTTTAAATTAGTAGTGTATATATACTGGGGGACACTCCAAATATGGAATTATCTTCTGGAGGGTGGGCCCCAGTGGTGCAGGCTTCCCCCACAAAGTGAGTGTTCTAGAAACCCATCTGTATCAGTGTACAAGCTGGTGTTGTTGTGAGAGACTGTGTTAGGCTTCAGTGAATTTTTTTTTGAAGACTCAACGTGTTTGCCCATTTCATAGCAGGTGATTTACTATTAAAGTGATGACTATTGCCCTGGCTGGTGTAGCTCAGTGGATTAATTGCGGGCCTGCGAACCACACGATCACTGTTCAATTCCCAGTCAGGGCACATGCCTAGGTTGCAGGTCAGTCTCCTGCAGGCCAGTTCCCAGTAGGGGATGCACAAAAGGCAACCATACATTGATGTTTCTCTCCCTCTCTCCTTCCCCTCTTCCCCTCTAAAGATAAATAAATAAAATCTTTTAAAAAAAAGTGATGACTATTGTTCAGGAACCATTGGGACAGCATTTCCTAAAGTAAATTCTGAGATACTCAGGTTTAGGTTTTCATGTCTAAATAAGTTTGGGAACAATTGGTATTATAGTCTCCTTTTGTTGGTTCAAAATAAACATCATTAGTTAACTGAGAAATTCTGACATTTTTCTCCAAAACCCCCAAACAGAGGTAAGAGTATGATTTAATGTTATTTAGTCCAGAAATGTCCAATCTGACTTGACTATGAAGCACTTTCTGCTTTATATTGATATGCTATGGAATGATGTTTCTTGAAAGGATACACTAGAATTAGCAAATAAATGAGAGGGTTGAAAAAAGTCAGTGAGGAAAAAATGTAGAATGTTTAACATCTGTACTAGCAACTTATAATTATTGGTGCTTGGTGAATATTGCAGGGACTCTACAAACATTATTACATTTAAACTTCACAATGATCCTGTAAGGTCGGTATTATTGTCCCCAGTTTACTGATGAAGAAATTAAAGATATTAGAGAAGTTAACTACTTTTCCCTAGACCACACAACTAATTAATAACAGAGTCAGCCCCTGAACTCAAGTAGCCTGACTCCAAGCATCCTATCCATAATACTATGTCACCTCCTAAATATTTCTTAAAGTTATTCCAAAATGTTTAGTAGGAAACAGAAGGATGGCCTATGCAGTTACAATTAAAAGAAGGTAAAAGTTGATTACAATAATCTGGTTTGCAGGTTCCATAGATACAGAGGTTGGCAGACTATAGCTTGTAATTCAAGTCTGAACTGCCATTTGTTTCTGTAAGACCTGTGAGCTAAAAATGTTTTCTATTTTTTTTGTATTTTAAGTGGTTGAAAGTAAATAAAGAATAATATTTTATCACACATGTACATTATATAAAATTAAATTTTAATATCCATAAATAAAGTTTTATTGGAATACAACTGATTGCATTTGTTTACACATTATTTGTAGATGCTTGTATGCTGTAATAGCAGAATGGAGTTGGAACAGACAGAATGGTCCACAAAGCCTTAATTAAAAATTTTACTCTCTGGCCTTTTACTAACAGAGTTTGCTGACTCGTATAAGAAGGGGCATGTTCTCTAGAGGAAAATGAGGGTACAACGTACAGCTTAGGTGCCACAGATAACATTATTACTGTAAGATTATGCTGAGCTTGGGAAAACTGAAACCCTTCATTTAGTTAATATAAAGCTGCTATAAACGCTGGTGTGAAGAGTCAACACACAAGCAGACACAGTTCAGTTACAAAGAACAAAAACCATTCATGACTGAAAAAAATAAAAGGATGAAATGGCATCATTATATTTTCAGGATATGAAAATCCCAAAATTCAAGGAACCAAACTGCAATCCTTCTGAACAACAGTCATCAAACCTTTACTTTCTCTCTTTCTTACTTCATAGTCTCTTGTCTCTAATTTGCTTCTGCTTCATTTTTTTCTCCAACAGAGCATCTCTCTGCTCATCTATCTGCCTTCACAAACTGCCTCCAAATAGCAATCATCCCAACCTAAAGGTCTGCATGACCTTCCAGCTTCACTCCACACTGCTAATGTGTGCATCTCCTAAAATTCCAGAGAGCAATCTGATTGCACTGGCTCAAAAAGGTACAGGACTCAATCCAATCAGTTGTAACCAAGAGGCTGGTTCATATGCTTCAGGTCCCTTCTTCTGACCTGAAAGGAAAGAGTTTAAGTAAGTCTCATGTCCAACAACAGTTTTTATAGATTTCCTACAATGTGCCAGGCCTCGATTTGCAAAGGGCAAAGAAGGACTAGGAGCCACCTCCTGGCTTTGTGGTAGGAAACTACGAGAAAGAAACAAACACAATCTGGGGATTTTTGGAGACAATCCACAGGAGGGCAGATTCAGGTTTCAGTTAGGACAAGAAGTGAAGGAAACATTTAGAGATGAAACAGATTTTGTTGATGATGGAGCATAGATTTGAGAGGGCACTTTAGAAGGAAGTCAGGGAGTCAAAGGGAGATAGGGTTAGAGCAGGAAATGGCTTTTGTATACATATGTCTATTAGAGATGCCTGCTATTTTCCCACCATGGTGTAAGAAACAAAGTTATGTTAGAGGAACAAAGTTGTCCAAAACCTGTCTTGAGCCAAAACATGTTCCTTTACTGTGGGTATCCTGAAAGCATGCTTGGACCTTTCCAAGACTTCTTTTCGCCCATATCCTTTATATTTCTTCATGATATTTAACACTATCAGTAATATTACATATATTTGTGTTTTGTTTTAGCTGTATCTCCTGATTGAATGCAATCTTCATGAGAACAGGATTTTGCTTTTGTCCACTAATGCATTCCCAGTACCTAGAACAGTGCCTGGCACACAATATGTGGTCAATAAATATTTGTGAAATTAAGAAACGAATGAATATGAAAATAAATGTTGAATTTATACTTTATGATGCCATGTAGTGGCAGGATAGCTTATGTTGGATGACTGGAATTTGATGACCAAGGAGTTCCAGAATCGAGGATAAGTAAAAAATAGGAGGATGATCAGAAAAGTAGAAAAAATATAAACTTTAGAAATGTGCAGTGGAGGAAAATGGTGGGTCTAAGGTGGAGTATAGCTACATGGACACAATTCCCCACGGACCTGAGTGCCCGGATAGACAGATGGTCAAGGGAGGCTCTCCTTGAACACATGGGGTTACTGGGAAGACCACTCAGCAAAGACAAACTCAAGCTTAGAGAGCAATCCCCATTTATTGGAACTGAACAAAGTGGAGATTAAAAGCACAAGAGAAGAAGCCAGTTACTTTAACTGGGTTACTAGGTAAGCACTATCTGCTCCATCTCTTTGTTTAACCTCAGACATATACAAAAGTGGGCATAGACATCAGACTCATTCCAGGTATCTCTCACTTCTCAATTTTCTTCTTACATTTCTATTCCTTCTCCCTTACTTGGTACCAGACCCTAGAATTCTTTATCTGCAAACCTTTCAGTGCTTCTCTGATTGGTGTGACATTAGGATTCCTTGATAACCTGCCTTTTTTCTTAATTGGCAATTCTTCACATGTAGTTGACTTCTGAGTCCTCTGCTGATCCAGACAAAAGATCCTTCTCTCTTCCTGAGTGATTCTCACCTACTGAACAGGGATCATGAACCCCTTAACTGATGCTGGAAGTCTTACTTAAGACTTTCCCCCCTTAATGGATATGAAAGAAGTCAAACCAGAATTCAAACTCCTTAGTTTGCTGAAAGCCTTTTATGTTGCAAGGTTAAAGGATATATTCAAATGAGACTTTTATAGGTCTTGTAATTTCAGTAGAGACTTCAATGCCTAAAAATAATAGATCAGGTGCCACATACTCTAACATACTCCCATATGTTAGAATAAAGGCTAGACTATCTATAGACAGGCCAAGAGATGGTAAAATCAGCTCTGCCTGTGAACAAGCCACACACCCACTTCCAGTCTATATGAGAGATTTCCATTAGATTTGGGAGCGAGGCTTTCCATAAAAAGAACTGTTAGGGTATTGAGGTTGTTTTCATCTTCTTTCATGGTAGCAGGGTAAGGCATTCATTCAGCCAAGTGAAGGGGGCATCGATAAAACACTTTTCAGAGCTTTATATGGATCCATCAAATTTGGAGCCATGGGAAGTATTTTTCAATTCTGCTAGCAGAGGTCTAAGGTAAGTTCTGTAGGCCTGGGGCAGGACAGAGAGGAATGTAACTGCTCTGAGAGCATGCGCCTACTTTTCCATCAACAGAAAAGCCAAGATGCATGTGTTCCAGAGGCTGAACCTGGAAGTGAACTGAGGTTCACACAATGGAATAGTACACAGCAGGAAGAAAAAAGAAGAAACTCCTACCTTTTGCTACAGCATGGATAGAACTGGAGACTATTACTCTAAGTGAAATATATCAGTTGGTGAAAGATAGATACCATATGCTCTCACTTATAAGAGAAATCTGATGAACAAAACAAACAAACAAACAAACAAGCAAAACAGAACCAGAGACATGGAAATAGGAAACAGACTGACAGCTGCCAGAGGAAAGGGGGAAAAGGGAGAATGGTGGAAATAAGGGGAAGGGATTAGTCTAAGAACATGTATGAATGACTCATGGACATGGACAACGGTGTGAGGATTGACTGTGGGAATGAGAGGTGAGCTAGATGGAGGAGAGTAAAGGGGGGAAAATTGACACAACTATAATGGAATAAAAAAAGAATTTTAAAAAAGGATCTTGCAATTGTGATTAACAGAGGCAGAGGGGACCTGGTGGGAAGCCTCTGGGCTGAGAAGAGGGGCTCATTATAGGCCTAGCAGTAAGTGCTAAGGAATGCATTCTCCAGCAGAGGAATCTGTGAGGAAGCCATGGAAGCTCCATATGAGATTTTTCAAAAGAAAAAGTAAAAAACAAAAAATAAAACCAAAGTAATTATACTTTTAAAACATGTTTATTGATTGATTTATTTATGCATTCACTGGCCAATTCTTGTATGTCCCCTTCCTGAAGATAGAACCTGTAACCTTGGTATATCAGAATGACACTTTAACCAATTATGATACCAAGCCAGTGCCAAGGTAATCATATTGATTACAGCTGTACCAACATCATAAGATTATGCCCATCATTCTTTATTCTGTCTCTCTTCAGGTTCTGAAGCTGCCTCCAGCAAGTAGGAAAGAAAGTAGAGCAAGAAATACTGACAAAGCTCACCCAGTACCCTTCCTCACTGCAGGCTTCCAGACCCCCAAATGTACTCTGCTGAAGGAATAAATACATGTGAAATCAGATATTTTAGAATTTTATAATTTTTACTGGACAAGATTCCTTCATATTTCATGGGAGTGCCCCAAACCCTTTTTCTTATCTAATATATGTATATATACATCAGCACATGTGAACTAGGTGACAAGTATAATATTCATTGCAGCATTGTCCATTAACAGCAAGACAATGTAAATAGCATATTCTCATTGAGAGAAAAATGTAAAAATAGATTGTGTTATGTCTCATTCAATGAAATGTTATATGGTGGTGGAGATGAATAAAATACAGGTATGTTCAATAATAAAGATGATTTGTGGTTATATAATATTGAAGGTGAAAAATCAAGTTCTGGAAGACTACATATAGCATCTTTTCTCATAAGGCAAAGAAAGTAAAACTGAATAATATATTTCAATATTTGAAAATATCTTGGGCAATAAGCCATAAAAAGACAAAAAGTTAAGAGGCATACAATGGAGGATTGTGCTACCATTTAGGGCGGGAATGCAGGGTGGGGGTGGGTTAGGGCTAGAAGTGTTATTGGCAATGTTTTAGTTCTGTGATTGGATGGATTGTGGAGATTTACTGTATTATAAATATAAATGACTGCATGCAATTAACAATAAAAAGACACATCCATGAAGACATACTAGACCAAGAATTATAATTAATTTAGTTTGATGGTTTACTGAAAGGATGGAAGGAAGGAAGGAAGGAAGGAAGGAAGGAAGGAAGGAAGGAAGGAAGGAAGGAAGGAAGGAAGGAAGGAAGGGCTGGCTCTTACCAGTGTGGCTCCGTGGGTTGGTCATCATCCTGCAACAGGAGAGGTTGCTGGTTTGATTCTTAGTCAGGACACATGCCTGGGTTGCAGGACAGGTACCCCTGGTTGGGGGCGCGCAAGAATCAACCAGTTGATGTTTTTCTCTCATATCGATGTTTTTTCCCCCCTTTCTCCATACATTTCCCTTTCTCTAAAAATAAATAAATAAAATCAAGAGGAGGGAGGGAGGGAGGGAGGAAGGAAGGAAGGAAGGAAGGAAGGAAGGAAGGAAGGAAGGAAGGAAGGAAGGAAGGAAGGAAGGAAGTTCAGAGTTCTAGTTGATATTCCCCAGCTTTGGCTGGAGAAGAATGAGTCCACGAAGCAATTGAGTGGGCAGAAAAATAAATGTTCCTTTTTTATTGTACCTAAGGCATCCAACTTTTTCAAAGACTGATTTTTCCCTCTGGATCACACATGTGTAAGGGGAGAAGCTCTGAGTGGCTGTTTAAAACATGGTAATAATGTCTTGTCAAAGTCTAAGGGTGAGGTGAGGATGAAAACTAAAATGTCAGGGCTGTATTTGTAAAACAAGTGGCAGTGATCTGAAGGTCTGAGAGAACGTTTTCTCACCAGCTTAATTATAGATCTTGATGTTAATGCTGATGTTCATAATTTTCTCTTTTTCAAGTAAAGGTTATTCTGTCACTGAGTGAAGAATGGAGAGCAACCTGTCAAAGACAGGCTCTGTGGTGGTTCTGAATGATCTGATTAGATAGATTCAGAGGCTCCAAAAAACAGAAGAAAGAAAAAATTGAGAGCTCCTAGAAGAAGACACTCCTCTCAATTTTATAAAGTGATTTTACATATAAAAAAAGATCCTATAATCAGGGCAGGAACATTGGAACTTACTGTTAAATAGCATAGCTTTCTCCAATATTTTTTAAGTGCCTGAGAGGAAGAAGAGACTAAGACATGTCTGAAATTGGTGGGATACCAGAAAGTGCATAAGTAACGTCTATAGGGACCTCAGCTAAGACAGTTTTTAGTACTAATTAGAATGCCCAGGGCCCCAGAAACCTGCCTTCTCTCACCTACTAGCAGACAGGGCACAGGATGCCTTGGTATCTGTATCCTACTTGAACTGGAAAATGGTATGTGTCATTTGAATATAATGACAGTAGAAAGAGTTGGGAAACAGATCTCATAGGGACTGGATAAGGCAGGAGTGAATTGGCAGATCCACTATATAAAATCAGATGACTAATGAAGGTTCCTTCTTTTTGGCACCTCTCATTCTGTTGATAGTGATGGTCTTTCCCTGGGCCACAAAGCTTGCTGAAGAACAGTTCTGCCTGGCCTGCATCAAATGTATAGATGTCTGCTTGTTTCCTTCTTCTATTTTGCACTGGCTCCAAGATGCCACACTCTAATGAGATTTGGAATGAAATAGATAGGTCTTAGTCTGATGGCCTTGGGAAAAAAGTCCACATGTTGGTCCTGGAAGGTGAAGAAAATGACTGTGACATATCAATTACCAATACATTCACCAGGATGACTGCCAGTGAAAACAGACTTAACAAATTAGAAATAACTCAGATCAATATAAAAGCTATTCCTGGAGCATTTGTATGAAGTAGCTGAGCAGACTATATAATGGAGCAGATGGGCTCTTGGAATATGGCAAGCGGCACCTGGTGACAAGTGTCCAATCTCTTCCAGTCTTTTAAATTTTAAATTGGGGCAGAGGATAAATTTAAAAAATGCCAAAGGTTACCTGAATCCAGAAAATGTTGTTGATCGTTGCTTTCATTCAACAGATTTGCCTTGGTGATACTGCACCATGGTCACTGACCATGTGAGATTAACAACACTGATTTCTACAGCAGCTTTTATGGGCACTGAAGTGATTTTCAAGTGGGTACTAATATTTAGTCACCATATAAGGAAATGTTTAAGTAGCTCAGCAAGCCTGCCACAGTGATACCCATTAAAAAAGGCACAGGAATCATTGATAGCCTCACTACAGTAATGTTTATCTGTCAAGGCTGGAGTTGGTTGGAAGGTCTGAGTGGGGAAACCAAGCTCTTTCAGATACATGCTGAAGTGTGAGAATGAAATCACCTGTCACAGAAAATATCCATGGGCCACTTGAAGTGATTGCAGCAGTTTGTCCCTTATGGCCAGCAGGACAGAAACAACATTTCATTTCTTCAAGCCCCTTATACTTAAGCAGAAAACTTAGGACTTGGTAAACCTGTGAGAGACAAACTTACTCCTGTGATAGGAAAACAGCTAGTAAGGATCATGGTACAAGAAGGCAGACTCAGAAGGCTACCTTAATTGACAACATTCTTAGCCATACATCCTTTCAATAAACCATTGCATTTATGACAAAGAGCATCAGTCATGTAGTTTGAACATTCGAATTGGTATTGGTCCAGCCTGGGGTTTGGAGATCCCTGAGTTATAGTGCTAAGGAGCATCTAGCTGAAGATAAGGATTTTTTTCTGGGATGGTTATAAGTCCCATGATGATAATGTACTTCATCTCTTGTAATGAAAAAAAAAATAGTTGAAACTAAAGTCTGTGGAGGATAGAAAAATATACTGGGCTGGTTATCTAAATATCTGGATTTCAATTCCTATTCTCCATGGGTCAGTTGCACTGGGTAGATGCTTGGCAATCATTAGGTTTAATGTTCCTTGATAGTGCCCTCTCCAGAGGACAAGCTTAAGGATCATTATTGAACCATTTAGTTGTGCTGGAGTCATGTGATGTAGGGAAGGGTCAATCAGTGTTCTGAGCCTGTGGGCTGAGTGTTCCTCTTTGGAATCTTTTGGAATTTATGGTGTCTTCTCTTTCTTCCCTATAGGTGGGTATTAAAAGCCTTCTTTTAGCTTAGAAGTAAGTACTTAGAGAGCCAATGGGAATCTCAGCCCTTCCAAGGCAAGGAGGCATGAAAAGTAGCTTAGTCTTGCAGGTACAAACAAGCCTTTGGGTGAGACCTACTCTTTCCTACTCCTTTACTCCGGAAATGTTTTCAGCATTAAGATGCTAAGTTTAGATCAGAGAATTGAGAACTGGGTATGGTCTAAGGGGGATGATGTGTTAAAGAGCTGGCTTTTGATTTTACTTCTAGGCTCATTCTTTTGGGGCCAAAACCTTGATAGCTCTATGGGGCTTTGTCTAATTAACCAAGAAATTCTAATATATTGTCTGAGGAAAATATCTCCTTTAAATAAACAAATAATTGTGCAGTGACGATTGTCTTTATTTTCCTTGGGAACCTGGGGCAGTGGCAGGAGGATAATTGAGGATTTACATTTTCAGGATGAAAAGACTGGTCATTTTTTGGCTTGTTTTTCTAGAGAGATGACATTTATTTGTTCTGATTTTTTTCTTGTGTCATTTTCCTTTTGTATTGTTTTTATAAATTTATTCACTCTCTAATTTGTCACAAGCAGAGGTACCAAAGCACTGGTTATAGAAACGCACATGTATCCTTTTTGATTTCAACTTAAATTCCAGGTATAACTGCTGGCAACTCGAGATTAGTCCATATTTTATTTAACATTCATAAGATAGTTCATTAATGAATGGATTGGCTGATTAAGTGGGTATTCACTGTGCCCTCCACATAATGCTATTTTCTACATTACACTTTCACCTAGAGCTTCTATCTTGAGGACTTTGGATCCCTACAGGGTTCAAGCACAGTTTTCAAAACACTACGAATCCCCTGAATTTATATGCAGACTTTGTGGATATGCTTATCTAAATATACGAATTTATAGCTTTGATATGATTTCCAAAGGGCCCTGTAACCTCAAAAATATAAGACCAACTAATTTAAAATCTATATTCTTTAGGTTCACAGGCCTTATATTTTCTTTCTTTAGTGTCTGTTAGCACAAAAATCAGTGTACAGTATAAAATTCATCAGTGTGGGTTAATTCGATATCTTAGGCATTTATTGAATGACTACTTTGATTCAAGAGAAATGTTTCTATGCTAAGCATATAAGGTTAAAGGTAACAGAGTGGAAAAGGAGGAGTTTCAGGGCTATTCGAGGAGTTCATTCTCATTAGCCAGCTACTGAATCAAAATTTCAAGGGGAGGAGTAGATACAGAGGCATGACCTGCCAACAAAATTCTCCAGGTTATTCTTCTATAGGATCAAAATTCCAGATTTCAAAATTATGACACTGGTGGAACAGATAAATAGGTAAACATTAAATAAATATACCTGAAGACAAGAAAAACTTCTAAAAAATAATCTCATTAACATGAACTAAGAAACAGTGAAAACTATGTGAATTTCAGAATATCCATAACTTCGAGCCAGATCTTGAGATGTGACAAAATTTCAATCAGAACAAAATGATAAGACTTGGAAATTCTAAGTACAAAAGGTTTTTTTAATTGATTGATTTTAGAGGGAGAGAGGAGCTCAAACCCATAACTTTGGTTATCAGGAAATTGCTTATCGGAAAGAATCTCTACCCAACTGAGCAACCTGGCTAGGGCCCTGAATACGGAAGTTTTGACAGTGGAGGAGGGCAGGGATACAGAGTTTTCCGATGTTCTCCTCTGACAAAGAGAGTGTCCAGATAGGTGAATACGTAGTGTATGGATCAGGTACAAATGTATTAATGCAGAACTGCAAATCAAGAACTATATAAGTCAATCTATTTGAGCTGGCTGACAATACCTTCATGATTGTGTAGCTCTGCCATAAATTCACCCTCCTTTTGTTCATATTCAAGCTTGTTATAAACAGTGTGTATGGCTGGGACTCAGACAAGTAGATGGAATTTCCAAGAGCCAATTTAATATAATACACATTTTTTAAAGCATACAGATTCATCAGAGCTTCTTGATTAAAAAAAACTAGTTCATTATGAGAAAAGTACTTAGAATGTCTGGAATACCCTGACAGAGCCAGTATTTGTCATTTAGGCTGACAATTCAGCTTAAATGATTACCTGTATCTCGATGTCATTAGCTGATTGGCTAACTGGTGTTTTCGTTGGGGATTTTGTTCAAGAAACTAGTTTTTAAATATTATGTTAGTTTTCTATGGCTGCTGTAATAAATTACCACAAAGACTGTAGCTTAAAGCAACAGAAATGTACTCTCCCACCATTCTGGAGGCCCAGAGTCCAAAATCGAGGTATCAAGAGAGACACATTCCCTCTAGAGCCTCTAGGGGAGAGTCTGTTCCTTGCCTCTTCCAGCCTCTGGTGGCTTGTGGATGCATCTTTCTGCTTCACGCCTTCCCCCTGTGTCTCCTTGGTTTGTCTCTCAAAATTCCTTTTCCCCCTCTCTTATAAGGATACTTACACAATATTTTCCATTTTATTGATATCTGGTCTAATTTTCTTCTGATTACTTTGGATGTAATTCTCTCCCTCTCTTAGTTTCCTTGAGAAGCTTATAGTATTTATTTTAGATATATCCTTTATTATAATATATGCATTCAGTATGCTGTAAAATTCAGTAGGCTGTAAAATTCAATATGCTGTAAATTTCCCCTTAAATACTGTTTTAACTCTGTCCTACAAAGTTTGATAAGTTGTATATTCAGTTTCATTTACTTTGAAATTAAAAAATTTTGAAGATTTCTTCTTGATTCATTGTGTTGTTTGATCTCCAAATATTTAAAATTTCTTCAAGTTATCTTTCTGTTATTATTTTTTGGTTTAATTTGGTTGTGGTCTTATGGTTTCTATTCTTCTACATTTGTTAAGGTGTGCTTTACAGCCCAGAATGAATGTGGTTATCTTGGTAAGTGATCCATCGCATCTTGAGGAGAATGTGTTGGATGAAGTATTCTGCGTCACTTAGATCCAATTACAAGCATAACTTGTTTTACTGTGTTTTGCTTCATTGCACTTTGCAGACTTTGCATTTTTTACAAATTGAACATTTGTGGCAACCCTGTTTTGATCAAGTCTATTGGCACCATTTTTCTAATAAACTCAGACGATGGTTAGCATTTTTCATCAGTATTTTTTAATTAAGGTACACACATTTTAAAAATGTTATTGCACACTTAATAGATTACATTATACTGTAAAATAACTTTTATATACACTGAAAAACCAAAACGAAATCATGTGACTTGCTTTACTGGGCTATTCGCTTTATTGTGGTGGTCTGGAAAGGAGCCTGCAATATCTCTGAGTTATGCTTTGTACATCCTAGTGCTGGTCAGTGCAATTTTATCTTTACTGATTTTCTGCTGGATCTGTTTCCAACTATAATAGAGGATTCATCTATTTCAAAGTGGAATTCTTGTAAACAGCATACAGAGGGTCTTGTTTTTTAAATTTATTCTAAAAGTCTGCCTTTTAACTGGTCACATTATAATGATTATTGACAAGAGTGGCAAGATGGCAGCAGAGTAGAATTTATCTGACACTGCCTTCCAGAACCAAGCTGATATTAAAAATAAGGAGGGGAACATCCAGCTGAAATAAACAACTGAAGACCACCTGAAGAGGAGATATCTAACTAATGAACAGAAATCAACCAAGACTCTGGTAGAAAAGGCAGGGACACAATAGGGGCTGGTGACTTTCACAGGCAGCAAACCAAAGTTGTTGCATGGCTGTGGGAACTTTCCCTGGACAGAAGTAAAGAGTGGACCCTGAACTGGGTTTCCGAGCACAGAACGCTAGTGCTGGGTTCTCCTGCCCACACAGCATCAAGAGGTAAAAAGCCATAGGTATTTTGCCCATTGGAGAAATATGGAGCCCATTGGAGACAAAGCCGCCTTTTTTCTTTTCTTTTTTTTTAAAGGGCCAACACACCAGGTTCACATTCTCAGTCACTCACCTTGTACTCAGGCAAGGGAGGGCAGGCAGCATGGTTTGGAGTGGTGTGAGGAAAATCTGGAGTGAGAGGCTTGGGGGAAAGGCATGAGGATATGCATGCTGGGTCCCCAGTGCTAGGATATATCCTGATACCATAGCAGCCATTTTTTTTTTTAAAAGAAGAACAAGTCCCTCTCAAGGGAAAAACAATTACTCTTCCCTTTGGGAAACTGCTTGCTCACCCCACCCTCAGAATTCTGCTTGACCCAACCAGCATACATTAAAATTTTTTTTAACTTAAAATGTTTTCCTTTGTTTCTTACTTTCCCTGAACATCCATCTTATTCCCTCCTGAGGATACAGCAATATAGGCAGACTCAGAGATGCTAGAGACTGGCTTTAGGGCACAGCCGTCCCGTACACTTTCCCAGGAACCAGACTGGTGCATGCTCATGGGAGAGCCTAGGAACACCCTCCCATTTTCCAGCAGACCCAAACGCTGGGGTCTGGAGGTCCCATCCATTATTTTACTACAGGCTTCTCCCTGCCAAGTGCTGGGAAATAATCTGGGGGCAGACTTAGATGTGTGGTATGAACAAAGGGGAACATAGCTACCATCTTCCCTGAAGTCTGACTGGCACTTCCCACAGAACATCCTGGGGTCCCATCTTCCTAATTCCACCAGAAGACCTCTCAGAAACAGATGGGTCAATAGCTAAACTAAGACCAACAGCAGGACCGTGGGCAGAGGCAGGTGGAGGCAGTTCTGGCGGTGACTTTGGTTGTTAGTTGACCCACCCTGGACCTCTGTGCTGATTAAAAGCCAGACTTATGGAGAAGCGAGGCCTATCCAGGATGCAGCCAAGCCAGAATGAGACAGCTGCCAATTATGAATTGCATGTAGCTTTGAACAGGCTGCCTAGAGCTAGATGAGGCAGCACCTGGCTTGGCTTGCACCAGTTTCAGACATTAGAGTTGTATCCAGAGGAAGAAGCCAGCGGGGAAGCACTAAACTCTGCTGAGATAAATTCCACATTGTTATTTTTCACTATTTTTGTTATTTTTTATTTCATGTGGCTTTATTTTTCCACAATTAAAAAATTTCTCTATTTTTCTTTCTACCATCATATTTTCTTCTTCCCTTTTCTTACTCTATTTTGCCTTTTTTCCTTTCTTCTCTTATTTTGTTAAATTTTATTTTTCCCCCTTTGTTCTTTTGTGGAAATTCCCTGTTTCTATTCCTTTCTCTTATCGTTGCTCTTCCCGCTATCCTCTCATAATCATTTTCCTTTTCTTTAATTTTTATCATATTCTTGTTCTTTTTAAAATATTCTATTTCTCTTTCCACTATTATTATTCTTTATTCTTTTACCATTCATTTTACTTTGGCTGTTTTTTTTTCTTGTGAGAGTTTGGTTTTCCATGTTGTTTTGCTTTGTTTTGTTAGCACCAGTAAACAGTGTATAAGACATGGGGGGGGTGTTGAGCCTCTCAGTCAGCCAAGCAGAGGGAAGAACCCACCAATGAACAGGCCAGCAACAATAAAGACTCAAATACAACAGGGAGCCCACATGAAATGCACAAGGGGTATTCCTAGAGCATCCATCTCAAGAGATCAAGGCGACTACACCACTGAGTCCCACAGGACTCCTACCACATAAAGCCACCCTGTGAAGACTGGGAGTCCAAGCAGATCTATCTAATATGTAGGAACAAAAAGAGTCAGCTAAACTAGGAAGAGAAAGAAACAACTCCCAAATGAAAGAAAAGAAAGAAAAAGAGGTAATTGAATTGTGGCAAGAAATTTAGCAGATATAGAGTTCAAAGTAATGATTAGAAGGATGCTCAAGAAACAGAGTTAGAACTACCAGGAACTTAGTGGGAACTACATTAGAATGAAAAAGGACATATAAAACTTGAATAAGAACAAGTTGGGGAGTTCCAGCCAAGATGGAGGTGTAGGTAGAAATGCTTCTCTCCCTCATACAACCAAAAGTAGGATAACAACCAATTTAAAAATAGTAAACAACCAGAAGTGCCAGAAAATCAAACTGCATGGAACTCCAACAACCAAGGAGTAAAAGAAACATTCATCCAGACTGGTAGGAGGGGCAGAGACAGGCAGACAGGCAGGTGGAAAGGCCCTGCAGCAAGGCTGCGGACCATGTGGGCAAGGGGGGGCTGGCTGAAACTAAAGACTCAAAACCTCTAGCTGTAAAATACTGAGGAGGTTGCAAAGGTGAAATTCCCAGTCTCACAGGAGAGTTCATTGGAAAGTGGGGTTAGGGCCTGGTGAGGGAGTGGCATTGTTCCCTCTCTGGTCCCCACCCACATACAGCGCCACAATGCAACAAAAAGGGTTGCCACACCCTGGTGAGTACCTAAGACTCCACCCCTTACCATGTAACAGGTGCAACCAGACAAAGAAATATGGCCCAAATGAAAGAATAGATCAAAACTCCAGGAAGAGAGCTAAGTGACTAAGAGATAGACAACCTACCAAAGCAGAGTTCAAAACACCGGTGATCAGGATATTCACAGAATTGATTGAGCTTGGCCACAAAATAAATGAAGCAATGAAGGCTTCGCAGAGTGAAATAAAGCAAAATATACAGGGAACCAACAGTGAAGGGAGGGAAACCAGGACTCAAATCACGGATTTGTAACAAAAGGAAGAGATAAAACATTCAACCAGAACAGAATGAAGAAACACGAATTAAAAAAAAAAAAGAGGAGAGGTTTAGAAACCTCTGTGACAACTTTAAACATTCCAACACTCAAATCAGGGGGTGCCAAAAGGAGAAGAGGAAGAGCAAGAAATTGAAAACGTATTTGCAAAAAATAATGGAAGAAAACTTTCTCAATCTGGTGAAGGAAACAGACTTCCAGGAAGTCCAGGAAGCTCAGAGAGTCCTAAAGAAATTGGACCTGAAGAGGAATACACCAAGGCACATCATATTTAAGTTACCCAAGATTAAAGATAAAGAGAGAATCTTAAAAGCAGCAAGAGAAAAGGAGACAGTTACCTACAAAGGAGTTCCCATAAGACTATCAGCTGATTTCTCAAAAGAAACCTTACAGGCTAGAAGGGGATAGAAAGAAATATCCAAAGTTATGAAAAGCAAGGACCGACATCCAAAATTACTCTACCCAGCAAAGGTTTCAATTAGAATGGAAGGGCAGATAAAGTGCTTCTCAGATAAGGTCAAGTTCAAGGAGTCCATCATCACCAAGCCCTTATTATATGAAATGTTAAAGGGACTTACCTAAGAAGTAGAAGAAGATAAAAAAGTATGAACAGTGAGATGCAACAAACTTACAACTATCATTAACAGAACCTAAAAAAAAAACAACTAAATAAACAATAGAACTGGAACAGAATCACAGAAGGCAGAGGGGCAGAGAATGGAGCAAATTGTACAGGGAATAAGAAGCATAACTGATAGACATAAAATGGACAGTCTCACAGGGAGGTTAAGAATAGTATAGGAAATAGAGAAACCAAAGCACTTATGTGTATAGCACATGGACATGAACTAAGCGGGGGGAATACTGGAGGGTGGGGATGGTGCAGGGCAGAGGGGGGATAAAGGGGAGAAAAAATTGGGACAACTGTAATAGCATAATCAATAAAATATACTTAAAAAAGACAAAAGATGGAAAGAGAGAACCAGTTGGAAATGAAGAATTTAATATCTGAAATGAAGGATACATAAGAAGGAATTAAAAGCAGACTAGATAAAGCAAAGGATTTAATTAGTGATTTGAAATAAAAAGTGAGGAAAAAATACCCAATCATATCAACAAAAATAAAAAAGACTAAAAAGAACGAGGATGGTTGAAGAAAACTTTGGGAAACCACAAAACATAACAATATCAAAATAATAAGGACACCAGAAGGAAAAGAAAGTAAGCAAGGGGTAGAAAACATGTCCGAAGAAATAATGACAGAAAACTTCCATATCCTGATGAAGGAAAGAGTTACACAAGCTCAGGAAGCACAGAGAGTTCCAATCAAGAAGAACCCCAAAAGACTCACAACGACACACATTATAATTAAAATGGCAAAATTTAAAGAAAAAGAGAGAATCTAAAAGGCAGCAAGAGAGAAACAGTTAGCTACAAGGGAGCTCCAATAAGACTGTCAGCTGAATTCTCAACAGGAAAACTTCAGGCCAGGTGGGATTGGCATTAAGTATTTAAAGTAATGAAAAGCAAGGATCTGTAACCAAGACTACTCTATACAACAAGGTTATCATTTCAAGTTAAAGACAAAGAGTTTCCCAGACCATAAAAAAAGGCTAAAGGAGTTCATTAACATCAAACCAGCACTGCAAGAGATGTTAAAGGGACTACTTTAAGAAGAAGTAATAGAGAAAGGTGCACAAATATAAAGAAGTAAAAAGGCAAGGACAAGATAAAAAATAATCTTAAAGTAAATAGATTAAATGCTCCAATCAAAAGGCAGAAGGTAGCTGAATCAATAAGACAACATGACTCATATGCTGTCTATAAGGGACCCACTTCAGAACAAAAGATTCACACAGGCGGAAAGTGAAGGGAAGGGAAAAATATTCCATGCAAATGGAGATGAAAAAATGCTGGGGTAACACTTATATCTGACAAAATAGACTTCAAAACAAGGGCCTTAAAAAAGACAAACAAGGTCAGTGCATAATACTAAAGGGATCAATCCAAGAAGATGATGTAACCCATCTAAGCACATATACAACAAATATAAGAGGACCTAAATATATAAAGGAAATCTTGGTGGACTTGAAGGAAAAGATCAATAAGCAATACAGTCATTGTAGGTGATTTTACCACCCTATTGTCACCATTGGGTAAATCTTCCAGACAAAAGAATCAATAAGGAAAGAGTGACTTCAAATGACAAACTAGATCAAGTGGATTTAATTGATATTTCCAGAACATTTCATCCCAAGCATCAGATACACATTCAAATGCACATGGATTGTTCTCAAAGACAGACCACATGTTAGGACACAAAAGAAGTCTTACAATTCAATAAAGTTGAAATCATATCAAACATTTTATTGGATCACAACAACATGAAATTAGAAATTAACCTCAGTAAAAAAGTCCTCAAAATCATTCAAAAACATGGAGACTAAATAGCATATAATTAAATAATTAATAGGTCATCAATGAGATCATTGATGAAATAAAAAAGTATCTGTGAACAAATGCAAATGGATGCACAAAACATACGGTACAGTGGAAGCAGTCCTCAGAGGTGAGTTTATAGTATTACAGGCATACCTCAAGAGGATATAAAAATCTCAAATAAGCAATCTAACCCTATACTTAAAAAACTAGGAAAACAACAACAAACACAGCCCAAAGGGAGTAGAAGGAAGGAAATAACCAAGACCAGAGCAGAAATAAATGACATAGAGACTAAAAGAACAATTCGAAAGATCAGTGAATCCAGGATTTGGTTCTTTGAAAAGATAAACAAAATTGGTGACTCTTTAACTAGACTCACCAAGAAAAAGAGAGAACCCAGATTAATAAAATTAAAAAAATAAAAGAGGGGAAATAATAACAGGTACCACTAGAAATACAAAGGATTATAAGAAAATACAATAAATAGAAGTGATGAAAGTGGACAACCATTAAACTTCTAGAGAACATAGGCAGGAAGATCTCAGATATTCCATGCAGCAATATTTTCACTGATATGTCCCCTAGAGCAAGGGACATAAAGGGAGATAGACAAATGGGGTCTCATCAAAATAAAAAGCTTTTGCATGGCTAAAGAAAATGGTATTAAAATAAAAAGACAACCAACCATATGGGAAAACATATTTGCGAATGATACCTCAGACAAGAGTTTAATCTCCAAAATATATAAAGAACTCACACGACTCCACTCTAAGAAGACAAGTAACCCAATTAAAAAATGGGCAAAGGACTTGAACAGACATTTCTCCAAGGAGGACATACAGAGGATCAAGAGACACATGAAAAGATGCTTAGCATCACTAGCTATCACTAGCTATCAGAGAGATGCAAATTGTAACTGCAATGAGATACCACTTTATACCTGTCAGAATGGTCATCATAAACAAAGGAACAAACAACAAGTGTTGGAGAGGTTGTGGAGAAAAGGGAACTCTAGTGCACTATTGGTGGGATTGCAGACTGGTACAACCACTATGGAAAACAGCATGGAATTTTCTCAGAAAACTAAAAATGAATATGCCTTTTGATCCAGCAATTCTACTGTTAGGAGTATATCCTAAGAACCCTGAAACACCAATCCAAAAGAATCTATGCACCCCAATGTTCATAGCAGCACAATTTACAGTAGCCAAGTACTGGAAGCAACCTAGGTGCCCATCAGTAAATAAATGGATCCAAAACTATGGTACATTTACACAATAAAATTCTATGCAACAGAAAGAAAGAAGGAGCTTCTATCCTTTGTCACAGTATGGATGGAACTGGAAAGCATTATGCTAAGCAAAATAAGCCAGGCAGTGAAAGACAAATAACATATGATCTCACCTTTAACAGGAAGATAAACAACAAAACAAACAGACTAGCAAAATATAACCAAAGACACTGAAATAGAGAAGAAGCTGACAGTGACTGGAGGGGAGAGGGGAGGGAATTTCAAGGGAAAAGGGGAAGGGTTTACAGGAAGAAGTATAAAGGACACATGGACAATAACAAGGGGGGTGTGGAAATGAGAGGGAGGTGGGGAGGGCAGGGGGGTGGGCTGGGATGGGGGTAAAAGGCAGAAAAGTGTACTTGAACAACAATTAAAAAAGAAAGAAAGAAAATATGATGAAAAACTATATACCAAGAAGTTGGACCAACTGTGTGGAATGGATAGATTTCTCAGAAGAATGATATGATATAATCTCAGAAGAATGAATCAGGAAGAAGCACAACACCTGAATAGACTGATAAAAACTAATCGAATTGAAGCAGTAATGAAAAAACTCCCAGCAAAAAAGAGTCCTGGACCAGATGGCTTCATAAGCGAATTTTACTAACCATTGAAAGAAGAACTAACACCTATCCTTCTTAAGTTATTCCAAAACATACAAGGGGCAGGAAGTCTCCCAAACTCTTTTTATGAGACTAGTATGATTGTAATTGCAAAACCAGGTAAAGACACACCACAGAAAGAAAACTATAGGCCAATGTCCCTGATGAACATTGATGCTAAAGTCCTCAACAAAAACGAGCAAACCGGATCCAGCAGTACATTAAAAAAACATACACCATGATCAAGTGGGATTTATCCCTGGGAGGCAAGGTTGGTACAATATGCACAAATCAATAATTGTGATACATTACAAAAATAAAATGAAAAATTAAAATCACATGATCATATCAACAGATGCAGAAAAAGAATTTGACAAAATTCAGTACCCATTTATGATAAAAATACTCAGCAAAATGAGAAAAGAGGGGTCATACCTCAACATAATAAAGGACATATATAAAAAACCTATAGCTAGCCCTGGCTGGTGTTGCTCAGTGAATTGAGTGCCAGCTTACAAACCAAAGGGTCGCTGCTTTAATTTCTAGTCAGGGCATGCCTGGGTTGCAGGATATGTCCCCATGAAGGAGAGTGTGAGAGGCAACCACACACTGATATCTCTCTCCCTTTCTTTTTCCCTCCCATCCCCTCTCTAAAAATGAATCAACAAAATCTTTAAAAAAACCCTATAGCCAACATCATACTCAATGGGCAAAAACTCAAAGTGTTTCCTCTAACATTAGGAACAAGACAGGGATGTCTGCTTTCGCTACTCCTATTCAACACAGTACTGGAAGTCCTAGCCACAGTGATCAGACAAGAAGAAGAAATAAAAGGCATCCAAATTGGAAAGGAGGAAGTAAAACTGTCATTCACAGATGACATGATTTTGTACATAGAAAATGCCATAAGTTCCACTACAAAACTAGTAGACCTAATAAATAAATTTGGCAAAGTAGCAGGACACAAAATCAATATTCAGAAATTGATGCCATTTGTATACATCAATAATTAACTAATAGAAAAAGAAATAGAAGAAAATAATCCAACTTACCATTGCAACAACAAAAGAAAAAAGATACCCAGGAATAAATTTAACCAAGGAAGTGAAAGACCTGTAATTCAGAATACTACAGGACACCAAAGAAAGAAATTGAGGAAGATACAAATAAATGGAAGAATATGCCTTATTCATGAATTGGAATAATAAGTACCATTAAATTATCCATACTATCCAAAGCAATCTACAGATTTAATGCAATTCCTATGCTATATTTCACAGATCTAAAATAAATATTCCAAAAACTTATATGGAACTGAATAGGACCCTGACTAGCTTCAACAATCTTGAGAAAGAAGAACCAAATTGGAGGGATCATAATACCTGACATTAAAGTATAAGGCCATTATAATCAAAATAGTCTGGTACTGGAATAAAAGCAGATACAGAGACCAATGGAACAGAACAGAGAGTCCCCAAATAAACCCATGCCTTTATGGTCAGTTAATATTTGACAAAAAAGACTAGAGCATATAATGAAGTAAAGGCAGTCTCTTCAAAAATGGTGTTGGGAGAACTAGACTAGTACTTGAAAAAACATGAACTAGACAACCAATTTACACTATACACTAGAATAAACTTTATATGGATAAAAGACTTAAATATAAGTTATGATAGCATAAACATTCTAGAGGAAAACAAGCAGTAAAATTTCAAATATCTTATATAGCAATATGTTTGTCTATATATCTCTTAGGGCAAGGGAAACAGAAAAAAGTGAACAAATGGGACTACATCAAAATAATAAGCTTTTGCACTACTAAATAAACCAAGAGCAAAATGAAAAGGGAACCCACTGTATGGGAGAACATATTTGTCAATGATACATTAAACAAGGGTTTAATCTCCAAAATATATAAAGAACCCATTTGATTCAACACTAGAAAGACAAACGATCCAATTTTAAAAATGGTCAAAGGACCTGAACAGACACTCCTCCAAGGAGAACATACAGATGGCCCATCAACATGTGAAAAAATGTTCAACATCATTAGCAATTAGAGAGAGACAAATTAAAACCACAGTGAGATACCACCTTACACCTGACAAAGTGGAAATCATTAATAAATCAAGAAACAAGTGCTGGCAAGGATGTGGAGAAAAGGGAATCTTAGTGCACTGTTGGTGGGAATGCAGACTGGTGCAGCCACTGTGGAAAATAGTATGGAATTTCCTCAAAAAACTAAAAATGGAACTGGCTTTTGACCCAACAATTCCAGTTCTTGGAATATATGAAGAACCTGGAAATACCAATTCAAAAGAATATATGCACCCCTGCATGTGTTCATAGCAGTGTTATTTACAACCCTAAGATTTGGAAATGGCCTAAGTGCCCATCAGCAGAGAATGGGTAAAAAAGCTGTGGTACATTTACACAATGGAATACTATATAGCAGTAAAATAGAAGGAATTCTTACCATTTATAATAGCATGGATGGAATTGGAGACTATTATGCTAAGTGAAATAAGCTAGGCAATGAAAGACGAATACCATATAATCTCACTTATAACTGAAATCTAACAAAAAACACTAAAAAACAAAGTAGAATCAGAGGCACAAAAACAAGAAACAGACTGATAGCTATAAGAGCGGAAGGGTGAGGTTGGGACTGGTTGAAAAAAGATGAAGGGATTAGATAAAGAACATATATGCATGACCCATGGCCATAAACCATGGTGTGGGAATTTACTGAGGGAAGGGAGGACTTGGGGAGGGGAGCAAAGGGGGGAATATTGAGACAACTATAATAGCATAAACAATACAAAAATAAAATTAAATTAAATGAATTTAAAAAATGGAGTTAAAAATAAATAAAATTATACAAATAAAAATGGTTATTGATATAGTTGGACTAATATCTGCCACGTTTGTAATAGTTTTCTATTTATTATCCTTGTTCATTGTTTCTTTATGTTATTCATTCTTTTTTACTTTTGGTTTTAAGTGAGAATTTGATATGGTACCCTTTTCTTTCTTCTCTTAGCATATCTATTCCCTTCTTCCTCGTCAGTTAGGCTCTAGAAAACCCTAGCTGGTTAGGCTCTGGTAAAGTATTTTCCTTTGATGATGGAAAACTGTTGAGAAGAACAAATTATTCTGAGCTTATTTAAAAATTGTTACTTTCCCACTTCTGCCAGTAACTGGAATGAATTTTTCTGTAATCTTTTTAACCAGAATTCAGCGGAGTTCTTGGAGGTAAAATTTATGGTTGGGCCCAGGAGTTTTTATCTCTCAAGCTAGTCAATGCTTCATCTTTAGCAATTATTTAATCATCGTTTAAGTGTTCCTAACAGGCTCCAGAAGCAGCTTCTGCTCCTGGTAAGCTGTGATTACCTGTATTCGACTGTCTCTCCACTTTTCAGGTCAATGGTGTGCCCTTCACTTTAGTGCTCCGATAGATTTGAGAAGCGTTGTGGATTTCCAGTTTGCTCAGTGTTGTTTTCCTGTAAAAACAGAAGGGATCATCTCCAACTTTTTATGTTAGACTCGAAACTGAGTCACCGAACCTACTTTTTAGATATTATACAGTGGACATATTTATTAGGAAAAAGGGTTGTGCTTTATAAACATCAGATCCTCTTCCAGGCCTCATTATTTTTTAAATGATTCTAACAAATTTTGTTTCCATAAGTTCAAGCAGTTGCAAAATCATTAAATATGTCTGTGACACTGCAGTTGTGAAGCAATATACAAATGGGATGGAGGAAAGTCTGGATATAAACCATGAGGGTGATGTTTCGGCCTCAGCCCAGCACTTCTGCTGTGGTTTAGAAAAAGCTGCTTCACATCTCTGGATCTCAGCTTCTTCACCTCTGCAATAGGCAGTCAGTTTAAATTACAATTAGCATAGACATTCTGCTATTCTATAGGATGAGTCTTTTAAGGATTCATAGCAAAAATGTGCCTACTTTCTTGAACACATTCTTAGTTCTAATTTGTGAAATACTTCATTGGCATTAAGCAAATAGGTTATTATAGCAGTGAATCTGGGCACTCTATCTGGCAGCTTTCCATTTTCTAAATGGAAAGAAGAGGATTTGATGGTGCTCCCATTTATTTTCAACGTCAGAAACTTAATTCCTAGTGGTTAACAGATCTTCTGAAAACTAGACCAATTGGGCTCAGTTGAGCAAAGTAGTTTTTGCTACTTTAACTGAAGTAGTCTTTTCTGATTAACTGAAAGGAGAATAAAACCTACAGATATTAAATACCAATTTTCAGCCCTTAATACACAAACTATTGAATCTGTCAATAGATTCTGTTAGAACATAAAAAGTTTGGTTAGTTAGCTGACTGTTTAAGCTATCATGCTCCAAAAAGGTAGAATTTTTTTCTTCTTTACAGATTTTAATAATTTTGTATGAATTGACCAGGCAGATTTTTTTTGTTACTATACAGGCACAGAAAGATTCTACTACTGGCCTGTATGAAGTAAATTGACATTTTTCCATACTTTCCTTTTCTAATCAATTCAAATATCATTTATTCAATATATATGGCATGTCAGATACTATATTAAAGTTTGAAAATAAAATAAAAAGTGATAGACAAGTCTTCAAAGAGTTAACAATTTTGTATGAGACAAATATCGTAGTGAAGTTAGGTCCTTGAAAGTTACACTAGGCTAGAGAAATTGATTTGAGAGTCAACCTACAGATGGTAAATGAAAACAGGAATGTGGGTGAGCTATACCAGAGAGCAGAACCTTGAGAATCTGCAATATCTAAACAGTCTGAGAGACAGGAAAAACTACTGAAAAGAAAAATTCAAAGAAGTAATTAGGGAATTAAAATTTTGTCTCTATTTGAATTCCAAAATTTTGTCTTTGTTAAAACCCCAAGACAAGTTTTGAGTGCAGGGAATTTATCTGGAATGATCCTGGGAAGCAGATGAGTGAAGAGGTGAGACAGGGAAGAGAAGAAAACCAGTGAAGTTTGTGGAGCAAGTTACAGTTGTGAGCAACTGAAGCTTAACTTCACTGTAGACCTCTGAGACCCAGTATAGGTGTGTGTTGTAAAACTGTCTTGCCTCCGGGGTGAAGGAGCTGAAGTATCTGTACAACAGTTGTTGCTAGTCATTGTTAGGCATGTTCTCAGTGGCCATTCATTCCCTGACACCACTGTCCCATCACGTGTGCATAGAGTAGGTTCCAGTGATCAGAGAATCATCAGGCAAAAGAGTATCTGGTGTTGGTGGTAGACAGTCTGGGCTATCATGCATGGGAATGTTGAGTGCTTAAGAACTACGGATACAACATTAACAGCACCTGTCACAGTTTTGTGCCATGGGGACAATGGGAAGAGAAAGTTTCTGGGACTCAGTGGTAGTGAACAATGTCAAAAAAGACTGACAAGTGAAATTAAGTAAAAGAAAAACAGAATGAGTCATAAGTCAAGGAAAAAGTGCTGATAGACATAGGAAAAAAGTAGAAATTATAATAAGGAGATAGGAAATGAAGCACTGATAGATTAAGATGCAGGAAGAGATGGAATGAGGCTGTGTGTGAATGTTTATAACTAAAATTAAAAAATGCATACAAAGATAAGTGAAATAAAATTATCATTCAAAAGAAAAATACCCTTTTATGTTTTAATTCCTACATCAGTATATTCAGGAGACTCTCCTTGAGCTGCCAAATCTGGATTAAGTGCCACTTCTTCTCTTTCCCACTCGCCCTTGCTTATTTTTATGATGGAATTTACCACACAAACTCCAAATTCTTCATGTTCTGCCTATGCAGGGATGGCAGGCACAGAGAGACATTAGAGCTCCATTTGGTTCATTTGAGCTATAAAACTGAATTACTTTGCACCCAGCAATCTCAGGACACATGAATAGAAACTAAACCAGCATCCTGGGGCACATAAACCTGGTCACACAGTGTCCATTCCAAACAGGTTAGTCACATCCTTGGTGTTTTCTCCTGACACACTGATGAGTTGTTGCAGTGCAGTGCACCATCAGAATACAGAGTGACTTCTTTTTAGCAATTACATTTTTCCTAAACAGGCTCTAGATGGAGATATTCATCTACTGTTCTTTGTTTTCAAAAGTTGAGGTGAACAATATACTCAGCAACAGAAAAAGTAAATTAAAATTATTCCTCATGTTTAACTTTCTATAAGACTCATAGAAATGATTTAAAATATTACTTGCGGCAGATAAGATATGAAAAATATTTTTGAATTGTTAATCCAGATAATTTATCAAAGTAGGAGACTGCTGCACGTTACCTCTTCCCATATATATATATTTTTTTTTCTAAATAAGATACAAATCAATTGCCTTTTTATGTGGGATAGATTTAATCAGAAATACAAAGGAGTTCCAACACTTCCGTCTTTTTGAAAATCTGCCCTTTGTAAACAACAATGGAGAATAGCAAAGTCGGCCCATTAAAATAAAAAAGGCAAAATTTGCAAATGTCCTTGCATAGATTTTAACATCTAGGTAAGGCTCAAAGAATTATTATTATTATTTTATTATTATTACAGAATAATCGTGTGCATCACTTTCCCAGTTAATGGGCTATTCTGCACCGTGAGTGCTTGAGTTTGGAGAAGGAAAACTAAATGGATCCCAGAGAGAGAGATGGGGCAACGCAAGAACTAACCAACTCCTGACACAACAGGGACAAACATTAACACCTCCGAGGGTCTGTTTTCTCTGCTGTCAAATGGCAGTATTTTCCCCGCTGTACTGATTTAGCGGACTGAAGTAAGTAAAAACCGGATTGTGACGGAGGGATGCGCGGCGGGGCCGGGGGCGGAGGTCTGGGCCCGGGGGGAGGTCTGGGCCGGCTGGCGGGGCGGCCGAGGGTGGCGCCGCAGGATGGGCCGCAGGCGCTTCCCCTGGCTCTGGCCGCTGCTCGCGGCCGCCGGCGCGGGGTACCTCCTGTGCCGGTTCTCGGGAGCCTGGGGAAGTCGGAGCTCCGAGCCGCAGCCCGAGCCGCAGCCCGAGCCGCAGCCCCAGCCGCAGCCCGAGCGGCGCGGGGCCTGCACGCGCCCCCTGGCCGCGGCCCTGCAGCGTAGTCCGCGCTTGCAGCGGCTCTTCTGCCTGTCCACCCCGGTGCTGCTGTGGGGCGGCCTCCTCACCCCGGAGCTCTGGGCCGACCTGAACCAGCTCCGAGGCCCCTACGGCTGGCGCGGCCTCTCTCAGCAAGACGTCGCCTCCACCCTGCGCCTTCTGAACGGCTCGGAGAGCGCGGAGCTGTGGGCTGCGCCCCAGGAGCCGCGGCCGCGCTGCGTGCGCTGCGCCGTGGTCGCCAACGGGGGCATCTTGAACGGCTCCGGCCAGGGCCGCCACATCGACGCCCACGACTACGTCTTCAGACTCAACGGTGCTGTGATCAGAGGCTTCGCGGAGGACGTGGGCACCAAGACCTCCTTCTACGGCTTCACGGTGAACACGATGAAGAACTCCCTCAACAACTACAGGGGCCAGGGCTTCCTCTCCGTGCCCAAAGGACCCGGCGTGCGCTACCTCTTCATCCCCGCCAGCGTCCGGGACTACGTGATGCTGCGATCGGCCCTTTTGGGTGTGCCCGTCCCCGAGGGTCCGGACAAAGGCGACCTGCCTCAGGCCTATTTTGGACCAGGTGCCCCCGCGGGTAAATTCAAGCTACTACATCCAAACTTCATCCACTACCTGACAGAGAGGTTTTTGAATTCGAGCCTTATTCACAAAGGTGGTAAAGACATATACATGCCCAGTACTGGGGCCCTCGTCCTGCTGACAGCTTTGCACACCTGTGACGAGGTTAGCGCCTATGGATTTATCACTGAAAATTACCAGGAATTTTCTAACCACTATTTTGACAAAAAAAAGAAGCCACTGAAATTTTATGCAAACCACGATCTGCATCTCGAGGCCACTCTGTGGAAAGACTTGCACCAGGCTGGCATCATGCAGCTGTACCAGCGCTGACCCCGACCTCCATGAGCCCTTCACTTCTTGCAAAGCCTTGGCTCTCATCCTCTCAGGGGCCAAACCCTTTTTCTTTTCTTTTTTTTGAAACCACCTCCCCTCTACCTTCCCCCACTTCCCCAAGTGGGATAGGAAAGGTAGGTTCCAACTCTTACCAAAGTGACACAACAGATCTTGCATCTGACTCTTCCAAAACAACACCCCCCGCCCCGGATCTTACATAGACATTCCAACCTCAGCTAAGAAACAATAGACTGCTTTGCTGGATTTGTTCTAAAATGAAGTATAATACTCTCAAGAAGATAAGATGTACCCTTGGCTAGCAGAGGCAGTCATACCTCAGAGTTTAGCGTCCTTGAAGCCAGCATTTGGTGTTGTGATATTTTAGGAATATCACAGCAGCCATTCCAGACCCACCACTTAACCAAGATCAAGCAGCAGTACAGACAAATGTGCAGTGCCTAGCCCCAAATCTCTCATTGGCTATGTCAAGATTTCACATAGCACTCCAACTCAAGCCTTCAGCAGTTTAAGGATAAGTCTTAAGGATACTTCTGTAAGATCTTAATTCTCGGAGAGTGTGATCAATTTGCTTCTGCCTCATGGGGAGTGGAGCCTTGTTTGATAAAGTGGGAGCACAAAAAAAATACCACCGGAAAAGACAATGTAATTTGAGGTTAAATAATTACATGAATGACAAGTATTCATTTTCCTTTTTTTTTCTTTTTGTGTTAGGGGTGTAGATAAAGCATATAAAATGTAGGGCGAGGTGTGAAAATCCCACTTAGAATTCAAGACTCTGGTGAGGTAAACTGAGGATTGACACGGGAGAGAGTTTGGGGGACTGGGTGAAAAGTGAAGGGATTAAGAAGTACAATTGATAGTTACATAATAGTCACAGAGATATACATTATAGCATAGGGAATATAGTCAATATTTTTGTCATAACAATATGAATGTACGGGGCCACTTGAAATATCAGGGGGGCCACCCTATAAAATAATATGCTGTACATCTAAAACTAATGTAGAATAATGTTGAATGTAAACTAATTGAAAAAATCCAAAAAATGAACAAAAGAATCAGGTGAGGTTTCTGGGTGTTTAATGGAGGTGTCAGTAATATTGAAGACTGCCTACCATGGAAGTAAATTTCATTACAGATTTATCACCATCTTGTTACAAAAAAAACAAACCCACTAATGGGTGAGTAATGAACCTTAGGTCAAGTCATAATTTCAATGAATTTAAACTGAGGTAGCTGATAATCAGATTAATGGTTTTAGACGGATTAGAACTGTACCTTCTGGGCTTTTACTGAGACTTGTTTGTTTCCCAGACTGGTTTAAGGAAGTCTCATCCAACGTATTATCACCACATAGTCCCATTTAACCAAGACCTGTAATTTAATGTCTTAGTAACTAGAAGCTTGGAGTCTTTTCTACTACACCAGGTATTTAGCTGACAAGACACTTTCCAAGAGAGCATTTGCCTTGGAAAATTCACCAAGGGTCAGCATCCGGCCTTCAGTTCTGAAGTTTTGGAAGACAGAGTTTATCAACACATAACACTAGGAATGAATGAACTCAACAACTAGAATCAAGAGACTAATGTCTACTAAACTGTGACTCTAACAAAAAACCATGATAAATGAACAAAATATGATCGTGATAGTAAAAGAAGTTATATACAGTGCATTACAATAATGTCTTGAATATTGACAGAGTAGAGTACCCAGGACAGATCCAGCCTAGCAGTGGAAGCTTAATTCTTGGAAATGAGAAAGTTGTAGATCTAATCCCTTGATTTGTTTCCCTGATCTTGAAAAGTCAGATTTTTTCCCCATCCCTTTATTATATGATTGGCAAAAGTGGAGTGTGAGTGAAGCACCAAAGCCACAGGAGAGGTTCAAATTTCCTGAAACTCTAGTTGGTGAGGTTGTTTTTATGCTTTTCAAGTTGGCATTTGAATTTATGAGATGGAAAAACTTTCTAATTTTTACATGAGGATAACTGGAGGTGGGTTAGTACTTTCTTCTGCCTACCTTAGGTTGATGCTAAGTCAAGACAAGGAATAGCAGAGTTGAATTGTTTCTTTAGAGCAGATTGAGCAACTCCACATGATAAGCCTAGGTGTGTTATTCAAATACAACTATAATGCTAGTTATAACACTGTTGTTCTCAGACTGGCAGACACACATGCACACCCACCCCTGCATATCCATTATGTTACTGATCAGCACACTCGATATCTTCTTTTCTTATTGCTATGAATGGTAGACTGAATATTAATCTTACCAGCTAGATATGGACAGACCTCATCACACATTCATGGCCTATTCACTCCATCTATTGTCCAAAGGTCTCTAGGGCACATCTGAGTTTTCTTTCTTCATTCAGAGTGACACCAACTGCTACGTTTACTTCACTGAGGTATCGTTTTATGTCATCACTGTGTATTCCAATAAACACTTTTGGCTAAGAATATGAATGTGGTTACACTGGAAGTTCTGCTGTGGCCAGAGACATGACATAAAGGCATATCTTGGAGATCTCGTGGGTTCCGTTCCAGACGCCTGCAATGAAGTGAATATTGAAATAAAGCAACTCACAATTGTTTGTTTCCAAGTGCACATAAAAGGTATATTTATACTTCAGTCTATTAAGTGTGCAATAACATCATATCTAAAAAAATGTACATACTTTAATTAAAAAGTAAAGAACATATTGCTAAAGAACACTAACCATCATTTGATCCTGTTGAAAAATGGTGGTAACAGACTTGTTCCATGCAGGGTTGCCACAGATCTTTGACTTCTTAAAAACAAACAACTAAAAAAGGCAATATCTGCAAAGCACCATATAGCAAAGCACAATAAAATGAAGTGTGCCTGTGATTCCAAGTGTATGCTACTCAGAATGTATTTCCATAGGGCTTCTAGTGCAGATTCACACAGCAAATGCATTTCCAGAACAGTTCTGTCTCACTGTTGCATTATCATAAAGTTATGTGCAGAATATTAAGGTAAAGTATGTGGATTTGGAATCAGATAGACCTGGATTTGAGTATGGCACCAAAAAGTACTATGTGACCTTGAACAAACTGTGTAATCCCTCAAAGTGGATTCTGTGGAGCAGCATTCAGATTCTCCCTGTCAGGGATGCAGCTCCAACCTCCCAAGTAGATGACAGTGTTGGTGGCTGGCAGCTTCAAGTCTGTCTCTGAGAATTGCTCTCTCTGAATGCAGCTGCTTCATGCTAGGTTACATTTTCTCTCTGGGGACAGCCTGTCTGCAATGGTTTTTTTCTTTATTTTTTATTATTGTTTATGCTATTACAATTGTCGTCACCTTTCCCCCATTTACCCACCTCTACCCATTCTCCCCTCCTCCTTCTCTCAGACCATCACCACGCTGTTGATCTCACTTTTATGTGGAATCTAATGAACAAAATGCACTGATGAACAAAATAGAAACAGAGGCATGGACATACGGGACAGACTAACAGCTGTCAGAGGGGAGGAATGTCAGGGGGACTGAAAGTAAGAAGGTGAAAGGATTAGCCAAAGAACTATATACTTGATCCAGGGACATGGACAACAGTGCAATGACTGATGCAGAAGTTTCACCCTTACCTCAATTTGGGAATGTCTGAAAGACTATCCCAGTTCCAGAGCTTCCTCTGAGATCATTTGAGGTCTTTGTTGAAACTAATTGCAGTTCAGCATCTTTCTCCATCCAGTCCTTTGTAGGCGGTGCTCCCCAATAAAATTATTGAATGCAAATATCTGTTTCAGAGTTTGTTTCCCCTAATACCTACTTGCAACCCATCTTTGAGTGTCTATTTTCTCATGACAATACTGAGCACTTCATAGTTTTGAAGATAATTTAAATATAACTCAGAGAAAGCATGTCACATACCTCCTGACAGAGTTAGTAGGTAAAGAAAGACGTGCTGTTATCGTTCCTGTAACAAACTGCAGGGAGGCTTTTTTTCTTCCTGCCATCACCTGTCTTTCTTCTTTTCACCACTAAGCTCTTCAAACGGCTATTTTGTGTCTGCTATAGTATTTTACTTTTCCAGCACTATTCTTAATATCTGTAATCTTTTTTTTAACTTTACTGTCAACACCGTGGTTTTTTCGTATAGAATAAGGCCTAAAACTAGGGCCCAAATTATGTGTTTCTTGCCGTTTCAGGCAAAGCAAGTGCACCTCAATGGCCTAATCACAACTTCACTTCCCGACTCTGATCCTAGAAATAGGATTTCATGGCTAAACAACATTCATTATCTTGGGGACCAGGCACAGTCCCTGCTTTAGTTCCCTGCCAGCCTGGGGGATAATTCAGACAAGTGAACCACATCCCCCAGTGGGAAGTAGGAGTTACTCTCAAAATGGAAAAGCCAGTATTCGTGCTCCCTGTCACCTACCAGAACCAATAAGCACAGACAGGGATTGAATCTTTATGGGTGCTTTATTCAGATGGTCAGTGATCTGAGAAGACTGGGTATACACCCTTAATAGACCGTCTTAAATTCTGTTTTCAACTGACCCTTTGTATAAGAAGAAGAAAAGCGGGTAAAGGAATTGGAATTCCGGAGAAAAGTGAATCAGAGAAAAGCTGCAGCTTTCTTTCATCTGTGTCCTGGGGGGTGGGCATCTTGCTCTGGAGCACAATGGTTCAGATACCATCTTGATTGCTTGAAACCTCCTGAGGCACTAAGGTGGAACTGCTTATGGTCTGGAGTCAGGGTGAGTCATACCTTCAGTTCCTTAAACAATAGCTTTTTACATATATTGATTACTAAGCTTATTAGGTATTACCTGAAACTAAATTTTTCCTACATTTGAGCTGCACATCAGACCCCACGTTTTTGATACTACAAGACCTGGTTGTTCACTCTGCTACCCATTACAACCTTCCTACACAGTAGATGGTATCCTCTACTCCCACCATGTGAGTATATGTGACAAACAAATTGCTCTTCTGACTTTCTCTTAATTCTAGCCTGCATTTTCCCAGTGACCTTCAGGCAAATGGCTCCTGCTATAGATGTGCTAATGTTAGGGGAAGTCTGGTTGAAGCTCCAGTGTTTGGAAAAATAGTCCATGCTGGGGAGTGCTTCTCCTGAGGAGGTGGGGAAATACATGCAAAATCATAATTGCAGGAACCTCAAGACTGGCCTCAGATCAGCAGGGGTCAATGGACTGAGAGCAAAAAGGGTTAGGGATTTTGTGCTTTTCTTTGAATTCCTGTTGGTTTCTAGGTGTCAGCACTTGGTTGTCATACACCTCTTGCTCTGCCCATTCTCCTTTCCTGTGACATAAATGAAGCCTGAATTCTGGACTCTCTTAAGATGGATTTGAGGAAGCCCTAGGGTCCCCATCTTCTTGAGCTGGTGCTTTCTCAATCAATAAAACTTTTCTTACTCTAAATTCTGACATTTTGAATACTGGCCTTTGAAGTTTCAGGTACAGCGACTTGAATTGGTAACAACTATACCCTCCCAGCTTTCAAATTCAACTTTTATCTAAGACTTTCTTTTTTCTATATACCTCATTTATTTGCACATTTCACTTATCCCCTTTAAGCTAATTACTTTCAACTGTTGCTGTATTTTGGCTTCAATCTTGAGGGACAGTTTCATATTTTCAATTACCAAATGGATAATTCGAATGGTTGTCTTGCCATAAACTCCAATTTCACATTTTTAAATTAATTTATATTTCCTTCAGTCCAAGTATTTTCCTATAGCTGCTGTCTAGTAGTCCATTTTCTCCACCTACAGTTCCCAGCCTCCCTTGCAGATAGATTGGAGCTATGTGACTGTGAACAGAAGTGGTAGGTGTAGCTTCTGAACCAGTCAATTAAGAACCAGTATCTATCCTCCATTTTTCTTTCCCCTACAATGCCTTAGAAGCCAAATGTTCTCAATAGCATAGCTATACAAAGAAGGAGAATGTCTGTTCCACACTGGAGTTTACCAGACTGGGAAGCAATCTTTTATGGATTTAAGTTACTGAAATTTCTATATTTATTTGTTAGAAATAGGAGTTCATAGCTGGGCACTGCGTCAACCTGGAGCAGTCATTGCAGTCATGTACCATCTGAAGAAGGCAGTCCATCTGCCACTGCACAGTATCTGCATGCAGAGATGTGATTGTAATGCACCTAATTCGATTTTATTAGGTGAGTCTGCAAATCCAGATTTTCATGTGAAATTTCTCAATGTTTAAAAATTGGCTCAAATTTGTTAATCACTATTTGGGCCACACAGAATGTCTGTGGGCTCATGGGCCACTTGTTTACAATTCATGAACTGAGTGATCTTTAAGTCTGTCTCAGCTTTGTTATGATTCTATAATTTGATGAAATACTACTGTATCCACTGGGCAGATGTTCATACATCAGTCCAGAATAATATTATTGAAGAACTTATTTTATTATATTATAACCCTGCTTTAGAAACAACACTGAAAACAAATAAACAAAATCTCACACAATGGTTCCTTATTTTCTATCCTACACGCTTTAATTCCTTTTGCTACTCAGAGCTCTCCTCAATACAGAGCGGCCTGGCCTTTACCTTGTTCTGCCCACTCTAGGCAACATTGTCTGCACATAGATGTGCTGTGTTCACTTATTTCTCTTTGCATATTTTTTCTATTGTACTTCATGCAACCCACTTAGGTTCCCACTGCTTAGCCAAAGCATGTCAGTCCTTAGAGACCACTCAGCTCATTCAAAGCCACCTTGCTTGATCACTAATCATCACTGGATCACTTTTATTTTGAATCCTTGAGGCTTTTATAGCTCAGAAACATAATTTGCTTTTAAACACACTATTGTGTATTAGTAGTACTATTTCAAGTACATTAGCACTTTCTCTCAAACCAGAATGAGGGCTGGACCATATCTTGACTTATTCCACATTTATATTTCACAAAATGCTTAGCACTATTTTTCAGTATTATGTGACACATTTTTCTGTTTCAGACTGCTAATATCTGACTGGGTCACTCTAATACTTTTCCACTATAGACATAGTTGGTAACACTGTTTAGCATGGATAGGTGAAGTCATAACTTGAAAGCAGTCCATAACTGATAGAAAGCATGCAGAGGCAAAAAAGAAAAAGAGAGCAAGTAAGTAGATGAAGGCCAGAGGGACAGGACAGGCCTGGGGGCTGAGAGGTTTATGTATAGAGAAGCCTTTTATTTTTTTAAATATATTTTAAAAATTTTAATGCCATTACAGTTGTCCCATTTCCCCCTTCCACTCTGCACACCCTCTCCCACCCACATTCCCCTACTTTAGTTCATGTCCATGTGTCATAAGTTCTTTAGCTTCTATATTTCCCATACTATTCTTGCCTTCCCCTGTCTATTTCTACCTGCCATCTATGCTTCTTATTCTCTGTACCTTATCCCCCTCTCTCCTCCTTCCACTCCCCTGTTGCTAACCCTCCATGTGATCTCCATTTCTGTGGTTCCATTCCTGTTGTAGTTGTTTGCTTAGTTTGTTTTTGTTTTTGTTTTAGTCATAATTATTAATAATTGTGAATTTATTGTCGTTTTACTATATGTGGTTTTTATCTTGTTTTTCCTAGATATAAGTCCCTTTACCATTCATATAATAAGAGCTTGGTGATAATGAACTCCTTGAACTTGACCTTATTTGAGAAGCACTTTATCTGCCCTTCCATTCTAAATGAAAGCTTTGCTGGATAGAGCAATCTTGGATGTAGGTGCTTGTCTTTCATGACTTGGAATGCTTCTTTCCAGACTCTTCTTGCCTATTAGGTCTCTTTTGAGAAATCAGCTGACAGCCTGTTGGGAACTCCTTGGTATAATTCTTGTTGCTTCTAAGGATTCTCTCCTTCATTTTCATCTTGGCTAATGTAATTATGATGTGCCTGCGGTCCAACTTCTTTGGGACTCTCTGAGCTTCCTGGACTTACTGGAAGTTTTATTTCCTTTGCCAGATTGGGGAAGTTCTCCTTTATTATTTGTTCAAATAAGTTTTCCACTTGTTGCTTTTCCTCTTCCCCTTCTGGTACCCCTATAATTCAGGTGTTGGAGGTTCCTAAGCCTGTCCTCATTTTTTTGAATTCTTGTTTATTCATTCTTTTCTGTTTGGTTGTTTCTTCCTTTTGGTTCACTCCATTGATCTGAGTCCCAGTTTTCTTCCCATCACTATTGGTTTCCTGTGCATTTTCCTTCATTTCACTTAGTGTAGCCTTCATATTTTCATCCAATGTGTGACCAAATTCAACCAATTCTGTGAGCATCCTGATCACCAGTGCTTTGAACTGTGCATCTGATAGGTTAGCTATGTGTTCATTGCTTAGCTGTATTTGCTCTGGAGCTTTGATCTGTCCTTTTGTTTGGGTAATTTTCTTTTTTGTTTTGTCACACCTGTTATGTATGAGGGGTGGAGCCTTAGGTGTCCACCAGGGAAGGGTGACCCAGTTGCTGGGTTGTGATGCTGTATGTGGGGGTGGGATCTGAGAGGGAACAATGGTGCTTGCTCTGCTCTGTCAGATATCAGTCCTGAGTTTCCCTCAAGCAAACTGGGCGTTTCTTGTGCTGATTCCTGTGTGGGTGGGCTCATGTACATTCTAAGACCCTGTGGCTCTCTACAATGGACTCTTCTGTGAGGCTGGGAGTCTCTCCTGGCACTTCAACCCCCACAAGTGTTTTCATTCAAACAGCATTTTTCTAAAAAATTATTTTAATCTTTTTTCTTGTTTCAGACAGCTGGACAAGACATCTGATTCTAGCACATCTTCTTAATAATTGCTAATAATTGCTTCTTAATAATTCCTTCATAATAATGAAGGACAATTTACTTATATATAAAAAGACAAAGGAAAAAGGTCACATTTGTTTAACAGTGAATTTGAATCTCCAAATGAATTATCTTACAAAAAAGTCAAACCTGTTTTTCTAAACATTTCTGTATTGATAAAAATGAAAAAAAATGTTCACAGTGAAAAAAAATCTGCAGGCTTGTGTAGCAAGTTAAGACCATCATTTTATTCGCTAAATAATTCCTTTAAATACTTTACATGAATCTGCATTTTCAAAAAATAATTCAAATATTTTCACTATGTTTGCTTGGCCAACTATAGCATCATTTATCAAATTGACATTAAACTGGACTGCAAATACTGTGTTTCAAATGGCATAAATGCGTCCCTAAGGCTGGACATGTACTTGTGCATATTATATACATGTGAAATGGCTAACACTGCTGTACATAACTATTTCCATATGTAGTTTTAGCCTATAAAATTCTTTAGATTATCTTGAAATGAATTGCAAATAAACAACAACAGAAGCTACTTTGATTATGGGAAACTTTTGCTCAGGTATTCTAAAAAATGCAAAACTTATAATGCTTTTGGGATTTAAAGACTATTGAACATAAGATAAAAGTCAAAACTACTTACAAAATACCTGACTATGGAGAATGTACCCATGTGGACAGCACATGGTGAATTTATATTACAGAGTTCCGGATTCTCTAGGCCTGTTATAAATTTTACATCCTTAGAAGAGGGAGATTTAATCCAATAATATTACATTAACTTCTTTGTTCTAATCACTAACTTTAAACATAAGTACAGTGGTAGAGCAGAGACCTTTATACACTTGTACTTTTAAGGCCGTTTTAATTTTTATTGTGATATATTTTAATTACCCCATGACAAGAAAAAATGCATGGCATTTTGGTTTTGTTCACAACATTCAAGTATTTTATTGCTAAATATTCCAATATATATCCAGTAAATATACTCTACTTTCAATACCCTGAGAGAAGAATCCAACTCTTTTTATCAAGTACAATGAAACTGAGATGAGAAGAGCTGAGCTAAAACCCAGTCACCAAAATATCTAAAACACTAATGCTTTTTGTCTGAGGCAGAAAAATGAGCATCCAAAGTAAAGAGAACTTTATGATCAATCAGGTATCCAATCAACAACCACTTCTCTGTTATTCAAGTAATAGTTTTTCAAAGTTTGAAGTTTCTGCCTTCATTATTACTGGTGGTTACTAGAGTCATAGTTTCGATGTCAAATGGAACATCTCTATGAACTCTTTTACCCAGCAGTAAATGTGGACAAGTGAATGGCACCATTTGTATTGATGTGAACAGCTTGATCTTTCATCAGATAGTCATATACATTCTGTGCTTCTGTGCACATTCCTCTTGTGTCTCTTCTTTCCAGTTGCCTCCCAGTTTCAACCCTGAATGTTAATGTCTTCCCATAGAAATAAATTGGAGTGTAACAGGTGGAGAGACAGCAAGCCATCACTGCTCTGGGAGTAGGCATTTTCTATGCTGTTCATGGCACTGCTCTCACAGACTCTGACCTCCTGCTCTCTGATTTCTGCCCATCTGGGACTCTCGGCTTGCCTGTTCCTTTCTGTCTTAGCAGACTCATCATGGCTTACTGTCTTCCTGGACTGCAGAATCCTCCAGGCTTTTTCTGCTCCAGAGCATTTCTCTTCCTGGCTCATTCTGAATAAAACCTCTGTACAACATACTACCATATCCTTTGTTCTTTAATGATCACAGGCTGGAGAGACATTTTAGCTAAATGAAGTTGCTAATTTTTATTGGATGTTCATGCTGTATCAGCACTATTCTAAATGCTTCACTAATATCAATTCATCTAATTCTTGTGGTGCTATAGGAGGTCCCTATTAACATCCCCACGAAGTAACTTGCCCAAAATGACCCAGATGTTAGGGGACAGAGCCAAGATTCATATCCAGAGAGTTTACTCCCAAAGGCTAAACTCTTAACCATCACACCATAAGGCCTCAGTAAATAAACACCCAGGTGGTAAAATGAGAAAGCCATAGCAGCAGGTTGAATCATTTAATATTTATTGTTACTTATATCATGTGCCAGGCCTTTTATGCATGCAATGACAGATTTTCAGTTATACCAGATAACAATTTTACATTCTCTGAGTTCAAAATCTAGTGAAAAATAAAGGAGTGTGTAATCACCACTAAATGAAAAATGTAGTCTAGTTGCTAAGATAGGACAGAAGAAAGTATAAGCAGTCACAGACAGAGAGTCAGGGGCTATACTTCATGGTCAAGTCAGAGTTTGATGGAATCTGAGCATAGTATTTGGGAATTAGAAAAGAATAAAGAGGGGATCATGCCCAGGAAATAACAGAGAGAGAGTCCCAAGGATACAGTGTGTACAAGGAAAGTACATGACTTTGGATAAGAACTGGAATGAGGGCAGAAAATAGAGTTAAGAGGTTAAAGCCAGACATTAGAAGGCCTTAAATGCCAAATGAGAGTTTGTATACAGATTGAAAGGTGATACACGTCAGTGGTTTCTAGGGTGCCTCAGGAAGACTGACGGGGCAGCAGAGGATATATAAATTGGACCTGGGAGCCACCAAACAAGAGGTTAATATAGTCTCTTAGAAAGGTTATCAGACAGTGCATCCAAAGGGATAAATCTGAGAGCCATTTTAAAAGCAGAGACAAAGCCCTAGTGAGTTGAGTCTGAGAGGTGTGGAAGAGTGAGTTGTGGAAGCCGGTGAGAGTCAGAGTACCCTGGCCCTCACCCATGCATAAATATCTTTTTTCTTTAAAATTTTTAAAAGATTTTATTCATTTATTTTTAGAGAGAAGGGAAAGGAGGGAGAAAGAGAAGATGAGAAACATCCATGTGCAATAATACATCCATAGGTAGCTTCTCGCATGCCCCTAACCAGGAACCTGGCCTGCAACCCAGGTATGCGACCTGACTGGGAATTGAACCTATAACATTTCAATTCACAGGCCAACACTCAATCAACTGTGTCAAATCAGTCAGGTCTAAGCATCTTTTTTTTAACCTGGTTTCTGAGCACATTTCATCCAATAAGCGTGAAATGCAAGGCCTCCTCAGTCACTACTTTGCCTTCTATAATCCTCAACAGAGGGAAGATAAAGTCATACTTGACTCTTAGCTGGTGACTAATCAAATCCTGCTTGGTCCTTAGGAAATTAATACTGAGAAGTGACTATACCACTTGTGGAATCTTGGGTAGGCTCCATTTAGAAACTGAATTAATTCTTTATTATTTTTGTTGCTGTTCTATGACATTGGTCCCAATTTTCCCCTATTGCCTTCTCTTGCCCCACTCACCCTCACTCCCACAGTCAATCCCTACCCTGTTGTCCATGTCCATGGGTAATTTATGCTTGTTATTTAACTAGACCCTTCCTCTTCTTTCCTCCCTTACCTCCTCACCCCTACCCTCTGATTACTGTCAGTTTGTTCTTGTTTCCTGGCCTCTGGTACTATTTTGCTCATTTGTTTATTTTGTTCATTAGGTTCCTGTTATAGGTGATATATATCATATGGCATTTGTCTTTCACCACCTGGCTTGTTTAGCTAAGTATAATACTCTCCAGGTCCATCCATACTGTCATGAAAGGAAGGAGTTCCTTCTTTCTTCCTGCTGTGTAGTATTCCATTATATAAATGTACCACAGTTTTTTGATCCACTCATTTACTGGTAGGCACTGAGGCTGTTTATAGCACTTGGCTATTATAAATAATGCTGCTATGAACATAGGTTCTTCTGAATTGGTGTTTCAGGATTCTCAGGGTATATTACCAGCAGTGGAAATGCTGGTTCAAAATGCAGATCCATTTTTAGTTTTTTGAGGAAATTCCGTACTGTTTTCTACAGTGGCTGTACCAGTCTGTATTCCCACTATCAATGTACTAGGGTCCCTTTTTCGCCACATCCTTGCCAGCACTTGTTTGTTGATTTGTTTATGCTGGCCATTCTGAGCAGTGTGAAGTGGTATCTCATTGTAGTTTTAATTTGCATCTCTCTTCTGGCTAGCAATGTTGAGCCATTCTTTCTTTGCTATGCCTATGGGCCCTCTGTTGGAGAAGTGTCTGTTCAGGTCCTTGGTTTACTTTATTTTTTTTAAATAATTTTATTTATTTATCTTTAGAGGGGAAGGTAAGGAGAGAAGGAGAGAAATATCAATGTATGGTTGCTTTTCGTGCATCCCCTGCTGGGAACTGGCCTGCAACCCAGGCATGTGCCCTTACTGGGAATCGAACCGCGATCTTTTAGTTCGCAGGCCCATGCTCAATCCACTGAGCTATACCGGCTAGGGCTACTGGTTCACTTTTTTTTTTTTTTTTTTTTTTTTTATTTAGTTACTTTTCAAGTACATTTTTTTTTTTTTTTTTTTTTCCCTTCCCCCCCCCCGCCCGGTCTCCCCCCTCCCTCCCATTGGTCCACTTTTTAATTGAATTATTTGTGTTCCTGGTGTTGAGTCATATGAGTTCTTTACATATTTTGGTGGTCAACCCACTGTCTGAGGTATTGTTGGCAAATATGTTTTCTTATATGGTTGATTCCTTTCTCATTTCGATGATGTTTTCTTTAGCTGCGCAGAGCTTTTTAATTTAATATAGTCCAATTTCTTTGTTTATTCTTTCCTTTATTTTCCTTGCCCTAGAGGATGTACTGGCAAAAATATTGCTGTATGGGGTATCTAAAATTTTACTGCCTGTGTTTTCTTCTATGACTTTTATGGTGTTGCAGCTTATGTTTAAGTCTTTTATCCATTTTGAGTTTATTCTGGTGTATGGTGTAAGTTGGTGGTCTAGTTTACTTTTTTTGGATGTACCATTCCAGATTTCCCAGCACTATTCGTTGAAGAGGCAGTTTTTACCCAGTTTTATGCTTCTGCCCTCTTTGTCAAATATTAATGGACCATAGAGACATAGGTTCATTTCTGAGCTCTCTATTCTGTTCTATTCTGATCTATGAGTCTGTCTTATGCCAGGAACAAACTGTTTTGATGACAGTGGCCTTGTAGTATAATTTCAGGTATTGTGATCCTTCCTACTTTGTTCTTCTTTTTCAAGATTGCAGAGGCTATTTGGGATTGCTTTTTGTTCCATATAAAATTTTGAAATATTTGTTCTAAGTCTGTGAAATATGTTATTGGTATTTTAATAAGGATTGTGTTGAATCTATAGATTGCTTTGGGTATTATGGACATTTTAGTGATATTGATTCTTCCAATCCATGAACACAGTGCATGTTCCCATTTGTTTGTGTCTTCCTTAATTTCTTTCTTCAGTGTTCTGCAGTGTTCCAAGTACAGGTTTTTTACCTCCTTGGTTAAGTTCATTCCTAGGTACTTTATTATTCTCATTGCTATAGTGAATGGGATTTTCCCCCCTAGTTTCAATTTCTGATACTTCATTGTTAGTGTACAAAAATGCCTTCGATTTCTGAATATTGACTTTGCGTTCCTCGATTTTCCCAAATTCGCATATTAGATCAAGTAGTTTTTTTGTGGAGCCTATTGGGTATTTTATGTACATATTATGTAATCTGCAAATTATAACCATTTCACTTCATCCTTTGCAATTTGGATGACTTTTATTTGTTTTTCTTTCTGATTGCTGTAACTAGAATTTCTAATACTATATTGAATAAAAGTGGTAAAAGTAGACATCCTTGTCTTGTTCTTGATTTCAGGGAGAAAGCTTTTGTTTTTGTCTATTGAGTATGAGGTTGGCTGTAGGTTTCTCATATATGGCATTTATTATGCAGAGGTAGGCTCCCTCTATTCCCACTTTGCTAAGCATTTTCAAAAATAAATGGGTATTGTACCTTATCAAATGCTTTTTCAGTACCTATTGACATGATCCTGTGATTTTTGTTTCTAATTTTGTTTATGTGCTAAAAGCCAGGCTAAGACAGAAAAAAATAAAAAATTGAGATGAAAAAGGAAAGGGCAGGAAGAAGACAGAATAAAATAAGAGAGGGAAGTGGTAAAATTTGAGATTTGAAATACCAAAATGTTGCAAATCTAGAGATAAAATTGAAGGAATACAACAACAACCACACTACCCATAATCAATAAGCAAAGGTTGATAAAAGTGAGGAGAGAAAAAACAAAAGTATTTTAAGAGTGGGAAAAAGAATGCAAGATGATCAATGACAAGAAAAATGGTTTTGAGAGGCTGGTGGCAGGGAGAAATAGTAAGAGCACAGAATGAAAAAAAGTCACAGTAAGAGAGAAAACAAAATTTATTTATTTTTTTTGAAAATTAAAAAAAATTTATTTAGTTATTTTTCAAATACAGTTTTCTTTTGTCAATTTCTCCCATCCCAACCCCCCCCTCCGCCCCGTCTCCCCACCTCCCTCCCATCCCCCCCCCCACAGACCTCATCCCTGTGTCTTTCATACTTGTTCTTCAAAATCCCTCCCCCGTTTTTCCCCTTAAATTCCCTTCCTCTCCCTCTGGTCGCTGCCCACTTGTTCTCTATTTTAGTGTCTTTGTTTTTATTCTATTTGCTTGTTTATTTTGTTATTTAGCTTCCTGTTAAAGGTGAGATCATATGGTATTTGTCCTTCAATGCCTGGCCTATTTCACTCAGCATAATGCTTTCCAGTTCCATCCATGTTGTTGCAAAGGGTAGTAGCTCCTTCTTTCTTTCTGCTGCATAGAATTCCATTGTGTATATGTACCATAATTTTTTGATCCATTCATTTACTGATGGGCACCTAGGTTGCTTCCAACTCTTGGCTATTGTAAATTGTGCTGCTATGAACATTGTGGTGCATAGGTTCTTTGAAATTGATGTTTTAGGATTCTTGGGATATAATCCTAGCAGTGGAATTGCTGGGTCAAAAGGCAGGTCGATTTTTATTTTTCTGAGAAAATTCCATACTGTTTTCCATAATGGTTGTACCAGTCTGCAATCCCACCAACAGTGAACTAAGGACCCCTTTTCCCCACAACCTCTCCAGCATTTGTTGTTTGTTGCTTTGTTTATGATAGCCATCCTGACTGGTGTAAAGTGGTATCTCATTGTGGTTTTAATTTGCAGAGAGAAAACAAAATTTAAAATGAAAATAAGAAGAGAAAAGAAGGTAAAACGGGGTGAGAGAAGGGAGGAGCAAAATATGAGATTTGACATAAACTATAATATAAAATTTACTACAGGAGTGTCAAACTCTTTTTCACTGGGGGCCTCATCAGCCTCATGGTTGCCTTCAAAGGACTGAATGTAATTTCAACTTAACAGGTAAGGAGTAGTTACAGTCCTCAAATTATTTCAGCCCTTTGAAAGCAACAATGAGGCTGGTGTGGCCCCCAGTGGAAATGAGTTTGACACCCCTGATCTAGTCAATCTGTAATCTGTAGTCAGGCTTAAGCACCACAGGGTGGAGCAGAGTAATTCCCAGGGGCAGGGCTATTGCCTCCCTCAGGCTGGTGCCACCAGGAGGGGAGAGATCTACCTGAGCAAGCAAGCTCCTGTAGTATGGGGGATGACTCAGCACCAGGATCTTGATGGCTACTCCCTCAGTTCACTTCCCAAAGCCGCCATCCCATTTCTCTTCAAGCGTCTCTATTCCAGTCTGCCCCCCACCCCCTTTGCTGCAGTCCACAGTAAGTGGTTAAAATGAAAGTTTGTGATTTTGACCTTTAAATGGCTCTCTGTGACTCTAGCCATCTGTCCCTGTCAGAGAGAAACACTACCACTTTTCACAGCTCAGTGTCATCTGGGTTCTTTTCAGGCTTTGGTGCTATAGGCTGGGAGGCCCAGCTTATGGTTTGGACCCCATGCTTCTCAGAGGGAACCCCCTGCTGCTGAAATATTCTTTTGGCACTTCAGTTGCTACCATGGGAGCCTAGCCAGCCCTCTCATGTCTCCCCTGCACTCTGTACCAGCCACACTGTAGTGAAGCTGTTTCTTCTGTCTGCCCATGGTTATAAGGCTTCTCTCCTGCTATTGTTAAGTTGTTTATTCCAGATAATTTCTCCACAATTTAGTTGTAATTCCAGATTGGTCCTGGGAGGAGATTAGAGGTTCCAAGACGGCAGAAGATTACTCTTCTGCCATCTTCTTACAGCCACTGTTCTTAAAATGTCAGGGGAGCTCCCAAAGTAACCTAGATAGCCATGACTCAGAAAACAGTATGTTGAGTTAATTGGTCACTCAGACCTTTAGTTTGTTCTGGGATCTTAGGACAGGGGAAAAACATGAAGTACTGTGCTGAGAAAGGCTGTGCTCTACTGAGTAGCAATGATGGTTATGGGTGTAGGAGGGAGAATGATGGTAATGCATCACATACAAGCCATCTGAATTCAAGTCCAGTTTTTGTGGAATGCCGGAGTTGTAATAGTTAGGATCTATAGGAACAAGACCTGCTGAATATCTCTGGTGAATTTGAGAATCTAGCCTTTTTCTATGAGAACATTTTAATGGAAATGTCTACAGCCCTTAAAAGAACTAGGTGACGAGGAGATATCCAATCTATAAGATTCAGAGTTCAAAACACTGACAATCAGGTTGCACACCTAAATGGTTGAGTATGTCACAAAATAGAAAGAAAAGTGAAGGCTATGAAAAGTGAAATAAAGAAAGATATATGAGAAGCAACAGTGAAGTGAAGGAAAACAGGACTCAAATCAATGATTTGGAACAGAAATAAATATTTGACCAGAACAGAATGAAGAAACAAGAATCAAAATAATAATAATAATGAGAGGCTTAGGAACTTTCGGGACAGCTTAAACATTCTAACATCCGAAACATAGGAGTGCCAGAAAGAGAAGAGGAAGAGCAAGAAATGGACAACTTATTTGAATAAATAATGAAGGATAACTTCTCCAGTTGGGAAAAGGAATTAGACATGCAAGTCCAGAAAGGTCAGAGAGTTCCAAAGAAGTTGGATCCAAGGAGGAACACACCAAGACATATTATAATTAAATTACCCAAGATTAAAGATAAGGAGAGAATCTTAAAAGCAGAAAGAGAAAAGGAGACAGTTACCTACAAAGGAGTTCCCATTGGACAATCAGGTGATTTCTCAAAAGAAATCTTGTAAGCAAGAAGGGGCTGGAAAGAATTATTCAAAGGTGTGAAAATCAAGGACCTACATTTGAAATTGCTCTATCCAGCAAAGCTTCCATTTAGAATGGAGGGCAGATAAAGTGCTTCCCACATAAGGTCAAGTAAAAGGAGTTCATCATCACCAAGCCCTTATTATATGAAATGTTAAAGGTACTTATCTAAGAAAAAAGAAGATAAAACTATGAATAGTAAAATGACAACAAACTCACAACTATCAACACCTGAAAGAAAAGAAAAACAAGCTAAGCAAACAACTAGAACAGGAACAGAATCACAGATATGGGGATCACATGGAGGGTTATCAGTGGGAAGGAGGAGGGGATAGAATGGGGAAAAGGTACAGGGAATAAGAAGCATAATTGGAAGGTACAAAACAGACAGGAGGAGGATAAGAATAGTATAGGAAATGGAGAAACCAAAGAACTTATATATACGACCCATGGACATTAACTAAATGGGGGGAACACTGAAGGGAGTGGGTACAGGGTCGATGGGGATAAAGCGGAGAAGAAAAATGGGACAACAGTAATAGCATAATCAATAAAATATACTTAAAATATCCCCCATAAAAATGATAACAATGATTTAACCTGGGTGGTGAGCACATTGTCTGTCATTACGCTACTCTATGTGCTTTGTATTTGTTTAAGTTTTCTCATAATAAAAAGTTTTGAAAAATGCCTGGAGGTTATTATGCTTAACGAGTGATGCTAGGAGAGTAGCAGACATGGTGGACATAGTTTCAGCAAATAATTTTATGTCCTCCCTTCAGTAGAGAGAGTAGGACCTGGTTTAATGCATAGGGAGCTTCAGTGACTGAGATTTAATACTTTTTCATTAGTGCTGGCCTCAAATGGCCAAATTCTCTCAAAATTCTTCTTCATAGTATTTTTTTCCTTTGGTCCCAGAAGAATGAGACAATGAGAAAGTCTGGATGATTTAAAACTATCTCTCCTTCTATGACAATTCTGGCACAGCCATGTGATGCTGGATACCAATCCTAAAGTCATAGAGTTGGTCCAAAAGCATGCCTGGACTGAATTTGTGGTTGAATGATCTCGACATCCAATCCACTGCTCTATTCAAATCCACAAACTGAAACTCCATATGCTGCTTCTTTAATGCCATTTTATCACATACCACTTAATATGCTGAGAGTCTGTAGCTTGCCCAACCATTACACCTTTTAGCTAAAAACCAAAGTGTTAAAAAACACAAGTTATACTCTTCACAGGAAGCATTGAAATTTTATAAAAGAGGCTGATGTGACAGTTAAATCTTGAAGTCCTATTTGCTCTCACCAGCTTGGCTAGTGTGGCTCAGTGAATTGAGTGCTGGCCTGGGAACCAAAGGGTTGTTGGTTGGATTCCCAGTCTAGGGCATATGCCTGGGTTGTGAGAAACCACACCTTGATGTTTCTCTTTTTCTCTTTCTTCCTCATTTCCCCTCTCTCTAAAAAAATAAATAAAATATTTTTAAAATGTCTAATAATTTGCTCTCATCAATCCTAAGAGATCTTCTTTCTTTTCTTTATAGGTTGTTGGAGTGTGATTGGATTAAACTGTTGTCTCTCAATTTGTCCTGTATGAGTCAGTAATGGCCAGCAGTAAGTTCATCCTGACTTTCACAACTGATGCCTGATCTTTTGAGCAGATGGCAATCACTTTAGAGCTAGAGGCACAAACAAAACTTGGCAGTAACATGGCAATATCCTTCACTCAATGGTTGGAGTCAAGATTCTGTTAGCTATGAAGTCATCAGGATGTGGCATGAGTAAAATGTGATAGGAGAGGCCAGTGAAGCAAGCTTGGCATATCTAGAGAGCTAGAAAAAGTGGCAGTGGGCCACCTCTCAGTCAGCTCACAAATCCTTCCTCCTTGACTGAATTTACCAGAAAACAACCTGCCCCCAATATGTATGCAGTTTACCTTTTGTTCTTTGCACACTGTGTGAATGTTCAATTCAGCAAATGAGGAATTGGGAAGAAACATTTTTACATGAGATTGTTTGAAATATTTTCATAGGATCAGTAAGATGGTACTGTAACTCTTTAGAGGGTCTAAATCCACAGCAACTCAGAGAAGCCATTCTCATGATTTATAATGGAATTTATCCAAAGCTGCCACACGTTCTGAAGATAAGTATCCTGGAGCCTATGATGACTGCCTAATAAATTGAGCTGAGGTTAATAGGAGAGACCATACATCAAAAAGCAAACCCTGTATCTACCACTGAACCCTTTAAAAAAAATGAATCCCTAGAAAGAGGTGTTCTGGTTACTTTTGCTATGCTGGGATCATCCACCAGTAATTACACACAGGAGAGATTTTTTAGCTTCTACTTGACAAGCAGGGCCTGGGAGGGAAAGCTTCTGTGTTGCCTGGCAAAAAGTCCCAAATGTCTGGTGTAATTGGGAAGTGTCTCCTAAGTCTTTTTGTTCCCTGACTAAATGCTCTTAGAGTGATTCCACTCACTGCACTGTCGCTGACCCCAGTGTGGACTTCTCCTCTGTGGTTCTTCTCTCAGGCTGGCACTTTGTTTCTTCAACTACACTTAACTCTTCTTAACCTCTGTTCCCCATTGATGCTTACTATTCCAAGTCCATCCTCTTAAGGTGAGCCATTCCCAGTGAGCCATTTGTGTTTAAGACTTTATCATTATTAGTTTTGTATTAATTTTCCATTGTTGCTGTAACAGATTACTACAAAATTTAGTGGTTTGCACAGAGTTAGCCAAACTTCAAAGTCTGAGTGAACACAAGACTGCCCTCACTTCAGACACCAGACATAGTTTGGAAGTTCCCAGTTTCACCCTTACTACAGACTGGCTGGCTACAAATTCCAGGGTCCCCACTGTGACTCAGGTTTCATAATTCTCCATAATGAGTCATCGGACTCACTGAATAGTTTATTACAGAGAAAGGATACAGGTTAAAATTAGCCCCAGGAAGAGACACACAGAGCAGAGTCTGGGAAGGGTCCAAAAGCAGAGCTCCTGGCCTCCCTCTCCCAGTGGTGTCATGGAGGGTATTATACCCTCCCAGCTACTGTGTGTGACAATACAAAGCATTGTGAAGCAGGGAAGCTCACCCCAGCCTTTGGAGTTCAGAACTTTTATTGAAGTTTAATCACTATTAAACTATTGAAGTGGCTGACTATTGGTTGCCAGTCTCTCCCTGATGGCCTAAAGTTTTTAGTCTCCAGTTCCTTCAGAGGTTGAAAGTGATACTGTGTGATACTGTCTTGTAACCAAAGGCCCCTGGCACACAAAGACACTCTTATCAAGTAGCACATTTCTGGGGTCTAGAGATCACCATCTAACAGCTGAAGTTAAAGACCAGGCTTCCCCTGAGCAAAGCCAATTTTTTCACTACATACAGCCTTAACAACACAAATTTATTATCTCAATAGTTCCATGCATCATGTCATTGTAAGAAATGTTCAAAGCTATGGAGAATTTTTGTTATTTGAGCCAAACTCATGACAATTGCCAAGAAGCAAAACCTTAACAGATTGATAAAATAGTCTGGAAAATGGCAGTTTTTCACCTTATTTTATACATTATCATCAAAAGAGGAGGCATTTGGGGGTTGCATGAAATTTAGTGGTGATAGATTAGGGAGGCAGGAGAAAGCAAAGTGTGGGGGATGGAGGAGGTGGGGAGGGACCTTTAGGACTGGATAAAAAGTAAAACTATATACAAATACTTCTTTTAAATAGGTGAATTGTTTACTACAGTGAACAATTAACACAATAACAATAACAATGATGGGATTTGTGGTCTCCTCTCTGGTGTGGTAATTGTGCCTGAGGGGTTCTGGAAAAGGGAAGTTACCTCCACGTTCCAAAGATATTTTATCATAGATGCAAAAAGACAACAGACAGGCTCAGTTAAGGTAAAGATTGACTTTTGTCAGGGAAGATTATAGCCTCGGACATGACTGCTCACCATGAACTGCTTTTAGTTAAAAAGTTTTAATTTCAGACCATCCTATGTGGTTACTTTAGGTCACTGAGTTTGTAAGCCTGTCACACAGGAACACCCCTGAGCTCACCAGGCTGTCTGTGGCCCCTTTTTGTCCATAGTCAGAAATCTGACAGGGTATCACTGCACTAAAACTAAGACATTGGCAAGGCTGTGTTCCCTTCTGTAGACTCTAGGGAGGTGATCTGCCTCTTGTTCATCTGGATCGTTAGCAGAATCCATACCTTAAGGTTTTAGGACTGAGATTCCTGTTTTTTATTTGGCTGCCAGCTAAAGGCCATTCCAAATTATAGTCTTTTTGCATTTGGCCTTCTGTAACAGAGTGCAGCCACAGGTTGGCCTCAAATAGGGATTTGCAATGGTGTTAGAACTCAGGGTGTTCTGGAAATATTAGAGAAGAATATATACGATGTCCTTACCCCCACCAGTCTGAGGTGGGGAATGGGACACACAAAGCAGGACCATTGAAAGCTGTGTTGTACAGTAACAGCTTTGCAGCTTACCTCTGGCATGGTCATTTAACATATCTATAGCCTTTAATTGGTTTTATAGATATTTTAAATTGCTGTGGTCATGCTTTGAGACAGAGGGATGGGTGTGACTTCAACCCAGCATGTAAGTGGGAGGCAGCTCCCCCTGGTTACAGTGCCTGTGTGAGAGCTTGAAGATGATTGGCTTCATGCCATGTGGTCATGCCTGCCCAGACTTATTATGGCAGTCCAGTAAATCTGGAAAAATACAGGAATGCTGACAGGTATAACTGATTGTGGGAGGAGTTGGAATGAGGCTACAGAGTAAGATTGGCACGAGGATTTAAACCCAGACATGACAGCCACGACAGGGAATCACCACCCGGCTTGGGCAGAGCTTGGGACCATGCAGCTTTGGGGTGCTCCGTTTTGCCACGTGGCTTAGGAAGCAGGAGAGACTTTGCCTGGAAGAAAAGGGGGAAAGGACTCTTGCTGGTGGTCCATGAGAAGGTCCCACATGGCTTTGGATTAACTGGAGATCATGGCAGAGACACAGTTAATGGTACCAGGAGCCAGAGTCACAGACTTCTACTTCTTTTCCTGAGATACAGTACCCTGGACTGGGCAAAAAGGAGAAGGAAGGACTGCGTGAGTTTCTGGGTATTCTAAAGAACTGTAGTATTTTCATGAAGATATTAAGTCATTACTCTAAGTCTGTATAACTTTTAAATAAATAATTCCTTTCCGTTTCACCAATCTCTGGCATTGAGAGACATCTTTCCTCTGGCAGTGGGCAAAGCAAACCTAGTATGGGAGGGCAGGAATCCCTGGAGAAAAAAGGGAGGTCCTTTTGGTAATAGTATATTGTTCACTCCTCCCCTAGGTCTGTTCTGTAATACTTCTTCCTTTATATTCATAGCTAGTGATGGCAGTTTGAATTTATTAAATTGTCTTCATCTCTGCTGCTCTTTCTTAGGTGTCACCTCTCTAACCGAGTCTGATTTGAGCACCGGGTAATTAGATGGGTAAACGGATAATACAGGGTAATCTCTATCTCAAGATCTTTAATTCAGTCACATCTGTACAAGCACTTTTGTCATGTAAAGTAACATATTTACAGATTCTGGGGCCTCAGGCTTGGACATCTTTGGAGGCCAATATTATACCTATAATAGGTAGCAAATATGAATTATAAAATGTACTTCTGTTACTGTAATTCAAGTGAAAGCATGAAACTCAAACTTCTAAGCCAGAATAGGCCAGAAAGAGAAAGAATTCCAGGTGGGAGATTTTTCACGGCTCATCAAATCTCAAAGAAAGAGCTGGCCGGGGTGACGTTGCTTCACTCTCTTGCCACAATATTATACTTATTTGGCTTCATATTTGACAATCAATTATCAAGAAATACCTGTTTTCCAGGCAGTATGCTAAGCACATTTGCTTGGTTTTCTCTGTACATCACTTAATACAAAGAAAAGATATTCAGAGCTTCAGTTCATAGATTGAGAGACTGGGTTTTAGGAATACGTACTGCATTACTCCAAGTCACACAGTAAAGAAATGTCATCTCAAGGATTGGCATATGATTTTCCCTGAGTCTAGGATTCTTCAGACTGAAAAATGCCATCTCCTCAATTTTACAACTGATATATATGTATATATGTATATATATATAAAAATAATATCTACATATATACATTTTTATATCTACAAGGCTGACATCTTTATTTTTAATGTATAAAAGTTTACTTTTTCTTCAACTTCCAAGAAACAAAAAGCAGAAAACTTGCATCTTATTTATCTATTTTAAAAGTTTAGTGCAGTTTAGGTGCATTTACTGATTTGATTAAATATTACTGAATTTCTTACGAGGTCAAAAAAATTACACAGTAAAGCCATTCTAAATGAAACTTAACAAGCACAGAGTTCATTATTTTAATTGCTAAAATATCAACTCAGGTGAAATCTCAGAGTATCTGTGTAACGCTTTTAGTTGACTCGTCTACAATAAGAAGGTAAGTATTTTAATTTTTGTTTTACCTTGTAACCTATATCTTTGCAGTTGGTTCATTTAATCCAAGGCAATTTTTCAGGCCAAAACAGGCAATGACTAGCCCATTATAAGAGGTAATTAATAGAACACTTACTCATATTACTGGAGATGTAGATTTCCAGCATTTTCATCAGATCTCATACTCTGTAAGTAGGTTGGCATGCTGGTTGTTTACTTCTCCTACAGTACCTAGCCTGGAGACTCAGTGCTAGGAAACTAAGTGTGGAAATGCTATTTTGCATCTTTCTATTCAAGAAATCCTTATCTTGTGTTTCTAATTCTTTCCCCTTCAGTAGCTCCCTTCCCTGGCCTCACTGAGCAAAGACCACTTTTGCCAGTAAGAAAGGTATATTCTCTCTTTTCAATACAAGACACAGTGGATAGTGATACCTAGAGCCTCCTCATTCACTTAAAGTAGAAAACCAGAGCCAGTGTTCTCCTGTCAAAGTAATCCCTTGGGGTTGGCAGAGAACTTCAGAAATCTCCAAATCAAGATGTCCTGGCTGGAGGATATCTGCTCCTCCTAATGGCATCTTTGGAAAAGTAGGGTCTCTCAGTAGCTCTTCCTAGTGGCCTTGTATCTTTTTGCTGGAACGCTTTTGCCTTAAGGAATTTCTTCAACTTCCATGGGTTATAGAAAAAGTTATTTTATTTTCAGTTATACCTTCTAATTGATTTTTTGCTAAATTCTTTTATTATTTTAAAGATTTATTTATCTCTAGAGGGTAAGGGAAGGAGAGAGGAAGAGAAATATCAATGTATGGTTACCTCTCATGTGTCCCCCGCAGGGAACCGGCATGCAATCCAGGCATGTGCCCTGACTGGGAATCGAACCGTGATCCTCTGGTTTGCAGGCCCACACTCAATCCACTGAGCTATACCAGCCAGTGTGCTAAATTCTTTTAATAGTAGCTGTGAGGCCATGCAACTGATTTATAGATCCAGTTTTTGAAAGCTTCTTTTCAAAGTTCCAAAGAGTCTCACAAACAGGTGAACACAGACATCTCAGCAACTTTAGTTCCTTTTCGTTGTGTTGGGAGAGCTCAGATGCCTGGGATGGACATTCATTTACTCATGTAACAAATATTAAATTCCTGCTTTGAACCATCACAGTTCTATGCATTGGGAAATATAAAATTTGGGAAACAAAAAAGACAAAAATTTCTGACTTTATCAAACATATTTTCAAGTAGAAGAGACAATTAAAAAAATATATATAATACATAAAATGATAGATGATAAATCAGCAATAAGTTCTGGATTGTGTGGGGGGTGCATGTTCTTCAGGCTCCACTCATCCTCAGTCTCTTGAGACATGTCCGAATTCATGTCATTGGGTATAGAGGACACTGTTTGTTGCCTATCTAATATCCTCACTCCCCGTTCTTTACCAACGGAATTTGGGTTTTCTCTGGGCAACCCCATAGTAATTTCCTCAAATTCCTTTCTAGCTATAGAAACTCTGTTCAGGTCATGAGATACAAACAAATGTTCCTGGACTGGTTGTCTCTTTTCCCCCAAATCAAAGACTTTTTAAGGCCTTTAAAAGCCAAAGACTCTTGGGGTATAATCCTAGCAGTGGAATTGCTGGGTCAAAAGGCAGGTCAATTTTTATTTTTCCGAGAAAATTCCATACTGTTTTCCATAATGGTTGTACCAGTCTGCAATCCCACCAACAGTGAACTAAGGTCCCCTTTTCCCCACACCCTCTCCAACATTTGTTGTTTGTTGCTTTGTCTATTATAGCCATCCTGACTGGTGTAAAGTGGTATCTCATTGTGGTTTTAATTTGCATCTCTCTGATAGCTAACGATATTGAGCATCTCTTCATGTGTCTCTGGATATTCTGTATGTCCTCTTTAGAGAAGTGTCCAAGAATCCTAAAACATCAATATCAAAGAACCTATGCACCACAATGTTCATAGCAGCACAATTTACAATAGCCAAGAGTTGGAAGCAACCTAGGTGCCCATCAGTAAATGAATGGATCAAAAAATTGTGGTACATATACACCATGGAATTCTATGCAGCAGAGAGAAAGAAGGAGCTACTACCTTTTGCAACAACATGGATGGAACTGGAAAGCATTATGCTGAGTGAAATAGGCCAGGCATTGAAGGACAAATACCATATGATCTCACCTTTGACAGGAAGCTAAAGAATAAAACAAACAAGCAAACAGAATAAAAACAAAGACGCTGAAATAGAGAACAAGTGGGCAGCGACCAGAGGGGAGAGGGAAGGGGAACTTAAGGGGAAAAAGGGGGAGGGATTTTGAGGAACAAGTATGAAAGACACAGAGATGAGGACTGGTGGGGGGAATGGGAGGGAGGGGGGAGACCGGGCGGGGGGGTGGGGTGGGATGGGAGAAATAGATAAAAAAAAATGTACATGAAAAGTAACTAAATAAAATTTAATATTAAAAAAAAAAAGCCAAAGACTCTCGATTTCTTTTCTGCTTTATCTCCAACCAGAATGTGAACACAATTTCCTGAGTTACAAGAGTCATGTTGTTATCAGAAGGGAAGTGCACGCCAGAGACTGCAGAGCACAAACTCAAGCTCAGGGGTGTTCGACCTGTGGCCCGCGGGCTGCATGCAGCTCAGGATGGCTATGAATGCAGCCCAACACGAAATCGTGAAAACATTATGAGCTCTTTTTGTGATTACGTGTTGCAATTTATTTCATGTGTGGCACAGGACAACTCTTCTTCTTTCAGTATGGCCCGGAGATGCTGAAAGTTTGGACACCTCTGCTTGAATTGGCCCTGTTGGCCTTGTTCTCTCGGCATCACCACATGGCCTGACTCCAGGGGGCTGTATCCACCTTGTGGCCTCAGCACATGCTCTGGACAACACTTCTACAAGGTATGAGCTCAGATGGAATTGGGTAATACTGTAGCGCTGTTTTTTTTAAAAAATTAATCCTTTGGTTTATTCACAGTAGTCAAGTTGTAATTACATACAGCCAAACACAATCTTGAATGATTCACTACGCTACAGGAATAACAATCACCATATTTCCTCTTCAAAACTTTTTTCTCAGGAGACAGAGGCACGTACTTAAATTGAGTCCTAGGACAATTCATGTGCCTTACATGAATGGCAGTTATGCAAAGTGGGCTGTAAAAGTCACTCATTAGTGTGATTCATTTGCCAAGTTTATTTTCTTGCCAACCCGATGTCTTCTAGGAACCCAACTTGTTCAGCAAAGGGAATGAAAGGAAGGATAACGTCGGAAATCCTAGACTTTAAGTTAAACATTAGGGCGTAATCAAATAATCAGAACTATTTCTTACATTTTATAAATGTGGCTGTTCCTCAGCCCCATAGTCAAGAGCTCACATATCTGTTAAGTAGCAGCCTGGAATGAGTGGCCAGAGGAAAAGTGAAGCTGGGCTCCAGCCCTGCGCAATCTAATGAAGAACTTAAAACAGTAGATCAAGGATCTTTCATCTTGGAATATGATTTTAATAAAACAATTAGATTGCTCAGTTTGAAATTAAAGAAACCCACTAGGCTAGAAACAAAAGAGACACATGTGTCACCCATTGAGTCAGCAGCCTTGGGCCTTGTCTGACAACATTGCCAGGTGCTCTGAACATCACAAGCAAAGCCATGATGGCTCAGGAGGAGGGGAGCCCTTGAAATTCCATGTATAACATTTCCACTAGCTGGGAAGGAAAGGCTCTGTAACAATTTCACTAGCTTGGAAAAAAAGCCTTTGAGACTATTAATCCCAAGGTCTGGAAAGGGGAGGAGGAAGGTTCCCGGAGGCTAACGTATATAACTCCTGGAGTCCTGATAGGACCCTCAGATTAGCTGAGTGCCCACTTGCAGCTTCAGGTTCAAGTGTATAGAACATATTTACTAACAAATTTACTAACAACATTATTTCCCCTATAAGTGGGATATTCAGACTAGCTGGGTGCCTGCCTTTGGTCTCGTGCTCAAGTGTATTTTGTAAATCATCTTATTATCTCATTTCCACTATATGTGCTATCTCTCATGAGAATTCTTTTGCAAGCAAGGCAAGAACCAAGAAAGGGGAGCCCCTTAATTTGGGTCTCCCTCATAATATATCTGTTGAGACTACCTCCCAGTATCCAGAATCTGTGTCCATGTCATTGAACTAATTCAGCCCCTGCAGTCTTGCTCAAGCCATTGTATTTGCCTTGTACTTGATCTCTTTGTCTTTAGTTTTTCTCTATAATTGAGTCTCCAGATTACCAGAGAGTTGCCTTTCTCAGAATCACATTTCCCACTATTATTTTCCTTTATAACACTTTGTTTTTTAGATAAAAGCTGCCTTCTGGATAAAGCCCAGATGCCTTAAGGTGGCACACTGAGTTTCTTACATTGTGGCAGTGTTTGACTTTTCAGCTTCAGCTCTTGCTACTAACCAGATCTTGACAATTTCTGAATACACTGTGACATTTATAATTGTTTTAATATATTTTATTGATTATGCTATTACAGTTGTCCCCTTCCCTCTCTTCATTCCCCTCCACCCTGCACACCCTCTCCCACCCACATTCCTCCCCCCATGAACTAAAGTTCATGTCCATGTGTCATATAAGTTCTTTAACTTCTACATTTCCCATAGTATTCTTGCCCTGCTCTATTTTCTTTTTGCCATCTATGCTACTTATTCTCTGTACCTTTTCAACCTCTCTCTTCCTCTCACTCCCCTGTTGCTAACCCTCCATGTGATCTTCATTTCTGTGGTTCTGTTCCTGTTCTAGTTGTTTGCTTAGTTTGTTTTTGTTTTTGTTTTAGATGTGGCTGTTAATAACTGGGAGTTTGCTGTCATTTTACTGTACATGTTTTTGATCTTGTTTTTCTTAGATAAGTCCCTTTAACATTTCATATAAAAGGGCTTGGTGATAATGAACTCCTTTAACCTGACCTTATCTGAGAAGCACTTTATCTGCCCTTCCATTCTAAATGAAAGCTTTGCTGGATAGAGCAATCTTGGATGTAGGTGCTTGTCTTTCATGATTTGGAATACTTCTTTCCAGCCCCTTCTTGCCTGCAAGGTCTCTTTTGAGAAACCAGCTGATAGTCTGATGGGAACTCCTTTGTAGGTTACGGTCTCTTTATCTCTTGCTGCTTCTAGGATTCTCTCTTTCATTTTTATCTTGGCTAATGTAATTATGATGTGCCTTGGTGTTTGCTTTTTTGGATCTAACTTCTTTGGGACTCTATGAGCTTCCTGAGTTTCCTGGAAGTCAATTTCCTTTGCCAGATTGGGGAAGATCTCCTTTATTATTCATTCAAGTAAATTTTCCACTTGTGGCTCTTCCTCTTCCCCTTCTGGTATCCCTATAATTCGGATACTGGAACATTTAAAGATGTCCTGGAGGTTTCTAAGCTTCTCATTTTTTTGAATTCTTGTTTCTTCATTCTGTTCTGTTTGGTTGTTTCTTTCTTTCTTCTGATCCACTCCATTGATCTGAGTCCCAGTTTCCTTCTCATCACTATTGGTTTTCTGTGCATTTTCCTTCATTTCACTTAGTGTAGCCTTCCTATTTTCATGTAATTTGTGACCAACTTCAACCAATTCTGTGAGCATTCTGATCACTAGTGCTTTGAACTGTACATCTGATAGGTTGGCTATCTGTTCATTGCTTAGTTGTATTTTCTCTGGAGCTTTGATCTGTTCTTCCATTTGGGCCATTTTTTTTTCATCTTGTTGCACCTATTATGTTTGAGGGGCAGAGCCTTAGGTGTTCACCAGGGCAGGACAACCCAGTTGCTGGGTTGTGACTGGTCTGGTTGAATGTGTCTATTTTATCTCCTTGGTTGTCTGACTTCCATACAGTTAAATTTTCTGTCAGTTCTGATTGTTATTTTGTTTCTAAATTGTTGTGGTTCTTCTTTTGGTTGTGTGAGAAGGCACAGTGTGTGTAACTATGCCTCCATCTTGGCCATAAGTCTGACATTTATAATTTTGTGCCTTTCTTGTTCAGGTATGTTCTACTTATCAGGAATGTTCTTCATCCTCTCAGCTTTCTGCATTTTCCCTTGTTCTTCCTTCCAGACTCAGCAAATAGACTCCCTTCTAAAGTTTACCTGCTTACCCTCCATAATTCTTATACAGCACTTGGTAGGATCTCATAAAAACACTTTACAATGATCAATTTTTATTATTTATATTTGTCTCCCTTTTCAGATTACGCATTTCTAAGGGTTCATGTTCATATTTTTATATTTCAGTTTTAGTATATGTGCCAAGCAAACATCTTATCAGCTTAAAATATTTAAATTTAGAATTAAATCTAAGTAATTGTCTCAATCATGCTACCTGGTTAAATCAGAGATGGGAATGAAGTGGTCAAAAATTCCAAATGCAAAGTTTCTGAATTATTTGGAATCAGAGTCAAAGCCTTGAGTTATTTTGGAAACAAGTACTCTGAGACCAGTAGTAGAGATTTTGAACTGCATTCAGGATAATATCAGTGCACAAAACAACTATCAAATATACGTATTTATCTTTACATGCCTAGTGGCAGAAGATATATCTGAATATATTATCTTACTAATGATACAAAACAATAATATCTTAAGAGATTATATTGTGTAAGTGTATATAGAAATCTTCAGTTGGCTGGGATAAGAACTCATTTAGTTCGATTAGATAGAAGTGGTAGAAACAATGCATATTGACATCAAGGGAGCCTATTGTATTTAATGTTGATGGCTGCTAACATTGCCAATTATATGTAGTTCCAACAGCAAAGTATAGCAACATTTCTTTTAGGTGCAAGCTGTTAATAAACAAAGCTTATTATAAAATGGCACCCAGTGAGCTTATCTTTTCCCACTGGGGGCAAAAAAATTGCCTAAGGCTTATATGCCACATGTCTGAGGGAAATAGCCTGGAGGACAGATGGCTAATTACTCTATTCTGTATTGGAAAGTCCCAGGTTTCCGTAAGAAAGTGGAGGAAAGTGGACAGTACTTTCATAGAATTTCACACTGAGTTGTGGCACTCTACTCTCTCTTCCCTCTTCTCTCTTCTTTCTCTATTCCAAAATGACACTTTATATTTGTGCACATTCCATTTGTATTGGCTCTTATATATTGTCTGTACAATAATTAAAAAGAGAATCTACCAAAAAATACATCAGCATAAGCTGTGTGATGTGTACATGGATGAGAAAATTAACTTTACACCAAAATAATTGTTTAACACTTGATATAACATACAAGTATAACTCCTAAAGGTGGTTAGTGAGCATTACAAAGATTCTAATCAGGAGTCTACACTTTAAGAAGCCTCAAATGGTCACTTCAGGATCACCATCTAAATCTGTACCAGCCCTTTAGTATGCAAAGGGTGATCCAGAGACCAGTAACTTAGGCATCACCTACATGCTTATTAGAATGCAGAGCCTCAGGGCCTCAACCCAGATGTAATGAATCAGTCTGCGTTTTAACAAGATTCTGAGTGTATATTCTGTGAGCATTTAACTTGAGAGTCTCTAAACTAGGCAGTGTTTAAATTAGCACAAGAGAAGTTAGAGATAATTTTTGCATTGGTAAAGTGAGTAATGACCAACCATGTGTTTAATTAGAAATATTGTACGGGTACCTCTGCCTGTGCTGGAATTAGATATAAGAATCTAGGGAGCCTGTAGTTGTGGGAGTAGCAGACCAAAATGAATCTAGAGCTCATTTGGTCTTGTATTCTCCCACTTAACAGAAGGTTCTGGCATCTGATCTGACTGCAAAGTTAGCTGACCCCACAGTCAAAATATTGCCTAGGAATCAAACTGTCGCGAAAGCTGCTTGTTTCGTTATTGTCCAGGAGGACAGAGAATGAGGATGTCACATGATTGTTCTTGTACATGCTTGATAGCAAATATTTGTATGTACTTATATTTGTATGTTCAAGATTTCTTGAATTATATTGTCATAGCATGCCACCCGATAGTGAGCCCAGCAATCATTGGGAGCTTGGGCATATACCCGAAAGGGTCCTACAATTTATTTATTTGATTTTAATTATAATTTTTTCCATTACCATTTAGACCCCTCATAGCCCTCTACTCCTAGCAATCACCATACTGTTGTCCATGTTCATGAGTCCTTTTTCCTCAATCCCTCCATCCTCTAACCTCCCCACCCTTAGTTGTCATCCTGCTCTCTATCTATGAGTCGGTCTTTATTTTCCATGATAGTTCAGTTTGTTCATTAGATTCCACATATGAGTGAAATCACATGATACTTTTCTTTATCTGATTGGCTCATTTCACTTAGAATTATGTTCTCCAGGTCCATCCACACTGTTACAAAGGATAAAATGTTATATTTTAAATGTTTTTTTTAAATTTTTACAGCTGAGTAGTATTCCATTGTGTAAATGTCCCATAGTTGTTTTATCTACTCATCTACTGATAGACACTTGGGCTGCTTCCATATCTTGGTGATTGTAAATAATGTCGCAATGAATATAGGGGTGCTTACATCCTTTTGAATTAGCACTGTGGCTTCCTTTGGATATACTCCTGGAAGTGGGATGGCAGGGTCAAAAGGCAGATCCATTTTCAGTTTGTTGAGGTATCTCCATAGTGCTTTCCACAGTGGCTGCCCCAGTCTACATTCCCACCAACAATGCAAAAGGGTTCCTCTTTCTCCACATGCTCGCCAGCACTTGGTTTTTGATTTATTGATGGTGGCCACTCTGACAGTTGTGAGATGATATGTCATTGTGGTTTTAATTTGCATTTCTCTCATGGTTAGTGATACTGAGCATTTTTTCATATGCCTTTTGGCCATCTTGGAGAAGTGTCTACTCAGGCCCTTTGCCCATATTTTAATTAGGTTGCTTATTTTTCCATTGTTGAGTTTCGTAAATTCTTTACAAATTTTGGATACTAACCCCTTATCAGATGTGTTGGTGAATATGTTCTCCCATTCTGTGGGTTGTCTTTTTACTTTGTCGATGATTTTCTTTGCTGTGCAAAAACTTTTTAGTTTAATGTAGTGCTATTCGTTTATTTTTTCTTTTGTTTCCTTGCTTAGGGAGATAGCTGATAAAATATTGCTATGAGCAATGTCTGAGATTTTGCTCCCTTTATTTTCTTATAGGATTTTTATGGTTTTGGGTATGACACTTAAGTTTTTGATCCATTTTGCATTTATTCTTGTGTGTGGTCTTAAAGGGTGGTCTAGTTTCATTTTTTTGTGCATATCTGTCCAATTTTCCCGACACCATTTATTGAATACACTATCTTTAGCTCAATGTAGAACTTCCTTGCTTATTGAGTATTTAGTGACTATTAAAAAGTGGATTTAGTTTTGGGCTTTTAATTTTGTTCCATTGATCTATTGTCTGTTTTTATGCTAGTATCATGCTGCTTTGATTACTATGGCTTTATAGTACAGTTTGATATTAGATAGTGTGATCCCTCCAACTTTCTTTCTAAGAATTGCTATTGTTATATGGGGCTTTTTGTGGTTCCATATCAATTTTTGAAATATTTGTTTTAGTTCAGTGAAATACATCATTGGAATGTTGATAATATACATCATTGGGATTGCATTGAATTTATAGAGTGCTTTGGGTAGTACGGATACTTTAATGATGTTAACTCTTCCTATCCATTAACATGGTATGTACTTCCATTTATTTGTATCTTCTTTAATTTCTTTCTTTAGTGTCTTAAAATGTTCTAAGTTCAGGTCTTTTACATCCTTAGTTACATTTATTCCTAGGTATTTAATTCATTTTGAAGCAATTGCTAATGATGTTTTTTCTTAATTTCCCTTTCTGTTAGTTTGTTATTGGCATATAAAAATGCAACTAATTTGTGGATATTAATTTTGTATCCTGCTACTTTGCTTAATTCATTTATCACTTCTAGTAGTTTCATGGTGAAATCCGTGGGGTTTTCTTTGTACAGTGACATGCCATCTGCAAATAAAGACAGTTTTACCTCTTTCTTTCCAGTCTGGATGTGTTTTATTTCTTCTTGTCTGATTTTGTGGCTAGGACTTCCAGTACTATGTTGAATAAGAGAGGTGAAAGTGGACATCCCTGTCTTGTTCCCAGTCTTAAGGGGAATGCTTGTAGTTTTGGCCCATTGAGTGTGATAATGGCAGTGGATTTGTCATATATGGTCTTTATTATGTTGAGGTATGCTCCCTCTATTCCCACTTTGCTGACAGTTTTTATCATAAATGGGTGCTGGATTTTATCAATGCTTTTTCTGCATCTATTGCTATGATCATGTGGTTTTTATCCTTCATTATGTTTATGTAGTGAATCACATTTATTAATTTTTAAATGTTGTACTAATCTTTCATTCCCAGAATAAATTCCACTTGATCATGGTATATCATCTTTCTGATGCATTGTCGCACTTTGTTTGCTAATATTTTGTTGTGGATTTTAGCATCTATGTTTATCAGGGATATTGGCCATAATTTTCTTTCATTGCAGTGTCTTTATCTGGTTTCAGAATTAGGATAATGCTGGCTTCTTAAAATGACTTTGGGATCTTTCCCTCCTCTTGAATTTTTCAAAATAGTTTAAGAAGGAGAGATGTTAGTTCTTGGAATGTTTGGTAAAATTCACCTGTGAAGCCATCTAGTCCAGAGCTTTTGTTCGTTGTGAGTTTTTGATGACTACTTCAATTTCACTAGGTATAATCTGTCTATTTAGGTTCTCTGATTCTTCCTGATTTAGTTTGGAAGAGTGTATGTTTCTAGGAACTTATTCATTTTTCCCAGGTTGTCCAGCTTGTTAGTATATAGTTGTACACAATATTTTCTTACAATCATTTGTTTTTCTTTGGTGTTAAATTGTTATTTCTCCTCTTTCATTTCTGATTTATTTATTTGGGTCCTCTGTCTTTTTTTTTTTTTTTTTTCTTGATGAGTCTGGTTAAATGTTTGTCAATCTTGCTTATCTTTTCACAGAACCAGCTTTTGGATTCATTGATATTTTGTATAATTTTTTAGACTCAATTTCATTTATTTTTGCTCTGATCTTTATTATTTCCTTCCTTCTGCTCCCTTTGGGCTTTGTTTGTTGTTTTTTTTTCAACATCATTTAAATGTAAAGTTAGGTTGTTTATTAGAGCTTTTTCTTGTTTTTTGAGAAAGGCTTGTATCATTATGAATTTCCCTCTTAGGATTCTTCTCCCAGTTTCCCACATGTTTTGGGTTGTTCTGTACTCATTTCCATGTGTTTCAAGTGTATTAGTTGTTAAACTAATCAATGATACAGCCTCAAGCTGTACTCATCACCCCAGCTTAAGCTCCACATAGTGGGGCAGAGTATTCCTGCAGGGAGAGCAAGTGTTCTCCCTCAGCTGATTGCAGTTGGAGAGGAGTTCTTTGCCTGAGAAAGATGGCCTCAGTGGTATGGGGCATGACTCAGCACAGGGATCCTGGTGGCTGTTCCTTCAGTTTTCTCCCCAGAACCACCAACACCAGGCTCTCCTCAAGCATCTCTAGTCCATTCTGCCCTCCCTGTGCCAGAGTCCAGGGTAAGTGGCTGCAAATGAAATTTTGTGCTTTGGACTTCTAAGAGGCTCTCTGTGACTCTAGGTGTCCCTCCCTGGTGGACAGAATCCCCTCTGCTTTTCACAACTGGATGTTAGCTGGCTTCCTTTCCCAGCTCTGGTGCTATAGGCTGGGAGCCCAGCTTGGGGTTTAAACCCCACACTTCTCTGGGGGAACTCCTTGAGCACTGAAATGTTCCTCTGGCACTTTGGCTGCTACCCATGGGAATCCAGCCCACCTTCTTGTGCGTCTTCCCCAGTCCCTATCATTGTGGTGGAAAGGGTCCTACAGTTTAAAAAGACCAAATTGGTTTGGGCTATTTAGAACAGACACTTGAAAGCTACACAACCCTATAATTTCTTTTCTAGTAGTGAGCTTGGCTTATAGACAGTCTCATGATTGAGATTGTTTTGTACTAAAAAAGAAAAAAAGCTTTCATACAATTACACTAAGATTTAAGACTATCACTAATAATATTTTGTTCTGAATCCCTCTGGTGGGAATATATGGTCTTTTTTGCACAAAGAATTTGGCCCTGAATTGCTACTTCTCTTCATGGTATCATGTTAATTGCCAGCAAATGTCACAAATAACCTTATGTACTTCATAGATATTTCTTCGACATTCTCTTACTTTGTCATTCTCAGACAACGAAACAACTTTGTACTTTACATATCTTTAATTTCATTATAAATTAACATAAGAAAGCCTAACCTATGATATTCACACAAATTTTGATTTCTGCTCTCATTTTTATTTATTTTCTTCTGCTTTGAATTTAATTTTTCTGTAGTTTTTTTTTTTAGTTTCCTAAGGGAGAACTTAGATTATTGGTTTTAGATTATTTCTAAGGTATGCATTCCATATTATAAATTATCCTTTAAGCACTACTTTTGATATATCCAACAAATTTTGATAAATTATATTTTCATTTAGTTGCTTTTAAAATTTCTCTTGAAATTTCTTCTTTGACATGCATGTTAATTCAAACAATGTTGTTTAGTCTCCAAGTATTTGAAGATTTTCCAACTATCTTTCTGTTACTGATTTCCAGTTTAAATCCATTAGTATCTGAGAGCAGACACTGAATGATTTCTATTATTTTCAGTTTATTAAGATGTATTTTATGGGCCAAAATGTGGTCTATCTTAATGAATTTTCATTTTGAACTTGAGAATGGGTATTCTGTAGTGCTTGAAAGAACTAGTCTATAAATGATCAATTCAGCTGATTGATCATGTAGTTGTGTTCAACTATGTCCTTACTGATTTTCTTCCTGCTGGATCTGTCCTTTTCTGATAAAAGGGTATTTAAGTCTCCAAGTATAATAATGGAATCATCTGTTTCTTATTACAATTTTATCAATCTTTGTCTCATAGTTTGATGCTTTGTGGTTAGGTACTTGCATTTTTAGGATTGCTATATGTTGGGGAAGTGATCCCTATATCATTATATAATGCTCTTCTTTATGCCTGATACCATTTTCTGCTTCTACCTTTGCTCTGTCTAAAATCAATATAACTAGCAACTCCTGCTTTCTTTTGTTAGTATTTACATGGTATATTTTTCTCTAACCACTTATTTTATTTTTTGATGTATACAGACAAGTTTTAATTTTATTTATTTTTAGCTCCCCCCGCCAACTTTAATGTGATATTGTCAACATATAACATGGTGTATGTTTAAGGTATACCATTTGATGTGTGAAATCTCAAAAAGCTGAACTCAAAGAAACAGTATATTTGTAAGCTACCAGGGGCTGGGGGATGGAGGAAATGGGGAGATGATGGTCAGAGGGTATAAAATTCTACTATTTTTATCTATGTTTCTTTATATTTAACATGGGTTTCTTATAGACAATGTGTGGTTGAATCTTGTTTTCTGATCCAATCTGACAATTTCTGTCTTTTTATTTGGTAACTTTAGACCACTGGCACTTAAATGAGTTATCAATATACCATATTTTTTGGATTATAGGACACACTGTTTCCCCCAAATTTGGGAAGAATATAGGGGTGTGTCTTATAGTATGAATGTAGCTTACCTGGCTTGCTGTGGGGTGGGGGCAGCCTATGTTGTTTATGTTATTAAACATTGTACCACATTTTTTTGCTTTGAATGTTTTTTCCTATTTTCCTCTAAAACCTAGGTGTGCTTTATGGTCCAATGCATCTTACAGTGTGAAAAATTCGAGAGCTGGATTAATTTCTGCTGAATGTATTCCTCTTTTCTGTTTGTTACTCAGCTCATTGTTTCTAGTTTCATCTTTCCTTCTTTTGAGGTTTTAATTGAGCATGTTATATGATTTTATTTTCTCTCCTTTTTTAGCATGTCAACTTTACCTCTCTTTTTTAGAGCATTTTTTTAGTAGTAGTTCTAGAATTTGCAGTATACATTTACAACTAATCAAGTCCACTTTCAAATAAGAACATGTCACTTCATGGGTAGTGTAAGTGCCTTATAATAAAAATAATCCTAATTCTTCCCTCCAACCCCTATTATCTTTGTTGTCAATCATTTCACTTATTATTACATCTGCATATGTACAAATATGTATAATCGAATCCATTGTTACTATTATTATTTTGAACGATCTATTGTTAGATTAGGAATAAGAAAAATAAAAGCTTTTGTTTTACCTTTACTTATGTCTTGTTTGATGCTTTCTTTTTGTATTTAAATCTAAGCTTCTGACCTAGTTTTATTTTTTTTTCTAAGAATTCTGTTAACATTTCTTGCAAGGCAGGTCTACTAGTAAATTTCCTCAATATATATTTACCTGAATAAGTCTTTATTTCTTTTTATTTTTGAAGGATAATTTCATACAGTATAGTATTTTAGGTTGGTGTTTTTGCTCCACACATTACATATTTTACCCCAGTCTATGTGCATCCTTATATATGAAGTAGTTTTCTTATGGAAAACATATAATTGGGTACGGTAATTTTTATCAACTTTGACACATCTAGAATAAACCTAAATGAATCTGTTGCCAAGGGATATCAAAATTGAACCTCTGAAAACTAAAGGCAAAAATTTTTTTAAAGAAACTATTGAAAAAATAGTGTTTAACCTATAGGGGGAAACAATTTAAATGACAACAGATTTGTTATCAGAAACTATGCAGGCAAGAAGTACATATCTCAATACATTTTTATGTGCTGAAAGAAAAGAAAATTTAACCCAGAATTTCATAGCCAGTGGAAATATCCTTTATGAATGAAGGGAAATTCAAGCAAGATATTCTCAGAAGGAAAACTAAAGTAATTTGACACAAGCAAACCTACCTTAAAAACGTGGCTAAAGGAAGTTCCCTAAACAGAAAGAAAATGATGGCAGAAACTTTGGAACATCATAAAGTAAGAATAGAGTAAGTAAAACGCGAATAAATACAATAAGCTTTTCTTTTCCTCTTGAGTTTTCTGAAGTGTATTTGATAGTTGTATCAAAAATCATGAAACTGGAGTTCACTTAATTTTTTGAATCTGTAAGATTATTCTTTTGCCACATTTAGGAAGTTTTCATTATTGTTATTTTTTTAGTACTCTTTTTCCTCACACTTTTTTCTTCTATGATGACAAGAATATTTTATCTTTCATTAGAGTTCCAAAAGCCCCTAAGGTTCTAATTATTTTCTAATTTATTTTCCTTACCCCCCATTTGGGGGGGGTGTTAAGAAATTCTTTTTGGGGTGATGATCCAATTTATTTTCTTTCTTTTGTTTAGATGAATAATTTCTGTTGCTCAGTCTTTAGGTTTATTGATTCTTTTTTTCCCTTTATTTCCTCCGTTTTGTTGTTAGGCCTATCTACTGAGCTTTTAATTTTGGTAATTATATTTTTCAGTTCTAAAATTTCTACTTGGTTCTACTTTCTATTGTCTATTTCTTTGCTGAGACTTTTTTCCTTGCTGATGTTTTATATATATATATATATATATATATATTCTTTTTTTTTTTCCACTTGATTCAAATGTTAGTCATTACGTATTGGAGCATTTTTTGATGGCTGCTTCAGTATCTGCGTCAGATAGTTCTAATGACCCTGTCATCTTGTTATTAGAACCGACTTGTCTTTTTTCATTTTGTTTGAAATCTTCCTGTTTGTTGGTATAATGAACCTCTTAAATTGAAACCTGGAATTCTTTAATTATGTTATGATGTCTTACTTAAGCTTTCTATTTTAGGTGGATTTCTCTGATACCACTTCAGCAGGAGAAGGGAGGGTCCTGCCTCATGATTATCAGGTGGTTATAGAAACTCAGGTTTCTTCATTTTTGTTGATGTGTGGATAACTTTTTTATTATTATTCTGTGGGGCTAAGAATTGTAATATCCTATGTGGTCTCTATTAACAATGCAGTGAATTCAGCTTCATTACTATTGGGTGACTATAAAACTCATGTGTCTCCACTGGGGAGAAGAGGTGGAAGTACAGGTTTCTCTCTTGGTCTCCACTGTGGATAAACACCAGTGATTGTTGAGTCTAGACTCCTAACAAGTTCATTAAAGTTAAAATGCCTCTAAATAAGAAGTTTTAATTCTCCAAACGAGAGGAGACATCTGGAATTTTTGAGAAATCAAATATAGTGAAAAATGAAAGGGGAAATCATACTTTATGATTTTGTTCTGGGCAGTTTGCCTTTTCTGCCAGTTGTTATTTAACGCTTGCATTTTCCCATTTTATCTGTTTTTTTCTATGTATGTATGTGTCTATATTTCTGGCTTAAGTCTAAGCAATTGTATTCTTAGAGGGAAAGTTATAGCAACTTCACAGAAATATTTCGATCCCTCTGAAAGAAATTGCTTTTGCAACGTTTAATCTGCATGCTGTTCTCTCACTGCATTCCACTTTTCTAACAGACAACTTTATTTATGGATGAATACATAGCTGGGAACACTTTCATCTGCCAACTTCCTCAGGCCAGAAATCTTGACTGTGGAAAGCTCATGGTATATTGTTCTGAAATAAAATACTTTTTATAAGGAAGTTCAGGTCTTGACCACATATTGCAAACACATCTAACCAAAAAAATTTTTTTAAATTATCAACTTATTTTTCTTCTGCTTGATGTTGATTAAGTGCATGAATTGATCTTGTTTATGAAAATTTCTCATTTTGGCCATGAAGGAGAGAGTTCTGATCAAAACCTCCTCTTATCTTAGGTTCAGTTCTCACAGTGTGTGAATCAAATTCAAGAGGCAGAAAAAGAAATTAGATTCTAAGATGTCTCAGTGTTTTAAGGGATATGTCAGAAACTATTGGTGTTCAGATTGTAGGATAAAGAAAAAAATCTCAATTCAGAAAATAGATTGAAGCACAAAAGATTTGAACAGACTACAAAAGCAAGTATATGACAAAAAGTATTTTCTTTTTTATGAGAAAATATGACAAAGTAGGAGACTGTCCAGTCAAGACACTGCTTTTATTTTCCTAATCTTGATAAGACTTAATATGATCATTATGGCATGTAATTTTTTTAGAGTAGTATTTCTCTGAATATTACAGATAATATCCAGTTCTGTCATATCATTTAAGGGATTTTCCTAGAATTTAACTTACAAAATGTAATATAAGTGCTTCGTAAGTGCTGTAGGTGAAAGACTTGCAAAGGAAAAGTGATATTTAGAAAAAAATCTTTATATTCTCCTCTTAAAATTCAACTTTGTAGTTTTACAAGTATTTTTCTATTGTTATTCTCCCTTATTTCTCCAGCCCTATATATGATTTTATTCTATTTGAGAGAGATTGTTAGTTGCATTACGAAGAGGTGGAGAAAGACCTATTACAGATTACAGAGGATTTCTCAGCCTTTCCACCTTTTGGCTCATGCCATGGTCCTTTGAAAACAATTTTCTTCTTGAACATATCTCTTCTGCTATATTAATATATTGTATTAACTGTCCTCTGTTCCTCCCTGTTCTCCCACTCCCAAATACCTTGCATATATACTCCTGTCTAGATCACTTCCAGATCAAATCACTTTCTAGGATTGTATATAAATAGTGTACATTTAAGACCAGAATGTGAATGAAGAATTTTGATAGTGAAGATCTATGTATGGAAGAAGAAAAAAATGTTTACTTTTTCCTTCATGCTTGAACTATGCTTTAACTAGAGTATATCTAGTTGTTGGTATCCTGTCATAAATTTCCCCTGTTGCCTAATAAACTCTCAATTGGGGTTTTAGTTTATTCTTCAGCTCTAGAATATCTATTTGCATTTTACCTTTGATCATTGCATCTGCCCCATTTATTCAGTACCATTAGTAATCTGCAAACTTAATCCCCATTTTCCTTCTATCATGTTTGTTATATATCTCATTTTTCATGATGGTTTACTTGGTTCATGGATAGTTCCATATTTTTTATTCACCTATTAAGATGAGTGGGCACGGGGGTAGGAGGCACACAATTATGCATAGCCCCAGCCAAATTCCTGGAGTTGTGTGGTCAGTGAGAAATCTTAAGCCACAGCTTATTCTGTTTTCATGTATTGTCCTGTATCTTCAGCTTCCTATGGCACCTTGACACTCAAGGATGCAATGGACCATTCTCCTCTTGGGATGTACAGCAAAAGGGGTTGAAAGAGGATATTGTTCGAACTGGGTTGCCTTAAAACACAGGCATTTATGTCTTGTTTATATTTGGAGCAAGAACTATATTTTTAAGGAATGCTGCAAAGTTGACTTAGTCTACCTTTTTCCTGATTCAGCTATTTTATTTTAGAAGCCAGCCCTTGTGACAGAGGTCAAAGCTGATATTGTGCATTATGATCTTATTTGGTGATTTAGTTAGTAGAAATCCCCAGATCTCTTTATTTTTCTTTTTAACATTTATTTCCATCTGTAATCTTATCATTTTATTATTTGCCTGTTTTCTATCTCTCTCTTTATAAGCTCTATGGTAGCCAGGAATCTGAGTGCTTTGTTCACTGCTGGACTCTTAGGGTCTGGCATGCAGCACATGGCCAGTGGATACTTGTTTAAAAAGGGGAGACTTAATTGTAAGTTGGCAAAGATGAAGATGTTTATCAGTCTCTTTACTTATTTGATTCTATGGTCCCAATATATATAAGTATCTAAAAATGAAGATGAGTGGTTTAGGAGAGAAGTTGGATGATTTATTTGAAATATATTGGGCTTAAGGTGCCCAAAAGACATCATGGAGATGTCAACTGGTTATTTAGATTAAAAATATGAAACTAAAGGGATAGCTCTATGCTAACAGAGAGACTGAGGATTTAATAATATCTACACGGTAGTTAGTGCATTAAAAGAACTAAGCTGATCTTTGAGGTATGAAATGACCCTTGGGCTGAAGACTGAACACTTGTGCACATTAATGTGGCACTGAGAAAATACTTTTATATACTTAAGTCCTCTGAGCTAAGAAAACAAAGTATATGGAGAAGTATTGGATGATGAAGAGTGCTTGAATAGAGAGAGATCTCTAGAGATAGAGATTTATCTCCAGGGGTTACGTTTGTATATTTCAAGCAGGGTGTATAATCCCTGGGGCCATCTTTTTATAATTCAGAGGATCATAGAACATTTAGGAGAAAAGATTTATCTCAGTCATTCTGGAGGGGAGAGTGGTAGTATATGATAGTTTCCATTTAACTCCCAGATTCATGAATGTAAGATTATTCTCCCACATTTGTGAATGTAGGGTTACATCTGTCTCGCACTGTGTCACTTTGAAGAGGGATAATGTGTCATGGGGAACCAACACATTTGTTGCTGTAAAGTAACAATACTTAACATGGATCCAAAAATCTAATGTTTGATTTTAGGACAAAATAAATAAATATGGATATTAAAAACATTGGCTAATATTTATTTGCCAACAAGAGAAAAAAGAACGCATAAAGATTATTGAGAATAGGGAAAGGGTGATATCTGAGAAGGGTAATATCTTTAATACTTAAAAACTGAGTTTTTAAGTATTAAAGAGCTCCCAGAAAGAAGATGGATTTAATTTAGATTACAGACGGCTGTATAAAGGTTTTTGGAACATTACTGGGAGGGAGGTTTTAGTACAGAAAGGGAAATCATTTTTATTAAAGTCTTCAGTAAGGAACCACAGTCCCTTATAATAAGAAAAGTAATATATTGCAATGAAAAGAACACTGAACCAGGAATAGGTTCAATGCTTGGAGTTTTTTTTTTTTTTCATTACTCATACCCATTTCTTTGGGGCAAACATGATCATCTTTGAATTTCTGTTTTCTCATCCTTAATCTATCTACTTAGCAGGATTGACCTGAAGATCAATCATGCACATACACTGGCAATTTTTTTAAAACGTTATACAATTTATTAAATTCTTTTAAAAATGAAACAGGTAATATAATTTTGTTATCTGTACATTATAATATTTTATAAATGTGTATTAATTGTATAATGGCATGGCCTCTCTTAAAGCAGTTGAATCAATATTTTAGAGTATCTAAAGAACAGATCAAGACTCCTCTTCAGCTGTAAATTGAATCTTGAATTCCATTTCTAAATTTTTTTTGTGTGTGTGTGCGTGTGCGTGTGTCTCCAAAACCTCTCTTTCCTTGTGGTTGTCTCTACCTATTTTTTTTTGGGGGGGGCAGTATGTTAGCTTGCTTTTCCTTTCCTCCTTTCCTCCTTCCTTCCTTCCTCCCTCCCTCCCTTCCTTCCTTCCTCTCTCTCTCTCTCTTTCTTTCTTTTTCTTTTTCCTTCTTTTCCTTCTTTCCTTCTTGTGCAAGCACAATTGTCTCCATTTCCCCACCCCCCACTCTCCCTGCTCCACCCATGCCCACCTCCCTCCCTCAATCCTAGCCCACTTTGGCTTTGTCCATGTGTCCTTTAAACATATTCCTTGATATTTGCCAATTTTTAAAATGCCAAACCAATCTTAAATTCTCTTGAATTAATGTATTAAAGCAGAGATCCGGTAGCCATCTCTCAGGCCATCTTGGATGTTTGACACTCTAATAACTGTGATTCTTGACATCTGAGTGCAGCCTCATGGGAGACCCCTGGAGGGACCACCCTGAGTCCAGCCAACCCACAAAACTGTGAGAGACGATAGTAAATTGTTCTAAATTGAGATGTAGTGCTACACAGCAATAGATAATGCATTTCAGTGCATTTCTGTGTGAACTGGGATTACACAAGAAACTAAAACTACCTGAAGATTCCCAAGGCTAATCATCCTGATGTGTTTTGCTAAAAGTATATTCTTTGTCCTTATCACACAGCTAATTGTAACTTATAAAATTTTATGTTACACTTTGTTGCAAAGTGCTAATTTGCTCCAAGCTTCCAACTCAGTTCTCTGTGGGGCCGCTGCACTGTGACTCCAGCTCCCTTAAAGGAGGTAACTCAACGTTCCTTTCCCCAGCCAGTTATGTTACCAGGGAGTGCTGCAAATGTATTGCACAGGGCGATCACGTGGGTTTCCTCGGCATTTTCTTTAAGAAAGTAAAACTACATTTAAAAAATACATTTTCCATCCTTTGAGAGTTCCCATAGCACATGAGAATTGCATGAGAATATGATCTTATTTTTTGAGAAAATGTTATATTTTGGGTACACTTTTCCAGGAGATTAAATGCTGATGTTATTTCACCATAGGACACAGTCATTTATCAGCAAGGAAGCCAATATATGATGATAACAGATATATGCTTCAATTTGTCCGAATGTTTTTACATACGTAATAAAATTGTAGAGTAAATTGGAATAATGTTAGAGAATAAATTCAATCCTGTCACTTTCCAGATAAGGTCAATGGAAGCTATGGAGTAAAGTGATTTACTTATGGACATTTAGCTAGTTGGTGGAAGAACCCAGAATCTTTTTTTTCTATCCACTCTTCATTATATTGCTTCTGTCTTGTGAGACATCTCTGTGGTAAATACAGCCAGGCTTCTTTGTCTAGTTTTACAATGAGTGAATTAAGACACAATATCATTATGGTTGAGTGACTTAATTAAGGTAAAAAAGGCAACTTAAAACATAACTCCAAGCACTCTTAAGTTTCCTTATTATTCTAGCCATTCCACTACTCGGCATATACCCGAAAGAAATGAAAACATACTTCCACATTTAACTGATGGAATTACTTATAATAACCAAAAAGTAGAAGCGACTCGAATGTCCACCTACGGATGAATGAATAACAAAGTACAGTATTCCATGTAATGGAGTATGCAGCAATACAAAGAAACAAAGTACCAACATATTCTACAACATGGATGAGTATTGAAAACATGCCAAGTCACAAAAATTCACAAATTATATGATTCCACTTATATGAAATATGCAGAAAAGGCAAATCCAGAGTCAGAAAGTGGCTTAGTAGTTTCCAAGGCTGAAGGGTGGGGAGGAAATCAGAGAATGGAGGTGACTAATAAAGGGTAGGAGGTTTCTTTTTAGAATGATAAAAATGTTATAAAATTGATTGTGGGAATAGTTGCACAACTGTGTGCATATGTCATTGAATCAAACATTTTAAATGGGTCAATTTCAGGGAATGTGAATTACAGCTCAATAAAGTTGTCACCCAAAAAAAGGGGGTGGAGAGAAGACAACTGCTCTTCATCATAACTGAGGTCAGGATGGGATTCAAAAATGGCACATTCTAGCACATTCTAGCACACTGAAATATGCCAGCTGAGTAACTCTATTCAAGTGAGGTGCAAATGACTTAAAGGTTGTGGTATCTTCCTGATGTGGGCCAGATTTCCCTAAAGCAGTATGTAAACATTTTCCTTAAGGAAAAGATTTTCCTAAAGGATTGTAAACATTCTCTTGATGGCACAAGTGATGATTTAAGCTGTAACCACATTTTAATTAACATAAAATTAATTAATTGATGCCTGTATTCTTTTTGTAATGTTGACAAAAAGTTTCTTAAAATATGTTAATTTCAATTAAAAATAAATTACTGTAAAGAAGCAAAAAATACAAATAATGGTACAGTTTGTATGAAGATATACTGAAACTTGCTGGGAACTGCCCTGCCTGGTTTCAGGAGTTGAAACCCCCATGGCTAAGGCTGAATGAGGGGCCTTTGGACCATAAGCCACTAAGAAGACAAAGCTTATCTCCCTGGAAGGAGCGCTGCTTCTGCTCCTTTTTCCATAACTGGCCTTCAATGCTTGATCAGTTAGTCAATGACGGGTAAGATTCCCCAAGGGGGGAATCACCTAAGACAAGCATGATCACATGGAGGTCCCAGGGAAAGACTTGGGGGGCTATGGAGAAAGGGGGTGATGGATCCTCACCCCCCAGCTTTGACAAAGTCTGAGTCCTCAGTCGACAAGAAGTCTCTGAGAATTCTTTGGCTACCTGCCTCCTCTGCCAGGCTTAAGCCTGAAAACAATGACAGAGGGTGGTGCAGCCTTGTGCTGGGAATGGCGGGCATAAGAAAGGGTGATTGGGCATAAGAAAAAGTTCCTAAAACTCCTGTGAAGTCTGCTTTGCTAAGAGTGCTTTCATTCATATAATAAGGGTCCAAGCAGGAAATGAGTATGTCTCCCAAAGTTTCTGCAACCCCCTTTCCTGACAGACTCTGACTCAGACTAAGCCCTTGGATTTCTTTGAAATGTTATTTACTGTTTGATCCTTGCCGCCCTGTATTCCTGTGTATTACAACCCAATAAAAGCCCCTGGAGGAAAGGGCTCCAGGCCTCTGAGAAATTGGCCACCTCTCCTCCCCAAGCAGATCATGTCTTAGTAGTGTTTACTTTCATCTGTGGTAGATAGGGGGACTTGCGGGCAAAGTCATCCCCACAGAAACTCATGAAAATCATCTAAGAGCAGTTGACTTTTGGGAAACTTTGTTACAGAGAAAACTTCTCCAAAAGCTTAGATTATTCCCGAGATTCTCTAACAACAGTGAGCTTTTGGTTACCTAAAGGGGAATTAGCTGTGTGTGGGTAGACAGCTCAATGTCATCTGTTCTCAAACAAGGAGGCCTAAAATGACAACAAATCAATAGTAACTCGCTTCTATATGATGAGCCACATCTCATATATGAATCAGGGATATAGTGAAAATAAAAATAAGGGTAATTGAGCTCAAGGCATTTGGATTTGAATATTTGCTGTGTGACTTACTGGGCACATAACAATATCTTTATGTTTCATTTATAAAATGAAAATACTATAATTTGTTTTAATTGCGTGGCTGTACAGATTAACTAAACAATGGAAGTGATGTATATTACCTGAAATAGAGTAGATAATTAAAGACTAGTTTTCTTCCTTTCACTGTAGGTTATACAATCACATTTCATGGAACAGAGTGGAAGGTTAATTGCCTATGTCATTCTGTGAAGAAAACAACATGTTAAGGCTGTTCCAGGGTTGAAGGGTGAGGCCCTCTGGCCTTTCCGAGTCAAGTGCAGTTATCGGTCAGTCACACTCCAGAGGCAATTAACACATTCTCTGGACAAAATTCACTTTCAAAAGACCTCTGTAACTCTGTCATTCTGATTACTATTCTAGACACCTTGGTCATTAAGTAGAATTTTTGTTGGGTCTGGTGCCTGTATCCTCTCTGTTTAAAGACTGGAATATCATCCAGGGAATTCTTTTGGGGTCCCAGATACTTCCTCCAAGACTAAGCTGATCCTTAGGAGCCTGGTAGTTTGGTACATTTATAGATGGAGCAGAAATGACTTCCCCTTAAGTACCATTGGACCAATCATATATAATAGATAATTGGGTCTTTATTCAGTATACAATGTGGGATAGTGAACAGAGCACCAGCCTTGCAAATTTACATACTTGCATGCACCTGCCAGCTCTCTGTTTTCTTACTTTTATGATTATTATAGTGATTTGTCTCTTAGTCTCAGAGATCTCTTTGGTTGAAAGAGAAGATAAAGGAATAAAAAGAGAGAAAGGAAGAAATGAAGGAAAGAGAAAAAGGGAAGAAAAATGGATGGAGGGGAAAAGGAAGGAACAAAGGAAGGTAGAAAAGAAGAAAGGAAATTAATATTTTTTTCACCAAAATGTTGTGAAAATAAATCAAAGTGAGGTAATATGGGAGATAATTAGAGTAAGCACTTAGTAAATATTTTTGCCTTTTCTCTTCTTCTCTTTTCACTTTTTGACTGATTTTGGAGTTTAACGGCCTTTATTAAACAAGTAATCTATATAGCTTTGAGGCATTCCCTGCTTGGCCAAGAAAGGGTCACTTTCTCACCTCATCATGGGTGAAGGGCTCAGTGGAGAACAGTCAGCATGAGCTTAGAGTGGCAATAATTCAGACAATTAAGAAAAACTGATTCATACACCCAATGCCTGAAGGAAGAGGTCTATGAAGTAGAAAGAGGAAAATTGAGGAACTCCCCTGAAGGAGACAGTTTTAAGCCTGCCATTTGTGGTCAATGAAGTTAATGAGCTGAAACTTCATATTTTAAACTTACATTATCTGTATGTATTATGCAGTTACACCCCATAGCTCCCTTCCACTCCAACAAATTTAGTTGAGCATCAGAACATATTTAAACTACTGGGCCACACAATGATTACATTGAGAAAACTGACCTCAAATTTACTGTGCATGAAAATCACTCAGGAGCGACACTTAAAACATGGACTCCTAGGCCCCATCTTTGGACATTCTGATTCAACACGTCTTGAGTAGAACTTAGGAATCTGCACTGTACCACCTGGGTGACACTGGTGGAGGTTGATCACCCGCAAAGAAGCCAGTGACCTGAAATCCACCCTAGAAAGCGTGGCCTCAGCAAGGAAATAGGGTTAAATGGCAGATGAGTAAATAAAGCTAGTTATGAAAGTCTGATTAGTATAACTTTATTTTTTTCACCCACTTTTATCACTCTCTGCTTAGTCTCCATACCACTGTTTATTTCTTTATTAGTTTGCTCTTTTACCATTTAATAGACTCTGTCACTTGGGTTCTTGAAAACATTATTTTTACCCAGTACCTCACATAATCTGATATATCCTGAAAGGTAACCTTCTTGTATCCATTTCATAATGCCATTCTTAAAAAAAGGGAAATCTTCAAGTTTTGTTAATGATGTTCTTGATTTTTAATGATTGTAAAACTAATTTTAATGATTAAGAATTGAAAATCAGCCTCCTTGACATGGAGTTTAAAGTTCTCTGAAATCTAACCCCTCCTTATTTTCCAGGATAATCCTTCTGCATCCTGTACGGAGTAAGGTTGTGTCCTCTTATAATAACAAGTGCACTCTGAGCAGCCAGTTTTTTATGTCCTCGCTGATCCTCCAGTTACGGGGAAGAAACCTCTTCACATTTCTACCTTGAGGCATGGAAGAGGCTGTATGAGGACTAGGTATCATGATAAAAGGTTAACGATCAGCTCTCTGGGAAAAAAGAAAGGTCTGATTTTTAGCATTTGTCAGTTTTTGCCATGTCAATAATCCCAATATGACTGATTCCAAGCTGCCAGCATCATGGCCCTGAAAGTGGGGTTTGGAATGCTGTGCATAGTCGGTGTCCCTGAGCCTTACTAGGCTAACTCCAGCACACCGCCGGGTTTGGGGGTTAGTCCCTTCTTTGTTCACATATGACAGTGCTTTCTGGCTGTAGGGGACACTCTGCTTTCTTATCTGCAATGGGTGGAGGGGAGACTAGCCTACATGCCAAATTCATCCAGCCCCAGCGCCTGGCTGGCTTCTGCCCTATGACCTTTGTCCTCTGCAATGCTCAGTGTTCCACTAGCAGCTGCTAAAATTGAATTGGTGACTTACATGCCATCTGCTCTCTTAGTACTGTCAAGGCCCAGGGCCCCTGCCCCATCAGCTGAGTTGCCTCAACTCAGCTGTTGCTGGGACCATAGTCTCTGTTTTTAGCCACATGGTCCACTGGCCTTTTGACTCATGCTGGACACCCACAACGGCTTCCCACAGCAGGCCTGCAGTTCCCCACTCAACAAGCTTCCAAGTACTGACTGGTACCAGCAGGGACTCTATCCCTAATCCAAGGAGCTGAGGGAGACTTGGGGGCAGTGCCTCTGACCTTCTCTCTGTGTAGTCTCTCCCCTTATTTCTTTTCTACCACATAGATAGGGTCATGCTAGTCAATGAGATTGTCTAAGAGGACTAGAAAGCTCCCCCTGACAAACGGAGGAGGGGTAACAGTGCTCTGGGGCCTCCTAACTTGTTTGTTTATTTCTAAGATCACCAACATCCCTCTCTCTAAGGTTTCAACTTAGAGTGATTAGCAGAATATATACATATATTTTTTCTCTATCCATCCCTTTTCTGTCTCCCCCGACTTTTATCTTTCTTGTTGAAGGACATCTATTTCCATTTCCTTTTAGGAGATTTCTTCTCTCATAAGTGCTCCCTAAAAATGGAGAAAAAGAAGAGTTTGGCAAAAATAGGTGTATAGTTGTGATACGAATCTATAATCCAATAATTAACAAAACCATAATATAAGAATAAACTGTGTTTCATGTTATCACAACTGTAAATCTACTTTTGCCTATCCCTATATGAGCAAACAAATACACTATTTTCCCCATAGGCATAAAGTGATAGGAATAGCAAACAAAATTACAAAATTTGTAATGACATTGAGTGTTGACTTTAGAAATCACTAGAAAATTTTTTATTCTGAGGCTGGCATATACTTTTGAACATGTTTTATTTGACCAGTGAATAATTGCACTGCATTTGATATTTTGTCAGGCTCCCAGAGTGTCTGCTAGATACCTACACACTTTGCAGACTAGAGTCCCACATTTCACAGGATGAACGGTTATCTCCAGACAAGAGAGCTGTCTCTGTAGTGAAAAGTGGAGAGAAGAATCTGCTATCTTGCTTTCTAATCCTGTGATTTAGCCAAGAGTCTAAGTTCTGAGACTCCAGGGTTTAAAACAGAATTACAGATGGGTCAGCAATTACCATGATGGCAGTTTTCCCAGAAAGAAAACGTGGAGCAACCGGGAATGACTTGTTCCTTAAGGGTCTTAAATATTCCGGGGATAATCTTCTCATTGGGTATCTCTAAATTATTTAAACTCAATCGGCCTACCCCGTGGTCTGTTATCCCCACAGGATTTGAAAACCTGACTATTTCCTTCTCATAAGTGGGTAGGCTTATAGCTTAATGAAAACGACAAGTACCTAAGACATTATGTCTATTATAAACCACATCCATTACAGCACAGGTGGCAAACACAAGGCCCGTGGGCCCAATCCAGCCCTCCACCTTGTTTTATTCTGCCTGGCACCTTGTTTCTACCCATTAGCAGTGCTGAGCTCCTTGCCCCTAGTTAAGGAGTAGTTACATTTATACAGTCCTAAAATTACATTCAGCCCTTTGAAAGCTACTGCAAGGCTGATGAGGCCCTGATGGAAATGAGTTTGACATCCCTGCATTACAGTCACCAAGGCAAGGAAAAGAAGGATGCAAGGAAGAAGTCCAGGCTGCTGGTATAACTAGAAAGCAATTCTCTTCTCTGCCTCTATAACACCCACTAAAGGTTAGGAGTAAACTTGCCCTTGAAGCATTTCACCCTTCTGGTAGCCAATTCTGAGGCCTGTTTCCAGGGTCACTACATGAACATGCTGGGGTTTCACATCCACATGTTAGTGTGACTGATAGCCAGGGATTTTGACTGCCTTTGTCCTTCATGCCTCTAGCTCATTCCTGTCCTGACACACGGGACTTTTTATTATGATGGGAGAAAAAGAGAGGGGGCTGAGGCATGTAGACCTGACTCTGACCATTTTAGGGGCTGACGTTTGATCTAGGGATTCTATATTTCAATGTGGAAGCTCTAAAAGCAGAGTCAAAAGCAGTGTGTGAAATTTGCACTGAGGTTTCCTTCATTTGTGTCTAACCAGTCTGCTAGGTCACACCCACGTAACAGTTGTAATGAAAGAGATATGAGCAGTAAATAAAATCTTTAATGGCATTAAGGTTTCACCACAGGACTCAGTAGACACATGGAAATTCCAGTCACTCAAAACTTTCTAAGTAGAGCTCTCCGGTTGGTATACGTACACATCTTAGGTGGACCGAAGTACCAGTTTCAGGTGTACTTATCTCACTCTGTGGTATTTTTATTTTCTGGTACTGATGCAACAGAAATATAAGCTACTTTTTTCTTTAAAAAATTTTTTTTTATTGATTATAAAAAGCTGTTACAGTTGTTCTATTTCCCCCTTTCATTCCCCTCCACCCTACCCCCCATCCCCACCATTACCCCCCCTTTAGTTTATGACCATGTGTCTCAAGTCCTTTAGGTTCTATATTTCCCATACTATTCTTGCCCCCCCCCATCTATTTTCTACCTACCGTCTATGCTACTTATTTTCTGTACCTTCTCCCCCCTTCTCCTCCTCCCACTCCCCTGTTGCTAACCCTCCATATGATCTCCATTTCTATGGTTTTGCTCCTAATCTAGCTGTCCTTTTAGTTTGCTTTCATTTTAGGTGTGGTTGTTAATAACTGTGAGTTTGTTGTCCTTTCACTGTTCATGTTTCTTTAACTTCTTTTTCTTAGATAAGTCCCTTTAACATTTCATATAATAAGGGCTTGGTGAGATTATTAGTCACTCGATTTCTACTCACAGTAGTTACTGAAACCAGTTCTCTTGCCTTAGGTGGTTATAGCTGCTTTAATACCTTCAAGAAGTAGATTCTCTATTATTCCAAAACTGTCTGCTACCCCTTCCCTATGGTGATTTGAACACAGTATTTGCACATAAACTTTCGCTGAACAAATTAGGTGAAGTGAAGTGAGGAGAAAACTGGCAGAAGGGAAGTTTTTCTTGAGTTCTTAAAACAGAGAGCAATTTGTCCCCTGAATGAGATCATTCTCCCGGAGGCCCCCATGGCTAAGCTCATTAAAAACTCAAAGCCATAAGCACATCATAAACCAGGTAAAAGGTCTCAGTGTGATCCTTGGAATGGTGCTAAAGTAGAAAATCACAAAGGAAGGTTGGGGACAAAGATGAGAAAACTACATCTACCTTGCTCTGTGGATATATTTCTCCAAATTACAGTGGAAAAAAATGCTTTAGAATAGCTGCATAGATAGAAATGTTGTTTTCTTTCAGGAGATGTCCTTATTTATTAATCTTGAAAATTAGAATCACCCTCTCTGTAAAGACTTGTAGAAATGGGATGGCATGATAAAATGTAAAGAAGGAGTGATTATATTTTATTAAAGATAAGATGCACTGAATTCCTCTACTCTCTCATTTCTTATGAGAAAAGGGACAACAACTGGAGCACAGAGTAAATATGGTTACAGATTGTAGTTAAGGGACATCATCGGGACAAAAGGATAATGCGGTGGAGTGGGCATTTTGGATAAAGAAACATCAAAACCAAATAAATTAATGTTTGTGATGAATAGCATCTATTGCATATTGGCAAGAGGGATTAGGTATAGATATTGACTGTATGAGATTATTAAATAAGATATTTCTATGGTTCTTTAATTTAGAGGAAAGTGATATGAATTGTTGTATGTGTTTGTTCTAAACTGTCGGAGGGCTACTTGAACAATTAGCACAAAGAATTTGTTTTTGTTTTGCTTAACTTGAAATTCACTCAGGGCAGTAAAGCAGTGGATATCACCCAAACAGAAAACCTGCAGCCGCCTGGGCCAATATATTATGGTAGAGACATACAATGGGCAGCCCTAAGCCTCGGAGTCAAATGTGGGGAAAGGATTTCTTTGGGAAATTAAGGCAATTAAATGCTCCCACGTATACTTGAAAATTTATATAGAAACACACATGCCCAGGACTGGATACATGCTCAGAAAGTACCTGAGAAAACACGAAGCTTTTGTCTTTGGCTGCTCTCTAGTCTTCACTGCAGCAGAAAATTAAAGCTCAGTAAGGCAGAGTTTTCAGTTGCCCATCTGAGTGGTATGGAAAGAGTGTCCAAAGACAGAGACTATCTGCAAAGTCTGGGAGAGGTGTTTTTAAGCTTCTCATGGTCAAGGAAAATGCTTTGAAAATACTGGCTGAGCACAAGCTAAAAAAACTGGAGCTTTCAGTGACTGCATATGAAAAGAAATACAGCCTTTGCAGAGGTAGATTAGAAATGGTCAGGAATCAAATGAATGACTGGGTACCTAAAAAATTCACAGATTAACATAATTAATGGTGAAGGATTAAAATTTTTCCACCAAAAGATCATCATAAACTAGACAAAGATGACCACTTTAACCACTGGTATTCAACACGAGAAAGACTTCACTTGGTTGCCATCTGGGAATTCCCTGACTGGGAATCAAACCCACAACCTTTTGCTGCATGGGGAAAACACTCCAACACTGAGCCATCCAGCTAGAACCAAAATAGTTTTTGAGGTGTAAGCAAGTTTAGATATTGAGAGGAACTTTTTTGGTGCCACATATATTACATTTCATGATCCAGGTATTTTCTACACAGGTGGGTTTACTGTGAGTAGTTCATGAAGCTATGCCATTCTGATTGTGCATTTTTGTATCTAATATTTTAATTAAAAAATGAAAACGTATACCATGCAATAAAAAATTAAAGTGGCCATTGAGAGTGACTATGTTTTAGTTATAATTCTAATATATTAGAATTGGTTCCAATGTAATACCTTGAATTAAAATAATGAGCTTTTAAAATTTTTTTTAAATTTACTTTTAGAGAGAGGAGAAGAGAGAGAAAAAGAGGAAGAGAAACATTAATGTGTGGTTGTCTCTTGTGTGCCCCCTACTGGGGATCTGGCCACAGCCCAGGCATGTGCCTTGACTGGGAATCGAACCAGCAACCCTTTGGTTTGCAGGCCAGTACTCAATCCACTGAGCCACACCAGCCAGGGCAACAAGCTTATTTTTCAATTGGACATAATAAAAATACTTAAGAGCATATATTGAACTTCAAGTAAATGAACAGTAAATACTTTTTACAGCAGCTACCTTCCCATGGAGAACCTTGAGATATGGCACATCTTATTTTAGCAATAAAAATTTCACCAGAGGTGCAGGTGTAAGCTAGAGGAAACTTCTGCCCTAATCTTACGTTATTGCCTTGGCTGTTTCTCCATTGTTCTTTCCCACTATAATTCTGTCAACATTATGGTGGGGAAATAACTTTCTTCCCCCAAAGATTGGCTTATAAATCTTTCATTCATTTATCTATGCTGATTTTTCCCATTAATGTTTGAGAGTCTAAAGTATGGAGAAGAAGTACTTTTAAAGGATTTTATTTATTTTTAAAGGGGAAGAGAAGGAGAGAGGGAGAGAAATGTCAATGTATGGTTGCCTCTCACGTGTCCCCTTCTGGGAACTGGCCTGCAACCTGGGCATGTGCCCTGACTGAGAATCAAACTGCAATCCTTTGGTTCCCAGGCCCATGCTCAATCCACTGAGCTACACCAGCCAGGTGAGAAGTATTTTTAATTGTACTTTGTTAAATTTATAAAAACTTTGTGATTTGGTATTGCCCTTGACATTTTGGAAAACAGTTCTGTTTTCTGGCAATAGTATAATAAATCCAGAGCCATTCTGATATTTTCTTGGGCAAGTCATGGAATCAGGTGCTTTACAAGGTTCCCATTTATTTTTGTAGTTCTACATATTATGTGGCTTAACCCTATTTTCTTTTCAGGGAGAAGGCTTCATCAACCACTAAGCTTTCTTTTAGTCTGATAATTTACACAAAGGCAATTAAAATCAGTATAGGAGAATATAGAAGATCCCTGCTATTGTGATGTGGAGGACAGAGAAGGTGAGGCATTAACCAGATGTAGAAGGAATATTTGCATTCTAGCAGAATCTTGTAACTAGATACAATTTAATGAGCATAGATTTTGCAAAAGCACTGTGAAATATGGTTTTAAAATATCATTGTTACTAAACCATTGCTATTCCCCTTTCTCCTTTGTTCACTGATACTGGAACACTTACTAATGTAGGAGGATATTAGAAATTAATGACCCTCATAATAAAAATGAATAGATTTGAACTAATCCTATTTGCTGTCAAATCTGTTCTTCAGTATGACCTATGTCTTTTAATTAGTATACCATCTAGCTGTCACTCAGTGTTACAGACTGTGACATTTTTGACTTTCTTCTTTTCTTTTTCTTTTTTTATAACATAGCAGTTGAAGCCAAGTATACCTGGGTTCAAAATCTAGGTTTGCCATTTACTGTCTGTGAACTGGACATATTTACCATCTCACTTTACTATAGTTTCTTTATGTGCAAAATGTGGAATAATAATAGTTTTCATTTTGTTGAGTTGATAGAATTGAATGATAAAATGAATGCATCCAACAACCAGCAAATACATAGTGTTGTAAATATTAATTATTGCTATTATTGCTAAGTACCAATGATTACAGCTTTAAACTTTCTGTTGTAGTTGCACATTTCTCTCTGTTCATGCTAGTCCTGTCCTGATTTAGGTCTAGTTTTTTTTTTTTTTTTTTTTGCTGCCCTGGACTCTTAAGGATGTAATTCAATCTACTAATTTTACCTTTTATTTCTTATGCTGTTCCCTTTAAAAATGGCTTTAAGTTATCCAGAAAATCAGGTTGAATTGTCTTAAAGTAGCTTTGTAGGCTTGTAAAGTTTTGGATGAGTGTTCCTCTTCAATTCTCTTTGGTCTCAGTCTGCTCTTCACTGGTCGTGTGGTCTTGGATCAGCTACTAGACGTGGCATTGAGGTTGCCTACTCTCAAGGTTTATTATCAGAAGCATTTAATTTATTTTCTAGAGGTTAGGTCTTCAAAAGCCCCATTAATTAGCAGAATGGCCTTGGGAAAATCAACAGACTTTCCTGTGCTTTATTTTACTTATCTGTACATCAACAGGTTCTCAAACTTTAGTATGTATTATGAGATCATTTAGAGAACTTATCCCAGAGATTCTGAAATTTTTTTAAAGTAAAATATGACATACAATAAGTGCACAAAATGCATACACATTAGGTGATGATTTTTATTTTTTAGTTACCTATACTGTTGTGTTAATACCATCCAGGTCAAGATGTAAAACATTTCCGGTGCACCTGAAGTTTCCCATGCCTCCCGGTCTGTGCTGTTCCAGAGTCAACCAATATCACTTCTATCATGATTGTTTTTCAGCAGTCTGCTTAGATGATTTTTGGTGTTTCTTTTAGATGCAGTTTATCTGGTTCTTAGTTTTGAATAAGTTCATATTGTGGTCCCCAATATACATATTACTTAGAAATACATTTCCTGTAGTCCCTGTCCCCAGCCCCCTGAGAAATACCAAAGGACTTCCCTCTCCTTTGATTCTTCAACACACTGACTTTTATATCCTTTCTTATTCTTCAACATTATAGTGCCTTCTTTCCAGCTAGGCTAGAAATATGGAATACTAACGTTAGAGGTCAGGTATTTCAATCTTCATCACTTGCAGCAATTTCTTCTGTAACATCCTTGGAAAATGGTCTTATCTCTGCTTGAAATCTTCTAGTATCTGAGAAGTGAACACATCAAATGTTTGAATATTTTTCTATGCTAGAAAATGCTTTTCTATGTTGAGATTTATAAAATATTTTTTGGTTTATTTGCTCATAGTTATACCCTTTAGAATAATAAAGAACACCTGGCTTCTTTTCCTTTCTTTTTCCTTTGCCTTTCAAATATTGTGACTCTTGCCACATATGCCCTAAGTTTTCTTTTTTTTTTCCCCCTTATTAGTATAAATCACGACTCCCAGCACTTTACTGGATCCTGTCATGTCTTTCAAAGACCCAGGTCTGAAGGGTATTACACAATTATGAGTCACAGTAGTCTTTCAGGGGGGAAATTACACTTTATGGTGTAATACAACTGTTGGAGCAATAACGTATAGGTTCTACCCCACTGGGACGGACATACAGAACAGCACAAATGTCTTTCCTCTCCTCAGTACCAGCTTCGTGACATGCAGCCTGTGCAGTTTTCACTGGGCTCATGCCTCATTGGTCCCCACGTCTGGTTTGGTGCTCTGCTGTTGCCTCTTAAAATGCTTAATATATTTTGAACAAAGGGCCCTGTGTTTCATTTTGCACTGGTCTCACAAATTAATCCAGCTGGTTCTGCCTTTCTGGTTGTCTTGCATTTGCTAATGCCTTATATATTTTGATTTTTCTTTCTTACTAACACTTCCTATAACTGCCATTAAGAGTGTATTATATTTTATAGTTCTCTTCATTTATTTGAAAATGCTTTTCCTCAGAGCAACGAAGATAGGTTCAATATTATAATCATGCTCGTGTTGTAGATGAATGACCTAGGGCTTAACGAAATTCAGTGAATTGCCAAGTTTTTATAGCTTTTTAGTAACAAAGCAGGGCCAGAACTAGGTGTCCTGACTTCAGCGTTCTTTGGATAAGTACTGCCTGCCCTTCTCCTGAAATAGTGCTGCATTGCAGATGCCCAGGGTTCAAGTTAGATACTTTAATTTTGTTAACTTTCCATGTTCCTGTAGTTCTCCATTTTGTTCACTTTCTAAGCACCATGCTTTGACTTGATACAAGGTATTGCTGACTCGTGTTTAGTCTAGAATTCCCTCTATTTGCTCTTCAGGTCACTTACCCATAATCGCTTAGTCCTTTCTTATCAAATAATTGAAGCTTATTTTTCTACTTGTAGTTATTTACCCTGAGTTTGCATTTTTTTAAAAAAGTAATCTCAGGTTAATTTTGAAAGAATTTCAATGCAATCTCACTTTTTCCTCCCTTGATTCTGATTCTGATGTGTAGTTAATCTCCAGAACATTAAGGATATTCTAGTAATTGAAAGTAAATCTCCATGGGTTTTTTTTTTATAGTGTTCATCTAAGTTGTGAAGGAAGTTAAACTACTTTAAGCTGCTAGGATATGCCTTATTTGACCAAAAAGAAATCCAAAGCAATTTTATAAAAATGTAACTTCATTTGCAACTGTATTAGTCAGGTGATAGGAAATGAAGGATATAATGTAACAAGGTTATAATGACCATCTTAATATGGCAAAGCTGATAGTGGCTTGAAGCCTCACGTCGGTGTTGTGTCTGCATCCTCCCCAGACTGACCTCAGCCTGAGGGCTGTGAGACCCCACAAAAAACCACGCAGTTCAAGTCTTTGTCTTCTGGTGGTGAATCGGACTCCAGCTCTTTTTCTTGGACAGCCCTGGTTGAGATATACTGTGCTTTGCCATGAAGAATGCTTACCCACCTTTTGTGTGCATTATACACAGGACTATTATTGCAGTCATTATATCCATGTATAATATATATGCTTATTTTTTCCTCATAAAATTTGGGCAAAAAAACTATACATTATACATGGCAAAATATGATTCATTTCATACGCATTGCTTGCAACTGAGGTAGTTTAACAATTTATTTCCTAATGATAGCTTATTGATAACAAAGCAGGGCCAGAACTAGGTATCTTGACTTCAGCATTCTTTGGGTAAGGACTTCTTGCCCTTCTCCTGAAATAGTCCTTATATCTATCTTTAATGCTGCCTGTTGAGACACTACCACTTTAGACACATATCACTGACCTGGAAATAAATTTAACTGGTAATTTCTACCCTAGTTCATGACACCACCATTTTTCTCACTGAAGAGTTAAAGAACCTGGTCACTCCCCTTGTTCCCTCCCTTTCCTTTACTTCACATCCAATCAAACAACTAAGCCCTGTGGCTTCCATCTCCAGATATATCCAAATGATTTCTGCTTTCCATTACACAGGCACACCTACACAATGACCACCATGTATACATGCTACACACTACACCTACACACTAAAACTCAAGTCAGCACTGCTTCTCACCTGGTCTGTGTGAAAACTCTTAACTGATCTCTGTTGGCCTGTTTATAAGCCTTTGTATACAGAGCAGTTGAGATTAGACTTAATAATGCAAATCAGACCATGTCATTCTTTGATTACAACTCCACCCTAATTCTGTCTTTTTTAAAAATAGAACATGCCATCTATATATTTCTCCCCTGTTTATATTGTTTTCCTCTTTCTCCTTCCACTTCTAAACTAGAATGAATAGAAGGGGCTTCCTATCCCAGTCCTCATTCATCTCCCCATATTTATAAGGAGAGTATTGGCACCCACTAGGTGCTGAAACATTATTCACTGAATAAATAAGTGAATGTGCAAGCCAGGGCTGAAATATAGCCCATCCCTCTTTATTTCAGATACTCTCTCCAATATTCCAGTGCTAAGTCCATGCTTTGGCAAACCACAGGCTTCCCTGGAGTTGGATCTCAGGGCTTATGCCTCCTCAGCTTATCCCTTTGGTTTCACTGTAGCCAAAGACCACACTCTGATCAGGGTCTAGTACCCTTCTTTCTTCCCTACTGCCTTTTCAATATATCTTCAGCTCTACAATTCTAGGAACAATTATTCCTTCTATCTGAATTTAGCCTTTGAGTAGTCATGCCTTTCTGTCTTTCCTTTTCTATATTTAATGTTAACTAGGCTGTCACTCCTGGCTTCATTGCTTTTGCTGCTTCCTTGAGCCAATTAATATTTACATATGTCATATACTCTTTAACCCCTGTAGAGTTCAATGGATACTAGGTATTCGGAAAGTGCTTGGAGTGACTAAGCCAAATGAGTGCCTTCTTCTGATCACATCACATATTCAGGACACGTGTTTCCCCCACACTGAGATTTGCACCGCTTCATTGCTTACAGATGAACACTTGTTTCATAAAAGAAGTCTGTATGTTTTGATGTGTCCATCTATGAATCTATAATGAGAATATCATTGCTCAGCATCCAGATAAAAAATGAGTTATATGTGATATATTCCCAACTGTTCTCTGACAACTAAAACTTAGTTGTTCACTTAGAAGTGAAGAAAGATTGCAATAAGCATCTGGCAAAAACAATCCTAATGGCAGAGATGGGATGTTGAGCATAACTTTGGCTGGCATTTTCTGGATTTTTAAATGCTCGGTTGCAACTGTCACTTCCTTAAGATTTCATGAAGATTAATAATGTAAGAAAAAGGCCATCTTTCATGTAACTGAACACAGTGACTGTCAAAATAGGGAAAGAAAATAAATTTGTCTCCCTGTATGTTCACCTCTAATTTTCTTTTTCTTTTCTTCTTTAAAAATCTTCATTCTGCTATTTGTCAATTATATATCATTAAGCTAGAAAAATTGCATTCCTATTACCATTATATCATGGTAATAACAATATAATAATAATATATATATGCAGATATGGAGATACCTATACATATATGTTTATGCATATGTATAATATTTGATAGGGTAATTTTGATAACCAATGTGAATAAATGATCTGAACTAGTAAATTTCATAGTAGGCACTCAATAAACATTAGCTTTTGTTATTGCTATATTATTTCTATGAATAATTAATACTTTGATATAGATGAGGAAGGCTGACTTCAGTATGACGGTGTGGGAACCTGAACTGTCCCCACTCTCCAGTGAAACAAATGAAAACTATAAGAAAAACAACTGGTTGAAAAGCTCTGCAAAATGATTCTAAAGGCAAAAAGTAAATAAACATCTACTCAAAAGCATTTATGAAATGTTGGTAAGAAAAGAGTCTGATGTTTGAATCAGAACCACTTTTTCATAGTTCACATAGTGTTACTATATGACTCAATTCCATTTCTGGGTGTATATGCAAGAGAAATGAAAACAATATCTATATAAAAACTTGTTATAAAACTTGTGCAAGATTTATAAGCTTTATTTATAATAGATCAAATGCAGACATAGCCCAAATGTTCATCAACTGAAAAGTAAATAAAAAGATTTGGCATACCCAAATCTGTTTGGAATATTATTTTGTCATAAAAAGAAATGAAGTACTACCAAAGCCAAAGACACTACAAGAAAAGTGTAAACCAATGATTGACATATGAATATCGATGCAAAAATCCTCAACAATACCAACAGACAAAATTAAAAGAATAGCATATTAAAAGAACTATACACCATGACCAAGTGATATTAAACATTGACAATATAATATATCATATTAAGAGAATGAAGAAACAAAAATAATGTTTATTGATGCAGGAAGAATATTTGACAAAATTAGATACATTTTAATAATAAAAAGACTCAACAAATGAGAAATAGGAAGAAATCAACTCAATATAATAAGAGCCACATGTGAAAATTCCAGCGAACATCATACTCAGTAGCAAAAACTGAAAGCATTCCTGTAAATCAGGAAAAAGACAAAAATGCCCGCTGTCATCACTTCTACTCAACATAATATTGGAAATCTCATCTAGAGCAATTACACTGTAGACATAAAATATACCAAAATTGGAAAGGAATAAGTAAAAATATCTCTGTAGATGACATGACCTTGTATATGAGGTCTGTCTGGAAAAAAGTCATTGATGTAACCCGGAAATCAAGGAGAGTGGCCTGGAATGTGCATGTGTGAACAACAGCTTCCCTGTTCCAGTCTGTGGGGGTGGTAGACACCACTGAGTGAGCATGTGTACCGTGTGACTGTCACATTCAAAATGACTGAGTGAGTAGAGTAATAAGTCTGCATCAAATTTTGCATTCAGCTTTAATATTTCCCCATGGAAACTATTTGGATGATTCAGAAGACTGAAGCTGCGGGCAACTGGTGATTGGCAGCTTCATCACCACAATGCACCCACTCATACATCATGTCATCTGTGGAATTTTTTGATGAAACATCAAATCACCTAGGTGACTTAGCCCCACTACATCCCAGATTTGGTGCTCTGTTGCTTCTGGCTTTTCCCAAAACTAAAATCACCTTTGAAAGGTAAGAGGTTTTGGACCACTGATGAGATTCAAGAAAATATGACTAGGCAGCTGATGGTAATTGGGAGAACTGTGCGAGGTCCCCAGGTGCCAACTTTGAAGGGGAATGAAATGTCATTGTCTTTTGTACAATGTTTCGTGTATCTTGTGTCTTATATCTTCTTAAAAGAAGTGTCTCTAATTTTCATGTTATGTGGCTAGATACCTTCTGGACAGACCTTGTATATAAAACCCTAAAGATTTCACGAGAATTTGTTAGAACAAAAAAACAAACTCAGCAAAGAGGCAGGACACAAATTCAACAAACAAAAATTAGTTATTCTATAAATAACACTGAACAACTCAAAAAAGAAATTAGCAAAACAATTGCATTTATAATAGAATAAAAAAGAATGAAATACTTAAAAATTAGCTAAGGAGGTGAAAGACTTGTACAATGAAAACTATAAAACATTTGTTAAATAAATTAAAGAAAAAGAGATAAATGAAAAGGCATCCCTTTTCATGTATTTGAAGATTTACTATTTTTAACATGTCAGTAATGCTCAAGTGGTCTATAGCTTAATGTAATCCTTCTGATAATCCCTATAATTTTTTTTCAGAAGTAAAATTCTGAAATTCATAAGGAATCTCAGGAGACCCCAAATAACATTAAGAATTTTTAAAAAGAAGAATAAAACTAGACCTCTCACACTTTCTGATTTCAAAACTTACTACAAAGCTACAACTATAAAAACAACATGATACTTGCATAAAGACAAACAGATACCAATGGAATAAAATATAGAGTCCAGAAATTAACCATCGCATGTAAGGTCAAATCATTTTTGATGAGTGCCAATTGTGTTGAGACAGCTGGATTTTGACACGTAGGAGAATAAAGTTAGACTCTTACCTGACCCCCCTCCCCGCAAAAATTAACTAAAAAATTAAACTATGACCTAAGTATGAGATTTAAAACTATAAAACCCTTAAAGATAACATAGAATGAAAACTTTACAATATTGGATTTGGCATTGACTTCCTGAGGATGACATCAACAACACAAGAAACAAACAAAAAATGGGCAAATTGAATATCATAAAATTTTTAAGATTTATGCATAAAAAGACACTATAAACAGAATAAAAATACAACCCACAGGAAAATATACTTGCAAATCCTATATCTGATAAGAGATAAATACCAAGAACATGTAGAAATCTTCTACAACTCAATATTAAAAAAAAAGCAAGAGGACTTCCACCAAGATGGAGGCGTAGGTGAAAACACTACACCTTCTTGCACAACCAAGTTTAAAAACAACAAAGTTTTAGCAACAAAAATGCAAACCACAGAAAATTGAACTATACAGAAGTCCGACTACAACAGACCGTTTAGCCAGACCAGTAAGAGGGGCAGAGCCAGCAGCGGAGCTGGGTCGGGCAGGAAAGATCCACCTGACTGACCTGGGTGCACAGCCCAGGTGTGCAGGCAGCTGTAGGTGGATCCCAGATGTGGAGTAGCAGCGGGCAGACCCACTGAGGGCTGACCGTGGTCACACATTAGTGCGCAGATAAACTGGTGAAGGAGCAAGCAGTGAGATAGACTGTGCAAGCCCCAGCGGTGGGAAGCAGCAGAGGGGACAGCTATTGTTCCTCTCTGACCCTGCCCCCACATACAATGTCATAAACACCAGTGACCTGGGTGGCCCAACCCTGGTGAACACCTGAGGCTCAGCTCCTCATATGTAACAGGCACGAACAGAACAAAACATTATAGCTCAAGAAGAAAAAGCCCCAGAGCCCATAACTCTAAGCGACAAAGAAATAGCCAAACTTTCAGTGCACAGTTCAAACACTGGAGATCAGGATGCTCGCAGAACTGGTTGATTTTAGTCACAAATTAGAGGAACATATGAAGGCTAAACTAATTGAAATTAAAGGAAATACACAGGAAACAAATAGTAATGGGAAGGAAACTGGGACTCAAATCAAGGGAGTGTACCAGAAAGAAGAAACAATGACCAAACAGAAAAGGATGAAGAAACAAAAATTCAAAAAAAATGAGGAGCGGCTTAGGAACTTCCAGGACATCTTTAAATGTTCCAACATCCGAATTATAGGGGTACCAGAAGGGGAAGAGGAACAGCCATAAGTGGAAAACTTATTTGAATGAAAAATAGAATTTCCCCAATCTGGCAAAGGAAACAGACTTCTAGGAAATCCAGGAAGCTCAGAGAGTCCCAAAGAAGTTCGACCCAAGAAGGAACACATCAAGGCATATCATAATTACATTAGCCAAGATTAAAATGGAGAGAATCCTACAAGCAGCAAGAGATAAAGAGACAGTAAGTAACCTACCAAGGAGTTCCCATCAGACTCTCAGCAGATTTCTCAAAAGTGATTTTACAGGTAAGAAGGGGCTGGAAAGAAGTATTCCAAGTCATGAAATCCAAAGACTTACAACCAAGATTTCTCTATCCAGCAAAGCTTTCATTTGGAATGGAAGGGCAGATAAAGTGCTTCGCAGATAAAATCAAATTCAAGGAGTTCATCATCACCAAGCCCTTATTATATGAAATGTTAAAGGGACTTACCTAAGAAAAAGAAGATAAAAAAGATGAACAGTGAAAGGACAGCAAACTCACAGTTATTAACAACCACACCAAAAACAAAAGCAAACTAAGAGGACAGCTAGATCAGGAGCAGAACCATAGAAATGAAGATCACATGGAGGGTTAGCAACAGGGGAGTGGGAGAAGGAGAAGGGGGGAGAAGGTACAGAAAATAAGTAGCATAGATGGTAGGTAGAAAATAGCTAGGGGGGAGAGCAAGAATAGTAGGGGAAATATAGAATCTAAAGAACTTGAGACACGTGGTCATAAACTAAAGGGGGGATGGTGGGGGAGGGGTGCGTAGGGTGGAGGGGAATGAAGGGGGGAAATAGAACAACTGTAATGGTATAATCAATAAAATATATTTAGAAAAAACAAAGAGAAAGGATTTGCAAATGAGCAAAGGACATAAATAGACATTTCTCCAAAGAAGATAAAAAATAATTGATAAGCATATAAAAATGCTTAACATCAATAATCATTATGGAAATATTGTGGGGGCGACTTTGCCCTCAAGTCCCCCCGTCTGCCACAGGTAAAAGTAAACACTACCAAGACATGATCTGCTTGGGGAGGAGAGGTGGCCAGTTTCTCAGAGGAAAAAGGCCTTGAGCCCCTTCCTCCAGGGGCTTTTACTGGGTTGTAATCCACAGGAATACAGGGCAGCAAGGATCAAACAGTAGATAACATTTCAAAGAAATCTGAGGGCTTAGTCTGAGTCAGTCTGTCAGGAAGGGGGTCTGCAGAAACTTTAGGGTTTCCTGCTTGGACCCTTAACATATGAATGAAAGCACTGTTAGCACAGCAGGTTTCACAGGATTTTTAGGAATTCTTATGCCAGATTTCCCAGGATCCGGATTCGCTCTAGCAAGGCAAGCAGCTGCACCCTGCCCCCTGCCCCATCAAGTTTTCAGGCTTAAGTGAATTAAAGCTAGGAAGTGCTTCTCCCAGAGGACATGCGGACTTGGGCTATGTCACATCGCCCAGGGGGCAAGGGTCTATTGCTCACTCTTTGTTGCACCACCCCCCCCCCCAGTCCTTCCATGATGGCCAAGTGATCGAGTCTGGCTTAGGTTGCCCCTTGCTGTGAGGAGTCTTATCTGACTCTGACTTCCAAACAAGCTTTGGGGGCAGGGAGAGGAAACTGAGGCAGCCTTTGCTACCAGAGACAGGCTTTGTCTCCTGTGGTTTGCATTCCGAAGACTGCTCACTCATCCTTAGCCATGACAGCCAGTTACAATTCCTGAAACCAAGCAGAGTGGTCCCCAGCAAAATATAAGTGAAACTACAATGAGATACTACCTCATATCTATGAGATGGCTACTATAAAACACACACAGAAAACATGTTTTGGTGGGGATGTGGAGAAATTGGAAAACTTGTGGCAATGTGAAATGATGCAGCTGCTATTGAAAACAGTATGGTGCTCTCTCCAAAAATCAGAAGTAGGATTACAATTTAATCCAGCAATTCCTCTTCTGAGTTATTTCAACTCAAAGGCATTGAAATCGGAGTTTGAATGTGAAAAAGTATTTGTACACCTATCTACATAGCAGCATTATTCACAATAGCTAAAATGTGGAAGTGAACCAAATGTCCATCAAAAAATGAATGGCTCTTCAAAATGTCATCTATAAATAGAGTGAAATAAAAAGGAAAGAAGGAAGATTCACTACAATATGAATGAATCTTGAGGACATTATGCTAGTGACATAAGTCAGTCACGAAAAGACAAACACTGTGTGATTCCACTTACAGGAGGCACTTAGAATAGTCAAAATCAGAGAGAAGGTAGAGTGGAGCCAGGAATAAGGGGGAAAGGGAGTTATTTTTTAATGGTTAAAGTGCTTCAGTTTTGTAAAATGACTAGAGTTCTGGAGATAAATGGTGATGATGGTTGAACGACAATATGAATGTACTTAATACCACTAAATTGTACACTTAAACATGTTTAAGATAGTATATTTTTGTTATGTGTATTTTTACCACAACAAAAAAATTGAAAGAAAATATTGACTAAATCATGCTACAACTGGGACTAAGCTTGAAATACTATGCTAAGTAAAAGCTAGTCACCAAAGACCACAGATTACATGATTCTGTTTGTGTGACATTTCCAAGACAAAGAAATCAATATAGATAGTAGATTAGTGTTTGCCTATGGCTGGAGAGAAAGATGGGAAATAGGGGATTGATACAGGGTGCAGCCAAGGGGCGGGGGGCAAAAAAAGATTTGAAATGGTGTCTGGAATTCAAAGTGTATAGGAATATTGGAGAAACATATAAGATGTCCTCCCCCTCCCCCACCCAGGGGGAAGAGACAAATAGAGCCAGGGCCATTGAGAGCTGTTTTGCATAGCAACAGTTTTGTAGCTAACCTCTGGAATGATTATTTAACATATTTATAACCTTTAACTGGTTTCATAGATATGTTAAATAGCTGTGGCCAAGTTTTGAGCCAGGAAGAGGGGAGTGGCTCTACCCAGGATGTAACTAGGGGCAGGTCCCCTGAGTTATAGAGCGCCTGTGTGAGAGCTTGGAAAGGATGGGCTCTGGGACATAAGAAGGGAGTAACCCAGACCTGGCAGCTATTGAAGGGAGAGCCATGAGGTTTGGGGCAGAGTGAGGACCACTGCAGTCTTGTAGGGGAGAGCCACACAGTTTCAGCAGAGTGAGGACCCCCTGTTGGTGGGGTGAAAGAGGGAGCCACATGGTTTTGGCAGAGTGCGGATCCCCTCTTTCCCAGGTGAAAGGGAAAACCATGCAGCTTTGCCAGAATGGAGATCCCTGCAGCCAGGTACAGAAGAGAGCCACATGCTTTTGGTGGAGTGTGAACCCCTGCAGCTTTGGTAGAAGAGGTCCACGCGGTTTTGGGGTGCCCCCTTTGGCTGCGTGGCCTATTGCCCCCCCCCCAGACCTCTTGTTCAGTAACAGGATGATAGCTAAATCGTAGGGAAATAGGGATGAGGTAGCTAAAGGGTATTTCCTTTTAATATGCAAATCATTGTGGCAAACTGTAAGTAACATAAAATTTACCATTTTAGCCATTTTACAAGTGTACACTTTATGGCATGAGGTACATTCACAGTATTATGATATCATTGTCATTAATCATTTCCAGAGTTTTTCATCATCCAAATTAGAACCTTTATACCCATTAAACAATAACCCTCATTCCTTTTTCCCCCTCAGCCTCTATTTTACTTTCTGTCTCTATAAATTTGACTTTTCTGGGTACCTTAAAAAATTAAAATCACACAATATTTGTCCTTTTATTGCTGGTCTTTCACTTAGCAAAATATTTTCTAGGTTCATTCATTTTGTACCATGTGTTATAGTTTCATTTCTTTTTAATCCTAAATAATATTCCATTGCATATATATATGTATATATATATGCAGAAATGCATGCAGAAATATATATATATTTCATTTTATTTATCTATTCATCTATTGATGACATTGGCTTTTGGGTTTTTTCTATCTTTTGGATATTGTGGAAAATGCTGTATCGTGAAATACATTAGCACATGAGTATTTATTTGAGTTCTTGCTTTTCATTTTTTTAGTTATATACCAAGGAGTAGAATTGCTGGATCACATGGTAATTCTTTCTTTCCAATCTGTTTACACTTTATTGCTTTTCACTGTCTTACTGCATTAGCTATGACTTCTAGTACAGTGTCCAATAGTGTGCGGATAGTGGACTTTCTTATCTTATTCCTAATCTTAGTGAGAAGGTACACAGTTTATCATTAAGTTTGATGTTAATTATAGGTTTTCCTTAAATGTTGCTTGTCAAGTTGAGGAATTATCTGTATTACTAGTTTGCTAAGTGGGTGTTGGATTTTTTTGTAAATGCCATTTCTGCATCTATTGACATGAGCACATGATGCTTTTTGTTTAGTGTGCTGATGTGTCAGTTTATATTAGTTGACTTTTAAAGATTGGACCAACCTTGCATACCTGAAATAAATCCATCGTTATACATTGTTGAATTTGATTTGCTAATACTTTTTTGAGGATTTATGCATCAATATTTATGAGAGGTATTGGTCTGTAGTTTTAATTTCTTGTACCCTAATGGTGAAATTCTGTCTCAGCTCTGTTTTCCGCTCTACATTGTGCTTCCATTTTCTAATTTAAATGGAATACTAATGTTTCTTCTTTCTAATATACATGACAATGGTGAGTATTAATGTAATAATGTTTGTGAAAATGCCTTGGAAACTGTAAATGTTGTGAATTATTTTTAAAACCACAGGCCATTTCCTTTTCCTCTCTCCTAATGGTGATAGCGGATCAGTGGGCATTCCTGGTTTTCTCTTCCTCAAGAGCTCTCTCCCTGTACAGCTGTGTGTAGTGTGTGTTTACATGAAGAAAGAAAGGTACTGAAAGTGAAGTGTTATCATAGGGCTAGCAGAAACAGCATGCTATTGTTTATTCCCAGTTCTTAAATCTTCACATTGAGTTTTTCCATTCTACCACACAGTTAAAAATGTTTCCCAGACACTACTCTTTGCAGTTATAATTCTTTCCATTTTACTGGCATCCAGATCCACTGTGTCTTTGTGCCAATCTGGAACACACACTGGGGACTTTTTCATTTGTGGCACCTTCCTGTTCATGACTTTGGATGGTTTCCTTTTCCCAGCACATGCAGCTAATTTTGTCATTAACATTTCAGGAAACATTTTTAGTGAAATACAATTTAGAAAATTTTGTTGTTCTTAGTTATTCTTTTCTCCCAAATTTGAAAAGAAATCACTATTAAATTACCCAAATCACATTTACCCTGTTTAAACTCCCTCAGCTGTAGTCATTATTCTGCCAAACTCTCTATTTCTACCCTCTTAGATAAAAATTATACCTGTTTGGAGCAACAGTGGGGGAAAACTGAAGCATGATAGATTCAGAGAAAAGAATTCCGTGAGGCACAATGAGAACTCCTTCCCTTAGTGCTCAGTGTGCACTTCTGCAGTGTTGGCCCTTGTAGTTGTCACTGTGTGAATCCATATTGCCCTGACACAAATTTGCCATCGTACTTAACAATCAATATAAGCTGGTTGGTTGATAAAAATTACTTCATTTAACTGAAATTGTAGATGAAGAATATGTTCTTTTTTTAAAGCTACAATTTTATAAATTTTTACTATGTGCTAGGTACTCTGTTAAGCACATGATATGCTTTATCTCATTCAATTCTCTCCTTGCCCAACCACATGATGACGTAGTGACCATTATTATAGTCAATTTAACAGAAATGAAACACACTGAAATATGTGAAGACATAGTTAGGTTTCCACATTGACTGTTAATTCTATTAAGCATTAATTAATTTAGGGCTTCTGGCCAAGAGGAGGCATGGGTAGATACACTTTCCCTCCTTGCACAACCAAAATAATGACAATAACAAATTTAAAAACAAAAATAACCAGAACTACCCCAAAATCAAACTGTATGGAAGTCCAACAACTGAGGAGTTAAAGAAGAAACATTCAAACTGGTAGGAAGGGCAGAGAGGACGTGTGGCAAGTTGGGAGCTGGAGGGCCAGGTAGACAAGGTAGTGACTGACAGCTTATGTGGTCCCACATTTGTGTGCAGATAAACTGGGAGGAACAACTGGGGAGCAAGACAGATTGTGCAATCCAGTTTCAGGGTAGGGAAATAAAGCCTCAAAACCTTTGACCATAAAATTCTGTGGGGGTTGCACTGGCAGGAGAAACTCCCAACTTCACAGGAGAGTTTGCTGGAGAGATCCACAGGGTCCTAGAATGTACACAAACCCACCCACCAGGAAACCAGCACCAGAAAGGCCCAATTGACTTGTGGGTAGCAGGGGAAATGACTGAAAGCTGGCTGAGAGCTGAGCAGTGACATTGTTCTGTCTCAGATTCTTTCTCCACATACAGCACCACAACACATGGAAGTGGGTTGCCCTACATTGATAAATACCTAAGGCTCTGCCCCTTACAACATAACAGGCCTGTCAAGACAAAAAAAATATGGCCCAAATAAAAGAACAGATCAAAGCTCCAAAAATAGAACTAAGTGATGAAGAGATAGCTAACTATCTGATACAGAGTTCAAAACACTGGTAATAAGGATTATTATTCCACAGAAATGGTTGAGTATGGTCACAAAATAATGGTACTATCTGATACAGAGTTCAAAACACTGGTAATAAGGATTATTATTCCACAGAAATGGTTGAGTATGGTCACAAAATAATGGAGGAAAAGGTGAAGGCTATGCAAAGTGAAATAAAGAAAATTACACAGGGAACCAATAGTGAAAGGAAGGAAACTGGGACTCAAATTAATGATTTGGAGTAGGAAGAAGAAATAAACATTCAATCAGAACAGAATGAAAAAACAAGAATTCAAAAAAACAAGGAAAGGCTTAGGATCCTGTGGGACAACTTTAAACATTCCAACATCTGAATCATAGGGGTGCCAGAAGGAGAAGAAGAAAAGCAAGAAATTAAAAACTTATTTGAAAAAATAATGAAGGAGAACGTCCCCAATTTGGTGAAGGATATAGACTTCCAGGAAGTCCAGGGAGCTCAGAGAGTCCCAAAGAAGTTGGGTGAAAGGAAGCACACATCAAGGAACATCATAATTATATTACCCAAAATTAAAGATAAGGAGAGAATCTTAAAAGCAGCTAGAGAAAAGGAGACAGTTACCTACAAAGGAGTGCCCATAAGACTGTCAGCTGATTTCTCAAAAGAAACATTGCAGGCAAGAAGGGGCTGGAAAGAAGTATTCAGTCATGAAAAGCAAGGACCTACATCCAAGATTACTCTATCCAGCAAAACTATCATTTAGAATGGAAGGGCAGATAAAGTGCTTCCCAGATAAAGTAAAGTTAAGGGAGTTCACTATCAGCAAGTCCTTATTTCATGAAATGTTAAAAGACTTATCTAAGCAAAAGATAATAACTATGAAAAGTGAAATGACAACAAACTCACTAGTATTAACAACTGAACCTAAAAAACAAAAACTAAGCAAACAACTAGAACAAGAACAGATTCACAGAAATACAGATCTCATGTAGGGTTATCGGTGGGGATGGGGAGGGGGGTGAATGGGGGAAAAGGTACAGGGAGTAAAAATCATAAATGGGAGGTGCAAAATCAATAGGGGGAGGTTAAGAATAGTATAGGAAATGGAGAAGCCAAAGAAATTATATGTATGACCCATGGACATGAAGTAAGGGAGGGGAATGCTGGTGGGAAGGGGATGGTACAGGGTGGAAGGGAATAAAAGGTGGAAAATAGGGTAACTGTAATAATATAATCAATAAAATATACTTTAAAAAGCATTAATTTAGTCTCAATTAATGGAATACATTGGAACATGTATTTTACTTCATCAGGTTAACTTTCCCAATATAAAAGTAACCAGCAATTATTAAGCATTTATAGTGTACAAGGCAATATGATGTGATTTACATAATTATTTTATTTAACTTTATTATTTGAGAGGTATATTATTAATATCTCTCTTTCATGGATGAGAAAGATGAAGCTAAAAATGTTGAAGGGCTGTGGCTGGTGTAGCTCAGTGCATTGAGTGTGGGCCTGCAAACCAAAGGATTGTGGTTCGATTCCCAGTCAGGGAACAGGCCTGGGTTGCAGACCAGTTCCCAGCAGGGGACAAATGAGAGGCAACCATACATTGATATTTCTCTCCCTCTCTCCTTCCCTTCCCCTCTAAAGATAAATAAATAAAAATCTTTTAAAAAATGTTGAAGGGACAAGCCCGAGATTAAAGAGATAATGGTGGAGCTGCACTTTGCAATTGGAACTGAATACTTAGCCTACGTGGTACAGTGTTCTAGACCTACTGCATAGCTCACCAGTGAATCAAGCCCCCTGGCAAAAGTCACCTTCTACCCCTCAGCTTCTCCTGGAACATCATCGAGTTCCCTTTCTTTTCTGGATGAGGCAAGAACCATAAGATTGCCACCAGATTTTTGGCTTCCATGGCCTCTAGGCCAATGATGAAAATGTCTCCTAGCCAAAAAATTATTCTAAATATAAATTCGTATCCTGTTCTATTTTTAAACATTATAATGTAAATGTTTTAATGTTATTATAAAGTCTCAATAAGCATACTTTTCTGATTAATTTTTAAATTGTTTGAACATACTATAATTTAATGATCCATTTCTTATTATTCACTATTTTTCTTTTATTTATCATAATGCTGTACAGTACCTTTTTTTACATGGAACTTCCCCCACACCTCCTACTTATGTATAATGAATAAGGAATGAACCTAGAAATAAATTTTGGGGCTTGACAACTTTAAGTCTCTTGAAACACATTACCAAATTGCCTTGTGAGAGTTTTATACCAATTTATACCACTCCATCAGGCTCATCATACCCTCATATTGGGTATAGAATTAAAATAAGAGAAGCCTTTGCTAACTTTATGAGTGAAAAACTCTATTACATTATAATTTGTACTTGTTTGATTATGAAGTGAAATAATTTTCCAATATTAGCAGCAACTGAATCTCCTTATTTGGTAATTTTCAGTTCCTGTTTTTTCCCCCCCTGCTATGAGATTTTACTGTTTTGTTTGTTTATCTTACTTATTGGGAACTCAAATTTTGCTATATTTATTGTAAAAGTTATTCCAGTTCTTTCCCCTGTCAGGAGGAAGAACGGAAGGAAGTATGTTGCTGAACCAAGGGAGGAGAGCCCTTCAACAAAGAAAGGGTGAAAGGAGTTTTCGATGCAACAAAGGGACCCAGCAAGGTAAGGCTGAGTAGTACTCATGTTTTTGTCAAACACTGTAATGTATGGTGACCAGACTTATATTTTGCTTTAGATAAGGTGGACAATAATTTACTATCATGCATTCGAAATAAAATGGTATATCACTAAAAAAAAAAAAACAACCCAAAACACGAACCTATTTGGGAATGGTTAACCAATAAATAAGAATATCACATATTTAATACCACATTGGTAAGGAACCCCCCCACCCCGTCCAAAAGAGGACACTGAGGTGCTCACTCTCTTGCTTAAAATAGTCCAAATGGAAATACAGTTGATCCTTGAACAACATGGGTTTGAACTGCAGGGGTCCACTTATATGCAGATTTTCCCCCAATAACTACAATAAATGTATTTTTCCTTATGATTTTCTTAATCATGTTTTATTTTACCTAGATTGCTTTATCATAAGACTAGAGTATATAATACATACAATATACAAAGTATATGTTAATCTATGTTCTGTTTAGGTCATTTAAAATAATTTTTCTATTAAATTTATTGGGGTGACTTTGGTTAATAAGATCATATAGGTTTCAAGTGTACATTTCTGATACATCATCTGTATATTGCACTGTGTGCCCACCACCCAAAGTCAAACCACCTTCCATCACCATACATTAGGCTCCCTTGCTCTGCACAGAAAGTGAAACTGAGAACAAAACAAAAAGGCCACCTACAGAACCGGAGATGATATTTGCCAACAAAAGCTCCAACAAAGAGTTAATATCAAAAATATATAAAGAATTCATGAAGCTCAACACCATACAAACAATCAAATTAAAAAATGGGCAGAGATTCTGAAGAGACACCTCGCCCAAGAAGGCATATGAACAGCCAACAGATTCGTGAAACGATGCTCAACTTCACTACTGTTAGGGAAATGTAAATCAAAACTACAATGAGATACCACCTCATCCCTGTTAGAGTGGTTATTATCAACAAGACACGTATACGTAGGAACAAGTGTTGGAGAGGTTGCAAAGAAAAGGGAACCCTCATTCACTGCTGGTGGGAATGTAGACTGGTACAATGACTATGGAAAACAGTCTGGTGGTTCCTCAGAAAGTTAGGAATAGTTACCATATAATCCAGCAATCCTGGGTATCTACCCAAAAACCTCAAAAACATGCATTCTCAAAGATATATGCACCGCATGTCCATTGCAGCATTATTCACAGCGGCTGAAACATGAAGACAAACAAAATATCATTATGTAGAAAATTGGATGAAGATGTACATAGATACAATGAAATACTACTCATCCATAAGAAAGGATGAAATACTGCCAGATGTGACATGGATGAACCTTGAGAATACTGTGCTCAGTGAAGTCAGTCAGTAAAAGCTAAGAACCATATGATTTCACTCATACCTGGGATATACAACTGAAACTCATGGACGTAGACACCAGTGTAGTGGTTGCCAGAAGGAAGGGGTCAGTGGGGGTGGTGGGTGACTGGGGGGTGGAGGGGTACCTTTCCCCACTATTTTCTCATCCTGACTGTGACCAAGCTCAGAGTTATAGCCTATGTGGAGGAAAGGGAATGCAGTTTGCACTGATTTCTTAGGAACTTATTTCCTGTAAAGATGTAATGATGTTACTATTGTCCTCTAGAGCTTTTTGTACCTTTTCATTTTGAGTTGCAGTCACAATGAAGTTAAGATGATGGATGTGAAGTGTAATTTTCTGGTTCAGATACAATTATATGCTTTCCAGTGGCTTATTTTTTTTAGCAAATATACATTTAGCAGCCTCAGATAGTAGAACTAATGATTACAATTTTGCCTCAAACAAAGGAGGAGTCAAATACTGTAATTACATAAAGTACAAATCAAATCACCTAATTAAATTGAGAAAGAAAATCTGCAATAATTACAGAGGTGTAGGGCCATTAACAAAGCACAATAAAAGGACCCATAATTTTAAGAAATACAACCATGCTTGATTTATCAAGAGGCAAATACAATAAACAAGTACATTTTCACTTTGAAAAATACAAGATTCACCCATAGTAAATTATCCTCAAATGAATCCTTAGGTATCAGATTGCAGACTTTTGCATATTTATTTCTTTGGAGAATTGAAAAAAAACATTTAAATTATTAGTTTTATGTGAAAAGAATATTAATACCTAATTTTAGAAACTTAAACACTTCTTCATTCATATGCAAACTCCAGGAAGCCTCTGTGCCCTTGCCAGCCCGTGACAGCTGCATGACGTGCAGACGTTCCTGTCTCAGACATTTGCTCCATCCATTTTCTTTGGAACCACAGTTGACATGTGACTAAACCATAGTTGACATGTGATTTTAGAACTAAATCATGATTATTTTTCAGTCCTTAGCCTCCTCGAGTTCTCAGCCATAAAACAGGCTATACTGAATATTCCCAATCTCAAATTTATGCTTCTCTTGGTTTCCTTAACATACAAATTTCTGAACATTTTCCTGTGCCCCCTCTCATCTCCTTCTATATCTCCTTCACTAGCTCTTCCTTTGATTTTGTAGTCTAGTGGAAAGAGCACTGGTTGGGCAGGACAACTAAACTCCAATCCTTGTCTTTCACAGCTCATTTTCCAACTGGAGATCACTTACTCGTTGTGGTTCATTCTCAGCTTTTATAGTTGTAAAATGGAGCAGTCTATGTCACTGCATTTTAACTGTGCTCTACAGAGTCTTAAGAATTTCTTTCCCATTCCTTGGCTACCACCATGATTCTCATTTCTGTTCAAAACACAACAGCTATCCTGTAGTCTGGTTTATGGATTGGGCACCCTTTGGACTAGTGAGTCCAGTGACTGTTAGCCTAAATGAGTTGATGGAGACCATTTCCACAGATCAAGTTTGATGGAGAACATGTCCTGAAATGGGACAGAAATGATGCTGGGCATACCCTCTATTGGGATGGGATTCAATGTAGTAGCCCAATATTCTCCACACCATGTGATGGTGCTGTAGGAGTGGGAGGTAGATGTGGTATCTGGACCAGTAAAAGCACTTTTATATTGAAGACCCACCATTCATCTCTAAGACCATCTTTCGTTGTAAATGTAAAAAATCAGTATTGGTTTTCTGGAATTGATGTGAGACTTATGTAAGATAATATTTTTAAAGCATTTAACACAGTACTTGGCACACAGAAATCAATTAATACATATATTTGTTTTCATTACTTTCTCTGTGACATTGAGGACATACCAATGTGCATTTTATTCCCCCTATAGTGGTCTAGCCACATACTACTTAAATGTATTAACAGTCTAATTTCTGCTGACTCATTTTGCAAAATCAAGACAGAAAAGTGGTTCAATAAGCAGGAAAAAGCATTGGGAGAGGCATTCCAGTTATCTAGCTATGAGGAGTACTTTAATGTTTCAATGACTGCAAAAGAAAAAAAAATTCACTGCCTGGTTCCATTAGAGCTCCTGCCAATGGAAAATGAGAGAGATCAGAGCTTGTTCTCTGCACACAGGGCGTCTGAGCTTCATGGAGCCTCCATGAAGTTTCTATCTGGGAAGCAGCAGGAATCTCACTTCCCCCAGTCTACAGGGACACTGCCTCCCTGCAGTGAAACTCTTTGTTTTATAGCACATCATGCTGGCTGGGAAGATAATACTTGTGATTTTTCCTATATTTATTTCCCCCGAAAATTGCTGCCAAGACACCCCAGTTCTGTGCAGTGAATCATTATTTTGTCACATTGCAAATACCAGCAACACCTTGCTGATTCCACCTCAAATCAGAAGAATGAAAAAAAAAAAAAAAAGAAAAAACAATAGAAACAAAGTCCAAAACTCAAACCAAGCATTAAATGTCCCTGAAATTCCTGCAGCAGGCTTGATGTTCTTTTTACATAGGGAAATGGAGCGGCAATCTGCAATGCAGTAACAGCTACCTTCCTGATTTGCTTAGGTTAGTTTTAAATGAATTTCTGTGCTTACTGTGCATTTAAGTGCGAATGACAAAGAATAGGAGAGCAGCTGTGCCCATTAGCACCATCTTCAGGCACTGACTCTTTGAGAAGTTGGATACTAAGCTTAAAACCAGTGCCCTCTGTTGCAAAGCATGCTCAGTACATTACTTCTTCTCTGCTAAATTTTATGATGGTAATTATAAAGTGGGACATGCTACAATTTTAAAGTCCCTTACAGTTTATTAAGCACTTTCACATATAATACGTTGTCTGGTCCTGGTACCCATCATGTAAAATAGATAAGGCAGTTTTAGGCTCTCTGTTTTCAGAAGAAAATATATAGTGATTCAGAAAAGTCAAGTGTGTTGCCCACAATTACAAAAGTAAGAAAAAAAAAAAACAGAGCTGGAACTTAAAACCGAGAATCCTATTTCTGATTCTGGAATTTTGCTCACCAAAGCTCTTGTGTTTTCTACAAGAGCCTCTGAAAACAGACAGGATCCTGTCAAACTGGGGACATCATGCTGAGACTACTTTAGGCATCTACTCTCATTCCCCTTCTCAAGACCTGGGGCCCTTGTGGCAGCACCGACTTTTCCATGCTGACTCTTTCCCAGTCCAACACTCTCCCTGATACAGGGTGCAGCCAGGGGGGTGGCCCAAAAAAAAGATTTGGAATGGTGTCCAGAATTCAAAATGTATAGGAATATTGGAGAGACATATAAGATGTCCTCAACCCTCCCCACCCAGGGGGAAGAGACAAATAGAGCCAGGGCCATTGAGAGCTGTTTTGCATAGCAATAGTTTTGCAGCTAACCTCTGGAATGATTATTTAACACATCTATAACCTTTAACTGGTTTCATAGATATGTTAAATAGCTGTGGCCAAGTTTTGAGCCAGGGAGAAGGGAGTGGCTGTTACCCAGGATGTAACTAGGGGCTGTGCCCCTGAGTGAGAGCACCTGTGTGGGAGCTTGGAAAAGACTGGCCCCAGGATATGAAGGGTCCCTGCTTGGCCAATTGAAGAGAGAGCCATGCAGTTTGGGGCAGAGTGAGGACCCCTGCAATCATGTAGGAGAGAGCCACGCCGTTTCAGCAGAGTGAGGACCCCCTCCTGGTGCGGTGAAAGAGGGAGCCATGTGGTTTTGGCAGAGTGCAGACCCCCTCTTTCCCAGGTGAAAGGGAAAACCATGCAGCTTTGCCAGAATGGAGATCCCTGCAGTCAGGTGAAGAAGAAAGACACACACTTTTGGTGGAGTGCGGACCCTGCAGCTTTGGTAGAAGAGGCCCACGTGGCTTTGGGGTGCCCCCTTTGGCCACGTGGCCTGGAAAGCAGGAGAGACTTTGACTGGAACTGGGTACAAAGAACTCTCGCCAGTGGACCATGAGAGGGTACCATAGTACTTCGGATTAACTAGAGAGAGATCCTGCCTGCATGGTGACACAGCTGACGGTGCCAGCGGCCTGCAACACAGACGTGTGCTCTTTTCCTGACTTACCGTACCCGGAGTTGGGACAGTGGGAGAAGGGAGAGCTGTGTGGATGTAGGTGTATACCCTAAAGGACTTTGCTATTTTAGTGGAGGCGTTAGTCCTGAATAGCATTAAATAAACATTTTGTTTCCTTTTCACAAATCTCTGGCATTGAGAGATGTCTTTCCAATTGGCGGCGGACAGAAGAGCCCAGTAGGTATTAGTATTCTGTCCTTGGGAGGGGCCCCATTGTATAGCAGTTTTAGGCATCCCTAGGTGGGCCGAATATTGTATTGCCCCTCCCTCGGACCTCTTGTTCGGTAACATCCCCTTTGTTCTCTACTGCCCAGAGGAAGCCGTGCATGGCTTCTTGTTTGGCTCTGCACTTCTAGTGAGTGAGGGGCTGAACAAATAATTGATATGGGTTCTGTTGCCTGAAAATTGTGCCTCCCCAAATTCTTTTGTTCTAACCCCCCTTCTCCCTGCCAATGTAATGGTATTTGGAGGTGGGTCCTCAAGGAGATAATTAGGTCTTGATGAGGTCATAGGAATAGAACATACAAAGAAGTTCCCATCAGACTGTCAGCTGATTTCTCGAAAAAGACCTTACAGCCAAGAAGGGGCTGGAAAGAAGTGTTCCAAGTCATGAAATCCAAAGACCTACATCCAAGATCTATCCAGCAAAACTTTCATTTAGAATGGAAGGGCAGATAAAGTGCTTCTCAGATAAGATCAAATTCAAGGAGTTCATCATCACCAAGCCCTTATTATATGAAATGTTAAAGAGATTTGTCTGAGAAAAAGAAGATAAAAAATATAAACAGTGGAAGTGATACAGGGTGCAGCCAGGGGGCCCCCCAAAAAAGATTTAGAAAAGTGTCCAGAATTCAAAGTGTATAGAAATATTGGAGAGACATATAAGATGTCCTCACCGCCCCCCCCCAGGGGGAAGGGATGAATGGAGCCAGGCCATTGAGAGCTGTTTTGCATAGCAACAGTTTTGCAGCTAACCTCTGGAGGAATGGTTATTTAACATATCTATAACCTTTAACTGGTTTCATAGATATGTTAAATAGCAGTGGCCAAGTTTGGAGCCAAGGGAGAAGGGAGAAGGAACTAGCGGGGACTGAGGATGGAACTAGGGGACTCAAGATGGGAACTAAGGGCTGCTCTCCGGAGTGAGAAGGGCTTGGACTCAGAATGTAACAAGGGGCTGCGCTCCTGAGCGAGATGGCCTGGATGGGAGCTTGGAAAAGACTGGCTCCGAGACATGAAGGGTCCCCGCTTGGCCAGATGAGGGAGAGCTACACGGTTTCAGCAGAGTGAGGACCCCCTCTTCCCAGGTGAAAGAGGGAGCCACGTGGTTTTGGCAGAATGGAGATCCCTGCAGCCAGGTGAAGAAGAAAGCCACATGCTTTTGGTGGAGTGCGGACTCCTGCAGCTTTGGTAGAAGAGGCCCACGCGGCTTTGGGGTGCCCCCAAATGGCCGTGTGGCCTGGAAAGCAAGAGAGACTTTGACTGGAACTGGGTACAAAGGACTCTTGCCAGTGGACCATGAGGGGGTACCACAGTACTTTGGATTAATTCGAGATCCTGCACAGTGACACAGCTGACAGTGCCAGCGGCCTGAAAAAGGGACGTGTGCTCTTTTCCTGATTTACTGTACCCGGAGTTGGGACAGTGGGAGAAGGGAGTGCTGTGTGGGTGTAGGTGTACAACCTAAAGGACTTTGATATTTAGTGGTGGCATTAGGCCTGAATAGCATAAAATAAACATTTTGTTTCCTTTTCACAAATCTCTGGCATTAAGAGATGTCTTTCCAATTGGCGGCGGACAGAAGGGCCCAGTAGATTTTAGTATTCTGTTTTTGGGAGGGGCCCCTGTTGTATAGCAGTTTTGGGCATCCCTAGGTGGGCCAAATATTGTATTGCCCCTCCCTCGGACCTCCTCCTCTTGTTCAGTAACAGAAGGACAACAAACTCACAGTTATTAACAACCACACCTAAAACAAAAGCAAACTAAGAGGACAGCTAGATCAGGAGTGGAACCATAAAAATGGAGATCATATGGAGGGTTAGCAACAGGAGAGTGGGAGGAGGAGAAGGGGGAAGAAGGTACAGAGAATAAGTAGCATAGATAGTAGGTAGAAAATAGATGGGGGGAGCGCAAGAATAGTATGGGAAATACAGAATCTAAAGAACTTGTGACACATGGACATAAACGAAAGGGGGGAATGGTGGGGGAGGGGTGTGCAGGGTGGAGGGGAATGAAGGGGGGAATAGGACAACTGTAATGGCATAATCAATAAAATATATTTTTAAAAAAAGAACCCATGTGAGACTACTGCCAGAGAGCAATGGTGACTTCTCTCTCTCTTCTACATGGGGACACATTCAATTGAGAAAGCAGTCATCTGTAAAACGACAAGAGATCTCTCACCAGAACCAGACTATGCCGGCACCCTGATCTCATACTCTCATGCTCAGAATGATGAAAATTAAATTCCTGTTGTTTAAGCCAGTCTTTGATATTTGTTTGGTGGCCCATTCTGACTAATATGGTAGATTAATGCATTTCCTATCCTGGTGTGTTCATTTCTTTTGTAACAGGAACATGCTTTAATTTAGCATGATCAACATTGGAGGCACCAAACAGAGCACACAGTCTAATGAAGTATTAGGCTGGTCTGATCATATTGGCATCTTTCCTTGGCTCATGTGATAAGTTAATACACTGAGGTGAGCATGCTCTTAGCTACTGCTTTTCTATTGCTTCCCATCTTGCCCATCACAACAACTCCCAAAGAATTGATGACTTGTCCACAGATACCTGGAAGCAGGTTAGGGAGCATTAGTCCTGGTTCAGCTATTTAGTAGCCTGTGAATGTGGGGAATCATTTTCTTCCTGGGCTTCATTTCCTTACTGGTAAATATGGAGATTAAGCTAAATAATTTTCTGAGCTTTTTTCTCTTTTGAGAATAAACTTCTGTTTTCAAATGTAATATAATCTAGGTTCTGAATACATAAAACATAAATATGGTGCTCTTTTTTCCTTTTTAAAAATAGTGATTTGCTATGGGGGTGGGAGCTGGCTATAAAAGAGAAAGCTGCAGATATGGGATTGAGATTTTTACCTAGTTTTCATGCGCATCCATTTCACAAACATTTATAAAGGTTTTGTTAGGTAGCGCAGTCAAGGATGAGAAAATATGACAAGACCCGGTTCACACATTCTGGGTTGGTAGGAGGTAAGACATATATGGATCAATAACTAAAACACAAGGTGAAAGTGACAAAGGGTGTCTGTGTGCTACAACTGAGCCCTGAGACAGTCTGGAGACAGCCAAGGAGACAGAGACAGAGAGAAGTAGCAAAGGCAGTATGTGGTCTGAAACCTAAATTATTAGAAGGCATACAATTTCCTATTGATTATCATTTCTGAGTAATGAATTATATACTTAAAGGTGTGAGTGAAGGGAGCAATGTATGTTTACTTCCAATGAGCCCGCTTTTCTGTCAGAAGACTATCCCAGTTTATCTGCAATGTATTTCCTTGATCTTTCTCAAAAGATCTACAAATGGACTTTCTTCCCATAATATCCATATTGGCCAACTCTACTGATCAAATTTATCAGATAGTAGCTAATCTCTCACACAGAGATCTCCTTCATTTCATTATGCTCTGAGGAAATTCTTCTTTCCTGGACCCAGACCTCTAAGTGAAATTTTACAGCAAGAGCCTGATAGTATTTTAATTAACTCAGCTAAGCCTTCCTATTACACCCAGGAGCAGGAGTTTGCGGGTTTATTTAGTTTCCTTCATTATGATGATGAGGCTAGATAAAAATTCTCATACAGTACCACATTATAGCCAGCATGCTTAATTACATGGGGTTGTTGCAGTATTTGCTAATCTCATCACAAAACTCCAGATTTGTTAATGGCACCTCTGCAGGTAATGCTTATTCTTTAAACAAAGATGCTTGCTATTTGCAGACCTGGATGAACTTTGATTCATGAAACGGGGATGATTTCAGTTCCAGAGAGATTCTAGATTTGTGCTGTAGTCAGAAGGCATTCTTATCATCAGGAAATGTTGACAACACCATAAACCAAAATTAATTTTGGGCTGTATTAAAATATAAAACCCATTTATCTGAGCAAAAAGGAGCTGCAGCTCGGGAGACACACTCAGCAAACCAAACTGTGTTCCGCTGAGACAAAGAAGAGGCTGACTTATAAATGGAAAGTTTCCACCCAGGTTCCCAATTAGGTCTGCTTTACGTAAATGAGGAATCCAAATTGTGCAGTTATGATTGGTAGGATCCGATTTATGCAGTTCTAATTGGATGGGGTAGTTCTAAGTCCATTGGTAGAAAGATGAAGTCACAGTTTTCTTCCAGTTGTTAACTCAGATGGTGCAAATAAGCTGTGTATAGTGAGGGAAGCCAAGAATTCAGCCTGAGGTTCTTCTCCATGTACAGAATACCTGAGGAGCCCCTGTCAGCAAGTGGCCATTAAGCTCTTATTACTCCTAAGAAGTTGGGCCCTTGATTGAGCATGGGGAGGATATCTCAGCAAATACATTCCTTCTTGGGGTTCACATCAAATAAATCTTTCATCTTGCGGTTCATACACCATATTCAAGGGAGAAAAATAAAAAATTTTAAATAGTTCATTTGCTTATTAAGTTACCTCTCCTGGGGACCTCTCCTGCTCTTGAAAGAGTGCAGGTAGTGTAGAAAGGATTCCAACTTCAGCATTAACCACACATTGGACCAGGTAATTCTTTGCTTTGGGAGATTGTCCTGCACAGTGTAGGATGTTTATCTGGATTCTTGTTCTTTACCTGCTCATTAACAATTTAGCATCCTTCCCCCACTTGTGGCAATGTAAAAATGTCTTCGGACATTGCCAAACATTATCCTGAGCACAGAATTGTCCCTGGTGATATGGGAAACTTTGAAAAACCTCTGTTTAACCTTTATTTGCCCAGACCCCAGGCGCCCTAGAGAGAATGATGGGGCCATCTGGGAGGGTGGGTGGCTGGATAGTCAGTAGGGCTGGGACTAGCACCCCCGCTGATAGAACAATTGTCACATTCTGCTTCTGTATCCCACATTTGTCATGTAGACAGGAAGACCCCTAATCTATATATTCCCCAAGAATCCTTTGTTCGGGGCTCAGAATTTGGAAATGACTCTGTTATACCCAGCTAGGAAAATTACAGCTAGGGCATTACCCAACCCTAAATCTGCAGTTCCTGGAACAGGGTAATGAACAAACATCGGGGAACAATTGGGTTTAAAATTCTAGCCAAATAAGGTAACTAACCCGGCCCCGCCAGAAAGTGCCCGCCAGCAGCAGCAGCACCCACCAATCAGGGACCCTCGCCGTTTTTAAATAAGCCAATAGCTAACCGCCACCTCTGCTTCTGTATGCCTTTGCTTGCTTGCTAGAAAATATAAATACCCAGTAGTCTGTAAGCCAGGCGCGACTTCCATTTTGTAGCTCTGAGTAGCTACGTGACTCCGGTCACAGTTGGGGAAGTTCGCCCCTGCGCAGGAAAATCTTTGGCCATTAAAATTTTTATCAATTCGGTTCCGGACTCCGAGAGTGTGTATTTACCCGCCGATCGGCTACAACAACTCCTCTGGGCCCGTGCACGTTAAATAATAAACCTCGTACTCCAGAATTCCTCGGTGTCTGGTCGCTTCGTTTTCCTATAACACTGGTAAGGAACCACTGGCTATAAGGTTAAATGTGTGACTCTGGTGTTGGACTGGTTTCAACCCAGGTCCCTCCACCTAGCGGCTGTGACCTTTGGCACTTGAACGCTGAATTTTCACACATGTAAAAAGGGTTCAGTGCACCACTGCACAGCATTGTTGTGAGTGTTAAGTTAATTAAAATATGAAAAGTTCTTAAGAGTTGTGCCTGACTTACAGCAAACACTCAATACATATTAACCATTATTCATATTATTAGTATCTCCAGATGATCCACAATTTATAGATTTATTTATATAAAACAAGAATGCTTAACCATAAAAAGCAGGGCCAGACATTTGCTATCCCAGAATCTACATGCTTAATATCCTAGTTTAGTAAAAGGAATGCTTCAGATTGGAGGCAGACATAGGTGCAAATTCTCTCAGCGTTCTCCTCCAAAGAAAGGTATCGCCTGCCCCATAGTGCTATATTATAATGTTCAAAACCATCTAGTACAAGACTGAAAACAAAAAGCCCAGACTCCTTCTATCCCTGCCTGCTTTCCTCCTTCCATATTTCTTTTTTCCTTCCTTTTTCTTCCCATGTTCGAATATCAAAAATATTGGTTCTTATTCTGAAAAACAGTCATTCTCAAACAGCTGGGAGCTTGTTAAGACAGGTAATTGGCTCTAATTTCAGAGTTTCTGATTCAATAGGTCTGGAAGTGGAACCCAAGAATTTGCATTTCTAGTAAATTCCAAGTGATCCTGATGCTGATGCCTCTGATTGGGGACGACTCTGAGAACTAATGTCTTAGTATTTATTACCAAGCTCTAGAACACTGATTCTCTTTCTCTCAGGTGAATATGCATATAATCTTAGGGTTGGAAAGGTCTTTCTAAGCACACAACTAAAGGTAGAAACCATAAAGATCATGAGTTTGTTCACAATTTTAAACCTCTGTGTGGCCTAAATTAATAAAACAAAATTAAATTAAATTAAAATAAAATTACAAATTTGGGAAAAATATTTGGAATGCACAGTGACTACTGTCTATAAGGATGATGATGGTGAAAATACTAAGAATATTTCTATGTTATGTTAATATATACTGGATATGATATATATAATATATACTGGATATTTCTATAATATGTTAATATATACTGGATATGAACAGTTTAATTCACAAAATAAAGAATTGGTGGTAAACATAGGAGAAAATATTGTGACTTATTTATAATCAGATTAAAACAGCAGTAAAGGCTGTTTGTGAAATTAATCAAGATGATAAAAACAATAAGACTCAAATGTTAGGATGCAGAGAAATGTTTCTTTTACAAATTTTTTTTTTGTAGAAAAAATTGTTTATTATGTTTAGAGCTTTTATAGTATTAACTGTTTGATTTTAAAAATGCACAATATCGTCGATTTCTTTGTTTTGTTTTTTACCTTTTAACAGTTCTGTCTCTCAAAATATTATACACCTTCCACCAAAAAAATACAGAAGTTTATGAATGCTTAATATACACCCCTACATCGTGCTGCTTTGTTAGTTAGATGGAGTTTATATTTAAAACAACAAAATACAGAGATAAATATAAGCCTCATTAGCATTTGAATATGCAACCACTTCTAAGCATATCATAAAATTAATTACTTCAAGTTATCAGCTGGAGCAGTTTAAAGTAATAATTTAAATTAAAGCTAAAGCCAAGAGGCCAAAATAGAGAACGGAAGCATTCTATGTCAAGAAATAGATACTATAAAATAAAACACTATAGACAGTTGAAATCAGGTTAAATACACATAATTTATAGTCTAAGTCAGATTTTTCCAAGCACAGCTTTCTGAAATAGTGTTTATAAAAAGTGATTAAACACATTAACTGAATGTGTGTTTTCAAAGTCTATATTAAATTGACCAGTAGCCAAGATATGAAAAGCAAAGAGCTGCACCTGGCTCATTAGAAGATGTGGTCCCGATGCCATCCACAGGCATCGTACTCTGTGGAAATAGCACCATCACTGCCACATCTAAACATAGGAAAAGAACAAAGAAATAGATTCACTGGGCTGAACGGGGCCTTCATAGCTCACGTGCTCCCACCATGCCTCACCCTCATGCGGATTCATTCTCAGCAGGCCAGAAAGGTCAATGCTTACCTTTTTCTTTAAAATGTATGATATGCCACCAAAGAGAACAAAGCAATCTATTGCTTTTTCCAACACTATTTCTTGGCTTTTGACAAGTTACCATTTAAAATTTTTATTTTATTTATTTTATTGGATGTGGAGGTGAGCAAAGAAGGGATAATAGGGATGAAAAGAGACTTGACTTTGGGCGGTGAACACAGAACGCAGTGTGCAGATGATATTTGATTGAGTTGTACACTTGAAACCTGTATGGTCTTATTAACCAGTAGAACAGTAAATCTTGATCTTAAGCATGCATTAAAATCCCAGCCTAGAGGGGTTTTGTAGACATTGCTGGGCCCTCTCATGGAGATTCTGATTTAGTACATTCAGAACCACTGCTTTAGAAAGGTTCTCAGTGTGAGCCAAACATTGGAATCACCAGGAGGGTTTAAAACTCAGACCGAAGCCCCAAGTTCTAGCATAGACCAATTAAGTCAGACTCTCTAGTTTGTAAAGCTTCTCAAGTGATTTTACTGCATAGCCAAAGGTCAGATGTCATTAAAAAACAGATGTAGAGATTTACACAATCTAGGAATGCAAGAAGGGACTTTGAAGATTTCATGTTCAGTATGTCTGACTCTAAACAGAAAAGCCAATTCATTGCTTTCGGTATTGACTGAGAAGTGTGTGTGTCTAGTCCTGTCTACCTTGGACTCTCAGGGTCTGGGATGGGCTTTGAAAAGTAGTGAAAAATGGAAAACTCATGACCATCTGGGGCTAAAGTCAGAAATAGCTTTTTAAGAGAGCAGGTAAATGTACAATTATTCAGAACACTTTAAAAAACAATAAATGTTTTCTGAGGTGACTCGACTTTGACAGTTAGACAGTCTTTGTATTTTATGTTGTTTTTCCTAGTTTCTGTTGAGAGACCTGGAGGGTTGATTCTACAAATGAACTCCGGACTGTTTAATGATTGAGTCCATTTTCCTCAAATAGAAAAGTTGTGTCTTTCATTTTGCTAAAAAGATTTTTGGAAGTGCCTTGATCTTCTCTTTTCTAGCATTACTTGGACTAGTAATCACATATAGAAGCTAGAGGTATGCTCAGTGCTTCTGATTTAGGTGGCAATGGATTCCAGGAACTTGGGTGAGAAAAGGACCGAGGAGACAACATTCTATTGGGATGGAGAAAGAACAGCCCAAGGCAGGCCTAGGTGTGTCATCCGAGTCTGCCACATGAGCTTTGAGGTCAGGGATGAGTTGTAAGCTTTAAGGAGAATAGAGGCTGCCTGGTAAAGACAGAGTTGTGGCTTAGAAGTATGTCTGGTTCTGATGAACTTATCAAATGGTGGCAGTGGTCAGCTGATGCTCTGTTGGTAGTACCCACCCCAAGGAAATTACCTGGCATCTTCCTGGGCACAAAGACAATATTATTGCATTGAGAGTGATAGAAGCTTCTCTCCCTTCACCTGTAATTATAGCACTTTAATTCATTTCTTTTAAAGAACCTGCCCCATCAGTTTTTATATACTGTCATCTCTTAAGAAATGTGGAAAAAGTCCCTCTAAAACATAAAGGCACCTAAGTTTCACCATTCAGTGTCACATTCAGAGTTCTTCTTCACACACACATTTGACCCCAGAATGCACCTCCAGATACTTAATGTCTCTCTTATGGTCATTTTGAGTTCCCTGCATTGGGGTATCCCTGTAATTCTCCATGATTTTTTCCCCTTCTTTCCTTGGGTGTTATTCCAGTGAATACTACCTTCTGACCATCTTTGACCTCACCCAATTTCTTAGGTTTTTTTAGCAGGTTCTTTTGCAGTTTGGTTGTCTATTGGCAGAGTTGGTATCACATTCCTTTCCTCCCTGATCCCAGAACCACTCTGGTAAGTCTACATGCCTGGTGGCTAAATCAAGAGGCTTGATTTTTATGGATTAAATTCAACTACATTCTTGTTAAAGCAATATAAGCTTTTAATTTATTGCAGTGGGAAAGTGGTGAGGAATTGAAGAACAAAAATATCAATGAGAATTTTTCTCATGTTCTTATGGCAGTGTTTTTTTTTTTGCCCTGCATCCAACTAAAGTTAGTGGTGCTTGGCAGTGATAGATTCTGAAAGCAAGATGGTATTCCTATTTGAATAGTTGAACAAGAGTCAACTTCACTTCTAATATGATTCCTACAGGAAAAAGGCCAAAGAGAAAAATACATAAAAAACATTCCTAGAACATGCTCTTAATAAGTGTAAAGAAACTTCAAGTCCTGCCTTAATTAAAAGCAAGGATTTTTATGAATGTCTTCCCAAAGAACAACTATTAAATTCTATGATTACTGAAGTAAAAATGAGGTGGACATTATGCCTTGGCTGGGTGGCTTAGTTGGTTACAGCATCATCCTGTGTACCAGAAGGTCATGGGTTTGATTTACAGTCAGGGCACAGGCCAGATCAGGGCACATCGATGTTTCTCTCTTTCTTTCTCTCTTTCTCTCTTTCTTTCTTTCTTCTTTCTTTCTCTCTCTCTTTCTTTCTTTCTTTCTTTCTTTCTTTCTTTCTTTCTTTCTTTCTTTCTTTCTTTCTTTCTTTCTTTCTTTCTTTCTTTCTTTCTCTCTCTCTCTCTCTCTCTCTCTCCCTCCCTCCCTCCCTCCCTCCCTCCCTCCCTCCCTCCCTCCCTCCCTCCCTCCCTCCTTCCTTCCTTCCTTCCTTCCTTCCTTCCTTCCTTCCTTCCTTCCTTCCTTTTCTTTCCTCTTTCTCTCTCTCTCTTTCTTTCTCTCTTCCTCTCTTTCTCTCTCTCTCTCTCTCTCACTTTCTCTCTTTCTATTTCTCTCTTTCGCTCCCTTCCTCTCCCTCTAGAATCAATAGAAATGTATCCTAAGGTGAGGATTAAGAAAGAAGGAAAAAATGAGAAAATGAGACGGATGTTACGAAAAAGTCATATAGGAATTGCAGCAGGCAGTAATGGAGAGGTTTAATTATGCAGTGGTTTTCACAAAGGGTTCTGGTGTTCCTGGGTTGCTTCGGGTGGGAGATGTGATGGGAGGAGGGGGCTGCACTCTATCAGTTAATACCCTCCCCCACACCAGCAGACCTATTCTGCTTCTTTGTCTTCATGTATTAGACAATTAAATAGACTTATATACTTTATATCACTTTATGCTGCAGATTTATATATTTATTATGAGATTATTTGTAATCATTTTTATAAAAGGTTCTACATTAGCTACAACCCTGAGCAGTAGGGCTAGCATTTCACAGTGGCTGATAAACTGGTTAAGGTAAGTCTGACCTGACAGAAAGTCCAAAAGAGACAACTATAGAACAGGGAAGGAGGAAGGGGGATCTCAACCAACTAAAGAGGTGAGCCATATAACTACCTGTGACCAGGTAGGTCAAAGCCTCTTTATGGTCCACGGAGTTGGAGTTTGAAATGTTTAGTTTCCTGATACTTCATCCTAATAACTTGCCCCAGAAGTTCAAATTTCAAAAACCTTTAAATCAATTTACCATTAAACATATATAATTCAAGTTCTGTACTTTCATATGTATAAAAACCTGTGCCTCAGGGAGGATAAATGCCATGCCTAGGGTCACACAACTAGAGGTGAGATGATTTCTTAATTTACTATCCAGGGTTCTTTCCTCTACGACAGTATTTAAAATCATCTTCAGAAGCTGGCTGGCTTTTCTTTCTAATGTATTTTTACACAGAAGCCCTGTACCTAAAACATAGAGTAACAGAACTGCTTTAGGGGAAGCTGCATTGCAGAAGGGCTCTTAGTCCTCCCTACTTAACTGCTCTCTTTCTGCCTCTGACCCCCTGCAGCAGTCCCGGGACTGCCATGGATCACAGGACTTCCCTGGGCGTGGTGTAACCGTGGGAAGCCGGAGGCCTCTGGATTTCATTCTTGCCATACGCATTGTTTATGTAGGTAATATTGGCAGGACTGAATGTGCTAGACTTTCCACCCTAAGACTCTGCCAGGAAACATATTAAAAATACTTTTTGCTTTTAATTTATATCAAAAAGTGAAATTAAAACAGTATGACATTTACTAGTAGCTTAATGGCCTACTTGGTAATGTTTTATTGCTTAAATAATTTTGAATTATTTTAAGTCCACATGGCTTCATCTTTCATTTAGTTATTTAAATTTTTTTTATTTTTATTGAGTTTATTGAGGTGACACTGGTTAATAAAATTACATAGGTTTCGGGTGTACAATTCTATAATACATCATGTGTATATTGTATTGTATGTTCACCACCCCAAGTCAAACCTCCTTCTATCATCATTTATCCCCCCTATACTTTCTTCTACCTGTCCCCACCCCCCTTCCCCTCTGGTAATCACCACTGTTGTCTTTGTCAAGGAGTTTTTTTTTTTTTCTTTTGCTTAATCCCTTCATCTCAGGGTATTTTTCTTTACAACTTTGTGACACTTGTTCAAACATTCCTCAATAGAAATAGCATAAAATCTAATTAAGTTTTATGTGAATTAAAAACATGATTAAATCTGTGCTGTATAATTCATTTAAAGATGATCATGTGTAATGTCACTTAGGTTTTGATGAAAACACTTAAGGACAATTACTCTATCGGATTCACTTAAAAGATGTCCATTCCTCCAATATCCTCCTTCTCCCTCCCCTTCACCCCACTGGTGTAATACAATACCCTTCAGTCACATAGCACACCCAAGTTTTTAAAGCACTTTAAAATTTAATGTAATAGCAACAGCTGGCAAAATAGGCAACATTCTTTTACAATAAAAAAAGAAAAATGGATGTTTACAGAAGTTACAAAAGCTTGCCAAGACCACATAAATAATAAATTAAAAAGTCAAACTAGAATGATGGTCTCCATTGCTCACCTTTCTGTCTCTCCTGTTCCATCACAGGTGCAGGTCAGGCTGTGTCATGAGGTAGCCCACCTCTACAGGGGAGGAAGTGCCTGCGTTAGGGTCCGCCTTCCAAAGGACTGTCTCTCCACTGCACCATGGGGGCAGGGGTTGACTCTAAACGTAATGAGGTAGGATAGGGTCAGCAAACTGCCTCTGCTGCCAGTGCTAAACCTCAGTTGCCTGGAGACTAAATGATGTTTTGTTTAAAATCAGAGCTGGGCTGAGTAGATGGTGGGGGTTAAAGGAAGACAAGGGAAAGTCTCTTTATGTCTATGTTTTCAAGACACAAATTCGAAAACAACTTTTGGTGCCCGAAAATCTATGCCCCCTATATAATTATGAATCTTAAAAAGGGGTGAAAATTTCTACATCAGAACAAAGTGTAGGCCACTCAACTCCCTGAAAGCTCATTTTTAACAGAAGCTTATTTAGCAACTACAATGTGTATGCTCAGAATAGCATTTAGAAAGGCATAAGAAAAAGGTAAAAGTGCATACTTTTATGGCTATAGAATCCATGTAGACTATCAAGACTTCATTTTAGAGCAACTTTAAGAGAGCACAAGTAAAATAATGACTGCCACTACTAGAACCAATCAATCAGGCTTCACGCCCCCTACCCATTTATACACAAATGTAAGTAGAACAAGGGTTTGAAGTAGTGGAAATAGATTAAGTGGGAACATGTTAATAATTGTTTAGAATATGAGTTTTAATGCCTACTTTACAAAATGTGCTTCTAGTGTTCAGATATCGATTCCTTCTCTCAGAGTGTAATTAGAGGTTGACACGTAACTGGTACAGGCATTTAGTGATGATGGAAACACTGAGTTAGGAAAGCCTTGGGGGATCTTTGGAGGAAACCTTGCTGTGTTTGAAAAACATTCTTAATTTTACGCCTGGTATCTTTGTCAGTCCTCTGATGTAATACCAGTTCTTACTGTGATGCTACTTTGGAAAACTCTCCAATAGCATTGGGCTTTAAGCTAAACTACATTTATTGCTTTGTTTTCCACCTTAGACTTCTCATCATTTACAGCAAAATCACTTTCCTGGTTGTGAAATGGGTTATTTACTAATACACTACACCTAATGCTGATATAGGGTAAGAGGATTGAAATAGCCCAAGATAAAATGAGGATTGGTAGAAAGCTGTGAGGAGAAAGAAGATTTGCTTGCAGTGCATTTAAGGATATTCTAAAAATGTAGACAATTCATTGATTACTTTACAAGGGAAAAAAGTCAACATATTTATTATTTTTCTTGCTCACATTCATGATCTGTATACATGTATCCAGTCCATAATGAGAAGAAATAAAATTAATTAAATTATAATTAATAGGCTTATCAATTTAAGGCAGTTTGGCTTGTAAAGAGTTTTAAAAAGTAGTTCTTTTTTTCCCTTTTTTAAAAAGCTGGAAATTCAGCCCTGGCTGGTGTAGCTCAGTGGCTTGAGCGCAGGCCTGTGAACTAATAGATCGCAGTTTGATTCCCAGTCAGGGCACATGCCTGGGTTGCAGGTCAGTTCCTAACAGGGGCCAGTTCCCTGCAGGGGACACATGAGAAGCAACCATACATTGATATTTTTCTCCCCCTTCCTTTCCCTTCCCTTCCCTTCCCTTCCCTTCCCTTCCCTTCCCTTCCCTTCCCTTCCCTTCCCTTCCCTTCCCTTCCCTTCCTTCCTTCCCTTCCCTTCCCTTCCCTTCCCTTCCCTTCCTTCCCTTCCCTTCCTTCCTTCCTTCCTTCCCTTCCTTCCCTTCCCTTCCCTTCCCTTCCCTTCCCTTCCCTTCCCTTCCCTTCCCTTCCCTTCCCTTCCCTTCCCTTCCCTTCCCTTCCCGACAAATAAATTTAAAAAATTTTTTTTAAAGCTTGAAATTCAAAAAATTTATGAAATTTATTAGAATAACCTTGGTAGATAACATTATATATTTCAGGTATCCAACTTTATAGTAGAACATCTATATACTCTACTTTGTGCTCACCACTCAAAACCTATCTAGTCTCCTTCTGTCACCTTATATTCGATCTACTTTACCCTTGTAATCCTCCCCTCATCCTGCCACCTTTTGATAACCACCATTCTACTATCTGTGTTTATGAGTTTGATTTTTGTTTGTCTATTTTGTTTGTTCATCTCTTGCTTTTTGTTTTATAGCTCACATATGAGGGAAATTATATGGTTCTCATCCTTTTTACTTAGCATAATTCTCTCAAGATTCATCCATGTTGTTTCAAATTGCAATATTTCATTTTTATGAGTCATTAGTAGTCCATCATATATATATATGTGTGTGTATATGTATATACACACACATATATATATATATGTACCACATCTTCTTTATCCAATCATCTGATGAAGACCACTTAGGTTTTTTCCATGGCTTGGCTATTGTGAACAGTGCTGCAATGAACAGAGTATATATTTCTTTATGAATAAGTGTTTTCAAATTTTGGGGTAGATCACCAAAAGTGATTTATGTGTCATGTGGTAGCTCTATTCTTAATTATTTGAGGAACCTTTGTACTAAGTTTCCTATTGGCTGCGCCAATTAACATTACTACTAGCAACCTGCAAGGGATCCTTTTCCTCCGCATCTTCGCCAACCTCTGTCTTCCTGATAACAGCTGTTCTAACAGGTAGTTTCTCACTGTGGTTTAGATTTCCATTTTCCTTATAACTAGTGATGTTGAACATCTTTTCATATATCTTGTGGCCACTTATATGTCTCCCCTGGAAAACTGTCACCTCTGCTTCTCTGCCATTTTTTTAATCAGATTATTTTTCTTGTTGAGTTGCATGAGTACTTTTTGTATTTTGGACAGTACTCCTTATTGTAGCTATTATTTGCAAATACATTCTCCCATTTGGTTGGTTGCCTTTTGGTTTTATTGATTTTTTTCTATTCAGGAACACTGAGGTTTGACATAGTCCCATTCATTTATTTTTGCTTCTACTTCTTTACTTCTCTGATACCAAATTCCATAAGTTGAGTGCCTGTGTTTTCTTTTATGTATTTTATTGTTTTAGGTCTTATATTCAATTCTTAATTTATTTTAAGTTTTATATATGGTATCAGATAGCAATCTAGTTTTATTCTTTTGTGTGTGGTCCTCCATTTTTCCCAGCATCATTTGTTGAAGAGGCTTTCCTTTCTCCATTGTACGTTTATGGTTCCTTTGTCAAAAATTAGTTGCTCATGTATGTGTGTGTTTATTTCTGGGCTCTCAATTCTGTTCCATTGGTCTCTGGAACAGAGACAAAAAAAATAGAAATTTTTTTTTTTTTAGAAAAAGTAGTTCTTTTTGTGTAGAAAATACTCTATCTAGCAGCCTTTGAAAAAAAATGGATAATGCCAATGACCTATTAAATTTATCACAACCTGTTTTATTGTTTTATTTGGCTTTTTTTCTTCTAAGTAGACTACTGTCCTGATATAATTTGCCTTGATTTAAAAAATGTATTCTCCCAGTATTCTTCTCTCCTGTTTATTTTACTTGTACAGCCCTTGTCCCAGAAAAACAAGTGTTGTTGTTTGGTGGTGGTTTAAGATAACTCGAGAGTGATTAGTGTATATTTTAAGCAAGAGCATTCTCTCCAGTCCACATTATTTCCTAAGTGAACATTTGCTAAGCACTTAAGGTACTCCCCCAGCCTGTTTAGAAACACACTGGAAGTTCTCAATCAGAATGCATGGTTGTTGCTATGAGGTAAACACAAGAGAGAGTCAAAGACTACCTGAGAGAGAGTGCAACAGCTGCGCAGGGTCAATAGACCCAAAAGTTCAAGGATCAAGTCCATGCTGTACAGGCACATCCACCCTTGTTGTGGGCCACATATCAATCCACCAGAACTGCTGCTGTTTTGTTGTGATGAAATGTTCAACAGCCTCATTCCATTGCTCGGGACTAAGAGTAGAGAAACTGGAAGCTGGAATTTGGGAGATGTGGAGCAAATCACAAGAAGGATAGAATTAAAGTAACCAATTTGGAAGCCCACAGTGGGCAAAGTAGCTGGCAAAAGTTAAGCTGCCTGAGAAAGGTGGTAAATATTTAACAACTTTTGAACAGATAATTATTGAATATCTACTGCTGTCAAGGAATAACTTATAGATCTCAAAGCTGAGTAACCAGAAGAGCAAGAACACTAATAAGGCACTCAAAGGATGTATTTTTAGCTTGAGATGTGGAAAGTTGAGGGTCAAAAGGAGGTTCTACTAGTGAACATATGAGATACCAAATTGTTCAAGCCTTTCAATTAAGTGATTTTTCAAAATAATCCAGCAAAATACTCCCCTTTATAAATCTTTACTCAGTCTTCTGACAATAGCTCAGATAGTTCTCAACCAGTGATATTTTTCTCCTTTCAAATGCTCAAGCAAATAACACTCTCTCAAGGGTCCCATGGACTTTGACCATTATCAATCTTCATTTTTGTTAGTTCCAGGAAATTTTAAGATGGAATCAGCAATTATACTTGAAATGCCAGAAACTGGCTGTGAAATATCGGCAGTGTTGTTTTGCTAAAAGGAATCCTCAATTATTCTGAAACTCAGTGAACATGTATGTTGTTAATATAAGTTGGACTGTTTATGGTGAATGTTTTCCTGGACATTGCAATCTAGTTCTGCCAAATTAAGCAGATTTAGAGTATATTTTATTATTCTGCAATAGTCGTGTAATGCTTCTGTTCATGGAGAATCTAAGCGAACACACTTCATTCCCCCAACATTTCATCCGAACTAGTTTATCTCCCTGATAACTCCTTGTCTTTGGACAATCAGGTTTGATATGTATCCTATTATGATTTTATGAGGCAGTAAATGCCACCAACCCCATCTACTAGGAGGTGCATCCACAGAAGGGTGAGACTTAGAATCAAATTGGTTTTTGAAAATCATAGGAAATATATCATTGGTATAGCCATGTTGTGCTGCAAATTCTTTCACATCTGAAGTCCTAAGACGTGAAGCTTTCTGTTCTTTATAGAAGTTCAGGAGAAGGAGCGGAGGCACACCACAGGGTATTGTCTTAATTTTTAAGTGTGTTTGATTGAAAAGCTTTTTCTCTGCCAGGAGCTACAACTGCTAAAGAATAGCTACGATTCTGTGAGGACATTAATGAAAGACTTGCCAAAAGAGAGTGAGTGGAAAGGAGGGGAGAAAGGGTCCAGGAATGGGCTTGTTTAAGCTTTGGGATGACTCACAGAATGAAGAAGCCTAAAATAGGCAGATAACAGAAAAAAAAGCAACTAAAGTTTTGGAAAATTATACCAGCTTCTTGAGGTGGCTATTCTATGGAATTTTGGCTGAGCAAGGTTGTGTATAATCATTATTAGTACATTTGATAATTGGTGCCATCTTTAATCTACTGGTAAGTATAATTAATGTTATTTTTGCGCACCTGGGAATGAAGCCCAGCAATTTCTTAGAATGTTGGAACACTGGAGATTTTGCTGGAAAAAAAAGGGGAGTTTTGCTTTACTCTGTCTAGTAGCAATACTCTCAACCCAAATTAAATCACTGTGAAGTTACCAGTTAGATAATTGAGGCTCATTGCTCTGCACTGGATGATTCTCTTTAGTGGATAGAAATTTGAGGTTTTGATTCACAATGCCTAGATTCAAATCCTGGCTTTTCTACTTCCTCACTGTGTAACTTTGGGCAAGTTACTTCATCTCTTTATGATGTTCCTCCATATATAAGCTGAAAATAATAATAGTGCCTGAATTGCAATATTGTAAGATAAAGCACTTAGCATAGTATCTGATGGATGGTAAATGATTTATAAATGTTATTAATGTTATTGATAATTAACTAATGTTAGGTAAATGGTAACCTATCAATTTAATGATGAACTCTAGAAGCACCTAATTATGTACTACTAAAGTCAACAATTGCTAAAGTACTAATATTGGCAACTATGATTGCTTATTAATGCACAGTCTACAAGACAGTGGTGAATCTGCTGTAGAAGTATGTAAAACACATAAGTAACATTCTTGTTCCCACCTACATAGCTCCTGCCACCAACCACATTCTTTTTAACATATTAAACTCTAATCGAAGGCAAGAACAAAACTTCACATCTCCAATGCTCAAAACTCAGTGTGTGATTTAAAAGTGCTTGAAAAGCACAGTCTATGAGTTGCCATGATTTCACAATACTGACTTTAATCACATGAGTAACGTTTTAAAATCAGCACAGTTTATATTCTTTTTATATAGCTGTAAAAGAGAAGAAGACCTTTGCTGTGGGAAGGCACTCTCATAGGTCTATTAATTCAAGATGTTTGACACTAACACAGGGTCAACGTTGCAAGTATTGCTACCCATCATCAGATTCTTTATCATTAGAGTGCTACATATTTCTCCTTTTGATCTCTTACTTTGCATGAAAGGGACTCTGTATAGTTTACTATTTCCAGATGACAGCTCTTATCAGCTTGGAATTAGAAGTACATTAATTATTCTTTTTAATTTTAAAGTTCTGGATGCAGCACGGTGAGCATCATGATGGCTCCAAGGGGCTTCTGAATAAATATGTGACCAGATGAGATTGCACAAGTTTTGTTATTCATAATGTGGGCACTTAAAAATTATGGAACCTCAAAAAGGGGGAGGGATTTGGAGGAACAAATAGGAAGACACAAAGAAAGCTTTATAAAAAATTATGGAACCTCATCAATACAGTTGATGCCAAGAACTTTAGTTGTCATCTTTCCTGATTTCTCCTTGGGTTGTCTTGTCCAGCTTTTCATAGCTTTATCAACTGATGCATACAATGTGTTCAGAAAGATTTTCCACATTTTCTGAATTAAAAATAAAGAAATATATATAATTACTGTCTTCTATCAGTGGAGTAGATGTATAATCTTTTACTGATAGTTCTGCTGTTTAGTAGGCCGCAAGTGTAGACTGGGCAGAGCATTGTAGATCGAGAGTTGCATCTCCTTCCCTACCTCTGACATCATGGCTTATTGCATACTTCTTATCCTCCACTGGATTCTGTGTCTAGTTCACGGTGTCCTGTAGAAATTGGAAGTTGTACCCTAAATACATTTTGATTGAAACCCTGATGAGAACCTGAGAGCTGCTTCTAGAAGCTCAGTCTCTCCCTTAGCTGTTCTCTCTACACTTTCAGAAGCCCTGCTGTGTCTAGACTGCCCGACAAAGACTAATCTCCACTTACCTGTATAAATCTCCTCGGGCCTTTTTGACCTTGATGTCAGCTGCTTGCCATTTTTGTAGTTCAAACTTCAACAATTATCTAGACCAGAATTTCCTAAATATTATTCCATGACATACAAGTCCTGGGAGATGCTAATAGATGCTCTTTTATTTTATGTTTGAGAAATAATTTTTCTCTCTCTCAGAGAATCACATTGTATAATAGTACATTAAAGGTTTTAAGATGCCTTTCTTAGATTAAAAAATGTACTCATTTAATTTTGTTTAGCTTGCAGTTGTCAAATTTACATGAATCTAGAACATTTGAAAAACTTTAATTCTCACGTTAAGTCCTATGAGGTAGTGTTCTACGGAACACCAGTCTGGAAAATGCTGGCCTGCTGCTGGGTCACTGGGGATTCAGCTAACTCTAAGAGATGAGTTTTGACCCTCAGGTTAACCACCTGTGAGCTCCTTTCCTCTTCAACACTTCCAATTACCAGGATCCTGAAAATCTTCCACTGCCATCTGCCGCATTTACAACATGAGTCATAATCCAGTGGTTCTGGCTTATTGAGACCTCATATTTTTTAGTTCTGACCATTCCCCCTTGATATCTGGTAAAGGACATTTTTCATCTTCTGGCTTTTGAAAATATTTTCAACAAGGCTACTAAAAGCATACCCTGCAAATCAGAGCATAACCATCATCTCTTCACATCAGATGAAAAGCACAAAGCAGGCTCTTGAGCTATACCTCTGTTATGCGACATGTCAGCAAAACAATTTGTTGGTCATATACTACAGATAATGAAATTTTATTATCTTTCAACTCAGAATAAATCCACCACAGATACTCATTTGTACTTCAACCACAATTGTGGCCTTCCCAATATAAGTAGCACCAACCTATATCTATTTTAGGTGAATATACTGTTAAACCACTGGTTTTGAAAGGTTGTGTTATAGCCCCTCTTCAGCAAGTGACCTTTTAGAGCAGCAAGACTACCCTAGCTCTCTGAGCTTTGGAGATTGTCTCAAATTATTGCTAAGTCCTTTCTCAATGCTGACATTATTATTTCTACTATCTCTCCAAGTATTGTTCTTATAATATTTCATCAATTTTTCTCCTGTCTCACCTAACAAGAGCCCCTATGACATGTGCTCCCATAATTTAGGAGGGTGAATTGGACTTCATATATAATGATTAGGCCTTATCAGAATTTCATTCCCAGCAGTATACCTGACAGGTAGCCAATAGTCAATATATGTTAATCAAGGGAATGGGTGATTGCTATACCTAGTTGATTGAAAGAACCTAGTTGGAGCCCTCCACTTCTATCTGTGTGACAGCTGTTATTTTCTTTTTCATTGTTTTCATCAAATACCATATCCCCTCCAAGAGAGGTGAAAGGGGAGTGGTTTACAGCAGATATAGAGAACTGATCACCTCAAATAAAGGAAAGGAGGAGGGATTTCCAGTGACATATCTGGATAGCTCAGTAAATGCCAAAGCTGATGATCATATATGGTGTAGCCTGGAATAATGCAGAACTTGGAGGAGAAAAAGCATTAAAATAAACTTCCATAGTGGGACACACAGACAATTTGGGGACTCCCAACTCTGAATTTATCTTCCCTCTTTTCTAGCTTGGGCGGGGTGAGTCAACACCATCTGTTACAAATAAGAGAAAGGCTTTATATAAAATGAAGAACAGAAACAGGGCAGCAGTGAGGAATCGGGAAAAGGAACGTATGAGCAAGTTGATCCCTTAGTTTGCCTTCTGTAAGAAGTAGAAGAGAGAAAGAAAACAAGAAGAGCTGGAAGGACCTAAGGGATTCTAGAGAGTGAGAATGTAGTGTTAAAGCCAGGGTGTGGGGAGAAGAGCACTGGCTTTAGATTGCTCAGGGGCAGGTACTGGCTCTAATGACAACGTGCAGTGTTGGGCGACCTTTGGTAAATTTCTTGACTTGTTTGAATTTTGAATTTCTTCTTTATTAATAAAAGAGAATAACAACCCTTACTGCTGGGATTTGAGGAATGTATTTGCAGTAATAAAATAACAATAGTAATAGTTACAGATCAAGTCATTGTTCTAGAGTAGCATTACTAGATAACGTTTATTGGACCCTTAGTCTGTACCAGGCCAAGCACTTTACATAGAGACCTTCATTTAATCCTTGCAGGCTCCAGTCCAAAGTTCCATTCTCAAGTGAACTGAAGTTTGGACAAGTTAAGTAAGCTGCCCAGATCACACAGGTGTTAAATAATACAACTGGAACTTAAATCCAGTCCCCCCTGACTTGAAAGCAAATGAACATAACTGCTAGACAATATTATATTGTTTACTCATTGAAGAGTCTGTAAGGATAGAGATTAAGACTAAAGATAAGAACAAGGGAGTTTGAACTTAAAAAAAGAAAAAAACAGAAGTAAAACCTGACCAGAGAAGGACTTTGGCAATATCCAGAGATCACACAGAGTGAGCCAACACTTTCCCTGTGGTACATCTAATGGTAGAGGAGGGAAAGCAAGAATCCCTCCCTACAAAGGCAAGGAACATAGCCCAGGTAATCCTTGGCAAGAATGACATTACTCTGGGACTCAGATTGGAGTACTAAAAAAAAGTGCAGATTAGGCAATTCACTCTGTAATATATCCTGGTTAGAAGAGCTGTGTGAACAGAAGTTCACATGGCATCAAGATAAATATGAAAGAGCACCAGGGTTGCCCTGAGGCTTAGACATGGTAAGTAATTACACATAAAGTGATTTCTGTGGCCACAGGTCTATCAAACTGCACTCCCAGAGGGAGTGATGACCAAAGTCCCTTTTGGGGATGCACATCTGAGTAAGGAGGCTTCCAAAGAAACCTGAAAATAATTCCAGTGAATTAGAAGTGATTATTTTCATGGAAATCAAGACAGTGTTGCAGACATTTTTAGGAGTTTTTAGAGGATGGGATGAGATAATGTGTGTAAAGTAATTATTCCTGCTCTTCCCCCTGTCTCTTGTCCTGACCCCCTGCAGTTGTCCAGTCACCGTCAGCCGCCTGGCTCAGTATCTTCTCCACACAGGGCAGAAGATTCACTTTGGAAGGAAATTAGGTCAACTTTAGAAACTGCAACTTCAAGGTAAGGACAAATGAATTAATTTGGGATAAAACTAAGACATTTTTGTAGTAATTCAGATTTCTAAGATCAAGACCACAAGAAACTGGATTTATTTTGGGGCTATTTACCAAACACAAAGGAGCAAAAAGTTGAGGAGAACTTTGTAATGACTAGGTAATTAAATCAGCATCTATTTTTCAGGCTCAAAAACAGTTTTGGGTAATTTATCAAAACCAAAATAAACTCAACACACTTATATACTTAGTTAATAATTGTTCTAATGTGAAGTTAAACTTTTCTGAGAAGTTTAAATCAGTTGCAATCACTTGGGTTGGTCACAGCTGGGAGAACCTTGCACAAATGCCCCTGAATTTTATAAAAATGTCTTATATGTTACTAGGTTCTGATTAATTTAACCCAGATCTGGCTTATCCACAGTTGTTCTCATTAGTCTAAATTAATTTGGCCTCATCTAGGCCTCCTTAAATTGATCAAAACCACTTGAATCAAGCACACACTATAAAGAGCTTTCTTTTGGTTCCAAATGTTTCTGAAACTGCAGGATGAACTTAAAACTTTTTGATTAGTTCTTTTTAGATCATACTGCTTTTGAGTAAAATCAGTGACAACTCTATCTCATCTTGTTCAAACTGGATCAGATCTATTTAGTGAGATTTTACTGGTTTATGCCAGAATTAGAGAAGAAAGTCTGCTTAAAAATCTGCTGAAATAAGTGGTGTTATTAATTCCCCAGATGCAATAATAAATGACAATATAGTCAACTGGGTTTTCAAGGATAGATGGGGGAGGTAAAAAAGATGGATTCATATGGCTATAGGAATGAACAGAAAATGAGACAAAGGCAAATGGTCCAAAAGGAAATAGTTGAGAGAATCTAGTCCTGCTGAATGAAGGTGGAATGGCAGGCCCATCTTACAGGAAACAGATCCATCAAAGACAGGAAATAAGGGAAAGCAAAGACATCAGTAACAGTTCAAGATGAAGGGTATAGAGGGGATCAACAAAAACACAACTGCCATGTTATATTATATTATAAATCTCAAGAATATTCATACCACACAGAATCATAGTTAGAGTGACTAAACACTAGGGCAGGGAAACTTCCAAGACTACAGATGTGTCCTAAGGGGCTATGAGACATGAAGGACTGCAAATGACATAAAAATTAGGGAGAAATATGTTTTATCCATGAAAAGTACTGCGTGAGTAGTTTTCACTGTTGTTCAGGAGAGATGCAAACAGAGAGGATTTTGGTTCAGTAAGTATTATATAGGCATTTGGAATAGTTATATAATAGTCAATTTAAATATGTACTGAAATGTTAACTATAAGAATAGATATTTCTAAAAGAAAGTATAAAATATACAAATATGTACAAAGAGCAAAACTATGGGAAGAAGTATGAGTGGAAAGTATATTACAATTATAATGATAGAAACTAAAAATCTTGGGTATTATACATGAAGCAAACATAAGAAGGTTCTTAAAGGTGCAGAGAAGAAGGGAGACTTGCTAGAGACCTCAAGACACAAAACTTACACAGTGGAAAGCTGAATGTTTTTTTGTGCCTATGTTTTTTTTATTTTTTAAATCTAGACTTGGAGCTGAAGAAGCTGACAACCCAGAAATGCCAAGTTGCTCAAATAAATTTAATTTTTAAAAATTTATTTATTTATTTATTTATTTATTTATTTATTTTTAGAGAGAAGGAAGGGGAGGGAGAGAAGCATCAATATGTGGTTGCCTCTTGCATGTTTCCAACTGAGAACCTGGCCTGAAATCCAGACATGTGCCCTGATTGGGAATCGAACTGGCAACCCCTTGGTTTGCCCACCAGCACTCAATCCACGGAGCCACCCTAGCCAAGGCCAAATTTTAAAAAGCCACAACAAAAGCTTCTTCTCTAGCCAATGATGAATACAGAAGCAGTCTAGCAAGACGGAACACTTTGGGACAACTTCCGTACATGCAAACACCACAGGAAAGGTTATGATCCCATTCCTACCCACTCTAGCAGAGGCTGAGTGGAGAGCCTAGATTTCCTCTCTAACAAGGCTACAGTGAGTCAACCAAACATCTTCCCACCCTGGGTGAGTACAGAGGAAGTCAAGGAGGGAGCTAGGATTTCATTCCCACTAGATGCTACTAAGGATATCTCCACCCAACAGTCATTGGAGACCCTGTGGTGTTTCTGGATGTCTATCCCAAACATGCGGCCATGACGCACTTCCCCACTCCTGGCTGGGTAGGTGATGTGGGAAGCCTAGTGGACAGGCAAACTTTCAGCATCAACAAGTGGTAACGAGGCCACCTTCTTCATATCCTACTCAATGCTGGTTCTTTCCTTCTGCCTACGTGTAATAAAGTTTGTGATCGAATAGTGCCTGTCTGAAACTAGGTGCTTCAATACATGCTTGTTCCCTTCCCATGGAAAGTAAGGTTGCCTGGCATATACCATATCTCCACTCATGTTTGTTTCCTCTCCACTAGGTGAGTAAAGTTGTACTAGGCTAGTAAATGGCACATACTAAATGTTCCATTCATGCTTCTTTCGTGAGTATAAGGTTCTAAAATCATACATGGCATACGGTAGGTACTCAGTACTGCTTCCTTGCTCCTATGTGTGAGTAATGTTGCATGACTAGTACCTGGCATAAATCAGGCTAATCATGCAAATTTTCTGAATGCTAATTTGCCCCCTTCAGGTAATGTACTAGAGAATGCCTGGCAGACTAGTCTCTCAGTGAATCCTTGTTTACTTCCCCTATGAGTGAATAATGTTGGACTAGAGTTTGCGTCTGGCCTATACGTGTTGCTCAAATGAATCCTATTTCCTTCAACTGTGGATAATAAACGACATTGTTTTCAAATAAGACCTGTCATGCATCAGATGCTCAGTGCAAGCTCACTTCTTATTTCTTTGTGTGAGCAGTTACACTAGAATCATACCTGCGGTATACTTAGGTGCTCTGCATATACTCCTGTCAGTAATGTTGTGGCAGAATAGTAATAAGCCTATAGAGGCTCAGTGGATACGTTTTCCCTTCTACCAATGTTAGGGTAAATTTATATTGGAATGGTGCCTACCTGCTATGAACTAGGGTGATGGAAGAGGTCCATGAAAGGAAGTGACTGTTGATTGACTCATGAGCTCTTCTCCCTTCCTTGTCCTTGGAATGTACATTCCACCCACTGTTTCTCCTGCTGGAGCCATTTCAATGATTCAACATTGAGAGAGTAAGGTGTTGTGGAGACCATCTGGAAGGAACATGCAATGGACCCTGTTAAGGCCTCCGTATAAACCTGTAAGACTCTGGCAGTGGGTGTGATGATCTACTCATCCTGTGGTTGGCCAAGACAGGATTTGTATATAAGTTCCCTTGCTTATTGAGTCTGCGACCAACCTATCTGGGTGGTCTGCCTCTTCAGTTTCTTCTTGCCCTCAATGTATGAGGGTCAGTTCCAAATTTGGCCCAGGAAGCTCCCAAGGTTGTGAACCAACAGAGGGACTAAAAAATTGTGTTTTTCACTGATATGGGCATAAGGCTGTATTGAAGTAGTGTTTGGAACATGCTAGATACTCAGTGCGTTCTTACTTAATCCCCCTATGTGTGAGTGATGTTATCCCAATATTTGTTCAGCTTATACTAGGTGCTCCATGCAGACCTGTTTCCCTTCTACGTGCAGGTGTGTGTTGTACTTGAGTAGCATTGGTTACATATGAGGTGCCAATGCACGCATGCTTTAGCTTCCCCATGAGTGAGTAATGTTGAACAAGTTAGTGTCTGGAATATACTTGGAGCTCAGTTCTGAGCTTGGTTTAACCTAGGTTTTGGAATGTATGAACATGTTCTTCTATGTAAGAGTAAAGTTGTACTAGACAACTCTCTGGCATATATTAACTCTTAATAATGCACGTTCCTTTTCTCTTAATTGTGGGTTATGTTGTATTATGTTAGTGCTTGGCAATACCAGATGCTTCATGCATGCCTCATGAGTGAGTAAATTATACTAAAATTGTGCCTGACAAATATTAGGTACTCGATAATACTTGTATCATTCCACTGATTTGTGAGTGATGTTGAATTAGAAAAGTACCCAGTAGGCACTTGACATTTAATACATATTCATTTCCTTTACCAATGTGAGAGTAAATCTTTACTAGGTCCTACCTAGCCTGTTCCAGGCACTCCCTTCAGGCATGCTACTTCCCCTTTGTGTGGCTGAAGTTGTACTAGAACACACCCTTAGATATACCAGTGGCTCAATGTACAGTATGATTGCTGTCTTTCCACTGTGTGAGGAATGTTGCAAAAATAATACCTAGACTATACAAAGCACTCGATGCATGCCTATTTCTTTCCCCCTTTATGTGACAAAAGTATTGGCAGAGTGCCTGGCACAGACTAATTGCTTTGTCATCTCATTTCCTCATCATATGTGTAAGTTTGCATGCATATGTTAAGTTCTCAATGCATGTTTATTTCCTCACTACTATGTTTGAGTAAGTTGTGCTAGACTAGGATGTGCCATATGGCAGGAGGGAGTTCAATCCATGCTTCTTCCTTTTCCCTTATATGTGCGTAAGTTTGCATAAGAGAGTATGTAACAGACCCTAGGCAATCCATGCATTTATGCTTTCTCCCTGCTCTACTGTGAGTACATTGGTATTAGAAAAGTAGAAAAATATTTGATTCCTTCCCTTATGTATGAACAAGAATATAGTAAAAAAATCATTTGCCGTATATGAGGTATTCCATGAGTGCTCCTTTTCTTACCCTACATGAGCATAATGTTGCACTAGTACAATGTGTGATGTATATCAACCATTTAATGGGTACTCACTGTCTTTACTTTTGTGTGAGTAATGCTTTTACTAGATTATTGCCTGGTATATCCAACATATTTTGTGCATGTTATTTATTTAACTTTTTCTACAATAACAATTGACTAAACTAATTCCTGGCTCACAATTGTCAATTGACACATACATTCTTCCTTTTTTTCAATGTATGTGTAATGTAAAAAACAGTCTGTCACTTAGGTTGCTTCTGTACCTTGGCTGTTGTAAATAATGCTGCAATGAACATAGGAGTGCATATATATATATTTTGAATTTATGTTTTGGATTTCATCAGATAAATACACAGAAGTGGAATTGCTGGGTCGTAAGATAGTTCTATTTTTAATTTTTTGAAGAACCTTTTACGGTTTTCCATAATGGCTGCACCAGTTTTCACCAACATGCATTTTCACCAACAATGAATAAGGATTTCCTTTTTTCTACATTCTCAAACACACGGAATAGAATATTACTTGGCAATGAAAAGAATGAACTCTTACTGATACAGGGTGCAGCCAAGGGGGGCCCCCCAAAAAGGATTTGGAATGGTGTCCAGAATTCAAAGTGTATGGGAATAATGGAGAGACATATAAGATGTCCTCACCCCCCCCACATGTGTGAGTTGGGGGGAAGGGACAGTTTTGTACAGCCACAGCCTTGCAGCTAATCCATGGCATTGTCTTTTAACATATCTATAGCCTCTGGCGGTCACTTGGATATGTTAAATGGCTGTGGCCAGGCTTGGAGCTAGGGAGATGAAGTTACTTCCCCCCAAGATGTAACTGGGGGAAGGTCCCCCCAAGTTACAGCGCCTGCGTAGGGGCTTGGAGAGGATTGGCTCGAGGGCATGGGATGATTACTGCCCAGACTAACGATGGCAGCCCAGTAAACTTGTATTAATACAGAAATACTGGCAGGTGTAACTGATCTTGGGAGGAGTCGGAAATAGGGGTACAGAGGAAGATGGGTGCTAGGATTTAAGAGCCAGGCATGGCAGCCATTGGGAGAGAGAGCCACGTGATTTCAGCAGAGTGAGGACCCCCTCTTGGTGAGGTGAAAGAGGGAGCCACGTGGTTTTGGCAGGGTGTGGACCCCCTCTTTCCCAGGTGAAAGGGAAGAACCACGCAGCTTTGCCAGAATGGAGATCCTTGCAGCCAGGTGAAGAAGAAAGCCACATGCTTTTGGTAGAGTGCGGACTCCTGCAGCTTTGGTAGAAGAGGCCCACACGGCTTTGGGGTGCCCCCTTTGGCTGCGGGGCCTGAAAAAGCAAGAGAGACTTTGACTGGAACTGGGTACAAAGGACTCTTGCCAGTGGACCATGAGAGGGTACCACAGTACTTTGGATTAACTCGAGATCCTGCACAGTGACCCAGCTGACGGTGCCAGCAGCCTGCAACACAGACGTGTGCTCTTTTCCTGATTTACGGTACCCGGAGTTGGGACAGTGGGAGAAGGGGAGCGCTGTGTGGGTGTAGGTGTATACCCTAAAGGACTTTGATATTTTAGTGGTGGCATTAGGCCTGAATAGCATTAAATAAACATTTTGTTTCCTTTTCACAAATCTCTGGCATTGGGAGATGTCTTTCCAATTGGCGGCGGACAGAAGGGCCCAGTAGATTTTAGTATTTTGTTTTCGGGAGGGGCCCCTGTTGTATAGCAGTTTTGGGCATCCCTAGGTGGGCCAAATATTGTATTGCCCCTCCCTCGGACCACCTCCTCTTGTTCGGTAACATTACCATTTGTGACAACATGAATGGACCTAGAGGGTATTATGCTAAGTGAAATAAATCATACAGAAAAAGATAAATACTAGAGGGTTTCACTTATATTGTATGTGGAATCTAAAGAACAAAATTAATGAACAAACAGAACAGAAACAGATTCACAGATACAGAGAATAAACTAATGTTTGTAAGATGGGGGTTGGGGAGAGGGTAAAGAAATGAAAGGGTTAAGAAGTACCCATTGGTAGTTACAAGATGGTCATAGGGATGTAAAGTGCAGCATAAGAAATATAGTCAATAATATAGTAATAACTATGTATGGTGCCAAGTGGGTACTAGAGTTATTGGGGAATCATTTCATAAATTAGATAAATGTCTAACCACTAACTATACTGTACATCTGAAACTAATATAAGATCAAATATCAACTGTAATTTAAAAAAGTAATAAAACAAAAAAAAACAAAAATAATTCCTTCATATTATGTATACTTAATGTATCTTCCTTGTATTTCCCAGTGTGAAATTAATGATGTATTAGAATAGTGCCCAGGATTCAATAGATACTAATTCCATGAATATTTGTCTCCCTGTATAAATGAGTAATGTACCTTGCATATGCTGGCAACTCAGGCATATCATTTGTTCACATGATGTGGTGTAATATTTCGCTGCAGTAATACTGGTCATATATTAAATCCTCAATACCCATTTGTTTTACCTTTATGTGGGGAGCATTTTATTAGAATTGTGCCTAGCATCAACTAGTTCCTCACACTTTTCTGCTGTCTTTGTATGGATCATACGATACTAGAATAGTTGCATGATACTTACTTGTTTCCTTTGCTTATGTGCATGCAATGTTGCATAAAATAGTGCCTGGCATCTATTAGGTGCCCATTGTATGCTCATTTCATTCTGCTGTGTATAAATAAGTTTCTAATTAATAGCACCTTGCATATACTAAGACTCAATGCATGCTTACTTAGTTTCACTGTGTGTGAACAATGGTTTTGAATAATTCCTGGCCTGTGCTAAGTAAACTATGCAAGCTTGTTTTTCCCCTATCTGAGTAATATGTACTCGAATGTTCTCTGGATGGTTTTATGGAATCAATGAATGTTTTTGATTTTTGATTCATGTATGAATAATATCATAACAAAGTAGAACCTGTCATATATTAGGAGTACACTGAGTGCATTTTTCCTTCCTCCTACATATTTTTTATGTCTTGTCAAAGTAACACCTGTTGTATGCAAATGGCTCAATGCACGATTACAACCACACCATCTACCTGTGAGTGATGTGGTGTTAGAATATATCTCAGTTACTATTCTAGGACAACCTTAATGTTAACTGAGGAAATAAATATGCAGCTTGTGAGTAGTGTACTATAGTAGTACCTGGCATATCGTATACACTCTGTGCATCTTTATCCTGTTCCTTATGTGTGAATTTGATAAATGCCTGACATATACTATATGCATAACAACATTTTCTCTTTTTTCCTTAAACAAGTAACATTGTAATAGAATAGTTCCTGGACCTTACTAGATGCTCATCATATCCTTGTTTCCTTCCCTTATGTTTCAATAATGTGCTAATAGAATAACACATGGTACTACTAGGTGCTTAAGGCATACTCATAGCTCCTGACGAATATTAGACATTAGATGCACAGTTGTATTTCTCCATTTATTTGTGAGAGATGTATTAGAATGTTTTCTGGCACACATTTGTCATTCAATGAATGCCTATTTTATTAGTGACTAACATTTGCTAGTATAGAGCCTGGCATACATTGAGCACTTCATAGAAGCATGCTTACTTTTTCCTGGGTAATACTTTACTAAAATATTGCTTGACTTATACCAGGTACTCCGTGTATGCTAGCTTTTTTTTGCCCTGTGTTAGAGAATTATTTGTCTAGATTAGTGCCTGGAATGTATTAAGCAATCAATGCATGTTCAATTTCTTTCCCCAATGTGTGAGTTATGTTGTACTATAGCAGTGCAACATATATAGGCATATACAAGATGCTCATTCATGTCTGTTTCTTTCCACTCTATGTGAGCAAATTTGTATCTGAAGTCTACCAGCCTTCTAAAAGTGCTCATGGGTGATTGATACTTTTACCCTGTAGTGAGTAATGTTATACCTGGCATATTTGAGGCACTTTGAAATATTGTTTTCTTTCCTCTGTGTGAATCGTTTTATACTGGAATACTGCTTGATGCATTTTTGGCACTTAATGCATTCTTGTGTTCTTTGTCCTAGGTAAAATAATGTGGTACTAGACTACTGGCTGGCATAAATCGGGCACCTCAGTGCATGGTTGCAACCTTTCTTCCTGTAGTAGTAATGTGTTAATATTCTTATGGCAGTACCAGTTGTTTCAAGTTGAGCAAACTTTTCTTTCAGCTTTGAGGATGCTTGTCCTAGCAGAGCACTTTGCATGTTCCAGTGGCTTGTTTCCTTCCCCTATTGGACAGTGATGTTGTGTTGGAATGGTTCCTTGTATTTACTAGATGATCAGAGTGTGTCTGTTTTGCACTTGTGTTGTACTAGAGCAGTGCCTGGCACATACAGGGTTCCTAATGCAATCTTTTTTTCCTTCCCTTGTGTATGAGTAATGTTTCATTAGAATAAGACATGGCATATAGCAAGCATTTAATGCATGCTGGTTTGTTTTTGTGCAAACAGGCACAAAACCAAACCAGCATGGGTTTTATGTTTTACTAGTACACTGCCTGGGATATATTAGGTGTTTAATGCATCTTTGTTTTCGTTCCCATATCTGTAAGTTGTACCAAAACAGAGCCTTGTAAATAGCAAGCAATAATGCATTTTCTTTTTTCTTTATGTAAGTATTGATTAATTATAACAGACATAAAATAGTTACTAATTGTATTCTTCTTTCTTTCCTTTATTTTCCTGGAATAGCACCTGGAGTATATTTGGCACTAATTCCTGCCTATCTCTTTTTACAATATATGAGTTATATTGTGCTAAAATAGAGTAATGACATATCAGAAAAGTGCCTGGCATATAGACCATATAAATTCATACATTCATGCTTTCTTCACCTATATGGAAGTAAGATTATACTAAAAAGTACCCACCACATATTAGATGATTATTTTGTGCTTGTTTCCATTCCCCATGTATAAGTAATATTGTAATGGAGGTATGTATCACATATTAGAGATCTTCAATGTAATTTTGTTTCTTTCCTCCTAATTATGAGTAATGTTATACTTGAATAGTGGTTGGCCTTTACCAAATTTATGCTTAATCCCTTCCCTTACGTGCAAACATACAATAGTACATTGACATATAGCAGGCTATGAATGCATATTCATTTCCTTCCCAATATATGAGGTTGTAATAGAACAATATCTAACATATACTAAGCAGTTAATGCAGCTTTTATCTTCCTATGTGTTCTGCTAAAATAATGTCTGGTGTACACTAAAAGCTTCATGCAGACTGCTTTTTCTCACTTGTATGTGAGCATTGTACTAGAATAGTCCTTGAATCTAGTAAGCTCTCAGTACATACTCACTTCTTTTTATGTATGTTTGTGGTATCATAATATAATGGTAACTAGCAAGTATTAGATGCTCAGTGTATACCATTTATTTTTCCCTGTACACAAGCAATGTCTTAAATGTCTTAGTGTCCATCATACATTAGATGGTCAGGGATGCTAGTCCCTTTTCTTTCCTTTTCTTCTATTTACATAGTGCCATACTGGATTATATCTGGTATATACTGGGTAGTTGAAGCATGCTTGATTCTTTACTTCTGAATCATTTTGTACTAGAATAATTCCTGGCTATCCTAAGAGCTTAATTCATCCTTGTTTGCTTTCCTTTATGTGAGGACAGTATTTTCCTGGCATCATACCTGGAATATATTTGGCATTAATTCCAAATGTATAAATGACCTTTATGTATAAATGACCTTACAGTAGAATTGTGCTTGTCAGTGGTTTCTTCACACATGCTCACACATTACATGGCCCATGCACGCTCACTTTCTCTCCCTACAGGTTAGCAAAAGCATGTTAGACTAGCACCTGACACAAACTAGGTGCCCCATTCATTATTTTTCTCCCTCGTGTGTGAGTAAGGGTGAATTATAACAGAGCTTCGCACATCCTAACTACCGTGTCTCGCTTTCTCTCTCCATATGTGAATAACTGGCGAGGGGAGAAGTCTATCCAGAGCATGTAAGGCTTCAACATGTGCCTGCTCGTTTCCCCCCTGTGGACAAGCAGTGTTAAATAGAAACTGCATGGCATATACTGGACAGTCAAGGCGTGCTTGTCCCCTTCTTATGTGTGAGTAATGTTGTACTAGAAGAGTGACAGTTACATATTAGCTGCTTTACTCATGCTTATTTTGTTATCCTTTTTATCAAAATAATGTCTGGAATCTGTTAGGCATTTAATGCATGCTTATGTATTTCCATGTATGTATGAATAGTATTATTCTGATATGTACGGAAAATGAATGCATATTTATTTCCTTTTCCCTTGAGTAAGTAATATTGTATTGTAATAGTGACTGGCATATACCTAGGTGGTAAGGTGGTGTGTGATACTGCATTTATTGGCTATGTTGAAATACCTCGTTTGGTCGTGTTTGGTGTGTCTTATTCCATGGTGAGTGATGTCTGTGTGAGGCACTATGTTTAGTGGTGTGTATTGTGTGTGACACTATGACTAGTGAGGTGTGTGACACATTGTGTTTAGTGGCACATGGTGGATGCAATACTGGTTTAGTGATGTTTGTGAGATACTGACTTTAGTTCATGGTATGTTTATAGTATATGATTTATTTAATATTGTATGTAACACACTATGTTGATAATATATGTATGAGACACTCTGTTTAGTGGAGTGTGGTGTGATAGTGTGCTTTATATTGTTCGAGTCACTGAGATTTTAAAGTAGTTGTGAAACATTGTATAATGACTTACGTGATACGGTGTTTAGTAGTATGTGTAAAGCGCTGTTGATCGTGTGTGACACTGTAGTTAATGATTTCTTGATGTGTGTAATAATCTGTTTAGTGATAGATCTGAGTCACAGTATTTAGTAAAGTGTGTGAGAGGCACTGTATTCAGTTTTAGATAATGTGTGTGATACTGCTTTTAGTGATGTCTGTGCAAAGCACTGTATTATTATCAGGTGTGGGGTGTGATTTCAGTGACATGTGAGGTGAGTAACATTATAGTTATGAGAGGATGTGGTACTGTTTTTATCACACAGAGTGTGCAAAGCATTGCCTTAGTAATGTATGAGGCGATGTCTTAGGTGATAATGTGTTAAGTAATGCGTGTGCATGTGTGTGTGATATGTGCTTAATAATGTGTGCATGAGGCACTGGGTTTTGGGAAGTGTGTTTGAGGCACTGCGTGTCTAATAATTTGTGTTTGAGACACTGTGCTTTGTGGTGGTTTATGTGTAGTAATGTTGTTATTGATGTGTTTGAGAGACACAGTGTTAAGTGACATGAGTCCTGGCCATTGTGCTAGCACTAGGTATACTGAATGCATGTGTTGATGATTTCAGTGAGTCCAGTGTGAGATACTGTGTTTACTTATGTACGTGTGTCTGAGATACAGTATTGGTATTGCTTGTTGTTGGTGATAATGCATTTAGGAACGTATGTGAGAGGTACAGAATTTATTCCTGTGTGTGTAAAACATGCACCTGACACTATTGAATGCAGTGTATCAACATATATCACTAAACAAAGCAGGAAATGTACCATTCATTGACAAACACAGTGTTTCACACATATGTAACTGTTCATAGTAACACGCGCACCTAGCACTGAACAATACATGTCCCCTGTATAGCCTGAGACAAAATAGTTCATGCACCGAGTATTGCTAACTATACCGTTTCACACACATATCACAATATACAGTGATGTACCAGTATTAAACACAGTGTTTCAACATATTTCAAGTTGTATTACTAAACAAAGTACTACATATAACACTTACTGACCAACACAGTGCCAGCTGGTGATTCAGCATAAATCGTTAATAATGGAGCATACACAGCACATTCTGTTAAACAGTTGTTCACATGAGTATCACCATAGGCAGTAACACGTATATGTAAGATTATTAAAGGGAATATCAATGTATATCACTAAACAAAGAGGCATAAGTAACATGCACTGCTAAATTCAGTGGTTCACACATATATCTCTGTAGAAATAAATCACATATCTAACATCGTTCAAACAGTTTTAACATATATCACTGACAAAGCAGTACATTCATCACATGCTACCAAACAACGTGTTTCACACATACATCTTTATACACAGTAACACAGACCTAGCATTATTAACACAATATGTCAGAATACAATACTAAACAGTGTAGTTCACAGGCTATGCCCTGCAAACCTTTTACCTGGAAACAGTGATTTACACATGGATCTTTAAACATAGTTCAGTTTGGGGATTATCTGAGTCTGAAAAGGTTTAGCAAATATCTCTGCATAAAATTCTAAGAGGGCCATTTTTGTTCCATCAAATGTTATAGATTCTCATCTGAAGTATTGAGTTCAGAATTAATAGATCAACTTGTCTATGTCCAGGCTGTGCTTCTGGATAAAAAAAAATGCAACAACTGTTTTGTCTCTAGGTATCATCACCTCACAGAAAAGCAGATGTCATGTGAAGACAAAATGAACAAAAAGAGCAGGAAAATCTGGACGCTCCTGAGCTGGATAATTCATCCTCTCCTTTGTGTTATGAAACTGTTAGGCTGAAAGGAGATGGGTGCTTCTCTCCAGAGAAAACCTTGATGTGCAAATGAGGATAGTGCTCTTGTTTGGGGACTGAGGTGGGGTTGCTGCTTGTGCTATGGTGAAAAGGTGTTTGATTTACAAGTTTTAATCAGCTGTCAATCAAAACCTGAAATTGCTTTTGCTAAGTAACCTACCATTTAAATCTCTTTATACAATAAATGAGACATAAATAAACAGAAAAATAACCCAGGATTACTAAAGCATACATGAATATAAACTTTATAAATTTTATAGTTTAATTTGATTATGAGTCTTTGAACAGTATACAGTTAATAAAAAACTTTATAGTTTTTGTTTGTTTTTAATTGTTTTATTTTGTCTTTGTCTTCATTTATAACTATACTTTTGTTCTTTTTTTAGTAATTGTAGTAGAAATTACAGTATAGATCCTTAACTTACCATAGTCTTTCATGAATTGATATTATACCAATCAACATATAACATAGTAATGTTATAACAATATACTTCTATTCCCCTTTCCCATCTTACTTTTAATGAAAATTAGATCATGATGTATATTTGTTCTGAATCTTTTATCTTTTCACTCAGTAGCATATGTCCTGAATAATTTCCATTCCTATAGATACAGACTAACCTTTTCCTATGATATTGTATGCCATGAACTGACCACAATTTACACTTCTCTACTTTTTAAAGTAAGACTACCTCCAGTTGTTTCATATTATAAATAATACTGCAATGAATATATTTACAGGAACGCCCCAATATTCTTGCTTGCATATTTTCATAGATTAGTAGAAGGGATTGGTTAAAGGATACGTGCAGTTTTATTTTTAGTATATGGTTTTTTTTTGAGCATTCCCACATTTATGGAATAGTTGTAAGTATGATACAAATAACTGAACTTGCTAGCATTTGTTTCCAAACAAGCCCACTTGCCCCGTGGCCACGGTACAAAGGTCAAAATCGAGAGGGTAACACTGATTGGGTGGTACTGTCTGTTCTCCAGACCTTAGTCGAGTGTTTACATGCCTCCTAACAATGTAATTTTTAGCCAAAGTATCTATTTCAGATCCAGATATAGTTTAGTTGTCATATCTCTTCTCCACTCTGGAAGGGTTCCAGTTTTCTTTGACTTTCAAGACCTGACATGTTTGGAAAAAAATAATACCTATATATAAAGAGGAAGAAAATAATAACCTTACAATGGAGAGGAACAGCATACTCTACCTTAATCAAATGATCAGAGTGAAAATTGTCACTTTGAAATAGAAGTAAATTGTCTCATTAAAATAATAGTTTGACTTAAAACATTGCAATTCCTGATCAGACTCAATGCAATGTCACATTTGTGATATTTCTGCCTCAGATGCATAACTTGAACCTATATGATTGTGTGGAAACATTAGATAACCCAATATGAGGGGCATTTACAAATTAAATGATGTAACCATGTCATTTCTAATCAAACTTTGATATAGTTTTTTATTCATTTTGTTATATCTGTGATGTATCTATACATTCTTTGTACTGCATTTTCAATTTTTAATCTAAATATGAAATTACTCCAAAACACACGGTTTCCTTTGCGATTCAAAGGGCTATAATATGTTACCATTTTGGAGAACTTCCTTACTCTGTGGCACAGCCTCGTGTTCCAAGCTCACTTTTTAGTTGCCTTCCCAGCCTTTCTCCAAGGACCCCTGAGTGCCTTTAACTGGATAGTGCTGTTTAGAAGCCAAAATCTGGGTGCTTGGTATTCTCATTGCTACTCAGGTGTCACTATTCTTAATTACAACCCGACATCACGGAAGTTGTTTTAATTTTCTCCCCTTTCACGTGTGTGATTCCCTTTTCCAACAGTGTGAAACCTGGCTCCAATTTTCCTTAGTTCATGTGCTTACTTGACTAAACTCCTTATATGTAACCAATCTCTTGTCACTCCACCAACCCACCCTCGTGGGTACCCTTCTCACCCTGCTGGGATGGAAGTCACTTTCTAAGCCGTTTCCTCATGTGGGTATTCTCCCCTATCCTGCTGGGATTCCGAAACCCTGCCGAGTTCAGTCTAACATGCGCATACCCTCCTCATCTAGCTTGAACTCTGATGCCCCTTGTAAGACTGCTTCTCAGATAGATGTCCTTTCTACATTTTGGTGGAAGGATACTCTCATCAGACCATGTCCATGCATGGGTTTTTCTCCTTTCTCTGTGTGGGCTCTTATCTGATACCCCACACTGGGTCATCCCCACCTGTGGATACCCTGTGAATCGCCCATCGTGGACTCTGCACTTTTCTATATGGAAATATTTTTCCTGCTTAGACTCTGACCTTATGACAGGTTCCCCTCTTTGAGGATGTCCTCCTTAGCTTGCTTTGGCCTTTGCCACAATGGAGTTGAAGGTTGAAGTCTCTCAGTCACTGGGTAGGGCAAAAATAGGTTTACACTTACAAGTATGTGAAACATAGAGTTTATTATTGTATTATTTATTAATTGTTGCAATATTTGCAATACAAAAAACTGTAAACCTACTTTTCTAACAGAAATAACCTTACCTATTTATTAAAGGAATTGTTATTCCCACATTTTTATAGTATGTAGTAGAATCCATCCATTTATCCATCAAGAACTTGGGCAGATTTAGGTTCTAAAATAAATGACCTGGCACTCACTGGGGAGTTGATGTTGGTCATTTTGGTTTTGTGTAGCCACACAGAGTAGACATTTGACCTTCACAAAAGAGAGACACTAAGATGATGTCTGTGAGGCAACAAATAAATAAATAAAATAATGACAATGACAACAACAACAACAATAAAACACACACATATTACTTAAAAGATGCTGTTTCCATTGCAGCATTATTCACAATAGCCAAGATTTGGAATCCACCTAGGTATCTTTCAATGGGCAATGGAAAAAGATATTGTGATATGTATTTCAGCCATGAAAGAGAAGAAAATTCTGCCATTTGAGACAATGTGGATGAACTTGGAGGACATCATTTTAAGTGAAGTAGGACAGACACAGAAAGATAAATATCACATGGTATCACTTATATGAGGAATGTAAACATGCTGGACCCAGAGAGACAGTAGAGTGACAGTTGCCAGGGCCTGGGGATGCTGGAAATGGGCAGGTGTAGGTCAGAGGGTACAGAGTTTCAGTCTTAGAGGTAAATAAGTTTTAGACATCTAATGTATAGCATGGACACTATAATTAATAACTCTATTGTATACTTGAAACTTATTAAAAGAGTAGATCTTAAATATTCTAAATATACACACAGACCCACACACCATGGTAACTGTGTGGAGTGATAGATATGTTCATTAGCCTGATTGTGACAATTGCAGATAATTGCTAAGTTCATGATAAAGAGAAGAAAACAAATTTTAGCAGGAAATGCCTCATCAGGAACTCTTGTCTTTAGCATATAAGCTTCATGGAGCTCAAATCAGTCAAGCAAGAACACAGTCATTTCAATTCACGAGACTTTACAGTCATTGTCAAACATTCAAAATTCAGAAAATAAAATATCATGCCAACAAGGTGTTGTTGCATCAAGGAGCTTTCACTCTGAGTGCAGTCAGGACAGGAATGTCCCAGTCAGCTGGACTATGCTTCCGGCTGTCTGGGGTCCAAACAATTCCCATTTAGTGCTCTAACTCTCCTTACTTGACCTGACACCAAGACATACAAAAGACTGCAGGACCTGAGATTTTGTCCAGAGACCTAACTTTTACAAATGGAACGAATCCTCTGGGGAAGGCATTGACTTTTCAAATATCTTATCACTTCAAATATAGGTTTCTTGGAGGCTTTTACATAGTTTCTTATAACTGGAGCCAAAAAAGTTCTCTCTTGCCCTTTGTCTAGAAAAAAATAGATACTTTAAAAGGCCCAAGTCATTTTTTCAGTTGTCAAAATTGTCAAGGGTACTGTAAGGTACATATTACATTTATATATACATTGTCCTTCAATGAACATCATGCAATTTCTCATTGGAGCTGATATTTACTGAGAACTTATTATGTTCCAGGCAATGTTCCAAGTGTCATGGAAGGAAGAATTATGTAGGTCTACAATGCGTCATGTATCTGTAAGACATCATGGGATTGAATGCCCTCCAAGAGATTATAAACCAAGGAGAATTAAACATAAACACAAATAAATTTAACAGAAGTTAAAGGGCCAGGATAAGGGTCATGAGAGACATATGATAAAAATAATAAGGGAAGGGGGGAGATGATATAGAATTTTTGGATAGAGAGCTGAGCTGGAGTGGGAAGATCAGAAACAAAGGAACCTTCTTGGAGAAGGTAGATCTGAAAAATATTTGTTGAGAACTCTGTCAAAAAACTATATGGAGAATTTTGCAGGTTTATTTTAAATACCCCCAAATTTCCCAAACATGAAAAGAATTATGCATATATAGCATGGGCATTTTTGTGTCTGGAACGGTAAAACTAAAAGGAAAGTTGGACACGGCTCTGAGAACGATCCCTTTATTTCTTACTCAGGCACTATTCTAGGCCTTGTCTGTTTTCTTTAACAAAATACCACCGGCACCTTAAAGAGTGTGTGGAACTTTGTAAACACTCAATACATATTTGCACAATGAAGGAGAAACTGAGGACCTAACACTCTTATGATTTAGTCATCTTTCCTCAGAATAGGTGACTTAAGGTCTTAGCAAATGGGATCATAAGAAAAAGCGATATATGTATAGAACAAGATATTTTCATTGCAATTGCTTATTTTTGACCAGTTGTGTACTTATCATTGTTTTATAAACTAGAGCACTGGGATAATCTTTTTATTTTTCTTAAAAGAATTATGGATGAAATCTATGTGTGTCAAATGTTAACTTTCTATGCGTGTGGTGGGTTTTTTCCCCTAGAAGAAACTGTAGGGAGGTGGGAGTTTGTCAAGCTTCACGTTTCCAGTTTTCGTATAAACCAGCCCAACTTCGTGAAACTCATCTTGATCTTATATTGGCATTCTTACTAAGCAGTGTTGAATGCCTCAGTGCAATCTTGTTTTAATGTCTTAAATAGGAAGTAAATGAAGCAAAAATGACAAATAAGAGGGTAAAGACTAATTATTGCTAATTGCTTGGAATAAATGATTTACAGCATGTTAAACATTAGTGTAAAGATTGAGTTCTTTTTTCCAAGATTTGTCCAATGAAATTATATCAATCCAATCCACAGACATCTTATATTTGTGCTGTTGGCCAAAAAGTCTGTTTAGTTTTTTCCAAAAAGACATATTTTTATATTTTATTTTCACCAGTAACTTTATTGATTTGGTATTTTGAGTATATTGGCTATCTCCTGCATGGTAAAGCATTGATTGTTCTTAATTAATGTCTCAATTTGATTACAATCAACTTCAGCTGGTCTTCCTGATGGTGGAGCATCGTCCAGTGAGAAATCTCCAGCAGGAAACTTTGCAAACCACTTTTGACATGTTTGCTCAGTCACAGCACCTTCTCCATACACTGCACAAATCTTGTTGTGTGTTATAGTTGCATTTTTACCTTTCTTGAAATATTGAAACATAATATGCCAAAAATGTTATATATTTTCTTCCATCTTCAATATTAAAATGTGTACAAAAATATTCACCAGTTTTGATAAGTTATTTTTTTCATCTATGCTGATACAACAGCTGCCACTATGCAATCTGACAAAAGTGTTTCAAATGTAGTCAGATACAACGAAGTGCTATTAAAGTCATCTTTTGGAAAAAACCAAATGTTGTATTAAATGTTGCATTTAATAGTGTTTTAAAGTAATTATCTTATTTGATAACCTAATAAAAATCAAGTGAGAGAAACAGTGGTCTCCAGTTTATAGATGGGGAGAGTGAGGCTTAGGAAGAGTCAAGCCCAAGTTCAAAGACCTGGGAAAGGGCAGAGCTGCAACGTTTCTAAGATCCACCCCTCGGCCTTTTTACATTAGAATGCTACTTTTCATAGAAGAAGGAAAGTCACTAGCCTGATGATGCAAAATGAGTGAATCTTGTCTGTAGCCATATCCAATACCACAGACTTTAGGCAGCTAAAAGAAGAAACAATCAGAGAAAGGTGGCCTAGAGCAGAGTGGGCTCATGATGGAGGTGCCTGTGGCTCCTGCTCAGAGTGTGAGATCACCACTGTTTCCCTACGAAAAGGCAGGCTGCCGCTTCGTACTTGTGAAAACGAACTCCTGCCGTGGAGAGATGCTGCTGGGTTTGCTCTTAGTCCTCCATGTCCAGCGATAATAACAGGAGAGAAGTGGCTGCAGATGAGACTAGATCACTTTTCATGTCAAATTGGATTAAGGGGTGCTGCTTCCCCCTTTGAAGTATTCCTTGAAAAAATGCACACTTGCCTATTGGGAATCTTACACATAATTGCTTTTAATGGATCTTGCAACATAAAGTACACGGTGCTTGAACTCCAAACTTGTGTCATGCCCTGGTGAATATTTTATGAATTGTAAAATTGAAAAGTAAGTTAAGATGCAAAAGTGTCTGCTGGCTCTTTCATCTGATAAATCTTATTTGGAATTAGAATGTAAGATCCCCTTTAAGACCTCTTTCATTATATTTTTCTGAGTTTGACTGAGTACCAATAAATAAGAGAAAATTCTATCTTATATCTTCACTTCTTCCTTGTTAACTATATGTTACCTAGCTGTGCAATTTTTTTCTTCTAAATGATTGTAGGTTTTCTGAAAACTCAGGACCAAATTTAACTGTGTTTTCTAGTTTTCAGACATTGCACTATGAATGATTATATGCTTGGAGGTACACTTTAAAATAGATGTTAACCAGAGGAGGACTGTCTGGAGTGGCAGATTAAAGGTCTAGATGAATCCACTCTCCCTTTACAACAATAAAAATACAAGCAATATAACTAAAACTCAATCACTTCAGAACTCTGTCAATTAACCAAAGCTATCAAATGAACTGAAAATTGTCTGTACAAAACAAAATCTAAACTTTGGTAAGTGAGTGGAGTCTGTGATGTTTGAATTTAGGACTATTCTCACCTCGCACTTCCTCCCCAGCTTAGTGGTGTAGTCTGCAAAACCCAGCAGGACTGCAGAGAAGAACAAGTTTGCATTGCACTCAGAGCTCCATTAAAAACATTATTCCCGGTGCAGTCAATATTCTCCCTGAAATTTCAGCTCCCTGGGATATTTCTATGCTTAGATGGCTATTTAAATAATTCAGAGCTTAGCTCAGTGGGAGGTGGAGGAATCTGATACCAGAGTTGTTACAAACAATTCTATTTGTAACAAGAACAACAAAAAATACCAGGCATGGGAAGAAAGGGGAAAGCCAAGTCCACATACAACAGACAATATCCTGGAGGGGGACCAGATTTTGGATATAGACAAATACTTTAAATAAGGTGTTATACATGTGTTCTGAGAGTTATAGGAAAGCATTATAAAAGGTTAAAAGAAAGTATGAAAGAGATACTGGGAGTGGTAACTGCATAGGTATTATAAAAGGTCACATAAATTCAATTTTGTTTGTATTTCTTTTCCTCTCTAGCCTGTTTTAAAAGACAACTGCAAACAATAAGTACAAAACTGTATTAACAGGCTTATAATAATACAGATATGCATTTGTACAAAGGATGGAGGAAAAGGGGAGTATTTTAGAAGTTTGTGCATATTATTGAAATTAAGTTAGGATTAATCAAGTAGATTGTATCAAATTTAGTTGTTTTAGACTAATTATAATTGCCAGAGCAATGAAAATAACTTAGATAAATATTGTAAAACAGTAAGATTTTAAACGTACACTAGAAAAGTACACTTAACAAAAATAAAAGGTGAGAATCAAACAGAGGGAAAAAGCTAAGACAAGGAAAACAAGTAGCAAAAGGATAAATTTAAATTCTGCCTCATCAGCAAGTACATTGAATGTAAGTGGGTTGAACGCCTGTCAAAAGATACATGTTGGCAGAATGAATATAGAATGCCTATAGAATACATACTTTGGATTCAAAGACATAAATAGACTGAAAGGAAAAGGAAACATTTGCAGGCAAGCACTAGCCAAAAGAGTGCTGAAGTAGCTACGCTAAAGAAGCAAAGGGGAGTAGGATCGAGGGTGGGAGCAGGGAGTGGTGGGGGGAAATGGAGACAACTATACTTGAACAGCAATGAAATGTGGGGGAAAAAACAGATGAAATAAACTTTGGGACAAATATCATTTCAGAGAAAAGGAAAGACATTTTATTATAAGAAGGTGAAACAATCAGAAAGATATGACAATCAGTAATATATATATGTACCTATCGACAGAGCCCCAAAACTCAGAAAGGCAAAAGTTGACATAATTAAAAGGAGAAATAGACAAGTAAACAATGGTTATTGGGAATTTCAGTATCCAACCTTCAATAATGAATAGAATAATTAGCAGATCAAGTAAGAAATAGGGGATGTAAACAGCACTACAGACCTGGTGGGGATGACAGACATCTGCAAAGCTCCCCCTTTGAGAGCAGAGCACACATTTCTCTCCAGCGCATGTGAGCTATTCTGCAGGACAGACCTTATGTTAGGCCATAAAGTAAAATTCAATGTATGTAAAAGGACTGAAGGACAAAGTAAGTTCTTTGACCAAAATTAAATTGATTTAAACATAAATGAGCATAAAAATTTGAGAAATTCATAAATGTATGGAACTTAAACATCACTTTCCTAAGTAATGCAGGAAAGAAGAACTCACAAAGTAATTTAGAAAACACTATGAAATGCAAATAAAACACAATCTATTAAAACTTGTGGGATGCTGCAATAGCAGTGGTTAAAGAAAAATTTATCTCTATAAATTATCATATTAAAACAATAAGGACATAAATTCAATAAGCTAAATTTCTACCTTAAGAATGTAGAAAAAGAAGAACAAACTAAACCCAAAACAAGCAGAAAGAATAAAGGTCAGTGCAGAAATTAATGAGTCAGATATTAAGAAAATAATGGAGAAAATCAATATAACAAAGGGGTTCTTTGAAAAATTTTTTTTAATTGACAAATTTAGTTAGACTGACCAAGAGAAGAAAATGGAAGCTTCAAATGACTAAAGTTATCAGTGGAAGAGGAAATACCACTACTGATTTTACAGAAATGAAGTGAAAAACAAAGAAATACCAACGACTTACATGCCAACAAATTAAATAACATAAAATACACAAATTTCTAGAAAGACAGAATCTGTCAAAACTGATTCAAACAATACAAATAGTGTAAATAGACCTATAAAAACAAAGCTGAATCAGTAATAATAATTTTTAAATAAATCCAAGAGAGAAAAGCCAAGTCCAGATGACTTTGTTGGTGAATTTTAACAAACATTTAAAAGAGTAATTAACACCATTTTTTCATAAACTCTTCCAAAAAATATGAGAAGGGAATACTTCCCAACTCATTCTACAAGATTAACATTACCCTGAGACAGAAAAAAGAAAAAGAATAATACAAAAGACCAAAAAAATTACCCCATAACAAAAACTTACACTAAAAAAATCTAACATAAATATTAATGCAGAAGACCTCAACAAAATACTAGCAAACTGAATCCAGCAACATGTAAAAAGATTTATAAACCTGGTGGAAGATTTATCACATGATTCTGAGTTTGATGTACTAGGAAGGACACAGGGACGAGAACTAAGGGGGGTAAAAATGGGAGGGAGGTGGGGAGCATGGGGGGGGGCGCTGGGATGGGAAAAATAGACAAAAAACTGTACTTGAAAAATAACTAAATAAAATTTTAAAAAGTGAAAAAAATAAATAAAGCCAGAGTCTCAAAAAAAATCCAAAAATCAATCAAGGTAGCATAGAGTATATATTAGTTTCTCATTGTTTTTGTAACAAATTACTACAAACTTAGTGGTTTAAAAAAACACAAACATCTCACAGGAAGTCATAGAATCCAAAATGTTTTACATTGGGCTCAAGTCAAGGTGTTTCCTTTTGGAGGCTCTAGGGGGCACTCTTTCCCCCCGGCCTTCCCCCTTTCCTGAAGCTCTCTTCATTCCTTGGATCCTGGTCCTGTATTACACCACCTTGTTTTCTGTTTTTATTGCCACACCACCTCCTGCTGTCTTTGACCTTCCAGGTTCCCAGTTTTGAAAATCCTTGTGATTGGGCTCATATATATTTAAAATTTGACTCATACATTATAGATAAAGCTAGACTATGTTATTTATATATTTTGCTCCATGTGTCTGATTTTTATTATATAGAACTGTACATCAGTCAGTTATAGTTTTGGAATCATACTGTGTATAACCCTTTGCAAGTTTTGTTTAATTCAGAAATGCTTTTTTTTCTTTCTTTCTTAGAAAGTATATCTTTCTTTGGACAATGATGATAATGAAATTGACAATGATGAATGAGTTGGAACTTTCCTGTTTATCTTTAATGCACAATGTGAGATTCTCAGACAATCATTTGGTGTTCGAAGACTATGTTCAGTTCATTTTAGATGTTTGGGTATGGAAGATAGACTTATGATTAATTTCTAAGCACTGGGCTTTTGCCTAATGCTTTATTCATGCACTCTTCTGACTAATTCAGTGGGAACTAACCTAAAGATCTAAGGATGGTTTTATGCTTTGCCATTGTGTGTGTGTGTAATTTTTTTTACAGGTATAACAATTTTCAGTAAAGTTTTCAAAGGAATCTCATACTCACAAAAGCTTAAGAACCATTAACTTAGATTATACTTATAAAATTTAGTAATTTGAAGAGAGAAAAGTCAATTAAGGAATACAAAAACATCAACAATTTTAAAAGATCACTTCATATTGTTCAGCCTTAAAAAGAAATAAAAATTTTTGACACATGCTGTCACATGAATGAATCTTCAAAACATTATGCTAACTGAAATAAGACATATACAAAAGGACAATTATTGTGTTATTCTATTTACATGACAGGCCTAGAATAGCCAAATTAATGAGCTAGAAAGTAGAACAGTGATTACCAGGGACTGGGTGCTGGGGGAAAATGGGGTCTCACTGTTCAGTAGGTATGGAGCTTTGTGTGGGAAGATGGAAAAGTGCCAGAGATGGACAGTGAATGGCAGTACAGCAATGTGAATGGGTGTAATGCCGCTAAATTACACACTTAAAATGGCTAAAATGGCAATTGTTAAGTTATATATATGTGTATTAAGAGACTTTATTTATTATTTTTAGACAGAGAGGAAGGGAGGGAGAAAGAGAGAGAGAGAAACATCAATGTGTGGTTGCCTCTATGCACCCCCTCCTGGGGACCTGGCCCTTAACCCTGGCATGTGCCCTAGGTGGGAAATCGAACTGGCAACCCATTGTTTTGCCGGCCAGCACTCAGTCCACTCAGCCATACCAGCTAGGGCCTGTTTATATATATATCACACACATATATTTACATAAATTAAATATAAATTAACTTAATATGAATTTAAATTAATATAACTATAAATTATATCTAAATATACTATATTCACATTATATATAAATTTATATATAATGTTTATATATGTATATTTAATACAATAAGAAAAAGTTACCTGAGGCTGCCCAGCTGTGTGCACTTGTCAAAACTCAACGAACAAAGTAGAAACAGACTCATAGACACAGAGAATAGCTGTCACAGAGGAGGGGAATTGGGGGATTGGCTGGAAAAGGTGAAGGGGTTAAGGAAAAAACAGACACAGACAACAGTGTGGTCTTTGCCAAATAGGAAGGTAGAAGGGGGCAAAAGGAGAAAAAATGGTGTCAGAAAGAGACTTGACTTTGGGTGGTGAACTCATGTTACAGTATATATGTAATGTGTTATAGAGTTGTACTTTTGAAATCTGTATGTTTTAACCAATGTTACCCCATATATTCAGTTAAAAATTTAGTTATATCTCTGAATTACCTTTAGTACCTTATTTTTTCTAAAAATTACTTATTATGCTAATGATAGTCTCATATGTTTTCTTCTACAACATTATTGTTTTATGTTTTATATTTAGATCTTTAATCCATCTGAAATTAATTTTTGTGATTGGTGAAAGAGTATTCATTTTGTCCATATATATAGTCAATTGTCTGAGCATTATTCTACTGAAAAGACCACTCATTCCAGTGTTTCTGCATTCTTCATTATGTTCAATAGAGAAATTACAAATTTGTTTATTTTTAGCCAATAACACATTAGTTTAATTACTCTAGACTTATTTAGAGTAAATCTTGATATCTGGTAGTACACGCACCCCCATTTTGTTGTTCTTCTTTGAGATTGCCCTGACCATAAAAAAGCCTTTTGCTATTCATGTAAATTTAAAAATTAATTTTTCTAGTTCATATACTCACATCTCAGTTGACTAAGATGTTTCTTGAGATTTCATGAAATATATAGATCAATTTGGGTAGACCTGATGGCTTTGTAATGCTGAGTTTTCCAATACATAAAACTTGGCATTATCCTCCATTTGTTAGATCTTTAATTTTAGTCAAAAATGCTCTGTAATTGTTGAAATAGAGGTCTTACTGATATTGGATTTATTCTTCAGAATGTAATTTGATTTTGGGTGCTGTAAAATATTAAATTATATTTTGTAGTTTTTTTGCTTGTTTAGAAAAATAACATTGATATGCACGTATAATCTTTTAAAAACACATATTCCATCTTGATCCAGCTCCTGTACCTACTAACAAAGCTCAAATTGGTAGAATTCAATAACAATATCATTGATATACACAGTATGTGTATGTGAATGAACACATTTGTCTGAAATAAGGACTGCGTTTTGAGTTATTTTCATTTTAAGATAAAGAGATATATCACTTGCTTGATGATTCTTATAAAGAGTCAATGTTCTTAGTTGTCTTCACTAGAGATGAAGTGGTTCCTTTTAACTAACCCACATGCTTGAGAAGGAATTTAGTGAAGTCCTTTTGAACAATTCAGAATTTGCCTTAATAGATATTATTTTTTTCTTTAAAAAAATTTTTATTGTTTAATTACAATTGTCCCCATTTTCTCCCCATTACTCTTCCCTACCCTACCCACCCCCACCTCCCACATTCAGTGCAGCCCACCCCCCCCTGCATTGTCTTTGTCCATGGGTCCTTTATACATTTTCCTTGACTTGACTCTTCCCCTTCTTTTCCCCTCCCTTCTCCCCTCTGGCCACTGTCAGTTTTTTCTTTATTTCCATGTCTCTGGTTCTATTTTGCCCATTTGTTTGTTTTGTTGATTAGGCTCCACTTATAGGTGAGATCATATGGTATTTTTATTTCACTGCCTTGCTTATTTTACTTAGCATAATTCTCTTCAGTTCCATCCATGCTGTCATGAAGGGTAGGAGCTCTTTCTTTTTTCTGCTGTATAGTACTCCATTGTGTAAATATACCCCAGTTTTAATAGATGTTCTTAAAGAAATTTGGTAGATAGGAAAATAAAGATCTAGATAAGTTAATATTTATATCACTCAGTTTAACTGCTGCCTTGTGGCAATCAATTAAAAAGATATAGGACTGGCTTATATTTTTCTTATCTGGTTAAATTGAATATTAGTTCATTTTTACCTTAATTGGTTTAAATATTTTTCTGGCTGTTTCCATGTTGCAGCTAAATTTGTGCTAAATCCTAGTCTTTATTTCTTTTCTAGCTGATATTTGCTTTAAAAATGTCCCTGTAATGAGTGTACCAGTGCCTCTCCACCTTGTCCTCCTCCTGGGATTGCGTGGACCTGAGGTAACAACATATATGTAGGTTTTTACTCCTCTGATGAAAATTTAGCAATCAATTTTTAGTCTAATTTAAGTTTAAGCTTATTAAACTTGATTTCCTCAATAAAAGTCTATATGAAGACACTATATCTTATCCTAATGCCTGTTATTGTACTTTGTTATAATGAGGCTTGTGTCTTCAATGGTACCTTTTACTAGAGAATATGTGTATATCCTATTCTCTAATCTATATTCTCTGTATGAGGTCTGTCTGAAAAAGTCCAGCCATGGTTAATCTAATGACAACAGTTTGCTAAACATTGATGAAACCAATGTTCATGGAGAGTGAACTGGAATGCACATGTGTGAACAATGATGCCTTCACTGTACTAGTCAGTGGGTGTGGTAGATGCTACTGAGTGAGCGTGTGTACTGCGTGGTCATCTCATTCAAAGTGACTGAGTGAGTAGAACATCGGATCTGCATCAGACTTAGTGTTAAGCTTGAACATTCCTCTGTGGAAACTGTTCTGATGATTCAGGAAGATTTCAGTGGTGATGCAATGAGTGCGGTGCATGTAAATGTGAGGCACAGATGCTTTAAAGATGGCCAAGAATCTGGTGAAAGTGATCCATGTTCTGGAAGACCTGCAACAAGCAGAACACCTGAATGTTGAATGTTGAATGTGTATGGGCTACAATCAACAAAGATCAGCAACTAGAAAGTGCGAGAAACAGAAGCTTATCCGAGAATTTTAAGAACTACTGTGTCTGAGATTTTGATGCAGGACCTTGGTGTGGCATGAAACGTGTCGTGGCAAAATTCATTCTGTGGCTTCTGCTAACAGAGCAGGAGAAACATCGTGCTGCAGTTGCTAATGACTTGATTCAAACCACTACCAATCAGCCAGATTACTTTAAGAAGGTCATAACCAGAAATGAATTGTGGGTCTATGGCTGTGATCTGGAAACAAAGGCCCAGTCATCCCAATGCAGGTCACCTGGTTCTTTCATACCCAAAGGTTTAGCAAGAATGCAGCAAGATTATGATCACATTAACTGTGTTTTTTGATTGGAAAGGTGTTCACCACGAGTATGCTCTCCAGGCCAAACAATTAATAAAGAGTAGTACCTCAATGTTCTTTGTTGGTCGAGAGATGCAATACAATGAAAAGAGCCACAGCTCTGGTCATTGGCAGCTTCATCAGGACAACATACCCGTTCGTGCACCACCTAATGCAGTGTTTTGGTAAAACATCAAATCACCCAGGTGACTCAGCACCCCTGCAGCCCATATTTGGTGCCCTGCAACTTCTGACTTTTCCAAAAACTAAAGTCACTTTTGAAAAGGAAGAGATTTCAGGCCATGGATGAGATTCAGGAAAATATGATGGGGCAACAGATGGTGATTCCAACAAAAGATTTTGCAGTGTTTTAGACAGTGAAAGAGACACTGGGAGAGGCATGTAAAGTCCCAAGGTGACTACTTTGAAGCAAAATGAGGTGTCGTTGTCTTATGTATAATGTTTCTTGTATCTTGTATCTTCTTCAATAAATGTCTCTATTTTTCATATTATATGAAGAGAAAGAGAGACAGAGAGACAGATAGAAGAGAGAAAATAATTCAGTGATCTAGTTTGAGGTTAAACTGATTCTGAGATAAGTGAAGAGGTTACTAATACAGGCCTTTTGTGTATTAGTTCTTCACCACAGTTCTTTACATGTTTCAGATCAGTGAACCATTGTTTACTGAGAAGAGTTTATGTCTGAGACAGTTTTCCATGGCCTATGAGAGTGCACAAAGATTTCTAAAAGATTGCCCCCAGTGTCTTTCCTTGGCTATATTTTATATTTACAAACATTACATATATTACTTCTTGACAATTCTTTTTAAAAATATTTTATTTATTTACTTATTTTTAGAGAGAAGGGAAGGGAAGGAGAAAGAATGGAAGAGAAACAGCAGTGTCTGGTTGCCTCTTACGCACCCTGTACCAGAGACCTGGCCTGCAACCCAGGCATGTGCCCTGACTGAGAATCGAACCAGTGACCCTTTGCTTCACAGGCCTGTGCTAAATTCACTGAGCTACACTAGCCAGGGCTAGAAAATTCTTTTTATACATCTTTCAAATGGCCTAAATTTAAATTTGTTTCTGTAGCTCAACACCCCTAGCATTATTGACAGTTGGATAACTCAAATTTAATGTGCACAAAGTTGAAATAATTATTTGTCCTCTCTCCTTACGCCCTATCTCCCACTGAGGAGGGAAAAAAATGAGGACATAACTCTGCTCCTATTCTTGACTTCAGCATCTCTTTCATGGCATTCCTCATTATCAAAGTGGCTCGGAATCTAAGTCTGTGGTTTATCTCCGACAATTCAACCGACAAAGTTGATGGAATCCTGTTCTTTCTAGAGTATGGGACTTAATAGCTGTGTGACCACCTTCCACGCTCCCTCATCCCTTTAATCCCTCTGCCAATGAACACTTTCAGGTTTTTAATACAAATTCCTAGATCCCTGCAACTTTCTGGTGTTTACTACATTCCTACTCTTTGCACCATCATCCTACTCTAAAAGATTACAATGAACCTTTGCCAAAACTCTAAGATTGATCATGTTAGCATCCTGTGAAGTAGTCTTTTTTGTACTTGGTTAATCTATATTTATTTACTGTATTTATTTTATTATTTATTCACCAAGTGAAAAATTATTCACTTAGTTAATTATATCCAAGCACCTTATTCACCTGACACTTGAAACTTACATTACCTAAATTTACCTCTTCAGTTTCATCAAACATTATTGCACTCCAGCAATATTCTAGATAGGTCCTTATCAAAGCATTCACATTGACTTTTAGGCCTTTTGCCAAAGATTTTTTTGTGAGCTATCTCATTATTCTGGAAAATTCACAATAATTATTTCTACAGAGAGTCGATCTATGCATCTACCTACTTTGAAATGTACATAATGTCCTGAAGTATCATATACATAATCACTCACCTCCTTGCTTCACATAAATGTTTGATTAGGAGTATCCAATTATGATATTTTGCATATCTCTACTGTCAATTTGGAACTGTGCAGACTGGGATTTGGTTGCCTGTCACCCTTGTATATGATACATCAATTTGTGCTGTTGGAAACAGGTTTTTATTAACAGGGTTCCAACTTTGGGGGCACTGAAAGCACTCCAGCTCTGAGCCCTTCTCTCCCACGAGACCCAGAACTTCTCTTGCTCCCCCAAAGACTAGAAGCCAGAACCATGCCTGGAAGTTCCTCATTTCCTTCTCCGTCCACCAGCCAGTCATGCAAACAGATCTCCACGCTCTCTGGAGTGTGCACTCATGGGTTTCAGAGTTGCCATCTTCTCGCAGCAGCTCTCTCCTTCAGGATCTGGGGTGTGCCACTCTCAGTGTCCATGTGGTGGTCCAGGAACCATGTGCCATGTTACACTTGTTCATAGTGTCCCAGAGTCTGGAGCCCAGGGAGGTACATGTCTCAGGGTGGGACTCTGCCTCTAAAAGTGGGCTTCCATGCATGCGGGGTCTAAGTCCCTGGTGAGCCTGGTATCTGCCTGGTCCAATAAGCACTCCTGTTCAAGCGGGGAGCAGGGCCAGAAGCCCAAAACATGCAAAATGCCAAAATTCCAGAGAGAGAGAGTGAGAGAGCGAGAGCTTGCACCAAGCTCCAAAGCCCTGTACCCCACAAACCCCATACCAAGAGAGCAACTTCTTTGTGCCAAGCACATGAGCAAGAGCCTTTCTGTCCCTTTGCCTTAAAAAAGCTCTCCCAAAATCCCGTGTACACCGGGAGCCAGTGGGAGTGTCCAGCTTTTCCTGTGGCACATCAGTGTCCGACATTTTCGTCAGTCCCCCCGAGTCTTTGATCCTCTTTCAGCTGCCATTTTCAATGAGGGCAAATGTCTCCCAGTCACACACAGGTGCAGAGGCATCTGTTTGTCCAGGGTGGGTCATCTGGCCCCTGAAGCTCACTCAGGTGCTGTATGAGCTCCCGACCTCCAGCCCAGGCTATGTCATGAGTAGCTCTGTAGGCACACGTTTGCATAGCCACACTGTCCTTTTAACAATTTGCCCTGGGCAGCAGCCTCCTTGCATGGGCTGCTTTAATTTGCTACCTCGGCAGCTCTCCTCACTCCCAGGACTTTTCTTGGCAGGAGGGGGTTCCCCTGGACCTGAGGTCTTTTCTGTTTTCTAGGGACCTCTGGTCCTACCTACCCCATTACAAATTCAGTCTGTGGTCTGTTACTGCTTGCTTTACTACTGGAAATAGAGTTGTAAGCATATTTAAATCTATTCCAAAAGCCCCAGAATCAATTTGAAAGTTCATCCATGAAATTCTAAAACCTCTCTCAGTATCAAAATATATATTACAGAGTTTTCAGAAAAACTATAAATATTTATGTAATTTCTTTCTATCTATACACGTATTATGTAGAGGTATTATGTAGAGATCGTAGGTTATCATAAGGAACTGGCTCATGCAATTATAGAGGCAAATAAATCCCAAGAGCTAGAGACGCAGGAAAGCCAATGGTTTAAGTTTCATTCTAACAGCTGGCAGACTGGAGAACCAGAAAGAGCCTATTTCAACTCAAGTCTGAGGGTGGCAGAAGACAATGTCCCAGCTCAGACAGTCAGGCTGCAGGAGTTCTGTCTTTACTCAGCCTTTTTATTCTATGCAGGCTTTCAACTGATTGGATGAGGCCCACTCAAATCAGGGAGAGCAGTCTGCTTTTCTCAGTCTAACAGTTCAAATATTAATCTCATTCAGAAACACACTGACAGATTCACCCAGAATAACTTTTCATCAAATGTCTGGGTATCCCCATAGTTCAGGCAAGTTTACGTCAAAAATTAAACATTAGTAGGATCATGTGTCTTTTATTGCTATCGAAAGTTTGTCATTTTGATCTGTATGTTAAATGGTCTATGATCCCCCAAAGCTACTAACACCCCATTATTAAAAGCATTTATTAGGGAAGTACAGAAAGGAAAATATCTAAACAGAAAAGGGATGTAAAAGTGTGCAGCTAACATCAATTCTGTTGGTCTAGAATACTGACTTTTGCCAATGGAAAGCAGAGAATCTTTTTCATTAGTTGTGTCCAAATCCATGTAATGTATATTGTACCATCAATGTACTTTGAAAGAGAACATATTGTACACCAGGATGAAATTTTCCAGTTTCTTGAGATCATCAAGTCTTAAATAATCTTAGGAATGAAATTTTCCTTCTACATTCACTTCTGAATTGAACACACAGAAATCTCTAGACTACCTTGGCCCATGAATGATGTTTTTCCAGGCAGAACTTTTTTTTTTTATACTTAATGTAGTAGTGACTGATGTGATAGTCAACACTACTGGCCCTTTAACTTTAAAGAAAATTCCAGAAAAGGTTTTTGTCCACATAGACCATAAATATTACTTCTATAATATACTTGCATTACATGTAAGTTGTTAAATATTTGTATTCCTGTACCAACAACATAAATAGTGGCTTAACATATTGCCATTTCCAAAGGATATTTGTGTTTTATGTGGGTTCTCAAAATTTTACCCATTGTTTTCTCAACACATGCTCCTAGAGGTACAAAAGATTCTTTATAACATAAGGTTTCCCAGTCAAAACTTTTGGAAACCCCTGCAGAGTGTATGTTCTCTTGAAGGTTCAAAGATCATGTGAGTTTACTAAGTTGACTAGGCCTGAGACAAAGAAATTAATTAGTGTTTCACAGATTTTATTGAATACTGAGGTTTTCTCATCTATGCTTTTTAATGTTGATTCCATGTAGTAACATCATAATTAATATTAATTAATCTTTTACTCTGTAGTATATAGGGTATGAAATGTTTTATATATTCTATGATTTTATTCTCATAGCCATCTAAGACATGTACTGTTATTATCACCATTTTAATGAGGTAATTGAGGCTCAGAGATGTTCTGTAACTTGTCCAAATTCCTACAGAGTAAGGGGTGGGAGACCAGGGATTGAGTCTGTATTTATCTTATTTTGCTGCAGTAATGAACTGGTACAAATGTAATGGTTTAAAATAACACACATTCATTATCTTATAGCCCTGTAGGTCAGAAGTCCAACACAGATCTCACTGGGCTAAGGGCAAGGTTTGGGCAGGGCACCATCCTGATATCCCAAGGATCTACCAGGGAAATGTTCCCAGTCCACATGGGCATTGTCAGAATTCAGATCCATGAATTTGTAGAACTGAAGTTTCCATTTCCTTGCTGGCTTTCAGTGGGGTTCTTTTTTTTTTTTTTTATCACAGTCCTCTCTCTGGTCTTTGCACCTTGCTCCCTACATTAGCAGCAGCAAAACATAAAATTTTCTCATGCTGCTATCTTGTCTACCTTCCTGTTTTCCTCCTCCATTTAACATGAGATATACTCTTTGAATACATTTTAAGTATAGGATATAGTATTATTAACAATAGGCACAATACTGTACACCTGAGCTCTAGAATGTACTCATGTTGTGTAACTGAAATTTTATGCCCATTAAATACCAGCTACTCATTTTCCCCTCCCCAGTCCCTGTCAAGCACCATTCCATTCTCGGCTTCTATGAGTTTGCCTCTTTTAGATATTCCATATGAGTAAAATAATACAGTATTTGTCCTGCTGTAACTGACTTGTTTCACTTTGAAAATATCCTTATAGTTCACCTATGTTGTAACATATTGAAGGATTTTCATCTTTTAATTAATTAATTAATATTTTAAGTATATTTTATTGATTGTGCTATTATAGTTGTCCAATTTTTCTTCACTTTATTCCCCTCTTCCCTACACCTCCCTCCCACCAGCACCCCCCTCTCCTTACATATAACTTCTTTGGCTTCTCCACTTCCTATACTATTCTTAACCTCCCCCTGTCAATTTTGTACCTACCATTTATGCTTCTTATTTCCTATACACTTTCTCTACTCCCTCCTTTCCACTTCCCCAATGATAATCCTCCATAGGATCTCCATTTCTGTTCTTGTTCCAGTTGTTTGCTTAGTTTGTTTTTGTTTTTATTTTTTAGGTTTAGTTGTTGATAGTTTTGAGTTTGTTGTCATTTTACTGTTCATAATTGTGATCTTCTTTTTCTCAGATAAGTCCCTTTAACATTTCATATAAGAGCTTGATGATAGTGAACTCCTTTAACTTGACCTTATCTAAGAAGCACTTTATCTGCCTTTCCATTATAAATTATAGCTTTTCTGGATAGAGTAATCTTGGATGTAGATCTTTGCCTTTTGTGACTTGGAATACTTTTTTCAAGCCCTTTCTTGCCTGAAAGGTTTCCTTTGAGAAATAAGCTGATAGTTTTATGGAAATTCTTTTGTAGGTAACTGTCTCCTTTTCTCTTACTGCTTTTAAGATTCTCTCCTTATGTTTCATCTTGGCTAATGTACTTATGATGTGCCTTGGTGTGTTCCTCCTTGGGTTCAATTTCTTTGGAACTCTCTGAGCTTCCTGGACTTCCTGGAAGTCTATTTCAACAGACTGTAGAAGTTCTTAATTTTTTTCAAATATATTTTCAGTTTTTTGCTCTTTCTCTTCTCCTTTTGGCACCCCTATTATTCAAATGCTGGAATATTTAAAGTTGTCTCAGAGGTCCCTAAGCCTCTCTTCATGTTTTTGAATTTTTGTTTCTTTATTCTGCTCTGGATGAATGATTATTTCTTCCTTCTGCTCCAAATCGTTGATTTGAGTCCTGGTTTTTTCCCCTTCACTGTTGGTTACATGTACATTTTCTTTATTTCACTTTGTATAGTCTCACTTTTCCCTCTATTTTGTGTCTATACTCAACCATTTCTGTGAGCATCTTGATTACCAGTGTTCTGAACTCTGCATCTGATAGGTCCTCTATCCCCTCATCACTTAATTCTTTTTCTGGAGTTTTGATCTGTTCTTTCATTTGGGGCATATTTATTTGTCTTGGCACATCTCTTACATTGCAAAGGGCGGAGCCTCAGGTATTCACCAGGGTGGGGTAACCCACTTCACTGCGTTGATGTGCTGTATGTGGGGAAGAGTCAGAGAGGAAACAATGGCGCTCATTGGACTCTTGCCTGCTTTCAGTCACTTCCTCTGCTACCCATAAGCATATTGGGTCCTTCTGGTGCAGATTCCTGGGTGTATGGTATCCTGGCGCGATTCGAGGCCTGGCAGGTTCACATGGGATTCAGGCTGATGGAAGTATATATGTGGAGCCGCTGGGATGTCTGGCATGCCTTTATTTTGGGGTGGGGCAATACATGTGCACTCTAAGCATGAATTGTACCATGGGAAGTCCTGACTCCTTTATATACTAACTGCACACAAAGCCACCAAGGTCAATACTGACATTCTAGTTATATAACAGACCTTCATTCTCTGCATCTGGGCCCTCACTTAAATCCACAGTCACCTGAACATCTGGGTGAGGAAGGCTGACTGAGTCTATCTTCCCTACAGATGGGTTTGTGTATGTTCTAGGACCCTGAGGGTCTCTCCAGGGAGCTCTCCTGTGAGGGTGGGAATATTATTCTGCTGCTGCACCCCCCAAAGTTTTTTACAGCCAAGTTTTTGAGGATTTATTTCCCTGCACTGGAACCCTGGATTACATGGTCTCTCTCGCTCCCCAATTGTTCCTCCCAGCTTATCTGCACACAAATGTGGGACCGGCTGGCCCACTGGCTGCTACCTCACCCATTTGTTCTGACAGCTGCTGCCTTACTATGCATCTTCTCCTATCTGGCTGCCTGCCTCTGTCCCTCCTACTGGTCTGGATGAATGTCTCTTTTTTAACTCCTTAGTTGTCAGACTTCCATATAGTTTTGATTTTCGGGCAGTTCTGATTGTTTTTTGTTTTTAAATTTGTTGCTGTCCTTCTTTTGGTTGTGTGAGGAAGCAAAGTATATGTTCCTATGCCTCCATCTTGGCCAGAAGTGAATTTTGATCTTTTTAAACACTAAATAATATTCCATTGTGTGGGAACACACGTGATTGGGCTCACCCAGATAATCCAAAGTAATCTCCCCACTTCGAGATCCTTGACTTTTTGTCATATCTGCATTGTCCCATTGCCATGCAAAGGAACATCACAGATTCCAGTGACTGGGGCATGGGCTTCTTCAGGGGGCCAATTATTCTGCACCCACAGAGTCCACTTTCTGGACCTTGAAGCCCTGTGGTTATCCACCATGATCGTTTGTTGTTTTAAGAATTGTCCCTGCAGCACAGATCTTTGGGAAATATTTTTCTAGTTCAAAAGAGCAATACAAGTGGAAAAAAGTATTCACATGGGGCATGCCTGGGAAAAAACTATTTGGGTTTCCAGGGAGTCAGAACACAAAAGTAGCTACAAAATGTTCACTTGGGGGGAGCAAAGTGTGTCAAGCACAGCACGATTCAAGAAACTCCAAACAAACTTATTTCTCCAGCCTTTAGAAAATCAGTGGGAAAGAGAAAGTGTACCCTGAAATATGATTTATCTGGTCCTATCTCCCTGATAAACTGCCCTGTCACTCTAAGGAAGCCCATTTTGTTTGTAGATGATTTGTTTCTAAAACTCACCATAGCGATTTAAACCAGGAGCAGCAAAATTGCTTCATGTATTTGCTATATGACTAGCTTTGTTTTTAACACTTCAGACTTTAGTGAAGCCACATGACTGAACATTTTTACAAGGATTTTATTCTCTCCCATACTCGATATTTGGATAGTTTTTGAAATCACAAGTAGCATATAGCTGAACATTTATTATGTCCTGGCTACAAAATATGTTTCTTTTCAGATATTCAGTATGTGTTCTGTTATGTGAGAAACTAATTTCCTAGGTGCCCTAATGTATCTTAAATATTTTCATCCAATTTTTAAAATTGTATTTAAAAAAGTGGTGGTTCATAATAGCTGTCAGCAAGAGGTAGAGTGGGTTTTTTCCCTAGAATTGTTAGTTTTGTTCCTAAAATTAATCAGTTCAAATCAAATAAGTACTAACAATGGCATAGCATTGTACTGGTCTCTGTAAGGGAAGCCACCCTTAGTTAAACCTCCCTCATCACTATCGAATGCTTCTTGACTGGATTTCTCAGTCATATTCTTCTAGTCCACTATTTCTTGTGCAAATATTTTTTCTGTCTGTGGCTTCTGTTTTAGTGTATCGAGTTCCTTTTTTAGAGAAAAAGTTTTAAGATTTTATACAGAAATTTAAATAACATTGTTTATACTTTTGTGTAGAATGTTTTTCCCACTGTGGGATCTTTAGGTACCTTACTAACTGTTAGTTTCTGACTATCTCACATTTCCCAAATTTTGGGGTTGACATTCAAAGGGAGAGCAATTATACTCACTTATAGCAGCAAGGCCAAATAGTTAGATGTTTAAACACATAGTATTTACATTATAACATTATATGTTATCTCTGACATAAATATGGTCTGCTGTGTTTATTAAATAGCTTTAGTATTCCTCTTACTGAATGTGGTCTTTCAATACTATACCAATATTGATGGCTTAAGACCAGCCCAATCTATCAGAAACTGTATAATGATGCTCACCTATCCAGTACACCTCCTGGATTGATTGAGCTGGCTGTGTCAATAACTTTCTCTAAGACTGAGTGCTAAGTGCTTCACTGTGACTGATCTTATTAGTCACTCAGTGAGAATTGAAAAAAAAAGAAAAGAAAAACTTACAAGAGAAAAATGGCTCGGATTTATTACCCAAGTTCTGATAGGAATACATGTAAGCAGCCTCACTCTTTACTATTTTTGCAGAAAGGCCAATGCAATTCTGTGGATTGCCTTCTTGAAGTGTGATGTTAGAGGACAAGTCCTGATGCCTGGTGTGTTTGAAATTGTGGACATAATAATGAGTTGTTCTGTCAAAAGATATCCTAATATCTAAACCAGTATATATATTTTTTCTTAAATTGGTTATGTTTTCACAGGCCCATATTTACATGACTAGTCAGGGTTTATAATGACCTAACCTTGAACTAGCATTGAGCAAAACTAGGAAAAATTTACACATCACATCTCTTGGTAAAAATGGGATCCAGATAAACTTTTACTCTTTTAAAAATGAACAAACAGAAATACCAACATGGAAGCTATGGAAAACATACTCCAAAAAAAAGGGATAGGGATTTTTATCACAGATGACTAAGAAGGGGAACACAGTTATAAACTTAATTTACTTCCTCAACTAAAAGAAAATTTCAGATAATTATCATACAGTCTCAGGAGGCTGGGAAACAAGGCTGACTCCTTTTCATTGAGTTGGTTCCTTTTCATTCTTTTAATCTCAGTTTAAAAGTCATCTTCTTCAGGGGTAGAGAGTGGGAGGGACTTTCCTGACCTTTACATAAATTAAGTTAGCCCTTTTATTGTTACTTTTCACAATGTATTCATTTTTGTCACAATACTAATGATAATTTTCAATTATGTGCTTAGTTCTTTCATTCACTGGCTCCCAAAATAGAACATCATCCATGAAGTTACAATACAGCACCCAACAAAATTTTGCCATAAGTAACTGTTAAAATGTGTAGAATGCCAATAATGAAACAATGAGAAATGAAGCTATGAGAAGATACCAGGTTGACCCAGGGAAAAACAAGTCAATGAAAAAGTTATAATAGAATTTTGTCCCAGAGAGATCTATAACTTTGGACTTTAAAGATATATTCTTTAAAATTTTCTAAGAAAATATGCTCTATAGCTTATTTCAGAAGAAAAAGTGTTGTAAGAAATGCACCAGTTGATGAAACATTGTAGTTAATAACACAGACTATAATCCCCAAAGGACCAGAGATGGTGATTTGAATCCACCATTATCAGGGGTAAAAAACAACAGGCAAATACTTGGGACTCTAATATTTATTTTATTTATTTATAAAGTGAGCACAAAATAAATTCTACTAAATTGAGTTGTTTTGAGGATTAATTATGAAATTTTATATAAATTGGACATTTCAGAACAGACAGAAAACAGTTAGTCCATGTATGCAGTTTAACCCAGTATGGGGCAAATGATAAACATCTGCATACATGGGCTATTACTATCATTTTTTGTTAAGTGATTAACTTTTGAAAATAAAATGCAGCATAACATGTGTCTCATCATGGTACAAATATCTTTAAGAAGTGACCAACCAGGCTAACAGTACCACGTCTAAATAAAAATGCAAGATGGACTGACAAGCCAATCTACTAGCTCATTATTATGTTCTATAAGGAAAATATGATAAAATAATGGGATACTTAAAATGTATTAAAATAAAATGTTATCAGCCATTATTGTTAAAAGCTTTATGAAAATGAGAACTATTGGGAAACTTTCTGATCATTTAAAGAATATATTAACTCTAAAAATTTTACTCATTCATCCATTTACTCATTTATGCAACAAGTACTTATTAAGTGCCACTTATGCTAATCAATATGGGTACAGTGCTGAATAGATTAATGTCCTCCCCAAAAGTTTATTTCCTAATCCCTTGAACCTATGAATATGTTACTTTACATCAAGTAGGAGTATTAAAGGGGCAGATGGAATTAAGGTTGCTAATCACTTAGGTAGGGAGATTGTCCTGGTTGACTAGGTTCATTCTAATCACAAATGTTCTTAAAAGTAAGTAAGTGAGACAGAAAAAGAGGTCAGAGTGAGAAGTGAACCCACTGCAGAAGCTGGAAAAGGCAAGGTATCAACTCTCCCTTAGAGCCCCCGGAAAGGAGTACAAGTTTTGCTGATGCCTTGCTTTCAGTCCAGAGAGGTCCCTGTCAGCCACCAGAGCTATGGAACTGTAAGGTAATAAATGGCCACTAAATGTGTGATAATTTGTTACACAACAATAAAACATGAATACAGGCATGACAATAGATGAAAACCAGCATGAATCCTGCTCTAATAGAACTTATCAGCTTGTAGGAGAATAACTAATCATTCAGTAATAGTAAACATCAGTGTAAAGCAGTAACCACATGAAGTGCTATGAAAGAGTATAGGCTTTGAGATGTATATTTATATTTAAAGAGTTAAATTCTAAGGTCAGCATAAAAAGTGCAAATCGTTATAGTTATGATTAATTCTGAATAGATCTTAAATTATCCATATAAAGTTTACTATACATTGTCTTGGATATATAGGCCAGAATAGTAATTCTTAGATGAACTAAAGCATGCTAAGCAATAAAGCAGACAAAGGACAAACAAACGAACAGCAGCAGAGTTTGCATGCAGAATGCCCTTATTCTAGGAAACAATCCAGTAACTCACAGTGACTATAATCAGGATGTGGAGAATGCTAAAATATTTCTGCTTTTCTTCAGTGTTTCCTCCATTTTATTTTCACATCGAGCTCTTCAAACTTCATTTTGAATAGTGAAATTCTGGATATAGTCATAGTAAATTTAAAAATAAAAGACGTTTCTCATGAATTTCAGCACCTTTAAACGCATTGTAGATATTCTGATCAATGTAATAAGACAATAATAAGATGTAATCATTATAAAGTTGAAGATAAAAAGATTCTTAATTTTATTTTTATTTTATTTTGGTAGGAACACTTACAGATGATATTATATACCTGGAAATCCCAATAAAACAACTAAAAACCACTAGATTTATCAGTAAAATTGTTAAATGTAAAATTAAAGAATAGCGTTCTCTTAAAAGTTATGTCACTTAAAGGTGAGATCATATGGTGTTTGTCTTTCACCGCCTGGCTTATTTCACTTAGCATAGTGCTCCCCAGTTCCATCCATGCTGAAAGAAAGGAGCTTCTTTCTTTCTGCTGAATAGAATTCCATTGTGTAAATGTACCCCAGTTTAATGATCCATTCATTTACTGATGGGCACCTCAGTTGCTTCTAGCACTTGGCTAATGCAAATTGTGCTGCTACGAACAGTGGGGTGCATAGGTTCTTTTGAATTAGTGTTTCAGGATTTTAGGGTATAGTCCCAAGCAGTGAAATTGCCTAGTCAAAAGGCAGTTCCATTCTTAATTCTTTGAGGAAATTCCCTACTGTTTTCTATGGTGGTGGGAAAAATGGAGAGAACTGTACTTGAACAACAATAAAAAAAAATAAAATAAAAAAATAAAGTTCCAAGCCAGCTGACTTTAAGAATCAAAGATTATCAAGATGGTCATCAAGGAACATACGCAAAGAACCCATGAACAAAGCCAATGGGGGTAGGATTGAGGGTGGGAGGTGGAAGTGGGTGGCACATGGGAGAGTGGTGGAGAGAAAATGGAGACAACTATACTTGAACAACAATAAAAAAGTAAAAAAAATTAAAAAAGTTATGTCATAATAAAAAACAACCTACTAACAAAGAAACCATGAAGTACCAAGGAAGACCCTAACCAGTGAACATAAAGAATATGAACAAAGGGAAAAGACTAAAAAAAAAAAGAAAAAAAATCAAAGAAGTCACGGAGAATGCCCTGTGGATTAACTAAGAACATTTTAAGTTAAAGCGTAAGGTCAGCATGTTTGGGTAGCATGACAATAGGGGCAGAAATAGGGGGGAGGCCCAGCTTATGTAATAAGAACCTAGTCGGGTCTCAGAAATCTCACGAACCAATGAGAAGTGTGTGTTCAACAAATTATTTTGGAATAAAAACATTGGTTCTTCACTGCAGATACTTTACCAAAATATCAAGTACATAAAAGCATTAACTTTTTAAAATTTAAATCTTATTGCTACATGTGATATAAAAGATGTAAATTAAATTAACCAATAATGGAGGATATACTAAGCACCAAAGAAATGAAAGATGAATAGATTTAACAGTACAGAAATATAAAATGTTTGCATGGTAAACATCTCATAAAATTTAAAGATTTATTATAAACAGACTAATATTAGTAGCAACCATGATGATATAAAGTTAATATCTTTATGAAGAGATCTAGAAAAGCAACGAGAAACTTGCTAATAAAAAACATGCAGATTAAAGACTATATGAATTTTTACTTGTTAACTTAGAAATGGTCATGTATTAAACATCAATATTGACTATTAGTATCAACTTTACAGTAGGATGCTGCTACACCTGGGATTATTAATGAAGATACATTTTTGTAAAGCAATGATCAGAATATAGCAAAAGACCTAAATATTTATATATTTTATTTCAATATCTTCACTTCTGAGACTCTGTCTTGATTGGAAAATCATAGGTTCTGACAGAAAAAAATTTTGTATGAAGATTTTAACTACAGAATTTATTACACTGAAGATGTTTAATACATTCTTTTAAATAAAAAATAATCACTTTTTTCTTCTCAATTCCCCTCCCCTTTATCCCCCATCTGCCCTGCACTCCCCAACCCTCCAGCATTCCTCCCCACTTAGTTCACGTCCATGGGTCATACATATAAGTTCTCTGAGTTCTCTGTTTCCTATACCATTTTTGACCTCTCCTGGTCTACTTTATACCTACCAATTATGCTTCTTCCTTGTACCTTCCTCTCCTATACCTCCCTTCCCCCTCCCCACTAAAAACCCTCATGTGATGTCCATTTTTCTGATTCTGTTCCTGTTTTAGTTCTTTGCTTAGTTTTTGTTTTTTTCTTTTTTTTAGGTTCATTTGTTGATAGTTGTGAGTTTTTTATTTTATGTTTATATTTTTGATCTTCTTTTTCTTAGATAAGTCCCTTTAACATTTCATATAATAAAGGCTCTGTGATGATGAATGTCTTTAACTTGACCTTATCTGTGAAACACTTTATCCACCCTTCCTTTCTAAATGATAGTTTTGCTGGATAGAGTAATCTTGGATGTAGATCCTTGCCTTTCATGACTTCAAATACTTCTTTCTAGCCCCTTCTTGCCTGCAAGGTTTCTTTTGAGAAATCAGCTGAAATTTTTATGGGCAATCCTTTGTAAGTAACTCTCTCCTTTCCTCTTGCCGCTCTTAAGATTCTCTATCTTTAATCTTGGGCAACTTAATGATGATGTGCCTTGGTGTGTTCCTCTTTAGGTTCAACTTCTTTGAGACTCTCTGGGCTTCCTGGACTTCCTGGAATTCTATTTTCTTTGCCAGATTGGGGAAGTTTTTCTTCATTATTTGTTCAAATAAGTTTTCAATTTCTTGCTGTTGTTCTTCTTCTTCTGTCACCCCTATAATTCGGATATTGGAACATTTCAAGTTGTCCCAGAGTTTCCTCACTCTTTCTTCATTTTTTCTGAATTCTTGTTTCTTCATTCTGTTCTGGTTGTATGTTTATTTCTTCCTTTCGTTCCAAATTGTTGATTTAAGTCCTGGTTTCCTTCCTGTCACTGTTGGTTCCCTGAATATTTTGTTTCATTATATTTTGAATATCTTTTATTTTTGACCAAGGTCAGTCAGTTCTGTGAGCATTTTGATTACCAGGGCTTTAAACTCTCCATCAGCTAGGTTGGCTATCTCCTCATCACTTAGCTCTTTTTCTGAAGTTGTGCTCTGTTCTTTCATTTGGGACATATTTCTTTGTCTTGGAGCACCTGTTAAGTTGTAAGGGGGTGGGGCCTTAAGTATTCACCAGGGCAGGGCAACCCTCCTTGCTGTGCTGCCTGTGGGGGAGGGGCCAGAGAAGGAGTGATGCAGCTTGTCTGCTTAGCTCTAGCCAACTTTCCAATGATCTCGGGTGAGACTGGGAGTTTCTCCCACTGAGGCAATCCCCTCTGTGGTCAGCTGTGAATCTCACTTTTCCAGTTCAGTCAGCCCCACCCATGTGGTCTGCTGCCTCACTCCAGCCAGCCAAAATTAATCACTTTTGAGTAGAAAAATAAAATGGACCTAAATATCCAGTATAGAACAAGTTATATAAAGTATGACATTCAATTATACAAATTATGTACATTAAGGTAAATGTGGTAGGCAGATTCCAAGATGGTCTCCATGATCCCTGCCTCACAGGATTCACACATCTGTGTAATGTCCTCCCCTTTAGTGTGGGTTGGCTTTAGTAACTTGTTTCTAATATTTCTAACATATGGTGAAAGAGATGGTATATGGCTGAGACACTAGGTCATAAAAGGCAGTCATTGATCAAACTCTCTCTCCCCTCCACCCCCATCCTCACGCCCCTTCACCCACCCAGGGAGAAGCTATGTTGGGAACAGCTCTGCAGAGAAACCCATGTGCCTCTCCAGTCAATAGACCAGTGAGTGAGCTTCAGAGTGAATCCTCCAGGCCCAGCCAATTCTGAAACTGCACAGCCCTGGTCACAGCTTGATGCAGCCTCAAGAGACACCCTGGGCCAGACAGAACCTCCCAGCTAGGCCCTTCTGAGTTCCTGACACTCAGAAAGTCTATGACATAATAGATACTTAAGTTCTGGGATAATATGTTATGCAACAACAGATAACTAATATAGTAAGTTCCAAAATAAAATATTAAGCAATTGTTAAACTCATGTTCTCAAAGACTATTTAATGACACAACTGCATTCACATAAGATAGCATCAAGGGTAATAAAAACTATTTAAAAAGCCATGAAGTAGTATTTTTTATGAACAGTATGACTCCAACTTAAGTTCATCTTTATAAATCTTAAAAGAAAACAACCCTACGTGTTGACAGTAATATTACATATGACATGGTAATTGCACAGTTAATCTTTCTGCACTTTCCTGTTTTCCCACACATGTCCTGTAATAAGCATAAATTCATTTTATAATTACAAGCCAGGAAGGAATCATTAAATGTTATCCATAAATTTATACAAATAAATTTCCATAAAATTTATTCGAAAAGAAACATTTTCATATCCAAAGGGAAAAAAATCACAATAATTATTTTTCTACTAGAATTGTATATTTTATTCCTTACTGTTGGGTCACAGTTATGAATCATATCTTCTTCTTAGTTAAATCTTAGTTTCCTTTTTTGCCATTAAGATGTTTCACTTAACCTAACAATTTTTACAATGGTGGATGTAAAATCTTTTGATCTTCATAATTTTTCTCATGTTCTTCTCCTTGAATTTCCTTTGCCCTTGTGAATATTTAACTTGGAGACTGACTCAGGCTCTGCTTCCCTCCCAAGGTCCAGCAAAGGATTGTTGGAGAAGTCTCCATATATCTTCAATGGGGCCTTAACCAGACAATGAGAAATAGCATCAGGTACTTGATAGAAGATAATCTTGGGTCACACAAATCTGAACTCACTCATTTATTTGCTCATTTATTTACTCAACACATTTTTACTGAGTATTTACTCTGTACCAGACACCATGCTGAATGTTGGCATATGATGACAGCTCCTACACTCCCAGGAACTGGTATGTGCAGGTTGAGTTGGAAGAGTGCATGCTAAGACTCTGGGATGGAAGGAAGCAGGGTAGGTAGGAGGGCCTGAGAAAAGTTCTCCATGCTAGAGTGGAGTGAATGAGCCTGCATGTGGTTCTAGAGCTCAGTGAAAGGGTTGGTAGGAGACTATACATGGAGTGCTTTCAGACCATTAAAAATATTCGTTCTAAGCCCCTGGGGTGGGGAGATGGGAATACAATTCCTGACATTTGAAAGTTGGCCTAGAACTCACAGCAAAGCCAAATTATCCTCTTGTTAAATATAAGCAATTTCTAGAATACTAATCTTAGACAAGGTTACTCAGACACCATGATAAAATAAGAAAGTATGGTTACTCATAATTTAGTCTAAGCAGAAGCAAAAACAAAGTCACTCTACTACCCACAAAACACCAAACACTCCAACTCCTGGCCACAATATGTGGCTGCCACTTCTTTTCCTTTTACAGTTTTATCTTTGTGGTTATCTAGATTTATTGAGATATCCAATCACAGACAGCATTAAAATTAGAATGAAACTCCACTTCCTTAGACTTCCCCTAAACCATCCAACCAAATCCCAAATTCTAAAACATTTCCTCTGTAACACACATGCTCTTACTGAGATGCCCTGTGGCGTCCCATGGTGCACACTCCCCTACTGCCGTGAGTAATAAATCCAACCTTTTTTTACTACGGATGTAATCCTGGTGGTCTTTGGCTAAAGGGCACTGATACCACTTGAGGTTTTTTAAAACATACTTAGAGTAAATTCTGACCAGATTTTATTAAGAACTCTGATAAAATGGAAAGTAAACAGTATAGTATCTTAAATTCCTATACAGGTCACGTAGATTTACATGGTTAATACGTGTTCCTTTTAGTCCTCTACATGGGTTCAAAAGCAGCTTTCACATTTCTACCTCATCTTCCCTTCCCTGTTGACCTCCACACACATTCTAAAAGCACTACATGTAATTCCATATCTCAAAACATAAGCAAAATTAAATCTATGATTTCAAAAGATCCTGGGAAATATTTATGCTTCACACCAGTTGTTTTAGTCTCTGTTCTTTAAAATAAAAGCTTGAGATGAAGATTCATGTGCCAGCAATTTGTTAAAGAATTGTTCCTAGGAGAAATGTGCAAGGCAGTAAAGAAAAAGAAGGGGATGGGGTCAAGCAAGGCTGCAGTTACAGGCAAAAATCTCAGTTTCAGCCTTGTCCACAGGGAGCCCTGACATGCAAGTTACACCTCAGAATTTGTACCAACTTGGGGTAAGCATCTAGGCTATTAGACTCTGACATTAGTCGTTGGTTAATGGCTGCTCCAGGGACACATACCCTGCATGAACTTCTTCTAGCTCCAATAGCCAAAGACAACCACACAGAGTTACAAAGTGGGGTAGTTTAAAGCAAAAGCAAGTAGGGGCAGAAATGTCACAAAAATGGTCCAAGATTTCCAAGGGGATCTGGCGGAGCACTTCCATTTTCTAATCCTTGTCTCTTCACCTTTCCTATCACAGGACTGACCTTCCTGAGAATGATGACAATGGAAATATCTATTTGCTTTGGAGAAAGAGCTACAGGAATTTGCGCGGACCACTGGCCCTATAAAACAATTTTATACAGCAGAACCTTAAACCATTTCCTGAAATTTATTTTAATTTAATTCTCCTGAAATCCTTTATTTTTTAAATATCATCCTATAAAGAAGATCTCATGCCTAATTCAGATTTCTATGTAACAAGTTCAGTTTTGTTTCCTGTTTTATTCTTCTCCCTGTGTAAGTGATCACGAATGCAGGTGGCCAGCTTTGCCACCTGTCACACTCACAGGTATGGAACACATGTAGCACACTCTTCTGCATGCTGTACCTCTTAAGTATTTGTAGCTATTATTATGATTGTTTCCTTCTAAAGCCCTGTAAGAACAGGCAGTTAGTTGGTAAGGGAGGCAATTTCCTGTTTGTTTTTTTGCTGTTATTGAGCAGTTACCCACTATCTGTTCTGTCATCCCAAGACCTGAATGATGTGTTGACCACAGCCATGTGACAGGACCATCTGTACCTTGGGCTTTTTTGGGGACTGGAATATTTTGTTCCCTTATATTTATTCAGCAGAGCTGCAATGGCTCAGTAACAAACACATGTCTTGCATGACTTGGTGGAGGGAAGGTTTGCAGAAGTCTCTGTGATTGCTGGAGACAGCAAAGGGAGGGAAGATGAGTTGCCAAGATATCTCTTCCATCATAATGAGCTCTAATTGAATGTCTTATTTGAAAAATATGTAACATTATAAAGACATCATCACTTAGATGATTTGGGTTGCTGCCTGGTCAGATGCAGTTCTGTGTCTCAGACATGATGTCATAAGCCAGTCAAGATGTGTTAAATATTTTAAAATATTGTATTTGCTTGCAGTAATTAAGTAATACAGGACCTTTTAAACCAGACCTTAGGAAAATGAAGATGTCCCTGCCTCAAACCTTCTTCAGCTTTCCGGCTCTCTACTCTTCCAGGTCCTCACCTGAGGACACCTTCCCTTCCAAAAGTGCCAGCCTTTCCTATCTCCTCTGACTGTAATTACAATGTGCTTATTCACTGTGCACTAACCTATTAGGCACAAGGGTCAAAAAAACAGGGAAAGGCAGGAACTTAGCTATGGAACCTAACCTAGGAATATCTAGCCAGTTGGGGGCAGGGGGCAGAAATAGATTTCATAATTGGTTGTATAATTTTATTGAATTCTTTGATAATAATGATGGTGGAATTTTGGTGGTATTTTAAAGAAATTATAACCAGGGTTTTTAGAATGCCTCACAGCTGCTCCATGAATCACTCTATCCCCTCTCATCAAGTTCAGAATCTAAGTGCATAAAGAGAAAAATAAGAACAAAGAGAATGCAAATACATTTATTTGAAATATACTGACAAGTATCTATTGATCTCTAGCACAGTGTTGTTTGGGAAAACATGAATTCGAAAAATGTAGCCTGGATTCTGTTTATGAAAGGGATGTCTGGAGATCCAATCATTTAAGGTACCATCTCTGTTCAGACAAATGCTGGGAATGGATGTTAGTAGTTCTGGAATGGAGAGCTGGAAGCTTTCCTTATCTGACCTTTCTTGGTGTTCATTTTCTCTCAGCTGAACAGAGAGCCTAGAATAGATCAAGCAACACTATGGCTTCCTTGACACGCCTTTATGAGACTCCTCCTCCGGTATTTTCCTTTGTTCCTTTTTCATTCTCTTAGAGCAGTGATTTTCAACTGGTGTGCCGCGAGAATTTTTAAAGCGTGCAACACCTGACTTTCTAGTCAGGGGCACTAACCTCTTTTTCTTTAGATTGTCATATGAAAAAATGACAACAGCCAACACAATGATAGTCATCCACTGTGAATACCTGTCTTGAGTCATAAATATATAGGTCATACAATAGAGTTGCATCTTATTAGCCATGTCACTTAATGAGGTTGTGTATGATTGGTTAATTCTTGGTACTAGAAATCTTTATATACAATATAAGCACCTAATTTAAAAAATCACTTTGGAGCAAAAAGGGGAGGTAATAATATTATTAACAATAATAAAAATATTTTTTATAAATTCATCAAAATTGTGTCTATTTTTTGGTCAAATGGGCAAAAAGCATATTTTCGGTGTGCTGCAGAATTGTAGTCACTAATTTATATATGCCATGAGATGAAAAAGTCTGAAAAGTGCTCTCTTATAGTAACTGAAACTGACTATAACAAACACGAAGTTAACTTTAAGGCCAAATTATTCACTAGGCTGAAATTGCGCTCTCCATTCTACTTAGCAACCTTACATTAGTGGCGGTAACCAACTTTTGATCTAATTCTAGGGTGAAGTTCCAAGTAAAGCCAAGCAATAATAATCCAAATATGTAAATTCTTCACAAGGCCATCTTCATTCTGAGCCCTGATTACCTAAGAGAAACACGAAGCCTCGTGCTGCAGAACACGGGGCCCTGGGCAGCACGCCGGGTGCAGTCTGGGCTCTGACGTGGAGGAACTGGACGACGTTGTTATAGAATGCGCTTAAAGAGACGTTCCTTCAAAAAACGAGTCGCGCTATTTAGATTACTTTCTAGCGCATTACTGCATGTCCAAAACCCTAATATTAAGAAGTTAACTTTTGCTGAGAGTAGATTTTGATTTTTAAAATCAAACACTATTTGGGGAAGGCAGAAAAGTAAAAAATATGGTGATACATTCTTTTTAAAAAAAACAATATCATGAATAAAAGTATTATTTTAATGTTATTTCTTTAATTTCGAGTGTCCTTCATATGTTGTTGGTTGCCACCCGCCCCCCCCCCCCCCCCCGTTGTTCGGAGTTGCACCGCCTGCCCATGTCCTTTGCCTATTTTTGTATTGAGGGTTATTTGTCCTTATGGGATTGCATCTACAAATATTGAACATTAAGAATTTCATACCCCACTTTTGTACTCCAGGGAAAGTGTTATGTTCTGAGTAGCAGGGCTCAGGTTACTAAAACTCCTGAGTGCATTGCTCTCATCCTCTCCTTTGACCCCAGGTCCCAGTGGAGTGGGTCACATCCCGTTTACTTACGTTTGTTGTGAGCACTGATAGGCCTTAGGCCTTGTCCTCGTCAGCCTATGTTATTCCTTCCCTTTTTCTCCCTTTCTCTCTTTCAATGTCTTTCTCTTTTTAGTGAGAATTAATTTCTCACTAATTTATTAATTAAATAAATAAATAAATAAATAAATTAATTTCCCTGACATTTGTCTTATGGGTAGAGTCTATCCATTATTTCTAATTGTTTGGTGCTGAGATTCCCTTTGTTAATTTCAGGAAACATCTGGTTGAACTCCTCTGTTCAAGGCAGAGGTCTCCCTCCCTAGTTATAGCACAGTTCTTCAAGTGATTATGGAAACAAAGAAACTGGGCCAGGGGCTCCAGAAGGAGGGGAGAGGAATGTACTTTTGGAATCATGCTCTTGGGCAAGAGAAATCACTGACTAAACCAATTCTTTTCACAAACCTGTTCCCGAACATAGATGTAAAAGATAATGTTCAGAAAGGCAGAGAAGCTGTAAATATGTGTGTGGACATGTAGAACTGTTAAGATGAATATTTTCTAAAGCAATGCCAACACATCTTCCAAACAATTTATTAACATTGGTTCATGTTCTCTTTTTTAAGAATTTAATATGAGAATTGAGTAACCCTGAGGTTGGGGCAAATATTTTGTATCTGTGATAATTGAGATAAGAAGCTTTCCTTGGCAGATGCTATGGAGGAAGCAAAGAGGAAGGCAACTGGATCTCTGCCCTCGGGCTGGAAGAATAGAAAAGAAGGTTGCAACCTTAAGCAATAGATTAATAAATTTCAAAAGTTATTCCATAATTATTGCTGGTTAACTGAATATTTGAAAGTGTTACCTTATATATTCTACCTTATTTTTTTTGAGAAAGTGTGTCTTGAAAGTGGTCTTGCATTCAATATCACTCGAGTAGAAATATGATTTCTGCTGATCTCGTCCCAGTGATTTCACTGTTCTACAGTAAACCATGACACAGGCACAAGAAAAGTTAAAACTGACAGTGATGGCTGAGGCGGCATTAAGAAAACAGGCAAAAATGTGGGTGAGGAAACATACACATTTAGAGTTCAAGGTACAAATATTACTCAGTTATCATTAATTGCTTATTTACCTGATTTTATACAAGGACTTTGGCCTTAGAAAAATACTGTGTGTAGCATGATTTAACATATTTAGTCACACATTTTGCCAGAAATAATAGAGGGTTATTAAAAAAGCAATCACTGCAGAAATTAACAGGAGGGAAAATATTAAGGAGATCGAACTCTATAAAACTTAGAGGTTTTTTTTTCTTTTTGTAGTAAGGAGCTGATGGTTAAAGAGAAATCGGAATAAATCAGACGTGGAAAAAAGAAAAACAGTGTTTGTTACGATGTATAATAGGTGAAAGGAAGGACCAGGTAAACATAATGTGGGAAGAATTTTGCTTTATTTGGACTGGGTTTTACTGGTTTCTTTGTGGATAGACGGATTTCCATCATGAACTCTCCTAGAGTCAGCGAGCAGTTTATGACAGAGCTCACCACATCAGGCCTTTATGATGTGATGACGGATTGTTCCTGGATGATAAATGTTGCCACCATACCAGGGGAAATTGTTAGGAGCTCAGAGCGACTCAGCAGATAACAAGTATTTGTTCCGAGGTACACCAACACTGCAGGGAAAAGCAGGCAGCAATTTATTTCATGACTGGGCCGGGTTTAAGAAAGCCAATTTAATGGATAGAGCAAGGTAAGAGCCCCGTGACCATGAAGGCCACCAGAAAATCTGGAAAAGTAACATAGTACTTCTCCATCTAAAGCTGCCTGCCATAATAAGGGTGTATTTCCATTTCATGTTTCCCATTCAATTGGACATCACACGATGGGCTGTGTCTGATGTGAGAAAACAGGCTTACCCATGAGCACTTCTGATGCAGATTAGGAGCACAGTGAAGGTTGTTAAATGCATTTTCCAATTTGCTTCTCTGTTTAAACATATTACAAGTCTTCATTAATCTTATCCCATAAATGTTTATATTTCTATTTCCCATCTTATGTCACTATATATCATACCTGAAGCCTGAGCATAAGGCAGCTTTATGGTTAACATTAATATCAAGCCAAGAGATTCCCAATGTTCATTTGAAGCAGTCTGGCTGCACACCTGCATATCATTAGTGTTGAGTGACCCTAACCAACCCACTTACTGAGCCATGAACTGATCCTTAGCAAGAGACATGGATTCTTTAGTTGAAAGGGTAAGACATTTAACTCATAAAACCCATCTGGTGCCACAAACGGTATTTTGGATTTCAATTTCTCATCCAAGAGCTTCTGCCAAAACCTTTTAAATAAAACAAGATCTGTGATCATCTTTGTAGTTCCCAACTGACCCACCAATAGTAGTATTAGTATTGCAGTTCCTACCAATAATAGGCATAAGGTTTACATCAGTTGTCATTTGAGAGCATACATTTCTTTAATGTACATAACATTGAATTGTACCATTTGCAATTGGAGATAAACATCTTGGAGAAGCACAGGGATTTTTATATCTTACAAAATCTAATTTTAACATGTCCTCTGTCACTTCCCATTGTTAGTTTTAATTTTTCACTTTTTTTATTAATAGACTAAGTGGACTTTAGCTTCTGTTTGTAGCTCAATCATTTCTATTTGGTTTCCCTAGAAATGTTTCAAATACCTCATGTAAGAATAAAATAATTTATTTTATCGCTGAAAATTGCTCAAGTACTTTCCTACCCTTCTGTTAATTTTTACCAGGTATGTTCTAATAGTTCATTGAATTGTTTCCTAGGAGAGTAACTTCAGAAACCCTCATAATTTTAGTCATTCTTCACCAAATAAGTTGACATTATTGGACCTCACACTGCCATGAATGCATCTTAAAACCCATATTTTTATCTTTAGTGCTAACACCTATGGAACATAAAATAAACCAAAAAATCATGTTAATATTACTCTTTACTTATTAAGTGATTTCTTATTTTCCTGATCCATCAAAAGACAAAACTCCTTTTTTATACTACATCCCAATTCTTGTGGCCTTCTCATGGGTGCTTTGATCATTTAAAATAGTCTCAAGGAGCATTCAAAAGTGAAAGGTATTAAAGCAATATGGCAAATAATTGTCTTATATCACCACAACAAAATGAGAAATAGTTTTTCATCCCCAAACAAATCTAACTAGCTATTTGTTTAAAGTATGTTTTCACCATAACGAAAATAACTATGTGTTTGTCCAAACAAAGAATCAACTCAATGAAATAAACACATGCAAAGTAAAATCTCTCATGTGGAATGACTATGTTCTAAAACAGGAATAATGATCAATGCGAATAAAAGTATTTACCCAAGAGGCCCAGCTGGAGGTAAATTGGTGACGTCTCCTTCCTTTGATAGTTTGTAGTGATTTTCTAGCCCAGAGCTGCCTTACATATAGAAAACACACAATACCTATTGCATAAATGAATACATAGGTGGATAAGTGAATAAAGGCCAATATAAATTTTCTGCCTGTAAACCAGAAAAGAGCTGTTGAATAGCTAATCTCTATAAATGTTCTCTGTTTCCCAGTGGAGCTGTAAAGAGCATACATATTTTCTGCTTATTGAATTAGTTGTTGAAAATGCCTGCACACCCAGACATCTCTTGGGAATATTTGCATTTCTTTATAATTAGGAGGAATCCATTTTGGAAAAGTACTAGCTATTGGGCCAATGTGTTCTGAAGAGGCTGGCAACAGTAGTGAGCCATGAAAGAGAATTGATTTCCAGCCACCAGATCTCTCTCTTTATGGTATTTCTATCCTAGTTTCTTGAGAGAGAGCTGAGGAAATGGAATTACAAATATGGTTACAGGCATAAAGGGGGAAAAGAAGATCCTCTTTTGTGACAGCATAGACTTCACAAAAATCCTTAATGCAAATATGAAAGCTTGAAATCATTTCATATGACACAAATACATAGAACAGTGAGGCTGAAATGGAAGCCTGGGGTGACCCCATGGTCCTTGGGTTACAATTTGAGCCAATGCTTCTTTTTACCAAAATTTAAGTAAAATTTCAATTGAAGACCCAAGGCTCAAGGTATTGATTCTTTTGGAATCTCTGCTCATCACAATGTAAACATTAGTGTTCAACTTTTTTAGTGAGAGAAAATTAGACACTGATTCCAACTACTCTATGGAGAAAAATGTATGGTTTTTAAAGGACTTTCTGTTGAACAGCCAAAATCATTACTATCATCATCTTCGATATCATTATTATGGACTCAGCGTTTATTATGTAACTGAGACTTCTAAGATCCTTACATGACCCATCTCACTGAACCCTTCCAAAGCTGGAAGAGGTGAATGCTATTATTTTTCTATTAAGATGAGGAATCTGAGGCTCAAGAAAGTTAAAGTTTTGAAAGCCACAAAGCTCTGTGCTTTGGGTTGGTATGTGTGCTGGTTGAGTCAGGACACATATCAACACAAACCTGAACCATTTGGGGAAAGAGGAGTATGTGTGAGGGGCTTAGCTGAATTAGAGACAGTTGAGCTCCTAGATGTTAGATTAACCAATTAAAGCAACAAACCAAAACTGAAGTAACCGTCAAGAGTTTAATTGCTTACGGCAATAAGTAGAAGTAAAAAGCTGCAGTGCAGAAAGTGCTAACTTTTCCCTGTTCCATTTCCCCCCCAGAACAGCACAGTAGTTGAAGGTGTGGAGGATCAGCATAGATGTAGAGTTGAAGAAGCCTTGAGCAAAAGGCTTCTGCCGTTCTACAGTCTCTGGAGCTGGGTGGAAGGCAAGGGGAAAGAGTTAGATACAGAAAAGTATTTAGCTCTAAAGATTTAGGGAAAGTGTCTTTGAGTTTCCCTCCCCATCTTTGCCTCATTAAGGAGCCTTAGCTGGGCACCTGAAGAAGGTATTTGCTTAATGCCTCAGATAAAGATTCTTCGGAGGGAGGCTCCCAGTCTAGGAGTGCAGGTGTGTTTAAGAGCATGGCCAGCCTTAGAGACTACAGTGCTTGGCTGTGCACCAAGTCTGGTGTGGGGAGGCCAGCTTTCTTCTGTGAAGCCTTCTATGTAAAATATTTGTAATTGCCTGTGGAGGGCCTGAAAAACCACATGTAGGTTTTCACTTTGGGCTGGACCCCTCGGTAAGCAAACCAATATGGAGAGGAGACCAACTACATACATACTCTTCCTAACCCCCTGGTGATTCTGATATGACCTTGTCTTCATTCTGTTTTGAAAATCTCTTCATAAGTGTGCAACTGTGATTGAGAGAATTATGTTCCCCAGTGTGCTGGGTTAGAAAGAAGATTAAATTACTAACTAGATTTCTGACTAAGCATAGAAAAGCACAGTAAATTTAAAGTTCATAAATTCACAAGTTTAAAAAGAATGAAAAGGAAGAATACTAATAAAAAGAAGACATCAACACAGTATTGCAAGGTGGAAAAAGATGGGGCTTAGGAAAAGACAGGGAACCAAGGCAGAGGACAAAATAAAAAGTGAGTTAATTGCATTCTGGGATCCAGTAAAGACTTAGAAATGGAAGGCTCCAAGTACCACAAAAGGTAACACTGATTGAAAAAGGAAAACAGAGGAGCTGCTTGACAGGTCAGCCCAAAGCACAGTTCAGTGACTATCCATCTCCCATGGGAGGCCAAGGGTATATTCTGTGGAGAAGTCAAACCCCCAAGGCTAAAATTCATGGCTTACCAGGCACAGCAGAAGCTGAGGATGAGATGTGGGAAGAAGAAGAAGAAGATGGGAAGTCACGTGCAAACCTGGATGCTGAGTGTTGAAGTCCAGCCACCTTTTTCATCTTGCTCTCACGATTCTGGTGGACAGGAGAAAATGCTCAAGGCAGGAGACTGGAAGGTTTTTCTGGAGAAACTGGTGATTATGGGTTCAATAACCAACTTTCAGTCCTTGTGTGATACCCCAACAGTGAAGCCCCCCAAATCATAAGGTTTTGCAAACCCACACAACTTCCAGGCAGCCTACTAAATATGACTGGAGAGTTAAGGATAACTGACATTTGAAGAAATATCCCAACATGAAAGACAGACACACAGAAACAAACATAAAGCAAAGAGAAAATTTAAATATTTTGTAGTCAATATCCTTAGAGAGATAAAAGAAAGTATTAGATCTATTTATATTTTTAAAAAAGGATGCTAGAGAACTGGAATCAGAAATAATTCATAGGTTTTCAAAAGGACCTCAATGTTAGCTAAAATTATATGTACACATATAAAAAAACATTCCATGATGATGAAAGACAGATCACCCAATGCCAGTTATTTAGCTGTATATTTTCAGGTAACTTACAGAAAACATTTGAAATATTTACTATTTAAAATTTTTTCTTGTAAAGAGATTAAAATTCAGAGGCTTTAAAAAACTTGTTCCTCATAATGAAGTATGCTGGTAACTAGAGGAAGAAGTAGAATAGAATACAGTTCAATTGGATCTGATCATCTGTATTTATTTCTATTACTAGAAGTGTGGCAGAATAATCTACTAAAATAATTTTTTGCTTTATTTTACTGTACTCAAAGGAATGTGAGATATTTTTCTCTCTTAACAGTACTTGTACCCACCTTTCGAAGAAAGTACACAACCTTAGACTCAGAAGAACTATGGTTTCTCTGCCTCAAGACCTTGGCCACAGCTCTTTGTTTGTGAAATCCCCTAAATCCTTCCAAGAACAAACCTTGATGTTCCAAGTGCTTCTAATCCAATTAGTGGGGTATATGGGAGCAGTCCAACCCTAAAGGGAGAGAGAGGCTCAACTTCCTAAAAGCTAGAAAAGTACCTTAAAAGAGTTTCTGGAGTGGTCTGACCATGGCCACACCGGCACTCAGAGTCCCAGGTAAGAGGAGAGCTGGATGGTATGATCACTGAGGGGGTATGTGGCAGATGTTACTCATGTTCTCTGACATCTTGTTTTTTTTTCCGGGTATGCTGTAGGATTATAATTGTTTAGCCCTTGATGTTACGTATGCCCATGTTACTTTTCCTGGGCAATGAAAAAGGAAGAGAGTAATTGTCACTTTCTGCCTGAAGCATTTAATGGTCTGTCTGGCTTTCTTGTCTTGATCAGGAGCTATGTAGATAAATTCATCAACAGCGTGAAGAAAGAGGAACTGTCTCTTCCTGTCTTCCATCTACTATTTTAAATGTAGTTCTTAAAAAAGATGGCAAGGGAGAATCATACCTCGGAGTCACACATGGAAGAGAGGAACAAGGCTTCCACCCTTTTCCCTATTGTCCATTGGTCATTCCATTAGGGACTAACTCCCCCTCATATTTACTTTGACTTAGAATAAATATAGGTTTTATTGCTCTAAATTATAATTCACCAAACTATTACTGATAAATGTGTCTTCTCTAGTAAGAAAAACAAAAAAAATTGTGATGGGTACTACTTTTTTGCCTGGGCATGTTTATTAATCTAATTGCTAATTGTGTTGCACATGGTATTTTTAATCCAGTATAATAGAACAGGTGCATAAAAGTGACTTTAAAAAGTAAAGTTGCTACACTGCCATTCATCCCCCTTCTTGCTTACAGAAATAAGTGTCTACCCTCAGACTCTTTAGATGATTTCCACAGTAACAGCTTGGAAGCATGACCTCTGGAAGTAATTTATTTAAATCAAATCCTCTTTTCTGCTTTCTACTCAGCCACACGGCATCTGGAGGACAGGCGTTATTCCATGGCAAGTCCGCATGGAGGTACTAATTTCTCTGACTGTGACCACTTGTAAGCTTTCAGTCTTTCCAAGTTCCTTCCAACTCTGCTATGCAATCTGCCCATGAATCTTGCATGCTTCTTCAGATCATTAATCAGGTGAGATTTTTCAACAGTAGGAATGGGCTTTAGTTTTCAATCCCAGACCAGGTCAAAGCTTCCGATAATTTTAGTACTTCCTTTAAATTTCTGGATGTACCCAATGGCACAAAAGTACTAAGAATGATCAGAATGACCTATTTATAAACATTTTACCACCGAGTCAAGTGATACGCTTTCTTTACTATTTTGAAAACAGCATGTTTATGATATTTATTCACAAATGAACACATAATTTTAATTTCAACTTGAATTCACATGGAAATACAAATGATTCACACCCAGCAAAAATGCAACTATTGTGTATCATTACCAGCCTGAGAAACTTTGCCAAAATAACTTTTACTCTTGATTTCTTTCATCGTGGGATGTGTAAAAATGGACTGACAGTGCTTCTCATATTGAAAATACCTCTCTTATTCAAGTTGCATGCCATACTTTGTTGCTGAGAATGAAATATCCAAATAGATATTAAGAAAAGGAGTGAGCTTCAGAGAGTGAGTGTATGAGAGAGAGCAAATGGGATTCCAAAGTGGACCATTGTCATTAAGAAGTAGGGAGGTGAAGTTGAAACTATGGTAGTAATGTTAACTAAACTTACTGTGGCAATCATTCCATAATATACATCAAATCAAATCATTGTGTTATACACCCAAAACTAATACAATGTTATGTATCAATTATATCTCAATAAAACTAAGTAACAAGTAAAAACTGCAGTAGTAAGCTCAGGATCCTGGAGCCCCCACATCTCTATTCTCTGCATTCAGTTACTCAGTGCTTCAAGCAGTTAGTCTGCGCAAAATCATATAGAAGTGAATATTTTATGTCATAATGTCATTCAAAATAGAAAATGTAGCAGTCATGTATGGCTAGAGAAACTACCTTGGGGCTTAGTTTTCATGCAGAAATATTATTTTGTGTGCTTAGTCAAAGTTGAGAGTTGACTCACATTAACCAACCTCATAAATTAATGTGTTTATAACTGAAGTGCTTATTTATTAACTTCACATGGAAAGTAAAGGATTTTAAAGACTGGAATTCTTAGGCCAACTTATATTCTGTATAATCTATCCAATATCTATTCTGCATCTATCTGTTTATCCATCTATCCATCTATCTATCATCTGTATCTATATCAATATGGATGCAAAATTATGCAGGATGATCATGAAATTAAAGAGACTGATTTATTATGCATTGGCTAAAATTGAAGGTGGTATAAATCTTGTCAAAAGAGATAGTTTCAAAATCATGACTAGAGTACTCAAAAAGTCTGTCTAGCATACTAAATCTTCTGAGTAATAATGAGGTGACCCTGCTATTTTGCATCTCTGCAATTCCTCCCCCACCTCGCAAGGCTTCCAAAGCCCAGAGTTTGCTCACCTTCACATTCACATACTCTTCTGATGTTGCTGATTCTGGAAGCTATTTATACTCCTTTAAGCCACCTCTTTGTTATTTATACTCCTTTAAAGCACCTCTTTGTGTGTGAATGTCAATATTATTTGCCTTATTATAAATTTACAGAGTTGCTTCTGTATTTTTCCATTAATTATAGTGGTCTTTTTGTTATTATCGATAACCAAAACCTGATAGCTCCTTACCTGTCAGGAGACGTTAATTATTTCACATTCCTGGCATCTCTCTGTTTCATTATCCATTTCATTTCAGGTGAGTGGCTTACCTGTTAGGTAAACCTGAGATAAATACATTGAGCATACTCAACTCACACGAGCTTCCTTCTAACGCTGCTATACTCTGCTCCTCTGTGTCATATTCAAACCTAGACAGAGTCCCCAAGCACTGCTTGTAACAGCATTGGTAATTATCCATAATTATGGTTTTATTTAGCTAAAACATTTTGCTATTATGCTATATGCTGTAATTTAGATTTTATAAGTAATGAAGTGATTTTTGTTTACTATCTGCATTGCTTTGTAAAATTTTTTTAAAAATTCATTTTACCAACTAGCTCAGAACTTGAGTTAGAAAGAGAAGTAATATTTACTGGTCTGCCTAAAGAGCTCAAACATTTGCACTATGAGATTATTTAGAAAATACTGTTTGAATTTGCTGGTATTGAAAAAAAAGTGGACTGAGTTTTAGGTCTACATTTTTTATAACTTTAAGGTGTGATCCTGGGAAACACTTTATTTCTCTGGGAATCAAATTTTCATTGCAATATGAAGTAGACAATAATAGATGGTTTCTAAGAATTAATAAGCCATGAATAATTTGCGTTTTTTCATAAATTGATTAATTCAAGTAACTGTGGTATGGAGGTAAATCAATACCTCTATAAGTACCTTTAAGTCTACTTAAGGGACTATTTTTTTCTAGGTCAAGTTAAATGGCCATTCCATGTCTTTTTCCATAGATTTATTGAATTTAAATAAATACCAGTTGCAATTTATCTCTTCCATTTCTTACCTACTGTGAAAATCTTGTAAACCCAGGTGTCCTTCTTGTGTGATTTTCTGTACCCTTTGGCCTTCCAACTATCCGACCTTCTCATGTCAATGATATTTCTTCTATTTCTCTCTCAGTAACATTTTTGAGTATGTCATCACCTGGAAATACACAATTTCTTTTGTTAAAACTTTAATTTTTTATTGTTCTTCAGTTACAATTGTCTCACCTTTTCCCCCATTGCTCTCCCCTACCCTGACCCCACCCCTGACTCCCACAGTTGATCCCCACTCATTGTCGATGCCAATGAGTCCTCTATTCCTGTTCCTTTGTGGAAATCATAATTTCCAAGACTATTATTATCTCCCATTCTTATAGCATATTACTGCATATAGTTCACTTTAACAATGTGTTGACCTCACAGAGAACCACAGGGTTTACTAATTATTTTTTTCTATAACTCTCCTTATATCCTCACTACTTTCTTTACCTAATTCAGGTTCCATTATTCACCATAATTACCACCTTATTGCAAACACCTTTTGAAAAAGATCTCCAGACAAATTCCAATTCTGGGTAAGCCCATAGGGATAGGTCTTACTTTGTCCTCAGTAATTCTTCATTGAGTGAGCAAATGAGTGAATTAATATAATGAGAAAAAGAGATAGAATATTTAATTTACAGAATATCTATCATGTGTCTTGCACTTTAGTTGATATATTTTCTAGACTAGTGAGTTTCAATAACTATGCCAAGGCACACTCGTGTGGCACAAGAATTTTTAAAACATGCAATGCCTATTTAGTCAGGGACACTGATGTCTTTTTCATTATATTGTCAAATAAAAGAATGACATCAACCAATGCAACAATAGCTGTCTAGCTAGTGTGAATGAATCAAAATTATATCTACTTTTTGGTCAGGTCAGCAAAAAATATATATTTTTAGTGTTAAAGAATTTTAGTAACTAATTTATGTGGGCAATGAGATGAAAAATCTCTGCTCTGAATAAAGAAACTAGATTCAGCACACAACCTAAACTTGCTTAAGATTACACAATACACAGGAGAAAAGGAAAGACTTGAACTCAGTTCTGGCTGCAAATGCAATCTTCAAGGCTGGCAGAATCCTCAATTCTTTCTAGAAACTATGCTTTGGACCGTCTCCTATTATGGGTAACCAAGGGGCAATTTCTGCCAAAACCGTTCTTTATTTCTCTGCCTTAGGTTTTATGGTGTCTAAAATTTTTTGTTTTCTGAACTTGGCTACTCAGGAGAAAGCGGTCATTTCCAGATCTGTCCCTAGACATGGACTCCAGCTCACCTTTCGCTGACCTCTCCATTCATTTATAAACTCAGTAAATGCTAGCTTGTGTTTTTCTCTCAACAAATAACCATTGTGTGAATCATTATTTTATAAAGACATTCTCATTTTCTTCTGATATCAAAGTCTCTGGTAGGAAAGGATAACATAAGAAAGCATTACTTGATCTTTTTATGATCAGTCTATTTCTTTCCCTGTACAACCTCACAGAGTATGTGAGAGTTAAAGCCACAATAGGCCAGAGTAGAAAATGGCCCAGACAATAAAAGAGCCTGCAGAAATAGCTTGCTGTCCTGCTGCTTCTGCTGCAGGGCCTTTAGGAATATTACAAACTATGACTATATATACATTTATGTGCCATTGTAAATATGTCACATGCAAATATTTTTCTGGAAGCCTGGGAAGGCTGAATCAATGTATGACCATTTTTCCTCCAGTCAGAAGCAATAGAATTTTTATTAGCATAATTTCCATTACTCAGCACTGACTATGATATCTTTGATCTAACTAATTACAAATAGTTACACTTTGCATCATAAGATACATCAAGTTTATTAGTAAAATTATGTATGTGCACACAAAGAAAATAAATAGGGATATTAAATATAAAAACATGACATTTATGCCAATGGTTGAAGTGAGGAGGCATTCTAGTAGATAGTGAATATTCTTAAAGTTTGGATTCTTCTGTGTGGATTGCTGTATTTGGCTAAAGCTACAATTGCCAATAGAACTTGAAGATTTAGAGTAAGGCAAAGATTTTTTGGTGTGTGTGTGAGTAATCAAATCGGCCTACATTTTTCTGTCCACCGTTATGTGTGTCTTTGCTAGATGCTATGATGGGGAAAATGGAGTCATGTGTTGAGAAGTTTTAAAATATAACTTGGGACAAAGATTACTCTAATTAGCTAGCATACAAAAACAGAATATTATAATATCTTTAAACATATGTTAAAAGAAAAAACTGATGGAATTGTTTGAAGAAGACTTAACTTTTTGATTAGAAAACCTGTCTATGGAATTGGTGAGACTTCAGTGGTTTTAAGAAGTGGGTTAGGGAAAGAAGACAGAAGTAGGGAGTACATGTCATAGAGAGAATGGATAAGAACCAGAGCTTACTTCCTGCACCCAGGGACTTAAATCACCAGTGATGGAAAGACTAAGACCCCAGGCATGAATACACAGTGTGTTCAATGAATGTTTTTGAAATTGTTTTGGAAGACACTATAATGGGAATTGAGTGGAATAAATCAACCAGAAGGGCTAGGTGCTGCTGTGGCAGTTGCTCTTGTTGTTGCTCTTAGGATTTTAAGCATCCTTACTCAGTAACTTCACAGTTCATAGGAGAAGAGGCTTTCCTAAGTGTTTGGCAGTTGTGGAAAGTATTTATGTGGTTTGGTAACCTGCATGCCCCAGCTCTTACCAGCCTGTGATACACATGAGGCCATATTATAGTGATAACCCACCATTCCTGTCCTATGAGCACTAAGGCGCATGTCTACCAACATGGCGGACCTCAGCACTCTCATGCTGACAGAACCTGTGGGAGCCCATCCCTGGGGCTGTGGCACCTCATGCCCTCTAATGATGGAGATCCTGACTCTGAATTCTGGCAAAGCTCCACTCACAAGCAATATCCATATCTTGAACATTTGTACTTGCTGAGACATTTGCTAAGCTTACACTGAACTAAAATAATGCCTGTACTTCTCTGGAGAGTCAGAAAAAGTAATGATATTATTACTGGGTCTTCAGTTTGGACCCAGTGACCCAGTTTGGTCCTCCTGCGTCACTCCATGAGCATTCAAATATGGGATAGCAACTGTCATTCCTCTTGAAGTGGGGAGAAAGTGTCTCTCCTCCTTATAGGAACTTTCTTGCATTTGCTTCTTTTTTTAAAAAAGATTTTATTTATTTATTTTTAGAGAGAGGGCAAGGGAGGGAGAAGAAAGGGAGAGAAATATCGATGTGGTAGAGAAACAACCATCAGTTGCCTCTCCTATGCACCCCAACTGGGAACCAAACCTGGAACCCAGACAAGTGCCCTAACCTGGAATGGAACTGGTGACCTTTCGGTTTGCGGGACATTGTTCAACTGTCACACTGGTCAGGGCTTGCACTTTCTTTTATATGACCAAAGTTTTTCTTTCTTTGCCAGTTCTGAGCTTTTCAGTTAATTTTACTAAAGTTATCAGAATGATGGGCAAAATCAATATATTTTCAGTCATCTGAAACTCACAGTTCTGTCCTGGGACTATTCTTGAAAAGCAGTGTTTTTTTTTTTTTTTTTCTGCCCTTGATTCGTTTTTGTAATTTTTTGTTCAAAAGCACATTACTGAAAGCAATATTTCTTTTTGAGAAAAATTAATCTTCATTGGCAAGAATCAATAAAGATGAAAATATTTGTTGTTTGAATTGCTAGGAATTAAGCAACCACATACACAGTCACATAAAAAAGGCAAAGTTACAACTTTTAATCAGTGAGAAGAAATCAGGTGGGAAGCAAAAGTATAACACCTCTTACTATATTCTCTTTTCCTCTCATTTCACTTTGTTTTTACTAAACTAAAATGTATTTAGATTACTGATTACCTAAAGTGCTAAGTGCTGAAAAGAAGAATAGTAGTGGTGCACAAGTATAGTATATGTGTCTCTGTATATACACAAACCCACACACAGGTCTGTATTTCTATACAACTTTCACTTCATGTAAATTTCTTAGAGGAGCTAGATCTCAAAACTTTTTTTAAAAAAGATACATTTTTTAAAAAAGAGACATTTTTTAAAAAATGTACATTTTTAGATTAACTCTCTAGTATTGGTTGTTGGCAAACACAGTGACATCTATGTACAGTCCACAGTAAAATAGCCCTGTGGACTATACATTTAAAACTATATTACAGTAAATAATTGAGTAATACATTATTGATTAAAAATGGCATCAGGAAAGTATTTTGGCTCTGCAAAGCTTATGTCTATTGGATGTAATTATATATCATCACAAGGATTAAAACCATCTTAAAAGAAAAATCTTTGATGTGAAATAAAAGTTTTCTTGGAGGTGTTATTTGATCTGGGATATTTAGTCATCTGTCACACTAGACCAAGAAATAGGAGTCTACCTTGTGGCTCAATATAGAAGCAGGTCCTGTCCAGCACGGGTCTTGCCTGGCGCCCTGAGCTGCTGGAGAAACTCCAGCCACCTGTCAGCCTGAACTGGAATAAGTGGGTTGGAAAAGAATAATTTTACTTAAAAAATTTTTCTTAAATGTATGCATAGCTTACTTTATTTCAGTGTTTAATATTAGAAATGTTTTGAGCCTTTATTTAGGAGCGTGGTGATGTTTTTGTGACCAGAAATATGCAAAGGAATTGAAGTCTCAATTATATAAATTAGGTTTATGGTGAAATTTATTTTTTTACACATTGTTTCACTTTATGTCATGGTTTCCAAGAACCTATTGATAATGGTGAGGACCTACTGTGTATCTATGTGTACACACACACACACACACACACACTCATTCACACATACAAACATGTCATTTGAGACTTTCTTCTCTCACTGTAATTGCTCAGATTATTCATATTGTTATGTGTCATTACTTTAGACGGTTTGATCACAGTATTATATTCTACTATGTAAATATAATGCAATTGGTCCATCTCCTCTGCATTGATAGATATTTGGACTGCTTCTATATTTACCATTGTGAAGAGAGCTTCTGTGAACACTTGTTTATATGAATGTTCTTAATGGAGAATGAATACAAGAGTGGGAGTAGAATTAGTGACCTAAAAGAGATGTGAGTGGTGAACATTCAGCTTTAGGAGATAGGTGTCAAACTAGTTCCTAAAATGCTTGCTACAGTTTACCCCGCACTAGCAATGGAGAAGAGATTCCTGTCATGCACATCCTCTCCAACATTTGTTAGGGCACACTTTTAAATGTTTGTCAATCAAATGAATGAAAAATTGTAGCATATTATGGTCTTAATTAAAATTTACCAGCTTGGTAACCAGAGTAAACAGTTCTGAGCAATTCGCTTAGTCCTATATACTTGCTCTTTCATAAAATCCTTACCTGAGTTTTCTTTTTTCTTTTGCTCTATTTTTCTATTGGGCTTTTTTCTGTTTACTTATTGTTCTTCAAAAGTTTTTTTTTAAATACGCTCTCATTACTTCAATCAGTTATATGAATTGCATGAATCTTTTCCCACTTTGTAATTGCCTTTTTTCATCTGCTTATGGTGTTTCTGATGAACAAGAATTTTAACTTTCAAATAAAAGGCATCCAAATCAGAAAGAAGGAAACAAAACTGTCACTGTTTGCAGATGACATGATAGTGTACATGGAAAATCTTATAGACTCCACCCAAAAACTGCTCGACCTAATAAATGAATTTGGCAAAACAGCAGGATACAAAGTCAATATCCAGAAATCAAAGGTGTTTTTGTATACCAACAATGAAACAGCAGAAGCAGAAATCAAGAAAGTAATCCTATTTGATATAGCAAAAAGAAAAATAAAATACCTGGGAATAAATCTAACCAAGGAGGTAAAAGACCTGTATACAGAAAACTACACAACACTGAAGAAAGAAATCAAGGAAGACACAAACAAATGGAAGCATATACCGTGTTCATGGATTGGAAGAATTACCATCATCAAAATGTCCATACTACCCAAAGCAATTTATAGATTCAATGCAATACCTATTAAAGTACCAATAGCATATTTTATAGATATAGAACAAACACTTCAAAAATTTATATGGAACCATAAACAACCCCGAATAGCAGCTGCACTTTTGAGAAAGAAGAACAAAGTAGGAGGGATCACAATACCTGATACCAAACTGTATTACAAGGCCACTGTAATCCAAATAGCCTGGTGCTGGCATGAAAACAGGCACATAGACCAATGGAATAGAACAGAGAGTCCAGAAATCAACCCAAGTCTCTATGGTCAGTTAATATTCGACAAAGGGGGCAGCAACATAAAATGGAGTAAAAACAACCTCTTCAACAAATGGTGTTGGGAGAACACCATTTGTTGGACAGTTACATGCAAAAAAATGAAACTTGAGCACAGACTTACACCATATACCAAAATAAATTCAAGGTGTATAAAAGACTTAAATATAAGCTGCGACACCATTAAAGTCCTAGAGGAAAACCTAGGCAGGAAAACCTCAGATATTTCACACAGCAATATTTTTACTGATATGTCACCTAGAGCAAAGGGCATAAAGGAAAGAATAAACAAATGGGATCTCATCAAAATAATAAGCTTTTGCATGGCTAAAGAAAACAGTATTAAAATAAAAAGAAAATCAACCATATGGGAAAACATATTTGCCAATGATATCTCAGACGAGGGTTTAATCTCCAAAATATACAAAGAACTTACACAACTTCACTCTAAGAAGACAAGCAACTTAATTAAAAAGTGGGCAAAGGACTTGAACAGACAGTTCTCTAAGGAGGACAATACAGAAGATCCAGAGACACATGAAAAGATGCTCAATATCGCTAGCTATCAGAGAGATGCAAACCACTTCACACCTGTCAGAATGGCCACCATAAACAAAGCAACAAACAACAAGTGTTGAAGAGGTTGTGGAGAAAATGGGACCCTGGTTCATTGTTGGTGGGATTGCAGACTTGTACAACCACTATGGAAAAACAGTATGGAATTTTCTCAGAAAACTAAAAATGGATCTGCCTTTTGACCCAGCAATTCTACTGCTAGGAGTATATCCTAAGGACCCTGAAACACCAATTCAAAAGAACTTATGCACCCCTATGTTCATAGCAGCACACTTTACAATAGCCAAGTGTTGGAAGCAACGCAGGTGCCTATCAGTAAATAAATGTATCTAAAAACTATGGTATGTTTACACAATGGAATTCTATGCAGCAGAAAGAAAGAAGGAGCTCCTACCCTTTGCAACAGCATGGATGGGTCTCAAAAGCATTATGCTGAGTGAAATAAGCCAGGCAGTGAAAGACTAATAATATATGCTCTCAACTTTAACAGGAAGCTAAACAACAAAACAAACAAACAAGCAAAATATAACCAAAGACACTGAAATAGAGAAGAGGCTGACAGTGACTGGAGGGGAGAGGGGAGGGAATTTAAGGGGGAAAAAGGGGAAGGGTTTACAGGAACAAGTATAAAGAACACATGGACAAAAATTAAGAGGTGTGGAAATGGGAGAGAGGTGGGGAGCACTGGGAGGGGTGGGCTGGGATGGGAGTAAAAGACAGAAAACTGTACTTGAACAACAATTAAAATAAATAAATGAAAAAAAGGAATGATACAAATAGAAAAAATAAACCAAATGTTGGTAGGAAAACAATGTTAACTTTCATATAGTCAAAGGTACCGATATTTTTAATTACTACTTTTTGAGGTTTATTTAATAATTGTTTTTATTCCCCAATGTCTATATTATTAGTTTATATTTTCTTAGAATACTCAGATTTTATTTTTAACATGGGGTGGACAGGATACTGCCCTCCTCTAAAGAGGTCATGAGTGCATGAGATGGATGCAGCACCCTGTTTCTGGTTCCGAGATACAAGGGGAGACTCCAAGACAGGAATATACTTATAAAAAACTGTGCGCTTATTCTTACATGTTTAAACTTCAGTCACCTTTGAAGCACTCTCCATTTCATGCAATATACCTATTGAGATGTTTTTCCACTGCCCCGAACAGTTTTTGAACTCGGCAATTTTGACGCTTTTTAGTGCTTCTGCCGTTTTTTGTTTCACCTCTTCCACATTTGCAAAACATTTCCCTTTGAGGAATTTTTTAATCCAGGGAAACAAAAAAAGTTGCTGAGTTTGCAGTCAAGTGAATTGAGAGGATGGTGCACAGGTGTCATGCCATTTGTGGTCAAAAACTGCTCAGTGCCGTGTGGACAGGTGTGTTCATAAATCAGCCATCATGAAGTGGGCAGACATGTTGGAAGAGTCTTAAAAGATACTCACTAAAGCTGAATGCAGCCTCTCACAATAATGCCAGCTGGTACGATGATACAGATGGCTTCCTAGAACACTCATCTATAGCAGGGGAAATCTTTTCACCACACGAATAGCTCCAGCAATTTTGAGAAAGAAGAACAAAGCACGAAGAATCACAATATCTGATATCAAACTGTATTACAAGGTCATGGTAATCAAGACAGCCTGGTACTGACATAAGAACAGACATGCAGATCAATGGAACAGAATAGAGAGCCCAGAAATAAACCCAAGTCTCTATGGTCAATTAATATTCAACAAAGGGAGAGAAGCAAAAAATGGAGTAAAAACAGCTTGTTCAGCGAATGATGTTAAGAGATCTGGACAGCTACATGAAAAAAATGAGACTCGACCACCAACTTACACCACATACAAAAATAAACTCAAGATGGATAAAAGACTTAAACATAAATTGTGATACCATAAGTCCTAGAAGAGAATTTAGGGAGGAAAATCTCAGATATTACACACAGCAATATTTTCACTCATATGTCCCCTAGAGCAAGGGACATAAAGGAAAGAATAAGCAAATGGGACCTCATCAAAACAAAAAGCTTCTGCATGGCTAAAGAAAATATCAGCAAAATAAGAAGGGAACTGACTGTATGGGAAAACATATTTGCAAATGATACCTTGGACAAAAATTTCATCTCCAAAATATATAAAGAACTCACACAACTCCACTCCAGGAAGACAACAATCCAATTACAAAAATAGGCTAAGGACCTGAACAGACATTTCTCTAAGGAGGACATACAGAGGGCTCATAGGAATATGAAAGGATGCTTAACATCACAAACCATCAGAGAGATGCAAATTAAAACCACAATGAGATAGCACTTTACACTGGTCATAATGGCCATCATAACCAATTCAACAAACAAAAAGTGCTGGCTAGGTTGTGGAGAAAAGGGAACCCTAGTGCACTGTTGGTAGGAATGCAGACTGGTGCAGGCACTGTGGAAAACAGTATGGAATTTTCTCAGAAAACTAAAAGTGGAACTGCCTTTTGACTAGGCAATTCCACTGCTTCGAACTATACCCTAAGATCCTGAAACACTAATTCAAAAGAATCTAAGCACCCCAATGTTCATAGCAGCACAATTTATAATAGCCAAGTGCTGGGAGTAACATAAGTGTCCACCAGAAAATTAGTGGATCAAAACTGTAGACATTTACACAATGGAATATTATGCAGCAGAAAGAAAGAAGCAGCTTCTACCCTTTGCAACAGCATGGATGGATCAGGAGAGCATTATGCTGAGTGAAATAAGGTGGGCAGGCAAAGACAAATACCATATAATCTCACCTATAAGTGGAATATAATCAACAAAACAAATAAGCAAACAAAATATAACCAGAGACAAGGAAATTAGGAACAAAGCGACAGTAACCAGAGGGGAGGTGGGAAGGGATAATGGAGGGAATAGGGAGAAGTGTTCTCAGGAATGTGTGTAAAGGACACACGGACAAAGCCAAATGGCGATAGGCTGGAGGGTGGGAAGTGGGTATGGTTGGGGTGGGGATAGTGGTGGTGGGGAAATGGAGACAAGTGTACTTGAACAACAACAACAAATGATGAAAAAGAAATAAATATAACATGCAACCCCCACAAAACAAATAATGCCACTATGGAAATTCATGTACATGTTTTTATATGGGCACACAATTCCATTTTGTGGGAGTAAATACCTAAGAGTAGAACTTCTGGGTCATATGATAATTCCAAGTTTGAGTAACAAACTGTTTTTTACAATGTATGAACCATGTTACATATAATCGAGATGTTATTTCCTTTTAAAAATTATTATTTTTAAATAATAGCCTCCTTGTGGGTGTGCAGTGGTATCTCTTTGTGGTTTTAATTTACATATCCCTAATGACTAATGGATGGTTAGGATCATTTTTTTACTGTTTATGCTATTATAGTCGTCCCATTTTTTTTTAAACCTGTTTCGCCCCTTCAGGAAAGAATGGCCACTCTTAGGTCCCAGGGAGATCCTTTCTCTCTCTCCCCATTACGAAAGTCGCACATGTGCAAAAAGGTGTAACTGTGCAGAGCTGAGAGAGTAGTTGTCCCATTTTTAATCCCTTTGCTCACCTCCACCCATCCCGATGCCCTCCCCTCCCTGAGCCAATCCCCTTATCTTTGCCCCTGTCCAGCATGAACGTTCTTTGGTCAATCTCTTCACCACCTTTCATCTAGTCCTTGCCTCTTCCCCTTCAGCAGTTGTGAGAATCTTTGTATGTACTTGCTGGTCATCATCTTTTTTGGAAAAATGCCTACTTAAGACATTTGCCTGTTTCTTAACTGAGTTTGTTTGTTTATTTTGGTTATTGGTTTGTGAGGGTCTCTATATATTCTAGAAAGTAGACCCCGATCAGACATGCTGTTTACTCCCATCGTGAGGGCTCTCTATTCACTTTTTTCATACTTTAAAAAATTTTTTTTTCTAAAAAATTTTTTTTAGTTATTTTTCAAGTACAGTTTTTTTGTCTATTTCTCCCATCCCAGCCCCCTCATCATTTTTTAATATAACAATATTGTAATTTTGATTGAGTACGTACTACCATTTTTTCTTTTGTTGGCTTATAATTTTGGTGTGATAGTCATGCATCCATTGTTATATCCAAAGTCATAAAGATTTAGCCCTATGTTTTCTAAAAGTGTTGTAATTCTAGCTCTTACATTTAGGCCATTGATCTATTTTTAGTTAATTTTGATGTATATTATGAGGTAGGAATCTAGGATTTCTTTTCGTTTGCCTGTGGCTGTTCAGTTTTCCCAACACAGATAGATAAAGATACTACTTTCTTGCAATTGAGTGATCTTGAAAGCCTTGTCAAAAATCAATTTGCGATAGATGTATGTGTTAACTTCTGAACTGTCAATTATGTTCTATTGGCATTTGTGTGTATACATATGTCAGCACCATGGTTTCTTGATTAACATAGCTTTTAGAAGTTTTAAAATAAATGTGAGTGTGTGAGTGTGTGTGTGTGTGTGTACTGGAAGTGCTGTCTGGGGTTTCAGTTTGAAGAATCTTCAAAACGTATCAAAGACCTAAATGTAAAAGCAAACTATAATACTCTTAAGATTAAGGAAAACATAAGAGTAAATTTTCATGTGTTTGTGTTTGGTAGTGATTTCATATACATGACACCAAAATCTCCCAAAATAAATTAAATCTTCACATTGATAAGAGACGTATTCCCACCCTATATTCTTCTTCAAAAGTATCTTAGCCTTGAACTTTTGGTCTCCCAAGAAAATTTTAGAATCACCTTTTCAAGTTCAATAAAAAATCCTGCCCTAGATTTATTAAAATGACAAGTATTTAAAAGAATGAGATATCTACATGATGAAGTATAAAGATTTATTAAAATGCCAAAATATTTATAATAGAAATAGATGATCCACAGGATTGAATAGGAAGTCCCCCAAAACTGATAGTGTCCTCTGAAGAATAGTTTTAAATTTTGATACAGTACAATTTGTCTGTTCTTGTGTTTGATCCACTTTGCATCAATTGTTGCATGTGATGTGAGTTAAAGGTCCAGCTTCACTACTTTGCATGTGGCTGTCCCATGTCCAGGTGTCCCAGCACCACCTTTGGAAGACTGTTCTTTTTGCACTGAGTGGTCTTGGTTTATTATAAGAAATCAGTTCACCATAAACACACAGTTTTATTGCTGGACTAAGAGACAAATAAAAGCATTTAGTTATCAGCCCAGATAGTTTGAAATAGATATAGTTTTGGGAGTTCCTTGGAAAGTTATATATCTTCTAATTACATAGCTATGAAAGCTTTTAATTTCTGAGATTCTGGTACTGCCCGTATTATGGGTACATTATTCTATTGAATCATCAGTGTAATAACAAAATATGAGTATTTTAATGTGATTACTACTGATTAAAAACAGAGAATGTGATGAGTCCTAGTGAACTTTAAAGTCAGACCACATGGGCAGAATCCTGAGTGTGCCAACCCCACGCTAAAGGTTCTTAACATCTTTGTGTTTCAGTTTTCTTATTGTAAAACAGCACCTAGCTCATAGGACTGAGGTGAGGATTAAATAATTTAATACACCTAAAACACTTAAATTAGTGTCTAACTCAGAGAGCTCTATAAATGTTATAATTATTTCAAGAATAAGAAGATTTGGATGCATAAAATTAGACCATTTGTTCCAGGTAATTAAACTAGAAATTAATGTGGTTGATAGAGCAAATGACTTCTGTGCCTATGCTCTGGACTGCTCTGTTTTCTGCTTCCCATGACGTTTATTTAGATTATTATTTTTTATTGTTTTATGGGTGACTAGTGCTGCCTGTTTTGAAAATTTCCCGGGTGGAAAGCATTGAAGTTTAAAGGGCAGAAAATTTTGGAAAAGCAATCTTCATCCATTTCTGTGTTAGACTGGTCTCCAAATTCTCTTCTGAGCAATCTTTTGGTGCTGCTCAACGGTACTTCATTATCTAACTTGTATTGAGGTGAGATGGCCATCTATTAAATTATATGTCATGGTCAGACTGTGATTTTATAGCTCTACTTACTATATGGGTGACTCTTATTGTGTTAACCTGCCCTTAACTGATCACATATAATATCTGCATGCCAGGCTTTATAGAGATAATGTAAACTCAAATCATAGATCTTTACTCTTTATTAAAAACTGTGTTAACACAGGTTTCCTGAGAAATTCTCAGTCCATTCATTCTTTTTTGTGTTTTAATCTATCTGCCCAATTATACAATACATTATCTATACAGTATTTTGTGTGGTCACCACCCCAAGGCAACTCTCTGTCCATCACCATTTATCCCCTTATATTCTCCTTCACTTTCCCCCACAAGCCCTCCCCCTGGCAATCACCACTCATTTTGGTAGATGTTTAAGATGTATTATTAAATTAAGTCCCATAATCAGAGCACTGAGCATTTAGTTTGCATTAGTATGTCCCCTTACAAGATCATTTAAAATAAATTCCATCATGGAATTATGCAAATGACTGAAGTTGAGGCATATATTAATAATAGTTCTATAAACCCAGTCTTGTATCTGTTTTGAGGATTTGACACAACACATGTATTAAATTCTTGACATATGCCGGGCACTATCAATTTGTCAATATACAAAAATAGTCAAAGATCACAGATTTGCAAGGACAGAGTAAACACATAAGTGCAAAAAACCTGTTGTACCTGGCAGAGTATCATTACATACCAGCAACAGCAAAGTAAGTGGATCAAAGTTTGATCCACTTTTCAAAGGTTGATTCACATTTCACTTGAACAGTCAGGAAGGTGTTCCTGGCAGAGAAGACAGAGATAGTAAAGGAAAGTAGTCTGTCTTCATGGAGGGCTTGGACACAGAATGGAAGAGATGATAAGGTGGTGCTACGATGAAGGAAGGGTCCAGTTTTCTTTCACTTACTTGTTTTGATTTGTTTGTAGTGGGGAAGATTTGAACAGGTTTTTAGAGTGTTGGAAGGAAGCTTTGGAAAAGTGAAATGCCTGTTGCTTATCATTTCTCCTTGAGCAGATTGAGAGTGGCCATAAATACAGCAGCTCACACTTCTAGTCCAGGTTGCTAGTATCAGAGGGAGCAGCATGGTTCTTATTCTTTAGTAATTATGGTAATGGTTTCAATCTGCCTGCTGGTTTCCTGAAAGACTGGCAAAAAGGCTTGACTTTATTTTGAATAATGTGGAGCATTCCAAGGACTGAGATGGCTCCTTGGGTGGCATTTGCTGAGATTTTAAAGGTAATAGAGAGGAGTTTAGACATGCAATAGGCAGCCAGGAAAGTGTGGGAAGGGAGAAGCTGGAAAAATAGATGAATGGGAGAAAAAAGCTTATAAAAATTCTTATATTTACTAGAGGGTCAAGAAAGACATATACATGCAGAATTGGATGCCTGCTTAGAAGGTATGTGAGGCAACCCTAAGCTTATAATTCTGGATGACTTTCATGCTCTACATAAGCAAAAAGTGAAGGTTAAAGCAGATTGTGAATAGCTTGGATAAATGGTGAAGGAGTGCCCTCACACAGAGCCAATCTGCAAATATTAGAAGAGCATTTTTTTCTTTTGGCCCCAAGAGTTTAAGAAAATCTTTATCAAAACATTTGTTGACCAATAGAACAGAGACTTCAATGGTCACACACACAAAGAATAAAGACACGAGAGTAGTTTGGTAAAGTTAATAAATTAAACGAACCATAAAGACCCACAACAAGCAGTGACAGAAAATCTGGGGTGGGGGGAGAATCTGATTTTTAGAGTTGCCACATTATAATATTTAAAAATCCCCCTTTTAACAACAACAATTATGAGCCATATAAGTAAAAAGAAAGTCTAGTTCACTCACAGGAAAGAAAAGAAGTTAACATAAATATTACCAGGCTAAAGGGTTGCATTTGCCAGCATGGGCCTAAACCCAGTAAGACAGGACCTTGCAGCAAAGAAAATGAGGTTTCATAACTTGAGGAAGTGGCCCACACCCAGAATCACAGGTGAGCTAATGCTCACAGACCTGGCTCCCTGTTGTCTCTCGGGAATGGCATCTAGGGAAAAATCACTAATCATGGTGACTAAAGGAGTTAGGGTCCTGGTCAGGGTCGTGGTCTCTACTGATTGGTTGCACTAAGGTAGGGGGCACTTGATCATTGAATCTGATCCTGACGTCAGCCATGGTGTCCTCCATTTGGTTTCCCCTATTTTCTGGGTGCTGAAATGCAACCAGGCCTAGATATATTATGTTTACTTTGACTGAAACTCTGTCTCTGGTGTCGATAGGCCACAGTAATTGCTCCTAAGATAATCTGATGCCAATCAGGGCCTCCTTGTCTGAGGCCTTATTAATTAAGAGAGTAGATGTGGAAAAGGAGGCAGGTGAATAAGGGTGCTGGGGGAGTCCAGTCTGAATCAAAAGGAAAAAAGGGAGAAAATGTCATGTTAAAGAAATGATGTTTCTGCCTGGTTACAGAAACAGTCTGAGAAAGTGCAGGCATTGGCTTTACTAAACACAGATTTTATTTATTAAAATAAAATACAGCAGCAGAATATGCATATATTTCAAGTGCACGTGGAATGTTTTCTAGGATAGACTACATGCTAGGACACAAGTCACAATAAATTTAGGAAGATTGAAATCATATCAAGCATCTTCTCTGACCATAGTACTATGAATCACACACACACACACACACACACACACACACACACACCCCTGTAAAACACCCAAAGACATGAAAGTCTTTTTAAGATAACATATTATTAAACAATAAGCGGGTAACAACTAGATAGAGGAAGAAATCAAAAGATATCTTGAAACAAATGAAAATGAAAAATAACAATCCAAATTCTGAGGGACACTGAAAAGAAATTCTAAGAGAGAAATTCACAGCATTATAGGCCTATCTCAAAAAAACAAGAAAAAAGTCAAATAAGCAGTCTAACTTTACACTTAAAGAAACTTGAAAAAGAACAAAAAACAAATCCCAGAATGAGTAGAGGAAGGAAATAATAAAGATCAAAGGAGAAATAAATAAAATAGAATCTAAAAAATGATACAAAAGATCAATGAATCCAAGAGCTGGTTCTTTGAAAAGTAAACAAAATCAACAAAATATAATCATACTCATCAAGAAAAAAAGAGGATTCAAATAAAATCATAACTGAAAGTGGAGAAATAACAACCGAGACCAAGGAAATACCAACAATTGTAACAAAATATTACAAACAACCATATGCAAAAAAACTGGACACCTTTGATGAAATGGATAAACTCCTAGAAACATATAATCTTCCAAAACTAAATCAGGAAGAATTATAGAAGCTGAATGGACTGATTATACCTAGTGAAATTGAAGCAGTAATAAAATAAATCCCAACATACAAAAGACCAGGATTGGATGGCTTCACAGGTGAATTTAACCAAACGTTCTGAGAAGAACTAACACCTCTCTTTCTCAAACCGTTTCAAAAAAGTCCGAGAGGAAGGAAGACTTCCAAACTCATTTTATGAGGCCAGCATTGTTCTAATTTCAAAACCAGATAAAGATGCTGCAAAGAAAGAAAATTATAGGCCAATATCCCTGACAAACATAAAAAATACTAAAATCCTCAACAACATATTAACAAACTGAGTAGAGCAATGCATCAAAAAGACTATACACCATGATCAAGTGGGGTTTATTCCAGGAATGTTGTACCATCCTCCGTGAAGGATGGCACAACATTTACAAATTAATAAATGTGATTCACTGCATAAACAAAATGAAGGATAAAAACCACATGATCATACCAATAGATACAGAGAAAGCGTTTGATAAAATCCAGGGCCCATTATGATCAAAACTCTTAGTAAAGTGGCATTAGAGGGAACATCCCTAAACATAATAAAGACCATATATGACAACCCACTGCCAGCATCATACTCAATGGACAAAAAACTATAAACTTTTCCCTTAAGATGAAAAACAAGACAGGGATGTCTGCTTTTACCACTCTTATTCAACATTGTACTAGAAGTCCTAGAAATAGAGAATAAGGGGACAGCGACCAGAGGGGAGAGGGGAGGGAATGTAACGAGAAACAAGGGGAGGGATTTAGAGGAACTAGTTTAAAAGACACAGGGACAATAACCTAGGGGGGTGGAAATGGGAGGGAGGTGGGGAGCACGGGGAAGGGTGGGCTGGGATGGGAGAAATAGACAGAAAACTGTACTTGAAAAATAATTAAATAAAAAATAATTAAAAAAGAAAAGAAGTCCTAGCTATATCAATCAGACAAATGGAAGAAGTAAAAGGCATCCAAATTGGAAAAGAAGAAGGAAAACCATCAGTATCTGCAGAGGATGTGATACTGTACATAGAGAACCCTAGAGATTCTACCAGGAAACTGCTGGAACTGATAAATGGATTCAGTAAAGTAGTAGGACTCAAAGTTGATAACCAGAAATCAATGGTATTTTTATACAACATTAATGAACTGTCAGAAACAGAAATTAAGAAAACAAACCCCCTCATTCAAAACTTCTTAAAAAAATACCTAGGTATAACCTTAACCAAGAATATAAAGGACCTGTACTTGGAAAATTAAAACACACAAGAGAAAGAGACTGAAGAAGATACAAATAAGTGGAAACATGTGTTCTTGGGTAGGAAAGAATTAATATCATTAAAATACCCATGGAATTCTAATCAAGATACAAATAACCTATATCACAGAACTAGAAGAAATATTTCAAAAATTTCTATGGATCCACAAAAAACCCCAATCACAATAGCAATCTTGAGAAAAAAGAACAAACTTAGGGAAATCACACTATCTAATATCAAACTGTACTGTAAGGCCATAGCAATCAAAACAGCAGGTTACTGGTATAAGAACAGAAACATAGATCAATGGAACAGAATAGAGAGCCCAGAAATAAACTCACTCCCTTATAGTCAATTAATATTTGACAGAGGAGGCAAGCACATGCAATGGGCTGGAGATAGTTTATTCAATAAATGGTATTAGAAAAATTGGACAGATACATGTAGAAAAATGAAACCTGACCACCTTCTTATACCACACACAAGAATAAATTCAAAATGGATCAAAGACTTAATATTAGACTTGAAATCATAGAAATCATAGAAGAAAACATAGGAAGTTCAATCTTGGACATTTCTCCTGCGATATTTTATTGGACTATCTCCTCAGGAAAGGGATGAAGTAAAAAACAAACAAATGGGACTTCATTTAACTAAAAGGTTTTTGCACAGCAAAAGAAACCACTAAGATAATAGAAAGAGAACCCATAGAATGGGAGAACATATTTGCTGATACATCTGATAAGGGTTTAATATCTAAAATTTAAAAGAACTTACAAAACTCAGCACCATAAAAACAAACAATCCAATTAAAAAATGGGCAAAGGACCTGAACAGACACTTCTCCAAAGATGACATACAGATGGTCAATCAACATATGAAAAGATACTCATGAGAGAAAGGCGGGTCAAAACCACAAAGATATATTATCTCACAACTGTCAGAATGGCTACCATCAATAAAGCAACAAACAACAAACAACTGCTTGTGAGGATGTGGAGAAAGGGGAACACTTATGCACTCTTAGTGGAAATGCTGATTGGTGCAGCCACTGTGGAAAGCCATACAGAGTTACAACAAAAAAATAAAAAATGGAACCATCTTATGACTTAGTGATTCCACTTCTTGCAATTTATATGAAGAAACCTGAAACACTAATTTGAAAGAATCCATGCACCCTTATGTTCATTGCAGGGTTATTTACAATAGCTAAGATCTGGAAGCAGCCTAAGTGTCCATCAGTAGATGAGTGGATAAAACAACTATGGTACATTGACTAAATGGAATACTACTTGTCCTTAAAAAAGAAGAAAATTTTACCCTTTGCAACAGCATGGGTGGACCCAGAGAACATTATGCTAAGTGAAATAAATGGGCCAGAGAAAGACAAATACCATATGATTTCACTCATGTGCAGAATCTAATGAACTGAACTAACAAGCCAAATAAGAGAGACTCAGAGAGAGAGAGCAGTCTGACAGCTCTGGGTGGGGGGCGGGGCATTGGGTGTGGAGGGATTAAGCAAAAACTAAAAGAACTCATGGACAAGGACAAGTGTGGTGATTGGGAGGGGGAGCAGTGGTGGGGAGGTGGACAAAGGTATATGGGGGCTAAATTATAATGGAAAAATGTAATTAAAACAATTTTTTAAAAAAGTTTTGAGGTGGTTTGTTATGTAGTGCATGATAGCTGAAACATGTTTATCTTGCTCTTTCAGGTCAGCTGCTTCCTGCTCACATTCCAGCACCTTAATCCCCAAATTCCAAGAATGGAAAGAGGCTCTGGGTTTGAGGAAGACAGACCAGAGGACCAAGAGAAGGGAGAGGACAAGGCTGTATGGTTTCTACATGGGGTTCAGTGGGGTGAAAAGACCCCTTTGTTAAGGGAGTCAAGGGACTTTTATATGCGAGTATTGAAAGTCAAATTTGAAGGTTTTTTGTGTCAGTGCTATAAATGCCCCTTGTTCGTCTTAATAAAAATCAAGTCTAAAATTAATTTTGGCTTTTTTGGGCAAAGCTTACAGAAATTTCATATTTTCTAGGTTTTAAAATATACCTGTGATAGGTAGAGGTCAAAACCAATGACTCACTTCCAGAATCTGTCAAATAAAAACATTCCAAAACACTGAAAATTTGGAGGTCAACTCATATGTAGCATTTCCATAATTAAATCTTTCACCTATGTTTATGGCTGTATCCATTCATTTGTTCAGCTCGAATTTGTTGCAGTCCTAATATGTGTTAGGCATTGTGCTGAGCCCAATAGCAAGAAGTGTGCCACCCTCACTTCCATCAGCCTTGCCCAGAGCTCTGACCTCTCTTTTTCTCACATGGTTCTGGGTGGTGTTTTTGAACCAACCTGAAGGACTCATGAAAGTTATGCTTCAGGTCACAAGTCACTAAAAGATACCCTGAATCATTTCTTCTCATGAAATAAAGAGAGAGAAAAATCAAACAAAAAAAATGGAGGGAGCGATAGATCTCTGTGAAGCAGGTCACTTCTTTACCCTGCTCTAGATACACAGTATTATGCTGATTGTTATCTATAAACTGTTATTTGTAGCTCAACATCTAGTAACTTCACAAATAAGATACTTTGACAACATTCAGGGGAAAAACTGGACTTGGGTGAGCAACCAAAGGTTTTCTTTGTTTTCATGATCCTCTCGGGTTCTTTTCATACTTTTTAAAACTAAAGCACATAAACATTATTGATTTTCATGTACGTTTTGCATCCAATTGTTTTCCCAAATTATAAGTGGCATAAATTCCATAGGGAACTTGTGAGGAAGGTTAATTGTTTTCCATTTAAAAAACATTGCTCCCTCATTTTATACCAATGGTATATATTTGTGTGGGGTGAACTTTTAATATTTACTTGTTTTTGCTCAGCCAGTTTTAAATATTTCTAATTATTCACTCGCCTTATCAAGCACACCTTCATTGCACTTAAATTTCTTCTTGAGTGTTTTCAAACAGTAAAATATGAGAATAAAATAATATATCAACTAAGCCAGATACACAAAGAACTAATCTAGAAAGATTCTACCTATTACTATGAAATGTCTTATGTTATTAAGGTTAGAATTCTCAGCCCTATCCTCACCAAGCTGCAATCTTTCTTTGATAGAAATGTAAGTCCCTGAGGGAAGGATAAGCAAGTAATAAACATATTGTTTTTTTCATTGCTGCAATTTCAAACCTATGAAAAAGCCAAATGTTAGAAAGTAATTCAGAAAATCATCTAATGCAAGAAAATTCAGAGGGAAACTTGAATTGTTAATGGTAGATGGGAGGTTTCGATGTTAGCTATTAATAGTGCAATATATAGGCCGGCCCTATGTGATGAGCAGTACAGGAGGAGGAATACAACTTCTGTTCCCTTGGTCTATGGTTTCCTGGTGTCCCGGTCTGTTCATAACTCCAGTCCCGTCTCTCTGCAGTCCCAGGCAGGGGCTTTGGCCCTGGCCTCTCCAACTTGCCTTTTCCATCCTGAGTCCCGTAGCAAAATATACAAGTCCAGATGTCATTCTGTCAGTGTTATTTTATCGTTATACTAAACTGATTTATGTAAATACCCAAACTGGTTGACATTTTGTTGCTAATATTCTACCTCTTGTGGTCAGTACATAAGAATCTATAGCCAAAAAAGTCGGCAAGGCCAATAAAAACTTTTCCCAGTGAGAATAGGGAACAGACAAATGACAACAAAGCAGAACAATAAGCAACAAGCCAGAAAAGAATATTGATGACAAGAATAATACTTTCATCTTCAGAAAGGATGATGAGGTAATTTGTTAATATCAAACCAAAGATGATTCTAATAGCTGATATTTTAGGCAACGCTTATAGTCAAATGTGAAATATTTATCAGAAGGAGCAGCGTGTTGACATGTTTTTGGTACCTGCTTACTCATTTTTTTTTTTTTTGCTAAGACTACACATTTCACTTAAAAGCTTCTATTCTCTCAGTACTTCCTAGACAAGGGCTATCCTATTCAAGCTAGTACCTACTTTTGCTGAAGCAAGTCAAACCCCCCACACTCAACTCATTTATATATTGTGTGGATTCTTTTTAACTGCTCCAGTATAAATGAGACCAGAACCACGAAAGCTGACTTTTCTGGGCAAGCCACAGGCCTGACACGGCTTATGGAGACATGGCCCTGGGTCACCACGTCTCGCTATCACGTCTGCTAGTAAGATGGAACAGAAGGTCTGGGGACACAGGGTGCCAAGCTGGGGCTTGCGATCCACGCTCTCAGTAGCACGATGAAAAGAAAATAATGGGGCTGACCCCCAACCCTTCCATCTATCTCATACAAGAACTGGCAGTCCTGAGGCATCCTTGGCCGCCATCCAGCATGGCAGATGTGACTCTCCACGCTGCGGATTGATGCTGGCAATGAAATTCTCAACAAGATATTTTTCTGCCATATGTTGTGAGAGTGCCCAGGGCATCAGGCTTCCAATGACAATGTAATTTAATGGCTTAAAATATCTCAACCATATTTCCTTCCAGAATCTTCAGACTAGGAGATAAGCACTGCAGGGAATCTGCTTGTGGACTCTGGCCATTTACTTACTTGAACTACAAATTGCCTAGTTTGGTCTCATGGACACCATCCTTTCGGGACTATGGTATTTCTAAGTTTTTTCATTTCCTTGGACTCTGTGGCTCAGAGTATTTATTGACTATCTTTGGAAAAAATTGTGATAGCGATGGTGAAAGAGAAAACTCTTTTTGGAGTTTAATCTGCCTCTGTTCATCCTAAGGCAATGTTATTCCCCTCCCCATCCCTGGTTTGTTCCTGATTGGAATACATCTATAATATCAGTAATGTAATTATGATGCAATGGCCTTTTTGGTATTAACTGTTTTTACTTCATATCTTTTCCATGTTCCTTTACATCGAGGCTGAGGCAAAGTGAACAGGGGCAGAAGAGATACTTTTTCCCTTCATGTATCCACAAATGTGAATTTTAAATTTGTTCTGTATCCCTCAAACCTTCTCTGTGGTCTATGTTCTTAGGCCACTTACAAAATTTGCATAGCCAGAAATACTGACATCACCCTCCATACCTGCCTCATCTGTGACAGCAAATTTGATATCAAGTTTCAGCGGTCCTATTTGAAATATAGCTATCAAATCTGACCTCTTCTTCTTTTCTGTTGTACTGTCACTACTTTAGCTCAGTTGCTCAGCGTAGCTTCCCTAGCCATGTTGGGTAGCTTTTATGGCAATGCCCTTTGCTTGATACCTCCTGAGATATATTTTCCAAACTGTCAACACAGTTATTTTTCCCAAAGCTAACTATGGTCATATCACTTTCCCCTTTAAGTACCTCCAATGGCTACCTCTAGTGCTGGCAGAATAACCTCTTACCTGGCCATATAAGGCACTACTATATGGCTGAAACATATTTCTATGACAGGCTATTCTCCAGTCATATAAAATCTAATCATTGTTTTCTTTATAAACCTTGTATTCCCACAGCTTTGTACATTTTAATAAGTTCTTCATTCATTAGAATGTCTTTGCCTATTTGCCTAATGAGTGAATTTTTTTAAACAAATTCAAGGCAGAGCTCCAACATCACCTGTAACTTTCCCCCACTCACTCTGCCCACACACTGTGCATCCGTGTTAATAATTCACTCCTGTGCTGTAGCACACATTTCACTGGATTGTAATCACTGGAGAGAGTCTTTAGGTTTGCTTGATAGAAACATTGCCTCCAGTGGACTCTGATTTTGAAAAGCTTATGTACTTCCTGGGGAGATAAGATGTTAATTTACATGAAATATTGTAGCAATGATACAAAACAATGGCACATCAATAATGTAACAGACAATAATGCTTCATGCTATAGGAGTTAAAAGAGTAAAGCATGAAGTAGAAATTTTGGGAAAACTCTTATTGGTGAGTTGAGAATAAGTGAGTAGAATTATAGTACACTCTCTATGACCCACAGATTTTAGGTATGTATTGAATCCAAAACAGAAAAAAAGGCTTGAGTATCAATGATAAGTTCCTATTAGAATAGCTATGAAATATCATGCTTTTATATCTCTATTTTCTCTAGATACATACAAGGAATATATAAAACAAGGGATACATTTAATAAAATAGATCTAAGCTCAAAATTTAGGTGCACAGCTTTCTGCACCAGAAATCCAAGGGATATTCGAATTGGCAGTGTGAAGAGCAGAAATGGCCAGCCTGCTGTGCTCCGGGTCCAGAGAGAGACCAATGCAGCACGTGTAACATGAACGGAACTTATTCACACACATGATACTTTTAATAATGATAATAAAAGCCACTGATTGCAATGTTATGAAAATCTGTGCACTAAATAACACAGTGAACCCTTCACATGCAAAAGCTACAGGCAATGTGAGAACATGTGAGTAGAAACACAGTTTTAAAAAGAAACTAATGTATTACCTGATGTACAACACACATCTTGTGGGCAAGAAATTTTAAGTTAGACTATAGAAGACCCCCAAAACATAATGAAAAAAGCATTACTCATTATATACAATCATATTCTTATATATCAAAATTTTCCCACAGATAATAAAAACGTCAGCTTCTTAAGCATACATAGAATATTCACAAAAATTGATCATATATAAAAAAGGTATCATTAGTAGGTTCGATAAAGTAGAAATATAAGCAATACTTTATCACAATGTAATGAAACTAGAAATAAGTAATACATAAAAAAAAGACCCTTCCACCTGGAAATTTACAAAACCCTATCAATAACTTTAGGGTGGAAGAGGAATTACAAATAGAATTTGTACGATTTCTAAAAGTAATGATTTATCATTTGGAAACTCTCAGTTAAATTTATGGTCACTTTCTTAGAGTTTCAGAATTGTTAATTTCATACTTTGGAGAATGATATGGACTGAGGAATAGTGTTTTCTCTGACTCTGTCATAATGTGATCTGTACTTAGCATGATTGAATTTTTGGATTCCACTTATCACATTATGTTGGGATTTCCTCTGCTTCGTTATGTGATTAAACTGGTTCTCTGTCATTCTACTAAAGGAGCTTTAGTAGACAAAGCTCTTGTTAGCATTCTCATCCAGATCTTCCTGTGTTTATGCAAAACACTTGAAGTGCTCTTCTAGCGTATTTACCTCCTCAGATTCACTACATGCTGCCTGACTGCAATCCAAATTGGCTTCATCCAAATATCACTTTGACCAATGAAACATAGGGCTTTCTGTTTCACCACAATTTCACCAACACTTGGTGGTAAACTTGCTTTAGTTTTGAACAAACCAGAGTATGAAATAACGATCTCATCAGGGTGAACACTAGAAGTGTGGTTAATGTAAGCGACCCTACAGGCAGACTGCCTTCATTCAGTGCCAGCTCTGCCTCTTTTTTTCACTGTTCTGTCTGGGTAGGTTACTTAGCTTCCCAGCGCCTCTGTTTCAGAAGGCTGCAGCTCTGGGCAACTGGTGATGGGTAGCAGCATCATATTAATGCATCCACTCATGCATCATGTCTCCTGCAGAAATTTTGCTGAAACATGAAATCACCCAGGTGACTTAGCCCCACTACAGCCCAGATTTGGCACCTTGTTATTTTGGCTTTTCACAAAAGTGAACTCACCTTTGAAAGGGGAGAAGTTTAAGAACTTTGATGAGATTCAGGAAAATATGGCAGGGCAGCTGATGGTGGTTGGGAAAACTGTGTGAGGTCCCAAGGTGCCTACTTTGAAGGGGACTGAGGTGTATTGTCCTATGTACAATGTTTCTTAGACTTTGTATCTTCTTCAGTAAATGTCTCTATTTTTCAAAGTACATGGCTGGATACTAAGAATAATGCTAGAGCTATAGTAAGTACTCTGTAAGGTTTATCAGTTAAAAATTATCCCAATAATTTCCTTATAGCACAAAAAAATCCCTGATCATATGCTGCAATTGATTGTTGTCTCTATAGTCTCCTTTAATCTGGAATTCTTCATTAGATATGTCTTTTAAGATATTCTAAAGAATATCTTACCTCTCACCAATTTGAGAAAGTCTGCGTTTCCTCACAGTGTAACTCACGTTGAACACAGTCCTCAAAAGAGGCCTCATCTGACGCTCCGTGTGGCAATCCGGCATACGGATGGCCCTTTAAAACCTTTGCATTCTTTACACTCCCCATTGAGCAGCCTGCCGTGGGAAAGAGTGTGGCCTCGGGGAAGACAGTTTTCTTCAGCGGAGGGTAACTCCAGAGAGGTATGAAGCTGAAGCTCTTAGTCCTGTTGCTCTGGCAGCTGAGCAGAACGTGCTTCAGTCTTAAAGGGGGAGCTGGGAGGTATGTTACAACTTTACTGCATCACTGCAGGTGGACAAGTAATTTGAACGATATCATGTCTTTATGTAAAGTTTAAGGGAAGTAAAGCAATATTATATGTCATATCAGGGATCTGTATGCACAATGATAATGAGATGAGCATTGAATTCACATTATTAGTTATGACTGGGGATGGTGGTTAGTGGGATAAGGAAGGGTTCCCTGGGAGTCTACCTATAATAAATCTTTAAACCAAGAAAAAACTAAGATTTCTGAAGTCTGAATGAAGACATGCGCTTTTAGTATTATTCTGTTTACATTTTAACATAACTAAATGTTTCACAATAAAACTGTTACTGACATCCTGAAATCATGTTAGCATTTCCTGGCCACAACGAATGGTTCATGCTGATTTTTAAATAACTTTATTTTAATTAGCAAAGTAATTTCTGCTAATGGTAAAACATAAACTGTGCAGAAGTGCATTCTATGAAAAACAACAGTGCCTTTACCAGACACACGTGCTTTCAACGTCCCTCCCACATTTTGCCCTTTTTAAAAATGACAGTTTCTTTCCAGGAATATTCTACTTCTGTCTTTGGCAATATACATTTGATTAGTTCATACACATACCTTGAAAATCACTTTTTTCTTCTTACTTAACAAAGAATCTTGAACATGTTTCTTTATCAGTACGTGTATGTCTAATTAATTCTTTCCAATGTTAGCATTAACTCTTCATTGAATGGCTATACTGTTCTTTTTTACGTGTTTTCCAAGCTTAGATGAGAGCATTCCCATCCAAACTTTTTTATTTTTTATTTACATATAGTAATATGTTCATTTGTGTGCTACCTAACCACAAACAGATGGTGGTCATTTCTTGCCTGTGAGAGTGAGTGGCGGGATGAGAAAAGCTCACGGTTCTCAGTATCTTTATCATCTCACGGCGCTGCCATTTCTTTCCCAAAGGTCTCCTGCTGCTTCCCTCATCTATTTAATCTCCCAGTGATACTGATGTTTCTCAGCCTTTAGAGAATATATTCACATCTACCAAGAATCCCCAAAAATGCTCGTGTATCGGTTTTTAAAAGGACGCAGTTGAAGATGGTGCATTCCAGGCAGATGGGGGTGGGATGGTTAAGAGACAACAATCATACTGTCATCACAGATCCACATGTGTCACCCGAAGTGCATGACAAGCATCTTCATAGAGGGGCCTGCATATTGTTAGATCCCGTGGGTCTAGCCGTATGTATACACATACACACACATTTACACATACACATATGTATATACAAATGTATATGTAAATGTATACATGCACATATGTATATGTGTGTATATACATATATACACACATATACATACGACTATATATAAATATTTACACAAACAGAATATCTGCTGTTAGATTCTCCCTTCTTTGAGGCCACTCGGATGCTTCTCAGCTCACATTGGTGATAAACACACGGGGCTGTTACTGCGCTCCGTATCTTACACTTGTGTTGGCCTCTAATCGTGGTCAGAAATCTGTAGAGCAGCTTCTCAAAAATAAAATAGAATAGCTGTTAGGTGAAATGAATAGGGTTGTCTGTATATCTGAGACCACTTAGTCCGAAACTACAATATCCCAGATTGATTTGACTAGGTTGGTTTATGCAAGTCCCAATAAAATATCAGAGTGGGGGGAACATTATCAATCATTTAGCTTCTCAGTACTCACTCCCTGGTAGAAGCAGGCAGTGGCTGTTCCCCTGGAAGAACTTTTATCTAACCCGACAATTCTATTTTATAGGAGATGCCCCGAGAGGCTGAACAAAATGCTTGAGGTTTCACAGCTGGTTAATGGCAGACCCCAGAGCAGAACAAAGATAACCTGTCTCCCAAGTCACCGCCCCATTGTTTCCAGTTTATTTATATTTTTGGCATCAGTAAGCCAGAAAACTTATGTGACAGATATAGGCAAAACTGATATTGTCATTAAAATGCAGGACTTATTAACAAATCTCCTGTTATTTTGGTCATTTTAGACACAAGATCATACTGCCAAAGTATCTGATTGATTTCCTGCGAGAAAAGGTCACATAGCCATTTGGGGAAGAAACTCCCCAGGAATCATCCATTCACTACCCAGCTTTCATCAGCAATTTTCAAACTCTCATGCTGCATTTTAATAATGGTATGAAAAGTCATATACTAGTCCCAGTTTTAATGAAAGCGCTAGGGTATGATCTATCAATTACCACTTGATTGAAATATGTGTGGTCTGTGTTTTAGAAAGACACCACTGAGGGCAGAAAATGAAATGAATTTGTCTTGCTAATAGAAAAACCCATGGTAGTAGAGAATTGCAAATCCAATCATGCCTCCTTCTTGTGAATGAAACACACAGATTGAAAGCTGGGAATGGATTCAGCCGCAGCACCTGAATCGCACAGAACTACAGGCTTGGTTGGCAAATTGCTGCCGAGGGTGACATTTGCATAATGACAGTGATGGGCTGTGCCGAGGACAAGGAAGCATGTGCTGTTCCTGCACCTTGATGAGCGGAATGTCCCTGGGAACCTCCTGGTACCTGTTGGAAATAACTTAGAACCAATCCCAATAACTCCACATGAAGCCAAAATTTGGGTTTTGGACCTCTCAGCTGGGTTTATTTTCATGATGCTATATTGGCCTCTTTGGGGATTAATCATCTGACACATTTGATACTTGTATTGTTTCCTGTCTCTCTTGAGGAAAATAAGCCTCTAACACTTTGCTGATTGATGCTGTGAAGTCTTTGCAATACCTAAACTTCTAATTATATTATTGTTTCCTCTCAAGATGCCTGACACAGAATTTCCTTTTAATTACTCCCTATTTCGGCTGCGGGAGTCTTAGCAACTGTGTTGTCTGCTGGCTAACTTGTGAAGTAACTGACCTTAGGGTGGTGTGAGTGGTGAATAGCATGGTGATTGCAGGGCAGAGGGGGTATAAGGGGAATGAATGGTAATGGAAAAATGCAATAAAAAAGAAGGAAAGAGTGGTGTGTGTAGAGTAGTGGATTCTATCCATCAACACAGAGACAGTATTTGTGGACTCATGAACACCTGGCTCTGGCCTTAGAAGCTGACATTTACCAATGAGAAGGCTGGGCTATTGCAGCTGAGGCAATGTCTGCTGGTTTCCTCAACCTTCCCAATTATTTCCCTTCTAATCAGGAGATTTCAGAAATTCTCTGCAAGCTATCAGCTTGATTTCCAGTCTTGGGAATGGACTAGCTTAAGCTCTTTCTCTCCCTTCTCTCCAGCAGAGTGAAAGTTAATTTAAATCCCAGAGAAGTCTTAGCCAAATAGAACATAAGCAGTAGTATGAATTTCTGCTTGCACGGTTGCATAAAAATTAATTTTCTGACTCCACTCACTTGCTCTACTCATGTTGCCAGAACCAGTTGACTCCAAGTTTCTTTTAAGAGAATGTTTAATGCTGGGACATCACAGGGGATAATTTCCATTCACACTGAGAATCAGTCCTCTTACTTAAAGTGGGTAGAAATATTTGTTTTCTCTTTCTCACTGTGTGGGGAGATCTCCCATAATTGTATCATTGAAAAAATGAAAACTGTACATCTGATGCCACCAAAGTTACTATGTGCCCCTGTTTAGACCTATCAATATCATTTCTGCAGCTGAAGTTTCTCTTTCATTCCAAAAAAATGTAATAATAAAGGTCAAGGGCACTGTACATGAAATTGCCTATTGTCCAATATACAGGGCACACTGGGTGGTGTCAACACTGTTTCCACGCCCAGCCACACAAAGACTTGGATTGTCACCACTGTCATCAAAATTACAGTTGGTAAATATCTTAGGCTTTCAGGCATTTCCAATTTATTGGAGAACACTCCTTTAATTTACCCATTTCTTATGGGCCTCTTTCAAACATGCCAAATTATTTCCCATTGTTCTTAGGATCAAAACAATTAGGGTAGGAAGCTTGTTGTCAGTTTTTCTCCTCAGTGCCTCTCCAGTACCCAGCAGAGGGCCTGACCCATGGTCAGTGATCAGTAAATGTTTTCTGGGTTTGTGAATGAAATCACCTTGCTGTAGGACTCTGGTGTGTATCTGGGGGACTTGTGACACTCTGACAGACACAACCCTGTAGAACAGCCCTTCTCGTCAGAGTTTAATCTGTTGTTTTCTTGTCAAACTTCAACATGAATTCTTCTCCAAATAGTAGATGCCCTGGTAGTTTTCCAAACATGGCCACATCTTAATTTGGAAGGAGCTCAGGCTTATGTGTGACCTGTGGTACATCATTGGTCTGTATGTTTGCCTCCCTCACAAAACCCCAATCTTTCTTTCTTTCTTTCTTTCTTTCTTTCTTTCTTTCTTTCTTTCTTTCTTTCTTTCTTTCTTTCTTTCTTTCTTTCTTTCTTTCTTTCTTTCTTTCTTTCTTTCTTTCTTTCTTTCTAGTTTTTGAGATTTGAAACTTTCTCTCACCCCTATGCTTTCCTGGGGCCAGAAAACATAAAGTGATTAAGTAAATAAAATGTATGTGTGTGTGTGTGCAGTCTCTCCCCCCAGACAGGCCATGTCTTTCAAGCTATATTTACTTAATGCTGAATTAAGTGGGGAAATAGACTGTAATAATTAAAAATCTTCCAGATTGTTCTGTCTCATGTACTACATTAAAAATATCGCTCTATATACTTACTATGTTAAAAATATCACTCTGGATTTGGTTACAAATACATATTCAATGACTTTGTTTAACTGCTTAAAGGTAGAGGGAGGGACACAAAACTGAACATTCCAAACTCAAATTCCATTTTTGCACGAGTGTATATCTCCATGGGGTTCCACCTAGCAGGGTACAATGTGAACAAGTTTTATTGTAAGAGATTCAGGCAACATGACTTTTCGGTGATGACAGGGACTGCATGTCACGGACCTCAGCCTCATTCAACTCATGGAAGGACTTGGGATGGAATAGACACTGACCTTTAGATTTAAGTAAGTTCTTTTGTTCTTTTAATTCTTCCTCTACTTTTCCACTTTTAGATTTTTCTTTATCCTCATAAGCAACAGTCTATAACTGCTATATACGCTCTATGCAAATCCTGATATAAGACTTAAAAATATAAGTGGATGAGCCCTTAACAACAACAAATACCTTATAATAATCATGTGTATACATGTGTGTATATGTGTGTTCGTTGCTGTTGGGCAGGGGCTGGGGAAAGCAGGAAACCGTTTGAATATAGAAAAATAATTGTAGACGTTCTCACTGGTCTCCCAGTCTCCTAGCTCATTATTGTACAGGCTCTTCATTTTCAGAACATTATTTCTAAGATGTGTACTTTACTCTCTTCCTTGATCAATGGCAAATTTGTGTCCACTCTATTTCTAATCCCTGTCTTCAAATGTAACTGTAGCCATTCAATTATAATCCCTAACTCCCCCTTAACACTTTAATAGTTTTAAGATTTGTATATGCTGTTTTCCTGCCTGGAATGCTCTCTTTTATTCTACCATTTTTTAAATCATATTTTAAAACTAAAAATAAACTTTGCTAGTTCACTGTTGGTGGGATTGCAGACTGGTACAACCACTAAGAAAAAAAGTACAGAATTTCCTCAGAAAACTAAAAATGAATCTGCCTTTTTGACCTGGCAATTCCACTTCTAGGATTATATCCTAAGATCCCTGAAACACCAATCCAAAAGAACCTATACACCCCAATGTTCATAGCAGCACAACTTACAATAGCCAAGTGCTGGAAGCAACCTAGGTGCCCATCAGTAAATGAATGGATCCAAAAACCATGGGACATTTACACAATGGAATTCTATGCAGCAGAGAGAAAGAAGGAGCTCCTACCCTTTCGGAAGCATGGATGGAACTGGAAAGCATTATGCTGAGTGAAATAAGCCAGGCAGTGAAAGACAAATACCACATGATCTCACCTTTAACAGGAAGCTAAACAACAAAACAAACAAGCAAGCAAAATATAACCAAAGATACTGAAATACAGAACAGGTTGACAGTGTCCAGAGGGGAGAGGGGAGGGAATTTCAGAGGGGAAGAAGGGTTTATAGAAACAAGTAGGACACATGGACAAAAACTAAGGGGGGTGGAAATGGGAGGGAGGTGGGGAGCACTAGGGGGAGTGGACTGATATGGGAGTCGAAGACAGAAAACTGTACTTGAACAACAATTAAAATAAATAAATTTAAAAAATAAATAAACTTTGCTCATTCTGCTTCACTAAAACACTGATTTTTAAACACTTTCCAGTTTTTCTGTGGCTCAACATGTTCATTTGTGCACTGACTACTAAGGATTTGTGTAGATGGAACCACACAGGGTTGTTGATTTTTGAAAATTTTCACATAAAAAACAGCAAATTGCTCTTTCATATTTAAACTAAGTATTATTATTCACATTACTGTTGCTTTGGTTTTAAAGACTCCACAGCATTACTGAGCTCCTGCTATACGTAAGGGGCTAAAGTACAGTAGTCTCCCCCATAACATATAGTTACAAGGGCTGAGAATTTCCACACTTGGATTTTGAAATGATGCCATTATCAAGATATTTTTGGTTTCTCTTCAGTTATTCTTTAATTAGCTAGGGTGTCCTATTTGCATTTAAAACTAACCCACTGAAGCTGGGGAAAGGAAGAGAGGGAGAGCTAAAGGTGTAAACATAGAGAAGTACCGAATACAGGGTCAGTGTCCAGAAAAGGATCTTAAAGTTTTGTCCACATCTCCTCACTCCCCATTAAGAAGGCCTCGGGAGAGGCCCCTGAGGTCTCAGCAGTGGGAAGGTCCCAGATGAAAAGACTGGGAATCTAGGTACCTGGGCTAAGAATGCAAATATGCATAAAACCATGGCCAGGTAGGGGAGCCTGAGGCCAGGGCTGCAACTCCCTTTAGAATCAGTAATCCACCAACTGCACTAAATCTGGTGTGGGGAGACCAGCTTTCCTCCATGACAGGTAAAGCGTTTCAGGCCTATGGTTGGGCCAGAGAAATCAAATATAGTTTTGTTTTTGTTTTTGTTTTTAACCAAGAGTGTTACTTTTCAACTCTATTGGGTTCATTCAAGGCAATCTTTTGGGCAACATACTTAGGTTAGCTTCAGGAGAAACTAAGAAATATTTGGCTCAGAACTTTTAAAAATCTTTCCCCACTAAACTCTGGAAATATGGTCATTTCCGGATGCAGCCTCCTTCTCTTACGCTGCCATGGGAGTGTATGCAGCCAGCAATGGTCTCATATTTAGCCTCCTTCAGTCATGGGGCCTCAAGTTCTTTTGTGGTCCCACTGAAGCCTTTCACCTTGACTTGATGAAAGAAGGAAGCACCCGTCCCATTCCTTGTAGGAGGGGATATTGTGCCAAGCACTGGCAATTTTCCTAAAGAAATTCTTGGTCCAAATCCATCAACTTCAACAATTCTAGAACTATGAAATGAGTATAGATCTAAAGGTTATAAAAAATACTGACTTTATATATTTTCTTCGCAAGTCCTGTGTAATATGTTAAGTCAATGTTATGATATTTTCCACATTGTTTTTTGCTCACCTTTTTGGGAAACTGGCCAAAACTAAGATAAGGTATAAGCATGCAGTTGTACTTAAAGCACTGCTGAGAAGGAAATAATGTTATTATTCAAGCATGACTTTATGGTTGTGAAAAATAAAGCCCCAAAGGTTACACAAATGTTTTAAATAATATTCTGCATTGTATCAGGGTGTTGTTATTAGTATTTAAATTCTAATGGTCATCCTGATGCCAATTTTACTAACAGTATAATTTGGGAGATAATATATAGACTTTGAGCATTATTTTCCTTATTTTAACACAATTTTCTGTTAATATTACATGAAATAACGTAAGTAAAGTGGCTAACAGAGGAATAATCCATTGTGAACCCAGGAAGTATAAGCACCATTCTTCCTCACCACTTTTCTTCATGTTCCTTCTCTAAATCTGCATATAGTTCTAAAAATTCCTCTATTTTAAAATTAAATGTAAATTCACTTATTTTTCCATTTAATATCAGTATACATTCTGAGACCTCTTGTTTTTATGCAGGTTCTAGGGAAAGACAATGGTACCTGGAGGGAGGGATTGTTCATCCAAATGTGAAAAGAGGAGAAAATACCATATAACAAATCTTCCGAGTGTCAGACTCTAAAAGGGTAAATGAATGTCTGAGTTGGAGATCCCAAGAGCAGTTAGGGAAAGATCTTAGCATAATGCTGAAAACTGTAAATTGTGCATAATTTAAACTGTAAATTCAGCATAACACTGAAAACTGTAAATTGTGAAACTGTAAAATGGTCTCTACAGCTAAGGATTAACCTATGAACAGGAATTATTTTGTAAATAAATAAACTAGAACAACAGTAACGTGATCAGTTTGAGCTCTAAAACAGAACAGAGGCAATGTTAGCCAAGAGAGCTGGAGAGTGACTGTGTGGGAGATATCAAGTCCATCACTTGGTGAGTAGGCGACTTATCTTCACAATAAGCAAATGCCATAACTCAGTAAATGGGAGCAAATTGAATTTCTTGTTTTTTCATTGATATATAAAATAGACATAAATATAAAGAAAGAAATATGTCATCTTATTAGAATGGTAAGATTTTTTTTGGTTCTATAATTCTTGCAGGTGACCTATGGAGAAGAATTTTGTAAGATTTGTAGCCCACTGGGAAATTTCAGGCTTGTAAAATATCTGGGTATCATCTCAGAAGAAACATGAAGTTCTAGTGTGAAATTAATTCTGAGCTTGTATCATTCATTGTCCTAAGGTTCTCCCCAGGCATAATTAGGCACATCAGAGATAGCAGGTCATACCTTCCTGAAATGCCAATTTTTCTGTGAAGCCTAGATCAAATACTTACTCTTAGTCACCATAACAGTAAACCATACCTGACTTGTCTCTTGATTCCCTCCATAAAATGGCTTGCTAGTTCTGATGGAGGTATCCTTTCCAACATTTTTCTTCTTCTGTTCATCTCAGAGATGCTATTTTATCAATGGTGCGAGACTCAAGTATTGATTTAAAAACCAATTATTGGTATAATTTGGTGCCAGTCATATCTGTCCATATGGAAGGAGTAGAGGGAGAGAGACATTTGTATTTGATTTGGAAAGGTTTTGTATGGATGTTGGACAGTGTTACCAATAATTTGTCTTCTAACTGAATTCAAGATACAGTATGCCCATGATAAGCTCAGAGCTCAATATTTTGGACCAGAAGTTCTGCTGTGAGAGACCAGGCTCCGAAACTCTGATATGGATATATGAAATGAAAATGACCCTCTATGGGTCATCTGAACAGAGGAATGGAGAAAGTGCATAAAAAAAAGGGAGAAAAAACTAAGTTTGAAAAAGAGAGAAGAAATAGACTGCAAAAAAAAAACAGAGAAGAAACTTGTGTGAGTGTAACTTGTGGGACTGTAACAAACAAGCTAGAATCTGTGTCACTGAAGCCTCAAAAAGAAGAGAAGAGAACAGACAAGGTTGGGAAACTAGTAAAAGAATTAACGGCTGAAAATCCCAAATTTTGGCAAGTCATAAATGCACACATTCAAAAAGCTAAATGAACCCCAAAGAGGAGAAACCCAAAGAAATTCATTGGAAGGCATCTTAGAGTGAAACTTCTGAAAACTGAAAACAAAGAAAAAAAAGATTTTGTGAAAGAAAATCACTTGTCCTATAAAGTATAAACAATCTGAATGTCAGTGGATTGAAAATTAGAAACCATGAAGTTCAGAAGAAAGTGAAAAAAACATTTTTAAGCATTAAAATGAAATTTCTGTTAACCTAGGTTCCTATATCCAGCAAAAGTAACATTGAGGAAGAGGCAGAAAGCAAGACAGCCTCAGATGGAGGAGAAGTAAGGGAATTAGTTGCTAACAGGCCTGCCCCGAAAGAACGGCTACAGGAAGTCGTCTAAACTGAATGGAAGCAACATAAAAGGAATCTTGGAACATCATCAAAGAATTAGAAACATGATAAACAAAAATATGGATAAATACAATAGATTTTCTTCCATGTGACATTTACAATTAATATTTGATGATGGATGAAAATGTAACACTGTTTGATATGGCTCTAAATATACAAAAAGAAAATATTTGACACAAATTATAGCTAGAAGAGGATAGAGAAATGTACAGGAAGGTAAGTTTTCTGTATTTCACTTAAGCTGTTAAGATAATGACATAAGCAGGCTTAGATAAGTTACGTATATGTAATATAGACCTAAGCAGCAATTAGAACAACTATACAAAATAGTGTATATACACAAAAATGGAATTCTAAAACATGCTCAAGAAACTCACATGAAGCAACTAAAAATAAAAAGCTTAAATACAAAAAATAGAAAAGAGAAAACGAAAAAAGAGAACAGTAGATTTAAGCCCAATCTGTTATTACATCGCTGGCGGAGCTGTTGGGCACACACACAGGGTTCCTGTCCAGCCACCCATAAGCTCCCCTTTTAAAAACTCTCTGGGTGGCACCCAAGCTGCAGTGCTGAGTCACTGACCAGTTCCTGGCGCACTCCACTTCCCCAAGAAGGAAAAAGTCTTTCTTGGTCAGGGCTGGCCGCAGCCTGCCAGTGTCTCTGACAGTTTTAGGAGATAGAGTTTCCAACTGGAACTCTCCTGGTTGGTGCTTCAGCTGTGGAACATGAGTCTGGCTCTGTGTTTGCAGTCTGAGTGTCACAGACTCTGTGTATCCTCCCAAATCTCTCTCAGTCATGGTTGGGGGCTCCATGTGTAGGACCAGGGCCTGAGCTCCAGGGGGGAAGGGAACCACTAAGCTGCCTTTTTGTTGTCTGGTCTCTCCTCTGCTGCAGGCACCGCCCCCCACCCCAGGACATTTCCTCCTTGAGTTATAAAAACTCTTACTGTACAGTGCAAAACATTCTCTGTCCTCTTTGGTTTCAAAAATTCATATCAGCTGGAGTTCCATTGATTATTCGGGTCACTTGTTGGAAGATCAGCTGAAAATCTATGTTGTGGGCAGGGGAAGGGAGCTCAGCTGCCACCTACTCGCCACCATCTTCCCCTTAACATCACATGTAAGTGATATAAAAAGGCAATTAAAAAACAGAGACTGGAAGTGAGCATAAAAATAAATGGCCCACTGTATGGGGTCTTGATGTCTATAAAAACTCCCAAGTATAATTCTATAAGCAGTTGAAAGTAAGAAAACATTAGTTTTATTAGTTTCTTAGGGTGCTCCAGCTGTGAGCACACGGCTGGCTTGGTGTTTGCAGCCTCAGGGTCCCAGACTCCATGTATTATCATAAACGGAGTGACCTAAAACAGCAGAAATTTAGTGATTTACCATTTTGGAGACCAGGAATCTGAACTCATGATATTGTCAGGATTGTTCTCCCTTCAAAGTCTCCAGTGGAGGAGATTTTCTGGCTTTTTTTCATCTTCTAGGTGGCTCCAGGTATTCCATGGTTTGAGGCCACATACCTACATTCTCTGCCTTCTTCTTTTCTGTCTTTTATAATGACACTTTTCATTCAATTTAGGGTATATCCAAGTAATCCAAGATAATCTCAGCTGAAAATTTCTCACTTCATTTCATTAACAAAGACTCTTTACAAAGAAGGTCACATTCAATAACCAGGACATAAACATATCTTATTTTGATAACATCATTGAACCCAGGACAGGAGGGAAGATATATATGGTCTGTCTAGAAGGTATCCAGCCATGTAATAGGAAAAATAGAGACATTCATTGAAGAAGATACATGATACAAGAAACATTGTAACTACGACAATGATGCCTCAGTCCCCTTCAGTGTGGACACCTTGGGCCCTCATACAGTTCTCCTGGTCTCATTCAGCTGTCCAATCATGTTTCTCATCTCATCAGCAGTCTGAAATCTCTTCCCTTTCAAAAGGGATTTTAGTTTGGGAAAAGCCAAAAGTCACAGGGAGCCAAATCTGGGATGTAGGGGGGCCGAGTCACCTGGGTGATTTGATGTTTTGCAAAAAACTCTGCACCAGATGTGATGCATGAGCAGGTACATTGTTGTGATGAAGCTGCCAATCACCAGTTGCTCATAGCTTTGGTATTCTGAATCATCCAAATAGTTTCCATGGAGGAATGTTCAAGCTGAATGCAAAATTTGATGCAGATTCATTGCTTTGTATGCTAATTTTGAATGTGATTAGCCACACAGTACACATGCTCACTCAATGGCATCTACTGCTCCCACTGACTGGTACAGTGAAGTCATTATTTTTCACACATGTACATTTCAGTTCACTCTCTTTGGCTGCCAAATTACATTGATGTCATGCAAATCATTCTCATTATATTAACAATGCTGAACTTTTTCAGACAGAGCTTGTATGTTGTGCAAACATTAATATTAGAAAGCAGGAATGGCTATATAATATCAGTTAAATTACTTCAGAGCAACAAAAATTACCAGAGAAGAGAGGACTGTCATATAATGATGCAAGAAGTCATTCTCCAAGGAGTCTTATCAACTCTAAATGAGTATATACTGAACAACATTGCTAGAAAATACATGAAACAAAAACTAACAAAACTGAGACAAAAAATAGACAACTCCATGTTTATATTTGAACACTTCAACAACCCTGTATCAATAACTGATGGAAAGCTACAGCAAATCATCAAGGATATTGAATAACTCAACAGCATCATCAACCAAAAGCATGTAATCAATATAAAATGCTTTACCCCAAAGCAACAGGATGCTCATTCTTTTAAATTATCCACAGAACATAAACCAAAAGGGATTACAACCTAGGCCATAAAACAAAACCAACAAATTTAAAAGAATTAAACCATAGAATTAACTTCTGGTTACAGTAGTATTAAACTAGAAATTAAGAAAAGATAACAAGAAAATCTACAAACAATTGAAAACTAAAAACACATTCCTAAAAATTAATGAATTGAAGAAGAAATTTTAATGGAAATGAATAAATGCTTTGAAGTATATTAAAATGAAAATACAATATATCAGAATTTTCAGAACACATCTAAAGCAGTGATAAGAGGGAAATATATAATACCAAGTGCATACATTGGATAATGAAAACTATTTTATTAATAAACAATATAAATTTTTATCTTGATAATCTATAAAACAAATACTAAATAAACCCAAGGCAAGCAGAAGGAAAGAAATACAAAAGCAGAGATTATTAAAATCAAAACTAAAATAAAAAGGAATTAAAAAGCACAATGGAGAAATTAGTAACAAAATAACTGGTTATTTTTAAAGATACATAAAACATACAAAGTTCTAGAAAGACATAGAGGAAAAAAGAGAGGACAAATGGCCGTATCTGGGTGGCTCAGTTGGTTGGGTGTCATCGCACACACCAAAATGCTGCAGGTTCAATGCCCACTCACGCACACTCCTAGGCTGTGGATTTGATCCCTGGTCCAGGCACATATAGGAGGCATCTGATCGACGTTTCTCTCTCACACTAATGTTTCTCTTTCTCCCTTCCTTTCTCTCTAAAATCAATAAACATATCCTTGGGTGGGGATTAAAAAAAGAAAAGAGAGGACACCATTTACCAATATCAGGAATGAAACAGGATATTACAGCAGATACGGCAGGTATGGGAAAGGTAACACAGAGCCCTATGGACACACATAACTTTGATAATCATAGATCCTAGATTAACCAACCAACCCATTGAAAAACACACACTAGCAAGACTGACTCACTATAAAATAGACTATTTAAATAGCTCTAAACTATTAAAAATATAATTTAAATTAAATACTCACCTCCCTCCAAATCTCTTGTCTGAAATGATTTCAGTTAAGAATTCTTCCAAATGTTTAAAGAATTCACAGTGATACACATCATTTTTTTTTTTTAGAAAATTGAAGAGCAGTGGACACCTTCTCAATTAAGCAATTAAGTTAATGAAAAAATATTATCCTGATGACAAAATGAAACTAAGACAATATGGAAAATAAAAAAAGAAAATGGAAGACTACTAATATCCTCATGGATATAGGGTTACATATTTTTAAAAACTATTGTTGTATATAATCAATTAATAAATAAAAATAACTACACACCAACCAAGAGGAGTTTATTTCAGGGGTATGAGGCTACTTCAATATCATAAAATCAATCATTGTAATCATATTAACTATGGGTAACATGTTAAACCAAAGAAACCATATAACAAATGATAAAGAAAAATCACGGTATTATCAATCAATGAAGAAATCACATTTGATAAAATTTAACACCTCTATATGATTTTTTAAAAAAAACTCAGAGAATAGAAGTAAAGAATAATCTTTCTACCTAATAAAGAGCATAATACAAAACAAAAACAAAGCAAAATTTTAAAAAACTACCAATAACTACTGGTAGTAGTATATGTAATGGTGAAATACTGAATGATTTCTTCCTAAATGAGGGAAAAAGGCTATGCCCTCTCACTCCTCTTAATCAACATGGTGCTAGAAGTTCACTTATATGTGGAAATTAAAAAACAAAACAAATGAAACCCAGCATAAATATGTTTATTGGAAAGAAAAAAATAAACTGTTCTTATTTATGAATATCATAAATGTCTATGTAGAAAATCCAAAACACTCCAATATAAACAAGCAAACAAAAATGCAAACATCTTCTAGAATTAAGAAGTAAGCTATGTTCAGAATGCAATATTAATGTGCAAAAATTTAAATCAATTTTATTTCTATATACTACCCAAGAATACATAAAAACCAGAATTAAAAACACAATATCATTCTATCGGTCTCTTGAAAAATGGCTTCTGTAGGTGTATACAGGATCTGGCAGAAGTGAGGCTTGCTTGAGTGTGGTTAGTAGGGTAATAATGTGGGTGTAATAATTTAGCTTTAATTTGAACATTTCACCTAAAATGTCATATGGTGTGCTTGAGCGTGATATTGTTATGTTACAGAATTACATGCTTATAATTTTGTAATAAAAGATTTTGTAATAAAAACAAGCATTATTACTGCTCTACCCTATAAACCTAACAAAACATGAACAGAGCATTCAAGCTCAAAACTGCAAAATGCTAATGAAATAAATCAAAGATAGTCAATATCTTTGAGTAATATTGTCTAATTAAAAAGACATACCCTCAAGTGCTCATGGATTTAATTGTTTGGAAGATTTAATATAATAAAAATGTGAATTCTCCCAAATTGATACACAGGTTTACTATGATTCATATCAAATGCTCAGCAAGAATATTTTGTAGATACATTGAAGATTATTCTCAAAAATTTATATGAAAAGTCAAATGAATGTCAAAACAAATATTTAAGAAAAGAATAAAGTGGGAGAAACACACAATCTATTTTAAGACTTATGCAGTTGTAATCCAGACTGTGGTAATGACACAGGGACAGACACACAGATCGATGGAATGAAATAGACACCCAGAATTATGCCCAGTCAAATTTTTAAGTTTTAAATTGGTTTATTTTTAATTACACTTAACATTTATTATTATTTTAGTTTCAGGTGTACAGCATAGTGGTTAGACATTTATATATCTTATGAAGCAATCCTTTTACATAAATCTAGTATGTACTTAACACCATACATAGTTATAATTTTATGGACTATATTTTCTATGCTGTGTTTTATATCCCTGTAATTATTCTGGAACTGCCAATCTGTACTTCTTAAATCCTTTCTTTTTTAGTCAGTTCCTGGACAGACACAGGCAAGAAAAATTGAAAGTAGATTATTTTCTTATACTATATACAAGAACAAATTCAAAATGGATTAAAGACTTAAACCATAAAACTCCTAGAAGAAAACATAGATAAAAAAATTTTTGACATTGCTCTTTGTAATATTTTTTTCTGTATATCTCCTCAGAAAAGGGAAACAAAAGAAAAAATAAACAAACAGAATATTCAAACTAAAAAGTTTCTGCCAGAATGGTCATCCTAAACAAATCAACAAATAACAAGTGCTGGTGAGGTTGTGGCAAAAAATGAACCCAAGCACGCTGTTGGTTGGATTGCAGATTGGTGCAGCCACTATGGAAATCAGTATGGAATTTCCTCAAAAAAACTAAAAATAGAACTGCCTTTTGACGTATCAGTTTCACTGCTGGGATTATACCCTAAGAATCCTGAAACACCAATTTCAATTCAAAAGAACCTATGCACCTCAATGTTCATGTACCCCAAAGCAGCACAATTTACAATAGCCAAGTGCTTGAAGCAACCTGAGAGCCCATCAGTAAATGAGTGGATCAAAAACTGTGGTGCATTTACACAGTAGAATACAGTGCAGCAGAAATAAAGAAGGAACTCCTACCCTTCACAGTGGCATGGATGGAACTGGAAAACATTATGCTAAGTGAAGTAAGCCAGGCAGTGAAAAGCAAATACCATATGATCTCAGCTTTAAGTGGAACCTAATCTACAAAACAAACAAGCAAGCAAAATAGAACCAGGGACATTAAAATTAAGAACAAACTGACAGTGACCTGAGGGGAGGTGGAAGAGGATAAAGGGGGAAAAAAAGGAAGGGTTAAGACAAGGAATGTGTATAAAGGATGCATGGACCAAGATAACAGGAGAGAGGATTGAATGTGGGAGGTGAGGAATGGGCAGGGCAGGGGAGAGTAATGGGGGAAATGGGGACAATTATAATTGCACAACAACAAAAAAACCTCTACATTCCTTCATCACCTGGAGGAAGGTGACCTTCAGAGGAAGAGATGCGGAAACATGGATTATGTGTGCATGTATGTGTGTGCACATCTATATTTCAATGCAACAGTGTTAACTGGTTCCTCTCTGATGATATTGTGTAGGCACGTTCTTAGTGGCTGATGATAGAGGGTTGAATGAGAGAATAAGAAGTGGCCCCTTGTGTTCATGTGCACCTGAATGTGACTTTACAATTCACTTTTACATACATGATCTCATCTGCTTTATATGACATTATCTCATTTTATAATGGTGAGTCCAAGGTCCCAGTAATAGAGACAGTTATTAGCCAGGGGAAAGAAATAGGACTGCAATCTGCTTATCCAAATTCATTGTTCTAACTTCATCTTCAGCATTAAATAAATCTAATCAGGTTATCACTGTGTTTACTCTAAAAGAGTTGCCTGTTGTCATTAGAATGAATTACAACGTATACAAGAAAGATTAGCACGGCCTGGTACATGGCAAATGCTCCAAGCTCATGTCTGCCCACTCCCCCACACCTCTTTTCCGAGGTGCACTGGCCTTCATGGGGACCCTCAAACTTACGGTCCCTTGGCATCTTGGACTCCTTCCTGGAACCTGGCATACTTAGTTTTATTATTAGTTACTGGCACTGATTTAATATCTGACTCCTGAGTTAGACTGTCAGTCCTGTGTTGGAAACCCCACATATGTACTGTTTACTCAGTCCATGCCCAGTGCGTTACACATTTTTGGTACATAGGAAGAGCTCACTACATGTTTCTTAATTTATGCACTAACTTAAAACTACTAAGAAAAGTATCTTCCCATCACCTTGGGTAGCCACTGCTCCTATGCCATCTTTCTGATACTGAACAGACTATACCCATCTTCCTAGTTAGCCTGGGTAACTTCTGCTTGTTCTTCCAAGTCCAGTTTAAGGCTCTCTGGGACCATTATTTCTCCCTCTTCTCACCTTCTCTCACATTTGCTATCAGAATCTCACAATCAACAGCTGCATTCATAATCTTCCTAAGAATATGTATATTTCATGCACATGTTTTCTTTTACTTCAACAAGATTTAAGACAGTTTTGAAGGAAATTCTGAAAGTCTTTTTCTTTCCCTTTCTTTACACAGCCTAATGCCTGTGGGCATCTTACGGGGGATGTGTAACAGCCTGCTGACTCTGATCTGGAAGACACTGAAGGACAGACAGCACTTAGGAGGCAAGTGTTTGACAGAGCGTATCGTCTGAGCTGATCAAAGGGAGGGCTGAGGAAGGCAGTCCTTACCTTTTCTTTTCTTTTTTTCTTTTCTCTTTTCTTTCCAGAGGCTGCATGTCTAGAGATTGTGGTAAACATTTCAAAACGTATGCGAGTAACTAACAGAGTAGATGTTTGTCTCTCAGGATATATCCATGAGCAATGTACTGGCAGAATCAATCTGAAAACTAATAAGAAAGTCAAAGTTAATAGGAGACATATTGTTTGAGAACTGCAAACACAATATTCACAGAAGTTCTAATTTAATTGCATATGAAAAAGTAACATAGAAAATGAAGCAAAACCCATTGGAATTTAAATCACTCACAATCATCCGTGTATTTGCATTCTTTTATTCAAGTATTTTTGGAGTTTTCAAACATTGAATTTAATCAAACCAACAGTATAAAAATTGGCAATTTGACAGAAAGAGAGCAACTGAATAGACTTTCTTCTTTCAACATGAATAGGACTAGCAGGCTGAGGAAAATCATTTGTTTCCTATTCACTCCATGTCATAAATCTGTAGAACTGAATAACCTTGTTCTGAAAGTTTTTTTTCAGACATTGAACATGAAGCTCTTAATCTTGGAATCCTGTGGCCTAACCTGTATTCGGCTGAAAGGTCTGTTTTTTTTTTTCTTACTAAATTGTGAATTCGGGGCCCCAGACAATTTTTTTTGCATGCCTATCAGTTATGTACTGTCTGGCCTTTATAAGGCATATTTTAAAAGTGGAAGGATAAAAGAAGAAATACAGGATGCTATTGTGAACAACAATGTTTTCAAAATGATCTTTGGCAGAACATGAAAATCCCTCAGCTATAGTCCAAAAAAATGCATTTTTAAGCAGAGTGACCTAAATAAAAACAAAAATGAACTCCCCGCTGCAACATATTTCCAGAACCAACCTTCTTGTTCTTGTTTGTTTTAGCTGTGGGTTAGGGCATTGCTGGCTCCTATGAAATCATTAAAGTGGTATCTGAGATATGAGCAATGCAACCAATATCAGGGCCATGAAGTAGTGTATCAGACGGACCAACACAAAATTAGTTGGAGAATGGAAACATAGGTCAGGTAAGTTTTAAAAGAGACAAGGGGATTATGGCTCAGGGCTTATCCTCTTTGAGGAAAAGTTTTATGATCACTGCAAGGCAAGAAAATAGTTGTGGAAAGAAATAGAGATAGAAAAGTCCAAACTACACAGGGCTCCCTTTTGAAGTAGACCCACCACAGATGGTTTATTTCAATGGTGTAACTAGGTTTTGGGTTCCCATTGGTTTAGGATACTTTGATGTTATATGGGAAGGAATTACAGTAATGAGAAAAGTGGTTTAGAAGTGTCCCTGCGGTGGCATAGAAATATAGTTTTTCTCTCCAAGGCTTGAGATAAGCTACTTTCACAATTGGCTACTCACACAGTTATCTGCCATGTCTAAGCCTGTTTGGGAGCTAGACCCAAGTTCATACGCATAAAGTGTTTCAAGTCAGCGTTGGGGCTGGGCAGGAGCATGGGTGATGTGGTCGTGCTTGCTTCCTTTATAAAACAGTGATCAGTCTTTCCCTTGGTTTTGTTTTTTTCTCAACTCCATTCTCTTTCACATCCCAATCAAATTTATGCTACCTTATTACTGTTACTTTTTAATGTAGACAAACATGTGGGTGTTCATTAGTTATTCTATGGTTCCAGCTATTACCAAATATATTTTCTCAGGAATGTTGGATGCACATCGGGTGGGGGTGGAGTGGGGTGTAGGGCACAGGTTTCCTTGAGCCCTTCCTCACTGATTCTGACTCCCGTGATAGTAAGAATTTCTAAAGTGACCACCCCAAAAATGGCTTACTCTCATCCCACAGCCCATGGATTCGATGACATGTCATACCTGTGAATACGTTACCTTAATAGCAAAGGGACTTTCTAGATGTAATAAGGTTACTAATCAGTTGATCTTAAGATCAAAAGATGACGCTGGGTTTTCAGATGGGTCCTGTGTAGCACAAGAACCTTTAAAAGCAGAGATATTTCTCCAGCTGGTCAGCAGAACGGGAAGGAAAAAGTGGAGGTCAGAGGGATTTGGGGCATGACGGGTGTCATTGTTGATTTGAACCCTGGATAGATCAGAAACTTTCTTAAGCCTGGGGGACGCGGGCAGTCATGGGGCAGGTGAGCAGGATAGAACCTAATGTTCACAGACTTCTGGACCTGCTCCAGGTGGGGAGAAAGGAGAGGGCTTAACACCAAAACAAGTTAGGTGAGTAATTACCACACAGGACTGGACTTTCAAATGATCAGAAGGAGACTATCTTTGCACCTTACAGTAACAGTAATATTGTCACTATAGAAGATGACCGTAAATCTATCTGTAGACAGTCCTACTCATTTTTCTTACCAATCTATTACTTTCCAGAGTAACTCCGAGGTTCCCTGCCAGAGCGCTCTTAGTAATGCATTAATTTTTCATGGCCAGTAGGTCGAAATAAATGCCAAACAGTTTTGTTAGTTAAGTACTCATAGGGCCAAACAACTTGTGGTTATGTCCTAACCACTTAGTAGATGTTCAAAAAAACATACATAAATTGAAAGAAAAATAATACATTCACCTTAGTTTCTTAAGTAATGACAATGAGTTATTAAATAGGATGTGTGCTTCTGTTCGAGATTTCTCGATTTTTTCAGATCTTGAAATCAGATTGAACACACAACTCTCATGTTCTGCATTGATCACCACATGGTCCTTGCTTTTTAAATGACAGCATATAGACCGAGAGCACGGCTTCAGCAGAGAGAGGTCACAGGATCTAATGTACTGTGATCTAATAATACTGGAACTACAAATTGCCTTATGCTCGTAAGTGCCTGGGTTTTGACAGATGTCCAGTATTTCTCTCTGAAAATAAAAATAACCTGTGGAACCCCTCTGAGTTCCCTGCGAAGCACCAACACAGTTGGAACCTCGGAGCAAAGGAACTTGCCCACATCAGCAGATGGGGAGCGCTGGGCGGAACCCCGTTCTCCGTGAACAGAAATCGGAGCTTTGGGCTGCTCTCATGAAGCCGCTGCGGGTAGGAGAAGCTAAAGGTCATTGTGTTTCTCTTATAAAAACAGTTTCTAATTTTCAGTTGTAATTTATTTGCAAGAGAATACTGTTTATGCCCACAACAAAATATCTTTTTAATTAAAAACACTGAGCTTTAAACAAGTACTTTTACAATGCCATGCATTTTATTCATTTTAATGTAATTTTCCTTTTAAAATATTTTTTAAAAGACAAAACAACCTAAAAGAGAGAACTTCTATTTCAGAATATAATTGCTTTAGTCGATTTGCTCGGCCAAAAGTAGCCATTAATGTTGAGAAATTTTAGGAGATCCAGAAAACTGTTGCTCCACTGCCAGTTTGCTGCATAATTTACTCATAATCAAACCATTTATTAAATGATCAATACAGAGTCAGTAATCCAGCATATTTTCTAAGCATTTTCTTGTGTCATTCAATGAAAAGGTTTGATAAATTGTCTTTTACAATGTAATGGATAGCAGTACTTTCCGAGCTACCTTTCTAACACATTAGTGTTTTTATTGTTGTTCAGTTACAGTTGTCCCACCTTTTCCCCCGTGGCTCACCCCTGCCCCGCATCCCCACTCCCACGGTCAATCCCTCCCCCTTTGTTGGCGTCCATGAGTCCTCTATTCATGTTCCTTTGCTTGCTTCTCCCCATCTTTTCCCTGTTATTCCCCTCCCCCATCCTCCCTGGTCGCTGTCAGTTTGTTCTTTATTTCTAAGTCCCTGGTTCTATTTTGCTCACTTGTTTGTTTTGTTGATTAGGTGCCACTTACAGGTGAGATCATATAGTGTTTGTCTTTTACTGCTTGGCTTATTTCACTTAGCATAATGCTCTCCAGTTCCATCCATGCTGTCTTTCTAACATATTAATTTTGAATGGAATTAGTTCATCTAAGTGAAAGAGACTACTTCATAAACTTATTTTTCATAATATCTAAGTGTGAATTCTCAGCACCGTGCACACAGAAGATTTGAGAGGGAGGAGCTTGAACAACAAACACAGAACTTTCAGGATCACTTTTTTATTTCAAATGCTAACTGAGAATTACATTTGCAATATTTATCAATTTGAAAGGCAGATCTCACAAGAGGACCAACTGCAGTGCTTTTAAGAATCGAAAGTAAGTTGCATAGTTTATACGAGGACTTAAACTGCTATTTGTAACTGCATCAATGGGTTTAAAGGAAAACATTTGTGACTTTTATCTTGGACCTGGGTCTTTACTCCAGGGTCCAATATAATAAAATATATATTTTTTCTGTACCCCATAATTTTTTTGTAGTAGCCATTAGTAATCTGTAGTATTTATATACATTAAAGTATCAAAATAAATTACTTTTATGTGAAAAAATGCCTTTGAGTCAGTGAATTAGTCAATAAGGGAGCAGTTTGTGGGGACAGAAGCCATTATTTTGAAATGTTTGGCTGTATTTAAGCTGAATGATAGTTTAATCCAGAAAAAGCTGTAAGAAGGCTTAAATTCAAACAGAAAGGTATGGAAGGCCTATAAATGGACTGTCTGCAGAGGTACCCTCAGGGAGTTAGACAATTAGACAATGACCACAAATATAGAAGCACAAGTTGGCTCAAGTTTCATCACTGTAATTTAGTAAGAAAACCATTGAAGAGTAGATTCATGACTCTGTTTGACTAACTAGGGTTGCCTATCTCAAAAGTCATGACTGACTATTTTAATTTATGAGGTTTTGTTTTATTTCTCACTTCTCACGTTCCTGCTGGACAGACAGAATTTTCCCCTTCCCTCCCCTCCCCTTCCCTCCCCTCCCCTCCCCTCCCCTTTCCTCCCCTCCCCTCCCCTCCCCTCCCCTCCCCTCCCCTCCCCTCCCCTCCCCTCCCCTCCCCTTTCCCTGTTTACTTTTCTTCTCTATTCTTTTTTGTTCTTATTTTTGTTTTGTTTTATTTTGTCTTCTCTTTACTTTTCTTCCTTCTTCCTCTTTTTTATGCATTACTTTTTATGCATTCATGACACAATTTATTTATTCTATTTTAAGATGGCTAATATGATGAGGCACAGTGTAAGGCACAGGCCACCGTGGCACATAGGAGAGGTAAAGTATTGCAGGGTAGTAAGGAGCAAAGTGGTTCTGTACTGTCACCAGCATTATAAGTAGCATCATCTCCCTTTGAGCTTAGGGGCCTTACCACTACCTCTGATAGCTAACATCAGGTCTATACTTTCACTATGTTTATTTGTATATTATTTGTGAACTTCTCTCTTTACTTATATTAATAATGTGTTAACTTTTGCAAGGTTCATTCTACGTTTGGAATCCAATATTACTCAAATAGTCCAGAATTCAAATGACACTTTCATGTATTGCTAGGTGAGTTCTACGACCTAAGTTAACCATGAAATTTACAGTTATTTATTGATGTCTATGCTGGCTAAACTAGTATCTGACGGGATGCCATCCTCAACTAATTATTTCTTCATTGTGTGCTAATTATTTTCTCTTTATTTTGCATTTAAATAATTATTAATGATTTAATTAGTGAATCTTTTAAAAGATGCAACCAGAAAGCCATATAATGTGACACAGGGTACACAGTAAGGATTGGAGATACCTGAGATTTAGTCTACATCTGCTTTAAATTAGTAAATAGTTTGCTAAAGCTGCCATCACAAAGCACCACATACAAAGTAGTTTAGACAATAGAAATGTATTTGCTCACAATTTTGGAGCCTCACAGTTTGATTAAGGTGTTAATGGGGTTAGATTCTTCTAAAGATTCTCTCATCAGCTTGTAGACTGGCGTCTTCTCCCAGTGTCTTCACATGGTCTTCTGTGTGCATGTGTGTGTCTGCGTTCATCCTTCCTCTTCAGTAAGGACACCAGTTACATTGCATTATGGCCCACTCAAGTGACCTCATTTCTTTGTTATTGAATTTATTGGAGTGACGTTAATTAATACAATTATACAAGTTTCAGGTATGCAATTCAATAATACATCATCTGCACATTGTATGTTTAACGCCCTAAGTCAAGTCTCCTTCCATCACCACTTTCCCCTCTTCTTCTATGTCTCCCCACCTTCTTTCCTCTGGCAATCACTGTACTGTTCTCTGTGTCCAGGAGTCTTTCTTTCTTTTTTTTTTTCACTTAATCCCTTTACCCTTCTTACTCAGCCCCCAACCCCTCCCCTCGTCCCTCTCCCCTGACAGTTGTTTGTTCTCTGTATCTATGAGTCTGTTTCTTTACATTGTTCATTTATTTTGTTCATTAGACCACATATGAGTGAAATCATATAGTCCTTGTCTGTTTCTTTTTTTTTTAAAGATTTTATTTATTTATTTTTAGAGAGAGGGGAAGGGAGGGACAGAAACATCAATGTGTGGTTGCCTCTCATGCACCCCCTGCTGGGAACTGGCCTGCAACCCAGGCATGTGCCCTGACTGGGAATCGAACCGCAATGCTCTGGTTCACAGGCCAGCGCTCAATCCACTGAGCTACACCAGCCAGGGCTTGAGTTTTATTGAAATCTTACATGAACAAAAAGTTGAAAATACAGTCATATCAAAGAACAAATTGTCATAGTTTTGACGTTTATACCAAAAAAATTTTATAGGCAGATTTGAAAAAATTGTGAAGTTATTTTAAAACAATTTTAAAACACAGTTAACCTCCCCCTCGCCTGTCCACCGCACACACTGTCAGCAGATTTCTCAAAAGAGACCTTATAGGCAAGAAGGGGCTGGAAAGAAGTATTCCAAGTCATGAAATCCAAAGACCTACAACCAAGATTGTTCTATCCAGCAAAACTTTCATTTAGAATGGAAGGACAGATAAGGTGCTTCTCAGATAAGATCAAATTCAAGGAGTTCATCATCACCAAGCCCTTATTATATGAAATGTTAAAGGGACTTATCTAAGAAAAAGAAGTTAAAGAAACATGAACAGTGAAAGGACAACAAACTCACAGTTATTAACAACCACACCTAAAACAAAAGCAAACTAAAAGGACAGCTAGATCAGGAGTGGAAACATAGAAATAAAGATCTCAAGGAGGGTTAGCAACAGGGGAGTGGGAGGAGGAGAAGGGGGGAGAAGGTACAGAAAATAAGTAGCATAGACAGTAGATAGAAAATAGAAGGGGGGGCAGGAATAGCATGGGAAATATAGAATCTAAAGGACTTGAGACACATGGTCATAAACTAAAGGGGGGTAATGGTGGGGATGGGGGGGTAGGGTGGAGGGGAATGAAAGGGGGAATAGAACAACTGTAACAGCATAATCAATAAAAAAATTTAAAAAAAACACACACAGTTAACCTACTTGTAGGAGTACAAAAAATACAACCACAGATTATTTTCAATACAAGAAAACTTAAAATTTTCTTCATTTTATTTTTCTCTCCCTAAGAAAGTTAGAATAGTATGGTAGATAAACAGACTTTGAAGTCTTAGTCTTAGCTCTTCTGCTTAGTAAGTGTGAGATCTTAGATATTCTAATGTAAGTATATATTTTTTTACTTAACTGTAAAAATTAACAGATGCAAAGTTGGCCTTTCCAAGCTCACAATTTGTGACAAAAATTAAGATGTGAAAACCTATTACAAACTAACAAGCGAATTGCACAAGGGTTTGTACTCAATCAAATATCAGTTATAAATGTCTGATTTTCAAATAATGTTGATGACTACATACATAATTAATATTTATTGAATCAAAGGCATTTACAATTTGACTTCCATTACAGTTATTACATATTCAACATGTCAAATATGTCCAGGATCCAATTTATTTTTCAATGATAATAGATTTTTATCTATTATCTAATGATAATAGTATTTTTCCATGTAATAGATTATATGTTGATGTACCAGTAGTTTCAGATTGTCAGGACTGTCAGAGGTGTGAGACCATGTGGAGACTCAGTACTCAGTTTTTCAGGAGAGGAGAAACCTAAAGTCACTGAGGCCAACAAGTTCACCAAAGCTACTTGTTACAAACTGCTTTTTGTCCATTCCCTTCCCAAATTCTTATGTTCAAATCCTAACCCCCAGTACATTAGAATGTAGCCATAGTTGGTGATAGATTTTTTCAAAAATGAAGTTAAAATGAGAAGCCAGAAACACTAATTTGAAAGTATATATATGCACCTGTGTGTTCATTGCAGCATTATCTATACTAGCTAAGATTTGGAAGCAGCCCAAGTGACCACTGGTAGATGAGTGGTACATTCATCTACTCAAAAAAGCAGTGGTACATTTATACAGTGGATTACTACTCAGCCATAAAAAAGAAGGAAATCTCCTTTGCAACAGCATGGATGGAGAGTGTTATGGTAAGTGAAATTGGCCAATTGGAAAAAGATAAGTACTGCCCTGGCTGATGTGGCTCAGAGGGTTGAGCACTAGCCTACAAACCAAAGGGTCACTGGTTTGAGTCCCAGACAGGGCACATGCCTAGGTTGTGAGGTCAGATCCCCAGTAGGGGGTGCATGAGAGGCAACCACACATTTGCTTATTTCGCTTATTACACTAAGCGAAATAAGCCAGGTGGTAAAAGACAAATATGACATGATCTCACCTTTAACAGGAACCTAAACAATAAAACAATAAAAAACCCCAAAATATAACCAAAGACCCTGAAATAGAGAATAGGTAGACAGTGTCCAGAGGAGAGAGGGGAGGGAATTTTAGGGGAAAATGGGAAAGGTTTACAGGAACAAGTATAAAAGATGCTTGGACAGCTGGACATGGGAGGGAAGGGAGAGGGCCGGGTAGGTGGGCTGGAATGGGAGTGAAAGACAGAAAACTGTACTTGAAGAACAATTAAAAAATAAATTAAAAAATTTTTGAATAGCTACAATAAAAAGAAAACAAAATTGTTGAAGTTAAAAAAAAATAAAAATCGATATGAGGTGAATAAATTCAATCATAAAATTATAAACGAGAACGTCAATATTAACTTGAATTGCAGTATAAATGAAAAGACTAAATAGATATATCTAGTTAGCTAAGATTTGTCACAAGTAGATGGGGAAGTCAGACAAATCTACAAATCTCATGAATATTAGCTAGAGTTCAAACAAAATGATTCTAAATATCATTAAATCCTCTCCACCTATAAATCTGCTTATCACGTTTTTTATTCATGCTGTGAGAAAAATATTTCCTACAATAATGCCATAATTATTCCATTTCATATATCTGTCTACCTCTGATCCACTTAAATATACCAAACTTTAACATTAGAACTGAATAATAGCAATCGTGCGTGATCAAATTATGAACGGCTTTGCTGATTCATGGCTCATCCTCTCTGTGTCCACTCCTCTCTTCCCTGCCAATGGTGAATGCTCCAAATGGCTGCACCTCGTGTTGGTGCCAGTGTTTGTACCCATTCCAGCAAAAGATGACCTTACTTATTTTTGAAGTAAACCTTCATGTAGCACTTGATAAAGCTAGATGGTGATCTTAATTTTCATTAGTATTAACTCATTAGAAAGAATAACTCATTCTTCTTTCTCAGTTATTTGTAACAAAGATTTTAAGATCTTAGCCTATCAACACTATTGTAAAAGAAAAGCTGATTTGACTTTCCAGCTTTCTCCTTTGCCCGTTAGCTGTAAGGCACTGGACTGAGTGTTTCTTCATTTTGTCATTCCCCAGTAGGTATTAGAAGGTAGATACTATACTAATGTGAGCATTAGCTTTAAAGAACTCGAAAGCTTTGCTTTGTCATTTACAATGGCAATGACCTTCTATCTCTTTATCATAAATTGTCTAAGCAGGATGCAGATGCATACTGTCCTAATCCAACATGAATGACTGTTAGCTGTAGGGGAGAAAGTTGCCTGTTGTTGTAGGGTGAGAGATGAAGAATGAGCATGCTCAAAATACAGAAAAATAGCTTGCGCAATTTGAAATGAAATGTATTCCAGCAAGAAAAAACATTGAAGACAGTCAGCTAGGTCAGACAGACACCTTGTGATATCATAGGATGGGGGAGTCAAGAAGACTAACCAAGAGTCAAAATGAGAGAAAAGCTTATGCAAACAGGCTGCTTGACTCTCGTCCCCCATTGAGACCCAGCTCCATTCCTCTTTTCATGTCATGGTCACCTCCCATGAGCCACCTTTCTTCTTTGCTTCCTCCCACCCCCACATATTAGTCTGCTACTTGTTCTAAATCCTTAGCAATTCTCTACTTTGATACTTCTAATTAAATAAGTTAATTTAGTAAGTGACCTCAGCAGTGCCACGTTCCTCCCCTTCTGCATTGCATTTGTAGTAAGCACACCTGTGCATGCACTCACACACACAGGGATGCAGACTCCTTTAGGAAAAAGAGTTTGCTTGTCTTCAGAGAAGGCTCAGGCTGTGCTGATTGGTGTTGCGGGGTGAGCGCCTCATCCCGGTGACTGAGCAGTGACTGGGAAGGAGTGGGAGTGATAAAGGACAGAAAGGGGTGCCGCTGGGGGATGCAGCACATGTGTCTCAACCTTCTCCGGCCAAGAAGAGTTTCTGCAGGTTTACTGATTTTCTTTTTGAAATACAATTTGAAAGGCTTCTCTCAAGTTCGTGAGAGCATTTTAAGCAAGGCTGTGGCAAAAACATGTTTATAGTTGACACTGTGTCATTTCCCAGTTTACGGCACTTGTTTGGGGAATGTGTTTATATTCTTCTTAGTGCCGGCATTTACCAAGCAGAGATACCAATTGGAAAGGGTGATTTATTTTTGATGCTGTTGTGTTTTGAAAGACTTTCAGGTTATAAGAAGTCTTTGAAATTATAGCCCATGATTTTAAGATTAATAACAGTAATTACAGGGCTCTGTTATAGCAGAAAGAGCCTTAGCTTGCCTGAAAGATGGAATATGAAAAGTCTCTGGGCCAGGGGAATAATAAAAGCTCGTTCTTTCTGCAAGAGCAGCCAGTAACAGGAAGACACTGCCTTCCTGGAAAATACACAGCGGCGGTGAGAGTTACTTTTATTCCTGAAGCTATGCTGATTCTCTGCAACATGGCCCCAAAGACCAATTTAGGACATAATCACTTTTGTTTGATCCCTTTTTTCTGTGATACTAACACTCACCTGGGAAATTAGGGTGGTTTTGACCCTTTCTTCCCAGCCACATACCTCAAAATTTGTAGTGATTTAAAATGTTCCTTACAGTAGCTGCAGCTTTGCAGACCTGCAATCTGGCTAAGTAAAACTTTCAGGGACATTTCTCTGAAATGAAATGTCTCTTGATGATAAATGGCCATATTTGGGCAGAGACGGAATGGTCCATCATATTTGAGGGGACAAAAACTGTCTCTACTAAATCTTTTAACCATTTATAATATTGAAAAAAATGGAAAATTTAAAAGCAACTCTAATGACATTTTCCCAGTAGCTTAACGTTTTAGGGAGGCCCTTTAGGAAGGAAGGAGGTAAAAGGTAAGAAAAACTAAATAGTGTTGAAAAATTTCTGGGAAAGTGAGGAGCTAAAATGGAGTAGATGAGGAGTAGAATGGAGTACATGGAAAAGTTAGCAAAAGTGGTAGAGAATGACCTAGAAAAACAGAGAGATGGAAATGAGGAGCGAGAGATGAAGGGATAAGGGGAAAACGAGTGGACAGGGAAGTGAAGTAGGAAAGGCTGGCGGCAGTGATTGACAGGTTGTAAAGAGAGTAATGAAGAAGAAATACACAGGAGAAATAGAAAAAGAGTGTCCCCAAAATGTGATTCTTTTCTTCTTCTTCATCATCCTATTTCCTCAAAACAGGGACTTAGATTCAAGCTCAAATATACAATCTCAGGGTTGTATTAACTATGCTCTTTACTAAGGAAAGATACATTTAGAAATATGGAGATGGGAAGGTTCTGCTTAGAATTGTTCATCATTATTCCTAAGAAAGATAATAATGCCAAGTATTGCATATGGCAGGCACCAGGAAGCCTGGATTTGGAAGGTCATACAGGATACACTGTGACTGGGGAGTGTGGACCTTGTCTCCTCCTCAGGAGATGCTGTAATCCCTCTATGGTGCTTCTGTGTGAACATCATCTGATGAACTTTGGCATCTCACTATTTCTGCCCTCATCCTTGTCACCAATCACCAACTCTAACATCAATCTCTGTTCTTCCCCATTCTCTCTTTTTTATTTGTTAGATTGAATTAGGTCCCTGGTTCATACCCTTACCGCATCCAGATCCTTCGCCATATGATTTTTCAATTATTACTACAAGAGTCAGGGTGAACACTTTCTACCCTTTGATTTTGGGCTTGGCTGTGAAATGACTTGGGACTAATGAGATGTTGGTGTATAAGATGCAAACAGTAGTTTCAAGGATACCTACATGATTGAACCTTCTATCCTGTGCTTCTGCTATTGCCACTAGAAGAATGTGTCTGGGTGTACTTAAGGTTCTCAAAGAATGAAATACATATAGAGCAGACCTCAGGTAAACTGATGCCAAGAGGAGCTTAGGCAAAATTAGCAGAACTACTCTATAGCTAAACCATAGTTGCATGAGGAGGAGATAAATGCTCATTATTTCAACATGGTGATATTTTAGAGTTGGTTGTTACAATACATATACACACACATATATATACACACTATATCATTTTCTTCTTTCTTTCTTTCTTTCTTTCTTTCTTTCTTTCTTTCTTTCTTTCTTTCTTTCTTTCTTTCTTCCTTCCTTCCTTCCTTCCTTCCTTCCTTCCTTCCTTCCTTCCTTCCTTCCTTCCTTCCTTCCTTCCTTCCTTCTCCCTTCCTTCCTTCCTTCCTTCCTTCCTTCCTTCCTTCCTTCCTTCCTTCCTTCCTTCTATTTTTTCTTCCTTCATTTCTCCTTTAATGCTGTCTTGACCTAGTTTTGAGCAGCTGGCTGAAGGCAAGTCAGTTCCTCTTCTGGAGCTGGTGATTAAGTCCAAACTCTAACCACTACCCCTCAGCAGGCTCTCACACTCTTGGGTGCCTCTGTGATTCCACTCTAATAACTCGGGACCAGACACTGGACAACTAGGAACAGACTCATTCTCCAGAGCCTGTGAAAACTACTGAAATTAGCTAGTACACAGGGAGTCTGAGAAACCTAGCTAATTGTACCACATTTGCCATGTACATTGGTCCCTAGAGCTCCAGCCTCTGTTACCCTGACTTGGTGCAACCCCTTTTTTGGCTCTCCCTGGTGTTATTCTCTCATTCAGAGCTGCTTTTCATTTATCTTAGTGTCAGTGTGTTGTATCCTGCCATCAAAATAACATTTAAATTAAGAACAGTTCTGTTATGCAATATTATGTAAGCAATAGATGCATGATGTAGTGACTCACATTTGCATACATGACCAGAAATAAATTAATTTTTTTGACTTAGTCATTATCTTGGCTTTTGGGCAAAGCTACCACTTCAAATTATCTTATATTTTACAGTTTAGTCTATAAATTGGTCACTTTTGGGTCAAGGGCTATATATACCAAGGGCTCTTCTTTTATGGACAGAGAAGTCATATCAACAGGTAGGAAACATGGTCTTCTATGCTAAAAGAATAGCCTAGGGGCACATTTCTCAGAGTAGTTTGCTTGTATGACAAAATCACAGTCACTTTCTCTTCTCAGATCTCAAACACCATTTCTATCATATGTGACTTGAATTTTGAATAGTTGATATAAGATTCTAATAAGTCAAATATTAGAAATTATGAAATAATTATAGAATATTTTATTCATATTGAAAGAAACAATTTAATAATTTAATTTTTTCAACACTATAGTGGCATAAATCAAATGTCCTCTCCACATCTCTAACTCCAGTCCTTTCCAGAGTGTTAGTTATTGAAAGTCCATAGAGTTGGAAAACCTGACTGTACTTCAGCTATTCTGTCATTTCTTTTTCTGGCACTGTGGACATGCCACTGGCTCTGGGCTCCAGTTCTCTAATATGCGAACTGATTTTATAAATGGGTATAAAACACCTTTGTATAAGCAAAAGAAAAATAACTGATATTTATAATTAAGAGTTAACTGGCTCTTCAAAAGATTTAAGAATAAGTACTGTCAAAAGCTTTGGTAACTAAATTCTCATCATTTTATTAACTATTTACAATGATAATTTACATGCTATTCATAAGTTGTAAGAGTGAGTGTTTTAAAAAGTTTATAAACTAGAGACTACTTGCACAACAAGAAATTTGCAAGTAATTGAAAAGTTGATCTGGCGACAGATGCGATGCAGCTCCTGAAGTGTCTACCATTCATCCAGGAATATCTGGCAACCTATAGAAGAAAATTTGGCAGACAAATTTCTTCATTCATACAATTCCACATGATTTTACATGACCTTGAATCTAGTGTCTGGAGAAATGAAAAACAGACTAGGAAGTTGGATGGAATATCTTGGTAGCATCTTTGATTTTACCTATCACTATTTGATGATCCAGAATACCATTAGTTATACACATAAAGGCATCGGTCTTATATTTTACTAGGTACCCATGTTCCATGAAAAGAGTAATTACGTCCTTCAGAGTAAAGGTTGAGCAGGAAGTAGCATGAGACTTGGACTCAGTTATTTTGTAGTTTGTGTTCTGTTCATGTTACTTTTAATACCCTTGGAAATTCATTTAAGTTCTCTGAATCTAATTTTTCCATCCTTTAGGATGATAACCCCTATTTCATAGAATTATTGAGAGTACCTGGGTAGTAATGCACATACATTATAGAACGCATCTGCTGGCACATAGTGAGTACTCAAAAATTTGTTATATTCAACTGGTAATAAATAAGAAAGAATCAATGAGAACAAAAAGACAGTGAGAAAATAGCAAAAAAGTTAAGGTTTAGAAAGAGAAAAATTAATTTTATTCCCGTAAAAATTTTATAACAAGAAGAAAATTTAATGCCACAAGAAGATCTCAACAAAATGGAAAACACCTGTTGGTTGTTAATTTATTATTTTACCTGATTAGTCAAACATTTTTATAGGTACCATGTACTTGGCTGTGTGGAAGTCAGTGTGGCAGTTACAAAGATATATTAGACATGTACTGGCCCATTAAGAATTTCCTATTCCAGTAAGAGAGATGAGCATTGTTATAAATAACTATTTAGTCAACATATTCCAAAGAACCTGTCATGAGAAATCTAATCTCATGAAATGCAAAATTCTATGGTCAAATTAGATTAGAAACATACACAGCATACTTCTCCACCCCTGAAAATTAACAAATTGAAACTCCTCTGAGTCCTCTGAGAATGTTGTGTAACTCATACCCATTTATATGTAAAAATGAATGTTTATTGTTTTATGGATCTTTTTCCCCAGCTATAACCCCTACAAACAATTTGTGAAAATGTGTTGTTGCATTACACACATTTAAGAAAATATTGCTATAAATAGAGGTACCAAGTAATAAGCAGCGTAGGAGAAATATTTATAAAGTGAGGTGCTATGTTCACAGGGTAAAGATCTTGGGGGAAGGACTCTACAAAAGTATAAACTGGAGGATTATGGAAAGAACCACATGAGAAGGAGATCTGAAAATGTGGGTAATTTCTGCAGAAATGGAAATCAGCTGAATAAATGTCTGAATTAAAAGGAGAAATGAGGTTTAGAAGGTTTGAGTGGTCCAAAATGTATGAAAAAGGAATCTGGTTTATTTTGTGTGTCTCTTCAGCAACAGCAAGAGACAGACTTTGAATAAACATGAAGACAATCTAAAGAACAGGACAGAGTGTAAACAGAGTAGGTAGTAGGTTTTGTGACCCTCGTAGCATTTCAGTGAAGCCTAGACAATGGGGTAAACACACAGATAGACCCCTGTACTAGACAAATAGTTGGGAAAATAGACCCCTGAGGACAGTCAACTGTAAGTCAATCCCATGAGTTAAAAGTTTATTCAGCTCTGAAGAGCTGTTCAAGATATTGAGCAGAAACACTCATGATCTGCACTGTGTTTGGGAAGATTGGTTTTGCAGTTCTGTGTGGAATGTACTGAATGTTAGAAAAGATAGCAAAGTGTTAGGAGACCACTTACAAAGAATCGTGTACCACAGCCATGTCCTTTTTCAGAGGAGATGCTACTCAGATTTCTCTGCCCATCTTCTCATGAAGGAGGGGCCTTCGTTCTAGAACTGGGAAGAAGGATTGGCTTGAGTTCACCTGCATAGCCATCCATGGAATTCAATCCAGAATTTACCATGTGGTCTGGTATTAAAGTGGTGGGTATTAATTTAGACTTTGCAACAGATACAACTTTGTCTTCTCACAAAATATTGATATAATAGAAATTACTGATAAAGTTTATCAAGACACTTAAAGGGCATTTACATATATTTGTAATAAAACCACTTATGAAAAAGATAGAACATGTGTTGGAAGTGACAATACTGGTAACATGAAGTATAGCTCTTAATTTCTGTGAGATTTAATTTCCTTCTTTGACAAAATTCTTCTTGCATATTTCTTCACAATACTAGTTGTCATTTATTGAGTGCCTAGTAAGTGTTAGTCACTATGCATGATACCTAGTATTAATTGCTATATTCAAACACTATGGTAATAGCAACAATGAAGGTTTAATGTTTATATCAAGTAGGCGAAGATGGGGTGGTATTATGTGAGGCCCCCAGGACATGGCTGTGAGGAAATAGCAGAACAAGCGCGGAGTAGGACTCATGGCACCATCTCATTTACTGACTATCATAAAAGGAAAAAGAACTAATTCTGGGCTCCTTAGTAAAAAGAGGACTAGAACATTGTTTAGGTTCAAGGCTCAAGAATAGCTTCTTTCCCCTCCTCTAATGCTTTCTCAGTTCATATAGACAAGCCCAGCAAGAAGCACTTTACCCCCTGAATCAACATCTGTTACCAGCAAGAATGACATTTGTTTGCCAACTACAGGGTGCTGGTTCAGTAAACATAAGTTTCTTTATGCTTCAGAAATTTCTAGCTAAACTCTCCCACCCCTAGCTGCTCGAAGAACAGCTCTCTGAACTCTTAGTCAAACCATGTTAAACACAGGGTTAGCCAAACATATAACCTTATTTTATTAACTTTCAAATATAGAGAATAAATATAATTATTTGTCATATTCCTTACTGATAACCTTTATTCAAAACCTACTATGGGCCAGGAATGGCAGTCAGGGACAGCACTTTGAGAAATTAGGAACATCGTGGGCTGGCGCTCCTGAGGGATAGTCAGACAAGGAAAACTGTCGTGTAACTAATGGTTTGGCTGTCATCTAATGAAACATTTTCCTTTTAGAGATCTGAGAGCAAAGAAGGCCACCGACTTGTCAAAATCACATGGGATGTTAATGGTGCGACAGGGATTAAAACCCTGGTTGGCCAGCACCCGGACCAGGGCTCTTTGAACTCTAAATCTCAGGCACATGTTAGTTCACCTCTCTCATCCTTTGTCTTTGCTTTTATTTTAATTTTTGAAAGCTACTGATCTTTCTAGTGCACACTGATCTGATTCTCATCTACCCTCCTGCTTTCACTGCTTGGTCCCTGGCCAACCCCCGAGCTCCTTATTCTCCTTCTCATCTGAGCCCTTAGATTTTCCTGAGAGTCCATTTACTTGATCACTATTTCACCACTGCCTCCAGCTGATGAATTTCACTGGTGTCAAGCTGTCAATGTTCTGAGCCGATTGCAGATAATGCTGCCTTCTCTTTCTGTAGAAGTGGGAAGAACGCACTTTAAATAATAATTGGCTACATCACATTTGTCTCCCTTGACTATGCAGTCTTTGACACTTCCCAGTGCTCTGTGGTTACACACACGGGATTTCCACACCTATTACTGCTTCCTTTGGTAGTGCTTCTGCATTCAAAAAACCTCACCATTCCTGTTTCCATTTCTGATGGAGCTCTCTATTCTGGAATTGATGTAAATTTTTCTTGTCCCTGACAACGTGCATGTTCCTCACTTGCTGAGCCTATTCTTTAATATTATCCAATAATCAAAGATGTGATAGAGACTTGTATCAGATTTTAAATAATTTTTTCAGAATATTTTAGAATGATATGATTTTTCTCTTTACTTTCCACTAATTTTGAATAAGTCTCACTCATAAGACTGCAAATGCAACACAATTACTTAATTTCTTTCTTTTGCTTTTCATTCAAAACAGATCCATTATCAGGAACTCTAATATTTAGGATGGACACATAGAAGACATACAGTATTTCTTGCATTCAAGTCTTTTGGGGAAGATAGACAAGTTACTCTGCATTAACTTTACAACATAATACATAGTATGATGGAGTTAAGGACAGAGTGTTGTGATGGAACAGAGTCAGGATAGCAGGTCATTGAATCCTTTCCAGGGTGGGGAAATGAAAGCCTTCCAAACTAATAGATGCTTAGAATAGCGTTGGGTGTTGGAAAAAAAAGAAAAAAAATTACTGTTAAAGAGGGAATGCTGTGCTATTTTGCAGCTTGGAGAATTGAAGAGGAAATAAAACATTCTCATTCTCAAAAGCATAGGTTTAAGATTGTAAGAAATTTTAGAAAAAAAAACATGATACTCTCAAAGAAGCTGGATACATTCTGTGGAATTTTTAAGCACCCAAATTCCACTTGGGATTTCAGTGTGTACCAGTCCCTTCCTAAGACTATTGAAACAGGATAAAATTTGCAATATTTTAATAACTTATTTGATATAAAGACTAGAAAAGGGGGTGGGGAAGGTGGAAGAGGGAATGGAGGCACAAATGGCGATGGGAGGAGACCTGACTTGGGGTGGTGAACACAATAAAATATACAGATGATGTATTATAGAACTGTGCACCTGAAACCTACATAATTTTATTAACCAATGTCACCCCAATAAATTCAATAAAAAATAAAAAATAAAGTTGATCAGAACATTAAAAAACACAGGAAAGTTAGAAAATTTAATATAATATCTTTAACAGAATTTTTTTAGATAAGAGGGTATGACTGAAGACATATGAGAAAGGTCCTTGCTATATTTCATGAAGCTATTCTGGCAGAGATATTAGGATACAATTTTATAACAAAAACAATTTGAAGAAAGTAAATATTGTGGCTAAGACAAATTGAGATTAAAATCATTTTAATATTAAAAAGCAAATCCTAACAGAGAGACATTTGAATAAGAGATCAGGTTGGCCAACTGAATAAAAGAAATAGGTAATTCTGAATTGTTAAATATGAGTGAATTCAGAAGATGTTGGTGTTGTTCCCTAGTAGTCAGTTATTTTTTTTGTGTGACTAGGAACCTCTAACTATGATGTGAAAAGGAATACAAACTTAAATACACCCATCCAGTGCCTTCACTTACCAAATTATAATTTATAAATGGACAAGTGCTTTCTTAAAACTGTGTTAGGTATTACAGAAAGATGCTTTTCACATACGATATATTCGAAGCAATTTCTATTGAATATAATATTAGTGGGACACTGTTGAATAAAGACACCAAGAGTTGACATGGACATATGACATAGGATTGCCAGGAATTAAAAGGAAGTGGCACACTTTGGTGTGCTCTTTAAAACTCGAGGGATATATATATATATACAAGGATAGAAAATAGTAAGAGAAGAACCTTGTATTGAACATAAGTATATGGCAACAGCTTTGCAGCATTAGACAGCTATAGCACTGGGAGACCTGAGGTTCCTGGGGTGAGTGAAAAGAGTAGAGACCAGTCAATGTACCTGGACTTGGTCACTGACAAGTGAGAAGCAGCAGTGGGAATCTTTTGGCGTGGCTGAAATGTGTACCTAGCATGGAGCAGAGGTCATATTAAAGGTTGGGTACAAATATTTAGCCACCGGCACAGTTCTTTCATGAAAGACAGAGACAAAAACAGTGGGAAGATACTATGTCTGGCATTACCAAGGACTTGGCTCTCTCCTAACTTCCCTTAGGCTACTGGGTCACTGGATGGCTTATTTAGATTTTCATTATTCAGCCCACCTATCTGAGCTGTGAGGAGTGTTTTTATCAGAGCCAAATAGAGAGGGAGGGCATCCCATGAGAATACAGCCATTTCATTTGCACAGGAAAGGTTTACCCCTATTATGGAGGATTTTAAACATTGAGAGAGAATGGGAATGCAAGAAAAGAATGGAAGTAGCATCAAAAAATTCTGCATAATGAAAGGAGCAGAATAATAATTCTAAAAATGCAAGTACTACTAGAATAATCTTCTGTGTGTATTCAATTTATTGTAATCCACTGCAAAACACCTTAAGCCAAGTGTGGCTAGCCTTACTTCTAAGTGCAGAGAAGATTAATTACAGTCATATCTAGGTCTAGATGTTCAAATAATGCCTTAAGGATATGGGGCATTCTCAACACTTCTCTAAGTTTTGCTTTTATGTCTTTATTCTTATGTAGATTCTCTCTAATGGTATAATCACAGTTAAAGGCTATTTTCCTAATGATTCTGGTTAAACATTACTTCACTGGGATCCTGTATTTCCATTCGGGTCACATACTCGTAATATTCAGAGGAAAACCAGTCAAGTCTCTACCATACAGAACTCTGGGTATGAAAATAAGACCTGTTCCTCCATAACCTAAGAAACAAACGTGAGGCCAGGGCCATTCTGTAATGGAAAATCAAGACTCTGTTATCAGTAGAAGGTAGAGAGCATATCACGCAGAAGACAATGACAGTTCCATGCCTCAGTAACACAAAAATTACATGGCTTTTACCATGAGATACATTAAAAATGAACACATATGACATAATAAAACTACTTCATGTACCACTAAAAGTGTACCCACCTTATTTCCTCAGAGACAGTACCAGTTTATGTGCAGTTCCAAGTCCAGGATCTTTGGGTGATGTGCACTGTTTATTTTCCTGTATCTAGGCCAGATGGGAAATAAGAACCATAATTTAAAAAATTTAAATTAAACTCATTTAGAAAAGAAGTGAAGAGTTTAAGGTTTTAACAATCTGTAACATACCCCATATCCTTAGAGAACTGTAACAAGGATTCCCTGTTCAGAGAGTGATGCAAAACCCGTTGCAAGAATTCAAGTCTGCTCTCTGGGAGGATATTGTTCTTCATGATTGTGTGTGAGGTGGGCAATAGAATTACCATTAAAGAGACTGCAATATTTGGTAGTCATTTTTTGGTTTTAGTTTGGCACCTTGGGTACTAAGAAATCAGTAGCCTCTTTGACCACGTTTGGACTCCTCTCAAACAATGCAATTATCTTAATTGCCAGACATGTTGTAGTGATGACTAAGAGAGCCATGTGGCTTCTTTCCTCATGGAACCCTCTCATTTCCATTGCCATCAAGGAGCCCATTTCTGTAACTGCATCTCCTGATAGCAGCTCTGGCTACAGAGTTCTGGGTGTTAAATTTATATTGTAATATAATGTTACCATGTTAACAATCTCTTATCTAACTAACTTTATTCCACTCTTTTTGATTCATCACTCTTCGGACACAATTCTACACATACTCTCCTGGCTCCTACCAGTACTTATTGCCTAGTTCCTGCAGCTTCTTGAGAATGTCATCTCCTTCCTCCTCTGGCAGGCCCAGAACTTCTCCAGCTGGGTCTTTTTTTTTGTTTTTTTTTAATTAACCTAAGTTGCCAGTCTGGAAGCCAGAGGAGAGGCATGGTTTCACTTAAAGGGTGCATACACTCTTTATTTTCAAAGAATGAAGGAACATTCTTTTATTTTCTTTGACCCAGACAGATGAGGCACTATAAAAGTTTCCCAGAGGGTTCAGGTGAATTTCATGGATCTTGAGTGCATCGACCCATATGTTGCCATCTATCCCTAGTGTCTGGGTTCCACTTTTAATCAAGTGTAGTCTTGACCTTGATTTATCAGACTTTCCAGAGTAGATAATTGAATCTTCTCTAGTGTTCTATTGCCCTTATGATTCAGTTTAAGTTCTCAGTTTTGTGTGTTTTTCTTTTTTGTTTTGTTTTGTTTTTTGGCCCATGATTTCAGAATATCAGTTTCTTTTTTGTGCTGCCTAGGAGTCTCTTTGGCTTTCACATCTATTTCAAAACCTGTGGTTTATCACCCTTACCTCTGTGTGATGTTTTTCTGGTGCATCCACTGCATTCTGCAAGAAACGGCTTTCTCTGAACACCTAACCACCTATGAAATTCACCAATTCCCACTAACCATGAGACACTTTTAGAGGACTTTTCATTCCTTGTCAACTGGAATGCTTTCAAGTCCTATTGTAGGGCTGTTTCCTTAGACTATTATTAACACAAATTGCTAGCACTCAGATTCCCTTCCATTTTGTTTAGCCCTTAACAAAACAACAACAATAAGTGTGCAGGGTGAGTATGTAACTTCACTCATCAGGATGGCAAATGTCCAGCTTCTACTATAACCCAGCAGCTGCAGATGCCAGCAAAACAGGGAAGGGGCACAGATAGGCTTACAGTTGTTTATATGGGAAATAATACCATAATTAATAAATAAAATGAAAGAATAATCTCTGTGTTTCACATACTCACAGCTGGAAACCTGCTTTTGCCCTCCACCATACACAGACTTACAAATTGCTGTTGATATTGTGGGTCCCCAGGTTAATGTGAGAGATATCATGCAAAAAGGTAATAATGACAGCATGTGAGAAAGAGAAATCTTATGGTTTTACACGAAAGAAGTTGGTTAGAATTGTTATAGGAATGGATAAGAGGGTCTGATATTGTTAAGATGGATAATAAAGAATACATGTATTTTGATTTTGGGCATACTTGGTAGATAAGAGTTTGCAAAGATAGGAAGCAATACATATGAAATATGTCACATGAAACAGCTTGGTTTTAATGAACTAAACATAAAGCAACACTGATGTGAGAACACTTAGTGGACATATAGAGAAAGAGGAGTGTATTAGTATTCATTTTTTAACTGAGGTTAAATTTGCATAACATAAAATTAACCACTTTAAAGTGAACAAATTTGTGTCATTTTATTGATTTACCATGTGATTCAACCATCACCTTTATGTAGTTCTATCAACCCAACATAAACAGTTCCATCAACCAAAAATAAAACTTAATATCCAGGAAGCAGTTACTCCCAATTATCTCCTTTTTCCAGCCCCTGGCAACCACCAGTCTGCTTTGGATTCTATAGATTTGCCTATTCTTAACATTTTATATAAAGTGGAACATATGTGACCTTTTGTGTCTATCTTATTTCACTAAGAATGATGTTTTTGAGGTTAATCTACATTGTAGCATGTATCAATGCTTTATTCCTTTTTATGGTCAAATAACGTCTTATTATATGCACATCAGATATTTTGTTGATCCGTTTATGCATTCATTGATGCGGTCAATGTGCACATTGCCCATGAGCACTGCTTTGACGGCCAGTTTTCAATTCTTTGGATTATGTACCCAAGAATGGGATTACTGGGTGGTAGGGCAATTCTGTTTTACTTTTTGAAAAACCTCCAAACTGTTTTTTACTGTGGCTAAATTCTTTTACATTCCCAGATAGATTTTATTTTGACAAATGTGATGGAAACTTTTTGAAAAGTGTATTTAACAACAGAGAATTTTATTTTTCTGGCATGAAGAATGACAGAAGTATGTTCAGGAATTGGATGACATTCTGCTGTTTTAGAAATCCAGGCTTCTTCCACTCCAGAGGTCCCCAAACTATTGCCTGTGGTCGCTTGTGTCCGTAAATTCAGTTTTATAGGTTTTGCAGCCATTCCCAAGTCCCTCGACGGGGCTTCAGGTGTTACACGGCAGCTGAGTAGTTGACACTACAGCCTGCAAAGCACGAGCTATTTACTCTCTGTTCTGTTACAGAAAAAGTTTACTGAAACTGCACTCTTCTGCTGACCTGTGATCTTTAGCTTGGGCTTCTACTCATGGTCCTAGATGGCCCATGGAGCTCCAGTCATCATGTCCCGAATCTACCCATCAGGAAGGAGAAAGGACAGAGAAAGGGAATGCCACTCTCTTTTAAAATGCTTCCCTAAGGAATCTCACTTATACTTTATTATCATAAACTAGTGCCAAGTCCATGACAAACTACAACAAAGGTTGGGAAATACAGTCTTCAAGTCAGGTAGCTAGGAACTTGTGTGAAACTTGATTTCATTTGGTAAGAAAAAAGGGGGAAAAGAGACATTCTGAATGATTAGTCATCTTTGACACAGAACATTCTTTAGAAGAACATTCTTTATCTATCCTAATCATCTCACAGTGATTAAAAATAGGTAGGTCAGCAGTACATTTCTGTCTTCTTTGATAAACTGGGTGATTTCTGAGTTCACTAGGCCTCCTTTTCCAGTCAGTTTGAAAGTTTGATTAGAGTTTTACCTCTCAATGCAGCAGAACTTCTAGTTCTAATTTAATTTTCAAAGTTTTGCATTTGGAAATAAATTGAAATTTATAGACGTCATTAATAGCACAATTTGTGGGATTAGCATAACTGATAGATATTATTTTTATGAAAAAAAGATTATAAATAAGTTATATATTATCTTAGAGGGAAATATCTATAGAATAAATAAGAATAATAAAAATTAGGACAATACAATATATATTAGCTTAAATATATGTCTCAGTGTGGGCACAGACTTGGGAGTGTCACAGTAGAATGTATTTAAGTTTGTATAAGACAACAAAGAAATTAAGAACATCCACAAGACTTTTTCCACTTAAAAATATTTTTATTTTGTCTATGAATAGAAATATCAAGATGAGGTTATTCTGTAAATTTTCAAAAGTAAAGATATTACTTGAGTGAAAATTAATTAAATATGTAAAGGTATGAGTTCATAAATGTACACAGTTTGTCATTGTGTTATGAAAAAGAGGAGACAGTGTTACATTTCATGGAAACTGGTTCTGAGAGGCTTATTTTATTGTCACTAAGGTCATTCTTAATTGTGCTCATTTTTTAGTAGAACAAAGGCAACTTTTATAAGAATTGCAAAACTCAAATGTTTTTTTCTTTGATTTTTAGATTTTAATTTCCATAATGTACATATCACTGTTCTTGGTGGGCAGTTCTCTAAAGTTTTGGCAAGTTTAGGATTGTACAACTACTACCCATGGTCAAGATACAGAACAGTTCCACCACCCTCTGAACATCATCTGGTGCCGTCCTTTGTATTTAACCCATCTCTCCACAGAATGTGGCTTTTGAACTTGTCTTGTTTTATTCTGTAGAGCACATTTGAGACTCACTCATGTTGGTGTGTGTATCACTAATATCTTCCTTTTACTGTTGAATTGCATTTCTTCGTGTAGACACACTATCATTTGTTTATCACCAATTGAAGGGCATTTGGGTTGTTTCCAGTTTTTAGCAGTTACAGTCGTCCCTTGGTATCTGTGGAGATTAGTTCCAGGACACCCACAGATACCAGACTGAAGTATGCTCGAGTCCCTTCTATAAAGTGCTGCAGGGCAGTGCATTCAGTCGACGCTCCACATGTGCAGTTGGTTGAATCCACAGATGGAAACTCAGGAATACAGAGGGTCAACTGTATGTCTGAAGATGCTATAAACATATATGCAAAAATACATTTTCATATGTTTTGAGTACATAGCTAGGATTGAGTGCCGAATCATGTGGTAAATGTATTTTTAATCTGGTGGGAAATTGCAAGCAGCCAGGTGGGCTGAGCCATGTTGCTTCCTCACAAACAATGTGTGAGCACTGCAGTTGTTCCATTACCTCCCCAGTGTTTGGTACTGTGTCAGGGTTTTTAAAATTCTTTTCTTTTCATTCCCTTGTCTTTCCATGCCTTGTTTTTTCTCTTCTTTCCATTCCTTTCTTTTCCTCTCCCTGTCTCTGGCACTCTCCTCCCCTCTCTTTCTTTGACATTCTAACAGATGTGTAGTAGTATCTCACTGGGATTTTAGTTTGTATTTTCCTAATAATTAATTACATTGAGAATCTTTTCAGGTGCTTAATTCCCGTTCATATACAGGGTCTGGAACAGATAACTTCCGTTTTTATCACAAAATCTTTTATTAAAAATTATAAACACATAATTCTGTAACATAACCATATCACATTCAAGCATACCATATGACATTTTAGGTGAAATGTTCAAATTAAAAGTAAATTATTACACCCATATTACCACCCTACCAACCACAATCATATAGTCATTACTTCTGTTGGACCCTGTATATTTTTGGGTAAAGTGTCCAGATATACCTTTTGCTTTTATGTTAAAAATGGGCTTTATTTTTAAGAACAGTTCTTGATGTACAGGAAAATTAAGAAGGCAGCATTAAGAGCTCTCTTAAGAGCCCTCACAGTTTCACCTATTATTAACTTCTTACATGAGTATGGTACATGTTATAAGTAATGAACCAATATCTACATATTGTTATTAACTAAAGTCAACAATTTAAGATTTCCTTAGTTTTAAAAATATTTTATTTATGTACTTTTAGACAGAGGGGAAGAGAAGGAGAGAAACATCAATGTGTGATTGCCTCTTGGGCACCTCCCACTGGGGACCTGGCCCACAACTCAGACATGTGCCCTGGCCAGGAATCGAACCAGCAACCCTTTGGTTCAGAAGCTGGCACTGAACCCACTGATCCACACCAGCCAGGGCAGATTTCCTCAGTTTTCGTCTCTTATTTATCTTTTACAGGATTCCATCCAAGATGACATATTACATTTAGTTGTCATGTCTTCCGTTGTCTGTGACAGTTACCCAGACTTTCCTTTTAATTGATGATCTTGACAGTTTTGGGAGTACTGGTCGTGTATTTTATAAAATACTCCCCTATTGGAATTTGTCTGATGTTTGGCTATGATGAGCTTATGAATGGGGTGGGGGAAACCAGAGATTTAAAGTGCTATTTTTATCAAATCATATCAAAGATAGTATCAACCTGATCCATGACTATGGATGTTGACCTTGATCATGTGGCTAAGGTTGTATTTGTCACTTTACCCCAAAGTAAATTTTTCCTCTTTGTACTCTGCCTTTCTGCATTGTATTCTTTAGAAAAAGGTTACCATGCACAGGTGACACAGAAGTGGGAAATTATGCTTTTTTCTCTGAGGTCAGAATCTCTTTTAAAATATTCAGAACATTTTGTCATGGAAGATTTGTCTCTTTCTAACCATTTAATAATTTGTTCAATCATTATTTCAGTATGGGCACATATACATCCTGGATATTTATTTTAAACTTCGGGTTATCAGCCAATACTGCTTGGTTTATTTTGTTGCTCGAATGTTTCCAGCTTTGGCCATTGAGAGCTCTTTCGGTTGGTTCCTTTGTTCCTTTGACACATCTCATCAATGCACTTAAAAATATTAAGAACTTCCATATGTTGTAGACCGCTCTGCCTTGTTTCAGGAATTGTAGCTCTCTTCCCCTTGTGGCTTGAGGATGAGTGAGCCAACTACCTCTGGAATATGAGCCACAGGAGACAAAGCTTGTCTCTGGTAGCAAATGCTGCCTCAGTTCCTCTCCCTGCCCCCAACTTGGTCGGAAGTCAATGACAGGTAAGACCCCTCACAGCGGGGGGCAACGTAAGCCAGACTCAATCACTTGGGAGGCCTTCATGGAAGGACTTGGGGGGGCTGCAACAAAGAGCAATGGACTCTCGCCCCCCGGATTTGACAAAACCCGAGTCCCCATGTTCTCTGGGAGAAGCGCTTCCTGGCTCTAATCCCCTTAAGCCTGAATACCTGTTGGGGAGAGGTGCAGCTCCTTGCCTTGCTAGACTGTGTCCAGGGGGAAAATCTGGCATCACAAAGACTTCCTGATAAACCTGTGAAATCTGCTTTGCTAAGAGTGCTTTCATTCATATGTTAAGGGTTCAAGCTAGAAATTTTAAAACTCTGTTCCTGACAGACTGACTCATACTAAGCCCTCAGATCTCTTTGAAATGTTATCTACTGTTTGATCCTTGTCGCCCTGTATTCCTGTGTATTACAACCCAATAAAAGGCCATGGAAGAGGGCGCTTGGGGCCTTTTTCTCTTTGGAGAAACTGGCTGCTGCCGGCCTTTGTCTCCCCAAAGAAATTGGCCATCCCTCCTCTCCAAGCAGATCACATCATATCTCTGTCATATTTATTCTCGTCTGTGGCACCGGGGGGGGGGACTCGTGGAGAAGTCGCCCCCACATCCGTACTTTCTGAAACTTTACATGTTTAAGGCTCATTTTGTACATTTCTTGCCATAGATCTAGTTTTTTTCTATTCAAATACCTTATAATCTCACCTATAAGTGGAACCTAATCAACAAAATAAACAAGTGAGCAAAATATAACCAGAGATATTGAAGTTAACACCAAACTTACAGTAACAAGAGGGGATGTGGGAGGGAATAATGGAGGGAAAATGAGGAAGGGTTTTCGGGAACAACTGTAAAGGACACATGGACAAATCCAAGGGGGTTTGGGATCAGGGGAGGGGGGATGGCTGGGGTGGGCGGAGTGGTGGGAGGCAAATGGAGACAACTGTACTTGGACAACAATAAAATAATTGACCAGCTTTTTTTAGTTTTCATAGTGCTTATTTTTCTTTATTGTGTCTTTTACAGAGTAAAAGGGTGATGACTTCTGATGTATCATGTTATTTTTTTATGGATCATGCTATTAATGTTCAAAGAGCTCATTGCTTACCCAATATTACACATATTTTCTCCTATTTTTCTAAAATATTTTCTAATTGCACTCCATTTTATACTCAGGTATATGATTGGCTTTGATATATTTTGTTATGTATTCTGTGAGGTATAAATAGTCTTATTTTTTACATACGAGTGCTACAGCATCATTTGTTTAAAAGATTTTTTTCTCTATCAAATTGTCTTTGTACCATTTTCAAAAATTATTCCTGGCTGGTGTAGATCAGTGGATTGAGTGCTGGACTGTGAACAAAAGGGTCGAGAATTCAATTCCCAGTCAGAGCACATGCCTGGGATTCGGGCCAGGTCCCCAGTAGGGGGCACTCCAGAGGCAACCACACATTGATGTTTCTCTCCCTCTTTTTCTCCCTCCCTCCCCCTTGCTCTAAAAATAAAGAAATAAAATCTTTTGAAAAAACATTAAAAACTAGTTATATTTGTTTAGGTCTATTTAAAGGATTTCACTCCAGTCCTGTGGATCTTTGTGCCATTTCTTTCATCTGTACCACACTTTGTTGCGGCTTTATAGTAAATCTTGGAGTATTGTGCGAGTTCTGAAGCTTTATCATTATTTTTTATTTCAAAGTGTTTGGGCTATTCTAGTTTTTTTTGCATTTACAGTAAATTTATAATCTGCTCCTCAATATTTTTAAAACATCCTTCTGGAATTGACTAGCATTGTTTTAATTTGTAGGTAATTTTGTGGAGAATTGACATGTTAATAGTCTTGAGTCTTTTACTCCATTACAATAGTATACATTATGTTGCCATTTACTTGTTTCTCTAAATATCTTTTCTTTCTTTTTTTTCCACTTGAGGGCATCATTTTCTGCAGTTAATCTAGTATTGGTCTCTGTTCTGTCAGTACTCTAGGGTTAGGTACCAGATAGCTTCCTAATATCTTTCACTACTGATAAAGTCTGTCTAGTAATAATCAGCATTTTCTCCTTATTTCACTTTCCACTGTCCTTAGTGTTATATAGTAATTTTTTGTCTTCCCAGTTAATACTTAATATGAAGATGGGCTCTGAAATAGACTTTCAGTTGTGTATAGATCCTGGGCATTTTTGTATGTTGGTTTTTTAGTGTTTCATAAGTGGGAGCCATATGTCACAAGTAATAACAACTTTGAATAAAAATTAAGGTCTCCATGAGCTTCCTGGGTCCATCACCTTCTCATTGGCACATATGCACATTTGTAGTTTTACTCTTCTAATGGCTTCTTATGGGCTGTAAGTTTTCTATAATAATGGTAGATTAGTCAGGGTTTTCCAGAGAAAGAGAACTAATGGGGAATAGATGGGCAAATAAATGCATAGAAATAGATATGGTCATGTAAATTATACATATGCATGTACATATGCATATATGAATAGATTTACTTAAAATAATTGGTTCATATGATTATAATGGCTGAGAAGTTTAACGATATGTCGTCTGCAAACTAGAAGCCAGGAAAGCTGATAGTATAAGTTTCAGTCCAAGTATGGAGGCCTGAGGAGAACAAAGGGAAGCAAGAGGTTTGATCATGTAAGTCCCAGTCCAAGGGCAGGAGAAAACTGATGTCCCAATTCAAGAGTCAGGCAGAGAGAGTGAACTTTTTTTCACCTTTCTGTTCCATTGAGGCCCTCAACAAATTGGATTATGTCTACCCACATCGTAGTAGGCAATCTGCTTTATTTAGCTTACCGATTCTATGATAATCTCATTCAGAAACACATTCACAGACAAATTCAGAAATAATGTTTAGTCAGCTATCTGAGCACCTATCTGTTCCAACTATCTGATCTAGTCAAATTGACATATATGATTAACCATCACACTAAAAGCAATAAAGGGTAATAGAACAAGCAGGTATTTTGCAATGTTAATTGAGCTACATATCAGACAAGTATTGCTTATAAAGTCAGTTATTACAAGGTGTTGGGGACCGCTCTGCCTGGTTTCAGGAATTGTAACTACCTCCCAAGGCGAAGGATGAGTGAGTGACCTCTGGGATATGAGCCACAGAAGACAAAGCTTGTCTCTGGTACCATATGCTGCCTCAGTTCCCTCCCTGCCCCTAAAGCGTGGTTGGAAATCCATGACAGGTAAGTCTCCTCACAGAGAGAGGGGCAACCTAAGCCAGACTCAATCACTTGGGAGACCATCATGGAAGGACTCGGGGGGCTGCAGCAAAGAGCGAGCAATGGACCCTTGATCCCTGGTTATGTGACATAGCCCAAGTCCCCATGTCCTCTGGGAGAAGCACTTCCTGGCTCTAATCACCTTAAGACTGAAAAACTGATTGGGAGGGGTGCAGCTCCTTGCCTTACTAGAGAGGATCCTGGGAAAAATCTGGCATCACAAAGAATTCCTAAAAAACCTGTGAAACCTGCTTTGCTAAGAGTGCTTTCATTCATATGTTAAGGGTCTGAGCAGGAAACCCTAAAATTTTTGCAAACTCCCTTCCTGACAGACTCTGACTCAGAGTAAGCCCTCAGATTTCTTTGAAATGTTATCTACTGTTTGATTCTTGCCGCCCTGTATTTCCGTGTATTACAACCCAATAAAATCCCTTGGAGGAAGGGGCTTGAGGCTTTTTTCCCCCTGAGAAACTGGCCACCTCTCCTCCCCAAGCAGATCATGTCTTGGTAGTGTTTACTTTCATCTGTGGCAGACGGAGGGACTTGTGGGAAAAGCTGGCCCCACAACAAGGATACAAGTTTGCAAAAATAAATTGATATTGGTGCTCATATTTTGTGAACCAGTATCTTTCCAATATTGTGCTAAACTGCCACGAGAAAGAGCTATAAATAAAGGGAACAGGTAGCAGTAACAATATCTGCTAGTAGAATGTACAATGCTTTGACATTTACTTGCTAGTTTTATTTCTAAGACAAATAATGAAGATATGAAACTTGGAAATGTTAATACCGTTGCCTAGAGTTGCACTAAAAACATGTTTCTGCTCAAACCTAGATCTTCTGTGTCTGATTTCACCTTCCTTTTGTTATAAGAAATTGTCTTTCATATTTCTATATATCTGAGTCCTTCGTATTCTTGAGGATTCAAGTGAGTTTATGCATTCGATTCTCTCAGTTCTTTGATTATTTCAATTTATAAATTCAATTTAACTCATTCAATTCATCATGAATTGTATTTACTTTTCAGCTCAATCAATGTATTTAATTCAATTTATTCAGTTTTTCAATTCATGAAAGACTCTCGAAGACCTACAGAACTGTTAGTTACCCTACTAATGCAGCAGTATCTCCCTCCCATGGTTCTCTAGATGTTTCTTAAAGACCCAAAACACATCAGACACACTTTAGACCCCAGGGATACAAGAAGAAAAATTTCTTGGTGCCACGAGTTATGAAAAATAGTGAGGAAGACTGAGCAGACAGACACATGATAATTAATTTAAAATATACAACATTAGATACAGATAGATATCATAGAGAAAAAAACTGCAAAAGGGATATAAGACATTCTGCAGGTTGTATTTTTAAATGGATAGGAACAGATTCTGCACTTCATCTTAGCCAAAAGGCCAAGAAATGATTGCAGGTTGTGCCTTTGGAGGCTAGCCTGAGAAGATAATATTTGAATAAACTTCTGAGGAGATGAAGGGGTGAGCAATTTGGAGACCTTGGGGAAGAACATTTGCAAGCGAGAGGGGATCCGGTAGAAATGCTGTGTTACACATGTGCCTGATATGTTCAAGGACCAGCAAGAGGGTCCTTTGTTGCTGAAGTGGAAGAAGCAGACACAAGCACAGCAGAGATGAGGTGGGAGAGGTGTTACAGGTGGGCAAGAAGTGGCAAATTTTTTGCATAAGGCTCCATTGATTGTGGGAATTTTTTTTTTGTTTTACTGTGAATAAACTGAGAAGATATCTTTGAGCAAAAAAAGTGATTCAATTCCTATTCTTGGCCTAAAATCAAGTAGGGAAGAAAAACATTAATCAAGCAATCATAAAAATAACTGTAAAAACAAAAGTACTGAATGCTAAAATTGAAACCAATCAAATGGATTAAGTTTAACTTAAAAAGTGACATTTGAGCTTGGCTCTGAAAGATGACCAGAAGTTAAGTAGTAAACAGTGTAAGTTTAATAACCATGCCTTTCTGATTTTATTACTCTAAAACCATCATTTTAGCAGTTTTCTTGGATGAATTAATTTAATTTCTACAGTATCCCTATATGGGATGTTCAGTCATTTCTTTTACAGAGAAAACTGAAATACATGAAGGTAAACTATCATACCCATCTTAGTAAATGGGGAAAATGAGACATAAAACCAAGAAGACAGGTCACAGAAAGGACGCTGCATTTAGATGAAGGGAATGACAGAATTCATGGTCCTCAGCCTATGAAGTTTCCTCACCAGCTTCTTCCACCTACTCTGCCTTTCTAAGTCGTATATCTCCATAGCTGCATGAAATTTTCTTCTCTCTGAAATCATCCCCGCCTCTCAGTCATCGTAGATCATTTTCTAAAAATCTTAAATGAGAAGTTCTGTGATCTTGATTTGATAAATAATTATACATCATTATGTGGTATCTCTAACTATTTACAACAATTTTTAATAAATTGTTTTTGAAGGTTCATGATTTTTATTTTAATATTGAAAATTGATTTCAGGTCCCTAGGGGTTTGAGCATAGTGGAAATAATTGGGATTAGTGTTTATTTGTGTTCCATATAATGTTCAATATGAAGTTCTCCAATAATATTCACTATAAAACAGAAAGGGAAAACAACCCCAGAAAGGAATAAAAGAGTAAGAAGGCACCTCAGAGGTCTCTAGAAGCCAGTACTTTCACTTATAAGATTGTGGATAGGACAAAACTCTCCTTTCCTGGCTCTAGAGCCTATGATAGTTTCCAATGCATATAAAATATTTATACCATTTTTTAGGATTCAAAGCGGTATAGGAGTCAGTGGAAACTAGATATCCCCAAACAAACATCAAACGCCAATAGGAGACCCTTGGGTGCAAGAACAACCTGGGATCTAAGGCAAATGATGAGAGGCTGATGCAAACAAGAGAGGAAGAACACAAAGGAACGAAACGGGGTGAAGTTAACTGAGTCAGGTTTCTGCCTTCCATTCCCCCGTTCTCTGGTGCCTGTGATTTAGTGCTTTTTTTACAGACAAGCAACCAGCAGCACCTGGAAAATACAGGACAAGAGGATTGTTTCAACTGTTTGGGGCTTGGAAACTAGTGGGAGTTTGGGAAGCGTAAGCCTTTTAGGAGAATAGACAGAGTCTCTACTTCTGGTTTTGTTCTCAGAGATCAGTGTGAGCCTTTCTCAACCATCTGCTCTTTTTGGCAGGGGATATAAATTTCCTATTAAGGTGAAAGAATTTAATCTCTTTTGTCTCATGTTTCATGCATTATACCCTACATAGATTTCTCCCATAACTTGAATTTTACTCTTTTTAAATAGAATAATCTTGGAATGCCTTGGAATATGGTTTCTAATCAACTTTCTAGGACTGAATTGAATCTGTCATCACTGGAGCAGAGCTAAAAGGCAAAAAAATTTTTTTTTACTAGTACTCGTACATATCTGTTCTGAGGGGTATTTCCTCTATAAAATATCATGATTCACAACTCTGCCTCTTTGCTTGTATCCTAAAGGAGGTGGAATGACTTATCTGTTTGCTGACTTTGTGAGAAAAAATTAGGCGTGTATAGCACAACTCATTTCTTTCTCCTTCCTGTTACCAGTGAACTGCCTGTAAGGACTGCATATTCTCTTTCTCGTCCATGACGCAGGACTGCTGCTTACCGAGTCCTGCAGGGCCAGGCTCTGCTAGGCGGTGCCTGATATTTCCGGAGTCAGTACTCACAAGTCATCATGCCAAGTATAGCACACTTCTGATAATAGCTTCATCAATAATAAAGGGGTTAATTTGGCCCCTTATTTTTTATTTCTTTGTCTTAAAATTTTCATAAATTTTATGGTTTTAATTTATTTGAGTTTAATTTATCTGAGATGATGAGTTTAAGAGTCATCTTAAAATTGATGACATACAAAAGTTTTATTAGAAGCATTTACTTTCTTAGCCATAAATAAAATAATGGTATTTTTGTCATCGGTGGCACCTTCTATCTGACAAAATACAATATGATCACAATCGATTTAGAAGCAGCGGGAGTCAAACAGTGTGAATGTTTGGTGCCAGGAGGGCCCTGTCCTGGGGTTAATAAAACAGTGCAGGTTCTGTGTGATGTCAGGAACAGACACATTCATTTGGACAGTGACCACGAATGGACATGTTTTGTTCTCCAGCCAAATTGATTAGTTGAAATAAAATGATAATTAAAACAGCCTTGCTTTTAACACTGTATTCTCATTGCTTCCAAGTGCCCCTCCCTACACAGCGTTCACTCCCAGATTTTCAATTCATTAGATGCTGTTTATACAAATAGAGAGAAGGCCCATGGGTTTCTAAATGATGCTGTTAGTGCAAGCTGTCAATTATCTTTGGTGAATTGAGTGAAATATGTTACCTGTTAAATGATCTTTCATGCTCTTTGCTTGATCACCAACACAAGAAAACAACCTGTAGTTCCATAACATCTAGTGTTTCCCATTCTTTTTCTTAAAGTAGAGCTCTTGTTTAATGACAGTTGGTCAAATAAAGGGCCTCCATGTTCTGTGTATTTTCCTGAAGTGTCAGGAAGGAAACAGAAAGACATGCTTAAAAGATCATCTTTTTCAAGGTTTTGGTACACACTTGAAAGAGAGTATGTCAGTGTGCATGAAATGGTAAGAAGAGTACTAAGTGGAGTCAGGCGTTTGTGGATTCAGCACCGAGTCCCGTGGTGATTGACTGAAATATTCACCGTCACATCAGGTGCTGTCATCGTCTCTTCCCTGGGAGAGATGGCAGTCGGATTTGAATGATGTCTGTGAAGTCCTATCTATCACGCTGCTTCTTTCAAGGGCCTGAATTAGCATGCTGCACAAAGGGGGGGAATATGTGAGCAAGGTGGGAAAAAACACCTGTAAGAAACACATTTGTAAATTGAAGTCTGAACCATGAGTGTACCAAGTATTAATAGGTATTATAAATCTAGAGTGCTTTTTACAATGTCACAGGATACAAGAAAAATGATAAATTAAATGGTGTAAAATGTTCTGATATTGACTGGAATTATTTAAAAGATGATTATCCAATTAATAAGAAAGATTAAATTATTCTGTAAGAGATCCTGGATTAATTTCATATATATTTGTAAGACAAAAATTTAGATCCTCACATCTCAGAGAACACTTACATAAATTTCAAATGAATCATGCAGTTAAATGTCACAAGTGAAAACAATAAAATATAAAGGATATTATAAAGATATGACCTTCAATTATAGAAGGCCTTTATGAGAATCAAAGGATGTTTTCTGCCAGAGCTTCTACTTTAGGATGGAAAAGTAGGTACACCTTGACCTTCTCTTCATCATTGGTCAAAAATCCACTGAAAGGGAAAAACTGAGTTAAAGATAATAAATATGCTAAGGATGGGAAGAGAGGACATCAGTGGATAATAGGACAAGTTTCTGGTAAATAGAAAAGGGCTTTAATCTGGACAGACAATTGTAAGGAGCACCGGAACCCCTGCCCCCCACCAAGATCCTGAGGCTGCCTTGTAATGCAATGACAGACAAGGCTAGAGAGAGGCTCCAAACCCAGTCACTAGTTGACAGATTCAGAGTAGGGGGTAGCAATACATATCAGTAAATAATTGAAGAAATGCCTGTCTGGGAATGTTGCCTCTAAACTGTGCTGGATAGTTTAGCAGAGACACTCACTATGGAAAATGAACAAGCTTCCTTGAAAAATTTCAGTCCCAGAGTAATATTTATTTTAGTTTGTCTCTGAAATTATGGGTAAAAGGAATGAATAGGACAAACCTCTGTTTTCTGCAATCACACACCTAAAATGAAACCTGGTGGTTGGTAAGCCCAAGTTTCAAAAAACAGTGTTTGTGGTCAATTCTTCCAATTTAGATAAAAGACTTAGTGAAGGAAATAAGATTTCTCATATGTTAAGGAAAAACTACCTACTTTAATTCATGCATATGGATAAGCAGGACATGTTTTGGGTATTACATTGTCAAGCTAGCAGAATACATCATTTTTTGCCATGCTGATTTTGACATTTACTAAAAAGCAAGGTTAATGAACAATAGAATATGTATTCCATTAACCAGCTAGAAAAGAATAAGGCACTATTACTGATTACCTGGTTTGGGAGTGGCAAGGGGCAGTGACCACAAAAGGGCACTGGGATCTTTTGGAGGTTTTAGAATGGTCGTACAATTCTGTAAATTTGCTAAAGCTAATTGAATTTTATATTAAAAAGTGGTGAGTTTTTTGGTATGTGAATTCTATCTCAATTAAACTGTTTTTTTTTTTTTTTTTTAAAAACCCACATTCCATCTTGGATGAGAGTAAGAGACATTTGCCACCCTAAATTACAATGTACTGGGATAGAAAGGTAAGAGGAAGTGGAACCTAACAGCTGAGAGAGATGAAAACAAGAGAAAGCTTTTCAGGAGGAAATAGGAATAAGTCTTCTTATTCAAGCTATACCCACCTGCAAAACTTCAGGTGTGAAATATCAGTTTCCATAAATGATAAAGTGAGCAGGAGAGTTGAGTGTTTATATAGGTTTTAGGATTCATTTAAACCCCCGGGTCCTTATCTCTGTTCCCACACCTCATGCAGTAAAAGCAATTGTCTTTTACACCCCCACAATATTTAATTTCTGGGGGAGACTGGTCATGTGGCTTGTGAAGAGGAAAAACTAGATAGAACAATAGAATTAAGTCATAGACTGGAAAGAGAAGGGTTTGTTTTTACCTCTGTTGATGGCAGATCAGCTGGGTGCAGCACAGACCCTGTGTATATAATAAATAGAAAAATACGGACAAAATGGAATTTGATTGAAGGAATTAAGAAGCTGCAAAGTCATGCACAGGCAGGTGAGCCTACTATTCAGTGCTGCTCGTGAATGTTTGCTGATATACACTCATTTGAGAGACTGGGCAGAGATTTTACAGACTCGTGGGCTAAAGGAACAACAATTACAATTCAGAATTCCCCAAGAAGCACTATGAATAAACATCCCAGACTTTTAGTTGGAAGCCTTTGAAGAGTGACAATAAAGGGACAGGTCAAACCTGATCTTGAGAAGCCCTAATAAAAACTAAAGCCCAACTGCAAATCAGCTCAGGTTATGAAATATATTCACGCAGTGAGTCCTTCCACTGACAGAGGCAAAAATCAATCCTTTCTGTAGCAAGAAAACGTCATCAAGAACTTCAAATTATAAATCTCACACATCAAATCAGTTATCAATGATTACTACACAGTTGTATCCTCTTTGAAGAGTTCTCTGGAAATACTACCTAAAATTTCACCCCTCCCCAGATTTCATCTCTGTATTTTCCTGCTTAGTCCTTATCTCTAACACATCATTCAGTTTAGTGTTTGTCTTGTTTTTCTGTCTTGCCCCATCCCCTACAATGAAAGCTGGACATGGGCAGGGATGTTTTGATCTTTGCAATATCCCCAGTATTTAGAACAGTGCCTGGCTGCAAAACGCACTACATAAATATTTGTTAAACAAAAGAATGTTAATATTCATTTATTCAATACCCTTATAGTTATAGGCCTGAGGGAAATGTACCAAATTCTAACAGTGATTACATCTTGGTGCTGGGAAATTGTACTTTCCCCCCTAATATTTCTCTTATTTTTCACATTTTCTACCATGTACTATTTCTCAAAGCATCTCTTAAAAATGTTATTTAATTGAAAGTTTTCAAATCAAAATAGTCAAGGACTTTGTCTCTTACAGACCCAATGCTCAAAGTCATAAGTGAATTACAGACAAATGTATGATCTCTTAACAAGATCATGCTGCGTATAATCACACTACCTGCTGTCCATTGTGATGCACCTGTAGTTAGCCATTAGATAAGTGACTGTGGCCATGGGGCAGAGTGAAGATTTCCACTCTGTGTGAAAATCATGCCCTCCAGCGAGCTGGTTTCCACAGTTGAGGACCCTCAGGTGTAGTTACACGAAGGTGCAGTTACAGAGAGTCTCAAGGTTGAAACAGACTCTTGTCTAGAGAATATCTAGTGCTTATGCTGCCAGTGTATTTTAGCATTACATGCTCATTTAATTTTTCGAACAAAGATTGAACATTTTGAAATATTTAACTTAAAAAACATAGCCTAAATTTGTATTCAATGATTAGTCATATTAATACTGTTTTACCAGTAGGAAACGACTAATATAACTTTACTGAGTAGATAGAGCATAACAATGATGTATTAGTGACTTGTGTAGATAAATGAAATGTCCCTAAATTTTTGAAATATTACCTATATCTTCCCGATTAAAATTTTCATGGGCACAGTCACGGTGGGGATTGTCAGTAGGAATTTAGAGAGAAGTCAAACTTTCTCAGTTCACTTTTTTTATGGGCAGTTAGACTTCCAACCACCACTCATTTCACCTCAAAACCTTACCCCCACACCACATGCTGTCAGAGTTTGAAAGATGACTCAGAGATTGAATAATGAGTAAAACTGCTATTCCAAGGAAAATGCCTACACAGCCCAGAGTTGGTGATCCTCCAAGACAGTGGTCAGGGCTCACCTCATTGTTCATTTTAAACTTAGACTTGAGTGAGAAAGTCACTGCCTAGCACACAGCATTTTCCTTTTTAAAAAATTAATTCATAAATATATCTAAACAAATGAACCAAAAAAACAAAAATAAAAAAGGAGGGAAGAAAGAAGAAAGGAGGGGAGGAAAGAAAAAAATAAAGAAATGAAGGAAAGAAAGAAAGAAAGAAAAAAGAAGAAAAGAAAGAAAGGAAGAAAAAAAAACAGGGTCCACCAATCATTTAAGGAACTTGAACAATATTCTAACTTGAAAGCTAGGCACCAAAATTAGTCATATAATCAGAAACTTTGTAAAAACAGAAATGCATCACAAACTAGAGAAAACCATATATATATAACATATTTCATTTATTAAAATGAAAAGGGATCATGTATTTAAAAAAGAACAAGGTAGTGAAAGAATATAAAAGAAAATTCACATAAAAAGTAAATAAAAGGTGGGAAGAAAAAGTTGATGAAATGTCAGCAAGCAACACAGTAAAATGAAGAGATGGTTATAATGTGAATAATTTTTAATTAGGTGAATCAAACCATGGTGCCCAAGATAATATCAATATACATTTCAATAAAAGCACAGAAACAAGGGAGAAAATACGATAAACGCTAATCAAAGAAAAGTCCCCAGAACTGAAGAAGTCTGGATGCCAGCGGAAAGGGTCTACAGAGTGTGCGCCCAGTGAGTGGAAAAGCCCGACTGGCATTAAACCCGTCATTCTAGTTGTTTAGAACATCAGGGTAGAGAGAAGATTCCAAAAGCTTTCCGAGGAGCAGAAGACATGTCACATATTTAAAAAAAGGAAATGAAAATGTCATTTGGCTTTTTTAGTAAGAGCAAAACTAAAATTCAAGAAATTACAAAGATAACATATAGAAAATGTCTTCAGAATTTTGAGGAGAAATGATTTTGAAATAGGAATTTCAAATTATCTCTCAAGGGAAAAAATAGAAACTACTTTGGGATGGGTTCTAAAAAGTCAAAGACGAATTCATGAAGAGGAAGACAGGGGACCCTTGAGACTGGGCATCCACTAAGCAGATGGGGGGGTGGTTTTCAGGATGATCACACAGGGGAGTCCGGAATGACAGGGAGGCAGCAGGGTTGTGAAGCAGACAGGCCACATTAGCTGCAGAGGCTGGAAAACACCCAGAGGATGTCTCAAGGCTGACAGTTTTTGATTAAAGAATTGTACCAGTAGCCCTGACTCATGTGACTTGGGCATCCTCCCACAAAACAAAGTGTTGCCAGTTCAATTCCTAGTCAGGGCACACGCATGGACTGTGGGCCAGGTCCCTGGTCAGGGGTGTATACAGGAGGTGACCAATGGATGTTTCTCTCGCATATCAATGTTTCTCTCTCTCTCTTTGTCCTTCCCTCCCCATCTCTCTGAAAATAAATAATTAAAATCTTTAAAAATATATTAAAATTGTGTTATGAGAATTGACAGAAAGAAAAGCAAAAGCTAAAATAAACTAAACCACACAAAAGTAAAATAAAACAAAATAAATAAAAGTTGCAGAGAATCTACTCTTGAACCCCCAAAATATACTTTGCCCAGCTAGTTTTATAAAAGAGATCAGTTTTTATAAACCTCCAAAAGCACACATGCCTTTAAAAATATGCATGGTTTCAGAAAAAAGAAAGTAAAGAAAATGTGTACAAATCATTGTGTTGGGTTAGACAGTCTGGATAACTGTACAAGGGTAACCTAGGGAATATATACATATATAAGTATAATGTATGATTACATAGAAAAATTCCTAAATTATTTTCAAACTCAATTGGCACTGTGCTTTATTAAAAATAGGTGGAATTAATTGGATTTATCTCCAAATCTGCCAGTGCAATACATTAGATTAGCACAGTAAAAACAAGCCTAATAATTCCTATAATACAATTAAACTGTATTAACAAAGCAATGAGTAAAAACCTAAATAAATAGAGAAAAAACAGTGTTCATTGGGGTTCGAAATTATTACCAGAATATAATTTAATAAAACTTAATCAAATGGAGGAAGAACAAGTATTTAGTAGAACTCAAGCATTCGTAATTAAAAAAATTAATGTTCTCCAGGTCTATCCATACTGTTGCAAAGGGTAAAATTTTCTTCTTTCTTATGGATGATGAGTAGTTTAGCATTATGCTAAGTAAAATAAGTCAGTCAGAGAAAGACAAACACCATATGATTTCACTCATATTTAGAATCTAATGAACAAACTGAACTAATGAGGAAAATGGGGCCATACTCCAGACTCATACATGGAGAGCAGGATGACAGCGGGGGCGGGGGGGGGGTGTGGTGAGGGGGTGGAGGGATTGAGAAAAGGGACAAAGGACTCATGAACATGGACAACAATGAGGTGATTGTGGGGGTGAGGGGTATAAGAGGACTGAATGGTAATGGAAAAAAACAATAAAATTAAATAAAAAAATTAAACTAGGAATGGAGGTAAACTTCTTTAATAAAAGTATCTACCCACCATTCCCTACTAAAATATGATAAGACATTGGATGTGTGCATTTTAAGGCAAGGAAAAATGACAGAAATGACTGCAATATTATGCAATTTGAGAGTCTATTATTAAATAGAAAAGGAGAATTAAGACATATTTGAGAACCATTTAAATGTCAAATACTGTAAATTATAAATTAAACCCTAGAAAGTACGAGATAATACACCATCAAACAACTGAAACTAAAAGGATCCCAGAAATATAGCTAGAAAACTTTCAATAAATAAAAGATAACAATTTTCAAGTACGAATCAAATATATACACAGGCACAGTGAGGTAAAAGTAGGTTTACAGTTTTAAGTATGTGAAACAGTTTATTCTTATATTAGTATTTATTAATTATTGCATATTTTCTATAGGAATAACTGTAAACCTACTTTTGCCCCACCCTGTCTATAATTTATAAACTGTAGTTTCTTAGGATGGAATATAAAAAATATATATGTAATAACCTTATGGAGAAATTTAAAAAAATGCTACTAAGGGTATAGGAGAATATCTAAACAATTATGAAACATATATACTTGAATTCAAAGTTTCAGTACTATAAAGATATCATTTTCCACAAGTTAAGCTAAAATTTCAATTATTGTAGTTATAGCCCTAACAAGGATTTCCATGAAATTTAATAATTTAATTCTAAAAAGCAATATGGAAAAATTAAGCAGAAATCAAAAAGTGAGCAAATATTCAGGAAAATATGAAATAACAGAAACTGCTAATAGTTAAATTGATACAATCACATTGGAGAATATTTTTGTGATATCAAGTCAATTTGAAGATAAACAGAAATGTCATCTCAGAATATAACATAGCCTTTTTGCATGTACTGGAAAAATATGATTTAGTTGCAGAATTATTTGCAATCACAAACAGCTGATCAATATAAATATTTATCAACAGGAATCTATCATGTATTATACTCATAGGCTGTAAAACCACTGAGTAACTTAAGTAAATAGTAAGTATCAAGTACTTTAGATTGGAATAAATAGGAAAGATACAGAATGATATATAGAGCATGATAAAATTAATGTATATTTAATGGTATGCAAAACAACAGTAAATTTATTTATGAACATATACAAATGTAATACGCTATGAAAACATTTACTGCAAAGACACAAATCACTTTTATAGCATCAATTGCCTCCAGGGAGAAAAAAAGTATTTGCATCTGACGGGAATATAAAAACATTTTTAAAATATTTGTCATGTTTGATTTCAACAGTTTTGAAGGAATTTGTTAAATATGAGACCATTGGATGTCTTTAATAATATTCTCAAACATTTTCTGGGCATGTGAACATTTTTATTAAAATTAATGTGTAAATTATTAATTTTCTAGTAAAAGTTAAGAACAAAATAAGACAATGCTGTTCTGGTTGCATTAGAGTCTTATTTTGTGAACTGGAGTTTAAATAAATTGTAGCTAAGGATTACCAGATGGTGAAGAGTTGAACATTAGGCCTGTATCCACAGTAATCAGAGAGAGGGGTTTAAGATCATTTTATAGGTTGTATGTATGTTGTTTACAATGCTAGGAAAAGAATAGACAGATGCTTCATCAGCTCCTGTACCTTATATTTCTTCATCTGTAATTTTTGGATTTATCACCCATCATTCCAAATAAGTAGAAAGTGGGCTGGTTGTGAAAGAGACATGGCAATGCATAGAGTTTGCTGTGCTCACTTTTTGTTCCAGACAGACAGTTGTCATTCCTTAGAAAATGTATTTCATCAGTTTAAATTTCATGGAATTTGAACATGATCAGCACTTCCCCAGGGCGACCCAAGACTTGACTTCAGGTTTTAACAAAGCTGAATTTGCTGGCAGTGATCCTTGGACTGGTATGACCAGGACTAAATTCTCTCATAACTTTATTACCTTTCACATAATCTTGTGCATACTAAGAATTTTCCAATTGGAATATAATACTACTCTTTAGTTTGAAAAGTGTCCAGGGAAGTATCACTTCACTAGTAATATTTTTAATGCACTTCTGGGGAGAGCTGAACTGCAGGTAGGGCATGCTCAGTAGGTCATTGACTCAGGGGAGACCATGTAGCCCTCAGCATGCACAGTACAATGTGGCAGACAGTGTTTATCTGAAAGGTGACACCACCCCTCTCAGAGAGTGACTTCAAACATGTGCCTATCAGAGCTGATATATACAACATACGCCTATTGGGACCAAGGAGAACATCCTTATTCAAGTTAAGGAAAACATACATGCAAGCAGTTGTGCAAAATCCACACAACTTAGCAATGAAAGAAGTAAAAAACCAGAGGACTTCAGACCAGGGACTAGCATCCAAAGAGCCAGTCACTTTGACTTCTTGCACAGCCTCTGGAGAGAAAAAGCTTTGCTGTGCTTTTGTCCCTCTAACTCTGCCTTGCAAGGCGTTGACTGCTCGCTGTTGCCTCCCAGAACTGGACCTCATCTGGACTCTTGGGACTCAGGTGCATTATACCCCAATTATCTTTTGTGATGTTATTACTGATTGTTTCTGAGTGATTATTATGATTAGGTCAGTATGCATTTGGATTGAATCTGCATTAATAAAAGCTGAGGGAATAGCGTAGTCCCCTGTGCTGACTCACTGTTACCCCTCAGTGCCAGTATCACCTGTAGGGCTGATGCCGGTTCTTGAGGCCCACGGTCAGAAGACCCAAGTGTGACTGAGGGCTGATGTATAGAAAAAGACTACGTCACGAGACTAAGACACAAAACAGCTTATATAACTAAGAAAATGGAAGGCTCTGGATAGTTTCACATTGAGAAAATAAATGTATTGCTATGCTGATGAGGACTTTGACCTAAATAAATGGTTCTGGAATTGTCTTCTCAGGCTCAAGAACCTCCAGTCATGCTGTCTGCTGGCTTCTGAGACCTTTTTAAAATGCAGGATGATATCTCTACTTAGGTTCTACTTAATCCAATTTCTTTTCTTTTGATCAGGGATGTAGGAGTGAAAATGAATTCCATTAGAGTCCATTCTCCAAGAATAATTAGTGAAAAGTTTTATCAGTCTTTCCATACTTTTAGTGTAAACAAAATTAAATATTCTGAGGTCACTGAAACAAATGATGCAGGTGCAGAATTGGCTAATACAGTTGTTGAAAATTGACTTGGCACATGAGCAAAAGATGCAGAAAACTTCAGTGGCTTTGACTTTGTGTGTGTGCATGTGTGTGCCACACATGAGAGTAAATAATCAATACAGAAGAAAAGACACCATGATTTTAAAGCCAGGATGGAGATTGGTTACTGGGATCATTTACTGAGTTTATCAAGCAAAAAATCTTTAAAATTAATTTATTGAATGTTGGATTATTATTATTTTCCAAGTTACAGAGAAAGCAAAAATTTTTTTGTCACCCAAATATGTGTATTATTACTATATTTAAGAGGCGTCCTCATTCTCTGACGAAAGAAGCTATTGTGCAAAGGTCATAAACTTTAAAGTTAGAGAAATTTTGTGACTCTGTGGTTTACTGGTTACTACTCTGAAACAGGTCCCAAGGCTGCTGAATATAAGTTTTATTATTTGTAAATTGAGAATAATAATATTTTAGTGGCTTCTCATAAGAATTAAATCACCTAGCATTGTCTGCTCCCCTAATTATATATATATATAATCTATGAAAACATCAATAAAGCTGGATAAATTAAGCTATTCATGATGATTTCCATCCTCTGTGAGTTCCATAGTATGTCTAGTGTACACAAAATAGTGAAGCATTCATCTTTCACAGTTCTCTGTTCTATTTGGCACATTTTCCAGCCCTAGCTTCCCAATGGATTGTGTGGAAGAGGGGCCACAATGGCTATGCCACAGCATGCAGCTAAATACATTCTGATAAACATTTTTAGTTAGAATGACATGGCATTAATATTCACTGTCATGTCTTCTCTCACTCGCCATTAAATGTCTACGGAAAAATAAAAACAGCCCAAAACATGGAGGGCCGTGGTAAGGAGCCACCCGGGAGCCAGGCAGTTGCATTTCAGTGCTCCCTCCACATGTGGAAGAAGGTTGTCCAACGTGGAAAGTGGGATTCAAATGACCTCTCAATATTGTTCTGGGGCTTCAATCTTTTACTACTTTGAAAGCACTTGGAACACCTCCTGGCCTTAGTAAGAGAACAAATCTGTTAGCTATCATTGTTGTTATTGTTATACAAAGATTGCGGATAACAAAAATGAAATCCAGCAGTTTATGAGAAACATACTACAAGCCAATTTATATAAAAACTTAGAAGTAAAAAGATTTATAATTTACCACACAAAAAGTGACAAAATAGAGTGGGAGAAAATGATCAGTATTACACAAAAAATATAAGTTAAAAAGAATTTAATGGAACATGGAGAAATGTTTATGATTGATAAAAGATAAAGTCCATTGGAAAGATGTAATAATTTATCAACTTTTAAGAACTTAAGAAATATAAAGAAAATATATATATAATCACAGTGATAATATCTAATATGTATGCGTGTGTGAGAGATTCACTCAATTAGAAAAACAGAAGATGAGCGATACAATTATCATGCTTATTATATAGACAAATAGGTATAGTTAGATGTGAAACGTGTGTGTGTTTGGCTACGGTCACACTCTGAAACCTCAAATAGTCCTAATGTAACAAGAAAATTCAAAGTTCAAAAACAGTCAGGCTAAGGTTCAGGGGTTCAGAAAGACATATACTTCAACTCTCTCCTTGGAAGGGTCTGCCTTGTTCCTCAAGCCTAAACCCTATTTCTGGATGGAGCCCTGAGAATAGAGCCTCTACAAGTGAAGTACAGTCAGCTGGCCTGCTGGTTAGAGATCCTGGCCATTCCACTGCTCACAGAGCAAGCTCCTTTCTTAGAGCAAAGTCTGCATAGCAGATGTTAACCACTTGTTTTTAGACGTTGTGCAACTGAATAAAATTGCTTCAGCTGAGTAAGGGATAAGATGCAGTAAAAACCACATACAATATAAAAATGAAGAACAGTTTTTTTTTCAACCACAGGATTTAGTGAGGAAGACTGGTATTCACTCTTAAGGGTCTCAGCAGGTTACCAAAGACTTATCACCTTGGACTGTATGCTGTGGATGTCAAAACAGAAAAGATAATCAACATAAAAACTGCAAAGTTAAATTGAACTACCAGGGTGAGAGGGTACACATATTACCCAAGATTGCTTTTATGGGGTGCTGGAGCGATGTGCGTGCTGGGCACTGCTAAACATTTTGGGAGGAGGTGCAGTAAAGCTGAATCCATTCATCACCAAAGGCAACTGGTGATGAACATCTTTCAAGAAAAAAATGAGGCTCTACATTTTCAATCATTTGATGTGTTACGAATCTAATAATATACCACAGCTGGAGGCCACAACTGTTTCTTCGACTGATTTAATGTTTTGCTTTATCTTAAAATATAATTTAAATGAAAATAAGTTGTTATTTTGATGCTTGCCTCAGATAGTATAAGGTACATTGAAAATATGAAACTGGTTAGACCTTCCACTGCCAAAACTACAAAATTAGTTTAATGAGCAAGCAAAAGTGAGAAAGATCTTATATGTAACATTCAGAAACACTTCACAGTACAGTGTTTTCTTTAAAAAGCATTGCAGACATTATCAGGGAGAGTGTTATTTTGATGTGTTTAACTTTGATCCTACAATATTTGCTATCACTTCAAAACCCAAGTCAACACCTGTGCTCACTGAGGCTTTTTGAGAGGTGTTCACTTTACTTCTCAGGAAGTTAATGTGGATGATTTGAGATGAGAAAACCATCCCCTATTCATCTTCACTACTCAAATTTTCACCATTTAGCTTGCTCATGGAGGTAAATTTAGATCCTAGATTTGAGGTACTTTTATTTGTGTATCTACATTTGCTTCCAGAAAAATAATGAGGTTAGGAAAAATATATGTAATGGTATTCATCTTTAACATAATTTATATTCATAAAGATAATTTGTGTCATATTTCATATTTGTTTAAAAAGCAATCACATTATTTGCTACCATTTCAACTTCTTTATGATTTAAGTGCATACATTTTAAAAAAATATGAATTGAACATTTTGAAACTTCTGAATTCCATTGCAAGCATTAAAAATGATATATAGAATATTTAAAATTTTAAAAAAATAGCCAGAATAAAGTACAAAGAAAGGGCGTTTCCAAAGATTAAACTGGAAAATGAAAACCTCTCTGTCATGTTAGGTTGAAGATGAAACCCGAAGCCACACAGGGTGTGACTGAACACAGTCGCAGCAGCCTGGACCGAGACACCTATTTGGAGTCTGAGGACAAACTTCTGTAACTTGTGTGTTGCAGAAGGTAAAAACCGGATTTATTGGATAAAGTTAGGAACTGCCAACTCACAGATGGGGATGAAATACCATGGCGCTATTGTAACCCACCCCATAAGCAATGTGTAACTGCAAACAGTCTGTTTGCTTAACAGTCCGAGGAACTAACTTGCATGCAGTTCCCACAAAGGAAAAGTTCTAAGCCGCCTCCTTCCAATTCCTTTGTTCTGTTTTTTCCCCTGCCTCATGTTTTCTTACAAAAATCCCTGTCCACATCTAATTGTCAAGATGGCCTTTGCTGTGTTCGTCCACCCTCTTCTCAGGCTGCTGGCTCTTGAATAAACCTACTTTTTTTTCACCAACCCTTGTCTCTCAGTTACTGGACTTGCAGTAGCAGACAGCCGAACCTGGGTTTGGTGTCGTTGTCACTCCCACACACCTCCACCAAACTATGAACCGATGAAGGACAAGCCATCGATTGGAATACTATTATAATTTGAATATTATAATTGACAAAGTAATGGTCTACAGATTATGTAAAAGCTACCTTCAAATCAATACGAAAACAATTCAAAGGGTAGTTCAAGGATATAAATAAAACATTCACAGAAAAAAAAATCCAATTGCCTATATAGGGATGTGTTTACCCTCTCAGTTAGTTTCAGGGTAGGGAAGTTAAAGAGTGACTGTACCATTTATAGCTGTTAGAGTTAGCCACAAGGTGGGCAAACAAGTATTCTCATGCATTGTAGTAGCAGTGTCTAGAGATGATCATTACTACAAGTGATTATTTATTAGTGGATTTTCAAAGTGAGATAAAATAGGTATACTTTAGGAAAAAAGTTACTCAAAAGCCATAGAAAAGGCTAATAGACCAAATATGTTGGAATAAATTGAAAATAAACATAAAATACTGTAAAAAGACAGTTTACATAATTTGAGAATCTTTTTTCAATTTAACCATTCAGAATGAAACATTTATTTAATGTGTCATAATTTTACTATTCTCTCCATGAGAGTATTTTGATAATATTAAAATCAGATAAAGATATAGCATGAAAAATGTATAAGACAGTATTATGTAAGAGGTGCAAATATCTCAAATACAGTATTTCCAAATTAAAATTATCAATGTATTAAAATATCATGAACAAATAGAGGTTATTCTAGTGGTAAAATGATACTTCAACATAATTTTATAAAAACATGTTATATTAAAATATTAAAGAGTAAAGTGTATATAATCATAATAGTTGAAAATAACTATTTGATGTAGTTTAACATTTATTTAAAAGCTCATAATAAAGAAATTTAAAAAGTTTTTAATAAAGAAATTACATATATAAAAATATTCAGCCATATATATACACACATACATACAGGATTTGATAGAAGTAATGACTGCTTCAGTGTGGTTGTAGGGTAGTAATATGGGTGTAATAATTTATAGTTTCAATTTGAACAGGGTCTAGATAAGAGGGGAGAAAAACTAGTCTGATGAACTATGCCAGTCTCTTCCAGACGAGTCTGATTTTTTGCCTCATATTTTCTAGCCATGATAATATAAGGGAGGGGGGAGAACATGGTTCGATTTGTTTTCAATGAGAAACTATGGGACTCAAATATCTTTGTTTAGGAAGATTTGAATCCTTGCCTAAAGTAAGCTATGCAAATATTTTTTATTTTTGTTCTAAATCCTTCCCTTAATCTAGTCTCCTATGGGATTTTACAAAAAGTATTATTCAATATCATGAGCATATTGAGCAGGAATAACAAAAAATGAAATAGGTTCCCTAGTTACCCTCACTTTCTCCATTTTCTCTTCTAGAGAATATCGATACCATATGGTACTTGCATTATGTAGGTTTCCCTAAGGGCCTAACTCAGAGATCTTTTTCTGTAAAGGGCAACATAGTATATATTTTAGGCTTTGTGTATTGCATGGCTACTGTCACCACCCCCCTACCTGGCATGGTGCAAATGTAGCATCAGTCAAAACATAAACCTATAGGTGTTGGCTGTGCCCCATTCAGCTTTCAGTTCTTCCCATTTCAGGATCCAGAATATTGTGGAACAGAGACAAGTTATTTCTGCTTTGCTCTTTGTAAACTACTCACCCACAGAAACTGTGAGCACAGTAAGAAGTTGCTGTTAAGTTTAGAGTAGTTTGTTGTACAACACTATCACTTGGCAACTTTTTTTTTCATTCTTGGGAAACATATTTTAGTGCAAACAAATGTGCTAAGAAACGTAACCTAGGGTATGTTTTCAAACATTCCTAAATAAACATTCACAGCTCTACAGTTTTCAAATTCCAAATTCTAAAAACTTGTCATCACGATACCCTTTAGTATAATCTTCTAATTTTATACTATAATAATTTGTACGAAAAAAAGAACCACAGAAGAAAATTTGAATGTTAATAGAGGATAAGAACCTTTAAATATGTCTACAACAATAATTGATGATTCTTTTATGCTCTGACACTGTGTTTTAGAAAACCAATCAACTTTTAGGGGAGAAACCAACTAAAACACTAGCACTTTCCTAGGTTTCAAAGATTAAAACCTCCCTCTAAAACTTTGCAAGCTCTCCTTCTGTTCACTGAGAGAGATGTAAGTAGGTATTTTTCTCAGTAAGAAATAAAAGTGGTCTATAGTATTTGTCTTACCCAAAGCCTGATGTTCCCACAACAGCTATCGTAACAGGAGTGGAGGGAAAAAGAGGTGCTAGGATCAGTGTTGCAGTCACTGTTTCCAATCTCATGCAGTGACCAGTTGAACTCTAAGGAAGTCAATGAAATTATGTGAAGCCAGGTGCTGTATGTAGTATAAGCACATGAATCTGTACCATTCACCTTGTAATGTACAAAGATGGTTTTCCTTGGTGACCACTGACTTCAACTTTGACTCTCTTGCCAGCAAAATAAATAAATAAAAAGAAGGAAGAAAGAGAGAAAGAAAGGAAGAAACGGAACATTTCCCAACATAATTACTTACTCACTACATGGAAGAGCTTGAGTTGTTTATATTCTGGAATTAATTCTTGTCACAACAGAAAGTACATAAAATATTTCATGCACAGCAGAAGACGACTGCTTTAATATTTATCAGTGGTTTTCATGTAGTTTATTACAATCATTTGCTAAGTTCCTGATCCTCTGATTTGCTCTCCTCCTTGGAGGCTGTGTTTGCTGTGTCCCATGAGTTCTCGTCTTGCTTTTATCATGTTGCTAACTTGAATGTCAATTTCTCTAACAAATCTGAGCACACCAAAATTTATTTTATTGGAAAAGACAGGCTTCCCTGGCTCTTGGGCTAAGTAGGACATTCAGCCTTAGGCTAATCCTTGTATCATGTAGTATTTCTCCATGAAAACCATCTTAAGTAGTTCGATGATCAATACAAAATATAAGGGGTGGGGGGGAGTAAGTGGTTTGTATGGAAAATAATACAAGGATTAATAAATAATAATATAAGAATAAACTCTATTTTGCATATTTAGCACTGTAAACTAAGCATGAAACAGATTCTCCCTGCTCGCCCTCAAAGGAACCAGTGCTGCTGACACTTGACCTCAGACTTCTAGTCTCCAGAACTGTAAGATAATCAATTTCTGCTGTTCAGTTAGTGCTACTTTGTTACAACAGCTCCAGCAAACTAATGGATAGGACCTAGAGTAAACAATTTCAAAAGGTTAATTTCGTAACTTAGAACTCAAATGATCAACATTTGCATTTGTGTCCCAAAATACTTACACCACAAAGGTCACAACTTATCAGCAGTTTTGTTTTCTAATCTTTTGTGCAGTGTAACAGACAGTGATTTGCCTTTGTATTCTTTATATATATATCTTATCTTCACATATATATCTTTATGTATCTCTTATCTTTATATATTTATATATCTTTTTTTTAATATTTTTTATTTATTTGTCTTTAGAGGGGAAGGGAAGGAGAGGGGAGGAAAACAATGAAGCACCAGCCAGGGCTATATATCTTATTTTTATTTATATATGTAAAGAATTCTTTCTATTCTTTATATACAATTCTTTATGTATAAATACATTTACAATTTTGTTTTAATTTATATCTAGAGAGGAGAAAGGAGAGAGGGAGAGAAACATCAATGCGAGGTTGCCTCTTGCACACCCACTACTGGTGACCTGGCCTGCAACTCGGGAATGTGCCCTAGCTGGGAATTGAACCAGTGACCCTTTTGGTTCACAATCAACTGGCAACAACTGAGCAACACCAGCCAGGGCATACCTCTCTATTCATATTAAAATGAAATATCAGGGTATTAACAGTATGACACATACAGGGTGGGGCGAAAGTAGGTTTATAGTTGTGAATCTGTGAAGTTATATATGAAACAGTTTGCTTGTATTATTTATTAATTATTTTACTATTTTCCATACAAACAACTGTAAACCTACTTTTGCCCCACCCTATACAGTATTGTCAGAAAAGGATACTCACAGAATCCTATTGGATTTACAACTAGCCTTGTTCAAGTGTTACTTGATATATATTTAGCATCAACATAAAATAAAATAACATTGCGGTCAAATTCGGATCAATTCAGAAATGCGAGAGAATAAGCTGAAATATTTGTTATCTATAAATAGAGAAAAAAATCATAGATACAATTTGTTCTTAAAGTTCATTATGAGTATCAAAGTTGGTACGAATTCTCTATTGAGGGCACAGTCAGGCCCTGGTCTTCCCGCGGGATGCGGCTGGTTCAACTGCAATGGGCGATCTCTGTTTTAATAAGCCCTCCAAGGGTGATTCTGATGCGTGCCAAGCTTGGAGAGCCACTGACCCAAAGCACCATTTTGAAGATATATGCCTCTTAAAATTCGGACAGAACATTATAGTGGGGAAAATCACTCTTCCCTTGGTATCCCATTATTTCTGGAAATGATTTAGCTGTGTGGATGCAGGGACTGCACAAAGCCACAAAGATGTAGATTTCAGGTGTACAACGACTCCAACAAATGCCTCAGAGCACTTGTTTTAAAATGCTTCCTGTAAGCCACCGTGGAAAGAGGTTTCTGTTTTGTTTTGGTTTTTGACATCCAAACCTATGCAGGGTGGTTATCAAAATACTGCTCTCTCTCCCGTCCCAAATATAAAACCTCTTAACTCTTGCTTTACTTTTGTTATTTCTTTTTATACAGCTCCCTTCTATAGAATAATTGGAGTTCAGAAGTACTTAAAACTTTCTGCTCACTGCAATTCTTAACCTTTGCCCAGTGACGGTTCAAACCCAACTGCTGGTAGATTACCCAGTAATTAAAGTGCTTGCACAATCAGCCCGACACTGACTTACCCAGCTATTGGCAAAGGACAGGAATAGGGTGATTTAAGATGCAATTTTGTTTTCCCATAAGTGGAGGCAAGCTCTTAAATAACAATTTTCTGTTTTGAACTTTCATATCCCCAAGATTAATTTGTGAGACCCTGCTACTTCAGAAACAGAAAGCTCTTAAAGTTCAGCTATTCTCTGTGCAATGTTTCTCGTAGTGATCAATGGATGTGTTTCAAGCTGGGAGGTTAAAAGGTGAGAAAAGGCTAAACTGAAACCATCCTCACAGTGCAGTGTTTCACTTAATGATGAATGGCATTGTCTCAGCTTCAGAGGATAAACAATTTCACATTTTCTTTGAAGCAGAGAAATAGCCAAGTGCTACTGATTAATGATGTGTCTAAGAATGTGAGGATAATGGCCCCGTGCAGGCTACTGTTACACTGAGAAAATATTATTTTTTCCTCTTTTCTGAAAAACACATTTTGTGCTGTCTAGATCACTTATGTTATTGTCCAGAGAAGAAAATCTCAAATAAAAATATTAAAATTATTAGTCATCATTTAAAAATTTTTTTCAGAGAAAATTTCAGAAAAACTAAGACAAGAATCAACTAAACCATCAATTTGCCATTGTCCCAAACTTTATGCCTTTGAGAATTAGTAACTTACCTCAAAGAGGTAAGACTATGGCCATAGTCTTACCATGAGAAATTATTATAAAATTTGTTGACCTGATTCTTATGTCTACAGAATAACTTAAATATATAAAGATGGTTTGCTTTTAGTTGAAGAAAAGGGCAAACAAGAAAGAGGACATGAGCTATTATTTGAATATATTCAAATGTTATGATGTTTTCCCTCACAGATATTTCTTTCTTTCTCTCTTTCTTTCTTTTTTCTTTTCCCTCCCTCCCCTCCTCCCTCCCTTCCTTCCTTCCTTCCTTCCTTCCTTCCTTCCTTCCTTCCTTCCTTCCTTCCTTCCTTCCTTCCTTCTTTCTTCTTTTTCATGGGACTGCTTTATAGAACATTCCTCACTGTTGGAATTTTGCCAAAGTATAATTCTACAAAGGTAGAGGAAGAATCTCCAGGTAACTTCCCATTTACATTATCCATTTTCCACTTTTGCAAAGAGTTAGCAGTCATCTCAGATAAGTACCTGGAAGGTCATTCTTTGTAAAATGATACATGCATAGTCACAAGCTGGGGTAGAAATGGCATTCCTTTATAAATATGAAAATGAAAACCAAAGGTATGCAAGCGGAGAGAGAAGACCACCCATCTGTGCATGTAGAGGGGCAAGTGCATCAAAAATGTAGAAAATTTGGGGGTAAAGAAAGAAAAAAAATGAATGATAATTTTATTGCTTCAAGGTAACTGCTATTAACTCTTTTGTATACTTCCTTTCATTTTCCCCTAATACGCAATATGAACAGGATTTCAATTTGCATATTATAAGGATATAATTTTTAAATCATTTTTAATGAAGCAACATAGAATACGCTAATATATTTTATATTATTTGGTGTGTGGATGCTGTAATAGAATTCCCACCATGGCTTCAGACTGTTAATAAAGAGTATCATATAACCACATGCCATGAATACACAACGTTTTGTAGAAAATAAGAAAAGAGGCTGTTTAAATGGACAGGTGTTAGGAAAGAACCCAGTGGGGTCGTGGGGGAGGGATGATCCCTGAGTGTGGAGAGACATTTAACACAAACAAAGAATCAGAAGAAACGGCTGTGAGGATGGATGGAAGCCCTTCTTGGGCTCCCCACTGAGAGCAGGTCTCTGGTTTTAATTCATGCGCACCTCAAGATGAAGCAAGTGCACCTCCTGTAATGTGTTTAAAAATATAATCATGAATAAGATCTGCCCCTTCATAAAAAGAGATAAAATAGAACATTATTCGATGGGTCAAATAATGTGATATTACAGGGACTCTTTGGCAATTATTTTTCTCTTTTAAAATAGAAGTTTTTCTATCAGTCCCCCTTTTCATGCTCAAGAATTTTTCTTGTTTGGGGCAGGTAAAAATGTTATTTTTTATTATAGAGGGAAACCCTGAGTTCACATTCAAACTAGTCCCCAAATGCAAACACTTCCCAATAATCCACTGTTTTTGTTCAACTTTGTGTTTTTCCCTCCAAGATACAGAACAGAAATGCAACCACAAATTCATTGATGTGAGATACTGAATAATCTCTAGGGTCTTTTTAAATTTAATCTTTATTGTATTTTACTCTATTACCATTTAGTCCCCTTTATACCCGCCTCTTTCCAGCAGTCACCACACTGTTGTCCATGTCCATGAGTCCTTTTCCTTTCCAAAGATAGTTTGCATGAGATTCTCCCACTTCTTGAAAAGACCTGTCCATGGTTAGCCTACCTTCACTTACATATGACTGAAATTACCAGAGTGAAAAGAGAACATAGAGTCAATATTGTTCTAAAACATGCTGTCATTAGAAATGACAGTAGGAGTTATTTAGAGATTCTAAACAAACTGAAAGTTAAACAAATAGGACTGCCTGTTACGGTGGAATGAGTGGCCAGAGGGCAAATAAAGCCAGGGTCCTCACCACTGCAATCTAACAAAGAACTTAATACAGGAGGCTAAAAGCAAAGGAAGACAGGTCTCCCCCATTGACCCAGTAGTCCTGAGCCTGGACCGATAAGGCTGCCTGCTGGGCATTCTGAACAATACAAGTAAACTATGATAGTACAGAGGGGAGCCTGTGAGAGTCTGGGTGTATCATCTTCACTAGCTGGGAAAAGGAAAACCTTGAGACTGTGTAGTCATCCCACGGCCTAGAAGAGGGAAGGGAAGGGGGACTATAGTGCCGAAGGGGAAAAATTAAAAACATAAAAGAACTTTGGTTATCTGCCTGCCTCCCTTCAACATATAAAAGGAACAAATAGAGTCTGGAACAACATAAAAATTTGGGCTTACAGATGCCCCTAGCTATGTTTGGGTAGTCACCTCTTCCTGGGAAAGCTGGCACCACCTTTAGCCATCAGTCAACATGTCACTTCTTCACCCCCACCAACTATGTGAGTCCTCCGAACAAAGGACTTATTCTCTTGGTCTCTTGGCCTCTTGGCCTCTTGGCTCTTTTTGCCCCGGAGAGCCCCCGGTCAGCCAGCCTCTGTCACTGGGCCTCTAGCCACCTGGCCATTGTACTTTTGCCACCCCTACTCTAGCCATGCTTCCTTTTGCTTTCCCATTAGAACGTAGCATTAATAAACACTGCTTGCATGCTCGTAGGCTTACTGGCCTGTAATTCTTTACTGCATCAGTGAGAAGAATCAAATTTCTGGGAGTTTCTCCTGTGATTTGCCTAACAAACCTAAACTTTTGCATAAATAAATACAATTGTTCTCGGTTATAGAAACAACAGAAAAGTAACTGTAAATTTATTCCCATTTAGCTCTAGTTGTTACTGTAGCTTAAAAAAATTAACACCCAAATCTTTTTCTCCTTGTTCATTGGCCTGACCAGTATTTCTAGCACATCTTGAGATCCTGCTATAATGCACTCCCAAACTTAGACATTAAAAACCAACCGACTTAGAGAATTGAGTACCAGCCTATGAACCAAAGGATTGTTGGTTCAATTCCTAGTCAGGGCACATGCCTGGGTTGCGGGCCACATGCCCAGTTGGTGGCATGTAAGAGGCAACCACACATTGATGTTTCTCTCCCTCTCTTTTCCCTTCCCTTCCCCTCTCTCTAAAAATAAGAACAAATAAAATCTTTAATAAGTTAAATAGTATTGTTGCTAAACCTTGCAAAGCGAGGCCTTTATTTTTATATTCAGAAAAAAAACTCAGCTAGGATAGTAGAGGCATTACCACTCCACTCATATAAAAATCTACTAGGGCGTATATAGGTATTAAAGGCAAAAAAAGAGCAACATGTGGGCCTTCTCCGAATGCAACTTGTAATGCAGCATTAGCCATGTCACTGCAACTCAGCTCGGGTAGCTGCCAACAACACACTGGGTAAGTGCTCAGAAAGAGAACAGATGGCCATAGTGGACCTGAATCTCCTTTTGTGTCAGATGTCCCTATTCAGTTCAGCTACTCTGGGAATAAAAATGTCTTTGGGCCTGAATTTCTATGCGATACTTTTGTTTCAAGAAAGTTCAACAGTCTATTCTTTTAGATAATAATGCTATTCAACATGAAATAGTAATATTCACTTAAAAAATACTAAGTGCCAGTTAGATTATCTTAATCATTGGATTGTAAGAACAAGTGTCTAAACAATTCTGAATGGCTATACTTATCTTCATATTACACATTGCTAAGCTGAGGCAGAGAGACACTCAGCAATTGGCTAAGAGTAACCTGGTTAAGAAGTAACAGACCCTGAGCCAGTTTAACTGGATTCCCGAGCCTCAGCATGTAACTCTGCTCTGTTCTGCTTCTCAACAGGGTAAAGTACTGCCTGTCTAAAGATGCTGAAGGAAAACCATTTACCTACTAGAACGGGATCAATTCTCCTGTCTCCCTCCATGAAAAATATTTTTCTTTCCAATAATTTAAAATGTTGACAGAGAAAAGAGGAAGATTTCCCCTTGAAAATCAAGAGGCTCCTTGCATATATCTGTTACCAGGTCATGTCAATCCCCAGCTCTGCACTGGGGATTTGTCTCCCTGCTCTGAATCTTTCCCATCAGTCTAAGCCTTCTTTCTATTCCCTCTAAGTCTGTTTCAAGTTTTCATTGGTCCAAGAAGGTATTCTAGCTTGTTCCAATTTTACAATGATTGATGGATAATATGTTTAAACTCACTGCCATCTGCTCAATGTCAAACCAAGATTCATTTTGAACATATTACATTCTAGATGCTTTTATAAGCATCATCTCCTTTAATCATCACAAGATCATTTGAAGTATGGGTATTATTGTTGTTATCTGCGCATGTGGTGAGGGAAGAGAGACACAGACAGATGCATCATACGTAAATAACAGATGCAACCTGGTTTGAAGGCAGGGCCAGATTCCACACTCTTGCTTGGGCTGCAATTTCTTATTGTTTACCCCCTTGATCATCTACCTTCCTTTAATTTTATTAGTGTATTTTAAAATTTAAATTATACTTAAATTATGAGCTAAACTAAGATTCATGTATACAGATTTTTGTCTCTCAAACATCAGCTTAAGTTCCCTTGGCTTAATTTTCTCCTGATCACTCACAGGCCCTCACAAGCCTCACTGGTAGGTAAGCAGCCAGGGAGCCAGCCGGTGGCAGGCCAGCCACAAGTCCCAATGCAGGTTCTTTGAAAATTGCCCTGTGGGTGGAAATGTGACTCTGTGCATCTTTATAAGTGAAAGGTGTATACCCTTGTTGGTTTTTATTTAAGACATTTGCCTTTGTCCCTTCTTAAGTCATATTGTCTGGGTCCTCGCTGTGTTGAGGGGAAAATGGGCAATAGGCCCACACTGCTCATGTCTACACATCCACAGACTGTGACGTCCGCACACCTGTTCAGAAAGGTGGGTGTCTGTCTCCCTGGTAACACTCCATGAAAACACATCTTCAAGTGATGGTGAGTTCAAATTCATTCACAAAAAGGTTATGGCATTTAATTAATTAAAGTGAGAACTCTGAGGGGACTGGGGGCTCTAATTTAACTGAAAAACAAAGCCTCTTTGGTGAATTTCAGACCTCAATGAGTCAAATGGGAAATATATTTTGACAGAAGTCAAATGATGTCATTTATTTGTGTGTATGCTTAACTTCATATACGATCAAAGGGGCATAGCAGCGCCATGTTTTCTGTTATTGCTCTGCAATTTAGTTATGGGTATTGTGCTCGAATCTTGAATTTATTTACCTCACATGTCACAGGCTATTGAAATTCTGTTATTGATCATCAATATTCAACTGGCTATTTGCAGCGCAGTCCCAAAGAGCACATTATGGAACATACTCTGTTTCCCAAAAGCACCGTTAATACTGAAAGCTCAGCGAACAATCAAATGGTATCTAATTACTTACTATAATGCCTTTTAGTAGAAAATCAAGACGCCTAGTTTTTAATAGGTTTCTTTGGCTCTTTTCCACCTTGTAAGTCCTAGGTTTTCTTTAGAAATCAACCTAGTGGGTGGCTATGGGAGAATACCAACGATTTGTTTTTAGAAAGATAAATAACTATAAACCTAATTACACAGAGTGCAATTTGGGAATCAGCTGCATTGGAAACTTGCTGAGGGTGCTTCCTCACAAGTATATCTCCCTGCCTCCCTGTCATTCTGTTGTATTATTGCTTGTTTGTTTTCTATCCACACAGAGACATTCTTTGAATGGTAGAGTCTCCTGAGCTCTGCTCATCCCTTAGGATAGAAATACTGAACTATTAGCTCAATGAAATTGGACAGGAACTAGCAGGACCCCACTGTGTACACACAGTCCAGTGTATCAGTTTCTTTCCCCCCAAATAAAGCCTGTATGACACAGCTATTTCTTTTTTAATTAAAAAATGCTTTTCTTTTTCATTTTTTTCTCCATTGTATATTCTGAAATGTTCGAGTTTTTGCTTTTCAAGAGCTGGTAATTTCTGTGTCTTTCTGAGTGACACTAAATTGGATGCTATAAAAAGAGACATTGACAGGGGTTAGTGAAGCAAAATAAATTTGTTTTAGCTAAATTGGAAAGATGTAAAGTCAGACCTCTAGATGCCAAGGTAGTGTTTCTCATACTTGAAGAAATATAACAGTCACCTGCAGGGCTTGTTAATGACAGATTGCTGGACCCCACCAATAGAACCCAAGGTCAGATGGGGTCTGAGCATCTGTATTCTGTGGAGGTTCACTCCTGACACTCATATGGTGGTACCAGGGATTGAACTTTGAGAACTACTGCTTAGAAACATCTAGCTACAGACATATGAGGTCTGTCCAGAAGGTATCCAGCCATTAATATGAAAAATGGAGACATTTATTGTAGAAGATGCAAGCTACAAGAATCATTCTACATAGGACAATGATGCCTCCGTCCCCTTCAGAGTAGGCTCCTTGGGACCTCACACAATTCTCCTAATTGCCATCAGCTGCCCCAACATATTTTCTTGAATCTCATTAACAGTCCAAAATCTCTTCCCTTTCTAAGGTGACTTTAGTTTTGGGAAAAGCCAGAAGTCACAGGGCACCAAATCTGGGCTGTTGGGGGGCTGAGTCACCTGGGTGATTTGATGTTTCACCAAAAACCTCTGCACAAGACACAATGCATGTATTGTTGTGATGAAGCTGCCAATCACCAGTTGCCCATAGAGGCAGCCTTCTGAATCATCTGAACAGTTTTTATGAAAGAATGTTCAAGCTTAATGCAAAATTTGAGGCAGATTCATTGTTCTACTTGTTCAGTCATTTTGAATGTGAGGGCCACACAGTGCACATATTCACTTAACAGCATCTACCCAACCCTGCTGACTAGTACAGTGACGTTGTCATTGTTCATACATGTACATTCCAACCATTCTCCTTGGCTGCCAGGTTACATGGGTGTCATGCCAGCCATTCTTGTTATATTAACAATGGCTGAACTTTCTCCAGAAAAACTTCATATACTATTCTTGTCTTGTTCTGTATAATTTTTAAAATACTTAATTTCCAACATATATGACTTGGGAGATCCCACATCAAACTCTTTCTTCAGGCTACTCTAAAAATAAAATTGAAAACACTGGCAGCAGTGGGCCTCACATTCACACAAGACAAGAGTCTCTGGGAGCTGAGGAGGAGTGACTCCCTTTCGGTGAGATGTGTTCTTTAGCTCTTTTGCTTTACTTGTCTTGAATTTCTAGTGTTGTAAGTCACAAAATTTTGATGTGCAAATTTTCACCATCACTTATTTTTGAAGCTTCACATTTTCCGTGTTGATTTAACTTTAAACTTAACTTATTTTTTTAACATGGGTTGAATGTGATTTTTCCAGGTAAATCTATCTATCTATGATACAATCAATTTGAAAAATTTGAGATTTATCTTGTGAAAGTTATGAGGTCAATTTTTATAGATGTATTGTATGTGAGTATAGAGGAATGATTATGTTCTATTTGTAACTTTGAGGGTTTGATTATATATACATGCATTAGATCACACTTGTTTTTTCTTCTGTAAAGCTTGTATAGACAGTACTTTTTCTCTGCTTGTGTTATGTCTACCACTATGATTATGGATATATCCATTTATTCTTTAAAATATTTTAATTTAGTTTCTTTTAATTGTCCCAACACCAGGAATAAACAGTCCTGGTGTTGGGACAGTCTTTCAAATTGTACCACCATGAATTTGTTTTACCTGTTTTGATCTTTTAAGAAATATAAGCATACAGTATGTACTTTTCATGTGTCTGGATTATTTGACTGAAAATGTTCTTGATAGTCACCCATGTGACTGCAGGCACCAGTGGTCCATTGTTAATTGTTGTATACTATTCCATTGTACAAATAACACAATTGTTATCAACTTCCTGTGGACAGACTTTGGGAGGGTTTCCGGTGTTATGCCAATACAAATAATGTTCTTACTTTTATTTGTCACTGCTTGGTTTCTTTTACCTGCCTAGTATGCATTTAAAGAATATTTAGGTATCAATGTTGGCAACGTTTGTGCTGCTATTAAAATTTTGGCCTAATGATTTTGACAGAAAAGGTTTTTCTTACAGCCTGTTAACTAGTCACTTAATAAAATATATTGAGAATGTATTACATATGGAACACTAGAAATCTAAAATCCTCTAGGTACTTAGGATTCCAAATATAGATAATTTATAATACAATATGTAAATTTAGCACTGTAAATCAATATTTGAAATTCATGGCACACTCATGAAAATTACAAAAGAGGAGATGAATTCTGATTGGTGTTCAATAAATATTGAGATTCATTGTAGTGAATGAAAAGAAAGACTTCATTGGAAATCATAGACTAGGAATTTGTTGTCAAGAATGAGTATGGCCCTGACTGGTGTGGTTCAGTGGTTTAGGCAACACCCCACAAACCAAAAGGTGGCTGGTTTGGTTCTAGGCCAGGGCACATGCCTGGGTTGAGAGCCAGGCCTCTGGCTGAGGGTGTGCAAGAAGCAACTGTTTGATATTACGCTCATGAACTGATGCTTCAATTCTTCTCTTTCACCCTCCATTCCCCCTCTGTGAAATTAAATAAATAAAAAATTTAAAAAAGAATGAATATGATTTAGGTAATCATATATTGGAGGGCAGATAAATATTTAATTCAGAAAGTCAACATAGGTAAAGGCATCCATGCAGGGGCATTTCTATATTATGTTATTTGTACAAAAATCCTATGCTTTTTATATTATATTTTAAATCACTGTATAAAATATAAAGGTTGTACAACTTTTAGTATTATTTGAAAACTGAATGCATGAAATTACAAGATCAATTTCTTAACTTTCCTGAACTATAAAAGGTATGACAGGCATCAGTGGGAAATAAAACTGCAGTAGAGGTTGAGATTGTACACAGACTAAAAGAAAACCCAAAATTTCCCATTTATCATTTTATTTTAAATTTTGAACATATATTTTAGGGCTTAATTCATTTCCCCCCAAGAAGTGTCCTGGTATTTTTGGTGGACCAAGAAGTCACATACAGGTATGTAGGTAACAGTTGATTAGTATAAATGGTGTGATGGCAATTGCAGTCCAATGGAAGATTAAGCTGAGCAAACCTGTCAAGGCAGGGCAAACATGCTGCAAATAACTGGCAATGCTTGACAAGAATCTAACCCCAAGGGAAGAAGGCCTGTTTACCAGCTATACTCAAAAGCAAATTATGTGCCTGACCATGGCAGTGACCTATTTTAGTCAGATAGTGACATGATGACAGGTAGCCAAGTAATAAGTTTAATAATGCTAGAGGCTTTTATAGACATCGTAATACATTATTATCCTGGAGGAATGATTGAGATGTAATTATTGCTGCCTTGTTTTGTAATTATTTAATCTATTCCAACTAGCCTCCTTTCAAAATCCAGTATTCAAAACAAATGAAATGCAAATGTTTGCAAATCTTTCTTGAACAATCTCTGGTTAAAATTTAAGAAACCTTCTGTCTTCTTTTTTAAAAGACTTACATTTTTTGAACAGTTTTAAGTTTACAACAAAGTTGAGAGGAATGAACAGAAATTTCTCACATACCTTCTGCCTCTACACATGCCTGGACTCTTTCGTTAACAACATCACTCACTGCGGAACACATTTTACCAAGGATAAATTTATATTGACACATCACGATTATCTAAAGTCCATACTTACATACGGTTCACTCTTGGTGTTGTATAATCTGTGGGTTTAGACGAAAGTATAATGATATATGTTTCTCATTACAATACTATACAAAGTATTTTCACTGCCCTAAAAATCCTCAGTGTTCTGCCTTTTCATATTTCCTTCCTACCTCACTCCTGGTGATCACTGTTTTTTTTATTGTCTTCATACTTTTGTGTTTTCCAGAATATCATGTAGTTGGAATCAGACAGTATGTAGCCTTTTCATATTGGCTCCTTTTACTTAGTCATATGCCTTCAAGGTTGTTCCATGCATTTTCATGGCCTGATAACTCCTATCATTTTAGCACTAATATTTCATTGCATAGATATATCACAGCTTATTTACTTATTCCCCTATTGAAGAACATCTTGGTTACTTCCAGTTTGGTGATTATAAGTAAAGCTGCTATAAATGTTCATGTGCAGGCTTTTACACATATATTTTCAACTGCTTTTGGTAAATACCAAGGAGTGAAAATGCTGGGTCATATTGTAAAAGTATGTTCAGTTTTGTACTTAACCTCCAAACTGTCACAAACTGTCATCTAAGTGGCTGCATCGTTCTGCATTCCTGCCAGCACTCACTGAGAGTTTCTGTTGCTCCACATCCTCATGAGCATTTTAATAAACATTAAATGCTCGTGTTCCTGATTTTAGCCACCCTAATGGGTGTGCACAATTGTAGTATTTCATTGTTGTTTTAAGTTCCTGTTGCATCATGTTCCTGATGACATATGATGTAGGACATTTATGACAATGATGTAGAACATTTTCATGTACAGATGGTAAATAACCATCTGTATATCTCTAGTGAGGTGACTGTTAAGGTCATTGGTGATTTTTGAAAAATATTTTTAAATTTCATTTTTAGAGAGATGGGGAAGGGAGAGAGAAAGAGAAGGAGTGAAACATCAATGTATGGTTGCCTCTAGCACACCCCATACTGGGGACTTGGCCTGCAACCCAGGCATGTGCTCTGACTGGGAATAGAAACCATGGTTGTTTGGTTTGCAGGCCTGCACTCAATCCACTGAGCTACACCAGCCAGGGCTGTGGCCATTTTTTAATTGATTGTTTTTTTTTATTATTGAATTTCAAGACTTATTTGTATATCTTAAATAATAGTCTTTATAACATGTGTTTTTGCAAATATTTTCTCCCAGCTTCTGACTTGTTTTCCAGTTCTCTTGATATTGTGTTTTGCAAAACACTAGTTTTCAATTTTAATCAAATTCAGCTTATCAAATATTTCTCTTAAAATCATCTTTGGTGTTGTACCTGAAAAAGCATCATTATATCCAAGATCATCTGGGTTTTCTTTGATATTACCTTTTAGGAATTTTATAGTTTTGTATTTTACATATAGGTGTATAATCTGAGTTTATTTCCAAAACATTTTATTTATTCATTTTTAGAGAGAGGAATGGAGGGAGAAAAAACAGAGAAACATCAATGTGCAAGAGATACATCAGCTGGCTGCCTCTCATACACCCCCAACTGAGGACATAGCTCACAACCCAGGCATGTGTCCTGACTAGGATTCAAACTGGCAAAGTTTTGGTTCACAGGCCAGCATATTTGAGCTAATTTTCAAGAAGAAAGTAAGGTGTGTGTCCAGATTCATTTTTTTGCATGTGGATGTCCAGTTGTTTCAACTTTGCCAAAGATCAGTTGATATATATATTTCTTAATATATAAATAAATTATATGTAATTAAATATTTATTTATTTATTTTCAGATCATTTATTCTTTTCTATAAAAAACAAATGCCCATATTTTCAGCTGAGTATAATTTTCAACTGACTTCCTATCTATAGGTTTGCAGTTACAAAACAAGGTACAAGTTACAAGGTAGAGAAAGCAACAATAAAAAAGTTAAAAACTTAAAATGAGGGCTGAAATTAAATAGTCAAAAGAAGAGTGATGAGTATATTAGGCTGACTTACCCAACATGCATTTCTAATTTTCTTACTGCTTACTTTCTTTTATTAAAGAGGCTGGAAAGCTAAGCTTCACCTCTCAGACTCCTTTGCAGCTAGGGCTTTCTCTATGACACAATCATCACCAATTGACTTGTAAGTAGAAGTCTGCTGGTACTTCTGTCCGTTAAAGCTGCTACTTTCTCTTTGCAATAAAGATATGAGGGCTGAATATCAGCAGCCAGCCTATCCACAATGAAACAATGAAATGAAGAGAATTTTAGGGATCTTGACCCTGCTTTTCCTTAAGCTGTTGACAGAATTAACAAAGCTAAGACTTTCTATTGCCTAGGTTCTCTGAGAAACCATGTGAATGTATGTCACAACCATCCCAATGGAAGACAAAGTAGCTACAGCATCTCCACGCTTGTTACAGAGAGAGAAAAGAAGCTCTTATAGAGATTTCTCTCATGTGTAGCTGAACTTGCAGTTATCTCTTGAGAGATACAAGTGGTTATCTCTTGAGAGAAAGGAGCTGGAATACAAACAGATTATTAAAAATATACTGAGACCACCGTGTGATAATCTCTAGAATACAATCACAGGTTTTCCCTAAAGATTAAGCTCTAGTAGTTCCTCAATTCTAAAACAGATTGCTTTTTAAGAGTCTCTAAAGCCTGGAGGACAAGTTAGTGGGGGAAGAATTAACACATAAAAATTGCCACTTGAACTTTAACAATGAACTATATGTCAATTTTACAAACCTATACATGTAAATAAAATTTTGTGTTTGAAATCAGCAGTAAAATTAATACTAATAAATATATTAAGCATCTCTGGAACCCAAAAATGTTGCTCATAAATTTGCATCTTAGGAGTTTACTAATATCAAAAATTCCATTGAGGTTTATTTGCCACCAGCTCAGAGACACTTGACAAAATGTGATCGTACTTGAGTATAACAAAATCTAATCAGCCACATGGCACACTTGGAGAAAGTTTCAGTAAACAGAGGGGTTTATTCAGCAAAGAACTTAGAACTAGAAGTTTGAGAGAAACACACATTGACAGTTCCCAAGCTATGCAAAAAAATATGAGCTCTGGGACCAAATCTTGATTTCTCCAGCCATAGGACTTCTAAAGTGCCTGAAAATTAAAATATTTTCACTGAAACATATTTGTTAAAACCAATTTAAATTATGTTTGATTTTCATGATTACCAGGAACACTGGTAATCTGGATTCCCATGTAGGTGTGCTGAAAGGGAGACATTCTACCTGTTATTTACTTACTGCTCTCAGTCAGGCCCCATAAGTACTTAACCATGGTGTGGGAATTTCATTCCCACAACACTCTAAGATGGAAATTCTTCTAATAGTCTTATAGAGGATGAAGTTTACTAAGGATGTGTACTGAAAATCTAAACTGCGGTTTCAGCTGTGGAGCTTGAAGGAGTTTGCAGTCCAATGAACCATGTAGACTGGAAAGTACGTGTGAGTGCAGGGCACTATGTCAGCTCATTCAAAAGGAGACCTAAGCTAAATGAAGTAAGGGAAATTCTAATTAACTCATTCCAGACAAAAAAATGTGTTTGTTGATAGTTTATATTTCAAGGACTATGGTAGGCACTCATTATACAACTGTGAACTAGGTAAACATAGTGGTAACATTTAAAAGGGCAGGTTTTAGAAGTAAAAAGGTCATACTACTAATTGGAATGAACACAAGAGAATGAGCAGGAAAGAAGTGTGGATACTATCATTCTATATTTTTAATTGTTATTCTATTATAGCTGTCCCAATTTCCCCCCTTGCCCTCCTCTGCCCAGCCCACCTCCACTTCCACAGTCAATCTCCACACCATTGTCCATGTCCATGGGTCATTCATACATGTTCTTTGACTAGTCCCTTCCCCTTATTTCCACCATTATCCCCCTATCATTCTATATTCTAAAGCAGAAAAGCATATACAAAATATAAAATCTAAATCTCTGTAAAGATATATGTAGCCCTATTTCCAGTGTGGTATTATTTGTGATAGCCAAGACATAGAAACGACACGAGTGCTCTCTGATAGATGACTGAATAAAGATGTCATATGTATGTACAATGTAATATTAACCAGCCATAAGAAAAGATGAAATATTGCCATCTTTGAAAACCTAGATAGATCTTGAGAATATTATGCTAAGCAAAATAACTCAGAAAAAGTCATGAACCACATGATGGTACTCACACATGGGATATAAAACTGAAAACAACAAAGAAATATATATGAGAAACAAACAAACAAAAACTCATAGACACAACCCAGATAGTGGGTTCCCTTTCATTTTGTTGATGGTTTCTTTTGCTGTTGAAAAGCTTTTTAATTTCCCTTGCCCTTGGAGATGTATCAGCAAAACAATTGCTACAAGAGATGTCTGAGATTTTACTGCTTATATTTTCTTCTATGATTTTTTTATGGTTTATAACTTACATTTAACATTTGGCTTCTTTTCTCAAGATTCATTACTGTGGTATTTCCAATTATAAGACTATGTTCACCACTGGGAAGAAAGGAGTAGGACTCTGAGAAAAAAAATGCTGAAAACCCATGGCAACCACTGACCAGAATTATCTCCAGCTACAAGGCAGTTGAGGTTGAGTATCTTTTTCTTTATAATCACTACAGAAGTCAAAGGAACAAAATGGTGAATAACTTGTGGGTAACTAGAGTCTTTGCACTCCAATAAGCAAAGTAAGGATTTGAATAAATAAATCAAAATAAAGTAAGAAGAAAGGTGCACTGAAAAGAAGAATAGAGGCGGTTAGATTTGAGTTAAGAGTTTAGGGGAGAGGAACTGCTTGGGTTTTGACTTTTAAAATAAAACACAAGAATAGAAGTATTATGATTCTTGGAGCCTCTGAAATGACTGAAACTTCTTCATAGGCCATGTGTTCATCTCCTTCTCCCACTGCCTTTGCTCCTTCCAGAGGCGCATGTATACCCAGGCCTTCACCTCTGTTTCAAGATGAGGAGACTGAGCCTCAGTTCAAGACAGCTATATCATTCCTCCAAGTTCATACAGCTAATGAGTGGCATAATCCAGTTTCAAACTCAGTGTTGATAGGGACTTTATGTATACATCATAAAAACAAACACACAGACCTGATTTCTATTTTTATGAAGCATACACAGTGCAACAACTATCTTTGAATTTTCTTGAAGTTGGTAAATGAGCAACAGAGAAAAATTCTTAATGTCCCATGGAATTTATTTCCCTTCTGATCCTTTCATGAGCGATGATTATTAAATTTCTAGAGCCAATGCTGGCCTTCTGGTCAAGATGGAGGTGTAGACAAACATGGCTCACCTTCTTGCACAACAAGAGAAAAATATTACAACTAAGAACAGAGTTCTAGCCAAGATGGGGGCATAGGTAGATACAATTCACCCCCTTCAATGACCAAAAGAAGGAAACAACCAATTTAAAAAAATAAAAATAAAAATAAGAATTGCCAGAAAATTGAAATCTATGGAAGTCCGACAACCAAGGATTTAAAGAAGAAACATTCATCCAGACTGGTAGGAGGAGTGGAAAGGGGCAGCCAGTGTTGAGAGGAAGCACAGAAAGGTGGCAGCTGGCAGACCAGATGAGTAAGGTGGTGGCTAGTGGACCAGGCAGTCCCACATTCACATGCAGGTAAACTGGGGGGAACAACTGGAGAGTGAGATACACCTTGCAACACAGGGTTCCAGTGCTGGGGAAAATAAAGCCTCAGAATCTCTTGGCTATAAAGACCTGTGGGGTTGTGGTGGCAGGAAAAACAGCCAGAAAGTGGGGCAAAGATGAACGAGCAACATTATTCCCTCTCTGATCCCTCTCTCACATATGGCACCGCAAGTGGGTTGTCCCACCCTGGAAAATACCTAAGGCTCCACCCCTTGCAATATAACATGTGCACCAAAACAAAAAAAATATGGCTCAAGTGAAAGAACAGATCAAAACTCTAGAAGAGAACTAAGTGACAAGGAGGTAGACAACCTATCAAATGGAGAGTTCAAAACACTGGTAATCAGGATGCTCAGAGAAATGATTGAGTGTAGCTGCAAAATAAAAGAAGTGAAGACTATACAAAGTGAAATAAAGAAAAATATACATGGAATCAACAGTGAATAGAAGGAAACCAGGACTCAAATCAACAATTTGGAGCAGAACGAAGAAATAAACATGCAACCAGAACAGAGTGAAGAAATAATTAAAAAACATTAGAAGAGACTGAGGAACCTCTGGGACAACTTTAAATGTTCCAATATCCAAATCATAGGGGGCATAGAAGTAGAAGAGAAAGAGCAAGAAATTGGAAATTTATTTGACAAAAATAATGAAGGAAACAGCCCCCAATCTGGTGAAGGAAATAGACATGCAAGTCCAGGAAGCTCAGAGAGTCCTAAACAAGTTGAATCCAAGGGGAAACATACCATGACACATCATAATTACATTGCCCAAGATTAAGGATAAGGAGAGAATCTTAAAAGCAGAAAAAGAAAAGGAGACAGTTACCTACAAAGGAGTACCCTTAAGACTATCAGCTAATTTCTCAAAAGAAACCTTACAGGCAAGAAGGGGCTGGAAAGAAGTATGCAAAGTCATGAGAAGCAAAGACGTACATCCAAGATTACTTTATCCAGAAAGGGCAGATGAAGTGTTTTCCAGACAAGGTAAAGCTAAAGGAGTTCATCATCGCCAAGCTGTTATTAGATGAAATGTTAAAGAGAATTATTTAAGAAAAAGAAGATCAAAATCATGAACATTAAAGTGGCAGTAAATTCACAAGTACGAACAACTGAATCTAAAAAACAAACTAAGCAACCAAGCAGACCAGAAATAGAATCATAGATATGGAGATCATTTGGATGATTACCAGTTGGGAAGGAGAAGGGAGAGAAAGGAGGAAATGTGCAGAGTTTAAGAATCACAAATTGCTAGGTACAGAATAGGCAGGGGTGATGTTAACAGTATAGGAAATGGAGTAGCCAAAGAACTTATATGCATGAGTCATGGACATGAACTAAGGGGGGATATCTGGGGGAACAGGGGATGCTGGGTGGAGGGGTCAAAGGGGAAATTTGGGACAACTATAATAGCATGAACAACAAAATATATTAAACAGTAATAATGGGATAGTAAAAAATAAAGGTAAACCATATAAAATAAAAAAAACTTTAAAAATAAAGTATTAACATAGAATGCACACTAAAGCTTTGCCCAGCTTAAAACAAAGAGATAAATAATAAGCATTTACATATGAAAAGTAATACAAAAGAATCTGATGCTGTATTTTTTAGACTACAAGATGCACTCCACCCCCCCAAATTTGGGAGGAAAATGCAGTGGTGACCCTGCTTCTGCCTCCTGTGACCCCGCTCCACTGCTGCCCCCCCACAGCGAGCCAGGCAAGCTACATTCAGACTATAAGACTCACCCCCTTTTCCTCCAAAATTTAGAGGAAGTGCATCTTATAGTCCAAAAAACATGGTATATACCAGAGAATTCAATGCATAATTTCAAATTTTTGCAGTTTTCTAAAATTAAGAAGAAATGGATAATTTTTAAGAAAATTTAAATGACTAAAATGATCACAAGGAAAGATGAAAAACCTGAATGTATCATTAATCATGGAGAGGGGCATATAAAAGTTGGTCACATATTTACCTTCCACCTAACATTAGGTCCAGATGATTTTGTTGATCATTTATATAAAATTGTGAAGAAAGTGAAAATTTCTAGGTTCTTTATGTTTTCTCAGATCATAGGAAACAATGTAAAACTTGAAACTTCCTGATCTGTAAGCTGATTCCAAAATAAAATCAGACTGAATAACAAGTCATTTATAGAAAAAAATATTATTACATATTTGCAAACTAATTCATGAGCATATTTACAAATAACATTCCAACTAAGTAAGATTTATTTCTTTATAAAATATAAAGTTGGCTCAAATTTGAGAATTCTATTAATGTAAATTGTTTTATTAATATGTTCAAAAATAATACCAGCATGAATCTCCATGGGGGAAATTATATTTTAGAAAATGAGAAGATCGAGACAGAATGTGCTTAACAAAGGTTTTCAAAGTAGAAGGGAATGTACATGTCACAGTTGTATAATTGCAAATCATCCTGACTTGAAAAATCTTCCTTTGTATTAGATAAAACAATTTAGTTGTTGCCTGAGTCTCACATAATCCTGGGTAAACCACAAGTTTTCCCAATAAAATAAATGGTTGAATTATTTAAAACATAACAAAACCTGGGTAAGAGCTTCTCTCTCTTATCAGGAAGCTAAACCTTTTTTCCCAGAAAACCTCCAGCAAGCATCCTTTTAGACCTCATGGACCATAACTGGCTCAGAGGAACCCTAGCTGCTGTCAAAAGCTACCTGGAAAATACTTGTGGGAGACTATTAGAGGTATGAGGGGCTGGGGTTACTATCAGGAAACAAATTCTGTCTACCACAGTGGCATTATTTTTTGATGGCTTTCAGGTACCTTCAAACCATTTTCCCCCTGTCCTTGCTGCAATCAGAAAAGCATAGTGCATGGTGAGGGAGAAGGAACCACTTGTTCTTTAGGTAATGAGTCACTTATTTCCAGTCATTTCTTTATTCTGAATTATTTCCATGAGACAGCAGCCTCCCTAATGCAGTCATGGATGCCTGTAGGAACTGCTAGTTTGGCAAATGTTTAAGAATCATTTATTTTACAAGGCAATCATTCATCTAGAAGCCAAAGACAGTTTTACTGAATTAGATACATAAAATAGTTTATGATCAGAGGACATTGGAGGGCAAATCACCAGTAGTGGTGATTAGTCTCGAATGACGTGCCTCACACATCAGAAAATAAAATGATGTGAATGTGGGAACAGCTAAAGTGATCTATGAATTTTCTAAAGCCATTGTAGGTGACTTTTCTTTGCTTCATTCTAGAATGTCACACACTTAAAATAATATTTTATGGGTAGGTGACATGAAAGGAATGCTTTATGGTATAGGGCCCCATCTATACTCCTTGAATAGCTCATATTTGAACTATGTGACCACAGATCAATGTGGAAGATGCTCTTAGTCAAGTCTGTGTGCTCCGCTGTCTTTCATCTAAGTGGTCTTCAAATCGCCCCTTAGATGAAAGTGACCACCCTGATTGAGGAGACCCTGCTCCTGCCCCTGTTGCTTCGGCTGCATTTCAATTTGCTGTGCCTGCTAATGAAAATAAATTTAATTCATATCTTCTTCTGACTTCATCTCATAATTATTAAACAGTAAGAAATTGTTTAGAAGAAAAGGGAAGCTGCTTTTCTTTAACTAGATCTTCAAGAGTTACTTCTGAATTTGTCAAGCAAAGCTGACTTAGAGAGTAAACTTTAGTAGCTCCTACTAAATGTGCATCACAGAGAAGAATGTCTGAACTTCTCTCTGGAGGGGAGCAAGGGAGGCAGATGTGTTAGGGCCTGCTGGGCAGAGAGAAATTTTAGTGGGATGGTCAGAAGCTTCATGCCTAAGGGTAAATATGATGAATTTTTCTTCCTGGACTAATTTAAAATGGTAATTTTGTTAATGTGACTCAATACTGGTGTTGTACTTCCAAAAGAGAGTGGGCAGAGAAGTTGAAGTATTTGCCATTTTTTTGGCATGAGTTCATTTCACTCTCTGTTCTCTCATCCTTGGGCCTCATACCCAGCTTCTGCCCCCTGGGTGTTTCTCATTTTTCTTGTGAGGTGATGGTTGTGCTATGATTTGATAAATATTTTTCTAACTACATTTTCAGTCTCCAGCAAGCTGTGACTGTCTTGTGGTCATATGGGACATCAATCAGAAGGACTGATTCCATGAGCATCCTGATCACCATCACCAAGCCCTTATTATATGACATGTTCAAGGGACTTACCTAAGAAAAAGAAGATAAAAAAGATGAACAGTGAAAGGACAGCAAACTCACAGTTATTAAGAACCACACCTAAAACAAAAGCAAACTAAGAGGACAGCTAGATCAGGAGCAGAACCATAAAAATGAAGATCACATGGAGGGTTAGCAACAAGGGAGTGGGAGAAGGAGAAGGGGGAGAAGGTACAGAAAATAAGTAGCATAGATGGTAGGTAGAAAATAGAAGGGGGAGGGCAAGAATAGCATGAGAAATATAGAATCTAAAGAACTTGAGACACGTGGTCATAAACTAAGGGGGGGAATGATGAGGGAGGCGGTGTGTAGGTAGAGGGGAATGAAGGGGGAAATAGAACAACTGTAATGGCATAACTAATAAAATATATTTAAAAAATTAAAATAAATAAATAAAATGTTAAAAAAATTTTTTAAATAAAAATAAAATGTATGTGGTTAAAAAAAAGGACTGATTCCTTTAGTTAAACCATCCCTCTTCAGCATCATCAGTTTTTTTCTTACTTCATTATATTTATCAGAATATCACAATTCTGTAGCAGTAGATTACTACTTAAAATCATAAGCAATACCGTGGGTCATCACTTCTGACCCACCATGCTGCCAAACATGTTACCTGCTGCTTTCATTACACCTGGATTGAGGCTCTGTGGTCATCACTGGAATTGTATTAGCCTCTGTACCCTTTTCACTTTCAACTCCTGGCATTCTTAAAATCTATTTTCCACTCAACATTCATAGTTCCCCTTTCATGAATCAGACCACATCATAAAAAATTAAAGTCCTTTCCTTCTAGCATGACATCCAACTGCTTACACAGTGAACAGGACCTCATATGCTTCGACCCTTGATTGCTCCTCCGATGCCATCTCAAAGCAGGCTGCGCCACCATCCCTTTCCTGCAAAGAGAGGCACCTGCCTGCATTTAAACTTCACTGGTTATTCTACTGTCCCTTGAATATTTCAAGATATTTTCCACATTAATTTGTTATTTTTTCTTCTTGGATTTCTTTGTTTCCTGCTTTTTGGGTGACATATATCTCTTCATACTTCCACTGAGTCTCAGCTCAGCCATTATTTCCACAGAGTGGGTTTACGTCCCCATACCATGTTAGAATTATAACCCACCTTGACTACAGCTACTCTCATGGAATGCATGTGAAATTATTTTTGTTGCTCACTGATTTCTTAGTCTACATAGGCTGCTGTGGTAGTCACAGAATGCACACAAACACACATGCACGCCCCCCAGATATGTAAGGCTTCATGGGGCAAGAACTTGGGCTGTTTGTTCACCTCTGCATCCCTTCAAACAAGAGAAAATATCTGGCATATATCATATGCCCAATACATATTTTTGAGTAAATCTACCTTAAAATGCAGAATTGGATAAAGGGAAGAGAAGTACATTTAGAGAGCAGTCAGATTAATAAACACACACGACACACATATTATATATATATCATATATGATGTCTGTCCAGAAAAAGTCCAACCATTGTTAATATAGCAAGAATGGTTTGTGTGACACCGATGTAAACTGGCAGGCAAGGAGAGTAAACTGGAATGCACATGGGTGAACGATAATAACTTCACTGTTACTAGTCAGTGGGGGCAGTAGATGCTGTTGAGTGAGCATGTGTATTGTGTGGCCATCACATTCAAAATGACTGAGGGAGAAGAGCAATGAATCTGCATTAAACTTTGCATCAAGCTTGAACGTTCCTCCATGGAAACCATTTTTATGATTCAATAGGCCACAGCTATGGGAAACTGGTGACTGGCAGCTTCATCATGACAACATGCCCACTCATGCATCATGTCTTGTGCAGAGTATTTTAGCAAAACATCCAATCACTCAGGTGGCTGAACCCTGCTACAGCCCAGATTTGGTGCCCTGCGACTTCTGGCTTTTCCCCAAATTAAAATAGCTTTTGGGTGGTATAAAACAGAGATTTTAAATCATCAGTGAGATTCAGGAAAATAAGATGGGACAGTTGATGGTGATTGGGAAAACCGTGTGAGGTCCCAAGTTGCCTACCTTGATGGGGACTGAGGCATTAGTATCCTCTGCACAATGTTTCTTGTATCTTATACTTTATTTGATAAATGTCTTCATTTTTCATAGTGCATGGGTGGATACTTTCTGGACAGTCTATAAATAAAGATATATAGATAAAGGGTTATAATTATGTGTTATAGGATATTACTCAATTTCCTAAACACCTTCATGTAATAAAATAGATGATCTACAAACAACCTTATACTACAGTGCTTCTAGCATCTCTATTTTGTAGAAGGTAAAGCAAAGACAACAAGGGCCCATCAGTCACCAAAAGACACAGGATTAATAATGAATGTGGCTAAAATTCCAGTGTAGAAAGTTATCTCTCCTTCAGTGTTAAGTTACATTCCAAAGCTTCCTTTTGGTGGCTCCAGAGGGATTGCATCAAAGAGAAGATGCAGTGATTTCTTTCCTGGAATTTAGGGAATTTGAACATTCTTAGAGGGTTTCACATGTACCAACACTGGCATTAATGGGTCACGGGTCCATTGTTCAGTGAGGATGAAGAAATTAAAATTTGTAAACAATAGTAAGAATAATAAATAATTTTGCCCTGTCTCAATTTTGCAAACAGTAACTGCTAAGGCCAGAGGAAAGGATATTTAATTTCATCACATGCTTTAGTAGCTACTTGGCAGAGATCCATTTTAGAGGCAAAGGTGGGAAGGAAGAAATAAAACATCTCATATACTTAAGTACAACCCCTTCTAATCCATTTAATTTATTCCACTCCCAAGCTTAACTTGTTTCATCCCATCTTTTCTCATTCCATCCTATTCTGTTTAGTTTTATTTATTTAATCGCTATTAAATGCCTTTGAAGTATAAGGTTTTTTATTTAACATTGAAAGTAAAGGAACAGAGTAATGATTGTAAAGATAAACAAAATGTAATGCCTATATTCAAGGACATTAAACTTTGGAAGGGGAATGTTCATGTCTAGGAATCAGAAGTCTCTGTATTCCAATCATAACTGTCAGATAATTAATCTCTTTGAGCATAAGTTTTGTTCTTTATGAGATTAAAATTTGTGTGTGTATACGTTTATGTATATATAATTATGTTAATAGTAGGTAAATAAATTTATTACTATACACAAAGAACCTAACATAGTCAGTGGAAAATAAGATTTTAATTTTCTTTCTCTTCCAAAACTTGTACAATAATATGGCAAGTAATAAATGATATAGGATGGTGATAATAATTCACAGAACTTATGCCAGGAACTAAGTTGTTCTTCCAAAAAATTAATTGTTAAATATAACTTTATTACATTTTAGGCTTCTTACCAAATTAAATAAATTAGGAAAACCTCACACTTTAGAATATCTGCACTGATATTTAAAAAATATGCCAACCATAAATATGGCACAAAGTAGAATAAATAAGTGGAACACAAGGTTCAAATGGAAAAGAGAAGAGAAATTTAGAGGTCTTTTGGTCGGTTGCCAGTATTATACTTAATAAGAACTCTAAGGTTAAGAAGTAAAAATGAGTTGCCAAAAATATGTAGTAATTTAATGATTAGTCTAGAAACTTTACTCTGGTTGTTGCACCTTGCCTAAAGCTATGCACCCCTTAAAGTTCCAATAAAGCACATTTATTGGTAAGAACATTTTTTCCATTTATTGTATAGAAATGGCTTATCAAAATTTTTCTAAAACTTAGTTTATGCCTCTCAACCTTCTGCTCTCCTTACCTCGGTCTTTCCTTGCTTCCGTTTTTTCTTTACTTGACAAATATTGGTCAAGCAATTACTTTATGACTTTTTCCAAGATCCTAGTCTTTGTTTTTGACACAGAAAGTTTACTGAGACTAAAACTGACTACCACTAAGTCTTTACTAAGACTACCACTGCACCATGGTGGTGCAATTAGTTCCATTATAAAGTAACTAAAAACACACTCAAACACACACACATTCACACACATGCACACACACCCCTTTAAAAATTTCCTAAGAATTCAGAAAGGTTTTAAAGCAAAATCTTGGACTTGTGGAATCAATATTAATTTATTAATAACTAGACCAATCCACACATAATGTTTTTAAAATGGAAACAAATGACCATAATAGTTTCTTCATTGTAATATTAATGAATGCTTATTATAGGCCAACTGGGTAACATTGGAAAACTAAAAGGAACAAAATAAATCATCCATGGATTCCTTATTGAGAGTAACATATTTCAAAATTCTTTAATTTTTTTTCACATTGGTCATGTTTTCTTGAGAGATAGTTCTAATTACAGTGCATTTACAATTTTATAAACTTTCATAAAATTTATGGTAAATCACTTACTATAAAGTCTTTATATGCATTTAAAAATAGTATTTCTACCCAGATGTTCCATTACTTATTTAGCCATGTCCTTAACAAAATCTGGCTTTCACTCTGAACTGCAATTTTTAACTCTTCAAAAGTCATTCACAATAAAAATAAATCAGTCCTAGGAAACTGGTTATTGACTTATTGACTATTTGGTTCAGAGAAATAGAAAAAGAAAAACAAAGGCTGTTGTAAATTATTTAAATTCTGACTCCTGGAATCATTACATCCTTGTTCTTAAGCTAAGTCTCTCCCTAGTGTTTAGCATCTATCTCTACCTTGAACAGGAAATTTTTACTAGGTTTTAATCAAACATTCTAATATTGATAATCAAGATATTATTACTGATCTTACCATTAGATTCTGCTTTTTTCTCTGGGATCAAAATCTTGTATTAGTAAGTTGTGAAGCTCTTCATTTCTTTTCAGACATTGGACAGTCTTGTCTTAGTCTCACCAGAGTCCCTTTAGGAACGTTCATCAAATTTGATTATGCCAACACTGTCTTAGCTGAAACTTTTAATTATCCTTTCATTTATTAATTCACTCAAGCATGAATAAATCCATGCATTTATTCATTTGCACATAAATTTATGCATTCAAAAAGTAATTCCCCTCGAAAGTTTCTAAGACACTTCCATGTGCCCGTCACTATGCTAGCTGCTGGGGGATACACAGATGAATAAAACACAGTTTTAGTCTTGCAGGGAAGAATGGTGTCAGATACATGTTTGTTTTTGCTAACTTCTACCCTCATGGTCTAACATCCTGTATCCTGAGAGGAAGTACTTCACTCTACTCTGATCTCTTATGTGGATATGGTTATCCCAGCAAATGATGCTTTGTTCTTGCACTTGCAACTTTGTCTCTTCCCCAAATCATTCTAGTCCTGGACCCTGTGTGTCAGTCTTACATCACCACAGGAAGCTGGGTTATGCTTACCCATGCATGGTCTGTAATATGACAAGAGGAATTTAAGAGTTTGTGACATTCTCCTCCTACTCCAGTAATACTTAATTTAAGGGTGTCATCTGAAAAAGGAACCAAATCTTTACTCCCAATTCAGCAAAAAAGTTTCATATTGTGATAGCAAGAAAGAAACTGTAAGTTTTGTAAGCAGTTTTCTCTCTTCCTTTTCTGCTAAATAGAAATGATTTCTTAAGGTTAAGTATTTAAAAAAGTTCAATAAAGGTTTCTTAAATTTTCACATATGGAGCCTACAACCCGCCCTGAGTATTCTCTAGTGTTCCGTTGAGAAGAAGCTATGGAGCAATGCCAAATTGCCATTTCTGTCAGGTTAGAACAAAAGGCAGCATTACTGAGGGGATGAAAGGGGCCATTTCACTAATTCACAGCTGGAAGATGAGTGTTCTGTGTGCCGAGGTCATTCTCTACCTGGATTTCTAAACATGTACAATTATTCCTTTGACACAACAGAGGTGTGTACCTATCTCTACAACTAGTTAGAATCGGTGCAATTTTTATGCTATTGTATTACTCAGGATTATCCAGAAAATAGAAAAAATAGGAATCATGAAATATATAAATATATCTATATGTATAATCTATATCTACATGTGTGTATGTATATAAGTATATCTATACATATTATCTAACAATAAATCTGTTTATATCTATACAGAGGGTACCATCTTAAGATGAGTCAGTGTTAAAAGTCAACAACAAGAAATTCAAGCACACATAAAGATGGATTATTATTACCATGTGAAAACATCTCTGGACTAAAGTGGCTTAAATACTGAGGGTAGAGATTTAGCTAGGGCTTAAATCCCCCAAACAAGAATGGAAAGACAAAAATGCTGTGTAGCACTTACAGGGAAATCAGAGCATGTCAGATTCCTGGAATAAAAGTGTTTGCAAACTAGGGAATGAAAATAGAAGTTGAGTCCTGTATAATTGGATACATAGGGCATGCGTGAGATCAAGAATTTGAGCTTAGGGGCCTCTGTTGCAGAACAATGACATTTATTCATTTGCTTTTCATATGTATTCATATTTTCAGTCCTTCATTATTCAGTGTTGATTGATATGAAGGTAGATTGTCTTTACAATGTTGAAACTAAGATCATAAGGGTAGCATGTAGAAAAATAAACTCACCCCTGTCAGGTTCCATGACACATGATACATGCATATTTGAGAAAGGAATTGTATGAAGCTTATGACAGTTGGATCATTGCATAACAGGAACTTGGAAGTGGAGAGCCATGGTAAGATTTCAGCTGAATTTTTACATTGCCCCCAGTAATAGTTTATAATCTGCATGGGAAGATAATTTAAAATTCTAGATCTTGATATTTATTTATTTTTGGACAGGAATATCAAATATTTTGTTGTAGTCCTGTATAGCGATCTTTTTTTATTTTAACTATTTTTTTATTATCTGAAAGTCCGTGCTACCACTGGTGTCATGTAAAGAATAACCTGACTTTTCTTTCACCTTACATAAAACATTTTTCACTCTTTTTGTTTTTTTTTTCATTTTTCACATTTCAAAACAGAAACATATTGCTTTGGCAACTGTCAACTCATGTGTGTACTTTCAGAGATTTTAGTCATCATTTTAAGTAACTCTTTGCAGGAAAAATTCTCTTTCAGCAAAATAAGGCAATATAATTGAGTAGTACATTTGAAAGCTATTGGAGGCATTTGCCCTCAAGAAGGTGTTTTTCATTACGCCGACCAAAAGAACACTTTGAGATCTAACGCTAATACAGTTACAGGAAGAGATATGAATGGGCAGGACTGTGTCTGGCTTGGAACATATGGAGGGAGGATATTCTAGGCATAAGAAGAAGAAAAAAGCATAGAGGTATGAAGGTTTCAGAAAACTGTAAGGACTGTATGGCCACTCAAACAGAAAATATGTGTTTTTCTATTTTCTATAGAAGGTAGTCAGTTGGAGAAGCTTTAAAAGGGAACTGGCATACTAGAAGCTGAAGGAAGAATGAGAAGTTGGTGCAATGTCATAGAGAAAATAATATACAGTAGACTGTAATTCTCTGAGGGCTGAAAATCAATCAAATTTGTGATCTGCCGTATCTCCAGTACACAAACTTACATTGCATTCTTAGCACTGTAGCTGCTAACTTCTGTTTTATCATCAAGTAGTGAATGAGTGAATGGTAAGGCTTTAAAGATAGCGAGAAAGCGTTTAGGCATTATTCTTAAATAGAGGGACATAAACAACGGTTATTTTGAAATCTTCTGTACTTAAAATCATTAAGCAGTAGACACGTCCACGTGTACATCAGAAAATCAACAGGGATTGCAGCATAAGGAATGGACTATTAGAGAAGTACAAAGATGAGGTAAAAAGACCAGGTAGAAGTCAATTATAACACTATTGTTGAAGAAATAAAATGCTGGTCTATAAAAACACAAGCGTGTAGGACATTAGAAGAGAAAGATTTGTGAATGAAGGGAAAGGAGAAATCACCAGCATTCAGAAGTAGAGGTGGTTGGGAAAGAAGAAGTGGCTGAGAATGAAATGGCCCAGGACACTCTGAGGAATGCTGTTCACTAAAGAAGAAAACAGAGGAGGAGGAGGATTTATCTTCTTCTACCTTTTCATTGCGTCCTCACATGGTAATCACTTTGGGGGAGTATAAAATATCTAAAATTTACGATTATACCAAACATCCATATGTATTTGTAGCACAATGCCATTCTTTCACCTTAATTAATTTGTATTTAATTTTTATTTAAAAATGTAATAGGTCCGGAAAGAATGTTTTATCTAACACCATCTGTTAGCAGCCTGGATTATCTAACACCGCCAGATGTGTCTCACTCCTTCCTCCGGGCTCAGTGCTCCTCTTCGTGCCTGTCCTGCAGCCAGTGTGCGTAGAGCCTTCATGCATGTTTTTAGATACATTCAGTCTAAGCATGGTCCTGATATTTTTCATGTTTCTAAATATGAAATTATTAAACATCTCATAAGTGTATGTAAATCTCTGTTCTTTGGCCACACCTCCTCCTTCTATCCCCTTTACATAATCATGTAAAGAAGGCGCCTCTGAAAACCATCTCCATTCGTGTTTGCTTTCTAACTACCACTTTCTCTGGTCCTTATTTCATTGCTCTATCTCAGCTGTTTTGTGACTAACCAAGAGGTTAATAAGGATTAAGCATTTTGATGAGTGATTTTTGGCTGCACATTTTCTGATCTTTTATTTTTCCATAAGATTAAAAATAGCTCAATGTTATGACTTTGACAAGTTCTGAATATTTATTTAGAACTTAGCACTTTTAAACAGGAGTATACTTGGAGTTACAATAGGATCTCTTAGTCTTCATTTTTCTGAATTTATTTCAGAATAGTGAAGAGTGAAATAATCATGTGGTTTTGGAGGTATCAGATTTAATGGTATTTAAGGTGAATTTCACACTTGAGCCATCCCAGAACATCACCCAAATGACAGATTTTTCTAGCTGAATCAAAATTGTAGAATTTTCTAACTCTAAGGAGAAACGACTTTTTTTTCTTAAAGATGAATGAATTAAAATGATGATTTTTAATATAAAGCATCAGTGCTTTACCAATTATAATGCATATTATATTATATTATTTGTGTTATGTACTATGTTACATTCAGTGTATGACATGTAATCTTAGTATTCTTATAATTCCATTTTCAGTCCCTCTTTTTACCAGAGAGGATAGTGCTTGGGTGTCTGTGTTAGTTTTCTTTAAATTGTCATTTAAAGAATATAAAGTAAGTACCTATTGTTTCTCAGATACCCTGTTGAACACTGAGGACAATAATGAATTATTGTCCTGTCATCTTGTCATCTTGGGGGTAATGGGTAGTCAAATATTATATGAATAATTGATTAATAAACTTTAGGGGAGAGGTATCCCTCTATCTTAACTTGCCTCCAGACTTCTGAATTATTTATTTTATTTTACAATATATATGTACATGCATATTACATATGTGCATAGTATATAAGTGCATATTACAACATGCGTATTTTATTTTATATATGTACGTTTTATGTCATCCTTCAAAATAAATTTTTCTTTTGCATTGTGTATTTTTGAATAAAAAGAAAAATTTGAACTGTATTTTTATATAAAATTGTGAAATCACAGTTGAAATACTCTTAACCATGATGTAAAATCCATAATCTCTATAAATAATAAACCCAGAGAGATATTGAGTAATGTCCAACAGAACAGGCACATGGCTTATGATATTCTAAACACTTCTTGAGGCCTGGAAAAACTCACTCAATTTCATGGATTTCACTCATCTGTAAAGACAAGAACTCTGATATTTCCCCACTCCCACTTAGAAGTGTGCTGCGAAGAGCTGAGACTCAGTGTTCTCTGTCATGCACATCGGGCTCAGAGGAGGAACCCAGCAGGGCAAGTCCAAACCCGGTGACAGGAACTCTGCTTGAACTCACTTTACCCTCTAGGTCCTACTAGAAGTTTTTATTTGTTCAAAAATTATCACCTCATTAGTTTATAAAAATAAATAATCAATATAAAAATTTGCTAAACTCAGAAAACACCCAGAAAAAGAAACAAAGTGTCACCTGTAAACCCTTTTTACCGCACTTGCTTATTTTAAACTGAGTTGAATTAGGCAAAGAGAGATTAAGGCGGGGTTTAGAGACTGCTATTGATTTAACGGGGTTGTCATGCGGCCAAAGTCTGATTCATTAGTGATATGATATGTACATAAATACTATGTGTTGGCCTAACATTATAAAATATGAACTAGGATTAATTATGACCAAATTTCATGATACTTGTGTAAACACCAATAGATGCAGATGCTATTTTTAACTTGTAGTGATGGGAAATTATTTAGACTCATGTTATTTATTTTTTTAAACACTGTGATTTTTGAAGAGTACATTGGATTTAAATTACTTGATTGTTACTGGATTGGTTCACAGTCAATTACAGCAAATGAAAATATGTGGAGCCATAACAAGTAACAGTATCCAAATAACATAGATTATGGAAGAAGAAAACTTGACAAGATGATTGTCAAGGTGTTCTGCACTGAAAGTACTTGAGGAGCTGTTTAAATGTAGTTCCTTAGTTCATATTTGACCTACCAAGTAAGAATATGTGGGAATAGTGCCAGCAAGTTAATTTTTGTTCTGTGGTGTAAGACAACAGGCCACTCTGATTCCATTTTTATTGCAACCATTTGTTGAAGACACTATCCTTTTCTTGTTGTGTATTCTTGACACCCTGGTTAAAGATCAGTTGAGCATATATGTATTAGTTTATTTTGGGACTCAATTTTGTCTCATTGGTATATACAGACATACCTTCTTTTACTGAGCTACACTTTATTATGCTTCACAGATTTCATACATTTTTTACAAATTGAAGGCAAGAACTTCGAGCAGCAGAAAGACTGCAACTCACTTTATGTGGTGGTCTGGAACGCAACCCATAATATCTCCAGGGTGATGGTTGTGCATCTGTGTTCGTGCAAGTTCTATACTGTTTTGGTTACTGTACCTTATTATATCCAGGGTCCAGTACAAATAACTCCCCTTTGTTGTTACAAAGTCTTTTATTATAAAACCATAAGCATTTAATTCTGTAACATAACAATATCACGGTCAAGCGCACCACATGACATTTTAGCTGAAATGTTCATGTTAAAAGTATAAATTACTACACCCATATTATTACACCCTACCAACCACACTCAAGCAGGCATTACTTTTGCCAGACCCTATATTTATGAAGGTACATTTTAAAAAAAATTGAACTCCTAAACCAGAGTTCTGGTAAAAGATAATCTTTTACACATCCTGTGATATTGTCAGATGTAATTTAGTACCCATTGTAAGTTCGTATTATAGACCATTTGACTAGCCCAATTCTAATTTGGCTTAAAATTTATAAGGGTTAAATCAACAAGGGTAAAATGAGATTAGGTCTCAACTAATTGGTCATCCAGAGGACAGTTCTTGTCTGCTAACATGTAGTAACACAGCTCATGCTCCATCAGTGGTTTTGCTTTCCAAGGTTTTGATTCCCAAGGTCAACCACAATTTTAAAATATTACATGGAAAATTCCAGATGTAAACAATTTTTAAGTCTTAAATTGTGCATTGTCCTAAGTAGGGTAATGAACTACCACACCATCCCATTCCATCCCACCTGGGACATGAATAATCCTTTGCCCAGTGTCTCCACACCGCACATACTCCCCACATTTAGTCACATGGTAAATTAGGAGCATCCTGGTTATGAGCTCACTGCCATGGTATCACGGGGCTTGTGTCTGAGTGACCCTTATTTTACTTAATAATGGTCTCAAAGGTCAAGAGCAGAAATGCTGGCAATTTGAATATGCCAAAGAGAAGCCATAATGTTCTTACTTTAAGATACTCAAAAGGTAAAAGTTCTTTTAATAAGGCATTTTGTAATCCCACATCATCACAAGAAAAAGACTGAGTACAGTACAATTATATATTTGGAGAAATACCACATTTATATACATTTGATTAGAGTATATTATTATAATTGTTCAATTTTATTACCTAGTTGTTGTTAATCTCTTACTGTGACTAATTTACAAGTTAAACTTTATCAGAGAGATGTCTGAATAGAAAAAGATTTTATATGTGTGTGTATATAGTGTGTGTGTGTGTGTAGGGTAGAGCAGTATCCTCAGTTTCAGGCATCTGCTGGGAGTCTTGGAATGTAACTCCCACAGATACAGAGGGACCACTGTCATTAATGGTCAGTCCTAGGGAGAGGCCCTAGAAATCATTACATAAAGCAAAGGGCAAGGGCCAAGCATAGCTGGTGGTTCTGCAGGCACCAAATACAAACAGCGATACCAGTCTCAGAAAGCTCTCATGGATTTTGTTGGAAACTCATTTGCTCTCCGCCAGTTTGTACTGGTCTTGCCCCAGCTGCTGCAGCTTCTATCCCAAAGCATGATAAAATACCCTCGTGATTTTTGATATGTCTTCAGTGAAAGAATATTTTCAGTAAATAGTAAAGTGCCTTCCAGGCATCAGAGATTTAAAAGAAATCTACTGATTTCCTGAAAAACTCAGAACACAAAGTGTATAACATAGCAATCTTATTTATTTATTAATGAAATATACATTAAGTGCCTATCCATATCAATCTCTGTGTACGTGCCAGATAAATAAACAGCATTGCACTGCTCCTTCTGTTAAGAGGCTGATAGTTTTAAAGGGTGGCAGACAGATTATTACGAATCCCATAGCAGTACCATTAGTGCTATGAGATGCGCCAGCAGAAGGACTCAGAGGACACAGAAGGAGCACAAACCCAGCTACAGGGAGAGTTTCTCCCCACATATTCCCAATAAATATGACACCATCTGAACAATGGAAATGCCAATAAATTAATTCATTCCCTTCCATTTTTATTTTTTTTTCTGTGAAAGCAAAACCTAGGAAACAAAAGAGTAATGGAGAAGCCTAGTTTTGGAATCTAGATTCTGGGTGGTTTAGGGCATAAGGCAGGGTGTTTCTGCATATTGACAAGATCCCGTTTCTCTGGAAGACTTTCGGTGTTGAGCAGAAAGCATAGAAGAGTAAAGTTCAAGGGCACAGGACCCTGAGTCCTATTTCTGCTTCAGTCAGAGTGGCTTATGTTCATTGTTTATTACAGTAATATCTGAAGTCAAGTTTCAATTAAAGAAAATTTTGTGTGTGTGGGTAAAACGACATTTTAAAAGCTCTAATATACACTAAGCAGAGCAAACTCCTACTGCTATAACTTTTTTCTATTTACTATTTCTAAGTTCCTTAGCCTCCATTTCAAGGTCTTGTGCAACGTGTCTCATACTGGCCCTTTCTGGATTCACTCACCCTTTCTCCTGACATCATCTCTAACACCAATCTCTTGAGAGCCCATTACATCTTTTTACTTTTGGGTCTACATATTATGGATTTTCAGATTTTAAAGCTTTTTTAGTCCTGTTCAAAGACTTAGAGGTTGTTTAATGTTTATAGTAATTCGCCCACAGTTTGTTCTGCTTCTTTTTCACATAAATTATATTTAAAGTTACCCAATTTGAAGTAGAACTATGGCATCTCACATTTCACATAAGCTGGAGTCAGCACTTTACAGAAAACTATCTTCCTTTCTATTCATAGGATTTAGAATTTAAGGTTAGCTTTTGTCTCACCAAGTGATACTGAAATACTATTACCAGTGTGTCAAAATTCTTGAGGTCAGCACACAGAGAAAGTCTCTGCACTGAGACTCACAACGCTACAGCCCAGGATGACTATTCATTATTGCATTTGATTGATGGTCCCAGGCAGGTAGTGCATACACTATGGAGGGCAGCAGGCCAGCTTGTCATTTCAGCCTTCTCCCTCCAAAAGGTATCCTGGTAGAGGTCAGTACACACAATGTTTATGTAGTTTATGTACTTTAAATTAAAGTGCAAAAGCTAAAAAGAACTGCATTTTCTTCAATACTACCTACTTCAAAAGTAAAAAGTGAAAGTCAGAAAGACAGCCAAATTCTAGCAATAAAAATGAGAAATGTTAGCATGTAATATTTGCTATTTTATCAAAGATTAGTATGATATAATTGGAAAATTAATCGGGACATGAAAGCTACCAGGAAATAAGAGAGCAAAGTGATAATTCTCTTAAATGATCAAGAAGCAGTTAAGTGGCACTATTCACAATAGATAGGAGGTGGAAGTAACCCAAATGGATAAAAAAATTTAAAAAATTTCTACTGTTTGTGGCAATATAGGTGGGCCTGGATTACATTATGCTAAATGAAATAAGTTAGTCACAGAAAGACAAATGACAAAGGGTCTGACTTATATGTGGAATCTGAAATAGTCAAATTCCTAGAAGAAGTTTGCCAGGAGATGGGGAGAGGAGAAATGGGTAGTTTTTCAATCAGTATAATGTTACAGTTATACTAGATGATAAGTTCTAGAAAATTTCTGTAGCATATAGTGGCTATAGTTAACAAAAAGGTGTTTTTTTACTTAAAAATTTTTAAGAGGGTAGATATCATCATAAGTGTTTTTATAACATCCCATAGAGAGGAGCAAGAGAATACAAGCAATGTTTTAGAGCTGACAGTATGTTTAATATCTTGATAGTGATGCTATTACAGCATATGCATATGCCCAAACTCATCAAAATGTGCACATTGAATGTATACAGGTTTTTTTCCTATATTAATCATACCTCAATAGAGCTGAAAAGAGAAGTAGGACTCCCATTTCTGGAATGGCCACATGAGTTTCTCCAATGTCCTGCTTCTCAGTAAAATGACCTGCAGTGGGTTAAAGAGCATAATCCCAAAGTTTATATCCACTCAAAACTTTACATTATGGTCTTCTTTGAAAATAGTGTCTTTGCAGATGTAACCAAGGTAAGAATTTTGAGATGAGATCATCCGGATTTAGGGTGAGCTGAAGTCCGGAGACTGGCGTCCTTATTGGAAGAGGAGAGGACACATGCAGAGACACAGAGAAGGGACAATGACCGGAGTTACACTGTCAGGCCAGGGATACCCAGAGCCACCGGAAGCTGGTAGAGGTAAGGAAGAATTCTTCCTTCCGTAGAGCGAGACTTTAGAGAAATCATGACCCATTTGACATCTTAACTCCATAATTATGGGCTCCAAAATTGTGAAAGGATAAGTTTTTATTGTTTGTTTCTTCCCAGTTTGTGGTTATTTGTTATGATAGCCCTTTGAAACTAATATACAGCCATAAATAAATGAGGAAACCATTTCAAAATATAAAATCTCTGGAAATTGTGCTAAGAATAAAAAATGAAGAAATATTTATTTTTAAAAATTACTGAGGCCCTGGCTGATGTAGCTCAGTGGATTGAGTGCGGGCCAGTGAACCAAACAACCAGGGTTTGATTCCCAGTCAGGGCACATGCCTGGGTTGCAGGCCAGTTCCCAGCAGGGGATGCATAAGTGGTAACCATACATTGATGTTTCTCTCCCACTCTTTCTCCTTCCCTTCTCCTCTCTCTAAAAATAAATAAGTAAAATATTTAAAAATTACTAAGTATAGGTGATAAAAGAAGATTCTGTAGCCCTTGAGCTATGCATGACCTGCTTCTACTCCCATCCCTAGGTCTGTTTTTACATAATTCATTTTTTAAGTGTAGCTGGTATACTACCTTATATTGATTGTATTACTTTAAGATGTACAATATAGTGATTCAACATTTTTATGCCTTACAGTCAGATCACTCCCCTAATTTTCGTCACCACGCGTCACCATGTCACCTTGTCACAATGTTATTGACCGTATTTCCCTTTGCCTTTTCAGCCACTTCCCCACTTTTTCCCTTCCAGTAGCTGACCATTTGGCCTCTGTTTCTCTGAGTCTGTCCTTTGTTTTTTAAATTATGTTTGTTTATTTTATATTCAACATATAAGTGAGACCATACGGTATTTGTCTTTCTCTGCTTGATTTATTTGACTTAGCATAATACTCGCTATATCCATCCATGTTGTCATAAATGGTAAGATTTCATTTTTAGGTCTTTTTGGTTGAAGCTTCACTGGGGGTGTTTGTGGTTAAGAGGCTGTGTCTCCTTATCTTTTCAGCCTGTCAGTCAAGAGATACACACAAGGATTACATTACAGACTCTGATAAATCTACCACTCACATGAATCTGCTACCACATATACATTATCTTCAAAATCTGTGTACATGACACAAGTAAAAATAGCTATTTAGTACAAAAGAAAGTGGGCGAGTATTTTGACTATCAGATTTTGCAAATAAAAAGGTGTTGAGAGATGAAAGAGATGAGAACATTTAAGAGATGATGTGAGATATCTAAAAATTGAACAAGTAACAAGTGCTGGTTGTACTCAGATATAGATTCTGGAAATATCGAATTTTTATTCTTGAGATTAGTGTTCATTATTTGAATAATTACTGTTCTAGGACTTTGCTTATTAAGCTAGTGGCACCCTTAAGAAAGAAGTGATTTTATGTAATTTAAAATACAATCCCAAAGTGCTGCAACACTAATATTGCACCCTGTGTAATCTCACTTTAAGTGTGTCTTTTAAGTATTCTAAACTAACTCTTTCATTATGTGCCAAATTACAATTGATTCTTAAAGTGGTAAGCTTTTTTGTTTTTTCTAATTTGTAGTTCATTCTACCTATAAAGTATAATATAAAACCCATTTCCTTTTATTACTATCATTTGTCAAAAAGCCAAGTCTAGGAAATAGAGGGACTGAATAATCAAAAAAGGACCCTGTTACAGAGAAAAGAGGTGGGGAGGGTGCACTGGGGACAGCATGACCAACTTTGGCCAGCTGAAAGCAGCAAAATCAATGTGGAAAGGGGAAGGGGAAAGGGAAGGGGTTCTCAGAACAGTATTAAGGCACAGAGAGAAATAGAGTGAAAATAGTGTCAAAGACATTATTTTTTTATATTTGATTCATTATACTATTATAGTTGTTCTGATATTTCTCTTTTTGCCCTCCCCCCACCCAGCACCCCCTGGTCACTCAGGCAATACTCCCACCATTGTTCATGTCCATGGGTCATGGGTACAAGTTTTTTGGCTACTCCATTTCCTGTACTGTACTTTACATTGCCATGGCTATTCTGTAACTACCTATTTGTACTTCTTAATCCCCTCACCTCTTCACTCATTTCCTCAAATCCCCCTACCACCTGGCAACCATCAAAATATTCTCTGTATAGAGATTATGTCTCTGTTCTTCTTGTTTGCTTAGTTTGTTTTTTAAGTTCAATAGTTGATAGATTTGTATTTTTTGCCATTCTATTGTTCATAGTTTTGATCTTCTTTTTCTTAAATACATCCCTCTAACACTTCATATAATAATGGCTTGGTGATGATGAACTCCTTTAGTTTTTTCTTTCTGGGAAGATCCTTATCTGCCCTTCAGTTCTAAAGGGTATCTTTGCTGGGTAAAGCAAGGTTGTCTGCAAGTCTCTGCTTTTCATGACTGAACATTTCTTGCCAATCCCTTCTAGCCTGCAGTTTCTGTTGAAAAATCAGCTGATAGCCTCATGGGAACTCCCCTGTGGCTAACTAACTTCTTTTCTCTTGCTGCTTTTAAGATTCTCTCTTTACCTTTAAACTTCGGCATTTTAATTATGATGTGTCTTGAAGTGGTGTGTTGCAACGGATCAAGGCTGGGCAGATCCAGTCTTGCCTCTGGTAAATGGAAGAAAATGTGTGGAGCCGTGGGGATGCTGGACATGTCTTTATTCACGAGTGGGCAACTACAAATGTAACAAGCTGCACTCCTCTCTAGTGAGAAGCCCCTACCTGTTTAAATACTACAGGGGAACAAAGCAAGCAAAATGCTAGAAAATTACATAACAAAATTCTGAGCATGTGAGCCCACTTCATGTAATGGAGACAGTTTATCAGACCCAGTGTGAAAGCTATGAGAACACTGGTTATCAGGACCCTCTAAGGCTATGGGACCACTGCTCCCCTTAGTTACCCAGACACCTGGGTGAGGAAGCCAGACTGCCTCCACTTACCTACAAGTGGGCTCCTTGTATCCATCTTGTTTGGGACTCTCTGTGCTTCATGGACTTGCATGTCTATGTCCTTCACTAAATTAGGGAAGTTTTCTTTCATTATTATTTTTAAAGATTTCCAAATTCTTGATCTTTCTCTTTCTCTTCTGGATTCCCTTTGATGTGAAAATTGGACACCTCTTGAAGGTGTCCCCAAAGCTGCTTATACTATCCTCAGTTTTTGGATTCTTTTTTCTTCTCATTGTTCTGATTGTTTGATTTTGCTTCCTTATTGTAGGATCAGTGGAGGCAGTCTGGCTTCCTCACCCAGGTATCTGGGTAACTAAGGGAAGAAGTGTTCCCATAGCCTTGGAGGGGTCTGATAAGCAGTGTTCTCATAGCCTTGAGACCGGGTCCAGTAAACTGCTCCCATAACATGAAGTGGACTTGAATTTTCAGAATCATGCTATATTACATAATTTTCTGACTAGGAGCTGGCTTTGTTTGCCTCTAGTATGTAAGCAGATAGGGACTCCCTGCTGGGTGCCAGGAAGCAAGGGCCACAACGTGTGCCACACAGAGACATGCAGGGGGACATGCGGCTTACAGTGTGTGTGGCTCACCCACTCATGAATAAAGGCATGTCCGACATCCCAATGGCTCTGTCAATATTCTTCTGTCTGCGAATACCATAAACCTGTCAGGCCTTGACCAGTCACAGCACACTTATCTTCCATATCATTGATTTGATTGTTGGCTTAATCTACACTACTGTTGTTTCCCTGAAAATTGTTCTTTATTTTAATTAGTGTAAGCTTAGTTTCTAACTGGATCTTTTTTATGCTGTTGAAGTCCTCACTAAGTTCTTTGAGCATCCTAATAACCAGCATTTTGAACGCTGAGTCTGATAGATTGCTTATCTCTATTTTATTTAGTACATTTTCTGGAATCTCCTTATTTTGGCAGCCTCCCTGTGTTTGTTTCTATGTATTAGGTAGAGCTGCTTTGACTCTGTCTTGGTAGTGTGCCTTAATATAGTAGGTGTCCTGTAGGGTCCAGTGGCACAGCCTCCCCTATCACCCAAGCTGGGTGCACAAGGTACATCCTTAGTGTGGATTGAGTGTACCTTCTTCTTGTATTTGAGTCTTGGTTGCTTTTGGGAGATCAATGGGAAAGATTTACCCAGGCCAGTCAGCTGCAAGATTGGCTGTGACCACTTATTAGCACCCTCTGCCTTCCATGGAAGATTAGCTGTGCAGGGGCCAGGGTGGTGGTGCTCCCATGTTACCTGTAGCTGTTCACTGGGTGTGTAGGCCCTGGGATTTCCCAGGTGGTGCAGGGTAAGGTCAGCCCCTACCTGTGTTTTGCCCATGGCTACTTTGCCTGAGTTATAAAGCAATCTGAGATGGCTGCTACTTGTGCTGAGTGTAGAGATTCCCGGGTGAAACCAAGCTGTGAATCTCAGCTGGCTGCTGCTAGTGCTGGGCCTGGGGCTCACTGAGGCCAGCTATTGTTTGTTTGATAGGGTTTAGAAAGTTGTGAAGCCTTGAGTCAGTCCCAGCCATTCAGATGGAAAAGCAGTTTGGGAGGGCCTATTAATTGGGTGGGGCGGAGTTCCTGGGGATTTCCTAGGCTAGTCAAAACAGTGTTAGCCAGGTTAATGGCATCTCAGATGTGGCACCAACTTGCTGGCTCTGTGTGGGGAGGGTTTAGAAAAGGGACAATGCCTTGATGCCAGACACTTCAGTCTCTCCCTGTATAACACTGGTGCATTTCAAGCTGCTACCCCAGTGCTGGAGCTCAGAAGCAGTGTGTCTGGGTAGGTGAGTCCATAGTAGGTTCTTTAAGAGGAAGTGCCTGGGGCTACAACACTTTTTCCTCCCCAACGGTTTTTGCAGCCAGAATTTTGGGGGATATATCTTCCTGACACTGAAACTCTGGTCTGGGGGGTCTAGTTTGGGGCTGGAATTCCTTGCTCCCTAAATATCCCTCCTGAGTTTTTATCCACCACACATGTGTGAGGAACCAGCCCATTCCTACCAGTCTGCACCCCTCCTACCAGTCTGGATGGATGTGGTTGTTCAATAGCAGTAAGACTATCATTCAACTTGATTTCTAATGGTTCTGAGTGATGATTGTTTTACATTTTAGTTGTAATTTTGATGTGGTTGTGCAAAGAGGCAAGTCATGCCGCCTACACTACCATCCTGACTAGAAGTTATCTAAAGATATTATTATGTTATAAATTTCTATATAGATTTTTATGAAAATATTAACTAATTTGTGTATACCACTAATTAATTAAAACCAACAATAATTTTACATTTCCCTCTTTTATTCAAAGGGCAAAATGTTATTTGTCTAAGCTGTTATAAAAATTTCAGTATATTTATACTTCTCTCTCCACAATAATCTTACCAATAAACTTTTAAAAACCCACCGTCTGAAAACACATGTACATTAGTAATGTGAAATTTTAAATATTTGGCAGACCTTCCACATCTTATTTATTTATTTAAATTATTGTATTTATTTATTTTTAGAGAGAAGGGAAGGGAAGGAGAAAGAGAGGGAGAGAAACATCAATGTGTGGTTGCCTCTCATGTGTCCTCTACTGGGGAACTGGCCTGCAGCCCAGGCATGTGCCCGACTGGGAATGGAACCAGTGACCCTGTGCTTCACAGGCCTGTGCTCAATCCACTGAGCTACTCCAGCTAGGGCCTCCACATTTTATTTAAAGAGAGAAGATTATGTTGGGCTCTAGTAATTGTCAATTTTATTATATCTAGCAAACATCTTTACTGACTGCAAAGCAATATATGTCATGGACCTGAATGGACAAAAAGACCTTTCTTGTTCATTTACCTTGCACTTTATTTTATCTATTTGCTTTGTCATTATTCTTGGAAATGCCATCAACTAGTACCTTTACTTGCAAGTCATTCTTTAGTTGTTTTCAAATTAAAAAAAATTACTAGTGCCTCACAGAAGGCCATTTTTAGCTATTTCTTATAAATTTATTAAATGCCCCGGCTGGTATGGCATAGTAGACTTAGTGCAGGCCTACAAACCAAAATGTTGCTGGTTTGATTCCCAGTCAGGGTACATGCCTGCATTGTGGGCCAGGTCCCCAGTTGGGGGTGTGCAAGAAGTAACAGATGGATGTTTCTCTCCCTCTCTTTCTCCCTCCCTTTCCTTCTCCCTAAAATATATATAAATAAAATCTTTTAAAAATAATTAAATATAGTTGGAGCGACTTTACCTTTAATGAATTGTGTTTCCACCTCAAATACCAATCGGAAAATAATATATGAGGTTGGCAATAATGAACAAAATCCACGAGAAGAAAGAACATGAACTATTCACTGATGTGCCTGCCCCCAGCATCTAGAAAGTTCCTATTACATATTACATACATCCTGAATAAACTCTAATCATAATTTCCACAACAAAAGTTACAATAATCTGAATCATTGTCACAGTGCTACAGGGATATAAACACTGTGAAATTTGGGCTTGATTGATAAACGGAGAGCCAACAAACATGTAAGGATTTGGAGATTAAAACTACATCCTTGCAGTTTTTTCAAATATAAAGTTCAACAATAACAAAATTTTTACATTTCTATCCTAGTGCTTATATAAATAAAATTCTTTAAAGGCTATTCTACAGAATACTAAATAGAATACTAAAGAGAGCTGAGGAATTCTTGTGGCAGGTGGGTGGGTGAGGATGTGTTTCATTAATTAAAATATTTTTGTGAATTATGTATATAAAGTAACCACTGGATATTTCTTCATACATTTATTGGGGATATTAATTTTCCTTTTATGTGAAGTGCCTATTGCCCACTTTTGTCCATTAAAAAAACTTTTCAAACTTTGGAATATTTTTATATTTACATAAAAATTAAGGTAGTATAGAGAGTTCTCATACAACCATTATCTCCTATTATTAACATCTTACATTAGAATGTACTTTTGTTATAATTAATGAAGCAATACTGATACATTATTATTAAGCGGAGTGAAACTTTATTCTAATAACATTACTTTTAAAAATCGAATGTCCTTTTACTGTTTCGACATCCCATTCAGGGTAATTTATTCCATTTAGTTGTGCCATGTCTTTTTAGGCTCCTCTTGGCTGTGACAGTGTCTCAGATCTTGAGAGAAATATCCCAAGTTTAAACTAGCTGTCATGGGCAATGTCTGACAACATTGAGGCCATGGCAAATTATATTTTTATAGTGATATCCTTTACATCAGTCAGATCACTGTATCCAAAGCATAAAACACTTTGAGGCTGAAGAAGAGAGAACAGACTTTGACATTAGCCCACTATCAGGTACGTGGTTTGCACGCCTTATGCCTTCTTTCCAGTGAGCTGATTGCTCCTTTGCTGTGCAGGGCCTTTTTATTGTTTAACGTAGTTTCACTTTTGTTTTTTGTGCTTTGGTATCATACCCGTGAAATCACAGCCAAGTCCAATGTTATGAAGCCTTCCCCTTATATTTTCTTCCAGGAGCTTTAAAGTTTCAGGTCTTTTAATACTTTATTCATTTTGAGTTAATTTTTGTTCTATGGTATAAGACAGCAGTCCAGTCTCATTCCATTTTTATCAAAACCATTTGTTGAAGACACTGCCCTTTCCCTGCTGTGTATTCTTGTCACCCTTGCTGAAGCTCATTTGGCTGTATATGTATGGGTTTATTTGGGGACTCAATTTTGTTTCATTTGTATATACAGATATACCTTGTTTCACTGAGCTACACTTTATTATGCTTTATAGACTTTGCACTTTTTTTTTTTTTTTACTAATTGAAGGCAAGAACCTTAAGCAGAAGAAAGACTGTGACTCACTTTATGTGGTGGTCTGGAATGCAACCCACAATACCTCCAGGGTATGCCTGTGTGTCTTCGTTCTGTACTGTTTGGGTTACCATATCTCGTCATACAGTTTGAAGTTGGGAAGTATGATGTTTCTAGTAGAAGTCATGTTGTGTTCTTATTACTGTATTAAAAAACAATGATAGAGGTGAATAAACTAAAAATTGAAGGCAGATTTTTATTTTATTCAAAGTAAGACTTTGTAAGGATTGATAGCTCAGAAGGAAAAGGTTGAGATGGAACTGAGAATGGACAAGTGGTAATATTTTGAAAAATAGTTTACAAAACTCAGACATGATGAACTAGGAAGTGTAGCTGAGAGGCACTGGATAGAGTGAGACCCTACAAGTGGAAAATTCAGAATAATAAAACCATTTTAAGGAAATAAATGAGTGGAGGACATGAGAAAATAAAGGATAAAAATCAAAGAGCAGAATTTTAAAATTTCTTAACAGATTTCTAATATCATTTTCTCCACTTAAGACAGAGTAGATAGAGTATTTACTTAAGTGGAATAAATGTTTTTAAAGCTATAAATCAAATAATTATGAGTTTTGGAATTGAGAAAAATCACAATACTCTGGGTCAAGTATGCAGTATATACATTATGTGTACATATAATATATATGCATCTATATATACCTATACATGCAATGCTCTGTATTTAATATTGTTATTAAGACAAAACCATTAAAATAAATAATTGAGGACATATAAAATATAAATGAAACATTACATTCTTATGTAAATAGAAAAATTGAAATATAAAAATATATTTTTCCAGCCTCTCTAACTAAGGAACACAAAGACATTGCATGCTCAATAATCATACAAATGACAAATATTGACATGAATATAGTATCATTTTTTACACATGCTTTCTGGGTGACTCTAGCTGTTTAATGTAAGAAAGACAATATTGGAGTTGGAGTAAGAATATCAGGGTTTCGACTTTAAGTTTTCTAGTAAGTGATAAAGTTATCTCTGTGAACTCTGGTTCAAATCTTTAAAATAAGTATGGTCGCCCTGGCCAGATATCTCAGTTGGTTACAGTGTTGTACTCTTCATCAAAGTGTTGGGAGTTCATTTCCCAGTGAGGGCACACGCCTAAGCCGTGGGTTTGATCCCCCACTGGGGCATATGCGAGAGGCAGCTGGTCCATGTTTCTCACATTGCTGTTTCTCTCTCTTTCCCACTCTCTAAATCAATACACACATATCTCTCCTCAGGTGAAGATTAGAATAAATAAATAAGCACGGTAAACGGAAATGTTTCATGCTGAAGCTTTGCGTTGTCTAGTGGTCTTTATCATGTCAGCAACTGCCACGGTATACAATATGAATTTAAAAATTTTCAAAATTAGTTTATACCTATTGAATTTATATTGATCACTCTCTGAATGGATAAGTGAAAAATTAGAAAAAATATAAGACAATACAGGTATTTTCTACATTCACATAAAGTTGATACTTATAAATACACAAAAATTAAAACATATATTACAAGTGCTCTGTATTTAAGTTACTTCAAAATAAAATTATTCTCAAAATATTATAATTTGGGAGTTACTTAAATGTTCAATGTAAGTAATAAGCCCATTTTGTTGGCACCAACTGTATGCAGCTTGACCTTACTCTTCTTGTGTGGCTGAAGCACAGTGCTCAGTGGCTTTATTTTCAGTCAGTGTACATAGTAGTCAGTGTCTTACGTCTACTGCAGTTCTGACTCTCAGGCCACCTCAGAGTCTCTCACGACCCCCCACAGGTGCATTTTGTTGTCAACCCACATTTTTTAAAAGAAGTAGGTGTAATGTTGAGGTTAGGTTTCAAGAATGGAGTAAATATTTCTATTTTCTCACTATTTGGTAATTAAAAAAGAAGAAATTCTTACCATTTGCAACAGCATGCATGGACCTACAGACCATCATGCTCAGTGAAATAAGCCAGTTGGAGAAAGGCAAATGCCCCATGATCTCCCTTATAGGTGGAATGTAATGAAAAAAATTAACTGACAAAAGAAATAGAAATAGAAGCATAGATACATAGGACAGACTTACAGCTGTCAGAAAGGAGGGGGATGGGGGCACTGGATGAAAGATGGTGAAAGGATTAGCCAAAGAACATATATGTAAAACTCATAGACACAGCCAAGAGTGTGGGGATGGCCAGAGGTAAGGGTCATTGGGAGCTGGGTAGAGGTGGGCAAAGTGGGTGAAGACGGGGACATCTGTAATAATGTCAACAATAAAAACAAAGTTAAGAAATTAAATACACACACACAAAAGCCACAAGTCAATTAAAAAGCTAAAATTTCAGTGGCTTCTAAAATTCTCATCAAAACAGTTTATTGAAAAAAATCAAAAAGATTTTGTCAAAAAAGCCATATCAAACATGTTTGTGCTTGATGCATGTTTGTAACCCCTAGATGATACCTAGCTTTATTCTAAGTATTTGTTTTCTGAAAAGATGAAACCATTCAGACAGAAAAAAATTAGATGCAGCAGGCGAATATGAACAGGTAAGGAAGAGGTCAGGACCAAGTTGATGTTGCTGTGTGTGCCGCGCTTACCTGAGATTCAGTAGAAACTGCCTCAGGCAGTTTGACGACTCTCTTGCATTATAGTGAACAAAAGCATTCTAGTGGCGGGGGGGAAGAGTAAGGAGCTAACAGAAAAAATGTACTACAACAAAATAAATGGACGTGACACTAAGAAAATATTTATTTGCAAAATTTAACAGGTGGGAGCAGAAAGTCCACCATCTGTTTCTCATCCAACTAATTTTTACTATTAATGTCGTTAATCCATAAAAAAATTTTAGTAAAACAGTGAATGACGATATGCTGATATGAGACAGAGCTGCTATAAATTTGGTGTGAGGATAGATAAATGTACTTTTCTTGTATTTCTCGTAATTTTAGGTGTGGTTCATATTGAAAATGAGAAAAATATTAACGGCACTCACAAACTGCCAAGAAATATTTTACATAGGACAGTTTTGGCTTCCTGGGCAGAAATTTTAATCATTAGAATTGCTATTCCTTTACTGGCCTTTAGGTTAGAAGACCATAAACTGTTATTCACCTCCCATCTTGTGTTCACTGAAAATAAAAGGAAAGAGACAGGCAGGAAAACAGGGAGGGAGAGAGAGAGAGAGGGAGCAGGATAAGCACCGTTGAGATACATCACATGCCCTCATGATTTCCTTTTATTGCTATTTCTTTTTGTGAAAGAACAGTTAATACAACAATTCCTTACTTTGGGCATTTTTCAATGTATAAAATACACTTAACAAAAATGAGATTAAAATATGATATAAGTATGGCAAAGTCCTTTAGATAATAAACTTTGCTTTCTTCTTTTTTATGTACCTCAAATATATTCCCAAAGAATAGTATTTGAGGCAGTTATGTAACTGATAAGCATGTTAAGATAGTTAGCTGAATTATTAAATGTAAAAATAGTATACATAAGATACAGATTAAAAATTGAGTTGAAAGGTGGTCATTTAGAATCAGTTTATACTTTTATGCAGTTACATAAATTTTATACTTGTCTTAACTGTTTTAAAAATATGGCACCTCATAATAATTTTACATTATATCTTATGATCTCTAAATGCTTTTATATTCTTTCAAGGACATTGTCTTCTCTTTTCAGTTGTTTGAAGTACTTTTTCTTAATGCGCCAATTTACATGTTATAGTTTCATTCAATCTCATAATGCTTGTAATTTTCTGATTTTTTTGTTTAGTTTTTATTTCATAATAATAAACTCACCTCTGCCATCCAGCTTGACCTGGAAAAGATAAGGAAAATAAGGGTTAACTGCAGGGAGAGCATGAAGACTGTAGAAAATTCAGAGCAGATGCGGGTGAAAGGATGCTCTCCTGAGCTACAGAAGCCATAGTTTGGTGATTAAGATAAAACACAGGCCAGATTTATTAGAGTTGTCCACAGTCAGCAATGGTGATCTTCTTGCTGGTCTTGCCACTACTAAACCCACAGCACCCATGGCTACCACAATATCCATGCTGTCTTTCACCTTTCCAAAGACTGCATGCTTGCTGTCCAACCAGTCAGTCTTGGCAGTGACCATGAAAAGCTGGGAACTGATTGTGTTGGGTACAGCATTTGACATGGACAAATTGCTAGGACCTGTATGCTTCAGGATGAAATTCTCATCATCAAATTTCTCCCCATAGATGGTCTTACTGCCTGTACCATTATGGCTTGTGAAGTCACCACCCTGGCATATAAATCCTGGAAAAATTCAGGGAAAGCAGGAACCTTTATAACTATGTTTTTCTTCCCTGTGCACAGACCTTGAAATGTTTCTGTTGCCTCTAGAACTTTGTCTGCAAACAGCTGAAAGGCTACATGGTCCCATAGGGAATGCAGTAAGGTTGACCAAGGCTGGCACATATTTTCCAGTTTTTAAAGAAGCTGAAGCCAAATGTCATAAGATAGTGGCTAGAAGTTATTATTATTTAAAGTGCTTTGACCATCCAATATTCAATATAATTTTAGCATATTTTTATTATGTTTTAGAAATAAAAAGAACTAGTAGTATGGGAATGTTAATTATGTAATTATTCTACTAATATAATTTTTAAAAAACGTAGAGAGTGATGGAAACCAAAGACTTTCAGCAAAAAACTGACTTCAAGTTTTAGAATGAGCAGGTGCAAAATAAGCAGAATGCTTATAAACACAATAATGGCTCACATGTTAATAAGAAGGATTGGAGACCCTCATGGCCAGGCCTCTCATCATCAAAAACATAATCACTTCAAAGAATTATTATCATTTTTCCTCCCACATTAACTATTCATTGGGGTTATTTTTTTAAGTAAAATAATGTAACTAATTTTTTTTAAAAAGAACTGTTTAATTTTTTGTTTCTCCCCTTTATTGAATGATTAAAGTGAAATATTTTAAATAGGGTTGCAGATTGGAATTGTGATCTTATTTACAAAAGATCTAGATTGTCAGACACAGAAGCAGTATGAACAGACATGCATATATATTTGGATAAACTTACCCAACATCTATCAGAGCTGAGATGACTTAAATCTGCAATGTTGAGATATATATATAGCAATATATTCAATTATTCTAGCATTTTATAGGTCATATATATATATACATATATATATATATACACACACATATCTGTGTGTATGGCAATGTTTTTAATTATTCTAGCATTTATATGGGCTCACTATTTGTATTACATACATTAATTAAATGGGTACATGTTCATAGCATTTTTCATCAATCAAAATTTTAAACAAAATTAGGAAAACAGTGAAAACATGGTCATTTATTTTAAAGTCAAGATATTTTTAGGAATATTTATAAAATGCTTACTATTGTTATTAGAGCCTAGACTGTTAGCCCCATAAAAGTAGCAAGGAAAAGGAGAGTCAATTCTACACAAATAGAAAAATCAATGAAGTCTACTCTATGTATGTCAGAATAATGAGAAAATCTCTATTCTAAAACAGAATATATTGCATTCTGGGAATTTGCAGTTTTTCTTGACTATATTTATGCTATTTTGACTAAGTCCACATGAACATATGTTGTATATATACTCCAAATTTATAGTAGAATGAAAATGGCAATTGAGTAAATTTAACTGAGAAGAAAAAAACAAAAGAACACTAGTAAAATAGTCCCCCACTTTTTCAGTTAATAATGGTTTATTTACCAAAATTTATTTATTTATTTATTTATTTAATTAATTTCAGAGAGGGAGCGAGAGAAAGAAACCTTGATCAATTTCCTTCCACATGCACCCCAATGGGAGACCAAACCACAACCTAGGCATGTGCCCTGGTCAGAAATCGAACCCATGACCTTTTGGTTTATTGGACGATGCCCAACCCACTAAGCCACACCAGCCAGGACACCAATATTTGTTATTAATCACAAGTTTCTTCGGTTGTATATGTATATTAATTGGAGAAGAAAAAACTCCTTTGTAATTAATTGAAAATTTTGAATGAGCTTTCTTTGTGTGTAGATGAGCAAAATGATTTCAATCTTAAGAAAACTGATTTCAGCACTGCCTTTGCCATCATATCCTATCATATGTTTTCAGAGAATCTGAAAAGTGGTGATCTGAATGTTTCTACTGGAAGTTGGATTGTCAAACAATCCAACTGGTTGACCCATTTTATCTACAGAGCTTGATTCAGTAGTGAAGGTTAAATGCACTGACTTTACCTGCCATCTCAGTGGTTGTATCCAACTCATTTGGGTAGGAAAACCTGAGCTCCACGGGGAAGCTGAATCTCCTAGCAACAACCATCAGCTCAATCCTGGGTTCGGAATGTGGGATTTGAAAAGCCTCACTGTCTTTGTAAGGATGTCTCTCCTCCATCAGAAAATGCTTCACCGTAAGTCCAGTTCAGGTCAGGCCCACAGGGAGTCATTTGCTGCATCCTTTGAAATCTTACATGTTTCTCATTCTCTCTCAGACCTCACCTCTATTCCCAGCTTCATGTTGTTGTAGAGAAGCTATGCTCTGTGCCCAGAGATATCTCAATTTTAAAAATGTATGCATTTTTATTTACAATATTATAAAAATGTCATAATTTTGAAGTACTCTTAAAATAAAGTCAGATGATGTGAGAGATGGGGGGAAGAGAGCAAGAGGACGAGAAAGAGAAGAAGGAAAGGGGAGAAGAGAATAGGGAGAATGGAAAGAGAATGGGGTGTAAGGGAAGAAATAAAGGAATAAACAAAGGAACCAATGGGAACTAAGGTAAGAGGAAGAAAAACAAAATTAACATTACTTTACTTTAGTATGTTATAGTCACTGTGTAACAGGGCGCAGCAAAGAGGGGGCCCCCAAAATGGTTTTGGAATGGGGTCCAGAACTCAAGGTGTCCAGGAAATATTCAAAAGACATATAAGATGTCCTCATCTCTTCCCCACTGCCCCCCCCTTCTGCCACAGGTGTCATTTGGGGGAAGGGACAAATGGAGCAGGGCCATTGAGAGCTGTTTTGTATAGCAACAGTTTCCCAGCTAATCTCTGGTATGGTCATTTAACATATCTATAACCTTTAACTAGTTTCAAAGATATGTTAAATAGCTGTGGCCCTGCTTTGAGCCAGGGAGAAGGGAGTGACTTCCACTCAGAATGTAATTGGGAGGCAACTCCCCCTGTTACAGCGCCTGCATGAGAGCTTGGAGTTGATTGGCTCCACGCCATGTGGCCACACCTGCCCAGACTCCCTGTGGCAGCCCAGTAAAGCTGGGAGGAAATGGGAGTTCTGGCAGGTGTAACTGATTGTAGGAGGAGTCGGAAATGGGGCTGCAAAGGAGGACCCGCTAGAGGATTTAAACGCAGCTGTGGCAGCCATTGAAGGGAGAGTAACACAGTTTTGGCAGACTAAGGACCTCCTCTTGGCTATGTAAGAAGAAGGAGAACCACGTGCTCTTGGCCAGAATGGGGCCTGCAGCCACTCGAGAATCACCATGTAGCTTTAGCAAAGAGTACCATGTGGCTTTGCCAGAATGGGGACCCCTGAAGCAAGGTGAAGAAGAGAGCCGTGCACTTTTGGCAGAATGCAGACCCATGCAGATTTGGTAGAAGAGGTCCACATGGCTTTGGGGTGCTCCCTTTGGCCACATGGCCTGGGAAGCAGGAGAGACTTTGCTTGGAAAATGGGTACAAAGAACTCTTGCCAGTAGGCCATGAGAAGGTGCCACATGGCTTTGGAGTAATTAGAGATCCTGCTTGGATGGTAACCCACCAGACGATGGCAGCGGTCTGAAACCCTGCTTCTTTTCTAGAGTTATGGTACCCCGAATTAGGGCAGGGGCAGAAGGAAGTGCTGTGCGCATCTGTGGTTATCTTAAAGGACTTTGATATATTAATGGGGACATTGGGTCACTACTTTAAATCTGTGTATAGCTTTAAATAAACCCTTCCTTTCCTTTTTACAAATCTCTGGCATTGAGAGATGTCTTTCCTCTGGCGGAAGACAAATGAGACCAGTAGGTATTAGTATACCCTCCTTGGGAGGGCTCCTATTGTTCTGTAACAGTTTTTGGCATCCCTGGGTGGGCCAAAGATTGTCCCCCACCTTGGACCTGTGTTCTGTAACAACTGTAGTAGGCAACTTCACTTATATATGAAATTCAATCTTTACAACTTCCTTGTGAGATAACTATTTTCCATGTAATAGAACTGAGTTCTCTACCTGGTTAGAATCTGAATAATTTTATACTGAATAATTCAACACAGGAAGTGAGCCATCCTCATTGTGAAAACTACACAGCAAGTCTTTTTTACTCTTGGTTAAGGTTTTCCACTACCCTAGCATTATGATATATAGCCACCTGCTTGGCAATTACAAAGCTAAAGTTTTCTCTCTACCATTTATATCACCCTTATGTCATTTCTAGGTGTAACTTGCACAGTACCAGGTCAACATTTGAGGAATCTATATGGTACCTTAAATGAGTGATTTCACTTGTCTAATCAATATTCCAACCCTGTGAGTATTTAATAGTGAGACACAGAAGACAACAACATTGATATGCAGCCTTCTTTCCTAGACAGATTTTCTGTCTAAACTGTATGTCCAATAATTCTGAAAGGAAGGTAGAGGGAAATTATACATTGTGTGATCAGGAGAACAATAGAGAAATCAAATCTCTCCTCTGGGAGAGAACCAGCTCAAAATTCTGTACACCTGTCCTTAAGAACACAATGTACTCTGCTGTATTGTTTCAGGACTGAGAGCTCTGATTAGTTCCTAGAGAATTCTGAGGAAAAACAAAATGATTAATAATCTTACTGTTAAAAACAGCATTGCAAAATAAATCAAATTTGTGAGATGTAGAAAATTCATCAACAGTGTCGGGGACTAAATGGTAATTGAAATGCAATTAAAATTATGAAGTAAAGAAATTAAAAAGTTCTTGAAAAATAAAATTAAGAAAATAAAAATTTTAGAACAGTGATGTTTCATAATGGGAAATTAACAATGGACCCCTCCCCCTGCACACACACAGCCTATCACTACATCCAGTTTATTGTGTTTGCATATGTTAATGAGGAAGAAAAAAATAGCAATGTATGTGAATGGTAAAAAGTGAATTTAAAGGGTATTCTTTTTGTCAAAATTAACAATGTGTTCTGTATCTGCTTCAGTTGACGTAACTGGCCGCTTACTCCCTCTAAAAACATATTTTCCTGTGGCTTTGAAATACTTCTTTCTTCTAGTTTCTTTTCAGTTTTTCTAGCTGGTTTCTCTTGATCTCCTTAACCCTAAACATTGATATGCTTCAAAGTTCGGATGCAGCATCCCATGAACCGTTTTTTCTCTGCCTACATATAATCATCAGCTGAGCCTTTAATTTAGACATCATCTTTAAGATAATGATTTGCAAGCTTATATCACCAATCAAAACCTTTTTCTTTCGTTTTATAGATCTAGTGACTACTTGATACATCCACCTGGATGTCTAATTGGCATCTCAAAACTCATTTGTCTAAAACTGGACTGCTGATGTGTCTTTCCTCACATTAAATCAATGTTACCCGAAACCTTCTATTCATCAAGTTGTACTCCAGCTTTCCATTTTCTCAGGCTTTAAATTCATTCTTGACATCTTCATCTTAAAACCCAGACCTAATCCATCAATAAATCCTTTTTGTGCTACCTTCAAATTACATCCGTAATCCTACGGCTTTTTAGCACCTCAGACAAACCATCATCACCTTTTAGTTGGACTGTTGACACACCTTCTGGCTGGTGTCTGTTCTTCTATTCTTTTTCACTAACAAGCCATTCTCCATGGAAAACTGAGTGATTTCTATTTGCGATAAAAAATGCAAGCTGTGGGCCTGCTACGTATGGCCGGGTAGACTGTGCAGTTATAGGGAACAACATTTACTCATTACTCATTGTGCAATTGTGTATGTATTATGACAATGCTATCACAGATGGTCATCTGTCTTAAGAAAGTAATGTCTTTATTTTTATTTACCTTTTATTGTATTTTTTCTATTGTCCTTTATCCTCCCTATAGTCTTTTCCACTCCCACCCCTCCCCCCAGGTAATTTCCACACTGTTGTCCACATCCTCCTGTTCTCTTAATGATGGACACAAAGGAGGCATCTGAGCCAGCAGACCCCTGAGGTCATAGACTGTTCTGTCTCACAACGACCATCTGATCAGTCAGCATGAACACCCAGCAAGGCTTTTTGTGATCCGGCCACGCACTTTGTTCATCTCCTAATTTTGTCTAGCTCAGCGCTTCTAAAAAAATTAACCAGAGACATTAAAATTAAGAATAAACTGACAGTAACCAGAGGGAGGTGGGAGGGGATAATGGGGGTAAAAAGGGGAAGGGTTTTTAGGAACATGTATAAAGGACACATGGACAAAACCAAGGTGGGGTGGGATAAGGGGTGGGAGGTGGGGATGGCTGGGGTGGGGGGAGTATTGGGGACGGAATGAAGACAACTGTACTTGAACAACAAGAAAAATGTGAAAAAAGTCAGTAAAATACATAACAACAACAATAGTAATAATTTATTTACATAGGAATTGCCTAAGAGTTTTATCAAAATGCAGAACTGATTCAGTAGGTCTGCATAGGGCCTTAGTTTCTTCATTTCCAACAAACTCCCAGGTGATACCGAGAGATGATTCTGGTCTAGGGTCCCTGTTTTATCCAATCAGCTTCTTCGCTCACACTGTCCTTCCCGCCTACTTGTTGCTTCTTTTACTTGGAGCACTCTCTCTTCTAGTAGCCTCAAGCTTTACTCTCTCACCTATTTCTGTTACTGCTTTTTATTTCCCCTTCAATGAAGCCCTTACTGCCTATCTTGTTTAAATTTTAATCCTCTCTACTTCTATAATCTAATTTTATTCTTTTGATAGTCAATTTGCCCACTCATTCCGTTTTCTTTTTCCATAGTATTTTAGTATAATGTTATCATTGTATTGAATTATCCGGCCTAGAATTTGTTTTAGGTTCCTGTATCTGAGGATTGTTGCTTTTTATAAATTTCAGAAACATCTTGATCATTATGTCTTAAATATTATGATTCCCTATCTTTCCTGAACTGTTAGGATGTATATTAATCTAGATTTTCTCACATAATCTCACACTTACCTTTGTATTGCTCAGTCTTTCCTTCACACTTTCTAGTAGTTAATCTGTACTGCTTTTTTAATGATTCATCTGGGTGTTTTCTTTTCCTCATTAATTATCTTTAGTTGTGGCTAATCCTTATCAATTTAAAAAGGATGTATGTGGGTATATGTGTCTGTGTATGTGTATAATTTCTAGGAGTTCAATTTGGCTGTTATAAATGTTTTCATTTTGCCCTGGCTGGTGTGGCTCATTTGGCTGGGCATTGTCCTGTAAACTGAAGTGTCTTAGGTTTGATTCCTGGTTAAGGCATACATATGGGTTGTGGGTTCCGTCCCCAGTTGGGGCATGTGCAGGAGACAAAACCAATCACTGTTTCTCTCTCAAATCAATATTACTCTTCCTCTCTTTCTCATCCCACTCCCCTCTCTCTAGAATCAATAAAAAATAAATTTCAAAAAATGTGCACCAATCAATATTGATATATTTTATTCCAGCAAGTTCTTATATAAATATTATGTAAGAAATACATTCATTTTATAATTGTATATATAAAAATTTAAATGTGTAAATATGCATAGTTGTAATATTGACTAACTCATAGGGGTTTGTTTCGCTAAGTATTCTGTTTTTGTTTGTTCGTTTGGTATTTAGTGTGATATTTTATTTTGTAAAAATTCTCCTATGATGATTTTTTCAGCTGTTTGGTTAAACATTTTTTAGGTGAGAAGTTGCATTTGCTGACTGTAAGCTCCTAGGAGAAGCGACCAACACCACTAATTTTGACTTCAGTGTGGATGGTGGTAATCATAATGACAATAATTATTTTAAAATGTAGAAGTAATATAAATTCTGAATCAATACATTTTTAATGACTTGCATCAAGTGACAGATTCAAGACTTCGGTCTGGGACCTGTGGACAAAAATAATAATGGTAACAATTCCTTGTGTTTTAGACTCTTGGGCTCACATTCATGTTTATGACACTTTAAATGCACACAGTGAGCTTGTGAGGTGGGCACAGAAGCATTTTTAAGGCCATATTATAGTTGAGAAAAATGGAGGATGAGAAGTAAAATTTACTCAAGGACTATGAAAAAACCTTAAGTTTTCTAAATTAAAGTTAACTAAACTTGTACCTATATTACAGTATAGTATGATAGATATTTAAAAATATGGTGCTTAATCTATAATTCTATCATGAACCTTTGGTTGTGTTATAATTCTGGCAGTATTTCACCAGTCCTCCAAGCATTTTCTAGTTCTAAATCTCTCTCTCTCTTTTACTTTTTCTTAACAAACTATTTGAACTTGACCACAGAATGTCTTTAGGTGATTATGAAATTACCTGTGATTTCTAGGCCTAATTTTGTTCTGTAAACATAAATACATTTAAAATTCTAACTATAACCAAAATTATAATTTTATTAATTAAGAACAAGATAGGTGGATTGGATTAAAGCATGAGTGAGCCCTGTGTCATTTGTTCACGGTCAGAATCATACATCTGCCTTTGAACCTTTAAGAAGAGCTTTGAGAGAAACTAACAGGAAATTGTTACTGACAAAAGTGGTAGAGTTCTCAGCCAGGTTGTGGGCAGAATTCTAGGAAATGTAATAGGAAAACTGAGAACTTATTATTTCTCTCGTGCCAGTTTTGAGAGCCAGGAATCTCAGGAGTTAAGTGGTGACATCACAAGATGTTGTTATGACCAGGTATAGCAGGGAATCAAAAGAATTCAGTTCAAGGTTCAAGGTGGTGTTCTTTAACAGTGAAAAGTTTTTCTTTTTTTTTCTTTATGTTGATCCCCGTTTGTAGAATGGAGACAACCATATTTATGTTAATAACTAGAATGCAACATACTAAGCTAATCACTTTTCCTGGATGTTACTTTAATTTTTACACTGACCCTATGAAGTAAGTGTTATTATTACTCCTACTTACGAATAAGCAATGAAGGCATAGGCAGTTAGATTCTAGGAGCCAACTTGCTGGTAATAATTATTCCAGAGGCACATTGTAAGGACATACATATCATATGTAGGAAAGCAAGTGTTTCTGACATGTACCTGGTGCTTTATGACTATAAGACACTTCATCCTGAGCCTGGGCTTTGGAAAAAAAGAGAGACCTAAACTAAGTAAGAATAGTAGACCCCCTGGCTAAGATGAAATCAATCTGCTCAGCTGATTAGATAAAGTACCTGTCATCTGCCTGGTCTACCTTCTTTGAAAATTTGTCAAAGTTCAGAACAGTATTTTTATTTTAATTTTTGATGGGAACCTGCAGTGTGTGGGGCATATAGTAAACTTCTGATGAATGTTTATTATATGGACACACTATTGTGCCCTTGCTCACCTCCAAGCATGATAAGCGTGGCTTTAATACTGCAGTAGCTTTGACCTGAGCTAGCAACAGTGTTTGCATGGACTGAAGCAGATTCCAGTTCTATCAAGTGGTTGCAGTTACTACAGAAATATTCTGAACGATAAATATACTATCTATCCTGTTTGTTCAATTAATGTTAGAGTGTATTTTTATTTGCATTATTTTTCCCTCACAGAAGCTTCCTTAGTAATCATTATGAGTTCATTTATTTTAATGATAAGAAAACTGAGATCTCACAAAGGCACAGAACTTTCCCCATGCCACATAACAAATAGGATTTTAAGCATAGATTTAAACCCAGATCTTCTACTTTAAGGGCATTTTATTATTATTTTTAGGGTTTTATTTATTTATTTTTAGAGAGAGGGGAAGGGAGGGAGAAAGGAAGAGAAACATCAATATGTGGTTACCTCTCGTGTGCCCCCAACTGGGGACCTGGCCCGCACCCCAGGCATGTGCCCTGGACTGGGAACTGAACAGGCAACCCTTTGATCCACCGGCTGGCACTCAATCCACTGAGTCACACCAGCCAGGGCTAAGGGCATTTTATGATTTAATCAGCATTCCCTCTAAGGGCAATTTTGTGGCGGAGATTCCAATGTTGGGGATCAAACCTTTTTTTTTTCTTTCTCATAATTGATATATGGGCCAATAAAGCAATTCAGATAATTTTGATGAGTGGCACCTGGAAAATAAGGGGGAAAAATTGCCATGATGCCATAAATAGAATCCAATACATTTACTGGATGCAATGCCAGGTGGCATTGTAGTAGGAGTCATGAAGTGACTGGGAGAGTCTGGCCACCTCACCATCTCAGATATCTGGGCCCATGAGTAGATCACGTTACAACTTGATTTGCATTATCATAGGGTACATTATTGTAACCCTTTACTTTTAAACTGTTTGAAGACAGATTTTATATCTTGTTCTTTCCGGCATTATATATATATATATATAATATGGTGTGAAAAAAGTAGGTTTATAGTTGTCATATGCAAAATAATACAGTAATTAGTCCTGGCTGGCATAGTTCAGTGGATTGAGTGTGGGCTGTGAACCAAAGTGTCACTGGTTTGATTCCCAGTCAGGGTACATGCCTGGGTTGCAAGCCAAGTCCCCACTTGGGGACACACAAGAGGCAACCACGCATTGATGTTTCTCTCCTTCCCTTCCTCTCTCTCTAAATATAAATAAAATAAAATCTTAAAAAATAATACAATAATTAATAAATAATACAAGAATAAACTGTTTCACATACTCACCATTGTAAAACTATTTGACCCACCTTGTATGTATATATCTATAGATGTCTCTATCTTTACATTTATCATCTGTCTATCTTGCATTCCCATGTACTAGGAAGTGTGCCATATATATCCTTTTGTCTATGTCCTTTTCAACACCAGTTTGCCTAAGTGGCCCAAATCCAATGCTGCCACCTGAGCTTGAAACCCCTCAGCAGCTGCCATGGGGAACTCCCCTTGCTGCCTTCGGCGAGGGGACTTCTCTGAGATTTCTTGGTCTGTCAAAGCAGTTCTCCTTTCTGCCATCAGAGCCTGAGGAAGATGAGGGGTACTGGCACAGTCCCTCCTAAAGCTTTGTCTGGGCTGGCCTGACAAGGACCATGTGGTCACCTTGCCCTTTCTTTCTGTCTTCTCTGATTGTTTTCCCCCAAAATAGATCAGGAGAAGTAATTGCCACACTGCTTATCCCATGCGTGTGGGTGGGAGAAACTTCTGCAACACACCTCTGTTTGGCACCTGGGAGAGCAGGAAACACAGACAAGGCAGGCAGGTGTCCAGAAGCTCTTCAGATCCTCTTCTGAAGGAGCTCAGGGTGCGCAGACATTAGAGCGTTTTCGCTGCTGCTCCTGTGCCATTAGGGAGACTGTTGCCCTAGGCGGGCCAGCCCCTCCGCCTCTTTGCTATTCTCATATTGTTCAGACTATATTTCAAATAAAAATTTTTCTGGCAAATAATAATAATTATAATCTATAATCATATATATATTCAATGCATCTTATTAACTCCTGAAGTAGTTTCTTTTTTTCATTATTGAGGTATGTAATTATTCCTTACTCTGTCCCTCTCTTTTTCCTATTCTCCCTGATCTCATAACTTTCTGAAATTATTTACATGTTCATTTATTATTTGTCTCCCCTCCCCCAGAACGCTCTTCAACATGCAAGTAAGCAAGTTTTAAGTGAGTGGTGTTCTGCCTATTTTGTGCATTCCTGCACCTACATTTAAAAAGTAACATCTAGCACATTTTAGGAGATGAAAAATAGTATTTCATGAATGAGTAAATGTCTGAATGTTGCTTAAAAAGTACAGAGAACAGTATTCTAAATGAACAAAAACATTAGGGGAGTTCGGAGACAGATGAAAGCAACTATCCTCAGTTCAAAGGATGGGATTTGAACATCAAAAAATAATCTGGAAAATGCAGAGGAAAGCAAGATTTTGGAACCTTACCAATTCACTAAATCATATAATATTAAATCTGGGTATAAGCTTGTTTGAGGTTTAAAGTTAAGTTCTCTGTTTGTTTCTGTTTGCTTATTTGTTTGTAAATAAGATCTTGCTTTTAGCTTGAGAAGAACTTTATATTACACAATAAACCATATGGAGACATCAATCATCAATGATAATATTTACCAAACTGGCTCAGCACACTTTAGCGGAGCAATACTAAGCCTCTGTCATGATGAAAAGGAAATTGGAAGGAGGTCAAGTGTTACTTTTCTTTTGTACATCAATCCATGATGAAGGTTTTGGATGATTTGCTGTAAATTAATTTTTCCACATCACCGTTTCTTAAGGTTTGGATTGTTTGTTAGCTGTGAGGCTTATAATTTAAGGGACATAAAAGAAAGTTCTTTTGCAAAATGAACTTATTAAAGAAACAAAAGTTAGTTATGTTATTAAAATATTTGAAGTTGAATAATATCCTTAAAAATGCCACATTATATTAGATAATGTACATTAGAAGCATAGAGGATAGTGGTTTTCTCTAATGGTACATGAAAACTTGCTTGTAGTAAATACAATTAGGAAAATCCTGAAAATATGATAACAAGTGATACAATTGTAATTGTCACACATTTTTATTCTCAAAACTTTAATAAGCCTGCAGTGAAGGGATCATTTGATAAATGCTGAAGTTTTTAGATTCCCTCAAGTTTATAGAAACAAAATCCCATTGGACATTTCCATGATAAGTAACAGAAAAATACCTTATACTACTGTCTAGTTTTGTTACCCCCTAATGCTGTTTTCACAAAAAAAATTGATGCTGCATTGATATTTTATTTTTACTATCAGATATTATATGTGCCAGTCTAGATACAATTATAAACTGAAAAACAAATTTATGAGCCATATGTGATTTCTAAAATAACCATTACTTTTCCTAAAATGTTTCCAAAATAATTTCCAGTAATTATTGATTTTTTTATACATTAAGAATAGTTGGTGATATATTTGAAGTGTTTTCTCAGTACTACTGAGAAATAATTGATGTATGTTACTGTATAAATTTAAGGTATATAGGTTGATAATCTGATTTACATATTGTGAAGTAATTATCACAAAAAGTTCAGTTAACCTTCACCCTTCGTAGAGATTCAATAAAAAGAAAAAAGGGAGGAAAAAACAAAGGGAACACAATTCTTGTGATTAGAACTCTTAGGACGTGGTTTTTAAATAGTTTCCTGTATGTCTTATGACAGTGTTAAGTTACAGCCATCATGTTGTATTTTATATCTGGAGATGTTACCTTTCACAACCTGCCCCCAGTTTCCCCTCCCTCATGCCCCACCTCTGATGACCACATATCTCGTGTCTTTATGAGTTTAGTGGCTTTTGGTTTATTTATTATTTTTTAAGATCGCACATACAAGTGAGATCTTACATTAGTTGTCTTTCTCTCCCTGACTCATTTCACTTAGCATAATGCTTCAGGTTTCATCCCTGTCATTGTAAATGGAAGGATTTTCTCATTTATTATGGCTGGTAATTATATGAGGTCTGTCTAGAAAGTTTCCAGCCATGTCATATGAGAAATAGATACATTAATTGAAGAAAATACAAGATACAGGAACTATTGTACACAGGACAATGTCATCTCAGTCACCTTCACAGTAGGCGCATTGGGACCTCACACGGTTCTTCCAAACACCATCAGCTGCCCCATCGTTTTTTTCTGAATCTCATTAAGGGTCTGAAATCTCTTCCCTTTCAAAGGTGGTTTTAGTTTTGGGAGAAGCCAGAAGTTGCCAGTCTCCAAATCTTGGCTGTAGGGGGCTCAGCCACCCGGGTGATTTGATGTTTCACCAAAAATCTTTGAGGGAGACCTGAGGCACAGGTGGGCGGTGCATTGTCATGATGAAACTGCTAATCACCATTTGCCCATAGCTGTGGCCATTTTCATCATGTTCCATCTCTCAACTGACAAAGAACATTGAGGTAGTAATCATTATTGTTTGGCCTGGAGAAGTGTATTTATGATAGACAAAAACTTCCCAATCAAAGAGCAAAGTTAACACGGCCTTGATCTTCCCATGACTGCCTCACCTTCTTCAGGCGTGGAGAATGAGGCAACTTCCACTGGGACAACTGGGCCTTCGTTTCTGGATTATAGCACCAGACCCACAGCTCGTCTTCAGTAATGACCTTCTTGAGGACGTCTGGTTCATTGGTAGCGGTTTAATTCAAGTCATTAGTAACTGCAGCACGATGATCCTTCTACTCTGGTAGCAGAATGAATTTTGCCATAACATGTTTCATGCCAAAATCCTGCATCAAATTTTCAGACACAGTAGTTTTTGAGATCCCCAGATCAGCTTCTAGTTTCTGCACTGTCGTTTACTGATCTTTGTTGATTGCAGCCCATACACTTTCAACATTTTCTGGTGTTCCACTTGTTGCAGGCCTTCCAGAAGGTGGATCACTTTCAACAGATTCTCCACCATCTTTGAAGTGTTTGTGCCACAGTTTTATTTGTGGTGCATGCATTGCATCATCTCTCAAAGCCTTCTGAATCATCCAAATAATGTCCACAGAGGAATGTTCACACTTAATGCAAAATTTAATACGGATTTGTTGTTCTACTCACTCAGTCATCTTGAATGAGAGGGCCACACAGTACACATGCTTACTCAATGGAGTCTACCACCCCCACTGTCTAGTGTAGTGAGGTCATCATTATTCATACTTGTGCATTCTAGTCCACTCTCCTTGGCTGCCAGGTTACACTGATATTGTGCAAACCTTTCTCATCATATTAACAGTGGCTGGAGTTGTTCTTAACAAACCTCATATATCACAAATTCTATATTTATTTCTCCACTGATGGACACTTAAGTTGTTTCCAAGTCTTGCGCTATTGCAAATAATGCTGGTTAACATGGTGGTATCTTTTTGAGATAGTATTTTGTTACTTTTGGGTATATTCCCAGAATTGAAATTGCTGAATCATGTGTTACTTCTATTTTTAATTTTCGGAGGATCTTCCATACTGTCTTCCACAGTGACTGTACCAATTTACATTCCCATCAACCACCAACAGAGCTCAATGCTTCTCTTTTCCCTCCATCCAGGACAGTATTTGTTAGCTCTTACTATTTTGATGAGCCACTTTAACAGGCGTGACATGGTATCTCACTAAGGATTTCATAGCATTTCCCTCATAACTAGTGATCTTGAGCATCTTTTCATGTATCTGTTAATGTTTATTTGTCTTCTCTGGAGAAATATCTACTCAGTTCCTTAGGCTATTTTTCGATTGAGTTACTTAGGGGTTTTTTTTGCTGTTAAGTTATATTAGTTTTTATATGTTTTCAATATTAACCCCTTATCAGATATATGGCTTGTAAATATCTTTACCATGTTTAGATTGACTATTCACTTTTTTGAAGATTTATTTCACTGTACATGACTATTAGTTTTATGTGCTCTCACCTTTCTTTTGTTTCTTTGTTTGTTACTTGTGTTTTAGATGTTATATCCAAAATTTCATTAACAAGACCCATGCTAATAAGCTTTTTATCTAGGGTTTTTTTCTGTAAATTTCATGGCTTCAGGTTTTACACTTAAATGTTTAATCTATTTCAAGTCAATTTTTGTTGAGTGGTGTAAGTTACAGGTTCAGTTCCATTCTGTTACATCTAAATATCCAATTATGCCAGTGCCATTGGCTGAAGAGACCGTCTTTCTTCTATTGAGTATTATTGGCTTCTTTGTCAAATATTAGTTGACTGTATATGCTTGGGTTTATTTCTGGTCTCTCAGTTGTGTTCCATTGGTCTATGTGTCTGTTTTTATGCCAGTTTCATACTGTTTTGATGACCATAGCCTTATAGTATAGCTTAAAATCAGGAAGTGTGATATATTTTTTGTAGCTCTGTAAAAATTATAATGGAATATTGATAGAAATTGCATTGAATCTAGAGATGACTATCAGTCAAATTGACATTTTAATAATATTAATTCTGCCTTGGTTGGTGTGGCTCAGTTGGCTGGGCATCGTACCTCAAAGCAAGAGGTCACTGGTTGGACCTTTTGCTCAGGGCACATGCCTGGGTTTCAGATTTGGTCCCCAATTAGGGTGTGTGCAAGAGGTAACCAATAATTTTTTTCTATCTCATCAATGTTTCTCCCTCTTTTTTCTCCCTTTTTTTCCCTCTCTCTAAAAATAAATTTTAAAATATTAAAAAATAATAATATTAATTCTTTCAATTCATGAACACAGAATGCTTTTCAATTTATTTGTGTGTTTTTTAATTTCTTTTATCAATATCCTTTAGTTTTCAGTGTAGAGATTTTTCACCTTCTTGCTCCAATTTATTTCTAAGTATTTAATTGTTTTTGATAATATTGTAAATGGGATCAATTTCTTTATTTTTTAAGAAATGTGGTTAGTGTATAGAAATGCTACTGATTTTTGCATGCAAATTTTGCATCCTGAAACTTTACTGAGTCATTGATTAAAAGTAACAGATTTTTTTGGTTGAGGTTATCTTGAAATAGAGACATTCTTACTTCTTCCTTTCAGATTCTGCTAACTTTCAGTTTATTTTCTTTCCTGATTGCTTTAGCTAGGACTTGTAGTATTATGTTGAATAGAAATAGTGAGTGTGGACAACCTTGTTTTGTTCCTTATCTTAGAAAAAAAGCTTTTATCCTTTCGCCATCGAATCTGATATTAGCAGTGGGATCATCATATGTCAGTTTTTGTGGTTTTTTATTATGTTGAGATATGCTATTGTATGCCTAATCTTTTATATCCTCTCCCAAGGATGTGTTTTTATTAATCTTAAAGTAAAAGGAAGAGAGAGAGACAGAGACAGAGGGACATCGATGTGAAAGAGAAATATCGATCAGTTGCCTCTCATAAGTGCCCCGACTAGGAATCAAACCATGACCTTTTGGTGCATGAGAGGATGTTCCAACCAGCTGAGCCACCTGGCCAGGCCAATGACTAATTTTTTAAGTTTTTATCGTGAATGAATGTTGAATTTTGTCAAATGCCTTTTCTGTGTCTATCGAGATTATAATATGATTCTTTTCTTTCATTCTGTTGATATGCTGTATCACACTGATTGATCGGTATATGTTGAAGCATCCTTGCACCCCAGGGCTAAATCCCACACTTGATCATGGCTAATGATTCTTTTAATGTTTTGCTTAACTCAGTTTGCTAGTATTTTATTGAGAAATTTTGCATTTGTATACAGCATGGATATTGGCCTATAGTTGTCTTTACCAGTAGTGTCCTTTTATGGTTTTGAAATTAAGATAATGCTGGTCACATAAAATTAGTTTGGGAATATTCCCTTGTCTTTAATATTTTTAAAGAGTTTGAGAAAGACTGCTGTTTCTTTTTTTAAATGCTTGGTAAAATTCACCAGTGAAGCCATCTGGTCCTAACCTTCATTGGGAGATATTTGATTACTGATCCAATCTTCTTACTAGTAATTGGTCTGTTAAGATCTTCTATTTCTTCCTGATTCAGTCTTGGTAAGTTGCATCTTTAAGAATTTTTCCATTTTTTCTAGTCTAGCAGTTTCTTACGATCTTTTAAATTTCTGCAACATCAGTTGCAATATCTCCTTTTTCATTCATAACTTTGTTGATTTAGGTCTCCTCTCCTTTACCTCTAGGTTAGTCAAGCTAATGCTGTGTCAATTTTGTTTATATTTTCAAAGAACCAAGTCTTAGTTTCATTAATCTTTTCTATTTTTTTCATTCTCTATTTATATTTTTATTATTTTTTCTGCTAACTTTGGGGTCAATTTGTACATGCTATTTTTTTTTAGTTCCTTAAAGGATAGGGTTATATTTTTGATTTTGGATCTTGCTTGCTTCCTAATATAGGTATTTATTGTTATAGATTTCCTTCCCTGTTAGATCTGCATTTGCTGCATCTCAAACATTCTCGTGTATTATATATCTATTATTTTCATTTGTCTCAAACTTTTCTTTCCCCTTTAATTTCTTCTTTGATTCATTGGTTGTTCAAAAGAGTATTGATTAATTTCCATGTGTTTATACATTTTCCATTTTTGCTCTTGGTATTGATTTCTAGTCCATGCCACTGTGGAGAAAGAAGATCCTTGATATCATTTCATTCTTCTTAAATCTTTTAAGGCTTGTTTGATGGGTTAACCTATGGTTTGTTCTAGAAATGTTTCATCTACCCTTGAATAGAATGTATATCTGCTATCCTTGGATAGAATGCTTTGTGTATGTTGGTTAGCCTCATTTTGTCTACAGTGTTTAAATCAACTGTTTTCTTATTGATTCTCTGTGTGGATGGTGTACCCATTATTCAGAGTGATGTATTAAAGTGCTCAATTAGTATGGTAACTGTTTATTTTTCTTTTTAGTTCTGTTAATTTTTGCTTTATATATTTAGTTGCTCCAATGTTGTGTACATAAATATTTACAGTTGTTATACCTTCTCGATGACTTTATTATATAATAAAACTTTTCATTTCTTTTTTTACTTTTAGCTTAAAGTCTATTTCGTCTGACATAAGTATAGTTACCCTGCTTTTTCTTATTTTTACCATTGCTTGAAATAATTATTTTAATTCTTTCACTTTCAGGCTCTGTGCGTGTTTAAAGATAATGTGAGTTTCTTGTAGGCAGTGTGTTGTTGGATCTTGTTTATTTATTTATTTACTTACTATTCAGCTATTTTGTGTTTTTTTTTAAATTAAATTTTATTTAGTTACTTTTCAAGTACATTTTTTTATCTATTTCTTCCATCCCACCCCACCCCCCCACCCGGTCTCCCTCCTCCCTTCCATCCCCCCCCCCCCCAGTCCTCATCCCTGTGTCTTTCATACTTGTTCCTCAAAATCCCTCCCCCTTTTTCCCCTTAAATTCCCTTCCCTCTCCCTTCTGGTTGCTGCCCACTTGTTCTCTATTTCAGTGTCTTTGTTTTTATTCTGTTTGCTTGTTTGTTTTATTCTTTAGCTTCCTGTCAAAGGTAAGATCATATGGTATTTGATCGGAGATTTCATTCTGCTTACTTTAAAGTAATTACCGATTGTTAAGGATTTGCCATTGCCACTCGGATTTTTTCTGCAGTTGTCTCGTTCATCCATTGTTCCTTATTTCTTATGTAGCAGTCCTTGTTCACGTGTTTTAATGTCTTTTGGCAACAGTATGCTTTGACTACTGTATGAGTTCCCATTGTGATTATCATTAGGATTGCACAAAATATTTTAAACTTATAACATCCTGTTTTAAATTGATAACAACATAACTTCAATAAAATTAGTATACTTTACTATTTATTTCTCTTGTGCCTCCTCATGTTTTAGGTTATTGCTATTACGGTTTATAAGTTTTTTATATTGTGTGACTCATAGATTATTGTATTTATGATGATTCTTGCTACATTCATTTAACAAAATTTTAAACTAGTTTCAACTTATACTCCACTATTGTCATATTGCATAATTTAACTATGACTATATATTTATCATTAACAGTGAGATTTACACTTCTTTTTTATAATTTTATGATGTAAATTGGCATTTTTCCTTTTTTTATCTTACATTCAAATAGCTCCCTTTAGCATTTCGTATAAGACTGGTACTAACAAACTCCCTCGGTTTTTACTAAGAAGAAAGTCCTTATTCCTTTTTTTTCATTTTTAAAGGACAGCTTCACTGGATATAGAATTCTTGGTGACAGTTATTTTCTTTTAATATTTCAAATGTGTATCCCATTCTTTTTTCACCTGAAAGTTTCTGTTGAGAAATTTGCCATTAATCTTATGGGGATTCTCTTGAATCTAACTCCTCTCTTTTCTCTTTCTGCTCTTAAAATTATCTCTTTGTCTTTGACTTTTGATTATTTAATTATAATATGCCTCAGTGTAGCCCTGTTTGGGTTTCACCTGGTTTTGGATGCTTTGAGCCTCATGGATTTGGGTATCCATTTTTCTCTCCAGTTCAGGAAGTTTTAAACCACTACTGTTTTAAATAAAATACATTTTCTGTCCCTCTCTCTTTCTTTTCTCCTTCTGGAATTCTTGGAATGCAGATTTTATTTATGTTGACTGTGTCCCATAATTCCTGTAGGCTATTTTCACTCTCATTCTTTTATCTTTCTGCTCCTTGGACCTGGTAATTTTCAAGGTCTTATCCCCAGATTGCTGATTCTTCATTCTGCATTGTCAAGTCTCATTTTGAAAGTATCTATTGAATTCTTCAGTGCAGTTATTATAATTTTCAACATAGAGTTGTTTGTTTTTCTTAAGGATTGGAATTTTCTCATCAAAATTCTCACTTTATTTAGGTATTGTTTTCCTAAACTTGTTTAGTTGTTTGTGTTTCTTGTAGTTTACTAAGCTACCTTAAACAGATTATTCTGAATTCTTTATCTTATAGTTCATAGGTCTTCATTGTTTTAGGGACAGTTATTGAGCTTTACTAGTTTTATTGGTGGTGTCATATTTTGTCATATTTTCATGATTTATCATGATTCCGGATTTCTTACATTGCTACATACACATTTAAGTAATGGTCCTCCTGTTCCAGACTTTACAGGTTTGCTTCAATGGAGACCATTGTTCCTTAGACAGCTCAGTTTGAATTTCTGGGTGTGTCTTCTGGTAATGTCTTTGGGCAAGTGGAGTCTGCTGTTATGGCCAGTTTTTAGATGAGGCAACTATTCAAAGTCTCAGGATGGGAATGGGGATGTGTGTATCTCAGGATGTGTGAATGGGGCTGAGAATAGTCGGGTGAGACTGTTAGCTTAGTTCCCTACCCAAGTGAGGCTGTAGAATGGGCTCTGTGGTTGCTTGGATACTCTGTTCAGGCTCACTTTAGTGATCAGGACCGGGTAATATATTCAGCAGTAGACAGAGTAATGAATTAGATTTTCTACCACGGAAGAAGGCGGAACAGGACCCAGGGCTTGTATAGGTTATTGTTTGTGGGTCTGAATCAGGCCTGAATGTGCACTGACCTTCTTGGTCAGGTAAGGCCCCTGGTTTTACTAGGTACATGAGGAAAGGGATTGACTACGGGGAGGAACCAGCATAGATCCAGAAGATCGACGCAATAGAACATAAATGCCCTGCATCTCAACTGCAGCAAGATAGTGACCAGCACCCACCCCTAACCTCTTAAAAAATCTTTGGAGTATTGTCTTGTTAAAGGAACAAAATCCAACCCAGTGAATTTAAAGATATGCTTGGCTTTATTAAGTAATTTATAAGTGCATCAGTATCTCACCTAGCAACTAAAAGGGCACCTCAGTGGGATTCACAAACTGGATGTTTTTTTATAGGAAGAAGGGTGGGGCAGGGGAACTACCAAGTAAAAAAAGGAAAGGGTTATTTTCATAAAAGAACTTTAGGTGGAAGGAAAAAACAAGTTTTTTTTTTTTAAATCATGCAAATCACCTCTTGTTTCTTTAGGGCTTGTAGAGGGCCGACCCCTATAATTACAAATTACTTTATTGGTATTGACCCCCAAATTGCATTCTGCCTGATTAAGATTATGTTTCCGGGAGGTTAAAACAGCAATTAGGCCAGGTATTAAATCTAGGTTTGGTATCATGGGCAGTAGCACAAGTGATGCCCTTTGGGGCCTGTGGTTTGCTTTTTAACAGTCTCCTTGGATTCCAACATTTGTCAGCCAGAGCACAACCAGGGACAGGATCAGCAATGGGCTCTTGGTTAGTCACCGTGAAAGTTGGCTATCTGCTTCTTTCTAGACTGCAAGGAGAGCTTAGGTGAGGGCTTGATGACTTTAGCAGAAATGGGAGAAAATTTTGGAAATATCTGCAGCCACAACCTTTCTTGTACCAACAGTAGAGAAAAACAATGAAACAAAGTAGTAAATAAAATACCATGATGTAATTCTGATGGCTATGCTGTACCTGAAAGAAAATTAACCTATAGACTACAAGGTTACATGTTAGGAGATGAGAGTTTCATGGGTGGCCATAAAAATGTATCATCAAAACTGAGACATTAATCTGAGTGAAAAGAAATATTATTAATATTGTGGAACCTCAAATACAGAAATACACTTCTATGTTTGCCGACTACAGCAAAGGAGACTATAAGCCAGAGCAGGACTACTGACTAGAGAAGAGAAAAACCAGAATTCTTGTAGAATTGTAGATATGATAACTTTGTAAATACTATTTTCTCATATCTATTTATATCGGACCATTTTTACAGAAATTATATATAGAGAGATGCATATATATTCTAAAAACTGGAAACTAGAATAAAACTTATAGTTTCTCTGGCTTAAGCTGAATGTACAAAGCATGAATAAATCTAGAGTTTTTATTCCATTAATTGTAGCTTAGACAAAGGAGTTTGAGTGTTTACTTACTAAACCCAATTTTGGCATCTGTACTTTTCCATCTCAGATAGAAGAGATACTTATTTTATAACAGATGTAAATAAAACATCTATGAAAAAACATTAACTTATGGAAGACAGTCCTACCAAGATGAAAGAAGTCTTCAAATGACTTTGTAGAACTTGTCCGTCTCTTATTTCTTTTGCAGTGTAACTCACAGTTAACTTTCCTTCTGCAAGTCAAATTTGTGTTTTATACACAATTGCAAAATACATAAATCAATTTCCTGCAGGTATATGTGATATTTAGTTTCTAGGTGACTTGAAATACTGCACCATTGGGCATTATGGCACTCAGAATTTCTATGGAAAAAGCACATTCAAAATGCAAAAGTAAAGCATTACCTCTGAACTTCTGATTTTTTCTGATGTTAGTAAGGTGGATATGTAAGTCTTTTAAATGTGGATTATGATAAAACATGAAATGCCTATATACAGAGAATAATGTGAGAAGATATGTCATATACCTGATGAGTCAGGTTAAACGGAGAAACTTTCTCTCATGAGTTAGAACACCATAGAAGTGTTTCATATACGTGAACTTTATCACTATGGTGGTCCTTAACAGTGTCACCAAACTCACACTGTGGCTATATGTTTATTCATTTATGTAAATTGAATTTAAATATTATTGAGAACATCTGTATCCAGCAGTCTGATAAGCATTAAGCATAAAAGACACAGTTCATGACCTAGTCAGGGGCTGGCAAGCAATGACACTGCAATGGGAAATATGGAACTCAATTTGCCTTTGGCACTCCAATTAAAACTAAGGCAGGAGCCAGTGGGTCTATAATATATTTTATTTTGTTTTTTTCACTGTTTCTTAGATTGTTGCTCATCACCAACATTTCTGCTCCCCTCTTTATCTCCTTCATACACAAAAAAATTTAAAGTTTATGTAACTGTAAATACTACCGATTCCCAGTTTATTTTGCTTCCATAACACTACATAATAGATCTTTGGGAATTTCCCTTTAAAATACTTGAACTTTCTTTCATCCTCCTCCTTTCCCTTTGTTCCTTTTCCCTTCCCTCCCTCCTCCCGCCCTCCCTTCCGTCCTTCCTCCCTTTTCTTTCACCATTGAGTATCTTTATAGTGCAATTAAATATGCATACAAACCTTTATGGGACTGAAAATCTTGGGAGGTGGTGTTTTAAGGAAGGGGAAAGGACAAGAATGATGGCAGAAGCTGAAAGAAGAGGCTAAACCAGAGATGCTGTTCTCCGTGGGCTCTTCAATGAAGCCCTTGGACAGCCATAAGGAACTTGTTTTCTGGGACTGGGAGGTTATAGAACAGAGAGTTACAGGAAGTAAACCTACATCTATCTTCCCTCATTCTTATGTTCACCTTCCGTAGATCTAGAAGGGTCTCTGATAGTACATAGTGAGACAGTAAACAATACAAAAGACTTGGCACATTTGAGACCGGCCTCGAGCACTTAGTGGCTTAAGAGAATAACATCAGAGAATAATAACTGAACCTGCTTAAATTTCCCCAACTCGGTCACCCTTCAGTTCTCATATGCTGTCTCCTTTATAAACTTTTGATAAGGTTCCTCTCTCTTACCCAATTCCAACATAGCTAATTAAACCCTGTGTGAACTGCATCTGTATTGTTGAATATATTGCTCTGTTTCATTTGTTGTTTTGTGATAAAGATCACAGACTCTTTAGGAAAACATCTGTGCCTTTCAGCAGGTGTCCCTAAGTGGCTTTTCCATGGGGTAACACAACTGTCATTCCTTAAGGACCTGGTTTTCATTGCCCCATGGAAAAAAATGTGAAGCTGCACTGTATCATGCCATCTAATTTAAGGAATGAATGACACAGAGGCAGTCAATTCCTTTAAGAAGACTTCTATAAGAAAATGTGACTTTCCAGTAGGCTATTTTCTTAGAATATTATGAGTATTTGTAATTTATTGATCTGAAGTGCTGAGAAAATGTGAAAGAGAATGACTGAGTTGGTTACTGAGTAGGTTTCAGAGACACATTCAGAAAAGGGTTAACTTTTACTGAGGAATGCATGAATTTTAAAGAAAGTTAAAAAGGTATTTATCTTACCTATTTCTTTTTATTTTTCTTTAAAAAATTTTATTTTTTAGTTACAATTTACATTCAATATTGTTATCTATTAGTTTCGAGTTTAGAGCAAAGTGGTTAGACAATCATATATTTTACAAAATATTCCCTTTGATATTTCCAATATACACTTAGAACAATACTGAGGTTATTACCCTATTATTGACTTTTTTCCATATCCTGTACTTTAAGAGACTTGATTATACTTATTTTTTTAATTGTTGTTCAAGTACAGTTGTCTCCATTTCCTCCCACCACTCCCCTCTGCCCCACCCATCCCTACCTCTCACTCTTGATCCTACCCCCTTTGGCTTTGTCCATGTGTCCTTTATAGATGTTCCTTGATGACCCTTCCCCTTTTTTCCCCATTATAACCCCCCCACCTCTCTGGTTACTGTCAGTTTCTTCTTAATTTCAATATCTCTGGTTATATTTTGCTTGCTTATTTGCTTTGTTGATTAGCTTCTACTTATTGGTGAGATCATATGATATTTGTCTTTTACCTCCTGGCTTATTTCACTTAACATAAGGCTCTCCAGATTCATCCATGCTGCCATAAAGGGTGGGAGCTACTTCTTTCTTTCTGTTGCATAGTATTCCATCTTGTAAATGTACCATAATTTTTTGATCTAGTCATTTACTGATGGGCAATTAGGTTGCTTCCAGCACTTGGCTGTTGTAAATTGTGCTGCTATGAACATTGCAGTTCATAGGTTCTTCTGAAATGGTGTTTCAGGGTTCTTAGGATATAATCCCAGCAGTGGAATTGCCAGGTCAAAAGGCAGTTCCATTTTTAGTTTTCTAAGGAAATTCCATGCTGTTTTCCACAGTGGCTTCACCAGTCTGAATTCCCCCACCAACAGTACACTAGGGATCCCTTTTCTTCACATCCTCTCTAACACTTGTTGTTTTGTTGATTTGTCTATGGCCATTCTCACTGGTATGAAATGGTACCTCATTGTGATTTTAATTTACATCTCTCTGATAGTTAGTGATACTGAGCATCTTTTCATATGTCTCTGGGCCCTCCATATGTCCTCCTTAGATAAGTGTCTGCTCAGGTCCTTTGCCCATTTTTTAAATTGGATTGTTTTGCCTTTCTGGAGTGGAGTCATGTGAATTCTTTATATATTTTGGAGATCAAACTTTTCTCCAAGGTATCATTGGCAAATATGTTTTCCCATACAATTGGCTCTCTTTCCATTTTAATGCTGTTTTGTTTAGCTGTGCAGAAGTTTTTTATTTTGACAAGATCCCATTTGTTTATTCTTTCCATTAAGTCCCTTGCTCTAAGGGACATTATCAGTGAAAATATTGCTTTGTGGAGCATCTTACATTTTCCTGCCTATGCTCTCCTCTAGTAATTTTGGTATCATGACTTATATCAAGTCTTTTATATATTTTGAATTTATTTTTGTGTATGGTGTAAGTTGGTGGTTGAATTCCTTCTTCCTTCCTTCCTTCCTTCCTTCCTTCCTTCCTTCCTTCCTTCCTTCCTTCCTTCCTTCCTTCCTTCCTTCCTTCCTTCCTTCCTTCCTTCCTTCCTTTCTTCCTTTTTCTTTTTGCATGTAGCTGCCCAGATCTTCCAACACTCTTTTTTCAGGATGCTAATTTTACTCCATCATATGGTTCTGCTCCCTTTGTCAAATATTAATTGTCCATGGATACTGGGTTTATTTATAGGTTCTCTGTTCTATTCCATTGATCCATGTGTCTATTCTTATGACAGTATCAGACAGTTTTGATTATAGTGGTCTTGTAATGTAGTTTGATATCAGGTATTATGATCCTTCCCACTCTGTTTTACTTTCTCAAAATTGCTGTGGCTATTCAGGGTTATTTATGGTACCATACAAATTTCTGCAGCGTTTGTTCTATATCTGTGAAATAAGCTATTGGTATTTTAATAGCAATTGCATTGAATCTATACATGACTTTGGGTGGTATGGACATTTTGATGATGTTAATTCTTCCAATCCATGTACATGGTACATGCTTCCATTTATTGGTGTCTTCCTTAATTTCTTTCTTCAGTATTGTATAGTTTTCTGAGTACCTCCTTGTTTAGGTTTATTCCTAGGTACTTTATTTTTCTGTTGCTATATCAAATGGGATTTTTTTCCTGAATTATGTTTCTGATATTTTATTTTTGGTATATAAAAATGCCTTTCATTTCTGAATATTGACTTTGTATCTTATTCTTTTGCCAGTTTCACTTATTAGGTCAAGTTGTGTTTTGGTGGAGTCTATAGGATTTTCTATGTATACTACCATGTCATCTGCAAACAATGACAGTTTTGCTTCCTCCTTTCCAATTTGGATGCCTTTTATTCATTTTTCTTGTTCGATTGCTGTGGCTAGGACTTTTAATACTATGTTGTATAGAAGTGGTGAAAGCAGACATTCTTGTCTTGTTCCTGATCTTAGTTGGGAAAACTTTTAAATATTGCTCATTGAATATGTATATAGACTTTATTATGATGAGGTACCCTCCCTCTGCTTCCACTTTGCTGAGTGTTTTTTTCATAAGTGGGTGCTGTACCTAATTAAATAGATTCTTTTTATGCATCTATTGATATGTTCATGTGATTTTTATATCTCCTTTTGTTTATGTGATATATTACATTTATTGATTTGCAAATATTGTACCATCCTTGCATCCCTGGGATGAATCCCACTTCATCATGGTGTATGATCATTTTGATGTATTGCTGGATGCAATTTGCCAATATTTTGTTCAGTATTTAAGCATCTATGTTCATCAGCGATATTGGCCTGTAGTTTTCTTTCTTTGTTCTGTGTTTATATGGTTTGGGATTAGGATGATCCTAATCCTGGCTTCATAAAAAGAGTTTGGGAGTGTTCCCTTTGTTGGATCTTTTGGAATAGTCTGTGAAGGATAGGGGTTAGCTCTTACTTAAATGTTTTGTAAAATTGTCCGTTGAAACCATCCAGTCCTAGACTTGAGTGCCAGGAGTTTTCGGATTACTGCTTCCATTTTGCTAGCTATTATCACTCTGTTCAGGCTTTCTGCTTCTTCTTGATTCAGTTTTGGAAGTTTATATTTATCTACAAATGTGTCCATTTCACCCAGGTTTTTAGATTTCTTGGCATATAGTTGTTCTGGTAATTCCTTACAATCCTTTGTATTTCTATTGTATCGGTTGTAATCTCTTCTCTTGCATTTCTGATTTTGTCTGTTTGAGTCTTCTCTCTTTTTTTTTCATGAGGAGCCTACTTAAGTGCTTGTATATTTTGTTTATCTTTTCAAAGAACCAGCTTTTGGATTTATTGATCCTTTGGATTGTTGTTTTGTCCCTATATCATTTATTTCTGCTCTGATCTTGGTTATTTTCTTCCTTCTACTCACTCTGGGCTTTGTTTGTTGTTTTTCCTCCAGTTATTGTCGATGTAAGTTTATGTTGTTTATTTGCAAAGTTTCTATCTTTTCTAGGTAGACCTGTATGGTATGAATTTCCTCTCAGGACTGACTGCCTATGTTGTGTCCCATAAATTTTGGAATGTTGTGTGTTCATTTTCATTTTTTCCAGGAACTTTGTTATTTCTTTCTTGATCTCATTTTAACCCATTTATTGTTTAATAACATCTTATTCAATCTCCACAAACTTGAGTGCTTTTGAGTTTGTTCCTTGAGGTTGGTTTCTACTTTCATACCCTGTTGTCTGAGAACATGTTTGGTATGATTTCAATTTTCTTGAATTTGTTGAGGCTTGTTTTGTGTCTTGTTATATGGTCTATCTTTGAAAATTTTCCATGTGCATTTGAAAGAATGTGTATTTTGCTTCTTTGGGATGAAAGGTTCTGTATATATTAGTTAAGCTCATTTGATCTAGGGCATTGTTCAGTGCTACAATATCCTTGTGATATTTTGTTTGAAAGATCTATGTATTTTTGACAATGGGGCATTGGCAACCGCTCTGCCTGGTTTCAGGAGTTGTAACTGCCCCCCATGGATAAGGCTGAGTGAGCGACCTTCAGACTGTGAGCCACTGAGGAGACAAAGCTTATCTCCCTGGCAGAAGCACTGCTTCTGTTATATCCATCTCTGGCCCCAATGCTTGGTCAGTTAGTCAGTGACAGATAAGACCCCTCAGAGTGTAGGTGACCTGAGCCAGACACAATCACTTGGGAGATCCTCAAGAAAGGACTTGGGGGACTACAGCAAAGAGGGGGTGATGGTCCCTCACCCTCCAGCTATTCTGACATAGCCTCAGTCCCCATTTCTGTCTGGGAGAAGGGCTTCCTGGCTCTAATCCACTTAAGCCCCAAAACCTATGATGGGGTGGGCAGTGCAGTCCTTTGCTGGCTAGAGTGGGATCCAGGGTGATCGGGCATCAGAAAGAGTTCCTGAAGTCCTGTGAAGCCTGCTTTGCTAAGAGTGCTTTCATTCATATGCTAAGGGTCCAAGCAGGAAATGAGTATGTCTCCCAAAGTTTTTGTAACCCCCCTACCTGACAGACAGTGACTCAGATTAAGCCCTCAGATTTCTTTGAAATGTTATCTATTGTTTGATCTTTGCTGCCTGACACTGATTGATAAGCTTTACCTTTTTTCCTGTGTATCTCGAATCTATTAAAAGCCCTTGAGGAAGGGGCTCTTGGTCCTTCTCCTTTGAGAGACTGACCACCTTTTCTCCCCAAGCAGATCATCTCTTGGTAGTGTTATTTTCATCCGTGATGGATGGGGGGACTAGTGGGCAAAGTTGCCCCCACAGTGGGGTGTTGAAATCCCCTACTATAAGTGTGTTTCTGTCTAGATCTTTCTCGAAGTCCTCCAAGATTTTCCTTATATATTTGACTACACCTTTGTTGAGTGCATACAAGTTTATAATGTTTATGTATTTTATGTATTTATTTATTGATTGATTGATTGAGAGGAAGGGAAGGAGAAAGAGTGGGAGAGAAACATCAATGTGTGTTTCCCTCTCATGTGTCCCTTGCTGGGGACCTGGCCTGCAACCCAGGCATATGCCCTGACTGGGAATCAAACCAGTGACCCTTTGCTTCACAGGCCTGTGCTCGATCCACTGAGCTACACCAGCCAGGGCATGTTTATGGATTCTTGATGGATTCTTCCCCTGAGTATTATGAAGTGTTCTTCTGTGTTTCTTTTTATAAACTAGGTTTTGAAGTCTATTTTGTGTGATATAAGTATTGCTACCCTGGATTTTTTCCTGTTCATTTGCTTGGGATATTTTTCCCAACCCCTCACTTTCAGTCTGTGATGGTCTTTTGTCCTGAGGTGGGTCTCTTGTAGGCAGCATATGTGTGGGTCATGCTTTCTTATCCATTCAGCTACCGTGTGTCTTTGATTGGAGCATTTAATCCATTTACATTTAAGGTTATTATTGATAGGTGCTTATTTATTGCCATTTTATTCCTTCTCTGCTTGTGTTCTTCTCTCTTTCACTCTTTTTCTTCCTGTCCTTAAAGCAGTTCCTTTCGCATACCTTGCAGTGCTGGTTTTGGGAGATGTATTCTTTCAGCCTTCTTTTTTCCCCCAGAAACTCCTTATTTCACCTTCGATTTTAATTGAGAGCCTTGCTGGTAGAGTAATTGTTGTTTGCAGGCTCTTGGTTTTCATTATGTGAAATATTTCTTGCCATTCCCTTTTGTCTTGGAGCGTTTCCATTGAGAATTCAGTTGATCATTTTATCAGGGCTCCTTTGTATGTTACTTTCCGTTTCTTCCTTGGTGCCTTTAAGATTCTCTCTTTGTCTTTGAATTTCACCATTTTAGTTATGACATGTCTTGGAGTGGGCCTCTTTGGGTTCCTTTGGATTGGGATTTTCTGTGTTTCCTGGATTTGTGTGACATTTGCTCTCATTAAATTAGGGAAGTTTCCATCATTACTTTTTAAAATAGGTTTTCTATCCCTTGATCTTCTTCTTTTCCTTCTGGTATCCCTATTGTATGGTATTATTGTGTTTAATTTTTTCCTTTCCTTTAACCCCTCTTCATTCTTTTTGAGTCTTTTTTTCTTTCCTTGCTCTTTCTGGGAGTTTTTTCTACCTTATCCTCCAGATTACTGATGTGATCATCTGTATCATCCAGTCTGCTTTTGATTCCTTCTATTGTATTTTTCAATTCATAAATTGTTTTCTTCATTTTCTCTCATCTCTTGTTGATAATTTCTATGTCCTTTTTCATGCAGATATAGTTTGCAGTAAGTCCCTTGTAGCTTCCCTGTAGTTTTTAGTGATTCTCACTGAGCTCACTGAGCTTCCTTATAACCATTGTTTTTGACTCAATATCTGGTAGTTTACTTGCCTCTGTTTTCTTTAGCACTTTTTCTTAGGATTCCTTCTTTCCTTTCAATTGGGGGTTGTTTCTTTGTTTTCCCATTATTTGTGAGACTCTTCTGAGTTGCTTTTTCTCCTTAAATTGATCTGTTTTGACTTCCTGAGTTTATGGTATAAACTTCTATGGTAGGGGCCCTGTGAGATTCAGTCTTCTTGATATCCTAAACTTGATGCTCTTGGGATGCCCTTTATGTCATTTATGTTGGTTCTCTGGGTATAATTGTGTTTTGGTTGTTGGGTCTTACCTTGGTGGGTCCTTTCCTACAGCTGGTTGACATAAGGTCATTCTGCCCACCATATCTGGTATGCTGTTTTGCAGGTGCTGCCAGAACAAAACCACAAAGCCCAGGAAACAAACACATACCCACAAATATAACTACTCCCCTCTGCCCTGCAGTCCCACTATCAACAGCAAATGAACCAGTATTAATAAAGGTGTAAAGAGATTAAGACTATTACAATAAAGGAGAGAAAGTATAGTATAAAATCTAGTGACTTAATATACACAAATTTGATGGGCAAGAAATGAATATTAAACAGCTTTGCAGGAAAGAAAATATCACTAATCACAGAGAAGACCACTGTGGATTTCACCTCAGTAGCTTCTAGTATTTACCAGTTTTCTCTTTCTGAATCCACCCCTGGTGATGTCAGATGTTGAGCCCTTCTGACCTTAGGTAGCCTGCTCTTAGACTCCCAGGGATCCACTGTCTGTAGCTGACTGTCGGTTGTTAATCTAGTCACCTTACACTCAGCAGTCAGGGTAAGCACCACAGAGCCCATGCAGAGCTCCTCCTGTGCTCAGGTCTATTGTTTCTCTTCAGACTGCTGCTAGGAGGGGAGTGGTCTGCCTGAGCAAGACCTATGGCTGTTGCCCTATGGGAAATGACTCAGCACCAGGATCCCAGCATCTACTCTTTCAGTTCTCTCCTCAAAGCTTCCATCCCCAGTCTCTCCTAAGGCGTCTCTAGCCCACTCTGCCCTCCGCTTTTGCTGGAGCTCAGGGTAAGTGTCTGCAAATGAAAATTTGTGTGTTGGTGCCTTTAAACAGCCCTTTAAGTCTCTAGCCTTCTGTCTCTGGCAGAGAGCAAACCTACCACTTTTCGGAGATGAATGTTATCTGTGTACTTTTTGGATTCTGGTGCTCTAGGATGGGGATCCCAACTTGGGGTATAGACCACACACTTCTCTGGGGGATTCAGCCAGTTGAACCAGTTGCTTACTTGTTCCTCTGGCACTGCTGCCTGTAGTCACTTAACAAATGTTCTGGAGTCACCACCACCCTCTTTACCATTCAGGTTGTATTGAAGCTGATTTTTCTGTCTGAGGTTATAAGGCTTCTCTCTTGCTATTGTTCAGGTGTTTGTTCCACAACTTAGTAGTAATTCCAGATCTGTCCTGGGAGGAGGTTAGTGTGACTTCCATTCACTCTTCTGTCATCTTGCTTCCCACCTCTTTCCTTATAAGGAACCAGATGGTATGTATGAGCCCAGGGAACAGTGAATCTGTGTGGGGATAGAATCAAAATAGATTTTAATGACAATCATAGTGTTACTCAAACTCTTTATAAAATTACATTGTTTGAGCCCCCTCCCCTTTAACTCATGGAAACAAAAGCTTTTCAGTCAATTCTGAGTAATAGACATGGTTACAAAACCACTAAGATTGATACTAGTACATTTTATTTGTTACACTGACAAAGAAAAGTATTCAGATGCAGGAGGCAGTACATATCTAGGAAGTGTCATTACCTAGCAGTTTACTAAACACCTTAGTACATTGAACCCATAAAAGAAGATACTGAAGAGGGATATGCTACTAGCCATCACCTAGCAAAGATTGTCACATGGGAAGGGAGTGGTAGAGTTACTCCCGCAGCCTAAATCCAGGGACAGAAAGTTCAAATAGGCTGTTATTTCTTGATCTAAAAAAAATGGTCTAAATGTAGCTCATTTAGCAGTAGTTCAGGACCACAAAGAAAAGAAGTTCAACTATATGTATAGAGTTTGAAAATTTTCTGGTGAGTTTACATTTTATTTCCAGTCCTATCTGTAGTTAAAGATAAGGGTATAAAAATGTCCATCACAAGATCATATGTTATTGCTTACTGTATCAATAGGCTGGGAGAAAATTTTAGATATTTGCTTCTTGCTCTTTTTTCAAATGGAGTGTCTGATCTATTGTTTTTCTTTATAAAACTGTGATGTAATATTTTAGTAATTTGAGTCTTATTACATTTGTTCAGAATATTTCCAGTAATTTGAGCCCCCATTTTTAGTCTAGCTAAATGTTTGTCAATATTGTTTATGTTTCCTGTGAACCCACTTTTGGCTTTGTCAAGTTTTCTTGTTTTTCTACTTGTTCCCTGTATATGTACCCTAACATTTATTATGGCCTTTATTCTCTCAGGTTTGGTTTTACCTTGCTCTTTTTTCACCAGCATATGAAGGTATGAGTATAGGTTATTGATTTGAGATTTTTATTTTTTTAATGTAGGCATGTATAGTCATCAATTTTCCTCCGAACATTGCTTTTGTTGCATTCGACATGTTTTTGTTTTTTCATTTATCTAAAAGTATGTTATAATTTCTCTTGTATCTGTTCTAACCCCTTGCCTTAATTATTTAATTTTCACATATTTGTGAATGAATTTTACTGTTTTCCTTCTGTTAGTAATTTCTAGCTTTATCCCACTGTGGTTAGACAGAGTACTTTGAATCGTTTCAATCTTTATCAACTTATTGATCATTATCTCATGACCTAATATGTGGTCTATCCTGAAGAATGGTCCATGTACACTTGAGAAGAATTTACATTCTTCATTTGTTGCTTAGAGTATTATACAGCTGTCTCTTAGATCTAGGAGATTTATAGTGTTGCCTATGCCTCTATTTCTGTGCTCATCCTCCATTATAAGGCAAAAGTAAATACAAAAACTGTTATATACCAAAATACAATACTATTTTTATTTATTTATGGTATATTTATGAATATACCATATTTCTTTTCGTGGCCTATAGTTTCTGTGTAGTGTCAGTCACTCCATCCTGAAGGACATCCTTTAGCATTCTCCTATGACAAGTCCACTGGGAACCAATTCCCTCTGCTTCTGTTTACCCCAAAATGTCCCAATTTATTCTTCATGTTCAAAAGATGGGGAATTTAGGCAATCTGAAGATAAACCAGAGTATACTCTTCTTCAATGCTAAAGAATAATTTTGACAGCTATATGGTCTGGTGTTTTCTGACATTTATGTTTTTGATCAGAAATTTCCTATCAGTCTTATTGAAGATCCCATGTGTATGATGATTCACTTCTCTCTCTGGCTGCTTTCAAGATCCTCTTCCTTCCACTGTTGACCATTAGATTAGAATGTGTCTTGTGGATCTCTGAGTTTATTCTTATAGTTCATTAAGCTTCTTTATTGTGTACATTTTGTCTTTCATCAACTTAGAAAGTTTTCAGCACTAATTTTTAAGATATTCTGTCCACCTTCCTCTTTATTCTGTCCTCCAGGATTCCCTTTACGTACGTCATGGCACTTTGGATGGTGTCTTGCAGGTCTCTTAGGTTCTGTTCATTTTATTTATTCTCTGTTTCTATTGCTGAGATTAGATCATTTTAACTAGCATATCCTCAATTTCACCACTGATTTCTTGTGTCTATTCAAATCTGCTTTTGAGCCCCTTTAGTGATTTTTTTCATTCCAGTTCCACAATTTCCACCTTGTTATTTTTTTTTACAGTTGCTCTTTATTGGAACTCTATATGTTACTGAGACAATATTTTCCTGGTTTCCTTTTGTTCTTTGCCCATGACTTAACTGTAGCTACTTAGGCATATTTAAGATTATTGTTTTAAAGTATTCGGGTTGTAATTGCAGTGTTTCATTTTCTCGAGGGCTGTTTTTGTTAATATATTTTTTGTGAATAGCCATACTTTCTTGTTTAATTTTATGCAGCACACATTTTTTTTTGTTGTTGAAAAGTGAAGATTTTAAGTAGAATAGTTTAGGTGTAACTCTGGAAATCAGGTCATTACTCTCTCCAGTCCATGCTGTTGCTGCTTGTTGCAAGTTGGAATTGTTTGCCCTTTGTTCACTGACTTTTCTAAAATAATTTTGACAAAAACTATATTGATTTTTGTATGTAGTCACTAACAGATTTGTTTCATTACCTACTGGCCAAATGGCGATTTGATAGATGTTTCCTTAAACTCCTGGGAGTGGGGAGGAGAAAGAAACAAGCAAAAACACTTCTCCTCTGCTGGGCTTTGTAGATTGGCTCTGTGCTGCGGTGCCCCAGCCATGCTTAGCAAGGTCATTTATTTATGTCTGATTTCACATTCATTCCCAGTTCGGGTGGAACCTGAAGTTCAGCTGGCAATGAGTTTTTTTGTATTTTCTGAGCCTGTGTCCACCCTGTGCATGTGTGTGGCCTGCTAGATTTCTCAGTGTGTGCAAGAGAGTTTTTTAAACATTTTATGCCCTCCATTTACCTTCTTTCTCTATTAAGCAAGCCTTAATTTTTGTAAATTATTGATTAGATTCCAGAGTTTTTAAAAAGCAGATTTTTACAGTTTATACCAGCTTAGTCATTGTGAACTTCAGTATCTCAGGTCACAGTTGATTTCAGAATGGTTGACTAAGAAGTAGACACTTGGACAAATACTATTATGAAACTTGAAATTAGAGGAGAAATATTAAAACCAAGAATAATTATCAATTTAAAACTGGTATTTGTTTTTTCAGGCTCTATTGAGGTATAAGTGACACATGATATTGTATAAGGTTAGGTGTTGATTTGATACACGTATATGTTGGCAAATGATTACTACCGGAAGTTGTATAACACCTCCATTGTAGGGGATCAGTTTGTCTTGGTCTGGCAAATGTGACTCAGCTCTGTATGGAAAACCTACAGAAGCGAAGTGGTGGGCAGGAGCCAGACCTTCAAACTGAGTTTTCCCGTGGGAATCAGGCCTAGAAAATACTTACAAACTGTTATGGCTTGATCTTGCTAAAACTTCCTCACCCTGGTCTAAAGCAACAAATGTATATTGTTTATTCTCAAGGTAACTTCCAAAACCCGTGTGAGCTCTCCCAGGGACAGAGCTAATGAGCTCATTGTCATCCCCCTCTGCATGTTATTTTTATTTCCTTGATTGTACCTAGAATGTAGACAATAATGTTCTGTTTGATAAATGATAAATCTTTCTATGATGTAAGGCCCCAGGAAAACAATAAAAGCCTGTCTAGGCAAGGGCGCTCCCCTCTTGAGGGAGTGGCCGAGGCACCATAGGCACTCTCCCCTTGAGAGAGTAGTCGTGCCTGTTCCCTTTTCCACACAGGATTGTTGTTGCCTGTGCATTGATTCTCATCGTCAGCCACAACAGGCGGACTCTGTTGGACAGGGTCTGCAACACTCCATCATGTCACATAATTACCATTTCCTTTTTGTGGTCAGAATATCTCAGATTTACTCCTTAGCAACTTATAAGCATTTAATACATTATTTTTAATAGTAACCACCATGCTATATATATATTAGATTCCCAGAACTTACTCATCTGTTCTAAAAGATTTTATCTATTTTTTATTTTTTAGAGAGAGGAGAAAGGAGGGTAAAAGAGAGAGAAACAGCATGTGAGATAAACATAGATCAGTTGCCTTTTGTATGACCCAGAGTGGGGACCTGGCTTGCAACCCAGGCATATGCTCTGACTGGGAATCAAACCAGCAACTTCCTGGTTCACAGTGAAGGGCTCAATCCAAGTAGCCACACCAGCCAGGACTTATCTTCTAACTAAAAGTTTGTACCCTTGATCAATATATCTCCATTTCCCTGCCCCCTCAACCTTTTCTAACTACCATTCCATTGTTTGTTGCTCTGAATTTGGCTTTTGCAAATTACAAATCTAACTGAGATACAAATATAACTACAGTGTTTGTCATTCTTTGTTTGACTTCTGTCACATAGCAAAATGCCCTCAAGGTCCATTCTTTGTTGTTAAAAAAGGCAACATTTCCTTCTTTTATGGGGCAGGATAACATGCCATTATATATGTATCCATTCTTCCGTGCATTCATCCATCCGCCTACGAACACTTTGGTTTCAATGTCCTAACTATTGCGAATAATGCTGCAACAAAAAGGAGGCTTGTTTTCTGCATATGTTCTCTCGCTGTCTACCAAAGCCCACCCTGACTGCAGCCCTCAGGAGCACACACAGGGAGCTGCCCAGAGTATGGGGAGGTGTGGACGAGGCCCGTGCAGCAATGGGGATACTTACGTACCAGCTGGACGGATTGGTGGGTAAGGTTTTCCCAGCAGCTCTTGGGCAGATTTTCTGATAGAATACACACTGCAGTCAGCAAGAACTACATCCTTTAAACATCCTTAGAGAATCCTAGCTACTGATCTCCTCACTTGCATCCCCCAGTCATTATGCTCCTGATTTGGTACTCCAGAGGCAGAAAGAGAAAAAATGAGTCTCTGAGCCCCACACAGCTGGAGGAACCAGCTGCTCACTCACTTTCTCCTTTTTTTTCTCCCTGGAGAAATCATACACCAGGGTCTCCTTTAGCCATAATCTTTGCTGACTTCAGGGAGAGATGATATGGGCAAAGTCAAACTGCTTCTCCTGACACTCGTCAGTGCACCTAAATTCATATTTTTTGCTTCAACAGAGTGCTGGAATATCTCCTGTGGAAGCTTGGGCTTTCATCTGGATTTCATTCATAGATGACTGCCCAAGCCAGGGTTCTCCACGTGCTCCAGGGCCATGACTGAGAGGGGCTGGAACTGTTTTATAGGCTGCGGCAGGGTCCACTGCTGGTACCAAGGTCTGTCTGCCCATCACCCTTTGCACAGGTGGGCAGGACTCCTCCCAGGTCCCTTGGTGTACATGCTGGAACCCACAACTCCCACAGTGGCACTTTTGTTTGTGGATGGAGGCCAATTTGGGGTTGTGGAAGAGGGAGACAACATGAAGAGCATCTTGTGCTGTTTTGAGGCTGATATCACTCCAAGTGTAAAACTGTGGTTTTCAAACTGTGGCCTAGTGGCCTGACGATTCACGGGACTCACATGGGGCAGCTGTCAGTGTGATAAATGTTAAGGAAAAATATTTGTTGCACCCAACCCCAGAATCAAAGTACATTAGAAGTGATATATATATATATATATATATATATATATATATATATATATATGTGTGTGTGTATAACACTTTTGTATATATTTCTTTATATATATAAACACTTACTGATGTATGTATATATAACCAGGGAGGTAAAATAAAGAAAAAGGAAGGGACAGAGACAAAGAGTAAATATGAGAGAGAGAAAAAGAGAGAATATGAGAATGAAAGGTAAAAAAATAAGTGCTTAGCAAAGGTAAGGCGTGTCAACAGAGACTGTTAGCACAATCCCTATATTTCTGTACACTTTACTGCATTGGGGTGGAAACAACTCTTTTCTTGGCTTGAGAAGACTTGGCTTCAAATATTTTTTCCAACCAATTTTAGCTGGTTACTCCCTATGTAATACTAGGTGAGCTTCTCCAACAGTGCTTTGCAGGAGGGGTCTCTCAGGGATTTGGGGGTCAAAGACGCTGTAGCGAATGCATCTCTTCATCTCCTACACCCCTGGTACACGTAAGGACATTACGACCTCTGACTAGTCTTTCATGATCTTAACACTCTCTTTATACTAGCATTTCTCAAACTCATTTTATTATTCATTGATACCTTTTTTGCATGTAACAACTTTAACCTGCATATCATACTTTCAAAAACTCAGTATTAGATGATTAATCTCTTTAAGCTGGTAACATGAAGAGAAAATAACACTCTTTCCATCCACATGCAGTAAAAATTTAGTGATATAATATGAGGCTTCATTATGAATTATAATATGTATAAAATGCACTTACTGTTATTATATTAATTAATTATTAATAAAATCAATTATTCAAAAAACATTACCTGTCCTATTAATTCTTTGTGGAAGCAGAATAGCGAGTTGACAGAGGGTTCTGCCTTTGTTTCAGAGGTGAGTAAATAGCGTCAAAAATGGGATACCGAACCCAGAACCTCACGGTAGCAGGTAGTGACATTGAAATGGTAAATCAGATCCCCTGACACTTAGAACAGGATACCACTCACCTGCTTCCACAGGGTTGCAGGGTCACCCACCCTCACACAGGGCTGCTGGGGTGAGAGGTCTGGGGCTTTATAACTAACGCTGTTCAATATTAGTTTGGAGGAAATTAGGAAAGACTCATAATTTAAAATTTAATTTAAATATCCACCCATAGGGTATTATAATCAGAGATAAATGTAACATATTTTAGTGCTTTTTATCCCCAGTAATTTAATAGAAAAGAATACGTAAATAAGTGAACCACAGTTCTTCAAAAACCTGTGTAGCTTGATACATTCTGTGACGAATTTAGATTAATGAGGTAATTTTAGAGGTGTCTGAGCTACCATAACTGCTGTTTAATTTTCAGCACTGATCTCCAATAATTGCCATTAATATATAATTAAAAAATGTGCTCTGCCCATCCCCCGTTCTCTGTCATTTTGTATTTTGCTTCTTTTTATTATACCTTTCCTTCAACTTTCATGCTTTATTTCTTTTGTTGTTCAAGGTCACTTTTGTTGAAGTAAATCCTGGGTGAGAAGAATAAGAGTTTGGCTGAAAGAAAAATGGCACCAGCATGTGATTCTGCTCTAGTCTTGAATGTGCGCTAAGTGATCGCTTTCAAGTGACATGTGAGACCTTCAAGGCACAGATACAGGCTGATGGAAGAGGTGGCATTGGGGAGGCTAAAAATGCTGGTATTTCTGTGAATCAGACAATATGGTCATGGATTCTTCTCAACATCAGAAACTCTTTCTGAGATGAGCAAACTAGTTAAAAGAGCCCAAGTGCCCCAGTACACTGTCAAAATTGGCGAGAGAACCATAGGACCTGAAGTGAAAAAACTCCTCATTCCTTGGCTGACATTTTGGAAGTGCATAGTTATCTATATAAATGCAAAAAATATTATAAAATTAGATAATGATTTATATACTACAAACTGAGGGTGAAAAATAAAAAACACTTTATTTTTATTACTGTTAGTTATAAAGATTTAGTAGTACTTACAGGTATTTCAGTATTTTGTGAGGAAGGAACATAATGCTTAAAAGCAGGATTGGTGTCAAAGTTCAGAACTTTTCTCTAATTGTATGGACAGCAATGTGGTATCCTTAACAACTTTACCCTGTCAGTCTAGGAATTAAATGTGAAGTAACCTAAGTTCCTGTACCTAATACATCAGATACAAATTTTTAAAAATGAACAGTGACCAGAAGGGAGGGGGTGGCAGGGAAAGTAGGGGAAGGGTCAAACAAAAGAATGCAAATAGAAGACTCATGGACACAGACAATGGGGGGTGATTGACTCTGGGGGGTGGGGTAGGAGTGAGCAATGGGGGGGGAAAGGGCAACTGGAACTGAACAACAATAAACAAAACAATACAAAATAAAAAGCTCGTTATCACAATAAAAATGTGCGGTTTAGTAGAATTTCTCAGCAGCCCCATTGACAACAAAATAGAGAAGTACTTTCTACAGGGAATTGGTAAACTGCTCCACAGTGGAAAGTCGTTTTATGAAGAAGAACTTGATTCATGTATTTTCCCTTGTTCCTTTGTCTCCAGGTCCTCACCCCTCCATGGTAACCCTCTGGGCAGCTTCCTACATGGGCTCGGCTGCTGTGGAGCATCAGCACCTGCATGTAACTTTATTCAAACTGAATTTCATTTTAGCTTTAACAGAGTAAAGTTGAGGGTTGAGTCATTAACATATTTGTGCAGGAATCTGGGCCAGATTGGTCTAGACTTCTGGACTGTTTCTAGAAAGCAGTAATGATGATAATGATAATGGATACTAATATTAATGGTTGCTGTAAAGCCCTGGTTAGTAAGCAGTTGATATTTGTTAATGAAGAGTTTAAGCCAGAATGAGTTTTTTTGAAATATTTGGCTCATATCTGGTTCAGGAAAGAAAAAGGAGTCTGGGACATTTCTGTTCAGGAAAGCCAAGTAATATGAGCAAGTGTTAATCCCAGGAAGTAGGTGAAGCAACCAATGTATGTGTTCCCTAAAGGTCCCTGGTATACCCTACGTTCTCAATTACGTTAAAGGACTTTGTCTGGGCTCCTATTCAATTTTCTGTTCACCTCACTGACAACTTGCTTAATTTCCTGACTTTCCCATGTCCTCTTGCAGGCATTTTGAATAGTCCCTTGATCATTACCTTTTCCACTCCCACCCTCACTTGTACTCATTTCTTTCATTTGTCTATGTGAGAAAACCAAGAAGGAGCTCTTTCTGCTCTCCTATTCTACATTGAATCAGCATAGGCTGTTAACATTCCTCCAAGGATATTACATGCAGATACCATTGTTCTACACAATGGTTCTACACAATGGTATCTGCATGTAATATCAGACTCCTTTTTTAAACAGTTCACATTAGAGTCCACACTTCTCTGATGGGAGGTTGAAGCTAAGTGTCCTTCAAACAGCTTCCAGAATCTCAATATTTCTTGCCATTATGAAGGCCTTTTAAGAAAGTCATTAAATAAAATACCTCTGTCTGGAAGTTTTCCACAGCTAAGCATACTTTTTAGATCAAGGTTTTAAAATAATCCCATATCCTATGTCCAAAGTGTTTCACCACAGAAAAGGTGCCTGAAACCCCCATTCACTGATCAAGTCTTTCTTGTTTATTGTGTCCGTGGTTAGGTGAAAAGCTGACACCTGATTTACATCTGTGGCTCAAAGGAAAAGTGTAGCTACTCTAGGGCTTCTCACCAAAGGCACGTGCTGCAGATTTTCAGGCTCTAGCACTGGCCCCTGCAGCTGAACGTAAGGGAACAACACTACATTTTGTACAGATGTTCCAGGACATTTAAGTGCAGTATACAATTTCTGCACCACTGGCAGATGCATGGTTCCAAGAACAAAATCCTTTCTTGATTTAATATCAATAAATTATATGCATTGATTAAGCAGCAGATTTAACATTTGTTTAGAATGTTAAATATGACGGTTGATTCACTGCAGATTATTGTCACTCTCTGACACAAAGTAAGCTTGATGACTTGTGCATGAACGAGAAGTGGATTCATTTCTCCCACCATCTGCTCTGGGCCTCAGTTTATTAGGCATCTCTACCAAACAAAGCTAGAAAACTGAGCCCTTCTTGGACATTATGTGCTTTCTGAGACAGCTGAGGTCCTGTCTCCTGGTTTACACCTTTTTCACCTCTTCATGCATTTTTTTTATGCATCCATCTAGTTTTCTTAAAATAATCCCTGTGGAACTTAGAGAGGAGCTGAGTCAAATGACAGTGGGAGAGCTAGGCTACCACAGTGGCCACAGGCAGAACTCGTGAGCCACGTCGAGACCAAGGAGCAGCAATGCCTGTGGACTACACCTTTTCTCACACTACCTGCAGTATCAGAGCTTCACGGTCTGGGCATCCAGTTAGGAATTGTACATATCAATCCACTTATGCAATAAAATAAGCTAATGGAGGCACTGAGGCTGACAAATAAGTAACAAAATGGTCCTTCTAGTTCATTTGTATACATAATTACAAAATTCTACAGGTCCAATCACCCTTTTCTTAAAAACCTGTGCATAAATATAAACCGTAATTCAGTTTTTCAGATGCTAAAAAGTCGAGATAATTTTCACCACCCATAGCAAACGCTGCTTCATTATTTTTGCATTAAAATCTATTGGCATTTCATAAATTAGAACCAAATAGCCTCTGAGAAAGTAAAACGAAAGCAGCTCTCACCTCCAGAAGCTCCGTGGCATTCACGGCAGACCGTGTTATTCTCCTGCAGAAACAATCTCACAGAACACCTACCTCAGACAAGGTGACTGTGATTTCCTGAGAAAGGGAGATAAAACATGGCTACTTCATAATTTTGTCTAAGTGCACATAAAATCAATGCCAAACACTCACTTTCTGAGCTAAACCGAATGACTACTTACCGGCCAAACTATCCTCACTCTAGTCTGCTCTTGTTATATATTCTCTAATATTTATTGTAATGCCTAATCGAAGAATTGTCCCTGTTCTCTGGCACCTATCTAGAGCTAACCTCACTTCCTTAGACTCTTCACCCAAGCACAGCCCTGAAGTTACGATAGGTTCTCTCTAGAACCCTCCTACTGAGATAGTCCCCGGGTTCCTTATGGTCTGCATTCCACACAGAGTCACAAACCCAACATGTTTAGCTGCAGGTACATTTCAGCAGTTTTGAATGGAAGGCTTTGACACCTCACATCATGTCACTTCAGGTCACCTTTTGACAGTGCATAAATGAGTTCAAGTAAGTCAGGTTTTGTCTTTAAATGAGTTATGAAAAGACTTTTAAGTTTCAGGGCATTTAAAATTTTTAATTCCAGATATGGTTTTATGTAATTTATAGTATATTTGGAAACCACTTGACAATATGTATCAATAGCTTTAAAAATATATACGCATTATACAACAAATCCTCAGCTAATATCATACTCAATGGTATAAAACAAAGCTATTTATCTAAGATCAGGAACAAGGCAAGGACGCCCACTATTGCCACTGTTATTTAATATAGCACTGGCAGTCCTACACAGGGCAATCAAGCAAGATAAAAAAATAAAAGGCATCCAAATCAGGAGTGAAGAAGTACATGATTCTCTATATTTAGAAAACTCTAGCGACTTAGAAATAATAAACAAACAGAGTAAGTTAGAGCATACAAATCAATGTACAAAATTTATTCCATTTCTGTATACTTATAATAAAATATCAAAAAAGAAATAAATAACAATCCTTTTTGCAATTGCACTAAAATAATAGAATACTTAGGAATAAACTTAACAAAGGAAGTAAAGGATTTATACACTTAAGACTCCATGACATTGTTGAAAGAAATTTTAAAAGACACAAAGAAATGGAAAGATATTTTTTGTTCATAGATTAGAAGAATCAATATAGTTTAAAAAACCATATTACCTAAAAACAGAACACAGACTAAATGCAGTCTCCAACAAAATCCAAAACCAATCCTGAGATAAAAGAACAAAGCCAGAGGGATCATGCTCACTGCCTTCAAAGCAAACTACAAAGCTAAATCAAAACAGTGTTGCATTGGCAGAAAAATGGACACACAGATCCATGGAACAGAATTGAGACCCCAGAAATATGTGGTCAAATACTTTTCACCAAAAAGCCAAAACATACAATGGAGAAAGGAAAGCCTCTTCAATAAAGAGTGCTGGGAAAATTAGAAAGCCACATGCAAAAGCATGAAACTATAGGATACCACACACAAATATTAACTGAAAACAAATGAAAGACATAAATGTAGGACCTGAAACAATAAAATATATAAAAGAAATTACAGGCTCTAAACTTATGGACCTTTGTCTCAGAGGGTTTTTGTGAACTTGAATCCAAAGGCATGGGAGGTTAAAAAAAATAAAGGAATGTGACTATATCAAACTAAAAAGCATCTGCATAGCAGAAGAAACCATCAACAAACAAAAAGACAATTAAATGACCAGGAAAAGGTTTTGCAAATGGCATAGCCAATAAGGCAATAATATACATAATACATTAAAAACTCATACAACTGAAGAACAACAATAACAAAATAACACAATCCAATTAAAAGTGAACAGAAGTCCTGAACAGACACTTTTTCCAAGAAGACATACAAATGGCCAACAGATATATGAAAAGATGCTCAACTTTATTAGCTATAAGGGAAATAAAAATTAAAACCACAATGAGATATCACCGTATACTTTTAGAATGGCTGTTATTAATAAGACAGGAAAAAACAAGTGTTGAAGAGGATGTGGAGAAAAAGGAAACCTCATTCACTGCTGGTGGGTTTGTAAATTGGTACAGTCACTATGAAAAAACAGGAAGAATGTTCCTCAAAATGTTAAGAATAGAGCTAGCATATGACCCAGAAGTGCCTTTCTGGGTACCTACACAAAAAGTGTGTATTTGTAAACATTATACCTCTGTATTCATTGCATCATTATTCATAGCAGTCAAGACATGGAAAGAAACAAAATGTCCTTCACTGGATGATTAGATAAAGAGGATGTGGAATACTACTCGCCATAAAAGGATCAAATATTGCCATTTGTGACCACATGGATAGATCTTAGATTATTGTGTTAAGTGATTTAAGTCAGATGGAAAAGGGCAAGGAATGTATGCCTTTATACATATGTGAGATGTGAAACAAAAAGCAACAAAGGAACCAACAAAACAAACCCATACATGAAGACAATAGTATTCTAGTCACCCAAGGAAAAAAGGGTGGAGAAAAAATGAAAAGAGTTAAACGAGGTCGAATATACAGTGACAGAAAAACACTAAACTTTGTTTGGAAAACACAACCCAACATATAGATGATGTATTATAGAATCACACTTGAGACCTGTACCAGTATAAGGTCATTACCCAATGTTACCCTGATACATTTAATTTTTAAAAATGTACACATGTTGATCATATAATATTTTAATGATAAACCTCAAATTTAAATATCTCTTCTGACATTATTTATGAGAACAGAAATTCAAAAACAAAAACGTTGATGCGCAGAAATATTGATGATGCATACGTTAAATGAGCTATTATACAGCCATAAAATGATTTTTATAAGTTTTTATAAAGTGTTTATGATATGAGGCTGAGTTAAAGCAAAAGGTAAAATTGTATGTACAACGTGACCTCATGGATATTTACCAAACTAAAGCGATGTCAATTTGTCTGGCTTATACATATTTTTGTACTCTATCAATGTTCTTTCCTATATATATATATTAGATTGCTGTAAGTATAAATTATTGTTTTGAAAAAGAAAACATTGTTCACACATATTTAGTAGCCAATTATTTTTCATGCAATCTTTCTTTTAGGAGACAAATGGGGAGCAGAATTTAATCATTCCTAAGAGGCCAGAAGGATAAGAACTATACTTACAGAACAATTAGATATAAAATAGCTATTTGGCATTACAATGATACATATGATGGTCAGATGTGAAGCAAGCAGAAGAGGGTAGTTTGAGGCAAATATATGAATAAAGATATAGACATAAATAAATATAAGTATATATTTATATATAAAATCTTGATTACCATGGAGAGAAGTGATGTGGGCTATAGGTATAAAATTAAATTGCATCTTGGTTGCAGTATTTCAATATATGAAATTAATCCAATGGATGGCATAATTTTTCATGTTTTCCCTTGTGAACAAATGACTTTAATATGAGGAAAACAATATTTTAAAAAAGAAGCTGTATTTACAAAGGTTAAATACTTCAATCTGTCAACAGCATTTCCTCCGAAATATTTTGAAGTAGAGAAATCTTTAGGCGGTTCACACTTTGGGGTGGGCATCTCTCTTTGGCATTTTATTCTCAGTAGTAATTTCATTAAAAGAGCACAACTTATTGCAATCTGTCTTTGTAGATTTTATCAATGCTGAAACCTTTTAAACTGAGAATGAGATTAAATAAACCCAATTTACCAGTGTGGTAAAATATAATAGACACCGAGCCTATTAAATGGCCAGTAAATCAATATATGTGCTCGGCAGTGATTTCCAGAAGATAAGGTGAAACCTTCTGTTCTATTTGATAGATGAGTGAACTTAACGGGAAAAATTTACAGTAGACTCAGCATATACCTCGGAAGAATGTGCATTATTCTCAAATCGCCTTCTCGTGTCAGCAGATCTGTGGTTGGTAAACACAGAGATCACTCGTGCTCCTCCTCCCGAGTGGTTACAGAAGTCGCACTGAAGCAAGTAACTGTCGGAAGGCAGACGAATGTCTGAAACTGTCTGACAGAGACAAGATTTCAGCTGTGGTTAAAAGATATTTACATGTTTTAATTGATAAATAGGTGTTTTCTGTTAAGTTAGTGTAGGATCAACATATGCATATTTTTAAAAAATTAAGTTTATTGTGGTAACATTAGTTAGTAGTATTATATGAATTGCAAGATGATATTTCTAAATTTAATTACAACTATAAATTTTAATTTAACGCATATTGTTTAAAATCACTTCAAATAGTATGGCTTTTCATATTGGAGTGAAGAAGGGAGAATATGAAAGACACAGGAAGCTAAAGAATAATAATAACATAATGTGCTTATAATGTGTAAGTCACTGTGCTTTATGTATTTATTAACTTAATAGTAATAAATTAAAAACAAACTTAATTTGTGTTTACAACATAGTAGAAACTATTTTTGGCACCTTACATACTTTATTATTTATTTAATCAACAAATCTTGTAGTAGATATTATTATGGATATAAAAACAGGGAATCAGAGTAGACTGCCCCTAAAACACAATGAAAAATATTGAGGCTACTATTTAATTTAGGCTTTTTGCTTTCTAGATCCACTGTCTGTACAACAACATACCAAGAAGAAGAGTGTTTCCCTGGCTGGTGTAGCTCAGCACATTGAGCAACAGGCCTGTGAAGCAAAGGGTCACGGGTTCGATTTCCAGTCAGGGCACATGCCTGGGTTGCAGGCCAGGTCCCCAGTAGGGGACACATGAGAGGCAACCACACATTGATGTTTCTCTCCCACTCTTTCTCCTTCCCTTCCCCTCTCTCTAAAAATAAATAAATAAAATATTTAAAAAACGAATAAGAGTCTTATAAAGTCTATAGATATGGGTATGTGCATATACTCATATGCACATATGCATTTTTATGTCTACAGGCAAATACATGTGTGCACGTGCACATGTGCACACACACGCACACGAACACACACATCCATGCACATATGCTTACATGTGCACATGCATAAAACAGAAACTATACATGTATGCATATGAATACATATATGTGGGGAGACTTCTTTGCGAGTTCCCCCAGTGCCACGGACACGTGTGAATGAATAAATATGGCTGAGACATGCTGGATCTGTTTGGAGAGGAAGAGTAGGCTGTGGCCAGTTTCTCAGGGAAGACAAAGGCCAGTAGTGACCAGTTTCTCTGAGGAGAAAAAGGCCCCGAGCGCCCTCTTCCATAGCCTTTTATTGGGTTGTAATACACAGGAATACAGGGCAGCAAGGATCAAACAGTAGATAACACTTCAAAGAAATTTGAGGGCTTCAGAGTCTGAGTCAGTGTCTGTCAGGAAGAGAGTTGCAGAACTTTGGGAGACATACTCATTTCCTCTCGGACCCTTATCATATGAATGAAAGCACTCTTAGCAGAGAAGATTTCACAGGTTTATCAGGAAGTCTTTGTGATGCCAGATTTTTCTCCAGGACACAGGTCTAGCAAGGCAAGGAGCTGCACTTCTCCCCAACAGGTATTCAGGCTTAAGAGGATTAGAGCCAGGAAGCACTTCTCCCAGAGGACTTGGGGCTTTGGGCTTTGGCAAAGCCTGGGGGTGGGGCGAGAGTCCATTGCTCTTTGTTGCAGCCCCCCCAGTCCTTCCATGAAGGCCTCCCAAGTGATCGAGTCTGGCTTAGGTTGCCCCCCGCTGTGAGGGGTCTTTCCCGTCATTGACTTCTGACCAAGCTCTGGGGGCAGGGAGAGGAACTGAGGCAGCATTTGCTACCAGAGACAGGCTTTGTCTCCTGTGGCTGGCATTCCAGAGGTCGTCCCTCGCCCTTAGCCACAAGGGGTAGAGGTACAATTCCTAAAACTAGGCAGAGCGGTCTACTACACATATAGTCTTAGGCTAAAGCTGAATATTGTCAATAGGAATTAGCTCTTTGTATAGAAGTTCAGGAAACAGAAATCAGTAACTAAACTCATGGTCAAGCATTGAAATCAGGAAAAGAAACAGGTTATGGTATCTCAGAAAATGCTCAAGGTCAAAAACAGGAGTTGCAGCATTATCAAAGAACACTAATTCTGTGATTCCTTAGAGTTACATTTAAACAAAAGAGTTAAGTCATGACCTTAAATGAGGCAATATGTTTGAAAACCCTTAACTTTGTGTTGGGCACATTTTAGCTTCAATAAATGTTCACTGAGCCTTGAGACTCAGGGGTGGTGCACATCTGCCTTGAATGAGACAGACTTGTTTCAAGTCCAAGTCTGGACCATTTATTAGCTATAGGACTTTTGACAATATTTTTGTGTAGATTAACCTTTCTAAGACCGTTCTTTATTGGCTAAAGGTATAACAGAATTTAACACATGACTTTTACATGAGAATGTTATGTATGCATGTAAAACACTTAACTCACTAACTGGTACTTAATAACTGCCCAATAAAAATGTTACATTCTATATATTATCTCTCTCTCTCTCTAAATATCTACACACACACATAGTCTTTATACATATATAGACTATCCGAACACATATATGTAAAATTACATATATAATTGCATATATAATGTATTTAAATTATACATATGTGCAGATGCATATATTGTATGCATATACTATATATAATAAATTCATATAAATTTATATAATTTATAAATATATAAATGACATGTAAATATTATTTATATAATATATAACACAGTATATTATGTTATAGTATAGTGTATTATTTTATATTATCTATAAGATATATTAAATTTTATATTATTGACTTAACAGTTTTTATAAAATGTTGTATCCTGATTTTCTGACCAAATAATATAATATAAACATGTTCTATTTTAATATTTTAATAACATTCCTTCACTAAAGAACTTTTCAATGGCTATAAAACATTCAACTCTGTAAATGGCCCAACATTTATTTAATCATTCACCTACTGCTATGCATTTAGGAAATTTTACATTTCCTCCCAACATGTATAATGTTGTAATGAATATCCTCTGCATGAGATGGGCATGATATCCTTTCCTGGTGCAGGAATCTGAAACTTAGAGAACATGTGTGATCTTTCCTAAGTCATCAGATTACTAGACAGCAGAAAGTAGACTTGAATTCGAGTGTAACCTCCACTTCTCCACCGTAGAAGCATAATACACAGATGTCCTGAATGCGCAAGGCCTCTCATGTGGCAACAAAGATGCCTTTCCCCTCTGCACTTCTCTGCCATGGGTCTCCCTGAATCAACCTACTCTTCCTAGTAATATGCTTAACATTCAAGACCATGGAAGGAGCGGCCCTGGCTAGGTAGCTCAGTTGGTTAGAGCATCTTCCTGATAAACAAAGGTCATGAGGTTTCTCCTCTCTTCCTCTGTCTCTCTATCTCTCTCTAATTAATAAATTAAAAAATTTAAAAACACCATAGAAGGATGGAAAAAATGAGCATGAGTTTTGTTATGCCTTATCTAAGGCTGAAAGCTAGATACCAGATCCTGAGTCAGAAAAATGTCCAAGGGTGTAGTCTAAAGTTCTCTATAAAACCAGAGGGAATGGGGTATGGACATAGAAGTGCAGGGAGCAGGAGAGTAAAAGTTGTTTTTGAAGGATCGATGTTAGAAGAAAAAAAAAGTCTTACATGATGGGCTCTTCGTAAATGTTTATCTTTGTGGTTTACAAGACAAATATAAACTTTTAGTGCTGGCATGGACAGTGTTTGGATGGGATATATGCTTCTGGTTTAATGACTGTTCTGAAGATGGAAAGTGTCCCGTTTAGGTGCTATTAGGCATGCAATACTTTAAACTCCACCATCTCCACATGAGTCAGGTATGAAAAAGGGAAGACTTGATTTACAGAGTACAGAGGTTTTGATTTAATCTTCTTATATATGCATTATACAAAAAGTATTAAACATGGTCCATTTGGAGCTAGTCATACATGCCTATGTCCCTGAAGTAATGGATTTAGCCCTGATGTAGGTGATTATTAATGGTCATTTGTGACCTGTTACTTACAACAGATCCCAACTTATACAAATCTACAGATGACTTCAAGTCAAACCTGGGAATAGCTTTAGTGACTGGTACTTTTTGCATCTTCACATGGTATGATGCCCTTTTAAGGGAAGCATGTCAAACTGTTACTTTATATTTCCAAGGCAATACAGCTTCTCACTTCCTCTTGGCTAAGCAATGCATCTTGGTTGCTTAGCGCTTGTTAGAGCATCTTCTGTACTTCATAGCATGTACGACTTCTTAAGTGTCTTGTGTAGCACTGTCAGTTTTTAGGGTTTATCTTGTAGTGTAATCAGGGAAAGGACGCATGTGGTCTACTGACTTAGGTCCTTAAATCTGACACAGTGTTGAATTGTCTTTGCTGTTCTCTGCTGGGCTGCAGGCCAGTTTTCAGCTGTCTATGGGTACCCCTCAGTATTTCCAGGCACTTTGCCCATGAATAGGGGCTGCTCTTTTTTGCAAAAGCAGCAGGGAGAGGTCTCTGTGAGGTGTATCTCCTTTCACTAATGGTCTATGTACCAGTTGTAGGTCCAAGGCTTAACTTACACATGTTTAATTATCTATAGTCTACCTTTAAGTAATATACAACATCAAGTGTAATATGAGGATCTCACAGAAGTACATTACCAAATCCCCCTTTAACATTTTTTGTGCTTCCATAGTTATACATTTCATTTTTACATATGCAATAATATATAATATATAGGTATTATTTTTCAGCCACTGAACTTTTTTTAGAATGGAATTTTACATTTGCCTTAATTTATGTAATGTTGAAGGAAGAGTCCATCATGAACAGTGATGGCTGGTCGACTCAAGAGCTGGACCTGCACAATCAGGGGCTCCTCACCCCTCCTCTGGCCTTAGAATACACTTCCCGCTCATTGTTCCCATAGCCAGAGCCTTCTTCAGGTCTTGTTGAAACTGTCTGGGTGGCATATGACTGAATCTGGTTAAAGTCGCTATACAAACTTTTAAGATTCTGATGGGCAGATGCAAAGATCTATTTGTCTTGAGGCTGCCCAAGTCAAGCATCCTAAGTAAGTCTCCTGGTTCATTAAACCTGCCAGCTATTAATCTGGAGTGGTCGCCCTCTTTCTTTAGTCTCCCCTTGCCCTCTGTCTAGGGGTCCAGTTTCAGATTTCACCTGGGAAGATCCTGAGTTTGCAAACCAACACATTTCTATACATGTGCATCTGTATGTGTATGTATTATTCCTTTTGTTGAAAAAAATGTCTTTAATGTTACTTCTAGTGAAAAGGTACTCTCACCCTGGCCAGTGTGACTCAGTTAGTTGGAGTGTCATCCATAACCAAAAGGTTGTGGATTCTATTCCCAGTCAGGGCACATGCTTTGGTTATGTGTTCAGTCCCCCATCCAGGCACATATGGGAGACAAAACAACTGATGCTTCTCTCTCTCCCTTTCTCTTTCTATCTAAAAAGCAATGAAAATATTCTTGGGTGAGAATAAAAAAATTAAGCACTGCCAAAGGATTCTGTCAGCTTTAGTTTATCTGGAAAAAGTCTTATTTTTCATATTTTGAAAGGTATTTTCACTGGCTATAGACTTCTGGGCAAACAGATCTCTTATTCCTATACTGTAAAAGTACTGCAGCTTTGTCCTTGCCTTGAGAATAATGACAAGCTTTATTCTTCTGTATCCAATGTGTCTCTTATCTGCTGCTGCCTTCAAGGTTTTCTTTAGTATTTTTAGCCATTTGAATCTGATATATTTTGATTTTTTTCCTGTTCTTTTCCTTATTTTATGTTTATATACTCATTTATTTGGTAGTTATCCTGTTTGTTGTTCCCTCAGCTTTTTGGACCTTTGACTTTTTTCTTAGCCATTATCTCTTGAAATAACTATTTTGACCTGTTCTCTCTCTCTTCTCATTTCATATCTCTGCTGAACTTTCAGGTTCATACATGATGTCAACCTTTTGCAATAGAATCTTTAACACAATAACCATAATTACTTTAAATTCCCTGTTCAGGTATTCCTACGTCTGGGCTATATCACAATATGATTTATTTCTGACAGTATATTATTTTACTTCTTGTTTCTTGTGCTTTTTGTAAATTTTGATTGAAAGCCAGGTATCCTGTATGGGCCAGAAAATGGGCACATTTTTCCCTTAGGCCTTTATGTGAGGTAGGGTTAAGCTAGTGGAGTGATCAGCTAGATCAGGTGTTGATCTAGGTTTAGATTTTGGTTTTATTGTCTCTGTTGTTAACATTAATGCACATTGGGCCTCACAGTCCTCTAGTGCTCTCTGTTTAGGATGGGTACCGACCATTTTGTCAGAGGGATTTCTTCAGTGTGGCATCTGCCCTAAACCTTATGATTTCTTTTTGTACTTTGAACTCACAGATGCTCTCCTTCCATTCTCCTATCACCCCTAGCAGTAGACTGTTGCTACATGTTGCTTGACCCTTGGTGGCCAGGTGTTGGGAGAGGGCAGCATTCCACATGCTAGTTTAGTCTCAGTCGTATCAGCTGTCGTGTTCCCGAGTCTTTGGAGTGGGAGCTGCCCAGTAATCCTGCCTCTCCCCAACTCGTGGGGAGTCTCTAATGGCTTGAACCCAGGAATTTCCTGCTCTTTGCTCAGAATGCGTCTTTACTGTTAAAGTGACAGGTTTTGCTACCCTTCCTTTAGCATTTTAAACAATGTATCTTTGTTCTATCAGAAAGATCTATAGAAAAGAATCCAGGATCCAGACAGGGTTTATATAAAATCCCACAGTGCCTCGGGTCCTAGTTCTAGGGGACTCAGAGACAATGTGCAAATAACCAAAACAGGGACACAGGCAAAGGAAACGAACTGGTATGGTTATATAAATCAAGAAATCAAGAACAAAATTCTAAGAAACGAAGCGGGGTTCAGATATTATAGTTGAAGCATATAAGGTAAGAGTCACATAATTAGAGTCAAGAATGACTTGATGGTAAATGATGGAATGACTCTAGGTGTGTGAATGCAGAAATGCCTGTGAAAGTCATTTTTCTGGGTGGCTGCAAAGGGCGCATTTCCTTGCCAGATATTCCTAGTAAATTTCAACTGATATTTCAGTGCAAGAGCATAAAAGTATACAGTCTTGATAGTCAAAGTTTTATGGCCTATTAATCAAATTAGCTTCAAGCTACTAGACATATATTTTAATATATTCTGTATATGACAGAGACTCCAGTTAAATGTACTGATCATCTTAAGTGGTTTTTGTAGCTCCAACTTTAACCGGTGGGGATGACCTACTCTGACTACTAATTTCCAGAAGGGTTGCAATTTTTAAAGGTGGAAAAAGAAAGAAAACAATAAATAAAAAATTTAATAGGATATTAAGTACAAAAAGCTATTATGGAAACAGAAAAGATAAATTTGTGAAAGAAGAAAATTCAGGGGAAATAAGAGACCATGAAGTGATGTGACTAATGGTGGAATAAGTCAGCATGTTTTCAAGAAGCAAATCCTACCTGACAACATCTGTGGGTCATAAGTTGTAAACGATTCAAATAAAATTAAAACGTAGCCTTTGCTCCAGTGACAAGTAGTTACATATTATTGGGCAGATGAATCTAACACACATGAAGTCACACAAAAGCTGGGCTCTGAAAGTAACCTGTGACATCATAGGAGATCTAAAGACATTTCTTCAGCTTCTTTCCTCAGGACCTGCTTCCTGCATCTGCCACGGTGGACCAAGACTCAGTGCTTACATTTCCTGCTTCTTTAACTTCAGTGATACCCTCAACTTTAGTTTTACTTTTCTGGAAAATTTTCTGCTTCCCATTGTCAGTTCTCATCTTTTTACTTCTTTCCGTTTATCTCCTCAACTACATGTCGATCCAAATGTTGAGTCTCACACTCTCTCTCTTCAACACAACTCTAGGTATCTTTGTTTTACATTTGTCAGAATAAAACTGGCATTAAATTTTTACACTGGTTTTGCTTTTTAAATAGTTATGTTTCAGTATTATTCTATCATATCATCACTAAGTAATTGATGCTTATTGAACACCAGGGCAAAGAAGGCATAAATACGGAGAAGGAATAATGCCTCACTTCAAGGAAAAGCAGTAATAAAAACAACCAATCACTCACTCACTCGTTCAGTTATTCACGAATGTTTACCATGAGAATTGTTGTCATTTTTTCTGGTAGGTAAACAGTTCCTAGTACAAATTAGACATTTGTTGAACATTAGCATATTTAGTGAAAGTAGGTAAGAGGAGTCTACATGAGAAAATATGTTGTATTTAGCATGAGGAAATGGAGAAAACTGTGGGGTAATTGCAGAGTTGATATTCACTACAAATGGCTAATTAAGTGAAACAATTTATTTTGCAATAGAAGGGATATATTTTGGATTTTTTTAATGGCTGAAAACTAGGACCGTGAATAATTGGTTTTTACTCGTAAGGGAACTGGGAAAGCTTGTTTCCATAAACATTAAAAAATAATTGTAGAAATTATTGCCTGTGTATGGTTTTAATAACCTTATCTGAGGGTGGATTGTCTAAAATCCTCTCGGGACCACACAATGGGGTTAATGCCCTCATTAAACACATGGAGCCATTTGCACCTGAATCTCCCCTTTATCTTTTTTGTCATCTTTATTTATAAATTCTGAAATATGGGGTAAAATGGATGATTCCCTAAAGTAATATCAGAGTTTTAAATATTGAACTTCATATGTGATTTCTTTTTTTTTTGCAACTTGGCACAGAAAATTTATTGAAATATAAAAACATTATTCTGTCGTTTGGTGTAAATAGAGTATTCATGACTTTTAAATATTCTCCATACGCCACTCATTTAATACCCTAAACAAAAATACAGTGCTTCTGAAAGAAATGCATATTAAGTCCTGGGAAGGAAAGAAAGGATAAATTGTTTCTTCTACATTTATTTGTAACATTTAAGAAAGTCCTCAGTTCACTATAGGATTTAATGCCCCTCTTAAAGGGACACCTTGAATATGTGTGCTCTTAACTGGGATAAGGGATCTTCTTTTACACGTGGAAACATTTAAATATGAAATAGTCTGTAACAAAGATGCAAAAATAATTCAGTGCCCCATCACATTGAGTGGAGCCAAAGGTTATGAATCACAGTTAGAAATACCTGAATCCAGCTCCTGCAGCTGCATTTGGTCAGCACAGTCTATATTCTGAGCATTCAAAACAAAAAATCCCAGAAGTTTGGTGGCTGCCATATTTTTAGGAAAGGGCATTCTTTAAAACTAGTCATGTGTAGATAGTGTAGAAATATTTAAGTGATTTCTTTCACTCCAAAGACATTTTGCTTAACAGGAAAACGCCAAAAACATTCTATTAGAGGCAGGAATAAAACAAAGAGGCCCATTATTATTATCATTATTATTAATATTGTTATTATTATTATGCTATTTGCTGTTGTTGTCATCCAGTACAATTAGATAAACAGAAGTTAAATGTAACTTTTTTTCTGGTAACAGAACTAAGGATATTAAAAATTTTTAAATCCTGTAATCCACAGGAAAAAAATGGTTATATTGCTTTGTAGCAAATCACCCCACAATGTAGTGGCTTAAAACAATAATCATTTACAATCACTCATGATTTCTGTGGGTTGGAGATTTAGATGCATTTCAGCTGTGGAACTCTGACCCTGGCTAGTCCTGGGGCCATCACAAAACCTTCTTCATTCGTATGCCTGGGGCCTGGCCTGAGAGCTGGATGGTGAATGAGCTGGAGTTCCATCATCCTCTCTTTCTCCGTGATCTCTCTAGCAGGTTTCTCTACTGTGGATCCTGAGAAAGAAGACACTTCTCAGAAGGACTCCTGGTGGTTAACTAGGCTCAAATTAAATAAACAAACGAAAACAAAAATAAAAAACACCCAGAGCCTAGCGCTGATTTTAAATGGTCATCTTTCACACAAGCCACACTTCAGGGAGAATCTTGCACTAAACTGCCCGCCTGCACTGTGTTCCTGCCAGCTGAGTAAGCTACTATAGAGGAGTTTCTGGAATCATATTTCAATCAGTAGGCCTGAGACTTTCCTCTGATCAAAGTTGTGCAACTATATTCCCATTAGCATCTTCAATGATGAAACACAGAGGCTTTATTCTGACCAATCAGGGCAGTGTTTTTTAGACCAATCAAACAGTGAGGATTTGAAGTCCACATTTGCATGAACGTGAACCAATTAGGGAACAGAGGCTGGACGTTTTTGTACATAATTCAGCTCCCCTCAGGCTTGGAAAGTGCTTTTTCCCTTTCCAAGGAAGACTGAAAGCTGTGTTTCCCTGGCTGGACCTGAAATGCTGAAGATGCCTCACCAGAGCGGCACAAAGCAGAGTGATGTGGAAGAGCAGACGAGACTGGAGCAGGGCAGAGCTGTGTAATGGGGAGGGGCCTTTCCCCAGGTCTACTTTACAGGCTTGCTATTTCACAGCCCAGCTGTGTCACAATTGAGCTGTTTCCACCGAATGAAATTTTCTTTTTCACCGCACCCCAAATTGGGAGTCCCTGTTGGCCATAAATTGGTACCAACTAACATTGGTTAACACCACCAAGATGACGATAGGGTAAATTCACTGCATATATGGTGACTCAAGGTTCCAAAGGCATTTCCTGATATAGAAAGCCCTGATGGACGCCATATTGCAGGTCTTACCTGAAGAATATCACGTAGTTATCTTTGGAAGTGTAATTCTTTTGTGGAGGGCCTTTTGTCAATTGCTTCCAAAATTGCAGTTGACCCCATAATTTCACTTCTGGAAATTTTATAGTGGTAGACAGAATTTTAAGAAGATCCCTGAGCCCTGGCTGGTGTAGCTCAGTGGATTGAGCACGGGCCTGCGAAGCAGACAATCGGGGTTCGATTCCCAGTCAGGGCACATGCCTGGGTTGCAGACCAGTTCCCTGCAGGCCAATTCCCAGCAGGGGACGCATGAAAAGCAACCATATGTTGATGTTTCTCTCCCTCTCTCCTTCCCTTCCCCTCTAAAGATAAATAAATAAAATCTTAATAAATAAATAAATTAATTAATTAAAAAAAAAAAAGAAGATCCCTAACAACGTATACCCAAGTAAAATTTCAGCCTCATGAATATATGGACCTATAACTTGCTTCTTAACCAGTAAATATAAAAGTGATGGGCTGTCACTCCTGTGATTATTTCAAGTTACAAGTCAACCATTAAGGGATTTTTGCGGATATAATTGAGGCCCCTAATCAGCTGATTTTTAAGTTAATCAAATGTGAAGTTATCTTGAGTGGAACTGACCAAAAAGCAAGGCATAAAAAAAGTGCTGTGGTGTACAATTAACTATGTAATAAAAGAAGAAAAGAAATATAGATGTATATTTTTTGATAAACAAAAATAACCTTTTGAATTAATAAAAATAATAGTAATTATTTGTTCTGGAAGTTGAAAAATGTAATCTGATTTGAAAGAGGATTATTGTAGGAGGTAACCTTTTACTCTTAATGGCTTATTTATTTAAAATAATTTTAACATTTAATTTTATTTTAAAATGTTAAAAAACATAAATACCAAAATTTCTACTCTTCTTAAGGAATACCACAATATAAGGAAAACATGAATTAACAGGAAACATGAAGGCCAAGAAGATTCAAGCACCTAATACAGTGTAAGAGAGTGGACAGGACAATGATAAGAGGGTTCAAGATGAGGGTAAATAGTGTGTGGTGAGATGGTTGGTCCAGATTAAAGTGCTGGATATGAATAGATGTGATAATATGATTCCTTTTTGGAGGCAGCCAAGTGTTGATTAGATCTCATGGGAGCAAAATGAACTTACTGATGTGAAAGAAGTGACGGTCACCTAAAACAGTGCTGTGTGCAAAGCTACACTTTATTTTATACCCCAATGAGTCCATTGAGGCAAATTCTTTTCATTTCTTAGCCCCTACATTGCCATATCACATTTTCTTATTTATATCCAGGAAGATTACTTGCAAGTCACGGGGCGTCTCCATGGCTTTGATGCAATGTGGCCAACATCATAGGCCAACACTGTTAAGCACAAGATTGAATTTCAAGTGTCTGCAATTGAGAGATCCCATAGCTGTCTATTTGTTTAGCATCTCTGAGAAATGGTTTCCTGATGACTCATCTTTTATTGCTGGAGTGATCTGACAATATTGTTGGAAACAAACCAAAGCCAATATAATATATAGCTGAATCCTGATTTCATTGTTTGTTTAGTGAAAAGATTTAGGCCTTTAGGTGGTAAGACATAAAGACATCCCAAAAGCTCTTTGCATTTTAAGAACACTTTTGTGACTTCAGTTTATGACAAAGGCATTGTCAGAACAATAATATTTGCAAATCAGGTACAAAGAAGATTTGTGAAAAGTGCCTTTGGCTAATTCAATGTCTGTCTCCAGGATTTGTTTCTATGCTGAAAAGCTGTGGGCAACTAGTCTAAAGCTGATGTTGCTTGCATTTCATCTGGTACCATTAAAGGGCCCGCCCCCAGCTCTTCCCCAAACAAGGGAACCCAGGGTATTTTCATTCTTCATTATTCATTATAATTTCCCACTATTAAAGCTGCACCATGGGAGTCATTATGCACTTTGGGGAACTGTATTAGCTATAGCAAAGCCCCCGGGGATCTATGCACTGTGCAGAAGCTGTAATTTACAAAATACCCTCTGGAGAAAGGAGGGAGGGAACAGAGATTTCAAAGTGCTTCCTGTGTGTGTGTGTAGGAGCTTATGCACTATAGGGATTAAACTCAGCAAAACATCCTAGAGCAAACGGCTTCATAAATACAAAAGAATCTTTCTATTGTGCAAAACAAGGCAATTTGGAAACCTCTTCTTCAGTTTCCACTTAAGCTATTGTTTTAATAATGCATTCCTATGGTTCTCCTAATAACAGCTGAACCAGAAGATTCTCTGGGTAATTCTCAAGACAGGTAGGTTTTACTTGTTTTATTCTCCTAGCAGAGTGAGAAGCTAATGAAGCTTTTTTTAAAAAAATAGATTTTATTTATTTTTTTGACAGAGGGGAAGGGAGGTAAACAGAGAGGGAGAAAAACATCTACGTGTGAGAGAAACATCAGCTGGCTGCCTCTCCCACACCCCCACCTGGGGACCCGGCCAACCTACCCAGGTGTGTGCCCTGACAGGGAATTGAACCCACCACCTTTCAGTTTGTGGGACCACGCCCAATCTACTGAGCCACACCAGTGAGTTGAGTGCACTGATGAAGCTGTGTATGATTTTTTGTTAAAAATTTTAATTTTAGGGAAAGTAGATATTGATGTGAAATAATTAAAAATTTGTTTTGGATATTTTCAGTGTATAAATAAACCTTTGCTAATGGATTGCTGCTTACAAGAGACAGGTCTTTCTTTTTCACCTGTTGAGAGACTAGTTGGTTGCTTTCAAGTTTTAGTTATTATAAATAAAGTTGGTATTAAAAATTAACATGTAGGAATATGCGTGAAGATGAATTTTCCAATCACTTGGGTTGATTTACTGCATTGTAGAGGAACATTAAACCTAACATCCTTAAAAAACAAAAAAACTGCTACACTGAACTCCAAAGTGACTGCATTCCCATCAACCTTGAATCAGAGCTCTTGTTGCTATACACCCTTGGCAGAATTTATTATTGTCAGTGATTTTTTTGTATTTTAGCTATTATAATAGATGTGTAGTACTATCTCATTACTATCTTAATAACGAATTATGCTGAGGATCTTTTCATCTGCTTGTTTGCTTCCCTGAATATTTTACTTGGTAAGTTGCATCTTCAATCTTTTGTCCATATTTTAATTGGGGTTGTTTTCTTACAAATGAGTTTTAAGAATCCTTTGTACTTTTTGGATACCAGTTCTTTATCAGATATGTGTTTTTCAAATATTTTTTCCCAAGCATGTGGCTTGTGTGAACATTTTATTGTTATTTTGTTTGTTCGCAGAAGCTTTTAATTTTAATCAAATGCAACTTTTTTTTTCATGAAATGTTCTTTTGGTGCTAAATTTAAAAACTTATTACCAAAATCCAGGTGATTTCTTATATTTTCTTCTAGTTTTCTAATTAGTTTTCTTCATATAGACCTATTATGGGTTTTAAGTTATTTTTAATGCAAACTTTAAGACTATGTCTAGATTATTTTGGTGTGTGTGTAGATAGCCAAACCGTGTTTTTTCTTTCTTCCCTATTGTATAATTTTAACTTACTTTTCTTGCCATATTTTAGTAGCTGGGATCTCTGATACAATGTTGAATAAGAATGGAGCGGGAATATCCTTGTCTTATTTCTGATCTGAGATAGATAAAGTGTGATGTTATCTGCAGGGTTTTTTTTGGCAGATATGTTATTAAGTAGAGAAAGTTTATCTATTCCTAGTGTGTTAAGGAGTTTCTGTTTTAATTGCAAAGAAATGTTGGATTCTACCAAATGCATATTTGGCCTCAATTATATGATCATACAATTTATCTTCTTTAATGTGTTGATTTAGTGGGTTACATTAATTAATTTTCAAATGTTAAGCCAGTCTTTTATACCTAAAAAAATTTCATTAGCCATGGTTTACAATTCTTTTTGTATATTTGAAAAATATTTAATTTTTTTAAGTCTCAATAAAATAAGACTTAAACTTAGAGATATTTGTCTATTGTTTTCCATTTTTGTAACGGCTTATCTAATTTGAATAGGAAAGTAATCCTGACCACATAAAGTGAATTAGGAAGTGTTCTCTCTTCTCTATTTTTGGAGCATATTATAGAGAATTAGTACCAATTTTTCCTAAATGTGTGGTAGAATTACCCAGTGATATTGAGTCTGGTGATTTTTTTAAAGGGTACTATTCATTGATTCACCTTATTTATACATATAGGCTATTCAGAATACGTATAGTTTTATGTGTGAATATTGGCAGTTTGTACCTTTTAAGAAATTGGTCCATTTTATTTTTCAAATGTGTCATCAATACTTATTTGAAATTTCTCAACCCAAAACTTCAAATCTGTGTCAGAACCAAACTTCAAATTTGGTTCTGATGTTTGCTTTGGGTCTTCTGACTACGTCTTCTTCTTGCCTCTAAGCCTGCTTTGTAAATTTTTGGTGGAAAGCCAAACACTGTCATGAGTCAATAGCGCCTGAGGTTCATAAGTCTTTACTTTGATGTTTAGTGCTAATCTGGCTAGGAGCTGGGCTATGTTCTATTTGCTAGTGATTTCAGGTGTTCAGATTCCTCAGTTGTACTTAATTTTGTCTCTGCTCTTGTCTCTGGGTTTGTCTAAGAACTCTGTAAATAGAGTTTTTATGTTTTCCTCTTTCGGGGATAAGCCATTATAATTATCCTGGATCCTCTTTGGTGTTTTGATTCACTGTGGGGAGGGAAAGGTTTTACAACCTTATGATTAAATCTCAGTGGTCTAGTGAACCATGTCAATGGTCTGAGAGTTTTTAGCTTCTTGCTGCTAAAAAAAGCTAAAGGGGCTTCTTGCCCTGAAGAGAGACAGAAAGTCTAGATAAGACTGGTCCTGGGTTAATGCCCATCTCTTTAGTGGGGTTAGGTTCTGGTAAAGCATTTGCCCACAGATTGTAGGACTTTGTTAGAGAGAATACTTTGTGAGTATTTCATAATTGTTATTTCTCCCCTCCCACCTGCAGAGGTGTTTGGGGATTTTCTTGACACCTCACCCTGAGAACCTAGTAAGGTGCCAGTTGGGGGAGCCTCCCAAAAGTCTGAGGTCAGGGTCGATTTTGAAGTACTGAAATGTAGCCTTATTCAGATTCATAAAAGCTTTAATAGGAGAAACTTATATAGACAGGCAAACCAGCAGCTGCTTCCAGGGGTGAGCGGTCAGGAAGAATCCACGGCCCTCCAAGGATGGTCCCTTTTTAAAGAGGATTCATAGCAAAACCTGATGGCAAGTCATTGTGTAGACCTCCGCAAAGGACAAAGTATCACTAAGTTAAAAGAAAAGTTAAAGGATAACATCAGGTAGTTGCTCCACTCTGTATACATTCAGTGATCTCTTTTTTTGAGGCGGGAGGGAAGCACGTCTTTGGGCAACATCCTGGCTTTATAGGGGGTCAGCCAGAGACCTGGCTGAGGTTGCAGAGAGTGCAGCAGGTACAGAGTAAAACATTTCCCAGATGCCTCTCCTGATGGAGCCACACTGCGTGTCTGGAGTGTACCTGCAGTGCAGTGCCTACGTAACGTCCACGGAAGTGTGGGGTCTCCGGCGAAGACTGCAGGGCTTCAGGATGTTTTGCCCTTCACACTCAGCCTCCAGGATTTTATTAAAATTGTCTTTAAATATTTTCTACCACCTTATGGCTCTAGTGGTTTCCACTTTAGGTTAATGTCAGCTATGGTTTTCGGTATTGTTTGCTTCTCTAAATAGTAAAGTGTCAGTTTGCCCTATGATTTACATTCTCTGATTAGTTAAAAAAGTCATAGATTTTTCAGTTTGTTTGAGTTTTTGTTGCTATGAATATGGGACAACAATTCCCAAGCTTTTTACATATTAAAGATAAAACTAGAAGAAATAACTATTTATGTTGAATTTGAAACAAAAAAAAAGAAAGCAAATTCCTTCTTTAAATGTCTGGTCCCTTCTACCATATGTTTATTTTTCAATTTCTCCTTTGTCTTAATTCTGAATTTAATGAAGGTGATATATTCACTTATGTTTTGGCAAAGGAAGCCCAGCCCATCCCGAGAAAGATAAATGTGATGCCGTAGCCTGAGAGGACGTTTGCCCAGAGAAAGCTCCTAGATAGAAAGGCTGTACTTGCAAAGCCAGTGCATTTGAATGTGGAAGTGCCCCAAACTTGAGAGACTTCAGAAAGTGAAGTTATGGAATACCAGATACAAATTACAACTTTTAAATAAACTAATCCTGTGTTTGCGATGACTATATTTTTCTGAACAAAGAATTACAGCATGTAGTGGAGGAACAGTGTACTTGTCCAGCATTCAAAACCTCGTGTATTTACAGGGAGCAAGCAGGGGACACATCAATATGTCACTCGCTGTGGTATGAAGGGAAGTTTGGGATGGGTGGGTGAACTAATAGACAAACATGTCACATTAGGATATTTAAATTAAAAATTAGGCCAAGAAAAAAGTGTATCTGTGGACTCTGAAGGCTAATGACCACTAATTTTTCATTTGTTATGTATGTTGTTGATTTATTTATTGGGTTTCTACTATGTAGGCTTAATATAATGAAATACCTTAGATTTAAACAGGAATTTTATCTATGACAAGGAGTTGTTATGGTTTCAGGGAAGAAAGTAGATTCTTCTTTTACTCCATGCACAAGAATTTGCTGCTGAACTGAAGTTTTTATTCACATAGGAAAGAAGATTAGCCAGGACATCACTCAAAGGTACCTGCTCAGTGGTTGGAACGATTTTAAGAGCTGTAAACAAACTGTCATGTTCTAAAAGTTTTCTTGATATAAAATTTTAAAAAATAATTGGAAAACATAATAAGAATTAAATAATTGGAATAACTGGAATTAAATAATTCTTGTTTGACCTAGCAATGCTACTTTTAAATGTATTCATATGAGCTCGTATAAAACACAAACCAATATTTATGCAAAGATGTTCTTTGTCTTTAACACAAATACACAAAGGACATGCATGAAAAAACAATCTTAATGGAGATAGACAAAGCTATAAAATGGAAAAATGATTACATATAATTTAATAGAGTCATTAAAATAATGTGTGCAAAGAAACAATAAAACAGGAAAATAGGTGACTATCATAAAAATGTATTTGTGGCAATCTAAAACAATATGCATAAAAAAGGAAAAACATACTAAACTTTAAAGAGCATTACCTCTGGGTGTAGTGGCATGTTTTATTCTGTTATCTGTCATAAAAGCACAATACTTCCATGATCAGGAAAAAAATAGTTTCCACTTCTGTCATATGTCCTTAAAATGCTTTCTAACTTCTACATATTTCCTATAACAACTTCTTAAAATTTGCCAAAATTAACAAAATCACACCATTAATTAGTTGAAATTTCTTTTCATTGAAAAGAAAAGCAATATAGTTATTTAAATGACTATGGTCCAGAGGAAAAGCCCCAATTTGGAAGTCAATCACAGGAACTATGATTCCTATCACTTCCAACAGCAGTCGGAGAATGACAGCTCAAAAACTAACTCCAAGCAAATTATTGTACATATACACAATGGAATTCTATGCAGCAGAGAGAAAGAAGGAGCTCCTACCCTTTGCAACAGCATGGATGGAACTAGGAAGTATTATGCTGACTGAAATAAGTCAGGTGGTGAAAGACAAATACCATATGATCTCACCTTTAACAGGAACCTAAACAACAAAACAAACAGGCTAGCAAAATAAAAACAAAGACACTGAAATAGAGAACAAGAGAGAGAGGGGAGGAAATTTCAGGGGGAAAAGGGGAAGGGTTTACAGGAACTAGTATAAAGGACACATGGACAACAACTAAGGGGGGTGGAAATGGGAGAGAGGTGGGCTGGGATGGGAGTAAAAAACAGAAAACTGTACTTGGACAATAATTAAATAATTTTTTAAAAAATGCAAACAAAACAAAACAAAACAAAAAAACTAACCCCAAGCAGGGTGAGGCTGGCAGTGGCCCTGCAGAGAGACACCGCTGCTTCTGTACCCTGGGTGCTCGGGTGTGGATTTCATCCCCGTCTGTGTTCTCTGGGGGGAAATTCCACTTATGTGCCCATAGACCAGTCCTGCTGTGGCCAGGAGGTCAGTTTTCTTACCTCTGTGATGAGCTGTGATACTACAGAAAAGGACTACACATAGTTGCAGGCTTATGCATGAGAAGCTACAAATCCACCCTTCAGTAAAATGGAGCCAGATCAAGGGAGAAACCAACCAATTCACTCTTCAGGGGAGAGGACGCAAGGTGTCAAGGGTGAAATCAAGTAGAACTGATGAAGCTAGCTTCTGCACCAGCGAAGAGGGGACTTGGGAGCAAATACTGCAATAGTATTCCTCATGCAGGAACTGAGCTGTCTCTATGTGTTTCCCACACTTCCTAATGTCCCAGAATCTGAGAGCATTGCGTGGAACTCCTGTTTAATGCACTTTCCACTTTAAGCACTTTGCACTGAAGAAGTTCCACACAAAGACAGAGATTTTCCAGTTATGAGGTCAGCCAAATTCTCCCCTCTGCCTCAGATTACATTTTATATTATCCACATATCCATGTATATTTCAGAGTGACAATTTTAAGAATATTTGATATTCCATCAGGTTGATGTAACATAATTTATTTATTATACTAATATTAGTCATTGATATTTTTTTTTGATATTTTATCTTTAGAACTAGGTACTAAGATTGTTTTGTTTTCTATGAAACATGTCCATTAGGTAAGTTGGTAGGAATGGAAATACAGGATTTCTCTTGATATGAATTTGTAAATCACTTTTCAAAATGCTTCTAACAATTTATAAATATATTATTGTAATAAGCATGTTTCAGTTATGTTTCACCCATGTTCATTTTCTTAGCTCAGGTTGCTATTACAAAATATATTTGAACTAGGTGGCTTAAACAATAGAAATTTATTTTTCACAGTTCTGGAAACTGGAAGTCCAAGGTCAAAGTGCCAATGGGGCCAGGCAGTGTCGGGTGAAATCTCTCTCCTTGGTTGCCTCATTATCACTATGTCCTCACATAGCCTTTCCTTGGTGTGTGTAGGTGGATGGAGAGAGAGTGAGAGAGAGAGAGAGAGATGGATGAGTAAGTTCTTTTGTGTCTCTTTAATGACACTAATCCGATCATAAGGGTAAGTTTTACCTCTACTTACCTTAGGTTTTCAGCTGGGATTCGAACAAAATGACAGATTAATAAAGGGAAAATTTTTATTATGTAACGTGTGCAGAGCATATCACATGAGAGTAAACTTAGAATTCTGGCTTACATAGGATCTTCAACAAGAAACAATACAGGATAGAGAAAGGCAGTTTTAGGCTTTCAAGGTGGCACATTGTGGGAAGGTGACGGAGTTAGGGTTTGTCTCAGGTTCCTGTGGTGCCATCTGTGGGCTGCTGAGACTTAGTTGAGTAAAAGTAGAATTTACACTATGCCATTAGGCAGGAAAGGGGGAGCTTTTGCAGCATTAGTTGCTTCTTAATTGCTTTTCAGCATACAATAACTTTCACATCAAAGAAGCATAATTTGGCATGACATATTCTGGTCTTCTGCAGCTCCATTCTCCTGACTTCGTATGAACCTAACTGCCTCCCATAGACCAGTTCTCTAAATACTGTTCCCTTGGGCCTGAGGATTTCCACATAAAAACTTTAGGGGGACACAATTGAGTCCATAGCACCCACTTTAGGAATTGTTTTCTCATTTTGGCTAATTTTATACATATAAAACAATGCCTTGCTGTTGCTTTAATTTGCATTTATGTAATTGTCAATATTTTTGTGTAACTTCCCATGGGGTGTTTGCTTAACTATATTTAATTATTGGGGTTTCAATTTTTGTTTCTTCACACTTGAATGAGCTTTTTGTACCTTCTAGATATAAATATTTACTTCCTTTATTTGGTTCAAGTTTTCCCTTTAACCATTGTTTTATTTTTTGTGTGTGTAGTTATTCTGCTATTTCAGTTTATATGAGGCATTTCTCTCATATCTGAAGCCAACACACACTTATATTGACCCTAGTATTCTAGTTTCTTCGTGAGGTCTCCCCCTTCATAAGGCCTCTGTGAAGCCTCCATCTTCACAGTAAACTTGCCTTTATTTATAATCACTTGGCTAATATCTATTGAACCTGGAACATTTTGTAGACATGAAGAATCAAAGTTTCTGCCCTCATGGAGCTTACACTGCAGAGACAGAAAGATGCAAAAAGTGAAGAAGTCAATTTAGTATCAGAAAATAGTAAGTGCTACTAAGAGAAATGAAAGCAGAACATGAGCATAGAGCATGCGAAGTGGAAGTTTGTAAGTCTTCATTTCAGATCTTGATGATTTGGTGGGGACAAGGCATTAACTCAAGGCTTGTAGAAATGTCACTATTATGTTGAATGCTATTAACAAGACTGTTCTGTCCGAGTACTTTGTAATTTTGTATGGTTATAAAAATATGCTGGGGTTAGAAGTTTGATACAAAATATTCATACAGTTGATATAGTCATCATCTGGTTTTGCCCATCCTTTTAACAAAATGCTTTTTTTCTCAATGTGATTTTAATTTATCTTCGATTTTCTTAGGCTTTGATAGACTTCTGAACATCTAAATTTTTCCCAGAGATAAATATTTTAAGTTTTTCTCTACTAAGCCATGCCATTGTGATTTCAGAAGTTCTGTAATGTTCTAAGTTTTCTAGTGTGTCTTTTAGGTGTTGTGTGTGCATACTCCCTTTTTTAAAATGGCAGAAAGAGAAAAGTGTTCATGAACTCCTAACAAGAAGATCCTCTGTAGAGATGGGATATCAGAATGGTATATTTTAAGAGCATCCAAATAGACCACAACTAAACCCAAAATATAGTAGAATAAAAGAAAAATTAAAGTCATTCTGATGCAGGGTGCAGCCAAGGGGGGGGCCTCCAAAAAAAAAAAAGATTTGGAATGGTGTCCAGAATTCAAAGTGTATAGGAATATTGGAGAGACGTATAAGATGTCCTCACTCCTTCCCCCACAGGTGTGAATTGGGGGACAGAACACATGGAGCAGGAACATGCAGGGCTGTTTTGTACAGCCACAGCCTTGCAGCTAATCCATGGCATGGTCATTTAACATATCTATAGACTTTGGCGGGTCACTTGGATATGTTAAATGGCTGTGGTCAGGCTTGGAGCCAGGGGGATGAAGTCACTTCTCCCCAAGATGTAACTGGGGCAGGTCCCCCAAGTTACAGTGCCTGCATGGGAGCTTGGAGAAGATTGGCTCTAGGACATGGGATGACAACTGCCCAGACTAATGATGGCAGGCCAGTAAACTTGTAATAATACAGAAATACTGGCAGATGTAACTGATCTTGGGAGGAGTCGGAAATAGGGGTACAGAGGAAGATGGGTGCGAGGGTTTAAAAGCCAGGCACAGCAGCCATTAAGAGGAGAGAGCCACGCGGTTTGTGGCAGAGTGCAGACCCCCTCTTTCCCATTTGAAAGGGAAAACCACGCAGCTTTGCCAGAATGGAGATCCCTGCAGCCAGGTGAAGAAGAAAGCCACATGCTTTTGGTGGAGTGTGAACCCCTGCAGCTTTGGTAGAAGAAACCCATGCGGCTTTGGGGTGCCCCCTTTGGCCGCATGGCCTGGAAAGCAAGAGACTTCGACTGGAACTGGGTACAAAGAACTCTTGCCAGTGGACCATGAGAGGGTATCACAGTACTTTGGATTAACTAGAGATCCTGCCTGACACAGCTGACGGTACCAGCTGCCTGAAACACAGACGTGTGCTCTTTTCCTGATTTACGGTAGACGGAGTGGGGGCAGTGGGAGAAGGGAGCGCTGTGTGGGTGTAGGTGTATACCCTGAAGGACTTTGATATTTTAGTGCAGGCATTAAGCCTAAATAGCATTAAATAAACATTTTGTTTCTTTTTTACAAAGAAACAAATCTCTGGCATTGAGAGATGTCTTTCCAATTGGCGGAGGACAGAAGAGCCCAGTAAATATTAGTATTCTGTCCTTGGGAGGGGCCCCTGTTCTGTAGCAGTTTTGGGCATCCCTAGGTGGGCCGAATATTGCCTCCCCTTGGACCTCTTGTTCAGTAACAATTCCATCACAATTTTTTTTGGTTGAACCCACAAAAAGAAGTTGGAAGGAGTGATGCATATTTGAAAGTTGCTAAGATAATAGATCTTAAAAGTTACTGTGGTGATTACTGCAATATATACAGTTATAAAATCATGTAATTGTACATCTTAAACTAATATGTTATATATTAATTATATCTCAATTGAAAAAGAAGCAGAATGTCTCTAAGCATAAAAAACTTAAAGATAGTGTAGATTGTTTGCTTTCCTCTGCTTCTACATCACAATCACAGTCTTCCTACATCTCCATTTACTGGGTCAGCTCTGGAGTGAAGAAAGGCAGGTAAGACACAGGTAAAAGATTGTATGATCTGGTGTGATTTCAATGGCCTGAGCAAGTTAACCTGAAAAAAAAATTATATATATATATATATATATATATATATATATATATAGTCACACACACATATCTCCAGAAAGTATCCAGCCATGTACTATGAAAAATAGAGACATTTATTGAAAAAAACAAGAGATACAAGAAATACTGTACATATGACAATGACATGTCAGCCCACTTCAAACTAGGAACCTTGGGACATCACACAGTTCTCCCGATTGCTGCCATCGGCTGCGCCATCATATTTTCCTGAATCTCATGGAGGGTCTGAAATCTCTTCCCTTTCAAAGATGACTTTAGTTTTGGGAAAAGCCAGAAGTTGCAGGGTGCTAAATCTGGGCTATAGCGGGGCTGAGTCACCTGGGTGAATTGATGTTTTACAAAAAAAAAACTGCACAAGACCTGATACATGAGGAGGTGCTTGTTGTGATAAAGCAGCCAATCACCAGTTTTCCATAGCTGCAGCCTTCTGAATCATTTGAATAATTTTCATGGAGAAATTTTCAAGCTTAACACAAAATTTAATGCACATGCATTGCTTAGTCAGTCATTTTGAATGTGATGGCCATACAGTACATGTGCTCACTCAATGGTGTCTACTGACTAGTACAGTGAAATTGTCATTGTTCACACATATGCTTTCCAGTCCACTCTCCTGGTGGGGGTGACTCCTTGCAAGTCTTCCCATGTGCCACGGATGAGAGTAAACATGACTGAGACATAATCTGATCTGCTTGGGGAGGAAAGATGGCCAATCCCTTAAAGGAGAAGGGCCAAGAGCCCCCTGCTCAAGGGGCTTTTATTGGGTTCATTTGCACAAGAATACAGGTAAGGATCAAATAATAGATATCATTCAAAGAACTATGAGGGCTTATTCTCAGTTAGAGTCAGGTAGCTAACCAGCCATAAAACTATGAGGAACAAACTTCCCTCTTGGACCCTTATCATTTAAATGAGAGCATTCTAAAAAGAGCAGGTTTCACAGGAATTTTACATATTCTTTCTTATGCCTGATTTACCCCAGATACTCGCCCTTTCCAGAACTGGGATGCACCACCCTCCCCATTATAGGTATTTAGGCTTAAGGGGATTAGAGCCAGGAAGCGCTTCTCACAGAGGTCATGGGGACTCTTGTCAAAGCCAGGGACTAAGAGTCCATTGCTCTTTGTTGCAGCCCCCCCCACCGAGTCCTTCCATGATGGCCTCCCAAATGATCATATCTGGCCTAGGTTGCCCCTCTCTGAGGGGTTGTACCCGCCATGGACATCAGCCATGCTTTGGGGGCAGGGGAAGAAGCAGAAGCAGCGCTTGCTGCCAGAGGCAAGCTTTGTCTCCTGTGGCCCACAGTCCAGAGGTCACTTGCTTAGCCATGGGGGACAGTTACAATTCCTGAAACCAGACAGGGTGGTTCCCAACATCTCCTTGGCTGCCATGTCACACCAATGTTGCACAAACCATTCTCTTTATATTAACAATGGTTGGACTTTTACCAGACAGACCACTTCTATATATCTATATCTATACCTATATCTACATCTACATCTATATCTATGGCTATACCTATATCTATATCATCTGTATCATCTACATCTATATCTATATCATCTATACCTACCATTATCTATATCCATTTATATACCTATATCTATCATCATCTACCTATATCTATCTATATTTTAGTCTATCTATCTATCTATCTATCTGTCATCTATTTAGGAGGGGTGTCCAAACTTTTGGTGTCTGTGTTCCACACTGGAAGAAGAACAGTTGTCTTGGGCCACACATTAAACACATTGAAACGTGTAGTCACAAAAACATCTCATAAGGGTTTAAGTAAATTTAAATTTTGTATTGGGACACATTCAAAGCCATTCTGAGCTACATGGAGCCAGTGGGCCACAGATTGGACATCCCTGATTTAGATATTATATAGATCTATAGATATAAATAGATATGTATCTATTTATAGGTCTATATAGCTACATATCTATATATATATAAATAAGATAGATATAGAAATATATAGATATTGATATAGTTGGGATAGATATATAATAAACAAATGATTATTTTCTCACATCTAAGTATTGTCTGAAATTCATTCAACATGAAATAAAGCGCTTTAGATCCCAGGCCACTGAACGGTGAACTCCAAGTGAGAATACTTACATAGATTATGATGTTAACAATTCCCTCTAGACATGTTCAAATTAGAAAGAGAAAGGTTAAAAAGCAAGTAACAATACAAGAATTAACTAATGCTAATGTGCAGGTGGTTTGTGAGGTAAAACAATTCTCTGTTTTGATTTGGTAGGTTATCATAGTGCTTATTTAATATGATTTTAATTGGAAGGCCATTTGGTTAGATGTGGATACTGCTTGTTATTCTTACTGTTTAGAGCATTTGAATCTGAGTGTGTACGGCAGGAAAAGTCATCTTTCCCTCCACCCTTGTAAGTTGGGTCAGGGGCCCCTACAATAAACAGATTAACGAGAGAAAAACAAAGAGAAGTTAATTAATGCCTGTATTTTATACGTATAAGAGAGCCTTCACAGGACAAAATAAAAAAATCAGGTGTTGCTGAGCAGCTTTTATGCTAATTTATATAAAAAGTGGTAAATTGTGAAACTGACAAGGCAAAGGGGCTTGGGTGGGGGGAAGCTATGAAACAGGGAAAATCAGGGTTCAAGTGTTTGCTTGAAGACTCTTCTGGGCTGATTTTGTATGGAGACTTTATATCGAGACTTTTGTCCGAAAGGAGAAAAGATAGAGCAAGGTCTTCCTGCATTTGCTGTTGCTTAATTGTCTTCAGCTCAGAATAGTTTATGTCAAAAAGGTGTATTTGGGGATGACGTATTCTGGTTTCTTCAAGAGCACTGATACAAATTCATTCATCAGTGTACAGAGTTTTCTCACTGGCTCCCGGAGGTACAAGCATTGTGTTTTGTTGGCAAAGCGAAGAATACAAAGAGAACTGAGATCTGACCACAGCCTTCGGTGAGCTTAGGCATCTAGTGGGGTGCTTTACAGAAAGCTCAAGTCAGGAAGAGGGAATTCTCTCCTCTATCATTTTCAGTTTTTTATGGCAGGACTAATAATAAATTTGATGCAAGACCAGATTAATATGAGAAAAACCAATTTAACACATGTGCATAGAGGGTCAAAAATTAATGTTCACAGAAATAACTAGAGCAGGCAGCTTTTTATACATTTTAGACAAAGAAACAATACATTGGTGAAGAAGTGACAGGACAAAGAAAATTAGGTTTGGGTGCTCATTAGCAAGGAATCTAAACAGAAAGAGGGCTTGAGGCAGTAAAGAAGTAACGAAAATTGTTTATAACTGTTTCTCGGCCCTGGGTTCCTTAACTCTAGGATATCGGTGTCATTCTCAGCTCCCCTGAAGAGCACAGCTTTCAAAGGGGAGATTTATTTCCTGCCTTCAAGGAGACAAGGAAGTGTCAATGTGCCATTTTTGCAATGGATGCTTGTCAAGTAACTTTAACTCAAAGTACTCAATATCGCATTGCGGGGTATTTGGGAGTGGCCGTACTGGGCCCTAATACTCACTCCTAACATATTTAACAATTATTTATTTAAATGTTTCTTTCTTTTGAAAAAAAGTTATTTTAGTTGTTGTCCAAGTACAGTTTACTGTCTTTTACTCTCATCCCTGTCCACCCCCCATGCCCTCCACCTCCCTCTCATTTCCACTCCCCTTAGTTTTTGTCCATGTGTCCCTTATACTAGTTCCTGTAAATCCTTCCCCCTTTCCCCTGAAATTCCCTCCCCTCTCCCCTCTGGTCACTGTCCCCCTGTTCTCGATTTCAGTGTCATTGTTTTTATTCTGCTTGTTTGTTTGTTTTGTTGTTTAGCTTCCTGTTAAAGGTGAGATCATATGGTATTTGTCTTTCACCGCCTGGCTTATTTCACTCAGCATAATGCTTTCCAGTTCCATCCATGCTGTTGCAAAGGGTAGGAGCTCCTTCTTTCTTTCTGCTGCATAGAATTCCATTGTGTATATATGTACCATGATATTTTGATCCATTCATTTACTGACAGGCACCTAGGTTGCTTCCAACTCTTGGCTATTGTAAATTGTGCAGCTGTGAACATTGGGGTGTATAGATTCTTTTGGATTGGTGTTTTAGGGTTCTTGAGATATAATCCTAGCAGTGGAATTGCTGGGTCAAAAGGCAGGTCAATTTTTTTTTCTGAGAAAATTCCATACTGTTTTCCATAGTGGTTGTACCTGTCTGCAATCCCACCAACAGTACACTAGGGTCCTCTTTTCTCTACAACCTCTCCAGCACTTGTTGTTTGTTGTTTTGTTTATGCTGGCCATCCTGACTGGTGTGAAGTGGTATCTCATTGTGCTTTTAATTTGCATCTCTCTGATACCTACTGATACTGAGCATCTTTTCATGTGTCTCTGGGTCCTCTGTATGTCCTCCTTGGAGAAGTGTCTCTTCAAGTCCTTTGCCCATTTTTTAATTGGGTTGCTTGTCTTCTTAGAGTGGAGTCGTGTAAGTTCTTTGTATATTTTGGAGATTAAACCTTTGTCTGAGGTATCATTGGCAAATATGTTGTCTCATACAGTTGGTTCTCTTTTTATTTTACTTTTTAAAAATATTTTATTTATTTATTTTCAGAGAGAGGGGAAGGGAAGGAGAGAGGGAGAGAAATATCAATGTGTGGTTGCCTCTCATGTGTTCCCCACTGGAATTGGCCTGCAACCCAGGCATGTGCCCTGGCTGGGAATCGAACCACAATGCTTTGCTTCACAGGCCTGCACTCAATCCACTGAGCTATACCAGCCAGAGTTCTTTTTATTTTAATACTGTTTTCTTTAGCCGTGCAGAAGCTTTTTATTTGATGAAATCTCATTTGTTTATTCCTTCCTTCATGTCCCTTGCTCTAGGGGACATATCAATAAAAATGTTGCTGCATGAAATATCTGATATTTTCCTGCCTATGTTGTCCTCTAGGACTTCAATGTTGCCATGGCTTATACTTAAATTTTTTTCCATCTTGAATTTATTTTTGTGTATGGTGTAAGTTGGTGCTCAAGTTTCATTTTTTTTTTTTTTGCACATAGCTGCCCAGTTCTCCCAACACCATTTGTTGAAGGGGCTATTTTTACTCCATTTTATCTTGCTGCCCCCTTTGTTGAATATTAATTGACCATAGAAACTTGGGTTTATTTCTGGGCTTTGTGTTCTGTTCCACTGGTCCATGCCCCTGTTTTTATGCCAGTACCAGGCTGTTTTGATTACAGTGGCCTTGTAATACAATTTGGTATCAGGGCTTGTGATCCCTCCTCCTTTGCTCTTCTTTCTCAAAACTGTAGCAGCTATTCAGGGTCGTTTATGGTTCCATATAAATTTTTGAAGTATTTGTTCTATGTCTCTGAAATATGCCATTGGTACTTTAATAGGTATTGTATTGAATCTGTAAATCGCTTTGGGTAGTATGGACATTCTGATGATGTTAATTCTTCCAATCCATGAACAAGATACATATTTCCATTTGTTTGTGTCTTCATTGATTTATTTCTTCAGGGTTGTGTAGTTTTCTGCATACAGGTCTTTCACCTCCTTGATTAGGTTTATTCCTAGGTATTTTATTTTTCTTTTTGCTATATCAAATGGGATTTTTTTCTTGATTTCTGCTTCTTCTGTTTCATTGTTGGTATACAAAAATGCCTTTGATTTTTACATATTGAGTTTGTATCCTGCTGTTTTGCCAAATTCATTTATTAGGTAGAGTATTTTTTGGTGGAATCTATAGAATTTTCCATGTACACTATCATGTCATCTGCAAACAATGACAGTTTTGTTTCCTCCTTTCTGATTTGGATGCCTTTTATTTCCTTTTCTTGTCTGATTGCTGTAGCTAAAATTTTCAATAGTATTGAATAGAAGGGGTGAAAGTAGACAACCTTGTCTTGTTCATGATCTTAGTGAAAAAGCTTTTAGTTTTTGTCCATTGAGTATGGTGTTGGCTGTAGGTCTCTCATATATGGCCTTTATTATGTTGAGGAATGCTCTGTCTATTCCCATTTTGCTGAGTGTTTTTATCATAAATGGGTGTTGTAACTTATCAAATGCTTTTTATGCATCTATTGATATGATCATGTGATTTTGTCTTTGCTTTTGTTCATGTGATGTATTACATTTTCTGATTTGTGAATATTGAACCATTCTTGCATCCCTGGGATGAATCCCACTTGGTCAAAAAATATGGAACGCTTCATGAATTTGCTTGTCATCCGTGCATAGGGGCCCTGACAATCTTCTCTGTATTGTTCCAATTTTAGTATATGTGCTGCCAAAGCAAGCACTTTAATGTTTTTTAACACTTAAAAATAAATAGAAATCTGTTTTTATACATATGTTATACTCCTTGGAGTTGGGTCACAGGTCAATGAAAGACAAACAGAAAATGCTAAAAAAAAAGGAGACAGCAACTGCGCTGATTTGATACAATGGGAAAACAGGGACAGATTATAAAGACTGAATGATTCTTAAACAAGGAAGAAAGCTAATACCAGCCATTATATTGCTCACTGCACGTGATGAGTAGACCAAATGAAATTATTGGCCACCTTTTAAAATATATAGTGTAATTGCATACTGAGAAATTTACATAGTTAAATTGAAGTATTGTATGATATAGATCTCATTTATTTCCTCCAGCTCCAGTTTCTTAAAGTAGAAACTATTTTGTATGTAAAGGCATAATATTATGCTAAATAGGCTCAAAGAGGACAGTAATTAGAAATCTTTGACAAAAATGTGATGCTTGGATAAGAAGAAGTGATAACCCATATATGTGTTTTTATAGTTATTAAGATATTTAAAGGCTTATGTTATAATCTAAAAGTATTTAAAAGCCAGTAAGATTATTGGGAATTACAGAGTTGTTACATATATGGATTGTTTGAACTGAAATACCCCTGAACTCATCATGGCTGTTATGTTTGTGCCCCCAAACCCAATATGGCTGACAGAGACAAAGGCTGTAGAATGGCTCATGGAAGTGTAGGGTAGCTGTAGAATCCATAGCCTCAATGTGACATTGAGGAGGGGCAGAACATGCCACCCAGAATGTGCCACTGTGACATGCAGACTGCTTATAGCTAAAGACAGTCAGGTCCGGAATACTCAGCAACAGCTTTTTACCTTCCCCATACCTGTCTGAAATAATGTAGGTAGGTGGCCTGTAAAAAAAAGGGAGCTTTCACCAGAGATAATGTTTTATATTGGAAAGACTTATCCACATGGCTCTTCTCAACTCTCTGTGGATTTTCTTTCTTCCCTTTGAAGTTCCAGACCACTGCCTCCTTCTTAGATCAGAATGGTGTACATTTCATATTTTTATGGGGTTCCCCTACATATGAAATTTATTTTTCTCCTGTTAATCTGCCCTATGTTAATTTAATTATTAGACCAGCCAAAGAACGTAGAGAGGAAGAGGGAAAAGTTTTTAGCTCCTGCACCTGAGGCCATCTGCTCAGGATGATGGCATCTTCCTTGCTGAACACCACACACAGCAGAGCACACCACTGCTGCCACTGATACCCTCACCCGTGCCCTTGCCATCGGCCAGATAGATTTCTGATGCAATTTCTTTTTGTGGTGAATTTTCATTTTAGTCAAAGCCACACACACCTATCCTAGCTGCACACATTCTGGGAAATCAGTCTCTGATCTTTTCTTCATCTGCACTGGGACACTCTTTGCCTTCTACCAATCCTCTTACATATAGAAAAACTTTAAATGTAAAATGAAGAGAATGTTTATTCATCTTAGTCATTTAAGTATGAGTACTTTGATCTAAAGCATTATTACCAATATTCCTCGCTTAAAATGCATATACCACACTTTTTGCAATGAAAAATTTTGAGGTGCCCTGAGATTTTTTGTTCCATTTGTGCTCTAATCAAGACTATATTCTATCTCACTTTCATCTACTTTTGATATATGACTTCACAAATGACATCCAGAAAGCTGTGATTTTATAAATCCTGTGTATTAAACTAGGATCAAACATCTATTGTTCTTGAGTCAGCCAAATTGGCCCCTAAGAGCTGTGTGAAATTGTAAAAAACTGTTCTTTTTTATACTAGGTGCTCTAATTATTAAAATACAAATATTAATTTAAGTATCAGTAATATCTTTTCAAAGTCTGATATTCTCTGAAATATTTTAATACAATGGGGACAATAATAGCTCTCATATTAAACATATCTTATTTTACATGAGTAATCCCAATGTTCTTATGCAAACATTTCATAACATACCAAATGTTCAAAAATTATTTTATTATGTTATTTCATAAGATTAAATTTTTTTGAAATTAAAATTGTATTAATATTAGATTTATAGTAATGTAAGTTAAATTTTTTTATTACATTCTATAATCCTCTCAGAAAATGTTATCTAAGTTTTGGAGACCTTTAACAGCACTGTTATCACAAACTCTGAAGTACCACCCTGGTAATTTAGGACCGCTTGTTGAAATTTCAACAGTATAACTCCAAATAGATGCACAAAGTTATTTTTTATCCAGTTGGATTTAGAGGTTGAGACAAATATTAATTTTGAACTTTTTATTCTTGCTGATAGGCACTGCCATATGTTTGTAAACATGCCTAACAATTAATAAGATTAATTCAACAGTTCTTACTAGGTTTTGTCCTTTTGGTTTAGTAACTTTGTGTAATTTATAATTTATACTTTTCTAAGAGCCTTGGAAGAGAAAAATGTCTCTCTGCTATGGTCATGGTTCCACTGAAGAATTTCCCAACTGCTGACCTTTAGTTTCAGACAAAAATAATTCATACAAATTGTGAATTTATTACAGCTTATAAATATTTTTAAAGTAAAAACCCTTACAAAAATAAACCAAAGTATAATCAAAATGTTCAATTTTGGCCAAGATTGAAGAAAGTAATTAGGTATTTTTCTCAATATAGAGATATTTCATAAATATTAATAAATGTTCAATTCTTAATTTTCTCTCAATATCATATTAATTTCTATCTACCCCTTTCACTTGTAGGTATTTCTATATTCAGCCAGAATAGAAATTTGCAAGCAAATGAGGGGAATTATTAAGAAATGTTGTTATTCCAGTGAGGTCATTTTATTAAGAAATTAAATTAAAACTGGTCCCTATTGGTTAGGGTGTCAGGGAATGGACAGGTAGGCTCTATAATTTGGATATTCATTTGAAACAGGAATGAACCAGGCAGACTAATATTCGTATAATAAATTTATAGAATTAATATATGCCAGCAACCATATTTCCTTCTTAAGTAATTTTGTTTAATGACTTTTTAAATTAATATTGCCATATTTATTTTCACAATGAAATATGAAATCAATATAATCTGAGTAGCTTTGGTTCAAATCCCACACATTTTAAGTGATCTGAGGCCCTGGCTGGTGTAGCTCAGTGGATTGAGCACAGGCCTGCAAACCAGAGGGTCGCAGTTCTATTCCCAGTCAGGGCACATGCCTGGGTTGCAGGCCGGTTCCCGCTGGGGGACCCACAAGAGGCAACCATACATTGATGTTCTTTCCCTCTCTCCCCTCTCTCCTCTTCCTCTCTAAAGATAAACAAATAAAATTTTTTTAAAAAGTGATGTGGGCATTACTGCAAACCACAGTTGCAGTATTCTAAAGCATACTTCTCTGTGCCTACTTCTGTGATTGCCTACCTCATAGACTCACTTAATTTATCCCTAGTAGAAATAGATATTTGTTGCAGTTTTCACTGGTATCACCTACAGCCAGAGACAATGGGTTTGTTTTTAGCTGCTATAAATCTTTTTAATAAACAGCATATTCTCCTTATGGATTCAAGTCCATTGGTGGCTCTTTAATCACGGACTTGATGAGCCATGTCATGTTGTTTATATAAGCTCAAAAATGCACATTCATTAAGGCTGGAGAGAGAAAATTTTAGTTTATGAACCAGGACTAAATATGTGAGGAGACACTTTTAGTATAATATGTAAATTACAGCCAAGGCTGCGAGTCTGCAACCCTATATATCTGGGAAAAGAAAGAGAAAGGAAATCTGGTTCCAAGATCAGAGATTGGGTGTGTTCAGGGTGGTATGGCCATAGATAAGAAAAAGATTTGAGAAGAGAGGTAGTTTTGCTATTTCACAATCAGGAATGATTTATCTTTTATGTTGAGTAAAAGATGGAGCGTTATCAATGTGGGGTATATTCTAAGTGTTCTGAGTTGTAGCATTCATATATATATATATATATATATATATATATGAAACATTGATATATTTGCTTTTTTAAAATTTTATATGCTTCATATTTGCCTTTTTTAAAATTTCTGTGTCCTACATAGAAGATTTGCCTAAAATGGAGTTTTCCTTTGAATTTTGATAACAAAAACACATTAAACTATGAGTGTTATAAGAGCCTAAATGTGGAATTTTATATGATTTTAATGGAGTCAAAGCAAGTAACCAGAAGAACAGGCAACAACAAAACAACTCATATTCTATAATAGTAATTCAGGTCAGAAAAAAATATTGACTGGTGATAATGAATTTAATTCTTCTTTTTTAAAATATATGTTACTGATTATGCTATTATAGTAGTCCCTTTATTCCCTTTATGCCCCTCCACCCTGCACCCCCACCTACCAAGATTCCCCCACCTTAGTTCATGTCCATGGGTCATATATATAAGTTCTTTGGCTTCTCCATTTTCCATACTATTCTTAGCCTCCACCTGTGTATTTTGTACATACCAGTTACTTTTTCCCTTTACCTTTTCCCCTATTCTACCCCTGTCCCTCTCCCTGCTGATAATTCTCCATGTGATCTCCATTTCTGTGATTCTGTTCCTGTTCTTGTTGTTTGCTTAGTTTGTTTTCATTTTTCCCCCCTTAGGTTCAGCTGTTGATAGTTGTAAGTTTATTGTCATTTTACTGTTCATATTTTTGATTGTCTTCTTTTTCTTAGATAAGTTCTTTTAACATTTCGTATAATAAGGGTTTGGTTATGATGAACTTCTTCAACTTGACCTTACTGGGAAGTACTTTATCTGCCCTCCCATTCTAAATGATAGCTTTTCTGGATAGGGTAATCTTGGATGTAGGTCCTTGCCTTTCATAGCTTTGAATAGTTCATTCAAGTCCCTCCTTACCTATAAGTTTTCTTTGGAGAGGTCAGCTGATAGTCTTATGGGAACTCCTTTGTAGGTAACTGTCTCCTTTTCTCTTGCTGCTTTTAAGATTCTCTCCTTATCTTTAATCTTGGGTCATGTAATTATGATATGCTTTGGTGTGTGATTCCTTGTATCCAACTTCCTTGGGACTCTGAACTTCCTGGACTTCCTGAAAGTCTATTCCATCGCCAGATTAGGGAAGTTCTCCATTATGTTTTCAAATAAAATTTCAATTTCTTTCTCTTCCTCCTTTCCTTCTGGCACCCTTATGATTCAGAGGTTGGAATGTTTAAAGTTGTCCCAGAGGTTGCTAAACCTCTCCTCATTTTTTTGAATTCTTGTTTCTTCATTCTGTTCTGGTTGAATGTTTATTTCTTCCTTCTGCTCCAAATTGTTGATTTGAGTCCTGGTTTCCTCACCTTCACTGTTGGTTCCCTGTACATTTTCCTTTATTTCACTTTGCATATAGTGAAGGAAGTGAAAGTTTTCTTCTTCTATTTTGAGGCCATACTCAACCATTTCTATGAGCATCCTGATTACCAGTGTTTTGAAGTGTGCATCTAATAGGTTGGCTATCTCTTCATTGCTTAGTTTTATTTTTGGAGCTTTGATCTGTTCTTTCATTTGGGCCATATTTTTTGTCTCAGTGTGCCTGTTACAAGATAAGAGGCGGAGTCTTAGGTATTCTCCAGGGTGGGGCAACTCACCATCACTGTTTTCTATTGCTGTATATGGGCAAGAGGTCTGAGAGGGAACAATGCCATTTGCTCAGATCTCAGCTGGCTTTCAGTCACTTCCCCCAGAAGCAAATTGGGCCCTTCTGGTGCTGATTCTTGGGTGAGTGGGTTTGTGTACAATCTAGGACCCTGTGGTTCTCTCCAATGAACTCTCCTGTGAGGGTGAGTGTTTCTCCCACCACTGCTGCAACCCTCACAGGTTTTTATAGCCAGGGGTTTTGAGGCTTTATTTCCCAAAGGCAGAGGAAGGGGGAGAGAGAGAAAAACACCCATTGGTTGCCTCCCCACTGTCCAGTCAGTGACTGAACCCACAGGGCATGTGCCCTGACTGGAATCAAACCCACGCCATTTTGGTGTTTGGGATGATGCTGCAAACCACTGGAGCCACACCAGCTGGGCAGTTATTTTTTAGTGCTAAGAATTTTAATCAAATTTTAGATTTTTGCTTTAGAAATGAATCTGGAATGCCACTTCCAATAATGTCAGACTATTTCTTATTATTAAATCAATGATCTTGACCAAAAGAATTAAAAATATAAATGTATATAAATTAAAATATTTATAGGCACTGGAGAGTAGCCAAGTGCAGGCAGATTCTAGAAGGGAGGCAACAATAGATTTTTTATGGCTTTTTGTCTATGAACATAGGGACGGTTTTCCTGTTTTATGACTTTCCATCTGGGTGCAGGTCCCAACTGTTGCCTTGTGGTCTGGCTAAAACTAATGAAAATGATATTACATTCCTACCAGTTGAGAAACAAGAGTACAGTGTTCACTGTGACCATAGCACTTGCCAAATGAAATCTTAAACTCTGTCCAGTAATCTGGTTATCTGTGTAGGATACATAGATGGGGCAGACTCCAAAAAACTCAGTGAAGTTTAGCAGAACTGAAGAGACATTTTAGCTCCTGCCTCACACAGAGAGAAGGAGTTTAGAATTTGAGTTCAATTCAGTTAACTTAACCCTGCTTAAACAGCAAACCCACACACATACAACAAACGATACAGAGCATCACTGAATCCAAAGTGATCATAGATTTAATGATTTACCCAAGGTTAAAAGGAAAGGCAGTGATCAGTCATAGAAAGTGACTGGGCCTTCGAAAAGTAAAATAAAAGACCAATAGTAAGTATAGAGTATGTCCTTTGTTCGTTACAACTCTTCAACTTGTTTGCTGCTATCACAGCATGACTGATGAGGAGACAGAGGCTCCGAGTGGCCCACACAGGAAACCCTGAACCGTAAAGTCAACAAGTGAGCCACTATTGTCAGACTGTTAGTACCGATGCTTGGAAATGGAAATGCACCACGTGCAGTAATCTTAAATACGTATGTAAATGGTGACAGGATTTTTTGAGGCTGTGTATCCCAAAGGTTATGAATATCACTCGTGGCACCTCTAAATATCACCCATCTTTCTTGGCACTGGAAAAAAAAAGAACAAATAATGGTGTGAGGAAATGACATTTCCGAACACATAACAATACTCTGTTTCTTTTTCTTGAGTGTCTGAGCTAAATAGGAAACTCATAACAGAACGAGCACTAATTATCACAGGTTAAACAAAGGTCCAACCTTGGACACTTGAGCTCTATTAATACTGACCCTAGACAACTAATATTTAAGTGTACATCCTTTGTGCATTTGAGAGCCCTTGGGGTCATCTTTCCCCATGTTCTGCTCCAGTTCTGTTTTATGCAGATTTGTAGGATAAGCCTCATCTCGGTTATGCAGTTATGGGCCTGAAGCAGAAGATACTAAAGTAGATAAACCTTGTATTTAAGAACCAAGGAACAAGGCATTTCATCCAACAGTAACAGGCTCGTCTATTTCAGGGCTTCTGTTCTGACTCTCACTTGATTTCTAAGCCTTGATCTTCCCTTTGCATGCCAGTCCTAATGTCTGGGTTTTACTTTGTCTTTTTTTCTAAATTAAAGATATAGTGACCCATATATTACCATATTCATGAGTATCTCCTTTGTTGTTGACAGTCTGTTAGGCCAATAACTATCTTAGGCTTTGTCTCTCTCCACATCTTCCAGATTCACTTTTAACATGCTTTGGGGCATCCTAGGGCAATTTTGGTTCTATCAGGATTGGAACTTATAATCTCTTTTTCAGATGTTAATATATTGTACTTTTGATAGTCAATGGAGTTTTTTGTTTTTTTTGCTGGTCCTCTGTCTGGTTTACGTCTTTGAAGATCCTGTCTTTATGAGTGTAGCTTGTTAGGTGTTGGCCACTTCCTGTAAAATTTCAAGAATAGAAAAATATTCTCAGAGTTGCATCAGAATGTACATCTTCACATTAAAAAAACACGTTTTCAAACAGGGAAATTTAATAATGTTAATAATATTAACAATAAACTCAAATGTATCATCAATATCTTATAGAATACAGTACTTTAAAATTTTATTAGACAATCTTAAACACTCAGGTTACTTACAGCCAAATGCATGTCCTATTTCTCAACAGCAGCAGGGGATGGACACACTGCTTTCCAAGGCCTGAGTGAGACTAACTTTGAATGAAGACTTCTCTGCCAGATCAAGCTATTCATAGTACATGGGAACAAAATAAAGATATCTGCATATTTCTAAAGTCTCAGAAATATTTTAGGAAACACTAAGTCAAAAAAAATCTACCAGAAAGAAGATAAACTATGAGATCTGTCCAGAAGATATCCAGCCATGTAATATGAAAAATAGAGACATTTATTGAAGATAAAAGATCTTCAATAAAATAATCATTGTACATATGACAATGATTCTTGTATCTTGAATCATTGTGGTGACCCAAGATATAAGATACACCCTTCAAAGTTGTCACCCTTCAAAGCTGGCACCTTGGTGCTTCACACAGCTCTCCCAATCACCATCAGCTGCCCTGTTGTATTTTCCTGAATCTCATTGATGGTCTGAAAACACTTCCCTTTCAAAGGCGATTTTAGTTCTGGGAAAAGCCAGAAGTCACAGGGCACCAGTGGGGCTGAGTGGGCTGTAGTGGGGCTGAGTAAGATGAGTGATTTGGTGTTTCACCAAAATACCCTGTAGGAGACACGATGCATGAGAGGAAGTGATGTTGTTACGAAGCTGCCAATCATTAGTCATCCATAGCTGTAGCCTTCTAAAGCATCAGAATAGCTTCCCTGGAGGAATGTTCAAGCTTAATACAAAATCCGATGCAGATTCATTGCCCTACTTGCTCAGTCATTTTGAATGCATTGGCTACACAGTACACATGCTCACTCAATTGTGTCATGGCCCCCACTGACTAGTACAGTGAAGTCAATATTGTTCATGCATGCACATTCTAGTCCACTCTCCTTGTCTGCCAGGTTACACTGATGTCATGCAAACCATTCTCATTATATTAACAATGGTTAGACCCTTCTGGACAGGCCTCATGCATTAGAAAATCATATTAAAACAGGGATGCAATGAAAGAATTCCTAGACTGAGAACTGTTCAAAAGCCCTAGAAAAATCAGCTTATATTTTATATTTTAGTAAAAAGCATAATTAAAAAGTCAAATGATAATATAATTGATATTAAAAATAAAAATTTTGTTTTTATATAGGAAATTCAAAAATTCAAAATGGAAAATTTTAATAAATTTTAGCTCTTACTCTAAAAGCTATCTAAATATGAAGTGGAATTAACCTTGACGTGATTTTTGAGTAAATGTAACAGAAAAATATTTGACCTGATATATAATTATTTTTTCCTTAAAATGTCATAGATTTAGAGACTGGGTTGTATTTGTAATATATGGTTCTAACAATCCTACTTGATTTCAGTTTAATAGTTACATAATCATGTTTGACTCTGTTATTATTATTTTTTAGGATTGACCTATAAACAAAAAAGGAGTTATAATAGCATAATCTGATGATGTGAAAACAATGTAAAATTGGGAATTAGGCTGAGAATAAAAATACCGATACTCTCATTTTAAATGAAGACTCAATTCAAATACCATCCAAGGAGATTTAACTATACTACTTATAGCTATAAATGTACATAATAGAAGAATTAATAATAGCCACAAGCCCTGGCTGGTGTGGCCCAGTTTGTTGGGTGTTGTCCCACAAAGCAAAAGGTCACAGGTTTGATTCCAGGTCAGGATGCAGGCCTGCATTGGTGGGTCAGCCCCTAGTCAGGCCACATGCCCAAGGCAGCCAATTGATGTTTCTCCCACACACCGATGTTTCTCTCCCTCACTTTCTCCCACCTTTCCCCATCCTCTAACAACAAATCAATAAAATCTTCTAAAAAAGTAATACAGCGACAAAAAAGTATGTGGTGGATCAACAGAAACTTTGGTAGAATCAGTACAATCAGGAAATATATGTATTAGTTTAACATTTGGAATTTTACTGTTAGCCAGCAGGAGAACTAATACAACAACGATGAAAGGTGGTTACCTAGGGTGCAGGACAGACGGTAGCATGGAGGGGACATATCTTTCTGTTTATTTATTATCTCTCATGGATTGATTATTTAGGAGGTTCAGTCATTAGATAATGTGAGTTCATTTTTATATAATAGATTTACATATACATTGGTACATATGTTTGGATATATACATTAATTAATTGTAATTAATTAATAAGTGATAAACTTTTAGAGAGTTTTTTCTATATCTTGAGTCTCAGAATCAGTGTAAGCCAAGACACTATGTTCCGATTGTGAGTTTCTGTGTCTCTCCTATCACAGAGGTCACTCGTAGGTTGACTTGAATTTGAATCTCACTTATGCCAGTCACTGGCTCTATGGGCTTTTGCAAATAACTTGATCAAGAGTCAGCATCAATCTATATAATGCACATTACAATACTGACCTCAATGAACTACTATCAGCATTAAATAATAAGTGTTTAGCACAATGCTAGGCACATATACAGTAAGCGTTCCACAAATGTGTTTATTTCGTTGTGGTTTAAGATATCAGAAGTTATCAAAATTACAATGAGATACCACTTACACCAATTAGGATGCTTATAATGAAAAAAAAAAAGCAGGGACTTGAACAGATACCTGTATGCCAAGGTTTATTTTAGCATTATTCACGAAAGCCAAAATATGGAGACAATCTATGTTCATCACAGACAAATAGATAAACAAAAGTTGGTACATACACATAAAAATATTATTTTGTCATAAAAATAATGATGTTCTGATACATGTTACAATGTGTATGAACCTTGAAAACATAAGCCAGGTAAGAGATGAAGAATATTGTATGATTCCACTTATGTAAAATATCTAGAAAGGCAAATTCAGAGACAGAAAATAAATTAGAAGTTACCAGGGTTTAGGAATTACTGCTAAATAAAGTTTCTTTTAAAAAATATATTTTTAATTTATTTTTAGAGAGAGAAGAAGGGAAGGAGAAAGAGAAAGAGAGAAACATCAATGTGTGGTTGCTTCTCACATGGCCCCCACTAGGGGACTTGGCCTGCAACCCAGGCATGTGCCCTGACTGGGAATTGAACCAGCGACCCTGTGGTTCGCAACCTTCTCTCAATCCACTGAGCCACACCAGCCAGTGCTAGAGTTTCTATTTGGGATGATGAAAATGTTTTAAAAGTGGAGATTGATAATTGCACAATCTTGTAAAGGTAGTTAGTACAACAGAATTTTACATGTAAAATAGTTAAAATGGCAAATATTGTGATATATATTTTACCACAGGTAAAAAAATTAATAACGTATTGGATTAGCCAAAAAGTTTGTTTAGTTCTGTCTGTACAATGGCTCTAGTAGTGCTTAGTTATCTTTAACTTCATTTGATACAATTTTGTTAAATTGTATTGTGACAGTTGTCATATCAGCATGCATTTAAAAAACATCAAAATTGATGAATTTTTGTGCAGTCATTGTAATATCAAAATGACAGAAAATATGCAACTCTTCCAAATATTTAATAATATGCTTTATTATTTCAAGAAAGGTAAAAATGCAACTGAAACACACACACACATGTAAAAAATTTGTACAGTGTATGGGGAAGGTGCTATGACTGATTGAATGTGTCAAAAATGTTTTTGTCAAATTTCTTCATATATTAATACTTTGGCCAAATAATTCTTTGCTGTGGGGCTGCCTTATGCATTGGAAGGTGTTTAGCAGCACCTCTGGCCTCTACCTACTAGCAGCCAATAGTGGGAGACAACCAACATATAAAAATATCCAAATCAATAAAATTATTGGTGAAAATGAAATGTCGCTTTTATTTTATGGGAAACACTGAACAGACTTTTTGCCAACACAATATGTCAAAAATTATTGATTAATACATCTTAAATGGATAGATTTATGGTATGTGAATTAAATCTCCATAATGCTAGTAAAAAATACCCAATATTTAATAACAATTACCTATGAGAGTCTACCAGTCAGAATGGATTCTGGTTAAATTGCTCTACTATTTTACTCATTCTATATCAGCCTAGGAGTTGAATTCTAATCTACAGGAATATAATCTGAAGTATTTTAATTAAATCTTATCATGCTATCCTTTCAGAGTCTGCATTTTAAAAGCTTGAAAAAATTACTTTTTATATTTTGAGAGCAAAGATTCACAGACTATGGGGTTAAATCTGGCCCACCTCCAGTTTCCATATGCCTCTTGAGCCATGTAGGTAAATACCAAGCTTTCTGAATTCTACTGTTTAGCTTTCACAGGGGTCCATAGAGCAGCCCCGCCATAGGGGTCAGGATGTGTGAGGTCGGGGGCAGGAGGCAGGGGCATCAGGAGATGCTCTGCTAGGCTGGTTTGCTGGCAGGAAGTTGGTCAATGACCATGCAGAGCTGGTCACAGAAGCAATAGAAAACAAGAGACAGGTGGGATGAGACAATTCAAACTAACTAATAAGAAGCAATTCTAACAATGAATGCAACAAATAATTAATTAGAATTAATTTTAAACACTCCCATATTTTCTAAAAAATATAATAAATAATTTCTAAGATTATCTAAGTCAATGGAATATAAAATCAATACTTACTATACAAGTAAAATGATTGAAAACTGTACATATATTTAGTTAATTAATCAGAAGACAGTTATTTTAATCAGATTTCTAGTTCTAATTACATTATTTATTTTTAAAATTGTCTGATGTAAGGTTGTATTGAACCATGGGGTATATTTGGGTGTTTAAAACCATCTCAGTTGCTTCCTCATGGAGGAGAGAGGAATTAGCTGCTTCTTTCACAAGTTGGAAAAGAACAAATACCAATCTTGCCAGTTATGTGACAGATGAACTGTATCGTCCCTGAGTTCACAGTATCACTTTCTTCCATTTGTTTCTCCAGAGTGTTTGATTGCCACTTCAGTGCCCTAAATTCTGTTTGGACCATTCTTTTCATTTGCTTTCTCAAGTGACTACAGAAATGGAAGCTGCTGGTATTTCCAGTTCCAACAACTGCTGTTAAGCACTAACCTCGGGTTCAGATTGCAAATACGTCATAGGCTGCTATTTTTCTGGAAATGGCATGTAACTCTTTCTGCTGCCTTTTAAATTTTGAAAATCATTTTTATTTTCTTCTTGATGCAAGAAAAGAGTTAAAGAATTAATTGAAGCTGACATAAAAGGCATTTATCTTATTAAAGATGTCTGTAGACTGTCCTTCAACTATACTTCAAACTAAGGAAAACTCCCATCAGCTCTTTTCTGTGATGAAATAATATGATAGTTAGATTAAAGAGATCTAAGAGAAAAAATATGGTATGTGTGTATTAATATGAGATTTCAGAAAGTTTCATCAGTATACACAAGATAAAAGATTTTATGAAAGAACTGACTACAATGTCGAAAGTTATAACAAATTAAGTACACAACTTTTTGTGGAGAACATGCTAAAAGCAAATAATGTGTTAAGAAGTTTATAAACCTTGTTTTATTTCTTCATCATCTCTCCCATCCAATAAGGTAAGCATCATCCCCATATAGATGAGTGTCCTTAACCAGACTTGTGGTTCTAAATCAGAAGGGTTTAGAAACCTACCCAGAAGATGATGCATACATGATGTAGACAGATGTGAAAATGAAGGGCCTGATTCTATCTTCTCTAAGAACTCTTTCTCACACATACTTGTGTGTATCCTTATTCCTTAAGAGATTCTGATGTGCTAGTTTACTGTGTATGGCTGTCTTAGCAAAATATCACAGACCAGGGGGCATAAACAACAGCAAATTATTTTCTCTCAGTACTGGAGTCTGGGTATCCGAGGTCAAGTTGCCAGCAGGTTAGGGAAATTTGCAGTCGTTACTCCTTCATACAGGTTCTTGATCCCTTGCTCTCTCTCTTCTCTTTCTTGAGAAGCTCTGTGGGAATGGAGGGTGAGATCTAGAGAATAAAATCTTGTTGGTGTCAGATAGCACAAGGGAAATTAATCTTTTATAGTAATGGGGAGGGATGGGTAGGATTAGGATCCGGGAGTTGTATACATTTAGGAATAAGAATTTATGATAATCCTGATCTGATTACTTTATTTACCCTGTTAATCAGAAAGTAAAACTAATGGCTGTAACTGATACATAACCAGAGAAAATATTGAGATGAACAAGAAGAGAGCTGAATGGAATGTTGGATCTAGAGTATATTTTTTACTGAAGGTTTGCAGCATAACTCAGTTTAACTCTAGTTTGGGATGGAGGTTGACTTGTGGGGAGTGGGAGTCTGAAGTTTATTTTCTCTTTGGTCTGTGGGGATGGGTAACAATGGCAACTTGGATTTGGCTTTTTCTATGTTATCCTGTTAGTTGAGGACTGGCATTCAGAAGATGTCTTCAGCAGATAACAACAAAGAAGTAATACGTGCTCTTTGGAATTTAGAGTAAAAAATGTAAAGAGTAAAGGCAAAGCTATATAGTTTAAGATTAAAGATATGTTGATTTAAATGAATTAATTCTTAGGTAAATATTATATTTACTGTATTTTGAAACAGACATTATAAGGAAACAGCCTAGGTGTTCATCAGTAAAATGAGTAGATAAAAAAACTGTGTTACATTTACACAATGGAATACTATGTAGCAGAAAGAAAGAAGGAGCTCCTACCCTTCACAACAGCATGGATGGAACTGGAGGGCATTATGCTAAGTGAAATAAGCCAGTCAGTGAACAACTAATACCATACGATCTCACCTATAAGTGGTACCTGATCAACAAAACAAGCAAGCAAGCAAAATAGAACCAGAAACATGGAAATACAGAACAAACTGACAGTAACCAGAGGGTGGGAGATATTGGGGGAAAGAAGGAGGAGGATCATCAAGGAACATGCATGAAGGACCCACAGGAAAACACAACCAGGGTGGGTGGGGGAGATTGAATGTGGGAGGTGGGGGTGGGTAGGGTGGGGGGAAAATGGGGACAACTGCGATTGCATAACAATAAAAATAATAAAGTAAAATAGACATTACAATCTCTGACTCATATAGAATGGCAGTTTTCAGTTTACACTGGATATTTCAAAAAGCTATATTATTTGGATCTTTCCTTCATCCCAAAGGGGATGTCTTTAATTTTATATATAGGTCAATTTATAGAATAATGAAAGCTTTTATTTGGGGGCATTGGTGCTTTAAAAATTAGAATAAAAGTGTTTTTTAGCAAAGAACTGTGATGAGATTTAACAAACAAAAACAACACTTTTGAGATGAACTGCTAAGCTTTTTTTTCTTCTGAACAGATGTTGGTACTAGATGTAGTATTCTGTGTTGGTACAAAATACTTACCAATTTTATAGAACAAAAGCCAAATGGAAATGTTTGTGTGAAGTTAAGAAAATCTGACTGTAAATATAGTAATTAGATGGGGATAAAGAAATGTCGAGAAACTATGTATTTGAATTTATGCCAAATATGTAAAAAACAGTAAAGATAGCCCTGGCTGGGTGGCTCAGTTAGAGGATCACCCCATGAACCAAAGAGTTGTGGGTTTCCTTCCAAGTGAAAGCACATACCAAAGTTGTGGGTTCGACCCCTAGTCAGAGTGTGTATGTAAGGCAACATATTGATGTTTCTCTCTCACACTGATGTTTTTCTTTCTCTCTCTCTATTTTTCCCTTCCTCTCTCTTTAAAATCCATAATAAAAATATCCTTGGGTGAGAATTAAAATAAGAGAGAAAGATAAATTGTGGTATAAGACATAGGCAGACAATTTTCCACAATTTCAAAAAAATAACAAAAAGTTCAGAGATTTAGGTGATTAAATAGACAACTTACTATGAGTATGATATTTGAAAGACAATCAGATAAAACTACATTTTTGAGAAAATAATCCTATGTACTTGTGTGTATATACACACACACATATATATATATAATCATGACATTTAATTTTAATGATGAAGAAAGAAGCAATATTTTGATATTTGTTCTTATTTTTCCATAGAATTTGAAGGAGATGGTGTTTACAAAAATGTAGCAACTGGTCATAAAATATGGTGCTTCTGCAATGACCCAGAGATAAAACATTACAGCTTGCTGGGGGAAAAAAATCACACAGGCCCCAGGAGACCTGAGAAAAAATGTACATCAAGATAATAGGTGAAGACAATAATGATTTATCACTGACAATCATGACATTGTCGTTGAATCCCAGTGCACGAGGATAGTCAGAAAAAAGAACTCACTGTATAGACATTGTGGAGACAAGATTTATGGTTGGGTGATCCTTCCTTCCTTCCTTCCTTCCTTCCTTCCTTCCTTCCTTCCTTCCTTCCTTCCTTCCTTCCTTCCTTCCTTCCTTCCTTCTTTCTCTTCCTCCTTCACATCCTCCCCGTCCTACTCGCTTTGGCAGGCCAACACTTTCACACACTTTTGATTCTTAATGGAGCTTCTTCTTTTTTTACTTAATTAGACCTCTGTTTCTTAGTTAACAGCTACTTATTTAGTATATTTGTCTATAAATGCTTATTTAATCTTTCTAGAAAATGAGTCATCTTTCAACTGATAGCAACAACCAGAGTGAACATACAACATAGTCTCGCCAAGAAAATCAGCAAAACCAATCCTTTAGAAAGTTCTCCACAAATGTAGTGAGTCTGCTAATTCTTTTGAATCCATGTAGTGCCTTCTAAGATTACTACTTGAATGTATAAGGGATTATGTTTATTATTAGAAACCATGGCATGTTTTTAAAATCAGTATGATCTCAGTGATTTATAGCTACACCTTATAACTTGTATGGCAGGAGCCTCTGAAAGTTGTCTGTCATGTTATTGGAAATACTATAAACTTTTCTGATTAAAATTAATAGATATGCCAACTCACATAAAGGAATAAGCTTATAGTGGTGATTCAAAAATGGAGAGTTGTGTGTATATGATCAACCATAGAATAATAAATCTTTTCTTAGTTGTATGGGAACTTTTGTTTTGTTTTGCATTTTTTTCTCCTTCCATGTTAAGCTCTTACTTTGACTTGTGGATCACAGCAGCATTTTGAGTTCCCAAGAATTAGCATAATTTCAGAACCAGGGTCTAGTAATCCTTGTACAGTCTCCATATTTATGCTTCTACCACAAATGGCCATGCGAGTCTTTGGAAAATTCTTGGAGGTAGTGTCACCACAAGTACTTTTGGCTTTTTTTCCTCAGTGGACCTTCGTTTTCAGCATTTATGCTCTAGTCAGTATAATGGCTTCATCTGGAAACCTGAGCGGGAAACCATGACTCTCCATAATGGTGACTCAAGTCAGGCTTCTAGAGAGCAGATCTAGAGTTTTCCCTGTTATGCAGGTGAAGTGATATTTTAGTAGATTTAGTAGGTTTCAGTGGTGCCCAAGTCCACCTGAGGCTTGATAACTTGCCAGAAGTACTCAAAGGACTGAGAGAAGCTGATATAATGGTGGTTAGTATTTATCATAGAGAAAGATAAGAGATAAGCAACTAGAAAAGATACATGGCTCAAATCCAGAAAAAGCCAAGGAAAACCTTCTAAGTACTTCTTTCATTGGAATCTCATGCTGAATTCTGCCAGCAAAAATGTGTAATGTGTTCCCAAACAGGGAGTTCACTGTAACCTGGTGTCCAGGCTTTCTGTTTGGGTCAGTCAGATAGGCATGCAGCCATGTGACTGATGTCAGCTACTCCGCTCCACCCTCTCTCTCAGAACTGAAGAAGGTGTTTACCCTATGTCAGACTATTAGCATAAACGTATCTGGTCAGACTGGTGTAAGTTATTTCCCAGAAGGTAGCCTAGGACCAGTCCTGCAAATATGCTTTCTTTGGAATGTGCAGGATTTATGCAACAGAGGCCTCCTGAGTTAACCATTTCCTGCCTGGCAGTCTCTCATCTATTTTCTTTTTAGGTGCACCATGATCACTAGGCATTAAAAAGAGCCCTATAGATTAAAATATCCCCTCTTTTGCTGCCCATTACAGTTAGCACCCATGTTGTCTCTGGACTGTCATAGCTGACATGTAGCCCCTGCCATTAACCCTGTCTAGGTCAGAGAGCCAATTTCAGTGATGGTGCCTCCAGCACCATTTCAACCTAACAAAGGGAACTACCAGAGATGAAGTTGAGAATGCAGTGCTGCTCTCACTAATGTTTCCCTCAATGTCTTCAAAAAAGAGTACGCACTGCGCTATCTCTGGGGGTTTGTGCATATTTGTGTGGGTGTGTTTTAGGGGAAGGCCGTTTGTAGTTCACACATAAAATTTTACTTCATCATTTCTATTTCCCCAAGCTTTTGGACTTCGTGTTCCACAATAGGCTGGGGAAATACTAGCATCTCAAGCTTATAAAAAATGAGTTATTATTGAGTTCAAATACCAATCAATCAAATCAACTATTCGAGGTGTTTCCTGTTATATGAGATAGCATAATAATTCTGGAGTTATTATGAATTAAAATGAATCAGTAACATCTTGCACCCTTTTGTAGCATAAGCTATTTCATCCCAGGTCAGGCTGGACATTTGTCCCTCTGCTGCATAAGATCTCATTGCAGTTACAGCACTAGAAGCAATAAAGTGTTGGAGTATGTCCTGAGAAGAGTGAACTTTCCTCCATAAACAAACTTACTTAAGTGATGTTATTAAATGCCCTCAAATTAGGAGGACCTCAGATATTAAGGTGCAGGCTGCTGTATAGGCAAAGGTATCTCAGAGACACTTATGGATTCAAGATTCTCATTCATCTCAGGACACACAGGTGTCCCTGCTCTAAGCTTCTGGATCTCACTTGCTGATAAAATATGCCCTTATTTTCACATAAGGAACATGGCGAAGTTGTGAATTCAGCTTTCATTATACCTATCACCTGCAAAATGACTTTGGATCTGGTTTTCACTTAGGCTAGACCTGCTACTGAGAGAACTAGGAAATCATTTTAGGGCCATAATGGAAAAGGTCAGAGCCTCTTACCAAGATTTGGACTGAGAATTTAGAATTCTGTGATAAACGTTTGTTTCTTTCTTTTCTCTCTCTAGGACATTCCGAAGTAAAAGTCGCCCTGCCCAGTCTTTGTCGTCTTCATTACTCCTATAGATTGACATGCACAAACCACTTGGTCTGCCTAAGTGCTCCTTTTTTTATTGGGCTCTTGCTTTCAGCAAACCACAGGTGATTTTTCCAATTAGTCACAATGCCACCATTATATTTATTTATTTACATTGAATTTATTGGGGTGACATTGCTTAATAAAATTATATAGGTTTCAGTTGTACAATTCCATACTACGCCATCTGTGTATTGCATTGTGTGTTCACCACTCCAAGTCGAGCCTACTTCTATCACCATTTATGTCCCTGTTACCCTCTTCTACCCTCCCCCTCCTATCTTTTCTTCTCATAATTACTATATTGGTGTCTGTGTCTATGAGTTTTATTTTTTATTTTTGCTTAATTCCTTTAACCCACATTAAAGCACCATTTCCCGCTACATTCAAAACCAAAGTTATAGCTAAAATTAGTCACAGAACTAAACATTTTTGAGTCTGTTCCCTACAATTATTCCTGGTACCAAGTGTGTATCCGTTATATCATAAACACTGTTTATGCCCTCTCCATACCTCTGAGGCCTTCCCACTGTAGTACCATGTGGGTTCCACCTCCAACTGCTTCAGGGTTTTTTCTAGAAGACAGGAATCTCTCAGCCACCATCACAGCTGGCCAGAAAAGCTGGGAAATTAATAATTACTCGTAATAGCTATCAACAAATGACTGATAGGAGTTGGTGAACAAATGTCTCAGCTCACTTGTCCCTTTGCTAAATCATGTATTCTACACCAACTCCCAGTTTCCCAGGCAGATTTTGCTCCTACACTCGTACGTGGCTTGGTGACTAACCATTGCCTGGCTGCTTTCCTAGTTCTGTTTTTCTACCACATTTCTGGTGTTTTCTGAGGCCATCCCTAATTACCTCTGTTGACATAAAAACCAAAAACACAGCAGGCAAACATTAAAAGAAGTTTAAATAATTATCTCACTTTAAAGAAAGAAAATTATTTTATTCACTTTATATAATTAAAAGATTATAATAATCTTTGAAAACATGGCCCCTGGCTTTTTTGCTTTCCTGCTGGTGGATTTAGACAGCAAGTGTAGAGAACAAGGCTGTGTTACTAAATGAGCATATAGATTAAGTTTAAATTCATTACAGAAGTCAAATGAAAATAGAAAGGAATGTATCCCCAGAGCACTTTAATAATCTAGCAACTCTTTGACAAATGTAAAATAATTGCCCAAAAAGGAAGAAAGATTTTAAAAGCATATTAAATAGCATTTGCATGTGATTTACACATTACCTGGCTTACTAAGATATATAGATGTTAAGCTGCACAGTAAAACAAATTCAGATTCTTTAACTATATTTTTACTTTCTAGTTATGTAAAATTTCTCCTAATCAAATAATGTTTTATTTAGTCATATATTTATAATAACTTTGCTTAGTCAAGCCAAATATTTTCCTGAGAAAGATTCCTATGTTACCACCCTTCAACGCCAGGCAGGTTCATTGGTATCTGTGCGGACGGAAAAATATTCATGGAGCTGTTGGGATGTCTGGCATGCCTTTATTCACGGTGGGTGAGCCATGCTGCAAGCTGCATGCCTATCTGTATGTCTCATGTCATAGCCCTTGCTTCCCAGAGTGGCACCCATTGTGGCACCTGTCCCCTTATGTGTCTCTCATCATGATCACCTCCAGCAGGGTGTCTCTACCTGTTTAAGTACTGGAGGGTAACAAGCTGGCAAAATGCAGGAACATTACATATCATAACAAAATTCTGCACCTGTGAGCCCACTTCATGTTATGGGAGCAGTTTACTGGACCCAGTCTCAAGGCAATGAGAACACTGGTTATCAGGCCCCTCCAAGGCTATGGGAACACGGCTTCCCTTAGCTACCCAGGCACCTGAATGAGAAAGCTAGTCTTCTTCCACTTACCCTATTCCACATTCAAATTTCTGCCATTATGTGCACAAATATACATATATGCACATGTAAATTAAATAAACTTATTAATATTCACGGTGCACATTATTAATATAGAAATGGCTTTTCCTTAATTGTTTAACACACATCTACACATATTTTCCAATATGATTTTCAAATCAAGGTCCATGTAAACCCCTTAAACCTATTGAATCTCATGATCTGACACACAATAATTAGGCAACTGCAAAGTTAGGGAACACAGTGCACACAGACTATCTTCCCTTACAGCCCTAGAGGGGTGTTCAGATGGTTCCCCAAAATGAGCCTCGGTTTTCAAAACACACTAGAGGGACTCAGATAACCCACTGAAAGCTGTTTTACTCACAGTATAGTTTTATGACATGGAAAGAATATGCACCAAAATCAGCCAAGGGAAGAAGTGCAGGAGGCATATTCTAGAAGAGTTCTAAAGGTGGAGCTCCCAGAGGTCCTCTCCCCATGAAGTCACAGACAGCATTAACTACTGCCAAAAATGGAATGCGAGAATGTACACAAACTATTGTCAACCAGGGAAGGTCATCTGAATCTTGGTACCCAGAGTCTTTATCAGAGCTCCATCAAAAGGGCATATGGCCAATTGCCCATGTGCTGACCTCAGTTTCGAAACTCACAGGCAATCAAGATGAAACTGTGTGGTCCAAAGTTCTCACCACATGATTATTAGCAAACTGTTTTAAGATCCACAGGCAAAGAAAGATCCTTATCGGAGATGACATTCCAAGGGCTTGGACATTACTTCCCAGAAGCCAAGGACTAAGGCTAGACCTCTCTTTGGTCAAGGTTAAATTCTTTATTGTACATGGGGTTCAGGATGGGACTAGAAAATCACCAAGTTAATTTATGTGGTTTGCTTAGCACTGCTTTGTAAAGCGGCATTTTAGAACCGCTGCTTCAAATTACATCTTTCCTGCTTCACTACAATCTGGGCTTCGATATAATTTGCTGAAAAAATAATATTTGATTGCAAAAAAGTAAGTTTGAAATACTGTTCCTTTTACTCTTTTCATGAATACTTAATTATAATCATTTAAGTGGATGACATGTTGATACTTAAAAAAATGCAGGGAAAATATGGAAAATGCAGGAAATGTACAACATGTGCATTTAAAAAGGAAATCTTGTTAATTGAGCCATCTGGCACATTGTCTTATACTTAGTAGTTATTTCAAAATTCATATATCACATTGGTTTTTAAAACAAAAGGAATGATTTAAATTCAAAGATAGGCTGATGTTTAGATAAATTATGTTTTTATTTTAAAGAAAAACTAATGCTGGAACTAGTGATCTTAGAAATTGTCTAGTCCAATGAAAAAAATGATTAAATTAGGACTTCTAGATATGGAGTGACTTTCCTGGTATCACATTTTGAATTGCTATTGCACACAGCAGAAGCCTCACTGTACTGGCTGAAGCAAGTCAAAATGACTTTGCACATATGAAGAACTCTAGAGACAGAGCCCAAGCCTGTAGTGAGGGTTCAAGGCAGCTGTAGAGATTGAGAGCCACACTGTCTCCTGCTCCATCGCCCTTAGAAAGTGTTTTTCTTTTTTCTTTTCCACTCCTGCTTTCCTAATGGCTTTCCCTCATTGACACAGTGTATCTATTTTCCATGCGATATATAGTGGGGAAAGGCAAACAGAGTCTGACCCTTTCCTGTATAATTTGACTTACATTAAATGAGGCAAAACTGTTCACTGTGATCCTCATACAAGGGAGCATTGACAGGTACTGTAATTGGGCATATAATCAATAGCAGAATCTCAAAAACAAACAAATAAAACAAACAAACTGGGGTTCTGCCAGTGAGTGAAAAGGGGATATTCAATATCAAGTATATCTTTGTTTGCTGCATGTTCCTTGAGCAAATATTTATTAAGCATTCATTTGTCCTAGGATCAGACGGCAAAGTGTTGAACAAAACTAACAAAGCTCTAGTCCCTCACCTCATAGAACTTAAGCTAATTAGAAAAAAAAACATACAGTAAAATAGCAAGTACCCCAACTCATATGACTGCAGATTGTGCTAACTGTTGTAAAAGCAGGAGAAAATTATTTGAAAAAGAGTATTTGAGCTTCAGGAGAGGCATGATCTACTTCAGGTTGTGTGATCTGGGAAGGCTATTTATTTAAAGTGATGGCAGTACAGCTGAGATTGGAAAGAGAAGTTATCGGTTGTGCGAGTGGGGAGGGAAAAGAGGTCCAGGAAGCAAGAACAGAATATATGAAGATGCTGAAATTCTAAGTGATTGAAATATTTAAAAAATGAGGACAAGCCAATGTTTTGGAATGTGATAAACATGAGAAAAAAAGCTGTGAGAAAAGGAAATATTTGAATTTTTACGCCCTGATTCCCCACTCCTTAAAATAGAGTCAAAATGATTTTTAAAAAGTACAGAGAATTAGTTTTAGTCTCAAAAGCCAAGGGTAAGAGGTGATGCAATATTGCTAGATAAGAACAATAGACAGTAGAAAATTTTCCCAGTAATGGGAGAAAGAAAGGAAATATAAAGAAAGAAAAGAAAAGAGAAAAGAAACAGTAAAAAAGAAAGAAAAAGGAAATAAGGAGAAAGATCAGTGGAACTCAGGACAGTAAGGCTTAACCTGCAGCTGTCTCACAGGAGGAACATCCAGTGTCAGCAGCCAGAGGCTATCCAAGGGTCCCCAGTGCATGGCTGCTACGTGAATGATGCCTTATACTTGGAGCTACCAAAGAGGTAAGTCAGTACCTGTTGTCCCACCAGGCTTCATTAAAGAATGCACCTGGCAGGGTTTATGGTTACCATCTTTATCTTTGTCATTCAGCAAAGCTCTTTCCTTTCTTTTGGCTTATTGATTAACCAAAAATAATGCCTTTTTATGCCCTTTGGTTTTGCTCTACATAAAAGTCATTGGTCTTTGTAACAAGAACACAGCCACTAAAACATGGCCTTTTTTCTCCTTCATTTCTTCAAAGTTCAGTGAGCAAGAATGACAATTTTTTTAAAAAGCAAAAAAAAAAAAGGAAAGAAAGAAAAAAGAAAAGCAAAAAATAGTCAAATTTTATAATTGCTATTTAATTTAACATAATCGAGTTTTCTTTTAAAACCAACTTTTCGTTCATTCACCATATAATTATTTAGGATTTACTGTGAGAAAGGCAGTTATTAAGAACTTAGGGACATTCTAGAAGACCCATCTGAAGTAGATGTACAGGATTCCTGGCATACATTGCATTTCTTTATTTGCATCTCATTTGCTGTCAACTTATTTGGCTGACACCTGCCAGGATCTCTATTCCTAATTCCAATCAGCTTCTCTATCTCAAACACTGTCTTTTTGATGTGATTCCTATAGACTGGCCCTGATGCCATTACCACCTCCCCCAGTTACGCGTCTTCTTTTGGGGTAGGGTCTGGAATTCCTGCCTTTCAATGCTGCCGGTTTGGGTCTGCAGGGCTTCACTGGGTCTTTGGGTTTGGGGGGAGCAGGGCATCACAAGCCACTGCGGCCGTTGCTTACACCACTCTGTGTAGTTCCGGAAAGAGGATTTAGGCATAGCAGTCTCTTTAGTCATTTGTTATTCGTGTCACTATTTTATCAGCATCTGTCAGGCAGGAACACATGCTGTCTGTTTTGTGTGACGTGACTGTGCCGACTATCTAGCGATAATGCCACAGTCCCCGCAGGCAAGCACTTAGCATCGATCGTGATGCTGGTGCTGAGATCTGCTCACCAACCTTTCATGAATGACAAAAGTTTCAAGTTTGACTCGCATTTTATTTTTAATATGATTCCAAAGTGCCTTGAGATGCCTCAGCATGATAAAATCCTACTGCAGTTAGAGCTGCTTTTGTTGCAATTCTGAACAAGCCAATGTATGGAGTCCCCCCGGAGTGACTGTGATAACCATGACATTTCTAAAGAAAGTGTGGGGGCTCTTTATGATGGTTTAGGGAGCAGCCACATCTCAAATTCCACACATAAGTATGTATGTATGTATTTATACATATGTATGTATCGATTTATGAAGCAGAAGTTTCAATATAAAATCTCAGGAAATCAAACACATTTTAATGTCTCTGTTATTACTATTGATATTCAATCTTACATCCTTATCTGAAACACAAAAGGTATTTGATAGAGTTTATTTCCTTGACATTTCAATTATTCCCAAAATAGTAGTCCATAACTTAGTTGTGCTTTGGTTCAAAAGAAATCTAAATATTAACCATATGGGCTCTTTAATTGATCCCATGGGTTTTTTTCTTGAAAGTGTGTATTGTTTAAAAGATGGACAAAGCACAAGAAAGAAGGAGGCACCAGTGGGTAGAGGAAAGGCACTCAATGGCCGGGGTTAGGCAGTCCCACCCTCCATCCTGCCCACAGCACTCACTTGTGTCTGTTTTCTTATTGTCAAATAAAGGCAAGTCACCTTTAGTTTGAGTGTCCACATCCTTGGCCTCAAAGAATATATTAGCATTGGTCCAAGCTAATGACAGCAAACTAGCTCACCTGTGGTGGTGATTGATTAAGGACTAGACTTTTGACTCAGCTCTTGAGAGAGAGTTCTTGAGCACATCAATAAGCCAACAAATCAACCCTTTGACTTTAATTGATGTAAAGCTTGCTATGTAACAAAACATGACATGGAGATTTAGGCTAATATTATCATGCTTCTACTTCCTTCCTTCTGCATTTTGATAAATTATTTTCATAACATTTTATAAAACTCCTATATTTCAGGTATAAAGAAAATATTTTTACTTGGCAAATGACTAATATGCCCTCTGGCTTGAACAGAAGATTTCTTGGTGGGGGGGCAGGGAACTCCTGGCACTTTATTGGCTTGAGAGATTAAAAACGTTTAGCCAAAAGAAGAAATTATTTACCCATTGCTTAATATTTTATGGGATAGTACAATAAAGATATTTTTTTCTAAATTATGTCACAAGGCAAAACCAGGAAAAGAGGGTAATAATAAAATATGTTGTTTCTGTTTAATACAATAGCTTACTTTTGAAATACCACACTTCCTGTTATGTGGATGAAAGAACATTCCTCAAATAAAATAAAAATGTTATTCTTAAATTGGATGGGATTTGGTCTAGAAAGTTTCTAATGTGCCACAGAACTTCAAAATTATATCATTCTCTAAAGAGTTTTGAGTTTTAAGTTGGTAATATTTTTTAAGTTGGTAATCACTCAAAGTGAAAGGAACTCTAGACGGAAGAGGCTTGCAGAGGCAAGTGTGGTCCTATGGGACAAGCATTGTAATCAGATCCACCCAGCTCTGGGCAAGTTTCTGTACATTTCAGAGCTCAGATTTCATCATCAATAAAAATAATAACACCTACCTTTCAAAGTTTGATAAATAATACAATTGCAGTTATTAATTATAAATAAGTGGTAGTATGATTGAATATTTTTCTAAAATAACTGAATTTCAAGGTATTATAATGAAAAATAATTTAAACGATAGCTTTATAACTCTGCTCATTTAGTGGCAGAACGATTACCTTTATCCACAGCTTCCCTGTCCCTTTGAGGTATAGAAACTTCATTGAAACAAAAAGAAAACATCTTTGTTTTGTAGGTTACTGTGTTTATTATAGCGTTTTTGTTGTTGGTCTTTGTACTCTCCCATAACAACCAATTATGTAGGGACAATGTTAGAGTGAAGCAAGACTAAGAAATTAATGAGAGTAACATATATACAGCTCTTCCTTCTAGATGGACAGTAGTTGTACGTAGATAACCCAGTTTTTCTGGTGTCACCACCCTCCTCCCAGTCCCATGGTAAGAACTGGGGAGTAGATCCAAGAAGTGACAGTGCTCTGCTTACTATCCATAGACTGTCCACCAGAGAAAAAAACTCTGCCCTCTATCTCCTCTTTTTCAGTTTTTTAAAAGCAGTATTGGTATCTGTACAACTCTTTTTTAAAAATATATTTTATTAATTATGCCATTACAATTGTTCTATTCCCCCCTTCATTCCCCTCCACTCTGCACACCCCCTCCCCCACCATTCCCCCCCTTTAGTTTATGACCATGTGTCTCAAGTTCTTTAGATTCTATATTTCCAATACTATTCTTGCTCTTCCCCCTAGCTATTTTCTACCTACTGTCTATGCTACTTATTTTCTGTACCTTCTCCTCCCTTCTCCTTCTCCTTCTCCCACTCCCCTGTTGCTAACCCTCCATGTGATCTTCATTTCTATGGTTCTGCTCCTGATCTAGCTGTCCTCTTAGTTTGCTTTTGTTTTAGGTGTGGTTCTTAATAACTGTGAGTTTGCTGTCCTTTCACTGTTCATCTTTTTTTAATTTCTTTTTCTTAGGTAAGTCCCTTTAACATTTCATATAATAAGGGTTTGGTAATGATGAACTCCTTGAATTTGGTCTTATCTGAGAAGCACTTTATCTGCCCTTCCATTCTAAATTAAAGCTTTGCTGGGTAGAGCAATCTTGGATGTAGGTCTTTGGATTTCATGACTTGGAATACTTCTTTCCAGCCCCTTCTTGCCTGTAAGGTCTCTTTTGAGGAATCCGCTGACAGTCTGATGGGCACTCCTTTGTAGGTGACTGTCCCCTTATCTCTTGCTGCTTCTAGGATTCTTTCCTTCATTGTAATCTTGGGTAATGTAATTATGATGTGCTTTGGTGTGTTCCTTCTTGGGTCCAAGTTTTTTGGGACTCTGAGCTTCCTGGATTTCCTGGAAGTCTATTTCCTTTGCCAGATTGGGGAAATTCTCCTTTATTATTTGTTCCAATAAGTTTTCCACTTGTGGCTGTTCCTCTTCCCCTTCTGGTACCCCTATAATTCGGATGTTGGAATGTTTAAAGATGTCCTGAAGGTTCCTAAGCCTCTCCTCATTTCTTTGAATTCTTGTTTCTTCATCCTTTTCTGTTTGGTAATATTTTTCTTCCTTCTGGTCCACTCCTTTGATTTGATTTCCAGTTTCCTTTCCATCACTACTGGTTTCCTGTGCATTTCCATTCATTTCAATTAGTTTAGCCTTCATATGTTCCTCTAATTTGTGACTAAAATCAACCAGTTCTGTGAGCATCCTGATCACCTGTGTTTTGAACTGTGCATCTGAAAATTTGGCTATTTCTTCATCACTTAGATTTATCGGCTCTGGGGCTCTGAATTGTTCTTGAGCCATGTTTTGATCTGTTCATGCCTGTTATGTATGAGGAGTGGAGCCTTAGTTGTTCACCAGGGCAGGGCTACCCAGGTTGTTGGTTTGTAATGCTGTATATGGGGGCGGGGTCAGATAGGGACATAGGCGGTTCCCTCTGCCACTTCCTGCCACTGGGGCCTGCACGATCTGTCTCATCGCTCATTCCTTCACTGGTTTATCTGCTCGAGAATGTGTAACCATGATCAGCCCCCAGTGGGTCCCCCCGCTTCTCCACATCTGGGATCCGCCCATGGCGGCTGGTGCACCTAGGTCACATGCCTGGGTCAGTCTAGTGGATCTTTCCTGCTGGACCCCGCTCTGCTGCTGGCTCTGCCCCTCTTACCAGTTTGGCTGAAGGGTTCGTTGTTGTCAGACTTCCATGTAGTTCAATTTTCTGTGGTTTGGCTGTGTTTTTGTTGCTAAAACTTTATTGTTTTTAAACTTACTTGTGCAAGAAGGCGCAGTGCTTCCATCTACACCTCCATCTTGGCGGAAGTCTGCTAGTGCTTGTACAACTCTTTGTGATACATTTTCTCTTTGACATTCCTTAAAATTTTTCCTTTGACTTTGTATTAAACAATTTCAATCCAGGCTAAGCAATATTTTTATTTTTAAACTTGACATCTCAAAATGCCATCTCTGACCTTGATTGATGTATTTCAGGAATCTGGAAGCCCAGGGAACAGAGAGCTTTTCTAATTTATGCTGATATCTTTGCACAGAAAGAAGATCTGAGGTAGAATTAACTCCTCAAAATAGAAGGTTACGAGTATCTGGTGATTAATACTGGTAGTAGCTTCACAGTGTCAGGGTATAGTTAGAAATATATTTAAAGTTGGAAAAAAATTAAAAGATGACCAGATCTTGGACCTCTGGATTCTTGACCTGACCTCTGTTGTTGAAGCTGATTCTCAAGGCAGAAGCAAATGATGAACATTCTAGAACAAGTCATTCATTCTCTGTTGTTCTAATAGGGAAAAATCTAATAGAATTATTATTCTAGTTATTTTTCATTTTATTTATTCATTTACTCATTTGTTTTATTTCTGTTCAAGTACAGCTGTCTCCATTTTCCTGCTGCCATTTTCCCCTGCCTCCCACCCTCAATCCTAACCCCCTTTGGCTTTGTCCATGGGTCCTTTGCACATGTTCCTTGATGACCCTTCCCTTTCTTTTCTCTGTTATACCCCTCTTCCCTCCCCTCTGATTGTTGTCAGTTTGTTCTACATTATTGGAGGACTTTTGATAGCAGATTTATATTCCACAATCTTTGAAATAGATCTAAGCAGATAAATAATTTAAAGCTAGAAAGACTTTATTTCTAACTTCCACAGAGTCAGTAATGTTTGTACAAATATGATAGTTTTAAACACTTATATTTTAGAAAACAAGTCGCACTACTCAGTTTCATTCCTAGAGAGATATGTATATGTACATTTAATTAGATTTAAATATATTAATATAGCACAATGCTTCATATAAATTCTACCCAGCAGCACAGCAAATGCATCTCCAGAAAAAGATTTCCATTCCTAGCAAAAACTAATTACCTTAGATTGAAAATTCAGTACTATTTCTTAAAGCATAAACTTGCTCATGAGAAGTAGCACTGCCATTGCAATTTGAGGTTTCATACAAAGCCGATTTAACTCTGAAACTGTACATCTATCCTTTTAAAACTTAGATATTTTTCAGACAATTGTATTAAACAAGATTTTTTTTTGCATGAAATTTTGACCATAGTAAATCCAACTATTGCAACATTTTGGAGAGTAATACTATTTTACAAATCACAGGCCTTTGTGCATGTCTGACCTTAGTTTTCTAATCCATACATTTCTTGTATGTTAATCCGTGCCTTTTTGTGGTTAATACAGACATAGTATGTATAGTGTGTATAGTATATATATATATATTAGTACAAATAGGGCAGTATATGCACAAAGAAAATTCAGGTGAAGTTACTCGATGCATTACCATATATTTTTTATTCCAAATCCCCATTTGTAAATGGTAATCCCTCTTTGATATCCAAACATATGCATATCCTGACTGAATACTAATCTTATTCTCTCTTTAATTCTCTTCTAGGCCCATACTCTATGTACATGACCCTTAAGTACTTGCTACCATCCTACTAGAAAGGAACAAAAACAAGCCTTAAGAAGAGCAGAAAGAGTAAAGACATTTTCTCCCATGAAAAGTTTAGCTAAGCCCTTCAAGGTGTTGCTTCTTCAACATCCATTTTATTTGACTATGAGTCCTCAGGGGACCTTGAGCTGATGCCCCCTCATGCATGTGTGTGCCCTAGATAACAACCTAGATACTCTAGATAACCAGAGTTACAAGTAAATGTAAGTTCCTAATATGATGATCCCAAGAGCCCCTGTGATGAACAAAGTCCCTCACGTCCCAGGGCCTTCCCCTCATGCACTCCTTAAATAAGGTCCCTGTAGAGTTTACCAAAACCACACTTTTTTGTTTATTTGTTCAAATTGACCAATCTGGCCATAGCCTGAGAACATGAAAACACTCTACTCATGTGCCTCACAGTCCTGCTTCTTTCTCTGCATACACCGGCCGCCACCTCCCAGCATGGCCCCTCGAAGCAGGCAGTGTTCTTCTACCAGGGCCTGTGATTAGCAAACTTCTTTACATCAGTTTCTCTTGTAGTCTTTTGCTGAGCCATGGCTCACCATCCACCACCTGTGCTCCACTTCATAAGTATTGATATCATGAATTCATAACATCTCTTTTTCATAAAAAGTAGAAGCCAAGCCATTTGCTCCATGCATACACATATTTCTCTGGGGCTCACCTAAATTACTGCCTGGGTCTCTTAGTCTTCAGGCCCATCCCCCAAAGAAAGAGGTCCTGGGCAGATCTTTAAGCAGCATTCATTGAGAAAAATTAGTCTTCAGCATTAGAGAATGTCATAGGTATATGACAATGTACTATGAAAATAAGACAACTTTTATCTTGTTGTAAAGTCACAACTTTACCAGGAAGCAAAACATTAGTCTCTTCCTGCAAGGGTTAAGGAGAGAAAACAAAGCAAAAGTTTATGATTTCCCTAAAAGTCAACAGAGGTCATTTGGGGTCAAGTAAACTAAAAAAATTCTCTAATCTATTAATAAACGCTGGGAACCTTTGGCAAAGCAAAATCCTATTTTAGACCATTGGTTTTGAGAGCACATTAAACAAACAAACAAAAGAACCCAAACGTGATCAACTGAGGAACACAGGTAATTTCATGATGGCTTGAGTAAACCTTTTAAAATATGCTACCAAAAAGAGTTATTTAAAAAGAGTGTTATTCTGTCATTTAAAAAGAGTGTCCTATTTGCATTCTGTCCCGAGGAAGATTGTGGAGCATACTCACATTTGCTCCACAATAATAAAAATACCTTAAGTCGTCTTTATTTCAGATGTCGGAATAGAACCGTCATAAGCACAGCATTTTTAATTTGAGTTTAATTTTGCTTTAACTGAATAGCTAGGGGTGGTTGTCAGGCCACTCTGGGGCTCCTTTCTCAGAGCTTCCCTGAACACTGACGTGCTGGGTGATGACAATGCACAGGACCCTCGCACCCGTAGGCGCTGTCAGGGGCACCAAGATCGGGTGTAGTACAGTTCTGTGTTCCCGAGTCACCACATCAGTACCTGTTTAGCTCATTCTTTGGACAGGCTTATGAAGATACACATGCAGACTCTATGTTTTTCAAATACAACCAACCTTGTACAATGGGTGGAATCTGAAACTTATCATCAGATCATCAATATTTGGGTTTGCTGTTTTAAAACATGCTTAAAAACTCTATTTTACTTAATAGGATACCCTCTAGATCCATCCATGCTGTCCCAAATGGTAAGATTTCATTCTTTTTAATGACTGAGTCCTGCATTGTATCGCAGCTTGTGTACACCTGAGACTAATACAAAATAATATTGAATGTAAACTGTAATTGAAAAAATTTAAAAAGTTAAGAAATCAGATTAAAAAATCTGTATTTATAAAGTCTTTGACTGAATTTTTAAATTTTGTTAAATGAACATATCAGTAGCTGCTTTACATGAATGATTTTGTTTACCAAATTCATTAATGTGGCATGGAAAATCACTATGTGGGAGTTAATTATTATGGAGAGGAACTAAAACCATTCATCTCTCACACAACAAGGACTCTACCTACTGTCCTCTTATATTCTCCCTTGAGCTAAATGTCAGAAGTTTCGTTTTAAAACAGAGTCCTACATTTCGGAAGCAATAATTCCATAGCTATTTCAGTCCATCAAAAATGGGACTTTTAACCTGGCAATGTTTATCAGCTATGGCTATCTTGTCGTATGATTTGTGAATATATACTATACAATTATCACGTACGGGAAGAAAGGCAACACAAGCTAGCTACAAGTAAGGCGCAAACTAATGTCCAGGAAAAGAATTACCAACTTTTTTTCTTGGTTTTACGGAACATTTTAAAACTATTTAAGTAAAAAATTAATGGTTCGGAAAATTCTTAAGGAAATCTGACACCAGCTTCTCTTTATAATTAGACTAGAAATTGTGGATGGACATGGCGTGGTTTTCAAGAGCAACCATCCATAGAAGCTGAACATCAGCTCCCACTGCATGTGTGCTGTTTAATTTGCCACTATTCCCACTGCTACCTCTTACTTCTTCGTGAAAGTATGCTATCTCTCTGATTTCTGAACTAGAGTCTCTTAACTTCAGTTTGCAATGCACTGAAAAGAAGTTGTAACTGACCCACAGAGGCCAGATATGAACCATTATTCTAATGTTTTATGTACAAGGCCATGGGAACAAATAACTTGGCCTTGCTTTTATAGTCTATCAAAGATGCGTACGTGAAAGCAGCTAGAAAATTTTTCTCTACATTGACTACTTATGAAAAGATCCTATGATGAGGCTGTGATGAGGTATGAATGGCATCCTGCACCCTCAATATCTGTGTCTGGTTTACAAGTCCACAAAAATTAGACGTGCCAGCGCAACAGTAGACGAGGAGAGGAAAGTTGTTAATGAGAAGCGAACAGGGGGTTTGCAAGTAACTCTGGTGTGCTCGGGGTTGGGGGGGGGTTGTGTTCAGTCTCAGTCCCAAAGCACGGTGCTGAAGTGAGTTCAAACATTCCAGGGCTTCCCCTGAAGAAGGACAAGGAAGTAAGTATCAGGCCCAGATTTGTAGATGAAATGAAGCAACTTGAAAACATCGGTGTAAAATCTTGACTTTAAGGCAGAGTCCACAGAGCATTGGGAATAAATATATATATATATATTTTTTTTCATATTTGTTTTATTATATATATATATATATGCATGTAATAAAATGTAAACAGAATAGGCCCAGTAGTATTCAGTAGGAGCCAGTTAGCTAACAGAACAATTAAAGAGCCCCCAATTTTTTCCCTTATGTTTGGAGTAGTCATTCTTAATTTGGGAATGACTGGCCTGAAGTCAGGATGAGCTGGGTTTCTGGTCTAAAGAGAGAGAAGAGGTAGCTCCACACACTGGAAGCCCATTCAGAAAAACAGGAGCCAGGGAGTACACACTCCTGTACGAAAACAACCAAACCTGTCTCCACACAGCACACATGCCAATCATCTTTAGTGATTTTACCTTTAACACATACCAGAAATGTGCCTGTGAGGAAGACAACATGGGAAGTGAACTGTCTGAAATAGTCACCTTCCTCTTGTTTGTGCTTCATGTTGAGCAGTTTCTCAATTTCCTCACTATTGACATTCAGGGCCAGATAATCCTCTGGCTGCTGGTGGTGGTGGGTGCCCTCCTGTGTACGGGGGCTGCTCAGCAATGCTCCTGGCCTCTCCCCCCGAGACACCAGCAGCGTGCACTCTTCCTGCCCCTGCCTGCGACGACCGGAATGGCTTCCAGGCATCCATACAAGTCCTGCGGGGAAGAGTTACCTGCAAATAAAAAGTGTGGATGTGGAACATGATATTGAAGAAAACTCCACACTTCACAGGAAAGTCAAGCAAATATACTAAGTTCTAAATCTCTGCTAATTTAGTTTTTCCTGTCTGACCATCCTATCTCCAAAGGCGGCATTTTTTTTTTTATGAAATGCTAGTTCAAAGTCCTCAGTGTCATTAAACAAAATATGGTAACAACCACAGGATAGAAAAGGACTTCATCTTTAAAATCATCGAATAGTAGAATGTTTGATACCATAGAAAATATTCAAAGAATATTAATAAATGGGAAAAATTATGGCACACAAGAGTATTGGTGTGCAGCCCTGGAGCTCCCTCTGCGGGGCAGGAATGTGTTTGCGGCGAGAGAAGTGTTTTGGCCGCAGATTGGTCGACTCTTCCTCCCCTGTTTGAAACAGTGTGGAGGTCCCTTCATATTCACAGGCAGTATGACTCAAGATCGCCACTGGAGGCCTAAGACTGTAGGTAGTACCAAACCCTATATATCCTATGTTTTTTCCTTATACATACAGACCGGTGGTAAAGTTTAGTTTATAAATTAGGCAATTATACAAAAAAGATTTGTTCTTAACATAGATCAGTGATTTTCAACCTTTTTCATCTCATGGCACAATAGTTACAAAGATTCTGAAGCATGCTAAAATATATATTAAGGAAACGTAAGTTTAATTTTGATTCATTCACACTGGATGGATATTGCTATGCTGACTGTTGCCATTCTTCTGTAGACAATGTAACGGAAAAGAGATGAGTGCCCCTTACTAAGAGACATTGCACATCTGAAAACTTGCAGCCCACTGGTTGGAAATCATCACCCTAGGTCTAAGCAAACTTCACACATAACCATTTTTCCCCCTTTTTTTTGGTAAGTCGAGAACTTTCACCTTTTCATTTAAGGAAAGTACCTAAGGCTTGTTTTTGACACATTCTCTTTGTTAGCTCACCATTGTTGCACTTTGGGGTCATTATTAAGCAAAAGAAGTGTTAACCTGAACACAAGTATTGGGATAGTGTGACGTTAGATCCAGTAACTAAAAAGGCTACTAAGTGACTGACAGGCAGACACGGTACGCGGGGCGGAGTCCTGGGACCGAGGGATGAGTTCTGTCCTAGGTGTGATGGAGCAGGACTGCGCGAGATTTCATAATGCCACTCAGATGCCGCCCGATCTACAGCTATGCATTGTTTATTTTTGGAAATTTCTGTTTAATATTTTCTGGTCTTGACTGATGGCAGAAAGTGAAACCATGGATAGGGGAGCTGTTCCTAATTCCTAATTCCTGACTAGGAGAACCTTTTCCTAATTCATGATTTTCTCTGTGTATCCATGATGAACATTGAAACAGGAGATCCGATAAAGATATGGAACTTCATAATATACAACTTCTCCATCAGTGCTTTTGTTATGTAGGATAGTTAGTAAGCTAAGGCAGGGGGGAGGAGAGAGGTATTTCTCACCTGAGGACTCAGCAGTCCGGAGCCAGGCCTGGCAAGGTTGCCCGGCGCTCCAAACATCACGAAAGATAGCACAAGAGGAAGTGAGCCCTTGAGACTCTGTGTACTGGGAAAGGAAGCCTTTATAGCAATTTCATTAACTAAGGCAAAAGAGCCTTTACTAGCTGAGAAAAAAAGCCTTTGCAGCTGTACATTATTTACAAGGTTTAGAAAGAGGAGAAGGAGGGATACCTAGGAGTTGACTTAAGTATATGAACCCTGAACGCCAATAGTTGGTGCACTCAGATTGGCTGAGTGCCCACTTGTAAGTCAGGTGTTCAAGTGCATAGAGCAAACTTACTAACAACTTTATTTCCTGTGTATGCGGGGCATGCAGACCAGCCAGGTGGCTGTTTGCAGCTTTGTGCTCATACATGTTTCATAAATAAACTTGCTATCTCATTCCACTATAGGTTTTTGTGTTTCACTTGAATTCTTTTCTTACAAGCAAGACAAGAACGGAGAAGGGGCAGCACCCAGACTTGGGGTCACCCTGGTAACATTTTGACCAGAGACAGCTGAAGGAACGAAAGTTTGGAGTTCTCCATAAATTCTTAAACGTGTAGGCTATGATATTCACATTTACATTAAAAAAGAAACTTTTTTCTTCATTCTTTCTTTTGACTACATGACAGTTCATGCCTGGAAATTGCTGTGAGATTCTGTATATTTTTAATGAAAGTTACTATGTATCCCTGCCATGTTATTAAATATGGGAAGCAACATGGTATCCTTTGGAAGGATCCACAAAGGGAATTCTTTGATCTAACACATTAACTTATTTATGAGAAGTGTGGGAACTCATGTTAGGTTTGTAGACAAAACTGTATTTGTGCTGCCTCTTACTGACATCAGTGACCGTTCAGGTCACCGGGGGTTTTCCCTTGCCTTTCAAAAGTGGCCCCCGCTGCTGCACAGTAGTGGGCATTGCTACACTGTCTGCATGTCCACACCTCTGACATTTGTATCTTTGAATCTGAACATCAAAGTGTGTTATGTTGTCAGTGTTGCTCCCGGCTATATTCCATCCCAATAATGGCTAATGGCAAGTGAATGTGTTTGTGTGTGGATACATACACGTCTGCTCCAAAATTTTAATTCTAGCTCTATTTCGTGGCATTAAGGGTGATTTAGTTTTAATTTTTATCTTGACTTGTCTTCTCACGTTGTCTAACAATTTACTATTTTATGAGTAGGAAAGAGTTATTTAAAAATAATAAACATGAGAACTGTTTTAGAATTGGAGGAGGGGAGTGTTTGCACAACATTTTCACAGTACTAACTGTGTGGAACTGTTATTAATTAATTGTTCACTTTAAAATAGTTAATTTCATTTTATGTGAATTTCACCTCAGAAAAAGAACTCATGAACAGGGGCGACACTGCAGTCATTGCAGCAGAGGGTGGGGCAGGGGGTGGGGGGCAGGGTTTGGGGGGATAAATGGTATTGGAAATAAGTACAATGAAAATTTGAACTATCAGAAATTAAGTAAATGATCTTACTAAAAAGAAAAAATAAAATACATGAGTAAATTGTTCATTGAGTTTAAAAAAAACTTAAAGAAGGTGTGTGTATTTGTATCTTCGATATATAGTAAAGACAATCACAGATCAGGAAGTATCAAACAGAACAGATTGTATGCATCTGATATATATATATATATATATATATATATATGTATAGAGCACACCCACTGCTGACCTGTTTGGTCAACCACTGGTCTAAACCAAACTCTCATTCAGCAAAAAGGTCTCCAGGGCCAAAACAAAAATTTTCCCCGCACATTGTAACAAAGCTACAAAAAGAATTCTTATCCCTTAATTCCCAAATAAATATCCTATTCAAAAAAGGATTGGTATCAGCGGTGTGTCTGTGTGTGTTAAACCAAGAAATGGATTAAGATGGTATTTGTTTATGGGATGATGTAAAGAATGTCAGTGAAGAGGCCGCCTTGTAAATCTCACACATATTCCTATCTAACCAAGATGTGCTCTAGCTATATTCACACCAGGAAAAAATTCCAAACTTGGCCTTGGGTTTACAAATGCCATCAATTCAGCATTTCGTTCACAGAAGTCTAGAGCACCAGCAGTGATTACAGCACAGGGGGAGCATGTAGAATGTTTTATTCATATCTACCTAAAGAGTGTGTGGCGTACAATGCTTTCTGACACATGACCAAAGGACTGCAGTGTGAGGATTTTTAAAATGCAAAGAGAAGCAGATGGGAAGTTCTGATTTCAAGGTATTAATAAATGAGTTGCCTTAGGCTTTGATAATAGGCTTCTTCCTTCTTAACTGTTTACAGGAAAACTATTTTATAGGTTATGTCTCTGCACATTCAAATCCCCAAAATTTACTTCTCAAAATACTCCTCCAGCGATCTAATAGAAAATAAATAAAGGAGGCAGGACATGTATGGGTCCTTCCTAATTTTTACTACAAGGCCACTATGATAGAGGAGAAAAATTGTCTACCATCCTCTACAAAATTCTGCACAGTGTCAAGGTGTTCTGACTACTATTGCTAGGTAAACACAGCCAAACCTCAGTGCTTTAAAGCAATGACTTTATCGTGTTCATAGATTTTGTAGGTCGGGAATTTGTCCTTTTTTTCTCATCTTTATTGAGATATAATTGACATGCAACATTGTGTAAGTTTAAGGTGAACCATGCAATAATTTGACATAAGTAGATATTGTAAAATTGTTACCACATTAAAATTAGTTAATATATCCATCATTTCTCATAGTTACCACAATTTGGGGGGGGAGCTTTTAGGATTAGCTTTTTTTTAAGCAACTCTCAAATATGTAGCACAGTATTGTTAACAGTAGTGACAATGCAGTAGCCCCCGACTACTGAGCGCATTGTTTACAGTGGCCATGACGGGGAACAACCAAGGTGTGCTTTGATAGATGATTGGAAAAAGAAGATGCGGCACATATACAATGGAATACTGCTCAGCCATAAGAGAAGATAAAGTACTACTATTTGCAACAACATGGATGAAACCTGAGAATATCATACTAAGAGAAGTATGTCAGAAAAGGCTAAGAACCATATGATTTCCCTCACATGTAGGCTATAAAACTGAAACTCATCGACACAGATAACAGTATGGCAGTTACAGAGGTAAAGGAGGTGGGAGGGAGTTTAAAGGGGGCCAGGTAATGTGGTGATGAAAGATGATTTCACTTTGGGTGGTGGGCACACAAGGCAATACATGGGTCATACATCATAGAAATGTACACATGGAACCCGTATAATCTTATTAACCAATGTCACCCAAATAAATTTAATTTAAAAATCATTCTTTTAAAATAAAATTGAATTTTGCACAATGAAAGAGGGATTTGAAACTTGGGTTTTCTGGTTCAAAATCCCATAGTGTTTGGGGTACTCTGTGCTACCTGTCATCCCAAGAATCCCGAGGAGGTGGGGGAAGAGTGACAGATATTCTCTCTGGGCAGGAAGGAAACATTCTGAGAGAACATTTTCTTCACAGAGACAGCGTAGTTGTTTGAATGGCATATTCAGCCCAAATCTCTAGTATTTGGGTGACTTGTTGTTAGTCCTTTTTTACAAAATGATTGTACTGGGTTGGAATTTCCCTGTAGAAAGAAAATGACAAAAACTTTGAGGTGGTGCTAGAAAGTAAAGGAAGAAACAGAATATTTTAAAACAGACAAAGTAATAGATGAGAGTGAAGTATGATGAACACCAGCCAGGGGATTTGAGGGACCAGGACAAAGAGATTTGATTAGCTAGCTCGGGGTAGAAAATAATCAATAGGGATGATAAGACATTTGAAATCATGAACTGAAGGAAGCCCAAGTTTAATCTGGGGCAGAGATTACTTTTTATGATTCTCATATACATTATTTTAACCAGATAGATTTAGAAAATTCACTTTTCCATTTAGCAATGAACTCACAAATGTTTACAACCTAAAATAAAAATAGTTAGAAATTAAAATAAAACAATAACAATAAAATTTAAAAACTCTAAAAATAAGATATTTATACAGTTTAACTTTCATTAAACCTGGTATTGGTAAGCTGATCCAAAAGATAAATTTAGGGCCACAAATATAATTTAGCTGAGAGAAAATGAGGTCGGAGATAATTAAGGAAAATTAAATTATAATGGTTTATTACATTACTGAGAAGAAAAGACTGGACAAAATGGCTACCAAAAATTCTTATTTATTGCCTTGGCTGGTGTGGCTCAGTGAACTAAATAAAATGTAAAGGTATAAAAATGTAAGAACCTGATATTTATAAGTAGAAGTTACACACTCAACATTATTTTGCAATCACTTAAAAATACTGTTAGACTAAATGGCTGTTTTTATTTTAAATTTATTTTAATTCTGCTTTGAGTTCATGATGAACACCTTACTTAGAAAATAAAGATGCAAATCTAATTTGAGATATATGACAATGGCTTTGGTTATAAACCTTTCCCATATCATCATCTGAAAGAAAGTATAGGAAGAATTATTTACACAATTCTAAATAGGCAATAATAAAACTCAACAGCTTCGTAAGTTAACAAGAGTACATTTTTTCAGATGAGATTGGGTGTGTGCAGGGTGGCATGGCCGTAGGCAAAAGTACATTTTTTCCAAAATCCACAACAAAACAAACAAGAATCAGTGTCTACGTAATTCACTAACACTTAAAATTTATGCATTTATTAAATAATTTCCAATTATTGCAATTTCATCTGGCAAATTATATATGACATGCATCTGGAAGATTCTAGAAAAAGAAGCTCTACATGTGGGAGGTTATTTTGAAGTTAAATTTACTAAAGCCTTGGATCCTTGTATAAGATAGGTAAGTAAAACAGAAAGAAGTTCGTTAACAATGTTGGTGACAACATAAATAAATAAATAAATAAAATGCAAGAGCCCCATATCATATCATGCAACAAAATGTATCACAGATGGCTTGATAATGTATGTTTTAAAAATAAGTAAATTTTTATTTATAATGGATAAAAATTTTAGTTTTTATTATTGTAGTGAAAAATAATTTTATTGGCATAATTAAGTGAGAAAAGTCAAAGCAAAAGCTAGTTTAGGTTCTGAAGAAATAAAATGTCTGTATGACAAAGTGAAATTCAACTGAAAAATATGTATGTAAGAGATGTAAGCTCAATATTTTAAATATGTAGTTAGACTTTACCAATAAAATAAGATACCTGAATAAGACAACAGGCAAGAGAAAAGAATGCATGATATAATTTGGCAGTCCATATACAAAGACTTGTGAGTTGCAAATGAACATTTAAAATAACTTTCAGTGTTTTAATTAATAAAAAGAATACAAATAAAAATAATTTTTGTATTTCAACAACTATTTTGAACTATAAATACACTGCCAGATTCTGCTTTTCTGCTTTAGGACTTATTTATGAAAGTGTGTTTCCTATTTAAAGGACCAGGAAGAAGTTGAGAAAGAAGTAGCGTGTGTATATCGGGCATGTGTGCATGTTGGTGTATGGAGGGGTGAGGGGTAAGGAGCTTTACTACAGATATAGTAATTAGAAAAACTATTTTAAAGGAGACTATATTTCAAATTGAACTTGAAAGTTAAGATAAGAAGCCAAGTATATAAAAAGCTATAGAAAGAGAATGACCCTGTCTTAGGGGAAAACTACTGAAATATGATAAAGTGCTTAGACTATTTCATAAACAGGACACAGATATGGTGGATGAAGTTAGAAAAAAGTTGAAGAAAGTGGGGTTGACCAGAAAGACTCCTGGATTAAGTGGTTGGGGACAGCAGTTTGGAGCTCAGGGAAGGATTTTGGAATTTATTCCAAGTGTCCTAGGAAACCACGGATGGATTTTAGGCTCGGGCAAGGCTACAGTGTGGAGTTCACACTGCTGGGGTGGGATGACTGCAAATTTAGGCAGAAAGCGATGTCTGTGTCAAAATGTGATCACAACTTGTAGTCAGGTGCTAATGGTGGAGTAATGGAGAAACGTTCAAGATCTATTGTAAGAGCAGTAATAACATAATTTGAGCAGTTATATATGGTTAGAGAGAGGACAGAAACCAAGGAAAACACATTTTCTTTCTCCTAAGCAATTAGGTGGAAGGTTGTACCATTTATTGAGGTGGTTCTGGCCAGATTTCTTTCTCCAGCTACACTGAATCCTGGGGGTTTATGCTCCAAAGGGCATTGCTATCTCCCAAAAGTCTCTCATAGCATTGTGACCGGAGGTGGTAGAAGTGTTTGTGAGTTAAGATTTGTTTTAATTGGCCCTAGTGATGTCTGCATATTCTCCTCACCCTTGCTCTTGTCTGTTTAAGCTTCCCTTCTTGACTGCTCATCTAGCTGAGCTACAGTGAATTTAGTCTGAATACCAGACAGATAATAATTTTGTATAGTCCTCTCCACCAGCTCCACTAAATGCACAAGGCATAATCTCTTTCATAAATTATTTTTACCACTTGTAGTTGTTCTGTATCTCTGATCATACCCTGAATGATATATATCCTTTCACTGATTCAAAAACAAATAACAAAAACATGGTTAGAAATGAGGCAGATTAGTAGATAGAGTCAAAAGAAAGATTTTTCTGTGAGCGCCCATTTTCTCAGTGAATTGTGAAGCTAGACCATGACCTGGTCTTGCCACAGAGTGAGAAGATGGCCTTGTCAGCATGGGGAACATACTAACTAGGCCACCGTGTCAGTGTATCTGATCACTGATACCCTGACCATTTGAGCTTTGGATAATTAATTTAAAATGGGAAGTTAGACTTTTTGACTTTCCACTAGTGATTTTCAGTTACTGAAGAGTCACAAATTAAAAGCATATAGCAGAATTTACAATCTCAGCTTAGCAAATACCAAAAAGATTAGTAATAATCAATATAAAGTGGGGTTCAAATGTTGGGACTTATTACTTTTGATTTGCATTTTGAATTAACATAATTTTTAAAGGATGTTACATGATTAAATATACTAATAACTTCTTTTACAATTTATATTGTCTTTAGAAAGATCAGAGAAATAGGGTGTTATTGATATTTGTAATTTTAATTTACAAAACCACTTTTTCTGGGGAAAAAATCTTTTGAGTGCTCTAAGGACAAAGCATCCTGAACCAGAGCTAATGAATGTTTAGATGACAAGATGAGAATCGGAGTTTTCATAATGTTTGACAGCACAATCTAATAGCAAACTGAAAAATAAATTCTGCAGGTGCTCTCTGTACAGACAAACTTATCTATGTCTGTCTGAATAGATAATCTCCACAGTGTTGTTGGCTGTGTGGCAAGTGGGATTCTTCATGCTAATAAGCAAGATTATATTTTGAAACTATATGGCAAATTCTATTACTTCTATACTTATGCTGTGATCTCAATTTATTTTCATAATAGATATGGAGTAGTTATATTCCCACCTCCTTGCATTTATAAACATTTCCTCAGGAGACAAAAATATGGTCATCTGAAGTCCTTTTGCAGTTAACCTCTGGTGAGTACAAACCTTAAATAAGACTTAAATGTAAGTTGTGATACCATAAAAATCCTAGAGGAGAACATAGGCAGGAAAATATCATATATTCCACAAAGCAATATTTCCACTGATATGTTCCCTGGAGCAAGGGACACAAAGGAAAGAATAAACAAATAGGATCTCATCAAAATAAAAAGTTTCTGCACAGTTAAAGAAAACAGCATTAAAATAAAAAGAGAACCAACTGTGTGGAAAAACAGATTTGCCAATGATACCTTGGACAGGGGTTTGATCCCCCAAATATATAAAGAAATCACATGACTCCACTCCAGAAAGGCAAAAAACCCAATTAAAAAATGAGCAAAGGGCCTGAATGGACACTTCTCCAAGGAGAACATATGGAGGCCCCAGAGACACGTGAAAAGATGCTCAGCATCATTAATCATCAGAGATGCAAACTCAAACTACAATGAGATACAACTTCACACCAGTGAGAATGGCTATAAACAAATCGACAAACAACAAGTGTTGGAGAGGATGTGGAGCAAAGGGAACCCAAGTGCATTATTGGTTAGATTGCAGACTGGTACAACCACTATGAAAAACAATATGGACTTTCCTCAGAAAACTAAAAACAGAACTGCCTTTTGATCCAGCAATTTCACTGCTGGGATTATATCCTAAGAACCCTGAAACACCAATCCAAAAGAACCAATTCACTCCAATGTTCATAGCAGCACCATTTACAATAGCCAAGTGCTTGAAGCAACTTAAGTGCCCATCAGTAAATGAATGAATCAAAAAACATGGTACATCCAAACAGTGTTGGAACACTATGCAGTAGAAAGAAAGAAGGAGCTCCTACCCTTTGCAACAGCATGGATGGAACTAGAGAGCATTATGTTAAGTGAAATAAGGCAGGTGGTAAAAGACAAATACCATATGATCTCACCTATATGTGGAATCTAATTGAGAAAACAAACATGCAAGCAAAATATAACCAGAGACATTGAAATTAAGAACAAACTGACAGTAACCAAAGGGGAGGTCAGAGGAGATAATGGGGGGAAAGGGGGGAAGGGTTTCAAGGAACATCTACAAAGGACACATGGACAAAACCAAAGGGAGCAGAATCAAGGGTGGGAAGTGGAAATGGCTGGGGTGGGGAGAAGTAGAGGGGAGGAAATGGAGACAACTGTATTTGAACAACAATAAAAAAGTTGAAAAAATTCATCCTCATTTGGAAAATGATACCAAATATTTGGTTAATGATACTAATTTGGTTAGTAATATCAAATTAGATGCACAACAAATATCACTGAAATTCCCAAGGATCTTATCTATCTCCTCAACTAATTTAAGTGTGATTATATGTTTAGGAAACACATTTAGAAATAAGCACACAAATAATACCTATTAGTTTGAAAGTCAAAGGTAGGAGAAAATGATTGATATATGAATTTGTGCTTATCAGTCAAACACTGTGGTCAGAGAGCTTTTGATCTATCAACTCCAAAGACACAAAGATTCCTAAAAAAGATGATTTCAGGTACCCTCAGTGGTTACATTAAACATAGGTCTGCATTATGACATAATTCTTTAAAAAATCTTTTATTGTCATTTTTATTTTTATCATATGTTATTGTTTATATATTACAGTTGTCACCACTTTTTCCCCCTTTGCCCCCCTACACCCAGCCCCCCACTCCCCACTCCCTGCTCAGGCAGCCGCCACACTGTTGTCCTCCTCAATGGGCCAGGCATACAAATTCTTTGGCTATTCCCTTCACCTTCTTTCACCCGGCCCCCCTTCTTTATCCTGACCCTCTTAATTTCCATAGATTTTCCTAGTAAAATTTATAAAATACATTTTTTCAGAATTATTCTTTGACTTTGGTCAATGGCAGCATTAGACAACATTAGGCTACCAAGACAACATTTTTTTATGAATAAAACAGATCTTTCAAGGATACTTAATGCCAATTTATTTTAAAAATACAAACTGTTATCAGTGCTTATTTCAGGCAATAATATTGCTATGAAGTTTTACTTTGGGTCTTTGTTTCAAATTTTGAAAAATAATCAAAAATTACACAAAAATAAAGCATGTACAGTAAGCACCCATGTACTCACAATCTGGAATTTCAAGCATTTTATGGGCTTATTTCAGATATTTTAATTTTTGCCATCATTTGTTTGGTCAACAAATGACAGTAAATGTACCTTATACCTTTATGATATAAGGTAGCAGGTTCAATGTGTTCATAATAAGAAAGATGACAAATAAACTGAGATTTACATGAAAAAAGAGATTGTAAGACAAAGTGAAAGTGTACACCTGTATTTCCAAAAAGAATAAGCTGTGTCCAGTGGAGTCCGGGAGCCGGGCAGGTCTGGGGAGGTGTGAAAAGCTGAGTGAGTTAAGAGAAGCCTTGTTGTTGAGGAACAGTGGCTGAGAAGGTTTGGGCTCTGCCAGAATGTTGAGAGGTTTAGATTCCAAGAAAAGATTCCAGGCTAGGACTTTATTCTTAAACAAGTAGAAAACAAGCAGAGATGATTAAATGTCATAGTAATCAAATTGGAAAATAAATGGGCTAATGAAACGGTAGTGAAGAACAAAGATTGTTATACACAGCTTCAGGTTACACAGACTTTCTTTTCAGACTGTTTTTTGTTTATTTGTTTGTTTGTTTGAATCCTCATTTGAGGATTTTTAGAGAAAAGTGAAGGGAGGAGGAAAGAGGAACATTGATTGGTTGCCTCTCTCACCTGTGCCCCAACCAACTGGGTACAGAACCTGTAACCAAGGCGTGTGCCCTGACTGGGAATTGAACCCATCACCCTTCAGTTTATGGAGATGCTCTAACTGAGCCACACTGGGCAGGACTAGGCATTTTTTTTAAACTGTTTATGCCATGACAGTTGTTTGGCTTTTTCTCCCTTTCCCCATCTCCACTCAGCCCCAATATTCCGCTCCCTAAGCTAATCCCCATACTGTAGTCTGCATAACAGGCTGTTGTTTTAATAAGCCAATGTCTCCTGAGACTTCATCAAAATATAAAAAGTGAAAAGCTAGTGTTTTCTAAATTTTAAAATTCTTCTTTCTTTTAATATTATAGACAACTCAAACTTTCCTATTAAAAAACATGTAGTTTTTTTTTGAAACTTCCATTCTTTGTTCTAGATTTCAAAAATATGATGACTTAATTGTTCTCTTATCAAGAGACACTGATTTCCCATGAGCTACATATCTTTGAGAAAATGTCAGGAAACTTTTGAAGATAGTTGGACTGCAGAAAAATTTTAAAGCTCTTTGACAAATCTTTCTAAAGTGATGCAGACATTTGTTTCATTATCTTTTATTGGCCATTCGTCTTTCCTCTTTTATTAAATATCACTCATGTCTTTTTGCCCCATTTAGTCTTTTCTAATATGTCTTAATGATTTCTTTATATATTCTGTATACATACATTTTGTAATATTCATGTGAAAAATTTTATCTTCTTTTTACAAATTTTACAATCAAACATTGTACTGTATCTTTTGCATTTTGTTGAAATTACATTTTAATGTAAATGCAATTAAATTTATTAAGTCTTTTCTATGTTAATCATACTTTTTATGTATTGTTCCATAATTCTTCCGTATCCAGAACTTTTTAAGATGTCCAGTTTGGCTAAGATTTCCTCATAGACTTACAACCAAGAGACAAAGACAAAGAGCAATGACAGAGAAGGGAAGTCAGAAAAAAAAAGAAGCAGTGGCAAAATACAGAGAATTGATAGAAGGGAAGCAATATGGATAGGAAAGCAAACTCCAACAGCTGTGGCTTTGAGTTCTATTCTTTAAGCTTTTTATCTCACCTAAGTGGTCCATTAGTCTTAGTGATTAACATCCACGTTATTATTTCACGTTTGATTAGAGTGCACGTGGGCTGCACTGCACATGAAAACCATGTCTGACTGCACGGTGTGCCCTGCAGTGGCTCTAGCCTGAATGCTAGTGAGAGAATGACCCCTCAGAATAGCCCTCATCGAAGTTAATGAATCTTCAAAGCACCTTCTCTAAAGTACTTTACATGTTTGGAAACTCATTTTGTTTCCTATTTCTAGGGTGAAGGCACCCATAGAAAAATCCCTGGAGAAATTTTGTAACCCGTGAGCCATGTAGTAACCCAGAGCTCCTCTTGGCAAACATAAAGTTGAAGATACTGAAGTCCAAAGAAGTGAAATGATCTTGGATACGTGGTCACTCAACAAATACGTACAGAGTACCTGGTGGTGCCTTGGACACTGACAAGACTTAGTGTTAATTACTGAGAAGGAAAGATGACAGCCTTTCTCTGGTAGGTGTTATAATTTTTAAAAATATACAACAAAAAAGCACACTCCCTCTAATGTATAATTTATTTTTTCATCAATCCTATAGAGTAGAAAAATGCTATACAGAAGCAAAATAAATGCATTAGGCATTCTCCTAAGATATATATACACTTCCTATCTGGAGACTGAGCCCTCACCTCTACACACAGCCCTTACGCATAGGGTGTCCTTGTTGCCTAGGAAGACCTACACTGATTACCTACTGCAGGACTGTGCTGATGGTCCACTTTCTGGTCCTGCTATGCTGAGTCTAGTCTCAATTCCCAGATCTTGCTTATACAGATTAACTTGCTGTTAGCTGAATCATCACTAGAATATGTACATCCTACATTTCACTTATGGACAGAAGCATGAAATTCAATTATCTGTATTAAATATAAGATTCTTAAACACAAGGAATATTGAACTTTGCATCCTTGTGTAGAGCTCAGTATCCTAGACATTCAGGAAACATATTATAGTTTAAATGAAAAAATATTAGTATATAAAGGCAGATGGTATAAAAACTCTAACTATATTGAGACAGCTAAGAAATAAGCTCAAATATGGAAGAAGATAGGGAAAATTTTGTAACCAATGACTTCTTGGCTTAACTTTTAAAATTCAGTGGTAAAAGTGATTTGTATTTTACAGTCAAGATTTGTAAATTTGTAGAAAAGTGTTCTAATTTAGAACTTAGATTGGAGAATTATTTATCTAGCCATTTATTTATGTTCTTCAGGAGAAGATGCAGAGAACAGAGTTTTAATTTACATTACCTAATTTTGTTACATTAATAAAATTGCAACAAAAATATCACTTTAGATACATTTTTTCACATTTCATTTTGATTTTTTCTTCATGCTTCTTTGTTAAAAGAAGAAAATTTAAAGTGCCCACTATTATTTTATATTTTAATATAATAAAAATATAAAACTCACTTCTCTCTTTCATTAAGCTTCTGACCACAGTGCCCACCAGAAAGATTTTTGTTCAACACAGAGAATAATCTATGGAAGTATTAAGAGAAAGAAAAAACACACACAATGGAAATACCATGTGTTGTCAATCACTGGTGAGAAAAGACAGAATTTGTGGAATAGTCTTATGCAAGATTGTGAGGTGTAGGGGACTTTAGGCATGGGTTTTATCTGACCTTTCAGAGATTTTGGGCCTGTGGAATATCTTGTCAATTTCAGGCCTGTTATAATCCTGTGACTTTTGGATAAAATTTTTAGAACTGAAAATGGTGTTGTGTCTTCCCCAGGGTCGTTGTGAAAAGTGTAAGGGTGTTTTGGTTGTACCATTCCTACTGCGGCAAGGTTAGCTAGGCGTCGTGCACAGGGAAGTATTTTATCTAACCCAAAGGGCCAGTAGTGTGCTAATTGAAAAAAGCATGTGTATCCTTCCAGAATGAGGAGCAGGGAGCTGGATTTTCCTATTGACTCTGGCTACAAAAACAAATTAAAAGAAGTTTTTAGTTTCTTTTACATCTAGTGCAGCCAAGCAGATAGGAAGAAGAAAGTGATTTAGGAAATAACTTTTATTCAGTTAAAGAATTGCCTTGGAAGGTTTCTTGTGTTGCATATTTCAGACTATTATGTTAACACAGACACGTCACTAAAGAGACCATAGTATAAGAGGCTGCAAGGAAGCTAGGTGTTGGTATAGGTGTTGCTATGTGGTTTCATCATATCTACTGACCAAGAAATTACAGAAAGCCCAATCTAAACCATGTCTTTCCCTCCATTTACAGAGAAGAAACCATGGGACTAATATGTAAATGACCTATTTATATTTAATTACTGAGGAAATGGATCCACCAGTATTCCTTATTTAACCACACGTAACCATTCTGTTCTGTGTTTATAACAAACACTAGAGATGGGTTTTGTGTTTGTGTTTGTGTATGTGTGTAGGGGCATGATGGAAGTACAGAGCAATACCATTGTTATTTTTTGCAAAATAATAATTTTACTTAATTTTAATTTATATTTTTATCTTATTTCCCTTACTAAATATACACTCTTTTTAAAAACATTTTGTTCTATTGACAAATCTTAATATCAAATATTAAGTACTGAAATCTTTCCTCAGAGTAATGAATAAAGTTTTACAATACTTTAGGAATATTATTTGTGAGCGACGACCTCTTCCCATCTTCTCCAAATAAGTTACTTGGAAAATAACATTTGAAGAAAAATTTAAGACTTTGGAATTTACCTTTGATGAAGCTATTTGTGGCATGTGTAATGTAGTGTGTGTGATTTATGATACATTAAACTTTAAGAGTAGAAATGGTTTTCTTGCTATTACCCCCAGAGGAGGAGGGGAGAGTAGATAGCAAGAAGAATAAATTAGAGACCATGGGTGCCTTCCTCTAAGTATGTATATGTCTAATAATATAAACACCTATGGCTAAAAATACATTTGAACATATCTCTAGAGGAATCTTCAGGTAGTCAATAAGGGTCACTAATTTCTCTGGTCCCAGCCTGAGGCAAAAAATGAGTAGCTGAACATATATTGTAAAGATAGGTCACAAAGAAGTAGAATTGTTTGTCAGCTAAAAATGATCATTAGAATATACGATTTAAAGAAGAGTTTACACTGAATGGAACCTGAAATCCCACACTATGTTTTTTGCCACATTTGAAAACCTGTGACAATTTAATCTCACTAAAACATACATTATTTTAAAGGCACATATAGGATTAAGAAAAAGTAGGTACTGCATTTTCTAGACAAACACATTTTGTTGCAATCAATAATAATATTACAAATATAGATGGTTATTTTTATTTTGTTTTCCTTATGAAATTTTGAAGGTTACAAAGCTGCTATTATGCACTTTTGGAGATTTCTGTACTGCCGAAGATAGGCACTTAAAGGTTTCAGAATTGCCATCAACTCTAGCTGTTTCTTAAACATAAAATCTACATAGGAGTCTACCATGTGTTGTTAGTAGTCTTAGTCAATGAAAAGTTAGTTAATTTACATAAAATAATGAATACCAAAATAAGGACCAGTGTTAAAAAGTGTATGGCATAGACCAGAGCCCTGCAGAGGTTCAGATGCAGAAAGAACCAGTAACCATGGCCTGCATAAAAAATATTCTTTATAGGTACAGCAGAGAATGGTGTGAGTTAGAAGCCCCCTGTTGGGTTATATGGGTGTAATAAGTGGTTTTCTCCAGGAGAAAGATCAATAGTGCATGATGATATGACATTACAGAATTGAGTTACCATCCCTGAGTTGCTTCAACTTTTCGATTATAGCAACTAGAGCCTCTCACATGGACATAGGCTGAACTGATGACATCCACTTCCAGAAAAATAGTTTCCAGAAGAGGAAATCAAAGAATCCAAGCCAGCTGTAATCAAGAGCTATGATCAGTGGAGGCAAAAAATAGCACTTGAATGAGGGGAAAAGAAATCACCTAAAAGTGACCAATGCCAAATACCAGGCTCATGAGATGGATTGTGGTGGTTTTCAGTCAAATGTATCTAACTGGGTGAGCTTCTTAAACTTTAATTATTATCTTTAAAGTTAGATATTTGATTACGAAATGTATGTACATTAAGAATTCACTAATAAACTCAAAACAAGGAGATTCACACTTTAAAAGAGAACATTTCAAATGACAGCCATGACCTTTTCTTTATCAGAAACCAAAGCAAGTGAGTCCTACAGCCCAGAGGCCTGGAAGCCTCAGTTTTCCAAGTGTGGTACAAAAAATGGTGCTGGGTTTTAGCTTTCCTTTAGTTTATAATTATTAGTTTTTTAAAATTTAACTTTATTTAAAAAGCAAAAGCAAAAACAAAAAATGTGTCCACCTATTTCTTCCCACCCCCAACTCCTTGCCTGTGAAAATCAGCAATGTGTTTTGTTTTGTTTTAGATTGCACAAATAAGAGAGATCATATGGCATTTGTCTTCTTTGTGATTCATTTCATTTAGCATAATGCTCTTATAGTCAGTCTATGTTGTTGCAAATGTTAAGATTTCATTCTGTTTTATAGTATGTGTATACACACGATTATATATATATACATAATTATGTATAAAATTAATTATATATAAAATTTGTATATGTACATTTTTTATCCTTTCATCCATGAATGGACACTTAGGTTGTTTCCATGTTTTGGCTATTGGAAATAACACTGCTATAAACATGGGGGTACAGATATATTTTCAAGTAAGCGTTTCTGTTTTTGAGGGGTACCCAGAAATGCAATAAGTTTATATGGCATCTCTATTTTTAATTTTTTCGGGAGTCTCTATACTGTCTCTCACAGTGGCTACGCCAATTTACATTTCCATGAATAGGACACAAGAGTTCCTTTTCTCCATATCTTTGTCAACACTTATTATCTTCCACTTTACTAGTAATAGCCATTCTGAGGACACAAGAAGGCAGTGGAGTACATGGAAGGTACACTCACTTCCTCCCAGGACCATTATGAAATTACAACTAAAATATAGAGGATTCAACCTGAATAACCAAGTGAAGACTATTTGAACAAAAGTCTTATAACCAAGGATCTGCAGAATAAGCCACATCGAGACTGGTGGGAAGAACAGAGATGAAAAAAAGGCTGGCTTCGTGCCCACAGGCAGTGACTAAGATACTGGAGGGATATCTCAGCTGCAAATATTTCTTCTGAGAAGTGTGAGGTCTCGACCTCGTGCTGAACTCCCCATCCCAGAACTCCAGAGCTTGGAAGAAGCACCCACAAAAGGTCTGGCTGTAAAAGCCAGGGTGATTCTGGCCATTAGGTAGAGACAGGAGTTTGCTAGAGGCACAGGTGCCCTCTTAAAGGGCCAGTCTACAAAGTCTTGTTCAAAACCACTGACCCTGGGCTCCAGCAGAGGGAGCATGGAGTAGACTAGGAGGCCTGTGAAAAGATACTGGGGTTTGTGGCTCTGGGAACAATGTTGAAGGGATAGCCACCAGGGTTCCTGAGCTGAGTCCTTCTCCCATACTGCAGATGGAGCGCTCCCCTCACATGGTATCCTCCTGGCCGAAAGCAATAGTTCCACACTCTGGTCTCCCTCTTAACCCACACTGCAGAGTTCAACCCCTGCTGAGAAGTCAGCTGGGGTATATCGGTCTGGACAGACCCAACTCTGGGAGCGTCGGTGAGTTGTGTGGTGTTCTGGTGGGGATCATTCCTTGCATTATCCCTGCACCAGACTGGTGCTTTCTCCTGGGAGATCCACTAGTCCCACCCTCCCAACTCCTGGCAGTGCCATGCCATTGAACTTGGGCTTCTGGCAGAACCTGGGACAGCCTGAGTTGTGTGGCTAGAAGATAGAGGCCAATTTCACCTCACATTCCAAGTGGTGCAAAACTTTTCTTCACACTGCCAAATATTGGTGTGTTTGGGCCTGATAAACTCTGCTTGCCTTATCTTGACAATTTCCTGAGACTTCACCTCACTGCAGAGGTCTGCAGCCAACTAGCTAAATTGGTATACCCTAGGATTTTGCTAAGTGGCCTCAGACCCAGCACCGGCACTGTGATTGAACCTGTGTTAATCCGGTGAACACCACTTGCCCCTGCCTGGTGACTCACTGAGATTCTTCCTCGTGCAACTTCAATACCACTGGAAGCTCTTCCAGTGACCGAGCCCCGCAGGCAGAGGCAGACGGAGGTGGACCTTGGGTTGCTTTGAGACTTCGTTGATCTACGCCTGGTTTTGGTGCTGGTGGAAGCTGGCTTTGGTGCACAGCTTAGTTTTTAAGGCACATACAGCACCAACAGAGGCAGCCACAAACTATGGATCACTTTGTAGCAGCAAACAGGTTACTCAGGGCCAGTCATAGGCAGTGTCCGACATTGACCTACACCAGACACCCTCCCAAGAGACCCCAGAATCAACACATCCTGTGTGTCTGATCCAGCTTCAGACATCAGAGCAGGATCTAATTAGCCTCACAAGATCCATATCCGAAGGAAGGTATCAGCATGCACCAACCTTGTTGAAGTGAATTCCACCTTTTGTAGTCAGCACCTACACAGCGACTTGTACACTGTGGTTGAGGTCAATCCTTACAGCCATCCAATAGCAATCAAGATTCAGCTACAAGAGGAAGGCTCACACAACCCACACAAAGGACAAGCTCAGGTGAGCAAAGAGAATGTACCCCGGATCTCACAGAACACCTAGTACATAAGGCCACCTCACCAGGACTGGGAGAATTAGCAGACCTGCCTGAGGCATGGAAATAACCACAGAGTCACCTTAATGGGGATGCAAAGAAATATGCCCCAAACGAAATTACAGGAGAAATCTCTAGGGAAAACAACCCTAAATAAAATGGAAGCAAATAATTTACCAGATACAGAATTTCAAAAAATGGTTACAAGGACACTCAAAGAACTTAGAACTGCAAAGAAATTAGAAGTGCAAGAGCATGACAAAGGACACAGAAAATGTGAAAAAGAACCGGTCAGAAATGAGGAGTACAATATCTGAAATGAAGAGTACACTAGAAGGCAAAAACAGCAGGACAATGAAGCAGAGGACAGAACCAGGGATTTGGAAGACAAGGTAACAGGAAAACACTAAATAAGAGCAGCAAAAATGAAAAGGAATTTAAAAAAATTAGAATAGTTTAAGAGACCTTTGGAATAACATGATATGTAACAACATCCACACTTTGGGGGTTCCAGAAGAAGAAGAGAGAGAGCAAAAAATTGAGAATTTATTTGAAGAAATGACTGAAAACTTCATTAACCTGGTGAAGTAAAAAGACAGTCGATCCTACAAATGATGAAGCAGCAGCAACTTTCACCCTCTCCCTAGGCAAAGGGAGAAGAGGGGGTGTTTCCGGTACATTGCACTCCCCACACCTCCCGCCTCCCTCCCAGCTGTGCAGCACCTGCTGCCCCACCCAAAGGGCCTGCCGTGCAGAGGAAGACTCCACACTGGGACAGAGATAAGAGCAGAAGTGCATCATTCATCACAGTGATCCTGAGGTCAGCGGGCTGCCAGCCAGTTTTACAGGTCAAGAAACCAAATCTCCCTAAGAAATGATGCTCCCAATGCCCAGCATCCAGCGTAGGTGTGTCGTGCTCCGTGCCCAGGAAATGAAGGGCTGCAGAGCGGAGGCCCCTGCCCTCCATCATGACGACACTGGAAAGGAACCCCACGTTTCAGAGCCCAGCACTGTCATGGAACCAGTATCGCCATGGCAACTGCACCTTCTCCCTCTGCCTCCCCACCTGCACACTGCTCTGGACTTGTCCCCACCTAAACGTGACTCTCCCGTCTCTCCACCAGGACACTATTACCTGTATATTAGGAACCATGGGGGCTGAGGAAGTGGGGATGGAAGACAAATCCATCCCTTTGTGACACCCCCTCAGCAAGGCCCACGGAGGGCCCGGGACTCCGAGGGCCCTCGCTGTCCATGGCACAGACAGGCAAGGTCCTGACTGCATGTGGTGTCAATTTTAAGGGAGAGTCAGAAGGAAGGAAAGGGCACAGTGGTATGTCCGGGTGTCAAAGATTTGGAAAAGAAGAATGGCATTCCCTCCCGACTCGTCCACCAACATCTAAAGACCCTGGCTGGGCCAAATGGCATAAGTTTATTGAAACGCATTATCTGTAAAATGGGCCGATGCCACCCACCCGCATTGCTTTGTGGTCTCTTCTCAATAAAGGAGTTGTTCACTTGAGAGGGAGGTTGTGCAGGTCGGAAAGGGATGTTGTGAAGGTCAAAAGAGGAGGGTTATTTTTGTGTGCAGATTTTACACGGGGCTTGTGGCTACCACAGCCTGATTTATGGGTGTGGTGAGACAGGAACAGGCACAGAGGAAATGAAAAGCTGCTCCGGGTGTAAAGAGGATCAGAAATAAAATGCTTGATTCATCCTGGAGATGGGGTTGAGTGAGATTACAATGATCATTTTCCTAGAGATATGACCCTTTTAATTTCACTGGAGTACCCAGCTTTGGACAGGAAATCAGTGTCTATTGGTATCAGCTTGGGGGAGGAAATGAGGCCCAGTCCGTGGGCTGCTGCCTGGCAAGTGATTTATTTAAAACAGTTGGACTCCTTGATGATAACTGCGCTCGAAAGTGGCCCCGTGCACCACTCTGGTCTGAGCTCAGTGCACCAGTTGCTGAGAGCTGCTCAGTGACGCTGGGACAGCTGAGGGCACGTGGCCTCCACTCAGCCAGGTCCAGCCACATGAAAGAAATGAACACGCCAGGCCAGACAGGCAGGGCATCCTCTCCTGTCATTCCTGGGCCAGCAGCCCTCAGGCCCCCGAGTCGCAGAGTCTTGCTCCAGTGCCTTTCTGCCAGAGCCAGGGGAGTGACCGGGCCCTGCTGACACCACAGGGACCCCGACAGCTGCTGGTCTTTGCAGGTCTTTGTAGCAGCAGCTGAAGCAACAGCGAGCAAAACAGATACTTTTGGGTCTGATGGCTGCCACTGTGTCCAACATTCCCACTTCCTATATATACTCACATGGTGTAGAGCTCATAAAATAAACACATTCTTCAAAACAGTTTTATTTGGATTTTCTCAACAGAGTGCATACTGCTTTCTAGTTTTCATAATTTCATCTTGGAAGGGAAACCTGTCCCTCTGCAGAAGTGCCTTGGACTTGCTGGTGTTCCCTGACAGGAGGCACTGCCCAGGGAGAAGGAGCAGTCCTCTGTGGGTGGTCTGGTCGGCTTCTCCTGATTCCACAGCATCTGCTTTCTTAATCCCAGGAGACTGGCCAGAAAATCGACATCACTCTGTCCCTGACACTGTTTCTGGGACCCTTAAAAAGAGGTGGGAATGGAGCTGATATCCAGGGGGGTGGCCGGGCAGTGGACCAGTGACTGGGGGGACCTTCCGGAGGGGCGTGATGAACCTGCTCCCCACAGTGAGCAAACAAACCTGAGCTGCCCCCACCTCCAATGGCTGCAATTCCTGGTCCCCAAGTAAGAAATGAACTAAGAGCACTGAAGAGCTAAGGTCACCAGGGCTGTCACAGCCCCAGGATGGGGAGTCCCCCAGCCCCACCACAAACAACACCAGGCAGGTGAACATGGGACAAGGTGTCAGGAACACTGTGGGCCCACTGGACACAGAGGCCCAAGGGCTGACCTGTGGGGGACGAGGGACAGCAGGCGAATTCGACCCAGTGTGAACCTGGTCTGCAGGCAGGACCTCTCCCTCCATGAGGCAGCTCATGAGTTGCGGCTGCATTTCTGAACCAAAAATTGAGACAGGTTTGGACAAAAAATTAAAAGATTTTTAAATTTGAGAATGTATTTACTTGGGATGTCTTAAAGAGGGTGAAGAATCATGTGTATCTATATGTTAATGAGTCAGATTTACTACAAATACAAAGTTTTATGGAATCAGAATGTGTGTGCCGTTCACTGCCTGTGGCCCTCCCTGGGTCTTGGGGGCGGGGCCTTCACAGGCCACCTTCTGGTGCTGAGAGGGGCTGGGAGACAGGCAGGTAAAACACTCTATTTCTAAAAGCCAGGAAGAAAACAGATTTAGGGGATGTGTCTTGGGAGTGACAGGGACGATACCGGCCTCCTACTGCTGCCCTGACACATGACCTCAGAGGGAGTGGCCCAGACCACAGCGAGTGCGGTTGCAGGTGCTGCGGATCTGAGACCAAGGCCGGTTCACCAGGCTGTGCTCTTCCAAGAGGCTCTAGGAGGCTTCATCCCCTGCTCAAGGGGTGCTGGCAATATCCACTGTTATGGGACAGTTCCCTTCTGTGTCCCTGCCAAAGCCACTCCCAGCATCCTGGGGCCACACCTAAACCTTGGCACATGGTTCCCTCCTCCATCTTAAAAGCCAACAACTCAGGTCGAGCCCCTCCCACCTCATCTCTGACCCACCCTTCTGCCCACTTCCCACTTGCAAGAACTCCTGGTCACCCTGGCCCAACTAGCTGACCAGGGATGGTTGCCAGGTTACCTCTGTGACCTGTCTCACCTCTGTGACCTGTCTTACCTCTGTGACCAGTTGCCATGTGACACCCACAGTGCTGGGCTGAGGCCTCTGCAGACTGACTCCCAAGCAGGCTAAGGAAGGGCTCCCCCAGATGTGGTCCTATCGTTGAGGCAGAGCTGGCCACGTGGAGAACTGGGGAAGCCTCCCCCAAAGGGACAGCAGGAGCACCCAGGACAGAGCCAGCAAGGCCGGCTGGAATGCAGGACAGAGCAGGCAGGGAGAAGAGAGGGCCCTCGGTGGGCTGACAGTGCGACCAGAACCAGTGGGGCTTTTAGACACGAGAATGAGTAGATCCGATTTATGCTTTTTAAAGGTCATTCTGTGATTTGACATTTGGAATATTTGACATGTGTCCCGGGAGCACAGGTAAAGTTTAGACAGATGAAGAGGTTGGGAAACATGCTTTAGGTACAGACAGTGGGCCCTGCACGCAGCCCGGAGGCAGGAGACGTGGGGACAGGAGACTGGAGCTCAAGTCCTAAGAGGCCTGTGAGTGATGGGCCAGGGAAAGGAAACAGAAGACCCTCCATGGAAGGGAGAGTGTGGGGAGGACAAGGGATCTTCCTCAGAGGGGGCAGGGCATGGGGGGAAAGGAAACTCTATGAAGAAAGCAGGGGCTAGGGACTCACTATGGAGAGAGTAGGGCTCGGGAGAAAGAGCGCCGTGGGAGAGGCAGGGGATGGAAGACAGAGGACCTTGGAAGAAGGCGGCAGAGCAGGAGGGAAAGGACACCCTCTGCGGCAAGGGTTGGGAAGGGTGGACAGAGGATCCTGGGAGAAGGGAGGGCCAAGGGGACCTGGGGTCCACCATGGAGGGGGCAGGGCAGAAAGGACACAGAACTCTTCAGGGGACCAAGGGGACTGTTTATGTAGGCAGTAGGGCAAGAGAGACAGAAGACACTCTATGGAGGGGAAAGGCAGGTGAGATAGGGGACTTACCCTGGAGGGACAGGTCAGGAGGGATAGGGAAGTAAGGCCAGGTGACACAGCATCTCGCTCCCTCTTGTCCCTCTGCTCTGAAGGGTCTTCTCTTCTCCCTGCTCTGCTGCCTTTCCAGGGTCACGGTCCCCCCTGTCCTGCCCTTTCCAAGGGTCCCCTCTCCCAACTCCTCGTATGATTCCTTCTCCGTGGCTTGTCCCTTCCCCTCTGCCAGGTCTTCTGTGCTCCTGCCCCGGCCACTCACTCGCGGGCCTCTGATGGGCCTGCGCTCTGGCCTCTGGTCTCCACCTCTCCTGCCTCCTGGCTGCGTGCCCCCCACTCTCTGCACCTGAAGCACACCTCACCCTCTACCTCTGCCCAAATGGGCGGTTTTCAACTGGTGTGCCGAGACACACTGTTGTGCCGAGACACACCGGTGTGCCCCACGAATTTTAAAACATGCAATTCCTGACTATGCGGTCAGGGGCACTGTCTTCTTTTCCCTCAGATTGTCAAATTAAAAAATGGCAGCATGGTTTCAAATAGGAGCCTGAAGAAATGTCTTTCTATGGCCATTTCAGAGCTTAGAAAATGTGATTGTCAGTTTATTAGAAAGAAACATCTGAGAAATGAGAATGAAAAAGTGAGAAAAAGGAAAAAAGAGAAATAAAATTAAAAAAAGAGAATAACAAAAATAACAATAGTCTTGAAAAGATGCCAGTGTACCTGGATACATAGACAGCTATTGCTTGTTTTAAAATTTCTTGCAGAACATCTGGGTGCCTGCCATGGCACACTGGTTGAAAACTGCAGGTTTAAGTCTTACCTGTGCTCTCAAGACACATCTTAAATATTCGAATGTCAGATCACAGAGTGATCTTCAGAGGGAAATGGCATGCAGGGAGGCGGAAGTGGGGATAGAAGGGGTAAAAGGGGGTGGAAGGAGACTTGTCTTGGGGTGGTGATCACACGATACGATATACAAATGATGCATTATAGAATTGCACACCTAAAACCTATGTAATTTTATTAAACAATGCCACCCCAATAAGTTAAATTAAAAATAAATAAAAGGTAGGGGTTTTTAAGAGTGATTATATCATGAGGGTGGATCCCTCATGAATAGAATTAATACACTTGAAAAGAGAACTCATAGTAGACTTATTGGGGAGATCACTTTGTAAGTTATATAAATGTCTAACTACTATGCTGTATGCCAGAAACTAGTATTGAATGTCAACTCTAATTGAAAAAATTGAATGATTAAAAACAAAAATATACATAAACCAAAGTTATCTATTAAAATATAAATCAGATGATATTATTCTCATGTCTAAAAGCCTTAACGGCTCCAGCAGAAGTCAGCTGCCAGACAGAATCATGGCCAGAATCACAAAACAGGAGTGTTTTGTCTCATTCCTCTAGTTTCCTCTGTCATAGTTCTGGTGGCATCAGAACCTGGTGCAAGAGAGAGCTTTGTTCCATTGAGAGTATGCTAAGCTGTCACTTTTGCTATTTAATTCTGGTGTAGGAGCAGACACAGAAAAAAAAGAAGCCAAAAAGTTTCTGATAGCATTTTTAACCCACCTAAGGGACCTTTATCTGCCTGCCTGTCCTCCTCTGCACCCCAGCCAGCCTGCTCGCTCAGCCCGGGGGGAAAGGCTGGGAGGATTCTACCCAGGCAGTAAGAATGCATCTAATCAAACTCAGAACTGCAATTCTCTTAGAAAGGAAATGAAGGGAGGCATCTGCTAGGATCAGCCACACACGGCAGGACTGAACTTTTCATGACACAGTGACAGTGGCAGCTGCATGACGCTGCCATGCTCACTGTTCCTTGCCACATCCCAGGGGAAGTATGAATCACCCACGGCCGGGAGTAAGCAGCTCCCCAGCCCCTGAGAATACTCAGACCCTCTGTGGAGCCCTTGAGCTCACATGGCTGATCTCAGACTATGGATCCTGGATGCTTTAAATCCTGGGATGTGGCCTGTCTGGAAAATTTAATTCCATGCTTACAAAGAAAACTAGGTCTGGGTGTCTTATACATGGCTCAAAAGTGTGCAAGCACCCAGAGTGTGGCAGCTACACCTGACATACCCTGGGATCTTTGTGAGTGGCCTCAGACCCAGCACTGGCAAGTTTGAATTTGTATCATTCTGGTGAACATCACTCACCCCTACTTGGTGAATCACTGAGAATGTACCTAATGTAACTGACATGCTGCCAGAGGCTCTTTCAGTGACTGAGCCTAACAGGCAGCCAGAAGGTAAAGGTAAATGGAGGCAAATCTCAGGTCGCCTTGGGACATTTGCTGACCTACCTGCCTTCATGCATAGTTCTGGCAAATGTCAGACTTAGTGCTTTGCTTAGACATTCCTGCTCTCATGCAGGCCCAGCAGAGACAACCACACCTGTGGATTGTTTTGTAGCTCCAAACAGTTTCCCCACCACCAGCCACAGGTAGTATATGACATAGGCCAGCACCAGGATCTCTCCTAAGAGGCCCCAGAACCAACGCACCCAGTGGCCAGCTTCAGACAACATCAGGGTAGGAAGTAATTACCTTCACAAGTAGCACATCCAAAGGAAGACCTACTGAGGTGAATTCTGCTCCATGTGGTCAAGTATCTGCAAAGCAGCTCACACACTGTGGTCAGGGTTGATTCTCACAGTCATGTACCCTGAAGGTTAACAACAGGCATGAACAGGCTAATGGCAACCAAGACTCAGTTACAACAGGAGAGCCCACATAATCCACACAAGAGACATTTCTAAGTACTCGGCTCAGGTGATCAAAGAGACTGTGCCACTGGGTCCCACAGGACACCTAGTACGTAAGGCCACCCTGACTGGATCCAAGACTGGAAGTCATAGCAGATCTATGTAATACATAGAAATAAACACAAAGAGAGAACCAAAACGGGGAGACTAAAAAATATACCCCAAGTGAAAGAACAGGAGATACTTCTAGAAAAAAAGCTAAGTGAAGTGGAGACAAGCAATCTACAAGATATAGAGTTGAATTGATGGTTATAAAGATGCTCAAGGAATTTAGGGGAAGAACTGATGAAGTCAATGAGAACTTAAAAGAGCTAGCATAAGAAAGGACATAGAAACCATAGAAAAGAACCAATAATTAAGAATACAAAAAGAAATAAAAACTTAAAAAAAATAAATAAAAACTTAAAAAAAATAAATAAAATTTCAAACTTGCTATGAAAAAAAAGAATACAATACCCAAAATGAAGAGTACATTAAATTATAATATAGTCAGTTGGAGGAAGTAAAGGATCAAATAAGTGATTTACAAAATAAGGTAGCAAAAAATAATCGGAAAAAGAAAAAAGCATTGTAAACAATGAAAATAGCTTAAGGGGCCTTTGGAACAATGTGAAGCATAACAACATCTACATCATAGGGGCATCAGGAGGATAAGCGAAAGAACAAAAGGATTGAGAATGTAATGGAAAAAATAATGACTGAAAATTTCCCGAACCTAGTGAAGAAAAAAGACAAGTTTAGGAAATGCAGAGTCCCAAACAAGATGAACCCAAAGAGGCCCACACCAAGACACATCATAATTAAAATGAAAAAGGTTAAAAATAAAAGAACAAATCTTAAAAGCAGCAAAAGAAAGAGTTGCCAACAAGAAAACCCTAGTTTGTCAGTGATTTCTCAACAGAGCCATTTCAGGTGAGAAAGGATTGGTATGCAATATTCAAAGTGATGAAAAGGAAGGTCTACAAACAAGACCACTCTATCCAGCAAGGCTATCACTTATAATTGAAGAGAAATTAAGAGCTTCCCAGACAAAGAACTAAAGGAGTGTTTTACCACCAAACCAGAACTACGAGAACTGTTAAAGGGTCTTTTTAAAGAAGAATACGGTGGAAAACAACAGGAATATGGTTAACAGAATAAAATGGCAATGAATACATACCCACCAATACAGTCAAACCACAGTTCTTGACCATCTCCCATCATGAACAATTTGGTTCTCAACAAAGTTGATATGAGAAAAATGTCTTGGTTGTTAAACATAATTTTGGTTCTACACCTGAGAATACTTTCATGCTGATACCTTTATAATCAGCCACACATATCTCAGGTGTAATTTGTTTTTGGAATAAATCACTTTTCAAGCTGCCCTCCCAATAAATTAAGTTTGAGAACCAAGGTTCCACTGTAATCACTTTAAATATAAATAGCTTAAATGCTTCAATCAAAAGACATAAAATATCTGAATGGATAAGGAAACAAGACTTGTATATAGATAGGCTACGTACAAGAGAACAATCTCTGAAAGATAGACTAAAAGTAAAGGAATGAAAAACTATACATTTCATACAAATACAAATAAAAAACCCGGGATAGCAATATTTATATCTGACAGAATAGACTTTAAAACAAGGTCTATAGTAAGAGACAAGGACACCACATAATGATACAAGGAACAAACCAACAAGCAGAATAACCCTAGTAAACATGCACCCAGCACAGGGGCACCTAAGTATGTAAAGTAACTCTTGATGCACATACAGGGAGAGATTGATGGTAATACAGTCATAGTAGAACATTTTAACACCCCAATGATAACAATGGATAGGTCTTACAAAAAGTTAAAAAGAAAACAGCACCCTTAAATGGCACACCAGAGCAGATGGTTTTAATCGATATCTTCAGAGCATTTCAACTGAAAGCAGCAGAATGTATGTCCTTTCCAAGTGCACATGAGAAATTTTGTAGGATAGATCACATGTTATGACACAAAAATGTCTTAAAAATTCATGAAAATTGAAATCATATCAAACATCTTCTCTTATCACAATGGTATGAAACCAGAAACCAATCATAAGGAAAAAACTGAAAACACATAAAAATATGGAAACTAAATAAAATGGTTTTACGTAATAAATGGGGTAACAATGAGATCAAGGAAAAATTTAAAGATACTTTGAAACAAATAAAAATGAACACCGCAACCCAAAATATATGGGACACAGCAAAAGCAATCCTAAGAGGGAAATTCATAGCATTACAGACTTACCTCAAGAATCAAGACAAATTTCAAATAAACAATCTAACTTTACATTTAAAGTAACTAGAAGTCCTGGCTGCGCCACTCAGTTTAATAGAGCTTCATTCAAATATGCTAAGATTGCAGGTTTGATCCCTGGTAAGGGCACATAGAAGAACCAACCAATGAATGCATAAATAAGTGGAACAATAAATTGATGTTTCTCTCTTCTCCTTCTCTCTCTTTCTAAAACCAATAAACATAAAGTTTTCAAAAATAACTGGAAAAGAACAGCAAAAAACACCCACAAAATGACTACAACAAAAATTCTAATAAAGATCAGACCAGAAATTAAAATGTGTCTATAACAAAAAATTAATGAAACCAAGAACTGGTTCTTTGAAAAGATAAAAAAAGATTGACAAACCTTTATTCAGACTCGTCAAGAAAGAAAAGAGAGCCCTGGCCATGTAGCTCAGTTTGTTAGTGTCATCCTGATAGGTCAAGGTTGCACATTTGATCTCCAGTCAGTGCATATAAAAGAAGCAGCAGATGAATGCATAAATAAGTGGAACAACAAATTGATGTCTGTCTGTCTGACTCTCCTTTCCTTCTCTATCTAAAAATTAATTTAAAAAAAAGAAAGAAAAAAATAGAACCCAAATACAATCAGAAATGAAAGAGAAGTAATGACTGACTTTGCAGACGTATAATGGATTGTAAGAAAACACTATGAAAAACTATATTTTCAAAAAAATTGGAAAATCTGGACATAATAGATAAAAGTGCTAGAAACATATCTTTCAAACTCAATCAGGAAAAGTAAAAAAAATGAGTAGACCAATTACAACTAATGAAGTTGAATTAGTAATAAAAAAGCTCTCAATAGGCAGACGTCCTAGACCAGATAAATTCACAGGTGAATTTTTCAAAACATTTGAAGATGAACCAACAACTATCCTTCTCAAACTATTTAAAATTTTTGAGAGAAAATAAGACTTCCATGCTTATTTTAAGAGGCCTGTTTTATCCTGTTCCCAAACCAGACAAAGATACTACAAAGACAGAAAATGATAGGCCAATATTGTTGATGAACAGAGATCCTAAAATCTTCAACAAAATATTAGCAAACCAAATCCCAAAATGCATAAAAAGATCATACACTACAACCAGGTGGGATTTATTCAGGGGATGTGAGGTTGCTATGATACTGTCAAATCAATAAATGCAATACACCATATAAAGAAAATGAAGGATAAAAATCATATGATCATATCAACAGAAACATAAAATGCAGTTGATAAAACCAAGTACCCATTTATGATAAAAAATCTCAGCAAAATGGGAATAAAGGGAATATACCTAAACATAATAAAGGCCATATATGACAAACTCACAGCCAACATCATAGTCAATGGGTGAAACGAACAGCATTTTTCTTAAAATTAGGAAGGAACAAGACCGGGATGGACTATCACCACTACGAGCCATGGAAATAGAGACAAGAGGAGTACAAGGCATCCAAATTGCAAGGAAAGAAGTAAAACTGCCATGATTTGAAGAAGACATAAAGCTATAAATGGAAAAGAGTCCACCAAAAATTCCTACAGATTCCACCAAAAAGTACTAGAATTCATAACTGAAATCAGTAAAATAGCAAGATACAAAATAAATACACAGATATTAGTTGAATTTTTATACACCAAAAATGAAATATCAGAAAGGAAAACCAAAAAGAACAATCTGATTTAAAATTGTATTAAAAAAATAAAATAACTAAGAATAAATCTAACCAAAGGTTTAAAATACCTGTACTCAAAAAAATGATAAGACACTGAAGAAATTGGAGAAAATACAAATAAATGGAAGCATACACCATATTCATGGATATAATTAACATCATTAAAATGTTCATACTACCCAACACAATCTATAGATTTAATTCAACTTCTGTCAAGATATCAGTAATATATTTCACAAAACAAACATTCCAAAAATTTATATGGAGCTACACAAGACCCAAAATAACCATAGCAATCTTGAGGAAGAAGAACAAAGTTGGAGGAATCACATTACCTGATGTCAAACTATACTACATGACCATAGTAATCAAAACAGTATGGCACTAGCATAAATACATAGATGATTATTGGAGAGGAACAGACAGCCCATAAATAAACCCACACCTTAATGGTCAATTAATATTTGGCAAAGTAAGAAAGAAATACAATGGCATAAAGATAGTCTATTCAATAAATGTCTTGGGAAAATTGGCAGAAATGTGCAAAAAAACGATATTAGACCTTCTAATATCATACACGAGAATAAAATGAAAACAGGTTAAAGACTTAAATGTAAAACTCAAAACCATAAGAATCCTAGAAGAAAACATAGGCAGTAAAATTTCAGACATTTCTTCTAGCAATATATATTTTTTGATATATATCATCAGGCAAAGGAAACAAAAAATAAATGAATGGGACTACAGTAAACTACAAAGATTTTGGACAATGAAGGAAACCATCAACAAAATGAAAAGACAACCCAGTCAATGGAAGATCATATTCACCAATGATACATCTAAAAAGGAGTTAATATCCAAAATTTATAAAGAACTTATAAAATCGACACAGAAAAAACTCAATCAATCCAAATTATAAATGGCTAAAGGACCTGGATAGATACTTTTTCAAAGAGGACATACAACCAGAGGAGAGGTGGGATAATGGGGGGGAGGGAGAAGGGTTTTCAGGAATATCTATAAAGGACACATGGACAGAACCAAAGGGGGGTAAATCAAGGGTGGGAAGTGGGGATGGCTGGCCTGGGGAGAGTGGTTGTTGGGGGAATGGAGACAACTGTACTTGAACAACAATAAAAAAAAAGAGGACATACAGATGGTCCCTAGACATGAAAAGATGCTCAACTTCATGAGTCATCAGGGATGCAAACTTAAATCACAATGACCTATCTTCTCATACCTGTCAGAATGACTATCATCAATACATCGACAAGCGGCAAGTACTGGCAAGGTTGTGGAGAAAAGTGCTCATTTTTTTTTACTTTTCCTGATTGAGTTTCCAAGATATGTTTCTAGGACTTTATCTATTATGTCCGGATTTTCCAATTTGTTGGCATATAGTTTTTTAGTGTTTTTTTACAATCCATTATACGTCTGCAAAGTCAATCATTACTTCTCTTTCACTCCTGATTTTATTTGGGTCCTCTCTATTTTTTCTTTCTTTTTTAAAATTAATTTTTAGTTAGAGAAGGTGTAGAGGGAAAGGAGAGTCAGACAGACAAACGTTGGCCTTGTGTATTGTTGGTGGGAATGCAGACTGGTGCAGCCACTGTGGAAAGAAGTATGGAGTTACCTAAAAAATTAAAAATGAGACTGCCTTTTGTAGTGTTTCCATTTCTGGGAATATCTCTGAAGAAACCTGAAACACTAATTTAAAAGGATAAGTTCACCCCTATGTTCATAGCGGTGTTATTTACAATAGCCAAGATTTAAAAGCAACCCAAATCCTCATCAGTAGATGAGTGGATAAAAAAAGTAGTATATTTACACAATGAAATACTACTCAGCTGTAAAAAAAAAAGAAGAAAATAACATGGATGGATGTGGAAAACATTACACTAACTTAAATAAGCCAGTGAAAAACAAGTGCCATACAATTTCACTTGTATATGAAATCTAATGAACAATATAAACTCACAAACAAATAGACATTGACTCATAGATACAGAGAACTGACAGCTCTGTGAGGGGATGGGTGTTGAGAGTTTGGGTGAATAAGGTGAAGAAAGAATGGAGCAAAAGACAAACAAATCTCAGACAAAAACAACAGTATGGTGATTACCAGAGGGAAAGGGGGGGATCAATGGTGATGGAAAGAGGCTTGACTTTTTTATAATATTTTTGGTGAATATGTACAGATTATACATTATAGAATTGTACACTTGAAACCTATATAATTTTATTAACCAGTGTCACCTTAATAAATTCAACAATGTTTTTAAAAGGATAATAGCCATTCCAACATGTGTGAAGTGATATCTCATTATGTTTTTGATTTGGTTTTGTGGTCGTGATTTGTTTTATACTCTTATTTGTCTTCTAGTCTAATGATTATTATTTATCTGACAAATATTCTTATTTCCCTGTAGTTTACCTTTGTAATCTAGATATAGCTCCTTGTTATGTATTTCCATGTTTTTATTTTTTTCCTGAATATCAAGGCCATATCATTTTTTTCATTCTTTTAAAGAGGTTGAACTGTACATAGAGGCAATAAATGTCCAATCCAATGACATTTAAAAAATTAAAGTCCAACAAAATTATAAACTATCAGTATTCCTGCTATTTCAGAATTCAGTCATATCTGATCTATTCTTATATTTTCACAATATAGTACTATCAACTATAAGAGAGTCTATGTTCTGATACCAGCTCTTGTGCTAAAATACAAATCAGTTCTGTGCTCACCACCTGGAGCTGGTGTTTGATTCATAGATTTATGGGCATGGACCTGCAAGACTGCCCCCACTTCAGAATACAGCCACATGTGGGGTCCCTATGCTACCTGCACTTTTGATCAAGTGGCTAAAAACCTGGGGTTTCCATGACAACTCTAAGGTTTGATAATTTACTAGAATGGCCCACACAACTGTCTTCCCAAAACACTCCTTTCCCACTATGACTCATGGTCAACCCCAAATGTGTAATGTGTATCTTTTAATGATCGTTTCCATGACCTCAGGCAAAATTCACCACTCTGTGCTACTTTTGAACCTAACTGGAGGTCTTTTATTACGTATTTCATTGTAATTTTAATTTAATTGCATGTGTCCCTTAATAGATTTTGCTTCCTTAAAAACAAGGCTTATACTATTTTTTGTTCCTCATCCATTGCAGTGTCTTTTATACACAGAACATATGCAGCCCCAAGAATGTTATATGTATATCTATCTATCTGAATATGTGTGTGTGTGTGTCTATGTGTGGGTATAGTAGAGGCGATCTTTATCATAAGCAAAGAAGCATCCCCAAAAGGAGTCACTTCCACATATTTTTGTCTTTCTACGATGCCGGGTTTGTTAGAGGAGACCATCCCTGGAAGTCACTAGAGTCAAACACAAGTTACACACAAAGGGAGGAGCTTATGTGACAGAAGTGAGCAGAGCAAGCACCCAGTGAATTCTCAGTCACTAGAGGCATCTGCAGGAGGAGCATCAGTTTTAAACCAGGAGGCCACAATGGTGGCATGTTGTCTGATGGAGTGAAAATCTGGCAGGGCTCTGACCATGGCACATGGTGTAGCCAAGCTCAAGAGCATTGGGTGGTTGGAGCTTTGAGTTCTTTTTAAAAAAATTATTTAATTATTTTTATTCATTTTATAGAGAGAGGAAGGGGGAGAGAAAAACATTGATTTGTTGTTCCATCTATTTGTACATTCATTGATTGATTTTTGTATGTGTCCTGACCTGGGATTGAACCCCCAACCTTGGTATACTGGGAGGATGCTCTAGGCAACTGAGCTACATGGCCAAGGCTGAGTTAAAGCCCATGAAGAGTGGAGGTCCCATTCATATGGCTTTCCAGATAGAGTCCTTATCCAAGTGTGCAGACGTGTGATTTTGGAAGTTCCAGGCCTCTTCTAAAAGTGTTTCCATTATACCCACTATCTCAGTCTTGACATAACATTTGACATAAGTGTCATGGCTGACACCGACTCCCTATTGGACTGTCAAATGTGTCCAAAAATTGTGATCTGTTTTTGCACTATATTAAGCAATTATGAAGTTTAACTATGTATACTTTCTGGCTTGCTTTTCTCTTAATTTCTCTTTCTCTTGCTATCGGCCACAGATAAAATACAGAAGATAGAGAGGATATTTATCTTCTCTGATGTCTTGGAAGGTTTGCAATGGCTACTCATTAGAAACAGTGTCCACAACCTAGAATAAAAATATCTAATTGGTTCCCAACTCCAGCAGAGGTTTCATTGATTTTTGTGACACTGTGGGAAAAGAAAATATTCTGAAGATGACTAGAGTGTAGAAACACTCTTATTCCTTCTGAAATCATTGCTCTTTTTTCCTTTGGTCTCGTATTCTCTTTTCTTCTAAACTATGAAGATGAAGAAAAATGCATTAAAATGCATTAGGGTGTTTGAATATCAGTTTCTGAGTTTAATAAAATAGTTTTTTTTATCAGTATTGATGGTAATATGCAAAATTGAAAGAGATACAATATGTAAGCACTTGGATTAAATTTACGTTGAGCCCTTGCACTGCAGTTTGTTTCATAAAATGCAAGTGAGTTGCACAGGTAGTTAGGTTTGTTTCCTTGCATATACTTTAACATCCTAAAACAGATTTGGGGACCCAAGAAATATGATCACCTGAGTTATTTTTAACAATTAAAAGAAGACCTATATCCTGGTAAAAGTTAATTGAAAAAGGTGACAGTATATACATACACATGAAGGTCTGGCCAGAAAAAATCCAGCTATTGTCAACATAACAAGAATGATTTGTGCAATATTGATGCAATCTGGCAGCCAAAGAGACTGGACTGGAATGCACATGCATGAATAATGGCGACTTCACTGTACTAGTCACTGGGGGCAGCAGACGTCATTCAGGGAACATGTGTACTGTGTGGCTGTTGTATTCAAAATGACTGAATGAGTAGAGCAACAAATCTGCATGAAATCTTGCATTAAGTTTAAACATTCCTCTTTGGAAGCTATTCAGATGATTCAGAAGGCTGCAGCCAAGGGCAACTGGTGATGGGCAGCTTCTTCACAACAAAACACCTGCTCATGCATCATGTCTTGTGCAGATTTTTTTTTGTAAAACATCAAATTACCCAGGTGACTCAACCCCTCTACAGCCCAGATTTGGTGCCCTGAGGCTTCTGGCTTTTCCAAAAACTAAAATCACCTTTGAAAGGGAAGAGACTTCAGACCATTGATGAGATTCAGGAAAATGCAATGGGACAGCTGATGACAGTTGGGAGAACTGTGTGAGGTCCCAAGATGCCTACTTTGAAGAGGACTGAGATGTCATTGTCCTATGTATAATGATTTTTGTACCTTGATTCTTCTTTAAGAAATGTCTGTATTTTTCATATTACATGGCTGGATATCTTCTGGACAGACTTCATTTTATATATATGGAGAGAGAGAGAGAGAGAGAGAGAGAGAGAGAGAGAGAGAGAGAAAATAAATGGAAAAAGAGAAAAAAACAAAAAAACATTATCCTCAGTTTGAAAATCACCTGACCCACAACACAGGTTAAGGATTAATCTGAGACCAATTGATAGTAACTTCAATGTTATATTAATCACCCATATTCTGATGGCATGTGATATTAATCAACTTTTGAGAATATGGATGTTTATATTAAAGTGACTTTTGAGAAAGAGTCAGTGAGGCAGGGGTCATCTACTTCAAGAATGAGTAGCTTGCATTTTTATGTGTGCTTTGGAGCTGAGTAGGAAATCCACATGAGAAAATTCATTCCTTTTGGAAGAGGAATAAATTACATAGGCATCAGATGTGCTTGGCCTCAGATTTACTTGAAAAATTACAGTCACCTCTTACTGCTGAGACTCTTAATAGATACCTGATTTTGTTGTAGCATATCATTAATGGGTCTGTGAGGATACAACTTTGGGTTGTCTTTCATGAAGTAATAAACAGCCTAAGTGCCCGTCATTAAATGAGTAGTTCAAAAAGTGTGGTACATTTACATGATGTAATACTGCACAGCAGAAAGAAAGAAGGAACTCCTGCCTTCTGCAACAGCATGGATGGAACTGGAGAATATTATGCCAACTGAAATAAACTAATTGAGAGACAAATACCATACAATCTCACCTATAAGAGGAACAAAATAAACTAATGAATAAAATAGAAACACAGGCATGGAGACATGGAACAAACTGACAGTGACCAGAAGGGAGGGAGAGAGAGATAATGGTGGAATGAAAGGTAAGTCAAAGAACATGTGTGAATGACCCATGGACATGGACAACAGTGTAAGAATTGACTGGAAGCAGGGGTGGGATAGATCTAGGAGGGTAAAGGGGAAAAATTGGGGCAACTGAAATATAATAACAATTGAAAATGATAAAAAATAAAGTACCAATACAGAAATATTACAAGGGAGGCTCCTATATTTAGGTGGGTGATCTTCTGAAGCTTGATAATATAGTTTTCAGAATATTTTTTCTTAAATTAGCCAATAATACCATTTCAAGTTTTGATAAGATTGTACTAATAAAATGTACAATTATATTAACACATTTTGAAAGGCAGGTGGTACTGCCCATAGTACTAAAGTGGATTACTGCATTCTGGTGTGTCTACTAAATGAAAGTGGCAATGAGAGGAGAAGAATGCATTGGACAAGGTCAGATATCCTAAAATGTACTAGCACTACTTACGTAGAGAAACAAAATTGCCATAAATTGTTTTTTAAGAACTAGCTCTGGCTGGGTGGCTAAGTTAGATGGAACATTGTCCCATACACCAAAAGACTCATAGCTAGGTTGTGCATTCAATTGCCAGTCTGGGTCCATACAGGAGCAACTGACTGATGTTTCTCTCCATGGTGATATTTCTCTCTCTCTCTTTCTTCCTCTCATCCACAATTCTGAAATCTGTAGTGCTGTAGTATTTATCAAATATTTTAAATTCAAATTGAAGCATTAAAATTAAGGTGCTTAGCTAAGTGCCATCTAATTTCTTTAAGTCAGTCTCATTTCAGAAGATCAATTATAGACTATTTTTAATTAACATAGACTATTTTTACTTAATTTTTGGGGTGATGGTGTAGTAAAGTGTAAACAGGGTCAAATATGTGGTGACAGGAAAAGATTTGACTGTGGCTGGTATATACCTGTGCAATATACAGATATAGCCTAATATCTGCATGTACACTTAATACCTCTATAATTTTATTAACCAATGTCACCTCCATAGATTTAATTTAAAAGTGTAAAAAATAAATTAAAAAAAACTTTTAGGTTTACAGAAAAAACGAATAAAGAATATTAAGTCCTTCTTGCCTGTAAGGTCTCTTTTGAGAAATCCGCTGACAGTCTGATGGGAACTCCTTTGTAGGTAACTGTCCCCTTAGCTCTTGCTGCTTCTAGGATTCTCCCCTTCATTGTAATCTTGGGTAATGTAATTATGATGTGCCTTGGTGCATTCTTTCTTGGGTCCAACTTCTTTGGGACTCTCTGGGCTTCCTGGATTTCCTGGAAGTCTATTTCCTCTGCCAGAATGGGGAAGTTCTCTTTTATTATTTGTTCAGATAAGGTTTCCACTCGTGACTGTTCCTCTTTCCCTTCTGGTACCTCTATAATTCAGATATTGGAGTGTTTAAAGATGTCCTGGAGATTCCTAAGCTTCTCCTCATTTTTTTGAATTCTTGTTGCTTCATATTTTTCTGTTTGGTAATTTTTTCCTTCCTTCTGATCTACTCCTTTGATTTGAGTCCCAATTTCCTTTCCATTACTATTGGTTTCCTGTGCATTTTTATTCATTTCAATTAGTTTAGCCTTCATATGTTCCTCTAATTTGTGACTAAAATCAACCAGTTCTGTGAGCATCCTGATCACCAGCGTTTTGAACTGTGCGTCTGAAAGTTTGGCTATTTCTTCATCATTTAGATTTATTGGCTCTGGGGCTCTGAGTTCCACAGACCTACAACCAAGATTGTTATATCCAGCAAAGTTTTCATTTAGAATGGAAGGGCAGATAAAGTGCTTCTCAGATAAGATCAAATTCAAGGAGTTCATCATCACCAAGCCCTTATTATATGGAATGCTAAAGGGACTTACCTAAGAAAAAGAAGATAAAAAAGATGAACAGTGAAAGGACAGCAAACTCACAGTTATTAACAACCACACCTAAAACAAAAGCAAATTAAGAGGACAGCTAGATCAGGAGTGAACCATAGAAATGAAGATCACGTGGAGGGTTTGCAACAGGGGAGTGGGAGGAGAAGAGGGGGGAAGGTACAGAAAATAAGTAGCATAGATGGTAGGTAGAAAATAGATGGGGGAGGGTAAGAATAGTAGGGAAAATATAGAATCTAAAGAACTTGAGTCATGTGTCCATGAACTAAAGGGGGGGGGAATGGTGGGGAAGGGGTGTGCAGGGTGGAGGGGGATAGAGGGGGGAAATAGAACAAATGTAATGGCATAATCAATAAAATAAAAATATATTAAAAAATAATGTATATACACATATGTAAAATAAAAACAATTCATAATTTAAAAAAGAATATTAAGTCCTTATATATATGCTTTTCTTCCCACACATTTTGACCTATTATTTAACTATATTCTGAATTAATGTGTTGAATTTGTAACAGTTGACAGACCAATGTTGATATGTATTATTAACTAAAGTCTATACTTTAGGGTTCACCCTATGTTGTAGCTTCATGGGTTTTGACAAATACATGATGCTCTTTATCCACAATTTTAGCATCATGCAGAATAGTCCTACCGCCCTGTAAATGCCTCGTGCTAAAGCATCTACCTAGTCATCCCCACCCACACCTCTGGATAGTTTTGCCTTCTCTAATATATAATATAGATGGACTCATTTAGTATGTATAATATGTTTTGAGTTAGTGAAACGCATTAAAATTTTCTCCATGTCTTTTTATGGCATGATAGCTCATTTCTTTTTATTGCTAAATAATAGTTCATTGAAAAACTGTTCAAAAACAGTTTTTTGGTTTTTTTTTAATCCATTCACCTACTGAAGGATGTCTTGTTTTCCTAAACTTTTGAGAGTAATATTAAAAGTTGCTAGAAACATTTGTGTGCCAGCTTTTGTGTGATAATTTTCAATTTGCTTGTTAAATATCTGGAACACAACGTTGAATCATATGCTGAGACTGTTTCTAACAAACTGCCAAAGTATCTTCTTCCAAAGTGGCGCACCTTTTAAAATTTTCACCAGCAATAAATAAGAGTACCTGTTGTTCCACATTCTCACCGGGACATGATAGAGCAAAGTTTCAAGTTTTAGCCATTCTAATATGTATGTAGTAGTTATCTCATTGCTATTTAAATTTGCAATTTCCTTTCTTAAATATCATTTATTATGTCATTACAGTTGCCCCAATTTTCCCCCTTTGTTCCCCTCCACCCAGTACCCCCATTCTCTCCAGCAATACCTGCCTTAGTTCCTATCCATGGGTTATGCATATAAGTTCTTTGGCTTCTCCATTTCCTAACATCCCCTTGTCCATTTTGTACCTACCAATTTGTACTTCTTCATCCCTACACATTTTCCCTCATTCTCCCTGCTTTAACTCCCTGTCTTAGTAGCACGGCCTATTGTAGAAAAGTGCACCAGTAAGCTGGATGGGGAGGAGCCTTAGGTAATCACCAGGGTGGGGCAACCCCTGCCACCACTCTATGGCTCTGTGTGGGCAAAAGCTCAAAGAGGGTATAATTCCACTGCCTGGCCTTTGGAGTTTTTCCAGTAGGAAACTGTTTCCTGGCACTCACCCTGATGCCAGGCACTTTGAGTTTCCTCTGTACGCCACTGGTGCCCTTCCAGCTGTTGCCCTGGTGCTGAAGCCCAGAGAGAGTGAGTTTACATAAGAATTAAGTCTGTTGTGGGACCTTTAAAGGGAGACTCCTGAGAATCCTGCAGTTTCTTTTGCTATCCCAAACCCCACTGGTGTTTACCACCAGAAGTTATGGGGACTTATCTTCCTGGTATTAGAACACTGGGCTGGATGGTCTGGTGTGGGACTGAGAATCCTCATTCCTGAGGGATCCCCTCCCAGTCTTTATCTACCACATGTGGGTGTGGGACCACCCATTCTGCGTTTCAGTACTTCTCTGGGTCTCTGCCCCTTCTACCCATCTGGATGAATGTGGCTTACTTCCTTGGTTGTTGGACTTCCATATAGCTCTATTTTCTGATGATTCTGGGTGATATTTGTTTTGTAGTCTAGTTGTAATTTTGTCTATGGAGGGCAGGCTGTGTTTTCCTATAACTCCATCTCGACTGCTAGTCTGCAATTTTGTAATATGTATGATGCTCAGCATCCTTTTATGTATATTTGTCATTTTAATATCTTCATTGATGAAGACCTTTTTAGCCCACTTTAATTTGCATTATTTGTTTTCTTATTATTGAGTTTTAAGAATTCTATGTATTATAAGACTGGAGCAATAGCTTTCAATTTTTTAAATGTTTTTTATTTTTTTAATCTTCACTGGAGGATATGTTTATTAATTTTAGACAGAAAGGAAAGATGGGGGATAGAGAGATAGAGGGAGAAGAGGGAGAAACATTGTTTGGTTTCCTCCTGTACAAGCCTTGACTAAAGATTTAACCAAAAGTTCTTATTTTTAATGTTCGACTAACCAATTCTTATGAATTATGCTTTGTGTTGTATTGAAATATTTACCACCAAACCAATGATCACCTAAATTTTCTCCTATCTTCTAGAAGTTTTATAATTTTGCATTTGGATCTAAGATCCATTCATATTATTTTTAAACAATTAATGTTTGTGTTTAAGTATATTTTATTACACGTAGATATACAATTGTTACAGCATCATGTGTTGAATGACTGTTTTTTCTTAATGGAATTGCCTTTGGTCCTCTTTAAAAAAAATTAGTTAAACTATATTTGTGTGTGTGTCTTTTCTGGGCACTCTTTTTGGTTCCATCGATCTAACCACCAGGCAGAGATATATCAGTTTTGTCTTTTTAAAGAACCAGATTTTGTTTGCATTTTTTAAATTTTAATTTTAATATATTTTTTCACTTTCACTTCTTTTATTTTACTTGTTATTTAAAATGCTTTTTAAAAAATGTCTTGAGTTGGAGGCTTAAATCATTAATTTGAATTCTTATATCTTTTTAAATATTATATTTCATGCCAAGAAAAAGGAAAAATATGCTTAAAGACTACACAGAAGACAGTAGCAAAAAGTCTGAAAAAAGTCCCTTTTACCTTGATATCCATTGGTAGTTGTTTTTATTAAATGTTTATTTTCCCCTTCTTTTGTTGCTTTTCCAGCATCAATTTCCTCTATCTCTGACATTGGCCCCTGATTTTAGCATGGATAATCAGTTTGTAAGACTGTTAGTGAAGGCTCTCTTTCCCTAGTCGAGAGCATGGGACCTCTGGACTAGGGAATTCACAGCAACCAAAGCTCATTAGCTTACCCAGCCATTCCTTATGAAGCTGAAACTATCCTCGAGACACTGATACAGGCACTGGAGATCCAGTGGTAAAGCAAAAAGAAGATATTCTTTCCTTATTGCATATAGACTCTAATGTGGGATTCAGATAAAAATGCATAAATAACTAACTATAATTAATAGACCTCCAAGTAGAGAAGAGGACTTAAAATTCAGGTTAGGAGATTTAGATGAACTCTCCCAGAAATTTAAATATTGAATAAAGCAAGGCAAGTACAGAAAATAATTGGACCTTACTGAGATTAGGGATTTTTCAGTCCTCTCTATAGAGTCAGAGATCCCTTGATTTTGTTCTGCGTGATGGCAGAATTGTTCTCTTACATGTTTGATTTTGTCAGCTACACAATACCCTTCTTTTCAATTTTTTTTTGCTAATATTTTTCTAGAGTTGCACTCTGTTTTTTTCTATGTGGAGTTCTCTAATCAACACAATGTTGAAAATAACTCTGAGGGCAGTAAATTAACAGAATGTTGGAAGGGGAGATGATTTTAAACTTCTCCTTGTTTTAAATGTAAAATTAAGGTATAGGCTGAACAGCTTTTCCCAAAGAGTCATTTCAATAAGCCAGGTATATATCTGTTATACCAAATCCACACATTAACTATTATTTACAAAACCTGATATTTATAGTACCTAATATTTTGAATAACTGTCTTATGCTAGGCTTTGTCTCCTTGAGTATATGCAAAATGAATAATTTTCCGTTAAATTCCAGTTTCTGTAGGACTATACTCAGTGAAGAACTGATGCTCAATGAACGTATTTGGTAACAAACAGAAAACAATAGGGTACCTTTTAATAAACTCTCCCAGCTTCACATGTTAACATTTCCCCTCTCCTCCATGATCATTCACTGCTAGTGCTCTATTATTTTGTGGATATTAATATTTTTTATATCCTTCTGCCTCTCACTTAAATTACAAGAACTAATGGATTGATCTTGAGATTAAACTAGCTGTGTGTGGGGAGAGGTGTATTTATTTCAATAATATAAGCAAATCGGTGTACACTCAGACTATCAGGATAACCAACTTATAACCAGTGACTCCACACTCTTTCTGAATCAGCATTTTTGTTTGTGTTTGGAATTATGCTGGCATCAAAAGGATGCCTTTAATTGGTATCTTAGGGCAATTAGAAAATAAAAGAAGAAAACTGAATAAGTAAAAGACCACTTTGTGCCAAATGATATGCAACTGATTCACAGCTATTTTACAAATAGAATTTCCATCTTTCCTCAGACAGGGAAATCTGAGAAATGGAGTCTTCCCAGGGCCCAGGGACACAGGGAAATGCTGACTCTTGCACCAGGGAACTCAATAGGACATTTCCATGGTGAGTGGCAATTTAGTTTAGAAAAATCCTCCATCAACACTTTAAATAAATGTTAATTTGAATTGTATTGTAGATTTTATTTCTTTTATTTAATGTATGCATTTATAGTTTTATGGTTGTACATAAGCTATAACATTAGGAGTTTACAAATTGCTTTAAATTTATACATATTTAAGTAAGACTGAAATCACAATAATTTAAGTCAACATTTTTATAGGGTCTCATATATTAAAATCAAATTGAAGAAACAGTATCTTAGACTATAATCTTTATTTCCAAAGTCAAATGTTTCAACAGTATTAAAAAGCAAGGTCCAAACTCTAAAAGACCTATCTTTCTCCCAGAGATTTTGGATAAGGGTGTGCTGGAAGTTTCTTTCTATTTTGTTTTATTTAATTGTGTTATTGTCACCCTTTAATTTCTATCTCATCTCTTACTTTGTATTCCAAATAAAGATATAACTTTAGACACTTCAATTTAAATTTTTATGAGTTGTTTGGTGTGTTAGTATTAATACTTTATAAGTCATTTTTAACTTCATCTATGAAATATAAAAATTTTACTACTTTCTAAAGATGAAAAAATACTTAACACACTTTTTTCTTAAGAATACTTTTATCTATACTTTTCCTATATTCCTTATTAATTCTTACTGCCTTCTGTAGCAAGTACTGACTGACCAAAGGGGAAAAAAAAACCAGTTTTGTTCACTCCGTTAAGTAGGCCTACCTCAGCATTTAACAACCTCAGAACTAGTTATGTAAGAAATGAAGAGCATGATGGGAGTTATTAGTATTTTTCTTACTATGGGGCCAAGGAACAAAGAAAAGTTTATTTCAAGAACCAAATTAATTCTTAGCGCATTACAAACCTATATTCAAAAAAGTCTCTTAGCTTAGAAAATACAATTAAACCTAAGTAAAAAATAAACAATCTCATATGAATCTGGAGAGCATTGGGTTCTGCAGCGATTAGACATTGGATCAGTGGAGCGTCGGCTCCAGGGGAGTAGAAGGAGGCGTGCTGCATGCCGTGACTGCCACTGGCAGTGCTGCCGATGCTAATGATGACGTCGTTCGCCGCCGGAGCACTGGTGGTGAGCGGTCTTGTTACACTGGTATGGCAGTCATGGATGGCACTAACGCTAGCTTGGCAGGGCATAATGCTGGTTGGTATTCAAGTCGTGTGTCTGCCAGAAGCAATGGCTGCTGATGTGGGTGACAGCATCCACGCCAGGACCCTCGGCATCCTTGGTGGCAGGCATTGACACTAGTGTATTAATCCACAGCAATAAAAAAGGCAACATCAGTATAAAATAATTCGGAGAAACAAAAATTGGTATTTATACCTAGAGGTCTTTTCTCTCTCCACTGAGCCCTTTGAAATCTCTTTTGGAAGTCACTTCCGTTTGAGATGGTTAGAAAGCATTGATTCCCGTTCCTGAAAGTCAGCGTGGAATATTTAAGCTGATGCTAGTATTTGATATGTTTCAAACAACAGTTGAACGCTGCATATTTCTGAGTTTTACACTCACGTAAGAGGCAAAAGTAAAAAAGTGTATAGTAACAAGTGCTGGTGTGAAGGCTGGCTGTTAGAGCATACTGGTACAAACATTCTGAAAAGCAAGTTGGCTATACTGAGTGAACTTAAATATGCCAAGTCATATGCAAAGCGATCCCACACACATTCCACAGAGATCGTTAAGAAAATGTGCACGTGGCACTGGTTGTGGAAGCGGGAAGATGGGGGCCGCCGGTGCCTCCGTTCGGAGGGGCAGTGGCTGGGAGGTGCGGGTCACGTTCCATGGGGTGTCGTAGCTGCAATGGATGGAAGCCAGAAACTATTATGTTTTCAGATCATAAAATATAGTTTGAAAGAAGTGAAGAAGTGAGGAAAGATGGATAAAAAAACATTAGAACTGGTAGCTATGAGAGAGAAGCAGATGGGTCAGGGTGGAGAGTAAATAGACCAAGAGCTAAACCTACATGCATAGGCTGCAATAATGTATGGGGACCCCAGAAGCAGGTTGGATTTCACTGTGCACAGCTGAGGTGAAAAGTTTTTTTTTTAATGCAGGCTCTCTACTTTGTGGGTTTTTAAAAAATGTTTACATAGAGAAACTAAAGCGTCCAAAAAGAATACCCACCAAGAAGGGAAAATAACAATTCTATGGATAATGTAAAAGTAATTTTTTTAAAAAAAGGATGAATTTAGGCTTATGACTAACCTCCAGAAATATTTTAGCTCCCCCACAGTTCAACTGTTGACAGAAAATTGTTGTGCAGCCAAGCAAGAAATTACAGTGGGCGAGGGATTGTTTTCTGAGTGCTGTTTTAGGCTAACCTTTCAAAAATATTTAAGGTTTCTTTGACTTATTGTTGATCCAAATTAATTTTAATGTCATAACTAACAAAGGCCAAGACTTATAGTTAAACGACAGAAAGAGGAGCAGGAAAGGAATTCAAGTCACAGTAACAAGCTCTTAACAAGTAAGTCTTTCCCTTACTGGATAATTAAATTACTTTTTATAAGATTTAACTTGCTTAACACACATCTGAACTATGTATGAGGACTATGTATGAGAATCAGGGAAGTTGAATGACAGATGAAGATGTGGGGACACATGCAGGTGAAACACACCATTCCTTCAGTATTATTATTAATATATTATTATTATACTGGGAAGAAAAAGGATTATTAGAATATGGGTATATGTGTAGGCTTCATTCTGAGCAATTTGAGAACTTCCTTTAATGCTTCTATGGTAATCTATTGGCATTTGGATTTAGACTTCAGAAGCAGGGTAAAATGAGCATTATGGATGCCTCGCCAAGAGCCAGTCTGTCCCTGCCTCCTGTGCCCTGCAATGTGGCTAAGGGGACAGTGGAAGCAGGTGCCACCTGGTTGCAGGGCTGGAAGGACCTGCCATGGATGACTCTCACATTGCAACAGCAGCTAAGTTGTCTGCAACTAGCTCCAGAGTCACATCCTAATTAGTTTAGGTCATCATTGTATTCTCTTCTCCATCTCCAGTAGATGTAAACCTAATGCAAGCCACTGAGACACCAGAAGAATTTGTCTGGAAACATTTGCGGATAAAAATGTTTTGTTCTTTGATAAAAGTCAGAGAAGACTTTTTTTTCTCCCCCAACACAAAGTATATGTGCCTACATATGATCAAGGAGACATTGATATTATACCTGCTGGCAATTATTTTACAACTGAAGCAGGAGACAGCATAGGAAGAACCAGAGACTGCACTGCTATTACTGGCCAGTGTCTAGCATCTTGGTTGCCAGGCAATGCCTTTTACCACTTAGGTAGATTAAATAGTAAACTGAGGCAGGGAGGAAGGAGACATGTCTCACAGGCTAACTCAGTAGTCCTGAGCCTGGTCTGATAATATCGCCAGGTGTTCCAACATCACAAGAAACACAATGTTAGCAAGAAAGAAGGGAAGTCCTTGAAATTCTATGGAGCATTTCGACTATCTGGGAAAGAAAACTTTAAAACTGTGCTTTTATCCCAGGGCCCGGAATGTGGGAGAGGGCCCACGGTGCCCAAAGAAGCCCATAAAACAACTTTGGTTAACTGTCTACCTCTGGTCACTATCTGTTTTACGAGAGAGTCCCTAATGCTTACAGAAAGAGCCCATAAATAACTTTGGGAAGTGCCCCAATTTTAATTAACTGCCCCCGTCACCTATTTGTTTTACAACAAGATGAACAAATGGAGTCTGGAGCAAGATAGAAATCTGGCTAACAGATCCCACACATACTAAAGTTTAGGTAGTTACATTCCCTCAGGAAAGCTGGCACCACAGTTACCCCTTAATTGATAAGTAACTTTTTTTCTCCTATCCCACCAACTATGTAAGTCCTCGGAACAAAGGACTTGCTCTCTCTCTCTCTTAGGGGCTCAGGGCGCTCTCGGTGCCTTTGGCTCTCGGGCCACTGGGCCTCAGGCCACCCAGGCACTTGCCACTCTAGTCTTCAGTGGCTCTTACTTTTACTGCCCTGCTTTGCCCTGAAACTTTGCCTTTCATCCCCTACTCTGCTTAGTCCCGTTCTCTTCCATGGGAACAGGTCACTAACAAACTGATTACAATCTAATAGGTTTGCTGATCTGTAATTCTTTACATGCGTCAGCAAGAAGAACCAGGTCTCTCCTGTCGACACAAAAGCAAGAGAAACGCCGTGGAAAAAAACTACAGAGAGCACTGCACAGATATGGAGCCAGTGACTGGAAACCTAATTCCAATGATGTGGATGAAAATAAAAGCTTTACTAGTGTTGGGCGTATTTAAGTTACATTTTCGTTACTTTAAATTAGAAGCAATCTATTTCATATAAGTACAATTTAATATGAGAATATTAGAGAATAAGAAAGGAGGAGGAGGAAAGAGGATTTGCAGTGTGTAGATTTGGTACTTACTGAGCAAGTACCACACGGCATGCATGTGCCAGGTGAATGACAATCAGTATTCCAAACTTTACCATAATTCTTCTATGTAGATATCACTGTATGACAGTATTAGCATGAGGAAACGAGTGCACCTAACACAAGATCTAGAAATAGAGGTAATTTTTAAAAAGAAACAATGAACAGAAAGAAAAAAACAGAACATGCAAGAGAGGGACTTATTCTGAGATGAGGGAGGGGAACAAAGCTGAACTAGTAAACTAAGACATTTTGGAAGGAAGGGATGGACAGTCTATAATTTGGTAAAAGTCAATCAGATCAGAAAGTATAAATCGTTTTTTAAAATCAATTTGAAACCAGAAAAGACACCACGGTTGGGCCTGCCTATCACTGCCAAACCCAATAAGCAGAGACAGTGATTGAATCTTTCCAGTTCTTTATTCAGGTGGTTGGTGATCTGAGAAGATGGTGAGTTTATACCCTAACAAACCATCTAATATTTTCTTTCTAGGCCAGACTTTTATAACACAGAACAAAGTGTGGTGAGGGGGTTTAAAATTCAGGGAAAATTAGATTTAAAAACTGCAGTTTCTCACTCTGGGCAGTTAGCTATTCCCAGGGGCCGGTGGTCTCCTGTCTCTCCCTGGAACACAAAGGCCCGGATGCCTCCACTTGTCCCCAGGCAGTGATCTTTAGCAGTACCCCAGCAGGTTGGCTATTTCTCCCTGGAGCTAAGATGGGCCTTATCTGTAGTTTCTGAAACAAAAGCTCTAACCTACGCATTACTTTCTAAGCTTATATCCATTTACCTTAAACTAAAATTTTCCAAGTCTTGAGTCCCCTCTCAAATTCCTAGTATATCACTGGTATTTTTTTCAGGTCAGTTTCAGAATTAGAAAATGTAAGGCAAAAACTGTAGAGTGGAAATAAATGGTGGAGTACAGCAGTATTTTAACGAGAGAAGTAACTCATAAAAGGAGATATCAGTCATTAGGGTCACTTAAAATACACTAAATCCAGGTCAGGTAGCTCTGGAGAAGGGATTGAAGATCCATAAAAAGTGCAAGCAGGTGAAGCAATACAACATAGGTTTGGATGTCTAATTGCAGCAGACGGAGTTGGCACTAGCTAGTTCGTTAGACAGACATTTATCGCAGAATATTGGTTAACCCACACATTCATCAGGAGTGATGGAGAAAGCAGCTATGTCTGAGTTTATATCAACACTGATGGAAACAGCCAGGGAAGATAAGGAAGCGGCTGCTTTTCTACACATCCTCACCCCACAGCAAACCTGTCAAGATAAGATAGTTGCTGCTGTGACAGTCAGAGCCCCCACTATCGGCTCCCCAGCTGCCGGGCTGGCTCTGCCTTTACCTCCACCCGGCGAACATCTGCCCTGTCTCAGGCCAGCACCCTAGCTGTGCATCGGAGGGAAAGTGTGTGTGCATGTGCACACGAGTGTGTTTCTTTTTATATAACAAAGTAGATTGAACAAAGAGGGCGTTTTCCAAATGTTCAGAAAATTGTAGGCAGACATAAATCACAGATCCTACAAAAAATCCTAGAGAACGTGGGAAGATGTTATCTAATAGGCCACAGGATTTAAAGTGAAAGCGTTATAGTGAAACCGATGACTAACGTAGATAATTCTTTATACCAGACTTTTAATACCAAACTTTTCTTGTTTCTGATACATTAATGATATATTTGATGTACAGCACACGCCTCAAGTCCTTTTTTAAAGTTAAAGGTATATAGGGATGACACTCGATAGTAACATTATAAAAGTTTCAAGTGTACTATTCTTTTTTTTTAAGATTTTATTTATTTTTAGAGATGGGGAAAGGAAGAGAAAGATAGGGAGAGAAACATCAATGTGTGGTTGCACTCCATTCTGGGGACCTGGTCCACAACCCAGACATGTGCCCTGACTGGGAATTGAACCAGTGACCCTTTAGTTTGCAGGCCAGCACTCAATCCACTGAGCCACATCAGCCAGGGGTCAAGTGTACTATTCTATAACACATCATTTGTGTATGGCATTGTGTGCTCACCATCCATAGTCTAATGTCTCTTTGTCACCATATATTATCTCTTTTACCCTTTTATCCTGCCCTCACCCCTCTCCACCCCCAATAACCTTCATACTGTTTGTCTAAGATTTTGTCTCTTTGTTGCTTTCTATTTTATATCCCACATATGAGAGAAATAATATTCTTTCTGTCTGTCTTATTTAAATTTTAGTCCTTTTTTCATGACCATTTAGTCTCTTTACCACACCCCCAAATAACCACACTGTTGTTCATGTCCATTAGTACTACTGGACCATAAAATAATTTTACCCTTTGTGACAGTATAGATGGACCTGATTTATTTTGTTTAATATGATACTCTCAAGATCCAAGCATGTTGTTGCAAATGGCAGTATATCATTCTTTCTTACGGCTAAATAGTATTCTATTGAACACTTGTACTATTACAGAATGGACCATGGAGAGGAACGAATGATCTACTGAACCTATACCGAATGGAGCCCCCTTCTCCTGGGGTCCCCCTGTACTAAGTTTGCCTTGCCTGCCACCAGGGAATTATAGCTCTCAGTGTCAGAGATTGGTAAAAGGGAAAGACAGTATTTATTCAAAAGTTATACAGACTTAAGAGTAATGAGTTAATGTCTTTATTAAAATCCCGAAGTCCTTTGAAACAGCCACAAACACACAGTCCTTCCTTGCCCATTTTGCCCAGTCCGGGGTACTGTATCTCAGGAAAAGAAATATAAGTCTGTGGCTTGGTAGCCCCCAGTTCTTGCCAGTACTTTGTGCTCAGCTGGCAGGCCTCCCATAGTTCCTAGCACTACCACCTGTGTCACAAGAATTTCCAGTTCTTAATCCAAACCTGGGTGGCACCTACTCATGGCCCACCAGCAAGAGTCTTTTCACCCCTTTCCTTCCTGCAGCATCTCCGCTGAATTCTTCCAAACTGCTAAGAGAGGCTCTGAATCGCTGCTACACCTTACTTCCCAGCTTCCTAAGCTATGTGGCAAAGGAAGCCCCAAAAGCCGCGGGTTCCCCCTTTCCCCCTTTCTCGCCAAAAGCCGCATGGTCCCAACCCTTGCAAGGCTGCTGTACCTGGGTTTAAATCCCAGTGCAAATCTTCCTCTGCAGCCCCATTTCTGACTCCCCCAACAATTGGCTACACCTACCGGCATTCCTGTATTTATTTCCAGCTTTTCTGGGCTGATGTAATTAAGTCTGGTCTGGCATCGCCCTGCAGCGTGGAGTGAATTAGCTTTAAGCTTTCACTGAGGCACAGGAGCTGTCACCAGGGGGAGCTGCCTCCCAGTTACATCCTGTGTGGAAGGCACTCCCATCCCCCCTGCCTCAAGGCAGGGCCACAGCTATTTAACATATCCAAGAAACCAGTTGAAGGTTATAGATATGTTAAATGGCCATGCCAGAGGTTAGTTGCAAACTGTTGCTATGTAAAATAGCTCTCAATGGCCCTGCTCCATGTGTCCCATCCTCCAGTCCAGACTTGTGGGGATGACGACGTCCTTTACTTCAATATTTCCTGGACATCCTAAATTCTGGACCCCATCACAAATCCCTATTTGGAGGGCCTCCTGGCTGCACCCTGTTACAGTACCATATCTTTTTTATCAAATCACCCATCTGTAACTGTGCAACATAGGGGTGGGCCACTTGTCACCCTAATACCTGACCCAAAGATTTGTGTTGAAGGAAAGAGGATTTCATTAATGGGGTCCCAGTTTGGGGGGTACTGAGAGCACTCCTGCTCTGAGCCTTTCTCTCCCACGAAACCCAGAACGTTTCTTGCTCCCCCAAAGATTACAAGCCAAAAATCACCCTTACAAGTCCCCCATTTCCTTATCTGTCCTTTCTGGAGCTTAAGCCTGCCACGCAAACAGGTCTCCATCCTCTCTGGAATGTGCACCCGTGGGTTTCAGAGTCGCCATCCTCTCGCAGCAGCTGTCTCTTTTGGACCCTGGGGCCCACTGCTCTCAGTCTCCGTGTAGTGGTTCAGAAAATCATGTCGTGTTATACTGGATCACGATGTCCCAGAGGCTGGAGCCAGGGGAAGCATGCCTCCCAGCAGGGGACCCTGCTTCCAGGAGTGGGCTTTCCACCCTGTGAGGCCTAAGCCTTCGGTGGGCCCGGCATCTTCCAGTCCCAGGAATGCTCCGTCTATGTAGGGAGCAAGAGCCAGTACTCAGAGCATCCAAGGGCACAGGCAACCAAAAGTCCCAAGCCAAATCTCCATGAGCCTACAGACAAGAGAGAGCCGAAAGCCTGTACCCAGTGCCAAAAGCCAGAGCCAGAAACATGGCCTCTGTGTGTCTTTGCTTTAAAAAGGACCTTCTCAAAATCCCATACATGCAGGAAGCCAGTGGGAGTGTCCAGCTCTTTAGCCAATGGCCATGTTTGCCTTTGCCCAGTTTTTCCAGTCACCCTGGGTTTGCCTTTGCCCGTTTTTTCCAGGCATCCAGTCACCACAGCTCAATCGAGCGCCAGGCGCTGAGTAGCCTGTGTCACAAGCTGGTAGCTCCAATGCTGTGAGCTATTAAAGCCCCAGCTCTGGTTTCAACCCCAGGAGCTCTTTGCTGCTCCTCCTGCCAAATGCTTTGTGTTTATACCAGCCTCTTGCCTCAAGCTATTCCCTTTCCTTTGCAGATCCTCCCTTTGAAGATGGCAGGCTGCTTTAATCTGCTGCCTCAGCCCATCTTTCCCACCCCTTCGCTTTTCTTGGCAAGAGGGGGAGGAGTCTCTGTGCTGCATTTGGGGGTCCCAGGCCTCAAGTGGTGTCCCTTGCTTCCCAGTAATTTCCGCTCAGACCTACACATCAAAGGGCATTTAGATTGTTTCCATGTCTTGGCTACTGTGAATAGTGCTGCAATGAATATAGAGATACATATATCTTTCTAAGTAAATGTTTTCAAAACGTGTAGGTAGGTACCCAGAAGGGGGATTGCTGGGTCATATGGTAACTTTATTTATTTTTTGAGGAAGCTCCACACTGTTTTTCACAGTGGCTGTCCCAGTTCACATTCCTACCAGCTGTATGAGGGTTCCTTTTTCTCTGCAACATCACCAACACTTATTATTTCTTGTCTAATTAATCATAAGCATTATTATCTTATTGTGGTATCTTATTGTGGTTTTGCTTTGCATTTCCCATACAGCTAGTGATGTTGAGCATCTTTTTGTATACCATCTTTGTTGGACATTTGTACATCCTCTGAGAAAATTTTCTGTTCAGGTCTTCTGCTTATCTTTTAATAGGATATATTTTGTTGTTGAATTTGGATATTAGTTTGTTATCTGAGCTATTGTTTGAAAAAATCTTGTCCCATTTGGTTGGTTGCCTATTTTGTTGTTGTTGTTGTTATTATTATTATTATTATTATTTTGCTGTGCAGAAAGTTTTTAGTTTGGTTTAGTCTCATTCATTTATTTTTGCTGTTGGGGTCAAGTTCATGAAAGTATCTCTGAGACCAAGGTCCTCAAGTTGAGTATTTATGTTTTCTTCTATTTATTGTTTCAGGTCTTAATATTTAAGCCTTTAATCCACTTTTAGTTAATTTTTGTGTATGGTGTAAAATAGCAGTCTAGTTCATTGTTTAAATTCGTTTAAAGTTTAGGTTGATTTTTGAAATTTTATACTGACCAAACTTTTTGGCTTTGCAAGCACTTCACAATCAAGAACTTCAAAGTCATGTGGGTGGGAGGTTGTCCTCCGCAATCTTTCTGATGATCTGTACCAACAACTTGGTTTGGGACTGAGGAACAGGCTCTGAAGCTGCATCCTGATTAGTCTAAGTCAATATTTGTATTTGCACTCTGGTTATCTGTTGCTTTAACCAAAAGATATAAGCAGTTCTTTCTGAATTTGGTTCAGATATGCACAAATTTCAATTACCATAATCTGTTAAAATAACACAAGTTCCCCAATGTCATGGCTCAAATTTCAATTACCATATTATAGTAATTATAGTTGCATAAATTACAAATTTTGTTGCTAGCCCTTCAGTGCACAGATCACTATGTAAATCACAGGTGACATCGTGATTAGTGACCAACTCCATCACTTCTTTCAGTGCTAGTGACTAGTCACTGCACAGACATTGTTCAGTTTACACACAGGCAATAAAATGCATATTTGTGTTAACTCCTTGTCTCTCAGTGCCAAACTCTCATCACATTTTTGAAAAATAGTTAATAAAAAGAGGGCGTTGGCTAACAAAAATGAAAATCAGCAAAAACCAAAAGCAAAAATATATAACAATGGAGGTGAAATCCACATAGAATATAAATGGGGTTCTAAAAAAATGATGGTGGCAGTGTTGGCACTACTGACATTTGACAGACATGAGACAGACAGGCAGCCAGAAGAGTTTCATGAAGGTGAACTTGCCAACACAAACAAAGGCTGTGGTTGTGAAAAAAAAGATGAAAATAGCCCAGAAAAATAGCACCAAAATAATCTTCTCATTAAAGGAACTCCCAAAAGCAAAAATGCAAAGGGTAAATGTTGGAAGCTAATGCAGTCCTACAAAGGAATATGACAGTTCACTGAGGCAAAGGAAAAAATCTTGTTTTTGTAAGTTGTCCTACAAGGAAAGCAGAATAAACACATTCAAACTACTCAACACAATTTTTGTAAAGAAGATACTGTAGTTGCCAACATTCCTAATGTTTAAATTATGGTACACCAAAGAAATACTAGTTTTATTCCCCTTTATATTTATAATTAACAGTAAGGGCGTCTGTAATATTTTAATTTTTTTTATTATGTACTTTTTAAAACTTTATTGTGATTTTTCCTATTTCCGTTTAGTCCCCTTTTATCTCCCTTTCCCACCCCATGCTCCTGGCAATCACCACACTGTTGTCTATGTTTATGAATCCTTTTTCCTTTTTGCTAAATTCCTCCACATCTTCGCCTCCTCTCACTACTAGCTGTCATCCTGCTCTCCACCTATGACTCTGCCCCATTTCAGTTCATTCATTAGATACCACATATGAATGAAATAATATGGTGTCTGTCTTTCTCTGACTGGCTTATTTCACTTAGCATAATGTTCTCCAAGTCCATCCAATCTGTTACAAAGGGTAAAATTTTCTTTTTTGGGCCTGAGTATTCTATTGTGTAAATATCCCATAGTTGTTTTGTCCACTCATCTACTGAAGGACACTTGGGCTGTTTCCATATCTTGGTGATTGTAAATAACACCGTGATGAACATAGGGGTGCTTAATGTTCTTTTGAATTAGTATTGTGGGTTCCTTCAGATATATTCCCAGAAGTGGGATCACTGGGTCAAAAAGCAGACCCATTTTTAATTTTTTGAAGTGCCTCCATACTGCTTTCCACAGTGGCTGCACCAATCTGCATTCCCGCCAGCAGTGGAAAAGTGTTTCCCTATCTCCACATCCTCACCAGTACTTGTTTTTTGTTGATTTATTGATGATAGCCATTCTGACAGGTGTAAGGTGATATCTCATTGTGGTTTTAATTTGCATTTCTCTAATGATTAGTGATGTTGAGCATCTTTTCATATGTCTATAGGCCATCTGTATATTATCTGTGGTAAACTGTCTATTCAGGTCTTTTGACCATTTTTTTAATTGGGTTGCTTCTTTATTTTTGGTGTTGAGTTTTATAAGTTCTTTATAAATTTTGAAGATTAACCCCTTATCAGATGTATTGGTAAATATGTTCTCCCATTCACTATGTTGTGTTTTTTATTTTATTGATGACTACCTTTGGTGTGCAAAAACTTTTTAGTTTGATGTAGTCTCATTTGTTTATTTTTTCTCATATTTCCCTTGCCTGGGAAGATATATCCAATAATATATTGCTACAAACAATGTTCAAGATTTTACTGCCTAAGTTTTCTTCTTTGATTTTTATGGTTTCAGGTCTAACATTTAAGTCTTTGATCCATTTTTGAATTTATTCTTGTGCGTGGTGTAAGAAGGTTGTCTAGTTCCATTTTTCTATATATATCTTTTCAATTTTTCCAACCCTTGGAACCACCCTGCCTTCTTTCGGAAGCTGTAACCCCCATGGCTAAGGCTGAGTAAAGAGACCTTGGGACCATAAGCTACTAATGAGACAAAGCTTATCTTCCTGGCAGGGCCACCACCTCTGCCCCTTTATTTCACCCTGCTTGGCCCTGGGTGGATGACTAGTTTGCCAATGATGGGTAAGATTCCTCAAGGGAGTCATGACCTAAAATAGGCATGGTTGCAAAGGGGTCATCAGGGAAGGACTTGGGGGACTATAGAAAAAGGAGGTGATGGACCCTAGCCCCTCGGCCTTGACAAAGTTTAAACCCTCATTCTATCTGTAAAAAGTCTCCTAATCTCTTGGCATCCTGAATCCCCCACTTGACTTAAGCCTGAAACAATGCCAGAGATGGGTGTGGCCCTGTGCTTTGTGTTTCCAGGGCAATCAGGCCTAAGAAAAGAATGCATAAAATTCTGTGAAACTTACTTTGCTAAGAATACAGTCAATTTAAATTATAAAGGTGCAGCATAAAATCAGTTTGTTTCCCAACTTTTGGTGGCCCTTTAGCTAACTGACCCTGACTCACAATAAGCCCTCATAGTTCTTTGAATGTATCTATTGTTTGATCATTACTGCCTGACAATGACTGATGAGCTTTATGCCCCGCATTTCTATGCAAATTAAACCCAATAAAAACCCATTGTGGAACAGGCTTAAGGCCCTTCTCCTTTGAGAGATTGGCCACTTTTCCTTCCCAAGCAGATCTTGGTAGACTTATTCTCATCTGTGGTGGATGGGGGTGTGGTTCAGGCAGAATCCCCTGACACCCAATACCATTTATTGAATAGACTGTAGCCCATTGTATGTGCTTGCTTCCTCTGTCAGTAATTGACTGTTAAAGTGTGGGTTTACTGAGCATGGGCCTGTGAACTGAAAGATCATGGTTCAATTCCCAGTCAGGGCACATGCCTGGGTTGCAGGCCAGTTCCCAGCAGGGGGCAGTTCCCAGCAGGGGATGCATGAGAAGCAACCATACATTGATATTTCTCTCCCTCTCTCCTTCCCTTTCCTTCTAAAGATAAATAAAAATAAAAAAAATGTAAAAAGTGTGGGTTTATTTCTGGGCTCTCTGTTCTGTCCCATTGATCTTTGTGTCTTTTTTATACGAGTACCATGTTGTTTTGATTACTATGGCCTTGTAGTGTAGTTTGATATTAGGTAATGTGATTCCTCCAACTGTGTTCTTTCTCATGATTGCTGTTGCTGTGTAGAGCCTTCTGTGGTTCCATATAAATTTTGAAATATTTGTTCTAGTTCTGTGAAATACATCATTGAAATCTTAATAGGAATTGCATTGAATGTATAGATTACTTCGGGTAGTATGGGCTTTTTAATGATATTAATTCTTCCAATCTGTGAGCATATTATGTGCTTTCACTTATTTGTATTTTCTATTTTTTTTCTTCAGAGTCTTATAGTTTTCTGAGTACAGGTCTTTTATATATTTGGTTAGGTTTAATCCCAGGTATTTTATTCTTATTGTAGCAAGTATAAATGTGATTTTTTCTTAATTTCCCTTTCTGTTAGTTTGTTATTATCATATAAAATGCAGTTGATTTCTGGACATTAATTTTGTATCCTGATACATTGTTTAGTTCATTTATCAGTTCTAGTAGGTATTTGGTGGAATCTTTGGGGCTCTCTAAATACAGTATCATGTACTGCTAATAATGACAGTTTTATTTATTTCTTTACAGTTTGGATGCCTTTTATTTCTTCTTATCTGTGATTGCTGAATCTTATATGATTGCTGTGGCTATAACTTCCAGTATTATATTGAATAAGTAAGGGGAAAGCAGACATCCTGGTCTTGTTTCTGATCTTAAGGGGAACACTTGTAGTTTTTTTTCCATTGAATATGATTCTGGCAGTGGGTTTGTCATACATGGCCTTTATTATGCTTAGGTATGTTTCTTCTAATCCCACTTTGTTAAGATTTTTTAAAAATCATGAATGGATGCTGGATTTTATCAAATGCTTTTTCTGCATCTATTGATATAACTGTGTGGTTTTTTTCATTTTGTTTACATGACATCTCACATTTATTGATTTGTGAATGTTGTACTAACTTTATATTCCTGGAATAATAAATCCCACTTGATGTGGTACATGATCCTTTTGATGCATGCTATATCCTGTTTTCTAATATATTGTTGAGAATTTTAACATCTATGTTCTTCAGGGAAATTGGCTTATAATTTTTTTGTAGTATCTTTTTCTGGTTTTAGAATTGTGATAATGCTGAACTCAAAAATGAGTTTGGGAGCCTTCCCTCCTCTTGAACTTTATGAAACAGTTTGATAAGAAGAGGTATTAGTTTTTCTCAGAATTTTTGGTAAAATTCACCTGTGACTCCATCTGATTCAAGGCTTTTGCTTTGGGGGATTTTTTTTATTACTGATTCTATTTCATTAGGTGTAATCAGTCTATTTAGATTCTCTGATTCTTCCTGATTTACTTTTGAAAAATTATGTGTTTCTAGGAATTTATTCAGTTTGTCTAGGTTGTCCAATTTGTGGGCATATAGTTGTACATAATATTTTCTTACAATTCTTTCTATTTCTTTGGTGTCAGTTGTTATTTCTCTGATTATTTCTCATTTTATTTAAGAGGGTGGGTCCTTATTCTTTTTTTTTCTTGATGAGATTGGTTAAAGGTTTGTCAATCTTGTTTATCTTTTCGAAGAACCAGCTCTTCTATTCATTGATCTTTTGTATCATTTTTAAGACTCTATTTCATTTATTTCTACTCTGATCTTAGTATTTCCTTCCTTCTACTCACTTTGGACTTTGGCAAAAGAGTAAGTGAAAACTACATTAACTACTTCCTAGGAACAATCTGTAATTAAAACTAAATTGTAGAAAAATCATCCTGAATAACCAACTGAACACTAGCTGGGAAGAAGCCTTATAACCAAGGACAGACAGAAGAAAACACTTAAGCACAATGACAATGGTAGGGAGTGAGGAGGAGGCGACAGAGGGCTGGATGGGCTCCTATGGGTGGCAACTGAAGTTCTGGAAGGTATTTCACTGGTTGGGGTGGGGTGTTCCCCCTGAGAAGTGTGCTGTCTAAACCCCAAGATGGGCTCCCAGCCTATAGCACCAGGTACAGAAAGGAACCCAGCTAACATCCAGTGGTAGAAAGCAGTAGGGTTTCTGTGTGCCAGGGAGAGATGGCTAGAGACTCAGAGAGCCTCTTAAAAGAACAAAGCACAAAATTTTACTTGCAGCCACTTACTCTGGGCTTCAGCAGAGGGAGGGAAGAGTGAACTAGAGACACTTGACTAGAGTCAGGTTGGTGGCTCTGGGGAGATAGCTAAAGGATCGACCATCAGGGTCCCTGTGCTGAGTAATCCCCATGCTACAGCAGTCATCTTTTTCAGGCAGAGCATTCCTCTCTGAATGGCATTAGATTATGGGGAAGCTATTGCCTTGCCTGCAATAATTACTCTGCCCTATCCTGTGGTGCTTAAGCCTGGCTGGTTGCTGATTATAGCTTGATGCTTTATCACCGATCAGTTTAACAACTAAGGCAGAAAATACAAAAAAAAAAAAGCTTCTAAAATGAGAAGACGAAGGGACAGACCTAAAATGAAAGAACAAGAGAATTCTCTAGGAAAATAACTGAATGAAATGGAGACAAACAATTTATCAAATAGAGTGTTTAGTGTAATGATTATAAGGATTCTCAATAGCATAAAAAACGTATAAACCATAAAAAAGAACACGTAAGAAATAAAGAATGCAATATCTGAAATAAATAATACACTGGAAGGAAGAAACAGTGGGTTAGATGAAGCAGAGGGTTGAATCAGTGATTTGAAAACAGGTAGAGAAAAATCTAGACAGAGTAGCAAAAAGAATAAAGAATTAAAAAATAAAGAAAGCTTAAGAAACACTTTGGACAATATTAGTATAACAATATTGACATCATGGGAATACCAGAAGAAGAGAGTGAGCAAAGGAGTCAGAACCTCTTTGAAGAAATAATGACGGAAAATTTCCCTAATCCAGTGAAGGAAAAAGACACACAAGTCCAGGAAACTCAGAAAATCCTAGACAAGTCACACCCAAAGAGGCCTACTCTGAGACATTTCATAATTAAAATGACAAGGCTTAAAGACAAGAAGAGGATCCTGAAAGCTGCAAGAGATAAGCAGGTGGTCACATACAAGGGAGCACCAATTAGACTGTCATCTGATTTCTCAACGAAACGTTTCACGTCAGAAGGGAGTGATGTGAAATATTTAAGGTGATGAAAAGCAAGGACCTACAACTAAGGCTACTTTCTCCAGTAAGGCTATTATTTCAAACTGAAGGATAAATAAGGAGTTTTCCAGATAAGAACAAGCTAAAGAGTTTGAGAGTTTGTAATATTTTGACAAACATTTTTAATGATCATGGAACAATCTTATATTTTCCCATTGGTTACTAATACTGTTTAACTTGGTTTCAATTTGTGTGGCACTACTATAATCCCATACTGTAGGACCAAGGAGTTCCTGCAATTGGCAGGACTCCCACACAGAATAATGATCATCACTTATCAAGATTATGGGAATTGATGGAGGGAGTGAGGGAGGCCAATTCTATAGCAGCAGCATAGCTGGATCTAAACTTAGTTAGAAATTGTAGGGTAGAGATACATTGACTCTACAAAGATTTGAGGAGTATTTCTTCATGAATCTTCAAGGATGAGTTTAAAGTTTCTTTGGATTGTTAAAAGCAAAGTAATGACAAATGATACGCTATAGGCACAATGAAGACATGAAAATAAATAAACTCCCAACTCAAACAGGTGAAACCAAAGAAATATGTGCAAAAACAAGATCAGAACTGATGGAAACCCATCAGAGGAACTTACCAAACAAGAAACACTGCCTCATGCAAGAAGGCTGAGTGCAGGTGGAAGCCAGAGAGATGGTGGTGATCTCAGTGTCTGAGAGGGTTTCAGCAGACTCCAGGAAGGACCTAAATGGAGAAAGAAACCCATTAGGTTATTATTTCTAAGGCCTGATAAGCATACATCAAATCTGGAAGCAGATATTAGAGTAAATGAGGTCAAGAGATAATCCCAAGGTTATTTACAATCAGAATATATGTGTTTTTCAACTCCAAGTCCAAGACAGGTTCATGGTATTCATGCAAATGGAATAAAATTTGTGGAGCCTTTGGGATGTCTGGCATGCCTTTTCTCACGGGTGGGTGAGCCACGCATGCTGCAAGCTGCGTGTCTATCTGCATGTCTCATGTTATGGCCCTTGCTCTCCAGCATGGCACCTATCGTGGCACCTGTCACCTTGGGTGTCTGTCATCATCATCACCCCCAGAAGGGAGTCCCTACCTGTTTAAGTACTAGAGGGGAACAAAGCCAGAGAACTGCCAAAACATTACATAACATAATTCTTCACATGTGAGCCCACTTCATGTCATGGGAATGGTTTATCAAATCCAGTCTCAAGGCTGTGAGAACACCGGTTATCAGGCCCCTCTAAGGCTATGGGAACACTGTTCCCCTTAGTTACCCAGACACTCATGTGAGGAAGCCAGACTGCCTCCTCTTACCCTACAACATGAAACCAAAAACATCCCCACCACAATAAATGCTAAGCAATGACCTTAGTATTGTGCACGTAATCAGTAATTCTTCCAAACCTGTACTTTTCTTATTTATTAACTTATTTTTTGTGTGCGAAAATGTATTTTTAAAAATATAAATCTTTTTGACTAAAAATGAGGAAATGGAAGTTTTCCCCCCAGAAATGTGTTGGGGGGGTCAATTTCTTCATGTGTGGAGTGGGACAGAGCAGGGTTAAAAGGGCCCACAGTAAAAGCTGCACAATTAAGACAGGAAAAGTGAGGGACCTTGAAATTATATTGAGCCTTTGTTGACACAGGTGAGCCTCCCGACTTCTAAAAATGCTCTAAAGAATCCCTCTAAACTTAAAAAAATATTTCTAAGATACTTCTGACAGTCAGAGATAGTGACAAAGTTGGGACTTTTAATATGCGGGTTTTGTTATAGAAAATTAATGCTACTTCTGAGACTATTACATTGTGTTAATGTTTAGAAAGCATTTATTTATTCAACACATTGTTGTTCAGCACTTACTGTGTTCAAATAATTGTTTGGGCACCTTACAACTTAAAAAATTAAAGAACAACAAATACATCACCTTAGAGGTGCTTACACTAAGGGTGTATTTACAGCTGTTAGAAATATAATAAGGTGCTCCTAGACAGAGTCAGATAATTTAGTGATAACTTGTGGTTTTATCTAAGGCACAAAAAGTTTCAATGTAATGAGATTCTTTGTTTTGGGAACAGAATATTAGGTTAAGAGAGGAGTAGATCCCGTTATTTTTGGGTTAAAGGGTGTGTGGTGCATATAGGAGACAGGACTGTCGGGGGAGGAACTGAACACAGGTCTCAATTTGGGTGAGATCAGTCTTGAAAAATCTACATGCAGTTTGCATAAATTTTAAAGGCCAATCTGATCTCACCTTTAACTGGAACCTAATCAACAAAACGAACAAGGGAACAAAATATAACCAGAGACATTGAAACTGAGAACAAAGTGACAATGACCGGGGAGAGGGGAGAGGACGATGAGGGAAAGGGTGAAGGGTTTACAGGAGCAAGTATAAAGGACACATGGACAATAACAAGAGGGGGTGGAAACAGGAGAAGGAGGTAGGGAGGGGTGCGGTGGGGGGAAAAGGCAGAAAAATGTACTTAAATGACAATAAAAAATGTTTTAAAAAAAGGCCAACCTGATAAAGAATTCCAAAACTAGTTTTTCTTTCAAAGAACATTTACGGAGTCTGGGTTAATTTACTCTAAGTAACGTTTTAGCCAGAGGCATGGTCCTAAGGACATGGAATAGACAAATTGTGTTTTTCTTAACAGGTATTGATTTCCCAGGAAGTTAGGAGATAAGAAAAGGATACCTGCCTTCCTTTCTAGACATTATTCAAAGAATTAAAAACAGGCATTTAAACCTTTTACACAAATGTTTACAGAAGCACTGTATATAATAGTCAAAAGGTAGAAATCATCCAAATGTCCACGAAGATGAAAGGATAAATAGAATTTAGCACATTAGCAGAATGGAATACTGTTCAGCCACAAAAAGGAATGAAACACTGTCATCATCTTGGATGGAAATAAAAAAAACACTATGCTAAGTGAAAAGCCAGGCATGTAAAGTCACGTTCCATGTAATTCCATTTATAGGAAGTATTCGGATCAGGCAAACCCGTAGAGACAGGAAGCAGTGGTCCTTACTCCGGGGTGAGCTGCGGGGAACAGGGAGGGATTGCTTCATGGGCAGGTGAGTTTCTTTCCGGGTGATGAAAATGTCTTGGAATTGATGAGCTACACGGCTCCATTAATTTGGTTAATGCTGCTAATTTTATACTTTAAAATGGTTAATTCTGCATTTTCTAAATTTTACTTCATGTAAAAATGTTAGATGCTTACATGCATATACACTCACACATACACACATTTGATTTTTCATACATTAGATGCACAGCTTTCCTCCATACACCTGCTATTCTTCTTCCTGCATCCCATCGATATCAATGTATTTGTTCATTATGCATTCCATAGGACCTGCAATTGTGCTTCCCTAGTGGTCTTTTCCACCCTAAGTCTATGTTGGACTGCACTTTGGATCCAAAAACTATGCCTGACCTGCATGTAATAGTAGGACATTTACTTAATAGTTCTTTTCAATTTTCTCACTATCCATTCAATTGTGTTATTTCCTACAAACTTCTAAATCCTCAATCACTACACCCTCTTAATTATTCTTGCAAAGTGTCTTGAAATTATCCCCTGACTCATAAACCCTAAACAATTTCATTTGTTCAGACTCTCACTTAGATCATTGCTGTAACCTCCAACATGCAGCACTTTTCATCAATTTCTACTTGCGCTTTATATTCAAAGTCTTTGTTTTATATTTTTTTAATTTTAAGAAAATTAAGCTGTAAAATATTACACAGAAAAATGTAGTGAAACGTTGTGAACTCGCCCTGTCTGGTGTAGCTCAGTGGATTGAGCACGGGCCTGTGAACCAAAGGAGAGCAGTTCGGTTCCCAGGCAGGGCACGTGCCTGGGTTACAGGCCAGTTCCCAGCATGGGACGCATGAGAGGTAAAAATACATTGATATTTCTCTCTCTCTCTCCTTCCCTTCCCCTCTAAAGATAAATAAAAAAATAAATCTTAAAAAAAGTTGTGAACTCACCATGCAGAATTTGATTTTTTTTGTATTTACTCATTTAACTTGTTATTCTTCAGAAAATATAAATGTGATATAAAGGTGATCACAAGAATATCATCTGTGACTCTTTTTCCATTCCTTATGTACCAATATGTTATATGTAGTTCTAATATATATAGTTATATATTTAGTACATGTATGAAAACATTATAAATATTATGGTCTAGGAATTAAAAAGTGTTATCAGTTAAAATACTATATACTAACATTTATAATTTTTTTACTTGTCAATGAATTTTTCAGATGTATCCGTGTAATTCAAGTTCCTTGATTTTAAGTTTCTGAAGATGTTCAATAATATAAAATATTACAATGTACTTTTCTTTTCCTATATGAACACAACATTAGGGTTTTTTTTATTGTTTCTATAAGCAATAGTGGAAAGAAGACCCTTGTATAGGTGAGCAAGTTTGCACAAATCAGTACTGAACTTGATACATAATTGAAATTCAGTGAAGAACACACACAGCTTTATGGATTTTGGAAAAGTTCTCTGCAAAGCAGCTTCCATACTCACATATGTTTGTTTCTGAATTTATTGTTACATTGCATTTTTTTAGTTATCATCTCCATTAGATTCTATGTTCTTTACATTTTTTAAAACAGTAATTATGGACACTCATTGCATAATTCCTTATATTTCCCAATGTGTCTTTGTAATTCAGAGATAATCCAACTTTGGCATAGTTTTTATTATGCTGTAGGTAAAATTACTGATATTTTCATGGGATTTGTGCATTAGTGAGATTAGCCTTATTTAACTTGTCTTTTGCTATCTCCTTTCTGTTTTCCCTTCATGGTTATCGAAGTCTCATAGAAGGATTTGAGGATTGTCACTTTGACTTCTCTGGGTTACCATACTTTGCCATGTATCATGCGTATTTTATTTCCCAAATTTTTGAGAGAAGAATAAGGATGTACATTATACGTGGGTAGTACCTGAAATACCTTGTATCTGTTCTTGTGTTTTATAATTACTTGTTACATGAAATTTCTTGCACCATAATATGTTAAAATGCCAAAATTCATTTACAATACAATAACCAAGTATCTAAAATATAAATAAATAAAAAATTGAATTAAAATTAAAGCAAACAATTTTTTTCCTGAAAATTTGGGCCAATAATATGAGTGCATATATATACTGCAAAATATGGTCCATGAACTGTCATTTGTCTATTCCTTAAAGGTTTTATGTAACGTGCCTCTGAAATTCCTGGCCCTGATACTTATTCTGAGGGAAGTTTGTTTTGCTATAATATTTATATGCTTTAGTCATTTGGTCAATTGTGGTTTTTAAAAGTTCTTTGTCATAATAATTGTCTGTATCATGTAGGTTTTTCAAAATTTTGGCTTAATTTTATAACTTATAAAATTGTTATAAGTTATCTTTGTTCCTTGGGCATATATAGCTCATAGAATTTGTTGCTGACTTATTTTGATTGTGTTGTGGCTTAATTTTATAACATAAAATTGTTATAAGTATCTTTGTTCCTTGGGCATATATAGCTCATAGAATTTGTTGCTGACTTATTTTGATTGTGTTGTACATGTATCAGTTTGTTGTTCTTTTATGGCATTATTCTGTGTGTTTATTTACCTAGTTACACGGCCTTCTTCAGAAGTCCCGTCTAACCTCTGATCTGTACAGGCAACATGAGTGATGTTGGGAGAGTAATGCTTGATTTCTAAATTTTCGGGGCTCTAAGGTATTTATTGTTCTGGCAGCAGTTCGTACTTTAATTTTTACTTTAATAACATTATTTAAGAATTTCTGTGTTTTCAAGCTCTGAGAAAACCAGGAAATCATTTTATGTGTTATAGACTAAGACTCTGCTTGTTTAGTTTGATTTTCTCCACGACCCACCCTGTACCTAAAGAGTAGAAATGTATGTACTCCAAGGGAGAAAATTTGAAGGTTGCCCAAAAAGGATTTATTTTCTATTTTGGAGGCAATCGTCAGACATAATGTTGAACCAAGTATATCACATGTGTGTCCTACATGCTTGTACACATTTTTCAGGGGCAACTATTGTTTCCCAGGTTCCAGCTTTAAGCTGGGTGTCACTTTCCAAGCCTGTGCTTTCACTGCTGCCCTATGAGGCATTAACACTCCCACTTTTTAACTTTATTTTTATTGTTTATACTATTACATATATCTCCATTCCTCCACCACCTTTGCCCACCTCCCCCCAGCTCCCGACCCCCTTCCCTCCGGCCTATGTCTATGTCCACAGGTTATGCATATACGTTCTTTGGCTAATCCCCATTGACAGTTGTCGGCCTGCTCCACGTATCCATGCGTCTGTTTCTATTTTCATCATTAGAATTCACATATAACTGAGATCATATTGTATTTGTCTTTCACTGACTGGCTTACTTTACTTAGCACAAGAATCTCCAGGCCCCACTTTTAAGTTGTGTTTTTTTTTCTGTTTGGCCACTTGGAGATATCCATTCTTTGCTTTTATGTCTATCTAGGTCTTTATAATTTATTTGTCCATTTACATACTGACAAGCAACACACCACACCTTGAAAGACTAGATAGGCCTTCCAGAAGTAAGGCGGGCTATCATTTTTTAAGAATAAAGAACATGTGTAAAAGACCCACGGACAAAGCCAGAGGGGGTGGAATAGAGGGTGGGAGGTGGCGGTGGGGGCAGGTGGAGCAGGGAGAGTTGGGGGGGGAGAATGAGACAACTGTACTTGAACAACAATTAAAAAAAAGAAAGAACAAACTGACAGTAACCAGAGGGGAGACAGGGGTGGGATAACAGGGAAAAAAAGGGAAAGGGTCAAGTCAAGGAACTTGTATAAATGGCCTACGGACAAAGATGGGCAGGGGAGAGTAATGGGGAAAAATGGGGACAGCTATAATTGAGAACAACAATAAAAAAGAAGTTTTAATTTATTTTACTTACTTAAGCATTGATTTATTTTACTTAAAAATTTTATTTAAGTCTTGATTTATTTTACTTAAAACATTTTATTTACTTGCAATTTATGTTTCATTACACATAACATTATTTCCATTCAAACCCCAATCTACTTGCCCAGGCAAGGCTTCCCCATTCTGGAGGAACCTGGTACCCTGGTCATAGGTATTTCTCAGTGAGCATACCTCTAAACATTGCCCTGCACTGCTATCATTCTGAAGGGATTTCTTCTCCACTTTGTGTCTGATGCACCCTTTTAATATTACTCTGTGTAAAACCATAACTGATTTATTCATGCAGTGCTATTTCCTGTATTGTCTTGGTCATATTTAAGTTAAAGCAATTAATATATTTTATTGTAGTCTTTGACTGTGTTTCCCTCATGAACTTATCATTTGTTTTTTCAAAGATGTTATTTATTTATTTATTTTTGGAGAGAGAGAGGAAGAGAAACATCAATGTGTGGTTGCCTCTCGCGTGCCCCTTACCTGACTGCGAATCAAACCAGCGACCCTTTGATTCATTAGCTGGCGCTCAATCCACTGAGCCACACCAGCCAGGGCTGAACTTACTATTTGAAAAGGGAAATATTTTAATGTTTTATGTATATGTGCATATATTGTACCAAACAAATAATACATATTTGAGAAATAAATTCAAAAATAACAATTCAGTGTAATCGCTTTTCAGATTATTTCTTTATTGTATCAAGCTCTTCACTTTCGTTTCAATAGCCATCTCTTTTTATCTTTTTAAAGTCAGGCTTTACACTTTGAGGGCACTTTATTTGGTTTCCAAGTTTATTTCCATCTGATAGATTCAAGGTTATTTTTGCATGTGGGTTTTTAATCTCCCAGCTCAGCATTACAAGTCAACCATAGCTGATGGCCCACTCTAATTTATAACTTTGGAATCACTCCAGAAATGGGTAATGATTTGTACCTCATCCAGGGAAAGTCAATATCTCCACCTTAAACTTTTGAGAATTGTCAGCAAAGAAGAGAAATGTATAGACTCCAGGGAGAGAACTGAAGCTTGTCCAAGAGCCATTCATTTTCCATTTGGGAGGCAATGGTCAGCCATAATGTAGAACAAAGTGTATGTTGTTGTATTTACATATGACCCATTTTGGTATTTTTACTATTTGCTGATATATGATCAAGAAGCACTCATGTTCTCAGTATTTTATAAATTCATTTAGATGCAAAGGACTTCCTCCCAAGGCCAAATTGTCTTCCCCTGCCCAATTCTGAAAATGTAAAGTAGATTATTTGCTAAAGGTCAGAAAATTCTGGCACATTTTCAGATTATTCCTCATGCTCTGGTCTAGATAGTATGTATTTTGGCTCATGTAGATATTACTTTTTACTGTATCCTATTTCGATTCAATTTTCATGCACAGGAGGCATTCGCTGGTACCGGAGAAATTATATCAGATACTGAAGACAGACCACATGGTGGCGATGTTACAGGGCAGGCTGGCTGCAAAGCTTTCCTGAATAATAACTGAGGCTTTTCACAAAGAAGGTGAATGGCTAAAACAACAAAGAACAAAAACAACCATAAAATAATTTTGGAGCATTTGCTTTGTAAGAGGCACGAGCTAGAAACTTTACATTTATGATTATATTACTTCTCATTGTAAGTATTTAAAGTTGATTTTATCATTTCTGCTTTATTTATGGAACAGATTAAGTCTCACAGTAGATGAAATAATGTTTCTGTGATCACTTAGACTCAGAATTCAAGTAGATATGTAGATTTAGAGCTGTTAGATTTCAAAAACCACCCTTATTATAGAACACATTGCCTTTTTAAACTTGAGTTTCCAGCCTTCTAAATTTCTTAGAGCACAGAGTAGATTTTAAAGCATATTTAAGTTCTGTGAAAAGTTATTTCTTGCTTTATTACAAAAATTAGTGTTGTAACGGACAATTCCAGTATTTCTTTTTTTTAATCTTCACCAGAGGATGAGGATATGCCTTTGTGGATTTTACAAAGAGAAGAAGGGAGGGTGGGAGGGAGAGAGAGAGAAAAAGAAACAGAGAGAGAGAGAGATTGATCAATTGATTGATTGATTGATTGAGACATCGATTGGTCACCTCCCATACACACCCTGACCAGGGATTGAACCCACAAACTTTGGTGTATGGGATAATGCTCCAAATAACTGAACAACTCAGCCAGGACAATGTCACTATTTCTAATTCATAAACATGTACACTAACTAATTAATGGTGACCTAGAATACCACTGTTAGAGAAGAGGGTATTCAATTTTCTATCCCACATATGAATGAAATCATATGGTTCTTGCCTTCAAAAGCAACAAACAAAGAACAAGACAACAAACAAGCAAAAGCTCATAGACACAGACAATAGTCCAGTGGTGAGGGATGCTGTGAGGCAGTAAAGAATAAAGGGGTTGAACATACGGCGACAGAAGAAGATTGGACTTTGGGTGGTGAGCACACAATACATTGCACATATGATGTATGATGAAATTGTACACTTAAAACCCATGTCAATTTATTAAGGAATTTCACCACAATAAGTTTAAGGAAAAAGTCATTTATCTGAAAAAATGAGTATTCTGCCCGAAACTAATATTGTATCAACTATAGTTAATAAATACATTTTTAAAAGTTATATTGATAAGGAAAGAAAGGAGAAGATTATTTGTCATTAAGGAGACTTATTACTCTTCAATAAAAAAATCTGAACTTTTTTTAGTAAACATTTGGAAAAGATGTACTTGAATCTTCCACACTTTTCAGACAATTCTAATTTTAACAATGACTCTGAGACCTCCTTGTGAACAACAGATTCAAATGGCCCTCCTGATTGAAATATTTCTGTATCTTCATCTTTTACTGCTTGAAAACACTTAAAGGAAACTATCAACCACTATTACATTCACACTCTGGAACCGGATTGAGCCCAAATATTTTTTGGTATTAAGAGTCTGAATATTTGAATGCTCAAGTGACAGCGAAATGAGCAGATAGATGAGCTGTAGACATATGTTCTGTGCTAACTGCCGTGGAGTCTAACTGAGCTATCTGCATTTCCCTTGTCACTGTCTTACGTATGTTTCCATTAGACCCAAATCCCAGGTTGCGTACAACCTATTACTCATGTCCCAGTTGATTTCTTGAATCATAAAGTTGTATAACATTTGGAAGCCTTAATTAGATGCTTCTGCTTACTAGAAGAACAGTTTTAATGTTTAAAATAGGAGGTTGAAAAGTAAGCACAACATCTATGCCAAAATGAACAGACTTCAGAATTTGTTCTTCATCCGTGTTAAAATGAAAGAAAAAAAACTTTTTTACAGTAAACTTAAGTCAACAAGTCAACAGATATTTGTTAGCTACTTCCTACTGGGGTTGACAGTTCCTGCATTTTGCAATGACTCTGAATTTATTGTGAACTACAGGTTTAATCAGTCTTATTAATTTCAGTTTTATATCCTCATCTATCACTGCTGAAAGCATTTAAAAAGAACTGTCAGAAACTGTCACATTTAGAGCTTTGAAACTAAATTTGTCACAAGTAATACATTCCATGTGTTCAAACATTTGGATACAAAATAAAGAATAAAAAATTGTATAACAACTAATCTCAAAAGTGATCCTTAGCTAGTGAGTGTGTGTGCTTCTTTCGTAACAAGACTTACAGAGACGGGGTTGGCAGTTTCATCACATTATGCAGACAATACACTGAAGGAAACTAGCTTAAAATCTTCAGCAGCAAGATTTCAATAGTTGTATTGAATGACCTTTAATGTTTTACCAGTTTTTAAAGCTTACTGATTTGTTAGATAATGAGGGTTCTTTTCATAGTGTAAAATGAAACGCATGGCACAGAAGCACTTGCAGAATTATTTTGTGGAGAGTAAGTGCAGATCCATGCAACAACTCAAGAGCAAAAACCAACAAATTAAAAACAGATAGAGAATCTGAATAGACATTTTTCATAAGAAGACAGCTGGCCAAGAGATACGTTAAAAGTTGCTCAATATCATTATCAGAAAGCTGCAGCTCAAAGCCACAAGATATTCACCTTATACCTGTTAGAATGGCTATCATCAAAAAGAAAAGAGACAAAAAAGAAAAAGAAAATACAAGTGTTGACAGGGATGTGGAAAAAAGGGAATATTTGTGCATTTTGCTCTATTGGTTGGAATGTAAACTAATGCAGTCACTATAAAAAAACACTACGGAGGTTTCCCAAAAAATTAAAAATAGAATTACCATTGAGTCCATATACGAGAATATACCCAAATGAAACAAAAACACTAACTTGAAAAGATATATGCACCCCAATAATTATTGCAGCATTATTTACAATGTGATAGTCACAATATGAAAACAAGTGTCCATTGATGAATGAATAAATAAACAAAATATAATAAAATATTATTCAGATTTGGAAAAGGAGGACACCGTGCCATTTCAACAAAATGAATGGACCTTGAAGATAATTACACTAAATGAAATAAGTCAGACAAAGACAAATACCCTATAAACCCAGTTTTACATAGAATGGGAAAAGAATCAAGCTAAACAGCAACAAAAAATGAGCCCATGCATGCAGAGAACAGATTGGTGGTTGCCAGAGGTTTGGATAAGGGATGGGAGAAATGAGTGAAGAGAGTAAAAAGGTTCCACCTTCCAGTTATAAATAAATAAGTCATGGAGATTTAATGTACAGTGTGGTGAATATAGTTAATATCACTCTTTTACTATTTGTAGATTACTAAGACAGTAGAACTTCGAAGTTCTTATCATGAGAAAAAAGCTGTAACTATACATGGTGATGGATGTCAACTAGACTTACTGGGGCAATCATTTCACAATATATGTAAATGCCCAATTGTTATACTGTACTCCTGAAACTAGTATATCTATTACATCCAGAAAAAAGAATAAGTTCAAATAAACAGTTCACTTGTCTTTTAAATATTTGTTTATAACTTAAATGCTTTTAATTTGTCCATTATAGTTTTAGTGTATAGTTATAGTTAGTTATAACAATAGCTCTAGTTCTAGTTCTAGCTCTAGCTCTAGCTCTAGCTCTAGCTCTAGCTCTAGTTCTAGTTCTAGTTCTAGTTCTAGTTCTAGTTCTAGTTCTGAAAGAGCGGAGAGCTGTCCTGTGACATGTACGTGGAAGGTTTGAGGGCTGAGTGCACATCGCTTTCCAATTTGTTGCACTTATTTTTCAATTTGAGATTCCTTAATTCTATACTGATTTAGCTTAAGAAAATTCAGCAAATCCTTCTACCTGTGAGTAATTCTATCCCCAACATTTTTTATTTCTCTATCACAGAAACTTGAGAGATAATACAGTAATTTCCCTGATGCATATGCAACTCACTTTGCCCCTTAGGACAATATAATCAGGGTTGGAGTCTTGTAATTTTCAGTAATGTACAAAAGTAACCATAGAACCAAATTTTGAGAGGAGTGAAGAAAGGACAAAATTTCCTTCCTCTCTTTAATTCTCTTTTCTTCTCTCTTTGTGGTTGGAGATATCTTTTAGTTGTGAGAGTTTTGGGGGGATACTGGAGAGCTGATGAGGGGTACAGTGTGAGCTGAGGCAAAGAAAGGAGAACCTGACTGGTACTGCCTATGGACTTGAAAGAAAGGAGCTGAAGGTGGTCCTGAAATTTCCATTTCTGCAAGCTCACATCAACAGAGCACTTCTTAAAGAGCTTTAGAAAAGAAGACCAGTGGGCTGTAACGAATGTGCATTTGGTTAAAGTTACCATCCACTGTGTTTCTTAGAAATCTCTTTAGAAGAAAAAGTAAGATTGTGGTTAGTGACAATATTCTTTTATCACAACATGTCATCTATGTTATGAGTAAGATTTGCCCTCAAAATGTCATATATGAGCCAAGACCTGAAATGTATCAAGAAAGGGACCATATGAATATTCAGGGATACTGAAAAAAAAAAGATTATTTTTATCTATCTATCTATCTATCTATCTATCTATCTATCTATCTATCCTCTATCTATCTATCATCTATCTATCTATTGATTTATTTTAGAGAGAGGGGAAGAGATGAAGAAAAAGGGGGAAAGAAACATGAATGTGTGAGAGAAAGATCAATTGTTTTCTTCTTGCATGCTCCCAAAGGGTGACCTGGCCCGTAACCCAGGCATATGCTCTGACAGGAATTGAACTGTGACCTTTTACTTTGTGGGATGATGGTCAATACACTGAGTCATGCTGGTCAGGGCAGGGATACTTTTCTTTCTCTCTTTCTTTTTCTATTTTTTTAAGGCAGGAAGCATAACAAATACAACTTTTCTAATGTAAGGGCGTATATGGTGTTTTAAAGAGCAAAAAGAAATATGCCATTAGTACTTTAATAGGTATTGCATTGAATCTGTAAATTGCTTTGGGTAATATGGACATTTTGATGATATTAATTCTTCCAATCCATGAACACAGTAAATGTTTCCATTTGTTTGTGTCTTCCCTGATTTCTTTCTTCAGGGCTGTGTAGTTTTCTGCACAGGTCTTTCACCTTCTTGGTTAGGTTTATTCCCAGATATTTTATTTTTGTTTTTGCTATATCGAATGGGATTTTTCTTGATTTCTGTTTCTGCTGATTTATTGTTAGTATATAAAAATGCCTTTGATTTCTGGATATTGACTTTGTAACCTGCTGTTTTACCAAATTCATTTATTAGTTTGAGCAGTTTTTGAGTAGAATCTATAGGATTTTCCATATACACTATCATGTCATCTGCAAACAATGACAGTTTTGTTTTGTCCTTTCTAATTTGGATGCCTTTTATTTCCTTTTCTTGTCTGATCGCTGTGGCTAAAACTTCCAGTACTATATTGAATAGAAGTGGTGAAAGTGGACATCCTTGTCTTGTCCCTGATCTTAATGCAAAAGATTTTAGTTTTTGCCCATTGAGTATGATGTTGGCTATAGGTCTTTCATACATGGCCTTTATTATATTGAGGAATGCTCCCTGTATTCCCACTTTGCTGAGTGTTTTTATCATAAATGGGTATTGTACCTTATCAAAAGCTTTTTCTGTGTCTATTGATACGATCATGTGGTTTTTGTCTTTGCTTTTGTTTATGTGATGTATTACATTTACTGATTTGTGAATATTGAACCATCCTTGCATCCCTGGGATGAATCCCACTTGGTCATGGTGTATACTCTTTTGGATATATTGTTGGATGTGATTTGCCAATGTTTTGTTGAGGATTTTAGTGTCTATGTTCATCAGCGATATTGTCCTGAAGTTTTCTTTCTTAGTTGTGTCTCTATCTGGTTTTGGAATTAGGATGATGCTGGCTTCATAAAAGGAGTTTGGAAGTTTTCTATCCTTTTGGATTTTTTGGAATAGTCTGTGAAGAACAGGGGTTAGCTCTTTCTTAAATGCTTAGAATTCTCCTGTGAAACCATCTGGTCCAGGGCTTTTGTGTGATGAGAGTTTTTTGATTACTGCTTCAATTTCTTTTGCTGTTTTTGGTCTATTCAGGTTTTCTGCTTCCTTTTCATTGAGTTTTGGGAGCTCATATTTTTCTAGAAATGTGTTCATTTCCCCTAGGTTCTCAAATTTCTTGGCATACAGTTCTTCATAGTAATTTCTTACAACCCTTTCTATTTCTGTGGTATCAGTTGTAATCTCTCCTCTTTCATTTCTGATTGTGTTTATTTGTGTACAACCATTATGGAAAACAGTATGGAATTTTCTAAGGAAACTAAAAATGGACCTGCCTTATGACCCAGCAATTTCATTGCTGGGATTATATCCTAAGAACCCTAAAATACCAATCCAAAAGAACCTATGCACCCCAATGTTCATAGCAGCACAATTTACAATAGCCAAGAGCTGGAAGCAACCTAGGTGCCCGCCAGTAAATGAATGGATCCAAAAACTATGGTACACATACACAATGGAATTCTACACAGCAGAAAGAAAGAAGGAGCTCCTACCCTTTGCAATAACATGGATGGAACTGGAAAGCATTATGCTGAGTGAAATAAGCCAGGCAGTGAAAGACAAATACCATATGATCTCACCTTTAACAGGAAGCTAAACAATAAAACAAACAAGCAAGCAAAATAAAAACAACGATACTGAAATAGAGAACAGGGGGACAGCGACCGGAGGGGAGAGGGGAGGGAATTTCAGGAGGAAAAGGGGAAGGATTTACAGGAACTAGTATAAAGGACACATGGACAACAACTAAGGAGGGTAGAAATGGGAGGGAGGTGGGGGGCACGGTGGGTGGGCTGGGATGGGAGTAAAAGAAAGAATACCGTAGTTAAAAAATAATTAAAAAAATAAAGTAATAAATTTAAAAAAGAGCAAAAAGAAGGCCTATGCAACTGGTGAGAAGGACACCTCGTGGGAGGGTTGGGGAATGAGGTAAGGGAGCTAGGATGCAACCGGAACACAGAAGATAATAAAGGACTATATTGAGACTTAAAAATACATTTGAGTTAGCTTGAAAGCAAAGAGAAGGTTGTGCTTAGGGAAGTGATAGAATTTGACTTATGTTTTAGGAAATTGCTCTTGCCCCTGAATAGAAAATAGATGATGGTAGGGTAAAGGGAACAACTAGGAAGACTAGAAGAACAAACACAATAGGCCTGAATCTAGGTTCTTAGGCAGTGATCAGGATGGTAGAGAAGGGGTCAGATTCTGGATTGATTCTGAAACAGAACTGACAGCATTCTCTTAATGAATTAAATATATGCCATGAGAGACTAGGTGAGTAATGTTGCACTTTCTGAGCTGGGAAAGATCAGAAGTAGCAGCTTTGTTATTATTATTATCATTGGAAGATTTGTGTATGGGAAATAAAGCTCAAAAGTTTGATTGTAGATATGCTCAGTTTGAAATACTTCTTAGATTTACTTTAGGAGAATGGTCAGATATGAATCTAAACATTTGTATATCTTTTGCATATAGTATTTTTAAATGATAAATGGTGATAAGATCTCATGACAAGTGAGCACAGAATGAATGCTACGTAAGGACTGAATTTTGGGGCAATCTTGTGATTAGAGATGAGGCAAGTGTAAAAGAAGCAGGAATGGTGACAGAGAAGTTCCCAGTGAGGAATGAGGATACAGAGAAAAAGGGGGTGAAAGAGATAGATATTAGATGGATAGACAGACAGATACATGTGGTATATATAAACATAAATAAATGTTAAATATAGATATAAACATAAAGATAGATAAATAATAGATTATAGGCCAACTTATCCAGGTTTTCAAGTAAAGATCATATTTAAAGGAAGTAAAAAATAATTTGGTCAACTGCTGCTAAGGTTGAGTAAGGTAAAAATGAGAAAAAAATTCATTGTGTTTAGCAATGTGGAAGTCACTGGCAAAACTGATGAGAATATAACAGTTGCAGGAAGAAGAGTCTGATTTGACTGAGGAGAAGTAGAATGAAAAATAGAGGTAATCATTAATAACTACACAATTTTGGTGTAAACTGGAGCTAATTGACTGGATGATGACTGAGTAGAACCAGGGGAGGAGACATATACTTAAAGGTGAGAGACTTTGACTTCTGTTCTCCCCCTACCAGAAATCTAAACTTCCTGAAGTCATAGATCTCATTAGTGTTCCTTACCACTTGTAGGTTTAACATCTACTGTGCCTGACTCCTGAGTATTTGACAAAGAAGTTGCATTCAATAAAAGAAGACTGTGCTGGATTTTATTTTGGCTAAGTCACTTTGTTGCCTTGGTGTCCTGCAACATAACAGAGCATGAACTCTTCAACCTGGCACTCCATCCAGGGGCCCAGGTACATTTCTGCATTTGGCATTCAGTCTGATTCAGGGCCTGTTCAGGGGAAAGGAGAGAGAACAGAGAAACAGTTAAGAAACGGAATCCTTCCACTGAATTCTTTCATTGAATTACACTGAAATGAGAACCTTCTGACATGTTCTGATGTAAATCCAAACCTTGGGGAATATCTATTTTTCTCCTTCATTATGTTATTAAAGTATACTGTGATTATAACTGTAAGCAGCAGTTGGTAAACAATTTTAAGACTGCACCTGAGGGGAACTAAAAGAGAAGAACTAAAAAATTAAATCAAATTAGAAAGTCCAGGGATGCACATTTGCATTCACAGAGATTAAATGTTTTCTGTGCAGTTGGAAAAACTCTTCTTGTCCTATCGTCCTGAGTTTAGATAGAAAGGGCTCTGGATTCAAAATGAAAGAACATCAGTTTTACAATCCGCTGTTAATAAAAAAAATAAACAAGCCAAACTATTCTGTATCTATTGTGTAGTATTTCCATGTGGAACTGAGGAGACTGGCACATTATTCAGAAGGGTCCTGTAAAGGAAAGATTCATAGACATAGATTCTTACACTGAAGAGACCTGACTGTGAGTTATGTTTAAAAATGGTAAACTTATCTAGCAAATTTATGCTTTCTATCCTGCACTTCAGGCAGAATTATTTGTATGTAGCTTCATATTTAAGGAATACTGGATTCTGTAAGACTACATTCTCAGTGCTTTATCTGACTTGATTGCTGTAATTAACATTTGAATAGAGAATTCAGAGAGGAAAAAAAATAACACCTATTACTAAACCAGGCAGTGGGGTTGGAGAATAAAGTTGAGCTGCAATAAATTTAGGAATTCTAGTGAGGATTTTCGATTTCAACTCAAAGTTTCCATATTAAAATAGTTGAACTGCCAGATTACTTTTCTTTCTGAGTTAGAGGGAGAACAATATAACAATTTCACTTTTTTCTGTATGATATGTACATACATTTAAAACAAACTATGGTTTACTAAAGTCATAAATATATCTTTGAAAGAACAGTATCATGAGGAACTCTTGTACTTCATTACATGTCATGCTGTGTGTTCTTACTAATTTGGAGGAACAGAATATCATGCACATTTGATTGTAGGTTTCCATATAGAGAAAGTGGTCATAAAAATCTAGTTCATCCTCTTGATTTTACAAATGATAAATCTAGGTCCAGAGAAGGGATGTTACTCTCTGAGGCCATAGAAATTGTGAGGAGACTGAGCTCATTTTGTAAGTAATAGATGTATTTTGACTACTTATTCCCTCTTGGTGTTGACGTAGGGATAAAGAACTACCCAGTTTTCCTGTATTTAACTGGCTTTCTTAAAGTTGCACGAGCTATTTAAATATAAAAACACCCCTTTGAATATGAGTTCCTTAAATATATCACCATGGGTTTGAAAGTAGACCTCCTTTCATTTTTGTTCTAAACATTCCTTATACCAGTTCTTGTTCTTTCATAGAAAATCCAGGGATTCCCATGATATTTGTCATTTTCACAACTTCTCTTTTGTCCAAGCGCCTAGTCTAGCAGAAAGATACACTGTGTCCTTCTCCCTGCTCTCCTTTATAGACTTTGAAGGAAGTTTTCTAATTATAGCTTCTCTTTGAAGATATCTTTCCACCCATTTCACCTTTAGTAGGGTTGAAATGAACAGAGATCACTCAAATGAGAACAAACAGAAGCTATTTACTTAGAGATTGCTATAGCAAAGGAGTTAGCCAACATCACTTGCCTTTGGTAAACAAGGGAATGAGAAAACTTATAATGAAATTAAGGGGCAGTGTCAAGTGTACTTAGATAGGAGTTGTTGGTATTTTATGTGACTGGTTTGTACTTGAGTTTCTCTTGTTCTGCTGCAATTATTATTTCTACATTAGGAGACATTTTAGGTCATAGAATGTCAGATAAAGTGCAAATATCTCTATCTGAGGTATACATCAAATATTGTAGACAAGGCAAAGGTATATCCAGAGAAAATGCAACTTAAGAATAGAGGAGTCCTAAGGAATGTCAAAGAATGGTCCATCTGACATGCATCTGATCTTAACCTTCCCTTTGCAAAGTAGGCCTCTCCCTATTAAATTTGCAGGGATCTTATCATAGAACAGAAAAAATTGTTCAATTTTTTTTCAGTAAAATTGCAAGTATTATGTTTAAAGGATGGGAAATGGGGAAAACTTCTATAGCATGTTTGGTCAGAGGGAGAGGTTTAGCCAAGACGGCAGAGTGACGGCAGTGGGGTTTCATGAAGAAGGAGTAGCCCCTGTAACTAGCAGGAATCAATGAGATTAACCATCCATATTTATAGTTAATTCGCCATGAATATTGAAGGGTGAGGTGTGTTTTCCTTTCTTAGAGTAACTTCACTGATCGAAATTGAGAGGTTTTTATTTATTTTGGGTCTTCTTTAAGGAGATTGTATACTTTTTTTCCAGTTTCCCTTCTACTTACAATATATAACTAAGTTCTTGTCAGTAAGCAGGCACTAGAAAATTGGCCACATTGTTTTGGGTCTCAGGGATATATGGGCTTTTTGTTTGCTTATTTCTCTCTAATTTTTTCTAAAGTCTTTCCAGAATCTCTGTCAGATGTTTTAATTCAGAACAGGGCTATTTCCCACTGTAATTTCATCTTCAATTATGTCTTCAATTATAGCTTTAATGTCATTGACTAAATGACACCAAATAACTCTTTATATCAGGACCATTTTTTAGCCCTCAAATTTTATTAAAAATCCTCTAGTCTATCAAAAATCTCCAAAGTTTTATTTTCTATATTTGCATGAGTAGTCATGATTTAATGAATTCTTACAGGAAACCTTTCAGATATATCTTTGAGGAAACTATCTTATTTTGGGGTCACATTTTGATCCTCCGGTTACTGTGGAAAAAGTAATTATGTAGCTCCCTTTTTGTGTCCATACAATCAGCCTTTGCCACCCAGGAGTTAGCATCTGAGGGTCCAACCAATATGTGCACAAATCTGGGTACTTAAGAGTACTTAAATCTGGGTCAAAAGCATTCAAAATAATTCTAAATTCATCTTTGCTTGTTTTAGCTGGGTTTATGGAATTCCTTAAGTATAGCACTTAATTCAGTTCCGGTTCAGGATTTAAAATCTGTAGTTGATTACATACATGGCTTGCATGGGAGATGGATATTTAGGGGTAACTGACATGTGGGGCAATTTTAAGATAGTTTGGGTGAATAATGGGAAAGCGAGGGAGAAGTAGGAGGAATTAAAAAGGAGATGTTGGAAGGGAAAGAGGAAGAACTTTATACGGGAAGACAACTGTAGACAGAAAGAAGGATTTACTAGGTAAATGGGTCAAGCTTGTTGTTGCTTAATTTTATCATTAGCTTTGGACAAAGCAATTTTTAGTGAAGTGATTTTTGATTCAAAATTTTGTTTGGAGGATTCTGCATACCAATAAAAAATTCTATCCATATGTCTAAGAAATAGTATTCTATTTCTCATCTAAGTTATCCCTTAAATGAATAATTTTGATCAAGTCAAATGTTCCCCAGACCAACCATTAATAATGTAAATCATTCTTGTTGAGGTTTTACTATTTACAGAGACAGATGCAAAGATTTGGATTACAATGAGAGGACATGTAAGAAGCATGACAGATTGCAATGTTCAGGTGAAAGTGATGGTGTGCATTCTGTGACTCAGGTCCACAACTTGATGGTTAGACTCCTTCAAAAGCTGGTCCAATAGACCTGTGCCCTCTGGCTGACTGAAAACTAGGAGAGTGCTTTCTTTAAATAAAAGTCCAGCTGAATCACGGTGTGCTAAAATCTCAGGAAAAACCCAGTTATGTAAGCCAGCTTTTTATTCTATTAAAAAAAAAGACCAGAACTCAGAAAAGTAAAATATCTTTTCAAGGTTTGGAGCCATGATAAATTCTCTTCGACTACTAAATTGTTTTGCATCTCTAACAAACTAACAAATTAGCATATAATACTAATTCTTTGATAGTCAATCACTAATTGAATAATTCTTTGATGGGATTACTACAGAATATTTTCATGACATTAAAATGGAATGCTTAATATTAAACTGCCCTGCTTAATATTTTTTCTTTTACGAGAAGATTTCTTTTGGTAAACAGAGGCTCTCCCCAGGCAGTTTAATTTCATGTTGTTATTTATAGTAGTTATTAGGACTTTATAAACTGCTACACTTTTATTCAAGACTTATTGTTTGCTTTGTTAGTGGCTTCAAGATTCATGTTTTTGGTTTCTACTGTTCCCCTTACTTTAAGAAATTCTATGCTCTCCAGCCATAATTGATCATTATGATCTTTCCTACTTAATAACTGTATGTTTACTTCTAAATCATATGGTTGGATCTAATATAATTTTGAGTTCATAGAAAAACAAAATAAAACAAGGGGCTTGTTATAGACTGGACTATTTTTGTCCCCCCTTCCCCAGTTTATTTGCTGAAACAATTTCTAAAGTCATGGAATTTGGAGGTGAGGCCTTCAGGGAGGTAATTAAGTTATGAGGTAATATCCCTCATAAATAGGATTAGTATCCTTGTAAAATAGACCTCAGAAAACTCCCAGGCACCTTTCTTCCATATGACTTTACAGGGAGAACATGGCCATAGGTGAGGAAATGGGTCCTTACCAGAGACTGAATTTGCCAGTTGGTGACTTGATCTTGAACTTCCCAGCCTTCAGAATGGTGATAAATAAATTTCTGTTGCTTATAAGCCACATCACCTATGATATACTATGATAGCAGTCCAAATAGACTGCCTGGATTATTTTATGGATAGCTTAGAAAATATCATCTTTGAAGCTCTAATTATTGTATACTTTCCATAAAGGATTTCTGAGTTCAAGATTTTTCTCTGGAATTAACTCCTGTGAGTCCAACGGGGCAGCTTATAACCAAATTCATGTTTTTAGAAAAGTGCACACGTGTTTTAAGTAGTGAAAGAACTTATACACATAACCCATAGACATGAACAAAGGTGTAGAGATGACCTGAGGTAGGGGAGGGTTTGGGGTGAAAAGGAGGGAGCACAGGGGGGAAAATTGGAACAACTATAGTAGCATAATCAATAAAGTACAATTAAAAATAAATAAATTATAACAACTACAAAGAAAAAAAACATTGAGACAACGATCATTAAGATCACAACATTTCAGCATCTATGATCATGTTGTCCAATAGTTAGCCATGACCTACACGTGGCTATTGAGCAGTTGAAATGGAGCAAAGAGAACTTGATATGTGATGCAAGTATAGAATAACTTCTTAATTTTGAAGACCTACTTTGAGAAAATAACGTAAAATAGTCACTCATAATTTTATATTAATTAGATGGTGACTAAAAATGACTTGATATATTAGATTCCATTAAATATATTAAATTAATTTCACCTATGTATCTTTATTTCTTAAATATGACTAATAAAAATTTTCAAGATGCATATTTGTAGTTTGCACTATCTATTGAAAAAGATTATAGCATATTTAATAAGTATGTAATATGCAAAATATTAAGGCACAACGACACAATGTGGGAAGGCATGGAAACTTATTCAAAGTCTCTATAGATCAATTAGGAAATATAGATTAAGAGCCTCATATTATTCCTATTATTTAACATATTATTATAACTTACAAAACAGTCCGAAGAAATAATCTGAAATTCAGATAGGAAATCAAGTGCATGAATGCTTGTTGCAACTTAGTTTATATTATTTACAAAATGCAAAAAAAATCTGATTTATCCAATAAAAATATGTAAATATATTATGTTTTTTCCTATGTTGACAGATTAAGAAGTCATTAGGATTAATGTTCTAATAAAATAGTTACCATATACAAATGCCAAAAACTGTGAGTGACAAGATATATATTTATATTATTTAAACAATTTTAAAAGAACCATTTGAAAGTAAGCAATTGTAGAAAGCAATGAAAATTTATGAAAATATTTGAAACAATATAAAAATTGACAGCATCAGTTTTATCTGAAACTTACATGATAAATTAATTCTTTAAACTTTTTATTTTTTCAATATTTTCTATTATGGATCTACTTGCACGTCTATAACTATATCTATTCTATATATACACTTCTAAATATGATTTAAAAAACTGTACATTTTTTTAATTAAAAGCAAATACTTTATATGTGCCCATATTTAGTGGAAAGAGCAGAGAACTTTTGATCAGGACAATTTAGCTGATGGTTGTAAATCATAATACTTCTCCTATCCTTTCTTTCTTTATCTATAAAATGAAAGGTAGAAAACAGAATTGATCTTCAGCTGAGATGTAACAGTAGTTATGTCAGTTGCACCTACTCTCATTTACTGACCAGTTGGTGCCATGTACTTACCGATGTTAGATTTTTAAAATATCACCAGTTACAATGTTTACCTTATTTATTTAATAGTAATAATAGTTATTATTATTATTATACTAGATAGTATATATTAAGTAATCAATCTCTCTTAAATGCTTCAGGATTTCAAAAACTGAGAGAAAAACATACAGCCTCATGGGGAGTCTGAGCCATAGCTGGGGATTGAGGAAAGGTGCTGGATCTTTGCATCCGCTGTTTTTTTCAGATTTGGAGAAAGAAATTTAAATAATAAACTTAAACATTTTATCAAATTCAAAATGTTAGTTCAAGAATTTAAGTAATCCTTTTAAACATCTTTTAAAATAATATCTATTTTTAATAAAATGCAGCGAAACCCTTTTTGCTTTATAACACATTAGTAAGCTTGTTTTTACACAAAATCATTCATGTGATAAACCAGCAGTCTATAAGAGAAATTAAAGGACTTGGATATATTGAAAAAGAGAGCAGCTGGGTGTTGGGAACTGGACAATGACTGCCCAGGGGTATCTGAGAATTTTGGGCTATAAATGCTCCAAACACGTTGCAGCAGAACTTCAGAGTCATTGTACTGTGAGCCTGGACACATCCGCTGAGTAATCATGATCTCAGGTCACACAAATCTTACTAGCAGCTGAGTTTGAGATTTCTAGTGTGCTGCGTCAAGAGATAGCAGCATCACTGTCCCAGGTTTTCCTTTAATGGGATTTCTATCAGTTCTCAGTAAGCTTCAGTCATCAGGGCAGTGGGCTAATCATAATTCTGGGATTAGTTCTGGGGGCCCTGACTCACGGAAATCAAGATTTTGAGCATAAAATTTGGAATAAAATTAAACATCACCCATTCCAAACTAGGTTTTATTTTTTTAATATAAAAATACAAATTTTAGTAGGTATGGTGAATTCTTCCAAAGAAAGTGTGAAAACAAACTTTTCTGATTTCCTGAAGCCATTCTGTCTTCAAGAGAGAATAGGTCCAAGCATATAATCTTGCAATTTTTTTCACTGGCAGGATGAGTAAATTCTGGGGATCTAATGCGCAACATCTAATTATGGTTAACACTATTGTATTATGTACCTCGATGTTGCTAATAAACTAGATTTCAACTGTTTACACCACAAAAAGAAATAAAACTCATGTGACATGATGGCAACATTAGCTGACACCATAATAGTAATAACACAGTTATAATAATTACAATACACAAACGTACCAAATCAACATGCTGCACACCTTAAATTCACAAAATGCAATATATCGATTATATCTCAATTTTTTAAAAAAGGAAATAGGTCATTAGAATAATTTAAGTAGCTATGACAGTAAACAGAGAACAAAGAGGGGAAGAATTTAGAAACTACCTTTCCCTATATACACATGTATCAACATGTTTATCACACATTTATTCACATATTAGTTTGTTCATTTTTATATGCATTTAGAAGCTCTATATACTGTGCACAGATGCTGAAGATACAGACCACGGGTGGCAAATGTAAGGCCTGTGGACTGAATCTGGCCTTCCACCTTGTTTTATCCAGCCCAACACTTTGTTTCTACCTGGTGGGGTAGGAGCTCCTTGCCCCTACTTATGAAGTAGTTACATTTATACAGTCCTAAAATTACATTCAGCCCTTCGAAGGTGATAGTGAGGCTGATGCCCTCTGTGAGAATGACTTTGACACCCCTGACATAGACCTAAATGTGGCACAGGATCCCCAAGAGGAAATCACCTTGTGTTGTAGGAGATAAATACAGGAATAGATAATATTAATGAAAAACTTATTCATATTATTATTAAAAACATACACTAAATATTATGGTTACACAAAGGGCAGTGGAAAAGATTCCGGGGAACTGAGATCCAGTGCAATGTACAGGATATTTGCAAGGAAGCCGGTGAAAAGAGTAGAACAAAGAATGGAGGCCGTTTCTGACAGGTGCTGGATGAGAAGGCTTGAAAGTAAAAAACATGATGTTTCTGGGAAGAGCAGGTGACTCAATAATATGTTTATTCTATACATAGTTTTTGGCCACCAGATGCCAAGAACTCTTTTAGACATTGTAATTTAACATTATAAGATTACGTTTTCATTTTTTCAAAACTTTACCATCTATCCCATTTATCAGATTATTAAAATTTGTAGTATTTTCCAGATGCTGAGGTATTGCTGCCAGCTTTTACTTACAGTACGTTTTACTGCAGTGTCAAAACATATCAATTCAGACAAGCTCTGTATCAGCTGAACTTGAATTTGAGCATATTTTCTAGCTCAACTGAAAAGTAACAATGTCCCCAAATAATCACCAATTTTAAAATGTTTCTTCATAGATTCTGGGAAATCCAAGAGTCTAAAATACCAAAGAAACAACAACCATAAAGTCTTCCATTGTTTTTATTAGTTTGCTACTGCTGCTGTTGCTACAAATTATCACCAATTCCATGGCTTAGAACAGCACAAATTTATCATTTTATGATTCTATAAATGTATAAAGCACGTGTCAATAGTTATGAGTCCACATTATGACAGAAATTTTGCCCTAACTTCTAACAGAGCTGAACGCAACAGTTAACATTAATGAAAGGGGCCCCGGGGTTTCACAGGCCTCCTTGGATAACAAGCACACTTGAGACAGTAAACGACTATACATTAATGCACCTCAGGCATTTTACTAATTCCAATGCCCAAGCCCCACTCCAGGCTAATCATACCATGTGTCTTAGATGTGAGATCCATTTGTTAAAGCTCTTTGGGTAGTTCCAGTCTGTAGGCTGTTAGCGAACTACCTCGGCTAGTTCCCAAACTGCGAGGAGGGAACTGTATTCACAGACCACAGTCTGAGAAGACTGAAGAGAAGTAACTGGCACATTGGGTAAGCGAACGGACTTTGACAACCTTGACATTCCCTCCCCTGCGTGAGGACTAACAAACACTGCCAATAAGCCTATGGAGGAATTTTTCTTAATTGAAGAGAACCTCATCATCATGCAGTTCATAGTCTTGAGGTGGCACCTGGTACTTCTTTCTAGGCCCTGCTTTATTCATTACAGCCTCTCACAGCCAATGCGTGAGACTGCACACTCACATTCAGATCATGGACTGACACAGACAGCAGTAAGTATTTGCCACAGACTAGGTATTTGTGACAGATGATAACTTAGAACTCAGTGAAAACCGTTACTCCTATAATCCATACAAGAAGATAATAGTCTTCATATAAAAATCCTTGATGGATATGCTATATATTCATCCATTTGTGTTTATGGCCTGCTTAAGCTTTCATGGATACATTTCAGAGCTTTCTGAACCCCTTGGAATTGTAGTTTTTTAAAAATCTGAGTTATATATTTATAGATAAGTTAAATTAAAAAATGTCCAAGAGCCCACCCACCTTTGTCCCCCACTTACTTCACCTTAAATGAACCCCAAACCAATAAAGGGAAAAGAAAACTGCTATTTGAAGTACTTTTAATTTTAAAATTCAACTGTGACCATGAAGAAACTGTACCAGAAAGACGTGATTCTAGTTCCATGAATAACTGCTTAGACATTTTGCTTTGTTACAATGCCATAATAGAGAATATCTCTATACAATTATTTGAATGTGTTTATTGAGAATGATTTTCACTCACTTAAGTTATATACACTCTTATTGGGATCCTTGTGGAAATTTTCTTTTTGCTCTGAGCATTAGAAATTATGCAATTTCTAGTTCCTCTGGAAGTCCTGACTTGTTTATTCTTTTAGGATACTGTAAATTTTACAAGTGATTGTTTTGGTTTTAGTTTCAAAATCCGTAGAGCACTTCCTGCAAAAACAGGGCTCATGTCTCCATATAAAACTGGAGTATAAAGTCAGCACAGGCACATGAGAGAAACTCAGAGGGGAGTCATCAGGTGTAGTCATTTTTTAAGTTTTTTTCTATATATCTCTGGGTGAGCCAGAACTCTCTGCTGAATGACAGAACTGGCTCTAAAGCCCAAAGGTTAGCTCATTCTACCACTTAACATCACAAATATGATGATAATAAAAAGAAATTCAGTAAAAAGCAAGCTTTTCACAGAGGAGACAAAAAGAAGCACGATTTTAAAGCTTCCAGTTGTTTTCTTCCTACTAGTAGAACTCTCTAGACATTAACGTTTCTTTTCTCCCACTTTCCTTTCCTTTTCTTTTTAAAATCCTGCTAGTATTTAGACATGTAATAGATAATTAATTTTAAAATTTCAATAAGAAATTATTAATCCCACACCAGTACATGAACTTGTTGCACACATGCTAATGGCAACATTGAGTTGCAGCGTTATCTGTTTTACCAAAGAGCCATCTTCTGAACACATCTTACCATGTTAAAAAATCTCTGAAAGGAATAATTTCAGTGACCATCATAACACTGTACAAATATGACTGACAAATAATATTTGCATCCAATTTATGTATGATCACATTTGAAAATGGGGGTATTCATTTGATGACTGTTTTGAATGGTTTTCTTTCTAGGATTACACTATTGCTGGGGAAAAGATCTTGTTAATTCAAAATAAACTCTTCCTCCCAACAAAGTAGTTAGCTTTAGAAAAGATCACCATCCAGAGTCAAGCAAACCCAGCTGCACTACTGAGGAAACAATTAGTGAGAGTGTATCACTAAGATAAATGTGACCTAAAGGGGGAAAAGTCTCAGATTTCAGCTTTCAATACTTGAAGTGTGCTTTATATTGAATGAACAGATTTCTTGGGGGGATTGCCTTGAATTTTCCGTTGGAAATAGAAGAAACAGCTTCATTGGGTTGTAGGCACTGGGTAACAGGGCATTTTAGAAACGGTTTCAAAGTCTGACATTATTCTCTATGATAAATTAAAAAACTAAGAGTGACTTTTGTAGGATTTCTTTCCTTAAACAGTTACAGGGCATCATGTTCAGTATTTTACACAATTTTATTTTCTTTACTCCTCAAAACACCAAAATGTAGACTTTTAAGCTTACAAAAAATTGCACAGTAGGTATTAAGGATTCTCATATATTTCCTTTCTACTGTACCCAGAAAATTTATTGTATTATTAGCATCTTGAATTAGTTTAGTGCATTTGTTACAATTAATGAAACACAATTCGTGTGTTTTTAAATGTGGTTTCTTTCAATTTTTAATATTTTATTTATTTTTAGAGAGAGTAGAAGGAAAGGAGAGAGAGAAACATCAATGTGTGGTTGCCTCTCACGGACCCCACACTGGGGACCTGGCCTGCAATCCAGGCATGTGCCCTGACTGGGAATCGAACCAGTGACCATTTGATTCACAGGCCTACACTCAATCCACTGAGCTATACCAGCCAGGGCACAATTAGTATGTTTTTATTAACTAAAATCCATTGTTTATGATACAGTTAACATTATCATGCATTCACCATTACGGGACCACTTAAAATACTTTCATTACATTAAAAATGCTCTGCCCAACTCAGTATTGAGTATGGCTGAACCAGAGTCAGCCGTCAGCACGCCTGGGTTCAGACCGTTCCCGCGGGGACACATAAGGGGCAACCATACATTGAAAAAAAAATGCTCTGTGCTCTGCCAATTCATACTTCTACTTTTACCTGCAAGCTTCAAACACTGGATCTTTCTACTTTCTTCATAGTTTTGTCTTTTTTTGTATATCACATAGTTGAACTCATACAGTATACACCCTTGGCAAATTGGCTTCTTCCACTTAACAATATATAGTTCTATGTTTTTTTCTTCATGGCTTGACAACACATTTCTTTTCATCACTGAATAATTTTTCATCTAATGGATATGCCACAGTTTGTTTATTCACTCACACTTTGAAAGACATTTTAATTGCTTCTGATCTGTGACAATTATAAATAAAGCTATTATAAACACTTGTGTGTAGAATTTCATGTACACATAAGTTTTCAACTCATTTGGATAAATGCCTGGGTGTGTAATTGTGGACACTATGGTAAGCCTGTCTAGCACTGTAAGAAAGTGCTGAACTATCTTCCAAAATGGCTCTACCATTTTGCATTTGCCCTGGTAACAAATAAGAATGCCTGTTGCTTTTCATCCTCATCAGCATTTGGTGTTGTTATTGTTTTGAATTTTCTCCATTCTAATGCATGTGTAGCAATATTATTTTGGGGGGTAGATTTTTAAACTACTAAGGTAGTTAAAAATAAGGGCTTTAAAGGAGCCAGAGATCCTAGAATTGAATTTTGTTTCTGATACTTGATAGCCAGGTGAGCTTAGGTGAACAGCATAAAAACGTTGTGACTCAGTTTCCTCCTTGTGAAAGGTTAATGATAGTACCTATTTAATAAGGTTATGCAACAAAGAATGAACTGATGTGCTCAAAGTGCTTAAAATGGTGCTTGGGAGGTCATCATCTCCATGAATGGTATTTGAGGCAAGAAAAAATTTAAGTAGTTTGCCCAAATTTAGTAACTTAAAAAGTAGAGCAACCAGGATTTAATTTTAGTTTGTCTACCAAGCTTATGTTTTTTCCAATATATCATGAAGATTTTAAAGTCATATGTACATAAAAATACAGTGCACACACTGTCAAAATCTTTTGCCATTTCTAGTCAAGTGTGAAACAATTAAGTCACAGTTATAGAAATTAATCTAATGTTCCAGTTGCTGGAAAAAATAAAGCTAGCGGAGTATATCCTTGGGGCCCTTTACTTTTTTCTTGCTAACTTGCCTCTTTTGTATGCCCATAGTTCCCTTCTTAACTGCTTTCACCCTTCCCCTCCTGGCTACTCGGAAGGTACTGTTGTTCCTGCATTTTCATCCAATGTTCTATGTTTTAACTATTAATACAATCACTGAAGATCCTATATATAGGTATTTTCTTGTTATGATTTTGATTTTATTCCAAGAAAGTTCATAATGGAAAACAATACCACTGTTTTGCACATATTTCAAGTTTTTTAATTTAGGGGAGGTTTTGTCAAGTTTAAATGAACACATTTGCATTGTATTCAGAGGGCATACATAGAAAGGACTCAAATCTTATTTATATTTTTATCACACTGTACCTGTCACATCCCCCAACATGCTGCAGTCATTTGCAACATATATTTAAATAAACAAATGACACATATTTGAGCCCACCAACTCAGAGGGATATATGAATTCAATCATACATAACAAAAGTGAGGGCCTTTCTTCTGAAAGAGAACATCACAACAAAGAGGGCCATTGCGTTGCTAAGATCTGGCACTGGGGGTAGTTTCTGCTTCTAACTGGACAGGTATATAAGCTATTCAACTATGCAGTTTTCAATGGGAGCTTCATAGATTACTCATTCTACTTCATTATAAAACTTTATGTTTTCATTATGTTCTTAAGACTCATGATTTTTATACAAAATGGATAAGCTATCGTTTCAGTATATATTTGATTGTGATTTGTTTTGCTGGCTCTTAAAACATTAATTTGAAATTAATTGCACATCATTTACCTGTCTTATTAATAATGCTTTTACCAAAATGCTGGAGCTCATTCCATCTAAAGTATAATGATTTTGTTGCTGCTGCTGCTGCTGTTTTTTTTTATGAAAGTCACAACTATGTAATACAATTACCTGCTTTTTTTTAGGTGAAACACTCCAAACTGAATTTCAATTTTTATCATTGCCTTGAGGTCATTATTTTGAAAAAGCTATTACAATGTGTGGTAAGACAATGTGCATATATTTTTACAGTATGTAAAATAGCTTGTTTATAACCTAAGAAAACACAATATCTTTTCATTGTAGTATTTACATTTATGTTTGTGCTTGCACAAGTGTGTACAATTCTTAATTTTAGCTTTCTCCCACATAACTATAGATTTTTATTGATACTATATCTGGTCTTACCAACTCTCTTTACCTTTTTAAAAAAATTAGTTTAATATGTTAAAGTTTAAGAAGAAGATATAGTCTGGCCAAGATGGAGGCTCAGGTAGATACCTGAGCTTCTTTGCACAAACAAAAGAAGAACAATAACCAATAAAAAAAAAAACAAACGGAACTGTCAGAAAATCAAAGTGTACGGAAGTCCAACAAGCAAGAAATTAAATAACAAACATCCATCCAGACTGCATCACAATGCAGTGAAGTGGATTCCCTTCCCCTGGTGGATACCTGAAGCTCCACCTCTTATAATGTAACAGATGCACCAAAACAAAGAAATATGGCCCAAATGATAGAACAGATCAAAACTCCAGAAAAAGAACTGTGCAATGAGGAGATAGCTAACCTATCAGATGCAGAGTTCAAAACATTGGTAATCAGGATGCTCACAGAAATAATTGAGTATGGCTGCAAAATAAAGGAAGTGAAGGCTATACAAACTGAAATAGAGAAAAATATACAGGGAAGTAACAGTGGAGGGAAGGAAAATGGGAATCAAATAAATAATTTGGAACAGAAGGAAGAAATAAATATTCAACTAGAACAGAATGAAGAAATGAGAATTCAAAAAAATGAGGAGATGCTGAGGAACCTGTGGGACAACTTTAAATATTCCAATATCCAAGTTATAGGGGTGCCAGAAGGAGAAGAGGAAGAGCAAGAAACTGAAAAGCCAATTTGAAAAAAATAATGAAGGAGAACTTCCCCAATCTGCCAAAGGAAATAGACACACAAGTTGAAGAAGCTCAGAGAGTCTCAAATAAGTTGGACCCAAGGAAGCATACACCAAGGTACATCATAATTAAATCACCCAAGATTAAAATGAGGAGAGTATCTTAACAAGCAGCAGTAGGAGGCAGTTACCTAAAAAGAAGTTCCCATAAGACTATCAGCTGATTTCGCAAAAGAAACCTTGCAGGCAGGAAGGGGCTGGAAAGAAGTATTCAAAGTCATGAAATGCAAGGACTTATGACTTAGATTTCCCTATCTAGCAAAACTACCATTTGGAGGGAAAGGGCAGATAAAGTGCTTTCCAGATAAGGTAAAGTTAAAGGACTTTATCATCACCAAGCCCTTATTATATGAAATGTTAAAGGGACTTATCTATGGAAGAGAAGAAGATCAATACTATATATGAACAGTAAAATAACAACAAACTCACAACTCTCAACAGCCAAACTTAAAAAAAAAAGCTAAGCAAAAAACCAGAATAGAAATAGAATCACAGAAACAGAGATCACATGGAGGGTTATTAGCAGGGAGTGGGAGGGGAGAAAATGGGGGAGAAGGTAAAGGCATAAGAAGCATGACTGGCAGGTACAAAATAAACAGGAAAAGGTTAAGAATAGTATAGGAAATGAAGAAGTCAAAGAACTTATATGTCCAACTTATGGACATGAACTAAGTGGGGAAATGCTAGAAGGAGGGTGGGTGCTGGGCAGAAAGGGATAATGGGGATTAAAAAAATGGGACAACGGTAATAGCATAATCAATAAAATATACTTAAAGAAAGAAGATATAAAATGTTTATAAACCTTATGGTAAATAAACCAAATAAATATTTTATGCTATCATAATCTATCCTATTCAATCATAGACTTACTTAACTTTCTCAACAGCATGTTTTGGGAATATAATGTTTAGAATCATGGAAATTATGAGATTTAATCCTTTGAAGATACCCTAAGGTTGAAGTGAAGAATACTGGTTTGAATTACAGCCTTGTCATTTATGATGTTTGATAGAATTATTACAAAATGTGCTAAATAGTAGCAATATTATTATTTCTATGATTATATTTACCTTTGTATTCTTTTGAGGAAAGGTATATATTGACAGTCTAATAACTTCGTATCACTTTTGTAACTCTTCAGAAAGATGATTTATGTGACAGTCCTCCATAAACTACAGTGAGCCAAACAAATGTCAGTTTCACCTTTTTTAACCTTGCATGTAACTGGCCCTTTTCCAGAGTTTTGAGATTGCCAGAAATTTGACATAAAATCAATTACGTTGTAACAGGGTTATGTGTTTAATTTGTGTAAACAACTTGAACTCTATTAGTATTGTTTCCCAAATATGTGTTTTCTTTTGACCCCAGGAGCCAAGAAGGAAAAAAAACATAATTAGACTATCTTTCTCTTTCTTTCTCATTCTTTCCTTCTTGATTAGGGTTTAATGGGGTTGTGGGTATTGAATGCTGGCCATAGGTGTGGCCTGCTAAATGGCCTACTCTGCTGAATAAACCATCTTAAATTAAGCCAGTGCAGGTGTTCAGGAAGGGATAGAGAGACACATTCCCTCTTGACTAATATCTTCTTCCAGTTGGCCACAGGCCATCATCGCTATTTGTCAGTCCTGTGGCAGCTGCCATAAGCTGCTCTTACTGGTCTCGAAACTCTGTGGGCGTCTGGCTCCAATTCTGCTCCTGCAGTGAGTTCTAATCCTTTGAGGGCACCAGCACATAAGGGACAAAGAGTTACTTATGCAGCTGATTACAGACCTATGAATCATTCATTCTCAACCTATTGTCTATTTGTAGCTTTGCTTTGTTCTAAGTGCTCAGCAGATTATAGAAATTTTCCTTACAGATACACTCAGTGGCATAGCCAGGAAAAAGATGTAAATGTATTCATAGAAAAATAAAGTACAAAATGATGTTATATAGACAGAATACTTTAATACAGTCTGAACTAGAGGAAAATTTTATGGACAAAGAAATATTTCAGCTGGAAATTTAGGAATTTAGACAGATATGAAAGGATGACTTTCAAACCTTCCATGCTAGCAAATGCCTATATCTCCGATATTCAGATATTCAAATACTTTTATAGGAACACATTGTTTCTTGGTCGACATCTTCAGACCTCTGTTCCTTAATCCTTTTTTTTAAAAAATATTTTATTTATTTATCTTTAGAGGGGAAGGGAAGGAGAGAAGGAAAGAAATATCAATGTATGGTTGCCTCTCATGTGTCCCCTGCTGGGAACTGGCCTGCAACCCAGGCATGTGACCTGATTGGGAATTGAACCGTGATCGTGTGGTTTGCAGGCCTGCGCTCAATTGACTGAGCTATACCAGCCAGGGTCCTTAATCCTTTTTAGCCGCTTTCCTACTCATATAAGTTGCCACACATGATATCTACCTTCACATACATAGGTGACTCCAGAGTCCAGTTGTTTGAAAACATTTTAGCTAATTGGATAGAACATAAAGGTCAATGGCTCATTTATTATTTCCTGGCTATTAGAGACCTTGACTGCAATGAGGCTTGGCTTTCAAGAGTGTCTTGGCCTAAAATCCTCACTAAAACTAAGGTTCCACTTGTTTTATAAAGTCCTCTTAGCATGATTTACTTGAAAATAAACTGTATCTTTTTACCTTGAGAGTCCAGATGTTTTTGCAAATACTCCATCAAGATATTATTTCCTATTTTACTTTAAATCTCTCTTGCCTTTTCTTCTCTTATAGCCTAAAGTATTTTAGGATTTTCCTTAACGACTTTGCCTGGTATTATATGATGGTACTTAGTGATCTGTGTCCTGAACTTCACTCCACTACTCAAGTTCACATACTCCAAACAACAATCAAACCATGGTCCTTCACTTCTGTGTTTATCACACCCACTCTGTTCTCTCCTGCTTGCTGAGGATTTTGTTTTATCACAGCTGCATTTTTGTAATTATAAATCCTTTCCAACATAAGCTGTACTTCAATGGATTACCTACCTGGACTGTGTATAGGAAACTGACAGAATTTAACATGGGTTGTGGATCATCGGAATAAATTAAGCAATTTTACTGATAGTAGTATGAGCGTACATGAAAATGAAGGATAGCTTTCAAAACCATTTGATGTCTCAAAACACAGACTTGATGAGGAAAGGGAATATGTCTGTTTCATCTCTCACCTTAGTCCCTATTACAGTAAACTACCCTTCTTAAATTTAACATTCATTGAATCAAAGAATAAGATAAAGCAGACATTTCAGATAGTTATTTGTATAAATGTGCTAAATATAGATGGGTAGATGAATTAATAGGAAACAGAATTTGAAAAAAAAGAATAATGACAAAAAGAAACAGGCTTAAGTGAATGAATAGGAATAAATGCCTGGAAAAATATTTAAAAACTCAGGGCTCAGCTAAAGATGTTATTTTTAAGCTTTCCATAAGGTTAAGGGCGAGAGAGATTTATTAAAACCTGCTGACCTAGCCAGATACTATCTTAACATCCAAATTATATTTATTTTTAAAATGCTGCCCAAATGAAATTGTGGATTTTTCCACTCTTCTCACAGAGATATAAACTCCTCCTTCTTTAATTTTTATATCACAGATATTGACATGCCCATTTTATTTTCACTTCCCAAACTATAAGATCTGTGAAGGCAAGGATCATAGCTAATGGATCTTTGCTATTTGGCTCTTCCTTCCCTGTGCAACGAATGGGTCAGTGCCTGCCCAACAACAAGGGCATACTGAGTGCTGCCGAAGCTGGGGGAGTGGAATGGCTGCAGCCCCCAGGAGGGGTGAGGCTGAGAGCCCTCAGACAGAACATGATTAGGGATGCACCAGAACAAGGCTGGTGCATTCCTAACGCTTCCAGAGGAGACATGCCACCTGGCTGCCAACTGACCTTCAGTTATGCCAATCTCCTTCCTCCAACATTTTGCACCTGAAAGGAAATATACTACCTTTGATTAATTTTTAAGGAAGGGCCTCATAAAAAGCCTGCCATGTATGCCAAATCCTTTACATGAAATATAGTGTAACTGACGGCTGTTCATTAGCATTTTATTGGTGCTCTTTAAAACACTTGCTGGTCAAAACATTCCAGAAGTTCACTCTCTCTAGTATATATCACTGCTGTGCCAGGCCCTTAGATAGATTACTAAATTAAATATAAGATTTAAAAAATGTACCTTTCTGGAAAGAGAATACATTTGGTGAGATTATTATAATGAATAGCTCTGGAATTTCTGATTCATTTATAGTTTTTGTTTGTATTTTAATGTACTAAAAATCTAAGGGAATAAATCAAAATGTTTGGGGTATTTATTCATAATAGGTACCCTTCATAATTGAGTAAAATGTAAATAGTGTCTTTAATAATGTGTTGATCTGTTATTCTAGTAATTGCATTTCTTACATTTTCATTACTGCATTGAATGTTGATAAATAAATAAAATCTCAAAAAAACTCCCCTGAACCTTGCAGTGTATAGCAACTAGCATATAGATATGTCCAGGAATAAAGAGACCACCTTACCATGACATTTTTGTCTGCATGTACCCCATAGCAATAGTTAAACTAATTCTAAGAACAAAAAATACTTGTAGTTATGTTAAGAAATTAGAATATTTATTTCTACTGTCACTCTTTCACTGGGTTGTTGAAAACATATCAGAAAATATGTCTACAAATTCTTTGTATATTTGGGAAAGAGTTAATTAATAGAAAATATAGGAGCATTTGAGGAAAGATATTATCATTATAAGATGATAGACAGTGGGTATTTAAATGAATCAACCTCATATTTTCAAGTGTCAAGAATTTAATAATTTACAATATTACCCTTTATGGTTTTTACTCAAATTTTTCTTTGCAGAGATGAATCAACAAGAAAAATTGTAATAATAAATTAAGAGTATTTATGTCACAAATTTTGCAAATGCTTCTTTAGTTTAGTGACTTATCAGACTTCTACTTATCACTCAGTTTCACTTGGTTAAAGTAGCAATAGCCACTCCTTTTCAAAAAAGTTTCAACCTGAGGATTTAAATTGAATTCTTACCTTCAGGAAATTAGAGATTATATTTTGAAATATACCACAGATTTACCATATATCCATCTCTCATCCAAGATCATTTGGATTCGAAGTATAACTTTGCTCTGCATTGTTATTTACTAATCACACAAATACATTAATAGAGATAATTATTTAGCAGACATAATAATCTAGTTTTAATCCCACTAAAACTAATAATAATATTTAATAAGTATGCTTGACTTCTCATTAATTCTTTAAATTGGATAAAAAAATAGTACTGATATGTCCCCTAGAGCAAGTGACATAAAGGAAAGAATAAACAAACAGGATCTCATCAAAATAAAAAGCTTCTGTATGGCTAAAGAAAACAGTATTAAAATAAAGAGAGAACCAGCTGTATGGGAAAACATATTTGCCAATGATACCTCAGATAAAGGTTTAATCTCCAAAATATGCAAAGAACTTACATGATTCCACTCCAAGAAGACAACCAACCCAATTAAAAAATGGGCAAAGGACTTGAACAGACACTTCTCCAAGGAGGACATACAGAGGATCCAGAGACACATGAAAAGATGCTCAGTATTGCTAGTTATCAGAGAGATGCAAATTAAAACCACAATGAGATACCGCTTTACACCGGTCAGAAAGGCCATCATAAACAAAGCAACAAACAACAAATGCTGGAGAGGTTGTGGGGAAAAGGGGACCCTAGTTCACTGTTGGTGGAATTGTAGACTGGTACAACCATTATGGAAAACAGTATGGAATTTTCTCAGAAAACTAAAAATGAATATGCCTTTTGACCCAGCAATTCCACTGCTAGGATTATATCCTAAGAACCCTGAAACACCAATCCAAAAGAACCTATGCACCCCAATGTTCATAGCAGCACAATTTATAATAGCCAAGAGCTGGAAGCAACTTAGGTGCCCGTCAGTAAATGAACGGATCAAAAAATTGTGGTACATATACACAATGGAATTCTATGCAGCAGAAAGAAAGAAGGAGCTTCTACCCCTTGCAACAACATGGATGGAACTGGAAAGCATTATGCTGAGTGAAATAAGCCAGGCGGTGGAAGACAAATACCATATGATCTCACCTTTAACAGGAAGCTAAACAACAAAACAAACAAGCAAGCAAAATATAATAATGATACTGAAATACAGAACAGGCTGACAGGGACCAGAGGGGAGAGAGGAAGGAATTTCAGGGGAAAAGGGGAAGGATTCACAGCAACAAGTCTAAAAGACACATAGACAAAAACTAACAGGGGTGGAAATGGAGGGGGGGAGATGGGTAGCACTGGGGGGATGAGCTGGGATGGGAGTAAAAGACAGAAAAAAGTACTTGAACAATAATTAAATTTTTTTAAATGGGCTTAAAATAATAATTAAAAAAATAGTCACCAGAACGGCATTTTTCTAAATGTTCACTTACTTGGCAACTCTCGGTAAAAAGGGCTTGTACATTTTGCTATTCCAGTTGAAAGAATTTGACAATAAATTTCTTAACTTTAATTCACAGTGTGCAAATTATTTTTTTATGAAAGGGTCAATAAAATTTTACATATGTTCAGAGTGTTTATGACTTTTATAGTCATTGAGAGAGTGATGTCATGGTAGTGAAAATATGTATCTTTGATCCTGGGCCTCTCTTTCTCTGGCAGAAATTACTGTCTGTTATCTGGATGTTCATGATCTCAATATCACAGTAACAGTTGGAATCAGACCTCTCTCCCTCTTGTGTACAATATATCTAGGAAACATTAGATTTGAAATATGAGAATTTCTAAATCTGAACACAAAAAATAGCTCAGACTTTTGGTTACAGAATGACCAAACAGTCATATCATTTGAAAATACATCTTTTAAGATACAAAATAAATAGTATCATTGTCTTCTGTGATGATGGTCTTGTTTTGAACTTAGGAACCATAATAAAGCCATTCTGCTGTGAAAATAACTATTTTAATTTTCTTTCAAAATTATACAGTATTCAGCTTGGTTACCAATTATAAATATCTGATAATTTTGCAGGCTGAATTTTATATTTGGTGAATTTTGCATTTTATCAAATTACCTTGGCAGCAAAGTTTGGAAGAGGTTAGGCATGTGTACATATGTGTATAAAAAGAATGTGCTGATAGCAGAAATTTTAACCTAATTGGGTTTGAGTACATCAATGAAGATGAGAGAGCATGTTGGTCATCATGATTAAAGAAAGAATGAAGAAGAAGTGATGCAAAAGATAGTGTAGAGTTAGAAAGTAGACAAGGAAATATGTTTAAAGGTATATAATAGCAAGCCAAGAGTGTAAAAGAAAATAATTTATATACCATTTTCTATTACAAGTATAGACTTATGAGAGAGGAACCTAAAAACCCGAACTTATCTTCGGGAGAATGGGCCCCTTGTACTACAGGGCTTTTCCTGCTAGGTGAGTGTTCTAGGAAGCCATCTGTATCAGTGTACCAGCTGGCGTTGTTGTGAGAGGCTGTATTTGGCCTCAGATTTTTTGAAGACTCTCTCAAAACATTTGCTCATTTCATTAGGGGTGATTTATAAGCACACCTCACCACACAGGTCTGAGTGTTCAGCAGTTTTTCACCAAAAAACGGCATGACCTATGTTCCCCACCCACCCAGTTCACCCAGTATCACCCTGAGTGATTTTTAAAATTTGTTTCCTCAGATGAAAAAAGTCCTCAAAGGGAAACATTACGCTGATGTGGAAGAGGTAAAGCAAAAAACAGCAAAAGCACTAAACAGCATCAAAATTAATGAGTTCAAAAACTTTTGAACAGTGGAAAAAATGTCTCATTAGGTGTATTGAATGGGCCTGAAGTTTAAATATGTAAGAATAAGTGCACAATATAGCCCTGGCTGGTGTAGCTCAGTGGATTGAGCATGGGTTGTGAACCAAAGGGTCTCCAGTTCTATTCCTAGTCAGGGTACATGCCTGGGTTGTGGGCCAGGTCCCCAGTATGGGTTGTGAGAGAGGCAACCACACATTGATATTTTTCTCCTTCTCTTTCTCTTTCTTTTTCCCTCTCTCTAGAAATAAATAAATTAAACCTTAAAAAAAATAAGTATAGAATTTTAATAAATATATTAAAATTTTAGGTCCCCCCTCATATCTATTATATATATATATACATATATATTTACTTATAATTATAACATACAGTAAAACTTGCCATAGAATGATAGTGAGTTATAATCCTTAAATTGTGCAAACTTTAGGTATTTGTTAATATTATGTAATGAAAAGGCATGGACTAGTCTAAGTAGCCATCCCCAAGAAATTCTAAGGTAAAAATGTGTGATGCAACACTCCTCTGATCCAGCTGCTGTTTGCTGAAAATTGATGGTAGTTTTTTTATTTATTTTCAAACCTCAAGGGAAACATTTTTAGGGTCAGTTGTTGGCTTAGATTCCAGAAATCATTTTTGTCAGCACAATGGGTTAAGATTGTGTCTTGAGAATGTAACTGATATGGAGACCCAGTTTCTGCCTACCCATTTTTGGATATGGGTGGCCTGTATTCTTCTGCCCATCCCAATCAGACTGTAAGACTTCCAGTCATTGAGAACCAGGGCAAGACAGAGAAGAGCAGCTAGTTACCAATCTATATGTCTGTCTAAAGTTATCAAGGAATGTGTTGTGCTGGGGTCTCACTATATCACTCAAAACACCAAATGAACAACATTAAAACCAATGAGGATGTAGAGAAACCATAACTTTATATCCCATTGGAGGGAGTCTAAATCGGTGAAACTATATTGGAGAACAGTGTAACTATAGCACATAAAACTCGAGATCTCACAATTTTATATCTAGTCATATACCAGAGACAGAGTGACCAACTCTCCTGATTTACCCAGGACTACAGAGCTTTCTAGATGTGAGACTTTCAGTATTAAAACCAGATGAAAACTGGGACAATTTGACTACTTTAAATTCTGGCATTTGAGCACAGAAGGCATAAATAGTATGTGTGTCCATTGCAGCACTGTATATAATTACCAGTCTTGTCAGCAACTTTAACATCAATTAATAAAAAGAATAGATAAACAAATAGTTCTTTCCATAAAATGAAATAATACACAGCAAGAAAAATCTAAATAACAGTAAAAATGTTGAATTTCAAAAATAAAATATTGAATAAATAATATTAGAGATAATAGTACAATGGGATAGTATTATGTAACATTTTAAAAATTGTAAAAGATTTCTCTGTTGTTAAGGACATTCAAATACAATACAAGTCATAATTACCCATGAAGAAAGTGAAAATAAAAACCACAATGAGATGAAACTTCACAAAAACTAAGATCGTTATTCTCAAAATGACAAATAATAAAAAGTGTTGAAAAAAATGGGGATAATGGAATTCTCATACACCTCTGGTAAAAATGTTGAATAGTGTAACCACATTGGAAAACAGCCTAGCAGTTACTTAAATGGCTAAATATAGAGTTATCATAAGATCCAGCAATCCCATTGGTAGGAATACATCCAACAGAATTGAAAGCATGTCCATGTAAAAAGTGCTTCATGAATCTTCACAGAAACAATATTTATAATGGCTAGAAAGTGAAACAACCCAAGATGTCTGTGAACTGATGAATGAATAAAACATGCTGTATTCATACATTTGCAATAAAAAGAAATGAAGTCCTGATACGTGTTATAACATGGATGAACCCTGAAAGCATCATATTAAGTGAAACAAATTAGTTTTCAATGACCACATATTGCGTGGTTTCATTAAATGAAATGTCCAGAATAGGCAAATGTGTGAGACCACAAGCATATTGGCAGATGCCTGGGTGGGGACATAGAGGAGGCTTGGGAATTGACAGCGAAAGAGTATGAGCTCTGGTTGAGGTAACGTGTTTTAAAATGGACTGTGTTGATGGATGCACAACTCTATTACTATACTAGAAGTCTTTGGATTTTATACTTTAAACTTGTGAATTGTATAGAGTGTGGGTTGTACCTCAGAAAGTCTGTTTAAAAAGTATGAAGTTTTACTTGGAGATAAAAATCACTACTGCAAGAACAATAATTAACTCTGAGATAGAATAGAGAAAATATTACTGGAAGTTGGCCTGAGAGGCTTTCAAATATATCGAAGATGTTTTTTGTTTTCAAATTTGGGTAACATATACATGAATATGTATTACAGTAGTCTTTAAGATGTTTTATGTGCTTCAAATATTCTAATGACTATTATAACATCTATCAGATTTTGTTCATGTTGTGTGATTAAAATATCACCTATTACTAATCATTTTTCATTTGGTGCCATTTTCTAAGGATACCAAATAGGGGATCTTTCTGAAATTACATAGTTCTTAACTTTACATGCTTCTACTCTTGTAAGTACTACTATGGCATAAATTTAAAAGGGGGAGAATAGATATTTTAGGTAGCCATCTTAAAAACATGGGTAAAATATGTGAATAAAACTGGTGTGTTTAACAGGCCCCGTGGTTTGTATACATGTTACTCTATTAATGTGTCCTCTGTCTTCTTTATTGTGAAATGTCCTCTTCCCTTGCTTTTGGAATTTCCTTTATAACAGTGATAAACTCCTTTCTAATTTTAACCCTAATAATATGGCTCATAGCTACTAATCTAAAAAATAAAAAGGGAGGTATGGGAATTAATGAACAAAAATTAATCTTTCTAGGTATATAATAATATTAAAGTAGCATAACACTGTAACAGAACACAAGGCAAGACCAAACGGGGTATGATATACTATTACTGAAAGGACCCCCTCACTAGGTTCAATGGTCTGTTGCCATAAGAAACACATCTCTCAATGCCAGAGATTTGTGAAGAAGAAAAGAAATGTTTATTTAATGCTATACAGACCTAATGCCTTCATTAAAATATCAAACTCCTTTTGGATATCCACAGGAGCCCACAGTGCTTCCTTCTCCCCCTGCCTTAATTCGTGGTGCCATATCTCAGGAAAAGAAGCACATGTCCGTGATTCAGGCTGCTGGCACCATCAGCTGTGTAGCCATCCAGGCAGAATCTGTATTAATCCAAAGCCATGTGGCACCTTCTCACGGCTTACTGGCAAGAGTTCTTTCACCCTTTTCCCAGGCAAAATCTCTTCTGCTTCCCAGGCCACATGGCCAAAAGGAGAACCCCAAAGCCACATGGTCCTCTTCTACCAGAGCTGCAGGGGTCTGTACTATGGCCCAAAAAACACATGGATCTTCTTGGCAAAGCTGCGGGGTCTGGGGGGGTGGGTCACCATTCTGCCAAAGCCGAGTGGCGGTTCTCTGCTAAAGCCACATTGTGATTCTCTCTACCCAAGCTGCAAGGGTCCCCTGAAGCTCCGGCAAAGCTGAGTGGGTCCCTCCCTCTCAATAGCTGCTGCGTCTGGGTTTAAATCCCTGTGCCAATCTTCCCCTGTACCCCCACTTCTGACTCCTCCTACAATTAGTTACACTTGCCAGCATTCCTGTATTATTCTAAGTTTACTGGTCTGCCACCCTGAGTCTCGGAAGGTGTGGCCCCATGTCATGGAGCCAATCTTGTCCAAGCTCTCATGCAGGCGCTATAACTCAGAGGATCTTCCCCCAGTTATGTCTTGGGTGGAAGTCACTTCCATACCCCTAGCTCAGAGCATAGCCACAGCTATTTAACATATCTATGCAGCCAGTTAAAGGTTATAGATATGTTAAATGACCCTGCCAGAGGTTATCTGCAAAGCTGTTGCTGTATAAAACAGCTCTGCATGTTCCTGCTCCATGTGTCCCTTCCCCCAATTCACACCTGTGGGAGGAAGGGGTGAGGACATATTGTATGTCTTTCTAATATTTCCTAGACATCTTGATGAGTTCTGGACCCCATTCTAAATTCCTTTTTGGGCCCCCACTCTTGGCTGCACACTAATACCTCAAGGAATTTGTTTATAAAACTGTTAGTAGAATATAATATATTTCATGAGAAATATTTCAATACAAATTTAGAATTTGCTTTAACAATTCTAAAATAATAAGAAAAATGATGCTGATCATGGAAGCCAAAAATGAGATAGTGAGTATAGCATAAAATGCTACCCCTGACAATATCACTTTGTCATGAAGATTATTTTGAGCTGAAAACATTTGAGAAGTAAATACAAGAAACACTTTCTGCTCTCCTGTTTTTCAATAGCAGCACATAGATTTGTAATGGTCCCCCATTCCTCTCTAGCAGCAAGGGTAGAAAGTAATCACCAAAGACAAGTCTAGACTTTCATCAGCCTAGAAACAGCATCAGTGAAATCTACGTAATAACCTTTGCTACAACAAGCCCTTATCCATCAGTTCCCCTGTATATTTGTGTTATCAGAACTTGCCCATCTAGAAGCTCAAAGTCATTTTCCTTTGTGTTTTTATTTCTCTAAAATGTATTTTTTTTGTTAAAATGTTATGTAAGTCTAAATTCTAACCCCTTTGCTCTACCCACAACTGGATACTCACAGGAGCATAATAATCATATTAATAAAATTTTGTTTGTTTTTCTTTTGTTAATCTGTGTATTGTTAGTTCATTTTGCAGGAATCAAAAAATAAATTTAAGATGAGTAGGAAGAAAAAGGTTGCATAAAGTTCAGCTATTGATACAGGGTGCAGGCAAGGGGGGTGGTAAAAAGGGATTTGGAATGCTGTCCAGAACTCGAGGTATGTAGGAATTATTGGAGAGACATATAAGATGTCCTCACCCCTTCCCCCACAGGTGTGAGTTGGGGGAAGGGACACATGGAACAGGAGCATGCAGGGCTGTTTTGTACAGCCACAGCCATGCAGCTAATCCATGGCATGGTCATTTAACATATCTATAGCCTTTGGCGGGTCACTTGGATAAGTTAAATGGCTGTGGCCAGGCTTGGAGCTAGGAGGATGAAGTCACTTCCCCCAAGATGTAACTGGGAGCAGGTCCCCTGAGTTATAGCACCTGCATGGGAACTTGGAGAAGATTGGTTCCATGGGGCCATACCTGCCCAGACTCATGATGGCAGCCCAGTAAACTTGCAATAATACAGAAATACTGGCAGGTGTAACTGATCATGGGAAGAGTTGGAAATAAGGTTACAGAGGAAGATTGGTGCGGGGATTTAAACCCAGACACAGCAGCCATTGTGGGGAGAGCCACGCAGTTTTAGCAGAGTGAGGACCCCCTCTTGGCGAGGTTAAAGGGAGAGCCACGTGGTTTTGGCAGTGTGAGAACCTCCTCTTGGCCATGTGAGGGGGAGAACCACACAGCTTTGCCAGAATGGGGACTCCCGCAGCCTTGTAAGAAGAAGGAGTAGCACTCGACTTTGCCAGAGTTGTGACCCTATCTTCTCCGCAGCCATATGAAGGAAAGGACCATGCGGTTTTGGCCAGAGCGCTGACCCCTGCAGCTCTGGTAGAAGAGGCCCACAAGGCTTTAGGGCGCTGCTCCCTTGGGCTGTGTGGCCTGGGAAGTAGAAGAGAGTTTGCCCGGAAAAATGGGTATAAAGAAGTCTTGCCAGTGGATTACGAGAAGGTACCACATGACTTTGGATTAATTGGAGATCCTGCCTGGATGGCTACCCACCAGATGACAGCAGCAACCTGAAACACAGACATGTGCTTCTTTTCCTGAGTTATGGTACCCTGAATTAGGGCAGGGAGAAAAGGAAGCACTGTGGGTGTCAATGGGTATCCTAAAGGACTTTGGTATATTAATGGAGGCATTGGGTCACTACTTTAAGTCTGTATAGCTTTAAATAAACTTTTACTTTCCTTTTCACAGATCTCTGGCATTGAGAGATCTCTTTCCTCTGGATGAGCCCAGTAGGTATTAGTATACTGTCCTTGGGAGGGGCCCTGTTGTTCTGTAACAGTTTTTGGCATCCCTGGGTGGGCCAAATATTGCTCCCACCTTGGACCTCTGTTCTGTAACACTATAACATATAAGAATAGAGTAGTAATCTGTCATGTAAAGAAAATATATGGGCATATAAGATTTAATTCTTCCCTAGCTTATATATGAAAATAAAAGACAAATTTGGTGGCATAGTTTCCTAAATTTTATCTTATTTTTATAGTCCTTAATATTCTTCTCTACAGATTCCTGGATGAACCTACTTCATCCCTTGGGAAATTCAACGAATGTGCTCTTTGAACCAAAATTAGGGGCCTAGTCGTGAGTACTCACAGTTGTTTCATTAATGAGATCATTAATCTGCAAGCCATTGGCATCCTTTTGAGACTAAGTTGTTAATATTTCAGTCCTTTTCTAGACTAGGCACACTATCATTATTTACCTTCTTTTTAAGTTCTGAAGCAATTTGGTAAAGGAGATGACATTCTTATTGCCATTAAGAAGTCCTAGAAATTTCCTCTAATTTACTTCACTTCTATTTCCAAGCCCTTAACCAAGTAACACTACTTCCCTTAACCTTGGTTGTCTCCTCCATAAAAACTTAAATAACAATAAATTTTCTTGGATTGGAGCCTTAAACTAATGCAAGCCCATGACTTTAATTTTATCTAATTTTTAGGTACCCCCGCAGCTTTACTTAACTCCTTTTAAATACTTGACCTCTATTTAACCTATTTACATATACTAATTCTGACTTCCTCAAGACTTATGATATAGACCATTGAATCTTTGTAGCTCTTGATGGCATACACAATGCAATTTTATCACTTTAGGTTTCTTCTCCATCCAAACACATTAGACCCTTTTGGCAGTGTTTTACATCTCAGTGAAAATCCCCCCGTCTCTTTGTCTTAGCTAGATTTCCCATGAGAAGTCTCAACATCACTCATAACATACACACAGAAACACATACACCTACAAAAAGGCCTAATAAATAAATATTATTCAAAATATTACTTATTAAATAAGCCCCCAAATAATTGCTTAAAATCTCTTTGATCTTTATAAAGAGATGATAATATCCATTCACCCAGTCAGCCTAAAAAATAATTGACTGTATTTTAATATCCCATCTCATTATAATATTTATAAAACGTACACTAGAAGCAAAGACTATATCCTTTCTGGGCTTGAGACCTTCCATCACCTCCTACTTCTAGAAAGCTCAGTAATATGGTTTTAAAGGAAATAAGAATTTATTTACATACTTTTTATCTTCAGCAGTTTTTAAGACTCTTTATTTAGTAAAAGAAATGCAGTGCCAGGGTTTAGGAAAAGAGCAACAATGACAATTCTTTAGCTTCTTCAGATGTTTTGCCACAAGGGTACTGCCACTCAAAATGTGCTTGGCTCATTTTATCTTAATCACAGATCCAAATGCAAAATCCTCAGGGGCATCCTGTGTATTTGCAAAAGTGTCTTGAGAATACTAATGTAAATATTCAAGAGAGGGTTGTCTTGCAGCTTCAGTACAGAGGCGGTGGATTCCATACAGATTAAAGTAGAGAGCTGGGATCGAGGTTTCAAAAAATAATCCACATTCATGCCAGCAATGGAAACACACACACACACACACACACACACACACTCAAAATTTAGGTTTTGGAAGCACCTATTGAGTACTTATTCTGTTCCAGAATCTTTGTTATGACCTCCCATAGGTCATATGTCACTTTTACACAATCTTGTAACTCCCTCAACTTGTGCAAGGACAGGCACGTCTTAAGAAGTGGGTTTTGAATGTTGGAACTCTTAATTTCAAGTCCTACATCACTGCTTTTAAATACATGCTGGGACTGATCTTATTTTGTTTTTGAAGCTTATTTTAAATAGGTTCTCAACATTCTAAAAATGATTTAATTTCTATAGGTTTTGTTCTACAGTATCAAATGTTATTATGGCCAGAATATGAAATGGGAAGCATAGACTTATTTCACCTTCTTATTGTTTGGTAGTTAATTGTATTTTTTAAATGCCAGGCTGTGTCATCTCTGTATATCTAGGTCTTGGATTTACTAATAGTTGAAAGTTGAGCCCTGGCTGGCGTAGCTCAGTGGATTGAGCGAGGGCCTGGGAACCAAGCAACCATGGTTCAATTCCCAGTCAGGGCACATGCCTGGGTTGCAGGCCAGTTCCCAGCAGGGGACACATGGGAGGCAACCATACATTGATATTTCTCTCCCTCTCTCCTTCCCTTCCCCTCTAAAGATAAATAAAATATTAAAAAAAGAAAGTTGCCTATGATAACATGGGTATTATAACAATCATTTGTCATCTACTGCTATTTATGCATTGTTAATGCATTGTCCCCCCTTGTTTAACATAGTATAAAGCAGTGATTCTAAAATTTTTGCATCAGAATCACTTGAGGCTCTGTTTGAACACTGATAGCTGGGTCCAACTTTACCATTCTATGTATTAGGTCTGGGATAAGACCTGAGAACTTGCATTTTAATAAATTAGGAGATAATAGTGATGTACTGATTCAAAGACTAGATATTAACAACAACTAGTAGAGAACATGACAGTTTGGCTTCAGTAGAATTGTTTATATCTTCATTTTATTTGGGGTGGAAAGTTGGGGCAATTCAAGATTGAATTGCACAAAATAACTAAAAAAGACCAGTCTCTTGTGGACATGTAGAAGTGTACTGGGTGCCGGGGCATTTTTAAGGCCCACGGGAAGAAGGTAAAATATGACAGACCAAAGTGATATGTAGTCACCTTCTATGATGTACCTCTGGAAGGTTGCCAACTATAGCAATACATGGGTTTTATAGCAGGAACATAGGCTTATTGGTATCTGAGATACTTAAATTTAGGGAACAGTGCTAAATAGTTGCTGGGCCAAGGGGATGCTCAGAATAAGACATTCAATTGTGCTAATGCCTGAATGTCGTGTGTTGTTAAAATAAGAGCTTAGTAAAGTAGTCCTTTAGATAACAAGTTGACAGGATTTTTGCAAGGTATCTGATCTCCATTAGGATTCTTTCATTCTTAGAAATACTATCCGCACTAATGTGATTAAAATAAATTAATATAATGGAGTCAGGACAGAGCAACATAAAATCATATTTCTACTGCACATTTCCCATATTGGTTTTTCTTAAATTAAGTTTAAGAATAGAATACAAAGAGAAGACAAAATTATAAAACAGTTTCCTTGCTTAAGTATGCTGTATTTATTTAAATCCTAAATTCAAAATAAAACGTTTGAAATGTTTCTTTTTATGCTTTATTGCTCACTGTCCTTCTTTCCAAGAAAACTTATCTCCAAGGTTACAAATCTTCTGTTTAATTTCTCCCCAAGTGAGCATAGAAATAGAATTACTGATTTTTAAATATATAATGTGAACATAATCATTTTTATAAAGTGGCAGAAATGGAACCATAATTTATGCTATTAGAGTATTTTCAGTAATTTTTATAACCATAATTTCCAGTGTTAGGTTTATAGAAAATACGTAATTTATTTAATTCTTTATTCTCTTTATGAATCTCCAATCTTATATGCTGATTTTCTATGTTTTTATTCTACCAAGATATTGTATGAAATAATCAAGAGCTAACTAGTATATAAGAAAAAATAGCCATGGGGAATGTATACTAAATTAATTTACCTATTCTTGCTATCTCTTCTGGCTCCATTTCAAAATATAAAAATAAGATGTTTCTCCAAGTTTTAACCTATAAAACAGCCATTAGAAAGGGCAGATTATCTATAATCAGAGCTCCTTTTAAAGTCAAGATGGATCCCAGGATGATATTTGGCATTAATTTTATTTAAGTCTTCAATACGTGCAGTGAAAATTTATAATTAGGTGGGAATACAAAGCAGGTTAAATCAAAGACACAAACATTGGCAAAGATATTAATGACTAGGAACATGCACATATGTTTTAATGTATAAATTCTATGCCACACGATTAGTCTTCTTTAATTCAACTTCCCAAATGCATTTACCTCTATTATAAATAATTCCCTGATAAGTCAGTGAAAATATATATATTTCATTTCTTATTGTTACATTAAGATGTTTACATCTTAATCTACTTACAATTAAATAGATTAAAATCGTAAACTAATTTTTGGTCTTTGCATCTGTTATCAATATTGTAAAGCCTGCATCACCCCATGAGGAGCAGTCAACTCAGGTTATATCAAAATAAGATCATTTAGACATTGGTCAGGTTCCTGAACTTCGAAAATGATGATTATCTAAAGGCATGCTTTTTCCAGAAATAATTTTTTAACTATAATAATGCATAAGGATGCTTAGAATAATACAACAAAAGTTTACATGTACTCTTTTAAGAATGCATTATGGCTCCTACTGTATCATTTGGTTTCAGATGTTTTACTAAAATTAAAACCAGTTTTAAAAGTGTGTTTTTTCCTTTTTGCACATATATGTGCAACCAGTTGCCAGATCTAAAATGACACACCACTGCCCACTTATACAACTTTTTCTCAGTCAGGTTCTAGAAAACAAAAAATTGTAACAAATTTCAAATATATCATAAAATGCTGCATACAAATTCTTCTTTTGCAACAGGAGTGATTCAGTAAAGTTTCCTGAGAAAGACACATTTCAACTAGTAAAAAACTCTAAAGCAAAAATGACATCTAAAAAATTTAAACCAGTAAGTGATTGGAGATAAAGTTTGGAAACCCAAACACACAAAGAGTAGAAAAAGACCATGAAAAAAATAGCACAGAATTGAGGAATTGAACTGCTGGCTCTCTCCATATCTAAGAAGTGAGGGACAAAACAGGGTTTAGTGAAAAACAGAAATGTGGTCAGAAAGGTAAATGTGAAAGCATATACTATGGTATTAAGGAAGATAGGAAGAGGGAGAAGAGCAAGAAGAGTACCTTATATTATGACTATAGAACATTCTAGACTAAGCAGACATAAAAAATCCCTAAAAATGAAAAAAACCCTACACATGGAAAATATCTGTATCTTCTCCATTTTTCTTAACTGCTCTAAAAATTTTAAGCGTAAAATGAGAAACCTAGAATTTATGGCAGTGGGACAATGAGCATCCATGAGTCAGTCTTCAAAAGCAAATCACTACCATAACATATGTCCCTAGGCACATCCATCTAGAGGGAAGACATTCAGACCATGAGACTGTTTTTTAAAAATTGTTGTTCAAGTACAGTTGTCTCCATTGCTCTCCCCACTCCTCCCTACCCCAGCCATCTCCACTTCTCATGCTCGATCCTACACTCCTTGTCTTTACCCATGTGTTCTTTATACATGTTCCTGAAAACCCTTCCCCCTTCTTCCCATTATCTCCTCCCACCTCCCCTTTGGTTACTGTCAGTTCATTATTTCGATGTCTCTAGTTATATTTTGCTTGTTTGTTTGTCTGTTTTGTTGATTAGGTTCCACTTACAGATGAGATTGTATGGTATTTTTCTTTCACTGCCTGGCTTATTTCACTTAGCATAATCTTTCCAAATACAACCATGCTATTGTAAAGGGTAGGAGCATCTTCTTTCTTTGGTTGCTTCCAGCACTTGGTTATTGTAAATTGTGCTGCTATGGACATTGGGGTGCACAGATTCTTTTGAGTTGTGGTTGTAGAGTGTTTTGAGAGGTAATTTTCAGAGTAGGAATGTGAGCAGTGATGGGCAGGGTAGATTATTCTTATCTTTGTCCATGGTGCATGTATATATTAATTAAATTTCTCTTTCAGATTTTAAAGAAAGGCAACTACACATGGGAGCAGGAGATCATTGTTGGTATTTGGAAGAAAAAGTTTGCGCATATGCTTCCCAAAATTTAATACTGAGCTGGAAGAACTTTCATATACTTTACATTCATTATCATTCTTCCAACATCACCTGGGAACTATTGCCCTTCTCTTTATTCATTTTATAGCTTTGAAATCATGACCACTTTGAAAGTTTTCCAAAAATAATTATGTAATATAAAATCAGTTGGAAAAAATTCTACAGGGAATATTTTACAGCTTCTCTTGGCAAGTGTATTCTTTTTTCCCCACAACTCTTCAGTTTCTTTTAATTTTTAATATATATTTTATTAATTATGCCATTACAGTTGTTCTATTTCCCCCCTTCATTCCCCTCCACCCTACGCACCCCTCCCCCACCATCCCCCCCTTTAGTTTATGACCACGTGTCTCCAGTTCTTTAGATTCTATATTTCCAATACAATTCTTGCCCTCCCTCCTATCTATTTTCTACCTACCATCTATGCTACTTATTTTCTGTACCTTCTCTCCCCTTCTCCTTCTCCCACTCCCCTGTTGCTAACTCTCCATGTGATCTTCATTTCTATGTTCTGCTCCTGATCTAGCTGTCCTCTTAGTTTGCTTTTGTTTTAGGTGTGGTTGTTAATAACTGTGAGTTTGCTGTCCTTTCACTCTTCATATTTTTTATCTTCTTTTTCTTAGGTAAGTCCCTTTAACATTTTATATAATAATGGCTTGGTGATGATGAACTCCTTGAATTTGATCTTATCTGAGAAGCACTTTATCTGCCCTTCCATTCTAAATGAAAGCTTTGCTGGATAGAGCAATCTTGGATGCAGGTCTTTGGATTTCATGATTTGGAATACTTCTTTCCAGCCCCTTCTTGCCTGTAAGGTCTCTTTTGAGAAATCAGCTGACAGTCTGATGGGAACTCCTTTGTAGGTGACTGTCCCCTTATCTCTTGCTGCTTCTACGATTGGCTCCTTCACTTTAATCTTGGCTAATGTAATTATGATGTGCCTTGGTGTGTTTCTTCTTGGGTCCAACTTCTTTGGGACTCTCTGAGCTTTCTGCATTTCCTAGAAGTCTATTGCCTTTGCCAGAATGGGGAAATTCTCCTGTATTATTTGTTCAAATAAGTTTTCCACTGGTGGCTGTTCCTCTTCCCCTTCTGGTACCCCTGTAATTCGGATGTTGGAATGTTTAAAGATGTCTTGAAGGTTCCTAAGCCTCTCCTCATTTTTTTGAATTCTTGTTTCTTCATCCTTTTCTGTTTGGTAATATTTTTCCTGGTCCACTCCTTTGATTTGAGTCCCAGTTTCCTTTCCATCACTACTGGTTTCCTGTGCATTTCCATTCATTTCAATTAGTTTAGCTTTCATATGTTCCTCTAATCTGTGACTATAATCAACCAGTTCTGTGAGCATCCTGATCACCAGTGTTTTGAACTGTGCATCTGAAAGTTTGGCTATTTCTTCATCACTTAGATTTATTGGCTCTGGGGCTCTGAGTTGTTCTTGAGCCATGTTTTGATCTGTTTGTGCCTGTTACTTATCAGGAGTGGAGCCTTAGTTGTTCACCAGGGCGGGGCTACCCAGGTTGCTGGTTTGTGATGCTGTATGTGGGGGCAGGGTCAGAGAGGGACAATGCAGTTCTGTCTGCTGCTTCCTGCTGCTGGGGCCTGCTTGGACCATCTCACTGCTGGCTCCTTCACCAGTTTATGTGCTCAAGAATGTGTGACCGTGATCAGCCCTCAGTGGGTCCACCGGCTTGTGCCCTCAGCGGATTTGCCCGCTTCTCCACACCTGGGATCCGCCCACAGCTGCTGGTGCACCTGGGTCGTGCGCACCCCAGTTGGTCTGGTGAATCTTTCCTGCCCAACCCTGCTCTGCTGCTGGCTCTGCTCCTCTTACCGGTTTGGCTGAAGGGTGTGTTGTTGTCAGACTTCCGTGAAGTTCAATTTTCTTCGGTTTGGCTGCATTTTTGTTGCTAAAACTTTGTTGTTTTTAAATTTAGTTGTGCAAGAAGGCGCAGTGCTTCCACCTACGCCTCCCTCTTGGCGGAAGTCCTCTGCAAGTGTATTCTTAAGACAGAAATTCATTTACTTGCATAAAGCATTCCTCTTACCCAATAACTATATTAAAAAAATCAATTACTCGTGTGTGGTTGATTCTCATTTATAAACCTTTAGAATCAAAAAAACAGAATATTCCCGCCAGAATTTAGCACTTTTATTTCCAAAAAACCAAAAATTATATTCAGAAAATGTCTTTATTGCATAATTTTTTGCCCTCATGATGGCAGAAACACAGTTCTCACCATATCTTTGATTTTCATTCTTGCTTTTTCTCAGTAATAGTAGATTTGATTTTTCTAAGTTGTGAAAATGTTTATTTTTTAAAAGCTGAAGAACATACTACAGTCGTTTCCTGCTGAGAGAGTAGAGCAAGCCATCTGTAGGACCAGAACATTGTTTGAAACTGTTCTTGCTCTAAGACAAGCCTCCAAGCACTTGAAAAATCCCTCTGAGTATTTTGATTCCAAATGCTGTGGGTGGCCTTGTTCCTTTTTGAGATTTGTCTCCTCTTTTCTGAGCAGTCAGCCTGTGATCTTATGCTGCACTCTGAGAATATTAGATCTCTGATAGTTTATAGACAGGAAGAGATTAAAGTCAAGGGAAGCGTCCAGCAAGGAAATTGACTGGATGTCAGTGAAAGGTAGTGGGTTGGGTGGGTTGGTGGTAAGTGGATCAGCAGGCTTGTGTGTAAGTACGTGGGGCTACTAGCGCAGTGCGGCAAACTTATGGTTGGGCTAATGCCCAGTTGATTTTCCCCACAGGAAAGAATCTGATAACAAGAGAGGTGGCAAGTTTGATACAAATCCAAGGTAGAAAATGAAAGGATTTCTATAGAATGATGAACTGCCTTAGAAGTTCTGACCTACTAAAGTGTGGTATACTCATACATGTAGGAAGTGGTCTGAACTGAGACTAAAGTTGATGCTGGTCTGTCTGGGATGTTTGTATAATGTTAGGCATCTGTTTCACTTGCATGGAGAATAAGATATTTGAGAAGACTATTGGGAAAGAATGGAGACAAAATATACAGAGAAGGGGAAAGAGGAACTGCAGAATGTTCTCTGCCTAACGTGCTGTCATGGGTGGTACAAGTTGCAACGTGAGAGGGACAGCAGGTAGAATCTGTAGGGTCTCTATTTTTGAGCTACTTTGTGGTAGCCAGTTGCACAAGTGGTTCTGCTGAGTTTCCTAAGTGACAAAGAGTGACACAGTGGGATTTAGACAAGTAATCTGTCTGTGTTTTCAAGGAGGTCTCTAAACACTCAAGTGCCCGAATCTATTAGAGCAGCCTTGTCACTTAACATGTGTCTTCACAGCAATAGCAATAGTGAAGTACACTCAAAAAATTTCACAGGCCAGCAGAAAAAAACCCTAGAAGCTTGAAGGAGGGCACAGTGCTACTGCATGACGGCTACCACATGCGGACCAAGGGTACTTTTCAGGTGCCCTCCGTGGACTCCTAGGAATACTTTGCAGTCAGGGTGGAGATTTTGTTTCAAGTTTTTATAGGAAAGAGCTTGTGAAGTTAATGTGATCTGTTTGGGAAGTGAAAAAATATTAGGTTATGTTTGTTACTTAGGGTAATATCCACTATTCAAATTTTCTTCAAAGTATAGACCATTTCTACCAATCTAACACAAATGGCAGGTCTATTAGGATAAATAATACAAATTAAGTTGTCCCTATGCTGTTGTCTGTGTCTATGAGTTTTTGTGTTTGTTCATTCATTGCTTTCAGTTTTATATCCCATATATGAGTGAAATCACATGTTTTTTTGACTTTTCTGTCAGAGAGAAGGGTGGTGGTGAGAAATAAAGGGTAAAGGGGATTAAATATGTGATGACAGAAGATTTGACTTTGGGTGGGTACACAACATACGGATGATATATCATAACTGTGCACTTGAAACCTTTATAATTTTATTAACCAATATAACCCCAATAAATTTCATTTTAAAAAGTTGTCCCTACCCGGCTGGCATAGCTCAGTGGATTGAGCGTGGGCCTGTGAAGCAAAGGGTCACTGGTTCGATTCCCAGTCAGGGCATATGCCTCGGTTGCAGGCCAGGTCCCCAGAGGGGGACACATGAGAGGCAATCACACATTGATGTTTCTTCCCACTCTTTCTCCTTCCCTTACCCTCTCTCTAAAAATAAATAAATAAAATATTTTTAAAAGTTGTCCCCAATTATCAGGTATTTGTGTCAATATTGATAGTGCCTTCTTAGTTCATCTTACAGGTTTTTTTTTATGTCTTGAAATAACTGGTTTAACCTCAAAATTTGTGTTCTTACAAATGGCAGCAATAATAGATCTGACAAGACCTTATAAGAATCTAGAATTACATATCCATATGCATGTACAGGGAGCAGTAGAAACTTTGAGCAAATTGTATAATATTCATTGATTGATCTCCAAGTTTTTGTTCTCAGTTTGTAGTCTGTATTATGCTCCTGGTTTCAGAGTCAGTCAAGTAAATCTTATAGAAAAATAGTCATAAAAGGGGAGAAGAAAAACAGTATTTCAAATACTTCCATGGGAGTATGTTGGGCTGTCTAAGGAAATGAGAGAATACATGGATAAGGGACATGGTAGAGTATAGCCTGATGCTCCAACCACATCAATTAGGAAAGTTATGGTTAGGAAAATTATGAACTCATGTGGCAGGTAGACTTATGGAAAGAGAATGTCTCAGGAAAGAATACAGAGCCACCAACAAATCTGGAAGATGAAATCTACAAACCAGTGTATTTATCAAGGTTAATCCCAGTATAAATTAATTAGTCAGTTGATTGTAAATTTTGTTTCTTTTGTCACAAATATAGAATACATTATCACATCAATGTGGTATTAAATTTAAGAAGACTGCATCTAATAACTTGAAAAACATTCAGAGAAAATATGTATTGACTAGAACAAAGCAAGACTAGTTCTATTTTGGTAATTAAAACAATTAAAAAAATTAAAAAAGACAGAAGGGGAACAAATGTCTTTACAAAGCTTGATGCACAGAACTTTACAGTGCACATTTCACAAAAATTAGAAACCAGTAGATGTATTTAAGAATGCAGAGAAGAATTAGAATTGAAAATAGAAAATCATGTAGAGAGCAGTGTTGCTAGGTAATTTGCTGTGGTTAATGACGACAAGTTAAAACATGAAAGGTTTGTTTAGATAATATGCATTAGAGTTACTACTTCATTAAATGAAATTAGACATCCCAAGAATCAAACTATATTTCTCCCTATAGCAAACACACATATTTTATCTAGTCTTTTAAAGGTCTTTTAAAATTTTTTGAAGTGTAGCTGAGAAAGAGGGAATTTATTGAAAGTCTCCTTTTACTTGGATTTTCTGAATATGGAATTACTCTTCTTTTTTATGAAATCTGGGAATTATAACATATAAAATGGCTTAGGTAAGTAGATGAAATTTTCCCTTCAAATTATGAAAATGCTATCATATTTGTGAGGGGAGAACCTTGTTTTGAGGGATTGAAAAGGTAACCAACTGTAATGGGTGTGACTTACAAAGAAAAGGATTTCATAAAGTACTATATTTCACAAAAATGTAGTTTTTGTTTGCTTTTTATAAAATAATGTTTTCTGTTTTTATAAACATGATATATACTTATTATTAAATGGGAAGTCAGAAGAAACAAGTTGAAAAAGAAACAAATAGCTCTTTTTCAAAAAATGCTTAATCGTTAAGTGTCACGTTTTTCCCTTTCTCTTTCTTTCCTTTTCTCTCATTTTTAAAGATTTATTTGTTTATTTTAAAATGTTTAAAATAGAGAGAGGGCAAGGAAGGAAGAGAGAAGGGGAGAGAAACATCAGTGAGCAAGAGAATCATTGGATCACTTTCCTCTCACACGTCATGTCCCCACCTGGGGACCTGACCCACAACCCAGGCATGTGCCTTGACAGAGTGGAGCCATCAACCTGTTGGTTTGCAGGACAATGCCTAACTCATCAAGTCACACCAATCACAGCTAACTCTGTTTCTCATTATCTTGTTCAGTAGTGTCCTAGTAAACCAGTTCCCAAATAAATAAGCAAGCACATAGATGAAAAGATTTATTTTGTAGTGTTTTCCAATTTTGTGGTAGAAATAGTCCCAGCATTTACCAATTTCTAGCTCTGAATAGTTTAATATCCAGCTCACAGAATTCTTAAAATTATACAACTAGCTCATATGAACTGGTTCAGTCCAACTCCAGCATACCCCCTGTGTATATAGACACTTTGCTGAACATTAATTCAAAAACTACAAAATACTTTTATACAAATAAAAAGTGGGTAGATATATTAATTAATAAATAAAATTAAAATAATTTGATGAGTATCATTTATTTTAGCTTATTATAAAAAGACAGAAATGAAGGAATTAGTAAATTTCAGTTTGCTATTTATTCATTATAGAAGAAATGGTGTCTGAAATTAACATTTTAAATTAAGGAAAGAGATTATTAAAATCATTAAGGATTTAAAGTAGTAATTTAAAAAGTTTTATCCAAATTATGAAGCAAAACAAACTGCTTTACTGAAATGAAAAAAGTTTTTAAAATTCTTAATTTTCTTCCGAATTCTGATGCTAAGATTTTTGTGAGGTCAAGGTTTACAACACTTGATTCTTCAGTTATTATTCTTAACTTATTAAATCTTGTTGCTATAATTATATGACATCTATGATCATTAACAATAATTTTATCATAATTTCTTCATTCTAAATGTTTTAAAATTTTATTTTAATTTAGGTTTTTAAAGAAGATATGATGTATGATTAATTTTATACTTGAATGATATTTTAGAGACTAATATTTATCTTCATATTTAATTTTGCTAGAATCTTGTAGGCAATGTATATGTGATATTTTACCATTGACAATTTCTACAAAACATAAATATTGAAATTGAAGAAAAGTTTAATTTTTGTTTTTTTTATGACACAGGAAAATTTCTGGCTCAAAAAGCAACCCACAAAAAAAGGGGAGGGTATGTCTCTATCCTTTAAAATTTGGCTGATACTCCAACTCATTAATATGCTTGGTAGATAACATTCTAGACAGCCCTACTCATTAATATAGCATAAAGGATGTGTTTAACGTTTCCCTTGGTACTTCCATAGTCTATTTCAATATGTAAAAAAAATAAAAAATAAAAATTTCAGCATTTTTGTCATTCCACTTCTTAGTACCTCTGGTGGTGCTGGTGTGTGTGTGTGTGTGTTGCTCATGGGGCATGAGAATGAGTGCAGGTAAATGACTTACCGCACCAGAATCTTCTTCTTTCTTTCTTCTTCCTTCTTCACTTTTCAAAGTGCTTAAGGATTCTCCTCTTTCAAGCTTGTCTGTTACGGTTAATTTTTGGATGATTTCAAAACTATTTTGTTCAACCATTTTAAAAAATATTTCAAACAAACAAACAAACAAACAAACAAACAAAAAAAAACTGTCCTCCTATATAATCAGATGGCAAAGAAGGATGGGTATGTATATTGCATATATCTTTGTTATGCATATACTCTGCTGTGTCATTGGACTTCTCTTAGAAAACCCAAGTTTAAGATGAAATTGTTGACAATATCAAGATGATGATAGTGTAACATTAAACTTTGTGTGTGGCCCTTCTGCTCAGAGAGCCCTGTGCAACTGCACTCGTTATTCATGAGGCTATGCCTTTAGTTACCTTCAGAGGATGAGAATATAGGGAAGGTAAATATTGATAGACTTTGAGTAATGAATTAATAATTTTCCGTTAGAGAATCATAATGATAGAAGAGGCCTTCCAAATTACTTAATTCAATGTAGATATTGATGAAGCAGCAAAACAATGACTAAATTCTACTGATCCTGACTACTAGAGTAATTCATACAAATCTCCTGCTCCCCAATCTCCCCTTGTCTCACTCAGAACCTTGGGGTACTTCTTGTGAAGGGTGGGTCTGGGTGAAGTTCTGTGTGGTTCACCACAACAGCCTTACAAGCAGAAAGAAACCATGGAACTTAAGGAGAGACACTTTGAAGTTGTGATTACTATAGAGCAGGGTAACACTCAAATGTGTTTACTTCATGTCAAATCTGCTATTGCTGTAGAATTTTTTCTTCTGGGGTTTTATTCTAACTCTAATTCATTATGAAGGAAAACAGGCCACCCGGAACCCGCCGACCACCGGACCCAAAAAAAAAAAAAAAAAAAAAAAATAACTAGCAAATTACCCAAAGAGCTAAATTGAATTTGTATGATAAAGAAACATGACATCAACATTAATAGTTGAACATAACAGAAAAGAGTAGAATAAACATAGCTGAAGAGGGGTCATTAATTTCAGGCAACTGTAGAATCATACTCGGAGTTGTATAAAGACATAAAATGTGAAAGAGAAACTGAAATATATTGAGTTTCTATAGAGAAGACACATAACATTTGATAGGAATTCTAGAAAATAAGAAAATAAATAGCAGGGAGAAGGAGAGAGAATTAACATTCAAAGATAAAATTGTTATTACCAGAAATGGAAAAAGAAAATATATTTTTGTCTTAGAAAACCACAACATTCCACTTCAAAGCAATACAAAAATTCATATTTGGTCAGTTTATGGAAAAATTATGTGGTGTCAGAGAAAAAGGGAAATATAATTAGCAAGAAGAAAAAGATTACCTAGATAGGATTAAATTATATGGTTGACAATTGTATTATGAACAAAATAGATGCTAATAAGAATATCTTCAACTTAGATTTTAATTAGAGAAATTTAAATTAGGAATACTAAGAGTCAAGTTTCAAGTGAAAAAAAATATTACTGAACAAATGTCAATAGGGGTTTTATTGAATATAGAAAAATGTGTTCTAGAAAGCAATGCTGAAATAAGGAATGAGTTAACATTTAGTAAGTCTAAGAAAGACTTGACTTTAACAAAAGTTAATGACTAAATTAGGGATGATTTAAACATCATGAAATAAAATATTGAAGGAGCCTATGTTAAATAAAATTTCTAAGACCTATATAATCTTCAGTGGCAGGATAAATTTTTTGATTGATTCAGATTTTTAGTCAGATTCTCCTGTTCAAATATTAAGGATATCTACAAAAAATATAAGAAGATGAGAAAGGAGAAGGAAAAGTGAATTAGCAAAACTTTTATATGATTATAAAAGGTCCAAGAAGGTAAAGTAAAGATGCAAATAAAAGTATTTAAATTGAATACAAACTGAAATGGTAGAAATGCATCCAAATATAACGGGAATCAAAAATGTTAATATTGGAATTGCTGGGTCAAAAGGCGGGTTGATTTTTATTTTTCTGAGAAAATTCCATACTGTTTTCCATAATGGCTGTACCCGTCTGCAATCCCACCAACAGTGAACTAAGGACCCCTTTTCCCCACAACCTCTCCAACATTTGTTGTTTGTTGCTTTGTTTATGATAGCCATCCTGACCGGTGTAAAGTGGTATCTCACAGCAATTCCACTGCTAGGATTATATCCTAAGAATCCTAAAACATCAATTTCACAGAACCTATGCACCACAATGTTCATAGTAGCACAATTTACATTAGCCAAGAGTTGGAAACAACCTAGGTGCCCATCAGTAAATGAATGGATCAAAAAATTGTGGTACATATACACAATGGAATTCTATGCAGCAGAGAGAAAGAAGGAGCTACTACCCTTTGCAACAACATAGATGGGACTGGAAAGCATTATGCTGAGTGAAAGAGGCCAGGTTTTGAAAGACAAATACCATATGATCTCACCTTTAACAGGAAGCTAAACAAGAGAACAAACAAGCAAGCAGAATAAAAACAAAGACACTGAAATAGAGAAGAAGGGGACAGTGACCAGAGGGGAGAGGGAAGGGAATTTAAGGGAAAAAAAAGGGAGGGATTTGGAGGAACAAATAGGAAGGACACAGGGATGAGAACTAAGGGGGGTAGAAATGGGAGGGAGGTGGGGAGCATGGGGTGGGGGGTGGGCTGGGATGGGAGAAATAGACAAAAAACTGTATTTGAAAAATAACTAAATAAAATAAAAAATAAAATATACTTTAAAAATAAAAACAAAAATGTTAATATTGTCTACATTTACCTGATAAAAGCAATTAATTTTTACATTGAATAAGAAAATATAGTTATTAAGTAGGCATAACTGAAACACAAAACATGAAACATCACATGCTTAATAGATATATCACAAACATAACAACAAAACTAAGAACATTAACCACTTGATATGCCAGAGACATTGATATGCCAGAGAAACATTGACCAGTTGCACACCCCCAGCCCTTTACAGAAAGTTAGGTGATCGTGACATTCTTTCTTCAGGAGAAACACCTAGGAGACTTCCAAGAAGACATCAGGCTAGAGATGGATTTATTTAAAAAACCTCAACCTTATAAAACATTTTAAGTGAAACTTTTACTACATTAACAATAACCAAACTCTTTGTAGGATAATGGTGCAAATAGATAAAAGATAAGTCAGAGGTTTAAATGAGGTATGTATAATGCTCATAACTGACAAAAGATTTATACCCATAACATGTATAGAATACCTTTGTCATCAATAAATAGTAAAGAATGGGAAAGAAAAGTGGGTAAATGACATGAAGAGCTTTCAAATAAATAGATGGTCAATAAATATATGAAGAATTGTCCATCCTCACTAATACATAGAGAAATGTATGTTAAACAAATCACTATTGACCATCATCAGACTGACCCCCAAATTAAAACTCCAATATATAGACATTTTGACAACAAGAATGTGGAAATGGGGACACTCATGCCCTCTTGAGACGAGGAGAAATTGCTACAGTTTGAAGAGCAACTCATTAATATACATGAGATTGGTTGAACATACATTAGATTGAATACATTCTGAACCTACAATTCTAAGATTATTTAACCTAAAAATAACTATGTCAGAGGTCTCAAGAGTAACATGCTTAAAACCATTTTTTTTAAGCACTCTCAGCAGTAGCAAAGTAAAGAAATGGAAGGAAATGGATATTAAAAGAGTAATGGATATACATATAATTATAATACTTAAAATTAATGACATAATACCTAAATATCCAAAAACATTAAAAATTAAAACAAACTATTGAGGAAAAAACCAAGATATAATGGCATTCATGATGCTCCGTGAGCACGGAATTTTGTTGGATGCACAACTCACGGAAGTTCAGTGAGAGTCAGAGTAAACACTGGGTGAGATTTCACATCTACACCTTTGCAAAGATGAGTTCTGACTGCCCCAAAGGGTCACACTTTACATTCAAATTAGCAGTGCATCCAAACACAAAAGAAGGCAAGGTATCCTGAGTTACGTAGATAATGAGGAAATCCCATCATATAGTCTCTTGAACGCATGTTATTTCTGTATTAGCTGAACACTTAATAGGAACCGATGACATAAAAGGAGAGGGAAAGTTAGGACCACCCATATTCCCTCCTCTTTTCTTAAAATTTATCTATTTTTAGCAAGAAGGAAAGGGAGAGAGAGAGAGGGTGAGAAACATTGATATGCCAGAGAAACATTGACCAGTTGGCTCTTGCACACCCCCAACAGGGGACCTGATCAGCCACCTTTGGTTTGGGAGATGATGACCAGACCATTGAGCCACACCAGTCAGGACTTCCTCTTCCTTTCAGCTCCTCCTTACTTATCAACAAGTGGAGAACATTGGTAGAAAGCATGTGCATTGAGAAGTGAAATGAAAAAAAATGAGTTAGTTTTGTGCAATTTTCAGTATTCTATAAATATTAAAAATATATGTATAAACTATGAAATATAAACGGTATACTTTTGGTGAATCCTCATGTGAGTCAAACACTTATATTCACACTTAAAACTGACAATAGATGAGTTAAAGATGACCAGTAAAATGTACTAATAAATTTTTATGCTGACTTTTTAAAGAACGACATCAAATAGCCAATAAAAAATGACAAATAAACTGGAATAGACTGACCAGAGGGGAGAGGGAAGAGGGACAATGGAGGAAAGAAGAGGAAGGGACTGGTCGAAGAACATGAGTGAATGGCCCATAGACATGGACAACAGTGTGGGAGTTGACTGTGGGAGTGGGGCTGGGATGTGCAGAAGAGGGCAAAGGGGAAATATTGCAACAACTGTAATAGAATAACAATTAAAAATAAACTAACTAAATAAATAATGAAAAGTAATAAAGACCATCAGACAAAGGAAAACATTATATTTTAAGACTTTTAATAAAATAGTTTTTCCACTTTTTGAATAAGAAGCCAAAAATTTTTTTAAGATTTTATTTATTTAAGAGAAAGAGGAAGGGAAGGAGAAAGGGGGAGATATATCAATGTGTGGTTGCCTCTCATGCACCTCCTGCTGGGGAATGGCCCACAGCCCATGCATATGCATGACTGGGAATTGAACTGATGACCTTTTGGTTCTCAGCCCATGCTCAATCCACTGAGCTACACCAGCCAGGGCAGGAGCAACATGATTTTATTTTGTACTGACTTCTGCCAGTTATTTAGATGACCCTCATATTCAGTGAATAGATTGAGCTACACAAAAAGTTAACACTAATGCAGCAGCAGCTTTTAAATATTACTCCATGATACTGCTAGAGCCTCTCAGTTTGCTCACATATCACTGACTGCTTTCTTTCAGTGCTTCAGAGAAGAATAACAGGCTAGACCAGGCCCCTATGCCCAAGTTGGCCAGCCTTCGTGATTAAAAATTGAGCTCAGTGAGGCAAGTTTTGATTTTGTTGTATTCCACTCTAACAACATCCTTATCATCCATGAGCACGTTAAAGTCCTTTAAATATTAGCATTAATTATGGAAAATGGTAGGAAATATTTTTAGGCAATTTAACCTCTCTAATAACATCTCCACGATGTCTTTTGATATTTAAGTTTTTGGCTACTAGCTGTTGATTAGCTTACATAATACTGGTGACTTTTTAAGAAAGAAATGAGATAGGTCACCTCAAATAAGTGTCTTTTCTTAAGAAAGAAATGTCGAAGAGGCCCTATCAAACCATGTTTTTAAGTTACAATTATTGTCCACATTTAAAAAAATTTTTTAAAGAATAGTTACGTAAATTTTAAAATCTCACAAAATATTGTTATTCTCTGTCTACCCCAAACTAATATTTATCCCCCTCCAAACATCCTGAATCAAAGAACTTTTGAATTGTACTTATTTTGTATTAAGTGTTTAGCATTTGGAAAAGGACCGTCTGCTCATTTTTACCTAGAACCTTCAAGTTCATATATGAATCATGAATAGGTAAAGTCAGTTCTCCAAAGTGAAAATGGATTTCTTGTTTTCAAAAAAGTTGACTCAGAGGACTTCTTGTGCATAAATTTACTATATTAAATCCATGATTAAATTACATTCCAATATAAAAAACATAATGAAACAGTATTTTTGAAATTACTTAAAGGTCTGTTAATTTTCAAAATTCCATGTTCCCAATAGTTCCAAGTTTAATTAAGTTTACTGGCATCTTCATGGAGAGACTGAATATTTATACATCAAGGTGTGCCTCTAACAAAAGTTACCTGAAAGCAGATCTGGCTTCCTGCTACTACAAAAGGCAATACTCAAGAGGCAGGTGTGATGTAAAGGAAAGTGGTTTATTTGCAGATGCTGGCTGTCTGGAAGATGGGGGACTCACATCTCAGAGCCCATATTCTGGAAGATGGGAAACCCATGTCACAAAGCCATCTACTGGGAAGATGGGAGACACATGTCACAAAGACCATCTATCCTCTCAGTGGAGATAGGATTTTTATAAGGAGGGAGAGGGGAACAAGAGAGGGGGTGGTAAAGTTGTCTACATGCAGACGAGCACAGTCCATTCTGATAAGGCAGGTGGTGGTCTGGTGTGTGTCATCTTGGTTCAGCGATCTGGCTTTATGTCATCCTGGTTTCATGGTCGAAGGGCAGCAAATCTCCCGCAGCTGGAATGCCTGCAGGTTGGAGCCTGTATCTTTTGAAACTAGTTCCCAAGATTCTTAATACACACATGCTTTTCATATATAAGCCACATATTAGTCAGAGTCAGCACTCACAGAAACAATGTCAAAAGAATGGTGACGTGGGTTACAATTTTCCACTGTTACAATTTTCTAATGTTACAAAAGTATTAATAATGATAACAGTATGGTTGGTAATAGTATGTTAGCTAAAAATATCTTAAAAACAATGATATTTTACATAGATTTTTTGAAATATTTTTTAAAAATATTAAAAAAATAGAATGCATTGAACAAGATCTTTTCTCAATTTCATTCATTATTTTAAAAAAGAATGTAATTGTTTGATATATATATATACATATACATGAATATATACACACATGCACACATTTATGTTGATTTTTTAGTCAGTCTTAAGTTGGGAGCTGAAGGATGAATCTAAACATTATAAAATATATTAGTTTATACATTGGACTACAGCCTAGAATAATTTAATTTAAAAAACACCACCTTCTGCATCACTTCACATAGTAAAATAAGTTTACCCACAGTTTTATATCTACAATAATATACAAAGTTTGGGTACATTTATTGAAACACACTTGAGAGAGCAAAAAATGTACAAACTACATATCTATCAATGGAGGCTAGTTTCTGGTAGATATATTAGAAAAATCTTCTTTCTGAGAATTCCACAAAAATCTTCACCTCAGGCCTGTTTTTATGTTAATCATGAAATAATTTGTTAGCCAATCATTTTTATCAGAGAAATTCCATGGGCTACTTTTAAATCATAAAATATCTGAATTAATATTTACCCACTTGTGAGCAATAGGATGATTCTGAATGAACTGGAAAAATAAGAGACTGCCCTACTGCTGGGACTGGAAGTGATATGCCCACATTCCCACAAATTGGCAATGAGAAAAGGCAATGATATATTCCACTATATTCACTCTGATGTTGTTATTCGGTTCAGACATTCAGTAAAAATTGCTATACATATGAAACATTAAATCGCCCATGCACACAAACACACATACTGCGAATGAAACAAAACTCTGAGAACCACAATCCCTGTTTAAACCTGTAGCTGGTTCTCTATGAATGAGTATAATGGGTGAATTCATGCCTTCAATGTACAATTTCTTTACAATCTGATTTAAATCTCTCTAACAGTTAAGAGATTAATGACATAAGACTTCTCATCATGAGTAATGTCTTTGAAATGTCATACTCTATCACGACTTCTTTCATGAAATGTCATACTCTTTCAGGTTTGTGCATGTGTCCTTCTCTAGGTTTTAAAGTCCATTCTAAAGTCATTCTATTTCTGAAACATTTCTATTTATTACTCCAAACTCATAGCATCTGTCTGAACTTGTTCATCCAGTCAAAAGCATCTAGTCAAAAGCATAATTTCCAGTGAGTCTATATAGAATTGCAAATATGTTCACTCTTATACATGCCAAGTTTTAGTGTAGATTTTTGTTTTTATGTATGTCTTTTTGATTATTTTTATTTATATTTTTATTGTTGACTAATACAGTCCCCCTTCCCCCCCTTTGCCTACCTCCACCCATCCCCCAGCACCCTTCTCTCTGGCTAACACCACACCGTTGTCTGTGTCTATGGGTTATGGATTTATGTTCTTTGGCTAATCCCTTCACCTTTTTAAAGCCAGTCTCCATCTACCCCCTCCCCTCTTCAGCTGTCAGTCTGTTCTACGTGTCCATGCCTCTGTTTCTGTCTTGATTATGGTTCATGTTGTTCATTACATTGCATATATAAATGATATCATATGATATTTGTCTTTTTCTGACTGGCTTGTTTTCACATAGCATAATAAAATCCATGTCCATTCATACTGTCACAAAAGGTAAGATTTCCTTCTTTTTCGTGGCCGTGTAGTAGTATTAAGTTCTGTAAAGGTACCAAAGCTTTTTTTATCTACTTATCTATCTATTGATGGACACTTAGGTTGTTTCATATCATGGTTATTATAAATAATGCTGCTATTAACATGGGGTGCATATATTCTTTTGCATAGGTATTTTGAGATTCTTAGGATATATTCCCAGAAGTGGGATTGCTGGGTCAAAAGGTAGATTAATTTTTAATTTTGGGGGGACACTCCATAATGTTTTCCTCATTGGCTACATTAGTCAGCATTCCCAGCAACACTGAACGAGAGGTCCCTTTTCTCTACATCCTGCCAGCTCTTGTTTGATGTGCCAATGGTAGCCATTTTGGTGGGTGTGAAGTAGCATTTCATTGTGGTTTTAATTAGACATCAGGCATCTTTCTGATGTCTAGTAACTTTGAGCATTTTTTCATGTCTATGGGCCATTTGTGTTTCTTCCTTGGAGAAGTGTCTACTCAGGTCCTTTGCCCATTTTTTAAATGGGATTATTTGTTTTGCTGGTGTTAAGTTGTATAGATTCTTTACAAATTTTGGATATTAAAACCTTGTGTAATTTATCATTGGAAAATATGCTGTGCCATTCAGTTGGTTCCTTTTGTATTCTGATGTTGGTTTCTTTAGCTGTGCAGAGGCTTTTTAGTTTTAGTTCAAAATAGCCCTATTTGTTTATTTTTCCTTCATTTCCCTTGCCTTAGTAGTCATATTGGCAAGAATATTACAGCAAAAGATGTCTGAGATTTTACTGCCTATGTTTTCCTCTAGGATTTTTATGGTTTCACAACTTATATTCAAGTCTTTTATCCATTTTGAATTTAGTCATGTGTGTGATGTAAGTTGGTGGTCTAGCTTCATTTTTTGTGTGTGTATGTGTACCTGTCCAATTTTCCCAATGCTATTTATTGAAGAGACTGTCTTTCCTCCATCCTATGCTCTTGCTTCCTTTGTCAAATATTAATTGACAGTCTCAGTGTGGGCTAATTTCTGGGCTCTCTGTTCTGTTCCATTGATCTATATGACTATTTTATGCCAATACCAGGCTGTTTTAATTAAAACGTGGCCTTGTAGTTTAGTTAGGTATCAGGTATTGTGATCCTTCCAACTTTGTTCTTCTCTTTCAACATTGCTGAGGCTATTTGAGTTCTTTTGTGGTTCCATATAAATTTTTGAAATATTTGTTCTAGATCTGTGAAATATGCCATTGTTATTTTAATAGAAATTGAGTTGAATATATTGATTTCTTTGTGTATTATGTAGACTTTAATGATGTTAATCTTTGCAATCCATGAACATAGTGTATGCTTCCATTTATTTATATATTCTTCAATTTCTTTTACAATGTGGTATAGTTTTCCAAGTATAAGTCTTTTAACTCCTTGGTCAAATTTGTTTCTAGGTACCTTTTTTTTTATTATACTGTAGCTTTTAGAAATTATTTTATCACTAGTGCTCATCATAGTTTCAGACCAATAGATAGTGAAAACGTTTTTGTAAACTAAACAAAAAAAAATAAACATATTGTATTTCAGAATAATAGTTTCACCTCCTCACTATTTGAATAACACGAATAGTCTTCCAAAGTGTGAAATCGTTATATAGAAATTCAAGTGAGGAACTTACATAGCAAATAATAAATCCTACATTTTACCACTTGGGTAAAAATTAAAATAAAATTCCAATAGTCATATTTTCTGCATATTATGTTATTTAAACCATTATAATTTATAGAATTATTATTAGTGATTAAGTTCACTTAAAGGATTAACCTTAATGCTTGAATTACTGCATGTATCTCTATTTCAGAGATTTTAATAATCTCTAAAAATTTAAACATTCCAATGTCCTATTTCATAATTCAAAATATCTCTTGAAACTTATCCTGATATAAGTAAGGCAGTATATGATTTTACTTGTTTATTTACATTGCTTGTAAGTCAAAAGAACTGGTTTGCATTAAATACATATCTACTGAATACATTCTATATCTCTAGCATTATATAAGGGACCATAATAGATATAGGAGTCAAAGTATAGAAGGAGTTAGTAACTTCTAACACTGACTAGACACACAATATTGTATGTTACTTTCACAAGAGTGATAGAATCAATAAATTATGTGAGAATTCAAAGAGGTGTTATGGGGACATTAGCAATTAAGGACATCAAATCCAGTGATCTGAGTTTATAATACATCTTTGGTTTCTGATTTAATAAAATTATCATCATAATTAGTTATTAGTGGAAAACTGAGATCACTCTTATGATTGCAATTTTGTTAATTATTCTAAATACATTGACTGAACCCTTCCAAAACAACTTAGAAAGGTTTATTAAACTGAATAAGGAAGGTGCAGTTATGTGAAGTGGCTTTGGCTAAGAAATGAGTGTAGGATCAGCCCCAGGACAGCAGGACTAAAAAACTAAGTATTGTAAAAGTTCAAGTTAAATTCGAAGTTGAATTAAGATATAGGATCTATATTTGGAGTTTAAAATTCAAACTAGGACATGGAAATATGTGTGTGAACCTAACTTTTAATTTCCATAATTAGTTTATAGGACAAGAGGACACATGAAGAGCTTTACCTAAGAATCTATCCATGTTAGAGACTCGGAGATTCTTATACAGCAGAAATAAGGAAAACAAATAGTGGATATATAGTAGTTCAATCATACTACATTGGTATTTAGTATTAAACACATAATTACAGAAAGGGAGGTACATGAATGGGGAAACAGGGCTGAAATAAAGCAGAGTGTCCCTTAATTTTAGCAGGTTGGGAAAGATAGGCAGAGCCTACATTATAGAGCGGGGGAGTGGCCATTTGGACAACTCATCTTAATTTGGGGGTATTTATTACTTCCATGTACCTGAGTCTGAGTTGCATAGCAGGATTAAGAGCCAGGGTTATAACTAATTTAATTTTGTAATTATTATAAGACAGGAGAATAAAAATTGAATTGACGTTGGGAAGAAACTAACACATTTTTCCACCAAACTATTCAAAGGTTTGTGAAGATGATTTGCTGGTATTCTTAAAGAATAATTACTAAGACATTCACTATGAATCATAAGAGATATTTGGAAGTTTGGCAGACTTTGCAAATCAATAAAGTTGTGTCTAATATATAGAATACATAATGCATTTGACAGCTCTTTGAGGCAAGTCATGAGCATAAAATTAATCTTCTTCTATAGCAATCCAGTGGAACCAATCAGAATATACAAAGTAGAAAGGATTTGAGTTAGGTGTAGATAGGAAATACTGACATTTTATAGGACATTAAATATTTATATAACTCTATGCATAAGATATGCCAAATTTTGTCTGCTTTTAACTTTCCCTTCTCTAGTTATTTCTGAGAATGCCTGCAGGTTGGGCAAGGCATCTGTCTATGCAGTACAGTGTGTGATCTTCCTGACTCATGGATGAAGGCTTACAATAAGTAATATCATCTATTACCAAAATAGTGCTTCCATTTATCTTATAAAATATTCAAACATTCAGTGAAAAGGGCACACCTGATATGAGATTAGGTTTTAATGGCCATTCTGTGCTCATTTCACACCAAAGCATCCCTATCCTTGGCCTGACACCTAAAAGCTGAACTAGTTAGAAAGATTCCAGATTCTCTACAATAGGGTGAGACATTTGTATGTGGTCTTAGGACCCACTTTCACCAAGGAGTCTCATAACAAAATTATTTGGTATGCTATTAACAGATCTGACTTCTGTGATGTTATATCTTTAGCAGAATTTTCATGAAATCAATCTGTCATACTGTGAAATACTCTCCTCTAAGGAGAGAGGAAATAAGAATAATATATTCAATCCGAACTATACATAAACTCTAAATGTAGAAAGAGAATTACTAATGAATATCACATATATTTCAATCAATTATAAGGGAAATAAGAATTTCTGGCCAAGATGGAGATATAGGTACACATGGCTCACCTTATACAATAACATCAAAAATTACAACTAAACTACAAAAAATATCCTTCAAAATTGTCAGAAAAATCAAGCCGTATGGAAGCTTGCAACCAAGGAATTAAAGAAGTCACATTCATCCAGACAGATGGGGGGGCAGAGGCATGGATGTGTGAAATGGGTGATCCCACACCCCTGTGTGGTAGATAAAGGTCAGGGGGGATACTTTGGGAGCAAGGGATACCAGCCCCACATCAGACCACCCAGCCCAGGGATCCAGTTCTATGAAGACAGGTCCCCATATCTTTTGGTTATAACAACCAATGGGGGTTGTAGCAGCAGAAGAAACTGCAGGATTCTCAGGAGTGTCTTCTTAAAGGGCCCACGACAGACTTAGGACTTACTCAGACTCACTCCCTCCGGACTTCAGCACCAAGGCAGAAGCTGGAAGGGCCCCAGTGGTGTACAGGGAGAAACTGAAGTGTCTTTCATTAGTGAAAGTGCTGGGGGAGCTCCCTCTTGGACAAAACTCCAGAGGTTAGGCAGTAGCTTTGTCCCTTTTCTAAGCCCCAACCCCCCCAGGCCACAGAGCAGCACCACCATTTTGGAGACTCCATCAACCTGGTTGACACAGGTCGTCTTGCCCAGGTGATTACCCGAGGCTCTGCCCTATCCCACTTACCAGTGTGCATTTTTACAAAAGGCCATACCACTAAGACAGGGAGTCAAAGCAGATCTACCTAATACATAGAAACAAACATAGGGAGGCTGACAAAATGACAAGACAAAGAAATATGGCCCCAATGAAAGAACAGAACTCCAGAAAAAAAACTAAACAAAATAGAGATAAACAATCTATCAGATGCAGAGTTCAAAACACTGGGTATTAGATTGCTGAAGGAACCACGGGGTAGGTACTTCAACAGCATAAAAAAGACCCAGGCAGGAATGAAAGTTACACTAAGTGACATAAAGAAAACTTTACAGGGAACCAACAGTGGAGTAGATGAAGTGATGAATCAAATCAATGACTTGGAAGAAAAATAACATTCAATCAGGAAAGCAAGAAGAAAAAGGAATCAGAAACAGCTAAGGAGCCTCTAGAACAACTTCAAACATACCAATATGTAAATCATAGGGTTTCCTGCAGGAGAAGAGGAAGAGCTAGAAATTGAAATGTTATTTGAAAGAATAATGAATAAAAACTTCCCTAATTTGGTGAAGGAAATAGACTTACAAATCCAGGAAGCACAGAGCATTCCAAACAAGATGGACACAAAGAGGACAACACAAAGATGCACCATAATTAAAATGCCAAAGCTTAAATAAAGATAAAGAGAGAATCTTAAAAGCAGCAAGAGAAAAGCAGATAGTTATCTACAAAGGAGTGCCCATAAAACTGTCAGCTGATTTCTCAACTGAAACTTTGCAGTCAAGAAGGGATGAAAAGAAGTATTCAAAGTGAGGAAAAGGACCTACAACTTAGATTCCCTATTCAGCAGAGCTATCCTTTAGAATGAGAGGGCAGATAAAGTTCATCTGCTATACAAGGTCAAGCTAAAGGAGTTCATCATCATGAAACAATTACTATGTGAAATATTAAAGGGACTTATTTAACAAAAGAAGATTAAACTATGAACATTAAAATAGGAATAAATTCTCAACTACCAAGAATTGAATCTAAAAAGTAAATTAAGCAGAACAGAAACAGAATCATAGATATGTAGATCATTTGGATGGTTACCAGTTGGGAGGGGGAAAGGGGAGAATGGGGGAAAATGTGCAGAGATTAAGAAGTACAAATTGGTAGGCACAGAATAGACAGGGGAATGTTAAGAACATAGGAAATGGAGTAGCCAAAGAACTTATATGCATAACCCACAGACATTAACTAATGGGGGATTACCAGAGGGAATGAGGGGTACCAAGTAGAGTTGGGTAAAGGGGGTAAAATTGGGACAACTGTAATAGTATAATCAACAAAATATATTAGAATATATAAAGAAAATAAAAGTTATGATTTACATGTGCTTTTAACAATTTAGTGAATCCAAAATTCATTTTTAACAAGCTAGATAGATCAGTTTCAGATTTTCATGGTGTATTTAAAATATTTTGTAGGCCTTTAATGGGTGGAATTGGCCCTGTTAATAAAACTGACAAAGTCTTCAATGATGTCTTATAAACTTATTATTGTTTACAGTGAAGCCAACTGAAGCCAACATTCTTAAAAGGATTTAAGTAGCTTATTTTTTGAAGGGTATCTGGGTTAGCACTGGCAACATTCAATGTCTCAATTGTATCTCATGAAAAGCATATCCTACCCTGAAGTTTGATTTTACAATTTATCTCCTTGGGACTGAAAATAAGATAGAAATTGTCAGAGACCTTAGCTGTAAGCATAATCATTTTTCAAAAATCTCAGGACTAGGTTTTCTGAAAAGAAATAGCATTATTGATAAAGTGATTTTAGAAAATGTTGGCTTAAATACAAAAAAGTATAAAGGTATCAGATTAGTGTTACCAGAATATCTCGATATAAAGTGGTAGTTTTAAGTTGACGTACTAACCTGTAATTATAAATTTTATGATAGCAGTGGGTAAGAATTATGTGATTTTGCATTATATAGTTTATGAGATATATATGGGTGCCAAACTGATAATGGGTGGTCTTGTAAAAATTAATTTCATGAGTCAACGTGGCTGAGCCATAGTGCCCAGATATGTGTATTCTGGATGTTCCTATGACAGTGCTATTGAATGAAATTGACGTTCAAATTGATAGACTTTGAGTAAAGTAGATTGGTCTCTGTAATATTTGTATGAGCCTCATTCAATTAACTGAAGGCTTGATTAGAGTGAAACATGATCCCCTCTAAACAAGAGGGAATTCTATCTTCTATCAGAAGACAGAAGAGCACCAGAAGGTTCTCTTCCTGGGTTTGCAGCCTGCTAGCCCATCTATAGATTTTGGATTTACCAATTTATATAATCATGTGAAAATACACATACAAATGAGGTCTAACTGGAAAAAGTACAGCCATTGTTAATATAATGAGAAGGGTTTGTTGGACATCAATGTAACCTGGCAGCCAAGGAAAGTGGTCAAGAATGCACATTCATGAACAATTCATTGACTTCACTGTAGTAGTTAGTGCGGGTGGTAGACGCCATTGAGTGAGCATGTGTACTGTGTGGCTATTGCATTAAAAATGACTGAGTGAGTAGAGCAACGAATCTGCATCAAGTTTTGCTTTAGGCTTGAACATTCCTCCACAGAAACTATTCCGATGATTCTGAAGGCCACAGCTATGGGTGACTGGTAACTGGTAGCCTATCACAACAACTTGCCCACTCAAGCATCGCATCTCATGCAGAATTTTTTGGTGAAACATCAAATTACCCAGGTGACTCAGCCTCCCTACAGCCTAGATTTGGCTCCCTGTGACTTCTGGCCTTTCCCCAAAACCAAAATCACTTTTGAAAGAGAAGAGACTTCAGGAAAATAAGATGGGGCAGCTAATGGTGTTTGGGAGAACTCTGTGAGGCCCAAGATGCCTTTGAGGGTGCTGAGGCATCATTTTCAAAGTACATCATTTCAAAGTACAGTGTTTCTTGTATCTTATATCTTGTTCAATAAATGTCTCCAATTTTCCTATTATATGGTTGGATACCTTCTGGACAGATCATATATATATATATATATATATATATACACATATTATAAATTATGCATATTACATTATATGTATATATGTATATATTATGCATTATTTACATTACATTTTTGTGTGTACATATATATACAGACACACACACATATATAAAATATACACACTCACATACCTCCTTTGAGTCTATTTGTCTAGAAAACTCACTAATATAAGTGAGTTCTAAGTGTAAGAATGGGTATGTTAAGTAGAAGAAGCAAGTGTTTGAAGGGTTTGAAACCATGTAAAATTGAGGTAAGCGTAACTCGATTTATCATAGTTTATTATGGCAATAATTTAAAATTATTTAAATAGCCAAGACTAAAAATTTGTCTTAATAAAATATGGTATTTTCATACATTTTAAACTGAGTTACAAACAGTCATGGAATGATGTTAGATTTACATTAATACTAGCCTCTGATTATGTATTTACTTATAATTGTATAGTAAGATAATTTAGTTCAAAAATTATTAGTCCTGTGTTTTTCTTTTGCAGGGATTATACATTACTGGTTTAAATGACTTTAAATAAAACCAAAGGAAAAGTTCTGTAAAACAACCCTTTATACACGAATGTCACTATCATATCTTATAATTGCTTGCTCTCTTTGCTTGTTTCTGGCTCAAGGATGTGAACATTATATTGTTTTGTCACAGTTTCCTTCCTACATTTCCAGAACTTTTGCAGGACATTTGTTCCTGTCCAAATTGTCTATGAGTGTATTTACTCTACACTAAACTGTTTTTGATATTTAGTCTTGTCCAAAGTGTCCAGGCTAGAAAACTAACTGCTTTCACAGTAAGACTTCCTTTCAGACTCACCTTGCTATGCCTGACAACCCAGAGATATTATTACACTATCATAAACTCCACTAAGTCACAATCATTTTCCTGCCTATCAGGTTTTATCTTAGCATCACCCCAACTAGGCCCTAAACTCCTACAAACAATCTCTTCTAAATATTTTTCTTACATCCTGCTGTAAGTCAACTCTACTTAGATTTGTATTTCTGGTGTTTGGGGAAAGTATATATCTGAAAACCCCCTATCAGCCTGACCCCAAGATCCGTGTGGGCTAGAACAAAAATTCAAATGGAAGCTCATATGTCATTTGTCTCAGAAGTTAAATGTTGTGACTGGAGCCACATTTATTCCTCACCCACATTCTCCTTGAGCATCCCTCAGGCTATTCCCCGGAATTGCTGGTCTGACTAGAGACTGAGGCATACTGTCTCCCCAGAACATCATGCAGCCAACCTACCTGGGTGGCAGCAGAGATCTAGGGGAGGCTAGAAACTAAGCTTGCTCCATGACTCCAGGGTTTTAACCAGGTCTTTCAGAAAACTAGGCTGTGGATTAACCTAGATAGCTACCTAGTAATCCAGAGCAAGCAGGCTCCTGACTCCACATTTTACCTTAATGACTCACTTTCTAGGCATCTTTAAGCACTTTGAAAATCTCACCTGAGTCGAAGAACACAAGAGCACTGTTATCTCAAGAAGCTGGTCTGTCTATACTTCCCTGCCGATTGATTTGGAGCACATGACTGTCAACAAAAGCAATTCTTCCTCTGGTTTCCCAGTGGGGAATAAACCTTGTTTAGCTACGTCGGTTAGCAAAGAATCCTAATTCCATTCCGTTCAGAGTGGTATGCTCCGCAGATGAGCCACATCTGCCTTCCCTAGGAGCTTGGTAAAAATGTGGAATTTCAGGTCAGATTTAATAAATCGGTATTTCTATTTTAAGAAGATTCCTAAGTGTTATGTACACACACTCAAGTTTCAGAAACTGCTCTAGGGTAAATTGCCTCCCAATGGAAAGGCCTGCCTAGCTGGAGTCTCAAGTGCAGTACCCCTCCCCCATCCCTTCCCCCACTTATCAGATTGCAAAACCCACAAATTGTTTTACTCATAACAAAGAATCTATAAAGTAGCCAAATCCAGGGTATAATTCCTGGTACGTGTTATACGTTAAAAAGTTTCCCTCTGTTTGGTAGGCCGGTATGTTTTTAAGTCCTGGGGCAGAGCGCCAAGGTCAGGATTTTCAGGGAAGAATGTTACCATGTATTTTGTAATGTAGGTAAAGGACTATCGTGAACTTCTTTTTAGGCAGTTTTGTCTCAGTAAAAGAGTATGTACTGGGCCTGAGATGATAAGAAACGAAGCAGTATTCATCCACCAACACGGCAGGGAATGTAAATAGGTCAAGTATTCCAATAATCACATTAATTTTGATTAATCCCATTGTAATAATCAGTTTGGGCTTCCATACCAAATATTATAGACGCGAAGGTTTAAAAAGTAGAACTTTATTTTCTCACAATTCCGGAGGCTACAGTTCCAAGATTAGGGTGCGCACGGTTGGTGAGAGCTCCCTCCTCCACTTGCAGACAGCTGCCTTCTCTTTGCTTTCTCATATGGCCTTTGCTGAGGTGCAGGCACAAGCAGAGGGAGAGAGAGGTTTAGGACCGCAGTCAGAATGGCCTCGTTTTACCTTAATCACCTCCTAAGTAGCTTTATCTGGGATATAGTCACACCCGCACGTAAGGGCTTCAAATTCACACTGAAGTTTGGGGTGGGGAGCCCAAGATTCAATCCATAACACCAATGAAGTTACTCATAAAATTCAGAATCTCTATTTAGTTATACAACCATATTGGGAAATCAAATTAAATTTTTAAGATTTACCTCAAAAATAATTTGATAAAATATGGCTCCATATTTCCTCCTGAGTATGATAAATAAAACAATTTGGCCTTAAACAAGCTGGTGAGTTATATTTTTTCTTGTAATTGATACAGTCAAGCTAGTAGTTTCTCTACCTCAATTAAATTTCTTTCAGAATATATAGATAGATGTCAATATATATTATTATAGAATTTAAGTAAAGAATATAGGAGAGGCAGAGCATGAAAACGAAGAGAATACAACCAAGGAGGATAAAAAAGCCACAGCAAGACATTAAGGAAAAAAGAAAGTAGCAATGTTTTCTTCCTTATTCCTTGAAACATTTCTTAGATGACAACGATAAACGAAGTCAGAATGTACCCAGCTGTTTTCCTATAATTATAATTTTGTTGTCATAAGAAATTACACCTGTGTAATAGTTCATTACAAAGTATTATAATTTTGATTTTACAAGTAAAATGTCTCATTTCCTTATAGGGAAAATAGAATTATTCTCACATGTACTTACTAACCTTCCAATGAAGTTTCTTGACTGTCTTTAGCAACAAAATCATTACTTGGGAAATAAAACCCAAATGGGCTTGTTAAATATTCATTTTGTCTTTTGTTTTTTTCTACTCATATTTTTAACAAAGTTATCCAGTGAGAATTTGTTAACACTTAAATTAAGGATATAACAACTATCAAATCTGCTCCACCCCACTTAAATTTAAAGGTTATATCATGAAGGTAATAACAAAGTGGCAAATGAGTATAAAAAATGTAATTCAGCAAGTTATAGAGAGAAGAATCTTTGTTTTTTTTTAAAATAGCAAAGGCCACAAAGAGAGACTAAACTGGAGATGAAGTGACAGATGGCACAATGTCCCTGAGGACCAGAGATAACAAGCACTGATACTGAAGTACCGCTTCCTGTGTAGACTTGGGTGTTTTATCTGTGATCAATATGATTATCAACTTCTGGACTCTTTAGGTGCCTTGAGAAGCACTGAATTACATTCTTGCTCAACCCACTGTGATGGCAGGTAACAAGTTGAGTCAAATATATAATTTCATAGTTTTCATATTAAGTTAACTAAAGGACTCTGAGAGAGTTAAGAACTTTGTAGCATTTGAGAAATACGGGTTATCATGTCTGATAGAGAGATAAGTAGATTAGTAGTCAGATATCATTGAACCTATAGACTGAAATCTCAAGAAAATCACGAGGAAAAAGAAAATTTATTCACTGCTAGCAGCTATTTTGGTCTGAAAATGAGATTGAGCCTACTCTTTCATAATTAGCAAGAGGCTTTTTATGTTACAGGTACTTAACTGTTCTTAGGATGGGGGAAGGAGAAGAACATGTAGAGTGGGACAAGTCAAAGATTAGTTAGTGATTCCCAGCTTTGGAGAAAATGTGGCATGATATATCAGTTCTATAACCTGTTTATCAAAGACTTTAGGTCCAATGATTTCAACTCTTTGTGATGTAAGACTTGTTCAAGGATTTTAACCCTTTATAGGAAGTACAAAACACAGCCTGTATTTCATGTTGTCTGTTAAGCTTAGTTATTTTAAATCAGAAAACACGCCCTTACTCACAAAACTCACCATCTCCAAAAATAATTAAAGACAATCGGAATATTTTGCAAGTAATCTAGAAGTTACACGTTATATACTTCAAAGCACAAAGGTATATAAAACCATGTTCAATTTGGCTCCTCCTCCACAACTCTCAAGCTGTGCCTTTTAACAACAGAAGATTCATTTTCTTGGTTCTTTTTCTTTCATTAACCAGTTCACTGGCTGTTTTTTTTATTGTAGCTTTCCAGTGCCCTCCGAACTCCAGTTCTTTTTTGTTTGCTTGTTTTTGCAGTAGTTCTGCCTCAGCCACATCATTTGGATGCTAACTGCCCTGTTGTTTTATTGTGACATAACAAATCACTGAAAAATTGTATGAAAAGCTACCAGTTTTTTGTCTTTTTTAAAAACCTCTTTATTGTTGTTCGAGTACAATTATCTCAATTTTTCCCCCACCACTTCCCCCCACCCCAGACATCCCCACTTCCCACCCTTGATCCTACCCCCTTTGATTTTGTCCATGTGTCCTTCATACATGTTCCTGAAAACCCCTCCCTCTTTTCCCCTAGTTATCACCTTCCACCTCCCCTCTGGCTACTGTCAGTTTGTTCTTTATTTCAATGTCTCTGGTTATATTTTGCCTGCTTGTTTGTTTTGTTGATTAGGTTCCACTTAAAAACTACCAGTTTTTTGCCCTGGCTGGTGCGGCTCAGTGGATTGAGTACCGGACTGTGAAGAAAAGGGCCGCCAGTTTGATACCCAGTCAGGGCACATGCCTGGGTTGCTGGCCGGGTCCACAGTAGGGGGCACACGAGAAGCAACCACACATTGATAGTTCTCTCCCTCTCTTTTTCTCTCCCTTCCCCTCTTTCTAAAAATAAATAACTAAATAAATAATCCTAAAAATTATTTTAAAATGACCAGTTTTTTATATAGGTGGTTTTTAGACATCACTGTGCTACACAGTGTCTGAAGCCTCAGCTGGGTGAAGTAAATGGCTAGTGGTCTGAATCAGCTGGAGGCTTCTTCACTCACATGCCTGGTACCTGTGATGAGGTGGCGCATAGGTTAGGCTCGGGAAATTCTCTGCTTGAGCAGGTGCACACGCATTCCGTGTACAGCTCGTGCTGTCGCCACAGGAGGTTGTGCTCAGTTTCATCCTGAAGAGAGCATCCAGGGAGTGAGCCTTCCAGAAGAGCAAGGAAGAGCCTTTAAGATTTCTGATTTGGTCTCAGACATCATATAGTCTCACTTCTGACATGTTCTGTTTGTTGAAGCAGTCACAAGCTCTCTCAGACTCAAGGAGGAAGGAACCTTGACTCCAACTATCAGTAGAAGGAGTATCAAAAGGGTGGTGAGTCTACATGACATGACTCTAAAAATGCTTCTAAATATGTGAAAATTGTTACACTGAGAAGAAATGTCTTGCATTTTTGTTTTTCTTTTGTTTCATTCCCATATCACTGTTTTTTCTAGGAAGCATCATTTTTCAAAGGAGAGGAAGATGATTTAAAAAAAAACCTTGTGTTAAGTAAATATGAATGACTGCAGTGAATTTAAAGATTTAGGGTAAAAGATGTGATTTGAAATGGTTGACAATAGAAAGCCACATTAAATTATTTTTTTCCAGCTGATGCATCAATCTATCATCTCAAGATAAAATCTTATTAGGAAATAGCCCTGGCTGGTGTATCTCAGTGGATTGAGCACAGGCCTGTGAAGCAAAGTGTCCCCAGTTCGAGTCCCAGTCAGGGCACATGCCTGGGTTGCAGACCATGTCTCCAGTAGGGGACACATGAGTGGCAACCACACATTGAAGTTTCTCTCCCACTCTTTCTCCTTCCCTTCCCCTCTCTCTAAAAATAAATAAATAAAATATTTTAAAAAATAAAATCTTGTTAGGAAATAATATCCTTGTTAGCCAAGAAATAGAAGAAAATGGGAGAAGGGGACAAGCAACACAGCTTTATACTGAATATAAACTCTGAAATGGGAACAGCCTGGTCTAGAATAATGGCATTAACATCAGAGAAAAGGAGTGAGGGACATTTTTAAAACAATAAGTGAGAGAAAAATCTATTGATCAATAAATTTAAAGTTTGAAGGAAAACAAATTAATAATAAATATTTTACAATTTATATCTTTGCACACTAAAAAACTATTAAAATAAGAATGTTAAATAAAAAATGGAATGTTGAGAAACATTCAAAATTAGAAATATTAATAATATAATAATTTGCTGACCTCTCAGAGTCAAGCCTTGCCATTTTAAAAAGGATATCTAAGAATATTTTAATTTTCTAGAGAAGTACAATTGAGTTTGATTTTGCTATTTAGTCTTTGATTTGCAATATAAAATCATATTGTAGATTTCTTCATTTTAGGACAAATAGTCACAAAGGTTATGTTTTATTGCTTTTAGAACACTGGCCAATTTCATGCTTACCTATGCGCCGTCATTCTCATGCTATCTCACCATCCACGCCTTCTCTGATGGGTTATGGAGACTGTGTCATTAAAGGTGCTTGAAACCAGGGATATCAACATTCTGATTCCCCTTTCAATACATTGAATAAATCTTTGGTATGTGTATATCTAACATCTGTAGAAGTATATTAACTTCACTTTCTAGTTCTTGTATGTGATATTTAAAATCCAGGGCTTTTCGGACCACAGTGAAACATCTCTCCAAGGATGAGCTGACTTTTAGCTGTACTAAATCGCTCACATTGGAGTGAGCCATTCATAGGCAAACTGACCTACAGACAGCTCACACCCTGTCTGCTTTACTAGGCTCTTACATCCAGAGTGATATTCTCCTGTCCAAATGCCCTGGGGCAAGGCATCGGACAATTAGGGGAAATCCCCTGTATATTGGAGCCCATTGAAATCATTCAGACGAAGCAATTCTAAAAGTGCTGCTTGACCTGCCTTCAGTAAGACTCTCCTGAAGTTCCCCTTGCTCTCCACTCCTTTGATCTCAGAGTTCTTTTGTGAGGCCTTGTGTGTTACTGGTGCGCCCCTTTCTTCTTGAGGACTGTAATGAGCTATCTTTTAAATGGCAATCCTCTTGATTTATTGACCTCACTGTGCCTGAATAAATAAAGTCTACACTTTAAAAGAGGGAGTGTTATATTTTTAACACTTGGAAAATTATCATTTAAGAGTGTGAATTATTTGGAAGAAAAGACATTAGTTTCCAATGCGCACCTGCTTAGTTTTCTAGTCTGATGTACTTGTAAACTTCCATTAATAGAAATGTTTCTACAAAACCATCACCATTTGTCTGGAGTATTGTTTTGATATGATATTTTTATGATAAAAATTATGAGATTTCCATAATAATGCATTCTGAACATCCCTATAAGACAAGTTTGGAGTTTCATATTCCAAACATTTATTGCTCAGTGAGAGCTAATGAATTTAAATGTATTGCCTCTTTATTCCTTGTCTCCTCACATGTTTTTGTCTCATTCCATCATATAAAAATGGCATGAAAGGAGTATTAGTATTTAGTTTATTAGACTAGAGTATGCTTACAAACGAAAGATTGAGTTTGCAAAGGTAAAATAGTTAACTTGGACCAGCATTTGTTGAATGCCTATTTTGTGACAAGCACTGAGAACATAAAGATAATCAAAGCACAGGTTTATTTTTGTTGTTGTTGTTTTGGGGGTTTTGAATTAAACTAGTATGTGGACCCTCACATAAGCTCACTTGTTTGTTTTGTTTCCGGGAAATTTTGGCACCACCTGGTCTAAACTTTTTGGCAGTATGCCACACTCGCAGTGCTTATAATCAATCACTCCTGGCTTATTGGCCTAAAATATGTGAATAAATTCTGGCTTCTTTTGTTAAGATATTGCTTTCAGACATTGATAAAAAATAAAACATACATAAATAAAAATTTTAATGATAAAGAAGCTAGCCAGTTATGAGCCATTCAAATATTCTCAAATAATATTTTGCATTCCAAAAACAAGAAAGACTTGGAAAATGCCCATTTTATGAATCTGGGGAAATCTGGTGATACAAATTCCAAGAAGCTTTATAAACTTATAAAAAATCTAGTATTCTGCAGTGGTCAACTCTGCCATTTGGCTTAGAGGCAATTGTATTGAGAACTAAACTGGAAGGTGATGGATAGGTATCAGAGAGCATGCAGTTGGTTGGAAACAATGAAGCTGGGACTGTAATTCTGCAGTTTGGCAGAGAACAAAATCAATGTGTATTTGTGAGACAAGTACGGTATGTAGTAGATTTTCCTGTGTGTTATGTAAGAATGTATGGGAAGAAAATAAAGGCCAGAAAATACTGGAGATAAAGCAATGAGATAATTATTCAGGCTCTCTTGATAAGCAAAATAGATTCTAACACACAGGCACTCAAATACGCTGGTCCTCTTTCTTCAATTGCTATTTTCCTTACGTAACCAGTTTAGTCAACAACATGAAAGCACTTATGTGTGACAGTTAAGATTTCTGTTGACTAAAGTCTGTTTTACTGTATTTCAAATAAACATAAACAAGCAAGTATAAAAACTGCTGTATTTTAAATCAGGTTTACATTTACATTAATCAAATGTAAAAGCAAATGAAAGGCCACTATCTACACTGATCAGCACTGAATAAGTTAAATTTATACGACTGCACAATTTTCTTTTTCTTTATTTCATTCTTCATCCTAATAGCAATCAGGGTCTTTCTATCTGAAACTATCATTTATTGAATATGGATGCAACTTTCCAAAATATCATCTGCTGGCCCTGGCTACTATAGCTCAGTGGATTGAGTGTGGACCTGCGAACCAAAGGATCGCGGTTTGATTCCCAGTCAGGGCACATGCCTGGATTGCAGGCCGGTTCCCAGTGAAGGACGCACAAGAGGCAACCACACATTGATATTTCTCTCCCTCTCTCCTTCCCTTCCCCTCTAAAGATAAAGAAAACCTGCCTTTGCTGGCGTTCATCTGGTATTAAAAAGAACTGACAGATCCAGGTGCAGTGCCTTTTTCGCGAAGGCATTTATATTTTTTTGCCTTTGATGTGGAAACAGCCTGTTGAGGATGTCATTTATTTTGTTTACTTTTTATAAAGAACAAACACATTTTTCTGAATGTTTATTTACTCATGTTAAATTGTATTACTTTTTGAGAATATTTGATCCTCTTCCTTACGCCATTGTAAGCAGGCAGGTATGTGAGTTTTCTTGACTGTGTTTTCGCATGAGCAGAAGAGAGATGTGTGCCCCTCCAAAGCTTCTGTTCCCTGGCGACAGTCGCCACAGGGTTTTAGCTGGCAGGTGCTCAGAGTCCCCAGAATGAGGGTAATATGTAAAAAAAACATTTCTAGAAGTTACAGAAGAAGCTCATTTTACAGAAAAATAACAGACCTTGGTTCTTGTAAGAACTTGTGGGGGGAGGGAAGTGTTGTTCTGGCATAGACTAATACAGAGCCTACTGGTTCCAATAGTACTTTTAAAAATTATTTTAAAGTAAAATAAATGAAAATGCCCTAGGAGAGAAATCAAGCTTAAAATCCAAATCTCTTACTATGTAGAAGTTTAGGAACGAAAGGAACATTAAACAGCATCATCCCTGTGAAGACTAGGTGTGGCATTGTAGGTACACTGCACCCAGGGGAGAGAGGAAGGCCTCTTATGGCTGGACCCCCACATGTCGAATAACTCTGGTTATCTAAATGTTGGCAATGTTTATCCAACTCTCTGTTTTTCTTCTACATTTTTATTCATATAGTATGTTGTTTATTTCTTCATTTATTTATTCAAAAAGCATTTATTGAGGCTTTGTTTACTCAAAAGCATTTATTTACTCAACATTCTTCTAGAGAAAACAGTAGTTACAGATTCCAAGCAACTTATGATGAGAGGTTCTACAAGCATTTGCATAAGGAGTCAAAAGGCAATACAAGTCCTTTTAGAGTGTAGGCAGATAAATGGTTGATTATGATGGGAAGGTGAAAAGACATAGCATTTAAACTAAACATGATATGAAGAATTTTGATAGAAAGGACAATGAAAGATGGACCGTGCTATGTTGGGCAATTATAATCAAAGAAGAGTGAGTTAAAATCAGAGAAAACATTCTGAATTACTAGTGGCTTTAACAGAAGGGAAAATATTGTGGAGACTTCTGGTTTTAGCTATGACAAGAAAATAATCCAGAAATTAATAATTTTATCTTTTAACTAGAAAACAAAGAAGATTAATGACATATTGAATCCTTCAGAGAACTGAGTTCACAATGCCAACCACCAAACCCAAATTGGAGGACACGGAGCAACTCAGAAAATGTGAGTGGGGCCCTGCCTAAGGGGAGCAGAAGGTGCTGAAGCAGTAAAAAACAGGAACAGTAAATGCGATTATCAGACAGGAAATTGAAAATAAATAACACGTTAAGGGTTTTACTGGAGAAGTACACAGCACAGGAAAAAAACAGAACATGGATAATGTCAGCAAGGGAGATGGGAAGTAAAAATTTAAAGGAAACTATGGAAGTAAAAAAAATGCTGTGACAGAAATAAAGAATACTTTTGGTGACCTCATTAGCAGACTGGCCAAAGAAAAAATCAGTGAGCTTGGCTGTTACCACAAACTTCCTGAAATAAAATTTAAGAAGAAAATAAAGTAAGGAAAAACATAACACAACATTTATGGACTGAAGCAATTTCAAACGGTGTAACATGCATGTGATTAGAAGAGCAGCAGAAGTGAGAAACAATGGAGCAGAAGAAATATTTAAAATAACAATAGTTGAAAATTCATCAACACTAGTGATGATTACCAACGCTTAGAATCTGGATTTTATGTCAACATGATTGGCCATGGGGTACCTAGATATTTGGTTAAACTTATGTTCCTAGGTTGTTTTAGGATGAGATTAATTGAGCAAGACAGACTGCCCTCTTCAATGTGGGTGAGCCTCATTTAAGCCATTGAAGGCCTAAATAGAACGTGAAAGGCTGAGTAAGGAAGAATTTGCTCTCTCTGCCCGACTGTCTAAGCTGGAACATCTGTCTACTGCCTTCAGACTCATACTTGAACTAGAATTTGTACCACCAGGTCTCCTGGATCTTTATTTTGCTAACTGAAGATTTTAGGACTACTCAGTTTCCATAATCATGACAGGAAACTTCGTATAATAAATGTATTATTGGTTTTCTTTCTTTGTAGAACCTTGACTGATACACAGGATAAATACTATCTCCGTGCTACCAAAAATAAACAAACAAACATAAATAAATGAAATAAAAGTGTAGTCTGAACCAAACATAAATAACTGTGAAAGTAACCATGCTGAAAATAGTGTGACGAGTACAGGGCCCGAAGTTCCCTTGGCATCATGGATGAGATAGGAGACAAATTCACATGGACTACCAAGTCCAGTGGAGGAAAAGGGACAGCACGGCTACTCCCTCAAGGGGGGAGCACTTCAGAGCAGCTTGGCCACCCTTTCAAGGGGAGAGTGAGCTGACCCCTGCCTAGATGTGCTTTTATTGGGTTTAATTTGCACAAGAATACAGGTACAGCTCATTAATCATTGTCAGGCAGTAAGGATCAAACAGTAGATAGCATACAAAGAACTATTAGGGCTTCTTCTGAGTCAGGGTCTATCAGCTAAAAGGGTACAAAACTTTGGGAAACGAACTCATTTCCTGCTTGGGCCTTTATCATTTACTTGAGAGCATTGTTAGCAAAGCAACCTTCACAGGAGTTTACTATTCTTTCTTACCATCTGATCACCCGGGAGCTCGCTCTACCCAGCACAGGGCTGCACTGCCCTCTGTCATTGTTTCAGGCTTAAGTCTGGCAGAGGAGGCAGATAGACAAGGAATTTTCAGAGACTTCTGAGGACTCAGGGGAGTCAGGCTTCATCAAAGCTGAGGGGCGAGGGTCCATCACCCCCTTTCTCTATAGACCCCCAAGTCCTTCCCTGGGGCCTCTCCTTGGTCATGCCTGTCTTAGGTAATTTCCCTCTTGGGGAATCTTACCCATCATTGGCTAACTGACCAAGCACTGGGGGCCAGTTATGGATGAAATAAAAAGAGCAGAAGCAACACTGCTGCCAGGGAGATAAGTTTTGTCTCCTTAGTGGCTTATGGTCCAAAGGTCACTCACTCAGCTTTGGTGATGGCGGGGTTACAGCTCCTAAAACCAGGCAGGGAGGTTCCCAACAGTAGTGAACAGCTCAGTTATTGCCATAGTTAGCAGAAAAGAGGAGGATAAAAAAGGTAAAACACAGAGGATATTTTAAGGCAATAAAACTATTCTGAATGACACTGTAATGTTGTATACTTGACACTATGCATTTATCAAAATCCATAAAATTTATAGCTCAAAATGTACACAAATTTAAAAATTATTTAGCAGTTTGAGAGTTCTAGGATAAAGGCAGACTCTGACAAAAGAATCGAACTGTATAATAAATATCTGAAATGAACTTATTAAGGTAGATAGTAGAAAAAAATTGACCTAATTAATTTTGAAAATCCATGGAATTGATAAGACTAAAGGTGAAAGGAATTGTGATGAGCACTTTAACTGAGGTTGTAGGGTTGTTTCCCAGAGTGTATGGTTTAACAATTATGAAGCTGCTATGCACATATTCTGGTATCAAACATTTAAATAAAGAGATGGTGGGTGATGGGAGCTAGCTTTCTTCCTGTTGAGAGGTTACAGATGAGCAAAGGAGGCTAGAACGATCCATCTGTTGTTAATGGATTAGAGTTAGAGACATACTTTTGAACTTATTATTAATTTAATATAGATACAAATAGTTACATATGAAATACTTATAAATATACAAAAATTAATATAAACACATATATTTCTCAGTATGAAATATCAACACACCAGTAGTTACAAGTACACTTAAAGCTCACATTCTGGTTTCTAATATTATTACCCAATAATAGAACCAGGACTCCTTAAGGAAATGACTGATTCTAAGATTGGGGAAGGAAATATTCAAGAGGGGTATAGTATGGAAAGTATGAAAGTGGTAAAAAAACCAGAAACAAACACTTATATTCATCGTAGTATGTCAAAAAAGACACAGGAACCAACTGTAAGAGCCCTTAATGTCAACAATAGGAAAAACTGAATGTCAAAATAAAGAAGTACTAAATTATAACTCGAAGTATAAAATATCCAAGAATCCCTAGTGATATAAATAATTACATTACATAATTAATAGGAAGAAAGACAAATATTTTGTGAAAAAGGATTCCAAGTCATTTAGGTAACTACCCAATTTGCAAATATATAAATTATGTAGCAACTCTTCAAGCCCACACTGCTTACGTGTGGGCAGGACAGCATTAGTGACTTTCCCCCAGCAGAGTACAATATAGTGTTTTTATAGTGGAAAAAACTGACCAACACTACTCTGGACAGGTGATAAAGGTCAACATCCATAATAATAAAGCATTTTGGTAGTATGTGCCCTTGATATACATTGTAATTGAAATGACACTTTATCTGTGTGGTCTTCTTATCATAGCCACAAAACTTGTCTAATTAGGTTTAAACACCAGAAAACTTCTAATGTGAGAACATTTACAAAATAACTGCCAATATTGTTTAAAACTGTCAAGATCATCAAATGACCAAGTCTCTAAAACCATCACAGCAGAGAGGATCCTCTGAAGACATGACAAGAAAATGTAATGAGCTTATGTGGGATTCTGAAATAGAAGGAAGACATTAGGTAACTGTTTTGTTTTCTAAAGAAAATATGAACTAAGAACTTGCATTAATAATGATTCATTAATTATAAAAGTGTACCATAATAATGTGAAATGTTGTAATAGAGGAATGTAGGTGTCGGGCATGTAGGAACTTTTTATTTCCGTATCCATTGTTTTTTCAATTTCTATGTAAAGTTAAAATTAAAAATTAAAAGAACATTTGTTAATTGAAATTCTCAATGTCCATAGACGGCCTTCAACAGTTCTTATGATTTGTACATATGATGCTTTATGAGTGGCATGGGTTTCAAAGCTAATGATAGATTAAGATATTTAGTATCTTAATCTCAACATTCCTTTGAAAGTCACTTGAACACTATGCTCCTTGGATTTCCAATCTATAAAGTGTATAAAGTTTAATTTATCTCTAAAATTATACTTGAATCCTATCAGTTTAGAGAATTTTTAAGGAGATGATAAATGAAAAAAACTGTTTATTTCTTAGCTTCCTATCTTGTTTCTTGATCTATATGTCTGTTTTTATGCCAGTATCAGACTATTTTGATGACATTGGCCTTATATTATAGTTTGATATTAGGTATTGCAATCCATCCAACTTTGTTCTTCTTTCTCAAGATTGCTGAATATTCTGGGTCTTTTTTGGTTCCATATACATTTTTGGAGCATTTGTTCTGGTTGTATGAAATATACCATTGGTGTTTTAATAAGAATTACATTAAATCTATAGATTTCTTTGGGTAGTATAGACATTTGATGTGGAGAAAGGGAACCTTAGTGCACCGTTGATGGGAACAGAGACTGGTGCAGCAACTATGGAAAACCATATGGAATTTCCTAAAAAATTTTAAATAGAACTACCTTTTGACTCAGTGATTCCACTGTTGGGACACACCCTGAGAATCCTGAAACACCTATTTAAAAGAACGTATGCACCCCTATGTTCATAGAAGCACTGTTTACAATAGTTGGAAACAGCCTAAGTGCCCATCAGTAGATGAGTGGATTAAAACAATGGTGGTACATTTCCATAATGGAATACTATGCAGCAGAAAAAAGAAGGAATTACTACCTTTTAACACATCTGGGATGGAACTAGAGACTATTATGCTAAGTGAAATAAGCCAGTTGGTGAAAGAAAAATACCATATGATCTCACTTATAAGAGGAATCTAATAAATGAACTAAACTAATAAGCTAAATAGAACCAGAGGCATAGAATCATGGAATAAACTGACAGTGGTTAAAGGGGAGGAGGGAGATGGAAAGTGTTTGAGAGGATGAAAGGATTAGTCAAAGAACATGTGTGAAAGATCTATGGACATGGGCAACAATGTGAGGATTGACTATGGAAGTTGGGGGAGGGTTGGAAGGAAGGGGGCAGACACAAGGGGAAAATTGGGACAATTGTAACAATATAAGCAATAATGAAAAAATAAAAAAAAATGAAGTTGTACTTGGCACACAGCACCTAGTTCCTTTTATTTAATATGTTTAAGGACTAAAGTTTTACAAGACATTATAACATAGAGATAGTTTCGTGTGTAGATTAAAAGCTCATGTTTGCTGGAGCCACTACACCTTTACACAAATCTTTGCTCTGTCAGTTACTACTTATGTAATCTTGGGCAGGTTAGTTAAATACTCTGTGTCTCAAGTCTACATCTTATTTATTTATTTATTTATTTATTTATTTATTTATTTATTTCAACCTAATCAAGAAAACAAACAAGTGAACACAATAGAACGAGACACATGGAAATAAAGAACAAACTAAGAGTAACCAGAGGGGTCAAGGGAGGGGAAAAATAGGGGTAAGAAGGAGGACAGTCATCAAGGAGCATGTATAAATGACCCACAGACAGACAATGGAGGGGAGGATTGAATGTGGGAGGCAGATGTGGGTAGGGCCAGGGGAGAGTAATGGAGGGAAAACAGGGACAACTGTAACCGAACATCAAGTGTACGTCTTAAAACAGTAATACTAGTAAACAATCCATATAAGGTGCATGAGCATGATTTACAGAATTTATGTGTGTGTGTGTGTATATGACATGAAAAAAGTTATTTGATATATGATAAGCTCTGTTTAATTATTAGTTCTTTACTGTCATTAATATTGACCAAAAAAAGGATATAATTGGTATAGACTTGTTAGACATTGAGATGAGAATTCCTCCGATCAGTTGCTCTTAGCATTTTTTCCCTCTCCATTTTTTAATCTTCAATTTTTCTTTTTTTTTAAGCTGGGAACATCAACCTATAAAGTTTTGGTCCATATTCAATAGATTTTTTTCCTTTTTACAGTTGTAAGCTTGATATCTAGAAATCAGAGCACACAGAGTACAATATTGTGTAATATAACATATTTTTCAAGTCTCAATTTTTATAAAGAAATTGAAGTGCTGAGGTTTTTTTAAGAAATTGATTTTAAAATGTTACCAATTTATACATATTCCCATTGACTGATTCCAACACACAAAAATATTCCAAAGACAAGAAACTCAGAAACACTGAATATATTTTTATCTGCCCTATTTTGTACTTCGGTTTTCAAAGAACTCTCCTCATGTACCATTATTCATAGGGACCCTAATTCCAGAAGACAGGCATTGTATGATATTTTCCTTATGAAAAAATTGGGTTAGGAACCTGAACTAAGATATTCTGAAGTGTCATTCAATGATCTATCTTTTTAAAAATTTTCTTTCTCACTCAAGCTCACATTGATCCAACTCCATTGTCAAAGATTCAAAAGAGCTGAGGAGAGAAAAAGCAAAAGTTAAATAACTGATTATTTAAACAGTGCATTTCACATTCAGAGGATTTTACATCATGACCATGTGAGATTTGCCACTGATGTGCAACAGGTATATCAAAAAGTACTCATTGTCATTCATCCTCAGGAAAAGGTGAAGTAAAACCACAATGAGTTATCATGTCATTGGTGAGGATGTGGAGAAAATAGAACTTTTGTAGACTGTTTGTGGGAATATAATTTGGTATAGCCACTATGAAAAAAATATGGAGGTTACTCAAAAAATTAAAAGCAAAACTACCATATGACTCAGCAATCCCATTTGTGGGTATAAGATCAAAGTAAATAAAATCAGGATCTCAATTAGATATCTATTTTCTCATGTTATTCACGGCATTGTTTATAACAGCAAAGATATGGAAACAACTATATGACCACTGATGAATGAATGGATTAAAATGTTATATATGTGTGTATGTACATATACAACATCTTAACACATCTATTATATACATACATATATAACATTTTAATACATATATGTATGCACACATATATTTATATATGAGGAAAATGGACACGCACTGGGATATTACTCAGCCTTAGAAAAGGAAAATACTGGCATTTGTGATCTTGTGAATGTACCAAGAGGACATTGTGGTAAGTAAAAGAACACAGAAAAATAGAAAGAAACAGTGCGTGATCTCACTTACACATGAACTCTAAAACAGTCAGACACATAGCAGCAGAGAGTAGAGTGGAGTTTGCCAGGAAATAAGAGTGAGGGAGATGTGATATGTTGGTAAAAGGGTATGAAGTCTTATTTAAAACAATGTGACCATAGTTAACAATATTGTATTGTATACTTCACATTGGCTAAGAGGGTGGATTTTATCAGTTTTCTCACACACACAGAAAGTAACTATGTGAAGCCATTGAAGTGATAGATATGTTAATTAGTTCATGGCAGTGACTATTTCACTGTGTATAGGTATAATAAAACATCAATTGTACGTAATATACAAGTTTTATTTGTCAAGTATACCTCAATAAATTTAAAATAAAAATAACAAAATAATGTCCAGTTGGTCAAGGAGAAAATATGGAAGAATTTATCATCCTATGGTTCACACAAGAAATGCAAAAATGAACATGAGTTGGGGCCAAGCTGGACCCAAACGCCAATGACAGCCAGAAGATAATCCCTTTGGCCATTACTCTGTATCACCAGAAATAAGGGTGTTCCACTACTTCTCAAAAATACAGTTAGATATTTCAAGTATGTCTGTTTCATTTAAATAGTTTTTTTAAAATTAATTTTAATTGTTTTTAAAGTACAGTTGTCTCCATTTCTTCCCCACCCCCATCCTTTTCAATAGTTTGAAAACAATACATTAAAATTTAGCTTTTAACACAGAGAAGTCTTGACATGCAATGTCAATTTATAAAGATAAGAACTTTTAATTTTATACACTTGTTAATTAGTATAGTTTGTTAAATGCTATTCAACCAATTTGAAAAAAAAACGTAGCAAATTTTATTGGTATCCTTGTCATACAATTGTACAGATATGAAAATCTTTGTTTTTCTCTATACATTAAAACTTTCATTATTTTGTTATAAAGTTTAATCTTTGAAACTTTTATAATTATTATTTTGAATTAGAAAATGTGACTCCAAAAGGAATTTGACTTCCATTCAGGTATTACCAAACTTTAACTTACCAATGACTATTATTCTAGTTTCTAGTTCTAAGGTCCTGTTATCTGTGTTTTTTCTACTGTTATCTTTTGGCATGTGTTAAATAAACAATTGCAAGCATTTCATATTTAGGGAAAAATCTAATGAGATGGAAACCACGTATAGTTTTTTTCCTCTTGTGTCAGAAAAGCTTTTAAAGCTCTTTTGTACTGTGAAGCTGATTTGCAGCAAACTACTAACAGTGGTTGCCTTTTTTTTTTTACCAATAGAACAAATTTAAACAACAGACAATTGTCTACAGGCAAGCAGGCAATGTGTAGAAATCAATCTAAATACTCAGATAAAAACTGTATTTTTGAACAGGCATTATGCAGCAGGGGCACCAATAACATGGATGTTCTCTTTTTGGATGCCATGAATGCAAAAATACTCTTGCTATTTAAATAGACCATGAACAATCTGGGCACTTGAACTGAATTGTGTATGATTACTAGCTTTCCTCAAATTTCTCAATGCTGTACTTAAAATGAAAATAGTTTTCTAAAAGGAAATATCTGAATCATTATGTTTTTCTGAAAGTTATTCAGGATGACTTTAGTGAGGAAGTAAGGACTGCCTGTGGTTAGAGTCTGTGAAGTGCCTTTTTACATGTATTATCATTCTTAGTTGATAGAATAAACATTATAAGAAAGTTATTTATCCTCCAGTTACCTAGGGGTAAAGATATCAGTGTTTGTTGTACATTACATTGTTATTTTAGACCAAGACTAATTGTGGTATCAAAGAGTAGGCGTTTTTCTGAAAGCTTTTTTCTTTGTAGGAATGTATGAATTCACAAATGAAATTTTGTACATTTGGTGATTTCCTATAATCTCTAGTTTTTACCAATTTTCACCAACCATTTCTGACATTATTATACTATTATTCACTTTACTCTGTAACATCTTTTGAAATGTATAGTCATTTTAAATGTTATTACTACTTCAGTTTGTTTGAGGGACTGATTAACCTATGAAGCTATATGTTATTCAGTTGAGTTCACCATATTTTATTTAAATTGATGCTTATAAAATTATTTTTGGAAAAATTACATGTGATTTATTTTAAAAGATTGTTTTATTTTGGTTAATAATAAGTGAAGAATTTTGATAAAGAACTCATATCAAGTTTGCTTTATAAATTAAAATATATAATTAGTAAAATATATACAAAAACTTTTTAAGTCAATGCTAGTTTAGCTAGCCAGCCCAAATTTCTCCTTTTCCTCTCTATATCATTAGTCACTAATTCTTCTGGGTTGACACTTTAAAAAATTCTAAAAAGATACATCTTAGTGAAACTTTCGTTTTATCACTTACATTTTAGTTATAGTTTTTTTTTAACACTCGTGTGTACATTAAAAAATGTTTAAGCACACAGTTCTCATGTCAAGGTTTAAAGTGTGTCACAAACACAAAACTTTTGAAAACCACTGTCTTTGACTTTTTTTTCAATCATGAATTTTCTGACCTATTGGGGAAATATACACTAAATTTTCTGCCAAGCCATTTAAATTTTATTAATATTCTTATTGATTCTAGAGAGAGAGGAAGGGAGGGAGAGAGAGAGAAAGAGAGAAACATCGATGTGAGAGAGAAACACCAATTAGTTCCCACCCATATGCACCTCTATCAGCGATCAAAACCACAACTTAGGGCATGGGATGTTACTTGACTTGGAATCAAACCCCCAACCTTTTGGTGTATGACATTTCAACCAACTGAGCCAGCAAGCCAGTGCTTCTGCCAAATCCTTTAAATCCCATAATTCTACCAAAAATTTTTATAGCCCAGAGAAACCCCACTTTTCTTCCTCAGATCGCCAACATCTGATGACATTCAGTTGTCTACAGAAGCTTGTGCCCATCTCAATCATACCATTCCACTCCAGAGTCTACAGTCACCTTAGACTGGTCCAACTAATAATATCAAAAGTGGGTAGTCTACTGATGTCAGGATATCAAAAAGTAATTATTTTAAATCACTGGCCAGATAGCTCAGTTGGTTATAGCTTTGTCTGGGTACACCAAGCTTGTGGGTTTGAACCCTGGTCAAGGCACACACAAAAGCAATCAATGATTCCATGTAAAATTGGAACAACAAACTGATGTCTCTCTATGTTGGTCTCTCTCTCTCTCCCTCCTCCTCTCTTCTTCTGTCTCTGTATAAACAATAAATCAAATTAAAAAATAAAAATAAAAAGCCATTTGAAAAAAGTGGACAGAAGTATACCAATTTTTCTATAACACCACTTGATTGCATTAGATATTTATATAATATAAAAGTTAGGAAAAAAACCATAAAGATAGCTGCATGTTCTCTGTGATTCTATTTTTAGTGAATTTATTGAGGCGACAGTGGTTAACAAAATTTTATAGATTTCAGGTGTACAATTCTGTAACACATTATCTGTATATTGTGTTCTGTGTTTACCACCATAAGTCAAGACAGATGGGGTGAAGGGGGGTAAAAGAGGGCAAAGGGGGAACAGCTCCTTGTTTTGTTAATATAATTTTTAAATATTATCACTCAGAATTACTTAATTATTCAGTATAACACATCTGAATGTGATATTGGTGTTTTATATTTCTTTGGAACCCTAAAATAAAAAGTTACATATTAACCAGTATATTTCACTCTTATAGAAAAGATAACCACTAAAATCTTCCAGATTTTTGGTTCTATAAAGCAATAAAAAGGTTCATATCTATCAACAAAATTATTTCAGCATTACTTCTTATTGACTAACTACAAATATCGATAACCCAAGTTTTTTAAATGGGCTTTACCTTCTTACTGATTGCCTTATTAATGAATGTGCAAAATAACATAATCAACACATGCTTATTCTATATTTGATGAAAGCCACGTTTTAACTCTTCAAAAATTATTTCAATACAATAAAAATTTTGTACTGCAAAAGCATCAATAATAATACCTACTTAGATAATGTACCAGAAGTAAATTGTAATTCTGGGCTTATCTATATGAGAAAATACTCTTGAATGAACATAAGTTTAATATTGATCTTAAAAACCTCTTTATCTGGACATAATAAAACTCTCCCTTATCCCAATAACCAATTATTTAATCTATATTAAATTACTAAACATTCATTCTCAATCCAAAAATAGATGCATATTTATTAATATCTCAATAGAACGCTGTTTATAATTAAATTTTGACATGGAAAAATTTGGTCCCTGGATGATGAATACAATTTTTTAACAAATTGAAAATCTGCTTTATGATATGACTTGTTATATTTTGTTGATAATTTCAATGTCAATAATTTTTATTAAACTACAATTTAGGTCCTTTAATTTTCTATCATAGTGAATATTGCAGCAATAAGAAAGTGAGGGACAAAATTAGGATAAATTAGCAAATGTTTTAGTGAATTTACTTGCTCAGGGCTTTCAAAGTGATTTTTAACATATAACTGTAGAAATTTCTAACAAAATAGTAAAGTAAACATGATTAATCTCTGTTGCGGTGTCTCAGATACTCTACCTTTGGCAATTAAGAAAAAAACAAAACTGGTGGCCTCTAAAGCTATTTTTATTTTGGCTCCAGTTGTCAAGCCTTGTCTGACTCACTTTCCATGCACTACTGTTTAAAATGTCTGTGCTGTGTTGCAACTGTTGTTGTTAAATCTACGTATTTTTTACAGCTTTACTTAGTCTCTGTGTCTTAAAGTCCTAGTAAAAGTGAACTTGGTGAAACATCATTTTCCATGAGTATTACATGTTTTATCACGAGGAAAGTGTCAGAGAGGATTTGAAGCTACAAGTTTAGGATATTTTCAAAATTGTATTCTTGATTTTAAGGCCAAGAAAAAATTATTCTTTTGATTGTATGTGAAGAAAGCCATTAAAATGTACATAAACATCTATACAAACGTCTTCTTTTCTAACATATTTTCAAAATTTTACAAAAGCTATGTTTCTCTCATATGTAAAGAGTATAAACATGGACATTTAGAGTTACATGGGAGCAAATATGACTTCATGTCTGTATATATGTATTCATTTTGTACCCGCTGCCTTATTCAAATATTTTATCTTATAATGACAAAAATGAGTGTAAATTGGTGGCATGAGCTTGTGATTCCTTTGATATGAAGGACAAATGATATGCCAATGACACTCACTAGAAACAACCTTAATATACTAAAAGGTTGTACTTAAAATAAAGTTTAAAGCAATGAATCATATTTAAAAGTAATTTGGGAGTTAACACTTTTAAATACATATTTTAAATTTGGAGTTCCTCAGCTACCCAATTCAATCCACTTCTTTACTCATTACATTCAGGTTTCTGTGAAGCTCTGAGTATAAAAGAAGTTGTAGCCAAATGTAAGATCTTTATTCTTTGGAGAATTTGCCATGAATCTTCTTTTTGCTCTTTTGCTAGACTTGAGGAAGAAACCTAAGGAAATAAAAAAGAACACGTGTGTTCTCCTTATCTACCTCTCTCCTAAAGTCACATCTTGGAACCAACCATAGTGAATGTATTTTCTGTAGCCTCAAGTCTCGACCTCATTCTGATTTCTGAAAGACTTCAATGGTTTATTATTTTTAACTGTCAAAGCCATAACCTAGGTCCAATAGAGAGAAAGAGAGAGAAAGAAATGAGCAACCCAGATTTTTCAACCCTTAAAAGCTCCTAAAAATCTCAATACTTAGACAAAACTTAGATTGAAAAACAACACTGTACTAATTTTTCATGTGCCACCCTAGTGATATCCAAAATGTCTCACCTTACCGTCCGACATTGTTAACTTTCCACCTTGTTAAATGCCCCTTTATGTCACGGCTCAGGTCCTTTCCTAGTCCACAGCCTTTTACCCCCCTCTGCATTTGTTTCCACTGAGCTTGGCCTTGGAAATGATCAGACTCTTCCATTCCCCAACATTTGTAAGTGCAGTAACACAAAGGAGAATCTTCTTTAAAATAATAAATCACTTTGAAATGACTTTTTATCTACAGATGGATTCTTTTTTTATTTTATTAATATGGATTTTCAGAACACAGGGTTATTTGAAGCAGATTATATAAATTAATGACATGGCATTTGATATATTTAAAAATTGACCTAACGCTTAAGGCAGAAACATGAAAACCTTCATTTTAAAGATTTATAAGATATTTTATTTCTTTATTTGTGGTCTTAAGTACCATGTAAAACATTGTTAAATAATAAATTGCATGGCAATTACCATAAACTTTATTAGTAACAACTTTCTACATATACAATTGACTTACATCTACAGACACCATCAGCCTATTACTTAACATTATCTTAGTAATTTTTCACTCCATATTTATTGAGGATCTCAATAAATTGGCAATTCTCCTTTCAACAAATTCTCCTGTATATATTATTCATGCTATAGCAGAGGAAAAGTTAGAAGTGATTTGAAATAAGTGAATGTTACCTATTTCTAAGCATCCAACACTGTGACACATCTTGGGAAGCAAATGAGTAAGCGGTCACAGTTGAGTGTTTCTGTCAGAAGCGAGCACTGGATTACAACACAGTGTGATAAGTGCAAGAGAGATAAGGATAAGATACTGGGAGATCAGAGTGGAACAGAGCCCTATCTTCCTCGGCAAGTCAAGGATGATTTCCCAGCAGAGGCGATAAATAGACTGTCTTAAGGGATTTGTGTTTGAGTTCTATATGGAGGAAAAAAAAGAAAAACATATAGAGTTAGAAGTCCCATGTAATTTTTCTGTGATACATGCCATAGAATTTGGCAGAAATGAAACAATGTCTGGGATTAATTACCCTTAGAACATTTTTGTTGTTTAAAATGACAGACTTCCGATAAAAAAGAAATTATTACATTTTATAATAAAAAATACAACTCAAGAATAGTCAATGCTATAAACAAGCACTTCACAGAAAGTCAAACTCAAATAAACATGTTGAAAGTTAATAAATCTCAAACATTTATTCAGTAATAAAATATCTGTATGATCATTCAAATATATATCAAAATGTACTTTTTAGGATTTTTGCTTAAGTATTATCTGCCCAGATAGGTTCTTCTCAATCAGTTGAAAGTAACATATCTCACCTTACTATCTATTTATTTTTTTCTTTAGAGCATTTATACAAGACTTACCACTAGTTCCTAGTCTATTGTATTTGTTTATGGTATTTTTCTTCCCTGAAGTTATATAAGGACATTAATATTTTGATGTTCTTGAAATTGGTGCTGAGCAATATATTAGCACTCCAAAAATATTTGTTAGATGAATAAAAACATACAGAAATTATGATATAACACTTTTTACTCATACAATTGATAAGGATTAAAAACGATAGTAATGCCAACTGTTAAAGTGATATATGTACCCATATAATTAATGAGAGTTTAATCTGAAATATCTGCTTCAAGTTTGAATTTTACTGTCTCTGTTAAAATTACAATTTTAAAGTCTCTTAAGTATATTTTTTCAAACATATTTTCATGAATGAGAAAAACATAAAAATTATATAAGTGTAGTATTGATATAGCATAAAATTTAATCTAAACAAAGTATATATTTAAAATATTGGGAAGTCATTGAAAATAAGAAGATAAGAATAAATAAAACTTACAGATAGTAATTTTAATAAAAATGAAAATTGGAAAATAACTTGCCTTATGTATTAACATCGAAAAGTGTAATTTAATTATAAAACTATCAGAGCATAAAATGTAACTCAAACAGCTTCCTTTTTGATAAATAATGTGTCTTCACATCTTATATCTGGGTTAGACAACAAAAATATGATATAAAACCCAACTGGGGTTTTAGCAGTCCCAAGGAGTAAGCAGTATGTTTCACTTACTCCTCAGAATTGCTATTCTTGACATTATTTAAAAGCTTTACACTGGATATGATCTCAGATTTTAGTCAGTTTGATTTCACAATCTAATCCTCTTTTGTAATCTCACATGCATATTCATCTATAGTCGCTCATGCCAGTATATATTGTGTATGTGTATGTGAGAGTGTGCGTTTGTGGTGTGTGTAGAATATTTTTAGAGAGATTTATAGAAAACTTTAAACAGTAATTATCTCTAGGGAGTTTGATCAGAAATTCAAACTAGGAGTACTTTTTCTTTTTCTTTTGTGTTTTGTGTGTTTAAATTAGCTATAATTGAACATGCAGCAATAATATTAACATCAATTAAACTGTATTCTGAAGCAAGTGTGTATGCAGCAAAGAACATATTTAGAGGGCATAATTAAAATCTCATTTTATTCTATTTTATTTTTTATTGTTGTTCAACTATATTTGTCCCCATTTTCTCCCTACCACTCTCCCCCAACCCATCCAGCTCCACCTCCCACACTCCATCTTACCCTTGTGTTGTCTATGTCTATAGGACCTTTGTACATGTTCCTGGATGACTTCTGTTACCCTTCTTTCCTCTGTTACCTCCCTCTCCCTTCCCCTCTGGTTACTGTCAGTTTGTTGCATTTTCTAATTAATATGTACGAAGTAGAGAGGGTGGCAATAAGGACACGTTTACTAAGTCGATTCATAATCCAGGGGTGATATGAGATGGAAATTCAGCACTGGTAAGAGATAGAGGAATTAGCCTATTGAGTTAGAAATGAAAGGTGTTACCTGACTGAGACAGTTAGTTAATGAAAGGAGACAGGAAATTAAAATGAAGAAAATGCTGAAAACAAATTTTAAGTGTTTAGATTGGGAGAAAAGGAGACTTATTTATTAATTCAGCCAAATGAAGGTTTTAGGACAGTCTAATTAGTTACCTGAAGAAGAGACAATCTTCCCAGAAGTAAAATGAGAACAGGAAAACATCAGTGCCAAGACGGAGCCACTGGGCAAAAAAGATACAGTTAAACTGATTGTGATCAGAGGTGGAAAGAACTGAAGTAATTATGTAAATCCTAGGTTAAGGTAGAGCAAGAGGAATTGAAGTGATAATACTAGGTTAAGTAAAGCTTATCCTCAAATAGACTCCTTTTAGAGGAAAATTTTTGATTTTTATTATTAATTGAGCTACTACTGTTAATAACAATTATAATCAGAAATTTTATACTTTTCATCATCTGTTAATACATAATTATATTGTTATTATTATTAACATGGTTATTATGTAGATGAAAACTTGAGGCTCCAAGATAATGTTATGTAGCCTATGTAACAAAGTTAACCAGTGATCCAGGTGAAATTTGGATTTATTTAATTAAGATCATCATCCTGTACTCTTAATTATGCTCACGATATTGGAATATTTCTATCAATTTCATGTAAGGATAAGCCATTTATGAGTATTCAGGCACTGGGTTGAGAATAAGGGCTTTTTGGGGATCCCATTCAGATCTAAACTAAAAATACTAGAGTGTGAAGAGCATTGTGTTTTGTTGTCTCCAAATTTCTTTCTCAGTTCCTTTCATTCAAGGTTTAGATGCCTTGAATGACAATGTAAGAATTACAAAGTCATTTACCCATGAGGTTGTTTGGGGTATTCTGAGACCCAATTTCCAATGTGGGGGAAGAGCTTCTCTCCAATGAGATATCCTCAGAACACCAGTGGGAGTCTAAGAATTCAACTCAGTTCTGACACTATCTACCCAGAGATAGAATCAGGTTCCACAGGTAAAGGACTCAGTCCCACAAGACAGACCTCCACTTCAGACTCCAACAGCAAACCCAGGTGTCTGTGCTTCTGACCAGCTATCTACAAGTTTAGTGGTTCCAACAACAAGCTCTACCTTAGGATTCCAGTTTCAACTAAGTTGTTACCTGTACTTCTGAATGCCTGCCTATAAATTAATCAAACCCATGCCCCTTTCTATGGGTTTGATTAATTTGCTAGAATGGCTCCCAGAGCTCAAAAACCCCACTTACTTACTAGATAACTTATTCATTATAATACAAAGGATATTAAAGGGCACAAATCAATAGCCAGATGAAGAGAAACATTCTGGATCCTCAGCACAGAAGCTCTGTGAAAAAGGTCAAGGAGAGCTGTCCCCTTGGTCTTTTATGAAGACTTCATTCTGTAGTCATGATTAAAAAGTCATTAGTCATTTGTGATTGACTCTCCCCTTTATGGAAATTAGGGGGTGAGACTGAACATTCCAGCCCTCTAACCACGTGGTTGGCTCCTACTGACAACTAGCCACGACCTTTGGACGGGGTCCAAAAGTCACCGCGTTAACATAATGAGAAACCATCGTTGCTTTTTTAAAAAATATATTTTATTGATTATGCCATTACAGTTGTCCCACCCACCCCCTGCATTCCCCTCCACTCTGCACACCCCCTCCCCACCATTCCCCCTCATTTAGTTTATGTTCATGTCTCACAAGTTCTTTAGAGTCTATATTTCCCATACTATTCTTGCCCTCTCCCCTGTCAATTTTCTACCTACCATCTATGCTACTTATTTTCTGTACCTTCTCTTCCCTTCTCCTCCTCCCACTCCCCTGTTGCTAACCCTCCATGTGATCTTCATTTCTATGGTTCTGCTCCTGCTCTAGCTGTCCTCTTAGTTTGCTTTTGTTTTAGGTGTGGTTCTTAATAACTGTGAGTTTGCTGTCCATTCACTGTTCATATTTTTTATTTTCTTTTTCTTAGATAAGTCCCTTTAACATTTCATATAATAAGGGCTTGGTGATGATGAACTCCTTGAATTTGACCTTATTTGAGAAGCACTTTATCTGTCCTTCCATTCTAAATGAAAACTTTGCTGGATAGAGCAATCTTGGATGTAGGTCTTTGGATTTCATGACTCAGAATACCTCTTTCCAGCCCCTTCTTGCCTGTAAGGTCTCTTCTAAGAAATCAGCTGACAGTCTGATGGGAACTCCTTTGTAGGTGACTGTCCCCTTATCTCTTGCTGCTTCTAGAATTCGCACCTTCATTTTAATTTTGAAGGTGGACTCAAGGAAGAACACACCAAGGCACATCATAATTATATTAGCTATCATTGCTTTTATTGCTTAAAAATCCCAAAGGGTTTGGAAGCTGTGAGCCAGGAACTATGGAAGAAGACCAAACACATCCGAGTGATATATTCTGGTCATCTGAATTTGCTTACCATTAAGATGACCAAAATATATTTCTTGTAAATCATGATATCACAGAGGTAAAATAGGAGATGACAATAACAATATTTATTTGAAACATGCAATTTATCATGATCAAGAGCCCCTCTAGGTCATTCTTGCTAATGAGAGAAATAGGGGACCACTTTATAAACTTTGTCAATATACCTGTATCTGAGCTAATGGCAATTCCCCCCTTGCTTTGATCTCATTTTTCAATGTGGGTTCACATTTTCTACTGGCACTTATGACTTTATTTTGCTTAATTTCATTTTCATTTGCCTAGGACTACCTTCAATTCATATTTACAGATAATAAGTAATCTGTGTGTAACAATAAGGTATAAGTGAAGTTTCTAGGCATTTTTATACATGAGAGTTTACCACATGAGGAAGATATGCATATGGTGACTGAGATGTTTGAATCTAGTTAAGTTACTAGATCTCTGGATCTACTAGTTACTGGGCCCTCTACTAACAATTAAAAGGAATTAGTTTCCCATTGAAAGTATAGCATGGGAAAGTGGTCTTATGTTCAAAGTGCATTTTGTTCTATAGGATATAATTTTAATTAGGTTATAGAATTCCAGATAAGAGGTCTTCCTTTTTGAGTTTAAGAGTTTCGATTCAAAAAAGATAAAATAAATCTACAAAGCCTCTAATGGTAAGGCTTTAAACAATGGCAGGTACTTTTAATGATGGTTTTGATGGCGAACTTGTACTTGCAAAATAAAGCGAAGTTTATCTGATATCCAGAAGCTTGAATTTACATTTTTTTCAGTACCCATTTGAACTAACCCAGTTTGTAAAAGAGTCTAGCTCAGAGTCTCCCCATGAGTTCTCACTATAACATGACTACCACATTTGAATATTTATGGTATTTATGATCAACATTTTAAATAATATTTTGAAAATTGCCCTGGCCAGTGTGGCTCGCTTGGTTGGAGCATTGTGCCCTGGACTAAAGGGTCATGGGTTCAATTTCTGGTCCTGGCACACGCCTAGACTGTGGGTTCATCCTCAGTTGGAGACTGTGCTGAGGGGTAACCAATCTATGATCTCTCTCACATCCATGCTTCTCTCCCTCTCTCTTTCTCCTTCCCTTTCTTTGAAATTAATAAGCATATCCTCAGGTGAGGACAGAAAAGGAGGAATAAAATGCTGAAGATTATTTTGATAGCTAAATATAAAAAATTTGCTAAGTGTTTTATTTATTCAGTTTGAAACTGTAAGTTGACACTTCGCTGTGTCAAAATGCTGAGGAGGCCCCTGGCATTTATCTCACAATAAAAAGGTATGTTTTATTTAGAAAAGGCACAATTAATTCAAATGTGACTGTGTTGTAACTGATAAAATTACCTTGTTAGAATGATTTATGATAATTACAGAAATTCAAATTGCTTTTAAATGAAGTATTTTGGGTTTCAAATTCAGTGGGTTTTTTGTCTAATTTTAGAGACATTTGAAGTAAAAACTTAAATTAATAAACAAAAATTAAAGTCTCTTACATGAGGCTTATTTTGCATTTTCTTCTCAGTATATTTAATTTTGGAGTAGCAAGTACATTTGAAATTGGAATCTTTTGGATTTATGTCAAAAATAAGATAACGATGACTTCAGGTAAGCTTAGATATGAGTCAAATGACCTCATGCATGGGAATTTTCTGCCTTTTGTGCCTGAATTTGAAGGATGGGAATATCAATTAGTGGATGAAAGAAAAGCAGAAGTTGGCATATATCTTGCCATAAAGCACACGGTTTTTGATCACACACACTCTATGTTAAAGATAACACTGTGTTATTTAAAAACATGTATGATGAACAAGCACATGTTCTATTGTTGTTATTTCCCCAGTCTGTATGTCATTGAAAGCTCTAAGAAATTTAGATATTTTGATTTTAGAGTTCATATAAAAACACTATTCATTAACATGAGATTTAGAAAAGTCTGTAGAGGTACCTTTTTGAATGTTTGGATATTGTTTTTGAAAAAAGTTTAGGATCCTAAATATGAGATTTGAAATTGAATTCTTGTTAAAATAATAATTTTGGAGATATTGGTGGGGATTAGAATATTAATTAATTTAATTGAAATAAACAGTGAACATAATGGTATACCTACCTACTAGCTTTTATTTATGAAATTATATATCATTATTCTTTATTGGACAAGGTCACTTTGCTCCCTATAAAAGGTAGCAAAGATAAAAACAAAAACAGAGCAAACAACTAGTAACACAAAATTGCTGACTTGAACTTTGTTTTTCAAGATTCCATATACACACTTGTTTTTCATCTCCCAACTAAACAACAAATTTCAGGCTCTTAATAATGTTACAGAGGTTTTTTAATGGCTATTACTATTTTCTAGCTGGAAACATGCATATATACATATATTACTTTGTTCATTTTAAAAAAGGAAATACAAGAACATGGTAATTTAAATAAATACAGAAGCAATGTGAAATGAAATGGTACTTTTTATTTTTTTCAAACTTTTGTCAGAATACTGAGAGCAATAAGTAGAGGAAATATATGCTATCATTTTTATTTCTACTTGCATTTATTCACATAATACCATAAAGAATATGCATATTTCTGTATTAGCTTAAAACTGATATACATTATTTATAAAATGTAAATTAAGGAACTTCACATGTGGATTAAGTTCCAGTTTTAGGTGAGATCATATGCTATTTGTCTTTCGCCATCTGGGTTATTTTGCTTAGCATAGTGCTCACCAGTTCCATCCATGGTGATGTGAAGGGTAGGAGTTCCTTCTTTTTTTCTGCTCTGTAGTATTCCATTGTATAAATGTACCACAGTTTTTATCAACAAAACAAACAAATAAGCAAAATAGAACCAGAGACTTGGGAAAAAACAACAAAAAAACTACTGACAGTGACCAGAGGGGAGGGTTTAAAGTGATAACGAGGAAAACAAGGGGGGTGGTAAGCAAAGGAACATGAACAGAGGACTCATGGGTATGGATAATAATGGGGATGGGCTGTGGGAGTAAGGGGATAGTGTAGAGGTGAGTTATGGGGAAAAGGTGGGACAACTATAACTGAACAACAATAAATTTTTAAAAAATGGAACAATTTAATTTTTTGCTTTATAGATGAGGTCTACCCAGAAAGTATCCAGCCATATAATATAAAAAATGGAGACATTTATTGAAGAAGATACAAGAAACATTGTAGACAGGATAGTGATGCCTTAGTCCCCCTCAAAGTAAGCATGTTGGGACCTCACACAGTTCTCCCAATTGCCATTAGGTGCCCCATAGTATTTTTCTGATTCTCATCAATGGTCTGAAATCTCTTCCCTTTGAAAGGTGACTCTAGTTTAGGGAAAAGCCAGAGGTTGCAGGGCACCAGAGCTAACCTTTATGAGGGTAGAGTCACCTGGGTGATTTTCTGTTTAGCCAAAAAACTGCACAAGATGTGATGCATGAGCAGACATGTGTGATTAAGCTTCCAATCACCAGCTGTCCATAGCTGTGGCCTTCTGAATCAGCCAAACAGTTTTTGTAGAGGAATATTCAAGCTTAACATAAAGTTTAGTGTAGATTGGTCCCTCTGCTTGCTCAGTCAACTTGAACACAATGACCATGCAGTACACGAGCTCACTCAATAGCGTTTAAGGCCCCCACTGACTAGGACAGTGAAGTCATCACTGTTTACACATGTGCACTTCAGTCCACTCTCCATGGCTGCCAGGTTACATAGATACGGCACAAACCATTCTTGTTATGTTAGCAATGGCTGGACTTTTTCTGGACAGACCTAGTATTATTTTAATTAGACAAAATAATTATAAACATTATTAATAATATAAAATATAAAAATTTTAGTCACTATTAAGGCAATCAGTGCAACTGGTTCTTTATAGAAAATATATAATCCTAAGCTATTAAACTTGTGCCTTCTAAAAGAAAGTTTTGAAAACATCAAGGTCAAATATATACTTTAGTTATATAATCAATTGTTCAAATATTATCACATGTTAGGATATTTCTTTCCATAAACTTGTTTGTTATAGCTGTGTTTCTTTGTAGAATGAGTGTGTGTGCCTGTGTGTGTGTTTTCCTTTTTGAGAGATAAAACCCTTTCTTCATACCCCACTTCTACCTACCCCATCTCACTCCAAGTGGAGGATTAACCTAGACCCATTAAATACTAGGACACTGTATAAGGCCAATGGCCATGATATACAGTATTCAACACTAGATATATCAAATTACATTTAGGCATAGTTTCATTACCCAACCTCTTCTCACAACTGAAGCCTTAAAAATCATCTTTCCTGGCTTTCTTCCATATTATTTATTTCACTCCTTGTGGAAATTCTCTGCTTAAGCAAAGCCTAAAAGTATATTGGTAAAATGTGAGATTTGGTTTTAGCCCTCTAGGAAAAGTGGCCAGCTATAAATTCCTAGGCTACAAAAGAAAGTTACCCTGAAATGCAATAGAAATCCTCTGAGTTCTGTGTTAATGTTTGGGGAAAACAAGATGTATTCCATAAATTTCACTTGAGAATCTTAAAGCGAAGAAAAGATCATTGAGATCACCAAATTTAAGATAACACCCCCCTCTTATTTATCCAGCAAACAATAAATGCCTTTTGAATTGCATCCTGTCATATTAAAAATTACCTTCCAGTAGGAAATGTACTCAGACATCAGTACAGTCATCATAAGAGTCTGTACTCATACTGGGAAAAATATTCTCTTCAAGTCCTGGTGGTGGTGTTACTGGCTGACATAAAATTACTGGTAAAACTTTCTAGATATAAAATATAACTGTTACAGGAAATAAAGGTATAGATATGCATCTGTATCTATCGTCTATTAATATAGGATTTTATAATAAACCTTTTCTAAAAGGAATGACAAATTCAGAGAAATGTGGATCTCAGAAAAGAGTAAACCTAACAAAAGAAAGCAGAGGAAGGCAGAATAATTGCTAAATTCTATGCTCATTATATTTCTACCAGCATAGCTCCTTAACTTTAATGTATTTTATTCTTCTACTCATTTTGGATGGTCAAGATTCTTAAAACTTTGATTCCGTGATTCAAGTATTAAATTAAACAGAAGACAGAAAGTGCTTTGAAATGTAATAAAGTGCTATCCAACATAATAGAGTCCCTGCTCCCTTCTTGCAGCTAGAATTAGTTTTTTAACACTAAGACCAACCCTTTTAATCAGAAGTGAATAAAATTTATGTGTGAGTGTATGTGTGATCCATTTGCTTATGTGTTTTAATAAAATGTCATTGCCTTGAGGAAGTTATTATAAAGAGCAAGTTGAATAGGATTCAAGAACCAGTGAAAAATTGCACAATTCTTAAAATTTGCTTCCTGATTTGTTGTGTTACTGGACAAGGGCCAGCCTGCGTGGGTTCTTGACTTCATGTCCAGGTGGTTTTGAGAGTATGTTTATTAAGGCTGAGAGGGCAGTGAACCAAAGGAGGGACCTTGGGTAGAAGAAGTAACAGGAAAAAGCCTAGGCATTGCTCTGCTTCAGCTCCCATAAAAGTTAAAGAGAAGATTGAGCCAAACTGGGTCTGCTCTTAGCTCACTGAGACCCACAGAGACTGAAAGCTCACTGGGAAGTCAGAGAAAAAGTGGTCCTAGAGACAGGATTGGGGGGGTAAGCCCGAGTAGAGCTGCCACAGCTCACTGCTCCCCTCATTTCAAGTCTCCTGGGGACCATTACAATTTAGGAGGAAATGAAAAGTTCATGCTCAGAAAAGTGCATTGGGCGTGGTCTAGAAAAAGCCCACCCTGAGCTTTTGTCCTAAGGACTTTTCATCCTTTTTCTGCAGGTAGGAATCTTAGGGGAGGTTTTCAGCAGAATATTCATCATCTTTCCAGGTGCATTTTTAATATGTTGATGCAATCAAATGAATGCATAGGAGAGCTTGGGACTATTCTTTGATCTGCTATACTGTTTTACAGTATATAGCCTTTTGATTCTGGATTATTTTTCTTACCTTAATGTATTTGGAGTCTATCCATGTTTGTTGCTGTACCAATGGTTTATTACTCTTATTGCTGAGTAGTATTTCAGTGTATAGATACATGTCATTGTTTGATAATAAGCTATATCTAGAAATGCATAATTTTAGTGTTCCAAATGGTGATTTGGATTGTAATTCTTGCAGTTCTAAACTCCACTGCCTGTCTTTTAAGAGTCTTCTTTGAATGCCTTCACCTTCCTGTCCCTTTGTACATCCATAAGGATCTCCTGGACCAAACGGCTACTTAAATTCCCGTGGATATGTCTGGTTGTTGCCCTTTTGTAATTTTGTTATTTCTTTCTCCTGAATCATCTTCTGACATCTCCTCATTTGTTCTGCAAACTCCTTAAGATGCCATCTTTTATACAGCCATAGTTTTGATATATAATGAATTATCTTTTCTCAAAAATGATATAAATAAAATATTACACTTTTGTAGGCTTACTACGAATTTTTGTGAGTGTCAGGCATGAGTACAAATGAAAATCTGTATTTAAATTAAAACTGTATTTCTAAACTTTAAAAATGTAAATCTAGCCAAGAAACCATTAAGTATACTGTATACCATTTTATTAACTTAAAATATTTTTGTGATGACATAATTGAAAAATATGTATAAAGCTTTAGTTTTATGACTAAAATAAGCAAAATCTCAAAGATAACAAATTTAATTATTTTTGAGCACATTTGTGTGCTTTTTTCCTGAATACTATATGTTCTGATAGTAACCAAATAAATTCACATATATATTGACCAGAAATTACTATATGCTTATTCTACATAAAATATTTTTGTCAAAATCACAAATTTTATTTTATAGTTAATATTAGACATAACGTGTTTTACTGGAGACAAGAACAAATAAAAAGAGTTTTCTGAATCATTGTGCATAAGCTTTGCACTTTGAAGAAAATAGGCAATATTTAAATTTGAAAATAAAAATTTATATTACATATTTTCAGATATTGGAAAGGGGTCAAATATTATAACGAATTTATTTCATCACACAAATAACTATCACTTGTATTACAATTTTCAGAATTTTTAAAGCAGTAGATAGCTCCATACAACACTATAAAGAAAGGGTAAAGGGCTTCATGTATATTATATCTATACGTGCATATGTACAAATTTAAAATTGATGTAAATTACTTAAGCCTAAAATATGTGCCTCTTTCTACCCACATAACTGTCATAAATAAAGAACTAAAATTTGAACATAAATTAGGTCCACAAATTAGAACATAAAGCAAACTTAATTTGTCTTTTTTTTCCCCAAAGCATCTACCACTCAAATCCTCCCTGTAGCAGAAGCATCGTTTCTCAGACACAATGGCACAATTTACACCCCTGCTGCCATCAGGACAGCATGACCAGGCATGGAAACCAGTGAGAAGCATTCCTCTGGAGCGTGGAAATGCCACTCATGAGAATGAATGTCGAAGAACACATTCACACTGTACCTGTGCTAAGTGCGATCCCAAGGTACAGACCCCAAGTGTTTCTCTTTTTTTTTCCTCCATAAATTGGTTACTTTGTTTCTGTTGCATAGATACTTCTAAATAAAATACAGGGACCGAGAAAGAGATCTTCTTATCCAATTCTAAGAGGGGCACTGCACTGAATTCTTTTCTGCCATGCCCACCCCATGGTTGTTGAAGTCAGAACAGGAATATATAATTTCTGTTACCTGGGTTGTGAGGAGACTATTGTTATAATATTTTGCTACATAAAAAAGTAATATGCAAATATTATATATTATAGCTCATATTTAATAAGAAAAACACAGACATCAGGAACAGTTATCTTGTTACCAATTTATTCACATTGTTTTAAGTTTGACCCTTTTGTTTAAGGCTCTAGTACTTAAGAATGTACCTCAAATAGAGTAGTACCCACATGTGCTACTCAGAGAATAGTCTTCTGCTCCCAGCAGGTGGTAAAAGGGAGTGACTGACAATATCATGGTCATTGTGCTCTTGTTAGAAGTGCCATCCTTAGATGTCCTTTTCCCCAGGCATAGCAGTTGGCAGTGATCCTGGTACTATATCCTCCATCGGCCTGGACATATTAGTGACTGATGGATCAGAACACCTGAGCCAATTCGCAGTGAAAGTGTAGAGCCAATAAGAAATGAACCCTTTCAATTCCCAATTTTTCCTACTCATTACTACCATACGATGATTTCATTGTATATAATTAATAAAATTTTTATATCAGGACATTATTTGTTTTGTACTTTACAGAAATGTTAACCAGTAAGTAGGTAGCATCACAAATTTTGTAGGGAGGGGTTGATACATATATTTGCTATCACTATTCAGAAAATTGTTGCTAAAAAATGTAAAGCTCAGTGATATGTGGATTAACAGAAGAGCGGAAAAATACCCAACACAGTGCCTTTTTTGGTAGTAGAGTATATAATAAATCAAATTTTTTGGTATTTTTACTAAGATTTTTTATTTTATAATATCGAATTGTCTAATTACTCCCATTCTTATAAACAACCTAAAATTTTTAACAAAATATATATGTTGCTTTCAAGAAACTAAAAAATATATAGAACAAAATTTTACTTTTCAAAGTTAATGTGTATATTAATTAGAAATATGCTAAATATACTAATCCAGGTGGTTTGAAGCCATTACTAAGAAAGAAATATAGTTAAAAATATGTTGATTAGATTGAGGTTATGTAGTCATTAAACATCTTGTTATTAAAAGTAACAGTAAAAGTTGTCTTTCAGTTAAAAGTTAAATGGGAAGGAAATATATCTGATATTCCTATAATGAGAAAAATATAAAAAATCTAATTTTTCATTATTAATAAATTGTCATATAACTAAAATTGATCAAATATTACATAAAATCTTAACTATTTTTTACTTTATTAGCTTCTTTTTTGTAGCAATAGTATATAAAACAATGCCAACTACTTCTGGTGAACCTGTGGTAAATTCTAAATAGTTTTTTGCTATAGCCATATGAACAGCTCAAATCTTAGTTAAAGAAACAATTTAAAATTTTATATTTCTAAGATACCAGACTTCCCCTACAAACTCTACAAGAAAAGCTATTAATACATAATGCACACTAAATCTTACCAGTCCCAGATTCTCAGCCAATTCCAAAGTTACGACTTTATTCATCTCCTTATTTGCCTCACAGTGTAGAAAGAGACAATAAATAAAAGTGTCATGATATCTGTGTAGGGAGACACTAACAAGATGCAAGTTGTAAGATTCACTACTTGTTCATAGTAACTGGCACAAAACCCAGCAATACCATGCAGGTGGGGTATGGGGTTCACATTAATGAAACATTCTAGACCGACTGGATTCAGGCTTCTTTTTATTCTGAGGTTCAGTCACACTTATGTGGACTTCATTTCTTGTTGTATCATTTTGAAACCGCTTTTTATTTTTTAGTTCCATTCTCAGATAAATTTTTATCTTTGTTTACTAGATAGCTGTAGTCCTGTTGACCTCACACCATTCAAGTTGCAATGACCCACAAAAACAAAAACAAAAACAAAAACAAAAACAAAAACAAAAACAAAAACAAAAATCTGCTTCACTCAAACCAAACAGCCAAGATATGAATAGGGTTATATAAAGAATCTATATCCAAATGAAAGTAGAATTTCTTTTTGTGATTCTGTGAGAAATACATGACAAATTTTTCTAGTTTTAACTTGACAAAAGTAGACCCACTCCAGATCTGTAAGTTTTGTCTTAAGACATAACTTCAAGTTTTGTCTTCAGACATTGTCTTCAAGTGTGTGATGAAATGCAGAAATAATAGCTAAACATTTGGAATTTCATTTTTATTAGTTATTTTCCATAGAGCTTATTTCCTAATCTTTCTATTTCAGAGAACTATAATTGTATGAATTACCTTGAAAGGTGCTATTGGGGTCTTGGGAGAGGTAATGAGAATCAAGAAGGTCCTTGGGATATCAAAAGTGTGGAATTAGACACCAAAGTGTGAAATACAAGGGTATCTAAATTTAAGAATTTCGCACTTTTTTGTTTATCCATGAAGCTGTCTTTTGCAGCTCACTTCTCTTCAGAATGCCTGAGCCTGCTCAAATTTGAGGAAGATTTTGTCATGACATCCGTTTCTTGGGAAAGTGATATCAGTTAACTGATTTTATGTTATGCAATTATAATATTTTAATATACTGAGAATTAAGAAAAATATTTTAACCAATTCAAATTATAACCAATTGCAAATAATTTTATCATTTCATGTTATATCCCATTGGAGCAAATGCATCAATAGGGACACTGTATAATGGAGGGGATCAGGGCAAGCACTCTGTCAAATACCAGCATTGCAGACAGAAAATTTTGTTAAAATATTGTCACAAAAGTTAAAATTATAAGCAATGATTGCTTTTCTTTAAATTAATACAAATGGTCCCTGACTTAATGATGGCTCAACTTCACATTTTTTTAAAAAATTACTTTAATCTGGTTTGAAGTAGAAACTACTTCAAATTTTGAATTTTAATTTATTTCAGGCTAGTGATATGTGGTACAATATCCTTTCATTATGCTGGGCAGCAGATTTGAGATTATTTTGCCCAACTTTAGGCTAAGGTAAGTTTTCTGAGTATGTTTAAGGTAGGGTAAGTTAAACTATGATGTTCAGTAGGTTAGATGTACTAAGTGCATTTTCAGCTTACTATATTTGCTCTATTTTCAACTTATGATGCATTTATCTGGACTTACTCTGATGGTAAGTTGAGGAGCATGTGTATTTCAAAGAGAAAACATCAGTAGAACCAAAAATTTTTCACAGTAAAATGCATAAAATTCTAAGGCATTTCTAAAGGAAAAATAACCTACTAAAAATGACAATTTTAATTTGTAGTATATTAGAACTGTGCTGTCCAAAATTTAAGCCATTGGTCACACGTAGCTAATGAACAAGTGCAATGTAGATATAGTGACCTAAGAAATACATTTTTAGTTTTATATATTTAAAAGTAAGTTTTTAAATTTAAAATTATTACTGGATTTAGTTACTGGAAAATAAGCATGTTTAGAAAAACTGAGTATATGACTCTATTCTTCTAATTTGATGGAATCTAAACACAGATCATGTGTTCTTGATGAAATTAAACATAAATATTCTTGATAAAAATTTTATATAAAACTTAAAATGTGTAAATATTAAATACTTAGTACAAAAGACTTGGTACAAGAAAAAACAATGTAAATATATCAAATAATTATTTATTGATTACATGTTATAATATCCTTGATTTATTGGGGTAATTAAAATTTATTATTAAAATAGATATCTGTTGTATATTTAATATAAATAATATACACAATATTGCAATTAATGTGTTTTATTTTTTAACTTTTAATTTTTTTCAGCTTTTATTTTAAAATATATTTTATTGATTATGCTATTACGGTTGTCCCAACTGGGGACTTGGCCTGCAATCCAGGCATGTGCTCTAGACTGGGAATAGAACTGGCAACCAACCCTTTGGTTTGCAGGCCAGTGCTCAATCCATTGAGCCACACCAGTCAGGGCCATGAATTGTTTCATAAGCTTAAGTACTCATTTTCTTACTATTCCCTCACCCCTTAAACAAAACCTGTGCCCTTTAAAGCATATAGCACAATGCTAGAGATTTATATTTGTATTTATTGACTACATTTTAAATTTTACAATATATAAAGAAAATAGTAAAATCAAAATTTGGACCATTATTTGCTTAAAACTTTTCCTTAAAAGCAACAAAGCCAATAAAAATAACACTTCTGATGAAATAATTTTTGTGAGGCAATTATGAAACTGCTATTTAAATATAATTGTTAATCTTATCTCCAGATAACCCAATATTAGTAAGATTCACACAAAATCCCTACTCACCCCATACCCCATTTAATCAAAGCTCTATATTTACACGTTTCTACATACTCATCAGGCTGAATACCATGAGGCAGCAAGGAAACAACCTCTTCCATTGAATCTTTATTCAGCAATATTTTCTTGCTCATTTTTTTCCTATTTTATATCAATCTAAACATCTTTGTTTTTTTTGGTGTACGACTCTAGAATTTTAACACTTGTATATTGTGTAATCACCAGCACATCAATATTTAGAACAATTATACCCCCAAATCCTCAAGGCTATCTCTTTATAGTCACTCCCTAACCCAGTCTCTAACACTTGGAAAACTAGGTCTGCTGTCTATCACTATTGTTTCTTTTTCAAAACAACACCTGAAGGGAATAATACAATATATAACCTTTGATTTCGGCTTTTTTTCTTTCAGCATATGTCACTGAGATTTATCCAATTTGTTTCATCTATCAATAATCTGTTGATTTAATTATTCAGTAGTATTCATTCATATGGAAGTACTAATGTTTCTGTGTTCACTCACAGGGTATTTGAATTCTCCAGTTTTCTGTACAATCAATTTTTATAAAGTTAAACATACACTTATCATATGACCTAGGAATTTTACTCTAGGGCATTTATATTAGAGAAATTAAACTTATGTCCATGCAAAAAAAAATCTTGACAGATGTTCTGAGCAGACTTATTCATAAAACCAAGCATATTTTACATATTCTAAATATGACTCCTTTATTAGATATGCGATTGCAAATATTTTCCCAGTTGGTATTTTCATTATTTCATGTATCTTTTTTCTTTTATTTTTTATATTTTACAATATAATACCAATTATATTTATTTGTCTTTTTTATTGTTGTTCAGTTACACTTGTCTCCACTCCCCTCCATTACTTTCCCTTGACCTACCCACCCCCATGTCGCACATGCAATCCTCCCCAACCTTTGGCTTTGTCTATGGGGCCTTTATGCATGTTCCTCGATAACCCTTCCCCATATTTGCCCTGTTACTCCCCTCGCCCCTCCCCTCTGGTTACTGTCAGTTTGTTCTTTATTTCCATGTCTCTCATTCTATTTTGCTCACTTGTTTGTTTTGTTGATTAGGTTCTGCTTATAGGTGAGATCATATGGTATTTGTCTTTTTAAAAAAACTCAAATCTAATTTACCATTACTTTTGGTATTAGGTCTAAAAATTCCTTGTCCAACAAATAAAGTTTCTTTTGTATTTTTTAAAAGTTTCTATGTGCTTATGATTAACATTTAGATCTATGGTTCACTTTTAGTTAATTTGTGTATAAGCTGTGAAGTATAAGTCAATATTTCTTTGGATATGGGTGTCTACTAATTGTCTCAACATCAATTGCTGAAAAGAACACACATTCTTCATTGAATTTCTTTTACATTTTTGTTAAAACTCAGTTGTCCACTTATTGGGATTCTATTTTATATTCTGTCTTGTTTTATTGATTTGTGTTTATTCCTTTGCCAAGATCAAACTTATTGACTACAATAACTTTATAATGTTTTAAAATTATTTATTTCATTCTCCCCATTTTTTCTTCTTCCTTGAAATTCTTTTAACTGTTCTAGGTGTTTGTATTTGTACATCTATTTTACCATCAGATGGTATATATCAATCTGTAATTCTGCTATGGTTTTAATTGAAATTACATCAAATCTATAGACAAAATTTGGGAACTTTTAATGACATTTCTTAAATCTAGATTTCCACTTATAAACTATTATAGAAATGCAATTATTTGTGTTTGATTACTTTGTATGCTGCAAACTTGCTAAACTTACTAATTATCTGAGATTTTTTAATAAACTACTTGACAAAATTTACATAGACAATCATTCTGTCTACAGAATAAGGAAGTATTTATGTCTTCTTCTCGAATATAGGTGTTCTTATTTTTTTAGATTGCATCATCAAAATGGTTAGGACTCCCCAGTATGATATAAAATAGGAGTCATCATAAAGAAAATTTTTACTTTGTGGCCAGTCATAGAAGACAGCATTTAGACTTTTCCTATGAGTATGGTGTTAGATATAGACTTTTTTTAGTTCTTTTTTTAAAGGATATTCTTTTCTATTCCTGACTTGTTGAGAGTTTTTATCTTGAATAATGTGAATGTTTTGTGAATATGATTTTTTGCTTATTTAAACTGTTAACATGATAGATTATACTCACTAATTTTCTAATAGTGAAGACACCTTTGTCTTCCAAAAATTAACCTCACTTGGTCACTGTATATTAGTCTTTACCTTCCTTTTTCATCTATTTACCTTAGATGAGATTTGATACTGTTAAAATAATCAGTCCATTCCCTTATTGGTAGACTTTATATTTGTGGAAGATTTTGTTTTCCTTAATATACTCTTAATGTTTATAGGGTTTATTATGGTATACAATGTATAGTTTTATTTCTTTAAAAACTTCATATTGCTGTAATATGTCATATCACAAACTTGGTTGTTTAAAGCCATCTAAATTTATTATTTAAGTTTCTTGTAGGTCAGAATTCCAGGTATAACTGAACTGGGTTCTCTGGCCAGGATCTCAAAGATGGATTTCAAGATACATGCCATGCTGAATTCCTTTCTTGTGTCTTGTTTTTGCTCAGACAATTAATTGTTTGCAGAATTAATTTCTTCTTTATTGTAAAAAGGAAACTTACACCCTCTTGTAAATTGTCGATCCTGGACCTTTCTCACTTGTCCAAATTTCTTTACCACGGCTCTTCCCACCCCCATATATTCTCACACTGTGAACTTCTGTCTTGTTTCTTGCTTCCGACATCTGGTCTCCGGTCCTTGTGATTAGGTCCCACTTGGTTAAGCTTCTTTTCAATTAATTGAAAGGCACATGTTTAGTACCTTTATTTACCTCTGCAAAATCATTTCTGCTTTGTAAAACAACATAATCAGAAGCGTGATATCCCATCCCATTCACAGGTTATGTTCACAATAGGGGCCATGAATTATGTAATGTATGCACCTCTATGGGAGAAAAAAAATAGTGGTCTCAGAATTCTTCCAACTACACTTCCTAATATTGACCATTTTTGTCTTCCCTCATTTTTTCTTATTATTCTGAGGTTTATCAACTTTATCTTTCCAAAGAACCAGATTTTAATGTCATTGATTTTCTCTTGTATTAATTTTTAACCTCATTGATTTCAGAATATGTTTATTTTGTGTATTCTTCTGAATATTATAAATTTAGTGTCTCTTATTTTTGACTTTTCTTAAGTTGAAAGCTTAAGTTATAGGAGATATTTTTGTTCTAATGTAAATGTTTCATGATATAAATTCCCCCCTAATAATTACTTTATCTGCAGCTCAAAAATTTATATAACTTCTATCTTCATTCTCATAAGTTCAAAATATTTTCTAATATTTTTTATTTTCCATTTTGACCTACATGCTATACAGAAGTATGATTTTTGTTACATTTTTTATTTCCAAATGTCTAGCAATGTCTTTATTATCTTTCAGTTATTCATTTGGTATCACTATGAACTGAGGACCTAATTTGTATATTTAAAAAGATTTTTTTAAAGGGGCCCTGGCTGGGTTAGCTCAGTGGATTGAGCACAAGCCTGCGAACCAGAGGAACCTGGTTTGATTCCCAGCCAGGGCACATGCCTGGGTTGCAGGCCAGTTCCCAGCAGGGGATGCACGAGAGGCAACCACACATTGATGTTTCTCTCCCTCTCTCCTTCCCCCTCCTTCCCCTCTAAAGGTAAATAAATAAATAAAATCTTTTAAAAAAGATTTTTAAAGGTTTTAAAGTTTGTTTTATGCACTAGATACAACCTATATAAGTGAATGTTTGATGTATACCTAATAAAAATGCATATTCTGCTATTGCTGGTAAAGTGCTCCATATAAGCTGGCTAGATGAATTTGTTTGATGGGGTTATTTTGTACTTCTGTGTTCTTGATTGGTTTTTAATCTGCTATGCTATGTAATCCTGAAAATAGAGTGTTACAGTCTTGATTGATAATTGTGGATTTGTCTACTTCTCATTTCCGTTCTGTCAGCCTTTCCCTTGTACATTTTGAAGTTTTATTGTTCAGGGCACACATGGTTACCAGTGTTGTGCCTTTTAAGAAGATGAAAATGTTTACTATGACATAAAGTTCCTCTTTACCCTTGTTAATTTTTATCTCCCATGTTTCTTTCTGGCATCATTTGTGTCTATAAAATTTCATGTTAGCAGCCCCACAGCTGGGTGGGCCAAGCACAGGCTCAGGAACAGACTAAGCTAGTTGAATGGGGACAGACAAGAACAAAGTTTCCACATGGCACAGAACTTTTGGATCTTGCCCATTCTACTGGGCTTGATGAAGACAAGATTGGACTTTTTCCACGGTGGGATGGATGAAAATAGGACACTGGGACTCCAGGAGCAGTCTATTGATTTTGCCACAAATCTTACCATGAATCCTCAGCCACCCATATGTGGATCTGGGATGTTTTTTTCTGCAACCCTATGAAAGCACCCGATTTTTCCTCCAGTAAGAATTTAATGAAGAGACAAATAATTTTGCATGTGCATAGAAATAACCTGAAATGCTTGACTTGAGGATATACATGAATGGATCCTCAAACAGAATTTTGTAGAAGGAAAAGTATATTTGAAGAGAGTTTTCCATATTTTACTTTTACTGACATACATTTGTCTCAACAACCATATAAGTCTTACTAGTTAATTCAAGGTTAAAATATATTGTGGTAACATTTTTTTAAAATCCAAATTTTCACAAAACAAAGTCAACCTGATTCCTTTTTTGGTTGTGTGCTATGTAGTTAAAATTGCACTCTGCTATGGGAGAGTGAGAGCGATACAATTTCAGAAATGAAATAGCTTTGGAGAATTTAGAGTCAGAAAGAGCAGAATTAAACTCCAGAAATGTGGAGTTTGAATAGATCAAATAGAGAAAAAAAATCAAATAGCACAATATAGTAAAGTTGAAAATTTATTTTGAAATCATATCTGAATGCAATTAAAATATTAAAAACACTTTTTCTTATATAAAATATGCAAATAAATATCACTACCCTGATTTTTTAAAAGAATCTTTATTACCCCATTTGTCTTTCTTCTACAAGTAAAGTAGCAGCAGAATTAGACAAGCACCTCATCATGTACGACATCTTTTAACTCATGAATCAAGATACTGACAGCCTTAGTGACTCTCTCTTAGTATTTTTTAAATCTTCTTTAAAAACTTTATTTATTTTTAGAAAGAGGGGAAGGAGGGAGAAAGAGAGGGAGAGAAACATCACTGTGTGGTTGCCTCTCGCACCACCCCCCTGGGGGACCTGGCCCACCATCCAGGCATGTGCCCTGACTGGGAATTGAACAGGTTACCCAAATTTGCAGGCCCATGCTCAATCCACTGAGCCACACCAGCCAGAGCATCTCTCCTACTATTTTAAAAATGCTGATGCTTGAAAAGGAATTATTTTTTTACTCAGCAATGGGGTAGAGTTTTTAATGAATAACTTGTATAGAGTTCATATTTCAATTACTTTTGGAGGAGACGATGCATAAACTCATTATTGACTGAGGATTCTAGAGTTTTAAAACAATTTGCGAGGTGATTTTAAATAATGTTTAAATTTTACCTCTTTGATGACACTACAATTATTTTCAAAGTGCCCATATTTTACTTGAATTTCTGCTCTAATTTCTCTCTTTGCATTTCCAAACAGCTGTTCCTTTCTCTTTCAACTGCTCTTGTTTTGTAAGTACCACTAATGGGCCAGTAAGGTGTCTACTGAATCACCCCAAACTGTAATAATGATGAAGACAGAATTTTAAAATTTGCTTTTAGTTGAATGCCATTTACATTCTAAATCTAAAATTAAACATGCACACACAGATAGATTACTGAAGCTGATTTTCCTTTTTTCTCTTATAATTAACAATAATATATAAACATGTACTCTTATTGTAAAAAATAATAAATGTACAAAACTTGCATTAAGTAAATTGAAAATATGTTCATATTTTTTCAATAAATACTAAATGTATTTATTAGTAGGTAATTGCTCTATCTTATATAATTCTAAAACACTGTTTATCTTTTTTTTATATTTCTCTTTATTGAATTTATTGAGGTAATATTGGTTAAAAAAACTATGTAGGTTTCAGGTGTACAATTCTGCAGTACAGCCACTGTACATTGCATTGTGTGCTCACCACCCCAGGTTACATCTTTACATCACCACTTAACCTCCTACATCTTCTCCTACCCCCCCTCCTCCCTTCCCTCTGGTAATCACCATGCTGTTGTCTGTGTCTATGAATTTTTGTGGGGGGGCAGGCAGGGAGGTTAATCCTTTTGCCTTAAAAATGTTTTTCTACCTATGAGTGTAAAGACTGGGCAGTTGATTAAACATAATTATTTAAAAGATTGTATTCTTTGTATAGTTCTTGTTATACACAACTAAACAATATCTCTTATCTTTTTGAAATTCTATGATTAAGTTTTTATTTTGGACTTTCAAGTTTTCTTAATCTTTTAAATATCTTACTATACCAATATAATGTTCTTTCTCTGCAATTTTTAATTGATCCATGAATGAAATTTAGTATTTTATAGGTAATATCTTTTGATTCACCTTCCTTCATTCCAAAATATGTATACTTTCTTCTCAAACTCACATGAATATGCACTTAGAAAGACCAGAATTTGCTGTGATCTATGAACCGTGAAGTGTTCACTGTGAATTTCTAGGTGTCTGGCCACATTTTGGCTGCCATGCTACACTTATGTTTGCTGTACATACAGGGGATTAGGCTCTCTCATAAACTTCTCTCAAGCTTTGAGGAAAATGCAGAGGTGGAATGATGGACTGAGCCCATGTTACATCCACATCTGCTCTGTCAGCAGTTCTTTTGACTTCCACATGCCTGGTGGAGTTGCGGAGCTACAACAGCAGGGCGGTTGTTCATAAAAGCCTCAGGGAGGAAGCAGTCTCTGAAGTTATCTTGCTTTTTGATCTAAGCATCAATGAACTTTAGGGAGGAGTAGAAAGGTACCCATGTGCTGTTTGTTGAAATATTTTGAAGTTATAGTTCTTTTAACATCGCTTTTTAACCAGGCCTCAAGAGACTGATGTTTTTGAGATTCTTCACCTCCCAGAGGCAGAGGGAGCCCTGAAAGTAAATTGTCTTGATCTGATGCTACAAGGCAAACCTGGATCTGGGTTTGGGACAAGGATTTCATTCAGATCTGCTGAAGCTGAGATGGAAAATAACCAACATTTCCAGGAAGCTGAGTCAAGCAGGTGATTTTCTGCCCTATACCTGAATGTTATGACACAGGATTTCCAGGTGGTCTTTGATGCCTCCAAATCTAAGAAGGGAAGAAAGGGGCACCATAGTTTGTCTTCTGATGAACTCAGTCAGTGTCGGTACCACTTTGTTGATTGAGGCAGCCAACATTGAATCTTAGCAATGGCTCCTTCTCTACCTTTTTCAGAGCAGAAGCAGTGCTTTTTTCCCCCCCTCAACATGCCTGGTCTTTTGAACACATTGCACATTCCTGGGCTCTCAGTGTCATAACTCTGCAATATCTTCTAGGCTTTGGGTCAGTTCTAAATGCACCTCATTTCCCCATAATAGTCATTTGGTCACCAAATTTGCAAACATTTTTTTCACAGAGCCAAAAGGGAAAACAAGATATTTGTGCTTCAGGTGTTTGAGTTTTGTTTTGTTCTTGTAATACATGTGGCTCTCCATAGCAACAGTTCTCAAAGTGCAGTATGGGGAAAACTGAGAGCTGCTGAGACCTTTTGGGAGGTATGTGAGGTCAGATTATTTCCACAGTAATGCTAAGATGTTATGTACCTTTCTATTAGGATTTCCCAGAAGCTCTATATCATTCGATCATATCCCTATGGTGACTAATGGCAAGGGTATTTATATATTCTTGTATATATATCCTATAATAAAATTTGGGGGGTTCATAATAATTTTTAATGGGAAAAAGATCCTGACATTAGAGATTGGCAATCATTAGTCCAAAGAATATTCTTTAATGAACACCTTTTGTATTAAGGTGAAAATAGTTATTTTTCCAAATGTTTCCTTCATGGCTTATATCCTTCCATCCAGCTCAGTGGTATGAGTCAAAGGGCAGACATTCCATTTAATTCTCTTGTCTATCCAGTTATTCTTTCTTCTCTTACCTAATTCTAAGGTTGTTGTGGACTGGAACAGAGAGGCTGATGCCAGAAGGAGAAAAGTCCATCATCTGGATTACTAAATACTGATAATATTCTCCTTCTCACATTTGAAGCCTTCATACTTCTTTTTTAGAATTGCAATCATTTCTCCCATTCCAATGCTGACAAATTGGATAGCTGTTATTTTAGGGTCTAAATGAATGGTGTGTGGTTTTCAAGACAGCAAAGATAAATAACATTAAGTGAATAATATGACAGATCCATCTAACACAACTTAATCACATCCTTTTCAATCACATTTTATTAGATTTTCATGACAAGGAGAGAGAGATAAAGGTACTGTTAGGAGCCAGAGAATCACATAGGAGTGTTCTTCTGTGAACACCATCTGTTGTTATCTTGCCAAAGCTCCTCCTTTCATCAGCAAGGCTTGGCCTGGAGCTGTAAAACAGGGCAGGTTCCAGTGCGAAGTGCACAGCCCCATCCTCACACACAGCTGTTCCCAGGACACCAGTCAGACAACATGAACTGCCGATCATATCAACTTTACTGGCTTCCTGTGAAGAGTCACTTTTAAAGGACAAATTTGGTAAGGCAAGTGAAATTTTTTAAATAACAGAAATTGATCTTCAATATTTTCTCTCTATATAACTAGCATTTTAGTTTGGTAATTTTTACTTAGGACATTAAAGTCATAATTCAATTCCCTTAGTTGGTTTTGTAGAGATTATAAATGAGTTTCAAAATTCAGCATTCCTTAGACATTTGAAGCATCTGTTCTATGATATTGTGTGCATTAGTTTTTTCAAATTGGTGTACTTAACAAAGATTTGAATAAACAATTAAAAAGATATCGCTAGCACCACAAATAAAGAGAAGACAACTCCATTTATATTCTATTAAGAGATATCAAAGCCAGTTTCATGTTTTATCTTTAGTCACAGACGATAAATAACTAGTGAACAACTTACATATTGTAGGTTTGCTGCATTTCCTGGCACTGATACCTACATAGTTCAATATTTCCTGGTTTAATTATAAAAATGTTTTATGAAGGGCCAGCCCTCTTGGAAAATCATGGTTTTATTTACTTTAAGAATTAGTCCAGATTATTCACCTTTTCAGAGGTCTTATAGAAAGGGAAATTGCTCTTATGAACAGGGCTTCATGCTATTGCTGCAGACATTAGGAATATCACACAGCAAGTTCTGCTGTAGGGCAGGTCCAAGTACACAAAGCCGAAAGTCTTTAGTTTCTATCTGCCGGATTAAAAACAATTTGCTAACTCTTTGTGATGCTGGTACTTTGGAGCAAATATCTTCATCCTTACTGAGGTAAGGTTTAAAACTTAGTCTTTACAACTTGCCATTGTATTCGAAAGTATCACAGTTGGCCTAGAAATCTCCATAATCATTGCTAGATTAAACAACACATACACACCAACACGCCCCATAGATCTACTTCTTCTGGCATCAGATAACACTGATGAAGCACTAGAGGTTCTTTAGCCTTTTAAATTGTATATTCCCATGGGAGAGAATATTAAAAGACACTAATCTACTGTTGTCATATTTCTTCTAGAGATGGAAAGTGGTACTTCAGAAAGTACCCTATTTCCTGAAAGTTGGGGCATATTTTGGTGCCATTATTGGGTGTAAAGAGTGATCGAACATCCCCAAAACCTAGGATCTCTCACAGTCTTTCTTTTGGGCTGTGATTGAGGCTTCATGAGATCAAGGTCTTTCTGAGAGCATTCCCAAATTAGTGTGGTTAATTCCCATCTAAGAGCTCTGTGGTTCAAATTGTTATACATGGCAGTAGTTGCTAAATGCCCAAACTTGCTCCCATTTCTTTACTACACAAGTACTCAGCGAGAGAAGGGTATATGACCACCAAAATCAGTATAATGTAGGAGTATATGAAGGCCCACTCCAAGCAGTGGGTACTGTCATTAATAAATTCATTAAAGATCTCTTGGTCTTTTGATACCAAACTTCTCCTTGAGGTGTGGGACAGCCCTTGGGCTACTGAATGTAAATCAGGCTAGATACCTTTATCTAACTCTAATTAAAATTTTTATTATGAGGTGGGGTACTGAATGGATCTTTTTTGCTTCACAAATACTACAGTGGGCAAAGAGATATAGAAATATACACAGATAACTTTAGAAAGGAGAAGTATGGATACCAGTCAGTTTTAAAAATTTACATCATTAACCACTGTAGAATGATACAGATGTTACCTGATCATCCATTTCACAGATTAAGAAAATGAAGCTGATTAGTAAGTTTTTTTTAATTTTGTTGTGTTGGAACACATAGTCATAACTAGGAACTTTTACTTTGACAATGCCTCTAATTTTCTCATTCCAGTATTAAACCATGCACAGTTATGTAGGCATTCTTTGGAAACAAAATATTTGATTGTTAACGTGTAATCTCAGTGTGTGGATATAAGGCATGATAGTTTGGAGGAAAAATGTGTACCGTGGGCTATATGTAATTTACACTTGTATAATTTCAACAGACCAGTTTTTCACTTTCCTTCTTCTCGTTTATTAGTTCAGAGAAACAGAAAAACAAACAAATGGTTTCTAGAGAGTAAAAACCACACAGCTAAGATGCTGTACTTGCACATATAAACTATTCTTGTCTCTTATTTCTTCAGACTCCACGTATACAAGTAAGCATAACTAAATCAAGTTTTAAAATTATTGTTAAGATATCTACCAATTTGTTTTTAATAATAATACTTTATGTGTTTTAACATAGAAATATTTCTTCCCTATTTTTCCTCAACTTTTGTTTTCAATGCTTTGTTAATTGCCAAGACATATCCTTAGATGGAGAATAGGCATGGCAACAATGGAATTATTATTATTGAATTGAATTATTTACTTGCAAGTTAGGGTGGTCATATTGTTGAAGTTGCTGCCGTCCCTCATCAGAGGTCTTTGTGTGTATTTCATCAAATTTATGATGCCACAAGTTGTAAAAATGTTTCAAATGTTTTGCATCTCAAAGAAATAATAAAGGTTTCAAGTTAAACCAGACCCAGTGTTGTCTAAAAAGTTCTTAGCTTTTTTTATTTTATAGTTATTGAATGAACATTTTTACAGTCATTTAAATGTAAGTATAATCATATATCATCCTTGTGCATGCACAGAAATAAAGTCTCAGTGAAATGAATTACTTAGCTTTTTTTTTAACAAATACTCTTCATATCCCAAACTCAAAACTGCTGACAGAGAATCAGTGCTGTGCTTAGCTCACTCGTGATCTCGGTCTCTGCTCCATCAGCACTGTTGGCAATGCAGCCATTGTTAATGCTCACTTTTTCCCTTGAGATATTATTCGTTCCCATAAAATAAGTTCATTCATGGCCATTCATTGGGCTGAACAATTTGAACTGCCACACATTAGGTCTTTAAAAAAATGTTCCACTGGCCAAACTTGTAAGCCAGACTTGCCTAGAGATGAGAAGAATCACACGTCTACTTGTCCTGTTGTCCTATTGGGGGTAAGACCAGGGACACTTTTCTCTACTAGATATGCCAGGGTGGGCTGTTATCTAATGTAGAAATACTCTTATTCCCACTTCTTATGGGGCAACAGTGACAAACAACTTTGTAAGTGGAGTCATGAACAGACTGCTTCGGAACCCAGTAGTCTATATTTGAGTGTCAGCTTAGATTATGCCTGGGAAAGCAAGTTGCTCATCACATGAAAATTTTAGATTCCTCGGGATGTTATTCTGAAAGGAATAGACACCAAAACCATGTGAAGCTTACAATGGAAGAAGATCATCCTACTCAAGTAGACTCAACAACTAGTTTCAGCTAACTTCTTTTCCAAATCCCCTAAGGGAGCCAATTTTTTGGAAAAATTTTAGTATATTCTGCTCTTCTCTATGAATTCTGATGTTAGCATCAAAAGGTTATACAAAAAATAGCACTCATATTCTATTCTCACATGAACCTTAAATGGCTTGTTTACTGAAATATTGATGACAAGCTGTTGTCCTATATTGCCACCAGAAACATCAGCCAAGTTTATGACAACAATATCAGAATCAGTTCTTAGTTGACAGCAGTTTCAAGTTATCATCTGCAGATAACATTGCAACTCCTACCAGGTAGCCCTATGCTGGGCACAGAACCAGCCAACCTTGCTCTGCACCAGAACCTCTCCTAAGAGGCCAGTTTCAGACCACATCAGAGTGCCACTCAAGTAGGTCCACAAACAAAACTGGCAAAGGATGAACTTGGTAGGCACTGGAGCCCCATCAAATTAAAACCCACTCTGCAGAGTCAGTCCCTTAAAAATACCTATTCTCTGTACTCACTGCCATCCTCACAGCCATCCTGAGGTTCCACTCTCCCTCTGGAATTAAAATAGCAATCAAGGCTCAAGTACAACAAGAGGGGACACAAACACCACACAGGGAAAACTGCTAGACCAGCTGGCTTGGTTCATCAGGGAAACTGCACCACTGGGTCCTAGAGGACACCTACGGCTAAAGACCACTCTGCCAAGAGAGGGAGACATAACAAACCTATCTAATAAATAAAAAAACAGACATTGGGAGCCACCCAAAATGAGAAGACATATAAACATGTTCCAAATACAAGAACAAAACATAACTCCAGGAAGAAGAAACTAAATACAATAGAAACAGCTAATCGACCAGATGCAGAACTCAATAAAGTGATTATTAGGATGCTCAATGAACTTAAGAGAAAGGAGATAAACTCAGTGAGAACTTCAGCAGGAAGATTGAAAAAATAAAAAGGAAGATAGAAGACATTTAAAAAAGTCAGAAATAAAGAAAACAATAACTGAAATGAAGTATACTTTGACATGCCCAGGCTGGGTGGCTTGGTTGGAGTGTCATCCATACATGAAAAAGTTGCAGTCACATATTTAAGTTGGGAGTTTTATCCTCTGTTGGGGCGTGCATGGGAGGCAACTGATTGATGCTTCTTTCTCACATCTCTCTCTCTCTCTCTCAAAATCAATTAAAAATGTCTCTGTGTGAGAGTTAAAAAATAATATATTGGAGTAAATCAGTGAGAAATTAGATAAAGCAGAGGATCGGTCCTGTGATTTAGAAAACAAAGTAGCAAATAACACCAAATCAAAACATTAAAAATATAATAATTTTTGGTAATTAAGATAGTTTAAGGGACTTCTGGGACAATATCAAGCATATGAACATTTGTATCATAGGGTTATTAGAAAGTAAAGAGAGAAAGAGCAAGGGATTAAAAACCTATTTGAAGAGATTGTTGTAGAAAACTTTACAAACCAGGTGAACAAAATAGACATACAGATCCAGGAAGCACAGAGACTTCCAAAGAAGCTGAACCCAGAGAGGCCCACACCAAGATACATCAAAATTAAAATGGCAAACTTTCTATACAAAGGAAGAATATTAAAAGTGGCAAGAGAAAAGCAGTTAGTTACCTACAGGATCCCTTGAGATTAATGAATATAAAACACAGCTCGACATATATGGCCCTTGGACAAAACAGTTCTAAAAGAAAAATTGATAATAATACATGGCCTAGAAGTGTCAGGTGATTCATAAATAGAAACTTTGAAGGCCACGAGGGATTGGAACAAAATATTCAAAGTGATAAAAAGAAAGGACCTACAACAAAAACTATTGTACTGATCAAGACTATCATTTAAAATTAAGGAAGAGATAAAGAGCTATCCAGGCAATAAAAAGCTAAAAGAGGCCATTACCGCCAAACCAGTTATAAAGAATATTAAAAGGTCTTTTTAATAGAAGACTAAAAGAAAACACATATAAGTATGAATAATAAAATGACAATAACTGCATATATTAATAACTACTTTAAATATGACTGGATTAAATGCTCCCAACAAAAAAGATAGAGTGTTTAAATGGATTAAGAAGAGACCCATACATATTCTGTCTGTTAAGAGACCCATTTCATGTTGAGAGACACACTCAGACTGAAAGTAAAAGGATAAAAAATACTTAATACAAGAAACCAACAACAACCCCTCCCTTCCCCTCTAAAGATAAATAAATAAAATCTAAAAAAAAAAAAAATGAAAACAAAATAAAAGCTAAGTAGTGTATTTATATCAGATAATACAGACTTTAAAACAAATATTGTAATAAAAGACAAAGAAGAACATTTCATAATAATATATGGATTAATCCAATAAGAGGACATAACCTTTGTAATCATTTCTGTACCCAATGAAGCAGCACCTAAAAATGAAGCAACTATTATTGGTCATAAAGGTAGACATTGAGACTAATACAATAATACTGGGGAGCTTAACAGTACATTGACCTCAGTGGGTATGTCATCCAGATAAAAAAGGTTAACAACAGTGGCCTTAAATAACACATTAAACAAAATGGATTGATAAATATTTTAGAACACTCAATCCGAAGTAGCAGAATGTACAATCTTTTGTTTACAAAGATTTTCCAGGATAGATCACATGTGAGAACACAAAACAATTCTCAATAAATTTAAGGGGACTGAAATCATATGAAGTATCTTCTCCAATAAGAATAGTATGAAACTAGAAACATGTGGAGGCTAAATAACAAGCTACAAAACAATGAATAGTTTAACAACAAGATCAAAGAAGAGATCAAAAGATCCCTTAATACAAATGAAAGTAAAACACAACAACTTAAAATATAGGGGCCACAGCCAAAGCAGTTCTAAAAGGAAAATTGGTAGCCATGCATATCTGCCTTAAAAAATAAGAAACATTTAAGTTGACAATATAACCTCACATCTAGAGGAACTAGAAAAAACAAACAAACAAGTACAACCCGAAATGAGTAGTAGAAAGTAGATAAGAAACATCAGAGCAAAAAAGAAAAAAAACATATAAGAGATCACTGAAACCAATAGCTGGTTCTTTGAAAAGGTGAAAATAAGAGACCTTTAACAAGATTCATCAAAAAGAAAAATGAGAGGACATAAATAAATAAAATCAGAAATGAAGGAGAAGTGAAAAATTATACCACAGAAATATACAGAATTATAATAAAATAGTATGAATAATTATATGCCAACAAATTGGGTAACCTGGAAGAAATGGATACATTTCTAAAATCATACAATTATTCAAAATTGAATAAAACAAAAAATCTTAACATATAAATAACTGTTAATAAAGTCAAGTCAATAATAATAATTTAAAAATCTCAACAAATTAAAGTCCCAGAACTGACAAGTTTGCAGGTAAATTTTACCAAACTTTCAAAGAATTACACCTATTCTTATCAAATACTTCCAAAAAATTGAAGAGGAAGGAAGGCCCCCAAACTGATTTTACCAGGTTACTATTATTCTGATTTCAAAATCAGATAAACACATTACAAAAAAAAGGAATATAGGTCAATACTCCTGATGAACATTGATGCAAAATCCTCATACAAATATTCACAAACAGAATTCAGCAATATATTAAACAAATCATACACGATCAAATGAGATTTATTCAAGGGATTCAGTGTTGGTTCAACATCCACAAATCAATTAGTGAGATATACTACATAAGCAAAAGGAAGAGTAAAAATTATATTATTGGATTAATAGATGTAAGGTAAAGCATTTGGATAAAAGCCAGCATTCATTTATGATAAAAATTGTCTGCAAAGTGGAAGTAGAGGGATGATACCTCAACATAATAAAAGTTAACATCATACTCAGTTGTAGAAAGCTGTGTTTTCTTTAAGGTCAAAAATAAGATAAGAATGTCCACTTTCACCAGTTTTATTTAACATGCTATTGGACATCCTAGCCACATCAATCAGACAAAAAATGTAAGACAAAATATATCCAAATCAGAAGGAAGAAGTAAGATTCTCATTATTTGCAGATGACATGATTATAAATATAAAAACTTAAAGAATATGCCAAAATATTAATTTATAAATAAGCAGTAAGTTTGCAAATAATAAATATTCAGAAATCAGTTGCATTTTTATATACCAATAGCAAATTTTGGAAGGAAAATTTAAGTAAACAATCCCATTCACAATTGCATAAAAAAACCAGCAATATACTTAGTAATAAGTTTAACCATGGAAATATAAGACCTTTATTCAGAAAACTATAAGACATTGAAAAAGATACAAATAAACAAAATACAAAATATAAAATACCATGCTCACGGATAGGAAGAATTGACAATATTAAAATGTCCATACTGCTCAAAAGCAATCTATAGATTCAACACAATCCATTTCAAAATACTAGTGTCATTTTTTTCACAGAACTAGATAAGTAATCCTAATGTGGAACCACTGAAGATCCTAAGCAGCTAAATCAATCTTGAGAAAGATGAGCAAAGTTAAAGGTATCATGCAACTCGACATCAAAATATACTAAGACTATAGTAACTCAAACAGCATGGTACAGGACACATAAAAATGGACACACAGATTAATGGAGCAGAATAGAGAACCTGAAAATAAACCCATGCCAATGTAGTTGACTAATCTATGAAAATAAGGCAAGAATACACAATGGGGTAAAGATAGTCTCTTCAATAAATTGTGTTAAGAAAACTGGACAGACACATGTAAAAGCATGAAACTGGATATCTTTCTTATACTATATAATGAAATATATTCAAAATAAAAAATAAATTCAGGACTCAAATATAATATTCAAAACTCCTAGAAAAAAAGCATAGGGAGTAAGCTCTGAAATAATTTTTACTAATATTTTCTTTTTGATATATTTCCTTTGCTAGGAAACAAAAGAAAAAATAAATAAATAGGATTACGTTAAACTGAAGAATTTTTGCCCAGCAAGAGAAATTGTCAATAAAACAAAGACAACCTTCTCAATGGGAAAAGGTATTTGCCAATAATACATCCAATAGAGATTAACATCCAAAAGGAACTCATACAACTTAACACCAAAAAGACAAGCAATCTGATTAAAAATGAGTAGAAGCTCTAAATAGTCCTGTCTCTAAGAAGAATGGACAGATGTCCAATAGACATATAAAAAAAGCTGTGTCCTTAATTGTCAGGGAAATGTAAATTCAAACCTCAATGAAACATCACCTCACATCTGTCATATTGACTATCATTGATAAATCAATAAACAACAGTGCTTGTGAGAATGTGGAGAAAAGTGAATTCATGTGCACTGTTGGAAGGATTGTAAATTGATGTAGCCACTATGGAAAATAGTATGGAGGTTCATCAAAATATTACATAGATTTACCATATGCTCTGGCAATTCCACTTCTGGATACTTATCCAAAGAATAAAAAAACACTAATTTGACAAAAAAAACATACATATGCATCTCTATGTTCATTGCAGCACCATTTTCTGAGGCCAAGATATGAGAGCAATGTGTCCACTGATAGACAAATGGATAAAGAAGATGTGATATATATATGCAGTGGTATATTACTCAGCCACAAAAAAAGAATAAAATCATGTCATCTGTGACAACATGGATGGACTTAGAGGTAATTATGCCAAGTTAAATAAGTCAGACAGAGGAAGACACATACTATATAATTTCACTTATATTTGGTATTTAAAAATCAAAACAAAGAAACAAAAGAGAAACTCATATTGCAGAGAACATGTTGATGGTTCTAGATGTGAGTTGAAGAAATGGTGGAAAAGGTGAAGGGATTAAGAAGTCTAAACTGGCAGCTGTAAAAACAGTTCATGGGGATGTAAAATACAGCATAGGGAATATAGTCACTAATACTGCAATGACTATATATGGTGTCAGATGCTCACTAGACCTAAGGGACAATCACTTTGTAGGAACATAAGTGTGTAATCACTAAGCTGTACAGCTGAAACTAATATGATATTAGTTGAACAATTTTTATTGAACAATTGTATTGAACAATTTTTAAATAAATAAATAGATAGAATTGCCCAAACACAGTAATTATTGGAGTCACAACTCTAATCTGAGTTTTCTCAGTACAGTGATCATTCGTGTTCTTCCATGTGTTTCACAGCTACTTCTGCTCTATGCCTGAATTTTCTCAGCCATCATCCTTATACAGAATGGCTTTTCAACCTCATGCTCCTTGAACATAAAGGATAAGTGAGCCTAGTTGCTTTTTTCCCCTTAAAACTCAGATGTGTCATTCCTCTGTGCCCTTCCTGGATAAGACAGTCTATAAGAAAATAAGGTTTAGTTAGGTTTTAAAGAATTTGTTATTAACCTGACTAAGTAGTTTGATCATGGAGTCCAACTTTGGGCATTTCTGCTCCACACTGGAAGAAACAGAGTTGTCTGGGGCCACACGTTGACTACATGGTGACATGTAATCACAAAATAATCTCAGCGTGTTGTAAGTAAGTTCCCAATTTTGTGCTGGCCCACATTCACAGCCACCCTGGGCTGCACGGGGACCATAGCCCACAGACTGGACACCCCTGATGCAGTTTTCTGTTACATGTAATATATCTGGGACATGAAATTTCTCTACTGATTCTTTTTAGTATTTATTTGATTTTTCTCTCTCAAATACTCCTTTGTAGCTCAAACACCATCATTAGGTATTTATTTTCTTGATTTAAAATTTTATTCATAGCTAAACTACAAGATCCCCCTGCAGTGACAGTGTGACAGTTTAAAGAGGCAATCTCGTGAGAATCATGTACCCTAATATGAAGAAGTCCCTTGCCCTGGTCACTGTCTCAGTTGGTCAGAGTGTCTTCCTATAACTGGAAGGTCACTGTTTCAACTCCAGATCATGGCACATGCTCACGTTGCAGGCTCGACCCCTGGTTGGGGCACAAGCAGAAGGCAGCTGACCCATTGGAGTTTTTGATCACTGTTTCTCTCTCACATTGATGTTTCTCTCTCTCTCCCTCCTCTCTTTCTGGAACGAGAATTAAAAAAAAACTTTTAAAAAAGCCTATCAATTCATCAGTTTCATTTCCTGAGCATTACTGAGAGTGGGAAGCAGATGAGACCCGAAAAGACCAAGAGTGCTTCATTAGTGTGCACGGTCCCTGTTAAGAAGAGATATGTCTGAGGATCCATACAACTCACATGCCTACTGGACTCTGAAGAGACTGTGTGAATGAATACGCATCAGTTTTACAGTTGAGGAAGCTTAATGTTGTATGATGGTCTTGTGTATTTTCAAGCCCCATGAAGAGCACATATCATCACATAGCCTATGGTTACTTTTACCTGTACCTCCCACACCCATGCTTCATCAAAGTTTAAAAAGTGCTTACCACACCCTAAAATATTTGGTTAATATTCTTTTGACATTTTCCATTTATGTCCAGAGAATATTATTAAGTCCAATATAATGCTGAGTTAAAAACAAATTTAATTTGAGAGAATTGATGTGCAATGCAAAGTTTCTGGAGAAGTCGCAGAGCATATACCTCTTCTATATCTTTTGCTATAAATGGCTATGACCATCTCAGTCTCCTCGTTTATTAATGAGACTTCCTGTAATTGTGCAATTAGATGATCATATCTAGAGTTGAAAGAGCTGGCTCTAATATTTTATAATCTTTAATTTTCCCAGTTTTCTACCCAAACTATTTGTTGCTCACAATTTAAAACAGAAAAAAATCTATAGGGGTTGATATAATTTCAAGCCTTCATGTGCTTAGTAACTTGTATTATAATATAAAGGCCTCAGCAGTGAGCATGTCGTGAAATTAATCAGTGAAGAGAACAAAGGAGGCGTTGCTGCATTTTAGTAAAAGCTTACACACGGTGTAGAGCTAAATTTTATTTGATGTACTTACCAGGTTTCCAAAATTGATTTAAATAATTCCGAAGAGGACACATCACACAACAGGGTCCCCAAACTCAGAAGATTTAGCAGTGTAAGTCAGTCCTTAAGAACACCAAATTTGTCAATGGTTGAAAGTGATCACAAGGGAGAAAACCTGGGAGACAGGCAGAGCAGCTGCGAGATTATGAGTCTTCATTTCAGAAAGTGATTTATGCTAAGCAGAGTTATTTTCAGTATTGAGCTTTTATATTAAATTATATTCAGTTTAAATATAGTAATTATGCAAAGCACATCTATGTTGGCTTTCTTTGAGCTCTTTAAGTCCCCTAAGCCTTTAACACCACTCTTCTCCTCAAATACAAAGAAAAATCTCACTATGCCTGTACTGAGCAATCACACACATGGCATTCTACCTCCTTGAATTCAACCCACTTATCTTAAAAGGTATTATACTTAAAACATATAAAACATAATGATAATAACAGGTTTTGTAAAATTGTTCACTACTATTGTTATTTCAAATTATATATCCCAATAGCAGTGCTTATGTAAACATTTTAAAAAGTGTATTCCATTGTTTATTTTTCAGGTCTTTAATTGCAAAAAATATAAAGAAATACTGTTATGTGTAATTGACTATTCTAGTTTCTTATGAGATTAGATACCTTTTGTATATTTGCCCATTTTTTAATGAGTTGTTTTTAACTTTTTATGTTAATTTTGAAAAGCAATATATATATATATAAATATATAAATATGTAATTTACATGTGTCACAAATATCTTCAAACTTGAGTCCATTTTTTTACCTTAGATTTTTTAATACTCTTTCAACTTATTTTTGAAGCATGAGTTAAAAATCAAACATACTGGTATTTATGCACAAAATTGACTAATTATGTCCCAATTAAAGCATTCTTTTCCATTTTCTTGTCATAAAGATAAATGCCTATATGTATTATTGCCTTTCTTACAAAGTTTAGTTTTTTTATTTAGAAACTTAATCCCAATAGGTTAATTTTTCCAAGTGTTTCAAGTTAGAGATACTGTTTATCACAAAAAACGACCGTCCACAGCACCATTTTCCTACATCTTATCTTTTACTTTAAAGTATTGTACTGCATGACTAATGCGTCAATATCCAAACACACAGGAGATTCTTTGTGTGTCTTTGACCTACCAGAATTCTTTGTGTATTACTATTACCATACCTCACTTCATTAGTTAATTCTTGCTGGTATAATAGGGTAAGGCAAGTTCTCCAGCACTATTTCCTTTCAAAGCATTCCTGACTCTTGGACTGTAAGCTTCTCCAAATAAAACTGAGAATGAGATTATCAGGTTTCATTAATAATAATAATAATAATAAACAACTTTCGAATATTTTAAATTGTGAATTAATATTGAAAATTTATATCAGTACAATACTGTCTTTTCATATATAATTAAATATATCACTTCATTTATTTCAGTTTTATTTTTTGGACTAAAACACATTTCATAAGATTTAATCCTGGATATATATATATTTTAATTTTTTATTTTCAGAGAGAGGGGAAGGGAAGAAGAGAGGGAGAGAAATATCAATGTGTGGTTGCCTCTCATGTGTCCCCCACTGGGAACTGGCCTGCAACTTAGGCATGTGCCCTGACTGGGAATAGAACCGTGATTCTTTGCTTCACAGGCCCGCGCTCAATCCACTGAGCTACACCAGCCAGGGCAATCCTGGATATATTTTTCTTGTTAATTGGTATCAAGTAAAAATATTTTCTCTTATATGTGGATAAGTAATCTCCATAGGGGCAATTGAATAAAGAAGTAGGTTTTTTTGCTACTGTATTTAAATGTATTTAAACTTCAAATGTAAAGAAATTATATTTCAAAATTAACAGATTCAGAGGATGTAAGTATGAATTTCATGTATTTATTTCTCCCAAGTCTCAATTATAATGGAAGTTGTTGTGTGCATAAAACGCAATGTATGTGTTTGTGATTGGATGAAGTCAATCAGGGGCATCTGAAGAAAACGGTTTTAAGGTTGTGTTCTCCACAGTCAAATTACATTGCTTTTTGCTGACAGCCTACAGGCTGTCCCTGATCATTCAAGTGTTGCAATTTAAACGCCAAATCCAGATGAGGAAATAGCTGTATTTTTAATTCCAGACAATGATTTTAATACATTTTCCACCTAAAATGCAGGATAGGGAGTTCCTTGGTTGCCTTATTTTGCAACTGAGAACTTACTTGTTCATAAAAGGAGCTTTTCAAAATGCGTCTTTAGGTGAAGTTTTCTGCTGCACATTTCTACTTTTGAAGAACCCAAGGAGTTATTTACATTTTTTTGGACTGGTAGTTGAAACTAAGTTGTTATTTCTCAGTATTAGCAAATGCTTTCAGGATTACCCCTCAGTTTTCATCTTCCTTTCTCTTCTTCCTTCCTTCCTTCCTTCTTCCTTCCTTCCTTCCCTTTTTATTTTTTTATCCACACATCTTTACATTTTCTTATTTTACTGGGGAATCTATTTATAATGATTGAAAAATATTATCTAGCACTTCTCTGTATTTGGCAGCAGGGACTTCCCCTTTGAACGCCCCCCTCTGTCCCCAGATAATCTGTTTTTTATTTTAGCAATGGAAGTCATTACAAGCTAATGTTTATAACTCCAGGTTTATGTCCCATCTGTGTGCACATTCTTATGAAACCCTATATTTAAACCTTAGCTCCCATGAGGTACTTTGTCTTTGCCCTCTTCTTGAGACCATAAATTATTTTTTATGCTTTCAAGATTCTGAATATTAGATACTAAAGTCTCATTCTAACATGGGTAATTCCAGATTTCCAATCTCCAAGTGGGATCAATTCAAACAGTAATGCTTAATATTTAACATAATGCTTTTTCTGACCTCCAAAGATCTGGTCAATCATATGGGCTATTACATATACATGACAAATAAATTTTCTTTTTATAAGGGTATTATAGTTATAATGCTGGACATAAGGAGACAGATAACATTGTTTATAGCTATACAGTTTGGGAGGGTGGAGGTTAGGCCACCATAATTAATGTTTGATACAATGTGAGCTATAAAAACAAGGATATTTCAGTAGAATGCTGAGCAACATCTAAAGTAGATTAATAATCATAGTTCACACTAATATAAACTCTTTTTATGTATTGTTTACTTATTTCTCATAGCAACTCCAGAAATAAGCATTACTAATTTTGTTTTTATATCATTTTTCTACAAGTTACTAAACCAAAGCACAATTCCATACATGATTTGTTCACATTCATATAGGTTATAAAACTGAGCCAAGATTTAAACTCAGGAAGTCTGGCTTCAAATCTGCATCCTCATGTCTATGCTACCTTGTCTTGCAAAAACATATTTATATCTATATCTACTTATTTATATTTATATTTATATATTTATATGAGTATGGTCAGGGTTTTGGATTTTACCTGTTTCACTTGGATCAAGGGCTTCAATTATCATGTCAAACATAACTGCACTTTAAGGCAATATTTTGTTTAAGACACATCACATTTAAAACAGTTATTAAACATTTGGAAATTACAAGTGATGATTGACAATTTTTCTTGTTCAATAGTTTTTGACTATCAATTTTTTGTATGAGTCTTATCAATGTTATACCTATATTTCAAATCATTATCTCAAGTGCTCTGTGTCATTAGGTGCAATTTAAAAATTTAAGAATACCATCTTAAAAAAACAAATCTCTTTGGGTGTTGTGATTATGCAAATGGACAGACCTACATCCAAGATTGCTCTATCCAGCAAAGCTTTCATTTAGAATGGAAGGGCAGATAAAGTGCTTCTCAGATAAGATCAAATTCAAGGAGTTCATCATCACCAATCCCTTATTATATGAAATAAAGGGACTTGCCTAAGAAGAAGAAGATAACAAATATGAAGAGTGAAAGGACAGCAAACTCACAGTTATTAACAACCATACCTAAAACAAAAGCAAACTAAGAGGACAGCTAGATCAGGAGCCCAAACATGGAAATGGAGATCACATGGAGGGTTACAACAGGGAAGTGAGAGGAGGAGAAGGGGGGGGGAAGGTACAGAAAATAAGTAACATAGATGGTAGGTAGAAAATAGACAGGAGAGAGGGCAAGAATAGTATGGGAAATATAGAATCTAAAGAACTTGAGACACATGGTCATAAATTAAAGGGGGGAATGGTGGGGGCAAGGTATGCAGGGTGGAGGGGAATGAAGGGGGGAATAGAACAACTGTAATGGCATAATTAATAAAATATATTAGAAAAAATAAAATAAAATAAACGATTACAATTCATAAATAAATAAATTAATTAAAAGTCAAGACAAAAAAAAAGAAAGTGGCAAATGGTGAGATGTTTCTGATAGTATATTTTTAACTTATCAAGGTCAGAAAAAAGTGGCTAGATAGCTGATAAAAGGATATTTATTTAAAACCCACCAGGACAGCTATGTTTAAGAAATAATGAGTTATACTAAAGACAAGAAATATTTTGAGAGCAAATTAATGGCATACACTGTTGTAAAGAATAAGGGAAATGGAAATGTATAAAATGCAAAGCTCCTTATTGTAAAAATATCTAGTCTATATGGCAAGATCCACTTGGTCATATATATAGATATCTAATAAATCTCTCATAAAGTTGTCTATCTTGAAAACTGAAAAGGTTTTAGAACTAAAGAAGAAAACTTTGTAAAAGAATGAAAAATATAGGAGAGAGAAAAGTTAGATTGCATAGCCTAACAGCAGTGCATGCATTATTTTGGTTTACATAGAGTGTCACTTAAATGGAGAAGGAGAGAAAGATGAAAAGGTACTTCAAAGCCACATTGCCAAAGACCCTTTGCCTTTCATGTGAAAGTAAAAACAATACATATTATTTCCTTCTAAATGTTTAAATATTAAGATAATGTATAGTAACAGAAGAAAACTCGGAAACATCCCAAAGCATACGTATATGTGTATATGTTATTACATATAAATGCTATAAATATAAATTATGCAAATATAAATATAAATAAAATATATAATTTTGCATGCATTACATGTAGAACATGTATAAGTCACAAATACTATTCCGATTTTGGCACAGGTCTTTTTATTATGTGTGCATGGACCTGTGTATGTGTGTACACACATATCCATTCACACACACACAGAGTGAGTAGAAAGAAAGTGATGGTGCTTTGGCCTATGTTCTCACTGTCTTAGCAAGTGACATATATTTTAACAAAACTTTATTATTTACAGCCCTGGCTGGTGTAGCTCAGTGGATTGAGCATGGACATGTGAAGCAAAGGGTCACAAGTTTGATTCCCAGTCAGGGCACATGCCTGGGTTGCAGGCCAGGTCCTAGTGGGGGCCAGATGAGAGGCAACCACACGATGTTTCTCTCCCTCCCTTCCCTTCTGTCCAAAAATAGATATATAAAACATTAAAAAAACTAAACCCACAAAACTTTATTATTTACAATACAAATCACTCACATTTGTGAAGCTATTTGAAAGTCACTGCAATTCTGTAATATAAACAAGTCAGGGTTTTTATACTTACTTTGCAGAGGAAGACATCAAAATATGGTGCAGTAAGTGTGCGGCACGCAATGAGCAATCCGTAAACACTGGACTAGTGGTTCAGTTTGTGAAATATACGCTTCAGTTTGTGTTTTCTTTTTTATTAGCCTTCTCAAGATTCTGAAATACCTCATAGAACATTTTATTTCCAAGTAGTGAAAGTAATAGAAAGCCAAAATGGTACAGAGAACAACAATAAATACTGACATTGATATACAAGGTGCAGCAAAAGTAGGTGTATGGTTGTTCATATGGAAAATAATATAATAACTAATAAATAATAGCATAAGAATGAACTCAGTGTTTCATGTACTTACAACTGTAAACCTAATTTTGCTCTATCCTGTATTGCTTTATATTTCTCAAAGCACTTTACCACAAATTAAAGACTATAAAATTGTTAAATTTGGGGCCCAGATCTGTTATTATAAACTTACCCAATTATCTTCTTTGACAGTAAAGTTAGACTGTCAAGTTAAACAGCAGCTCCATAGAAGTTTAACTTCTTTTGCTCCAAAGAAGTTTAACTTTGGAGCAAGTCAGTGATGACAGATTTACCCTGGGTGATGAAACACAGGTTTCACAGCAGCTCACTAAGAGCATTGCTAAGTCAGGGACACAATGTGGATGTAATATGGAAACAGAAGTGAAAAAGAGATCCATATTCTCTGCTATAAATGCAGCATTTGACACAGTAATAATTTTAATTCCATCATGCATAATTTAGTTTTGGAATTTTGTATGAGTAAAACAGATATGTTTTGATTTCGGTTCAATATCAAATTAACTATGACTTTAGAGAAGGACAAAGCCATAGACGTATTAGCTGTGGAAACTGCTAAGAGTAGGAGTAAGGTACATGATAAAGTAATGTTTTAACAAAAAATAGTAATGACAATAATTAATCCTACCATTACTATCAATACCATTGTTATTATTGCTATTACAATGACTTTTCATTATTCATTCATTATGACTTCAATTTTAAACTTAGCTAAGTATTTTACATAAATTGTGTTATTAATTCTTAAAACAATCTAGTGAGTTTGGATAAAATAAACAAACAAACAATTTTAGAGGATGTAAGTAATTAGGCTAAGGTAGACAGGAAAAAGTGACAGAAATAAGAGTCAAATACAGGTGTGTTTGACTCTGAAGTTTGTTTTGTGTTCCTATTCATTATAGCTATAGACTGAGGTCAAGGCCCTGAATTTATCAAAATTTAAGCTGGGTTTTCTTCCTACAAGCCAGTAAGGTCTTGAATGAATATTACACATTCAGTCCTGGAGTTTAGTGAGTGGAGTAAAAGACAGGGACTTCTCTACATCCTCACAAATGTTTCACTCTTTGTTCTATATTATGTTCCTCTGTTTCTGACTCGTATTATGGACATGTACCTCATTCTTTCTTCAAGTCTCAAATGCAGTATCATTGGATCTTTCACCTTTCCAAACTTTTCCCTGGTGCTGGACCTTTTTACTGCTCACCCTCTACCTAAGTTTCATGTAAAATGTTATTTCTTGTGACTTATAAAATAGCATGGATTTAATAGTAGAATTACTTAATTAGGTCAGTATTATTTGTTTGTTTAGGTTAAAATTATTTCATTTGATTCTAAAAGTATACATGATTTTGAAAATGTTCAATATTTGATGCACATAGAAGTTATTTTACTGGTCCATTTTTTTACAGCTAGTTAATTTGTCCCAACATAATGTCTTGAATAATTCACTTTTTTTCTAATTTGATATTGTACCTTCATCAAATATTGTATATATTTACAGCCAGTATTTAAGAAACAATTAAAAGTAAAAAAAATACTAACAATGTTATTTCCTTGTTTTTCTAAAATTTTCAGTTAAGTTAGGACTGAGGAATTTCTGGGATGGGTTAGATAACCTGTAATTTCCTCTGCTTTGCAATCACCCCAGGTACATTCTCTCCTGCCCTCATTTTGCATATGAGACAACTGAGAAATTGGTCGAGTGTCCTTCATCTCGCTGCATGTAGAGAGACCTTTAATTTATTTTTTCTGAAAGTATTTGTCCTGCTAAGTGATACACAATGAAGGTAAGAAAATTTTGACAGTTGTTAATACATGAACAATTTGCATCTTATGTTATCATGATGGTGTTCATTACAATAAGAATTGAGCTCCCAGAGAAGACTTGGCTAGACAATGGTAATGGCAATCAATGGTGGGGTATCCATCTTTCTACTTAGGGAGATCCTGAGAAATGTATGAATTATACTAGAGAAAAGTATACTTGAAATGCTGTCTTGCAACTTGGTGCTTATTTTGTTCTTTCTTTTTCTTTATTTTAGTTCCTTAAGTTAGGGAATTTTTTCATTCTTTTAATTCCTTTTAAATTAAGGTTTAACATTAGATTTTTCTCTATTATAAATAACTTGAATGGATATATTAATAGAGAATTTTTATGAGTATTCCCTGTCCCTCTTTTTTTCTCTAACCACATTGAAAATTACACTGAGTCTAATATTGCAATTGTTTCTCAGTTTTGATGGGGAAAATTATGTAATTTATTTGACCATAGTATTGACATCTAACGATTAGGCACTGATTTAAATTTCTGATCATAAGTTAGACAATAAAATGTTGTGACATACAAGTCCAGGAAGCACAGAAAGTCCCAAACAAAATGAGCCCAAAAAGAGCCACACCAAGGCATATTATAATTAAAATGCCAAAGGTTAAAGACAAAGAAAGAATCTTAAAAACAGCAAGAGAAATGCAGTTAGTTGCCTATAAGTAAGCTTCCATAAGATAGTTGATTTCTCAAAAGACACTTTTCAGAGTAGAAGAGATTGGCAAGAAATATTCAAAGTGATGAAAAGCAAGGACCTACAACCAAGATTACACTACCAAGCAAAGTTATTATCAGAATCAAAGGATAGACAAGAGCTTCCCAGACAAGAAGAAGCTAAAGGAGTTCATCCCCAGCAAACCAGTATTATAAGAAATGTGAAAGGTCTTCTTTAAGAATAAGAAAATAAAAAATATGAACAGTAAAATGGCAATAAATACATATCTATCAATAATTGAGACTCAAAAACAAAATGAACAAGCAAAACAGAAACAGAATCATAGATACAAAGAATGTTTTGATGGTTGTCAGATGCGAGAGGGGGTTATCATAACACAAGCAAAAAAAAGTGGATGGATTAAGAAGTAAAAATTGGTTGTTGCAGAATAGTCATGGGGATGTAAAGTGCAGTACAGGGAGTAGAGTAGCCAAGGAATATATATGCATGACCCAGGGCCATAGACAATGGTGTGGGGATTACCTGAGGGAGTGGAGGGTTTAGATGAAGGGGGGCAAAGAGGGAAAATTGGGACAACTGTAATGAATAAATAATAAAATATAACAAACTTTAAAGATACATTGTGACAGAATTTTTATATGTTACTTTCACTAGAAAAGCAATCACATTAGACACAGTGTTACCATCGATAGTATTCTCATTCAAGGAAATGTCTGGGTAAAAACAGACAAAAGATTAAACAAGGAAAGGAATATTATTATCAGCATTTACATGCTTCCCTCACTAAAAATTATTTTTAACTTTTGAGCAATTGATAACTACATGATTTTAGTATCAGAAGTTTATTGATGTAACACATTTCTTGGGCACACAGCTCAAAGTGAGGTATTAAACTGAAGCATTTCTATTTCTGTCTGTTTCACGTCTTTCTTGGGTTAATAATGATCTCAAATTCTCCACCTGTGGAGTCTTTTCATGGACTTTCACTTTCGCATATATTCAGAGAACCCTTTCTTTTAATTCTGCATGCAATGTGAAAATAAAAGAACACTAAGACTTCCAGTTATAAAAATCAAACATTTTCCATAAGAGGCTACTTCTAAAATCATAGGAAAAATGATTAGTCCTAGTAATAAAATTAAATTACAATATTGCCAGTCAGTGGTTGGTATTACATTTAAAGGTTAACTGGATTAGTACTTATACAGCATATAAAAGGTCATTTTCTTCAAATATGCTTTTATTTTTTTCCTTCAAAATTGCCATAAAAACTTTTAAAAATCCACTCTGCTATAGTGTGTAATTGTATAAGAGGACATGATTTTATAAGAGGATACTTTCTGAACAGTTGAATAACTGACTCCAATCATACAGAGAGTAAGGAGCCACGTTAAGCTTTGTTACTGGATGTTTTATCTCAGCCCAGGGTCTATCTTAAAATGTTAATTTTTATTGAATTTATTGGGGTGACATCGGTGAATAAAGTTATATGGGGTTCAGGTATACAATTCTAAAATGCACCATCTGTATTAATGTTTTTAATAGAATACCTTCACCATTCCCACCCCCCCCATACCCACACAAGCAAAACTGAGATGGCCTCAGAGAAAACAGGCCAGTTGTCAGGGGTGGGGAGGTTGGGACAATTCAGCAAAAAAAAAAAAAAAAAGAGAGAGAGAGAGAGAAAGAGAGAAAAAAAACCCTTTATGACTAGGGACAACAGTGTAGTGGTAGGTGGAGGATATTACTTCTGGGCATCAACTAGAGACTAAGATTTTCTTCAAAAGAATGGTCTTAACCAAGTAAGAAATAATTGATATTTGAGGAAAGGCTAAATAAACATTTAGAATCCAGTTATTAGTTAGAACAAAAAAGAATAGACAGATCTTGACAAATTAAAATGTGCAAGGCATATTTATAGTGGAATCTCTTGGAAGGTGTAACAATCAGTCCTGGGTTCACATCTCTGCATGTCTTTAAGGTGCAATGAAATGCCCATTTGACAGAGAACGATAGTCTGAACGTGTTGCCTTTGTTGTTACCCTTATAGCCAAGACTCTGAACCTCAGTCATTCTTGTACCCATGCACAGAAACTTTCACAGAGCCTGACAATTATAAAGAAAATTATAAATAATTTTTATGGAAGCTTCTTCTTTTCTCCATATTTTTATATTTTCATTAAAGATCAACAGATACTATATTTAAAGCCAAGAAAAATGTAAATTTATTATTTACTATTTAACGTTTGATTTATAACATTATTTTGTCTTTCAAAGTTTTATATCACAACCTTCTCACCCATTTCTTCCTGAAATTAAGAAGCTTTCCTCGTTTATGAACTCTAATATTCACTTAAATTTTAAAATACCATTTTTGGAGATCTTCCCATGTGATTATGTCTTTCTTGCCCTCAAGCTAATGAACCAGGTGAGTAAAGCACTTTAGAAAGTGTAAAAGGCATATGCTGATCCTATCTTTAATTCATTTTTTTAATCTTTTGTTCATCATGGGGTTTTTGCATTAATTTTCATTTTTGAGAATCATATGATGAACTACACTTTGTCTTGATTACTGAGTGTTTGTCACCCCCTTAAATTTCTGACTGGTGTAAAGTGCCTTTGTTACCTCACCCTGGTCTTCACCCTGCATATTATGTGCTGATCCAGGAGATGGAACCAGGTTACTTAGCATCCGATGTTACTAATGACTTTATATTAGGTAAAGACTATGCAACTGATGATATGATCTTTTTGATTAGTTTAAGAAAAAATACAATAAAATTATCTCTTTCTCTTTTTTCTTATTTTATTTCATTTTATTTTTATTGTTCACTTACAGTTTTCTGTCTTTTACTCCTGTCCCAGCCCAGCCACCCAGCCCTCCCCCATCATTCCCACCCCCCTTACTTTTTGTCCACGTGTCCTTTATACTTGTTCCTCTAAACCCTCCCCCTTTTCACCTGAAATTCCCTCTCCTCTCCCCTCTGGACACTGTCAGCCTGTTCTCTATTTCAATGTCTTTGGTTATATTTTGCTTGCTTGATTGTTTTGTTGTTTAGGTTCCTGTTAAAGGTGAGATCATGCGGTATTTGTCTTTCATCCCCTGGCTTATTTTTGCTTAGCATAATGCTTTCCAGTTCAATCCATGCATGGATATATCTACTTCTCTTTTTTAATCAGAATAATTTGTCAAAGTTATTAGTCCAGTTTTTAAAATAACCTGTAATCCTTTCATTATTCCCCCCTCCCACCTCAGGTTGCTGCAGTGCTCCACGCTCTTCCCTACCTGGCCTTCACATTCTGTGCCCCAGGTGTTACAGGGACAAACAAAATTTGTTTGTGTTCAGTGGTTCTATTTACCATTATTTAGTTGCAGCTAAATATATATTATTTGTGGTTGAAAATTTTCTCTTTAGTGTGTTCTTCTCTTACCATAAGCCCACACCATAATAAATGATCACCACCAGCACAGTGTTCAGAATAAACCATCTCCCTGCTCTCTGATCCTCCAGACTGATGATTCCTTTTGGGCGAATTCTACTTTGGGGTAAGACTTGCAACCCCAAACACAGGCTTCAGCTGTGGCTATCTCAACCTAGCACACATTTCCTAAAAATGTTGTTTATCCCCAAAGTCATTTACCCATATGCAAATTTACCTAATCATCTAGATGATTAGTGCCGGGGAGACCACATTAACTCTAATGATGTTCTTTCCTGGAAGGAATGGGTTCTGTCTCATTTTAGGTTAAAGGCTATAGAGGGTCAATTTGGTTTTAACAAGCTGGAAAGTATCAAATCTTAGTTTTAGTATTAGGCTTCCATTACTGCCCATACGATTGCATATTCAACACACATAAAAAATGCAGACACTCATACCTAATCTGAATACCAATTTGTTTATATTATTTAAATGCATAAACATCCACCCTGAGTTTAACATAGTATTTGCTTATCTTTTCTGTAGGGTATTGATATTATTTTTCTTTTAGATGGACAATATGTGATGTCAATGAAAAGATTTAAGTTAAACATTATTTCAGTTAACTTTTTGTTTAATTTCTTTCTTGAAGGAAGATAAATGTGGTTACTTCCAAGGCTAGACTTTTTTCTTCTCACAGATACTCATTGCTCTTCCTTTAGAAGCACAAAATCAATTTTTTTCTTCAACAAAATACCTGTCATTTTGTATTGATTGCTTTTTGTTTTAACAAATTTGAATGTACAAGTACATTTCTTCCTACTAGGAAACACTAAAATGTACAAATATTATATTTTGGTGAGAGGAAGATGAAGGAGCTAGGGTAGAATGGAAAGGAAGATAAATGAGATCAATTTCATAGAAATAAGTCTTTTTTGCCCCCTCAATACCTGCAGCTTGCTCTCATATTCCCATTCTCTCCCACCCTTTCTCCCTCCATCTCAAACACACACACACACACACACAATTGAAACTTAATCTTCTCCAGCAATGAAAAAATCCATGAATATAAAAATGTTTTTTTATTTGAATAAAAAATATACTTCTTCCTGGTTATTTGATAAAATGGCTGATGGACAAGTGAAAAAATAATTAAGTATGTGAGCAGTAGTGTAAGGCTTTAAGAAATAGAACTGAGCCCTGGCTGGTGTAGCTCAGTGGATTGAGCATGGGCCGGTGATGCAAAGGATCAGTGTTCGATTCCCAGTCAGGGCACATGCCTGGGTTGCAGGCCAGTTCCCAGTAGGGGACACATGAGAGGCAACCACACACTGATATTTCTCTCCCTCTCTCCTTCCCTTCCCCTCTCTCTGAAAATAAATAAAATATTTTTTTAAAAAAAGAAATGGAATTGAAAAAGAAAGTAAAAATTGTCAAAATATCAATTATCCATTTGGAGTTAGCAGTCTACTTTTATTACAACTTTGATTCAACATAATTTATGCAACTATCATACTCCACTGATCTATTTTTAATTTTAAAATTTGTTAGAGATTAAAAAAAACTATTGCTTATTCCAGGCCTTATAATCATGTGTTTTAAATTGAGAGGGAATAGTTTAGGGAAATGAGGGAAATGATATTTAAAGTTCTCAAAAAAGTGTGAATAAATGAATGTTCTCAAACAGGAATAAATTTTTTGTTTATATTAGTCAAGTTCTCATATATATTCTACATTGAAAAAGTGAATCCCATGGATATTAAATGATTAGTACAGACCCATACAACATGGTTTGTATAGATGATATATTGCCATAAACATGTACAATGGTTATACCAAAACTTTAACCTGATTTGTATTTCACAATCGTTTATTTCATCAAATGTCTTTCTCAATAATGTATTCATGGGTACATCTTGGTTTGGATAGTTGATTATTTATTATATAAATACAAATCTGAAAAAAGTAATAACTCATCATAGAAAAATTTAAAAATTGTTGAGATATATTTAACAATTTTTAAAATTGTTGAGATGATATATTATTACTTTAGATTCTACAGAAAATCCCTTCCCTGATTACAAAATGAAGATCAAAGTGGATTTATGGAGGATCACTATTTTTCTAAGGTCCTGTCTTGGTTTTCCACATAAGTGGAGACTTGTTAATCACTGCTCTGTCTACATACTCTCAGCTAGAGTTTGAAAAGTCTCATCCATCACAATGAGCCTTCTCGGTGTATCAGCCAATCCCTAAAAGTCAGAGATATATTTAGCCTATTCCCGCCAGTGACTGGGGCAGTCTTTTTTAAAAAATGTATTTATATTTAGAGGGAGAGGAACGGAAGGAGAAAAACATCAGTGTGTGGTTGCCTCTTGTGTGCCCTCAAGTGAGGACTTGGCCTGCAACCCAGGCTTGTACCCTGACTGGGAATCAAACCAGTGACACTTTGGTTTGCAGCCCATGCTCAATCCACTGAGCTACACCACCCAGGGCTAAAAATTAGTCTTGACCTCCAGAACCTATCAACTCTTTTTCGTAAGTAATTTAACTTATAAAATCAAATCAGTAATTTAATTTGAGGGAATCATATATCAGATGAATTATCTAAAAAGAAAACTAAAGCTCTCTCAACCACCATCAATGTATACTTCCAAATAAACTGAACTCTATTTAAAGTACCACTCAATACGGGAATATTTTTAAAGGATAATTGGAAATATAATAGCATACAGTTTCAACTATGTTGAATATTTCGATAACATTAAGAGAATATGCAAATATTAAATTGTAAATAATCTTCCTCAAAAATCTGTTTTTGTGTAGAATAGTTAATCTATTAGTGCCTTGCCTGTGATTCCATTAAATATACAAGTTGACTTGGAGAAATCTTTATAACATTGATTTTCCTTTCCACAAATATGTCTTATTATATTGTCAATATCTTCAACTATGGAAAATAAGCCCAGATAAAATTATTAAATGAACTAAGGATACTAAGATAAATGTACACATGTATAGCATCATAGGAAACCCTTTTTGTATATACCAAAGTTGACTCCATTGATATTCCATGGCCAAGCATTGCTACTTCAAAGGATAATAGTCAACAGAAATGCATGCACATGTCCATCATTATGCACACAGCCTCGTTAATTAAAAAACTGTTACAGACCCTAAAAATAGCCCACAAGTGTATCAACAGTTGAATGAATAAATAAATTAGAAAGTATTTGTAAAAAGGAAACTTCATGTTTATTTAAAATATAGGAGAAATACCTGTTATTAACTATATTTTTCTCCAGAAAAATAAATTATCAGAATTATTTTTAACACATTCTCGACAAAAGCTAATAGCAAAAGGTGTTTCTTATTGTTAATTTTAGATTTAAAAATATTGATGTTTCTCAGTGTGCCTTTTACCCAGTAAAGGTACATAGTAGGTGTCTAATAATTGTGACCATTGTCCATTTTAACAGCTTATTTAGATATTAATGTATTTTTTATTAAAAAAACGTTCCTTAACCATGTCTTATGCGTCTAGAAATAAAAATGACATCGAGGTTAAAAAACTAAATAACATTATCTTTAGTGAAGTCACATCTGGTTAAATATTGAAAAAAGAAGCTAGGGGCATGCCAAAAAATTACAAAGTTAAGGTTTCTAAGCCATACTGATAAATCTTCCAAGAGGATGTTGTGCTTGATATGAAATTTGAAGGCTATGTGAAATTGGTAAGTTTAATAAGTATTCATGTAAGATATTCTAAGCAGGGGAAGAGTGCTCAAAACATAAGTTTGAATGATATTTAAGCATATCTATGTCATTTGAAGAATAAACGTACATGGTAAACATCATTTGAAGAATAAGTGTACTTGAGATTGGTTGTGAGAGGCTTATTAGGAGATAGTAGAAGTAAGGTAGGCAGCAATTAGATAAAGAAAAAATATTAAAACCGTAGATTTAAGGATTTTATGCAGGTGGTTATATTTTCAGATATTTTTATAATGATTAATACTGACTTAGCTTAACAGTGGCAACACTGGAGTGGGGCAGATGAGACAGGAGGTTATAAAATGATAAATTAATAATATTATTTTACTTATTACATGTTGGAGAAGGGAATGAATTAAAAAAATTCGAGGAAAATTCTGCAGAACTAGTACATTGTATAGTTATATATAACGGTGCTCAGAAGGGCACAGTCACTATTTGGCTGCACTATGAACAACATGAATGCAGAGTGTCCTTAAAAATGGGGGAGAAATTATGATGTTCCTAGATAAACAAAACCTGAGGCAACTTATTTTCACTGGAACTGCCCTACAAGAAAGGCTAAAGGATAAAGTAAAAAAAAAGATGCTAGAAGATAGCACAAAGCTCCATGAAAATATAAAATTATCCAAAAAAGGTAAATATGTGAACAAATATAAAGCCACATGTAATTGTAATTTTGGTTTGTATTTCTGTTTTTAATTTGGAAGAGGATTTGACTTTGGGTGGTAAACACACAATGCCATCAACATGCAGACTATATATCATAGAATTGTACACCTGAAACATATGTTAATTAACCAATGTCTCCCCAATAAACTTAGTTTAAAAAATTTAAAAGGCAAAACAATAAAAATTATTAAAAATCTAAGTTAATAGGTTCTTAATATAGAAAATTTGAACTTTGACATCAAGAATAAAGTGAGAGACAATGCAGTAAATGAGTAGCTTTATATGCTATTGAAGTTACTAGTAGATTTATTACAGGAACTGTAATAAATTTAAGGTATTTTGTATAATCTCATTGATAACCACAAAGGAAATATCTATAGAAAATATACAAAAACAATGAGAAGAGAATAAAAATGTGTCACTACAAAAATTTAAACACAAAGGATAGTAGAAGAAACAAAATTATTGAGAAAAAAGTTATGATATGCCAAACAAATAGCCAAAAGGCCTTAAACCTTTACCTATAATTCCTTTAAATATAAATAAATTAAAGTGCTTCTCAGATAATGTCAAGTTCAAGCAGTTCATCATCACCAAGCCCTTATTATATGAAATATTAAAAGGACTTAACTAAGAAAAAGAAGATAAAAAATATGAACAGTGAAAGGACAGCCAACTCACAGTTATTAAGAACCACACCTAAAACAAAAGCAAACTAAGAGGACAGCTAGGTCAGGAGCAGAACCATAGAAATGGAGATCACATGGAGGGTTAGCAACAGGAGAGTGGGAGGAGGAGAAGGTGGGAGAAGTTACAGAGAATAAGTAGCATAGACCATAGGTAGAAAATAGAGGGGAGGGCAAGAATAGTATGGGAAATATAGAATCTAAAGAACTTGTGACACATGGACATAAACTAAAGGGGAGAATTGTGGGGGAGGGGTGTGCAGGGTGGAGGGGAATGAAGGGGGTGGGTGAGACCACTGTAATGATATAATCAATAAAATATATTTAAAGAATAAATTTCCACTCAAAAGACATAGATTGGAAGAATAGATATTAAAAAAAAACAAGACCCAAATGGTTAATTCAATATTACACCCATGATACATTATAATTCATTATAATAAAATTGTCAAAAGTCAAAGACAAAGAGAAAGCTTTGAAAGCAGCATGGGAATAGGAACATGTCATATACAAAGGAGTTCAGATAGGGCTATTTTCAGCATAAATCTCACAAATGATGAGTAAGACAATACACTCCATGTGCTGAAAGAAAAAAAGAAAACTCCAATCAAGAATACAATATCTGGCATTGCTTTCCTTCAGAAATGAAAGAGAGATAAAGACATTCCCAGACCACAAAACCCCAGTAAGTTGATCACCACTACACTTGTCTCACAAAAAGTGCTAAAGGGAGTTTTCTAGTTGAAACAAAGTGTTGTGAAGTAATATCATGACAATATATGTGCATATAAATCTCACTAGTAAAAGTAAATAAATAATAAAATTTAGAATACCCAAATACTATAATAGTAATGCAAAACATTGTTAACTCTACTATAAAACTAAAATGACAAAGTGTTCAAACTATAGCTCTTTTCAGAGCCAAACATATACACTTACATTTACATTGTATTCAGTCAAATAACAGTACAAAAATGATGTAAATTATAAACCACAATAATATAAAACATGCTACCCTTCACCATAGCATGGATGGAACTGGAGAGCATTATGCTAAGTGAAATAAGACAGGCAGTGAAAAACAAATACCATATGATCTCACCTATAAGTGAAACCTAATCAACAAAACAAACAAGTGAGCAAAATAGAACCAGAGACTCTGAAATAAGGAACAAACTGATAGTAACCAAAGGAGAGGGAGGAGGAGGATAACAGGGAAAGACAGGGAAGGGTAGTCAAGGAACATGTATAAAGGACTCATGGAAAAAGCCAAAGAGGGGTGGGAATGAGGGTGGGCAGGCCTGGAGAAAGTGGTGGGGGATATGGAGACAACTATACTTGAACAACAATGAAAAATAAAAAAATATTTGAGGAAAGTAATAAAAATGTAGTTTCTGTGTGCTATTGAAAGTAAGTTATTATCAGCTAAATTAGGGTATATATTATACCCTAATAGGGTATATAATATATACCCTAATTTAGCTGATATTATATACCCTAATAGGGTATATAATATATACCCTATTTTAGGGTATAATTAAACATCCTAAATACCCTAGGGCTATAATAGAGTATAACTATAAGATTTATGTAAGCCTCAAGGTACCACAAACAATAACTACCTCTAGTAGATACCCAAAAGAAAACAAATACAGTATTAAAGTGTACTACCACAGGAAAAAAAATTACAAATTAAACAGCAAAAGAGGAAGAAAGAAATAAAAGAACTACAAAATAGTCAGAAACAAATTAACAAAAGTATGAGAGTAAATTCTTACCTATAAAAAATAACTGTAATGTAAATAGATTAAATTATCTAATCTTGAAACCCAGAGTAACTGAATGGGTCAAAAAATTATGGTACATATACACAATGGAATTCTATGCAGCAGAAAGAAAGAAGGAGCTCCTGCCCTCTGCAACAGCATGGATGGAACTGGAAAACATTATGCTAAGTGAAATAAGCCAGGCAGTGAAAGACAAATACCATATGATCTCACCTTTAACAGGAAGCTAAACAACAAAATAAACAAGCAAGCAAAATAAAAACAATGACACCGAAATTGAGAACAGGGGGACAGGGACCAGAGGAGAGAGGGGAGGGAATTTCAGGGGAAAAAGGGGAAGGATTTATAGGAACTAGTATGAAGGACACATGGACAACAACTAAGGAGGGTGGAAATGGGGGGGGAGGTGGGGGGCATGGGGGGTGGGCTGAGATGGGAGTAAAAGACAGAAAACTGTAGTTGAAAAATAATTAAATAAAAAATCAATAAAAAACATACACAAGAGGTAGCATATGCTGTCTACAGAAGACTTATATTATTTGTTCATTTTAGTTGATTTTATTGGGGTGACATTGGTTAATAAAATTATATAGGTTTAAGGGGTACAATTCTACATTACATAATCTGTATATTGTATTGTGTGTTCACTTCCACAAGTCAAGCCTCTTTCCATCATCATTTATCCCTCTTTTACTGTCTTTTACCTTCCCTCAGCCCCCTTTTCCTGAGAATCACCAAGAATATTCACGTTAGATTAAAAAAGACACATAGGCTGATGAGAAGGGATAAAAAAAAACATTCCATGCAAATGATAACCAAACGAGAGTAATAGTGGTTATATTAACCACAGATAAAATAGGCTTTAAGTTAAAATCAGAAGAGACAAAGAAGGTCACTGTATAGTGATAAAAGCATCAATTAATCAAAAGAATATAACAATTATGAATCCATATGTGCTTAACATTAGAACATCTAAATATTTAAAGCAAATATTATTATAACCAGTGGAGAAAATGATAGTAATACAGTGATAGTATGAGTCTTCAATTACCCACTTTTGACAATAAATAGGTCATGCAGGATAAAGCTAATAATAAAGAAAGAGGAGAGTTCATTACACCATAACCAAATGGATGTAATGTACATATACAGAAGCTCCCATCCAGTGTCAGATTACACATTCTTTTCAAGTACACAAAAAACAATATCCAGAATAGATCATAAATTGCTCCAGAAAGCCATTTTGACAAACATAACAACATTACATTTTTGATAAGACTATATATTCACTGCAGGACTGTTTGATTAATGGTCATCTCATACCAAAGTATGAGCTTTAGGACAGAAGGAGCTATATCTGTTTTATTCTCAATTGTATCTCTAAAGCAAATCACAGCCTAGTACCTCTATGCTCAATAAATATTTAGAGTTTAAAAAAAGGTGATGTGGATATTATTAACAAGAAAATACAGATACCCCTGGAACAAAATCAATACACAGAATTTAGCTATTGTGAATTTAAAAAAATAAGTAATATATAAATAAAAACAATAAAATAATGTCAAATATCTTTAAAAAACACAGTGGTATAAAACTAGAAATCAATAATGGTAGAAACATTAATAAAATGTTTGGCATATGTCACAAACATATGGCAAGTAAAACAAAATACTTCTGAATAACTAATGGATTATAAAAGAAATCCACATGGAAATCAAAAATTACCTTAAGAGAAATAAAAATGGAAACAACAAACCAATAACTTATTGGAAAGAGCAAAAGCAGTCCTAAGAGAGAAGTTTCTAGAATTAAGTGCCTACACATTTAAAACAACAAACAAAAAATACGCAACCTAATTTTAAACCTCTAGGAACTAGTGAAATAAAAGAAAATTATGCCAATATATGAAGACATTTTTTAAAGATTGGAGTAGAAATCATGTGGATACTAGAAAGAAAATAGGAAAAAATAAAACAGTTTGCTGAATAGATTGACAAAACTGACAAATCTTTAGCTAGAATAATCAAGAAAGAGATCATTCAAATACAATTATAAATGAAATAAAAGGCATTACAACCGACACCACAGAAACACCACATATTACAGTATAAACAAGAATTACATACAAATAAATTTTATAACCTACAAGAAATAGATAAATACTTGGTAACACAGAACTTACCCAGAGTTAGTCATGAAGGAATTGAAGTCGAACAGAATAGTAATGAGTACAGAGATTGAAGCTGAGATAAAAAACCCACCAAAAGGAAAAGTCTAGGATCAGATGCCTTCATCTATAAATTCTACCAAGCATTAAAAAACTTGAAGCCAGTGTTTCTCAAACTTTCTCCAAACACTGAAAACAAGGGAATACTTCCAAACTCATTTTATGATGCCATCATTCCATCATACCAAATTCAGGTATGGGCAATGTTAAAAAAGTAAAACTATAGGCTAATATCCTTGATCAGTATACATACAAAACTCCTCAACAATATACTGGCAAACTGAATTCAACAGCACATTAAAAGGATCATGTGGGATTTACAGTATGTATGTATGTATGGTTTAACATATGTAAATTAATAAATGAGAAGCACAATGTTAACACAATGAAGGATAAATTAGTTTAATCATTTCAATATATGCATAAAAACATTTGAAAAAATTTAATATCTTTTTATTTTAAAAACTTGACTATTTTGGGTATAGAAGACTATACCTAAATACAGTAAAGACCATATATGACAAACCCACACTAACACCCTAATCAATAATGGAAATTTAAAATATTTTTCTCTAAGATAAAAAAGAGGTCAAGGATAAGTATTCAACATAGTCCTGGAAATTCTAGGTAGAGTAATTAGGTAAGAAAAAAACACACTCAAATCAGAAAGGAAAGGAAAAATTACTCTTTTTGTAGATAACAGTATCTTCTATACAAAAAATCTAACTATTCCACCAAGAAACTTAGATGTAACAAATGAATTTAATAAAGTAGTATACAAATCAATGTACAAAAATCAGTTATATTTCTATACCATTACAAAAGCTATCAAAAAAGAGAAAACAACCCTATTTATGATAGTATTAAGAAAAATAAAATTAAGAAGGTGGAGATCTGTACACTAAAAACAATAAGGCAATTGATGAAAGAAATTAAAAAACACATATTCAAATGAAAATACATATTTTTAATGGTTGGAAGAATTAATATTGTTAAAATGTTCATGCTATCCAAAGTGAGCTGCAGATTTAATGCAATTTCTATAAAAATTTCAATGCCATTTTTCAAAAAAAAAAACTTTTAAAATTTATATCAAATTACAGAAGACCCTAAATAGGCAAATACAATCTTAAGAAAGAACAAAGCTGGAGTTATCACACTTCCTGATTTCCAACTATACCACACATCTTTAGGTAGAAAAAAAAAGGTGTGATTGTGTGATTGGCATAAAAACAAACACTGGTGAAGAGCAGTATATTAAATAAATGCTGTTGGCAAAACTGGTCATCCTCATGCAAAAAGCTATGGAATCTTGTGCCATACACAAAAATCGATAAGCCATTTCAAAATAGATTAAAATAGACTTAAATGTAAGACCTAACAGCATAAAATTCCTAGAAGGAAAAGCGGGAGGGATGCTCCAGGACCTTGGTCTTGGTGTTACTTTTTTGAGTATGACACTGAAAGCCCAGGCAACAAAAGCAAACACAGACAAGCGGAGCTACATCAACCCAAAAGGCTTCTCCACAGCCAAGGAAGCATTCAGTGTCACAAAAAAGCAATCTGTAGAATAATAGAAATGATTTGTAATCCATATATAAATAAAAAGTTCATATTCAAAATACATAAGTAACATACAATTGAAAACATCCAATTAAAAACATGGGCAAATGACCCAAATAGATGTTTTCCCAAAGAAGACATACAAATGTCCAACATGTATATAAAAAATGATCGGTGTCACTAAATATGAGGAAAATGAAAATCAACAGTACAATGGGGTCACCTCACACCTTGTTAGGACGTTTTTTATCAAAAAGACAAAATATAAGTGTTGAGCATGTGGAGAAAAGAAACCATTTTATAATGTTAGTAAAAATATAAATTGGTAGAACCACTATTAAAACAACACAATTAAGGCTCCTAAAAAATTGAAAATAAAAGTACCATGTGGTCCAGAAATTCCAGTACTTAGTATATATTCAAAGGAAATAAAATCAGTATCTCATAGAGATATCTATGTTTATGGCCACATTATTTAGAATAGCCAAAATCTAGGAATGAACTATGTGGTATCAACTAATTAATTAAGCAAATAAATGTTTACCTATCTGTCTAATGGTAGATATATCTATGTGTATAGATAAATGTATACATATATGCATTATTATATATAGTCATACACACACACATATTTAATGGTATATAACTCGACCATTAAAAGAAAAATGCTATAATTTGCAACAACATGGATGTATATATTCTAAGTGATTTAAACAAGAAACAGAAGGACAAATACTGTATGATCACACATGTAGAATTTACAAAATTCTAAATGAAAAAAAGTAGATCAGTATTTATTAGGGGCCGAATGGTGGAAAAAATGGGGGGATATTGGTCAAATGTATAAATTTATAGTTATAATATGAATGAGTTTCAAAGACCTAATGCACAATTTTCAACCATGTTTATCTCATGGCACACATAAACTAATTACTAAAATTCTGTGGTACACTAAAAATAGCATATATTTTGCCAATCAGACAAAAAATACATATAATTTTTATTGGTTAATAAATAGCCAATTAGACAGCTATTTATGTGTTGGCTACTGTCATTTTTTTTTGAAAATTTAAGGGTAAAGAGGTTAGTACTCCTGACTAAATAGACAGGTATTGCATGTTTTAAAAATTCTTGTGGCATGTTCATTGAAAATCATTGATCTAATGTACAACATGGTGACTCTAGTTAATAATTTTGTATTTTATAATTAAAATTTGCTATGAGAGTAAATTGTAAGTGCTCTCTTCACAAAGATAGAAATGGCAGCTATGTGAGGTAATGAATATGGTAATTAACTTGACTATAGTAATCATTTCATAATTTATATGCATACCAAACTATTACTTTGAACACTTAAAATGTATATATGTTTGTAAATTATACCATGGTAAAGCTAGAAAAATCCAGAAATTAAAAGCAAAACAAAAGATATAGTTTAATTGTGATAATGGTTGTGCAACTCTGTGAATATAGTAAAAACTTTTGAGTTATGCACCATAAAAAGGTAAATTATATAGTATAGGGAACAATTCCATGTGACATGGGAATGTAGCCCAGCTTCCACTAGGAAAAGCCAGTTGGGAGCAAGGTCTGGTATACAGGAGCCACACCCATGGGTAGGTTACCCCATGGGGAATAAGGCCTGCATTGTACCTAGGCTGCTGTGAGACTTGCTTTTGCTAAAACTCCCTTATCCTGGATTAAGGCAGAAAATGTTTTCTACATATCTCTAAAGAACCTCCCTAAAACCTGTGCGAAACCTCCCAAGTATGGAGTGTAACCAGTTCGACCACTTTCCCCTTTGATCTGCAACATCCTTCTCTTTGAAGTGATCAGCAATATTCTTTCCTTTGTTATCTGTAAAAAGTAATCACCAACAGCAAACCAATGCATAGTAAATGAGAACCATCCTCCATGTAATGTACCCAGAAAGGCAATAAAAGCCTGTCCAGGCAGGGGTCTGGGGCCCCCTCTCTCACTTAGAGAGCAGCCATGCCATCCCTTTTTCTCCACAGGACTTCTGTAGTCCGTGTGAATTTGTCTCTTGCAGTCACAACACACAAATCCTGCTGGCCGGGATCTGCATCAATATAGTAAGTGCATGAATTATATCTCAATACAGCTATTACAAAACCAAAAACTCATGACAAATGCCTTTTTTCCCCTTGGATATTTAAAATTGTAACTAGCAGTTATCAAGAAAATGGTTTTCCAAAATATACAGTTCCTCAATCATGTTTTATTAAAATTATTTACTTTATTAAATAGCAATTCTGATTTGAACAAGACTATTAAACAAATACACTCTATCGAAAAATAAATTAAGGTTTACTTTGGACTTAACAATATATCTGCTTTGAATAGTATATAAAGTCAAAGTGGTCAGAACCGCATACATAAAACACTTTTTGTTTTGTTTTATTTCATAATGACTTTATTGCTATATACCTCAAAGATAATAATATAGAATGTATTTTTATAAAATTTTGAGTATTATGATTATGATATACCATCATAATCATATGCTTATCATCATATGCTTATTTATATGCATATTAAATCTTAACTCTTTTTGTGAAATTTAGTGTTTTCAATGTGTCTTTTCCCCAAATAAATTTCTGATATTATTTCTCATTGATTCTAGCCAAGGATCTCACGATTTCTCATGTATATAGCATGCTTGCAACTTCTCCTGCTGGTTTCCTTACCTAGACATTTCTTTGTTTCCCTTCCTTTTTCTATCAATTAAGTGATGCATTAGTTGTAAATATGTAATTTAACTCTTTAAAATTTTTTATTTACTTATCTTTAGAGAGGGGAAGGGAGGGAGAAGGAGAGAGAAACATCAATGTGTGGTTGCTTCTCATGTGGCCCCAACTGGGGACCTGGCCTGCAACCCAGGCATTTGCCCTGACTGGGAATTGAACCTGCGACCCTTTGGTTCACAGCCCACACTCAGTCCCCTGAGCTACACCAGCCAGGGCTAACTCTTTAATAATAAATACTAAAATAAATTTAGTTTTGTAGAAAATGCCACTTCTCTCTTTGTGTTAAAGAGGCTTTTCCAGAATTCTTTCAAATTTCTAAGGAAATTATTCCCTTTATACAACTCTTTGTAATATATATTTCATAAAATAAAAGCATTGTAAAAATCAAGCTAAAAAAGACATACCAAATTTCTGCTAGACATTATCTGATGAGCTATAAACCCTGACATATCAGAGATGATAGCAAGAATGACAACTAACCTTTAGTCGTAATACCAGAAATGTGATACTCTAAAGATATTCTTGCTCATTTTCTTCTGTTGAAGCCACTAAGAGAGGACTCGTTTTGAATATTTACTAAGAAAGAGCCCTAACTGAGTAATATATCTGATGACAAAGCACACACTTCCTGTGCATTCATTTGCATCATCAACTGGCTGCAGGGAAGAAGCGAAACCAAAGTTTCTCAATAACATGAAATTTATCACAATCTTTCAGATGAACTATGTGTTTCCTTTAATACAACCCCAAGGAACTTGAATTATCTTTTACTTAAAAACTGAGATAAAATAATCACATACCAAACATAGGATATCTTTGAACCCCATGAAAAATTCCTCTCTTTTACATGAAGAGTAATGCTGTGCCAAATTTAACTGCATGTCCATGTGCCCACTCCCTCAAGACAAGCAATGGAACACTCTAACCTCAGCTTGGAACATAGATAGAGCATATGCAAACTTGAACTTGATGTCTTCTCAATCTGTTAAAACCAAAAACACTCTGTTCTTTCTTTTTTATTTCTTATCTCACCTAGTGAGTATCATATAACCTAATCCAAAAGCCCAGGTGCAATCTCCAAATTAACTTTCTTCACCAACTCCATGGCATATCCTTCATCTGTTTTGTTACTTTTTCATACTTTTTATTGATTCTCAGCAAAACTTTTTCATCTATTACCAGCACTATTACAAAATTATTTGTTCACTGCTTTCTTCTAACCTATTCTTATACAATCTATGTTCGACACTTCTGCCAAAATCTGATCAAGTTAGTCATGTATCTTACACTGTGAGAGATACCCAGTGTATTTCCCCTGTGTGTAGACCACAAATCACTGCTTTCTCCCCAACACAGAGGAGTGTTCCTGGCACAGAAAACTACAGAGAAGAGAAATCGTTTAACTGAAATCATTGTGTCTAGGTATATGAAAGTATAAATGAAGCAATGAAAATGCCTCCATCCCTTCTTATTTGATCATGAATTTAACCATAAGATAGCCATCTAAAGAGTTCCTACATGGCACTGAGCATGCTACTGAGTGGTGTGACAGATAATTAAACAAGAAAGTTGTACATTAGTGACTACTATGCACAAACAAAGGAAAATGAGGTTTTGGTGACAGAGTTTCAGTGTTTGGTAATTCAGGCTGAAGAAGAGGAAAAGAACTAAAAAAAGGGAGAAATGCAAATCAGTGATGGCCTCCTGGTGGATGCACTAGTCAAACTAGCTCCTAAGAAATGTTTTTAATGAGTTTCAGGTGGATCCTGAAGGTAGTTTGAACCTCAGTCTCCCCTTCTATGATAAGGCCCTTCTAACTGTGTTCCTTCATTCTTCTCCTATCATTCAGAATATATTTATCTCTGTTAGTAACATAATATTCAACTAAAAGTGTTGAGTTATTTTAGTTTATGTGTATGGAATCTGGATGCAAGGTGTGTTGAGAGTTAGAGCAACTTCACATCTCTAGGAACTCAAGTGCTTCTTATACCTGTTATCCTCTGTGTTTCATCAATTTCTTCCCTCAAGGGAGTAGGCCAAGTGTAGAAGTTCCAGCTTCACTTAAATATAACCACGTACAGTGAAGAAGATACAGAGCATTTTCTTTTTGTGTCTTTTTATTGCAGATGAAATGTTTTCTAGAAGCTCCTGAAGACTTTTCTCAGTTCCAACTGGCCAGCACCTGGTCACAAGCCATTGGTCTACAGCTGCCAGAGGGGAAGAGTTGAAAGGTGAAAATCAGGTGTTCTCAGTAGTTAGTACTGGAAGGTAGGCTTTGTCAGCAGGAAACAAAAACAGGATGAAGTTGACTTTTTATTAGATAACCAGCATCTTCTCCTCCTCCCTTCCTCTCCTCACACTGAGTCTTCATCTTATCTTCCATCCTTCAAACTCCTTTGACAAACATCGCTTGTTCCAGTCATCTGGTAAGCAAGTTCTTTATTCCTTGGCAGGGCTATGTTCTCTCTGAAGGCACTAAGGAAGGATCTGTACCAAGATTCTCTTCTAGCTTCTAGGAGCTCCTTGACTTGTGGTATCTTAATTCCAATTTTAATTTGGTGTTTTCCCCTTTGTGCATACTCTTGTGTTCAAATTTCCCCTTTTTGCAAGGACATGGTCATATTAGATTAGGATCCATTCTAATGATCTTATCTTAACTTAAACATATATAGAGACCCTATTTTTGAAATAAGTCACACACTCACAGATACTTCCATTACAACTTCAGTATCTTTTGGGGAAGGGACACATTTCATACCATAACAATGACTAACTATGTAGCTAAGAAAATAATATTAGATCAGTAATTTTTGTGTTTCACCGACACCATTTATCAGAATTCTGTAAACACAATACTTTCTTAATAAATATTCTGATTTATGATGATTCAAATATTCCACTTCTGACTCAGTGTTACTTTAAATGAGGTCCAGTGAACACTAGTGCTATGGCAGATCTCCATAGATATTCCGTGAGAAAAAAAAAAAGAGCAGATTTGGCAATGGAATTGTAACATAATTAGTTTAAAATTATGAAATAGATTATTTCTCCATAGGGAAATTTCAAAATGTTTAACAGGCCATACAATATGGATGTGTTAATTGGTATTTCCCAATATGGGACATTTAAAAATTTTTTTCTACATAGAAAACTTGTTAATGTCTTGATAAATAATATCACACTATCAACACTATCTGGTAAATCTCTTTTCTTAGTTCATTTGGCATTGGCTCAGAGATTAAAGCTAAAAAAAACGAATAGAACTGATCTTTATCTGTTCCCAGTTCATATATTAAAAGTCACATGTCTAATTCACTTTAATAGGTATATGGTTTGGTTTTATAATTTTCTAAATCTGTTTTATTAATCACAAAGACTTAAGTACTTCGTAGCATAATGAAAGAATCGTCTAAAGGAAATGTGACATTTTGTAAAGATACAGACTTAGCTGATATTATTATTGATTTTATTATTAGTTTTTATTAATGATTATGCTAAGCCAGTCAGAGAAAGACAAATACCATATGATCTCACTCAAATATCAAATCTAATGAACCAAATAAACTGACACATAAAATAAAAATAAAACAAGAAGCATGGACACATGAAACAGACTGACAGAGGGGAAAGAAATGGGGGAATTGGAAGAGATTAACCAAAACCATATATGAATGATGTCTGTCCAGAAGGTATCCAACCACATAATAGGAAAGAGACATTTATTAAAGATACAAGATACAAGAAGCATGTTACATAGTACAGTGACATCTCAGTCTCTTACAAAGTAGTTACTTTGGTACCTCACACAGTACTGCCAGTATGTCTTCCACTGTAATTCTGCAAAATCCTTCGTTGAAATCACCATCAGCTGCCCTGTTGTATTTTCCTAAATCTCATTGACGGTTTGAAGTCTCCTCCCTTTCAAAGATGATTTTAGTTCTGAGAAAAGCCAGAAGTCACAGGGTGCCAAATCTGGGCTAGAGTAGGGTGGAGTCACCTGGGTGATTTGATGTTTTGGCAAAAACTCTGCACCAAACCTGATGCACGAGCAGACATGCTGTCATGATAAAGTTGTCAAACATGAGTTGCCATAGCTGTGGCCATGTTTGCTACATTGCATCTCTTAAGAGATGAAGAACATAGAGGTAGTATTGCTTATTAATTGTTTGGTCTGGAGGGGCATACTTGTGATGGATAACACACTCCCAAATTTAAAAAAACACAGTTAACTGGGTCTTGATCTTGCTGCAACTTTGCTGCATCTTCTTCAGGTGTGGAGAACCAGGTGACTTCCATTGTGGCAACTGGGCCTTTGTTTCTGGATCACAGTCGTAGACTCACGATTCATCTCTGGTTATGACCTTCTTGAGGAGATTTGGTGGATTTGTGACAGTTTGAACCAAATCATTAGCAACTGTCACATGATGGTCCTTCTGCTGTGCTAGCAGAAGCCATGGAACAAATATTTCCAAGACATGTTTCATGCCAAGTCCTGCTTAAAAATCTCAGACATATCAGTTTTTGGAATCCCCAGATAAGCATCTAGTTTTTGCCCTGTCAGTCACTGATCTTTGTTGAATGCAGCCTATAACACGTTCAACATTCTCAGGTGTTCTTGCTGCAGGCTTTCTGGAGTGTGGATCACTTCCCACAAATTCTTGACCATCTTTGAAGCATTTGTGCCACAATTTTATTTGTGCTGCACTAAATGTGTCATCCACCAAAGCCTCCTGAATCATCTGAATACTTCTGTGGAAGAATGTTCAAACCTAATGCCAAATTTGATGCAGATTCATTGCTCAGTCATTTTGAATGCAATAGCCACACAGTACACACGCTCACTCAATAGCGTCTACCACCTCCACTGACCAGTACAGTGAAGTTGTCATTGTTTATGTGTGCATATTTCAGCCCACTCTCCTTGGCTGCCAGGTTACATCTGTGTTGTGCAAACCATTCTAGTTATATTAACAATGGCTGTACTTTTTCTGAACAGACCTTCATATGCATATATGCAAAGCTCATGGACACAAACAATGATGTAGTGAAGGCCAAGGGTGGGGTAAGGTCTTGGTCGAGGGAGGAATGGGACCAAATGTGGGACATCTGTAATGGTGTCAACAATGAAAAAGTATTTAAAAATGTCTTTAGACACTATTAAAGATTGAGTTAGTTATACCCCACCCTTCTGCAAAACTTAATACTTATTTGGTTATGTGGTTTATGTAGTCTATAGTTTTCAGATTTGGTCACATATAACTCTGTTCATGTCAGAATACACTAACAGGTAAGCAAGAATAGGAACTCTGACATAAAACTGTCAGGAGCAAGAAAGAAAAAAAGAAATATTAAGGCCAAAAATCTGCACTGACACCAATCACACTAACATTTATTGTTGCACAGGCACATGAACTGAGAAGAAAATTCCATCTAGAGCATTCCAAACTCCAGTCTGGGTTTAAAAACCTACCTCAAGCCCTGGCTGGTGTGGCTCAATGGATTGAGTGCTGGCCTACGTGCAAACCAAATGGCCACAGGTTTGATTCCCAGCCAGGGAACATGCCTGGGTTGTGGGCCAGGTCCCCAGTAGAGGGCACATGAGAAGCAATCACACATTGATATCTCTCTCCCTCTCTTTCTCCCTCCCTTCCCCTCTCTCTAAAAAATGAATAAGTTAAATGTTTGAGTTATTTTTAAGAAACCCACAGCAAAATGGCACTTAGCCCAAGAATCCTCAAGACTGATTTCTCTTGGAGTAGGGGTTTTCCCTTCTCTAGTCATGGACATGTTCCTGTGTTCCTAAAGCCAAGCTCAAAGGGCCTGAATGCACATAGTTTACAGAAAAAGAATCTGACCTTCACACAGGACTCTCACTTCATCCAGGCTATTTACCAAACTGAACCAATTAGAGGAACAGTGACAGCTCAAGGGACCTGCAATAAATAGACACTGGGATTTAAACCTCAAGTCAGTAAATCTTCAAGTTAGTGGAGAGTGAACTCAGAAGAGACTGTGTTGAACACTGGTTGTGTTCATTGCAGGCTTTGTGCTTTTTGGACTGTGTTCCTTAACTTTTCTAATCCATAGTTTTCTCTTCAGCAAAATGGAGTCAGAGATATGTATGAGGTTGAACACAGGAGTACAGAGCTGATATAGAAAATAAAATATTCAAAAATCACAATTTCATGTGCTTTAACTTATTATACAGAGAGCAATTGGGAAGTCATTCCTGGAAATGAACCTAGAGGACCTGACCCATTGCTTCAGAACAGTAGTAATAAGGAGTTATTATTATCTACATGTTTGCATCTAAAGGAGGCTGTTCCACATGAAACACTAGGAGCTATACAAAAGAGGTTTTGGTCTCTCCCAAGGAATCTCTGAGTTACATGAGAAATGCTAAAATCAAAATTTCAAATTTTTAACTCTGATGTCAGGGCATATTTGCATTCATTTGTAGTTTAAAAGAATCAAAGGAAATGCAACTGTAAATATAGAAAACCCAAACATGATTATTTCCATGGATCTTTGATTCACAAACATATTTGTGTAAGCCAGGTTTTCCTAACTTTCTAGATTTTCTTCTTAAACAAAAATGTAAGAACATAATTAGTTTTTAAATAGAAAAAATAGTTATTGTCATTACCTGAAATAAATCTAATGGTTATTTGCTGACCATACAATAGAAACTAGAAACCTATTTTAAGGAATAGCTAGATCTAGTGCTACTTTAAAAGGCCAAAGTGCCATTTGAAACAGCAAAACCAGAGCATTGGCAGGATGTGCTGAGGCCACCTGGGCTGAGGTTTGAAAACAAGGGTGGAAATGCTGTTGCCCTTAGCATGACTTCACACACAAATTCTCTGCTCCAGTCAGTGCCAGCTAAATGTCTAGACTTGGCTGCAAACTGATTCAGACTCTTGGCTGACAAAGATAGGCAGTATGTTAAATCATATTGACTTCTAAAGTTAACTCCCATAAAAAATTAGAAAACCAGAAGTACTGACTCTTTTAATTTTAAAGTTTGAAACCATTAAAAAAATCAAGAGTTGGCATTTGGCGGAGAGGAAGTCAGTACATTACGACAGGGAAATGAGGCATAGACTACATCTGCAACAACCCAGAGGAAATGTTAGGGGCTGGGCTTCACCACCGAGGCCACTGCCACCAGAGTTCTGGGTCCTTGTTCACCCTGGGATAGATGCACCCTGGTCCACATGCCCCCTAAGCAAAGTCTGGTGATGTTTTTCTCTTTTTGATCGCCATCCTTTCTCCTAAATTTGGTGAAGTCTATTGGTGCTGAAATATACACAGAATGCCAAGGTGATATTTTTGTTTTTGAATTTAGAGGCAAGTGGGATGTTTCAAAGTCTTAGCAATTGCATTTAAGGGGTTTGGAAAATTTTCTGTACTTGAGTAGCCAGACCTGTGAGTTGGCTTCTATAGAAAAGAATTAAACAACACTCAGTCAAAATCATATAAATGAAGTTCTCTGTTCCTCATCCCAATGCAATCTGAAGTAATAGGATACATGTTCATTTCTGCTTTCTGGCACCTGCTGGAACTCACCTGTGGGACTGGATTGATGTCCTTTCCTAACTTGTCACAGCTGACTGAGCACTCTGCAGCGCTGGCAATGTAGTCAGGATACTCATTTCCCTCCCTCGGGTATTCATGTCCCTTATAGAAAATAGCGTAGAACAACACATACATGAATTTTTTTCAGTAACTATACAGTCAACCCTCCTCATCCATAGGTTTTACTGATCACCAATCAAAACCAGTATTTTTGATCTGTTGTTGGGAATCTGTGGATGCAAAACCTAGAATATAGATGGCTGGCTGCATAGTTATTAAAAACCCACATATAATGGGGTGGGCACAACTCAAATCTGTGTTTTTCAATGGCTAACTATGTTATAAAGTAAATGCTCTAAGGCAAAAGAGGAATTTACAATGAGGAAAAGAATCTGTGGGGTGCAGCCAGGGGAATTATCATCAAGTCAATTTACCTAAACAGATGACCATGGCAATCCCATCACAGTCTTAGTGATCAATAGGTCCCCTCACCTCATCAACTCAGAAGAAGTAATTTGCCTCTTTACCTCAAACATTTCAGCGTGCCAAATTGCAATCCTTTTATTATGATTATTAATGTTGTATTAGGAGAGAAGTAATGCTACCTTTAATAAACTTTATTCTCAAGTTTCTTTTAAGAGATTAAGGTGAGGATTTTTTCATGTTTACTTATTTTGAAATATTAAAAAGTAGAAAAATATCATGACAGATTTTAGAGTGTATTTGAAATCAAAGTCCACGGAAACAAAGATATGGGTGAAAGTTTTAAAGAATCACCTCAATAAATGGTCGTTCATTTAGCCAGAAACTTTTGAGTTTCAGGAACAGCAAGGACTTGCACTGTTAGATAATAAAAATTGCTTCTCATGCTGGCCAGCTGGGAACCACTAGGCAGCCGCACAGAAGCCCTGCAGCCAGGATTATCCTCCAGTTCTCCCTGCACCTGGCTGATTAATTCAGTCCTAAAGCACATTTACATATAGTCACGTGGAAAGCACTCCAGATGTTTCTGTTCAGGAATACTAGGACAGTCTTTTCTATCAAAATGATAACTCCAGAATACAGAATTCCAGACAAGAAAATGCCACATTGGTCTGTATTCTTTTTAAACTTTTAAAATATATTTTATTGATCATGCTATTGCAGTTGTCCCATTTCCCCCTCTTCACTCCCCTCCACCTTGCACACCCTCTCTGTACCTTTAATTCATGTCCACGTGTCATAAGTTCTTCTGCTTCTACATTTCCCACACTACTCTTGCCCTCCCCCTGTCTATTTTCTCCCCACTGACTGTGCTACTTATTTGTAGTTTTTCCTCACCATCCTCCTCCCACTCATCTGTTGCTAACCCTCCATGTGATCTCCATTTCTATGGTTCTGCTCCTGATCTAGCTGTCCACTTAGTTTGCTTTTGTTTTAGGTGTGGTTCTTAATAACTGTGAGTTTGCTGTCCTTTCACTGTTCATCTTTTTTATCTTCTTTTTCTTAGATAAGTCCCTTTAACATTTCATATAATAAGGGCTTGGTGATGATGAACTTCTTGAATTTAATCTTATCTGAGAAGCACTTTATCTGCCCTTCCATTCTAAATGATAGCTTTGCTGGATAGATCAATCTTGGATGTAGGTCTTTGGATTTCATGACTTGGAATACTTCTTTCCAGCCCCTTCTTGCCTGTAAGGTCTCTTTTGAGAAATCAGCTGACAGTCTGATAGGAAGTCCTTTGTAGGTGACTGTCCCCTTATCTCTTGCTGCTTCTAGAATTCGCACCTTCATTTTAATCTTGGCTAATATAATTATGATGTGCCTTGGTGTGTTCCTCCTTGGATATACCTTCTTTGGGATTCTCTGAGCTTCCTGGATTTCCTGGAAGTCTATTTGCTTTGCCAGATTTGGGAAGTTCTCCTTTATTATTTGTTCAAATAAGTTTTCCACTTATTGCTGTTCCTCTTCCCCTTTTGGTACCCCTATAATTCAGATGTTGGAATGTTTTGGAGGTTCCTAAGCCTCTCCTCATTTGTTTGAATTCTTGTTTCTTCATTCTTTTCTGTTTGGTTGTTTCTTTCTTCCTTCTTGTCCACTCCATGGATTTGAGTCCCAATTTTCTTTCCATCACTATTGTCTATTTTCCTTCATTTCACTTAGTGTAGCCTTCATTTTTTCATCTAATTTGTGACCAAAATCAACCAGTTCTGTGAGCATCCTGATCATCAGTGCTTTGAACTGTGTATCTTATAGGTTGGCTATCTCTTGGTCACTTAAAAGTATTGGCTCTGAGGCTTTGATTTGTTCTTCCATTTGACCCATAATTTTTTGGTCTGGTCATGCCTGTTATGTGTAAGGGGTGGAGCCTTGGTTGTTCACCAGGGTGGGGCAACCCAGTCTCTGGGTTGTGACTCTGTATGTGGGGGCGGGGCCAGAGAAGGAGCAATGGAGCTTGCTTTGCTCTCTCTCAGATTTTAGATCTCTGACACTTTCTACAAGTAAATTGGGTTCTTCTAGTGCTTGTTCCTCAGTAGGTGGGCTTTTGTGCATTCTAAGACCCTGTGGGTCTCTCCAATGAACTCTCTGTGAACCTGGGAGCCTCTCCTGGCACCTCAACCCTGGAAAGTTTTTCCAGTTGGTGCTTTTAGGCTTTATTTCCCATCTCTGGGGCCCTGGATTGAGAGGTCTGTCTCACTGCCTATTTTTTTCCTGGTTTATCTGCATGTGAATGTGTGTCTGCAGTCAGCCAACCACCTTGTGAGCCTCACTGTGTCTGCTTGTTTCCTCCCTGTGCCAAGGTCTGTCAACCACTGCTTTTGCCTGCCTGGACCCCTCTCCACCAGCCACCGACTCCACCCCTCTCACTGGTCTGGATGAATGGTTGTTTGTCAAACTCCTGTACAATTCAACTTTGTCTGTTCTGGTTGTGTTTCTGTTTCTAAATCTTTGTTGTTCTTAACTTTGTTTGTGCGAGGAGACACAGTTTTTCCACCTATTCCTCTATCTTGGTCGCAAGTAGTATTTTGTTTTTGATAACTTTCAGATAACTATCCGTCTTCCCTTGGAGTGCAGTTCTTCAAATGGATGTGCCTGGCATGTTTGTTCATTATTCTTGGAAAAAGTGCTAGATATATCCTCTGTCCATTTTTCCCTTCAGGGAAGATAAGTTTCACTCTTTCTGCCTCCCTAACATTTCAAAAAGTAGGAGGAAAAAGTTATTATTCATTTGACATAATCACAAAAACTACATTGTATTGTTCCCATCCCTTCTATTCCTGGTGATATTCCCAACTTCATTAATATCTCTCCAGTCCCATACATATTACTAGTCACTTCAAATTCTCCAGCTAGGAATTTGCACTTTTGTATGACACATATTTACCAGCTTGAGCAGGATGCAGTAAAAAATGCATTTATATCTCCCTGTTGGTATCAGGTAAAACCTAATTTTTAGGATTAAAAAAATAAAACCCTTTTATATTTCATTTGTGTTGATCAATAAACCATAGATAAGTGATTAATTATAATATCTTCATTTAGGTTTCTATTTTCCAAAATAGAAATAAAAAGCTATTTACTTCATAGGTGTCTTGTGAATATCTAATATGATCATATATGTTTGTTTGCCTGTGAATACACAGATATATGTGTATATATGTGCATATGCACATGTACACATTGCTTAATCCATTATCTGGATCATGTTAAGCCTTTCATTATATATTTTAGATATAGAAATTTTTTGACTTTTAATTACTGTGTAGCTGTGGTAGTTCAAACATGTTTTACTGGAATTTCAAAATAGCCCTGTACGTTATTTTGAGAACAAATAAGAAAATTTTCTGGACATAATTTTGGGGAAAAACCAGTTAGATATATCAAGGACACCACAGCAGGCAGATGGAGTAGAAGATGAAAAAAACATGCAGATTACACAAAATAGTAAGGCATCTGATTTGGAGAGATCATGCCTTTGGCAAGGCAAAGTAAAGGGATATGCATATGAGAAGTTTGCTATCTAAAATTTATTGAAGGACTTTGAATCCAGGCTGTGGATTTGTGCTGAATAATGAAGTGCTAAAGTCTTTCTTATTAAAATCAGACACATAACAATGCAGCTACGTGGTAGAGCAAAATAATTAGTACTTCTCTCTGGTTAGATTGGTGTTTATAAAGAAAATAGATTCCAGACAGTTAACATTTGTCAACATAACTGTGAGACATTCCATTATGTTATTAGTTGCACTTGGCTGATACTCAGACTTTATCTTTTATGAATTCCCTTTGCATACCCTTTGTTTGTGTTTTATTGCATTTTTTTGTCTTTTTCTCAATTAGCTTTGGGAATTCTTTATATACTCTAGATATAAGCAATATATTTTTTTCTGTGTTACAATATCTGCATCACTACATATTGGCTAATAAGTAAGGAAACAAATTTTGTTCACAACTGGTGGGAATGTGCATTGTCGTAAGCTCTTTGTCGGACACTTTGGTTAAATCTAACAACACTGTAAATATGCCCACCTATGCTCCAACAATTTTCAATGTCTACCCTAACAGAAGTATACTTCCCACTTGGCCATAAAGAGACAAATACAAAATTGTTCACTGCTCCGTTGCTTATTACAGCAAACACATGGCTGCCTGTATAGAAATTGGTAAAAAATGTAGGAGATTAGCAGAATGACATTGTGTGCAGTAGTAAATGAAATAAAGTAGGTTGATATGCATTGGCAAGAATAAAATTTTTACAAGTCAGCAGAAAATATCGAAATAATATGTCATTTACATAAAAATTTAAAACACCTACAAATTGCATTTTCATCAAGAATATTTATATACTTATGTGACTATATAAAATAAAAACTTACAGAATGTGTATCAAATTTATAATAATGAATAGTGGAAGACATGGGAATAGTGGACTATGCAATTTTTTTGACAATGGAAATTTTAACTGTACCTATAATTTTCTTTTATTAAAATTTTAAAGCAAAAAAATAGATGCAATGACTAAACTGTGGTTTTGCATATCACCCTTGTGAATAAAAACCCTCAAAAAATAAGTAACCAAAGTTAAGCTAAATTGGAGAATATGTCAGGGGCCCAATGCCAGTGTAAGGACATGTTACCGTCTCAGGTAGAATCAACATCTTAGCACCTATGTAAGGGGAAATCCAGGTCCTCATGCAAAGTCTCAATATACTTACAAACCTGCTTCGCAGACACCACTGTCCCTTCACAGACCCATGTTCCAGTAGGACAGGTCCCGCATTCTTTTTTCAATGCAGTGACTCTTTCCTTGGGGAAAAACAGCCCCCCCAAAATGAGGAGAGAACAGGCCTTACTTTTGCAGGAAAACAGAAGCTCCTAATTCTGGGGAAGCATTGACATGGTGAGAATCAGGAACTTCTTTTGTCATTATAAAGCATCTACGTTGAACAGCACGGTTGTGGAAGTCCCAGCCCATGAATATATGACACAAAAACAAGACTATAAATAAATTTACAATTATTTTAACATGCAGTGATGTGTTTGGAAGTGACTGGTTACAATGGAGTTACATAAAGTCATGTATCTATGCCAGAAATCACATCAGAAAATAAAATAATGAAATCCTACTTCCAAGTGTCATCAGACATTTAAAGGTATGTAAAGAATATCCAAAACACAATCCCAATGAAAAATGGTCAGACATTTTTATTGAGAAATTGTATGCATATTTGAGTAAAAGAAAAAAAAACATTGTAGTGCTGTGTACTTCAATGGGTTGATTTAAGAGTTTAAATGTAGATTTTATTAAAATGCATCTATTTGAACACTTGTGATTAATAAAATTGAATTAATAGTTCAAATTAATTTCACCTTAATATAAGACAAGAATAATATGCCTTTCATCTAGAGAAATACCAAGAGTATATATATGTGTGTGTGTGTGTATGTGTGTGTGTATATGACACCAGCACTGAATGTCTTATAAGAAACAGATTCTAGGCTTAAAGGTCAAACTGAGTAGAATTTAGAAAGGGCCTATGTAAGAGGTATGAGCAGGGTTAAGGGCATAGATACAGGGTAGTGAAACTTCCAGGGAATGACAACAATGAAAAGGCATTTACCAATCTAAGCCAAAAAGGGAAAGAGAGGGAACTGTGTCACTAGAGAGAACTTGTTAACTTGGAAAAGGGATTTGTCCTGTCTTGAGCTGTTTCTCCATCTGCACCGCTGGTTATAATTGTTGCCCCCTATTGTCCAAACCCAACCAGTGGCCATGGGACTTCCATGGGTGGGTCATGCCAGAAAGTATAGATGGGAGGGGATGGACAAAATAGTCACAGAAATGCCACAGATATTTCTGAACATAATGAAATAATAATTAACTCTGACATAAGATGAATACATTTACTGAAATAGTGGTATGTCTGTAATCTGAGACAAGTAGAACAGGCATCAGAACAGTAGTGAGAAATACACCCCTGTTGATTAGTTGGATTAAATTTAATTATGCTACAGGAGTAAATGACACCAAAATTCCAGTGGTTTAGAATGATAAAGGCTTATTTTTTTTAAATTTTCATTACATGCCCACTGCAGGTCAGATGTGGCTTTGCATCAACTCACCTTCACTTCGGTCCCAAGATGACAAAACATGTTCAGTCTGAAATGGGACTGGTCACTTAGCAAACTATGTGCTTCCTTGTAAAGCTTAGAGAACTTCCACACACAAAGCACAATATTATCCTTGCTCACGTTTCACTGTCTAGAAAAAGTCATGTGGCCAAGCCCAATGTCACTATGGTAGGGGTATATAAGCATTCTTGGAGATGAAGAGGGCAAAAGCTCTCAGAATTAAAAAAAACTTCTTAATGAATCATATAATTTACCACATCTTCTTATTTAACAGTACTATATGATAATGAAAGCATAATATAGCAATCAAAAGCCTGTGAAAAAATTAACCATATAATGACATAACTAGAGTAAATTGAAAGAGGCAGGAAGCCTGAGAAACATCTGAATTTTACTGATGTAGAAAAAGAGCCTCATAAAGATAAAATAGTGTGTCCAAGGTCATAATCCAAATCATCCTGGAGTAAACTAGGAATATCCAGTTTTCACCCAGGCCTTTTTCTAGTACTATTCATTCTATGTGAACAGTCTTTGTTCATCAGGAAGGAGCCCTTTTCCAAAAGCTGCTGCTCCATAAGAGTGAGCAAGAGCAGAAGCACTTGGCATTTGGCTGGGATGAAGAATACAGGCACCAGACTCAGATTTCAGAAGTCACATGCTGTTTTATCCATAGTGTCCTAAATTAATTATGAATAGTCAATTTTTCTGTGCCATATTTCAAAAATAGGAAATGACAAAAAAGACAAAAATAAATTGTTCTATTTAGGTAGTGAGGTGTCCAAATGTTAAAGTCCTTAACCACATCATTGAAGAGGTTGCTCAGAAATGTATTGTTTCATTCATATTATGAAACCACTGTGGATTAATTCATTGCTTTGTTGAAAATTACAGGTCAAATTATACCCCTGGAAAGAAAGTAACTGCAATGGTGGTTTTCCTTTCCTCGATGGAAAGCTAATGGGCAAAGGACTTGAATAGATAGTTCTGCAAAGAAGACATACCGATGGCCCATAGACATATGAAGAGATGCTCAACATCACTAGTCATCAGCTAAGTGCAAATTAAAACCACAGTGAGATATTACATCACACCTGTCAGAATGGCTATCATCAGAAAATCAACAAACAAGTGCTGGTGAGCATGTGGAGAAAGGGGAATCCTTTTACAGTGTTGGTGGGAATGCAGACTGGTGCAGCCACTGTGGAAAGCAGTATGGAGATACCTCAGAAAATTAAAAATGGTTTTTCTTTTTGACCAGTGGATCCACTTCAGGGAATATATCTGAAGGAGCCATAATTCGAGACAACATAAGCACCCTTAGGTTCATTGCAGTGTTTTACAATTGTCAAGGTATGGAGACAGCCCAAGTGTCCATCAATAGATGAGTGGATAAAACAACTATGAGACATTTACACAATGGAATTTTACTTGGCCATAAAAAAAAAGAAAAATTTACCCTTTGTGACAGCATAGGTGGACCTGGAGAGCATTATGTTAAGTGAAATAACCCAGTCAGAGAAAGGCAAATACAATATGATTTCACTCGTATGTGGAATCTAACAAACAAACTAAACTAACAAGCAAAATAGACTCATAGATGGAGAACAGATGACAGCTAGTTGGGGCAGGGAGTTAGAAGGTGGAGGAATTGAGCAAAAAGGAAAAAGGACTCATGGACATGGACAATGGTGTGATTGTTGGAGGGGAAGAGGGTACAAGGGGACTGAATGGTAATGGAAAAATATAATAAAGATTATATTAAAAAACACTGATTTACTGTTTCCTTTATCCTTTGCAACAATGAGAAAACAGCTTTCAAACTAGGTCTAAAGAATCCCTACTCTTTATAAAGTAATTAAATATGGTTGGTTATTTATCAGTTGAATGGAATGGTTAAGTTTAGGAAACTAATAATGTAGAATTTTAGGTTCTGTTCTCTTTCATTGGAATTTTATCATCTGACAAAACAAAGTAGCTCAAAACCAACAATAGCCACTCACACCAATGTATGTGTGTGCACGTGCATGTGTGTAAGAGAATTTGTAGCTGCTAAGTGCACTGAACACTTGCAATGATTTGGCAAGTCCATGATATTTATTTTTTTAGTGTTGCTCAAGTACAGTTGTCTCCACTTACCCACCCCTTCTGCCACCCCAGCCATCTCCACTTCCACCCCCCTTCGTCCTTGTTCATGACCTTTATTCTTAACTGTCTCTCATAAAAGAACGTTCAAAACTGCCTCTGACCTGTAGCTCAGCCTATGTGGCATTATCAAAGTTTAATTAGAATAGAGCTTTCAGGATTTTAATGAGGTCAAGCAGTTAGATAAACAATGGTTAATTTATAGGAAAGCTACCTGTTGTAATGTAGCAAGAAAGATTATGCAAAAAATAAGCTTTAAAAATCATGCTTTTTACTTGGTTAACATAATGGGTTTACCAATTAATTATAATTCACCTGACAAAGCAGGGGAATATTTTATTCATTATGTTTAGACATTTTGATAAAAGTTTGTCTCAACTATGTCAAGACAGAGTGGGGATAAATCATATGAACCCAACAGACATGGGGAATGTCTTTTTGCTATTGGGTTTTTTTTCTCCCTCTCTTTACATACAACTGCTACGCTATTCTCAGACAGAAAAAGTACTTTCCTTCCTTGATCAGAATCTCGCTTGTGAAATAAAAACAAAGACACTGAAATAGAGAACAGGGGGACAGTGACCAGAGGGGAGAAGGGAGGGAATTTCAGGGAAAAAAGGGGATGGATTTAGAGGAACAAGTATAAAGGACACATGGACAGCACCTAAGGGGGGTGGAAATGGGAGGGAGGTGGGGAGCATGGGGGGGAGGTGAGCTGGGATGGGAGTAAAAGACAGAAAACTGTACTTGAAAACTAATTAAATTAAAAAAAAAGAATCTTGCTTGTGACCTCTGGTGTTCTTGTTGCTAAGCCACATTAGCTCTTGTATGCATGCTCTCCTGCACTTTGAAAAACAGTCCACACACAGTGGAAGCTGGACTAGACCATGAAATGCATACTGGACATGCGCACTAATTCCTGCCAAGTAAACTGATGGTACTTGCTAGTCCAGAGACCATAAAGCAGCTTAAATATTCAATGAAGGGAATACATAAAGAGAAATGTATTTCCTTCTGTAATTAAAATCAGTTTAAATGCTCAATAATAATATATAAAAAGAAATCTGTCCTCTTCTGTAATTGAAAACTAGCTTAAATATTCAATAAAAATGTATGAAAAGAAATGTGTTCCCTTATGTAATTGAAAAAATTTTAAAATCTAAAAAAGAAATATGTTGCTAAACAGCAAATACATGCCTATGATAAAAAAAACTGTTCTTTCATTATTGACTGTTTCTCCTGCCTAGATTTTATTACATCTAGTTAAATGGATTTATACAAAACATTTTCACTCTTCAGAGGAGGATTTTTGCCTAAAATACCCCAGAAGATCAATTGTGAATGTCCCAAATTGTAGTTTCTATGTCCAATAAATCACAACTACTGTATTGTAATTTTAACTATTAAACACATTAGGAAATGTGGCCTGTCACTCCCGGCAGAAGAACATGATTAAGTGGCTTGGTGAATGAACTGAACAGATGCTGGGAAAAAAAATCAGCAAACCCCATTCATCTTCATGTTTCTGGGGGAAAATAAACATTTGGGGATTTTAAATAGTAAAAATTGTTTGCTTTTTGTTAGCTTAGTGCATTTGGAGGTGTTTCACAGCGTTCTCTGATAATTTTAGGTTAGCTAATGTGGGAGGCCATCATACACTGAATTGTTTGCAGCCTCATTGCTAAATCAGGCCAGGAATTAGTGGGGGAGAGAGGGCGTCCCTTCCGTTGGGCATTACTGAATCATCTCTCATTTGGGTACTAAGTGGTAACATTAGAAGATAAGTGTGACTGCTGGAGCATGTCTGAATCATTAACACCACATGTTCCTTATACATAATAGTTATTTAAATGTTGGTTGAGTGATTAGAAAATTATAAGTAATTCAATAGGCAGATACTACTTTTGTATGTATCATCCTCTACCCCTGGAAAGTTCTCCTTATCTGCTGCCCAGCACGTCTGGCCCATGTCAATTAATTCTTTAAATTTCATATCAGAGATCACACCTGACAAGAATACTTCCCTGGTCATACCAAAACCAGAGATAATTACTCTTTCTACTGAGTTACCTTGATGCCATGTGTATGTTTTTATGCTGTGCATATATATTATTTTAAAGTTGTTTCTATGTGCCTTCTCTGTGCCTGGAAAGAATTTCTTGTGGTCATATAATAGGGATTTCTCTACTTCTGTATATTGTTTATCTAGCACAGGTTATGCAGTAGATTTTTATAAAATTGGGTAAGTGCAGCAACACATAGATGGGCTGAAAAAGACATGGTGTCTGTACACCTGAATTTCCAAAGCACATGTCTTTAACTAAATATGATGTGTCATTAACATGAAATTAGTTGGGTGTGATATGAAAGCTTCTAACTTTCTCCTCAGTTGTTAAAGAAGAATTCTTTGAAGACATACCATTTCTAAATTCTGAAAAAAAGGAATATGAGCATGTTATACATACAAGGAAGGAAGGAAATTAGGGCAAGTGTTGCAAATGCAAAGTTATTGAGCTAAATGTGAGTCTGTTTTACCCAATGCAATGAAGAGAAATTCTGGGTTAGACGAACTGTAAGAAATGAGAGTATATATGCAGACAAAAATAAAAATAAAGGCTTTTGTCCATGGCTGTGGGAATTAAAAGCCAAAGAGAAGTGTTCATTTCTTTCTTTTTTTTAATTGTAGCAACTTTATTATTTTTCTTCTTTCTTTTTAAAAAAAAATTATTGTTGTTCAGTTACAGTTGTCCTGCCTTTGCCCCCCTTGCTCACCCTAACCCCATCCCCCAACTCCTACCATCAATCCACCCCATTGTACCTTCCTGTGAGTCTTCTAGTCATGTTCTTTGCCTTGACCCTTCCCCTATTTTCCCCTATTATTCTTCTCCCCGAACCCCTCTGGTGTCTGTCAGTTTCTTCTTTATTTCCAAGTCTCTGGTTCTATTTTGCCCATTTGTTTGTTTTGTTGATTAGGTTCCACTTATAAGGGAAATCATATGGTATTTGTCTTTCACTACCTGGTTTATTTCACTTAGCATAATGTTGTATCTTTTTTTAAGCAGAAGAGTAATATGATCTGACTTTGATTTAGAAGATAATAGCAGCAACGTGGCAGATGTATTAGAATAGGTATACATACATTAGCATGGAGAGATGTTAAGAAATTTAAACAAAAATAATGATGACCACTGGATGCATGAGTGGTAACATGGACAGAAAAAAATTAGATTTAAAGCTACATCTAAATTACAATTGACTGAATATATGACTATTTACAAAGGGTAAAGACTTATTGGTGTATACCAAGTTTTTGTTGTTAGTTTCTGTTGTTTTTAACTTTAAAAAGTACCATTATGTGATTAAAAAAAACAAAGAACTTGGTCAAAAATGGAGCATGAATTATAAGACACAAAATAAATTCTATTGCAGAAATATTAATTGTTACTGGATTTGCAGCACCTGATAGGTATTATAAAATGAGTTTATTACATGTAAGTGTTATAAGATTAAAATTATAGATTTTTTACTCAGTGATCTACAGATAATAGCTGAATAACTGGAAATAAATAAGGTTATATAGTGAGCATGAAACAAAGAACAAAAGAGTATTAACTTTAGTATTTAAAGGATGATGCTATTCTTAAGGATTAAAACAGTCATAAAAATAGGGGCCACAGTGAACACATCACAATAGAAAAGAGGTAAGTACATTAGTCAAAAGATATCTGGCTGATTAGCAGAAACCTTGACACTAAGAGATTGCTTACATTTATACGAGGTTTCCATGAGAAATGTGGTGAAAGCTGCAGAGGGAATTACTTTAGTGTGCCGTGAAGCATTTTTTGTAGGCCATATTCCAGTCTCCAGGTAACTGTGATGAATCATATGGAGGCAAAAGATTTTCTTCTGTCTTTTCTTCAGGTAAACTTAGATCTTAGAACTGTAAAATCGCATCAAATCTACATTGTATCTTTGCTTATCCTTGTATCTTAACTTAGACCTTCTAGATTTTATTAATCCAATGATGAGAAAAGAGGAATAAAAATGCAAACCAAGCAAAAGAATAGAGCATAAAAGTTTATAGATTTAATAAACCCAGATGCTCTAACCTTTGAACTTATTTCATTAGCTTGATGTTCCGCAGCATCCTTAGTTGGCAAGAAAAACCAATTAGTACTTACAGTGTATTTTTGGCCATATGTTCATCTTTGTGCTATCTTTTGTGTTTTAATAAATAAACAAATGAAATCCTCATGTGCTTATTCAGTAGGACTTGTCATAAGAGCATTTCCATTTAACTCTTGTGATCTTATACTTGGCTACCCTGTGACCAATCTGAGTCCTTTGCTCCACTTGGCAGATAGTAAGTACAGCCTGGATTTGGAATAGTACGTGGCATTAGTTGACTTATGGGACACTTGAAATAATAAATTAACTTCATTTGGACAAATACTATGGCAGTTATAAATTCAAGGTCCAAAGTGTAAAAGAGAAGCTCATTTTAAATGAAATCCAGGAAGTTCAGAGAGTCCCAAAGAAGTTGGACCCAAGAAGAAACACACCAAGGCACATCATCATTACATTACCCAAGATTAAAATGGAGAGAATCCTAGAAGCAGCAAGAGAGAAGGGGGCAGTCACCTACAAAGGAGTTCCCATCAGACTGTCAGCAGATTTCTCAAAAGAGACCTTACAGGCAAGAAGGAGCTAGAAAGAAGTATTCCAAGTCATGAAATCCAAAGACCTACATCCAAGATTGATCTATCCAGCAAAGCTTTCATTTAGAATGGAAGGACAGATAAAGTGCTTCTCAGAGAAGATCAAATTCAAGGAGTTCATCATCACCAAGCCCTTATTATATGAAATGTTAAAGGGGCTTATCTAAGAAAAAGAAGATGAAAAAGATGAACAGTGAAAGGACAGCCAACTCACAGTTATTAACAACCACACCTAAAACAAAAGCAAACTAAGAGGACAGGTAGATCAGGAGCAGAACCATAGAAATGAAGATCTCATGGAGGGTTAGCAACAGGGGAGTGGGAGGAGGAGAAAGGGGGAGAAGGTACAGAAAATAAGTAGCATAGACAGTAGGTAGAAAATAGATAGGGGGAGGGCAAGAATAATATGGGAAATATAGAATCTAAAGAACTTGAGACACATGGTCATAAACTAAAGGGGGGAATGGTGGAGGAGGGGTGTACAGAGTGGAGGGGAATGAAAGGGGGGAATAGAACAACTGTAATGGCATAATCAATAAAATATATTTTAAAAAATAAATAAAAAATAAAAGAAAAATATGTAAGAAATAAAAAATTAATACAAGGAGTTGGCTAAAAATCTGAGGGAATTACCATGAAGTTAAAAAAAGAGGGTGTGGCAACCCAAAAATTAGTAAAAGGAGGAAAACCATTTCACTTTTAGGAATGTAGAGACAAAGGGAGGATGTGATGTTTCTGGAGCCCAGAGACCAAGGTTAACTGTGGAACATGGAACCAGGTAGAGCTCTGGGTGTGAGCTGGAGCCATGGGGACCTACCTGCACATATGCTGGGACTTTTAGAGAAGCAGCCTGAGGTGGATGAGGGGGACATTCCTAATTTTCTCTTCTTGTCACCATATGATCTTCTTCCATTGTCTGAAGTACCAAATGGAGCACAACAAGGAACTGAGGTAAAATGGAATGAAGACCAAAACAAGTGTTTCTGAAAATGTGATCTGCAGTGTAACCAGTAGAGAAGCAAGACTTGTTGAAAATGCAGATCCCTGGGACAGAAACCAGAATTAATTATTTAAAGTCACTGGGGGTTATTTAAATATGATTGAAAAACTTCCATATTTAATGAGCTGAAAAGTTTTTTTTTTTTACCAAATGGGAAAACTCTGAACTACAGACAACTAGAGACTGCTCAAGAACCAATAGACCTTGGCTCCAAGTTTGCCTTACTGTGTGGGTCCTTGAAAGTTTAATTAAGCTCCTCAGGTCTCATTTTTATATTTGAAAATAAGAACACTGCTATCTGTTATACATAGAGTACAGGCCTGGTGTGCAAGTTAAATGAGATAAGATAATACAAATGAGATATTACAAATGAGACTTCAGAACATCCTTTCAGAAGTAAAATCATCTAAAATAACTGAATTACATTCAGTTATACTCTGACAAGCTCTTTATACTGTTGCTGGGGGCATTATTACATGGTCACCTTTATAGACTAGTCATATTTTGATAACTATATAATTTTTATATGAGTTTGCATTTTATATAATATAAAATTATATACATTTTATAGAATATACAAAAATGTTGTACATTTCAGTTGTGGAGCAAATAATAAATATTAAACTACTCCTTTTCAGTTGAAACTTTTTGATGTGTTTTTAATATCTATTATTCATATATATATATATATATATATACACACACTATGTTAAATTGAACCCCCTATATATCTCCTTTTCCTCCCAGTTATAGTTTATGATAATTCATGGAATCACACAAAAATCTCTCAATTAAAATGAATATTTTATTACATGTCTTAGCTATTCTGAAATGAGAAAATAGGGAAACTAATCATTTCTATTTACTCTTATATACAGAAATTGTAAATGTCCTGATTGCAGGATGATATTATGATCTTTATTCCTGATATTTCATCTTTAACTGCTGAGCACAATGACAACCTCAGTTTCTCATTATCACAAATGTGGTGAATGGAGAGAAAGGGAAGCAGTATTTACCAACTGCAAATGAATGGCAGAAATAACACATATACTATATTTTTTAACCACTAAAACATGCTTCATGAAAATATATATTCCACCATTTTACAGTTATGGTTGCTGAGCACTGATAGTTGAAATATTATATCTTATGCCCATGTCTAGTACTGGCCCAGGCCGAGCTTGAAACGCCTGTAGTCCAATTTTTTAAAAGTGAATTAAGCTTTTCTTTTATCAAATAGAAAACCATTGCAGCTTTTATCTCTCTTTATTTATTTTGATATTTACAACAACTTATAAAGTGGAAAAGTTTAACTGGACAGCTTGATAAATATTGATGAAGTGAACATGCCCAAGTAATCATCAGCTGGATCCAGAAACAAAAACACGACTGTCACCCCCAGTACTCTCCTTACGATCTTCTAGACACTTGCAGTGATGAAAAGATCTATCCTTACTTCTAACCTGACATACATTTGCCTATTTTTGAAATCTAAACAGTATTATGTTTTATGTGGTCATTTGTATTTTCCTTCTGTCTGCATTATCTTTGTAAGTTTTATCCTCTTTTTTGAAGTAGTAGCAATAATTAGTTCATGCCTATTGTTGCATAGCATTTTCTTCCATGAATATACACAATTTATGTATCACTCTACGGACACAATATTTTTCTGTTGACTATTGAAATATTATAAATTTGCGTTGAGTGCATACCTAAGGGAAGAATTTCTGGGCTTTCAGAATTAGTTTTGATTTGAATTAAAAATTAAATTATATACATATACATAAATTATATATATGTATATTCACATCAAAAGTGAATATATATGCTCTATCTATTATCTATCTATAATCTACTCAATATAAAGTAGTATAAAATACATTGAGCATAAGAATATATGAAATATCACTTTACATTTGGGATGCTATAATCAAAATTGGAAAATAGCAAGTGTTGTTAAAGATGTTGAGAAATTGGAAGTGTTGTACATTGCCGATGGTTTATATTTTATCTACACTTTATATTATGTTATTTACTTAGCCTCTTAATCCTCTACCTCCAGGTTTGTAACCTTTACTCATTGTACAGGAATACAAGTTACTTACTTCCTACTTAAATGTTTTCTCTTAAGCTTTGTAGATGTGATTATCTCATCCTAGAACACACTGAATTATGCATCCACCCTTTAAAAAAACCTTAGTATTTTCCCCTTTGAGCCATATCATTGCTTAATCAATTAAAACAATTGTACTTGTAAAAAATTGCTCCAGTCCTTTAGATGTTTGTTTTCTAATAAGCTGCACAAACTTTGAGAAGGTAGCACGTTTCATTCATCATGGTAACCTCAACACAAATAAATTTCTGTTGAATAAATGTAGAAATAAAGTGATGGATAAAAGAGGGAGAGTTCATTTCTAGTTGAAGGAACGTCTTTGTAAATGAAAGACAACTTTACTTCCAAAATCATATAGTAGCCAGAACATATTGCTTAGGTGCTGTTTCCAAGGAGAGATTCTTTAAAGTTTCATTTGGCCACGTCAGTAGCAGACTCTATCTGCATAAAGATAGCACATGTTAGAGCTATTAGATAGCGTTGCTCTTTTAAGGAGGCTAAACATGTTCTACATAATATCATTTACAAATGGGATTGTTCATCATACTTTCGCACAGCACACTATGAACCACACATTAATTCTTTAATATGTTGAATCTTTGCAGAGTTAGGAACCTGAAATGGAGTTAGAAGCAGTGCAGGTTTTACACATTTCCCTAAGAAATCAAAGGAATCATTATTATAGTGACATATTCAACAACTACAAAGCTAGTGAATTAGTGGAGCTAAAAGCCTAAAAGAAAGTTCTGAAATCAGTCTACAGTAATCTATTGAGAAATCATGAACTGGTCTGAGTGTTTAATTTCAAAAAGGAAGCCTGACAGTATTTCTAACAGCATCATTTCTCAGAGGAAAAAAAAAGTAATACAATTAGAAAGATCCAACTGGAGGGCAGAAATAGCCTCAAAAACAGATAAATTTTAATTTTGCTAGTGCAATTTATTTCCCGAGAACAAAACTGTTTATTATAAAGCACAAGCAAATTCAGCTAAAAAGTCTCAAGACACAAAAGTTTTCCATTTAAAAAAATTTGTCTTTCATCCTGGCTGGTGTAGCTCAGTGGATTGAGCGCGGGCCTGTGAACCAGATGATCGCAGTTCGATCCCCAGTCAGGGCATGTGCCTGGGTTGCAGGCCAGTTCCCAGCAGGGGGCCCACGAGATGCAACCATACATTGATATTCTCTCCCTCTCTCCTTCCCTTCCCCTCTAAAGATAAATAAATAAAATATTTTAAAAATTTTGCCTTTAAAAAAATCAAAACACTCCTAACAGAGTGAAAGAAAATTCTAGAGGAAAGAAGCTAGTTATTGGATAATACAGAAGAAAAATTCTTAGAGTTTTTGAAAGGGGACAGATGACGAGTTTTCCAAAAGCTTTTTGTAATATGAAAGTTCACTGGCAGCAGGAGAGAGGAGTAAAAAGATACTGTGGAATCAGTGATAGGCAATCTGCAGCATGCTAAAATGCCACGTAGGCTGATTATAAAGAGGGAAGTAGCAGTCTGTGTTCCCTTCTCTGCACCCCCCTGCCCTTTTCATCCATGCTTCTTTCCACATGTTTTCTTAGGTGTCTTTGACAACATTATGCAACAGAAGACAGCATATAACTGCCTTAAAACCTTAACTCTGGTAGAACACCACAATCTGAGCGAATCCATAACCTCTGAAAAAATGCTCAATTCTTACTTTCTGTTTTAATCAAAGTAGAACCTTATGTAGACATTATAAAGTTATATTTTAGAATAAGGCTTAGAATTCAGAGTAGCAGTTTCCCCCCTAAATCTACTCTAAGTTCAAGTTCAGTTCACTTTAAAAGTAACACACACACACTCATGTTGCATTCTTGTATAGTGTGCCTTTTTTCTATCCTTCAATGTGCACCTAGTGCTTAGTTAAATGAATATTCTTTCTAGTACCATGAGTATGAGCTATTTTTCTCTGCTGAATCAGGTATGAGCTACATTTACATTTTTTTCCTGAGAATTTTTCACATGCATTTAATAATTGCTACTTAATTTATATTTGAAATGTATATATTTATTATCGCTCCATGCACAAATCCACTGATAGGAGTCTAACTCTACCACTCCTGAGTATAAACACAGAGAAGTTAATTCTGTCCATTTTGTTATCATTCCTGGGCAATGGGACTTGCTCTCTGGCACCCTTGTGACCAGTTGTTCTCTAGACCCGCTGCAGAGCAGAGCTGTGGTCTGGCGACTTCAGCTCACTGCACTTTTACCTTGATTTTCAGATTTCTAATCCACTTTTGTAACTTGTTTACATTTTGTATTTTCATAAGATGCATTGTTTTAAGCTCTTGTCTTTGTTTTTGTTTTTCTGTTTCTACGATCTGATTGAACTTTCTGATGATAAAAATAAAATATGGTCTCTGGTAGTGCTTAGGCCAATGTTGAATTTTTCACTGATTTCCAGTCACTGAAGAAGCACAAGAGAGTTGAAAACATAGTGGAAGCTGTTATAATAGACATATAAGTCTTTATTTTATGTAAATAAACTCACCCCTCTTGAATCCAGCTTTTAATAAGCATTCTTGTTGCTTTTAGAAAACTTCAAACATCACAGACTCTCCAATTGTAAATGGTAAGTGGTATTGCCTTTGCCTGTTCTATGAGTCGTCTCTGACCCTAGACCCCAAATTGCTGCTGCAAAAAGACTGTAGGTGACACCCTCTGGATTTGTGTATGTGATCCTACCAATGCCAAAATATTTATGATAGTAAGATTTCCTTATTCTTGTTAGCAGGACATAGCTCCAGGCCTTTCTCCTGAATATTTATATTCACTTGGGGTGATATGTTCCTAAAATTTTTTAAACAAGTGCATGTTATTGGTAGTTCATATGTTTAAGGAAACCAGGGAAACCCTTCATTAATATGAGAAGCCCTAAGACTTGGACTGTTCAGGGCTAACTATAACATAGACAAATGATGGAGAGTGGCGGTCAGGGTCAAAGCCAAGGCAGCCTCCCAGACAGCCTGCCCCTAAGATAACATGCACAGTCTTAAAACTGAGCTTCAGGTCAGGAAGAGCTTCTTTTAATGTTAAGTAACCAGTAGCAGCCAAAAGTTGATTTTTTTCTTTACTCCAGTTTGCCCTTAAACATGTTCTGTTAGCCTCTAAGTTATTTCTTCTCTCATGATTGATATGAACATCCTTCTGCAGGCCCCTAATGTATGTATTACAGGAGGTCACTAACTGTCCCCTAACATCAACCTCCACTGATGGAGCTTGCTCCTCCATGGAAATCCATATCTCCTCTTTTTCTTTTTTAAGATTTTATTGCTTTATTTTTAGAGAGAGGGAAAGGGAAGGAGAAAGAGAGGAAATGTAACATCAATTGTATGATTGCTTCTTGTACTGGGGACTGTTGTAGACTCTGTCCAGCAGAGTCCGCCTGTTGTGGTTGACGACGAGAATCAATGCACATGTGACAACAATCCTGTGTGGAAAAAGGGAACAGGCACGACTACTCTCTCAGGGGGAAAGTGCCTATGGTGCCTCGGCCACTCCCTCAAGAGGGGAGTGCCCTGACCCTTGTCTAGACTGGCTTTTATTTTTTTCCTGGGGTCTTACATCATAGAAAGATTTATTATCTATTACATAGAATATTATTGTCTACATTTTAGGTACAATCAAGGAAATGAAAATAACATGTAGAGGGGAATGGGATGAGCTCATTAGCTCTGTCCTTGGGAGAACTCATACAGGCGTTGGAAGTTACCTTGAAGATAGACAAGACACATTTGTTGTTTTAGACCAGGGTGAGGGAGTTTTAGCAAGAGCAAGCCATAACAATCTGTATGCATTTTCTGGGCCTGATTCCCACGGGAAAACTCGGTTTGAAGGTCTGGCTCCTGCCTACCACTTTGCATCTATAGGTTGCCAGGCCAAAACATTTGCCAGGCCAAAACAAACCGGTCCCCTACAGGGGATGGGGTCCATAACCCAGGCATGTGCTCTGACTGTGGATCAAACCAGTGACCTTTTTGTTTGCAGGCCTGTGCTCAATCCACTGAGCTACACCAGCCAGGGCCATATCTGCTTTTTACTGTAGAATGCATGTTGTCCCTTTGGATGTCTGTCTCCATACAAGATTACCACTCTCCTGTACTTTATATTCTTTCGTTGTTTGCCAAGAGAATAGGTAGATGATAATGGGTGACTAAGTGAATGAATAAAGCTATTATCACTTACAAAAATCTTTTTAAGTTTATAAAATTTGCTAGATTTTTTTGTAAAAGTTTTTATTTTTAATTACAGTTGATGTACAATATCATACATAAAGAGAACATTTTGACAACTGCCAGATGGAAGGGAGTTTAGGGATGGGTAAAAAAAGGTGAACGATTAAGAAGTGTAAATTAGCAATTATAGAACAGTCATGGGGATGTAAAGTGCAGCATAGGGAATATAGTCAACAATATTATAATAACTATGATGTTATGTGAGTACGAGATGTACTGAGTTGGTTACTTCATAAGCTATATAAATAAATTTTTAAAATTTGCTAGTTTTTAGCAAGGCTGAATGAATGGAACTCAAGACAATAAAAAATTGATAAGAGGGAATCAAGATATTCATAATAGTTTTTCAATGTTATTATATTTTGAAAATACTGTAGTCTCTCAAATACAATTTGTGTAAAACCCTCTATATAAAAATAGATAAAAGGAAAATGAGAAGAGAAGCTCCAATTGTTTGGCCCATTTGCTTTTACCCTAGAACCGGAGTATCTCTAAGTAACTGTAAGTTCCCATGATTCAGTCTGTGAACCACTGCACTAACTTGCACTCATTATCACAACCTCACAGGGCATCCATCCAGAGGTACTGAACAGCTGTAATGACCCTCCCTACTCTTCCCATACACACTTAAATTGACATTGCTGAAGATGCTTCAGCCACTGCAAGTTCCTTTATGCTCCACATTTAGCAACCTGACCTCACCATCAACAGAAAGAAAAAGGCCCAAGGCTATGTGTTTGAGATTCAGCAGTGGGTCAGTCTGTTAGCTGGTTTTACCATGATTCTGTAGGCTGGTTTTGATGATGGGGTTCTTGTTTTATTTCTTGTCCACACAACATCATGCTGTTTTACTTTCCTAAGAATGGGTATTCTCTCACTGTTAACTCACAATGCAATACTGCAGTTTGTCTGACACAGTACTTCTGCTTAGATCTCTGCAGTACATCTTTGGAGTATAGACTGTATTGCTAGTCTCAGGGTGGGTCCCAGTGGCTGCACTAATAGCCTGTTCGCCTGGTGTGCTCACTTCTCCGTGTGGAAAGCTCAGCTCCTGGGACTCCCGGCTATTGTCCTGTCCCTGGATACTGCCTAGGTACCAGTCTCTGATGCCTCCGGTTTGGTCCATTTTATAAAACTGAAATTCACACTGGTAGGTTCAGGGTGGGTTTACCAAGGAAAAAAAAGTCACATATAAAATAAACTATTATTGCCAATGCTGGTTTGGTTCATGTCAGCTGTGCTTACTTGAGTTCGCTAGACTGGGAGCTGGGAACTGTAGGTTCTCTTCCAATTCTTTTATTAGATAAGATGTGATATTGAAAATTACTTTCCTGAAAATTGAGGTCTCAATCTGTAAAATGGGTTTGCTGGAGTAAGAGAACTTTAATACTCTAATAATGTATCTAACATATCTGGTACTTTATGGTTTCACAATTGTACCACAAAAAATGAAGACATCATTTCTTCACCTTTCATTTGTACAACAAATGCTTTTAAAACTGTTTCTGCTTGCATTTTAAGACTATGCTGCCACACTCTCTCACATCTGTGAGACCAATTTTCTGGTGACAAAGAGGAATATGTCCCCCATAACTTCATCTCCCACTTCAGAGCTCCACATTTGTACGCTGACCAGTTAGTCTCTAGGGTCTTCATCTCTCAAGCTTTCCTTATCTTATCAAAAGTTCTTAATTCTCCAACAGACCAGAAAGGCCAGCACAGGTACGATCCTCCTGGAGTTCATTGCCACAGTTAATAAGAATAAACAGCACTCAGGATCACAATAAACCATAGATTCTCTCCAAATTGTATTAGCATATTAAATCTGCAAAGTAATTTATGAGATAGTTTATTTTCCCCATTTTTAAATGAGGCATCAAAGACACAGAGAGTTTAATTGCATAGATGAAGTGCACAGAACTAGTAAGAAGCAGAGCTGGGATTCAGGGCCCAACAACTCTATTCATCACGTGTCCTTGTAAGCCCCACACCCTGCCAGCCCACTGACAGAGTGGCCAAGGAAGGTTCCTTGTAAATAACGCTAATGGGCACATCACACTTTTCACCCACTCTGCTGCTTCTCTCACTGCCTCTCCTACTTTGTCTAAAGCCTTTTCTCGCCATCAGTAAAATCTCTATGCTGTCAAATTATTTGTCTGATTTTTGCAAAAATCCATTTTCTCAAAAAGAAGTTTAGTGAAGCAAATCTTAAATTCTAAATGCCACACCTGACAATTAGCAGTTTGACCTTTACCAAGTCACTCACCAGCTCTGGGTCTCAGTTTTGTTTCTCTACAACCTCAAAGGTTTGATGCAGTCCAGTGATTTTTATAATGATGTGAACAAAATAATTTGATTTTTAGCATTTAATGGAAAGGATTTGCATGTTAGCAGCTTATAAAATTCTTTGTTAGGAGTATTTCATCCTTTTCAAGAAAATAACTACATTTAAGCAGGCAGTGATGAGCTTTAAAATGAGATTAATTCTTAAAATGTTAAACATCGATAATAGTTGGGCATACCTGCAGAAATGATTTAATACTTTTTTCTTAATTGGTGGAAGAATGCATGCATGTGTTGATGGAGTTAATTAATGAAATAAGGATTGTCAAGTTTAATAAAACCGCTCATCCTTATAATGTCATTAATATGCTCTTCTAATCAAGGTTAGCGCAAGGACTCTTGGCACTGCACGCCAAGCAGGCCAGGTTTTGTCAGAGATTCTCCCTGCTGCTACTGACTTGGCTTTCCCATCCATAGCTCCAAAACAGCCTTTAAAAACAAGCAAATAAATAAACAAACAGGTTGTGTATGTTTGGAGAAACAGAGTGCTCAATGCTCCCTGGATCACATAGTCTGCAAGCTATCCTTTTTTTGATGGATCCAGGCAGAATGTCTCCACTGTTGAGGTCCAAAACAGATGTTGAAAAGGGACAATCCCGCACGAGCCCCGGACAAAGTTAGGCTGACCAGGAACTAGAGTTAGGCTGACCAGGAGCAGGAAAATTTTTACTTCCTAAAAGGGCTAACCGCCAACTACACAAAGAGCCTTTTGAATTTCCCTAATAAGCCAATGGCAGTCAGCTGTTTAGAGCCAGCCAATAGCTAACAGCCACATCTGCTTCTGTTCAAAGCTTGCTTGCATACCCCTATATAAGGACATAGCTGTAAGCGCCGGGGTGCGGCTTTCATCTGCAGCTCTCCTGGGCATAGTGTCCTCGGACACTCAGAGAGCTTGCCCCTGCACAGGTAAAACTTGGCCAATAAAGTAACATCTTGAAAATTCTGAAAGTCTCCGAACCTCTGTTTCTCGTGACTGCAGATGCAACACCACCAGCACATGCTCCCCTCCCACCTGGAAGCGTCTCCACTACAGCAGCTATTCTGCTGCCTCATGCTTATTTGTTAAACCCTCTCTAGGAAATAATCACTTGATATTGGGGTCTGTGTCTTGTTTTTTCCTATTCACTTTTCAAGCTTCGTTTCATGCCTGGTATATATTAATCATGAAAGAAATGTTGCTTGAACTTTATAACAAGGGAGGTAATAGGGGTTATAAAATGATAACTGCAACTACCCTCATTCTATAATATGAATCATAAACTTTGGAAACTGTAGAAGTTCCAAGGAACTATGTTTTATGAAACATCTGCTGGCATATTACTAGGGTAGCATCTCATTTTCCAAATAGTCCTCTTCTTCAATAACTTTTCCTCTTAAGAATGTTTCTCCCCAGATAGGTGTCTGATGTCATAAAGTCAAGTTGTTTAATGCAGTATATGGGTCCTGGGGCTGGCTAACATTACCTTGGGCAGATCATTTCACTGGCCCATACACAGTTACCTGAACTTGATTTTCACTTTGTCTTGCAAACCTTTGTTATATACCTTATTTTCTCTGTTTCCACTGCCACCATTTTTAACAGACTCTAAATCACTCCATACCTGGGCTCTTCAATCTTTCAGTAGATAACTGACTTCTTACCATAACTGTTAAAATTTGATTTGTGTTATGTGATACTAAGGTTTATAATTTATATTGTGACTCTAAGATATTTTTAAATAATGTGACACAATTTAGACATAGATAATAATTTGATCTTCCTGTATTATATCAACAAAGTTGAACAGCTCATAGTAATAATGGCACTGCAAGGAAATGTAAAATAAAAACCTTAAGAGGCAAAAAAAAAAAAAAAACAGAGATCTGGAGGTGTTCAAATTTCCCCAGTCCCATTAGCTCCAGAAAAAGCCATCTTAAATAATTGTATAGGCTGAATATTTTTGTCCTACACAAATACATATGTTGAAACATTCCCTAATGTGACCATATTTAGCGGTAAGGCCTTTAGGAAGTGATTAGTCTTGAGATTCAAGTCCTCGTAAATGGAATTAATGACCTTATAAAAGAGACCCCAGAGAGCTCACTTGTTCTTACCACCATGTAAGGTTGCTGCAAAAGGCAGTAGTTTATGAACCAGGTAGCTGCCTCTACCAGACATTGAATCTGTTGGTGTTTTGATCTTGGACTCTCTAGCCTCTAGAAAACAAAAGTAAGTGTTCCTTGCTTATAATAGCCACATAGTCTATGGCATTTTTGTTATGGCAGCAGACTAAGGCAGAAAACTGGTACCAGGAAGTACAGGAACCGCTGTTAACAGATACCTAAACATGTGGAAGTGGCTTTGCATCTCAGAAATAGTCAGAGAGTGAGAGTTTGGAAGTGCATGCTAGAAAAAGTCTACATTGCTGGAACTGGACCATTGAGGACCATTTTGGTGAGAGCTCAGAAAGAAAAGAGGAGAACTTTTCTGTAAAGACCTATCTTGTCAAATATGTAAATAGTCTTCAAAAGAATATGAGTAGAATACGGATGATGAAGGCCATTCTAATGAGGTCTCAAAAGGAAATAAGGAACATGTTATCAGACAATGAAGGAAAGGCCATCTTTGTTATAAATTGGCAAATACCTGGGCACAGTTGTGTCTGTGCCCTAGTGTTTGGTGGAAGGTTGAACAGGTGAGTGATAAAACTGACTATTTTGCTGAGGAAATCTCTAAGCAAAGTGTTGATGGAGCAACCTGGTTCCTCCTGAGGGATTACATAATATGCCAGCAGAGCAAAATGACTTGATGACTGAATTGTTAAGCAAAAACAAAGTAGAACTTTAATACTTGGAAAGAACAAACAAAGAAAGAAGTAAAATGATCTTTGCTCGCAAATGACATATTCATGTATGTGGAAAAAATCCTGAAGGCTCAACTAAAAAACTGTTAGAACTAAAAAGTGAATTCAGTCGAGGATCATAACACAAAGCCAATATACAGAAATCATTTGTTTCTCTATATAAACAATGAACTAACTGAAAATGAAATGAAAAAAACAATCATGTTCAAAATAGCAACACAAAAAAACTTAGGAATAAATTTAACCAAACAGGTGAGAAAGATTTGTACAGGTAAAATACAAAACATTAATGAAGAAAAATAAAGAAGACACACAGATAAATGGAAAGACATCTTATGTTCATGGATAGTTCAACTTTTTTCTTTTTATTTTTTAAGGTTTTATTTATTTATTTTTAGAGAAGAGAAGGGAGGGAGAAAGAGAGGGAGAGAAACATCCATGTGTGATTGCCTTTGGCACACCTCCTACTGGGGACCTGGCCCACAAGCCAGGCATGTGCCCTAGACCGGGAATCCAAGTGACAGCGCTTTGGTTTGTAGGCTGACACTCAATCCACTGAGCCAGGTGTTTTTTCCTTCTTATTCTTAATTATTTAAGGCTGGTCTCTCATTTATTTTTGCAGAGGCTATATATTTTTTCGTACATTGTTAGTGAAGTCTCTGTTCCTTAGTTTGTGTTTAGCTAATATTTTGACAGTATTTTTAAATGGCATATATTCAAATGAGCAAAAAAAAATAGAATTCTGTCTTTGTCTTTAGATTTCAACAGTTTGATTATGATGTATTTCAGTGTGGGTCTCTCTGAGTTATATCTTGCTTAGATTTTGTTCAGCTTCTAAATCTGCAGTTTCATACTTCATATAATTGGGAAATTTTTTAGGCATTAAATCATTTTTTCTTGCCTTTTATTGATTTTTCTGAGATATTAATTTTGAACATGCTGGTATAATTGATGGTGGCCCCAAGTTCTGAGACTTTACCCAATATATTATACTTTTTAATATATTTCTTAAAAAAATAGAAATTTTAAGTGAACCATATTCAAGTTTATTGCTTCTTTCTTCATCAAGTTCGAAGTAGATCCTGAACTCACTATAGATTTTTTCCTTTATTGTAATTCCCAACTCCAGAATTGTATTTTCTGTATATAATATCCATGTGTCTATTGGCACTTTCTTTTTGAGAATTTGCTTTTGTCTTGTTTTATTTTAATTATTTAGACATAGTTTCCTTTAGATCTTTGAACATATTCATAACTGCTGCAGTAAAGTCATTGTCTGGTGAGTCCAATATATCTGGGTCTCCTCAGGGTTGATTTCTATTGACAGATTTTTAAAATCTTCCTCATGAGCCATATTTTACTGTTTCTTTGTATTTGTCATAAATGTTTGTTTATGACTGGACATTTAAATATACAGTACACCAAACCTGGATATTTGTTGCTGTAGCTATTTGCTGTTGTTTTTGCCATTTGTTTCTTTAATGACTTTTCTGAATGAAAGTGGATGTATCTCAATTTTATTTTATAAAGTTTTGTACTTATTTTGTGGAAGTCTCTGATTAGATAGCTTTTTGATCACTTAATGATAGAACTAATATTTTTTTTACTATCTTGACCAAATAATTATCCAAAGCAGTATGTGGGTTGTGATACCTCTTAAAACAATTGTCAAGTAGCTAACATCTCTGTCTTAGCCTCCATTTCCGTTGTGTGCGCAAACTTAATGTCAGCTGGAAGTGAGATATTAGAATCATATTTGTACACTTGTGGAAGTGTTCACAACTTTGTAAATTCAAAAACATATGTTGGTGCTTATCAAACTCTTCTAAAGACATCTCAGTCTTTAAATTTTGTTTTAAGTGTGTTTGGTCAGCCTTTTGTAAGTCTGGCTTGTATCCCCAATTCAGGCATCTGTAATCTTAAACAATTGCTGCTGAGAGTTTTTGACAAGAAAGGGCTGTTCACAGAGAGCAACTCTGTTTCAGGTAAAGTAATAAAGTACATAGGAATCAAACTCTTCACTTAATTGTTAATCTAATCAAATAGTGAAAATTTTCCAGGTATAGGGTTTTGGGGAAATACCAAACCCCATCTGTTCCCTCTGATTGTTGTTCATTGATGGTTTTCAATGCTTATGTGTCTATTGGTTATCACAGCTACTGCAAAGTTACCAAAGAATGACAGGGGAGTCCTAAATCAGTTGATTGTGACAGTTTTGTGGTGTTCCCATTGTCCTCGAGAAAAGTGGATTTTTAAAGGTCTTCACTCTGCCATTCCAGAGTGCTTTCTGTCATTGATGTTCTCATAGTTTATATTTATCTATTTTTTCATATTAATAGTATTACTTATATGGTAACATTACATATGTATTTTTCACATAGAGTTTATATCTATCTAATGTATATATTTAAGAAAAGAGGCATAGAAAAACTTTAGAATCAGAATTGCTCATTTTGATTTGTCTAAGCCTTTTATTTACCTATTCTATAAAATAGCAGACTGTTTAAAAGTTATTTAACTTATCAGTATCTCATGTTCCTCATTCTAAGTGTGTCTCAATATTACTTTATGACCAGAATTGTAAGACATATAAAATGTACTAATTATTATGCCTGAATAATTATTTAATATAATAAATAGAAAATATAACCAACTGATTTAATTATACAATGCAATATTTAGGGCCTATTTGCAAAAGTTTCAAAATATTTTCTTAAACTATATGGTGAGGCTCTATTTATACAGATTCTCCTCCTTCTGAGAAGAACAGTAGGTGTCTGGAGATGGTACAACCTGCAATATGCAGAGTCAGTCTCAGAGGGGCATAGGTCTCACTGAAACACAGATCTGGGAATGAACATAAGTAAAATCATTGCTGAGGAAAATGAAAATCTTTTAAAAACCTAACAAACTGCAAAGTATAGGTGAGGGAAAACCAGGATACAGAATGCATGGACATTAGAAATGACTGAGGTATATGCAGGATTTTGTTGAGAGCCTATGTATGGTACGTAACAGGAACTTCTTTTCCCCATGATGCTTAATGCATGCTGTGCTGGGATGTCCTTTAAGGTTATTGATCCCTTTTAGGTCTTGTAGACCTAAAGGTTATACTGATAAATTAAAAAATTCACACAAACCAAAAAAATCAACATTAAAAACTTTATATTTCATGGCATATGTGAACATAGTCCTAAATTATATAAACTAATCCAAAAGTTTGAATTCTTTTTTTTTGCTGTGGTTGATCTTTGTTTTATAAACCTAATTTGTGAAGGCAAGACAAGGCATCAAACATAACCAAGTAGCTCAATGTCAGAAGACAGAAAAGTGGATTAAAAAAGAAATGTGATGTATTAAGAAATCTGTTTCTTCTGGAAAAGGTGTTTCAGAATGTAAATTTCTCTCTTGAGTCTACATTTTATTTTCCAATCCATTTTGCTTGTATTCTGTTTCTATAACTAACAGATCATTGACTTTAAAGCAATGTACTGAATCTTGGAGGTATAGTAGATAATTTAAATGGATGAACAGGTCATAGTAAATCTAACTAATTACTCCTGAGCAACACATAAATGATACCCTCTGGAATAAAATTTGTAGCAGTTTGAAAAACAGATTAGCCAGCATAAATCTAGTGTTATGTATATCTTAAATTCTACACTTGTCTATCCACAAGTGTTGTGCCTATTTTTTTCTCTTTAAAGTCACTTAGCTTCTTTGTTTCTTACTCATTTACACTTCATCTTGGAAGCACTATTTCCTAAAGTTTGTCTGAATTCTTTTTTGAGGGGGAATTTTTATAATTACTCAGAAAATAAAATTTTATTACTATTTAATAAAGTTTAGTTACATAATTAATAACTGAAAAATAAGGCAAAATAAAGATTCATAAACTATTAGAGCTAATAAATGTGCAGTGGTAGAATTTGTGAGAATAATTAACCATAAATTTATTTGTCATCATATCTTCTGCACAGAAGAAAGTTCTTCCTAAAATGTGCTCACATCTTCTTAACTACTTAGAACTTTAGCAATTTTACAATATTGCTATTAAATTGTGTACATTTAGAATAAGTTATAGGTGCTTAAGGTCATAACAGCAGTCAGTAGCAAAGCCAAAATGTGGACAAGATTCTCCGGGCTCTTTTACCAGTGCTCAATTGTATTAGTTTCCCCTGCTCTCCAGAGGCATTTATCTTCTTTCGCCCTCTCTAGTGAAATCTACTCTGCTACATATTTTGAATCATTTTTTTCTACTAGGCCTGACTTTTTCAGTATTTTGCTATTTAGAGAAATATCAAAGAAAAGACAAATATGCTATTTTATTTTAATATGAAGATGACTAGGAACTTAGTGTATTAGCTTCCACAAGAGCATAGCATTTTCAGATAGAACACTTGTTTTCCCTTTAGAGACAATCTCTAACCCTCAAATACAGGCTTCTACGGAAACTTGTGGAGAATATTAGGCAGGAATTTATTCCCAGTGCCAACAAAACTGCAAGTGATCTACTATCCAGCCTGGTTAGTTTGAAACTTCACACTTGCTCATGCATAATGCAGTGCATAAACAAATACGCAGTCTACAAGTTTCAGAGATTTTCCACATGAATTATCCCATTTAATCTTGTGTCACAGGACATCACATACTGTGGTCTGATAAATGACACAGACAGGACTGTGAGAGGAACCAGGTGGAGTCAATGACTGTGTGCTAGACATTTCAAAATATATAAAAGAGTTTGTCATTGCTGCACAAGTTTTTTTTGCTATAATTAAGTTGCCACAAACCTACTGATATTGCCTATAATCAGGTGAAGACCCACCACATTGTTCAGGACATACTGTTGACATATGTGACATATGCCTTTGTCGACCACGTTATCTTATCATACACCCTGAAATTGCAAACTATTCACTAATAATTTTGATATGTACAACTCACCAATAAAATAACTCCAGATATACCTTTGAAAAAAACTACAACTTATTATTATTGTCACTCTTGAAAAATATAAATTAAATTAAATCATCTCCATCTCATCCAATTTTCCTTTTGCATCCAAATTTGAATACTAGTCTAAACTGTTTCCAGAAACTTTCAACCCATAAGGCTACAGTCACTTTATACACTACCTACACAAATAGATCACTACTTTTGTTGTTTTCCAAATTTTTTGTTACTTTTGTGGTGCTGAATATTTTTATTATTGGTGAAATAAAATAATAACACAAATGACACTAAGCAAATGAGTATATTGGTATGCATTTTAATTCTTATCTAATTTCTCCTAGCTTGCTCCCTTGCTCTCTGATACTGTCTTTCTTGCTCAAAGGTGGTTCTCCATGGCTCACAGCTTATGACTTGTTTTCTCCAAACATGAACCAAGACCATTGTGCCTAACTGTTAAGATGATGCCTATTCTTTGACATCCGATGGCAGAAATATTGTGAACTCTGTCATTATAAAGAAATGATGGCATAGATATTTTTACTATCAACTTCTAAGCCTAAAACTCAAGAGTCACTAAATAGATATTTGTTGAATTATGAATTAACAAGTAACTTAAAGAATTTTTTGGTGATTTAATCTGTAGCTCATATTCTAGGATTAAAAATCTGCTTCTTTGTCTATTATGTAGGTTTTTTTTAATGGATTTACATTTTTTTATTTTTAAATAATTTCATTGTTGTTCAGTTACAGTTGTATTTTCTCCCCATCCCCACCCCCTCTAAATCCACCTCCCTCCCCTTGCTTCCACCTCCCTTGGTTTTGTCCATGGGTCCTTTATAGCAGTTCCTGAAAACCCTTCTCCCCACTCCCCTCTGGCTACTGTTTGATTGTTCTTTTTAAAAAATATATTTTATTAATTATGCCATTACAGTTGTTCTATTTTCCCCCTTCATTTCCCTCCACCCTGCACACCCTGTCCCCCACCATTCCCCCCTTTAGTTTATGACCACATGTCTCAAGTTCTTTAGATACTATATTTCCCATACTATTCTCGCCCTCCCCCTATCTATTTCTACCTACAATCTATGCTACTTATTTTCTGTACCTTCTCCCCCCTTCTCCTTCTCCCACTCCCCTGTTGCTAACCCTCCATGTGATCTTCATTTCTATGGTTCTGCTCCTGATCTAGCTGTCCTCTTAGTTTGCTTTTGTTTTAGGTGTGGTTCTTAATAACTGTGAGTTTGCTGTCCTTTCACTGTTCATGTCCATCAAAACATGGCTCAAGAACAACTCAGAGCCCCTGAGCTGATAAATCTAAGCAACAAAGAAATAGCCAAACTTTCAGATGCACAAATCAAAACACTGGTGATGAGGATGCTCACAGAACTTGTTGATTTTAGTCACAAATTAGAGGAACATATGAAGGCTAAACTAATTGAAATGAGTAGAAATGCACAGGAAACCAATAGTAATGGAAAGGAAACTGGGACTCAAATCAAAGGAGTGGACCAGAAGGAGGAAAAAAATGACCAAACAGAAAAGGATGAAGACACAAGAATTCAAAAAATGAGGAGAGGCTTAGGAACCTCCAGGACATCTTTAAACGCTCCAGCATCTGAATTATAGGGGTATCAGAAGGGGAAGAGGAACAGCCACGAGTGAAAAACTTATTTGAACAAATAATAAAGGAGAACTTCCCCAATCTGGCAAAGGAAATAGACTTCCAGGAAATCCAGGAAGCTCAGAGAGTCCCAAAGAAGTTGGACCCAAGAAGGAACACACCAAGGCACATCATCATTATATCAGCCAAGATTAAAATGAAGGAGAGAATCCTAGAAGCAGCAAGAGATAAGGGGACAGTCACCTACAAGGGAGTTCCCATCAGAATGTCAACTGATTTCTCAAAAGAGACCTTACAGGCAAGAAGGGGCTGGAAAGAAGTATTCCAAGTCATGAAATCCAAAGACCTACAACTAAGATTGCTCTATCCAGCAAAGCTTTCATTTAGAATGGAAGGACAGATAAAGTGCTTCTCAGAGAAGATCAAATTCAAGGAGTTCATCATCACCAAGCCCTTATTATATGAAATGTCAAAGGGACTTACCTAAGAAAAAGAAGATAAAAAATTATGTAGGTATTACTTTTATCAATTAACTCACCTGAGATATTGATGTGATATTGTCATCCAGTATATCTTTGTCTTCTTATGTCCCCAGCAAATACACTCAGTTTCTGAGATAAAACAGGGAACAAACAAACAAACAAAAAAACAAACCCTGCCTTTATTTAAATAATAACAAATGGATTTGAATTAATTATTTGGGAGGGTTTTTTTGTAGAAATTTCTTCTTAAAAAGAAAGTAAATACATCTTTCTGATGGCTAGTGATATCGAACATTGTTTCATATGTCTATGGGTCATCTGTATGTCCTCTTTGGAGAAGTGCCTGTTCAGGTCTTTTGTCTATTTTTTAATGACTTTAAAAAATAGACTTTTTGTCTTCCTGGTGTTGAGCTTTATATATTTTGAAGATCAAATGCTTGTATGATGTATCATTGGCAACTATGTTCTTGCATATGGTTGGTTCCTTTTCCATTTTGAGGTTGATTTCTTTAGCCATGCAGAAGCTTTTTATTTTGATGTAGTTCCATTTGGTTATAGTTTTCTTCATTTCCCTTGCCCTAAGATATATGACAGCAAAAATATTGCTATGTGGGATATCTGACATTTTACTGCCTATATTTTTTCCACTAGGACTTTTATGGTGTTGTCTCTTGTGAGTATGTTTAAGTGTTTTATCCATTCTGAGTTTATTCTGGTGTATGGTATAGGTTTGTGGTCTAGTCTCATTTTTTAAAATTTGTATCAGTCCACTTCTCTCAACACCATTTACTGAAGAAGCTATTTTTATTCCATTGTATGCTCATGCTACCTTTGTCAAATATTATTTGATTGTAGAGACATGGATTTATTTCTTGACTTTGTTCCATTGATCTGTATCTGTTCTCCTACTAGTACCAAACTGTTTTGATTAAAGTGAACTTGTAGTATTGTTTGATATTAGGTATTGTGATCCCTCCTACTTTGTTCTTCTTTCTCAAGATTTCAGGGGTTATTTGGGGTCATTTTTGGTTCCATATAAATGTTTTAAGTATTTGTTGTACATCTGTAAAACATGCCACTGGTATTTTAATAGGAATTGTGATGAATCTGTAGATTGCTTTAGGTCATATGGACATTTTAATGATATTAGTTTTTCTAATCCATGAATACGGTATAGGCTTCTATTTATTTGTATCTTCCTTAATTTCTTCCTTCAGTGTTCTATAGTTTTACTAGTGCAGGTCTTTTGCCTCCTTGTTTCCATATAAGTTCCCATCAGAAAATTAGTGGATCAAAAAACTGTGATTCATTTACACAACAGATTACTACACAGCAGAAAGAAGGAACTCTTGCCTTTTGTGACAGCATTGATGGAACCAAAGAATATTATGCTAAGTGAAATAAGCCAGTCAGTGAAAGGCAAATACCATATGTTCTCACCTATAACAGGAATCTAATAAACAAAATAAACTAATGAATAAAATAGAACCACAGGCATGAAAACATGGAACTGACAGTGACCAGAGGAAAGTAAGAAGGGGGATAATGGTGGGAAGAAGGGGAAAGGACTAGTTAAAGAACATGTATGAATGACCCATGGACATGGACAACAGTGTGGGGATTGATTGTGGGAGTGGGGGCTGGGATGAGCAGGGGAGGGAAAGGGGGAAAAATTGGGACAACTATAATAGAATAACAGTACAAAAAAATTTGAAAAGAAGCTAAATGTCATATGTATGTCTAAATCAGACCTCAGGAAACTGAATATTTTCAGCTAAGTGGTCATTCAAGTATTATACTAACTAAGATTTGCCTTTTATCTAAAGTATGTATTTTTTACATACTTTATCTAAAGTATGTATTGCCTTTTATCTAAAGTATGTATATAAAGAGGAGGTTTACATCCATGTAAAAAGATATACATACTTTTATCTAAAGTATGTATTGCCTTTTATCTAAAGTATGTATATAAAGAGGAGGTTACTCTTGATTTTATACTCATAAAATATGTTCATCTAGAATTTTAGGTAAAATAAAGTAAATCATAGTTATTTTAAATTATAAAAATACCACATCTCCGTATCTTATAGTGATGGACTAGGTATGTATATATATATAATAAATTTTGTTGCCCTCACCAGGTAATCCAGTTGCTTAGCATTTCGTCCTGATACACCAAAATTGCAGGTTTCATCTGGGGTCTGGATGCATTGAAGAATCAACCAATTAATACATAAATGAGTGGAAAAACAAATTGATGCTTCTTTCTCTCTTTCTCCTCTTCTCTGTCTCTCTCTCTCTCTTAAATCAATAAAAACATCAACAAATGTTTGTTGATATGAATTCATGAAACATAAAATGGCCAAATGGAGTTTTTCTGAATTACCTGCTGGACCAGGAGCCACAGGCCACTTCTACTTCCCTTTCTTTGTATCCACACAGTGCTAACAGTGGCAAAGATCACACAATCGATGCTACCAAGCATATCCACTGTTCCATCTTTCTCATTTTTCAGTACGGTTCCTGGTATAGAAGGCACTCTGTATAATGTTTTTTGGTTAAATAACTAACTAAATAAATATACTCATATAACGAAACAAATCCAATAAGGCAGATCCCTGAGAAGATTCCAACAGTTGTTTTATTAATTCAACAATGTCAGGCAGTATGCAAGTCATTGGGCTGGTTCATTACTTTATAGATGCCTTATTTACCTGGAAATGCCTGTACTTCTTGAAGAAAGCCATGTAGACAGCCAAATCACACCTCTCTCCTTCTGCATCCGGTCCATCTATTAGATCTAAGTTTAATAACTTTGATGATCTTAATTGGTATTTATTTTGTCTTTAATATTTTTTACTGAACTTGTTTTATTTTATTGCAGCTATCTCAGGGCAAGGGCAACTACACACAATACTAGTTTTATTATTAACTTTAAATTAAAAATATGAAAGATATACTTCAGGTGAGTTTAATGCCATTTTCTTTTAAAAATATATTTCTCATGATCTGTTCTTTTATTGACTGCATGTTAGGTTTGCAAAAATGCTTCCAGTCCATATTTTTTAATATAACAGTAAACAAGTGCAGCAAAATAACAGTATGTACAAAATTTGTTTGGAAATCTAGTTTTGAGAAGAAAGAGATTGGAAGTCGGAGTTTACTTTAGAAGTTTTCATTTCTTCCTGATGTGTTCTTGGTTGTAGAGAACAGTATTTGGCAGCTGTCTTCCTTGCTGTTGGAAAATTAATGAAAAATTTGACCTTCACACTAGAAAATACATTATTTTCTTCAGTGGGATTTTCTTAGAATATTATGATGTTTCAGCAACTTTATTCCACTACACAGGGGAATAGAATTTTTACCTCTTGTTCCCCAGATGGAGAGGAAACCTGGATGTGTTTCTCTGTCCCTCTTTTGTCTCTACACATCATTGTATGATAACAAGTTGATTATCCTAAACTTTAAGAAAGATTACTGAAAGGAAAAAAAGAGAAAGATTCAATTGCTTAATAATAAACATAGTTTTTTTGACATTGCACTAATAAAAACTCTATTACCCAGTTCAGTTATGTAGATTTCAATTCATGACACTGACTTTCATACACTAATAATCAACAGTGCTTCAATTTATCCTGATCTCAAAAATCTAAAGTGTGATAGAATATGTAGATCTCAAGCTTAAAAATGCTATTAAGTTTTTTATGTGTTTTGTTTATAAAATAAAAACAATAAATTGTGCTTTAATAAAACATTGAATAGTGCAAAAAGCTCATAATAAAAATCAGCGCTTCCTGCTGCAGAGTTCTCCGCTGTCTGAGAGTTGTTCTTTTCTGGTGGTTACCATCATATCCCTAGTGTCTATAGTGTTGTCTGTTGGCTTAATCATTTAGATAGTATCTGTAAGCTTTCTACTAGGGTAATACCTTTTTTCATTTTTACTTTTCAAATAGCTCCCCAACATTTACACCTTAAGTATCAACTTTATTTTGACTCTTCCAGTTTTCTTTACTTTTGGACATTATAGTTTACATTTCCAATAGCTTTAGGTTTTTCTATTTTTATATAACATTATTTTTATGGATGTAATATTCTCATAAATCTCTCTGAAGATATTTATTAGGCTTATTAGAAAATTAAATTCCTACAAATCATTCTGTTTCATCCAGGACAAGTAATATGTACTTTTTTTTGCTTTTAGTCTTACTTTTTATCCTGCCCAATCTCTTAAAATATTTGAATTGTGTTTTCTGTTAGGGGTTACCTACACATGGCCTACATGTGTGCATATAATTGAATGCTTGTATGTATCTCAATATAAAGCTGTTGAAATGTAACAGAGGCGTCTAGAGTGAGAGGCCTTGTTGAGTGGGAAATTTACCTTGGGTTCACTTGCCCTGAGGCCCACATAGGTAGAGAAAAGGACTGATTAATACTCAACTTGTTCATGCCCTGATCTTTAATTAATCCTCCTTCTTTTTTAACCTTACTCTCATGTTCACCCCGTTGGGACCTGGTGCTTCAGAACTTTCTCAGTGCTTTTGCTGGGTTGACTGATGCTTCCATTGGCTCTGACTGTATATGCCACATGCTCAAGGATGCAGTTTCTCCACTTTAATGTAGCAAATATTCCTTCTTTTATTCTGTCTTGATGTGGAAATTTATTAAATGGCTTAGTCCCTGAGGCTCTCCATCTTATTTTCATATCTATCGATTTACACCTTATACTTTTTGTATAATCTTAAAGAAAAGAAGTAAATTTACATTACCTTGTCAACAACTATAATACAGTCATTTTTCATGGCTTTGAAGTTAGGTTTGTTTTTATTATTTTAAAATGTGTCATCCTCTTGGGGTAGAGATGGCAACTTCGTACAGTCTAATGCAGCTGACTGTTGTACCAAACTGAGTGCTAAGCAGCTTGCACTGGTTGCAATGAGCTTAAGTAACAACAAGTTGCCTTGTCATTTAAAACAGTGCAGTCACAGACAGGACTTGTCTGTAGAATTATATTGCTTCTAGTTTATAGAGTCTTGTTAAGGATGATAATCAACAGACCATTCTCATTGATTACACAAGACCTAGCAAGAATACGCTGCATGAATTAAATCACGCACCGACGTCTAAATTCTTCAAGGATTTTATTATACTCCTGACTGCTTAGAATATAGAAAATATTTAAATGTGGCACTAACTTGTTAAAATGCTGTTATGAGGTAATATTCATAGCTCTTTCCCATATATTACTGTATTTGAGTTTATGAAGAAAATAAAAATGTCACGAGGTAGATAAAAAGAATAGAGAAAAGGAAATGTCATACTTTTAGGTTAAAGATGTGAATATTTAAGTTTAAGAAAAAGTTACTGTACCTTGGGTTTTACAATTCAGAAGCCAAATTTAAATCCGTGTTAATAACTTTTTCATTGTCTTATCTATTGCATTTCCTTGTCTGCTAAATATAGTAACACATACCTTCTATCAAGTACTTATACGAACATTTAGAACAATTTAATAAATTCTGGGCAGTCTTGGAGTTTCATTATGTAAGTGCATGCTTACTAAAATTTAAATGTATTCCACCTAAAAATTATTATTTTCCGACTTACTAATTATCCTTTAATTTCTATCATTAATCTTTTATTTTATTAATTTAATCATGGTGGAGAATTTGTCAACCTCACAGTACGTTCTTCCAGGAAATGAGGCTTTAATTTAAATATGCTCATATTAAATTATAACATGATCATAACAGATTCTAAGCTGTTTTAACAATAGGGAAGATGGGAGAGGACAGTTAGCAACTACCTACAAAAATATGCTTACAGTTGAAATACAAATAAACAATAAAATAATTAATAAATAATAATATAAGAATAGATCATTTCACATATTCACAACTATAAACTTATTTTTTGCCAAGTCCTGTATGTACATATTTTGCCAGTATTTGTCTCAAGAGTAGTTAGTTCATGGTACTAAAGATAAATAAATTAAATGTCAGTTCATAAATTTGGTTAGGATCAGTCCATTCTGAAGGACATTTACAGCATATTGACTGGTCTACTGCACTTGCAATTCAACCTACAAATGAATGGGAGAGGTTTAATGATTTCTTTCCAAATAGCTCTTGAATTTCTGCTTTTTTGCTAAATTCTCCCCTCTATGAGTCTTTAAGTAGAAACTGGACTCATTTTTAGTAACTAGTGAGAGTGGGAGGCACATCTGCATGACTAGCTGGATTGATTTGTTGCAGGTGACTGAGCAGCGGAACAGATCATTGCACATTCGATTCAATCCCACAAGCAAAACTGGCCATAGTTCAGAAAAACCCGGTATCTCATGTCAGCGGAGTTAAGGACATCACAGGATGTCGGGGTGCCTTTTTAAATATTTTAACAAATCAATAACATTTTGATTTCTTATTCCTGTGACTGAAACATGATGAAAATTGCCTGTGTGAAACTTGGAAGGCACAAGGAACCTAAACAGGAAAGCAAGGGATAAGAGCTATGTAAGGCTTCCATCTGAGATGCTTCTCTTTAGAAGGGCAGTGATCTCTAAATATGAAGCTTCCCAACCTCAGCTGTGCATTTTAAGTACTCTGGCGTAGATATATTTTTCATTATTTTTTCCTTATCTTAGAACACTTTCTCATTGCTTTGAGAGAGTGAAAATGAGAAAGAGAGACATAAGTTGGCCTCCTTCTCATACCCACATGACCAGGGATGGAACCTGCAACCTGAGCACTTAAGTATCTATGTACATGAACCAGAGATTTCTTTTATACCTCAAATACTTAGACACTGCTATTGATTAATAAAAGCCATGACTGATGGACTTGTTATGTATATGCCAACTTGGGCAGGCTAAAATATATTCCCAAGAATTTCCTTTCCTGTATTTTAGTAGGGTGGATCACAGGGGAGATTCTCTAGTGAGATTTTGTGGGGACTGGAAGGCAGCAGCTATTTGTAGCAGGAACACACATTTTCCTAGTTATTTGTCAAACACTAGTATAGGTACTGCCGTGGAGGTCTTTTTTGCAGATGTTTTAGTTGATTTTGAGTTAATAAAAAGGGAGAATATTCATGGTGCTCTTGAGTTCATTAACTTAACATTCTTTTTAAAAGACGAAAGCCCTCGAGATGAGATGCAGAGACTCCAGAATAAGAGAAGAGATAAAACTGTAGAATGTTCCTACATTCTGGGACCCCCCACACTCATGCCGATCTACTGATTCACCTCGTTGGTGGGAAGCAGCAGTAGCTGGGCCTGCGAGTGCTCCACTTTCTTCCCATATCTGTCTCCAGTTTCTGTGACTCGGACCAGAGGGGTATGTGTGTTCAGCTCCATGACAGAGATTCTCAGCCTCTGCAGGATACCTCGGGTTGGAAGAACAGGAACTGGTGTGGGTTTCAGCCCTTCCTTGTTTAGGCTCCTGCTCGTGCTCCTGGGAGTCCAGACTCATGCGATCTTCCCGCGCGTGTCTTCCGTATTCTAGCAGTCGATGTGGGGACAGTCTGGTGACTGCTTAGCCGGCCCCCACATTTCCTACGGATATAAATATATGCACTGCATATTTATTATATATTAAGTTTTAAATATTATTATTTTAAATTATTTTAATTGTACTTTTCCATTACCCCCAATCACCACACTATTGTCCATGTACATATAATAAGTATAAATATATATTGTGTACACACACATGTAAGTTATATAAATATAAATCTTTCTTTTTTTCCTCTCTCACATGCACATTGAATTACATGTTTGGGTGATCCAATTATGAAAAAAGAAAAGCATTGCTAAATAATTAAATTATATGAAGAGATATGTATTCGTATATTATTGGTTCTGCTTTATTGCTTGAACTCTGACAGAAAGATATGCCATATAGGATAAAGCGATAAATAGTAGAAACTGAGGAATCTGGATACTCAAATCCCAGCCAAAAATGACTATTGTCACTCTTGGTAAAGGAACAAGAAATGTGTATGGAGGCTTAGGTTGTGCACTCTTCTAGCCTTAATTGGACTGAACCTTAGATCTTAGTGTACAACTTAGGTGAACTAAGACAATATACCAAAGATTCTTAAAATTGACTACATACTAAAACAATTTACAATCTTTTTATCAAAGCATACCCATGTTTGGCTTCCACCCATATACATTCTGATCTAATTGGCTTGTTGGCAGTGGGTGTGGGGATAGTTTTTTTTTTTTCTTCCAAAAATACTCTTCACATGGTTCTATTATGTCCAAGTTGAGATCTACAGTGAAGGTCAAGTGGAGAATTAACCCTGCCCCTTTTATAGATAGGATGAGGTTCCAACTTTGACTTTTTTCTAATTAGGCCAGGGACTAATTTTTTATCCTTTGCAACTTGCCACTATGCATTAGGAACATAAAGGCTGTATCGGAGACAGTAAATGATTCAGTATATGGAAGGACAAGTTTTCATTTGGGCATTGAAGCAAATCTGCTCATATTGGACATGTTCAGAATTGAGATAGTTCATAAACAAAAACTACCCTCCCAGCCCATACTTTGAAAGGTTTGCAAGAGAGAAGCTCATTAAAAGGGTGTAAAACCTATTATTCGGGCTAAACTTGCATCACTTTAATTCTTAAACTAAAAATGTAACTCACATATACTGCATCTGGAAGCAATGTTCTTTCTTTGTGACTGTGTCCCAACCTTGGTAGAGGAACAGGGGCAGGATGAAGAATGTCCAAGACCCACTTACACTAGACACGAACATTGTGGATCTAAATTGCTCCAGCCTATAAGAATAATGAAAGAACAAAACTGACTCATGTATAGAACACTTCACAGAAGAACAAAGCAATAATTCTAATTATGGTGATAAATAGGTCTGGTTAGAGTTGGATTGAGTCAGAGCAAGAAACAAGTTACTTTGTTTTTCCTTTGTCCACCTATTTTCATATATTTTTTATTGTTGTTCAAGTACAATTATCTCTATTTTCATTCCACCTTGGCCCCCTGCCCCATCCACCCCTACCTCCCACCCTCAAACCTACCCCCTTTGGATTTGTCCATTTGTCCTTTACACATGTTCCTCGATGGCCCTTCCCCTATTTTTCCCCATTATCCCTCTCCTCCCTCCCCTCTGGTTACTGTCAGTGTGTTCTTTATTTCAATGTTTCTGGTTATATTTAGTATGTATTAGTATTTAGTATTTATATAAAATGGAGAAGTCAGCTTACCCTATTTCTTATTATCTGTATGCTAACAGTTTGAAGAAAGATGTTTTTGTATAAATGACCAAATCAAATCAGTACAATAGTTGATTTTTGGAAAAGATGCAATTAAAAGTTTGAATAGGCAAAGGCAGCACTGTGAAATGGGCTTGTCTTGTTTTGTACATTTCCATTATTTCCCTCCTACCACCTCTCACCCAGTTTTGCTTATCCATTCAGTGGTTATCTTCCTAGTTTTCTAGGACTAAATATGAAAATATCAGCCCTAGGAAAAAATTAAGGTAGTCATATAAAATACTCATTATGAAGTACTTTAAGGCACTGAGTTAAATACTTTGTATATACATTATTTTTAATCTTCATGAACAAATAGATATCGTAACTTTACAGAGTGGAATTGGAATTCAAGGAGATTAAGCTGTTTGTCTAAGGTTACATACGTAGAAAGTGGCAAAGCCAGAATTTGAAGGCAGATTTGTAGAATTCCAAGCCAAACCTTATTTCCCAGGAGGCACAATTTTACTTTATACTGCAATATCTGAAAACTCCTGCCCCTCGCCTCCATTTGTGTAATGATTAAAGGCTACCTACATGTATTCTATTTTCTTAGAAATATTTTTCATTTGAAAAATTATTTCCTGCATGTGTATTATTTTATGATATTGGCAGGTAAAAAAGATAACCTATCCAAATTATGTATTTTTTAAGTGAAGATACATTGCTCTAATCCACAGGCAACACTGATAATACTTTAGTGCCTCTTTATATTGGGAGCAATAGAAAAAATCTTCAGGACCATTGACTGTACCACAGTACAAAATAAGATAATAGAACTGAAAATGACTGAAAAGATCAGGTGATACCTATAAAATCAAAATTATTTTCTACTTGCTGGACATGTTTTTAAGCCATTGAGAACAAATAAACAAATGAAAATTTTAATGGGCTTTTCCAAATTTTCTTAGTGAAGTAAATTAAAAATACAGAAAAATAATTGCAAAATAATGACATAATCTCTCTCTTGTTTTTTCTCTCTCTCTCTCTTTGTTTACTCTCTCTCTCCTGAACATGAAAGCTTATACCCATGACCGATCCATTTATGAAAAACTTCAGTGTTGCTAAGTAATTAAAATTTTTAATAAAATGGAAATATAACAATATTAAATGTTTTTGCCACTTGAGTATAACATATTCTGTTGTTTTTGACAAAGTAGTTCCCGACTTTATGAATCTTGGGTCTGTTTTTATGGTTTGCAGATCCTCTAAGACTTGTTCCACTACCTACTTTTCCAGATCTACATTTTGCTACTTGTCTTCTGAAATGCACAATCCATATTGCTTAATGATTATAGAACTTTTCTCTGCAAATATATAGATTTCCTGAGCAATAGCATATTCCTGAGGTAGTGAGCATGTGCCAAAGTGAAGACTCCAAAGTAAGGGTCAAATACCATGGGAAAATAAGCCAACTTTTAAGTTGAGACTGAAAAAAAGGTCTAGAACTCCAACTTTTCAAGCCTAGACTAAGAAGGCAAGAGCATCCAGAGTAACTAAATTCAGGAAATTTTAGAGGATTTAGTTACTTGGGCTGTAGGTGTAAACACAAGCTAGGCTGATTAATCTGTCAGGTAAACCATCTAAGTAAGAGGGCAATGGTACAATATCATTATTTACCTTGGGACTCTGCTTACTTTAAAGCACCCAGACAGCAAGAACAAGGCAGCTGAGGATGGAATAATTCCAAAACCCTACTGATTAACGAACAGATACCCTACCAATTACAGTTTCTCTGTTGTTGTATCTGCATTAAATCAAATCCTCAAGTGATTTGTGATGACTGCAAGCACCCAGCAATGTGGGCTACATAAGTAAAGTGATCTCCGCCTGATTCTGCTCTACGGGCCACTCATCTTGTCCCAAATAGATCTCTAGATATTTATGTTCGCTAAACACATTCCTTAACACATTCTTTAATTCACTCCCCAATCTTCCACGTGATGGAACTTGTCACCATACTTAACTGCCACTGCTCTCTCACACTTACATGCAATATTTAATTACTCAAACATCCTCCCCCTAAATCACTGGAGGGTTGCTTTATTGGAATACATCCTACTACACCTTAGTTCAGGCCTTGTCCTAGTTATTCTGAAATTTTGGAAAATCTCTTGACTAATCAGCCCATTTTGGTCATTTCTTGAAAGTAGCCCTGGTGTTGAGCCCTTGAATTATGAAAGTGGATATTTGACTCAGATCTCTACCATTATTTAGTGCATTTTATTTGGCAAAGTAATATAACTTTGCTGAACATCAGATTCCTATTTTTTTACAAAAGTTGAGGCAATAATACTTTTTTTCATAGGTTGTACTATGTATGAAACTACCCAGGAGCATCTAAAATATGGCAGGCATTTCAGAAGTTGAAGCAGAATCTGAACACTTCCCTTACTCTCCTAAGACACAAGTGTCATCAATCAGTTGTCCAATTAGAAAGCCAAATTTTTACAAAATAAATTATAATATTCAAGCCTTGTGTATAGGCTTCCTGTTACCACATTATCAATGTCACACCATTCTACTTACAACCAGATTTAACAACATTGTTTATACTTTAAGTTATCAAACTGGCACCTGATCAAAATGCCATTAATTATAGGCTCCTGTGTCAAGGTGAGGGAGATTAGGAGCATTTCTTTACAATCAAGCAAGGTAGGCACTGATATTTGGGGAAAAGGAGTGGTTGTACTTTTCAACTAAGATTCATAAAGAACACAAGTCCCCAGAAAAAAACAAGAATGAGAACATGTTAGGGCTCTAGTTCCAAAGAAACTCAGGTCAGATAATAGTTATTTGTATCTAGCACACCTAACCTGTGCCAGGAAGTGACTCATCCAGGGGTTTGTTGCATGAATGGTTGATTTGCATACAGCACTCTCTCTGATGCATGTTTAGTTTCTGTCTCACTTTTTAGAAACTATTTTAAGACAAGGCTAGCTAATACTTAATTCTCCTATGAGCCTCTAACTTACCCAGAAATGCAAGTGCTGCCTGATATTTATCTCTTTCTGATATTAACTGAAATACAGACTTTTCCCACTATCTTTCTTTTTTATGGAACAGTATTGAAAAGTCTTTCCTCCTTTCCTTTTTCTTTTCTTTCTTTTCCTTCCTCCCCTCCCTCCCTTTCTCTCTCCTTCCTTCCTTCCTTCCTTCCTTCCTTCCTTCCTTCCTTCCTTCCTTCCTTCCTTCCTTCCTCCTCCCCTTCCTCCCTCCTCCCTCCCTCCCTCCTCCCTCCCTCCCTCCCCTCCTTCCTTCCTTCCTTTCTCCCTTTCTTCCCTTCCTTCCTTCCTTCCTTCCTTCCTTCCTTCCGTCCTTCCTTCCTTCCTTCCTTCCTTCCTTCCTTCCTTCCAATATCCAAGTGTTACACAATTCTCATGCTCATGAAGGAAGATCCCTGGGATTACACCATAAGTACCTAAGAACAAAATCAATTCTCATTTTCATTTAGCATCTCTTACATGGCATGTTTTTTCCCTGGCCTTCTGTCGTCAGGAGGATTTCTGATCCCACTGATCTTCTCATGTGGCACCTACTGTTCTTGTAGTTGCTCACAATTGTCTGCTTTCCACTTGCAACATATCTGTGAGCTGTTTATATTTTAAGTAAGCTATGTGTTCAGGGGCAGTGACTTCAAATTTTTTGTAATTTTTCTCATAATCAAATGTAATATCACAAAAGTGACTTTATCATTTCAATGACTATAACAATATTTGTTTGCATTACATGACAAAAATGAACCTTATTCACTTACATTCATCGAGAATTTTTATAGTTGAAACAGGGCTTAGATATATTTAAGAAATAGATCATTTTCATTACCACAAAGGATCTTTCATGTTTTCAATTTTTTATTTTTTGTAACCATAAATCTGTGTATCTATCAGATATTTGTGTTATTTCAAAGATTTTATATGAGTGGAATAATGCAGTATGTAACTTTTTGGGATTGAATTTTTTTATTTATTATTCTTCTCTGGAGATTAGTCCAGGTTGTTGCATGTACTAGTGCCATCCCCTGATCATGACCGATTCATGTTGTTTGCACATTTTGTTTGTTTTTTAGTTTATACTTTGAGAGTTATACATTCTGCTTTCATTTTTTCCCCCTTATTCACTCTGGTTTAGTTTAACACAAGTCTTTCTAGGCTTTCGTTTTGTGAGATTATATTACTGAATTGAGGTGATTTCTCAACTCTGGTATGAATTCCTATTTCAACGCAACTTTACCTGTATCCAACCAATTTTGACGTGTTGTATTTTCATTTTGTTGAATATAAAATCTTGATTTCCCTTTGGATTTCCTCTTTGAACCATGGATTATTTAGCAATGTGTCATTTGTCTATAAGAGTTTGGAATCTTTTTTACTTTTCTGTTGCTACTTTCTAGCTTGAGTCAATTTTAATTAGAGATCATAGTCTGTATAATTTTAACTCCTTTCAAATTTCTAGTGTTTGTTTTCTGGTGCAGGGTATAGTCTATCTTGATATACATTTTATGAGAACTTATAAAGACTGCGTAGTCTCCTTTTGGATTGACTGTTTGATAAACATTGATTAGATCTTATCTGTTGATGGTGTGTTTAGTTATTTCTACAGTTTTGTTGATTTTATATTTAGTTGTCCTACTTAATTTTGAGACAGGAGTACTGAAGTAGTAAAGTACAAGGGTAAATTTGTCTATTTTTGCTATTAATTTTACCAGGTTTGGCTCCAAATATTTCACAGCTCTGTGTGTTTATTTATTTATTTATTTATTTATTTATTTATTTATTTATTTATGGCACATGCACAATGAGTTTTACTAGGTCTTCTTGGTGAAACAGTATTTTGCTCATCGCTTAACCTTCCTCTTATCTCTTATTTCTTTGCTCTAAAATATACTCTGTCAGATATAGTCACTTTGGCTTCTCTTAGATTGATATTTCTCCATTTTTTACCTTCAACCTGTCATATACATGAAGTATATAATGTAGTAATTATGTTTTAGGGCATAGTAATTATGCCCTAAAATTTAAAACATAGTAATTATGTTTTCTGTTAGGTATTTTACTTTTTGTTTTTATTTATTCTTTTAAGTTTTGTTTTCTTCTGCCTTTCTCTGAATCACTTGAATAATTTTGTATTTCCATTTTGATTAAGCTATAGTGTTTTGAACATATATACTTGTATAGCTTTCTGAGTGGCTGATGTAAGTATTATCTTAAACATGTTATATTATATAATATTATACTATAAATTTACACAGCATGCCTTTCTTGATCCTTTTGGTCTCTTTGTTGGCCCTCTGAATAAATTGGAGATTTCAATTCAATAAAGAATTGAAATCTCCAATTCTTGTTGGAAATTTCAATCTGTGTTCGTTGTCATTTTGGGGTTTTCTGTTTCCTCAATTCTATGTCTGGGATATATAAAGCCAAATATAAAATAAGTGAAAAATAAGGAGCGAATCCATGGCCATGTTGTTCTGCAGGTTCTGAGTGCCCTGGTTTATTAGTCTCCCTCTCTTCAACATAGAGTATTATGATTATTTTATATTTAATGTTTAGGTTTCTGAGTTATATTTAGGTGAAAAAATAGGGAACATATGTATACCCCATTTTCCTAAAAGGATAAATCTCTCTAATACTATCTTTATTGAAGATACTGTACCTAAGAAAATGAGAAAATCTGTTGAAAACCAGAGTTAGAATCAACACCAGGCAAGCTCTATTTTGCCTCTCTTTGGTTCAAAAACTTTGTCATGTGTTTCAAATTCAGAGGAGTTTGGTATTTTTGAGAAAATGTTCCAAAGGTGTGCCTAGTTTTCCATACATTTACATTTATGTACCCATTGATTTTTCATTAGAAAAACAACTTAGATCCTAATTTATGGATGAAAGAAAGGCCACATAGATTAGAGTTAATAAAGGGAGCACAACAATTAATTTATGGAATGTCATGTAAGTAAGTTCTTGAAACTGTAGATTCTTTCTATTATAACCTCGTGTTTCCCAGTGTACTTTATTAGTTTATAATGATTCATTTTTTCCCCTGTGGAGAATCTAGAGCTCAGTGAGACTCATATGGCACTATGTTTGAAGCAAGTCTACGAGTTCTCAAATTTGACAAAACTAATAGTCACATAAAGGTACTTCCTAGACTCCACCTCTCATCCAAACTGAATCAGCATGCCAACGTGACACTTGGAGTTTTCTTTATAAAAGCACCCCAGATGTTTCTTACGTTAATGTAAATCATTGCATGTTTATCAAAATATTTTTCAGATTCACATTATGCCATTTTTTATAACTATAAAACCGCCAGCCTTAACACTTCATAATTTTTATTGTCTTACTACCAACTCTTCATTCTAGTCCCAAATTTTTTGAAGAAGATAAAAGCCAACATTTCAAAAACTCTATAAATATATTTGTTAGACAAAGGGGAATAGGTGTGAGTTAATCTGGAGTTAGCAAAATGATTGCTTTTGTTTTAAATAAATCTGTTTTCTATTTCATTTAAGAGTAGATCCTATAAATTTTTATTTTTGCTATGAAGTTGTACCATTGCCTGCCTAACTACTTCTGAGAATATGACCAAAAATATACATAATGCTGAGAATATTAAAAAGTTTAAAAACTATTCTTGCCCCTTAATAATTCAGGTAATTGTGGAAAATAGGAAAACTATAAAAATACAAATCACCTATGCTAATATCCAAAATTATAAGACCTATGCTAAAGGCAAAAATGGTAAATGGGAAGGTATTTAGTGGATAAAGTTATGGTACAAGTAAATAAGAAAAATAAATCTGTCTATTTATCTATCTGAATCTATCTATTTATCATCTAATTTATATTTCTATAGCATTTCTAATCTGTATGATCTTGAGGCTAAACCTATAGGTTATCATACTAGATCCAAACAAAAATATTGTGGGACATCTCTTAAAATGTTTCAGGAGCTTAGTAATTTGCTGAAGACATAAAATAAATAAGTAAATGAGGATTACAGGTAGGATATCCTTATTGTTTTTGTTATTTCTCAGCTGTTTCTGAGAAGGGATGAGCAGAAGTTAACTGAAGCACTCTTCCCGGTAGGTAGAAAAATGGCAATTGCTAGTGTATATTGGGTAACGTTTCATTTTATCATAATAATCACATAAATCATAATTAATTTAATTTTATTTGCATAGTTTTATTTTCCCTTAGCCTATGATATTTTATTATCTAAAATTATATGAAATTAAATTGTTAGTCGATATTAATAACTCCTAAGAGGCAAAGGCGAAGAAAGAGATCATCCTTGTGGAAACTGAAGTGCAACTTTTCTAGCAAAGTTTGTTCCATTTTAATGTACATTCAAGGACCACATTCAATAATCTGTATATTTGCATGCTAATTTAATTTGTGTTGCCTTTTCTAGAGGAGCTGAACTTATTTTTACTGTCTTTTCTCAATTATCTTAATGTTTGCGTTAGGTTGGTTATAGGCTACCATTTTAGTAGAATACATTATTTTCCAGAATTACAACACCCTTATTGTTGTCTGGAAGTGATTAATCGCTGATTGTATAATTACTTTATCATGAAGTCATACAATAGATGAAATGAAATTCTTGAGTTTGTTTTCATATTTATTTTTTATTTTAAGGGACTTACTATTGGATTTTTCTTAACTACTACCTAAATGAATTAATTCTTACCCTCAAATGATAGATTTAAATTGCCAGCCTTGTTTAATACCGAACAACTATGTCCATATCTCATGTAAAAAGTTTTAAATGCCGTTACAAAATAGAATACTTAATAAGCAGAGCCTGGGACTATAAAAATGAATGCATAATAAAGCTGCTAGTCTTGTGAATTGATTATTTTTAATTACAAATAGAACAAATAAAAAGAATCTGCAGTTTTAAGAACACATTTTCTTTTAAAGGGTCACGGCTTCTATCAGCATTAAGTGGTCTGCTCTGCATATTCTGGGGGAGACAGTGTGCTCTTTTTTTGAGTGGGCTGCTCACAAGAAATTTTGTATTCTTATTATTTTACATCTCCAAGCAGAGACAAAGAAAAATAAGATAAACTGTTCTCCTTTTTTCGAATTAAGAAGTATCTATTGATTAAACACTTATTTTATGCTGTGCAGAATGTTAAGTAATAAAATACATCATGAGTTTGCACATCTTTAATATTACTTAATTCTGGTGACCTGATCTAAAAAGAGTCCTATGAGCAATAAATGCATATAATTTAGGCTTATATTTATGCTTATATTTTATATGCATACATAATTAAGCAACTACATTTACCTGAGAAATGAGCAAAGATATGCTGCTTTTGAGTACATCCTAAATAATTAAGACTCCTTGGTTTTCCTGGAAAGTGCAAAATTGAGATAGATGCTATTAAAATTATTGAATTCCACATTTCCACGCCTGTGGTTTGACTTTTTTGTTAGTTTATTTTGTTCATTAGATTCCTCTTATAGGTGCGATCATATGGTATTTCTAGTTTACCACCTGGCTTATTTCACTTAGCATAATGTTTTGCAGGTCCATTCATGCTGTTGCTAAAGGCCCCATGGACATGGACCACAATGTGGGAACAGACTGTGGAAGTCGGGGGATGGGTGAGATGAGTGGAGGAGGACAAGGGGGGAAGACTGGGACAACGGTAATAGAATAACAATAAAATGATTAAAATAATAAAATTATAGAATTCTAGACTTTGTCATAATCTTGCTAAGACATGTTGTTAACCATTTAATCAGTGTTTACTTTTGTGCTTAGGTTAAGACTAATCACTTAAAATATCTTGTTTTTATTTCCATTATTCAAAGCTATTATTCATACTAGTCTAGTTTAACCTAAATCCATGTTTTCTGGGTACATAGAGGTTGAGAAGTGGATATCATAAGGGCAACTTGCTTTTCGTTCAAGAAAGCACTTAAATTTTTTCAAAGTTTTTCAAAAATTTATGGCCAAAGTAATACCTTCCAGTATATTTTTTATATTGTGTTTTGCATCTCATCATGTGTACAAAACACCCAGCCATGAGCCTGCTTCTAGTGAGAAGACAAGGAAGGCGCTTACTCATGAGAAGAAACTCCAGGTAACTGCCCAGCTATCAGCTAACACAAATGTCCTGAGTGTGTTTAAGGGAGGTGAGGATAAGCCTGTTTGTAGGTTAAGTGTATTAAATGCATTTTTGACTGATGATATTTTAACTTAGAAAATTAAAAATTTAGCAACCTTCCTAGGTCTAATTTAAGTGACAAAGTTTCTATAAAGCCTCTGCAACTGTTAAAACCAAAATGTATCTTTCCACATTTGAATTTTTACAAAATTTACAAATACTAAAACGTTTAGCTTTTTAATCAAATGATGTCTTTATATATTTTCCCCAAAATCTGATATTTGATGTTAAGAATGGGGCAGAGTTTGGCAGAAACTAAATGCACAAGAAAAATTTGTTACTTGATTTTTTTATGTCAAAGTAGCTCATAAATTACTACGTTACGTTGTACCATGATAGCCACGTATGTGACATAGGATTACCATTATATTAAAACTTAAATGCTAAATTCTAAAAAAAATAATAGTTAAACCAAAATAAAAAAGGGAAACAAAGTAATTTGATGTTAAAATGATTGTTCATCTAAGGCAGGGTGTCAAACTCATTTTTACTGGGGACCATCTCAGCCCCGTAGTTGCCTTCAAAGGGCTAAATGTGGTTTTAGGACTGTATAAATGTAACTACTCCTTAACTGTTAAGCAAGAAAACAAGGTGGAGGGCCGGATTTGGACTGTGGGCCTTGTGTTTGCCACCTATGATGTAAGGGACATTAAGTAGATTTTATCTCATTTGCCAAAACTGATTAATTAGCAGTGGCTGCATAATAAGTCTTGGAGAGAATTTGGATGGACTCAGCAGTGGAGAGAACAATGATGCATTAAAGTACCTGACTTGGGCATTGCACAGGTTGTGGTATGCATACCTCTTACCTGCCATCATAGAAAGCTATAACAATATCACAGCTGGCTCAGAGAAGAGTTTTATTCCTTTAAAACTATAAGTCTGTAAAACGAATAATTTATAATAACCTGTAATTTGACGTTAGCCTAGTAAAACATGTACATGTAAAGAATCAATTTCCTTTCTCCTTAAAGATGATGCTGGTGGTCAACTAGTAAAATCTGTAGAAGTGTTTTAGTTATTTATCTGTTTTATTGCAATGTTAAAAAATTCAAACAAATTAAAAAGTTAATTCTATTTTTATTGCTTGAAAATTATGAATTTTAAATAGATGTTTGAATAAATATTCACGTCTTAAAAAGCACTCAGTAAAGTCATTGATTATAGAAACAAACTTCTCAAAACAGTATTAGTTTCTCTATAATCTACTTAAAGTCCATTGGATATAATGTCAGGAATATAAATTGATATAATCTGCCACTAAAATATTAGACATAAAATGCATTCTCAATGTATCTCAGTGCAGTGCATCATAGCGATCAGATTTAGTCCCAGAGAATTTGATTTGTGATGTTTAATCATTCACTTTACTTTTCTGGGCAATAGTTTATAGTAAAATTGGGGTTTGAACTACATGTGGTCTTTTTCTGGTTAAATTTCTGTTACTCTGTGTATTGACAAAAATTACATTAAAGTAGAACAGTTGAAATGATAATACTACCTGTATCAATACATTAATCAACCAACAGCACCTAAAAGAAACACAACCAAAGAAACAAACAAAAATACCTTATCCTTTTACATAAAGAAACTGTATATATAAAAGTTATTTAAGGATGTATGATCTGTAAGCACAAAAATAACAATTAGTTCATGAAATTATACCTTTTCCCTAAATCTGTATGTGCAATATTTTCAGGTATATAAGACTGGATAGTGTAGAGTTCTTATAAAATATACTCAAATGGTGGAAAGAAGCTGCTTTCCCTTGTACTACACACATGGCATAGTGCCTCTCACTGGTGGGTATTCACTATATGAAGTATATTCAGAAAGGTTCAGCCATTGTTAATATAACAAGAACAGTTTGCATGACATCAATGTAACCTGGCAGACAAGGAGAGTGGACTGGAATGTGCATGTGTGAACAATGATGACTTCACTGTACTAGTCAGTGGAGTGTTAGACACTGTTGAATGAGCACGTGTACTGTGTGGCTGTCACATTAAAAATGACTAAGCAAGTAGAGCAATAAATCTGTAACAAATTTTGCATGAAGCTTAAATGTTCCTCCCTGGAAACTATTCAGATGATTTAGAAAGTTTTCAGGGAAGATGCAATGAGTACGGTGCAAATAAAAGTGTGGCACGAATGCTTCAAAGATAGTCAAGAATCCGTTGAAAGTGATCCATGTTCTGAAAGGCCTGCAAAAAGCAGAACACCTGAGAATGTTGAACATGTACAGGCTGCAGTCAACAAAAATTGGTGTCTGACAGTGTGAGAATGAGAAGCTGATCTGGAGATCCCAAAAACTACTGTGTCTGAGATTTTGACATAAGATCTTGGCATGAAGCATGTTATGGCAAAGTTCATTCTGCAGTTTCTGCTACCAGAGCAGAAGAAACATTGTGTTGCAGTAGCTAATGATATGATTCAGACCAGTACCAATGAACCAGATTTGGCACCCTGCTACTTCTGGCATTTTACAAAACTAAAATCACGTTGAAAGGGAAGAAATTTCATACCATCAATCAGATTCAGAAAAATAAGATGGGGCAGCTGATGGTGATTCCAGCACAGGATTTTGCAGAGTGTTTTGAGTGGTGGAAGAGATGCTGAGAGAACAGTGCGAGGTCCCAAGGTGTCTACTTTGAAAGGGACTGAAACATCATTGTCCTATGTACACTGTTTCTTATATCTGTGTCTTCTTCAATAAATGTTTCTATTTTTCATAGTGCATGGATGCTTTCTGGACAGGTCTCCTAGATTGGACAAACACTTTAGGAATGTTAAAGTAAATTGAAGGGCAATAATAATATTAGAAAGGGGATGATGCTTAGAACAGGTAGGACTGAACAGGCCTTTGAGATATGGGTAAAACTTGAATGTACATGAGAGCAAGTTAGGGATTTAGTAGCAGTATGACAATGGGAATGAATTCCTCCATTTTATTCTCTGTCACCAGATGTGTAGGTTTCCTACATGGTAACCGTGTACATACTCCCTGAAACCTTCCCTTTATTTCTTACGATGTTTAAAAAATTCCATCTGAAATGCAGGGTATATTGAACAAATACATACAAACAAATGAAATTATATCACCTTCTTACACTGTATACAAGGAACTATAAACTCAAAATGAATTAAAGACTTAAAGGTAAGACTCAAAACATAAGAAAGAAGGAATCATAAGAAAGAAAGAAAATCATGTCTAGAAAAAAATAGGCCATAAAATTTCCAAAATTTCTCTTAGCAATATATTTTTTGATATATCTCTTCAGTGAAGGGGAGCTAAATAAAAAATAAACAAATGGTACTACATCAGACTAAAAATTTTTACACTTCAAAGGAAATGACAAGACAATCTGCTGAATGGAAGAAAATGTTCACCAACGATACATATTATAAGAAGTTAACATCTAATATTTGTAAAGAACTCATATTCCTCAATATTAAAAAATAAGCAACCCAATTAAAACATAGGGGGAGCACCTGAATAGACACTTCAAAGAGGACATACATTTGGTCAAAAGATATTGAAAAGACCCTCAATGTCACTAATTATCAGAGAAATGCAAATTAAAAACACAGTAAGCTATTACTCCACAACTGTCAGAATGTTTATCATCAATAAATCTGCAAACGACACATGTTAGCAAAAATGTGGGGGGAAAGGGACCCTTGTGCACTGCTGGTGGGACTGCAGATTGGTGCAGCCACTGTGGAAAACAGCACAGGGCTTCATTAAATACTGAAAAATAAAACTGCCTTATGAACCAGCGATTCCACTTCTGGGAATTTATCTGAAGAATCCCAGAACACTAATTTGAAAGAATATACACAACCCTATGTCTATTCCGGCATCATTTAGGATAGCCAACCTTTGGAAGCAATCCAAGTGCCCATCAATAGATTAGTGGATAAAATCATGTCTATACAATGGAATATTACTCAACCCCCCAAATAACTAAATCTTAGCATGTGTGACACCATGGATGGACCTAGAGGATATTGTCAGTGAAATCACTCAGTCAGAGAAAGGCAAATACCACATGATTTTACTTCTATGTGGAATCTAAAGAATAAAATAAAGGAACAAACAAAATTGAAACACAATCATGGACACAGAGGGCAAGCTGGTGGTTGCCAGATAGGAGGGGTTCAGGGGCCTGGGTGAAAAAGGGGAAGTGATTATGAAGTTTAATTTGATAGTTACAAAATAGTTTGGGATGTAAAGTACAGCAGAGGGGACATAGTCAATTATATTGTAATAAGTATATATGCTATGGGGTGGGTACTGGAAATATTGGGAACACTTTGTAAAGTATACAATCATCTAACCCTTATGCTATACATCTGAAACCAATATAAAATAATATTGAAAGTAAACTGTAATTGAAAAGTTAAACTTCAAGAAAGTCCATCGATTCTTTCAACCACCTTTAGCTCCTCAGAATTCTGTGTAACAATTCCCTATGTAAGATAAAACTTTTAAAATGCATTAAGTTTATTATGTATTTTCTAAAGACAGGCAACATTTGCCTAGTAGTTGTTTAGAAATTGGACACTGACACTTTATGTAACAAGATTCCATACCTATTTTCAAATATTTCCAAACTTGGGTGAATCACAGTTTAGAAATAACCATGTGCTCTCAGGCTTCCGGGTCTCATTTTAGGTGAATTCTGTTCAGAATGATCTTTCCCATTACTCTTACAGCACTCATGCTCTCCCTTTTTTGTTTGTTTTATTTTTATTTAATTAAAAAAGCCCTTTTTGTTTATAAAAATAAAGTAAGTTAAAGGGAAAGTTTTGTAAGAACATGTTTTAAGTTTATTCAATGTATCGGTCTTATTCTTTAAGGCTCATCTCAAATACATTCGTAGGTTAAAACGGCTTATGGCTTCTCATTCAGTGCTCCTATATTTTCATTTCAAAAGTACATTGTTCATAGCAGCACGATTTACAGTAGCCAAGAGCTGGAAGCAACCTAGGTGCCAGTCAGTAAATGAATGGATCAAAAAACTGTGCTACATATACACAATGGAATTCTATGCAGCAGAAAGAAAGAAGGAGCTACTACCCTTTGAAACAGCTTGGATGGAACTGGAAAGCATTATGCTGAGTGAAATAAGCCAGGCAGTGAAAGACAAATACCATATGATCTCACCTTTAACAGGAAGCTAAACAACAAAACAAACAAGCAAGCAAAATAAAAACAAAGACACTGAAATAGAGAACAGGGGGACAGTGACCAGAGGGGAGAGGGGAGGGAAATTCAGGGGAAAAGGGGGAAAGATTTGCAAGAACTAGTATAAAGGGCAAATGGACAACAACTAAGGGGGGTGGAAATGGGAGGGAGGTGGGAAGCACGGGAGGGGGTGGGCTGGGATGGGAGTAAAAGACAAAATACTGTAGTTGAACAATAATTAAATAAAAAAATTTAAAAGTACATTATATACAGTCATTTTACATAGCACTTATGGTACATTTTCTCTAAACAGGCCAGCCATGTATTGACATGATGGGTCCAGATCGGGAAACTGTGTCAGGGCAGCACCTTTACTTTAGGGGGGTGGGTGGAGCCTCATCCAGGAAAACACCAGGTCCAAAGCTGGTGCTTCATCTGCAACTAAGTCTCATTGTTATTAGGAAATAGCAAAGAATTTCATAAATATTGGTAGCACAGTATGATTGCAAGTAGTTGAAGAGCATAAATCTCCTCTTTTTCAATCTCATTATGGATGGTAAGCAACAATGAAGTCAAACTTTTGCAAATAGACATGAGGACACAGTAGAAAGTGTGTTATCTGTTGGTATCATGAGCCATATACCATTAGACATTCAAAATAACACAGTTTAAAGGTCTTATTCCAAGAAAACCATAACAGTGTTCAGAGAGTAGCAAGCTTTGGAGGTAGCTGAAAAAAGAGTTCCCTCCAAGGGTGAAGAATCAGTGTGACTGCCAATGTTAGGAAGTGTTGTACTTGCAAGGTTTTAATGCCTAGTTTATGAAAAGCAGAGAGGGCCTTACTATATTTCTAACCAAGAAACATAATTTTCAATTTATTTATGTTATATATAAAGACAGATATTGCCCTGGCTGGTGTAGCTCAGTGGATTGAGCACAGGCCTGTGAAGCAAAGGATCTCAGTTCAATTCCCAGTCAGGGCACATGCCTGGGTTGCAGGCCAGGAATCCACTAGAGGACATGTCAGAGGCAGCCACACATTGATGTTTCTCTCCCACTCTTTCTCCTTCCCTTCTCCTCTCTCTAAAAATAAATAAACAAAATAAAAAAAGACAGATAGAGCTAGCTAGATAGGTGGGAGGGTAAAGAATTTTGAAAGGCGACTATGAATTCTGGAATGTTAATGTTAATTAATTTGTGAAGATCCTACGTGCTGAAAATTATAAAGTATTATTAAAACAGATTGAAAAAGACATAGTGAAATGGAAAGATATTCAGTGTTTATGGATTAAAATAATCAACATAGCTAAAATGGCCTTGTAACCAAAGCAATGTACAGACTTAATGCAATCCCCATTAAAATCCCAATGTTATCTTTAAAGAGGTATGATGTATGCAAAAATTATCAGTTTTGTATGAAACGACAAAAGACCCTTAATAGCCAAAGCAATCCTGGAAAAGAAAAGAATAAAGCAGGCGGTATTACACTCTCTGGCTTCAAATCATACTACAAAGTGCCACTATTCAAAACAGTATGGTATGGTCAGAAGACGAGGCACACAGACCAATGGAACAGAATTGAGAGCCCAGAAATAAAATCACATGTATATGGACAAATTTTTGACAAGAGAACCAAAAACACACAATAGAATAGAGAAAATCTCTTCAATAAATGGTAACGGACAAAATGAAAAGCCATGTGCAAAATAATGAAAGTAGATTGCAATTTGTCTGCATGTACAAAAAATTCATTCAAAATGGATCAAAGATAAAATGTAAGATATGAAGCAAAGAAGCACACATAGGTGTTAAACTTATGGACATTAGTCTTAAAAAAACATTTTATGAATTTGACCCTAAAGTCAAGGAAAGTAAAGGCAGAAATGAATGAAAGGGACTAAATCAAACTAAAAAGCTTCTGCACAGAAAAAGAAATTGCCAATAAAACAAAAAAAGGCAACCAACCAAATGGGAGATGATATTTACAAGCAACAGATCTGACAAAAGGATTAATATTCAAAATATATAAAGAACTCATGCATCTCAACACCAAAGAAACAAACTATCCCATTGAAAAATAGACTGGGAACCTGAAAAAACATATTTCCCTAGAAGACATGGACAACAGATATATGAAATGATATCAACTTTACTAGCTATTAGAGAAATGCAAATCAAAACTACAATAAGATGCTACCTTACACCTGATAGAATAGCTATTATCAACAAAATAGGTAATAACAGGTGTTGGAGAGTTTGTGGAGAAAAAGAAATCATTATTCACTGCTTGGAGGAATGTGGAAAACAATACGGAGTTTCCTTAAAAAATAAGAATATAGAGTCTCTCTTCTCTTCTGGGCGTCTATCCAAAAACTCAAAATATATTTATATACAAAGATATATGCACACCTATGTTTATTGCAGCATTATTCACCGTGGCTAAAACATGGAAACAAACAAAGTGTCCCTGATAGAAGATTGGATAAAGATGTGGTATGTATATACTACAGCCATAAGAAAAGATGAAATATTGCCATTTGCAACAACATGGATGGACCTTGAGAATATTATGTTAAGCAAAATAAGGCAGTTAGAAAAAGCTAAGGTCCATATCATTTCACTAATAAGCTAAGAATCATATGATTTCACTAAGATGAGGGATATAAAACTGAAACTCACAGACGCAGACAATCTGGTGATTGCCAGAGAGATGGGGTTGGGAAGTAGCAAAGGATAAAGGGGGCCAAATACATGGTAATGGAAAACGATTTGGCTGTAGGTGGTGGACACACAATACAAATTACAGATCATGTATCATAGAAATGTACTTTTGTAACCTATAATGTTATTAACCAATGCCACCCCAATAAATTTAATTATAAATACTCTATTTGAACACTTGGATTGCAAACTGCCGCTGAAGCAAAAACTTGAAGATACACATATATACATATGTATACTATATACAAAATACATATCTTAAAACAAGTATATTATTACAGAAAATATAACACCATTCAAAATATGCAGGAGAAACTCCTGGAAAGAAATAAAAAGATGTAAAGTAGGGGAGTGCCAGAAAAGGAAAGGAAACAAAAGAATAGAAAAAAGTTTCAAACACAAGAGGAGGGTTGTATAATTTCTTGGCTAAAAAAGGTTAGGTGAACAGAGTGTTGTTGCTATACAACATGATGCGTATAAAATAATCTAAAGGAAAATGACCTTTATTCACCCCTAGCTGGTAATTTTTCTATATGTAAATTCTATTTTGTTTTAAATTTCTTGAAAGCATGGACTACTTTGTTGCTACTGTTTTTTCCAGTATCTGTTAGAATGCCTTACAATATAGTACACAGCAGGTTACTATTTGCAAAAATGAAATAACACTATTTTCGCACATTCAATGGGAACCATCACAGATCCCTACTGAACTCCTGCAGTTACTATGGTCTGATGCTTGTTGAAGCACTCCGATAATTATTTATAAATATAATCATTTAATTTAACATTGCCACAAGGAAATAATAATATCGATCCTAAAAATATGTAAAGATTTGAAACTGATTTTTGCTCTTTACAGTGAATGTTTGCATTCACTTATGTGTTTAATAAGATTCCATTGCTGAATGCACACTGCTCTGCAAACCTTTAGCTGTCTTCCAAAAAGGGTAACTATTACAAAGGCTAAGTCATTAGGAGGTAAGACAGAAGTATAGTTGAGTGACATTATAGGATTTTAGTCATACAGTGCATTTAATATTAAGGGCAATGTATTGGAATTAAGTGAAAAACATCTCCTAAATCTTGCCTCATTGCTGAAGAATATCGAAATACACGAGGGTCTTTAAATCCCTAGATGTTTCTTACATTGTTAATATCACATTTTATAATCTAAACACATTTTAATTGAACCCCTCAACAATGACTCAAAAATTCATGATAAAAATGAGAAAACATTATTTTCCCCTGTACTAAGTAACTGTCATGGTAAGAACTGTAAGTATTTATGATTATAAAATTTTATTTTCATTAATAACCCACAATATCTGAGATATCATTATCAAAGTTCATTGTCATTTGCATTACACAAGGTTTCTTGAGAATTTAATTGGGGTTTGTGAGAGCATAACCATGGCAGAAATATACAGGGGGCTTACAGGACAATGACAGAAATATCAGCGCACAAGACATAGACACCTAGAGCTACAGGGTACAAGCCACCAGGCAAAGACATTGAGTGATTTCCAGGTTTCCAATTATTCTATTTTTATGAATAACCCACCTACCACTTACCCCGCGCAGACACCCACACACGTATACAAACATTCAGAAGAAGCAGAAAGAGGTTTACATTGAGCAGAGTATGGAATGGATGGACCCATTTGTTAGGCAAGGACAGAATTCAAGAAGAAAATAGTATTGCATTTCATAGTACTGGGAACTGACCTCAGCCAGATTGGTGAAAAACTATAAAGACTTTTTGGTGAAATTTTTGAGTCACTAAATATGTCAAGATATCAATAGAACAAGGTACATTTTCATATTTAGCCCAATTGGCAATTTTCCAACTTCGGCCTTCCTATTTTCTTTTCCCAATTGATTATAGTATAGTGAGTGACATTTGGTTTTGCTTTAAAATGTAAAAATGACCTCTTTCTGTAATAATTGAATTATACAGGTTATTTACTTAAGAGTTAAGCAAAATTATATTAGACTGGTATTTTTTAACTGTATAAATGCTAGAGAGCCAGGTTTCCTCCATTTGAATTCTCTATTCATTTTGTTATGTGTAAAGTTAATGTTCAGTGTGTGTGTGTGTGTGTGTGTGTGTGTGTGTGTGAGACAGAGGCAGACAGGGACAGAAATGAGGGTGGGGTAGAGAATACATTTAAACAAGAACTAGGACAGGGCACGGAAAGCTTACTCGAGACTTAATTACATATTAATAAAGCTATTTTTCTCTAGAAATACAATGGAAAATGCAATTAGAATCATTATTCTCCTTTATTGCCAGCCCAATGTCTAATTTAGCTTTATATTTGGTAAGCCTTCAAGTACATATTCAGAAATATATTCCAGTGCTCCCCACTCATTGTCTTCTCTGGGCTTTGGCTTGTACGCTTTTCAGTCAGAGACACGGCACAGCTCATGTGTGACTTGCAAGGCTGGCAAAACACTGCTGTGACCAATTAGTTGTCTCTTAGAAACACCAATATTATGCATAGAATACAGTTTTGCTAAGTCAGTCATTCTTACTTTCTTTTATTTTTTTAACTAATTGAACCAGAAAGAATGTATTATACACATTTTTTTGTTTTGCATATAAATTGGAAATTATTGCTTTCTCTTACCTGGGATTGCAAACAATGTTTCTTTCACTGTTGTCTGAACAACAATCTCCATCTTTAGATGAGGCCTGTCCAAATTATTGGAAAATTATAATGCTTGCTGACAGCATGCTTAGAAGTGATCAATCAAACTTCCCCAAGAGAAAATTCTATTTTTTAAACGAAGCTTTATAACTATGATGGCTTCAAAGGTCAAGTTATTTCTTTTCTTCAATTTAAGGACATGTTCTGGAGTCAATCAATTTTAACTCAACAAAAGACCTTACTCCTCAATTTCATTTCATTTTCTACATTAACTAACATAATTAAACCTGGGTTGCTTAGCAAAATGTTGATTACCTTTTTCTGATGAACAAAGTATGCCATTTAGATGTTTTTCTTTTTCAAATTTCATTAATTTGAAAGAGTAGATGTGTTTTTCTTGTATTAAGAATAGAATAAGAGCAATCGCCCAGCACACTTTTGTGTCTGGTAATGAATGTCAAGGACCCCTCCCCACTCCATCTGTCAGGCATGAAATTGGTTGGCTGGGGCTGGGGGTGGCGTCCGGTCAGTCCTGGGCTTCAGAGATTCAGTGAAAGTCATACAAAAGACCGACTGAGATAGAGCTCAATGTACTAAAAAAGTTTTATTGACTTTCTCCCACCCTCTGCTTTTAACCCCATGAACACTGTCCTGAATTAGACCGACTATCATTTCTTCATAATGCTTTCACAACTTTCTCTGCAAACGTAAGTGCATTCGTGTTCACTTTTGTCTTATACCTGCGGTAACTGGTTCGGATAGAGTTTCATTCCCTCCATTTATGAGTGCTCAAGGTGCAGTTTTGCCTCTCACATAGCAACAACCCTAGGCCTCCCTGTGTTTACCGGATGCACCATTACATGTCCAGAACTTCCTTAATGCTAAGGCACAAATGCTAATACTACTCACTTTTACAGAACAACTTGATTTAGCAAAAACTAAGCTAAAACGTAAGCTAAGATGGTCTATTCTTAATGCAACAATCAAAAATATTTGTGAAAATATTAGACACTTATAAAAATATGGATATATGTATAAATATATAAATTATGTATGAAGATATTAAAGTACAAATATATAAACATATGTGAAAGTTTTATATATATATATTTGTGTGTGAAAATTAAAATGACCAATGTGTTATAGAGATAAATGTGTAATAATTTATTCTGGACACATAGTTTTCAAACCAAAATAAAATAGCATGGGCAATCCCCTTTATAAGAAGTGTTGTATGTTTTGACACACATACAGATTTAGGAAGATGCATAAATTTAAGTATCACATTCTAGGTGAAGCTTTGCTTATCCATCTCCTTTAAATTTGTGACAGTCTCTTCCTCTTCTAAAGCCTGGACTGATTCCTGTTTTATTTTCACAAGAGTACTTGACATCACCATACCCACTACATACATAGCATTATTGTTAATTTTTATTTGCTCCTTCTACTAGAGGAACAAATGCTCTGTGAAGGAAGAAAATTTAATTTGTTTTGTTCATAGTTGTATCTGCAACACCAAGGATATTATATGGTAAATGCTTAACCAAGATAAGTTGAATACACCTTTTTATACTGATGATGATGACGCTTCTAATAATGCATTGTTTATGAAGTGTTTAATATATTTCAAGTGTGCATAATCTTCAATTTTCACAAAAAATTAGGGTGATATTTTTAATATGTGAGAATATTGCGATATAGTGTTTTTAAGTTATTTCCTTAAGGTGACATTGTAACAGGGTACAGCAAAAAGGGAGGCCCCAAATAGGGATTAGTAATGGGGTCCAGAAGTCAAGGTGTCTGGGAAATATTAGAAAAATATATACAGGATGTCCTCACCCCGACAAGTCTGAGCTGGGGGAATGGGACAGACCAAGCAGGGCCATTCAGAGCTGTGTTGTATAGCAATAGCTTTGCAGCTAACCTCTGGCATGGTCATTTAACATTATCTATCATCTTTAACTGTTTTCATAGATATGTTAAATATCTGTGGCCATGCTTTGAGTCAGGGGAATGAAAGTGACTTCTATCCAAGATGTAACTGGGAGGCAACTTTCCCTGGTTACAGGGCCTGCATGAGAGCTTAGAGATGATTGGCTCCGCACAACGGGGCCACACCTCCCAGACTCACTATGGCAGCCCAGGAAAGCTGGAAGGATACCGGAATGCTGGCAGATGTAACTGATTGTGGGAGGAGTTGGAAATGGGGCTGCAGAGGAAGATTGATGCAGGGACTTAAAACCAGGCACTGCAGCCATGGGGGGATCATGCGGCTTTGGCAGAGTGGGGACCCTGTGGCTTTGGGGTGCTCCATTTTGGCACATGGCTTAGGAAGCAGGAGAGACTTTACCTGGAAGAAAAGGGAGAAAGGACTCTTGCTGGTGGGCTATGAGGTGTCACATGGCTTTGGATTAATTGGACATTGTGGCGGCGACACAGCTGATAGTGCCAGGAGCCCAAATCACAGACTTCTACTTCTTTTCCTGAGGTAGGGTACCCAGATTAGGGCAGAGGGAGAAGGAAGGACTGTGTGTGTGTGTGTGTGTGTGTCTGTGGGTATCCTAAAGGACTTTAGTATTTTAATGAAGACATTAAGTCACTACTCTAAGTCTGTATAGCTTTTAAATAAACAATTCTTTTTCTTTTCACCAATCTCCAGCATTGAGATTCTTTCCTCTGGCGGCAAGCATAGCAAACCTAGTGAGGGGGACCCCTGGAGAAAAACAGGGGGTCCTTTTGGCAATAGAATATTGTACACCCCCTCTTGGGTCTGTTCTGTAACAACATTGTCAGGGAGTTCCAATTCAAATCCATATATAATCAATGTAAAAATTCATACTTCTTCCCACTAAACAATTTCAGCTTCAAGTAGTAGAGACCACGTAGGGTTTGAACTTTTGTCCGAGCTGCTTATGCTAGTAAATCTGCTGATGTATATTTATGTTCAGAGAATTTCTGTTTGAATAAGGTAGATTATTGTAGCACTTAAGTGAGAAAATAGTTAATTCTAACATGAGATGAAATGAACTACAATATATAAGTATGATTTTAATCAACTCATTTGTCAGGCTGCATTAATAGTCACATTTGACAAGGTGAGTTAGGAACTCATTTCTTTGAATCAACAGTGTTAGAATATAGATCATTGGGAAAGTATAATTAACCTTATAGAAAAAAGTAAAATCAAAACCCGAAGTAATATGTATTTGTCTGGTAACTTTCTTTTCATTAAAATATACTTTTTGTTCATGTTTAACAGCACACTCAATATTTAATTATGCATTATAACAATTAATCTTATTTGTTTTACTCCTTTAGTTATCAAACAATTACTGTTTTTAATGGGCCAGATATTCTTCTCAGTATTGGAAATCCAGCAGATGACAAACTGAAAAAAAAAACTCCCTCCCTCAGAAAGATTATATTTGAGTTGTTTCTCCTTAATTCATGATAAATTACTTTGTGAAACCAGTGGGCAGGATTCTGCACTATTCTACTTTTTTATATCTTTTCTTCAGTTGATCCAGAACCATAAGAATTGTCATTCATATTTCTATATTATACAGTGGTTGCTTGAGCTTCTACAAAGGAAAACAATCATGTAAAATTCTTTTTTCCACTTGCTTTATTTTGACAAATATATGACTATAGTAAGATTTTTTAAATTTTTATAAGATAATCAGGGCATAATTATTTCATGTTCTTTTCTTAAAGGCACCAGTCTTGTTTGAGAGCTTCTTAAACTACTTATTATTTTGCCTTTTATTATTTTTAGAAAGCTGAAGGAAGCTTGTTTAAATTACATACCTAAATAAAGATTTAAACCAAAGCAAGACATATTCATAATTACAAAGACATTGCAAATGATCTCTACATAGTTATCTTTTAAGCCATTTAATGTTTAACATTAATTTATTTTTCTCTTAAGATTTTATTTATTTATTTTTAGAGGGGAAGGGAAGGAGAGAGCGAGAGAAACATCAATGTATGGTTGCCTTTCATGCATCCCCTGCTGGGAACTGGCCTGCGGGGAACCGGCCTGCAACCCAGGCATGTGCCCTGACCGGAAATCGAACCACAATTGTCTGGTTTGCAGGCCCGCACTCAATCCACTGAGCTACACCAGCCAGGGCGACATTAGTTTATTTTTTTAGTTGATGTAGTATTTTGAAATGTTTTCCCAGCAACTTAACTAGATTTTAGAATCAAATAATTATCAAATGGCACTAAATTTCCAATTATTTATGATTAGAAACCATGGAACTTTCTAGACTAAAACATGGCTATATTTTCTACCCACGGAAAAATGGAACATTAAATATAAGGGTGGATTATTTTTGGTAGTACTAGTATTCAAATCAAATTGTGGAGTCATAGTTGAGCAGCTTGGTGATATTAGTTAAATGAATTAACTTTTGTTAGTAAACTTTTCCACTTGCAATAAAATTTATATTACAAGATATATAATTATATTGAGATTTGACTTAAAAGAATCCAGTTCGGAAGCCAAAAACTTTAATGGTTAGGGTCACCATCATTGTCATTGTCATGATCACCATGGTCATCAGCAACATCACCAAAGTTAAATCACAATGCTTTTATCCCAAAAACTAACATAGGGTATGTAGGAAACATATCTGGATTCAGATGTTATGCCAAATTATTTTCTCCCTGCCTTTTCTCTCCACCGTGACATTTATCCTGTTACTTGATACAAAGTTTCAGTTGTACTGCTTTCATGTAAGTAGAGATCCTTTGTCCTGTCTCCTACAATCAAAGACAAAAGGAAAAGGAGCAATCCAGTCTGTCGAATGCAGCAGCATTCCTGGAAATGAAGCATTATAGATGTGTAATTTAAGTCACATTTCCCATTTTAAAATACATTCCTAAAATGTTACTGCTTAGCTAGAATAGGAGGTGACCCAAAGAGTGGAATAACAAATGCCTATTAAATATTGTTTATTCACTGGTGGGACTTAAAGTGTTCACCATGGAATGTGATGGTTTTTATGAGCAGGGGGCATTTGCTTCAAGCATGTGGTCAATTATGTCTATTCAAATGACAGAAGAATATGATCAAGACTGATAGCCTGGCCGGTGTGGTTCGGTGGATCGAGCGCTGGCCTGAGAACCACAGGGTCACCAGTTGGATTCCCAGTAGGGGGCACATGCTTGGGTCACCAGCCAGGCCCTCAGTAGGGGGCTCTTGAGAGGCAACCACACACTGATATTTCTCTCCCTCTCTTTCTCCCTTCCTTTCCCTCTCTAAAAATAAATAAAATCTTTATTAAAAAAAGACTGATAAAGGTAATGTGGCCAACTCCTTCTAGCTTTCACATGGTCCTATGGACGCTTGTCTTATTAGCAACTGGAGGCTGACAGAGGAACCCACATGAGCAAAAGCTTTGGACAGGAGGCTGTGAAGTTGCCTGTCTGTGGGTGAATGTTTTAGTATCAGTAGGCTGCAGGTGTTGTGGCTGTATGTAGGAAATGATTCTCTAAAAATGTATGGTATCTAGGGTTTAAATCGCTTCAAATAATTACAATGATCAGTGAATGGCACCTTTCATTATTGTTTGCCCATGGCATACTGACTAAAGCAGTATAGTTAAGAAACTGTGGTCACTAAGGCAACTGAGGCTGAGCCAAGTTGGGCAGATCGAAAAATTAATCACCCTTGTTATGGAAGCCAGTGCATGTGTTTAAGTTTGGACATGAAATATGCAAATGTTAATTTAGGAAATGTGTTGAAATATTCAATTCATTGATTCACCTACTCATTTGTTTGCTCAACGAATCAAATAGAATTCTGTTCTCTAGGCTTGAGACAGAAAGAAGGAAAACTTTAAGCTCCATTTTATCCTCAGGGCTGGTAAGAATCCCAGCTGTTCCCAAGTCTGGCTGAAAAGCAAGTCTCCTGACACCCTGCCTCTGTGCTTTGGTGTGGGGTCCAGGAATCAGCATGTACAATTGTTGCTAATGTCAGACCGAAATGCTCCTATCAACGCATCAAAGACACTATTCTGGGTGGAACCGAGTGCCGTTGGATCCAAAGTCCCGATGGCCCCTGTATTCAGTCCTTGGCCGTTTTCCCCCCAAGGAGAATGAACCCGAAGGCCCAACTCTGGTACAGGTTCAGGGTTGATTCAGTTCTGGTTCTAGTGATGACACTGACCAACGACACAGAATCAGGTCAGTGTTCCTGCTGTTTCCAGTCCGATATAGAACCCTGGTATTAAGTGCTTCCAAACTTCAAACTGTGTAGTACTGAGTAATGTTTCTGAGAAGAATAGTCATGTAGTGAACATTCACTTATCTCTTATTTATTCAACAAATCCACAAGATTTCTGTTCTGAGCACTGTGCCTCAGAGCAGAATTTTCAACAGAATGCCTAATAGAGAACACATTTTCTAAATTATCAGATGATGATGGTAGTGATTTTTCTATTTCTTGTGATTAAGTAAAAAACTTGAATACCTTAATTTTAGCAATTTTGTTTTTGCCTTGATTCTCAAATGATTTACTATTTTGTTACATTGCACGGTTTCTCTGGAACTATGAAATAGTTTTTTTTTTGAGAACTCTCCAGGTGTAGAATATTTTTCCTAATGGAAACTATAAGGGGAGAGAATTACAGTCCTAGTCTCTGGAGGGACAATTTGGAGACTTCCAGGGTTTAAGTACAGATAAGAGTTTGTAGTTAATGCACTAATTTGCACCACTGTGTGGTGTCCTGTTTGTGCACCAGCTCTCCCCATTATGATACTTCCAAACATGATCATCTTTCATTGAGCACCTGTTATATACTACACAATAGACAAAACTACCTGCAGCAGACTTATCTTTATTCTTCTAATTTGACAGGTGAAGAGAAGAAAACTGAGGGAAACAATGCATTCGAGATAACAAAGTTAATGTGAGAATTGAGATTCTAACCCTGCTTTGGCCAAATATAAAGGCCAAGTTTTTCTCCACGTCCCTGAACATGAAAATATTTAAGTATCTTGCAGTGCACTTATTTTCCAACCACTTGAATGAATTTATCAGCTGGAACTTGGGGTTTAACATACTGAATGCAAAAAGCAATTACCTTTGTATATAGTAGCTCACTTTGAATATTCACACATTTTATAGAAATGTTGACTACAGCATTCTTTCTTGATTAAATTGATAAGTTGAAATGATTGTCTCTCCCTCACTACCATAGAAGAAGCAAGTATGACAAAGAGTATTTTGACTCCTGTAAGTACTAATTTCCACATCCTTCAATCATCATGCAGTGTGAATGACTAAGGGTAGTCTGAATGGTAATACAATCATGGGATCATCCTTGAATTTTAGCAAAAAATTAAATTTTAAATTGAAGTCAAACACCTTTATTTTTTATTTTTTTTATTTTTAAAGATTTTATTTATTTATCTTTAGAGGGGAAGGGAAGGAGAGAGGGAGAGAAACATCAATGTATGGTTGCCTTTCGTGCATCCCCTGCTGGGAACTTGCCTGCAGGGAACCAGCCTGCAACCCAGGCATGTACCCTGACTGGGAATCGAACCGCTGTTTTCTCGTTCCCAGGCCCATGCTCAATCCACTGAGTGAAGTCAAACACCTTTAATGGTAGACTTCTAAGGGAGAAAAAGGTTCACAATAGAGGAATCAGTATGATTCCAATAACTCAACAACTTTAGAAATTCCTGACATGATATAATTGTGTTGCAACCATTCAAGGCCGGACTGGTTGCCTTGGGATTTGAATATGCGTAGACCTGTGGGCAAGCCTGACATGCCTTTATCCACGGATGGGCAAGCCATGCAAGCTGCAAGTCATGTGTCCCCCTGCATGCTACCTGTCCCCAACATCCTTATATACCACACAATCTCAAAGCCGGCAGGGAGCCAAGGTATTAAACAACAGAACTTCATTCTGCACTTGTGGGCCCACTCAAGGCCATGGGAACAGATCATGGGGCACAGTCTCAAGGCTATGAGAACACTGCTTACCAGGCCCATTTTCAAGGTTATGCAAAACTGCTTCCCTTAGTTGTCCAGGCACCTGGGTGAGGAAGCCAGCCTGCCTCCATTTACCTTACAATAATCATATATAATTATGTTCTCTAAAAGATATAACCTCTACTCCAGAGTTAATCTAAACAGACGACTGTAAATACAGTGTGGGAGCTTAGAAAACAGGCAGATTTCCACTCCATCAGAGAGACTATAACTAAAAGGTAAAGCAGGCTTCTCTCATATGAACCTACAGAAAACAGTAAAACAGGTGCCAGTGGGAATCCTCTAACGTAACGACTGTTGGAAGCTTGATCTGTATTTCACCAACAGGTGAAATGGGATATTCCAGAACAAAATGTTTCAGCCTATTTGTTGCCTATTCAGTGAAGTACCGTCCTAATTTTTATGAGATAAAATAAAATTGACCATCTTCTCGTGATCCTGATCTGTAGGGGCACATACTTTCATATTCTTGGGCATTTCCTTGGGAGAAGCTGCAGTGTGTGCTCAGTAAGATTAAACGACCTAGCGAGTGGTAACAATGATGTTACAAACCAGGTGATTCCACATCACTCATTTTAATATAATAGAAATCATAATAGAAAATAGGAAAACTTATGTCTCCTTTTTTCTGCTATATCTTTTCCATATATCTTTTTTAAAAACTGCATTTGTGGGGGTGACTTTGGTTAATAAAATTAGATAGGTTTCAGGTGCACAGTTCTATAATACACCATTCGTATATTGTATTGTGTATTCACCACCCAAAGTCAAGTCTTCTTCTGTCGCCATTTATGCCTCCTTTACCTACATCCACATCTCCCATCCTCCTTTTCTTCTGGTAATTACCATGCTGTTGTCTGTGTCCATGATATTTTTGGGCTTAATCTCTTCAACCTCCTTTACCCCTCTGCTGATGCATTTGTGGTATCTTTGTTTTTCTATTTTTCTTTGTTAGTTTATTTTGTTCACTAGATTCCACATACATTTATACAATAGAATACTACTCAGCCATAAAAAAGAATTAACTCTTACCTTTTGTAGCAACACAAATAGATTGGGTAATATTATGCTAAGTGAAATAAGCCAGGCAGAGGAAGATAAGCCTTACATCCTTTTATAGTAGGAGAAATTCCAGTTATATATTTTGAGTTTACTTTTTTTGTCCCTACAGTTTGAGACCTTCAGAGTCCTTGACTAAAGTATAATTCATCTAGTTGGGCTCTACACACTTTGTAATATTTTAAATGTTCTTTCTGACAGTAATCTTACATATTCAGGATCTTGAATTATCAACTTAACTCTCTCTACTGAGCTCCTGACCTTACTTCTAAAGTTCGGTTTTGTTCCAAGTTAATTGGAACAAAATTAATTGGTCTTTGTTCCTAACTGGGTTGCTAGAAGCTATTTTCCCCCCTCACTACTCATGATAAGCCCCGATTATTCATTTTCTCGGTTAGTTATTATAACTAACCAAACTGTATACTGGAGGTGAATATCTAACTATTATACTCATATTACACATACACACACCCCTCCTCTTTTAAGTGTGATGGAAACACGCATTACAACAAAGTACACTGGTTGTAAGTACCTTCTACACAGGACTGTGATAACTGATTTGGGATCCAGGTAGAAGCAATACATTCATTTTCCCATTAATAAAGGAACATGCAGAAGCTCGAGCTCTCACAGAAATACAAGGCTAGTTCATTATTATGTCCAGTCTCAGTCATTTTATGTTTTCCCTGGTGTGCCATGCGCACCCCAAGTCCTTTAAAAATAAGAACATTCCTGGGAGACAATGAGTTGTCTTCTGAATCGACAGAAAGTAGGTTTGATCACTACTTTTTGTTATTTTCATGTGACTTATTGGTGAGCTTGTATCAGTTCTCCACTGAGCATTATGGTTTCTCAGCCCATGTGGCAATGGGCAGGATACAAATGCTAAGATTCAGTTACTTATGCAAAAGACAAACATATCATGAAACAATACCATAACAATAGCTTTATGATAATTCTAATTAATGTGTAGACAATTCGTTTCAGGAGAACAAGTGCGCAGTTAAGAGACTTGGATTGCTATTGTTTTATAGGTTTGTTTTGGGGTCCATTCTGACTAATATTCCATTTAACATTTGCTTCTGTTAGTACAACTTGGAGCACATAGAGGTAGCACCAAAGGTCAGTGAAGTCAGAACAGGAGATACTGGGCAAGATTGGAGAAATAGCGCTCAATAGAGGTGTAAAGTGAAACAGCATATGAGATGTAGAGGACATAATTGTGGAGATGCTAAAATTCATGACTCAAAAAATGCCAAAAACACTGAGGAGTTTGGGGACACAGACACAAGATGGGAGAAGCCAGGCAGAGTTGGCAGGTGCATTGGGCCGAGAGCAGTGCTCACCCCTGGGTCTGATGTGGCTTTAATAGTAGCGCATGCGTGTTTGCTGCAGCCAGGTATCTTAAAGGCGCAGCCAATTTCACCCTTGTGAAACTCAACGTCCTTGAATCGGAATTCTCAGAAACATTGGCAGTGATTGCCTTTGGTAAGTGTACTACTGTGAATTTTTTCAGAAACGCAGCACATAGTCTACTACTGGATTGCACACTTTTACTGCCTGTGTGTGATCTCATGTTACTATCAAATGTCCTCGGAGCCAGAGACCCTGTTTTCAGCTCAGAAATCCTCTATAAATAGTAGAAGAGTTTTAGTTGATTTGACTTGACTAATTAAACTTCTGTAAAGATAGGTTGCACAGATGCTCATTTTAGGAAAAAAGTAATCATATATATTTTGAAGAATCAAAAATTTTTATTTGCTTGATTATCAGAATCTTATATTTGATCATCAATATAACATTTATATATATATTTTGTTGATTATGCCATTACAGTTATTCTATTCCTCCTTCATTCCCCTCCACCCTGCACACCCCCTCCCCACCATTCCCCCTTTAGTTTATGACTAAACTATGACGTGTCTCAAGTTCTTTAGATTCTATATTTCTCCTACTATTCTTGCCCTCCCCCCATCTATTTTCTACCTACTGTCTACGCTTCTTATTTTCTGTACCTTCTTCCCCCTTTTCCTTCTCCCACTCACTGGCTAAATTTAACACTGAAAACATTTTTTAAACTTTGAGTGATGTTTAGAAAGCTATTTTTTAAATATGTTTTCAATGCACATTCTCCATTTGGAAAATTTACCGTCACTGCCCTCTCTTCCGCAAAAGTTATCAGGGCAGCAAGTCAATAACTGTTTGCTTTCTGGGCCACCGCTAATTCCATAGCAGTTGTCTGAATGTTTGGAATAGCAGAGGATGGACAGCGGATTCATTGCTGGGAAATATAATCTCTGCAATGGCCTTTGTCACATTTTGCAGCATATAAAACATTCCTGGGAGACAAATATGACCCACTTAGTTTGCAACTAGCTCTTTAGGGTCCATTCATCTTCACAGATATGTCAGCAAAGACACTAAAGGCACAGTGGGGTGTGTTCTTCAGGGAAGTTTCATTTGCTCTTTAATGCAACACCATTTATAAAATGCTGCTGCAGACACTTAAAAGAAACTCATCAGTGGTGTTGCCATCTTATTTTGAATGCTGGTACAAATAAACCAAGCAAAAGCTGATTTTACTTCCTGGGAGATGTCCTCTACTGATTATCCCCTCCCAGCACAGAACAATCACAAAGGCTCTGGGAGGGAAGCTGGTGCTATTGCCGTTCCTGACTTGATTACGCCATCCTACTAGAAGGCTTTCCTCCCTGGGGTTACCACACTTTGACCTTCAGCAAGCCGAGAGGACAGTGTAGTTCCTGATGCCCGTATTATGGGTTGCCACATCATTATCTCACTAGAAAATGAACATAATAAGAACATATCTCATTAGAAACATATAAATTTACTGTTGTGTATGTATGTTTGTGTGTGTGTGTGTGTGTATGCATTTAATGCAAGGGAAAAGTTCAGAGACAAGAAAAAACTTTAAAAAGGTAAGTAATGATAAAAGAATAAATGCCTACTAAACAATTATAGGTGTTTCTTTAACAAGAAATGAAAAAGTGGAGGGATTTTTTTCTGACCTCTCTAACTGAATTTCATAAAAACTCAGATAGGTGAAATAACAGAAGTGTACCACTTCTGCTCTGTGTTTATATGGGTATGAGAGTCATCTGGAGGAAAATTATTGGGTATAGAATTCTTTTACCCTTCCACCCATAAGGGCCTGGTGATACTTGTTTCACATGAATGTCTGCACATGTTTCTTTTTCTCAGTTTCAGGGGCTTTCTTCAATGGGAAAAAGAACCTTCCTAGGAAAACATACCTACTAGCTCTCACCATGCTTATCTTCCCCAAGTTTTCATGTTATCTTCACTAACATGCTCTTCTCAAGTAATTTTGCTCTTTGTTCCTTTAATCTTTCCTAACTAATGTCATTGATAAAATATTATAATATAAATGATGTAAAATAATAATAAAGATTTTCTAGGCCAAGTAGTGGTAGGTGGTAGTAGCTTACAACACTATTGATGACCTTCTGGAGTTTAGGCAGGACCATCAAAACTTGTACACGATCAACCAAAGAAGTGATTAAGTAGGATGTTAATAGGTAATGGTGTACATTGAAGAAAAGATATTAGTTTGGTATTTGGCTGCTTTTATGCACTTGGCAGCCTACGGCCATCCCTTGTCACTCCACCATTCCTTTCCCCTTTAAATAGAATTTCTTTGTCTCTGTTTCCGATGCTGTCCATGAGCTTGAAACCATCATAGTCCCATTGTCATGGGTGATAGTTCCTTGAATTAAAAAGAAGAAAAACTTACTACATTCACCAGATAACAATCAAAAAGAGATATTTAAGAGCAAGTAAATCATGCAAACTGAATTTTGAGGAAATTTTTGGATAGCAGCCATCAGATTAGAAATATTGTTCTTGAACATTCACTGAGTTGTGCATTTGTGTGTATGTTCTCCACTAAATAGGTAAAACTGAAAAGCAGGGGCTATGGAGCAATCCATGTTTTCCTTTGGGCAGGGAGTCTTACTGCTGATTCTGCCTCAGTGCACGAATAAACCCCATGTATGCTTGAAATTAATCCGACTACCTTTTGGGGGGTCAGATGAAACTTCTTTTGGGGGATCCTCCCTTATTCACGAATTGTGAATAAAGTGGGGTGCTTTCAATATTTTAAAAATTTGAGCCCTGGCTGGTATAGTCCAATGGATTGAGCACAGGCCTGTGAACCAAGGATTGAGGTTCGATTCCCAGTCAGGGCACATGCCTGGGGTGCAGGCTAGTTTCTAGCAGGGGATGCATGAGAGGCAACCATACATTGATATTTCTCTCCCTCTATCCTTCCCTTCCCCTCTAAAGATAAATAAATAAAATCTTTTAAAAAGTTGATATCTTGAAAGTTACAGTCCACATCTGAGTTTTAGATTTTCTTGAAATTTTGGAGTGTCCAGTGGACAAGGATGCTGACTCCCTTCAAGTCAGTAAGTATGAGAAATATATAAGCAAAATACACATGCACTCCAGTATAAGATATGATATGCAGTAAAATACTATATGTCAAAAACAGTATGTTAAAGAGTTTTTGTTTCTCTGTTATTTTCCCCTTTAATGTTATTGTATCTGGATTCACTTCTGAAGTCCCAGTTCTTAAACTGCACAGCCCCATACATGCACACAAATACACAGAAAAACCAAAAGCAATTATTTTCCTTCCTTGGATTCCAGGGCCTGGATCTATAAATGCAAATAGAATGGATTTTGCAGCTGAGTCAGAAAAGAACATTTAAATAAAACCAAATTTAAACTTCATTTTAAAGAATGGCTAGGTTTTATGTACGAATGTAATGGCAGTTTCCAGAAAGGAGTGACTTTGTGTTCTCAGGAAGGAGCTCTAGAAACAGAATAATCAAGTTCAATTACTTCTGGATTTCATTTATTTTTTTTCCAAATAGAGCTCAGTTACATGGATTTTGTTCACATTTAAAACATTCAGTTTTTATATATGTATAGTTTATTTCCACTCTACAACTTCTAGAAATCTCCCTTCTGAAGGAAGATAAAAAAACAACATTGCTAATTCTGCCATTTTTCATAATTTCCATTCTATTTGCATAGCATATGTCTACCTGAGCAAGCAGCCTTTGGGATGGGGGTAATATTAGAGCAAAACAAATAAAAAGAGAGGGCACTGTGGAAACTGAGATTTCCTAAGGAAACCTGATAGATTGATGGGAGAAAAGGAAGAGAAAATCAATGAAAAAATCAGAAGGATCATAGTTACAGAGACAGGAAACAATAGTGATATTTAAACACCATTTCTTATTTGATTATTAGATTACAAAACATTTTAACTTCAGAAAATGCATTCATTTCACAATTACTCTCTGAGACGGCAAAAGAAAGGGAGAGAAAGAAGGGTCTGAGGAATAAAGAAAAGAGAAGGGAGGTCAGAGGTGAGGGTAGAAAATAGAGAGGAGTAGAGAGAGGAAAACTCCAAAGTAAATGGGACAGAACGAGGCTGGCTTCAGGATGTGACCTGTCCCATCTACACAGGGCTCCAGGCTCAGAATGGCCTTGTGCCTGGTACAAGGCTCTGCTGTCTTCCTATGACAATCTTAATTATTCTTGAACAATCAATTCTGCTCCTTCACTGTGCACTGGGCCTTGTTAACTATGTGTCTTGTTCTGGGTAAAATGTCGGTGAGAGATATCAAAAGTGACAGAAGCAGGAAACCACTTTCTTTCCATCTGCATACTGACTATAATCGTGAGTGCGTTGTTAAACCCATGTGTTCCTGCTCCTGCAGTCCAGCTCTCAGGAGAAAGGGAATATTGCAACCAGGTTCTGAAAAGGGAGGAGAAGAGGGAAAGGAAGGCAGTGAGATACAGATAGAAAAGATGTTCTAGATTCACAGTTAGGTGGCTCACCATTTTCATTTCATTTTTCAGATGATATATGGTAGTTCAGATATTTCTGGTAGTTGTTCTGAGTAGGCATGGGTGGGAGCAGTTTAAATGATTATGGTAGTAACATTATTGAGATAAGAGAACCTAGGCTGTTACTTATCTCTGCTCACTTCTAGGATCTAAGAACTAAATAAAGACAAACCTTCCTAATTGCAGCAGGATGCTCTCCGCTATCTGTTAAACCAAAGGTGTTTCACAGCAAGCTCATACGTGAGGAAGTAGCAGTGACTGATTTCTTCACTTAATAATGACAAGATAATAGTTCACAAGACGTACAGTTACATAATATCTCAAACAGACGCATGGAATTCTCAGGCCCCATGAAAGAATTTAAAAACTTTTTTTTGAGAAAGTACTATGGATTTTTATTGTCAAAACCAGTAAGACACAACAGAATGTGTGGACAATGTTAAGGCATAACAGAAGATGCAAATAAAGTCATTGTTCTGATCACTGGTGACTCCAGGGCCTATTATGGAAAGGTCAGCCCAGCTGGCTATGGAGACACAATCTTTTCAAAGCAAGAACAGCAGGGATTTGAGAAATGTTCAGAAAAGTGACCAAACACACCCACAGTGAGGAAAAATGAACAGGTGCTCTCCGTGGTTCCTTTCCTCAGTAAGCTCTGTGTTTACACAGGTGTGCGGTTCATCTGGAGGAAAATGATTGGATATAGAATTTTTTACCCTTCTATCTCTTAGAAAAAACTTTCAGGCCCTGTTGACACCTATTTAGCGTGATGCTTGTTTCACATACAGTCTGAACTATAACCTACATATAGTTACCACCACCTTTTCTTTTAAGAAGGGTTAGCGTCCATTTATCTATACCAAAGCAGTAGGCTAAATTTTCTCTCTTAGACAGCTTTCCTCTGAACTGGAGTTAAGTTAATCTCACTTTAAAGTGTAATAAAGGATATGCAGACTCATGGTCTCTGACACATAAAAGAGAAGCCTGGGCCAACAGCACTGCCCGAAGGCCCCTCAGTAAAAACTGGCTCTGCCTGACAGTGAAGGTACCAGCCCCTGCACAGGAGGAGAGTCCCTGCCCAGTCTGGCCTAATGGTTGTGCTGGCATGGTCATTTACTTAAATTCCAATATTTTCAGAGGAAATAAATCCTAGTCCATTGTAGAAGCCCCTCACTCCCTCTCTTTTATTTACATAACCTTCTTTCCTAAGCCATTAAAAACTACACACAGAACAAAAGTGAATAACGTGTAACGTATGCTCATGCTACAAAGACGCAAAAATGCCTGACATAAGACAGAATCAATTGAACTGTGCTTGTTATTTCAGCTGGGACTACGTTGTATCCCAGGAAAAAGCAGGAAGGATGAAAAGGGTACCTAAAAGAAGTAACTATTTAATTCAGGAGATTGATAAAAGGAGAAATTAACAATGATAAAAGGTAGAAATAAGAGTATAACACATGACATGTGCCTGAGACATTCTACTGCTCTCCAGGCCTTAACTTAGTCCTAGATTGCAGAAGAGCAAGTTCGATGAATCAGGAGCACAAAACAGTTTACCTTGGGAAAATAGTCTGAAACATTTGCAAAAAGAAACATTTAAATGGCAGAGGGGGTTAAGTAAATATGTCTTGATTATGCAAAAGATAAGTGAGCTGCTTGAGATGAGGTCCACAGTGAGCTCAAAGAATGTTTTACAAAGGCTAATTCTGGGAAACTGATAATGTCGGCATCAGAACAGTCATAGTAGAAAAAAATCTATCATCTATTTTTCTTCGGTCATATCTATCATCTATCTATCTACCTATATGTCTGTCTGTCTATCTGTCAAACCCATCTAGTTTAAGAAGACAGGGGGAAAACTGTAGGAAAAGAGGTTGAAAGGTTAAGATCCTAAGATGAATGTCTAGGCTAGAAATTTATTTTTTTAAACAAGGAATAGAGGAGCCTTAATATCTGCCTGCTGTAAAAAATTAGTCAATGTCTACTTAATTCTGGATCAGATAGGTTAAGTGGGCCTGAAAATATTACTAGATAAATATATAAGTAATTGATTGGGTGCATAGATGCACATATAACAAAAGAGAGGACTTAAAAGAATAAAATTAAATGTATTCACAAATAAATATTTGATCCAAAAAGCCATTACAAATGTTAAAGCTACAAGTCGATACAAATCAATGGGGAAATGTACCTTTAAACCTCTGAGAATCACAATGTGCAACTTCATGAACTCTGGGAGATTTTACAGGAAGACTGCTGATTAGTGGACAGAACTGTCATCAAAAAGTATCATTTTGATGACAGAACGTGTTCTGTCTTGAGCTTATATATTCATTTAAGCACTCACACAAAGAAAATTAGGATAAAAATGTAAGATAAAATTTTAAAGGCTTTAAAGGTTATGAAAGACATTTGTAGGAGAAAAGAACCATAGTTGGGATCTGTGGACCAGAGCTGCCAAAAACACATTGTTAAATTTATGAATCCACAAGAAGAAAGAACAATACCATTCACTGAGAGAGTTAATAAATCCAAGTGAATTTCTTATGAATGAATGCTCTGACAATTTGTTTTGCCTCTGCTTCCTTCCTATCTGCCAACAAGAGTATAAGTCGCTGCCTTGGTCCTGGTGCACAGCGGCAGTGTGGGCCTTGTAGGTTTTATATTGCTAATGTGGGGACCTCTCTGCCCCCATCTGTGAGATCTGGTAACCTAAAGTCAAACGAATTAAACTTACGGCATTTTTCAGTCCTGATCATGTGGATCTGAAATTTAAAACTACCATTATCAACCACGACCTTCAAGGGAATATTCTCTCCTAATGACAACCATTACGTATGATAGTGAGATGTCCAAGCCACACAAGAAAATAATCAATTATTAAGACACATTTATTAGTTCTACTCTGTAGGCTATCTATCATTCAGTGTAAGCACTTAGGAATGCTGAACCGGCTCCGGGTACTACCCTGGGAGTAGGCCCGAGATGCTCAGGTGACGATGTAATCCAGCGTTTAAGTCTAAAGGAGGCTCTCTTGTCTGAGAAAACACACACACACACAAACTGAATGAAAACAGTGGATCTGGTATATCAAATTTGGGAAATTAAATGCAAATTGCAGGGGATTGTATATTGGTTTTATCTTCTCATTGGATGTTTGATAATAAATGAAATTCTTGAATCAACTCTGTGGCTGTTGGCAGATACTTCTCCATGAGTCTGTTATATTTCACCCTGTCTTGCTGGTTATACTCTGAGTTCAAGGCCAAGACTGTTCTGTCTGGACCATCATTGTGTTTGTGAAGAGCAACCTTGAGGAATGAGGTAATGTCTCTCTGTAGAAAAGAACAAATTCTCTAACAGGATGCTATAAAGCAGTGGGTTCTCCAGGCTCAATGTTCTGCTGTAACAAAACCCACTGCAGGTTCAGGTAAACCTCTAGGCCAGTGGTTCTCAACTGGGGTGAATTTTTTCTCCTAGTTCTGAACTGGAATATAAATATATATACAAGGTGGGGCAAAATTAGTTTGACAGTTGTTCATATGGAATTTGCTACAATGATAAATAAACTCTGTTTTATGTATTCACAACTATAAACCTACCTCTGCCCCAATCACATCTGTGTGTGTACATATAAGATAAATTATACTTGTCCAGAAGGTATCCAGCCACATACTATGAAAATTAGATATTTATTGGGGAAGATACAAGATAAAAAATATTGTACATAGGATAATGACACCTCAACCCCCTTCAAAGTAGGAACCTTGGGACTTCACAAAGTTCTCCCAGTGTCACTTCAAGTTCAAAACACTCTGCAAAATCCTTTTTTTGGAATCACCACAAGCTGTCCTGTCATATTTTCCTGAATCTCATTGATGGTCTGAAACCTTTTCTCTTTCAAAGGTTATTTTAGTTTGGGGAAAGCCGGAAGTCACAGGGCACCAAATCTGGGGTGCAGAGGGAATGAGTCACCTGGGTGATTTGATGTTTTGCTAAAACTCTGCACAAGACATGATGCATGAGTGAGAGCATTGTCATGATGAAGTTGCCACTCACCAGTTGCCCATGGCTGCAGCCTTCTGAATCATCCAAACAGTTTCAATAGAGGATTGTTCAAGGTTAATGAAAAATCTGATGCAGATTCATTGCTCTTACTTGCTCAGTCATTTTGAATGTGATGAAAACACATTACACATACTCCCTGAACAGCATCTACCACCACCACTGACCAGTACAGTGAAGTCGTCATTGTTCATGCATGCACATTCCAGTCCGCTCTCCATGGCTGCCAGGTTACATCAATGTTGCACAAACTATTCTCTTTATATTAATGATGGCTGGACTTTTTCTGACCTTATTATATACTCTTATACAATATTAGAGTATTGTTTACATGATTATACTTATATGTACAATAACAGATACATAGCATATTCCTCTCTACACATATATCTACATATACATTTACATATATCTACATTAGTAGAAATATAGGATATATAGATATCCTATTAGTAGTTTTCTCTCTGAGAAAATAAACACACATTTTTAAGTCTTAAAAGTTTTATATTTCTTGAGGAAAATTCACTATATGTTTTATGCTCTTCTTTCTTTTATACTTGCCTTTATATCAGTACATTTCTCACAATATTTTGACTATTACTTATAAAATATAACAGGAAAACTGTGTCTTATTTACCAATACATCTCCAAGCTTTTTAAATAAAGGTGCATGTGTGAATTCATTTGTATTATGCTAGTATGAATTAGTGTGTAATTGATTAAAAACAAATTAATGTCAAAATTGTTATTAATTTATTCTTAGAAAAGTTCAAATAATGCTTAGAGAAGCACAGTTATCATCAACAGGTCATTTCAATTAAATCAAAGTTAAAACGGATGAAATGAATCACACAATCAGCCAATATTTTGACAAACTCATTTCATCTGCCCACTCTTCCAAAAAACATGGTGCAATTTTTTGTTTTGTTTTCTGCTTTCTGAAGAGCATATATTGTGAAAAGTAAGTTGAACCACTTCCAGGATTACTCTGAGTTTGAGTTTTCACTGTTGCCAACCTTTCCAAAATGTTACAGTCAGCAAATGAATCAGCTGTTTTCCCTCTCAATCAAAAGCTACAGAGTTTTGCCACATTTGAGGTGTGGGGGTTGGCCTACATTCCCTGATTCAATTTCCTCAAACCTGTGTTTATCTGAAGATCACTTGAACTCTTTGATAATGCACCTATGGCCAAGATCTACAAGACCAAACGCAGCAGAATCTCTCAGGGAAAGACCGGAGTATTCATTTTGTTACAGTTCCCCTGAATTGAAAATGACTCTCTTACATGACCTCGCTTTGGTATGTCTTTCTAAAATATTCCCTTATATTCTTTTCCTTGCTAAGTGAATCCACTCCCTTTGGCTTTTTGTGGTTCTTTGAACAAACTGAGTTTACTTCCAACTCAGAAGTTTTCACTATATTGCTAATCCTCTCATTGCTCTTGGGTCTCTGCTCAAGAAAAATTTGTTTTCACCTTATCTAGAAGTAGTGCTCTCGTCATGCCCACTGGCCTTTTTCATTGTCTTTATAGCACTTAGTCTGACCTGCACCTATGTATGCGCTTGTATCTCTCCCACCAGAACATTGCTGTCTTGTCCTTGATCTGTCTTTAATGCTAAAAACCCTTATTGAAATATAAATGATGCTGAATGAAAGAACATATTAATTGAAAGCTCCGATCCAAAGATAGGAGGTATATCAGAAAAGATCTGATGACCTGACTTATGCCCTTTTCTCAGATAATAATCTACTTGACAGCAATTGCAGGTGCCCCCTGAGTTCAGAAATTTGCAAGTAGGACATTGTACCAAGGACGACTTTGCTAAGGCTATAGACTGCTGGTATGGTCTGGTACCTACACTGGCTTCTGCTAAACATAGTCTGTGATATAAAATACTTGACTAATAATCCAGTATCTTAGCATTCTATTTCTTCCTCCAACAAGTTAAAAATGAGACTTACTTTTTTTCTTCTCTCATACCTTTTATGGAGAGTGGCGAACAATTTAGGAAGATCTTTCTCTTTGAGAATGTGGATTGCAAAAGTGCATATATGAGGCTTTTGAATAATATGAACTAGACTTCACTTTTTGCTGGTATAATTTTTTAGTCAAACATGTATGACTATTAGGATTGAAATATAGTATTTTGGCTTATTAGGAATATTTTCAGCAAGGAGGGAAGGAAAGATATAATACAGTAATTCTCACTGGACTATATGCTTCCTACAGATAACTGTGGATACCATCCCCAACACAGTTCCCATTGAGAATTCATCCTGCTCTTTGTTTCTTCCCTAAATACCTGTGCTCATTCATTCTGTTTTATGTGATTAGTGTCAGGTGGCTCTGTGCATACCTGCACACTGTGAACATTTCCATATCCATTTTCTCTAAAGAGGAGCGAATTAGAAGTGATGGCGCTGTCTGTCTAGTTCCAGTTATAATTTTTACAACATGGCTGATTTCTTTCAAATACCTGTACTTTTTCACAGATAAAACATATGGGTTTTTTTTTTGTTTCAATTTGTCTTCAACCAAATGACAAGAGTTGATGGTAATAGGAATTAGAGTTAGCCATGGCGATGCTTCCTAAAGGAAACTGCAGACTCGAGTTATGTGCATTTTCTCCTATGTCTTTGCATTAGGGGTTTTAACTCCAACATTCAGCCACATTTAAGGCACATTAAGCCAGTTGTTGCAGGACACACTTTCAGATGCGCCACCTTCCACTTGGCATAGTCACGGGCTGTAGAACATGAGTTTCAGAATTAACTCCTCTGATTCCGTTTTTTGTTGTTGTTGTTGTTTGAGCTAAGTGTAAATGAAATGTAATGAAATATAGCTGTGCATAATAAAATGTTCCACAAATTTCCTTGAGTGGTGTGGCTCAGTTGGTTGGGTGTTGTTCTGCAAAGTAAAATGTTGCGGGTTCTATTCCCTTTCAGGACACACCCCTGGGTTGAAGGCTTTTCCCCAATCAGGGACGTGCCAAAGGCAACTGATCCGTGTTTCTCTCTCTCATAGGTGTCTCTCTCCTTCTCTTTCTCTCTCCTTTCCCCTCTCTCTAAAAATAAATAAAATCTTTTTAAAAAGTCCCACAAATTAAAAAGCCCTCAAATCTCTTACTATGAAAAAAACTTACCCCTTTATAAAATACTTTTTCAACTACTTTCACATAGCCCCTTGATCACCATGTTGATCATTGTTATTTGCCATATTATGTCAGTGAAATCAAAGGAAGGGAGGTATATTTTGCCCACAACCTCCAAGCTACTAAGTGAAACAGATTCCAGTTCTCCAAACCCTCATGACACCACCCTTCCTCTAAATACAATGCTTCTTTACCTTAGGTTCGAGGGCAGTTTTTCCTGTCTATGATGACATGTTTCCGACAAGGGTCAGTCTTAGTCTACACTGATGTCGGTGAGTCACACTCATTGTGCCATGTCTTCACCCCCTCCCGGGCAAGAAATGTCCTCATATTCCTCTTACTCCACCTCCCCCCATCCACGACTGCCTCCTCATATTTATCTACACTCACTTCCATCTTCTTAAATTCCAATTCCTGTTTTTGAAGATGATTAAATAAACAAATCCTAGTTGCTATATTCACCAGAGAGAGATCCTTCCATTTTCATCCTTCTACTGCTTTTATAACTTGTGCTTATTTCATTGGAAAGTAATAAATAAAAATATTGTTAACAGTATCCATGAGGCATATTTTAAAGAGTGAATATGATCGAAGAAATAACCTAATAAAGCCCAGTTTCACCACAATTGTTTTCACTATCAATATGTTTGTGATTGGGTTTTCTAATTGTTTGTCTAATAAAATAATATTAAGGATGCTACCAAAGTTATCAGTAATAGTAGATATGGAAAAAATAAATTATGTATAGAAAATAACAATAATCTTGCAAAAGTACTTTTCTAATGCACCAGATTGTCAGCTATTCTAATTGAGGTTTCCATTATATTTAGAGGCTGACATCACCCCTCACATAATGCACTTCGTCTCCTAACAGGGGTAGGGCCTACTTCTCACTCCAGATCAATGGGACGACTCCTGAAAGGGATTAGACTTCCCTCAGGATTGAAGCAGGATGTAGCACTGTTTTGAAGATAAAGGGAACAATCATGACAAATCCCACACTTCCCCTTAATTACAGATGAAAGTTCGTGCATCGTAACCTGTCTCCACACAGCAGCAAAAATTGTCAAGCTTGCGTATTTCAGGTTTACAATCAAGATGCACTGCGACTGTCAGATCCAGGATTTACCAAAACAATTATGCCTTCAGAAAAGCATATATAAAGGTTACAGAACTCTGTGGAGTCTATGATATTGCCATAACTTTGGAGTAAATAATTCTAAAGTAGTAATTTTGAAGAGGGTTAATGTGATGGAACAGGTGTGGAAGAAAGCTTGTCAGTTAAATTTGAGCTGGTGATCTTTTGTATTAATTAAATTGATCTTTCACTTGTTCTGGAAACTTTGTTACATCTCCCGTAATCACAGGGATTTATCATGCAGAAGAAATATTTTAAAGTTTCTTCTGTTTTTTTTTTTTTTTTTTTGCCTTTGCCTCATGTAAAAACTCAAAAGGATTTGAACAGAGGAAATGGGAGTGTGAGAGGAACAACAGAAGCTTGGAGGGAGTCAATGCGCAGACTCCGGGGTAACCTTGTGGCCAGCAAAGTGAAAGCATCCTTCTCACACGGTATAATTTGGCAGACTCCACGATTCATCCATGCCCCAAACCTCACCTATTAGCCCAAAAGAGTTCTAGAGATTCAAAGAAAAGTTACTCTAACTCACTTTGAAATGCACAAATATATAGTGTCTTGCAGGTTTATTACATTGATGCAGATTAAGTTAATATGTTATTGTATATAAGTTGAGTAAACTTGGTATATTTAAAAGGTTTAACTGATTATTTGTAAATAGAGAATCATTAAAATCTGTGGATTATTTTAAGAAAGCAGAGTTTTTTCACGGTAACAAATTTAAGTTCTGGAATTATTTAACGATGGGGAGAGGGTGTATCATTGCCTAGATAAGCAGTAGGACCTTTCCCACTGTAAGTATTTAGGCTACAAAGCACGTGCTAGAATAGCACTGCCCAAGAAAACAAAATGTAAATCGAATTCAGGCTAAATATAAATGGTAATTATAAACTTCCTGGTAGTCTCACTAAAAAGATATTTAAAAGTAGAAGTTTATTAAATAGTATATTTCATTTAACACAACATTTCCAAAACCTTATCATTACAACATGTACTCTTTAAAAATTGAGATTTTATTGTAAGAATTTAAAATACCATGTGGATTTAAGTTACCCTTGAAATGTAGAATAGTCATATTTAATAGTTATATACAAGTGGCTACTTCTTAGGTTACTTATACTTTTATTATTAATTAATTCCATTGTTTAATAATCAAATCATATGAGTTGGACATTCAAACAAGTCAATGACTGCAATGAGGCTTCTCTTGCCCAGGCTCAGGGAGGAAGGCATGAATATTTGTGGTAAAGGAGGACAATGTTAATTGAATTTCTGCTTCACAACCTTGAACCAAATAAACAAACAAAAATCCAAAAACTCAACTAAACAAAATCAGGAAGACAAAGAAATGAAATATTTCAATTCATGTTCACTGGCCATTGGTTTTATGCACAACATTATAGAGGAATCAAAGCCCCCACCATCACAGAGCATATTATGAAGTTTGCAGAAGCCAGACATAAACTCTCATATAAGTAAGCAGCATGGGAGAGTGCCAGAGAAGTTCTCTAGGGGAAGAATCCTATAAAACATTGAAAAACAAACACCATTAATGGTATTCACAAGGTTTAGGATTGATCCGAGTCTCAGATGATGAGCAGTGCCTGCACAAATGCAGAGGAAAATGTTAGCAAAATTAATAAAGTGAAAATGTGCAGAGAACTTGCTTCTATTAAAAAATAAGTCAGTCTTGTTTGCAAAGATGCTATTGCTACCTTTAATTGTTCACACATCACAACTATAACCACCTCAGTAAGGTGATGGGAACCTTCATATTTAAGTACTGAAAAAGGGATGAAAATAAATTTCTTCAATTTTTGTACCTTGTCTTCACTAACTATTGTTTCTCAATTTCATTCCCACTGATAGAGATGGGCACTTGATGTTGACGATAGCTTACTTGGGAGCCTGTTGCAAATGGCAGAGATCTAACTGAAATTAGATTTCTACATCATACGTCTTTACTGAATATGTCTTGGCCAAAAGAGTGGACATCAGGTTGAAAGGGGAGGCTTAACAGATAGGCTACAATTGCAACCATGAGGATAAAACCATATAGTTCAAATTAGTCAGGATGAGTTTAAGGTTTCAAGTATTCTGAGTTGAAGAAGAGAGGCAGTAAACAGCAATGAGATCTAACAGACTTACTGACACTTTAGCTGTAAATCAAACAGTATCCTAATAGTCAGGATGTGCTGGGTATTTGGGGAAGGGGTCAAAAGATGAAAACAAAAAAATGCCTATTTGTTCAGGTTAAAACCTTTGGTTTTGTGATTCCTCCTACTTTGTTCTTCTTTCTCAAAATTGCTGTGGCTATTCAAGATCATTTATGATTTCATATAAATTTTTGAAATGTTTGTTCTGTATCTGTGAGATATGTCATTAGTATTTTAATAAGGATTGCATTGAATCTATACATTGCTTTGGGTAGTGTGGACATTTTGATGATGTTAATTCTTCTAATCCATGAACATCGTATATGCTTCCATTTATTTGTTTCTTCCTTAATTTCTTCCTCCAGTGTTGTGTAGTTTTCTCAGTACAGGTCTTTTACCTCTTCAGTTAGGTTTATTCCTAGGTACTTTATTTTTCTTGTTGCTATATCCAAGAGAAATTTTTCCTGATTTCTGTTTCTGATATTTCACTGTTGGTATACAAAATTGCCTTCAATTTATGAATGTTGACTTTGTATCCTGCTGCTTTGCCAAATTCACTTATTAGGTTGAGTAGTTTTTCAGTGGGGTCTATAGGATTTTCAATGTATACTATCATGTCATCTGCAAACAATGACAGTTTTGCTTCCTCGTTTCCAATTTGGATGCTTTTTACTTCTTTTTCTTTTCTGATCCCTGTGGCTAGGACTCCCAATACCATGTTGAATAAAAATGACAAAAGTGGACATTCTTGTCTTCTTCCTGATCTTAGTGGGAAAGCTTTTAGTTTTTGCCCATTGAGTATGATGCTGCCTGTAGGTCTCTCGTGTTATGGACTTTATTATATTGAGGTATGTTCCCTCTATTCCCACTTTGCTGAGTGTTTTTATCATAAATGGGTGCTGTACCTTATCAAATACTTTCCCCCCAACTATTGATATGGTCATGTGATTTTTATCTTTGCTTTTGTTTATGTGATGTATTACATTTATTGCTTTGTGAATATTGTACCATCCTTGCATTCCTGGGACGAATCCCACTTGCTCATGGTGTGATTTTTTTTATGTATAGCTGGATACAGTTTGCCAATATTTTGATAGGATTTTAACACCTATGTTCATCAGCAATATTGACTTATAGTTTTCTTTCTTTGTTGTGTCTTTATCTGTTTGAGGGATTAGGATGATACTGGTTTAATAAAAAGAGTTGGGAGTCTTCCCTCTTGAACTTCTTGGAATAGTCTGTGAAAAGTAGGGGTTAGCTTTTTCTTAATGTTTTGTAAAATTCTCCTGTGAAACTGTCTAGTGGAGGGTTTTTGTGTGCTGTGAGTTTTTTGACTACTGCTTTGATTTCATCAGCAGTTACCTGTCTGTTCAGAATTTCTGCCTCTTCTTCATTCAGTTTTAGAAAATTATATTTTTCTAGATTTGTCCACTTCACCCGGGTTTTTAAATTTCTTGACATATAGTTGTTCATGTTAATTTTTTACAGTCCTTTGTATTTCTTTCATATCAGTTGTAATCTCTCCTCTTTTATTTCTGATTTTGTTTATCTCCTCTTTTTTCTTGATGAATCTGCTTACAGTCTTGTCAATTTTATTTATCCTTTCAAAGAATCAGCTCCTGGATTTATTGATCTTTAGAATTGTTCTTTTTGTCTCTATGTCATTTAATTCTGCTCTGATCTTGGTTGTTTCTTTTCTTCCACTATCTCTGGGCTTTGTTTGTTGTTGTTCTCCCAATTCTTGTATATGCACAGTTAGGTTATTTCTTTGAAATGTTTCTATCTTTTTCCATAGGCCTGTATTGTTATGAACTTCCCTCTCAGGAATGCCTTTGTGTCAGGAATGTGTCTTGTAAGTTTTGGGCTGTTCTGTGTTCATTTTCAAATATAAGTCACAACACTATAAAAATCCTAGAGGAGAACATAGGGAGGAAAATCTCAAATATTCTATGAAGCAATATTTTCACCAATGTATCCCCATGAACAAGGGACACAAACAAAAGGTAAAACAAATGGGATTTCATCAAAATAAAATCTTCTGCATGGCTAAAGAAAACTTCAGCAAATGAATAGGGAACCAACCATATGGGAAAATGTATTTGCAAATCATATCTTGCATAAGGGTTTGATCTCCAAAATATATAAAAAACTCATATGATTCCACTCCCAGAAGACAAGCAATCCAATTAAAAAATGGTCAAAATACTTGAACAGATGCTTCCCCAAGGAAGATATACAGAAGGCCCAGAGACATATAAAAGGATGCTCAGCATCACTAGTTATCAGAGAGATACAAATTAAAACCACTTCTCACTGGTCAGAATGGACATCATAACAAATCAACAAAGCAAGTGCTAGTGAGGCTATGGAGAAAAGGGAACCCTAGTACACTGTTGGTGGGAATGCAGACTGCTGCAACTATAGTGGAAAACAGTATAGAATTTCCTCAGAAAACTAAAAATGGAACTAACATTTTACCTGGCATTTCCACTGCTGAGATTATACCCTAAGAATCCTAAAACACTAATTTAAAAGAACCTATGCCCTTCAATGTTCATAGCAGCACAATTTACAATAGCCAAGTACTGGAAGCAACCCAAGTGCCTATAATTAAATAAGTGGATCAAAAACCCGTGCTACATTTACACAATGGAATTCTATGCAGCATAAATAAAGAAGGCGCTCCTACCCTTTGCAACAACATGGATGGATCTGAAGAGCATTATGCTAAGTGAAATAAGCCAGTCAGTGAAAGACAAATACCACATGATCTCACCTATCAGTGAAACCTAATCAGCAAAATAAATAAGCAAGCAAAATATAACCAGAGATATTGAAATAAAGAACAAACTAACAGTAACCAGAGGAGAAGTGGGAGGGGATAACTGGGGGAAAAGGGGAAGGGTCATAAAGAAATATGTTTAAAGGACATATGGACAAAGCCAAAAGGTGGTAGATTGAGCAGGGAATGAGGGAATGATTGGGGTGGGTGGGAATGGTGGGGGGAAATGGGGACAACTCTACTTGAAGAACAAAAAGAGAGAGAGAAAAAAACGTTTGGTCTTATTCTTGATTTCCTACCTTCTTTCATACCTCATACAACTTGCAGCCCAAAACTGTTGACTCTAATTTCAAACTAAATATAAAGTATACCTAAAAACCAAATCTTGTTTCAGCAACTTATGCAGCTACCACTCTGACCTGGTGTACCTTCATCTCCTGTCCTGATTATTGGGAGTCATTTCCAAGTAGGTTTCCTTGTTCCTTTTCCCATCTGCACTCTCTTTCCAGCAGAGTGGGATTTTTAAGAACATGAATCAAATTATATCAGTATTTTGTTCAAAATCTTTTTTTCTTTTCTCATCTCATTCAAAATAAAAATTCACATCTGCATGCTGATCTAAAATTCATTATACAATCTGCCTTCCCCTCTGCATGCCAGAAAAAACTCCTTTTCTGTCTTTATATCCTTTATGTTCTTACTTGCTCCCTTGGCACACTGGTCTCATTATTTTTCAAAAATTCCAACTACTGCCCAACTACAAGACTTTGAACTTGTTCCTCCCTCCATTTGATATGCCATTTCTCAAACTAGCCACATGACATGTATCCTCACTTCATTCGCATTTTCTAAATGAATCCTTCTGTAGTCATCACATTAAAAAAGTTTACCTCTCACTCTGTATCCTCTGATTCTCTTTTGGTGTCTGTTTATTTTCTCCTACCATGTGTCCCTGTCTAACATGCTGTATATAATTACTTATCATGTTGATTGTCTTTCTGTGGCACTGAAATATAAGCTCCAAGAAGGAAGAATATTTTTTCTGTTCTGCTATATGCCCTGTGCATAGTACAGTGGTTGACCCATAACAGGCTTTCAGTGCATATATTTGAATGAGTGGGGTTTACAGAGGAAGACAATATATTCATGTGTATTGTCTGACAATAGCAAATGGTATATAGAAAGTAATGAATAAGGGGTTAAAATAATTACTTTTATAGGAATACAAAATGTCATTTTTTTGGCAGCTGGGTAGGCAGAGAAGAGGAGTCTTCATGGGACACACAGAGAGGCCAGAAGAACACTGAGGAGCACAGGGAGAAAACAGGCAACCCTGTGAAGAGGATTCTGGGGGAAAAGTGATAAATATAGTGTAGTGTAGATAAATAAATATAGTGTAGATATTATTTTCACAAGTCAAACATGCCGATGTTCTACACAAACTGAGAAAATTCCTATATTCTGAATTACTCATATTTGAACCCTTTTTGCCCACTGGATTGCAGGTAAATTGCTCATGGGTACTATTGATCAGGACTGGGAAGTGGTCACGCATTCCTCACCAACAGGACAGTTTAGGTGAACTTCTATGTTAGAAAATCTTGTCAAGAGGACACCCAAGTAAAGCTCATTTTGTATTACTATCATCACATGGTCACATATTTTTCCTTAATCAGCCCCCAAATCTTCAGTATCACTACCCCAAGGACCATCAGACTTTTGCTGGTAAGCACTAATTGGCTTTCAGGCAAAGAAGATCATTCTGCTCTCTTTTCATCTACCCTCCTTCCATTCTAAAATGTAGGTAGTAGAACTGCATCCTGTCTTCTTTCTGTTTCTTCAATTTCCTCATTTCTCCAAATAATTTATTCCATTTGTTGATCTCTAAGCATGGGAATAATGATTTTTTTATTATTAATTTACTTTATTCCCCTCTTCTTTTAAGGGAGTAAAAAAAAGATTGCTAAATGCAATAAAGATAAAAGGTCACGCCTGACTGATACAGATCAGTGGATTATGTGTGGGCTGTAAACCAAAGGGTTGCTGGTTCAATTCCCAGTCAGGGCACATGCCTGGGATGTGGGCCAGGTCCCCAGTGGGGGCCACATGAGAGGCAACCACACACTGATGTTTCTCTTCCTTTCTTCCTCCCTCCCTTCCTCTATGTCTAAAAATAAAAAAATAAAATCTTTTTTAAAAAGATAAAAGATCAGACTGACCAAGGTTTTTATTTTTGCAGCCTACTTCCTCTAATTTGGGGGGACGCATAAGGTTTATGCTGGAATAAACATTAACCCTCAAGCTGTAGAATTTTTAAAGTATAATAAAAAGAATAACTGAAGTTGTATTCTGCCTTCAAGCATGCACTGTGTTTTGTTTTTTTTTAAGATTTTTTATTTATTTATCTTTAGAGGGGAAGGGGAGAAGGAGAGAAGGAGAGAAACATCAGTGTATGGTTGCCTTTTGTGCGTCCCCTGCTGGGAACTGGCCTGCAGGGAACCGGCCTGCAACCCAGGCATGTGCCCTGACTGGGAATCGAACCGCGATCGTCTGGTTCGCAGGCCCGCGCTCAATCCACTGAGCTACACCAGCCAGGGCTACTGTGTTTTCAATAGAGCCTATCAAGCCCTGGCAATGTGGTTCAGTGGGTTGGAATGTCAGTCCAACACCAAGGAGTTGCAGGCTTGATTCCCAGTCAGGATACATGCCTAGGTTGCAAGTTTGGCAACCAGTCAATGTCTCTCTTTCTGTCAAATCAATAAATATATTGATTTTATTATATATGTGTGTGTTTGTGTGTGTATATATATAATCAATATCTTGATTTTATGTATATATATACATACAAACATCTACATATATCTTTCCATATAGAGAGAAATAGAATCTGCATATACCTATATATGTATACATGTGTATATACATATATACACACATATAAAAGCCATATGCATGTATATGTACACACATAACTTATTGAGTTTCTCTTTTTCATTTCCTACCTTCAGTCCTTCTCCCCTCATCTAAGCTTATATTAGGTTTCTCTGAGAGCCCCATTCTGCTACCTGGTCTCACATCTCTGTTTTTGTCATCAGAATACTGGTCTTGAGATATTGTAACTTCTACCATCTATATTTGTACCTTAAGCTTCTCTTTAATTACTGCTTCTCTGGGTCTACATTCCATTCTCTTTTCCTTTCTGCTAACCACTCTGATCCCACTGATTATTCCCTTTCTTTCTGCCTTATTTTTTGCCTTACCCAGAGAATCACTGAACTCTGCAGTTGAGAGACAAGCAAAGTAGCACTAGTGAATTAGCTACATGATTTCCCCTAAGAGACATTATGTACAAAAATATTTTTATGAATATCTGTTCTTCCAAGAAAATATAGATTTTAATGTATTTTTAAAATGAGACATTAAGCCACAAAAATATGGAAGGGTATTAAATACATATTTATAAATAAAAGGAACTTGTGTAAAAAAGGCTACATAATGTATATCTTAAACTGTACCACATTTTGGAAAAGGCAAAACCATTGAGAGTTAATATCAGTGGTTGTGGAGGGAGTAGCAGGAAACCTGAAGAGGTGAAAAACAGGATTATTGTGGAAGTGAAACTACTCTGCATGCAACTTTAGTGCTGGTTAGTGCGCATCTGGCAAAACAAGTAGAGTCATGTACCACAAAGAGCAGACCTTAATGTGAGCTATGGACTATAGTTAATAATAATGTATCAATATTAGTTCATTAATCTTAACAAATGTACCCACCAATGAAAGATGTAAATAATAGAGGACATTTGGGGCAGAAGGCAGGAGAAATAGAAAGGTGTTTGGAATCCTGTGTACTATTTGCTCAATTTTTCTGCAAATCCAAATATGTACTAAAAAAACTTGTAATTTTTTTTAAAAAGAAGAAGAAAATATCCAGAGTTTGATGTACTCATGAATTAGAGACTAAGGAATATTTACAGTAGCAATACATTTAGAGACTAACAATAGCCATAGTTTGCATGTGTACTGCTAATGCAGTTGTAGCAACTGCAAATAGACTGATCGTAAATGACCCACACATTGTAAAATAAATCCCATGGCTTTTATGAATCCTAAAAGTGGGTTTTAACATGTAAATGGGCTCTCCTACATCTCAGTAAAATCCCATAAAATTCTATTGACATAATAAATCAAGCAATGCATTATTAGGAAATATTGGAATTTCAATGGTTCGTTGTTTTTCATTTAAAAACTTCCTGAAGTAGAGATGTAAAATTAGGGCATGAATTTAGCCATTGCCAAGGAGGGACGGTCTTTCATCCTGTTAATTGCAGCAGAGGCTGGTACTGTTGGTAGGTTTTAAAATGAACTTCTCTTCCCCACAAAATTTAAGTCAGATGTCCCATGAATAATTCAGCATATATGGTTTGGGTATATGAAGGAGCAGGCAGCAACTTAAAAGGTGGTGTCAGTGCCAGTTTAAAGAAATTTTAGTATTATTAAAAGTCTATTTTTCTTTTTGAGCCAAGCCATCTGTTTTTTTAAGTCACCCTCTCACCTTTGCCAGAGTAAGAATAAATAAATGAATAAACAATAAACAAATTAATTACTTAAACAACCTCTCCTAGGTTTTTTGCTACTACTTATTTCATCAGCTAAATTAAGTACAAAACCCTGATTATGTAATAAATAAAAACATCGTAACAGGTCTATCAGAAATATAGCTCTGATTTTGTCACACAGTTGCAGATTCATATTACGCTGGAAGTTTCTAGAGCAACACACTCTACGTAGATAAGGCATTTGAGCCCATAATGCTTCACCCTGACAAAGGACTGCATATCTCAGGTCTATGCTCAGATTAATAACTAGGACTCCTTCAAAAAGGAGAAAACACAGATGGATCTAACTCCCAAATTACCCCCAATGTAAATGAAACAGCAAGTAGTCTCTGTGAAGTGAAATTCATATTTTAATAAAATTGATGTCTTTTTTATACCTAGACCTTTTTGGTAGCTTTCAATTTCATTAAGATAAAATGAAAAACCCTTATAATGGCCTGTAAGGCTGGGAATGGTTTGAGTCTTATCTTCTTTTTCAACTTTCTTCTATCCTGTTCCCCACCCAAATGCAATCTCTGTCTCAGCTACACCATTGCCTGAAGTTTGTGCACTGCCCTTACCTCAAGCACTATGCATAGGACCATAGCCTCTGACCAGAACATTTCCCCATCTACCCTTCATTTTCCTGTGCTTCTCTGTAATCTCCTTTTGGATATTGTATTAAAGACAGATTTAATTTTTCCATTGGTAATGTATCATATTTTTATGTATTTGCTTCGTCAGAGTGAGATGATCAGTATTAGAGTCCTTGTTTTATTTCTAAAACTAAGGACAGTTCTTGGCATAAAGTAATTGTTAAATATGTTCAACGAGTAAATGTGTGAATGAATGATGAATGGATAAATTTAAAAACATGTCCAGGTAAATTTTGCTTGTTGTCATTGAATTAAGTTGAGTCCTCTGTTACAAGTTCATATAGCATGCTAAATATTGCTAATCTAGCAATGAAGTGCTAGAGCCCGAGGAACAATCAGGAACACAACATCTGAAGTTATGTCTGTGGCAATTACATTTAGTAGAGGAGACTACAAATAATGCAAGCAAAAGAAAATTAATTTAGAATGTATAAAGAAATATGAAGTTAATAAATAAGATATTGCCATAATGAATAATTTTAGAAGGTTCTATTTTCAATAGGCATAACACAAATTTTTGATATACGATATCAACATTTTAGGTAATTTTGAAGGAAATGATGAGTCAACCCAGCAAGAAGAATCTAGGCAACAAATCAGAAATGCAAAGTCCCATATGAAGTATTAAAAATAACCTAAAATCTTTAACCCCTATCACCAATAAAAGATTTTGTTTTGTTTTGATTTTTGACACCTTGAGTCTGAGCAGATTCTGTGACTACTTTGACCATTCAAATGTGGCAGAAATCATGCTGGCCTGTTTATAGGCCTGTCCTATGAGACTTACAGTTTTGGACTTCTTGCCTCTTGAAACACTCTCAGATCCCTAAGATGCCATGTAAAAAACCAGGCTACATAGCAGAAAAGACTCGATGAAGGGGTTGTAAGGCAAAAGGAGAGAAAGAAGAACCAAGCTCAGTCTAGTTTTCAGGCTGCCATATCAAAGCACCAGGCATGTGAGTAAAGATATCGTGGCCCTCTCCTCTAAATCACCCACCAGATGAAAGCCAGATGTCCAGTGGTTTCAATCAATGCCACATGGAAGAAAAATAAAAATTAGAAAAGAGAAGCATCTTATAGAGTTCTTCCAAAATTCATAGCAGAACTACTCCTTAATTATAGCACAGTTTTATGGTAATTTGTTATATAACAATACAAAGTCAGAAGCTCCCAGAAACAGTAAAGAAATGAACTTATTCTAAAAACTATTCAAAATCTAGCAGTAGGTATAGAGCATGAGAGGAAAGTGAACCGAGAGTATATTGAAGTCATAGGCAGAGGGAACTAATACTATTTTAGGTCACAGTAGAAAGTCTGAATTTTAACAGTAATCTTAATGAGATTTTAAAAGATAAGTGACATAAATTGCTTTTACACTTTGAAAAGATCTCTCCGACTGGGGGGGTGGACAGATTAGAATGATAAGACTGAAAATAGGGAAACCAGCAAATACTTAAAATAGTGCAGGAAGAAAATACTAGTACTCTGGTACTTGATGTCATCAGCAGAAATAGAATAGATGCATTTGACATGTATTTTGGAAGCAGAATTAACCGGTGTTTTGTAAGAAGGGTTTCTTCACTGTTGCCATTCGGGTGGCAAAGTGGGTCATTTATTATTAGCTATCTCTCATGCAATAGGGTAAAAACATAATTCTACAGTGTCAGATGGGATAGGTTAAGCCATAGGCTTAAGTGGAGAAACTTACAAAGCCAGTGTCAGTGCAAGAAAATGACATAGTTCCCAAGTTGACCCGTGGATGGAGGTCCTGGACCCAAGGTTGAACCCAAAGAGTGAATCTGCTTTCCAGTGAAGCCATCTTGCAAACCTCACTCATATTTTTTTCTAGAAAGTTAGTTTTTTTTTTTAAAGAAGAGCACATAAACCATTTGGATGCCACCCAGTCCATACTGGCTGCCCACTTTTCACAGGTGTTTTGGAACATCACCTTCCTGGCACATGTTCACCTTGGGAGCTATTGAAAATTACAGACCTTTTGTTTATGGAAAGAAGGCACTGGAGCCCGTTTGTACTTGGAGAAGGAGGAATCCTCTTTAGCATGGAGCTCATTGTCCAGGATAAAAGGAGTAGCATGAGGAAATGGAGAAACCATAAACTAAATGTCTATAATAAACATAGTGAACCAACTTCAGTGCAGAGACCTTACCTGGATTCTGACTCAAGCAAATAATCTTAAATATGTAAAATAATCTGAACAGTCCCTGGATAGTTGTTTATGTTCAAAATGCATTGTTATTTATATCAGAGGTCATGTTTAAATATTTATGGCAGAAATCAAAATATGTATACAGATGTATAAAATGTGTATCAAACTAATCTAGCAGGGGAAAGGCGTCTGTGTGAATGTGGAAGAAAGTTTGTCAAGCCATATTAGACATTAGTACCACCTATAGGGTGTTAGGGCCCATCCTTAGAGTTAGTGAATGAGCAAGTCTGTAGTGAAACCTGAAGATATACATTCCTGACAAGTTCTTGAGAGATGCTGCTGCTGCTACAGGTATGACATTTTAAGAATCATTTCATAGATAAAACAACATTATCCATTGTAATTATTATATCTGAGATGCAGGTGTATGGGGGTTCACTGTTTTTCTACTTTTGTGTCTGTTGACATTTTTTCATGTTTTTAAAAGTTGAAAAATAGTCAAATATATTTATAGTGTTAGAATTTAGGACACCATTTAATTGAGAAAGAGAAAGAGAGTAGTGGTTGGGAAAAGCACAACATAACTTTTGGATGTCATTATATTCTATTCTCATTCTGTAAAAATTTATATGTGTGTTTTATTTGTGATAATTCACTATTCCTTATGCTATTCTGTTATCCTTTAACAAAATGTGGTTTTTTTAAACTGAAATCCTGTAGCACTTATCTGTCTCTTTTTGCCCTGGAAAGATGATGAATAGATGATGGTAGATGATAGATAGATGATTGACATAATGTATTTTTTTTCTTACTGAGATTAAGGAGCTTTGTGGGAGATAGAGAAGTACTGCTTAATTGGGGAATGAAATACAAGTTTAGTCTAATAGCATCTCAGAACATGCCCATATGTGTTTTCTATTTCTTTTACATTTCCATACCTCCTTTCCTTTACATTTCTATTTCCATTCCTGTATCTGTTTAAGGATGAAAAATAATTTTTTGTGTGTTTCCCATGAGTCTAGGTTGAGGAAAAATAATTCTTCCAATATTTTGTTATCTTTGTTTTCTTATGAAAACATTTAAATTACTCTCCATTGAAAGTAGAATAAAAATGCAAATTCCTGTCATGATTAGAGTTACAAGGTCGATGTATCAGACCTTGTCTGGAGACCCTATACGTGGGAGGGAATCCCCTATTTGGACAAGGGAGTTCCCTCCCTGCTCTGTCTTCCCTCCACTCACGGGACCCAAGAAGGAGTCTGTAGTGAATTATATCAACATTCTTTTAAAAAAAATGGATGGAAATGATCTCAGAAACAATTTCACTATTTATCAGAGACTTAATTACATTTCTGTATCATGTGAAAATGAATGCTTACTTACTTTGCATAATTAATTTGAAGAAGAATGAACATATCACATGTTAAGAGCCTAATAAATATTTTGGTGTAAATGAATAAAAATGGGGATTAAGTAAGGTTGTGGTCTGTCTCTCAGGGCACAGTATAACCAGATACTTTTTTCAGCATTATCAATGTAGATTAAAGAATCAGGAAGAGATTATTTTCCTTCACGCAAACTCCAATCTAAAATTTTTATAATTGAACCATTCAAAAGAAGTACTAAAGAAGAGGTTATGGGCTATATTCTCTGGCAGCATCTTCAGCTGAAAAAATTGTTTCTTCCCTCCTTCTTCTCATCAACACTATTTTTTTTTACTCGAGCCAAGCTCTAAGAGAATAATAAACCAGTAAAAAATACATTAAGACTAAAGGAATAAAGGTACACCGTAAGATGTTACTCATATGAAGGCTAGCTAATTAAAATAGGGAATGTAAACATCTGTGAAAATAATTTTTAAAAATGGGTATTGCTATAGATGTTCAATTCAGATTTGTAACTAACATACTAAAATCCCAATAATCTCTTATTGAATTCCAGCAGCAATAACATAAAAATAGCAACTGAAATTAGTTTTCTACATATATCTCAAGAATATTGTTCACACGAAAAATAGTATATAAACATTGTAGACTATAAAAATATATCTCAGCTTCAGTTTTAGATACTGAAAAAGAATGAAGAATCTCTTCTCTCCCTGCTTTCATCCCTCTTTGTCTGTCCTTTTTGAAAATAAAAGAAAGATGGAGGTGAACATTTGAAGTGCCAAAATCATAGTTATTCATCTCTCATATTTATAAAACTACTACTTGTCATAGTTCATATAAAGCAGATGTTTAATACTTCAGTAAAATTAAACTTAAAAGTGCATTCATCACTCAAAATTGTTTTGACTAGTCATCATATCCTTGTAGATTTAAATTTTGAAAAATACAGTCTTACATTATACTTATTGATATAAATACTTCACAAATTGTCACCAGAAAAAATATTTCAAGTTGTGGCATCATTATATGCAACAAATAGCATTTACAAAGTGAACTTATGAAATCAAGAAAACCATCATTGGGATAAATATACCTAAAAGAAAAGATAAAGGGAAAGGTAAGTTTTTTGTTAGATCTTCAAACGATGTTGACTTTGAGCAACAAGTTTTATTTATTTTTTAAATGTCAGAGAACAACTGAGATTTGTTGTTGTCAACAAATTAATTATTTTAAATTAATTAATTTTTAGAAAGAGAGAAGAGAAGAAAAAAGAGAGGAAGAGAAACATCAATGTGTGGTTGCCTCTCTTGTGCCCTCAGATGGATACCTGGCCCACAACCCAGGCATTTGCCCGGACTGGCAATCGAACCTGAGATGCTTTGCTTCTCAGGGTGGTATTAATCCACTGAGCCGCACCAGCCAGGGCAAGAACAACTTAAAATGATCATGACTTTTAAGTGGTTATCTTGACATCCATAAACCAGTGTATCTTCACTTCATTAGGAAAAGTGGTTTGTTTTCTTTTCTTAAATTAAATTTCTTAACCTAAAATTATTAGAGTAGATAATTATCTTGTGACAATAATTGAGTCTGTAATGGTGAATTACTTAAACTTTTGATATGATAATGAAGGATTAATAGAAGACAGTGTTCGGGTGGTAGTTTTAATGGTCTTTTTCAACTAATACCACAGCTGCCTCTCCATTGTATCTATAGAAAATCTTTATAACACATCCGGCTAATGTTCAAAGCACTGAAGAGTCTAACGCACACTTACTTGATTATGTTTACACATTCCTTGTCAACCAAATTTAGTTTTGAAACAAGGCTTCTATCTTGTTAAAACTTTTCAATATATCATAAAATTAATAAATTTCACAAGAACAATAGAACAATTTCAATGGTCACTCTATTATCATGGATGCACATTCAATCAATATTTAGGAAAATAACAGAATTATGATACACAGTCCTTTCCTTAAGCTAGTAGTGTAGTAGGCTGCATTATTACAAGCAGAAACTAAGATAGGGATTAGTGTACATGAGAGTTTTTGAGCAAATGTTTTCAGGAAAAGCAAGGGAGTGAGGATAGAAGATTAGTGAAGAGGAAGGAGCTACACATAAGCTTATGATCTGACATGAAGTCTAGCTTCAGCCTGATTCTGCTGGGAGCTCTGGAGTATAAAGTGCACCTCTGAATCTTTCTTATCCAGAGGCAAGGGGGCTGGTCATCATTGACTACCAGACTTCTAATCAGCCACTGATCTCTGCAGTCCAAGAGTCAGAAAATGAAACTTCCAGACATCACCCAGTAAAAAAGTTTTAATCAGCCCAAATGAATACATTAGAAAATTTGCAAGTGTGATTGACTAGCCAGTGTACACCCACTGTGGACGTACAATAGCTATGGAATAAACACCCATCAAAAAAACTGGTAAAGGCATCCTAGGGGATTTGGGCCAGGTGTGACAGTAGTTGTAGCAGGTATCAAATGATTATTCTTTATTCAAAAAAGTCAAAGAGCCCCCATTCAGTCATCTGTTATAATTTTTTCCTGAAGTCCACCTTATTTAGATCTTAAAATACAAACTGTTTAAATGGGTGTGTTATAGACAGTCATGTGTTCTGGCAAATAAACTCAGCATTTTCACATGCATAAGAAATGAGCAAAGCACAACAATGTTAAATTGATATTTAATCCTTGCAAAATTATAGACCATTTAGTAAGCAGATGATTCCATTGCATTTTTCAAAGAAGGAGAAAAACAGGTTAAAATGAAGGTTACCCATTCTTTCTTACTAATAGAAAAACCTATTTACTTAATTTCAACTTTTCTAGAAACACAGATTCATTGTATGCATTCAATTTAGTAACATTTAATCTGTGATAAATTAAAGCTGAATAAGCATCTGGCAAATTCTATGGCTACTTCTCAGATTTCCTTTCATTCCTAATATATACACCAATAAAAACACTTTTCCCTGTTCTCATTTCTATATTGAAAAGACATCCTTAACTGTGAAGACATCCCTAACAGTGTAAGAGGAGCAAGTGTAGAGGACAATATCAGTCCTTGTCCACAAATCAGAAATAGAAATTTGTTTCTTTAGTTATCTGAATATTGATTCTTACATAGCCATTGGCTGTTAATTTCAGTTCCCAACTAAGCCTGCAGAATGCTTAGGGATCTCAGTAAGTTATGTTTTATGTGACTCCAAGAGATATTAATATGTGTTTTATACCTTCTTGAACCCAGTTATGACACTTTACTATATTTTTGTTCTTTCCTCAATCCCAGAATTGGTAATATTTCTAAGTTCTACTGCTTGATAACACCAGTGGAGGAAATATTTGCTAATTTGCTGTTTAAAATATCAGTTCCCAAACATCATTCTGTCCACTTTGAGCCCACCAGTCGTATGGGCAAATTGGAAACACGTGGGTTCTCAATGAATGAAGTGGTCTAGACCAGTGGTTCTCAATAGGAGGGCAAGTTTGTGCCCATGGGACACTTGGCAATGTTTGGAGGAAACTTGATATGTTGACTCCAGGGAGTGTGTTACTGTTATCTCATGGGTGAGTGTTTGGTATTTGAGGAAACTCCCTACAATTCGTGTGACAATCTCTTCCTAAGAGAACATTATCTGGTCTAAAATGTCAGTAGTAGAATGATTGGGAAAACTTTTTGTAGACTAAAGCCACATGATTACCATTTAACAGAGAAATAAAATTGATTTCTGCCTACATAGAATTTTGATATTGGAGTTTGAGTTTCATTCTAACTTTAAATATATATATATATATATCTTTTTCTCTGCCCTCACCCACTTCCCCAGTCAGGTCAACCCATTCACAGACTGTATATCTATACTAAAATATATCCATTGTATTCATTAATGTTTAAACCCTATATATTTTATAGTCTCCATTTCCCCCAAAAGCATTTATTTTCTAATATCAACTGCACAGGTTCCACTTTCTTCTGTCAGTGTAGTTGAACTCATTAGTGTGATTTAGTTCCTCTTCCATTCTTGCTGTCAGTTTCTGACAGCTTTAGAGTTGTCACTTTAGGCTTTTCTGGTTGCTTGTAATCTCTTTTTAGCTTCTAGAACCCAATCTCATTTCTATAATTGAGCTTATATCTAGTAAATAACCCCTGAACTTCCACCATGCTTTTGGTAGCATTCAGAGTGCAATATCAACATAAGAGACTAAACTGATTATGACATTGTTAGTTCAGTATTTTCAGTTGTTTCACAACCCACTGAGCAATAATGGTTTAATATAAATGCATGGCATTCAGAGTGTATTATTTATTTATCTGATATTTTATTTATTTATTTTTTAGAGAGATGGGAAGGGAGGGAGAAAGAGAGGAGGAGAAACATCAATGTGTGGTTGTCTCTCATGTGCCCTCAGCTGGATACCTGGCCTGCAACTCAGGCATGTGCCCTGACTGGGAATCAGACCATGATCCTTTGGTTCACAGTTCGGTGCTCAATCCACTGAGCCAGAGCAGTCAGGGCCAGAATACATTTTTTAAAAGGCTAAAATTACCAGATTAACTCCCTGGAAGTTGGATTATATCATCCATATACATGCTCTAATTAATTTTCTTTTAAATTTTAAACCTGGATCAATAGTAAAAATGGAATAGACTCAAAGTAACATATTTGTAGGTTGTGCAATTACTATATATGTGTGTGTGTATATATATATATATATATATATATATATTCATTCTTTGAGAAATAAAGTACATTTCTGTTCATCAATGGCAAAGTGACTTTGAAATGGAACTGTGAAGATGCAGTCATGATTAAATGGATGTCAAAACTGAATAGAGTTGATCCTGGTGATTTCCTTGCATAAATGGCTGCCCCCTCTGCACATAGGAAAAAAGAGAAAATAATTATTTAGACATGTTGGGAACTGACCTGCCTGGTTGCAGGAGTTGTAACCACCCCCCATGGCTAAGACTGAGTGAGTGACAGAGAGTGGACCTGAGAGATACTAAGGAGACAAAGCTTGTCTCTGGTAGCAAATGCTGCTTCTGCTTCATCTCCCTGCCCCCAATGCTTGATTGGATAGTCCATTACAGGTAAGACCCCTCAGAGGGAGGGGGGGATCTAAGCCAGACACAATAAGCTGGGATCACTTTGGAGGCCATCATGGAAGGACTCAGGGGCTGTGACACAAATGGAGTGATGGACCCTCATCCCCTGGCTATTCTGACATAGCTCAAGTCCCCATGTCCTCTGGGAGAAGCGCTTCCTGGCTCTAAACCACTTAAGCCTAAAAACCTATGATGGGGGAGGTGGTGCAGCTCCTTGCCCAGCTGGAGTGGGATCCTGGGTGATCAAGTATAAGAAAGAATTCCTCATAGTCCTGTGAAACCTGCTTTACCAAGAGTGTTTTCATTCATATGTTAAGCATCTAATCAGGAAATGAGTATGTCTCCCAAAGTTTTTGCAACCCCCTTATCTGACAGACACTGACTCAGACTAAGCCCTCAGATTTCTTTGAAATGTTATCTATTGTTTGATCCTTGCCGCCTGTATTTCTGTGTATTACAACCCAATAAAAGCCATTGAGGAAGGGCTCTTGGCCTTTCTCCTCTGAGAGATTGGGCACCTCTCGTCTCTAAGCAGATCATGTCTTGGTAGTTTTACTTTCACCTGTGGTGGACCGGGGGACTTGCTGGCAAAGTTGCCCCCACATAGACATGCACTTTATTGACTTTCTTTCCTACTTCTTCTTTTTACTGGTTTCAAAGCTCCTATAAAATATTAAGGGCAGGGAGAGCAAATGTAGTCAGCTGACAGAAACTCTGGACAGAGTAGCTCATTTTTGTCCCTACCCATTCAAAGATTTCTTCTAGATGACAATACCAATTAAAACAATATGTAAGTCAAAAGGGGTAAACCTACAGTTACAAAATAAAGAAAAACATATACAGATGCAATTCACAGCAAGAAGACTATAGTAAGGAGGGGTGTCCAACCTTCTGGCATCTCTGGGCCACACTGGAAGAGGAAGAGTTGCTTTGGGCCACACATTAAATACATTGTGACATGTAATCACATAAAAAAATCTCATAATGTTTTAAGTAAATTTATGATTTTGTGTTGGGCAGCATTCACAGCCATCCTGGTGCACATGCCGCCCATGGGCCACAGGTTAGAGACCCTGTGTGTGCTGCATATTTGAAAATTGCTGAGAGTGAATCTCAAAAATTCTTATGAGAAAAATTCTGTAACTATGTGTGATGATGAATGTTAACTAAACTTATGGTGGTGATCATTTTGCAATTCATACAAATGTTGAATGTTATGTTATACACCTGAAAGCAATGTAATCATGTATGTCAATTATAGCCCAGTAAAAAAGGAACATAATGCAAGTCACTGTTGACACATACTTAATTTATTTTGTACACCTTTCTGACCAGTATCAGTGGCAGAAGCAAGTGATCAGCAGTACTTAAAAGCTGTCATGAGTTCACGAAACAAAGTTATCTCTATATATGTTATGTTTTATGTATTCAGTCTGTCATTCTTTGCTTATAATTTCTCCCAGTCTACATAAAGTAAATAAAAATGTAGACCTGATGTTTGCATCTGAAAGCTTAATTAGCATTGATTCAGGATATGAGAGCCTATTTCATGATATTTCACATGGAAGAGACATTCAGGAAAAAGTATGAAAAAAGTTTAAACATCTTCAGGTAATGAGATTTGCTATATTTATGTGATTTGAACATACCACTCCCAGAAAAGAGAAATTCAAAATGAAGCTGGAAAACTAGAATAAACCTGTTCTAACAAATCTAGAATGTCGTGTTCACCTCTTTTATTTGACAGGTAACACAAGGTAAGAGACAACTAAGCTACATACAAACTCTGACCAATCAAGTTTTCTTTTCATGCCCCTCACCCTTCCAACAGAAACAGCCAAGTCCATGACCTCTGTTCAGGTTGGATGCTGGTTGATTCCATTTTTGCAGAAAGGAGCTAACTGCTGCCATATGACCCCAATCATCTGACTACAGCAAATTTACAGAGATGGGGATTTTGTGGATGAAGTGGTTGAGGATAAAGACTCCATTCAAACCTAAACAATGGTAATTCCTTAAATTAACCAGAATTTCTGTATCCACAAATTTGAATAGATGGCACATACAAGTACAATGAAAAGTTGCATCAGTCATGGAAGAAGAGAAGACATGCAAAATACATTGAAGTAAGGGCAGGGGCCAAATTAAAGGCCCAAATGTTGGAAATTAGTAGATCTCTGCTTTGTGTCATCACCAGAAATGATAAAATCAAGATGCATAAGAGTGTATATAATATTGTGTAAGAAATGGGGCAAAGTGCATTTGTATTTTTTCACAAACACTATATAAACACACAAATAACAAATCAAAGTATTCCTCTGGGAATAATGACATAAGGTAAAGTGGAACACCATGAATGGGGAGAGAAAAGGAAGCTAAATTTAATTTTCTCTAAGATATTTTTAAATCTAGGGTTTTATTTTTCATTGTACATAACATTGTAAGATAGACTTTAAAGCTTGGAAATGTGTCTTATGTCATTGCTGTCTGAAACTCATTATTCCTTTCAGGGGAATTATTTACTGAGGAAATATATTATCCTTATAAAATAACTAAGGATAGGTTTATGTCCTCATGTACTATAATCCCCTAACAGAGATTCAACTTTCTCCCATTCTGATTATGTCAGTTTTTGTAGTAAGTTAACCTGAGACAGTTAGTCCTGGAATCACTGGATGGTTTCTGTTCTCCCTTCAAGTTTGCTTACAGCTTCAGCTAGAGCCTTTGTCCAGAAATAGACTCCTATGAAAGAAATATCAAAGATAGTCATCCATAGGAGTTCAGTGAAAAGAACTGTATCAGATATTCTCGGCAAATGATGCCAAAAGGAATAGACAGTGCATGCTTCCCAGTGAATCCAGCCAGCACGTACAGTCTGTCACCTGATAGACTGAGCTAGGGGCCTTATGCTCAGGATTTCTAGGAAGCAGATGATGAAAATAAACACTGTTCTCAGAACACAACAGAATTATAAAGTTTAAAGCAATAAAGAATGAGAGAACTTTGCAGAATCCTTTTGAATTTTTTGAATTTTGTTTGTTTTCACTTTTTAAAAAGCAGACTTTCAAAGAATAAGTTTAGACTTAGAGAAAAGTGGGAAGAAATTACAAGGGGGTGAGGATTGAATGTGGGAGGTGGTATGAGTAGGGTAGGAGTGAGAGATGGGGAAATGGGGACAACCATGACCGAACAACAATAAAATTTTTTTAAAAATTACAAAGGATGTCAATGTATCCAATACCTAATTCTGTTACTGTTAATAGAATACTTTGATGTGCCATATGTATTACCATTGATGAACCAATATTGATAGATGATTAATATCTAATTATACTTTATTTTAAAAAAGAGAGAAAACTCACATGCTCCCCCCCCAAAATTCCCTTACGGACCCAATAATGTTTTTTACGTGTTAAAGGCTCCCATCCATAATACGACATTCCTTTTGGTCATTGTATTTCCTTAGGTTCTTCTACACTGAAACAATTTCTTAGACTTCCATTCTTTTGTGATGACCTTAACAATTTTGAGGACTACTAGTCATGTAATAAAATAGCTCAAGAGATATTGTAACAAGAGTTATTGTTACAATACCTCAGAGATATTTTACAATATCTCTGACTTAGCATTTGTTAATGTTTTTCTCATGATTAGACTGAAATTATGGGCTCATGGAAGGAAGGCCACAAATGTAAAGAACTATTCTCTTACATCATCTCAAAGGTCTATATGATTTGCATAAGTCATTACAGTTGATGTTGACCTGATCACATGCCTGAGATAGTCTTTTAAAATTCTACCAAACTAAAGTTATTCTATTTCCCCCATTCCATACTGTAACAGTTAGAAAGAAATTGTTCAGCCCATACTTAAGTGGTGGCGTTATTCTTCATTTTTAAAAAGAGGATGTCTATATAAATTGCCTTAAATTCTCTTATATGTGAGATTTCCTTATTCTCCATTTAGTTATCTTTAAATATATTATGTCACTTATTATTACATTTACTGGGGAAATACTAGTTAATAAAGTTATAGAGATGTGAAGTGTACAAGTCTATAGCACATCATCTGTATATTCCATGTGTGTTTACTACACAAAGTTGCATCTCACTTTGTCATCATATATTTGACCCCTTCACCCTCTACAACCTCCCTCCTTTACCTCTATTAACCATCATACTGCTGTCTGTACCTATGGGTTTGTTTGTTTGTCTTATTTGTTCATTTGTTGTTCTTAGTATTATATCCTACATATGAGTGAAATTATATGATTCTTGACTTTTTATTAATGATTTATTTAGCTTAACATGATATTCTCAAGATCCATCATGTTGTTGCAAATGACAATATTTCATCTTTTCTTGTAGTTAATTAGTATTCCATTATATACACATACCACATCTTTTTTATCCAATCTTCTAACAAAGGACACTGTTTGCTTCCATGTCTTGGCCACTGTGAATAATGTTGCAATGAGCATAATGGTGTATATGTATGTTTGAAAATAAACGTTCTCAAATTTTTCAGGTAGATACCCAGAAGAAGTCTTGCTGGGCCACATCATAACTGTATTCTTAATTTTTGAGCTAATTTCATTGTGTTTTTCATAGTGGCTCCATCACTTTACATTTCCCACCAGCAATCATCACAATCTCTCCAACATTTGTTATTACTTGTGTGGTTAATAATAGCCATTCTAACAGGTGTGAGTGATAGCTCATTGTAATTTTGATTTCCATTTCCCTAATAATTAATGAACTTGAGCATCTTTCATGTATCTGCTGGCCATTTATATGTCTTTTGGGGATGACTATCTGTTCAGATCCTCTGCCCAATTTTTATTGGATCGTTTGTTTTACTGTATGAGTTCTTTATCTTTTTTGGATATTTATTCCTTGTTAGAAGCTGTTATTTGCAAACATCTCTAATTTGGTGAGTTGCTTTTTTATTTTGTTGACTGTTTTTTTTTGCTGTGCAGAGGCTTTTTAGTTTAATACAGCCCTATTCATTTATTTTTGCTTCCTTTTACTTTGAGGTCAAATTTATAAAATCATCTCTAAGGCCAAGGGTCATAAGTTTAACATCTATTTTTTCATCAATGTAATTTATTACTTCAAGTCTTATAATTATATTTATGTATTTGATCCATTTTGAGTTGATTTTTGTGTATGGTGACAACAGTTTAATTTTATTCTTTTGCATGTAACTTTCCAATTTTCCCTGCACCATTTCCTGGAGAGACATTTTTTCTCTTCATTGTATGGTTTTGGTTTCTGTGTTGAAGATTATTTGCCCATAAACATATTTTAGTGCTCTCAGTTTTGTTCTGTTGGCCTCTATATTTGGTATTCTGCTAATACCATATTCTTTTGGTTATTGTCTTTGTAGCATAATTTAAAGTGAGGGAGTGTTCTACCTCTGGCTTTGTTTTGGTTTCTTTTCCTCAAGATTGTACTGGCTACTTGGGGTCTTTTGTTGCTCTATGCCAATATAATAATTATTTTCTTCTAATTCTTTTAAAAAGTGTCTTTGGGATTTGGGTGGGATTGTATTAAATTTGTATGTTGCTTTGGGTAGCACAGTCATCTTAATTATGTTATTTTTTCTAATCCATGAACATGGAATAACTTTCCATTTGTTGTGTTGTTCAATTTCTTTTAATTATGTCTTATAGTTAGCAGTGCATAGGTCCTTCCGGCCCTTTGCTAAATTTATTCCTAGACATTTTGTTCTTTTGTTGCAGTTTCCAAAGGAATTGCTTTTTTTCACATTTTTTTCTGAAATTTCATTGTTAGTATATAGGAATGCAATGGATTTTTGTTCATTGGCTTTTTATCCTGCAACTATATTGTACTTCTTTATAATTTCTAATATATTTTGGTGGAGCCTTTAGGTTTTCTTATGTAAAGAAATTGTATATCATGTTATCTGCAAAATGACAATTTTACTTCATTCCCAACTTGGATACCTTTATCTTGCCTGAATTTGGGTTGGGAAAATTTTACTAAATAAAGTACATTGCTAATGTAGTTTCTTCTGCCTTTAGTTTTAAAGTTATATTTATTTTTGAAGTTATCTAGGTTAGCACTAGTTTCATACACAACTCATTTGGTGATATTGTTATACATTTGTCACATGGTTAGATTATCTTGTCATAGTCTCTGTCCCAGCACAAGTTCTTAGATCTACGTTGAAGATATTTATACATTAGGATACTCTCTTTGTGCTGTAATGTTCTGTGACTTTTGACAAATATACCCACCACTTCAGTGGAATGCAGAGTAGTTTCACTTCCCTACAGTATCCCTGTATTTCAACTAGTCAATCTCCCCTCCCTCCCCAAACTCTGGAACACACCAATTTGTTTGTTAATTTATTTGGTAATTTTTGTCTTTTCCATAATATCAAGTAAATTGAATTATAAAGGTTGTATCATTTTTAGTTTGACTTCTCTCACTTAGTAATATGCATTTTAAATTAATCCACATTGTGTGAATTAATAGTTAATTCATTTTTGTCATTGAATAGTATTTCATTGTAGGTCTATACTGCAGGTTATTTCTCTACCCTTTGAAGGACATCTTGGTTACTTCTGGTATGGGGTAAGTATGAATAAGACTTTTATAAACATTGTTTGCCTACAGGTTTTTGTGTGCACATAAATTTTCAAATCAGGTAGGTAAATGCCCCTGGAATATCATTGCTTAACTGTCTAAGATTGTATTCAGCTTTATCAGCAGCTGCCAGTATGTCTACCAAAGTGGTTGTACTTTTCTAAAAGGTATGAACAATAAACAAGATTTCACATTGTTCTACATCCTTGACAACAATTGGTATTGTCAGTATTTTGGATTATAGCCATTCTAAGTGCTTTACATTGTAGTTCATTGTTGCTTTAATTTGCATTCACTTTATCACAAGTGATGTTGAGCTTTTCCCCCCCACTCTTCTTATTTTATGTTTGTAAAACTTCTTTGGTGAGGTGTTTGTAGGTTATCTACTTTTTAACTGGGCCATTTATGTTTCAATTTGAGTTTTTAAGAGTACTTATCTAGCATAATCTTTTTTATAATTTCCATATCTCTACTTATATTACTCATCTAGCTTTGTGAATAGAACCTTTAACCTATTAATCATACTTACTTTAAAATTTTAAATCCACAGCGGAAACTTCTAGCATTTATATCATAGTTCAGTCTGGCTCTGGCAGATGCTTTGTCTCTTCAGACTTTTTTCCCCTTTCATGCTTTGTAATTTTTCTGGTGAGAGTCAGACACACTATATCAGCAAAAAAACAGAGTTAAATAGGTTTTTAACATGACAATGTATGTTAATGTAGATAAGAGTTGTGCTGTGTTTAATGTTTGTTGTAGCTATTGGACCCAAAATTCAAATTCCTTGAGTGTCCTTATATTTATCTACCTTCTTGACTTAGGGATTTTTAAAGTACTTCAGCTTTGAGTGAGTCTGCATCTTCTGGTACTTTCTGCTATTGCTGTATACCCTACTTTTACTCTGGAGCCCTATTAGTGCAGAAGTAGTGTGTGAAAGATGAGGTATATTCTATAAACTTCAGATTAAATATCAGTGGTTTAGTGGGTTTGTGACTCAGGAGTGCCTCCACAAGCGTTTCTCTTCTTCTACACATGTATCCTCTCTCACATAACATACAAAGTATGTTACTTTATACGTTACTTCTCACATATAAAGTATACAGCAATAAATATGCATAAATGTATACAAGTCTATTATTAACCTTTTCAGATAAATTTCTAAAGTGGTATCTTTGAGTCAAAGAACATGTTTAAGATTTTTTAAAAAACATCTAAAATGGAAGTTAAACACACTCCTTCATGGCTTTAACATAAAATTGGCAATGCGATGTCTTAAAAGTTGAATTTTCTACCAATAATACATGGCAATCATAGTTAAATATTTTTCATCTTAAAGAAATTTATGTCTTCCATGGATGTGTTCTGTCAGAGAATGCTTATGGGAGTATAACCATTTACTCTCTGCCCATGTTACAGGAGGGACTCCTCTTGGGGAGATCACGTGTACATTTACCAGAAGACATATATTGGCACTTCGGCTCATATTGGTCCCTCAGTCTGAGTCTGCAGTTAAGTGAACAGTTTTTAAGTATCTAATTCTCATAAGACCACCTTCTTCTAGTTAGTGTCAACATACATGAGTTCCTACAGAAATGACAGATTTTATGTGTTATTTTAGAACATTTGTTACTTAGTTTTATTTGCCCTATACCTAAGATAGGAGATGATGTTAAGACAGAAACAGAAGAAATAATGTAAAGCTCCAAAGTCAGATTTCCCAGATAATATGCTTTTTTTAGGTCACTTTATTTTTTAAGCTAAATTCTCTTCTTAGAAAAAAGTTCAATGTTTTTTATTGCTTTTCTCATCTTGGAAATGATCTCCAAAAATTCTTACCAGTGCCTCTGAAATCAAATGTGAACTAAAGATGATATTTGTTTAGGTTTCAGCTAATTTAATAGAACATTTAATATTGCAAGCAAACAAATGCCTTTTTCACATGTATCTAATAGGCAACTGGAGACAACTTAAGCAATTTGTGCATTTGCAATATATTATTGTTGGCTCCCTGTGTACTTTTGAAAACAATTTTCTATGAAATTGCTGTTATGTTTAATATGTGAGATCATTTTGTACAATGTTCATTTTGAGAGAACTACCCTCTGTGCAAATATCATTCAGGCTAACTACACTTAAGGTGCCAACAGATTAACACCCTCAAATGTATGGCTTAGGGAATAAAGAAATGCTTTCCTATATTCAAAATATGATCTGATCATCATCTGGCTTAAGACATATTTCTAGCTGACTCATTTGAATAATGCTGTACCTTGACTCCAATGACCTCATGACATGTAAGTCTCTCTTTATATATGGAAATTCCAACTGATAGCCAATGATTAAACTATTTTACTAATAGGCATCAACAGAATTCTAGACCAAAGATATTTCCAGGGATACTTCCCTATGGATCTATTCATCCATTAAAATTAATACTATCAAATATTTTAATGTTATTTTTCCTTAATAACAAAGTATGCATTTTATCTGTTTTCCTCCCCCTCCCTGGGATCTTAACAATAATCTTGGATTTCAAGGACTTAGGTGGAATATCCTTATTTGCGTTATTCACCCCATGATTTTAGTAAACTGTTTCTCCTAGTAATCAACAAATGTAACTTTATTCTTTCTCTCTTTTTTTAAATTAAAGAGACTCATTCCCCACATTTTCCCAATAATATATCCACTCATCTATGAGGACATGGAAAAAACAATCTCATTTTTAAGAAGCAGAAACTTGGAAAAATTGTTAATCAATACATTTAGTCACAGGGTGTAAACTTTTTTTATCACAAAAACAGGAAGAGAAAAGCATGATAACAAGGAAGAAAGAAATAGAAGATAAAAATATACATAACTTTAACTTGTAAAATATAAAACACAATGCTGAAAATAAAATAAAACACACTGGAAAGGGCTAAACTTATAAACACTGCAGTGGAACATTGGTGAACTTGAATAATTATAAATTGAAAATACCCAGGAAAAATTTATTGGAAAAAATAAACAGTTAACCACTGAGCTATGAGACAATACTGGCAACCTTATATAAGTACAATAGTAGTCTCAGAAGAAGAGCAGAAATCAGAAGGTAGAGCAATTATTTGAATGAACAAGGGTAGAATATTTTTAAATTTTCTTAAAAGTTTAAACTAACAAATCCAGGGTACCTAATAAATACTAAAAATAAAAAGAATAAAAAAAAACAAAAATAGAAAAACATACCACAATACATTATAAACAATCAGAAAAATAAATTACAAAAACAATCCCTCCAGTTACAAAGAAAAAAGAAAGAAAGAAAGCAAGAAAGAAAGAAAAGAAAGAAGCCTAAGAAGAAATTTAAGCAACAAGTGAATTACTTATGCTCTAAAAACTATAAGATATTGAGGAAAGAAAAAAATGATACAATAAATTAAATTATATACTGTGTTCATGGAATGGAAAGATTAATACTATTAAAATGATCAAACTACCTAAAGCAATATACACATTCAATGCAGTCCCTATGAAATACTAGTGACATTCTTCTTAGAACTAGAAGAAGTAATTCTAAAATTTATATAGAACCACAAAATACCACAAATAGTTAAAGCAATCTTCAGAAAAATGAACAAAGTTAAAGGTATCACACTCCTTGATTTCAATCTATTCTAGAAAGCTATTGTAATCAAAACAGCATAGTGCTGGCACAAAACAGACACACAGATCAATGGAATAGAAGAGAGAGCCTAAAAATAAACCCTTGCTTACATGCTCAATGAATCTATGACAAAGGAGGCAAGAAAATGCAATGGAAAAACATCAGTCTCATCAACAAATAGTGGATGAAAATTGGACAGATACATGCAGAAAATAAACAAAAGTGGACTGCTCTCTTAACACCAGACATCAAAATATGTTAAAATGAAGTAAAGACTTAAGGGTAAGTTAGACTGAAACTATAAAACTCTCAGAAGAAAACATATGGAGTAAACTATTTAAGATCAATTTGAGTGATCTTTTTCATGTATATCCCCTAAAGCAAGAGAAACAAAAGTGGAAATTAACAAATGAGATTTCAAACAAAAAAGCTTCCACACAGCAAATTAACTATTAACAAAACAAAAACAACCCCATGAATGAGAGAATATATTATCAAAGAACATGTCAGATAAGGGGTTGGTACCAAAAATACATAAGGAACTTATGCAATACAACTCAATAAAAAATCAGTTAGCAATCTGAACAAAATGAGTAGAAGACATGAAAAGACATATCTCCAAAGACATACAGGTGGTCAACAGACATATGAGAAGATGTTCAACATCACTAACCTTCAGAAAAATATGAATCAGTATCGCAATGAGATACCATCTCACACTAGTCAGAATGGTTATTATTAATGTGTCAGGGAGGAAGAGGTTAAAAAAAGTAACCCTTGTACACTATTGGTGGGATGGTAAATTTGTGCAGCTACTATGAAAATAATATGCAGATGTCTCAAAAAACTATAAATAAATCTACCATATGATTCAGCAATTCCACTTCTGGGTATTTATACAAAGAAAGTTGGAAAACATGTATTTACCTTTTAACTTATTGCAGCTTATTTACAATAACCAAGATATGACAGCAACTTAGGTGTCCACAAATGTATAGAGATATATGATGGAATGTTATACAGCAATTAAAAAGAACAAAATCATGCTATTTGCTACGATATTGGTGGACCTAAAAGGTATTATGCTAACTGAAATAAGTCAGAGAAAGACGAGTATTATTTCACTTATATATAAAAATTAAAAACAAGCAAACAAAATAACACAAACATAGATTCATAGGAATAGAGATTAAAGGGATGGTTGTCAGAGGAGAAGGTGGTGTGGGGATGTGTGTCAAAGGTGAAGGGGAATACAGTCAATAATATTGTAATAAGTTTGGACAGTGACAGATGATTACTAAAATTAGCAGGGTAATCACATTGTAAAGTATAAAAATGTTGAATCACTATATTTTATATCTCAGAATAATATATAATGTAATATTGCATATCGACTACACTTAATTTTTTTTATTTAAAACTATCAAAAAACAAAAGATACTATATGTGATACCAAAATGACAAATCTATATCATTATTCTTTTGTTCATATATACTAAAAAATTATACAACATCAAAAGTGAAGTGTAATATAAAATATACACTTTGAATAATTATGATGTCAGTGTGGCTTTTTCATTGCAAAAAAAGTGCTACTGTGATAGGGGATTTTGGTAATGGGGAAGGCTACGTGTATGTAGGGGCAGGGACTATACAGAAAAATCTCTGTATCTTGCTTATAATTTTGTTGTGAACCTAAAACTGTTTTAAAAAATAGTCTTTTTATTTGTTTATTTTTCTTGGAAAACTTTAAAACATGTTGTTCAGTTACAGTTATCCCAATTTTTCACCAGTTACTCTCCTCTGCCCTGCCAGCCCACCCACCTCCCTGCTCCCACAGTCAGTCCCCACCCTGTTGTCCATGCCTATGGATCCTTCATACATGTTCCTTGAGTAGACCCTTCTCCTTCTTTCCTGTTATCCCCCTGCCCCTCCCTTTATTGTCAGTTTGTTCTTTATTTCCATATCTCTGGTTCTATCTTTCTTGTTTGTTTTTTCAAAGCTGGCAGTAAAAACTCATAGAGCAACAATGCTTTCTTAGTGGCATCAGATGTTTTTCAAAGACAAAATAAGTCCTACGAATGTGACTGGCACTTTTAAAATACAGTAATTAAAAATAAAACTAACACCAAAGCAAATAAAACTCTGTCAACCAAGAACTATATCACAACCAAAATAATCTTTTAAAAATAGTTTTCTTTTAATTTACCCTTATTCTGACCTTTTCTGACCTTTTCAGACTTGGAAGAGTGATCACAGAAAAGGTAATTATATACATAATAATGGTCTTTAAGTATTATTAAGTTGAATGTGATAACATATAAGAAGGATGACATTTTATTTTTAGAACCATATTGGAAGGAATACAATTCTTGATATCAAGCTATAGCACAAAGCCATTTTAATCAAAAGAGCCTGGTACTGGCAGAACAGGTATATAGATCAAGAGGACAGAACAGAGAGCCCAGAAATCAATCCATCCCTATAGGGTTAGCTCATGTTTGACAAAGGAAGCAAGAGTATATGATAGAGTGAAAACAGTCTCTTCAGTAAATGATGTTTGGAAAATTGGACAGGTACATGCAACAAAATGAAACTAGACCAATAACTTACACCATACACAAGAATAAACTCAAAATGGATAAAAGACTTAAATGTAGGCTGTGAAACCATAAAAAATTCTGGAAGAAAACGTAGGTAATAAAATCTCAGATATCTCTTACTGCGATATTTTTGCTGATATATCTCCTTAGGCGAGGGAAATAAAGAAAAAAAAACAAATGGGACTGCATTGAAGTAAAATTTTGTGGTATCTTCTGTACCACAAAAGAAACCATCAACAAAATGAAAAGGAACCTACTAAGTGGTAGAACATATTCTTCAATGATGCATCTGAAAGGAGTTCATTTCCAAAATACATAAAGAACTTACGCAATTCAACATCAGAAAAACAAAAGTCCAAATAAAAAATGGGCAATGGACCTGAATGGACACTTCTTCAAAGAGGACATATAGGTCACCAATAGACATGTGAAAAAATGCTGAACATCATTAATCATCGGAGAGGTGCAAATTAAAACTACACTTGCCAGAATAACTACCATCAATAAATCAACAAGTGCTGGTGAGGATGTGGAGAAAAGAAAACACTAGTGCACTGTCAGTGGGAATGCAGACTTGCATAACTGTTCAGGAAAACAATATGGCGTTTTCTCAAAAAATATAAAATGAAACTGCCTTTTGACTGAGTGATTCCACTTCTGGGAAAATATATAAAGAATACTGAAACATCAATCCAAAAGAAAATTTGAAAGAATATATGCACTAGATCTGGAGACAGCCTAAATGCCCATGAGTAGATGAGTGGATAAAAAAAACTGTAATACATTTACACAATTGAATACTACAGAGCTATAAAAAAGAAGGAATTCTAAACTTTTTTTTCAAGAACATAGATGGACCTGGAGATTAATATGCTAAGGGAAATATGCCAGTCAGAGGAACACAAATACCTTATGACCTCGCTTATATGTAGAAACTATTGAACAAAATAAACTAGCAAACAAATTAGAGATAGAGGCACGGGGCACGTGGAACAAACCCACAGGTATCAGAGGGGAAGGAGGAAGGGAGGACTGGATAAAAGAAGGTGAGGGTGTTAGACAGAGAACATACTCATATATGTATAAACCATGGATACAGACAAGAGTGTGTCAATGGCCAGAAGGAATGGAGGGCAGGGGTGGGTGGAGATGGGCAAAGGGAGTGGGGGATGGGGACAGCTGTAATGGAGTCAACAATAAACATGAAGAAAACAAAAAACTCATAGACATAGACAACACCATGGTGGTTACTTGAAGGAAAGGGAGGGGTGGGGGGGTGTAGTAAAGGGTAAAGGATGTAAATATGTAGTGATGGAAGGTGATCTGATTTTGGCTGATAAATATACAATGAAATATACAGAAGATATATTATAAAATCATACACTTGAAACCTATATAGTTTTATTAACCAATGTCATCACAGTATATTTTTTAAAAAATTAACTTTCTGTAGTAAGAAAAAGACTAACGAAATGTTGTTTAGAAAAATGTTCACTCCTTACTAAAAAAAGTCATAAAAGATTATATTTTAAAAATTATGCGGTACTTCTAATTCAATGAAACCACATCTATCATTTCTGTTAAAGAACATTAAAAACCATCAGAAGGTGGACTAGATCTATAATATCACTTAATTTTCTATGCTGGTGAAAATGGTTTGCTTATCATATAATATAACATGTACATAGCATTTTAATTCATGTGCAATGAAAATAAAATCAGAGCACTAACTGCTGGCTCAAATGTACACAAATCTAAAACTAAGGTGCCATTAAAAATCTTAATGCAAAAGATAATGCTATTAACTCATATTTCTTCATCTATTTTTTGTGAGAAATGTCAGATTTTACTTGCAATTTTCATGAGTAAACTGTGTCAAAATACATATATTTTTAAAATGTATATATGAAAGTAAAATATATATCTTTTATGAAACAAAAGAATATAAAATACTGTGTCACCACAGGGATCACTATTTCTGCCCTTATAAATCCACACCTATATTACGTCCACATTTCTCCTTGGCAACATGTTTACCATTTCTATAATTTTATCATTACCAAAATTTTATGTAAATTTAATTATATATGTAATCTTTACTATACTTTAGCTCCTCACTCAACTATTCCCTAGTTATACACCCAAGTTATTGTATATATCAATAATTCATACTTTTTATTGCTAAATACTATTCTATGGTATATATATACTGAAGTTTGTTTAATCACTTACCAATTTAAGGAAAAATGGGTTGTTTCCCACTTTTTGACTATCACAAATAAATATGCTATGAACACTTGTTTACCCTGTTTTGTGTGACCATACAGTTTTTAGTTATTTGTGATAAAAACATTGAAAAGCACGATTGCTGTGTGTACAGTAAGTACATACTTGGTTTTCTAAGAAATAGCCCAACTTTTCTACAAAAAGGCTGCACCATTTTACATTCCCACACATAATTAATAATAGATTTAGTTTCTCTACATCCTTGCCAACATTTAATGTTTTCACCATTTTTAAATTTTAGCTGTTCTGATAATTGTGTAGTAAAATCTTAGTTATTTCAATTTTCATTTCCCTCATTAATAATAATGTTGAAAATTCTTTTATGTGCTAATTTGTTGTCTGTGCATTGTGTTGGTGAAATTATCTTCAGTTTTTGTGCTTATTTTTTATTTGGATTGACAGAACTGTTCAGCATCTTGACTATAGATACATGAAGATATACAGGTGATAAAATTGTGTAGAATTAAAGAATTACACCCAGAAGAACTAGTAAAATGGGAATCAATAAGGTCAGTAGATTGTATTATTGTCAGTATCCTATTTTCAATATTATATAGGTTTGCTAAATATTTCCAGTGGGGAGAGGCTGAAGAAATATACATCAATATCTTTCTATTATCTCTAACAACAGCATATGAATTTACAGGTACCTCAATAACATTTCAATTGGAAACAGTATATTGCTCTTCTATGCCACATAGAGTTTAATATTTCTAGAAAGACCTCTGAGAAATGCCTTCACTGCTTTAATTGACAAGTTCTCTTTACATGATAGCAACTAAAATAAGCTCATAGGATATTCAATATCCCTCCACACCAATGTGTCTAAAGCAACCTGGCAACTTAGAATTCAAAATCACTTTTTGTTTCCCTAGTTTTTTCTTTTGTACTTACTGGCATATGCAGGGAAATCAGACCAGTGAAATAAAAATTCTACATGATTGTTTAGAAACCAAGTGATTAATTTTGCCTCTTGTATTTAGTAGAAAGCCACAGATAAAGGTTTTACTCTGAGGTGTTTATCTTGACTTGGTCTCTTACCTGACAGACAAAGTATGCATGAGCACACCATGAGGCTGACATCTATTTATTCTGATTTGGCATGCATACACTTACACTAGAATAAAAGGTTACATACATTATGGAAATAACACTAGAAAAGCAATTTAAAACCCTAAGGAGACTGGCAAATATCCATGCGCAGACATCAAAAATGCAAAAAGTACCTTGGAATGAAGGGGTGCAGAGACCATCAGCAACTTTCCTGGTCGTTTCTCTGAAATGTTGGGAACTGACCACAGATTTCTATCTATTGGAAAGTGAACAAGTGGCAAGGAAACAGCAGAATATGCTGAGTATATTTTACTTCTGTAGACCAATTGTGAGGGAATCTTCAAAAGAGACCAGGGGATTTCTGGAAAACTATAATTAATGCATTTAAATGTTTCCTTCTCTTCAAGCATGTCAATGTTAAGAATAAATAAAAACAAAATAAAATAAAATAATGTGACCAAAAGCAAGATAAATATTTCCATGGACCAGAATATGAATGTATCAAGAAAGGGTCAAAGCTGTGCCTGCTGGGATATAAGATTGAACACATAAAGAGAGATTCTGGGATTGATTCCCTGTATAAAAGTGTTCAAAAACACTTTAGGCATTATTGTGAATCAAAGTCTAGCTCACCCTGTGAAACCAGAGCCTGGCAGTCTACACCTATTAACAGAGTTCAACTGTTCAAGATTTGTATACAACACCTTGCCTTGGTTGGCTGGAGAAAATAAACACAACCAACAAAAGTCACATGGGTCAAGCTGAAACTAAGCTAATCCCAGTATCAGCTGGTGCCTCAGAAAGTCACTTGAAGACAACCATAAATCTAAAATTTGGATTGTGTGATCATTGAAAGATACTTCCCTCTAACCTCTTTAAGGATAATCTTGAATGAAAATTTCCAAGTAAATGGTGGAAAATCCACTCAAAATGATAGTCAACATTTAAAAAAACAATGACCTAAATTTAGTCTCAGCAAAAATGTAAACCTACATTGTTATATTAAAATACATATTTTTAAATTACCTAATTGGATAATTGTAGTACTGACATCAAGTAACATGATAAGGGGAGAAAGATATTATATGCACAAATAATAAGATCTAAATTACCAATACATACATGTGAAAGAAAATAAATAAACATATAAATAACAAATGAACAAATAAATTTATTTATTTACTCCAATAATAAATTATACTAGTATTCATAAATATAGTCATGAGAATAATAAGTCACAGTATGTGGATTGGATATGAATGAAGTCAGAATTTGTAAACAGAAAGGCACTGGAAAATTTGCTGTGAATGACACACAGAAAATTTTGGTCATTATAAAAAAGCAAAAACACAAAATTTCCATTTTCACATAGCCTTGATGATCAAAGGAACAGAAGAAAAGGAGTAGATCTCATTGTGGTAAAGAGTGGGTGCATTTATGTTTGAAATATTGAGGTTAGAATGTAGTGGGTATCCAGATTCTTGCATGTAATTGTCAGTTTCAAAAAAAGATTTGAAATCACAGAAATGAAGGTTACAGATAAGATTCTATCATAAGACAAATAGTGTCAAAGAATGGTAGGACCAAAGGCCTTCTTGGAGTCGGGAGGCGGGTAATGAGGAAAAAAGAGGAATGGTCAAGTCAAAGAACATGTAAAAAGGATCCATGGAGGAAGACAACATGGTGGGGAGGAGGAGGGTTGAATGTGGGAGGTGGGAAATGGGCAGGGCAAGGGAGAGAAATGGGGGGAAATGGAGACAACTGTAATTGAACAATAATACATTATTTTTTAAAAAGTAAATGGTATAATTCTAAAAAAAGAAAAAACCAAAGAAAACAACATTATAAAAAACCTCAATTAGCCCTGGCTGGTGTGGCTCAGTGGACTGAGCACCAGCCTTTGAACCAAAAGGTTCCCCATTCAATTCCCAGTCAGAGCACATGCCTGTGTTGCAAGCCAAGACCCCAATGGGAGAGCGCATGAGAGGCGACCACACATTGATATTTCTCTTCTTCTCTTTCTTCCTCCAGTCCCTTTTCTCTAAAAAATAAATAAATAAATAAATTTGTAAAGTCTTAATTAATCCAAGATAAATCAGAATATAAAAAAAAGGACAGATACAACAAGTGGGAAATAGCTAGCAAGATGATATCAAACACATCAATAATCACTTTATATAGGAATGGTTTCAACACAATATTTAAGAAGCAGAAATTATCAGATTAGATTTACAAAACAGAAAGTAAGACACAAATAAATGCTGTTTAATATATAGAGAGAAAAATGTTAACAACCACTATAGGTAAAGTTAATTTTTCTTAAGGATATCACTTAATAGTTACAGTTTATTCTGTTTGTCTTATACTCAGCTTTTAGTAGAATTATACAGTACACTTCAAATCCATTTTGACATCAATTGTGTATATATTTGTCTATTCTGAGCCATGCATGTTCTGTGAGGATAGTCACTTTATGCCAGTAATTCTGCCTCAACAAATGAAACATTTCCTCCAGCCAGCCAATTTCATGTTGTATTCACTTTTATGCAAATAAGAAAGTTGATGTCACAGCTTTCTCAAAAGTTATTTCTAAATATTAATTCATTGTAAGTGACCTCTTTTAAACCAGGCTACTACATTATAAAAAATAAATAAATAAAAAGTAAAACCAAAGCAATAGGCACTGATTCATGGAGGTCCAGGAATAATAATTTTAAAAGTTAGAAACACTGAAGCTGTTTTAGATGATAAAAAACTAAATGGCCACCACAACAACATGGGATGTACAGTGCAGGCAGGGCTAGGTCAAACAATGGCTGAATTTTTAAAATTAAATGTTTTAGGGTGACATTAGTTAATAAGATTATATAGTTCTCAAGTGTATGTTTCTATAATACCTGATCTGTATATTGCATTGTGCGTTCACCACCCAAAGTGAAATAATCTTACATCACCATGCATTTTGCCTCCTTCAGCCTTAACTCAGCCCAGCCCCTTTTCCTCTGGTAACCACTACACTGTTTTCTGTGTCTCTGAGTTTCAGTTTTATACCTCACATGTGAGTGAAATTATATGTTTCTTAGCTTTTTTTACTGATTTATTTCACTTAGTGTGATATTCTTAAGATTCATCTGTGTTGTCACAAATGGCGATATTTCATGTTTTTAATGGTTGAGTAGTATTCCATTATATATCTGTGCCACATCTTCTTTATCCTATCGTCTATTGAATAACACTTCCATTGTCTCCTTATCTTGGCCACTGTGAATAATGCTGTAATAAACAGGGGTTCATATATCCTTGTGAATAAATGTTTTCAAATTTTTGGGTGGACACCCAGAAGTGAGTTTGCTGGGTCATATGGTAACTTCATTCTTAATTTTTTGAAGAACCATCATGCTGTTTTCCATTGTGGCTGTACCAGTTTGCATTTCTACCAGCAGTCACCATAACCTCTTCAACACTTGTTACTTGTTTTGTTGATAATAGCTAATCTAACAGGTATAAGGTAGTATCTTATTGCAGTTTTGATTTGCATTCCCCTAATAGTTAGTAAACTTTGAGGGTTTTTTCATATATGTTAGCCATTTGTTATTACTCTTAGAAGAAGTGTCTGCTCAGGTCCTCTGGCAATTTTTAAATTGGATTATTTGTTTGCTTGAATTTGAATATGTGTAGAGCATTAGATGTTATTTGTGAAATTTCTATAGTTTGTTAATAAGTTTGGTCATATCATGTGTGACCATGTATGGAAAATGTTTTAATGTTTATGACACATGATAAAGCATATAGAATTGAATGATGTCTATAATTCATTTTAATATTCTTCAGCATTAAAAATTTAAGCTAATAAAAAACTATGATAACAAGTAGTCTATAGGAGTGAATGAATGGAAAATACAATTTGAATTTGTTGGGAATTCAGTAATTATTTAACTGAGAATTATTTCTTAATTGTTAACAAGTTGCTCATATTTAGTCTCATACGTTTTAATAAAAACAAGTGCTTTGGAACCTTCTGGGAGTGATCATATTATATGAGCCCTAAAAGGAATGCCTGAGATTATTGGAATGTTCCCATAAGTCACATAAAATTGCTTCTCATTAACCCAAGCAAATGTGTCTAGTAGTTAGAATGATTATCTTAATTTGCTGGACATATCTTGAAATTAGCACTAAAATTCTATATCCCAGGAAACAAACCACTCAGGTAGCCAAATATTCCAAAAGGCAGAAATTATATGGAAAACCTTAGCTCTTCGCAGTTCACATTAAAATGCACTTACACACACAACCTGATTTTCTTGATCACTTGCGTAAATTATAACTTCAGTCGTTTTACATATATCCACTTTATAATATAACCCAAACATTGCAAATTTATTCAAAACTCAAAATGTTTAGTGAATACTGAAGATGAAAGTATATATTTCTTAATAGTATATCACATACACTGGAATTGTAAAATATTTAACTTTAGTGTAGACTATATTAATTTTTTATTGCTTTTCATAAGAAGATTTATATGCAAATTAACATTCTAAAGCCAAATTTTAGAGAAAGTTAATTCATTTTATGAGGACAAAACTGGAGGATAAATGTATTTTATACAAAATTTAGTAATAACATACTGATTACAATATTCTTCATTATTTCATTAAGTAGATTCAAGAGTATTTCTATTTGGCAAAACATTGTTACTTAGCATTTTGCTAATTCACTATAAATACTTGCAAGCAATAAAATTAAAATAAGGCCCATGAAAACATTTTATAAGTAGAATATTATGTACATGTTAGTTATATTTCCTATTAAAAGTACAGTTAAGTCTTATTTTTTACTGAAGCAAGTCTCGATTTCCAAATAAGTTAGGATTTAGTACAGAAATGTATGCTATTTCTATTTGTGCCTTATCTCAATTATCACTATTTCATCCTGACAATCCAACTTTTCCTCTGGCACTGTATTTAAGCTTGTACAGGCATTAACTTCAATAATATAAAGTCATCCATTTTGGCTTAAAAATAATATGTTTTTATTGATTTTCCTTTTGCATTAAAAGAAAGTTATGACCATGTACATAATATGAGAGCACTAAGTATAATTAAAAAGTAACTTTTTCTTGTATTCTATGTTCTTTACTCATAAGATGTTAAAACTTGAAATAATTATTACTGTATTACCAACATAAGAATGTTATAAGCATTCAGATGCTTGTTCTTTCTAATCTGTTCTTTGGCTTTTGCTTATTTTTTCTACGTATGGAAGACAGACATTGCATGGAGTAGCAATAAAACATTATTTAAAAAATAATTCTACTAAAACTATTGCTAGCAACTTCACAGACACACCCATTTTTCACTGATTCAGATATTCACACATCTGTCTGGACCTTATAAAGGAAAGAACCTGATCATTACACACTGAGAAACTATCTTCCCAGATATATCCATTCATAGGAGGGAGTAGGCATTAAAATACTTTATTTTATTGTGATAATGATTTCTATAAAACTGGATTTAAGTGGGTATGAGGAAGTAAGTGCATTACATAATGAGGAAGTACAGACTCCATGCCATGCACCTGAGATGACCTGTCAACTCTCCCTCAGTTCATGCCTGCTGCTCGATTGTGGAAAGCATACACGATGGTGCAAGGAATACAAAACTGGTGGAAACGAATCAGTGCTATATGTCGGCAATCATTGGAGAAGATATTCTACTGGTTGACAACCTATCTGAAGGGGAGCCCTAAACACAGTGATGAAATACAACTCACTGTTTGGTGAGAGAGATCTGAGGTGTAGGTATTCCCTAGATGTTTAGTAGTAGAGAATGGCTACATTATTTAGTTAGAGGCTTAAATGAAACAAGATTATAAAAGATAGAATAAGGTTATCTGAGGAATTGATACCCAGATGAACCTATGAAATTAAGAACAAAAAAATGAAACCTTTTTTGGTCTCATGTTAATGGTCAACAGAGGTTATTCACCATATATAAGTTCCTCAAATATTTTATAAGTCATGGATAACTCATCCTGTGGTTGTCAGTCTAAGTCTTTCCTTTATCATTCCAGTACTGTGCCCAATGAATGAGATGTATATGTGAACCAGAACCACTCAATGGGGCCTCCCCCTACTCTCAAGATTGGCTAGCTGCTCCTACCATTATGGAATATCTGACATGTCAGAAGCAAAGAGAAATGTTGAAATGTTAACATTGTATAATTCTTCAGGGATATCAGCTATCCAAAAATGGACACATCAATCTCATCCAACTCCATCCATTTTGGCAGACACAGGAACCCAGCTATTCCAGAACCAGTGCTTGGAGTGGTGATTAACTCCTGAAGAACAAATAGGATGCTGATAGTATGCAGTTTACCCATATCACGATCTAAAAATTTACAGAATGGGACATTACTCAATATTGTCTCTGGCTTTTATAGTGAAGGAGCTGTGACAATTGGCTTAAAACTCCGATTTTCACTGAACAGGGCTGCTGCAGTGGAATGAAGTGCCAAAGACTTAATGCACCAAGTTGAAAACACTTTGTGGAATTGGGCTCTGTCTTCCAGAATGTAGTTTATGTACTGAATCAATGATTTGTATAGAGTTCAGTGTCCCCAGTAAAGGACACTGGTCCAGCAATCAAGGAGTGGAAGTAGAATCAATGTCTTACACAATCGGTCCCATTTATCTACTTCAGGACTTTCTACTTCTCATTTTCAGAATCATAGGATCTGTCAGTTATTAGTTCCTGCTTACTAAGGGTGAGTGGGTGGAACTGTGTTCTTGCCAGGGAATACAGTAAGGTATCCACTGAACTGCAGTCTGGGTTATTGGGGGCTTTTTTATTGATGAACTAGCAAGCAAAAAAAAAGTTACACTAATATTCCATTGTGATTATCTCAAGGGTGATGATGGGGCTACATTTATTCTAGAGGATCCAATAATTTTTCTTGAGATAATTTTCTTTCAGTTCATGCTGGTTGGTGTAGCTCAGTGGATTGTGCACAGGCCTGAGAACTAAAGGGTCACCAGTTCAATTCCCAGTTGGGGCACATGCCTGGGTTGTGGGCCATGTCCCCAGTGGGGGTGCACGAGAGGCAACCACACAATGACATTTCTCTTCCTCTCTTTCTCCTTCCCTCCACCTCTCTCTGAAAGTAAATAAATAAAATCTTTAAATTTTTGTCTCTTGGTGCTTAAATGCCCAACATTATATGAAAATAATCAGTTTTACTAACAATACCCACAAGGACGAAGGACCAAGTAGCTAAGTGTACAGACCACCATGGACTCAATATGGAATATTCCTTCAGTTAAGCAACCCATAATAGCCAAAATGATGCCCAAGCTTTTAAGAAAGCTAAAATAGATGGGACAAAAGAGAAATGGATATAAACACTGACACCTGCATTTTGCTTAGCCTTTTTATTTAAAATTTTTTGGAATACTTCAATGGATAATGACTTTGATTAACTGGATATACACTTTCTGGCAAGTGAAGACAACTTTTTTTTCCTACATAATTCAACCATACAAAAATGACACAAGAAATGGCCTTTATTAAATTATGTGCCACCAAAGATATGCTCGATCTCACCTAGTTCCTTAACTTTACACTTCAGATACTATCTTGCTCCAAAATGGACTTGGACATGGTCAGGCTAACATATCTGCAGCAACCGTTGCCACCACCACTGAGCAAGGGTCTCACACATTAAGGTGACCAATGGGTAGAAACAACTGCATCTGTCTGCTAACCAGTATGGATACACAGAACCTCTGACATGCCCAAAGCTTACGTGGTGGGCCAGATAACACATCCTGAATATACAGATTGTTAAGACCTGGCAGGCTTTAGCCAATGGAGAGTGGAGCTAAGAAGAAGAAGGGACAAAACTTATTCTCTGTGCTTACTATCATGAATATTCATGAGATACAGTACTTTTATTGGGGCTTTCTGGAGAGGCCTTGCCATCAGCTAGGATTATGAAGAACTAATATTCCTTTATTGTGTTGGCTCTTCCTATTTCCCTGTCTCATTTTCTTTTACCTTTCCTTCCGATGGCACATTTTTGTTGTTATAGCATGGAAACTTTTGCCCTAGGCTCTGTTATCTAGAAAACTTGAAATATTTAATTATTTTGTTTTTGCACACTTCTCATATTTTCTACTAATGTGAGTCTTTCAACTCACCAATTTGAATAACATTTGAAATGACAAAATTAATTAATGGTATGGACAGTGGCAAAATTTTGTGTAAAAGATTAGGACTAATTATGGACAAAACTGGGATCTGGTGAATATCTTTTCTTGATTTTTCTAGGCTCCTTATCTTGGTGGCTAACCTATTCCCAAGCTTGGTACCTAAGTTTTTATATTAAAGGAAATAGTATCCTACATTTCTGATACTACCACCATTGTAAATTTAACTCAATTTTATTCTTTAAAGGTGGTGATGATATAAGTAGGCAAAGCTAAGCCAAGATAAATCACCAGCTGGCAAATAAAGAAGAAAAATATAAGCTTTTTCTGATATCACAAGTAGAACATCCTTATAAAATCTTTCATAAGCCAAAATGGTGTAAAGCAAAAAAAAAATACCATTAACTTATTTTATTCATTTTCTATGACAAAACAGTCTATTAAACTAGTATGTATATTGATTAATTTACATGTTGCATTATTTTTTCTTTTTTAAATTTTTCAATTACAGTCAATATTATTATTATTATTATTTTAATCCTTGTCCAAATGTTTTTTTATTTTTTAAAGAGAGGAAGAGAGAGATTTCTGAAAGAGAGAGAGAGAGAGAGAGAGACATCTATCAGTTGCCTCCCACATGTGCCCCAACTGGGGACTAAACTCAAAACCTAGGTGTATGTCCTGACCAGAATGAAGCCCACAAACTTTTGGTGTATGAGATGACAGTCCAAGCAACTGAGCCACCTGGCCAGGGAAACTTTCAATATGATTTTGTATTTGTTTCAGGTGTACAGCATAGTAGATGAATATTTATATCATTTTAAAAGTGATCTCTGTAATAATTCTACTACTCACCTGGCTCCATACATGGTTACTGCAATGTCATTGACTATATTCCCTATTCTGTACTTTACACGTCCATGACTAATTTTTAACTACCAATTTGTATTCCTTAATCCATTTGTCCTTCTTTACCTAACCACCCAACACCCCGCCCATCTGGCAACCATCATTCTGTAATGTGTATCCATGACTGCTTCATTTTCTTTGTCCATTTATTTTGTTCTTTAGATTCCACATATAAATGAAATCATATGGTATTTGTCTTTCTCTGACTGACTTATTTAACATAACACCCTCTAAGAGCATACATGTTGCTATAAATTTTAAGATTTCATTCTTTAATGGCTAGTATTGCATTGTATGTACATACCACATCTTCTTTGTCCAATAATCTATTGATGGGCACTTGGGTTGCTTCCATATCTTGGCTATTGTAACTAATGCATCATATCTTCTCAAATTAATGCCTTGCATTTATTCACATAAATACCCAGAAGTAGAATTCCTAGATCATAAGTTAGTTGTATTTTTAATTTTTTGAGGAACTTTCATATTACTTTCCAAAATGGATACACCAATTTACAATCCTAACAACAGTGTACAAGGGTTCTCTTTACCTCACATCCTTGCCAGCACTTGTTGTTTGTTGATTATTTTATGTCAGCCATTTTGACAGGTATGAGGTGATATCTCATTGTGGTTTTAATTTGCATTTTTCTGATGAGTAGTGACATTGAACATCTTTTCATGTCTATTGGCATTTGTATGTTCTCTTTGGAAAAGTGTCTATTTAGGTACTTTACCTGTATTTTAATTGGATTTTCTTTTTGGTGTCAAGTTGTATACCATTTTAATACATTTTGTATATTAATCTCTTATCAAATGTATCATTGTTGAGCATCTTCTCCCGATCCATAGGTTGTCTCTTTTCATTGTGTTGAGTGTTACCTTTGCTATACCAAATGTATGTAGTGTGCTGTAGTCCTATTTGTTTATTCTTTGTTTCATTTCCCTTGCCCAAGGAGATATATGATAAACAGCATTAATAGTAACACTGTCAAGTAGTTTATTACCTATGTTTTCTTTTAGAAAATTTATAGTTTCAGGTGTTACATTTAGAAGTAGAATGAGTCATTCTAAATTTTATACGGAACTACAGAAGACCCCAAATGGCCACAGCAATCTTGAAAAAGAACAAAGTTGGGAGTATCACATTATTAATATCAAACTATACTACAAGGTCACAATAATAAAAATGATGTGGAACTAGCATACAAACAGACACATAGATCAGTGGAACAGAACGGACAACCCAGAAGCTAACCCACAGCTACACAGTGGATTAGTCTATGACAGAGGAGCCAAAAATATACAATGGGGTAAAACAGTCTATACAATAAATCATGATGGGAAAACTTGACACATACATGCAAAAGTGAAAATAGACCATATTTTTACACCATAAACAAAAATAAACTCAAATTGAATTACCATTAATTTATATACAATTTTTGAGAGCTTTCAGACCAAAAAACAAGACCCAAAACAGTCCTGAGAAAGCAGCTTAGCGGTGCCACCCTCACTGCTCCAGGTGTGTGCTGCCTCTACCACGGCTCCCTACAAACACTCAATGCTAATTTTAATTGTGCCTTTTTATCATAAAAGTGAAAATCTTCTTCAGAATTTTTTTGTCAGCAAAACAGCAACTAACATTGGGTCTTTTGTAAAAGTGAAGTGGCAACGTAAACTTTTGAAAAGCAGAGGCTACAGTATTTATGGGTCTTTACATTGCTTCTTTTTGGACAATATGTTCATTGTACATCCTATTAAATACATGGTATTGGAACTAGAATCCAAAAATTATTCTGCGTTTATTGGCATTTTATATGCTGGAATAGAATAATAGGTCTCTTATTTGAAATGAGAAACCAACCTAGAGCTACCAATTTCCATGACTTTTTCCTACTTAAGCTACTCTCTGTTCAAATTCACCAATGCTAAGGTTTTAATCCATGGTGAAATGAAGCCATTCATGCAAGGCTGATAAATATTTCTTGTTGCCATCAAAGTTTCTCAAAATGTCTCTCCAACCAGTCATCTCCTGCCAGCATCACAAGAGTTCATTCAGTTAATAAAATTCCTAGGGCAACTCTCCTGAATTCCCCTTTGGTTTAAGCCTACATCCCTTTTCCCTGGTATCAGGCTGTTATGTGAGGGTAAAAAAAATCCTTATGAAATAAAGTGTCATGCAATGGGGTTTACAGGAACAAAAAAGGCAGCTGTATTTTATCAGGCAGAGGCATAACCCCCAGGCGACACTTCAAGTGTTTATTATGAATAAAATCAACCTTTGTTTTGTAATATGTTTGTCCCTCTAAAAACTTGAAAATCTTTGTAAGGAGTGACTTATTGGCGTTCAATTCGCATGACATTGATAGATGCTGTGAGAGTAAGTAGGATCACTTTTGCAGCAGAATTTAAAGACCAGTCTTGTGTTACTTAGAAGCACAGGCAGACAGAATAGCTGCATCTGAGAGCTAGCTGCTTCAACTTTCACTGTTTTCTGCATTTGATTCTAATCCTCTAGAGCGGGAATTAACAGTTGTACTGACTGCAAGACAGTCCAGGGATGCGGACAGAAACACAGCTCCATTGCAGGACTTGAACAACATTCCTCCTCACTGTCACTTACCAACCTCTTAGTTATCCTCAAAACTCGGTTTACAGACCCTCTCCACCCCAGCTTCTGCCATCATTTTGAAAGACCTTGCTATTTAAATGGGTATTTTCTAGTTCGTATAAATACTGTTCATTTTAACATGATTTCATCTATGCATAACTGTGATGGCATACCAAGACATCTTTCTCAAGAATACCTATACCACCTCGGAAATCTTCAACATTATGATTTAATTTTTATTTTCTGATATTGAAGCCATCTATTCCCTCATTTCTGCACTAGTTTTGTTTCCTTTTTAAAAATTGTCCATTGCCTTTATTCAATCTTTAGTCCTTTTTAGTTCATTGTTTTATTCCATAGACTAGCAGTTTCTTTTGTTTTGTCTCTGCAGATTGGCTATTGCGTTTAGTAAAACACATAATGAAGTATTAAACTTGCTGTAAGTAGGAGTAATTGAAATTTAATGTCATGTGTTTGCAGGGATATGCAAATAAGAACTTTGCTTCAGTATTATCAATAAAACTTGGTCAACATAGTTAATTATTTCACTTACATCCAAACACAATCTTGAAAGGTAAATGGCTGATTAGTGCATAACTGTAAAGTTCCTTTTTATTTTTAGATACTTGAATTTTAATTTAACCTGTGTGATTTTTCATTGATTTTGAGTATATCAAGAGCCCAGAAAAGATAAGATTCACTGCCCAGATCAGTTCTAGCAACTCCTTTATCTTGCCCTATCTGCTGTTCACTGTAAATGTACAAGTTTTACATATTTAAATCAGTACAAATGCTCTCTGCTCAATAGCCACTAAAATCTGAAAATACAACTCCTTATCCATCTGTGTTCTAATAAGTGCCTTTTCCTGTTTCTATTAGTTACTATTCCTAACTGTGGGGGCGACTTTGCCAGCAAGTCCCCCCACCCACCATGAATGAAAGTAACACTACCAAGACATGACCTGCTTGGAGAGGAGAAGTGGCCAAATTCTCAGAGAAGAAAAGCCAAGAGCCCCTTCCTCAATAGCTTTTATTGGGTTGCAATACACAGGAATACAAGCAGCAAGGATCAAACAGTAGATAACATTTCAAAGAAATCGGAGGAAAACTCAGTCAGTGTCTTTCAGGAAAGGGGGTTACAGAAACTTTGGGAGACATACTCATTTCCTGCTCGGACCCTTAGCATATGAATGAAAACACTCTTAGCAAAGTAGGCTTCACAGGACTTTTAGGAATTCTTTCTTATGCCCGATCACCCCGGATCACTCTAACTGGACAAGAGGCTGCGCTACCTCCCCCATCACAGGTTTTCAGGTTTTAGTGGATTAAAGCCAGGAAGCACTTCTCCCAGAGGACATGGGGACGCGGGCTATGTCAGCATAGCTTGGGGGCAAGGGTCCATCACTCCTTCTTTGTTGCAGTCCCCCAAGTCCTTCCATGATAGCCTCCCAAGTGATCCCAAGTGGTCATGTCTGGCTCAGGTTGCCCTCTCCCGAGGGGTCTTACCCACCTCTGACTAACCAACCATGCATTGGGCACAGGGGGAGTAAGCAGAGGCAGCGTTTGCTACCAGAGACAAGCTTTGTCTCTGTGTGGCTCACATTCTGGAAGTTGCTCACTCATCCTTAGCCATAGAAGGCAGTTACAATTTCTGAAACCAGGCAGAGAGGTTTCTAACACCTAACTTTACCACTTTCTTCAAAACCAAAAATGTCAGGTTCTAAACCCCTAATTACCTACAAAAATTTCAAATGGGTTTTTACCATTTTACTTCTTCCCTCCCTCTTCAGTCCAGATGTAATAATCTCTTCATGAGAAGCGATCTACCAGTCTCTGCCTTTTCAGGGAGGAGAGTGGTTGAGTAATTTGTATGCATCTACTTCCTGACTATTTAACACTTAATAGCATAACCACAGATGCTATAACTGATTTCAATTCCAAGGGAGAAAGCCTGACTAAACTTTAACTCATAAACCCAAGTTTTCCCCAGAGAAGGCAATGCACTTTGATTGGGAGTTTTGCACAGGTCACATGTCACCTCCTAAAGCAAAATTAATGCTGTTGCCAGAAGAAAGAAAAAGGAGACTGAGTCATAATTAGAAAAAAAACTTTCCTTACACCAGTTTGAAGGGAATTCTCAATGTGTTATTTTATGTACTTGTATGGTTTATATTTTACATTTACACTCATATCACTAACCAAATTCATATAGGAGAAGATATGTCTGAAACCAATAGTCTGTATGTCATTTCATTAGCCCTTTTCTAGCTTGATTACAGATAATACTACTTTAGTTATTTAGTTTTGCTCCTCTGTCTCCACTCCTTTTACAGGTTGTTTTCCCTCACAATATTAAAAAAAAGTACAGCATCGGTAATATCTTTAAAAAAATAGTTCTAATTTTAGCGATGCTATATATATATATATATACAACTCAAAGTGATCTTATGTCACAGAGAAGTTTTTGAAATTCCTCCTCTTCTACGTAACTTGTTGTCCCCCCTCGATATGAGGCACAATTGACTCACCCTCACTTCCCCAGTGAGACTGCTCTCACCGATACCACTAAGTATGAAGTTAAAACTCTGGACTACTCCCTATGTTAAAATTATTAGAAGCATAGGCCTTGGAGTTGTAGTAGTGACTATGAAACTTGGGAAAAGAGACTTGACTTCCTTGAGTTTTTAATTCTTTATTAATAAAGCAGTGATAACAGTAACAGGTACCTTGCCATTCCTGACTTTTGAACTTTATTTTAACATTGTAGTCAATCCAAGAGACTGGCATTCCAACCAGAACTGTTTGCCATTTGACTTTGCAACAGTGATTCCCAGACTTTTTTATGGACTTGTGATAATTTAAGAAATCATTCTGGGGACTACCATATGGTTGCCAACTTTCAATTTTGAAAAGTATGAGCATTTTTAAGATTATTTCTCATGTTATATTACTGATGCTTAATTTGAAACTATTTAACTGAAATAAGGGCCGGCCATATATAATTGAAGTGTCTTTTATATTGAATAAATTTAGCTTTCATAATCTGCTCAGTGATTAATTTAGTTTTATGAGTAAATTATTACATATAGATACACATGTCTGGGTTTTGCACGGGTTTGTAAACAGCCTGTGTTTTTCCACCTGTGTGCCTGAGCTAACATTGTTCCCTCAGCCTAGATTAGTACACTCCTGGTCTGTTCAATTTGTCTTGTTTTTGCTTAAGGACCATAAAAATCTTTGTGAAGCTGTTCCTAAATGTCGTCTTTTCACCTTTTTTTTCTTGCCCACAATCAGAATAAAAAATAAAATAAAATCTAAATCCAGAAAAATCTCTCACTAAATAATTTCCACATTTGCAATGAAGACAACTGAGTGCCTGAGAAGGGAATCGACTTCACACATAGTAAGAATAGTAAAGATTTGCCTAATGATTAGTGTTTTGCTGTCTCTGGTATTCCATTTCCAGGCTTAGAAAGGACAGGTAGATATCATGTCCAAGATCACCCAGGTACTAAGTAGCAGGTCATGGATTCAATCCCTCACTAAGTTAGACCTTATTCACTTAACTACTACTACACAATTTACAAAGATGAGGATTTGCTTAATAGACTTAAGCAGTACATTTAAGAAGAGATGAGAGGATTCCATTGGCCATGTGTATAATCATAGATTCTTCTCTTTGCTTATGAAGTTTGATATAAATAGATATTTGAAAAATGGGGGATGTTATAAAGTGTTAAGGTGGTGTCATCTGATATGACATTCTGGTCTATACAGCATGCATCTACATGCTTCTCTGAAAGGAGGAAGAGCCATGCACAAGGACATGGGTCAGCACACCAGACTTCAAGGGAGGACTGTTCAGGAGGAGGTCTGTATTGTAGGGGGCACTTTCAGCTGTCCCTGAGATAACTACCTGTAGCATAATCCTACTGAGTCTGCCACTCTATCATCAAAATAAAAATGTCTAAATCCTTCAGATACACTTCAAAATTCTTGCCAGTAGTTCCATAGTATATTTGTAGGCTGAAAGAATTATGCGTATTTTTAACTTGGAAATATGAAAATCGTTTTTTCTTTATCAACCGTGAAGACTATCATTCAATTGGCACTAATCTCCATTTGGGGCAGGCAAGGGTTTTGAGCTGGTGCCTTGTCTGATTTAGAAAACAAATGAATTGAATCACTTTATCCTCTGTTGGTACAAGATGGAGGAGGCTTTTCCCACTCTTGCCTGTAGCGTATTTATGTGCCAGAGATGGAGAAGCAAATAACTGGTTATAAAGGATAGAGGCTCCTGAATAAATACAGCATACCCTTGTCTCCAAACCAGAAACTTGCTCCTTACAGCTCCACAGCCTGAGGCCTTGCATTAAACTAACAAAGTCTTGACAGGAGACAATGATATTCTGAGAAAAGATAGAATATAACCTAAAAGAGCAGGGGCCTTTTATAGCATTAGAAGAGAAGATCAAGTTAGATCTGCCCATTTTTTTACAGTTATCCTTTCCTGAGTTTTTACTTTATGGAATCTTACTATGTAGAACAAACACAAATATTAGAGCTACTCTGCCTCAAAGTGGTGGGTTTCCATAACTCTGTCCTTCACTTCCCTTGTTATCTCCTCAGTTCATTGTGAAACTGTTCAGATTTGTTGAGCACAGTGTAACAATATTTAGGCTAGAAAGAGAAATTTAACCTTGAATATTGGATTGAGACCTTTTGTTTGGCAGCTAAGTGATATGTTAGAAAAAGCCTAGTCCATTCCTAAATATCGTGGTTACATAGCTTTATAGACATCATGGAGCTCCAAGTGACAGGAGAGTGTTCCCCTGTCTACTTCAAGATGGAAGAATTGAAATTCTCTGGATTCCTAGCTCTCAGCAGCAGAGATCACTTAATATAACAAGTTACACAGAAGGGTCTGAGTTGTGAGAGGGTACTGTCTGGATGTGCTAGTTACCTTCTTCATATGTAGAATCAAGTCACATGTCCTTGGAAAACAACTTTTCAGGCATCTTCTTCTTAAAGAGAAGAATCACAAATAATACTTTTCCACTTACTTCTATATTAGTGGGTCATGTCCCATGCTTTGGTAGTCTTTAATTTAAATGAAGATGTTCACTGTTCACAGGTGCGTTTGAGGCAGATGTAGTCTCCTGCATCACTGCCCTAAAAAAGCCAGTCTCTGGTATAAGGTGAGGATCACTGAAATAGACCCTTGTCTTACATATATTCCCTTGATGCCATGTCATACTGCCTGAATACATGATATATAAGAATATTCTTTCAATTTATAACATTTTGATATACATTGTTCTAATCTTTTTGGGGGGCATCAGGAAATTTACGTTAGGACATAATCTCCCTGGCTTTCATGGAAATAAAAAACAAAGAAACAAAAAGTTCTCTTGCATTTTGGATATGTTGGTTTAGTGGTGAAGTCTTTAAAAGACATTTTACCAAGGGCTCTCTATAGCCTTTTATTTTCAGCTATAACAAACACAAGAGAATGAAACCCAGCTGTAATTATGAATTGCAGACCAAAGGAAAACACTCTTTGCTTCTTCAAAAGTGCAAGGCAATGAAGAATAAAAGAACCTTTCTAACACTGGGACAGCAAATAAAAGCCAGATTCATTAAAAGTTAATGATGTGGGATGGAGATAATGAGGAGTAGAAGTGGAATTCATAGAGACATATTATCCTTCTGATGTATGACAAAATTTAATGCATAATCAACATTATTTGACAGTTCCAGCATTAATTTTTATCACAATGCCTTTTAAACTCAAAACCCATTAAAGATTCATGATCCCCAAGCCATGTGTTCTCTACAGTTAGGAACAAATCACATCATGTGGGTAAACTGCTTTCTAATGGAAACAGTTGCTATTTTCCATTGTAATAAAGACAGCACTGTTTCTGCATAACATCATTCATTTTTATTTATAAGCACTGAATGAATGACAGTGACTTGGTGTGTCACTGGATAAACAAGAAAAGAATATAACCAATGTGAAGAGACTACCCCAAAATATGGAAAACACTGCATACCATGCTATATTAACTAAATTTAGTTAGATCAGTCTCTCAGGAAGGGGTTATTCATGGTTTCAAGGTGGTAATCCTCAAAGTTCAACCCATGTGTTATGCTGGCTTGTGCTCTTTCTACCACACCCTGTTCTATTTGCCTCTAAGAGTGTAGAGTATAATTTGAAGCGTGATAGCTGGAAAATAAATTGACAATTTACCTTCTCCTGTGTCAAAGAGCCAACTTGCTCTGTCCATATAATATCCTCAATTTTTAATGTACTGTGATGCACTTCCTATTATTCCTGATTCAGCAATGTTACATACTAAGGCAATATGAAGTTAGCAAGGCAGCGTCGTACCCTATAATAAATACTGAGCTGAGTGTTAGAAGATCAGTGTTCTAGTTCTATGTCTGAAAGTAATTGCCTTGAGACCTAACTCTGATCTCTAGAAATGGGCAGGCTGGCCTAGAACATCTTCAAGCACATGCTCACACAAATATTCAAAGGACAAGCAAGTATCCTTTCCACTGATACTTACTGAATTTTAGACTTGTAAAACAACATATTTAAATAGGAAGTCATATAATAAAATTGAATAAGGAAGGGTATGAAAAGTGAATTTCCAGGAAAAAAAAGATTCCTATAAACTACTCCTCCTGTATCACATAACTATCCTAAAAATGACATGGAAGTCATGGAAGTCAGCCTGTAATGAATAGATTGGGTACCATATTTGAAATCTGCTGCTTAGGCCTAAATGACTTGCAGTTTTAAGTCTATACATAAAGTTAGAACATATTTATTAATTACACAATTATTTCATTTACTATGATACATAGTTTGCTCATTGCCTGTCTATTAATATTTATAATTTTCAACACTTCACCCTAAATCTCCACAAATCTCCATATAAATGAAAAGAGGGATATAACTTTAGTGTTATCACTTTACAGAATGGTTACATGCCCCCCAAATTTGCAAATGTTGGGAGATTTAAGTTACCACTGGACTAGAAACTTTAGTCCAATTCACTCTCTCCTTGACCTTGACCACTTTTCTTTAAAAAGTGCTCCTGAAAACTTCTTTCATAGAAAGCACTTATTCTGAGACATATTCAGCAGGATAATATGTGTTTTTTAAATTCTAGTGCTAAGAAGTGCTTATTTTTATTTATTCACAAAGCCAGATATCATACTTTACTTGTTTATTTGTTTATGATTTTTCTATGCAACTAAAATATGAAGCTCATGAGGGTGAAGGTTTTTATTAATCCATTTATTTTTGCCTATTTCTCTGTCTCTGGAAACCAAGTTCTTTATGTGTATTGAATGAATGAATGAATGAATACCATTTGACCTAATTCTTATAATAAATAATCCTAATTGGTAACATCAATTCAGGAAGCTGGCATGAAAGCTTTCTTTATGGAACTCAACAACTTCATAACAGTATTTTTATGAACTTATTTATTATTCAACAGATATTCATTCACTATCTTTTATGTGCAAGTCAAAGGAGATAAGAATTATAGTGAATCATCAATCTCTTTAAAGGCAACATGAAGAGATTAAATTAGGTTACATATAAAATATTTTTCTCACATAACATTGTGACATTATCTTTTCCCTAGTTTACACAAACATTTGTGACAATAATTCTGAAAACTATGGGAATAAATATATATGATTTCTCTAGTAGCTGATATAACATTCAATTGTGGTAACTATAGATGAGAACACAGTTACAAAAACTCTGCCTTCTGTTTAGTCTGAGAATTAGGTAGCTTGTGATATCCATCTGACATTCTTGATTCATGAGCATATCACAAGAGATCACATACAGGCCAGATGCCTACTTTTAAGAAGTTAAGTAAGATAACATAACATGGGCAAAGCAAGAGGTCCTGAATCCTCTGTGACTTATATTTATGAAGTGACATATATAATATGAATCTGTTACACTGGTCTGATTTGGGTATAATTTAATAAACAAAAAATCATAAATTTCACAATAGTTTTCTTGAGAAAAAGAATATAAGAAACTTGTAGCTTTGGTCATTGATTTTTTCCAAGTGAAAAGTATGAATAACTGCCTCTCCCCCAAAATACCTGCACTGGGCAGAGTTAAACAGGCTAAGGATATTGGCCATAGAGAAAAAAGATTAAATTAAACTCTGATGAAACAAAATACGGGGAAGTTTTTTTAAAGCATTTGTGTGAGCTAGTAGAAAAGTAGTAGAGGATATTGGGGAGAATGGTCAACATAATGAGGCCATGTGTATTTGCTAATTGGGGTTCCCCAAAATTAGACTTCTACTACCCCAGATAGATTGAGAGATCTGGGCTCCATTTTTCTTGATGACTACATTTCAGAGGGTCAGCTTTCACATCTTGACAAATACGTCCTTGGGTTGTAAGACTGACAAGAAGCTGGGAGAATATTTATGTGTTAATTGAGTGGAGAAATACTCTTAAATTATAAGCTTTCTAAAATAAATGCTCTACAAAAATGGAGGTCAGAGAGAAGCCTGTGATCAGGAGGAAATCTGCCTAGAGAGAAATGTTATGCACATGTTGGTTAAAGAAAATAAAAATATAAACTTATGCAGATTGATTTTTCTGAAGCTTAGAAATGTGCTTTCTCATATCTATCCATTAGTTACTGATAAAACAAGAATTGAAATGAATTGTATGCCCACTACCCAAAGTCAAGCCTCCCACCATCATGAATTTGACCTCCTTTACCTCCTTGTCTTTGATAATCAGCATACTGTTGTCTGTGTGTATGAGTTTTTATTTGTTTATTTTTCTTGTTTATTTACTTGTTTTTTGTTTTATATCCCACATGTGAGTGGAAGCATATAATTCTTGACTTTTTCTACCAGACTCATTTCACTTAGCATGATATTCTTAAGATTCATCCATGTTGTCACAAATGGCAATATTTCAACTTTATAAAAGTATTTCATTTATTTATTTTTAGAGAGAAGGTAAGAGAGGGAGAACAAGAGGGATAGAAACACAAATGTGTGGTTGCCTCTTGGGTGTGCCCCCTGTGGGGACCTGGCCTGTAAGCCAGGCATGTACCCTGACTGGGAATGGAACTGGAGACCCTTTCGTTCATAAGCCAGCACTCCAAGCATTGAGACACATGAGCCAGGGCTTGTATATATCTCATCTTTTTCAGGTGAGTAGTATTCCACTGTATATATGTAGCACATCTTCTTTATTCTGTCATCTATCAAATAATGCTTCTGTGGTTTCCCAGTGAATAATGCTGCAATGAACATAAGAGTGCTTATACATTTGTGAATAAATGTTTTCAAGTTTGAGGGGTAGATGTCAAAAAGAGGGTTTGCTGGGTCACATGGTAACTTTATTCTTAATTTTTTGAGGAACCTTCATATATTTATTCCCACCAGAGGTGAATAAGATTTTTTCCCTGCAATCTCTTCAACACTTGTTATCACTTGTATTGCTGATAATAGCCATTGTAGCAGGTGCGAGGCCATATCTCATTGCAGTTTGATTTGCATTTCCCTAATAACTAGTAAAGTTGAACATCTTTTCTTGTATCTGTTGGACATTTGTATGTCTGCTTGGGAGAAGTGTCTGTTCAGGGTTTCTGCCCATTTTTTTTAAATTAGATTGTTTGGTGTTGAGTTGTATGAATGTTTTATACATTTTGGATATTAACCTCTTGTTTGGAGCCGTTTTCAAATATGTTCTCACATTCAGTTGGTTTACTTTTTGTTTTTTTTGGATGTTTCTTTTGCTATGTAGGAGCTTCTCCACTGGTATAATCTCATTCACTTATTTTTCAGGCCTATAATGAGGCTTTTTAAAGTATTTTTATAGGTTATGTTATTGTAATTGTCCCATTTTTCTCCTTTAATCCAATTCTGCCCAATACCCCCATTCCCTCCAGCATTCCTCCCCCTTAGTAATTTCCACGGGTCATCCATATGAGTTCTGTGGCTTCTCCATTCCCTACACTAATTTTAAGTTCTCCCTGTCTATTTTGTACCTACCATTTATGCTTCTTATTCCCTGTACTTTTTTCACTACTCCCCACCTCCACTTCCCTGCTGATAACCCTTTATGTGATCTCCATTTCTATGAGTCTGTTCCTGTTTTAGTTGTTTGATTTTGTTTTTTTTTTATTTTTTATTTTGTTTGTTTTATGTTCAGCTATTGATAGTTGTGAGTTTGTTGTCATTTTACTGTTCATAGTTTTGATCTTTTTTTTTTTGGATAAATCCCTTTAACATTTCATATAATAAGGAGTTGGTGATGATGAACTCCTTTTACTTGACCTTATCTGGGAAGAACTTTATCTGCCCTTTCATTCTAAATGATAACTTTGCTGGTTAGAGTAATCTTGGTTGTAGGTTCTTACTTTTTCTCATTTTGAGAACTTCTTGCCAGCCCATTCTTGCCTGGAAGGTTTCTGTTGAGAAATCAGCTGATAGTCTGATGGGAACTCCTTTGTAGTTCCTGTCTCGTTTTCCTTTGCTGCTTTGAAGATTCTCTCCTTATTTTTAATCTTGGGTAATTTACTTATTATGTGTTTGGTGTGGTCCTCTTTGGGTCCAACTTCTTTGGGACTCTGTGCTTCCTAGGCTTGTATGTCATGAGTCTTCTGGAAAACATGGTGTGGGTAGGTATGCTGTGCTTCCTTATGCAACCAAAGAAGGTTAACAACAAATTAAAAAAAAAAAACAGGACTGTCAGAAAATCAAACTGTATGGAAATCTGAAAACCAAGGAGTTAAAGAGGAAACATTTATCCAGACTAGTAGGAGGGATGGAGTCAAGCAGCCAAACAGGAGAGGACACGTTGTAAGGCTGCAGTTGGTGGACTGTGCAGACGATGCAGCAGCTGATGGACCAGGTGGTCCCATATTTATGTGCAGATAAATGGGGAGGAACAACTAGGGAGTGAGATAGATCATGCAACTCAGGGTTCCAGTGCTGAGCAAATAAAGCCTCAAAACCTCTGGCTGTAAAAATCATTCACTGATTTTTGTCTTACTTCCCTTGCCTTTGGGGTCAAATTTATAAAATTCTAAAACCATGGTCCATAAGTTTAGTACCTAGGTTGCCTGCTACGTAATTTAAAGTAATAACATATCATAGAATTAGAATTGTACACTTCAACCTATATAATTGCTACTGTGCTGTAGCACACTGGTGTGCCACAAAAAAAAATTAAAACATGCAATAATACCTAACTCTTTAGTCAGGGGCACTAAAACTTCTTTTTTCCTTAGACTGTCAAATTACAACAGCCAATACTACAATAACCTTCTATATGAATAAATCAAAATGATATCTGTTTTTGTTAAATCAGCTAAAAATATATTTTTGGTGTGCCACAGCATTTTTAGGAATGTCATGAGATTTTTAAAAGTTGAAAATCACTGAAATGGAGGTATCTTTGCCTTCTCATGTCTACTCGTAAACTGGGACCCTTTCTTGCTGTTATTCTCTTTTAGCACCAATCAGTCATTCTTAGGTTTTTTCACTGCAGAGTATATCACACTTCACAATACACAGGATTTTAGAGTCCCAGAAGGTTGCACTCCTTTTCCTTCCTGTAGTTCAGAATCAACTGATCAACAACACAGAAGTCACAGGAAAAGAGGACATATTATTACATTTGTTACTGATAAACTGTCTGTCACCTTGGTCCTGCTGTCAACATGGCAAGGCTTTTGCTCTTAGACCAGTTACTGCTCTTCTGGGTGTCATTCTACAACAATGATGGTGAATATAGACTTCATCCCAGCAAGGTTCTGAAACTGGTTAAGAAAGTGTATTAAACTGAACAAACTGCTAATGCACTCTTTCTCATGGATAAAAATTTACTTCTTGGTCTATTCCCCAACCTTAATTATATCAAGTTATGCCATCCAAAACAGTTTATATAATGACTTGTAAACAGATTAAAAAGCAGCACTAACAATCAACATAATGGATAGAAGCCTCAATATTTAATATAATCAATGTCAAGTATCATATTCTTACTGAGATTAAAGTCAAAATGTTAAATTTTATTGAAATTAAAGTTCAAAGAATTAAAATTCGAGGAAGTTAAATTTGAAATTTTGCCTTCCCTATTTAGTATTCACCTCTGCTTCATCCAGAACAGTCTCATTCCATCCCTGGGTGGATGTGGTGTTTCTTCAGCAGCTTCAACCTGGGCAACTCTTTCACATCACAAGTGTACTTCTTGTAGGTCTTCAGGTGTTGAAATTGTCTTTCACATGCTCTTCTGTTAAAGAGTTGGAAGCTATCAGACAGCACTAGAAATCATAGCTGATGCTAATACTTAGCCCAGACAAGGCTGATTCAAGGCAATTGATGTTCTCGGAATAAGTTCAGTTTTTGATTCCTTAGAGATCCAGGATAATGATGCCAGAATCTAGGGCATAAGACTCAGTGATACTAAATATTAAAATGTTCTTGGTTTCAAACATCAAATGCTAGTCAATTTATGAGAGTATTGGTTTATGCCAAGTTAGGTGCTATAAGAGATAAACATCATAAGTTTTGAGGCTTAACAGAATAGTAGTTTATGTCATGCTTAAGTAAAGTGGTATGGATGAGAGAGGGAGGCACCCTAAGGAGTGCTGTAGGGATAGCTTGTGGACTTCATGGCCAGGCTCCAAGAATATGATATCCAACTGGCCAGAGGGAAAAGACAGAGAACTGAAGGTCAGGAAGGAAGTTTTGATGGACCAGGCCTGGAAATGGCATATATAATTATTGCCCATATTTCATGGCTAAAGTACTATAAAAGATGATTGAAAATTTGCAAGGTTACTTGTCTTAAGGAGAAAAAAAATATTTCCTCTACAGTGAGTCAGTTTATACCAAAGAGACCTATAAGCTTAAACTTTAGTAGGACATATCTTTCATCTGAAAGTTAATTATGACAATATGATTTACCATGTTTAAGGATGTAGGGGGGAGGGAAATCCATTTAAGTACATTGTCTCCTATTTCAGAGAGTGACATTGTAATATTTCTGCAAAATTTAGAAATTTGCAAGAATACCAGCTTAAAATACTAGGTCTTACTGGTGTCATTTAAAAAGTGTTTTTTTTCTGTTCAAGTTATTATATTCAAATTTCCATTTCTTTAGGGAACCACAATTTTGTGTGTGTGCTCTGATGCTGCCTTGATAACTATTGAATATGAGCTTTTCCTAACAACATAACTCCCAGATTTTTCTTTGAGTAGTCATTTTCCTGTGCTGCAGTTGTTCTTACCACTACCCTTCCAGTGAAATTTCTTTTGCCTATGAAATATGCTTCTTGAAGAAGAAGCCCACTCATTCATATATATGTTTTTCTTAGAGTGTGACTATCAACAGATATAAGAACTGGAGTTCCTAGTGATGCTCCAGAAGTGTATGTTCTTACTGGCCTGTGTGGGTTCTAACTTGAACCACTATTCTCTTGGAAACACTACTCTTTCTGAGATGTCAAGTGTCCCTGAACATAAATATGCATATTTGCTACATTTTAAATATAGAATGGGCAAAAGTGGGTTTACAGCTGTAATACAAATAAAATTAATAAAAATAATGCAAGAATAAACTATGTTTCATGTACTCAACAACTATAAACCTACTTTTGCCCTCCCCCATATTCTTACTAAATTGATGCACTATTTCACCAATGTTCTCTCTTGCCATGATAGTCCACTACCCCTTTCAAGAAAATGACTTGGTATTCAACTACTTTAATATACTTAAATTAATACATATTATTCCACCACATTTGTAGCTTGCAGTATATTCCAGAAGTGAGCTATTATTCCCCTTTGCATCCTTTGGTTTCTGAATAAAACATAATTTTTGTTCGCTAACATATACCTTAGATTTTTGCCTTAGGGTCTTTTAGACAATAAGAAATATGGAATTGAAAAGTCCTAGGCTTACCAAAATCAAGGAGTGAATGAAAAAAAAAATCCCATCTCTTTTCACCTTTTCATTTGAATAATCCCAACTAGGGAATTGTCCTAACAGACCAATCTGGACCTGATGTTGGTGTGAGACAGGTGCAACGCATCCTGAAGCAGGTAATAATTTCTTGTTTTTAATACTTCAAGAGAAATGAAATATCCAGAGTTTATTTTATAAAAGTATATTTGAATATTACCAACAACACTTTGAATATTTTCTATAAACATTTCTGGTTTGCCTCTCAAATGTGTCCAGATTATCTAAATACTGCTAGGTATTTGTGGTAAATTTAAATCAAAATACCAAGTCATCCTGCAAATTGAAGTTCAAAAGTTCAAAGTCTTATCCCACCTATTCTTATTATAGAATCCTTTATGTACCGTTAATATCATTATGGATTTTTGTTTATCATATTGATTAAGCATATGGTAAACAGTAAGTTCTACCTTGTGGAGCTTTAGTCTGGAGGAAAGTGGAGCAGGTTGTAATCAGAGTCATATTTTTAATTATCATATGACCTAATTAATTATATTTTCTTATTAAATGCAAGGTGTATCCATTGGTATCATTGGTGAAGTCTTCATTAGACATGCAGACATAATGAGCATGTTCATTTTGTTGTCTGTCTGAATAATAAACACACATCTAGCAGAGCATTTATAATAAGTTACTGTATTTGTCAATGTTCATTTCTTTTTCTGGCGCCTTTGCTATTGATATTAAAATATCTAAAAGCTATCACTAGATGAGTTTATTAACTAACATTAACAAAAGCAATATAGCACAAACACATGTTGATTCAATAATTATTATATAAAAGTATATAGTACATTAATGTTCCAAATTTTATATAATATTGTTGTGTAATTATTTTATGAAAGTGTATATGTAAAATATCCATCCATATAATATGAAAAATAGAAACATTTACTAAAAGAAGATAAAAGATACAAATAACATTGTACATAGGACAATGATACTTCAGTCTCCTTCAAATTGGGTACCTTGGGACCTCACAGTTTTCCTAATCATTGTATTTCCCTGAATGTCATCAATGGTCTAAAATCTCTTCTATTTCAAAGGTGATTTTGGTTTTGGGAAAATCCAGAAGTCTCAGGGTGCCAAACCTGGGCTATAGCAGGGCTGAGTCACATGAGTAATTTGATGTTTCACCAAAAAAATTCTGCACAAGACTTGATGCATGAGCAGGTGCATTTCTTGATGAAGCTGCCAATCACTAGTTGCCTATAGCTGTGGCTGTTTTCATTGTATTACATCACTCAACTAATGAAGAATGTTGAAATAGAGACTCCTCATTAATTGTTTGGCCTGGAGGAATGTGCTCATGTTGAACTACACCTTTCCAATCAAAAAAACATTTGACCTTGCTGCAACTTTGCCATGCCTTTTTTTGAGTGAGTAAAATCAAGTGAATTCCACTAGGACTAGTCCTTCATCTCCAGATCATAGCCATAGGCTCAATATTCATCTACAATTATAACCCTATGAGGAAATCTGGCTCATTAATAGCAGTTTGAATCAAGTCCTAGCAACTTAGCAACAGCAGCACAATGTTTCTTCTGTTCTGGTACCAGAAACCATGATATGTTTCATGCCAAAATCCCACATCAAAATCTTGAACACAGTAGTTTTGGGGATTCCCAGATTGGCTTCTAGTCTCACACTATCACCAATCTGTGTTGATTTCAGACTGTACTCATTCAACATTCTCAGATGTTCTACATGTTACAGGCTTTCCAGAATGTGGATCACTTTCAACAGATTCTTGACCATCTTTGAAGCATCTGTGCCACATTTTTATTTGCACTTCACTCATTGCATCATCACCTACAGCCTTCTGAGTCATGTAGATAGTTTCCAGAGAGGAACGTTCAAGCTTCATGCAAAAATTGGCACAGATTTGTTGTTCTATTCACTCAGTCATTTTGAATGCAACAGCCACACAGTACACATGCTCACTCAACAGTGTCTAACACTCCACTGACTAGTACAGTGAAGTAAGTCATCATTGTTCATGCATGCACATTCCAGTCCACTCTCCTTGGATGTCAGGTTACATTGATGCCATGCAAACTGTTCTCATTATATTAACAATTGCTGGACTTTTTCTGGACAAACCTCACAGTATTATATAAAATCTATATTTGGAGAATATATATGTATATATATATAATCTATATTATATATGAGATGTGAGTACTTCTATTAGGTTTAGATGAAAGGAAAACATAAGCATTGTGTCATATTCTTGATTTGGGTAGATACCGTTTAATTGTCCTAGTGTTAACAATGGTCCTCTCTAGCTTTTTATATTAAATAACTGAAAGAAGGAAATAGTTTGGTGACTTTACGTCACTTTTCCTGAAGACAGGCCACAGATACCTAAATGCTTATGCATTTGAATAACACATAAAAGAGCATGAGGATAGCACAGCAGCCAGAATTGTTGATGCTGTCCAGATGAAGACTCAGTTCCAGATGTTTCTGGCCAACGCTGGGAGAACATCAACAGCCTCAGGCCAAATGGCCAGCGGGCTGGGTATAGCTTCCTTGGCAATGGTTAGTGAATCAGGAGCTCTAAGAATGGGACTGCCAAACCTGGTTCCAAAGAGAGAGAACTTTTTTTCTCATTGTTTTGGTCTGTGACCACAGTTTTTTGTTTAATAGACTGCAGTCCAGGAAGACAATAATCCTGTCTAAATAACTTTGCTGTTTGACTCAATAATTTCCTTTGGTTTCTGTGTCTTGTATGCTAGATTAAACTGATATTGTTTTCATGCTGCCTTAATGCAGGTCCCTTGAAATTTGAGGGTAAGACCCAGTCTCAGAAGCTGAATTAATTCCCAAAGCAGCCTGATGAAATGTTTTGAGCCTCCCCTTTTTCACTGGTCAGGGTTGCCAATACCTGGTACACACTGGACATGTCTGGCTACTACGGCACCCTTTTATTTAGACAGAAACCAGGGACACACAATGTTTCTCTCAATAATGATGACCAAAAATAAAATAATTATTTTTGTTTCCTTTCTTTGATAACATTTATTTTCCCATCTTGTACATTAGATCATATCTAGTCACTGCTCTTCATAGTTATTGGCAGTGTTACTGGTTTGTTTAATTAGACCATGATGTATAGAATGGACACGTACAATTCTTAGATTATTATAGACTTTCTTCATTGGTTTAGGATGGACATTTTAACCAAGTATTAGCATCTGCATGTCCATAAACAAAAAAAGCTGCAGCCAGGATAATAATCTACATGTAAACATATGGGCCCCTGTATCAATCTATTTTTCTTTTCCACATCCAAATTTAACTATTACCTGGAATACTTTGCTATATGTAATATATAAATAATATATAGATAACTACTTTAAAAAATAAAATCTGAGTATCTTTCAAAAAGTATATGTATTAGAATATATATATTTACAAAGCACAATATATTTTTAATGTATAATGTTCTTAAAATTTGAGTATTATGCTTTATATGTTTTTCTTTAATTTATTTTAGTATCGTGTTGCTAAGATTTAGGAATATTATGTGGGTCTCTTTAGTTCATTCATTTTGAGTGTTGTACAACATTCCATTGTATGAATGCACTGTGGCTAATTTATTTACTGTCCTCGGTAGGCATATGGATTGTACAGTAGACACCTTTTAAGATGACCCCCCAGTGACCCCGTACCATGACATTCACATGACTTTGAATATGAGCATGGAGTTGCTTCTAACAAGTAAAATATGGCCAAAGTAATAGGATATCATTTCCAAGAATAAGTTATAAAAAGATGTGACTTTGTCTTGCTTCTTTTTCAGAGCCCTCTTTCTCGGAAGACAAGCTTCCACACTATGGGTTGCCTTAGGTAGACTCACATAATAAGAAACTCATATTTCCAGGCAACAGCTGCGGGGAAAGTAAGAATTCTTTAGCAGTAAGGTGAGTGAGACTTAAAGCTGATTGCACACTGTTTGAGCCTTGAGACAACTTCAGCTTTGACCATCACCTTGCTGGCTATCTTCTGAGAGCCCCTGACCCAAGGGGTTCTGATTCAAATTGTGAAATAATAAATATGGTTTGTTTTATGTGACTCTATTTTGGGGTAATTTGTGACACAATAGATGATTAATATGGGTTGATTTGACTTTTGCTATTGTGAATATCAATAATGAAATATTCTTGTACTGGTCTCATTTTGTACATGTATAAGAAATTATTTAGAGGAATATAGCAAGAAGGGAAATTATTGCATCATAAAATATGTAGAAAACAGTGTGTCAGATCCAAATCACAAAGTTGAGTGATTGAATAATAATGAAAAGGGGGTAGAAAAAGATAAGAAAAATATTTTAAAAAGGGAAATGTATTTAATATTAAGAAGACATGTTAAATTTTATGTATTTGTGGTTTAAAAAAACTCTCTTTACTTCTAAAATAATATTTTTGGAATGTTTGATTTCAGTTTTTATTGCTTTTATGGATTTTTAGACAGCAGCAACTAGTTTGAGTTGATTAAATTTGTTTTGGCATTTTTATATTGTTTTATCAGTTCTTTACCCCAACTTCAGTAGGTCATTATCCATTATACCTTAATCGTGTGTTCTAAAAAAAGATACGCAATGTGCAAATCCTCAAGGTCATTCTATTTCTTTAGAGCCAATTCTCTTATACTACATGACTGAGAATTTTGGGATTCCCTGGATCTTAATGCAATTTCCATTTATGCATTAAGAAATTATGATGATTTTCTGCTAAATGGCAAGCTTGGAAACAATTTCTGACACTGGCTTCAGCAAAAGAGAAAAAAAATAGCAAGTTCTCCAGAGAAAACAGTTCTTTTATTTCTTGGTTGTCTTTATTGTCTTATATAACTCCTGAAACTCTTAGTAGATATGAAAAATACATTTTCAGAAGGCCCACTGATTTATATTCAAATTTTATCAGGAACAAGGACACAGTATCATTTCCTATTCTCACTGTAAATATATACCCTAGTTGCAGAAAAGAAATACTGAAAAACATTTTAAAAATAGCCTTCTTTCTAGGATAGAAACTCAATTTCTCGGTAATTCGGATATATTTAAGGCTGGCTAGTGTTTTTTATTTATTTTATTTATTTTTAATATTTTATTTATTTATCTTTAGAGGGGAAGGGAAGGAGAGAGGGAGAGAAACATCAATGTATGGTTGCCTTTTGTGCATCCCCTGCTGGGAACTGGCCTGCAGGGAACCGGCCTGCAACCCCCATATGTGCCCTGACTGGGAATTGAACCGCGATTGTCTGGTTCGCAGGCCCATGGCTAGTGTTTTTTAAAAATAATTTTCTGTAGTAAGGATCCCAGGTAGTTTAGGATATTTTAAACTCTGATTAAATTCAGAGAGAATTTTTGTCTTTATCAGCTTTGTCATTGTAATTTAAAAAATAATAATCAAATCGATTTAACATAAAATATAGCTTAGGAATATGAAATGGCTGCTGAAGCTCTTCCAGGTCAGAACTGAGGACCATATAGAGCAGGATGATGCCTCATTCCCTCTAAGCCTTACACGGAGGAAAAGGTTCTGGAGAATGCCACCATTCTCCAATTTGGAGACAGTGTACAAGGAAGACACACACTATGGAAACCCTCTGGATTTTAAATAAAGACACAGATTGTTCTTCCTATTATATGAAATTGAGTTTTGATTCTCTCATTATAGAGATTCCAGATTTAGCAAAGGGACAAAATACTAGATTTCAGGAAGGGAGATGGCCCATTGCAGAAAAAGAATCTGAGCAGATAACTCGGGGAGAAGAAAATCCATATGTCCAGTGAACGGCTGGCAGGCGATTCAAAGTATTGCTGACACAAGTGAATGTCAAAGACCAGTGCAATAGCATCGGATAAGCTGACACCAGGTTGGTTTAAACGTAAAAGGATGTTCAATTAGAAGTCAGGCTGGTTGCGAGAATATAGCCACCATCTCTGATGATTGTGGCAATGTCTGTCCTTTCTACAGCCTTTTCTGTTTGGAATCTGGCTGTAGCTATAAAAATATTACATATGCATATCTTTCTACCAGCAGCCCGATTGTTGGGCTAATCTCTTCAGCCAAGGATTAGCATATGTTAAGAGCTAAATTGTGTTCACTGTATTCACAATTTAAAGTCTAAAGGCACAGTACCTCAGAACAGCCTGTATTTGGATTGATAGGCTTTAAGAAATGAGGTTTAGTGAGTTCATTGGGGTGGGACCTAATCCAATATAAATGGTGTCCTTAAAAGAGGAGGTCAGGTCAGGCACATCTCTTTGCATTGACAGAGGAAGCACATGCCAACAAAAAGATAAAAGACATTTAACTACAAGACAAGGAGAGTGGTCTAGGGAAATATCAGTCTGGCCTACACTGATATCAAACTTCTAGCTTCCAGAATTGCAAAAAAATAAATGTCTTTTTTTTGAAAACATCAACCAACATGACACTATGTTTTGGCAGCATAAACAAACTCATATAATCTATTAAGACTAATTTTTATTATTACTTTAAAATTTTCTCTCCGTTTTTTCTTCTTTTTTTATTGTTGATACTATTATACGTATTGCCATTTTCCCTCACTTTGCCTGCCTCCATCCAGCTCCTGCCCCTTCCCTTTGGCTATTAACACACAGTTTGTGACTATGAGTTATGCATGTATGTTCTTTGGCTAATCCCTTCAATTTCTTTCATCCAGTCCCTCTTCCTCCTTCCCTCTGTCATTTGTCACTCTATTCCATGTGTCCATGCCTCTGTTTCTATGTTGTGTCAGAGGGAATCACAGTACCTGATATCAAACTATACTACAAGACCATTATAATCAAAACAGCCTGGTACTGGAATCAGAACAAACATATAGATTAATAGAACAGAACAGAGCCCATGCCAGAAATAAGCCTATGCCTTTAGGTCAATTAGTATTTGACAAAGGAAGCAAAAACATAAAATAAAAGTCTATTCAATAAATGGCATTAGAAAATTGGAGAGATACATGCCAAAAGATGAAGCTAGACCACCTTCTTACACCACATACAAGAATAAACTCAAAATGAATACGACTTAAATGTCAGTCACAAAACCATAAATATCCTAGATCAAAACAAAGACAGTAAAATTGCAAACATTTTTCTAGCAATATTTTTGCTAATATGTCTCCTAGGGCAAGAGAAATAAAGAAAAAATAAACAAATAGGACTACATCAAATTAAAAAGCTTCTGCACAGCTAAAGAAAAAATCATCAAAATGTAAAGGGAACTGACTTGATGGGAAAACATATTCATCCATGATGCATCTGATAAGGGATTGATTTCCAAAAGAAAATATACAACTCAACATTAGGAAGACGAACAATCCAATTAAAATGAGTTAATTACCTGAATAGATATTCTCCAAAGAGGACATACAGATGACCAATGAATAGATGAAAAAATGCTCAGTGTTGCTAATCATCAGATAGATGCAGATTGAAGCCACAATAAAATATCACTTCACACCTGCCAGAATGACTACTATCAATAAATCAACAAATGACAAGTCCTGGCAAGGATGGGGAGAAAAGAAAACCTTAGTGCACTGTTGGTAGGAATGTGGTCTGTTTCAGCCACTATAAAAAACAATAAGGAGTTTCCTCAAAAATTAAAAAATGAAACTTTCTTTTGCCCCAGCAATTCCACTCTTGGGATATACCATCAGAATCCCAAATTCTAAGTATTAGAATCCCAAAATATCAGTTCAAAAGAATATGTGCAACCCTATGTCCATATCAACATTTTTTATAATAGCTAAGATCGGCAAACAGCCTAAGGGTCCATCAGGAGATAAGTGGATAAAAAGCTGTGGTACATTTCACAATGGAATACTGCGCAGCTGGAAAAAAATAAGGAAGTCTTACCTTTTGCAACAGCATAAATGGACCTAGAGATTAGCATGCTAAGTGAAATAAGCCAGTAAGAAAAAGACAAATACCCTATAATCACACTTATAAGAACACACTTTCAGTTCCTGAAAGAACTGCTCACACGGCATATGAACCGAATCACTTTGAAGTTTAACTGCATTAAAATATTGTATCACTTTGGCAACTCACCCCCCCTTATGGGGCATTATGAAAACAAGTGAGGCCCCACTTCCTGACCTGGGGGTCCTCCTCTGTGAGGTGACAAGTTGCACAGAAACCTATAGAGCAGCTTAATTGCATTCAACTATTTCCATGTACAAATCATCCTATTAATTGTGATCATGGGCAAGGCGTGGAGAAGGTCTGGAGGGACAGTGGAGTTGACTACTACATAGGATAGCTGGGACAAGTAACTCAAACAACCGAAACAGGAGCAGAATACAACAAACGTGCTTATGGCTTACGGTGAAGTCAAACAACGTTGGGTTTTCCTTAATATTCCCACAAATATGTGAGGACTGATTCTCTACCCTTTCATGTATCTGGTGGTGGGGAGAATAGAGGTCTATATTCCTTTAGGGGTTGGGCAATGGGACACTGTAGTGGGAAAGCCTGGGATGGCCCCAAATAGTCCCCAGATTAATGTTTGCAATCTAGGCTCACTCCGGTCTTCTTAAAATCCTGAGTGTATACACCCTTCTGTGTCCACTCTCACCTCTGACTGTTGGTGCCCTGGTGCCCCTGCCCCCTGTCCAAGGATATAGAGAAGTTGTACCTGTCCACTTGCTCTCCATAATCTCCTGGGTGGAGCTCGGTAAAGACAGTGTCTGCTACCCAGGCCAGGTAACGTCAGAGGCCTGCCTGGGTTTCACAACAGAAGGGAATCCTACCATAAATTCTTCTTCCCTCTTCTGGTATAAGGAGGCACCTGCATAGACCTCTAATCATGAAGGGGACAAAATGACATCTCAATTGCTCAGGATTACAGATACACTAATACACTAATACCACATATAATACACTAATACCACATATAATATGTCTTAAAAACCAGTACTTCATAATATATCTGGTAGATATAGTATGGTTTTTCTTCTTCAGATTTTTTTATATTTAGACTTTTCTTTAGTATATATATTTTATAATCTTTTAACCAAATCCCATGAAAAATCTATGGGGAAATTGTTGAAATTATATTGAACCTCTTTATCAACTTAATATTAAATGATAACTTTATTAGCTTGTTTTCTCATTAATAATAAACATTGTACATCTATTAAATTATCTAAGTTGTTAATTTTGCAAAAATTATTTTGCTAAAGTTTTATAATTTCTGTACATAGAAATATTGAATGTTCTTGGTTACAGCCATAGCAATTTTTATTCACTACTACCACTAAAAATATCTATTTTTTAATATTGTGTTTTCAACTTGATTGCATTTCCAATGAATTTTCTCCTTTCACACTGTTTAAATGCCCATCCATTTCAACACATTTCTTGGGACTAGCTCTGCAAAATGTTTAATTTTTTGAAGTAAAATATTTAAAATGTTACATTATTCTGAGGTTGCAGAGCAAGGCTGCATTGGAGTTCGTAAAAATTAATTGTGTTATGTAGACCACTACGAAGGCTTCCTTTGGCCTTGAAGATAATGATTTTGGATGCAGGCTATTTGGAATAATGACTTAATTTGTTTCTATATGTGCTTGGCTCAATTGGATTTTCACCCAGAGAAACAGAAGTACACGATGAACATCCTTATTTCTCTCTTCCTTCATTCCTTTCCCTTTCTTTTTAATTATTTTTATTCATTTAATAGTTGAGAAGGATTGAAAATGCCAGAGCATTTCCAGACAGGATATTGCAGACCCTGAGACGATCCCAGGTGGCTTCAGGGCTGCTGCCTCACCTCTGTCCCCTTCTCCTCCTTTTCTACTCCTTCTGCATTTTTTTATTCCTCTACTTCCTCCTCTTTCCTCTTTTCACTGAAATAAGAGTATAAATAACAGGAAAAAAGTTTTACAAATCTACAATATCTATGCTGCACTTTTTAACAAAATAAAATTTTAACACAAATATTTACATAAAATAAAATAGTTCAATCCATAAAATAGTTACAGGAATTTAGTATAGAAGATGAAATATAGTATAGTACAAGTAATGTCATCTTTAATGGACAGTTTTAAAGATAATACTCTGAGCATTTTTTTGGAAACTTGCTGTTCCTCTCTGACTATAAAATGATTTTGGAAAATACATATAGAGGTCTTACATAACTGTGTCTCTGAATAAATGGCTATTCTTTCCCTCCCTCTCTCCTCAGCCCTGCAATAGTCAATGTGCTTGGCCCTGCCAGGACTGGTTAATATAACTGGAGCCCAGTCTCACAAAAAACTTTGGCAATGGTATTCTTATACTGGCACTTTTGCATTTTACTTAGGTGTAGTTGGCTGGAAAAGATGATCAGTGGTGTTGAAACTGTAAACATGACCTCCTGAATATTTGTAATCTGATGCCTAAACCAGAAGGGTCAGTCATATCCTTTATGAGGTTTCACCAACACAGTGACCAGAGAGCGTATCACGTGGGCCTGCTCAGAAAGGTGGCAGCTGGCATGGACATGGATGGAGTGTTTAACCGTTAGGTTAGGAGGATTCTGGGTGATGGTCAACAACATGAATCATGGAGTGAGGTCATTTCAGATCATATATTAGACTGGTCATCTCTCAGCAGTGTGGTCTGGGATACGTTTTTTAAACTTCTCTAAGTTTTGGTTCCCTCATTTTTTAAGTGTGCAAAACACTCATCATTTGAACACTAGAAAAATTTCATGTGTGTTAACAAGCTGGTAAACTAAATGTTAATCACTACTCTTATTTACTGCTATTATAAGCCTTGTTGTTATTTTTATTGTTTTATCAGTGATAGGTGGTAACACATGGGTGACACATTGATTGATGCTTTCTGATTCAAAGATATTAAATACAAAAGCTTTACTTAAAGTGGACTTACAAGGGAGCATGAAATCTAGGATAAATCACATTCTGCTAATGCAAATAATAAAATCTTAATGAAAAATAGTTTTAATAAAAAGTCAGTACAAAGAGCACAGTTTGAGTGATTAAAAATGGAATATTATGTATTTTTTAGCCATTGCAACAAATTTAGTATCTTTTTTCCTTACAATGATTCCTGGAAGCCAGAATTGTTGGCTCTTTCTTGCAAATAAGCACATTGATTCTATACAAAAAATTTAGCCAAAATGCTCAACAAATCATAGGAAGAAGACAGTGTGAAAACCCAGAATGCCTAGAAATAAAACTAGTGCTTTTGTCAACCTTTAATATTGAAAAGGGTAGGGGCTTCAATCTGCTTTTACCTTTGTCCTGAAATAGCATGAAGCCTAGGTCCATATTATTATTAGTGAGCAGTTCTCTTATTCTTAAAGTCTATTTAAGTTGTTGCTCAGATTCTTAGGCTTTGCTTTGACTCATATTTATAACTGTTGTAACTCTATAGCAATTAAAATCATACAATATTTATCACTGTATGTAGTGCATATTTCATCTACAGAGCAGTGTTACACTTGGGCTGAAATATATGGCCATGTGTGTATTTAATTCTAACAATTTCTACCCATTCATTATCAAGAAATTTGTATGCCCTCTGGTATAGAAAGTTTCCCTAAATTTTAATTTTAAAAACAGATTTTTCTTTAGTTAAGTTGTCCAGTTATACTCCAATTACAGTATAGAAAATTGAAATAATCATCAGTATACAAAGTTTTGCTATAGCTTATTTAAACCCAGGAACCAAATGCCTCAACATTTCAAAATTAAATACAGAATTTTAAAACAATTTGACATTAAAGTAAAACTATAGGAGAATCAAATATTTGATTGGGTTAAAAATTACTCTTTATATATGTGCTATACATTATAATAAGAGAATGTTTTTAAAATACAAGTTATTAAAAATTAACTATACGTCATTTTATTTTGTAGAAAGTAGTATACTTTCTACCTAAGAGCTATTTAGATTGCTATAAATATTATACAAACTATACAATAAACATATTCCCATTAAACTGGTAACAATACAAAGTGAAATATTTATGCATTTTCTCTTTTGTCATTGAAAATTTTTTTCATTTTCATGATTATAAGTTTGCAGCTTCTTAGTATCAGATTATTGAGAAGGAGGATGAAAAAGTAATAAGTCTCAATAATGTTTACAAGAAAATTAATCACTGGTTCACCAATTTCTTCTCTGTCCTTTACTGAACTATAACTATTAGAATTAATCTTTTAGATGCAATTTATTAAATTGATTTGGAAATGTGATTAAAATACCTTTTAGGTTTTTTACATACAATAAATAATGACCTTAATTTGTTTCATATGGGTCACTTCTTTGCTTCATAATATTTATAGTTACCAAAAACAAATAACAGAGAATTATTATTTTAAAGAATTATACCATTTAACTCCATCCTACTAGAATTCTTTGTTTTTGTTTTGTTTTATTTTTATTATTAGTATCAGCAACAGAGAAATCTCATCTCAATATTCATATCTAAACAATTTAAAAGAAATATATTTTCTTCCTACCTAAGAAGATGTCATAAGACATCATATACCTTCACAATAAAAGGAATCAAGTAAAAAATATTATTCCCCTGAAACTTGCTCCTGTCACCCCGAGACTAGATGATATGGAAGTGAGAGGAGCATAGCATTTCCATTTATCTCTGTAATGCAACGTAGGTGACAGAGTTACCGATCTTTCTCTCTACTAATCTAGTGTTTTCTTTATAAATTGGATTGACCTGAAATCATTTTCAGGAATAAACATAGGGATTTTATATAGGATTTAGAAAAGATCTTGATGTGTATATGATTTCTTTTCTTAGGTAGCTATAAAATGTATAAATAAACACATTTTATGCTTTTTGGAGGTATCCCACTACCTGAGTTTCTTTTCTTTCCTCCTCTCCCTTTCCTTCCTTCCTTCCTTCCTTCCTTCCTTCCTTCCTTCCTTCCTTCCTTCCTTCCTTCCTTCCTTCCTTCCCTCCCTCCCTCCCTCCCTCCCTCCCTTCCTTCCTTCCTTCCTTCCTTCCTTCCTTCCTTCCTTCCTTCCTTCCTTCCTTCCTTCCTTCCTTCCTTCCTCCCTTCCTTCCTTCCCTCCTTCCCTCCCTCCCTCCCTCCCTTCCTCCCTTCCTTCCTTCCTTCCTTCCTTCCTTCCTTCCTTCCTTCCTTCCTTTCTTCTTTCTTTCTTTCTTTCTTTCTTTCTTTCTTTCTTTCTTTCTTTCTTTCTTTCTCTCTTTCTTTTCTTTTTTCTTTCTATTTCTTTATATTATTGTTTTTCCTTATTTCTATTTTATCCTTTTATACCCCCCACTTTCCCCACCATCACCATACTGCTGTCCATGTCCATGAGTCCCTTTTCCTTTTTGTTCATTCCCTCCACCATCTACCCTGTACCTTCACCTTATCTGCCAGCCTGCCCTCTATCTGTGAGTCTATCTCTATTTGCTTGTTAGTTCAGTTTGTTCATTAGATTCCACATGTGAGTAAAATCATGTGGTATTTTTCTTTCTCTGACTGGCTTATTTCCTTAGCATAATGTTCTTCAGGTCCATCAATACTGTTGCACAATATAAAACTTTCTTCTTTTTTATAACCAAGTAGTATTCCACTGTATAATGTCCCTTAGTTGTTTGATCCATTCATCTACTGATAGGCACTTGGGCTCTTCCATATCTTGGTGATTGTAAATAATACCACAATGAACATAGGGGTGCTTAAGTTATTTTGAATTAATGTTTTGGGTTCCTTTGGATATTCCCAGAAGTGGGAATCACTGGGTCAAAAGGCAGATCTATTTTTAATGTTTTGAGGTATCTCCATACTGTTTTCCACAGTGGCTGCACCAGTCTGCATTCCTGCCAACAGTGCAAAAGGCTTTCTTTTTTCTACATCTTCACCAGCACTTGTTGTTTGTTATTTATTGATGATAGCTGTTCTTTTTAAAATTTATTTATTTTAATTGTTGTTCAAGTACAGTCTTCTGTATTTTAATCCCATCCCAGCTCATCCCCCCATGCTCCCCACCTTTCTTCAATTCCCACCCCCTTAGTTTTTGTCCACGTGTCCTTTATACTTGTTCCTGTAAACTCTTCTTCCCCTTTTCCCCTGAAATTCCCTCCCCTCTCCCCTATGGTCCCTGTCAGCCTGTTCTTTATTTCAGCGTCTTTGGTTATATTTTGCTTGCTTGTTTGTTTTGTTGTTTAGGTTCCTGTTAAAGGTGAGATCATATGGTATTTGTCTTTCACTGCCTGGCTTATTTCACTCAGCATAATGCTTTCCAGTTCATCCATGCTGCTGCAAATAGCAGGAGCTCCTTCTTTCTTTATGCTGCATAGAATTCCATCTGACCAGTGTGAGGTAATACTTCATTGTGGTTTTAATTTGCACTTATCCAGTGATTAGTGATGTTGAGCATCTTTTTGATTATATAGTAAGAACCAAACCGTCTGTACTCATTCAGCTTACTCTCTACATTAACACTGCTTTATTCTTCAATTCTCTTCAATAATATGATTTTACTGTCCTCACTGAAATGAGTTTGCTATTCTAGGAAATTCTTGTTCAGGAAGAAATGTTGTAAATAATGTTACAAGTTTTTTGGGGGGATTTCATAAATGACCCACTTAAATATTTATAATATTGTCCAACTTTTGAGTATGTAACATCAAACAACTGTGAAATTTGTGTCTTGGTATATATACTGATTCTGAAATAGTATATCATGTGTCTTAATCAAATTGCTTTTTAATTGAGTAAGGACAACTACCATGGAGGATGACAGCCACCATGGAGGGGGACAGCCACTATGGAGAAGAACAGTCACCACAAGATAAAGCTTGGCAGCTTGTGGGGATCTTGTACTGAGGACCTAGGAAACTCACAGAAGTAATTTGATGGCCATGACAATTCAAAAACTAGTGCCTAATTGGGTTTATCAATGTTATCAATTGCAAGCATTAAAAACTGTTCTTGTTATCTTAGACAAAATAATAAATCAACAAACTGCATAGACTATCAGAGACTTACAGAGTGGACAGTTGCCTCGAGGCCCAAGTTGGGAAATAGGTGGAAGACAAGATAATCCTGGGAGTATAAAAACAGAAAGTGCTGTAATTGTATTGTGTTGAAACATATCCATCTATGTAATCCCATACAGACCTACCTAAGCACACATGTGCATGTATGTATATACATACATGTGCACATGTACACACACATTGAGCTTATTTGTTCTTAACTATTTTATGTAAAGAGAATCATATTATAAATCCTTACTGTATTTCTCATTCATGATAACCTATAGTTATTTCTTCTTACCAGGTCTTCTGATGTAGCTTTAATGCTTTATTTTTCCAATGGCTACATAACATTTCATGTACCATAGATTATCCACTTTCTTGAGGTGGGTATTCACATCTGTTGGACTCTGTTAAATTGCTTTAATAAATATTTTTGTACATGTGTTGTTATAAATTGATTGTTTTTGTGTATGGAATAGATCCCCAATAGTAAAACCATTGAATGAACATCATATACATTTCTAATTTTAAATGGATTCATTACACTGGTTTCCAAAATTTGTAACTTCACATGACAAAAATATGCAAATATGCTTTTCCCAGTTTCTACCATCACCCCTCATCCCCACTTAAGCACTTCCAGTGCCCTGCAGTTAAAGTAAATAAACATCGACTTTTTTTGTTTCTTAATCAGCTGGAGTGTTAGAGTCCAAGTCTTGACTGTACCAGGCATGTGCCTCTTCTGTTCTTATGCAATGGGGAGAGAAAGCATTTTTTCATTTCTGCTTCTTTAGTGTAAATGTTTAAGTTAAGTTTCTAAAAGAGCCTAACCAGGAGCTACCTATGTAGAAATTTCATATTTTCAAAACATTGAAATTATCTGTACCTCTATAAGTCTACCTCAAAGGGTCATGCTTTCCTTAGTGTAGGAATGTCAGTCCTTGAATTTTGTACCACAACACTTAAAATGACTTAAGTAATGGTTATGGCGCAATCTCAGGCTGTTAGTAAAAACATAAGCAACTGACACAGCTGTGCTATTAAAAATAGTACCGTTTAGTGCAATGCATTGTCCCAATCCCAGCATCATAGACCTTTCAGTTGGATAATTGTTTTCTAGAGGGACAGTCCTATGAAAGGCAGGGTATTCAGCAGCATCCTGGCCTATGGATGACAAGTAGTTCCCACACAATAGTGGCAAACTAAAATGTCTCCAGGCACTGCAACTTACCTGTAGGAACAATAATCCAACCCCTTAGTTGCCAACCACTGGTTTATTCCATATTAAAAAAAGACCCGGGTTTGAAAATTTGCCCTAACTCTTAAGCCTATCTAATCCACAATATGTGGTAATTCAAGGTTATATATTTTGTTATTTTTCAGCAATAGTTTAAGTGGAAATCATATGGCAATGTACTTAACTTGAAACAGAGAGGTGAAACAAACTGGTTATACTACTGCCTTAATTTTGTAAAATTTTTATTCTCAATTATTTATTTATTTATTTCTCTGCAAAGTATTTATAGAAAAGATTCTTTTAAATAAACTTTACAAGTATGAAAAATTCGAGTAGATTTACCTTGAAAGATGGCCAAGTTTGAAGGATTTGTAATTTAAAAAGTCATAAGGGTAGTTAACTGTAAAGTCTACCATCTACAGAATTTTATTAAAACTTCACAATATACCTTGCCAAACACTGACTTCCTTTTTGACAACTGAAGTCTCCATTCTATTTTAAGGTGGAGGCACTATGAAGAGAGATACACAATAAAAAGTTGATGAAGAAGGGTGAGTCCAAATGAGAATGGTTTATATTAAGAGTTATTTTGTACATTACTATATTTAACAGGCATGTGTTTCTTATTCCCTTTATTTTTTTACCATCTTTCCAAAGGCAATTTGTTTATTCTATCTATAACTGATAAATTAGATGAGTTAGATGATAAATATATTCAAATACATATTAGAATAGTGTAGCAAATTTAGAAATCATCTTTGAATAAGCCTTAAGTATAAAATTAATCAACCAACAGTTGAAGACTTAACCAGTTCAGGTTGTTATAATAACTACTTTTGTGAGGAGGTGGGTAAAGAGAGTAAATATCCAAAATATTAGATGGGAGATCCACTTCTAATTTATATATATATATATATATATATATATATATATATATATATATATAAAATCATTTAGATGATGGCAAATGTGTCTATAAATGCTATATACTGACTTTTACCATTAATTATCAAATGAGTGTCACCAAAAACCCTTAAAAGTGGCTGATATGGACTCCTTTTTAAAAAACATTATTTATCTCTTTAGTTTATTTTTTAAATCTTTACTTTTTTATTACCATTTATTCCCCTTATATCCTCTTCTACCTCCACTGATACCCCTCTTATTAATAAACATTACTTGAGAAAATAAATGTGACCATTGCCCATGATCCGTAGTCATGTTATATAGCTGAAATTTCAGTTTAGTCACCCCCAAAGTATTTGACTTTCCAAGTTTAAGCATTTCTTTGTAATTATATCCTCCAACATAATAAATGCAGTCAATTGTTTTATTTCGTGAAATTATATATAATATGCACATGTATAAACATGCATTCATATCATTTCTCTAGTTTCCTAAGTATATACAGTAATTGTTAAGTGCCTACAACTAAGCTCTTCATTCTTTTTGTTGTTTATGCAATTGTAGATTTCTATAATTTTTGTCTTCTTTCCCCTACCTCCAACGAGCCCCACCTTCTCCCCTCCCCTCCCTAAATCAATCCTGTGTCCATTAGTTATAAATCAATGTTCTTTGGTTAATCCCTTCACCTTCTTTCATCCAGTTTCACCCCTCCCCTCTGGCCACTGTCAGTCTTTTCTGTGTATTTATGCTTCTGTTTCTATTTTGTTCATTAGTTTATTATGTTTATAATATTCCACATATAAGTGAGATCATGTAGTATTTATCTTTCACTGACTGGCTTATGTTGCTTGGTGTAATATTCTCCAGTTCCATCCATGCTGTCACAAAAAGTAGAGTTTCTTTATTTTTATTGCTCTATAGTATCCCATTATGTAAATGTACTACAGTATTTTTTTATCCACTCATCTACTGATGGATACTTAGGCTGTTTCCCAATCTTGGCTATTGTAAATAGTGCTGCTATGAACATTAGTGGTGTATTTTTTTTTTTGCATTGGTGTTTCAGGATTCTTAGGATATACTCCCAGAAGTAGAATCACTGGGTCAAAAAGAGTGCCCTTTTTAATTCTTTGAGAATACTCCATATTTTTTCCACAATGACTGTGCCACTCTGCTTTCTCATCAACAGTACACTAGAGTTCCCTTTTCTCCACATCCTCCCCATCACTTCTTTGTTGGTTACCATAAGTAAAATTTATGGTAGCCATATGACTGGTGTGAGGTGATATCTCATTGTGGTTTTAATTTGCATCTCTCTGAAAGCATTTTTTCTGGGCCTCCATGGGCCATTCCTATGTGCTAATAATGTATATAGAAAACCCTAAAAACTCCACCACTATGTAATGAATGAGTTTCAGAAAGTATCAGGACACAAAATCAATACTCAGAAATCAATGTAATTTTTACATACCCATTTACTATTAAAACAAAAAATAGCTAGGAATAAATTTAACCAAAGAGGTAAAAGATCTGTATTCAGAAAACTATAAGTCATTGAAGAAAGAAATTGAAGATTCAAAATAAGTGGAAGCATATTCAATGTTCATGGATTGAAAGAATTAGCATTATTAAAATTTCCATAATACTCAAAGCGATCTATGTCTCCAACTCAATTCTTATTAAAATACCAGTAGCATATTTCACAGAACTAGAACAAATACTCCAAAAAATATATGAACCTCAAAATTATCCAAATAGCTATAAATCTTGTGAAAGCAGAACAAAGCTGGAGGTATCACAACTCCTGATATCAAACTGTATTATAAGGCCACTGTCATAAAAAACATCCTGACACCGGCATGAGAGCAGCTATATAGATCAATGGAAGAGAACAGAGAGCCCAGGAATAAACCCACACCTTTATGATCCATTGATATTTGACAAAGTTGACAACGTCATACAATGGAGCAAAGATAGTCCTTTCCATGAATGGTGTTGGGAAAAGTGGACCAGTACACGCAACAAATGAAACTATACAAACAATTTACGCTGTACACAAGAATAAACTCAAGATGAATAAAAAGACTTAAATGTAATTTGTGAAACGATAAAAATCTTAGAAGAAAACATAGGCAGTAAAGTCTCAGATATTTCACATAATGATGTATTTGCTGATATATATCCTAGGGTACTGGAAACAAGGGTGAAAATAAACAAATGGTACCATATCAAATTAAAAATCTTCTGCACAGCTAAAGAAATTATCAGAGAGATCAATAGGGAACCTACTGCATAGGAGAATATTTTTGCCAATGATACATCTCATAAGGGTTTAATCTCTAAAACATACAAATAACTAATACAACTCAACTCTAGGAAGACAAATAACTCAATTAAAAAATGGGCAAAGGACTTAAATTGACACTTCTCCAAAGAGAACATGCAGATAATTACCCTCTTAAACAAATTTGCTCACATGCAAATATAATATCTTTTGTATGTCAGTATCTCTCTTTTTATCATCAATATTTTACTAATATATAAAATATGTTTAGTAAGATGTTTGTCAGAAGAATTATTTTTGGATCTCTATGGTTATGTCCCAAACTTTTTATGCCTAATAACCTTTTCATTCACACAAATTTAACAATTTACTTAAGAATGATGAGAAGTTTTTTAAAAAAAGGGAAATTAATTATAAGATAAATAAAAATGGTTTATATTTAGACTCATGAGCACAGAAAATGGGTTGGGGATTGACTGTGGGACTGGTGGGCCACTGGGCATGGAAGGACAATTGGGAAAAGGTTGGGACAACCATAACTAAACAACAGTAATAAAGAAAAAAAATATCATAAGGTTTTTGGCTAGGACCCCAAGCATATTATTTCTTAACTTTTCAGTAGATTTTATGTAGAGACAATATGAAAGATGAAACCTAACATCATTAGGCTAAACAAGTACTATTATAAACCTATCATCAGAGTTTGGCAAGGTACAGTGGTTAGTCTAGCTTTATTAAACACTTGAGTGTGATGGGTTGTCAGAAACTGGAAAGTAGTTTATTTAATTCTCCCCTCTATCTACCACCTGAATCAGAAACAAAGTCTTACCATAAGCTCATAGTCCTGAAATCTATTCTTGGAACAAATGGCCTATGGTCACTGGAAAACTATCCTCCTTATGTCCTCACACATGCACAAGTATATCCCAGTGAGACAGATCAATACATAAATATGTGTACAAAGGATGGGTATAGGTCCATTTAGGACAGCAGATGTGTCACAATCTGGGTAGCATAATTTTTACAACTGCCAAAAGCCAGAGAGGAAGCACAATGAGAATTTTTGCAGAGAATTATGGTGACATTAATTAGTGATTCCTTTATGTCTTCAAAATTAAGCAATAGAAGTCTGTACTTCAGACCAAATTACAGTATATCAAAGACTGCTATAGGAACTGGGAACTGGAATAAACTCACTAAATACACCTGTCATCACTCTAGCTCTAATAAAAAGCTTTGTTCATGTCTCACTAATCAGAAAATTGTGCCAGAAAAGATATTTAAGCTTATTAGATAAAATTAATGGAGAAGTATTATCTAACTACATGATGAGAAAACATGGAAAAAACCAAAAAAACATAAGGCTTAATAAAAGTCAATGTCGATTGAGTAAAAAGGTAATTTGTCATACAAAGTATGAGCAGTAACTACAAATAATTTATTATAAACACATAAAGAAATTAAGAAATTTTGACATAATAGTAAGATACATGAAAACATGGCCTTTATAGAAAAATTGTAAGTTAAAAACACAATGAAAAGTCAATGAGAGGAGATAAAAGGTAGATAGGTAAGATGAGAAATATAGCAAGAAAACTACAAATACAAAAATTAAAATATTAATTTTTATTTTCAATACAGGTTAAGAGTAGAAGTAACTTTTAAGTAATTGAATCTGGGCTTAGAGAGGAAAGACTGCAGTCATTATCTGATGACTTTGTCCAGAAACCCTCCAAATACTGAGTTAACAAATGAGAAAGTGAAATAGAAATTAACCAAAGTCATCATTACCAATCATCATTATCAGTAATACTAAAACATTTTTCTAAAATTACTGGTTATATCAATTAAAAAGCGTTACTCATATTCAAGAAAAAAACAATAAGAAAACTATATCCTGATGGGCCTGTGACTTTGTCTTTATAAGTCATTATTACAATGACAAGTGCCTTTAAATATCTAGGAATTAAAAAAATGCCCCCCCATAAAAATAATCCTTAGCTAGCATCATACATCTGATTATCACTCCATGTCAGGAAGAAGAAAAGTATTTGCAACATATTTATGAAGAAATATTATTTGTGCCAATAATTTTTCATCTAGCATGTTCTTTTTCAAATATGAAATCAACAGAAGTGAATTTCCCAGACAGGCAAATACATGTCCTTTGTGAAATATTTATAAATGAAGAAATGAATTAACAATATATGTATAATAAAACAATATTGAATAAATTTAAAAAATAAAGTACTGCAGAAAAGTTAAAATTAATATTGAACTGTGAATTCAAGAATGGCTCTGGTCATGTGCTGTAAATTGGCTGCCAGAGGGTAGCCCTTCAGGGTACTTAGCTCTAAGCACTCTTCGTGTCTAGACCAAGGAAAAGTGCACAATAACTTTTAGCTTAGTGAGAATCCTTTATAATAATAGTATAATTTATTCTAAGTATTATATCAGTCAATGTCAAAAATCTAATCCTAGAATATCTTATTCTAAGACATACAATTAAATTTATGCTTATTACATTTAAAATTCAAGATGTACTTTTGCCAGGTATGTAAATATATGCTTTAAAAGAAGTTGTGGGAAGCAACATTACTTGTATTTCATTATATTGCTTATGTATATTAAAATGCTTATACACTGGACAAAAATTACCTTTCTTATGAAGAAATAGGTACTCTAAAAATGCAGCATATATGCATAATTGGATGTAAAGTTATAGCAATAACATCAGAAGGAAAAGTTCATAAAATGTTGGCAGTTGTTTTCTAGTGGTCATATGTTGGGAACCACTCTGCCTGGTTTCAGGAATTGTAACTGCCTCTCATGGCTAAGGATGAGTGAGCAACTTCTGATATGCAAGCCACAAAGGAGACAAAGCTTGTATCTGGTGGCAAATGCTGCCTCTGCTTCCTTCCCTGCCTCTAATGCATGGCTGGTTAGTCAGAGGTGGGTAAGACCCCTCAGAAGAGGTGTATCCTAAGTCAGACATGGTCACTTGGGAGGCCATAATAGAAGAACTTGGGGGGGGGGCTGCAAAAAAGAGGGAGTGATGAACCCTCACCCCCTGGCTATTTTGACATAGCCCAAGTCCCCATGTCCTCTGGGAGAAGTGCTTCCTGGCTCTAATCCACTTAAGCCTGGAAACCTGTGATGGGAGAGGCGGTACAGCCTCTTGCCCTGCTAGAGCGGGACCCAGGGTGATGGGGCATAAGAAAGAATTCCTGAAAGTGCTACGAAGCCTGCTTTGCTAAGAGTGTTTTCATTCATATGATAAGGGTCCGAGCAGGAAATGAGTATGTCTCCCAAAATTTCTGCAGCACCCTTTTTTGACTGACATTGATTCAGATTAAGCCCTCGGATTTCTTTGAAATGTTATCTACTATTGATCCTTGCCACCTGTGTCCCTGTGTATTACAACCCAATAAAAGCTGTTGAAAGGGCTCTGGGACTTTCTCCTCTGTGAGATTGGCCATTTCTCCTCCCCAAGCAGATCATGTCTTGGTAGTGTTACTTCCATTTGTGGTGGATGGGGGACTTGCTGGCAAAGTCACCCCCATGGTATTATAGATCATTTTTTCTATTTTTTGAAATTTGTACATTATCAATAATTTCTATAATTTTTTAAAGTTAGGTATTATCAAAAGTACTTATTTTACTACCTCTAAAATGGAGATATGTGGAGGAGACTGGAAAGTTGTAATGGCATCGAAAATATTCTTAAAATATTGTCCTTTTAATTTCTAAAAATTAAGATAAATTATGAAAGCAATGAACTACAAATATAAATGTAAAATTAATTTTTACATATTCACTTTTATATGTACAGGTGCTTATATTATACATATGCAACAAGAAGAGCATACAGGAACTGCTCAGCATCACGGATGAATTGCTCTTTCACTTCCCATTCCATAATCTCCTACCAAATGTAGCCATTATGCTTATTTCTATCAACACAAATGAGTTTTCTTAAATCTTCATGTAGGGGAATAATTTACCATATTCTCTTCTGTGTCTACATATTCTGATTTTGTTCAAAATATGTCTGGGTTTCACTGAATATGTTTCATTGGATATGTGTGTTTTTCATTATATGATTATGATCACATATTCATATCTTCTACTTCTGATGGACATGAGTTGTTTAATTTTTGAGCTATTAGAAATACAGTTGCTATACCTAATACTCATACATATAATCAATATTTTGAGTCAATAACAAGTTGTGATATTGTTGGATGTGGTGTTGGTTAGATATAGTTTTAATAGACATTGCCATATAATTTTACAAAATGATTCTAACAATTTGTACTTCCATCAGAAAAATATGAAGATTTCAATTACTCCAAATGCTTGTTGATGTTTGACACTATCAATCATTGTAATATTAGTTTTTTGGTGTGTTCATATAAAGTACATCATATTGCCCTGGCTGGTGTAGCTCAGTGGATTGAGTGCGGGCCTGTGAAGCAGATGATTGCTGTTCGATTCTCAGTCAGGGCACATGCCTGGGTTGCAGGCCAGTTCCCAGCAGGGGATGCACCAGAAGCAACCATACATTGATGTTTCTCTCCTTCTCTCCTTCCCTTCCCCTCTAAAAATAACTGAATAAAATCATTTTTAAAAAGTACATCATATTTGCTATTTGCATTTTACTGATAGCTAATAATGTGTCTTTTTATAAATTTATAATTCATTCACATGCTCTTTTGAAGTACTTATTAAAACTTTATGCTGATTTTTAAATTCATTTTTATGTCTTTTCCTTATTGCTTTATATGATTATTTATGTTTTTTAAATGTTACATTGATTATGCTATTACAGTTGTCCTATTTCCCCCCTTTACTCCCTCTGCCCTGCACACCCCCTCTCACCCACATTTCTTCCCCTTTAGTTCATGTCCATGGGTCGTACATGTAAGTTCTTTAGCTTCTACATTTCCTATAATATTTTTATCCTCCCCCTGTATATTTTGTACCTACCACTTATGCTACTTATTCCCTGTATCCTTTTCCCCACTATTCTGGACTGCTTGTAAAATTTAATAGTAAGAGAGATAGTTAGAATTTCTTTTATTTTGTTTTGTGATGGTCCAAGTTTTACAAATTTACACCACTACCTACTTACTAAAAAACATATCATTTGGGATACAGAACAAAGAAATTTATGTCATTCAACAATGTCTTCAAATGCCTGACTTATGTAAAAATTGAGTAATTTATAAAATAATTTAATTTATAGGCTTTGTCATATTATTATAAAATTTCAAACATTAAGTGTTACTACTAAAATAGATTTTCCAATTTCCAATGATACCAACTCTTGATATAATATGAGCCTGGCAATTCCAAACAAGGAAGATCTTTTTGGTTTTCCTGTTGATCTGCATCTGAAAATATATAAAATGACCTTAAAAATAGCAGGAATAACCAAGCCAAACTGGAGTGTATGTCTGAAAGTTACAAACATTCTAGGTTTGCACAGTTAATGATGACCCCATGGCATGTGTCGTGAATAACCATTTACTGCTTATCAATAGCACCTTGCTATCTAAATAAAATAATGTAAAGTATACTGAGTACTAACCTTAAAATGTTGCTTTAATTTTCAATGAAGAATGGAAAAAAAGAATCTCAAATATAAAGAGCCACTTCAAAGATTCTGTCTCACAATTCTATAAGAGGATGTAAAAGGCCTTAGAATTTCTTTGTGTGCTATTCACAATGATGAGGTATTTTATCTCAAAAAATTAATATCACTTAAACCTACTAATTTTTAAATTACATTAGAAAACACAAGATTACCAAGGAATATGATATCGTTATTACCACCAAAAAAACCTCAAACCAAAACTAAACAAAAAACTCATAAAAGAAAATAATGATAATAAATTAAACAAGTAGAAAACATACTGACAACTTTTTACAGTAATTAAATACCTATGAGTTTTATTAAAATGAATTTGAAATTATAATAATCAAATATGTAACTTTGATGATGCTATGTGGTTGATAAGCAAACATAATTTCTCATTTGATCTGAATTATGTGTGTTCTTTATCATTCTTCTGGTTATTATATGGAAAGTGAGATTGGAAAGAGTGTTCAATTGAAATTAGAAAGTTAATGTGAAATGGAAAATTGTGCACTAAGATGACCTGGGTGAGCTTTTTTCCTTTATCTCCTTTTTCTAAAAAATTGTTCTTTATCTCCTTTTTTAAAATTGTCTTTTATCTACTTTTTTTATTAGCAATGTTTGAACATACAAAGTACCTAGTCTTGTTACCAGACAGGCACCAGCCCAAAGCAGCTCTGCCTCAGACCACCCTGTAGTGTGTGGGTTCTTGACTTCCTGTAGAGAAGATTTTACAACATGAGTCCAGGTGATCTGGATAATATATTTGTTAAGACTAGGGACAGTGAATCAAAAGAAGGGCTTAGGGTAGAAGTAACAGGAGGCAATACTCTGCTTTGACTCCCTGGAAAAGAGATGAAAAGAGTGAGCCAAGGTGGGGATGCCTTTCGCTGATGGGAAAGTCAGAGTAAAAGGGGGCCCTGAAGCTTGGGATGAGCTGAAGCTGCACACTCCTCCCCTGACTGAAGTCTCCTTGGGACTCTTAGTGTTTAGAAGGAAATAAAAAGTTCTTGCCTGAGAAGGGGTGTGGGCATGCTCTTAAAACCCATTCCCCTTTTTTGGCACCAGGGACCAGTTTTGTAAAAGGCAATTTTTCTATGGACTGGGGATGGGAGGGGCAGGGATGGTTTTAAGGTAATTCAAGCACATCGCATTTATTTCCATTATTACATTGTAATATATAATGGAATAATTATGCAACTCACCATAATGCAGAATTGGTGGGAGTCCTGAGCTTGTTTTCCTGCAATTAGATGGTCCCATCTGGGAGTGTTGGGAGACAGTGTGTTGCCTATGTCCAATCTACTCTGTAATCTCGTTTTGGTTGCTGCCACTGCAGAAAACCCTGCTTCACAAAGATGGGATGTTGAAAATGGAAGCAAACTTTTCAGTGCTTTTGTGGCATTAAGACAATATTCTGCCTTGACATTAACCCAGAACATATGGAGATTTGAAGTTGTCTAAACATACTTTTAAGGCCACCGTCATTTGCGATCTCAAGCAGCTGATTCTCTTGTAGGAGAGACAAAGTCAGTTCACCTGGCTTATTCAGAAATCGGTCTCAGATCCAATCCTTCCCAGTTCGGAGTCTTTTGTGATAGGGAGGTAATGCTCAAACTCTTTTGAAAGCTGAGATAGGTGGTCACTTCCCAGCTGGGAGAAAGAAGGCCCTGGCTCAGTCTCTTTCAAGTTTGCTGCTAATGTTTGAAACATGTCAAAAATCCCAATGTTCACTTGTCGCCCCTATAATTCCAGTTTGGCTTTAAATGCAGCCACTTTATCTGCCAACTTGAACACAGCTGTGATTCTCCCCTGAAGTGACAGATTGAGTTCATTGAGCAAGTTGAATATGTCACACACGTAAGCAAGTCTTGCAGCCCATTCCATGTTACTGAAATGTGCTGACAGTGGTGACTTTTTTTTTTTAAAGAAATCTCTTGAGTGGCTCTTGTAATTCAAAAACTCTGGTGATCTATCTTTAGAAAGGCATCTCACTTCTGTGTGTAAGGCATGTGTGTTCTGGGTCCATCTCACAGAGCTGTGTGAACAGATGTGAGTTAAGGGCATGTACTTTAATGCGGCTGGTCATTTTAATCACATCCTGCAAAATGCTGTTAAGGACAGGTGACATTTTCCAGCTAGCCAGCATTTCTCTATGGATGGCACAGTGCATAGACTCCCATTCAGAAGCGACCTGTTTGACCTGAGGAGTGAAACTAGAAAGCCTTCAGTCATGGCAGCCGCTCCATCCGTGCATAGACCGACACAAAACAACCAGTTCAGTTTTCATGATATCGAAGACTTGAATAGTGCTGCAGCTGTGGTGTTGGTTGGCAACAAAATTGCATATAGCATATCCTCATGCACATTCTTTTGAAAAATATAACATGCAAAAACAAGCATTGTTGCCTTATTGTCCACAGAAGTAGACTCGTCAACCCAGGTGGCGTACTTTGGTGACTCATCAATTCTCTCTAACAATTGTGCCCTAGTATCCTCTGCTATTGCTACAATTTGTCTAGTTATAGTACAATCCAAAAGAGGAACAGGTGCTACTTTTTGAACTGCAGCCTCTCCTAAAAGTTCATGACGAATGTCCTTAGCAGCAGGCAGGATCATATTTTCACCAATAGTAAAGGGATTCTTAATTTTAGCAATGCAGTCAGCCACTAAGAATGATGCTTTCAGTGCAGACACATCTGATGAAGGGGTCGCCTTCAATAATTTGTTCTGTTCTTCATCTTTACATTTTTCTTTTGTTTGCTTGTTTTGAAAAACTCCAGTGGCTTGTCTTTTAATGCACACTGCTTGGTCTCCATGTAGTGAAGCAATATTGAACGTTTCATAACTTTGTTGGATAGCTGGTAACCGTACATGATACAAAGTGGGCTTGGAGAATGTGAACCACCTGTTGCAATGAACCCATAACTAAAGTAGACTCGGTATATTCTTTTAAACGCAGCTTTCTTGTTGCTGGCGGTCTTGGAGTCTTCTGCTGTCTCATCATTGGGTCTTTATCCTTTTTTGAAGAAGCTCTCCAGTGATGTTTGTTTTCTATTCATTGTCACTGGGATTAGCGTGTGGGCTTACCAAACTGACTGAGACAAGTGTACAGTACAGGAAAGAGGTACAGATGGAAGTGGCAAATAAAATATCAGACAGGCCATGCACAGACTATCATATAGTAAATATTAGATTGTGATTTAAAGCCTGCCACCAGGTGCAACTTAATTGTCACTTGCTACTCACCGATAGGATTTTGATGTGAGTCTGCAAGCAATTGATGTGGTATGGTCTCTGTGCAGTCAAACCTCTCTGCTATTGATGATCTGTATTCGCAGTGCTCCCTAGCAGTAGCTTCACCACCTCAGCTCAACCACAGATCATCAGGCATTAATTAGATCCTGATGAGAAAAGTCAACCTAGGTCCCTCCCATGCTCAGTTCACAGTAGGGTTCATGCTCCTGTGGAAACCTAATGCTGCTGCTGATCTGACAGGAGGCAGAGCTCAGCTGGCAATGCAAGGGAGAGGAACAGCTGTGAATACAGATGAAACTTCTCTCTCTCACCTACCGCTCACCTCTTGCTGTGTGTCCCATTCCTAACAGGAGGTGGGTACCTCTGCTCTAGGCCAAGCTAGCTAGCACTGAATATTTGTCCTGAGGGCTTTTATCTTTTTTCCCCTGCAGGTGAGTATCTTATGGGGCGGGTTCAACCAAATATTTATTAGGTTTTCATTTGCATTTTCAATATTCTTATGCATGAAGATGAGCACATACCGGGGGTTTGGAAATATTCTTTGGTCTGCTATACTGTTTTACTTTAAGTCAGTCTGGCTTTAATGGGGTTTTTGTTATTTGTTCTGGACTTCATCTATCTTTGGATTAGCTGGCACAAATGTCATTAATTGGGTCTCTGTTCTCCCCAATCGGGGAGATATAAACTATGTGTTCTTTGGTTAGGAAGGAGAGGTGTAAATCATTCACTCTCAAGTGTCCTTGGTTACGGGAGATAAGTTCTTGTGATTCACTAGCTGGCTGTAAGTTGCTCAAACTGTTTGGCCTTGTTCTATTTTCTTGTCTCAATTTTCCCATTCTATTTGCCTAGGAATTTTCTTAGCTTCTTACTATCCTGCCTCAGTCTCACTCCCATGTCTAATTTGTCTGTGTGGTACGTAGGACAAGAAATCTTTCTCCCCAGCTCACTGTGTTTATTGTTTTAAAAATAAGGCAACTGATGCTGTTTGTGTAAGGATGCTGATGGAGTATAAGGATTTTCCTTAATGTCATATATTTAGTGATTGAAAGCATAGTCAGCCATACTTTTTGCTCTAAATCATATCATTTTCTTCACTAATTCTGACTAATAAATAAGCTACGAAAAGATTCTACTTTTCTGAATAATTCTCCTGAAGTATTTTTACTCCATTATTTAATCATGCACCTTTAATATCCAAGCTAAGGTATTTAGTGTATTTGACATTATTCCTTCTAACAAGCCATGTTTCCCCATGTGACATCAAAGCAAATGAGTTTTCTAGTACAAGCATCTACATGAGACAAAGTAGTCACAATCTCTGGAAACAATCTGTACAATTTTCCTTTTTTGTCAGTATATTGCTTAACATGGTGTTACAGACTGTATTAGAGTTCTTAAGAAAAACAAATCCTATAGAATGCATGTATTTATACACAGAGAAATTTGTTTTAAATAATTGACACATAATTTTTGGGAGGGGGGCTGGCAAGTCTAAAATTTGCAGTGCTGGCTGGAAATTCTGCCAGCACTTAACGTTGCAATCTGAAGTCCCAAAGCAATCTGGAGGTTGAATTCCTTCCTTTTTGAGTTCCCATAGTCTTTTCTTATGGACCTTCAACTCATTGGATGAGGCCTATTTGCATTAGGAATGGTAATTTTTCTCAAAAGTCTACCTACTTAAGTGTGAGTTGCATGTAAAACACACTTTCACAACAATATCTAGTCTACTGGTTGACCAAACAAGAGGGCACCATAGGCTAGCCAACTTAACATACCTTATCTATCAGACCATAGATGCACCTAGGTTTTAGAGGAGGAAAATAGGGAAAAATTTTGAAGCAAAAAATGTGATCAAATGTTCAATGACATAAATAACATGATATTTCACCAATGTAAATGTAAAGTTACATTCAGACTGTAAGATACACCCCCCCTTCCCTCCCAAATTTGGGGGAAAGGGTGTGTCTTATAGTCTGAAAAATACGGTGTATTATTACACACAGTGAAATGGTTTATGTTGTCATTTTAAACTTGGTAAAAGCAGGCTTTGGGTTGGGTTTTTTTTAACACCCCTTAGCCACCAAATTTACACACATACAGCACAATATATATTTCTGTGTTGAATAAAAGGAGAATGACTAAATATATTGTCATAGTTTTTCATTAGTTATAAGAAATTCATGGGAGGCAAAGGAGGATGTATCTTTTGAATGTACTTAAAATACTTTCAATGCAAAATTTTAAACTAAAAGTATTTTTTTAATCAAGTCTCTCCTTTTGCCATTGTGTGCAATGAGAGTCAGACACAGTGGGGTTTATTCCTAAATGAGAAAGTATATTCAGTCATGTACACACATGTGTGCGTGTGTATCCCAGCATTTTGATTTGCAATCAGCTCTCCTAAGCCTTGATCCTAAGCTGTCAGCATTCTGTAGTGTCTTTCATTCTGATGCTACTCCTGGAAGCAATCTCACATTGGTTTCCACTGAATGGAAAAGAAGAAATAATGAAATTTTTGTAATATTTATCTCACAACTATAGTAGGTGTTAAGTTCAGGAAAAAACATGAATAAGTTAAAGAAGAAAGACATAAAAATATTGATGATATTATATCCATTGGGTCATGAAAATAGAATTGACTGATTTCACTGAACTTCTTTTTCACTGTAACTTTTTCTCTTAAAGTAAAAGAGTCAAAACTTTTTGAATAAGAATATTCTTACTTTTACTTTCCTTCCTGTTGAGAAAATTGACTTAAAAGGGTTATTTTTCAGACTAACATGTGTTTCTCCTGTAAGATGATAACCACGTGAGTATGCACATGTATAATGCATTCCTTCATTTAGCTTAAACACATTAAAAAAAGAGTAATGTTGCTCAGGCTTTGATATAAACAACACCAAATAGGAAAAGCCAGAGGAGATTTCACTAAATAACGCTTTGCTCTCTCTTAGACAATAATCTCCAGATGAGCACTAATAGAACTCTCTGCAGTGATGGTAAAGTTTTATATTTGTGCTGTGTGGCAAGATAGATAAAAGCAGCACATGGTGATTGGACGCTTGAAATGTATAAAAGAGACCAAGAATCTGACTCATATGAAATGCAATTATTTTTAAATTTAAACTTAAATAGACACACAAGGCTCATATACTCTATTGGTAGATCAACTCTAGATTTATTAAAAATTAAAATAAATGCTCATAAAATAAGCATGGGCCCTGGGCATGGATCCAGGGTCCTAACCCCACTGCCCAGAAACAGGCCTGATACATAATCCACATTAAATACACTTTTCAATGTCTGCTAATGTATTAAATAGATAAAAAAATAAAATATACTGTTAAAGAATCTATAATTTAACTGAAAAAATAAGTAGAATAAAAATATTAAACTCTTTTCATATTTTAAGTAGGTAATATTATAATGCAAAAGGATAAATAAATAGAAATAAATTGCCTATAAGGTTTTAAATTTTTTTCTATTACCATTTATATCTCTTATAGAAATGCCCAATTAATTAATGTAGTTCATAACCTTCATTTTTTAATCCTCACCTGAAGATATACTTATTGATTTTTTTGCATTGTATTTGAATGTTTGTTTAAGTAAATTAAAAACATTACAATATAATTTTTCCCATTCTTAAAATAAAAATATTTTCATAAAACTGTGTAGTTTTTTTCACACTGGTTGTGAATTTCTGTTTGAGCAATTGCTATTAATTCTAAAGTTTTTTTGTATTGAAGTTTTTTTGTATTGATTTTTCCTGTGCACTTTCTAATAATTTCTGCTTACTAGAGAAGCTATTAATTTTATGTGTGTGCATTGCACTTATATCAGATCACTTTACTTAATTATTTATTCCAATAGTCTATTATCAATTCTGTTTGGATATATGTTATTTATGTTGAAATATAAATTATAGAAAATAATAAAAGTTCAATAAAAGTTGAACAATACAATAAAAGTTTCTATTGTCCTTATAAGGACAAAAGTTCAATTGTCCTCATAAAATCTTAACATGATATCACTTTGCTTTAGATATTTTTAAAGAAACTATTGTTGAAGGCCAATGCATATCAAACTAAATTCTGTCACTCTGTCAGTAGTATTCACTATCAACAAATTAGGGATTATATTTTTATTCATTTTTATACTATTATAAAAATGTATACATATGTGTGTCATTGTATAACATTTAAAACAAATGACATTGTGTTGTATATATTATGCTTTTTTTACTGAAATACATTTTATGGCACATACCCATGTAATATATTATCTATTCATGTTGGTGTAATTTAAGTGTACTGAAGTATATTTATACAGTCTTCCTTGAGGGACTGATATTTTAATATTACACTTAAGGCAACAATGGACATCTTTGTACAAGTCTCCTTACATTTTTTGGACAACTCTTGCAACTCCTTCTATGTTCTATTTATATTTTCTTTTCCTTTTTTTTTTTGCTTATTCATTTTGAAAAGAGTGGAAGGGAGAGAGAGATCGATGTGAGAGAGAAACATCGTTCGGTATTCCTCCTATACGCACCCAAACTAGGTGTCAAAACCACAACCTAGTCGTGTGCTCTGACCAGGAATCAAACTCGCATTTTGGTGCACAGGACACCGCTCCAACCCACTGAAACACCTGGCCAGGGCCAAAGCCCTCATTTTTCATTTATTAGATAATGAAAATGAAGTTGTATAAAGAAACTTTTTTATTGTTGTTTGATTACAGTTGTCCCAATTTTTGCCCCATTGTTCTCCCCTAGTCAATTCCCACGTTGTTGTTCTTGCCCGTGAAGAGAATTTTTAAGAGAACAGAGATGGTAATGAGATTATTCATTCATTCAGTTAATGAATAATCAGTGAATTATTACCCATTTACGAATGGAGACTTGGGGAAAATGGATCAGACTAAAAACTCTGAAATACTAATACATTATGACAAATATTGACAATGGGAAAATTAGAGGCTGATTATGCTTTTAAATATATATGTATAAATATGTATTTTAATTGAATTCTGGAGAAAAGTTTAATGCAGTAAAGTTTGGCTGTCATTTCAGTAATTGAAGAGATCGTTTTTGAGCAGATCACATGATGAATAATATAAAATACTCTATTTTGATTTGATGTGAACATGTACTAACACTCAATATGAGAAATCCTGGGAAGCCAGAGAAATTCTATGGATTATACAGCTTATTACAGTTTCACTAACCCCACCCCCCAAAAAAATATTCCCAATGTTTTAGCTTTTCTGTGCTCATCCTAACACAAAGCCCTGACTAGTACTGAAAAAATATTTTTGGCTCTAATTTTTTCTTTTCCAGGACATCATATAAATGCAATTATACAGTATATCTTTTATAAATTGCACAATCACAAATGGAATCATTTAGACTGACTTCTTTTACTTAGCAATATGCATTTAAGATGTACAGATGTCTTTGCATAGCTTCATAGCTTATTTCTTTTTATTTTAATAGTATACTATTGTATGGATATAATACAGTTTGTTTATCCAATCATCTTCTAAGAACATCTGGGTTTCTTTCAGTGTTTGATAGTTTATAAGTAAAACTGGTATAAACACTCACAGGTTTTTGCCTGTGTTTGTTTGCATGGACATGTTTTCAAATCAGCTTGATAAGTGCTCAAAAGTTTAATTGATGGATCATATAGATCAGCTTTTGTGAGAAATTGCCAAAATCTTTCAAAGTAATGTACAATTTTATATCCCCACCAAAATTAGTAAGAGTTGCTATTATTGTGTAGTCTTTTTAGCAATTAGTGTTTGCAGTTTTATTCATTTTAGCCATTCTAAGAGTTATGTAATGGTATCACATTTATTTTAATTTGCATATCTCTAAATGCAAATGATGTTGAGAATTTTTTTCTTATGCTTACTTGCCACCTCTATTTTCACTGGTAAAGTGTACGTTCAGATGTTTGCCCATTTTAAATTGTGAGTGTGCTTGTTTTCTTATTTTCGAATCTTAAAAACAGTCTGTATAATTTAGGCACAAGGCCTTTATAAAGTATATCAGTGATTTTCAACCTGTGTATCACAACACACTGATGTACCACAAGAAATTTTTTAAAAATATAATACCTGACTATTTAGTCAAGGGGTACTGATATCGTTCCTTTAGATTGTAAATTACAAAATGACAACAGCCAATGCAACAATGGCCGTGTGGTGTAACTGAATTAAAATTATACATATTTTCTTAGATTGGCAAAAAATGTATTTCTGGTGTGGTGCAGAACTTTGGTAATTTGTTTATGTGTGCCATAAGATGAAAAGGATTTAAAATCACTGGGATATTCTAATTTTTACAAGTATTTTTTCAAGCCTATGGCTTCTCTTTATATTCTGTTGTCTTTTCTACAGCAGAAGTTTTTCAATTTCTGTGAAGTTCAGGTCCTGGCCAGGTTACTCAGTTAATTAAAGTATCATCCAGATGGGTCAAGGTCGTGGATTCAATCTCTGGTCAGGGCACATACAAGGGGCAACCAATGAATGCATAGACAAGTAAAACAACAAATTCATGTTTCTCTCTTTTCTGCTCTCCCATCCTTTCTCTTTCTAAATATCAACAAACAATTGTTTTCTTAAATTTAGATGAAGTTCAGTTAATTTTTCATGCTTCATGTTTGTTTGTATTATATTTAAAAATTCACGCCCAAACCCAAGGTCATGTAAATTTGCTCCTAAGTTTTTTCTTTTTAGAAATTTTATAGTTTTTCTTTCTACATTTAGGCCTATGGCTCAGTTTGAGTTAATTTTGGTCAGAGGTATCATTTCTGAGTCTAGGTCATTTTTTGGCATGATTTCTAATTATTTTAGCACCAAAAATTTTTAACTGTTTTATCTGTATTTCTTTGCCTGTGTGCCTTTGTCAAGGATCAGCTGACAATATTTGTGTGGGTCTATCTCAAGGTTCTTTATTTTGTCCCTTCATGCATTATTCTTTCACGAATAAAATGGTGTTTGGATTTCAGTTTTATAATTAGACTTTGAAATTATATTGTATTCTGTTGTCTAGGTCTAGATCTTTTTTTTCAAGTTGGCAAAGAAACTTAATTAAATGCTTGGGCATATTAAAAAAGTATAAATTAAATTTTTATGTACTGTCAAATAATAGACAGAAATGTAAAAAAATAAAATGTGTAATACCAAAACAAAAAGTAAGGTTCTATAACTACCAACTAACTTCCATCTCACTTTCTAAAGGAAAACTCTTTTGTCTTTGGAGTAGTCGCTTATTAATAAATATGTATTTTATGAATTCCCAAATGTTTCTTTATAAACATACTTTTAGTACCTATTGTCTTTCCATCTTTAGGAAATTAAAGTTTATTTATTAATTTTTTATTGTTTTTCAGTTACAATTGTCCCACCTTTTTCCCATTGCTCTCCATTGTCCCATACAACCCCCACTCCCACAGTCAAATTTCCCCAAATATTGGTGCCCAGGAGTCTTCTATTCATGTTTCTTGGCTTTCCCCTTCTTTTTCTTTCCCCCATGAATGCCTTTTGCCCTCCACTCTGGTCACTGTCAATTTGTTCTTTATTTCCCAATCCCTAGTTATATTTTGCCTGCTTATTCGTTTTGTTGATTAGGTTCCACTTATAGGTGAGATCATATGGTCTTTCACTGCCTGATTTATTTCACTTAGCATAGTACTCTCCAATTCCATCCATGCTGTCAAAAAGGGAAGGGGTTCCTTCCTTCTGCTGCATATTATTCCATTGTGTAAATGTAACACAGTTTTTTTTATTCACTCATTTACTGATGGGCACTTAGGCTGTTTCCAGCACTTGGCTATTGTAAATAATGCTGCCATGAACATTGGGGTGCACAGGTTATTTTGAATTGTTGATTCAGGATTATTAATGTATAATCCCAGCAGTGGGATCACTAGATCCAAAGGCAGTTCCATCTTCAGTTTTTTGAGGTAATTCCATACTGTTTTCCACAATGGGTGCACCAGTCTGCATTTACATTAACAATGTACCAGGGTTCCCTTTTCTTTACAACCTCACCAACACTTGTTGTTTGTTGATTTGTTTATGATGGCCATTCTCACTGGTGTGAAGTGGTGTCTCATTATGGTTTTAATTTGTGTCTCATTGATGGCTAGTGATGTTGAGCATTTTTTCAAGTGTCTATGGTCCCTTTGTATGTCTTCCTTGGAAAAGTGTTTCTTAAGGTCCTTTGACCATTTTTTAATTAGATTGTTTCTCTTCCTGGAGTGGAGTCATGTGACTTCTTCATGTATTTTGGAGGTCAAACCCTTGTCCCATGTATCATTGGCAAATATGTCTTCCCATATTGGTTCCTTTTTTATTTTGTCAATGTTTTTTTCTAGCTGTGCAGAAGCATTTTAGTTTAATGTAATCCCATTTGTTTATTCTTTTCTTTATGTCCCTTGCTCTAGGGGACATACCAGTGAAAACTGCTGTGTGGAATACCTAAAAATTTTCTGCCTATGTTCTCCTCTAGGACTTTTATGGTGTCACAACTTGTATTTAAGTCTTTTATTTATCTTTAATTTATTTTTGTGTATGGTGTAAGTTGGTGGTCATTTCATTTTTTTTGCATGTGCTTGTCCAGATCTCTAACAACATTTGTTGAAGAGGCATTTTTACTCCATTGTATGTTCCTGTCCCCTTTGTCATATATTAATTGATAATTTTGATGTGGATTTATTTCTGGGCTTTCTAGTCTGTTTCATTGATCTATGTGTCTGTTCTTATGCCAGTACCAGACTGTTTTGATTACAGTGGCCTTGTAATATAGTTTGATATCAGGTATTAGGTATTGTGATCCCTCCTTCTTTGTTCTTTCTCAAAATCGTTGATGCTATTTGGAGTTGTTTATGGTTCCATATAAATTTTTGAAATATTTGTTCTATATGTATTAAATATGTCATTTTGATAAGAATTGCATGGAGTCCATAAATTGTTTTGGGTACTATGGACATTTTGATGACGTTAATTCTTCCAATACATGAACAAGGTGCATGCTTCCATTTACTAGTGTCTTCCTTAACTTCTTTCTTCAATGTTGTGTAGTTTTCTGAATACAGGACTTTTACCTTCTTAATTAAGTTTATTCCTAATAATTTTATTTTTTTGTTACTGTTGTAAATAGGACTTTTCCCTCTAATTTCTGTTTCTGATGTTTCATTGTTAATATATAAAAATGGCTTCAATTTCTGAATGTTGACTGTTTATCTGGAATTTTACCAAATTTATTAGATCAAGGTTTTTTTTTTTTCCTTTTGCCTTTCCATGTATATTTTAGAATATGTTGTCAATGTCTTCAAATGTCACTGAGACTTTTATTGAAATTTCACTGTTTTTTATTTAATAATTTTTTAACTACAGTATTCTTTTACTCCCAAACCAGCCCACCGCCCCCATGACCCCCACCTCCCTCCCATTTCCTCCCCCCCTTAGTTGTTGTCCATGTGTCCTTTATACTTGTTCCTGTAAATCCTTCCCCTTTTTCCCTTGAAATTCCCCCCCTTCCCTCTGGTCGCTGTCCCCCTGTTCTCTATTTCAGTGTCATTGTTTTTATTTTGCTTACTTGTTTGTTTTGTTGTTTGGCTTCCTGTTAAATATGAGATCGTATGGTATTTTTCTTTCAACACCTGGCTTATTTCACTCAGCATAATGCTTTCCAGTTCCATCCAAGCTGTTGCGAAGGGTAGAAGCTCCTTCTTTCTCTCTGCTGCATAGAATTCCATTGTGTATATGTACTATATATTTTTGATACATTCATTTACTGATGGGCACCTAGGTTGCTTCCAACTTTTGGCTATTGTAAATTGTGCTGCTATGAACATTGGGGTGCATAGGTTCTTTTGGATTGGTATTTTAGGGTTCTTAGGATATAATCCCAGCAATGGAATTGCTGGGCGAAAAGGCAGATCCATTTTTAGTCTTCTGAGAAAATTCCATACTATTTTCCATAATGGTTGTACCAGTCTGATATCCTACCAACAGTGAACTAGGGACCCCTTTTTTCCCACAACTTCTCCAACATTTCTTGTTTGTTGCTTTGTTTATGATAGCCATTCTGACTGGTGTAAAGTGGTATCTCATTGTGGTTTTAATTTGCATCTCTTTGATAGCTAGCGATATTGAGCATCTTTTCATGTATCTCTGGATCCTCTGTATGTCCTCCTTGGAGAAGTGTCTATTCAAGTTCTTTTCCCATTTTTTAATTGGGTTATTTGTCTTCTTAGAGTGGAGTTGGGTAAGTTCAATATATTAAAAAGATCATACACCATGACCAAGTGGGATTCATCCCAGGGATGCAAGGATGGTTCAATATTCACAAATCAGTAAATGTAATACATCACATAAACAAAAGCAAAGACAAAAACCACATGATCATATCAATAGACACAAAAAAAGCTTTTGATAAGTACAACACCTATTTATAATAAAAACACTCAACAAAGTGGGAATAGAGGGAGCATTCCTCAATAAAATAAAGGCCACATATGAGAGACCTACAGCCAACATCATACTCAATGGGCAAAAACTAGAAGCTTTTCCATTAAGATCAGGGACAAGACAAGGATGTCCACTTTCACCACTTCTATTCAATATAGTACTGGAAGTTTTAGCCACAGTGATCAGACAACAAAAGGAAATAAAAGGCATCCAAATTGGAAAGGAGGAAACAAAACTGTCATTGTTTGCAGACGACATGATAGTGTATATGGAAAATCCTATAGACTCTACTCAAAAACTGCTCGAACTAATAAATGAATTTGGTAAAACAGCAGGTTGCAAAGTTAATATCCAAAAATCAAAGGCATTTTTATATACTAACAATAAATCAGCAGAAGCAGAAATCAAGAAAAAAATCCCATTTGATATAGCAAAAAGAAAAATAAAATATCTGGGAATAAACCTAACCAAGGAGGTAAAAGACCTGTGTGCAGAAAACTACACAACACTGAAGAAAGAAATCAAGGAAGACACAAACAAATGGAAACCTATACCTTGTTCATGGATTGGAAGAATTAACATCATCAAAATGTCCATACTACCCAAAGCAATATACACATTCAATGCAATACCTATTAAAGTACCAATGGCATATTTCACAGACATAGAACAAACACTTCAAAAATTTACATGGAACTATAAATGAGCCCGAATAGCAGCTGCTATTTTGAGAAAGAAGAACGAAGTAGGAGGAATCACAATACCTGATATCAAACTGTATTACAAGGCCACTGTAATCAAAACAGCTCGGTACTGGCATAAAAACAGGCACATAAACCAATAGAACAGAACAGAGAGCCCAGAAATCAACCCAACTCTCTACAGTCAATTAATATTTGACAAAGGGGACAGTAACATAAAATGGACTAAAAATAGCCTCTTCAACAAATGGTATTGGGAGAACTGGACAGCTATGTGCAAAAAAATGAAACTTGAGCACCAACTTACACCATACACCAAAATAAATTCAAGGTGGATAAAAGATTAAATATAAGCCATGACACCATTAAAGTCCTAGAGGAGAACATTGGCAAGAAAATCTCAGATATTTCACACAGCAACTTTTTTACTGATATGTCCCCTAGAGCAAGGGACATAAAGGAAAGAGTAAACAAATGGGATCTCATCAAAATAAAAAGCTTCTGCACGACTAAAGAGAGCAGCATTAAAATGAAAAGACAACCAACTGTATGGGAAAACATATTTGCCAATGATACCTCAGACAAAGGTTTAATCTCCAAAATATACAAAGAACTTACACGACTCCACTCTAAGTTTCACTATTTTTTGATTTGAAAAAAAGAGCGTCTTAACAATATTGAGTCTTCCACTATCTGAAACACAGAATATCTCTCTATTTATTCATATCTTTTTTTATTTATGGTGTTGAGCCATGACCTTGATATGGTGTAGTTTTCAGGAATTTTGCTAGAGGATCTTTGGGATTTTCTACATAAACAATGGTGCCATAAGCTAATAAAAGTTGTTTCATTTTACTTCTACTCTTATTTTTACCCTTAATTTGTCTTACTTGTAGTATTGCACTGGTTAGCGCCTCTAGTACAATGTTGAAAAGAGTGGTGAGGGAGGGTATCTCTGCCTTTTTTCCTATCTTAGATGGAAAATGCCTAATCTTTCATTTTTAAGAATGATGTTAGCTATAGATTATTTTACTTTCCATAAAATTTCCTCAACTTACTCTTAGAATCCTTATACTGAATGTTTTATTTCTGAAATCATGTTTTTAATTCCCAAGAGCACATTTTGTTTTCTTAATTTTCCTTTATAACCCACTTTTATTTGTTTCATGGATACGATATCTCTCCTGTTATCTTTCTGAGAACACTGATAATATGTTTCAATAGCCCTTTCTAATAATTGAGGGTTTTCTTTGATTCTACAGGGAAATGCAACAAATGATAGTTCCTTTAAGATTAGTTTTAACATAAAATCTGAAATCATATAAATGAACTTTATATACTCTATTACATTAAAATCTACTGATCTATCTAAAAAAAGATTATTTTATAGATACTTTTCATAAAGTAGATAAAATTCTCATCTGTTTATACTTTGTGTACATTTTTGTCATGAATAATGTAGCATTTTGTTACATGTTTTTTTATACATCATTTGGTATAACCATATGATTATTTTTCTTTGTTGACATGGTACATTACATTAATTAAGGTAAATGTTGAATTGGTCTTGCATATCCATAATTAATTTCTTGGTTGGTATGTATAATTGTTTTATACACTGTTAAATTCAATTTACTAATATTTTTGAAAATTTTACATCTATGTTGATGAGAGTTATTAGGTTATAATTTTCTGTTTGTTGGAACATCTTTATTTTGTTTAGTATTAGATTAATGCTGGTCTCATTGAATGAATCAGAAAGTTTTATCTTCAATTCTATTCTGGAACACATTGTTGAAAATTCATATTTTTTCATTAATATTTGGTATAATTTACAAGTTAAACCACTTGGGCCTATCACTTTCTTTTATGAAGAATACTAATTATTGCTTCATTGCTTCAGTTTTTAAAAATATGTAGAGGGATATTCAAGTTTTATATTTCTTCTTTCCTGAGTTTTGTTAGTTTTTATTTAAATGAATTGGCCTATTTCACATAAGATATCAAATCTGGACACAGTGGTTCATAGTATTTCTTTATTATTTTCAGCTCAATCAATCAGCCCCTGATATCCAAAATACTTGAAAAGCATTTATTCCTTAAGAAAAGCAATTTCTTGCTTTGCTTCTCCTGCCTTAGTTAATCAACTCATTGTTAAAATCTGGTACTATGTGAATAATTTTTTGGCAAATATAATCACCTGTATATGGTGTTTAATATTTTCTGGTCTTTCTTGAAAGATGGTATTCTTTCAACAGTCAAATTACTGCAGTTTAGAAAGATTTAATACAAATTATTACACCTTTTTTATTATGTGGGATATATTCAGGAGGTCCATGAAGTTCTACTTTTCCTCAGGTCCTCTAACTTCCTAATTAAGGTGAATGAAAAATGTATTAAGAGCCATATAAATATCTTTCAAGGATGATACAAAACTTCGAATTATATAGAAAGAGGATGCACATTGACTTCATTGCACTTTAGGTAGAAAACTGCCACTATAAATTCCTTGAGATAAGATATATGAAAAAGAAGTAAACACAAGGATTCTAGCAAATAGGTGAAGGTAGGAGACACCAACGGTTCCTAGCTAATAAATAAAAAAGTGAGTCAGGGAAAGAGAAGTCTTTCATTGGTAATGTGGTAATTACCAGTTACATTGGTTATGCCAGAAATACCCAGGATTAGAAAGAAGAGAGAATATAGGTTATTTATTTTTTCTGAATCAATTCATTTTTAATTAAATTTATTGGGGTGATATTGTTTAACAAAATTACATAGGTTGCAAATGTACAATTCTCTGCCCAACACCAAAAGTCTTATCTCCTCTGTCACCATAGATTTAAGCCATTTTGCCCTTTATTACTCCCACCACTCCACCCTCCTTCCCCCTGGTAACCACCAAACTGATGTCTGTATCTATGAGTTTTTGTCTGTTTTTATCGTTTGTTCATTTGTTGCTTTCTGTTTTATATTTCAACATATGAGTGAAATCATATGGTTCTTGATTTTTCTTGCCTGGCTTATTTTGCTTAACATGATATTCTCAACCTATTCATGTTGACCCAAATAGCAGTTTTTTTATCTATGCTTATGGCTGAATACAATACATGCTATTTTTTAACTAACAGATTCTAATCATTTCTCTTTTTTTAAAAAAAAAGTTCACATATGGGCATAAAGAGAAATAGAACTGAAACCATCAATATTCTCATTTGAAAATATAAGAAAATGTTCAAAGCATTATGTTTTACTCTTTTACAATAATATAGTAGTTTTATAGAAATGAGTTCTAAAGTTGAAAATAACTTCTACCTCTAGTTATAAAACAAATGAAAAATTAGTACGTAGTCATTTGTACCTCATTAGATTAGTCATTAAGCCTGTTCTTTATATTAAAAGCCATATAATTAGTTGCCATTTAATGAAGTCACATAACGTGTTGGTCATTCAATTAACATGCTGTCTGTTAAAATCACAAGTTTAACATAAGGTATTCTGTCCTATTTATCTCAGAGAACACATGGCTATTAAATGGACAGCATTGAGTATATGTAACTCAATGACCCTCTGTGTCGCCAATGTACTATTGCAGTGGAAAAGATTAGTTTAAATAAATATTAAATTCCATGAAAGAGAGTACAGTTTTCAAATACTTCATATTGCTGATGAAACAAGACTTCCTATCACGAACTTATACTGGCAACTGGCCTATGAGATAAGAAGTGACTCCTTTAATTCAAGAGTCCACTACAAATGAATTTTTGAGAAAATGTTTTTCCTGGCTGGTGTAGCTCAGTGGATTGAATGCAGGCTGTGAACCAAAGGGTCACCAGTTTGATTCCCAGTCAGGGCACATGCATGGGTTGCGGGCCAGGTCCCCAGTGAGGTCTATGAGAGAGGCAATCATACACTGATGTTTCTCTCTCTCTTTCTCCCTTCCTTCCCCTCTCTCTAAAAAATAAACAACAACTTAAGAAAAGAAATTTTTTTTCTATTTTTCCACACTTATTTTTTGTTAATCTTATCTAAAATCAATTTCTTACACTTAATACCTACACCACATATTCTAAAGATATTGATAAAAAGTTTATTTTCCATTTCTTAATTTTTTTGTATTTAATAAAACACTATCAGCCTCCAAAACATGAGTCATACATTGTGATAAAGTCTTTCCAGTGAATATCATTAATTTCCTCTGGTGTATATTTATTCATCTGTCACACAACATCTTTGAAAGAATAAATAATTTTCTGATAATTTCATCTACATTTTTTCTATTTTCACGTTTGTCATCTGTAGCATTAGTTCTTTCTTTTTTCTACTCTTTATGTCTACCCATTAAGGCTCTGCTCACTATAGGAACTTCCCCTAGTCATTCGAGTCTTATAGGAAGCAGTGTGGTCTAAAGAAAGCACAAAGTTTTTAAACAAAAGACCAGATGAAAACATTTGTCTGTATACCTATTTAATTCAGAAACCATCCTTAGAATTTTTATCATCCATCTATCAATCATCTATTTATCTACTATCTATCATCTATCTATCATCTCACTAGATAGCTTCATTTATGTATCTGTGTATCTATCATCTATCTATCATCTATATATTTATATGTATATATATATATATACACACACACACAATTGATCTATCACGTCTCTATCATTTGTATCACTAGAATAAGCCTGTTACCACTCAACATTTTAATTTTCCCTTAGAATCCCAACTCTTTCTGTGTAGAAGTTAATCTGAGGAACCTGCTCATCCCTCAAGAATGATAATTTTCCAGAGTTCCAGTAATTCCAAATGTTCTTCATCTACTTCATCTCCAAGGAGAATAATAGAAAAGCAAGGACCTGTCAAGGTAAATCCGAGGCATTAAATAACAAAGTATTAGGAGTCTCTTTCAAAAAACAGATATTTGACCTACCTAAATTTTTACCCCCAAGAAAGGATAGGCTCATAAATTGTCTATTGGAATTCAAGAATTTCTGAGAAGTTACCCATTTCTGTCTTCTATCTTCTCCTTTTTTTAACGGGGTTTGTTTGAGTCACCTGTGTCTATATTGCCATTATATATTATGTATTATGACAACAGATTAAGCAGCCATGTTTAAAGTTGTTATCATTTGTACACTGGATGGGATGTTTATTTCCTTGTTTAAAGAAATGATGAGTACATCTGTTAATATAACTAATACACTTGGTTAACATCTAACATTACCTGACCCTTTCAGTTAATGTGTACTCATGTGACTCGCTTTGGTTCATAAAATATAAACAGATGTACTGTGTTACTTTTATGCAAGAGCTTTAAAAGTTAATTTACTATTTGTCTTAGTTTCACTGTTTTTAATAACTTCTCTATCATTTTCTACTTCTATGGTGATTACAGAACCACAAGTCAAAAGGAAACTCTATTTCGCTGAATTCTTAATGGATTGTGATGAACAAAGCAAGATGCAAACTGTTGTTCAGCTTGTAGTTTGACAGAAATAAATTCTGTGGTATTATGGCACTAAAATGCAGGGTTCATCTGAAGCACAATTTAGTTTATCCGGACTACCATATATACTTTTACAACCTAATCATGCCTACCGTTCCGTCCTCTTTTTCTTCTCTCTTTTGCACTTAACAACTTTATTACACATGAAGCTTTATTCTTACTAAAGTGTGCATATTTCTTTCTCATTCCTCCTCAACCAGAAAGAAGAAAATTGAACCAGAAGTTTGCATGGGCTATTAAAAATATTGGAATGCAAAGAAAATATGCAGTATATTAGGGTATCTATATAACTATTGACTATAAAGAAATGTATAGTTTTATTCAAATTTATGTGTTTTTACTCGAAAGGTAAAAGTAAAGTTCAAAGCCAGTGTTTTCCAATACAGAATTACCTAGTAGTGTGGCTATTTCAATTTATGTTAATAATAATTAAATAAAATTTAATAAAAATTAATTTTATTAGTCATGCAACCCATGTTTCAAGCAGTCAATGACCACATGTAGTTAGTCAGTAGCTACTGTATTATCCAGTGGAGATATAGAATATTTCCACCATTATAGGACATTCAATTAGACAGCACTTTTCTTGCTAATAATAAGAAGAAAAGAATGCTCACTTAAGAGTTGAGGCAAAGTTATTATATGATAGGATGGTATAAGTACCAAATGTATTAGATTTTTACAAGGAAATATACAGTTTATATAAAAATTGAGTACTGACAATCAAGAGCATAGGAAAAAAGCTTCCAAGGTGAGCTTTTCTTTATTAGAAATTTCAGAGAATTGATGTAGTCCATCATTTAAGACTATGGATTCTATAGCCAAGCTGTCTAGCTATTAGTTCAGTAAACTTTGGAAATTACTTGTTTATGCCTTTGTTTCCTTATTTTTTAAATTGTGATAATAATGATACCTTCATCATAAGTTCATGTGTGGATTAAATGAATCATTACATTCCAACCCCCTAAAACTTGAAACCCTTACTATCTGAAAAAGGAGGCATGGCCCCATCCAGGTGGTTCAATTGGTTGGAGTATTGTCCTGTAGACAGAAAAATTGTGGGTTCAATTCCCAGTCTGGGCACATACCTAGGATGTGAGTGTGATCCCTGGTCAGGGTGCGTGGGAGAAGGCAACCAACTGATCTCTCTCTCTTTCTCTCTCTCCCTGTGTGTCTCCCCCACTTCCTCTCTCTCTAAAAAGCAATGAGGAAATGTCTTTGGTGAGAATTTTAATAAAAGTCTGTATTAATGGAATTTTGATGGTACTAAAAGGGGTATTAACTTTCCACTAGCTTTGTTCGAATAACCTTCAGATGATGTGTAAATAAGAGCAAGCTACTGTGAGCAGCATCCCAAATGAAGCAGAGCTCCTCATGTTTATAACATCAGCAGATTACTGAGTACTTTGAGGACATTTAATTGAAGAATAAGGAAGATTTAGTGTACAGTTTTACAGTATTTCCCATGGGAAGACTGAAAACAAAGCTGTATTAAGAACTTTGTTTAATCCTTACAAAGTTTCCCAGATTAGCATAACCTGGAAATGACGATCTATCTTCTAAATTAGTTAAATTATTTATATAAGTCTACTGTTAAGATTTTAAAGTTATTATCTCATTTATTTAGTCAATGTGAATGTAATTTTTTTCAAATGTGTGTTTTAAACAAGTAAGAATCATTCATGGGGACTTCAGATTCAAAACCAGACACATTAGAAACCTAAATGTTACAAGAAATATGCAGTTACATACCTTTTATTTCTGTTATCAGAGAGATTATGTAATCTTTTGTAGATACTTCATTGCCCCTAGAGCTATACAAATGCCAGAATTTATTTTGTTGGTTATTATATGTAAAACAAAATAATCACTGCTATTAAAACTAAAATTCATATTTGAAAGAAATATCATCATATAGAAGTCCCTATTTTTGTCTACTGTACACAGAGGGTAAAAGAAAATAAGTAGCTAATAGTAGTATAAAACCACAATAGAGAATGCTATTAGAGGCCAAGTCTCTTTTTGAGGAAAGGTAGGTGGCTTATGGAAATATCTTATATATCATTTCCTTCCACTAAATATAAGGACATAAGTGCACACATATATTGTGATAATCACTTCTGCTCCCACATATTGCATTACCAAAGCACAATCATGAATAGTAAATACTCTCAAAAGTACATGTCTATGTTATACATTTCCTTCAAACATCTTTTGAAATGTATCCATATTATGTAGAAGTCAATAAGTTAAAATTGTGTGCTTTTATCCTAGGATAATTTTATATTCCAAACATTCCCATATAAATGGGTTTTGGAACAGAATTACTAAATTTTATCACTGAGAAGCTACTGAAGAAAGAGTACAGGTACTGTAGAGAAATGCAAAATGCCTGCAACTTCTAGATATTCTGAAGTTTATCATTTCCTATGAAGTGAACAACCTATGGCTGTTCACATTGTACAAAAGAAAGGTTAAATACTTAGCAAGAATAATTCAATATACACATATACACACATCAGAACAAAACAAAATACAACAAAACAAAAATCTACAAGGGTAGACCCCCCAACACCGCTGGAATTTATTTATTTTTAAATTAATTTATTTTTAGAGAGAGGACAAGGGAGAGAGAATGAGAGAGAAATATCAATGTGTAATTGTTTCTTGCACACCCCCTTCTGGGGACCTGGCCCACAACCCAGGCATGCGCCCTGACTGGGAATCGAACCAGCAGCCTTTTGGTTCATAAACCAATGCTCAATCCACAGATCCACTCCAGCCAGGGCTGGAATTTATTTATTAAAAATTGTGTATTTATTCTTACACATTTAAACTTCAGTCACCTTCAAAGTACTCTCCATTTGACATGATATACCTAATAAGATGTTTTTTCCACTGCTCAAAACAGTTTTTAAACCTGTCAATTGTGATGCCTTTTGTGCTTCTGCCATTTTTGTTTCACCTCTTCCACATTAGCAAAATGTTTCCTCTTAAGGACTATTTTCATCCAGGGAGACAAAAAATGTTGTTTGGGGCAAAATTGGGTGAAGAAGGTGAGTGGGGCATGGAGGTCATGCAGTTTTGGGTCCAAAACTACTGAGCACTCAGTGGGGTATGCATAGGTGCACTAGTAAATTATCCATCATGAAATGGGCAAATACTGGAAAGAGCCTTCAAAAAAATTCACTGAAGCTGGACACAACCTCTCACAATAGTGTCTGCTGGTACATTGATAAGGATGGGTGAGTGTCCTACAACACTCACCTAGTGGCAGAGACCTGTACTTCAAGGGGCTCACTGTCCAGAAGATAATTCTGGTTTCTTTCCAGGTCCCCCCTAGTACTTTCTATAAGTAAAAAAGATGTTGATTTTGATTAGTCTATTACTTTTCTACATAATACATTTTTTGCTAATAGTGGCCCACCTCTATTATGTTTTACTGATATAGACTTGATGCTAAAATAAATATCTTCGCCATTAAAACATGTAAATATGTTTTATGGCTCAAAGTTATTTGATGGATATTTCATATCCATGCAGTAATAGTTTCTAGAAAATAAAATAGAGGTATAAGTATTGGAATATTGGCACCATTAAATGATCTCAAAGGTCTAACAAACATTCTGTTAATTGCCTTTGTAGTGGTAATTAATTCTCATTAAAATTATGTTTAACTCAATATTAAAACAGGAGTTCACAAGTTAGCTCCCTTTGGGAACAAGACTGAGTAAGGTGTAATTTTCACATGTAAATATTGCCATTGCCCTGGGAATACCAGACATGTAGTGATTTTTATGAATATGAATATGAAGATAATGATATACCAAGTATTAAAGCAAACATTCAAAGTGCAAGATAAAGTTTATTTATAATTGTACATATTCATATGGAAAAGCATGCTTATATTTTTTTGTATTTGTGTAATCAAACCATTCTACTTGTAATCTACTTTTCCAGTACTGTCATATATTTTCATATTATATATGACTCTAAAAGTAAAAAATCAGAGAAAATATATAATGTGCTGCTAGAAAGAGAAAAATGAAATATGAGACAATGATTTTATTTTGGAAAACATCATATTAAAGGTAAAGTTATAGTATGTGATATAAAAAGTTTTAGGAATAATATATTAGTGTAATTTCTTTTTCCTAAGTAGCTGTAATAATGAGGTAGAAGCATATAAAAAAAGAGGTAAATTAAATAAAATGACGTGTTGAGTTTGATTACAAGAAGTAGTATAAGAAAACATACACTTATTAAATCCAAGTGAGTGACACATAGTCAATCATGAAAATTGATTTTTAAATTATTCAGACATTATCTCCATAAGGATTTTGAGAGACTGTTTTTGGGGGGATGATGACCAGTTATGACAGGTAATTGCTTTCCTTCAGTTGGTAAAGCATGAAATAACACTATATTGTTTGGAAATACTGGAGTCTATGCTCTAAACAGTCAAAAATATTAACAGTTTGATATGAAAATTTAGCTGCCAATATAGTTGCCTCCACTTCTCCTACCATCAATTTTCTGTCTTCCATCACTGAAACATAAAGATATAAACATATACCTACTCTCATCTATGAACAGATGGGAAGGCACAGGGCATTTCTATTTTGAATATGTACTTCTTACTCTTCATTTTTAAACAGTATATAAATATTTTTAAAGTAAAAGCCAAAGACATTATTTAAAAAGTAATTTGATATTTGAGAATATCTTCTCACAGGTGGTTGGTAGCCTTTTTGTTTTGGTGGAGGGTTCTTTTCCTTTGCAGAAGCTCTTTGGTTTGATATACTCGTATAGTCCCATACTTTATTTTTGCCTTTACTTCCTTTGACTTTCGTGCCAAATTCATAAAATATTCTCTAAGATCAAGGTCTACACATTTAATAGTTATGTTTTCTTCTATGTAATGTATTGTTTTAGGTCTTTTTTTATTCTTTTTTTCTCAATAATTTTATTTAGTTATTTCTCAAGTACAGTTTTTTGCCTGTTTCTTCCATCCCAGCCCCCTCACCCCGTGCTCCCCACCTCCCTCCCATTTCCACCCCCTCCCCCAGTTCTCATCCCTGTGTCCTTCATATTTGCTTCTCCAAATCCCTCCCCTTTTATTGTTTTAGGTCTTATATTTAGGTCTTTCATTCATTTTGAGTTTAATTTTGTATATGAGGACAAACAGTCTAGTTTAAATCTTTTGTTTGTGATTTTCAATTTTTCCAAGCACCATTTATTAAAGAGACTTTCTTTTCTCCATTCTATGTTTTTGGCTCCTTTATCAAAAACTATGTGCCCATATACATGTGGTTATTTCTGCGCTCTCAATTCTGTTGTATTGGTCTGTTTGTCTGCAAATACCATGTTGTTTTGATTATTTTTGCTTTGTAGTATAATTTAGAGTTAGTGAGATACCTGCAGCTTCATTCTTTTTTCTCAGGATGCTTTGGCTGTTTGGGGTCTGTTGTGGTTCCATACAAATCTGATGACTTCTGTTCCATTTCTTTAAAAATATGAAATTGAGATTTTGATGAGGATTTCATCAAATCTACATATTGTTTTGATTATATGGGTGTTTTAATTATGTTGATTCTTCCAATCTTCGAATACAGAATATTTTTCCATGTTATTGTGACTTTTTAAATGTCTCTTAATAATGCTTTGTAGTTTTTAGTTTATAGGTCCTTATCATCCTTTGTTAAGTTTATTCCTAGATATTTGATTCTTTTTGTTGCAATTGCAAAAAGGAATTGGTTTTCTTTTTCTTTTTTTTTCCTGAAATTTCACTGTTAGTGTATAGGAGTGCCATAAATTTTTGTGCATTGATTTTTGTACCCTGCAACTTTACCGATCTGTTTATTATTTGTAATGGTTTTTGATGCAGTCTTTGGGATTTTCTACATAAAGAATAATATCATCCAAAAAAAGAGAAGATATTTGCAAACAATACCTCTGACAACAGGTTAATATCCAAAATATATGACAAACTCATGCAACTCAACAGCAAACAAACAAATAATCCAATTAAAAATGGGCAGAGGACCTGAATAAACACTTCTCCCAAGATATACAAATGGTCAACAGATCTGTATGAAAAGATTCTCAGCTCCACTAGTATTAGGGAGATACACATCAAAACTCACATCTGTTAGAATGGTTGTTATCAACAGGTAATAACAGGAGTTGGAGAGATTATAGAGAAAAAGGAGCCCTAATTTACTGATAGTGAGGATGTAAACTGGTACAGCCACTATAAAAAATGGGGAAGCTCCTCAAAAAATTACCATTTGACCCAGCAACCCCTCTTCTGAATATCTACCGAACAAGTGGAAAACTTTTATTTGCAAAGATAAATGCACCCCTATGTTCATTACTACATTTTTCACGATGGCCAAGGCATGAAACAAACAAGATGTCATTTGATATATGACCGGATAAAGAAGATGTGGTATATACATACAGTGGAGTACTACTCACCTACAGGAAAAGATGAAATGCCACCATTTGTGACAATGGGAATGGATCTTGAGAATATCAAGCCAAGTGAAATAAGTCAGTTGGGAAGCATCAAGATCCATATGCTTTCACTCATATATGGGATAAAAAAAAACAAACCTGAAATTAACAAATGAACACACAAGAAAAACAAACAAAAAAACCTCATAGACACAGACAACAGTATGGTGGTCATCAGAGGGAAGAGTGGTGGGAAGGTAGTAAAGGGTAAAAAAGGTCAAATATATGGTGATGGGAAAAATTTGACTTTGGTGGACACACTATGCAATATACTGATGATGTGTCACAGAATTATACACTTGAAACATATAATCTTATTAACCATTGTCACCCCATTAAATTTAATTAAAAATTAACAATATATAATTTGTGTGTTATAAACAGTGACCAAACTGTAGAACAAACAATGAATAAAAACATCCATAGTATTTTTTAAACAAGGTTTTACTTAAATTTTATCAAAAATGAGTTTTGCATGTGATTTTTTAAAAAAGTTTTTATAAAAAAATAGGAAGATGGTTCAGCTAAATTGATGATTTGCAAAGTGGATAGGGCAGATTGGTGTCATCAATCTGTTTAATGGTTAGTGGGACATAATGAAGAAAGAGAGAATTACCAGATGTAGCAAAGTATGTGAGATGAGAATGTAGAGCATAGTTGTAGTGGCCGATTGAACAATAACAAGATGAGTGAACACTGCTCACTTGGCAAAATGGACGGAACAGAGATGTGATATAAGTAAGGTTGTAAGTGGAATAGCAGATTGTATAAGAATCAGGCTGAGCCATGGCTGATGTGGCTCAGTGCTTGAGTGCTGATCTGCAAATCAAAGGGTCACCAGTTTGATTCCCAGTCAGGGCACATGCCTGAGTTGCTGGCCAGGTCCCCAGGAGAGGGGGTGTGCAAGAAGCAACCACACATTGATGGTTCTCTACCTCTCTTTCTCCTCCCTCTCTAAAAAATAAATAAAATATTTTTAAAGTCTGTGTTAAAAAAATAAGGTGGATATCTCCTATTAACTCTGAAACACATGGTTAAAACAGTCTTTTGAGACTAAGGGAGGAACATGTGATTATGAGAGCCCAGAGAGGATACAACACGTGAAAAATCCTGTGGAGGCAGATACTGTAGCCTACCTCTTCTCCATCAGACCTGTAGAGTGTTTGCTACACCACGCCTTACATATGGGTCACCAATAAATGGTTGTTGAATGAATATATAAAAAGAGAAAGGACCCTAACAGAAAAATAAAATTTAAATCTGACTACTCAACCTTTAACAGTTTTGTTGGCAATATTGATTTTTTTCCTCTGTGATATTTTTTCTAACTTTCCTAGGTTTTTCAAATGTCATGAAAAGCAGAGGAAGGGCTGACATCGTGATCATCTGATCTATGCAGTTGCCCAGAACCTCATATGCTGAGGAAAACCAGAACTTAGTTTAATACTCCACTGCCACAATCTTGAAATTCTTAAAAATATATATTAAATAAAGGGCCCCTCATTTTCATTTTGTACTGTACCCCAGAAATTGTGCAGCTCATAGTTATTACTAAGCAGACCAGAATGAAAACATTTTATGCTATTAGAAGCTTCTTTCTTTGTTGTATAAAGTTTTTAAGTTTATAATATTTGTCTTAAATTGTTTAACCAAGAACTTTTGTTTGTATATATAATACTTTATATCTGTCCATTTCATTGCAATTATATATTAAGCACCAATATTATTAAGCATGTTTCTCCATTATAATATTATATAATTACTGGTTAGTATCTGTCACTTGAACAAAAACCATAGGTAAACTTGCCCAATATTTGAAGATTTCTCATTTTTGCTTCTAACATCATTATGCCCATACCCACCCTCAACCCTAAATATTTGCATTTGTATTTCTGCACATTAATTTTAACATTCTGTGACATGAGCCTTTAGAAAAAGGATTTAAATTATAGAGCCTCTCTCTATGTATGTGTATACATGGATATTACTAGTATACACAGTTGAAGGTAGCATTTATTAGATGCCAAAACATAAATTCACATTTACAAAATTTTTAAACAGAAACACTCATTATTCCTTCTAATTATATTTTCTGTCCTATGCCTTATTCACTTTAATTCTGCATTCAAATGAACACAACTAATACAATTATGCTTAATACAGAATTCAATAGGAGGAAAACAATTCACATTATAGAATGGTGTACCAAGTTCTGAATCACCAAATGCTAACTCAGTGTGAAAACTGGCATGCACCTAAAATCCGTGCCCTTCACACCTTTCCCAGTCGGTGTGCTAACTTTTCACCACGTGTAAACACTTACACTGCTGAGCATAAATACAGCTCTCCCCAAGAAGTCTGAGACTGGGAAGTGCTGCTGTCTTGCAAAATGTATTTCTACAAAGGGAATGGATTTGCAGAAAAAACTAAATCCTTTCTGAGGAACTGCATCTAGCCACATGCAATGATTTATTCTGTCAGGAAAACAGATTCTATGAAGTACTGTAAGCCCCTTTGGCAAGAAAATTTATTTAGTCAAAAACTTTCATTTATCCTAGTGACAAAATTTGCTATCTAGTTTATTGCTTAAAAATTGAGCTTTGTAACTTTCATGCACTTAAAAAACAAAAACAAAAAGAAAGCAGTCATTTTGCTATGATCTTATGGTGATCACAGGTCACATAGAAATAATATGATTGCTATATACAAATCGAGATTTTTGTATATATTGAAAGTGAATGTTAGTTTTGATATGTATGTGTGTGTGTGTGTTTTTCTCTAAAATGTGTGAGCATTTAACTCATTCTTCATGAAGTTTTTTGTAAGTGTGCCAGTCTCAAAGTAGCTACAATATCCTTTAATGACAAAATGGTCATTAGTCTCATTTCTTATGCTAAAACTAAGTATTCTAATTCCTTTTAAAAACAACAAACAAAAAAACTAAAGTGTTTATTTGTCAAAGTCATTTTTGTGTCCTAAGCCACTGTATTTTCACCCACAGGATAAATGTCAAATATCGTGTCCCAACCTTCTAACGCAGACACAGTGTGTGAACGAGCACTTCTGGGACTCTTAAGAGGATCCTCACTTCTCTACTCATTTCCTAGCTGATTTAGCAAGCTTATGGCTCTTAACTTGAAGATTAAAATACATTTTATACAATGTTTTATAAATCTGATGCATTTTATTTGAAGCATTTCAAAATGTTATTCTGATAAGGGTCCACAGGTTTCACCAAACAGCTAAGAGTCATTAAAACACAATCTGGTTCTCTTTAGGCATAAGCTTATGCAATGGTCCTTGGAGATCAGAGTCATCACGCGCTGCATTGGGTTCATTCTTTCTCTCTTGGCCCAGTCAAGACCATATGTTTATGTGGAATGTGATAAATGTATTAACTTTTTAAGAATTTGCAGCAGTGAGTCCCTCTATTTTTAGTATTAGTCTCCTAGCTACATATGCCACTGAACCATTTTCTCATTTTCCCAGCAGCCCTGGGTGGTCATTAAGAAAGATAAGTTCTATGGTGCCACGCCACCCAAGTTCCCAAAAGCCTAACCTCTATTTGCAGGTGTGTTAGCTCAGTTAAAGGAGCTTTGATATAAAAGAAGAAAAAAAACAGTGTTCCAGACAATATTCCTGACTGCAAAAATAAAATTTCCTATGTCAGTGGTAACTTATCATCCTTGTTGTAGAGAGGTTTGAATTAGAACACACAAAAGCATCAAGTTTAAAAAAGAGATATCGGGTTTAAAATTAAATATTTAAAACTCAAAGCAAAGAAGAAAGTGTTCGTTTTCTCTGACCTTGTAGCCCACAGTTTTAAAATTGCCTGAGCCTCTTAAAACTGCTTTAAACTCCATGTTGGTTGACCCCACCTGCCATGAGAAGTGCACCCTTACAATCTGCAGACTCTGCTAGGGCTAGGCTCAGTGGCCTGCATACTATGAGATGCTGAATCCTTATGGAAGAACTGAAATAAAACACTAATATTTGCAATGCCAGTTTGGGAAAATGTGCAGAACATTCTTTGAGATAAATTGAGAGAGCCATTTGTTCAATTACACCTTTCTATTTTTTTTAAACTTCAAATTGAGACTTTTACATGGCCCTGGAGCCACCTGAGTTCACAGGTTTGTGTATATGAAGCTGAACACATTTTATTCATCAACTAGCAAACTACTAAGGGACCATATACTTCCATTACATCGATCTTCTAACATCATACTTACCAACTGACACTTTAGAACAAGTCATACCTGCCATCTCTATGGTCACTAGGTGAAGACTTGCACACCTATTAAATAAGAGACTTACTTTTCAACACCTATTTTTTCTACGATGTGTAACTCCAAGACCTTTGGAAGGATAAATAGTTTAATATTCAAAATGAAATATCTGCATAAGAGATCCTTAATTCTTTGCCTAAAGAGAAAAAGTGAACAATTGTGATTTATTGGAGCGAACAACCTGACTACTGCTCTCCCCCAATGTCCTTTGTAAAGTGGGTCAGCAGTAGCACCTACTTTGTAGGATTGTTCAAAGCACTAGATAAATATGGTTAGTTCTCTTGGAGGAAATAACTGAAACATCTCAAGTGCTTTATAATTGTGGGTTTTGTTGTTTATGAAATATTGGTGCTTTTGTCATTGTGTCATTTACCCCTACTACATGTGACATGACAGGCCATTGTCATAGACTCTAAATGTCATTAAATTAGCTCTCTGGAGCACTATACCCTTGTCAGTATCAGGGAATGTGGTTTCTGTTAAGCCATGGGCAGCATGACTTGCATGCTGTATTCTGATGTAAGCAATGCCTTGGCTATCTATGAACTTTGCTTATGAACATATTACATGGCACTTTAGATACTTTTTATAGTCTATTGAATATCATTGGGAACTACATACCAAATAAGAACCTTATGATTCTTATTTTTTAGAAAATTCTAAACCTATTCTGAGCATTCAGCCTATGATAATAAACCCACGTGAAATATCAGAAGAAATAAGGAAGAGATGCATCCTCCATCCATGTTCATTCAAGAGAATGTGATATTTCTTGTTCTTTAACCATCATTGTCGGTTTGGCCAGGAAAACCTTGGTTTATGTCTATGATTTTTAAATTAACACAGATTTTTTAACAGTTACGTATTCTGTTTAAACCCATAAATATGTATTTCATTTCCCCATTTTCTTTCAATTCTACATAATTTCTACATTTGTATCTTTGTAATATAGTCAGTGTTTATTTAGATACTTTCCATGTCTGCTAGTTTTGAAGGTATATTATCTTTGGGCCTGGGCAGTAGTCTTCCTGTGCAGGGGTGCCCAGCTGGTGGCCCATGGAGCCCATTTGTCCCAGGATGGTTACAAAGGTGTCCCAACACAACATCACAAAATTACTTAAGATAGGCTTTTTTGTGATTATGTGTCACAATATATTTAATGTGTGGCCCAAGAGAACTCCTCTTCTTCCAGTGTGGCCCAGAGATGCCTAAAGGTTGGACACCCCTGAGAGCTTTATATAATATAATAAAATCTAGATATTTACCTTCATATATTTTATGAGTCTGATGATATATTTTATGTTTGATATATTTTATTTTTTAAATATTTTATTATTTATTTTTAAAGAGAGGGAGGGGAAGGAGAAAGAGAGGGAGAGAAACATCAATGTGTGGTTGCCTTTCTTACATCCCCTACTGGGGACCTCGTTCACACCCCAGGCCTATTTTCTTTCTGACTGGGAATTGACCCCATGACCCTTTGGTTCACAGGCTGGCTCTCTATCTACTGAGCCACACCAGCCAGGGCAACTTTGATATATTTTCAATATATCTTTCTAAACTAGTCAACTTTAATAATGTAATTCTATATTCTGATGTCATATGTGAAAGAGAAGTATTGAGTACCTATATATGTACATTTTATGTCCACTCTCAGCATTATTTTTGTTAGTTCATTCACTCCAGAATTTTATTAATTAGATGTATTATTGTATCTTTATGAAAACTGGATCCATTATTTTTTTAACATAACCTCACAAATCAACATTATTAAATCTGAAGTCTATAGGTAAGTGCTGATAATGATTATATACCAAAGCTACACAATTAGTCAATTACTCTGTTTCATTATTTCTTTTTAATTATATTTTATTGATTATGTTATTACAGTTGTCTCTATTTTTGTCCCTTTGCCTCCCTCTACCCAGCCCCCCCCCCACTTCTCCAAGTAATCTCCACATAATTTTTCATGTCAATGGGTTATACATATAAATTCTTTGGCTACTCCATTTCCTATAATGTATTTTAAACCCCATAACTATTCTGTAAGTACCTATTTGTACTTCTTAATCCCCTCACCTCTTCACCCATTCCTCCTCATCTCCCTCGCATCTGGCAACCATCAAAACATCCTCTATCCATGATCCTGACTCAGTTCTTCTTGTTTGTTTAGTTCGGTTTTTAGATTCAATTATTGATAAATATGTATTAATTGCCATTTTGTTGTTCATAGTTTTTATCTTTTTCAGCTCCTTTAACATTTCATATAGTAATGGTTTGGTGATGATGAACTCCTTTAGTTTTTTCTTGTCTGGGAAGCTCTTTACCTGCCCTTGGGTTCTAAACAATAGCTTTTCTGCATAGAGCAATCTTGGCTGTGGTTCTGCTTTTCATGACTTTGAATATATTTTGCCAATTCTTAGTTTCATTTTTTTTCTAGACTTTCCATTGCAGTAGTAGGAATCATAATCTTATAATTTCTTGCAGAGCTGGTACTGTATAACTGTTAAATTTATGAAAAAGAGCAGTTTGGTGAGGTATAGCTTGAGTTTGAAGTCACAGAAGATACTGTTTGTTGTCAATTGTGTAGATGACATATGAAAAGCCATTTTGATTTTATTTTCTTTTAATCTTTTTTCCTACAATTAAATATTTATTTTTATTTTTTAAATTTAATTATTGTTCAAGTACTTATTTCAAATACTTATTTATTTCATTAGAAAGAATGTATTTCCATTCAACTGTTGGTAGTTAATTTTCTGAGGGAGGAAAAAAGTTTTTTAGGGTGCTATTACACATCACCTTGTTTCTGAGAAAAATTTCTGTATGTAATTATTTTTACAAGTAATTACTACTTTAAATCACTACATTTAATCAGACATCAGAAGCTTAATTATGAAAGATCTTTGTCTCTCTTCTCCAGAGTTGCTTGTTATTAGCAAAGATTTTTTGAGCCATTTATTTATCAATCATTTCATTATGGAACAAATTATGGTCAAGTTTAAGAGCTTTTTAACTCACCCCAGATCCTAATTACCTCCTGTTTTGTTCTAAAACTTTTATGTTTTTACATTTTGCATTAAATTCATGATAGGCTTGGAGTTATTTGTATATAATATAGGGTTCACATCTTGATCTATATTTTTTGCCTACAGATACACAATAATTACAGCCTCATTTGTTGAAAATCTATCTTTTTCTATTTAATAGCTTTTGTGTCTTTATCAAAAATAAATTGGGCATATTGATTTGGACCTATTTCTTAGTTCCTTATTCTCTTCTATTAACTTACATTTCTACTCTTTGGCCAAAGTCACGCAGGCTTCATTACTATACTAAACAGTACTGTACTGCACCATTGCTCTATATCACCTGGAAATTCATAGATCATTCATTGAACTTAATCCTTCTATTTCAAAATTGTTTTATGTATTCTAATACCTTTGCCTTTTTATGTAAATTATGTTGTACTTGTTTATTTCTACAAAAAAACCACTGGCATTTTTATAGGAATAAAATCCTTTACATTAAATACATAAATCAATTTAAGTATAATTGGTATCTTTATTGTATTGTGTCTTCCAATCCATTATTTATGACTTTTTAGTATGTTTCATCAGCACTTTATAGATTTCACTATACAAGTCCTGTTGTTTTGTTAGATATACAACTGTTTCGCATTCTTTTTAAGTGTTTGTAAATACTATTATACATTGCAGTTTGATTTTTGCATATTCATAGTTAGCATTTAGAAATAAAATTCACTTTCTTGCATTGATTTTGTGTCTTTCAACCTTACCAAAATCATTTATTAATTCCAGGAATTTTTCTTATATATTCATTTGTTTTTCTACACAAACTACCATATCATCTTCAAATAGAAATTAATTTATTTCTTACTTTCTAATTAATATTTCTTTATGTCTTCCTTTCTTTTTTGCTGCTTGCACTGATTAGAATGACAAATTCTACATTAAATATCAGTGATTAGATCAAACATGGATAAAGCCATTAGCCATGTAAGTAAGATATACTAGCAAAGGAAAGTCTGCCTTTGATTAGGTTATTCAATGAACCCCAGATATTAATAGGGGGCAGTTGTTTGTGTCTCTGTCTGAAAAAATGTTACATAAAATTTTGTGTTTATCATTGTGCAGAATGGATCTTTCCACTCCCTTGGGCTTATGTTTGTGAAGCATGAAACCTGAAATTTCAAAATTGTCAAAATATTTCAAGGTGAGAAGACAAATGGCTCAATATCTACTTTTATATTAACTGCTCATACTTCCATACTTATGTGTGATATATTCTTACTAAAAAGAGAATGATGGTTAAAATTAAGCCACCTGAGGTTGATATTTTAGAACTAGTTTCTGGAGTTAGAGTTCTTAAGAGAGGATACTCTAAAATGGCCAAATAAATTGGAGTTTTTAATTTTTTATCTTGTAAGGTATAAAAGTAAAACTAAAAAAAAATACATTATAAAATTCTGAATTGCAATATATGATCTTATTAAACTCTTATCTTTAAAGGAGTATTCTACTTCCCAAGTTGAATATAAAAATCAGTTTTCATGAATGAGATTTTTGTTTCAGTCATGCTAACTCCATCTGACCTCATCATTATGTTGGAAAAACAGCATCCAGTTGAATTAACATCATCCCTTAATTTAAGTATACCATGTTGTCTGAAGTTTTACAAAATCAAAATTATTATAGAGTACTCTATGATTTATTATTGACCATTATATATGACAATTTTATAAAACTCAAGTCAAGCCATTTTCATAGAAAAGACAATCACAAATTTAGTGCTGGCTCAAATGGACTCAGTTCAATAAAGAGCTTTTTCCTATGAGGTCATTAACATACTGATATTTAAAATATTTTTTCATTTTTAAATATATGTTATTGATTATGCTGTTACAGTTGCCCTACCTCTCCCCTTTATTCCCCTCTTCCCTGCACACCCCCCCCATCCACATTCCCCCACTTAGTTCATGTCCAAGAGTCATACATATAAGTTCTTTGGCTTCTACATAACCTACACTATTCTTAACCTCCCCCTGTCTATTTTGTGCCTACAATTTATGCTTCTTATTCCCTGTACCTTTTCCCCCATTCCCTCTTACCTTCCCTGCTGACAACCCTCTATCGGATCTCCATTTCTGTAATTGTGTTCCTGTTCTAGTTATTTGCTTAGTTTATTTTTGTTTTTGTTTTTTTTTTAGGCTCAGTTAAAATCTATTCATAGTCTCAGATGCAGATAAAAAAGTTAATTTTTGTAACACTTCAGTGCTCAATTGATGATGATGTATGGTGGCAAGGAAAATATATCCCAAAACTTGAGAAGTGAAAGAAAAACTCTTTGGCTACATTAAATTTTCATTAAGACTAGCACAGTATGAATAATTGCTGGAGAGTTTGAATAATAAAATACTTTATAATAAAGGGTCTACTTGAACTTGGCTAACAACATAGAAGTCATTCTAGACTTCTTTTCTTATCCCCTCATGTATAATGCTCTTGTTACATGTCACCTCTGTGAAACCACTTCCTATTTCTGATTCATTGTTTCACTTGAGCTATAGCAATAGCCCCAAGTGTTCTTGCTTTGAGTTTCATCCTACATTCTATAGCACTCTCACTTCATTTTTACATTCAGGCTATAGTCTATAACTTTAGAGAACTTTTTTAAAGTATGTCTTCAGCAATCTATAATTACTTTTGTCAATAAATAGTCTTTAGTGTCGAATCAACTCCAATAAGTATTTCCACTTTCAGGTGCAGTAAAGAAGGACACTATTTAATGAAAACAGTTCAATTATGATACAGCATGTTTGCCAGGCTTCCCTAGAGCCCAGCCCCTCTCTGGCTACACAGCACAGCCCTGCTCTGCTCTGTTCTGCTCCTTGTTGGTCTAAACTGCGCTTGTCTGCTCTGCTGGGCTTCAGTCTGACCCTTTTCTGCCCATCAGCTTTAGTCTGCACTCATCTGCTCCTGTGGTTAGTACATCTTCCATCCTCAGTTGTTCAGCTCAACCAATGTAAAAAAATTTTCAGTCTTAGGAGGAAAACGAAAGTTTGTTTTCCAAGACAGAGGGAAACTGGCTTATAATAAGGACAGAAACCCCCACTACAGGTTCTCAATTAGTGGATCCACGTGCAAATAAGAGCTACAAATTCTCAGTTTGATTGGTCCAAAAGGCACTGTTATTACTGGTCAGAACAGAGTCACCGTGATTGGATGGGGAAAGCTTGAGCCCTATTGGTTGAAATAGGATTCCAGGAACTCCATAAGAATTGGCTTAATGACAGAAACACAGTGCAAGCAGGCAATTCAGCAGAGGCAAGCAGTTCAGTGCAGGATTGTCCCTGAAGTGCAGTCTGCACAAGAGACCCCTGTCCAGAAATGGCTGCTAAGCTCTGTTTTTAGAAACTTTAGCCCAGTTAGCTGTCAGGATCACTTATTTCTTAGTGTTCACACCTCCAGTAATTTTTAAATACTCTCAATAATCTACAAAAGTCTGAACACATAGATGCTTGGAAGAAAAACCTGAGGTGGCAAAATAATGCTAAAGTAAAAGAATAAGGTATAAAATCAATGCATCAGTATCTCAGAGAAATTGGTAGAAATTAGGTAAAAGTATAATCTTATAATAAGGAGCAAAAATATTCATATGTAAATATATTTGAATATACTTTAGCATACATTATTGAGTACCTTACTTTAGCACATGGACTATAGGGACTAATAAGGGTCTCTTCTTTTCCTGAATTACTTCACTTTTAGCAGGGAAACAAAACTAATTCATTTTGATAGGTGCTATATGGTCAAAAGACTATGAGATCAGAAGAAATGCAAAGGAATGACAGCTTAACCTGTGAAAGTCAAAAACACAATTGCCCTAAAAAAACATGAGATTATGCAGTGGTATTTTGGCTTCAACTTCAAGGATAAATGTCTGGGTGGTATGGAAAATATCACATTCAGCTATGGCTTAAAATCACATTCTGCCTATTTATTCAATATCACAAGATTGATGTCATTGAAAAAATCATAAAAACCAAACTCATAGACATAGACAACAGTGTGGTGGTTACCAGAGGGGAAGAGGAGTGAGAGAGTGATAAAGGGCAAAGGCGGCCAAATACATGGTGATGGACAATGATTTGACTTTGGGTGTTGGGCACACCATGCAATATACAGAACATGTATCACAGAAATGTACACTTAAAACCTATATATCTTATTAACCAATGTCATGCTAATAAATTTAAATAAAAAAGTAACCATGAGCCGTGGATGGTGTGGCTTAGTGGATTGAGTGCTGGTCTATGAACCAAAGTGTCACCGCTTTGATTTCCAGTCAGGGCACATGGCTGGTTTGTGGACCATGTCCCCAGCTGGGGGCATGCAAAGGGCAAACACACATTGATGTTTCTCTCCCTCTCTTTCTATCTCTCTTAAAATAAATAATTAAAATCTTTTAAAAAAACTAATCATGTTTTTAATTTAATTTTTATAAATGTGTTTATAAGTAATACATAAAATGCATATATGATGCATAATTATATAGGTATATATTATGTAAAATTTATAAAATATATGACTTATGAATGATTATAAGGTATTTCACATTTTCATTTTTCTAACCTGCCCATTTATAAACCAGCTTATCACTTCTCTATTAAGCAAGTAATACTGCTCCATCAATTAACTGGGATAGCAAGAAACTACTGAGCATAATCTTTTGGTGTGCATGATAATTTTTAAAAAGCATAATTTTTTGCATCTTTGGTATAGAGATACCCTTAATTGAACCAAACTCTCATGCTTACTAATTACTTGAACAATTTGTTTCAAGTTTTAATAATAAGTTAAATGTTGTACTTTTAATCATTTTTGAAGTGGAAGACTAATTTTTACCAAATGGTGGTTTTGATGTAAATGAGCTAGCACAAATAAAATACAGCTCCAAGGTCTACATCTTCAAAGCACGGGCCAGTAAATTGGGTCCTTCTCACATCACATTACCCAATTTTTCTGCCTTCCTCTTTCACATTTGAAGACCCTTGTGATTACTTTGGGTCCACCCAAAAATCTCAGATAATTTTCTCCTTTTTAGGTCAGCTGATTGGCCACATTAATTCCATCTAACCATTATTTTTCCCCAGGGAACCTAGCATATTCAGTTTCTAGGGACTAGAACAGAGACGTCTTTGAAATGCTGTTATTCTGCCTGCCACACTCACTGCCCCAGGGAACTACAAGAAGATGAGCAGCATATTATAATTATACCCTAATCTTACAAATTTAGATTTTCTTTGAGTTAACTTATAAGCCAGTGCTTCTTGTGGTAACAAAAAGATAAGTATAACGATCCAATTTCAGAAAAGCTTAAGGAAAAGGGAGTGGGGATATCATTTTGTCATACAGCTGCTGATGAGCAAGCTGATTAGATTGTATATGGAAATCATTATAAAACAAATCAGGACATTGGGAAGTTAATGATCTACCTGGTAGCTTTAGGCAAGCCAATTCACAATCAAAGCCAATTTTCACGTCTGTGGAAGAAAGTTATAACTAGCCCTGCCTTATGTAATCACCACTCCACCCCCATGCATTTATGGGGAGGGATCTTGGTATGAAAAGATAAATGCAAATATGCAGTTTCATAGTTAATATTCACACCCCACATCCTTGGGGATGAAGATGTGGGGAAATGTTTCTTTAACTCTCGAAAATGTCAGCACTTTGACATTTTGACATCAAAATGACAGGTTTTTATTTCAAACTGACTCTTGCTTAGTGTTGGCAAAATCTTTGTTGTGTTCAGTTTCATGCATTCAGCACAATGATGTAATGTAATGGGTTGAATTGTGTCCACCTTCCCAAATTTCAGATATTAAAGTTTTAAGTACCAGTAACTCAGGAAGTGACCATGTTTGGAGAATAGATCTTTGAAGAGGCAATTAAGTTAAAATGAAGTTATTAAGGTGGGCCCTCATTCAATACAATTGGTGTTCTTAGAAGAAGAGGACATTTGAATGCAGACACATATAAAGGAAAAAAATGATGTGAAGACAGAGAGAAGACAGCCATCTACAAGCCAGAGAGAAGAAGCCCTTCTCTTGTCGACTTCAGAAGGAACCATCCATGCTCATACCTTAGTCTCAGACTTCTGGCCTCAAAAACTATGAGAAAATACATCTCTGTTGTTTCGGTTACCCAGTCTGCCATATAGTGGCATGGCAGTCGCAAAACAGGTATCAACAAGGAGACCACAGTAGATTTGCACCCACACAGGACAGTTAGCCTTGCAAACGATGAAAATTTCCTTCTCACACTACACAATGCAGTGTGCTCAGACAGTGGCAATCATGGAAATTACTGTAGTAGGTGTCATGGGGACATAGAGTGCCTTTGTTACCAGAAAGAGGACCTGGCCCTGAGCAGGTTTGCCTAGGACCAGCCAGTAGTGTGTGAGTTCTTGACTTCGTGTAGTAAAGATAGTGTAGTAAAGATTTCACAAGTCCAGGTGATTTTTGAGAGGATGTTTATTAAAGCTGGGGACAGTGGAACAAGGATGAGCTTAGGATATTGGAAGCACTAGGAGAACCTCAGCAGGGCTGCCCTGTGTCTCAGGAAATGTTACAGGAAAGAAATGAGCCTAGGCGGGGCTGCTTTAGCTCACTCAGAAGTCAGAGAAATGGGACCGTGCTCCTGGGGGGGGGGGAAGTGCACCCTGGGAACTTCATTCTGAGGGTTTTTAAAGGCTGAGGACTTAGGGGAGGTTTAGAGGAGGATCTCAATAGAATATTCCTCAGCTTTATGCTGATATGCCAAAATGAGATTTATTCCCTTAACTTCATCTGTCATTGAATATGGTAGGCAAATGGCACTAATTGAATTTCTGCTCTCTCCATGAGTAGAGTGATTTAAACTGTTTCCCTGTGGTTAGGGAGAAGTACAGCCATTTACTCTTAAGTGTCCTTGGTTGAGGAAAGGTAGGATTTACTGGATGGCTGCAAACTGCTTGTGTAACTACCTGTCTCAGCTTCTCTAATCCATATGTCCTGGATGACTTGCCTGTCCCATATTCATAACCAGCTTCTGCTTTGAAGATGCTTATAATATGGTATGTAGAATTGATATATTTTTCAGTTTTGTCTTTCTCTCAAAATAAAATATGAGAGCTTCCTGTCACATGCCTTGTCATGCAGTCACTGTGCCTTGAAAGGTCCCACAAATCATACTGATGGCACGCAGAATGGTGAGGAGAGTGATTAGTATTATTTTCTGCCACCTACTGGCCTCGGAAAAGGACAATTAAAATTAGACATTTGAGGGACTATTAATTGCTACACATAAACAAGGATTTTATAGCTTCTTGCAAGCTTTATTTGTGAGAAATAATTTTTTAACAAGTTAGACATTATTCAACTGGAGGGATTATTTCTATTTTGGCATATGTTAAGTATATCTTAATATATTAAAAGATATGATATATCTTAAATCAAATATGTAGATATCATAAAGTGTATATTAAGTAGATATTTTTCTTACTTGAGAAGTACTGTTTAATTTTAATCCAGAGACAAAAGTTTTTTTTCCTATTTTTAAGTGTTTTGGGGTGGGGGAGTTGGTAGGTACCTGGACCCTCAACCAAAATATAGCAAGTTCCAAGCAAAGTAAGTTTCATAAGGTTCAGATGGAGGAAGAAACTATTCAAAAATTTCAGTCGAGTTGATCAAGGAGGTTTTTAAAGGAATGTGGAGTCGCAGCTACATAATGCAACCTGATTAAAATCATATAATAAAAATTAAGTGGAACATGTAGCCTGAACAGAAGTTTTTGGTGGAAAACAAAGAGAGAGAGAGAGAACATAATGAGACAGCATAGAAAGAAGTTAGTGAAGAACCCTACAAGTGGAGTGAGGAAGTAGGAGCCTGTATCTTCCCACCAAAGCCCCAACTCCAAGCATGATCAAAAGGAAGCATTTTATGGCAGAAAACCCCTGTGGTGTTCAGTGGTCCTGGAAGTCACAATAACCAACCAGAAGGTGGAGTCAGAATCTGGTGCTACAAGGCTGAGAGGCAACTCCTCCCTCCCAAGAACTAACTGACCACTTGAGCAACTCACAAGGGAAGTGCCCCCTTGGGCTTGAACCTCAGCTTCTTTCATAGTGGCACCCACACCCTGGCCCTTTTCTTTTTCTCTACCTGAATAAAAAGTGTTTTGTTCTCACTTTGACTCTTGAATTTTTTTCTGCACAAGTCAGGAACCTGTAGGTCACCCGACCAGTCAAAACATTCAGTCAATGCTGGGGCAGGGCCGGCCCCCTGTTCGGAAGTTGCCAGTAACAAGAGCCAATCAATCAAAACACTGCCTGTAAGAGTAAAATTTAGAACTATTGCTATTGTTTTGTTTCTCTTTTTCTAACTATAAAATACCTTATATCTACACTACAACTATATAAATGTTTATAGCAGCATTATTCATAATAACCAAAAATGAAAACAATCTCAGTGTCTACCCAATGATGAATGGACAAACACAATGTAATATGTACATGAAATGAAATATTATTCAGCAAAAAAAATAATGTAGGAGGTAATATCAGCATCATGGCAGCATATGATGTTCCTCCTTTGTCTCTGTTTTTGGTAACTAATTAGACATCCACATACGGATGAAAGTGTTTTTGGGGGAGATGTGGGATCCAGCACCATATGCCAAGAGACACAGGAAATGTCTTACTCACCTGCTCATGTGGTTATACACAGACAGACCTCCTTATGGGCTGCAGAACCAGCAGAGCCATTGAACCTACTCAGAAGCCCACACCACGCTGAGAAAAATAACCCAGAGACTGCTGACCTCGTCAGATGCCTATGGAAAAGAAATAATTTGAAGAAGCTCAGCCTTCCTGAGGGGAAATTCTAGCATGCCATTGAGATGATATATTTTACATATATAGTATTTATATATATTATATATAAAATACATAACATATTAATATATAATACAGTGCAGCTTGAATATAATATATGGCATATGATATATGGTATATAATATATGTCATTAATATATAAAGTAATGTATATTAATATAGAATATATGTGATGTGTGATATATAAATATACAATATATACTATAATATATAATAAATATAATATATAACATGTAATATATATAGAATCTCAATGGTGTACTGGCAATGCATATATATATATATATATATATGTGTTTAGCTGCAGTGCAGATGGTAAGGAGAGCTAGGTGAGCACCACCCACCCCAAGGCAACAGTGCATACGGTCAAACTCTCCAGCAGCAGAGACCTCCCCACTGGAAAAGGAGAATGGAGAGCAAGTGCCTGGCTAACCTAGCTGTGTGGGAACATGGCTGCAGAAACCTGTTTCTCTCCAGTAGCACCTAGAGTACTTAGACAGGACCTCTATGACTGGGGTGGGGGGTAGAAGGATATAGGGGAAAAGGCAGATAAGGCATCAAAAGTATTAAAAAGATGAGGTTCCTGCTGACTGCACAAGGAATTCATGAAGAACTCTGCCAGTTCTGGAAGCACCTCACCCAAGGATACAGGCACTGGGGCCAGGCACCCCCAGCCCTGAGTGCTAAACTCACACCTTGCCCCAACTTGCACCCAGCTCCTTGGTTGTGCTTCCTAGTACAGAGATGAGAGATGTCAGAAAAACAGCCCAGGATCTGTGCACAGAGAGTGCAATGGTAGCTATGAGTATCTGGAGAGCAGAGGAGTTGACAATATATGGCTTACAGGTACAAACTTGCAACTAGCAAATATATAAGTCATGGAGGCCTAGTGCATAGCATTGTAATTACAGACAACGATATGGTATTATAAAATTCAAAATTACCAAGAGACTAAATATTAATTGTTCTCATCACAAAAAAATAAATGATAATTATGCAATCTAATAGAATTTTTAATGCTACAGTGGTAATCATATTGCAATATATAATGTATCAAATCAATACTTTTTAAACACTAAATTTATACAATGTTATATGGCAATCATATCTTAATAAAGTATAAATAAAGAAAATTATGCAACATCTCTGAACAAAACCCTATAGTGACTTACCATTTAATTCCAAATAAAAGCCAAATTAGTTACAAAGTATTGAGTGCTAGATACATATTTTATCCTCTCTTCTGATATTTTAATATTCAAATAGTTCTCTATGGTCCAGGTTGGCTCACTGGATTGAGTACTGGCCTGTGAATCAAAGGGTCACTGGTTCAATTCCCAGTCAGGGCACTTGCCTAAGTTGTGGGCCAGGTCCCCACTTGGGGACGCACAAGAGGCAACCACACACTGATGTTTCTCTCCCTCTCTCCCTCCCTTCTCCTTTGTGTAAAAATAAATAAATAAAGTTAAATAATCTACTACAGACATACTGTCTTTCTCCACTACAAGAGTAAAAGTACAAGGAAAATGTGGTAATCAAATATATTACAGGTAGAAGTAACAGGAAAAATAGATATCCTAAATATTAAGAAAGGGACACTATCATAGCTTCCCATGGTCTTACGTGACATTGTGCTTATGTGACAATCCAAAAATTTGAGTAACTGTAAATGAAGAGCTGCTTCCCCCATGGGACATTTGCTGAACTCCACAGAAACTATTTGCCATAATATACAGATAAAACACTCACTTCCAAAATAAAATCCAAATAGAAGGAATACAAGAGTAGAAAAGAAAGAAGGATGCAGCATGATACCTGCTATGCCATGAATGAACCTTAAAAACATTATGGTAAGTGAAAGCATCTAGTTATAAAAGACTGCATATTGTACGAGTAGGTCAATCTATAGAGATCAAGTGTAGGTTAATGGTTGCCTGTGTCTATGGGGAAGGGGACCTTTGGGGTCAAACTTTTTTTTGAAAGTTAAAAAACATTCTAAAATTGATCATGGTGTAGGGTGTACAATTTTGTGTACATATTAAAGTCCACTGAATTGTACATTTTCAATGGATGGATTTTATCTTGTGAGCTGCACACTATTCTAAGTGTTGCAGAAATATTAACTCTTGACCTTGTTACAATACTGTGGTATTCACATGGTTACAGCCCCTTTATATAAAAGACTGGGCTGGTGCCCAAAATCTTGCTCACTGGTCACACATTAGTAAGTGATGGAATCTGCACTTGAACCCAGAAGGCCAGCATATAGAATCCATGTTTTCATTTTTACAGTATGCTGTTTCTATCAGGTGGTCATTTTATTTACTCATTTATGCAATAGCAAAAAAAATCTCAATATTCAACATTGTGAAAATACTAATTGAATGAGGGTTTCTTTGCTTTGCTTTGTTCATAAGGGACAGCACAATTATATGCATGATGATTCAGTCTGGCTACACTGCAAATACAAAGAAGCTGTAACTTGGAGAGTAAAGGACTGCTTTCCTATCATTGCATGTTACTCTTTTAATCAGAGTTTACCTTGTGCACCGATGACCCGAACCCACCAGTGATAAGCAATCATGCCTACAATTGTCCTCTCCTGGGCTGCCAGCTCTAAGAAATGGCTTCTTCCTGTTAACACATATTTCTTAGCGGCTGGCGTGACAAGTCGTTTTTTCACTGAAGCTCCAGAAAAACAGTATTGATTCCGTCTGAATGGCTGAAAAAAGTCATTATCTCGTTATCATTTCCCTTGCATTGGCCTTGAAACTATAATTTTCTAACCTCAGCATAACATGACTAATAATGCCAGTCCTATACATTAAAGAGAGTGAAAACTACCAACATTGTTTTTTTCTCTTTTATGTTTTTTTAACAAATAAATTTAAAAAATCGTCAACTTTTCTTTTGGGAGCACTTCTTAACATTCAACTCTTTGACAAAGCTAATTTCATCCAAAGAAATGTCAGTTTCTAGCCAAAAGGCTAGAAATTGTCCTTAAATACAAACAGAAAATGTCAGAAAGTTAGTGAGGGTCTCTGTAAATATTTTGCCTTTATTTTACTTATCTTCTCTATTCCACATTCTTACTCCGTCATATTGAACATGACGAGGTAAGCCCCTTAACTTCTCCTGGCTATCTATTTATTGATGTCAAGGAAAGAAAAAAATGTGCATTGTCATAGTTGAGTATACTCTACACTGCACACCTTGAAGAATGACTACCTGTCCTGCTCTCAAATTGGAAATGTCACATTGTGGTAAGAATGTAGGATAACACAAGTTTGTATCTACTGATACAATAAGGAGTTATACAGCTACTTTAGGATACAGTCTGGTAGTTTCTTACAAAGCTAAACATGACAACCCATATTCATGTGGAATTGTACATAGTTGTATTATAATCACCAATATCTGGCAGAAACCAATATATCCTCTTATAGCTGAACGGATAAACACACTGGCACGTCTATTCAGTGCATTATTACTTGATGGTTTTTTAAAAAGAGATGTCAAGATATAAAAAGACATGGAATAACTTTGAATACATAGGGAAAATCAGGGGTGGGAAAAGCAGCCTGAGAAAGTTACATATTGTGTAAGTCCAGTTATTGGACATTGTGGAAAATAGAAAACTCTATAGAGACAAGAAAGGGACCAGTGGTTTCTCCCATTGTACAAGAGAGCATGATTTCATGTCCAGATGACTGCACCTTTGCTGCTTGGCCCAGGTCTACATCCTGCTCTGTAAATTGTGGAATAGATAGTGAAGGAGACAGTGTCAGCTCACAGCAAAAAGCAGGCAGAAGGGGAAATGTCAGGTGCTGATCTTTATGGAAAAGGCACTATGTCTTTACAATGTTTTTTGTATCTCAGTCTTATGGAAACTGATCAGATTGCATTCTTCTGAAAGCAGAAAGGATTCTCAGTGGGAACTGTGGGTCAGGAGACAGCAAAGAATGTGGAAAAGCATGTGCTCTCAAGCAATAGACTGCCCTAAACAAAGTGGCAGGCGTGCTGACCTCTCCTGCTGCAGCAGCTCTGGTAAGAGATGAAGGAGGAGTAACTGAAGAGAACATGGACATAGAGCCCGAGAGATTGGTAAAAGATTCTCAACATGATTACTAATCATTAAAATGGAAATAGCCTTGGCTGGTGTAGCTCAGTGGATTGAGTGTGGGCCTGCAAACCATACAATCATGGTTCGATTCCCAGTCAGGGCACATGCCTGGATTGCATGCCAGTTCCCAGCAGGGGACTCATGAGAGGCAACCATACACTGATATTTCTCTCTTTCTCTCCTTCCCTTCCTCTCTAAAGATAAATAAATAAAATCTTTTAAAAATAGAAATAAATAGAATCTGATGATAGCAGGAACAGAAAACTAAAAGTAAGAAATTAAAAATGATTTAATAATATCTTACAAACTGGTTCGCTCACTGAGGCATTATAGTACTTATCAAAGTGTCAGATTCCTCATCTAAAAATTATGGAATATTTCTAAACTCATTTTAAATTTTAATATTCAATAAGTAGTTTATTTTAACAAGATATCAATAAGTAAATTGTATACTTTTTCTCCTGACAGCTGCATTAACTCACCTTCCTTGGCTAGTTTCTGTAAAGCGATAAAAAGTTATCAAAACACAATAATTCATCAATAATTTTAGCACTTCCAATAGCAATTTGCAGTATGATCAAAAGTGCTATTATGTTTAAACTTTTATCAATAATTGGCAGGAATATCATTATTTTCTAAAATGAAATGTTATAATACCTCTGTTATTAATCTAAACATAAACTGGAAAATGTATATCCTGTGTGTTACTGTAACTTAAAGTTTTTACTTAATATATTTCCCAGAAAATTAAATTTACCCCTAGATTAGGCCCTGGAGAATGATTGATCTAACTATAAATTTTATAGCTAAGATATAAAACTTGGGAATTGCTACTTTGTCATAAAAACACTGACAGAACTTTTGAGCTTCATTTCTCTCTACATGTTTATATGCAATTACAAGTCCTATCCAATAGCTGAAGGTTTTGGTATTAAAAATACCTTCTTAAGATTATGTTAGTGACCAATATGTATCAGCAAGATAAAATGCTTTTAATTTTTGCACCCAAATTATTCCTCCCAGGACAGAGCTGCAGATACTTAAGCTGCTCCTGAACAGCCTAGAAGAAAGGAAAAACTCATCACATTCAGGCTGTTTGATGGCACCAACAATATCTATACCAAACAAATATAAATGTATATAAAAACAGCCCTCCCAAAATCTGTTTGTAAACATGTACAATAACTTAGAGTGAAAAACCATTCTATTTTTTCCACGGTGCCACAAATAGATTTTAACACATTAAATCTGCATCGTTTGCTTATCATTCATTATGAGAAGCCCTGTGAATTTCCAAAGGAAGCACAGCTTTGTCCTGTCAAATTGATGGATTTGACAATGAGGGTCATCACAGAGACCAAGACATACAAATCAGCTAAACCAGGAAGCACTAGGAATGCTAAATACAGAGAAGTGTATTTTGGCTAACTAGATTAATAATGGTAAAATGTAATATGTGTTGACTAACCACAAGGCTGAAAATATTCTGGAAATGTTTTTCATTCATGCCTCACAGTCACATGAGGTGGCTGTCACTGAAATCCCATTATTCAGATGTAGTAGAACAACTTTTAAAAAAAATTTTATTTAGTTATTTTTCAAGTACAGTTTTTTGTCTATTTCTACCATTCCAGCCCCCCCCCGCCCCGTGCTCCCCACCTCCCTCCCATTTCCACCCCCCTTAGTTCTCGTCCCTGTGTCTTTCATACTTGTTCCTCTAAATCCCCCCCCCTTTTTCCCCTTAAATTCCCTTCCCTCTTCCCTCTGGTCGCTGTCCCCTTGTTCTCTATTTCAGTGTCTTTGTTTTTATTCTGCTTGCTTGTTTATTTTGTTGTTTAGCTTCCTGTTAAAGGTGAGATCATATGGTATTTGTCTTTCAACACCTGGCCTATTTCACTCAGCATAATGCTTTCCAGTTCCATCCATGTTGCTGCGAACGACTTTTAAGATGGCCATCAATGGTCCCCACCCACGGGATTCACGCCCTTGTGTTATCCCCGCTCCCTGAGTGTTTTTAGTGGATCTCAAAACTTCTTTCTTATAAACAGAATATGGAAAAGTGATAACATGTTCCTGCTATGATTATATCCCCAAAGATTTTGGACCCTATCTTGCTCCTGTTCGCCCTCTAGTGACTTCTTGGGTTACGCCCGTGGGTGACATAAGCTGCCAGGTGGAAGAGATCCAGGTTGAAAGGAATTGAGGAAGCCACTGGCTCACAGTCATCAAGGTCCACAGTCCGACAGACTGCAGGAAACTGAATCCTGTCAACTGCTACAAGAATAGACTGTAAAGAAGATCCTTTTCTACTTGAGCCTTTAAATGAGAATTTGGCCAACACTTTGTGGCCTTTTGGGGGATATAGTGAAGCAGTGGACACAAATTCCTGGCCTACGGAAAATGTGAGCTAACAAATGTGTGCTGTTTTAGGCCTCACATGTTTGGGGTGATTAGTTATGCAGCACTCTTTTCTTTATACAACAGATGAGGACTCTGAGAAGCTACCCATAATCAGCAAGCCTTTGAGATGCACTCGTCCTTCCTCTCTCACCAGCAACATGGATGTGGACCCGAGCCTAAGCTCCTCCAGCCCAGACTCAAGTGAGGTCAAAAGAATGATCACGGAAAATTCAGTAAGTAGGGATGTGAGCACCGGAAGAAATAATGAGATGATAAATTAATGGTAAATGTGGAAATTGGTAAGTATAAATGTAAATCTGTGTATGTTTACTACATTTATTTATTTTTAAATTCTATTTTATTGATTGTGCTATTACAGTTGCCCTAGGTTTTCCCCCTTTATTGCGTTGTACCCAGTACCCTCCACTCCCTTGGGCAATCCCCACACCATTGTTCGTGTCCAGGGGTCGTGGGTAGAGTTCTTTGGCTACTCCATTTCCTGTACTGCTCTTTACATCCCCATGGCTATTCTATAACTACCTATTTGTACTTCTTAATCCCCTCACCTCTTCACCCATTCCACCTCATTTCCCTCACACCTGGCAACCATCAAAAAACTCTCCATGTCCATGATTCTGTTTCCATTCTCCTTGTTAGCTTAGCTTGTTTTTTTTAGATTCAATGGATAAATCTGTATCTATCCATAAATATTGTATCTATGAACAATAAAATGACAAATACTGCCATTTTATTGTTCATAGTTCTGATCTTCTTTTTCTGAATAAGTCATTTAGCATTTCATATGATAAAGGTTTGGTGATGATAAACTCCTTTAGTAACAAATGTTGACATTCTCTGCTCAATCATGTCAGGAATTTTTAATAAAGTAAAAAATATGAAATAAAAATCTATGTGAATGCTGATTTGAAAAATTAAATTTGTTTAGCAGTAAAAAATATAAAACTGAAATATAAGTCTAAGTGGTAAAAGTAAACCTACTATTTACATGGGTTATTTTCCCACCAAATATTTATGTGGACATTTTGAATTACCAAAACAATATATATATAATTAAATAAGTGAATAAATAAGATAGAATATTTAACTTCCAAAATCAGAAAGTAAAAATGAGGGCTAGAGAAAACTAAGAAAACCCAGGAGTAAAAAAAAAAAAAAAAAGAAAAGAAAGAAAGAAAATCAAAACAAAAGCAAAGAAAAACTGGCTAAGTCTCTCTCTCACACACACAAAACAATATCTGAATTAATACTGATTACTAATCATAATAAAATTGATTGAATTCAGTTTTTACAAGACAGAAAATTTAAGGTAATCATAAATTGTAAATATGATTTTATGTTAAAAGAAGACACATTAAAAATTTAAGAGAAATGTTTTCAATTAAAATATCTAAATATATGCCATACAAATATTAATTAAAATAAACTTAGAGAAATAAATATAAGACTCAGATATTGGATTTTAACATCATTCTCTAATGAACAGAATCAGGGATACATGGAAAAATAACTAATCCTAAAACCAGGGCAAGAACTACATGAATGAGTCTGCAAGAATTTCTGTTTGTGAAAGGATGTCAAGAGAAGACATGAATCGACTGAAAGAGCTCCCAATGACCCAACCTGGAACAGTCTGAGCAATGGCAAACCTAAAGTAGTGTTGGGTTATACCTCAAAGTACAAATGTCCATTAGTTCATAGTGACATAAATAAATGAAGAAGAAATTAAAAAGGAAGGAAGGGGAACAGGAAGGAAGGAAGGAAGGAAGGAAGGAATTTCTCATGCAGAAAGATTTCAAATAGGTTGAGTAGACACTTTACCCTTCACTTTTAAAGTGTGGGCTCTACAGAGTGACTCCCTTTCACAAGATGGTATTCAAAGGAGGAGGTCACCTTACAGTAGAGAAATCTGACAAATACAATGTCAGCCCTGTGATGAAGGAAGATATGAACAGTAATAAGTCCTGCTGGTGTCATGTACTCTTAGTATGTGTGATAAGACTGACACTTGGCCTCTGGGGTATTTCTTCCAATAGTGCATATACACCCAGTCTAACCATGAGAAAAACTGCAGATAAATCCCAAGACAGTGACATTCTGCAATGTATCCGATCAATACTCCTCAGAACTCTCAAGGTCTTTCAAACAAGGTAAGTCTGAAAAACTGATGCAGCCAAGAGGAGACTAGGAAGACATGACAAGTAAATGGGAAGTTTTATCCTGGAACAGAAAAGGGACATTAAGAATGAGGAAATCTAAATAAAGTATTGACTTCAGTTAATAAAACATTAATATGTAATCAGTGTTATGATATTAATAGTAGACAAAATAGAATTTAAGGCAAGCATCATTATTAAGAAAAGGGGTAATTCTATAATTAAAAAATGATAATTTTACTAGGAATATGAGTTACTCTTGAATATCTACAATCTATGCACATGGTTTCTAGGAAGGGTTACTGACATGTAATTTTCTTAGTCAGTAATTCAAGAAAAATCAGCAATACAACACATAAGGTCTGGATGCAGTTAATCAGCACAAAAATGTAATTATTAAAATAATCAACACTAAAGCAAAACATAGCAAAGTATATTCCTGAAAGCAAGACGCATGTGTGACTGTGTGAGGGAAGTGGGTGAGGTGCTCAGGGTGGGAAGGGGCACTATTCTAAAAAGAGTAGGCACTTCTTTTTTTTTAATGCTCAGTCTTGCTTTTTTTTAAAAACAATCAGTCTTATTAAGAAGCAGGGTTTCTACAGCAGAAAAAGAAAAGCAGAATAACAAAAAAGTGCATAAACCAAGTCATGAGAGTGGCCCAGAGAATGAGGAAATGGCCCAATTTGCAGAGCAAGATTACGTTACTTTAGTTTCCTCAGGTGTTACTGTAACATAGACTGTTGTTAAGTAGTTATTAGGAAAACACATAACCCAGATACGTAGAGGTAATCCTGCCCTGGGAAGTTAGTTACTATCCATTATTGCCAACAGAAAACAAAGTATTTAGTTTTCAGTGGGCATTGCTACCCAGGTACCCTTCAGGAAGGTTGTGTTACACAGAATTGCAAAGACACATGAATGGCTGAGAATTAGAAAAGAAAATGATATTTTGATGTCAAGGTAATGTTCTTTTTTAGAGTTCAGAATTGTTTTGAAGCTTTCCCTACCTCTCCTGATTTTAACTTAAAGTAGTGAAAACAAAGTTTAGCTTACTAGATTTCCATTAACTGTAGATGAAATATTTTGAAACTTTTAAATGATTTTCCCCTAAGGAAGACAATAGTTAAAGTCTACTATATTATACCCCAGGTATGACTGAATAATCCATAGAGCACCTTTGTGAATCACTGTTAGTAAACATACACAAAATATTCATAACTGGTAAAGCAATATCGTATTTAAAGGCTTATTTTTCTTTTATAATGGAATCACTTTTTCTTCATTTGTTAAAATCTCAGAAACGAAAAATGTGATATCAGATATTGTTAAAATGGGTTAGACCAACCAGAATTATTTTGTGTTAATTTACTAAGATTACATGATAGCACTAAATATCATAGGTTGACAGCAGCTATTCCATATTTCCGTGGAAATTCCTCATAAAATTATAAAATGTAAATTAGTCTGTCTCCCTCTGTTAACTACAGAAAGAAAAAGAAAAACAGTAAATTTAAAGTAATGATAAAAAGCACTCCGGAATTAACACACAGAAAGTCTCTTGGCTTAACCCATTTCTGTAGAGTGTGGTTCTCTGCACACTTACACATTGAAGAATCTGTTGCAGCCCCTGGTATTTTGATTTTGAATAACACATAATATGATGTTTACTTAGAACTAGTGATTTCTTTAATTGTTCAAGAATTTTAATTTATTAGTGTAAATCCCGTGGGTTTGTCTGGTTCTGACATTTTCAAAAAAGATCAATAAAATTCTTGAAAAAACAGGAAGTGATTTGCAAACTTAAAATTCATGGGGACAATAAAGCAAATATTGAACCAGACTTTAAAACTATATTTATGTTATGCCTCTATTCTCATGCAAGTGACTAAGTAATGGCACTAAATTATGAATAGCACTTGTGGGCAGACACTAATTGCGGTTTACCAAACATAGCCACTCTTCTCCACTTCGGCAAAATCCTGGTTCTCCTTACACAAAAGCTTTCTTTAGGGTTAGGTTCTGATTCATATAAACTTGTGACCCCAGAGCAAGCTCAGGTTGTCCTCTCCTATTTCTAAAAAAAGGTACTGAGTTGCTCTACAAAGACAACAGACCAAAGCCTCAAGTCATGCAGCCGAAGCTTTTGCAGAGAAGGCAATTTGGGCCTCCAGTAGCACCAGGGACCAAAGTTTTCCCCATACCCAGGAGACAATAGGACCTGGACATAACCAGAGCATGAACATTGTAATCCTTTTGGAGGTGAAAGGTCCCTCATCTAAAAGGTCTGGTTGCTGCCACCCTTTACCATAAACGATCAAATTCCAAGTTTCTCCAATTGAAACTTTCCTTGCGGTCACTTCTGCAAATCTGTTCCCATTAACCTTTTTCAAATTCCTTAAAACTCCTAGTCTTTTGCCTCTCTGAATACAGAATTGGGACTTATTCCATCTTTGTTTTCCACTGCCTCTCAAAATAAACTCTTTTCTTATTGCATATTCATTGCTTTAGTGATTGACTTCCCTGTGTATCAGGCAATCAAATTGGCCTCAATTACAAATTTACCATAGTCCTCAAGTTCATCTTTCCGGTGGTTGGATTAGACTCGAGCTCCTTTTCCAGTGCTTGATTTAGAATGGATACATAATAGAATCTGGACCAAAATGATGAGAGGATAAGTATTTTGAGGGGTTTATTTCAAAGGTGCTGCACAGAACAGCAGTACATTAGAGATTCACAGGGACAGCGAGTTTCTCTTATTCTGTCTCTTGTTATCACATCTGAATAGAACTCTTGGCCCCATGACAGCAATTCTTCTTTCAGGGGGGAAACAGCATGAGATGACAGAGATGTAAGTTGAAAAGGAGCCTGTTGGATGTGGAGGTGATTCACATAAAATAATAAAGTGAGAGTTGTAGCTTAACCAGATTCTGGTATCCCAGAATAAGAAGTTAGGAGACTGTGAACAGAAGGAACAGAATTATCAAATTTCATGCTTTAAATTTAGAATGATCTTAGAAATCTGTTTATGTCCTTATATATGTCATTGCATTTTATCTTCCTAATAACCCTGAAACAGACATATTTTTCTACCATTTTATTGGTAAGGAAACTGGAATTCTGAAGTCTTACACAAATGCTTTTTTCTTTTTAATATATTTTATTGATTATGTCATTACAGTTGTCCCATTTCCCCCCTTCATTCCCCCCCACCCTGCACACCCCTTCCCCACTATCCCCCCCCCCTTTTAGTTTATGTCCATGTGTCACAAGTTCTTTAGATTCTATATTTCCCGTACTATTCTTGTCCTCCCCTGTCTATTTTCTACCTACCATATATGCTACTCATTCTCTGCACCTTTTCCCCCTTCTCCTCCTCCCATTCCCCTGTTGCTAACCTTCCATTTATCTCTATTTCTATGGTTCCGCTCCTGATCTAGCTGTTCTCTTAGTTTGCTTTTGTTTTAGGTGTGGTTCTTAATAACTGTGAGTTTTCTCTCCTTTCACTGTGAGTTTGCTGTCCTTTCACTGTTCATCTTTTTTATCTTCTTTTTCTTAGATAAGCCCCTTTAACATTTCATATAATAAGGGTTTGGTTATGATGAACTCCTTGAATTTGATCTTATCTGAGAAGCACTTTATCTGCCCTTCCATTCTAAATGAAAGCTTTGCTGGATAGATCAATCTTGGATGTAGGTCTTTGGATTTCATGACTTGGAGTACTTCTTTCCAGCCCCTTCTTGCCTGCAAGGTCTCTTTTGAGAAATCCGCTGACAGTCCGATGGGCATTCCTTTGTAGGTGACTGTCTCCTTATCTCTTGCTGCTTCTAGGATTCTCTCCTTCATTTTAATCTTGGCTAGTGTAATGATGATGTGCCTTGGTGTGTTTCTTCTTGGGTCCAACTTCTTGGGGACTCCCTGAGCTTCCTAGATTGCCTGGAAGTCTATTTTCCTGGAAGTCTGCTTTTGCCAGATTGGGGAAGTTCTCCTTTATTATTTGTTCAAATATGTTTTTCACTTGTTGCTGTTCCTCTTCCCCCTCTGGTACCCCTATAATTCGGATGTTGGAACATTTAAAGATGTGCTGGAGATTCCTGAGCCTCTCCTCATATTTTTGAATTCTTGTTTCTGCATTCTTTTCTGTTTGGTTGTTTTTTTCTTCCTTCTGGTCCATTCCCTTGATCTGAGTCCCAATTTCCTTTCCATCACTATTGGTTTCCTGTGCATTTTCCTTCATTTCAATTAGTTTAGCCTTCATATGTTCCTCTAATTTGTGACTAAAATCAACCAGTCCTGTGAGCATCCTGATCACCAGTGTTTTGAACTGTTCATTTGATTAGGTTGGCTGTCTCTTGGTCACTTAGAAGTATTGGCTCTGGGGCTTTGAGCTGTTCTCGAGCCATAATGTTTTGGTCTGTTTGTGCCTGTTACATCTGAGGGGCAGAACCTTAGGCATTCACCAGGGTGGGGGCGACCCAGTTGCTGGGTTGTGATGCTGTATGTGGAGGGGGGCAGAGAGGGGCAATGGTGTTTATTCCGTTCTCTCTCAGATTTCAGTCCCCTCTGTTGTTTCTTGCAAGCAAACCCCCCCCCCACCGGTGCTGGCTTCCAGGTGTGTGGGCCTGTACACCCTCCAGGACCCTGTGAGTCTCTCCAACAAACTCTCTATGAGCTTTTAAGACCATAAATCAGAAGCATGGTCAAAGCTGGAGCCCAGGATTTCAAACTCTGAACACAATGCTTTCTCTATTTTACTCTGGCAGGTCATCCTAAAAATAAATAAAATGATTCCACTTGACATTATTGGTTCTCGGAAAATAGATGGCCACGTCAACAGAACCAAAAAAAAAAAGAGATAATAAATAACAGAAAAAGAAGAAAATACTATCTTATGTTTAGTATCGGGGCAATTCCTTCAGTAAAACATATGTATCTTTTATATCTAGTTTTAACAACTTAAGTAAGTTTTTTTCCAAATTACTTTATTGTTTCATTCATTAGTCTTTAATGTCCAATCTTCCTAGATTATTTTCCCAACATTTCACCTATACCATCCTGTATTATGTGTTTCTTATTTAGCATTTAAATTGTATTTTCTATCAGCCATATAAAAAAGAAAATTTTACCTTTTGCAACAGCATGGATGGATCTGAGACTATCATGCTAAGTGAAATAGGCCAGTCAGTGAAAGACAAATACCACATGATCTCACTTATACATGGACTCTCATGAACAAAATACAGCAATGAGCAAAACAGAAATAGAGGAATGGATACACAGAAAAGACAGACAGCTGTCAGAGGGAAGGGGGAGAGAGGGAGGGACAGTATGAAAGAAGGTTTAGGCATTAGCCAAAGAATATATATGTATAATGCACAGACGACAGTGTGGTGATGGTCAGAGAGAAGGGGCGTGAGTGCTGGGTGGAGGTAGGGAAAGGGAGGGGGGATGGGGACTTCTGTAATAATGTCAACAATAAAAATAAAGTTAAAATATTGCATTTTCTAATTTTCAATCTCCCCTCTTATCTATTCATCTTAGTCTGTATATATAATTATTTAAACTATTGCAGAAGTCATTTTCTATGAAATATGCAACAAGAACATATTTGAGTGTGGTTTACTCAGGAAAAAATGTTTTATTTTAATATAAAACCAGTCTTCCCACCTTTGATTCCCTATTTGCTTCTGGCTGCACAACACACAGAATCCACATTCTTTTTTTTCATTCCTGAAAGATATGGATACCTGAGCACTGGCACTTGCTTTTGAGTAACTGTTAACATTCTTATCCTAATCGTACAATGGAAGAAGGGCTTTGTAGAATGTGTCTTGTACTGAGAGGTAATCATCTGATCTAATAAGTTTTTGCTTACAGATCGGGTGAGAGTCCTCTCTGTAGGCATGCAAATTGGGTATTATTTAAGTATGTTAATTTTCACTGTTAAAAAGTCAAATATATCTCTCCTAGAAATATAACCCTTGGGTAATATTGAAACACAACTGTTTCCTTTCTCCAGATGTGTCTTTATCCTGAAAATCAGCCTTTTTTTGCAATCTCTGTTACTTTTTGGAGTAAATCCAATCAAGGGCAATTTTAGTGTAGTTTGATATTTGTGATTTTGACTACTTCTTTTTTTACAGATCTCCATCAGAGTTTGCTTCTAAACCTCGTAATTCCAACACCAATTCTACCTCATCTCCTTTCAATTCCATAACTACATTTATTGGTTTCCACTATTCCCACCGCCAGAAATGATGGGTTTTATCTGCTGAAGTCCTGGTTGAGAACACACTAGAGGAAACAGAATGTTAAATGGCCATTTTCTTCCTCTCTCTCTGCCAGCTCAGTTTTTAGTGCCTACATCCAATTTGGCTTCTTGTTTTTCTGGAAACCATCTGCCTGTACCTAGTCACTGGTTTATTCCCTCAGTCTGGGAAGTGAGGAGGACCAGTTGAGTATGTATAGTAAAGTCAGTGCTTTGGAGCCTCACCCAGACACGTAGTTCATAGGTTCTGAAGTTAGGAATTCTACAGGAGCATAGTAACCCTCTTCTGCACTGAGTTGTCTACTTCAGAACTTTTCAACTGGGTCCCATTAGCAGTTAGGTAGTACTTGCTGGGAGGGGGGTGGTGGTCATGACATTTCCCCAGCTCCTTTTTTTCTATGGAGTTCTATAAGCCACAAGGAATAAACAGTCTATCACAGGAAGCCTAGATCCTTTGGGAAGCTTTATGCTTTGCCAAATCCAATAAGCGCAACCTCAATCCCATATAGAATTTTAGTTAATAAATAGTGGTACCAGGATCTGTCTGCTTGCTCTGATATTAGCTAAACCAGCTGCAGGCAAGATGAAAATCTCTCTTATTTTTAGAATACCCAACTAACCAAATATTTTCTGGATCATTGAAGTTTCCAGGATGTGAGACTTATAGTCCTAAAACTGGAAACATCCCAGACAATTGGGTCAAGTTGGTCACCCACCTGCTTCCATTCATCTTCAAACTTCATGGTCAGATACAAGCATGGACAAGACATTCAAAGCCACGCACTTGCTCCCCCAAACATTCTCCCACAAAGAGCCTTTTTCTTCTCCCAGTTCACTTTCAACCTCCGTGGTGACAAAATTCACAAAACCGCTTCTGGGACCCTGTGATATTTGGGAAGATCAGCACCAAACATGAAGAAGGAGCTGAACTAGTCCTTCTCTTTAATCTCAAGGTTGAGTCATCAGTTACAACACGTCAGCCTTTGGGAGACTTGACAGGACAGAGGAAACTCAGACTTACCTTACTTAAACTTTAACCAATGTACTGCTCTCCCAAATATAATGTAATCAGTTTAAGGGCAGAGGATATTTTTTTACTACTATTGCTAAATATTGCTTCATGTTGCATTCCCCAGCCCAACTGGTATATTTGTCAAGCCCAACTTATGAACATGCCTTTTTTGCCCATATGTACCACCCAGATCACACTTCCTCAGGAGCCTCAATTCCAAATGCAAAGTACAGTGAGTTACAGAAAGACTTCCTTCACATGCAGAGAACAATTTATTCTCTCGGGTTTCTCTTCCTGCACTGCCCCTCCTTCCCTTTTGCTGCTTCCATTCATCCATCACAGACTTCTCAACATATTTCCCCCCACAGTAGCCTTGTTTCTCAGGCTCCCAAGATGCTTTTTTGTTATGTGGTCTGATTCTAATGAAAATGTATTTTTATCGTGAACTGCAACTGCCATGCATGTCCATAAACAAGCTGTCATTTTAATCATATTTTACTTGGGCAATTGATGTTTTACTTAACCTGGACAAGAACTTCTTGGTTACTGAAAAATGCGGTGCTATACTGAAGGCACTTTGGAAGGTCCTATCTCTTCCTTTTTGTTCTTTTAACTCCCCCATCCCCACAACTGCAGTCTGTTGTAGACATTTTGGCCAAGGGAAGAGAGCAGAGATTTTTTAAAGCAACCGTAGTAATAATATTCTACCTGTCAGGGTCTTTCCTGATACCCTCAGGTTACTCCAGGCGGCAGCTCTCTCCTTCCACTGTACGTGACAAAAGTTCTGCCAGGGTGACAGCATACTGAGAAAGAAAAAAATAAAAGAAAGGAAAAATTCCAATCTGTTTCCACAGTGGAAATTTACCATTCCACCCACAGTGCACGAGGGTTCCCTTTCCTCCACATTCTCATCAACGCTTGTTCTTTTTTCACTATTTGATAACAGCCATTCTGCCAGGTATGAGGTGATATCTCCTTGTTGTTTTGATTTGCATTTTTTCAAGATTACTGATGTTGAGCATTGTTTCATATTTCTGTTAGTTATCTGTATATTTTTAATAAATATCTGTCCAGGTCCTCTGCCCACTTTATATTTGGACTGTTTCTTTTTGGTGTTAGGCGTAAGAATTCTTCACATATTATGCCTATTAACTCCATATCAAATATATTATTACAAGTATCTTCTCCCATTTAGTAGAAATTTTTTTTATTTTGTTAATGGTTTCCTTCACTGTGAAAAAGTTTTTTAGTTTCACACAGTCCCATTTATTTATTTTAGCTTTTGTTGCCATTTCCAGGGAAACAAATTTAAAAAAATACTGTTAAGAGCAATGTCAAAGTATTTATTGCCTATGTTTTCTGTTTTAGAAGTTTTATGATTTCAGATATTACATTTATGTCTATAATCCATTTGATTTTACTTTTGTAAATGGTGTAAGAGAGTTATCCAGTTTTATTTTTTTTGCAGGTATCTGTACAGTTTTTTCAACACAGTTATTGAAGAAGCTGTCATTTCAATATGGTTTACCTAAAAAAAACATAAACACTAATTCAAAAACATATATGTATCCTGCCCTGACCAGTGTAGCTCAGTTAGTTGGAGCATCATCTCCCAGAGCAAAAGGTTGCTGGTTCAATTCTTGGTCGGGGCACATGCCTGGGTTGTGAGCCGATCCCTGGTTGGAGACTGTGTGGAAGGCAACCATTCAATGTTTCTCTCTCACATGGATGCTTGTCTCCCTCCCTTTCTCCCTCACCTCCTTTCTCTCTAAAAATAACAAATAAATGAAATATTTTATACTGTATGTTCTAATATACAAACTGTATGTTCAATGCATCATTATTTACAATAGTCAAGATATGGAAGCAACCTAAATGCCCAGTGATAGATGAATGGATAGAGAAGATGTTCTATAACATGTACATACACACACGAGGGAATATTATACAGCAATAGAAGATAACGAAATCTTGCAATTTGCAACAACATGGATATAACTAGAGGATATGATGCTAAGTAAAGTAAATCAGATGGAAAAATGTAAATACTGTATGATTTCACATGCATGCGAAATCAAAAACAAAACAAAACAAGTGAACAAATAAAACAGAAAGAGATTCATATACACAGAGTATAAACTTATGGCTGCCACAGAGCTTGAGGGTGGGGAATATGTGAAAATGAGAAAGAAATAAGAGGTACAAACTTCTAGTTATAAAATAAATAAGTCATAGGAAAGTAATGTCCAGCATATGGAATACAGTCTATATTACAGTAACTTTGCATGGGGACAGATGGTTACTAGATTTGCCATGATGATCATATGGTAAGGTGTATCAGTGTAGACTCACTATGTGGCAGAACTGAAACTTAAGTAGTATTGTATGCCAAGTATATCCTATTTTTTTAAGAAGAGAGACCAGGGGTTAGATAGAAATATTTGATAGACATTTACAGAGTTGATAACTGGCTGCTTAATATGAACTACTAACTTCCCCCAAAGTCACCTTACATAAATGTAGATGCTTTTCTCCCTCCCTCCCTCCCTTCCACCTCCCTTCTTTTTTAATTCAATTTATTAGGGCGACATTAGTTAATAAAATTGTATAAGTTTCAGGTGCACGATTCTATAATATATCGCCTGTGTATTGTATGTTCACCACCCACCCCAAGTCAAGTCTCTTTCCATCACTATTTATTCCTTTATCCTCTTCCACCTCCTCCTACCCACCTTGGTCTCTGGTAATCACTATTCTGTTGTCTGTATCTATGAGTTATTATTGTTTTTGGCTTAATCCTTCATCTTCTTCACCCAGTCCCCCAATTCCTTCCACTCAGACAGCTGTCAGCCTCTCCTCTGTATCTCTGAGTCTGTTTCTATTTTGTTTGTTATCTTATTTTTCATTTGATTATACACATAAGTGAGATGACTTTTTAAAAAGTCTCTTTTCTTCAAGCCCAAGGGATTCAGTATATTTTTCTTTCATATGTAACACTATTAAGCATGTCATACAGAAAGAAATGGTCTCTTCCGTTTTCTTATCTTTCTGTTTTTAATCACGAGAATGTAAACTCAGTTGTTTTTAAGATGCATGCTGTTCAACACGGGGGTGCCAGGGGAAGGCAAATAGCACACCTGTAGGAGTCATGCAGGTGCAGGTGTTTCACAGTTTATCTCAGGCATGGTTCTTGGGAAAGTCACTGTCTCCATTCTTCCCCAACCTTTTTCTTATCTCAGGTTTACTCAGAGGGGGTTGGACATTATCTACCAAGCACTTAATTTCCAACAATGCTTATTTGCTTTTATTTTTTACCATGCATCATAGCGGCATGGTTATGTATATATTGTTGCCTTTCACTGGGATATCACTCCTTGTCCTGTTGTCCTGGATAACTGTCTTGCCTGTTGAACTACCAAGCACAATACTACAAGCTGTGTAGCTTATAAACAGCAGACATGTATTTCTAACACATTTTTGAGTCTAGGAGTCCAAGATCAGGGTAGCAGCATGACCAGGACCTGGTGGAAGAAGACTAGGGAACTATGTCAACCCTCTTTTATAAAGGCACTAATTTCATCCTTGTAAGTTCTAATCTCACGACCTAATAATCACTGTCCACAGGCCCTATCTCCAATAGTATCTTCTTGGGGGTTAGGTTTCTAACATATGAATTGAGGTGGGGGTCATAAACTTTCAGATCACATCAGGAACCTCACCTGGTTCTTCAAGAATCAGTTGCTGTGTCTAGAAGGACTTTTTTCACCCAGAGATGACCTAAGCACTCCACGCATGTGCCTACGTAGCATCACGCACAGGTCCTTACTCTACTTCCTTCACTGTCTTAACTGGCAACTCTTTAATGACGGGGTCCCTGATGTTTTCTGTCATCTCAAAGCCTCAGGTAACTGTGAGACTCCAGTGCCTATCCTAGTATTTTAGTATATTCATTCTCTCATCTCAGATTTATTAAGCCTCTTAGTAATGCTTCTGAATGTTCTCCGAGCTCTCTCTCCCCTTCCTCTGGTGCCGGCAGGAAGCATATCCATCCCTCTATTCAAGACAGTGAAACTGTTTCCCACCCTTTACACACACTGAAACATGTTTGCACCTCTTCACTTACACCCAGTGGGCCTCTTACATCCAGTTGCTTCAAGGCTTCCTTCTCTTTATAACAAATGGAATACTGCAGAAAGCTGAAGATTTCAGTTTTCAATGGATTAATAAAATTCTCTCATTTCACACGAGTTTCACTATTTTCATTTCCTCTGATTTTGACCCTCAGATTTGGCTTTTTTGAATTAGGGGTGCCCCTCTAATCATATCACAATGAAATTTACTTTCCTTTAATGTCCAAGAACTGTTATCATACCATGTTTTAGAAATATAACTAACAAATAGAAAGACTCCTTGAGTAGAAATTTGTCACTTATTTAAAGACAAAATAATGCATCTTGGAATAGGCTCTTTCAGAAGTGGAACATTTCTAATTCCCTTGGATATTCCTATAAGAGATACCTGCTTAATCAAACTTTCTTTGGGAAGCCTTTTCTGATCTTCCTGACATAAATCCCTCTCTTTATAGGTTCTCATTTCATGTAGATAGAGATAGAGATAGAGATGATAGAGATTATAGAGATTTCTTCTTTATACATTTGGTCACAGTATAACTTCACACTTAGTTATGTGACTTTCTGGTCAACGACTCTTCTATCCTTACACTATAAACTCCAAGGAAACTGGTGTGATTACAAATGGTTGCTGAGTTTATGGTGAGGTACAGATATTGGTTTAATAAAATTAAATGACTATAGATTACGTAAAAGTAAGTGAATGTTTTGGGTCTTTATGCCATTCTTAAAATAAACCTCCAGCCACTCTATCTTCCCCTTAGACCATGACACCCATTAACGTGGAAGGGACGTGGCCAGTGGGAAGTGGAACACAAACCACCCTGCTTCTGCTAATTCTTCCTTCTTAACCTACTGGTGGCTGAACCATGTAAAACAGCGCACCTACTCCCAACTGTAACTCACGTTTATGTGATTTCACTTCCTTCATTCCTTTTTGGCCAATTATGCTTCTCACCAGGATTCTCTTCTCACTAAAATGTTCATTTACATTCTCACAGATTTAAGCCTCAGTAGCTGATGATTCCCACCAGTCCTGACTGTGCTGCTGATCTTCAGAATGACATGCTTGTCCCATGTATATTTAAAAGCTTTATTTGTATAATTAAAGAGTCCCTAGTTAGGATATTAATATTTTAAAAATATACTTTTTGTGTGGTGTAGCTTACTTTACCACATTAATGTCTGTTAGGGACTGAATTAGATCCACCTTTCTGCCAAAAAATTCATATGATGAAGTACATGTAACCCTGTATGTGTATAGTAGCCCTAACTCCCAATACCACAACATGTGGCTGTATTTGAAGATGCTTTAAAAAAGTAATGAAGTGAAAATGAGGCCCTCAGGGCATTCCTAATCCAGTCTGACTGATGTCCTTGTATGAAGGGAGATTGGAACACACAAAGAGACACTATGGGGCTTCTTCACAGAGGGAAGACTCCGTCAGCAGGCAGCCAGAGAGAAAGCCGTGTGAAGGGAGGCCCCGGAGGAAACAATGCTGGTGGCGCCTTGATGTTAAACTTGCGGCTCTGAGAACTGAAAGAAAATAAATTTCTGTTGTTTAGACATCCAGCCTTTCGTATGGGGTTAGGGTAGCCCAAGAAAATGAATAATTGTCCATCGGCTCACTCAGAGGGAAACCTCAAGGTACCCTCCAATGATTCAATTATTTCTTCATCTACTTGATCTCCTTAGTACAAAGTGTTCCTGACTTCGTCACACAAAGACCTGAAGACTCTGTCTGTCTCTATTCCCACGTTTGGTCTCACTTTAAGTGCCACGATGTAGCTTCTTCCATTTATCACACAGAAGATTTTTCTGACACAGTTACTGCTTGGCTCTAGGTCATCTTTCCAAACACCACCAATAATCAGCTTTGTAAAGTGGAACTCTCATAAACCCTCCCCCAATTTAAAAATATTTAATAAACAATATTTTATAAGTCTCCTTTGCTTATTTTCTTATTTTTTGAAGAAAGAAAACCCTTCACACACTGATCCCAGTCTTGCAGAAATCTCACATATTTCAATCCCACTTTCAATGTCCCTCTCATATCATACCCTTGTTCTAGAAACAGCAAATTTCACAAAGGTCCCTAAACTGTCACATATTTTCATGTGGCCAGGGTTTCCTTCACACCTTCTATGGCACAATTTAATTTCTCTAAAGATTTCACTGTATATGTGATATAGTTCCCTATGCTTTAGCTAAATGAGCCTTTCGCTTCAAAAAGAGACTGGAGGCTTCAGATGTAAATAAAAGACAAAGATTTATTCATGGGTGTTAGTGTTTACAAACTGGAAACACAGCTCTACTAAACCCAGAAGTGTTCAAAGGAACAAAGAAAAATCATTTGTTTTTATAATGTAACTGAATTGCAATCAAGAAAGGAGTCTTACATTCCTAGCTATTTGGTCTATTATGATTCGTCAACTAGCATTCATAGTTATGGTGATGAATTCCAGGTGGTAGTGAAGAGGGTCCTTAATCAGTCTGGTCACATACAGGTGTTCAGAGGCCTTGATGGGAACACAGGCACCAACATATACCATACTGGGATAACCTACAGAATGTCTAACACAGGACAGAACAGTTATAGGACATTTAACATTGCACCATCAAAGATATATTTATTGTTTTCTCTCAAGCTTTTTTTAAAGTTCTGTTAATATATTTTTTCAGTAGGGCTGGGAAAATCCCTATTATTTTCCCTAACATCACACTTTCCTCATGGGTTTCCACAGAAGGTTCCAAATTCTTTTATATAACAGTTAGTTCTCTGAGTTATAACCAGGCTTGCACCCTTTTCTCCACAATTGTCTGTGAGCTCCTAAAGAACAGGACATGATGTAAATCTTCTATTTTCTCAGATATCTAATATAGTAGCTGAATCAAAAAATGGACAAAATTCATTGCTGTAGGGCAGAGTTAACTTAAATACCTTAGTCAGCAAAGAGAGTAAGAACAAAGATACAGGACAAAATGATTTGCTAAGAGTGCACATGTTGATGGAAAAGTTCACATTTTAACTCCTGTCCCCTTATTACCAACATCCAACTGGGTTCAATCATTGCATTAATCAAATTATATAGATGTACAGAGTTATTAGTAATATATCAGCCTAATTGTGTTTATTATCACCTATCAGTGTTAGAACACAATCCCAGGGTGCTGTAGTGGAAAGCCTGTTCACAGCACACAGCAGGCAAAGCTGCCTGTGGTGTGGAGGTGAGGTACCCTCACCGGTGTGTGGGCCAATGCCTGCAATCAGACATGACTTGCAGAATTTGGCCTTTTAACTCGTTATTAGTCAGGAGTATCTGAAAGCTGATTGGTACACATACTAACGTTAGGTTTCTGTGCACAAGGAGCAATATTATAACAAAATTAATAAATCATCAATAGTTTGGGGTTTTTTTGTTCAGGGAACAGAATTAAACATTTAAATAAATCAACTCATTAAATAAAGGAAAGATCTTATAGTACTAAATCAAATATTGCTACTGTTAATATGTTTGTGTTTCAGTAATGTGAAAATAAAATGAATTGTGTTTTTTAGTCAAAATGATAGCCAATATACATAGGCAGTTAAGAAACAGAGGCCTGATCCTCAGATCATGCTTAGCTCCCACCTGGAGCTCAGTTCTCACCAGCACTTCCAGTCCACTGGATTACAGCATTTGGTGTTTGAACAAGGCTGCCCATGACTTCTGACTGTGGACATGGCCTTAATGGTTGCCTCTTGGGAAGCAGCCCAGCCTCTGGCACATACCCCAATTCTGCTGAGAACTTTCCTATGCTCACCTTAGCACCACCTTATGCCATGAAGCAGTGACTCTTCTACTGCTGGTAAGACAACTGTCCCTGCAACTCAGTTGGTCATGGACTAATACTTTTATGGAATGGAACAAAATTAAATTACTCTAAAAATGGAATAAAGGACAAAAAACAAAACCGCACAAAATACAAATCCACATTTTTTAATCTTCTCCTGAGGATATTTTTTATTAATTTGAAAGAGAGAAAGAGACATTGATGTGGGAGAGAAACATCAATCAGTTGTCCCTCATATGCACCCAGACCAGGGATTGAACCCACAACCTGGGTATGTGCCCTGACTGGGAATCCAACCTATGACCTTTTGTTGTATGGGACAATGCTCCAACCAACAGGACCACACAGCCAGGGCCATATTTTTGTTATTAGATTCATTATACATAAGTTTTTGTCAAGTTGCTGTAAAAATATATAAATCTTTATTTGGAATATCACTTTGCAGTCCAGTACTTGTAGATGAAACTTTGACTAGCAGTGCCCTATACAAACTGGAATCCTCCCATAGGGCTCTAACTGTAAAAATGAAGTTATTTTAAATGAGGAACTTGAGTACAGTAGTGTAACTGGTATTTGAAATTAAAATTGAAAACTAATTATTTAAATCAAAATTGTGTGAATTCAATATTTTTGAATAAAATTGCATTGGAACAGACCACACTCATGTGTGTCTGCATTGTCTATAGTTTCTTCATTTCTTCTAAAGCAGAGTTGAGTCATTTTTCAACAGAGACTTTAGGATCTACAGATCCTAAATATTTACTGTCTGGTCATTTATAGAAAAAGGTTTGCTGACTTCTGTTTTTTAAATATATTTTATGGATTATGCTTTTACAGTTGTCCCATTTTCCCCTCTTTATTCCCTCTGCTCTGCACAGCCCCTCCCTCCTGCATTCCCCTCCTTTAGTTCATGTCCATGGGCTGTACATATAAGTTCTTTGGCTTCTACATTTCCTATACTATTCTTAACCTCCCCCTGTCTATTTTCTACCTACCATTTATGCTTCTTATTCTCTGTACCTTTCCCTCTTCTCTCTCCCTCCTATTCCCCCAATGATAACCTTCATGTGATCTCCATTTTTGTGATTTTGTTCCTATTCTAGTTGTTTGCTTAGTTCATTTTTATTTTTGTTTCAGGTTTGGTTGTTAGTAACTGTGAGTTCGTTGTCATTTTACTGCTCATACTTTTTATCTTCTTTTTGTTAGTTAAGTTCCTTTAACATTTCATATAATAAGGGGTTGGTAATCATGATCTTCTTTAATTTGACCTTATCTGGGAAGCACTTTATCTGCCCTTCCATTCTAAATGATAGCTTTGATGGATAGAGTAATCTTGAATGTAGGTCCTTGCTTTTCATGACTTCAAATACTTTTTTCCAGCCCCTTCCTGTCTGCAAGGTTTCTTCTGAGAAATCAGCTGATAGCCTTATGGATACCCATTTGTAGGTAACTGTCTTCTTTTCTCTTGCTGCTTTTAGGAATATCTCCTTCTCTTGAATCTTAGGTAATGCAATTATGATGTGCCTTGGTGTGTTCCTCCTTGGGTCCAACTTCTTTGGGACTCTCTGAGCTTCCTGGACTTCCTGGAAGTCTATTTCCATCACCATCTTGGTAAAGTTCTCTTTCATTATGTTTTCAAATAAGTTTTCAATTTCTTGCTCTTCCTCTTCTCCTTCTGATACCCCTATGATTTGGATGTTGAAATGTTTAAAGATGTCCTGAAGGTTCCTAAGCCTCTCTTAATTTTTTGAATTTTTGTTTCTTCATTCTGTTCTGGTTGAATGTTTCTTTCTTTCTTCTGATCCAAGCCATTGATTTGAGTCCTAGTTTTCTTCCTGTCACTGTTGGTTTCTTGTACATTTTCCTTTATTTCACTTAGCATAGCCTTTTTTCCCCCTCTAGTTTGTGACCATATTCAACCAATTCTATGAGCCGCATGATTACCAGTGTTTTGAACTTTGCATCTGATAAGTTGGCTATGTCTTTGTTGCTTAGTTGTATTTTTTCTGGAGCTTTGATCTGTTCTTTCATTTGTGCCATTTTTTTTTGGTCTCAGCACACCTGTTACATTGTAAGGGGTGAAACACGAGGTGTTCACCAGGGCAGGGCAACAACCCATGTCACAGTGGGGGAGGAGTCTGAGAGGGAAGAGTGCCCTTTGCTCCACTCTCTGCCGCTGTTACTCACAATCAAATTGGGCCCTTCTGGTGCTGATTCCTGGGTGGGCGGGCTTATGTACAATCTTGGACCCTGTGGATCTCTCCAAAAAACTCACCTGTGAGGCTGGGAGTTTCTTTTGCTGCCTCAACCTCCACCAGTGTTTTCAGTCAGAGGTTTCAGGCTTTATTTCCATGCACTGGAGCCCTGGGTTGCTTGGTCTGTCTTGCTCCCCAGTTGTTCCTCCTGGTTTATCTGCATGTGAATGTGGGACCACAGAGTCCACCAACCACACTGCCTACCTGAGAGTCCATCCACCCAGCTGTCCTCAGCCCCTCCTACTGGTTTGTATCAATGTTTCTTCAACTCCTTGGTTGTCAGACTTCCATATATTTTGAATTTATGTCACCTCTGGTTGTGTTTTGTTTTTAAATTTGTTGTTTTTCTCTTGGTTGTTCGAGGAGGCACAGTGTGTCTACCTATGCCTTCATCTTGGTTGGAAGTCTGACTTCTGTTTAAGAGACTTTTTTTGCAGGAGTTAAAATCTCAGAATTTTAGGGAGAAGCATAAACATAGAGCCAATATCATGTTCCCAGTGGTAAGGACATCATCAATGTAACAAAATCTGCATCAGACATCACTGTGATCTATCATCGTTGAATATTCAAATAAACAAATCTTGTCCTTAGCTCATGCTGGTCAAGTCATCTTGTGCAACAATTCAACTTGTATAAAGTCCCACCCACAGGGTAGAAACTGTTCATTTGTAGTTATAACTATTTCAACCTTCCTTGCAATTAAAATTCTCACAATTTTTAACAGACACTCTGGTGATTTTTTTTTAAAGAGTCCTGAAACAAATACCATTTTGAATACCATTTTTATGTTAAATAAATGATATCCAATTGTAGGCAAAACAGATGAAACTTTATTAAGGAACATAAACACTGTGAGACAAGGCAATTAGTAGTGTTTACCCGAGCAGGAAAAGTGACCTAAGTGAGGTAAGTAGCAAGGATGGGGAAGGAAGCAGGACATAATGTTTGCCTGTTCTGTGGCAGGCACTTTTTATGTGCATGCAATTTATTTTTCATGGTTGCCTAGGAAGGGAAGACATTTTTTCTTTCTTTTTCTGCAAATAAGAAAACTGCAATTTGTAAGTGTTGTTACATGTCACAGTGGAAAGCACTGAACCTGGCCACGTGAAAACAAAGCCATACTTTCTCCATGACTGTGATCTGGGAAATGCAATGTTCAATTTCCTTCACCTTTGATTTTAAATCTAAAGGTAAGAAACTAAAAACAGGCAGACTGACTTACATGTTCCTATCATTGAAGAAATAAATACCCATCTTCCCAGAAAGCTGCCTTTGTACCTCATTGGCAGACACAGGTTTCAATAACACCTAATTTGGAGGAGTGTGTGATAAATAAAATCGATTGTTGTTCAATGTATGGAAAACAACAAATGACAAATTATAGTCTATAATAGTTATCATTTTGGGGTAGTTAGCATGCACCACCTGTTAAAAAGTATGTATTATTATTAGGCGCTTGTTAATGCAGTGTTGTATTCAGCTTACATGTATTTAATTGTGTGAATTATAAATAAGAAAACAGATGCTGTGGGAAACTGAGTGACTTATGGATGGTAAAAAGTGTCTGGTAACCAGGGACTAACCAGGATATGAGGCAGGTTAGTCTGACTATAAACCTGTGCTCTGAACGACTGTGACACTGTTTTATCTGTATAGGCTTTTTAATTAATATATTCATCTATTCAAATATATATATTCAGTTTCCACTACCAACTGTGTGTTCTGATGTGACTGGGTATACAGCAGTGAGAACGAACAACTCCAAATCTCTGCTTTCAGGACATTCACTAACATATTTATAAATTCAATATGGTATACTGTTATATTCGGTAGATAGGATGGGAGGATTTTAACTCTTAACTGAAAGAGTTAAATTTTTTCCAAAAATCATATACATTTTTAAATCAAGAAGAGGCAAGAGGAAAAGCCCAGTTTTAGTAATTTAAGTATTCAAATATTTAAAGACATTCAAAATAAAATAATTCAATGTGTAGAAAACAAGCTAAATAAAAAATATTGACAACTATGTTTTCAGAGCATGTGTACTGTGTGGCCATAGCATTTAAAATGAGCAAGTAGAGCAATTAATCTCCATCAAATTTTGTATTAAGCTTGAACATTCTGCCAAGGAAACTATTCTGATGATTCAGAAGGCCACAGCTATGGGCAACTGGTGATTGGCAGCCTTATCACAACAATGAACAAACTCATACATCATATCTTGTATATAGGTTATTGGTGAAACATCAAATCACTCAGCTGACTCAGCTGTCCTGCAGTCCAGCATTCATGCCCTGTGACTTCTGGCTTTTCTCAAAACTAAAATCACCTTTGAAAATGAAGAGATTTCAGACTGTCAATGAGATGCAAAGATACATGACAGGGCAGCTGATAGGAGAACTGTGAGAGGTTCCATGGTGCCCACTTTGAAGGGGAGTGAGGCACCATTGTCTTATGTACAATGTTTCTTGTATCTTGTATCTTCAATTAATGTCTCTATTTTTCATGTTACATGGCTGGATACTTTCTGGATAGACCTTATGTTTCTGATATGTGTGAATATTAGACAATTTTAATATTGTGATTATGGTATAAGTTGCTCTTCCATTTTCAAAATGGAAGAATAGCTATGAAATACACGTTAGAGTATCAAACTGTGTCCTTTAAATATGTAGAGTTTAGTGTATGTTAACTATAAAACTATAAACCTGCCTTAAAAAGGAATAATTTTATGAAGGAAAATGGGCAATTAACAATAGGGAATAAGTAATTTAATAAAAGAACAGGGCATTTTAGATTTTTGCAGGTCTCATGCCCCAAACCCTTACATCTCAAGTATTTGTTAACTGCTGTGGTTAGTAGCTGCTATAAATCAAATAGAAAGTTCTGGTTCTACTTGAAACATACTTAATATATATCACTATTTAAAATGGTAATGGCTCTTTAAAAATATGCACCCTAAAGGATGAATTTGGTTGGCGAAATAAAATATTACTATTACAAACTTTACATTAACCTTGGGTTTTATTTTAATGTGTGTGGTGGGGGGGCAGCTGGAAGGTAGATAGCTATTTGGGGATAAGAAGTGCTACAGAAGATCAGACATGAAGAGTGGAAGCTAAGAACTTCCAGATGACCTCTGATCTTCACATCACCCTAAATATGGACTTTTCCTGACATTACTCCTAAATACATTCAGGGAAATAAATGGCTAGATCTTAATGCCCCTGAGGTCTTATGCAAATTAAAAGCTGAAAAATATATCTAAACACTACTTATTAAAACAATTGCAAAACAAACTGAAAACACATTTTCCAAAATTAAAGTCAAAGCTATGAAATAAAATCCAGCTTTTAATAGGTGTTACTCTATGTTGAATTGCATCTTCCCCAAATATATGTTGAAGTCCAAGCACCTGGTATTTGTGAATATAATCTTATTTGGAAATAGTGGTTTTGCAGATATAATTAAGATAAGGTAATAGTGGCATAGGGTGTACTCTTTTCTTTAAATTATATTTTATTGATGTTATTACATTTGTCCCAATTTTTCTGCCTTTGCCCCTCAACCTAGCATTTCATACTCCCTCAGGCAATCCTGACACCATTGTTCATGTCCATAAGTCATGGGTATAAATGCTTTGGCTACTCCATTTCCTATATTGTATCTTACATCCCCATGGCTATTCCGTAACTACCCATTTCTACTTCTTAATCCCATCACCTCTTCACTCATTCTTCCACAACCCACATTCCAACTGGCAACCATCAAAATGTCCTCTATATCCATGAGTCTCTCTCTGTTCTTCTACTTTGCTTAGTTTGTTTTTTACATTTCATTGTTGATAGCTATGTTTTTATTGTCATTTTATTGTTCATTGTTTTGATCTTTTTCTTAAATCAAAGACCCTTTAACATTACATATAATAATGGTTTGGTAATGATGGACTCTTAGTTTTAGGGGTTTTTTTTCTTGTCTGAGAAGCTCTTCAGCTGGTTTCTCAAAAGAGACTTTGCAGGCAAGAAGGAATTGGTGAGAAATACTGAAAGTCATGGAAAGCAGGAATCTACGACCAAGATTGCTCTACCTAGAAAGCTACCATTTGGAATCAAAGGACAGATAAAGAGCTTTCCAGACATGAAATAGAGTCTACTCTTAAGCCAATACGACTACTGTCATTACGAGAACATGAGAAAGGCACAGAGACAGACATACAAAGAGGGGAATGCCATGTCAAGACACAGTCATACAGGGCCAAACATTGCCATAATTCCATCCATTCCACTAGCTTTCTTTGATCATAACTCACTCTTATTTCCTTATTAATAACTGTTGGTTCTGAATTTTAAGATGATAATTTAATTTCTTTCTTTATAATTTTATCACTTATATTTGTATCACAAAGCAATATCACTTATTTTGTGTCAGATTGTCTTTTTCAAAGATTACTACAACATTATTACTTCTAGGTTCTCTTCTACAATGTGACTTTGCCATTCACTCTCAGAAGGTGGAAGCTAACTCCCCTCCTGTTAAATGACGGGTAGCCGTTGTAACTCATTTGTAAATGAGCGAAGCTCTGTGATTCCCCTGGCTTTGTGAGAAGTCTTGTAGTTTCTGCGTTGGTGTTTTTAAACATTTGTTTTCAAGTACTCTCTCATAGAAATCTTCCTTTTATAATCTTGCACTATATTTTGAAAAGCATAAGGCAGATGATAAGGGCATCAGAGGTGTTCTAATTAATTGTCACAGCTGAGCTTGGACTTAGAGTATGGTGACCAACTGTGTGCCCAAGATGGTCTTAGTTTTGACAATGAAGGTCCCGTATCTTGGGAACTCTTCAGTTTCAAACAAAATGGGCCAGTTGATCAACCTATTTAGACTCATCCCAGCCCAGACACCAAACACGTGAGTGAATAATTCTGTAAATAATTAGAGCTGCAATCATTTAAGTCAGCCATGGCCCTTTAAATCTTCTCACTGAAGCCTGTAACACAGTGAAGCCAAAAAGTTTCAGTTTCTTATGCTCCGTTTAAATTTTGAGTCAAAGAAGTATAATAATAATAAACCAGTTATTTAAGTTTGAAGTACTTTGTTACACAATAATTACATAAGAAAAATATTTTAAACTATTCTTAAACTCTTTATACGTTACAACTTTTACTTTTCTGTGTCTTCATTTTTTCATAACAAAAGATTAACAAACTTGAAGATACAGAATAGAAATTTAAGAATATATATGCCAGAATAATGATAAAGGAATTATTCAAGAAAACATAAACATTCTAAGCAAAAAAAAGGTAGATAGCTAAGTTAGACATCACAAGGGCCTTATAATAAATCTCCTATTTTCTCTACTCAGTCTAGTGTATCCTTATGCCCTATACCAAATTCTGAGAAACTTTAATATACAATAAGATATTTTTAACTGTCTGATTAATGGCTCTCCTAGTTAAAATAATTTTTAACTAAATCTATGGGAACTTTTGTACTTTTACTGATTACCTTTGTATTGATTTTTTCTGCTTAAATGATCATGTTATACTGCAAATATTAATCACTACCTGAAATTAAAATATAAAAACCTGCTTGTACTTGCAATAAACGGAACAGAGCTTCACTGTCCTTTGAGGCGTGTTGTCGTCTGTTACCCAGCGCCGACGCCTTGCCCTCACCTGTGGGACCCCCTCACCCGCTGCGGCTGGACCGCAGCATATATATATTAAATAATGATAAAGGAATTATTCAAGAAAACATAAACATTCTAAATGAACTTAATGACAATGTTCAAATGCAAGAGGAGAAAAACACTAGAACAAGGATAATAGACAAATCTATTATCATTATAAAATTCAAAACTCCTCTTTCTGTAATGATATATACAGCTTAAAGAAAATCAGTACTGACATAGTTAAACCAAACAGCACTCTCAATAAACTGGATTCCATTAACATACATGGAATACTGTATTTTACAAAAAAAAATACATATTTCTCAAGGTCACAGGAAACATTGACCAAGATAGACCACATATTGTGTCAAAGAACTCAGCAAACTGGAAAAAAAGATACAAAATACATTCTTGTTCTATAATGGAATTAAACAAAAATCAGTAACAGAAAGCTACAAAATCATTATATTTGGAGATTGAATGAAAAACTTCTAATGAACCCCTGGATCAAAAAAGTATCAAAATAAATTTTAAAATATGTTGAAGTAAATAAAAATTTAAAACATAATGTTAATACTTATGAGATTAAAGGAAAACAGTATTTAGAGGAAATATAAAGAAAACTGTGATGCATTTACACAATGGAATACTATGCAGCAAAAAGACAGAAGGAACAACTACTTGTTGTGACAGCACAGATGGAACTGGAGAGCACTGTGCTAAGTGAAGTCAGCCAGGCAGTGAAAGACAAATACCATATAAACTCACCTATAACTAGAATCTAATGTATAAATAAACTAATGAACAAGATAGAACCACAGACATGGAAACATGTCTGGACATGGAAACATGTAGCAGACTGAAAATGACCCCAGAAGGGTTCAGGAGGGGGACCAATGGTGGAAAGAAGGGAAACAGTCTAGTTAAAGAGCATTTATGAATAATCCATAGACATGGTGTATGGATTATTCATAAAACAGGACCACAGTGTGAGAACTGACTGTGGGAGCAGGGAGTGGGGTGGGCAGAGGAGGGCAGAGGGGGAAAATTTGAGACAACTGTAATAGAATAACAATAAAAATGATTAAAAAGAATTAAATGTATATGTTACAAAATAAGAAGGACCTAAAGTGAAAATGTTGAGTTTCAATCATTTGACACTGCAAAAATAACAAGGCTGAAGCTAGCATAAATGTAGGGTAAAAATGTGTGCAATTGAAAACAGTAAATTAAAGGAGAAAAATCAATAAAACAAAAAACTAATTTTCTAAAAAAAGAAGTAAAACTATAAAACTGATACAGCACCCAGATAGCATAACCCCCCTCCCAAAAAAAAGAAGAAGAAGAGAGAGAAAATTTAACAGTAAAGGAAATGCAAGATCACTACTACTAACTAGTAATCTTTCAGTAGCGAAAGATCATTACTACTGATTCCATGGACAATGAGATTATGCTAAAGGAATGCTACAAAAATCTAAGCCCACATATTTGTTAGAATATAATAGACAAATTGCTTACAGCTACCATCTACTAAAACTCACACAGAGAGAATCAGAAATTCTGCATAGGTCTATTAATATTAAGTAAATTGGACCAATAATAAATAACCTTACAAAATAAATCACCCAAATGATTTTAGCAGTGAATTCTACCAACTGTTTAAGAAAGAACTTATCAGTGTTCTACCTGTCTTCCAGAAAAGGGGAACTAGAAGAGCACTTCTCAATTCATTAAGTGAGGCTAGTACTATCCTACTATTAAAACCAGATAAAGACATCAGAGAAAAGGAAAAAGAACAGGCCAATATTTCTCATGAATATAGATGAAAATATCCCTTACTAAGAACTAGCACATTAAAGTCCACAATTTAAAACAGATAATTACACATAATTGCAAATGGGATTCATTGTCTATTGCCAGGGCACTTCATCATTTAAAAAACAGTGACTATAATACAGCATATAGACAGATCATAAAACAAAACACACATGATCTTATCAATTGAAGTAGAAAAATCATTTGACAAAATCCATTATATATTTATAACTAAAAACACAATGTATGAATGAAACAGAACTTTAATAAATTGATAACTCCATGTAAAACCTATCAGTAACTTTATACTTAATTGTGATAAAAGGGATATTTTTACCCCTAAGTTCAAGAACAAGCCCAGAATATTCTCTTGCCACTCCTATGCAACATTACACTGTAACTTAATTAAAGCTATCTATCATACAAGACAAAGTAAAATGCATGAACATTAGCAAGAAATACATAAAACTGATTTTATTCACAGGAGACAATATTATTTAAGAGTGAAGTATAACTTTAAATAATATTTATTTTAAATTTTCACAAAGAAGAGAGGGAAACAATGACAAGCACCCATTGTTCCCAGTCAAGCTGAAAAATCCTACCGTGAGAGGTGGTAAATCAGGCAGAGGGTCAACATCAACAACTCAAACCCCTTAGGAATTAATAAATGAATACAGAAATGTCACAGGATAGAAAAGTCAGTTGCTTTCATAAAAATAATTATAATAAATAATCATTTATAATGGCCTCAAAAATATAAAATTGTCTATTAACCTATCAAAATATGCAAGGAAGCATATGGAAAATTACTCCAAAATGTTGATTCAGAAAACAAATTTCAGCTTGCATTTCTTTAAATAAAAATTTTGTTAGTTATTTTTCAAGTAGATCCCCACCAAGCCCCCCGCCGCCCCCCCTCTCCCATTTCCTTCCCCCCCAGTCCTCATCCCTGTGTCTTTAAATGAATAGATTTTATTTTCTAGAGAAGGTCTAAATTTAAAGATGAATTTATCAGGAAATACAGAGTTCCCATACACATCCTTAACCCCAACAGATGTTAATATTAATATCTTAGAGTAGTGTGGGACTTTTGTTACAATTGGTACACCAATATCAATACATCATCATTAACTAGTGTCCATGTATATTTTAGGATATCCTCTTTGTCTTGTGTACTATGTGTTTCAGCAAATATATAATAAAAAGCAAATATATAAATATATTATAATATAATATAATTATATGTAATATGATTATATATATTATAATTATATATATAATTCCCCATATCAGTACCACAAAAATGATTTTACTGCCCTAAACATTCCCTGTACTCCAACTACTCATCCCTTCTTTCTTTCCCTCAAATTACTGGCAGTCACTGATATATTTATTCTCTCCATATTTTGCCTTTTCCAGGGCATCACAGAATTAGAATTATATAACATGTAACTTTCATTATTATCTTCTGTCACCTAGCAGTATGCGCTTAAGATATCATTAAATTATAAGATTTTTACCATATTCTGTACTAGACTCTCATCCAGCATATAATTTGAAAATATTTTCTCCTGCTTTTTAAATTATATTTTCTGGATTGCACTCTATGAGTCTCAACTTTTTAAAATTTAATAAAGTCCAATTCATATATTTTCCACCTTTTTTGCTTGTAATTTGTGTCATATCTATAAAATTTTTCCTTAATCCAAGATCATGAAGATTTATATTTATATAAATTTTATAGTTTAGCTCATATATTTAGATATTTGATCCATTTGACTTAATTTTTTAACATGTTTTGAGGTAGGAGCCCAGCGTCCTTCTTTGGCTCATGGATATCGAATCAAGAGCCAATTGCTGAAAAGGCTATTTTTTCACTAATAAATTGCCTTAGTACTTTTGTCAAACATTAATTGGCCTTACATGTAGAGGTTTAGTTGTGTACCCTCAATCTGCTTTATTAATCTGTGCTTTTAATTTATATGCCACCATCGATTATAACAGTTTGGTACCATGTTTTCTAAATTTGCGAAGTATGGGTAGTCCAACTTTTTTTTCAAGTTTTCCTACCTATTCTTGATACTTTGCATTTCCATATGAGATTTAGAATCAGTTTATTTATCTTTGCAAAATAAAGCAGTTGCAAATTTGAAATATAGATCAATTTGGGGAGTAATGACATTTTTTCAATAATAAAACTTCTATTCCAGAAACATGAAATGCTGTTCAATTTATTTAGGTGTTTCATTTCTTTTAACAATGTTGTTTAGCTTTCAGTATTTAAGTCTTCATTTATTGCAAAAATCTTTCTAAGTACTTTTATTTTTGATGCTCTTTTAAATGGAACTGATTTATTAATTTCATTTTCAGTTTGTTGTTAGTATGAAAATACAGAAGATTTTTGTGTATTAGCTTTATATCTTATAATTTTTCATGATATTTTCATTAGCTCTAATTATTTCTTGTAATTCCTTAGTATGTTCTATATATAAGATCATGTCAAATACAAAGAGTTTTATTATTTCTTTTCATTCCGGATGTCTTTTATTTCATTTTGTCATCTAATTTCCCTATTATCTCCACCATAATGTTGAATAGTAGTGGTAAGAACAGACATCTTTATCTTTTTCCTGATCTTAGGACCAAAACTTTCTATCTATCACCATTTCACTATTAAGTTCATTTTTAGAAGATTTTTCATAGATGACTTTTGCCAAATTGAAGTAATTCCCTTTTATTTTTATTTTTGAGTGTTTTTTAAATCATGAAAGCATGTTGTGTTAAATATTTTTTTCAGACACCACTGATATGATCATTTTTCCTTTATTTTAATATTATATTATACTGGTTGATTTTAGTGTGATGAATCAGCTTTGATATATAATCCTTTACTCTGTGATTGAATTCATTAATTCCAATATTGGGGCTTTCTTAAGAGTATTTTCTGTTGAACGCTTTTTAATCTTTTCCATGGGCCACATTTTCCAGATTCTTTAAATTGTTTGTACTTTTTTAAACTAACTGGACATTCTGAATATTATATATGGTAATTTTGAAAATTGGATTCTCCCAATTCTCCAGAATTATTGATTTTGTTTGTGTAGGTTTGAAAATGTCCATTTATGATTTTTCCAAACTGTTTTTTCAAGATTTGTGCTCATTGTGTATGGTCTCTGAATTTTTGGCCAACTTTCTCTGTATTCAGATAATGACCTTATAAAGTGTTCCTTAACTGTGTGCCTTGCAAGAGGGCATGTGGAAAAAGGGTTCTGCCCTTTTAAGTATGTCGATCAATGTCACCAGGGGAAATTACTGCAACACAGAAAAGCCAAGAAAGTCTTCTGTGCCAGTTCCTCAGGGAACCACCAGATAAGACCAAATACACAACCTCTAATATTTGAAGCACAAGGCCTCCTGTGCCTGGACCAGCACCAGCTAAACACTTGAGAAAGCAGATATACGATCCTCAAAGCTACAGTGGGGCTAGGGTAGCCGATTTGAGGATGTTACTTCCTCATCAAAAACAGCTTCCTTCCCTCCATCAAGTACTCTCCTGATTCTTATGTGGCCACTAAGCTTTCTGCATTCCAACGGAGGTAATTTCAGTCATTTTTTTCAGTCAATGTCTGCTTAGATAGAAAAACCAATACCTGGATCTTCCTACTTTGCCATTTTGCCATTATTGGATATTTAAGGAGCTTTTTTAAAAATATTTTTTAAATTTACTTATCGTTAGAGGGGAATAGAAGGAGAGAGGGACAGAAATATCAATGTATGGTTACCTCTTGTGCATCCCTCTCTGGGGACTGGCCCACAACCCAGGCATGTGCCCTGACTGGGAATTAAACAACGATCCTCTGGTTTACAGGCCCATGCTCAATCCACTGAGCCACACCAGCCAGGGCTTTAAGGAGCTTTAAGGAGCATAAAAACTGTGCTACTGACTTTTCTTTCTTGCTAAAATTCTACTTAAAGATTTTGTGTTTTGTGTAAGAAAACTTTCATATCTCAGAGTTCTGAAAATATTCCCTATTATTATTTTTAAAAGTCATTTGAATTTTGCCAAGAACATATAGGTTGTAAATGAACCACCTCACAAATATTGTTTTATTGGATAGAACATCTTTTGTCCTTTCTCTACAATGTCACCTTATTCCTTTGTCAACAGTCCATATGTACTTGTGTCTATATCTAGGTTTTCTTTCCATTCCTTTGCTCTCATACAACTTTGCATTGCCACAACATATCAGTTTTTAAAAACCTCTCAAAATAGTCAATACCTGTACTATTAGTATAACTGTTTTTTTCCTAATGTTGGACACAAGCATTTTTCTAATCAACTTGCTAAGTTTTATAAAATAACACTATAAAGAACTTTTGGGTTGTAAATATACACATCACATACAGAAATTGATTTAAGAAAACAATGTTTAAGGACATGCTTTGAAAATGCAATTTCTAATGCATTACATTTGTCAATTTACAAGCTTTCTTTAATGGCTATCCATTACATTTTATACTTTTTGGCAAATAGATCTTGTATTTTCTGTTAACCATTTTCCAAGGCAATTGAGGTTTTTTATTTTATTGTAAAGTATTCCCTTGTCAGTTGATGGTATATAGAACTGCAGTTGATTTTTTAATATGACTGGATATCCAGAAACCTTGCAAAACTCTCTAATATATTATTTGATGAAAGTTTAAAAATATTTCTATAAATTCAAAGGTCTGTGATGTATTATTCATTTCATATAATTTGCAATGCAATTTTCTTAAAGTTTTATTCATATTATAATATTGACCTATAATTTTTCTTTCTCTTAATGCCTATTTCAGATTTTGGTGTAGATTTTTCAGCCTTATTACATAAAATGAGAAGCACTGCTTCCTATTCTATATGCTGCTATATTCTGTGTAAAATTAAACTTAATTCTTCATTGACATTTTGATGGAAGTTGCTATTGAAACCAACCATGCCTAAAGTGTGTTTGTGTTTGTGTTGTGTCTGTGTGTGCTGTTCATCTGTGTTTTTGTTTTTTCTGTAGAAAAGGATTTGGTTATAAGTTAATTTATTATATGTAATGGTTGTAGAAATATTCTGTTTTCTTGTTTATCCTGAGTGTAGGGAAATATTAATTTAATCTAAGTTATCTATGTTGGTGCAAAACTTTCCAAAAATTCTTAGTATAAGCTTGTTAATCTGCAGCAGTTATTTTGAAGTACCTTTTTCTTAATTCTAATATTTGTTGCTTACTTTTTATTTTATTTCTAGATCATTTATTTCTTAGTATAGTCAAATATATTGAAATAATTGTTTGAAAATGAATATTGCACTCTGTTGAATATTGCAAATTTGTTTTCTCCTTTGTTAATTTCTGCTTTAATCTTTATTTTTATCTTTTTATATATTCTTTATGTTATTTTCTAAGCATTTTATACAGTATAAACACACAGGCTTTTATCATTTGAAAACAATGTTTTTTCTCTGAATCACATTAAGTGCATGTTACTCGTTAATATTCTACCTCTGAATAATTTACTTTGTATTTCCTACGGAGATTTCCCCTACACAATCACAATATAACTATCAAAACCAATAAAATTGCAGTGCTGCAGTAAATTCATATAACATACAATTCCAATTTAAGTTTCATACGTTGTTCCAGTGAGGTCCACTGAAGCAAAGGCATCTATCTGCTTACTGTCCTTTGTATCATGTGTCTTCGTGTCCTTCGGTCTAAAACTGTTCCTCGGTCTGCTGCTGAAGATTCCCATTCAATTGCTATGGATACTGTCTTTTACCTTGTGTTTTTCTTATGATTAATCAAGACTATGTTACATTCATTTGTTGGCAGACACACCTCAGAGGTGACAGTCCATTCTCATTTCATCCAATCAGGTGGTATAATAGCTTTGACTTTTCCCTTTATTGAATGGTGTTGAATTCATTACCTTTATTTACCATCTGCCTCACAAGTTTCTCCTTTGTAAAATTATTCATTTCTCTCTCTCTCTCTCCCCTCCCTCCCTTACTTCATTATCTTCTGAATTGACTAATTATTTTTTTTAATTTTTGTTTTCACCCACATTTTTAGAAGCTATACATTTTGCTTTATTCTTCTAGCATTAACTCTAAATATTAGAGATACACTTACATTACTGAGGTTCAAAATTAATCAATAACTTTATACCCCAACATCTTACATTTGGTAGAAAATGACAATAAGGTAAATTAATGTTGCCTTTAAAAATGGATTTACTTTCCATTTTAGAAATGAGTATTGATTGCATGCCTTTTTTGTTTTGTTTTTGTAAACTGGACATTCTGAATATTATGATGTGGCAATTCTGAAAAATAGGTTCTCCCTGGCCTCCTTTGTTTGTGTTTGCAGTTTTATTGTATTTGTGTGGTTTATTTTATTCTTTGTATGAACTAGTTTTGAAAAATTCGTATTCTTTGTCATGTATGGCTATAGAATCTCTGATCCATTAACCTAGTCATTAACTAGTGTTTTGAAAGAGATTTCTTTAGACATCATTAGGAAGACCAGCACCACCCTACCCCCTTAAAAAATTAAATAGTCTCCCTCTATTTTAAGACAGGCTCTGTGTTGGGGCATTGTTTATTACTTTGCCAGAAAACTTACATCTGTCTTAGTCTTCACTTCCTTCATGGATGAAACCTGAAGGACAGCACAGGTGAGAACTCAGGGTCTACCATGGTCTTTTTTGAGCATTCATACATCCCCGGCTATGCATGTAGCCTCAGGATTCCCTGACAAGAGCTTTTAGCATCCCATATTCCCCTAAGCATCTCCGTTCTCTGCTACGATCTTCTCAGGCTCTATTTCTGTCTATTACTGGTCTCAAGTTTTCTCCTTTGCCCTGTGCTTTTAACAAATGATGCCTGCAAAGCCTCAACGGTGGTGAAGCTCTGAGACCAATGAAACAAAAGAACACATTTGAGCTAATACTTATGGAAGGCAACAGACAAAAAATGCACAACCACAAGTTTTTGAGAATAAGCTTTGATACTTTGATACCCAGAGAACTCCTCTCCCACGAGATCCAGAACTTCCTTTGCTCCCCAAAAGGCTACAAACAAAACCATGTCCAGAAATTCCCCATGTCTTTATCTGTCTATTAGCAAGTAGCACTAACACTCCTCCATCCTCTCTGGAATGCAGGCTTGTGTGTTTTGGAGTTGCCATCCTCTCACAGCCACACTCTCCTTCAGAATCTGGGGTGCACTGCTCTTCCACATAGGGTTTCAGGAAATCGTGTGCTATGTTATACTGTCTTAGAGGCTGGAGCCCCAGGAGGCACACATCCCCAGACAGCAACTTCTTTGTCCTCCAGAAAAGCAGAAGTCTGCAGCTCAGCATTCCAGGTCACAGTTCAGCTCCAAGCATCTTTCATGTGCTTGGACAGTCAGGTCCCCACAGATCCGTCAGCTCAGTCACCAGGTTCTTCAGGCAGACCTCTAGGCAGACAGACCTGGCAGCAGACCCCTGCTGCTCGGTCCGTCCTAATTTTAAATGGTTGGCTCAGAACTTCCTGCGTGATCGAACATTAGGTTCTTCCTATAGCAATTTAGTGTGCCATTTTGTCTACTTCTCAGTGTCTTTGACCCACTTTCATCTGCAATCTTCAGTCATGGCAAGAGTTCCCGGTGACACACGGGCATGGCATCTGCCCACCTGCAACTCACTCAGGCACTGTCGAGCTTCTCTCCCACCCTCAGCCCCCACCCCCAGCTCTGTAGGGAGCCACTTTGACCATGCACATTCTCGTAGTCACATACACAATTCTGCACCTTCCTCAGACCTTCCCTTCAGAAGGCGTGGACTGTTAACTTGCCTTATGTGATATGCCGTAAAAGCAGTACTTTCTGCTTTGTGCAGAAGGTTTTTGCCCCTCTATTTTTTCAAGGGGCCCATTCTCTGTGCCACGTTATACCAACACCTTTCAAACAATGGTGTTTGTAGGAAGTATTGTAGAAGCAACTCTACAATCAGTGAAGTAACTGTCTTCAGTCAAGTAGCTTCTGATGTGGAATTTTCAAAATATCAGGAAATGCCTTTTTTGTCTTTTCATAGCATATGCACCTATTCTTTCCACCAAATGATTCCAAAACCAAATACCTAGATTTTCATTACAGTATTGTACAGTGGATAATGAGTGGCTAATTATAGTGGTTTATTTCACTCTGAGTGATCCACAGATAGAAGATTCAGTAGGACTCTAAAATTACATTTTCTATTTAAAAATTACCTCAACAGGATAACACAAACTTTAAACTGGGTTAAGTAATAAACATAGGCGAAGTATGTTCTCTGCCAGGTAAAGACCAGATTCATAGTCTGGCTGCTCACCAGCATGCACAGCAGTGCTACCTCTGGGAATATTGTTTCAGAACTTACTTCCCTGGGCTTCTTCTTATGAGAGACACTGTATGGTAAAGAGTGCAGTTTGATGACCTAGACTTTGAGTTTGAATTGTGACTCTGTCACATATTCCTTTATCTTTCCATCTTTGATTCTTATAACTATTTAATAAAGCTAAAATGATCTTCCTTGCAGAGCTGCATTAGATATAATTAAATGAAATGCATAGAAAGTTTTGGAATAAAAATATCACAGAGAAGTTATTCCAGCAATGTAGATACAGTGCTTGATTCAATGAATCCCTGCTACTTACTGTTAGTTTTTTAAAAAAATGCTGCTTTGTCCTGTAACATAACATATAACCTTAAATTAGGAGAAACCCTCATAATATGGGGGTCTTTTATCACATAACATGATTACTATCTGCTCTAGCTATTTGGGCTTAATCAGAACAGGTGGCAAGGTATATTAAACTTTATTATATATAAAAATTAGTAAGAATAAGTTCCCTCTTACCAATAATATATTGTATATTGTGGGACATTGTTTCTCCATATGTTCTAGCAGTTGCAAATGTAACAACAGTAATTTTTTAATGAACAATAACAGTGGCAATTTTATGGTTTGACCTATCAAATTACAAAATTTTTCTAATGCTTTCGAAAGTATGTTTTTAGGTTGCTGACTATAGCTAATGTCCTACACCTTGCATTGCTTCTCTCTGTTGTGTCTCCACCAAATGGTCATCCACTGTAGCTCTGAATACACAGAGTGTGTTCTGGGCTCAATTTATATGTTGTAACTCTAATACCCATAACCTCAGAACAGAAGTGTATTTGGAGATAAGGCCTTTAATGAGATGATTAAGGTAAAATGAAGCCATTAGGGTTGGCCTTAATCCAAACTGCCTGCTCTCTTTAGAAAGAGAAGAAATGTACACAGAGACCCCACGGGTGCCTGTGCACAAAAGAAAAAGCCCGTGAAGACCTTGTGAGAGGCAGCCGTCCGCGTGCCCAGCAGAGAGGCTTGGAAAGAAACCAAACCAGTTGTCCTCTTGATCTTGGAAATTTAGCCTCCAAAACTGTAGGGGAGTGGATTTGTGTTGTTTAAGCTACCACTCTGCAATAGTTTGTTATGTGTAGCCATAGCCAACTAACACAGTGTCACAAACTCACAGCCAAGGAAAGGAAATTATGTTTGTTAAGATTTTGCTTGGTTTTAAACACAAGGCTCCATAAATCTTAAGGTTTTATTTGCCTTTCAAATTTTTTATGTGCTATCATATTGTGAATCCATATAGCAACCACTGAATAAACTCTGGGTCACCAGAGCTAAGGGGAAAAATAAGCTATCAGACTCAGTAGACACAAGTAGGCTTCAGTCTGACACTGGATTTATTTAATTTGTGGGAGAAAAAGGACAGGAGAAGTAGCAGATAATTTCAGCATCATGAGGAGGTCCAGTAGCTACGCAGCACCAAACTTACTTTGCCCCTTACACCATGGCTATGCAGGGCTGACCCACACAAACACATGGGAACCAAGGTATAGATGGTCCATCTTGACACAGAGAGGCTGGAATCTCAGCTTCCCACCAACTCTACAGGCCAGAAATGTGCATGGAAATTCAGTTTGCTCAGTCCAAGTGTTTTGTACAGATTAGAGGTTTCCACAGGACACAAAATTCCAAATTGATTTTAAATGTAATTTTTAAGAAAATAAACTTCAAGCTCATTTCCCAACAGGCCAGCTTTAACCCAGGCCAGATGTTAACTCTCTAATTACAAGCTTGTTTAGAAAAGTTTGAAGATAATACATAATAAAATAAGGTGGCATAATCTTGGCAAGTTTACTAGACCCTATGGTGCAGGGGTGTCAAACTCTTTTTAACCAGAGGTCACATGAGCCTCACAGTTGCCTTCAAAAGGCCAAATGTGATTTTAGGGCTGTTTAAATGTAACTACTCCTTAACTGGGGGCAAGGAGCATGGTAGGCCAGATAAAACAAGGTGGAGGGCTGGATTCAGCCCACAGGCCTTGTGTTTGCCACCTGTGCTGTAGTGTTTCACTTACTTCCAATTGAACTAACCTTTTCTTACGGATTTACAGGTTTAAAAACTAAATTTTGCTAGTTTCCCATAGTTGGTAAGACTCCAATATGCTAAATCAGGGTAAGGATGGTCATAAATGGCAAATGCATAAAAATCAGAATTTATTGGCATGTGTTGGGCAATAAACTGTGAATAGGACTATAGCCATAGTACATGGACCAATGCATTCCTTTCATATGAAAAAATACACAAGTTGGCCACAGCTGGTGTGGCTCAGTGGCTTGAGCACCAGACTGCAAACCAGAGGGTCCCTGGTTCGATTCCCAGTCAGGGCATATGCCTGCGTTGCAGGCCAGATCCCTCAGTAGGGGGCACTAGAAAGGCAACCACACACTGATGCTTCTCTCTTTCTCTTTCTCCTTCCCTTCCCCTCTCTAAAAGTAAATAAATAAAATATTTTTTAAAAATACACAAGTTGTAAGGCAATATCCCTTAGAAAAGCTTGGAGAGTATGCAATCAGTTTGAATATATTACATTCCATTCATTGGAATTAGACTCTGATAATGTCCATGTTTTCCCTATGACTTTGTATTCTCCATATCTGTGAGATGTGATAAATGCTTATGTCAGCTTTATTAAAAAGGTCCTTTGCTATATTTCTAGAGAAAACTATATGAACTTTTATCAAAATTTGTTGATTGCTGTTCTTAATCCAGCCACCATATCAAAATTCTAAATGCACTGCTATGTGTGCATGAATGGATGTCATTGGAAAACCAAGAAATGAACTGTTTTCATTTTTTAATTTCTTTTATATTATTTCTAAACATATCTCTTAGATATTTTCCATTTGAAAATATGCTTTCCTTGAGTTTCCATTCATTTATATTCAAGAAATTGCTGAACCCTCAGTTTTTAATATCACTTTGATTTTGTTCATTGCCTCATGCAGTAACTCCCTGTTCGGTTCCCTTTGAAACCATTGTGGTCAGAGGGTTAATCCACACTGGAATCGCCTGGTTACTAAACCCCATCCTGGTCGCTTGCTAATGAGAGTCTCAGAGGAAGAATACTGCAAAAGATGAGCAGCCATGCTGGTGGTATCCACAACTAGGGACGAAAGGTAAAATTTAATTTGCAAGCTTGGCACATCATTTTAGCCTCTCAAGTTAGTTTTTTTGGAACTGGTTAAATCATCCAGTATTTTTTAACATCTGTTACAGCAAAATGTCATCCCTAATATTTTTTAAACATTTCGTAGCTGTTTTCAAACTGAAAAGTGTTCAAAGCTTCATTAAGGAAAGAATGCTTCAACTGACTTGAGATTTCTCTCTGTGTGGACATGGATTAACTGATTCTGCTGAGATTATAGAATGTTCACATAGAAGCAGGTGCACACTTATTTTAGGTTAGCAATATTAGTTCTTAGCCATCCGTATGATGACTAATATTCTGTAAAATGTTTTAATATTCATAAACTGTTCTAATATCTATTTTGAATTGTATTTAAAATGGCATTTGAGCTTATCATTTGTCTGCATATATGGTACTGAGCTTTATAATCTTTAAAAACTATGATTAAACTTGAAGCATGATAATAAGTTTAATATTTAAGTTAGTCTGGAAATATATCAATATATTTGTTTTTGACCACCATATAGTCAATGAATATGCTTATTTTGGACCATTGCAAAATTGTCTAGTACACTTCTATTTGTTTACACATGATGTTTTATAATAGGTCTATTTAACAAGTGTTACACAATTTAAAATTAAAATAGAAATCCATTTGCTTTGGAGCCTGATCTATATTACCCAGTAATTGAGTTGCTCTATTCTATTTCTCTGCAGAGGAATACATACATCCCTTCAAATTATAAAAGAGGGAAGAAAGAGAGTGGGGTGGGGCAGAGGTCAGAAAAGGGAGAAAATGTGAGAACAACTGTAATAGCATAAAGAACAAAAAATAAATAAAAATAGAGTTGCTATAATAAAAATAGCTTTTGATTCATTGTCTTGTTATTAACTTAAAATTTTGATCTTAAGAAAAAACTGTATCTTAGTACCAAATGGGAATTGGAACACAGAATGTCATCTCCAGTGCTGGCTTTAGGACTTCCTTAAGATGTCTTAATTGCACCACGTTGAATTGTGCTCATACCACTGCCATAAACACCTTTGTCTCGAACATATTTATTTATTCATTAGAAGACAATTCTTAGTAGAAGTCAATTTTAACATCTTCTTACTAGAAAGAGAACACTTAGAAGATACAAACAACTTTGCATTTTCAGGGTCAGCTGCATTAAGTAAAACCAAGCAATTAATCACTATTTATGTAATTAATTGACTTTTTAATCACATAGTCTTCAGTGGCTCCTTAAACTTGGGCAGTAATACTTTGGCTACTTGATAAAAACATGCTATGTGAAAATGGGAGCTTTCTCCAATTATGTTGTATGTATCGATATTTTGCCACTCTTTCTAGTATATAGAAATTATGTCTGGATATTTATTAAGAGAAAAACTATATTACCTATTGTGATATATGCATTTGAAAGCATTAATTATGCTTCTCTAACTTATTTTTTTACATTTCTCGAATGCTTTAAACATAAAAAAAGTTTACAGAGTCGTTGGCTTATTTCTCTCTAACTATATGTTAGGATGTTCAGACCTTGTTCCTCATTATTTGCTAACATATGCAGAAATATGTGACCCCTTTGTTAAATAGCATTGATCCTTTCTATCTAATTCACCAGGATCCCACAGAGGATAATAGGATAATTTATATGCACAGCACGGCAAACTTGCCTAGAGCAATCAAACTAATGCCAAACGTTATCTGTCACTTGTGAGGCTCAATGGATTGAGTGCCAGCCTGCGAACCAGAGTGCTCCTGGTTCCATTCCTAGTCAGGGCACATACCTGGGTTGCAGGCCAGGTTCCCTGGTGCAGGGCACGCAAAGGGGCAACCACACATTGATGTTTCTTTCCTCTCTTTCTCCCACCCTTCCACTTTCTCTAAAAACAAATAAACAAAAGTTTTTTCAAAATGCCAAATGTTGCCCTGGCTGGTGTAGCTCAGTGGACTGAGCGCGGGCCTGCGAACCAGACAATCGCGGTTCAATTCCCAGTCAGGGCACATGCCTGGGTTGCAGACCAGTTCCCTGCAGGCCAGTTCCCAGCAGAGGACGCACAAAAGGCAACCATACATTGATGTTTCTCTCCCTCTCTCCTTCCCTTCCCCTCTAAAGATAAATAAATAAAAATAAATAATAAATAAAAAATGCCAAATGTTTACTAGGAAGATGCTATGTTCCCAAATCTTGACAGAGGGCAGAATCCTGAAATGAGGTTTGCTCACAGGCTACTTGGCTAAGGAAGCTTATGAAAGTCTCCTTTGCACTTCCCTTGTGTGCTTATGGTATGCACATGTAGAATCTTGCAAAATTCAATAGCGTTCTGGTAACTTTTCTGAATTTAGATATTCTGAATAAACAAAATTAGTGGAATTTTCCCAACGGCTGTTGTGGGTACAATGGCTTCCTCAAAAGTGTTTTCTCTGTGTGTGTTTGAGTATGGCATTTAGCCTCTTTGGTTTCAGAACCTAGGGTTTCAAGATGCAATAGAATAAATCTCTGTGGGAAAATTAAAAGTATGGTTGGCGTTCTCTTGGTTTCAACACAATAAAGCAGCGATTTTCCACCAGTATGCTGCAAAAAATATTTTAAAACATGCAATATCTGACTATTTAGTCAGGGTCGGTGACCTCTTTTTTCTTAGATTGTCAAATAAAAAATTACAAAAGCCCCCATGCAATAATAGCTGTTTGGTTTGAATGAATCAAAATTATATGTATTTTTGTCAATTCAGCCAAAACTATAATTTTTGATGTGATACAAAATTTTAATAATTAGTTTGTGTGCCATGAAATGAAAAAGGCTGAAATTGCTGCAGTAGAGAACAGAAATGCTTTCTAATCTATGAGCACAATTATTGAAAAGAATTAAACTACATTAACCTTGAGAATTAATGATAGAGAGAAAACTAAAGAGGAAAAAAGGTCTATTATGCTCAGTATGAAGCAGTGGTTCTTGGCTTTAAATTTCTGATGAGTGTGTGGGATAGAAGTCATCTGGTTCACATTCCTAAACCAGAACTACTGGTTCTTAGTAGAAAATAAAAGAGAATTTGATTATGATTAGAAGACTGTCCATAAAAACACAATCTAATATTTCATTAAAAACTTATATGTCAGATATCAACAGAGTTTAAGAAAGTAAAAATATGCCTATTTTATTAACAAAATCTACCCAATTATGTATTATTTCACTCTAGGAACTGTTATTATTTTCCCAACAGCTTTAGTGAAGTACAATATGTAAGATGTATAACCTGATGTTTTGGCATATGTATATACTGTTAAATGATTAGGATAAGCAAGCTAAGTAACATAGCCATCACTTCCCATAGTTGATTTCAAATTTTTAAGAGTGGAAATATTAAAGATCTACTCTCTTTATAACTATACAATACTATGTTATTAAGTAAAATCACCATGTTAAATGTTCATTATACATTTATCCTACACAATTGGAACTTTGTTACCTTTGACCAATATCTACCCTTTTCCCCCAACACCCTAATCTCTGGCAACCAGTATTCTACTCTCTGCTTCTCAACTTTCAGTGTTTTAATTTCCTCACATAAGCGAGATCATGTAGGATCTGTCTCTCTGTGTTAACTTGTTTTTCTTGACATAATGTCTTTCCAGGTTTGCAAATGGCAGGATTTTCTTCTTTTTTATGTGGAAAAATATTCTTGTGTTTGTGCGCTTGCATCCACACAAGCACATAAGTGCATACACACACATATATATCACATTTTATCTATTCTTTCATTGACAGTCATTTATGTTGTTTTTATGTCTTAGCTGTTATGAATAATATGGCAATGAACATAGGAATAAATATATCTCTTTAAGTTAACAACTTCATTTCCTTTGGCTACATACCCAGAAATGGTATTGCTGAATTACATGATAGTTCTTTTTCATTTTTTAAAGCAATCTCCATAATGTTTTCCGTAATGACTGTAGCAATTTACATTCCCACTGCCAGTGTACATGGGTTCCCTTTTCTGAACACCCTTGACAGCACCTGTAAAACTGGTTCTTTTAATAGTAGCCATTCTAACAGGAGTAAGTTGCTATCTCATTTATGGTTTTGATATGCATTTCCCTGATGATGAATGATGTTGGGTAACTTTTCATGTACCTGTTTCCCATTTACATACTTAAAAAAATTTTTGAGTAGCATCTATTCAAGTTCTTCCCCATTTTACATCAGGTTATTTTTATCGAGTTTTATCTTTACTTTTATATATTTTAGATATTAACTCCTTATCAGATGTATGCTTTATAAATATTTCCCTCCACTCCATAGGTTGTTTCTTCATTCTGTTAATAACTTCCTTTGCTGTGCATTAGCTTTTTAGGTTGTTACAGTCCCATTTGTCTATTTTTTTATTTTTCTAGCCAAAAAAATCATCGTCAAAAGCAACATCAAGAAGTTTTTCCCCTCATATTTTCTACTAGTGGGTTAACAACTTTAAGTATTGCATTTAAATTTTAACCCATTTTGGATGTTTTTTGTTTATAGTGGAAAGTGGTCCAGTTTTTCTAGTTTTATTCTTTTAGAAGTGGATATCCAGTTTTCACAACATCATTTACTGAGGAAACTGTCTTTTCACTATTGTGTGTTCTTGTTATCTTTGTCAAAGGTCATTTGACCATAAACACATGAATTTATTTCTGGGCTATCAATTATTTTCCATTGGTTTATATTTCTGTTTTGATATAAGTACCACACTGTTTTGCATATTATAGCTTTGCTGAATAGTTTGAAGTCTAAGCCACCTACTATTATATTGCATGTATTCATTTATTTTTAATAAACTGGTCATGGTCTAGGAATTCACTCCCTTTTTCCACTTTAAAATTTCCCAGATGGTCGAAGCTAGAAGTGGGGTTACATGGCTAATCACTGAGGTGTGTCTTTCCTTTGCAGAAGCAAGGGCTCCAGGCAACCATTAGGCTGTAAGAAGATAATTGTCACTATCTAAAGCTCATGACGATTTTTAGGTTTTCTCTATGGAATAAAGCACCTTTAATTGACTTTTTTAGCTCTGTTTAAGATGACTGCCTTATTCAAACAGACTACAGTCATCTCCTTTATAGAGATTCTAAAATTCTGTATAAAATGTTACAACCAGAGCTATTAGGAATTCAGGTCCTTATACGTATATTAAATCCACTCTCTTATGGGCAATGCAATGAACTATTGTTAACATTAACTTGATGTATGACTAAAACTAAAAAACATCCATTATGACTTTTGGTACATTTAAATATTAAACTTCTGCCATATTCAATAAAAATCACATCAAAGCTACTCATTTACAATAAGGATATTTGGCACCTTTAAAGATATCCAGATTTATCTGGTACTGAATCAGTTCAGCAATTGGAAAGGAATGACATAGACTATTGAATAAATAAGAATAGATGGATGCCATATTTAAATGAACACCTACACATAAAGCCAAGTCTAGAATCATGCTTAAAATTTGAAATAATTAAAATATCACTTACACAGTTAAAAGTGAGGCAAAAATGCCCATCTTTTGCATTTACAGTAAGATCATTCTAGAAGGACTAGCAAATGCAATGAGACATTGGTAAAGTGGAAAACAAAATTATCTTTATCTAAAAAATATAAGCATATATCCTGGAAAATCAAAGATGAAGGCTACTAAAATATAAACATTTTATCAAATCATAAAACTGCAACTGGATTTCTATTTTAAGAAAAATTCTGAAGGCACAATTAAAGAATATATTCTATTAAAATAGCAATAAAATATAAACTGCTGAAAAACCTCAATTTATAAAAAGTGATCTTCAAGTCAAGAGTATTTGTGATTTACTCATCTAAATTGCAGTTATTGTAATACAGTTTATAGATCCCTGTAAATCACCCTAAGCTTGTTTTGGAACAAGACAGGACTGAGCATGGCTTATTAATGAAAGGAGTCAATATTCTTTTCTGAGTGTCTAAACCATTATAAACAGTAGAAAGCATTTAGGGAAAAATAAGTGATCTCTATGTCAATCCCAATCCTCCCCTGAAATGCACAAACAAGACTCAGTGTTGTAACTCAAGTTCTACGATGTCTGCCCAGCCATATACCTCCACCATTGCATCAGTTATCTCTGCATGTAAAACTGATCTTACAGTTAGAGCTCACCCTCAAATTTCAAACACTGCTTTTTGTTGGAGCCCAAGAGGCCTGTGAGGGGTCGAGGATAGGGTCTAGCACCGCGGGTGTGGTGACTGGGCCTGGTTTCCGGCCTCGGGGCTATCTTGGGTTGTAACAGTTTTCTGACCCCTTGAGAAACTAGCCACCTTTCCCATCAACTCATATCTTTGGCCTGTGTGTCATGTACCTGGAAAGTATGTTAGCTTGGGAACGTCTGGACTCTAAGGGAAGAGATAAACTTTGTAGGTCAAGGAAGTGAGCTACGTGCCAGAAGGCTTCTCCTTTGTCCTCTATGTACTCAAGATTGTATATAAGCCAGAAGACTGCGCAATAAACTTGCCTTATGCCAGCAGCATTTGTCCTCTCCTTTATTCAGTCCCTCGCTCAGCCTCACGACCACCTTTGCTGCAGCGGGCTGCGGCAGCTTTTGATGTTGAAGATATTTCTTTCTCTCTGTTTTTTGTCTGCTGAAAAAATCATCACTGCAAACAAATGTAATAAATAAATGGGATACATTGAATGTATACTGCAAGACAGATTCTTAATATATTACTGTGTTGACTAATTTAATGTCAAAGCACTACATTAAAGTCTGAGGTAAGTGCTATTTTTTTTATTTTACTATTTTGCTGATGAGGAATTTCAGGCATAGAGAAAACAGGTAAGCTCTAAAATAACAGTTAATTAGTGATGGATCAGGATCTGAACACAAGTAGTCTAATACTAAAACTTATACTTCTAACCACTATTTTATACTGCCTGATCGAGGATACATAAGAAGAAGTAACTACGGGAAGAGAAAATATTTTATATAAGTATGTAAATTAAATTATGTACTATTATGAAATATAGATTTATTACCTTAGAAATACATATAATTACTTAGCATGCTATAAAATAAAAGAATCAATGAATTAATAAATATGGCATTGTGGATAAGTAATGCTATCGTTTATTTGTTAAGCATTTATTGTGTTCCAATAATTATTTAAATCATTAAGACCAAGAAAGCCTTGATATATCAAATTCTCATGAAGCATGGATTTTCTTATCTTCATATTTAAAAGTGAGAAAATGGAGAGTAAGGATGGTTAAATGGAATTTTCATTTCCCCTAAGGATGCCTATATCAATTCCCTTTTACAAACTTGGCAGCTCTTAACTAAATGCACCACACACTTATTTTTCACCCTCTCTAGCAGAAAAAAAAGCAGATTAAAATGATGTTTTGTGAATGCTAACTACTCTATTTAATAAAACTCAACCAATTATTATATATTTTCTTTAAAAAAACAACTATATTTCACATTAGATCAACAAGTCAGGTATGTCATACTTGCAAAGTTGTGATTATCTCTATTTCAAAAACATTTTTAGGTGTCTCCTGAAAATTGTTACTAAACATCAGAAGGGTACTTTTCAACCAAAGCCAATTTATGTAAAGAACAGAATTATGATTACCTGTCATCTCCGCCTATCATAGCATCATGTCCTGAGAGATCATATACACAATCACAGCACCTCTTCCTCTTCACACTGAACATAAATGGAGATGTCTCTGTCTAATCACCTCATAATTTAGAGTTCTAAATAGGATCTGAGTATGGGATGTATAGGGGTGGGCAAAAGTGTGTTTAGAGTTGTCAGTACACAAAACACAGAGTTTATTCTTGTATTATTATTTATTAATTATTGTATTATTTATTTGTATTATAGCTGTAAACTTACTTTTGCCCTCCCTCTGTGTGTGTGTGTATATATATATCTCACATATTAAGGGCTAGAACTAGTGTTGTGATAGCTATTTTTTAAAATTATGAATGGTTCTAATAATTTTTAAAAACTTCTTTATTTATTTATTTTAAAGAGAGATAAAAGAAATGAGGGAGAGGAACATTGATTTATTGTACCACTTTTTTGTGTACTCATTAGTTGATTCTTGTATGTGCCCTGACCAGGGATTGAACCCACAACCGTGATGTATCAGGACAGCACTCTGAGCAACTGAGCTACCTGGCCAGGGCCTTGTACTAGGAAAATTTAACCCAGTCAAAGAAATCCTCTCTGATTTAACAAGTGATCAAGACATGTACCCAAAACGACACAATTTACATATGTGTAAGTCAAGTTTCTAAAACTCAAAATGATGCCTTATTAGTAAATATGTACCATTAAAGTAACTCACTACATAATAAACTAAGAGTAAATTAGTTCTCCAATTTGGGTTTTATTCATTTAAATTAAATGACTCAGAAAATTTGGAATATAGATTGGCTGCTATTTAAATAGTATTGTATTGCATAAGCCTATAATTCTGCAAATGGAAGTCATTTATTCTCTTCAGTTTATTTTAACTTCCAATTTATTAACCCTGACAGAGTCCACCAGAGCTGTTTATGCCCAAAATATATAGTGAAACACACTTATGTAAATAATGCAAAGGGTGTATTTTAGTCCTATTGTCATGGAATTTGAATCAATAAGATTCCAAAAGTCTTATGCTTTACAGTTTCATTTATAAAATGATTTATTTTCTGAGGTAACTTTACCCTCTGTCTGATGTAATACCTCTCAGTTAGAATTAGATTTTTCAACTTGACTGAAAATTTAAAATAAATATTATTTAAAGTTATAGCTCTCTTATTAGCTTTCTGATAACCTTTTCCATTTCTTTGAAGGTCATGAAAATATTTATAAGTATTCAGAACTCAGGGCAAATTGACCAATGGTAGGAAAAACATGATAATATGGAAGATAATGGGAAAAAGATTTGGCATGTTTACTGTACAAGGTTTATAAAGAATATTTCTGCAACTCAAGAGGCATTTTTGAAGAGGTTTGTCAATCCATGCCACCTACACACACGTCTGTATTCATTCTGGTTCCTCCACTTCCCCTTTTTGCTCCTCCCTCCTCCACCTCCTAGGCTCCTCCTTCTCTCTCTGCTTCTTTCTTTCAGCGTCTTGTGCCCTTTGGAAGAATGGTCCTCATGAGAAGTTGAGCACGTTTCCTGGACATACTTGGAGTAGGACCACTCTCACTATTGCTGGTAGCATAATGTTGTCTTTCATTTCTATTTTCCTTCCTTGAAATGCGTGAAGGAATCATTATAGGGTGGAAGTAATTAAGAGTAATATTTACAAAATCACAGGAGGTTACAAATGGTGGTGTGGATGTGGAGAAAGAAAACTGTTGTACACTGTTGGTGGGACTGTAAATTTTTGCAGCCATTATGGAAAACTATATGGCAGTTCTTCAAAAATAAAAATAGGACTATCATCTGATCCAGCAATTCTATTGCACTACTTGGAATATATTCAGAAGAAATAAATGCTAATTTAAAAATATGTCTGCATCCCTATATTGATAGTATTGTTATTTACAATAACTCAGGAGAGGGCACTACCTGAATATTCATCCATGAATGAATACATTATAGGTATACATTAATGTATATGAATATATTATATATTATTCATCCATAAATCATGGAGAAATTCTGCCATTTAGAACAACAAGGATGACATTAGAAAGCATTATGCTAAGTGGAATAAGTTACACAGAGACAGACCAATGCTGTATAATTTTACATACATGTGAAATCTAAGAATAAACAAATAAATAAACAAAACAATTAAACTCTTATAAAAAGAGATCAGATCTGTGTTATCAGGTAGAGGGTGTTGGAGGAGAGGGAATTGGAGGCAGGTGATCAGAAGGTACAAGCTTCCAGTTACAAGATAAATCAGCACTAGTGTTCTAATGTGCAACATGATCACTATAGCTAACACTGCTGTAGGAAAGTTGTTAAAAGTAAATTCTAAGAGTTTAGAATTTAAACTAGAAAAATTTAAAGAATTTAAATTTCTAGAAGAATTTTAAATTTCATCACTAGAAAAAAATTTTTATTTTCTTCTGATTGTATCTATATGAGATGACAGATGTTAACTAAATCTATTGTAGCAGACATTTCAAATTTTATGAAAATCAAACCAAAAGAGAGTGATATGTACCATGTTTTAACAATTTGTGGGAAATAAGCACATACATGTCAGAAATGAAGCCTAGTGGTGCTGGAGCAGAGTTCTGTTGGGTTCATCATTTCTCTGTGGGTGGGTGGATTATGGGGCATTACTTTGCAAGGAAGATCTGGGGTGGCTTTCTGATAGGGGAGAGCTTGCATATGACATATTTATCAACTTGTATAGATGTATTTAAATATTTATAGGATGTGTAATATTGCATTTTTTAGCTTTGAAAATTAGAAAGTTAAAAATATTAATAATTTGAGGTTTGTTGTGTGAGTTTTGTCCAAACTACAAAGGTTTAAAATCTAATTTATTAAGCCATAATAATGCAGAAAGAACTGAGATTTCTTAAAGTTCCAAAACACTCTTCTGACAGAAGATAGAAGAAAGCAAAAAGATCTTCTGATAATATTTTTATCCACAAAGATATCATGATTGATTAAATTTAAAGTTATATTAGGTAACTTTTCTTTTACGTATTAGTGAAAATAATGATCACAAATTAAAAAATACTGACTGGAAATTTACTTTTTCTTTTAAAAAATAGTTGCTGTTTGTTTAATTTATTTTTTTTTATAAAGAGGGAAAGTGGGGACAAAAGAGAGAGAAAGACATGAATGTGTGGTTATATCTCATGCCCCCCCTACTGGGAGCCTGGCCTGCAACCCAGGCATGTGCCCTGATTGCACATCAAACCAGCAGCCCTTTGGTTCGCAGGCTTGTGGTGCACTCAATCCTCAAAGCCACTCCAGCCAAGGCTGTAAATTTACTTTTTCATCAATAAACATCATATCAATATGCAAGGTGTTTTTAATGCTATTCTAGTATATGTTTTTCTCAACAAAACATTTGGTGAATAAATTGTAATTAATGATTTTATAATTGAAGCAACATATGCCCAGAGAATTATAAGAAACTTGAATAATATGCTACGACCTCAACAAAAGTAAAATATTTCTCAGGAAAATGAACCGTTGTTAGTCATGAGATAGGCCAGGAAACAAGGGAGATGTTCAAGTTGCTGGTGCTCTGTCTGAAACATGCTCACATGCTAAATGAATGGTGGGCTGATACCCATGTGGCTTCTCTCTTGAGTCTAAATCAAATGTGTTTGATAACAGGGGTAGCATATAAAGGGATAAAGGGAGATTCTTTTAACATATTTTATGATACTAATGGGTGATCCCGAGTTGAAAGTGGATTGTTAGTTTGTCATTCCAGGGTTTCATAGAGGTGAAAAATACCAAAACCTTTATAAACTCTGCTTTGAACCATTTGCTTTATAGAAACCATAAGGTGAATCTTCTTTTCAGTCTAAATAATTGGCCAAAATGTATTCATTAACTGAATAAATGAGATTAACATTTCTTTACATCTTCTAAAATCTTTTAAGATGAGTCAAATAATGAATATATTTTCCTTTTAATGTGGCTTCTAATACAATTCCTTATCTAGGATATTCAATTCAGACTTTTCTTTTTACTATTCTGAATTATGCCTACAAATGACATTCTTACTTTTGAATCACTCTTCTTTTTCATCATTTTAATAGTAACACTTCTCAGATAATTTTGTCAAATTTTCTTTATATTTCAACTTCGAAGAACTCTTTTACATTTCCAAAGATCCTCGCACAATTTACCTAGCATTCTGGTATGTTTTCCTATGTATGTGTGTTTATATACATGCATGTGTTAGTGTGCATGCATACAATATATGCACATGTATTATACATAGGCATAATATATCACATGCACATCAACATATATAAATACAAATGACATGCACATGCACATATATATCAGGTACTTATTATTGATCTAGTTTTTTTTATTTTCTTCTCATAAAACCTATGTGAGTTAAATCATAAAATTTTTCATAGTATCATAGAATTTATTTGACATGTAACAGCACATAATTCTTGTGATATCTTGCTCTTTTATCATATACCTTCTGGGAGATCAGATTATAATGAATTTTTACACAGCAAATATTTATTCTACCATATAACTTCACTCCCAAATTTTCTATGTGGCAAGTTAAATCAGAGAACTATGGGTTCTTAACATTTTTTATATTATTAGCATAACCTTTCTTGAAAGTTTTTAAAATTGTAAGATATACTTTAGGATTGTAGGTCAGTTAACATAAGAAATGTAAAGCTTTTGAAAATAAGGACAAAGCCAAAGATGAGTAGGATTGAAGGTGGGAGGTGGGGGTGGATAGGTGCAGGGAAAAGTGGTGGCAGAAAAATGGAGACATCTGTACTTGAAAAACAATTAAAAAATAAAAGAATATAAGGATCAGATGTTCTATCCAGGTAGTGCAATTAGTTAGTGCCGTCAAGTAAACCGAGGTTTTAGGTTCCATCTCTGGCCAGGTCACATACAAGAAGCAACTAATGAGTGTGTAAATGAGTAGAACAAATCAATTTAGTAAAGGAAAAAACATGAAGATCAGATTTCCAAGACAGACATTTGAGTATCTCCACTGCAGCCAGAGTCATGACTTAAAAACAAAATCTCTGTGACCTTGAAGCAGTTACTCACCCCTGGAGATGTGCATTTTCACAGCATATCAGACAACAACAGACATTGGAACAGACAACTCATAGGACCTTTCTTAGAACAAACATAAATAACTTTATTTTTACTTAATCTTCATTATGTTTTTTTCCATTACTATTTAGTCTCCTTATCCCCTCTCCCCCTAGCAATATCTATACTATTGTCCATGTCCTTATTTCTCTTTGCTCATATATGAAAAAGAAAAGGTAATTTTTGAGAAATATTTAAAAAAATCATAACAGTTACTGTTTTTGAAAAACCTGGGCTGAGAAAATGTCATGCAGAAATTAGCGTCATTGGACTACAATAACCCTGTGGATAGTTTGGTTTGTGAGGTGGCAAACTCAGCACCGACTACAAGGCTGGGATAATCAAAACTACAAACTCATTGCAGTTCTGAAAGGAATTATTTTGAATAACAAACTAGTAAAAAAATGTAAAGAAAGTTTTTATTTAAAAACCCTGTAATATCCCCATCTGCGCTGTAGAAAAAATAGAATAAAAGAATTTGATGTGCAATTGCTGTTAATACAGGGATACTTTCAGAATATTAATAGACTCATTGAGAGAAAACATAACATCATTGTCTGTGATGGTCTTTTATATAAGAAAATCTCATTATAGCAAATTTGAAAACTATTCCTTAGAAAAAATATATGTAACGAAACTCATTATTCAGTACTTTATTATAGAAACTTTTAAAAATATAAGATGTTCTATTGTTTTTAATATATATGTACATACATATATAATTTTGCTGCTGATTTATATTGTGCTAAAATATTTTTAAATAGGGTTAGTTTGTTTTTATATATATATACTAAAATTTTACATATTCTGTTCCTTGTTTCTAAGAAGAATCAAGTGATTTGTGAGTTTGAGAGGGTGACTCAATACTGTGTTTTAAATAACTGATGGAAGATGATGTGAAAATAATTGCTTTTGTGTTTGTGTTTGTTTTTATCATATGATGTGTTACTAATGTGAATCATAAAGGCAGGAAAATAATAAAATTAGAAATTACAATAAAAAGATAATGGGAAAGATTTGAAGATATTGTTCAAGCCAAACACTGAGATTTCTTTTACTGAAAGAAAGATCACCTGGGCTTTCCACGTGAGAGTTAACTCATTTGCAGAGAGAAGTTACTTGCTCACATTCCAACAGTGTGATAATAAAGACCAGAGACCCAAACAAAACCAAGTTCCTCAGACTCCTATGTAAGTCCTTATTCTTTTATACTATAAAAGTTCATAATTTAAATTTTTTACTTTAAATTGCATACAGTCATTTTAAGCTGTAGTGGAGTGCCTATGAGCATAAACATTAGTAATATATTTCTGTATTAATTCCAAATTCTCTGCTTTGAGTCACTCTTATTTACAAGTATAATGCATTGACGTTTATATAATGTAGCTTACAAGAGAACAAAAGCCCCTTACAAAATACTCTTCTATGACTTATAATAAAACCTGATCCAGTAGGTCATGTTTTTAATACTAGTATTTTATAAAAGTAATAACTTCTATGGGTACAGCATTGATTTATAAATAAATTGATGAAGATGATTATCAGATTGAGCGGCTTCAGAGAGCAGAGCTTTAGGAAATGATGCAAAGGGAAGGTGAGGGAAGGTGAGTTGTGACTGATAGGAGTACTTTGGAAAATGCTGGCCACATAAGATTCTATCAGGTATACTCATATTAGAAGTGTAAGAAACACCATAATAATTCTTTTCCACTCGTCTATTATTGGTGCTTAAATTTTAATACTTAAATATTAATTAATTTTAGAGAAGCAAAGAGTTTTTCCAATGGCTTCCTTTATGTATTATTAGTGGGCACTACGAGGACCTACAAACTAAACTGAACTAGAAGTGGAATATGATTCTTAATGTGCCACTAATTTACGGTAAATATTTTCAGGTGGCCTGAATTTTTCCAAAGCACTTTTCTATTATATAAAATCAGAAATATAATAATACTTGAGTTATCTAGCTATTATTAGGACTAAATATGATAATATATGTAAATTGCCTAATAATTGTAACACTACCAGACAATGTATTAATACATGTATTTGCTCCAGTCTCTTTTAGATAGGCACCGTAATTATTCTTTTTACAAATCAGTAAACTAAAAGTAAATACAATTTTCTGAGAGACACAGCTAGTCAGTGACTAACCCTAGAAATAGAACCGGGTCCATTTGACTCCAACATTTTGATAGATTGTTATCTCTTTATTATATTCCTTCTCACAGAGTCTGATAGGCAATGTTATGTGTCATCCTGGCTGGGTTTGTCTGTGAGGGTGTCTTAGGAAGAAATTAGCATTGGAATCAGTAGACTGAACTAAGAAGATTGCTCTCACAAGGAGGGTGAACATCATCCAACCTGCTGAGGGCCTGAGTAGAGAAGAAAGAGGTAGAGGAAGGGTAAATTTGCTCACTCTGCTTCAGCTTAGATATCTATGTTCTGCTCTTGGATATTGATACTTGTGGTTCTTGTGTTTTCAGCATCAGGCAGGGGCTTACACCATCCATCATTGGTCTCCTGATTCTCAGGATTCCCCATTTGGATTGAATAACATCACCAGGTTTCCTGGTTCTCCAGCTTGCTGATGGCACATCATGAGACTTCTGGGTCTCCATAATCACATGGGCTCAAAATCATAAAAGAACCTCCTCGGCAGCCCTGGCCGGCTAGCTCAGTAAGTTAGAGTGTCATCCTGATGTATGAATTTGCAAGTTCAGTCCCTAGTCAGGACACATACAAGAAACAATCAACAAAGGCATAAATAAGTGGAACAACAAAGTGATGCTTCTCTCCTCTCTCTCTCTGAAATTAATCAATATATTTTTTATTTTTCATCACAAAATGGGTAGTTACACAATAGTCATAGGGATATAAAGTACAGCATGGGAACTACAGTAGATAGTGTTGTAATAACTGCGTGGTGTCGGATGGGTGCTGGGTTTATCAAGGTAATGATTTTGGAGATTATGTAACACCACTGGGTTGTATTACCTGAAACTAATTTAATATTACATGTCAACCATAATTTAAAAATAAAAAAATAATAACAATCTCATGTATATACATCTATGTAGATATTGATATATAGATTATATATAGACATGGTTTTGGATATGGATATAGACATGGCTAAGGGTTTGGATATGGATATCTAGATATACACTATTTCCCTGGAGAATTCTGACCAGTACACAAACTCTGACGAAACATATGTGCTCAGTTAGAGTACAGGACAAAAATGGGGAAGTCTGAATCATCCTCTGAACCAGAAGTCCCCTTCAACAAAAAGCAGAAAATCTAGTAAAGAACTCATTGTCCTGGCTTAAGTGACAATCCCTTAGAAGTATTACATGGGAAAAAGAAGCTTAAGTCTTAGTAACTAGAAAGAACAATTTAGCAATGTTCAAACTTTGCAAAACATAATCTTATCCTATCACAGTTTATAACATATTTTTAAATTATATAATTTAGACAAATATCTAGGCTTTAGAACAACAGATTTATAAAATCTGAAAAGATACACATAAACCTCAAATAGACTTTAAAAAAGAATGTGAATCCAGAAAGGTGGCACATACTATAATGTAAATATGACAACAGAAATGTAAATAATCAATACCCAGACTTGTCACATAAAAATTTACCTGCCGAGCTTGGATATTAAAATGAGAAGTATTTAATACAAATTAAGAATCACATATTGGAGGAAAAAAACACAAGAGCTTCTTAAATATCTAAGACTTCTGATTTAAAAGCTTATAACCAGGACTAGATAAGTTTTATTAAAAATACGGAGGGGAATGAAAGGGACTATTAAAAGAGGGCAAGTTAATAAAAGTGGGAACACTATTTGGAGAAAACAGTAAATTAACATATTCCAAAATTTCATTTTTAAATATTGAGTGAATATTAAAATGCTTATTTTAATATTCATTTTAAAATTTGGGTATAGGAGATAAACAAATGCCAGACATATGGAAAAGGATTAGTCATCTGTGGCTATTGTCAACGGCTATACATCAGGTGTTTTATATTACATATATTTAATGTACAGGAGTTGGCAAAAGTAGGTTTATAGTTGTCTGTGAAAAAGTTTAATCTTGTATTGTTATTTATTAATTATTGTATTATTTTCCATGGGAACAACTTTAACCTACTTCTTCAACCCCTGTACATTACTTAATATATACAAATACTTATTATAAGTATACTGACATATGTCTGTACATGTATATGTTTGCATGTATACATATATATACAAGATCTGTCCAGAAAGAATTCATCCATGCAATATGAAAAATAGAGACATTTATCGAAAAAGATACAAGATACAAGAAACATTGTACATAGGACAATGATACTACAGTCCCCTTCAAAGTAGGCACCTTGAGACCTCACACAATTTTCCCAATCAGCATCAGTTACCCCATCATATTTTCCTGAATTTCAACAGTGGTCTTTAATCTCTTCTCTGTCAAAGGTGATTTTAGTTTTGGAAAAAGCCAGAATTTCCAGGGTGCCAAATCTGGGCTGTAGAGGTCTGAGTCACTTGGGTGATTTGATGTTTTGCCAAAAAACTCTTCAAGAGATGTGATGCATGAGCAGACATGCTGCCAGGGTAAAGCTGCCAATCACCAGTTGCCCATAACTGCAGCCTTTTGAATCATCCAAATAGTTTCCATGGAGGAATGTTCAAGCTTAATGCAAAATAATTCAATGCAGATTCATTGCTCTACTCACTCAGTCATTTTGAATATGACTACCACACAGTACACATGCTCACTCAGGGGTGTCTATCACTCCTACTAACTAGTACAGTGAAGTCATCATTGTTCACGTGTGTACATACTTCATTAATTGTCTGAGGTCAAGGTCACAGTTTAGAGATGCCAAAATTACTTCTGAGCCCAGTTTCAATCTGACTTCCAGTATTAGAATTAGATAAGCTACAAATTTGTTCCACTTTGGATTGAGGGCATCTTTTATTGCCTCAATGAGGTAATAAAACTGAGTCAAACTTATGAGAAATAGGTTTGCCTAGTTGTGTATACATGCAGTTTGAAATATCAGGAAATGGAGGAGTGAATTCTGTCCTGCAATGAGAGTAAGAGAAGCTCTTCTGAATGTGGTAATGTTTATCAGCTCACAAGCTCAGAAAACTGGCCTTGCCTGGCTGTGCCATGCTTTTTTTTTGGTTCCTAGGGCTATATTACTTTCAGGTACATGGTAATGGCTTAGTTAATATTATGTTAGATGAACCAATATGTAACCAGCAGTTTACAGGTCATTAACTCACTGGGTTATAAACAAAAAATCATTTTACTCCCCACCCCCCAAAGTTCCAAATTGTATTCCACCAAGGTCCACTTCCAGTTATTACCTTCTTAGTATCCTTAAGATGTTAGCCCTTCCCATATGATAAGTTGTCTCATTTTAGTTCCTAAAATTATGTTTTGTTTTTGTTCCAAGCTTTATTTTTTAGTTTTTTAAATATGTTTTATTGAATATGCTATTACAGGTGTCCCAATTTTTACTCCTTTGCCCACCTCCACCTGGTATCCCCCTCACCTCTAGCAATTCCCCCCTACCTTAGTTCATATTCATGGATCATGCACATAAGTTCTTTGGCTACTCTGTTTTCTATATAGCTCTTAACATCCCCCTGTCTATTTTGTTCCTACCAATTTGTACATCTTAATCTCTGCACCTTTCCCCCATTCTCCATCTTTAATTTTATACACAATTCAATTTATCCTTCTCTGCTCCCCACAGCACAAGCTGGAGCAGGGGTAAGGTTACCTTTCCCATTCTTGGGACAGAATAAGATAAAGGAGGAAAGGAGCAGAGAGCTACCGTAACTGCATGTTAGGTAATGCTTCTCCCCTTGAACAGGATTGCTGCTCTCTACGTTATGTAATTTCTGTACTAGGTGTGGATTTGGCAGTGAGGTTGGGAAATTCAAAGTGCCCTGAAGACAAAGTGGCTAGCCATGTTAGCCCTGCTAATTCCCACTAGTTATCTCCCCTCAGATGCTCTTTTTCCTTGCTGTAGGAGTACAGGCACGACAACAGGTCTCCTGACTGAGCACGGTACCATTGAGAAATAAAACAGTGACCATTTTGTTTTTCAGATACTCTTCAGTCTTCAAAAATGATTCTATTTAGACTCCCACACTCAGCCTCCAGGGGGCAGATACCATTGTCTTCTTCCTGAAAGGGGTATGAAAACAGCAAATAACCAACCACTGCAATCCTGCAAACTGCAGGTTCATTGTCCTTATTAACAAAATGTGGGATTGAAAATGGCTGGTCCCTGGATTGTTGAATTTCTCTACACATTAGAGAGAGAAATGAACATTAACTGCTTTTGCTTTATTTTACTTAAAATGTAGACAAATGGACAACTTATCCTCAGTACCAGCACCTCATCACAATTCCAGGATAAGAACAATAATTCTTTTAAAAAATTCCTGTTCGAAATTGTAAAACAAAAAAGCAAATTAATTAATGTAGCATTTTGGATTGTGTTGATAACCTGAGTAAGGTTGACTCTGTGGAACTCCACAGAGTCGGGAAGAATATCCTAGGCAAGCAGGAAAGCAATAATTCAGGGAGACTGGCATGTGAGTGCACAGTATAAGATTATATAAATAGACTGCATTTTAAGAACCAACTGTTCAGAATGCTAAGATATGGCCATTATTCTGATGCCCTTGAAAAGGCAGTGGAGCATGTTAAGTTGTGGAGACATTTCACTGTCTGTAATCAAAATACAACACTTATTATAAGCATCCAAATTAGGATAGAATGAAGGTAATACTTCCATAGGGAAATGTTGTAATATTTTGGAAAAAATCTAACAAGGTTAATGTAATTAGAAAAAAAAGTAAAAACAAAATGAAAAGAATAAACTTTAGAGATATATCAGAAAGAGAATTTATTCTTAATTAGGTGTTTGGACCAAAAGAGAAGAGACTGTCTCCAAGATTCCTCTCACAAAAGACCTGGAGTTTGTAACTACAACTAACTAGAATATGAGAGAACAGGTTTTTGTTGCTGTTGTTTCATAAATCCAGAATGTGAATTGCAATTGCTCCTTTTTAGTAGTCCAATATCTCTGAATATAGAATACACTGATTCTGAAAGGATAATTTCATACAAGCTACCTGAAATTTAAGAAAGTGTCCCTGCACTTATTTTGAGATGTAGTTTCCATAACAGTCAAATATGCAGTTTGTCTTTATCTACCTGGGAAATATTTGCCTTTCAGACAAATAAAATAAAAATATTTTCCTAGAGGAAAACAAAGCAAAACAAACACAGTTTCTTTGTTGCTACCTCAAGAAGTCAGAACTCACAGAAGGACATATCACAAGTCATAGGGGCAAGCATCTGCCCTTCTAAACCACCTTTGGCAAAGCTGTTTATGAAAATGAGGTCTGACCTGCCATATCTATTAATCACCCTGCCACATTTTTGTGGTAACCCACTGCTTCCCCTGTTCTTGTTTTTTTATTTTATACTTCCCAAATGAATTTGCAATGGCACGACTTCAAAACAACATAGAAGTAAATTATGCTAATATTTTACTTGCAAAATCAATACTTGAAAGAATCACCTGCTACAAATGGACCTTGGTTAAGTTCTAAAAAGCTAAAACTCACCCAAACTTTCAGATGTGAAAAATTAGAACTAACTTCTAGGTAACTCAGAGTACTCACATTAGAGCATTAGGATGTAGGCAGAATATGAACTTTAAAGAGCAGTACCGTACTTGGACATTTGCTAGGATTTCCATCATCTTTGTGGATGGAAGTCATCACTTTATCAAATATGCAATAAACATCTTTTTGTACTGAGAATTGTTGAAATCACTACTATATCATAAAGACGTTTGGCTATGTATAAGAAAAATTCATAATATTTATTATTTACTCCTTTTTTATAATCTAGTATCTACTGTTCAAACTGATTATGCCTTGAATCTCTCCAGACTTATTTGCTGATTAAATCAGCATTTGTTGGGCAGTATTTTCTTGGCAGGAAATGACAGACCCTATCACCAAGAAGGTGATGATAGTTCCTTCAAGGAGATCAGATATTAATCCAATTGGAAGTATGTGTTGATAAGTACTGGATAAGAATATGCAACATCAAGTGCTTAGAGTTTAATGGGTTAGTCAATAAAGACATGGAACAGAAGTCTGGGGAACCATCTTCAACGAAAGAATAGAGACAGTTTTACATTAAAAGTGTTAGTGACTCTGAGACCAAAGAAACTTCAAGCCTTTTTTCATAAAAAAACCTGGGAATATTTAAATATTTGTTTTACATTAATATTTAAGATATTAAATATGTATTTAACATGAGTATTTAACAAATTTAAAACTTGGCATATCGCCCATGGAAGACAGTAGAATAGAATAGGCATAACTGGCACATGCTTAGATTCAAATAATATTTTCCCCTTTAGTTACTCTGTGACTATATTTAATTTAACTTCCCTAAGCTTCAATTTCATTATCTCTATCTCGAAAGTGGAGAAAATAGTTCTTGTCTTAGAGACCTTGAGAGAATTGAATAAAATGTATATAAAACCCTTAGTATTGTACATGGAACAAAGAAGATATCAGTACGTGCTTTTCTTTTCCTAACTTTTAGGTCTGTATTTTCAAGATTATGTCTCACAAAATAATGTATCTGAGAAAAGGTAGTAAGAAGCTAGGAAAATTCCTTGGCAAGTGGAGTAGGGGAACTGAGACAGATAGCTGAACATAGTGGCTAAACAATTTACAGCCATATTCAAAAGGTCACCTCCCTGCAGATACAGTCTAGGCCTCAGTTGTATTTCAGCTCCTTGAAAATAAACAAAACCAGGAGGGTGACTCCAGGATCCACAGCAATGACTAAAGACCCCTTGCCCTATTACTGACTAATCAGTGGAGACCACAACTCTGAAAGGGCAGACCTGGAGAGCTGATGCATATTCTACTGAAAACCTACCCTGAGACCTCCTCTAAGATTCCTGTCTATAAGAAAGAGATAAAAGCCTTAAGACAAAGGACCCAGAGCATGTGCTCTCCCTCTGGGGAGCAGTGTGTGCCATTCCCTTTCCCTTTCCCTGCCACCCCCAGTTCTTTCTCTACAAGTCTCCTAAACTCTAAGGCAACGGGCAACTGGTAAATCCAAGCAAATCCCCTGAACCCGTCCCCAAGAGCCCCTTTTCTCTGACTTCCCAGTAAGCTAAGGCAGTCCAGCCCGGGCTTTCCTACTGCTTCTTCTAGGTTAGGTCCTTTTTCTTTCACCGTCCCCAGCTTTAATAAACATATTTCATAGTCACCTGCACTTGTTTGTGAAATCTGTCCGACACAAACTGAAGAACCCGCACACTGCCAGCTGGTTCTAGGCAGACTCAGGGCCAGGTTCTCTGTCCAGTAACAGATTTAGATGCTTAATCTTGTAACCTTACATTATTCTTTGAGTTCCACAATGCATGTTATTGACTCAGTTGGGATTTAATTTTATTTCCTCCAATAGTTCCATTTCTAATGAGAGCAGTAAATTACAAAAAAATAATAAATAAATATTTTAAATAGTTATTCAACTGTGCAAATGAGGAATTCAGATAGTTCTGAAGCTCTATTATCTTATCTTTAAAATTAATTTACTTTCTCATTAAATTAAAATTTATAGAGTGCTAATACACTAAAGATGTTTGAGGTGTTGAGCATAAAGTGGTCTAAACACGCAATCCCTGAACTTAAGGAGCATGTTATGGGGGAAACAAATGGACCAGAAAATAAAATAAAAATACAGATGGAGCTTCGAATAGGCAAAATTATAAAAAGTACACATCACAAGTTTTCATGAGATTAACATGGAGTACAGTCCCTCCAACTACTGGCATTTGGGAAAACCCCCTGGAGATGTCAAAACATTACTAATCATTCATCCATTTAAAATATATTCACTGAGTATCTGGTAGGTGCCAGACCCTATTCTAAGTGTTGATGATACAGCTGGTAAATACATTTTAAAAGAGCCTTGGCTTAATGGAATGAATATACTAGTGGACATACAAGCAACCATCAGATAAATAAATGTACAAATGTAAAAATAAATCAAGAAAAGGTGTGATATAGAGAGAATTGCTATAGTAGATAAGATAAACAGAAAAGCCTCCTTTTAGAATTCAATTAATCTCTTAGTTTTATGTGTCTATCAAGAACCAATACTGTTTTATAGTTAAACGTATTTATAAATTAAAGTGTGTATTAAAATGAATTAATTTTAGCCATACAGTCACATGCAGTTTGAAAATGATATGCACCCTAGTAAATGGCACCACAAACAACCTAGGGGACATCTACATCATTTCCAACAAGTTCTTTCATCTACTTCTGTAATCAATTTCCAATACCTGGCCTAAGGTATTTACTGATTTGCTTTTTGTCACTATAGATTTGTTTTGCCTGTCCTACATTTTCTTAAAAATTAAATGAGTAAAGTAATTATTCTTTTATACCTGGCTTTTCTCTTTCAACATAAGGCTTTTGAGATTCATCCATATTTTTATGCATCAGTGTTCATTCCATTGTTTGAGTAGAATTTAATGGTATGAATACATTATAATTTTCCATGAATCTGATGATGGACAAAGGGGTTATTTCATAATTTTTATTATGAATAAACCTGGTAAGAAAATTTGTATGAAGTCTTATATTCACATGTATTTTCATTTCTCTTGGGTAATCCCTAGGGCTGAGATAGCTGGGTCATATGAGAGGTTCATATGTAAGTCAGGTTTTCTTGACCTCAGCACCCTTTCCATGCAGGATAATGACCCTTCATTGTGGGAGGCTCTCCTGTACATCAGCGATTTTCAAACACTGTGCCTCAGCACACTGGTGCACTGCCGTAATTTTTAAAACATTCAGTACGTGACTATTTAGTCAGAGACACTGACCTCTTTTTCCTTCAATTGTCAAATAAAAAAATGGCAACAGCCAACACAGCAATAGCCATCTGAGGTGAATGAATCAAAATTATATCTATTTTTGTCATGTTGGCAAAATATATATTTTTAGTGTGCTGCAGAATTTTAGGGATTATTTAGAATGCTGTAATTACTTAGAATTTTAGTAGTCTATGTGTCCATGAGATGAAAAAGGTTGAAAATCACTGCTGTAGATCATAGGATGTTCAGCAGTATCCCAGTCTCAACTCAATTAGAAGCCAGTAGTGCTCACTTACTGTCAGTCTGACAACCAGAAATAACTAGACATTGCCAAATGTACCTTAGGAGGAAAAATCAGCTACCAGTAGAGAATTACTGATTTACTTTATAAGAAAATGCCATCTGATTTTATTAAAGTTGTAATATCTATTTATATCTCTCCCAACAATATGTGTTTATCCATGTTTTTCAGTAATAGTTGGTATTGCCAGATTTTTAATTCTAGTCACTAAAGAACATACTGATATGCCATCAGACTTTTAATTTCTAATGTAATTAACCATTCTAAAGCCATGTTTTCTTGTTTTTTAAATTATCTTTAAATTCCTTTTTTTATTTTTTATTTTTTAAAATATTTTATTTATTTATTTTTGGAAGGAGAGAGGGAGAGAAACATCAATGTATGGTTGCCTTTCGTTCATCCCCTGCTGGGAACTGGCCTGCAGGGAACTGGTCTGCAACCCAGGCATGTGCCCTGACTGGGAACCGAACTGCAATTGTCTGGTTCACAGGCCAGTGCTCAATCCACTGAGCTACACCAGCCAGGGCTATGTTTAAATTTCTAAATTATTTTAATGAAATTTTTATTGACAAAGGTAAACTCACAGTCTAAAACTTTGCCCAGTTTTATTCAGGGGCAAAAATTTTCAAAATCACAACCAGTTTATTGAATTAATATAGCCCACTGATTGTATTCAGATTTTACCAGCATTTCTTGCATGAAGTTGTGTGTTGTATGCTTATGCATTTAATTCTAAACAGTTTTACATGTGTAAGTTTACGTATCCACCATCCCAGTCAAAATACTGGGGTCTCATCACTACACTAATTGCTGTTACCTCTTTATAATTTCACCCACCTTTCTGTCTCCTGCTTCACTTTTCTGAAGACTGGCAACCAGTAATCTCTTCTCGATTTCTAACATTCTCTTAACTCAAAAATATTTCACAGGTGAAACCACCCAATTTGTGAATTTTGGGTATTGCCTTCCTCATTTAGAACCATTTCCAGGAGATTCATCTGTTTTCTTTGTATCAGCATCTCACTTATTTTATTTTTCCCTTTCTTTTTATTGTTGACAATAACACAGATGTCCCCATTTCCCACCCCTTTGCTCGCCTTCACCCAGCTCTGCCTCCCCTGCTTCTCTCTGGCCCTCACCCCACTGTTGTCTGTATCTATGAGTTATGTAAGTTCTTCTGCTAATCCTTTCACCTTTCTTCTTCCAGTCACCCCACCCCCTCTAACAGCTGTCAGTCTGTTTCATGTGTCCACGCCTCTCTTTCTATTTTATTTGTTTATTTTGTTCATTAGAATCCGCATATAAGTGAGATCATATAGTATTTGTCTTTCTCTAACTGCCCTATTTCAGTTAGCATCACTCTTTTTATTGCTGAATAGTATTCTGGGTATATGTTTTGCTAATTTATTTTATCATTTACCTTTTGAAAGACATCTGGATTGCATGCCAGTTCAGGACTATTAAAAATAAAGCTGCTATGAACATTTCTACAGAGGTTTTTGTGTTAAGTAAATTTTTCAGTTTTCTTGGATAAATGCCCATGAATGCAATTGCTTGTTTTATGGTAATTGAAAGTTTTATTTCATAAGAAACTGCCAAAATATTTTCCAGAGTGGCTGCACTATTTTACATTTCCATCAGCAATATAGGAGTAATCAGATTTGATCACATTCTTACAAGCATTTAGTGTTGTTACTATTTTTTATTTTAACCACTATGATGAATATGTAGTGATATTTCATTGTGGTGTCAATATAAATTTGTCTGATATCTAATTACATTGAATATATTTTGGTGTGCTTATATATCATCTCTATGTCCTCCTCACTTCAATGTCTGTTTATATCTTTAGCCCATTTTTATATTGTACTGGTTGCTTTTGTTTTTACTATTAATTTTTGAGACGTATTTACTGTATTAATCTGAGTTCTCCAGAGAAGCAGAACAAATAGAATATATAAAGACCTACAGAAAGAGATTTATTATGAGGGATTGGCTCATACAACTGTGGAGGCCAAGGAGTCCTCTGATGAAATGACTGTCAGCTGGAGGCCCAGGGAAGGAAGTGGCAGAGTTCTAGTCCAAACCTTAGGTCCTGAGAACCACAACGGCCCATGGTGTAAGTCTGAGGACAGGAGAAGACAGACATCCCAGCTGAAGCAAGACAGCAAATTTGTACTTCTTTTTTTGTTGTCGTTCTATGCAGGCCCTCAGCCTATTGGATGATATGCACCTGCACTTGTGAAGTTGACTTTTCTAAGTCTATGGAGTTAAATGCCAATCTCTTCTGAAAATACCCTTATAGGCACACCTAGAAATAATGTTTTGCCAGCTATCAGGCCTGTCAAATTGACACAGAAAGTCAACTATCATATTTATATATTTTAGTTACTCTGTCAAATATATGGTGTGAAAATATTTTCTCCAATTTGTAGCTTGTCATTGCATCCTTTGAACAGGATCTTTTATAGAAAAAATTTGTTTTGTTTTGATACATATAATGATTTCTTAGGACTGCCATGACAAATTATTCTATCAAAGTTTGGCAGACCCCTAGTCCAAAATCAAGGTGTCAGCGACTACATACCCTCTGAAGGCTGTAGGGGAGAATCGTAGCTTCTCCCAGCTTCTGGTGGCTCCAGGATTTCCTTTGCTCATAGCTCACAACTTCCATTTGCCTGCTGTTTCTACATAGCCTTTTTCTCTTTGCGTCTTTCTTCCATCTGTCCCTTTTAAGGATATTGTCATTGGATTTAAGACTGATGTATATAGCCCTGGCAGGTGTAGCTCAGTAGATTGAGCACTGGCCTGCAAACCAAAGGGTCGCTGGTTTGATTCCCAGTCAGGAAACATGCCTGGGTTGCTGGCCATATCCTCAGTAGGGGGCATCTGAGAGGCAAACACACATTGATGTTTCTCTCCCTCTTTTTCTCCTTTGCTTCCCCTCTCTCTAAAAATAAATAAATACAATCTTTTAAAAAATAAAAAATACTTAAAAGAAAGATCTACCTGTATCATCTAAGACTATCTTGTTTCAATATTCTTAACCTAATTATATCTGCAAAAATGTATATATATATATTTTTTCTCTGAACCTGCGACTGACAATCACAGGGCGATTGACAAGCTGATATATTTCACAAGGTGAAAATATATTTTTGGAGGACACATTTAACCAACTGTATACAGTCTGACTTATCAAATTTACCCATTTGATTCTTTTTTAATTTATTGATTTTTAGAGAGGAAAGGAGAGAAAGAGAGACAGAGACAGAGAGAAGCAGAGAGAGAGAGGCATTGCCATGTTATTCCACTCATTTATACATTCATTATTTGATTTTTATGTGCTATGATAGGAAATCAAAGTTGCAACCTTGACATATCAGGATGATAATCTAAGCAAATGAGCTAGCATGCCAGGGTTTCCATTTCAGTCTTTTTAAAAAAATGTACTTATTTTCTTTATTTTATCATTTGTTTCAACACAAATTCCATTGCTTTTTGAAGCATCTTTTATGACTGCTCTATATAAACTCTGTTCAGATAACACTAACATATGGTTTATCTTAGTGTTGGTGTCAGTTGATTACATTTTCTCATTCACATTATTTTCTAGGTTCTTAATATAATGGATTATTATTTTAATACATCCTAAACATTTTGGCTGTTATTTTAGGAAATCCTAAGTCATATTTAAGCATTTCATTTGAGCACCCACCCTGATTTGTGTATATATATATATATATATATATATATACACAAATATATTGGCCTATAGCAATGGGCTCTGGTTCCATAGGCGGTTTAATTTTCTGAGCCTTTGTAATATTATTTTGTTATTGGTTTATCTGGTGCAGCTGGAGGCACCTATTTCTCTTGATATTACTGTCTGAAGCAAAGAAAAGGGGATCCCCAGTTGGACTCTGGGTGTTTTGCAGTTGGGAAGAGAAAGAAGTCTTAGGGTTAAGGGGGCGAAGTGTCTTTTTTGACTAGACAGGATTTGTTTGTTCATTTGTTCGTTTTGTGCTGATATCCTTGCTCATGACCCCCAGATGTACCAATACCTCTGGGAAGGTGAAGGGAGTTTCTGGCCACTGGGACAAAAGACCCCTGGTATCCCAAGTCCTAGCAGCTTGCTGTGGCTGCTGAGTTCTTCTTACAGGCTCTTTTCTCCCAGATCTGTATCTATCACAGGGAGAGGAGGGAGTGGAGTCTCTAGGGGAAAGGGGAAGGAGAACACTGTCTCTGGTTACTACTGGGGGCAGTTCTACTGACAGATCCCTCTTGCAGGTGGCAGTCAGGCGCAGTTAATGCGGTCAGAAAAATGGTGTTTGGCCAAGTGGGGGAATGAGCCTACCTGTGCTGCCTGTTGTTGAACTGGGGATCAGAAATGCTTAGGTCTGGGTTGTCTACTTTTGTTGGATGGGAGTACGTACTTCCTACTATTGTGTTGTTGTCCCTGTCCTGAGTTCTTTAAGCAGTTTGTACTCTCCTTTTCCCTTCACAGGCCTCCATTAATTGCCTCTTGTGTTGTGTCCAGGGTTTATAGTTGTACTCAGCAGAGAAGAGTAGGGAGAAGCTGGTCTGCATCTGCTAGATTTAAATACTCAGTGGTAGTTTGGAGCAATTAAAACAGGAAAAAATAAGTTTTATCTTACATTTATTTTATTTTCAGCATTCCACTTATTTCTGTCTAGCAGAATCTCTTTCAGCTTAGAAAACTTTTTTCAATATTTCTTACAGAGCTGGTCTACTGGAAGTAAGTTCTCAGAGTTTTCATCCGAGAATTTTAAACTTTTGTCTTCAATTTTATTAGGTATTTTCTCTGGGTAGAGAATTCACAGTTGACAGGCTTTCATTTGTTTGCTTATTTACTCTTTGCTTTTATCACCAAAAATGTCACTATAGATTGAATGATGTCTGAAGTCTCTAATTCTCACCACTGTACCTCTGCATGTAACATGCTGTTTTTTTTATCAGCTTCTTTGTCTTAATTTTATTGAAGATGACATGTTAGGTTGGGTATTCTTTGTTTTTTTTATACTGTCATTATTGTTCTAGGAAATTTTCAGCCATTATTTCTTTCAAATAATTTTTCTCTTCTTTGTTCTTATGAGGTTTCAGTTACTCACATGTTAGTCCACATTATATTGTCCCATGTATCTTCTTCAAAAGCCCTAGAAGCTTCTTTCTTGTCAGTTTTTTTTTTACTTCTCTTTATACTTTACATTCATATTTGTGTAATTTTAATTGACCTGTATTCAAGTGACTTATTCTAATTTCATTGGCTCTGGTAAAAAATCAGTCTTTGTTACCTTTTATTTATTTTACCCAGCTTATCTTGAACATTATTTACCTTTACAATATTGGCCCTTAACCTATTTAATGTAGCTATACTCATGCCTTGGAGACATGTCGGGAACAGTTCCAGACCACCACAACAATGCAAATGCTACAATAAAGCAAGTCATGTTGCATCCACCGTCACAAGAAACAGAGGTTCGGAGACTTTCAGAATTTTCAAGATGTTACTTTATTGGCCAAGTTTTACCTGCGCAGGGGCGAGCTCTCTAAGTGTCCGAGGACACTATGCTCAGGAGAGCTGCAGATGAGAGCCACACCCCGGCGCTTACAGCTATGTCCTTATATAGGGGTATGCAAGCAAGCTTTGAACAGAAGCAGATGTGGCTGTTAGCTATTGACTAGCTCTAGACAGCTGATTGCCATTGGCTTATTAGGGAAATTCAAAAGGCTCTTTGTGTAGTTGGCGGTTAGCCCTTTTAGGAAGTAAAAATTTCTCTCTTCCTGGTCAGCCTAACTTTATCTGGGGCTCGTTCGGGATTGTCCCTTTTCAACATCTGTTTTGGACCTCAACAGCCACATGATGTTTTAGTTTCCCAGTCCCTATAAAACTTCTGTTTACTCCTAACGGTAGTCTATTAAGTGTGCAAAAGCATTATGTCTAAAAATGTACATACTTTAATTAAGAAATACTTCACTGCTAAAAATTGCTGACCATCATCTGAGTCTTCAGTGAGTCTGTATCTTTTTTCTGGAGGAGGGTCTTGTCTTCAACTGGTAAAAAAATGCAGTGTCTACTAAGTGGAGCGGAGTGAAGCACAACAAAGTGAGGTGTGCCTGTAAGTTACATTCCCTGTCTAATATTTTCAGCTTACGTGTCATACAAGAAGGTTCTGATGGTTGCCCTGACTTTTTGGAATGTGTTTTTTTTCTTACCTTATGTCTCCTTCCAACTTTCAGCTGAAAGACTCACATTTTATGTAGAACAGCAGAGACTGAGGTAGAGTCACTGTGCATAGTAATGAGCACTTCTCCATTTCTGCTGTTATTTTAGTGTTGGGACTCACATTAATCTAATCAGCAATTGGACTAACCTGTTGTTGCCAGGGATGCTTTAAATATACCACAAGTTTCTAATGCTTCTGTTGATACCTGGTATTTAGAGTGTAGGTTGATATGCCAGAAGTTATTTTCTCAATATATATTTAACTCCTCACTTTTATGTTCCCTTTTGCATTGTACCTCAAAAGAAATATATTCTCTTGAAACTCTCTCAGTTGTATTCCATAGTTATTAAATAAAATTCTTATTATTCTGGAAGTAAGGATCAGGATGGGGAACTGTCCTCTGAGCTCCTGCTTTAGCGTCAGTCCTGTGCAAGCTCCGTGTCCAAGGGCCCTTCACACCTCTTCCTGCCCCTTCTTCACTGGTCATGGTGACTTTAGTACTTATCCATGCCCTTCCCCTGGGCCAAAGGACTTTTTAAAAATTTTCTTTTGTTCTTTTTCGCTTCCCTCAGTGTCAGAAGGCATATGTAGCCCTCTAAAGTGACAGTATTCATTACTGTTTTGCCTGGAGACCAAGATATTATTTCCTAAAGGAGAACCATATGATTGCAGTTAAGCAATTTCAACAGTTTCAGCTACTCTTCTCCTGTAGCTAGCATTACAGGGGAAGATTTCAAAGGATTTTTCCCACTCTTGCCTGAAAGTACCTTGCCAGATTTCTGGAGAAAAGGACAATCAGAAGTGTGAACATTTCCTAAATTTGTAATCACCAAGGGATTTACACTTCCACGGTCTACACTGGGCCTTCTATAATAATATCAAGCATCTCACCTAAATTCTTACTGGCTTATTTCATGCCCAGCAGCACCTGTCTCAATTTAAGCAAGTAATCCTATCATTTCTCTCTGAACAGATGCCTGGATCCCCCAGACTTTGGATCAGTTCAATGCCATGAGAATTAAATTCTTTGTCGTGTTTCAGAAAAGTCATTAATGGGCAATCTGTCTAGCTTTTCTCTTGTTTTAAAGGTGGGAGTAATGTTTTATCTTTCTACTTTTCTAGCATAAGAATCAAAAGCTTTCCTTTCTATTTTTTACTAGATATTTATTTAATAATATAATGAATATTAGTACACAAAACACTCAGCTCACTAATTAGCTCATTACAAATAATGTATATCTAATAATGAGCTCTGCTATACCTTGTTTCTGTCTCCTTTCAGATGAAAACACTATTTAAGTTATATCTTTACCATTTTATTACCTTTTCATTTTTAGTTTTAATACATACAAGCACACATATATTACAAATACATCACTGGTTTGACACAATTTTGCTTTTCTTAATTACTTTCATTTCACTTAGGCAACCATTGGTTCCTTGTTTATTCATCTAACATGGCTGGACTCATTGGCTTGGAAACCACTATGGTCCTTCCCAGAATCGATAATTATTTATTCATAAATGCAAGGGACAGAGTTATTTTCAAAGGAAATCATTTAACCAATTTTCTGGTACAATGACTGAAAAATATGGCTTATTTCACCTTGATGAAAGTGAAATATTTAATATCTTAGACTAGTCCTAATTCAGAATATCATCAATAATTAATTTTTCTTATTCTATTTAATCAAAATAAAAAAATATTAATGATTACAAAAGCACCTTCTAAAAACAATTTACAGAAATCTATAATAAAATTTGGTAGGCTATTTGCAATTGAAAATTGAATTTGTAACACTCTAATTTTTGATATCTTTAAAAATACCTTAAACAAAAGAGTTGGATATACTTAAATGTGATTCTTACATTGAAGCTTACATGCTTTAGCAATGGATAGGTTACTGTTTAAATGATATTTTTCTAGCATTTATATACAGACTAACATAATTTTTGGAATAATCTTGCACTTAGAAAATTTGGACACAGTTTTTTGTTCAATTTGACATATAAACAGACATCCCTCCCTCACCACACACTTACTCACACCAAAAAAATCCACCAAAAAAAGTTGAGATTTTAAATAAGTGCTCATTAATAAGCCCCGAATGCCATCAGAGAAGTGCTGTTTTCCTTTCTTTGTGTAGGGGACCTGAGGCCACTGAGGCTATTGTAGACTGTTGCCACTATCATACTACATAAGGACTAAGTAGCATTTGGTCTAGTTAAAATACATTTTCTTCTGCAAAGTTGGAGACTGTCATTCTATAGACCCAGATGCTGCAAGTATTTGAAAACTATTTTAGTTATTTCTTAAAGAATCTCCTATTTTTGAAGTTGCAATACATCATCCATTACATATCACAAATAGTGTACCACATATCAATGAACAGAAAATTAGTGGAACACTCTGAAATGTATAAGTGACTGGCATTATCCATTTTGTATATTATATATACATAGTCCAAGCAAAGCCATTTAATGGAACTTACTGTGATTTTATTCTGAATCATATATAATGTTATCTTAAGTATTCACTTTCCCTAATATTTAGTAAAATCAAATAAAACCCAAATAAATAAAATTGGCAAAGCATACAGCAGTCACTCTTTAACCAACATTAGGCATGACAACCTAAATCTCTGATCTTCAATAAGGGGATGGTTGGCATTCCAAGCATGTACTCATATATAACAAAATTAGAATGAAATATATTAACATTGGAGAACTGTCAAGTCACTGAAATAAATTCACTCCGACCTACTGGAGTTTGTAACTCTAAGAGGGAAATAAGAGCTTCCCCCATGTTGTATTATGCCTAACAAAATAAAGAAGTTCCCTTAGAAAAACTTGAACTCTATAGAAATCAGATTCCAGCCATATTGAGTAGACTGATTGGATTCTTTTCCTGACATTTGAGGAGATAAGAAAATATTGATGAAACATGAGGTGGGTACATTGACAGCCTCCTACTTTAGCTTCACCCACCAGAACTGAATAGCACAGGAAGCTACCATGTTAAGTTCTAAAACAGGGAAGAACATGAAAACATAGCAAAATATGGAACATGGCCAATTTTCTAACATTATCTATACTGCACCTCACACCAGTCAGAATGGGAATAGCCAATAAATCAACAAACAACAAGTGCTGGTGAGGATGTGGAGAAAGTGGAAAACCTCAGGCACTGTTGGGGAGAATTCGGATTGGTGCAACCACTATGGAAACCAGTATGAAGTTACCTCAAAATGTTAAAAATGTGTCTTCCTCTTGACCCTGTGATTCCACTTCTAGGTATACATTCAAAAGAACATAGACATCCCTATGCAGAATTATTTACAGTCACTGAGAAATAGAAGCAGCCTAAGTCCCCATCTGTAGATAAATGGATAAAAACAACCACACAATGGACTACGACTGAGATGTAAAAAAAAAAAGAAAGAAAGAAAAAGAAAGAAAGAAAGAAGGAAGGAAGGAAGGAAGGAAGGAAGGAAGGAAGGAAGGAAGGAAGGAAGGAAGGAAGGAAGAAAGAAAGAAAGAAAGAAAGAAAGAAAGAAAGAAAGAAAGAAAGAAAGAAAGAAAGAAAGAAAGAAAGAAAGAAAGAAAGAAAGAAAGAAAGAAAGAAAGAAAGAAGAAAGAAAGGAAGAAAGAATTTACCCTTTGTGACAGACAGTATGGCTGGACCAGGTAAACATTTTGCTAAGGCAAATAAACCAGTCAGAGAAAGACATTTAACATAACAACTTCACTCATCTGTGGAATCTAATGAACAAACTGAACTAACAAGCAAAACAGAGACAGACTCATAGATAGAGAGCAGGCTGACAGCTATGAGTGGCAGGAGGATAGGGGAAGGAGGGATTGAGCAAAAGGGAAAAAGGACTCATGGACGTGGACAATAGCGTGGTGACTGCAGAAGGGAGAACGTTGTAAGGGGGCCAAATGGCAACTGAAAATGAAACACTAATAATAACAATAAATAAAATATAATATTGCCTACATGGTTCTATAGGATTCAAAAGAAGGTCATAGGAAAGTATATACTTATTTTAAAGTAGTGATTATTGAGTAAAAGTTATTCTAGGCATCATACTGCCACCTGCTTTATATTATCTATCTTTCTCAAAATAAACTTCACAGACTATTATCACTAAAATACATGTATCTAAAATATACAGGATGATCAAATGATCGTAGAAGCTCATGGTAAATGGTTAAATACTAAAAGTGCAAATAAATCACTGAGAAAGTTATTTAAAATAAATTTAATATTGTTCATTCTACCTTTACTAAATATTTTTTCCTAACATTAAACCCACATAACTGGTATCAGAGAAAACAGACTGGGGGAAAAAAAACAATCCTGTTACATCCTCACAACATGACCTGCTGTTTCATCCCTGTTAGGTTATCCTCATAACCTAATGAAAAAGCACAAACATCCCAGGAAGGCCTACATTTCCTACCGTACATATGTTTGAACCCATAAGTAAAGTCTCCAGTCTATTAATGTTACATTTTGTACCAAGCTAGCTACTCAAGTCTTAAATCACCTCCTATTTCATTCTGGCATAAATCCTTGGTCACTCTATCAACAATCTTCTAACCCAGATTCTCAACCCACAAATTGGTTACATTTATGTTGCAATAGTGTAGTTTAACAGCACACACTACAGTAATGCTGCCTGTTCTAGGTCAGGCTACTGATCCTTTCGAGAGTATCATACAAATTGAAAATAAGACCTTACACAATGGATGCCAATGACAAATGAGGTTTCAACAGTGGTAATTATCACATTATGTTTGTTCCTCATCAATGATCATTCCCATTGCCAAGGCAGGTTATTTGACCTTCACAACTGTTCTACAGCCTGCTTTTCTCTATGTATATATTTCCACCATGTTTTCCTGAGAAGCCTTTTCAGTCTACTCACTTTTTAGTGGCCGTAAGTTCTCTCTCTGTGAGGACCTCAAACACTAATGATTAGAGAGGTACAGGTATGTGTGTGGGTGTGTATGTATGTGTGTGTGTGTGTGTGTGTATGATCCATCTATCTCTGCCCCAGTTCATTTTCCTTTGCATGTGGTTCACTATGTGGACCTCTACTGGAACACTCCACAGAGAACTTGGATTGATAAATCTTCTCTATCTCTTAAGTTTTATATCTTCTCCATTATTCCCAATATTGAAGAAAGTCTCCACTCCCAATTATAATTGGAATTTTCCTCTCTCTCAAAGTAATATCTGAGTAGCTTCAAATACTATTAACTTTTTATGCTTGGTCATTCTCAAATTTTTCACACTCTATGTTCTCTACCACTAATTATAATGATTTCTCACGAGTCTCCTTACTACCCCATCCTTTCTGTTTGTAATTCACTGCTCCCTGTAATACAGCAAAAGCAAACTCTCAGAAATGGAACTCTGGTTATACCTCACCTCATTTCAACTGTTTTGTGTGTTGCACCACTCAGAACCAAGTGCAGACACCTAGGCTTACAGAGCATCCTCATTTTTGTTTCCAACTCTGGCTTGCCCTCTGTTTTATTTATACTTCTTCACAGAATTTTTTTTTTCATTTTTCATCTAGCTACATGCCACCATTATTTCTAGCAGAATTCTAGACCCTTAACATTTCATTCATTTGCCCCTTTTGGCAGCTCCATCATATCAGAAATTACATCCTAATTTTACTTCATGTCAGCAAGAGAAAGCAGTTTCGTCACCCCCAGATATGCCTTCTCGAGATACTTTTTTAAACTTGATTATTCTTAAGAAGCAAAAGACTTAAGAAGTGAGCTATTGCCATAGGAACTAAAAGTGATGAAAAGCGAAAAACCCAGTGAAGTCTGTTTGGTAGACTTCCCTCTCCGTCCCGTTTTTTTCTGGGTGGTCTGGTAAGAATTTTTTTTTTAAAGTTTGTTTCTTCACTTTCACCTGCTCATTGTCTACATTCTTTTGTAAGTCCTAACCCCTTTCTCCTTAATTCAAGGTGGCATCTAAGACTGTCTAAACTTTCCTTGGGACACATATTCTTATGAAGTGCCTTTAGGTTCATACATAACTGCATTTGGTTATTTTTCTTCTGCTAATCTGTTTTATGCCAATTTAACTAGGAAACCAGGCAGGAGAAGTAAGAAGAAAATGAGGGGAATTTTCCATCCTCTCCATATCACAAACATTAAAGTTAAGTTTTGTAAGGGTAGGGACTATATTTTAATATTTTATACCAGTTCTGAGTACTGCATATTGCTAATGGCAGTGATTAATTAATGTTTGTATGACAATTCAGAATTCTTAAAAAGCATCCATGCAAATGTTCATTTTATTTATTAGAAAATCTCTAGGGGGAGGAATATAATAGATGTTCCTACACTCAAATCTCACCAAAAAGAAGAAGGAGGAGCAGAAGGAGGAGGAGGAGGAGGGCTTGTAACTTGCACTTGAATTTCCTGACTCAAAATTTGATGCATTTGCCATTAAATTTTATCACATAAAATCAATCCAGTGCTGGATTCCCATAATAAATAATTTCCAGTTCAATGTTATGGCTTTGAGAGGTAAGTTACGTCAGTCAAGCATCCGTTAACCAAATATTAATTCAAATGGATTGTGTGTATGCAAAAAATTCAGAAGAGTTACACATATATACAAATCTGCTCAAAATCTTATATCATGGTCACAGTGTTATCTCAGTTACTTATATCAAACAGTTTTCAGTTGAAAATTTTGTTTTCCTCCTTAAATAATTTTAATGTATTTAAAAAGCAACTTTTGATGTGCATATTCAGTATTTATTAATGTTACCTTTTTACTTTTTAAGTTTTGTTTTTTGTATTTATAAGAACCCTTTTATGAAAGTTGTCATAATACTGATTTTGCGTTTCCTCATATAAGTAGCAGTCACTCCAATAAAAAGTCACTTCCTGCCCACCCTAGTAATTTAACCAATATAAAGCAAAGAACATATATTCTTCAAAGGTCCCACAGACATGTTTTATTTCTTTTGCTTTTCTCATATCCCTTACAAACCTTGGGTTTTCCTTTTTAAAGTATACTAGGAAAGTGCTAACCTTGCTCAAGAAGGATCTAAGCATCTACCTTGTATGTTGCCTTTATATGGAGCTCTCGACAGCTAGCTCAACCTTTGATTTAAATTCTCTGGACATATTACTCAACTCTAAATAAGGTAGTTTTAACAGATTAATTCCAGACCTTTGTCCAGCCGTAATACTCTGATACTTTTAAGTTGAGGCATAGTTTTCATATGTAGAAATGAATATTTAGGACTTAACTACTTTTTATATAATCAGAACATAAGTTTGAACACAGCAAGCAAAGCATAACTTTTTTTCAGGCTGCATTCATAGATAGAAATCACCAAGGGAAAATAGTTACTCACTTTTATAGAATATCACAATCAGTGCTGCTTTCTTAACTTCAGATGTGATCACAATTCCAAGCTTCTGCTTCAAGTTCATTGGCTCACATCATCACAAGAGAAGTAGAAAGTGGTCTTCTATAGGACATCAAATAAGTATTACCAAAAATTCAGTAATTCACTCCCTTGATTCTTGTTTAGATTTCCAGATTCCTTGTTCTGTAGCTAGTACAACAACTTTGAGTTTGATAACCTAAAATCATTTCTCTTCAGCACAATAATGCTTGTCATTTGGACCTCTGACTTACTTTTTGCAGATGTATTTTCTTTTCTTTCCTTCAATTTTTTCTCAATTTTAATCAATGTGTAGTGTTTCTTGTGCCAGATTCTATGAGATTTTTTTTAAACTACAACCTCATTCTATTCAGTGCCCTATATCTGTGAGGTTCATTTTTTTCTTAGCAGTTTTTGTCAAAACATTGACCATTTCAATACCCTCATCTATTTTATCTGTTTCTCTTCAGGTATTTAACTCCCAGGGTTTCTTTTCACTTTGTTCCACCTGAGTTCTGTTTAGAGTCACAATCATTATTTTTTAACTTTTCTGGGTTTGGGCCAAGGAAAAAATTACCCACAGAATAACCATAGGAGAGAGGGTATCCGAGTGTATTCTTCCTTAATAGAGGCTCAATGATTGACAAATGATAGTATTTGGGCAAGGTAGGCTACAGGAAATAACATGTTTCCTTAAGTACAAATAGAGCTTTCCTCTATGGACCACATCAAGATTATTTGACCCACTGAAAGAAATGCTGCATAGTCATCCATCTTGCTTTACTACTAAAGTCTTCAGTTCTAAAAACTGTCTGTCTTTAGTATCAGGGAATATGCAATAGAGAGAAAGCCAGTTACACTTGTGGAATCTAAAATGACTTTGCCCAATTAGAGATGTCCAATAAAGGCCAGTTTTTTTAACAATGAAAGGCAGATATTCATCAAGTCAGCCTTATTATTACCTTCAGCTTAAGTAAAGTTTAGACAGATTTTTCTTCCCTATCTCTAGGCCCCTAACTTCCCTTTCTTTAAAGTATTGAGCTTGTAATTGTAAATTCTTTTTCTTTCCCTGTGAGATATACATTTTCTCCCAGATGCTTTCCTGCTATACAACGAAGAAATATCCTTCTCCAAAGAGCCATCCCTTTGAAATTGAATCACCATGAATGATACCTCTATCTCCCAGTCTCTGTGTGGGGATAGATAGAAGCCCAAATTTAATAACCTTCAGTCAGCAAACACAGATGACGTAGTCACACTGACCAATCACCCTGCTAATGCCCAGGAGTAATTTCTCACTCACTCACCCCAGTGTCCACAAATTGTCCTTTTAAATCACTGGAGTGGAGGTCAATCTCTCCCCGCCATTGTAGGAATTCAGTGCAGTTTTTCTTTGACAGTATCAGTCTTTTAGGAGAAGCCAATAAGTGAATGGTGAAAAAAAGTCGAAGGATTCACTCAGTTCTCTCTCTCATTCCCATGGGGGGAGGGGTGAGCACATAAATGTTTTGTGAAAAACAGGCGGAGCAGAGTGCTCTTTCCTCCCCTCAGTTTCCAACAACTCTGTTTAGCCTTTATTTTCCTTTAGTGGAACACAACCTAAATGCCCTGACATATATGAAAGAGAACATGGTTATACAATTAGACATCATGACTTTTTTTAGAATGTTTTTAACTTATTGAGGGTAGAAAGGAAATTCAGCAGTCTACATGCTACAAAATCAATATTTAAGAATTTGGAAAGAGAAAGGTCACATGGGAGGTGATCCACATCTGTTTTATACCAAATTAAAAAATTAGTTTAATTTAAACACACACCAACATAGATAATACAGTCATGAACACTCAAACACACAATAAAGGCAATTCTCATCAATGAAGAAGAATCTCTGAAAATACGTATTTATAATAAAAATGTGTGTTTGTACATATTGATAACATAAAACCAGACAGTTTCATCATTGTGTATCCTCTGTCTGCTACGTAGAGTCCCTGCAAGGGTGAAAAAACCATATTTTTTGTTGCTGCTGCATCCTTTATGGTCATTGATAGCCCTTTAAACAGGAAGTGCTGCATCTCAAAATCCTTTTCTTCATTTTGCCTTCTTAACTGCATCTTTCACCTCGAAGCTAGTTTAGGCTATATATCACAGGAAACATAAAGTTGACCAATGACCCTAAGAAATTCAGAAATGGTGGGATCTTTGATTTTCAAAGTAGATTAAAATAGGATGACATCAGATGCCCCTGCTGAATGACTCCTCTGGGAAGCTCAGCCTGTGACTATTAGTATGATTTGTCCACCATCTTGGGCTATAAGATTATCAATTGCCATGCAGAGTATGCTTTGCATAAACCTTCTGTGAAATATATTATAGCTTCAGCAGCTGAATAGAAAATGACCAGATATTCTTTGGTAACCAAAAAGAAGAGGTCAGAAGCTGCATGATATCATGAAGGCCCCAGGATAGGTTATAAATCCAAACCAAACAAGATTCTAAAATTCATAAGATTTATTAAGATCCACAAGTATAAACTTACCCTGTGCATAAACATTCATTCATTCCCTGACTTTTAATAGCTGAAGCAGACTGGATGTAATGGGCTCAACGACATTGCAGGCATCAGATGAGGTAGGCAAAACCTGGGTCATCTATTACTGAGAGAACATTGTGAGTAACCTCTTTATCAAATAATACTGTTTCTTATTGTTTGATTATTATCTATATGACACTATGTAAAAATATATAATCCTAAAACAAAAGAAGTATTTTAACATTTCTAATATCATGTGGTTTTCTATACAGACAAGAATATTACAGTGCATCATTTTACTATAATATATTCATGTCTTAAAAAACTATTCAGATATAAATTGTGTGGTTTCAATGTAAAGAGTTATTTAACTCAACTAATAAAAAGTTGATATTTACAAAAAGAGAAAGAAATAGGTTGAGTAAAAGGTGCTATTTTGTTCCTCAAGGGTCTTTCCCTCAATGTTTTCTCATTTGCTTTCCATCAGAATACAAGTGAATATACCTTGCCTTGTGTCATCGGCAAACAAGACTTGCAACAGAAATGAATTTTAAAATGTTTAATTTGCTTTAAAAATAAATAATGCAATAATACATAGCAATTATATTAATATATGAGGTAGTTTTTTTCCAGATTCTATCATTTCAAATCATGGGCCTCTTTTTGGTGTTTTATGTAATTTACTCTTTGTTTAAGTAAACAACTCTGATTAATACTGTTAACAAGAAGTTACACTGAATTATTCCCACTGCTATACTGCTTCCATCTATCTGTTTCCAGGACTGAGACTTTTCCATCAAATTAAGGTGAAAATATGATTAAATGTGGGATTAAATATGTAGATATTAATATCCCTAAGAAGAATCTCCATTAATAAGTTTGTATAAGAAGGACTGAAATTTTCAACATTTCAAGTTCTCTAACATCTAAAAGTTCTGTTATTTTTTTCTATCCAGAGGCAGAAGTAAAGGATAAAATTATATATGATGAGCTACATAACTGATCTAAGAGCCATGGTTATTCTTAAAGTGTATAATTTTCTCTTATTATGCAATTAGGCCTTTAAAATTCAATATAATGATTTTCAACGCATGATCTCTTAGCACCACTGAATAACTTCGAATGGATTTTAAAACTGTATTTTCTTAGAGCAGGCCCAGTACCATACGATCAGGAAGAAATCCACAAGTTCCAACTTCTCCCTAAGGAGCAAAGGACCACACATCCAGCAATACAACTTTTAAGGCCCACCACCCAAGTGACAGGCACCAAAACACCTAGCTCTGAAAACCAGCCAGACTTGTGTCCACAAGCCCCACAGAATGGTGGCAAAGAAGCAGACCTTAATGGGTACAGGAGGCTTCACTGTGGCTAACTCCCTAAGGATCAGCACAGAGAAAGCAAGGAAAAATACCCATGACCAAGTCACTCCCTGGATTATATATCTACTTCTAATTAACATGCAAATTTTAAATGCCTGAGAATCTGGCCTCTTATCAACATGCATCTAGGTGCTAATATGATCCTCCCATTTGGGATATCTGTGGGTCTTGGTATACCCTGACCTACTGGGAGACACTAGAAACAAAGACAACTTGAGCGCTAACAAAGATGTGAGAGGCAACCAGCATCTTAGTCCAAACTGGTTAGTTAGGTTCACCTCATACATAAGACTAGCCTGTCAGAAGTGGAAGAGGTGTTTGTCTTACATAATGCACAGAATGCCACACAAGGAGTCAAGGAAAGTAATGAAGCAAGAATAGAGATAGACATATAACAAGAGAACAAGCTAGATAAAAAGAAAACAAGATAGATACAGAGCAAAAGAGAAAGATACATTTCTAGAAGTCAATGTTAATGAAATAGAGATAAGTCATTTAACAAATAATTCAACATAATGGTCATAAAATTGAGAGAGTAATGTATAAACAAAGTAAGATTTCAACAAAAAGATAAAATATATAAAATACAAAAAATAGCCCTGGCTGATGTGGCCCAGTGGATTGAGCTCGGGACTATGAAACAAAGGGTTGCTGGTTCAATTCCCAGTCAGGGCACATGCCTGGGTTGCAGGTCAGGGCCCCAGTAGGGGACACATGACAGGCAACCACACACTGATGTTTCTCTCCCACTCTTTATCCTTCCCTTCCCCTCTCTCTAAAAATAAATAAAGAAAATATTTTTTTAAATACAAAAAATAATCATACAGCTGTATTGAAAAGTTCAATAAAGTGATTTAATAGCTGACTGTACCAAGCAGAAGAAATGATCAACAAACTCATAGATAAGGCAGTAGAATTCATCCAAATAAATGAACAAAAAGAAAGAAGATTGACAAAGAGTTGAGATAGCTTAGTAGGCTTATGGTATACCATAGGAGAAACAATATATACTATGTAGGGGATTCCAGAAAGATGAGAGAGAGGGATAGAAAGCTTATCCAAAGAAACAGTAATTATAATCACCCTAACATGGGGAAACAATTTCCCAAATCCAAAAAGTCTACAAAATACCAAACAAAATGAAGCTAAAGAGACTCATACCAAGACATGTAATTAAATTGTGAAACGTTAAATGAAAAGAGAGAATCTTAAAAGCAAAAAGAGTGAAAAAAATTAATTAAAAAATAAAAACTATTGTTTACAAGAGAATACCATAATACTATTCACAGATTTTCAGCAGAAACTTTGAAAGGCAGAAGGCTAATATTTTCAAAGTGCTGAAAGAAAAAAAAATCTTGAACAAGAATTCTCTCCCCATCAAAGTTGTCCTTCCATGTGAAGAAATAACAGAGGTTTCCATGGAAACAAAATCTGGAGTTCATTACCACTATATTGGACTTAAAAGAAATTCTAAAGGAGGTTCTTTAAGCTGCTATGAAAAGATGCTAATAAGTAACATGAAAACTTTTGAAACTATGAAACTCTCTCATGAAGATAAATATATAAAGTCAGAATATTCTAATATTTAATATTGCAGTGGTGGTAGGTAAATCAATTATACTTCTAATATAAAGTTTAAAAGACAAAAGTACTAACATAACTATAACAACAGTAATTTGTGATGGATCTATAGTCAAAAAGTTACAAATTGTGCCATCAAAACAAAATGTAGGAGGAAGTGCAAAAATGGGGAAATTTTGTATGCTTTTAAAGTTAAGTTGTTACCAACTTAAAAGAGACTATTATTATTGCAAGCCTTCTGTAATGACAAAGTAAAATCCCATAATATGTAAACAGAGGATAAACAGATGGAAATCCAAACATACCACTACAGAAAATGATCAAATCACAAGATATGAGAGAGGGAAAGGAACAAAGAAATTATGTAACAGACTGAAAACAATCAACCAGATGGCAATAATAAATCCTTCACTATTAGTAGCTGCTTTGAATTAAATGCATTAAAATCTCTATCAAAATATACAGAGTGGCTGAGTGGCTAATAAATAAAAAGATATAAGGCAGTAACTTCAGCTCCAACAACACACACTGATTGTGAAGAGATAGAAAAATTAAATAAAAATGGAATAAAAAAGAAAGTAGGGTTATGCTGCATGATAAAGAAACTGAAAGACTGTATGTTTGTAACCTTATATATAATGAGACATTTCTTAAAAACATATCCACAGAAATAGCCCCATAATTTTTAAAGGAATATATACACAAATACCTATTTCAACGATATAGCCCTGCTTAGTCAAACATTGAGAACATAAATGCCAATCAATATGAAATAGGTTGACTCATAATTGAAGAACACTTTAGATCTTCATGTTCTGGCATTCAAAGATACCCTTGGTACATTTTATGAGAAAAGAATGCTACAAAAATAACATATGTAATAACATATTACCCAAATTTTGTTTAAAAAAGAAAAAATAATAACACATTGATATGTTTTTCTATAATTATTAAACAAAAATCACATAGGAGTGATTAACTTCAAATTAGGAAGTGGGCTTTGATAACTTAAAATTGTTTAAAGATAAATTGTTAAATTTGTTAAGATAAATTGTTAAGATAAATTTGTTAAGATAATTTGTTAAGATAAATTGTTAAAATTGTTTAAGATAATTAAAAATTGTTCCACATTATGTAATTTTATATTGTTTGAATTTTAATATTCTGACTTACTTTTTAATCAAAGAGAAATATTTATATGAGCTTTAGATTCTATTCTTTCTTGGTGTAATGTAATAATAAAAGTCCTGTTATGCCAAATGCACAAGACTGTTGTCATGTGGAAATTAAATAACATATGAAAGATTTCTGGAAAGCGTAATGTACTTTGCTAATGCCACATAAGGAGACTCTTTACTAGGAGTCTACAATGCTTGTGTAATTGGGAATGGATAAAGACTGGTGACATGTACCTATCTTTTTATAGTTGCAAAATATAAATCTATTCCTCACCATCTACCCAAAATACTAGCTGTTAAGAAAAAGTATACAATTGTGAGTAGTTGACAAAATCAAATGCTACAAAATATTGCAGTTTAGAGCGGACAGCCAAGATAAACTATACTGATGATTTCCAGAGAAAAGACTTTGAGAAAAACCTTACTTCTTTGAATAAATTTGTGGCCATATTTAAGTTCTGTTACTTTCCTAAATAAAGTTCTGCATAGCTATTTTTTTTTAATTCAGGACTTGATTAATATTTAGTCTTTTCATTTAGTTTGCATGTCCCTTTTGTCTTCATTGATGGAAGAGTTTTATCAGTTTTAGTTATTGCTTTTCTCTCTCTTTTTTATTACACTGAAATTTTGAAGAAGTCAAGCCAGTTGGTTTCTAGATGTCCCAAGGTCTAGATTTGTCTATTTTACTCATGATTGGATTCATGTTGAACATTTTAACAGTGAAATGACTAGGTAATGCTTTTTTTTTCTCAGTGGCTTACATCTGGATGTATATGATATCATTCTTACACATTTTAGAAATGTTGAATACTTTAAGATGATGTTCATCTGCTTTTTTCAATGTGAAATGTATTCTGTATGTAGTTAATAAGTTTTCTTATAGAACATTTGGATATTTTTAAAATGTGAATATAATGTCACAACACAAATCAATGCATGTTTATTACACACAGGAAAGATGAAATAGATTGATACAGAGAAAACTGGAAAAATTGGCTAGAGTTTTATTGTGGAACAGTTTTGAATCCAAAGCTATTTGCTTTTTATCTTGTAGTCAAAGATAAGTTGAAATATTAGAAATAAAGCAGTTACAGTATGGTACAGAAAAATAGTTTAAATATTTGTTATTAGGTAATAAAGTGAATATGCAACAGGAGCTGATATTAGAAATATCTGTAGGAGTTTTGATTAAAATAGATATTTGGGCTCAATGTGAGTAAACAGAAATTGACATAATTTTAGGTCTGGATAACAAAGATTGAAGGCAGCATTCTTATTTTAATCAGTAGGAGTGGGGTTTAAGAAGAATATAATTACTGATCAGTTTTAGTCAAGTTACATCACAGATGACTGCATGGCAAATACATTGTGACAGAAAGAGTAAGTGATGCCTCTTACCCATGACAATGGGAGTTCAGGGCCATCAAAGTAGATTTGGGTGTAACTCAAATAGAGATGAATTTGAACCATGCATTATGTGATTATGTACTATGAAGCAAGAATGATAAACAAGAATGATAAAATTAGAGCACTGATCATTGGGCACCATCCTCAGTGAGACATTGTTTTGTAAAGAACAGCAACAGATGGAAACAAAAAAATGGAAGAAACCTTTCAAAGGAAGAAATATCTAATCATGCTATAATATTATGAAAATGTAATGAAGGAAGTTGGACATTTTAATAAGTGTGGTGTTGACAGATAAACATTTCAATTGATGAGAATAATTAAGGGGAAATTTTAAACAATTAGGAGGTACTGTTTTGTTCTCAGGAGCTATTATGATAATCAGAGAAATGGGGGGAAAAGCCAGACTCAAAGATAATAGGAGATAATTAATAGTGTGAAAAACAGAGAGGGTGCTGGAAATTAGTATTTACTCTGGAAAAAACTGTCAGTTAAGGCATCATTTACATTAACATTATATGACTTGAAAATGCTCAATATTCTGATAAATGTATCTCTCTACATTCTCATTTTACAATCCTTTATGAATCTATATAGTCTGTACAAAAGCAGCACACAAAACAATGTGTTGATGTCCACTTGGTGTATTTATTCAAGGGTCAGACATGTCCCTCATGCTTTCAGTTGGAACTCCATCAGCTGTCCCCTCTCTGCGTTGTACAGAGGAGCCCAAATCTCCCCATTTGCTACTCTGCCTAGTGCATCACTATGGTTACCACACGTGATTGTTAAGCTTCTCACATAACATTTACAGGTTGCACATAACAATGGGATTCCAGGAAAGAAACACAAATCATTAATGCATGATTACAGAACATGAAGTCAGGCTGGCGATCTTCATCTAGGTACGAATCAGGTCTTTCAGGCTAAGCATTTAATATAGGAATAATGAGACTCTAACTCCTAGGAGCTTTCTGCAATCTTTATCTCCACAGTTCTGAATATTCGATAACCATTCTCTGTTCTCAAATTATCATATTTTTAACAGAGTTTTATTTTTCATTTCTCCACTTTTTCTCTTTGAACAATTCTGAACATCACATGAGCATATTTTCAGTAAGAAAGCCCGTGACTATTGTCTGTGTTTTTAAAATGCAAGGTTGTTGTGGTGTGTTTTCTTCACATCTTGTGTCAGAATATTTAACTCCTTAAAACACATGTGCCAGAAGGGGAAATCTATGTGGAAGTTGTACAAGGAATACTAAGAGTGCCAGCTGAAACACTTTTCAGTTCAAAAAGACTTCAAGGTCTAATTAATTTAATTAGAATGGAAACTGACAGGACTATTTTCTCACACTGAGGAATGGTGAGACATCGTTCAAAAGAGGAAAAGATCCGTGGTGCAGACATCTGGTAACATGTCACTTTTAGCCTTGTAATTATTGGACCTTCTTTTATGCTGCAGAGGGTGAACTAATGTGGAAAATAAACGACATATTCTGGGCTTGGAATCTGCATTCTGTGTTATGAACCAAGAAGCGAAATAGCTTTACGGAACCCTGTGCTGCTTGGCCTTTTAAGCGTCCAGCTTTTCAGTGGTGTTTAGAGGCCACTTGACAACTTGAGTTCATGTAATGGGGACAAAGGGCACTGTGACACAAATGTGATTATATTGGGGTTTGTCAGCTTCAATGACTATCAAAAAAGGACAGGGATATGTTTGTCACCATGGCAGTGATGACAACTTAGCACCCTATTCTACTCACATTACATGTGAAAATATTTTCAAGAGAAGACGGCTGAAAGGCAAAGACCTAATTATAAACCATGAAAGCATAAGTAACAAAAACAGAGATTTTCTGGGGTTTTTTGAAACATCCTAAAACTGACTAAAAATTAAAATACTTATCACACTTCATTATTAATATGTTCAGTCAGTAGTATCCATAAATATGCCTCCTTATCTTAAACATATTTGAATAAATTGCCTAGAAATTTCTATTAATTTAAGAATCTCCAATATATAATATAAGCTAAATATAAACCATGACTTCTAAGGGTACCAGTTAAAAATATATTGCTTGAAACTATGAATATTTCAAAACTAAATATCTCAGGTGACTGTTTTATTAGATATTAATCACTTTGTTATTCCATGAGAAACTACTTTATAGATATATTTTTGCCTTCTGTGAAGTTTTCAACATTTGTGTTCATTTGTTTATTTTTTTCATTTCTTTTTGACAAATATTTATCAAGTGCTTACTATTTGCAAGACACTCTACAGACGGACCTGTGCCTTTAAAGACACTTAGGAAAGGTTATAGATATTAATCTATCAATTAAATAAATTTAAATGTGCAACTGTGACAATTGGTGTGATGATAAAGAAGTTTATTATCACATTGAGCAATATGGCTAGTAAGCGTGGTTATATGAAAATATCTTCAAATTAGAAAAAAGTACAAGTTAATTCATAAAATTTATTTATATACTTAGAAAATATCATCAAAAACATTGCAGTAGGAGGGAACTTGTTAAACAACTATGTAGTTAATGGATATCACTTAAGAATAGGGAAAAAAGGTAGAAATGAGCTGTCAAATCAATGATAATCTTAAAATAGCATATATAATGTATACCTTCCAACTCACTATGTTACTGTGTTACTTTGTTCTTTAAAATATTTATTTCATTAGAAGTCAGGGATGATATCTTATCCACTTTTATATATGTTGTATATAAATATATGTGTAAAACCATACAGATGTATGTATACAAACCCCCAACACCTAAACTTTCATATATACATATATACCTAAAACTGTACATAGAGTTATATACATACATTCCTATATTTTAAGCTGATTTCACAGAATATAATTAATATCATTCCATTATTTTGAATTGCCAACATGTAATGACATATGTCACATTGGGAAGTGACACTGCAGTGAAGACAACTTGCAATCTCTACTTGGATTAGGCTTACAATTTGCTTTTTGATGTCTGTATAAAAGCATTAATAGCTAAATTTCACTTGCCAATAAAATTGAGCACTTTATTACAGTATAATCCAAAACCTTTAAAGATTTCAAAGTCATTCTTTTTAATAATTTATCTATAACCAAACACGCATATCACTGCCACCACAATGTTACAAAGCTCGAAAAACAAGTTTGGACTCCGATATCTCTAAAGGCCTAAACATGTTCTGTTCTCGCTCTCATCATCCGGAAGACATGGCAGATGCAAATTACTGGCAGATATGTTGATTCATAAGTTATTCTATGTCCCAGGAAAATTTGAACAGTAAAACATTTTTGATAATTCAATACATGTTCAATCGTTGATATTTATGTTTTCATATGTAGATATATGATTTGTACATTTGATGTTTGGGGACTCAGACCTCTTTTGACTTCTCTTATACCATATCACTCTCTCTCTCACAATGCTCCAAAACTTTTCTGATGTTGCCTAGACCAGGGACCCCTTTTCAAACACCACAGTTGGAGATAATATGCCTCTGCCCCTCTTTTAAACCCTATTACACACTAATTTCTCTTAGAGTAGTTGTTTTACTCCATTTTGCAATCTTTGTGCTTATTATTATCACTCAAATAAAAGACAAGTTTTTAAAATTTTCAACCCCAATACTAAACATTTTTTAAATGCTTTGTACCAACTGTTTAATACAATATGTTAATTGTTAATAACAGTTACTATAACTAACAACATACAACTGTTGAACTAAAATACATTAACTTTAGTATAAACCCAGTACGGTATTCTTTACATTTAAGCACATCTAATATACAGAACAAAATTACAATATGACATTAGTTGATAACAATGTCCTTAGATCAGGGGATCTAATATAAGTTAAAACTGTGAACAAGGGTTTAGAAAAGAATAAAGAAGTTCCAAAAGCATTTTAATAAGTTTTTTCAATGCATCCAAAATCAGCCTGCTACATGGTCTCATTGAATCCTGCCTTCCTGTCCCTGTGTAAATCCTTGTCCCATTGAGTAGGACTAACCTGTAAGCAATAAAATATTGCAGACATGATAGATCATAACTTCTGAGAATAGGCCATAAAAGACAATATGGATCTTTCCTTGTTCTCTTTAGATGGTCTCTTGTGGCATAAACTGGCCACTGCACTGTGAGAACAATGAAGCAGCCCTGTGAAGAGTTCTGTGAGGACAGGCAATGAGCAAACAACCTAGATGAAATAAATGAATTACTAGAAATGTGCAAAATACTAGAACAATCTCAACTATATATAAAACATTGTTATCCTCATTAAAATTAAAGATAGGATTTTTAAAAACAAAGAAATTTTTAACAATAGCAAAAACTCACAAAAAGAAGATTGCAGGAATACATGGCTTCACAAATAAATTCTATAACATTCTCCTAACACTTCCAAAAAGTAGAAGAGGAGGTACTGCTTTACAACTTATTCTAAAAGGCCAGTGTTATCTTGATACCAAAACCAAAGATATCATAAGAAACAAAACCATAAGCCAATATATTTAAATATGCGCATGAAAACCACAAAATGTTAGCAAGCCAAATCCAGAGATTTATAGAAAAGACTCTATACCATGATGAGTGGGATTCATCCCAGGAATGTTATAGTTTAATATCTGGAAATCAATTAGTATACAATATCAATAAAAAGCATGGCCATCTTATTAGATGCAGAAAAATTATTTGATAAAATCCAACACTCTTTTTTATGATAAAGACTCTCAAAAACATAAAGAATATCTATAAAAGCTTAATATTAATAGCATACTTAAGAGTGAAAAACTCGTCAGTGATTTTATACATATTCTAAAATATGACATCTCAATCAAAGATTTAGTAATATCTAAAGGGCTTTATCTTTGTTTCCTAGGCAGATTATATTACGACTAAAGAAAAACCTTTTTGTAAATTTTTATTAAAATCGGACCAATAATCTAAGAAATTCTTTTATGTTAATCGAGAGAAAATTAAACTTTAGCTTTGTATCAGTACATTACTGAAATCATGTTAAACAACCTTTATAAATAAATATATTCTATTTTAGCCAACTTTGACCTTACAATGTAAAATTCCATTTCTAGAAGCATTCTACAAATTTCTTAATCCATTTAAGATTCAGTTTTTATTTTTTTCTTTCTTATTCAAGAGCAACCAGTAATTTTATTTCAAATAATGTTAGTCTCTTTTCCATAACAAAATCATATCCTGTAATATTTTTGCATATTTTGCATATAAAAGCCAAATATGCAAATTTTGTTCTTGCATATTTTTTATATAAAAGCACATCCCGTTTTCTTCCCATACTTTATATATGAATATAAAATTGTTTTCTTTTTCCCTTATTTTTCTAGCAGTTTTATTTTTACATAACAATTATTATTTTAATATTAACCTTTACTTTCCATTGAAAACTAGGAACAGGCAACTGTGAACCATCTATCAGATATTAGTATCCCTTAGTAGGTTAGAAAATTTATAAATACAAAATTATAAAAATTTATACTTTTTAGAGATGTTTATTATACTATAATTTAAAAGTAGAAAAAGACCTACTTATCAATAAACCCAAATATCCTTTAAGCCAAAAATAGTTAAACTTATGTTTACCAGTTAATGTTTTAGTGTAGCATATTAATTGGAAATGGTTTACACATTCAATAAATATTATTTAAGGGTTTTTTGTTTGTTTGTTTTGTTTTGTTTTTAGCGAGGGGCGTAGAGAAAATGGGAGAGAGAGAAACATGCATGTGAGAGAGAAACATTGGTCGCCTTCCACACTTGTTCTGACCAGGGACTGTAAGTCAGGAATGTGCCCTGCCCAGGAATCAAATGGGCGACCTTTTAGTTTGCGAGAGGATGCCCGACCAACTGAGCCACATGAGCCAGGGCTAAATACTTAGCGTAAACTTCGGTCTTATATACATATTTTGCCAGGTATAACGTGCTTTTTGCCCAAATTTTTGAGGGAAAAATAAAGATACACATACATGGTCAGTACTTAAAATACTTTGTATCTATTAGTGTGTTTCATAATAATTTGTTACATAAAATTTTTGTACCATAATATGTTTAGAAATAAATGTTAAAATTCCTTTATAATACCAAAAAAAACAAATATCTAAATATAAATAAATAAAAATTGAATTAAAAAGTTAAAACAAAAGATTTTTTTCCCCTGAAGGTTTAACTGGATCCAAATTGCATTTCTGGCAGATTGGCTAATATATGCTTATCTTTTCAGATAGACAAAGATTTTAGTAAAGACTTTCTATTTTTAGCTGTAAGAATTCTTTTAAGGAAGTTATTTGTTAAGTCATTTTTGTTAGGGGCTAAGGGAAATAGTCTTAAGAAAACTAAGTTGTTTGTTCAACCTTAGCTGCTTGCTCAAGCTTGGGTGGGGGGACTGCACCCCCACCCCCGGGCAAATGTTCCAGGAAGTTAAGCAGATAGCTTCTTGGAACATCCGTTGGGGGGGGGGGGATTTTTACCCCTAGCATGAGCCCCTAGGCCAATGGCTAACCTGAGCACGAGCTATTCTTGAGCCCTGCCAGCCAATCATCAGCAAGATCACGAGCCCTAGCATAAGCCCCTGAGCCAGTAGCTAACTGCCACCTTTTGCTTCTGGAAGTTGCTTGCTTGCTCGCTTCTATAAGAACCCTAGCCTGTAAGTGTTAGGGGCGACTCTCATTTGCAGCCATTTTGGCACTCGTGTGTCTCCGGAGGCACCCCGAGAGTTCGCCCCTGCGCAGGTAAAACTTTGAAACTTTGGCCAATAAAACACCTCTGACTACCCAGCAGTCTCCGACCCTTCTTGCTCGCAAGGACGGGATGTAACAATTTTGTCTTCTACAATCTTCTACACGCCAATCAAAACCTTCATTCCATTATTTCTGAGAGTGTTGGAATCCTCTCTTTCCAAGGGTGTGTCTTAGGTAAACTATTTTATCTAAGTTAAATAATCGGAGCTGCCCTGCCTGGTTTCCGGAGCTATAACTCCCCCAGGGATGAGGCTGAGTGAGTGACCTTAGGACCATAAGCGACTAAGGAGACAAAGCTTATCTCCCTGGCAGGGGCACTGCCTCTGCTTCTTTTACTTCACCCTGCCTGGCCCCCAGTGATTGATGGGTTAGCCAATGATGGGTAAGATTCCTCAAAGGAGGTATGACCTAAGATAAGCACAGTCATGGGGGGCCCCAGGGAAGAACTTGGGGGACAATAGAAAAAGAGGGTGATGGACCCTCACCCCTTGGCTTTGACATAACCTGAGTCCTCATTCTGTCTGCAAGAAGTCTCCTGATCTCTTGGCTGCCTTACTTCCCCTACCTGACTTAAGCCTGAAACAATGCTGGAGGTGGGTGCCACCCTGTGCTGGAAAGGGTGGGTTCTCTGGGGTGATCAGGCCTAAGAAAGAATGCATAAAATCCTATGAAACCTGCTTTGCTAATACCCTCAATTTAAATGATAAGGGACCAAGCAGGAAGTGAGTTTGTTCCTCAAAGTTTTATGGGCCTTTAGCTCTCTGACCCTGACTCAAAATAGGCCCTCAGAGTTCCTTTGAATGTTATCTATTGTTTAATCATTTCTGCCTAACAATGACTGATGAGCTTTACCTATACACCCAGTATTCCTATGCAAATTGAATCCAATAAAAGCTTGTTAAGGCAAGGGTCAGGGTGCTTTTCCCTTGAGATGATGGCTGAGGCACTCTGAGCCTTGCTCTCCCCTTGAGAGAGAAGCTGCACCATCCCTTTTCCTCCACAGGACTCAGTACTCCTTGTGAATTTGTGTCATATCTCATCCATAACACCAAGGACACTGCAGTCCCGTATCCACATTAGTTAAAGACTCCCCAGAGTGGCCACCATAGTACCAAGAATTCACTCATTTCTCAGGAAGATACATGATTTTGAACCATAGTAGGTACATATATATATATATATCCCCCCAAATCTTTGTTTATTGAATAATGACATTAAGGTTATATTTCCTGCATTTGTTTGGACTTGGTTAGTTTACATCTGCACTGTGGTAAAAAAATTCACTGCCATTGTGCAGCAGTAAATAAAGGATTGGATATCAAATGATACATTTTTGAGAACAGAATCTCTAGAGAATGATTCAGTGACATAACATGAACATGGAAAATGAGGCCAGTAGTTCATAAAGATTTTTATGAGAAAATATATGTTCCATATACTTAAGATCTATGTAGTTATATTTGGCATAATTATAGTAAAAAGGGAGCTCTTGTCTGTCCAGTGGGCAATATCAATTATTTGGAAATAATTTTTAAAAAACAGTCATTTCTGTGGGGTAATTACAGAAGAGACAAGGAAGTCCCACCAAGGGGTGTCTCCGAATGAATAGTGATCACAGAATCTGTTAAGTCACTGAATCAGAGTATGACCCAACTTAGAAAATATTTAACTGGTAAATTTATTTAAAATTTTAATTGATTAGCCTGTATTTGTTTATAATACCAACTTGCTGCCATCCAGCCAAGTATGTTGATCACAAAGAATAAATCTGCAATCTATAATTTTGGGCTAAAATGAGGTGGTAGTAATGATTTGAAACCTAGGACTTACAACCAGGAGTCTTGCCAACTTCTCCATGTTACCTAAATTCAGTCTTGAAAGGAACATGTGGTCTCTTGTGGAGTACTTATCCAAGAAGTAAAAGCCTACCACATATGCCAAATGAGTAGACATTGAACACAGGCTTTTATTTCTGAGAATCAACTGTTTATAGGCACACAAAAAAGATCTATCTCATTGTAGAAGGTAATTTACTGCTGTAAAAAAATGGGCAGTGAATTGCTTAAAATGACAGGGGAAGGATGTATTACAATGTTAAATTTCATGTTATTGAGCTGTATATCTTTAGTTATCTTGTGAGGAGAAATGTTGAAGGTACATCCAAAACTAGGAATTACCAGGAGTCTTCAGAAATAGAATTTGACCTCCCTATTATAGAAAATAATTTTAATATTATAAGTGAAATATACTGAGAGATCATTACATATTTCTACATACTCTACTTTCCCAGGTGAATTCTTAAAGTTTAAAGGCAGTGTATCTTCAGGGACTTTTGATACAGACAGCACAGAGAAATACAATTACAGATTTAGATGATTGTGCCAAAGCAATTTGTTTTGGTTTTTTTTCAACAGACTTCATTTCCCATGAATCTGAAAAAACCCACCTTGGTGAAATGTCAAGTTATTTCAGTCAGTATGGCCTCTCTGTATGGCTCATGTTATATAAAAATGGGTAAACCTGAAAGGTTTCCAAAAAAAGAATCAATAGTAATTAAAAATTTACTAGATTTGAGGGAAAGGAATGTGTTAAGAATGATTTTTTCTTAATTTTAATTTCTCATTTACACAGTTGGATGATTTTGGTGGTAACATTTGCAGTTATGAAGAGCACTGCAATGATAAACAGGATATGGACTGTGTATGAGAAAAAGCACAGATTCAGTTTCTACATGAGCTGTTAAATATTCCCTAATCCTGTGTGTACTGCGATGGTCACTGGAAATAAAATACAAGTCCTACCTTCAAAAAAGGAGGAGGAGGAAAAGGAGGGGGAGGAGAGGGGAGGGGAGGGGGAGGAGGAGGGTGATAGAGCTCTGTCAAGCCTATCACTGAATTGTAAGTGATATTATGCCACCTGAATAAAGCTGAGAAAAGAAGAACATGGGGTGATGAAATCAGCAACATTTGAATCTAAGCACTGACTCTGCCTAAACCAGCCCTACCTCCTGCCTTTGTAAAGTAACGATAATAACAGCTGCCTCTTTTAAATCTTAAATCTTTTGAGAAGCTTAAAATGAGATAATCTATGGAAAAGTACAAAATGATATATGGAAAAATACATGATCAATAAATATTACTTTCTTTTCACTACCTTTCTATATGTTTTAAAAGAAAATAAGCCACATCTATTTTGTGCAGATGTTTGGAGATAATTTCCCATGTGTCTCTTGCATTTCTGCAGCTCTTCTGAGGAAAGACGTTAAAAACTATGGCTCCAGACTACCTTCTGAAGGATGTTGTATGGCAGACATCTTAAAATATAATGGTAGTGTACAAAACCTTGGAGGGAAGGGGGGGGGAGACTGAACACCCCCGCGAAGGGGGGGTTTCAGCAGAGTGAGGACCCCTGTTGGTGAGGTGAAAGAGGGAGCCACGTGGTTTTGGCGGAGTGTGGACCCCCTCTTTCCCAGGTGAAAGGGAAGAACCACGCAGTTTGGCCAGAATGGAGATCCCTGCAGCCAGGTGAAGAAGACAGCCACATGCTTTTGGTGGAGTGCGGACTCCTGCAGCTTTGGTAGAAGAGGCCCACGCGGCTTTGGGGTGCCCCCCTTTGGCTGCGGGGCCTGAAAAGCAACAGAGACTTTGACTGGAACTGGATACAAAGGACTCTTGCCAGTGGACCATGAGAGGGTACCACAGTACTTTGGATTAACTCGAGATCCTGCACAGTGACACAGCTGACGGTGCCAGCGGCCTGCAACACAGACGTGTGCTCTTTTCCTGATTTACGGTACCCGGAGTTGGGACAAGAGGGAAGGGAGCGCTGTGTGGGTGTAGGTGTATAACCTAAAGGACTTTGATATTTTAGTGGTGGCATTAGGCCTGAATAGCATTAAATAAACATTTTGTTTCCTTTTCACAAATCTCTGGCATTAAGAGATGTGTTTCCAATTGGCGGCGGACAGAAGGGCCCAGTAGATTTTAGTATTTTGGTTTTTGGGAGGGGCCCCTGTTGTACAGCAGTTTTGGGCATCCCTAGGTGGGCCAAATATTGTATTGCCCCTCCCTTGGACCTCCTCCTCTTGTTCGGTAACAGTAGTATACTCCTTTTGAATAGACACAAATTTGTTTTTTTGTCAAATACAATAAAGCTGATGTCTCTATTTGGGAAAGGTTAAACAGATTTGCTATTTGCCTCTTTATAAAACAGAGGAGTTTCCTAAGCGTGGGACTCCTCAACTGCGAATCAAACCCACATGAGCACAGCATCCATTTGGCTTACTCTGCATCATTCTGTGGAACACTGAGGGATGGGCGGAAATATGCACGCGTGAAGTTCATGCAGCTAACTGGACTGCAATAGAGTCCTTTTTCTCTGAACCAGGAGTCTTGTGTCTTCTGCCAACATACATGAAACTGTTGTTGCAAAATTGTAACTTATTAGCTTGAAAATGGTAAAAAACCCTTCTTGGTCCCTGACAGGAAGGAGACAAGCTAAACGTGTAAGTTAATTGATAGAATCAGGAATGGCAGTAACCACAAACTTGGAAGAACTGCAGTGGTAAAATGAAACAATGTAGTCCAGAAGATACCTGTGAAACCCATTGCAACAGGATGTCAGTGAATGATCATTGACCTAAGAAATAAGACTTAAGATGATTATAATGTTATTATAAAGTTATTATAATATGCTACCAGACAGGTCTAGTATGATATTAAAAAATGTGATTCTGATTTTGTAAGCTGGAACAGAGGCTGATGTGGAAAAACTAACAAAATGGTAAATCTGTTATTAAAGAATTGGTTCTAGAAGATTAGAATGAACCTGATCACATTACCTGACCACAGAAAACTGCTGACGAAAAAATATTCAGAAAAGATTACGCAAGGTTGGCACCGTGCAGTGTGCTGAGAGGCACCGATAGGAACAGAACAGAGAAGGAGGATTTAAAAGACTCCGGTAGTGGAATTTCAGCTTTGTAAAGTATATTGGACTGGATGAACTATACGGTAACTCGCAGATGTGAAATTTAATGGTATTTGGAGTTTTTTGAGTTGTTGAAGACACACAATACTTCTGGCTAAAGAAAATCCTTTCCATCTGCAATTTGATAGTCTGTAATGATAATGAGAAAAATACACAAACACACACATACACACTCTCCCGTTTTATTACAATAAACCTTTCAGTTGCAGTATCTTTATTCCATAGATAAAGAGGTGGAACTGAAAGGGGCTGGACTCACTGAGGGAGAGGTGGGTTGTTGCATTCATTTCCTGAGAGCAGCGTTAGAAGAAAGAGCACTGAGGGGTGAGCAGCAGAGTGCTGTGGAGAAACCAAGGACAGGTGGAAGACGAGAACCTCTCAGAGGTATGGACTCCAGGAGGGAACGTGATTTGTGAAACTTACGTCCTGAAGAAATTGCGGAATGGGGGTATTTGTCTGGGTGAAAGTGTCAGTGATCACAGGGGAAGGGAATGGTGTCTGTCAAATCAGACGGGACACAAATTGCTCTGGCAGAAAGTGTTCATAGAGATGTTGGTATGTTCAAGGGTAACTGTATCAAGATATTTAAATAAATTGATTGGTACAAAATACAGAGTCATCATTAAAATTCATAACTGCAAATGACTGACAAATGCTAAATTCCATATTTAAATGCAATCTCTATTGTTCATTTAGAATTAACTTAATCAGGCTTATATTATTGCAACTTACACTTAATTACACTAAGAATAACACTTAATTACACTAAGAATACAGTAAGGCTAGATAAATAGAATCAATAGTTAATTCTAATATTTAATTTTTTCATTTAAAAAATATTTTTTAATTTACTTTTAGAGAGGGGAAGGGAGGAAGAAAGACAAGGGGAGAAACATCAATGTGTGGCTGCCTTTCAAATGTCCCCTACTGGGAACCTGGCCCATAACCCAGGCACGTGTCTTGACTAGGAATCAAACTGGTGGCCCTGTGTGGTTCACAGGCTCTAAAATTTCATGTAAATCCTTGAACAAATCTTTAAAAATATTAAATAGAAATTATAAATTTTATCTTGTTATTAATACTACAGTCCTTTAGATTGGGTTATTTAATGAAGTGAAGACATTTTAAGAATAATATCAAAGAGATATCATGGAAAATTCATTTATATAATCATACTGAAGTGACTATTTCAGAGTAAGATAAAGTCAGCTGTACATTTCTTATCTATATCTGTCATATATGTATCATTATAAAATATTCTTTTATTCAATTTTTTCTACCACACTTAATCAGAAAAGAGAAACTTTTTAATAGTCATACTTTAGAAATAAGTAAACTGAAAATTAGATAGAGTTTAACTGAATTACTAAAGATCACACAATGAATATATGATACAACTTGTGCTAAAAACTTGTACCCATTCCATAGCATTCTATCCCCTCTAAAGTATGAGCAAACATACGAGCTCATTCAGCACGAGTCAGGTATGGAGGTAGGAGAATAACGCATACCAAATTGTTATAGCTAGTGTTAAAAAAGTAGACCTCTTCCACAACTCTCAATATCCCACAAAACACTGCTCAAATAGTAGATTTTGGTTAATATTGGCAAGAACAGTCAATGGGAAAAAAGAGGGTGCCTATTACTCTTTTACTGTAGAAGATATTAAGTTGGGTTGAGGCAAAATTTGCTCTTTCTTTCTTTCTACTGTTTCCTTCCATTTTCCCCCAGGACTTTCCTGATTCTCACCTCTGCCTATTTTGAATCTTCTTAAAAAATAAATAATGTTAAACTGCCCACGTATAAAATTAATTAAGGATGAAAATATCACTTTCACTAAAATTTGAATTTGAATTTGCATTTTTCTGAAAACTAAAAGATGGTGAAATTGAAAGCCCATAAGCTGAAAATTTTGAGCAAGAGGCCCTTTCCTGTGCCCTTCAAACTTCTCCAGTTCGGCAGCTTCCCATACAGCCATGTCTTCGACAAATTAAGACAGACATATGGTTTGAAAGCATCAATAATGATTTCGAATAGCTACTCTGTCCCTTTTTTCTCTTTTTCAAATTTCAAAGCATCTAACATTATTTGCCATGTAACTCCAGCCTCGAAAAGCATTTTAGGAACTGAAATGGGCATATAAATGACATGTTAAATTTACATCAGCAAGTCAATAAAGTGTTTTCCTATTTGACACATCTTACTGTGCAATGAATCATAACAGTGTGAAACTGCTAAGATAAAAGGAACTGCATGTGGCCTGCCCAGCATGTGAAAAAAATAAGTCAGATTTGCAATATAGGAATCATAGTTAAAAAGGTAGTAATATGTTTGAAGATCTATTAAGCATGATACACATGGCCCTTTATACTTGGTACTTTTGTTTTTAAGTGTGCATTCTTACATATTCTGAATGAAAGTCTCATTTTAAATTTTTCATTACAGAGCAAAATAGATGGTTTTCTAATGAGAAGTGCAATATGATTTAAGTAATGATTTTGAGCAATTAGTAAAAATGACAACAACAAATCTCCATTGTGTTGAAAAATCTATAAAATATTTTAAATACAGGGTCTGGCACAAATAATGTCCCTTTTTATTACAAAATTTTTATTAAAAACATAAACATGTAATTCTGTAACATAATATTATACTATATAACATATCACCTAGGTGAAATGTTCAAATTGCTGTCCATCTCATACAAGACATTCACATACCCTACCAACCACACTCAAGGAGACATTACTTCTGCCAGACCATGTATAATGCACCATTTAATTTCCACAAGTGTGTGACCTGGATACTATTGTTATCCTCATTGTCCAGATAAAGAAACTGAGGCTTTAAAGAACCTAGCGATTGGCTAGGGACATACGCAAGTAATTTGCCAAACTGTGATTCAGTATGCCTCCGTCCGCCTCCAGAGACCACATTCCTCACCCCAAGCGATTAATTGTGGGAATCCCTTAAAACTGATTGCAAATAATAGAAACTTAAATTGTCACAAAAATAACACAACATAATTTTGAGGGTTCATTGAAGAGAAACACTTTGCGTTCTTGTAAAGAATGTTCTGTTTCAAGTAAGGGTGGGAGGATAGCTGTAATTTGGATAGGAAATGATGGGTGAAAAATAAATGGATAAGCACCCTAGAGTAGCAAGCAGATGGCATGGCTTCAGATCAGGGGCATTCGGCAGTAAACTAAATCAGTGTGAGCTGAATTTTGCTTCGTTATTGTGGACTGATAAAGTCAATGGAGTTTTCACAACCTGAATAATAAATCATCAGTTCCATACATCCTGGATATCAAGATGGGGGCTGTTTCAGACCAAAAGTCCTCTTATCTCAGCAATAAATACAGACTTTACCATGTTCCACAAGTAATAATTTCCTCGTGCACCATTTGGTTACATTATTGAGAGACGCTGTGTAGACGCCTTATGTCATAGATTAGGTTACACCTAGAGCTCTCTTGATCAGCTCCTGGTTTTGAGCTCAGTTTCCCAGGATTGGAGTATAATCAATCCTGGAAGACATCTCATTTTGTCCTGAATCACATCATCTTAAGAGGAATCTGAGGCTTTTTCCAAAGAGATTGCCCATGGCAGCCTTATCTTGCCAAACCTGGAGCCTGAAAACCGTGATGCAGTGGAACCCAAAGCAGGAAGGTATTCCCCTCTCTGCTCACCTGTCCATTCTGTTCATCTAGGTGTATGGTTGCTCTGAGAGAAAAATGTTTCTCTATGATCTGACATCAGTTTAACCTGGATCAATCCTCCAAAAGCATAACGTGACCCACAAGAATAGACATGGTTAAAGCTACAGGCTTCCTGAATATAAAGAAGTTAAGGATACAATGTGTCCTTTAAATGAAACATTAATTTGCATATTCATTCACCAAGGGTAATTCATCCCAAAAATGTATTTCTCCAATGTGATGAGACTATGGAGATGCAAGTTATAGAAAGTCAACAGACACTAGGTCCCAAACCCAAACCAAATATGCCCTTTGCCTCTTAAAAATCTGCTTCATTTTCAATGAGCTGGCTTGTCAGGAGTGCTTTCGGTTCTGAACAAAAGGAAGATACATATGATGGAAAATCAGGGCGCTCTGATCTGAGTTCAGCTCACCATGAAATATTCCAGGAGGTGTGCTCCTCTCCTTGTTAAAATTTTTTCAAGTGAAAGGTACAGTTATTTATTCTTACAATGGTATCTAGTTAGTTTTTTATTGTTTTTTACTTCTTTCAAAGAAGCAATTTCAGAAAGAAGGAAGTCATCTTCTTTCCCTCATGTGAGGGACCTTCCTCAATAACTTGATTATGAAAAATAGAGCATAGCCCTGGTTGGTGTGGCTCAGTGGACTGAGTGCTGGCCTGAAAACAAAAAGGACACCAGTTTGATTCCCAGTCAGGGCACATACCTGGGTTGCAGGCCAGGTTCCCCAGATGGGGGCATGTGAAAGGCAAGCACACATTGATGTTTCTCTCCCTTTCTTTCTCCTTTCCTTCCTCTCTCTCTGAAAATAAATAAATTAAATCTTTTAAAAATAAAAATAAAATAAAACATAGGGTGAATAATGCTTATAACAATGGTAAATATCATCAAAACATTTAATTATTTCATTAATCTATAGATATAAAGAGTGGAAGAAGCAAAGCACTCATAGCACAAAGTTAGAGCTTGTCAAACTTACAAAAAACATATAAATGCAATGGAAGTGACATTAAACACACTGGTTTAGAAAATTAATGTTGTTAATGTAAAATTATGGGTTCTGTAGTACTGTTTGAGTAAAATTTAAATGATATAGGTAAATGACAGAAGAATAAAGAAATTAAATGTGTATTTAAATAAGATTTGATCAAAATAAACTCAAACATTATTTTTTGTTTTTTTTTTGAATGGTGCATTTAGTCAAGCTTGAAAAATATTTTACTAAGGAGCACAGAAAAGAGAAATCCCATCTTGAAAGAAAAACGAATATAAGAAAAAGTGAATGGTGGTAATCTCAGTTTAATATATCAATAAATACAAAGATTATATAATAAATAGACTGTAAGTTTTGTAAAGTATTTCTGAGGATGAATGTCATGTGAATAATGAAAAGAAGAAAGGAACAAATACACAGATGAACAAAGAAGGGGAATGATTGTTCTCTATTCCCTTAGTCCTGACATTGAATTATCTATCCCCTTGACCAAATTTTTATTCTTTTAACTTACATAATTTGTTTGTAAGAACTAAGGTTGCTATTAACAAATAAGAAATGAAAATAGCATGAGATTTATTTTATCCAGTGAAATTAATATGGGATGGAAATGAAGGAAATATAACAGATGCAATCTCATATAAATGCAGCAAACACTAATTCCTATTTCCTTTTTTCTATGGTAGTGCACAAGTCACAATCAGTCCCCTAAAACACAATCCCTGCTGGATGATCACTTGGTATGAGAATTTACATGTGAAGAAATGTCAAATTATAGAAATTCATGTTTTGATTCACTTAGTTGTTTTTCAAATGTAAAGATTATTAGATCAGCCCTGGCTGGTGTAGCTCAGTAGAGTGAGTGCGGGCCTGTGAACCAGATGATCATGGTTCGATTCCCAGTCAGGGCACATGCATGGGTTGCAGGCCAGTTCCTAGCAGGGGATGCATGAGAGGCAACCACACATTGATATTTCTCTCCCTCTCTCCTTCCCTTCCCCTCTAAAGATAAATAAATAAAAATTAAAAATATTACTTGAAAAATAACTAAATAAAATTTAAAAAATTATTAGATCAAATTTATGTACATATTTGGTAGTTTATATATAAGTTATAAAATACTGTAAATGTATCATATGTGTATATATATGTACATATGCATATACCGATATACATACGTATACACAAATACAAATATATACACAGATACTGCTATATAAATGATTATATACATATTTTAAATACATTTTATCCTGTTGAATTTATTGGCTGTATGGCTTTTTTTATGTCATAATCATATCTAGAGTAATTATTTACAAACATTAGCATAAAAGAGCAGTCTATATCCAATGACTCCTCCCTAGACAAGCTCCAAGTTCAAGGACATAAAGCAGTAAAACTGCAGAGTAAAACAGGAGTATTTGCCAACTAAACACCTTGCTCTCACACAAAAAAAATTTCACTAGGTAGAAATAAGAGTATGTGGAATTTAATTTTTCTCATATCAGTGGGATAATGTTGTCACAATTGCTATTTTTAATATTGATCCATTTGTTTTTCTAAAGCATTTAAATACTTCTAAGTGCATTAAGAGGTTAAAATAAGGCCATAATTATACAGACCACTGACGTTTTGTTTTCATGAGCAATTTACTGTTAGCAGTGTTTGTGTTTCCTTTCAGTCACTGTAACAGCCACTTATGAATATATATATTTACACATTGTGTTTAGATTTGTTATTTTGTAACATTAGTAGCATTATGACTGTAATTTTCCTCAGCACATTTCATAATAACTTCAACTTTAAAAAACATTCTATAATGTCCTATTTTATTGTTTGTTGATGTATTTTTAGTAATATAGCCTTTAAAAATATCACAACATTGGTATATATTTTATTACTTTCAACATTTATTTCCACAATAAATCTTCAGATTTCTTTCTAAATATTATGATGGCTGTGGCATATAGTTTTAAAGTACAGTCTCTTTCTCATTATTAATGGTAATTAGTACAATATAATTAACAGAACATTAATAACATAAGAACTTATTGACTATGAAAAATACAACCATAAAATTCCAAAAAATTTTTATTTATCAAAATTTTACTTAAAACATTTTTGCCCATTTCTCGGTTCTTCATGCATTTTACAAAATGTCTCCTCAGCTCTTAGAAGAATTTTAGAAATGCATGTCAGACATGGTCTCTCCAGCAAAGTGGTAAGATTGAGAATTCTTTTCCTTCTGCTTGATTTTTTTTCAATGCCTTTTACCTCAGTTGAGGTTAAATCAGTTAAGCATGCATAAAAGCCATCATTTCCCAAATTCCATTGGAAATAAAACTAAAATCTAAAAGAGCAATGTCAATACCTGGAAGGGATTCGGTGTGTACTAGGGATCAGCTGCTTCAGACACAGAAAGTGTGGCTGACTTCTGGATGCCCAGCCCCTTCCATGGGTGAGTGGTTCACATCCTGGAAAAAAATAAAATAAAACTCACTTTTTATTATCAAGAGAAGGAGTGCATTCTGAAAGGTTAATAATCACTAGTGGACAAGTCAGAACACAGAAGTTACGGGATTGAGTCCAAAATAAAAATTCCAGGGCCCTAAGTGGTGGGGCTCAGGAGATTGAATATGGGACTGGGAACCAAAGGGTCATGAGTTCGACTCTCAGTCAGAGCACATGCCTGGGTTGAGGGCCAGGTTCCCAGGAAGGAGCATGTGAGAGGCAACCACGCGCTGATATTTCTCACACTCTCTTTCTCCCTCCCTTCACCTCTGTCTAAAATAAATAAGTAAAATCTTTTTAAAAATGACACTTCAAAATTTAGAAACAACAAAAATAAAAATAAGATGGCAGGGCCTTTTTTCTACTAGAAGGAAAAACAGTGTTTTCTTTTCTGGTACTATATATTTGCTTTTTAATCTTGCATTCCCTCTGGAAAAGAGATAATCGTGGGCCAAGTGCAGACCCTCCGAGGTACCCACTCCCACCCTGGGAATAGATGGGTGCTAAGGGCAGCACACATCTTCCTTGCAAGGAAAGGCTTGCATCCACGCCCCCTCCCAGATGGGGTGGGGACCTGTGCTTTGCGTTGGGCTGAACTAGGAAGCAGGCAGCAGAGAATCTTCGGTCCCATTGAACTTCACTTAAACTGAAAGATAAAATTATTAAGAACTACTATTTAAATACTCTCATATAAATATGTGCATGAATTTACATTTATGTTATATATGCTAAGCTGTATATTTGTGTCATCTGCACACATTCCTATACAGATACACCTTCATACACACACATTTCACATATTATGTAATTTTATTTGTGTCCTGTATACATTTTATTTCTATTATGATAGAAATGCAGAACATTTAGATATTCCCTTTAAATGTTCTGCTATATTTTAGAGTATTATTTCCTTCTATATGTCATCTTTAAGGAAAATAATATTTTTCCATGGAAATTCTGCTTGCTAAACTTTCCAATATAAATCAGCCATCTTTCTGCTGGTGGTTCCCTTACTGCCTTACTTAAATGTCAACCTTCCCCACCCTCTATTATGCCTCCTCCACCTCTTGGCTTATGGAGAAGTAAAGATTTTCCCATGTACTATATGCCTTTCTCTCCCTTGCCCCACTTCTAAATAATATTGAGTGAATCTTAAGCAATTAAAAGTTTCCTGCACACTCTCAGTGGGTTATAAAGGACATGGTGTATAGTTTTTCTCTACATCTAAATGGTAGAAAACAGCTCTAACACTGAAATGGAGCTCAAGAAAAAATTATAAGAGAAAAGAAATTATTTCACTGTTTCACATTCATTGTTCTTAAACCAAACATCCCAATTCCCTCACTGGCTTTTCATATCTTGGAGTTCATTCAGTTAATAGAACTATAAAATTTATTGATCTAATGATTCTTGTGTGATACCTATATCAATCAGTTCAGAGTGGACAGTTATTAATTGACTCATTCATTTAGTATTTTATTCTGTATTTTTTGTGGATGAAAATGGGGCCACATACTAAAGCTGGCGAGCTCTGGGAGGTCTGCATTTCAGGACTTACAAATTCAGAGACCAAAAGTAACCACACAGGCTAATGTAAACATAAAAATTCCTAAGTAAAAGTGGGGACTTCTGGCCAAGATGGAGGTGTAGGTAGATACACTTTGCTTAATCACACAACCAATAAAAGGAATACAACAAATTTAAAAACAAAAAATAACCAGAACTGAAATTTGAACCATATGGAAGTCTGACGACCAAGGAATCAAAGAAGAAATATTCATTCAGACTGGTAGGAAAGGCAGCTGGAGTGGAGAGGACTTGTGGCAAGACGGCATCTAGAAGACCAGGGCAAGCAAGGTGGCAGCTGGGGACTGGGGTAGGTGAGGCTAAGGCTGGCAGACTGGGTGATCCCACATTTGTGTGTGAATAAAACAGGAGAAACAAATGGGGAGCAGCACAGACCACACAACCCAGAGTTCCAACACAGGGAAATAAAGATTTAAGACCTTTAACTGAAAAAACCTGTGGAGATTGAGGTAGCCTCACAGGAGAGTTCCTAGGAGACCCACAGAGTCCCGAAATGTACACAAAACCACCCACCCAATTTGGTGCCAAAATTGGGCACCAGAAGGGCCCAATTCACTTGTGATTAGCAGCAAAAGTGATTGAAAGCCAGTGGCCTTGTTTCCTCATGGACCCCTCCCACACATACAGTGCCACGACACAGTGACATGGGTTTCCCCACCCTAGGAAGTACCTAAAGCTCTGTCCCTTATCACAAAACAGGTATGCCAAGGGAAAAAAAAATATGGCCCAAACGAAAGAACGGATGAAAGCTCCAGAAAAATACAACTAAGTGATGAAGAGATAGCCAACCTATTAGATGCAGAGTTCAAGACATTGGTAATCAGAATGCTCACAGAAATGGTTGAATATGGTCGAAAAATAGAGAAGACGGTGAAGGCTATGAAAATTGAAATCAAGGAAAATATATAGGGAACCAACAGGGAAGGAAAGGAAACCAGGACCCAAATCAATGGTTTGGAGCTGAAGGAAGAAATAAGCATTCAACCAGGACAGAATGAAAAAACAAGAATTCAAAAAAAAAAAAAAATAAGGAGAGGCTTAGGAACCTCTGGGACAACTTTTAATGTTCCAACACCCAAATAAGAGAGGTGCCAGAAGGAGAAGAGGTCGTACAAACAATTGTAAACATATTTGAAGAAATAATGAAGGGGAACTTCCCCAATCTGGAAGAGGAAATAGACTTCCAGAAATTCCAGGAAGCTCAAAAAGTTCCAAAGAAGTTCCCAAGGAAACACACACCAAGGCACATCATAATTAAGTTACCCAAAATTAAAGATAAGGAGAGATTTTTAAAAGCAACAAGAGAAAAGGAGACAGTTACCTACAAAGGAGTTTCCATGTGACTGTCAGCTGATTTCTCAAAAGAAACCTTACAGGCAAGAAGGGGCTGGAAAGAGGTATTCAAAGTCATGTAAGGTAAGGACCTATATCCAAGATTACTCTATCCAGCAAAGCTATCATTTACAATGGAAGGGCAGATAAAATGCTTCCCAGATAAGGTAAAGATAAAGGAGTTCATCACCTCAAGCTCTTATGTAAAATGTTAAAGGGGCTTACCTAAGAAAAAGAAGATAAAAAATATGAACAGTAAAATGACAACAAACTCACAACTATCAACAACTGAACCTAAAAAACAAAAACAGAAACAAAGTAAGTTAACAACTAGTACAGGAACAGAATCACAGAAATGGAGGTCATGTGGAGGGTTATCAGTGGGGAGTGGGAAGTGGGAGAATGGGGGAAAAGATACAGGGCATAAGAGGCATAAATGGTAGGTGCACAACAGAGGAGGAAGGTTAAGAATAGTTTGGGAAATGGAGAAGCCAAGAACTTATTTGTACAACCAAAGGACATGAACTAAGGTGGGGGAATAATGTTGGGGGGGGTATAGGACAAAGAGGAATAAAAGGGAGAAAAATGGGGCATCTGTAAATAACATAATCAATAAAATATATAAAAATTAATAAGAACAAAACATTCCTAAGTAAAAGAGAATCATGGTGGGTGGGCACACCCTGTCCTGTAGCTTCCTGGACAAAGGCCAATCTTTACAGTAAGTGAGCCTGTCCTTTGTCTTTTTCCATCAAAGTTAACATTCCTTTGTGATGTCCAGGAATCTATTCCAGACCCCTCAGGGCACAACTATTACACCAAAGCTGGAGACCAGAGAACCTCTGGTTTTTACCTTGTTCCCCAATACCATCTCTATGTGCTGTAAATGTTAACTATCCTATAATCACAATATAAAATTAGGATGTGTCTCTCTGTTTTATTTTTATGGAGATTTCTTCCTTTTTGCTTTCTTCCATCCCCTTAATCTATAAGCAATGGATTTCATGTAACTTTCCTTATATCTTCTCTTTCCATTCTAATGTATAAAATAAACTGCAAAACTGTCATCCTCCAGAGCATTTTCTCAATTTGTTGAGATTTTGTTTCCCAGGGATTGCTGTCAATTTGGCTCAATTAGAAATGTAAAAACTCTCTATAGGGTTGGACATTTCTTATGTCAATATCTCCACTACATGTCACTGGACTGTATTATGGAAAGATTATAGTTTTCCTCATATTACTCTATTATTTTTCCATTTGATGACGCAGAGACCTGTCCTCTATACCTCCTCTTAACCAAAATATCAATACTTATCTCAAAATATCAATACTTGCAACCCTGTCTTTATTTCCTTTCCTCCTCCCAGCAAAATGACCCCTTATTGCAAAAGCTACCAGATAAATTTTCTCTTTTCTATTTCTGTTTAAGTATTGAAAAGAAATTAAAAATATAATCTTATTACGCTAATTGCCAGCTAATTTAAGTTAATTTGGCCCATGTCAAAATGGCAGTAACCTTTACATGCACACCCTGGCCATTAAACACGCCTTGAAGACACTAGTTATATGTAGTCTCTCTTAATTAGCATAGGCTACTACACTTTGGATTTTTCATGGAATTAGAAATCTACACTTTTCATAGAATTCTACGAAATTCTATGAATTCTAATTTTACACTTTTCATAGAATTAGAACTTAGCCATAACTTTTCATTTTAAGAGTTTTATTTTTTCCTACTTGTAAATTTTCTTAAATCTATAAGCCAAATGTATAAGATCTCTCTTGTAATAATAAGAATTTCTGCCCTGGCTGGTGTGGCTCAGTGGATTGAGCACAGGCCTGCGAACCAGATGATCCTGGTTCAATTCCCAGTCAGGGCACATGCGTGGGTTGCAGGCCAGTTCCCAGCAGAGGACACCTGAGAGGCAACCATACACTGATATTTCTCCCTCTTTCTCCTTCCCTTCCCCTCTGAACATAAATAAATAAAATCTTTGGGAAAAAAAAGAATTTCTTTCCCCTGTTCTTATTCTACATTATTTTTAGTCACTTAACAGAAATTTTTTAAAATATTGTATATTCTTGTTTATGTTATTTGTAATAGGAAAACATTCATTTGCCCTTCCAACCTTATTCTGAACTTTCATAAGTTCCATGTAGACTGAACGAGTTGCGGATTTGCTACTTCATTCTATTCCCACTGTACTCAGAGTAGGTCAGGCCCCCTTTATCTACCAGTTAGAATAATGCCATAGACTTCTTACATACGTTTGATTTCCCCCTTAATGTTCCGTATAGCAAAGGCATTCAGGGCTAGATAGTCAACAACTCTTATGAGTAAATCACTGTCCTTAAGTTACTGAAAGACATTGATGTCTTACTACTGTTTTCAGAGCCTCCACAGTGACTGCACAAACACTCCAGCACGCCCTCATCCCCACTCCTCCCAGTATTTGAAAAATATTTTTTATTTATTGAGGAACTTTCTTGACTGTTTTCCAGTGAATACTCTTTGGTGTATACATATGTACTTAAGTGACGTTACCCTTTAAACAATGAGGTAGGAGGAGTTAAATTAAAAATCCTGGAGACGGCATATAAGTCAAACCATCTATATTTGTGAGAGTAGCAAAGGAGGCTGGACATTTTTATCTTCTTTCTTCCTCGCATGAACCCAAAGAAAACGTCAGGGTCAGAAGAGGTGTTGGAAAGAAATATTTCCACAATGAGTAGTAAAAAATAAAAGCCTTGAGATAACACATACACAAAAATGAAAATGGTGAAGAAGAAAATGAAAAAGTACTGTTTGTTAATAGGCAAAGAAACCTCATGAAAGCATCATTACCATGGAACAAAATGAAAATTAACGTCAAATATGTCAGCATGAATTATAAACAAAAATACAGGTAAAAATAATGCAATATATAAAATATTGGCATACTCAAAATAGAACAAACATTTAAAGATATTGGCACTTTGGGACTGAGCTAATTTTATCTCCCAAAGTATTCCATTTTATCTTTTCCTCGCACTCAGTATTTTAAAGACATTTTTCCTCATTCTATACATATTGTCTTACCCAAATTCATATGTGTTTAATTAACTGTATATGTTGTTTATTGGATAGCAAAATTCTTCAGGGAAAAAACTTTTTTTTTTTTTGTTATTGTCATTCACACTTTTGGATTCTTAATGCTCAGGCACATGTAAGAATTTGGAAAAACATTTGCTAAATAAACAAGAGATTGTACATATGAATAAATTAAGAAAAATCTCAAGAGTAATAAGTAGTTTAATATTCTAGATTAACTATATGTCTCTGAAAAATGTATTCAAAAGAAAATAAAATGTGCAGTGTTACGGAGTGGAAAATTTATTACTTTTGTTTGCTCCTGAAGTTGAGTTATCTTTATAGACATAAAGATGATGTTGCTATCTTGATAGGCTGAAAGCAACACTGCCAGTGTTTATGTGAAAATCCTTAAAATATATCACAATAATAAACATATTATATTTTATTTATTAAAGTTGATGGAACTTGTAAATCTTCTAGGCAACATAAGCAGCTTGGTAAATAATTAAACTTCACTCATTTAGATTTTTATTTCAACTTCACCAAAAAGTAAATCAGCCACACATACTAGTTACTTTTGTGTAGAAAAGAAAAAAATGAATCAGCTTGCATATCAGTAATTTGTACACTATTATTAAAGACTCTTTTGATGCCAAAACAAAAAGTTAGTTTTATGTTGCATGATTGAGTCTGAGTAACTCACAAACAGTTAAGAAAAAAGACTCACCTTTGAGTGGAACTTAATCAACAAAAGAAATGAATGAGCAAAAGAGAACTAGAGACATGGAAATAAAGAACAAACTAACAGTGCCCAGAAAGGAGTTGGGAGGAGTTAATGGGGGAAAGGGGGGAGGGGTGAGCAAAGAAATGCAAATGGAGGGCTCATGGGCACAGACAATGGTGGGGGTTGACTGTGGGAGTGGGGGTGGGGTTGGAGTGAGCAATAGGGGGAAAATGTGGGACAACTGTAACTGAACAACAGTAAATAAAATAAAATAAAATAAATTTAAATTTACAAAACTCACCCCTCACAATCCCCCTCCCCTTGACATAAAAGAAGTCTGAATTCTGTGCTTTTTAAATGATGGATAACAGTTACCATTAGAGCACCCATCTTCTTAGCTGGAGACTTGTTGATCAAAAAGTCTTTCCTTTCCATGTGACAGGCACATGGGCTATGGTCAGGTAACATTTTAACACAGAGTGAAAAAGAAGGAAGAAGAGAAAGGAAGAAAACTACAATTCCTATTCAATGATTTGTTGATTCCTTTCATATGCCACAGTTAAAACCCAAGAGGAAAAATTTCCATGCCCACCACCTGAGATCTAGATCTATTATTCTGCCTAGCGGAAATGAGACATTGTTTTTCCCTCTGCATTTTTTGTATTATTATTATTATTATTTTCAGAGAGTTTGTGACACTGGAAATGTGACATTTGTGAATAGACAGTTGAATGCAAAGTACAATGTTTTAACTGGTGAAGTCACATATGTTCCAGCTAAGTTCTGAAGGAGAGCATTTCATAAGAATGAGGTTTTTAGGCACAGTCCACTCAAGTGCACACTGGAGCTTTTGCCATAAGTCAGTTATTAGCACCCTGCTGTATTTTTTTCCTCAGGAGGTTTTTGGTATTTTGTGATGCAATATTAGTTTCTCTCTTACCTGGGATTACCAGCAGTGATAGAAACAGAGCAACATTATAATAGCCCTCATGGCAACCAATTAGACTTGTCCAATTATGCATAACCTTAGTTAAATATTTAAGAATTGATATTACCACACATGTATACCTATGATAGCACATGTGTGCATGTACGGGTACATATACACAAATGCACACACTTACACTCACAGAACACATTTCCTAATGTGTGCTAAATGGTGTGTCCTATATCCACTGCCAAGCCTGTGGAATGAGAATCAAAATGTACTTGGTCATTCTAGACCCACAATATAACTTTTAACTAGTACATAATGACTTCCCTGCTTCTTGATTTCTATTTACTGAAATATAGCAACTGTCTGAAATATAGAACAGATTTTATTCATTGATATTTTAGTAATAACTAAATTATGTCGTTTATAAAGTCAGCTTCATGTTTAAGCTAAGGCAGGATTTGTTTTATATCAGGTATAACTGTTCCTGAATATGGCCTTGCTTCTTCCCTAACAGACACTATCTACATAAACAACAACAACAACTACATTCTCTGCTCTGGCAATTCATAAAACCCATAAGTTTTTCAACTCGACCATAGAGTCCTTCTCTCTCTTCTTATATTGGAATAGCTTGTCCTTATTTCTTTCAAAGTATGGCTATTAACATGAGAAAAAATTACTATAGAACCCACTCTGAGGACCATCTAATCCCAGGCACTCCAGGCTCTTGGCCAGGCGGGCATAGTGTTTCCAGTGGCCCAAGGCAGTCCTTCCAGAGAAAGCCCCAGGAGCAAGCTGTGCAGAGACACAGAGGAACAAATAGAAAGATCGAAGGGACTCCTTGAAGAATACTGACATGGTTTCTGACAGGTGGACACAAATTAAGCTTTTCTAAATGGACTTAAATCATGATTAATGGGAAAGTTAGACCACAATGAAAAAATATTTATCTGTCTCTCTCTGTGTATGTATGTATACACACATATGTGTACATGTGTATATATAGCTGTGTATGTGTGTATATGTATATACACAAAGAGACAGAGTGGGAGGTATAATTTGCATAGCAACATATTTACCCATTTTAAATGTACAATTCAATGACCTTTTTGGAAGTTTACTGAGTCGTGCAACATTCACCACAACCCCATGTTGGAACACTTTTATCCTTCCAGTAAAATCCTTCATGCCAATTTACAGTTAATCCTTATTTCTACTCTCAGCTCTAGACAACATCTAATCTTTCTTTCTTTATAAATGTGCCTTTTCTGGGCTTTTTAATAAATGGAATTATAAAATATTTGGTCTTTGGCCTTTTAAAAATACCAACATAATATGCTCAATTAATTTTATTTAGCATCAATTTTATGCCAGGAACTATAGATTAGGCTAATGGTAACCAATAAAAAACATACGGAATTATGATCTAGTGAGGAAAATGGACAGCAATCATACAAGAAATGTAAAATTTCAAATAGGTTTCATGATGCTCTGGAAACATGAATGGAAGTTGAGGAAAGGCTTCCCTGAGGAGGTAACATTTGACTGAGAATGAAGCATAGAAGTTAACTAGACAAACATCATCGCAGCTCAGATGGAAAGAACCGGAAACACCTAATATGTGGAACACAGTGCTTAAGAAAGTGTTGTTTTATTGGAGTTAGGGAAGAAAAGAAGAATGTTGTGGGGGGTGAGGTTGGAGAGAGAGGTAGGGGCCAGATTATGCCGAGACTTATGAAACTAGGTTAAAGATTTTGGTCTGTTTTAAGATGAACAGAAAAACATTGCCATGTTTTAAGTTGGGTGGTGGGAGGAAGGTGGGTGAAATGACAGGTCTTCTTTAGAAAGACCCACTCTCGACTCAGGGAACATTTTTAAAATGTTCTTATAATACATTCTCTAAGCAGGAGAAGAATCATATCTTATTTCATCGGCTTCAGATATCCACTTCATAACAAACAAAACTTATTTTAAATGATAGTGCACTAATGATAAAGCAATCCATTTATGGGTATTTCTGTACAATTCATAGTTCACTATATTTTTCCCATCATCACAATTCTGTAGGTGCACACACTATGTACATATGAATATTGTTCAACAACCACCAGTTCTGATTAAGTGGTGAGTCTCAATATCATTTCTCATTTAATAAATGTTAAATGTGTCTTTAGTCCACTATGTTGTGTAAACTATCCGAAGAACTATCTAATCTCTTTCTTCATATATTTTAATTGTCTCTTTTTACCACTAAAATGGGAACTCAAAAAGGCTTGACTCCTCTGATTAATCTAAAATGTGTTTATATGAAAAAAATATTAAAATATCTAAGGCAATTTTCTAGATCATTCAAGCAAAAAGCTCACTTTGTTGGGCTGAATGATTGTGGCATATTGTTTACACAGATTCAACTTACCAGATGCTGTCTTACCAACACTTGCCTATATTCTTGAGTAGAGAGATACTGGATGATTTACTGAAGACATGCAAGGTGAAAAAAAATGTAATACTAAAAATTGTGAAAATGCATGTTCACTAAATAAGAGAGATATATCTGTTGGATGACAAAAGGGATCATGAAACTCTCAGGCTTCTAATAATCTTTATATAAACTTAAGAAAAATAACATAAATTAGGTAGTAGTACCAAAACTTAAACGGAGATGTTTAAACTTTTGGTCTTAAAAAATATCCACCTGCTTAAGTGAACACACACATGCACCAAGTTTTAAGAAGCTCTACACAAATGACCCTTTGGAACATATGTAACTTAATGTTTTACTAAAAGCTACTGGACATATTTCATTTCTTGGAAGTGTTCTAAACATTGAGAAAAATCAACATTAATAGTGTGTACTTGGCTTCCATATTGTTTAGAAACCCAGGATAAAGAAATTAAAAAAGGAAACCCACATATTTTCGGCACATAAATTACAATAATTTTTGTTCTCAGAATCTATGATGCAGGCACGCTATTGCCACTAGTTTACAGAAAACTGAGAATGAGAGAAAGCACTTACCTAAAACCACAGAGGCCTTAAGGTGATGGATCTAAAAACTAAATTCCAGTTCTCTGATTCTACAGTTTCCATAAATCATTGTTTCTTCTGTCTGTAAAATACAATCCACAGTTCTGTAGTAGTTTTACCTTAAGTGTATTTCCCTCCTTAAAATGGCATACGAACTTCACTTATATGGATGGATATTTTTATCTTATAAAAACCAGGGTGCAAAGAATTGAATATTCCAGTTGTTTAGAGAAATATTTTTCTTTACTTTATAAAGAATACAAACTCATGGAAGTAATTATAATACAGATAGATATGGGCATCAAATAAATATTTTTTTTCATTTTAATGACTAAAAACTTGCAGGTAATGAAGTAAAGGGGACCAACTCATTTTGTGATATAAATCATTACAGGTAATGATGGATAAAACTCAGGTGTCTGGACCTTTGGCCTGTTGTACTGTGTCATTCTTTATATGGGGGAACTGAGAATGTTTCCCCAACTACTAGGATTACACTCCAAGCCTGGGTCTGTGTAATGACAAAACAGTACATCTTCTCCATCAAATGTGCATTGGGGGCCTGGCTGGTGTGGCTCAGATGTTGGGCATCATGGGTTTGATTCCTGGGCAGGGCACATGCCTGGGTTGTGGGCCAGGTCCCCACTTAGGGTTGCGGGAGAAGCGACCAATTCATGTCTCTCTCCCTCTCTCTCACTCCCTTCCCCACTCTCTACAAATAAATAAATATTCTTTAAATGTGCATTTGGCTCTATTTAAAAAAGGAAACAACATAGGACTGATTACGTGGATTGCTGAAATGAATAGCTTGAAATATTGTTTTGTTTTGTTTTTTGTTACATTATACAGAGGTCTACATAATTTCTACTTTCTCTTTCAGGTGATTATGTGATTCTACAATAGAGCCAGGCGGTTTCTGGAAAGTTAATGAACAAAAGAGGTCATCAGTATATTATGTGAATATATTGTGTGTTAACTTAACTCTAGAAAGCAGTTACCACTCTGGGGATGAACGGGGCTATGGGAGAAGAAGAGGGAGTAGGGGAGGCTTTTGTAAAGGGATATCAGGATTTTTCTAGGTATTTTTCAAAGTACACATGTCACCTTTCCCAACCTTCACTGGGCTTAATCCCCACTCCCCCCACTCACATGAAAACACATCCCAAATTTTACTGTTATTATTACCAGCAGAATGTATTACGTGTGTTCTGGATTTTGAAAGTGTGAGGAGGAACGAAAATCAATAAGGTAGATAGAAATAAGGGCAGGAAGTGGAGGGCAGGGCAAGATTACCAGAACATGGAGAATTCTGCCTTTATGTATATGAATGGAAGCAAGTTACTTGCACATCTTGCCTTTATTATTCCTACGTAAAGGATGAAGACTTGGAACTTAAGGAATTGTAATGACCATTCCACTTCCACTGTCTTCTATTACTATGTCCTCTAGAATTGGTCCAAGACTTGGAAATTGGTGATTTTAGTACAATTCAATGGGCTTCAGTTAGAAATAGATAGCTGTATTCAAACTATACTTTTGTTTTATATTAAAAAAATTTCAGCCAGGATCTAGCCTCTGCAGGTCTCAGAGTCCCGGAAGGATGGACGGCTCAGGCGATGGATGAAGAGTTAGACACCCAGTTGGATGCCGGAGAACAGCCAGCCTCTGTGGGACTGACTAAACTCACAGAGTTTGATTTAAGCTTTATTTTTATAGAGATTGTTACATGACATTAAAGAAGCAGGTGCATGGTATGAAGTTATGTTAAACAAAGGATATTTTGACCAGTGGGGTCATTAATCAGACAATTAGAGCCAGCTGTATGAATAGAGCTGTTGATGTCCTGCTTTTCTTATCTAATTCTATTCCTGTCCAAGGTGGAGGAGGGGCTGTTACTCTAACAACTTTTAGATATTCAAGGGCTACCTCAAGGGGGACTTTGTTCTCTAGCCAAGAAATTATTTTGTACAACTTCGTTGGAACTCTGCCGATCATTGGACCTGAAATGCAGGTGTCTAAAAATCCCACCACCTACTAATCACAAAAACAAACATGCAAGGAGAGATAGGAAATCCAGCCACAGTCGTCTCTGCTGTGCAGATGCATCTCATCCGTCCCGGCGGTGTCAGGGGACAGCTGCTGGTTGGCTTCCGACATTTTTGGAGATGATCTCAATCTGTCCCTTACTTGCTTCTACCTTCTAATTAGAAAGCATCTTTTTCTCCCTCTAATTAGAGAGCATTGTCCTTTAAATAATAGTTTACACTTCATTTTTCATTGTCATGTCAATCATATTCTAGGTGTCATTGTCAGATGTTTTTCACATATTTAACTATATGCTTTTGAAGGTTTTAGTCTTTTTACTTTGCTGCCTAGGATTACTACTTATTATTTCCCTCCCGAAGTTAACTTCATTTTTGTTTGTTGACATTCAGTGATTTTTTTATTTTCCTCCTAAGCAGCATTCATTTTTAAGCAGTACCATTCTAAAGGCATTTGATATATGTTATGGGCAGAAATTCAGCTTTGAAAAAAATAATAGAGTAATTCCAACTAATCCAAACAGTGTTAGGAGCGTTACAGAACAGACGTCCAAGGGGGGCAATATTTGGTCCACCCAGGGATGCCAAAAACTGTTACAGAACAACAGGGCTCCCCCAAGGACAGTTTACTAATATTGTCTGGATCACCTACTGGGCTTGTATGTCCACCGCCAGAGGAAAGATGTCTCTCAATGCCAGAGACTTGTGAAAAGGAAAGGAAAGCTTTATTTAAAGCTATAGAGACTTAAAGTAGTAACCCAATGTCCCCATTAATATATCAAAGTCCTTTAGGATACCCACAGACGCCCACAGTGCTTCCTCCCCCCTGCCCTAATTCAGGGTACTGTAACTCTGGAAAAGAAGCACACGTCCGTGTTTCAGGCGGCCGGCACCATCAGCTGTGTCGCCATCCAGGCAGAATCTCTAATTAATCCAAAGTCATGTGGCACCTTCTCACGGTCCACTGGCAAAGAGTTCTTTCACCCTTCTTCCAGGCAAAGTCTCTTCTTTCCTTCACCAGAGCTGCAGAGAGGGTAGGATCGCCACGCTGGCAAAACTGCACTGCCACAGCCGCGTGGTTGCCTCTCCTTCACATGGCTGCAGAGGTCCCCACTCTGGCCGAAAGTGCATGGTTCTCTCCTTCACATGGCTGCAGGGGTCTCCATTCTGGCAAGGCCATGTGGCTCTCCCCTTCACCTGGCCAAGAGGGGGTCCTCACTCTGCCAAAACCGTGTGGCTCTCCCTTCTTCTTACATGGCTGCCGTGTCTGGGTTTAAATCCCTGTACCAGTCCTCCTTTACAGCCCCATTTCTGACTCCTCCTACAATCGGCTACACTTGCCAACATCCCTGTATTATTCCAAGTTTTCTGGGTTGCCATCATGAGTATGGGCAGGTGTGGCCCCATGTCATGGAGCCAATCATTTCCAAGCTCTCATGCAGGCACTGTGACTCAGGGGACCTGCCCCCAGTTATGTCTTGGGTGGAAGTCACTTCCATCCCCCTGGCTCAGAGCATGGACACAGCTATTTAACATATGTATGCAGCCAGCTAAAGGTTATAGATATGTTAAATGACCATGACAGAGGTTAACTGTGAAACTATTGCTATGCAAAACAGCTCTCAATGGCCCTGCTCCATTTGTCCCTTTCCCAACTAATACCTGTGGAGGGGGGTGCTAAGGGGTGAGGACATCTTATATGTCTTTCCAATATTTCCTGGACACCCTGAGTTCTGGACCCCATTCCAAATCCCTTTCTGGGGCCCCCCTCTTGGCTTTGCCCTGTTACAGGAGGAGTACTTTTATGGCATGTGCAGTGGTCAGCACAGTAATAAAAGTACTTTATTCTGGCAGTGTCAAAACATTCACAACTTTGGCAACAGTTTTATTATTCATTTAAAATTAACACTCCATTCACTAATTCAAACTAATGAGTAAGAACTTTAAAATCGTGATGAAGTAAAATTCCTTCCTTCTAAGGAAGGAATGCAGCAGAGCCCCTGGATTAAGATTTCAAACGGATGTATCAGCGTGGCTTACTGTGGGATAAAGTACAATGGGCAAGCGCTGCACCATGGAAACGGACTGAGTCCTGACAGCCACGGCTGCTTTGAAAGAGGAAACAATTTACTGGAAGGTGAGCACATGCTGAGCAAAAGAACCTGCCTACAGACAGTTCATGAGGCTCAAAAAAGTAGCTGCAATTGAGCATAGAAAAAAGATTTAAACTGATTTTGGTCATTTCATATTCAGGGCACATTCACCCTTCAAACTTTCCCTGAAACATAATGCATCAGACCCTGCAGATTCCAATCAAGTTTCCTTTGGTGGTTCTCTTTGAACCCAGGGCAGTGGGAGGAGCCAAGGTCCCAGCCTTGTCTTAGGAGCTCATCCTTGGAACACCGGGGAAGCAATGAGATAATAAAATAATAAGGAACATGTATAAAGGACTCATTGACAAGGACAATGGGTGGGATTGAATGTGGGAAAGGGGAGGGGGGTTGGGCAGGCAGGGAAGAGCAAGGGGGGAAACATGGGGACCACCATCACTGAACAACAATAGAATTAATTTTAAAAAAGACTTAGACTTTATTTAAGAAAACATTGGTTGTATACAGAGTAATGGGCCTGTAATTTGTTAAACTCCTACTGTGGCTCGGTTGCACAGAGTAACTATGAGGTCTTCATTTTGTGAATAACTAATGTAGTCTTTTTAAGTGTCCATAAATAAAATTGGAATATAGTCATACAAAAAAAAACAGAATCTCTGAGAGATTGTATTCTATTTGTCATCCCCAAAGAGGACTCCATACTGAAACATCTCTAACAATGACCCTGCAGGCTCCACTTGATATTTTCTGTCAAAGAGGGATACTTACCTGATTATTGAAAAGCATGTAATATTAATCAAGGTGTTTTCCTTATTTTTCCCCAAATATGTGTGCCAAGTCAGCCTGTTGGTTGTGTTTCTATTGTCTAGGGAAAACCACAAGCTTTTTAGTACTATATATAAACAGTTGAAGAATATAGACACGACCCTCTTCACTCTTTTGAGTTATATGTTAATTTTATTCCTACTTCCTCTCATAAAGACTCATTCAGATCCCTTAACAGGAAAGTCAATTTATGTGCTGTCATGTGAGAATCAGATTCCCAGATAAATAATGAGGCAATAATCCAAAGAGAAAGAACAAAATCCTCACTGATCTCTCTTCATCTCACCGACTGGCAGTCTGGGACATGGTTGTGTTACTACATGCTGCTATCTTTTAAACATACATTTGCTCATTGCAAAAACAGATTATTGATTGGGCTGCTTTTATTGACATTCAGATGTTGCTCAAGTTTCCTTCATGTTTTTACCACACTGAGAAGTGTATAAAGTAAATAAATACATCCATAAAGCTCAACACAACTAATTTGGGAAGCTTACTTTCAAATTTATCCTCATTTAAAATATCTCTTAAGGTAATAATTACATAGATTAATGAATATACAGGGTGGACAAAAGCAAGTTCAAGTTGTGAGAATGGGAAACACAGTTATCCTTGCATTATTATGTATTACTTATTGTATTATTTTTCATATAAATGACCATAAACCTACTTTTCCCCCACCCTGTATATGATAATTTTGATGTGTACTCCTCTAATGTTTTTCATTTATAAAGGAAATGTTGATTTTAGTAGATCTAAAGAGTTAATTAAATCAATGTATTTTATTGTTATCTAAATTTCTATGAAAACAGACGGGTACATTTTGTTCCTATCAAAATACTTTATTCTTTTCATAATTACAAATCTTATCTTAAGAACAAAATGTAACAACCAAGCTGAATTGGGTTTATATACAAGCACTACCACTTTCTAATTACTAACCTTGGAAATTTTATTTCAGCTTTCCTGCCTTAGATTTCTCCTGTGTAAAATGGTTATGATAATGAAACATACCTCGCTGTGTTTGGGGGAAATTTCAACATAAAACACTTAGCTTAGTATGATGTCAGCCGAAAGCTGTTGTCGTCAATTCAACACCAGCAGGGATTCCCAAAGGGGGGTGTGGTGAAGAAGGAAACTATTAAGTGCGAACAGGTCAATTTTGACACAGCGTGGCTGTGAAAACAACACTGCTATTATGAGGCCATGCAGAAACATCAGTTTCTGGTTAGGCAGCTCTTGCTCTGTGCTTTGCTAGTCTGCTCTGCTGCTCTGGTGATACTTTGGTCTTCCAGCTCAGCTGGGGAAATGCAGTCTTTGGTCTTTGCTGGAAAGGGAAAGTCACACCACAGGGGCCAGAAGGACGCTGACTCATAAAGACATTAAGTCCTTGCCCCTGGTCCGTGATTGGTCAGTTTTCATTCAAAGGAGAACTCCAGTCTTCACTGTCGGATGGCCTGATAGGCACTGTCTTGACTGGTGAGAATGGAGCTGCTCTGATTGGGCAGTGAAGAAGCTGATGGGGATCTATCTGTGCAACTCCGATTGGATGGGGAAAGTCTCAGTCCTAGTGGTGGAAATATGATTCCTGGAACTCATTATAACCAGACTTGGCTCAGGTGGTGAACACAGAGTGCAGGCAAGCACTTCTGTGCAGGAGGCAGGCAGTTCTGTGTAGGCTTCTCCCCAAAGTGTAGTTCGCATGAAAGGCCCCTATTTAGAAATGGTTGCTAGGCTGTGTTTTAAACTTGAACCCAGGTAACCACCAGGAGCACTTCTTAGTAAGTATATTCTTTCTCAGGATACACAGTGGTAAACAGCTTAATTTAGTATGTTCTAAATATGTGGAGAGTTGATAATGTGAAAATGATGATGAATCTAAAGGTAATAATTATGATTATGATAATCATAGTATGTCTAACTGATACAAGGTCAAGAATGAAACTAAACAAAGAAAAAACTGGAATCATTTTCTTTAGCAGGTTGTGACAGATGGAGAGAACAGAGAGGGAGAGAGAGGGTCAAAATGATTACATGAATCATATTTATTTTTCATTCCAGGAAGAGTGCAAAATTACTGACTTAGATGACAAATGTGTGGGGTCAGGGAAAGTGTGACAGGGACAACTTAAACACAGTGAAGTAACTACATGCATTCACCAACTATGACATCAGAGGAAATAAAAGGGGACAAAATCACATCTCTACCCAAACAAAAAACAAACATGAAACAAAAATAAACAAAAGCAAGAAATAGCAATGGATAAGAGATCAAACATTTATTGTAGAAAGTGGAGGAACAGTGACAATCTTTGCAAATGAAATCATTTTAGCTGCCTCGAACTAGGTGGGCAGTTGCTTACTCAGTAGGATCTTGGGTACCAAACTTTGCAGAATGTAGCACTGAAATGACAGCAGAGATATTGTTTAAAATCTCATGCATAAGCATGATGGATCTAAGTTTCCCTCACCAGTCTACTGAGGCTGATTGCTATGGAGAAGGGAGTTTTAACCTCTTGTGAGGAGAAGCCTTACTAGACTCAACATGGAGGTGTGAGAGTGATAAACGGCTGGGACTAAAAGGGTAAAATTAATTACCTGTGCATAATGAAGACACTGAATCTTCAAAAAATAACAATAAAACATAGTAAAAGATACACAGAAAATAAGCAAATAGTTAAGCGATTTTGCATTGTTCTTATTCGTGCTGCTACTTGGATTATAGTTTTTTAAAAAATATCATTGGAGTTATTTTTCTTCTTCCTAACTAAAATTGTGTCAAGAAAAAAGCACAACTCATTTTAAGAGCTAAAGCTAAGCCATGTCTGAGTTAATACGATATTTTATAAGAATCACAGTGAACAACTTTGTCCCTTGGGACCTAATTTGTTTTGCAAGGTGAAAGCGAATGTGCACAAGGCAAAACTCAGTTTCTCCCTGTGGCTCCTTGGCTATATAATTAAGCTGTCGGTAACTTCAGTGATGTTCCCTTTAAATGGCACAAACTGTTTGGGTTCAACCACCTTAAACTAAAGTGTTAATTTTTTTACACTTAACAAAAAGTTTTAAAAAATGTTCTTTCAACATTTTCTCTACTTGTCAAAAAAACTATTCTAGGTATATAGATTTCCATAATAAAATAGCATTTAGTAATTTCCATTACTGCATTCCATAAAGCAAATGGATACGCATATATGTTGTAGAAGCCAGACTGACCACACAGCATGTGGGGCCCGGTGAAAAATGAAAACGTGAATCTCTTTGTTCAAAAAGGCAATTAGCAAGTCTTTAATCAAGCAGAGTCCCCTCTGAGTACAGGGCTTTGTGAAACCATGGAGGCGCCATGCCCAGGAAGCCGGTGGTGCTTGAGGAAACATTTGCTCTTCTTTAGGAATTCCTTCATTGCTTTCTACAGTATATCAACTGGAAAATATTTTAAGTTTTTCTCTTAAGGATTAATTTCTTCTGGTTGTCAAATTACCTGATAAGGACACTGGTGTATGGGGTAAGTCCATTTCTTAAGAATGTTTGAAAGCCTAAAATTACTGATTGCTCCTACTCAAGGGTAATTCTTAAATTATTTACAGTAGTTTGTAACTATGACCCCACCACAGCTCAAAAAAATTGACCATAGACTACCTCATTTACTAAATAAAACTAGCGTGCTAAAAATGTGGTAAATATATAAATGCAAAATAAACTTCTAGGCCCATGGAAAAATTGATGGTGAAGGAGAAAGAAAATGAGAATTTCCTCAGTAGTTTATTTTTCCTATTGTGGATTATTTTGTTTTCTCCTGGTTCAGTTAATGAGCTGGCTTAGTGTTGATGCTGCAATTATTTTAGTTTTAATGCATTATTCAAAGTAACTACATGCCAACTGAATATTCAAAGCATATATTAAAGTGTTCAATATGAGAAGGCTTTATTATTTTAAAATGAAAATTTCATTGATCATTAGATTAAAATGTTATTATAAAATCATCTATTTAGAATTACTTAGAGTTTTTCATAATTCTAAAAATAATTTGATAATAAATTTGCTTATCATTGGAATTACTTATCCTTTCATATGTTTGTAGATAATCAATTTAAATTTGAGTAATTCTATTAAATCTAAATTTTTCAGCATTTCCCTTAGTATTTTAAAATATCCTGGTGATTTATGGCCTTAAGATGTACCTGATTTAAGCTAAAAGGTATTTATGGAGAGAGGAAAAATAGTTGCATCAACACAAGAGATATTTTAATAGGACTAACAACAATAAAATATGAAATAAGAGCATAATAAAAATATCACAATTTATTTCTTCTCATAAATTAAGTAAAGCAGTAGGGCTTTCAGATTTCAGAAAACGGTTTTGCACCACAGAGCTTTTAGAGACCAGGTTTTGTCAGCTCACTGTTCTACTGACTACAGCATGTTGCCTTCACCTTTGCTCTCCAAGATGACAGCCGCTACATTCTGGGAAGCAGGAGCAAGGTAGTGATGGAGGAAAAAAAGACATTTGACAACATCTTTAAAAGAAGTTTTTTGAGAGCTGCCACGGGATCTCTCCATTTGCATTTAATGGGTCAGAAGGTATTCGCAGGCCGTGTCAATTTCGGTGGAAATTGTGTCGCTTGGAAACGGGGCCTTTATTCTAGGGAGTCAGGCACTTGCCAAAGCATTTATTATTATGACAAAAAGGTTTAATGGATATTGGGAACAACTTTTATTTTTTAGGTACAGGAATATCTCAGAGCTATTCTAACGCAGTAGGGTATCAAAATTCAGAGGAGAATTTGGCAAAGGCTTACGCAAAAGGATTTTAAAGAAATCCAAAGGTCGAAAGGATAGTTATTAGAAAGAACTAATGTGTTTTTAACAGGATGTACTTAATTTGGATAATATTAACCCAGACCTGATACAGGTATTAATAAAAGCTTGGTATAGACTAATATACCCTTGAGGAGGATCAATCTATTAAAAAATAATTAACCAGTTATCCCTTTGATACCACATTTGGTATTGGTGGGATTAAGCTTCGACAACATGACCCAGGCAGTAGACGAGTTTAGGAAAGGACACCAGAGACCATGGAGTGGGTTGAGCCAAGCAGAGAAACTAGTGTAACAGGGTGCAGCCAAGAGGCAGGCCCCAAAAGGGATTTGGAATGGGGTCCAGAACTCAAAGTGTCCAGGAAATATTAAGATGTCCTCACCCCTTCCCCGGCACAGGAGTGAGCTGGGGAAGGGACAAATGGAGCAGGGCCACTGAAAGCTGTTTTGTACAGCCACAGCCTTGCAGCTAATCCACAGCATGGTCATTTAACATATCTATACCCTTTGGCTGGTCACTTGGGTATGTTAAATAACTGTGGCCATGCTTGGAGCCAGGAGGGTGGAAATCACTTCCCCCCAGGATGTAACTGGGAGGCAGGTCCCCCGAGTTACAGCGCCTACATGAGAGCTTGGAGAGGATTGGCTCCATGACATGGGGCCATACTTGCCTAGACTCATGATGGCAGCCCAGTAAACTTGGAATAATACAGGAATGCTGGCAGACGTAACTGATTGTAGGAGGAGTTGGAAATGGGGGTACAGAGGAAGATTGGTGTAAGGGTTTAAACCCAGACACGGCAGCCATTGAGGGAGAGCCATGCGTTTTTGGCAGGGTGCAGACCCCCTCGCAGCTTTGGTGAAGAAAGGAGCAAACCACGAGGTTTAGCCAGAGTGGGGACCCCCGCAGCCATGTAAGAAGAAAAAGAGAGTGCCATGCGACTTTGTCAAAGTGAGGACCCCCTCTTGGCTCTGGTGTAAGAAAAGAGATCCACGTGGTTTGGCCAGAGTGCAGACCCCTTCAGCTCTGGTAGAAGAGGACTACGCATTTCTGGGTTCTCCCATTGGCCACGTGGCCTGGGAAGCAGGAGAGACTTTGACCGAAAAAATGGTTACAAAGAACTCTTGCCGGTGGACCATGAGAAGGTGCCACATGGCTTTGGGATTAATTAGAGATCCTGCTAGGACGATGACACAGCTGATGGTGCCAGCGGCCTGGAAACAAGGACATGGTTATGGTACCCTAGATTAAGGCAGGGGGAGAAGCAAGCACTCTGGTCATCTGTGGGTAATCAAAAGGACTTTGATATTTTAATGGGGACATTGGGTCACTACTTTAAATCTGTATAACTTTAAATAAACCTTTCTTTTTCACAAATCTCTGGCACTGAGAGACATCTTTCCTCTGGTGGTAGACATAATGAACCTGGGGGTTCTTTTGGTATTAGTATACTGTCCTTGGCCCCTTCTGTTCTGTAACAGTGTTTGGTGTCCCTGGGTGGGCCAAATATTGCTCCCCCTTGGACCTCTGTTTTGTAACACTAGAACTAAAGCAGAACTACCAGGCTCATCTGATACTATTGGCAACATGGAAGATTGTGCCCCTGTGGAACTGAAATGTATCATCCAAAACCTGAATATATACTCATCCTGAAGTCACTATTACTTTATTACTATTTTCTAGGATTGAATATTAACCACAAATAAATACACATATACATACATTTTGAGCTAGAAGATTAATAAGAAAAAAATGATGAAAAGTCAGTTTCTATTTGCTTCCACAGTGGTTGGAATATAGAAATTAATACAAAAGTTTCAACCTATTACTGATTGCATTATTTGGGAAGTAGCTGATTTATGAAAGTGGATCTCATTACATTACCTCATAGTGTTCTACTTCGTTACTGTGACCCAGCAGCCAGCTATTAAACTAAATGTTCAGAGAAGGGTTAGTGTGGAAATGAACAATAATGTAGTCTGGAATGTTTAATCCTCACCTTACTTGACTTTCCTGTGATGTCTCCTTGCCAAAGCCCTGTGAAACTAAGAAACTCCTCCGTCATGTAACCTTTCTGCTCTTGGTTCCTCTAATACTGTCAACTTTTAATGTATTTTTTATATAAACATCATATTTCTTGCACATGAAACTTAAACTCAATATTTTGTTGAACTCTGTATTTTTTTCTGCTCACCAAGGATTTTAGTCCAGAAACCTGGGGCTCATCCTTAGCTCATGCTTCCCCTTCACTTCTCATACTGAATTAGACTCCAAATCATGTTGAATGTACCACTGTACTGTTGCTTACTTAGTTGTGTTTTTTTCTCTTCTCATTACCTCAACATGATCTACTAGTTCTTTGTTCATATTAGTATAAAAGTCATAGAACTGATGACTGTTAGGGACTGGTTTGTTTTGGCCTGGCAAATGTGACTCAGCTCTGTATGGAAAACCTACAGATTCGAAGTGGTGGGCAGGAGCCAGACCTTCAAAACGAGTTTTCCCGTGGGAATCAGGCCTAGAAAATGCATACAGATTGTTATGTCTTGCTCTTGCTAAAACTCCATCACCCTGGTCTAGAACAACAAATGTGTATTGTCTATCTTCAAGGTAATTTCCAAAGCTTGTATGAGTTCTCCCAAGGGCAGAGCTAATGAGCTCATCACCATTCCCTTCTGCATGTTATTTTCATTTCCTTGATTGTACCTAAAATGTAGACAATAATATTCTATGTAATGGATAATAAATCTTTCTATGATGTAAGACCCCAGGAAAACAATAAAAACCTGTCTAGGCAAGGGTCAGGGCACTCCCCTCTTGAGGGAGTGGCCAAGGCACCATAGGCACTCTCCCCCTGAGACAGTAGCTGTGCCTGTGCCCTTTTACTTCACTGGATTGTTGTTGCCTGTGCATTCATTCTCACCATCAGCCACAACAGGCAGACTCTGCTGGTCATGGTTCACCACATCTGGTGCCCAGGAACAGGGACACAAAGGCTGTCAGCCAAAGATATCTTTACTTCTTTTCGAAGTTCTACTTCCCCCACTTCATTCTACTCCCCTACTTCATTGATCCTTTTTATTGTGCCAAGAGAGGTCTTTGTAAATGGTAAACTTGATTTTGCTCCTTCCTTTAGGTCCTTCACTACTCATAATTTCTTCTAGGATCAATTTCCCAAGACTTTGCCTAAACTACCAAGAGTATCAATGGTTAGATCTTACAATATCGGCAAGTCATCATCATCAAAAACTAGGTTTAATCATAAAGAATTAGAGTGGCTGACATTAAAGGAATCAAAGGCATCTAAGAAAGTCTAGATAAGGGAAAAGTTACTTGGGACTTCAGACATGAGATTATGCGTATATTAGTCAGTAATCATGTTTGTAACAGAGAGAAATTTGTCAAAGTGTGGTAAGAATTATGGATCAGTAACTATGGATCAGAACATTCATTGGGGTTCTTTCTTGCCTTGGTAAGCCGCCTGGGACTTGTTTGGTGGTGGAGTCCATGGATTCAATGCACCTGGAATATGTGGTGAAGAGAGCACAGGATTAGATGATCAGAGAGGCAATGCACACGTAGTAACTCTGGCATCTTATTATAAAATAGTTGTATCATCTCTCAGCAAAAATTATGTAAGTGTAACTTTATTGAAATTTTATATATGTGAATTTTTAGTGGGAGAAAATAAAATAAATAACCTGTAAAAAAGACAGAAGAGGGGGACAGAAACACTGTGTGGTCATTTGTCAAACTAAAGTTTCTAGAAAGATAAAAATTAAGAAAGTTAATGTTAGAAGATGAAAAAGTGGAACAAAGTTTTATTTATTAAAAATTATTTTAAAACAATATGCTCAGATAGTTAACACTAAGCTCTGGATTATTTTTTATGACCAATCTATCATCTTCTGTTGCCACTGGGTCAATTTCTAATAACCCAACATATCACATAAATAATGTTTCCTGGTTAATTCAACCAGAAAGTCAGAGAAAAGATTTACACCCATATCTGCCTTCCCTCAAATCAGTTTCTCTGCTGTTTCAAATATATCTGCTCTCTCCAATGACCTTCAGAGAGTTACAGAATTGAGAATCAGCTACTCTCAGCACTCCGCTTTAACGTATATAAAATACTACATTTCCATGTTCAAGGCTTACCCAAAGTCAAAGATCTGAAATGTAATAGTTACAGAATTAGAAAACATGAAGGACTCTGTATTTTTCCTCCTTTTACCCTGTATTATTTCTTTATACGGAGCTTTATAGCGATAATAATTTGAACAGCTCCAAGTGGTGATGCTTCACATTTTGTAAGTGCAGTCATTCCATTCCCAAGCACTTTGAACTTCTGTGCAGCTTGTTGCTTTGTAGATGTGTCTTCCACCAGCAACATCACTGTGTGTAAACCTTTGTCTACTCTCATGAGGCCTCTTCTACCCTAACACACGCACATAAGAATCACAAATTACTCTTCTCTGAGCTCTGAGGGGCATAGCTGACTATATTTTATCTGATAAAAATAAAACAATGTCATATGTTAAGTGCAAATAAACTATTATTATACCTTATAAATGTGGATTTGCATATCACAAAGTCTATGAAGATAATGACATTAAAACAAAAGGTACCAAAGGAGAAGAACTCGGTACTTTCTACGTCACTCCATAATAAGAAAAACCTTCCAAAAGGCAGATATTCTCTCACTCTAAAAATAAGTCAAAATAAATAAAAATCAGCATACTGAATAAACTTGAAGAAAAAGTAGCTTTGTCAAAGTTCTTTTGTCTCCCCTTTTCATCACTTTCTCCTCAGTTTAATTCCATACTCGTCCTACTTTTCTCCCCAGTTTCATTTTTTTCTGAATCATCGCCCAGACTTTTGTTATCTCTTAATTTATTAATTTATTCAAGCATTGACAGTTCTGAGACTTCCCGGGCTCAGTAATCTGCAGATCACTCAACAGCATGTAAATGTCCTCTCAGCAATGACCTTGTCATTCCCAGAAAAACATACTCTTCTCCTGGACCATCAGGTCACTGTCCATGTCAAAGAACAATTCTATATCTTGAAGGAAACTTGATTATTTTAAAGATTACATAATCTTTCTGGGTTACATTTTATAAATGCTCTTGCATAATATATTAAGATATAAAAATAAACATTGAACAAGAATTTGAGAAATCAGCAAGTGGTAGTAAGCAATTCTTTATTCTTTTTCGGAGAGATAAGATCTACTGCTTAAATTATTTTTTTCTGAAATATGTTGCTTTTAGTGAAGTAATCAGTAGAAATGCTCAAGATGCAAATGAAGTTGCAAACAGTGTAAGTTCAGGCCTTATGATTGGATACTTCAATTATGATCCCAAATTTATGTCCCTTTGCTCATATTATTCTTTCAGATTGAAAGGTCTTTTATATTTCTTATGAATTCTTTAGCTATATACTAATTTATTTATCTAACTTGCATTTTCATAAAACGTTTAAAGTAAACATTACTTCTCTTGCACAGTCACTTTTAAAATGATTAACACTAGTACTCTGGCCTGGTGGCTCAGTTAGTTGGAGCGTTATTCCACGCACCAAAAGTTCTCAGGTTGAATCTGTAGTAGGGCACATACCTAGAACACAGGTGTGACCCCCCATCACGGTTTATAACTAGGTTGCATAGGGGATGCAGAAGATAAATGTTTCTCTCTCTCTCAAATCTGTGGACATATACTTGGGTGAGGATTAAAAACTTATAAACATTAACTTTGAAGTATTTAGCACATAGAAAACACTCAATAAATGATAATCTTATTACTATTTTGTTTTCCCATTTGTCAATTATCTTCCTATTTCTATAATAATTATTCAGCCCTTTAGATTCTCTTGCTTGTGTGTGTGTATTAGCCCAGGTGCACTTGAAGCAGAGCAGAAGAGAATGGTTGATGTGCTGATCATGGGGAGATTCAAGCCCAGAGTGATGACAGTGAGGAGAGAGGGGTAACAAAGCAACAGAAGATGTGGTGCAGTGCAGGGCTCTTCCTTATTGTTCTGGTGACCATTTCGCATGTACCAGGGATGAGGTGCAGCAACTGGAGAACACGCAGAACTTAAGATGGATTGAAAGAAACACTACAGGAAGTTGTCCTCTATGGTGAGGAGGACTGAGGTGTCTGGATCTTTCCCGCCTGTTTTTCTCATTCATGTAAGTACCTTACATGGGTAGATGGCACCTCCCATCACTGGGTAGAGTCACCTGACTTCAGTGGACACTCTAAAAGCCACGTCTTACACCCCTGTGTTGTGTGGTTTGTATAAATCTGAAAGAGGAGGGTCAACTTGGAGAACGTGGAAACCTACAGAGCCAGAAAAATGGGAAGTGGCTGAAATGTGAGAAAGCACACCAGGTTTACCTGGTGATGCAGTATTTCTCCTGTGATGTGAGGCAATACTTGAGGATAACATTTTGTTCTATTCTCTACATCTGGTAGTTGGTCTAGTACCTGGCACTAACTATCTGCTTGTAAGATAAATAGATAAGAGAATTGAAGAATATATACGGGAGCAATATCATGGTACCAAAATAGTCCATTATTTAATTTTTTGGAAGAGGTAGTAAAATAATTACTCAGCAATGATATGTACAGCATCCGTTGATTGAGATGATTGTTAGTTCAAATTATTATTTTGACAATCCATTGCAATGAGTAAACCACTCATTTGCTATAGTGACTATCAAAACCAAAGAGAAGAATCAAAACAGGGTAATCTAGTGTGATATTGCACTTAGCAGATCTATCGCACTCTGCATTTGCAAAAATGATTGTCTCTCTTCTCTTTTCATGTCTTTGTCTGCTTTGTGCTTTTTTCTTTTATATTCACTGTTGTCATGTTTTCATCATAAAAATATGAAAAAAGGTCAAAATACTACATAAAAACACCCATTTCCAGCCCTGGATGTATTTCCTTCACTGTTCTCATGGTTATAATTTTTTGTTTGTTTCTTTGTGTGTGCTTATGTGTGCACGTGTATGTCTGTGCCAAAAACCACTAGGGAAATAATTACAATAACTTAAGGAAGAAAACGGCCTAAATGTTATTCCTACTAATTATTTTAGGAAAAATGCTTGTAATTCTACAGGGTAGCATGGAAAATATATAAGTTAAAAGTGAGAGGCAAAAAAGTGCTTAGGTACAATATTTTAAGTACTTTTCAGAGTTTACTGGCACAGAAAAGTAGAGACTATACTTGTGTAATACGTAGATGGATGAATTAATAAAATGAGACATATATACATCAGGGAAAATGTACCAGTCTACCTTATGTCACACATATGGCTGGCTGGTTTCTTTGGTAAGATCTTTGTCAGGATGGAAATTATGTCACCCATTTGCCATCACTAGCCCCCATCTGATATGGACTTCAGCCCTCGGGGTCCATGTGTTGTGGCTTCGACAAACAAATGCACACAGACTGCCATGGATGCTCTCTGAGTGAGAGAGAGGGACCCGACCCTGACCTGGACAGGCTGTTATTGCTTTTCTGGGTACATTACATCAAGGTTACATTTACTATGCACAGGTTCACTTTAGGTGGTTACCTTTTACAGATAACAAAGGAAAGAATGTTGCTTATTACTTCAAAGAGAAGGATGTTGCAGATCGAGGGGAAAAGTGGTTGAACTGGTTACCCTCCATACTTGGGAGGTTTAGCACATATTTTAGGAAGTTACTTTAAAGATATGCAGGAAACATTTCTGACTTAATTCAAGGTGAGGGAGTTTTAGCAAAAGCAAGCCTCAAAGCAGGCTAGGCATATTCTAGGCCTGGTTCCCCATGGGGAAGCTGATCCGTCAGTTTGGCTTCCTATGCGCTGACTCACACCTGTGGGTTTTCTAACAGGGCTGGGCTACATTCAGCACACCAAGCAGATCAGTTTCCTATACCCATCCCCAGTTGTCTTTTCAGCCTCATACCCATGGCATGGTCTGCCATTCATTTATGTTGCATTTGTGATCTTTGAAGTAAGGATCCTAATGCCATTCTTTGATTCTGGTGAGTCACATCCCCTTTTGCTGATTTTTTAGACAGACCTTTTACCCAACCCAAGATTAGTGTTTTACATTTATTTACTTCTAGTCAGAAGGATTTGGGTAAGAGCTTAAATACCTCAACACAACATTTTCAAGCTCTGAGTTTATGTACACATTGTGTACCAGAAATATCTTCTCTGAGTACAAAAAAAAATACACAAACTCAACATTTTCTGCTACATAGCTAAATTTTCCAGAAACGAAAGTGTAGACCAACATTTCCTAAACGGAAGAAAAAATGTGGTACTTCTTGATTCTTTCAAGGAGTAATATTTTTCAAGAAGTAATATTTCCATGTTACAATGAGTCTCGGTATTCTGCATGGTCCCTTCTTCCCTCTTCTTTCCCACTACCACACATGCATTCATAGTGCTTACATGTACATTAAAGCCTTCAGACAAGATATGCAGGAAAGAAATCTGTTCCGTGCCATTTATTTCCGGGCTATTCAAATGTCTGGGTTCCAAGAGACCTGGAGTCAGAGCATGTCTATAAATAGAGATGGAAAAACTCACTTTGGGAAGCACTAGCTTATATGAAGCTGCAACAGAGAAGTAGTAATTGGTTTTGGTTATTCTCAAATCTTCTCTCAAAGGCACTGCACCTAGGAAACCATCCTACATCCCTTACTTGTGTTTATATTGGTACATTGTTGAATTTTTATGAAAACTGCCATCGCAGTGTCCCTTGCCTAGCAACCTGGTGCCTTCTTTATGTGTATCCCACTTTAGATCTACTCTGTGTGAATGTGCAGAGATCCTTGCAAAGTAGCATTTGATTTCAACCCTCTCCTGACCAGCTGCGTGAATTGTCTTGATAATCCCCTAGAATACTTTTTCTGGCATTATATCTATGCATATATATCTATTTGTATGTGTATAAATTTAATCTAGACAAATTTAATGATTACCATAAAACAATCGTTAGCAATGAGGAAATGCTGAGAAATGTTATCTGAAATGATGAGTGTTTTAGCCCTGAGAGGTTACCTTTTCATTTACCTGGACTGTGGACACATCACTAGAACAAGTTTCAGCTAAGCTGCAAACAAAAAAATAAAATAGAATATTTGAAAGTGAATACATGCTATGATCAGATGTTTTATTTTTTTAATTGTTTTTAAATATTTTATTTATTTATTTTCAGAGAGAGGGGAAGGGAAGGAGAAACAGTGGGAGAGAAACATCAATGTGTGGTTGCCTCTCACGTGTCCCCCACTGGGAACTGGCCTGCAACCCAGGCATGTGCCCTGACTGGGAATCGAACCGCGATCGCATGGTTCGCAGGCCCACTCTCAATCCACTGAGCTACACCAGCCAGGGCCAGACATTTTAATGATTTATTATAATTTCTTACTTCTTAACCTTTTTTTTTGTCTCTAAGTTTAGAGTCCTAAACACTTGCCATAATTTATCTATGAGAGTGATTTTCAACTGGTGTGCCACAAGAATTTTTAAAACATGCAATACCTGACTATTTAGTCAGGGGCACTGACCTCTTTTCCCAAAAACTGAATCAACACAATAGCCATCCAGAGTGAATGCCTGTCGTAAACCATAAATATATAGGTCATCTAATTGAGCTGCATCTTACCAACCACATCACATAATAAGGTTGCATCTGAGTGGTTAATTCTGTTTTTCCAATTCAATACCCCAGATTATGTTAACAGAGTGAAGTAGCTTAAGTAATACTGGGTATATCCCCATCCTTCTTGAGATGCCCATTGATTTCTGAGACTGCCTGGTACGGCTCCACACACCGTCCCTCACTGGAGCCAAATATTTCCTCTGAAACCTTATTTTAAAATACCGATTAAGGTGTTTAATCAAAGCTTGCTTCACAGAGGCCTTTGCATTTTAATTGAGGACAATCAAAGATATTTAATAACAAATAATAAGTTTTTAATAGCAAACTTTAGTGTGATAGGAATAGAACACATTTTAAAGGGGTATACATTCTGAGAGTCCCTCAGAACATGGCCCAGAGACTTATACTGCATTCATTGTCTAGATTCTGGAGAAAAATCTCCATGAAGCACGCTAGTGCACAGATGTAAGTTTTCATCCGGGGTCGTTCTTTGGTAGAGAAACAAAATATTGCTCCACTGAGAACCTGAGGCCTAAACCAAGTCACATGTGCTAATCCACAGAGTTGAAAGATGAGATTTTTGACAAGAGGAATTCTTTGGGAGGAAAATCAATTCCTTTTTGCAAGTGGGGAGAAAGGGAGGCAACAAGGGAAACCAGAACTGAGACTTCAAAGTGAGCTGCCCGCGCCTAACGTGAGTTTTTGACATTTTTGGTAAGGCTAGCACCACATTTAGTTAGGAAGCATTGCTTAGGGAGCATGTCTTAAAGTAGATCAATATAAAGTGAAATCCCAACTGTGAGTGGACTGAATTCAGAATGATGGGTTGAGAGCAGAACTAGTAATATATAAAGTCTTTATTACCAGTGTTGAGTTAATGGAGCGATGCAATGGGAAATAGTGACGTGGAATATGGAAAGGTAGTGTCCGGGATATCTGCATGACTGATTGATTTTAAACACTTTTCATTTGTGCCTTAACTAGTTAGAAAAGTGACAGCTTTTCCCCGTCACATATGCATTTCAAAATCTGGTGCTGTGCATATAAAACAATGTCCCTTGAAGGGTTTCCTTAGATATACCATCAACATTAGTGTGAGCTTTGAAAATAAACCCTTGAGTAGAAATCACTTGCTGCCTAAACTATTTCTTGTTGCTGAAATTGGAATCTCACTTATGCCCAAGTGAAAATATAGTTCTTACACATGTCCAGACTGAAAGAAAAGACTGTTTCCTACACACGGCAACAGTATTGAAACAACAGACATAAATATCCAGACAATTTGGCCTTATGATGCCTTTATGGAGGTAAGCTTAACATGTGAAAAAAAGTGAATGATCGAGTTACATGTGCACTTTCCAAGAATCATTGTATCTTCAAAGTTTTTATTGCAATAACAACCAAAATTAGCAAAGCAGTACATAGAAAGTGATTTTTAGAAGGGCTCACTCTGTCAGTGCTTTATTAATATATTTGTGAGGCTAGCTTATTTTTCATTATTAAAAAATCTGTAACTGACATTAGATACATCATATATCCTTACACTGAGAACAAACTATGTGAGGGTATTATGTTATTTTACTTAGGTATGTATTTATTTATTTTAATTTGAAGTCTTTCACCTGTCAGCAGTGGATCACAGATGACAAAGAATTCACATGTATGTGCTTACACATTTGATTGTGCCACATTTTCTGAAATGACGAAGCACAGATATTTGAACTCTTGATTGTCTCATTAATGCATACTTTCTATTAGGTGGAAAGTGTAGAGACATTCCTTAGCGAATGACCCAAGCTGCCAGTTTTTCACAATGTGCTTACTGGCTATTCCATGCCTTCCTAATTAATACAGGAGAAAGCAGATGCCATTATCTATGTCATTTGGTTTGGGGGAGTAAGTTTTGGGGTTATTCCCAAATCTTCAAAAAGTCTGATGATACTCTTGATAAATGATCAATGTAGCTAAAGAAGACTAGCTCTTAATACTATGGAATTCAGCTAGAAATAGTCTAAACACTTCTCACCCAATCTTTCTAAAGATACTCCATTATTTATAACCACTGAAAAATAAAAATGCTGAGCACTATAGTAAATAGCTGATAATATCCAAATTAAGATGACCACTAATTTTGGAGTTTGAGCATGTTGCATAGTCAGTTTGAATAAAGAGAAACTCTATGAAATTGTCTCTATGCAAATAACTTGCAAAAAATTAAACAGTTTCCCAAAGAGTCTCTGCATTGGCCAAATCAGCTGAATACCAGCAGGACACAGTCTACCCACCCTTGTTTTTCATGTCTCTGCTTTCCTGTTGGTTTGCTGTGCAATCTGTCTTTAGCTTGGAGTCTAAACTGTCATAGATCCAGCTATTTGCTGCACTATTGTCACTACTTGAGCTTTGTTCTAACAAAGTTTTAATACATAGTTTTATTCGAAGTTGAAGTTCCATGAAATAAAGAATGGATATATCATCAAGCTTCAGTGATAGCTGCCTAAATCTCAGCAGGATTAATTCCATTTCTATATAACAGCAAAATCAGTTTGTATAAATATACATCAGAAACACAGAAACATGAAACAGACTGATAGCTATGGGAGGGGAGGAGAGAGGAGGTAATACTGGAAAGAAGGGGAAGGGTCTAGTCAAAGAACATGTAGGAATGACCCATGGATGTGGACAATGAGAGAGGACTGACTGTGAATGAGAAGGGTGGGATGGTTGGAGGATGGCAAAAGAAAAAAAGAAATTGGGACAAATGTAATAGGATAAACAATAAAAGAATAAACTAAAAAAATTAAAATTAAAAAAATTCAAAAATAAAAGGTGCAGCACAAATAATATCCATTTTTATTTTAAAATCTTTTATTACAAAATGATAAGTATGTAATTCTGTAATATAACAATATCACATTCAACCACATCATATAGCATTTTAGGTGAAATGTTCAAATTAAAACTATAAATGATTACAGCCATACCATTACCCTACCGACCACACTCATGCAGGCCTTACTTCTGCCGGACCCTATATAGGAAATGATAAGAAGTAAGTAAAATCTTCTTGGACCTTTTTTATGTTTGCCTCAATTAATAATTTTTAATGTTATTGTGAAAGAAAATTTAAACAGTACTAAAAATCAGATAAAAGATAAATAATATACATGATCATTATTCAGTGAATTTTATGGTGCATCTCCTTTTAGTCTTTTATTCTATCAGAAGCATACATTTTTATTTACATAATTATTATCCCACCATCTATACATATATAAAATTTTATAACCAGAATTTTAATTTAACATACAGTTTAATACTACTCTTCGGAACCATAAAAATATATTTAATCAAGTTTAACTAAATGCTAACTTTTGACATTTTGATGAATTCATTATAATGCTTGTTTTAGAATAGGTTTTAGAATAATATTATTATTGTTTTTATAATTAATAATTATACTAGTAACTTAATTATTGACTTTATTGAGCTAGACTTTTATTTCATCAAGACATTTCTTTACATCTAGGATGAGAATATTTATTATTCTTTGTTATAGATTAAAAAATGAGGTTAAGAGACATTAAAATATTTATCATGGTCATAGAATAAAGAGTTGTGGACCATTCTTCCTGGTTTCAGGAATTGTAACTACCTCCCATGTTAGTGACCTCCAGAATGTGAGTCACAGGAGACAAAGCTTGTCTCTGGTAGCAAACTTTGCCTTATTTTCTTCTCCCTGCCCCCAAAGCTTTGTGGGAAATCAATGCTGGGTAAGTCTCCTCACAGTGGGGAGCAACCTAAGCCAGACTCCACCACTTGGGAGGCCTTCATGGAAGGAGTCAGGGAGGCTGCAACAAAGAGGGAGCAATGGACTCTTGTGCCCTGGTTGAGTGACATAGCCCAAGTCCCCTTGTCCTCTGGGAGAAGCTTTTCCTGGCTCTAATCCCCTTAAGCCTGAATAGCTGATGGGGAGGGGTGCAGATCCTTGCCTTGTCAGAGTGTGCCCTGGGGAAAAATCTGGCATCACAAAGACTGATAAACCTGTGAAATTTGCTCTGCTAAGAGTGCTTTCATTAATATGTTAAGGTTTTGAACAGGAAACCCTAAAGTTTCTGAAAAACTCTCTTCCTGACAAACACTAACTCCAATTTCTTTGAAATGTTATCTGCTGTTTGATTCTTGCCACTCTGTATTCCTGTGTATTATAACCCAATAAAAGCCTTTGGAGGAAGGGGCTCAAGGCCTTTTTCCCCTGAGAAACTAGCCACTGCTCACAGCCCTTCCCTCTTGAGAAATCAGACACCTCTCCTCCCCAAGCAGATCATGTCTCAGTCTTGTTTACTTTCATCCATGGCAGATGGGGGGACTTGCGGGAAAAGTCACCCCCACAAAGAGTGACATAGGAACCTGATATATACCTTATGTATTATAAATTAAACATATATTTCATTGAAGTTTAAATAAAATTTAAATAGGCAGATGCAGAGAGGATGAGACTTGGGTCAATAAAAAGAGGGAATACAACATATGGACCAATGACCCACTTTTCCTTCAGCTTGTTACCAAATGGGGTGCTATGTTTGATGTTTTCTTCTATCTTAGCTCATTAAACTTTTTCCAGTTGCAGAATTTTATGCTCTAGTTCTTCATGATATTTAACATTTAGGGAGTTAACTCCCCCAAATTATGTATTCTTGAACCCAGTACTCTTGAACCGTGTTTATCTCTTAATGGATGGCGCACAGTAAATCTAGGAAGTAGTGTATGTATCCCAGATCTTTTGTGGGAAATAAAGGAGAAATAGACTGGGAAATGCAAAGCTGGCATCTAAATTCACCCATAATAACAATGTGTATACGAGGTTAAATCTAATAGAAAAATAATTTTGGATCAATAAAAATGTATGCATTATGTTGGAAGACATTTCAAACATACAGGGCTCAGAAGTAATTCTAAAAATATTTTCTTCATGAAACAGAAACAAATTTCTCAAAAATACCTGCATAAAATATACTTGATTAACAAGAATCTTTTGAGTTAAAAAAATCAATGAACTAAAAGCTATTATTAGGGAGAAGTGGAAATTTAATTGAAAAATTTAAAAGCCTGAATGTATAAACCTTTGCTAGGAATTAGAACATTGCTTTGAGAATATTATGAAACTGTAGAAACATTGTTTTTAAAAAAGATGAGAGAAAAAATATAACAAAAATAAGTCTCAAGTGTTTAAAACAGAATTAATGATGTCCAACAATATAGAACAAATGGTTCTAGTCAGTATTTTTTTTTTCAGAGACATAATTTTTATTTATTTATTTATTTATTTATTTTTATTATTTCTTTTTTTTTAAATTTTATTTAGTTATTTTTCAAGTACAGTTTTTTGCCTATTTTTCCCATCCCAGCCTCCCCTGCCCCTTGCTCCCCACCTCCCTCCCATTTCCACCCCCTTAGTTCTCGTCCCTGTGTCCTTCCTATTTGTTCCTCCAAATAGTATTTGAAGAAATGTTCCTAGATACAAAGTTACATTAAATATTTCACACTGAGAAATTTCATACAATTTCAAACAAAAGTAATGATCAGAAATTCATGTCAAGATACAGTCAGCAACATGTTATTTAAAGTATGAAGAGCCTTGGCTGGTGTGGTTCAGTGGAGTGAGCATTGGCCTGCAGAATGAAGGTTTGCTGGTTCGATTCCCAGTCAGGGCACATGCCTGGATTGCAGGCCAGGTCCCCTGTAGAAGTTGCATGAGAGGCAATGACACATTGATATTTCTCTCCCTCTCTTTCCCCCTTTCTTCCCCTCTCTAAAAATAAATAAATAAAATCTTTAAAAAAACACACAAAAAGTAAACCATTAAGAAAATATCATAAACATTTGAAAGTCAGAACAAATTGCCTTAAAAAGCATTAAATTCAATTTAATCTCTAAATTTTCTTTCTGTATCAATACATTCAAATACTAGGACAATACATACAAAGTCATATGGGGAAACTGTATAGACTCCAGGTTTTATATTTCTACTAAACTGTAATTTGTATGAAAATGCAGTGGAAAGATAATCTTCCAAAGTGAGAATATGAAAAATATAATATGAAATTACTTTGCTGTTTAATTACCTAAAAATATTGTCAACATTGCCAAAGCAATGATCATAATAATGAATGGATGGAGAAGTTGCACTTAAAAATATCTAGAAACATTTTTCTCCAAGTAGCGAAATGTTTATATTTCTATTTCAATCTATTTTTAGGACTCTCCTACAGATCACACATATTATTATTAAAACTTAGTTATGGATCCTTTCCCACATTCACTTTTCATTTCTCTTCTCAAGATATCTCATAGCCATCTTAGACTTTGGATTTAACCCTGGGTATCCCTTGCTTCATGGAATCTCTGCCTGCCTTTCTACATTTTGGCTTGGAGTGCCTTACATAAGAACCTAGTGTATAACCTACTGTTCAAACCAGAGTGTGGAACCAAATTGATATTTCAATATTCTGTTTCTCTAAGCCACCACCAAGTACCAATGATTTTACATCTGAGTTATAACTCAGTCCTACACCCTTCAGCTTGTTTATTACACACCTTTATCCAAAGTCTCCACACTCATGTGCTTCACATTTTATAACATATTGCTAAATGAATAGCTCATAAAACTTTCTGTGCATTCTCCTCCTGTAAGAGACACCAACCTGGAGAGGTCAGCATGACTTTTAGAATTCCAATTATTGTATCTGGTTTGAACTCTGTACTGCCTCTTTGCTGTGATTGCTTGGATCTTAGATTAATTTCCTTTCACAAGGTTATTCCTTGACTCTCAAATCAATATGAAATTATCCTTCATAATTTTCTTCATGTTACATTGTCGATTCTTTCAGAGTGCTCATCACAATTTGTAATCATACACTTCTTTCACACCGGTTTCCACAATTTGTATCTATTCATTTCATGACTTGTTTCTCAGCTTTATTGTGAGGCCCTTGACAAAGAGGTTTATACATGTTTGGGGTGATCAGTATATATCCTTGCCCAGAGTATATACTCACTACTACAGTCATACCTCGGTACTTGTTGGCCTCAGAGCTTGTCAAACCCTGTACTCGTCACATTCTGAGAAGAAAACAAGTGTTTCAGCACCTGGCACTTGCTTGGGACTTGTCATACTTGCTAGAACTTGTATGAGCCATGACCACCCAGCAAGAGAACAGGCTTTATCAGTCCTCACTTGCTCAGTACTAGAGGGTTTTGGCACTCATCACAAGTTTTGGAACAAATTAATGATGAGCATCACAGTACCACTGTATAGGATTAATTAATAATTGGTAAATATTTTATTTTATATTTATATTTATATTTTATATACTACTAAAGAATGATCCAAATGACATCAAATAAGTATATAAAATATACTGTGCTAATTCGGAGGAAAGAAAATATGCATTAAATGATTTGAAAGTTAACCATTCACCATTCACAGTAGATTGTAAACTACTGATGAAATTGATTTCAAGAAGCTAAATTCATGAACACTGTATTCCAAGGCACACACCCCTTTGCAAGGACACATAGATAGATATGAAAAAAGAAGTGACAAACACTTTCTCAACAATTACTTTAGGATAGACATTAGAAAAGAGAAAGAGTGAGGTGAGGCGAGGCTACTGAAATGGAGGTCGTGACTGAATTTTTTTTTCTCTCTCAAAAAATCTTGGATGCTGAGAGTTTAGAGCTTGTGTATGCATCTTGTTTTACAGTGCCAACATGTGCTGAAGTAGCGTAAGGTAAATCTTTACCTGAAAGTAGTAAGATGGCCCTGGGAGGCTTGTGCACAGCCCACCTGAAATTGTCCTCAGCAGCAAGAAGTCAAGTTTTAAGGGCACTGAGCACACATCACGTGGTACCTGCCACGGGGATTGGAACCACTATCTATGAAAGAACCAGCTGATTAAAACCCAACTTTTCATGCACTACATGAGAGTATAATCAATTGTGATCACAATAAAGTAATCTTGTTCCTCTCCACCAATATTTTGGGGCAAGAAGTTATGAGGGAAACAACGTACCTCTAACACATTTCATGTGACAGAAGGTTAAAAAGCTGGAAACCTCCTCTGTGTGCTTTGCCTCCAGTGAATTTAGAGAAATAATTTTCCTAGCTACATAATTGTGACATTCCAGTATTAGCTAGGTAAGAGGAAGTCTTCTCAACACTAATGTCACCTGCTCCAATTGCATCAGTGCCACCATTATATCCTGATACTAAGTACCCAAGCATATTGCAAATGATAGACTTTGCAACATCTATTCATGTCTGACATAGTTTGTGGTGCTTTTAGTCATTGCAACAGTAAACTGTGTGTTCTTTGCAGATTAGATACCAACTTCTAGTCCAAAAATAGCTGCAGCATTTCTGACAGAGTGAATGGTGGGACGCATAAACACGGTTTAGTCTTTTGCCCTGGCTTACACCCTAGTAATACAGCTCTCTCCCTGACACCTGGTTTCTTTTACTGATATACATGGTGGAAAATAAGGTTTTTCTGAATTTCTCAAAAGGCCGAAGGAAACAACTATTTGCCAGTGTTTTCTATATTCAGAATAAGTACCCCAGCTCCCACCCCATATCTGAGCATTGTTTTTCAGAGTTAACAACTGCTGTTTGTGAGGAGAAGTGTGAAACCCCATCATTATAGATAGCTAAACATGTGTGCTTCAAATAAAGATGTACATTACAACAAAAGGAGCATAAATTGGAATTGATTTCATTAAAGGAATTTCACCCACAAAATAATGGCACTGATTTTTCTTTAGGGGTACTATTGCATTACAGTTTTGCTTCACTAAATTAAAATGCCATCAGAATGGTAGTAAATTCTTAAGTGCATTACTGAACAAACTCTAAAAGCCATTTAGAGGCCAGGGTCTCGTACATATCAACAAAAACAAATTGCACACCAAGTCTAAAATTTAGCCTTTGTCCAAGAAACTCTGAAATCACATCAATATTTTATCCTTTTGCTGTTGTTAATAATCTATTTTAATGACTCAGCGCATGACTCTATTGCTGTTTAGCTTCTGAAGGAGGTACATTTAGTGATGCTAAGTATTTGAGAGTTCAAGGATATTTGGACTGTGGACCTCTCTACAATTGAAATTTATTCCAAATGAGGTTGTCTATGCCTGTTTTCTAACTGAGTGCTTAAAAGAGCCTTGTAAATAATCTCAAAAGAATGCTTCTAAGAACTGGTCAAATGATTAACAACTTCCCTGACTGGATACCCCCCACCCCAGGAAGGGCAGTGTTAATGCTCTAGGGTGGGAGGTGGAGATGGCTAGGTGGGTGGGGGTGTGGGGAGAAGATAGAGAACTGTACTTGAACCACAATAAAGAAAAAGGAGACATAAAATGTGTTTATGAATAGAAAAACTTAGATGTCAATCTACCCTACATTAATTCTTTAAATTCTATTAAAAAAGAAGTGGGCAGTTTTATAAATACGGGGCAGCAAATAGAAATAAATGACTGAATCACCTCAGAAGAAAGGGTTCTTTGCTACTTTTATTTTCATAAATGGCATCAATAAAGCATAATGTCACAAGCATTAAGGGTTGCAGAAGGGGACTGTCCAAACAAAAGGATAACAGTGGACAAAAATGTCAGATTATGAGAAGAATTCCTTTACCAGAGTAAGCACCCACAAGCCAAACACCACACAAAAATGTGAGGGTAAAAGGAGATAAAAATGAATGCAGGATCCTGTCCTGTGTAGTGAAAAGGGCAATGGGGAATTATAAGTCTGGATGATGGCTTCCTAGTTAAAGTGGGCTTTGGTGCAAAATCTAATGCCATTTTCCCTTCTTTACTGATGTGGAATAATGAACAATAAATTTTCTACCTTCTTACTTTAAAAAAAATCTCTGTTTAATTTTTAATTTTTCTGCAGTTTTTTCTATAAGCCTTTTGGTTTTAAAGGCATTTTCACTTGTAGTCAAATATACCTTTTTATTTAAAAATGAATTCTCTGACATTATTCAATCCTCATTACTTTATATAACCCAAATTTCATCAAACTATGAAATTACATGTCTGTCAATAAACTGTATTGTAATATCTGTACAACACCTTTCTATTTACACAGAAAAGTGAGTTTTGTTTTTCTTCTAGATATTTTGAGACTGTTGTGTAGATTCTCATCAGTATATTTAAGCATCAAATTAAATACTTATTTCTGTTCTTTACTCTTTTTTAAATATAGTCACATATTATTCCATTAATTCACTCTAAGGACTGCAGAGAACATATTGCTACTTCTAACAGCGAGCATGGAAGCACAAGACAGTGTGTTGCTATTTTATTGGCTTAAAAGCCCAGGTTTAACTTAATTTGAGGCTCCTTATGCTGCTGCTGCGCTTGCATGTTACAAAGACCCCATGTCCCCATCAAACAACATTTACTCACCGAATCTTCCCCAGACTACATTTTCAGAATGAAGACCCAAGGAGGAGTTTCTGCCCCCCTTTAATTAAGCCCTACTTCAAAAGACCTTATTTCTTGATTGTTCATCAACCCTCCAAACTGGTAGTAACTCTGGCCCAAGATAAGCAAACCCCTTTAGGGAGAATCCCACCTTAAGAAATGTATTCATGGCCATAGCTCCCAACAGAACAACCCCGATTTCAGGACAATACAATGCAACTTGGGCTACTCCTAATGAAAGAGTGTCTTTGTTGTTTAAACTGTGCTAAGGCCTGTCCCTTTCCTCTTAATTTTTTCTACAGTTTTAAATAGAGACCACAGTTTTAACTCCTCTGGCTATCTTCCCCATATCTTATCTCCTAAGCATAATTAAAAAATAATAGTAAAAAATACAACCATATGACAAAGTAAAATATAAATTGGTATAATCTGATATTGAAATCTATGGAGAGGAAAAAAGTATTTCTCAAAATATCAGCAAAGTGTTTTGAAATGTAGCACTAGCTAATGCATATTTTTATTATTTATTTTGCTAAAGTCCTCAATTTCTAAGTCCAAAACTTCACAATTTTCTTCAGTAATGAAGACACATCACTTTATGTTTTACTTTTAAAATTATATTTAAAAAATAAACTTAAAATAACTACTTTTTTAGAATGTCACATATAGTCATGCACCACAGCGATGGGGATACAATCTCGAAAATGCATTGTTAGGGGATTTTGGTGTTGTGCGAACACCAGAAAGTGTATTTACACAATCCTATATGGTATAAGCTGCTACACACCTGGGGTATGTGGTACAGTTCATTGCTCCTAGGCTGTTACAAATACAGCAACACAAGGTTAAATCAAGCTCAAGAGGAACTGGGCAAAAAAGAGACAAGTTGAACAGCTGTGTGAGGCTGCTGCCTGCATAACACAGCACACTGTTCACGGAGAATATCTTTTTATAAGTAGAAATATTTCTTCATGAGAAAGAGGGGATGTCGGGGGGCTGGCCCTGCTCCTGCGGGGTCCAGGAACATTCACAGGTTGGGTGACCTCCGGGGTCTTGATTCACTCAGGAAAAATTTCAAGGACAAGTAAGAGTGAGAACAAAGCAAATTTTTGTCAGGTAGGAAAAAAAATGAGGAGGAGATCAGGGCCCAGGCACCACTTTAAAAGAAGAAAAAAATACATGTCCCAGGGGTGTGGACCAATTCACCAGTTCTGCAGGAAGTCAGTTCTTGGAATTTTATGTGTTTCCCATGGGGGAGGGTTGTCTCCAACCTTTGTGGTGCCAAATTTTGACTCTACCTTTTAAAAAGACTTTATTTATTTATTTCTTTTTAGAGAGAGGGGAAGGAGGGAGGAAGAGAGAGAGAGAAACATCTATGTGAGAGAAACCATCCATCCATTGCCTCTCACATCCCCCCAAAATGGGGCCTTAGACTGCAACCCACATAAATGCCCTGACTGGGAATCAAACCAGTGGCCCCCTGGTTTGTTGGAAAATGCCCGACCTAGTTAAGGCTTGTGAGCCAATTTCTTACATCTCTGGCTCTCTCTTCTCTATCTCCCTGTCCATATGTATAAAAAATGTGTGCATGTGAATATACACATACAGGGCCCAGGAGAAGAAATGCCTGCTTGAGTGTGGTTGGTAGGGTGATAATATGGGTGTAATAATTTATAGTTTTAATTTGAACATTTCACCTAAAATGGCCTACGGTGTGCTTGAGTGTGATATTGTTATATTACAGAATTACATAGTTATGATTTTGTAATAAAATATTTTGTAATAAAAAAGGCATTATTACCTGGCTGGTGTAGCTCAGTGGACTGAGCGCGGGCCTGTGAACCACACAATCGCGGTTCGATTCCCAGTCAGGGAACATGCCTGGGTTGCAAACCAGTTCCCTGCAGGCCAGTTCCCAGCAGGGGATGCACGAAAGGCAACCATACATCCATGTTTCTCTCCCTCTCTCCTTCCCTTCCCCTCTAAAGATAAATAAATAAAATATTAAAAAAAAAGGCATTATTTGTGTTGGACCCTATATTAGGACACATATATCCACTATTGGTTTTTGGTTCCAGTGGTTTTGTTTCTCTGGAGAACTTAGACTAATACAAGTTTTTCACTTCCAGGGAGTTCAGGATTTTTCTATTTTATTTCCTAAAGGAAGTAATATTGAAGTGAATACTTTTTCTTCTTTTATCAATTTCATAATTAACCTCTCAGCTTCATAAGGAGTTAAGCAATTTATTTAATTAGAGCAAACAGAGAGATTTTGATGTTCATTTGGCCATGAACCTCTGAGGATAGCCACGTCTCCCCTTTTTTGTTATTAGTAAGGGCTTGGCGTCTGTCACCTTGGTGCAACTCTGGCAGCAACTGTGTTTTTTTTTTTTTTTGCAGCAGTATTTTATTTTATTTTATTTTATTTTTTAAATTTTTTTAATTGATTATGCTGTTACAATTGTTCTATTCCCCCTTTATTCCCCTCCACCCTACCCCTCATCCTCACCATTACCCCCCCCTTTGGTTTATGACCATGTGTCTCAAGTCCTTTGGATTCTATATTTCCCATGCTATTCTTGCCCCCCCATCTATTTTCTATCTACTGTCTATGCTACTTATTTTCTGTACCTTCTCCCCCCTTCTCCTCCTCCCACTCCCCTGTTGCTAACCCTCCTTGAGATCTTCATTTCTATGTTTCCACTCCAGCAAAACTTTCATTTAAAATGGAAGGACAGATAAAGTGCTTCTCAGATAAGATCAAATTCAAGGAGTTCATCATCACCAAGCCCTTATTATATGAAATGTTAAAGGGACTTATCTAAGAAAAAGAAGTTAAAGAAATATGAACAGTGAAAGGACAACAAACTCACAGTTATTAACAACCACACCTAAAACGAAAGCAACTGTGTTTTTGAGACAGGACATAATACTTGCTGTAGGAGTTAGGGTATCTCTGAACAGGTGGACGCTCAATTTAATCTTATGTTTTGGGGGATATTAATGGGAAGAATAGTAGTATATTCCTTTTTACAATATGAGTCTTAAGCCACGTTCTCTAGTACAGTTTAGATATTGATGCTCATTGGTACTCATATAGTCTCTATTTTCTATTTCTTAGTTGGCCAGAAATTAATAGAAAGTTATTAAATTTTCTTAAGTCCCCAACAAAATTTGCCAAATTAATTGTAGGACAGATATTTGGGTTTGAAGCATCATGTGGAGAGGTTAAACATCTTTGGTGTAGCATGGCTAGGGCATGTTAAAGAGTGCTTAAGTGGAAAAATAGAGGTTTATATTTTTCTTTAAAACTTTCATCAACATTATTGGACATGGATGAGTGCAAAATTTTTTTAAAGGTTTATGTATCACAATATTTGGAATAATAAATTAGCTATTTTTATCACCTAAAAATTGGTGCTATATGAAGATGAATGTTATTTTGTTATTAAAGCCCTAATACCAAAGTAAATTCTCCTTCACCTACTTAAATGTTATGAGGAACAAATTATCCCAGCAGTTGTGCCTAACCTTTGCTCTCTACATATCTAACCTAAATGTTATCTTCTGTCATGAGAATGAATCCATGGTCCTATATACTGATAACACAGATTATGATAAATTTTATAAATCATTAAGATGTACAACAAACACTTTTGTATAATAATTTTAGCATGCGAGCTGTCCAACTTGAAGTAAATTCGATTGAGATTTTCACAATCTCATGAACAATGTACTAGTAAAGCAAGCCTATACTCCATGAAGAATACCTGTACATCGGTGCTTGAAATGTCTATCAGGGGTGTCCGAACTTTGGCCTCTCTAGGCCACACTGGAGAAGGAGAGTTGTCTTGGGTCACACATTAAATACATTGTGACATGTAATCACAAAAAAACATCTCGTAGTGTTTTAAGTAAATTTATGATTTGGTGTCGGACAGTGTTCACAACCAACCTGGGGCACACATGGCCCACGGACCACAAGTTGGACACCCCTGGCTCAGGTTGGCCTGAAGACAGTGCAAAATTGTTAAATAACAAATAGAAAAAACTAAACTATGTTGCAAATAAACATAAAATATAGATGTGTGTCTCAGAAGATGGTATTAGCATTAGAAAGAGCAAAAATTTAATGTGATGAGTATATTTAAAAAGAGAGAGACTTGGGAAGACTCTGGAAGTATTAGAGTACGAAGTACACACACATGAAAAAGGATCAAAGTGGTAATGACAATAGACAGCCTACCTTAAATATGCAATTAGTAGTTCTTTTTAAACGATTTTATTTATTTATTCTTAAAGAGAGGAGACAAAAGGGGAGAGAAAATTCAACGTGTAGTTGCCTCTTGCACAATCCTTTGCCTGGGACCTGTCTTGTAACCTAAGCATGTGCCCTGACTGGGGATCAAACCAATGATTCCCATGGTTCCCATGGAGTCATTCAGTCCACTGAGCCACACTCACCAGGGGGCAATTAAATATTTCTTAAGGCTTGATAAAGACAAGATATGTCATAAACTATAAAACATTTATAGGATCCAGAAGAATGATTAAGGCCCCAGACAGATCTCAACAATTAAAAGACTAGTAATGTTATTGGTATGACTTAATTTATTTTTAAGTAACTACAGTGGTTTCTACAGAGAAACTCTGATCCACACAATTGTTGGGTGTACAGATACAAAGGCAATAATAAAAAGATAGTAGAAATTTTCTCTTGATTTATAGAATAGCTGCAAAAATTATTTGATATAGAAAGAAAATATTTTAAGTGGATTTTGATATGGCAACTGTTTAGACAAGGAACATTTATAAAATATAGCATGGAAAAAAAGGAAACAAAACAAAACTGGACAACACTAATATTTATTAGAGGCAGAGATGCAAATAGAAACCAGGCCTTTGCTTCTTGGATCAGTCCTCTGTTCCACTGTATAATGTTCTTTATTCCATACAACAAGAATATATTAAGCATTTTAAGTGCTCATTATCATGTTATTTACTATAAAGAATATTGTGAAAGAAAACTGTATTTAAATCAACTAAAAAGGAGTAAAATATAGTGTGAGTATAGGCAATGTTTTTTCTGGGGAACCAGGGAGGGGTTTACATCCGCACTCATGGTCGCCCCTTGAGGATTTGAAGAACAGTTTCTGTGACTCGTACGTCTCTTAATTCCATCTCATTTATTCCATCTATCAATCAATAAGTACATTTCAAAGTTACATGTCAACATAAGAATTAAAGGCTGATTTTACCATGAAGCATGCCTAGCTAGAAAGGTAGAGCACAGAGGATATATATGTATATATGTATACACACACACACATATCTATCTATCTATCTATCTATCTATCTATCTATCTATCTATCTATCTATACACATACTGGTTGCCAGTCAACACCATCTGCATTAATAAAAATGTGTAGTGTTCATTCTCAAATGCAGTAACATTCAATATTAAAATATTTAATTCTAAAATAAAACAATGCAATGACCTCAAGCTTCTCCTTAATGCAAACAGAACTCCTGTAATGGAATGAATCACTGTATGTGCGTGATTCCAGGAGACAGAGGAACAGCAAGTGCCATTTCTCATCCTGAAAAAAATTATGTTGGAGACTTTCGAACATTCAGGTTAAATAACCCTTTTATTTTTTGAGTTCAAGATTTTCTTTGGCTCGTAGGTAAAGCCTTTATAGATATTTATACCAAGGTGGGGACTTAGTTTTCCAAAGTTTCTGTGAGAGCATGCTTTCTTTCATGTGATTTGACTATGCAGTGGTATCAGGAATACGTGAATTAGCCTAGAGGGAGGTGTTTTACTTACCAATATCAACAACTTTACAATTACAAACATTCAGTGAAGGCAAGAGCTTATTGTTTAAGAGAGGTAGTATCCTCACCTTTATTGACTGGATTGTATACTCTTTACCAATTTAACAACGACATGGTCTGTTTTGAGGAAGGAATGGACCTCCCCTCCGAGGGGCTGACTCTCAGGGCTGAACTCGTAGCTGGAAGAATGGAACCATTTATATCTGCAGCTGTGCTGTGTTGTTACAAATATCTTCTGGGAAAACAGGCTGACATTTTCCCTGAAATGATTAGCCCATCATCTTCCTAGAAGTGGGCTGGAGGCCCCCAAATAGCACATTTATTCTGCTTGCCTAAGGATCTATAGTTCAAGCAGGAGCATTAGAAAGGTTATTATGCTGCACAGAGCCTCTAAGCATATTCTAATTTTCCACTTCAAAGCTGTGGAGTAAAAGGTGTCACTGTTAATTGCTTCTTAAGTTTGTGTTTAAAATGTAGGATGAGATGTTTAAAAAGAGAAAAACTGATTAAATCTTCAATACAAAAAATACAAATTGCAATCCCATATTAAATAATGATAAATAAAAATGATGTACTTTTATTTTTATTTGTAAATTAACAGGATATGAAACTATAGAGCCATTATTTTGGAAGAGTAAGATTATGTTAATATTTTAAATGAAGGGAAAAAAGCAATTTGCAATGATTTTCAAAGTTATATTTAGCCTTACTTTTTTCCCCTCTAAATGTTTCTTGCCTTTTTTCTTTGTTTGATAAAAATGCTTAACATAAGCTCCATTTCCTTATTTCTTCATCAAAATTCCTATTGTATAATTAAAAGTGTATCTTTCTGTTTGGAATTTATAGCAATATAACAAGGGGTTGGCAAGAGTCCATTTACAGTTATGACTATGTGAAACAGACTTTATTCTTATATTATGATTTATTTGGTATTATATTATTTTCCATATGAAGAACTGTAAACCTACTTTTGCTCTACCCTGTGTGTATGTGTGTATATATATATACACACATACATATATACACATATACATGTATATATATACATATGTATTTGTATGTTTATCTTGGCGAACAAGCATACTACCAGTCAACTATACATTATGATTGCATTAAAATCCATATTAATCATTTAATTCTAGGCAATTATTTAATACATTCATAAAATCATGATGACAGGATGTTATACTGTCATTATAGTCCACATAGTCCACATAAATTTGTTTGCAGTTTATATTTAAATCAGCATTGTACGAAATTGATTAAAAATAATTTCTAAATAATTAATATCACCTGTGCTACCAGTGAAGTTCACATTCCCTTTCTATATAAATAATTTCATTAGTTAAGATACTTGACTGCAAGTAATGCAATATTTAATTAAAAGTGAATGATAATAAAATGTACAATTACTTTAAACACCATGTCTGGAGGCATATATTTCTGGGTTATTTTGAACTTTCTACCCTCAGCACATCAATAACATAAGCCATTGTTCACACAATGGCTGCAGAAATGCCCTAACCCGCCCAAGCACTGTCCACAGCATCAGGGGAATAAAGACAATTCTTTTCACTTCTCAGTTCTACTATGAGGAGCATCTTTTCTAGAAGAAGCCTTGGAGCACACAGCCCTCTCCAGGTAACTAACTGCCCATGACTGAGTCATGCAGTTAAACTGTAGAGCCTAACAGTACATTTTTAATAGGTTTGACTTCTTTTATTGGGAATTGGTTTTGTTTTGTTTGTTAGAAATAAGGGAGTCAAGGGATGCTTTTGGATAGACAATCAATATTATCTGCATTAATAATCACCTTCACGTAACAATGAGGAAACTGATGCTGAGAGAGATAAGATCAATTATATGATCAATTTTTAAAATCAGATTTGTCTGTTTCCACAGTCTTTGTTCTTCCCACATCACCATGTTACCATCCATTGTGTTTCTCATAACCCCAAACCTAGAGGAGAACAAATGTGTGTGATATTTAGCATGTGCAAAGCAAAATTAAAGAAGTACCTGCTATCTACCTTTAAAGCTTTCATACGAAAGAAGAAAATTCAGACTTTTTCTTCATTTCTGTAATCCATAGGTATACCAATGGATAGAGTTACAGATTTGCAGAATCAGATTTTAAACATTCTATGGATATATAGGTGAAACTATCAGTGAAACAAACTGCTTTAGTTGGCAGGAAATTCAGCAGAACTGTGTTTTCAAATTACCCCAATACAAACCGTACACTAAGCAGTGCAGCAATCTCACCCTATAGTGTTTTTACCTCTTCTATTTCAATAACCACAGCTCCTATAGCCATGACTACATTATTAATTTTAGCATAATTTTTGTGCTTAAAATCAAACTCTGGTGTCCTTCTATTTTATTTTTTAGTTTACTCAGTGTCTAGTTCTATTAGTCTTCCAATATTTCGACCCACAGTTTTCTTTAAAGCAGTTTCCTTCCACAAATTTCCTTTCCTACATGATCTGCATAATAATGTCCAACAATCCAAAACTTTTGTTGCCAGCTGTGCCCAACTTATTTTTTCTTGTTTTTCTACTCTACTGCACATACCTAACAGAAAATCACTTCCTTCATCATAGACCCCTTCCATCCTACATAATGTAAGAATTAGATTCTGAACACTGCTGAAAAAAAGCACTCAACTATATATATAGAATGATCCATTTTCAATCATTAAAAAATGTCCAGCAATTCTTTTATATCTCACCTTAGTATTTTACTGCTTAAAATAGCTACAAAGAGAGATAGAGAGAGATGATAGATAGATGATGATAGATGGATAGATAGGTATGTTACAGAACTCCACCAATGCTGTCCCGGAATAATTGTGGAATTCGATGGCCAACCACCAAGAAGTGTGACTCTCAATGCACGAGTTTGGTAAAAAAGAAAAAGGCTTTTTTATTTAAAGGTGACACAGATTTAGAATAATGAAAGACTCCTGCCATTATATCCTGCTCCCTTTAAAACCACCCAAGAACACATAGTCCCGCCCCCCTTTGCCAAACCAAGCCAATGTCAGAATACACCAGTCAGAGGTGCTGTCTTTCAGCAAAGCAGAAATCTGCAGCTCAGCATGCCCAGTCACAGTTCAGCTCCAAGCACCTCTCCAGAGTCCAGGTGGCTAGATAGGTCCTCCGCAACTCTGCCAGCTCTGCTGCCATTTTCTCCTTTTAAAATTTCAAGCACATGGTTTCTTGCCTTCTCTTACTTCGGACTACGTGCCTCGTTCTTTCTCTTACTTCAGACCTCATTTCTTCTTCCTGACTCCTAATGGACCTCCTCCCTTACATACCAAACATCATGGAAGGCCCCCTTTCCTTTCAGCCAGCCCTCATTTAAATGCTTGGCCCAGCACTTCCTGCATGACCACATATCTGGACCCTCCTGCATGTGCCATTTTTACCGGTTCTCCCATATATTTTACCTTCTTTTGGCTGCCATCTTTACTCAAGGCAAAAATTCCCAGTGACTTCTGGAGGCATCCGCTCCCTGCCTCTCGCATAGGTGCTATACCCTGGCTATGAGTCCTTAAATATTCTCATAGTCACGTACACAATTTTCCCTGGACAGCAGCCCTCTTCCCTTCAGGAAGGCACATCTATAAATTGCCATTTTTATTCAGTGTATCTTAAATGCTGTACCATCTATTCTTCTCTTCCCTCAATCAAGGATTGTGGGGGGTTATCCTTTTTTCATCAGACCTTGCTCTGCACCCTGTTACAAATAGATGATAGATAGAAAGAATAGAGAGGTAAAAATAGTAAGTAGCTAAAAGCATGAGTCAGAAATCCTGGTTTTAAATCTTGCTCTGTAATATTTTAATTTTGAACAAATTATGTATACCTTGGTTTCCTTGCCTATAAAGTTGGGAATTAATAGTATCTACTTCAGGGGAATGAATGTATAAGTTTAGAAAAATTTCGGCACATAGTGAGGTCTCTGAGTGTTAACTCATACTTATAACCATTTTCCACATCTGTATATTAAAAAAACCTATATTGTCGATGTTGTTTTTGTATCTAGTTCTGCTACATTCCTTTGGTAGTAGTACACTTTTTCATGCAGTGATATAAGGCAATGCCAATCACAGTAACTGCTTTTCTAGTCCACAGGCTATGCCCTTGTTCTTTCATATAATATTTAAAATATTTTAACAACAAATAGTTTCAACTTATAAAACCAAAGAACAAATAACAGTACTTTAAACAAAAATAGGCCTTTCTTGTTCGTAAAAGTTCAAGATGTGCAGTTCAGGATTGCTGTGATACTTGCATTGTATTATTGTCTGGGACCGATTTTACTTTAAAGTTCTGAGATTTTCCATCTCATATGCTAAAAGATCTGCTCCAGCTTCTGTTATCTTGTTCATTTTTCAGTGCATTGCTGTTCCTATATATGAAGAGGTGATATAACCTCCTCAAAAAGACTCTTCCAACTCTTTGCGCTCTCTTGATATTAGGACTCCTGTCTGTATCTGGTCTTTACTAACTTCTATTCAGTTTCAGTGATGAGGAGGGTAATTTCTCTTGTGAAATAATGTTTTTCAACTTGTACTCTGAAAATCTATTATTTTTCTCTCCTTATTGACCTTGCTCCTAATAATATTGTCTCCTCCTACCTCCAAAGTATACATTTCTTATTTTTTCCCTTTAACAAATAGAAGGGTTTCAATTTCTCCCCTTTGCCCCAGCTACCACTGCATCAATGGCTCATGTCTCCTTCACCATTCTTCAAGAATCGGGACAATGCATTCTTCCTCTGCATCTTCTCAGCTCCTCGTCACTTCATGACTCATCAAAGACTCTAAAAGTGCAAAACTAGATCCTATTTGGATTTCTTACCGTTCTATTGCTGTTCACGTTTGGTACGATGACCCCATTTTTGAAACTTTTACTTGTTGTAGACAGAGCTTTTCTCTTCTCACCATTAACCTTTGCATTGTTTTCCCTGTTAAGCTCCATGTCTTAATAGGTGATATAAAAAATCGAACTTGTGACTTTCCTTAAGCCTTATATCTTTGTCATATCCTCTAGTTAAATATTAAAAACCCTAGTACAGAATCTTCTTTTTCAGTATTTGTAGAAAAGAACCTGGCAAGTAGCTACCTAATAAATATTTTCTTAATGAGTAAATAACGGAATTCATTAGTCAATCAGTTAAAAAAAGAATTGCATTTATTAAGTGGGAAGTAGTTTTAGATCAAAATTCTCCCAATTCTTATACAAATCAGACAAAGATGTTAAATGAGGAAACTGGACCCAAAGGAAGCAATAAGAAACTACGAAGTAAGTCATAGGGCTCATACCCTATCTAGAAGACATAACTGCTGAGCAACAAAAAGGATTATTTTCATGTGTAATATTAAGCCTACTATTTTCATGTTCTCTTATCTGTATTTTTTAAAGGGAGTGAAAATTTTTAATATAAACAACCACAGTGTTTCAAACATGGGTCAGCTGAAAAACATGGTTTCTTGACAGAGGAAGTCTATGCATGTCCACACATCACCCTGTAGTCCAGAGAATATTACAATACTAAACTGTATAAAATTGTTAAAGAGAAATAAAAAAATTTAAATCTGAATTGGAATTGTTCTAAATTGAATTATTATTAGTTGGACATATAGCAGCCAATCTAGACAGACATATCAGTAGATTGATATTCTTAGTTATCATAGATAAACAAATGACAGATAGAAAGACAGATAGATTCAGATGCTGAATTATTTCCCACTCTCTATTACAAAAGTGCTATACTTCAGAATAAATTTATTGCTTTAGGGAATATACAAGTTAACAGTCACTATGATTAGTTCCTAAATTCAGGGCATCTGCTTCATACTATGTATGAGCCCCATAGCTGTGGGATGGTGTTGAGAGTGGGGGAAAGGATCATACTCCCATGTCTAAAGGTTAATTCTAATGGTTATAAACATGTCACAGTGATTTATTGTGATCATTCAAGCCTAAAACAATGCAGTGATCTAGCTCAGACTAATAATATGCTAGAATATGGTTACTTGTTCTCTAACTTCCCATAGTCAATCTCTGTATTCTTCTGAAAGATAGGAAAACACATGCAAATGTTGTATTAACTTAAGAGAAGACGGTTTTATCATAAACCTGGTGTTGTAGAAGCAGTGCAGAGATCAAAGAACAGTGAGACCTTGAGGATGTATAGGAGATACTTAGTTATACTGACCCAGAAAGTATCTCCCCTTCTGGACCATTCAGGTATGCATGCCACAAAGCTGCCTTTAAATTTTATTTATTTTGAATTACAAAAAGTGACCTAACTCATTACAGAATGAAAAATTGAATTGTTGTTCTGTGGTATGACCTATCTTTGTGATTGATTTAATTTGCTGGATTATCTTGAGCTGTATAAACTCAATAATGTATTTCAATGAATAAAAATTTAAGTGATTTCAGTATTGAGTATGACTGGCTGAATGCTATGTACTATATCATATTTGATCTCTTCTTATAGGCAGCACAAATGTACATAATAAAAATATACTCTGTATTTCCTAATTAAGTATATAAGTTCCAAAAATCATCACACATAAAAGCAAATTTAGATGGAGCTAAAATGGTGATTTAAGCTCTTGATTAAAATACTATACATTCTTCCTCATCTTAACTGTCCTTGCCAGCTAGAACAATCTTATCCTGTATCTCTGTTGTCAAACATAAAATTATTCACAAAGACCCAACCTGAGTCATAATTCTGCCATGAGAATTTCTCTGCCATAATACACCTCTTCCTTTCTTGATCCTCAGCAGCATTTTTATTGAGGAACCTACTTTTGCCATGAGTTGAGTTCCTATTTCAGCCAATGTCTCATCAAGTTGTAAGTATCTAAACAGCAGAATCTATTATGTATCTGTCCTTATTGCCAAGAAGAGCAGATTTAGTGAAACCATGTAAAAGGGATACCTAAAATTTGTTTTAAGATCACAGTTATATAAGACTAGAGTTTGAAATATAATATTAATAAAATAGAGATTAGTAGTTTGCTTTAAATATGACAGATATCTAAAAATCTAAAGATATGAAGGATTTTTTAAATGAAGGCTTGATATTTTAACCCTTCAGAATAATGAAGATTAATCATTCAGATTCATATAGCTGATATTTTGCTTCTTCAGTTTTCTTATTATATTTTCCTTCAATTAAATTAAAGTAAATTATTTCTCTAGAATTAAAAAAAAGGGTTTTGTTTATAATTTAAACATAGCTTCTGCCAACCCCTTTATCCAGTATTTATTTGGTCACTTTATTGTTACTACATATATAATGTGTATAACCTAGGCAGTTACCAGAATCTATCTCTGCACTTTTTTAGTTCCCAAGATTCTTCTACTGATCATCATATCTGAGCTCAGTGAATTGGCAAAAATGAGAAGGATATGAAAATAAAATTATCGAATGTTAACCACCCCAGTTTATTCCAACCTCTCGTATCTATTTTGAGACTTATGATTGAATCACATTTCTCCAATTTTGTATTTGATCTCTTTATGATTTTACAGTATCTTATTTCTCTTATATGGTTAATAAATGCAAATTTGATTTTATAAAGAATTAGTGTAGGAGTTAACAATGAGACCTTAGGACATTTTTGAAAATGATGGAACAATGCAAGTTGAAGAACATATAATTGAGTCTTTAAGTAAATATTATTATTAAAGTGCATTGAGCAACTATGAAAATTTAGAGGAGAAATATGCAGGTATAAGACTACATTAATCCATTTTATTTTAAGAATAAATTTATCACGAAAGGCCATTGATTAGAACTTTTAAGGCCATAAATAAAACTGAGAGGGACAGATGACATGATGCATCATTAAATCAAGATTTAAATTAAATCTTATAATCTGTAACACAAAAATCGAATCAATAAGGTACATGTTACAAAAATAAATGAAAAGATTTTTATTAAAAATCAACTTTGATTATGTTACCATTGGGTAAGGAAGCCTACGATGGCATTGGTGAAAAAACCTCTGTGGGAATTATAACACTGAAAATTTAATATGAGGCATGGAGTGACTTCTTAATTCGCAAGTCCAAACAGAAGTTGTATAAATTTTATAAATTGTATTTTTAATGGTGAAGCTTAGATCTTTATTTATTAAATTTATTGGTGTGACATTGGTTAACAAAATTATAATGGTTTCAATGTAAACATTGCATTGCCTTTATGAGAAAAGATAACTTTCTCATTATTTTTGTTCTAATCATATTGTTTTATACTCATCAAAAAAATAACTAATTTTTTTTTGTTTTAAATTGAATGATCCCTACTTAAGAAAAAAGGTTTGTCCAGGTAATGTTGGCCATCATGGTACAATTATTTGGAAATGTTTAAAGAAAGGCGAGATATTTAAATGTATTTATTTGTATTTGAAGAAGTGCTATCATAGCAAGACTATTCCAGTAGGGTTTTGTTTTTTTTTGCAAGAGGCACAGTAGGACTAGAAGTTGAAATCTACTAGTACTCAGATTCCTTTTCAAGGAAAAAATTTTAAGTAATTACAGCTGTCCTAGATAGAAACAAATTATTTCAAGAAGAATATTTTGTTATCACTATTGTTTCTCAGTTATTCCATGAGGCAAATCAAAACATAAATTTCTTGTGCAGTTATTGTTGATTTATTATTAAATTATCAAATCATATGCCCAAGAGTATTCATTGCATGAATGGTAAGTGCACATATTAATAACTCTGTGGCCAAGCTCATATCTGAATTACCCCATGACCATATACAACCTAGGGAAGGCACGGTCCACTAGTGCTCCCTCAATAGTCAGTCTATTTCTCTCCTCCAGAATTGTTGTGTCTGCTAGTTATGTATATTTTTCTATTATTATTATTATTATTATATACAATGTAATGTTATGTTCGATGTATGTTAAATTTCTATGATCTGTTAAAAATACTAACATGTTAGGACAAATTTATTTTTTGGATGTGTCAAAATAAATGATCACATTAAATAAGTAAATTACAAAACTTTGCGCTGAGTTTTGGAAAATATAATCTAATGCAAGCCTTTGAGAGGTGAAAAGAAAACAATATATGATGAACTTTCTCTAAAAATAATTTGATCATTAAAACAAGAGTACCATTATTTTAATCTCAACAATATAAAGAAGTTCAATTAAACTCTTAAAATATCAGTATAATATACTACTCCTTAGGGTGTTTGGGATACATAGAAAATTAATATGAAAAATACTTCAAACTAAATTTATGGTATAAAGTTATGCAAATATATATTACTATTTTTTAACGATTTTATTTATTTATCTTTAGTGGGAAAGAGAAGGAGAGTGGGAGAGAAATATCAATGTATGGTTGCCTCCCATGCATCCCCTGCTGGAAACTGGCCTGCAACCTAGGCATGTACCCCGACTGGGAATCGAACCCCAATCCTTTGGTCCGAAGGCCCACACTCAATCCACTGAGCTACACCAGCCAGGACTAATATTACTATTTAAATTAACAAGAATATACTGAGAATTTTATAGAAACTTTAAAAATAAATATTTTTACCTGTAGTTCTCAATAAATAAATTTCAAGAGAACATAACACTTCCCTGGTATTTTAACATTTCTCCACAACTGCAGATATAAAATCATAAAGTTTCCTGACCACTTCAGTCCACATTTTATTCTCTAGATTTCTCTTATATTTATAAACCACCCAATCGCACATAGCTTAAAAGGAGAAGTTTCAGCCCCCTGAAGGAGAGTATGGCACTGTCTTTTGGTTTGTTTTTGTTTGTTTTCATAAACACAATCATGTACAGAAACTAGTGGGTGTGTAGTGAATATGTATTAATTCATGGATTCTTCACATCTAGGTGTAGATCTTTCTAAACTCCAATGAGATTTTCTTTTCCCAGCAAGTATTTTCTTATAGTGCTATGTCCAGAGATCAGTGTAGTTTAAGGTAAATTACCAGTGCATGTGAAAAGACAAAAACAGACAATTTAGAAGCAGAAGATAATTTGCATTGCCACTGAGTTGACAGAAATTCTTAAACGTTTTCACTAAAATTCCCCTCAACTGTTAGAATCTCTAAGTTTCGATATTGTTAGGCCATGGTAGCAGGATTGCATTCTGGTAAAATGCAAATGTCCCATTTGTTCTGATGCCCTGCGTTTGGCAAGTCTGTGTGCGTGATAGACATTATGAGGAGGGAAGCCAAAAAAAATTGTCATAATGCACCTGTCCATTAGTGAATCCTCATGCCTAACAGAAACTTTCTGGCACCATCTGGTTATAATCTTATGCTTTGAAGCATGAGAATTGATGGACCTTTTAATTTTTATCTCAGCTAGTATAATTGCAGATGCTATTCTTGTTCAAAATGGGCCACATTTTGCCCAAGGCCAAAATCACACAGTTCCCATTGACTTTAATATGCAGACAGGCACAAGAAACTGACAGGAGAATTCAGCCTAATGTTTCTAATTGCTTTATGAATCTTAATAAGCCTGTTTAAGTTAATAATGTTCAACTGTGGAAACTTGCAGAGGTTATTTATTCATTTGCTATAAAAAGAATTTTCTTGAACTGTTTCAGAAAAGGCCGTGTTTTCACTACAAAGCAGATTCTTTGTCTTCTGCAGCTAAGAAGCATAGTGTGTTCAGTCACAGATTTTATGCAAACAAAAGGAATCCGAAAAAGACTGACAATATTAGTACCAATGTTCCAGCAGAGACAGCAAGTGCATGCCCCTAAAGACAAAGGATTAAGGGAATTTATGCAGTGTGTTTCCCACACAAAGACAAGTGCAATTTGTACAGAATATAAAGAATGATAGTTAATTACAATGGTTTCATTTGGGTTTGTGCTAAATCCAATGCTTTACAGGACCATTGATGCTGAAGAACAAAAGGTAGTCAAACTGTAAAATATACAGAAATACCGACTATAAGGAACTAAGTGAGATAAAGACAATAATCCCAATAGCAAAAAAGTCAGCATAATGTAAGAACAGAGCAAACATTTCTAAGAGGAGATTAAGGGAGAATCAATTTTTAACATTAAATATAGTTTAAATCCTTATTTCCACACTTTAAATACTTGCATATGTCTGTAGATATGCCTTTTCTCAAACACACACACACAAACACTGCCTCCTCCAAGTGTGAGGTTATGTTCCCATTACACATACTGAACACTGACTCTGAAGGCAAAAACACTGCAGGGTAATAACAGCAGGTGTGAGTGGTTAAGGAGAGTTGCTTAGCCTACCCCTATGGAGTGGAACAAATACAATCAACAAAAGGAGATGACCAGGCATTAAAACACAGAGACACAAAGCATATACATGCACACAGAGAGAACAAAAATATATACATCAGGTCAAACTACTCTTCAAATTTGGCAGAGAGACTTACCAGGTTTAATTGTTAAGATTAATATCATTACCTTTTGATGAGTAATCAGGTCTTAATACACTACAGCATATTTTTGAGGCAAAAGATTCACCAATGATCTTCTTTATAGTTTCCTTAGTAAGTGAAATACTGATGGTAAGCACATGGTTGCTGAGGACTAGGACTCAAACTTAGCAATTCCTTTTTTGTGTCTCGAAGACCCACATATCTGATGGAAAATCTTTAATGGCTTCATGCCATTAGAGGCAGAAAAGAAGGAGAGGTTTGGGCTCAAAAAGCACTGTTTGCATTTTTTGACACTTAGAAAAGTCCAGTTGATTTTTGTAAATTTAAATTGTTTTATTGTTTATGCTATTTGAGTCATCCCAATTTTTCACCCCTCGACCCCCTCTATCCAGCCCTCCCCCCAATCCCACAGCCAATCCCCACACTTTTGTCCATGCCCATGGTTCATGCATACATGTCCTTTGACTAGTCCCTTCACCGTATTTCAACCAGCCCCCACCTCCCTCCTCCCCTGTTATAGCTTTTGGAAAAAGCACTGGGTTGCTGAGCTCCATTATGTCCAAGAATCACAGAGAAAGATATTCTACAGTATCTGATACAGGCAGGAATGTATATCATTATAAGATTATAAAGATTTACATCTGTCTTAGATTTCATTTCTCAAAGTCCAAAGACAGTCATGCTGTTGCAGTGGAAATAGGGTTCTTCTGTGGAGTCACAAGAAAAGATTTTCAGGGAAGCATGCATAGAAGGACTTCAGGCATAGTGGCAAGGCTTATTGATGTGAAAACAAAGGACCGCCTGAAGGTGCCTGGTGTTTCATCCATGACCAGGTGACTCAGCCCCATCCCTCTGTGGTAAAGGTCTAGCCTTTGATGCTGCAAGCCTGCACTAGCATCTGCCAGGTCCAGGAGAACCAGGACTCAGAAATGCAGAACTTTGTGTCTCATTTTCCCATCTGCACACTTGCTACCAACACTCCATAGTGCTTGAACCATGGCTGGCTTTTTGGCCCATAAAGCTGCTACAGAGAAAACACATACACAAATGCCCCTGGTCTTTGTTAAGCTTTAATTATATTATCTCGGGTTTGGGAAGGGGTAAGCTTTCTTTCAAACTAACCAATCTCTTTTCTGGCTCTTCATGGGCTTGTGCTGGGTCTTCCTCCAACCAATCCCTGTTCTGGATGTTTCAAGAATTCGTGGCCCTTATCTGATTTGATCCTTTTCACTGGCTAGACACCTTTCCTCATTGTTGCTGTTTTGGCTCCTATTGAGCATGTCTCAGCAGAGGAATGTACCCCTCAGTGGTTCTTCTTCCTCTGTGGTCCCCAGGTGATCTGCAGGAATGGACTCATTGTTCCCTGGAGAGATTGGAAAGCAGCTGCACAAAGATTTAAGTCCTTTTGGCAGAGGATGTGGGTGTCCCCTGTGGTGTCGTTTAATATCTAACTAGCTGCCTATGCCAACAATGTTACTTTGCATATTTTAACATGCTAGAGAATATCTTGAAAAGTTTTTACTAGGTCATATAGGGCTGTTTATAGATACTAGTTTGGGGGTAGTAGGGAAAGTGTAAAATTAGCCCTGGCTGGTGTAGCTCAGTGGATTGATGGTGGGCCTGCGAACCAGACAATGATGGTTCGATTCTCAGGGCACATGCCGGGATTGCATGCCGGTTCCCTGCAGGCCAGTTCCCAGCAGGGGACGCACGAAAGGCAACCATACATTGATGTTTCTCTCCCTCTCTCCTTCCCTTCCTCTCTAAAGATAAATAAATAAATAAATAAATAAATAAATAAATAAATAAATACTAAAAAAAAGTGTAAAATTATAGTTGATTAAGGAAATAGAGCCACTAGAATGTAATGAATCAGCTATTAAAGACAGATTTGAGATTAATAATAAAACAGGAAGTTCCATTACACAAATAATAATAAATTGAACATTTAAAATCTTTGAATCAATACATTCGCACATTATGTATATTAATCTTATCACAGATAGCTACATGCACACAGGCACACAAACACATGTACTACTCCATGCAGAATGCCCTGATTTTATAAGTGAAGCGAATATTTTCAACTGAGTTTTCCAATGGCATCTATATATTATCCAAGATTTATTCTGGCAATATAATGCTAATGCCTGTAGCAATTTTTGGGAACTTGAGCAGGACAAGCAAATCCATTTGTGATGTCTATGCAATGATGCATTAAATGTGGTATGTATACAGGTTCTGCAGTCCTGAAACCAAGCAGATTTTTGTTCCTAAAAGAGCATTATTGGTGCTTAACATAAATTTATTCTAAGAAAAGGCTGGTGCATGTGAATTTATTCCATCAACAACAAAATCTTACTGATATGATCAAATTATTATAAAAATCAAGTAAAATTTAGGTAGATCTTAGATAGATTTAGAAATTTAGGGAATGGTAACTTTCACATACTGCACCCCTTGCAAATACGTTCTACATCATCTACATTTGGAACAAAAATAACAGCATTACTCTAAAGACACACACATTTAAGGGCACACAGAATTTTATTAAACATGTATATTTTATCACTAAAGTAGTAGGAAAACCTAGATCAAAAACACACAAAGATAAATGTGGATGGATATTGAAAACAGGCAGGTTTCAGAATGGAAAAAAGCACTGAAATTTAAACATGTTATTGCAAGTAAACAACATGTGTTAGTTGTACTTGAAAGTATGATTTTATGTATAATTAAACTAATCAAGAAAATGGCATTTATAGCGCAAATATTGTGAAGATAACAGATAAATGAACACAGGTGTTCAAATAAGTATTATAGAGATGGTTAAAATCTAAATGAAAATGTCAAAAGTACTCCAGAAAGAAAAGACATACAACAATAAATAATATTATTTGCATTTAAATATCCAGATGGCATTACCAAATGCATGAGAGCAATAAGGTGGAAAAAAGACAGCAAACATATTCTATTTCTTATAGAGCATGTATGTATTTAAAATGCTGAAATTTATTAACAGCAGAATTACATATTAAAATATACCCTCCATACAGTGGAACAAGTATGTGACCTTTGCATTTTATGCTAGTGGAATGTAAAATCATTCAACCTCTATAAAGCAGAAATTTGAACAATAATGGAAGAAAAGTCTATATATGCTTATCATTTGATACAGCAACTACATTTTTGGAATCTACTATATTCCAGCAAGTTAAATATTTATATATTACAGCAATAGAAAAACTGATTCTAAAACTTAAATATCATTTCAAAAGACCCACAATTGGCAAAATAACTTTGAAAAAGAAAACTCAGTTGGATGAGTAACACTACCTTATGTCAGGACTTATTTTAAAGCTACACTAATCAAGATAGTATGATACTGTTAAAATGGACAGATTAATTCTCAAAGTAAAGAGTACTGAAAATGGCCTGCATGAATATAATCTATTGATTTCAACTTTAGTCAAAACAATTTAGTAAAGAAAGGATTGTCTTTATAATAAAGCTGACATCCATCTGTAATAAAATGAACCTCAAATCATACCCTACACTGTATATAAAAATTAACTTAAAATGGATCACAGACCTAAATGTAAAATTAAAAACTATAAAAAAATTACAAAAGAAATCAAGAGAAAAATCGGTGACATTAGGTTTTATATATAGTGCCAAAAGCATGATCTCTGAGAATATGCAAGTACTTATTTTTAAATCCACCTTATAGAAAATTTTTATCTATACCTGTAACAGAAACTTCAGGAAGGCCTTCTCCAGAAGCAATGACTTCTAATCTTGGCTTGGCATTAGAAAGTGAACAGTAATGGAATTCCATCGTTCACTCTTAGTGCATGTGTGAGGGAGGGAGGGGCATGTATCTGATGCTGCACCTATAGGATCTGTTGAGACAGGCACTTATTGAAATACTTTTATCACTTTTATATGCCTCTACCAACTTAAAAAAAAGGCAAAGCTAAACTCCACTTTATCTCCCAGGGTGCACTGTTATTTGCCATCTTCACAATAAACTATGATTTATCCAAAGACATTATGAAATTGGTGTGGAGAAGAGAATACTGCATCTGAAACTTTGATTATTGGTCACTGAAGCTGCCTCTTGTAATTATTTATGGTTTTATTTTAAAACATGGTCCCACCACTTCTCCTCAATAGTCTTAGAATTATAAATTGAGATAGCCTGCTTTCATCAACAGGTAGCCTAGTCCTTGGCATTCCACTCCATTCCACTCCATTTTTTCTCCTCCACCTCCAGTAACTTGAGTTATCTCAAATATTCCCCTGATATCTCTATCTTCTCTGTGAGTCTTGGAACAGGTGAAACATTGTCTCCTACCATGGCATCCTGGATTCTCCATTTTTCACAACTATCAGATGGAATCCTTCAAAGGGGGTGTCATGGCATTATAACTATTCTTAGAGGAAGGGTGAAACCTCACATTCAATCTACACATTTTTCCCAATAAAATAAAGTACATTTTGGAACATACTTTATGAACACTCTAATATGATCTTTATTGTATTTGTGTAAAAAACAACAACAACACAGAGTTTATATATATATATATATGTGTAAACTATAGTATTGTGATGAGATACAAACAGAAAATATATGTTGATTGCCTATTATAACCTCCAAGTACTCATTAAATGGGTTAATTCTTTCCTTCAATCATTTTTGAGTCTGTAAACATTGAGGGTTGTGTTCTTTTTCATATGTTTGTTTTTACCATTTTGTGTAGAACTCCACTAGAGATGATGAGGAGAAGATCAATAATGCATGAGTCTAGTTCCAAGTATCTCGCAGTTCATGGTGTCAAAGTTTTCACTCATCCTGCCACAGAAAATACATCTATTTACAATTCTACTTTGGTTTGAAGTTAGGACACTTTTCCTGCAATATTTATTCTCTCCTGTTTCAGATCTCCAAGATAAGCAAAATCTACATAAAGCCTTTATAAATTTGTTAACAAAGTGAGGCAAACTCATTGTTGGAATATGGCACAATGTTCTTTGTGTAACAGTAGACTTGATTACTCAGAAGTCAATGGATAAAAGTAGGAATGGGATTAATTATTCTCAAGAGTTTCCTACTTTGACAATATCTATCTTATCTCTCTTCAATATAGATGGCATGAAAAATTATCTTCATATATTTTACATTACTTTTGGTTTTACATTTGAAAACTTCCCCCAAAATCAGAAGCATAGACTGGCAATTAATTAGAACAGAACAAGAGGGATGCATTCATTTTTATACTGTAATTGCATACTATTTATTTAGAAGATAAGCCTGAACATGTAATGATGATTTTCTGTTTCTGTATAGGGAAGATGGAATGTGTTTTAAGTTAATATAATATTTAGCAATTGATAATGGATATTATATATTGAATGTGAGATTCCTACTTCTAATGGAAATATTTTTATATTTGATATTTCCCCTATTGGTTCCTCAAACAGTTCAGTAAAATTAGGGTAAACCACATTTTTCACCATCATTCTATGACATTTTAAGTTCATCACTGAAGGTCTTATGTCTTCCCTCAAAGAAAAGTAAACAAGCCATAAATAAACCTTTTTACTTTAACCTAAAAGTGCTTTCAAGATGATATTAAGTCAAGAAAGAAGAGAAAAAAGAAAGATAAAATATAAAATCGTAGAAGCTGTTCCTGAGAAATTCTGGTGTCAAATGAGGTCCTCACTCAGATTTGACCCTGTTAGACACAGCCTTTGCTGGGAGCGGATGTTCAAGCCTTGCATTGTGTTTTGACATAGAATCAAAGTAATTTCTTCTGGAATTTTCTAATTAGGTAAGTGACCACAGAATATCAGCATTTACCAAACTTTTAGTAGGAGACATGAAGCCTAATGAAAAAGCCTATATAACAGGCTGATGGAGACTTGAGATGTTAGAATTAGCCTACAGTGATTGTAAAGCAACTATAGTTACAGTGTTTAAAGTATTAATTGCAAACTGAAATTTAGTATAAAAATAAAAAAAAACTATACAAGTGTCAGAACTGATTTGAGAAAGAATAAAGAGATCTTCTAAAATCTAAGCATTCAATAACCAAAGCTGAAAACCTTAAAGATTATATTCGGAAATAGATTGGGATAGCAAGTGGGACACAGAGTAGAAAGAACTAGTGAACTGGATGACAGTTAGTGGCATGGAACATTAGGTGGTGGAGGGATTGAGTAAAAAGGCAAAAGGACTCATGGACATGGACAGCAGGGTGGGGATTGCTGGACGGGAGAGGGGTATAAGAGAACTAAATCGTAATGGGAAAAAATACAATAAATATTACTGACTGTGGGAGAGGGGGTGGTGGGTGGGACAGTGGAGAATAATAGGGAAAAACTGGGACAACTGTAACAGAACAATAGTAAAAAAAGTAAAAATATAACATAGAAAATCCCATACACTCCACCAAAAAACTACTCGACCTAATAAATGAATTTGGCAAAACAGTGGGATATGAAGTCAATATCCAGAAATCAAAGGCATTTTTGCACACCGACAATGAAATATCAGAAACAGAAATCAGGGGAAAAATCCCATTTGATATAGCAACAAGAAAAATAAAATACCAAGGAATAAACCTAACCAAGGAGGTAAAAGACCTATATACAGAAAACTACACAACACTGAAGAAAGAAGTCAAGGAAGACACAAACAAATGGAAACATACATCGTGTTCATGGATCAGAAAAATTCACATCATCAAAATGTCCATACTGCCCAAAGCAATTTACAGATTCAATGCAATACCTATTAAAGTACCAATGATATACTTCACAGACATAAAACAAACACTTCAAAAATTTATATGTAACCATAAAGAACCCCGAATAACTGCAGCAAATTTGAGAAAGAAGAGCAAAGTGGGAGGGATCACAATACCTCATATCAAACTGTATTACAAGGTCACTGTAATCAAAGCAGCCTGGTATTGGCATAAGAACAGACACATGGACTAATGTAACAGAACAGAGAGCCCAGAAATAAACCCAACTCTCTATAGTCAATTAATAATCGACAAAGGGGGCAGTAACATAAAATGGAATAAAAATAGCAACTTTAACAAATGGTGTTGGGAGAGCTGGACAGCTATCTGCAAAAAAATAAAACTTGACCACCAACTTACACGATACACAAAGATAAACGGTGGATAAAAGACTTTAAATATAAGCCACAGCACCATAAATGTACTTCAGGGGAAATATAGGCAGGCAAATCTGATATTCCACACAGAAATATTTTCACTGGCATGTCCCCTAGAGCTAGGGACATAAAGGAAAAAATAAACAAATGGGATCTCATCAAAATAAAAAGCTTCTGCATGGCTAAAGAAAACAGGATTAAAATAAAAAGAGAACCAGCTGTACGGGGAAACATATTTGTCAATGAAACCTCAGACAAGGGTTTGACCTCCAAAATATATAAAGAACTCACATGATTCCACTCTAGGAAGATAAAAAAACTTAAAAAGCAGCAATGGATCTGAACAGACACTTCTCCAAGGAGGACATACCAAGGGTCCAGAGACATATGAAAAGATGCTCAGTATCGCTAGCCATCAGAAAGATACAAATTAAAACCACAATGAGATACCACTTTACACCAGTGAGAATGGTCATTATAAACAAAGCAACAAACAGTAAGTGTTGGAGCGGTTGTAGAGAAAAGTGAACGCCTAGTGCACTGCTGGTGGGACTGCAGACTGTTGCATCCACTATGGGAAACAGTATGAAATTTCCTCAGAAAACTAAAAATGGAACTGCTTTTTGAGTCATTAATTTCACTGCTAGGATTATATCCTAAGAACCCTGAAACACCAGTTCAAAATAACTATGCAACCATAGCCATGTGCTGGAAGCAACCTAAGTGCCCATTAGTAAATGAATGGAACAAAAAACCATGGTATATTTACACAGTGGAATACTACACAGCAGAAAAAAAGATGGAGCTCCTTCCCTTTGCAATAGCATAGATGGAACTGGAAAGCATTATGCTAAGTGGAATAAGTCAGGCAGTGAAAGACAAATAGCATATGATCTCACCTTTAACTGGAACCTAATCAACTAAACAAACAAACAAGCAAAGTATAGGTAAAGGCATTGAAATTTAAAACAATATGACAGTAACCAGAGGGGAGATTGGAGGGGATAGTGGGGTGAAGAGTTTTCAGGAACAACTATAAAGGACACATGGACAAAACCAAGGGGGATGGTATTAGGGGAGGGAGGGAGGGATGGCTAGGGTGAGTGGGGAGAGATGGGGAAAAAAGGCAGACAACTGTACGTGAACAACAATAAAATTTTAAAAAATGGAGAAAAAAGAAAGAAAGAAAATGGTTAATAAACTTAATAAAATATTTTTATTTTAATAAAAACAAAAATATTAAAAAATAAAATAAATTAGAATATAGTATACAAGGAAACAAAAGGGTTAACAGTATAGAAAGGAAAATAAAAGACATGGGGCTTATAGAAGAAGAATCCAGTATAATTTTGTTTTAATTTGATTAAATTTATTGGGTGACAGTGTTTAATAAGGTTATGCATGTTTCATGTGTATAGTTTTATATAGCACATGTTTGAAATGAGTTCTGGAAGTGAAAACAGAGAAAGAATATGAAGCTGAGACAAATTTTGAAGAGATCATGCCTGAGGACTTGTAAGTGTTAATAAATGATACCAAACTGAATTTAATACTTAAGGATTCCTTTTGAAAATGCTCTATAATCCAACCTTCATCCATTGAAAGCATTTGTGCTCTTACAACACCCTATGGTTACTATTAACACAGTGCTTATTACCATCTCTCATAATAACCTATTTACTTTTTTTCTGCTTTGATTTTGAATTCAGTGAAGGTAAGACACTGGTTTCTATATCTTAATTTTAAATACCTAGACAGATTCAGTTCAGCAAAGAAGCATTTATTTAGTCATTGTTTTTTGAATTAAATGATTTCCTCCTGGGGCCTGCAGCTCTTACCCAGTATAATAGGAGTGTGCCAAATTTGATCGTATTATCTTTTGGAGGCAGTCTCATCTTACTTTACCTGAGACACTGTCTTTGGTAGTATTGATTTTCTCTCGAGTTTCTTTTCTACACATTTTATTCAAAATTATCTATCGTGTGCCTACTATGTAATGCATTGTTTTATATATTCGATGCCTACTAGACAATACATTGTTCTAGGTATTGGAACAATATTTATGACCAAAGGAGAAATTTAATTCCTATATGTAATTAAAGATCAAATGAAGTGGGGCCAATAATAAAAGTGTATGTTAACTGTGGGAGTCAGGGGGACAAGGTAGGGGTCAGCAATGGGGAAAAGGAGGGACAACTGTAATGGAACAACAATGGATTAAATAATAAAATAAAATAAAAGTGTATGTAAGTAAATAAATTAAGATGATTTCAGAGAATAATGAGCTCTATGAGGGAATGAGCTGGATGTGGGATATTTAAAGCATGGTTAGCCTAAAAGGGAAATCCATGTGGTACATTTAAAATATATGTTATAGAGACAGAGAAAGAACAGAGGGTTTTTCTTGTGTTATTTCCCATAGCAAAAGGCTATTATAAAAGGCCATGACAGGGTGTATCTCTGATGTAGACAATCTCTGTAGGGATTTTTTATAGGTCAACATGTAGAGTTAAATGAATTATAAATATGGAAATATCAAGTAGTACATTAATTCATAAAAATTGCATCAAACACTGAATATATTATTAACCTAAATTAAGTCCTTAAAATCTATTTGAGAATTTTACAGTCTAGTTAAGGAAACAAGATTTTTGAAAGAGAAGTTTGTTTTCAATATATAGCAGTAAAGATATAGGCCCAGTGCTCAGCTGTATGTGAGTTTGCTTATTAGGTGCCTTGCTCTTTGTGGCCCTACCTTCTTTAGTTTTTACTGATGAATGAAATTGTCTTTTAATCTCAGTTTGACATACTGCAAAGAAATGTTAGTGATCTGCAATCACTATGGTAAGAACAGAAGACATAATTACCATGCCACCTTTCAGTGAAACTGCTTTGAGCACAAGGCTTCACTTTCTGAAAGGTATAATATGTTGAGACAATGACTTGTTTTCTATAATTTTTTTTCAGACAAGAAGACAGGCAAGTCATAGGTGCTTCAGGGATGCTCGCTCATTCAATTCTAGAGTTCCAGTGCCTTTGCTTTTGCCTGTTTTCACTTATTAGTGATGGGAAAAAAGGATTTATTCAGATCTAACACATTTCTAATAGTAGTTGACAGCTCTCATAAACAATTTGAGTAAAAAATGGTTGCAATAAGGGATATTTATAAATTTGTATAAATTGAAACTTTAAATTTACTTTTGATTTTTAAACCACTAGTGTTCTCCTTGTCTCCTATTGTGCAGTGACATAGGATTGATGTATATGAATAGAATTTTGGTAAGTATGGTAAGAAAATTGGGTTGCCATTGATATAGAAAATTGTAGGAAGTTAACAATGTACTGTTAAAATATTTTTCATGTTGAAAGAAGAACTTTGATGACATTCTAGGTAATTGTTTAATATTAAACACAATTAAAAAGCTAGAAGGTTATCTGTAGTTACTCGTTTCTTATGCAGTGCAGCTCATTGTTATCCTGTTAGAGAGGATAACAATGGATAGTTATCCTCTATCCATTTGAATAGAGGACAACTATTCAAAAAGCAAATGCAGTAGGACTGAAACCAAACTGTTTGCATATCTAGTGTATAAAATTTGCATTACTCTGCAAATACCTATGACAGAACATTTGAGCAACATATAACTAATAATGCCATCTATACAGACTTCAGGGCACTTTCTATACAATCTTTTTCTCATAGGAAATAGGAGGTAACTTGAATAAAAAAATTGATGATGAGAAAATGATATTATTAAGGCAGAAAAGGCAAGGAATAAAATAAATGCATGTAAATTCACGCAGTTTCTTTTTTCTAATTGCAGCAGGAGTAATGATTGATAGAAGGTTGAGGAACTTAGAGTTTCTAGACTTTCAAAAATATAATTAATTCCATTTCTTTCAGAGGTGATGTAAATTGGTACATCCACAGTTATTGTAAAATTTTGCGGAGTTTAAATTGGACACTTCTCTTTGCAAAATTTGGTGACTCTCGGTTTGGAGGAGGAAATGCACAAAATGAGTCTCAAATTTCTTACAGGACCAAGAGATAAATACTCACAAAATAAATGATGAGCCATATCAAAAAGATACAGAACACAGAAAGAACTCCTTAGGATCAAAACTGAATGTTACAAAGAAAGAAAAAGAAAAAGAACAAAACCATACTATTGGATCATAACCCCAAATATAAAATAAATATCCATAGTCCATTGTTAACAAAAATAAATGCTGGAATTAATTAATAAATAAAAAGAAGGGACAGATTTTTTTTTATGTAAAAGAATTCTGAAGAAATTGTGCAGATACTCTGCCCTCAGTGCTGGAACTTAACTTGCCTTATAAGTATAGGTTACAGATAGTGGCTTGCTTCCAAAGTATACCTAACAGAAAGGAAAAGAAATAGAAACCTTACATTGTAAGACTAATAAACACTATTTCAGGAAGGTGACCGAAGTCAACATCAGCAATAATAAGTCATACTTATAGCCTGTACCCTTAAAATGACCTGATGAAAATGGAACTTTACCCTTGTGGTCTTCCTTCCAAAACCCATAACCCTTGTCTACTCATGAGAAATATCACACAAATTCCACCAGAGGAAAGCCTACAAAATATGTGACCACTATTCTTCAAAACTGTGAATGTTATCAAAAACAAGGCAAGTCAGAGAAACTAAAATCCCAGATGGGCCAATGGAACATGAACAATAAAGGCAACATTATTTTTGGAGTTAGACCCTTGAACAGAAAATGGACATAATGGAAAATCTAGGGAAATCTATACAAAGTATAGTTAATAATAATGTATCAATATAGGCTTATTATTTTTACAAATTAATGAATAATTTTGAGAATAAAGTAGGGTGTTAATAATGGGGGAAATCTAGATGTGAGGCATACAAGAATGCCAAAACTCTATTGTTTTTGAAACTTTTGTGACTCTAAAACTATTCTAAAATTAAATGTTTAGTTAAATACGTATGTCTGTAAAAATTTGGCCACTTGGAAATTTCCACTAGTTTATTCCTAGAGGACAGAATTACATTATCTTTACCATTATAAAAAATTCTCAAATTGTTTAGAATACTTACACTTCTTTAAAATATGTCATATTTTGCATTAGGGACAATGTCCAAAATCAGGTAACAGATATTTTCCTTAGACCATTTAAAGAATGAATTTTTATTAGAAAGGTTTTTAGATGCCAACTGAGAATAAACAGTTAATCTAACTCAACTATATTAAAAAGGTTTTTAGATGCCAACTGAGAATAAACAGTTAATCTAACTCAACTATATACTTAGAAATCTCCTAAGTAGTGGAAGAGGTATTTTAGAAGTGCTCTTCAGTCAAAACATATATAATGTATATAAAGTGGTGAGACTAATATAAGTGGAGAACAGATAATGTCTTGAAGAACATAAAACTCCAATGGATCCAGTAGTAAGAGTAGAATCCATATGCTTGCTTAAAGATTGCCATATATTGGAGAGAAGCAAGTGAGGGACAGGAAGGGATTTTCATGAGAAGAATGGCACATGCAAAGGCCACAAACAGAGATAAAGAAAAGAGGGTGGAGTGGGTGTGTGAGGATAGTATATGGGAGAGGAGAGGGTAGGTCTCAGATAATGGTGGGTGCATTTTGCAAGTTAATTTGGACTAGATTAAAGAAGTTCTTTGGTATCACAAATAAAATATATACAAGTGGGAAAACCTGAATTACTTTAGAATCAGCCATAATCAGCTTACCTTGAATTTTTTGTAAGCATTTTTAGTGTTATAATATATGACCATAAACCAGGTACATAAATAAAATAGACTTTGCTGCCATTTCACATCTGTATTTATATTAAAAATAGAGCCAACATTATGTAGCATAACATTTATATGTATGACCAATGAAGAAATCAATTAATATGTAATAGGTAGATCTAGAATTAAAATCTCTTATTTGAAGGCATGTTTATAAATCTTTGCAAATGATCTCCACGTGTCAAGACATTTAACGTTACTCTCTAGTATCAATAGACAGTTCTCTTGATTCTTCTAAATCTGAAAGATACTGCATTTCTTCAGGATTTCCTGGGAGAACAGATTGTAGAAGTGAAGATTATTAGCCTCAGCAGAAGTGACATTCAACCAACTCATCCCAATAAAATACAGTATATTACTTGAAAGGCTATTAACAAATGTGTTGGTCCTTTAAATTTCCATCTTAATTGATATATTTACTGGCAATAATTAGATAGCAATAATTTTCAATGGGAAGTCTTTTGGTTGAGAGAGAGAAAGATTGATTCCTTATTTTTTCCATCAATGAGAAAGATAATTAGAACTTCAGAACTCAATTGTCCTGTTCATCCCCTCCTATGCAAACATTTACATTCTTAAAGTCCAGGTTTAAATAAATGCCACTTCAGGAGATGTTAAGAGGTGCAAGGTCACAAGATTGGGCTGTTTCTAAACATTTACATTCTTAAAGTCCAGGTTTAAATAAATGCCACTTCAGGAGGTGTTAAGAGGTGCAAGTGTGCAAGTGTGCAGGATTGGGCTGCTTCTATCCAGCTCTGCCCCAAATCTCTGAAATGCTTTTGAACAAGATTGTGTTCTCTGTGTTTCAGTTTCTAAGTTTATAGAGAGTAGAATCAGGTTCTCTTGCATGTGACAGTCATTACAAGAATTTAAAAAATACTGATATCTTTTATTATGTTCTATGTATACTTTGCCATACAGAATTTATTGTCTTTGCTTCCTTACTCTTCCAAGTGATTTTCTAGTTTTTCTGACTTCAAAGCTCCACAGTCACTTCAGCAGCGAGTTGTTTAGAGGTATAACTGCAGCCAGCAGGGTGTGGGCCATCATTGACATGGTGCCAGGGTGAGAAAGCTGTGACCCTGGCCTTCAGGAGCCTCTTCACTTACCCAGGACACCTGATTTTCTCAGATCAAATTACTCTAACCAATAGTTTCTTCTGAATAATGCTAAGCCTTTTGTCTTCATAACTGGGACATGTTAACATAACCCACTTTGTTGTCAGTAACCAGTGTGAGATGGGTGTTTAGAAAGTCTGAAAAACAAACTAATCAAGCCTGCATGTTCTTTTTCAACAAACCATTACTATCAATGATCAAAGCAAGTGAAGTGCCTCTGTCAGCTTATGTTAAAGTAATAGCACTGAATTCCTCCTTAAGTTAACTGTATTTGGTTACCTATGTAGGACAGAGTGCTGATGATGCAGTAAATTTTAAAAGAGTAAGAAATTACTCATATCAATAGAAATATTTAATTGCTGAAAAAAATTAAAAATCAGTGACAGTGTTAATTAGAACTTTAGAGTTAATTAGAACTAGTGAGATCATGTGTAAATGTTGAGATAAATTTGAAAATATTATTAAAGTTAAAATGGAGACAAATCTATGTTAAAAATAAAAGCAAAAGATATGACAATATAATATGATATAATAAAAAATCAGGGAAAGAAAATAAATGCCATGATAATTTTTCCCACAGTTATTATGGGTAAGAAATAGTCAGTATTAAAAAAAGACAAAAGCTCCAAAATAATGAAAATCAGATTGGTCACAGATGTCTCATCAGTAATAATAAAATCCATGATGATGTAGAATATCCTGAAAAGGCTGAAAAAAATAACTCTCAATTTAGAATTCTATACCCTGCATGTTCGTTAAAGTGTAAAACTCATAAGATGACTTGTTTTTAACTGAACAGTGTAAATATTAATCAAATATAACATGAAAATGTCAATAAAAAGAATATGCAAGAAGTAACAAGAAATTAAAGTTGGGGAGAAAAAATAGGATGTAAGAAATTATAGTAATCAAAACTACTTGGGTAATATTTACTTTATCTTACAATTTTATATGTCAATTATAATTCCATAGATTTGAAAAAATTAAAAATAGAAGGATAACAACAATGAAATGCTGGTAAATTTTCAGTAATGTAAATGTTTATGATTAAAATTACTAAATTTGAAATTTAAAAGGAAAAGAACATTAAGTATTATAGCATAGTAATAATAGTTGACACACATAATGATTTAAATTGATTTATATATACTAGTTCCCTTAATTCTCATCATGGCTTATTGAAATAGATACAGATAGTTTTCCTGTATTTTGTGCATGAGGAAAATGGCATGGAAGTTTTGTATTTTTCTAAGATCACAAGTAAATGAGGTGAGACCTGACATCTGGCGGTCTGACTTCAGTCATTGCACTTAACTGCTAGATTCGATTGCCTCCCCAAGAGCTGAGTGCTCACACTATTGGTCTGTTTGGGAAAAGAATGGAGATATTGATTAAAATATACATTAAAAAATATATGCATAGCTAACATAATAGTAGAAAAGAGTATATAAATTAAAATTAAAAATAATAAAAATACAAAATGATCAAATCACTAGTACTTGGAAAAATGAGAAATAAACATGGTTCATAAATTATAACATATAATTATATGTAAATCAGAAAACATGGTAAAATTTAATAATAGTAATTATTCATTTATTTAATGTGTTTTTATTGAGCTTGTATGTGTCACAATTTTTTTTTTACTGTGGGAAATAAATTGGTGAATAAAAGAGGAAGAAAACACTTGTCTGCAGAATATATCTTTTAGCAATCCCAATAAATATTAATCATTTTCACTACTCAGGTAAATTTTTTCACAAATGAGCTAAGAACAAAAAGTCTAGCTGCATGATGTTTATGTGAAACACAAAACTGAGAAAAATCCAGAGTAGGTAAAGGTTAAAAAATGGGAAGTGTGCACAGAGGAAATGCTAATTAAAAGTAAGATTATGCAAGAGCATTAACATCGGGCAAAATACACTGAAGTCCAAAAAAGCCTTATTGGAAATAATAAAATCTATTTCACAATGTTATAATGAACAAATTGTCAGAGACAAGATAAAAAATATAATTTAGCAACTAATATATGGAAATAAGTATGCAGAAATATTTTAAAAAATGAATATATGAAAAAATCTTGAGATTTTTATCAGACTTCCTTTAGAAAGTGATAAGCATGGAAAAGAAAAAAGGAGGAGGAAAAATGAGAAGGAGAAGAGAGTAAAGAATGGATAAAGTAAATATAGAAAATGTGAATATAATTAACGAGTCTGATACAATGCATATGCTTTATATATAGCTGCTTAAATAAATTAGAAATATAAAATAGCATCAGTTATTAGTATTTTTATTACTATTGTTATTATTTTTCATTATTCTGGGGATTTACTTGGGTCTCTAATGTGATTGTACTCAATGAATGCCAGGGCCTCCATCATAGGTAGGTATCTTCCCTTCCAATGTGTCTGGTGGTTGATGCAGGCTAGGGATGTCAAACAGAACTTCTGTATATTGCTTTCCTTGGGCTTCCTTACAGAATGGAGACTGAATTACTTGAACAAGGTTCTCAAGAGAACAAGCCAGAGGGAAGATACACTTCTTTTTTATAGCCTTACTTTGGAAGTCAGACAGTAATAGTCTGCTACTTTCTATTCATTAGAACCAAGGCATGAAATTAGTCTGTATTTGAAAAAGTAAAATTAGCAGTAGACTCTTGATGAGAAAACTGTTGCAGAATTTCAGGATACACTTAAAACCACCACACATATAAAAACTACAACCAGAAATAAAATAAAATGTTCAGTTTCAAAGACTCCATGGACTATTTAAAAATGTGCCACACAGTATATGATTCTCAATAATGACTTAGTAATACCTGACAACTTGCAAATAAAGTGTGATATCGCTAACAGAAAGATAGCCTAAGTAAATCTTCTTTTAGAAATAAATGTAAAATATAATACTAAATAATTTGTACATGAAAATAGAAATAATGATAAAATGACAAATATTTTGTGACTAGGAATACTACAGATAAATGTTGTGTTTTCATTATGTAAGATATCAGGGAGATTCAGCAAAACAGTTCATCAGCACGTAAGCTACACTAGAACAAATGCTGTAAGAAGTTTTTCAGACAAAGGAAATAATAAGTGTTGGAAACTGGGATCCACAAAAAGCATTGAAGACCCCTGGTGAGAAATAGAAAATATGTGGCTGTATATTTAAGATATGACTTTTCTTATTTTAATATATTTAAATTACAATTATATGTTTAGAGCAAAAAATATGAGCATTTGTATTTTGGGTTTATAAAAATAGAGGTCAGGTATATAAAAAGAGCACAAAGGAAAAAGAAGTATAAATTTCAAAGCTATATTTTTGTGAAGTTCTTACATAACATGAAATACTCTACTTTTGTTTCAGTCAAGACCAAACTAATTTGAGTATATTGTAATTTTGGAGGAGATGAGTTAAATGGATCTTGGTTTCTCTTTTAATTGGAATGTACCCTGTGGGGAGAGAAAGAAGGCAGGTATTTCATTCTAATCTTGTTAATTCGGATTTAAGTAAATAGAGTTGTGAAATTGATATGAGAATCTTAGAGAGAAAATGCCCTCAGCAGCATGTCATTTGCTACAAGTAGTGGAAGTAAACCCAGGATTGATGGATTTGTAAAACATGAGGTTTGTTAAGATGGTAGATTTCATGTCGAATTTTCTTCCACAATAAAAATACAAAGTTTATTTTTGAAAAAGAAGGACTGAGTTAGACAGACTAGGTAAAATATCAAAACCCACAGATACGCCATTTCTAAGAAAGGTACATTAAATATTTTAAAAAGTAGGTTAGAAGTACTTAAAACATGCCAAGTAAACTTGAATCATAAGAACGCTTGAATAGTTATATTCATATCAGCCACAGTATATTTCAAGATGAGGAATATTATTAGGGAAAGTGTTATATTTTCTAATGATAAAGAATGTCAGTTCATTAAGAAATAAAACAATTCGTCCTGACCAGTGTGGCTCAGTCTGTTCGACATCATCCTGCCAAGTGAAAACTGCTGGTTAGATTCCCTGGTCAAGGCACATGCCTGGGTTGTACATTCAGTCCCTAGCTTTGGTGTGTATGAGAGGGAACCTGTCCATGTTTCTCTCTCACATCAATGTTTCCCTCCCTCTCTTTCTCCCTCTATTCCCGTCTCTCTAAAAATAAATAAGTAAAGTCTTAAATAAAAGAAATAAACCAATCCTATATAGTCTTTATGAACTTATCCATAATTCTGATTGTATTTTATTCCTAATAAAATTTTAATAGATATTTGGACAGAGTATGTTTGCACTCTTTGTTGTTAAATATGAAAATTCAGAGATACATTCTGTGTTTATTCTCTGTGCTTATTTCTGTTAAGTCCCAAGTTATATTGGTATGTTTTTCATGGTTTGGAGAAGGAAACAATTCTATGTAAAAATAAGAAAAAAATAAACACAAGTTGTTGGAGATATAAAATACTCCAATCCTCTATTGTACTAATAGATTTTATCCCAGAGGAATTGCCCTGGACACTGACCTGTAACAATAAGTTGTCTGCAAAACTGAGACCATCAGTGTGAGCTAATCTAAAAGGTACTTGTTTTTACACTTCTGAATGTATTGAATAAATACATTTAAGGTAAATTAATGACTAAACAGTAAAATGAGGCTACTAATAATGTCATGACAGGCAAGGTAGGCAGTAAATAAATGTCCGGTTTATAGTAGTGGCTAAAGAACTTCCCTGGATGAGTAAGTCTCAATAAGTTTCAATTATTTGGCAGGCTTTAATATTCAGTGACAGGGGATAGAGCAAGGGAGAAAGGGAGGGAGGAAAAGGGGGTTAGACACAGGAACAGAGACAAAGAGGCAGTGAGAGAACCCTACAGTGATAACCTTCTATGAATGGAAAATAATGAATGCAGTTTGTGCTTGCTTGAAATGAAAAAATAATGAAGCAAATGTACTTGGTTTAAAGTGTCTGGGCTAGCAAAGTGAAAATGAAGATACAAGTTTTAGGTTTAGAAGCGTAGATGTCAATGGCATCCTTCCTCTGCACTACCCATAGTAGGCAGTTTCGTAATGTGAGTCTCTTTCCCACATTGTCTACCTTTTCCAGAATCAATATGTCTAAAAAATATATCAATATTTACCCTGAAAAATGTTATATGACCAAAATCGACAATAGCTTATAACATAATGTTTAAGGAACTTCCATGTTTTAATGAAAGTAACATGCATCTCGGTTCTTCTATTTACCTAGATTAAACCTTTTACTGTGATCTGTATATGATACTTTCTGATTACCACACTGGACTTGCCCTGTATTTTTGCTCCCAAGCATCAACATTAAATGCTGTATTAAGGTTCAAAGTAGTACAGGCTATGTTAAAAGGTAAGATTATCTTTGGTGTTCCTCTATTAATTTACCTCTCATATGTTAAATTAATTTTGATTTTCACTTGTGTTTTCCCATGTTTCCAGCTGTAGCTCTCAAGTAAGAATAGCAGAAGAAAAAACACCTGAGTGTGTGTCTGTCTGTGTGTATGTGTGTGTGTGTGTGTGAGAGAGAGAGAGAGAGAGAGAGAGAGAGAGGGAGAGAGAGATGACAGAGATTGAGAATGTAGTAACCTCCCTCCAATATGCTGTAGTCTCCCTTTGCTGGAGGAATAAGTCAAACATAAAATGAGAACCATACTATATATATCTCTGTAAAGATATATGTTCTTGTATATATATTTACACATTGTGGGAAATTATACTTCTTTTCAAATTTTCTATTATGCTAAGTTATATCAGGTTTGCTACTGAGCTCTGTGAGGTGACAGAGACTATATGCAGTCCCAAAGATCAACATCTTTCATTTTGCCATCTGTTTAAAAACACTTTCTTCATTATCATCTCTCTGGATGAGAAAAATCACAGGAGACAGATTGCAGCCTGTTGAATTCTTAGCAAGTAAATTCATTCGAGAAAAGAAATCTAAACAAGGTAGTGACCCTATTATATCAATCAGCTCTGTGTTTGGAAGTTTAGAGCAGAACTGTCGGGTATTTTCTTAAGCTTCTTATTGAAAAATAAATCAGGTTTTTGAAGTCACTGTTACACATATTTAGTCACAACTGCAATTCCATAACTGCTCCCTTCAGTCACCCCTGAGTTTAGACTCAGTAAGAGGCAGTCCAATGTACTAGTACTATAAATGCACATACCAAGGATTCAGTTATGTGAGAGTTCCGTTTGCCTCCTGCTCCTCAGGAAGAAAATAGGGCCTGTGTGGAGGAACAGACAGAGACTTTTCTTCTTTTAATTTTTATTGTTGTTCAAGTAGCGTTTCTGCCTTTTACTCCCATCCCAGCCCTCCCCCCAGCCGTCTCCCTCTCCCTCCCATCTCCACCCACCCTCACTTCCATTCATGTGTTCCTCACACTCATTCCTGGAAACTCCTCACCTTTTCCCTTGAAATTCCCTCCCATCTCCCCTCTGGTCACTGTCAACCTTTTCTCTATTTCAGTGTCTTTGGTTATATTTTGTTTGTCCATTTGTTCTTTTGATTAGGTTCCTGTTAAAGGTGAGATCATATGGTATTTGTCTTCTCATAAAGTACTTATGGGTTGGTTGGAGGACTGTGACTCCAGAAGATACCCTATAGGGTGAAATCAGATGACTGGTTCTTGGAAGACTCAGGAAGAGTCTTCAGTAAGACAGTTGTTGTTCTGTCTGTATTACCTTTCCAAGATTTCGATGATTCATATATGTCTTTCAGATAAACCTTTTGGTAAAAAAAATAATAACCTGACTAAAGAACACTAGACAAATTGTAAGGGTGCTTCTCTTTTTTTTTTAAATTTTACCAAGGTCCACTGATCGAGGTTTGTAAGAAGTACCCAGAGATGGAATGGAAAGTTCATTTAGTCTGGGCTCCTCATAAAATTAAATTTTGGTGCAAATCAAGGGGTATGTGCCCTTCTAGGCTGTCATTTAAAGTATCTATCCTAAAAAATAAATACAAGAGGAAATAAATGTTCATGCAACATTAAATGTTGCATGAAATTGTTGACCAATCATAATAGAGAAGTGATCAGTCCTGACTGGTGTGACTCAATGGGCTGATCTTAATAGACCTAGTTTTCTTTCCAGAAATGGGCTTTTCTTTCCCTTTTCTGGTCCCAAAATGATACATTTCACCATGCAATTCAAAGAAACAATTTGAGAATTTATCTTACTATATAACATTGCTGTTTCTGTTAAATATAGACAATCTGAAATCACTACTCCGCTTTGTGTAGCTGACCAATGAAGAAAACCAACTTTTGCTTCGGGAAGAACACAGGTGACCAGAAGTGGCTGCATGTATAGCCCATGGGTGCATGGTTGAGTTAAATCCAAGTGCAGCTTCCTGTAAGAGAGTCAGCCTAAATCACCATTTTTACAACCATTTGGCAGCCCTCTGATACTGGGAAAAAATACCATGTTGGCCCATGGTCGTGAACAGTACACCAAGCCATCCTCCCTTGACCACTTAGGCATGAAGCTGGTGCTCTTATAGTCAAGAAGTAGAAGGTTGCAGAGTGTTCTGACAGAGAGCAGCAGAGACATCCCATGGCTGCAGATCTAACCTCAGGTTACCTGACTCAAATAGCGCCACTGCTCTTGGGTGTCCCTGCCACTCAAAAAGCATATAAAACACTTTGAGAAAGGTGCTTCTGGAGACCAGGATTTACATCTTTTTATGCAGGGAAAATATCTGCCAACCAGAAAAGGATCAGGATGATACTCAGAACATTTCATATAAAGTACTCCACAGGGTGGGCCACCCTAAGCTGTAGCGCCTCGGGCAGGAGCCAGCATGCTGAGGTCTAGGTAGTAGAGTTGCCACCATGATGGTAATGACACAGATTCTGTCTTATTTCATACATATTCTACACATCCATTTTATTTCATCCATTATCCATAAGTCAATAAACATATGTACGCATTTATGTAAATGCATATGCATATTAATACACATTTACACATATGTCTATGTATAGACATAGACATATACTATATCACATACACACATACTTATAAAAATTTAATTCACCTATTGGGGTGGAATTAATTTAAAATAATGCAGCATTGATTCTTCGATAATTTTTAAGTGAAATAGCATAACATTGAGGGATTTTCACCAGATCACATTTGTTTTAGGAAAGTTAAAAAAAATCTTTGTATTTCCAAGCAGTTAATGCATCACATTTTAATTAGCAAGGATTGTTCTCTGTGGTATTAGGATGCTGAATTTGTTACTTAGTAAACCATTTAATTCTTTCACTGATAATTATCACAAGGGTAGGTGGATAAGCAAAAAATGCCAAATATCTTATGTGTCATTTTTAATCTCATAATAATTGGCTATTGTGTTACAGAAGTCACAACAATGCATTATTTATTTTTGCTCTTGGTTAAATCTTTTAAAATGTAATTTTTTCTAGTTTTTAATCTATACTTTGTGTACTTGTGCTACTAATTTTATGTCATGTTAGGGTCAATCTAAAATGGTATATTGTTTATATTTTGAATGCAATTGTTATTGACAGAGGTAGCATGGAATAAAATGCCGGTACTACTTTAACATAAGCCTACAAAATACTGTAAATTTAACCCTTAGGTGTTCAGACTTGGTGAAATGGATGTAGAGAAAAGGTCATTGTCTACAGGTCTACTCTGCTAAGTGTATCATTGAACTCCCCTTGTAAAGTAACATTGTGCCTGAAATTTCTCTACGTCTTCTTTCATAACTGAAATTTAGTCATAATATTTAGTCTCCATTTTGATAATTAAAGACAAAAAACAACCCCACCCAAAAAACACCAGCATTGTTTTAAAACAGCTCCTTAAAAACACACAGGTTTTTTCCAAAAGCAAACAGATTTCCATTCACTCTACACATGTTCATTAATTTTTCTTTCCTTTTTTGTTTTGTAACTATTTTACCCATTATATTTTCATTTCCTGAACTGATATGCTATATCTTATGAGCAAATACAAATATCTTATTATTTATACACCAATTTACTAATCAAATATTTAACCATATATTGCATTGAGTTAAAAGCTCTCATAACAGAACTTTGCTTTAATTTTTTGTCAGTTTTCAGAGTTTATTAATAAGTTTTAGAAATATACTGTCAATGGTAAATCAACAGACTGCTGTAGTGTGATTATTGTGTGAAAATAATTAAGAAACTATCAATATATCCATTCAAAACTAATATGGTGAAAATATTATATATGTCAGCCTCAAGCTCCCCAGGCCCATTCTAGCATACTACGAAGCCTTGCTGCTTTGTGATAGCTCAGATTCAGTTTCCTAAAAGTACATTTACTTATAATTTGGAAAAAGTTTCAATGATTCTCTGCTAACCAAGTGACAAAGAGAAAACTCAGACTGAGATTAAAGGCCTCATGCTATCGGTAGTCATTTATTTCACCTTCCACTCCCTGGTCTTCAGTATGGCTTGTTTGCTCCATCTATTGCGTTTGCATGTTTCTCACTTTCATGATTTTTTCCATACTTTCTCTTGAGTATGTAGCTTTAACTTTTCTATACTTTGCTGTATTTTTTTCCTATGAGGATCTTGTCGAATCTGAAGTTTAAGCACCTTTTCTTCCACATTCACTGACTTGGAATTGCCATTTCACGATTCTAATCTCCCCTACTCTCCATAGGTATTGGTTACTCTTCTGTTTTCTTCATAAATGAGAATACTAATTTTGTAATTAAACTGTCATCTTCTTGAGAGGAGGCCATGACTGCAGTATCACATTGTATGCTGTGTCTTTTTATATTTTACATAGACATCTATTATTTACTTATCCATAGTGCTTAAAAATGCTAAGAATGCAGTAAAATCTAAATTAATGTTATCAACTGATTGCCTATCATCTGAATTAAGCACTTGGACATTCTGTACATATAAAAGTCATAACTCAACTTCTTTCAAAATGGAAAACTTTGGTGAATAGTCAATGGTGTCAAGAAGCATGAAGAATCTAAAATTTTACCATACTTGTAAGCTCAGCCTGCCACAGCTCCATGAATGCTGGTGGAAAACACAAAACTTTAATGCAGAAAATCAGTTAGATAAGAATGATGACTGCACTGATTCTCCTTGTCCCAAATCAGACAAGAGCATACAAAGAAGGCCAGTGGATTTTTGCACATTGTAGGGGTATGTGACAGAAGAACTTTGAGTTTAGGTAATCTATATATTTTATAACAAGCAACAAGCTATTCCAGGCCTCTGTTTCAGAAGACATTTTCTCCATCTTCTAAGGCAGTTTACCCTAGAAACATTCTTAAAAATAGAGTCCAGAAAAGGTGGTCACTGTCCCTGCTTGCAAAATGTTCAGAAATATGAAAGTCTCCTAAAATAGGGCTAGCCCAAACAAGAAAAGAAGACTGAATTCAATGTAGGTTTTCAATGGAAATTTCAGTTAAAAAATTACTCATAGATATATCTTCCTTTCACCTTTATTATGCAGAAGTGAACTATTTAGATTCCACCTTTGCACGAACAGAGACCTAACTGGATCTCCACACCACCCACCTTTCTGCTGCTCTCAAACTCATAGTAGTGGATTTATCATAGTATTGATAAATCCACTACTATGATAAATCTTTTTTTGTAATTCTCTTCCATTTCACCCTTCCATCTTCCTGAAGTGCTAGGGACTATGCATCTGTATAAGATGGAAAATGGCTCTTTCACTCACTTATTCCTCTTTCACGTACCAGCAGCTATAATTATATAGACTGTCAATCCCTAGGCCAAATAATTTTAGACTTGAGCCTTCCATTATAGTAGTCATTAGTCATGTGTGGCTACTGACACTTGAAATGTGTCTGTTGATATGTGCTATGTGAAATACATGCCAAATTTTAAAGATTTAACATACATATAAAATATTTTATTAATAAATTTTATGTTAATTTGTATTGAAATTATGTTATTTGGAATATACTGGGTCAAATAAAATATATTATTGAAATTAATCGTGTTCCTTTTTATTATTTATTTTTAATTTTTTAAAAGATTTTATTTATTTATCTTTAGAGGTGAAGAGAATGAGAGAGGGAGAAAAATTTCAATGCATAATTGCTTCTTGTGTGTCCCTGCTGGGAACTAGCCAGCAACCCAGGCATGTGCCCTGACTGAGAATCAAACCGCGATCCTTTGGTTCATAGGCTCACGCTCAATCCACTGAACTACCCCAGCCAGGGCTCCTTTTTACTTTTTAGTGATGTGTTATAAAATTAAACATTTTGCACATGACTTACATGTGTGGCTCACTTATATTTTATTTTTATAGCACTTTTCTGGATCTATTTTATTAAGATGTTCGGTCTAACTTGCTGACTCTCTGAGTATATTCCTATTGGCATTAGATTTAATTGGGCCATAATTTTTATGCAAAAAAATTGGCATAGAAAACAATTGGGTGCTTCACATGTCCATATTGAATTTATCTCTTCTATCCTCCTGATCCATATTTGGGGCTTACCCCAGCTAACAATTAAATAGTGATTAGCTTAAATTTTTATGCACCTTCTGCACACCTCTTTCACATATCTGTTGGTAAGAGGAGGCTGTTATTTGAGATGAGTATGTATTGGCTTCTCAATAATTATCATATACTGATGTTAGGAGTATATTATAATATACTGATCAATATAATATACTGATGTTAGGAGTAGTAGAATAGTAGAGCTTTAGCATTTATCTACTTTACAAAAGACCATTTGTTTTCACCAAATGGCTTGGTTGATTCTGAATTCTGTTAAGTGAATTAATTAGTAGAAATTATATTCTAAGATGAACACTTAGTCTATAGGGATGTAATTAGTTATACAAACTCAGAGTTCACTTTACCATTTCCTTCTGAATTTTTTAAAATTATGTCTTTTTATATTTAACAGATATAATGAGAGCTTAACTGAAGATTTTGTGCATGCGTGTTATTTTATTTTGTTTTTTTGGATTATTTGAAATGAAAGAGTGCACAGAGAAATTGAAGTACATGTCTAATTTAATAGTAGGGTATATATTATTTGAATATTTTGAAATAATATCTTTTTAATTCTGTTCTTCAGGGCTAAATAAAAATGATTTAGATAACTTCCTCATAATACAAATGGAATTTATTAACTTTAGACGATGCTCTAAAACACAAAGCTTATCTAGTATTTTATTATTCAGAATTAAGAAGTACAATGTGGCTAGAATTCATTATAATTCTGTCAGTCATTTCCAGAAATGTGTTTCAGATGTTTCTGTTGTTATAACATCATTACGAAGTTATAAAGATACTATCCCTAAAAATGGGAAGGTTAGCTTCTTGAAAGGAGACACAGTTTCATCAGGTGTTATCACTAGTAATTAAGTCTTCTCCTCGGGTCTCAGAGCAGAGAAGTTTACCCTTCTGTGCAGATAATGTTATTAAATACTGTACTTTCTATAGCTGTTGTGAATAATTTACCTATATTAAAGCAACATATGCACCATTATCTATTGTTTCCATAAGACTATGACTCCAAAACGTTTGGGTGAGCAATGGATATTAATAAAAAGTAGTAGTAATTAGTTATGGTTATCTAAAAGAAAAAGTTTATATCATGTATCATGTACTTTTGTTGTCAGTTCTGTTACCTTTTGTACTCGTACTAAAATAGTGTTTCTAGAATTTTTGACCATAAAAAGAATACCTATATATACCTTTAAGAAATGAAAAGAAAATGAGGAGGAAAAACATTTTAAGGTAATAAATATGATAATTAAATAAATCTCTGTAACCCAAAGCTATATGAAACTCATATACTATAAAATTCCAGTTTATGTTAAAAAAATAAACATGCTCTAATCAGACTTTAAAATTTGAGTATAAGTCCTACAATACTTCGTTTTAAATGTTCTTCTAAACACTGATCATCTTGATTTGATTAAAAAGATTATAGGAAGAATTAATCTAACCTTTTAAAAAGTGAATTTTCTCAAAGGTAAGTTTAAAAAATATTAGTAAAAATCAAATAATCAGTTTTATATTAAAATCAGCATTTTTCTATTAGGATATTTTATTATTGATATTATTTTCTTGATTATTAAGATGCCTTTTTATGGTATAACATCTAGAACACAGGTGGCAAACACAAGGCCCTCTGGCCAAATCCATCCCTCCACCTTGTTTTATCCGGTTTGACACCTTGTTTCTACCCAGTGGCAGCACTGAGCTCTCCCTTAACTGTTAAGGAGTAGTTACATTTACACAGTCCTAAAATTACATTCATCCCTTTGAAGGTAACTGCAAGGCTGATGTGGTCCCCGGTGAAAATGAGTTCCACATCCCTGATCTAGAATACCTTTTCACTTATATCATCAAATGAAGATTGGGCTTTTGAAGTACGACAAGACCAACTGTTTTACAAAGGAAACCTCCAGTTCATGCCAGTTCCCCTAGAGTGATTATGCATAGTACCCTCTTTCATTCTCAAGGGCTTGGAAACTATAAAAATCAAGTGGATTGAAGTAACATAATTCTGTTGCTGTAAGGAGGAAAATATCTTTGTTATTTAAATAAAATAGTCTACCAAGGAGACTGAAAAATAAATATACACGAATTAGTAAAAGGACTATTGTGCCATATAACTAATTCAAGATAAGGTAGAGGAAAAATTGTTTTGCCAAAGCCATTCAGAAAGTGAAGGAAAGATAAAAGCTACAGCAGGTAAGCAAGAGGTGGGCAGAACTAAATTCCAGAGACCCAGGGAAGATATCTGCTATTGTTTGTATTGAATTCCCAGTGCAAATTTAAATGCCCAAGCCAGGATCATTTAAACAATAAATAGAAATAAGTAGAGCTTCTGGTCTTTGTTGTTCTTCTCAAATAACTCACTTAAAAAACAGCAACTGCACTAAACTAATTGGGCAGAAGTGGAACACCATCTGGGAAATTTCCTTTTGGACATAATTAATGTAAAAGAAAAAATATGCAAACATCATATAAGGTAGCCAAGATGATGTTTGGATTTTCAAAAAATGATTTAATGGATCCAAAAACATTTTAAACACTGAAAACCTAGTTAAATCTTAAACATGACATTTTAAGAGGCATACTGACAAACCAGTGTGGTTTTTTCTAGAGTTTATAAAAACAATAACAAGGTAATTGTAAAACATAAAATTTGAAAGAAACAAAGAGTATAAATTAGTGTCATTTCAGATTGTTATGGACTGAATGTGTCTCTCTCGAATGTATGTGTTGAAGCCCTAACATCTGATGTGATGGCATTTAGAGATGAGACTTTTGGGAGGTAATTTGGGTTAGATGAAGTCATAAGATTGAAGTCTCCATAATGCAATTAGGAAAAAAGGAAGAATAACATAAGTACACAATTAGAAGGGGGTCAGTCTACGAGCCAGGAAGCAAGCTCTCACAAAAACTACTGCTGGCGCCCTCCCTGGTCTTGGATTTCCAGGATACAGAACTGTAAGAAATAAATGTTTGTTGTTTACAGTTACATGGGATTTTGCTACAGCAGCTCCTGTGAACTAAAACATAGGTATATACAAAAAGGTACTATTCCAAATAGTACCTTTTTTAATATACTGGCCTGCCGTTATGCACACTGTACCATCCAGCCACAGAACGCTAAATTTTAGGATCATTATATGGCATGCAATAGTATCAGATTTCATTTCCACAAGAGAATTTTTTTAACAGTGAATTCTTCTGATAGTGGGTTTCAATGTTTTATTTGTATTCTATATTGAATGGAAGATTAATTAGACAACACGATGTTTTGAATAGCATCCAATTAAATATATTGTGTGCAACTTTTCTTTTTGGTTTAGTTTAAGTAAGAGACTGAATTTCCATTTTAGTGTGTTTATATTGATATCAAACTTAGTTATTCTTTATTTATGATTCATTTTTATGGTTGAAGTCTATATGTATATTTTATTTTTTGAAGAGTTTATGTATTTGTTTTTAAAGAGAGGGGAAGGGAGGGAGACAGAGAGGGAGAGAAACACCAATTGTGTGGTTACCTCTTGTGCACCCCCTAGTTGGGATCTGGCCTGCAACTCAGGCATGTGCACTGACTGATAATCAAACCAGCTACCATTTGGTTTCTGGGAGGGGCACTCAATCCACTGAGCCACACCAGCCAGGGCTATGTGTATATTTTATAAAAATATAAACATTCAGTACTAGTAACTGATATCATTGTGTAGTTATATGGTACAAATATTCTTTCATTAAAATAGCCACATACAGCACCAATTTATAATAAATTAACTAGCATTCTTAGTCAACACAGTAGGGCGATCACTATTTTGTACTTCTTGTCAATAAACACCAATATTTTTCCACATTGTTCATGGTGATTCTCAGTCTGCTTTTGTGCATTATGATGTGTATTACTAGCTTTCTCTTCTTGCTGGATGATACCAATCTTCTAAATAATATTTCAGTTCATAATGTTTAGTCACATTTCTTAGGTCATGGTTTCTCTGGTTTGGTCTATGCATCTAGAGCCTGGGCCCTCTAGTTCATATGCCCCTATGACTCCACAAAATGCCTGCGTGCCCCAGTGAGACCTAATTCCGTATTACTCCTAAACCTTGAAATTGAGGTAACAATGGGCACTTTAACCCTGACTCTTCCCAGTTTTTTCATGTCCTCACAAATACATTTTCCCAGGTTTTTTGCCTTGTTTTGTAGTGTTATTCTATTACTAGAATAGAATAACAGTTGTCCCAGTTTTCCCTATTGCTCTCCCTTGCCCCACCCAACCCTCAGTTCCATAGTCAATCCCCACCCTATTGTCCATGCCCATGGGTCATTCATACATGTTCTTTAACTAGACACTTCCCCTTCTTTCCACCCTTATCCCTGTCCCCTCTCCCCTTTAGTCCCTGTCACTTTGTTCTTTGTTTCCATGCCTCTGGTTCTATTTTGTACATTTGTTTGTTGTGTTCATTATGTTCCTGTTATAGGTGAGATAATAATAGTATTTGTCTTTCACTGCCTAGCTTATTTCATTTAGCATAATACTCTCCAGTTTCATCCATGCTGTCACAAAACGTAGGAGTTCCTTCTTTTTTTTTCTGCGGCATAGTATTGCATTATGTAAATGTACCAATTTTTTGATCAACTCATTTACCGATGGGTACTTAGGCTGTTTCTAGCACTTGGCTATTATAGATACTGCTGTTGTGAACATGGAGTTGTATAGGTTCTTTTGAATTGGTGTTTCAGGATTCTTAGGGTATATTCCCAGCAGTGGAATCTTTGGGTCAAAAGGCAGTACCATTTTTAACTTTTTGAGGAGATCCCATACTGTTTTCCATAGTGGCTGCACCAGTCTGCATACCCACCAACAGTGTACGTGGGTTCCATTTTCTCCACAACCCTTCCAGTATTTATTGTTTGTTGGTTTATAATGATAAGCATTTTGACAGGTATGAAGTGATAGCTCATTGTGGTTTTAATTTGCATCTCTCTGATAGGTGGTGATGCTGAGCATCTTTTCATATGCCTCTGGGCCCTCTGTATGTCTTCCTTGGAAAAGTATCTGTTCAGATTCTTTGCCCATTTTTTAACTGGATTGTTTGTCTTCCTGGAGTGGAGTCCCATGAGTTCTTTATGCATTTTGGAGATCAAACCCTTGTCTGAGGTATCATTGGCAAATAACTTTTCCTATACTGTTGGTTTCCTTTTCATTTTGCTGATGTTTTCATTAGCTTTTTAGTTTGATGTAGTCCCCTTTGTTTATTCCTTCCTTTATCTCCCTTGCCCTAAAGAATGTATTATTGAAAATACTGCTGAATGAGACATCTGAGATTTCACTGCCTATGTCTTTCTCTAGGACTTTTATGACATTGTGGTTTATGTTTAAGTATTTTTATCCATCTTGAGTTTACTTTGGTGTATGATGTAAGTCTAGTTTCATTTTTTGCAGGTAGCTGCCCAGATCTCCCAACACCATTTGTTGAAGAGGCTATTTTTACTCCATTTTATGCTTCTGCCCCCTTTGTCAAATATTAATTTACTGTAGAAACTTGGGTTTATTTCTGGGCTCTCTATTCTGTTCCATTCATCTATGAGTCTGCTCTTATGTCAGTATCAGACTGTTTTCATCTGAGTGGCCTTGCAGTATGGTTTCATATTGGGTATTGTGATCTGACGCGTGCACTGAGAAGCAGTGCCCATGGTGTCATGGATGAGACATGAGACAATTCACATGGACTACTGAATCCTGTGGAGGAAAAGGGCCAGCAAGGCTACTCCCTCAAGGGGGGAGAGCCTCAGAACGGCCTTGCCACCCTCTCAAGGGGAGAGAGGCTTGGAGCAGCCAGGCAACTCTCTCAAAGGGAGAGAGAGCTGCTGCAGTGGCCGGCCAACTCTCTCACCAGGGGAGAGAGAGCACACTGACCCTTGTCTAGTCAGGCTTTTATTGGGATTTTTGCACAGGAGTTCAGGTATAGCTTATTAATCATTGTCAAGCAATAACCAGTAGATTGTATACAAAGAACCATTAAGGCTTCTTCTAAATCAGGGCCTGTCAGCTAAAAGGCTACAGAACTTTGGGAACATAAACTCCTTTTCTGCTCGGGCCCTTATCATCTAACTAAAAGCATTCTTAAACAAAGCAGGTCTCACAGGGTTTCACATATTCCTTCTCAGGCCTAATTACCCAGGGAGCCCACCATTCCCAGCACAAGGCTTGCATTGCCTTCCCCATCATAGGTTTTTAGGCTTAAGTGGATTAGAGCCAGGAAGTGCTTCTCCCAGAGGACATGGGGACTCGGGCTTTGTCAGAGCTGGGGGGAGAGGGTTCATCACTCCCTCTTTGTTGTAGCCTCCTGAGTTCTTCCATGGTGGCCTCCCAAGTCATCATGTCTGGCCCAGGTTGCCCCTTCTCTGAGGGGTCTCACCCATCTCTGACCCTCCAACCTTACTTTGGGGGCATGGAGATGAAGCAGAGGAAGCATCTGCTGCTAGAGACAAGCCTTGTCTCCTCAGTGGCTAGTATTTCAGAGGTCACTCACAGCCTTAGACATGGGAGACGGTTTACGATTCCCGAAACCAGGCAGGGCGGTCCCCAACAGTGATCCTTCTTACTTTGCTCTTCTTTCTCAAGCTGGCTGAAGCTATTTAAGGTTGTTTTTGTTAGAGCAGATGACTATCAGAAAATTGGATGACTAATAAACTATATTCATGCCTTACATATGGAGCCTCTGTGCCTGTGTTTCACAGATGGAAATGACCTAATCTGAGGGACTGACTTCTCTTTATTAACAGTGCTGTTCCCAAATTAGATTATTTTTTTCTTTCTCTAATATTTTCATAGTGTCACCTTGGGTGGTGCCAGAGAGGACTGTGCTAAAATTATTTCTCTCTGAGTGGCATGCGTTTTCAGCTGTTGGTTCTACTTGACATTTTTATCACTAAATTCATTGTAACATACTGTTACAATACCTTTTCAGTATTAATCTTATACACTTGAGTCTTATGATATTATAGTACTGCTTAAATAGTAATAGTGTTTCTTAATTACTGCATATGATTATTACATTTAACCTAAAATCCTTAATTTTCTATTTGATTTTGTGGTTTATACTTAGTTATGGTCCCAACAGAAAGGACATGTCAAATTCAGGCTAGATAAATGAGGACAGTTTGATAAACAAATTATTTACAGGGCTTAGGGAACAACAACAAAAGTGGGTGTTGCATTTCCCCAAGACTAGAAGCATCTGAGAGTTGTAATTAACCCTAGACCTGGAGAGATAAGGGAAGGGAATGGTTTATGGAAACCAAGGAGGATAGTTTTTTTTATAGATAAATCAATCTTATTTTTGTTAGACATAGCAACAACTCATAAAATTTAGCCAGGAGTCAGTCAGGAAAAAAAATAGCCCTACCTGACTTTCCTGCCCTGTCCACATCCCCTGCCAGTGGCTCTCACTGATCAAACACAAAGGCAGACAGAGAAATAAACTGTTGATGCAGTCTACCTTAGTACCTTCTCAGTTATCTTAGTGAGCAAACAGAAAATGTTCAGCCAAATGAGGATATTTTCCCCATTTTGTTTTTGTTCATTTCATTTGAATTCGTGCCTTAAATGGGGGATACCCCCCAAGGAAAAAAAACCACGGAACTATCTTCTGGAGGGCAGGCCCCTTGTGGTACAGGCCTCTCCTGCTACATGATTATTCTAGGAACCTGTCTGTATCAGTGTGCTAGCTGGCTTTGTGAAGCGCTGTGTTCAGTTTCAGTGAATTCTTTTTGGAGATTCTTTCAATTGGCTTGCCCATTGAAAGATGGGTGATTTAGGAGTGTACCTGCCCACACTGTGCTGATGGTTCAGTAGTTTTTGACCAAAAAAAAAAAAAAGCACTACTCCTGTGCCCCACCCTTCCTAATCACTGATCTTGCCCCAAGCAAATTTTTTTGTTTCCCTGGATAGAAAAAGCCCTCAAAGACAAATGTTTTGCTGATTTGGAAGAGGTGAAAAGACAAAACAAAATACGGCAGAAGCACTAAAAGCATTGAAACCAACAAGTTCACAAACTGTTCTGAGCAGTGGGAAAAACATCTTCATAGGTGTATTGCATCCAATGGAGAGTACTTTGAAGGTGAATGAAGTTTAAACATGCACGATTAAATACACAATTTTTAATAAATAAATTCCAGTTTTGGGGGGTAATAGTATGTATTTAATATCATGATGAATGTGACTTTTGCATAATTAAATTTGATGTTGAATTGCATGCAAGAAAATAAATGCATTTATCTTCACTGGAATTCTTTTTTCTTGTAGACCTTATTATGCATTTCTAAATAAATGGGAGGTCTCCAACAAAGATACTATGGATATTTGACTCAAGACTTTAATGTAAATGAGAAAAATACTTCCTTTATTATTCATTCTTTTATTGTAGCTTATTATATTGATTCTCAGGATCCACTACTTAAATTTTTATTCTTCTGTTTAGTTCTGTGGAGTTACTTCTCACCAACAAGCCAAGACCTGAGTAGGTCAACCATATCTTTTTTCCTCATACATTATCTGTCTCTCTGGTTCCTCCAAGCTTGTTTTTAACTGCTTCCTAGATATCTGGTGTCCTCATTTACCTTCTGACTATCTAGTCTAGAATTACTGACTGCTTGATCCTCCCACCACAGATTCATTCATCATTATTATTGTTAAATATTTCTAAAACACAATTTCCCTTTCCTGAGGACACTAGAACTTTCATTGTGGAATCAGAACAAAAACATTTAACTACATTTCAGGTGGAAAACATTTTAAAGCTGGAGTGTTCTGATCTATAGAAATATTCTTTCATTGATAAGCTTCTGTAGTAGCATCATAATTTGTTCTTCTTACTGATAAAAAAAGAGCCACATGTCAGTAATTTGGGGTTGGTAGTCTATTGTTATCCATGTCTGTTTTCTCACTGACATCCTCACTTCAAGGCAGACAGATTCATGAAAAAAATTACTTAGTCTAGAGCAGTATATGATAATAAGAAAATACTTTAAATTCATTAAGTTTTTGATATCAAATGCAAATAAATGTTAACAGCAGATTTATTTTCCTAAACCCCTACTATTATTCTTTCATTTTATTTACTCTCTCTAAAAATATTCCTAAGTGATTTTTCAGAGAGACCCACGTTTAAATATATCATTCATGTGTGTATATATACACATTATACATATATGTGTGTATATATAGATATATATTATACATATATATTCACTAACTGAGAATTTAAAGTCCTCAGTCAAGAGTAGTTTATATGCCTCCATGTAAAATATGGACTTATCTTTTCACTTCCTTCGATAGTTAGAAAACCTGAAAATTTGATGAAGAAGAAAACACATCTAGTCGGGAGTCCCTCAAGGACTGAAGTCGATGTATATTCTCCTTTAATATTTAAGCAGGTTCTACAGCTAAGCCTTTCATATTTTTCCAGGAGATCACATTAGCATGGTGCTCATTACCTCCTCAACTGACATTTTCCTACTTGCCCGAGTGCCCTGAGTGGCCAAATTAATGACTTAGTTTCACAATTTCTCACTCTGGTCTTTCTTTGCTAGTCACTGGACTTCTATCTTTAGACTTCTTTTTTTTTCTTTCACAATTTAATTCTCCTTTCCCTCTGGGATCTATTAGCTTCTCAAAACAAAAACTGTCCCTGTTGGAGCATAAATGCATGTCAATCTAGTCACAATATTTGTATCTCCCTGAGGTATTTACATTTTCATTAAAAAGTCCTTGGATGAGGGCAGATATTTGAAAATTATTTAAAATAACATCTGTTTTCAATAAGATTATATTCAAATTTGACTAACAACCAGAATAAGGTATAATATAATTGGGCTAATCATCTTATGTATGCTAGCTACAAAATATTCAGTTTTCATTTAAAATGATGTAGAAAAGTAACCATATTATGCAAGAGAATTTGCAATGAGATTTTTTAAAAGGTTAAAAGCTGTGATAACAGAAATATAAATAACAGTCTTTTGACAACAAGGTGCTTGCTTACTTTTAGAGCAAGTCATTCGTGTTATGGAAAATACGAAATTATTAGTTTGGGGTTGAAATATAAAAAACTTGATTGATAAAACCTAAAATCTTTCCTTGATTTTCTGGGAAATAAGGAATTATTGCAATTTCTTTAGAGTACATGATGATGAAGGTTGAGACTGTACTGATGGTAGAGATGACTGTGGTCATTGATGAAATGACGAAAAGTGTCAGGAGCTATAAGACACACATTGAGGATGATGTTCATAAGAATAAAAAAATGTAGAAATGTAAGTCAATATGATTTGTTACTTCCCTACATATAAGATTTGAAGAATAATAGATATGATTTATTCTGAAGTTGCAATATGGGAGGGATTTTGAAAGATTCAAATGTGGATTGGGATAGAGGCTAAAGAGGAACAACAAATTCATTTCAGTTAAGATGATGGGGCATAACAAATTATACAATTATCAACACATTACTACTGTGCAATGTATGAAAAATAGGAGTAGGCGAGAGAAGGAAATATTATTTTGAATATTGTATGGGAAGGCAGGGCTGGGGAGACAGATTAGGAAATCATCCTCAAGAAATTAAATGTATTAGTTAAGCAAGAGGATGTCTTTAGCATGGCGGATTTATTGAATATTTCTCATTAGTAAGCATTTCCAGTGTTGCTCAAAAGATACAGAAAGAGCCCTGGCTGGTGTAGCTCAGTGGATTGAGCGCAGGCCTGCAAACCAGAGGATTGAGGTTCGATTCCCAGCCAGGGCATATGCCTGGGTTGCAGGCCAGTTCCCTGCAGGCTATTTCCCAGCAAGGGAAGCACTAGAAGCAACCATACATTGATGTTTCTCTCCCTCTCTTCTTCCCCTCTAAAGATAAATAAATTTAAAAAAAGATACAGAAAGAATAAGTAATTTAATAATTTTATATTCTTCTTACAATGAAATCAAATCTTAATACTGTCTTCATTAGGTGGGTGCAAAGACTTTTCAGCATTGCAAGGAGAGCCTTGTTTTTAATGAACTTTTTATTTTATAAAGGTTTTAGATTTACTGAAAAATTGGAATGATAATACAGAGTTTTCCCATAGTAGCATCTTATGTTAGTATAGTATATTTGTCAAAATTAATTAACCAATAATGATACAGTGTTATTAAGTGACGTTGAAGTTTTATTTAGATGACATTAGTTTTCACTTAATGTCCATTTTTTTGGCTAGTAATTTTGTTCACTATATGATATTATATTTCATCATCATGTGTCTTTAGATTCTTCTTGGTTGTGATTGTTTCTCATATGTACTTTTCTTGTTTCTGATGACCTTGACAGTTTCAAGTAGTTCTTTCAGGTCAAGAGTTTGCTGAATGTCTTTTTATTGGATTTTTTCTAATTTTTTTAAAGTATCATGGTAATACTTGGGTTATGTTTTCTGTGAAAAAATACCATAGCGATAATTTTATTTTCATCTTATCATATCAATATGCCTTCATTTTTTTATGCTAACCTTGATCTGTTGGCTGTGGTGTTTGTCATGTTCTTCTGCTGTAAACTTACTCTCATTTTTCTGGTCACCAGCTCTTTCTAATGGCTCATAGATTTCACTTTCCCAGTTGTGATTTGAAAAATAATATATCCAGAAGTATTCATAATTCCTTGCCCACTTTCCCTCATCCAAAACTAATGTCATATACATATATTTCAACAAACAAAATTTTCAACAAACTACACTATGTGAGTTGCAATGTCAAGAATATTGGGAGATGGGGGGTAAAATTATGAAGTACATACACATACATACTTACTCTTTAGATAGAATTCAACCTTGGATGAGATTTGATATTTAGAAAATAATATCGAGATGATTCTCAAAGGTCTGCATTTGAGAGTCAAACATTGTCTGCACATTGAGTCACTTCAGAAACCATAAAAATTATGGGCGGCTGTAACCCACACCCAGGAATTTTCATTTCATAGGTCTGAGGTTTTCCTGGGCATCAGGGGGAGGGGTGAAAATATCCCCTAGTGATTCCAATAAACAAGGAAGCATGAAATCCTCTAGCCTGCAGCAATTAATTGACCATGACCAATTATTTGCCTTATCAGTTATAACAAGTTAAGCTATACCAAAGAGGTAATTAGAAGGGGAGAAGGATAGTTTTACTTCCTAATTCTATTAACAACACTTGGTTCAAGTCTGTATTTAAGAAAATACTTTAAAATATAATTATGTTTCAAAAATACGCTTTAATTATGTGTCAATGATATCTTAATTAAAAATCAAACACTTTAAAACCTTGCTTTGCTACTAAAAAAGGGAAATCATAAAACCATTATTCTGAAAAAAATTTGACATAACTGTCATTAAGAATATATATATATATATATATATATATATAATTTTTATGTTAGTTTTCAATGTCATGTATAGGAACACATTAAAGTTTCAAGTAAAAGCAATCCCTTGATTGTGCTTGACATAAGCTGTACTGGAGCCAGCCTGGTTAAAATGAGTCTTTTCTCTAGTGTAACAAGGAGATTTTAAAAAATGACAAGGAAAATGCCAAAATCAATTGTGAACGTATGGAATAAATCTGTTTATCAACACATATGGAGTTTCACGATGTGGGACTGACCACCCAGTGGTGGGTAGGTAAGTAGCCGGACTTGAGACGCAGTCAGGACACACACCTGCTGGAGCTCCCGATTTGAGAAGGGCCTTCTGCCCAGGTCCAACTTCCAAGAGCCAGGAAGAAATGCCAAGGCATGGAGCAGGAATCCTCCAGCAAGACCAAGATAGAGGCGCCAAGCTCCAACTCTACACATCCCCTCGCATTGACAAGCGGAGAAGGTCACTCTGATCTCAACCTAGTGTTCTTACAGCACCTTAGTATTGGAGTATTAATTTTTCTTTTTGGCAGGAACGGGAAGAATGGAGAGCAGTTAAAAATGTCTGTAACCAGAGGAGAATAGGGAGGGGGATAATGGAGGAAATAAGAGAAATTGTTGTCAAGGAACATGTATAAAGGACCCATGGACAAAGCTAAAGGGGGAAAGGATTGAGTGTGAGAGGGAGGGGTGAGTGAAGCAGGCAAAGTGGTGGCGGGAAAATGGAGACAACTATACTTAAACAACAATAAAAAAAAGTCTGCCTGATAACTGACACCTGAAGCCATTTACATTAAGGAAAATCATGAATATAACTCAGTTGGGCAGAGTTATATTTGGAGAGAGCTACAGCTCTCCAAATATTTTACTTTCTCTGAAAAGTGCTATATATAGCAAAATTAGAAAATTACATCTCTCATTTTTCTTCCCTTAACAAATACTAAAGTTTAACAGAAGTGAGTTATTCATGTAATTTTCAAAGCTTTTCAGTATACCATTATTTTCAATATTTCCACTGTTACTAATCTAATATTTACTGTAAGACAAATGTTTCAAATAGAAATTGCATTACCAATTAAAAAAAAGAAACTCAAAACAACTACAATCATGGATATGCTGTAATTATTTTTTGCATTCAGCATGTATTAGCCTATCATTATGGAACCTGTTTTTATGCATTTATTTAAAAATCATATTCACAATGTCGAACAAGTTTATAAAATTGGTGTGCAAATTTAATTGTGAGAGAATATCACTATTCTCTCGATTTCTCTCGGATCACATATCCTTATCCTCATTACAAGTTGGAGACACACACTATATAAAATACTACTTTTTAAGTAGTAAAATATATTATAAGAGATTCTTGAGCCTAACAAAAAATCTTTAAAATATGTGATCATTTGAAGTATAAAACAGCAAGTATAAAAAAGGGCATGATTGTAAAACTATGATTTGTAGGCCTATAAACAGTACAAAATAGTTTGCACTAATTTTACGTTAGCGCAAACAAAAATATCTCAGAATTTAATGGCTACAAATCTCAAAAAAATTGCAGAGATGTGCAACACATGGAACTTTTTTAATGTCATGCAAACTGAACCCAATTTTCAATCTTTTCCGAAATGTCTTCCAAGGCTTCCAGGGTCAAGTCGCTGAAGCTGATTCAAGCTGAGATATTCTACCTGATTTAACTTAGTCTGAAAAGTGATTTGTCCTCCAGTGGAAGCCCTTCAACTTAGTGATGCCTCCATTTGATCTTTTTTCTTTTAGAAGTCTATCAAAAAAAAAACTATCCTGTTTCAGCTGTGTATGCAAAGCCATGACCACATGGTGCTACAGAAGTGGACTTACATTGCTCACAAGGCCAACACCGTCCATAGTAACATATTTTTCTCCCTGGCTGATTTCACGGAGACATTCTTCACTTCACTTGGCAACAGTTCCAGGGAGTAATTATGATTCACATGAATGTCAGCAGCTTTTTCTGATTTGTTTTTCTTCTCAGTCATTAGAGGAAGAAACTGGAGTTATTTTTTGTTTGGTTGGTACGTTGTAATGTAGACACAGGAACAGTATCTAAATCATCCAAAAGTATATCGAGTTCAATAGTACTGTTTCCATTTTTGCTAAGTAGCTGACTATATCCTAGGGCTGCATTTTCTTTAGGGGACCACTTTGGACTATAAGCCACAGTCACTAGTGTTGACATAATCTTTTTGTTGGAGTGCTTGATTGAAGATTTGAAAGGGGTAAAGTGATCTTACTTTTCTTGCTTATGAAGATGAGTCTATGTCAGAGTGACTAGTCCTACTGGGTTTTAGGACAGCCCGGTGAAAAGGATATCTGGTCATCTAAGGCATTTACGAAGCCACATAGCTGCACCCTGGAAATCTGCCGATTCGGCTTCATGAGTAGCAGTGAGTGTAGAGGTAGCATCTGGGTTGCTGACAGTTGGTGGAAGATGATGTGAATGGCTTCTCTAAAGCCTCGGGCACAGAGTGGGATGGGTGGTCCCGTCCATCTTTTACTTTTCTACTGTACACTTCCAAAATCTTATTGTCACCAGGAAAATTGTGTTAAATTCACCAGGAAAAATGTAACTGTCTTCCTTTAAAGTGGCATAAAACCCTACAGGAGAATGTATATAGAAACTCCTGTTTTATGAGGTCTGTCCAGAAAAAGTCCAGCCTTTGTTAATGTAATGAGAACAATTTGCATGACACTGATGTCCAGGTATACCCAATTACACCGATTTAAAAATATTTATATTAGCCCTGGATGGTGTAGCTCAGTGGATTGAGCATGGGCCTGTGAAGCAAAGAGTCATCGGTTCGATTCTCAGTCAGGGCATATGCCTGGGTTGTGGGCCAGTTCCCTGCTAGGGGACACATGACAGGCAACCACACATTGATGTTTCTCTCCCACTCTTTCTCCTTCCCATCCCCTCTCTCTAAAAATAAATAAATAAAATACTAAAAAATATATTTACATTAAACACAGTAATTAGAGAACTAATTAGACCTGTGTGTGTGTGTATATATATATGTGTATATACTTATATATAATATATATTAATATTCATATTAAACTCTTTGCCACAGAAGTTGATAAATATTTGTATTAAACAAATAAATAAGTACATTAATTGATAAGGTAAACAATTTGGGCCATGTCACGTGACTCATTTTAAGTTAATCTTATAGTTGACTTATTTATTTTGGTCTAGAAGTTCGAGTTTATTATAATCTGTAAATAAGCTTAATATTTTTCCTGCCCTATTGAGTTCTCTAAATAACTTTTATGAACTCATACCATTATCCCTGACATTAGCAAAACCACAAAATACATTTCCTTTTTAAATCTCACCTTAGTTTCAAGTACTGTACCAAATGCATCTCTATAAGTTAATGCAAAAGTCCTCACCTTTAGAAACAATCACTCCAAAATCTTAGAAAACTATGTTACTTATATTTTTAATATATTTTATTGATTATACTATCATAGTTGTCCCAATTTCCCCCCTTTGCCTCACTCTTCCCAGTACCCCCATTCCCTACAGCAATCCTCCCCACTTAGTTCATGTCCATGGGCCATGCGTGTAAGTCCTTTGGCTACTCCATTTCCTGCACAGTTTTTACATTCCCATTTCTATTTTGTACCTACCAATTTGTACTTTTTAATCCCTGTAACTTTTTCCCATTCTACCCCTTTCCTTCCCAACTGATATTCTTCCAAATGTTCTCCGGATCCGATCTATGGTTCTGTTCCTGTTCTGCTTGTTTGCTTAGTTTGTTTTTTTTAGATTCAGTTGTTGATAGTTGTGAATTTGTTGTCATTTTAATGTTCATGGTTTTGATTTTCTTTTTCTCATATAGTCCCCTTTAACATTTCAAGCTAACAATAATAGCTTGGTGATAACAAACTCCTTAGATTTACCTTGTTTGTGAAGCACTTTATCTGCTCCTCAATTTTAAATGATAGCTTTGCTGGGTAGAGTGATCTAGGTTGTCAGTCCTTGCTTTTCATCACTTTGGATACTTCTTGACAGCTCCTTCTAACCTGCAAAATTTCTTTTGAGAAATCATTTAACAGTCTTATAGGAACACCCTTGTAGGTAACTCTCTGCTTTTCTCTTGCTGCTTTTAAGATTCTCTTTATCTTTAACCTTTGGCATTTTAATTTTGATGTGTTTTGGTGTGGTCTTCTTTGGGTCCAACTTGTTTGGGATTGTCTGTGCTTCCTGGACTTGTATATTCTGTTTCCTTCACCAAATGAGGGAAGTTTTCTTTCATTATTGTTTCAAACAAGTTTTCAATCTCTTGCTCTTCCTCTTCTCCTTCTGGCACCCCTGTTTGTACATTTGGATGTTTGTCCATTTGGAGATGTCCCAGAGGTTCCTTGTTCTAGCCTTTTTTTAAAACATTTTTTCTTGCTGTTTTGATTGAATGCTTTTTTCTTCCTTATGCTCCAAATTGTTATTTTGACTCTTAACTTCATCCCCTTCGCTGTTGATTCCCTGTGGATTTTTTTCACTTAATGCAATCTTTGTTTCTTTATTATGCTGCTATAGTAGAGCATCCTGATAACTAGTGTTTTCAACTGTGCATCTAATAGCTTTGCTTAGCTCCGTTCCATTTAGTTCTTTTTCTGGAGTTTTGTTCTAGTTTATCATTTGGGCCATATTTCTTTGTCTCCTCAATTGTGTAACCTCCTTGTATTTGCTTCTGTGTTTTAGGTAGAGCTGCGTTGACTCCTTTAGTGGTATGGCCTATAGCAGAAAAGGCATCTATAAATTGTGTGGAGTGCCTTAGGTTATCTCCAGGGTGGGGTAATCTGTTTCACTGCGTTGGGGCTCTGTTCAGGGGAGGGCTTGGAGAAGGGACAATGCCACTGCTTGACCTCTGGAGATTTGCCAGGAAAGAAGCTGTTTCCCAGCACTTGTCCTGCTGCTAGTCACTTCATTTTCTCCCAGTATGCCACTTGTGCCCTTCCAGCTATTACTCTGGTACCCTCTGGTGCTGAATCTCAGAGAAGGTAGGTCTGTGTATGTCTTGAGACCTGTGCGGTCCCTTTAAGAGGAGTCTCCTGAGAATCCTGCAGTTTCTTCTGCAGTCCCAACCCCCCCCACTGGTTTTTACAGCCAGAAGTTATGAGAACTTATCTTCCTGGCACCAGAACCCTAGGCTGGGTGGTCTGGTCTGGGGATGGGATCACTTACACTCAAGGTATCCCTCCCAATTTTTATCCATGTCAATGTGGGACCGCTCACTCCACTGCTTCTCTGCACCTCTCCACCTTTCTGCAGATTCTTTGCATCTCCCCACTCCTATCCATCTAGATGAATGCCGCTTCTTTAAATCCTTGGATGTCGGACTTCCATACAGCTCAGTTTTCTAACAACTCTGGGTGATATTTGTTTTGTAGTCTAGTTGCAATTTTTGCTGTAGTTGTGTGAGGAGGCAAAGCATGTTTGCCTATGCCTCCAGCTTGACCTGAAGTTATATGACTTATTTTTATAATTATTTGTAAACCCTTAAAGTCAGGGAAGGTGTTTCTTATATAAGCTGGCACAATGTCTTATAAATATATTTCTGTTTCCATGTTTTAAAAATTTTTTTAGATTTTTATTTATTTTTTAGACAGGGAAGGGGAGGGAGAAAGAGCGAGAGAAACATCAAGGTGTGGTTGCCTCTTGCGTGCCCCCTACTGGGGACCTGACCCACAACCCAGGCATATGCCCTGACGGGGAATCGAATTGGCCATCCTTTGGTTCACAGGCCCACACTCAATCCACTGAGCTGCCCCAGCCAGGGCCTGTTTTCATATTTTAACGAATATGTTTATGTGACTTATTTCCCTGTTGCCTTTTATCAGACACATGGTTCTGGAAGAACTACTCTGAAGCTGTGGTCTCATTAAAAATATACTTACTGACTCAAAGCAAAACATGAGGAAATGATGGTTGTCTTAAAGTATATTGGATCATATGGGCATCTCAAAACTTAAGATATAATATAATTATATCTTATAGTATAGTATTATATCTTAAGATATAATATAATTATATCTTATATTATCATATATCTTATATTATCTTAAGGAATATAATTCCGTAAGATATAAGCAATTGTTTAAAACGATCACCCAAATAAATATTTTCTATTAAGTAAAATATATAGCCTGAGGAAATTGTATAGAACTTTCCCTTCTTGTGATGATTTTTAAAAGATATTTTAACTGTGTCATCCCCAGCCTGTCAGAGGAAACCAGGTTTGATTAAAGTCAACAAGAAAGGAGAAAATTATACTTTTATTCTACTGCCAAATGAGATTATTCAGATATCGTACTTAACATCTGAAAAAACGTATCTTTAAGTGCAGTGGGAAACCCCTTAGAAAGACAATGCCGTGGGGGAAAATAAACAAGCCGAAGGCACAGGAAAGGTACACAAACTCTGACCAGAGAGGAAAGAAGAAGGCTTGTGGACTGAGGCTGGGCAGTCAGCAACTTTCCCATCAGCCCCAGTATTACTCTCAACAGACATGTATGATAGAACATTATGTCTGTAAAAATGGCATGGTGCTGCCTTTTGCAGAGTTTCCACAATTTTCTAACACATCTTCGGAAATAGGAATATTAAATTTAGAAAAATGTTATTACATCTGAATAACGACAGGCAGGGCACTGTGAAACTGTGTGTTACATATTTAATGAAAACAAAGTGTGGGGGTAGCATCTTATCAAATGAAAGACTGGAAAATATCCAAGGAACGAATGCAGAACCAAGATAAAATATAGGGACTGAACCACTTCTGTGTATCACGAAACTCTGTTCAGTAAGTAATTTTTATTTCTACATCAAGGGCATCCTTTACTAAGCAAAAAAAAAAAAGTGCTTAGAATGTTGCAGAAACCTAAAATTTTACCAACAGTAGAAGGTCACTATTTATACAATGATTCATTATTCGGTAATTAAAAATGTTTATGTATCTCATGTTGTATCATTAAACTCTATTTCACATATTTGAAAAATAACAGTAACAACAAAAGAAAACACAAACTTATGCTTATGGAGAAAAAAGACCCCACCAAGCTTGCAAGCAGGAAAGCAATGGGCAGGGGCAGCTCGCCCTGGGCCAACCCCGTGACTCTGTCCCTAAGGCCCCCTTTCTTCCAACTTATCCATGAGATAACGGCGACCTCACCTTGGTTCATTTCTTTCCTATAACATTTCTGGAGAGCCAAAGCAGAGTAATGCCCAGTCTGTCTCTTGTTGCCTCTTCTACCCTAAGCCCCTTGTTTCACTCTCCCCACCTTTAATAATGTATTCTCAAATTAAAAAATTAAAAGAAGATTATAAAAATAACCCAAAAGTTCAGCACAATTTTTCTAGTATAGATGAGTTGCATTGTGTTTAATATTTTTTTATTTCTTATACTTGCTTCTATCAATTTTTATAATGACTATGTGTTACTTTAAAAAGCTTTCTCTAAAATGGATACATTTTAGCCCATCAAATAGTTAAAACATAAATAGGGTCATATGTGTGGGCCACCTGATCAGGCAGGGACTCTATATACACTAGACAGTTCCTGGACTGCAGTTGGACTGCCCCCTATTGGGGTAGCATCTGGTGACTTATGATGAAAATCTGCCAAGGATGGTAAGAGGTATTCTGTATCTTCTTTAATCTTGAGGTAACGGTTAGATCAGGATACAATGTTTGGAAAGCATGGAACAACACAATATAGCGCAGTCTTACAGGACTCAAGGCAGGAAAGAGAAGTAGGAGTTTTGTAGACCAACTTCAGGCAGCAGAAAAGTTCAGTAATTAATTACATTGACTGGGAACTAGGAGTTCAGGAAACGGCACAGAGATTGTGATGAAAGGGTTGTAATTTAAGTTCTGATTCAATTATATAAAAAAATATTTTAGGAATGGGGAGGTGAATAAAGGAGCTGGTTTCCTAAATACAGTTGGTTAAATTTATCACCATGTGAGAAAGGTACTATCAAATCAAACTGTTTGGATTACCAGTACAGTAAATCCCTGAGTCCAATGTTTGAGAATTTTGTTCCTCTGATAGGAAACTACTGTATCTCCTACTTCTCTCTATTGACTCATGTTACCATTGAAAATTAGCCTCAGATGAACTCAGTGAAGCACTACTTTTCTGGCCTAGGTCCTGTACAAACCTGGTATTTTAAGTACTCCACACTTGTACCTTTTCAGGCCTGTGATATTAACTCCAAGTCTTTCCACCTTCACTACTACTGCAAACCACCTTGTAGGACCTTTATCCCATCTCCTCTATTTGAAAGGAATTTCTAATGTTATAATGCACTTATGTAAAGATCAAGGGGACTCTCTGTTGCTCAGATGCTCTTTATGTGTTGTAGCGTTGCATGAAAGGCATGGCTTTTTTTTTGGTAAAACACCTATATGCCTGAATTCAAGCCATGGCCCCATTCATCACTGGCTATGTCTTTGGAGAAATGATTTAGTCTTTTGGGGATCTGTTTTCACATTCTGAAAATGAGGCAATAACAGTGACTTCACATTAGTTTTAGGAAGTATATGATATCGCAGGATGAGATCATGTAGGAGAGTACGTGAGACAGATTAGATGCGTGGTTATTCTCTTTGCCCCTTCCTTTCTTTTCGTTATACAGTCTCTCATGAGTTTTGTGAACAAAATACCTTGCTTTCTTTTTTTGTTTTCTACAAAAATAATAGTAAACTTTCTGTAACACCATACAGTGGAAAGCTGCACATGCCACTATTTTCGATAGGGGCAGACTTATCATCCAGAACCACATCACATTCCCCCAACTCATCCAAATAATGATTAAAGATAGAGCCTTGGACAAACTCTCTGATAACTAGCTCTGACTAAGATAAGCTGATGTAATTGTCAGAATTTAACTAACTGCCTCTGGCTGTATATAAGGCTCAGTGGGAGATTCTAAATGCTTTACAAAATTGAGATGGCATTTATAAATTCACATACAACAGGAAATTCCATCAACCTGACACTGGTCCTCAAAGTTAGCAGTATCAGTACAGTGAGTCTTTATGTTTCTGTTCTGCCAGGATACATTTTCCCTGTCTGTGACAGGGCCACATGCTGCACATGTGACCTGTGCATTCGCTCAGGCCCAAGGCCTAGTGCTCTGGTTCCACTAAGTTCAGACTAATTTAGTCTAATGCTCTACTTTTGCAGTCTTGAAATTCTTAATAACTTTTGATCAATAGATCCCACTTTTGTATTTTATACTGGTCTCCCAAAATTATTCAGTGTCCTGGATGGAGTATGATATTATAGTATTCATAACACCATTTGTATTTGATCAAAGTGTCCCCTCTATTTGGAAATACTCTTTGTCTCTGCTTGAATGTATGTTATTTATCAACAGTAGCACCTTGAAAAATGCCCAAGGCATATTCAAATACTTGAATGCTTGTGAAACTAATAAAGAGCTTATAGAGGAAGATCATCCTATAAGTGTCTTAGTCTATTTGGGTTCCTATAAAAATACTATAGACTGAATAACTTATAAACAAGAGAAATTTATTCTTATAGTTCCAGAGATTGCAAAGTTCAAAATTTAGACACTGGCAAATTCAGTGTCTGGTGAGAACCCATTTTCTGGCTCATAATCAGCAAACTTTCTGCTGTGTCCTCACATGGTAGAAGCGGTGAGAAAGTTCTTTCAGGCCTACTTTGTAAGGTCACTAATCCTATTCATGAAGGCCTTATTTTCACGTCACAATTAAGTTCAAAAGGCCCCAACTCCAAACAAGGTTGTATTAGGGGTTAAGTTTTAACACATGAATTTTGGGGAGATACAAACATTCAGTTCCTAGCAGTGAGCCTCCTTATTGCCTAATTTTCTCTCAGTGACATTGCACTTGGTTCGTCTGGTACCATAATTTCCAAAATCCCCTTATCACCCACGTCTTTATCCAATTCTAAAGGTTGTAAATAGCCCAAAAGCAAACCTTGTGGGAGTTCCATCATTTAATGAATCTTTAATAAGGTGCACAACTGCACTTTATCTGCCAAATTAACTATATATTATCCAGACTTTAAATTTTTAAGAGTAAAAGGGATGCTGTTAAAAATTATGTAAGGTCAATCAAGTAGCTAAATCTTGGGCCAACAGGGATACATAGTTACCCTAATTAAGTTGTTTTTTCCCTAACTCCTGTCAGTTTTTACATTACCTTTTTTCTTTTAAAAGTTTATGAATATATAACTTATTACTCATTGGTCAAAAATGATTGTCATGTATATAACATTCTAATTAATCATCAGAGTCAACTTCATCCAAACAACTCACATTTGGGATTTTGACAAGTACAGCTACACTTAGTGTGAGCAGTACCGGTTTTATCACCCAGATAGAGAAACCAGGGGAAATCCTTTCCCTTCTAAAACTTTAGAAGTGCCATTTGCACTCAGTATCAACAACATAACATAGTATCCAACCTTGTCCAATATGAGGTACATCCAAGAGTTTCCTATGGAGATTGTCTTCTTCATTTGTCATTTTGGCATAATTCCTTGTGTAGATTTCTGTTAGGCAGCTTTCATCCAAAACACCAGGTGGAAGCCATGAACCCAGAACACTTCTGTAACCACAGAATCATATGTAACTACCCTTTCCGATAATTAATTTTCTCGTAGATTGGATTATAATTCTTAACCCTGTGACTTTTATTATAGATATTTCTCCGCATATCCCTTAAAAATAAACATGCAGGTTTGGGGGGGCATTGAGTGCCTTCCTTTAATGTAGACATGGAGCGAGGGCACAGAAAACACAATGTGTACTGGATGGTGGCCTGAGGGGACTGCGCAGTTACCCAATGTGGCAGAGGTGGAAAGGAACCTCTGATGAGATTGGCACACTGGATATTAGCACAGATGAAAGTTTTCCTCTAAGGAGATAAAGGCGTTGGAGATGGAATTTTAGCCCAATGCAGTGAAACCACACATTGCTTACTTACTGGACTGAAATAATGAGTTCTTTTTCACCAAGCCAATTAGTACATGAGGAAGTTGAGAAAAGTTGGTTCCACAGGAAGATAATGCAAATTAAACAACAATCTTTTACAAAAAATGTATACATTGAGCAAATTAAATACCAGACGTACAGATTTCCTTGCCTTCCTTGGATTCCTTTGTTCCTTCATTTTTTTCATTCATTCTTTCTTTCCTGACTTTCCTGTGTATATTTTAATTCATTTATGCTGAGATCTATACTCAGAAAGGATATTAGTGGGATCTACTTCAAATGTCTATTTTACATCTTTAACCATACAAACCCATTTCAATACTCAACAGGGAAATTATGATTGTTCCATGACCTTTGCAAATTTATGTCAAAAATTTTAAAATCTTATTATTAATTATACATATACAGGGAAACAAAAATATGGTAGACTGAATATTTACTTAGTATACTAATTTAAAACATTAGGAACATAAAGCATTAATTTTTTAGACTAAGCTTATCAAGAGTGTTTGGACAGCATTTTTATTTTCTTATTAAATAATTTATGATACAGAGCAAATACATTTTCTATGCTTCAAGAAATTTCTAAGGATCAGTTGCCAACATTTTATCCTTTGCCCTTTCAATGCCATGAAATATCTCCCAGTTCCTTTACTTTGAAGTTTTTTTCCCTGGCGTCACTTTCTCTGGAATACCTTCACCATTTTTTTTCACACAAATTTCCTCACTGTGTCAGTAAGTTTGCTGGCACTTGGTACGTCTGGCTGAATATCTGTATCTCCTTCACAGCCACCTTTCATCCCTACATCATTCTTTGTGTGAACTTTTCATAGAGTTCTTTTCCCAAAAAGATGTTACTTTAACAGCAAATGATGATTATCATAACCGCCTTCTTTATCTAATCCTTGGAACCTGGGTACCAGTGTCATAGCAACATGCTTTGCCCTGTAACACCACCAGCTGGCCACACATTTACCAGTTTGCATCCTCTTCTAAAACAGTAAGACCAGCCTTACCCAGTAAAAGGTTATTCTCCCGGCTCCTTGTAATTGTCAATTTCTTTCAATCCCCTATCTTACATTTAAATAAACTAATTCTCATTAGTTGTAGGCATTTACCCAAAGACCTATGTCGATTTATTGACAGAGCCAAGGAGAATCCATCATTTATTAAAACTGCTTTACTAAATATTTTAAAGTGTATGCTATTTTGTGCTTTGTTTTAGAAAAAGGGCCATACCGCATAATGTGTTGTCATCTGGACACCACCATTACCCATTTATTCATTGACTTCTTCATCGTAGAGTAGAAACCAGGGGGGTACTTTTCCAAGAAGCCCCTTCTCCCTAAGGTACTGGGTTTCAGCTTGTGAATGAGAGGCAGGCGAGCTTTGAGAGATGGACAGAGAAATGGAAAAGAGGGATACACTAATTAGGACTTGAGAATTTGTGCTACATTTTTGTAGTATGAGACAGGTGGTGGGAGTTTTTGCAGGAGAAACTCTTGTTGATCTTTTGACAGCCCGATACTTAGATGTTTAAGCCTGAGTCGTACATCATTTATTTTTTTAAGCTGACGATGAAGCTGTTACTTGGGGAATAATCTTTTTATGGTAGAGGACAGAGCTGAAAAGGCCAGGTGCAGACCCCTGATGCAGACTGGCACACCTTCACTCCTGTCCGCAATTCAGTGGCAAAGCCTGTCAGCCTGGCCCTTACATAAAGGGGCAGAAAATATACTCTTATTGGATGTAGACAAAAAACGGGGTACATACTAAACCTGGCAAGCTCAGGGGAGACCTGCATGGCATGCCTTATAAACTCAGAAACCTGAAATAACTGCATAGGATGGTCTGGAATTAAAACGTCTTATCCGAAGGCTAGTCATGGTGGATAGTCATGTCTTAGGCCAGTATCTTCCTTGACAAAGGTCAACCTTTATCTTAACTAAATCTATTCATTCCTTTTTTGCATTTAGGTTAATATAGCTATGGAATGTCAGATTCAACTCTTTCCAGTCCCCACAGGGCACAATAGCCCATCACAATAGCAGGGACCATGGAACTGCTCATAGTGATCTTGTCACCAACGCGCCATCTCTATTTGCCTTACATGTTAATTGTTAACTATTCTGTACCCACCAATGTCCAAGAAGTATGTGTCTCTCTGTTTTACTCTTTATCGAATCTCAGAGGTTTCCCCACCTTGCTTTCTCTTTCCTCCCCAACCTATCACAGTGAATTTTAGGTAACTCTCCTTATGTCTCCTTCTTTGATTCTAATGTATAAAATAAATTGCAAAACTGCCATTCTCCAAAGCATTTTCTCAATCTGTTGAGATTTTTCTTCCCAGCAACTATTGTCAGTTTGGCTCAAATACATGTATAAAAATTCTTTACAGGTGTGGATGTTTCTTACGCCAACACAGGCATGCAAAAGGAAGGGAAAGTGAACATTTGCTAATGATTTGTGTGGTTTATTACATATGCTAACAAAATACAATTGTGTATAAACAAATAGAATTCCAAAATCTTTGCACTGAAATACAGATTATCAACATCAGACTATAAATGACTCAAACCTGGAATTTGATTTCAGCCCCAGATATGGCTACTTGCATGTTTGTAATTAAATCATTATCAGTAATATTGGAAAAATGCTACCAATGTAGTAGGACTAAAACGACATTTAGCAAAACACCTAGTATAATCTATTCTCTTTAGTAATGTCCATTTATATTCTATTGTAAGAAAGTTAAAACTCCCCTGGCTGGTATAGCTCAGTGGATTGAGTGCGGGCCTGTGAACTAAGGGATCATGGTTTGATTCCCAGTCAGGGCACATGCCTGGGTTGCAGGCCAGTTTCCAGCAGGGAACACTCGAGAGGCAACCACACATTGGTATTTCTCTCCCTCTCTCCTTCCCTTCTCCTCTAAAGATAGATGGATAAAATATTTTTTAAAAAAGAAAGTTAAAACCTAGAAAATTACTCTCCTTTAATTTATTTATTGTTTTTATGAAATATTTTAAACATGTCTATATATAAAATTTTAGAAAGCAAATATCATACAATTATAGTTGCATGATCATGAAATGGCCATATTTTTTCCTTTAAGAACCTCTTATTTTCCTTCTCTTGGTAGAGATTGAATGATGGTTTTATAATCAAAAGTGATATCATAGTGTTGAATTGATTTGTAATTGCTTATTTACCTCAACTGAAATATTTTCCTATTAATAAATAAAGAAGAAATATTTTACTGAAATATTTATTTCAGTGATTTAATGTCACCAAAATATTTTCCTATTAATAAATAAAAAAGAGCAATCAGTCACATTAATTATGTAACCCAATAATGCAAGCATATACTATTTTAATTAACCAATGTGTCATTGATGTCAATTAATTTGTTTCTATTGGACTTCCGCCAAGATGGAGAAGTAGGTGGAGGGTCCACCTCGCCTCTGTGCACAACCAAATCTAAGAACAACTATTTTTAACAGCAGTCACAACCAAGCCACACGGAAAATCGACAATACAGAGTCCAAAGGACAACTAGATACTCGGCTGGACCGGTACGAGGAGCGAGGCCAGAAGCGGAGCAGGTTAGCAAGAAAAAATTCCCGGGGCGGTGCGCGGGGCGCGCAGGCAACCGAGGGCTGATCGCCAGCGAGCTGGCTGCCGGAGCGCACAGGGAATAGGCGCAGTGGGTCGCTCAGTCGCGCGCATTTACGTGCAGAGAAACCAGTGAGAAGGGAAACCCGCGCGGTGCAGCAGGCTCGCAAAAATTAGGATCGGATAAGCAAGCCCGAGGCGTTTGAGTGACTGGATGCGCTGGGCTAGCGAGAGGAATGCCATCGCTCCCTCTCTGACCCCGCCCCCGCACACAGCGTCACAAACCAGCGACCTGGGTCGCCCCGTCCTGGTAAACAACTAAGGCTTCGCTCCGCTCACTAAACAGCACGAATAAACCAAAAATGGCTCTAGAATAACTCAGAGCCCCAGAACCGATAGACCTAAGTGATGAAGAAATAGCCAGTCTTTCAGATGCACAGTTCAAAACACTGGTTATAAAGATCTTTACAGAACTGGTGGATTTTAGTCACAAATTAGAGAAACATATGGAAGCTAAATTAATTGAAATGAATGCTGATACAAAAGATACCAATAGTAATGGAAAGAAAATTGGGACTCAAATCAAGGGAGAGGACCAGACAGAAGAAAAAAATGATCAAACAGAAAGGAATGAAGAAATAAGAATTCAGAAAAATGAGGAGAAGCTTAGGAACCTCCAGGACATCTTTAAACGTTCCAACATCCGAATTATAGGGGTACCAGAAGGGGGAAAGGCACAACCACCAGTTGAAAAATTATTTGAACAAATAATAAAGGAGAATTTCCCCAAGATGGCAAAGGAAATAGACTTCCGAGAAATCCAGGAAGCTCAGAGAGTCCCAAAGAAGTTAGACCCAAGAAGGAACACACCAAGGCACATCATAATTACATTAGCCAAGATTAAAATGAAGGAGAGAATCCTAGAAGCAGCAAGAGCTAAGGGGACAGTCACCTACAAAGGAGTTCCCATCAGACTGTCAGCTGATTTCTCAAAAGAGACCTTACAGGCAAGAAGGGGCTGGACAGAGGTATTCCAAGTCATGAAAACCAAAGATCTACAACCAAGATTGCTCTACCCAGCAAAACTTTCATTTAGAATGGAAGGACAGATAAAGTGCTTCTCAGATAAGACCAAATTCAAGGAGTTCATCATCACCAAGCCCTTACTATATGAAATGTTAAAGGGACTTACCTAAGAAAAAGAAGATAAAAAAGATGAACAGTGAAAGGACAGCAAACTCACAGTTATTAAGAACCACACCTAAAACAAAAGCAAACTAAGAGGATAGCTAGATCAGGAGCAGAACCATAGAAATGAAGATCACAGGGAGGGTTAGCAACAGGGGAGTGGGAGGAGGGGAAGGGGGGAGAAGGTACAGAAAATAAGTAGTATAGACAGTAGATAGAAAATAGATAGGGGGGAGGGTAAGAATAGTAGGGGGAAATACAGAATCAAAAGAATTTGAGACACATGTTCATGAACTAAAGGGGGGAAATGGTGGGGGAGGGGGTATGCAGGGTGGAGGGGAAGGGAGGGGGGAATAGAGCAAATGTAATGGCATAATCAATAAAAAAAAAAGATCTTTAACAATACCCAAAAAAAAAATTTGTTTCTATTTTTTATTTTAGTACAATGTTATGATGAAGATCTTCATGGATGTGATAAACAGTGTTCTATATATATTTTCATGGATTTTGTCTATTGTTTTCCAAGGATAAATTGCTGGAGAGAAGAATTGCTGGTTCAAAGAATATACAAATTTGAACTTTTGTCAATATTGCTCTATTAATATTGTATTTTCAGATACAATGGTAAAATGTTATACCAATCTTCCACTATAACAGTATGTAAAATGTATTTATAACTTACAATTTATCAACCTGAAAATTGTTTCTGATTAGATACACAGACAGTGAAATTTTACATCTTTGGTCTCTAGTGAGGTGCAACTTTTTTAAATTGAATTTTGTTGGTATGACATTGCCAATAAAATGACACAGACTTCAAGCATGCAGTTCTATGATACATCATCTGTACATGGCATTGTCGGTTTACCACCTAAAGTCAAATCTTCTTTTGTCACCATATATTTGTATGTGACTTGGGTTTATTGTTTTGAAAATTTCCCCCTTAAGTGAAGTACTAATATTTCTTTATTTGTAGAAGCACCTATATAATAATATTTTGATATTATAAACCTTTATACTTGACAAAGGTTTAAGATAAACCCTTAAAATAACCTAAGAGATTATCTGAAAAATAATAGAAGTTAATATACGCTGAGTTCCTAATATGTATTGATATTGAGCTACATATCTTAAATGCTTTATCTATTCATATGAGTATATATTTTAATCATATGAGATTTTTATTACTATCTGCTTTTCAAAAGTTTTGATCACAGTTTAGGAGTCTTTGATAAAATAAATTAAGACAAGATTGTAGAAAGTAGCATATGATCTAGTTCTCTGTGACTCAAAAAGAGTAGATCATATATAAGCCTAGATTATTTAGGCAAAGTCACAAAGGGAGAAGGTTTGGTATCTTTCAGAACAAATAGCATTTAGATGGGATTATGACATCATACAGTAAGGATAATATTAATTGTAGCATCATGCCTTACTACCTCTTTGGGTTATGTTAATTTTAAGTGTGAGACTATTTAGCAGTGATTAATTTTGAGTCTCATTTACCTTTTCCATTATAGCAGAGGAAATGCCTACCTTCCAATGATGTTATAAGAATCAAAAGAAGTGATATTTGTTTAAGTATTGTGAAGTAAAAAGGAAGTTGTGTTGAGGAACAGAAAAGATATAAATTAAGGCTCAGAAGAAAGGGTTAATGTAACAAGTGAGCATCATATGTTGAGAGCAGTATGGGGACAACAGCCCTAAGGAAGAATAAAATGTATGCTCGTCCATTCTCTCATTTGTGCAAAAAGCAGTTACTGCACCAGTTATCTAGATGATGGATCAGTCAGTCTCTGTAATTGAGAACATGCACAGACAACTGTAACTCAAAATTATGTGAGCTACAGCAGGGTTAGTTGTATGGTGGGAGTTGAAGTCACATGAGTGCACTCATAGGGCTTGCTAGTTCCCAGAAGGAAAGTGACTGTGCCCTGTGTTAGTTGATGTATAGACATTTTCCATGCAATCAAGGTGAGAAAGAGATATTTCAGGCCACTTGAAGAAAGAATTGTGAGATCCATGGCCATCTGAGGAACTCAAAGAAAATTTGTCAGGAAGGAAAGGTTTCTGGCAGTGTGGCAAAGACCCTACAGAAAAGACTTGATTTTGTGGAGCATTACATGCAACATTTGTGCTGTGGTTAACGAGTCTGCACTCAGAGGTGTGACTGCCATCTTCAAAAGGCTGTATGAACTGAACTATTCAGGAAGAATGTTGAACTATGAGAAGGTGACTTCAAATGAGCTGGAGAAATGATAGTGCAATCTGAAATAATCCAAGAAAATGGAGATGAGATGGTGTTGAGAGATATTTAGAAACTCAACTAGGCATTACTTGGTGGCTTCATTTGTACCAGGAATGAAAAAGTGGAATTTGAGGAGAACATTAAAGTTTTGTTTCAGATGCCTTGACAGCTGCTAGCACTCTTAACTAAGTTTCAAAAAGCAAAAACTAAGTCTGTACTTGAACTACAATTTTTTAAAAAGTTAAAATAAATAAAAACTAGGGATTTTTGAGGCAGGAATAAATGGATTGAGCTTACAAAATATTAATTTTTAGTTGTCTACTGGAAGTTCCTCAAGAGGCAATAGTATAGCAAGCACACATTTAAACACTTTGTGAGCCAGGTATAGAGTTTTTATTTGATTTGATAGGAATGAAGGAGCTGAATAAATGTTGTTAAGATCATTATATGATGAGAAAGAAATTTTGGGAGTGTGAAATTGGCAACTTTGTGTATTATGGTTCTGCAAGGAGACACTGATAGTATGTGAGAGGATGTTTAATTAATGTGCTTAAAATATTTTTTAATTAGTGTGCTTGACATTTTGAGAGATTGAACTAGTATAGAAACTGTAAGAATGCAGAGGATGCAAAAGGAAAGAAATAAACTGATGTTAATTGTGAGTGTAGATCATAAAATATTTAGCAATAAAAGTTACAGTCAAGTAATTGGTAACTGGATGGTGAACATTGTCAGTACCCTACATCTATAAAGCAGGAAAAAATGACTTTGAGCTGCTGTTTAATTTAACTGTTGATTATTCTGTAGTGCCAACCCTGCACTGCCTCTGTGGAGACAACCTCTCTGTTTCCACTTGACCCTTGACTTTCAGAGGGCTGAAGTAATATGCCAAGATCTCTCCAAGAATAAATAGATGAGTTGGAATTTTAAACACAAATCTCTCTGGTTCCAAAACCCATCTTTCCTATTCTGCATCTGGTGGGGAATAGACAAAATGTAAAGGAAGAAACAAACAAAAGGAAATGTGAACAAGAATGAAGAGAGAATGGAGTAAAGGTAACTGGTGAACAGGGAGGGGTTAACTGCCAAACTTTTCTCTGTTCAGTCACCAAATAAATATTAATGGTAGCAGAAAAGTCACTTCCCTTTTATGTACATATCTATATATCTATATCATAATATGATATACCTCACATTATGATATATTATGTCACGTATATAATATAATATTTCATACATCACATATTGTATAATAGGATATATAATATTATGGTACAGATATATAATACACTGTGATTATTATTATGATATAATAATATTACACCACAATATTATTATGATATGATATACATTATGATCTATTATTTCACTCTTAATCTGTAGCAGTGGACATGTGAATTTGGCAAGGATTTGTAATTGTGTCTGCTGGAAGTTGGGTGTATAGTACATGACTGGAGATAAGAAAACAACTGAGATATATAAGTTTCACACAGTGACATCCAGCCACTACTACACGACCAGTTCCAAGAGAGTATCTAGATGAGCACAATGTATGTGACACACAGCTGCTGCCCTGCAGGATTTTATTGTGAAGCAAAGGAAAAAGCAAATAAACCAATAATCACATAACAGCATGATTTTGATAAAAATGTAAATAAGACCTATATGATCAGAGACCAGGAGGTCTTTAACTCAGTTGATGAGGATGGAGAAGGCTTCCTAGGGAAAATCAAATTTTACCTGACTATACGAGCTACTGGATAGTTTAGTGGTTGACAAATGGGTTAATGTCAGCTACTGTCACCAGTCAAAGAAAAATATTTCTAAATATATCTTATAAAAATAAAAGCTATTAAAAAGAGTTATATTATTTATCCAAAAACAAAGGGGGGGAACAAAAACATGAAGAAATATGGACTGTGGGTTTTCAACACTGGTAAAACCAACCAAACAAAAAAACCAAAATAGTGCCTCCATAAATTAAAAGACCCAGAAGATACAGCCTTCCTTAAGCTTTCCTTAGCAAGAAGAGCTTTGGACTGAAGGTGGCAACTCAATATAACTTCTCTATAAGGGGAAGTCATGTCCTGACCACTTCTCAGTCAGCCCAGCAGCCCAAATATTTCCAATATGTTTTCTGTCACAAATCAACCTGTGTCTGAGTTTGAAGAATATCAAAAGAGACTAAGAGGCCAGAAGAGTGAGTCCAAAAAATAAATGTGTATAATTGCTGACATCTTCTGATTTTTAATCTCACAGGTACACATGCACACATTCAAATATACCTGAATTAAATGGCACAGCTAAAATTTCAGCTGGTCATCAGTAACTTCTGATAATCTCTCTGAGTGCCCACTGTGAGCATGGATCCATTTCACTCCCACGGTGTGAAATGTCAGTTCAGTTAACAGGCTAATATGAAAAAGAATGACTATATCCCAAGAACACAAAGAGAGGAAGTCTACTAAGTGAATGGCTTTGCAGAAAAAATTGTATATCATAGAAAACAGGCAGTGTATCAATATATTGATCAGCCTGGTCTATTGTTTCCTAGTGCCCATTTCCCCCCTTAAAAACACACACATAACAGTTCTCCATCATACACAATTCATGATTGTGAGTTTCACATTGATGGAAACAAAAATGTGTCTTAATTAAAAAACAGCCTTGGAGGTGTTAATATAAGGTATCCACAGCAATTCTTAATACTTACCACAAGTCCCAATTCACTGTATTTGTGTCTCAGGATTAGATAACCTCAGTCTCTATAGTTCCACAAACATAGTTTAATCTGGTTAGATTTCTGGCTCTTCCTAGACAGAAGTACTCTGTGTACAAAGTTCAGAGTGCAGTTAGTTCAACCTTTTCACATGTTTGGACAAAGTCACATGTAATGAGACCAGGAATCAAATCAAATTTGGTGAATAACAAAGGCCTAAAAGGAAATTATTTTTATGAGAAATTTATAAGGGAAAGCAGAAGGAAGGAAGTAAATTTTACTGAATTTTAGCAGTGGGCTGAATGTTTCAAATCTCAACAATTATTAGTGTCTCAATTGACAAGTTCTTCCCTGCCTTAGTCCCTTTGCAGTTGCTCTTGACCATGTGGTTGAGCATGTGGTTGATCACATGTCATATTTTCAAACATCTAAATTCCACTCCACTCCCCAAATAGTCAAAATAAGAAGGTATTATTTCTTGTATCATTTTTCTCCATCATAGCATCTCTTCACATTTTATTTTTGGTGTTTTATAGTATCTAATTAAATATTTGTCCATTCACCTACTTCTACATGGTTTCATTCCCTGTTTGCCTATAAATGACACGAGGACTAAAACATTTACTATCATAGCTAGCATGGTGCCTTGCTCAAAGTAGCTTCTCAATAAATATATTTTAAATAAATATCTAATTCAACAATGATAACAATCTTATGAATAAACATCCCAGTTAATAGATGAGGATACTGAGTAGCAGATAGTAAATAATTTCTCCAATTCCCTCCAGCACTTATAAATAGTACAAGTTCACTTTTAGCTGAGACTGTCTGGCCTGTAATTCAAAGCTTCCTAACATGTGAAGATCCTTGGATATCATAGTATATGCAGCTCTGTTTGTGCAGGAGCTCTGAACTTTTGCAAGATACTTACTCAACAGAAAATGAAGAGACTCACAGAGGTGAGGGCAGAGCATTGCAATGACCTTGAGTGATGTTTCATATAATGGACTTTGTACTAGGGGCAAAGCTTCTGACTTTGCATGAACTTCAAATAAAATCAGGAACTTCTTTGAGCCTCATTGGCATGAGCCAGCATATGCCTATGCTGTCCAGTAGCATTATTTCTCCTTGTCTCTACAGAATCGAACTCTTGCACATATGGAGTAAATTTTGTTTTAACCGAAGTAAGGCACAAGCTATCCAGTGTTAATCAAATGAAGTCAAATTATATGTACAGAAGTCCATATAATTGAGAGAAAAGTATGGATTATGTCATGGTATCTGATAACTATGCCCAAATGTCAGTCTCTGTTTGTGTCAGGTGAAAGAGTAATGTATTGTTGTTTTTTTCAGTTTGGAGGAATTGTGGTTCTTTCCACAAATATGAGACACAAACTATGCTCAACACACAATCTTCCCCATAAAAGATATGTCCCAAATTAAGCCTCATTTCTAAAGACTTTTTTAAAAAATAATGAATCTAGTGAAGAATGCATATGAATAAAAAATAATATAAAAACACAAACAAAAATGCAAATGTATTTAGTATAAGTACACTTCAAAAGAAATAGAAAAATAATTCAAATTTAGAAAAATATATGGTAGGTTTATTATCAATCAATGGTCATACCTATATATACACATGATATTTTTTAACTAATTAATGTTTAAAAAGGTGCACCACAATAAACAAATAAGCCTAACTGTAATGGTAGCCTGTGTACCATAGTGTTATAATTCATTTACGTAACACCTGTATTGAGCTGTGCGTCTAGTCTCTGCTCCCAAATATGCTGTGTCAGTCTCTCCTCTCTGCCAAGGGTCCGGTATTTTAGTAACATTTTGGTGAGCTATTATAATTTCCAAGTTACCTTCTGTTATTCAAATCTGACCAGTTCTCAGTCTAAAGACATTAGGTTTCTTTTCCCCTTCCCTTTGTAGTCACTGACCGAAACAGAATATCTTAATTGAGTAGCCTTTTGGTTTTTTCTTTGGATTAAGTGGAGACATGATTGCCTTCCTCCCTCTCCCTTTTTGCATGCAGTTGTTTTGCATTTGCTGCCTATGACTTCCGGCAACCTACATAAAATGTCAGGTTTTTATATATTTGATGTATCATGTTTATGAGGCTTATACCCTGGCTTTCTAGGTAAAACTTTAGAGCTTTACCATAAAATCAAGGTTAGTCATATTTAGAACAGTAATCTTGATGGTGATGAGGGTAAAGTATTCACTAGTGTATAGTTTATTGACATGAATAACATTAATTGTGGTGTTCAAATTCTACCATGCTCCTCTAATGAACCTAATATTATACAGACCTAGTCACCCAAGATATGGAATAAAATATGACTTGGGATCAATGCAATCAATGGCTGTGTGTTCTCCTTGGTGTACTTTATTCAGAGTGTGATAGAAGAATAAGTTTCTGTAAAGAAAATAAGCAAACAAAATACCCAATCATAGATACATAATACAAGGTCTGTCCAGAAGATATTCAGCCATGTAATATGAAAAATAGAACCATTTATTGAAGAAGATGCAAGATACAAAAAACGTTGCACATAGGATAATGATGCCCCAGGCCCCTTCAAAGTAGGCACCTTGGGACCTCACACAGTTCTCCTAATTGCCATCAGCTGCCCACCTGTATTTCCCTGAAAATCATTCATGTTTTGAAATCTCTTCCCTTTCAAAAGTGATTTAAGTTTGGGGGAAAGCCAGAAGTCACAGGGTGCCAAATCATGGATGTAGGGTGTCTGAGTCACCTGAGTGATTTTACATTTCACCAAAAACTCTGCAGTATATGTGGTGCCTGAACAGATGCATTGTCATGATGAAGCTGCTAATCACCAGTTGCTCATAGCTGTGGCCTTTTTCATCGTATTGCATCTCTCAACCCATGAACATGGTTTGGCCTGGGGGGAGGATACTCACGATGGACAATACCTTCCCAATAAAAAAAAACAGTTAACATGGTCTTCATCTTGCTGCATCTTTGCTACACCTTCTTTGGGCGTGGAGAACCAGACTACTTCCATTGGGATGACTGGGCATTTGTTTCTAGATTATGGCCATAGACCCTAGATTCATCTTCTGCTACAATTTTCTTGAGAAATTTAGTTCATTGGTAGTGGTTTGAATCAAGTCATTAGCAACTGCAGCACAATATTTCTTCTTCTCTGGTAGTAAAAGTGCAGTATAAATTTGTCATGACACATTTTATACCAAGATTCTGCATCAGAATCTAAGAATAGTAGTTTTTGGAATCATCAGATCAGCTTCTAGTTCTTGCACTGTCAGTTACCAGTCTTTGTTGATTGCTGCCAGTACACGTTCGCCATTCTCAGGCATTTTGCTTGTTGCAGGCTTTCCAGAATGTGGATCACTTTCAACAGATTCTCAACCATCTTTAAAGCATTTGTGCCACACATTTATTTGTGCTGCACTCATTGCATTATTCTTGAAAGCCTCCTAAATCATCTGAATAGTTTCCATGGGAGAATGTTCAAGCTTAGTGCAAAATTTGATGCGGATTCATTGCTCTAACTCACTCAGTCATTTTGAATGCAACAGCCACACAGTACACATGCTCACTCAACAGCATCTACTGCCCCCACTGACTAGCAGTAAAGTTATCATTGTTCACACCTGCACATTAACATCTACTCTCTTTGTATGCTGGGTTACATCAATGTTGTGCAAATAATAGCTGGACTTTTTGCAGACAGACCTCATAAATATGCCTTAATTACTTTCAATGTCTTGAAGTTATATCATATCATTTATATTCCTGGACTGCAGTGGAATTAAGATAGACATTTACAACAAATTATTAAGAAGAATATCAGATGCAAATAAATATTATATAAAAAGTACTTCTAATTAACCTCTAGGTCAAAGAAGGAATCACAAACTAAATCAATTTAGAAGAAAAAATGTATTGCTTTCAAGGTAGTGTCAAATGGTAGGAATAGAACAGTAAATTAAATCCAAAGTAAAAGGGGGATGATGATTAGATAATAAAACAATTATATATATATATGTGTGTGTGTGTGTGTGTGTGTATATATATATATATATGGAGAGAAATAAACATTTGCATTTTATATATAAATAAAGCCAAAGTTGATTCTTTGGATAAAAACTAATAAAATTGATAAATGTGAAGTGAAGCTGGCTTTAAAAAGATGGGTGGAGGGAGGTAACACAAGAAATACCTAATGCCAGAAAAAATAGATTTTTTAGGAAAAAAACAAACCTACACAAAGAAGCCAATAATGAATATGCAAACTAAAAAGCCCTATAACTATAAAATAGTGTTCAAGTTTTTTCCAAAGAGAAATTAAAAATTCAAATGGCTTCCTTAGCTATTTCTACCAAATATTTGTCAGAAATAATGTTACTCCATAAAGTATAAGGTTAACATAAGTTGTTTTGACTTGTTGTTATATCTTCCCATTTTCTTGTATTATTTTATGAGTTATACATTATTTGAGTTGGCTTCTCCTGGCCTCTTGCTTAACACTCTGATATATACTCCTGCTTCCTTTGCTTCATTCCCTGGGGCTTGACTCCTTACGGCATATGATACCTAACTGATAAATAATACCAATGGCCTAGTGCCCAGTGTCCTTACATTTTTCTCAAATGTGTACTGTTAATAACAGTCTACAAATATACCTACTGGTGAGTCTATTCTCTTGAGTTTATTGTAATGTGTCATATGAATGGCTTCTCCTGCATGGACTCTTGGATGAGGAACAGGCAAATATTTTTTCTTAAGCAAAACAATCACAAACAGTGACTTCTAGAAAACAAATACTTTTCTTCTAAATTTGTTATAAAATCATGATGATGGGCTTAAAATTTTCCTTTATTCCCCCCTGGCTGGTATGGCTTAGTGGTTGAGTGACAGCCTGAAAATCATCAGGTCGCTGGTTCGATTACCAGTCAGGTCACATGCCTGGGTTGAGGGCCAGGTCCCCAGTACAGAGCATGTGAGAGACAACCACACATTGATGTTTCTCTCCCTCTCTTTCTCCCTCCCTTTCCCTCTCTAATAAATAAGTAAATAAATGAAATCTTAATTTTTTCTTTATTCTTTTGTAACTTCTTTATTTAGTACCTTAGGTTTGTTTTTTCTCAACAGCACTTACTTGTATATTGTTCTTATACTTTTTACTTTATCTGTCCTTTGTATATGAGAAAATGTTTGGGGTGAGCTATAAATCATTCAGAATAGCATCAATGCTTCTTGAAGGGATTCCAGCATTAAAGAATGAGAACAGGCAGACCGTGACCAGAGGAGAGAGGGGAGGGAATTTCAGCGAAAAAGGGGAAGCATTCACAGGACAAGTATAAAGGACACATGGACAAAAACTAAGGGGGGTGGAAATGGGAGGGAGGTGGGGAGCACTGGCGGAGTGGGCCGGGATGGGAGTAAAAGACAGAAAACTGTACTTGAACAATAATTAAATAAAAAAGAACTACAACTCTAATGGTAGATTTTAAAGGCAGCGATTAGTAGGTAAGTGGTGTTAATTGAGGAATCTAATTAAAAATCTATTTCCCTAAAACTTTACATCTCATGTTTATAAAGCCTATTATTTCTTATATTCATTCATGCCTGCTATGTGGAAATGGAGATCAGATTTTATTTGGGGAGTCTTACTTTCCTAGATTCATAGCTGAAATAATGACCCTAATCCAATGCAGCAGGTCTGTTCACTCCCTAAAGTGTTGCTAATATCAGTTGTGAAGTGAGTAGACTAGAGATGATAGGGAACCATAACTGAGAAAATTTCAAATTCTGGTTAGTACCAACTGTCAGTGTCCTAAGAGCATCCGTAGGCAGCAGATAACATACAAGTTCTTGGCTGAATCTACCAGCTACATCATTGCTCGGCCCATAGTAAACATTTGAAACAGCACTGATATTAGGCAACTAATGATTAAGTCAATAAAAAACAGTTCTGTCTTATTGACATGGTTCTTGCTAGAAAAATAAAATAACCAGATGGGGAACAAAGTAAGACAACTGCTTAATAGTTATATAACATTGAGCAATATCATTGCATATATTTAACCTTAAGGTCTTTCATCTCTGAAATCACGAAGATGGTGAAGAAAATAGCAGCCTCAATTTCCAATTATTTTCTTGGGTCAAGTGTTACTTTTGCAAATTTGGTATATAACCACTTAATCTATCATTTTATCTTGGACTGTCATCAATTATTAGGACATGCGAGCTTTGATACACAACCACATGCTCTTGTTGAGGAATCTCCAATGGCTGATGATGTGACTGTTCTGCACGGGGCCCGGGAAGGAGAGGGGGCAGCCATGACCATTTTCCCCCCATAGGCTTTTGGACTGAGGCCAGCTGAAGCGGAGAGGGGAGAAAGACTTATCAAGTTTGAAAAGTTTTGATTATTTTATGAGAAGATTGATGGAATGTTCTTAATTCTGAATTGAGACTCTATGTTGTTTTTTTACTTACCAAGGACAGAGAAGCCATAGGGGTCCTGATTTTTATCTACAGCCAGGTGAATTTCTCCCACTAAATACAGCTTGAGGATGGTGGGTTGGAAAAAAGACATTTCATTTTGTTTCATGGCTTCTTGCACAACATCATGATGATTAAGGTGTTATAGATTCAAAAGAAAAAAAAAGAAATCTTGGATTGTAAACTGGATGTATAAAGATAGAAAGCAAGAGCTTATGTGCATTCAATGTTCATTATATTGACTTTAGTTCTTGAGGTTAAACTTTTAGAAATTATTTGTTAACAGCTTTTTCACAGCATAGTGAATTGACCACAAAAGTAGCTTTAAATTGAGAGTTAAAGGAATCGGGGTGTTTATTGTGGTAGAAAGAAAAGGAGGTGTAAGAGATGCTGGTGCTACAAATAAATACATAGAAGAGGAATTAAACTAGTGCTGTGAAGCCTCAAATAGCAAATTAGAAACTTTTTTAAGAAGGCAAATTTCAGTTCATTATAATTAAAAAAAACAAGTATTTAGAAATAGCAAAGAATGCCATGAAATATCTTGGTCATTTGTACTCCTACAAGTTCTGTCTCTAAGTCGCTTTGATAGCACTTCCAGCCAAATGTGAGATTCTAGGCAAGACATGGAAACAATGCATTGAGGGGGTAATATTCATTGTGTGAGGGTCAATTAGCAGTTTTTGAGGTAAAAAAGAAAGATACTAATTTTTGAGGGACAAAATTAGGTGTAAGTAAGATAAATGTAAATGGACAGAGTATGTTCAGGCAAGAGTGAGGAATCCAATACAATTGAATATGTTATGTTCCCAGACTAAGTTCTATAAGGTCAGAACACTTGTTAATCTGGTTCATGTCCATATGCCTGGACCCTGGAACTACGATTTGCAATATCTCCATCTACCATTTTAGGATTATATAGTGTTTGAGTTCATTGCTGATAGACTTTCCAACAGACTCTCAGAAAATCAAAGGAAAGTATATTCTCTTATTTTCCAGATTTATGTTTCCAAATGATGGATGTTTTAATTAATCCCTTCTCTTCTTTATAGTTTTATTTACCTCTTTCTTGAGACTGAAGACATTTCTGCTTTGAAAAAAAGAGAAGCTCTAAAAGACTGTTTTCTTCCTATGTTGGAGAATATTTCTCTCTTGCATTTTCTAACTTGAAGAGAAGACTCAAGTTCTTTTTATACTCATGATGATGTCAGTGAAGTGCTTGTAAAGTGCACAGGAAATCTTGTAGGATTTGGTCATATTTGCACATGAGTTTTTCGTATTATGTAAGTCTGGAAAAAAGTAATGATCCTCAGTACATCATGTTTAAGACCCTCTTCGATATCAAATTACAAACAAGAGACTGACTGTGTTAGACCACTTAATGAAGGCAAAACCAGGTAGGGACTCATTTTTGGGGTTATTTTGTTCATGTAATGTGTATAATTGAAGGTTGTTTTTTTTTTACACAATCCCTTTTTGGGTCCCTTGTTTATTTGAATTTCATACTAATTAAATTTAATCTGTAAATAATTCCACGGGATTGTGCATATGTATTTCTGTTACATTTCTTTAAAAATTTTTGGTCATTTTTCTTAAAAGTTTTATATATATATATGTATGTGTATATATATACTCACACAGAGACATATATATACACATACATATTCAAACACACATGCACATGTACAAAATTTAACTTTAAAAGAAAATGACTGAAATTCTAAAGAAATATTTGAAAATTTATATATACATATAGTTTTATATTATTATTATATGCATTTCATATAATGTGCTATGTATAATATACATTATATTTTATATAATATAATGTTATATAAATATGTTATATATAATATTATATTATATATAACACATCTATAATTCTATAACCAATAATTATATGTGCAAACATATATATGTATATATATATAAATAAGACACTTATGAATTAATGAAAAATGTAGTGGAAGATGTTGAATAAAAATAGGAAAGAAAAATAAAGCCTAGATAATCTTAAATGTAGTTATTTTGAAATACATAAAGACAAGTTTACTATAGATTGCTAGAAAACCTTCCTGGGAAGATGCTAACTTTTCCAGCTCTCTCATAATGATTAGCATGTTTTATCATCAATTACAGAGAGACCACTTCAGTGAATTTTGTATTTGTACCTCTTTTAAGAATTCTGTATGTCTACTTGGGAATATACACAGGTCACTAGAACAACACTAATGTAACCTGTGTACATATTGTTATCTTTGACCCTCAGAGACATACAGATGTGTACAAAAAATTTAGTCAGAATTTAATAATAAAGTGTATCTGGGTATCTCTGAGTTTATTGTACTAAATTAGATAATTATTTCTTTTAAAATTTACCCCTTGTATAACCAATATCATTTAATGAAAATAATATACACATTGTATCTATGAAAATAAAATTCTATGATCAGTTCTATTAATATTTGGGATACTTAAAGAATTCACTGAATCTTCTTAGATATCATTTTTTATTTTTAAATGAAGAACTTATGACAACAGATATTTCCAGAAACATTTTGTGAAATCCCTTTGAAAATTATTGGTATCTGTGAGGTTTGTCTGAGGTGGGAAGTCTGAGGGAGCAGTCATTTCTTGGTAACCCAGAGCTGCTCTGCAGTATTAATTTTGTATACAGCATTTCTAAACATTTTATTTTCTGAAAGATTATTTTGGTCCAATATATTGACATTAAAATTATGTTTGCACAATTTTCTACCATATTTAAAATGCCCTGATCTGCTTTTGAAACTTGAATTTTCTGGAAATTGGGCAAAATTTGAGGTTCCTTACGAAACAAAAATGTCATGAACTTTATTTCAAACTTCATAGTTTTGTAATAAAATTTTATTTTTCTCAGATATATTTAATGATTTTGTTAATCTTTTCTGAACAAAAATGAAGCACTAAAATTATAAAACATTAGTGTTGTTCATAGTGGCAAAATTGTCGCAAGCTGCTTTTTCATCAAGACCTTGAATCACTTTAAAGCAGAGAATTATAATATTTTAAATCGGAAACATTGCATAGAAACAATAATAAAAGCAAAGCTATATATTGACTGGTTGGAAAGAAGAAAGTGTGTGAATATAAGACCATAAAACAATAATTTTACATTTTCTTGTATTTTCTGGCAAAGGCGATATCAAACTTGCGCTGCTTCCTAGTGTCAAAGATAAATAAAGGGAAACAAGAACAGATAAATTTCTATTGAAATAAAAGCTTTTTATTTCCAAGGACTCCATTTATAAGTAGAAACATTTTAAAATTGCTATTTGATACAAATAAATTTTCAGGGGAAAAAGTAATATTAAATACACTCATCATTATTAATAAATTATTAAAGAAAATAATATATCCGGGCTACTAGAAAATATGTTTCAGATGTAGTAAATATTCTTTCATTCATTCAACTGTTATTTGTTGAGAGACTATTATGCTCCAAAAAGAGAGAATATAGTCAGTACTGGACCACAAAGCTAAAGTCTTTCTACTCATGGAATTTACATTCCAGTAGGGAGAAACAGGCAAAATGTAAATAAATAATAGTTTTTAAAGTGATATATTATAATATGGTTGCAAATATTATAGAGAAAATAAAAGTAAAATTAGGACTGTTAACTTGCTTAAGGAGTTAGCACTTGAGCTTGGACCTTATGAATATCCCAAGAAGAAGGAACTTGATATTTGAGACTTCTAAAGTGGATACACACATACACACATACATATATGTAAAATACAAATTACATATATCAAAGTTGTAATAATATATAAAATATATGGCAACTCAGACAACTATTTCAGTATTCTCAAAAAAGTGACCTGGTACTTTGTCATTTCCTTTTTTTTATTATTTCTGGTTTTATTAACATACATATGGCCAATAGACATATGAAAAGATGTTCAATATCACTAACTATTAGAGAAATGCAGGTTAAAACCACAATGAGATACCACCTCACACCGGTCAGAATGGCCATCAACAATAAATCAACAAACAACAAGTGCTGGAGAGGATGTGGAGACAGGGAACCTTTTTGCACTGTTGTGGGAATGCAGACTGGTGCAACCAATGTGGAAAGCAATACAGTGATATCTCAAAAAATTAAAAATGTATCTGCCTTTTCACCCAGCAATCCCACTTCTGTGAATATAGCTGAAGGGACCCAAAAAGAGTAATTCAAAAGAACACAGGCACCATTATTCTATGTTTATTGCAGCATTATTTACAATCCCTGAGATATGGAAGCAGCCCAAGTGTCCATCAATAGATGAGTGGATAAAACGACTATGGGCTATTTACACTATCAAATTCTACTGAGCTGTAACAAGGAAGAGAAATTTACTAGTATGTATGGACTTGGAGAACATTATGCTAAGTGAAGTAAGCCAACCAGAGGAAGACAAGTACCATATGATTTCACTCATATGTGGAATCTAATGAAGAAAGTGAACTAACACAAACAGAGACAGATTCATAGAGAGCAGGATGAAAGCTAGGGAGTGAGGCTAGTGGGTGGAGGGATTGAATAAAAAGGACAAAGGACTCATGGACATGGACAACAGTGTGATGATTGTGGGGGGAGGGAGTTTAAGGGGACAAAATGATCATTGAAAAAATACAATATAAATAAGTAGCATAGACAGTAGATAGAAAATAGAGGGGGAGCAAGAATAGCATGGGAAATATAGAATCTAAAGGACTTGAGACACATGGTCATAAACTAAAGGGGGGTAATGGTGGGGATGGGGGGTAGGGTGGAGGGGAATGAAAGGGGGAATAGAACAACTGTAACAACATAATCAATAAAAAAATTTAAAAAATTTAAAAATAAATAAATAAAATAAAAGTCAAGAAAAGGTACAATTGAGATGTAACATTGTATTAGTCCAAGGTGATAAATTATCACCTTGTATGTGATATGTGTATATATATGTATGTGTATGTGTGTATATGTGTATGTATATATATATACACATATATATAGTAAAAATTTTATTGCATTAAGCTTAATTATCATTGATCGTCTCACAAAGTTACAATTCTTTTTCTTTTTGATGAGAACTTTCAGGACTGATTTTCTTAACAACTTTCAAATGCTCAATACAGTACAGTACTGTCCACTATAGTCACCATGCTATGCACTCCATCACCAGGACTTACTTAGTTTACAACAGGGAGTTACTACCTTTTGACCACCTTCAAACATTCTCCCAGACAACCACCTCCCATCAGCGACCACCAGTTTGTTCTCTGCCTCTATAAGTTAGATTTTTTCAGATACCACATATATTAGATAATACAATATTTTTTCTCTTTGACTTATTTCATTTAGCATAAGTACATGTTAACTTCATTTAATTTTACCATTAGCCATTGTTTCCAATGTTCCACTTACTTATAACAGTTCAGTCTAGTCTCTAAATAAGGCATACCCAGAACTTTTAGGAAGTTCTCTGAGCCAATTTCTTTCCTCTATATGACTTTTTGAGAAATATATATATTTCTGTATATACATACGTACATACAGAAATATATTTCTATATACATATATAGAAACATAAGTATACATATGTATATACATATACATACATATGAAATATATATACATACATATGTAAGTAATATGGCAGAGAAAGATGAATAATTAAAATATTTTCATTCTAAATAACTTATCTAAGGAACAGGATAAAACTTAATGTTATACAATATAAAGGAAAAGAGAGAAATAATCAGATGTCTGGAAATAAAGAGGAAAGCTTTGTTTATTGAACATCTAACTCTGTTTTGGCCTTTGCATGCATTGTTCATTTAATTCTCACCAAAATTACAGATAAGAAAATCCAGTATCAAAAGGATGAGACAATTTGCTCTAAAGCATGGATCTCCCAAATTGTGGGGTTCTTACTCAATACCAGTCTTGCCAGGTAGGAAGAATATGGCCTTCACTCTTTACCAACTGGCTTCTTGAAATACAGTAAAATTTTAAAAAGATGATATTTCATAGGATTGAATGGTAATTCCTGCATTTAATTTTTAAGTAAGAATAAGATAGAAAAAATATGATACAATTAACCATACTAAGGCATACAATTGAGTGGTTTTTGGTATATTCAAAGGTTGTGAAATGAACAATCAACCCCATTACCTAATTCCAGAACATTTCATCACATCAAAATAAAATTCCATATTCATTAGCATTTAATTTTATATTCCATCTTTCCTCCAATCTCTGGCAATCACTAATTTATTTTCTGTCTATATATAGTTTTGTGTAATCTGGATAATATATACAAATTAAGTCATAAAATATATGACCTTTTATGTTTATCCTTTTCATTTTGCATAATGTTTTCAAGTTTACCCATGTTGCAACCTGTATCAGAACTTCATTACTTTTTATGGCTAAATGATGTTCTATTATATAGATATATCACATTTGTTTATCCATTCATCAGCTGATGATTTGTTTTGTTTCTACACTTTGGATTTTATGAATGCTTTATAAACATTTATGGAAGAGTTTTTATTTGAACAGCTTCTTAAAACAATTTTTGAAGTATTAACTTAGTGGAATTTCTGTGTCATATGGTAACAATGGTTTTATTTATTCAGGCACTGACAAACTATTTTTCATAGAAGCTGTACCATTTTACATTTCTATCAGATATGTAGGAGGATCCTGCATACACCTGACAACATCTGTCACTTTTCCTTTTTAAAAATTATGACGATAGCTCTCCTAGCAGTTTTGAAGTGACATTTACCTTGTATTCTTCAACTGTGTTGAATTTCTTTATTAGTTCTAATGCTATTTTTTAGACAATTCTTAGGATTTTTTATATAATGCCATCTGTGAGTAGATATACTTTTATATCTGTGTTTCTAATATGAAAAGATTTCATATGTGAGAAAGACACAACTGCAAAGAAAGTAGTAGTTTCATTTGATATACAACTTCTTTTGAATTACTAGTGAAATAAAATATTTAAATTATCGGTGGGATAAAACATAAAATAAGGGTATGCCATAACATTGCTTTCCAGTCTTGGTATGACATACAAATTTCTAATTACTATATTTTTTAAATATTAACTGATTGCTAACCCAAAAACAGATCAGTACACTACTTAGATTACATACTTATATTGAGATGATATGATTCTGTAATATTAGGCAGATAAAGGAGATATTAAGAATACATCTATTGAATATTACCTTTTATTCTCCTTAGAAGAATATATTTGCTTAAGTACAATTTTTATAATTTTATAATATTGCAATCACTTAAAACTCTATTCACAAAAGAATGATAAAACATTTCATGTGGTGATAAATGTGAATAGAATGAGTCAAGGGAATAAGAACCCTTATGGGCCACAAAGCTACGGTATCTGACTCCATCTCTTCTACCTTCCCCTGATTCTCCGTCTGACTCCATTGCATTGGGGAGTTTAGATGGCAGCACAGCAGCATCACGATTTACCCAGACAGCATCAAGAGCTAATAAATAGGGAATGCGTTTATGCTTTCTCACTTTCTTTTTTATCCCTAGTCTGTTTGCCTAGAAAAGTCTTTTTTTTTAAGATTTTATTTATTTATTTTTAGAAAGAGGGGAAAGGAAGGAGAAAGAGAGTTAGAGAAATATCATCGTATGGTTGTCTGTCATGTGGCCCCCACTGGGGACCTGGACTGCAACCCAGGCATGTGCCCTGGCTGGGATTTGAACCAGCGACCCTTTGGTTCACAGCCTGCACTCAATCCACTGAGCTACGCCAGCCAGGCTTCCCTAGAAAAGTCTTACTTACACTTGAGACCCCCAAAAAAAATCAGAAAGAGAAATGGCAGAAGAATATTCAATGGCTTTAAGAAAGAGACTGACAAAAATAGGATTTACTTAACAAAACTACAAAATTTAAAGGCATATATAAACATGTTATGTAATTAAATTAAAAGACAAATGATTTAAAAATATTTTTAGCACTTTGTCATATTTGCCCTCCTAAAATTAGCAGCACAGTGGTAAAATAGCGGTTACAAAGAATCTTGTTTTTTAATAAAAGTAAATATAAGATAAAGTTGTGTCTTCCTTTAAATGTTTAAATATTCAATGCTGATAACAAAATACATCATTGTCCACCAAACTCCAATGGATGTAATAAAGATTTAAAAAATGAAGTTAGAAAGATGCTGATATTTCTTTTTTCCAGTAAGGAAGTTCTTTAGAGCAAATCAAAGTCCTCAGCAATATGAGAGGTCCTTGTCATAGGATATGTTCCAAAGTAGACAGCAATACTGTTTCCTGGAATGATGCAAATGGTCATTCAATAACTTATTATTGCATTCTATGTATTTGAGAGACTGATAAGTCCTAGCATTTAGATTAGAACAACTGATAAATACTTATTCTTGGCATTTCTGAAGTTTACAATTTAGTAACACTTATAAACGTAAGCAATGCATTAATATAAAGAAGCACATTGAAAACAGTGATAAACATTTTGAGAGAGTTGGAAGGGCATCTGAGAAAGTGTATAATTAGGAGACAAAAGCTGTCCTGTAGTCCAGGGAAAGTTTTGCCTGCTTAAGTTGGCATTCAAGGGGGAGCAAGATTTAAGCTATGAAAAAATAAGAACGTAAGCAAATAATTTTGTTAGGATTCCTAATGCATTAACCTATTTACAAACATCATCTCTAAGTTCCTTTTGTTTCCTTTGAGTTAGCCACCTGAGTCCCACACCTGAGGGTAAGTACAAAGGACAGGTTTGTCTGGTTTGGAGCAGGAGGTCCACAAGGAGAAAAACAAATGTCTTTATTTTAGAATAAGTTAGAAACCAAGGTAACTGGGAACTTGATTGAAGGGCTTCAGACAGGTTATGCTGGAGACAATCTTTGACCATTGAAATTCTGAGTTTCCAAAAGTAGCAGAAGATCCAAAAATGTAGAGATGTTGAAAAGAAAGTGTCATCTTCAGAATTCTGCATATGGCATGCCAGTGTACTTACTGTGCCATCATCCCAGTCAGATTACAGTAAAGGCTTAACGGGCCTCTTAATACAGCAACTTATGTTATGACATCACATGCAGAACAGCTATGTACAGATAACAGCATCCTAGTTTTAATACACCTGGTTGGTTCACTATGCATTTGAGAAACTTGCAATACAGTCCAGGAAGGGAGTAAGTCCCTCTTTTTGTGTAACAGCATGTCAGAGTCCTTTTAGAAATTATACTATTGGTATTTTAAAATTAAATAATCCACCATTGAGTGATTTATTCAAATAACCTACTTAATAAGAGGTGAAGTCAAAACATGAACACAGTCTGTACAGTCTGGAAATGCAGTGCTATTTCCAGAATTATATGAAATGGATTTTGTGATTCCAAAAAGCCAGGGGGCAAATTAAATAACTAAAAAACAATACAGGATAAAATAGAAAGATAGGCAATATGTCTGTTGAGATGCTCTGGAAAGGAATTGGCTCACACAATTACAGTGGATGAGAGGTTTTAACATCTGAAGTAGGCAAACTATAAACCTGGAGACTCAGGTGAGTCACTGCTGGGGTTTCAGTCCAAAAGCCAGCAGCCTCAACACCCAGGAGAAGCCCATGCTCTAGTTTCAGTCCTATGGGGAGATGAAAATTGATGTCTCAGCCCAAAGGCAATCAGGAAGTCAGGGAGAAGTTCTCTCTTAGCCTTTTAGTTCTATCCAGGCCTTCAGTAAATTGGTTAAGGTCTAAATTAGGGAGGGTAATCTGATTTATTCTGTCCATTAATTCCAGTGTTAATCTCATCCAGTCTCATCAGAGTGTTCCCATTTTATAGACACACCCAGAATAATATTTAATCAAATATTTCAGTACCCCACATCCCAGGGAAATTGACACATGAAATTAAACATTACAAGTACACATATGTATCTATGGGGCACGTTAGGCAATTAGACTATCATTTTATGCATAGGCAGGTAGGGCTTAAAAGTAAAGGCTGTAGAACTTATGAAGATTCTATTTTAAAAGATGAGCAGAGACAAGGTGAGCATCGGGGCACAGAGGACATTTTAGGCAGAGAAAATGCAGTGATGTATGGCATCATAAGGGGAGTATCATGAAGGGCCAGACTTATAGTTCACACTCAATTAACAATTTTTGAACGAACAATTAAACTCCTTTTCGACTCCTCCATCCCAATTTTATTTGAAATTAATGGTGTTTTTCTATTAACTTAGGTAAGGTAAATGGCTATGAAATACATATTTGTGTTATTCCAAGGAGTTCTACTAATAACTTTTAATATTTTATCTAGGAATCTGTTGCATTACAGGGAATATATTTGTAGCAACCACTGATTATAATGTTTCTTCACTGATGTTTTACAGTGTGTGATTAAATTTACCATTACTAAACCCTTTTTAGCCTTGAAATTTTTCCACACTTTATAGACGGGGTGATGAAACGCAGGGCAGAATCACACTGTGGATTTTAACTTCCATTATCCTCATGTCACTATCATTTTAGCTGAAATAACATCATAGTTTAATCTAATGACTCAAATTTAGGGAGCACTTCCAAAGTGTGCCCTCACTTCCATTTTCTGGTTTCTATGTTCTCTATATAGAAACCAAACCAATTTGTTTATAAATTTAAATGGAATTGTGTTTCCCCTTTCAATGGTTTCTTTTTCCCCGTTTATGTATACTTCTTGGGTGACATGTCGTATCACTTTTCTTTGACTTCTTTATTCAGATCTGATACTGAGGGATGTAATAATTTAATGCTTTATGTTTACTGAGAATACTCACTGTGAACCAGTAACTGAGCAAAACTCCCACCTTTTCTCATTTATTTGCTATATAACAGACTGTTATTTAACCTCTTCGTGCCTCAGTTCCTTCATCTATAACATGGAGATAGTTAAAAGTAACACTAGTATAAGACTATAATGAGTTTTGAATTATTCAGATGGTGGAGGTAAGTAATTTAAAACAGTTTTTGGCATGTTTACTTATAAAGTAATTGCTATAGTTGTTTTAGTATATTTATCCTTTAAATAAGCCAAACAACTTTGTCCTTGATTTTCTATCAAGGGGAATCTGTTCACCTTGATATCAGTTTGGGTGTTTATTCTTTCTCTCACTTTGTCTCTTTCATACTCAACAGTAATTTCCTTGGACAGGCAGTCGCTGTCAAATCTACCTAAACGAGCATCCCTCTCTGATTTTCCTCACAGTGTTCTCACTACTAGATTTTAGCTTGTATGTTTGTTTCAATAGTTGTTTTCTTTTGTTTCCAACCAACCAGAATGTTAATTGTAGGGGGCAGTGCTTTCGTTATACTGAGCACTGTATCTCCACTGTTTAACATGGTAATTGGACATAGCAACTATTCACTAAATGTTTGTAAGTTTAATTGAATAAATTAATGAATAGGTAAGTGAAAACCCTGACAAGTCTAGTAGAAAGAAATTCAAGGTCTGATTTCTTTTATTAAAATAAGTGAATATTTAAATATGTAAGAGAGGGAGGAGGGTGGGATGGGAGAAATAGACAAAAAACTGTACTTGAAAAATAACTAAATAAAATTTTTGAAAAATAATAAATAAATAAATAAATATATACGAGTGGTTCTAAAACTGAATTTCAAAAATAGTAATAATACAAAACAGCTAATTAATAATTGTTTATTGCAGCAATATAAGATGATGAAATGTGAACATTTTTATAATTTACAGTTACATATAAAGGAAGGTAAATGCCACACAATTTTCAATGTAACTGATCAGTATCAAAATTCAAATATAGTATCAACTAGAATCTAAATTAGAAATAAAAAAAATAACCTTGTTAATTTGATAAGATTTTTTTTTGTAAATATTTATCAGGAATGATTGCTCATAATAAAAATAATAAGACTCTCATCCCCACTAATACTCCAGTATTCAATTTTATTATGGTTGTTTTAGTTCATTAAAAATTAATTATGAAAAATTACGAACAGTTAGTACTAGTAAAAATAAAATAAAATTATTATCTGAAGATTATTTTCAATTGAAAAAACTACATAAAATAACACATAAGTAGTAAAAAGAATAAATTATTTGTGATAATAAAGAAACTATCAAAATACAAAAATCAATACTTTTAATATATTGACAATCACCAGTTAATAGATATAACGTGAAAACTGCATACAATTCACAAAACAACTAATGAACAAAACCTAATTACCATTATTTAAAAACGGTACCATTCACACACACACACACACACACACACACACAAACTTAAGTTGAAGTGCCAGTTATCAGCATGTTGTCCTCCACCATGCTCATTCCCTTTTATATCCTTCCTGTATGTTGGAACCGGGATATGAAAACTGCATTTTGGCAGCTGTGCCCAGCTCAGTTTGGCCAATAGGAAGCATTGGAAAGTACAAGGCAGAAGCTGGTCATTCTGTCTCACAGCAGCATTGACGGCAAATGAGTGGGCATATCTTGGACTCTAGAGCAGGTGGCAGAATGCCTGCTGAACTTAGTCTCCTTGGTAGCAAAATAGAGAAACAGCATGAGGTCAGAGGAGCCTGGGCTCATATGAGGACAGGCTCCATCAGAATAGCCAGGCAAGAATGAGAAAACAACTGACAAGGGGCTCATCATCATACCAAAATACAATTATTAATCTTGGTGTCACCAGTACAGAGTCCATGTGCCTGAGGCCTGACATTTCACAAGGGCAAAATTCAAAATGTCAGACTTTGTAATAAGGAAAAGTTTACTGATCAAAATGGTGCCAGCCAAGAAGACAGAATCCTAATCCTCAGTCCATCTTCCAAATGTATAGTGTAGGTTTCTTTATTTTAAGGGAAGGGAAAGTGGGAGGGGCTGTGTTGGTAAAAACTCAAACCCTAAGTAAAATTCCTTTAATGATTACCATGCATAAAGCAGAAGCTGTTGGTCTGAAGACCATGGGAACAATGCAGATTTGAACATGATTAAATCATAGTAACAGAGTATTTTGTTATTTTAGATACTACTACCACTTTCCCATACAAACACTATAACAAATTAATTTACCAATTTTTTCTCTAATTTCCTAGAGTCAATTTTATTTTTTTCTCAAAATTAAAACAGGATAATTATAATAGAGCAAAAAAAATTTAGGCCCTGCCCAGGTAGCTCAGTTGATTAGAGTATTCTCTTGACACACCAGGATTGCAAGTTTGATTTCAGGTCAAGGCATATGCAAGAAGCAATCAATAAATGCATAAATATATAGAACGATAAATAGATGTCTCTCTCTTTCTCTCTCTGTCTCCCTCAAATCAACAAATATATTTAAAATTTTTAAAAAGAAAATTTATAAAATGAAAACATGGCCTTTATGAAAGCAACTAAAATTAAATTATTTTTCAATAAATGATAAGATATGCCATACTCATTGATAAAGAAAGTCATAAGTTTTGAAATAATTATTATTCCAAAAGTAATAAAATTGCTTTCAAAATTTTGGTTGTAAAATTTTAAATGATGCTAAACTAAAACTGAAGACTAAAAGTTCAAGAATAAGACAAGTTAAATAGGGTAACAAAGAAATTCTTTTTTTTTTGCTGAATCACTGAATTTTCTTAATTATTGTTCAAGTGTAGTTATCTCCATTTCCCCCCAACCCATCCCAACCTCCCACCCTTGATCCTACCCCCCCTTTGGTTTTGTCCATGTTTCCTTTATATATGTTCCTTGATGACCCATCCTCTGCACCCCTGTTATCCCTCCCCTTCAGTTACTATCAGTTTGTTGTTTATTCCAGTGTTTTGGGTTATATTTTGATTGCTTGTTTGTTTTGTTGATTGGGCTCCACTTATAGGTGAGATCATGTGGTATTTGTCTCTCACCACCTGGCTTATTTTGCTTAGCATAATGCTTTCCAGTTCCATCTATGCTGTTACAAATGGTAGGAGTTTCTGCTTTCTTTCTGCTGCATAGTATTCCATTGTGTAAATGTACCATAGTGTTTTTTCCTGTAACATATTTTTATTGTTTAATTTTTGTTCAAGTACAGTTTTCTGTCTTTTACTCCCATCCCAGCCCACCCATTCAGCCCTCCCCCCAAATACTAAGACTTATAAAGTTTTGATAGTGGTCCATGATAGAAAATATATTAATGGAAGAGAATACATATGTGCACACATACATAATTATGCACAATAGGAAGCCATTACAAAAGTGATGCATATGTGACAAGAGGATGAACTTTTTGGTAAACAGTGTGGAATAGGTCAATTTACCCTAAAGAAGGAGAGAAGAAAGACTCATTGTATTAATGAAGGTTCTCCAGACAAAAAGAACCAGTAAGATGAGAGAGAGAAAGAGGAAGGAAGGAAAGAGGAAGGAAGGAAGGAAGGAAGGAAGGAAGGAAGGAAGGAAGGAAGGAAGGAAGGAAGGAAGGGAGGAAGGAAAGAAGAAAAGAAAGACTTATTATTAGAGATTGGTTTATTTGTTCATGCAGGCTGAAAAGTCCATCATCTGCCATCTGTAAGTGGGAGTTCCAGAAAAGCCAATTGTGTAATTCTGGTTCAATTCCATAAAAATTTTAACATAGAAAAGCTTGACTTTTTAATTTTTATTATGAGGTTTTTGTGTCCATTATGTTTTTCTTTACTTGCTGTAATAAAGATCTTGAATATTTTTCTGACTACATTAAAATTTCAGAATTTTCTAAGCAAACCCTAATTCATTTTATATTTCTGTTTTTGTGTACGATGAATATGAAAGTTAATTTTGTGTGACAACTTTAGTACGAATCAAGAATGTTTGAATAGTTGGCAAACATTGTTTCTGGTTGTGTACATAAGGGTGTTTCCAGAAGAGTTTAACATTTGAATCTGTTGACTGAGTAAAGAAGATCCCTCTCACCAGTGAAGGTGGGCATCAGCCAGACACATGTTTACAAATGCACACAGAAGTGTTTAGTCGTAAGATGAGAAGCCACAGAGTAAAGCAGGTAGGAGTATTACTCTGAGACTGAAATGTTTGAGATCAATACCCACTTACTGGCTTCCTTACTTATGTATTGGTGCATAGAAAATCACCCCCAAATTTAACAACTGAGAATATGTATTATCTCACATAGGTTTTGTGACCAACCTTTGGGAACAGTTTAGGTAAATGATTCTTGAGGTTGCTGTCAGTTTCCAGGCTGATTCTGCAGACAGCTGACAGCTCAGCTGAAACAGGAGAATCTGCTTTTAAAATGCCTTACTCACATGACCATTGGCAGAGGCCTCAGTTCTTTGCCACATCGTCCTTGCCTCAGGCTGGCCCACTGCATGACTATGGGCTTTCTCCAGAGTGAGTGGTCCAAGACAGAACAAGAAAATCATCAAGATGAAAGCCACAATATCTTTTACAGCTTCGTTTTGGAAGGGACACACCATCACTTCTGTGATATTTGACTGGTCACATGGACTGATTCTGGAACAATGCAGGAAGAGACTACACAAGAGCATGAGTATCAAAGGCGGTGATCTGGTGGCCATCATGGAGATGGGCTACATCACTAGTTGTAGTTGTGGGTCCTTAAGCACATTCCTTAATCTCTTTGTGATATAGTTCATTTATAAAAGAGAGTCAACAATAAAACTGGCTCATTGGTCCATTATGAGCTTTAAATAAGTGCTATGTAAAATTGTGTATTTATATTGTGTGTTATACATGTATTTAACAAATGTAAAACATAGGAGCCCAATTTTATACCTATATTTCATGTATCATCATATAAAATATGTTCAATTATATATTTAAAGAAATTGTATTATCAGTTTAACTTGAAACAACATTTTCATGAATGCTGTGTTTCTATATCAGGTGAAATCTCCCCTTACATTCTATTAAATTATCTTGGATGAAGCATCATTTTATTTGAATAGAATTAACTACATCACCCTTCTTTATATCAGAGCAGATATTTGCCAAATAAATAAATGGTTGTATAGATTAATAAATAAAACTTAATTTACATATTATTTAATATAAATTATAGTTTTGAGAATAGTCTTACCAAAAGGGTTCTAATTATCACTGTACCAAGAAGATTCATCGTTTATTCATTTGTCTATCCATCCACCTGTCCATCACTTATCTACCTATCTATCAATTTATTTATTTTTGCTTTTATGTAGTAATTATAGGTCCGAAGAATAATCAATAATGCTTCAAAGTATTCTCTTGAGATTTAAGGGATCAGTACATAAGTCCTCTTCTATTCTGCTCATGTTCAGAAATGACTGAGAAATTCAAGAGGTAGGAATTAGGTATTAGGCTACCACAATTACCTGTGTCACTATTGGGGCTATACTATTGGAGGTCATGATTTAAATGTGACCAAAGGTGTTAAACATGTGTGAATTGAGCCCACCTCCCAAAACCAAGTCAGGGGATACCCCAGGAAGCTTAATGCTAAGCAGAGAGCAGATTAGAATATTGGCTTGTTTCTCCTACACAGCAGGATTCCAACATAGTGAAAAAGGAGAAAAAATGTTGAGCCACAAAGCTGTTTCATTCCTGAGTTCGCCAATTTGATGTGCCATTTCTCTTGTTAGAGGAAAAAGAGAAATGAAGTGTTCCTTGTGATTTTAATGAATCTTATCACATGGAAATACATGATAAGGAATCACAAGGAAATGAGTTCTTTCTTTTCTTAATGATTTTGATATCTTACAAATAAATGACACAATTTCTTTAAAATGAAAAGAACAGGAATCATTTTTATAAGTCAATTGCTATTATATAGCAATTTCATAATAGACTCTACTCAAAAATATTATTGGCAGTTCTTAATTAAAAAACTGCTGAGCCCTGGCTGGTGTAGCTCAGTGGATTGAGCGCGGGCCTGGGAACCACACAATTGCGGTTCCATTCCCAGTCAGGGCAGATGCCTGGGTTGCAGGCCGGTTCCCAGAAGGGGACGCACAAAAGGCAACCATACATTGATGTTTCTCTCCCTCTCTCCCTCCCTTCCCCTCTAAAGATAAATAAATAAAATCTTTAAAAAAAACTGCTGAAAAGTATATTGTCTTTTGTTGACATGGACCCTAAAGTTCTTATTTCATTTTATCTGTCAATTTATTTGACATGACAGTTGTTTATTTTGCTTGATCTTTGTTCCTTTTTCTCCTTTTCATTTTATCTTTTTCTCTTCTGTTTTTTCATGGATTTTATATTGTCTTCCCACCTCTATGAGGAGCCATCATAAATGAATCCAAAATTTTGTTGTCTGTGAGGAGATTTCTACATCATTACTAGGTGAAAATAGCATTTTAATGTCATAGAATTATTAGGCAATGCTATAGGAGAGTGATATCTATGGAGTTATTTTTTCCAAATGAGACTATCTTCAAAATTGCTAAGAAATTTCAAAATGAAATGACATTCTTAGAAGCTGCTAGAATATTTCTAAATATTAAATGCACAAAAGAGTATTTCTTTCTCATTAGATATTCTCCAGTTTTAAAACATTCTCTCTTCCTAAGGATGATATTATTATCTTCCTAAGAGAGAGATAAGATAAAAATCTTTCTCACCCCTTATATATATTATAAGACTCATATATGTATTTGATTGATAAGGAAAGTAATTAAAACAGCTAACAATAAAAAAGGCATGACTATATTAAAACTTGCATGTATTAAGAAACTGAGGAATTAAAAAAAAATAGCTGCTCATGTCTCACTGCAGTATTGACCATGTCAGAGACTCCTTTATTGTTTTAGCTAATCAGACACAACTTGAAGGTCCAAATAATAAACAACAGGGTTCATTGACCTGAAAGACAGATTCCTGTCTTAATTAAGCCTCTAAAAATTCTTCCCAAGTTATCCTCCATATTTTGGTCTTTGCTCTTGTAAATGAACTGTTACCTAACTACTCCCTCTACAGGTCTGCAAAGTTCCCTTCCAGTTCTCTACCAACCAAGTTATTTCTACATCCCATTTATGCATTTCCAAATCCTATTACTCATATTAGTTCCTCCTAATAATTATATCCATTTTTTCCGAGAAAATGTTCATGGTTCTTCCTTTAAGGGGTATAGTTTTTACACATACTATTGATTCCATCTATATCTTTAGATCTGATATTAAATAATTTTGGTTCATATCATATACTTTAACTTCTGACTAACACTTACATTATTAAAAAGTATGCTGCATAGAACACGGCACACAAAAGTGCAAAAAGAGTATAAGCAATTAATTAATATGGAGTGAGTAAAATATAAATCTAGTAATCTGACCAGTGATGATTAAGTAAGCAAAGAAACAAGAAATAATAGAACTCCCAAATCAAAATAATAATAATGATAATTGATAATAATAATAATTTCCATGAATGGGAGGTAAAATTCAATAGAAATTATAGAGCTGAACTAGAGTGACAGACCTGTCAGAAAATTAGGTCATTACTATTCACGTGAATGATCAAATAACTGTAATTTAAGTGAGCATGTGATAACTGGCAGAAATTTAGTAAAATATGATTGTTCCACATTTTTCCCTCTTGTCTGTCCATCCCATTTTCTGCCTGAGAGTGAAATAATGTGACTGTATCTCACACTTGGTACAGAGGCCCAAGGGAACTCACTGACAGGTCTGGGTAATATGGTGCTCCTGGGGTGAGGAGATAATACTTAAAGAGAACAAAGGACAACTGTACTCAGCTGGTATAGAATATAGCAGGTTATACATGCAACCTGAATCTCCACCATACATTCCACTGTTGTCATAAAACCAGATATTCTCATGGCATTCCCTTCTGCAGAGACAGCGCTTACCATAGAATTAAGGCATCTGATTTCCATTATGGAATACATATTTGTCACTATAAAATTAATATTTTGGGACTTATTTTTAGGAACTTAATCTTTACTTAGAAAAAAATTAGTTGAATGGTTATTTTTATTTTTATGAGTGGATAAACACAAAATGTGATCTTGACTCAGGGTCCATTTCACCTGTTATTTCACAGCCTTGGCTTTCTAAAAATTATCTTCTTCCAAGTTCCAGCACATTAGTCATTTACTACTGGAACCATGATACTTTGCTGAAGGTATGCATTTTGCTTCATTCCACCTGCTTGCTACATTTATATATTTTTTATTAACCTGGCCTCCATCTCCTCAGCTCTAAACAATTGCTCTAGATCTTGTAGGTAAGATGTCTTATTAAGTAACTTGGTGATGTTTGAAGACCTTGACCCTTTACTGATCTCAGATTTGCTTATTTGCTGGATGATGGAGTTACTTTTACTTTAGAATAAGAACCTTATCCAAATCCCTTTATGTCATTACCAGCAACTACCTCTTTTTCTATTTCTCAAATCAGTTAAGTGTGGATTCAGCTGGGCACTAAAGAAGTCAACACAGGTATGCCTAACTGAACACAGAGTAGTTTAACTCAACTGGAAACTCAGCCAAAGATATTTCTTAGTGTTCAACTTGGCTTTTCACCTGTTTTTTCAACTACACATATTAGTTCTTTAAATGTCTGACCTTGTGTCAACAATGAGCCATGAGGTATATTATGCACTATATCCCCACTAAACTTTGAGGAGTGCACTTAATTTTGCCATCTTGATTCTGTTATCTGAAATATAAACATCTCCCCTCCTCTGGAAAGGGAAGGTGATACAGAATGTATAACTCATTTGATTAGTATTCATATATTTATTTGAAGATCTGAAAACCTAAGTAGAAACACCCTTAAAAGAAAATGATTTTGTATACTTTGCCTTCTGCCGTTGACTAACTACCTGTGCTACAGACTAATGCCAGACTCCATAAACACAGTACCAGTTAACTCCAATCCCTCTACTTAATGCAGAGACTCACTAATATTGATTATTATAGATATCAAAGCTAATCTTCATCAAGTTGATGGTCATATGAGCCCTTGGGTAATTTTTAAATTGGATTAATTGATACTCACCTATTAACCTAATTTCATAATTAATGGTTTGCTCCAGGACTTCTCCCACCAAACCATGAGTCAATTAATGGCTCCAAATCCATTATTTATTATGAAAATGGTATTTGCTAAGAGAATGGAAACTATTGAAACTATAAATGGGGCTCATAGCACAGTATGGGTTATTTGAATTTACTGAGTTTTGTTTCAGTTTCCTTTGGACACATATTTTAAGTTTATATTGCACCACCAAGCATGGGGTCTTTCTGGTTAATGTTAATCTTCCTTGAAAGACTAAGAGCAAAAACTTACAAACAAACACAAATTAAGAAGGAGAAAAAAGTAGGACTGCTAATATCAGTATCTATGTAAAACTCAAACAAAACACACAATAGGTCCTAGTGAAATATTGAACATTGAAAATGAACAGTATCTTAAGGTAATATCTTGTAATTCCATTTCCACTGATCAAAGTAGCAGCTAAATACAAAGAGGAAGTACTATTGGAAGTTACACTAGTAATTAAATGAGATGTAATTCTAAAGAATGTCATCAATGTAATTTTTCATATTTGGCAGACATTGTAGAAAAATAGAAAACTGTAAATATTAGATAATATAATCATTAATATAAATGTATGCAGTACCAATTATATAGTGATTATTCATTTTGTTTCATATGGGCATCAAAGAATTATAAGAATTTATTATGTAATTACTCATAATAAAATTATTTAAAACTATTTTGTAAAAAATGTACTAAAGAATTTAAGGTACCTTTTCTAATAAAAGATTAAAAATGCATTATTAAAACATTAGCAACAAATATGGACATCTTAGGAATAAGAAAATACTCTTTATCACAGTACTTTTGCATCAAAATAAATGTAAAGTGCTTCATTGTTAAAGAAGTAATTGTCTTTAATCCAGTTTGAATAGTCTTTGTTTTAATTTAAATTAAAAGTTTTAATAAATGAAATAGGAGAAATCAGTAGGAAAATTATAAAGCTATTAAAAAGAAATAAAAATGTTCTCTTTATTATTGATATAATAACAGAGCTAACATTTTGTGTTGACATAACAGGAAACTCATAATATTTTAATGAAAAAAATATAGTGAATATGAACAATTTATAATTGACTAGATGTATTTTGCTATACAAAATTGTATTTCTCTTAAGAAAATTATCTTGGCAATATTCTAAGTAAAATGGTAATGCAGCATTTACCATAGTGGCTAAAATTAGAAACAAGTTGGGTGCCCACCATAACACAGTGACTGAAGACAGTCTACCTATACCCTGGACTAATAGTGCTGTCTACTATTCAAGAAAGAAATTATGGATAGATTAGATGGCATGAAGGGCTTAATTTCGAATGATCAAAGGGAGATGCAAAAGAGTGTAAATTATTTTATTGGTGCTTAACAAGTCATTCCAAAATGTAGTGTCTTGAAAAGATAATCATTCATTTTCAGTCGGGTTTCTGTAATTAGATTCTGTAATGACTGAATCAGTTTGTTTATAAAGAAAATAACCTATAAAGTAGAAGAAAATTTGCAAACCATATATCTGATAATGGCTTAATATCCAAAATATGCAAGGAACTCATACTATTCAATAATAATAACAACAATTTAAAAACCCAAATAATTCAATTAATTATTTTCTAAAGAAGACATAAGCATGGCCAACAAGTACTTGAAAAGATGCTGAATATCACTAATCATCTGCGAAATGTGAGTCAAAACCATAGTGAGACAGTCTCTCCCACCTGTTCAAATGATTATTATTAAAACAAAACATAAGAAAGTCTGGCAATAATGTGGGAACCCTAATACAGTGTTGGTCAGAATGTAAATTGGTACAAGCATTATGGAAAACAGTATGAAGATTCCTCAAAAATTCAAAAGAAATATCATATTATCAATCAATTTTTCCTGGGCATTTTTCTGAAGGAAATTAAATTATTATCTTAAAGATATATATTGCCCTGGCCAGTGTGGTTCAGTTGGTTGGAGCAATGTCCTGTAACTGAAAGACTGCAGGTTTAATTCCTGGTCAAGGTATGTACTTGGGTTGCAGGTTCATTCCCTGGTTCAATCATTTATGGGTGGCAACCATTCGATGTCCCTCTCTTTCACATCAATGTTTCTCTTTCTCTTCCTCCCATTCTAAGAGCTAAAAAAAAAAGTAAGTAAGGATAAAAAATAGAAGATATGTCTGCACACCTATATTCATTGCAACATTATTCATGATAACGAAGACATGCAAACAACCTAAGTATCCATTAAGGAAGAATGGATAAACAAGACATGGTGTATGTATGTGTTTATATATATAGAATTTTATTCCAAAAGAAAAGAAAATCCTGCCATTGTCATAGCATGGATGGACCTTTAGGGTAATAATTTTAAAATAAAGTAAATCAGAGAAGGACAAATACTGTAAAAGCTCACTTATGAGTGTAATCTAAAAACATCAAACCCTTAGACACAGAGTAGAATGGTGGTTGCCAGGACCTAGAGGGTGGGGGAAACACAGAGCTGTTGTTAAAATGGTACAGACTTACAGGTACAAGATGTGTAAGTCCTAAAGAGAGAACAGACAGATAGTGATCGTGGTACACAAAATCATATCACACATTCAGTACGTGGGTGTTGTTGTGAGATCAGGGCTTTAATGCTCTCAACACATCAACAACAACGAATTGGTAATGATGTGAAATGAAGGATGTGTTAACTAACCTTATTAGAGTAAACAATTTGCCATATATGCCGAAATCATTTGAGGATCAATTCATTACATTTTACACCTTAAACTTATACAAATTATATCAATTGCATCTCATTAAAGCTGAAACAAATATATATTTTACCTGCCAGGCTTCAACTAAAACTGCTGAAGAAGGATTATATTGTAACATTATGTTAAACTGCTGTGGAAGAAATTGAAATGAAGTCGATATTCAGTTTTTCCTGAAAGAATTTTCAGTCATGGCATGATATGCACTTATTATGTATGTTTATCTTTCGAGAACAATCTACAGCCTTTTTATAAACAAACTTTTTTCAAAGTTCATTGTTAAAAATTTTATACTTTACCTCATTTTTATTATGTATTTGTTACCAAATAAATTTCAAATATATAAATTGATCAAGAAAAGAACATTAACAGAAAAATATTCAACATTGCTAATATTTGCCATATGTAATTTCTATAAATACAGTTCTTACTCCCTCAAAACTGTGTATTTTCTATACTCATGATTTTTACCTCAATGAAAAAGCTTTCTGATAATTTTTCTTCCCAAGATGTCAATATTTTAATAACATATTTTTCAGTTTATATATTTTATTATTAGAGAAGTCAGTTACTGGGTAGCTTTGTTACTTATGAGTCTCTCTGCTCTTTGAAAGGACTATGTGCTAAAGACTTCTGAGACTCACTTTGCCCTCTTTGAGATGGTTACGTTAGCTAGAGCAAAATATATTGCTAATAGGGTTAAATGATTCTCAGATGGAACATACATTGATTTGTATTGAATTATTTATTCATATAAAATTTTCTTCTCAGGAAAAATCAAACATAAAATTTCTAACATTTATTTTTATTTTTTAATTTATAGTATTTAAAATAGAGTAACAGAAGAGACTCAACCATACCCCCAACTTTGAGTAACTGAATGATAGTAAATAAATCATTATCACCCACCAGGGTAGTTTAATCTAGTATAAACAAAGAATAACAATACTATTGAGCAAATAGAGTTGCAAGGATTAAATTAGTACATCTAAAGAGCTTAACATATGCCTCTGTATCATTCAGTTAAAAAGTTTAGGAAAACAGTTATTTACAAATTAAGATCTGGTATATAGTACTTGGTAACTGTTCATGTGGTACAGCATTGAATTGTGTTTGGGTAAAGTAAGGTTAATATTTTTTTTATACGTCCCAGGAGCAATTAGAGTTCGACATGCTGGGATGGAACAGAACTATAGGCACAGTTGGAAGTCTGAGATACTTGGAAATGTACATGGAGTGCAGTTTATTGTAATTTGTTTTATTTTTACTAGTATATCCTTAAATATTTATGGTAGCAACAAATGATCCCAGATATGTATCCATAGCTGCTTCCAGCTGCACTGGAGTTAGAAAGCTACTGCTCCATTAACTATCAAACAAGTAAACATTTTGCCTTCTAAGTGAAGCATTGAGTTTAGTAGATGGGGAATAGGAAAAAAGAATATATTGAAAAAAAATAATTCATAGTGGCAATTGGAAATGACAAACTACATTGGGATAGTAGACAGAAAAAAAATAAAGCTGTTTTCCTCAGAACCTGTTATATATTTGAGAAAGCATCATCTTTTGTATTTCATAATTAACTACTTAACAATATGTGTCCTAAGGGAAAACTCTGTTAAATAGAAAATAAATTAGGATTTACAAGAGGGAGAAATTAATTTTAGGTTGGGTAATTGAACTTTCCCATGAAGATTCAGTGAGGTTTGGTTTGAAATGTGGAGAAGTTAAGGAATTCAGGCAGATGAAGTGGTGACGTAAATGGCACGCAAGTTGTCAGAAAAGGGGTGCATGATGGGAAGAACAAATATCAGAACAAAGACATGGCTTTTCTTCCATTGACCCTGTTCACTAGTCATGGACACCGACTTTCTGTTCATCATGTGTGTCAGGATGGAGAGGGTAATTGTGTTTAAGGTCAAAATGTTAGTGACCTTAATCCCATAGGTATGTAGATCTGTATCAATTATATATAGAAATTGTAGTAGGACTAAAAGTAATATAATCTGTGATCTAAGCTAAAAATCAGTGAATTAAAAAATGTACAGATATGTCAGTAAGTACAACTTAGGGTGAAGAAAGTACTTCATACTTTAGAAAGTTAGACTGGCAAAATACCTATTCCAGATGCCTGCCTCTCAGTCCACAGCGATAACTGATGTAATGCTAAATATTTTAGAATGCTTTAAGCTATGATTGACATGTTTCTTACAAACCAATTGCACACTTCATAAGCAATTGCTTCTCAATTTGCTCTTTTTTCATTTAGCATGAAATTAAATTTTTCAATGGTTGATATGATCTCAGATTGTGGGATTATGTAAGATTTAGGTCAAATTTAGCTTTACTGAGTTACAACTATTGACTTGAATTAAATCTTCTGATTTAGTGGAGACAAAAAAACTAGAAACAAATTGTTATTTGGTTTTTGCTAAAAATGAATGCATTGCACTTAAAATGTTTTTGAGGAAAAAATTACAAGAGGAATCATAGTGTTGGTAGCTCTCAGTGATGTTCTTAGTAAAAATGAACTAGATTGAGCAATGCTATATTTAGTTTCTAGAAATAACTTTTGAGACTCTGAGTACTATTTTATAGATAAAAAATAAGAGGATATAGGGATTATACACTAGAAATTTATGATAGAAGTTTCATTTAAAATAATCTAAGAAGTTCTGTAGATAATGTGAAAGGTAGAGAACTATCCCTAAACAAAACAAAACAAAAAAGAACCCTGAGCAAAGCTTTAGTGTGGTAGCTCAGTTGGTTTAAGGGTTCCCTTCTACACCCTCCTTTGCTTCTCCTCTCTCCTCTCTCCCCTCAGCAATAACCACATAATGTTCACATCCATAAATTTTTTTCCTTTCTTTTCCACTTAATCCTCCACTCCTCCACCCAGCCCCCAGCCTGGCAGCTTTCAGACTACTCTCTATCTATGAGTCTGTCTCTATTTTGCTTGTTAGTTCACTTTATTCATTAGAGTTTACATATGAGTGAAAGAAATCAGATGGTGCTTGTTTTTCTCTGACCAGATTATTTCACTTAGCATAATGCTCTCCAGGTCCACCTATGCTGTCACAAAATGTAATATTTCCCTCTTTTTTACAGCTGAGTAGTATTCCATTGTGTAAATGCACCACAGCCTTTTTATCAACTCATCTACTGATGGGCACCTGGGCTGCTTCCAAATCTCGGCTATTGTAAATGATGCTGCAATGAAGATAGGGGTTATATCATATATTCTTTTGAAATGGTATTTGGGGTTTATTCCAACAATTTTCTACAAGAGAAATTTCTGGGTCATAAGGCAGCATTATTTTTAATTTTGGGGTAACTCCATATAGCCTTCTGCAGTGGCTGAACCAATCTACCTTCCCAACAATAATGAATAAGGGTTCATATTTCTTCACATCCTTGCCAAAACTTGTTTTTATTGATCTGTTGATGATAGCCATTCATTTTTCAGGATCTTTTGTGATGACATATAAATTTTTGGAATATTTGTTCTAGTTCTCTGAAATATCCCATTGGTCTCTTGATTGGAATTGGGTTGATTCAATAGATTTCTTTTAGTATAAACATTTTAATTATGTTAATTCTTCCTATCTATGAACATGGCATATGTTTCTATTTTTTGAATCTTTACATTTTTCATTGTCTTATAAATTTTTGAATATAGACATACACATCCTCAATTACATATTTTCTTATGTATTTTATTATTTTTGAAGGAATTGTGAATGGAATTATTTTCTTACTGATAATTTATTATTGGTGTATAAAAATGCAACTGATTTCTGGATATTTATTTTGTATCATATTGCTTTAATGAATTCATTTGTCAGTTCTAGTAGCTTTTCTTGGATTTTTTAGGGTTTATGCAGTATATTTCATCTACAAATAACTACAGTTTTACCTTTTCATTTCTAGTTTTGATTTGTTTTATTTTTCCTTATCTGATTGCTTTGGCTAAGACTTCTAGTACTATGATAAACACAAGTGTGAAATTGGACATCTCTGCTTTCTTCCTCATCTTAAGGGAAACACTCATACTTTTTGTCCATTGAATATGATGTTGGCAGTGAGTTTACATATATAGTCTTTATTGCACTGAGGTATGGTTGCTATATTTCCACTTTGCTGAGAGTTTTTATCATAAATGAGTGCTAGATATTATCAAATGCTTTTTTCCTGCATTTATTGATATGATCTTAGATAGTTTTTTATCCTTCATTTTTTGTGGTGTATCTCATTTATTGAGTGTTGTACCAACTTTACATCCTTGGAATTAAACCCACTTGCATGGTGTATGATCTTTTTTTAATGTATTCTTGGATCCAGTTTGTTAATATTTTGTTGAGGATTTTAGCACCTACGTTCACCAGGCATATTGATTGGCCTATATATTTTTTCCTTGTAGTGTCTTTATTTGGTTTTGGAATTAGATTAATTCTAGCCCCATAAAATGAGCTTGGGAATTTTTCTCTTCTCTTAAATTAAAAAAAAAAAGAATTTGTGAAGGGTAGGTGTCAGTTCTTTCAATGTTTGGTAAAATTTACCTGTAAAGCCATGTGGTCCAGGACTTTTGCTTTTTGGGAGTTTTATGATTACTGCCTCAATTTCACTAGTTGATATCTGTATATTTAGATTGTCCGATTCTTTTGATTTAGTTTTGAAAGATTTTATATTACTAGGAATTAACCTATTTCATCCAGATGACCAAATATTTTGGCATTTAATTGTTTGTAATATTTTCTTACAATCTTTTTTATTTCTTTTTTAGACTTTATTTATTTATTTTTAGAGAGAGGGGTAGGGAAAGAGAAAGAGAGGGAGAGAAACCTCAATGTGTGGTTGCTTCTCACATGTTTTCTACCAGGGACATGGTTTGCAACCCAGGCATATGACCTGTCTGGGAATTGAACTGACAACACTTTAGTTCTCAGGCTTGCATTCAATCTAGCTGAGCTATACCAGACAGGGCCTTTTTTTTTTTTTTACATCTTTGTCATTAGTTATAGCTTATCTTTCATTTCTGGTTGTATTTATTTGAGTACTATATTTTACTTGATGGGTCTGGTTAAAGTTTAGTCATTCTAGTTTATTTTTTCAAACAAACAGCTCTTAGTTTTATTAATCTTTTGTATTTTTACTCTATTTTATTTATTTATGCTTTGATCTTTATTATTTCTTTCCTTTCAGTCACTTTAGGCTTTGTTTGTTTTTCAAGTCCTTGAGGTGTAAGTTAGGTTGTTTGGTTGAGATTTTCTTATTTCTTGAAATAGGGCTGTGACACTATGACTTTCCCTCTTAGGACCGCTTTAGCTGCATCCTATAGAATTTCGTTGTTGTTGTGTTCTGTAGTTATTATTTTTAATAAATCTGAATTTCCTGCCATTTTCTAGTCTCTTATGTGATACATTTCATATACTCATATTACCTTCTGAGAAAATTCTTCCCATAGTCCTAAATTTAGTTAGATTCCTCTCTTCTTGGTTCAGAAAGCACCCTGTTTTACCACTATAACATTATTGTATTATACATTGATTTATTTATTTCTCTCATTATTTTATGAGTTCTTGGGAAGAGAATAATGTCTCACTCTTCTTTATATGCTTTATACTTCAATTTCTGTCATTTTCAAAAAAGTATTGTTTAAAGTAGAAGTTGATTTGCTTACAAAATATAATGTGTTAGACATCAAAATTCTAGTGTTTATTTTGTTTAATTTTTCCCTCTCTCTTTTACATAGAAAATTTATCTTTGTCTTTAAGCTAAAGATGCCCTTTTATTCTTCCCTAATAAGATGTCATGGTGCTGTCTTAGTTGACTGAGAGGCAAGCCTCCCATTTCTAATATATCTGAAACCAATTAACAATAGAGAGCATTGTTATTTTGCTGGTAGTGACTTAAGGCTTCATAGTGATAATAGAGTTTACAGCTTATAAGAAAGGTGTGAATGTTTCCCCAAATTTATTTTTTATTTTTTGTGGCATTTTCCAGTGTAGTGTGGCCTAAGTGACACCTATTAATTGCAGGACTGCTGTTGTTTTTTGGAGTTATGTAAAATTCACATTCATAATACTCTTTAAAATATTTCAAATAATGTTAAACTCTTCTGCCTTCAGCTTTTTTGTTTGTTTGATTTAAGTGTTAGTATTGAATAGACATCATTCAATCTGCATATGTATGATGCCATCATTAGTTTTAGAGAAAGTATTACCTCAGTCTTTACTAGCTAAACGTTCAAACCTATAAAACATGAGTCAACTCTAACATGTAAGAGAGAAGTACAATGGGTCAAAACTGAATTTTTCGATGAGGGTAAAAATTGGGAAAATAACTTACCTATGTTAGTGATAGATGTAAGACTGAGTCTTGAACCCCTTATTCAACACTAGCATTTGATAATGGACATTTGAGATCACAGTGCTAAATAAGGTCATGTTCCTATTTTATGGAACTGATGACCTTTTTTTTTTGCTCCTTTTTGTTATCATTCAGATATCTTAATATCTTTCTTTGGCATGTTTACATCTAATGACATATAATATTCATATAAGATCACTAAATTTGTTTAAAGAAGGATCTGTATGTTTTTAACATCCTGGAAAATATTTACTCAATTCCATTTTTCTACTGTCACTTCTACCAGCATGTTCAGTATAAACCAAGTAAAACAATTCAATGTAGTTTATGTATAAAGTAAGGCAATAGTAAATAAAACATAAACCAAGAAAAAGAAATACAAATTTCCAATCAGTGCCCCTATACATATATCAGTAAAAAAACTGATTGTTAAAATCTATAAAGATAAAATCCTGGGTAACAATCAGAGAAAAAAATTACTGTTTGAAAGGGGTTTGTTGTTTTTGTTCTTGTGGTTGTTGTTCAAAGACTAGTACATTATACTATCGTTTTATTTAGGTGTCTTAATTAAATGGTTAACATCATGAATTAGATTCTGCAGATTTAAGGAGCTAGAAAAAGATTTTCAGATGGGCAAAGTACATACCTGAGTCACTGATGTGTAGTACAGATTACACATTAGTAAGTGTAATACTGATTACACTTACTGATATGAAGTGGTCAGGTTATATATGAGAGTGCCAGTGGGATCAACTAGAAGACCCTTGCAGTCCAATACAATTGTCCCCAAGGTTGATTATAGAAAGATCACAGATAGGATGACAATCCACTCATTTTTCTTGAATTCAGAAAACTGATTGTTTTCATGAATCAGTTGTCTATTTAATGGAAAGCTGCTATTGGTTTCAAACACAAGTAAAAACTTAACCAGCAAACATCATACTCAATGGGCAAAAACTAAAATCTTTCCCACTAAGATCAGGAACAAGACAAGGTTGTCCACTTTCACCACCTCTATTCAATATAGTATTGGAAGTTTCAGCCAGTGATCAGACGAGAAAAAGAAATAAAAGGCATCCAAATTGGAGAGGAGGAAACAAAACTGTCACTGTTTTCAGATGACATGATAGTGTACATGGAAAATCCTATAGACTCTACCAAAAAACTGCTCAACCTAATAAATGAATTTGGCAAAACAGCAGGATACAAAGTCAATATCCAGAAATCAAAGGCATTTTTGTATACCAACAATAAAAAAGCAGAAGCAGAAGTCAAGAAAAAATCCCATTCGATAGAGCATAAAGAAAAATAAAATATCTGGGAATAAACCTAACCGAGGACATAATAGAACTGTATGCAGAAAACTACACAGCACTGAAGAAAGAAATCAAGGAAAGACACAAACAAATCAAAACATATACTATGTTCATGGATTGGAAGAATTAACATCATCAAAATGTCCATACTACCCAAAGCAATGTACAGATTTGATACAATACCTATTAAAGTACCAATGACATACTTCACAGACATAGAACAAACACTTCAAAATTTATATAGAATTACAAATGACCCCAAATAGCAGCTGCACTTTTGAGAAAGAAGAACAAAGTAGGAGGGATCACAATACCTGATATCAAACTGTATTACAAGGCCGCTGTAATCAAAACAGCCTGGTACTGGCATACAAACAGGCACATAGACCAATGGAACAGAACAGAGAGCCCAGAAATAAACCCAAATCACTATGGCCAATTAATATTCGACAAAGGGGACAGCAACATAAAATGAACTAACAATAGCCTCTTCAACAAATGGTGTTGGGAAAACTGGACAGCTACATGCAAAAAATGAAACTCGAGCACCAACTTACACCATACACCAAAATAAATTCAAGGTGGATAAAAGACTTAAATATAAGCCATGACACAATTAAAGTCCTAGAGAACATTGGCAAGAAAATCTCAGATATTTCATGCAGCAACTTTTTTACTGATATGTCCCCCAGAGCAAGGGACATAAAGGAAAGAATAAACAAATGGGATCTCATCAAATTTAAAAGCTTTTGCATGGCTAAAGAACACAGTATTAAAATAAAAAGAGAACCAACTGTTTGGGAAAACATATTTGCCAATGATACCTCAGACAAGGGTTTAATCTCCAAAATATACAAAGAACTTACATGATTCCACTCTAAGACAAGCAACCCAATTAAAAAGTGGGCAAAGGCCTTGAACAGACATTTCTCCAAGGAGGACATACAGAATATCCAGAGACACTTGAAAAGATGCTCAATATTGCTAGCTATCAGAGAGATGCAAATAAAAACCACAATGAGATACCACTTTACACCAGTCAGAATGGCCATCATAAACAAAGCAACAAACAAGTGTTGGAGAGGCTGTGAAGAAGAGGGGACCCTAATCCATTGTTGGTGGGATTGCAGACTGGTACAACCACTGTGGAAAACAGTATGGAGTTTTTCTCAGAAAGCTAAAAATGGACCTGCCTTTTGACCCAGCAATTCCACTGCTAGAATTATATCCTAAGAATCCTAAAACATCAATTTCAAAGAACCTATGCACCACAATGTTCATAGCAGCACAATTTACAATAGCCAAGAGCTAGAAGCAACCTAGGTGCCCGTCAGTAAATGAATGGATCAAAAAATTATGGTACATTTACACAATGGAATTCTATGAAGCAGAAAGAAAGAAAGAAAGAGCTCCTACCCTTTGCAACAGCGTGGATGGAACTGGAAAGTATTATGCTGAGTAAAATAAGCCAGGTGTTGAAAGACAAATACCACATGATCTCACCTTTAACAGGAAGCTAAACAACAAAACAAACAAGCAAGCAAAATAAAAACAAAGACACTGAACTTGAGAACAAGGGGACAGTAAGCAGAGGAGAAAGGGGAGGGAATTTCAGGGGGAAAAGGGGAATGATTTACGGGAACTAGTATAAAGGACACATGGACAACAATTAAAGGGGTGGAAATGGGAATGTGGTGGGGAGCACTGGGGAGGTGGGCTGGGATGGGACTAAAAAACAAAACTGTACTTGAACAATAATTAAATAAATTTTAAAAAAACTTAACATAATGATACATAAGAACTACATAAGAGTTTAGTGCCAGTGTGTGCTTACTATTCTGAACAAGATTTATGATTGGAATGCACTTTAGAAGGAGGAAATGCTAATCAATAAGGTTTTATTCAGTCAAGTTATGAATAATTTGCATCCACTATTTTGCAGATAGGAAAAGTGGGAAGCCTGAATTTTATGAAAGGAACAGACAAACATAGGTATAAAGGAATTTTATATTTTAAAAGAAATACAGCCTTCCCCCTCAGCTTTGACTAAAATAGCATGATTTCATGTGTCTATTTTACTAGATATTGGAGAATAGTAGTGGGAGGTGAGAAGAGCTTAGAAAACAAGCATATCTCTTCCCTCCAGTTTCTTATAAAGCAGTTGGGTGATAAAGCATCAGTACAGTTCTGGAACATTTTGTACAAGTCATGAAAGTTCTTGTTTGTTTCTAGCATATTACATCTGCTTTGCAAAAATAGGGTAAAGTAAATACCTTTCTTCTTTATAATAACATGTCCTTTTCTGCCACTGAATATACTACTAACTCCTTAGTTCTGTTTTTTGTAGCTGAAATTTTATATCAAGCAAAATACAAAAAAATATGTACATCGAGTATCTTTTAAAATCACACAAGTTATTTTTCTAAGCAAAGAACTTGTATCCTAGAGCATCTTCTGGAAGTGTTCTGTTGGATTTTATTCTCAAATCTTATTCTTCATTCTTATCAGTATTGCACATAGGACATTTATATTAGTCATAACCAACCACTTTGAGAACTACTTTAAATTGAAGAATAGTAGTGAAAAGTACTAACAAACAAAATCCACTAAGATATTGGTAGCCAAATATAAATGTGAGTTTTAGAATTTTAATATTGAGTTAACATGCATTCATACTAAACATAAAGAAGTAATTGTGTGGACAGAAAAAACATTATTATTCTTCCTTATTTTTTGTGATGGTTACTTAATTTGGAAAATCTTCAATGTTCCTATATTTATAAGCATATGCATTTATTTTTGTTTATAGGCTTTATGTGCTTGAAGGAGACTTAGAGGCTACTTGCACATTTGAGAAAGACAATTGAGGTCTTCAAACTGAGATGCTAACTTTGGTAGCAGAAATGTAATACATTCAGAAATTGTGTTGGAGTGCTATCTATTAAATACAGCATAAATTCAGAAAAGAGATGTCAGTGACATTCTTCCATAGAGTAACCAGGAGAGAAGTGTCTCTGTGATTTATATAAAATTGGGTTCATATGTCTATTTTTGAGATGAGCTTAAAGTGGCACTTTTTTATTTTTATGAAGTTGCCTAACTTCACAAATAGGTAAAAGTGGCACAAGTTACATGAACTGACTTTGTTTTGTAGCTTTTCATGTTTTCCCAGGTGTCCAAGGAAGTAACATCTAATAATAAAAAGGAGCCTGGATCCTAAAATGTCATAGTCAGATGTAATCAGATCTGACAAGAATGAGCTCAAGGCGGGAGATGCATTATAACTGTTCCATATTTCTGTACTTGTTGAAAATAGCCTTTGGTCATGGCAGAACCTTTAAGGACACATGGAATTTATGAAAAGGTCTGCAATTAGTCATATGAGAATTGTGAACCCTAATGTGAATCCCCCAAAAAGCTTACCTTGTATAGATAATTAGGGTAGGGCGATACATACAGACAACCTTGGAGATAGTGGGGGTTCACTTCCAGACAAATACAATAAATATTGTAATAAAATGAGTCCTGTGAGCTTTTTGGTTCCCGGTGCATACAGAAGTTATGATTATACTATACTGTAGTTCATTAAGTGCAATAGAATAATATCTAATAAATGTACATAGCTTAATTAAAAATACTGTATTGTCAACAAATGCTAACCGTGATCTGATCCTTCAGTGAGTCCTAACCTTTTTGCTGTGGAAAGTCTTACTTCCCTGTTGCTGGCTGCTGACTGCTCAGAGTGATGGCTGCCATATCTGGGGTGGATGTGGCAATTTCTGAAAATAAGACAAAAATAAAATTGTTGTATTGATTGACTCTTAGCACAAAAATTCCTCTGTAGCACTCAATGCTGTTGATCACATTTTACCCACAGAACTTCTTTCAAAATTAAAGTCAATCCTCTCAACTCCTGACACTGCCGTATCCACTATAATTTGTATAATGTTCTAAATCCCTTGTTTTCATTTTAATAATCTTCACAGCATCTTCACAGGAGTAGATGCCATCTCAAAAACAACTTCAATTATTCATAAGAAATAACTCCCCATTCATTAAAATTTAATCATGAGATTTCCACAGTCAGGTCATCATCAGGCACTACTTCTAATTCCGTTTATTTTGCTATTTTCACCACATCTGCTCTTACTTCCTCCACTGAAGTTATGAGCCCCTCAAAGTTATCCATGAGGGTTGACTTTGAGCAAGAAAGCATCTTCTTCCAAACTTCTCTTACGTTGATATTTTGACCTTTTTCCATGAATCACACACAAATGTTCTTAATGGCATTTGGAATGCTAAATTCTTTCCAGAAAGTTTTCAATGTACTTCATCTAGACCCATTAGTGAGATCACTATGTATGTCAGCTACAGCCTGGTGCAATGTATTTCATAATTTTGACTAGAAAGTTAAAATTACTCCTTGGCCCATAGGCCACAAAATTAATGTTCCTTTAGCAACCATGAAAACAACACTGATTTCATTGTAGCTCATCACCAGAGCTCATGGTGACCAGGTGCATTGTCAATGAGCAGTAATATTTTCAAATAAATCTTTTACTGCGCAGTAGGTATCAATAGTGGGTTTATAATAGTCAGTAAACCATATTCTAAGCAGATGTGCTGTCATCAGGCTTATTGTTCCATTTACAGAAAGCAGGCAAAGTAAATTTGACATAATTCTTAAGGGCCTTAGCATTTCAGAATGAGCATTTGTTTTAACTTAGAGTCACCGGCTGCATTAGCCCCTAACAGGAGACACGGCCTGTTCTTGGAAGCTTTGAAGCCAAACATTGACTTCTCTCTAGTGATGAGAGTCCTAAATGACATTTTCTTCTGTAGAAGACTGTATCATCTACATTGAATATCTGTTATTTAGTGTAGTGACCTTCATTAATTATCACAGCTAGATACTCTGAATAACTTGCTGCAGTTTCTACATCAGAACTTACTGTCTCCCCTTCCACTTCTATGTTATGAAGATGACTTCCTTTCTTAAACCTTGTGAAATAACCTCAGTTAGCCTAAAACTTTTTGGTTGACTTCATTACTTTGCTCGGTCTTCATAGAAATGAAGAGAGTTAGGGCCTTTTACTGGATTCTACTTTGGTTTAAGACAATACTGTGGCTGGTTTGTTACATCCACACCACCAGAACTACCATATCAGTAATAACTGTTTTGATTTCTTATAATTTGTATGTTCACTGGAGTAATGCTTTCAATTTCCTTTCCATTCACAGTTTGAATGACCTTTGGCCCAGGAGGCCTAGCTTTCACTCCATCTTGGTTTTCAACATGTCTTTCTCATTTCTAGCTTTTGATTTAAAGTGAGAGATAGGTGTCTCTTCCTTTCCCTTGAACACTTAGAGGCAATAGTAGTCTTATTAGTTGCTCTGATTTCAATATTGTATATTTCAGGGAATAAGGAGGCTTGAAGAAAGAGAGGGAAAGATGGAGACATAGATGGTCAGTGGAGCAGGCAAAACACACACATTTAGTGATTAAGCGTGCCATCTTCTGATATGAGCATGGTTTATGGTATCCCTAGTAATTATAACAGCAACATAAAAAATCACTGACTGTAGATAGAAGAACAAGTATAATGATAAAGAAAGCATTTGAAATATTGCTAGAATTACCGAAATACAATACAGAGACACAATGAAAGCAAATGATGTTTAAAAATGGTGCTCATAGACTTGCAGGATGTGTGGCCACAAACTTTTAATGTGTAAAGAATGCAATATCTGTGAAGCACGATAAAGCAAAACACAGTAACACAAGGCATGCCTGTATTCAACTTCTCTAGAAGAAACTATTTCTCATCACAAAAACAAAAATCTACTTCTGGATTGCTATAGCCCAGCAATATGTTATGACACACATTCGTGTTATCTATGGAGAAAAATTGAGATAAATTTTCTCACAGATAGAATATTAAACAGACATGGGACCACATAATTTGACATTTTTCAGATGTTCCATAGCATCATTGCAATGTAGCAGGGGTATATAATAGCATCACCCAAACCCAATACTGCACAACCAACAACAGCTACCATCTTCACTAGCTGGGGCAATCTTATTGTTAGCTGCAACCACAATTTTTTTCTTTATCTGTACCAATGCCCTTCCCACTGCATCCATAACGTTTTGTTTCTTTCAGCAGTGCCATGCAGATTTCTACAGGAATTAGTTGTGTTGGAAGACTTAGCGTAACTGGGACAATGAAGTCAGCTGTGTTTACAGTGAATTTCCTCACATGGCTTAAATGGAGGATGGGCCATGGTTGCAAATAAAGACAAAATATTGTTAAATCTGAGTCCAAAAAGATGAAGTCTATTTGTATGTTCCTGGAAAGAGTTCTAGATGAGCCTCTCTTGATGGCTTTAAAAGGCAGGATCAAGCAAAAAGCTCTAGGAAGAGATAGAGATGACACTCACTTTCAAGATCTTAGAGTTGTCTTGAGATTGCGACTGTGAATAAATATCCCTGTCCAATACCCAAAATATATAACTAGATAAGGTAATCTAGAAAATGAATTGCCTACAGGGAAATAAAAAACATAAAAATTATGGGTCAGTTTTGAATAAAGCTGACAATAACCAGTAAAAATGAGTGCTGGCAATAACTAGTAAAAAATGTTCAAATGCACAATCCATTTGAGAGGCCCTGAAGAAGGAATAATTGGTATCATATGCATTTGTCTTTAAGAATAAAAAATTAATTTTATTTGAGAAATTAGTAACAATTTAAAATAGCTGACTAGCTAAACTTGACTTGTCTGATGATGCACTGGTCTTTTTTGGTTAGGGCAACTGCTTAGAGGAGAGTAGAGGACCATGGGCATGCAATGATCAGCAAGACATACGGAAGCTCTTATTTTCCATGGAAAATGTACAATTTGGTACTTGAGTAGGAAGTAGATTATGACCTAAATGCAGCCCCTGCCATAATGGAAACATGTACTGAACACTGATGATGCCCTATGGCTGAAAAACCTCAGTGACCCATTTTCAAGGGCTCTCCTACCCTAGCAAAAGACAGAACAAGTAAACATTTCTTTCTGATCACTCAGAATAGGGATGACCTAAATCAACAGCCACATGGAGCTATATTCACTGTCTTAGTATTTGGTCATCTCAATGCTATTTTCCTTGCTATCCATATAATTGGTTCATTCACATATTTCATATCTATGCTTAAATACCACTTCCCCTGAAATCCTTTATTAATCATCTTTCCTCATTTCCAGTACCCACCCCATATTCTGAATCTTACTGACAAATATATTTAACTTGATTTATTTTACTTCAATATATATTATTTATTTGTCTAGTCTTTAATGACTCCTTTATAAAGTAAGTGACACTGTAGGAAGACTATTGTTCATCATTGCAATTAAATCAGTTCTCCACATTTATATCCTCTACAGAATATAAATACAAAGAGATACTTGAGACTATGGCATCCATTTCCACTGGAACCAGAAGTATATACATTACACCAAAGAAAATGAACTTTTATATGACAGGGTGGCAATTTTTTGGATATGCTTAGGACCAGGATTTCACAGGCTGTCCACATTATCCTACCAGTTGTTCTAAGATGGAATTGATGTAAGGATAAAGTGGAACTTAAGCAAAATCAATGCATAACAATTGGATCCCTGACAGAGCAAAGATCTTTTAACAGTAGCAAGTGTAATGAATTAATTAAAAAATATATATATAGGATAAAAGACATCAAATTATCTTATCAAAACTACTAATAACACCATATTTAAATAAAATGTTGAGAACAGAAGATGGCAACAAACTTTAAAATATGTTATGTGCATGCAGAACACTGGAAGGGCACATAAGTCTGAGTCAGGTGAGAACACTGAAAACGAGTGCATTTAGGGTGGAAGGGGGAAACACTGATTTCATGTCACCTAGAAAAGAGAACAGGGACCAACAAAGGCTGCTACAGCACATAAAAGATTCTAAAAGAAGATCCTAAAAGAACTATTACAACATGTATTATTATTGATGGTGGTCTTCCTCACCCTTTTGTTTTCCCTTTGTCTTTGGAATTGTTCAAGCAAAAACTAGAAATGTTTATGGTGTGCAAAGTATCAGCACTAGTTTATGCCAATGAGCTGAAAATTCAGACATTTCCAAAACTCTCTTGACAAGCCTCACCTTTGGGGACCAACAGTAGCTCTGGTCATTCTGCTCACTGGACTTTTCCATATTTCCCATATTAAAATGTTTTACACAAGATGCGCCGAGTGTTTCTTGTTAGTGGGGATGTTATTATATTCACAGTCTTTTCTCAAGCGGCAGTCATTAGGTGGTCATCCGCGTATCTATCTCCTGTTAACACCATTCTCCCAAGGCCTATCTTAAGGCACAAAGGAATGAAGACCAGCCACTTAACTATAAGAAAAAATAGGCTAATCTGGGCTCTGTCTCAAAAAGATGAGCTAATCCAAATACATTACCGCTACAGAATTTTTGAAAGGCAAGCTCACTGTTGAAATTTATGCTCATTGCAATTAAATCAGTCCTTTACAGGAGCAGTCGTTTGCTATAGAAATTAACTGATTAATTCAATAAATAAGTTTTGAGTGCATTCAATGTTCCAGATATGCTGTTAAACAACAGTACTAAATTAATAAAATTAGCCTTTGTTCTCAAATAATTTTTTATGTTGAGTATTCAGAAAAAGGAAGATTTCTAAGTTTTTAGACAGGATAGAAATTGTAGTGAATGAGACATCTTTCATTGTTTAATCTATTATAGTCTATTGCCCAGCTAAGTCAGGAGAAAGAGACTCTGTTTTCTAATTTCTTTTCATTTACTGAGTGGTCTGAGAGCATTTTGTGAGGACCACAGATGATCAGAGACAGCATCAAAGAAGACGTCCTTCTCCTTTCACACTTCTCCATATCATGATCTGCAACTATTTAAGTCAATCTGAAAAAAAGAGCAACTGGTAGATTTTTTAAAATTCTTCATAAAAGAAATGATGGAGTAATGGAGGTTATCAATATGATCATCATATGGGTTCTTTTCTTTTTATTGTTGTTTTATTACATTTGTCCCAAGTTTCCCCCATTACTCCCCCCTGCCTCACCCAACCCCCAATCCCACAGTCAATCTCCACCCTGTTGTCCTTGTCCATGGGTCATTTACACTTGTTCTTTAACTAGACCCTTCCCCTACTTTCCTCCTTTATCCACCTCCCCCCTCCCTTCTGGTCCCTGCCAGTTTGTTCCTTGTTTCCATGCCCCTGGTGATATTTTGCTCATTTTTAAATTTTTTTCATTAGGTTCCTATTATAGATGAAATCATATGTTTTTTGCATTTCGCTGCTTATTTCACTTAACACGATACTCTCCAGTTCCATCCATGCTGTTGTGAAGAGTAGGAGTTCCTTCTTTCTTTCTGCTGTGTAGTATTCCATTGTGTAAATGCACCACAGTTTTTTGATCCACTCATTTACTGATGAGCACTTAGGCTGTTTCTAGCACTTGGCTATTGTGAAGAAAATTGCTATGAACAATGGGGTGCATAAATTTAAGTTCTTTTGAATTGGTGTTTCAGGATTCTTAGGGTATAATCCCAGCAGTGGAATTGTCAGGTCAAAGGCCATTCTTTTTTGAGGAAATTCCGTATTTTTCCCCCATGGCTATGCCAGTCATTCCCACCAAGAGTACACTAAGGTTCTTTTTTCTCTGTATCCTCACTAGCATTTGTTGTTTGTTTATTTGCTAATGATGGTCATTATGACTGGTGTGAGGTGGTATCTCATTGTGGTTTTAATTTTCATCTCTCGAATGGCTACTGATACTGAGCATCCTTTCACATGACTATGGGTCCTCTGTATGTCCTCCTTAGAGAAGTGTTTGTTCCAGTCCTTTTCCCATTTCTTAATTGGATTGTCTGTCTTCCTGGCATTGAGTTATATGAGGTCTTTTTATATTTTGGAGATCAAACCCTTGTTTGATGTATCATCGGCAAATATGTTTTCCCATACAGTTTGTTCCCTTTTCATTTTGATGGTTTTCTCTTTTTTAAAGGTTTAATTTATTTACTTTTAGAGAGAGGGAAAGGGAAGGAGAAAAAAATGGAAAGGAACTTCAGTGTATGGTTGCCTCTCAAGTGACCCCACTGGGGACTTGGCAACCCAGGCCTGGGCCCTGACTGGGAATTGAACTAGCAACCCTATGGTTTGCAAACTGACACTCAATCCACTGAGCCACACCAACCAGGACTGATGGTGTTTTATTTAGCAGCGAAGAAGCTTTTTAGTTTGGTGTAGTCCCATTTGTTTATCCTTTCCTTTATTTCTCTTGCCCTAGAGGACATATCAGCAAAAACATTGCTGTGTGTATATCTGAAATTTTACGACCTATGTTTGCCTCTGGGACTTTATAGTACCACAGTTTATGTTTAAGTCTTTTATCCATTTTGAGTTTATTCTGGTGTATGGTGTAAGCTGGTGGTCTATTTTCATTGTTTTTCATTTAACATTCCAGATCCGCAAGCACCATTTGTTGAAGAGGATATTTTTACTCCATTTTATGCTTCTTCCCCTTTTGTCAAATAATAATGGACCATAGAGAAGTGGGTTCTATCAGGTGTCTTTGCATGGTAACAATTTAAATAATGAAACAAATACCTGGAGCTCTCTATGCTTCCCCAGTAGGTTTTGAAGAAATAACTCACAGAAATTGAATTTTACTTTAAGTTACTGGTATATGGGTTGTTTTTTCTCTTATTTGCTATCTCACAGAAAGAAAAAGAGAGTTGGTAAGATAGTTATGGGATTAACATTATTTTCTTACTGCTATAAATTTTCTTCAACTTCTCCTGAGAGGTCATTTTCTGTTTTGCTTCATTTTCCTTATTAGTGCGTGTTTTTCAGGTCCAACAATAATTGGTTTCGAAACCAATAGCGTCATAAATCTGCTCATGAAGTTTTATTCTCAGCCTAATATAAATATATTATGGAAGAAAAAGTATATTACAAGACATCAATGAGATATTGCCTCATATCTTTTAGAATGACTATTATAAAAACAAGATAATAAATGTTGGCAAGGATGTGGAGAAAAGGAACCCTTGTAAATGGTTAGTAGGAATGTAAATTGTTATAACCATTATGAAAATCAATATGAGGATTCCTCAAAATAAAAAAATAATAAAACTACTATACCATACAGCCACCCCACTTAGTAAAAATCCAAAGGTATTGAAATTAGAATCTCAAAAATATATCTTCATGCCCAGGTATATTGCAGTATTATTATTCACAGTATCCAAGATATAAAAACATCCTAAATGAATTTGATGTTTAATGGATGAATATAAAGGAAATGTGTGTGTGCATATATACATTCACATATATATATGCATACACACATATACTAAAATAGAAAAAATTCTGTCATTCATGAAAACATGGTTGAATCTAAAGTGCATTATGCTAAGTGAAATAGGCTAGATACAAATATGCATGATCTCACTTACATGGGAAATCTAAAATAGTTGGAGTCATAAAAGCAACAAGTAGAAAGGCATTTGCTAGGGACAGAGGGCAGAAATAGGGAGCTGGGTGTCAAAGAGTACAAATCTCGGTTATGCAGGATAAATAAGTTCTGGAGATCCAATGAACAGCATAGTAGCTATAGTGAGTAATACTGGACTACATACTTGAAATATGCTAAGAGAACTCACCTTGAGTGTTTTACAGCATGTGTCTGCTATAAACTATACAATAAAAAGATTTCATCTTCTATCATGTTCTTATCAACTTTATAATTTAGCAGCAGCAATAACAACAATATAACCAATAATAATAATGAATGTAAGCAATATATGTGTGTAAAAAAGTTTTTAAAGAGCTTTTCTTATAGTTATTACATATGTTCTTGATATTATACCATTGAGTTATTGGTACATAAAATAAATAGAAATGTGAACATAGTATCATGAAAAAACTGTACCTATGTTAAGTAAAAAATAGATTAATTAGCTTTATTATGGTAATTATTTTACAATGCGTATGTGTGTCAAAATGTCATATTGAGCACCTTAAATATATATACAATTTTTTAATTTGTTAATTTTACTTCAATAAATCTGGTAACATACTATAAAGTACCAAACATATAATACGTGTAGTTAAAGGAGAAAAAAAGGTCGAGTGGGAGTCCAGGGAAAGTTTGTAGCTTTTATCAGTACGTTACTACTGTAAACTATACAAAAATCTAATTTCAAAATGACAATTTTAAAATTAGATTTTTAAATAATCACTCAATTCTTTTTTAATTTAATTTAATTTTTTATTTTATTTTAATTGTTGTTCAAGTGCAGTTTATCCCAAAACATAGATCCAACAGAGGTCCATTCATATGTTCACCAAACACACACGGTAAAATGTCCCAGCAGTTTCATTCAAAATACAGAGCCCCAATCTAGAAATCACTCATGTGCTCGTCAGAGGGAAATGGATAAATAAATTGAGACAAATTCACTCACGGGAACACCACGCAACAGGGTTCTCTATCTAGTTACTAGATGACTAGCTGAGGTGACTATTTGCTTTGTGAGGCTGCGGTGTACGCAGTACGATGTTCAGCAACGTCACTGCCCACAACACACCAGAGGCCCACACAATACTCCCCGAGCTGTGACGGTCAAAAATGTCTCTGGACATTGCTAAATGTCATCTGGGAGCTAAATCACCTTGATTAAGAATCATTATTACACAACAATAAAAACAAAAGGTTGGAAACTATATAAAACAAAATAGATGAGTTTTATAAACATCAGGATACATGAAAAAAGCCAATCATAAAAAGCATTCATATTGTTTGAATTCATGTGTATAGAGAGCCAAAAACAAGTGACATTAATAAAAAGTGTTAGAATTCAGGGTGCCCTTGAAGGAATGAGGACTTCTAGGGTTACATTCTGTCTTTTTGGTCTGACTAATGGTTACAGAGGTATGTTAAGCCTTTAAATAGCCAGAAAACTATACATTGTCTTGCAGTTTTTTCTATGTATTTTATACTTCAATAAAGACTTTTAAAAAGTATTTAATGAATAAATGAGTGACAAGTATGTTTTGAATCATTCTGCAAAATGTCAAATTTGAACATAATGCTTCCCCTTTATTTCTGTTACTGTTTACATGTTAATTGAATATCTCCTTTCCTGAGCACAACAAAAAAAAATAGTTCAGTGGGTTCGTATTTCTGTAGGTTTTCTTGAGGAACAGGAATTTTTTTAGGTCACTAGAAGTTCACCCTTTGTGATTCATTGGATGAAAACCTTTAATTCAGCAGACATATGTTGCCCATCATTTTTCTGTCACTAATAAATACAGAAATTACCTATTTTATAAATTCTCTATAAGACATACCAATGCTAGGGTGTTTCAAGATGCAGAGAGAGATACACCTGAACCAGTGATGCCATCTATGCCTGATCCCCATTTTCCTGCTTTTTGCTAAAAGAAAGAGTGTCAATCTGAAAAAAAAAAGTCACTTCTACGGAAACAAGAAATGTGAAAGAAAAATTAGTGGAAAAGTAATGTACTTAAGTCAATGCATCCATCTGAAGAGCAATAAGAAACACAAAATTTAATTTTTTACAAAATCTCACAGTGAATATTTTAATAAAATGGAACACAATTTGAATCTGAAAATTGTTCTATTCACAGTAGTAATAACAGTATTATAGTGGGAAAACACAAAGATGTGCTAGTTTTAATATGCATATTCTTCTAACTTTTCTGCAAAATTAATTCTTAAATAAATGTAGGAAATCATCTAAAAAATTCAGAAGCAAAACTGAAAGTTAAGAAACATACAACATATATATCCAGTTTTCCCATGTATATTACTAAAACCCTCTTTAAAAAAAAGCTAACTGCAAATGTTGCTTAGTAAGGCTACAACATTAAATTAAAAATTAATGTTAGGCATATTTATAGGAAAATAAAAGGGATTTCTCTAGAATAGATTTTCTCTTGTGTATATCTAAAACATTGTGCCTGGCCTTTAAGGACCAATTATTATCTGCATGCAGTCAGCAAATCAGAAATTTGTTATCGATGTACTTTTAAGCCTTATAAAATGTTTCCACACAATTGGCCAGTTTCAATATGGGCAGATGGGAACACTGCCAATCACCAGAATCAACACACCATGCTGTGAACGGTCCAGAGACCAGGATCACAGAAACATGGGCCCACTTGGAAAGCCTTTGTGGGTAAACCGAGTTTTGCTGCTGACCTATTGTCAACATGTACCACTCCCACCAAACAGATACATTCCCACTTTACAGCTTGTACAGATTCAAAGTAAGGACGAGTTGCATATCTTTCAGACTTTGCCTGTGATCACTTCCCCACCCCAGTTCTCTTAATTGCCTACTGTCTACAGTCTGCACCTTTCGACATCCTAACTCTGTACTTTTGAATGGACTTTTGTGTTTCAAATTGTATTTTAGAAGTCACCTGAATACATTAGTCAAGATATTTTATCTAGACAATAAAAGAAGTAATGTCAAGTCCAATTACTTTGAAAGAAAAAGAAAAGGACAGCTAGATCAGGAGTGGAAACATAGAAATGAAGATCTCAAGGAGGGTTAGCAACAGGGGAGTGGGAGGAGGAGAAGGGGGGAGAAGGTACAGAAAATAAGTAGCATAGACAGTAGATAGAAAATAGATGGGGGGTCAAGAATAGCATGGGAAATATAGAATCTAAAGGACTTGAGACACATGGTCATAAACTAAAGGGGGGTGATGGTGGGGATGGGGGGGTAGGGTGGAGGGGAATGAAGGGAGAATAGAACAACTGTAACAGCATAATCAATAAAAAAAAACTATTAAAAAAAATCAAGTGTAATAGCCTTCTCAACATGGCCTTGGTGTTTCCAGAGACTCTCAGCAGTCCCTGTAATTTTTTTACTGTATTCTTTTATACTGACCATATTTTCTCAAATTTTTTGATGGTTTTTTCTTTGTTTTGCAAGACAGCCACAGACAAATCTAGGTTTATATCATCACAGAGAAACCGTCAGGATTCTGTGACATAGCATCTGTGAATAAGATATGAGAGTAAAACACTTCTGGGCTGACTTGGTCTAGCTTACACCAGATTGTGACTAGGTTGGCAAACCAGTGTCATTGGCAATCCCTTCAGTTGAAGTAAAAGTTCTCAAAGTACTTATGTATCACATTCTTCTGGGTGGTAGGTACAGGGCAGTTTTCATAGTGGAGTGAGGAGAAGAAGCTCAGGAGGCAGGGCCCAGGGCCTAGTTATACATCAAGAAGGCAGTGCTGAACAGAAGTGCAAAGTTTAGGCTCTGGTAGATGATTTATTATGTTGCCTTTTAAATATTTAATATATTCAATAAAATTTTCTAATGCAGAAAATATAGAATTCTTGTAAAATGCTGGGTTAGAATCAACACATTGCAAAAAGCTGTTTATGTTGCTTATTCTTCAGGTTTATTGTGTCTCCTTTTAGGCTAGTTAAGAATTTGGCTTTGGCCTGCGGCCTACTCAATGATTTTGCTGATACAAAATATTTTCACGCAGCCACTTCAAACCAACTCCTTTTCTTTCACCTTCTTGCCACATTTTGGTGACAAGATCTTCAGGATATTGCCTTGGTTCTATCCAGCCCTCTAAGCTGGCACTGTAATTCAATTTGAATGATCTAGTTTCAAGACTAAGATTGGCCTAACTTTCAGCTCTCAATGCTGATCATAAGGTAATTAAAATTTGTGTTCTCAGCTTACTTCTCCAGAAAATAAACCTATATTCCTGGATTGTAGTAAAGAATGGAAACAATTTATTCTCAATTATTACTGCACATTTTCTGAGACAAATCAAGGGCAGAGAGAACTGGCAATGGTACTAAATATATTACCCTTAAATGGCAGAGTTTTGGCCTGGGCATTGTAAAATGCCTTTTGTCTAATTGATTTTGAATAAATTTTCTGCCTTCCATGCATATAGCTTGGCATAAACTGGATTTAGTAGTAATCGTCAGCAGGGAAATTTACCCAGAATTTTGAAATGTCAATTTCTAGTGTGAGTTTCATCTTCCTGGTGAAGATGTTTAAACTTAATCCAGCCTACTCTCTCCTCTTACTCTTATTTATGGTTATTTATTAGTTTTTAGTTTCAATGAAGGAAAGATTTGTGTGTGTGTGTGTGTGTGTGTGTGTGTGTGTGTGTGTTATAGCCATTGTTATACACTTTGTTACCAATAACATGACTTGGCATACAAAAAGAATTAAATATATGTTTTAAGTGAATAATTGTCTCTACTATTAAAATGAAAATCAGAAATTCATGTTGCAACAATTTTTTGACACTAGTAATTCTATTAAATTCTATATCTTTTTCTAAGAGATCTTTTTTCATTTCCTTCTACATGAATGACTCTTTCAGATACATTTACTGCTAAATTTCATGTATGTAAATGTAACCTGAAACCATGATTATTTTGCAGTTGTGGGTATAAGAGCTTATTCTGTTCCCTATAAATTTTTTATTCTACTTTTTGGAAGAGAAAGTGTATTGTGGAAGAGAAAGTACTACAGACCAGTGAAATAAAGTTCAAAATAGAAAAGGAAATACATTTTCCAATCAGTCAAATTATGGGAACTAACATTGAGAGCTGTGGTGAAAGTCTACTGTACTTTTTTGTTGCCAATGCTGATATGGAAAAACAAGATTATATCTCCCACCCTTGGAGAGAAGAGGGTCAGAGAAAACGTGTTCATCTACAAGCAAAGAATGAGGAGCCTTATTGGAAAGGGCAAAATTGATTCATTTCTAAGGAAACTGATCAAAAGTATTCTGTAGAAAGTTACAATAACTTCAAATGTTATCAAGTATGGGGCTCAAGTGCAGTGCAGGCTGAAAGACAGCTTTGCCATAGAATGCAAACCTATATTAACTAAATTCAATAAAGTTTTTTTGATTGAAAAACTGCATTACTTTATCCCTCTGCTCTGTGGGAACCATTGCTCTCTCTCTCTTTCTCTGTCCCTCATATGACATTTATATATCTGTCTGTATTTTACAAACTGATGCTGTAAAAGATATAAATGTAGCTAAAATGATAAAAGTAACTTTTTTCCTTTTAAAACAAAAACTACCCTCCTGATTCCATAGTTCTCAAAAGAATTATAGATGTGCCCTGAGAATGACCCAGTCTAATCACATTAAACTGTGGAAAAAATACTATCCTTTATGAGTTTTCATGGTGACTATAAAATATTTTGGGCAAGACAAAAAGTCCTTTAACACTGTTGGAATCCTAGATTATATGAGTCATCAAATAATTTTAAATGCTTGGCTGTTTAAATCCCACCCTTTATATTTATAATCACCATCAACTATTAGTGTGTCCAATTCCACTTAAGTCAATACCACTTAGATACTGCCTGATAAGGCATTATATAGTAGTACCAAAGTTAGACAAAAAGTAAAATCTCAGTGCCCAAGGGTCTTAAGGAAAAGAGAGACTATCATATATAATTACCTGATGGGCTGGCTATTTAACCCCACTTCTTGAAGCCAGTACACTTTATATAAGACACACCAAGAATAATATTTTTAAAAAGACAACACATATCTACAGCCTGTTCCTTGGCTAACATCCACAACAGTGGCAGCTGGGATAGGGTTGGAACATTTATGAAGCCCTGTGTGCAGAGACATAGGCTTACGATCTCATATCACCATGTAGTTTTGGGGCTACAAAAATAAATGAGGATAACAAAAGCTACTTAAAAAAGTTCCTGTAAAAATATGTAAAATTATGTATGTGCCAACACTTTTCAAAGTGTAAGATTCATAAAAAGTTTAATTTTTCTTTGTTATTGTGGGTCAGCTGAGGAAAAGAGAGGGAGAAAAGAGAAATGAGTGTAACATAACACACCATGTTAGTTATACAGTCAAGGTCAGAACTTATTCTTCTTACTAATGATTCCATCAAACTATAAATTGGACAAATTGATGTTTGATTTCAGCACGAAAATGTTTTAATCACCTCTTAATTACCTCATTCATGGGGGAGAAAGTCCCTCACCAAAGGCCAATCACCAAGCACCCAACACTGGACAGTTGAAATCACAATTTATTACTTACATGCATACACAGGGACTGTGGAAGGCAGACTCTTAGTATCAAAGTATGGTACCTTGGTTACTATGGGATGATGTGATTGGTTTGTTTGGACAATTTCATGTGCTGTCAAGTTACTGGCCCTACTATTGAGAGATGAACAAAAACTGCCTGCCTGGTCCCTTTGATACGGAAAGTTGTTTAGCTAAGGGAACATTTTTGTGGTGAAAGAGGAGAGAAGTCCTAGCAGTTAGGCCATTTGAGCGCCCCACCCAAACCTCTGGTTTCCTTGGCCCTCAAGGCAGCACTCACTGTGTGTCCTCATTTTCTAATTTGAATATTTATTATTTTCATTTTTATTCAATGTTTAGGGTGATTTTATATCACCTAGCTAGAGAAGAATTTGTAACAGAGAAACTAATTATTTTTTCAATATGTTTTATGTTATGCTCAGTGTTGAAGTAATAATACATTTTTTGGTGCTAATAGGAGTAAACTTTCTAAAATCACCTGTGTTCTAAAAGAAACTGTGAGTACACAGACATCTCTATTGAGTTAAATAATATTACCATCCTTGTTCCCCCAAAGTTTCTATTTTTAAATATAAACTATTCAAATATGTGTATTAAAACATTAAATTTGGAGAAAATATTTCTACTCAGAAAAAATTGATAGAATTAAATGGAAAATAATTCTGAATGATTTTTTAAGTAATCATTTTGTGAAGGATAAATAACTTATATATGAAAAGTTTTCTAGTCTCAAATGTACTGCTTGTTAAACAGACCTGTGCAATTTTTATTTAGGTCACAAAATAGACCAGAATAGAATAACTAAAGCTGTCCATTTGCCCTTCTCTCAGTCACCATTTCCTACAAAGTTTACCATCATTCAGATATCCAAAACATTGTATTCATTTTGTCTATCTGTGCATTTTACAATTGTGGAATGATTTAATATACATTATTCTGTGTTTGGTTGCTTTTTCACAGCACTAATTTGTATAATTAATCCATGTTTTTGCATGCACCATTTATATATTCTGTTCTTGTTGAGCAAACATATACATTTAGTTTATTGATAGTAGTTCTATAAATATATCACACATAACTTTAATGTCTACATGTACGCAATTCTTTTGATTACAACCTAAGATTTGTATTCCTTGTTTTTATGATATGCATTAATATTTTTGAAGAAAATGCCTCATTGCTTGGAAAAATTCTTAACAGTGCTTGTAATAACAGTTTCAAAACTTAGCCATTCTAAGGGTGGGGGAACAGTGGCACATGACTGTGTTCATGATTTTTATTTCCCCACTGACTAATGACATTTAGCACATTTGAAATATTGCTTTAAATACCTCTTTGGAAGTGTCTGTTAAAGAATTCTGTTCATTTCTTGGTGTGTTTTTCAATCATCTATAAAATTTAAATAGCATTTAGTTATTTTTTGAAAATTTGTGGGCACTTTATTCTCTTTTCAAATATTCAAGTTAGCTGTATTATCTGAAATCTTAACAAAAGACTAAAAGAAAAAGTATGTACAAAGATGCACAATGAACAATTTATCTTAGAGCTGTTACATTTTTTCATTAAAATAATTGAAATACAATATTATATTAATTTCTGGTGTAAAACAAAGTGATTCTATATTCTTATACCTTACATTGTGATCATCCCATGATAAGTCTAGTAAGTATCTGCCTCCACACTATTATTTCGTTATTATTGACTATATTCTGTGTACCTTACTTACACCACCGTGACTAATTTATTTTAAACTTGAAGTATGTCCCTCTTGTCTCCCTTCACCTTTTTCACCTATCTCCTCACCCTACCCCACCCCCTCCACCAACCTTCAGTTTGTTTTCTGTATATATGAATCCATTTCAGTTTTGTTATTATTATTGTTTTTAATTCCACATATAAGTAAAATCAAATATTATTTGTCTTTCTTTGTATAGCTTATTTCACTTAACATAATACCCTCTAGGTCCTTCCATGATGTCAAAAATAAGATCTCACTTTTTGGTGTTGTGGCATAATATTTCACTGTGTGTGTATTATATACACACATATATGTATGCATGTGTATATATACATACATATATGTGTGTTCATATGTATATATACTGATCAGTGGACACTTTGTTGATCCCATATCTTAGTTATTATAAATAATGCAGATATCTTTCCAAATTAGTGGGGTCGTTTTAAAGATTTACTTATTTATTTCTAGAGAGAGGGGAAGAGAAGGGGAGAGACATCAATGTGTGGCTGCCTCCTGTGCACCCCGAACTGGGCACCTGGGCTGCAACCCAGGCATGTGCCCTGACTGGAAACTGAACCAGCAACCCCTCAGCCTGCAGGTTTGCACTCAATCTACTGAGCTACACCAGGCAGGGCTCCAAATTAGTGTTTTTATTTTCTTTGAATAAATGCCCAAATGTGGAACTGCTGGGTCATATGGTAGTTCTATTTTAAATTTTTAAGGAAACTTCATATTTTATTCCATGGGGCTGTGCAATTTATACTCCAACCAACAGTCCACAAGTTTGCTCATTTCTGCACATCTTTGTCAATGCTTATTTGTTGACATTTAATAATAGTCATTCTGACAAGTGTGAGGTAACATCCCATTGCAATTTTAATTTGCATTTCCCTAATAATTAATGATGTTGAATATCTTTTCATATGTCCATTGGCCATCCTAATGTTGTCTCTGGAGAAATGTCTATTTAGGTCCTGTGTCCATTTTATAAATTAAATTTATTGGGCTGACACTAGTTAATAAAATTATATAGGCTTCAAGTGTATAGTTCTACGATATGTTATCTATATATTGTGTCATTACCGCCCAAAGTCAGAGATCTTCTTCCTCTGCCTAATTTTTAATTGGATTGGTTAGTTTTTTCATGTTGATTCACGTAAGTTCCAACTATAAACCTCCTAGAAAAAATATAGGCAGAAAACTCTTTGACATCAGTCTGGGCAATATTTTGGGGGTACCTCTTCATGGGCAAAGGTAACAATGCACAAATGAACAAATGGAACTATAACAGACTAAAAACCTTTCGCACAGCAATAAAACCACCAACAAAATAAAGAGACAATATACTGAGTGAGAAAAGATATTTTCAAATAACTTATCTAGTTAGAGGTTAATATCCAAAATTTTTACTCCTTTATATCTTGATGCTATAAATCCTTTGTCTTCTATAATCTTAGCAATATATATTATTTGTGCCTTGCCTTTTTACTCTCTGAAAGTTGTCTTTCAATAAGCAGATATTCTCACTTTACAAAAAGTACCATTCATCTTCTAAATCATGCTGAGCAGGCTATTTTTAAAAACATCCTACCTAACATATGGTCAAGAGGTATTATTAAAACTACTATGCTTTTTTTTCTCTTTATTTTCCTAGGCCTTTTAATAATCCACTTGATGTTAATTTTTACATGTGATTATAGATGAAACTCAAAATTCACGTACTTTTCTAACAGATCTGATAAACCGACATCATTAATTTAAAAGTTTTTTTCCCCTCTTTTTCCCCAACTACAAAAGAGTGCCTACTTTGTCACAGAACAGTTGGGTGCATAGTAGTGCTGTTTTGGGATTTACCTCTGGTTGTGTTGGCAGTTCTTCTCATCCTTGTTGGAAAATCACACTGCCTTAATTTCTAAAGCTCTATGATATAGAAATGCTTGATCCTAAAAAGATAAGTCCCCCCAATATTCTTCCCTCTCAAGATTACATTGGTTATTTTTGCCCTTTTACTTCCATAATATTTTGAAATCAGTTTGTCAAATTCCACACACAAAATCTGATGAGATTTTAATTGTGATTACATTGAATCCATAAATTTGTTGAAAAACAGAAACTGTTACAAAATTAAAAATTCCATGCTACAAGCATATTGTATTCTTCCCTTTTATTACTACTTTTCACTTATAATATTTGTATTTTGTTTAAAATAATTTTTATATTTAGTCATAGGTAGTTAAATATTTGATTATATTTAAATGTTTCTTTTATTACATTTTCTAATGTATGTTGCTAGCATAATAAAATTGATTTTTGTGTATTTTCTTTTGAACTAGGAAGAGGGATAAAATTACTTTTAGTGGTTCTAATAATTTAGCTATAGATATTTTTAGATTTGTTACATATAGTGGTATGTTCAAATAATAGAGCTTAAGTGTCTTCAGTAATAAAATATTTATCCAATATTTTATTATTTATTTAAAATGTTAATTAGTTTATATTAAATATACAATTTGTGGTAAGCTTTTTTCCTTAATAGTATATATTGCTTCAAGTAATTTCATTATATTGTATTCCATTTTATTGCTCTTTTGCTCATAGTCTTGTTTTCTTTTTTAAGGAGGACTACCGTATTTCTGGAATGTTTTTGAAATATCTTTTTATATCAATGATTTTGAGGTGAATACCTTCCTGAAGCACAGGATTAACTGTAACCTAGAAATATGACCTGTTATACTTTTATTGCCATTAATTTAAACATACTATTTACTGTTTCATACCTTTTGAATACTAAAATATTAATTTCTAAAAAGTTAGTGTACTAGTTACTATTTATTTTTTTAAAAATATTTTCGAATTATTAAATTTTATTATGATAAGAGAATATAAGAACTCTACCTGAGTTAATTTTTTCCAGTCTTTAGATTTTCTGTATAATCCAGCCTATGATCAATTTTGGTTTATGTTCTACATGCACCTTCTAAAGCTGAAATATCCAGAGATTCTTGGATTCTCTGATCCACCTTTGCAAATATATTTACTTTCTTAATTTTTTTGTTTAACTTGATTATATCTTTATAAATGTTGATTTTTGTGTTTTTTGTTTGTTTTGCTTGTTCTATAAATTATCACATAGGAGTTTTTATAGTAACCTACTAAAATTGTGAAGTTGTGTATTTCTCCATTTAGAAACTGATCGCATTTTGCATTATACATATCGAGGCTGTGACATTAGGTTTACACAGATTACAAGTTAGAATTCCTGGTAGGGTGAATCTTTGATCATTATATAATATATCTATTTATCTCTAGAAATGCCTTTGTTTTAAAATATATCCATCCAATATTACCATAAATATAGATGGTATCTTTTGTGTTGACATAACATCATTTTTACTTTTTTATATTCAAATATTCCGTGCCTGATATTTAATATGTGTTTTTATAAGAATGAAGCAAAATTTAGTTTTTTAAGTCTGATTATTTTAAATTTTAGCATTTAAATAATTGATAATAAATAAAAATGCAGGTATATTTTATTTTCATCTACCATCATGTCATTTATTGTTAGCCTTATCACTTGCTTTATAAAGCATTTTTCTTTTTGTTGTCTTTTTATCTAGTATTTTTATTTTTAAATTTTTATTTTCTTATTTAAATATGTTTATTTATTTCATACTTTGAAACAAACATTACTGACTTATTAGAGTTTAACATAACTTAATATTTCAGTCTATTAGAAGACTATGACAAAATAGAATATTTTAAGTCTATTTCTTTCTGCCTTTGGTGCTATTGCTGTTGGGCATTTTAATTATATATATATAATTCAGAGCATATGAAATTATTATTTTTGTTATTTTGTGCCATTTTTGTTGATTTCACTTATTCATCTATATTTCTGTTTATTTCTCTTCATTCTCGCTTACTTTTCACTACTTTTGGGATTTTTTTTTATTTCTGAAGAAATTCATTTATAATTTCTTTAGTGCAAGTAAGCTGGCATTATATAGTAAAATATATAATTTGAGGGGAGGTAGGAGGCATGATCTGTCATCATCTCTATTCTACTTTGATGTTCCATTAATATTTTGACTATACGTGGATATCTAGTTGGCATTTATTTTCTGCCACAACTTAAAGAATGTCATTGTGGCTTTTATTTTTTTATTTTTCCTCTGGACCCTATCAATTCTTTTCTGAGGTCAGCTTCCTATTTTTTAATTGTTTAAAGATAATATGTATTCTTTTTCTCCACCTTGTCTGAGTATTCAATTTCCAGTAGTTAATCTATTATGTCAGGTGTCATTTTAATATTCTCCAGTTTTACTTTTATATTCATAGGTAGCTTGATATCTTTCATCTTTCCAAGTTTGTTAGCTGTTGTAACCTCAATTAGTGCTACTTCTCAATTACATATCATTTCTTCAGTTCATTTTACTTATGTTAGAACTTTTCACCATATTATACATTGTTCTTATTCATTTTCTTAATTTTATAGTTTTTTGCTTTTCTTACATCAGTCTGGTTATTTTAAACTGACAAGTCATCTCTAATATTCTCACTATTTCTTCTCAATCTGCTATTAACCCTAAATCCTTTGTGCATAATTTTGGCTACTATAATTTTCAGTTCCAAAATTTGATTTGATTTGATTTGATTGACTCAAGTCTCTGGTTTTTATCGTGTTCGTAGAACAGTTGTACATATGAAATAAAGTACTATAAAAGGTGAATTTGAGAGTGTTAAAATCTGGATTACATGTAGTTTTTCTTCTATTGAGTGTTCTGGTGTAAGTTTTTCTGCTGTAATACATACAGAAAGAACACCTCTGGGTTCTGTTTCTGTATGTATTACACATTTATTAATGTGTAATTAATATGTCAGACATTTATGTATGAAAATGGAGTTTTTATTTCATCCTTCACAGGCCAAGAGGTGACATTTCACTTAAAATCAGTTAGACACTGTGCTGACTTCAGTCTAATTTGCGTCTCTCTAAGGCTCACTGCATTTCTGACCCATGCACGTTCCGACATTCCTACGGTAGAGGCCAGGAGGGATCCTGTCTGAGAAACATAGGATCTGCGTTTCCTGCTGTGGCGGTCCTACGGATACATTTTTGACTTCCTGGGATTGTGAGACTACCAATAAGCCTTCTCTGCTTTCCGGGTCACTCAGTAAATATTAAAGGGAAAAATCGTTGCTGGATGTTGGGTTCATCTCCCACCCTTCTCTTATCTTGGCTATTTTGGCAGTCTACCTGAACCAATTTTTTTGTCTTGTCCAGATAGGAAGTTTCTTCTGCTGGTTTTTCTTCTTTTTTTCCATCCACCATTGTCTTTCCATCTGCCTCTTATGCCAAACCAACTATAATCAAATGCCCTGTAAAAATAATTGTTTTCAAAGTTGGGCTTATCTCAGGAGCTCCTTTTATTTCAACCCCAGGTAAGCAAAATAGAACCAGAGACATGGAAACAAAGAACAAATGGACAGTAACCACAGGGGAGGAGGAAGGAGGATAAGGGGAAAAAGAAGGGGAAGGGTCAAGGAACATGTATGAAGGACCCAAGGACAAAGACAACAGGGCAGTACTGAATGTGGGAGGTAGGGGGTGGGTAGGGCAGGGGGGAGTAATGGGGGGGGGGAAATAGGAACAACTGTATTTGAACAACAGTACAAAATAAATAAAAAAGTAAAGCACCTAATGCAAAATGAGCACAAAGTCAAATAAAAAGGTAAACGAAATCATAAAATGTTTATAAAATTGTCATAAGCATTACAAAAATATTAGTAATTTTAAATAAATTAATACCAATAAAAAGAGAAATTAAAGGCCATTAAACCTTAAACAACTCTAGGGTTGAATGACTGTACTTTACATTTATACTTATGACCGCATATCATTGGTTATTGAAATACAGTGTATATGTACCCTCCCAAAGTTGGTGCTGTACCCTCTTCAAATATTAAAGAATAAATCATGAAAAATAAAGTACATAATTCTGGGTATCTGAGGAAATAAACACAAAATAACCTAAGATATTTGGAGATAAATAATTAAGAAAAATAGAATAATAAACTCAAATAAAGAAAAAGATAAATAATAAAAAATGTAAAACCGCCATACATAGCATGCATAAAGAAAGAAGAGAAAGAAATAGATAAGAAGAAAGAAAAATACCACATTTGGTATTTATTCATATATGAATAAAAAAGCTAATTTTAAACTAGATAAACAGGACCATAATTACTGAATATAAAATATTAATCATGGAAGTACATGTTAAAACATTTATCTTTAAATTATCAATATGTATGACAGCATTCATCTCAAATGGCTAGATACACATTGTTACTAGAGTGTTACTTTGCTCTGGGCCTCTGAATTTTCTCTAACCATCCTCTTCAGGGTTGTCTGAGCTATGGTCATTATCTCTTCTGCTGAAACATTTATCCTCTTACGTTCAACATTGATTGTTTTTGTACTAATCCTCAAGTGAAAAGAAAGAGCATATGGATTAGGTATGGCTCTGCTATGGTTTTACTTGGGTTTTGAATAAAACCCCTTTAAAAACATAAAGAAAAATTATTTTTCAAGGAACGTTATCAGTTCCCTTTTTGTTTAGCAGGCATTCATCAAACTTAAAAGTCAAACTATTAGATGTCTAGATCTTCTCATACTCAGTTTCCTGGTTGTATAAAACATTTATTAGGCAGATAATATGAAAACCTTCTATTTCCAGAATCCACTGCTATCGAGGTTTTTGCTAACTCTGCTCCCACTTCAAAATCCCTTTTATGGTCAGTAACTGGTCATTACTGGTATCTGTTTCCTGACTGTGGCATATAGCTTTTGTGGTCTTTGAATAGGATAGACAAATGGGTAGATATGGTGTAAATAAAATACAGAGCATATCCTCATGCTTCCAAAAACAAAATATTTGCATGTTTAACTATTTTACATGGTCCAGGCTAAAACACAGAAGCTAAAAGTCAGGAATGATGAAGGCAGAAAGAAGAGGTAAGTTTTATGACTGTATTTTAGAGAAGACCAGGTAACTAAATCCTGTAAAAACACAGATTCAGCATGTGACTGAAGGTTGTATTACCTAAATATACTTGTGTACTCTGTCCCTGTTAAATTTTTTTCATTTTTTTCTTCCTAATAGACATATAGAGACACTGGGCTTCTGAGCCAGGGCCTGGACAGTACATAAAGCATATATATACACACACACACATTTATGTATACATATATATTTATGTGTACATAAAGCAAATATATACTTATATATAAAAGTGTATATATATATATATTTAAGTATATATATATCAATAATATATACATCATTGAAGCTAAAAAATTCTTTGAATTTGTCATTTTACTTTTTACACCGTTATACCTAAATAGCTCATTACACTGCTATTTAGGTATAAAAATTTTCTTAATATCAGATGATCTTAACTTTTAATATTTTGTGGTGTAGCCTCTTTGTATATACTCACTGGTATTTTATCTTGAAGCTGGGTAGTTTATATGGGTACATTGTTTATTTTTTATTGATGTTCAAAATTACTTTCTAGCAAAAAACTACCATCAGGATGTTATCTATGCTTTGCATACTAATTAATTCTAATCTATGTTTCTTCCTTACATCTAAAATTGCATTGAGCATTGCAGTGCAGCATGATATTTGTCTCTTGATTTATAATTGAAGCAGATTGCTCTTATTAATATACTTCCTTTACATTAAGGCAGAAAAAGTGTGGTTGTATTTTTAAAACTGTAATAAAAGAAGATAGTGAAAGTTTGATTACTATTTCATGTTTTTCATCTTTGAAAGTATAAAACTATATAAGAATGCTTTCAGGCTGAATATGTAAATTCTTGAATTAAACAACCAACATGTATGTCCCTTTATCACAAATGAATATTTTTATCATTTAATGTTATTTCAAACACAAAAAAGTGTCATTTCGAAGTAAGTAATACAGTTTACAAAATAATAGGGAGAGTATTATAATATTTGAGGACTTAAATACAATAAAATATTAGTGACAAAGTTCTGCATGATCTTTTATTCCAAATGGCTCAATTTGGTTCAAATAGTCCAGAGGAGGGCAAATTCTACCGTGGATAAGTTAGATAACACCTGTCCTTCTTTTTCTTTCTTTTATCTCCATCTTCTTCCTGAAAGATAAGTGAAAAAGGAAATTGTAACTGAACCTGCCCTTCATCTTACTCTGATTCATCCACAACACATTACAAATCTTCCACACTCCATTCTCACTGAATCATTGACTTTCATCATATAAAATGACAATATTTTTTCTTTATAATTTGCTTTTTATTTTAGTTTTATTGTACTTTTTCATTACCATTCAGTCCCCTTAAACCTCAACCACTGCAATCTCCATGCTACTTCATGTCCATGAGCCCCTTTTCCTTTTTACTCAATCCCCGCACCCCTAATTTCCCTGTTTAGTGATCATCCTGCTCTCTATGTATGAGTCTGTCTCTATTTCACTTGTTAGTTCAGTTTGTTCATTAGATTCCACATATGAATTAAATCGTATAGTATTTATTTTCCCCTGGATAGCTTATTTCATTTAGCATAATGTTCTCCAGGTCCATCCATACTGTCACAAACAAAGCAAAATTTTCTTATTTTTTGTGGCTGAGTAGTATTCCATTGTGTAAGTGTCCCATAGTTGTACTGATTCATCTACTGATGGACACTTGGGCTCCTTGCATATCTTGATGATTGTAAATAAAACTGCAACGAACATAGAGGTGCTTATATTCTTTTGAATTAGTCCTGTGAGTTCCTTCAGATATATTCCCAGAAGTGGGTTCACTGGGTCAAAAGGTAGATCCATTTTTATTATCTTGAAGCATCTCCATACTGCTTTCCACTGTAGCTGCACCAGCCTGCATTCCCACCGACAGTGCAAAAGGGTTCCTCTTTTTCCCCATCTTTGCCAGAGGGATTTCTACCAGACAAAGATGGCTGAAGATAAATGTTAATATAACTTTATTCATTTTCTGTATAAGGGACCTAAATTCAGAGGAACCCCTGACTCTCCGATTACCCTCAGATTCACGGGCATTGATCTAGACCTTGAATTCCTTTTACAACACACTTCTAATATTATTATCACACACATCTGGTGACTGAAAACTTCCCAGTTCCTGAGGTAGCCCAATGTATCCTTCAAAGGTCTTAGATGATATAATGATTCTAGTGACACCAAAATCATATTGCTTTGGTTCCCCTTTGTTTTCCTTTTTGTCCATCCAGGCTTCAGAGACAATGTCTGCATTTCTCCACACCTGACATTTCTTCCAACACCCCACTGGTTGCTTCATTTTATTCTGTATTTCCTACTTCTTTTCTTCATCATTTTCTTCCTCCTCACAGTCCATGTTTCTTCCTACACTTTCTTAACCTATTACTATCCTCATCCTTTTATTTATTTAATCAACACATTTTATTGAGCTGCTTCCCTATGGCCGACATTAATGGAGTCACGAGGGAAGCTGGAGTGAAAAAATCAGGAAAAATTCTTGCTTACATGATGACATTGTTCCTTCACATTCCGTATCAGTTTCCACTTTATCGTTCATCCTTTTCTTCCACTCCAATACAAGCTATCAAATAACTTAAATGTATTTTTAATTCCTGAATAAGCAGAATATAGTCTGCACTTACATGTCACTTAAGGGACGTCATGGAAATATCAGTGTAAGTGTTCGTTTTAACATGGTCTGTAGAAGGGTAAAGTGTGTAAGTGTGTGCATTGTGGCTAACCTTATAAGTTTAAAAATACAATTAATAACTTTAACCATCATCCAAAAACTTTACTGAAAGCATCATTGATCCCAAACACAATGATCTCTGGTAAGTTTGAATAGAAACAAGCTGTTGTTATAAGGAAGCAAGTTCAACATACCCAGGACCTGAATTCAGATTACCCCTGACTATCAAGTTACCCTCAAATTCATGGCTTGTTTCCAAAAGCATTAACCATCATATCTGACATGTGCATTCATTCAGATACCATGCACCGATTATATATTTTATATCAGACCCTAAATCAGAGGTGTCAAACTCATTTTTACTAGGGGCCACATCAGCTTCTCGGTTTCCTTCAAAGGGCTGAATATAATTTTAGGAGTGTATAAGTGTAGCTACTCCTTAACAGTTAAGTGTTGGCCTTTCATCTGCCACCTGTGCCCTAAATAGTGCAAGGAGAAAAGTTGAATTTGTAAGTCATGTTGTGGTTTATAATTTATATAGTATTTGCATTCTAATATCTTCAATGTTAAATTTTATTAAGTCATTCACCTAATGTAGAAACAGATGAAGAGACTTGAAATACTTACTGGATACCAAATATAAAAATAGCATAATTAATGTTAAATATGGTTTTTCTCATTCTAATATCATTTGTTTTCTATCTGTGATTCAAGGATCTACCCACGTTTGTCTACCATGAACACTTGAAATACTAAATAGTTTCTCCAGACCTGTAATTAGGGCCAAATCTCACCAAATAAAAGGGATCTTGACTTTATCTTGCCTTCTACTGGACAATGGTTTGTCACAGAAACTTTTCATAAAGAAAGATGGCCTTTCTTTTATCTGATTGTGCTCTGAATAGCATTCCTTGCCTAAGAGCAAACACAGTCCACTGAATCTGGGCTTTAAATTAGAAGGGAAAATGATTTAAAACAAGATTAAGAATAAATCTATCTTATCTGTTTGCCTGAAAGAATACTTCAAATCTCTGGGATAACAACATCTCTTTTAAATGATAAATGTCTACTGTGTGCCTTGCAGCCAACAATGACTCCTTTAAGAACCTGTCATCATTCTTTCCCAAATGTCATTGTTCATACATAGCTGAATAATATTTTAATACTTTCTTAATATGTTTTTGCTAAGATTTAAATGGTTTAAGTGTGATGTTATCTATAGAAGATAAATAAGAAAAACAAATTTACTTGCTAAACTTTGGGTTACCAAATGGTTTGGTCTAGTTATTCTATAAAGATACATAGATAACTTTCTATGTATCTTCATAGAAAGTCAAAGATAACTTTCAGATAATTTAAAACTGAAAGAAATTTTGTAAAAAAAAGTTTCTATATAATCAAATTAATTAAAAAACATGACACAGATATTAAATAACTTTTCTAGAATTAAAAAAAGTAGTTGCAGGCCATAACTAGAATGTCAGCTAACTTCAAATCTCGAGTTTTGCCTGTACCATGCTGCCCTTCAAACCCTAAAATAATATCATAAAAGAAATTAAGAAAATAATGGTATTTATAAAATTTTGAATTAAAAAATAAATGGCTGCACATCTCTAAGGGTATTTGTGGCAGGCACAGCACACACCTTCGTCTGTGTGTTGTCTCACTGGTTCTTGTGACAGAAATCGTTTGCCCTCATGTCTGCCTCTTTCCCCTTCCAGGAATACACAGCTACATGCCCCATCCCTTAACAGTTCATCAGAGCCATCTGAGCAATTTGACCAGGTCTAGCCACAGGCTGGAAACAGAATAGCATGTGCCACGTCAGACTGGAGCACAGTAAAAAGTGCGATTAATCTCTATAGATGCACTTTATATGGTGAACCCAAAAGGTGACCGAAGCCTCATGCACCCCTACATGCTCGCCAACCTATGTAAACCATGTGGTATGAACAAGAGATGCACGTTTTTTTATATCAGGTCACTGGAATTTAGATGTTGTTTTTCACCAAACTGAAATTTTGCCTAATCTGTCTAATGTATTCTTTTGACCAATTTGAACCAGGTTTTGAAATTCGCATTGTACAGGAAAGGAAACTGAAGCTCAGAGTTCATGAGAGTCCCGGATCCTCAAAGGAATAAACCAATAGTATAAAAGGAAACAGTTGGAAAGCCCAAAAATCCAGGTTTACAAAATCCTAAGCTATTATTTGATATATGAGCTTCAATTCTACCTTGTATTCTTGATCTTGCTGGACACAGAAAGCAAAATCCAAGTAAAACGCATTACCTTAACATTTTTCCTTAAATGTATCAAAAAAATTCCTCCCATACCTTTCTCCTCTCCTTCAATAAGATCTGAGGCACTTTCACAGCATACAGTGACATTGCGGGGAAGACAAAGTGCTAGTACTGTAGTACGGCACCTACCAGGTGTTAGGATGAAATCCAAGGTCCTCCAGGGCCCTGGGCATTAGCACCGCTCGCTGTGCTGCTCTTTTTTACAGTGTCCATGCTCTGTTTTTCTCCAGCATTCTCTCTCTTCAGGACCACAGGATTACTTAAGGATCTCAGATCTTGTTCAGCTTCTATGTTTTCTATATCCCTTCTGAGAGAATGGGAATATTATATTCTTGTATTTGCATCACCTATGGAGACTCTTTTAAACTCCTTCTCCCTTTTCTGTCAGTGAAAGCTCATGCAGAAAAGCATTAGTCTACTGATACAATGCATTTGGTGATGCCGTGATCATCTACAAGGCTAACAACGCTAAGATTTCACAACGAAAAGTAGGATATAAATATTATCGATGCTCAGAACTTCAAACTTTTCCGAGAAAGTATTAATTGGAGTGACAGGAATCCAGTGAAGGCGTGAGCAGAACACTTACAAGACACTAAATCTCTTGCTTCTTTTTCAGCTGTTTTTTGGCTCCAACTTCTGACATATTGTACAAGCAAAGGCAGCCTCAATATATGTAACAGTATTTTCCGAACCTAGTTTGTGGAATAATTTTAGACTTTGGTTCTCAAAATCAAGACTTGCAAAGTAGAACAAAAAATATTTTCTTTTGCAGAGATTCATGAAGGTTAATTGTGAAACTTAAGAGCTAAGAACTAATTACAGTGTACAGTTTAAGGTTACCAAACAAAAGATAATAAAATATAATATCTAATTCTTAGAACCATGGTGCCAGACAAAAGGAAGTGATGGCTTCTTTTTCTGTTGGGTCAGACTGTTCTCGGAGTAATTTACGGAATTTATTCATGGGAATGGCACTTTAGGGTGATTATTAAAGCGTTAGAGAGATCATCCAGGGAATACTGATCCAAATGATGAATGTTCTGGAAAATATAACCCCTGAAGAATGAAAGCCCACATATGTATTTCCAAGGACATACAATTATGCAATAATTGTTTTAAAATAAATGGAAGTATTTTAAAATAGTTATTTCTGTTTTCATTTGTGCTTCACATGTATCGGTGGCTCATTTATTTTTATTTTAATGCATGGCTACCACATTTTTCATGTTAATAGGTATTGATGTATGTAAGGTTTTAGGTAATTATGAAGAATTATTATAAATATTCTCCAGTAAGTCATTTGGGAGGCATATGTTAATATTTACTTCGGATAATATCATTGACAGGGTATCTAGCATACATGTTTCGCTTAGTTTATTAAAAAAAGGTTAAAAACTTTTTCCAAGACAGTAACACAACTTTACATACCCCACCAGAATATATAAGAGCTCCAGACTCTTGAATTTATTTATTTGTTTAAAAGCTTAGCTATTTTAGTGAGCGTGAAGTGGTGTCTCTTGATGGTTTAATCTCCATGTCCTTGATGACGCACATGCGCAGAAAAACCTTACTTGTGCTCATTAATTATTTGTAGAACTTCTTTTCTGAAGTGTCTATATAATTCCCTATTCATACTTATTATATTTGTCATAATATTTATTTCTGTAAATATTTATATGTTATGAGCACCATTCATTTTCTAATTACATATATCAAAATGTATAATGTATAATACTTTGTATCGAGTTCCATATATAATACATGTGATACATATAGCACAGAGCGACAATGAGAGACCTAAAACATACATAATACATTCTCCTACATATGACTTGTTTTGTAATTTTTTGAAGGGTACCTTTTATGAGCAAGTATTTCAAAAATTTTTTTGTTTGTTTTTTAAATTTATTTAATTATTTTTCAAGTACAGTATCAAAATTTGATAGAATGAAATGTCATTTTTCCTTTGAAAGTTAGTGGTTTGTTTGTGGGGTGTTTTTTTGCCTTTCTAAGAATTTTTCCTTTACCCAAAAGTTATGAAGGTATTTTTTCTGCTTCTCTCTAGAAGCTTTGCATTAAAAGGTTATATATGTCTATGTCTACATTTGATTTTAAATTAATTTCAGGTATAATGTTAGGTAAAACTAAAGGTTTCCATTTCTTCTCCATGTAGATATCCACTTGTTTCAGCACAATTTGTGAAAGTTTTCCTTTCTCCATTAATATTTTTAACAATTTTTAAAAAACAAGGTGATTACAAAAATGTGTTAATTTTTATTTTTACTTTCTCACCTGTTCCAATGATTGATTATGGATTGCTATCCCAATGCTATATTGTGTTGATTGCTAAAAATTTATAAATATTTTTGAAACCAGATACTGTGACTTGTTAAAATTATTATTGTATTGGCTATTCTGGGTACTTTGCATTTGTTGTCAGTTTATTTTTTCTTTTTATTGTTTGATCATTTTCTTTTTTTTTTTTTTAAGATTTTATTTATTTATCTTTAGAGGGGAAGGGAAGGAGAGAGGAAGAGAAACATGGTTGCCCTTCGTGTGTCCCCTGCTGGGAACTGGCCTGCAGGGAACCAGCCTGCAACCCAGGCATGTGCCCTGACTGGGAATTGAACCGCGATTATCTGGTTCGCAGGCCTGTGCTCAATCCACTGAGCTACACCAGCCAGGGCTCTGATCATTTTCTTAATGTTGTGTATTTTTCAATGACCACTTACCCCTCTTACACCCCTCCGCTCCCCCTAATCACCACACCGTTGTCCATGCCCATGAGTCCTTCCCTTTTGCTCCATCCCTCCACCCCTGCACCACCTCTCCCCTGGCTGTCATCCTGCTCCCTACCTGGTACTTTGTCATGAGTTCCTTTAAAAACTGCTGGAAATTTACAGATCAAATTGAAGAAAATGGACTGCAAATTGGGGAGAATATACAAGTTATTTTCCTTCTAATTAACATAGTCTATTTTTACTTTTAATGCCCTTTATGATTTTCACCCATATTTCCATATGAATGTGTCCAAAGTCTTTCATGAATTCATTTTTAATTATTTCATGATTTTGCTGCTACTGTAATCTTTCCAACATTTCATTTTTCATTTGTTTCATGCTAATAATAGACACAGGATTTCTTTTTTATTATGAATACTTTTAAAATGCACTTATTACATCTAGGATACGTTATAACAGGACCTTCAGAACGTTCTACATATACAACAGTATTATCTGTAAAGACAGACAATTTTTCTATCTTTTAATTTTTATGTTTTTCTTTCATTTTTCTCCTGTATTATAACTGTTAAGATCTCTGCTTTAATCTTAACTTAGAGAGAGCAGAAAACATTGCTTTGGACCCAGCGTGGTGTGTGGGTGGGTGGAGGAGAGAGTGCTCAATATTTCATTATTAAGTAAAATGTAAAATGTGAGCTATGGGTTATTTATAAATTCCCTCTTTACAGATTGATAAAGTTCCTCTGTATTTTATTTTTTAGGATTTTCTTCATGAGTAGGTATTATAGTTTATTAAAAAATTTGTCATCTTCCAAAGGTTTACACGTTTTTCTTTGTTTCATCATTGTGTTGAAGCACACTGATTGTTATTGCAATGTTAAACAAAACTCGATTTCCTGAGATAAGTTCATTTTGACTGTCTTACTTAATTTTTATAATTACTAAGTAATTAAACTTATTATCATGTAACAGGTAAGAAAATGGAAACATCAATATAGTGACTAACCTGCCCAATGTCAAACAATTAATAGGAAATTAAGAAAAGCTATATTTAGAACTAGTTATTTAAATTTTCTGATGATCCCTGGCAGATGACTTAGTTGTTCAGAGCATTGTACCATGAACCAAAAGGTTGTGGGTTTGATTCCCAGTCAGGGCACATACAAGAAGGAGTTATCAATGTTTCTCTCTCACTTTCTCTCTCTCTCTCTCTCTCTCTTCAACTCCCCCCCCCCTAAAATTCTAAAATCGATAAACATATCTTTAGGTGAGGATTAAAAATTAAAATTTCTGATGAATAGAGTAAAACATTCTGCATGTATTCAAGGAACACAGAGTGGATGAGAGAAGACTAAAATGTGAGAAAGGAAAACAAAACTATTGGAAAACTATTGTGCAATGCAGTGCAACAGCTTGTTCTAAGAAAGCCCACTTAGGAAAAGCAGAGGCTCAGAAAGACATCTTTCCCTAATGTGATTTAAAATCAAGATGTTCCGACCAAGAAGCCATGGTGGCCTATTAACCAGTCACTGGTTCTTAATCATGTTCTTTCACATATTTAAGTAACTTTGATTGAAGTCTGTGGGAGTCCTGTAAACATTTAGACTTACACAAGGAACTGCTAATAAATTGACTAATGTTGTAAATCAATCAGTGGGCTTACTTTCAGAAAATGTAACAACTCAGGCTCTAATTGTGTCTACTCTGTTAAATGAGGTGTGCAAGCTTTTAAAAATTACTCTTTTGCAGAAAACTCCCTATCAGCTAGAAACAGATGGACTGATGGATGTTTTAACTAAATACCCAAACAGATGCTAAGAAAATTCATCATCAGTGGACCACAACATTGAAATAAATAGATCTTCTTTTCTATTTTACGTATTTGAATTTTAGTCAATTATCAAGAGACTTGTCTGGTTTGCAATGTGCCATGAAATTACTTCTAGATAGAGCACACTGGTGAGCACAAGCTTATGTTTACTGATAATAGATGTTAAGGTCAAATAGTAGAGTGAAGCAGATCAACAGTCCCAATAGAAAAGAGGTAGAAATTTAAATTAATCTGTCGTGTAGAAGACAACACCCTTGTTTTGAGTACAATATTTACTACCATCTGGACTTAGGGCCAACACTGTTGTGTTATTCTCAGTTTTCTGATTCTTAAAGGGCTGAAATTACAAACCTGTGTTTTGTGAGGATAAAGAGGCAATGGAACTTAGTTGAAATAACTTTATTCCACATAAAGTACTCTATAAATCTAATATATTCTCATTTCTGTAACAATAATATTTATTATTATTTCAAGTTATGTTTTTAAATTTAGACATGATTCTTCATGCTATTTTGCCTCCTAAAAAGGAAGTCCTTAATGATTGTATTCTAAGTAAAATCACCATTTAACTGTTTTAAATGTCAAATATGAACATGGTAACGAACTTTTTATGGATAGTGATGTGTTTAATGGCTCCCCATAATCAATGCAACCTTCTTACTTTGATTTTCTTTTAACATTGTATGAAACCAGGTCAAATTATGCCAAATGCAATAAATTTCCCCACATGGTAATTAACCCAAAATGAAAACCCAAATATAAACAAACTTATCCACTTATTTCACTTAGTTCATAGAATTATCAAATGTTCATTTGTGAGCTAAAGACAAATCACAAAGTTAATCATCTTATCGATAAGCATATATTTCTACATGGAAACCTAAATGTACGGGTACATAAAGAAGAAAAAGTAAGAAAAGTTATAAAAAGTAACATATAGAAATAGTGTGTTTAGGAAAACACACTAGAAATTAATTAGGAAATCAATGTCTTACTTGTAGTTACCATGTACCTCATTCGTTCATTCATTCATTTCTTCATTCCGTTATCAACAATGAAACTGTGGTTGTCTTTGTTGTATACATGAGTCACACACAAGTTGCTGGGGATACAGTGGTAACAATGTCATATATTCTCTGGTCTCATGGAGCATGTAGTTTGTAGAAAAAGGGCAAATAGGAATATATATGATATAAAGCCTTGTCCTTTCTTGATTGTTTCCTTTCCCCCTTGACATGGGCCAGGTTTCTGGCTGGCAAGGATTTAGCTGTGCTGGGGCCAGGGTTGAGGATTGTCTGCTGTGGGTCTGAGATTAACGCTTTGGCCCAGGCAACTGGCATAGGTGGAATATGTGGGCATGGCGAATATTCTGGTGCGACTGGCATGTTCTGTGGGTTCACAGTCCAGGATTTCCCTGGCATACAACTGCCTTCAGCAAGGCAAACCCTGGGTACGTACTTGGCTAACATCTTGGGCAGAGCTCAGGCAAATAAGCAGGCTGTGAGTATGAGAAATTGACTACACTCAGCGAGATAAAAAGGGGAAAAACTAAAATAAACCCGGTATCATTAGGTTGGAATTCAAGTTGTTCGTGTGAACTCCTGTCTATTAATATGTAAATAAAGATAATTACACAAGACAGCTATATAAAGTCAGATAGATCTATTTCTATGTCTATGTGTAGAGCTAGACATCAATATAAATATGTATGTCTTTCTGTGTGGGAATATATTTATGGATGTACATGCTATTTTAGTCCTGATCACTGCAACCTTGGAGTCATTAGCTTATAGCACCCAAATTTTGGGTTCTAAAGTCCCACTAAAAGCAACAAGGGCTGATTCCAGAGCTGACCTAGAGCAGAATAAACCTAAAATATCAGGTTGTGCCAGTCATATGAAGGTAAAACATAATCATGTAAATTAAAGTAAGGTATACAGTTTTTTTTGTGAAAATATTAGCAATGAAGAATTTGAGGCATATTATTTATAGTAGCCACAGCAATACTTGCTATATAGTTATCTTATGTTCTTAACCAATAAATATTTACCCCCTTAGATTTAGATGAGGCTTTCCTCCCCTCTGAAGCCCAAACTGATCCTTAGAATGTCATATATATGCCTAATTTTCCCTTTCTGTCTTTGAACCTCTCATGGGTGTGAGGTCTCTGACTCTCTTATGTATATAAGGTTCCTATACAGATGAGTGTATTAAAGTTTGTCATTTTCTCTTATTCATCTTTCTCATGTAGATTTGATTGGTAGGCAAACCCAAAGAACTGTGAGGGTAGAAGAATCTTTCTTCCATATATCAGCATGAGCAAGTCATAAAATGACCATTAACTTGGGGCACACTCAGTGTGTTTTCTTGTTTTTTAAGTTTATTTCCAGTGAGAAAGGGGGAGAGGAGAAAGAAGGAGATAAAGAGGAAGAGAGAAAGGGAGAGACAGGGAGACAGAGAGAGATTAGAGAGTGGCAGTTAGGAAATCTAATGTTGTAGGAGTGCTAACACCTGCTGTCATTTTAGGGTGACAGGAGAGTGTTGGCTGAGATGGGTGACGGCGCCCCTGTGAATGCCTTGGCTCCTGTTGTCACCCCTAGATGAGCATCCCTGTAATACATGGGGAAATCGTAGAATCTGTCTTCACCTTATGTAAATGGTCTCTTATGTAAATTATTTCTACCCCTAATGTGGAAAAAAAACTAAAATAAAGTAAACAGAGATGAGGTGGATGCAGCAAAGACAACTGAGTCTATCGGGAATTATTGTTGAGCACACACACTCAGGCATTTACTCACAAACATTGCACACCTAAGTACTGTGCGTGTTCCTACCTAACAAAGAATAAAAATGGATAAATTGTGTTCACAGTTGGGAAAGGAAGTTGTATTTGTGGCAGAGTAGTAAAAAATTAGCTAAAACATTGACCAACACAATAAATGTGACCTTCCTCCTTGGCACATGTAGTTATACATATTCTATACATTGATTCTGTTTCTCTTTCTTACTATTATTATAGTGATTTTTCTGTCTGGAACCCTCCACTTCTTTATTTCTATTTATGACCCATATAGTCATAAATTGTTCAGCTTCACATAATGGATTTTAAAAACTGAAAAATGTCAAAATATTAAATATTTTATCTCATTTTTAAATTAACTAATGTAATTTAATGATTTTCTTAAGACATGTTTTCAGATTAATGTCTATTTAATCTGAAGTATTTTTGGAGCAACAATTTTTTCTAATATCCATAATTTGTCATGGAAACAAGCTTTAAATTCACTAAAATCTGCCTGCAACACAGAGCAATTAATGTTTGCAGATATTCATCTACCTGTGCTTTACTGTGATTAGAACATAAAGTAATACTGAGTTCAGGAATTCAATGTACTGCTGCAGGAATTCAGTGCTGTCTGACTTGCCAGACAAGGATGGCGCTGATGTTACGTAGGTGTTTGGGTGATTGACATATTCAAAGGTTTCTAACCAATCTGAAACACAAGCTTATTTTTTCTTAAATGAAGACATTCTCTTTCAAATATTTCATTAGCAATTCTGATCCATTTTTTGACAAATATGTGTTTGTTGGATTGGAAAGATAAAATCATTTTAATTCTGTAGTTAGATATCAAATACATATAATAGATATGCTAAATTACAACATTACATGGGGTTTTTAAAACTTTGGTGTATGCTACTGTATAATTTTCAAAATTGTTTGCAATAAGCAACCCATATAATTTCCTTCCAAATAAAGGAAGGCAGCTTTTAACTTAGAGCAAAGTCACATATTTTCCTCATTGCTATAGAAGAAGCAATATGAAGCAGAGGACCAGAAATGGGAGAGAGAAAGAAAGGAGCATCTAAAGCAGAGGTTTGCAAAGTTTTCTGTATAGAACATAACACACACACACACACACACACACACATATATAAAGCTATGTGGTCTCTGTTGTAATTACTCAACTTTGCTATTGTAGCATGAAAGCAATCATAGGCAACATTTGATTCAATGGGCACATCTTGTTATAATACAACTATTTATAAAACAGGCAACAGGCTGGATTTGGGTTTTCGGAAGTACTTTGTCAAACTACCATCTAAACTTTGGTTCAGGGTGCAATAACAGAAAAACTACATGCCAATTTTAATTGATCCATGCACTTGAGTTGGAATTGATAATTTAACAATGTTTGTCATGTACAAATGGTACATAAAAACAAATTGGATTCCTCTGGAATAGAATTATACCTGAAGTTCTCAAACTATTTTCATTTTGAATATGTGTAAAGAGTATAATTATTGTTTCTATGTAACAAATGTGATGAAGTATTTTCATTGTTTTACTTAGGATTGTGGAATAGTAGCTTTTAAGCTTCCAAAGCCTGACTTTAGGAAAAGGAATTATCTGAAGACCATGAAATTGAAACTCCACAATGAAAGAACAAGAGTTATAGGAAGTTTCAGGAAATATGTTAAGGTTGTAACTACCGTGGTACCTCGGTACTCATTGTTAATTCATTCCAGAGCTCGTGATGAGTGCTGAAATTGACAAGCACCGAACAGTGAAGCCTTTTGTCTTGGGGGATGCAGTCATGACTCATACAAGTTCTGGCAAAGGCAATGAGTTCTGATCAAGCACCGAGTGCTGAAACATTATTTCCTTGTCAAAATGTGAGGAGGACAGGGTTTGAAGTTCTGAAACTGATGAGTATTGAGGTATGGCTGTATTTTCTAAAAGAGTCTGAGAGACAAAGGAGACATTTTTGTTTCTTTTCGGTAATCTTATTATTCACAGATAAGAATCACACATCAAATTAGCAGTAGAGAAAAATACTGGATATAAATTACTCTAACAACAAAAACTGAAATAGTATTTACAAATAGTTTTGCTGCTTGAGGATAAATATAAAAATGGAATAAAAGAATTCCTACTTTGCATGATTCATCTTTCCACTAAGTGTGAAAATATCACCCCCCCCAAAAACAGAGCTTTTAAAAAATATATTCTACCTCTTCATTCTAAAATGAAATCTCCATACTAACTAACTTTCTGCATCTGTGAACAAAGTCTCTATAATTTTTATATTAGAATAGAGTGATTTTCTTTGTTTATATAAAAGGCACTCTGTCCCCTTTTCTTCTAAATAATTTACCCCTACAGACACATTCTTTCTGCTCTTAAATTCTCCATCTTTCCTGGATCATTCCATCAGGAAACAGATACACTCCGGCAGATGCCATTAAAAAATAAAAAGAAAACAAACCCTCTCTTGACCACGTCCCCAGCTGTTACTATAACCTTCCACTCCACTCCACAGGAAAATATCTTGAGAGTTGATCATGATGACTTCCTCCACTTCTTTGCTGTCTATTATTTCTCTGAAAAAGACCAGTTAGGTTCTATTTCCCAAGTCCAAAGTCCAGTGCTTAAAAAGCGGATCAGTACTCTACTTCCCTCCAATTCCCAGTACCATGTCTTCTTTTCCTCCTCCCTACACGCACTCTCCTAGAAGTCATCTTTCCTATTGGATTCCATGATACCACATGGTTGTCATTACTCAGTGGTTGTCCCTTCTCCTCGAACTCTGCCACTACGAGTTCTTTTTCCCTTAAAAATATTTTTAGCTGATAACTAAAAATTTAAGTATTGTTAGGCTTAACTGAGAGACCTCTTTTCCTTCAGACATATCCTTCTTATAAAATCATTAAATTACACTGATTTAGATAGCACTTATACACCAATGACTTCAAATCTACAACTGTAGCCTTTTCTGCTGAGCTCTGGACAAGCATCTCTGAAGGCCTCCATTGGACTTCCAGCTAAATGTTTGACAGGCATACCAGGATTCTTTATTTTTCTTTTCAAAACAGAACTGCACCCCCAGTCATCTATCCATTAAGGCAAAACTATAGAATTATCTTTAATATGTTTACATCTCTTACCCAGCCCTCAATAACACCCAATATACATCCATATTACACACCTCACTCTGCACCAGTACAAGCAACGAGTTAATATGCTCTGTTTGAAATCACAGTTTGTTTGTTTTTTTAAAGATTTTTATTTATTTATTTTTAGAGAGAGAAAGAGAGAGAGAAATGTTAATGTGTGGTTGCCTTTCACATGCCCCCTGCTGGGAACCTGGTCCACAACCCAGGCGTGTGTCCCACCAGGAATCAAACCAGTGACCCTTTGGTTCACAGTCTGGAGCTCAAAAGCTCTTAGCATTCTAATTCAAGCTAGTTTCTTTCTCACCTATAATACAGAGGTGCAAAAATTGAGGTTTACAGTTGTTCATATCTAAAATAATACAATAATTAATAAATAATAATACAATAATAAACTCTGTTTCACATACAACTGTAAACCTACTTTTACCAACCCGTGAATAGTTTATTAACCACCCCCACTTATTCACACAGGCTAAAATCCAAACTTACTGTTGTTGGGAATCACCCTACCTGATTTCAGGAGCTGTAACCCCACCCCCCATGGCTAAGGCTGAGTGAACGACCTTCAGACCATAAGCCACTAAGGAGACAAAGCTTATCTCCCTGGCAGGAGTGCTGCTTCTGCTCCTTTTTCCGCAAATGGACTCCAATGCTTGATCAGTTAGCCAATGACAGGTAAGATTCTCCAAGGGGGGAATCACCTAAGACAGGCATGATCACATGGAGGCCCCAGGGAAGGACTTGGGGGGCTGTGGAGAAAGGGGGTGATGGACCCTCACCCCTCAGCTTTGACAAAGCCTGAGTCCTCATTTCTCCTAATTCCTTGGCTCTCTTGCCTCCTCTGCCTGAGTTAAGCCTGAAACAATGACAGAGGGCAGTGCAGCCCTCCCCGTACTGGAAAGGGCGAGTTCCCTGGGTGATCAGGCCTAAGAAAGGATATGTAAAATCCTGTGAAGCCTGCTTTGCTAAGAATGCTCTTAGTTAAATAATAAAGGCCCAAGGAGGAAGTGATTTTTGTTTCCCAAAGTTTTGTAGCCTCTTAGCTGATAGACCCTGACTCAGAAGAAGACCTAATAGTTCTTTGTATGCAATCTACTGTTTGATTCTTACTGCCTGACAATGATTAATGAACTTTACATGCAGTCCTGCACAAATTAAACCCAATAAAAGCCTGTCTAGACAAGGGTCAGCACGGTCTCCCCTGGAGAGGGTGGCCAGGCCACTCTGAGGCGCTCCCTCCTTGAGGGAGTAGCCGTGCCGTCCCTTTTCCTCCACAGGACTCGGTAGTCCAAGTGAATTTGTCTCCTATCTCACCCATGATGCCTCGGGCACTGCGAGCTGGTGCATAAGTCATATTATCATGGCATTCAAGGTCCTACCTAATTTACAGCCTAACTACTTCTCTATTGTTATATTTTAGTAAGATATCTTATCCTAATTTTCATTTTCTTTAGACAAGTAGATTTCTAACCATTCTTCAAAAATTAGTTTTGTTATACTGTTCAGGTCTTTCTTGTCTAGTCTTTCCCCCCAGAGCCACTGACCCTCAATCTTCATATTCTAGTCTTTCAAGACTTAGTTTAAATGTATTTTGTAAGGCTATCCTTATTTATAATACCAAATTAATACCAAAATCTTATAGCTGTATTATATAAACTTGTTTTAAATTCTTCATACTATTTATTACTATCTGAAGTTTTTCTCATATGTTTATTCATTTTATTATCAATCTTGGCCATCATTAGATTGAAACTTAACCAGAACTATTTCATCAACTGCTTTTTTCACCATGACTAGAAAAAAGTGGGCAAAGAATTAACATTTGGTACAATATATAATTAATTGTATATGATTATAATGATAATTATAAGAAGAATACAATGATATAATTAATAACTTACAAAACGTATTTTTAAGCAAGAATAGAAAATAGCACATATATGATATAAGTACCTGAGAATGGCACACTTTGCGGTTGGATTTTGGTACAGGCCAGGGTCCTTCTCATCACAGCACTCAGTTTGGCTGCTGTTCAAGTGGCATTAGCCATGACCTGGAACCTGCTTCCTGTCCCTGAATAAAACAGTATAATTTAGTTTGTGTACAATTTTAGACAAAGCCACCAACTTCATTCATTGTCAACTCAATAGACATTTATTGTGCACCTTCTCTGTTGAAATGTTGGTCTCTGTTTTTAAGACCTCACAGTACAATGAAAAAAACCAATCTACAAATAATCAAAGTCAATACAGAAATTCAGGGAAGAGAATGTAGTACAATTAAGTCATGAAAAGCTGAATATGGCAAATATTGATCTTAATGGTTTGAAAAAAGGCCAAAATGTGTTGGTGGAAATAAAGCTGGAAATAGGGTCAGATCGTGAAAGACTTAACAGTGTGAAACTGGGCTTGGATCTTTCTGTGTACTCACTCGTGACGAAAGGGGATGACAGGGAATTTGTTTGAGCAAGATAAGTGGTGGTGTAGAATAGAATAGAGCAGAAAAGCAAAAATCTAGGTGCTCATAGACCAGCTAGAATAAAAATTCAAAATCTTAAGTGTCGGATAGTTAGGATCTAGATGAGATGTTCATGGAAAAGAGGAACTCATTTCAGGAATTCTTGCAGTTATAAACACATATTTAATAATTGTTCTGAGGCATGGTAGTAGAGAGATATTGAGTAAAAAAATATTACTCCAGCCCTGGCTGGTATGGCTAGAAGCATCATCCCATGTACCACAGGGTCACAGGTCAGGCCACGTGTCTGGGTTGCAGATCCAATCCCAGGTTGGGACTCATACAGGAGGCAACTGAATGATGTTTCTCTTTCATACTGATGCTTCTCTCTCTCATTCTGTCCATGTCCCTTCTCCCTGTAAAGTCAATAAATGTATCCCCAGATGAGGTTAAATAAATATATTTATATATATTATATATGTATTTATATATCACATATATTTTATACATTATATATATTTCATACATATCAAATACAGAAATGAACCATGCTCAATGCTTTCAAATTTTGTGAAATAATCTTATACATATTTTTATATTTTTCCAACTTTAATATTATTGAGATGAGTTTTTATCTTTAAAAAATTTAAAACCTGCCTAAGGTACAAGTTACCAGTGATAAGAAAGCTTTTTGCCACTATTCTACTCTTCCAATATTTAGGGAAAATATACTGTTTATAGAGGGCAATATGTTTCTTTTTATTTTCATTTATTTATTTATTTATTTATTTATTTATTTATTTATTTATTTATTTATCTTTAGAGGGGAAGGGAAGGAGAGAGGGAGAGAAACATCAATGTATGGTTGCCTCTTGTGTGTCCCCTGCTGGGAACTGGCCTGCAACCCAGGTATGTGCCCTGACTGGGAATCAAGCCGTGGTTGCTTGATTCCCAGGCCTGCGCTCAATTCACTGAGCTACACCAGCCTGGGCTATTTTATTATTTTCTTTCTTTTGCTTGAATTAGAGGTTTCCAAAAGACAAAAGCAAAAGTAATGTAATCAACAGTCAAATCTGGTCAACATTCTTCAGTGGGAAACTGGGAAGACTCAATTTTTTTTAACTTAGAAGTGCTTTCACTAGAGCCTTACCAAAGCTTGATGGAAATCCACTTTCCCACTGTTGGCAATTCTACGCTGAAAGCAGTTCTTTATGTGCATGAGTCTTTGATATTGTGTCCTTACTTACTCAGGCCAAACAGCAATTGTTAAACACTGGACCACATGGATTAATGGAGGGAGGAAAGGATACACTCTCCAAATGCTTGGGCTTTGCCTTAGGAAGACCACAGAGGTCATCAGTGCTATGACTTCCTCAGGGAAGAGTCAAACACCAAAAACTCCTGAAGCACAGAACCCTGACACAGGAATTGTGAGATTAGTAGTTGCTACTACAAACCTGAACTGAATCTAGCTATGAAGCTCAGTATCTTAGCCCTTAGCAACCCCCCTGTGTGACTTTTGACCCCACTTATTTCCATGCATTTCCTGCCGGTTAAGTGATGCACTAGTCTGGCAGTTATAATTTTTTGGAGAGGTGGGAATTTTTTATATCTCAAACAAATTCAAACCTGAAGTAATATCTGACCATGAACACTTTATGTGACTTTTATTTGAGAGAACATCTCCAAAAGATTGAAAAGACAGACAATTTCTCACTTGGAGTGCTTGTATTTCTATCTCAACTTTTTCATCGCTTTTGAAGTAGTTTCAGAATGGTCTACGGAAACCTAGATGAATAGCGCTCGTGATCTCTAGCCCATTTTTCTTGTTTTTTTTTTTCACCAGTAACTATATAAAGTAGAACAGACTTATTGTATTTGAATCTAGAGAGGTCTTCCAATCCCCTGGGCTTTACTACGTCCTATGGCAGAAGCATATCAAGTGGATAGTAGATTCTTCATGTCTTGCCATTTGAGCAGATTTAAACCCAACACATTTCAATTTAAGTGGTGGGGGAAGAAACAGAAAATAACACAGCAAGTAAGAAAATATATATTATTTGAAAATGATAATTTTGTTTTTCAAAAGTTTGAAAATCAAGCATGAGAAAGACAAGTATTAGAGTTTGTCTGTAAATGTATTGTATGAATTTGGTATCACATTGTTATGGTACAAAATATTTTTTTAAATGCATAGAATTAACACTTCCTTTCAATTTTGTCTCTAGCAGCTCCCTGGAAATATGTTCCCATGGTTTTAGTGGTAAAAATGTGGAAGAGATTTGGATGTCGATTCCCTATTTCTGTGGGCTTCCAGGTTATAGTCTGTCTGTTAGAAGTGTTTAGTGAGAGTCAAGAGCAGGAAGTGAAGTGAGAGCACCAGTCTTCAGAGGCAGTTATAAAAGAATAACAGGGAGATGTAAGGCTCAAAGAGCTTCTAGCTACAGAGTTGGAGCAGCCTGAGAGAGCTGGTAGAAAATTCCCTGCTTCTGATGCTTCAGGGTGGCTTCAGAAGAAAGCTATGAAGAAGAAGAGTGGTAGTTGGTACTTGTTTACATCTTCCCAGATGTTTTTGAGTAACTTCAGCAACCTCTAGCCAAGCTCTTAAAATGAACCCCTTCCCAGTACCATAAGCCGCACCACCTCTGACATCCACTCCTCCTGCTCTTCCAACATGGGCCGAAATCTGCACTGTATTGTTTTAAAAACCTTCAGAATATCTTCTGATTTCTTGTGTTAATTTTAAATGACATTAAAATGAAATGGCATTTAGTGACACTATGCCATTTCCAGCACAGAAATTCATTTAGATATTTCATTAATAGTACTCTATTGTTGGGAACTGCTCTGGCTGATTTCAGGAATCGTAACTGCCCCCCATGACTAAGGATGAAGGAGAGACCTCTGGACTGTGAGCCACAGGAGACAAAAGCTTGTCTCTGGTAACAAACTCTGCCTCTGCTTCCTGGCCCTGCCCCCCAAAGCATGGTTGGTTAGTCCACAACAGGTACGACTCCTCAGAGGAGAGGCAACCTAAGCCAGACACGATCACTTGGGAGGCCATCATGGAAAGACTGGGTGGAGGGAGGGCTGCAACAAAGAGGGAGTGATGGACCCTCGCCCCCCAGCTATTCTGACATAGCTCGAGTCCCCATGTCCTCTGGGAGAAGTGCTTCCTGGCTCTAATACACTTAAGCCTGAAACCTATGATGGGGGAGGCGGTGCAGCTTCTTGCTGGCTAGAGCGGGATCTAGGGTAATCGAGCATAAGAAAGAATTTCTGAAAGTCCTGTGAAGCCTGCTTTACTAAGAGTGTTTTCATTCATACGTTAAGGGTCCAAACAGGAAATGAGTATGTCTCCCAAAGTTTCTGCAACCCCCTTTCCTGACAGACACTGACTCAGACTAAGCCCTCAGATTTCTTTGAAATGTTTACTGTTTGATCCTTACCTGTATTCCTGTGTATTACAACCCAATAAAAGCCCCTTGAGGAAGGGGCTCTGGTTTTATTTCCTCTGAGAAATTGGTCACCTCTCCTCCCCAAGCAGATCATGTTTTGGTAGTGTTTACTTTCATTTGTGGCAGACGGGGAGACTTGTGGGCAAAGTCGCTCCCACACTCTATGAGTTACATTACACTGTTTTTTTGGAATTGTCATAACTGAAATACAAAAAAAATTTGTTTTGCTGGCATAGTTAATTGCCATTTTCTTTGACCACAGATTTTCTTCACTAGGCTGTGGCGGGCTCCCCTTCCATTTGTTTTTTATAGAAAGGCTTAAACTTGTGGCCTGTCTGCTTTGGTGTTATGACAAGTACAGATGTAGGAAGACATGAATGGAGACACTACAATATTAATTAAACAGGGGTAATAAATTAATTCAACTAAAGTGAAATATAAAAAAAAAACTAACACTTAATTTGAGAAAGAAATCTGGTAAAATGGGAGTTTATAAACAAAACTGCACTAAATTCTTCTACATTTGCACAAGGAATGCAAAAGAGTAAAGAGATTTAAAGCTGTCATATGAAGATCTGGGCTGAATGTTCTAAATAAATTATTTTGTGTTCATGAATTTGTATTTGGAACTATATTATAAGACACCCTCTAAACATAGAATAAAATGGGATAATGCTCTGTCTGTCAGTGGTAAAAGGATTTTAGTCTGAATAACGATAAAGCTGTTGGACCTCACCCTGCTGCCTTGGCTCAGAAGCCTCTTAGTTGAAACACACAACCTGTAACCCTAGAACTGCCACTTCAAGAATAGATAAGGCATCCTCCTTTTCTCAGTGAGTGTGGATACATAAATTGGTGGAGGAGAATGGCCATTCGGCTATGAAAAAGGATGTTTATTGCACCTAGCCAATGAGAACAATTTAGAATTTAGCGCCCCCTCCCACTTGGCCCACACAGAGAGGCATACTCTAAGTGGAATAGAGTACAATCGCTGGGTACTACTGTTTTCACCATCTGAGTTATCCTGTTGGTTGAAAGGCATTCTCACAGAAAGGTAAGCAATGAACACTGCTTGTGATGTAAATATAGGCAGCATACATATTACATAAAGACCATAAAAAATGAAAAAGGGTTATTGTAGTATAACAGCATTTATCATAAAATATAAATAAGTTCAAATCATCTTATTGTGTATAATTTGATCCTTTTCAGATTTATGATAACCTTGGTCTGCTTTCCTCATTTTCAAAAAGCAACCTGTCTCATTATTGTTTTTCGTATGAAAATTCTTTTGTAATAGGAGAATAGAAATGACCCCCCTGTTGTACTCCTTGGTTGTTAATAAGAAGTACCCTAAAGCGGGAAGAGCACTTTTCATGCTCAACGTTTGATCCAGCTTTTGGAGCAGCCAGGGTGAACGTTTGGGGCAGACACACATGCACTGGGAAGAGTTTGAAGCAGGGACGCTGTACAGGCCATTCTGACCAGAGAATAAGAAAGTACTGGTGACTGATGCTGGAGTCATTCTGGGGGTGCCTGCGCTGCACAGTCCCATTCAAGCTTTCTCTTTTCTCTCTTCTAAAAATGTATGTAGGTCAAAGGGGGGAAAATGATAAGTGGGGTGTGACAGTGGCCTTGGATGGATGGAGGAGGTTGTGGTTCACTAGTTATTTAACAGACTAGATACCTTATTGGGGCAACCATGATTTAAAACACCCCCTTTAACACTTGCCCTTTAAGACAAGCGCTTTTTCAAGTTAGCATTTGGATTGGAGCCCATTTGGCACAGGGACTGTACGTATCTAGACTAGTAGCAAAGTTGCCTGAGGATGGTAGCTCATAAAACGACATGCACACAGTAGCAGGAGTTTTGAATAGGCAGTGAAATGTGTCATGGACATTGATGGGAACCTAGGCTTCATGTTTTCTCCCAGGATTCAACTAAAACTTATGAATACTCCAGGATCTCTATTATCATGTAAATTGCAGCAGAAACTGAAAACTGAGATCTCTGGGCTCCATGTAGATGAAAATATTTGTCGTGATCTACACAAGTTCATCAACACAGAATTTGTTTAATACCATTTTATTGTCAAGTGAACATGAGTGGACTTTACAAAGCCAAGAACATCTGTTCCTTTGGAAAAGCAAGAGCTAGCTGAGAGACTCAATATTCTTGTCTGGCAAAATTTGGCTGGTTCTTAGAATTGAAGTTTTAAAGAAGTGTTCACACTTGTTTGCCATAATATTTTATAAAATATTTTATTTATTTATTTTTAGACAGAGAGGGGATTTAGAAGGGAGGGAGAAAGAGAAGGAGAGAAATATTGATGTGTGGTTGCCCCTTGTGCACCCTTCACCTGGAAACCTGGCCCGCAACCCAGTCATGTGTCCTGACTGGGCATATTCTTACCTCTCTCTCTCATTCCCATCACAAAACTTACTCTCAATTGGTATTCTTGCCCTTACACTCTTATTTTTCACTTAGTAATATTAAGGAAGAGTGAAATCTTACTCAAACTCTAAAAAGTAAGTGTTAGAGAAGGATGTGTTTTTCAAAAAATAAGGTATACATAATTATTGTTAAAACAGACTACTATTAACACTAGTACTAAGTAAATTATGTTGTTTCTAAAGAAAATTTTCTGTATGCATTTACTTTTTTGCACTGGCCTCTTTAGATATGTGAACATTTGACACCTACAGTGGAGCCATTATCTGGAAAAATCTTTTTTCTGCTCCCGACAGATAAAGAACCCCTCTGTCCCAGATACATATCAGGACATGCATTTTTTCTCACTATGCAGCCTTCACGTGGCATTGATTGTCACCTCCGGCTTCAGAGATTTAATGTTGTAGCCAAATTCTTTCAAGTGCTCACACTTTTCTGTCCATAGTGCTGGCTATGTGATCTTCCCACACTATCAGATATAAGTTAAGTCATATTGGCCTCCAGTGTTACTGTGATAGGGCATTTGTCTCACATAAGAACTTTGACCTTGCTCCTTTAAAATTGGGTATTGTGTTTTCATAACTTGGGAATCAATGATGCAAATCCAATACACTGAGTTCTCTTTCAGAGAGAAAAAAGTCCAGCAGAACCATATGGCAAGAACCAAGAATGATTTTTTATGCCATATTTTCTTTTTATGCTAGCAAAAAGTTCTTGATGCAAGCTAGCAGTCCAAAAGCATGCCCCTATGCAATTGTCAAATATGAAATGAATACTTGAACAGTGTGACTTCACCTTAAAAATACCCACTCCCCAGGACAGAGTGAAAAGAGTCTTACGTGGGTAGAAAGACAGTGGGAGTTTACTAGGTTCGGCATCTAGAATTGCTTCTGACATGACCAATAACAATTACTCACGAACCAGGTAAGTTACTTTTAATTATTGTCCCAGCTACTTCATTTATCAAGAGAGGATTGTGCTAATCACTCCACAGGGTACGTGTGAGACTTCCAGGAGGAAAAGATGCAGGATAATAGACTGGCTAGAAACATGGTTTTAAGAGTCAGACTATCTTGTTTAAAAACTGAATTAATTACTGGAAACTTGACAGAGTTAATCAAATGAAATGAACTTCAGTTTCTTCACCTTTATCATGAAATTATAATATCTTCCTTTTAGGATTGAAAGATTCAATCATGTAACATAATATCTAGCAACTGTATATTATACAATAGGTGCTCAGTAATGATTGATATACATAAGAGACAGAAAAAAAAACAAATGATCTTCTGGAGAGTGGGCCCCTTGTAGTATAAGCTTGCCCCACTACTGAACTGTTCCAGAAGTCCATCTGTATCAGTGTACCAGCTTGCTTTGTTGTTAGAAGCTGCGTTTGGCTTCAGTAAAAATTTTTTGAAGACTCCTGCAGTGGGTTTTTGCCCATCTCATCATGGGTGATTTATGAGCACACCTATCCTCACTGTGCTGAGTGTTAAGCAGTTTTGAACCAAAACACCATGACCCCTGTACCCCACCCTCCCCATTCACCCAATCTTGCCCCAAGGGACATTTTTTTGTTTCCCCAGATGAAAAAAATCCACAAAGGAAAACATTTTGTCCGTATGAAAATGTGAGACAAAAAAATGGCAGAAACACAAAGGCATCCAAACCAATAAGTTCAAAAACTGTTTTGAACAGTGGAAAAATATCTTGATAGGTGTATTGCATCAAATGGAGAATATTTTGAAAATAAATGAAGTTTAAAACTGTAAGAATAAGTATGCATTTTTCATAAATAAATTCTGGCTATTTGGTGCCTTCTAAGCACACATATAAATGACTTTTAATAAATAAAATGAACGTACAAAGGTCTGTCCAGAAAGTATCCAGCCACACACTATGAAAAAGACATTTATTGAAGAAGATACAAGAAACATTGGACATAGGACAATGATGTCTCAATTCCCTTCAGAATAAGCATCTTGAGACCTCACACCATTTTCCCAATTGCCATCTGCTGCCCTGTCATATTTTCCTGAATCTCAGTGATGGTCTGAAATCTCTTCCCTTTCAAAGGTAATTTTAGTTTTGGAAAAAGCCAGAAGTCACGGGGCATCAAATCTGGGCTGTAGAGGGGCTGAATGACCTGGATGATTTGATATTTTGCAAAAAATCTCTACATGAGACATGATACATGAGCGGATGCATTGCTGTGATGGATCATTTGAATAGTTTCTATGGAGGAATGTACGAGCTTAATGCAAAGTTTGATGCAGATTCAGTGCTCTACTTGCTCAGCCATTTTGAACATGATGACCACACAGTACACATGCTCACTCAGTGGTGTCCCCCTGACTAGTACAGTGAAGTTGTCATTGTTCACACATGCGCATTTCAGTCCACTCTCCTTGTCTGTCAGTTTACATCAACGTCGCACAAACCATTTTTGTTATATTAACAACAGATAGAAAGCATCATGATGAGTAAAATAGGCCAGGTGTTGAAAGACAAATACCATATGATCTCACCTTTAACAGGAAGCTAAACAACAAAGCAAACAAGCAAGCAGAATAAAAACAAAGACACTGAAATAGAGAACAAGGGGACAGTGACCAGAGGGGCGAGGGGAGGGAATTTAAGGAGAAAAAAGGGGAGGGATTTGGAGGAACAAGTACGAAGGACACAAGGACAAGAACTAAGGGGGGTGGAAATGGGAGGGAGGTGGGGTGGGCTGGGATGGGAGAAATAGAAAACTGTACTTGAAAAATAACTAAATAAAATTTTTAAAAAACAAAAAACAAAACAACAGGTGGACTTTTTCTGGACAAGTCTTGTATGTAAAAATCAACCACGTGTTCTCAGACTAAGTCTAGATAAATTGTCTTCAGAACTACTCTGCCACTCAAAAATACATCCTTGAAGGATGGATTTTCTCAAAAAATATGTTACTGGGAAATAATCTGATACAATAACTACTTTCGTAGCTCAATTAAAAAATATATGTCAACTAGCATTTCTTCTCCAAGATATTTATATTTTAACACAGTATTACTTTCTAAAAGGAATGAAAATTCATGATAGCAGCTACGTGGCGTGGGAGTGGAACTTTGGATAGATTTATTTTATATCCTTCCATAGTGCTGATCATACAAAGTTCTTGGCCCAAGGCTGTCCTGGCTCCAAATATCTACAACACGTGGCAGGTTGAGGCCCGCTCTGCCTCCACAAGAGAAATGAGAGATGACATGACCAGGTGAAGCAGCATCTGTCACACGCTCATTCCCCCACCAGCTAACAAAGAATGGGGATCAAATATTATTTTCTCACGTTTTTAAAATTTCCCTCAGAACATGTATACTGAAAAGCACACAGAATTTACCAAGCTTGATTTTATAACTGAAAAGGAATGTGTGGCAGAAGAAATTATATATATAAATATATATATATGTGCATGTATACATATACATATATTATGTAGGTATATATGTGTATATATGTGTTATATCTATAATCTGTTAATATAATTTTCAGTTCAATGGCCCTATCAACAGGATCATCTCTCTAGATTTAAATATGCATAAATGGCTTTGTTTTTTGCTAGATACGTTTTCAACGATAATGTTCATAAAGCATTTCTCTAAGGGATTTTTTAGTGAATTTAATCCATTCATTTGGTTTCATGGCAACACTTGTTTTATATCATAGATGCAAATGATGTATGTATCATAGTTATATCTAAAAATATAACTGTAATGTATTTGCCCGAAAGGTCAGTTATAATAAAACGTTAACATCTGCAAAAATCAGAAAAGTCCTAAAACTTGAGTTGCTCTTAAAATTGATCCAACTTTAGGTTTAAATGAGGATACATCAATCTATCTTAAAGGTAACGTGTCATATAATAAATATTTAACCATTGTTGCATGCACCCTTTTTATGTAGATTTAGTTTTCTATGTATTTTTGTTATTTAAATAGTACTTACATTACTGAGCTCGCCAAAACTGTAAGTGAGCAGACCAGGAACTGTCCACGTGTTGCCTTGGTGAGAGACCCAGCACTTAATGTGGAAGGAGGAAATCCTCATGTACAACATTCCAGCTCCGGGGGGCACTCAGCACCTCAGATCAGGGCCCACCTTCCCACGAGATCTAGCGGTTTCCATGCGCCCCACCAGGCTGCTAGCCGAAAACCCCCAAAGTTTCCCATGTACTACTAATCTTAAGCCGGCTGCTCGAACAGTCTCCAGTCCCTCTGGAAGGTACGGAAGTCACCATCCTCGCTCAGCCGCTCTCCCGGTCGGGCTCTGAAATACGTGTTCATCAGCTTCCATTTTAGTCCAGGGAAGCGTATTCTGTGTTACTGTGGATCACGGTGAAGGTCATCTGAAAAAAATAATTCAAGGCAAAATAAAAACAATAAGTTAAAGAGCATACACAGAAGTAAAAATAATAATCAATCTGCCAGAACTAAAGAAAAATGTGGCATGAAGGAGGAACAGGAAAACTTAAAAAGAAACAAGTATTATTATTTAAAGTAAAACATAAAACAATTGAAAAAATAATAAAGCAAAAATTATGAAGAGATGAAGGGAAAAGTTGAAGAGTAAGAGATTACGGGAAATAAATGCATTCATGTAGAAAGAGTAATATTTCCATAAAAATACTTCAAAAATTAAACAGATTGAAAGAAATAATTACCAGAACCTCAAATTAAAAGAATTCATAAAGTATTAAATAGTGTAAATGAGAGAAGGGCAAATACATACTATACAGACATCTAGGAACACTAAAAACACTTCGTATAAAGGGAAATCAGGAAACAATCAAAATATAGAAGTGAATCAATCTATAATGTTTTAAACAAAATCATGGGAATCAAAGGGAAAAATAACATATTCATTGTTGAAGAAAAATACCTTAATACTGAGAATGTTCTTTCTTTAACAGTTTTATTCCAAAGAATGCCTGGCTACGTTTCCCAGGTGCACCAAGAAAATCTGTTAGCAGAACGTCATGTCAACTTGCAGCAACTGTGTTAGTGAAAGTTCCAGGCAGACACACTTGCAGGTTCTTTGCGCAGCTCTCGGACTGGTCTCCTCAAGTGGAGGGATGGGGCTCTCTTTCAAAGGCCTTTAGAACAGAGAAAAATCAGAGGACAGACAGTAAAGAATATGTGATACCACTTATCTGAATTACCTAAATGCAACGCAAGAGGATTCTTCCCTTAAACCCATCTTGGGTTATTAATAATGAAAGAGGGGAGTGAGGGAGCAAATCAAATGTGATCTATTTATAGCATTACAGGCATATTCTTCTCTGTATATCGGATGTGTAAACATGAAAGAAATCAGCCCAAAGAGAGAAGAGACCATCAAGGTTGTAATAATGCAAACATTATCAAATTACAGATTTTATTGTCATACTTTATTTTTTAAATATTATGAATATAAATAGAAAGCAATACATGTTAAGAATGTATATGACATACTTTGAATCTTTATACAGAGATATGGAGCGCTTACTAATTAATAAAATGCTTATAACATGTTTGTCATAAATACCACTTTTAGGAAACTAAGTTGAAGTAATTCTATTACTGGACCGAATGGCGGTAACACACTGTAAAGACTGGGTATGCAAAACACTCAGAATCACCCTCTAATTCATTCCCTGTTTCTTCTTAGAATAGGCCCAGTCGTTACAAAATTCACCCCATTTCTAGTAATTTTCATGCTTGATACACAAAACTGTAGTGTACAAATACTTACATTGCTTATTAGTGACTTATCTCCAAACATTTCTCCCTAGTAATTGACAACAGTCATTGTTAGTGGTGTGCAAGACAATTTGCCATGGAGGACGGTAACAGCTACTGGTAGGAGGTGGGTGTTTTGGCTGCACTTAAAGGATAGCACTGGAGACTTTCAGCATGGCGAGCAGAGTCCTTTAGGAGAATGTTAAAGTGATTTTTAAGATTGTAGCCATTTTTGGAATACAACTTTTGCTGGAATGGTAAAAACCTAGTGTCAGTTAGGTTACAAATAACTGAAGCCACCCAGCTCTTGAAGAAAATGACATAGTTCACAGGTGTGGATGCCTACGACATTGGACATGCTGGGTGAGTAGCTGTAGGCCAGGCTCCAGAAATACTTCGTTGGCATTAACAACCCTCTCCCTAAGGAAGCACCAACCACTGCCATTGTCAGGAAGGAGAGTGAAGGTTCCGAGGCTGAGTCCTATAGAAGTGACTCACTTCAAGATCACCAGCTGTGTTCATTTTTTTCAGCTGTGATCCCCTAGAAACAAAAGCAGATGCCCTGTGCTCTGCTTCTTGACCTTTGCTGCTAGGGTACTAAAATCCTTGTCACAACCACCATAAACACAGACATAACCTTACACCAGAATCAATGAATGAGCAGAAATAGCAGAAGCACCTACACAGCCCTTCATTTCTACCTCAGAAGTGCATCTACTTGGCATAATTCAGACGTGTGCAGAACCTGAGTTCTAAGATTATTCGAGGAAGGCAATCTTTAAGTGTCCAGCCTCTAGCATAGCTTTAAAAATGCAAAGGGTTGGTTGGCGTGAAGTCAATAATGCAGTTAATAAACCCATCTGCTATCTCTACCACAACCAGGAAGGGAGAGAATGTGTATTAACGTCACATTCAAGCTGAATAAGGAATGTCCAATATTCAAACAAATCAAGCAAATGCAAGGGAGGATGCATTCTCCTGGGAGAAATTTTTCATGGAGATCAACAAAGGACAGATGTAATGTTGAGAATAAACTTTTTCTTTTTTTCTCAGGGTCTTCATATTGCATTAGACAGCTGGTCTTATCCACAAACTTGAAAAAAGATTGGATTTTTTGCCTAAAGTACAGATTTGCTTACTTTTCTCTCCAATTTCTCTAGCATCTTGAGCTTAAAAATGTATATATTGAAAAAGTACATAAAAAAGCAAGCAAACAGCTCTTTTTATTACCATCTTTTACTTGGAATCCTTCTTCTAAAGTGGTGTTGGCATTCATATCCATTAGTATAATCTTGTGTTACATCTGAATCAAAAGAGAGATGAGCACGGGGATATTGAATTAAAGTGCTTCCCACTACGCACTCTGGAAAAATGTAAATGTTTTGTTATCTGTGAAAGGCATCACTGCCTGGCTAGGAAGTCAAACCATCCATAGCAGACTCTGAAGTTATCCGAAAGGATATGCTGAATATAGAGACATAATTATAGATGCATGCAAAATGCACACAAATCCATGTTATAGCCAAGATCTAAAATATAGCTGCCAACCATAGTAACTTTGTCACAAAGCTAGTTGTTTTAGTTCTTTCGGGCTGCTATGACAAAAATACCATGTACCGGGTGGTTTATAAGGAACATAAATTTATTTCTCACAGTTCCAGAGACTGGAAGTCCATGACCAGCGTGCCAGCCTGGCCAGGTTCTGGTGAAAGCCCTGCTCTGTGCTGCAAGGGGCAGATCTCTCTCCCTGTCTCCACATGGTAGAAGGGGCTGGGAGCTCTTTTGGGACTGACTCCTTTATGAAAAAAAAAAGCACTTATGCCTGAGAGCGGCAGTAACATTCCACCTACAGCTTTTGTCTGTTTGGTTAGAAAGGTCATCATTTGCAAATATATTTCTTGTTAATCTGAATACTATCACTAAAACAAACAGACGACAGGAAGCAATCGGCTCCCAGGCGGGCAAAAATGTTCAGTGTGAAAATGTGCTCAGAGGAGTTGAAGCGGTTTGCCTAATTGGGTGGGTTTAAAGGAATGCAGCTATGAGAGGAACACGCTCAATCCAGCGTGGGAACCTCCCACGGACTGCTACTTAGTCTCCAATTACGCACTGCTTGAAGTTTCATTAAGTAATTTTTTAATGTTAATGGGATAAAGGTTTCAACTAAAGTAAATTGCAAATTGGACAGAAGATGCTAATATAAGTTTTCATATGCCCTTCCTATGCTATACATATAATATTAAAATATAGGAACACTTAATATAAAAGAATGGAAATATTCCACTCAACTGCTAATAAAATCAAGGGTAATTCTATGTTACTAAAACAGAGTAGGATTTAAGACTAAACAATACTGAAGGCGAAGATGGTTGCTTGATGGTAATAAAGGCTCAATTCACAAGTAGTATGATTTTGAAGAACATACCTGATAATACAGCCTCAAGATATGTAAATGGGAAGATAAGTAATTAAAACATTTAAAGGTTAATTTATGGTAGGGTTACAGCTCTCTTTGTAACTTATTTTAAAATACTGCATATTTTTAATACTGTGGGAAACTAAAACAACATGACTGACAAACTGGACTCTGTCCTAAGACCCCTGGCACCAAACACCTGCTGAGCAGTCACCCTATTATTTTTGTAGCATCCACCAATGCGAGCAACAAATGGTCGGAAACTTTCAGGAGTTTAAGATGGAACTTTATTGGCCAAAGTTTTACCTGCACAGGGGCGAACTCTCAAGGTGTCGGAGACACGGGTGCCAAAATGGCTGCAAATGAGAGTTGCGCCTGGAGCTTACAGCCTAGGGTTTTTACTGGGGTGAGCAAGCAAGCAAATACAGAAGCAGACGTAGCTGTTAGCAATTGGCTATCTCGAGAGAACACACATGGCTATGTTCTCTGCTTGCAACAATGGATACTTTTCTGCAAAGACAAGGTCATGCACAAGGCTGTTATCTTGTTCAGCACTCTTTGTACTTTCTGTATTTTCTATCTTCCTTGCTGAGACAGTCTGGAGCCTGCCTCGGGTTCCTCTTGGCTACTTTTATCTAATTCCGGGCCTAACAATTTTCATTTCCACATTACACATGAAACACCATTTTTATATGCTGACCCCAAAAGCAAGTCTCAGAAATTTCAAAGCATTGAAATAATACAAATGCAGTGGAACCAGCAATTAATAAAACAGCAACAAAAATGCAAATATATCCAACATTCTTGGAAATTTAGAAATGTACTTGTAAATAGCCCACAGGTAAGAGATTCATTCATTATGAAGTTTAGAATTTGTAGTAAATTGGAAAAAAATAGATACATGTTCTAACTTGGTAGAGTGCTCTTAAATTTATGTTTAGAGAGAAGTTGATGTAAACAGTTTTGTTTTAAGAGAATAAAGATACAAAGTTAATAATTAAGCATTTTTCTGGTATTAAGATCACTCAGTCCAATGAAAATACCAGATATAAATGAAATGTTATATATAAGGAAAAAATAAAGCTGAATAAAAGCATGTAATAGAATCACCGTGGCTGGCATGGCTTAGTTGGTTGGGAGTCGTCCTGTAGAGGGAAGGCTGTGGGTTCAACCTCAGGCCTGGAGCATGTGGGAGGGAACCAGTTGGTGTTCATCTCTCACACCAATGTTTCTCTCTCTTCCTCTCTCTCTTAAACCCATTAAACATGTTCCTGGGAGTGGATTATAAAAAGACATATAATAGAATCAACATATGCTAAGAGCTGTGATTCAGTTGATAAAAGACTGTTAGAAATGGTGAAAAAAACTCTGATGAGAGAACATCAGTAATGAAAAGGACTCATTACCACATAGATCTAATGATATTAGAGGTCCAATAAACAGTATAGAAAATCTCTATGCCCAGATATGTAAACAGGTAGGAGAAACATGGCAACTCAAGGAAGAATACAATTTATCAAAAGTAACTAAGACATTTAGTTAGTTACTAACTAAAGAGAGAGGGAGAGAAAGGGGGAAAAGAAACATTGGTTTGTCGTTCCACTTACTTGTGCATATTCATTAGTTGTTTCCTGCCTGGGCCCCAACTGGGATCAGACTGCAGCCCTGGCACTTGGGGATGGTGCTGCAGAAAAAACTGCGCAACCCCGCCAGGCTCCAACAGCTTACCAAGAGAAGTCAAATACTTCAAGAAAAAGTAATGCCAAATATAAATTAAAATTTTTCTGTGACAATATAAAAATCCGAACTGATTTTATGATACCAGCATGTAACTATACTTTAAAGGAAAAAAAATTAGGCCAATATCACATAAACAGTGCTGCAAAACCCTAAAGAAACGATTACCAAACAGAATCTATTAATAGATCAAATGCACAATATATTGTAACTAATTTGAGTTTACTACAAAAAATTCAAGTTTTTACTTTGGTCAGGCTGCTCAGTCGGTTGGAGTGTCATCCTGCACACCAAAAGGGTTGCGGGCTCCTCCCCGCAGTCAGGGCAAACTCCTAGGCTGAGTCTCGACCTGGCCTGGGCACATGCAGAAGGCAACCGATGGATGTTCCCCTCTAGCAAGGATGTTTCTCTCTGCGTCTCTCACGGCCTCGCTCTCTGTCTCTGCCTGTCTGTCTCTCTCCTTTCCTCTTTGTCTCAAATCAATAAGAAAAGAATAAAAAAGAAAGAATATACCTTGTTCATGAGTTGAAAAACTAAGTATTGTGACGATGTCAATCTCCCAATCCCAGGGAATTTGGTCAAAACACCAGCAGTTTTGGGTTGCTTTTGTTGCAGTTGGCAGAGAAATCTGATGATTTTTTTAATTATAAAAAGAGAAATAGAACCAACAAACACACAAGTATACAGGACACAGTGTTATATGTTACATATTATTCATTAGTTTACAAGTCATATTGTATCACTTTTCTGAGGACACAGTATTATCTATCCTGGCAATTGTCACAGTGTGACAGAAAGACCAGTTATACTACAGTCCTTTTCAGAAAAGACCCTTTCATACATGGCTAGTGGACTTACGACAGCATGTGAATTCATTAAATATGAAAATTATAAAGAATAAACTGTTGAAAGTGAGAGCTTCCGTTTATCAAAAATCTAATTAAAGGAGAGAAGCAAGCTATCATTTCAAAGAAGATATTTGCAACACATGTAATCTTGTAAGATATAAGACTGGTGACAAGTATGTGTCTAAACCACCACTAAAAATCTCTTTTAAAAAATCAACAACACAATGGGTAAAAGATTTGAAATCCCACTATACAAAAAAGGTAATAAATGGCTAATATGTGAAACTATGTGCAACTTCACTAATAAAGACAATGCAAAATATGTGTATGATGAGTTACAAATAAATGTCATAGAAACCACAAACAGTATATAGACCAAAGCTTATATTCAGTAACTAAATGAAGTAAAAACAAACAAATAAACAACCTTTAACACATAAAATTCAATAAATAAGACACAGGGCAGCAAATAAACTTAAGCTATTTAATTTACATTACTTAATTATTTCAATAATTCTACATCTACATTTATTTATACCATTTGTAAACTTAACAAATTTCTTTGCATTCTTATAGGCTTTACAAAACTGTAACTTGGCTTTTGGAAAAGTTTCTCTTCTTTCTATTCCGTTGGCTTCTTTGTGTCCTTTCTCAGCGTTTACATGTATACTGTGCTTTGTATGTCACAAAGTGTTTTTCACATTGCACCCCCATGGTGCCCGTAAGCAACTTTGTAGGTGATTGAACTAATCTCCCTCAGCTAGGAAGTGAAAAGTCCTACTGATCTGGAATCAGTGACCTTTATCCAGTTAAGGCACTACTGCTTCTTTTTCCTTTTTCATCTTATGGACAAGGTAGGTTAGTAATTTATTTCAGTTTCAGAGTCATTTCTCATAAAATGTGAGAAAATATAGTTGCATTGTCCTCACTGTGTTAACCTAACTCTACGTGACATGGCACATTCAAAAACCATTTTAGACCTGGCAAAAAATAGACAGCTTATGATGATGACAAATTTGTGGAGTTTGCCCGAGCCTATTTTTTTCTCTTATTTCTACAATACCCATCAGAAGAAAGTAGTGTGAGAAATTATGAGTAAGGAATGGCTATGTACTTCAGCCACATACTCAACCATTATGGAGAGGAATCTGGGGCAAAAGAACAGCTAATGGGAGAGCATCATTGTGCACACACATTTGTATCTAAGCAACAAACTAGAATTATCTTGTACTTCTACTGCCTATTTCATCTGAGATTCATGAAACAAAATCCTTCCAAGGTCTACGTTGATATTTTTATCACCTTTGTGCATGACATTTTATTGTCTTTTAAAGCGGCTGCATGGTAATATCATTCTGCAAACCAACATAAAGCTCTATTTTTAAATGAAATGCACATAACATAGTGATGCCTTACCCAGTACAAAGTCTTATTTATGTTGGAAGCATTAAATTAATTTTATTTAAACTATGACATAATGCAGTTTCCTTGGGAATCCAGAAGCTCACCAGGCCAAGTAAGGCCCCCCATGGTTTATTTCTGATTCAGGGGAGCTTGCCTAGTTCTTGTCCTGAGGTGCTTACTAAATACAATCACACTAGTTTGGTGGAGATGATGTACATCGCTCCGCTGCACAGGTGTTCTTCATTTTTTATTGCTGTTTACTTTTGTTTTGTTTGTGAGTCCTATATTGTTTAATTTTCTCTAAAGAAACACAGATTTTTTTCCAAAGAAAAAAATTTTAAAACAAGTTAAAATAATACCTGAGTTATGAATCTCTGAGGGGTGAGTAATTAGTGAAGGCTTTGAGCATAGCAAGTATTTCAGTCAACCCATACAATGTAGAGTATTATGAGATCAATATATTTATTATATTTGATATATGTATACTTTATCATAAACTAGACTTTCATTCTCAAACATTTATAGTAAAACAAGGAGAAATAAGATAGAAAAGCAAAATATAATAAATTCCTTGTCACATTACTGCCTAATTACATTATTTAGTCTCAGAATCATATCAATGTTTGGGATGAGGACATGTTTATTTTTTTCTTAATTTATATAAGAACAGCCAATTTAGGGATGTTCTGAGTGGCATATGGCTGGATAAGTAGAAAGATGTCATACAGAACTCACAAGAAGAAAACAATTTGAAAATTGTGATTCCTAGGTATCTTTTGAACTAACATTAAAATCAAATGCCTTCTACATATGTTGTTTGGATGCCTGTTATATGCCCAAATTCTGCTGGACTAACTGTAAGAGTGAAGCAAAATGAAAAAGCACAGTTTCAAACAATTATATCAGCATTGTTGATAAAGGACAGGCCATGGTAAATGATGTAACTGACTTAAAATAACAGAGTTATGAACACAGTGGTATTGAAGACTGTAGTGCCAAATGGAAGGAGACAGAATCTAATGTCTCTTTTGTATGGCATGTATGTTTCTTTATGCCTGTAGGTGATTTGTTATTGTTATATAAAACATAGTGTTACATGCTTTACACATGTAACTCTGAGACTACTGTCAAGGTTATATAGGCAAACATGAAAAAGATATTCCTATTTTGTTTCTTAATGTGTTCGTGTTAGAAATCAGCCACTACACAATATACACTTTACAAACTTGCTTCTTTGTTTTTTTTGCACCGAAGCAAAATTTCTGCTTCGGTAGGTGATTTTGCATAGAATATCATTATTGCAAGAGCAGAGTTTCTCTGTCTTTTCTCCAGGTATACCCATTTGCTTACACTGAGATTTCCTTCCTTCTTACCCTCACTGGCACATTAACTGAGCAGGAGCTCCCTGGTTTGTTGTCAGAAAAGTCACTGATATAGTAAATCACCATAAAACATTTCTTTCTCTCGCTGTGATCACTGCTAACATTACCATCTGTATCAAATTTCTTTTGAAATTACAACAAAAATAATGAAATACTTAGGAATAAACTGAACCAAGGATGCGAAGGACTTATACTCTTAAAACTACAAAGCATTATTAAAAACAATTGAAATAGACACAAATAAATAAAAGATACCCTGTGTTCATGGATTGGGGGAATGAACATAGTTAAAATGGCCATATTACTCAAAGTAATATGCAGATTTGATATAATCTTTTATATTTCCTTTTCTTAGCAAAAGAATCTTCCCTAGTATTTTATGGTTTTCTCTTACTATTTCTGTACCAGAGGGCCTTTTTCTCCTTTTGTGGTGTCTGCATTATCATTGCAGATTTATCTATTGTCTATCTACATACTACGCGTCATCTATCATCAATTCAGTGAGCCACTTCCTTTCTGTGTATGTGTTCCATGTAATATTGCCGATTATCTCTCTCTAGTGAAACCCTTATTGATGCAAATTTTGGTCCCAAAATGGTTCTACAAGAGCAGAATTTTATGAAAAAATTTTACAAACTGGTTCTGGTTTTTGGACACAAGATATCTAATAATTATATTTAAAGACATTTATGATTTTGTTCCCAGTGGTAAATAAGGCAATGGTTAACCACATGATTATGTTTCAGTAGTAACACAAAATATCTCCAGTGGGTATTGCTAATCATACATTTATAAAACATAAGGATCTGGGTGTTTGAGTATTTGATACCAATGTGTGATGAGATTGTCTGGTTACTCTTATTTTGTGAGAGAAACTGGGAAATAAAATGTTTGATCTCAGAACTTCCAACTCCCAGCTCAAGGCACGAATTACCTGAAAGTATGTCCAAAAAGAAACCTTTCTGTCTTGTAGGTGCAAGGTTGAGGCTTTTGAAGGTGAAGATCAGAGTCTCACCCTGCATGTGGTTGAATTATAATGCAAGGGGAATCCCAACTTTGCAGGGTATATCCTGTTAAAGTGATTACATTAATTAGGAAGAAGTATCATCCTGGAAAGTAGAATAAGAACATGTGGAAGAGCCCAGTAGAGCTGGGAATATAGGATCACTAAATTCTGCTGAGTCTTCTTTGCATTTGGAAGCAGCCTTTCCAACTCTGCCTGAGGAAGTTAACTCTGAAGAGCCTGCAATGGTCTCCCTCAACTTGCTGGTCTCCACTGATCCTCTTCAGGACACACTCCCATCATCCCTCTTTGCCTCTAGACCAGTATCTAAACTACCCAAAGGTTGATGTAGAAAGTAACATCTACCAGAAATAACTGCATGCTTTTAACTTATACAGAAATAAATCTGAAGAGTATTTGTGGGATGAATATTAAGGATGGGAGATAATGGTGAAAGGAAAATAAGTTGGATCAAGCCAAATGTATTAGTACGAGACCATGGAGCATAAATTCTGGGCACAAAGTTTTGAAATGGAGATTAGAAAGAGCTTTTAACAGTGTATTGGGTTGATTAGCTGAAAGTAGACCAAAAAAGCAGGCTACATGAAATAAAATTGAAATGACAGAACTGCTTTGGTGTCTGGTACAGAGAGGCATCCTGAGTCTTAGGGAGACTGGAATAGTGGAATAGATTTTTCATGTTAAGACCTGCTCACCCCCTCCTGGAAGTTCCAGTGGCCACAGATTTCATCACGGTTATAAGAAATAAACTTGTGAAGAGCCTAAGCATCCTTCAAAGACTCTGTTGTCGTTCTTCTATGCAGGTCAGAAACTATAGAGGAAACTTCTGCCACTGAACTGGCATCTGCAAATGCAGTGGAGAAAATCAGATACCAAAATGTCGAAGAACCAGTTGTCATCAGACCAACGTGGCTGTGGTTAGCACTCTGTAATAGATAGCAAAGTCACAGGCAGTTGTCAGAATAGCTAAATTTACAGAAACCTATGGTGCTTGCTTGTTGATTATGGTGTCCTTATAAATGACATTAATGGACAGTCTAGTCATTCTTACAGGATCTGCCTAAGTGATATAAGTGTATGAGATCGAGGCTAGATGAACAGACGTCCAACTGGATCACCAAAACAGGCAACCGCAGACTTTTAATCAATTTCAAGCCTTTAGGAATGAAGGGGAGGATGCGTCCCTCTCAAGAAGCACTCTTCTCTAATTTAAATTCTCAAAATTTACCTTAGTCTTTTTCAAAGACACCCATTACCATTTGTCAGTGTGATTGTTCACTATGGAAAAGGAAATATTCAGACTTTGGGGGATTTATCAGAATACTCAATAGACACTAATTCAAGGAGACCCAGACTCTATGGAGATTCAACTGTCAGAGAAGGGGTATACAGAATCAGGTGCTCAAATGAGTGTTAGTCCAAATCCATCTCCCAGTGTATCCAGGGTGTCATGAAACCCATTCTTGATTATCTCTCCAGTTCAAGAATGTGTGAAAAGATATATGCAGCACAGTTGCCACATTAGTTATCTCACTGGTGGAGTGAACATTATGATGTTAGAAAAGGTTAAGTGGAAGCAACCACAGCTACCTCCACTTAGGAAAATAGTAAATTAAAACCAATGACACATTCCTGAAGGGATTGCAGGGATTAGTGCCAAGACTCAAGAGATGCAGTGGTGGTGATACCCGAGGTTCCCCATTCAATTGGTCTGTTTGGTCTGTGTAGAAAACAGATGGGATTATCACACACTTAACCAGGAATGACTGCAATTGCAGCCTCTTTCCCAGATGTCGGTTCATTGCTTGAGAAAATGACCATTTTCCTTGGCACCTGGTTTTCCGCTATTGATGTAAAAAATATTTTCCCCTCAGTAACTTAGTAAAGGTCACCAGAAACAGTTTTCTTTCAGTTGGCAAGCTAGCAACAGTTTTTTCAGCGTTCTGCTTCAGGGGTGTGTGATTTTCCATCACTACCCCATAATTTAGTCTCCACGGGACTTCATCACCTATTCCTTCCAAAGATATAACACTGATCCAGTGTGTTGACGATGTGCTGATTAGAAGAAGAAGCAGTTATTTTATACATCTTGGCAAAACATTTGCATGTCAGAAGATAGAAAATAAATTCAACAAAAATTCAGAGATCTACTACACTGAAATTTCTTCTAAGGTGAAGGATAAGTCACTGCACTGGTCTCTTCTATATCCAGAATACTGATTCAGGGCCTATTGGGCCTTTTTGGGTTACTGATAACATGTATTTTATTAAGCTGTGCTATTCCTGTTAATTTACTGAGTGATCCAAGATGCTGCTAGTTTGGAGTGGAGTCCAGAAAGATGACTCTCTGCAGCAAGTTCACATAGCTGTGCAAGTGGGACCATGTGACCCAGAAGGTTCTACGGTACTGAAGTGTCAGTGACAGATAGAGATTCTATTTGATCCTTTCAGCTCATATAACAGAATCAACACAGCCACTTGGGACTTTGTAGCAAAGCCCCGCCATGCCGTGTGCATACCTACTCTCCTTAGCAGAATGGCCTTTGATCCTAGAGAGAGACTGAAAGCTAAATCACGAGTCACGAAATTACCAACTGAGCTCAGCTGACCAGTATGAACTGAATGGTGTCTGGCTCATCAAACTATAAATTTAGATGTGCACAGAGGCACCCTACTTTCAAATGAAAGTAGTATATAAGAAATCAGACTTAAACAGACCCTGGATGCACATTAAGATACATGAGGAAGTATCCTAAGTGGCTGTGGCCCCTGTACCTGGTATAGTATCTTCTTTCCCCCAGCCTAGAGCTACAAATTCATGGGGAGTTTTTTATGACCAGCTGAATAAGAATGAAGGAACTTTGGGCCTGGGTTACAAATAGTTCTGCCTGGTATACAGCACCAACCAAAAGCTGCTGACAGTATTACCACACCTCTTTCTGGAACATCCCCACAGGACAGCAATGAACCAAAATCCACCTACTGGGCACAATTTTGGGCAGCACAGCTATTTTTTATTATGCCCAGAAGGAGAAACAAACAAGGTTATTAGTTTATATTGATTCATCATTGTGCCCAAAGGTTTGGATGGAAGTTCAAAGGTTTGATTGGAGGTTTGGTCTTAGAAGGAATATGACTGATAAAGTGCTGGCAAGGATATTTGTGACAGCGGTATCTTGATAGGCATCTCTGAATGGGCAAAAACATAAAAATATCTGTGTTCCTGTGAATAAGAACCAGAGAGTGACCACAGCAGAGCAGGATATTAATAATCAAGTGGATAGGATGTTCTCTGAAATTCAGGCAGCCTCCTCCTGCAGCCATTTTCCGATGGATTCATGAAAAAAATGGCCATAGTAGCAGTAATGGAGGTTATGGGTGGGCTCAGTAACAAGGCGTCTGCTCATGAAATGTGGCCTGGCTATAGTTACTGCTGGGTACCTGATCTTCCAGTAACAGAAACCTACATGGAGTCCCTGATACAGTGTCATTGCCCAGGGTGACTATCTTCCAAAAATACACAAAAACTCTCAACGTAGGTTTGCTTTACTGACGGCAACAGCAACACTTCTACCAAAACTTCTATAAGGGGACTTAAAGAACACTTTATGCACCACATGGCATTCCACACAGCATTACTGATGATCAAGAAACTTACTTCACAGCAAACAAAATGTAGCACTGAGCACATGCTCATTGAATCCGTGAGCCTTACCATGGTAGCTCTCCTTTGAAAGCAGCTGGTTTGAGAATACCATGGAAGATACTTTTGCAGATTTTGTTACAGTGCCAGCTAAGGAGCAATACCTTGTAGGTTTTAGTCAATGACATCCAGAAAGCTGTACACACTTAAAATAATTGTTAATAGATGACAGTCCCTCCCATAGTCAGGACTCATAGGTTTAGTGGGTAAGGAGTGGAAGTGAGAGGGGCAACACCATTTCCCTTAGTGATCTACTTTTTCCTTCCTGTCCCCATGACCTTATTATCTGCTGGTTTGGAGTTCTTCATTCCAAAAGGAGGAATTCTGCCACCAGGAAACACAATAGCAATGCCACTGAACTGGAAGTTCAGACTTCCACTTGACCTCTTTGGCTCCTCAGTCTCTGTATCAATCATTCAAGAAGGAGTTGCTATTTTGGATTGTGTAATTGATCATGATACCTTAGTGGAATCTGGGCTACTACTATACAATTAAGTTAAGAAGCAGGAAGATCCATTAGGTTATCTTATATAGTGTTTTCAGGTACTGTAACTGAGTGGAAAATACAACAACCCAAGTTAGACAGGAATGTTGATGGCCAAGTCTTACCAGAAAAGTTTGGGTTGCACCACCAAGCACAGAACCACGACCAGCTAAAGGCTTGCTGAAGACCATGAATACATGAAATGGGGGGAGAGACTAATTTTCATGAGCATTTCCAAATAATTTCTGATATACACATCTTTCTCTGTATATATTTATATAGATAGATGTAAAGATATAGATGTATTCTGTATCTGTACATATAGTTTTGTGTCATCTAATATGACACATTAATTATAGTTAATTTTATATTTACTATATTTAAGTTAGAAGATATCAAAGAGAAAAGTAAATATCACCCAAGTTATTTTCATTGCTTCTGGATGGAGGTTTACCGCATCTTTGGTTGAGTGCAGGACAACTGTATCATGTTATATAGAAGTACGATTTAATCTTGTATTTCCAATTAATTACTCTTAATTTGTATGATGATTTGTTCCCAATGCACAGATAGATAACTTACACTTTTCATACATATCACTTATCTAAAACCTATTTTTATTAAATTGTTTTTATGGTATATTTTTCACTGCCAATTTTCTTAAACAAAGAAATCCTAGTCATTTAAGATTTTATGTGCAATAATCTTATTAAAATTCATATTATATTTCTAATTTTTGCTCTATAATAACTATTTTCCGTAGGCCTCATTCATAATGCTTTGTTCACTTATTTTTGTAAGTGATTTGATTATCCTTACATTAAAAGTATTTTTGTAAGGGTATGTTTTTAAGGCATGCATTATAAACAGCTTTTCTTTTGTTTTCTGCTATATATTCCAAGACACCAGTTTTAGGGTACTTTTATATCAATGCTTGAAGCTTTTTTATTCTACCCTGGTGAAGTATATTTGGACGGCAAATATTTATGAGACCTGACTTGCGTACATCACTGCAGTTTGCCCCCATACTGTGCTTTGAGCCAAGGCAACTTTCTTGAAGAACACTGAGTACTTGTACCTGTTCAGCCTGAAGCTGACAGTGCAGTCCTGTGTGAGGCACCTGAGTCTGTAAAGGCCGTCTAATGAACTTCTCATTTTCTGTGGCCTGGGTGTTGACTTCGCCACCCTGACTGGGAAAACATCGCAAGCTAAGTTCTCACCCTCCAACATAAACAAGGGCTCTCAGAACAAAAGCTGCTTCACGACTTATTCTATTATCTCTCAATGTAACATATTTTGTGAAAAGAAATTTTAAAATACTTGGCAGTTTATCAGACCACAACTTTGGGAAATATTTTATGAGTCAGATGCCAGGAGTGGCTACAACTCATTTTGGGTTTATGTTTTATGATAAATCTAGTCACTACTCTATTCCCAGTTGGCTTCTTGAATTTTTTTGTCTTGGATGATTTACCCTCTAATCTTTGATTTTGTGTCTATATTAATCACTTTAATATTGATACAAGTTAGTCTATCTTCTATTTAGTGTTTTATTTTCTAAATGTTTCTCAACGTGACTCTGGAATCCTCGTCAATTAGATCTGGCAGCATTAAGTTATAAATCACTCACTAGGCCCTTCCATCTTCCTAAATCCTTGTTACGTAGTCTGAGTGGAATGGATTGAAGCTTGTGTGTGTGACACAACTTTTATTATATGAATAATAAAGAAACCATTATCATAAACGTCTATGTCAATTGACTGGGGGTGAAGTTATTCTAGGGCTAAAATATTCTCCCAGCTAATATTTTCATGCTTTCTTTCTGCTTCACTGTCCACATGATGTCTGAAGATTGTGTGTGTGTATTTAAGAATTCAAGGGATTGAAAGAAACTTACAAAATTAGGTATAATTGATCAAGAAGATCTAGACAACTACTCTGAGATTCGAGACCGCTGTTATCATCTATCAAGTCTTTTTTAATGTCAGGACTGAATCATACAAATAATCTATAATTATGGCAGCTGGCAGATATTACCTTTTTTTGTAGAAATAGTAACAACCTTACTGTTCTATTTAAGCCACTTCTTTCACTTTCTGAGATGCTTTCCTTCATTTATGAAACTTGGCTCTGTTACTCACTAGTTTCTGTGTGTGTGGCTTGAATTCTACATCCTGAACCATATAAATACTTAATTCTACTTATTTTCTCTTTAGAGTTTTAAGCTGTCATCATGACTCTGGGAGATTTTATATATCTTAGAATTTCATTGGTTTAAAAATGTAGACATAGCCTACCCACATATTGATTATATATGAATAAATGGGATGTGACTTTGCTGTCTCATCAGTTACATTTATAATTTTAGTCTGAATTTTGTCTTTATGTCAGGATACTAATGCGCTAATGGTCTGAGTCTCTAAATTGAATTCTTTGGTTCTAGCACAGGGCATAGCTGACCCTGTCCTAAATTACTGCATGATCTGATGATGGATTTTTCTAGCAACTACATTCTATCTAAGTGAGACAAAATATTTTCAGATAGGAAACTGCCCTACTCATTTTTTACGCCATACATAAATTGTGGTAGCCGAGCAGTTTTCATGGGACAAAGCACATGAATCTAACACCAGCATCAAACTCTGTTTCTTAACAAAAAGGCATCTTGAAATGTATCTTCATGTAACGTGTAGTGATTTTTGTGCAGTGAGAAATTATTAAAATGGTTTTATCAGCAAACTTTTTCTAAAGCTCATGGTAAAAGTCCAATTTAGAAAGTGTTTCATAAGTGTTAGTTAGCTATTACTGCTGTGGAGCATGGTAACATCTTGCTCTCTATGAGATCTTACAGTGAATCATGCAAAAATTTGTAGAGAGATTAATTTTATTGAGCACTTTACCTGCAACATTTTTCTTAAACTCACATACTAATCCTGTGGTGTAGCTTAATTATTTACCTTTCAGCAATAAATAAAATAAAGTAAGGGAGCTAAAGGCAGCCACCATACACCCTGCCTCTGCCTTCACACTTCCCTCTGTGTGGTGGTGCAGAAAATAATACAATATTCAAGTGACGAAATTAAATAAGATAATTCATGTCATACTTTTCTCTGTTCTAACCCCAACATCAATGTTAGTCTCTAGGTCTGTCTTGTTTACATCAGGCTTTTGCTTTAGGGAATTAATCATTACCATTTTTGAAATGAACAAAACAATTATGCTCTTATCACCCATGACTTCTCAGTAATATAGACATTTAACTGGATATTATTTGTTTGTTTAGAACTAGAGGTGTCACATGGTCATGTGATAGTCTAATTAATTTCTGAGATTACTTAGGTTTAAAATACAATGATGTTGTATAATATGAATGACCTCCCGTTCACCTCAGATCTCTTCAAAATATACCTGTTAACTTAAGATTTCTGTACAGTAAAACTTGAATCTCTGCATCTTTCTTTGCCTGTATATTTTCCCAACAGTTATTCAAGGCCAGGCTTTAATTTCATCAGGAGTACATCTTCCTTCAGAAGAATTGTCTCTAATTTCTCACACTGACAGCAAATTGATTCTTTGAAGGTACACATTTAATGGTATTGTGTTCCTTCTCAACACCCTTCAATGCACAACAACCAATACACACTGAATACCACTAGTGTTTCTTACATTCAGGCTCCGGTATCTTCTTCAGTCTGCACTCCTCTCAGACGTGGGTTACTCCTCATTGCCCATGTGGCACAGAAATGAACTCTCCTCCATTTTTCACGCCCCCACTCTACATGACGTTCTTCCCATCTCTGCTTTTGCACCCCCAACACCTGCCATCTTCCTCACGTGCCTGGCCTGGCTATTTCAGTTACATAGGGCAGATTTCAACTTTCCACCACTTTAGCATTTACTTATATCAACTTTGTCAAAACTTGCTTATATAGTTTCCATTGTTCTCAAGTATGCAAAACCCCTTGAGGCACTGTGCCCTGCAGAGAATATATTAATTAGTATATTAATTTCTTGAACATGTAAAAGAGTTTACACCACAATTAGAAATGCAGTTTAAAATGCAAAGCAGAGTATGTACACATGTAAATTCTAACCACATCAGTCTCTTTACTCATGGCAAATCATGGCGTCTTCCGCATGCAATAACCAGATGTAATCAGGTAAAGGTGACCGGTGCTATCTCCATGAACATATTCTGCACTCCCTCTAATTTCAGCTGGGTGGCCCTGATAAAAAACTGTGTTTTCTAGCCTCCTTTGACCAAATATCTAGATTTTGCCAATAGGATCTAAGTAGAAGTGACATATTTTTTAAAAATAGAGAACATGACAACCTTTTCTCATTTCTGTTAAGAGGAATGGAGACTGATTGTAGGAGCTTTCTCAGTTACTTAGGCAGAATTCACCATGGGGATGAAACTACACATGCACACACAAGCACACACACAGAAACATGAGTCCCTGAGCCTGCAGAGTGCTCTGTTACCACCCTGTCTCCTACCTGACTGCTACAGGGGAAGATATAGTGGTATATTAACCCATTAAGCTGCTGCTGGCTTAGATTGTTTGAGATTTGCAACTCAATGATCTTAATTAATGCAGGATTTAGCAAAATAAATGGGAGGTAATAAGTAGATCTTCTGAGGCACTCTATCTTTTTTGATGTTTATCTCACACTAAATTTAATACTTGAAGTAATTACATACCAACCATGTAAATATATTTTTGTCACCTTAGTAGTTAACTAGTTACAGTATGATTCAATTTAGATAGGCATGTTTTGGGGGAAACAAAATGACCAGTGATTATTTCAAGTTGTTTATTGCCTGTATTTTTAAGAGTGTCATAAAATTGTGCTTGTTAGGCAAACTGTCTATGATGTGTTGTTTAATTAAAGTTATCATTAAAAAGTAAGAAATGCAAAGAATAATTGAAACAAAATATATATTTTTGCACTTAACCTTACCTAGTATACATAAAATTACAGATGAATAAACCTCTAAACTTGAGGCTACCTTACAACACTTTGGAAAAGTTAAAATTGTATAAATGATTTGAAAAGTTAAGATCATAGCTTGTTCATAAGGCCATTGCAAAATTCATAGGCAATTATAATATAAGACTAATTTGTATTAATAAATTGTACATAAATTTTTACTGCATTAATTGAATTAGTTAACTTCTGTTAGGGCTACTTTTCTGTCTCCTGTTAACTATCTTTTGGGGGTCCCTGTGCCTTGTTACTGTATCCCTCAATATGCTATATATTGTTAGTGACAGACCGGCTGCACTAGTCAAATATGAGCCTGCATCTTATTCTCCACTGATCCCTACTAAGGACAGGCAGATAGTTTACATGTAAGTTGCAGGTATAAAATGCATTAATAACATTTAATTTTTTAATAGTATTTTTATTTCATAATGATTACAGATACATAATTATTGCAAAGATAGTAGAGAGAGAGACAGCTCCCATATACTCCACACTCAGTTTCCTCTATCATTAATGTCTCACATTATTATGATACCTTTGTAACAATTAACAAACCAGTGTTGACACCTTATTATTTTCTAAAGTCCATATTTTATATATAATTTCTCAGGCTTTGCCTAATATCTGGGTAACACCTAGTATCCCAGGATACCGTTCAGTTTAACGTATTGCATTACTCGTACTGTTTCTTAGGATCCTCTTGGTTGTGAAAGTTCTCTGGACTCCTTGTTTTTGATGACCTTGATGGCCCTGAGGTATATTGTTCAGGTATTTTGTATGAGGACCCTCAAATAGAATTTGTATGATATCTTTCTCATTATTAGACTGGTATAATGCGTTTTGGAGATGAAGACCACAGGGATATTGCCATTTTTATCACATTAAATCAAGAGCACATTCTATTATAACGTGGACACTAACATTGATCATTTGACCTGAGGTATCGTTTGTCAAGTCTCCACTGTAAGATTACCATCTTTTTCCTGTCTTTCCATACTATTCCCTTTGGAAGGAAGTCACCATGTGCAACTCACACTTAAGGAAGGAGGACTCGTGCTCTGTCACCCTCAGGACAGAACACCTACACAAATTATTTCGAATTCTTTTTCACAGAGATTTACCTGTTCTCCTCCATTTATTTTTAATTATTTAATTATATCGTTATGGACCCATGGGTATTTATCTTCACTGAGTTAGAATCCAATATTACTTTATTTATCTTGTTGCTCAAAACATGCTAGAATTGGCCCATTGGAAGTGCTTTTACCTAGCTTCTCTCTTCAATGTACGCTACTATCGCTCTACGTGTGTTTAACTTTCCCTTCTTTCTAGCACTAGAAGTTGGCATAAGCTAATGTTGTATATTTACTGTTCCAGTCCTTGAATCAGCCATTTCTCCACAGAACCTAAGTTCTTCTCATTTCAAAACATTAGAAATCAGGCCCTGGTTCTCACTTCGGCAACATGTACTAAAATTGGAATGATGCAAAGATTAGCATGGTCCCTGCTCCAGGATGACATGTAAACGTGATTTGTTCCCCATTTTTTAAAGCAAAAAAAAAAAAGAGATGTAAATGTCAGATGTGTTCATTGTTGTTATGGTGTTATTATTCTATGCCTCTCAGATAAATGCTGATAGAAGATAAAGTACATTTGCTTATATTAATTTCTTTAAATACAAATATTTATAAATATTTGCATATTTATTTATCTGTATCTATATTAGACTAAACATGAGCTCATGCTGAAACTTCGACTTGAATACATTACCACGTGGCCCATTCTAGCCTCCTCCCCTTGCTCGTTTTCTATAACATTCCATTTCAAAAGGGACAACTCTGCTCCCCACCCTGTGCCATTCATTTCCTTAATTATTCAATTCCAGCATTCATGTATAATGGTCTTAAAATAGTTAATCCACACCCCACAGGAAAGAATCTTATTCACTAAAGTTTAGTGAATATGCACAACTTCTTTTGCCTTTATTATTATTGACTCCATTTGTTTCCAGTTACTCAAAATTACTAAAGTCAGCAACTAACACTGAATCTCCTTTAGTGAGGTTGTCTCATTCATTTGAAATACATAGATTCTTTATTACATTGTGCATTTCCCATGGGAATGGGAAAAGTTGCATATATAGTCCTTCTTCTGAGAAGTTCTGTGTTTTGGCAAATGCTTTATGCTTTGCATTCACCGTTACAGATTCATACAAATAGTTTCACTGCTTTAAAAAGCCCCTCTCTGAGTTTCACCCAGTTAACTCCTCCTCTACTATCTCAAACTTATAGCAACTATTGATCTGCTTGCTGTCTTTATAGTTTTCTCTATTTTATAGAGAAATAGTTTATAGTTTTCTCTATTCCAGAATGTCATATAATTGAAACTATAAAGTATACAGCTTGTTTACTTAAAATATTTATTTCAGATTCATTTATTTCTTTTCTGGGCTTCATAGGTTATTTATTTTTTATTGATGAAAAATATTTTATTTTATGGGAGTATCATGATTTATTTATCATTCACGTATTAAAAGACATATTGATTACTTCTAGCTTTTTGGCAACTATAAATAAAGCTGTGAAAAACATTCATGTGCAGGTTATTATGTGGACAAAACATTTCTAAAAATTTAGGTAAATAGTCGGTACAGTGATTGCTCAATCTTTAGTAAGATTGTATTAGTTTTATAAAAAATTGCAAAACCATCTTCTGTCTTCCATTGTGGATGTAGCATTTTGCATTCCTACCAGCAAGGAGAGTTCCTGCTTGCAGGCATCTGGTATTTTGTATTGTTAGATATCTTGATCTGAGCCATTTTAATAAATTTGTAGTTGTTCCTCATTGTTGTTACCTTTGCCATTTTCTAATGTTGAACATCTTTTCATAATTGGACTATTATTGGAACAAATTGGGACATATTTCCTATTTGTATTTCTGATTGCTGTAGTACATGTGATATTATATATTTATCTTAATATTCGGTTCCATTTATTATTGCTGAGTTATAAGAGTTATTTGTACATTTTGCAAACAAGTCTCTTATCATGTACTTTTTCCAGTTTGCAACTTAGAATTTCCACTTCCTTAACAGTCTTTTGCAGACAAGAAAATTTTAATTCAAAGAAGCCCAGCTTAACATTATTTTCTTTCATGAGGCATGCTATGAGACAAACATTGACATTCTAAAAAACTTATCAACAAAATCAAAGTCTTGTATATTTTCTGTTTTTCAAGAGGTTTTATGATTGTGCCTTTATGATATGTTCCATTTTCAGTTAAATTTTATGTAAGGTATAGGGTCTATACCAAAAATTTAAACAAGGCCTGTACTTGAAAAACTATAAAACAGTGAAGAAACAAAGTGAAGAAGATACAAATAAATGGAAGCATATACTGTGGTCATGGATTGAAAGAGTTAACATCATTGAAATATTCATGCTACCCAAACAATCTGTAGATTCAGCACAATTCCTATTGCAATACTGATGGCATATTTAACATGTCCAGAACAAATATTCCATATATTTATATGGAACCAAAAAAGACCCCAACTAGCCTGAGCAATCCGGAGAAAAAAATAAACAAAGTTAGAGGGATCAAAACACCTGATATTAAACTATAGTAGAAATCCACTGCAATCAAAACAGCCTGACATTGGCATAGAAGAGACACCTAGATCAATGGAACTGAATAGATAGCCCAGAAATAAATCCATGTATCTACGGTCAGTTAATGTTACACAAAGGGGCACAAGTATAACATGGGGTAAAAATAGACTCTTCAAGAAATTGTGTTGAGAGAACTGGATAGGCACATGCAAAAAAAAAGAAACTAGACCACCAAATTACACCATACACCAGAATAAACTCAACATAGATAAAAGACTTAAATACAAGCAGCGACACCACAAAAGTCCTGGAGGAAAACCTAGGCAGTGAAGTTTCAGCTATTCCATGTAGCAATATTTTGGCTGATATCTCTCCTAGGACAAGGAAATAAAGGAAAAATACATGAATGAGACTGTATCAAATTAAAAAACTTCTGCACAGCTAATGAAACCATCATCAAAATGAATAGAGAAACAACCATAAGGGAGAACGTATTCGCCAGTGATGTATCAGACAAGGGTTTGACTACCAAAATGTATAAAAAACTCATGTAACTCAGCATCAGGGAGACAAACAACCCAACTAAAAAATGGCCAAAGGACCTGAATAGAAACTTCTCCAGGGAGGACATACAGATGGCCCATGAACATATGAAAAAATACTCAACATCACCAGCCATCAGAGAGATGCAAATTAAAACCACAATGAGAAAATATCACTTCTTACCTTTCAGAATGCCTATCATTATAAATCAACAATAAATTCTGGCAAAGATGTGGAGAAAAGGGAATCTTAGTGCACTTTTGGTGGGAATACAGACTGGTGCAGCCACTGTGGAGAACAGTGTGGAATCTCCTCAGAAAATTAAAAATGAAACTCCCTTTTGACCCAGTGATTCCACTTCTGGGAATTATACCCTAAGAACCCTGACATACCAATACAAAAGAACCTATGCACCCCAATGTTCATAGCAGCACTATTTACAATAGCCAGGTGTTGAAAACAACCTAAGTGTGGATCAGTAGATGAGTGGATTATAAAACTGTGGTACATTTACACAATGGAATACTATGCAGTAGGAAGAAAGATGGAGCTCCTACCTTTTGTGGCAGCACATTTTGAACTGGAGACTATTATGCTAACTTAAGCAAGGCAGGTAGTGAAAGAAAAATATCATATGATCTCACTTATAAGAGGAATCTACTGAGCAAAATAATCTAATGAGGAAAAATAGAACCAGAGATAGCAAAATGTGGAACAGATTGACAGCTGCCAGAGCCAAAGGGGGAAGGGGAAAATGGTGGAAAGAAAGGAAAGGGATTAGCCAAAGAACATGTGTGAATGACCCATGGACACAAAAAATAGTGTGTGGATTGACTGTGGGAGGGCAGAGAAGGGCACAGGGGAATAATTGGGTCAGCTCTAAGAGAGTAACCAATAATAAAAAAAATAATTGATTATTTTTGCATTTGAGTGTTCAGTTATTCCCAAACCATTTTTTGAAAAGACAATCCTTTCTTCATTGAATTGTCTTTACACTGTTCTCAAAAATATGCAGTCTACATTTGCATGAGGCTTTTTCTTTACTATAGTTTGTTTCATTGATTTATCATTTCACCAATACCATGCTTCTTCAGTATTCTACATTTGTAGCGTGTCTTCACATTGAGTTGTATGAGTCTTTCACTTTGTTCTATTTTTTTGTGTGTTGACTATTCTAGTTTTTTTATCTTCAATTTAAATTTTGTAAAAACTAGCTCATATCTGTAATATAGCTATTTAGATTGAGGTCAAGAATACGTTGAATATTTAAGTCAAACTGGAAAGAACTGACATCTTAAATGTATTGAATCTTCTAAACCAGGAAGAGAATATCCTTCCACTAATATAGATAATATTTGATTTCTTTGATCAGAGTTTTGTAATGTTCTGCATAAAGATCCTATACATATTTTGTTAGATATAAACTTAGATATATCATTGCTTGATGTTGTTGTAAATGTTACTATTTTTCTTTTTTATTTCATATCCCAGTTGTTAATTATTGGTATTTAGGAAATACACTGATTTGTTGTAGTAGACCACTCTGCCTAGTTTTAGGAATTGTATCTCTACTCCTTGTGTCTAAGGGTGAGAGACAACCTTTGGAATGCCAGCTGCAGGAAACAAAGCCTGTCTCTGGTAGCAAACGCTGCCTCAGTTCCTCTCCCTGCCCCCAGAGCTTGGTTGGAAGTCAAGGACGGGTAAGACCCCTCACAGCGGGGGGCAACCTAAGCCAGACTTGATCACTTGGGAGGCCTTCATGGAAGGACTTCGGGGGGCTGAAACAAAAAGCAATGGACTCTCACCCCCCTGGCTTTGTCAAAGCCCAAGTCCCCATGTTCTCTGGGAGAAGAGCTTCCTGGCTCTAATCCCCTTAAGGGTGAATACCTGATGGGGAGAGGTGTATCTCCTTGCCTGGCTAGAGCTTGTCTTAGGGAAAAATCTGGCATCGCAAAGACTTGCTGATAAACCTGTGAAATCTGCTCTGCTAAGAGTGCTTTCATTCATTTGATAAAGATCCAAGAGGAAATGAGTATGTCTCCCAAAGTTTCTGCAACTCTCTTCCTGACAGACACTCACTCAGACTGAAGCCCTCAGATCTCTTTGAAGTGTTATCTACTGTTTGATCCTTGCTGCCCTATATTCCTGTGTATTACAACCCAATAAAAGGCTATGGAAGAGGGTGCTCAGGGCCTTTTTCTCCTTGGAGAAACTGGCCGTTGCTGGCCTTTGTCTCCTCTGAGACAAAGAAACTGGCCACAGCCCACTCCTCCTCCCCAAACCGATCTCATCTTGTCTCAGCCATATTTACTCATTCACGCATGTCTGTGGCACCCCGGGGACCTGAGAGAGAAGTTGCCCCCATTATTTGTATAGTAGCGTGTATCTTGCAACTTTGCTATACACACTTAGTTCCAGGAGGGGTTTCTTTTGTGAATTCTAGACTTTTCCACAAAGACAAAATGTTATCTGCAAATAGCTTTATTAAATTCTTTACATTCCATATATATTTTCTTTCTGCTTGTTTTAATGCACTATCTGGGGTTTTCAGTAGGATGTTTAGTAGAATGGTGATGGAGATCTTACTTATCTTGTATTCAATTTCATGCACAAAACGATCTAGTTTCTGCCATTAAATAAAATCATCACTGTAGAGGATTTCAAAGATGATCCTTAAATTCAAATATTAATGGTTTCACTATATTTCTAGTGTCTTGAGAATTGTTATCATTAATGGGTATTGAATTTTTCAAAATATTTTTTCATTATGTCAGTTGCTAAACATTATATAATCTGGTTTCTTTATATTGGATTAAGTTGATTTTTTAACCATTTTTCATTTCTTAAATTCCACTTGCTTGTGGTGGTTCATAATTGTTTTACATTGCTGAATTCAATTTACTAATACTTTTTTGAGGATTTTTACCTCTCTAATTAAGGGACTTATTCATCTACATATCTGTTTTTATAATATTTTAATCTAGTTTTGCATTAGGGTAATTCTAACTTCATATGATGAATTAAGTATTCTCTCTGGGTTCTTCTTTTTTTTTTCCTGGAGAAGACTGTAAGGGAATTGAGTTCCATTCCCTGCTTAAACAGTTGGTATACGTCACAGGTGAAAGTAACAGATTCTTTCAATTTTCTTTTTATTATTCATTCAAATTCTTTAAGAGATGTAGAGCAATCCTGCCTATTTATCCCTGTGTAAAATTTGGTAACTGTTCCCTTCAGGGAATTGGTCCAGTTCACCTAAATCATGGAGTTGTTCATACTCTTTCTTTATTATCTTTTAATAAACATGGGATCAGTAGAGATAGCTCTCTTTCATGTATGATATTGATCATTTGTGCATCTTTTTCCTTTGCTAAACTAGTATGATATAAAGCATAAGGTACAAATTATGCATTTTCTGGTATCTGCTAAAATGACTCAAAAGACTAAACCACAAGTACTCCTCTCCACTTAGCTGGCACGAGTAAGATCCCTTCCAATTCACCCTTATTATCAAATAGGCCAGGTGCAGTTATGGTCATTTCTGAAGAGCAGATGAGCAGTTTTCTCTCAACCCATGGAATTCTTCAAATAAGCCATTACATCATCCCCTGGGAACTAGGGACTCCGCATGCTCTTGATACTTTAAAGTCTGCCTGCTACAGCCTATGACTGATCACTCTGTTCCCAAGGGCAACACCTGTGTGGCCCTGCATGTCATGTAGTATCTTCCCACCTGGGTTATGAATATATGTGACTAATAATCTGCTGTTGATCTCATCTGCCAGTGTCAAGTGTTCATCCATCCCTTTAACTCTAGGATGGGAATACTCGTCTCTCCAACAGAGTAAACAGAGGGTCATTGAAATAGCCGGCTAGAAGGTTATGAATTTTTAAGTTTTTTTCAAAAGGATATTTTATAAAATTTTTTCTCTTCTATTTTCAACTTCATATTTCTGCTCTAATGTCTATTATTCATTTCTATTCAGAGTCCTTTAGGCTCTTCTTTTTCTGGTTTTATTTGTTTGTTTGTTTGCTTTTTATTGTGCAAGTACAGTTGTCCTCATTTTCCCCACATTAATCTTCCCCACCCCACCCTCTACCATCTCCAACATTCAATCTCTCTCTTTCATTATCTTTATCCATGTGTCCTTTGTACGTGTTCCTTATGACCTTTCACTTTCTTTCCCCTATTACCTGCTCCCCTCTGTTTAATGTCAGTTTGTTCTTTGTTTCCATGCCATTGGTTATATTTTGCTCACTTGTTTGTTTTGCTGAGTAGTTTCCACTTATAGGTGAGATCATTGTCTTTCACTGCCTGGCCTATTTCACTTAGCATAGTGCTCTGCAGTTCCATCTATGCTGTCATGAAGGGTAGGAGCTCCTTTCTTCCTACTGCTGCATAGTATTCCATTGTGTAAATGTAACACAGTTTTTTGATCTACTAATTTTCTCATGAACACTTAGGCTGTTTCCCCAGCTTAGCTATTATAAGTAATGCTGCTGTGAACATTAGGGCATATAGGTTCTTCTGAATAATGTGAAAACTTAAAGTATTGATTTCCTTTCTTAACATATGTATTTCATTGCATACATTTTTTTGTACTCACTATTTTTACTGCACCCTACAAATATTGATGTTGTATTATCACCTTTAATTGCTCAAAGTATACTTTAATTTCTCTTGAGAAAATTGTTTGATATATGTGTCATTTAGAAATATCTTGTTGAATTTCTAAATATTTAGGAATTTTCCAGTTATGCTTTTGTTAATAGTGTAGATTTTAATTCCACTGTGGTCTGAAAATATATGTTGTATCTTTTCTATTATTTTGAATATTTTGAGGTATAATTTGTTGCCCAGAATTTGATCTATGTTGGTGAACGTTGCATCCATACTTGATAAGAAAGTAGGTTTTGCTGCTGCATAAAATATTCCATAAATATTATTTGGATGGAATTAATAGATAATGCTGTTCAGGTAAACTACACCCATTTTAATTTTCTGCCCACTTGATTTATTCATTAATGATGGGGTGGTGTTGAAGTCACTAACTGTAATAATAGATCTTATAACTTTTTTAGTTCCATTGTTTTTATAATATTTTGACTCTCCATAGCTCATTTTATATACTTGTAAGATTATTGCATATTTTAGGAAAATTGACTCCTTCATGATTATGTACCATATTTATTTTGACAATTTTCTTGTTTCAGAACCCTGCTTTTTTCTGAAATTAATATATCAGCTTTCCTTTGATTAATGTGAACATGGCATATCTTTCTTCAAATCTGCAATCCAGGCATGTGCCCTGACCAGGAATCAAACTTGAGATTTTTGAGTTTCCAGGACAATGATGAACCAACTGAGCTACATTGTCCAGGTTCACTTCGCTCCTTTAATTGTTTTATTTAGAACATTTACATTTAAAGTGATTATTGATATATTTGGATTAATGCTGACTTTGTGACTTTTTTATTTCCTGTCAAAGGATTTTCTGCTCTCTCTAATACTCATTACACTTCTACTATGATCTTGTTCTTTGCTGTCTATTAATATATCATTAAAACATTTCAAAAAGAGCACTTTCCTTAGAGTTTACAGTATACATTTTAAGTAATCTAATTGAATTTTAACATAACAAGGTTTTGCTTTATGTGTGGTACAGGTGCAATATGTAAAAAAAGCTCCAAATTCACCTTTCTTTTCTTGTGAAAATAGGTCACTTCACTTATCCATACGCTATAATCACCCAAAATATAGTTAATATTTATATTTCCCACAGTTATCTTTAGGTCAAGAATAAAAAAATATTTTGCCCTTACTTATATCTTCTAGATTTTATTTGTCTGAAAAAATATTTTTCCTTTGAAGAAAAATTTTATTGTTTATACAATTCTAGATTGAGAGTTTTAAAAAAATAGGTTTAGATACTTATACTCCCTTTTTACTTCAATAGTTTCCAACAAAGATTCTTCTAATTCTTATTGTTCCTCTGTATATAATGATTTGTCTTTCTATAGATTCTTACAAATTTTTTTTTGTCTTTGAAATTTTGGAGTTTGAATATGATATTCCTAAACATAGATTTTAAGCTATTTATTCTCCTTGGTATTTTCTGAGCTTTGTAGATCTCTGTTTTGTATTCTGCTAATAAGTTTTAAATTTTTTGACCATTATTCCTCCATATATTTTTTCTTTGATATTATCTCTTTCTTCTTCCTCTGTTATTCCAATTATATAATATGAAAATCTCCTAGGTTGTTTTATTTTATTTTATATTTTGATGTTCTGTTCTGTGTTTTGCACTTTTTCTTTTCTCTTTCAGAGGTTTGTGTTCACCTTCCCTCAACTTCCTGATTCTTTTTGGAGGTTTGCATTTGGCTACCTGTAAGCTCACTGGTTCTTTCTTTGATTGTATTGGTTTTACCATGAAACCCATCAAAGGCATTCTTCACTTGTATTACAGTATTTTTTTGGATTTGTAGCATTTTCTTTTGATGCTTTCATAGAATTTGAATTTTTCTCCTTATGTTACCTATTTGTGCATATTGTCTGCCTTGTCTATCAGAGTCCTAAACACATGTATCATTATTTTTTAAATTTCCCTGTCTGGTAATTTCATCATCTGTGTCATTATCTGTGTTGACACTGATGCTTGTTTTGCCTTTTCAGGCTGATGCTTGTTTTGCCTTTTCAGACTGCTTTATTTCTGACTTCGATGTGCTCTGTAATTTTTTGCTGTTGTTGAAAGCCAGACATATTGTATCAAGTAATATTCTGGCTAGTACTTTCACTTTGCTTCATATATGTAGTAACTACAGTTGTCAGAAGATACAAAATTCTCTAGTGTCCTTGTTTTTGTCTTCTCTGTTGTTTTGAATTTCCTAAATACTCTCAGAGAGAGTCTGTGCCTTGCTATTGTTTTGTCTGTAATCCAGTATTATACACTGGAGTGCGGTGGTAAGGTATGATCAAGGAGAAGCATTCTATGATAGGTTCCAATTAAATATCAAACCTGTTTGTGGGCATATGTCTCTAAATAACCTCTACAATTATTCTTTGTTTTGTAGATTCCTTACTCCTCATCAATAGAACAGAAAGTGTAGCAGCTGATGGAGTGTGAGGAATGCCCTTCTCAATAGCTCTTGAATAAGAATCTTGTAAACAGTTTATCTTGGAGAGTAAAACTTTGTGATGAAAATACTCTGGTTTCTTCCCTTTTGTTGACCAAGAGAAAAAGATCTACCTGTCAAGAAGGACTCCTTGTAGGTGAGTGAGCCCCAAATCATAGGCAAGTCTAGCAACTACAATAATGGAGGCCTCTGGCATACACTGCATTTCAGGAAAAAAAGCCTTCTGCCTCCTACACTCTACTCCTGCTCTCTGAGCCAAACATGAGGAAGAAAATCCTTAAATCCCCTTTCATCCAATGAGTTGAGACCTACCCTATCCAATTGCAACTGCACAGCTATATCTTCGTTTATATTTTTATTGACCTATCAGAGCATCCCAATACTGACCAATCAAAACACATGAGTCCTACCAATAGGGACAGTGCTATTTGAATCAACCTGACTGCAAATTTTGATTCTTCATTTGCATAAAAACAAACAAATCAAGAACCAAGGTGGGAACTTTCTCTATAAAATGTGGTTTCCCCTTTCTAATGATGATGTGCAGTTTTGGCTTCTACCAGAGGCTATATTTTTCTGGCTTGCAAACTGTTCATTTGAATACAGTTCTTCCTCTTCAATGCCAGATTGGGAATTTCTGTTGACATTATATTGGCAGCAGCAACTTTTTATCAAAATGTTTTAGTGGTTTTTTCTTGGCTTTTCACCATTAAATCCCGGTGGGACTTTACAAGTAAGGTCATTTAAAGTGTGGAAGCTTTCCTAAAAAACTCAACTCCCAGGAGCTTCTCACTCTCACTCTGGTCTCCAATTTCTTCATTAATGCTTCTAAATTGCCATTTATGCATGTCTACCAGTTGATGACTCCAGTAGCTTCTGTTTTAAATAAGCAGATTTTACCTATGACTCTGAGAATCCACCTGTCTATCCAGATTTCGGCATGGTGATTTGCCCTGCAAGCTCAGTTATATGATGAGTTCATGAAAGTTATTTAGTTTTAATTTGTCTGAGTATTTCTTGTTAAAAGGACACAGATGATGACTTCCATGCTCTTTATGTGGCAAAGATAAAGCTGGATATCAATATTGACTTTTGGATAGGAAGTTGGTTTTGATAAAATTACACCTGGGTTGGATACTCCATTTCACAAATTGCCCATAGCTTGGGGGAGTTCTTCACTTGAATTATATTTTAATATCATTGAGCTTCATTACAATCCAATGGCCTAGATATCACTCTGCATAATTAAAATATATCTGTAGTGGTAATATTACAAAGTTTCATTTTCACTTCAATTAACATCTTGCATTTTGCTATTAGATCTTTCATTGCAAATAGATTGTCAAAATAAATGAAATAGCACTTCTATATTTAGCAACATCTACTTTGAATTTTATACTTTCCTGGTAAAAAAAATATGAGCGATCATCATCACTACTGATGATAACTGAAAAGAATGGAACAGTATAGAAATATCCTCAATAACTTACATCTATATCCCTTGTCAAAAAATCCTGCTTTCATTTGCCTCAATTATAGAATCAGTGTTTTACAACTGATGGAAGATTGAAAGTACAGGTTCGGTCCCAGTGTAGTAAACCTTTTAAGCCATTTAGGGGTTGTTATCTGAGAAATCTCATAGCCAGAGTAATAACATTCTCAAGCTAATGAGAATACAATAGATGCATTTTGTGATTTTGGGCTCAGGAAAATTTATTTAGGATGTATAATGAGATGCAGTAATACATTTTTATAAGAGTTAAATGAGGTAATATCTACAAGAGGCTCAAGACAGTGCCTATAATATAGGTTATAATATAGGTTATATGAGTGTTTGTTAGCACTTTTGATATTGTTTTTATATTCCTTTATTATTAAGGAATTATTAATTATTCACATTAACTAATGCTCAATGTATTGTTTTTCTGGTGAAATAACTGCTATTACTAGATCAGGTATTAAAAAGCAAGACTTTCTCTATACACAAATTACACATCGCTGAATTCAACCAACTGCTGAATGAAAACATATGAAAAAATACATTTTTGCTGACATATACTACATAGTTAGGCCTACTATGATTGTATCTGTGCCAAATATGCACAATTTCTTTTATTGTCATTCTTTCTTAAATGATATAAGAAATACATATGTGTGTGTATATAATACACACACACATATATATATGTATACACACACACATATATATATATAACATTTATATTGCATTATGTATTTCCATTTTGTATTTTCCAAGGTAATTTTAAACTGTTTTCCATAGTGGCTGTACCAGTCTGCCTTCCCACCAACAGTTCATTAGGGTTCGTTCCCTTTTCTCCACATCCTCTCCAACACTTGTTGTTTGTTGATTTGTTAATGATGTCCATTCTGACCAGTGTGAAGTGGTATCTCATTGTGGTTTTAATTTGAATCTCTCTGATGGCTAGTGATGCTGAGCATCTTTTCATATGTCTCTGGACCCTCTGTATGTCCTCATTGGAGAAGTGTCTGTTCAGGTCTTTTGCCCATTATTTAATTGCATTGTTTGTCTTTCTGGAGTGGAGTTGTGTGAGTTCTTTATATATTTTGGAGATCAAACTCTTGTCTAAAGTATCATTGGCAGATATGTTTTCCCATATAGTTGGTTCCTTTTTTATTTTAATGATGTTTTCATTAGCCACCATGTTCACTAAGCACCAGCATCCAGAATATAAAGGTTGGCAAGTAGCAAAACTTTATGAAGATATACCTTGATTATTTGTGGATTCTGTTAAGAATGACTATGAAAGTATTAAATCAGTGAGGAATAGGAAAGCTTTAAATTTACTTGAAGGCTTGTTTAAAGCATAGAAATAACATAAAATTTCATAATTTTAGCCTTGTTCTGTTATTCTAAGATAAATAACAGTCAGTTTCTACTAGCATCTATTTGATTTCCTAATTAGTCTATTCATTCAAGTTATTTCCAACAAAACAAATTTCACAACTTCAAACTACTTTTCCAGGCACTACTGAGGTGTGACTATTATTAAATTACACTGTCCCTAAATAATGGCAGGACAAACTCAGGGCTTTAAGAAGGGAGTTTTCTTTATTTCTTCCTGGCTACTTAAATTATGTTACTGAACCTCTGACATCTCATGAACTCGATCTCACCTATGAACTCTCAAGACAAAATATCTGTACCCAGACACCTATAAAAATCTTCTGCTGGAAGAAAAACTCAATGTTGTATTCATGTATATTTTAGTAAAATATGTCTTACACATCAGAGAATTGATAGCAGGAAAGTAACTGTACAACTAATTGGCAGAAGGTAGAAAGAACAGCTATAATATTGAAATGAATCTTTAGCTTTCCTATGCTAACTGGAAATCTTGAAAGGATCTTTTCAAAGACAAGCATTACAGAGAGGTAGCTCACTCCATGGAGTCTTGCAATACTTGGCAGTCTTTCTTGTTGCTATTTTCTAAAATTATTCAAGCAAACATTTCAATTTAGAAATTATTCGTAGTAATGTTTCAGCTAAATTGTTTGTTTTAATTATCTGATGCTTTTCTAGGCCTCATAATAAAGAAACAGTACAAAATGAATCAAATGCATTATCTTGCACAAGCTATTTTATTCTGATTGTAAAAAATAAGGATCCCAAATTATCATAAATTAAACATAACATTATTCGTGTCACATTTTATTTTGTTTTGCTTCTCTGAGAAAAATATTATGCTTCTGTCATAACATCTGACAGCACAAGTACTGGAAGTGACACACTACACAGTTACCCCAAAGGTATTTATGTTTTCTGTATCAGAGCACTTAGACATTATCGCTGTAATAAATATACAGATTGTCAAAAATACCAGGATCCTCGCTACCTCAGCTAATGTTAATGAAGAAATGAATACATTTTTGTACATTAATATTTAGGTGTAATACTCACCTATAATTATATAATTTTAATTGTACATAAGCTTCTGCAATGAGTCATATATTCTCAGGGTTGGATTAAAAGTGAACAGTTCTGTGGGGGGGCTTTCAAGATGGCCATGGAGTAGGACGGAGCAGATACCAGTTCCTAGTACGAAAGGGAGAGAAACCTGTCAGGTCGGAGGAGGAGAAGCCAGCAAGCCAGCAATTGCCAAGCATATATGAAAATAAGGGACCAGAAGGCTCAATGGTCACAGAAGAACCAGACGGTAGGGAGACAGCAGCGGTACAGTAGTCTCTGGGATGGAGCAAAGAGGAACAGCAGGGATCTCAGCCGGTGCATGGTTGGGGGACCAGCGCCCGGCAGGGAGTGCCCAACGGCGCCTGGGCCAACGTTTAGCACCCAAACAGCCCCTTCCCTAGGATTTTTCAGCCGGGACCTGCCAAGTGGCCCAACTAGAGGGGAGCAGAGGAGATTTCAGCCTGTGCACAGTTTGGGGGGGGGGGGGGGCGTCCAGCTCCTGGCCCTCAGTGTGTCTGGGCGAGTGCCTGACGGCACCTGGGAAAGCGTTCAGCGCCCAGACGGGTTCCCTGAGCTGCTCCATCCCTAGGATTTTTCGGCCAAAGTTGGCCAGGGGACCCAGACAAACACAGGAGCAGAAGGGATTTCAGCCTGTGCACAGTTCGGGGGATCAGCACACACCACACAGTGTGCCATGACGTGTGCACAGAGTTTCTAGGTCAGCGCCCAGTCCTCAGATTGGCTCCCAGCTTCCAGTCCATCCCCCTCGGACTATCTGGAAGCCCTGGGCACTGAGGGGTCCTGGGGAAAGATCTGAGACCCTCAACCCCCTCCCTTTCTGGCCAAGCAAGGTGAGACTTGTTTGATAAAGTTTTCAGAGAGGGTGCTGAGGACAAAGGGCCCCAACCGAGGACTCTGTGGTTGCCAGCCCAGGAGAACTGATAGGTACAGCCTGGGGTTCTGAATCCAATAGACACAACAACCTGGTCTGCTCCACACCCAGCTTGGCAGCGAACCCGAGATTGGGCAGAGGGCCTAGAGCTTCCCCACAGAACGGGGGCAGGTCTGTGCTCAATCCCGAGGGAACCAGGCAACTAGGCGGGTGCAGGCACCCACAAGCACTGCAAACCAGCCCATGGCGGTAACCCCTGGGAGGGGAGTGCTGTGAGGAAGTCCTAGTTCCCCATTGTAGGGAGCTGGGAAGAGGCGCCAAGTGTCTGGCTCCTGAGTGAGGGCTGGCAGAAAAATCACAACAATGGACCCTCAGCCAGAAAAAACAGTTTGGCTAGTTTGAGACCAACAAGTGACATTTCTTATTTTGTTGTTGTTTTTGGGTTTTTCTTTTTCTTTATTTTACTTTATTTTATTTTATTTATTTTATTTTATTTTTATTCTTTTTTTTACTTTTCTTTCTTTTTCCATTCCTTTTCTTTATTTTTTTGCTTTTTTAAAGTAATCTGTTATTTCTTTTAAATTTTATTACTGTTTCATCTTTCGATACTTTTGTCCTCTTTCCTCAGATTTTTCTGTTTTATTCCTTCTTATTTTCTTTCTAAACTTATTGCTCTTTTTTCCATTCCCCTACCCTTTTTTTCTCTTCCTTTTATTTCTTTCCTTGTCTTTTCTTTCTTTTACCCATAAGAGTCACAATCAACTTGAAAATATGAAAAGACCAGAGCTGGACCCATAGAAGAGGCTTCCCAATAGTAGAGACAGAGAGACAAATTGCACATTGCTGTAGGAGAGAAGCCAAAAGTTGCTGCATATTTGAGTAGGTGGAAGCAGAGAACGACATGATAACCAAAAGAGACTGCACCACTGAAATTCACAGGCATTCCACCACAAAAGTTCACAGCATAAACCCTGCGTGTCAAAACAGATTAATCTAAGAAGCTGAGGCTAACAAGAAGAGTACCACAAACAATGGGAAGACAAAGAAACAATCACCAAATGAAAGGAAAAGATGAAATGTTAGATGAAATAGAGGCAAGTCAACTATCAGATACTGAATTCAAAGCACTGGTTATCAGGAAGTTCAAAGAGCTCCCAATGAGCTACCAGAAACTACAGGGAAGCTACAACGATCTCACCACGAACTATATCAACATGAAAAAGGAAATGGAAACTATTAGCAAGGGCCAAGAGGAAATGAAGAATACAATTTCTGAATTGAAAAACATAGTAGAAAGCATTAAAAATATGGTAGATGAGACAGAAGATCGGGTTAGTGAGTTGGAGGACAAAGTAGAAAGCATCTCACAGAAAGAACAGGAAAGGGAAAATAGGCTCAGAAAGAATGAAGAGGGATGAAGAGAAATGCAAGACAATATGAAATGTAATAACATCCAAATAATATGAATACCAGAAGGAGAAGAAGAAGAACAAGGGATAGAAAATGTATTCGAAAGAGTAAAGAGAGAAAATTTCCCTAATTTGATGAGAGAAAAAGTCACACAAATCCAGGAATCACACAGAGTCCCAATCAAGAAGAACCCAAGGAGGCCCACTTTAAGACACATCATCATTAAAATGCCAAAATTCCAAGAAAAAAGAGAGAATCTTAAAGGCAGCAAGGGAGAAAAAAGAAATAACATATAAGGGAGCCCCAGTAAGGTTAGCTACTGACTTCTCAATGGAAACACTCCAGACAAGAAGAGAATGGCAAGAAATATTCCAAGTAATGAGAACCAGAGGCCTACAACCAAGGCTACTTTACCCAGCAAGGCTCTCAATCAAGATAGAAGGCCAAATAAAGAGCTTCCAAGACAAAAGAAGTCTAAAAGAATATGCTGCACCGAGCCAGCTCTACAAGAAATACTAAAAGGACTGCTTTAAGGAAAGGAAGGAAAAGAGACAGACAGAGAGGAACACAGGTACAAAAATGGCAATGAATAAGTACCTATCAATAATAACCTTAAACGTAAATGGATTAAATGCTCCAATCAAAAGACACAGAATAGCTGAATGGATAAGAAAGCATGACCCACACCTATGCTGCCTACAAGAGACCCACCTCAGGACAAAAGACCATCACAGACTAAAAGTGAAAGGCTGGAAACAAATTTTCCAAGCAAATGGACAAGAAAAAAAAGCTGGGGTAGCAATTCTCATATCAGACAAAATAGACTTCAAAAAGAGGGCCATAAAGAGAGACCCAGCGAAGAAAAAACAGGGGCGATTAAAAAAAAAAAGTCACTTCATAATACTCAAGGGAAGAATCCACCAAGAAGACATTAACATCATAAATATATATGCACCCAACATAGGAGCACCCAAATATATTTTAAAAAATCTTAGAGGAATTCAAGAAAGATATAGACAGCAACACAATTATAGTAGGGCATTTTAACACCCCACTACCAAAATGGACAGATCTTCCAAACAAAATATCAACAAAGACATTTCGGCATTAAACAACACCCTCGATGAAATGGACTTAACGGATATATACAGAGCCCTTCATCCCAAAGAAGCTAAATACACATTCTTTTCAAATGCACATGGAACATTTGCAAGGATAGACCACATGATAGGACACAAAACAAGCCTCAACAAATTCAGGAAAATTGAAATCATACCAAGCATTTTCTCTGACCACAAGGTACTGAAACTGGAAAACAACCCCAAAGGAAAAAACCCAAAACACCCAGAATCATGGAGACTGACTGGTATGGTATTAAACAACGAATGGGTCAAGAATGAAATTAGGGAAGAAATCAAAAAGTTTCTGGAAACAAATGAAAACCATCTCACAACAACCCAGAACTTATGGGACACAGCCAAGGCAGTCCTGAGAGGGAAGTTTATAGCAATACAGGCCTACCTAAAGAAGATAGAAACATTTTAAACAAACAGCCTTACTCTACGCCTGCAAGAAATCAAGGAACAACAACAAAAACAGCCCAAAGCAAGTAGAAGGAAGGAAATAACCAAGATCAGAGCAGAACTAAATGACATAGAGATTAAAGGCACAATTCTAAGGATCAATGAATCCAGGAGTTGGTTCTTTGAAAAGATAAACAAAATAGACAAACCTTTAAGTAGGCTCATCAAGAAAAGAAGGGAATGGACACAAATAAACACAATCAGAAATGAAAGAGGAGAGATTACATCTAATACAACAGAAATAAAAAGGATTGTAAGAAAATACTATGAAGAACTGTATGCCAAGAAATTTGAAAACCTAGAGGAAATGGACACATTTCTAGAAAAACAATCTCCCAAAACTCAATGAAAAAGAAGTAGAAAACCTGAATAGACCAATAACAGCAAAAGAAATTGAAGCAGTAATAAAAAAAACTCCCATCACACAAAAGCCCCGGACCAGATGATTTCACAGGAGAATTCTACAAAGCATTTAAGGAAGAGCCAACCCCTATTCTTCACAGACTATTCCAAAAAATCCAAAAGGATGGAAAACTCCCAAACTCATTTTATGAAGCCAGCATCATCCTAATCCCAAAACCAGATAGAGATACAACAAAGAAAGAAAACTTCAGGCAAATAACATAGATGCTAAAATCCTCAACAAAATATTGGCAAATCGCATCCAACAATATATCCAAAAGATTATACACCATGACCAAGTGGTATTCATCCAAAGGATACAAGGATGGTTCAACATTCGCAAATCAGTAAATGTAATTCATCACATAAACAGAAGCAAAGACAAAAACCACATGATCATATCAATAGATACTGAAAAAGCTTTTGATAAGGTACAACACCCATTTATGATAAAAACACTCAGCAAAGTGGGAATAGAGGGAGCATTCCTCAATATAATAAAGGCCATATATGAGAGACCTACAGCCAATATCATACTCAATGGGCAAAAACTAAAAGCTTTACCACTAAGATCAGGAACAAGACAAGGTGGTCCACTTTCACCACTTCTATTCAATATAGTATTGGATGTTTTGGCCACAGCGATCAGGCAGGAAAAGGAAATAAAAGGCATCCAAATAGGAAAGGAGGAAACAAAACTGTCACTGTTTGCAGATGACATGATAGTGTACATGGAAAATCCTATAGACTCTACCAAATAACTGCTCAAACTAATTAATGAATTTGGCAAAACAGCAGGATACAAAGTCAATATCCAGAAATCAAAGGCATTTTTGTATACTAACAATGAATCAGCAGAAGCAGAAATCAAGGAAAAAAATCCCATTCGATATAGCAAAAACAAAAATAAAATATCTGGGAATAAACCTAACCAAGGAGGTAACAAACCCTTATACAGAAAACTACACAACACTGAAAAAAGAAATCAGGGAAGACACAAACAAATGGAAACATATACTGTGTTCATGGATTGGAAGAATTAACATCATCAAAATGTCCATACTACCCAAAGCAATATACAGATTCAATGCAATACCTATTAAAGTACCAATGGCATATTTCACAGACATAGAACAAACACTTCAAAAATTTATATGGAACCATAAATGACCCCAAATAGCAGCTGCACTTTTGAGAAAGAATAACAAGGTTGGAGGGATCACAATATCTGATATCAAACTATAGTACAAGACTTGTGTAATGAAAACAGTGTGATACTGGTATAAGAACAGACACATAGATCAATGGAACAGAACAGAGAGCCATGAAATAAATTCATGTCTCTGTGGTCAATTAATATTTGAAGAAGGAGCCAGGAGCATAGAATGGAGTAGAAATAGCCTTTTCAATAAATGGTGTTGAAAGATCTGGACAAATAAATGCAAAAAAAAAAAAAAAAAAGAAATTTGACCACCAACTTATACCATACACCAAAATAAACTCAAGATGGAAAAAAGATTTAAATGTAATGTGTAACACCATCAAAATCCTAAAAGAAAACATAGGCAGGAAATTTGCAGGTAACCCACACATTAATATTTTCACTGACACATCCCCTATGGCAAGGGATATAAAGTAAAGAATTACACTTAAAACGATTTACAGATATTAATCTATTTCAGAATTTCCTGAAGTCTCACTCTTCTATGAAATATTGCTTTTCTTGGGACGACAGCTTTTTTGTGTGTGTATAAGTAAAATATATTATTATATTCCATAACTAAAACAGACAGATCATGGCATACTTGGATGAGCAGGTAAGAATAGGGACTAAAAATGTGATCATGGTCATTTTTCTCCAATTACTCTAATTACACTTAAGTGTGATATGGCACTACATCGGACTAAAAATCTTCGGCACAACTGAAGAAAACTTCGACCAAATACAAAGGGAACCAGTTGCATGGGAAAACATATTTGCAGATGATACCATTATATCAAACCCCCTGACAAGGGTTTGATACCTAAGATATATGAAGGACTCACACAACTCCACTGGAGGAAGACAAGCAATTCAATTAAAATTGGACAAATGACCTGAATAGACAGTTCTCCAAGGACGACATATGGAGGGCCCATAAAGACATGAAAAAATGCTCAACACCTCTAGCCATTAGAGAGATGCAAATTAAAACCACAGCGAAATACCATTTCACACAGGTCAGAATGGCCTTCATTAATAAGTGAATAAACAGCAAGTGCTGGTGAGGTTGTGGAGTCAGGGGAACGTTAATACACTGTTGGTAGGAATGCAGACTGGTGCAGCCCCTGTGGAAGGCAGTACAGAATTTCCTAAAAAATCTAAAGATGGAACTGCTGTTTGACCCAGAGATCCCACTTCTGGGGTTATATGTTAAGAATCCTGAAACACCAATTCAAAAGAACCCATGCCCCCCAATGTTCATAGCAGTGTTATTTACAACAGGAAAGTTCTGGAAACAGTCTAAGTGCCCACCAATAAGTGAGTGCATCAAAGGAACTGTGCTACATTTATACAATGGAATTCTATAAAGCAGAAAGAAAGAATGAGCTCCTACCCTTTGGGACAGCGTGGATGGAACTGAAGAGCATTATGCTAAGTAAAATAAGTAGGGCTGTGAAAGACAAATACCGTATGGTCTTACCAGTAAGTGGAACCTAATCAACAAAACAAACAAATGAGCAATATAGAACCAGAGACTTGAAAATAAACAACAAACTGACAGTGACCGAGAGGAGGGAAGAGGGGGATAACAGGGAAAAGAAGTGGAAGAGGCAAGTTAAGGAACATGAATAGAGGACTCATGGGCATGGACAAAGAAGGGGATTGACTGTGGGAGTTAGAGAGGCAGTGTTGGGATGAGCAATGGGTGAGAAAGGTGGGACAAATGCAACTGAACAACAAAAGAAAAAAAAGCAACAATAAATAAATAAGCAAAAAAGTTTAAAATCCAGCACTAACAAACTCAAGGAACGTCTGAAAATTGTCCTTGAAAATAAAGAAAATGATCCCACACTGAAACTGAAATTCAAGAAAAAAAAATAGGAAGATAAAAAAGGAAGGAAGGCTGTAGAAAGAAAGGGGAAAAGAATGAGAACATGCCTAACACCCAAGATTAGTTTCTAATACCATTCTTCTTTAAAATGAATTAGAGTTCCTTGAATAAATATTTAATTCTAGGACCAGGGCAGGAAATAATATAAGATGATTCTTTTAATGCTAATGTAACAGGGTCCAGCAAAGGGGCCCCCAAATAGGGATTTGTAATGGGTCCAGAACTGGGTGTCCAGAAAATATTAGAAAAAAAAAATATATATAGGATGTTCTTCCCCTTACAAGTTTGAGTTGGGGGATGGGACACATGGAGCAGGACTATTGAAAACTGTTTTCCATAGCAACAGTTTTGCAGATAATCTCTAGAATGGTCATTTAATATATCTATAGCCTTTAACTGGTTTCATAGATATGTTAAACAGCTATACCATGCTTTGAGCCAGGGGGATCCGAGTGGCTTCCACCCATGATGTAACTGGGAGGTAACTCCCCTTGGTTATAGAGCCTGAGTAAGAGCTTGGAGATGACTGGCTCCACAGCACAGGACCACAACTGCCCAGACTTACTATGGCAGCCAGTAAAGCTGGAAAAATATGAGAATGCTAGCAGCTGTGGCCAATTGTGGAAGGAGTTGGAAATGGGGCTGCAGCAGAAGATTGGTGCTGGGATTTAAACCCAGGCACAGCAGCCATGCAGCGTCTACTTGGGATGATGTGGCTTGGGCAGAGAAGACCAGAGACTTCTATTTCTTTTTCTGAGATATGGCACCCTGGACTGGGCAAAGGGGGAAAGAAGGATTGTTTATTTTGGCTATTCTAAAGGACTTTGGGATCTCAATGAAGACGTAAAGTCATTACTCTTAAGTATGTATAACTTTTTAAATAAATAGTCCTTTTCCTTTTCACTAATCTCTGGCATTGAGAGACGTCTTTCCCTGGCAGCAGGCAAGGTGAACCTAGTAAAGGGGTGGGGGACCCCATTGTACAATGGTGGGTTCATTTGGTAATAGTATATCATTCACACACACCCAAAGTCTGTTCTATAACACTAATAATTAAGAAAGGGCTAACTAAGCACACACACATGTGCACATACATGAATAAGTGTATGAGTTATATTAATGGACACACAGAGTCAATTAAGAGACCTCTCAAAGGACCAAAGTTGAGTAACCTGAGCAATAAAATAAATTGTTATTATATAATAACAAATGCAATATGAATATCCCTGAATACTAAAGTAAGCACATATTGAATAAATAACTGGGAAGAGATAGACAAAACACTTGTGTGAAAATATTCAAAATACTTTATGCAGATAATCCATTCTCAAAGACATAGAACAATTCCCTATCGCTTATAAAAATATGGGCTCTGTGAAGTTACTTTTTTTTGAAGCAGCTATAAATAGGTGAAGAAATCTCAGTAAATTTTACAGGGGAGAAACCTGACAAACTGAGTCCTCGCCAGACAATCAAGTTTAATATCAATAGTGAAAAGTCATCATGAGAACATGTAAATGGGAGTAAAGTTATTAGAAATACACATTGCCTCTAGTCTTGCTCTCATGAATACATTACCACAATGTAATGATGAGAAACTGCAAATAGAAATATACATATATATATATATGTGTGTGTGTGTGTGTATTATCTTTTCATTATACTCACTTTATATTATAATATATACTGTTCCATGCAAAATAAACTCCTATCCTTTTATATAATGAATATATATTTTCTTCATGGAAAAGTTGGCAAGTAAGCTTAGTGCCAGTATAAAAAATAATCTATACTCTCATGGAATATATTAATAATTATCATTTAGGTAATTATACATTTTCTATATTTTATGTAATTATAAATAAAGGTTTATATCACAATAAACATATACATTTTAGCATTCTGAAGATGAAATGTGGTTTAAATTAATGTATGAACTATTAATAAACATAATTGTTGATTGCTGCATAATTTTATATATTTTACATTTTTCATGTAAAATTATTTAGATGAAATCTATTTAGCTCTTTTTGGACATTATGATTTTTACTCAAGAATTATAAACAATACTGTAATACATATTTATATGTAGTTGCATGACTTTTAAAATATGTACCTATGGTTTTCTTATATATTTAATACATAAAATATATAAAAGTATATGTTAAATATATAGTATATATATGGTTTTCTTTAATAGACTTCTAAATATATAACGCTGTGTGAAAATGTCTAACATTTTAATGGATCTTTGAATATAGAATTTGTTTTCTTTAGGAATGTAGATATTCCTAAAACAGTTCCCATTAACCTGTCGAGATTTTGGCAGTTTAGTATTAATATTTGGTATTAATATTATTCATATTAAATGTGAATAGTTAAGAACAATAAATGAATAGTTAAGAACAATCAAATGTTTTAACCAATAACTTCATTACTTAATTTGTGTTTATTTTTGCCATATTGGTAACAAATAATTTAAATGATGTACATCATTATGTCATCATAATTCAATTAAAATACACATAAAGTAATTAGAGTAATTGTAGAAAAATGAACATGATCACATTTTTAGTCCCTATTCTTACCTGCTCATCCAAGTATGCCATGATCTGTCTGTTTTAGTTATGGAATATAATAATATATTTTACTTATACACACACAAAAAAACTGTCTTCCCAAGAAAAGCAATATTTCATAGAAGAGTGAGACTTCAGGAAATTCTGAAATAGATTAATATCTGTAGATTGTTTTAAGTGTAATTAAGGATTTGAGGAATTTCAACATTTCATGGCAAAGTGTTGTTTTCCCCATAGGCACTATGACAAATGTGTTCATTTGGGCAAGAGGATGATTTGCATGAGGTGATATGGAGGAAGCCAACACTCCATGGCAACTAGACATAGTAGATGACAAATTACTTTCCTCACTACTCTCCTCATGGTCCCTTACCTCCAGGCTCATGAACAAATGGATTTGGCTGCTTCAGCTCTAATAAGAACTGAGCAGTAGCCAGAGTCTGCACTCATAACTGAATTAAATTGTTTTCTCTAGATTTACTAGTGGAATAAGTAAAAAAGACTGCTTCCAGAAGGCTAGTATAAAGAGCACATATTTAACTAGAAGAGGCTCCATTTTATTTATCTTTTAATCCCCATCTTTCTTTACATTAGTTTGGTAGCTTAATTTAATACTGGACAATGATGGCATTTTGATTCTGATGCATATTTACTGACTCACTAAATCATTAACCTCATGCTTTTTACCAAACTGTAGTTTGTGTGGTAGATGCATTGAAAGGCCAAAACTCAAAACATCAGAGTTTGGAACAAAGAAAAGTTTATTGATTAAGAAGGCACCAGTGGAGAAGAGGGGAGACTTAGCAATGCCTCAAATCCATCTTGCTGGTGGGACTGGGTTGAGGGTTTCGAAAGGGTTAGAGTGAACATGTATGTGTAAGCAGTGGTAAGGTACCCTGGATCCTGCTGGACAAGGGCACTTTGCTTCTAAAAAGGTTCTAGTGTTCAAGGTCCAGGTATGTCCTGATCCTTTGGTTTCATGTGTACATGTATGTGTGTGGTATGTATGTGTGGAAGAGGAAGACAGACAGACAGACAGACTGACTTTGGTTCCAGTTGCACCTGGAGGTCAGAGGTCTCTCCTCTACACATTCTTGGGCTACATGGCTTGTTGTCTTGGTCTGCCTCTGAAAAACAACTCAGTATCTTTTTAAACAGAATGGGAACTCTTTGAGCTGGTTATGCACTTACAGTATTTGCCACCTTCTTCTCTAGGCCTCAGTTATATTGAGTACAAAATAAGAAGCAATGGCTTTTTATAAAGGCCTCCTCAGAAGAAACACTTCATTCTCCCTAATCTCCATTGCAAATATAACACTCCAGTACACTAATGCTTCTAATCACCACCTTGCAAGGCACAAAGAAGCTATGGTCTGGCATGGAGAAATTTCCATGGGAATCTGACCTTTGTTTCCAACCACCGTTCTTCAGTTTTGAACTCTGTAGTACACATTGTTGGTGCTTTGTCCAGAGCCAGACAAAGCCTACTATCTAGGTTTGCATGGCCCTTGAGTACTGTAAATGCTGTCTGCTAATAGCTAATAGATGCATCCATCTTTTAAGATTGCTCTCAGCCAACACAAGTCAATTTATCCTAAAATTCCTGGGAAGTAATATCCTCATCCTGGGTACAGGCTTAAGCTAATGACAGACTCAAGAAGTGCATAATATTCTGGCCCTCAGTTTGAAGTTGATAGTCTTCTACTTCTTGTGATGCTTCAGTTTCCTGTGGTATCAGACGGAGCCTAGATGTCAGCTGAACCCACTTCTTGGCTATCTTCTTCCTTTGTTGTTGTGATTATTTTACTGTTTACAGGCTTCCCAAAGAGCACTTCTTCACAAATCATTTACGAAAGAGCCTTGTGTCATCTTATGCTTCTAGAAATGAAATACATATCTCATCCAATGGTGTGAGCTTTAACTTAAGCCTATCCATCCTTTTGAGCTAACTTGTCTGTTTTGTGTGGCAACAACATATAAGGAGATATATCAGGGCAGTGATGTGAAATTTAACACCAAATTAAATCACAATAACTACCAGACCAACGAAATATACTTCACCATTTCCTAATCCTCGGTTTTGCTTTGATGTAACAATGCCTTCCCTATAGAACAGGTGAGACAATATGGAGACATAGACATTTGAAGTAATTTATTAGAACCATAGAATGTTAGTGGGTATGGGTGTTTATATGTGGGGTGTGTGTGTGTGAGAGAGAGAGAGTGAGAGAGAGAGAGAGAGAGAGAGAGAGAGGAGAGAGAAGTTCCAATGCAGAGATTCTCAAACTTCAGGACACATCAGGAGCACCTTGAGAACTCGTTACAGCAGATTGCTGCCTCCCCCACCCGAAGTTTCTGAACTGGGATGGGCCTGAGAATTCAAATTTAAATACGTTTGTAGAATATGCTGACATTGTTGGTCCAAAACCACACTTTGAACATTACTTATCTATAGGACTGATGTTTAATAAAACATTGAGATAATGAAATGTTCTATAATCTGCTTTGTACAATATAGTAGTCACTAGCCACTATAACACCTAAGAAGTAAGTTCCCTAGTTGGTAGACTCTTTTTTTGAAATTCATTTTCATTTCTAATCCCAGACAATGTCTTTTTAATGCTATTTCTTTTCCTTACATGGAACCCCAACTAAACATCTTCCTCAAAGACACACATGGTTACTTCACACTGTTGTTACTGTGAATTGTATTTGCCTTTACCTTTGTTAAAAATATGATAACACATTTTAGGTATTTTGGAGCAGCACTTGTTATGCCAGACTTTTTGCTATGTAACAAACAGATTTCCTACTGGTTCTTGCTTGTCTCACTTTTAGATTATTTAGTATAAAACCATAAATTAACTGTTATCATCCTATTTCGATTTTATGAAAATTTTTGTCTACCTTTCCTTTTCAAAGATCTGAATTTATTCACTTACTTTACATATCCATTCATAAATATTATTTACTTTCTTTTTGCAGCATATAGATTTCTCTTGTGATCAGTATTTTCCAAAACTTTTTCTACCTCTTACTTGTTTTTCTAAATTACACATGATGCTGCTAAAAATAAAAAATAAAAAACCCTGAGCTTTCAGTTTTTTACTTCCCTTCCCACCGACTGTACTTCCCACCCAATATAACATACCTTGCTTGATGCTTATGTCAGAAAAAGCGATTGACTCACTTTTCCTCATTTATTCCAGGAATATTTATGGATCGTGAAATATGAGTAAGAGGGCTGTTTAAAATGTTCTTGGTCATTGCACCCATGGAGTCATTGCTCTAATGCAGTCACACACTGCATAGACTTTTCAGCTCACACTGGTCCACCTGTACAACAGTGGTTCCATAAGATTATAATGGATTTTATTTCCTGTAAGAAATAGGAGATGTTGTTCAGGACGATTTTTTTCTTTGATGGAGACAATATCTGTGGGGCTTGACAGTGCATCCCTTTTCACTCACTCACAGCACCTCAATTCCAAGTGCACAGATTACATCCCAATCAGTCAACCACAGACCTGTTTCAGCACAGAAGAACCAGTCCCCCAGTACCACAATTCAAAGGCTGCTATAGTCCTCCCAGATCTAGCATAGTATTCTTTAGAGTACATTGCTGTAAATTTCTGGTTGAGAACATAAGATCCTGTAAAAGATCCACAGAAGCTCCCTTAACAAGTATTAAGTGTCAGTAACACCTTAGTAAATTTTTTTTATGTGGTAGTCTGGAGGTCATCTCTCCTCGTACTTTGGAATTATTTTTAGGTTATAATTATGTAAAGCATAGGTTACTTTTATTTCTTCAATCAAATGTGTGAGGGAGCACTTAGTGCCACATAGGGTCAATGGAACTACAAACAAGTCCTAAATTCTACACACACTCTCTTTTAAGAGTGCCACAAAGTTCTTTGACCACTGCTCCAATATGCAATATGTAAAATCACATTGCTAGGACACTCGCCTATGTTCCTTTATCTCTCCATTTTGATTTCTTATTCCTATTGATCCTTGGGCCACCTTTCATTCCCTCCTAACAATCCCTATAATCCTTATCTACACCTGTGCGAAATCAATCCAGTTTACATCCCTAGTTATGGAGCAGCATTGACAGCTGCAACGTTCTATTTCTATGTTGGAAGGAAGGAAGCAGACGCGAGAGCTGAGGGCAGTGATTACAAAGTCTTCAGTAGTGTACAGAAAAGTCCTAGGCCTTCACCTTCACTCACTACTCATGCGCTGACTCACCCAGAGCAACTCCTAGTCCCACAAGCTCCATTCATACTAAGTGCCCCTATAGAAGGTACCATTTTTATCTTTCACACCATACTTTTACTGTAACTTTTTATGTCTAAAATGTTTAGATCCACAAATACCATGTGTTATAAGTGCTTACAGTATGTAGTGAGTAACATGCTCTACAGTTTGTAGCCTAGGAGCAATAGGCTATACTATAAATACGTTTGTATAAGTGCACTCTATGATATTTGCACCATGCCAAAATCATCTAATGACAAACTCTCAGAAATGACCCTCATTGTTAAGCAATGTATAAGTGTACAGTCTATGATGTTCACAAAATGAGAAAATCACCTAATGATGAATTTCTCAAAACTTATTTCATCATTAAGTGGCTCATAGCTGTGGTTAGTAGACAAAACATTTATTTTATAATCACACACATTTACAAGTTACACGTGGTATGTAAGATTTGACAGGGAGCGCTAAATTCCATGCGAGTATACAATCACTTCCAACAAACTCTCAGTCCATATCAGAACATTCTCTGCCAGTATGAATATGGGAATGGAAGAAGCGCAATGAAATCAGTTTCTGAAGCAAAGGAAACACAGGAAGCCAATGTGGACGGAGGAAATAAACCATTTAGATAAGAAGGAAGTGATACCAAATAATTTTAAAGAAACAATGGTAGGTTAACTGCAAAATTCTATTTATACTAATTATAACTCAGGACAGTTGAAGAGTTTTAAATGTGTGGAGACAGAGGTTTGATTTACAAATGACACAGGAAATAATGATGGCTTGAACTAAAGTGATAACAACAATAAAAAGATGAGAGATTTGGAAGTGTTCTAAAATGTACACTCAGAGGGGGATGGTAAGGAATTCTGGGTATGAGAAAGAGGGAGTCATGCAGTGCAGCTTTCAGTTGCAAAAGGAATAAGTGATGTTATTAAATAAGAAGGTAAAAAAATATTGACTGAAATCGGTGGTGTGAAAAAGATTATGAGATAGGCACTGGATATAATGCACCTTAGTTGTTTTTGAGTTACATAAGTAGGATTGTTGAATGACAAAGAGACCTATGAGGTGGAAACATAGAGGGGAAATTGGGAGTGAATGTATGTTTTATGTTTGTGTAAATGGTATTCCAGTCCTGGTATTCATAATGTATATATAGTTACTGAAGGCATAAGCATGTATAAAATAACTTTGGGAGGCTGTCACAGGAGAAAAGAAGGTCTGGGGTTGTCAGTGAAGAGTGTCACATTTGAGTACAGATGGAAAAGCCAGCCAAGGAGTCAAAGAGGCAACATGCATGTGTTTTTTTTTTTAAGAACTTTAAATTTTACTTATCAATTACAGTTTACATGCCATATTATTTTGTATTAATTTCAGAGGGATAGAGAGCACAGTGGTTAAACAATCATATACTTTACAAAGTGTTTCCCCTGATATTGGCAGTACCCACCTGGCACCATACAGAGTCGTTACAATATTACAGACTGTATTCCCTATTTTTAACCCTCAATTTGTACATCTAAATCCCTTCACCATCTTTTACCCAGACCCCAACTTCCCACCCTTCTGGCAAGCATCAGTACATACTACGTGTCTGACTCTGCTTCAGTTTTGTTATGTTAATTGGCTTAATTTGTTTTAGATTCCACATATAAGTGGAATGTGGCATTTACCATAACCAAGAAATGGAAGTAACCCAAGTGCTCATCAATAGTTAAGTAGACAAAAAGTTACAGTACATATATAATCATGGAATATTACTTGGTCATGAAAAGAATGACATCTTACCATCTGAGACAGCATGGATGGACCTAGAGGGTATTACGCTAAATAAAATAATTCAGTCAGTGAGTGTATAGCTTAAAACATAGGAGAAAATGGAAGAATGTGTTAATAGAAAACAGGCCAAAAGGGGTTTAAGTAAAGAAAAGGTAAATAGTGCCTGGCCTGCTGGCTCAATTTGTCGAGTGTTATCCCCGACAACAAAAGGTTGTGGGTTTGATTCCCACTCATGGCACATACATAAGTTGCACATTTGGTCTCTCGTCACAGAAGCAACTGATCAATATTTCTTACATTGACATTTCTCTGTTTTTTTTCTTCCTCCCTCTCTAAAATCAATACGCATGTTCTTGAGTGTTGATTTTAAAAAAGGAAAGGAAAGGAATGGTAAATAGTGCTGAAGTTCAATTATTTTAGACTTGAACGTGACCTTGGTATATCAGAACATGGAGATATGTAGTTTGTTAAAGCCTTTCAGCACTCAAAATCAGTCTGCAGTGAGCTTTAAATTAGGTTAAGAGGTGATAAGATGAAAGCCGAAAATATAAGAAAAATGTTTAAAAAGTTAATTTAGGGGGAATATACATAGAACTGTATTTGAAAGTGTTTGTATTTAATCAAATGTTTTTATGCATCTACTGATATAGTCCTATAATTGTTCTTAAGCCTGTTAATATAATGAAGTAAATGATCTGGTAAGTAAAATAGAGACAGACTTAGAAAGCAGAATGACAGCTATGGGAGGGGTAGGTAGGTGGGGGGTGGAAGAGTCAAACAAGGAGAAATAACTCATGGTCATGGACAACGGCATGGTGATTGTGGGAGAGGGCATATAGGGGCAAATGATAATGGAAAAAATGGAGTAAAAGCAAGTCAGTTCATTGATTTCTTATGTTGAAATCCCTGTGTATTCCTGAGATGAATTCTACTTAGTTGAAGTATATACTTCTTTTCAGACATTATTAGATTTGATTTGCTAATATTTTTGAGAATTTTTTCACCTATGTTTATGGAAGATATTGTCTGTATTTTATGGTAATGTTTTTGTATGATTTGTAATTAAGGTAAACTGTCCTCCCAAGGTGAATTAGTAATTATTTTTTCTACTTCTATATGTATTCTGGAAGTGATTATAGAGAATTGTTCTAACTTTTCTTTAATGTCTGGTAGAATTTACAAGTGAATGCATCTATACCTGGTACTTTTTGTTTGTGAAAGGAATGAACTATTAGTTTAATTTCTTTAATAGTTATATCTCTATACAAAATGTTTTTGTAAGATTTCACTTATTTATTTTTAGAAAGAGGGGACAGGCGGGAGAAAGAAAGAAGAATATCAATGTATGATTGCCTCTTGCACATCTTCTACTGGGAACCTGGCCTGCAATCCAAGCATGTGCCTGGAATGGGAATCTCACCGGCAACTCCTCGCTTTGCAGTCTGGCACTCAATCCATGGAACCCCACCAGAAAGAGCTCTCTATACAAATGGTTAATTCCTTCTTTTGTGAGTTTTAATAGACTGTGTCTTTGATGTAATTGGTCCATTTTCTCTAAGTTATCAAATTTGGGGTCATAGAATTTTTCATATTATTCATTCATTTTCCTTTGAATTTTTTTCAATTTTATTTAGTTATTTTTCAAGTACAGTTTTTTGTCTATTTCTCCCATCCCAGCCCCCTCGCCCCGTGCTCCCCACCTCCCTCCCATTTCCACCCCCCTTAGTTCTCGTCCCTGTGTCCTTCCTATTTGTTCCTCCAAATCCCTCCCCTTTTTCCCCCTTAAATTCCCTTCCCTCTCCCCTCTGGTCACTGTCCCCTTGTTCTCTATTTTAGTGTTATATGGAATGTTTAATGATATCACCTCTTCATTTTTCATATTAGTAATTTGAATCTTCTCTCTTATATCATTAGTTATCATGGAGAGAAATTTATAGACTTTATTACTCTTTTAAGTGTATAAAATTGTAGATTTTCTCTATTGGTTTTCTCTATTGGTTTCCCATTCTCAATTTAACTGACTTTGACTCTAATATTTTTATTATTTCCTTTTTTATTCTTTGGAACAAATTCAATTTGCTCTTTTGTTTCTCATTTGGGTGATTAGCGTTTTCTGCTTTTCTAATATATGCATTCCAAGCTATAAATAAATCTCCCATCCTCAGTGCTGCTTTTTCTGCTTCTCACAAATTTTAACAAATTGTATTTTTATTATTTAGTTAAAATAGTTTAATTTCACTTGAGATTTTTTTCTTTGACCCATATGCTGTTTTGAAGTATGTGCTATTTTACTTCCAGCCATTTTGTTTCTATTTCCAGCTATCTTTCTGTTAGTTTTCTTCATTTTACATATATAGTGGTCTGAGGACAGACATTGTACAATTTCTTTACTTTTAAATTTATTGGGGTGTTTTTGATGGCCCCAGAATTAGGTCTCTGTTGGTGAATGTTCCATGTAAGCTTGAGAAGAATGTGCATTCTTCTGTTGTTGGATAAAGTATGCTATAGATGTCAATTATTCAGTTGATTGATTCTGTTTTTGAGTTCAACTGTGTTTTTATGACTCTTTTGCCTGCTAGATATGTCCATTTGTGGACAGAAATAAAATAGATTAATCTATTTCTCTTTGCAGTTGTGTTAGTTTCTGCTTCATGTATTTTGATGTGGTATTAGGCACATACACATTAAGGATTGTAATGTCCTCTTGGAGGATAAACTCCGGTATCATTATACCAGGTCTGCCTAGAAGGTATTCAGACATAATAAATATAAAAAATAGACAATATAAAAAATAGAGACATTTATTGAAGAAAAAAGAAACATTGTATATAGGACAATGACATCTCAGTCCCCTTGAAAGTAAGCACCTTGGGATCTCACAGTTTTCCCATCTGCCATCAGCTGCCCTGTCATATTTTCCTAAATCTCATTGATGGTCTGAAATCTCTCTCCTTTCAAAAGTGATTTTAGTTTTGAGAAAGTCCATAAGTCACAGGGCCCCAAATATGGGCTCTAAGGTGGGCTGAGTCACCTAGATGATTTGATGTTTTGCCAAAAATCTCTGCATGAGGCATGATGCATTAGTGAGCATATTGTCACAATGAAGGATCCAATCACCAGTTGCCCCAAGCTGTGGCCATCTCAATCATCTGAATAGTTTCCATGGAAGAATGTCGAAGCTTAACACAAAATTTAGTACAGATTCATTTCTTTGCTTGTTCAGTCCTTTTGAACATGATGGCCACACAGTACACATCATCACTCAATAGCATCTTATACCCCCATTGACTACTACAATGAAGTTTTCATTGTTCACACATGCATTCCAGTCCACTCTCCTTGGCTGCCCAGTTACATTGATGCTGGGCAAACTGTTCTCATTATATTAAAAATGGCTGGACTTTGTCCAGACAGACTTCATCACATTATAACCACTCTTTATCTTAACATATTTAACTCTGAATTCTGTTCTATTTAAAATTAATATATTACTCTACTTTTTAAATTAGTATAAGCATTATATAACTTTAGTCATACATTTACTTTCACATGTATCTTTGTATTTAAATTGGATTTCTATTAGACAGTGTATATGGAGGTCTTGGTCTATTGATCTATTCTAACTATATATTTCAATTAGTGCATTAAGATTATTGATATTTAAAGGAATTATTGGTATATTGAATTAGTATCTACTGTATTTATTTTTGTTTTCTATTTCTTGCTTTTTTTCCTGGTTGTGTCTACTACTCTTTTTCTGCCCTTTGTGGTTTTAACTGATATTTTTATATGATTTGATATTTCTTTCCTTTCTTAGAGTATTGATTGCACTTTCATTTAAAAATCCTTGAGTGTTTGTCCTAGAGATTGAAATACATGTTTTCCAATTTAAATATATTTTCAAATAACACATACTGCTATTTAGTAATAAGGTAGCACAACTATCTAATAATAATAAAATAATTAGAATCTTTTTTCCTGTGTCTTATCTTTACAGTGACTTATTTCCATAATAAATATGCATATATAAGTACACATATATGGACATACAAGCATGCATACATAAATATATAGTTATTATTATACAAATGTTGTTAGATAAGTTAAGAATTTTTTTTTTATTTTAACTTTCAATATGTGGGTAGATCCCAAAACCCCAAATTGTCTTCTGAAAGTTGGGCCCCTTGTAGTACAGGCTTCTCCCACTAGGTGAGTGTTCTAGGAACAAATCTGTAGCAGTGTACCTGCTGATGTTGCTGTGAGAGGCTAAAGTTGGTTTAAGGGAAATTTTTTGAAGTCTTTTTCAATACATCTGCCCATTGCATGATGGGTGAATTACAAGCACATCTGCTCATAGTGTGCTGATTGTTCAACAGGTTTTGACCAAAATTGGCATGGCCCAGTGCCCCATCTTCCCTATTCACCTGATCTTTCCCCAGGCAACTTTTTTGTTTATTTCTCCATGTGAAAATAGTCCTCAAAGGGAAACGTTTTGCCAATGTGGAAGAGCCAAAAAAACCAAAAACCAAAAAACAACAACAAAAAAAACAGCAGAAGCACTAAAAGGAATCAAAATCTACAAATTCAAAAATTGTTTCAAGCAGTAGAAAAAGTGTCTCAATAGGTGTACTGTATCAAAAGGACAATATTTTGAAGGTGACTGAAGTTTAAACATAAGAATAAGTACCCAGTTTTTTATAAATAAATTCCACTTAAGAGGTTCCCCCTTTTTTACCTTCTTCAATGTTCTTTTTATTTTATTTAAATCTGAGTTCTGATGACTATCATTTTTCCTTATTTAACATACCTTGTATGTCATATCTATTGGCAGCAAATTTCCTCAATTATTTTTATGTGAGAAAGAATTTATTTGTCTTTTACTTTTGAAGGATAATTATGCAAAATATAAATTTTGGTTGGTGGTTATTTTTTCTCAATTCTATAAACATTTTGTTCTACTCTCTTCTTGCTCACATACTTTCTGAGGAGAAGTCAGATGAAAATCTTATCTTTGGTTCTCCATAAGTAAAGTGTTTTTTTTCCTCTAGTTTTCTTCAGGATCCCTTTTGAATCTTTGGTTTTCAAATGATGTACCAAGGTACAGGTTTTTGTTTTGTTTTGTTTTGTTTTCCTCATTTAACTTGCTCGATGTTCTATGAGATGCCTAGATTGTGTTTTGATGTCTGAAACTAATTTGTGTGAAATCTCAGCATTATCATTTTGCATATTTCTTATTTTCTTTTTCTCTCTTCTTCTTCTGGTAATGCTAGTTCCGTGACACATATATTACACCATTTATACTAGTCCCATGGTTTGTGGATATTTTGTTCTACATTTTTTCTTCTTGTTTTCTCTTCGACTTTCCACTTTAGAAGTTCCTGTTTACATATTCTTAAGCATGAAGAGTCTTCCCTGAAGCATGGTGAGCCTAATAATGTGCCCCTCAAAGTCACTCTTTATTTATATTGCAATGTATTTGATATCTAGCATTTCTATTTGGTTCATTCTTAGAATTTCCATCTTTATGTTTACATCAATTACTTGTTCTTATATATTGTCTAGTTCACCCATTATATCCCTTACCATATTATAGATTTGGATTTTCTTTTAACTACTGGTCTAATAGTTTCAATTTTTCTGATTTTTCTGAGTCTGATTCTAATACTTGATCTGTCTCATCAAGCTGTGCTTTTTAGTATGCCTTGTAGTTTTTGTAGTTGTTGTAGAAAATCAAGTTTGATGTACTGGGTGAAAGGTAATCTGTTATTCAGGCCCTTAGTGGTGTGGTAGTAAGTTAGGTAGCAACAAGGGGATGGGAAGCACTCATCCTATATCCTATAATTAGGTCTCAGGTATTTTTTCTTTCTTTTTTTTTTTTCTTGAACCAATGACCCTGAGCAAGGAAGTTCACAAATGTTTCTCAAATTTTCTCTTTTTTATAGGTTGGGTAAGATGGCTACAGTTGGACTGGAATTTGGTATTTCTCTTCCCTCAGATTGTTTGTGCTCTGAGATAACCACCATAGGTAAGGACCTAGTTAAATAATTTCTCTTAAAAGTAAGCCGTGTTGTGAAGAACGGAATGCTCTGGCATATTTCAAAATGGTTACTTTTCTCTGCCCCTTTCCAGAATGCGAGAGGATTTTTCTCAGACATTCACTTGTGCAGAATCCCCTAACCTCCTGGCTGTGGACTGGTACAGATCCGGGCCTATTAGGAACTAGGCCATACAGCAGGAGGTGACTTTTAATGTAATGTACTTGAATCATGGCGAAACCATCCCCCACCCCAGCTCATGGAAAAGTCGTCTATCAAGAAATTTGTCACTGGTGCCAAAAAGGTTGAGAACTGACGTTGTAGAGGGCCTAGAGGTAAAACTTACAAAGATCTGCGAGTCTCTTATGACTGGCACATCCCTGGAGCTTTAACTATCAGGCTTGCTCACACTACACTTCTAACGATTTTTCAACTATAGTTTGCAGGGGCTTCTGCTCAAGCATTTCTGGTCTGGCAAGTTGTGATTCTCCACAAATGCTGGTGTGCACCTCCAAGTTTGGGAATGGAAGTTTGCCCTATGACCTTGCTTTCTTATGGTTTTAAGCAAAATTGATGATTTTCCAGTTTGTTATTTTTCAAAGTTGTTCTTAGACAGAGTGAGAATTTCCAGGTTTCTTACATACTCGATCAGAGACTGGAAGGCAGCAGTTTTAATTTTGTATCTATTTCGTCTGTGAAGTTAGTTATTAACATGTTCGAAGGACATATGGAGTAGGAGATTTAAGGAACATGGGAAAGTACTAAAAATAAAAAGCTAAGAAATGATGGAATATTTTGCAGATAATGTTAATGTTTACTTAAAACAGAAGACTGATTTTGAAGTGATAATAAACTCACAAAGACCTATGAAACATCAAAGTCCAAAGCATGAATAAAAATAGTTAGGTACAATCAGAATGCTAGGAAAGATTAAGGAATTAACAGAGTGGTACAGGAGTTTTTATATTAATTAATATCTGAAATGATGAACCATGTAAACCAAGTCTGAAAAATGGGAGACAGAAGTTAACATATAAAAGATAAACATATATGTCAATAAACCAGAATACTTCATGGGAAAGATAACTATGAGAGGTGGCCTACATATGTTAGTATAGGTAGCTAGATATTAATAAAGAAGGGAGCAAAGGGAATCAGATGTTAAGAAGTCTAATCAACTGAGAAGCTATATCAAATGCTGAGCCTGTTTCACTGGGAAATTACAACACTCATGGGCTTTTCAGGGAACCACTGCATTAGGACCTAATCCCCAAGGCAGGCAAGAAGAATCATTTCCAGTCATTAGCCAGGGTTACCAGAGGAAGATAAAACAGCAGGAGAAATTCCTCTGCTGGGTGCATGCTCAATAGAAGCAAAGTTGGCCCAAGGGGAGGTACTCCTTCTATGAGGTATGCATAGTGGGAACTAAGAAAGTGAGCAGAAGTGGCAGAGCCTAGCCTGAGAAAAGTATTAAATTTGATAAGGAACACAGAATGTCAGAAGATGTAGGAAATGGGTTGGTTAGTGAGAGGATCCAACACCAGATGCAAAATATTGGGACGTTGATTGTTTAATTTGAAAGCGTGCCTGGACCTTCCCAAGCCTGAGATAATATAATCCAAGCTAACAGAGCAATCTTTCTCTATCATCTCTATCTATCTCTATCTCTATCTCTATCTCTATCTCTATCTCTATCTCTATCTCTATCTCTATCTCTATCTCTCTGTCTCTGTCTCCGTCTCTGTCTCTGTCTCTCCTCTCACCCCCTTCTCTCTCCTCCCATCTCAGTAACATGCACTCACCCCATTCGTTCATGCATTTTCTCTACACAGCAGCCATGTGGGCCTATCAGCTGCCTAGTGCCTGCGGCAGACCACGTGGTCCTAAGCACGGCACCAACAGAATGCAGCTGAGAGCACAGACTAAGCTGGATAAGAGGACAGGGACTGAACTGGGCAGAACCAATGGCATAGAATTCTTTGACACCATTGTTCACGAAGACACTGGTCTTCATGAAAACAAAGTGGACCTCTTTCACAGTGGATGGATGTAGTTGAGACATTGGAAACCTGAGCTCAGGCATCCATTTTGACCTCAGTACACCTTACCAGGAAACGTCAACCTCCCATACATGGGTCCCTGGGATGCTGTCCTAGTGACTCCCTGAAAAGGCCTTGTTTCCATGGGCAACACATGGAATGAGACTCGGGAGCTCAGTAACTTTACATTTTGGTTAATTTGAGGTGGATGTCAAAGTCTAGGATGTAATAGAAAGTTATTTGCTGAAATCAAAAGAAGTTCATTGTAAATGATGTCATGCTCTTTAGGATTAAATATTTTGCATGAATTTTCCATGTAGATATTAAAATCAACAAGGATGATAGCAAGAGTTACAGTGGAAAGACAGTCACTGAAGCTGAGAAAAGTGATTGACATCTCTTCCTTCACACACAAATGCATTCAATTACAAGGCCTGTGATTCTACAGAATGAATCTCTTTTCAATTCGACCACTCACTCCCAACATTGTTATCACTACTTGCATTATTTACTTCAACTAATATAATATCTTTCTAATAGATTCCCTGCTTTACAAATGTATTTGTTCTAATACTTTCATGTGGCCCTTTTAAAAGGGCAGAACTAATCTTATTATTTCTTCCCTGAATTTTTTTATGATTTCTCTTTGTACTTAAAATAACTCACAGAATCATTACTTTGTCCTGTAAGTCAATCCTATCTCCTTTATACATCTCATGTTACTCCCTCACTTACTTTCCAGGCTAATTCACATTTTAAAAATTTAGTTCCTGGATATCTTCTAGATGGTGATCTTCAAATGCTGTTCTTACTATCTGTGAAGTTTTACTACTTTTTTTCATTTTGCATTTTGCTCAGTGATTTCAAATTCTATAAGAGACTCTTTGATTCACCCTTTGATTATGTTTTATAATATTTCACATGATTTAAACCACTATATAATTTCAAATCCTATCTGTGTAAATTTTACTGATATAAAAAGTCTCAACACCAACCTTCTAATGCCTTCCTCAATCACTGTCTCACAGATGCAAAACAGTGACAAGATATTCCATCTCGAAGTTCTTCCTGTATTTGAGAGAACATTAATATTAAAAAGATGAGAATATCTCAATTAAATTAGGGAAACAAGGCTCTCTGACAATCTTTTAGAGCTTTTTTGCCACCTATTTCCCATCACCAAAGTTATTTTCTTCTATTTGGTGTAAAAAACATTTTCTTTGTAAAAGAAATTAGAACAAAAATGAATGTTAATTATTTTTTCAATTACATTATATCAAGAACCCTACATAGTTTCATTTAATGAAATAATATTTATGAACAAGTAGTACAAGAGTCCTAGGTTTATTTTAACTCATGAATGTGTGAGAAAATGAATTTCTAATGATATCTCATTGGTGAACAAGTAAACTCATTCAGCTTTGGAGAATTAATGATGTCTATGTAAAGATTAGGTAAATGAATGATCAATTATATCAGCACTCTATAAAGAGAAGTTTCTCATATAGAGTATTCTACAAGAAATACTTCATATAGAGTATTCTGGAAATTCTTCTGGATATAATGAGGCATGGCATTCTTATCCTTCTCAAGCTTGCAAATTGGAGCACAGATGTTATTATAGATGGAGTTATTGCAGTCATCTTAGATCAAGACAAAGGCCACACCCCACTGTAAACTACACATACAGGTGACAAAAGACTAATTGATTGAAGCCTTTGTGAAATGGCCTTATCTTTTTTGTGTATTGCATATCCGGATATCTTTCACATTTACTGAGTTATTAACCATATCTTGTCTTTTTTCCTGTTTTTCCCTTCAATTTTTGCATTTAAAAATTGAATGCAAAATTTTATATTATCTAGTCCATAAACAAAATGCAGAATTTCTAAACTACTTTTTTTGGTCTTATTCATCTGGGTGTCTTATTTATGATAAAATTTCTATGGTAAAGATGGAAGATAGAGATCATCCATGATTTAAGTACCAGACAACCAAATGCAAGTTAACATTGCAGTGAATTCCTTAGGAAATACTCATAGCTTTGAGATTCAAGTTTAAAACTTACATATATTTTGTTGTGGCATTTGTATGAATACATTGGTATTGGAGGGATATCAGTGGCAGTTATGTTTGAATGGGATGTTGGGGTGGGGAGAGATATACATGCTCCATTTGAAAAGTATTTTCTGCCACTTGATGTTTGGTTCATTTAGCTGCTCAAAATTAGAGCACACAGTTGCATGTAACTGTTTCCGGTTTAACTATCTGATGAAGTATTTTTATATCTCTATTTATTTCACATTCATACTTTTAGATATATGACTGAGTACATGAATTAATATCTTCCCTAAATATTTAATTCAATAAAGTATAAATTAAAAATATTCAGTGTAATGTTTCATAAATACCTTGCATTCTTTAGTAATTCAGTCATTCTTAGCAAAAAATTATACAATTCAACAATAATATTTAAATGTCATTTTATTGATGCTTTACTTTAAATGATGATATATGTTTATTTCACTAGTAAAATGAGACACTGAAAATCATAAATAATAAATAATCGATTGAATTTGTTAATAGTTGTATATATTTATCAACCAATGGGTTTAGATTGTTTTCCTAGGAAATCTAGAAACATTAGAAAAAAATTAGTTCCATATTAAAAATATACAATCCACTAAAGGGAATTTGACTCTCTTTTAGGTTCAAAACAACAGTACAAATAATATAAGAAAACAGAGTATTTTGGACACTTATTTTCTCATTTTGTGTCATAAATAAGTGGTTATTGTCGTAGCAAACTGAGTTTTTTTAAATCACTATAGGCTTAATTTGTGCCCATTTGTGTTACCTTCCAACTGAGCTGATCAGCTGTGATAATGCTTTGCTTTTGAGAATTGCTTTTGTAAGTAGCGTTGCTACATGGGCTCAGCAGCTAACAAACTAAGAGGCATAGGTTATAATTTTAAGAAATTTAAATTGATTTGTTAGGCAGAAAAATCATATGGCAACATATAAAGACATATGAACTTCAAAGACAGATATAAATGATATTTGTAAACTACAAAGTCAAAGCTAGCCACAGATAGTCAGAGGACAGATGCACAGAGACACTGATGGCTTAGAGTGTATCTGTAAGCAACAGGGGCTGGAGTCCAAAATTCTGCTTTAGAATTCCTTGGTTGGTTAATCTTTAGACGAATTCCACTTGATTTCTCAGAGATCTCTACAGGACTAATTTCCAGTTGTCTACAGTAGTAACCTGCTAAGTAGTAATGTACTCTTTTAAAACTCATTTTTATTGTTATTCTACTACAGTTGTCTCCATATTTTCCACTTTGCCCTCCTCTGCCCATCCCACCCACCCCATTCCCACAGCCAGTTCCACACCGTTGTCCAAGTCTGTGAGTCATTCATACATGTTCTTTGTCTAGTCCCTTCCTCTTCTTTCCACCGTTGTCCCTCTCCTCCCTCCCCTGTTCACTTTCAGTCTGCTCCATATTTCCATCTAAGAGAAATAAGCCAGTAGTGATGTATTATTTACTATTTATTTTCTCTTCCCACCATACACTCCTTGATAGTCACTTATCCTTCCTAAAATGACTTTGAATAAAAACCACCTGCATTCAATTTTTTTATCTCACGATCTGCTTTTGAGAAGTGTGTATTGTAGATATGACTGCCTGAGGGGGGACTAGTAAAAATATTGGTAGAGAAATATGTTTAAAGAAAATAATACTAAAATAAAAACAAAGACACTGAAATAGAGAACAGGGGGACAGTAACCATTGGGAAGAGGGGAGGGAATTTCAGGGGAAAAAGAGGAGGGATTTAGAGGAACAAGCATAAAGGACACATGGACAACAACTAACGGGGTGGAAATGGGAGGGAGGTGGGGAGCATGGGGCGGGGTGGGCTGGGATGGGAATAATAGACAGAAAACTGTACTTGAAAAATAATTAAATAAAAAAATCATACAACAGCAACAACAAAAAAGAAAATAATGCTAATGAGCTTTAAATAAATAAAGGACTTTGAAAAAAGAGAAGGAAACTTTTTTATACAATGTTGAAAACAGTAGTATAAAATTGTTTAAATATTAATATCTGCCCCATTTGATTTTTTCTGTCTGTATAATTATTGTAGGTGCCTCTTAATACTTGTTTTATATTTGAGGCAGAGAAGTACATGTAGAAGATTCAATTAGTGATTCCATTATAGATATGGCTTCACAGAACAAGCATCCCCAGCCCTGGCTCCAGTAATCAGAGATCGCAAATGCAATTATCCACTCCTTACATACACATAATTTCCACTTGCTGCAGCGAAAAGAAGAAATAGTAATTTGGAGATTCAAAGTACTTCTTTTAATCCTCAAATGTTCTCTTTTAATTCAATACACTTAGTCCCCACTACAAACCTGTGTAATGAAAGTTGACCAAGAATTTATCTTATATATATATGTATATATATACATATGTATGCATATATATACATACATACACATATATACATGCATATATATTCTCTCTTTTTCATATATATGCTAATATATATTATGAAATTATTTGTTTTGTTATTTAGTTTGTGTTTTTTGAAATCTATCAAAGTTTTAAATACATTCCATATTTTCTTCTATTTTGATATTTTTTTAAAATTTATGTCTGCACACTTACCCACATGATAATTAATGTTCCACTGATTGTATGAAGTGAGAAGCAATTTTATGGTTCCATGTGGATAACTATTATAGCATCTTTTATTCAATAATTTATTAATTACCTCTTTCTATCTTTCACTTAACCAGCATCTTTCAAACACTGCTGTTCTGCCAGGCAACCTGGTAGGAAACGTTCAGAGCAGTGTAGAGAATGTGGTCCATGCTCCCCAAGAGTGCTAGGGGAATGAGAGAACAGAGTTGTAATAAATAGCTCAGTCTTTAGACTGGACTTAGAGGAGAAACTAAGTTAAAGCCTCAGCTGTTTTGTTGCTGCTTTTATTTTATAAAATTGATCATTTAACTGGCTTTTCAAAAATTCCCCTAGATGTGTTGAATGTTCTACTTAAAGGAGATCACACACTCATTCAGCCTGGAGCATTCATGGATTTTAGCAGCTCTGATGGTACAGAGAGGAGCATAATGATGTTAGAATTGGGTGATGCCCTTTCCTTCTTCCCCTTAAAAGTATCCTTGGGAAGACATTGCCCTGATCTTAAAGAGATCTCAAAGAAGCTTGATAGGCAGGAAAGGCAAAAAGAGCTGAGCATATGGATTTACTAAAAGAATTTAATTTTTCCTCCCACAGTGAAGAAAATAACCTAGGGATAAGCTCCCTGTTACTAGCTCCATATCTTACGATTGTTTCCAATGTCAAATTGTGATGAAAAACATTATGCTTAAATTCTCAAATATTTAATCTTTTGTATCATCAAACAATGCTTTATTTTTAAATTTCAAGTTCTGTTAAGATCAAGTCCTGGTAGAATTAAAAGAACATCATGTAGTTATTAATAAGTTCATAAGAACAAGTATGAAAAAAAACAAGTACTTTTGTTTTACACGTGGGACCAATATCAAACATTTTTTCAAGTACATTTTTCCTAATTATGTGCTTATAGATCTTTTTTGTAAATTTCTAACTTTTTACGAGTCACCCTGAACTAAACTTCTATGGTATTTTTATTACAAATAAGAAATTGGAAACTGTGGAATTTTTAAAATACACTACCTTTCTTGTGTGAAAGTGATATTCTTTTTTTTACGGTCCGTGGTGCATAACTTCTTGCTTGTTTCTCAATAACAGCATGGTTTGTGCTCAGTTCCCAGTGTTCACATAAGTGCTTAGGATGCTAAATGAAGGTTACCAGTGAGGTTTGTGGCCAGAGAAGCAGCACACCTGACTGAATGAACAGGTGACACTGACTGACAAGCAATAGCTATAAAGTAATATGCTAACTTGTCAAAGTCATCTACCATCCACTCAGGAAAAAAGCCTTTTGTAAAGAAGGCTCTTATATATATAATTTTTTTTTGCAAAAAAGATATTTGAAGTTTCAAACTTAAAACTCATAAAGTAAGTTCCAGATGGTAATGAGGGTTTCAGAAGAAAGCTTCATAAAGCCTCAATAGTATATAATATGAGAATCAGTGCATGCCTGAGAATAAATGTCCCCCTTTTCATAAAATGATTTTTATTATCCCAGTCTTCTACATTCAGTCTATAAGAAAAATCACTTCTTAAAATATTTAATGCCTAAAATATTAGAGTGAAAGTGAATTAATCTGACATTTATGGTCTCGCTGTCATAGTTTAATTCCTTCCTGGTTTTATTGAACTGATTGAATTGTGACTCTCCGGGTATTGAACTTTGATGCTTTCCCATCAATATGTATAGGACTGTAAAAACTGTGGTGAGAATTAGACAGCAGTATTCGGCAGTAATGGGAAAATCTTAATATTTTCAAAAAAAAAGATCGATCCATGCTGAATCATAGGTATTCTATAATGTTTTTAAGTTGATAAAGTGGATCCATACAAATTAAGTCTACATATTGATTTTCAGACTTCACATCTCAAAGGGATATTATAGACATACAATAAGATCCTTATTTCTTAGAGGGAAGAAACATTGTATATTAGGAGTAGAAATAACTTTTGAAATACCAGTATGGTATTACTAGATTTGGAACTAGAAACTTAGATAAAAAGCTATAAAACCCTATTCACTATCCAAAGAAACTTATTCCTGAATTGGTTCCTTTAGCCAAAATACAGGGTCCAGCAGATAGATATAAAGCCTGCTTGAGTGTGGTTAGTAGGGTAACAATATGGGTGTAATAACTTACAGTTTTCTTTTGAACATTTCGCTAAAATGTCATATGGCGATATGCTTAAGTGTGATATTGTTATGTTACAGAATTACATGCTTGCGATTTTGTAATAAAAAAGGGGCATTATTTGTGCCATATACCCCACATATTCTAAGCAAACACAAGCTCTACAGATAACTTCTGTGCTTGAAATAAGATAGTGGGCCCTCTATGACATACTTACTTTTTAAAAATTTATAGTTCTTCTTAGTGTATACAAGGTTGGGGAAGATTTGTAAGGAGAATTTTATACATATTTTAAAGGTATATTCTGGTTGTTTCCTAAAATTATTTCATCAGTAAGGAGAAAACCGTTGTATCTGACGGTGGGATTACCAGAGGGTAAGGGGGTGGGGGACGATGAGATGGGTAAAGGGGATCAAATATCCGACGAGAGGTTCAAAGTAGATTTTGGCGGTGACATGCTGTAGAGCACGCAGATATTAAACTATAATGTTATACAGCTGAAACATATAATAACATTATTAACCAACATTACCTCAATTAAACCATATTCTGAGGCAGATGGCATGCTGAGTTTGGCAATCCTTGCCTTTCTCCCGCCACTGCCTGTCCCACCTCCACGACAGGGACAAAAGGTGTTCTCTCTGCGATCTCGGCCTTACCCGCAGGCACAGGCTATTCCTAACTACCTCGGTTAATGTCCAGACCTGCAGAGAAGGGGAAGTTATTTCCTAAGTTGTTTCAAATTCTATTCCTTAGTTCTTATTTTCTGCTCTAGGACTTATCCCTTTTCTGGATTAATGGCAATTTTGATATACAGTCCATTTACAGAATCCTAAACAAGTTTAAAATATTCCTAATTTATTTTATAATATGTGAAACCAAAATGCCATGCTGCTTTCTTCCACCTGACAACACAGGTTACATGTAGACTTACTTTCATATTTTTCTCTATCAGGAAGGGTGTCCCCTTATTTTCCACATGTTCCATTTATACTCACCCACCAGAATGAAGTTCAACTGCAGGCTCCTTTAATGCTTTATGAAGATTTCCACAAATCTCCTTCAAAGAGAAGTAATCTGGCTTACACCCCAAAATGTGCACATATATTTATTAAATAGTTTATCACTGATTTTTTACTGATCTTGTTTTGAATTATTAATGTAGTGTAGGTTTTGTCACCTAGAGTAGATGATACTTAGGGTGAGGAGCACGTCTCTGTGATTACAGTAAAAAGCACAGATAATGTTATTAAATAAACCTGAAATAAAACTCTGCCTCCGAAGTTATATAGCTAAGAAACTTTAAAATTGCCTTTATGTTTTATACTAAAATATTCAAAATATATAAAACAGGAAAAAGTAACCTAAACAAGTGTTTAAAATATCTTTTTACATTTAACTACAAGCCTAGAAAGCAAAATATATATATTTTTAAAGATTTAATTTATTTATTTTAGAGAAAGGGGAAGGGAGGGAGAAAGAGAGGGAGAGAAACATCAGTGTGTGGTTGCCTCTTGCACCAGGGGAACATGGCCCACAACCCAGACATGTGCCCTGACTGGGAATCAAACCAATGACCCTTTGGTTTGCAGGCAGGCACTCAATCCACTGAGCCACACCAGCCAGGGTGCAAAACATATCTGTAAATGAAAAAAAAATAGTTACCACTGGCAAGTTTGTGGTATTCATTTTTTCAAATAATTTTTGTGATCAAATAAACATCTCTATGAAAATCTTTTTCCCCCAATTAAAAAAAGAGATTCTAGAAAAAGTATTTCCTTACAGCAATACTTACTTACCTGATATAAAAATTGTGTATCAGGTTTAACTAAAAATCTTCGATAAGAACAGTCTGAGGTAAGTAAGAATTAGTGGCAATAGGAATGGGAAGTCAGAGAAATTTATATTTCATTCTCTTTAATTAATGGTTCAGTATTTGTACCATTTCTGATTTGTACTTAAGACAAAAATATAGTAACTTAAAATACTGTGTTTAGATAAGTTCTAGTGTTCTATATCATTAAATTATTTGCCTAAAAAATCATGCATCAATGTATATCCATAGTAGGCTTTGAGAAATACATGTTTGTGAGCCCTGACTGGTGTGGCTCAGTAGATTGAGCACCAGACTCCGAACCACGGGGTCACTGGTTTGATTCCCAGTCAGAACACATGCCTGGGTTGCGGGCCAGGTCCGCAGTAGTGGGCATGCAAGAAGCAACCACATATTGACGTTTCTCTCCATATCTTTCTCCCTTCCTTCCCCTCTCTAAAAATAAATAAATAAATAAAATTATTTTTTATAAGAAATAAATGTTTGAGCATACGTGTACAAAATTATGTACACACCCACACACTACAGAATAATAAGAGAGATTTGACAGGGTTTCCTGTCAAATTTCCACATAAAACTGAAGGTAAGGTATATTCTTGCTTGGAATGAAACCTCAGTAAATGTTTCAAATGAATGACTATAGATTTCTTCCTTAGACACTACGATAGGTCAGCAGCACTACATATACTATCAACCTTATCACTGGTGGCAAGCATTTGTAAGATAGATGACCAGGGTGGTACTATTAATATTTTATTGTATAACTATGTGAGACAGGAAATAATGCAGGCACAATCATTAAGATCTACCTCATAAACCCCACCTCCCCATTAGGTAACTAACCAAGCCAGACTACAAACTGCAGTGACTCAGGGATTTCATATTTATTGCAAGCAGGCTCAAACCATTTATAAAACAAAAACACAATGAAACGCTAATTTCTGAGATTCTACAAAAGGTGGTGCTATCTACACAGGCTTGGTTAATTACATTTTACAATGGAACTGTGTTTATTTTTTTTTCCTGAAAAGCTATGTTTACTTTGCAGCATAATTTAATTGCCCTTTTTTTCAAAATTAATATTACAGGACATTTCACTTAAGAGTCTGCATATGGCTTGAGTGCATATTTTTTAAGATTTTATTTATCTTTAGAGGGGAAGGAAAGGAGAGGGGGAGGGAAGTATCAGTGCATGGTTGCCTCTCATGCGTCCCCTGCTGGGAACTGGCCTGCAGCCCCGGCATGTGCCCTGACGGGGAATAGAACCGTGGTTGTATGATTCACAGGCCCGCGCTCAATCCAGTGAGCTGCACCAGCCAGGGCTTGAGTGTATTTTTTGTAATATAGTCTTTCCTATAAGCCTGTCTTTAATTCCTGCTTGGGTCATCTGACACCTGCCTCAATAACTGAAAGGGCCAAGCCACTTATACGTGGCCATCAGTCCTACAGGTGACAGTGGCACAGAAAATGACAGGGAGCCAACACAGGTGACTATGTTATTTACTTAGCTTTTATTAATGCAGATTCAATTCAAATCCATACTAACTTAATAACAATAATAACCACTCAGAAACAATCAGTAATAATGTCATACAAGAGAATTGGGGAATAACAAACCCAAGTCCCAAGAGTCCAGACCAGGTCAGGCTCTGAGAGTCAGCAGGGCTGGGCAGCCAACACCTTGCAAAGCAGAGTCAGAGGGACAGAAGTGCAGCGGAGCTCTCTCTCTCTCCTGGGGCAGACTGTGCGGGAAGTCTCAGAGTGACTTGCTCTTTGCATACGGATGCATTGTCCATGGGCCTCTGCTTTTATGTTTCTTTGGTGGCAAGGTCATGCTGATTTTGCACAATTTCTCATAAACATGTTTTCTTATTTTGGATAAAGTACACGCTGCTTTCCTCAGTCCCGATAGGCACATGTTGTAGGCATCAGCTTTGATAGGCACAAGTTTACATCAGTTCTGATAGACATATGTTGTTTTGTGCAAACTCTATAGATATGTGTGGTTTATGTCACCCCACTGCACAAGCTCTGAGAAGGTGGTGTCACCCTTCAGATAAATACACGTGTCTGCCACAGCGTACTGTGCATCATCTCCCTTAGTCACTGTTCTACTGCACATCCTAAATACGGCTTCAGACCCTGCTCTCCACAGCGTATCTTTAAGACTCATACTGTAGAGACAGGAACTAACCTGTGAAAAGTTATTTGGTCAATCAACTGACTGAATAATATTTATTTTTAATTCTGATGTGGTTTGTGTTTTTAAATCTTTTTTTTTAAATTGAGGTTCCTTAGGTGATAGTAAGAATAAAGATATGGTACATTTTTAAAATATCAACCCAACTTTCCCCCTAGGCAAAATACTGATGGCCTTCTATCCAACTGTGTCATTGACTCAGAGGATAGTTATCTCAAGCTCTGCTGCAAACTTTTTACTACAGTTGGTCTTTCCTCACATTACTATTCAAAAAAAAAGGGGGGGAAAAACATGCTAAAACATCTCCAATCCCTTCTTTTGAAAGTCAAACTTCTCCTGGACAATACCCATCTTCCCATCATGCACCTATACAAATTTTTTCTAACAAGTTATCTCACTAACACATTATTTTATATATATTATCTGTCAACAATGTATCCAGCCATGTAATATGAAAAATATAGACACTTATTGAATAAGATACAAGATACAAGAAACAGTATACATAGGACAATGATGCCTCAGTCACTTCAAAGTAAACACCATGGGACCGCACACAGTTCTCCCAATCACCGTCAGTTGTTCTATTGTATTTTCCTGAATGTCATTGATGGTCTGAAATCTCTTCCCTTTCTAAGGTGAGTTTAGTTTTGGGAAAAGCCAGAAGTAGCAGGGTGCCAATCTGGGTGATAGGGGAGCTGAGTCACTTAAGTGATTTGACATTTTGCCAAAAAAACTCTGCAGACCACATGATGCACGAGTGGATGTGTTGTCATTATGAAACTGCCAATCACCATTGGCCCATACCTGCAGCCTCTGAGTCATCTGAATAGTTCCCCCGGAGGAATGGTCAAGCCTAACGCAAAATTTGATGCAAAGGCTAATGCAAAATTTGATGCAGATTTGTTGCATCAAATGCAACAGCCACACAGTACACACGCTCATTCAGTGGCATCCACCATCCCCCACTGACTAGCACAGTGAAGTTGTCGTTGTTCACACATGCAAATTCCAGTCCATTCTCCTTGGCCACCAGGTTACATGATGTCTCCCAAACCATTCTCATTATATTAGCAATGGTTGGAGTTTTTGCAGAGAGACCTTGTCTGTATATGTGTATATGTATACATAGGGAGATTAAAATAATAGCCTAAATATTTTAATATCCATTACATAAATATAAATGACATTGTACAATATTTGACAGTATATCATTACACTCTAATTTAAAGAATTATAGAAAATTGTCAGACTTACGTTATGAGATTTCATTGAGAGAAAACATGCATGGCTCTAAATCCTGAACTGCCATAAACACATGGCCTACAGCAACTTTAAAATGGCTCTGCTTGAGGCATAATTTATAGAGAACAAACTTTATCTATTCTATATGTACAGTTTTATATTTTTAAAAATACACATATCTACATAATCTTCACTATAATCAAAATATAATAAATCACCATCTTCCTTAAAGTTCTGTTGATTCCCTTTTCAGTCCATCCTTACTCTAAGTACCCCAGGGACATATATCCACAGGAAAACTTTAAATGAATGTTCATAGCAGTCTTATTGTAAATATCTAAAAGGAGAACTAACATAAATGGTCATCAGCTGGACAAGTGATAAAATTAATGTAGTTTATCTATACAATGGAATACTATTCAGAAATAAAAAGGAATGGATTATGGATGACACAAGACATGTATAAACAGTTTAGTTAACAGGTCACTATATTTAAGATGAGAATCTATAATTATACCCATTTACATTTAACTGTGGATTATTATCTGAATGTTAAAGAGCTTACTTCGATAATTTATACACTAGTTAAAATATATATTTTCAGACACATTGTCAAACATTCTAAATGAATGCAAGAATAAAAATTTGCTATACTGGAACTGAATTTAGTGCACTGAAAATTGACCAGTCTCTGTTTCTGAGACATAATAAATTAGAAAAGCTAATCTGATTTATAGTTGTTAAACCATCTTTGGCATAGTCCAATATTTTATTGTACATAAGAATATTTCTATGTTGTAATTAAAGATATGTAAAACTGTATCGGTCCTATGCTAAGAAAGAAAATGTACTCTGCTTATTGGAAGCTCGAGACTATGACACAGCACACGTATATGAGTATGGAGTCCACTTCTCGCCAAGGGATAAAAATACTGGGGTAGGGTTGAACTTACCTCAGATTATTTAGGGGGTCATTTTCATCAGTCTGTAAGTAGAAGCCTTGCAAAGAATGTGCAATGTTGACCCTTAGGACAGCCTAATCTATGTCCAGCACTGAAACAGCACTGACAGCTCTCCTTCTCACACACGTTCACATATTTTCAAGCAAATAATAGCTTATCAATTGTGTAGAAATGATGCAAATTCACTAAAATTTCCTAAATTCTGCAGAGAAGTATAAAATACAGATACAAGAATATAATCTTAAAACCCCAAATAAACATCGTTCCAGGTGTTATGTATATATTTATAAAAACTAAATGATACTTAAATATATATATATATATAAATATATACATATATATGTATAATTTAACAAGAGTTTCCTTATGGTGATTTGACTAGTATGTATTAAATTTGATTTGAATTTAACAAAAAAATAAATTTCACCAAAGTTAGAGAAATAGATGAACTTCAATGATGCATTTTCTCACTACAAATGATATTTCTTAAGAATTCTTTCAACAGACATTTACACCTCTACTCCTCCTTTATTTAATTATTTCTGTTTATGTAGTTTTATAGTTGTAGAACTATTACAATGGTAGCCTTACATTTGAGCATTAGTGAATCCTTTGCTCAGTTTAGAATAGCTTCTTCCTTTCTATCTACTTTGATTATTTCCTTGGATAATTGGATTTCACCATCATTTTATTTTCAAGGTCAAATAGATTCTATATGTTCTTTATTGCTTGTAGGATATATGATCAATTTTACTCTTACAAAATTACAGCCCAACAAGGAAAAATGAAGAAAACTATGCTTATTTGTATACAAATATACCTAGAACATCCTCTACCATTTGGTAAATACATCTGGTAAATATGCTTGAGTTTTTTACTTCTGGCAGAATTTTTGGCTTTGGGGTTCTGGCAAAACCCAGGAAAATCTGAATGTAATTTGAATATGCAGTTTCTGGAGGAATCAAGGCACACACATGCATGCATGTAGAAGTTTTTAATGTTAAGTACAGTGGGATCTATTGTGGAGAATGTTTTTGTGCAAAAAAATTTTGGCAGAGAAATACTTCTGCATTTCTCTGTTAAAAACTGTAATATGTACCTCACCAGGTGGCTGATTTGGTTGGAACATTGTACACCAAAAGGTTGTGGGTTTGATCGCTGGTTTGGGCACAGTCAGGAGGCCACCAATGGATTTTTCTCTCCCACATCTCTCTCTCTCTCTCTCTGTCTCTCTCCCTTTCTTTGTCTCTAGAATCAATGACCATATACATGGATGAGGATTAAAAAGAAGTATTACATATATATATATACACAAATATATGTGTGTGTGTATATATATATATATATAAACTCCACTGCATCTCATAAACAATGAAACCATATCCAATTAAAATTTAATTTCCACAACATTGTTAACTTAAGGGTTATTTAAATAACTTAGGCATTCATAAATAATGCATATGTAACTAATTAGTAGTTTCTACATTACCTTCTCATCTTTTTTTTCACAGGCATCCTCAGACATTTAGAAAAATTTTAAACGGTAAACTTACTGGGGGAGGGTAGAAAAGATAGCCAATTAATGAGATTTGTTGTAGCTGACACTAAGGATTCTTGAAACATTTTTTTGACAGAATACGAATATTTATTCTCAAGCCAATTATATGTATGGCTTATGAATTACAATAAATCTCCCCTTCCTTCATTTTCCCAGGAGGGTCACCTTTGCACTGAAACAATGGTGAGAATCTGGCAGGTCTATAAACTCTGACTAAATCAAGAAAGTCAGAACTAGGATAGATGGTATATACAAAGTGTCAGTCAATCTATTATTCTGTAACATTTAGCATTATATTATCTGAGCTAAGAAAAGAAACCTGGAAATGGATTTGACGTTGTACTTCTTTTTACATGACTATGCTAATGAGCCTCAGGGCAAGTTAGGTGACTATGAGCTGTATGGAGTAACAGTTGGTAGCTCTTCCTGGGACCAGTAATCTATTCACCAAACTGAGGCTGTAACCATTTTTCAACAGAGACCACTCATGCTCCTGATATATAGTCATTATACTGAAATATGATTAGTTTCGGAGAAAAATCTGGGCTATAGAGGCAATATTTATCTAATGGAGTAACTGAACTTAGAATACCATAAAAATGAACATTTACTCCAACCATGCGATGCCATTGAAAATGCATAAAAATTCATCACCTGTCTCTCATGTCACATCTAAATATGTGGCAAAGAGAGTAAACACAATAGGCATTTAGAAGAGGAAAAAATCACTATGGGCAAAATTCTGGAGAATGTTTTTTTTGAGAAGTGAGACTTCAAGGATACAGATGGTGTGGAAAGAAGGAGAATGTCCTCTAAGTAATGCTGGTCTCTAAATCCTTGCAACAACAAGTCTAAGTTTCTTTCTGACACATTGATTAACTTTATATCTCACCTCCGTCTTCTTTTCTGTCCTGTTCTAAAAATGCAGAAGCCAACCAAGAATGGCAACCAAAAAATAATGTACAAGTATAGGAGGATCTACGTTTTATTGTAATGGTATTCCTTTCATAAAACTGCTTGTGAAACTACAGACTTTAACTATGTTTGCAGTGTGTATCTGCCCACCAGAAGGAAGTGGTCTTTACAAATGATGAGTACTTGCATCCACATATATATGTTCCTAATATAGCAAAGTGGTATAATGATTTATTTATCAATAACTCATAAACTTGGCTATTATGAAATAGTATATCTTCAAGGTCCTATTATCTTATGTTCAGCTGATAAAATTTAGTTTGTGAGGAGATATTACATAACTTGAATCCACCAAAGGCTGGATAGCCAATGAAACTCAACCCATGAGAGCAAGTTTTTTTCTCTGATCATATTCTCCCACGTTCTTTGGCTGTTTGATTAAGGTCAGTACTTTTCCATGTTATAGTTACTACAGATCCCAGAGTCATGGACTCTCTTCATTTCTTGATTTACTCTTGGTTTGTGGTCATTCTTCTCAGTGCTGCCTTGGCCACTGCTGCCAGCTAGGTGCTTTTAGATGCACCTAGATGACCCTTCCACTTTCCTGACCCATCAATTCCTCAGCCTCTTTTTTACCTCCAGAGACACAGGCTTAACCTTCCTCCAACCACTCAACGCCATGATTATGATCTAGATTCTGGCTATATCACTAATTAAAGAGCTTCCAAATCTCAACTGAAGCAAGCCATTCTTTTACTATCATCACCACCCCATTTTTCAGCTGAATAGCTCTAGTACATGGACTTAATATTGAATTTTCTTTCTGTTTTCTCATTTTTTTATAATTACGTGAGAAGGCAATATGGATTCCAACCTTTCATCTTCTCCCCATATATGCCTGCACAGCTTATCAGAGCATGTGGAAAACACCACTTAATACTTCTTTAAATTGCTATAAAATGACTGCTTAACTCATCAGGGTGTACTATGTACTATGTGGTAATTATACAGTTAGCTTTACCCATACTTGACTTTCAGTTAATTTCCTAAAGGGGTGTTTTGAACCTTTTTCTATGTCTTTAAACCTCCAGCACCACCTCACTCACCCTCACTGTTGTTGGGAGACCATATTTTTCTGGTGGGAAAATTGACAAAATGAGATGCAAACACCCATAGTTCCCAGCACCATACACATCCTCCTTGTGACTCTATACTATATTATCTTCCTCTGCTACTCTAGATCAGAACTCATGTCCTAGATAAGATCAAATTTGCATGGTGCACTGACTGCACTTTGTTTTCTTGCTGACCAATATACCTCTTCCTCTCTTGTCCCTTACTAATGAATCCTTTTGAGCATCAAAAATATGCTGTTATTTTTTCCATTTTCAAAGAAAAAAATTTTCTCAACATAACTCTCATTTTCAACATTGGGTTTCTTTTCTTTTCCTTTTCAGTAAAATTACATGAAGTTTGTTCAGGTTGTTTATTTTCTATCTTCCAAGTATATCAAGATTACAAAAAATTTTGTAACCTTCACTGCTACTCATTGTGCAGTTCATCATCATATTTCCATTGGATTATCGAAGCATCCTCCTTAATTTCTTCTTCTTTCTTCTTTTCTTTCCCTACCACCTGACATCTGTTTTCAATACAAAATCCATAATTATCCTGTGTAACAATCTGATCTAAGCCCAACTGTGTCATGTTTCTATTAATTGGAATCCTCTGGTGGCTTCTCAGTTCATGCAGAATAAAAGCCAAAGTCTAGCCCTGGCTGGTGTGGCTCAGTGGATTAAGACTCGACCTGGGAACAACAAATTGGCTGGGTCAATTCCCAGTCAGGGCACATGCCTGGGTTGCTGGCCAGGTCCCCGGTTGGGAGCATGTGAAGGCCAACTGTTTTCCTCTCAAACAACTATGTTTCTCTCCCTCTCTGTGTCCTTCCCTTCTCCTCTCTCTAAAAGTTAAAAAATAAAATAAAATCTTTAAAAATAACCAAATAATAAATAAACAAAAGCCAAAGTCCATATAATGGTATATGAGACTCTAATATTCTGGAATATTACCTTCCATTTTTACCTATTAATGTCTTCTCTTCCAGCTCTGCTTTAGCCTCATTATTCTTTTTAATGTTCCTCAAGAATAGTTGGCTTCCTTCTACTCAGGATTTTACCTGGAAGAATTTTTCCTAAGTTTTTTTTTATAGTTCCTTTAGAAGCTCGTCTTATTTTGATCTTTGTAAAAATCTCAGTTTAACAATGAGGATTCAATGTCACACTGATAAATTTAATAAAAATGAATAAATAAGTAAATAAATACATAATCAATTAAAAATGAGGCTTCAGACTTTGCTCTTTGAAACTGACCTCTCTGATGAATGTGTTAACCAACCTTATTTGGCAACCATTTCTCAATGTATTTGTGTATCAAATCATCATGTTGTTCACCTTAAACTTACACAATGTTATGTATCAATTGTATCTCAATTTTAAAAATAAAGGGATAAATATTGATGTATCCCCCACACACTGACATTCTCTATACTTTCTTTCTATTTTATCTTTTCTTTAAGTCTTACCAGCATCTCTGAGTGTGTGTGTGTGTATACACACACACATAAATGACTTACATATCTTGTTAATTGCCTATTATTCCCCCCAAAATATATGCTTCAGGAAGATAAGAATATATATTCTTCTTTAACACTGTTTCTCTAGGAACCTGTAATAATCCTTCACCAAAAATAGGTACTTAATAGGTATTTGTTGAAAAAACACAAACAGCCCCAAGTTTACAGAAAGCACATGGAGACCAGTGAGTCTGCTGAGGTTGATTTCACTGTTTCACTTTATTTGCAGTAAAGATTGTGACTTGGGCAGAAGCAATGCTGTGTGGAATTTCCTATGACAAATGTATTTGTTATCTATTGCTATATGACACATTATAATAAACTTAGTGGCTCAAAATGACAAAAATTTGGTTCTGGAGATCAAGTATGGCTTAACTACACCATCTGCACTGACAAATTTGCAAAAAAAATTAAATAAATTGATCTTTTGACATTGGTAAAAACCTAAGCTATTAATTCACACTGTAATGTAATACTTCGGGGGAAAAAGTTAAGATTTCATTTATAAGTTACTGAAAGTATGTGTATCTAACATATTATTTCTTTATCAAATAAGAGCTCGAAGTTAAATGCTGCTGAAAAATGTTTCCTCTATGAAAGCCAATGGTCCAGAGAAATAGATTCTCCAGGAAATGTAACTTTTGATGCCTTATTTAATACAAATAACTCAGTGAAACAATGGAAATGTTTTTTTCTTTTAAAAGAAACAGGAAAATAGTGATTTTGTGAGATTCAAAACTTTAGTGCCCACGATTTTTTCTGTTTCTTTATACAATGATATACATTTACAACAAAATGAAAAATTGAAATTTCATGTGAGTATTCATCTATTTTTCACTTAAACTACGTTTCTTAAAAAACAACAGATGATTGCTACCCTTTAAGTTTACTTTCAGCTTTTGTTTAAAGAGTGACTCAAAGAGCCTGGCTGCTGTGGCTTAGTGGGTTGGGCGTCATCCACAAATGCAAAAGTTTGTAGGTTCTTTTCCAGGTAGGGCACCTGCCTGGGTTGCTGTTTCAGTCCCAGGTTCAGTCTGCAGTCAGGGCACACACAAAAGGCAGCCAATTGTTTCTCTCTCACATCTATGTTTCTCACCCTCTCTTCATCCCTCCCTTTCCCTCTCTCTATAATCAATAAGCCTGCCCTCCAGTGAGGATTAAAAAATGACTCAAAGATATAATAAAATTTTCCCCCTTGCTCCAGGAATTGTTTGCAATGACAATAGAGAAATCTGAAAGTAAAGATAATGCAGGGTTATATGGGAGGGATATAATGTAATCAGCAATATAAAATTATCTCCATTAGCTGTCTTTTCTGATTGTTTTACAAAAACTGGTTACTACTGTTAGCAAACCTGAGCTGTTAAGATTTTTTAAACAGTCAAAATGGCCTTCATGAAAATTGGTTAATAATAATATTTGAGACATTTAACAGGCTATTTTCATTTTTAAGGAAGCTGACTTTTTTCACCTGATATCCTTGATTTCATAATTTGAAAAATTGGGAACGTACTGAATTCAAGTAATCTATAAATACCCAAGGGCTCTTACAAATTAGTCAAGAGGTTTTTATTAGCAGATCTTCAATATCCTGTAGGGATTTGCTTTTCTCACAGTCTGTTTTTAGTTGCATGCTTTTCTCTAAAGAAATGATTAAGAAGGTTGTCTTCACCCCTCATCTACTGAGACCTATTCTTTTAAGCCTGAAAATCGTGAAAAAACAAGCAAATTATTTTGCACCCCTGCACCTAGACCCAGACATTTAAACCATCAGTCCAGAAACTTCACCGAAGGGCTGAGCTACACTGCATTATGTTACAGAACCACAATTTGGAATATCTTGATGCTGTTTTGTGCCACAATATAGAACTGTCTTCAGATAGAATAATACAGGATCCTGTAGGACAGAAAAGAAGAGAAGAAAGGACATAATTCAATTATCTTTAACAAGTAATGAGCATTTCTGATAGTGAAGAAAAATATAGAGACATTGAAATAAAACTGGCATTCAAATAGAGAATTATAAATATTTTAAGGACACATTGGCTTATATGGAAATTCAAAAACCTAGAGGCCAGTATAATACTCCAAATACAATAGCATTTTCCTATCTGTTTATCTCTAATATGTTGAAATTATTGGTATTTTTTTCACAAAACCAGAAATATTGAATCCTGTTCATATTCTTTCTTTAAACATTATATTTCCAGCATGTCTATGCTATTATTTAAAGCTGATAGGCATTACCTGTGCATTCATGAAGTTTTCTTGAAAAATCAAAAATATATAATTTTTACAGTGATTTCAAGTTTGAAGTGTACCCTGTGTTTTATATAACTCATCATTATCTAGGGCTTTCCTGTTGCCCAAATTGCATTATGTAATGACATATGTAAACTGGTTTTATTTATCAACATAAAAAAATCATATTGGATGACTCTTTAATCCTGTTTGGTATAGTTCTCTGAACATTGTTTAAATGGCGGTGGGCTAGCAGTAAATGTTTTCATAAACAATAATTCCTCATTATTTTCTAGAATTAGGCGCTACAATAAATATATATTTGCATGAATTTGACAAAATTATGGTTTGGTGAACATTCTACATTCTGGTTTTAAAGTATTTTGACTTCATCTCTTTAATGTGTGATGAATAATCCTATGTAAAATGGCTCGTGTCAGTGGGGGAACAACCAGTGTTACTCCTTTTTCAGGGGAGAGGGCTGCCAAAAGAACTGAAATCAGTCAGGAAAAATCTTAGGGCAAAAATAGGTTCTGCATCTAGCACACATAATAGATGTACCATATGAGTGCTCCAAGAATCATTATTTCTATTGGGAAACAAGTAACTAATTATATTTATCTTCTCATCCCACCTCATAAAAGTCTTTACTTACCCACACTAGATACATTTACATAAAACTGAACAAATACCTGAACTGAAGAGGACAGCAAAATGTTACAATGAAGGATTAGATTAGGTTTTTTAATCTTTATTTTTTTTATTATTGTTCAAGTAAAGTTGTCTCCATTTCCCCCCACTAGTCTCCTCCAACCCAGCCATCCCCACCTCCCACCCTCAATTTTACAGCCTTTGGCTTTGTCCATGTGTCCTTTATACATGTGCCTGACAACCCTTCCACATTTCCCCCTCTCCCATTATTCCCTCCCACCTCCTGTCTGGTAACTGTCAATTTCTTCTTAATCTCAATGTTTCTGGTTATAATTTGCATGCTTGTTTGTTTTGCTGTTTAAAGGTGAGATCATATGGTGTTTATCCATCACCACCTGGCTTATTTCACTTAGCATAATGCTCTCCAGATACATCCATGCTGTAACGAAGGGCAGGAGTTCCTTCTTTCTTTCTGCTACATATATTCCATCGTGTAAATGTATCACAATTTTAATAATTTATATTAATGACTGTTAACTTGATTCCTCTTTTAACCAATTAAACTGCCTTTCTTTAGGAGATAAAAGAGTCTTGTAATTTTAAAACACCTTTAACTTTATGATTTTAAGAGATAAAATCCAGAGCATTTATATGTAGCGGATAATTGTTATGCCATCAGAAGCCGAAAAGAGCTACAAGATATAGATGGTATCATGAGTATTAATGTATTTTTTAAAATTCTGTATGTTTAATGTCTTTATTTTGGACGACTCACTTGACCATAAATATCTCAAAACTTTTGTTAAATGTACCATCGACATATCATATTCCTGTCATAATGGATAGAAAGGAATACCAAAGAAGTCATATATATGGCTGTGTAAAAAGAAAAATGTGGTTGCTTCGGTCACTCACTAAAGTGGTGGTAGATGCGGGAAGTAATTTGCACATTAGGAAGAATGTTTACATATATTAGGCTATGAGTTACTTCATCCGAGTAAATTCTCAGCTTCTCTGTGCCAATAACAACGTGAGATCTGGTGCCATGAAGACAGGGCACACAGTCAGACATGTCCTGAGCTTGCACCAGGGACCTTAAAGGTCAAGCGTGAGAAAGACACACAAGGAGTGCACTCGGTTCTTTCGCGCCCTCTATACACACAAAGGTATCATGCCTGGCATCAGAGCTGGGGTTAAAAATCTTCCCGCAATGGTTCCAATCTAACATCATTTTTCTATACCCTGTGTAGGGTTTTGTGTTTCCTCCAGCACCCAGTTTTTAGTACTTGTTAACAATTCCATGCATGGTTAATAGAAGCGCCTTCATCTACTGAAAAAAGCAAATAGAAACACTTTTTGCATTTCAGTAAAAAATATTGGTTATTTCTACCTTTTTTTGGTCATTAAAGGCAGAGTCTCTACAGGTAACATCTTACAAAAGAAGCACTTTTGTAAGTACGTTAAACCACAGTTAGTATTTGGATCAGATGTAACGATTGATTTGTTCTGAATGTGAGAGTCGCCATTATCCCCCTTCTGCTTCTATTTTCAGTTCGTCAGCTCACAGCCCAGCGTGGGAAGTGCACGCTGCTGCGGCCCGTGCGTCCGTGGGCACCTTTCCATGACCAGTCAGTCAGCCTGCACTTGAGTCTGGAAACGTCAGCAGAGCACTTGCTGTTGGGAGAGGTGACTGGACTTCTTGTTTTCAGCTGTATAAAACTGCAGGTGTAAATACAGAGTTATCTGATAAAAATACCTCAATTTAGTGACTATTAGGAATAAAGTTAAGTTTTGAGAAGAAAAAAATTGAATATTCCTACTTACTATAAAATGTGATGCTTTTCTTCATCTTTTCATCCACCTAAACAAAACGCATGAAAATATGCAAGCCTCTATTAACCTCAACTGTTAGATTCAGTCCTGTTCAGTATCACATTGTTTAGCCTGTTTTCCTAAATGTCTCCACAGCAAACTTCAGACTTCTTATAGTATACACTACATATTGTATCCCTTCCTTTCCCTATACATTCATATATATATATATATATATATATATATATATATATATATATTTATATTTATATTTAGTGGGGAGGCTGTACTGCTGACTCATTTCCTAAAACTGGGACTAGAGAACTTGCCTAATATCTTTTACAGAATAAGTAAATATTTTCAATTTTATATATGTATAATTTTATAATTTGATACTAATATATATAATTTGGCTTTAGGCCATATTCACTTCTATATACCATTTTCCAGTTAAATTATTGCCTCCCGGTTTCCTCAACTTATTGATCTAGTTTATAGTAAATCTACATGTACCCCTGAAATTTTTAGAGTTATTTTTACATTGCTTGAACTGTTCTATAAAATTTATCATATATATCTTTCAAAACTCTGAATTTTTTGAATGCCCAGCTTATTTTCCTAAATACCCTCAAGTCAATGATAACTACTAGACATTTATATTTGAAATATTAGCCTTCCTCATAGAGAAGAAAAGATAAAGGAAAATTTAGACTGAAGTTACTAAAAAATATGTCAAATCTGTCAAATGTATTAGTTTGTTTTAGAGACATATTTTTTCAATGATTGCTACTAAAATAGAGAAAATAGATTATTGGACAAATATTCCACCAACCTAAAAAATCAAAATTTGCATTATTTGTGCCTTGGTCCAAAGACACCGAAGTAGTACATGGTGCATTGTGTGTAAAGCCCTACCAGGACCACACATTGCTCCAGTGCATTCCAGGATTCTACAGAATTTCTGTATTCGTTTTCAAAACATTTCTTATTTCACCAGAGGGAAAATTAAAAAAAGTAAACAGAGAAAAAAATTTAAAATAGTGGCTAGGAATACAGTATTAAATGGAATTTTCTGATGAAACTTGGATGTTCTAAGGACCCAAACATCAGACACATTCTAGCATAGATACCCCTAATAAATATGGAATTTGAAAATAGGCTTTGAATCCAAGTGCAACTTCTCAGTAGCTTTGTGACCTTTACCAAATTTGCCACTTTCTCTGAAAGTTAAGTAACATGTAAGTATATCGGAGCATAATTTTTTCATTAGATTAAACAGTAACGTTAAAAATGCTATGTCCAGTGTCTGTGCATATGAGATCCATTAAGAGGTTTACAGAAACAAATCACTCTCTTTCAAGTACTGCCGTTTTTAGAGTAAAACTTAAAGCTGAAAATGAGATGTTAGAAAAAGATAACTGCATGATATCATTTATATGTAAAATCTGAAAAAACTAAAATTTTATTTTTTATTTTTATTTATTTAATTTTCTAGTGTTGTTCAATTACAGTTGTTGCAGTGTTTGTCCCATTGCTCTCCTCTGCCTCTCCTCTCCCAGCCCATTGCTCGTCACTTCCATCTGGTCAGTTTGTTCTTTATTTTCATGTCTCTGGTTATATTTTGCTTGCTTATTTGTTTTGTTGATTAGGTTCCACTTATAGGTGAGATCATATGGTATTTGTCTTTCACTGCCTGGCTTATTTCACTCAGCATTTCACTCTGCAGTCGCACGCACGTTGCACAAGGATAAGAGCTCCTTCTTTCTTTCTGCTGTGTGGTATTCCATTACTGTGTAAATGTATCAAGTTGTTGGGGTTTTTTTTTGGTCCATTCATTTATTAATGGGCGCTAAGACTGTTTCCAGCACTTGCTTATTGTAAACAACACTACTATGGACATTGGGGTGCACAGGTTCTTTTGAATTAGTGTTTCAGGATTCTTAGGATATAATCTCAGCAGTGGGATCACTGTGCTTTCCGTCAAAAGGCAGTTCCATTTGTGATTTTTTTAGGAAATTCCATGCTGTTTTCCACCACTCTGCATTCTCACCAACGGTGCACTTTAAAAGACAGTGAATTGGTGGTTACCAGTGGCTTGAGGGTGTGGCAACATGAGAGATGCTTCAAGGTACAAACTTACAGCTAATAAATGAATAAGTACTGGACTTCTAGTGCACAGCACAGTGGACATAAATGACAATATTGTATTATAATCATCAAACTTACTAGAAGACTAGATCTTAATTATTCTCACTGTGAAATTTTATTTATGTGATGGAATGGAGGTGCTATCACTACAATATCAATTATATTACCATATAAGTATGTATCGAATCATGTTATACACCTCAAATCTACACAATATTTTATGTGAAATATATTTCAACTAAAACATAAATAAAAACCAATGAATCAACTCTGCTTTGAATTAATCCTTTGGGATAGTTACTGTCATTTTATCTATCCTTAAATCCTCCAAGGAGGGTTATTAACCTAAAAAGTTACTGCAAGGGTCTCCAGTAACAAAACCATTTGTTACTGGATGCTACTATAAGAAATATTAATATGGACTGTGCATTAATCTGGACTGTCATTTAAGGCTGCTGTCCGCTTTTTGATTTTCTGTCTGGAAGGTCTACCCACTGAAGTCAATTGGGTGTTAAAATCTCTGACTATTACTGTTTTTCTGCCAATTTCTCCTTTTATGTCCATCAAGACTTGTTTTATGTATTTAGGTGCTGCTATGTTGAGTACATAAATGTTTATTAGGGTTACATCCTCTTGTTGGATTATTCTCTTTATCATTATGTGGTATCCTGCTTTGTCTTTTGTTATAGTCTTGGTTTTAATCTATATTGTTGGCTGCTACCCCAGTTTTTTTCTTTTCCATTTGCATGAAATATCTTTTTCTGTCCCTTTACCTTTAATCTGCATTTATCTTTTATTCTTAGATGGGTCTTTTGGAGGCAACATATAGATGGGTCTTATTTTCTTATCCTTTCAGCTACCTGTGTCTTTTGGTCTGAGCATTTAAGCCATTTACCTTTCAGGTGATTACTGATAGATATGTGTGTAGTGACATTTTACTGTTAGACAGTTTCCTCTTAATTTTTTTCTTTATTTCTCATCTGCTTCTTAAAGTAGGCCCTTTAACATTTTTTTTTTTTTTGCAATACCAGTTTGGTGTTAACAAACTCCTTTATCTTGCCTGGGAAGCTCCTTTTTTTCCCTCTGCCACCTTAAATCCTCAAATATAATGTTTTTGAACATCTCTATCCAAAGTCACTGAATCAACCTTATAAAAATGATAAAAATATAAAAATTATGAGCATCAAACTTAACAAGGTTATTTCATATAAACACCTGCATTCCAGAAATAAAAACAGGTATTCTTCATATGTACACTTATAAGACCTAAAAATTGTCATTCAGGATTTCAAAAGAAAACCCCAGATATTTTATCAGTAGAATCCAGAAACAGAAATTTACTTAAATATATCATGCATGTTTAAAAATGGTGACATGAATTCAAAATAAACACAACTAAATTAGAAAGAAGACAATTCAAACAAAAACTTGACTACTAAAATATGAATAAAAATTAAAACAAAAGGGAAGATAAATTTTAGTAACATTAAATATATATGTACTGAATTTTATTAAAATTATATGTAATAATATAAATATGTAAAGCAATAATTATAGTGTATTCTAACATAACTATGCAAATAATAGAAAAGCAAATGTAATAGAAAAATGTAAGGACTATCTGAACAACATAATTTCCATGATTCAATTAATATAAACATGTAGAACATATTCTACACTTAGAAATTATAACCTTTTGGTTGCTCAAGCAACATTTACAACATATAAACATTTTACAATCTATATTAAGAATTTTGAAAACAATCAGACACCTTTTACAAAAAAAATTCTTGGATTGGAAAACTGCATACTTGAATATTTAATAGGTCATAAAATAGATTGTGATTGAAATTGCAAAACATTAAAATAATAAATGGAAATTTGTGGGGAATTTAGCTCAAATGGTAATTCAAAAGAAACTAATAAACTTAGATGTTTATATGTTCAAAAATGATGTACATTTTTAAATTAAGCATCTAATATCAAGATTATAGAAAGAGCCCATGACTGAGCCATGGCTCAGTGGATTGAGTGCGGGCCTATGAACCAAAGGGTCACCGGTTTAATTCAGAGTCAGGATGCAAGCCTGGGTTGCAGGCAAGGTCCCCAATGGGGGACACATGAGAGGCAACCACACACTGATGTTTCTCTCCCTCTCTTTCTCCTTCTCATCCCCTCTCTCTAAAAATAAATAAATAAAAATATTTTTAAAAAGATTATTGAAAGGGCATAAAATAGAATATATAAAAATGGGAATATAGATACAAATGTTGATGATAAGTTGATAAAATGTATGAGAAAATGAGGCTTAACAGAGCCAAGTGAGCTTTTTCATTGAAATAATAGTAATCAGACAGCAGGACAATCTAAACAATAAGAAAAAATGTGCAATATTAGGAATGAAAATAGGACCTGAATAGAAATATTAGCAAATAATTTTTATTAAATAGGAATATTAAAATAATATATTTCTTACAATATATACATTGTTCATTAGATGCATTAGAAGTTAAAAAATGTGTAACATAAATCAAAAACTCAGGAGGTTTGGAAAAGGTATATTTGGTTTGAAAGGTTCTATTAAATAAAAACAAAATAGAAAAGTCTAAATTATATGTTAAAAAGCTAATTAATTATACTAACATACTGAAATAATAAATTACTTCCATGTTAAAAACAGGTAACATTGGAAAATTAGTGATCAGGCACAGATTGTAAAACTTGTCAGTACCTATATCATCAGGAGATTAATAGTATTGCAGATATGGAAAAAATTTGCCAGTCAACAGAAAAATAAGTGGAGAAATTCAACTGAATAAAAAAAGCCAATAATTAATAAATTGAAGTTTTGAAGAGAGAAATTAAAGTGAGTAACAAGTACAGTATTTGAAAAAATAATGAGTCGCACTAGTTAACAGGCTAAAAAAATTATACCTGTCTAGTTGGTAAAATTTGAAAAGATAGGTAATACATATTTAGTGTGGCTGTAGAAATGGGAAAACAGGATTTTTTTTCACTATGGATGAAAACACAAAGTCTTCACCCTTCTGTACACAGAGCACTATAAAATTAAATGTGCTTAAAGCATATAAAACTCACTCCTGGATGCTGTGGCAAATGCAAACCCTCACGTAAATCTACAACCATACAGAGTTTGGGGTGGCTCTGCTTGTGATAGCATAAACTTGCAGGCAATGTCTCAGAATGACAAACAAATATACTACGTACTATTACGCATATTTCAGTGTTCCCATTCAATTTTATATTCTTAAGTTGAATAGAGATGTCTTTTTTATAGGTGTTAACCTTGCTTGTCTACATGTTACCGAACAAGAGGAGGTCCGAGGGAGGGGCAATACAATATTTGGCCCACCTAGGGATGCCCAAAACTGCTATACAACAGGGGCCCCTCCCAAAAACAAAATACTAAAATCTACTGGGCCCTTCTGTCCGCCACCAATTGGAAAGACATCTCTTAATGCCAGAGATTTGTGAAAAGGAAACAAAACGTTTATTTAATGCTATTCAGGCCTAATGCCACCACTAAAATATCAAAGTCCTTTAGGGTATACACCTACACCCACATAGCGCTCCCTTCTCCCACTGTCCCAACTCCGGGTACCGTAAATCAGGAAAAGAGCACACGTCCCTTTTCCAGGCCGCTGGCACCGTCAGCTATGTCACTGTGCAGGCAGGATCTCGAGTTAATCCAAAGTACCGTGGTACCCTCTCATGGTCCACTGGCAAGAGTCCTTTGTACCCAGTTCCAGTCAAAGTCTCTCCTGCTTTTCCAGGCCACCCGGCCAAAGGGAGCACCCCAAAGCCGCGTGGGCCTCTTCTACCAAAGCTGCAGGGGTTCGCACTCCACCAAAAGCATGTGGCTGTCTTCTTCACCTGGCTGCAGGGATCTTCATTCTGGCAAAGCTACGTGGTTTTTCCCTTTCACCTGGGAAAGAGGGGGTCTGCACCCTGCCAAAACCACGTGGCTCTCCCTTTCACCTCACCAAGAAGGGGTCCTCACTCTGCTGAAACCGCGTGGCTCTCTCCCAAGCCTTCTCACTCAGGAGCGCAGCCCCTCGTTACATCCTGAGTCCTCAAGCCCTTCTCACTCAGGAGTGCAGACCTTAATTACATCCTCCTGAGTCCAAGCCCTCTCACTCAGGAGTACAGCCCTTAGTTTCCATCTTAAGTTCCCCTGCCACCACCTTCTCCCTGGCTCCAAACTTGGCCACTCCTATTTAACATATCTATGAAACCAGTTAAAGGTTATAGATATGTTAAATAACCATTCCAGAGGTTAGCTGCAAAACTGTTGCTATGCAAAACAGCTCTCAATGGCCTGGCTCCATTGGTCCCTTCCCCCTGGGGGGGGGGGCGGTGAGGACATCTTATATGTCTCTCCAATATTTCTATACACTTTGACTTCTGGACACCTTCCCAAATCTGTTCTTTGGGAGCCCCCGCCTGGCTGCACCCCGTATCATACGTATTTACATAGGAATTCACATACAAATGGGTTTTTAGGTTGTTCACAATTTAATCAATGGACATTTAAAAGTATTTAAGATGTAACTGATTGGAACAGTTTTCCTGCTTGACCTTTCAATTATCTACGGATGAAACACTGATTACCTAAGTACTCACACAAAAAAGATTGCCACATATAATGCTCTATGAAATCATCCTCTACATTTTATTTTGTCTTTATTTTCATTTATGTCTGCCTGCCTGAAATTTTTCTCAATTTTTATGAATTCTGAATAATTTTGTTATGACTCTGTGTCTATAGCCATTTAAGTAATATTTGTTTAAACTTTTACTTCTTAAACCCTTAATCTATTATTATTCAGTTTTAAACTTCATTGTAAATATATATCATGCATGGCTACTCATCCTACAAATTTTCAAATGATCGATATTTTGAAATTGTCAATGTTATATAATGTCATTGGTAAGCTACTTAATATAGCAACTTTCACAGGTAACCACACCTATACTCATAATTATGATTACACAACCTTAGGGTACAATCCAGAAGTGGAATTGCTGGATCAAAACACAGTTTCATTTTAGTTTTTTGAGGAAATTCCATACTGTTCCACAGTGGCTGCACCAGTCTGCATTCCTACCAAAAATGTACTAGGGTTCCTTTTTCTCCACAATCTCACTAGTACTTGTTGTTTGTTGATTTGGTTATGATGGTCATTCTGACCATTGTGAAGTGGTATTTCATTGTAGTTTTAATTTGCATCTCTCATTGTAACACAACAATGAGATATTATACACTAAGAATCCTGAAACACCCATTCAAAAGAACTTATGCATCATCCCGATGTTCATAGCAGTATTATTCACAATAGCCAAGAGCTAAGTGCCATCAGTGAATGAGTGGATCAAAAACCTGTGTTACATTTACACAATGGAACATTATGCAACAAAAGAAGGAACTCCTACTCTTCTGACAGCATGGATGGAATAGGAGAGCAGTATGCTAAGTGAAGTAAGTGAGGCAGTGAAAGACAAGTATCATCTGATCTCATGTATAAGTGGAACCTAATCAACAAAACAAACAAGTGAGCAAAATATGACGAGAGACATGGAAATAAAGGACAAACAGACAGTGACCAGAAGGGAGTGGGGAGGGGAATAACAGGAGAAAGAAGGGGAAGGGTCTTCAAGGAACGTGTCTTCAAAGACAACCAGGAGGGAGGAGTGAATGTGGGAGGTGGGTGTGGGTGGGGCAGAGGAGAGTATTATGGGGAAAATGAGAACAACTGTACTTGAACAACAATTAAAAAAAAGAAAAAAACTTACACAATCTTGGTAAGTGAAGGCACAATAGAAATTAGACTGACATTTCTGGGCCATTATTTCTAGTTTCTGACTGTGTTTGTATGTGTGTACAGTTTGTGTTGTCTGGGAAAGCTATAATAAATAAATTAACAATTATTGATGCTATGACAACCCTTCATATTCTGTACTTCTATATTATATATGACTAAATTATTTTTTAATTTTATTTATTTATTTTTAGATAGAGTGGAAGGGAGGGAGAAAGAGAGGAAGAGAAACATGAATGTGTGGTTGTCTCTCAGGTGGCCCTCAATGGGGACCTGGCCCACAACCTACATAATGTGCCCTGATTGGGAATCAAACCAATGACCCTTTTGTTCACAGCCCGTGCTCAGTCTACTGAGCCACACTAGCCATGGCCATATGAATCAAGTTTAAGTGATATAAAGTTATTGCCAGTGAATTCATGATTTTTTGCCTAAAAGTTTCATATTATTTTTCTATAATTCTATTTGGTATTCACATGGAAGTAATCTAAACTTTATCTTCAACAATCAGCTGTGTTTCATTTCATTGACTGGTCACACAATGGAGGTTAAGAAGTATTTAGAATAGAATCAATCACCCCTGACTTGTTATTATCTGTAAGAGAAGATTTGAGCCACAGTAACCTATATGTATAGCTGGTATGTGGTTTCTGCAACAATATCCTATTTTCATAATCTCATGCTCAATTTGCTGCAGATATTTAAAAGAGAAAATTAGTCCCACTCTAGTTGATCTGCATTCTCATCAATGCATGGGGCAATTCCACATGGGCTCATACTTGGCCTTTTCCATTATGCCAATTTCATGCCCTTTTAAAAATCTGGTTTCTAAATGTGCTTTATGATAATACAGCTATGCCAATGGTGTTCTCGTTTAGTGCGTTGATGATAAAGGTCACGCATCCTCTCCAAGGAAGCCTTAAGGACTAAATGTGACTTCAGAGCCCAGAAATATTTCAGCTACTGAAAGTAAAATAACCCATTTAATAAAATACTCACAGCTTAAGAATACGTGAAAGTTTGGGGAAAAAACTTTCTGTTTAATTGACCACATAAAGTCTCTACTTGAACTCAGTTGCCCTATTTTATGGGTGTTTGTGTCATTACAGTTTTCAGAGAAGATAAGTTTTTTAAGAAAAATAGATGCATACAAAAAAGAGTATTGAGATTTTAACATTCATGACTAAGTAAATAAACTAATAACTAAATGACAGCCAAAAAACTAGTAATAGCTGTGGGGATTTCAACATATTTCCATTCACTTGGCATATGGGCACACAGTGTAAGTGACTAAATAAACAGAAAACAACCCGTAATGAACAGGTACACTATAGTGTGTTATACATATCAATGAAATGTGATATTAAGAGATGATTGAGACAGTCATCTATAAAGAGAAAATAAGCATCTTAATTAAAAGTGATGAGTTTTAAAAATAAATATATTTCCAACATATGTCCTGGTCAATTTTCCCTACCATTTTCTTTTGCAAGACAGTAGTTTAAAATATGTAAGTCCCTATAGCAAGTTTGGAATTTTTACTGCTGCTATATTCATGTGGCTCAAAGGTGTTATAAATTGAATGACAAAAGTCATTAACTCTAAAATTCCAGAGGTGTGATAATCATTAAATTTAATATGAAAATTAGAGGAAAAAAGAGAATGCCTTGCAGGTAGAACTTGAAATGAGAAAGAAAGAAGATGTGATTTAAAATACTATCACATATAATATTTCAGTAGACCAAAAATTACCAATACCTATAAGGTGATGTTTTTATTATGAACTAAGCTATTGGGGGCTACCCAAACTGGTAGAGTATGAAATATGTCCACTGGACATTGAATATTCATGATTCTATCAAGAACCTTAAATTCAATTCAGGACAGTCTTATAAGCCTAACTTTAATCAAACTGTATCATTTGGAAGAATAAATTGGAAGATATTAGAAAATTTTCAGAGATGAATGGGGAAAAATATACTCTTTCAGTTACTTTAAGTACTTTTACCATCCAGATTTATTTATGTTATGGCCTGCAGCAAAACAGCCAAACTAAGCCTAATAAGCAGTGAAAGATGTGATTAAGTATTTGAAACCAATTTCCCTCATTGGAGCCACTAGCAAAACCTTTAAAATCAGATTCTCAAGGCCAGGTTGTTTGTCATGGGTTCAGGTAAGAAGATGTGGTAAATAGTATGATGATCACCATAATTTTTCTTACTCTAGGAATGTAAAATGATATACATTATTTTTAGTAGAATTATCTATTTCTATAGTAACTTGTGGAGTGCTAAGTCAACTAATTTTTTCTTTTTCTTTTAATAATTGTTCAGTTGTCTTGTCTTTTTCCCCATTGCTTACCCGTACTCCAACCCCCCACTCCCACAGCCAATCCCTGTCATTGTCTGCATCCATGATTCTTCTATTTGTCTTCCTTTGCTTGTTTCTTTCCCCCATTGTCATCCTTCCCCCACCCCTCTGGTCACTGTCATTTTGTTGTTTATTTCCATGTCTCCATTTTATTTTGCTCATTGGTTGATTTTGTTGATTAGGTTCCTTTTATACGTGAGATCATATGGTATTTGCCTTTCACCACCTGACTTATTTCATTTAGCATATTAATCTCCAATTCCATCCATGCTGTCATGAAAGGTAGGAGTTCCTCCTGTCCTTCTGCTGCATAGTAGTCCATTGTGTAAATGATTTTTTTGATCCATTCATTTATTGATGGGCATTAGGCTATTTCTAGCTCTTGGCTATTATAAATAATGCTGCTATGAACATTGGAGTCCATAGGTTCTTTTGAACTAGTAATTCAGTATTCTTAGGGTATAGTTACAGCAGTGAGATTGCTGGGTTAAAAGGCAGTAACATTTTTAGTTTTCTGATGAAATTCCATACTGTTTTCCAAAGTGGCTGCACCAGTCTACATTCCCACCAATAGTGCACTAGGGTTCCCTTTTCTCTACAACCTAACCAGCACTTGATGTTTGTTGATTTATTAATGATGGCCACTCTGACTGATATGAAGTGATATCTTGTTGTGGTTTTAATTTGCATCTCTCTGATGGCTAATGATGCTGAGCATTCTTTCATAGGTCTGTGGGCCCTCTGTATGTCCTCCTTAGAGAAGTGTCTGTTCAGGTCTTTTGCTCATTTTTTAAATTGGATTGTTTGTCTTCCTGGAGTGGAGTCACATGAGTTCTTTATATATATTTGAGGTCAAACCCTGGTGTGAGGTATCATTGATACATATGTCTTCCCACAAGGTTGGTTCCTTTTGCATTTTGTTGATGTTTTCTTTAGCCATGCAGAAGCTTTTTAGTTTGATGTAGTCCCATTTGTTTATTCTTTCCTTTATGACCCTTGCTCTAGGGGATGTATAAGTAAAAATATTGCTGTGTCATATATTTGAAATGTTTCTGCCTATGTTTTCCTCTAGGACCTTTATGGTGTCATGAGTTACATTTAAGTCTTTTATCCATCTTGAATTTATTTAATATATATTTATTATTAATATACATTAAATATAAATATATATTATTATACATTAAATGTTACGTTAATATATATTTATTATTAATATACATTAAATAAAGTATGTTTTATTTTATGCATTATATTTTGTTTTCTTAATATCTTCATAAAAGGAAACAAATTTTTCTAAATAAAAATATGTAACAGTGAATTTAATGCAGTTTACTTTCTAATAATTCAGAATGAAATAACATCTGGAAAAAGGTAGTAAAATAAAATAAATAGAGAAAATAACTATTAGAGATAACTTCATAGTAAACTTAGTATGTCATTTATTGACAGATGTGTATAAGAAATTATAATATTTTGTTTGTTGAAGCTAATTTCTGAATACTGCCACCTGGATTGAAGACACAGAGTAGGTTTTTCTGAAGAAACAGATCTGAAGCATTAACTAGGAGGTAATGAGGGAAAGGGGGAGGAGAGAGTTAGCGAGGACAAGGGCTTTTCAGGCAGGGGCAATGGTGTGTAAAAGCTTCCTTTTGGGCGAGGGTATATTAAGATGGGGAACTGAATGATTTTCAGCTAGAAAACTACAGAAATCAGAGAGAAGACAGAAAAGAAACATCAGTCAGAAGTACAATACTAAGGGAATACTATAACCTGGTCAGCCTTTTAATTATTACTCTAATTAAAATTAGAAAGCATTAGAAGTATTTGTCCATTTTCCATTATTAAACAGGAATATTCTAGATACAGTGGAGTCTGATTAGATGATGATCAGAAGTGAGATCATTTTTGTTGTGATTGTCTTGCATAATGGAAGAATAGAGATGGGAGAGATAGGCAAAATATTTAAGCTATAAAATTGCCAAGAGATGGAATAGCTTTCTGTATTTCCAAATTTAAAACTTATGTTCTTTCAAAATTTTCTCAACTTTGTATTAAAACCTCTTTCTTTTTTTAATTACAGTTTACTTTCTATATTACTTTGTATTGATTTCAGGTATACAGAACAGTGGCCAGATTAACACCAATTTTTCAAGGCAGTATTAATTAAGGCTGACCACAGCTGTAATGTATAGTTTCCATGGAAACAGTAGTCCTAAACAAGTTCTGTTTTTTGTTGTCTGCAAGATAGGATGACCTATAGTTGATATGCATCAACTCTAAGTGTGCATACCCAGTTTCTGAACATTCTCCACATGTTGGAAAGGTATATTTCAACAATCATCTTTTCATTACAGTTACAAAAAGCACTGTTTGATGGCTGCCCTTGTTAGCTGTCTTGTAACCTTGCCTGTAGCCAGAAACACTAAATATTGATTATGATGAATTATTCAAAATTGTACCATACTGTGTTTGTATGTGTTGGGAACATCAAGAGGAATATATTCACTGATTATGGTGGATCTTCCCTGCTTCACTTGAATTGATTCATTCACTTTTTCAGTGAATAACAACAGAATGAAAATTCTGAAAGCAGCAGGGCAGGCCAGAATTGGAAGGAGTAAGTTTCAATGTTTTTCCTTCCTATGAGGAAAGGAAAGAAGAGTTTAGCAGGGGTTACTAGAATTAATATTGTCTCTTACTGAGTTCAGTTGATTTAGAAAACCAACCTACCATCTCCTGCACATCACTTTGATTACATATCATCTGCGACTATTTACTTGGCTTGCCTCTGTTTCCAGAGGCAGGGATGGGTATACAGATTTGGGTCACGTTTTATAAAAATAGTTTGTATTTTATTTATTAATTAATTTACTTTTTGTATTCTTTTTTAATTTTAATTTATTTTTAATATGTATTATTTATTTATTTTTATTGATTATGCCATTACATTTGTTCTATTCCCCTCCTTCATTCCCCTCTACCCTACCCCCATCCCCACCATTACCCCCCCTTTAGTTTATGACCATGTGTCTCAAGTCCTTTAGATTCTATATTTCCCATGCTATTCTTGCCCCCCCCATCTATTTTCTATCTACTGTCTATGCTACTTATTTTCTGTACCTTCTACTTTTTGTATTCTGATAATGAACTATCTTAGGATTTTCCAGAGAAACAAAACTGGAACCAATAGAATGCATCTATACATACATTCCAGTCTCACTCAGCAATGTTTACACTACTATTGATTTATACTACTATTGATAGTATACTACTATCAATACTACTATTGATTCCTCATAAGGCTAGTTGAATTCTCAGATGTTGTCCCTATGGTACAACCTTCAAAATACACCAGCTATGTTGCTTTCCATCATTTGCTCTGCACTTCCGTGTGACTATGGCTTTTCTACATGAACACTGGGCCTTTTCCCTTATTTTCAATCAGTGCTGGCTGAAGAGCAAATAGATGACCAAAGATAACTGTGATGGTTAATTTTAAATGTCAACTTGACTGGAACACAGGGTGCCCAGATGTTTGGTTAAATATTATTTCTGGGTGTGTCTGTGGGGGTGTTTCTGGATGAAATTAGTATATAAATAGTTGGACCCTGTAAAGCAGTTTGGCCTTCCTGAAGTGAGTGGTTGTTATTCAATGTATTTAGGGGCTGGATAGAACAAAATACAGAAAGAGGAAGAATTTTTTCCTTCTTCTTGCTCTCTTGAGCTGGAAAATTGAACTTTTTTCCCCGAGAGTAGGATTTACACTATTGACTTTCCTGGTTCTCAGGATTTCAGACTCCAACTGATGTTCATCCCTGGCTTTCTTGAGTCTCCAATTTGCAGAATGCAAACTGTGGGACTCCTCAGTCTCTATAATGGTGAGAGTCAATTTCTTAGAATAAATTTATCCTCATCATTCAGTCCAGAGCAGGGTTGGTTATCAGAGAAGAAACCAAGAATTCATGTAGCATTAGTCATGTGGAAGCAGAGAACAAATGATGGAAAGCCACATGTAAAGTTTTGCATTTTGAAGGCATTAGAGACAACGTTGTGAGAATTCAACTAGCCTAATGGGGGAACAGTGATATATAAACATTGCTGAGTGAGACTGGAATGTATGTATAGATGCATTCTATTGGTTCCAGTTTTGTTTCTCTGGAAAATCCTAAGATAGTTCATTGTCGGAATACAAAAAGTAAATTAATCAATAAATAAAATGCAAACTATTTTTATAAAATGTCACCCAAATCTGTTTACCCAGAGACAGATCTGAGCCACACCAACTCTACCCTTTTGTTTACTATAACCATTTTTTATTAATACCATACAAAATGTTCACAAAATTAGTGATTTAAAACAACAAACATTGACTATCTTACTTTTCCATAGATCAGAACTGTGACATGTCTCACTGGGATAAAATTAAGTGTCATCAAGGCTGTGTTGTTTTCTGAAGACTCTGGAGGATCTGTTTCCTTGATTTTTCTAAATTGTAGAGGTTCAATGTATTCCTTGGTTTGTTGTTTCTTCTTCATCTTTAAAGCCAGAATCACAAGTTGAGTTCTTCTAAGCATGCCATTTAAATGACTCTGCTTCTCTATTAAAGTGCCACTGACAAATTTCACAGATATAGAACAAACATTAAAAAAATTATATGGAACCATAGTGATCCCAAATAGCTGCAGCAATTTTGAGAAAGGAAAACAGAGTAGGAGGGGTCATAATACCTAATATCAAACTGTATTATAAGGCCACTATCATCAAAACAGCCCGGTACTGGCATAAGAACAGACACATAGACCAATGGAACAGAACAGAGAGCCCAGAAATAAACCCAAATCTCTATGGTCAATTCATATTTGACAAAGGGGGCAGCAGCATAAAAATGGAGTAAAAATAGTCTTTTCAATAAATGGTGTTGGGAGAGCTGGACAGCTATGTGCAGAAAAAATGAAACTTTATCAGCAACTTACACCAGACACAAAAATAAATTCAAGGTGGATAAAAGACTTAAATATAAGTCATGACACCCTAAAAGTTCTAGAAAAAAACATAGGCAGGAAGATCTCAGACATTCCACACACCAATATTTTCATCAATATGTCCTCTACAGCAAGGGATATAAAGAAAAGAATAAATAAATGGTACCTCATCAAAATAAAAATCTTCTGCATGGCTAAAGAAAAGCTTCTGCATGAAAATAAAAAGAGAACCAACTATATGGGAAAACATATTTGTCAATGATACCTCAGATAAGGGTTTGCTCTCCAAAATATATGAAGAACTGACACAAGTTCACTTCAGAAAGACAAAAAAATTAAAAAATGGGCGAAATACTTGAACAAACACTTCTCTGAGGAGGACATACAGAGGGCTCAGAGACATATGAAAAGATGCTCAGCATAATTAGCCAGCAAAGAGATGCAAATTAAAACCACAACAAGATATCTTTTCACACCGGTGAGATTGGCCATCATATACAAATCAACAAACAACAAGTGTTCAAGAGGATGAGGAGGAAAGGGAACCCTAGTGCACTATTGATGGAAATGCAGAATGGTTCAGCCACTATGGAAAACAGTATTAATTTTTTTCAAAAAATTAAAAATGGAACAGCATTCCAGCAACTCCAGTGCTAGGAATATATCCTAAGGACCCCGAAACACAAATCCAAAAAAATCTATGCACTCCAATATTCACAGCAGCACAATTTACAATAGCCAAGTGCTGGAAGCAACCCTAAGTACCCATCAGTAAATGGATGGATCAAAAAACTATGATACATGTATGCAATGGAATTCTGTGCAGCAGAAAAAAAAAGAAGGAGCTGCTACCCTTTGCAACAGCATGGATGGAACTGGAGAGCATTATGCTAAGTGAAATAAGCCAGGCAGTGGTGGGCAAATACCACATGATTTCACCTCTAACTAGAACCAATCAACAAAACAAACAAGCAAGCAAAACCTAACCAGAGACTTTGAATGTAAGAAGAAACTGGCAGTAACCAGAGGGCAGGTGGGAGGGGATAATGGGAGGAAGGGTTTTCAGGAACAACTATAAAGGACACGTGGAGAAACCCAAGGGGGTGGGTGGAAACAAGGGAGGGAGGTGGGAATGGCTGGAGTTGGGGGGAGTGGTGGGGGTAAATGCAGGTAACTGTAATAGAACAACAATAAAATAATTTTAAAAAGAGAAAGGATAAGTGTTGATGAGGATGTAGAAAGAAGGGAACTCATACACTGTTGGTAACAATTGAAATTAGTACAGTATTATGGAAAGTAGTATGTCAGTTTTTCAAAGAGTTAAAAATAGAAGTACCATATGATTGAGCATTTCTACTTCTGTGTACATATCTCAATGAGATATCTGTATATCCATGTTCATTGTAGTGTAATTCACATTAGCCAAGATATGAAATTAACCTATATGTCTTTCAATGGATGAGTGAATAAATAAAATGCAGTATATACAAAAAATTAAATTAAAGAGAAATAAATAAGCCTGCTTCTGCCATCAGATCTCTTTCTCTATCCAGAGCCAGGAAACTTTCTTTGCTTTTAAAAGTTTGTGAGATTATATTTGGTTCCTTAGGATAAAACGATACTTTTCCCATCTCAATGTCCTTAATCTTAATCATCAGTAAAGTCCTTTTAGCTTTGTAAGTAACATATTATAGTTTCCAGGAATTAGCACCTCATTCTTAGGGGGCCATCATTATTCCTACCACATGTATAAATTTCTTAACTCATAATTTGGTGAAATTTTGAATAAAATTGAGAACTAAAAATAGTCCTTTCAGTGTGAGAACATATTGTGAACCATAAAATCATAATCCAGAAAATTTTCATTGTCATCATAATCATCTACATTTATTGGGATCTTACAAAAGGCAATGATTTTATAAGAAGTGTAATTATAACATGTATCATTATAACAATTGTAATTCTCAAAATATCCTGTGAAGTTTGATGCCGTTATTAACTCCATTCATAGATGATCCTACAGTAGCACGGATGAGTAGCTAAATAAATTGTCAAGATCACACTGAGTTTATTACATAAATATTCATACTGGATAAAATACTAGATTTTCCTAAAGGACATACAAGTTTGAAACTAAGGAGCAAACGAAGCCCTTCTCTGGAGGAGACAAATCCATGACACAAGATGATTTATGTTCTGCTTTTGTTCCAGATTGATCAAGTGCTTTCCTTTTCCTTTCTACTGGCAACTTCCTTGACTTTTAAACCTATTTTTCCTTTTTCCATCTCAAAAAGGAGAAATTCATATACAAGAATCAGTATTAAGCAAGAATTTCTTATGAATATGCACCAAGGCTGTATGTCTCAAAGGGTTCTCGCATAGTCAGGATTTACAATGAAGAAATTAAATCGTATTTGCAACTACAATATGATAATCTGTTCTACTGAGGTCCTAAAGGTGTTATGTATTCAGATTTTATGAATAAAATAAAATTATACATTAAGAATATATTAAAATTATTAAGGCCTATGTTATATACAAACTTTTAAACCATTCTTTTAATGATAAAATGAATGTTTAACAGACAAAATTGTGATCAATATACAGAGTTTTCTTTAATTCCAATCATTTCTCATAGTTGTTGATGAAATATTATTGCTAAGTGTACTTGAAGAAATATGGTAGCATTGTCCTGTTTGGACAAATGTCTATTATGGAATTTTTGCATATGTGAATGATCTTCTCAATCCTAAAAGTCTGTGTGGACAAGACTATTTTCTGATGTCAAGTTTAGGTTTGCACTAAGTATAGATGATACTTTCACTCTTAGGTCAAATTCTCCCTATCCTCAACTTCGGCCCATTTGAGGTGCTAATCACTGTCATTTCTGTCACAGCTGAACAGGTGTCTGAATAAAGGTTGTGGGGTAGTGTGGGTACAATCACACCCAATCAGTATAACACAGTCGGTGGTGGCAACAAGGTAGTCTTTGAACAAGATAATATTCAAATACTTCTTTTCAAATAACATAAACATTCTAAATATAATGAAGAGTAAAACACATCCTTATTTTTATCATATGTTAAGAACTTCCATCAGTCAGTGTCATTACAAACATATTTATTGCATAAATATATGCTTCAAAAATTATTAATTCTTAAAATAATTTAATATAAAACAAACAACAAGTTTATAATAAACACTGGATAATAAGAGTTAATGTGGATATTAACAGAATGCAATAGCTATGTACATTTAAAAACAAAATATGTAAGCTGAATATATAATATAAATAATACTTTAAAATAGAAGAATGTAGAATACATTAAAACATACTTCTAATCTGAGAAATTACTTAGAGTACTAAATTCAAAAATTAAGTAATATAATCTTCAATAACTCTAGGCTTTAGTTAATTTTATTTAGATAATACATTTTCAAAGGAAAAGAATATTTCACAACTTGTGGGAATAAACTGAAGGTAGGTTGTCAACTAGCCACTTCAAAATTTAACAAGAGCAAATAACAAGAAAATGCAAGAGCAACATCACGTTGACAAACTCTTCTTCATTCTAGGCACATGTAATAATATTACCAAATATGAATAGCAAGAGAAAGTACAGTAGAGAAGTGAAATACCCAAGACATTTTGCATTTTGTAATCAACTTCAAAGCAAAACACTTTTCTAGAATTCTTCATAAAGACAATTTTTACCAGTGTTGACATGGGGTCTTTATTATAGTTCATTACTATTAAATGCAAAGAAAAACCTAAAAACTTGATGGCAGCACCTATATCACCAGTACCCTGTATTGGAACAGGAGTTAGAATGCTTGCTGTCTCAGTAATACATTTGAAGCTGACCATCATGAATATTATAAATGTTTATCATAGTGCCCATAGGCACAATCCATTAGGAAATAGTAAATAAATAGAGACTTCAAATTGGACTACTAAAATTGTAATTTAGTCATAGTAGTTAAAAATGAATAACTTAACAAATTTAGTCTCCATCCCTTTTATTATGACCAGTTATCTCCACCCTGTGTTTGGGTATTTAGCCATTTCTACAAATAATAAACTACTCAAGGCAAACATGAGTTTTATTTGTGTACAACTATCCAGCTTGCTTTGAAAAAGTAAGGTGATCTCCACAAGAGATTTTTTTGGAGCAGGATAGAGTATGAATGTAACTCAGACAAGAGACAGACCGTAAGCACCTAGGATCTATTTATTATTGCCAGTTCTTTACAGCAATGAGGGAAGAGTTAGGAAGACAACTCATTAAAGAGAAAGGGTGGAAGGAAGGAAGGAAGGAAGGAAGGAAGGAAGGAAGGAAGGAAGGAAGGAAGGAAGGAAGGAAGGAAGGAAGGAAGGAAGGAAGGAAGGAAGGAAGGAAGGAAGGAAGGAAGGGAAGGAGAGAGGAAAAGGTAGAGATAAGCAGTTATTTCCTGGATGTTATCTCCCTCTGACTCCTGTAGTACTTGTTAAAGTCTTCTTGTATCATTTTTTCTATTTTCTTTATATCATTTAAACACTATATTCTTTATAAAACTCTGCTAATTAGATGGTTAGCCCTAGTTCCTGGCATAGGTATCAATAATGTAAAACATTGCTGCTGTTCATTGTCAGCAGTTTTGTAAGGAGATGGAAATTCACATGCACTCAATGGAGCAGTTAGGTTAGCCAGCTCTTTTGCAAAACTGCTTGGCAGTATGCAGCCTAATTTTAAACATTCACACATTTTGATCTAACCATTCCACTCCCAAGGATTTATTCTACAATGATAATTAAGCAAATGTTGAGACACTAAAATGAGGAGGTTTACTGCAATAGGACAAAAAGTAAAATAAGACCTTAGGTATATAATTAAAAGTGCATTGAAAGGAATCCTCTGCTGTTAAAATCACCTTCTATCTAAATATAGTAATATAGGAAATATATAAACATAAAATCAGGGTAGAGATTATCATATATAACCCCAGTTCTGTAAATTCATATACACACAATACACACACATCACACATACACAAAAACACAATACATAGAGCCTTGATTTTCATGAATATGTTAATTTATATACCATGGGTTATTTGCACTAATGCTATTCCCTTTTCTGTAATTTTCTTCTATTTTTAAATATTTCTCACTTTAGAAAAATAATAAATATTTTATCTAAAATATGTTTAAATTATCTGATATATAGTAAAGTTAAATATTATTTAAAATGTTGTTAACATATGTATTTCCTGGGTAAACTCTTTTTCCCATTTGTCTTTTATAAAGAAAAAATTATCCTCACCAGAGAACAATTTTTCATTGCTTTTTAGAGAGAGAAGGGGAAAGAGAGAAAGGAAGAGAGAGGGAGAGAGAGAAACATGGATTAGTTACCTCTCCTAGGTTCATGGACCAGGGACTGTACCATAACCTAGGTATATTCCTTGGCAGGGAATTAAACCTGCAACATTTTGCTTCATGGGACAATACTCCAACCAACTGAGCCACACTGGCCAGGCCCCATTTGCCTTTTGATATTATCTATATTCTTATTGACTTATAAATAATCCTCTTATATTAAAGATGTCAATGATTTATTTGAATGTCATAAAACAAAGTTATACCACATTTTTATGTGCTGTTTGACATTCTTTAAGGCATGTCTTCCACACCAAACTTTTACTTAAATATATTGTAAATGTTATTACTTTCTTGCTTCAAAGATTTTGACTTTATGACATAAACAGAAACTCTTCATTTCATTGTGGTTGGTAATTTATCATTGTTTTTCCTAGAATGTTTGTTATTTTTTTCTAACTTAAATTAGAAATTTAATTGTAAATTTATTAGAACATCTATTTTATTAAGGAATAATGTATACCCATACAGTATAATGTATATATGCATGTATAACATAGTATGTATCACATTGCATTTTGGTTAAACTATATCATACATTATGAGTATATACCACTATGTTACTTTCTACTTTTCAAACTTATACCAACATATGCAAGTTTTTGTATTTGAAAAACTCCTACTGACTTGAATTTCTGTTCCTTACATACTAAATTTACATATATTTGACTTCTCAAAAATTTATTGTAATATCTCTTGCTTTATTTTTATTTATTATTACTTTATTGTTGTTCCATTACAGTAGTCCCACATTTTTCCCCTTTGCTCTCTCTTGCCGCACCCACCCCACCCCCTGCTCCCATGCTCCCACAGTCAATCCCCACCTCATTGTCTATGCCCATGGATCCTCTATATATGTTCCTCGACTTTCCCCTTCCCCTTCTTCCTTCCCCCATTATCCCCCCCCATTCATCTCCTCTGGTCACTGAATGTTTGTCCTTTATTTCCATGTCTCTGGTTCTATTTTGGTCATGTGTTCGAATATGTTAATTTATATACCTAATGTTGATTAGGTTCCACTCGTAGGTGAGATCATATGGTATTTGTCTTTTACCAGTGAGCTTACTTCACTTAGCATAATATTCTCCAGTTCCAGTCATGCCATTGGAAGACAAGGACTTCCTTCTTTCTTTCTGATGCATAGAATTCCATTGTGTAAATGTACCACAGTTTTTTTATCCATTCATTTACTGAAGGGCACTTAGGCTGTTACCAGCACTTAACTATTGTAAATAGTGCTGCTATGAACCTAGGGATGCATAGGTTCTTTTGTATTGGTGTTTCACAATTTTTAGGGTATAATCCTAGCAGTGGAATCACTGGATAAAAAGACAGTTTCATTTTTAGTTTGTTGAGGAAATTCCATACTGTTTACCACAGTGGCTGCACCAGTCTGCATTCCCACCAACGGTGCACTAGGGTTCCCTTTTTCTCCACATCCTCTCCAACACTTGTTTGTTGATTTGTTAATGATGGTCATTCTGACCAGTGTGAAGTGGTATTTCATTGTGGTTTTAATTTGCTTCTCTCTGATGGCTAGTGAGGCTGAGCATTTTTTCATGTGTCTATGGGCCATCTGTATACTATGTACTCCTTGGAGAAGTGTCTGTTTAGGTCTTTTGTCCATTTTTTAATTGGATTGCTTGTCTTCCTAGTGTTCAGTAGTATGAGTTCTTTATATATTTTGGAGATTGAATCCTTGTCCGAGGTATCATTGGCAAATATGTTTTTTCATATATTGGTTCTCTTTGTTTTTTGTTAATGTTTTCTTTAGCCTTGCAGAAGCTTTTTAGTTTGATGTAGTTCCATTTGTTTATTCTTTATTTTATGTCCCTTGCCCAAGGGGATGTATTGGTGAAAATATTGCTGTGTGGTATGTCTAAGATTTACCACCTATGTTTTCCTCAGGGACTTTAGTAGTGTCACAATTTATATTTAAGTCTTTTATCTATCTTGAGCTTATTTTGGTGTATGATAAAAGTTGGTGGTTGGGTTTCATGTTTTTTACCTGTGCTTGTCAATATCTCCCAACATCATTTATTGAAGAGGCTATTTTTACTACATTTTGTGTTCCTACCCCCTTGATCAAATATTAATTGACTATATAAGCAAGGGCTTATTTCTAACCTCTCTATTTTGTTCCATTGGTATATGTGTCTGCTCTGATGCCAATACCAGACAGTTTTGATTATAGTGGCCTTTTAATATGGTTTGATATCAGGTATTGTGATCCTTCCCAGTTTTTTCTTCTTTCTCAGAATTGCTGGTGCTATTTGTGGTCATTTATGGTTCCATATAATTTTTTGAAATGTTTGTTTTATGTCTGTTAAATTTGTCATTGTTCTTTTGATAGGGATCAAATTGAATCCGTGAATTGCTTTGGGTAGTATAGACACTTCAATGATGGTAATTCTCCCAATCCATGAACATGGTATGTGCTTCCATTTATTTGTGTCTTCTTGAATTTCTTTCTTCAGTTGCTTTATTTTTATCACAGTATTTAAAATAATAAATTTTATATTTTAGTTTGATATCTGTAGAAAGATATTCTGTTTTTTATATATTCTTGGATAGTAAATATTTATCAGACACAATAACATAAAAATTTAAGGTGAAAAATGAGATCAGTAAAGGTACTTTTTGGAACTATGTTATTTTTTATATAAATTTATAGAGACTAAGTATCATTAATTTCATAATAGCTCCTTATGTAGGAATTTTCTACTATTCATACTTTGTCTCCCGACATGTCCCTCAGTAGAGTTGTACTTTTCTTGATAGAAGCACCTGCATATTTTTAGAGAGTTTTATTATGCCTTTATCGACAAACATTGAATATATAGTCATTGTGGTTACTGAATTATAATTTATTCAAGTCAACCGGCTGGTTATGGTCATTGTGAGGAAAATTCACGGCAACAGTTACTCATCTGTAAAGTATCAGGATTAATGTGTAAGTAAATTAACTGGAATACACAGGCATTATTGCACTTTGACAGAAACTTAAAGATTGAGCCATAAGAGAGATATGCAGCAAAATGGTGGGGAGTTAGAGGCTAGTATTTGGTGCCAGCTAGGTAAAATGGTAAATAAATTAAAAAATGGGAGCCACAGACATAAAATCTGTATACATCTTTAAAAGGTACATTATAAATAGTTTTGTTTTAGTGGTAAGTGGAAAAATAAACAATTTCATATACAGATAGTAATACTACCATTAATAAATTATATTGATACTTGCGTGGAACATTATTGTAAAATTTATTGTAACACAATCTACTAATAGTTCTGTATATCTTATATCATTCAATTTTCTCTATAACCCAGTGGGATATTTCAATTTCTATAATATGAATATACAAGCTAAAGTTTAGAGTAATTAATACTGGCTCAATCTACATTTAAATTCCAGTAAGTTCGCCTCTAAAGCATATGTTCTCACCAGTGTTCACTAAATGGGTATAGGAATAAATGTTAATATTGCTCACAATCTTTAGAATAAAAGGGAATTTTTTCATCCTTTTACTTTTATATTTTACCCATGACCTACATGAATGTGAACTTTGTTATGGGGGAACAATTTTAATTGTACTAAGCAAACAGCCCAATATTGAAGAATATTAGTCATTAGTTTTACAGATTTTCAGATTATCCCTCATCTCTCTCCCTCTCTTTCTCTCTCTTTCTTCTTTCTTTCTTTCTCTCTTCTTTTTTTGCATGTACCAGTCCAGTTCTCCCAACACCACTTATTAAAGATACTGTTTTTTTACACTATTGTATGCTCATGCCCCCTTTGTCAAATATTAATTGATGATGCAAACATGTGTTTATTTCTGAGCTCTCTATTCGGTTCCATTGATCTATGTGTCTGTTCTTATGCCATTGCTAGACTGTCTTGATTACAGTGGCCTTGTACTATAGTTTAATATCAGGTATTGTGATCCCTCCAACTTTGTTCTTTCTTGGGATTGCTGAGGTTATCTGGGGTCTTCTTTGGTTCCATAAAATTTATGGAATATTTGTTCTAGAACTGTGAAATATGAATTGTGCTGAATCTACAGATTGTTTTGGGTAGCATGAAAATTTTAATGATGTTAATTCTTCCAATCCATGAACATGGTATATGCTTCCATTTATTTGTATCTTCCTCAATTTCTTTCTTCAGTTTTCTATAGCTTTCCAAGCACAGGCCTTTTATATCCCAGGTTAGATTTATTCCTGGGTACTTAGTTTTTCTTGTTGCTATAGTAAATAACATTTATTTTTAGTTTCTTTGTCTGATAATTTATTGCTGTGTACAAGAATGCCATTAATATCTGAATATTGACTTTGTATCCCTTCTACTCTTGTTTACTTTGTATATACAGTAAATTACTTTGATTATTTTTTAATGTTAACAAGTTTGAATTCTTAAAATAAACTCACTTGGTCATGATATATTATTTTATATACTATTGGATTTGAAATTTCCATAGCATCTTTTAAGGTTTTGATATAAAGTAATTGTTAAACTCATAGAATATATTAGAAGCAATGACTCCTTTTCAATTTCTGAACAATTTTGTGTAAACTTGATATTCCTTTCTTAAATTTAAAAAATTCATTCATATAGCCATTTAGAAATGAAATATTCTTTGTGAAGATATTTTTAGTTAAAATGAAATTACTACAAGAGATATGGGTTATTTCTGTTATGTTGGGTTGGCCAAAAATTTGTTTTGTTTTTTTTTCTGTAAAATAAAAGACACATTTTTAATTTTCATCAATAACTTTGTTTATTTGAATATTTTGAATATGTCAGTTGTCTGTTGCATGGTAAAACATTGTTTGTTCTCAATTACTGTCTTGATTTGATTGCTATCAACTCCAACTGGTCTACCTGACTACAGAGCATTGTCCAGCAAGAAATCTCCAGCAGGAAACTTCCCAAGCAGTTTCAACACATTTGATCAGTCACAGCAGCTTCTCCATACACTGAACAAATCTTTTTTGCATTTCAGTTGTGTTTTTACCTTTCCTGAAATTATGAAGCATAGCATGCCAAAAATATTACACATTTTTACACTGTCAATAATATAACATTTTTTATTAGGGCAGACATCTTTATTTCTCTACTGAGATTTCGTAGCTTATGTCTTAAAGATTTTGTTCGTTCTAAGTTATTGGATTTATTGGTATGAAATCATGAATGATATTCCCTCATTATACATTTAACTATGGAAATTTGTAGTGATTTCACTTCTTCCTTCTTTGATGCTGTTAATTTACGTCTTTCCTCATGTGATCATTCAGTCTAAAAACTTATTAGTTTTATTGATCTCTCCGAAGGTCAGCTAATGAGTTTTTGGTTTAATTTCTCTTCTCTTTTGATTTTCTGGAGTTTTTTTCCCATTGATGTCCACTACAATCTATATAATTTCCTTCCTTTTTTAAACTTCGTGTTGAATTTATTCTGCTTTTATTTATCTAAGATCTTAAGATGAAAGATGTGGTCATTTTGTGGTATTTTTTTCTTATAATAGATTTTTAGTGCTGTAAATTTCCCTTTCAACTGTTGGTTTAGGAGATTCCCACCCCTCTAGAGATGTCTTTTTGCTCTCATTCAGTTCAAAATATGCCTTATTTTTTTATTTTTAAAGATTTTTATTTATTTATCTTTAGAGGAGAAAGGAAGGAGAGAGGGAGAGAAATATCAATGTATGGTTACTTCTTATGCGTCCCCTGCTGAGAACTGGCCTGCAACCCAGGCATGTGCCCTGACTGGGAATCCAACCACAATCCTCTGGTTTGTAGGCCCACACTCAATCCACTGAGCTATGCCAGCCAGGGCATTTTATTTGTAGTATCTACATTGACCATTTTATTTAGAAGTAGCCTATTTAGTGTTCAAATACTTGTGGATTTTCCAGAGCTCTTTTCTTTTTTATCTATTTATAATTACTGTACTTATGTCTTGACATTTAAAATTTTTGTGGCTAATATTACCCTCAAAATACGATCTACACTTATTCAAATTTTCTCTGCACTTTTTCTGTTTACTTTTTATTATTTGTTTTAAAACTTTTTAGTTTGATGCAGTCCCATCAGTTTATTTTTTTTTGTTTCCCTAGCCTGAGAAGTTATATCAGATAAAATATTGCTATGAGCAATATCCAATATTTTAATGACTATATTTTCATCTAGGATATTTATGGTCTCATGTCTAATATTTAGATCTTGGACCAATTTTGAATTTATTCTTGTGTGGAGTGTAAGAAGGTGGTCTCAGTTCATTTTTATGAATGTATCTGTCAATTTTCCCAACATCATTTATTGAATAAAGTATCTTTAGCCCATTGCAAGTGCTTGCCTCCTCTGTCAAGTATTAATTGACTATAAAGGTGTGGGTTTATTTCTGGGCTCTCTATTCTGTTCCATTGATCTATTTGTCTGTTTTTAGGCCAGTACCCTGCTCTTTTGATTACTGTGGCCTTATAGTATAATGATACTAGGCGGCATGATTCCCCCAAGTGTGTTCTTTTTTCTCATGATCACTGTTGCTATACAGGGCCTTTTGTGGTTCTATAGAAATGTTTAAAATATTTGTTCTAGTTCTGTTTAATATATCATTAGAATTTTGTTCAGAAGTGCATTGAATCTATAGATTTCTTTGAGTAACTTGGATATTTTAATGTTCATTCTTCCTATCCATGAACAACTTATTTGTATCTTCTTCAGTTTCTTCAGTATCTTCTAATTTTCAAAGTACAGTTCTTTTACACCCTTGGTTTATTTCTAGGTATTTTATTCTTCTTGAAGCTATTGTGAATGGGATTGTTTTCTTAATTTCCCTTTCTGTTAGTTCATTATTGGCATATAAAAATGCAACTGATTCCTGGATCTTAACTTTGTATCCTCCTACTTTGCTGAATTCATTTATTAGATCTAGTAGTTTTTTGTGGAATCTTTAGGGTTCTCTTTGTACAGTATTATGTCATCTACAAATATAGACAGTTTTCATTTTTCTTTTCTAATTTCTACACTTTTTAAAATTGTTTCTTCTTCTATGAATACTATGGCTATATCCCTGATAAACACGGATGCTAAAATTGTCAAGAAAATATTATCAAACTTAATACAGCAATACATCAAATAGGTCATAGACCAGGATCAAGTGGGATATATTGTGAGAATGCAAGGTTGGTGCAACATTTACAAATTAATAAATATAATAAACCACATAAACAAAATGAAGGAAAAAACACATGATCATTTAATAGATGCAGAAAAAAACTGATAAAATCCAGCACCCATTTATGATAAAGACCCTCAGCAAAGTGGAATTAGTGGGGACATACCTAAACAAAATAAACATCATATATGACAAACCCACTGCCAACATCATAGTCAACTGGCAACAACTGTAAGTATTCCCCTTAGGACTGTGGACAAGACAAGGATGGTCCCTTTCACCTCTCTTATTCATTATAGTACTGAAGCCTAGCCATAGCAATCTATCGATCATTGAGAAATCAGTGTCATAGTCACAGAGCATAATTGTAAATGTGCGAATTTCTACTTTCAGTCCTGTGAAAGATGACCTTTATGTATTTTGAAACTCTTATATGGGGTAAAAATATTTATAATTATTATATTTTCTTGAATGATTACTCATTGATATGAAATGATTGCTTTATATTTTTGATAATATTGGCTCTAAATGTCTAATATTAATATAGCCACTCCAACTTCTCTGTATTTAGTGTTAACATGATATATTTTTCAATCTTTTTACTTAATCCATGTGTGTGTTACATAAAGCATGTCTCATAGGCAGAGAGAGTTGGCTGTTCCTTTATTAAATCTTATTTCTGTCTTTAAATTACTGATATACAGTATTTATTAATGTGATTATTATATATTCATAGTCATGACAAGTTTTATATCTATCATCTTATTATCTTGACATGTATAGAGTTCTAAGTTAGCAGGTTTCTCTCCTCAGTACTTTCAACATATTGCCCCACCATGCTCTCACTACTGTTCATTTGAGTAATGTGCCATTGTTCTTATCTTTGTTTCTCTATTAATTTTGTCACTTTACTCCAGCTACTTTTGACATGTTTTTCCTCTATTATTTGTTTTTGAGCGATTTGATTATTTATGCTTTGCATTATTTTTCTTCATATTTTGGTGCTTGGAGTTTCCTGAGGTACTTGGATATGTGGATTTATAATATAGAAGGTCCAATGACACCCCCAAATACGCCACTTCAGCATAAGGACTACATCGATCTGGAGGCAACTGATCATTTACAGATTCGGGAAGAAGCCTTCCCAGAGCTTCTCTTATCTGAAAAAAGCAGAAGCTTCTGAGAAATGAAGACTGGTGTAAATCCTCTATTACAGAAGAGTTTTATGGCCATGAAGAAAGTGAAAATTTGGTACTGAACAAGGCCTGCAATAAACTAAACTAAAATAATCCTTATCTTCCATTACTATCCTCTATTATCTACCTTTCTATAGTTTGCTTCCCCTGAAAACCTAAAAACCTTTTCTTTTGTCTTGTCACTTCCCTAATAACTTATCTTTCTTTTGTAAGATGCTATATAAACCCAAGTACTAACAACCTTTTCAATTACTCATCACTGAGTTTCTCTCACATGTGTGCACCTTGCATATATTAATAAATTCTTTTTATATTTTTAATATGTCTTTAGTCATTACAATTTCCAGGACATCAGCTCGGAATCATAGGAGGGTGATGAAGGAGGGATATTTTCCCCTTTGTACAATAACTTTCATTAACTTTTGAGAAATTTGGGTGATTATTTTTTCAAATACTTTTTTTTGCCCCCTCAGCTTCAGGAACTTCTTGACCGGTATTTTTGACTGAGTGATGCTGGCTTATAGAACACGGATGCTCTGTTCATTTAAAAAATATATATTTTGTCTCTGGGTGGTATGGCTCAATTGGTTGGGACGTCATCCCATGGCCAAAGGGTTGCAGGTTTGATTCTCCATCAGGGCACACACCATTGTTGTGGGTTCAGTCCCTGGTCCAGCTGCATACAACTGATCCCGGGTCTGCGCACGTACTACCGGTAGCTGATTGGTGCCTCTCTCTTACATTAATACTTCTCTCTCTTTTCCTCTCTATCTCTAAAAGCAATGAAAAAAATGTCCTCAGGTAAAGATATAAAAAATTTGTTACGCATGTCTTTCATTTAGGATAATAATTTATTGTCATATCTTCAAGTTTCAATAGCGTTTTCTTCTGCAATGTCAAATATACCATTGAGCCTCCTGATGTAGTTTTAATCTCAGTCACTCTAGTTTTCATGTCTAAGTGTTTCATTTGTACATATTATATCTTCCTGGATTCTAACTACTTCTACACGTGGAATACAGCTTTATAACTTTAAAGATCTCTCTCTCTCTCTCTGTTAATTCTAACATCTGAATTAGTTTTGGATCAGTATCCATTTTTATTATCTTCTCATTTGCTTTTATAATTTTTCTACTTCTTTCTAAACCAGGTAATATTTGACTAAAGGCCAGGTATTGTAAATTTAAAGTTATTGGGTTTTATTTTAGAAGACTATTTCTCTAAGTGTTCTTGGGATCTGTTCTGGGACATACTTAGGTAATGTGAAATTCAGTGCTCTATCTAGGGCCAACTATCCCCACTCCTGAAGGAGGACCTTCCTTTTACTGTTGTTCAAACACCATGAATCATGAGTTTTTCTAATCCGAGTATTGGAAACAGGCATTATCCATTGTCCTGCATAGACGGCTCAGGTGACTCGGCAACTCTTGTAGTGCATATGTTTGCCAGTGGGTACTAAACAGAATGCTCAGACCCTAGGCACCTGTCTGTGTGCTATTCTCTTCTTTCTGGTGTTCTTTTCTGTTTATTCTGGTCACCTTGCTCTCACCAATCAGTTCCTTCTTCTCTATGTGGATCCACTGTCCCTGCACTTTAGCCTGGAAATTATCTCAAAGTAGTGCGGTTTCTCTGATGTCTTTCCTCATTGGTTTCTCATCTCTCAGAGAATACTACTCTTCATTGTTTGATGTTCAGTGTCAAGAATACCATTGTTTCATTTTTGGTTGTTTCAAGTAGGATGTTAAATCCTGACACTGTGTCACTGTTTTTAATCTTTACCTAAACTGAAATACTTTGAATATTGCTCCAGATGTAATAATCTGGTAGGGAAGGAAAGTTTTAGAATAAACAACAGGAATTTCCTAATATAATATCCTTCATCCTGTGGTTCAGGGAGCCAATACAATAATTTTTTCCTGTTCTGTAGATAGTTTAAATATACACCAGGAACTGCACATAGATTATGTCTGAACACACTGTGCCCACTAAGTGAAGAACTCAGGCCAACATAACATTTAATACCTGACCTCCATTAGCTGCATGCACATCTGTGGATCTCAGGGGCATTTGAATTGCCAGGATTTGCCATAAAATCAGATCAAGTATTTTATAATCCTGAAAATTTACGTATTTTCTTTCCCCATTGTACTATGTTTTACTGAAATTATAATTACATGGGATTTATGTAGATTATATAGAAAGATATCTGCTTTGAGTTTTAGTAACAGAAGTTGTTTAACTCTCTGATGAAATAACTCGAAATTTTTATGATAGATATTTTTATAAAATAGTAAATTGACTTCACTTTCCCAAAGAATATTATTCAAATACCAGTTTTACTACTTACTTTTATCAAAATGCTAAAACTTGACTAATTCTAAATATGACTCCTTAATTGCTACATTCATGTTTAATTTGTTTAATTATTTTTTCTCTTATCAAATATTTTTTATTGCTTGCTAAGTGTCAGGCAGTATTCTAGATTTTTATTTTCAGAGATGAACAAAATAATTAGACTCTATTTTTATGACAAAGCCTAGTGATGTTTAGCTCTCTTAGATTTGTAAATTTTATGAAAATATTGTGATAAATTCTGACATATGGTATAGACATCGCTATATTTGTTTTCTACCTACTTAGTAGAGTATTATCTCCCAAAGACAGAAAGTGTCAAAATAATATCTCCATAAAGTATTCTAAATTATGCAAATAGTAGTTGCTAATTTACATTTAGTTAATAGACTACAGTTTCTAGATTTGCAAATTCTCTGTAAACATTGAATTTTCTTAATATAATCTAACAACATGCACACAATATGTATTCACCCAGGAAAATATACTTAGGTAAGAGGAAATGATTTTATACATATGAATGAAAAAATATATATATAGTTGAAAAAATGTTATAATGTATTACTTAAACATAAGGAAGACAGAATTTCAAAAGCTAAATATGTTATGATTGAAATCCCTTTACAAAGAAATGTTGAAATTCAGTATTTAAAAATTCCAAGGCAGGATAACAACTTAGATATTGAAATTTTACACTTTTAATTCTATATTTAATACAAATTTAAATTTCAAACTATACGCAAACCATAATTAAACAACAGCTGAGACAAAATAGATATTAAAATCCTAAAAATCTATAAAATCATGGTTGAAAATCTGATTTAATTTAAGTGGTTTTGTAGATGATCCTCCATTTTTATAGTGATTTCATTAGTAATTTCCTTCTAATGACTGTATAATTAAACTATAATGGGAAATGCAAGCTTATGGATATTTATAGAGAATTTGTTACAACTAACCATAATCAACTAAAAACTGAAAACATTTTAATATTTGTAAAGGTTTATTCCATACAACTTATTTTTATTTGTTAAAAAGAAAAGCAAAGTAATAAATACTAACTTCTCAATCTAATGGGCCATGTAATTGAAATCCTTTTTGTTTTACTCTTAAGTTATTTAGACGGTACAACATTTTAATTCATATAATTAAGTCAATATAATTGCTTCTTAGTATTATTGTGCTTGTTAGCATAACAACATAGAGAAAATTTTCACATACAAGGAAAATAAATTTTTAGTTTTTCAGTGAAAAATAATATGATAAGGTGCTTACATATAACTGTATGTACAAGTTTTGTACCTGGTATAATAGAATTTAGATACTAAAATCTAAAACATTTTTATATCAGCTGATAATTTATTAGCCATCATAGCTTGCAATGGACATTAATTTCTTTTGTAAGCACAAATTGACTGTGGTGTGAAAATTTGAAATTAAAACTGTATGATGGAATATGTAAATAATTGGGTTACATAACTAATCGTTCCCTATGTATATATTCATACCAACTACAGTCATGTATCAGTTAATAAGTTCTGAGAAACACTTCATTAGGCAACTTTGTCATTGTGCAAATGTTATACAGTACACTTAATACAAATATGTGGTATAGCCTACTATATACCTAGGTAATATGGTACAGCACACTTTTATATGTGATTTACCACTGACCAAAATATTATTACATGGAGCACAACCACACTTCATTATTCAAACCCCCCAAAAAACAACAAAACAAATTTAAAACAAAACCATGATAATATTTTTTCCTTCAATTGCACTTTTTTGTGGAAATATGCTAAATACATTTCTTAAAATAATATGTCCATGTTACCAATTCATATATTAAGGGCCATAAATCATGTGTTCTCATACCAGCATCTGAATGTCCTGAAAATGCCATGATACTAGGGACAGGAAATTGGGTACAATAGGCAGTTTATGTGGATCAACAAACCTCAAAGATAGCATAATCTGCAGTGTGAAGTTTATGTGCAGGTAAAACTTGTGTGTGCACACACACACAATCATACACTATTTGATGATTTGAAACATTCCCTGATTTCATATACCTGAAATACCTACCAAGTCAAGCGGTTTGTCCAAGTAGAATAATAGGTTTAAATCTATGATCTCCATGTTTTTATCTAATTCATTTCATTCATCATCTCTGGGCACATTTTCATTTTCACTAGAAGGAAAATTGAAAAACTAGAAAGGAAAAAAATTCACAAGAAAGCAGAACCTCTCCTCTTACACATTCTCCAAATTATCTTATTAATTTCTTAATTAATTGATTCAGCAAGTATAGATTTCATAAGACATTTTGGCCCAAGAAGATTTTCTTCAATATTTTGCTAAAACGAAACCAACTATTCAGCATTCTTCATTGGAGAAAGATGATTGTCTTTGCTTGCCACAGACACTGTCCCTATTATAGCAGCCTGAATAAACCTCTGTGGCTCTCTAAACTCTCAATTTAAGAAACAGTATTATTAGGAGGCAGCTTAATTTCCCAAGTTGCTTGGCATGCTTAGGAATGAAGCCCCAGAGACAGGCATGTTTCTAATAGCACCTCTCAAAGTCACAGCTCCCTTGAGGAAGGCTGGCAATGGATGGCTCTGCTAATTAGACTTTATGTCAGTTGGGGAAAGATTTTTAGCAAAATAAATCTACAGACATAATTATCTAAAAGGAGGATATGGCAATCTTTTGACATATTAGGCTAAATAATTGGATGGAATTTTTTTAAAAAAGTAACTATGTTCTTTAGGGTAATTAATAGATTAAAACAATGATGGCTTTGGAAATTGTAGAGAAGATGGCACCAGGATTTATAATATGCACATCTTAAAACATTGTGTCCAGGACTTTGAATTGTATTGATCCATGTGTACACTGTTTGTTGCTATAAGCAAGGAATATAGAATGAACTGGAATTAGAGAAGCAATACCACAATAGTTACCAAGATAATTTGGACTGTCTCTTTCTATGTACATATTTATTTACTTATTTGATCTGACAGTAGTCAACAAAATTATACAGTTTTCAGGTGCACAATTCTACAATACATCATTGGTAGGTAGGTAGATAGATGATAGATAGAAAAGTAAGGTAATATTTCAGTGGTTCTGTAAAGATGAGTAACTATCCAGTAGGTAGAAACATATTGACATTTATTGTAAGTAGGAAATGCAGAGGTAGGATAAAGATGGTGAGGTTGAATGGAGTTGTAATGAAACAGGACTTCAATATAAAACAATGTATTGGGGACATTATTATGTACCATTTTTGTCCAGTTTATATAGCTGTAATTTATAAAGAGTAAAATTTATCTCTTTTAAAATGGGCAGTTTGATGATTTTTAACACATGGTTACAGTTGTGAATCCACTATCCAGATACAGAAGATTTTGTATCATTCTAAAAATTGCTTGTGTCTTTTTAGTCAATCTTATGTCCTTACCCTCAGAGTCTGGCAACTATACATCTTCCATATAAAGAAAAATTTGTCTTTTAGAAAAATTCCATGTAAGTAAAAGAATACAGTTTATATTGATTTATGTCTGACATTTTAATATCTACTTACACTTCTTTTCTTCCCTCTTTATTCTTCAAACACTAATTCCCAAAACAGAAAAAAAAGAGATCTAGAAAAAAATCACTTTACCATTAGTCCTCTAATAAAATCCTTGAAGGAATAAAAGAGAGGTTGTTATGCCTGGGACATGAATAGAACTATATCTAAAAAATGAATGATAATCTAATTACTCTGGAAAATATATAGCCACTAGAACAATGACTACAAATTAGTTTAAACTCAGTAATATGAATCTGAATATATATATATATGGAAGTAGAATCCATATACAAAAGGATGTTTAGAGTGAGTTACCCATGGTATATTGGAAAACATCTAGTAGGTGTTGGTATTAAGAGGTTCTGGGGGATTCAGAATAACCTCAAACCCACACATTTGGAAAATAAGAAACATCTGTTTCAGGGAAGACTTCTCTAACTGAATAGTTAGATTTTCTTCTGGTTTTGAGTAGGAAAGAACAGGTAGAATGCTATAGGAAGAGCGTATTAGTTAATATTCTTGGTAGCAGGAAAAGAGTTACCAACTTAGGTTTACATAAGCAAAAATAGAACCACAATTGAAGTTCTTGGAATGGTTCATAGAAGTTAAACAACAATCTGTGAACCTCATTTGAAACCGTAATGCCATGGGGAATTCCATCCTGGTGAGGACTATTTTTAAGTCACATTCATTAGAAGGAGATCCTGCATAGTTAGAAATGTCAGATAGATGTTGCCAAAATAGTAATCATCATCTTTTAACACCTTCCTTGAAGAAGAGCTAAATTATGTTCTGCCACCTGCATGGCAATTATACATGGCATGTGACCAAGATTTAATGAAAGGAATGTGACAAAACCAACAGTCACCATTTCCAGGACCAGAGCCTTTAAACCCCCAACACATTGTCCCCTTTATTTTTTTTCTGAATTACTGAGATGTAGACAACCCCAGAGTAAACTCAGGAGCCCCACATTAAAGAAGTTGCGGCTGGGTACTGAAATCACCATTTGGAGGAGAGAAATCCAACCAGAATTATTCATATAAAACACCTGCATGAGAAATAAATATTTTATTGTGTTAGGCCACTTAAATTTTGTGGTTTGTCTCTTAATCAGGTCACCATTACTTTCGCTAATAGAGTACCATCCATTTAATTATAAGTCAATACTACTATTTTTAATCTATGAAACTATATAAGAAACACTTTTAAAAAAATTACTGTATTTTGCTGTGTATAACATGTACTTTCTTTGTCCACATTTCTGAGAGAAAAATAAGGATGTTCATTATACATGGGTAGTACTAATTCCATATCTATATAAATATTTCCAATTATTTTATTTATGCTTATGCATTAAAAGTTTAACTTGAGAAAGCAATAATGATATGTGTATGTACAAAAATAAATGCTAAAGTTCCTTTATAATACAAAAAAATAATTATCTAAATATAAATAAATAAATAATTGATCCTGGCTGCTGTGGCTCAATGGATTGAAAACCAACCTGCAAACCAAAGGGTTGCTGGTCTGATTCCCAGTCAAGGCACCAGACTGAGCTGTGGGCCAGATCCTCAGTGCGGGACATGCGAGAGGCAACAACACATTGGTAGTTCTCTCCCTCTCTTCCTTCCTCTCTTCCCCTCTGTATAAAAATATATAAATGAAATCTTAATACATAAATGAATTGAATTTAAAAATTAAAATAAAACTTTTTTCCTGAAAGTTTGAGACAAAAAATGTGAGTGTGCATTATATTCAGCAAAATACAGGCAAAAGAGGGCGAAGAAGTTTGGAAAACACAGCTGACTACTTTATAGTCAATTACGTAGGTTGATATTAACTTATGACCTGGAGGACAATAGAGGATAGAATTTATTGAAAGGGACTTTAAAAGACTGTTTAGATGATTCTTCATTTATTCATTTTTACAAAGGATAAATGTCATTGATGAAGCACAGAAATACTTATTTTGTAATTTCAAATGAAATTCAGGCTATCAGTTAAGACTTAAAATTTTATGATTTATTCTATCAGAACTTTTGAGTCTCAAAATATAACATGCTTATGTGAATACTTTCTTTAAAGTATTAACTGTTCAGTCCTGTGAATATTACAAAATGTCAATAGCATCTCCATTCCCAGGGGCTTCACTCTCCATCATTAATTCACTATTTTGTTCATTTCTTTAGGATTGAAGAGTTACTAAGTTTTTTTCACAGTCTTACACAGGTGTGATGAAATTTGAAAAAAGATTTTAAAGTGGAAAAATTGTTTCTTATTTTCTGTTCTCATCTTGTGTATGATTATTAAAGAAAATTATGCTGTGTTTCAGAGAGTTTGGGAAGAAATTTTATTAAACAGAATATTTTTTGCCACTTAAAGAAATGTGAACTCTTTTTTACAAGTCATAGGATGGCAGTGAAAGTTCTAAGACAAGAGAATGACTTGTTTATTGACTCTGTATTATGAAGATAATTATAGTCCTTAGCATATGTATAAACCGAGGTGTGGGCTTCAGGAATGTGGGACTCAAAGAACATGACAAGAGCACCAAACATGTACCCATCATAATCAACAGAGTGTAATAAATGAGAATATCTCTCAAATAGAAATCTTTTATTTGAGTTTAAACAGAAAACACGACTCTCTAAATTTATTTTTTTAAAAAAATTTGGGACTAATTCATTCATTCACTAATTCAATAAACATTTGTCTATTTTTAGTATTGTTATAGATGCTGATAATTAAGTGATAAGTAATATAGTGACAAAGCCCTGCTCTTTTAAGGGAGGTAGATAAGATTGATAATAAATTAATAAAATAGTAATAACCAATATAATTTCAGAGCTTTATAAGTTTTAAGGGGAAAAATAAATACAAGTAGAGAATAATGTTTTCTGGAGAATGAGAAAATGAAGACAGCGAATGTAGAGAGAGTAATTGAGAAATTTCTTTTGGCAAAGATGATATTGGAGCATAAACAGTTATAAAAGATGAAGAACAGAATTACAATTTGAAATAAACTTTTCCAAGAAGAAAAATCAGCAAGGGTAAAAATATGAAGATAAAAATGAGCCTGGTATGTTTGTGAAATAAGCATGAATATGGAACAAAGAGATTGAAGAATACAGGTTGAAAAGACCTAATTACTACAGAGCAACAATAATTTCTGCTTTTATTGGCAGAAAAACAGGCTCAGAGACCAATGCAACACAACTGAGAGCCCAGAAATAAACTCATATGTATATCAGCAAATAATATTTGACAAAGGAGGCAGAAAATGATAGTAGAGAAAAGGAAGCCTTTTCAATAAATGGTTCTAAGAAAATTGAAAAGAATACAATCTATTCCCATGTACAAAAATTAATTCAGAATGGAGCAAAAACATAAATATAAGCTCTGAAACAGTAAATTAAATAGAATAAAACATGGGTACTAAACTTATGGACCTTGGTCATGGAGAAAACTTTATGAAATTGACCCTGGATGCAAGGGAAATAAAGGTAAAGATTAATGAGACTATAGCAAACTAAAAAAGGTTCTGCACAGAAAAAGAAATGGGCAACCAACCAAATGGGCAAAGATATACGCAAACAACAGCTCCGAAAAGAGGTTAATATCCAAAATATATAAAGAACTCATACACTTGACATTAATAAAAACAATCAAATTAAAAATGGAGGATATTGAGAAAAGGGAACCCTAGTGCACCGTTGGTGGAAATGCAGACTGGTGCAGCCACCGTGGAGAATAGTATGGAATTTCCTCAATAAGCTAAAAATAGAATTATTTTTTGACTTAGTGATCCCACTGCTGGAATTATACCCTAAGAATCCTGAAACACTAACTCAAAAGAACTTACGCAGCCATATGTTCATAGCAGCCTTATTTACAAAAGCCAAGCACTGGAAATAGCTTAAGTGCTCATCAGTAAGATGCATGAATCAAAAAAGTGTGGTACGTTTACACAATGGAATACTACACAGCAGAAAGAAAGAAGGAACTCCTACCTTTGTGACAGCCTGGCTAGAACTGGAGAATATTATGCTAAGTGAAATAAGCCAGACAGTGAAATATAAATACCATATGATTTCATCTATGAAAGGAACTTAATGAACAAAATAAACTAATGAGCATGGAAGCATGAAGCAGGCTGCCAGTGACTATAAGGAAAGGGGTAGGGAGATAATGGTGGGAATAAGGGGAAGGGACTAGTCAAAGAACATGTGTGAATGACCCATGGACGTGGACAATGGTGTGGGGATTGGCTGTGGGAGAGGGAGGTAGGCTGGATGGAGGGGGAAAATTTGGAACAACTGTAGTGGAATAACAAGAAAATTTTTTAATAAAAGAAAGTAAAAAAATGGGCAGAGAACCTGAGCACATAGCTCTCACAAGAAGTCATACAAATGGTCAGCAGATATATAAAAAGATATTCAATTGCACTATAAGGGAAATGTAAATCAAAACTACAGTAGGGCAAGGGGAAGAGAGAAAGAAAGTAAAATTTACATCATAAAGAAGGGAATAAAGAAGATGGAATGGAGCAAAAGAAGGGAAGCATATTCATATTAGGTTTAAACAGAAAATTTCAAAGTATATATATAGTGAGAGAGTGAAAGAAAAAAGTAAATAAGTAAAAATTTAAGAACCAAATTGGAGAAAAAGATCCACCACAGCACTATCAACAACAACAACAAAAAATGAGTTAAGATTAATATAGGTGGAATGGAAATAAGAGGGGAAAAAGAAAGATAAAAGATAAAAGATGTGTATAGGAAAGGGAAGTGATTTTGAGATGATAGAGGGAGAAGGAATACTGTGAGGAATGAAAAGCAGGCTAAGATGGGAAAAATTAAAATTTGAGGTAAAAAAAGAAAGGACAGGAGGAAGGCCGAATGGAGTCGGAGTGAGGAATAGTAAAATGTGAGATCTAAAATACCAAAACAGTGAAAATCTAGAGATAAAATGGAAGGAATACAAAAACAGCCACCCTATACACACCCAATGAGCAAAGGTCAATAAAGATGCTGTAAGGTGCTGGCTTCTGGTGCTGTAAACTGGGGAGCCCAGCTTGAGGTTTAGAACCCACACTTCTCAGGACTAATCCCCTGGCTGCTGAAATATTCTTCGGGGCATTTCAGCTGCTGTTGGTGGCAGGCCGGCCAGCCAGCCCTCTCACATCTCCTCTGCATTCCATACAAGTCACATTGTGGTGAAGCTCTTTCTTCTCTCTGTCCCTGGTTATAAGGCTTCTCTCCCTTTATTGCTCAGTTGTTTATTCTGGATGATCTCTCTGCAATTTAGTTGTAATTCCAGATTGGTCCTGTAAGGTGGTTAGTGGAGCAGCGTAGCTTCTACTTACTCCGCTGCCATCTTGGATCCCAGAATACTTATCAACACATAATGTTTAATTGGATATGCTTCATAAGACAAATTCTAAGGGCAAATATAGTATAAAGAAAGCTGAAGTGTATTCAGTTTTCACTTAGACAATTAGGTACAAGCTTTTCCCTCATGGTTATCAAAAGCGCACATTGAATATCTTAAAATGAAAACACCCTATTTTAAACTGATAACTACTTAACTGTATATATCATTTAACTTTATCCATTGATTAATTCTAGAGGGAGAGTCAGGAAAGGAGTGAGAGATACAAATATTGACTTGTTATTTGACCTATTGGTGCATTCATTGGTTGATTCTTGTATGTGACCTGACTGGGGATTGAACCTGTAAACTTAGTATATCAGGTCAACACTCTAACCAATGGAATGACTCAGCCAGGACACAACAACTTAACTTTAATAGAATTTCTGAACTCACACTTTTATTTCTCTTCTGCCTCACATTTTAGTTTATTATCATTACAATTTAGATATTTTTATATTCTGTATCTAATGACAGGTTATGGTGGTTATGGTTATTTTTACTACATCCATTTATATTTTTGCTTTTAAACTAGAGTTATAAGTGAATTACGCTCCACCATTACCAAAGTATAGAATTTAACTTTACATACTTACCATCACCAGTATTACACTATCTTTTTATGTTTTTATATTAATTAAAGTCTTCTTAGTTCCACTCAAAGAACTTCCTTTATTATTTCCTATAAGGCATAATTATTTCTAGGCCTCCTGCCTCTGGTGTTTTAAATGGATTATTTTTTCATGTAAAAAATATGATAAGGATTAAAAACATTTTTTTAGTAACCAACATGTTTGTTTTATTCATATATCATAAAATATGTATCCAAAATTAGAGTATCATTATTGCTTGATTTTACAACACTAAAATGATGCTCTTATCCATCTCTAACATGCCATTTTGATAAAAATGTATTCTTACATTTGTTTATAACTCATGACTAACTTTTTCTTAACATAGAGTTGTTTTTCTAGCATGAAACATTACCTCTCAAAATGAAAATTTCCATCAGTATCTTTCTCCATCTTGCAAAATGACGAGAGATGGTAATTATCACCTCACACTTCCCACAATTAACATAATCAGCTCGGTAGATATGGATTTATACATTAGACATTAAGCGTTTTTGTTCATGGCTCCCAAGTTTTCAGGTAATGGATTATGGCAACTAAACTAAGTGTACAAAACAGTATGGAAGAAAAAAGTAAAAGTACAAAAGAACAAATATATTGTTTCCATTTAGCTTGCTTTTCAACTGAAAATAGTGTCATGTTCTTAGACAGGTAATACATCATTTTTAGCTTCTAAAGTCAGAAAGTAAAGGGAATGATCTTGACTCCATCTTATTCCCTAGGTTACCTGGAACATATTTTCTAGTTTGTATTTCTCAGCTTTCTCATTAATAATATTTTTGTAGAAGTTTGACTGTTTCCCAGCGTGGAAGAATAAAATAAGACAAATGACATAAAATAGCAATACATAGTGATATGATTTACTCTTTATTATATCTTAGAATTTAGCAATGATCATTGTATAAAGGGAAGTTAAATGACCTTGTTAATGATATAAACATTCCTGGTTGCCTGTCAACTGGTTTTCCGGGTAACATCAGTAGGCTCTTAGTTTCCTCCTTCTGTGGCTTTTGTTTTTCTACAAGGCATGATTTCTAGAAGCTTAAAACAAAGGAGGAGGCCCTGACTGGTGTAGCTCAGTGGATTGAGCACAGGCCTGCGAACCAGAGAATTGCGGTTCGATTCCCAGTCAGGGCACATGCCTGGGTTGCAGGCCAGTTCCCGGCAGAGGACACACGAGGGGCAGCCATACATTGATGTTTCTCTCCCTCTCTCCTTCCACTCCCCTCTAAAGATGAATAAAATATTTTAAAAAAAAGGAGGAAAGTCCCTAAAGATAGATTGTGTTTCTTTCCTGTATATTTTGCGACCAATATTTTTCTTCAGAATTAATTATCAAATGTAATTTAAAGAACAGCTCTCTGACCTCTCCTGTACAAGCTTTCTGTGGGACTTTTTCCATTTTTCAAAAAAGGAGCAATAAGGAATCCACCAGCTCACATTGCAGACTAAACATCTCACCACGGTAAATTATTTGTGAGCTGAACTTTTCATTTAAGCCAGTGATTTGCCTTTATGTTGATGGAGCTTCATGAAGGAAAGTACTGTGACAATCTCTACAGGGGCCCCGAGGACATTCCCTGTGTGTCTGCTGATAAGCTGACCCCGGGAGGCATTCTGACACAGAAAGTAAATAAGCACAATGCTTTTGTCGAGAATTTATTGAAAATTATACATAAGTAATGCTATCCAAATGGATGTAATAAATAGACTTTTTAGACCAGTATGTTTTAAATAATTTGACCTTTACTTTTCCATGAACATTAGCCTTCAAATACATATAAAATCTAGTAATGAGTTAGCTTGAAAGTTTGCTAGACAAGAAATATTTTATAAGGAGAGAAATGCTGAGTTTTCTCAAGGAGGAAATCTGCAAAACCTCTCGAAATTACCAGAAAAAATGTTACCGAGCTTCCTCAATCACTTTCTATCTAGAAACAACATTGTCAAATCAAGGGTTCGATTACACTTAAGACACAATATGAATAATTATGTTTTATTTTATTAATTATAATTGACTTACAGCTACAAAATGTGTTGAATTTCAGGCAATGACTGGTCAATGAGAGGTTATAAAGTATAAAATACTTTAGAAAGCTAAGGGCTATTATATAATCTCTAAAGCCCCTTCTTTGGACACATAAAGCAAATATTATTATTATATATGTTCTTTTGTACTTAACACTCACTGCCATTATTTAAAATCTATGATTTATTTGAGTTTTGTTTAAATTACAAAATTGTTTGCAAGTAATATTTAAACATAGTATAAGTAAGAATTATATTTTGTAGAAGCCTGGGGAGAAGGTATTTACCATCTGTGACTTATGGTAAGACAGGCTCAATAACTAAATGCTTTTTGAAATATGTACGCTTAGTTTCCTTCAAGTAAAAATGTTGTCCAGTTGGTTAGAGCACTATTTTTCTATGTTTAAACAAAAAAACTTACTGCTTTCCCTTGAAGACTTAGATATGTGAGCACAGGATGAAGTAGATTTCAATAGCAAGAAAGTGGAACCACGGAAAGATGTGCTGGCCCTTGATTTACTGATAGCTCTGTTATATCTTCTGAGACATGGAAGACAAGAGGGCAGTTCAGAACCCCAACATGTTCAAACAAGTCTCTATGGGCTCATACATTTAGAATATGTTTGTGCCAGATGCCACTTGCTAAAATGTGCTTTATGCTTAATTAAAGGGAGAATGACTGACTGGCTGAAATTACAGAACATCTATATTCACTAGGATATTCTACATTATAGTTTTTCATCAACCTCTATATACCAGGCCCAGAGTGACTTTTTGGGAAACTAGAAACAAAAGAGATTTAAAAAGATACAATACAGAGCACCCATAATTTGAGACCTTATATTAAATTTGTTAAAATATATCATCTCACTAAAATGTCAATTCTTCAGAGACAATGATTTCTACCTAATGTTTTGATTGATATTTTCTAAGAATCTAGATCAGTGCCTGGCACACAACAAATAATTGTTAAATAAATGTATAAAATACACAGGAAAAAAACAATACAGGAGTACATAGAACTCCTGAAATGTTTTGGGGGAAGTAATAGTCAATGTAGCTGGAAGGGTCTGGGGAAGAGCCATGGAAAGATGAGGCTTGAACTGGATTTCAGCACGTACATAGGAGGGGAGAAGATTCACTCAGAGTCAATAGTTGAAGCAAAGTGCATAGAAAGTGTGATGAACAGTGACAAGATCACACTTATGAAGTGAAGCATTCTTTAGAAAGTAAGGATAAAAGAGATTTTAAAGATAAGTTGAAGTGGAACAAACATATTCTTTAGAGGAGAATGTATTCTTTAATCTTTAAGCAATCGGGAGCCTCTGAATACTGGACTGGGACCAGGAATGGAGGGTTCAGAGGTCTGTGCTGACTGGCAAGCTGGATTTCTGTTGGCTGGGATCCCCGGATGTCTGTCTGGATATAATTTCTAAAAGTATACATCAATTTGGTATGAGAAGCTTCAGAAATCACTGCATTTTCAATTAATTGAAGGGTGTGATGCCCTGGAACCAGGTAAATAACAAATTGAAATGATAGCACTTAATTGCTATTGATTGGTGTGTAACAGCATTAGTGAATTAAGGGGTTTGGACATTAGTGAGATATAAAATGATCCAGCAATAACTTCAATTGGTTTTACATCAAAAGGAAGAAAAACACACAGGAAAGACAATGAAATTTAAGATGTTTGGAAGAATTGAAGCTCTTCTCTTGATTAGGTTTAACTACCCCTGGAGAAGGAAGATTAATGAATTCCCACTGTGTTGGGAACTTGAGGAAAGCTAGGAAAGGATCCAAATGTTTCACAGTCTGAGCTACCGCTTTTCAATAGCATTTTCTTTGATGATAGAAATCATCTGTGCTTTTCTATGTATCCACTAGCCACATATGGCTACTGAGTCCTTGAAATGTAGTTAATATAAGTTAGGAACTAAGTTTTACATTTAATTTAGCTTGATTTGATTTAAATTTAAATACTGTAATGGCTAGTGGATGTCAGTTTGGATAGCACAAGTCTGAGCATTATCCTTAAAAAAGGAGCTAAACCTTGGTCATTTTGACACAGCTGGATATCTGTCAGCAAAGGTGAGGCAATGCTAAAGAAATAATCATAATAGCTTAAAAATCCATAATCTTACAGGTTTTTGACAACAAAGATTTATATTCCTTGTTCACACAGAATTTTTTTCTATCAGTTTCAAGCTGGACTCAGGCCACAGGGTATACTCTAAAATTGTTCATTATCCTTGTAGAGTAAAAGGGAAGCTTATATAAATAACCACACATGTTACTGATCCTTAAGACCTCTGATTATTACCGACACTCATCACTTCTGCCTATAGATAGATAGACGATAGATACATGGATGTATCTCATATCATATAATTGTATATTTGATTTTCCTTAGTCAACCCCATGAGCACTGTTTAGTTCCATATATCAGAAATGTTTAACACCCCCCAGGGAGCCAATGAGTATGAGTGAACAACAATGGTCTATTAAAATGGCCTGAAAAAACATAGAAAGAGATATTTTTGTTGAGTTAATGAATGAGTATTTTCTATCAAATGCTGTGTGTCCTGACAAGAATTGATGTTGTGAACCCATCTACTACAAATACAGATACAGCGATGTAATAGAGCATGCCACAGTCTTTTCCAGTTCTTCACATGATCATATCCCCTTTGTTTTCTTTTTAATTTTAATTTTATTTTTCCCATTACCATTTAGCCTCCTTATACCCACCTCACACTGCAGTCACCACGCTGTTGTCCACGACCATGAGTATTTTTTCCCTTTTGCTCTATCCCTAACCTCCCCCACTGATAACTATAAGCCTGCTCTCGGAGTCTGTTCTATTCTGCTTGTTAGTTTAATTTGTTCATTGGATTCCACATATAAGTAAAATAATATGGCATTTGCCTTTCTCTGACTAGCTTATTTCACTTAGCATAATGTTCTCCAGGTCCATCCATGCTGTCACAAAAGGGTATTTTTTTTCTTTTTAATGGTTCAGTAGTTTGCGTTATTTAAATGTCCCATAGTTGTTTTATCCACTCATTGAATGATGGATACTCAGGATTCTCCCATATCTTGGTGATTATGAATAATGTTGCAATGAACATAGAAATCTTTATGTTCTTTTGAATTAGTGTCTTGGATTTCTTCAGCTGTATTCCCAGAAATGGGATCACTGGGTCAAAACACAGATTCATTTTTAATTTTTTGAGGTATCTCTGTATTACTTTCCATAGCGGTTGTGACAGTCTGCATTCTCACCCACATTGCAAAAGGGTTCCCCTTTGTCCATATCCTCACTGGCATTTCTTGTCTGGTGATTTATCGATGATAGCCATTTTGACAGGTATAAGGCTTTATGCCTCTCATTGTGGCTTTAATTTGCATTTCTGATGATTAGGAACATTGAGCATCTTTTCATAAGTCTATTGGCTATTTATATATCCTCTTTGAAGAAGTGTTTCCTCAGGTTCTTTGCCCATTTTTTAAATTGGATTGTTTTTTCATTTTGATGAGGTTTATAAGTTCTTTAAAATTTTGTAAGTTTTTAAATCAATTAACCCCTTATCAGATATATCAATGAATTTGAATATGTTCTCCCCTTCAGTGGGTTGCCTATTTATTTTGCTGTTTTCCTTTGTTGTGTAAAATTTTTTTAGTTTGATGTAGTCCCATTTGTTTACTTTTTTCTTTTGTTTCTTTTGCTTAGGGAGATATATTTGATAAAATATTGCTATAAGCAATGCCCAAGATTTTGCTGCCTATGTTTTCTTCTAGGATTTTTATGGTTTCAGGTCTAACATTTAATTTTTTTATTACACTTCACATGGGTCAGAATGGCCATCATAAACAAATCAACAAACAAGTGTTGGCGAGGTTGTGGAGAAAAGGGAACCCTAGTGTGCTGTTGGTTGGATTGCAGACTGGTGAAGCATCTATGGAAAACAGTATGGAATTTCCTCAGAAAACTAAAAATGGAACTGCCTTTTGACCTGGCAGTTCTACTGCTGGGATTATTTCCTAAGAACTCTGAAACATAAATCCAAAAGAACCTATGCACCCCAATGTTCATAGCAGCACAATTTACAATGGCCAAGTGCTGGAAGTAAAATTTAATTCTTTTATCCATTTTGAATTTATTCTTGTAAGAAGGTGGTCTAGTTTCATTTTTATGCACATATCTGTCCAATTTTACCAACACCGCTTATTGAATAAACTATCTTTAGCCCATTGTATATATGTGTTGGCTTCCTCTGTAGAATATTTATTGATTATAAAGGTGTGGGCTTATTTCTGGGCTCTCTATTTTGTTCTATTGATCTGTGTCTGTTTTATGCCATTACCATGCTGTTTTGGCTATTATGGCCTTGTAGTATAGTTTGATACCAGGTAGCATGATTCCTCCATTTTTATTCTTTTTTTCTGAGGATCACTATTGCAAAGCAGAGCTTTATGTAGCTCCACATAAATTTGAAAAATATCTGTCCTTTCATTCTTCACTTTTTAGTTTGATTAGCACCTTTTCAAAGAGATGTCTCTAGTATTCTAGTTTAAATTAGTAGATCTTGACATTTTTTGTACAGAGGTGGACAAATTTAGGTTTATAATTATAAGTATGTGATACTGAGGTTATTCTTATATTATTATTTATGAATTATTGCACTATCTTCTATATAAACAACTCTGAACCTACATTTTGCCCACCTCTGAATAATACAGGTGATCATCCTAAAAGCAGAGGAAATTAGAAAAAGGTATAATCTTTAGCGCATGTAGTTCAGGATTATGTATTAAATTTGCTAGAATGTATCAAAACCCACTAAAATATAAGTTCCACAGAGACAGTGATTTCTATCTAATTTGTTGATTCAGATTTTCTAAATATTTAGATCAGTGCTAGGCATGCATCAGGCCTTTAGTGAATAATTGTTGAATAAATGAATAAAATATAACAGAAAAAAACAGTATGTGGGACTACTGTAATGTTTCTGGGGAAGCAGTATTTTAATGGTCATAACATATTTAATATTAATTATTTTTGCCATGTAATATATTATGTTTAAAGGATTAAGGCATGAACATTCAGGAGTAGTTGGGGAGACATTATTTTTTTCTACCACAATGTTTTGAAAAGTTTGTTATTCTTACAAAGGCATACTTTATCTGCATGAGTTCGATTTTGACTTGTGACAAATCAATTTAGCACTGGGTTAGCCATTGGTTTCGATTTTTTAAGTAAATATTATGTACACATAGATCAATGTTATTATAGTATACAGTAAATGATTCTGGAAAATATATATTTGGTTTTATTCTTAAATTAGGTGACATTTTGTATGTACATAAAATATTTAACTTTAATTATCTGAAAAGTGATATATTTTTACTAAGAAATTTAAAGGGAAAGAAAGAAGAGGGGAGAGAAATTGTTGATATATTTTTCTGTATCTATAACACTGAGTATTTCAAAGCCACCGCTATAAAATATTTATGCTGGCCTTTAAAGTAAATTGAGATTTCATAGAGCTTGTCAGTTATTTTGACAATGTTTTATAAAGTACATTTTAAATTCTGAGGCATCATCCACTTTCTGGAGTATTAGCTACATATTTTTGTCTAATATTCTCACCATTCATTTCTGTGTGCCAATATGTTTTTCTTAAAGCTTTTATTTGGTACATTTTTTTTGTCTATCCACAATTTATCAGAGAAATGGATTTTAAAATTAGAAAATAAGCTTTTTATGTGAGCCAACTGTTCTTTTTGATAAAGAATAATATATATAATATATACTTTATATGTGTGTGTATGCGTGCATATACATATACACACACACACACACATATCCCTTTGATCAACAGGCCTCCCCATGAAGCTTTGTGGAAGCAGTACAAATGCTCATGTGTTTTGGTCTAATTTTTGCTCAACTGCCTAAGCATAATAAAAAACTGGTGGTCTTCCAGAGAGAAATCATTAGTTGATATTTTGTTTTCCTCATGACCTTTGGGAAGGTAAATGATATCAGAAAGCCTGAACAATCAAGTAAGGAACATCTCAAATGAACATGGGAAATTGCAGTGCACGTACAATCTCTGGAATTTGGTTAGAGTCCTTGGGCTGGATCGGTACCCAGCACTGACCACCTGTTTGGTTCTTAACATTGAACCAAACTGTGGATCATGTAGTTGTTTTTACTGTTGCTTGTTCTCTGGTTTGGGTGACAACTTAATATCCTGCAGCAGTATTTGACTCTGAAATGGTGCACATGACTGGTCCCAGGCAGTAAAGGAAGCCCTTGTACTTTCTGATTGCTACAAGAAAATATTTTGTGCAACTTGTGTTGGAAATAAATAAATAAATAAATAAACAAACAAACAAACAAACACGGCAACTTAGACCTTGCTGAAAAGTAAGTAGAAAGTCAAATTGAAAGCTATTTTCTTCACCCTGCACATAGTATAAGTGATCTCTTAACAGGTCTTTATCCATCACTGCTTTATCCATCACTGATGACAGTTTTAATTTTCTTCATTGTTTGATTGCAAATACGAGAGACCCATGAAATATTTTCATCTTCATGAGTCACTTGTCATAGTGGTTTTTAGTCTGTGATGGTTTTCATTTTAATAGTAATCACAATGCATTTGTTATTTGTTATCTGCTTTATTTGGATAACATCGTCAAATGCTGCACAAACAATTCTGCTCTTTCCAAAACTGCATTTGAAATTTCAAAAGGCATTTTAACATTATGCATTTCTTTTACTTCACCAGTGAAACACACACACAAACACACAAATTCTCTGATCTGAGATCAGAGCAGTGAGATCAAAGAAACCATTAGGTTCTTAAATGCAGCTCATCTAATCTTTGGGCACAGACTATTGTCTGAAAAGCTTTTCTGTCTCAGAAAGTACTAGATCAATAATTCCCATGTTCATCTACTATCTGTGCCTTGCTGTATTTTAGGCCCTCATTTGTCTCCAGCTCATACATCACAATAACTTACTATTGGCTTCCCTGCCTATGTTCTTATCCCATGAGGAACCAATTTTCACACTGCCACTAAAGTTAACTCAGTGAGATATATTGGATTGCATCAAGCTTTTTACATTCTCTAATTACTCCTATTGTCTAATGAAAAAGTCCATACTCCTTACTTAGATAAGTAGTAAAATCTTTTGAAGTCCAAGTTTATGTTGAATTTGAAATTGTATTTTTCTCAACAGACTGTATACTTCTATGCTAATTTTCTACCTTTGGTATAAACAACACCCAGCTATAATTATGTACTAAGTAAATATCTCTGCTCTTTTATTTCACTGAATAAATAACTATTTTATGTGAACTTATAGATCATTTTCCAATTTTTTCTAGTATTTATTGCAGCAACCTGCAATTGACTGACATGATCTTACTCACTCCTCCCTATGTATTAAGCTCCACAATGATAGTAATCATTTTTGTTACATATAATAAACACACAATACTTTATACTGGATAAAACACAAAGTTATATTGGTCTTCTAGACAAACAAGACATAAGCCAGTCTGAAGGTTTAAGATTACACACACACACATGTATTCAGTGTTGGGCATGAGCAAGGAAATAACTAAAAATACTGTGTATCCCCAATGAATTGTTTTAAATGAATGTATGTTCAACGAAGGTAGAAATATTTTACTCGCTGATATATCACCAACAGTTTGAAGAGAACCTGGCACATAACAGATGGGAAGTCTGGTCTTCTAAAGGCAAATCAATCTTGTTAAAGATATTAAAGATCTAAAATGATAGTAAAATTATTATTTTGAAGCGCAATATTTAGTGGTTTTTAAATTATAAGGACTTGATGAGAGGTGATTTAACATAGAAGTAAGTGATAGCTAGTACTAAAATCATATGAGGCAAAACCAGTTTATGCTTAGAAGTCACTGGGAAACCAGAATTATGGAAAATGATACTGACAGATCTACCCTAGAAGGTCAAGTTAGCAGAGGTGGAATAATGGTTATTAGTATTCATTTACACATCTTAAAGAAGATGGTTGATCTGTAACTCAATTACAGACATGAAAAATTAGAAAAAAAGAGAATTTCACAATGTCCTTTTGTAAATGCCCTTAATTTGAAGTGATAAAAAATTACTGTAGATACAAGAGAATGATGGGAAGGACCACTGGGAATATTTGGGAATGAAATCTTCATGAAAGTCCCTGTGTGTGTCTGTGCATGTGTGCGTGTGTGAATGTGTGGTTAGTGCCTGTCGTATGTGTGTGTGTGTGTGTGTGTGTGTGATGTAGTACGAATTTGACTGAATACTACAAATTTGACTGAATATAACAAGAAATATAATGGTTTAAAATAGCAAAATGTGTTTAGCTGAAGAACAGAGTACTCAGTGTAGGTGGTTCCAGGGCGGTCATTGACTCTCCCTGGAAGACTCATATGTTTGCCATTGCTGTCGTTCTGCTTTGAGCCGTCCTTAGTTCAGGTGCCTCATGCTCACGTGGTACTAGATCTGTATCATATACAGGTACTTTAGTTGACACAGGAATAAGAAAAAATACTGTTCTTTCCTTTAGAATGGGGGAAATTTCCCCAAATTGCTGTAACTGTTTTGCTCAAGCACCAGTAAAAAGAATTGTATCAAAGGCATGTTTGTATACTAACAATGAAACAGCAGAAGCAGAAATCAAGAAAAAATCCTATTCAATATAGCAAAAAGAAAAATAAAATATCTGTGAATAAACCTAACCAAGGAGGTAAAAGACCTGTATACGGAAAACTACACAGCACTGAAAAACGAAATTAGGGAAGACACAAAGAAATGGAAACATATACCTTGTTCATGGATTGGAAGAATTAACATCATCAAAATGTCCATACTACCCAAAGCAATATACAGATTCTATGCAATACCTATTAAAGTACCAATGGCATATTTCACAGACATAGAATGAACACTTCAAAAATGTATATGGAACCATAAATGACCCCGAATAGCAGCTGCAATTTTGAGAAAAAAGACCAAAGTAGGAGGGATCACAATACCTGATACCAAACTGTATTACAAGGCCACTATAATCAAAAAATCCTGGTACTCACATAAAAACAAACACATGACCCAGTGGAAGAGAACAGAGCCCAGAAATAAACCCAAGTCTCTACAGCCAATTAATATTTGACAAAGGGGGCAGCGACATAAGATGAAGTAAAGATAGCCTTTTCAACAAATGGTGTTGGGAGAACTGGACAGCTACATGCAAAAAATGAAACTCAAGCACCAACTTACACCATACACCAAAATAAATTCAAGGTGGATAAAAGACTTAAATATAAGCCATGACACCATTAAAGTCCTAGAGGAGAACACTGGAAGGAAAATCTCAGATATTTCACACAGCAACATTTTTACTGATATGTCCCCTAGATCAAGGGACATAAAGGAAATAATTAACAAATTGGATCTCATTAAAATAAAAAGCTTCTGCATGGCTAAAGAAACCAGTATTAAAATAAAAAAGAACCAAATGTGTGGGAAAACATATTTGCCAATGATACCTCAGACAAGGGATTAATCTCCAAAATATAAAAAAAAACTTACACAACTCCACTCTAAGAAGACAACCAACCCAATTAAAAAATGGGCAAAGGACTTCAACAGATACTTCTCCAAGGAGGACATACAGAGGATCCAGAAACACATGAAAGGATGTTCAATATCACTAACTATCAGAGAGATCCAAATTAAAACCACAATGAAATACCACTTTACACCAGTCAGAATGGCCATCATAAACAAAGCAACAAACAAGTGTTGGAGAGGTTGTGGAGGAAATGGGGACCCTAGTTCACTACTGGTGGGACTGCTGACTGGTACAACCACTATGGAAAACAGTATGGAACTTTCTAACAAAACTAAAAATGGATCTGCCTTTTGACCCAGCAATTCCACTACTAGGAGTATATACTTAGAACCCTGAAACACCAATCCAAAAGAACCTATGCACCCCAATGTTCATAGCAGCACAATTTACAATAGCCAAGAGATGGAAGCAACCTCATTTACCATCAGTAAATGAATGGATCCAAAAACTATGGTACATTTACACAACGGAATTCGTGCAGCAGAAAGTAAGAAGGAGCTCCTACCTTTTGAAACAGCATGGATGAAACTGGAAAGCATTATGCTTCACATAGTGAAATAAGCCAGGCAAATACCATGCTGAGTGAAAGACAAATACCATATTATCTCACCTTTAACGGGAAGCTAAACAACAAAACAAACAAGCAAGCAAAATATAACCAATGACACTGAAATAGAGAACAGGTTGACAGTGACTAGAGGGGCTAGGGGAAGAAATTTCAGGGGAAAAGGGGAAGGATTCACAGGAATTAGTATAAAGGACACACGGACAAAAACTAAGAGGGGTACAAATGGGAGGGAGGTGGGGAGCGCTGGAGGGTTGGGCTGGGATGGGAGTAAAAAACAGAAAACTGTACTTAAACAACAATTAAATAAATTAATTAAAAAATAAAAAAAATGTATCACATACCTGTGTGATGCCCATGGAGCTTCAACTTAGGAGGATTTACCCCTAAAATGAGTATTATGGCCACCCTTCTTCAGAGATGGAATTTAATAAAAATATGTTTTTGTAACAAGAAATAAATGAGCATGCAACAATTACATCACATCACTTTGGTTAGAGACTCTTATGAATTGGTCTTTATGTTCCTGATAGTTTTCCTACTAATACAGAAATTTTAAATTTCCAATAATATCTTAATGTCAGTTTTCAAATGTGCACAACTAGTTCAATCAGCATTACAGTGCAGTGTAATTGGTATCACAGGTATATATTTAGAGCTATTTCTAGATTTGCATCTGTTTCTCATCCATAACTTCACTCTATGAAATAAACAAATTGGATAGTTATCATGAAAAGGAGTGATTTCTTTGATTGTAAGTTGCCAACAAAAACAATAACAGAAGTACAGGTGTTTCTACTAAAATGCCAGGAATGCACTTCTGAAAATATTGTGTTCTACAAAATCCCACACTAAGAATCTTAAGGCTTATGGGAAAAATAAGGCTAGAGGCAGAATAATAAAAAAACCTGGGCAACCTTATAACTGTGAGGCTAACTGACACAATAATATTCCAGATAATATGATAGCACAGTTAAAAATGATATTCCTAATATATAAATGCAACATTGGATATATTAAGTATTTGTCTTTAAAAAAAGGAGTGTGTTGTAAGAAAGGGTTGAGTTTGCTAAGTAATAAAGATTTGGAACAAATTTTTAAAACTACAGTGAGACAATCTTTATAATTTAAATGTAAAACAGATGACCACTTGAGCCAGGAGTCAGCATGAAGAATGAGTATACTTAGTCCTCTACTACACATTCTGCCTGAACTCACTGTTTTTTGCCCTTGCATGTTCATTCCGGATCTGCTACATGTGCCTGCATGGCAGGATGCATTCACAGGCTGGAGGGAGACATCTCATCAGACTAATATTTCCCATTTAATGTAATTCTCTTGTATACCAACTATATAGCTCTGTCTATCTACCTACCTATCAATCATCATATATCAGCATCATCTATCCAATTCATGGAACTGTATATAAGCAATATTATATATTTATATATTACACATATGCATTATATATTTAATTATATATATAAAACTATGTCACTGAAGCACAAAATGTAGCACTACAAGCCATGTTCAAATAAACCGATTATGTTTCAAATAGCTATACTGGATCCACAGAATTACTGTGTAGGTGGTTGGTCATGCATTGTTGGAAAGCAACTACTTACTTGGTTGCAAAAGAGTTTCTGTATATTGAATGAATGTCTTACTGTCATAACTATATGAAATGCCATAGCACTTGATGTCAAAAGTCCCGGGGACCCCTTAAGAACCGGATCAGGTAAATTATTCAATTCTCCTCATTTATTCAACTACTGAAAGGAAGCCATTTGGAATAAAAAGTGGAATCTAAGTCATGCACCACAAGTCACTCACCATAAGTTATAAAATGGATAATATTTTGTAGACAATTAAGCAGTGAAATTAGTGCTGTACATAGCATAACACTTTCATGGTTGTAAAGTGTTAACCTGGGTTGTATATTTGGTTCCAAACATCTAACAAACCAAAGGGAAAAGAGTCAAAGAGAGTCATGGGAACCTTAGTGCTTGTGACTTTTCTCTTAGAAGACTTGAAACAGGGAACATGGCATGGCATACACAACAATATACTTACAACATTCAGAATCGTTTCTGCATCGCTTTTACACAGAGTACAATGTAAAGTTTCCATTGCATAAAATAAGTTTGAATGACTATAACTAATGTGCTAATGGCTGGTTTGGTTCAGGTATAAGAAAATTACTTCTTGACTAAATGCTGGTTGGAGATTTAAACAATTTTACTTATTCAGTCATCTATTGAACCAAAGGGTCATTGAATTTGCCTATTAAAATTTTGTTTCAGGCAGAATTTGTGCAAAGACTTGAGGGTAAATACAGGATTTCCATCAAAGTTTCATGGATAAGGAATAATTGGTGCCAGAGAGAGAATATATGTCAGAGAGGTTGGTGATTAAGTGGGAAAGGAGCAGTAGGTCTTCGTGAAATTAATCTATGTCAATGGGGAAAATATTTTCAGAGACAGGACAAAGCTTATTTTCTATTAATATATACATTTGATAAGCTTGAAACTTTATTATTGAGAATTACAATACAATGACTTACTTTGCAAAGGTCAATCCCTATCTTTGTAGGATTTCAAATGTTTGGTTTTTAGAGTAATAAGGTTTATATTTCTTTATTCTACAACTTGATTTGCTGTATCTATATATCATCATATCTGTATTCTTCAATATATATTCATACATATGTATATATTCAAAATCAAATTCTACATTTTACCCTGCAATTAGTTATTTTTTAAACAATAAATTTTATGAACAATATGCTAAAAGTAGCTTGGTTGAATTCAGCTAATTTTATTTCTACTTTTAAATCATTTAAGTCTTTAAAGTCTATGCTTATATTTGTGCATGCAGTCATTTATTTAAAGAGCTAGTAGCCATTCCGTAGTGAAAATATTGTTAAATATTGGAAACAAATATTGATTAATACCTATGGTGTTGTACCATATTAGCATCACAACAATCCTAGAAATTAGTATTCAAACTTTATGTATGAGAAACTTGGTTTAGAAGGGAAATGGTATGGTCCTTAAGGTTTAGACAAATTTGGGGTTGATTTCACACCCTCTAATGTGTAAGTGAAGTAGCCTAGAGCCAGTCACTTCACCTCTCTCAGTCCTGATAAAACAATACTAGCTTCATAAGGTTTTTCAATGAAAAAGTTTGCTCATAGAAAGGTGTTTAAAATGTTCACTGAGCAATTGACATAGAACAATGACTAAAACAATGTAAGAATTTTTTATGTTTTTATTTTGTATCATTTTATTATTGTTACTATTTTATGGGCATTATTAGCATTAACTATCAGAGATAGTAGTAACTTTCCTGCAAGAATCACTGTGCTATAAACAAATCAGATTTTAATTTCATGCTTTTCTGTCAAAAACTGGGTTTTAATTTTAGGTCTCTCTGCCTCAAATATGTTTGTCTCTATGCTATAGTGCTTCACAAAGCGTGTATGTCCCTAAAGTAGTGCCTTTCAAATTTTCGAGTGCAAACAAATCACCTGGGAATCTCCCTTAACTCTAGAGTCAAACTCATTATATCTAGAGACAGACCTGAGAGTCTACCTTTCAAAAAGCTTCCAGGGCAACAGTGCCCTGGTTATCAAAGCAAAGTCTGAATGGCTAGGAGATACAGGACATCTTCAGATCTTTGGGCGATGGAAATAACTCCTAGTTCTTTGAGAATTAAATAGAACACTTCCTAATTCATCCCTGAGAAATATAAGATCACTCTTTCCAATCCCTCAGATTCAAAGTAATTCAATATGGGAACAATCGTAATACCATAAACAATTTTTTAAAAGTAATCCATGATTTTATGAAGAAAGCATAAGTTTCATACTTTAAAGTGCAACTCATGAAGAGAGGCTCATATTCATAAAAACTGCTTCTGTCTTAAGCCACATGATTTTTCTTGCTTTTCTCAGAGACTAAGGAAATATAAGTACAGCACTCTTCTATCATAATGGCTACTAATCATGCCTCCAAATATTATAAATGTTTCTTCTGCCCACATTGACCTAAAGTATATGTATATATATATATATATATATATATATATATATATATATATATATTTGTGTAGATCTACTTTCAGACACTTAAAAATGCTCTCTGGAATGCAAACCTCACTTGTTTCCCCAGCTCTCTGATTCACTCACAAATCAACATTTTCCCTCTAACTTTTATTTGTCTATCTCTAGTCTCTATAAGCAATTATTATCTTAGAAATGCTTAGATTTTTGAAGTGACAATTGAACTTGACTTTCATACTCATCTCATCCATGCATGCAAATTCACACAGTGTAGGCTTGAAACCCACTATTATTGGTTAAGTGAAAAACATCTCGATGATGTGCAGTAATTGCCAAATGTTTTGTGTCCCCAAATTTCACATGTAGAAATCCTAATTCCCAAGGTGATGGTAATAGAATGTGAAACCTTTGGAAGGTGATTGGATCATAAAGGCAGAGCCCTCATGATTGGAATTAGTGCAGACTCCACAGAGCTAGCTCAACCCTTCCCCTGTGTGAGGATATGATGAGAAAATAGCTGTGTGTGAAGAAGCAGGTCTCTAACAGACTTCAAATCCACCAGTGCCATGCTAGACCTCCCAGCCTCCAGAACTGTGAGAAATCAATGTCTGTTTATAAGTCACTCAGTAATGTCACTTTGTTATAACAGCCCAAACGTACTGAGAGGGAAGGATGGCAATTCTTTACAACACAACAAAGATTGTTAGCAATTGTAGACATTTGAACAGGTGTTTGGGGACAATATAACTTCTCTTATTTTTATTTGTTTGTTTTATTTAGTTGATTTAATTAAACCCAGAATGTACTTATACTAATAAAAGTACAGAAAAATAATATTATCTGGATATGTCTTCTTTGTAAAAGTTATTGATTATGAAAATGTGCTTCAATTTAACTTCCAGTCCTACTCTTCTCTCTGAAATTTTATTAAGCTTCTCTGAAAATTTTATTCTTGATCTTTTAGACAGCTCTTTTTTATGTCTCCTGGGAAATACTAGCTTCTCTATCATTCTTTTGTGACCATTAATCACCTAAACTAAAATAAATCACAGTTTTGGGAAAATAGTTCTTCACATTTGTGGATGTAATCTTATAAAACAACTTAAATAAAGGTTTGAAGGATTTGTGTGTTTGTGTGTGTTTATTTTAGAAAGTATTTATTGATTGTATACAGATATAAATCCTGAGAATATTTGGTTTCTGCATAGGAAATGCCATGTAAAAATAAAAGATGATATAAAACCTGTGAATGAAGTACACAATTGAAATAAAAATATACATATTACTATTTGAAATTGTATTAGTGATATATTTGTATGCTTATTTTCTATTTTCCTGTAAACTGTAGAAGGTCTGGAAGGGAAATGTAGTTCTATATGCTGATCTTTACAATAGATTGTAGTAAGTGAAGTGGATTTGGACCAGAAATCATAAAGGTTTTACTTATATATATCCCTTTCAATAACAGTATGTCCAACTAGTGAAAAAACCTGCCTGCCTTTCACTCAGATGGCCCTGGGTTTCATCAGAGCAAAAGGTGCCTGTGGTGGAACCGAGCTTTCTAGAGACTTTGGTAAAGCTACCTTCTAGTCATCCATGCCAAGAAGAAAGCAGTGGATAATTTGCCCCTAGAATTCATAAAGTGAACCTCTAATTTTAAGGGGGAAAATGAAGAAATAACAGAACTCATCAATAAGGTTTATTTGAGTAAAAAAGAAAAATCTGTATCTCATTACCAAAAATAGGTGTTATTTCAAAACCTTGTTTTCATATAGAGCAGACGAAGTAACATAAGAACATAAATATGAGAATGCAAATGAGATATACATTCATTCATTCATTCACTCATTCATTCATATTTTGTTTGCATTTACTGTCTCAAGCAGTGTGCTGCACATGGTGTGTTTGTATTCAATGGTGGGAAAACCCTGGCCCACCATTCTTGGAGCTTTTAGAATACTGGAGGCAATAGCCATTGGAAAAGTAACTATGAAAGTAAATTACATAATTTTATATACTTGTAAATACTTGATTAGAATACGTGTAATACTTTTAATACTTGATTAAAAGAAAATATTAAGGTTATATAAAGAAAAAATACTTGCTCTGGGGTAAGGGAACAGAGAGAAGGGAATCCTTCTCCAAGAAAATTATGAGGCTGACACCAGAAAAATACAAAAAACTACACTCAGGATTAACAAAGAAATAAAAAGGTCCTCCAAATATATCAGAAACAGCATGTGCCAATTTATTGAACACAAAGAATGATTTTTTAAAAAAATGGATGTGGGCTGAGTGCTGGTAATCAGCTTGATCTAATGACCAAGGGATGAATAATACAGAATGTGGCTGGACATACAAGCAGGGGACACATTGTGCTTTCCTGTATCTCGTCAAGCTCCCTCTCTCCGGTTCCCAAGGAACAACAACTACCACTATGAAGACGGTGGATCCCCTTTCTTGCCATAAGAACATTTTCAGTTTTTATAAAATGCAGAGAACAGTTCTTAACAAGGTTATTTTGAGAATCAGGCAACATGAGATGTGTGGAAATAATTAAATTACTTGAAAATACTGTGACTCTGGAAGCAATCCAAGTGCCCATCAATAGACAAGTGGATGAAAAAATTGTGGTAGTTATACAAAATAGAATACTGCTCAGCCATAAAAAGAATGGAACCTTATTATTTGTGACAGCATGGATGGACCTAGAGGGTAATATGCTAAGTCAGAATAAGTCAGACAGAGAAAGATAAGTGCCATATAAGTTCATTTATATGTGGAATTTAAAGAGCAAAATAAATGAACAAACAAAATAGAAACAGACTCATAGATACAGAGAACAAACTGAACAAACTGATGGATTCTAAGAGGCAAGAGGTTAGAGGTCTGGGTGAAAAAAGGTGAGGGGATTTAGAAGTACAAATAGGCAGACTTACCAAATAGTCACAAGGATATAAAGTACAGCATAGGAAATATAGTCAATGATACTGTAAAAACTCAGTATGGTGCCAGATGGGTACTTGAAATATCAGGGTGATATTTTATAAATTACATAATTGTCTAACCATAATACTGTGCACCTGAAACAAATATAATATAAAATAGTATTTAAAAGAGTTAATAATTGGTAAAAATGCCGTGTCTGTACATCACTGTAAGAAATATAACCTGATTCATGCATCTGTGTCACCCAGGCTTTGACATACAATCACTAATTATACTTGATTTTTACCAAGATGCTATGATTGTATTGGAAGTTCACTAGATTCTTTGATGTCACTGGCATATTTCAAACTAAACCTAAAGTAAATGGCAAGGAAATTCAATACAGTGCTCAACACAATAAAAGTTAATGCAGAATATCTCCTCCCAGAATGTTCTCATTACACAAATGAGAGCCTTAGAAACTTTTGGGGTGAGTAAATGTTATCTAAGAAAACATATTAGAATGTGACTTTCTGGGCAGGCAAGTTCAAAGGTCTTTGGAGAACAGGTGCAGGTGGAATATCTGAGAAGAGTATTTAGACGCATTTGTCTGTCATCCTCCTGCAGGGGCTTAACCATGGTTGGCTGCTCTCCAGAGTGCATATCATTGGGAGGCTTGTCTGATGTTTTTGTCAAGCTGCTAACACCTGCAGCTTCTTGACTGTCATCATTCATGTCATTTAGTTGTTGACAATCTTTACAGGTTAACTAGTTTAATTATTTACAAATCAGTGGGAATACAATATTTAATTCCTTTCTTGAAAAAAATGTTTAAAAAATCAAAGTCTCAGGGGTACCTAAGCAACAGGAACTAAGGTGTTTTGATTTGTCAAAGGCAAAACTGATTGATTTCAATTATGTGTCTTTTTTTCACAGAGTGATTAATTGACTCTAACTTTTGGGTGTGTTTCATAACTTCTAAAATTAAAGCAGTATGGGATATATGTATAATTATTAATTATACCAGATCATAAACTTATTTGAACTCCTAATTTGAAAATTTCTTGACAAAGTTGTGTGGGAGAGTGGCTGAGAGTTATGTAGAATTTTCTCCCTAATCCTGAGTTGCAGGTCCTGGTTAAAACAGAAATGAACATGTTGGAAACAATCAAATAAAACAGTAATTAAAAGTAAAGAATATGCCCTGGCTGGTGTAGCTCAGTGGATTGAGCATGGGCCTGCGAACCAGACAATTGCGGTTCCGTTCCCAGTCAGGGCACATGCCTGGGTTGCAGGCTGGTTCCCTGCAGGCCAGTTCCCAGCAGGAGACTCACGAAAGGCAACCATACACTGATGTTTCTCTCCCTCTCTCCTTCCCTTCCCCTCTCAAGATAAATAAATAAAATCTTTTTAAAAAAAGTAAGGAATAGATTATAGGGGAATTAAAAAGTTTCATGATCAAAATATGAAGTGCTGGATGAAACCAATAACAGAATACATCCTAAATATTTTGAATTGTGTGTGTGTGTGTGTGTGTGTGTGTGTGTGAGAGAGAGAGAGAGAGAGAGATAGAAAGAGAGAGAGAAATTTGAGGAGGAGGGAGGAAGTGGGAGGTAAAGAGACTTGGACAAACAAAAATAAAATTCTAAACTTCCATTTTTCTAAAATCATTATAAATACCTTACATTCTTTGCCATATCATCCTGGGTCTATGTTGTAAACATATTTTATAGTCAGGGAAGACATTTACTTTTATATTTCCCATGGTTTAATCTACTTGTGAGTTTAAAAACAAATCTTTTTAAAGATTCAGTCCCTTTGGAAATGTTAATCTCAAAAGGACTTCTGTTTCTTTTGTGTGTGTGGTATAAAAGTAATCAATCTTTTTCTTGTGTAATTATGTAATACATTCAATTTGTATTTATTGCATTTTCACATTTATCTTATTTTCTTAACACTCTAAGGATACTATCCATTCTCCATAATGCTGTTAGCAAAGTCAAAAAGTATTCATGAAAAATAAAGAAAATTATATTAAAGTTTTAAAGAAGCTTTTTTCCTTTGCTTTTATTTTTTGCTTCAAAACACACTGCACTTCAGTAATGCTTTTAAATTGGTGGCTTAAATTTCCAGCTCAAAAATACTGATGCTTTCATTTGCAAGATGTTCTTTGTCACAGCAGACAGCACAAATGAATGAAAATACATGTACTTTCTACTCCTTTTAAAGAAACATTTGCCGCCTGTCCATGGTTTTTCATGATAAAAAAACTAAGTCCCTTGATTTAATGTTCCATAAAAGCATCTCTACATAATGGTCCCAAGGAAAGGTTCTAGCTCATGAATGGGAAAGAATTGATAGGGAACTGAAAGATTTTTTATAATGACACATGCCATCAAATATTAGTTATGTGTTTTCTAATATCCAAGCACCATGTTAGTGGCTGGGGGTAAAATGACCATGAGAAGCATGCATTCTCCATAATTTCTTGAAATATCCACACTAATGAGCTCAGGAAGTTAAATTGTATAGAAAATAGCATTCACATTTTTGAGAATTACTTGATGAGGAGAGAGTGATTGATTAAAGAGTATCTCAGTCTAAATATCTAGAGACCACGGTCCAGGCTCAGTGACTACTAATTAAATTTTCTAATGTAAAATCAAGTTCAAAACTCGTACCTTACAGTAATTTCCAGTGGCCTAAGTAAATGAAAGCCGTGATGATATTGTCACATACATTTTGTTTTTATTGTTGTTTTATTATAATTTCTCTTGTTAGTTCCTATCATATTCTCATTATCTTTTAATATGTCCACATATATAATGACTATATAGATGTATATGTATCTATATGACTTTGTTAGATAAAATATTTTTAAAAAACAGTTGTCATGCTTGACGATAGTTTCATTGTGTACTTGCAGATTATTGGGGATTCACGGTTCAATATGTAAAGTCTTCACTGAAAGAGCAGCAGCTAATACTGCTTTGATATTATTCCTCCAGGGCACTATGTTAGCTTTCCTGTTAAACAAAGACAACTTTCTTTCAGAATATTTTTCTCATGTAGGTTATATGTAGGATACACAAAATTTGATATATTCTTGATTTTATTTTGATAGACTTTTGATGTTGTTAACCTTACGTTAATGAAACCTAAGTGTTTTAGCTAATGTCCAAGGTGTTACATATATGTAAGGAATTAGGAAAATACATTGGAAAGGAATCTCCCCAAATTGGATTACAGGTAAACACTGCAATGGTCTACTGAGACTGTCATTGCTAATAATTTTTCTTCCATACCTATCTTAAGATATCAATATTCAGGGTGCTAGGGAAAAGAGAGAAAATAGATGGGGGATACTGAAAAGAAAAAAGGGGGGAGGTTTTATTTTAGCTTTGCTTTCTATCTCTTTATTCATTAAGAACTGTTCAGAATGTATCTTTGCAATTAACCTATAAATATCCAAGCACAAGTTTCTATGACAACCAGCCAGTTATTTCCCAGACAAGTTGTGCACTACTTCTGAAAAATTCTCTCAAGTTTCCAGTGGTCTGGGCTAAGGAAGAGTATGTTGTCTTACAGTTAGCAATCATTTTAAAAAATCTCTGTGTGCTTGTGTACATGTGTACGTGCTTATGTGTATGTATTTCCCCACAGAGCCAAGGTTAAGGATAAGTTATAAATCAATGGCTTGTCTCATTTTTTCTAAAGAAAGATAACCTATACCAAATCACATGGAAGTAAAAACTCCTACAGCAAAAATTGTATAGGTGATAGTATTTCCATTCCTGGATAATGTTTAATGTTGTTTCCATTCTTGGATAATGTTTAATGTTGTTTCATAAAAAAAGAACAAGAACTCCCTGGCTGGTGTGGTTCAGTGGATTGAGCACTGGTCTGCAAAGTGAAGGGCTGCAGGTTTGATTCCCAGAGCACATGCCTAGGTTACAGGCCAGGTCCCCAGCAGCGGGTATCTGAGAGCCAGCCACACATTATTCTTTTCTCTGTCTTTCTCCCTCTCTTCCCCTCTGTATAAAAATAAATAAATAAAATCTTTAAAAAAAAAAAGAACAAGAACTGTGCTTCACATAATTCATTAGCTTATTTATTCCCATTAAAAAAATAAATTTTATAGCACTAGTGTTACTGAACAAGAGGTCCGGGGGAGTGGCAATACAATATTCGGCCCACCTAGGGATGCCAAAAACTGCTACAGAACAGGGGCCCCTCCCAAGGACAAAATACTAATATTTCCTGGGCTCTTCTGTCCGCCGCCAATTGGAAAGACATCTCTCAATGCCAGAGATTTGTGAAAAGGAAACAAAATGTTTATTTAATGCTATTCAGGCCTAACGCCTCCACTAAAATAGCAAAGTCCTTTAGGGTATACACCTACACCCACACAGCTCTCCCTTCTCCCACTTTCCCAACTCCAGGTACCGTAAATCAGGAAAAGAGCACACGTCTGTGTTTCAGGCTGCTGGCAACGTCAGCTGTGTCACTGTGCAGGATCTCAAGTTAATCCAAAGTACTGTGGTACCCTCTCATGGTCCACTGGCAAGAGTCCTTTGTACCCAGTTCCAGTCAAAGTCTCCCTTGCTTTTCAGGCCCCGCAGCCAAGGGGGCACCCCAAAGCCGCGTGGGCCTCTTCTACCAAAGCTGCAGGAGTCCGCACTCCATCAAAAGCATGTGGCTTTCTTCTTCACCTGGCTGCAGGGATCTCCATTCTGGCAAAGCTGCGTGGTTTTTCCCTTTCATCTGGGAAAGAGGGGGTCTGCACCCTGCCAAAACCACGTGGCTCCCTCTTTCACCTCACCAAGAGGGGTCCTCACTCTGCTGAAACCGCGTGGCTCTCCTTCAACGGCTGCTGTGTCTGGCTTTTAAATCCTCGCACCCATCTTCCTCTGTACCCCTATTTCCAACTCCTCCCAAGATCAGTTACACCTGCCAGTATTTCTGTATTAATACAAGTTTACTGGGCTGCCATCGTTAGTCTGGGCAGTAATCATCCCATGTCCTCCAGCCAATCTTCTCCAAGCCCCTACGCAGGTACTGTAACTTGGGGGACCTGCTCCAAGTTACATCTTGGGGGAAGTGACTTCATCCCCCTAGCTCCAAGCCTGGCCACAGCCATTTAACATATCCAAGTGACCGCCAAAGGCTATAGATATGTTAAATGACCATGCCATGGATTAGCTGCAAGGCTGTGGCTGTACAAAACAGCCCTGCATGTTCCTGCTCCAAGTGTCCCTTCTCTCAACTCACACCTGTGTGGGGGGGAAGGGGTGAGGACATCTTATATGTCTCTCCATTATTCCTATACACTTTGAATTCTGGAAACCATTCCAAATCTTTTTGGGGGGGGGGCTGGCTACACCCTGTATCACTAACACACTCACCCTTGGTTTGAAAAGGCAGAATTCCCTAGACTAAGAGTGGACTAAAAGTGGAATGAGAATGATAATGGAATAAGAATGATGTTGTTTAACATCATTCAGTAAAATCCCTTAATTTGTTTAATATTTTATCATTTACAAAGTTTATTTTAGCACATTATATATTTAAGTCACCAACAAAACTAAGAGGGAAGTACAAAAATTCTATTTATTTTTACAAGTATAAGAATTCAACTATTTTGTCATAATTAGTCTTCAAAACCAGAACACGTCATTTCCTCGGTAAAGTCTTTAATTAACACCCAAGTTCACACAATCTCATTATCCTCAAAGTTTTCAGTGAAATATTAATTATAGCTATACATATCACTGTTCTTCTCCATGGACTTGAATCAGGAGGAAGCATACCTACATTCGTTTTGGGACTCATCACATGCGAGGCACTGTTTTGCTTGTACTCATTTGATCTTACTGACAATCAATATTATCTCCAACTTACAAAGTAAAAAATTAAGACAAAAATGTTATAGAACTTGTGAAATATGGCTCTAGCAGTATGTGGCAGAGCCATAACTAAAGTGTAAACTTTGCTTTTTTATACATGCCATGCTGCCTCAAGCACTATATTTTTCTGTGTATCATTTAGAATATATAACATAATAGTTTGAAAATTTTATTCACTAAGTAAATGATGATTGATGCATAAACACATAAACAGGGCTTCAGATAAAGAGAAAACTCATTTTCGAACAGTAAAGATGGTCACGGTTCAACACAACCTTGACATACAACCAAAATCCTATAAGAATTCAAACATAGAAAAGCCAGAGATAGTCTTAATGTTCTGTTTTCCTCAATAAGGATATAGACCTCAGACAAACAAAACATAATGCACTTTAATGTAAGACACAAGATGAAAGAGAAGGTCATACTAGTGACTTTGTGTGAATCAATTTATTGAGGACAAAGAGAGTCTTGTAAAGGTGGAGGTTCTGTCTAACATTAGTGAGGTGAACCATGGAAAGAACTGATGAACCGGGTGAAAGAGACATCATGCATTTAGAATGAACTAAGAAATTTAATGTTTGGTTATTTCATTTAATTTTAGTTTCTGTGTTCTCTTTTATCAAGCTTAATATATCCTTCAAATTTATATATCCAATCTTAGCTCAAAAACTGTTATAGAATAACATGTAAATAATTTTTTGTTGAAATTGTTAATGACTATGCTACATTACCTCAAAATAAAAAAAAAGATAATTTAAGAATGTAGCAATACACTCCTTCTTGAAAAATAGAAGAGGTATCATTGGACAGGTATGATTATTGAATCCTGTAATTATGTATTCTGTAAAGCTTAAAATGCATATTTGCATATACAATATACTTAACTAAAATATACATACAGAATTTTTGAACAGCAAGAGATCAACTGATTAAAGATATTCTTTCTGTGAAAGGGCAATACTGATGAAAACTAAATTTAAAAATATTAATGTTTATAACTGTGTTAACTTGGCAAAAGATGTGAACAGACTTCAAGGTACAAGAAAGCAGTACATATCTTAAACATATTGTAAAAATATAACCTGAATTGAAATTAGTTCTGACAAGCAGAATCAAATTGGTGAAAACCCACAGAGTTTAAAGCAGCACATAGCTCTAAAGTTTCATGGTCATACATTCAAGCACCAGCCCAGTAATAGACTTGACTTTCTGACTCTTGGGAAAAAAATCAAAAAACAAAAACTAAACAAACAAACAAAAAAGTACCTCTATAAATTATAGTATCTTCTCATTTGCTTGTTGTATAGATTTTAAAAGATAAGTGTGTTGCCCTGGCCAGGTGGCTAACTTGGTTGGAGCATTGTATTGTACACCAAAGGATTGTGGGTTTGATTCCCAATCAGAGCCCATACATTGGTTTTGAGGTCAGCCCCCAGTGGGGGCACACATAAGAGGTAACTGGTTGATGTTTCTTTCTCACAGACATGTCTCTCTCTCTCTCTTTCTTTCTTTTCCTCCCTCCCTCCTTCCCTCTCTAAAATCAATAAAAACATACCCTCAGGTTAGTATTAAAAATAAATAAATAAAAGGTAAGCATGTTACCTTGAGCTGTCCTGTAGTGTGTGGGTTCCTGACTTCATGTAGGAAAGAGTTCACAACACTAGTCCAGGTGATTCTGAGAGTACATTTTTTAAAGCCGGCTACAGTGGAACAAAGAAAGGACTTAGGGTAGAAGAAGCAACAGGAGAGAGCCTAGGCAAGGCTGTTTTGGCTCTCTAGAAATATTATGGAAAAGAAGGGAGCCACGGTGGGGCTGCTTGTAGCTCACTGGAAAGTCAGAAATAAAGGAGGGCCTTGGAAACTTGATCAGGGTATAAGTCTGGGGTGAGCTGCCACTGCCTGCTGCTCCCCTGGCTGCAAGTCTCATGGGGACTCTTAGAATTTAGAAGAAAGGAAGTAAAAAGTTTATGCCTTAGAAGGCGCATTAATGCTCTAGAGCATGCCTGCACTGGGTCTTTGTTTTGATGTTTTGTTTTGTTATGTTTTTTCTGTTGGTAAAAATCTTAGGGCAGGATTTCAGCAGAATATTCATTAGCTTTCCAGGTGTGTTTTTAGTATGCTAATGCATCAAAGTGAGCATATAGGGAGCTCTGGGATTATTCTTTGGTCTATTTCACTCTTATCTTGGGTCTGTCTGGCAATAATCTGGTTTTTGTTATTTGTTCCCCTGACTTTATATGTCCTTGGCTTTAGCTGGCACCAATGGCATTTATTGGATCTCTGCTCTATATTTCCCAGACCAGGGTGAATTCAGGTATGTACTCTCCAGTTAGGCAGGAGAGGTATGAAGCATTTGCTCTCAAGTGTCTTTGGTTAGGGAAGACAAGGTCTTGCAAATCACTAGCTGGCTTTAAGGTGTTCAAATTATTTGGCCTTATTTAATTATCTCGTCTCAGTTTCCCCATTTCATTTGCCCAAGTATTTTCCTAGCTTTTCACTAACCTGCCTCAAACATACAAAGCATTTGAGCAGTTACCCAGCCTATTAACAAACATAAGCTATTGCCGTTTTGTTTCTACTTTTTAGATTAAAAGACGTCCATGGATAACCAATGATTATGTAAGAAAAAAGTGAAGAGGCTTGATTTTCAGATGAAACTCAGAGTTTGGCTTACATTGAAATTACTTAAATAACTTACAAGGTAAGCACTCGAATACAATTTGGGTCCAAATGCCTGTGTGAAAAGATTGCAAAATGGAGGTACCTCGGCAAAGCCCAGTGATGAAGCTTATCCCTGTATGTATGTCCCAGAAGTGACACTTAGGCTTAGCGTTTCTTCTCAAGGCCCTCTTTTCACCACAGTCACCACATACTGGTGGCTAGTTACCTAGTGACAAATAAGCTTTGATGACATTCTGTCCCTCACCCAACCAATCAGAGGGGCTCCACAATCATCTCTATTTCCTGCTTTTACTAAACAGATACCAGGGCTTGACCTGTTTTCAGCGGAGCACCTAACTTGGCTTTGTATTTGTGCTGCTCTGTTCCCAAACTGTGATATACTCAAGTAAACTTGGAATTTGATCAAATTGACATCATTTTATTTCTGTTGACACTTCATACCAATCCAAGGTAAAAGATAACATTATTGTAGGACATTTGAAAAGTCTGGAAGTTTGTAACATAAAGCATCAAAAGGAAATTAATTTTAGAAACTTTAAGTTTGGTTTATAAGTAACATCAAATTATACATAATATATTTTATATTATTTATATATATTAATATATAATATACATTATTTCCTAACTACTATTTATACTTATTTTCTTTTTTCACATTTTTATTGTTGTTCAAGTACAGTTGTCTCCATTTCTCCCCCCACCACTCCCCCTCACCCCAGCCATCCCCACTTCCCACCTTGATTCTACCCCCTTTGGTTTTGTCCCTGTGTCCTTTATAGATGTTGCTGAAAACTCTTACCCCTTTTATTATTTCTATTTCTATTTCTATTTCTATTTTTATATTTACATTTATTTTATGTACCATCTCCATGTAGGGATTTTGCTTCTCCAAGACATTGTGTTTAATTTCATCCTGTGACTGACTTTGATCTTATGGTCGCTGAATACTACCATAACCACCCCTAGCTTCATTCTTGAAAAATGTGATGTTAACATTTTGGTACAAGCAAAGGGCTGAAATATGCTTAAAAATCTGGATTTTTTTCCCTGAGGTTGCTGGCTTCCGCATAATAAGAACCTCCTTCCCACTCCTTACGCCAAGGATTCTAAAATGAATACATGTGAATCCAATCTGCCAATTCTAGTCAGACCCCATTGCTAGAAGCCCAACTCCCTGGCTAATAGGACCAAGGCCAACAAACCTCAGCCAACAGATTCCAAAAAATAGAATAAATAATCTCTACTTAAAATTTTGAAATGTCTCTCCTCATTTTTTTGAATTCTTGTTTCTTCATATTTTCCTGTTTGGCCAGACTTAGGATCTCCCAGGACATCTTTAAACGCTTCAACATTCAGGTTATAGGGGTACCGGAAGGAGGAAAGGAACAGCCACCAGTGAAAAACTTATTTGAACAAATAATAAAGGAGAATTTCCCCAATCTGGCAAAGGAAATAGACTTCCGGGAAATCCAGGAAGCTCAGAGAGTCCCAAAGAAGTTGGACCCAAGAAGAAACACACCAAGGCACATCATAATTGCATTAGCCAAGATTAAAATGAAGGAAGAATCCTAGAAGCAGCAAGAGATAAGGGGACAGTCACCTACAAAGGAGTTCCCATCAGACTGTCAGCGGATTTCTCAAAAGAGACCTTACAGGCAAGAAGGGGCTGGAAAGAAGTATTCCAAGTCATGAAATCCAAAGACATACATCCAAGATTGATCTATCCAGCAAAGCTTTCATTTAGAATGGAAGGGCAGATAAAGTGCTTCTCGGATAAGATCAAATTCAAGGAGTTGATCATCACCAAGCCCTTATTATATGAAATGTTAAAGGGACTTATCTAAGAAAAAGAAGATAAAAAATATGAACAGTGAAAGGACAGCAAACTCAGTTATTAAAAACCACACCTAAAACAAAAGCAAATTAAGAGGACAGCTAGATCAGGAGCAGAAACATAGAAATGAAGATCTCATGGAGGGTTAGCAACAGGGGAGTGGGAGGAGGAGAAGGGGGAGAAGGTACAGAAAATAAGTAGCATAGACGGTAGGTAGAAAATAGATAGGGGGGAGGGCAAGAATAGTATGGGAAATATAGAATCTAAAGAACTTGAGACACATGGTCATGGACTAAAGGGGGGAATGGTGGGGGTGGGGGTGCAGGGTGGAGGGGAATGATGGGGGGAATAGAACAACTGTAATGGTATAATCAATAAAATAAAATAAAATAAAATAATTTTTGAAATGTTTTCTTATATAAAAATAGCAGTAACAGCCCTGGCTGGTGTAGCTCAGTGGATTGAGTGCGGGCCTGTGAACCAAAGGATCACAGTTCAATTCCCCATCAGGGCACATGCCTGGGTTGCAGGCCAGTTCCCAGCAGGGGACACATGAGAGGCAACCATACATTGATATTTCTCTGCTTCCCTCCTTTTCTCCTTCCCTTCCCCTCTAAAGTTAAATAAAATCTTTAAAAAAAAAGCAATAACAGATACAAGCACTATCGATCTGGAAATAAATAAACTACAAACTTTTTATTAATGCATTCATATTTGGTATGAATGAGTTTTGAGTGTTTTATTCTGTTTGGTGAAAGGAAATTCTATAAATATATAAATAATGTTCCTATTGTGATAACAAATAAATATTAGACAAAAATGCTTAGAATTGTGAAACACTTTTACCAGTACAGGAGAAACTATAAAATATTTATTATAAAAATGTTAAGCATTATACACATAATGACCACAGCATGAAGATAATATATGCAATTTTCTTTGAACCTTCACTAAGTCATTCTCTTCAGTAAAAATCATAATAAGAATCCTTTGACCAAACATTATCTCCAGAAACATCACAGCAATCTTTGATTCAAACTTGTATTAAAAAACACACACACACACACATACTTGGGACACTATCTGTTCAGGTCCTCTGCCCATTATTTTAATGAGATAGTTTTTGTTGTTGTTGACTTGTATGAGTTTTTTTTAACTTTATTTTTAATGCCACACTGTTGTCCTTGCCTATGAGTTGCACATATTTGTTCTTTTGCTAATTCTTTCACCTTCTTTCCCTCCTCCCACTTCCCCTTTAAGTTCTTTTTTTTTATTTAAAAAAGTTTATTGATTTTAGAGACAGATGAAGGTGGGGGAGAGAAAAAGAGAAAGAAACACAATGTGAGGGAGAAACATTGATTGGTTGCCTCCCAGGTGCAAACCCCAACCTAGGTGAGTCCCCTGACCACAATCACACTCCCAACCATTTGGTGTGTGGGACGATGCTCCAAGTAACTGGTGCACACAGCAAGGGCTAGGTTCTTCATATAGTCTCAACATTAACCCCTTATTGGCGGGGTTGTTTGCAATTCCCATTTGCTTGGTTGCTATTTTATATTGTTAATGGTTTCTATTGCTGTGCAGAAGTTTTTTAGTTTGATATAATCCCATTCACTTATTTTTGTTTTTACTTACCTTGTCTTTGATGTTAAATTTAAAAAAATCTCCTCTAAGCCAAGACCCTCAAGTTTAGTACCTATGTTTTTTTCTATGTATTTCATTGGGAGGTTCATGAAAAAATTAAGACTAGAGTTACCGGCAACCCCTCCTCTGGTGTCTACCCAGAAAATTTAAAAAGACATTTATTCATAAAGATATGTTCACTCCTATGATCATCGCTGCATTATTCACAATAGTCGAAGCATGGAGACAACTGCAGTGTTCTCAGACAGATGATTGGATAGAGACAATGCTGTGCATATATATAATGCAATACTACTCAGCCAGAAGAAAAGATGAAATACTGCCATTTGCAGCAACATGGGTGGATCCTGGTAATATCATGCTACAAGGAATAAGTCAGATGAAGGAATTCAAGTACTGTATGGTTTCACTCATATGTGGAAAAAACTAAAAGTAACAAAATGGACAATGACAAACAGACAAAATTCATAGACAACTGTTTGGTGGTCACCAGAGGGAAGGTGGGTAGGGGAAGCTAAAAAGGGTAAAGTAGGTCAAATAGATGTTTGCAGAAGTGAAACTGAAGGGCAACAAAGTCCTGGACTCCTACTGCCTGTCACTGCTCAGACAAAAATCAGAGAGAGACTGGATTATAATTGTGCTTTTATGAGTATTAAGAGACTGGCAGTCTGAGGAGGTGGTGGGTTAAAACCTAACTTCTATCTACCTTGCCTTGAGCTTTCAGAAGCAAGTTTATGTGCAGCAGACTCGGGAATTTGAAAGAGGGAAATTGCTAGGGGGATTCTAGACTTGCTGTTTGTCTTGGGAGGGGGAGCTAAAAAGGAAAAAGGAAACTGGCTTCTTTGTTCAGTCATCTCTCTGTTTGCATTAGAATTCCTCTTCCTCTCTTCCCTGAGGCCTGTGGTCTAAGGCCTGGGAGGTTGTGTATTCTCTGGTTAGGAAGATAAGTGCTCAACTTGTGCTCAACTGCTTTGATTAATTTTCTTGTCTCAGATTCCCCATTCCACTGCCCAGGAATTTTCCTAGCTTCTTACTATCCTGTCCCAGGAGATTTCACTTTGGTTGTTGAGCATCCGATGCAATATACAGATGCTGTATAATAGAATTGTACACTTGAGACCTATATAGTTTTATTAAAGAATGTCACCAGAGTGAATGTAATAAAATTTTTAAAAAGTAATTAAACTGTTTTTTAAAACATTTTTCAAAATTTTAACAATAAATAAAAAATGAGCAACATCTATTATTTAAAAACCCTCATACTAGCATATTTAAAACTAGGATATTTTCATGTGTCCTTGTTTTGATGATCTCTCTTAGGTTGTATTTCCCCAAATTTGTGACTATGTTTTCATCTTAGCAATTTGTTTTATAGACTTTAGAAAAATAGGTTGTTAGTAAATGCTACTTATCTGAGGATTTTTGGCTTGAAACAGTTACTGTAACTTTTCAAGTTTCCCACAATATGAACCTTATCAATTAAAACCAAAGGTATGTGATAGATAATGAAGCGTTACATAAAATTTCAGTAAAGACTAAATAGTGATCACAAGTAAAAAGCAAATACTTGCTGAACTGGGCGAGGGTTTTACTTCATAGGAGGATAGCGTGCTACCTACCTACTTTCATATGCTTTTAAACATTAACTGGACATGGTCCTTACGTCCAGCCAGATAAAATATCCACTGGAGAGATCATGCTATGTGCAGAATTAAATGCATAGGTAAATAGAAGATAGAGTCATTTAGATTTATTTGCAGTGTCTCCTTTAACTAGCCCTACACTTTTCTGTGTGCATTTCAATGTGTCACAGACATTTAAATAAAAGAGAAAAAAAAACATGTCATTGTTTGTACTTTGGGAGACCACAGAGATTGTTACTTTAACTACAGTAATTTTCGGTAATTTCACCAGAAGTAATTTTTTTTAATATTAGTAAATTTCAGGAAATTCAATTAACTATTTTTAAAAGTTTCAGTATATAAATGGTGCTATTCTATTTTTCCCAAAGAAATTCACTGCACATCAGCAATTATTGGCGACCTAGTGTAATTTGAGTACAATACATTTTCAGAGTTAGTCTCTCTTCTGTTTTCTCAGATTATGGTTAATTTTTTTTATAAAATAGCACTTATTTGTTTAATTATAAATTCTATTCACTCCTTTCTTTATAAATCTGAAAATGTCTTTATCAACTGCCTCATGAAAGTTTGATTATAGGTTAGAAAAAGGGTCAAGATTTTTTCGTGTTTTTTGTTTTTATTTCAGACACAGTTTTCTACTTGTATAAAAGGCTTTTTTGGCAATAGTTTAGTAACTCAACGGGGCTCATATAACATAATGGCATTATAAGCTTTCAGAAATGATTCTAACTTTTTTAATTCATAAATATTCTTAGTGATACCATTTTAGGAAAGTAACAAAATGAAAGGATAATTTCTGGAAATGAGGCTATTAAAAAGGATAAATTAAATTATATACATATATGTAATTTATTTTCTAAGCATTTTAGAGAGACGTCTCTTCTATATCACTCTGCATTCATAGCATATAATTGAGACACATATCACATTTTTCTTCCAGCAGAAATATCTTTTCATTGATATTCTGTTCTTAATTAAAATCCACATCCTTGTCCTTCACCATTTGCCCTACTTCCTTGACTCCTTTCTGTGCACCTTTTAGGATTTTTTAGTATTCTGTTTTAAAAACATGGGTATAGAAGAGAATACTGAGAGTAGAAGGATGAAAGGCTTAGAAGGGATTCAAGAAAAAAGGCTTAGGTAGTATTTCCACATAGCAGATTAAAAAATAATACTGTGTATTTGACAGAACATGATATATAGTATCAGTTCAGGAAATCTGCTATCGGAATTGTCGAAAATAACACGATGTTCAATTTATTTTGAGGCTCTGTAACCTTGTTTGTCTCTGGACAAGGAAAACCTAACAATAATAAAGATTAAAGCCCAGCAAAGCTAGGAGCTCTTTCCACAGGAAAGCCTTACCCATAGCAAATCCGACTAGACCACCTCTCTCCCATGACCATTTTAATCACACTGCTCTTCAATGTGAGCAAATTCATCATCACCTACAATTAATAATTGTCTGGCATGCCTCCAGGCCTAACTTTCTCACTCATTAAACTCATGCTAGTTATTCTAGCCCCTAGATTATCTCAATGAACTTCCATGACACTTTCATTTGTTAACACAAGATTAAGTACTCAATTATTCTCAATTAATGGTATGTGCCTCAAGTTTTTGCACAGAGTATACATAGATTCAACATGCAACATCCTTTTTGTAACAGATACTACTTGTTTTATTTCCTGTGCATACTTTCTCTTGATTACTGGTTTCTTTTATGCTACATTTTAGACTAAGATTGCATGTTTAGACTACATTTTCATGTAGTCAGAGCCTAGCATATTTACCTGGATGATACATGTAGAGTCCTTACAACCACCCTGATCTGCTGGATGTTTAGTCCATCTACAGAAAAGGTATACTCACTTCCCAGATGAGCAACCAGCCCTTCAGCCTTTCTTTTTTAATTGAAAATATTCAAGTGAAAACACCAGCCTTTTCTTCTTCATGGGTCTATGGGAGTTTGTATTTTACCTTTTAATGGATATCACACTTTTGATTATAATTTATTTATACAAGGTATCAAGATTTTCTCAAATTACAACAAAATTAGTATCAAATAAATAGTAATGATGCTAATAACAAAGTGCTATGCTTTTCCGAATAGTAGAAGTTTCGTAATGTCAATGTTAAGATGCCACAGAATACAACCACTGCAGTAATGTGTACGTGTATGTGCACAGTTGGGGAGTCTAATACTATGATATTGAGGCAGAATGGTAAGAAGCTAGGGAAAGTCCTGGGCAAGTGGAATGGGGAAACTGGGACACAAAATCAAACGAGGACAAACAGTTCGAGCAAATTGCAGCCAGCCGGTGAATCACAAGAACTTATCTCCCCTAACCAAGGACACTTGAGAGTAAATGGCTTGTGTCTCTCCTTCCTAACCAAAGGACACATAGTTGAAATCTCCCTCATCTGGAAAACGAAACAAAAACTCAAGTAATCTCATTTGTGCCAAGGACAAATGAAGTCAGGAAAACAAATAACAAAAACCATTAAAACCAGACAAACCCAAGATAAAAGTAAAACAGCGTAACAGACCAAAGAATATCCCTAAATCCCCTATGTGCTCATTTTGATGCATTGGCATATTAAAAATGCAACTAGAAAACTAATGAATGTTCTGCTAAAGCCCTCCCCTAAGATTCTTACCTACAGAAAAAAGATAAAAAGCCTCAGAACAAAGACGCAGCGCAGGCTCACTCTAAAGCATGCCCTGTGCCCCTTCCTGGCTATAAACTTTTTACTTCCAAAATTCTAAGGGTCCCAAGGAGACGTGCAGCCAGGACAGCAGTGGGCAGTGGCAGCTCAGCCTGGGCTGCCTCCATCCTGTCTCCAGGGCCCCCTTCCTCAGACTTCCAAGTGAGTTAATAGCAGCCCCACCTTGGCTTACTCTATCGCTATAACTTTTCTAGGGAGCCAAAGCAGCTTGCCTGGCTCCCTCTTGCTGCTTCTTCCACCCTAAGTATTCTGAAGTCATTGTGATCTTTCCAGGTGACCTAACAGCACTGCCTATGCTTTCCCTTTTGTTACTTCTTCTACTCTAAGCCCTCCCTTTGTTTCACTGACCCCAGCCTTTAAAAACATATTCTCAAAATCACCTGACTCATTCTGTGGTATGTGGGTTCCTACAAGGAAGTCAAGAACCCAGACACTACAGGTTGACCTGCTCCGGATCAGTGCCTGTCTGGTAAAAATATCACCTATTGTGTCAATTTATAAATTTGGCATGCTTTTAAGTTTAAATTATAACACATTTTACTTAACAATTTTCAATACTATCAAGCTAAAATAAAGCATGCAATGCAAACCATGACTGGGGGTTATCGAAACAGTTAAATCTGAGAGGCACTGAAGAGTTTTGCATAAGATTTACATAACACTTTAACCTTATTCAAAATAATAATAAAAAGAAACAAAAATATTTAATCATTTTGTGTTCCTTAACTACTTTAAATTAACATATTGTTTAAAAAGGTAATTCTGAGGGATGATCAGCACTAAATGAGCTAGAAATGGTATTCAGTGCTGTCTATACTCTGCCAGACCTAAATTTTCATTAATTTCAGGTGATTCCTGAAAGCATTTTTAATAATTGGTTAAAATGCATTTTTAAATTAAAGGAGTTTTTTAAACTAGTTAAAATTGTTAAAAATCAAACTATATAAGGTTGGCCAAAAAGTTCATTTAGTGTTTTCTTTAAAATAAAACACACACATACACACACACATACATATTTATTTTATTTTATAATTTTTATTTTTCAAATATATTTTATTAATTATGCCATTACAGTTGTTCTATTCCCCCCTTCATTCCCCTCCACCCTGCACACCCCCTCTCGACCATTCCTCCCTTTAGTTTATGACCACGTGTCTCAAGTTCTTTAGATTCTATATTTCCCCTACTATTCTTGCCCTCCCCCCTATCTATTTTCTACCTACCGTCTATGCTACTTATTTTCTGTACCTTCTCCCCCCTTCTCCTCCGCCTCCTACTCCCCTGGTGCTAACCCTTCATGTGATCTCCATTTCTACAGTTCTGCTCCTGATCTAGCTGTCTGCTTAGTTTGCTTTTGTTTTAGGTGTGGTTCTTAATAACTGTGAGTTTGCTGTCCTTTCACTGTTCATAGTTTTTATCTTTTTTTTCTTAGATAAGTCCCTTTAACATTTCATATAATAAGGGCTTGGAGATGATGAACTTCTTGAATTTGATCTTATCTGAGAAGCACTTCACCTGTCCTTCCATATATTTTTAACTTTGGTTTTATTGTTATTCAAGTACAATTGTCTCCATTTCCCTCCCCCCACTCTCCCCTACCCTAGCCATCACCACTTCCCACCCTGATCCTACCCCCCTTTGGTTTTGTCCCTATGTCCTTTATAATTGGTCCTGAAAACCCTTCCCCCTTTACCCCACATTTTCCCCTCCCACTTCCCCTCTGGTCACTGTCAGTATGTTCTTAATTTCAATGTCTTATATTTTGCTTGTTTGTTTTGTTGATTAGGTTCTGCCTAAAGATGAGATCATATGGTATTTGTCTTTCACCACATGGCTTATTTCACTCAGCATAATGCTCTGCAGTTCTATCTGTGCTGTTGTAAAGGATGGGAGCTCCTTCTTTCCTTTTGCTACGTAGTATTCCATCATGCAAATGTACCATAGTTTTTTGATCCACTCATTTACTAATGGGCACCTAGGTTGCTTCCAGCACTTGGCCATTGTAAATTGTGCTGCTATAAATATTGGGGTGCATAGGTTCTTTTGGACTGGTATTTCAGAGTTTTTAGGGTGTAATCCCAGCAGTGGAATTGCCAGGTCAAAAGGCAGCTCCATTTTTAGTTTCCTGAGGAAATTCCATTCTGTTTTCCACAGTGGCTGCACCAGTCTGCATTCCCACCAACAGTGCACTAGGGTTCCCTTCTGCACATCCTCCCCAACACTTGATTTGTTTATGACGACCATTCTAAGAGGTGTGAAGTGGTATCTCATTGTGGTCTTAATTTGCATTTCTGATGGCTAGTGATGCTGAGCATCCTTTCATATGTCTCTGGACCCTCTGTATGTAAAAGGCACATTTTTTACTTTTGCCAATAACTTCACTGATTTGGATATTTTGAATATGGTGGCTCTCTCCCACTATTGGCCTCAAGTGGGTAGAGACCAGGGTGCTGCTAAACATCTTCCAATGCATAAGACAGCCCCAGCGCAAAGAATTATTTGGCCAAGCTGTCAACAGTACCAAGAATCTTTGTAAATCACTTTGACATCTTCAGTCAGTCACAACACCTTTTCCATACACTGCACAAATCTTTTTGTGTGTTTCAGTTGCATTTTTACCTTTCTTGAAATAATAAAGCATAATATGCTAAAAGTGTTGTATATCTTCTTTCATCTTTAGTATTAAAATGGATACACAGATATTCACCAACTTTGCTATTTTTAAAAGTACAACGATATGACAGCTGTCACCATACGATCTAACAAAATTATTTCTAATGAAGTTAAACACAAGTAAGCACTGCTACAGCCATCTTATAAAAAAAACTAAATTATTTTTGACCCACCCAATATGAACTTACATCTAAAAATTTAAGAAGGTAAAGTAGTCCATACTCATAACACATTATTTCATATTTATTTACTCCATTTTTCCATCACATATTGATTTTGAAATCGTTTTGCATCTGTTGTACTGACATGTTGGACATATGCAGTGGTGTGCAACAACACTTACATGTATAGTCCACATTCAGTGATGCATTGCTAGCTTACAATCACCTGTGGTGGGGGTATTGACATCACAAAAACCAAAAGATTCCTCTACCACTTAAATAAATAAAATTATAAGTTAAAGAAGAAATAATACTAACAACTTTATAGATTATAGAAATAAAAAGAAATATGAGAATACTATGAGCATGACAATGTCAATACATTAGATAACTTAGAATAAAAATACATTACTAGAAAGGCTAAACTATTGAAAACAATTAAAGGAGTAAAAAAATTGAATAAAGTGGAGCAATAAGTCGTTGAATCAGTAGTAAAACATAAAGTACCTAGAGAGAAAGACTCAGTCCAGATAGCTTCATTTACCAATGCTCCAAACATGTAATGAAGAACTAATGATAACCTTTTGCAAATTCTTTCAGCAGTTATTAGTGAAAGGAAGACTCTCCAAATCGTTGCATAAAATCACTATTACCTTTATATCAATAACAGATAAAAATATCACAAGGAAATAAAACTGTAGTCCAATATATTTTATAAATATAGACACAAAAGTCATGAACAAAATATTAGTGATCTTAAATAGGAAATAGGAGCATATATCACATAACTAAGTGGGATTTATCATAGAAATGTAAGATTAGTTAATATCTAAACATTGCGTAGTATATATTATTAATAGAAAAAAAGACAAAAATTGCCCTGGCTGGTGTGGTTCAGTAGATTGAGCACCAGCCTGCAAACCAAAGGGTTGCCAGTTCTATTTCCAGTCAGGGCACATGCCTGGATCGCAGGCCAGGTCTGCAGTGGTGACCACGTGAGAGGCAATGGCACACTTATGTTTCTCTCCCTCTCTTTCTTCCTCCTTTCTCTCACTCTAAAAATAAATAAATAAAACCTTAAAAACAAAATAACTAAAATCATATGACCAACTTGATAGACCCAACTTGAAAATTCATTTGGCAAAATACACATACTTTCATAATGAAAGCATGCAACAAAGTATGAAAAGAAGGACTTTCTCAACCTGATGAAGAATACTTACTAAGGGTGGGTGGCTTACATCATACACAATAGTGAAATACTGGATGTTCTCCCCAAGATAACGGACAAAAGAATGACATACATTATGACCTTTACTATTTAACATTTTAGGAGACAATTAGGAAAAAATAAAGTAAAAACTATGCTGAGTGAAATAGGCCAGGTGCTGAAATACAAATATCATATGATCTCACCTTTAACAGGAAGCTAAACAGCAAAACAAACAAGCAAGCAGAAAAAAAAAAACAAAGACACTGAAATAGAGAACAAGGGGACAGTGACCAGAGGGGAGAGGGAAGGGAATTTAAGGGGAAAAAGGGGAAGGGATTTGGAGGAACAAATAGGAAGGACACAGGGACAAGAACTAAGGTGGGTGGAAATGGGAGGGAGGTGGGGAGCACGGGGTGGGGGAGGCTGGGATGGGAGAAATAGACAAAAAAACTGTACTTGAAAAATAACTAAATAAAATTAATTTAAAAAAAACTATCCATATTGGAAAGGAAGAGTTAAAATTATATTTACAGACCTGATCTCTTATACAGAAACTTAAGAAATCCACAAAATAATTATCGCAACTAGTAAACAAGTTCAGTAGTTGATACGATCAAAACTAATATACAAATATTAATTGTATCTCAATACAATTGCAGTAAAAATATGGAAGAAATTAAAAAACACACCCATTTCCAAAAAATCTGTAAGAATAAAATGCTTGGAAATATATTTGAAATTGAAGCATAAAACTAAAAGATCATTTACATATTAAAGAGATTCTAAATACATGAAAATAGACCCCAAGTTCATGAAGTAGAAACTTAATATTTTTAAAACTGACATATAAATTTATCTGCAAGTTCAATAAAACCCTATCAGACTCAAGGCTACCTTCTTTACAAAGTTTGACACACTGATTGTAATATTCATAAAGAGATGTAGTAGATTCAGAATTACCAAAATGATTTTAAAAATTAAGAACAATTTTAGAAGGCTCACACTTCCTGATTGAAGGACCTAACTACAAAACTACTGTAATGAAGACAGTGTGATAGAGCATAAACAGAAGCACGTAGTCTAAGATTAACCATTCAGGATAAGGCCTTATATTTACAATAAATTGATTTTTCAGCTTTATTGAAGCATAGCTGGTAAATGAAATTGAAAGGTATTTGAAGTGTACAATGTGAGGATGTAATATACATGTAAATTGTGACCGGATTTTCAACACATGGTGCTGGAACAAATGATTACTCACAGACAAAACAATTTCTAAAGACCCTACCTCACTTCTCACAGAGATATTAAGCCCACAATGAATAAGAAGCTGAAACAATATAGCTCAAACTAAAAATAATATTAGAAGAAATACAGTGTTAAATCTTTTTCACCTTGGATTTGGTACAAGATTCGAAAATACAACACCCAATGCATAAAAAAAGAAATTCTGTTTATTTTCAAAACTAAAAATTTTGTGTTTCACAGATGCCACCTAAAAAGTGAAATGACACTGACTGAATGAGATAAAATATTTGTAAACCTAATGTCTGGTAAAAAATTTTATCTATAATACATAAAATGCCAACAACTTTATAATAAGAAGATAAATAATCCTGTTAAAATTAAATAGACATTTTATATAGAAGGACCTGAATAGACATTTTTTATATAGAAGACAAAAGACAACAAATAAGCCCATAAAAATGTTCAAGCTCATTAATCATCAAGAACATGAAATCAGAACCTGGCCAGGAAGCTCAGTTGCTTAGAGTATTTTTCCAAAACACGAAGTTTGTCGGTTCAATCCCCAGTCAGGATTCATACAAGAATCAACCAATTTTTGCATAAATAACTGGAACAACAAAATGTCCTTTTCTCTTTCTCCTTCTCTCTCTTAAAAATCAAAAAATATTTTTAAAAAAGAAACTGAAATGAAAAACCACTTCACACACATTAGGACAAATGTTGATGAGGATATAAAGAAATTGAAACTCTCACATACACTGGTGGAAACTAAAATGGTACTGCTACTTTGGAAGACAGTGACAATATCTTCAATAAGTGAAGCATAGAGATGACATTTGATCTAGCAAATCTATTATTGGAAATAATTGAAAACACATGTCCACGGAAATTCTTGTACATCAATGTTCATAGCAATAGTATTTATAACTACTAAAGTTGAAAATTATACCAAGATCTATCAACTGATGAAGTGTTTACACAAAATGTATGTCCATAAAATTTAGTATGATTCTGCCATGAAAATGAATAAAATACTGATGCATGCTACAACATGGACGAACCTTGAAAACATACCAAGGGATATAAGCCAGACACAAAAGGCCACATTTTGTTATTGTATGTATGTATCACTTATTACAAACTTGCATTTATGTAAAACGTCCAGAACAGGCATCTATGGAAATAGAAGGTAAATTAATAATTGCTAGGGCTGAGGTAAGGGGGTGAGTCTGAGGGGTGATGGCCAGTGAGGAAGGGTTTTCTTTTTTAAGTGATACAAATATTCTAAAATTGATCGTAAAGGTGGTTGTTCAAGTCTGAATATACCAAAAAGAAGAAAAAAAACACACACACAGCAAATTGTTAAATGTGTAAATCCCATTTTAGTAAACCACTTATCACCACTAACAACAAAAGACATCTGAGCTGCTAGCTTTACCTTCATTCTACTTCCCATTTTTCAGAAATAGTTTCATATTTGTAGGGAATGTAAAACTGCAATTTTATACATTCTTTTATAAAATATATTTCCCGGTTATAATTACCTGCTTTTATAAAACAATTCTTCTGTTTAAGGACATCCCTAAAATACTGGTTCGTGGTGGACATGACGTTAGCCTTATGAAGCAGAATTTTTGTAATCTTTGTTGTCTCTTTCAGGAGGCTCCCCCCTCTGCCGATTCTCTTTGGGTTTGCTGTGCAGTTTCCATGTTTAATTTCTTGATTACAGGATTCTGTGGTCATATAACATTGGGGAATACTGTTAATTTCCCAAGCTCTAAATGTGTGTAATTCACAAGATTCTGATCAGTGTTCAGTTCTTCTCACTCCTTCCACTCTTTCATCAACCCTGTGGCAGAATACAATGATAATTAAGCATTCTTTTTGTTCAAAAGGTTCACAGCATTTTCTTTCCCACTATCTTTCTCTCTCTCTTATCTTTAGCAAAGAGAGAATACAAACTGATATCTGGTTCACATCTTTAATAACCAGCAATACAAATTTTTGCCCTGGACATTGACATTTGCATCGCTTGCACTGATATTTGAGACAGTTTAATTAAGTGGAAAAGATAGCATCTTTATGAAAAAGTTGGAAACTGGTAAGAATATCCAAATTCCAATAATTTATTTATTACTATGGCAAGTATTTTAAAAATCAATGAATAACCTGCCGTGAATTAATTTGGTTATTTCATTTCTACTTGTATTTACTTATGTTTTTTTCCTTTTCATTTTGCTATGTTTTCATATTAATTGTTATATCTTTAACATATTTTCCTTCCAGAAACTTAATATTTGAGAACTGAGGACTGTTCAAACTTTGTTAGGAATGCCTGCTCTCCACACACATCTAGTGCTGCATGTAGCCGAGACAAAGCTTCATTTATTGCTTATCTCACTTAAGGGAGCGCACTATCTTGGCAGAGCTTCAGTAGTATTTCCAGTGGAAAAACACAAAGTCAAGTTTATTGAGATGGTGAAAGTTAGCCTAAGTGATTTTTTATTGTGAGATTTAGTGAAGCTTAGAAAAGATCTTAACAGAGTAGTTTATAATTTTGGAGAACTTCTGAAGTCAAGAGGTAAGCGGGCCCTGGCTGGTGTTACTCAGTGGATTGAGTGCCAGCCTTTGAACCAAGCGTTGCCTGTTTGATTCCCAGTCAGGGCACACACCTGGGTTGTGGGCCAGGTCCTCAGTGAAGGGCGAGTGAGGGGCAACCACGCATTGATGTTTCTTTCCCTCTCTCTCCCTCCATCCCCTCTCTCTAAAAATAAAGAAATAAAATATTTTTAAAAAGAGGTAAATGGTATTGGAATCAATAAATATTGATTCCACTAAAACTTGATTAGCTTTGTTTCGGGAACTGGCCAGGGCATAGTGAGATCTTGCCTTTCAACAAACGTCCAATGCTCGGCCTCTTCCTATATTGTAGGAACATCAACTGGGTCAGGCATAGGGAATGGGAGGGTCACAGCTTAAGGATAACATCTGCAGGCTGGAGCAAATCTTACCCAAGCTTCAAATCTTTATTCTGTACAAGTACAACAGCCTGGTCAGAGAAGCTTTTATAACACTGCCCAGTCGCCCAGCATTCTCTAGCAGGTGATGGTACCTTCACCTGCATCCCAACTCTCACTGCCTAACTTCAGGTCCACCGGACAGCCTTCATTTGCTCTGCTTCAAACTCTGCAGCCTCTGTTCCTGCAGGTGACCCCCAGGCTCAAGCCTAGTAGTACCTGAGGTGCCCTGCACGAATCAGCCAGCCTTTCCAGGGGCTGATCCCTGGTCGCAACCACAGGGTAAATGTCAGAAATGAAACTAACAGCCTTTAGAAGTGGCACTGATATAAAACCAGGCACACCTCCAGTCAGCAGAAGAAGCACCACACCCACCTCTAGTCCCTTCTGGGCCACTTCCACGGGTCCGAACAGCAAGTTCAGCAAAATGAGCATCATTGTGTATGAGACAGAGATCTAGTGAGCCCCCGCCACTGTGAGAATAACACAGCCATTTCCTGAACCGTTTGCACCCCAGGGAAAGAGAGATCAAAGGTTCTTCAGTCCACGCAGCACTTCTCTGAGTAGCAACAGAGCAAACAGATAGGCAATAAGGCCCCAAAAGGGGACGGCGATACAAGCAAACCTCCGGACACTCTGGCTGATGCTACCGTTGTCTGTCAGGGGAAAAAAATAGAAGGAGCCCCCCCCCCGCAGCCGCCCCCCGCAGCCCCCCCCCCGCGCACCCGCCATGGCCACCGAACGTGTTCTAATTGGACCCATCCAACTTCAGGCCATCAAAATCGGACACAAAAATCTTAAAAAGTTGTGGATTATCTCAGGGCCTGGGGGAGGGGCGAGAGGGAGGAAGGACCACGCAGTCAGGCAGTGCCAGCAGACAAAGGGGTAAAAAGTGTGTGACATCCTCTCCGGAGCCCAGAGGTGCACGGGGGACACAGGAGCTGTCCACCCTGACACAAGGCGCGCCCACTACACATCACGCACCCTGTTGGTTACCAGTCTTCTCAGTCTGAATTTACATACAGACACAGGCAAACCGTGCTGGAGTGTGCATCATTTAGAACTAAGTCATTACAATTAGACGAGACTACAGAAATACGAGAGGAGGAACATTAGAGGAGTAGGGTCCCATCAGTGTGAGGATCACAGCTCACAGAGCAGCTGAGAGGCTGCGCCCTGCCTTCCTTTGAATATGTCAGGACATTGGTGGTCTCCGGGGGTGAAGAACTGACAGAACTGGGGCAGTGCAGAGGAGCCTACATCTGACCCTGGCAGCTTGCTGTTTTTATAACGTGGTGACTGAGTTAAACACTGAGTATGATAACTGATCTCCCCTTCTTCCTGGATGAGTGAACTGAGGTGACATCAGCGTCCTAAACATACCCTAGGGGGTCAGGGTTTGGCTGCTGCTTCTGTTGGAATGGTCCTGCATTTGGCTTGTGGCCCAAAGCTTTGAAGTGTGGCTGGGCATCTGGCTTCTGGTTCCAAGGAGCTCTGATAGCTCAGTTGAAGCAGCTTTGGTGGATATTAGTTAGGGCAAGTCTTGCTTGCCTCTGCTCCCCCACATTTGTATGAATCCAGTGGGGTGTGATGGGTTGTTTCTTTTGCTGTTGTTATTTTGTTTTGTTTTGATCTTTTTAAAAACAATTTTTAGCTGATATTCATGAAGAACAGAGGGTACCTAGTTCTTCATGAACTAGGTGCCACTAATGAAGGGCAATCCTGCTGGAGAAGGTATATATCTTACTAGAGCCCTGTGGTTCCACCCTTCTGACTGGGCCCTCTGCTGGAAAGACAAAATCAAGTCTCAAATAATGCCTTTGTCATTGTACCCTGTACTATTCTAGCTGTATGACGGTCCTGTATCATACCTCTGTGAGTGCAAACCATGCTGTCCCTGCTTATGATGTATGGTTCTGACCATGTTTGATCAGAACTGTTTCTAATGGCGTTATTCCAGAAGGTTTTCTTTCCAGATGATGATGGAGAAGCTAATAAAAAAATGGTGCCAGGTACCACAACAATAACAGAACTTTGCTGGTTTCTGGGTATTTGTTTTTTACCTTTGTTTTTTTAATGAAGTGTACTGGACGTCTCTATAATTCTGTTCTGATAACTGCAGAACCTGGAAAAGCTGTTGCTGCTATTTGATGCATAACATGTTGCTATTAATCTTTTTATACAATAAATATGCATATATATGTGTATATATATATAAATTTGGATTTTTGGAAACTTTAGCTGCACTGTCAACTTTGGAAAAGCTATCTCAGTTGTACTGTGTTGGGTTGGCATTGTACAGAAATTAACAGTCATACTGGTCTAGAAACATTCAACATAATTTGTTTCCATTTGTATAAGGGTCATGCACTATATTAAATATGTAAGGTTTTAATCTAAATGGTTTGATTGCTGAAACTAATATTGTCTAAATGAAAAAATTTTTAAAACTTGATTAGCTTTGTAGAATAGTGTTAAATCAGGAAATGGGATACCTCTGACTTGGTTCCTCTTTCTCCAGATTGTTTTGGTTTTGTGTGGTCTTTTTTGATTCCACATGAATTTTGGGATTATTTGTTCTAGTCCTGAGAAGAATGCCATAAGTATTTTGATAGGTAGTGCACTGAATCTCTGTTTTCTAGTGACTTAAAGTACTTTATATTCATCTTTGTTCATTTACATTCCACTGACATCACTTGATGTAAGAGGACTCGGTCAGTATTATGATGACAATTGCAAGGAGTCTCTTTCTCTAGTTGGAAATCATGCAATACTCAAAGTAGGAGATACATAATACAATATGCCAACAAGAGAAGATATATATAGGTCTGGCTTGTGTAGCTCAGTGGATCGAGCGCAAGCCTGTGAACCAGGGGATCACTGGTTTGATACACAATCAGGGTATGTGCCTTAGTTGCAGGTCAGATCCCCAGTAGGGGGCACCCAAGAGGCAATCACATATTGATGTTTCCCTCTTTCTCTCCCTCCCTTCCCCTCTTTCTAAAAATAAATAAAATCTTTATATAAAAAAGAGAATATATAGTTAAAACAAAACAAAATAAAAACAGTGAAACTTTCCAAAGGAGAAAATGGACATTTCTGAAACTGTAGTACATATAATGTTTTGCATTTTTGTTCTTCTCTTTGCCTCTGAGGTCTTATAATGATCTCTCCTTGGTGTATTTGAGAATATTTAAAAATTCTGGAGAATTAGAGTAGTGTTCAAATGTGGCCTTTAAAGCATCTCAATGATTCATTAAAAGACCCCTGCAATGCCTGGCTTGGCGGCCTCAGCTCACTGCATAAACTTTATGGGTCATCTTACTAACCAGCTTCTCTGGGGTAGAGGCAGGTCCTCCAAGTAGCAGTGGGTGTGGAAAAAGATACGTTGATTGCAAGTTAGAAGAGATCTCCTTCCATTTAAAGGTGGTTGAGCTTTGGCCAAATTTCTGAGTTACTTAAAGTGCCAAATGGCAGAACCTTTCACAGCTGATTGGGAAATGAAGCTATTGTGTCCTATTGGGGAATTGTCTTCTACTTCTTGAGAGATAACAAAAGGGAAGCCTGAGTATGTGGCATACTGTGAGATAATTTATTCTTTGCTTATGTATCATAAAAATCTTTCACAACACACTAGACACAGAAGAAGGTAACTGAGTAATGACACAGACCATTCAGGTGCCCACTAATAAAATTTTATATAGTCGCTTAGAAGATTGGATTTTGGTGAGCCTTTATTTAAAGAAAAAATGCTGCTATAGCATAAAGACAATATAAACAAAAGACAGCAAACAGTGACAAAGCATAAAAAACTAGTCCAAAACTGCGTATTTCAATTCTTTTCAAATGTATCTCAAAATTCAACGCAAATCAAATAAATAAATATAAACAACACTAATGTATTTCTATAGATTTTTCTAACAAGTCCTAAAATTATTGAAGAAGACAAAAAGAGCCAAGAACAGTCAAGACCATTTAAAATATATAAAGGACAGATAAAATTATTCTACTGTTTACCAGAGCTTATTATAAATCTCAAGTTCTAGTAATTAGAAAACTGTGTTCCATTTGAAGTAGTATTGGAAAGGTTTAATAGAACAGAAAGAGATCCATGTTGACATATAGGGAACCTATCCACCTGGCGTGGGAATGCAGCCCAGCCCCCACTTGGAAAGGCCAGTGGGGAGTGAGGTCCAGCACACAAGAGCCACACCCACAGATAGACTCTCCTGTGGGGAATCAGGACTGCATTGTACCTAGGCTGCTATGAGGCTGGCTTTTTGCTAAAACTCCCTCACCCTGGATTGAGGCAGCAAATGTTTACTGCGTACCTTTAAAATAACATCCTAAAGTCTGTGCTAAACCTGCCAAGTATGGAGTGTAACCAGTTCAACCACTTTTCCCCTTGATCTGCAACATCCTTCTCTTTGAAGTAATTAGCAACCTTCTTTCCTTTGTCATCTATAAAAGGTAATCCCCTGCAGTGAACCTGTGCATAGTAAATAAGGACCATCCTCAATGTAAGGTACCCAGAAAAGCAATAAAAGCCTGTCCAGGCAGCGGCCCGGGCCCTCTCTCTCTCACTTAGAAAGTGGCCAGGCCATCCCTTTTAATCCATAGGACTTCTGGAGACCATGTGAATTTGTTCGTTGCAGCCACAATACATGGATCCTGCTGGCCAGGGTCTGCATCATCGACAAAGACACCTTTATGTGTAAAATAGGAAAGAAGTGCATTTGATAAACAAATCTGTAGTGCTGGAAAGAATTTCTTACATGAGATAAAAGGGCTGACAATGAAATAAACATAAATATGACAATTCTAAAATGTAAAATTGTGTTTAAAAACAGTACCATAACAGAAAAATAAGCCAGATAGACAACATTATCTGAGATATAACTGATAAGGGTTAGATTTTAAAATATATCAAGAACACCTAAATTTAACAAGGAAGAGGCAAACTTTGCAGCAGAAATAAAAACATAGGCAAGATACTTTATAGATAATAAAAACATAGAAGAGAAAACTGAATGGTCAAAAAAGAGAGGTGCACAGCCACACGCATTGCCCCACATTACATGTAACCTGGGAAAAGCAATTAAACAGCAAGAAGGTACCATTTTAAGTACCTGAGGATTGTAAAAATCTAAAGGCCTGGCAATAGTCTCTCTCTATATACACATATACATACACATATACACACATGTGTAGTAACTCTTGAAACCGCTGCTGAAATGTAAATGGTGACAATAACTTTGGAGAGTAAGTGGATAGTATCTAGTGCAGTTTAAAAAAAACATATAATGTTAGTAACTACAGTCTATCCACTTCTTTTAGGCAAACTTTGCAAAAATATTTCTACCACACTGCAGTATCACAATGAAGAAATTTAAAAAACACCGCCTAGTGTGGCTCAGTGGATTGAGTGCCAGCCTTCGAACCAAAGGTTTGCTAGTTAGATTCCCAGTCAGGGCACATGCCTGGGTTGCGGGCCAGGTCCCAAGTAAGGGGTGTTTGAGATGCAACCACACACTGATGTTTCTCTCCCTCTCTTTCTCCCTCCCTTCCCCTCTCTAAAAGTAAATAATTAAAACAAAAGAAACCTAAAAAAGAACTCAGCCAGAATTGGGATAGACACATTTAAATGTTCACCTAAGTAAATAGAAACAATAAATTGTTTCAATTAAAGAAGTGAATTCTATAAAGAAGTTAAATAAAATAGCACATGCCAAAATTATACATTAGTAATCTAGTTGAATATTAACAAAATAAGAAACTTTATTTTGTTAAAACTTAAAACACAAAAATTAACTTATTTTTGGACTTGATATTAAGATGTACAAGGTACCCATGGGCATAATAAAGATGTTGGGAACCACCCTGCCTGGTTTTAGGAGCTGTAACCCCCTCCATGGCTAAGGCTGAGTGAGTGACCTTCAGACCAGAAGCCACTAAGGAGACAAAGCTTATCTCCCTGGCAGGAGCACTGCTTCTGCTCCTTTTACTTCATCTATAACTGGTTCCCATGCTTAGTTGTTTAGCCAATGATGGGTAAGAGTCCCAAAGAGGGGGTGACCTATGACAGGCATCATCACATGGAGGCCCTAAGGAAGGACTTGGGGGATCAGCAAAAAGGAGTGATGGACCCCCACCCCTCAGCTATGACATAACCTGAATCCTCATTCTGTCTGCAAGAAGTCTCCTAATCTCTTGGCTGCCTTACTAACCCTGCCTGACTTAAGCCTGAAACAATGCTGGTGGTGGGTACTGCCCTGTGCTGGAAAGAGCAGGTTCCCTAGGACAATCAGGCCTAAGAAAGAATGTGTAAAATCCTGTGAAACCTGCTTTGTTTAGAATGCTCTCAATTAAATAAGCAAGAAGTGAGTTTGTTCCTCAAAGTTTTATAGCTCTTTAGCTACCTGACCCTGACTCAAAATAGGCCCTCAGAGTTCTTTTTTATCTATTGTTTAATCCTGATTGCCTGACAATGATGAACGAGCTTTGCCTGTATTCCTGTACAAAATGAACCCAATAAAAGCCCATTGAAGAAGAAGCTCTTGGCCCTTCTCCTATGAGAGATTGGCCACCTTTCCTCCCCAAGCAGATCATGTCTTGGTAGACTTATTCCCATCCAGTGGCAGCCAGGGAGGTCCTGTGGGCAGAGCACCCCCACAAAAGACCAGATACAATATGTTTACTTTTAATGAGCAAAGGAAGAGTATCCTTTCATCAGAACATTTCAAATTAATACTTAATATATTTATAAAACCTATTATATGTAACAATATATTAATAATAGATTAAGAAATTTGTAGCTGTATATGTGTCTTATGTCCTCATCTATCTTGCAGTTTTGAAAAATGTTATAAAAATGGTAGAAATTGGATTATATGCAAATATTACACATACTTTGTTTAAAAATTATTGAATGCTGTGGGATCAAACTTCATATAATATTTTCTAAACATCTAGTGCTTTTCACACTAAGACTTTAAATTATATTCTGTTTCTTCTCCCTAAAAGAACAGAAGAATTGCTCGCTCCATTCCATCACACTCACGCAATTGAGAAGAGGGAATACCATCAACTAGCATACCAACGGGTATATTTCTTTTGCTCTGAAATTCTGTTTTTAAAAACTTACCCTAAAGAAACATCAAGAAATAGAAAAGATTTATGTTGAAAGGTATTCAATTTAGTACTATTTCTCAACTTAAAACTTTGAAAAATAAATCATTTAGTGGTGTGGCAGGTTAAATATTTTGTGATATGTTGTAATATTGCAAGCATTATGACAGTTTTCATCAAATAATTATTTCATGAACAGATTTTATGTAAAAAGAGGGCACAAATTCATAGTGCATTGTATTCATACTAAGAAATATATGACTGTAAATATATAAACATTTATCTCAAATTTATTTAAACATTTTTCCCTTATTTTAAAAATATATTGAGAATATATTACCTATAACTATGTATGTACATGTTTATATAACACTAATTTTCAAAACTCATTTTTTTACTCCACAGCTCCAAATCTTTAACTTCCTGCCAAATAAATACTCATCAGGTTTCTTTGAATTCTTGTACAGTTGTATTTCCCATCATTGAAAGTAGAAATATTAGGAATACTTTAGAAGGGACTTTTGTGAAATAGATAGTAATACTGCACCAATGTTAAGTATCTTGATTTCATAATTGTTATTAGGTAAAAGTTCCTGAGAAAATGCATATTCGTTTTAAAAATACATATGGGAGCATTTGACAGTAACGTCTCCAGCTTATTTTCAAAGGTGCAAGGAAAAAACCATAGATAGATACATAGAGAGATGATAGATAGGTAGATGGAAGAGTGGTAAAAAAATTATGAACACAGTGTGAGGAGTGTGAGACTGGAACAACTGGTGAATCTGGGTAAGAATGCACAGGATTTCCTTGGATTATTCCTACAAGAAATTGTGTAAATTTGAAATTAGTTCCAAACAGAATGTTTTTAAAAATAGATCAATTCAGTAAAATAACGAAAAAATAAATTAGCTTCTGGATATAGATTTTCTGAATAGTAGTAATTTTAGGTAATTATTTTCCAAATAACCTCAATGTAGGCGGCAATTAAATTGAGAGAGGAAGGTATGAGACCAAAACATGTAAGTACAGTGGTTTGAGAAATTTATCTTGAAAGTAATAAACTGTTATTGTTACATAAAATGGGAAGGAACTTTACCAAGCAAGCATTAATAAGAGGTGTTTATGCACAACCTATGTTCCCCAATATTTTAAATATTTGTGATATCAAATCTATAATGTAATCTAAATTAGAGCAGAAACTCTTCATCTTTTTATTGCTTATGTTTGCTAGGGTTTAGCAATGTCTGGGAATAATTAATTTTTATAGAAGAAAAACATATACATGAATAAATAAATAATTAATGCACACCTAAAAATAAAGCAAGAGAAGATCTAGATGGATAGCAGAAACTCTGGGCAATTTTTGCTGCTTCCACAAATGAAAAGGATGCTTCAAATTATGACAGTGAATGATACATTCATAAGGTTATTATATAGAATGAGAAACAATATATATATTTTCCTAGTGGATATTATCATATACTTTTTAGTTTTGATTTTATATAAAAATTAAATGCCAACTTTCTGGGCTCCCTATGAATTCCATTAATGTATCCAGAACATCAATGTGCACACATGGGGGTTAAGAACTTGAGTCCTCCATAGCTATAGTGCACAGTTTCATTCCTAATTTGAAAACCTGAATATTTACTGTGGAAAACAATGGCAAATGCATTGCTGCATGTTTCCAAACTCATTTACTTTTGTGAAAAATAGGTATTGGTATTCTTCTTTATTTTTCCTCCAAGCTTAAGTAATGTCAACATTTGAAGAAATAGTGTAAAAGTCACTCTGTTTTTAGGCGGGTTGACAGAGTAAACATCTGGTGACTGCGGGAAGACACAAATCATAATTTCGACATGCTTATTTGTGTTTATAATGCTTTAAGAAAACTAATTTCATTAAGAAGTTACATAGAAGCCTTTTCTAATGTTTGGCCCTTCTCTCTGGCTATGATTATAAGGGGTGATTATATAAGATTATGTCTATAATCTTAGCACTGAGCTAGTTTCAGACTCTAGAGTCTTTCTCAGAGTAACTTATTTTAATTCTTGCAATTCCAGTCACAGCATTTTCAGGCTTGTAATCCTATGAAAGTCATTTATCCACTTAGTTTAAATGTGTGCCTCTGTAGAATACTAATTGTAATACTAATTTTACAATGAGTATCAAATGAACTCTACGTGTGAACATTATTTTGTCATCAGCAAAAATGCTTTTGAAACATGAGAGATGACCAAGTCATTTAATACATGCAGCAGGAGGTGGGAGGTTAAGTGGTAATAGAGAACCATCTTTGGTGGAATAACTATAGAGAGGGAATATTACTGTGCTCAGTAGAAGGATAAATGTGATCTAATATCCTTTCTTTTTAGGCATTTCTATAAGATGAGCAATTTGGTTTGTCAGGCAGAAAAAGCTACCCCACTATTTATGATTAGAGTGATTTTATTTTGTCTGCACAATGAGTGAATTTTTTCCAAGCCCAAGGGACCGTGTAGAAACTCAAATGCTTATTTTGAAATGTATAACTTTAAATAAACTGTCACCAGTAACTGAAATGAAATTGACCAGCTCTCTCGCTGTTGGCAACAAGATCTAGTAAACTACACTATATTTGGTGAATGTGAAACCAAGATAAGAGATGTCAGAATTAGTATTTAATGGCATCTGGTAAAATTGACCTGATAGCCCATCTCCACCTTGGAGCTGACTTCCTGGTGTAACATTAACATTCTGAGATTACTGACTAAGGCTGTCTTCATCTACCCAGGGCTCAGAGAGGGACTGCTTCTGTCTGAATACTCAGGCCTTGCTTTCGGGGTTTCAAGGGTGATCAGAATGCTTATTAACTGATACATTCTTTCATCTTGAACTTTACAGTTTAGGAAGAGTTGTGATAACATTTGCATAGACAACTATGAGCCTACAAAAAATGTTGGTTTTCACACTCTTCAATTTTTGATACTCATTTTTTTCACAATCAGAGTCTTGGTAATGATACACCAGTTCAAAGGCGGTACCTAAATGTTTCTTGGAAAGCTTGTTTTATGACCAGCATGCAGTGGAAACAGAGATTATTTTCTGACCTAACATTGAGAATTTCAAACAGCTACAAATGGTTATGAGGTTGATGTACTTCACACAGATGCCCAGCTCTGGTGCTGTAAGTAGAAATTAAAAGCCCATCTTACTTTAATGACCAAACCTAACCTTGCTAAGAAGTTGCATGCTCCCAGAGGGGCGCCTTGTCGAATTTGCATTGAAATGCCATAAAGTTAATAAAGATTGCCTTGACCATGTTTTGAGAATAAAAAAAAGTGAGGTAATCTAAAACCAAGATCTTTAGAGTTTGCTAGCCTGTAAAGAAACTATCGTTAATCATTTATTTTATTTTTGCAAAAAAATCAATTAACATTTTGATAGGTATTATCAAATTAAATTTGGAGAATGCAATGAATAATATTGACATCTTAATATTAGGTTTTTAATACCATGAACATGGCATGTGATTCTATTTATTTATGTTTTCTTTGATTTCTTTCAGCAACATTCTTAATTTTTACCCTATGAGTCATTTACATCCTTGGGGCATGCCTAGTTATTTTCGTCTTTTGGATGCTATTGAAAATAAAACTGGAAATGTGTAAGATGATGGTGAAGTAGGTGGGAGTGGAGCCCAGTTCTCCTAGCGCGTCCCAGGTGCCCAGCTGGAACACCTAGTCCATCTTCCGAGGAAAGAGTGAACAACCAACGGATTCCCAGCTTACATGAAGTTTGGAGGCAAAAAATTGCAGAGGACATTGAAAAACAGACAGTGAAGAGACTGCGCTGGGAAAGTAAGTTCCCTGGGATCTGATCTGCACTGGGACCAAGGCTGCTGTGGCCCCCAGCCTTACCCCAGCTGCAGGAAGTGGGGAGGAGAATTAGAGAACCAGCTCCCTCCCCTACCAGGGCAGGGAGGGCAGCTGGGCACTAGGAGGGACTTGGGTGCTGAAAGTCGCTGGGGGAAGCAGAGACATAGTAGGAGGCTTACAGAGGGGATACACATCCACTGGGACTGTGGGCACTGGCATCAGAAAATTGGGGTGCCCGTGACGCCTGAAGAATGGAGGAGTTGGGCCAAGTCGGACCCTGACTTGGATAGTCTCCCACACGTATGTAGAACAAGTGTGGCTGTGTGGTGCTCTTAAGAAGTTGGGGGAGGGGAGGGCAGCTGCTGTGTAAGGAACTCTCCAGCAGTGGTGGTGTGCTACTGGGGAGACTGCAGCTTCGCTCCCCCAGAGTTAGCAGCGGAGTGGAACTGTGCACCCTGCTAGTCTCACACAGCGCGCCCAAAGACAGTAGATGAGCTGAACCTTGCACACTGCCTGTCTCACCCTCAGTGCACCCAGAGTGACTGGAGGAGGAGAACCCTGTGCCCTGCAGCTGTGGCACTGAGCGCACAAAGATAGTAATAGGGGAAACATGTGCCCCGCTTGTCTCAGGCTGGTGCTGGAGATTGACGTAGGCTGTGAGCAGCTGAGAGGCTGATTTGAGCCTGGCAGCTGTCCGAAGACCAGCCTGGAGGCTGGGAAACTATGAATAGTACAACCCAAACCTGGTCCCCATCCTCTCAAAACCAAAGGAAGAAAGAAAAGTGAAGCCCAGCCCCCTCTTCTGTAGCGTCTAGGAAGACCAGTAGAACTCTCTGAACAGGCTTCAAGTCAACAGGAGGATTATTATTGTCTTTTTTTTCCTTTATGGATCCTCTCTCTTCCCGCATGCCCTTTTCTTGTTTTGTTTTCTTTTTTTCCCCCTTCATCCAAGTGAGACTAGAAGATATGAGTTACAAAGGGTCTGGAGTCAGATCAAAAAGAGGAATACAAGGTTAACCCCCAAAACTGAGAAACTGAGACAAATGTCACCTTGCTATCCCACAGAACTGGCATTTTATTGTGTATGTGTGTTATTATTAGCATGCAATTATTTTTACAACTGTTATTTTATTAGTGCTTTTTAATTTTTCTTCCTTATGTTTAGTTTTCCTCATTTTCTCTCTTTAATTGCAATGCTTGACTAGTTTTCCTTATTCTCTCTGTATTGCATTTTAATTTTCCTTCTTTCACTTCACCCATGTTCCAATAACATCACACGCTTGATCAGGTACTTTCTATTCTGTTTATCCAAGTCTTTTATTTCTTGTCATATCATTGTTGTTCCAGTGCTATTGTAAATATATTGTTGTTCCATACAATTGTTCATACTACACAGCAACCCTCGAGGATCTTAGCCCCCTTCACTTTAACGATGAGCACTAGTATTGTTGTGGTTAACTCTATTCTCTCTCACACCACATCTACTTTCTATACTTTAATCTCACTATATCTCATCATTTAACCTTGCACAAGTGCTCTGTTTTCTGGATTCAGCACACAATCATCCTCCCCTATAACAAAAGTCTTATCTCTCTTTCACCTTTTATAAAAAGTGGCTAATTGGGTAAAATATCACAGTTAATGCTATGCTTATCCAAAGAATCTCCTATATCTTCTCTACTTGCTGGTATTTTAAACTGCATAAAATAGTCTCTTGCTGTTTCAATCCATTTTGCCTAGCCCCTGCCACTGAGCAAATACAAGAATAGATGGGAGCTGGGAACATCAATATACCTGCTAGGGGAGAAAAATCACCAATAAAGGAACCACCAGAAAGTACAAACCAAGTACAACAAGAGAGCCCACACCAACAGAAGAAAGGGCAAATGCAGAATGTCCAGTCCAGGAGATCAGAGACCACACCACTGAATCTCATAGAAGGCCTATCGTAAATGTTCACCCTCCAAAGACAGCTAGCAAAGTGAAACATTGGGAAGTAGAGAAACAAACAAAAAGAGTTATCTAAAGTGGTAAGACAAGAAAAGAACATGCAATCAAAAGGAATAGAAGACTCCCCACTAAAAGAGCTAAACAAAATAGATGTAATCAAACTATCAGATATAGAATTCAAATTAATGGTTATAAAGATGCTCAAGGAGCTCAAAGACAACAAGGAACTGATTGAGAACTACATCAGCATGAAAAATGAAATAGAAACTATAAACAAAAACCAGGGAGAATTGAACAATAAAATTTCAGAAATCAAAAACACATTAGAAGAAATTAGAAGCAGGCTGGATGAAGCACAGGATCAAATCAGTGATTTGGAGGACAAGGTAGAAAAACACTCTCAAACAGAGCAAGAGAAAGAAAAGAGACTCAGAAATAATGAACAGATGGTAAGGGAACTGCAAGACAACATGAAATGTAACAATATCCGTGCAATAGGGATACCAGAAGGGGAAGAAGAAGAACAAGGGATAGAAAACCTGTTTGAAAAAGTAATAATGAAAAACTGCCCTAATGTGATGAGAGAAAAAGTCACACAAATCCAGGAAACAGAGAGTACCAATCAAGAAGAACCCAAAAAGGCCTCCTTCAAGACACATCATAATTAAAATGGAAAAATTCTAAGGCAAAGAGAGAATCTTAAAGGCAGTAAGGGGAAAACAAAAAGTAACATTCAAGGCATCCCCAAGAAGGCTAGCAACTGATTTCTCAATGGAAATGCTCCATGCCAGAAGAGAATGACAATAAATACTCCAAGTAGTGAAAGACAGAGGCCTGCAACCAAGATGACTCTATCCAGCAAGGCTTTAAGTTAAAATGGAAGGCCAAATAAGGAGCTTCCCAGACAAAAGAAATCTAAAAGAATATACTTCCACCAAACCATCTCTGCAAGAGATGCTAAAGGGACTGCTTTAAGGAAAGCAAAGAAGAAAGTGAGAGAGAGAGAGAGGAGCACAAGTATGAAAAAATGGCAATGAATAAGGACCTATCAATAATAACCTTAAACATAAATGGATTAAATGCTCTAATCAAAAGACACAGAACAGGAAAATGGATAAGACAGCATGACCCACATATATGCTGCCTACAAGAGACCCACCTCAGAACAAAAGACCTACACATACTAAAAGTCAAAGGCTGGAAACAATATTTCAAGCAAAAAGACAAGGGGAAAAAAGCTTGGGTAGCAATATTTATATCAGACAAAATAGACTTTAAAAAGAAGAGCCATAAAAAGAGACCCAGAAGGTCATTTCATAATACTCAAGGGAAGCATCCACCAAGAAGACGTAAACATTATAAATATATATGCATCCAACATAGGAGCACCCAAATATATATAAAAAAATCTTGGTGAACTTCAAGAACTATATTGAAAGCAACACAATTATAGTAATAGATTTTAATACCCCACTGTCAAAAATGGACAGATCTTCCAAACAAAATATCAACAAAGATATTGTGGCACTGAGCAATGCCATAGATGAAATTGACTTAACTGATGTACATAGAGCCTTTCATCCCAAAGAAGCAAAATAAACATTCTTTTCAAGTGCACATGGAACATTTTCAAAGATAGACCACATGATAGGTCACAGAATAAGCCTCAACAAATTAAGAAAATTGAAATCATACCAGGCATTTTCTCCAACAACAAGGGACTGAAACTAGAAACCAACCTCAAGGAAAAAAAGAACCAAAACACTCAAACTCATGGAGATTGAATAGTCTGCTATTAAACAATGAATGGGTCAAGTAGAAGATCAAGGAGAAAATCAAAAAGTTCCTGAAAATAAATAAAAATGAACTCACAACAACCCAAAGCTTATGGGACACAGAAAAGGCAGTCCTGAGAGAAAGAAAAACATCATAGCTAAACAGGCCTACCTGAAAAAAATAGAAACATTTCAAATAAACAACCTAATTCTACGCCTACAAGAACTTGAGGAACAATAACAAAGAGAACCCAGAGCAAATAGAAGAAAAGAAATAACCAAGATCAGAGCAGAATTAAATGACATAGAGACTAAAAGCACAATTCTAAGGATCAATGAATCCAGGAGCTGGTTCTTTGAAAAGGTAAACAAAATTGACAAGCCTTTAAGCAGACTCATCAAGAAAAGAAGAGAGAGGACACAAATAAACACAATCAGAAATGAAAGAAGTGACACGGTTCGATTCTCAGTCAGGGCACATGCCTGGGTTGCAGGCCGATTCCCTGCAGGGCGAGTTCCCAGCAGGGGATGCATGAAAGGCAACCATACATTGATGTTTCTCTCCCTCTCTCCTTCCCTTCCCCTCTAAAGATAAATAAATAAAATCTTTAAAAAAATGAGTCTGAGTAGATTTGGTAGGTTAAAAAAAAGAAATGAAAGAAGTGAGATTATATCCGATACCACAGAAATACAAAGTATCGTAAGAAATTACTATGAAGAACTATATGCCAAAAAGTTTGAACACCCAGGTGAAATGGACAACTTTCTAGAAAAATATAATCTTCCAAAACTCAATGAAGAATAAACTAGAAAGCCTGAACAGACCAATGACAGCAGATGAAATTGAAGCTGTAATATAAAATCTCCTGACACTCAAAACCCCTGGACCAGACAGTTTCACAGGAGAATTCTACAAAGTGTTTAAGGAAGAACTAACCCCTATCCCTCACAGACTATTCCAAAAAATCAAAGAAGATGGAAGACTCCCAAACTTTTTTTATGAGGCCAGCATCATCTTAATCTCAAAACCAGATAATGATAAAACAAAGAAAGAAAAGTTCAGGCCAATATTGCTGATGAACACAGGCATTAAAATCCTCAACAAAATATTGGCAAGCTGCATCCAGCAATACATTAAAAAGATCATACACCATGACCAGTTGGGATTTATCCCAGGAATGCAAGGATGGTACAATGTTCAAAAATCAATAAATGTAATACATCACATAAAATAAAAGCAAAAACAAAAATCACATAATCAGATCAATAGATGCAGAAAAAGAATCTAATAAGGTACATCACTCATTTATGATAAAAGCACAGGAAAGTGGGGATAAAGTGAGCATTCCTTAACATAATAAAGACCATATATGAGAGACCAGCAACCAACATCATACTCAATGGACAAAAACTAAAACCTTTCTCACTAAGATCAGGAACAAGACAAGGTGGTCCACTGTCACCACTCCTATTCAATATAGTATTGAAAATCCTAGCCACAGCAATCAGACAAGAAAAAGAAATAAAAGACATCCAAATTGGAAAGAGGAAACAAAACTGTCATTGTTTACAGATGACTTGATAGTGTACATAGAAAGCCCTATAAACTCCCCCCAAAAACTGCTTGACCTAATAAATGAATTTGGCAAAACAGTGGGATATAAAGTCAATATCCAGAAATCAAAGGCATTTTTGTACACCAACAATGAAATATCAGGAACAGAAATCAGGAAAAAAATCCATTTGATATAGCAACAAGAAAACTAAAATTAGAAATAAACCTAATAAACCTAGGAATAAACCTAACCAAGGAGATGAAAGACCTGTATACAGAAAACTACATAACACTGAAGAAATAAATCAAGGAAGACACAAACAAAAGGAAGTGTATACTGTGTTCATAGATCAAAAGAATTAACATCATCAAAATGTCCATACTACCCAAAGCAAGTCATAGATTCAATGCAATCCCTATTAAAGTACCAATGGCATTCTTCACAGATATAGAAAAGACACTTCAAAAATGTATATGGAGCCATAAATGACCCCAAATAGCTGCAGTAATTTTGAGAAAGAAAAACAAAATTGGACTGATCACATAGCTGATATCAAACTGTATTATAAGGTCACTGTAATCAAAACAGCCTGGTACTGGTTTAAGAACAGACACATGGACAAATGGAACACAATATAGAGCTCAGAAATATACCCAAGTCTCTATGGTCAATTAATATTTGACAAAGGGGGCAGAAGCATAAAATGGAGCAAAGATAGCCTCTTCAACAAATGGTGTTGGGAGAATTGGAGAGGTACATGCAAAAAAATGAGACTCAACCACCAACTTACACCATACACAAAAATAAATTCAAAGTGGATAAAATATTTAAATATAAGTTTTGACACAATTAAAGTTCTAGAGGAGAACATAGGCAGGAAAATCTCAGATATTTCACACAGCAACTTTTTTACTGATATGTCCCCCAGAATAAGGAACATAAAGAAAAGAATAAACAAATGGGACAACATCCAAATAAAAAGCTTCCACACAGCTAAACAAAATAGCATTAAAATGAAAAGAGAACCAACCATGTCGGTAAATATATTTGCCAATGGTACCACAGACAAGGGTTTGACCTCCAAAAGATATAAAAACTCACATGACTCCACTCTAAGAAGACAAGCAACCCAATTAAAAAATAGGCAAAGGACTTGAACAGACACTTTTCCAAGGAGGACATAGAGAGGGTCCAGAGACATATGAAAGGATGATTGGTATCACTAGCTGTCAGAAAGATGCAAATTAAAACCACAAATTAAAACCACTTCACACCTGTCAGAATGGCCATCATAAACAAAGCAACAAACAACAAATGTTGGAGAGGGTCTGGAGAAAAGGGGAACCTTAGTGCATTGTTGGTGGGATTGCAGACTGGTACAACCACTGTGGAAAACAGTATGGAATTTCCTCAGAAAACTAAAAATTGAACTGCCTTTTGACCTGGCAGTTCCACTGCTAGGATTATATCCTAAGAACCCTGACACACCAATCCAAAAGAACTTATGCAACCCAAGTGCCCATCAGTAAATGAAAGGATCAAAAAACCATGATACATCTACAGAATGGAATTCTATGCAGTAGAAAGAAAGAAGGAGCTCCTACTGTTATGACAGTATGGACAAAACTGGAGAACATTATGCTAAGTGAAATAAGCCAGGAAATGAAAGACAAATACCATATGATCTCACCATTAATAGGAACCTAATCAACAAAAGAAACAAACAAAGTATAACCAAAGACATTGAAATTGAGAATAGGCTGATAGTGATCAGAAGTGAAAGGGAAGAACATAAACGGGGGGGGAAAGGGCGAGGGGTTTACAGGAACAATTATAAAGGACATATGGACAATAAGAATGGTGGCAGAAATGTGGGAGGAAATTTTGGAGGGGTGGGGGAAAAGGCAGAAAACTGTACTTGAAAAACAATTAAAAATAAAATGTAATTATTAACTGGAAAAAAAGAAAACAAATCTGTTTTTATCATTTCCTTTTTGGATGGTTCATTGCCTGTGTACAGCTATATAATTGATTATTGTTATCTTTACTTTGTATCCTGCTACTTTGCTGAATTGATTTATTAGTTCTAAAGTTCTCTCTTTTTTTGAAAACTATATGGTTTCTATTTACAAGAATGAATCAGAATGTTCTCATAAGTACAGTCAATATTATTTCTTCATTTCTAATTTGAATGTCTTTTTCTTTTGTTTTTCTTACCTAGTTTCTCTGGCAAGAACTTCCAGTATTATGTTGAATAAAAATGGCAAGATCAGGTACCCTTGCCTTATCCCTGATCTTAGAAGAAAAGGTTTTTTTAGTCTTTAACCTTTGAGTATGTTTGCTGTGCTTTTTATTGGTTTGTTTATTTGAATACGTGAGTTTTCCATAATGAGCTAGTTTGCTTCTGTTCCTAGTTTGTTGAGTGTTTTTTATTATAAATCATTGTTGAACTTTTCAGATATTTTTTATACCAATTGAGATGATCAGATACTTATTTTCTTCATTCTGTTAATCTGCTGTATTACATTGATTTTCTTATGTTGAACCAATATTGCATTCCAGAAATAAATCCCTCATGGTCATGGTGTATAATTCTTTTAATTTGCTGCTGAATTGGGTTTGCTAGTATTTTGTTAAGAAATTTTTTGAGAGAAAGAGGACGAAGGAAGGGAGGCAGAAAAAAGGAAGAGGAACATGTGAGAGAGAAACATTGATTGGGCGCACTCCCTCCATCCGCACCCTGACCAAGGATTGAATCTGCAACCCAGACATGTGCCTTCAAACTGGAAATCAAACTGGCAATCTTTTCGTTTGTGGGATGGCATCCAACAAAATGAGCCACACTGGCTTAGGCTTGTTGAGAATTTTGCATCAGAGTTTGTAAAGAATGTTAGTCTATAGTTTGCATTTTTTGTAGTGTCTTTATATGACTTTAGTATAAGATTAAAAGTTTTTAGGATTTTTTTAAAAGTTTGAGCAGGATTGGTGTAAATTATTCTTTAAAAATTTTGGTAGAATTCATCTGTAAATCAATTAGGTCCAGGGATTTTCTTTGTTAGGAGATTTTCAATTACTGATTATATCTCCTTACTGGTTATAGGTCTATTTAAATTTTCTATTTCTTTGAGACTGTTTTGGTAGGTTATGCATTTCTAGGAATGTGATTGTTTCATCTGTGATATCCAATTTGCTAGTGCACAATTCTTCACAGTACTCTCTTTTAATCCTTTTTATTTCTGTGGAAGAGGTAATAATATCTTCACTTTAAGTTTTTATTTTAGTAATAAATATTCTCTTTTTTTGTAGTCCATTTAGCTACTCTTAAGTTGTAAAGTTAGGGTATTGATTTGACATCTTTCTCTTTTTTTTAATGTAAATATTTATAGCCATTATTGCTCCCTTAGCATTGTTTTCTTTGTGTCCCATAAGTTTTATTACGCTGTTTCTGATTTTATCATTCTACAAGCATTTTGTAGTTTTCCTGGACATTTTTGTTGTTAGATCTACTGGTTGTTTAAAAGTATCTTGTATAATTTTATACATTTATTATTTTTTTCCAGTTTCCCTTACATTATTGATTTCTGGTGTGATTGGAGAAGAGAACTTTTTGTGAGATCTATGCTTTTAAGTCTATTGAGACTTAATTTCTAGCCTATATGGACTATCCTCAAGTGATATGTGTGCAAATTGAAAAGAATGCTTACTTTGTTTTTGTTGGGTAGAACATTCTGTAAATTGTTTTTATTTATTTTTCTAAGTCTGAGTCTATTGGGTGATATTGGTTAAAAAACTATACAGGCCTCAGGTGCACAATTCTACAACACATCATTTGTACACTGTATTGTGTGTTCATCCCTCCAATACAAATCTCTGTATATCACCATTTATCCCACCTATACTCTTCTCCACCTTCCTGAACCCCCCTCCTCCAGGCAATCACTACACTGCTGTTTGCGTTCATGAGTTCTCTCTCTTTTTTTTCTTATTTGTTCTATGGCATCCCTCCCCCACCCAGCCATCCCTCCCCCTGACAGCTTTCAGCCTGCTCTCTATCTATGAGTCTGTCTTCATTTTGCTTGGAGTTGCCTCAAAAAATTAAAAATGGAAGTGCCTTATAACCCAGCAATTCTATTTGTAGTAATTTTCCATAAGACCCTCAAACACTAATTTTAAAGAATACATGCACCCCTGTGTTCATTATAGTGTTATTTAAAAAATCACCAAACTTTGGAATGTGACCAAGTGACCATAAGGAGATGAGTGAATAAAAAAGCTGTGGTACAGCTCTGGTCTGGTGGCTGAGTTTGTTGGAACATCAGCTCACTACCCAAAGATTGCAGGCTGATTCCTGGTCAGGGCACCTACCTAGGTTATAGGTTCAATCCTCAGGTGGGGGCAGATAGGAAAGGTAATCGATTGATGTTTTTCTCTTTCATCCATGTTTCTCTCTTTTCTCTCTTCTTTTTCTCTTTCTGAAATCAATAAACATATCCTTGGATGAGGATAAAAAAGCTGTGGTACATTTACATGATGGAATGCTACTCAACAACCCCCCCCCCCAAAAAAAATGGAAATCTTACCCTTTGCAACAGCATGGATGGACCTGGAGAGCATTATGCTAAGTGAAAGAAGCCAGTCAGAGAAAGACAAGTACCATATGATTTCACTCATATGTAGAATCTAATGAACAAAATGTATGTTGTTGATAGATCAAGTTGATTTATTGTGCTTTCAAATCCTCCATTTCCTTAATTTTCTTTTGTCTAGTTGACCATTCCTTTATTGAGAATGGAGTATTGAAGTCTTCATCTGTTATGATAGAACTGCCTATTTTTCCCTTCAATTCTGTGAAACATCTTAATACATTTTAATAATATGGTATTTGGTATATAAGTGCCTATAATTTTTATGTTTTCTATATATTATTAACATATAATATCCTCATTATGTCTTATAAACTTCTTTCATTTGAATTCTATTTTGTCTGATATTAAGTATAGCTACTCCCTTTAGACGAGATAAAGTTTTTAGTCTTTTCACTTTCCATCTATTTGTCTTTTATTTAAATCGAGTCTCTTATAGACAGAACATGGTTGTATTATGTGTTTTTTACCAACTTTCTAATTTCTACCTTTGACTAGATAATTTAATTCATTTATAGATTAATAATTACTGATGAAAAATTTACTTCTGTCATTTTGCTAGTTTTTGCATGTTACAAATATTTTGTTTTTCACGTACATTACTGTTCTTTTAAAATTAGTTGACTCTTTGTAGGGAAGCATATAAATTCATCATTTACTTTTGTGTAAATTCTGTAGCTATATTTTTATACAATTAGTATTACTTTTAACCTCCTAAAATCATAACAATCTATTGTATATTTGTAGTTTATGTTAAACCCAGTAACATATAGCAACTCTGGTGCTTTACTTCTCCATCTCAATCTCTTCCATTATTGATATCACAAAATTACCTCTTCATAACTTGAGTGCCAAAATCATAAAATAGTAATTCATCTAAAGGCATCAGTCTCTTAAATTATGTACAAAACAAAATGTAAAATTAAAAACCAAAGTTGCCATAATGCCAACTTTTCCTATATATGCTGCCAAAATGAGCATAATAATGCACGTTTTCACGCTAATATTTTAAAAATATATTTAGCTGTTAAATCATGTGAAGAACAAAAGCTGAAGCTAAAAACCATTATTACAATAATATGATCCTTTATTAGTACCCATATAATTATGTTTCCTGAGATCATTATTTATTCACACAGTTTTAAGTGATTCTCTAATGTCCTTTCATTTCAACCTGAAGGATTCCCCTTAGTATTTGTTTCAAGGCTAGTCTAGTGGTAATGAATATTCTCTGCTTTTTGTTTACAGGAAATTTAAAATTTTCTCCTTCACATTTAAAAAATAGTTTTGCCAGATATAACATTCTTGATTGATAGGGTTTTTGTTTTTTAGCACTTAGAATTTATTTGACCACTGCCTCCTGGCTTTCAAAGTTATTGATGAGAAATCTATTTGTGATGTTATTGAAGATAACTTGTACCTTTGAGTCGCTTATTTCTTGCTGTTTACAAGATTCTATTTTTGTCTTTGACTTTCAACATTTAATTATAATGTATCTTAGCTTGAGTGGTTTGGTTTATCCTATTTGGAGTTTGATGCACTTTTAGATGTTTATATTCATGAATTTTATCATGCATTGTTTCTTTAAATATTTCTTCTACTGCTTTATCTTTCTCTTTTTCTGAGACTCCCATAATTCTTAATGGTGTCCCACAGATCCTTTAGTTACTATTCACTCTTTTAAAATCATTTTTCTTTCTCTTTAAGTCCCTTGTCTTTATTTCACCTTCTCATAGCTGCTTTTGATTTTCTCTGGTAAATTATTTATTTCAGTTATCATAATTTTTAGTTTCAGAATTTTTGTTTTTAATTTTAGGTTTTGCATCTTTTTATTAGTATTTCCATTTTGTTCATACACTATTTTCTTAATTTTATCTACATCTAGCTTTACTTTTTGAGCATCTTTAAGCCAGTTTTTGAAAATTTTAGTGTAACAGGTCTGTCATAGCATACTCTTTAGAAACAATTTTTTTAATTCCTTTGAACAAGCCACACTTGTCTATTTTGTTGAAAAGCTTGTGATTTCTATTATTGTTGAAAAATGCATATTTGATCTAATAACATATTAGCTCTTGAAATAAGATACTGCCCCTTGCCCAGGGATTACTGAGTTTTTGTTTTTAGTTTTTTAACATGTGTGCGTTTGTGTCTGTGTGAAAAGGATCAACCTGAGTCATGCATTTACGATGTCCCCAGGTATTATCTGAGCACGCAACTTTCTCTGATCATGCACTAGCATATATTAATTTTTCCTGTACATGTAGTTGCTTTTGAAATGTCCTAGTGTTTAATGTATGGCTCAAAAAAGGGGTAAGAAAATAAAAATGAACACAGAGAAGAGAGACATCAGACCTTTAAATCTCTGGAAGTCACCCCAGCAGAGGTGGAGAGGATTGCAACAAGTAGGGGAGTTGCAACAACAGTGCCTGTCTACATTATTGTCTGCACGTCTAAGGTCAGAAGTAGTAAGTAGCAATAAGAGCACAGATCTTCCTCCTTTGGGGGACAAGGTAGTTTTTTGTGTTCCTTGACCTTTGTAAACTGAGTGTGATCCCTTGTTATGCTTGCAGGACTGCCTGCCAATGTCAGGGGAGTGGGGGATCGGTAGCTGCTACCACACCAAGCACACTGAATCTGACTGAAACTAATTGAAATTTGCTATTCGAGCCATCCCTTCAAGCTGGGAGCCCTAAAAAGACTGCAGAGTTACAAAGTATTTACATCAGACTAGTCTGTCAACACAATTGTCTGCTGGAGAGACATGTTCCTGGTGATTCCTCTCAGCAATATGTCTTCTCAGATTCCTGCTATCAAATCTTCTGTGAGCGGTACACTTGATTTGGCCTTTACTCTTCACTGCTGCTTAGTCAATGGACAGGTATAAAAGTTTGACTTCACAGTAGAATATGGATTTAGATACTCAATACCTAAGTGATACAGGATGATAATTACCCAAATGAGACTCTAGTTCCTTCATCTACTATATAAGCTGTGAATCAGATAGGAAGCTTTTGCAAAAGGTTTACAATGATACTCACAAATGCTACACTCACCCTTCCATGTGTGTTTGAAACTTACTTCTCACAAAAATAATGGGATGAACTTGATAGAATGTCACTTCCAAGATTAATCTATAATATACTGACAGTTTTTCTTGTTGACCACTCTTCATTGTTCTTTTGCTTACCTGGCTTTTCTGATGAGGTAAACTAACACACGAGGAAGTTCATGTGGCTGTCAAACATCCATCAGTGAGAAACTTGGGCCCTTGGTCCTATAGCCCATAGAGAATTGACTCCAGCTCACAGTCCTGTTAATTAACCCTTCCCACATAGAGCTTGGCCTTGACCGCAGTCCTGGAGTATTGTCTGTGACAAAACCTGAAGCAAATGTATCAACCTTGTTCAGATATCTCACTGATAGAAACTATGAAATAATAAATGTTTGTTTATTTTTTAGGTAACAAAGATTTGGGGTAGTTTATTATGCAGAGAGGAATTATTACCATAATGGATAAGCTGAAATCTACCACAGATATGTTGTGTTGGAATTAAATGATCCAAGGCAAATTCCTCTTCCCAGTCACTGGTACACAGTAAATACTCAAAGAATGTTTATTATTATTCTTTTCCCTTATTTTAATTTAATTAGAACTCAGACTTGATAAATGGATTTTAATTACATATCTGGGATCCACACATATTCTAGGCTTTAAGGAAGACACATACACAACTTAGCTGGTCTGGTTATTAAAACAAACACCTAAAAGTGATACATCAATTGAAAGCAATTATGTATCCCCCAAAGCAGGAGACTTCTTGCTCAATGTATTTCAAAGGTACCCAAATTATAATTACCTTAAAATAAAAACAACTAACCTGAGGAAAAGTACTTATGATTATTTTTAACAACTCAAATAAGCAAAATATATTCAAGTGATTATGTCAGTTTTTGCTAACCATAATATCAACCAGCTTTTTTTTCTTATTTCTTGGTATGATCTATTATTCTTGCTGACTATTCTGAATTTAACATTATATTTTTGAATAGTTGTTAGTTACTTAACTGTATCTTCATATTTAAAATTCTGAAACAGTGTATTACTGTTACTATTATATTACTACTAAATTACTATTACTACTCAGTTTATTACTATTATCAAGAGATCATCTGACTGGTGTGACTCAGTGCATTGAGTGCCAGCCTGCAAAAGAAAGGGTTGCCAGTTTGATTCCCAGTCAGGGCACATAGCTGGGTTGTGGGCCAGGTCCCCAGTAGGGGGCATGTGAGAGGCAAACATACATTGATGTTTCTCTCCTTTTCTTTCTCCTCCCTTCTCCTCTCTCTAAAAATAAATACATAAAATCTTTAAAAAAGAGATCAGGAAGTAGAATTATCTTAATAATTGTGTGTAGTGACATTGAGCCTCTTTTCATATGTCTATTGGCCATCTGTATACCCTCTTTGGAGGAGTGACTATTCAGGTCCCTTGCCCATTTTTAAAAATGTTGGGGGGGGATGTTGACTCTTGTATATTTATAAATTTTGGTTATTAACCCCTTATTAGATATATCAGCAAATATGCTCTCCCTTTCTGTGGGTTGTTGTTTTATTTCGTTGATGTTTTCTTTTGCTGTGCAAAAACTGTTTAGTTTAATAGTTCCATTTTTTAAATATTTTCTTTCATTTCCCTTGCCTTGGGAGATTTATGTGTGATAAAATGTTGCTATGAGCAATGTCTGAGATTTTGCTGTCTGTATTTTCTTCTACAATGATTATGGTTTGGGGTCTAACATTAGAGAAATATAAAATCCATAGTGAGACATCATCTCACACCTGTCAGAAAATCTATCATTAATGAATCAATGAACAGCAAGTACTGGTTAGGAGGTGGAGAAAAGGGAACCCTTTGGCACAGCTGGGGGGAATACAGACTTGTACAGCCACTGTGGAAAACAGTATAGAGATACCTCAAAAATTTTAAAAAATGGATCTGCCTTTGACCCAGTGATCCCACTCCTGGGAATATATCTGAAGGAAACCTAAACACTAATGCAAAAGGACATGAGCACCCCTATGTTGACTGTAGTGTTATGTACAATTGCCAAGATATGGAAGCAGCCAAAGTGTCTATCAGTAGATGAATGGATAAAACAACTGTGGGACATATACACAATGGGATAATACTTGGCTTTAAAAAAAAAGGAGAAAATTTTACCCTTTGCAACTGTATAGATGGATCTGGAGAACATTATGCTAAGTGAAAGAAGCCAGTCAGAAAAAGACAGATACCATATGACTTCATTCATATGTGGGATCTAAGGAACAAAATGCAGAGCTAACAAGAGAAATAAAGACAGACTCATAGATAGAGAGCGTGATGTCAGCTGGATGGGAGGAGGTTCGGGGGTGCAGGGATTGAACAAAAAAAGGGAAATGGACTCGTGAACATGGACAGCATGTTATGATTGTGGTGGTGGAGAAGGGGGGCAGAAGGGGACCAAATAGTAATGAAGAAAATACAATGAAAATTTAAAAATAGTTTAAAATATTTTTCTTTAAGGGGAAGAGTATAAAAACTTTAATGCATCTAGACTTAATTCAAGGGAGCTTTTTTGAGATTAAAAAAAAAAAAACAGTAGCACTGAGAGAATTTTCTTACTTGTCCATGTAACCAGCTGATAAGTGGTAGTGTTCAGAATTTAACTCAAGAAGTGTGACTTCAGACTTTGCATTCTGAACTTTTATGCTGTATATTACTTACTAATAATTGCTGTAGCCAAAACTATACCAATCAAGTGATTGATATTTTTCAGGCATTTTGTAAATGTTTCATGTATGTGTCAAATTAACTATGCAATGACTATGTGATATAGGCAATTGAGCTTAGCATTTTATTGGGCCATGAAGAAAGAAAATAAATGAAATTATACTGGCCCACTAAATATCCTCATCCTGCTAAGTCCCAAAGTTTCTATATCAGAATTTGTGTGCTGTGTGAATGTCATGGCTGGGGGGCAGATGCAACTGTGTTTCATCACACGATCATTTTAAGAATTGTTCTGAGCCTCATAATGCATAAGTCAGAGAGACATGTAGAAACAACCTGTACAGAATTTAATGTATCAGAGATTACCAGGCAGATGAAAAGAATCAAAACTTGTTTAGTATGTCCTGCGGGACCCTGTTACATTTTATTGTATATTCATTCCATTAATGATCTCAGTGATTGTCTGCTTGAAAAGCTGGGCTAAAAAGGAAGTTAGAAGTGATTCTCCCTCTTGGAAGGCACACACTCAATTTGTGAAAATTAGCTATGTAGACATTTAAAGAGGTGATCATTTTTCACCTATTTTAATGGCTTCAAATATGCTAAGAATGCATAAGTGTAATCATTCTCAAGGACTCTCCATATTTCAAAGTCTAAAAATAAGCAGAGGTAAATGAAGAAATTAAAAAGCAAAAGCAGTTCAGCATTGTTGCCAAGTCATTTTTATTCATACCAGGCCGTTCCTCAGGCCCCCACCAGCCAAGGGCCTTTGCCGCTGAAACTGCAGATGGTTCATTGCGGAGCACAGGTGTCCTGGGCTCCAGCTGGCTATCACAACCTCAGAGATGAGCTTGGGAGGTGCACACCAGCAAGCCACTATTTCTCCTTCTCTACGTTATCTATTTAAAAATATGTTTTCAAAAAGAGTAAAAGATTTGCCTGTGTTAGTTAGGAGAGATTATAATCCTTTCCAATCAGAAAAATGAAACCGAAGCTGGAAATGCTAACTTTTTTCCCTCCTGCTGAGTCCCAGTTTTTCTCCATCCCTCTTTATAGGCATAGGCGTAAGCATTTTGCTTAGCCTTGGCAAGATGAAGCAAGCTGTGCCTCCCAATAAATATCAGGATTGAGTAGTTCCTTGAAAATCCTGCATGCCAAGATTATGAGAAATAATCAGATTACTCCAACAGAAAATCAGGCTCTGAGTAGTTTTGTTGGAGAGGAACTGGACAAAATAGTGTGGTCCAATCTAATCTAAAATTCCTTTGCCTACCATAAGCTTAAAGTAAGTCAAGTTCGAACCACAGAATTATAATTTTGAATCAAAACCTTCAGAAACTGCAGGACCATTTTTAGTTTTCTGAGGAAATTTCATACTGTTTTCCACAGTGGCTGCACCAGTCTGCATTCCCACCAGCAGTGCACTAGGGTTCCCTTTTCTCCACATCTCTAATACTTTTTTTGTTGATTTGTTTATGATGGCCATAATTGTGGTTTTAATCTGCATCTCTCGGATGGATAGTGATGCTGAGCATCTTTTCATATGTCTTAGGGCCCTCTGTATGTCTTCCTTGGAGAAGTGACCGGCGTTCAAGTCTTTTGCCCATTTTTTATTTTTTTTTTGTCTTCCTGGAGGGGAGTCCTCTGAGTTCTTTATACATTTTAGAGATTAAACCCTTGTTTGAGGTATCATTGGCAAATATGTTTTTCTATATAGTTGGTTCTCTTTTCATTTTAATGCTGTTTTCTTTAGCCATGCAGAAGCTTTTTAATTTGATGAGGTCCCATTTGTTTATTTTTTCCTTTATGTCCCTTACTTTAGGGGACATATCAATGAAGATGTTGCTGCATGGAATGTCTGAGATTTAAATCTTATAGGAGATAAAAGAAGTAAGATTAACATATGTAAATTACATAGAGAAGGCTTCATGTATCAAGCAAAACTTAATTGGGCATGATGAATGATAGGCATTTAGATATGTATAGTGTTTGTATTGTGTCATTTAAAATGCATTTTAAAATTAATTTTGGATATAAGAGAAACGAGACAGAAGAAATCTTGTCTCCATAGAGCTTCAGTAAAATATTGGGACGTTATATACAAACAAACAAAATAACATGATGTTAGTTAATATGATCAAAAAGACTATCAAGGAAAATGCCAAGTGAGAGGATAGAACAATGTCAAGGTAGACTTGGAAAAGGAGATAGAAAAATGCCAGAATCTATTATGGAGGAGTTATAAGAAACAGGCTCTTTGAGAAGATGACTTTTAAAAAATATATATTTATTTATTTTTTAGAGAGGGGGAAGGGAGGGAGAAAGAGGAGAGAAACATCAATGTGTGGTTGCCCCTTTTGCGCCCCCCTACTGGGGATCTAGCCATCAACCCAGGCATGTGCCCTGACTGGGAATCAAAACAGTGTGACCCTTTGCTTCACAGTCTGGTGCTCAATCCACTGAGCTATACCATCCAGGATGAGGGGATGACTTTTGAAGAGACAATGGAAAAAATATGAAGAGGAAAGTAATATGAAAAGCCTGTTCTAGGAGAACAGCATCCCAAACGGATGAAGAGTAACTTCAATGCATCTGTAATAAAAACAACCTTGCTTTATTTATGAACCATAAAAAGCCCAGTGAAGCTGGTCTGAAATTATTTTCAAGCATAGTAAGAGACATAATAAAGCAAAAAAAAAAAAAAAAAGAAATCTCTACAAGGAGTGTCTCCTAGGCCAAGTAAAGAATTTGGATTTTTGTTTTTTGGATCATGAGAAGGTATTAAATAATTTGGAATATGAAAATGACTAAAGTTTATACTTTTAATTAAGTAGTTATTTGGATATCATGGTGTAGGTAAGTTAGGATGGAACTAAAGTATTCTAGAAAGAATCATGGTGGTTTGTAATAAATACAGAAATAACACCGATTAGATGCAGAAAAAAAGCAGATGCAGAGTGTGTTTGAGAAATAGTGAATATGGCAGAATTAAGAGTTCGTGTTGAGAGTAAACAGAGGAAAGTTTGGGTATGTGAAGTAAATCAGATAATAAATGGTCTTATGTTACATTTGATTTTATTTATTTTGATTTTTATTTTAAAGTAAGATAGAAAAGAGAAGTTTCTTGAAAAAGTAGGGAAACCTATGTTACAGTGGTAAAGATTTCATGAACTGTTTTGGCTTTATGTGATTGATGGCAGTAAGATAGAGAGAAAATGATTCATGAAGAAAAGGAAATGATGAGTTCACTAGATAGAGGCAGAGCAAAAATGGGTAGAATAGATAGAATTGGTGTAATAAAAGACATTCATTCATCTTTATTATATTCTGTAAGAATTTAATAGGATAAAATAGTTCTACATTTAATGAATATTATAAGTTATTATATAGTTAAATTTTACATAAAAGAATACATTTATGAATGAATTATTTTTCATCTAGAAGATGAAGAATCAAAGTTCAAGCTTTTAAAATAATATATATATATATATATATTGGGGAAAAGGTGACTCCTGGCTTCAGATATGACATGTAAAAAGTTTAAAAACATCACTACCATTTTTAAAATAAGTTGAATAAAGTGGAATGCAATTACTCTTGTTATATTCATTTAAGAACTAAGATCAAAGGGCAATCGCCCATCCTGACATTTAAAGAGACTTTGAAATATAAAGAGTATCCACTAAAATCAGCTTATCTGAAGCTAAAGCTGATGTTCATATCCTGGTAGGACCACTTTTATAATTATTTTGATGGATTACTGCAGGATGAGTGTAGATTAACTTCAAATGGAAAAACTCTTTGGGGCCACAGTTTTAGTGGGACTCCATACTTTTGTAGATTTTATACCTAGGTACCCCATCAGGACCCAAGAAAATGACCTATTGTTTAAGGCAGTGGGGGTGGGAGCAACAATTTTGATGTATTCACAGAGTGTTCATTAACAAACTCCTCATTTCCAAGAAAAATACAATTGCTAAAGCCTTATACATGTGGGGGAAAGCAATTAGCCAACTCTAGCCAACTCTTTAGCTTTATTGTATAATCTATGGAGAAAACAAAAGTGCTAAGAAACATTCTGAAGGTCATATCACTGGAATTCAGGCCCACCAGTAAACACAGATTTAATCATAACACTGTATAACTTCCTCCTCCCCCTTATCTTATGCCACATCAACAGAGTCCCAGTACAGTAATAATAAATTACAGTTTAAAGGACTGCAAAACACAGACTCTATGGAAGAAATCATTCTCAAGAGAAAACAATGAAAACTGAGGAGGATTTAAAAAAGAAAGAAAGAAAACAGGAAAATAAAGTTTGCCTTACATGTTTGGTCCATCTTTGAATAAATACTATAATTTATCTTAAGAGGCAAAAAGAATCTCAGTTTGAAAAGACAAATCAAGAATCAGAGCCAGACTCAGATATGACAGATATTTAGAAATTATTAAATAAGACATTTAATTAACTAATGATTAATATGTTAAAACATAATGGAAAATGTAAACACATGTAGAAACGGATAGGCAATGTAAGCAGAGTGATGGAAATTCTAAGAAAGAATCAACAGGCAATACAAAAACCAAAAACGCTGAACAGAAATGGAGAATGCTTTTATTAATCTCATCAGCAGGCTGGGAGTAACTAAGGAGAAATATCAATGGGCTTGAGCATAGGTCGATAGCAAGGTACCAAACTAAAAACATAAGAAAAAAATTGGACAGAAAAGGAACAGAATATCTAAAAGCTGTAGGATAAGTACAAAATATGTAATATATTTTTAATCAGAATAACTGAAGGAGAAAAATAGGAAAAAAATAGAAAAATGTTTTGGAGTTACATTGTTAAAAATTTTCCAAAGTTAATGGCAGATACCTAACTACTGATCCAGAAATCTCATAGAACTCCAAGCAGCCTGAATGCCAATAAAATTACATCTAGGCATATAATATTTAACTGTGAAAAACCACAAACAAAGAGTAAATATTGTAAGAACCGGAAGAAAAATTACACTAACTATAAAAGAAAAACTATAAAAATTGTATCTGATTTCTTATTAGAAATTGTACAAGCAAAGGAGCAAAGAGAAATACAGAGGGCTGACATGACACAAAAAGACAAGAAAAAATCAACTAGATTTATGCACCTAGTAAAATTATGCTAAAAAAGTAGGGAGAAATTAAGACTTTAATCAATAAGCAAAAATGAAGGAAATTTATCACCAGTAGACATACCCTGCAGGAAATGTTAAAATAATTTATTCATGAAGAAGAAAAAGTAATATAGGTTAAAAACTTGGATATACATGAGGAAACTACTAGGGAAATAATGCAATCTTACTTGTTCTTAATTAATGGACTAAATATCTCCATATTTGATGCAACACTGTGTTTGCTTATTGTAGCATATATGAGAGTATATGTGTGAAATGAATGACAGCAGTGTTGTGGTGAATGGGAGGACAAAATGCAGAATACTCTGTTATGTGATACCATTGCTACCCAGTAAGTCATATAGTGCTATTTAAAAGTGGACTTAAATTATTCATGAATATATGTTACAGACTCTCATATAACCAGTAAAGATATTTTAAAAGAAGTATAAAGTGTGATAGAAAAGAGAAAAAATAAAATTATGTAAAATGAACAAAAGTTATCAGAGATGATTTACATGTTGGTAAAAGCATCTGTAGCACATTTATAGCTAATGTCAGAACATCAAAATACATGAAACAAATACTGATAAAAGTGTAAGAGAAATGAACAAAACCATATTATGGTTGGAGATTTTAATACCCCTGTTTAAGTAATTGATAATACCAACAGACACAAAGTCAGTAAAAAACTATAGTCGAAATAAAGTACCATCAGTCACAATGATTGAATTAACATTTATGGAACTCTTCATGTAACAAAGAAGAAAGCACATTCTTCTGTGGGTTTCGTGAATTATTCAATAAGGGGGATAACATTCTGGTGCATAAAACATACCTTAGTAAATATAAAAAAGTAAAAATTATATAAAATCTGTTCTCAGATCACAGTGGAGTTAAACTAGATCAACAACAAAAAATATAGCCATAAAGCCCAGATATCTTTAGAGATTAAACAACACATTTTTAAATAACACTTCTAAATAGGTCAATAAAGAATTCTCAAGAAGAATTAAAACATATTTGAAGTAAATAAAAATAAATAGATAACTTATCAAGACTAGTGAATTTCAGCAAAAGAAGTATGTAGTGTGAAATGTATAGTATTGAATGTATATTGGGGAAAATCTAAAATCATATAATCTATGAGTCAACTTTAGAGAACTAAAGAAAGAAATTAAGCCTACAGTGAGCAAAATAAAATAAATAATAAATATTGGAGAAGTTGATGAAAATTAAAATAAGAAATTAATAGAAGTATTAATTTCTTGATATTAACAGAATATCAAGAAAACAGAAAGCTCCATCTTTTGAAAAGATCAATGAAGTTGATAATCCTTTAGCCAGGCACCAGTAAAAATGTTGAAAACAGAAATTATTAATATTAGAAATGAAAGATGGGCCATCGGTAATATTTCAATGTACATCAAAGGTATAATAAATATTGCTTGAAAATCTATGACCACAACTTGATAACTCAGATGAAAGGAAACAATTACTTGAAAGGTACAAACCACTAAAACACAACTGAAAGTAGATTCAAACAAGTGCTGGTGAGGATGTGGGGAAGGGGGAGGAGCCCTACTGCACTGTTTTAATTTAGAACTGGGCGGTGACCATTTTTATTTATGTGCAAATCAAAAGACTGACTATTTTTTTATGTATTTCTTTACTTGACTATTTAGTTACTGTTTTGGTGAAAATAAATAAATTGCTTTATTGCTAACCCTTAAAGGCCTATGTTATAATTTCTCTTCGTTGTATGAACTATAACCCAAGTGCTATAACCCATGGCTGTAAATGATAGGATAGAAGGCTGAGACAGAACATTAAAATCCTTATAAACATGAAGGAGTTTCATGGTATTAGACACCACATTTACTAATTATGTTGACACAAGATTAATTGAAATACCCTAGGATTTACTGCATTTACACTGGGTCATCTATATTTGTAAAGTCTAGGCAACAGTTAACACAAACAACACTCGACACAAAGTTTATGTATCAAAATATGATTATTTCAGTATTTAAACTAAGAAATCTTACAATGCTCTTACAAATGTCAGCCTAGGCTTCTTCCTGATTGCAGTTATTTTTACATGAAATTATTTTTTTATTTCACTGTGTTGTCTTCTTTACATTCATCTCTCATGGACAATGACAGAATTCTCTAAGCAGAGATTCTTTGGTGTAAGAGATAATGATTGCTTTTAACTTTTTGTGAAACTTTATAATAACATATAAATTTATATATTTTAGACACTTCAAAATAGATATGGGTGCTAGCAGACTGGATAGTTTTGGGCAGATATATTGCCAAGTAAACCATAGAGCTAGAAAAATATCAGTTTGAAGACACTGGAGACACAGTATAATAGTGATGAACTACTATGTTAAGATCTAAATAACTATTGTTCACAGAGGGTACCACATAGGAACTAAGTTAATACTTTGGAATGAATGATAATAAAAGTATAATTAACTTTTGGGGAATATTTAAAACAGTGATGACATAATCTGGCCTGATTTTATATGTGTGTGTTTATTTGCAAACAAGCAAGACAGAAAGTAATAGTTGCAGAATCTAATTTAGGAAGTTGTATAAAATGCTGCAAAATAATTAAAATAAGACATAACAAGGAGAGTAATAAAGATAAGAGTAGAAATTAATGAAGTAGAAAATATGAAATATAAACAAGCAACAAAGGCCACATTGAATCTTTGACTAATCCAACTAACCAGCAGGCAAGACTGATAAGTATACAGGAGAGAAAACACAAATAACCAAAATTATGAAAGAAAAGATGGCATTGTTACAAATCCTGAGTTTTTAATACAGTAAAATGCAACAACAGTATTATAATCAATTTCACATGAGTAAAATTGAAAAGTTAGATCAAATAGATATATTACTAAGAAAACAGAGCTAGAGAAATAGACATATTAAAACAAGTTTTAATACATTTTAAAGCCAAAAAGAAAAATCTGGGAACAGATGAAATCACCTGAAAAATATATCAAATATTCAAATGAGATCATGTCAGTCTCTATTGTTTACCATGATCATAACTGAGATGACAAAAATTATATTTCTACTTGTCAGAAACAGATGACATGTTAAAGAATTAAAAGAAAATAAAAATATTATTGAATAATATTACAGAACTTAATATTAATTGGAAAATATACTGCTAAAATTGTTAAATTCACAGTAATATAGGTATACATTGTCCCAAGATACTCATATATACCTGTATATTTATGCAAATTTAATAAAATTTTTAAGAGTGTGTGCGTGTTTGGGAGGAACTGAAAAAATACATGTGGGAAAAGCAGGAAGCTAAGAACTGCCAAAAAACAATTGTAGATAATTAAGCTTTGGTCTTTAATAAAATTCATAAAGGTTTTTAAAACTCTTTAATAATTTAAAAGTTATGACACTAGAAATAGAATAAAAGAATAAAGTAATGTAACAGAATGGAAAGCTTACAAATAGACATAACTTATGCAAACTCTTGATTTTCAGTGAAGATAGTACTACACATTACTGGAAAAGGCCACACTTAATAAAATAGATCAAGGGAAAGTATCTATAAATTCAAAGATATAATACAACCAATATTTCACACCATATAAGTCTAATTTTATGAGAATTCTATATCAAGTTATACTTTTAGGAAATAATAGAAAATTAATAATATGTATTTGGGTAATGGATATTTTCCAAGCTAGAAATAATTTAATACATAAGAGAACTGTTAGTAATTTTGACTATTTAAATGATTACACTTATTTTTATTCAGACATTAATAAAGTATGATACACAGGCTTAAAATTGACAAAATATTATATGCAAAAATACATAACCAAAAATGTATGTAATTTCTCTAAACCAATAATAAATAAGTAAGGAAGAAGAAGTAAGCAAGAGAGTAATGGGAATTACTCTTTTTTGTAACGGAAAAAAGTAAGCAAGAGACTCGAACATATATTGCTAAATATAGAACAATTAAATGACCCCTACCTTCACAAAGCATTGAGAAAAGAAAATATAAAAAACAGAAAGAAATGCAATGAACTTTATCAACAATCAGGATATATCATTAAAACCACAATGACAAAATATAATGCTCCCATTAAAATTACTAAATTAAAAAAAATTAGCTGGAACAATTGTAACACACCTTTATTTTAAATTGTTATAAAGCTTTAAATATTGTTTATCATCACCAAAATTTAATGGAAAAAAACATATTACGTAAACAAGCAATTTTATCCCTAAGACTGCATGCCCCAAAGATGTGTGCCTGTGTGTGCTAAGAGACACATAAGCTGTGGCGCCTGTAACCACACGGATGAGTCGTGCAAGGTTAACACTGGGTTAGAGCAGCCAGATAGGAAATTATCTAAAAGTAATTTCAGAGACCGAAGAAAAACTGCCGTCTCTAGAGGTAAGAAAATGAGTAGTAGGATGGTTCAGAAAAATCGAAAGTGATTAACAAAATCTTCGGGATAGTATGACCTTTAGAAAATGCAGGGGGTGGCGATTGGAAACCGGTATGTAGACGGCTCTTCAGTGCTGTTTATTTATTTATTTTTCTAGCTTTTAACCCTTTTGTGCTCACATCAATTTTATTTTATGACTAATTACTAAACTGTATGATGGGTTATGTCCTTTGTGTTTTTTAATTGTTTAACCTTATAATATTTTTATTTTAATTAAATTTATTGGGGTGACATTGGTTTATAAGATCATATAGGTTTCAAGTGTCCATTGCAATGACACATGATCTATAAATTACATTGTTATGTCCTTATATTTACCATTTTTGAACATTTAAAAATTATATAATCAAAAAAAATAATAAAAATAAAAAAATAAAAATTATATAACCATTCAACTCTAGGAAATTGAGTTTCTGAGTACAAGTTACACAATGCTAACTTTGACTTTGTATTTGCCATTATTTTAAGAGCTCTATATTGTAAGTGCCAGTTAAAGATACTGATTTAGTATTTTCACATATATTTTATACTGATGCTCATGTGAAGAGATATGATTTATCACTTCTGTAAAAATGTAAACATGTAATCTCATATATATTAGATAATAATTCCTGAATTGAGCAACTAGTAAATATGATAGATCATGGGTTGTTTTCCTTTTCCCTTTTCCATCCTATTGTTGTATGAAGTGTGTTAAAATATACACATACCTCATATAACTTTGGAAATTGAAGAGGACTAATAGTGTTGAAATTTATTCTCAAATGATTGAATGGAAATTCTCAATGGATTCTGATTAAAGAATTGGTATTGACCATAATAAGGTGTTTAATATTCTTTTGCACTTATAGGCTCTATGATTATCCCTAGTTACAGTATTTTTTATTTTATTTTATTATTTTTTTCTTTTTTAAATTTTATTTAGTTATTTTTCAAGTACAGTTTTTTGTCTATTTCTCCCATCCCAGCCCCCCCACCCTGTGCTCCCCACCTCCCTCCCATTTCTACCCCCCTTAGTTCTCGTCCCTGTGTCCTTCCTATTTGTTCCTCCAAATTCCTCCAATTTCAAAGAACCTATGCACCACAATGTTCATAGCAGCACAATTTATAATAGCCAAGAGTTGGAAGCAACCTAGGTGCCCATCAGTAAATGAATGGATCAAACAATTATGGTACATATACACAATGGAATTCTATGCAGCAGAGAGAAAGAAGGAGCTACTACCCTTTACAGTACTTTTTAATGTTGCAGGCTAGTTGTTCTCTAAGAGTGGTCATCAGAACTGCAGCATCAGCATCATTTCAGACTGTCTTCGAAATATAAATTCGTAAGGTGCATTGCAGTTGAGCCATAAACTCCCAGGAAGGTGGGGTGGGCAGTGAGGGGGATGCAAAGAACTGAGCAATCTGTGGTTCCACAAGTTCCTCAATCTATTCTGAAACATGGTGAAGTTTGAGAACCCCTGCCATACATAGATCTTGAGCTCCTGAAGGGAAAGGAACTTCCAATCAATCAATCAAACAATCATTTTAAAAATTAATTCACCCAACCAAGTTAATGTTGAGAAATTGAACCTTCTCTGGTCTGCACATAGGCCTATTTTTATTATTGTTAAACATAATACCATTATGTATTAAATTTATAGTAGCTCACAAATGAGTTTCTCCCAGATGTAGTCAAAATAATTTTGAAAGCATTGAAATAGCAAATTTAGTAAATTTTAATACATATGATATTTATAACATGTTCTTTAGAATTATTACTTTTACCATATACATCTAAAATCGGGAGTCCTCAAGTGGAAACAACAGTGCTATCATTTAGAACTTTGTGAAAGGAAAGTTGGTGCCACGGTATTCCAACTAATCTCCAATTCTTATGAAATAAAATTTCTTTAAAAATATGATGACATTTACCTGGCTGGCATAGCTCAATGGATTGAGCTCGGGCCTGGGAACCAAGCAACCACAGTTCGATTCCCAGTCAGGGCACATGCCTGGGTTGCAGGCTACTTCCCAGCAGGGGACACATGGGAGGCAACCATACATTGATATTTCTCTCCCACTCTCCTTCCCTTCCCCTCTAAAGATAAATAAAACATTAAAAAAATATGATGACATTTAAATATCATATCCATCTGAAGTCCAAGGTCTTTTTGTAAACCCTTTTGTTGTTGGCAAAATTCACTTCCTTCTCATGCTTTTAACATGGCTCTTTCCAACTTTAAGCCAGCAATTTTATATAGTTTTTTTCATGCCTGGAGTCTCTGATTCCTCTTCCACATTAAGGACTCATATGATTATATTGGTGCAAAGTCCATTTTGCTATGCAATGTTACATATACATGAGATAACTTCAGGGGTGCAAGAACTCTGTCAACAACAGTTAAATTTCAGGAGTATTATCCAAAAATAATGTAGAAGACATCTGGAATGTTATTTGGCTTTTTGACATTTTAACTTCGTCCTATATTTAAGAAAATGTTTCTAAACTACTATTAGTTGGTGGTAAAGCCATCCTTCTTTTTATAGAGTCAAAACCTATGGTTAGTTACTTCCCTTGCAGTGAAAATTAGGGACCAGGTATTGAATGAACTGAAAGCACTTGCCCTTGGAAGTTATTGAAATAAGCAGCAGGGATCATGGGAACTCATTCCTAGTAAATGTTTTGGGTGTGAATCTGCAAACTACCCAATGTCATTAAATACGTGCCATAATACATACTAAATTCAGCCAAAAACAGCTGGAAAACCAGCTGAAGTAGCCTTAGAAGCTAGAGATAGCATCTCCCTCTGGAAAAAATGACAGGTTTCATATAGACCTTGAAAGATAAAGATAGTGTTTCCCTATGAAGCAAAAGGCAAGGTTGCTTATAGCCTTGGCATGTAGAGATAATGTCTTCCTCCAAAGCAATGGCTAACATGATTAGTGTCTAACATAAAGACAAAGATTTTCTAAATTTGAAATTCCTCTTCTGTATTATAACCCATTACATGTGAAGGCATCCGTCTTGATTCATGGGACTCAGGGGCGAGGGAAACTAAAGTGAATGCACTAATGTGCATGGGGAAAATGAGAAAAATGTCTTTGTGTCTGAAACAGGGGATTCATTTCTTCTGCTAGCATCTCTGAATCTGCAGCAAACTAATTTCCTTTTTTGTAGGCAAGGTAAGATGTCAGTCTTCCCACTCCTTAACATAGCTGACAAGCATGTTTATATTACTTAATTTTGAAGTGATTAACAAATGGTGTCAGGGCTCTGAAGGGTACTCATTATAATTGGAAAAATATAGAAATTAGTAATCAGATCTTTTAAGCCAGCATATTCAACTTGCATTAAGGGATGAGACTCTGGATGTTGTGGGATACAATACTTTTGGTCACCTTCAATAAGATACTAAAATGGTAACTTATACAGAACAGGGCAAACAGTAGGAGAGAGGTTCTAGGAGCTAAAACATAAAATGTTGTTTCCAATGCTGCCAAACAACTTAGTAATGAAAGAGCAATCTAAAATCTTTCTATTCCCACCTCAAAAACCAATATATAATGATGACTCTAAACATACACATACATGCACATTTTAGAGAGATGTGTTTCCAAAAGTAGACCAGAGTGGTAATTTTTTCATTAAGAAAATCTGAACAAAATGTTGACAATATATTATATTCAACCTACCAAGGTTAAGTGATAAATACAAGTGTATGTAGTTTATTAATCTATAAACTACTTGTATGCTTAATACATAAAGAGCATAATGTCTTCTAATTTATTTGGTATAGGACTATAACACAATAACTTGGAGGTGGTTGATAAAGTAATTTAAGGTTATTCCAACTTAACAGCACAATAAATTCATAAAGATATTTATAAGTGAGTCAAATATCTATATTTAATTTAACATATTTCATTATCTATAATGAAAGAAATTAGAAAACTAAGTTTTTAACTTAAGTAATTTATTATTATCCTTCCTTTAAAAAATAACATTGGAAAAACAAGTGTTATTTTATCCAGAAAATATATTTACAGGGACTTTCAGTCAAGAAGGTGGAGTAGGTAAATTTGCTTGCCTGCTTCCATAACCACATCAAGATTACTACTAAACTATAGCATGACCATAATGGAAAACCACACGAAGATTAGCTGAACAGAAGTTTTATAAGTAAGGATAAAAGGAAGCCACATGAAGAAGGGACACAGAACAGGTCTCATACTCAAGGCATACTGATTAAAAATTAAGAGACATATTTCAGCTATGGAGATCCCCCCTGAAGAGTGAGGCTTTTCAGCCCCCAAAAGAGCTCCCCAGCCTGGGACATCAGTGCTGGGAAGAGTAGTCCCCATAACATCTGACTGTGAAAGCTATTGGGGATTGCATTTGAGAAAGACAAACCACTGCAGAAGGTCTAAACTCCTGTTCTTAAAGGGCCAGAGCACGGACACACAAACTCACTTGTCCAGCACAAGGGAATCTGCACCAGGGACACATGGGAACAAACTAAATTGACTAACTTTAGGGTAAGGATAAAAGGGGCAAGGATTGGAGTAATGCTCTCTAGGGACTGATGGGATGACAGGCTCCACTGTTCCTTTCTTGAGCTGCCCTTCAGCCCCTCTGGCCAAGCACAGGTAGGTGCTCAATCTGTGCTCTCCATTAATCTTGCTACCACTGTTCTCTCTGCCATGGAAATTCCCCTGAGACCCCGAACGACCAAACTTGCATGTCTGGCTCTAGTTTCTAGTTTCAGTGGCTTCTCTACACAAGCAGACTGCCTCAGTTTACTCTAAAGATTTTCCCCAAATCTCTCAAAGGCTCACACACCCCCATAAAAGCAATGACCAGTTTCAATTTGCACTGTAAACCAATCAGGTAGCCCCAAACCTGGCATAAGTGGAGGCCATCTTGGCTTGAAGTGTACTGTAGCTTCAACTAACCAAACATAAGCCTGATGCAAATGGCAACCGGCCTCCATTCATTTTGCGGTGCCCAGCAAAGGGTCCGAAGCCTGGGACAAGTTGTAGCTGATCTATCTTTGCAGCACAGCCTCTCCCAAGCAACTCCAAGCTCAAGAACTGCAGTTCTTCAATGGTAATCAAATGCAGTTCACTTTGTAGCTCCTACCAAGTGATCCCAAAACCAGCAGAAGCAATAATCTACATGCACCAGTCCCCCTCCAAAGAGGTTCTAGACCCATCACACACAGGATCCAACTTCAGACCACACCGGAGACTCACCAAACGAGTTCTTCAAAAGACCCATCTGAAAGGCAGACAAAGCTGGCACCAGAGAATTGTTAAAGGGACTCATTCTGAAGGATCAGCACCTGTACAACAGCTTATATACTATAGTCAGCATAAAAGAAATGTGTAAATTCCTAGAAAGATACTCTTCTAACACTGAATCAGGAAGAAATAAATCAGGAAGAAATGGAACTGTAGTTACCAGTCTCTGAAAAGACTGGTAACTACAAACAAAATCAAGTGTATGATATGGTTTATTATAATTACTCCATCAGTAATAATAATAATAACAACAACAAAAACTCTCAACAACCAAAAGTTCTGGAACAGATGCCTTAACAGATGAATTTGACCAATCATTCAAAGAAAAATTAATACCTTCTCTTTTCAAATTATTTCAGAAAAATCAAAGAGGAGAGAAGTCTCCCAGATTAATATTATGATACCAAAACTAAACAAAAGACATGACAAAAACAGAAAATTATAAGCCAATAGCCATGATAAAAACTGATGCAAAAATCCTCAACAAAATATCAGTGAACAAAAATCAACAATGCATTAAAAAGATTGTACACCATGATCAAGTGGGACTTATTCCCAGGAAGCAAAGTTAGTTCAATATTTGCAAATCAGTTAAACCGATACACCACATTAAAAAATAAAGGATAAAAACAATATGATCATATCAGTAGACACAGAAAAAGCATTTGACAAAATTGAACATCATTTATGATAACTCTCAGCAAAGTGGGAACGAATCTCAAATAATCAAAGGCCATGTACAACAAAACCACAGCAAACATCATACTCAATGATGTATATAGAAGACAGCAGTCAGACAAGACAAAGAAATGAAAGGCATTCAAACTGGAAAGGAAGAAGTGCAACTGTTATAGTGTGCAGATGACATGATACTATATAGAGAGAACCCTAATATTCCAGTGGAAAACCATGGAAACTTATAAATGAATTCATTAAAGTAGTAGATACAAAAGTAATATTCAGAAGTCAGTTGCACTTTTATACTACTATATAGAGGTATTTAGAAACAATTTCATTTACAATTGCATCATAAAGAATAAAATAATTGGAGTAAATTTTACCATGAGGTAAGACACCTGTACTTGAAAAACTATAAGACATTGCAGAAAGGAATGCTTTATGGTCAAATATCCTATAACAGAGGAGGCCAGAATATACAATGGGCTAGAGAAAGGCTCTTGTTGTAGGGAAAACTGAATAGATAAATGCCAAAAAATATATAAGTAGACCACTTTCTTACACCATATACAAGTATAAGCTCAAAATAAAATTCAACATAATTCCTGTATAAAATATCAAGGGCAAATTAAACAGATCTAGAGCAAATATTCCATAAATATGTAATCAAAAAAGATCGTGAATAGCTTCAGTAACCTTGAGAAAGAAGAACAAAATTGGAGGTGTCACTGTACCTGATACAAACTATACTGCCTGTCCATTGTAATGAAAACAGTCTGGTACTGGCATAAGAACAGGGATACAGATTAATGAAACAAAACAGAGAGCCCAGATACAAACCCATGGCTTTATGGTTAATTAATATTTGGGAAAGGAGGCAAGAGCATACAATGGAATAAAGACAGTCTCTTCAATAAATGGTTTGGGCAATTGGACAGGTACATGCAATAAAATGAAGCTAGACAACCAACTTACACCATACACAAGAATAAAATGAAAATAGATGCCTTAATGTAAGTCAGAAAACCATAAAAATTCTATAAGAAAACATAGGAAATTAAATTTCAGATATCTTACATTGCAATACTTTTGCCAATATATCTCCCCAGGCAAGGGAAACAAAGGGAAAAAATGGGACTATATCAAACTAAAAAGCTTTTGCACAGAAAAAAAGGAAAGGAAACCCACTGAATGGGAGAACATATTTACCAATGACACGTTTGATAAGGGGTTAATTTCAAAAATATATAAAGAATCAGGCAACTCAACACTAGAAAGACAAAGAAACCAATTAAAAATGGGTAAAGGGCTTAAATAGTCACTTCTCCAAGGAGACATACAGATGGCTAATAGACACATGCAAAAATGCTCAATGTCACTAATCATCAGAGAAACGCATATTAAAGTCACAATGAGATAGCACCTCACACCTGCCAGATTGTTTTTCATCAGTAAATCAATCAGCAACAAATGCTCTCAAGGATGTAGAGAAAAGGGAACCTTTTTGCACTGTTGGTGGGAACACAGACTGGTGAAGCTACTGTGGACCACAGTATGGAGTTTCCTCAAAAAAATTAAAAATAGAGCTGTCTTTTGACACAGAGATCCTATGTGTGGGAATATATTTTAACAAACCCAAAACAATAATTCAAAATAATTTTTGCAAACCTATGTTCATTGCAGTGTTATTTACAATAGCCAAGATCTGGAAACAGCCCTAGTGCCCATTAGTAGATAAGTGGATAGAAAAGAAGAATTCACTGTGGCAGTAAAAACGAAATAAATCATCTTTTTGTCCTTTTGCTACAGCATGGATGGAACTGAAGATGATTATGCCAAGTGAAACAAGCTAGTCAGAGAAAAACAAATACCATATGATCTCACTTTCATGCGGAATCTAAGCAAGGAGGGTGGAAATTGGGCAAAAGGCACAGGAAGGGGGATATCTTTAAAAATGTAAACGATAAAAATACAGGAAAGAAAGCAGATATTGCTTCAATAAACATCCACTAAAACACACTGACCAATAAAATAGAAACAGGGGCATGGATACATGGAACAGACTCACAGCTGTCAGAGGGGAGTAGAGTTGGAAGACTGGATGAAAGAAGGTGAGGAATTAACGGAAAAATCTATACATGACACGTAGACACAGGCAACAGTGTTGTCATAGCCAGAGGAAAAGGCGGGGGAGTGACAGTTAGGTAGAGGTGGGCAAAGTCGGGGAAAATGGAAATGGAAAGAGACATTTTGGCTGAAGGCACATGACGCAGTGTGCAGATGGTGTTTTACTGAGCTGCACACTTGAAACTTGTATGGTTTTGTGAACCAATATAATCCTATAAATTTAATAATGTCAATAAAAAATGAACAAAACGTTTTTGAAAGAAAGGACTTTGGATTTACCCAATTCCTCTTTACCCTAACCTTGGATTTAGTTTTCTTGTTTTTGACTCAAATACAGATATGTGAACTGTAAAAATAAATACTATACAACATCAGAATATATATTTGCTATAAATAATTTTTAAAATTCTTATATTTGAATTTGAATATTCAAATTTCAGCACCATTTGTTTAAAAAATTCTTCTCTTCACCAATTGATATTATTTATTTGGATCTTTTCTCAGACTTTCTGTCTTGTTTCATTGAAATATTTTTCTATATTCATGCTAATATCAGAGTGTTATTATCTATAGTGTTAAAATTCTTGAATAAACCTTTCATTTTATATTGTGATGTTTATATGTTCTTCATTTCTTCAAACTAGAATTAATATGTTCTCTCTCATTTTATATTACTTTCCTAATAAAGCATTGACACATTTCTACCTAAAATATATTATAAATTTATGTCCTTTACCTAATTATGGTGTAGCCATATTCTCCTACATAATTCTAAATATTTCTTAATATTTCTTTTCTTCTATTGAGTAGAAATTAAGAAATTTGTCTCTAATACCTATTAACCTTGGCTGTTTTTATCATTTTGTCTGGTTTTGTTTGCATCAATATTTTATTGCATTAAAATAATTTTAATTCATTTCATCACTAATCATTTTTATATTTCATTAATATTTTATTCACCTTTTAAAATTGTTTTATAATTTACTTAATGTAGTGTGTAGCTAATGTACTGCTTCTTACAAAGAATAATATCTAAACTCATGAATTTCACTCTAAGAAGACTTTTAGTATGACCCCAAACATTCTGAAATAAGCTCTAATTCTCTAATTATGAAGAAAATGAATAATTTCTTATTTTGGTTTTACTTTGTCTTAACCCCCATGTCATGCACCAATGTGGCATTGCCAGGTTTTATGATAGTGCTTCTCTTGGTCCCACCAATGAGAAACTCCACATAATAGGGGGATGCTAAGTGATGGGGGTCACTATCACCATTATGCATTTGATTTATTTTGGCTAAGCTTGTCCTTGGAACCTTCAGGCAAGTGGTCCCTTGAAAATTGATTCCCTTACTAATCCTTTATATATATATTTTTTAAGTCCATGGCCCATGTAGGCCACAACCTTTTTACCTTGAATTAAGGAAGAGATGTTTATGTTTATATAAAGCATGTTCAAATTTGCCCTTATTTTTAGAATATAGTCTAAAGAAGTTTTTGAAAAAATCCACAATTTCTTTGGGTATGCTTTCCAAAATTTAGTTATTTGTGCTTGGCATGTAAATGTCACTCTTCTCTATTTCACGACATTAATAGAGAGTTGTTCCTGCTTTTTATATTATTTGGTCATTTCAGTAGTTATATTTTAAAGAATTAAATATGAAAATGTATTTGCAACTCAGTTCTTTTTAAACTGCAATAGCTATTCTTGTTTTATAATAAACATAAACATCAGGTAAGGCTAGCTTTTCATTCTATTTAACTCCTAAAAGATAATTCTTTAGTATACTTGACTATATATTTATTTTTCTGTGCAATAATTATTTTTTGTGATTTTAGGTATAAATTCTTTGGGAAATTTTATATTAATAAGAGAAGAACAGGCAGCATTGCAACATTTAGTGTTCCCCCTAAGAAATGTTATATAGCATACCATTTGTTCATATTCTGTTTTCAGGTCAGTTAAGTTTTATAGGTTATATGATTAGATCATTCATTCTTCCTGTTAGCAGTATCCTTAGGCATATATTTTTTTATTGTAAATGTTATGTCCTTTTATATTAGATATTTTAACTAATTATTTATGATGGTTTTTATATGTAACTTTAGAAATTTTAGAATTTAACAGAAAAAAATTAAACCTAAAAATAAGCAAGAAAGATTTTCATCATTTCTTTACTTGTCCCTTAACATGGTATTAATGCCACTGAAAATTTTTTTGTTACTTGAAATATACAGTGACTTCCAGAACTTACAATGCCACAAAAATATAATTGTTTAAGAAATACTTTATACCAATCTAATCATTCTAATGTAAATTGTATTTTAAAAGTTATATGTTATAAATGTATATGTTACATAGAAGGAAGTATTAATTCCTCATACTTTGAATTTTGTAATATGAAAACAAACTTTAAATCCTTTATTTATTCCTTAGAGTCAGCATACAAATGTCCTTTTAAGAAGTAACTTGTGATTTTAAGTTACATTGAACACTTTTGAAAAATACATGTTGGCATAAGATAAAATACAGAGCTCTCCATGTAGTGCCAAACAGTGATCGCACAGGATATACATAAACACATTAAAAATTATAGAAAATATTGAGTTTAATTACAATTATATATATGTATGTGTATGTATATGTGTGTGTGTGTGTGTGTGTATATATATATATATATATATATATATATATATATATATATTATGAGCTTATTTGAGTTAAACTGACCATTGCCAGGAAACAAAATTTCAATGGGCTGAAACATGCTCTGGAAAATGGCAGTTTTACCACTTATTTTATACTCCAGAATCAAAGGGGGAAAGTAAGAAGGTTACATGAAATCCATTGATGCTATATTAGGAAGCATAAGAGATTTTAGTGAAAATAATAAAAACATAATAATCAGGGGTCACAAACAGAAATCCTCACACAGAAAAAATCCAAGATTTTACTGTTTGCAGTTGAGTTAGTAAATAAATGCATGTGTGTTTCAGTCAGTTATCGAACTAAGTAACATGACTTAAAAAGTACTTAAATTCTCTTTGAAGAAATGTGACAAAAGAGTGTAATGCAAGATAATTGATAATATAGAGTAATAAGTGACAAACCAATGGAAAATCATGTTACATAAACCTGGGAAAGGGTGTGAATCATTCCAGGTATTATCAGCATATCAGCGTAAAGGCAGATGAGACTTAACATTAGACTTGAACATTAGTTATATTTTGGATCGACAGAAGTAGAGATGGAAGAATATACACAGAGATTGCAATAACATAAATGTATAAATTCTGGAAAATTATAAAAAATAGAATATGGTTTCACAAGGGAAAAGAGAATGTCAATAAAATTAAAAAAAGATCTTTTAATATAGGGATACTCTTACATATGAAATTATGGTGTTAGGATTTTATTTTGAAAAACTATGATTCTTAACAGTTCTTTATCCATAAATATTACCTAGCGATCTGATAAAAGTTTTAAATTATTTTTTCTATTGTTCAAATACAGTTGTTTTCATTTTCCCCTCACCACTCCCCACCCATCCCAGCCATCCCCATCTCCCTCCCCTGATCCTATGCCAACCTTGGTTTTGCCCATGTGTCCTTATTAATTATGCAGATGTATGTTACAAATGACTCAAACTGGCTTGCTAAAGTTAAACATTTTCAGAAATTTTGTGACCTGACTGGTGTTAGTAGCTTAAAGTAGGCAGTTGAGGGGGTATTTATACCATGGAAATAGGCAACAATAAAATCAGATTTATTTCCTTGATTTCTCCCTCATTCTTGCCTTTTCCCTTTCCTTTCTCCTCCACATCCTCTTCCATTCACTCTCTCTCTTCTATCTTTTTATGTCCTATTTCTCTCTTTCTTTCTCTCTCTCTCTCCCTCTCTCTTTTTTACAGTGAAAGCAGGTTGTTAGCCTTTTACCAACAGACCACTGATTTCCTCCTTCCCAGCACTTATTTATTATTATATATTAAAATTTTTGCAAACAAACAGTATAAGTTCTTCATAAAACCTCTTATCTTCTCCAAGAATTTACTTTATTTCATTTATTTACCTGGGATTAAGATTAGAAGCAATCTGCAGTTATTTAGGAGTCATTGGATTATTAAGTTTAAAAACAGTGCAGAACGGCCTTTTTAAAATTATTAATCCAGCAATGCAAGTCTAAGTATCTTGGAAAATAAAGAGAGAGAATTTACATGCATGAGCAAGAACTTTATTGTAGTAAAAAATTAGGTTGAGCTACATTATTTGGGCTACCATTTTAAACTACTTACTATGTACAAAAGATTGTAATAATCACTTTATGCACTTTGTTATTTTATCTTTCACATCCTACTAATATCTAAAACTTAATGAGATATTAACTGGGTCTTATAGCTAGAAAGACCTTGTACAAATTTATAGTTCATACTTGGTAGAATTTGAATGAATTTAATTTGAATATAAACTTTATGTTCTTCAGCATTAGGCCATAAGCGAAATGGAAAGTCTTTATGTCTAAACAGACAAGCCTACTTTACGTAGGTAACATGATATCATAAGCCAACTCAACCAATCAAGATACCAGTTTCAGAGAGGAAGAGAATGATTTCAGTGCACTGTTCACTGAGATTGTAAAATTCAGGTGGAAAGTGTCAGAGTTCTCATAGTAAAACCAGTTCCAATCTTATTCCATTATCACAGTTGATCAAAGCTACGTGTGATCAATGTTTTCCACTTTGCAAAGCTAAAAGAGCATTAAATTCAACAGAAGAGAGAGTAATTGAGCAGAATTTGGTCAAGGGTAAAGTCACCATGTTCAAGGCAGAGAAAGTTAAATGACTGTCATAATACTGTCTCTTTCTGTATTCACAATGACTATACCAAGAATACAGACAACAAACATCACTAAGCTTTTTATTTATCTTTGTATATCCAATCCCTAAAGAACACTTGACACATGAAAATAGATTTCAGTAATACATCAGCTAAATTAATCATTATTCTCATTTTGTAGTTGATAGCACAGGGACTTTCTTGAGTTCATTTAACTATGAATAATAGGAGGCAGATTTTTGAAAGATTTTATTTATTTATTTTTAGAGAGAGGAGAAGGGAGGGAGAAAGAGGGAGAGAAATATCAATGTGTGGTTGCCTCTAGCATGTCTCTAACTAGGAACTGGCCCACAATCCAGCATGTGCCCTGATTGGGAATTAAACCAGTGACCCTTTGGTTCACAGGACCGCCACAATCCACTAAGGCACACCAGCCAGGGTTTAGGAGGCAGGGGTGTCCAACCTTTTGGCATCTCTGGGCCACACTGGAAGAAGAGTTGCTTTGGGCCACGCAATAAATACATTGCAACACATAATCACACAAAAAAAACCCTCATAATGTTTTAAGTAAATTTTCAATTTTGTGTTGGGGCCCATCATAGCCATTCTGAGTCACATGTGGCCCACAGGCCATGGGCTGAACACCCCAACACTGTTCAGCATTGAAGTTCAGGATTTTAACTCAGTGGGCAAGAGTTCAGTTTCTGAACCACCCTATGTTCCCCAAAGACTTGAGGCTGATCACCTGTTTTCCTCACTATCTCATGAGACTTTCATTTGCTCTTTTGTCAAATGGCATCAATTCAGTAAATTAAAGAAAAGAGATGGAGAGGCACACCTGGTTGGCAGTACACAATCCACTAACGTAATTAAGTAGTTTCTTGCAGGAACACATTCCTTCCTCGAATACAATAATGGGGTAGCATTAGCAACGTTTTTTCTTACAGAGGATTAAGAGCATTAAGAACATTAAGCATCATTAAAAGGCTTGCGATGAAATTGCATAGTAAATTATTAAAGTTAAACCCATTTTTCATTCATCGAAATGTTTGTTCTTATATTTTGTGAACATTCATTTAGTGAAGGGAAAACTATAGAGAAAGAAGTCTCTCTGGAACACCAGAGAGACTGGCATAGTCTTACGCCAAAGGCAATTGGTGGCATGTTTCCAACTGGGTATTATAAAAACCTTAATTAGAAGCCTCTTCTCAATAAACTGCCTAGCAACATAAACTGAAAGGAAAAAAAAAGTATAGAGAGATTTGTCTGTGAAACCTGTGCCGCTGCATAAATTCCATTTCAGCGTTCGCCAAAGGTAGCTAGCCGCTAAAGGCAATCTGTAACTAACATAGACACACAGCATTTCCTTTTATTTGTTTATTGTCTTTCCTCCTCAGAATATAATCTTTATTAGGGTAGGACTTTATTTTGTTCACCTCTGTATCCCCTCTACCAAGAGCATGATGCAGCAGTGTGTAGACACTCAATAAACATTCACTGTATCAAAAGATAAAACTATCCATATTACTTTTAGGAGATGCTATATTTACCAAGCATACAGTCACAAAGTTTTCATCTCAGACCTTATATTAGCACAAAGATTATAGTTTGATTTGGTATTGGAAGAACTATGCTTTTAATATTATGCATTTCTCAGCAATTTTAATCTCTTATTTTAGGAGAAATAAATTCTGTATTTTCTGTTACATCAGTAGTAAATGAGTAGTTAAGTGAGGGAGGAGGTAGAAGATACTTGCTGCTCATATGTGTGGTTTTCAGTCTATAAATAAATTTATTACCTCTTAGAAAGTGTAAGATATTTCCTCATGTTTGGAAATGAGCAGGAATTATCAGGTTTATATATGAAGCATAAGAAAAACTGGAGGATGGAGACCTAGAAATAATTTAATTTATGAGAAAAGACAGATCTGGTTTGATCAGAGATAAACTGTCTGTTTTAGAGCCAGGGAATGTCTCTCTTTATTAACTTTCTTTCTCTCCCAGCCAACATCTCCTTCACATCCTATAGCTATGGGTAAGAAGAAACATTCTACCTGAAAAATGCACACGCACATTACAGTAATTAAAAACTGTTCATATTTCAAGGGGGTATGGGAGTAACACAGCATGAGAGGGGGAACCAGGCCTGTGTCATGATTGTGTATGTGTGATGAGTTGTACATACTTGTGAAGTATTATTTTTTGTACCATCCCTAACAGGTGAATTTGCTCACCCTTTAAAGTGAAGACATTCCAGTTCTAAATCTTGGCAGCAGCTGTTTCGAAGCAAATAATTTACCAACCTGCTTTGCCATGGCATCTTTCATTTTATTTTTTAAAAGGCAACATTATACAAGAATCCTGTCTTTGGACAAAACTTTCAGGGTGGTGAAGATTGTCATTAATATTCCCCAGCTTCCTAATTCTGTATATTTATACCAGCTCAGGCACTATCCTAATGAGATGGTGCCTCATGTGAATAAGGTTCTGTCTATGTCACTGAACAATACGTGCTTTAAGAAAATAAATGGCTTTCAACGATAAAGTATAAATTATATAAGATATAAACTGTTACCTCTGTTGAGTAATTATAGTTTAACAAAGGTGTAAGTATAAAAAGGTGCAACGCTAGGGACACTTTACAACTAGGATATGTATAGTATTATCAATCACTATGCACCTGCTAATGGTAACTTATTTGTGTACTTTCTATATATTGTATCCTTGTTCCTAGTTTAGACATAGAGAATTTCACATATGTAGGATCTACTTTTAAATGTTATTAAGTGTTAAATTAAGAAATACATATTAGCATATTAAATGCTATAAAATGACATAAAATGTCCACATATTTGTTCTTCATTTAAAGCCTTTAATCCAAATAAACTTAAACACGAAATAATTTGAGACTAAAGGGGAAAATTCACTCACCTTGGCTAAGTGTGCAGACTTGAGAGAGATGGTAACTATCATAACCAAGTTTATTTGTGCAGTGTATATCACAAAATCTTTGTCTCAGGATGGCATGATTGCCAATGCAGATAATATGAAAGAATCAACAAAAATACTCCTGGAATTAATGAGCAACAATAGCAAGTTCAGTATGCAAGGTTAATGTACAAAAGTTAATATCTTTCTGATATACATGCAATGATCAAGTGGAATTTAAAATTAAAATCCTATTTATATTAGCACTCCTAAAAATACTTGGGTATAAATCTTCAAAAATGCATGCTAGATCCATAGAAGAAATCATCTAATACTCTGGAAAAAGAAAAAAATAGATGAGCTAAATAAATGCAGAAATAGTCAATGTTCATGGATGGAGAAACTAAATATTTTCAAGTTTTCAGCTCTTCTCAACTTAATCTATAGATTCAGTGAAATCCCAATAAGAATCACAGATGGTTATTTTTCAGATACTGAACAACTAACTCCAAAGTTGCAGAGAGGTGCAAATGACCCAGAATAGCTAACTCAACACTGGAAGAGAAAGACAAAGTTGGAAGACTGACAATACCCAACTTCAAGATTTACTATAAAGCTAAAATGAAAAAAAAAGTTAAAGTGATTCAAACAGTGTGGTATTACCAAAATAGTAGAGAAATAGAACAGTGGAACAGAATACCCTATACACAGACCCACAAAACAGAGTCAGCTAATCTTTGACCCAGGTGGAAAGGAAATGCAATATGAAAAAGATCATCTTTTCAACAACGTGCTGAAACAACTGAATATCCACATGTACACACATAAACATACCTAGGCATAGACTTTGCATTCTTTACTAAGATTAATTCAGTATGGATCACAACCAAAATTTATACTGTAAGACTACAAGACTCTTAGAAGATAACATAGGAGAAAGTCTATACAACCTTGGATTTGGCAATGACTTTAACTAAAAATCAAAAGCATAATCCATGAAAGAATAACATATAAATAGGACTTCATTAAAATTAAAATTTTTTGCATTGCAAAATATATAGTTAAGAGGATAAGTAGACCAGCCACAGACAGAAAATATTTGCTAAAGTCATATCTGTTAGAGGACTTTTATTCAAAATATGCAAAGAAATCTTAAAGTTCAATAACAAAAAGAGAGACATTATTAAAATGGGCCAAAGACATACAGATACCTCACTAAAGAAGATATAATAAATGACAAATATAAACATAAAAATATAGTACTCATTGAATGCCAACAGGGAAATGCACTTTAAAACAACAGTAAGACACCACAGAATACCTATCACAAAGGCCAAAATCCACAGGACTGACACTACCAAATGCTGATAATACTGTGGAACAAGAATTGCCATTCATTGCTAGAGGAAATGCAAAATGGTACAGAAATTTTAGAAAGCAGTTTGGTAATTTCTTGCTGTATTTGGTATTTTCAAACTGTATATGATATATGCAAAGAAATGCACATAAATATAAAGCTGTGTAAAATTTTATAAACTAAACACACAAGGTAACCGATTAGAGGTGGATAAAAGACTTAAATATAAGTCATGACACCATTAAAGTCCTAGAGGAGAACATTGGCAGGAAAATCTCAGATATTTCACGCAGCAACATTTTTACTGATATGTCCCCTGGAGCAAGGAATATAAAGGAAAGAATCAACAAATGGGATCTCATCAAAATAAAAAGCTTCTGCGTGGCTAAAGAAAACAGTATTAAATTAGCAAGACAACCAACTGTATGGGAAAACATATTTGCCAATGATACCTCAGACAAAGGTTTAATCTCCAAAATATACAAAGAACTTACACGACTCCACTCTAAGAAGACAACCAACCCAATTAAAAAATGGGAAAAGGACTTGAACAGACACTTCTCCAAGGAGAATATACAGAATATCCAGAGACACATGAAGAGATGCTCAATATCGTTAGCTATCAGAGAGATGCAAATTAAAACCACAATGAGATACCACTTTACACCAGTCAGGATGGCTATCATAAACAAAGCAACAAACAACAAATGTTGGAGAGGGTATGGGGAAAAGGGGTCCTTAGTTCACTGTTGGTGGGATTGCAGACTGGTACAACCATTATGGAAAACAGTATGGAATTTTCTCAGAAAAATAAAAATGGACCTGCCTTTTGACCCAGCAATTTCACTGCTAGGATTATATCCTAAGAATCCTAAAACATCAATATCAAAGAACCTATGCACCACAATGTTCATAGCAGCACAATTCGCAATAGCCAAGAGTTGGAAGCAACCTAGGTGCCCATCAGTAAATAAATGGATCAAAAAATTGTGGTACATATACACAATGGAATTCTATGCAGCAGAGAGAAAGAAGGAGCTACTACCCTTTGCAACAACATGGATGGAACTGGAAAGCATTATGCTGAGTGAAATAGGCCAGGTGTTGAAAGACAAATACCATATGATCTCACCTTTAACAGGAAGCTAGACAACAAAACAAATAAGCAAGCAGAAAAAAAATAAAGACACTGAAATAGAGAACAAGGGGACAGTGACCAGAGGGGAGAGGGAAGGGAATTTAAGGGGAAAAAGGGGAGGGATTTGGAGGAACAAATAGGAAGAACACAGAGAGGAGAATTAAGGGGGGTGAAAATGGGAGGGAAGTGGGGAGCACAGGGCAGGGGAGGCTGGGATGGGAGAAATAGACAAAAAACTGTATTTGAAAAATAACTAAATAAAATTTTAAAAAAAGAAAAAAGAACATCATCAACAATTCAAACACCACCCTTATTATCTTTACTGAACAAATCCTCATTTCTTACACCAGACTAATATTGCCTAATAATTACTGAAGTTAAGAACCATTTTTTCTTTTTTTTTACTTGAATATCTTTCTTTTTGGTTAAGTGTTTGTTGAAGACTTTTACATTTTTTGATGGATCACTAGCATTTATATCCTTCAGTTAATTCTATGTCATACACATGAATCACAAGTATCTTCCCTAGTTATATAGTTGCATTTTCATACACTGAAGGATGTTTTTTTTTGGTGAATAGATGATGCTAATTTTTAGGGAGCTTGATTTATCTATTTTTAGTTATTTTTCCCTTTATAGTTAATATTCTTTGTATGGAGTTAAAGAAATTCTTGCACAAATCAAATTTGTGAAGATAGAGTTCTATATTTTCTTCTAGATATTTGTTAAACTTCACTTTTAAGTCAATTATTACATAGAATTAAGTTTATTTATTATGAGAGGTATGAGCCAAAATTAATTATTTTTATTGCATATCAAATTAACTTTGCACAATGTATCAAAAAGGTTTCCCCCCAATTGCTTTGTAGTATTAAATCTCTCTCAAGTTAATTCATAATAAGCATGCTCTAATTGATAGTTATATCATCGAATCATTAAGGCATGTTTTAAGTTTCTTCCATATACTTTTAAAACATTTTATTGGCCTACAACCATTGAAAAATATAGCAATTTAATTGTAATTTATGTCTATAATTTTAATTAAACATAAAATTGGTAAACATATACATGTCCTTGAAGGTCTGGTTCATCAAAGTATTACCTTTCCTCACTCATTAGAGTATAACATTCATAAAAGAAAAAGCAATTGTTCATATGTACATACATCCCCATGCCATTTAAAGCATAGCTCTTGAACAAAAAATGCCCACATGGAATTACAACTAGGGTAACAAAACACTCTGTTTCCATTCTGATTTTTTCCAGAACAATCTCAACTGGCTGGTATGGGTCAAATGCTATTTTATTCAAGACTGCTTTTCTAATTTTATTGGACTCATTGAAATGAGCCTCTCTCAACTCTTCTGTATCATAGGATGACAGCTATTTTTTGAATTTGGATACAAAACTTAGAGAGGTGGTTGCAACATGCTAAACCGTTAAATTTTACATCAACTAAACTTCTGTTTTTCCACAAAATTCTTTTCTAAATACATGATAATCTAAATAGAAAAAAAACCCTAATGTATATCTTCCTTTTGTCTGAAGACATGCATTTTCTTTCAAATGATTACAATTTTCTCTCAATTACTATTTAGAGCTGCATCATTCATTTAATAAAAACACTTCTCTGTGGATTATTCCAATCCTGTCTTAATAAACTGATCAACACCTAGAGACTTTACCCTTCATACTGGGCTTGGAGTGCATGTGATGCTAAGGTATCACCATGCAAATAACACCAATCATGTAGGGTGTACCATTTTATGGGCTAGAGTCCTTGCCATAGGTGTATACCTCTGTGATCAGTATTTTTGCTGTACAAATGGGGTAGAATGCACAGATACCTGCATCTTGTCACTTATGTGTGGGACACTGTGCAGAAACAGCTCACTGACCACAAAAATTCATGATTCCTTCCATAGTAAAGAGCTGTTATTATGCACCAAATAACAACATAAAAGCACGTGAAAGTATTAAATTCACTGGTAAACGAGCATATACAGACAAATGTAGAATATTATAATACTATATCAGTAGTTTATAAATCACATTTGATATTAATATAAAGTTAAAGTCATAAGCATTAATAATAGCCATAACTACAACATTTGTTAAAGGATATGCAATATAAAGCATGCAAATTTTCACAATTACATTAGTTATAAAAGAAGGAGAAGTAAAAGTCTGGGTTTTATACGTAATTGAAATTTAGTTGTCTTCACCTTAAAATAGATAGTTCAAATGTTTTATTCAGGCCTTTCACTAACTACAAAGAAAATACTTATAGAACATATACATAGGGAATCAAAAAATATCACCACAAAAATAGAAGAAACACAAATGAATACAGAAACAATGGAAATATGAACAAAATAACTGTAAGACAAAACAATAAAATGACAATAATAAGTAATTCCTGATCAATAATTACTTTATATGCAAATGGACTTAATTCCCTTACCTAAAGAAATCCAGTAGCTGAACAAATAATAGAACAAAACAAAATTAAAAATTTTCTAAAAGAAACACTTCATATTTAAAAACACACATAGGCTCAAAGTGAAGGATCTAAAATTATATGCACGCCAATGATAATAAAAAAAAGCAAAGGTGGCTACACTCATAACAGACAAACCAGAGTTGAAGTAAAAGAAATTGTTACAAAAGACAAAGAAAGATATTTATAATAATAACAGAATCAATTTATTATCAAGTTATGATAGATGATAGATAGAATGATAGAGACCTCAAAGCCAAGAGCACCTAAATATATAAAGCAAACAGTGACAGAATTTAAGACAGACAGCAATGCAATAATGGCAGGAGACTTCAACACTCCACTTTCAATAACAGAACATCAGTTAAAGAAGTTGAGACCTTAGAGGACTTAAGGATATAGACCATTGGACCTTATATTTATGTATCATTCCATCCAACAGCAGCAAAAAACACACATTCTTCTCAAGCACACACAAAATGTTTTTCAGAATGGGTCACATCTAATGCCACAAAATAAGTCTTAACAAATGTAAAGAGATTGATACCAGACCAATTGTATTTTCTATCTACAAGGATCTGAAACTAGAAATCAGTAACAGAAGGAAAACTAGAAAATTCACAATATTGTAGATACAAAACAACACAACTCTGAATGAACAATAAGTCAAAGAAGATATGTATAAATTCATATTGTCAACTATTTGTTATATTTACCTAGTATTTCTAGAGATTTCTATGTTAATAGGATTCAAAGCACCATGACTCCTTTAAGTTTGAAATAAGTAATATTTTAATATTCTCTAACCTTATTGAAGTAAAAAATTATTTTCTTCTGGATCATTGACAAACACCAGAAATGGTTTGATAGTGATGAAATATCATGGTTATTGCAAGTAAACAAATGAATACCTGAGAAAATTGAATAAGCCATTGAGATCACATACACATGTGCACACATAAAGTATATACTTTTAAAATCGTGTGATTCCATAGTCAAAATATCAATCACACAAAACTGGATCTTATTTCCATCCAATGAGTGTGAATCTCTTATCTTATTTCCTTGGTCAATGATTGAAGAAATAGGTTCTCTAGAACATTTAGCCTAAAATATGTGTTGAGTGGTATGGAGAATAGACATGTAGAACTTCTTGACTGTGTATGATGGGAACATGGAGATACCATCTTTTTGTTCACCATTGTCTCCCTAGAGTTTTTGACACACAGTATTAGTCCAAATTTACATAGCAGAGCCACTAAAATTCAGACCTCTACTTTTTTCCCATTAAATTATCATATTTCTTATCTGATATGCGTTATAAGACATATGAACTAGGAATACATTCAAACACACCCACTCTGTGTCATCGTTCTCAAACACAGATTTTACTCATGCTGGTGAAGCAATTCAAGGGGAATGTCTAAGTCCAGTTTTGTCAGTAAATAATCATCTCATACAATTTTTACTATTTCCCTAGTATAAAATTTAAATATTGTTGCATAAGATGTGAAGTTAAAAGTACAGACTCTTTTGAGCAATGTGTTTTCTGATCATTTTTGTTTCCTACATCCAAGTAGTATAAAACTTGAGAAGATGGTACTAATTATGTCTTAATATTCTGAATAATTATTTAATTTACCAACATTTTAAAGATAGCTGGCTATTAATTATATTATTATCATATTACTCAGATTGTAATTTAATAACCTCACCTTTTCCGACAAAATTCTTGTGATCGACACTGGTTTAGCCCATCATTTTGATGAGGATATTAAGGCTCAGGAGGCTCAGGACCTTCTTCAGTGTAAGTATTAAACAAACACTGAAACAGAGGTATCTTAGTCCAAAGCCTTTCTTTTATTTAATTTCATGCTTACCTGGATGTTTTTGCCTATGTTTTCCAAACACGTGTGGGTAAACATCATGTTGTAGTGATTGTTTTCCTTCTCCATTTGCATCTCTCTTGCCTCAGGGTGGCAATTTTTCCCACCAGGTACTCATGTGTATATGTATATACACACACAAACACATATATAAGTTTATATATATTTCATTTAATGTATATATTATTTAGCCTCAGAACCCAGGACCAATTATACATCTTACATGAGAAAAATAAAAGAATATACTTCTTCAGTAGTTGTGTAGCTTCAATGATGAATCAGAATGTTCCTCTTGATTATATTTTGCTGGATTCATTTTCTAAGTAGATATGATATGGCAATAAGTTCCCTTTGCTCAGTCACTTTTCTTTTTTTTAAGACACCTTGCTATGTCCATTATCATCAAAACGTGTGCCCAAACATTAGTATCTATCCTTCCAGCACTTGGTCCATTCAGTCTGATACAAAATACTATTAAGCAACAAAGGATATGTAACACAAGCAGTTGGCATTAAGACACAAAGTCCAGTTTTAAATCAACACACTGGAATTCTTGGGGTGAAGCTCTGTATGCCAGACATATTACATATCTGGGAAGACTGACTAAAGCTAAGTTCACAAGTAGCAACCAAACAGAATTGATAGGCTAATGATGAATTGAGGAACCTGATGTACAATTGAAGAATGTAGTTCATAAACATATGCATGATTGGGTTTAGAAATTTGCAAAGGTATTTTTACATAAGCAGCTAGAAGGCATGGTATAACCGGGCATAAGAAGAGTGAAAGACAGAGAGAAATGAGAAGGTAGTAACCTGTGCTAAGATGCAGATTTATGACACTGAAACCTTGTTTTTGAAGTATAATAGCAGTGTTCTTCCTAATCAGGCTACATCAAAGTGGCCATTTAAAAATGCGTATGGCCAAATCTTAGAGCAAGTGGGAATGCAGATTTGGAATGGAAATATAGAATTCAGTTTCTCACATTTTTATGATATTCCAACCTCCAAAAACATAGCTATAAGTAAGTGGTCTAGTCAGTTAACAGAGAGTTAAAGAACAAGCATTGAGGATTTTTATTAGTCAGGATTCTCCAGAAAAACAGAACAAACAGGATGTGTATATGTGTGAATAGATGAAGAAGTTCATTTAAAATAGCTGGCTCTAAGAATTATGGAAGTTTGTAAGTCCAAAATCTGCAGGGTAGGCTGGTTAGTTGGGGACCAAGGGCAGAGTCAATGCTCCTGTTAAGTTCAAAAAACAGTGGAGACCCAGTTAAGAATTGATATTGTGATTCAAATCTAAAGGTTATTTGCTGCAGAAGTTCCTCTTATATAGAGAAGGTGATTTTTTTTTAATTCAGGGCCTTCAAATGATTGGATAAGGTCTGCCCACATTATGGCTGGCAATCTGCTTTACTCAAGTCCACGTGACCTTAGATGCCAATCTCATCCAAAAACATCTTTAGAGAAATACTCAGAATGTTTGACTACACCTGAGCACCATGGCCTAGCCAAGTGAACACAGAAAATTAACCACGAGAGATAAAAGGTTCAAATATAATTTGGGTACAAAGTATATGCCAATTGAAAAATAGTGTACATGTAGTTCCTTTGCCTCTAAAATGGGGAAAATAATACATATTTTGATAATAGTATGTAAAATGATGTAATAAATGTTTATTAAACTACAGTATCTAGAACACAATGGTATTCAACAAATAGTAGGCTCATCAATTGTTAACAACTTTTGATGTCTTACTTTTGTCTTGAATGTACTTTCTTTGGCCCTTTCCTGTAGTGACAACTTGGTCTTAGCCTCTCGTTAGTCTTTCAGGCATGACGCCCACTATTTGCCTTTCTAGCACAGTGAAATGGATCTAATGACAAATCCATTGCATTCATATCCTCTCCTTTTCTGTGGGGCATAAAGAGTCACCACTGGACTAGTTAGACATTTTAATATTTAATGTAGACTGGCTGATGCTAAATTGTTTTATTAAAACAGATATTACCAAAATTATCCAGATGAAAAGACATTTACCCCATAAATTATATGTTATTCACACATCAACAAACAATGAGATATTTTAAACACTTCAGATATCTAACCTTATAAAGGTTAATGTGGAATTAGTCACTGCGGTTGGAATTCCAAGAGGTAAATCTGGAAAAAGAATTAAACTCTATACCAATGAGTACAGATCTATAATTAGAGAAGTGATGCTTATTCAGAAGCAGTTAATAGCGTGTGCCCAAACACTGAAAAGAGGCAACATTTCCAATCTATTTACAGTACAAATGAATCAACTAACAGGTCTGAAGCTTCCTGAATCCCAAAACCCCAACATCTGGCTCCTTTATCTCTTCTCTTGTAGTATCCCCCATTGTATTGTCAATTTAGATATTTAACTGACCATTCTAAATAAGGAAGTCCACATCTACACCTGGAGTTCAACTCCTCCTCCTCCAACACGCTGCTAGTCTGCTGGGCATAATGAACATGGCCTTGTTTCTGTGATGATACATTAAGAACAACTCACTTCATTATCTTAACACAGATCAAAATCTCCTCCTGGATTATCTTCTCATTAACCTCACTTGAATTTTGAATCATTTTTGACACATCTTTATCCTTGTTTTCCCTTTGCTCCATATATGTTTACCTGGTTGCAATATCTATATCAGCTGTTACTATTTAGTCTCTCCCTTTGATACAGGGTGCAGCCAGGGGGGCCCCCCAAAAAAAGATTTGGAATGGTGTCCAGAATTCAAAGTGTATAGGAATATTGGAGAGACATATAGGATGTCCTCACACCTCCCCCCAGGGGGAAGAAACGAATGGAGCCAGGCTGTTGAGAGCTGTTTTGCATAGCAATAGTTTTGCAGCTAACCTCTGGAATGGTTATTTAACATATGTATAACCTTTAACTGGTTTCATAGATATGTTAAATAGCTGTGGCCAAGTTTGGGGCCAGAAAGAAGGGAGTAGCGGGGACTCAGAAGGTAATGAGGGGCTGCGCCCCTGAGTGAAGTACCGGTGTGTGGGAGCTTGGAAAAGACTGGCTCTGGGACATGAGGGGATCCCTGCAGCCAGGTGAAAGAAAAAAATCTCACAGCTTTGCCAGAATGGAGATCCCTGCAGCCAGGTGAAGAAGACAGCCACATGCTTTTGGTGGAGTGCGGACTCCTGCAGCTTTGGTAGAAGGGGCCCACGCGGCTTTGGGGTGCCCCGTTTGGCCACGTGGCCTGGAAAGCAGGAGAGACTTTGACTGGAACTGGGTACAAAGGACTCTTGCCAGTGGACCATGAGAGGGTACCACAGTACTTTGGATTAACTAGAGAGAGATCCTGCCTGCACGGTGACACAGCTGACGTTGCCAGCAGCCTGAAACAGAGACGTGTGCTCTTTTCTTGATTTACGGTACCCGGAGTTGGGACAGTGGGAGAAGGGAGCGCTGTGTGTGTGTGTGTGTGTGTGTAGGTGTATACCCTAAAGGACTTTGATATTTTACTGAAGGCATTAGGCCTGAATAGCATTAAATAAACATTTTGTTTCCTTTTCACAAATCTCTGGCATTGAGAGATGTCTTTCCAATTGGCGGCGGACACAAGAGCCCAGTAGATATCAGTATTTTGTCTTTTTGGGAGGGGTCCCTGTTGTATAGCAGTTTTGGACATCCCTAGGTGGGCCAAATATTGTATTGCCCCTCCCTCGGACCTCTTGTTCGGTAACACCCTTACTTTAATATAAATCCCCACTGCCTCTGTCAAAGAACTTAGTACACATCTCAATAAGCATGAATTGTGCTACTCATGTCCTCTGCTCCCAAACCAATGCTTCCCATATTATGTGGCTAATAATAAGGGATTTTTTTTGCCAGACAGACTGTTCTCTTAATCATACCCTAAATCTGCTGTCAATTCACCTGTGAACTCAAAAGGTAGATTTGGCCTTCATTTTCGTAGGGGACCCAATCTGCTTTTTTTAGCTTCAAGTCAGCCTTTGACACTCTTTTGAACAGTGATCTTTAAATTACAGACTTGTTCGGGCTGCTGTGAGCACAGAACATGCCCTCAAATTATAAGTGTATTTGTGTTGGTAGGCAAGTGCACTTATTAGTATTAATGTATCAATTATTTTTAATTAGTTCTTAAAACTTCTCTTTCACCAATAATAAAGTCATTAGCTTCAATTTGCAAATGAAAATGATCCTGCTGTTTCCCATGCCCCAGACAATAGAGCCTGTCATTATCTAACCCAGAAAATAACTTATTATTCCCTTTAATTTAGTCCCTCTATCCTCTCTTTCTGTTAGTCTAACAACCAGCAGAAACCTTAACAATGTTTCAGAAGTTTCTAAATTGCTCCTTCAGGCCCAGCACTGATAATAGGTTGATTGTTGACCTCCTCTGTTCTTTCTCCTACTTTATTTTTGAATAGCGGAAACAATAGAACACATATTAAACAAAAAGAAAACTGCCTTTGGAATTCACAACAGTTTTGTATTTAAAGCCAATCAGGAGAAACACTTTCAACCTCTACCCCATGGATCAATTCAGACATGTGATTATATAGTTTTTTCATTTAGTAAACTTTTTTGCATGTATACTTTAAAAATGATTAATTTGTGAATGTTATTTGAATATTTTAAATGCATTAGCAAATCATAGAAACATTCCTTTGACACAGTAGTTGGTTCACATTCGTAATGTATACCAGAAAGAAACTAAATGTGAAACCAAAATATCATGCTGCTCTATGGAAAAGGACTCAGATTAAACTGTGAATCAATAAACAAAGTAATAACTGGCTCACTTAAACACCTCATTCAACAGTAAAATAAACACAAGTTATTAAATTGTGAACACAGCTTAATTCACAAAAATTTACCTTTGAACTCAGTTCAGTTACTTGGACAGAAATGACCCAGGGGTATATGGAGAGCCCGGCCTATTTCTCTTAGACTCTACAGGCTGATTAGAGTGATGAATTTCCCAGAGATTCCGCCCTAATCCAGGGTGTAGATGATTTACTCTCATGCTCTAAAACATATTAGACTCTCAAGACACAACTAACCTATTACAACAGCTAGCGGTAAAGGGACGTGGGGTCTCAAAGTGTTGCTGGAGGAAATAGGATTCTTCTATGTTATTGTTAGGTAGAATAGATAGTAAACTAAGGCTGGGAGGAGGAGGGAGACATAACTCACCCCATGGCTCAGCAGTCCTGAGCCCTGACCCCGGGGTCCAGTAAGATGGTCAGGCATTTGGAACATCACAAGCAAAAATAGTGCAAGAGGAAGGGAATCCTTGAGACTCTGTGGAAAGGGAGACTCTGTAGCAATTTTCCTAATTAAGGCAAAGAGCCTTCACTAGCTGAGAAAAAAGTCTTTGTAGCTTCACATCATTCCCAAAGTTTAGAAGGGGGAAAAGAAGGATTACTTACAAAATGACGAAAGTAAATAACCCCTGAATCCCAATAGTCAATGCACTCAGATTAGCTACCTGAGTGCCCACTTACAGTTTTGGCTCAAGTATATGGGGCAAACTTGCTAGTAAACTTGCTAATAACTTTATTTCCTCTCTATATGGGGCATTTAGTGCCTGCTTGCAGCTTTGTGCTTGTACATGTTTCATAAATAAACTTGTTGTCTCATTTCCACTCCAGGTGCCATCTCTCACTTGAATTCATCTCTTGCAAGCAAAACAAGAACCAAGAAGAGGCAGAGAGTCCCCCTAACTCGGGTTTCATGGGTAACGGTATAGCACAAAATGCATTTCAGGGATACATGCATAGGAGGGTTTAAGATATGGTGGCAAGATTTATTGGAGCAAAAACAAAGCAAGGGCTTATTTGCTGCCTCATCCATGACCAGGTGACTCAGCTTCATCTCTCTAAAGAAGGCCAGGCTCTGGGGCCGCAGTTCCATACTCGTCCCACCAAACCCAGGAGGAGGGCCAGGAATCAGAGCTGCTGCACCACTAGGCTGGCCTTCAAGGCTCCACTAGCCCGCCACAGTCTCTGTTCCCATCTGGTCTGCGATTAACCTGCGATGGAGTTTGGCTGGTGTGGTTGCTGAAGAGAGAGCACCTTGGGCAAGAGTAGCCTTTCTTTTAAACTATCCAATCCCATTCCTGCATCTTCCTAGGGCCATCCAAACACTTTTCCCATGTTTCTGTACCCCCTTTATGATTTTGGCTTCTTCTGTGCATGCCATAGCAGAGAAAATTTCCCTTTACTCTTTATCCCTCTTCCTCCCTTCCTCCTTTCATCTGGGGAAATGGGCCGGTCCTTCCCTGGGGAGATTGGAAATGAGGTCTTTTCTGCCTCCTTGAGGATTAGCATGCATTTGGCAGAGGATATAGCTGTTCCTGGAGTGATTGTGAAACTGTCACTTTCTAGTTAATCTGGTTTAGTGCCTGAATCCATTTGCACCCTTCCTTTATTAATAACTAACTACTTACTGTAACACTATTACAGTAAGATGTCTTGTCCAACAACTAAAATTCCACCATTAATTTCATTAATGCAGATATTAATGGCTTTTTTGTAAGGTAAATTTTAAACAAAAGAAACGGATACTTGAAAATCTCATATTAGAGAAAATTGGAGCAGATGTTGAATATTAGGAAAGGCAATCATGATCAAAATATATTGGTTTCAGCAAGAACACACACAGAGATAGGCAAGAACTGAGAATAAAAAAAAACAGTAAGTGAGCATTTCCATGGCAGTGCCCATGTTCTCCAAAGGTAGTTATTTATAGACCTTAATTTATCTCAGGTTTCACCAAACAGATGAGGTAGGAGAGAGCGCTTGCAGTTACAAAGGAGGAATGGGCTGAGATCATTTAAAGAAGTTACCCAGGATTACACAGCATGAGAAGTGCAACTTGCAATCAGCTCTGTTTTGCATGCAAACTACGCTCCTTTGATGTTTAAGAGTATAAATAACAAACAAGAGTATAAATGGGCCAGCTGGGGAAGTCATCTATTTAATACTTTGAACACCAGGAAACTTTTAGAAACAAAAATGACAAAAACAATAGAAAACTTTTTGCATCTACAAATAATTTAATGTATATTGAATTATTTAATGTAAGTCACAAACTAGCCCTAGTAAAGCAAGAAGGACTAAAGGAAGAGGCAGACCACTCTTGATTAGTAGGTGGCGGATTGAATAAACCAGGGAATTTACATAGGAGGCTCATCTTGGGCATTTGCAAGATAAGTAAATCTCATTTGCCCACCCAACCATCCCCAAATCATAGATTTTTATACAGAGTCCTTGCCTGGGTTCAATCACATATACCACCTCGATGGTCTCAACAGATTACTCATTCAAGTCTGCCTTCTTGAAAATGGCTCTCAGGTGGGAAGAACTATCCTCCAAGGAGAGGGGGTAGTTGGGGAGCCTCAGATTACCCAGATGTAGCTGGGGGGCCAACCAGGGTCATGACCTCTGGATGACTTCTTCTAACAATTACTAGAAATACATCCATAAATTCCAGAAAACTTTTTCTTCAGTTTTACACAATTCATTTAAATTCCTTTTCACCATTTCTTTACATATTCAAAAATGTTGTAGTTATACCTAGATAAATATCATAAAATTAGCATTGGAGAGCCCCTCCACATATTAATGTCCAGGTGCCTTATAAAAGACATTGTTTTATAAAGTCTTCTCTGCAAGTTATACCATATTATCCAAGACTCACAGAAGATTTTCAGGATAAGGGAAATAAAGAGTAATGAAAAAATACAATAAATAAATAAATCTGGTGAAGACAAATATCTTTCTTCTCAATGGTGGAAAGAAAAAAAAAAGCAGGTGATAGTCCTCTCCCCAGTAGTTGTCAGGATCTCCTATGTCAGGGACCAAGGGCTAGTCACTACTGCCAGAAAATTAACCACATAGCAAAGCCCAGTCATCTTTAGAGACCAGGGAATAGCCTGCTCCATTCCTGCCACCATGGTTACTTTGTCTATTAGCTAATTCAACAAGTGCAAATGCTGTACAAAGAGACTGACAAAAGTCCACCAGATTATGGGAATCCCTGTCCACAGTGTGAGGCTTTTGACAAATATTACTTGCAGGTCACCAATGGCTTCATGCTCTGTGTCATACTGAGATGAGATATTCATTTACACATCTTTCCTTAAATTTTCTTATCATTCTTTGTTGTTGTTTTTTTTTGTTCCAATTCCTTGATCATTTAGACAAAGTGTTAGATACTGTTCTTGTGTAAGTATAAGTCCACGAAGTAGGATATCTGTTGTACCAGGCAGAAAAGACAAACTTCACTGGAAAAACATTTCCTTTCTCCACTGCCTGTAAGTAATGTTGATTTCTGATTAAGACAATGATTCCACTTAATGAGCCTGAAGCTGCTGCCAATACATTATAGAATGCTATCTGCAAACCAAAGTTATTTTGTTTTTCGACCTTAGTTAACTGGTAAAAGAAAAATTTCTGAGGCTACCCTCATGCCAAGCTGCAAGTTCTTTTAAAAACCATTTTGTTAAAGATCACAAATCTTTTGTCACAAGTTTATACAACCAGACCTTAGATTTTGCATGAACTTTATGGAGATTTGGGGGAGTGGGCAAGAATATCAGCATAATAATGCATTCAGCTTTGTTAGTTTGTGATTTATCTCTCTACTAATCTCCTTTTAATAGGCTATTATTTCATCTGCATTTACATCAACTTAGCCTGCACACCCATAGAAGCTCGCCCCATGAATAAACATGGGCTTTAGTACACACACAGAACTTCAAATCTAAACTTAGCTAAAATGTATACCCCTTCTGCCTTCAGAAATGCATACGAAAATGTATTTCATACACATAATCCTCCTTTTAGTGAATTATTATATATTTTTCTTGAGCAATCCTTCTCTTTGGGATATATTTGTAACTTGACAGTGGAATAAATTTGGATGCAAGTGCAATAACAGATATGGTGGTAACAAAGAATAGTTAAGTGAGGTGTATTTCTTTAGTTATCTCCTCCTAGGGCATTCCCTCCGGCGAGGGGACTGTAGCACCTTCAATAGGAAATTACCAGAAAAAGAATGGTCAACTTTTTTGTTTGGGAAGAAAATGTCAAAAGAGGATTTGCAGGCATCTGAGACCTCCAGATCCTCCCAGATTAAACTTCTTTTAGCATTTCAGGTAATATTATTTCCTTATTTATTTGAATTAATGTCTCTTTACACAAATACCAGAAATAGGCTAAGAATATTGCTGACAGTGCAATTCAACAACAAATCCTAAATTTGATTTCTGACCATCTTCATTGCCCAGTTGTAAAAGGACATTTATTTCAGTGTATTTATATACAATCTCTGAGTTTCAGTTTGCAGCATGAGAGGAGAATTTAAGGATTTGAGCTGGGCTATTCTTTAACTTTGCATTTCCTCAGGGAAATATTTAATATCTACCAACTGTAGATATTGGGCTGCACCAACCGTGTGGCCTTTGAATTCTTGTTCTTCACAATAATCTGTGGCAACAGCTGTACAATAGTCAAGGGCAACTTCTGCCACAGAATAATTGAATTGTTTCCCCCTTATATGCTATGGGCTGTGAAACCATGTACCAAATTATCAACATAGTTTTCCTCCCAATTGTAAATAGATATATTTGAGGCTTTGTTGAATAGTTCCATTTAATTAGAACTCTATGGGGGCAATCAAGATGTTCTGACCTTAGTTACATAAGCAAAAAGGTAATTACTGGAAGGAAAAGCTAGAAACCCGACTGGGATGTGGGCAGTTATCAGTGCAGTTCAGATGTGCTTGGCTCTCACACAGCCATGTAGCAGGAACAGCCTGGTGAGAGCATAGCTGCAAGAATCAAACGAGCTCCAAATATTTAGGTGTTTTTATTCATTTTCTTATAATTCATTTTTCAGGAAAATAATATTTATACGACTAAGTTAAACTTCACATTTACTCTTATATACCTGAAATTAACAGGCTGGCAAACAACAACAAAAAAATCAGTCTTGATGAGCATAATGATCAGGAGCAAATAGTCATAAACTTCTCGGAATATAATCCACCAGCTCCATGTGTTTCTGAGATTTTGAGCATCAGTAAGTTCTATAGCTACATGGGAGAATGGTCATTAATCTGCCAACAGACTATTGGATGATTATTTAAGATAAAGTTCTCAATCAAAATGGTTAGTCATAGGTCTGTGACAAATGTTGATTATGTTTTTTGTAAAATGTCTATAACTCACATATAAAACAATTCCCACTGCTATGGCTTTAAAGAGTGGTAGAATTTACCACTCCAAAATATGCCACTTTGACATAATGGTCATTTTGAGCTAAAAGCACCAGAAGACAGGAGATGTAGGAGGAGCAATTGATCTTCTCTTTTCTCCCTGGAAACAAGGAATAAAAACTACCATGTGAAAAACGCCTTCCCTGTACCAGAAAAAATTAAAATGTCCTTCAATAAGAAAGTATAATAGCTGAGATAATTCTATACAGAAATTGGTAAAATAATTCTTAGCTTCTTCGCATAATTTAGTTATTTTTCCATATATACCTTCATTTACTGAACCAACTACGAACTCATTCAGGTTCTGCCACTTCTTCGGATCATCTTTTACTTGTGGGAACTCTCATAACACATGAGACATACAGACATGTATGCTTTTCTCTTATTAATCTGTCTTTTTTTTAACTATCAGGCTCAATCAAAAACCCAAAGGCAGGTAGAGGTAAAAATTTGCTTCTCCTATGCCTCTTAGCTTTATTGTGCTAAGTTTAATAGCAAGACATTTAGGAGTAAGAAAAAAATCAATTTAATTCTCAAATTTGAAATGTACTAGCTATGTGATTATTTAGTAAATTTCTTAACCTATACAGCTCAGATTTCTCATCTATAGAATGGAAATTAAAATGTGCATATCAGGTTGTTGTTAAAATAAATAAAGAGTATGTATATGGGTTCAGCATAATGCCAGGCAAAAGTACAGATTAAAAATATGGTAACTTTCACTCTACTTTCAATTTCCACTATAATATCTTCTTTAATCAGAAGTGTCCTTTTTTCTATATTTTCTACATGCTTATCAGACTTGGGGATGTATAAGATATATAATTTTAGTCATTATAATTTCTCCTGGTAATCTTTTTCTATTAATGTTTTCCTGTGTTCACTACCTTCTCTACCTACCTCTGTTCATAAAAAATAAAGACTTTGCCAGTCTAACCCCTCTTCATTTATTTTGCCAAACTGGGCCATCTTTCATTAGTTATTTTCTTTCTATATGTCATTGAACTAAGTGATGCAAAAATCCAACCACCCCATTAAATTGAGGAGTGATTAGATAACCTGTTCATTGAAAGGAAAATCGGATCTTAGTAGATGTTAAGAGAAGGAGATTCTGTTTGAGATATTTAGAATAGTAGTGCAAGAACAAAGGTGAAAGACACAGAAGTCAAGTTCTCAGCTCTACAGATACAGCCCTCAAGCCATCACCGCAGGAAAGATTCTTAGTTATCTAAAAGGTACATGTTTGCAAGAAGCACCACATAAACAGTACATTTCAATTTCTAACTACAGGCACAGTCCTCTGCAAAATGTGCATTAGAGTCCCTGCTCACACCCCAGACCTATAAAATGTAGCCTTATTTCTCCTGGAAAATCAGAGCCAGAAATCCAAAATAATTCTAAGTTCAATAAATATAGCAGACATATAACAATATTTTTTCACTATACAGATAAGAACACTAAAAGTGTTGTAATACAAAACCATGAAATGTTTTTTTTTGCTTCTAAGAGCACTCAAACTGGAGCATTTTCTACTAAAAAAAACTTGAAAGAGATCATTTCAAGGTCAGTAAAACATGTTTCACTGTACCTTGAAAGTAAATTTGTGAAAATTATCCTAAAAGTAATGCATGGTACAGACTAAAAATATAAATGCATTCTCATATCTATGGTAGGGCTACATGGAAACATTTCTTTCAAATTTTCTATTCTCTCTGTCTCTGTCTCTCTCTCATTTTATACTTCTCAGAGAACAGAGATAAACATCAATCACTAAGTGTTTTACAGAGTCATACAAAACCAGAAACTTGTATTAAAATGAATTCTCAATTGGGGGAAATTGCTTTTGAGGAAAAAGTGGAGAGAAAGACTGAACTATTGTACTTCTTAAGTTTTAAATGCATTCTCTGAAAGATATGAAACATTGCACTATGGTAATAGAGATAATGAATCAGTTTCAATACTTATTACTTGTGCAATACTTTAAACCTCAGTTTATCTTCAAAATGACAAAAAACAAATCCTCACAGTTATGTAATATATGTAATATATATTATATTCCCACAGAAATAATATGGGATAATAAACTCTGCAACTTATGTGTTAAAATGCCTAATAAAGAGTAAGCCTCTAGCCCTGGCTGATGTAGCTCAGTGGATTGAGCACAGGCCTGTGGAGCAAAGGGTCACCAGTTATTCCCAGTCAGGGCACATGCCTGGGTTGCAGGCCAGGTCCCCAGTAGGGGACACATTAGAGGCAACCGCACATTGATATTTCTCTCCCATTCTTTCTCCTTCCCATCTCCTCTCTCTAAAAATAAATAAATAAAAATTTAAAAAGGAAGCCTTTATAAATAATAATTAAATTATTTTAATCATTATCAACTTTTGTAACATTATATAATATAAAAAAGCAAAATTAAGCTACATTAGTTAGCAATCTCACATTTTTTGTACCATTGTTTCAGATGAAGGTCACTGACCATCACAGAAGACTTACAGAAAACACAATAAAATAGATATACTCTATGTTAAATAGACAAGAGCTAAATATATATATTTGTTATAAATCAAGTATCATTAGGCATTATGTGGAAGCCTAGAAAATAATAGCAAGATCTCAAAAGCAAAACAACAAAAGCTGCGTTTTATAACTATAAAATTGAAATAACTTCCATTCTTATTACATTTTTAGGTTATCTAAATAGAGGCCAGATCTCATTTTCTGTAACATCCAGAGACATGGATAAAAATACAGAGCCATGCATGAAGTTTTGTATACAATGCAATAAAGTCACTAACTAATGCCTTGGAATGATTACTGGTATAGTCTTTTGAAGAAATAAAAACTTTAGTTCAAGAAACAATTGATAAAAACATTAAGGAGAATATATAACTAATTAGTATGTGTTACTGAAAAATTGAGAATATATAACTAATTAGTATGTGTTATGAATAACCTTAATAAGTCATTGAGACAATATCTGTTATTCAAATAAAGGTTAATTCACCTGATGTAATATATGGGTCATGATGCTGTACTTTATCCCTTGCAGAGAGTAGAACCAAAGTTCACGAATTGGCTTAATTAAATGTTTGAAGTTCATATTTGTCAGTTATTCCAATAATATCCATAAGATCCAGGTGATATATAATCCGTAATTTTGAACCACAGCTGACAAAGCATTGGTTAGGTGTATAGGAAGAAGTAACTTGTTTATCTGTACAATTGTCATACACAAGAACAAGGAACAAGGAACAAGGAATGCATGTTTATTAATGAAAAGTGTGTAGCAAAAACACTAGGACAACTTTCCCAAAGCCTTAACTCTCAAAGAACCTGATTCTTCATGCACACTTGAGAAACAGTGCTATAAAGAAAATTTGATCACTACACGATGTCCCATATCAAGGTCTCCATAAGAATGTATATTAGAGGAAGTTCACAGAAATTACAGGCAATAAAATAAAACTTTCCAAGAAATTAAAAAAATTGTACTTTCAAGATTTCTGGGGTGGGGCCAATGAAAAGAAGAAATGAAATGAGTTATAATTTACCAATGAGCAAAACTGGGATTAAACAATCAAGAAAGCATACTGTAGTTCAAGGTGAAAAATCCTCAGGACATATTGAAATAGCCTTCTTGAAATGTGCTATTATTCTACCATGACAAAGCTCTAGAGGATGCTAAAACAGCAGTATAATGTAATAAATAGCACAAGTACCCCTGTTTCCTGTTCTGCCAATTACAGGGACAATTAATTATTATGCTTTTCTTTCTTCTGAGCATAGATGAGGTAGGAATTTTTCTTAGCACAGCACAACAGCTAGTAAACAAAATAGACTAAATGTGGCATTCAACATAAAATTCATTTGAAATACTCAACTAAATTATTTCTATTTCTTTAAATCCTAACATTGTATGAGTCAATATTTTGTGTAGTTTTGGAAATATACAATGAATGCTTATGATTCTAGTTTCTGCCCTTCTTCAGCAAATGCAGTTTGAAATCCAGAGGACTCTGTGCTAAACTTTATGATAAGCATTGATCCAAAGATTTGACAAATTATTGAGAAACACTTTCAAAATATTTCAGTAACAATAATGTGCCAAGAAGATAATATCACTAAACTTTCTAAAGTAAAATAAAAATTGATAAAAATATTACTATGCATGGAAAGGGTTTTATGGCCTACAATATAGGTAAAACTTTACTGGACTTGTTATTATGTAATATATGGGAACACAGAAAACTGTGTTTTAACTAACTTTATTTAAAAAGCTGTGTACTTATAAAAATCTGATTCTCAAAAAATGATAATTAAAAGTAAAAGATCATTTACCTACAACATTATATTTAAGATGTGAAAACAATTTTGTGCTCAAATCATAAAATTCAAAAAATAGTCATGCATTGCTTAATTACGGAGACACTAAATATCACTCTTTTTCTCTTCTGCACCTTGTCCTCCTGGAAGGTCTTCAGGGGCAACATCACCTGTGGAGCTGTCTTCTCCTATGATAATAATGCCACCTTCAGGAATACCTCCTGACAAACCTGCCTAGGAGTCTTCTTAAGGAAATTGTCTCTTCAAAAATATATCCCTAGTGGCTTTTTTGTTTTGTTTTGTTTTATAATTTTGCTTTAAAGCAGATAATACATAAACATTCCTCTATTTTAATGAAAAACTTTCAGTGTTGGGGACCATCTTTCAGTGTTAGAGTCCATATCTTCAACTATTTTAAGTGATATGTTGAGGTCTACATAAGCTTTTCCTAAAACCTTCACAGTGAATTTCTTTTTCTTCTTCTTCACTTTTCTTTTTGTCTTGTGTCTTTAGGTATGCATTCCTGTTCCAGTTCGAAGAAGCCCTCAGTAATCAATACCTCAAGAACTGCCTCTAGGATCTCCTCAATGTCATCCTCATTTACACTGAGGAAAAATGTCCTTGCCATCTCAATTACGGCCTTGTTCATTTTTGCAGCCTCCTCATGATTGGCAAAACCTTTGGCGTCATAGATGAACCTCTTAAATATTTCTCCCAGATGCTATTTCTACACTCCTTGGTGACATCACCCTAATTCCAAGCATGGTTCTTGATGTAGTTATACATGGTGTAATCCTTCCAAATTGCATCTATGTCTTCTCAGGGTCTTCCTTAGTTACAGCAAGTGCTTGGGTAAATGTCCACTTCAGATGGTATGCCTTAAAAACTCCTAGAATGCCCTGATCCTTTGGTTGAATCAAAAAGAGGTGGTGTTTGGAGGGTGAAATGCAACTTTGACATTGGGATGAAGATCATCAATAAAAAGAGGATATTCAGCAGCATTGTCAACAATAAGCAAAATCTCTAAAAGTCTACTAGTTTTTAAATAGCACTTCTCCATTTCGTTGGCATAACAACTCAGGGGGCACTTGGAAGAGGAGCGGGATTGTCAATGACTTCTCACTGTCCCTGTGGTGAGGGGCAGTGCTTGCCCACTGATCTGCTTGATGACTTTGGCATTCTCACTGTGCCAGATCACAAAGGGTTTCTTTTTTGTTTTTGTTTGTTTTTTTTTTCTGACTGGGTATTTTCACTTTCGGTTAAAACATCATGTTTTACATAATAGTTACATTAACATTTACATAAGTGTTGTTGACTAATATCACAAAGCAAAAAATTCTGTAAGCCATAGGTAGACCATTTATACATTCATTTATTTTTATTTTTAATTGAAATCATTGGGTGACATTGGCTAATAAAATTATATAGGTTTCAAGTGTATAATTCTACAATAATATATCATCTGCATATTGTATTGTGTGTTCCTCTGAAGTTAAGTCTCATTCTGTCATCATTTATCTCTCCTTTACCTTCTTCTACCTTACCACACCCCTCTTTCCCTCCAGTAATCACCATACTGTTGTCTATGTCTTTCCGTTGTTTTTTCTTATTATTGAGTTTATTTGAGTAACACTGATTAACAAAATTACATAGGTTTCAGAAGCATAATTCCACAACACAGCAGTATTATCTAAAAGATCTTTGTATATACTACTTAGCCATAAGAAAGAAGAAAATCTTACCTTTTGCAACAATATGAATAGACCTGGAGAGTACTATGCTGAGTGAAATAAACCAGACAGAGAAAGACAAATATCATATGATTTTACTTGTACCTGGAAACGAATAAACAAAATAAATTAACAAGCAAAACAGAAACAGACTCACAGATACAGAGAACAGACAGACAGCTGTCAGGGGAGGAGGATTGGAGGGCTGGGTTAAAAAGGTGAAGGGATTAAGCAAAACCAAAACAAAACACGTGGATACAGACAGCAGTGTAGTGATTGCCAGGGGGAGGTCGAAGAGGGCATGGGGAATAAATGGTGATGGAAGGAGACTTAAGTTGGGGGGGAGAGCACAAAGGGTTTCAATCTGTAGCCTGCAGCATGGCCCATAAACAAGACTGTTGTCTTGTCCTAAAGGGCCTTGCAGCCTAGTATTGACTTGGCCTCCTTACAGATGAAAGTCCTTTCTGTCATCTGTTTCTAGAATAGGGAAGTCTCGTTCATATTGAGTATTTTATTCCAAAATAACCTGTTTCCCCCAAATTCTTCAGCTGCCTTTACATCAGAATTTACAAATACACCACTCGATTTCATATTACATAATAAACAATGATTATTTTAAATTATTTATAGCACCCAGACCTAGTAGTAAATTTAACATCATTGGGTTCAACCTTTTCTTTCAACGTTGCAAACAAACTCTTTACTTCAGCCATGATCACACTGATGCTGAAAGAGATATACGTCTGTGTCCATTGTTCAGTCCCAGTCATTGGAAGTTTCTCCATGTCTGATACAGGCCTTTTTTGAGCTCCTTTTAGTCTTGTTGCTTTTAATGAATCAGATCTCTTAACATCTTTCCTCACATGATTTTTGTCCTTCAATACTGTAGCTATAGTAGAATGGGACGTGCCTGCCTGACGAGCAATCACCATCACTGATTTTCTGTTCTTGGAGTGCCTGATCACATTTAATTTCATTTACAGGTCAATCACTTGACATGACCTCTTACTGGCAATATTAGCAATGAATGTTGTGCAGTTGGGGATCATGATAAGCAAAACAATGAGAGATTAAATCAAACACTAAGGACACTGATGCCACCAGTAGACCAACGATGTAGGAAGCTGCTGCTGGTGTAAGACTGTACCCATTTTTTCAGATGCACTTTTTATAAGTAGAAAAATGCACTCTAAAATAACAATGTGTATAATTCAGCAAATATATAAACCAGTGACATAGTCATCTACTGTCATTATCAAACACTATGTACTCTATATAACTGTAAGTGTTCTACTTTTATATGACTGTCACGACCAGGTTTGTTTACACCCACATGCCCACAAACCCACGAGTAATGCACTGAGCTATGACATTAAGGGGGCTAAGACATCAGTAAGAGATAGGAAATTTTCAGCTTCATTATAATCTTATGGGACTACCATCAATATGTGTGTGGTCATTTACCAAGTGAAAGATCATTAGGCAATGCTTGACTGCACTGCTTTGGTAATATAAGGTGATAGTGATGCACTCACAGAGCAGTTTGCTGAACCCTTGTTTTCTCCCTGATATCGTTTTCTTTTTAAAATTGTTTTTATTGATTGATTTTTAGAGAGAGAGACAATTAGAGAAATACTGATTTGTTGTTCCACATGTTTCTGCATTGGTTGGTTAATTCTTATATGTGCCCTGCCTGGGGATTGAACCTGTGACCTTGGTGTGTCAAGACGATGCTCCAACCAACTGAGCTAACCAGGGCCTGACACTATTTTCACCAAACCTATTCACATTTAAGTAACTAAATTTCCAGTTTTTGTTAGTTATCCATTGCTGCACAACAAACTACCCTAAGATAGATATTTTATTATTTCACAGTTTCTATGGGTCAAGAGTCACCCATGGCTCACCTGGGTCATTTGATTCAGGTTTCTTACAAAACTTTAATCAACACGTCAGTTGGGTCTGTGGTTTTATCTGAATGGTCAAGCAGGGACAATTCACTTCTAAACTCACCCGCATATAGATGCTCTGTATCTTTTAGGTTTCTGTAATCTATGGTTGGCTTTATGGTTTGCAATATATTAGTGTAAGGAAGCAGTTTTAGGAAAAGCACTAAACTTGGAATCAGGTAAGTGGCTTGTATCCTAAGTTTTAGAACTAACTAGTTGAGGAAATTGAACATGAAGATTTACATATTCTCTGTAAGCTTAATTTTTTATATTTGTTAAAAATGGGAAGCAAACACAAAATATGGGAATGGACAGTCTTAAAAGTTCACTGCTAAAACTCTTAATTGTTAATACATTCTTGCACTCAAATCCAGATGTACTATGTTAGCACAGAGTAACAATGCACTGTTTGCTTTCCGTCTTAGTAAGGAACTGTGTGATGGATGCTTTTACAGTGAGTAAATATTGAAAGGACAGTGAAGACACCTCATATGCAAAACATGTCCAATATGCCTTTAATTTAAACATTTAATTAATTTATTATTAGAAAATGTGTCTAATAAAATAATACAATAGCTACTACTGCTGAATTTGTACATATATGTTCATCAGAGAAAATGTTCAAATGGTTAAAGCATTTGAAATACTTTTCAAAATTATAAAATCATAAACACGTATAAAATTTATACTCTGTATTGTTTCTATGTGTAATATGGAGTATATTTGTTCATAAGAGTAAATGTGTCAATCAACTTAAACAACCACATTCAATTCAGCTGATTTACCCAGTGTAAGGCCGGACAGTCCTATAGTCTGTCTGTCTGCCTCTCATCTCTATATCTCTATCTCTATTAATTATCTCTATTTTTATTTACCTATCATCTCTATCTCTACATCTCTACCCATCTTTTCTTTTTCTATCATATCTCTACCTATCTCTAGCCCTCTCTACTCTATCAACTATATCTTTATGTCTTTACATCTTTCTCTGTAGTTATCAGTCCACATATCATCTATCTATACATTCAGGATATGCCATTTATAAAAGTCAAGCGTGAAAAACCTCCCACCTTGAAACTTGAGGAAAACAACACTTCAATTGTTCTTATGGTGTACAGTCTTCTAAAGTAACCCAATGATCCACATATTTGTGCAATTCTCTCCCTGTGACCATGAGATGGACCCCAGTGATTTGCTTCTAATAACTAAAACATTATGAAAGTGGTAGGTTGCCACTTTCAAACTTAGCACCCCATCTCTTGTCTTCTCATACTCTATGCCTTTCTCTCTCATCACTTTTCTTGCCTGTTCTGATGAGGGACACTGCCATGTTTTGAGCTATTCAGTTTAATTTAACTTCAGAGAGTGAAGCCCCAATTCACTTGTGAGAGAATGCAGTCTTGCGGGAGACCAGGAGCCAGACAATTCAGGTAAGCCATGCTTCAAGTCCTAACACACAAAGACAGTGAGATAATGAATGTTTTGAGCAGCTTAGTGTTGTCATTTTTGCTATGCAACAATAGATTACTAATACATTCTTCCTGCTATATTGACTCCTGGTGAACAAAAGGATGTTATTGTTTTGTTTATACTATGCATTTTCTTATTTACCTTACAAATCTACAAATTAAGACTGCATGTTGGCAACAGAGAAAAAGTACGCTGAATATATAGTAGTCACTGCACACAAATTCTGAAATATTAGTGAATTGAAATTGAAATCTGAATTTTCAGTTTGAAGGCATAACTATCTGAAATGTTTCTTGCATTGAAGATGAAACAAAGCAACTTGTGATTCTGAGTTCTGAGAAAAACAGAAACACTATTAGGTTTCTTTTGCATTTATCTCATTCAAATTTTCATGTCAAATGGTAAGAAAAAGATTTCACATTTTGTATTAGCTCTGTATTTGTATCAGCTCTGTAAGAGCTTTGTATTTCCTCAGCTCTTTATAGTTTTTTTTTTAATTTCATGATTTTGCAACTTATTTGTTTTTATTGTCTTTAAAACTGTTGGGGTTTTGAAGGTCTAATAATTGAATAATTCATTAAGATCTGTTTGAAATAATTACCACTTGATTAAAAATAAGGCTGATAAGGTTTATATGCTTCCAATCAAGTGATAAATTTAATATGATCCAGGGATCAGAGTAAGTGGAAGTGGCTGCATTGTGTGTATCTTCATGATGATAAATGTGGGTTATTTAAAGATGCTAAATAGGAAGTTCCTCAGAAGGAAGGGAATTTTCCCAAATAGCTCCCTCTGAAAAGGTCAGCACTGGAACTTAGAATCAGCATCTTTGTTTTGGGGTCCTGAATTACAATTAGCCAAATGTCACAATTTAATTGTAGCCTTAGCTAATTCTGTAAGCTGACAGTTACCTCAGGATGACAATTTGATACGTACAATTGCATCCCGTCAACAGCTGAGAAACACTTCATATCAAGTATTTAGAACTCTGCAAGGAATGGGGACAAACAGAGAAACAATCTTGAAAACTCAAGAGCTGAGCCTCCACCATAAGGGTGTGATAGTGTTAACCCAGGTTTGGGCTTCTCCTCAATAAGGGACTTTATATATAGAGAGAGATGTATATATATAGAGAGAGACACACATATATATATATATATATACACACACACTCACACACATACATACATATATATGAATGACAACTAGCATTAAACAACAGAATTATTTAAAAGATAACTTGAAATATCCAACTTTCAATATATTCTTCATCATACTATGCTTAATTCAAAGGCAGCCAAATCTTTCAGGTTTAAAGTCAAATCATGAACATGAAGTGTATTATGTCAGTTTTCCAAAGTAACAACATGAAAACACTAAGGGAAAAAAGGAAGAAAAAAAATTTAATTGACTTTATTCAGAATGCCATTAGCAATCTTTGAAAATATTTCTTTGTGAAATTTTAATAATATATATTACAGTAAGTTTCAGTCTATGGAGAATTAATACATATATTTTATTTTTTACCCTGATAATAACATTATAAATAATGCAAGAAAGGGCTATTACATTTTATTGTCATTTAAAAATAAAATAAAATATTTCAGAGAAGTTAAAAGATTTATTACAGAGACTGTAATGAGAAAACAGGAGTGCTAATGTTTATGGCCAGCCTAACTCCAGTTGCTTCTTTGGTCATTAAAAAAAATTACTGTGTTGCAAACACACATTGTACGTTTGAATGTTCATGTGCAGGTAAATCTTTGCATCCAATACCTTCTGCCACAGGACTTCCATTCCTTCTTTTTCTGGGGATTTTGCTGTTGTTACTATTTGTGTTCTTTTTGGAGGGGGTAAATGGATATGTCCATATGGATTTGTTTGTTGACTTATTTGAGCAGATGTAATAAATACCTATCTTGGCAATAATATAAGAAACTATAGCCCTTTCCCCTACAAACTACTTTTTTTTTAACTTGAAACCTATGTGAAAACAAGTCTCATTAAGCAAGATATGAATCTTATTACCTCATTTACAAAAATGTATACTTTTGTTTTAACTTCAAAAATTTGTGAGTCCTAAACATCCTAAAGCAACTATTTTGGAGAGATTTATACAACTATGAAATTAGGAAATGTGATCTGAGATTATTTCATTTTTTTCCTTTTTATTAGATGTATTTTTACTAAACTAAGAATACAAATGCCAGATGCCTGGTGAAACCCTTCCCATAACCAGGTTCATGGGCAGTAGACATCATTAAGAAAAAAATTAAGATTTTGTTTATTTATTTTTGGAGAGAGGGGAGTGGAGGGAGAAAGAGGGGGAGTGAAACATCAACGTGTCCTTGCCTTTAGCATACCCCCTTCTGGGGACATGGCCTGCAATCCAGGCATGTGCCCTGACTGGGAATTGAACCAGCAACACTTTGGTTTTCAGGCCTGCGCTCAATCCACTGAGCTACACCAGCCAGAGAGTGATGCTATAAACTAAATATCTGTGTCACCCTCAAATTCATATGTTAAATCCTAATGCCCAGTGTGATGGTATGTGGAGATGGGGCCCTTGGGATGTTATTAGGTTGGGAGGCTAAGAGCCATCACAAATGAGATTAATACCCTTACACAATTAATGCTAGGGAGCTTCCTCACTCCCATTCTGCCACCTGGGAAAACAGCAGAAAAATGGCTGTCCTTGCTCCAGGAAAAGGGAATCTCGACAGACACCAAATCTGTTACACTTTCATCTTGGACTTGGCCTCCTCGGACATAACTGTGAAAAGTAAATTTCTGTTGTTTATAAGCTACCCATCTGTGCAATTCTGTTATAGCAGCCTGAATGGACTAAGGTATATGGCAAGCATAACATCCGTGGTGGTGATGATGTAGTATATTTGCATGTACATGTTTTAGGTGAGAACTAAAGAAAGCTGTGCTGCTCAAGACCATAGGCTGCAAGGCTAAGCTTGTGAGTTATTGAGGATAAGGATTCAAAAAATAGTTATTCACAGCACCATGAAATAACCTATACCATAACCAATTTACTTAAAATTATCCTTTAAAAATTTAAGCTGTCTTTTTCACTGAAACAAAAAGGAATGACTGGTATGCCTTATCTTTCCTGAAAAATGATTTGCTTTCTTCTCATTACTCCTCAAATGGGGGCAAAAAAAAGCAGGAAACAGAATGACCCCCACCCCACCACAGGAGAAAAGGGCTGTCTCTAACAACGGAGGTACCTTTCAAAGTGCTCTGAGAAATGCTAACAATAAATGCCCTAAGAAAGGGGGCATTTTGTGCTTAAATACAGGCCAAATCAGCATTATGCTAGCTCATTAAAGCAAAGAGAAAAGATCTGGCAGATACAAGTATTGACATCCAGTTAAATAAGTCGTTAGGAAGTAGGGTCATATTTTGAAAAATAGTTTTTGCTCCTTCTCCTTTTATTTTAATGCACAAATCAAGGTATGTATTTTACTTGTAAGTCAGTATGAAAGACAGATTTTTCACCTGACTAGAAATTTTATTGAGGGAAAGGACATTTGTGCAGCCATGTCACAATATGCTTGTTATTGGGCTATTATTAAATAATTATATCTTATACTGTCTTGCAAAGCATTACCAGGAACACTGTGATGGGGGTGAAATCTTCTTCATCCATGGAAGAGCTGTCCAGCAATATTAATATTAATTTTTTTAGAAATTGTGTCCCACGATCTGGATTGCAGAAATATCTTTTGCTAAGTAAAAAAGCATTATTAAAGGAATGCAAACATAATAATGAAGCAAAATTAGAGTTCAGTGCCAATAAAGGCCATGTAGGACTATATTTCAAAGGTTAATTAAATTAGGCTTATAAAAAAACACTGTTTCTCTGTTCAGTCCAAGAAAAAAGAGTTATCATCTGAAAGACATGATTTGGAGGAGGAAAGACAGATATAATAGTTAAGAAAAAAATTAAGTGACCTAATGGGTATCTTAAAAAGTTAGAGGTAGAAAGAAGAACCTTGAAGTTGATATTGTCCTTGATTCATAGTCACTAGAGCACAAAAGTCATAGAACTAATGTAGCCTCACAGATACTTAGGATTCTGCCAGGTGGTGTTCAATACTAATTAAAGGTCTTACAATGACAGGGTCACAGTTGTAAAACAGACCTTGGTTTCCAAAGAAGACAAGAAACAGGCATTGCCAGCTGGGTATTCAAGGAACTCTGCAGACATTACCCATCAGGAGAATACAGGAAAGGAGGATAAATCTCTCCTCTCTTGTTTCATTTTGATTCCCAATGACTTCCCATTGTCAGCTTTGGCCAGCAAAAAGGTTGGGAGGATAACAAAATGAGAATCAATAAAAATATGATTCATAAACTCAGAAATCATTTTAAATATAATTTCTTAGGATTAAATAAATGCGGTCAAGGTTTGAAACTGCTAAGTAAAGGTTCTTTAGTCTGGCACTGGTGACCTTCATATGAACTCTGGCCTCCAGTCCCTGCTTGGTCTTTGAAGTTGTCAAAGTAGGTATAAAAATTAAATGAACTGGGGGATTAACTGTCAAACAGAAGAATATGCTTCTCTTTTTTTTGTTCAATAGAAGGTAATATCAACTGGTCCAGCCACTTAAATTATGCTTTTCAGAAGGTTAGAAGACAGGCACCAATTTCTAGATGGGATTTTAGAAATACTAAAGATTTTGTCTGGCAATTGACCAAGACTTAATGCTGGTTATGGATTTATATATAAGTATTATTTTAGTACAAAAATTGAATGATTGAAAATTGTCTTTAAAAGATATGAATATGTGTATAGAAGTAATATTATATGAATCAATCATGATTCATTAGCCCGTTAGCATTTTTGAGTTAATCATATTTGTTAACAAATTGTTTAGATACTGGAAGATGTACAAGGAACCTGAAGAGAATTGGCATTAGACAGCTAAGATGTGACTTCAGTATTTGGTAAAAATGTTCAGAAAATGTCCAGAATACCTGAGCATAAGGAGCCCTTGAAAACAAGAACATATTGAATAAAAAGCTAATCTTGATCTATACAACAACTTTCCTAACATTTCAGTCATTTTTTATCTGTATTAAATACCCTTATTTTGATTCCTTTAGAAGATGGGATAGATAATAAAACCATCAATTACTTGGTTTTAGATTTACCAGTTTTTTTAAATTATTGAAGGAGTTGGAGATTTACGGTGCTTTGTCATGTATCCTGTTGGCCAAAAAGTCCATTTAGTTTTTTCAGTAAAATAAAAGACACATTTTTCATTTTCACCAATAACTTTATTGGTTTCAATATTTTGAGTGTGTTGGCTCTCTCCTGCATGGTGTGATATTGATCATTCTCAATTAATGTCTCAGTTTCATCGCTATCAACTTCAACTGGTTTGCCCCACTATGGAGACTCATCCTGAAAGAAATCTGAAGGACAAAACTTTACAAACAAGTCTTGATATATTTATCAGTCACAGCATCTTCTCCACATACTGCCTATTTTTTGTTTTGCATTTTCAGGTGCACTTTTACCTTTCTTGAAATACTAAACCATAATATGCTAAAAATGTTGCATATTTTCTTCTATCTTTAATATTAAAATGGGTACACAGAAATTCACCAATTTTGATTTTTTAATGCAAGCTGATAGAATGGCTCTCACAATACGATCTAAAAAAGTTTCAAATGAATTTCAAGACAACTAAGTGCTACTAGAGTCATCTTACCGAAAACAAACAAATAAACAAATGAAACACAATTGAACTCTTTTGGCCAACCCAATATACATTTGTTTCTGGAGGGTTCTCTATCATATGATTATGATTCAGTAAAACCTAAAAATGAAGGATTATACTAAAACAGGTTTAAGACTTCTTGTGAACATATCTTTCTCTGATAATACACTTGAAGGAAATTCTAATACCCTTGAATGGTCTAGTTATTTGGAAATTTTGTCTATTGTAAACTTACTTGTTATAACAAAATGGCATCATGTTTCCTTTATATTTAACCAATTGGTTCAAAAACTCTGGCAGCAGGTAGATGAAAGATATGTAATCTTTCTTCCAAATACTAGAACTTAGATAAAATAAAAATACAGTTCCCAATGAATCTTTTTTAATCACTGAAAACTTTTTTTCTATATGTGGTATTGATTTCATTTCTACTGCAATTACTTTCACTGGGCACATTCCAGTTTGTTAATGTAGCTGTTTAAAAATGTGATTCCCAGAATTAAACTAAACAGTAGGAGAGACAGAGTAATAGGAACACAGTTTTGCATTTTTATTCTCCCTCTATGTAAGTGCTCTGTTTCTTTTCATGCAGCCTAATTACATCAAACTACAGACTTGCAACATCACATTATTTACTCGAATGGTAATACATCTGCAAATTCATACATTTCTGTATATTATCAAACTTAGTATAGTCATTATATAATTGGTTTATTTAATAAATATAGGGCACATTATTTTTCCCATTAAATTTCTACTTTGATGATATGGTCCATTATTCCAATCTGCTCATCTCCTTCAGGATTCTATTTACCATCAAAGTTATTAACAAAGTGTCTCACCTTTCTCTTATCCAAAAACTTGGCAAACTCAAAGAGCAGGTTGGTGATTTGGACTCAGACAGAATAAAAATGAAATTAAATCTTTATCTCTTATTACGTGTCCTGAACCTTCAAGAGTTAACTTCTTTTTATTTAAAATATAAACTAGAGTCACCGAATTCTTGTAAAGGTAACATTAATTAAATATGTAAAGTATTTAGAATAAATGATGACAAATGTTTAAATAGCCATTGCTATAATGATCATTATTGTTTCCATCCAAGTCACTAGTGAAATTAAACATAAATTCAAATTATAATATTATAATCAATTAACCCATTCATACAAGGGCCAAGTTGTTTCCCCTAAATTCAGTTTATTAATCACTCATAAATATACATAACACCCGATTACTCTACTTTTATGTCATTTCACATGAAAGTACGCCAACTAAAGTGAAATTTCTTACTGATAAATACACCCAATAACCATTTTTCAAAAGATTTCATTTATTTATCTTTAGAGGGGAAGGGAAGGAGAGAGGGAGAGAAACATCAATCTACGGTTGCCTCTCATATGTCCCCTGCTGGGAACTGGCCTGCAACCCAGGCATGTGCCCTGCCTGGGAATTGAACTGCGATCCTCTGGTTTTCAGGCCCATGCTCAATCCACTGAGCTACACCAGCCAGGGCCCAATAACCATTTTTTAAATTCAAACAACTGCTTAGATACCTTTAATTTTGCCTATGAATCACATTTTTAACTCACCCATTTTTGAAGGATGTTGACAGCTGTGTTTCTGCTGTGCTGACTTAATTCTCAGGCCAGCTATTTGTTTGGCAGATGTGGTGTCCTACTGAGTTAGCTAGTCCAGAAAAGAGCCAGAATTAAATTTTAGGCTCCTCCATCCACGTGTATGGAAGTGATTTCAATGCTTTAGTTATTTAATTTTCAAGATAACATTGACCAATACCTTCCGTTTGTAATCTTAGCCAATTATTGTTTCTCCACTGGCAATTGAAATACTCCTTTGTGACTCATTTCCTATCTTTGTCACAGTACACAGCTCTTTATAAATATTATTTGTTTAAAAATGAATTGAATATTTTGATATATAGATAGATAGATGCACAATTCTCCTATAAAGACGATGTGCAGGTTAATAAATAGAACATCACCAGTTTTTTAATAGATTCTTCCATAACTACATCTGTCTTACTTATCTTATTAGATAAACATTATTTGTAACTTAGTATTATGTGTTTATCCATACGAAACATGTTATTTACTTTTATTACTTAGAAAAAAATTTAATTGAATAATTTATGCCTAGATTTTCTATAGTATTTTTAGTTAATATTTACATATGATAAAATTCATCCTGGTTAGACTTTTTGTTGGAGTTTAGACAAATCACTTCAGTTATGTAACCACCTTGATGATCAAAATGTAGAATCATTATCCCATCTCCAACATAGTCACTCTAGCTCTCTTGGATTTCAGTTCTCTGCAATACAGCCAGCCCATGAAAAACACAATATATTTACTGTCACTATACTTTAAATTTTTGCAAAATGTCACATAAATAGATTCATTCAGGAGTAACCTTGGAGGCTGTATTTTTATTCCCTTAGCATGAAGTATATGGGATTCATCTATGTTCACCACTACAGTTTTTAAATGAATTTTGAAATCAAGTGACTTGTCCAACTTTATTGTTTATTGTCAAAATGGTTTTGTCATTTTAGCCTCTTTACAAATTTATATAATTTTAGAAGTATGCTTTTACTTCAATTAAAAATGTTTCTGGAATTTTGTCTGAGACTGCTTTGAACTAATAGATCTTTTTGGCTGAACTGATATCTTAACAGTATTGAGGTAATCAATTTATGAATTGATCTCGTACTAATTTATCTCTTCACTTATTTGTCTCCTTTGATTTTATTTCAAATACTGTCTTTGCATTTATTTTGCCACTTATGCTTAAGTATTTTAAGTATTTAGTGCAAACAGTAATGGTCCTATTAATCTAATTTCAATTTCTAATTATTACAAATATATAGAAAGAAAATTACGTTTTGTACATTGAACTTGTGTTCTACACTCTTGAATTACTCACTTGGTAGTTCTCATATATTTTTGTAAATATGTTGGGAATTTTTTGTAGACTATTTTGCCACCTACCAATAAACAATTTTTCTCTTTTTTTCTAATCTCTGTATTTTCATTTTTTCTTACCTTATTGTACTTACAAGACTGACAGTATGTTGTTGAAAAGACATGATGAGAGACACAGGCATTTTACCAATTTAAGGGCAAAAATTCAGCCTTTTACTATTACTCAAAATACAAAATGTAGGGCTTTTTTATGTGGATGTTCTTCTTCAGCTCTCTTATATTCTTATTTTACTGAGAGTTTTAATATAAATTTGTCTTAAATTTTTTCAACTGTTTATTGTCATCTGTTGACTTGATCATATTCTTTTCTTGTTTAAACTATTGATGGAGAAAATTACCTGAACTGTTTTACTTTTCTTTATTTTTGTTAAATTTGTTGGGGTAAAAATGGGTAATGAAATTACACAGGTTCCAGGTGTACAAATCTGTAGTGCATCATTTGTGTGTTGTACTGTGTGTTCTCTACCACAGGTCAAGTCTCCTTCCATTGCCATTTATTCCCTTATACCTTTTCCTACTTCACACCATCCCCCCTTTCCCTCTGGTTATCACCACACTGTTGACTATGTCTATGAGAGTTTTATTTTATTATTTTGGTTTTTTTGCTTAGTCCCTTCACCTTAGTTACCCAGACCTCCAACTCCCCTCTCTCTGACCACTGTCAGTTGTTCTTTGTCTATGAGTCTGTTTCTATTTTGTTTGTTAGTTTATTTTGTTCATTAGATTTCACATAGAAACAAAATCATATGGTATTTGTCTTTCTCTGTGTGGCTTATTTCATTTAGCATAGTACTCTCCAGGTACATCCATGCTGTGGCAAAAATTAAGATTTCCTTCTTTATTTATGGTTGAGTAGTATCTATTGTTCTTTTATCCACTCATGTACTGATGATCACTTTGGTTGCATCCAAATCAAATGCTCCATTGAACATAGGAGTGCATATAGTCTCTCAAATTAGTGTTCTGAGTTTCTTCAGATATTTCCCAGAAGTGGAATTACTGGGTCAAAAGGCAGTTTCATTTTTAATTTTTTGAAGAAATTTCATTCTGTTTTTCACAATGGCTATACCAATCTTCCTTCTCACCAAAAGTGAACATGGGTTCCTTTTTATCTACATCCTTGTTAACACATTTTGTTTGTTGATTTATAGATGGCAGTCAAATAAATTTAACAAAAGATGTAAAAATCCTGTATGTGTACTTGGAAAATTATAAGACATTAAAGAAAAAAATCAAAGAAGATACAAATAAGTAGAAACGTATACCATGTTCATGGATAGGATGGATTAATATCATTAAAATGACCATACTACCCAAAGCAACATATAGATTAAACATAATTCCTATCAAAATATCAATGGGATATTTCACAGAACTACAGCAAATATTCCAAAAATCGATATGGAACCACAAAAAACATGAATAGCTGTAGCAATCTTGGAAAGAACAATATTGGAGAAATCACACTACCTGATATGAAACTATATCACAAGGTCATAGTATTCAAAACAACATTGCGCTGCGTAAAAACAGACGTATAGATCCATGGAACAGAACAAAGATCTGGAAATAAACCCACCTCTCTATGGTCAAATAATATTTAACCAAGGAGGTAAGGACAATCAATGGCATAAAGATAGTCTATTGAATAAATAGAGTTGGGAAAATTGAACAGATACACACAAAAAATGACAATAAATTGCCCTTACACCATACACAAAAATAAACTCAGCATGTATTAAAGACTTAAATATTAGATGCAAAACCAGAAAAATTCTAGAAGAAAACATATGCAGTAAAATTTCCAACATGTTCTGTAGCAATATATTTTCTGATATATCTCCATGGGCAAGGGAAACAAAATATATATATGTAAGCAAATGGACACCATCAGACAAAAAAGTTTTTACACAGCAAAGAAAACCATCAACCAAATGAAAAGACAACCCACTGAATGGGAGAACATAGTCACCAATGGTACAGCTGATAAGGAGATAATATCCAAAGTTTATTAAAAGCTAAGAAAACTCAATGCCAAAATCCCCAAATAATATAATTGAAAATAGGGTAAGGACCTTTATCATGACCACTTGTATATTGTTGGGCACTTGGGTTGCTTCCATTTCTTGGTTATTATAAATAATGCTGTAATGAAAATGGATATGAATATGTTCTTTCAAATTAATTTGTGATTTATTTGGATGTATTCCCAAAAGTGGAATCACTGGGCCATAAATTAATTCTACTTTTAATTTTTTGAGCAACATGCGCACTGTTTTTTATAGTGGTTAGACAAATCTGCCTTCCTACCAATAGGGCACTTGGATTCCATTCTCTCCACATCCTCACCAACACTTGTTTGTTGATTTACTGTTGATAGCCATCCTGAAAGGTCTGACATGTTCCCTCATTAAAAGCCAGAAACAGTCTAATAGGTACAGAGAGGAGACTGATAGACTGATAGAGAGGAGTGGATTTGGAAAACTGTGTAAAAAAGGTAAAGGTATTAAGAAGTAAAAAAAAAAAATTGGTAGTTACAGAATAGTCACAGAGAAGTAAAATAAAGCACAAAGAATATAGTCAATGATGTCATGGCAACTCTGTATGGGGCTAGGTGTGTTCTTAAAGTGCCAGGAAGACCACTCTGTACACATACATGATTGTCTAACTACTATGCTGCACATCTGAAACTGATACAGAATAATATTGAATGTGAGCTGTAAATATTAAAAATATTTTAAAATAGGAGTACTATTTCAAAATTTTCACCCTTTTTAGACCATTTTTATTTCCTTCATTCTTTTCCTGAATATTTTTAATAACATTTTATTTACATCTATGATTTCGATCTATTTTCTCTATCTCCTTAGTTAAATCACCTCTCATTTATTTATTTTTCTTTATACTTATTTTCAGGAATTTTGATTTTTTTAATAACATCTAATCATTTTTAGGTATTCGATTTAGCTTGGATTATTGTTTTTTCATTTTTCTGTAGACTTTTCAAAATATTTTAATCCACACTAAATGTTTTATTTTTATTTCTGATTATTTATGATAGTTTTGTATAGACATACTACATTTTTCTTTTTTCATCATTTCATGAATAAAATCCTTCCTTTGTCCCCTTTTGTAAACTTTGGTGTCTTCTCTTGCTTTATATCTGGCATTAACTGTAGTAAAAATATGGAAAGTATATAAACCAACTATTTACTACATTTTCTCTTTTTTAAATTTTGTAATCCAATTATATTTTTAGACTCATCTACAAAGCATGCCATCTCTTTCTTTATATATCTGATTTCCTCCAGAAACAATGTATCTTGCCCTCACAATTCTAATTGTGTTCATTTCAGAAATAGAAAAATTAATTCTAAAATTCACATGAAACGACAAATGACCTCAAGGAGCCGAAGCAATATTAAGCAAGAAGAAGAAAGATGGAAGCATCACACTTCCTAATTTCAAAATATATTGCATAGTGACAGTAATAAAAACAATATGGTACTGACATAAAAACAGACCTACAGACCAAAAGAACAGAGCAGAGAGTCCAGACAAAAAAAATCCACACATCTATTGTCAAGTGATCTTCAACAACATTATCAAGAACATACAACAGAGAAAGATTTTTTTCTATAATGATGTCAGGAAACCAAATGTCCAGACTGAGAAGAACAAATCAGACTCACACCATATAAAAAATAACCTTAAATGGGTTAAAGATATAAGCATAAGACCTGAAACCATAAAACTACTGGAAGAAAGAAAGAGGAAAAACTTTTTGACATTGTTCTGGACATTGATTTTTTTAATTGATATTTAAAGCATGAAAAATACCAGCAACAAAAGCAAATACAAACAAGTGGGATTGCATAAAACTAAATGGCTTCAGAAAAACAAAATGAATAAGCAACAGAGCAAAAATTAAACCTATGGAATGGGAGAAATATTTGCAAAATATGTGTCTAATAATGAGTTAATAGAGGCATAGAAGGGACATATATACTTCAATATTAAATAATATAAAGCCTATATCCAAAATTAAAACACCAGTGAAGGTTTTAATAGACATCTCTCCACAAAAAACATGAAAGTGACCACCAGTTATATGAAAAGTATGTGATGAAGAATGTTAACTAGACTTATTGTGGTGATGATTTTGTAATACACACAAATTATTATGCTGCACATCTGAAAATAAGTCAATTATGTTTAATAAAATTTCTTTCATTTTCTAGTATCATTTGTTTTTTTAAATCTGGATAAAATTAACTGTTCCAAGACAGTGCTCAGTAGTATTTACACTTTGTTTTAGGTTGTTTGAACTACCTTAGTATTTGTAAATGTGTGAATTCACATTCTAATAAGTGGAAAGCTAAAATTTGACATTCCACAAATTTGCTTAATGTTAACGTAACTATGCAACATTTTATATGCAATACATGGGCAAAAATATTACAGTGTTTGGCCTTTATAAATAGCTTACAGATAACCAAAATTGTTCATTGTTTATTTGTCTTAACCTATGAAATATTGCACCAACGGACCCCTTTCCAATAGCTTTTTAATTTTTAAACAGATGATTTCTCTCCTTACTACAATGTGAAAAAATTACCTAATGTTCCCACACTGGAAAAAAACAAAACTAACCCAGGATTATCAAATTCTAAAGTTTCATCAGATGTAACATCAGAAATAGTATATGGGCAACTCCTACTTAAGTTTTTTACTAAGTAGCATTATAAGAATTTACAGTGTTGATCAAAAGAATACAAAGGTTTCACATTAAACATTGTTTCAATGGGTTTCAAAATTCTATGACAGATTTTTTTAGTCCAGTAGTTTCCACTATCAACTTTAAAAACTAACATTGTCACACACAGAAAAACAAATGGTCCACAGCACATTATCCTTACTTTTGATTTTATGATGACTTGTAAATATTAATCAGTCTTTTGCTATTAAATTTAAATGGCCAATTGAAACAAACAGTTCTGAGGCCTTTTGTTTTCACCGCTGATTAAGATTGAGGTGGCAGGTATGGGGGATGATATTTATTTAGCCTTCTTAGCACCTGGGAAGACTGCCTTGTTGTCCACTGCTCTGATGACGCCCACAGCAACTGTGTGTCTCATGTCACAAACAGCAAAATGGCCTAGAAGGTTATGGTCAGAGAAACTCTTAGCACACACAGGCTTGCCAGGAACCATATCAATAATGACAGCATCACCAGATTTCTGAAATTTGGGCCATCTTGCAGGTTTTCTTTTTCAGAATGATAATCAATCTCTTCTTCAGCTCAGTAACTTTACAAGCAATGTGATCTGTGTGATAATCCAGCACAGGTGCAATTCCAGCACCAATTTGGCCTGATGGTTCAGAATAATCGCCTGAGCTGTGAAGCCAGCTGCTTTCATTGGTGAGTCATTTTTTGCTATCACCAGCTATACTGCTACAATGAACATGTTTGACAAACACATCTTGACATAGAAGCTCAGTGTCCCCAGGAAGAACTTCACTCAAAGCCCCATGAACTCTACATAAGTTGCATTGTGGACTAGAGCAAAGATTATCACTATTCTGGGTTTTAGAATACTTGTCTCCACTCAGTCAGTGGGCGCAGTACAAATATTACCAATTTTGTAGACATCCTGGAGAGGCAGATGCAAGTACTTGTTAATTGGACAAACTGGTGGCAGGAGGGAATCCAGAGCTTTAAATGGTGTGGTTTCATTGGCATTGCCACCTTTACAGTGTATTTCCAGCTCTTGAAACAAAGCATGTTAGCACTTGGCTCAACCACGTGGTCACCACTCCAACCAGAAATTGGGACAAACGCTACTGTGTCAGGGTTGTAGCCAGTTTTTTAATGTAGGTGTTGACTTGTTTAACAACTTTCTTAGTCTCTTATTGGCTGCAGGGCAACTTTAGGGAATCCATTTTGTTAACAGCAACAAGTAATTGTTGCACAACCAGCGTGTAAGCCAGAAGGACATCCTCATGGGTCTACCTGTACTTTGAGATACTAACTTCATATTCAGCATCACCATCAACAAAATCAGTACAGCACAATCAGCTTGAGATGTGCCTATAGTCATGTGTTTTTGATAAAGTTTCTGTGCCCTGTGCCATTGCTGAGGGTCACAAATTTGCTGGTCTTAAATCTCCACAGGGAGATATCAATGGTGATGCCATGCTTGCAGTCAGCTTTCAGTTTATCTGAGACCCAGGAGTACTGGAAACAGCTTCTCCCCACCTCAGTAATGTTCTTCTCAAAGTTTTTGATGGTTCTGTTTTGTAGTCCTATCATATTTGTAGATCAAAAGACCAGTAGTGATGACTTGCCTGAATCTACATATCCAATGATAACGAGGTTGATATGACACTTCTTTTCCTATTTTGGCTTAGATTTAGTGGTGATGTCCATGACACCTGGTTTCCATGAATTCTGGTGGCAAACTTATTGTAAAAGTCAATACAAATATTTACAAAGAAATCATAACTGTGGGAGGTGATGGATATGTCAAGTATCTTAATTGTGGTGATTGTTTCACAATGTACATATATCTCAAAACATTAAGTAGTATACCTTAAATACATTTAATTTTTATTTGTAAATTATACCTCAATAAAACTGAGAAAAAACTGCTTCAGTATTTATATGGCAATGCAGTGGGCCAAAAATGCCAACACAATCTTGAATATGAATATATATCATCACAGTATTTCAGTTTAAAAATGCAGTAATGAAGCATTAATACAAAAAAGAATAGAGAAAACCGATTGAAACATGAGCATTTATCTAATTTACAATAAAGATGAAAGGGTTTTCAACACCATAAAAATAGGTTTTTCATGAATGGGTGTTTTCCCAAATAGTGAAGAAAAATAGTGAAGAAACGAGTATTCATCTTCACTCTTTTTACCTTACTTTACACAACATAAAATTTTCATATGTTGTAGGTCTAAACGTAAAAACTAAAACAATTAAAAGTCTATGTAATAAAAATGTAAAATTCTTTTATAATCATCTTAATAAAATTAAAATAGGTAACTATTTCTTAACTAAAACTAACAGATCTATACAATTAAACATTAAAGAAAAAATTTATATTATCTGACATAAAAATTATGAACTTCTTTTTAATAAGATGCCATTAAGACTACCTGAAGACAAAGAGAGTGAAGATATTTGCAAAATATATGTCCTAACCAGTATTTCACAAAAATCAACATACCTGTAAGAAAAAAATAAAATTCATAAGGAAGGACCCATGGACAATAACAACAGGAATGGCAGAGGATTGAATGTGGGAGGTGAGGGTGGGTGGGGCTGGGGAAAGTAATGGGGGGAAGTGGGGAAAACTGTAATTGAACAACAACAAAAATAAAAAAAGAAGATACGTAGCTTGAAGTACCTTTCCCAGAGATCATAGATTATGTCCTGTGTGCTTGAAGTCCTTGTACACAGTCAGCCTCACAAATGTTCTGGTGTTTGGAAAGATTAATCCTGCCATTTCTGGGTTCAGTGTTCTGTATACAAATATCAGGCTAATATTTATAATTTATTCAAGTCTTGTATAAGTCTTTACACAGTTTGTTCTATCACTCACTAAAAAAATGTATATGTTAAAGTAAAAAGCCTGGTGTTTTTGTTTTTTCCTTTTTGCATTTTGAGGCTAGATTATTGAGTGCTGTTTTAGAACAACTATATAATCATAGTTTTTGGAACTTTTCATCACAGGAATTATTGATTTTTAAAAATTTAGTAATTATGTTTGTCTAACATTTTAATGTGTTTTTATTACATAGCTATACCAGCTTTTCAGTTTAAATTTGCCTAGTAGTTTATTTACATCTTTTATGATCGATTTAAGTATATTTTATTGATTATGCTATTACAGTTGTCCCATTTTTTTCTTCTTTATTCTTCTCCACCCTGTACCTCCCTCCCTACAGCATTCCCCCACCTTAGTTTATGTCCATGGATCCTACATATAAGTTCTTTGTCTTCTCCATTTATAGACTATTCTGAACCTCCCTCTCTCTATTTTGTGCCCACCAATTATGCTTCTTATTTCCTCTACCTGTTCCCTCTATTCTCCTCCTCTCTGTTCCCACTGATAACCCTCCATGTGATCTCCATTTCTATGATTCTGTTCCTGTTCTAGTTGTTTGCTAGTTTTTGTTTTGTTTTTATAGGTTCAGTTGTTGATAGTTAAGAGTTTGTTGTCATTTTACTGTTCATAGTTTTGATCTTTTCATTAGATAAGTCTCTTTAACCTTTCATGTAATAAGGGTTTGGCAATGATGCATTCCTTTAGCTTTACCTTGTCTGAGAAACACTTTATCTGCCCTTCCATCATCCTAAATGATAGCTTTGCTGGATAGAGTAATCTTGGATATGTAGGTCCTTGCTTTTCATCACTTTGACTACTTCTTGCCAGTCCATTCTTGCCTGTAAAATTTCTTTTGAGAAATCAGCTCATAGTCTTATGGGAACTCCTTTGTAGGTAACTGTCTCCTTTTCTTTTTTTGCTTTTAATGAATCATTTTGATAATTCATTGTCTAGATATTTTTATAAACAGCATAGTTTTGATTATATTTCTAATCCATGGCCAACATTCTTGCAAGAATTTAATCTATTTCAATTACAAAAATTAATGTTATATATAGACTTATTTTTCACTTTACTTTTTATGTGTTTTCTTCTCCTTTTTAGGTTTTAACTTCCACTTTAATTTATTGTTCATCCTTTCAGTTTTTATTCCTCTACTAGTTTGAAAGTTATACTTTTTGTTTCCATCATATATTATGTAGTTTAGACACAAAAAGCACATAACATACTAATTCTAAATTTAATCAACGTATTTTACCTCATCCCAGGTAATGCAAAGACATTATAACACTTCATCTTCATTCTTCCATATCAAAATTTACTTGCTAGTTTGTGTGCATTTTAATTATTTTTTACATTTAAACTCCATAAACTACTTTTACTGTTTTCTGCAATTAACTTGCATTTACTGTTGCTTATGTATATTTAACACATTTTGTGGGGTTTTTTCTTGATACCTAAATACTTTAGTATCACAACATTTAAAATATTCTTAGGAGACTTTATGATCCTAAAATTGACATCACAGGTGGCATGCAATGTCAAATTTTTGCAGAAAGTGTCATTATATCACTTTTATTTTGAAAGACACCTCACTGGTTACACTGATCCTAGCTGACAGTCACTGCTCTCTCAGCACATTGCCATTGCCACATTGCTGTCTCCTGACCTTCACTGTGACAGCAGAGAAGCAGTCTGTCAGATTGTTACCCCTTTTAAGGTAAAATTTTAGTCTTGCACTTATAAAATATATGTCAGCTCTTCAGAGTTTTTCATTATTACTATGGCATACATTTTATTTTATTTTTCCTGCTTGTAATTTTTTAAATTTTTATTTAGTTATTTTTCAAGTACGGTTTTCTGTTTATTTCTCCCATTCCAGCCCACCCCTCCCCCATGCACCCCACCTCCCTCCCATTTCCAACCCCCTTAGCTATTGTCCCTGTGTCCTTTATACTTGTTCCTCTAAATCTCTCCCATTTTTCCTTAAATTCCCTCCCCTGCTTGTAATTTTTGTATTTGGGTTTCTTCATCTTTTATAATTTCTTTCATTGATGACTCATCAATTTCACAAAGTCTCAGAATTCTGACTTTAAATATTTTCTTTGGTACACTCTCCTATTCCTTCCAAAACTTCAGCCAGTAAAAAAGAACTGATTGAGGTATGTGACCCAAAACGATAGTGGAAGAGCAAGCCTTCTTCATTATTTTATATGTAATATCATTGTTTTTTATTGCATGTTTAAAGAAACTGTTAGAATCTAGTAGCTTGAAGGGAGGGATCACCTGTTATTTACCATTGTGTTTCTTATTGTATTTACCACTAAAAAATGGTATTTGGTAATTTTAAAAATTAATTATTTTTCTAATAGAAATGACAATGGGGACCAGTATAAAAAACACCATTAGCTGTGTCAATGAGTGATAAGATGTTGAAAGAGGGCTTTGAAACAGTGTTCCTCCTCCTAGTTGACTAAGACCTTCTGTCCTGTTGATAATTATTGAGGAAAGTCATCCTCTAGATATATTAAAATACAATAACTGTAAAATACCTGAAGGCTGTGGAGCATTGATGGACAAGTTGAGACCACCACTTGAGATGAAGATATCTGTTCCCAATATACTGTATATCTTAATTATTGTGAATAGTCCAAGTAAATGGAATAATGGAGTCAGGAAAAAGTAAAAGATCCTTTAAGTTGGGAAAAATAATCTGTTTAACTGCAGTGAATTTAGAGACTCTAGTAAGAATGTATTGTGCTTGACATACATTTAAAAAAACTTATCTCTTTTTCTTAGATTAATAAAAGGTAAAAATCTAGAGACAGTCAAGAAACTTGATTCTACCTCTGGTTCTTTCTTTGATTATCTGACATCTAGGAGGCTAATTTAACTCTCCACAACCAGGTTGACTCATCAAAATTAGTTGAGTGGAATGATCTTTGTAGCAGACACCAGAGGGGAATAGTTTGTGTAACATGACAAGGTGAAAAAGTCACAGGAATTAATTGAAACATTTACTAAGTTGATAAAGAATGCACTTGAGATAGTGTCCTGATTTTCCTGATGAACTTTCTTCATTTGCAAAATAAAGATGATGCTTACTAAAAAAAATACACTTGTGATAATTTGCATAGTTAGGTTACTACAGGAGATGCCTGTATTTTTACTCAGTTTCAATGGATATGCACAAACCACAGTAGATGGTAACAGACAACAACTCATAAGTAGTTAGTTTGTCCACGTCAGGTTAGCCAACACAGACACACAACTAGCTTTTATAATACTCTGACCTGCCTAGAATCTTGTGACATGTGAACAGCCTGGACCCAACCTTGCAATGGAAAATTCTCATATAACAAAACGAATTTGTTTCACTTTCTTCAACACACATATACACACACACACATGCATTCACACGCACAGCCAAAATATATAGAAATCATATTTATTTCAATTTGATAGTTAATTAGCTGTAGAAACTCTGTTTTGCATATACCCCTGCAATGTGAGTCTTTAATTGAATAATAATCCAGGGAAGTAAGTCATTTATTGGGTATCTCCATCGAATAAAACCATCATCCTCTTCCAACTGTCAAATCTTGAAATACCAGAAGCTATGCAAGCTTTATAATGTCATGGATTCCTTACTTATAAATAAGGAGTAGGATACCTTTTCCTCATTGATGAGCTGGGGAGTATATGTTAGTGACTGGTGTTCATGATTAACTTCATTTTTTGTTTTATTTTATTTCACTTCATTTTTAATTAAATTACTTTAGTGAAGTAAAAATGACTTGCGTTGCATTCTATGATCTTTATAAGATTATAAAGTATTTGTCTTAAGGGAATTTTTTGATACTCTTTACAAGTAAACTATAAGAGAAAGAATGGAAAGGACAACAAAAATATCTACACATGGGATCCACAATTAAGAATTGGTGGTTCAGATTGACTTCTACATGCTCACATATCCCAATGCTATCTATTCTGACTTTTCCCTTTTCCTCTCTTCCTCCCCCATCTCTTTCACCATTTCTTCTGGCTCATGTTCCCCTCCACTTCCCCTTTCCCCATCTTCTTCTTTTCTTCTCTTTCTCTGTCTCTGTCTCTTGTCTCTTCCTCTCTCTTATTGTTCAGAATTTGATAAAATATGAAGGAAACCTAAGTGAAGCAGAATCCACTGATGATGCAACGTTTCATTTGACTACAAGGTTAACTGGGGAGTAGCATCCAAGTATAGTCAATAGCTTATGGATGTGTTGGGTTAAAAGGTACTGTAAGTTATACATTGTACATCACAACCTGGAATACAAAATATGAAAAAAATTCACTAAAGTCTCCATATTAATGGTATGTGTAATACACTCATGTTCTACTTGATTTTAATCTACTTCATTTTTAAGTTTTTATAATACTCATGTTGCCAGAATTAATTTTATTTATTTTTTGACAATCTACTAATGTGACCTACACTTTAAAAAATCTCTCAAGAGATGTTAATTGTCATAAGCTTTAGTAATAATCATACATCTGTATTTTATCTTATCTAATCAATGTCATTTGTTTATAAAAATCAACCAGAGCTAAAAATAAGACTCAGAATTAATAATTTTGGTTAATTAGCCTCTAGTTAAACTGTTGCATAAAATTAGAAATTAATTAGGTGGAAGTTAAGTAGAAAATGTCCAACATTTTAATTTATTTATTTTAATTTTTATCTATAATTTATGCTTTGAAAATTTTTAAAAATAATTGGAAACATTGCTATTTTTCTCGGATTAGGCTTTTCTACATTTTTAAAAATTGTTGTTCAGTTACAGTTGTCCCACCATTTTCCCCATCTGGGTAAAGTGTTGGTTCCTTTGTTTAAGGTACTTTAAAAGTGGCAAGCTAATCAGGGTCTATTCTTTACCAGTTTTTTTTTTAACTGTTTACTGAGAAAGGTAAGCTCAGGTTTACCAACTCTTAATGATATTCATTCTACTGTTTTTCTTCTAGCATTTGTCTAGAGTGAGCATTCACATTCTATGTAATGCATAGCATTTAGCTTAATTTTAATTATTTTATAATACAATGATCTTTTCCTATTGGTTAAAAAATTGGAAAGTACGTATGTTTTGTAATACGCACTTTCTCAAAGTTATTCAAACTTGTATGGCCCAAAGGCATCAGAAAAATTTTGCTTCATTAGTGTAGAAAAATTAGCCCTAGACTAATAGCTGCTTAGATCTCTCTGAAAATAAGCTTAAAAGCAAGACTTGAAAATATAAACTGTTTCCAGTAATTGGAAAACCCAAAGGAGAGAAGTAGCAGGCAGAGAGGACTTTGAAAAATGATGGCCCACATTTTTTCACTAAATGAAAATAGAATTTTACACTAAAATCTGTACAATAATTTGTATAAATTATACTTCAAAATGTCTGATAAATGAAAAAATATTTTGTCATGATTTGAATTCTTCAGATTATTGAAAATAATGAAGTTACACATTTTTCATGTGTTTACAGCTCATTTGTGTTTTTAAATTTTTTTATGGTTTTAATTATTTGAATCTGTTTCCCTTGTTTCATAAAATGTTCCCAAGTGGGGGAAAATTATAAATTGTTTAACTACTGTAGTAATATGTTAAGTCCAAAGTGAAGAATCAGTCAACAGTGATAGAATCTTATGCACATACTATAGACTGTCAAACTATGCCAGTGGCTATTATTAAAATAGGTGCCTATTTATATATGTTTAATTGATTGGTTTATTAGTACTCCCAATCCATGTGTTTTAAATTTAAAATAGAAATAGCATTATTTGGTGTCTAAGTCAATGCATTTATTGTCTTGTCTCTAAATTATACACATTATGTTCATTAAAAGCCCACAACAGGAATACTCAGAATGTAGTAGCAAACATTTATATAATGTGAAAGGAAGAATGAAGTCTGGTTTTAAGGTCTATGAAATTGTGCACAGGACTATGGAATGTATTTATAGAAGATCCTTATGTGAGTGATTTTTTAAAAAGAGTCTATTAAAGAAATTTGGTGCCTTTTATCCTGAAAACTGCAGAGTCCTCAGAATTCTAATTCATTTGTGTGGGAATGCAACATTTTTGTTTTCGACACTGTGTAATTATTTCAATCAATCCAAATAGAATTACTCAAATATCATTATTGGAATGAATGTTACTTAATGAAAAGAAACTGGGATTTGATTCTAAGTCTTAACTATTAGGGTCAACTATTTTTTATGAAAATTGTTGTATATCTTCTTAATTCCTTAACACTGATGCTTTTTTCCCCTAGCTCGTAGAAAAGACATAGGGATTGTAATTTCATTTAAATATCTACTGTTACAACTGTTTATTAAAAAAACATGTTACCTACGAGTCATGTTTAGCCTAGCTAAAAATCCTCAGAGACGCAGTGCCTTTTTATTAAGAACTGTCAGCTGAGCTATTCCATAACTGTCAAATATGCTCTTATTAAGAAACCTCAGCAACCATGTCCCTTTTGCCACATTCAGCATATTGACATTTCCCTTTAAATGGGGAATGACAAGCCAAGAATAGATGTGGCAATTATCTGAGGGATGTCTTTAGTGGCATCTGGGTATAGTGAACTCCCACTTCTCAGGTTAAAAAATTACTGAATTTCTACCTCATTTTAAATGCCACCCTGTTTTAAGAATCACACTCAATTTTCACCTTGAGATTTCTTTCTTTATCTTTAAATCACTCTCATTTAAAATACATATATATTGTATTTTTTCCACTGCCATTTAGTCCCCTTATACCTCTCTCCACCCCTCCTCCTGCAATCACCATACTTTTGTCCATGTTCATTAGTTCTTTTTCCTTTTTGTTCAATTTCTCCACTACCTACCCTACTCCAGCTTAGCTGGAGTCATCCTACTCTTGATCTATGAGTCTGTCTCTATTTTGCTTGTTAGTTCTGTTTGCTCATTAAATTCCACATGTAAGTGAAATCATATGGTATTTGTCTTTCTCTGACTGGCATATTTCACCTAGCATAATGTTCTCCAGGCCCATCCATACTATTTCAATGGGTAAAACTTCCTTTTTAATGGCTGAATAATATTCCATTGTGCAAATGTCTCACTGTTGTTTTATCCACTTGTCTACTGATGGACACTTGGTATTAGACAGTGGACACAAGCACATACAATTGGCTAAAAGTTGTTTATTCAATAAGTTGTCTTGGGAAAATTCAACAGATACCTGCAGAAAAAAGAAACTAGACCACCTTCTTATACCACATACAAAAATACATTCAAAATGAATTAAAGACTTATATGTTAGACCCAAAACCATAAGTCACTCTTCTTAACTATTGCATAATTTAAACCTACTTAAATACCTGAATGGGGGAAGGGAATTGCACTAACGTGGGTTATCGTGACCAAATATTTACATTTTTGACCACTCTTTTTCTATTATGGTTTTCCATTACCATTTATTCCCCTTTACCCCCTTGTGCCTTCTGTAATCACCAGACTGTTGTCCATGTCCTTGAGTTCTTTTTATTTTTCGTTTGATCCCTTCACTCCCTAAGATTCCCCAACAGCTGTCATCCGGATCTCTGAGTCTGTCTCTATTTTGCCTGCTAGTTCAGTTTGTTTATTAGATTCTGCATATGAGTGAAATCATATGGTATTTGTCTTTCTCTGACTGGTTCATTTCAGGTAGCAAAATGTTCTTCAGCTCCATCCATGGTGCCACAACGGTAAAATTTTCTTCTTTTTTATTTAGTTTTCCCATGGGACATCTGCTCTTTTTCTCTTTAGACCTGGGTTATAGGTCACTGTGGCTCCTGGACCAGCTGCATCAATATCACCTGAGAAGTAGTTGAGAATGCAAATATTTAAACCTAATGCACATCTAACAAATAAGAAAAGCTGGGACTGAGAAATCTGTATTTTAACAATATGAGAACCACTGCTCTAGGCATATAACATTGACGTGTTCTTTTTCTCGTATAAGATACTTCTTTAACATCCCTCAAACTTTAAGATAAAACCTTTTGCTTTCCCAGGCTTTAAAAATACAAGTTATTTAAATATTTAAGCTCCGGGACAGGGGTAAAGATTAGCCTGGTTTTCTTGATTCCAAACTCAGCATTCTCAGGGAACAATTTTAAATGGCAGAATGTGGGACATCTTCCTTTCCTGTTCCTGGGTTATTTAACTATGTTGAATGGAGAGCACTTTACATCATTCTCTAACCTCCCTCACTACAGCCACGTGGGTCGTGCGGGAGAAGGAAGAAATACCAGTTACTAGAATAAAGGGGCATTTGAGCATATAATTACAGAGTGTCTGATCCAATATTCATTACATTCTAAATCTCTACACATCTTAAAAGACTTCTTCACTCTCTACTGAAACCAAAGTGCCTTGTAAATACCTTTTCATAATGCAGTAACATTTCTCTGATATATATTTGGACGTAGTTCCTAATGTTAGCACATGAAGGGCTAAATCAGCAGTCATTTCTAGAGATTACTACACTGTTTGCTGATCTTAATAATATTACATGGGGAGTTGACTTTCTTGTAATTCAGGTCAAAACTACTCCAGGTGACATGGAAAACACTCTCCACCACAGTTAACACTTCATCATTAAGATTCCCAGTGAATGGTATCATTCTGTTTCTGGTAGCCAAATCTTTCAGAAACTTAGGACATCTATTTTTGACCAAGTTGAAGAATATTTGAGAGGTATGTATCATGGATCCATTTCACACCAGTATATTAATTCCATTTAACATCTTAGGTCTGTGATGTTTCCTCATACCAAGGATACAATACAAGGACTTAGGTACTGAATGAAACATTAGAAATGTGGTGATCAGTGGAAATCTTGTGTCATGAATAATGTTAAGATATTTTCGTGATCCACTAATCTATTGGATTACTTCATACAGGCTGATATTTGCTCTCCTTCCAAATTTCTTTACTTACCATAAGACTTGAGATCATTCATATGGCTTCCTATTTCTCTAACATAAATTCCTGTCCTACTTTCTTCATCAATATTACTTTAAGAATATCCCAGGAGATTCTTGCCAGGAAAATAGAGATGAAAACTTTTTAATTTTTTTAAATTTTAGGACCTTCTTAAGATACACACCACTTTTTAAAAAAAATACCAAACTACAGTTTATGACAAAGGCACTTTTAATCCATTTTATATAAATTATCACCTTTCCCTGGCCAATGTGGCTCAATTGGCTGAGTATCATCCCAGGAACTGAGAGTTCATAGGTTCAATTCCCAGTCAGGGTACACATGGTTGGGTTGTCGGTTTGGTCCTGGTTAGGGTGTGTGCAAGAGGCACCAGATCAGTGTTTCTCTCCTGCCACCTTCGTCTTTCTCTGAAATCAATAAGCATGTTCTTGGGTGAGAATAAAGAAATCCTTGCCTTAGTCTATCCACAAATACTGAATTATCAGAGCCTGATCATTTCCCACTTCTAACTAAGTCCGTGCACTGAAAGAACCACCTTAACCTGACATTAAAATCTCAGTAGATATCCTGATTTTGCCCTCTTTTTTGATAAATAACGATGACCCTATTAAGTTGGCAGTCTTCTAAAAATTGTCTTATCAACAGTTATTTTGGTGAAGTTTGGGAAAGCCAGCACGTGACAATCTATGTAATGTGTCAGTATTGTACATTTGTGTACACTACAATCAGACGTATGGAATGAATACAATGCTTACAGGTAGTTTTGTCCTCAATATGAGAAAACATCTGCTGACTAACGTGGCTTTACTCAGATCTATATGAGGTTATGAAATACACGTGTCACTCCCACGGCTCCCAATCTGAACCCTGACTAGGAATCCAGAAATTACCTCCCGCCCTCCTGGCCTCAGCCCTCAAATCAGCTAACTTACAACTATCATCTTAGGGTGGACAGAAATGTGGGTTCATTCCCCCCAAAATAATAGTATATATGGAGCTTCTATTCTTCCTAATCTAACACCACTGCCAAGATCCCATTACCCAAAGTCCTTTGCCTCTCCCCAGAGACAGGTGTAACCTAACTGTGAGTGAGGAATGAGAAAGGGAGTATTTATATTATAAAGCATAGGATTTTAGTTTATCATGGAAGTCTACTTCTCCACCCTATACCTCTGAAAAACTCCTCTCCTCATGTGCTCCCTCTCTGTGTAAATCTGGGAATCTGGCTGGATTCTCTCGCCTGCTCAGCCCCCTACATCTAAAGTCCCTTGGCAGTAGCAGCGCTCCTTCTTAAGCAGCTGTTACCCACCCCCACTCTGCCTCATCCTTGTCTCTGGATCCCTCGTAAGCCCAGAGCTGTATGCTTTCCTTTATTCCTGCTGCCCTCGATTCAACTCTACACTGCAGCGCAGGGAGTTTGTTAAAATCACAATCATATTCTCTCCCTCTCCCACCTAAACTGCTCAGCTGCCCACAGTACCTCAGCCCAGAGTCCAGCCAATACTGTCTTTTCTCTTCCTCCTACCCCCAAACTCATCCCTGCCTGGACACCTTCTCTCAAATTGTCATAGAGACAGCTCCACTTTCTTCATTAGTCGTGACTTGGAAGGGCCCTACAAATATGGTTCAGTAAATCTAATGGGACTGCCAGTAATTATGGTAGGCAGAAAAAATAGTCTCCCTCCCCAAAATGTCCAGATTTTAATTCTGAAACCATTAATATGTTACTTTACATGGCAAAGAGAAATTGGCTGCAGATAGAATTAAGATGTGCTAAACAACTGACCTTAATTCAGAGATTATCCTGGAAGACCTGTGGGGGTCAATGTAATTACAACGGTCCATGACAGTGATAGAGAGAAGCAAAAGAGGTCAAAGTGATATATATGGTGTGTGAGAAGGACTTCGCCTGGCTATGGAAGCTTTGAAGAAGAAGGAAGAGAGAAGAAAAGGAATGTGGGCAGCCTTTAGACAGTGCCCTTTCTTCTTAGAATAGAGAGGAAATTAAACTCTCTAGAACCTACAAAAAAAAAAAACACAGTCCTACTACCACTTTGATTTTAGCCACTGAAACCTGAGATGGACTTTTAATATATAGCACTCTATCATAATAAATTTGTGGGTTTTTTTGTTGCCATAAAGGCCATGATAATCTGCACTGGCTGGTGTTGTTCTGTGGATGGAGCACTGGCCTGAGAAGCAAAGGGTCGTTGGTTTGATTCCCAATCAGGACACATGCCTGGGTTGCAGGCCAGGTTCCCCAGTAAGGGGTGCAGGAGAGGCAACCACACATTGATGTTTCTCTCCCTCCCTTCCTTCCCCTCTCTCTCAAAATAAATAAATAAAATATTTTTAAAGGCTATGATAAGATGTCAGATCACCAGTAAAAGCTAACCCTAGTTTAATTGCAAGTAACAATTTTCTTGGGGAGGAAGAGATAAAGTAAGAGGGATACTGGTAAATTCAGTGGGAAGAGGAACAAAAGGCTTTCCCCTGTACCTGCTCCAGTCTGATTAGGTGCACCACTTTTATTTACACACTTTCGTGTACCTCTGTTACTTCACTTATTGCATTATAATATAAATTGAGATATATCTGATCATCAATGAGACAGAGGAATTTCAGGACCACACTATCTTTCCATTTTTTTAAATCTTTGCATTTTTATAATTTATTCAACATTAAATGAGTACCACCTATGACCTACTACTTTAAAAACGACATTGAAATGTAATTAACAGCCCCCAAGATGTCTTCTTGCTGGTACCACTCTGAGAAGGCTAGGTTATGCTGCAGCTACAGACGACTTCAAACTCTCAGTGGTTTGCAATAGCAAATGTTTATTTCTTTCCTACATTTTATGAGCAATATGGGACAGTTGTGGATCTACTCCACACATTCTCCCATCCAAAGTCCAGGGTGATAAAGGAGCCTCCTTCCCTCCCTCCAGGCCAAAGGAATAGAAAGTATTTTTACTTATGTGCTACCTCCAAAAGCTTTTCCCTGCAAGACACACGCTTTGCTTTTTGTGCACATTCATTGTTCAGAGCAAATCTAATGGTCACACCTTGAGCCAGGGTAGCAATGTATTGCACTTGTCTTCTAAGAATATGAAGCTAATATGTGGGGAATAAAAAGGAAAAAAAAGATAATGAATACCACACATATAATCCCTCACACTACTTACCCCTACTCTAATATCTTTAAGGAACAATTCATTTCCAGCCTTCTCCATAAGCAATGGAAAGAATTCAAACTGATCATCATGTCAACACTTGACTGTCTATAGTCTACCCTAAATGTGGTTTTGTCATTTTAAATGAATAAGGCTAAATGACCGTCATATTTTGTCATTTCAACAACACTTAAATAATTCTGGACATGATATGAGTGCTCAATAAATGTTCATGTAATGTTAATGAATATTTTATATTTTTCTGAAAAAGACAAAGTGTTATAATATAAATCTGTTAAATTTTCTATGTACTTGACCTGGACATAAGGCCACTGTGTTGTATTAGATAGAAGAAACTGTGGACAACATATGTATGTTTCATGAACGTCTTCTAAAAGAGCTGCAAGACCACAGACAGGCTAAAAAAGACCATAAAAAACAAAGCAATGTCTTAATTAGTATCGCTCAATTTGTTGGGGCATTGTCTCATAATTGAAGGTTATTGGTTTGATTCCCAGTCAGGGCAGGTACCTAGGTTGTAGGTTTGGTCCCAGTCCAGGCGCCTGGGTGTGGGTGCATACAGGAGGCAAGCAAGTGATGCATTCCTCTCTCATCTCATTCATCATTCCATCAAGTGATGCAGTGTTTCTCTCTCTTCCTCTCTGTCCAATCAGCAATGAAAAAAATTTCCTGGGGTAAGGGAAACAAACAAAGTAACTACAGGAAGGCAAACATTCTGAATTAGAGATTATCTATAATATGATATAATAATAATAATAGCTTTATAAAAACTTACATATATTTAGAGAGAAACAGCTTTTAAATATGTTTTGTCAACTAAAAATGGTAATAAAATAGAACATCCTCTCTCAAAGCACACATTACACAAACATATGGTATAAAATATTAATAAAGCAGTTCTTTATATATACATGGTATGGAACATAATATGGTATTCTGAAAAACTTATTAATATATATTTTTAAAAGTTATAATATAAGCGGTTTTCAAGAATTATAATTCAATAGAATTTCCTGGATACTAAAGTTCTGCTGAATACAATTTTGATTTCTCTAGTTTAAAAAGAAATTTTAAATCTTGCAGGACATTGGAGATGTTTTGTTTATTTGTAGCCCATTAAATTTTTTAAGGTACTTTCACATACATTATCATTTGATCCTCACAAAAACCTCATAAAGGCAAAGTATTATTATGCCCTATTAGCATAGCTCATAGCATATAATAGGCGATTATTAATAAATATTTTTTGTTAGAATTAATGGATTCTGGTGTTGGTTTAAGGAAGGTGAACTTAAAAGAATTATCATCTGCCTCAAGGAGGCCAACTGTGAAGCCAGGACTTTTAGTTTTCTGGGCAAATTTCTTTTCTCACTGTAAATATGACTTTCTTTATGAATGTGAGCTTACTTGGCTCATATGGTACTTAAAAATAAAAAAGGAGTGGGGCTGAGGGGGTTAAAGGGGCCAGATATGTGGTGGTGGAAGATGGGGCAGACTTTGGGTGGTGGGCACACGATGCAATATCATAGAAATGTATACTTGAAACCTATATGATCCTATAAACCAATGTCACTCTAATAAATTTAATAAATTAAATTAAATATAAGTTGGTCTTAGACCTAAATGACTCATTTTTAAATAAAAGTAAATTTTTAGTAAAATACTTAAATGTAATATTGATAAATGTATTCACATATACATTTAAAACATTGTAACTAGCAATGCAAGCAAAGCTGTAGGAGCATAGCTTCCGGCTTCCATTTTGTGTAACTTTTTAAAAAAGATTTTATTTATTTATCTCTAGAGGGGAAGGGAAGGAGAGAGGAAGAGAAATATCAATGTATGGTTGCCTCTCATGCATCCCCTGCTGGGAACCAGCCTGCACCCCAGGCATGTGCCCTGACTGGGAATTGAACCATGGTTGTTTGGTTCCCAGGCCCGCACTCAATCCACTGAGCTACACCAGCCAGGGTGGGCTCCCACTTTTTGTCATGGACTGGTTGGCAATGCAATAATGTGCAAGGACCTGTTCTCTGAAAACAGTTTTTAAATGTATAAAATAAAATATATAGAACTACAAACAATACCCACTTTATTTAAGAATAGTTCTATTCATGTTGAAAACCACCACATGGGTAGTTAAATAATTATATTGGATATCATAATTATTGATAATCATCATGAACTTTTAATATTACATGCCCAATTAGGAGCAGAAGGAAGCTGGCATAATAACCATGTATTTGTTCAAAAAAAGTAAAAATGTAAAGTTCACTCCAAAAAATATCAAAAACAACACACAGGCAAAATTTAACACTACAGTATTAAAGGTCATGATAATGCAAGAATTATGAATTGTACTGCGCACTCTCCTGGGTGAACCTGAGTTAATTAATATATTTTTCATACCTTCCAAAGGGGGAGGATAATATATATCTAATACCATTTCATGGATTGTCATGAAGGTAAAACACACTAATATATGAAAAGAAACTGAAATTTACATAACACTTAAACTACAATGTAGCATTTTACTAGATAAGCAATAAAGTATGGAATAAAAAAATACATAAGACCAGAACACTTGAAGTTCTGTAATAGTATATGAATAGTAGAGTGGTTAAATAAAATAATTGAAGAAAATCATGAAACATCCAGTTTATGTTTCATTTTCAAGTTTATGGTACAATAACTACAGTAGCTGCAGATGGTAGTTTACGTAATTACTCTGGTCTGCGATGGTAAAAGGATGCTGACAATTGGGAAATGCTTAGAGTGAAGGAGGGAAGAAAAGAAGGAAGGGAGGGAGGAAGGATAAAATTAAGGAAAGAGAGAAGAAAAGAAAAACATTTTAAAAATCTTAAGAATCCTCCAAAAATTTATAGAATAAATTCATTCAGTAAAATAGAATAGAATATTAATATAAAGAATTCCATCATGTTTCTACATACTAATAAAGAATAATCAGAAAAAATAAAGAAAACAATTCCATTTACCTTTGCATCAAAATGAATAAAATAGCTAGGTATAAATTAAACCAGAGATGAAAAACTACTCTAAAACTGTAAGATATTAAAAAAAAAAGAAGAGAATGCAAACAAATGGAAGGAGATACTGCACCTGTAGACTGGAAGGGTTACTATCATTGTAATGGCTGTGCCACCCCCCAAAATATACATATTCAATGCAGTTTCTATCAAAATACCAATGGCACTTTTCTCATAATGGATTCACAAAAGGCGATGAAAACACACAGCAATCTTGAGAAAGAACAGATTTGAAGTTATGCTCCCTGATTTTAAGCTATACTACAAGGCAATGGTAATCAAAAGATTATAACACTTCTACAAAAACAGATATATACAACAATGAAACAGAATAGACAGCTCAGAAGTATATTCCCACTTATGTATTTAATTGATCTATGATAAAGTAAGGAAGATTATACAATGTCTCTCCAACAAGCGGTGTTAGGAAAATTGGGCAGATACATATGCAAAACAATGAAAGTGGACCACTGTATTATATCATATGCAAAAGTAAGATCAAAATGGATGAAAAAGTTAAACATAAGACCTGAAGCCATAAAACCCCTAGAAGAAAATAGGCAGTAAGCTACTTAATGGTTTCTAAGATATCAATCTTAGAAATATTTTTTGTATATGTCTCCTTGAGCAAGGGAAACAAAAGCAAAAATAAACAAGTGGGACTTCACCAAACTAAGCAGCTTCTGCTCAGTAAAGGAAACCATTAAGAAAAGTACAAGAAAACTTATCAGAGTATTTTCACAAATGATATATCAAACAAGGCATTGGTATTCAAAATAAATAAGGAACAGATACAGATAATTCTAGTGTTACTTGAATGTTTTAGCGCATTTAAAAAGATATCAAAACATCGAATCTATGTTTAATTGCCATAATGACTCTGAAACCAAATAAACACGTGTTCTCTGTCTCTCTCCCTCTCTCTGTCTGTCTGTCTCTCTCGGGCTGTCTGTCTGTATCTCTCTCTCTCACACATACACACACGCACGCACACACACGCACACACACTCTACCTAAAGAATCCTATCTTGAATCTCTTATTCACTGCCTCCCATAGATAGTCATGGCTATCCCAGTGTATGATTTTTTGGATATTATTGTGCTATTGAACATGGATATTTATTTGTCCAACATAATGAGATGATACAAAGTACTTCAAAAATGTTTTTCAAAATTAATATCTTATACATATTTTAGGGCCATATGACCAAATTATTTATTTTAGTCTGCCTAATCTCACAATATGGCTGCACTACAAATTAAGCATATATACTTATATTTACATTTTCTTCAATTTTTTTTTGCTACTGGATATTAAGTAAAACCTAACATGAATACACCACACAAACACACACACAAACACATTGACTCATCCTTTATTTACATGAATACTCCAATAATAAAGAATTGTAATAAACATCTTATTCTATTGATTATTTATTTATATTTTTTCTGAGAATCACTTGTTTATGTTCATGTATATCATAGAATCATCAACTGACATTAGAAAATCTAGCACATGAAAATAGCTACATTTATCAAGGATACATAAGTAAAACAGCTTTGGAAAGGGTTCTTTTTTTAAAAATATTTTATTTATTTATTTTTAGAGAGGGGGAAGGGAAGGAGAAAGAGTGAGAGAGAAACATCAGTGTGTGGTTGCCTCTCATGTATCCCCTACTAGGGAACTGGCCTGCAGCCCAGGCATGTGCCCTGACTGGGAATCAAACTGTCAACCCTTTGCTTCACAGGCCTGTGCTCAATCCACTGAGCTACACCAGCCAGGGCTAGAAAGGCTTCTCACATTAGCAGATTGACTGATTATCAGCCAGCTAACCCTACCACATTTGCCTGTAGAAGAATTTATAGAAATAGTAAAATTCAGGTGACTATCTGACTTCCTTCTATTTTCCCTCATCCTCATTAAGTTGGTTTCGTTTGAACCATTATTGCTACTTAATGAAACTAAACAGAAAAAGCAGATTAAGTTAAATGGCCAGGTACTTGGGTCAACTCTCTACAACAGACTATCTTACCTTTCCTTTTGTTTTGCTTGGGTTTTGTGTTTGGTCCTGTAGAAAACCTGGACAATTTTGGTGTGATATTGAGGAGAAGATATCCCCCAAAACTTTGACAATAAGAACAAAAATAATGACCAAAGGGCAGAGAACTCTATGAAATAAACTCTTTTCCTCATGTTTGGTTTTCCTAATTTTCTGGTTAAAAAGGAGGAGACAGTTATTACCATGAGCCACACAAAACTGCCTCAAAAGTAAAAACAGAACAATCTACTATGTAAAAAAGGTGTTTGTTAACATTGTTTGCATGGTCTACTGAACAAATGCATCACTTTGACTACCTATACCCATCTGAAAAGAGAAACAAAGCAGCTTACAGAATAAAGTTATATCCACACTTCACTTTACAAAGGGACTCAATGGCAAACGAGGTATCATAATAGCACAGGAGAGTGTGTCAGATCTAACCAGCCCCTACTCTCCCTGTGGAAATCTTTCCAGAATATCCCAGTGAAACACCTTCCCAATGCTGACATTCACCCTTATTCCTATTTTCATTGTTTCTGATTCATATTCATTATACACCCTCCTCCTATGTGTATTCTACCCTGTGAGTCCTTTATGTCAGCAGTTGGGTTAGATGCCTATTATCTGCTGCCATAATCTCCAGGTATCAGACTGAAATGCCCTTCCATTATTTTTGGTTGTGTCCCTCACAGCCGCGTTAAAACAGCAAAGTTTTGTTCATGGACCTCTGTAGCCTGTTCACATGCCTGCAAAGTATGAGACCTCTACATCAGCAGCCTACTCTGCCTACTGATAGTTTCACCCAGTTTAAGAATCTACAATGTCCCAGCTTGAGTAAAATCAAGATATCTTGAAGGTTTTTAGAGTTTAAATATGTATTCAGTTTAATTGCAGTTACTGATTTATTGATCATATAAATGTCATTACTTACTCATGTAATTCATTAAATGATGAAACTGTATGCTCTTTGCAATGATTTTCTCTCAATTTTGTTAAGATTTGATAAGCAACCGTGATATAAAGTAATTTACTGCTTATATAGTTCTGTCTCTTCGGAAATATTCTCTATTTAAAAAACATGGATTTACTATAGGCAGTATGATAGTAGATTTTTAAATAAATGTAACCCAGTATCTTGGACAGCACTGTCACTGATGAAAAATGGCTTGTGCTGTCATAAATAAAGAGAAGGCAGTTCTATTGAGAAAGTCACTGCTTTGGTTTTCTGCTATGGTTTTTGACTGATGTTGGCATAAACTGGACCTTTTCTAACTTTACTTTTTAAGGACATGAACAAAGACAGTTTATTTTTTAGCAACTATCATATATTCACTTTGTTTAATGTTTTTACTTATATTTTAATCTCATATGTTTTCTTCTCTGCTGAGATTATACTATAGATATTCTACATCAATAACAAGTGTTCGGTAAACCTTTCAGTCATTTTTAGTGATTCTGAATTTATCTTCCACCTTTGGCCTGAAATCATCTCACTCTTTCTGGAATCATTTCACTGTTATCTGGGATTTATGACTTTCTCTCCTAGATAATTTCTTTCTATCAATTCCTTCTAACTGACAGTTTGCCCAGAAAATATGACTGACTCTTAGTTTCAGGGTCACTCATAAGTGATACATTTTAAATAAATCTCCAGTCACAGTGTCATCCCTCATATCCTGGGAAAATGCCTTGATTTACCCCATCAGCAGGTGTAATGGTAGGTGTTCATCCCAGCTTAGGTGAATTCCTCTGGGCCCTTTTTCTCTAGGTTAAGGCATTGATCACAGAGGCATATGAAATACAGTTAAAAATGGTGAGGATGAAGAGACTATTTCTGATCCTGGCTGGTGTGGCTCATTTGGTTGAAGCATCATCCCATAAACCAAAATGTTTGGTTTCAATTCCCAGTCATGGTATGCCTAAGATGTCGGTTTGTTCCCTGATCAGGGCGTGAGCAAGAGGCAACCAATCTGTTTCTCTCTCACATTGATATTTCTTTCCCTCTCTTTCTCTACTTTTCTTTCCCTCTTTCTAAAATCAGTAAGAATGCCTTTGGGTGAGGAAGAAAAAAGAATATTCTTGAAGAGATGCTGGAAGTTAAGAAACAATGAAGTTTATATGAGGCAAGATGTTAAGTCAAGATTTGTCCAGCCAGGTTCAGTAATTGGCCTAACAGCATAATTTAATTAGTAAGAACTAATTACTCCTCCAGAGTCAACTTGCCTGGGATCAAATAATAACTGAGGCCAACCACACACCTTCAAATAAATTATTTAAATTTCTAATATCTAGTAATACTTTAATTATAATACAAATGATAATAACAACCCGTGACATTTTTGTGAAGATCGTATGATTTAATATACAATGCACTTAGAACAATGCCTAGCTTGTAATGAATACTATACAAGTTTAGATTCTATCCAAAAGTGCACAGGTCACTTTGTAGTTTTAAATTTGACTGCATAGCACCCTGTAAGTCTTGAGATATTTACTTCTTAGAACACTGTTTCTCAAGACAGACTATCTACAATAGAACCTCTTGTGGGAAATGTTGCAAAATCTAGAACTGCCCTCACTAGATGGCTGTTTTAGCAAATACTCAGGTGATTTTGATGCACACAAATACTTTGAGAAACAAAAAATAAGACAGGGTGAAAGTGGTCTCTGACAGTAGCAAGATACATAATGCTTATGGTATTTATGTGAAAATATTAGTAATAAAACCTATTGCAGTTAACAGAAATGACAAGGCTTATATCTGTAGTAATTTTACACAGGGTTCTTTCTCTCTGCTACTGACATATTTTATTTTTATTCTGTTTTTAGTTGTCCTTTGTCCTCCTGCCCAGCTCAACCCCACTCACACTGTCAATCCCCACACCTTGTCCATGACCATGGGTCATTCGAACATGTTCTTTGACTAGTCAGTCCCTTCTCCTTCTTTCCACCATTATTCCCTTCCCACCTCCCTTCTAGCTGCTGTCAGTCTGTTCCATGTTTCTGTGCCTGTGATTCTATTTTGTTCATTAGTTTGTTTTGTTCATTAGATTCCTCTTTTAAGTGAGATCATGTATTTGTCTTTCATTGACTGGCTTATTTTGCTTAGCATAATATTCTCCAGTTCCATCCATGCTGTAATGAAAAGTAGGAGTTCATTCTTTCTTTCTGCTGCATAGTATCCCATCATGTAAATATAGCACAGTTTTTTTGTTTGTTTGTTTGTTTTTGATCCATTCATCTACTGATGGGCACTAGGGCTGTTTCTAGCACAATAGTGCTGCTGTGATCTTAAACATAAGGATGTATAAGATCTTTTGAGTTGGAAATTTGGAATTCTTAGTGTATATCTCCCACAGTGGAATCACTGAGTCAAAAGGCAGTCCCATTTTTTTTTCAGGAAATTCCACACTGTTTTGCACAGTAGCTGCACCAGTCTGCATTCCCACCAACAGTGCACAAGGGTTTCCTTTTCTCCATGTCCCCGCTTCCTTGCCACTACTTGTTTGTTGATTTATTGATAACTATTCTGACAGGTGTAAGGTGATATTTCATTGTGGTTTTAATTTGCATCCTTCTGATGGTTAGAGATGTTGAGAATCTTTCCATATGTCTGTGAATCACCTGTATGTCCTCCTTAAAGAAGTGTCTATTCAGGTCTTTGCCCATTTTTTCATTTGATTGTCTGTTTTCCTGGTATTGAGTTGTATGAGTTCTTTATATATTTTTTTAGATTAAACCCCTGTCCCATTTATCATTGGCAAATATGCTCTTCCTTATGATTGGTTACCTTTTCATTTTGATGATTGTTTCTTTAGCCATGAAGAAGCTTTTTAATTTGCTCTAGTCTCATTTGTTTATTTTTTCCTTTATTCCCCTTGACCTAGGAGAAATATCAGGAAAAATATTGCTACATGGGATATCTGAAGTTTTCCTACCTATGTTTTCCTCCAAGACTTTTATGGCATCATGACTTATATTTAAGTCCCTTATCCATTTTAAGTTTACTCTGGTATATGGTATAAGTTCGTGGTCCAGTTTCATTATTTTCATGTACCAGTCTAGTTCCCCCAACACCATTTATTGTAGAGACTATATTTACTCCATTGTATGCTCATGTCCCCTTTGTCAAATGTTAATTGGCCATAAAGACCAGGGTTTATTTCTCTATGTTCCATTTAATTGATCTATGTTTCTGTTCTTATACCAATACCAGGCTGTTTTGATTACAGTAGTCTTGTGGTATGGTTTTATCAAGTATTGTGATACCTCCAACTTTATTCTTTTTTCTCAAGTTTGCTGAGGCTATTTGGGGTCTTTTTTTGTTCCACAAAAATTTTTGGAGTATTTGTTCTAGATCAGTGATATATGCCATTGGTATTTTAATAAGGATTACATTGAATCAATCTATAGATTGCCTTGGGTAGTATGGACAATTTAATAATACTAATTTTTCCAATCCATGAATACAGAATATATTTTCATTTATTTCTATCTTCCTCAATTTCTTTCTTCAATGTTCTATAGATTTCTGAGTGCAGTTCTTTTACTTCCTTGGTGAAATTTATTCCTAGGTATGTTACTTTTTGTTGTTGTTGTTATTGATATATTAAATGAGATTTTTTTTCTTAGTTTCTCTTTCTGATAGTTCATTTCTGATGTACAAAAATGTTATTAATTTCTGAATCTTTGCCATATTCACTTATTGAGTCAAGTCGCTTTTAGTGGAGACTGTAGGGTTTTCCATGGACACTATCATGTCATCTGCAAATAATGACAGTATCACTTCCTCCTTTCCAATTTGGATTCTTCTTATATTTTTTCTTGTCTGCTATCTGTGGCTGGAACTTTCAGTGCTATGGTGAATAAGAGTGGTAAAAACAGACACCCTCATCTTGTTCCTGATATTAATGGAAAACCTTTTGTTTTTGCCCTTGAATATGACGTTGGCAGTAGGTTTCTCATATATGGCTTTTATTATGTGGAGGCATCCCCCATCCGTTCCCACTTTGCTGAATGTTTTCATCATAAATGGGTACTAGATTTTATCAAAATCTTTTTCAGTATCTATTGATATGATCGTGTATTTTTCCTTCATTTTGTTTATGTTGTGTATCCCATTTATTGATTTGCAAATATTGTACCATCCATGAAACCCTGGGATAAATTGCACATATATGACTTTTTAAAATATATGTGTACTAAAAGCAATAAAATATGTACTATAAAAAGATAAAAAAAATAAAATAAAATAAAATAAAATAAAATAAAATAAAATATATTGCTAGATCTGGGTAGTCAATATTTTGATCAGGAATTTAACATCTGAAAAAGGATCAGTCAGCCTTTGAATCTTAAAAATGCACAACTCATGGACATGCAAAAAAGAGCTAGAACTCTGATTTCTCACTGATAAGCTGCAGAACTCTGTTCAAAATCAAAGTCAGGGAATATAAAACTTTTTTGAAGAAGAGATTAATTTCATTTCCTTGAAGGTAGAAGAAAGAAGTTAGGGCATGACATGGGGAAGGAGATGCAACTACCCTTTGGGAATGAAAGAAAGGAAACAAATTCACTGTAATAGTGAGTTTATATAAATTATGATACAGGCACTGTATGATTCTAAATATATGACATTCTAGAAAAAGCACAACTATGAAAAATAAATAAAAAAAGATCAGTGAACACCAGGGAAAATATAAAGTGTTTATGTTATGTATGTATGTATTTATATACGATTCAAAGAGAGAAAAAAATTATGTATGTGACTAAACTTAAGGTAGTTCTTGAGCTTTTGTTGGCCTTTTAATTACAGTATTCGGAATAAAATTTTATTGCTTAAACATAAACTACCTATAATTTTATTAAAATGTAAATGCATTAAGGTAGGGGCCATGGCTCATAATTTTTTATTACCTTATAATTATTTCACTGTTATATGTACTAATTCATTTCCTTACCTTCTGCTACCAAAATCATGCATCTTTACCTCACTTATCAATTAAAGCCCTACTTCCTGATGTAATTTTAAATGCTTCTGCTCACTTTTTCAAGCTAACCTCATATGGCATCCTATATGGAAAAAAGCATAGCAGAGTTGTACATATCTGGAGGCAGATTTTTTTGTAAAACAGATATTATGGCTTTTGTGTGTATGTGTACCAGGACTTATCTTTATCCTTGCTCAGATTTCTAGAACATGTTGTGCTTATATAATTTTTTGTTCTAAAGGTAAATGTAGATTATCTTTAATAGATACTATAAGCATACACTTTATATGTGAGTTCTCTGCCATCAGAACTTACATGCACATCAATAGACTTTCATTCCTGTGGTTTGTGATATTCTACCCACAGTTGCTTCTCTAACAAACATGATAGCCTTGTAAAATTTAGACTCAGGATCCTAACAATCTTATTGTGATTTTTCTGCTACAAATGATTTATATTAGCTGATGGAGCAAGAATCACAATAAAACTTATTTAAATGAAAATTAGAGAGGTAAAAAAAATATTTGTTGATGTGCTAATTTGTTCACTTCTTTTTTAAAATACAATTTTAACAACATATTTGAGACAGATAAAAAACTTATGTTCTTTTCAGTTTTATTCTTCCCTTCAATTAAATTTCCTGATGTTAAGTCCTTCTGTAATTCTTTTTGTGTGTCACATTACCTATATATCTTGGTTTGGTCCCTTAATACTTCCTCACTTCACTTATTTGATCACCTAGAACCACTGGCTGCATGATTCAGTCTGTGTGCCAGCATATATTTTAAAAATGCACATGCTACAATTATCACAGACTTCCAGCCAAGGTGGAGGCATAGGTGGAAACACGTGCTTTCTTGCCCAACCAAATTTAAGGACAACAAAGATTTAGAAACAAAAACACAACCAAAACAGACAGAAAATTGAACTGTATGGAAGTCAACAGCGAACCATTCATACAGACCAATGAGAGGGGTGGGAGTGGCAGCCAAAAGCGGTGGTTTAGAGACCTGGGCATAGGGAAGAAATGATCAGGCCCAGTGAGGCACACAAGGTGGCTGGCTGACTGTGGGCACACATTCACATGCAGATAAACCACACAAAAAATGGGCAGTGAGACAAACCATGAAACCCAGGGCCCCAGCAACAGGAAATAAAGCCTAAAAGCACTGATTAAAAACACTTGTGGGGGTTGAGGTTCCAGGAGAGACTCCCAGCCTCACAGGAGAGTTCGTTGGAGAGACAGACAGGGTCCTAGAATGAACACAAGCTCACCCACCCGGGGAACCAGCACTAGAAGGGCCCAATTTGTTTGTGGGAAACTGCAGAAGAGACTGAAATCTGAGGGAGAGCAGATCAAGTGCCATTGTTCCCTCTCTGACCCCGCCCCCGCATAATGCCTCACAAACAAGCAACTGGGTTGCCCCGACCTGGTGAACACCTAAGTCTCTGCCCCTCAAACATAACAGGCATGACCAGACCAAAAAAATATCGCTCAAACAGAAGAACAAATCAAAGCCCCAGAGCCAATACTGTTAAGCAGCCTATCAGATGCACACTTTGAAACACTGGAGATCAAGATGCTCACAGAACTGGTTGATTTTTTATCACAAATTAGATGAAAAAATGAAGGCTACAGTAAGTGAAATGAAGAAAAATGCACAGGGAACCAGTAGTGATGGGAAAAAACTGGGACTCAAATCAATGGAGTGGACCAGAAGGAAGAAAGAAACAAGATTTCAAAAAAAGAGGACAGGCTTAGGAACCTCCAGGACATCTTTAAACATTATAACATCTGAATTATAGGGGTACCAGAAGGGTAAGAGTAAGAGCAACAAGTGGAAAACTTATTTGAACAAATGATAAAGGAGAATTTCTCCAATCTGGCAAAGGAAATAGACTTTCAGGAAGTCCAGGAAGCTCAGAGTCCCAAAGAAGGTGGACCCAAGGCGAACAGACCAAGGCACATCATAATTACATTAGCCAAGATTAAAATGAAGGAGAGGATTCTAGAAACAGCAAGAGATAAGGGGACAGTCACCTACAAGGGAGTTCCCATCAGACTGTCAGCGGATTTCTCAAAAGAGACCTTACAGGCAAGAAGGGGCTGGAAAGAAGTATTCCGAGTCATGAAACACAAAGACCTAAATACAAGATTGCTCTATCTAGCAAAGCTCTCATTTAGAATGAAAGGGCAGATAAAGTACTTCTCAGATAAGATCAAGTTAAAGGACTTCATCATCACCAAGCCCTTATTATATGAAATGTTAAAGGGACTTATCTAAGAAAAAGAAGATTAAAAATATGAATAGTGAAAGTACAGCAAACTGACAGTTATTAACAACCACACCTAAAACAAAAGCAAACTAAGGGGACAGCTAGATCAGGAGTGGAGCTACAGAAATGGAGATCACATGGAGGGTTAGCCAACAGCGAAGTGGAAGGAGATGAAGGGGGGAAAAGGTACAGAGAATAAGTAGCATAGACAGTAGGTAGAAAATACACATGGGGAGGGCAAGAGTATTGTGGGAAATGTAGAAGCTACAGAACTTATGACACATGGACATGAACTAAAAGGGGGGGATATGGAGGGAGGGGATGTACAGGGTGGAGGGAAATGAAGGGGAGAATGGGACAACTAATGGCATTATCAATATAATATATTTTTAAAACAAAAAAAAACAATTATCACAATAAAAAAATAAAATATAAAAAAATGAAAATGCACATGCTCAGTTTTCAACCAAACTTTCCTTTGACCAAAGCCAGATCTCTTTGATTTGTATCTCTCAATTATGCCCATAACCATGATCATGTTCTTCTTCTTCAATCTAATAAACTAGAAAAGAAATAAATTAAGCAATGAATGCAGTGTTATATTTTTATAGACCTGATTTCTGTGTACAAAAATTAGCAATTAAATTTCAGAATAGAGTATATTCTGAAGTACACTGTGGATCCTTAGTTATGGCTCCAATACCTAAATAATAGAGTTTTTATTATTGCTCACTTGGATATTAACATATATCAAGTAACATACCTGAGACACTAATTGCTACGTGGAAAAGAAAAATACATTTCTGTACTGTTGACATCAGAGATTTTACATTCTTATTCTGGGGCCTTTGAGGCTATTTTCCTGGTCTGATGAATGGATGCATTTCACTTGTTGCATTTTCAGAAGTTAAATCTCAGAGTAGATTATTGTACCTGGAAAATATTAAAGAATATTCTTGAAATCAACATTGGTGAAGAGAAAGAAAAGAAGCAGAAATGAACAAAAATTTGAGCTCTATTATAGTCTTGATGGAAGATGGCTTTGCATACTTTCCAGATGTTGAATGCGGACTGCACAGGAAAGCTGACTTCCCTTGCAAAGAAAAGTTTACTGCAGTTGAGGCAATTCAAAAGAAGCCTGATAGTTTAAGACTGATAACACATCCCCAATTTTGCAGGAAAATATGTTCTTCCATCATGAAGGAGAATCTGGGGATATCACAACATACTTTTTTTTTTTTTGCAAAACAACAAGAAAGGAATCTGGGGAAGACATGTTGTTTCTCTATTCCATTGTTTAAGCCTGGAAGTCCTGTGTTAAATACTGCCCTCTGACTGTTTTGAATTGGAAATATATCTGCACAAACAACAACATATTAATCGCTCATATTTGTAAACTTACTGTATCCATTTGTCACTCTAAGAACTGTACTCCTAATGGGTACTTCAAAGGAACAAGTAAAAATTTTTAAAAAGCTAGAGGGAGGGATCCTCAAGTTGCTAAGTGGAGGAGAATCTTTTCAGAGAGTGCTTTGCATAATTTTCTCCAATTAAGTCAAGGAATGAGTGTTGGGTAAGTCATTTAGAATTAATCATAGGGCAGCGTATTATAAGAGACTCTTAGTCTTCCATAAACACCATTCGATGCTTGTCTAAATAAAATTTATACCATTTTTGTCTTTTCTATACTTTACAATACCAATAGAAAAGGCAGTACAGTTCATATTTAGAAAACTGAACTATCCATTTATTCAACAATCTATTTATTAAACAAATATTTGCTGGGCATCTACTTTAGGGCCATATCTTACACTAGAACTTGAGAAACAAAGCTGAAAGTCACCAGTACAAGGAGCTTACTGTCGTGGAATGGAGAAAATCAAATGAAATATAACTGAAAGTACAGTGATTACAGTAGAAATATGTATAAGTTTTCATGGTAACTAGAAGAAAGACACGTTAGGAAGCAGAAAGGTTGGCACTGCAAATGAATTTTCAAAAATGTGTAGTTGTTAACTCACAGGAAAGACGGGAGTGTTTGATGCAAAAGAAGTAGGATATGTAAATAACTTTCTCTTCCATGCAAGTTATAGCCATTATTTAAAAGTTTATTTTGATATTAAGCATATTAAGGCAATAACCATCTCTCAGTCTTTGTGCACATGAAACAAAATGAAACCTGATGGGTACATTGTAGTAGAAATCTTCCTGCATATGGTTGGGACAATTCTTAATAAATGGCTTTCGCTTTGGAATTATTGATACTGTTATGAAGAATCCTTCTCTGCTATTCATTTACCACTCCCACCACAACATGTAAATGACACCCACTAAATTGATTACCTCAATTTAGAAAGGAGATTTGAATGAATGATGACAGTGGTTTCTTAGAGATTAAACATCTACTTTAAATCCACATAAGAGAGTTCTAACATAACCTCTTTTCATGAAAAAGGCTGTGTCTTTGGGCTACTCTGAATCTTTCCAGGGAACTGGCATAACTTAAATAATGTAAAATCATGGATTGTGCAACACCCTCAGATGCATTTGGATATGTGTCATTTGATTGCCCGGTAAGCTGCCTCACAATTTAAAGTTTGGAGTTACTCAGTGAACATAAACAGATTAAGTTTCTATTCAATGACCTTGTTCTGCACTTTCGTCTTCTAGTAGCTGTAATAACATTTTTATGTCATTGAATTTTGTTGCAATTGTGATCAAAACAACTAGTTTCTCTAGTTTCCTACGACTCAAGAAAATTCTATATACAAATACTCTATTCTAGCCACTAATGCCCTATAAAGGACAGAAAGAATGAGAGAAGAAAGGAAAGAGGAAGGAAGGAAGGAAGGAAGGAAGGAAGGAAGGAAGGAAGGAAGGAAGGAAGGAAGGAAGGAAGGAAGGAAGGAAGGAAGGAAGGAAGGAAGGAAGGAGAAAGGGGGTAGGACAGATGAGCACAGAGATACATGAGTTTAGCAAAAGTTGAAGAATTCATTTCCAGATATTTGAATAAGCTCATATTCATATACTTTATAAACGGCCACCAGTAATGTTAAGTTTAAAATGTTTAAATATGGTTCAACAGAATATCTTTATCAGTGCTCCCCCTTAATATGTCCCAGCTTTTCTATTTTAACAACTCACTGATATCTTTGAGAGCTGCATTTGCATGGATTTGTTAAACCTACCTATCTAAAATCATAATAATAGCCAAATGGCTCTTTATATTTGGGCAAGATACAATTAGGCATTTCTTTTTATTAAAAGAAAACCCTTTGTTTAAACTGACAAGTTTTAAAGAAAGATTGAAACATTCATATATATTTTGGTCTATTTTCAATAAAGAGTTATAATTAGATATCAGAGGCCTAATACATGTTGTCATTTTTATCTCCAAAAGGCTAAGATATGTTCAATTAGACAACAGTGTAGCCTCTAATATTATCTTTAACTGATTCAATTAATCCCCCTCTGATTCACTGTTAAACATGTGAGATAATGGAAATATACTGAGACAAAGCTTCAGTTTGAATTACAATGATAATGGAGATGTAGAGCTTCATGTGTGGACAATAATTTTCACCTGTTAGCAAAGTACCCTGCAAATAGTTATTAATTCTTCTTCAGGAAATGTCACTACGGAATGATTAATTCCAAATTTTTCTGCTGTAACATAAGAGAACTGTCTGTTTATATGCTCATGTTAAAATATAACTGCCATTTACAAGTCAACCGCACATATCTTTATCATATCCTGATGAGGACACCGGCCCACAGTGTCTGCATCATTATGGATGAAATGAGACATTGACACAGACAACTGAGTCCTGTGGAGGCAAAGGGCAGGCATGGCTTTTCTCTCAAGGGGAGCAAAAGCTGCAGTCCTTGCCACAACTGACCTTTAGTGGGTTTCTCAGCACATTACATGATGGTCCTCATTTACTGTGCACAGGTTGATTTAGGTGGTTACCTTTTACAGAAAAAGGAGAGGATGTTGGCAATCACATCACAGAAGAGGGATATTTGCAAATGAAAAGGGCAGAAGTGTTTCAACTGGTTACACTTGTACTTGGAAGGTTTAGCATAGATTTTAGGAAGATATTTTGCAGTAAATGTTTGCCACAAATCCAGGTGAGGGAGTTTTTTGCAAAAAGCAAAACTCAAAGTGGCCTAGGCATATAGCAGGCCTGATTCCCCAAGGGAGAACCTATCTGTAGGCATGGTTCTTATGCATGTCGGAGCAGGAACTGGGCCCACGCCACACACAGTGGTCTCCTACAATATCCATCTAAGCATTGTTCAAGCTTAAATCACATGGTTTAATCTTAAATCTCAGTGTCCAAGAGGTCTGCCAGTGGGATGGGAGGTTCTGGAATTTGTCTCTGTATTCGTATTTCTAGATTACCTGTGCTAAAATTTGTTCAGACTATGTAGCATTAAGTCAAGAATGTACATTATTTAATGTGGCAAAGTAATAGAGTTTCTTAGCCACTTTGCTGTTTCAAATCAGGAAATAGCTATTAATGTCTCCATACAGATTATTTATTTGTTATAATGCAACTATAGTACCTGTACAGTAGAGAATCATATAATATTTTACTCAGTTAATTAAAATCAGCATCTCTAATATGCTCCTAGCAGAGGCTATCCTGTGAAAGATATAACATCATTCATGCACTATTCTGGCTGGGAATTCATAAGGAAAGATTGGAAAAAACTAACATGAGAACTACACTCATAGTAATAATAAAGCCTTCAAATATATCAGTGTCATAATGGACAAAGAATATTTCTGTTAATAATCCACACTGAAAAATACTAAAGAGGGATGACAAAAAATTAAACAGTTAACCATTGTCTGGATTCTGTACTGGAGAATAAAAAACATTGTAAAGGAAACTATAGGGTTAGTTTTAAAAATATAAGGACAATAAATTACATAAAACACTATATTAATTTTAAACTGTGTAAAAACTGTCTGTGCTTTGTAAAAGAATATTCTTATTTATAAGAATTACACATAATGATGCTTATTGATAAAGGAGCATGATATATGTAACTTTCTCTCCAATGGTTAAGAAAAATACATACTAGGTAGAGGATGAGAAAAAAGTGAAATAATAAAGGGAATAGAACAATAAGTTAATAATAGGTAAACTAGGTAAAGAATTATCAGTTTTTGTATTATTCTTGCATCTTTTCTTTAAGTTTAAAATTATTTTAAATTGAACTTTTAAAAATAAAAAGAAATACCTTAAAATGGTTAGCTATGGTTAGCTATTTTTTAAATGTATATGTACTACTTTGCTGAACATTTAAAATAATAAATATTTTTTAAAAGCCACTGAGTTAGGAACAGAACTCAAAATGATGAGCCAAGGTCTTCTGTATGCTAAAGATTATCAGTTAATGGGCATCTTATATATGTCAAATGTAGATTACAATTATCCATTTTTCTCACCCCCAAAAATTTCAGTTGAACTAGTATTGCTAATCTCCTGTTAGAGATGAAAAAGATCAAACTTTGAAAACTTACCTAATTTAATCTATACAGTTATGTAAAAAGGCAGGTCAAAATTTGAAGGCTGATGTAGTGGTTTTATTTATTGTATTTTCATTATATTAATCTGTTATTGATCTGGGCCAAAGTTTCCATTTACAAATAAGAAAAGTGAGGACTTAAGATGCTGAGTGACTTGAGTCTCAATATATGGATCACTGCTGGACTAAATTACCACTTTGATCAATAATTAAATGGCTATGAATGAAAAGGCAAGGAAGGGGTAAGTTAGGTCACCCCAAGATATTCAATCTACCTGAATGATCAAGGCAAACTCACAATTTTTTAATAGGAAATTGGCTGAAACAATTTTGAGTCTGATTGTTATTAAACACCCTTCTTTTGGACAATTAGTAATTCATGATTTGTACTTTTTAAAGTTGATTTCCTTTATTAAAATATAGCATACATACAACACTGAGCACAAATAATAAATGTAAATCTCAATGACTTTTATAAAGTGAACAACCCATGTTAATACATACCAGATCAAAGAATATATCAAAAAATAATACACTTCCAGCCCACTAAAAGGCCCAGGTCTTTCTCTCTCACCAAGGAAACAGCTACTCTGGCCTCAGTCACTGAAACTACTTCTGCCTGCTTTGGAATGTGCTGTAAATTATGTCAGAAAACATGAATTTTTGTGTGTCTGTCTTCTTTGCTCAATATTTTAAAAACATAATCATGCTGTTGCTTATGAAGTAATTATTAATTTCCATTAATGTGTAGTAGCCTTTTGTGGCCATAGCATCATTCACTTATCCATTTTCTCTTGATAGGCACTTGCCCAGTTATGAGCAATGATGCTCTGCATGTTCTTATACTTGTTTTTAGGAAAACACATTTTAGTTATTTGGGTTAGTATGTAGCAGAATTGCTTTGTGATTTTATTCAAGATCTTCTAATGACCTGTAGAATTAAGTGAATTTTCAAATAATAGTTGGCCATCTTACTGTCCTCTTTCATGAAGTACATACTCATGTTTTTACCCACATTTCTTATTATTGAATAAAAGAGTATGACACATATTAGGTATATGAGTTGTTAATATATATTAAAATATTATAAGTATTTTGTATTATGTGGCTTTTCTTTCCTTTCTTAATGATGTTCTCTGATGAACACTGAATGAATTAACTCTGATTTGTCTATCATTTCCTATATGGCTACTGAATTGTGTCCTATCATGTGACAATTCCAAAGATCATGAAATATTCTTCTTCTCTTTTCCTTTTAGAGTTACTACTCTTTTACCTTTAGTTCTATGAGCCACATGCAAATGGTTTTGAAAAATGGGGTAAAGTAGGGGTATGATTTCTCAGAACTGACTCCATTTTTACTGGATTTACTGATTTCTTCTCTGAATCAATCTGCCCTATCACCATACTTTTCCCCAACCTGGGCTGTAGTGAAGCCCAGGTCAAGGTTATCAAAACCCTCTGAAATATCAAGGGGTATAAAATGTGAATGTTAGGAAAATGACACCTCCCTGAATATGCCTGAATTATAGAAGAAAAATGTTATAGCTTCTTAGCTGGGGTAATATTTTCTCTAGGGAAAATTTAAACTTAAGAAAGGAAGTTAGTTCAAGCCAGGCAGCATAAATATGCATTGACTCAGATAGCAAGCCTGGGAGCTGAATAATGAGGTTAGAAAGCGGTTTGCAACAATAATGAGAGTATAAATTCAAGAAATGCAGACTCTTTGAAGGGAGCACTTCAGGCCCTCCGTTACTTTTGTGTACAGTTTAATTTGACATAGTCATCTTTTATTCAAGCATGGGGTTTACTCTGATAAAGTTTGTTAAGCTCGTGATCAAACAAGTTCTTAGGTTAAAATGGACACTTATTCTTCCCACCTTTATTGAAAATGTTGTAATCTGTTCATTTACTTCCCAATTACATGATGTGTCTTCATCTAATAATTAGTAAGTTCAGTTTCAAATTTGTCCTTGTTAATATAACTAACATTATGTTACTCTCTTCTTATTCAAATAATTCAAGCTCTTTATTCATGAGCACAAGATGTTTTGTTTTGTTTTGTTTCTCTTATTGTGGTTGTTTTTCTCACATACCCTGTATCCGTAACTTGTCTAGGTGGTACGGCATGAATCTTGGTAAACTAACTGCCGTTACCACTTCAACTCTCCTATGCTCAAAGCAAGATTTTTCCCCCCTGACATTTTTTATTCAGTTGAGTTCTGGTAGTCTCTTCATTAAACATTTTATGTCCTTGGGAGCCATTCATTTCACTGGTTCTTGATAGCCAAGTGAAACTCATAATCACATAATTCTTTTGAGGTTAATGTTAAATATCTGAAAACATTTTTCCCTGCAAATTGTTGAAATCAACAAACTTGCTTTTGGAATACTAAAATACCAAGTTCTAATGAAAAAGCGAAGCCTGTGTCAAAGCTCATATTTAGAATGCTTTGTATTTCAGGCTAAACCTAAGCTGAGAAACAATTTCTGCTCTTGTTAAGAATGATTGAATTATTTATTTATTTAATTTGTTTAGCAATTCTTATACAGCACATATATGCCACGTTCCAATCTAGGAATTTTACAAATTAACTAATTTAATCTCTCTAACAAATCTATCGGGGAGGTACTTTTATGATCCACACTTCAAAAACAAGAGGCCTGAAATGATATTGAAGTCAAATAATTAAATAAATTGCCAGTGGTTGCACCCCTGGAAAATGGTAGCCCAATCCATTAAGTCTGCGTCCATAGTTCATGCCCTTAAATATCTATATTGATGTAGCTATTTAGAATAAATAGCTATATTGCCCTTAAATAGCTATATTGATGTAGCTAATAGAGGTCCATATCATAAACAAAGCAACAAACAACAAATGTTGGAGAGGTTGTGGGGAAAAGGGGTCCTTAGTTCACTGTTGGTGGGATTGCAGACTGGTACAACCATTATGGAAAACAGTATGGAATTTTCTCAGAAAAATAAAAATACACCTGCCTTTTGACCCAGCAATTCCACTGCTGGGATTATATCCTAAGAATCCTAAAACAACAATATCAAAGAACCTATGCACCACAATGTTCATAGCAGCACAATTTACAATAGCCAAGAGTTGGAAGCAACCTAGGTGCCCATCAGTAAATGAATGGATCAAAAATTGTGGTACATATACACAATGGAATTCTATGCTGCAGAGAGAAAGAAGGAGCTACTACCTGTTGCAACAACATGGATGGAACTGGAAAGCATTATGCTGAGTGAAATAGGCCAGGTGCTGAAAGACAAATACCATATGATCTCACCTTTAACAGGAAGCTAAACAACAAAACAAACAAGCAAGCAGAAAAAAAAACCAAAGACACTGAAATAGAGAACAAGGGGATAGTGACCAGAGGGGGAGAAGGAAGGGAAGTTAAGGGGAAAAAGGGGGAGGGATTTGGAGGAACAAATAGGAAGGACACAGGGACGAGAACTAAGGAGGGTGGAAATGGGAGGGAGGTGGGGAGCAAGGGGCGGGGGAGGCTGGGATGGGAAAAATAGACAAAAAACTGTACTTGAAAAATAACTAAATAAAATTTAAAAAAAAGAAAAACATAAAAAAAAGAAATCAAAGGGCTCACTCTCCAGAAATACTTGATCCTTTCTTAATTCTGACCTTTGGTGCCAGTTCTCTTATTTTGGCTCTATTTTTGCTTTAAAAGCTTTATTCCTATCTTACTCCTCATGGGATTCTTCTTAAGGGAGGGAGGTGGGTTTCGCTGGATAAGGGGATTGATGAGGGGTAAATGCAGACAATTGTAATTGAACCACAATAAAATAATTTAAAAAAATAAAAATGAAGTCTTACATTATTTGCTATGTCCTTTTCTCCTTTCTACTCTATACTAGAAGGAAAGAAGTCATGTCTTAGTTTCCCCCAGGCTGTGTCTTTGGACCTGCTTCATAGTATCTGTGTATCTATATCTGTTCAGTTTCATTGTCAGGATGCTTAAATTTGACTTTCTGGACCGCATTCACTCTAACTGGTCACCTACAGTGTTGTCATTCACCTGCCACCATATTCTGTAGATATGATCTTCTCTAATTTAAGGGAGCTTCCTCTTTTGTGTGTAGGTAGATTAACTTGTTATAGAGTGATAAGGTAGGATGAATGGGAGACTTTTTAAATTTAAATATTCAAGTGAGCACCTAGTGAGTGCCTTGGCTAAGTAAATTCCTTAATCTAAATTCTTATAACTCTGGCTTGCCCATTTATGAAATGTACATAAAAGGCTATGTGTATCCATTGAAATTACCCTACAATATGTAGCCTGTGGTTTTATCATATGCATGTGGTTTTATGGGTTTGTCAACTTCAGGTTTTTTCCTTGCATCTGAAATAAAATCTTCAATGGCAATCATATTAAGAGTGATGATACCATTTCTTTTTTTCCTATAATATTGTAATAAAAGTGCATTATTCCATGAGTAGCTTGTTAGGTATTTGTATAGGCTTCTTCACCTCAGAATGAGAATTTAGAGATTAATGTTAGAGTGAAACAGAAAAAAAATGTGGGATTTAACTAAAAAAATGTAATTTTTATGTTCCTATTAGGAAATTTAAAAATATCTATTTCTGTAATAGAAACATTCAAACTGATTCTATATATTTATATATATTTTGTTATATTAAAATATAAATATATATCAATATAAATATATTTATAGTTTCATGTGTTTATATATTTAAATTTTATATCCATTTATATAAATATATATATGATTCAATTTTGATTGTTAGTTAATTTTGTTCATTAAATTCCACATGAGTGAAATTATATGATACTTGTCTTCCTCTGACTGGCTTATTTCACTTAGTCTAATGCTCTCCAGGTCCATCCATGCTGTCACAAAGGGTAAGATGTCCTCTTTTTAACTGCTGAGTAGTATTCCACTGTATAAATGTACCACTGCATTTTTATTGACTCATCTACTAATGGAAACTTAGGCTGCTTTCAAAACTTGGATATTATAAATAACACTGAAATAAACATAGAGGTGCATATATTCTTTCAAACTAGTATTTTGGGTTTCTTTGGATATATTTCCAGAAGTGGAATTGCTGAATCATAAAGCACTTACATTTCTCTTAAATTTTTTTGATGTTGGTGGGAATGCACCACTCTACATCCCTACCAACAGTGCATGAGGGTTCCCTCTTCCCCCCTCTCTCACCAGCATTTCTTGATTTATTGATGATGGCCATTCTGACAGGTTTGAGTTGATAACTCATTGTGGTTTTAATTTGCATTTCCATCAAGATTAGTGACATTGAGTATCTTTTCATATGACTATTGGCCATCTGTACATCCTCTTTGGAGAAGTGTCTATTCAAGTCCTTTGCCCATTTTTTTAATTGGCTGGATTTTTGGGGGGTGGTGTTGAGTTTATAATTCTTTATAAATTTTGGATGTTAACCCCTTAGCAGCTATATCATTGGCAAGCATGTTCTCCCATTCAGTGGTTTCTCTTTTCATTTTGTTGATGATTTCTTTTGCTGTGCAAAAACATTTTAGTTTGATGTAATTCCATTTGTTTATTTTGTCTTTTATTTCCCTTGCCTGGGGGGATATATCAGAAAAACTATTACTATGAGAAATGTTTGAGATTCTACTGCCTATATTTTCTGTTAGGATTTTTACGGTTTTAAGTCTGACATTTAAGGCTAAATCATTTTGAGTTTATTCCTGTGTATGGTGTAAGAGGATGGTCTAGTTTTATGTTTTTTTTTTAATAAAAAAGTTTTTTTTATAAAACTAGTTTCTAGTTTTATGGTCTTGTATCTGTCCAATTTTTCCCACACCATTTATTTAAGAGATTATCTTTACCCATTGTATGTTCTTGCCTCCTTTGTCAAATATTAATTGACCATAAAAATGTGTGTTTATTTCTGGTCTCTCTATTGTGTTCTATTGATCTATATGTCCATTTCATACCAATACAAAGCTGTTTTGATTACTATGAACTTATGGTTTGATACCAGGTAGCATGATTCCTCACACTTTTCCTTTCTCAAGATTGCTGTGGCTATTCAGAGTCCTTTATTGTTCCATCTAAATTTAGGTATATTTGTTGTAGTTCTGTGAACTATGACATCAATATCTTAATAAGAATTGGTTTGAATTTATAGATCGCTTTGGGTAGCATAGACATTTTAATGATGTTAATTATTTCTATACTTGAACATGGTATATGCTTCCAAATTATTTGTTTCTTATTCAATGTCTTTCTTTAGTGTCTTATAGTTTTCTTAATACTTGCTTTTAAAGTCATTGGTTAAATATATTCCTAGGTGTTTTTTTAATACAATTGTAAGTTAAATTGTTTTTTATAGTTTCTATTTCTGGTAGTTCGTTATTGCTGTATAAAAATGCAACTGATTTCTAGATATTTATTTTGTATACTGCTACTTTGCCAAATTTACCTATTTGTTCTACTAGTTTTTTGGTGGAATCTTTAGGGTTCCCTATATACAGTATCAGGCCATCTGCAAGCATTGATGGTTTTACTTCTTCCTTTCAAATTTGAAAGCCTTTTATTTCTTCTCCTTGCCTTATAGATGTAGCTAGAACTTCTAGCACTATGTTGAAAGAGTGGTGAAACTAGTCATCCCCATCTTGTTCCTGATGTTAAGGGAAATGGTTGTAGTTTTTGCCTATTGACTATGATGTTGAGGGTAGATTTTTGATGTATGCCTTTATCAGGTTGAGGTATATTCCTTTTATTCCCGCTTTGCTGAAAATTTTTAGTATAAATGATTGCTGAATTTTATCAGATGCTTTTTTTGCATCTATTTATATGATCATGTGGTTTTTATTCTTCATTTTGTGAATGTCGAGTATTATGTTTTTAATTTGTGGATATAGCACCAACCTTGTGTTCCCCAAATAAATCCCACTTGATCATGGTGCATGATCTTTTTAATGTATTTCTGGATCTGGTTTGCTAATATTTTGTTGAGGATTTTAACATCTATGTTCAGCTGGGATGTTGACCTGTAATTTTCTTTCTTTTTAGTGTCTTTATCTGGCTTTAAATTTAGAATAATGTTGACTTCAGCAAATAAGCCTGAGGGTCTTCTTCCTTTTGGAATTTTTTGAAATAGTTTGAGCAGAATGGGGTTTAGTTCTTCTTTGAATGTTTTGTAAAATTCACCTATGAATCCACTTGTTCCAGACCTTTTGTTTCTTGGTAGTTTTTTTTTATTACTGCTTCAATTTCATTAGTTGTAAACTGTCTATTAATAATTTTCAGATATTTCCTGATTCTGTTGTAGAAGATTGTGTTTCTAAGAATTATCCACTTAGTCCAGATTGTTCAATTTGTTGTCATATACTTGTCCTTAATATTTTCTTACACTAATTTGTATTTCTTTGGTGTCAGTATTTACTTCTCTTTCGTTTAGTATTTTATTTATTTGGGTCCTCTCTTTTTTTCTTGTTGAGTCTAGTTAAATGTTTGTCACTTAATAAACATTTCAGGAAAACAGTTTTTGGTTTCATTGATCTTTCGTGTGTTTTTCTTTACATTTTCTTTAAATTTCTGCCTTGATTTTTATTTCCTTTCTTCTACTTGCTTTGGGCTTTGTTTCTTGTTTTTACTCAAGTTCCTTTCAGTATAAAGTTAGATAGATTTTTTCTTGTTTCTTGAGGTTGGCCTATAATGCTGTGGATATCCATATTATGGTTGCTTTCACTTTGTCCCATATATCTGGGATTTTTTTGTTCTCATTTTCTTCTGTTTCAAAGTATCTTTCAATTTTTCCCCTTGATCTCATTGTTAACCCATTCACTGTTTAGTAACATGTTATTTAGATTCCATGTTTTATTTGTTGTGTGTTTTTCTTGTGAATGATTTCTAGTTTCATAACACTGTGGTCAGAAAAGGTGCTTGATATTATTTCAATTTTCTTAAATTTATTGATACTTATTTAATGTCCTAAAATGTGTTCTATCCTAGAAAATATTCCACGTGCGCTTGAAAAGAATGTATATTCTGCTGCTTTGGAGAAAATGTTCTAAAATATTAATTAAATTCATCTGATATAGTGTTTGGTTTAAGGCTTCTGTGCTTTTATTGATTTTCTCTCTGGAAGAAGTATCCATTGAGGTCAATGGATGTTAAAATTTTCTACTATGACTGTATTGATGTTGATCTTTTTCTTTATGTTCGTCAAGATTTGCTTTACATACGTAGTTGTTTCTGTGTTGAGTGCATAAATGTTGACAAGAGTTATATCCTCTTGTTGGATTATTCCCTTTTCATTAGGCAGTGTCCCTTTTTGTCGCTATGGTTATCTTGGTTTTAAAGTCTATTTTGTCAGAAATAAGTGTTGTTACACAAGCTTTTTAAAAAATTTCCATTTGCATGAAATTAGTTTCTGGTTTCTCAGGTCATACATAAGAGTACACATCAACTCTTCCCACTCATGCATATTAGGCACATAGTAGATTAACCAACCTTGTTATTGCTACATAATGATGTGCACTCCCACTACATTAGATTAAGCCTTTTTCTTCTTTCATCTAGACTTCTTTGTATGACAAACAGTGTCTTATTTCCACCATTTCCCCTACAAATTGTTCTCACTATAGTGTTCACAGCTATATATTTTAAAAGGATAGATTAGATCACGTGTGTTCTTTGTTTCAAAGCTTTCGATACCTTCTTATCACATTTAAAATATGATCGAAGTCCTTACACAGCCTCTGAGACTAACAGCCTTAATAGTCCCCTGAGATTAGATAATCTTTACATCACCTGAATCTTGACGCTAGACCCCTAGCCTAACTTTTCTTACAGTACTTACTTTAGAAAGCTTGCCATGGTAAATTACTTCTTTGCCCTTTGGAATTATAAATCTCCCAATGCGTTATTGGTTTTACAACACAGGAATGCTTTTTCTAAATACTGGGAAAACATCCCTTTAAAATTTAAACATCAAGGAAGGTAGAGCTCCTATCTCACAAACTCAGTAGGAAGGCAGGGTTAAAGTCAGGGTTAGGCCAGCTGTGTCAATAGGCAAACAGAAATAGCTGAAAAATATTGTCCAATATACCCCAAACTTCCTCTAATACTTTGCCTCTAGTCAACCTCCTCACTTAAAATTGATCCCACTGTATGCCTCAAGTAGGTTGAGTTTTATGTCTCTATGCCATTGCAACAGTCTTTTTTAAAAAGATTTATTTATTTATTTAATATTTTTATTTATTTTTAAAGAGATGGGAAAGGAGGAAGGAAGAGAGGGAGAAAAACATCAATGTGTGGTTATCTCTAGGGCATTCCCTACTGGGTACCTGGTCTGCAGTGCAGCCATGTGCCCTGACTGGTAATCGAACCTACAACTCTTTGGTTCACAGGCTAGCACTCAGTCCACTGAGTCACACCATCTGGGGCTGCAATAGTCTTGCATAAAAAATTTCTTGCTCTTTAAATCAATTGTCTTACGCAAATTCTCTTTTAGGAGATTCAACATGATCTGGCACCTCATTAACTTTTTTTAATTGTTATTCTATTAGAGTTGGAGTTGTAACATTGTTTCCCCCTTTGCCTTCTTATACCCATCCAAACCTTATGAACATATTTGTTTTTCTTGTCTGATTGTTGTGGCTAGAACTTCCAATGCTATGTTGAATAGAAGTGGTAAAAGCAAACACCATTGTCTTGTGCCTGATCTTAGAGGGGAAGCTTTTAGTTTTTGCCCATTGAGCATGATGTTGGCTGTAAGTTCCTCACATCTGGTTTTTATTATGTTCAGATATACTCCCTCTATTGCCACTTTGCTGTATGTTTTTATGAAAAATGGGTACTGGATTTTGTCTAATGGACTTAACTGATATGTACAGTACCTTTCATCCCAAGAAGCAATATGTACATTATTTTCAAATGCACATGGGACATTTCAAAGATAGACCACAAAGAAGAACACAAAACAAACTTTAACATATTCAATGAAATTGAAATCATATGAAGTATGAGCTCAGATCACAATGGATGCCAACCTTAAGGAAAAAAACTCAAGAGTATTCAAATATATGGAGACTGAATAACATGCTATTGAATAATGAGTGAGTTAAAAATGAGATCCAGGAAGAAACCAAAAAGTATCAGAAACAAATGAAAATGAACACACAACAACCCCAAACCTATGGAACACAGTGAAGTTAGTCCTGAGAGGAAAGTTCATAGCTATACGGGGCCTACCTAAAGAAGATAAAAACATTTCAAATAAACAACCTAACCCTACATCTACAAGAATTAAAGGAACAACAACAAAAAAAGCACAGAGCAAGTAGAAGGAAGGAAATATCAATATCAGAACAGAATTAAACGACATAGAAACTAAAATGGTAATTCAAAGGATCAATGATTCCAGGATTTGGTTCTTTGGAGAGAAAAACCAAACTGACAAACCTTTCACCAGACTCAACAAGAAAAAAAGAGAGAGGACTCAAATAAATAAAATCAAAAATGAAAGAAAAGTTACAACTGATACCACAGAAATACAAAACTTTGTAAGAAATAACTATGAACAACTACATGACAAGAAATTGGACAACCTGGTAAAATGGGAAAATTTCTAGAAATGTACAATCTTCTAAAATTGAATCAGCAAGAAGCATAAAGCCTCAACAGACTGATGATAACTAGTGAAAGAGAAGTACTAATTTTATTAATTTTAAAAATCCCCAGCACACAAAAGCCCTGGACTGGATGGCTTCACAGGTGAATTTGATCTAACAGTTAAAGAGGAACTAACTCCCATCCTTCTCAAAGTATTCCAAAAAATTTAAGAAGAGGGAAAACTCCCAAATGCTTTTTTATATGCCAGTATCATCCAAATTCTAAAACCAGGTAAAAACACAACAAATAAAGAAAACTTTAGGCCATTATTTCTGATGAACATAGATGTTATAATCTTCAATACACCATGATCAAATAGGATTCCTCCCAAGGATGCAAAGATGGTACAATGATTGCAAATCAATAAATGTAATTCACCACATAAATAAAGTGAATGACAAAAACCACATGCTATACCAATAGATTTTGAAAAACATTTGGTTAAACCCAACACTCACCATTTGTACTTTAACTTCTATCATTATCACCTACTAACCATCTTTGCTCTATTTACTCTCATCTCTTTCCACCTCAGGTCTCACTTAGTACTTGTTCAAATTTTCTCCCCGTGCTGGATTAATTTTACTCCAGATTGCACCTGGGTTTGCTCTCTTCATTCTGAATTATCTTCACATTTGAACCTTTAAAGGCTTTCTGTGAGTACATTATATAAGTAACTGCTCACTTTCTTATTCTATTTCCTATGCTCCTCCCTACTGTTCTTCAATAGCCCTACTGATTATCAGAAATATATTATAGTTAGTTATTAATGTCTTTATGATCTGTGTCCAATACTGGTACACAACTCCACATGGATCAATGATTTTTTTTTGTTTTCTTTTTCTTTACTTTTTATTTAATTAAATTTTATTGATTATGCTATTACAGTTGTCCCATTTTACCCCCTTCACTCCCCTCTATTCTGCACGCCCCCTCCCACCTACATCCCCCCTTTAGTTCATGTCCATGTGTCATACTTATAAGCTCTTTGACTTCTACATTTCCCATACTGTTCTTACCCTCCCCCTGTCTATTTTCTACCTACCACCTATGCTACTTATTCTCTGTAACTTTTCCTTCCTCTCTCCTCCTCCCACCCCCTTGTTCCTAACCCTCCATGTGATCTCTGTTTCTGTGGTTCTGTTCCTGTTCTTCTTTGCTTTGTTTTAGGTGTGGTTGTTAATAATTGTGAGTTTGCTATCATTTTACTGAAGCAATGACTTTTATTTGTTCCATGCTGTATACAAAGATTCTATTACTTATCAGACGTTCAATATTTTAAATGATTAAATGGATAAATTAATATTCCATAAAAGAGAAAAGGCCTGAGATCACCTATGTTTAAGAGGCATAAAAAGTATGCTATGCCTTAAGAGAAGGTATTGCTTTGCCTTTGGCCATCTCAAATTGGACTTATTTTGTTCATTTTGAATGATTGTGCTTTCTTTTTCTACATCCTTAGTACCATACAGCCTGGAGATGGGGTGGGTGTATTCTACTTCTGTTTATAGATTATTTTAATTTTATTTCTTTTTTGCCCCAAATTACTAGTTCTGAACCTTATATTAATATATTATATCACTCACTACCCATCGATGTTGCCATCAAACAATAACCAGGTTATTCTTTTTAATTTATTCAAAATTACATTAATTGCCTTACCAATACTACTATCAACTTAGTTAAATTTGGGCAATTTCAGTTCATTTTTTAAATAAATTATCCTTTCTATGGTCATGCTTTTCAGATCCTCAAGCTCATCTCTGCCAAACATCATATCCTCCACACCACCTCAGACATAGCTTACACTTGTCATTACCAATATTAACAATCAATTCATCCTTATAACTTCATACATTATATTCTGCAACTAGGATCTCTGTTTTCACCACCCACCACCTTAGGATTTTTATAGCAACAATTTATCACTCAATCTAAATGATTTTCATAGTCCCTCATATACTTGATGTCTTCCATTATTTCTTAATTAGCTCATAATTCACAATTAACCATATCAATTATCCTACACCATAAATATTTTTCCATTAATTAATCCAAATTTCTTGCCAAAACCACATTCCTGGCTAAATCTAAGAAGTGTTATCCTCCATTCATGCACCAAGGCAGGTTTATGTGCATGGAACAAATTGACTCATCTCACTTTAAATTCAAGACTGTAAGCCACAGTTGGTGCTCTAATGCTAGCAGCATTCATACTGTATGTACCCAATCCATTCACTCCTCACCTATGTATGTACATATTATTGACTTGAGATACATTTCATGTCCTATTAAATGAAGAAAGCAGTCTGCAAAACCAAGTGAAATTTTTTCAATAGGGTGCCATTTTTTGATTAAGAAATAAAGCTACATTCCCTTTTGATTTCTGAGTTTCATTTTGTTTAAAATGTGCACAAAAACTGGTTAATAATATTTACATAAAAATATATATTTAAAAAGAGGCACCCTAATAACTCGGACTTCTGATAAAAGATATATTAGAGCTAAAGAAAGTAATACAAAGATTATTGCTCTCAGAAACTGAATGACTTGAAAGAAATAAAACATAATAATAAAAGGATATATAAATCATTTACCTAGTAAAAAGATACACAAACTCTCCATGGTAGTATTAATCAATTGGTATCTCTGTGATACACTCTGCAAAATCTGTGTAGTTATTTACATCATGCATTTCAACTCTACCCTCTACAAATGAAATAGGTTCCTGCTTCCTAGGACTAAGGATTATTGATGGAGAGAATAAATCATTCAGTGCTGTTCTGATCTGCAAAATGATAAAAGGAATATATAAAAACATGATAAAAATATACCTTCAGACAATAGGCACTTATTCTTTCTTCATGACTGTAAATTGGCCCCTAAAGATTTTTTTTAGCTGTATTTCTAGATCTTTAAATTCTGGATAAGCATCAAGATTTATGTATATGTTACTGTCCAATAGGGTGAAATAATTTTCCTCTGAAACAATTCTTCAAATTTTATCAAATATTATCACTGTCTTGATAATGTTCCTCCACCTCCCGCCTCCTCTGTAGAGGAGCATTCTAAAAACAGTCTTGTGGTTTGGTTTTATTTTCCTGTATGGAAAAACAATCCATTTATTTTACACACGCACAATAAAATGTGAAAGTTAACAGATCAGTATTTTCACAAAGTAACAGAAAACATTAAAGGGGGAAGAGATTATTGCAATTACAGTTACAGAGGATCAATGCTCTGTCTCGAATGTGAATTTATGGTCTTAGCAGCCTGCTTCAGAATATAGGCAAGTGGGAGAAAATGTTAATTTTTGGCAATCCAAAAATGAAATGTTCTTTGTCCAGGTCTTCTATTTGTTTGCTTTATTGTAGAATAAGTCAAAGTTACTTCATCTTATTTGTAAACTGTCACCAAGTTGAACCATGTGAACTTGAAAGCACAATCCATCCTGTTTAACATGCCTTTCATTTAAAAGCAGATTTATAGCCACACTCCCCCTCTTTAGAGTGTATCTAAAGCAGCGTGGACAACCATTCTCATGTTGGAGGGTATTTCAGGAATGTAGACATCTCAGTGCTCAAACAGAAGGCTCACACACAAAGGGGAAAAATGGTCTCCCACTTTATTCTTAGAGTTGCATATCTAAATGCAGGGTGAACCTATTAGTGTTCAAGTCCACTCAAAGACGGAACAAAAAAGAGAATGGCCCTGCAGGCAATTTTACCCTGGGCTAGTCTCTGGCACAGCTCCTAACAAAAGGCATTATTTAATCATCTTGTTATTGAGTCATTTTGTTCCTCACAAAGTCAATTTCAGGTGTGTGGAAATGTTTTTTCACACCCTTCATTGCTTGCACGGGTCTTTTTTTGTAGGGTTTATATCGAAACTTTCTGAACATGGTTACATTTTTAGTCTACATATCGGCTGAGCATGTGATGTCAAAATAAAGTCAAGAAAGATCCTAGGCTTCGGAGATAAACAGACCTGGGAATATACACTGGAAGAGGTGGTTTTTCAAATTGTGTGTCTTTGCACAAGAGATTCCCTCTACTAACCTTTAGTTATCTTACCATTTAATGTTTTTTTCCCTAAAAGAAAGCATAAAAGCATATAAAATTTCCAAAATGTGAAAATGTCTTCTAAATGGCAATTTTTATTACAGTTAGTTTCCATTATATAAATTAAGAATTAAAAAATGTCAGTGGCACAAAATAATATATTTATAGGTTCAAGATATTTACTGAACAATTTATCATATCAAGCATAGTAAAGAAATCATAGTTTACCATTTTTAAAGTAAGAATTTAATAATGAAGATGTAGGCATCAAAGGTATTCAATGGTAGCAGAGCAGCAGACATGCCATCTGCAGCCTTTACGAAGTACTTATCCTCGAAAAGGTGTATGTAATGATGAGAGGGAACCCAGAACACACCTAGAACTATCTTCTGAAGCATGGACCCCTTGTAGTACAGGCTTCCCTGACTAAGTGAGTATTCTAGGAACCATTCTGTATCATGTACCAGCTGGCATTGTTGTGAGAAGCTGTGTTTGCTACAGTAAACATTTTAAGACATGTTCAGTGTGTCTGCTCATTTCATCATGGGTGATTTATAAATAAATGCACCTGCCCACACCTCACTGAGTGCACATTTCAGCAGTTTCTGACCCAAAATGGCATGCAACCAATGCCCCGCCTTCCTATTCACCTAATCTCACCTGGGCAACTCTTTTTTTGTTCCTCCAGTGAAAAAAGTCCTCAAAGGAAAATGATTTGCTGATGTGAAAGTGATGAAACAAAACACAGCGGAAGCACTAAAAGGCACCAAAATCAACGAGCTCCAAAACTGTTTAGAGCAGTGGGAAAAATGTCTTGATAGATGAATTTGGAGAGTACTTTGAAAGTGACTGAAGTTTAAACATGTAAGAAAATACACAATTTTTATAAACAAACTCCTTTTTGGGGGAGAGTCACCCCTCATACACAGGTCAAACTTCTCCATAGTCATAAACTTAGAAAATTTGACTCTCCTATACCAAAGTGATTTCAGATATTAAATGGTGTCAGAAGAATTATGTCCCAAACTTTCATGTGTATTATTCTTACCATCTTTTGCTTGTTTTATAAGTTTTCTTCTTTTTAATTGGTCTAATCTGATCCACTGGTTAACTAACTTTCCTGGGATTCAGCCATTGTAGTTCTATTAATTCACTTTCCCTTCCAGCCTAATATTAGTTTGTCAGTGTCATCATGGGTTGGCCTAGTGAAAGCTTAATGCCCTTGACACACACGCACATCTGCACACGTTTTAGTGCCCTGGTAGATAGTACTGACAAAGCTTGGTCTTGTCTCTAAGTTATTTAGGGCCAAGTTACTCTGGTGATTGCTTTATTTTCTGTATTTTCTATGTCTTTTTAAATATGGCTTATTGTTATAGTTCCACATCACTGTCTTCTAGCAATTGACTCCCCAAAGAATACATATCACATTGAAACTACTTTAAAGAGAATATTTAAAATATCAAATCACTGCACTGTCAATTACTTACTTCATTTACTTCTCTATGTATTCATGGTGCTCAAGGCTGTAAGCTACTAAGGCTACTGTTAATTTGAAATACAATTTTTGTCATGAGTTTTCATGATCAAAAGTGCTACAATTTTTAGTAGCTTTAAACCTTATATGATAAATTATTTTATGGCCAACTTTAATCACAGAAAAAGAAACCCCTCATGTTCACTTTGTGATCTACAGTTCTATTGTTGAATCGTTTCTTCAGGTGGTCCTGGAGCAATCCATTCATTTCCCAACATGAAGGTTTTCCTACTGCAAGTAACTTGCTGGCAGAAGATACGCAATGGTCTGCAACTTAACCAACACTTCAATCCACTTTTGAAAATAATTCACATCCGGCTGTTAGCTATTTTGTGTAACAGTGTCTGATTGCTCCTTTAACATGCACTTTTAGTCAATTTAATCCTGGGCATTTACAATAATTCATAATTTTTATATGTGCGAATCCCATGCTTACATTTAGAAAGTTAATCTGTGACCATGACTACATTAAAATCACACATTTGCATATCACCAAATACCAGTTTTCAAAAGTCTCACTTTCTTTCCTTTCATTATTTAATGAAAATTATTATTTTTTAATTTGGAATAAGTGTTTTACAAACAATATTAGTTCATTTCAACGTATTACCATGATATTTGTTAAAGTGTCTTTTTTTGGTGTTGCACATAATGAACAGAAGCCAGTGTTCAATAATTGCTAGTACTTAAATATATTCATGTCCATATAAACAAGAGTTTAGGAATAAATGGATTATAAAGGAGAATGAATCATGTATAGTACTAAACAATCAGTCATTTAAAAAATTCTTTGAAACTCAAAGTAAAATGACTAACACTGAGATTGCTGCTGACACATTTTTCCCCATTTAGGGTGTTTGTTAAGAACATAATAGATCTACTATAGTTTTTTATATTTTCATTTTAAAATGAAAGTTCATGGATCTTCTGACCCTTGGAACCATCCAGAATTAACTCAAATATTCTAAACATAAGATAATCACAAAGTTGTTCTAATTTGCATCTCTCCGATGGCTAATGATATTGAGCATCTTTTCATTGTCTATGGGTCCTCTGTATGTCGTCCTTGGAGAAGTGTCTGTTCAGGTTTCTTGTCCATTTTTAATTGGATTGTTTGTCTTCTGAATGTTAAGTCATCTGTGTTCTTCACATATTTTTTGAGGTTCAAACCCTTGTGTGATGTATCATTAGCAAATATGTTCTCCAATACAATAGGTTCCCCTTTCATTTGATGATGATTTCTTTAACCATGCAGAAACTTTTTAATTTGATATAGTCTCATTTGTTTATTTTTTCCTTTATTTCCCTTGCCCTAGGAGATATATTGGCAAAAATATTGCTACTTGGAATATTTGAAATTTTCTTGCCTATGTTTTCCTTTAGAACTTTTACGGTATCATGACTTATATTTAAGATTTTTATCCATTTTGAGTTTATTCTAGTGTTTGGTATCAGTTGGTGGTCTAGTTCAATTTTTTTTTGGCATGTACCAGTCTAGTTCCCCAACCCCATTTATTGAAGAGGTTATTTTAACTCTATTGTATGCTCATGAATCCTTTTGTCAAATATTAATTTAATATAGACACATGGCTTTATTTTTGGACTCTCTAAACTGTCCCATTGATCAATGTGTCTGCTCTTATGCCAGTATGAGAGTAGCCGTCTCTCTGATGGCGAGTCTCATACTGGCACAAAACCATTTACTGCTATCTCATAAAACCACAGTGAGAAAGCATCTCACACTGGTCTAAATTGTCAGCATTGAAAAATCCTCAAATAACAAGTGCAGGGAGAATGTGGAGAAAAGGGAACCCAAGGACACTGTTGGGTTCCCTTTTTTACACTCTTGGTGTGAGTGCAGACTGGTATAGCCACTGTGAAGAACAGTATGGAATTTCCTCAAAAACTGAAAATGAAACTGCCTTTTGACCCAGTGATTCTATTGCTGGGAATATACCCTAAGAACCCCTAATTACCAATTCAAAAGAATTTATGTGCACCTATGTTCATAACAGCATTATTTGCAACATTCAAGTGCTGAAAACAGCCTAAGTGCCCATCAGTAAATGAGTGGATCAAAAAACTTGTGCACTTACACAATGGAATACTACACAGGAGAAAGGAAGAAGGAGCTCCTACACTTTTAACAGCATGAATGGAATCGGAAAATATTAAGCTAAGTGAAATAAGCCAGTCACTGAAAGACAAATACCATCTGATCTCACCTATGAGAGGAATCTAATGAACAAAATAAACTAACAAGAAAAAGAGAACATGGAACAGACTGACAGTGGCCGGACAGGAGGTGGGTGGGGGGTAATGGTGAAAAGCAGGGGAAGGGACGAGACAAAGAACATGTATGAATGACCCATGGACATGGACAACAGTGGGAGTGGATGGTGGGGTGGGCAGAGGAGGGCAAAGGGGGCAAATTGGAACAACTGTAATAGAATAACAATAAAAAATCTTTAAAAAGATCACAAAATAAATCAGAGATTTTATTATCACTTCTATTACTCTGTATAAATTTTGTGAAATTTTCTCTCCAAACTTTGTAGTTGCTTCCATGCTACTGTATATGAATGTCACTCTGGTAATACTTTTTCAATATTAGAATTATGTTCTCCCACACTTTTCTATTGAAATAGAGGGATCATTCATTGGCAAGACTTTTTTCTTTCCCCAAAAGAACAACATTACTTCAAGGAAGGAATAATTTGAGACTGCCAACTTTTAAATTTTATGTAACATAATCTACCATTCTAAAAATAAAAATGCAAATAATAAATCACAATGAAGTATTGGTAGTGTACCCAACAAATAATAAATGAATGTAAGTTTGGATAGGTTCAAGGGTTGGAGGTGAGGTTGGGTGGGGCAGGGGGAGTGGGGTGAAAATGGAGACAACTGTCCTTGAACAAAAATAAAATATTGAAAGAAATAAGGAGCTTGAGAAATTAATTAGAGAAATAAGCAAAAAAGCACAATAGAAAACTAGATGAGAAATGTTATTGAATTATCAAAGTGGAGAGAAAAATGGCTACTAAAAGCTGTTCTACTTCTGTAGAAGTGAGAGAAATATAAACTAAATTAAAAGTGAGATATGAGTCCCATTACTTGATTAAAAATAACACAATAATAAAAATAAGTGATGGGTCTAGCATTTCTGGAGATCCTGAAGTATAAAACATAACATTTTCATTTACTACTAATAAAATGTGCATGTGAATATTTAAAAAACCCATTAGATTATATTATGATCATACCTATATAAAAGCCTCCATTTGGGGGAATTAATTCTCTAGAAAAAAATGTACACTGTAGTATTATCTGACCGAGAAAACAAAATTATAAGAACTCTAAATGTTAATCATCAACAGGGGAAATATTTAATAAATTCTACTATAATTAGCCATGGATTATTATACAATTATTTAAAATACTGAGTTAGAGCTTTACCAGTTTAGTTGAAGGAATTTCTAGACTCCTGTTTGAGCCAAAAATCTAGTGTGTATTATATTATTACATACTATGACAATAAATAACAACATGAATGTCATGCAGGGTAGTATTTTAACTAGAAATGTGGAATGTGTGGGATAAAGGAGATTAAGGAATAAGTGAGTAGAATAAGGGATAAGAGCATTAATAAGTAAAAATTAATAAAAAAATGGTGCTTGAAATCAAAACATTATACATAATGTGTATACTTACTTGTACAAAGTTATACATTTAAGCATAAACATAGGCATTAAATAATGGCTGCAAAAAATGACATTGATATCTCGGTGCTAAAATTTCCAATGAATTTTTATTGTATTTATTTTTTTGCATTTCCTTGAACTTATATAATTATTAACTTTTATCATTTATATAATAAAAGCCAACTATTTAAATTTCATAAGAATATTGTTTCAAAGGCAACACTTCTTTTGGAATAACTGATCTGCTCATGGCTGTTGCGTTCAGCAACTGGACATAAGAACATAATTGCATCGATGTGGAAACTACCAAAATCTGAAAGGCACATGCAAGACTATTTATTTTTCTGTTTTTTTGTTTTGTTTTATGAGGGGGAAATGTGACTTCCTCCATCATAGAAAAAAAAACTCCTTCCCTTTAACATATCTCCCCTTTAAGAACTACTTAAATGGTGTTCTGAGCAATATGCATACCTAGGCAGCTCTTTGTAATTATTGTAAGTTTCTGAGTATTTTTCTTTGCACATTAATTAAGATGAAAACTGAAGAATTTAGTCAATCCCAAGTAAATTTAGTTTATTCGCATCTGAAAGATAGCTCTGTCCCTGGCTGGAACTTAAATTCCTGAGAATAGTAAACAGGTCTAATCCAGCACCTCAAGAAAATGCACAAAGAGTAATCTGGGGACCCCATCCACCTTACCAGAGGATCTTTGGGGACCAAAGAAGTAACTAGCTGGAAATAGAGGAAGCTACAATACAAAGGCAGTAATTGTAGCCTTCCTAATTAAAAATTTTCAGTACTTTTTTTCGCTGGTTTGAAGCTATTTTTATCCAAGGCAGAAATGGTTATATTTCTTCTGACACAGGGCTAGGGTAGACATTAAATACACAAATATCATATGGAATTGTTTTTGCTGAATCAATCCTTTGTTTCTGGCATTCTTTTTGTTTTTAAAGTGTACAAAATGAGCCCTGGCTGGTGTGGCTCAGTGGATTGAGTGTGGGCCTGTGAACTAAAAGGTTGACAGATTCTCAGTCAGGGCACATGCCTGGGCTGTGGACCATGTCCCCAGTAGGGGAAGTGTGAGAAGCAACCACATACTGATGTTTCTCTCCCTCTCTTTCTTCTTTCCTTCTCTCTGTCTAAAAAATAAAATTAAATTAAAGTATATAAAATGATTGCTTGCAATTATTTTGTCAAATTTCACCAGTTGCCATCTTTGAGTTTGTATCAGGATAAAGCAAACGTGTGTAGGAAAATGTATATGGAATTTTAAATTCCATAAGCAGTCATGACTTTATCTTTTTTTATCCAAATATATATATTGCATATTGTATGCCTATAATAAAAAATCATTTTTAATGTTGTAGGGAAGCTCAAATAAATAAATTTTTATATTAATGGGTGGCAGACTATACAACCCCAAAATATGCTACTCTGGCATATTGACTATTTTGAGTTTAAGGTACTTTTAAAAAAATCTAAAAAGCCCTACTCTGACTTCCTTCTTTTCTTAAAAGCAGGTGAAGAAGCTTCCATGGGAAAGAAGTCTTTCCCACATCGGAAGGAGAGAACCATTCCTATCATCATGGGTAAGAAGTTGAGACCACAAGAATTCTATACAGACAGACCTTGGTAAAATGATTCTTACCTTCCTTTATCCTCCCCAAATAGTTTAGTTACTTTTCCACAATAGCCTGTCTGAGTTCATTTAACATTAAGACCTAGAGGTGTTACCATTTCTTGAATATCCTTAAGAGAGCTCTTGTGTCACAAAAACTTATATAACTTTGTATAATTTCTCCAATTATTATGTATAATAATAAACATATTATTAATATGTTTTTTGTCAGTTTAATTCTCAGACCCAGTTCAAAAACCCAAAGTTGATAGAGGTAATTTTTTGTCTTCCCTACAATATCAAATGAAACTTTTGATAACCTGTATTTAAATCCAGCTATTTAATCTATGAGGGTTTTCCCCCATAATTTATGGTGATTATCAGAGGGAAAGAAAATACGAAGAGGTAGAAGAAGATAGAAAGGAAATAAATGCAGACAGACGGAGACTTGACTTTGGGTGGGGGACACACAATAGAACATATAGTTTATGTATTATAGAATTGTATAACTGAATCTATGTAACTTTATTAATCAATGCTACCCCTATAATTCAATAAAATTTTTGAAAAATAAAAGTAAACTCAGCTACTTAGTTCTAGGTAATATCTCATGAAATAAGTGTGCCAATTTCTACCTTTTTATTATTTTTATTTTTCAATTGCAGTTGACATACAATATTAACTTAGTTTCAGGTGTATACACGAGTGAATATACATACATATATATATATATACATATATATATCTTATATCTTACTAAATGATCATCTTGATAAGTCTCATACCCATCTGACACCATCCATAGTTATTAGAGTATAGTCATATAATATATTAGACTATATTTCCTGTGCTGTACTTCACATCCCCATGACTGTTCTGTGACAACCAACTTAAACTTTTTAATCCCTTCACTTTTTTCACCTGTTTTCCCAACCCCCTCCCATAGAGCAACCATCAAAGTATTCTCTGTATCTATGAGTCTATTTCTGTTCTGCCTGTTCATTTATTTTGTTTCTTTTTTAGATTTAGTTGTTGACAGATAAGTATTTACTGCCATTTCATTGTTCATATTTTTTATCTTTCTTTTTCTTCTTTGTTTAAAGAAAATCCTTTAACATTTCATGTAATACTGGTTTGGTGGTGATTAATTCCTTTAGATTTTTCTTGTCTGGGAAGCTCTTTGCTGGGTAGAGTAATCTTGGTTGTAGGTCCTTGTTTTCCATCACTTTGAATATTTTTTTGCAACTCCCTTCTGTCTGCAAAGATTCTGTTGAATAAAATCCAGTTTCTTCTAATGTGGAAAATAAATGAGTGATTTAGAATTTAACACTAGCATTTGTTTTATCTAAGTAGTTTTGTGCAGAAGGACCAACTCCAATTCCCAATGCCAATCAATTTTTTTCCTAAGGTTTTAATGAAGACATTAAATAACACCTGACTTCACAGCAACTCTGGCAGCACTGATTCTGACTCATATTCTTTGACATTTTATCAAAGTGATTGATTTATTCATTGCCCTCTAGTCTTTTTCTGTAGCCCGGAAAGTTATTTTTTCTCTCTTCAATGACATATTCCAAGCTAAGCCTTTTCAAATTAGTTTATAAAATCAAACTTCATGAGACATGTTCACTAAAGGTCACATATCAAAATGTCCTAGAATCCCTTACTCTACTAATTTGAATTTTTATTGAGAAAAACTGTTAGGATGATTTCTGCATAAAACAGACATGTGGCTTGTTGCTCAAAACTACACATTCAACTAAGCTCTGTTTTCCTATATTTTAAATATTAGAACATCAGATACATAAAAAGCTCATTTCTAAACATGTCATGTCCTCACAATTTTATGAAAATCTATCTAATATTTACCTCATTGCTTCTGATATCAAAAATCTATGTAAAATTTTCCCAATATCTTTGAAAACTTACCTAATAATTTTATTCATTTATAATAAAAAAGAGTAGATCATCCAAAGAATAGGTCATGTTTAATTAACCTATCACTGCAGTTTGAGTAAATTGTTTATTGGTTTGTTTCGGATTAATTTTCTCTAATTATCCCAGAAACATGTACCCCTAAACCACTCAGAGGTGCCCAAGTGAGGGACATTGTCATCTGTTGGATGCTTCCATTTGTATACTTTCTAGGTCTTGAAGGAAGATTCAGACCTGCCTGGTAAAATGTGTCAGCCCCTTTGGTTAAAAAGAAAAGAAGATATCTGAAGGCCAATGTTAGGTTAAATGTATAAAATGAATATTTTATGGGAGGAAAATCCTTGGAGGGATTTCCACACCCTCTGATTAGTTTATTATTTCTCTCATTAATGTATAAGATAACTTTTAGAGGCAACAGTTCAATAAACAAATAGGAAGTCCCACGTTGGGAACAGGTTTGCTTTAAAAAACATACTCTACTGGATAGGAAAGTCGAGGACACTACCAATTTTGAAGAAAGACAGATTGAGTCAGATAATTGTCCAGGAAGTCCTGTGCAGCCAGATGACAGTTTCACTGCAATCAGAAAATGAAACAGCCCTGGTGGGAAAAATGGTGGCTATTATGTAATTTTTTCCTAAGGGTCATCAGATCTTATTCTACATAGTATAAAGCCAACTATGGCCAAGTAGAACATCCAGAGAGGAAGTGACATTGGAATAAAAATACATACATTAATTTCAGAGGTCCTAAGCTTAACTACAAAATTTGTCATTTATATCAGTAATGGCACATAGCCAGTCTAAGCGCATTTCTTCAAAAGAAAAATAGTAAAATCTAACTCACAAAGTGACAATGAAGATTATGGTGGGCAGTATATATGGAAGAACCCTGTAACAAATGTTCTTTATAACAAATTAAAATGTTGATTGTAATTTTATTTGCCTGAATAATTTAAAGAAAGAGCAGCCATCATTTTTTCACTATATTTGGAATCAGCTTCCTTTTAAATAACCCAAGATAAATACATAAATGGATAAAGAAATATGTGTGCTTTCACGTTTTTCTCTATTTAAATATAAACTATATGACAACTTAAACATTAGATATGCATAGAATTTCTCTTAACCCCCACTTGATACTTAGTGGAAAGTCCAGAGTCCTTCCCTAGACATCTAATAATTCCCAGCAGCTTATATTCTCTGATTTTCACTTACCTGTTTCTGCTGACTCCTTATTCTCAATTGAATTTTACTTCTAGTGCCTGGGTCAATTTGAACCATAGTCCCTCATAAGCACCACCTCAGGGTATGAGCATTTTTAATGCACTTGACTGGTATTAGACTGCATTTTAAAACTACTTTTAGCCCTGAGTGTTATGGCTCAGTGGATTGAGGGCCAGCCTAAGAACCAGAGGGAGGTGAGTTGGATTTTCAGTCAGGGCACAGGCCTGGGTTGCAGGCCAGGTCCTCAGTGGAAGGCACTTGAGAGGAAACCACACACTGATGTTTCCCCCCCTCTCTTTTGCCTGCCCTTCCCCTTGCTTTAAAAATAAATAAATAAAATAATTTTAAAACTACTTTTAACTTTAATATTAGATGCCGGTGTTCTTCAAAATCTTTAAGTTACTTCCAGGATGGTAATTTCTATTTGATATTTTTTTCTAGCAAACCCCAACCCACCACCACTGTAACATGTTGCTCGATTTACTTTTCTCTCCCTTTTAGTTGTTTCTAAATCAATATCTGTGCAAAATTTTGAATTTTCTCTGTGTGTTACTGTTTCATTTCAAACAATACTTTAGGATGGCATGCTGTCCATTGAAAATGCCCTGCCAGCATATTTTGCACGAAAATCAGCAGAAGATATATTACACAAGTCCCTTGAGGGAGAGGGTACTTTAGCCCATTGCGAATATCAACATTCTTTATTCCATTTTGTAATTAAGTATTTATTAAGCATGTGATCTCTGTATGATAATTATAATACTAGCTTTAACCCTTGTTCTTTAGTCTAAATATTTTGTACATATTAAGCTATTTAATTGTTAAAAGCAACCCAATGATGTAAATACAATTAATATCCTAGTTTTACAGATGAAGAATTTAAGACCTAAACTCTTTAAGAAACTTGGCTAAACTTCCATGATTAGTTAATGATGGCTTCAGAATCTGAGTCTTTGACCAAAATGATACCATCTCTTCACAATTTTTTTAATTTTTGAGAAGTACAATGTTAATCATATTTTTCCTACACTTTGTCAACTTGCTCCAAGTATTCTCAATATCCAAAATGATCCTTAAGGACAAAGATATGTGCTCTTTATAGTCAAAAGAATGGGTGTTACTCATTGTTAAAATCCCTAAGAATGGTCCTCCAAGGATGTTAAATACTGAAGTCCTCCGCTTCAGTATTTTCATATAATAGACTAGAATCATCTTACTAAAAATAGACATTTGTATTCTTGTTCGCATGTTGCTCTGAGTTGGTTTTATAATCTTGCGATCATAACTTCCAGTAATAAAGAACTTTTCTTCTTCATAAAATACTCTCACCAGTATATATTTTCTTGTAGTATGCTTTTCTTATGTTAAAAATTTATGCTACAATTGTTACATTTATGTCCTTAAATGCTCTCTCAGTGTACAAATTTATAAATTTGACATATGCAATGATTTTTATGCCTTTTAGCATACTAATTTCATATCTTGATCTATCAATTCTATCTCTATATCTAATATTTATTATAAAGTGAGTACAAATTTACTGAATTTTTATTCTTATTGTGATCATCAATAATATGTTGGCTTATTTACATAACTTTGAGTAGTAACATTGTGTGAACTTGAAAGTATAATTTATTCCTATTCACTTGAATTCACTTTCCTATCTGTATTTTAGAGTGATTAATTAAAAGAGTTTGGCAGTCCTGGCACAAACCCTGTCTCACTAGAAGTGAGACTACTTACTCACTAGAAGTGAAACTTTTGATAATTTACTTACTCTGCTAAGGTTCAAAACATAAGATCTACATTGGAAACTTAATTTTTGGTGTTCCTGGTGCTAATGACAGTCGGCTGCAATCTTTTCTAACTATTCTTTTTCCTTTCCTTTCTTATGTGGCTCTTCCTTTTCATTTCCTATCAGTTCTTCAACTTTTCAGAATTTTTCTCAAGGTAACTAACTGTCTCCGGGAACTCTACTTGAATTACCCAAACAGTCTGAAATCCGTGCTCAGCCTAATTCTTGATTATACATAGGATTTAATGGTGTCTTCATTCCATATGTCTAAATTATTTCTTCACAGTAAGATTATATGTTCACTAAAATCATACATTTTCTTGATATGCAATTGCCATAAATGCCCTTATTCAATTTATATGAAGGGCAATCTGCTGTATATTGAACATATTTAGTAAATATGTTTTATTGATTTTGTCTGTATTTACTTTGAAAGTATACTATGATGACATCATCCAATGCTGCCAAATAAATCTCATTAATACTACTCACTGGAAAAGTTGCACCAGGATGTTTTGCCCAGGGATATGGGCCATTTCTTATATCTAAGACAGATTTAAAATATATATTTTGTATTGCATTTAATAGACAAAAACAGCTCATGTCATGGAGAACAATTCCTCCCCAAATTAAAGAACAACAGCCCAACATACCGGATGATAATAGTAGACTTTAAATATATAACTTTGATAATTATTTTATAATTTTTAATCAACCCTTCTTAGGCTATGTCTCCATGGACAAAATAAAGATGAGAACTGTGATAATTAGTCCAACAGTTATCTTACACATAAGTATGACAGAATTACTATTGCAAAAAATAAACTTGTTAAGCCTTAATTGAGCTATCAATTTTTATAGATTTTATTTATTTATCTTTAGGGAGGAAGGGAAGGAGAGACGGAGAGAAACATCAATGTGTGGTTGCCTCTCGTGAGTCACCTACCAGGAACTGGCCTGCAACCCAGGCATGTGCCCTGACTCGAATCGAACCACAATCGTGTGGTTCACAGGCCCATGCTCAATCCACTGAGCTATGCCAGCCAGGGCTGAACTATCAATTTTAAAAAAATTGATTTTAGCCCTGGCTGGTGTAGCTCAGTGGATTGAGTACAGGCCAGAAAACCAAAGGATTATGGTTGAATTCCCAGTCAAGGCACATGCCTGGGTTGCATGTGCCTAGCAGGGGATGCATGAGAGAAAACCATACACTGATGTTTCTCTCCCTCTCTCCTTCCCTTCCCCTCTAAAGATAAATAAAATATTTAAAAATTGATTTTTAAAGAGAGAGAGAGGGAGAGAGAGAGAGAAACATTGATTGTTGTTTTACTTATTCATGCATTCACTAGTTGCCTCTTGTATGTACCCTGACCAAAGACTGAACATGCAGCCTTGGCCATGCATGTGGACAATGCTCCAATCAACTAAGCTACCCAGCCAGGGCTTAATCGCTGATTTCAAACACTGACAAGGAACAGTTTCCCTATGATAAACTATCGGGTCTGACCAACATTGCAAACAAGCTCATGGTAAATTCTCACCATTATTGGGATAAATTATTCCTATCACCTAATGTTTCTGCTCCACCCATTAAATAATAGTCATGATAATAGTAATAATAATGCATTAACTTTTTCAATGTTATTTTACAGTGGCACCAAGTGAAAGTTGGTAGAGCACTGTTCGGATCACCTTCAAAATTTTGGGGGAATAACTTGTTGACTAAATAACAAATCGCAGACTAATCCTTAGAGTTAATTATCTTAATATTTGTTTGTAACTTACTTTACAAATCTATTTCCTTATTTCAATTCATGTCAAGTAATCTGGTACTGCCCTGAATGTTCACATTTTGTGCCATTTCTTTTTCTATTATTTCAAACCACAGAAGGCCTTGTATAAGTTATGTCTAAATGAGTATCTCCCCTTCTAAATAGCAAGTTCCTCAGAGCTTCCGGTCTTCAAAGTAATGGCCAAGAAGGTGCCTTACTCAAAGACATGTCCAGCCTCTAGTCTAACTAGCATCCCATCCACAGATTTCAGGTACTTTGGACCTTTCTAGGTGTATTTTGTTTATAGGGATCTGCCATACAAATTGTTATGGTTTGTTTATGTTTGTTGCTTGAGGAGATGAACGAGCTTGGTGAGGTATGCTTACATTTCACAGAGGGAGTGTGGTTGTCTTGAGAAAGCAGTTGTCTTGAGATAAGATAGCTGTTGCTCAAGAGCACCAAAGCTGTACAGATGTTCAGGAACAGCTGCTGACTATTTGCTTGGAGCTGAGCTTAAGCATTTTTAGGTGGAAACAAAACCTTTTGAAAATACGATAGATGCTGCCTCTGTAACCACAGGAAGAAATGTTCTTTGGAAACCTGGATTTTAATTGCTTTAAAATTACTATTTCCCAAATTGTAGCTCTGTTATAATCAGCTACATTCCCCAACTGCCCCACAAAAGCCATTTATTTCTACACTTTTTTTGCTATTTAACCTTTCTTCAGAAGGTTCTTCCTTCTGCTCCTTCCTACAATCAAATTTTACTCATCCTTCGGGGCTCAGCTGGCCTGAACTTTACAAAAAGCTTTCCCTAATAATGTTTTTCTGCTGTGATCATCAATGCTTATTCATTATTGTTTCCACAGTGTTTGATTTAATTGCATTGCTCTTTAAATTGTTCACCTTGAAGAGGTTGCAGGCTTCTCTCCTGTCAGGCCTTCACCTAATTTGGAGAATGGTTTTAACCTACTGCAGGGCTTATGTGGCAAATCAGGGCTCCATAATGCTTTAGATGGAGTGGAAGCCCTACAATGATTGTTCTAGGGCAACACTGGATCCACCAATTGCTAGCTTTGGCTGGACAAGGTGTTAATTTCTCTGAACTTTATTTGCACAGTGAAGATAATTTTACCTGCCTTACAGATTTTTATAAATATTGTGTAAGATTTTCCAGATAAACATTTAAACAGGGCTTGGAATGTGACAGAAAAGGTCTAAACTCTAGGGGTTATTTTTTGTATTAAGTATTGTTTTACTTTTATTATTTTACTTATAAATAAAGTAACTCAGTTATACACAGGAAAAATATATATACTATGCAAGAAGCTACATAACGAATTTTTTAATAAAACAATTTGGGAAGAGATTTATAACCCAGGAATGCATGCCTTAATTTTTGTGGAAGTTAAGAATACAAAGAAGGTTGTAAAGGGAAAAAAAGCAGAGATCAGGCAACAGGAATTCAAATACCAGCTCTGTTAATGACTTTTCACCAGTGTAGTATCCTATGGACAATTTCAAAAATACACAGAATTAGCTGGAATGGTGTAACTCCAATATACCAGTTTGAACTTCATGGTTAACTTTGGAATAATAGTCTATCAAACAACAACACCCATAACAAAAATTTCTAGCTAGCAGCATGTTAAAATTAGAGGGCAATGGCTTGAGAAAAAAGTTTAAGACCCCAAGGCACATCTCCAAATGAAATGTACAGATGAAAAATAAGTGTATGAAAATATGCTCTACATTATGTGCCATAAGGCAAATGCAAATTAAAACAATAATGACATTGCACTAAAAACCTATTACATTAGGTAACATCAAGAAGAATGACAACATCAAATGTTTTCAAGGATTTGGAGCAATAGGAACTCTCTCATTCCTTGTGGTTGAATGCAAAATGGAACAGCCACTTTGGCAAACAGTTTGATAGTTTTTTACAAAACTAAACATACTCATGCCATTGATCCAGCAATTGCTCTTCTTGGCATTGACCCAAAGAACTTTAAATTTATATCTACACAAAAACATACACATGGATGTTTATGGCAGCTTTATTCAGAATTGCCAAAACTTTGGAAGAAATTTGGATATCCTGCAGAAGGTATACATACAATATGTGGTACGTCCTGCCAAAATAATATTTTTCAGTGTTGAAAAGGAAAAAAGCTAGCAAGCAATGAAAAAACATGTAGGGATCTTAAATGAATATTACTAAGTGGTTAAAACCATCCTAAAAAGGCTACATACTATATAATTCCAAAAAAAGCCAATAAAAAGATAAATGGTTGCCAGTGAGTGAGAAAGGGGAAGGGTGAGTAAGCAGAGCTCAGAGGATTTTCAGGGCAGTGAAAATACTTTATATAATACCACAGTTATGGATTCCTGCCATTCAACTTTATTCAAATCCATAGAACCTACAACATAGAGAGTAAGCCATAATGTAAACTATAGACTTGGGGTGGTAATGATGTAAATGTGTAGTAGGTCCATGGACTGTAACAAATGCACTACCCTGGCAGAAGATGATGATAATTGGAAGGTATAAGGTACATAGGAAATCTCTATACCTTCTCAATTTTATATAAAACTAAAGTTGTTCTAAAAATAGCATCTTAATAGAAAAATAAATAAGAGGACTCTACAGACTCAAAGTGGACTATTATTTTACTTATTTAGCATGTTGCTTAAAATAGAATTCTCAAAATATTATTTACTTATCTTGGGTACAGTGATTTAGCCATTACGTGTTTTGGGTGAAAAGAAAAAAAATATATCAAGAAACCTGTTAATTTACAAGATTTACTAAAGCAAGCAAGACTGAATAAGCAGATATAAATAGCTATTATTTTCTGGTTTCAAGGTTTATTCTTTCTGAATTCTGTATTTCCCATATCCCCACCTAGTATCTTAAACAATGACAATGTTTAAATGAAATTGTAATGATGAGACTCCTGATGTTTTGACAGAAAATATAAATAGTTTTAATCACAGAAAAAATATAAACAGTTTTAATCACAAGCATAAAAACTACAGATGTACTTTAGTATTAAATGTATTTCATTAGTTAGAACTCCCCATTTCTTGATCATTTGCAATGAAGAAAGAGCTACAGACATTCTAATGCAGTCACAGGCCACAAGTGCTCCTGACACTTGAAATTTGGCAAGTGTGATTGGTAATTTTTAATATTCCTTCACTTAAGTTCACTCAAATTTAAAATATGAAAGTAAATTTAGTTATTGAAGAACACATAAGCATGTTCAGAATGACTTTGTCATGTGAATTTATATCTGCAATTGTAAATTTCATAGAATCAAATACAGATCAAGAATTCCCAAAGAAAATTTAATGTTGAGATTAAGCTATACTCTAAGTGAAATATATCATTAATAATTGTTATCTCATTAGATGTTAGAATAATATTTTGAATATTTTGTATTAAAAATATTGTATATATTGTATGGATAGATGTTATAATAATATCACCTATTTTTTCTTTGCCTTTTAAAAATGTGGTTATTAGAAAATTTCAAGTAATCTATACGATTCACATTACCATTCTATTGACATGTTGCCCTGAATAAAATACAATATAATTGGAAATAGGCTGTGCCGATATTTCCCATTTAGCTTCTTTTTTATTTCTCTGCATCGCCTACTTTGAGGCATGTTCTTTAAACAACAGCTTAAAGGTCGCAGAATTTAGTGTGCAGAATTCAAAATTTTCACTTTTTAAACGTTTATTTTTATATATTTACATATTGGTTCTTTTACGAGCAGTAGAGCCCATCCTGAGCCTAATTCTTTTATTTCCAAGTGAAATTTTCAGTGGAAACATAATGTCAAATTTCAGATAAAAATAAAACTGTGAAAAGGCTGTATAAGAAGTTAAGAAAAGGCTGAAAAGTTAACCAATACCCACTCGGTGTTCTTTATAGTTTCTGTGTGTGTCCCTAGCACACCTATCAGGAAATAAGGAAAACATACTAATAAAATTTTCTGTAGCTCTAGAATGCATGTCCTGAAGTGTGAGAATATTGGATTCAAAGTAATTCTTAGTCACAGACTAGCTGTGCAAATTTAGACTGCCACTTGAACCATCAGAAGCTTTCATCCTGTATACAACAGAAGCTGAGAGTAAGTATTTCAAAGGATTTTTGTAAAAAAGTAAATAAAATAATGTTCATATTTTTCTGACATATATAACAAATTTTCTTACTTTACCTTATGCACCTGGACCTAACCCATGGTCCTTTAGCTATATTTGTCAATTTCATACACTATTCTCTATACTGTTCCCAGAGCAATCTACTAAAATGCAAATTTAGCCATGTCAGTATTTCTGCCTGTCAGAGAAAAATTAATCAAACTTAGTACGGCAAATAAGACAATCCATGAGCTGGGTCCTTACTTCCTTCAGCTCCTGTCACCTACCGCTTTGCACTGTGTGATGTAATAACACTGAACAGAATAACTATCCCATGCCTCAGTGCTTTATCTCAAGCCTGTCTCATGTCTTTTACCTACAACATCCTCGGCTTTCCAAATATGTGCAACTATTGAAACGTGATGATGTAGAGTATACTCTACCTCAATCAGAAATGATTTGTTTGTTTATAAATAAATAAACAAAGCAAACAACCCAAAACTTATTCATGGTAATTTCATGGGAGGATGGCTTATTTCCAGGATGTAGGAGTATTTTACAAACCCAAGGGAAACAAGTCTAACTGAAATGCATCAGTCTTATTTTTCACTCTTGTTTTTTCCCTCTGCCTGTCATTTTGTTCCTGCTTTTCCCACCCCTGATTTCTAAAGGACCATCGAGAATGGTGTCAGCACCTCCTGAGCTCTTGTGGCTGAGGGGTCCAGGACCTGTTATATTTCTAAGTATTTCTGAGTCCCAATTTAAAAGATACAAAAGGAATAATTGTTTGGGCTGGCTAGGATAAGAAATTTAAGCTTTGTTTTTGCTGAGAAGGTGGGAAAATTTTCTACATATAAAATTTTTGAGAAAAAAAATACTAGCCTATCTAGTGTATAGTGCCTGCCTTGTAGAAAAAAAGTGCAATGGTGTAAAGCAGGGGTGTCCAGTCTGCAGCCCACAGGCAGCATGTAGCCCAGTATGGCTGTGAGTGAGGGCCAGCATAAAATCATAAATTTACTTAAAACATACAATATTTTTGCAATTGCATCTGGCAATGTGTTTAATGGTGGCCCAAGACAACTCTTCTTCCAGTGTGGGACACAGAGTCGAAAAGGTTGGACACCCTGGAATATTTATTATGGGTGTCATTCTCAACTTATCTTAAATCTGCTTTTTAGAACCTTGGGAATATACACAATTAATAATCAGTGCTACATATCGTGAGCACTTTTATGTTTTGGAAAAATCTCACATTTAATCAACAATAAAGTTTTTTTAAAAAGATGTACCATAACTATGTCCAGAAATGAGCAAATAGGTACCACATATGCACTCAGTCCTCCAAACAACATGAACAGGAGGTCAGGCCACACTTTTAGGTACAAAAGGAGAGATTTAGAGAGACAGTTTAAGCACTTTGTTCACACAATCACATTTGATAAGTAGCACAGCCAAAAGTCAAACATCTATCAGGCCATAATATCTGTGTTTTCTTTGAATGATGGAATAATTTTCCTCATCAAAAAAGAGTGCAACCTTGGGTTTATATCAATAGGATTGTTCTATAGTAACACATCCATAAAGATTTTTAAAAAATAAAATAAAATGACAATAATAACAGAATAGTAAACATTTATAGAGTGCTTACACTTACCAGATGCACTTTTAGTATATGTATGGATAAATATATAAGCCTGTCCAGAAAAAGACCAGCCATTGTTAATATAACGAGAATGGTTTGTGCCATAGGTGTAACCTGGTTGCCAAGGAGAGTGGACTGGAATGTGCATGTGTGAACAATGGTGACTTCATTGTACTAGTCAGTGGGGGTGGTAGATGAGATTGAGTGAGCATGCATAATGTGTGGCCATCACATTCAAGATGACTGAGCAGATAGAGCTATTCTAAAAGTATACCCACCATATCCCCCCACCCAAAGGAGAGCTCTCTTTGCACAAGGATCCACTGATTACAGAGTATAGGTCTGAGTACAGAGATGACTTCAAAGGTGGATTTGTCACTCTATTAGCTCTTGTCAGTAAATGCTGAAATCACATAATTAACCACCCTTGCTTAAATTCTGTGTTTGTCAGGAAATTTTTAATTACATGTACTTTCCCAGTCATATTTTTCAGTACAAAAACATTGTGATGTTTAGAGAGATTGAATGTATTTTCTCTGAAATTCTATTTATAATTTTAGATAAATAAATTGTCATCAGTGAAGCACAAGAATATATTATCAAATTGTCATAACTAATGCCAGCTGATAATTGTTATTCTTCATGTATTGTCAAATTGGACTTTGTTATTTCAATGACAGAGGCCGGCTATGGTAATTTATGAAAGGCACTTCACCAAGAGCCCTGCTTCACAGTGCGAGAAATTTCACAGAATGCCATACCAAACAATAATTGTGTCATTTTCTTATCTACCTGAAAAGAATATTAAGCTTTGTCCAGGCTTTTTGTGAAATCTCCCCTGCATCCATTGATTCTGCCAATCTTCCATGGCCATTTTAATGGCTCAGACCCTCAATGCCTAGCATCATGGATCTTCTCTGCCCTCGTGAAATCAATCTTTCTTCCAACTCTCCACTTGGACATTAGACCTTCTAAAATATTCATGGGCCCCTTATCCTTAACAGCTCCCCATTTTCATTAGGATAGAATACAAAATCTTAATCAGCATCAAATCACTCCTTGACAAAATTAAGTGCCTAGATTATAGTTTTTATCTCAGAATTTGTGTATAATTTGGTAGAATACAATATTTTGATTCTTTTATTAGTTAACTAAAAAAAAATTTAAAAATAGGAAACAAACATCTTCTATAATCTTACCAGTCAGGCAGAACACTCTTTTTTACTATGTAAATTAAAAAAATAAAAATAGAAATCTCTATCATTTTAAGAATATAGGATTTGGAGAAAAATATGAGTTCAATTCCTACCTTCTCCATTTATTAACTAAAAGGTCCTACTCATTATCATTAATTTGTGAAAAATTAAATAAGTTAACACATGTTAATTGCTTAGAAGAATGTTTGCTACTACATAAAAATTTAGTCTGCTTGTCACTAAAAATGTTAAAGTAGTTTCTTCTATACGGTAGGTTATTATAATAATAAAAAATATTTATTGAGATATTATGCATTGTCACTATTCTAAATATTTTGTACATATTAAGCCAGGGGTGTCAAACTCATTTTAACCGAGGGCCACATCAGCCTCGCAGTTGCCTTCGAATGGTGGAATGTAATTTTAGAACTGTGTAAATGTAACTACTCCTCAACTAGGGGCAAGGAGCTCAGCCCTGCCACCGGGTAGAAACAAGGTTCTGGGCCAGATAAAACAAAGTGGAGGGCAGGATTCAGCCCTCGGGCCTTGTGTTTGCCACCTGTGTAGTATTAGATTATTTAATTGTCAAAAACAACCCAATGATGTAAATACAATTAATATCCCAGTTTTACAAATCAAGAAATTAAGAACCAAAATGTTTAAGAAACTTGGTTGAATTTCCATGATTAGTTAAAGACAAAGCTTTAGAGTCTGAGCCTTTGACCAAAATGATACTATCTCTTGGATGTGAATACTTAAACAACACCTGAAAGTTTTATGTAGCTTATCTTCTGTCTATTTTTGTAGTGAAATATTCTAGTCTTTGACATGAATGGCTATTAAGGTATGGAGTAATATGTATACACAGTAATATTGTTTATCATTTTAACATTTCCAACATAATAAATTTTCTTACTGCTGTCCAAGTTGCAGCTTTTAAGAAAAGTAAATAATTTTTGTACTACTAAATATATTTTTTGTTTCTGTCAAATAAATGCATTTCTAAAACTTTTCAAAAGAAAGTAAATTAAAAAAATGGTCCTGGATAATCCAGTGCTCTGTTGATTACTGAAAGACATTAGTGATCCAAATATTGATAATTCAATCCAGTTTTTGTTTTTGTGTTTTTTCTTTCTACCTAAAGGTGTATAATTCACTCTGCTAATGATATAGCTTTCTTATCATTTTAGTTGAGATTCCACTTGACCCTTATTGAAGAGATGATTGAGACAAATGTTCCAGTGAAAAGAAAGAGAAACTAATTATTCCATCAATTTACACAACAACGTTTTTAAAGCAAACACTGGAGGTTTTTCTGTCTGAATTTTCCTAAAAACCTAGTTTCTGTTCCCAATGTATCTAAATCCTACTTAACCTTGCATACTTCCTCAATCATCCATCAAGACTTCAGTAACCACTTCTAACTACACACAGACTTACTCTGCGAATCTGTAATATTTCTCTACTAATCTATTTACTATTGAGAATTCAGTTCAAGTTCTCTAGTTCATTATTAAGCTGGGGTTTAATCATTTAATTAAAAAATTAGCACATTATTGTTGAGCTTTAATCTCCAGAACTGAATTATTTGTTATCTCAGTTCCACTGTCAGTTTCCTCTGAGAGTTTTACATATACGAAGCTCTCTCCCAGGACAACATGCTTGGAAGAAAAATATGTATGCAACAGACAGAACATAATATGTGTGTAAATGTATGTATGTGATTATATGTGTGAGAGGCACACCATAATATATACATAAAACATATATGAGAGACACAACATAAGGACAGTAATATTCCTTGAATTAAGTCCCTGCCAGCTTTATTACTGCAATAACAATGAAGTCTGAGGCTTCTTCCTTATACTCCCAAGCCAAAGATGGTCTTCAAAACCTTGCTGAAGCTTGAGTCATTGATAGGATAATCACACAAAGTTTACATCTCCAGTGTGGTAAGTTGTCCATTACCTCTAAAAAAGCTGATATAGTCATTCCTGCTTTTATATCTTGAACCACTTTGTTTTTCATTCTTCTGTGTGGTGCGGATTTCTCACCATCATGGGAGATGCCATACTAAGCTCCTACATCAAAGCTCGTGGTGAGAGGTTCCACGTATAGTTTAGGGAACTCTGCAATGAGAAGCTGTGATGGACAGTAGGGTGAAAGGGCCCAGTTTGTAATGATACATTTTATTTTCATTACAAGCTATGGTCTGTTATTATTTCTTCTTCCTAATGACAGGAAAATGTGATCACCCCATATTCTTCTGCCGCCATGGGCAGTACTGTTTGCCCCTACCAAATCTTGCAGAGCTCATGTAAGGAATTGTCTAATCCTTCTTTCATTCTGTAGTTTTACAACAGTTTTGTTCCTAGTTCTCATTTCTATAGTTGGCTCTCACTTAGTGCTATGCCAATTCATTAGTTGTACAACTTGAATTTTTTTAAATGGGTAAATTTTAAGTGGGTAGCAGATATGCTTTTTATTAGCAGCACCCACATGACTTCTCAAGCAAATGGAGCAGGTGAGATTGTGCTTGGCTCTGTCTTAAAAGTTCTGCATGGACTGCTACACCATCTACTAGAGACAAAAATAGAGTAACCTGGTCTTTGGTTTATCTGGGTTAAGTGAAATATTCATATAGACATCTTTGGAAAAGTCAATTTCTGCTTTGATGTGAGGTAAATTGGGGGCAAATCCTCCGGCTTAGTTTAAATTTCCTTTCTTTCTCCTAGATCTGTGCAGTCTAAATACATTACACTTAAGTTACTGACTATTCCCAGGACAAGCTTCCTGTCCAGCCCCAATTTACTCATTATAATCCACTCTGAACAACCTTTTCATTCCAGTCTCCTTGTGACATCACCAGACTTTTCCTAACTGCTTACTTTATAGCTGCATATGTAAAAATAGAGGCTCTATTGCAGTGAACTATGAGTTCTAAGAGAGATATGAAAGAAGAGAAAATACAGAATGCTATCTTAAATATTCTGATAACGGGAAAGGTAAACAGAGTGGATAATAGCAAATTTAGTATTCAGAACCTGGGGGTTTTATTTGTGTGTGTTTGTCTTGCAAGGTGAGGAAGACAAGCATGTCTGACAAGTCCAAGAAGAGATAGTAATAGCAAATCACTGCCCAGGATGCGGCAACCATTTGCTTCTTTTCTGCTTAACACCCAGGTGAGTGTGAGGGCACAGGAAAGATGTTCCTTATTCTCCCAAGCTCGTACAACTGGGCACTTCATTTAAACACAGATAGCTAGACCCTTCTTTGTATTAGTCATGCAGGAGAAAAGAAGGCGGTTCATGGTACCTCGTACCCTAGTGCTCCTCAGCTCACACGTTTGGTCCCAATCATAGCCACTTTTACCATTTACACATCTACCTCTGTAAGCAATGCCATTGCTAAACTATAAAATGTCTTTGTATAATTAGGAAAAATGTGTCGCTTACTCTGGAAGATGCAGTTCCACTCCAGGGGAGATGAATTGATTGCTAGAGTGTGACCTAGAGTTCAGCCCCCACTTAACCCTCCAGGCAGATGACCGTCTTCAGAACACAGGTTGTAAAACTCTTGTAGAAAACCAGTCAGGAAAGTATGGTGGCTCTAATAATTCCTCCAGGAGAAAAAAAAGAACGTAATATAAGTTTCTTAGTGCCTTCTGATAAAAAAGACTATGCATTCATATCATCAAAGCTGAGATCAAAGCTTATTTTTTTTTTAAAAAAGTGTTTGTGTCACTTTTCTGTGCAAAAACAGGATCATACCTTTCAACTAGTTAAATTTCCAGTGTTGCTCCCCATTGGTTTTTCAACTCATGTAGCAGTAAACATGAATTCTTCATTATTAGCAATACTTAGCTGTTTTGCTATGTGAAGCAGTGTTTAGTAAGAGTAGAAGAAATAAGGCAACCTATGCCAACAGGTATGTTAACCATAAATTTCACAAAGGAACACAAGAAAAAGACCAGTTAATCAAGCAAAAGTGTGTATATGGCTTTCTGTAAGTGAGACAATTTCTGCAACAACAGTCTTGGTCATGTTTCAAAAATGAGAAAATTAGGGGGATGTATTAATATGCAAAACTGAAAATCTAGTTTCAAGCACCCAGTACAAAGTTTAAAAAATTAAAACTATTGCTAACGATTTCAAAATAGTGGCTGCAGAACATTAAAACATCCAAGGGGCCTTTTCACTGTAGGCCTTGTGTGATCGTACAGGCTGCCTGCACCATGAAACCAGCCTGTTAATAGAAACTTAGGACCTGAGCCAAGGAATAGTAAGCTACTTTATGGAAGTGGGAAACTGGCTGGAATTAAGCACAATTTATATACAATGACTTTGGATCAGTGGACACAGTCAAGCAAGGATCTTAAACTGAAAACAATTCAAATATTGTTAAAAAGTGAATTGTTTGTGTTGGTTCACAGTCTTAAAGTCCTGAATCAAAACTGCTTAGAATAAGTACCTATTTCATTTTGTTCAGTATGATTTGGCATAAAAACAGGAAATATGCTTGACCACAGAATTGTTAAAACAAGGACCATTTTTTTCCCGGTTTTATGTTCTTAGGCATGCACTCTCTTTTTTCATCTTTGAAAACTAAGCATTGCAACAATGTCCAATACCCTAACTTTTTAAAACTGGAAAGGCAAGTGACTTTAGTCCCAGCATTGTTTCTATCAAGAAGAGGAAATCCTTTTAGTTTTAGTTCTCAAGTCCCTCTCTCCTGTTTTGTTCTGGTCTAAACAGACAATAATAAATCATTATCAAGTAAGATCATAGTCAAAATTCACCACTGTTTAACATGTAAAAAGAAAGAAAGAAAGAAAGAAAGAAAATCTTTTTTAAAAATTAGTGTCCACCTATGTAAGGGGTGTCAAAAAAAAAGAAACATCCAAATTATCCTCAAAAAGTGGCTTTACCATTTTGCATTCCCACCATCAATGAGTAAGATTTTCTGCTGCTTCACATCTTCACCAGCATTTGGTGCTATAAGTGATCTAGGTTTTGCTCTTCTAAGCTACACAGTAGCATTTCGTTGTTAGTTTAATTTCCTTTTGTCTGGTGACATATGATATGGACAGTCTTTTCATATGTTTATTTTCTATCTGTATATCTTCTTTGAAGAGGTGTCTATTAAAGTCTTTGGCCCATTTTGAAATTGTTCCTTTTTTAATTTTCTGCATGTTGAATTTTAAAAAATTTTTTAAAGATTTTATTTTTTATCTTTAGAGGGGAAGGAGAGAGGGAGAGAAACATCAATGTATGGTTGCCTTTCATGCGCCCCCTGCTGGGAACTGGCCTGCAGGGAACCGGCCTGCAACCCAGGCATGTGCCCTGACTGGAAATTGAACCGCAATCCTCCAGTTCACAGGCCTGCGCGCAATCCACTGAGCTACACCAGCCAGGGTTGCATGTTGAATTTTGAGAATTCTTTGTATGTTTCAGACACCATTTCTTTATCAGATGTGTTTTTTGCAAATATATTTTCCCAGTGCTTAGTTTGTCTTTTTATTCTCTTAACATTGTTTTTCATATAGCAGGAGTTTCGCATTTTAATAAATTTCAGCTTACACATTATTTCTTGCATGGATTGTGCCTTTGGTGCAGCATCTTTGAAAGAATTGCCAAACCAAAGTTCATATAGATATTCTAACACGTTACATTTAAGGAGTTCATTGTTTTTCATTTTACATTTATGTCAATGATCAATGTTGAGTTGTTTTTTCCTGAAGGTGTAAGTTTGTCTCTATAATCATTATTTTACATGTAGATGTCAAGATGTTCTAGCTCCTTTTGTTGAAGAGTAGATCTCTGTCCCACTGTTTTGCCTTTTCTCCTTTATCAAAGATCAGTTTAATAATACATACATACATATAAATAACAGAACACACATATAAATATAAATTATATATACATATAATTTGGGGGCTGTCTTATTCTGTTACATTGGCCTGTTCATCTGTTCTTTTGCCAACAGCACAGCCTTGGTTACTGTAACTTGATGGTAAGCCTAGAAGCTGGGCCATGCAGCTCTCTAACTTGATTCTCCTTCACTAACTGTTGGGCTATTCTGGGTACTTTGTCTCTTCATAAAAAATTTACTATCATTTTGTCCACTTCCACACAATATCCTGCTGAAATTTTTATTGAGATTGCATTGAGTCTTTAGATAAAGTTAAGAAGAACTGATACTTTGACAATATTGAGGTTTTCTTTTAATCAAATACAGCATTTCTCCATTTATTTAGTTCTTCTTTGGTTAGGTTTCTCACAGTTTATTCATTTTCTTAATATAGACCTTGTACATATTTTATAAGATTTACAAATATGTATTTCATTTTAGGGTGCTAATATAATAGCATTACATTTTTCATTTTAAGTTTCACTTAGTCATTTCTCATACATAAGAGTGTTAAAGACTTAGAATATTAAACTTGTATCCTGAAAACTTGCTTAATGATTTATTATTTCTAAGATTTTTTGCTGCTTGTTTTAGATTTTGTACATAGATGATTATATCATTTGTGACCAAGGACGGTGTTATTTCTTCCTTCCTAATGTGTATATTGTATATTTCTTTTTAACAAGGAATCACAGTGCAATGTTGAAAAGGAATGGTGGTGGGGAAGGTCATCCTGGCTTTGCTCCTGATCTTGGTGAGAAAGCTTCAAGTTTCTCACATTAAGTATAGTATTAGCTGTAGGATTCCTGTAGACTTTTTTTTTTATAGGAAGAAAACCTTCTTCTATCCCGTTTATTGAGTTTTTATCATGAATGACTATTGAATTGTCAAATGCTTTTTTTATCCAGTTATTGGTATTATCATGTAATTTTTTAACCTATTGATGCGATGACTTACATTAATAGTTGATTTTTAAATATTAAGCCAACCTGGCATACCTAGAATAAATGTTACTTAGTTATGCTATAGAGTTTTTATATGTTGTTGAAATCAATTTGCTAATATTTTGTTGAGAATTTTTACATATCTATGAATGAAAAGTAGTGGTCTATAGTTTACTTTTCTGGTACCATCTATGTCTATTTCCCATGTTAGGGTTATCCTGACCTCAAAGAATGATGCAGGAAGTATTTCCTCTGTCTCACGAGTCCAAAACTGTTATACATAATTGGTATAATTTCTTGATTAAATATTGGGTAGAATTCACCAGGGAAATAATCTTGGCCTTTTATCCTCTGTTTTCCAAAGTTATTAATAATTGATTTAATTTCTTTAATAATTATTAGCCTACTCACATTGTCTATTTTATGTTTATTATGTGAGTTTTGTCAAATTGTGTCTCTCAAGAAAGTGGTTGAATACACATTTTTAAAATCATTTTAGTAATGGCCAAGATTCAGAGAGATCTTTAGGGATAAACACAGCATTCTTTCCCTAACACAACACCCATCAGTACATCAAAAAAGGCTGCACTGTATCTATTTGGAATCTATTTTGAACCACGATCTGCACAACTTCTTAAGCTTCTCTTGCGAGGAGTTCTGTGTCCTTAGTGTCACTTCCTAAATTTCACAGTATTCTCTCCACCATATAAGATTATCATATAAGATTGGTATCAATATACCAATGGTATCATATACCATATAAAATTATCCTACTTTTCAGACCAATTATAAGAAGTTTGGTAACAGATAACAGTAGTCCAAAATTCTTTTTTGGAGCTACAGATTTTTAGCTCTATGATATAATCAAATTGGGCTTAATTTTTCTTCTTTAAATTAAATTACATTATTTTCTGAGATGAGAAATTGATGAGCCAGAAATTGGTCCCTTTGAATAATATGACAGATTTTGAACACAGGTGTTAGTTTTTCAAGGTAACAATCCCCTATCTAATCTATGGAAAGAAGCTGTGGACCACCAACCAAACACTAGTTTTTAGAATCACATAATCATGTAAAAATATAAATGTACTTAATATATATATAATATAACATTATATAATATAAAACAATATATTATATATGAAATAATATTGATATTTTATATATAACACAAATATTTTAACCAAAGTATCCATATACATTTGCTGAATGGTATGAAAATATTGTGTCACTTTTTGCAAAATCAATCTGTCAGCAGAAGGTACAATTTGTGCTATAAAACTTATCGGGTAGACTTAAGTAGAACACAATTCACTCTTAAACTACACAGGATTTAGGTAGGGGCTCCAAACATCTACAATGAAAAATCCACATACTAATTTTGACTCTTCTAGAACTTAACTATTTATTAAGCTTATTGTTGAACAGAACCTCACCAATAAAATAAAATAGTGATTAAGACATATTTTGCAAGTTATATACTGTATTCTTACAGTGAAGTAAGCTAGAGAAAAATGTTATTAAAATCATAAAGAGGATAAAATACATTTATAGTATTTATTGAAAAAAAATATGTACAAATGGACCCATGCAGTTCAAACTACTGTTGTTCATGGATCAACCGTAGCTACCTGGTATTTAAGCAATATATCTTTCTCAAAATAACCCACACAATTTGACGACATCTTAGTATATATTATTTGTTTTTGCTCTTTTCTAATTTTATTTCAGAAAATATTTAGATATAATAGTAATAGATGACATCTATGACAGACTCTCAAATGTTATTTCTGTGTTGAAAAAAATATTATTTTTAGATATAGTGTGATGCAGTTTGAGAGTCTTCTGGATCTCTGGCCTGTATTAATTTATATCTAAAACATCACTATTTAAATGAATCTCATTACTCCCAAATCAGCTTACTTAAAACAGAATTTACTATCACAAGAAATGGTGTGTCACACAATAGGAAGTGAATACTAACTCAAAAATTGATTTTGATTTTTGTCTAATGAAATTATAGGTAGTTATTAGGTACATGATAAAAAGTAAGTTAAAAACTACAAATAACACTATTAAAATAGGCATTTTACTAAATGATATAGTTATGAATAAAAAGTGCTAATGATTCAGAATCTTAAACCATTAAAGAGCAAAGAAAATCACTACTAAGATACAGGTGAGATTACATGGTATTTATCCTTCACTGCCTGGCTTATTTCACTTAGCATAATGCTCTCCTGTTCCATCCATGCTGTTGCAAAGAGTAGGAGCTCCTTCTTTCTTTCTGCTGTACAATATTCCATTGTATTTTAATCCATGGTATTTTGATCAACTCATTTACTGGTGGGCACTTAGGTTGCTTCCAGCCCTTGGCTATTGTAAATTGTGCTGCTATGAATATTGGGGTGCACAGGTTCTTTTGAATTGGTGTTTCAGGATTCTTGTGGTATAATTCCAGCAGTGGAATTGCCTGGTCAAAAGGCTTTTTCATTTTTAGTTTTCTGAGGAAATCCATACTGTTTCCCACAGTGGCCACACCAGTCTGCATTCCCTCCAACAGTGCACTAGTGTTCCCTTTCCTCCACAACCTTGTCATTACCTGTTGTTTGTTGATTTGTTTATGATAGCCATTCTGACTGGTGTGAAGTGGAATCTCATTGTGGTTTTTTATTTGCATCTCTCTGATGGCTAGTGATGCTGAGCATCTTTTCCTATGACTCCAGATTCTCTGTATGTCCTCCTCGGAGAAGTGTTTATTCATGCCCTTTACCCATTTTTAATTGGGTTCTTTGTCTTCCTGGAGTGGAGTCATGTGAGTTCTTTATATATTTTAGAGACCAAGCCCTTGTCTGAGGTAACATTTACAAACATATTTTCCCATGTGATTGGTACCATATGATCTCACCTATAAGTGGAACCTGATCAACATAACAAATAAACAAGCAAAATATAACCAGAAACATTGAAATAAAGAACAAACTGACTATAACTAGAGGGGAGAAGAGTGAGGGGTAATGGAGGAAGAGTCATCAAGGAACATGTATAAAGAACACATGGACAAAGCCAAAGTATGTAGGATCAAGGGTGTGAGGTGGGGACGGGTGAGGTGGAGAGAGAGGTGGAAGGATAATAGAGACAACTGTACTTGAACAACAATAAAAAAGAAAATAACTACTAAGATACAGAACTAAAGCTCATAAACTGAAACATGCATTACTTGGCCTATTTACCTGGATTTGTTCCAAGGATATTATGGGAAGCTGTGTATTTCATGTTACTATCTTCTTGATGTACACGTCTTGGACAAAAGCCATCTTATCACTAACAGAGCTCTAAAAATTCTTTGCTGTTAATCTGCAATTTCCCTGATAGTTGTTATTAATGACCAATTACTTTTATTTTTGAGGTGTCATTGCTATCAGCAAAATATGTTGTGTTAAAAAATTACAGCAGTGAAAATATTCTGTCATACTTTAATGAAAGATACATGCATTATATATGTATCCAAATCCATAGAATGTACAACACCACAAGGGTAAACTCTGGACTTTGGGTGATAGTAATGGGTCAATGTGCACTCATGAATTATACCAAATGCACCACTCTGGTGGTGGATGCTGATAATGTGGGAGACTATGCATGTGCAGGGTACCTTCTAGGGAAAGTAAATCTCTTCACTTTCCCTTCAGTTTTGCTGTGAATCTAAAACTACTCTTAAAAATGCCTTAAAATATATGGTATTAAAACAACAACAAAATAAAAATAAAAACTATTTCTTCAGGTGTCAGTTCATGCAAGTAAGAGTTGATTAGGAGAATGTTGAGTCAAAATGTAGTTAGCCGTGACTATATGTATTGTATTTCTGTAGAAACTTTGTCTTTTCTGAGTTAGAACAGCAAATAGTTATATTTAATTAATAGCATTAGAGCTCATTTCATTTTTAGAACATTGCAATATTTCAAGCACAGAGTAAAATCAAGCAAAAATTTATACTATTAAGATTCTGGTTAAAGTCATAAAAAATAGGTGACTGTCTTAATGAATCCCATAGGAATAACTGTCCAAATACATAGTTGTAATTTAAAGGGATAACTACCTAAAGGGTGCACATATGGTAGAACATAGATTTCTTAAGTGAAAGTATGAGTATTAAAATGACTAGTACAAAGATAACAAGATTAGTCCTGCATCTATTAGGTTTTGGCTTCAAGTTTTAAAAAATTCTGTGCAAGGTTAGATAAATATTTTATTTAGTCAATAGGATTCTTAAAAGGTTCAGGTCCAATAACTGCATATGTCAGTGGAATTTGACATGATAGAGTCTGGCACACCATGTTCGACTAAATTTGGTCTCAGTTTGAAAGCAAATAACATGAGTAAGCCACCATACAAATTAGTTTTTACTTCATTGTGCAGAGTTCAGGAATTTCCAGGAAAAGAACACCAGAAGAGCACTTAATTGGGCAATTCCACTGACACTGTAAACCCTGTTTTAAGTTGTTGAATGAGCATCACCAAGCAAGAAGGAGTGTTTCTTAAAAGATTTGAGTGGGACAGTTATATACTAATATCTGGAGATGTAAAGATTATTAGAGATAATCATCCTGGAGTTGTTTTTTGATTCCTCAGTAGAGACTGTGCAATAAAGGAGAAGTACATTGACATATATAAGGATTATATAGGAGATTTGTAGAGTTTTTAAAAAAAATATTTAGAGGCATTTTCTTCTTGTGAGTTAAAGGATAAAATAAATGAAAATAGGGTGTTATACTGTTCCTGAGAAAACCCTCATTAACTACTGACTTATTTTCCCCCTCTTCAGTTTTTTAGTTAATGCTGTACAAATATGTTTATAACACCATATAAGCTTGTAGTGTTTTGAATAATGCTGACCAAAAATTGTCTTCCCAGAGCCTAGAATATAACCTCATTTAGAAATGAGATTTTGCAACTATTTTAGAAAATAAAGGAAGTGTGGGATGCAGAGACACAAAGAGGCAAATGATGTCTTCTGCCTCTGTCAAATGAAGATAGAGGCAGAAAAGGAAATTAATGTTGCCACAAGCCAAGGAATACCAATGATTGCCAGCACACTCCAGAACCTCCTCATGAGAACTATGCCTCATGGGAGGCATAGAACAAATTCTCCCTCAGAGTCTTATAAGGAACTAAGCCCTAACTTCTACTCCTGAATGCTGTCTTAGATGTTAAGGATCCCATCCCAGAATTATTTTAATCGACTCATCTTTTATTTGTTCTCATGACTGGAGTATAGTTTAATCTAACATTTTTTTGTAATTCCTCTAGTTTCTAAAAATCCATGGCTGCTTAAATCTTCTAGGTCAGCTTTCCCCTCAGATTATTTCCATTGCTAGTTCTTATAATATGTGGAACAAATAACATTGACTGCAACCCCGAGACTATAGGATGCTAAATAAATTCCTCTGTAAATTCTAATTGTGGGGCACTACAACATTTTTAACGATGGCTCTCAGTTCACACCAAAACTATGCCTAAAAATTAACCCCAAATAAATTGTTCTCTTCTAAGCAGTGTTATTTACTAAGAGGCAGTAGAAAACACAGGTATTTTTTACCAAAAATTAAAGAGAAGAGGGCTAAGGGCAGAAGGTAATGGAGGAGATACACAGGAGAACAGGAATCATGAAACAAAGGTAATGAGAATCTGGTTGTGGCTTGGGTGCATCTAAATTAGAAATCATTTAATTTTCTCAAATTGTTATTTTCCTTGGGTATAAGCTATATTAAAGAGGAAATTCTGAGTCTCTATTTATTTTGGAAGCATATTTATTCCAATAAGAAATATAGACTATTGGAGATATAATTTTTTTTTTGAAATTTACCTCCCTTTTCATTCTGATAAGCTTCATAAATGAATGATTTTATGCATATTAAAATTCCCAAAATGACTAGTCTAATTTTATAAGTATTCTCCTTTTATTATGACATAAAGGAAGATAAGCAAATTAATTATAATTTTAATTCAAAAGCATTTAGGTCACAGGAGCCTCGTCCAATCTGGCACAGAGCTAGATCAAGATGAATTCAAGGCAAAGCAAAAGTCTGTTAAATATGATGCTTGGCTACTTAGACGTCTATGCTAACAGCCACCTCCGACTGCAGATTCATAAAACCTTCACTTATCATTACAAGGAAATGTGGGGCTATCTCTGACTGAAAAGACTGTCACAGACACACAAAGATAACAGAAGATTTCTCATACAGTTTTGATAGCTGACCCAAGAAAAATTTTGTTCTTGTAAGGATGACAGTTTGATGAGAAACTGACATTATAACATTTGGTGCCTCTCATAGACTTATCAGACCTATCAGACAGAAAGTTAAATAAAAGTGCTTTAATAACAAGGCAGTTTTTCAGGAAAAATAAGTTTTCAAATCTGATGTTACTCAAATAATTGCTAAAATTATTGCTTATTCTTGGAAAACAAAATCAACTTATAATATGGGGGCTTTATGAAGATAAATTAAATCTCACATCCAATGGAGAGTCAACCTCACCCTTATGTTTTGACAGACCTCCTTGAGCAAGAGGCTCAGGAACACATGAGATTGTCTAAATCAAGGGTGTTGGGCTATAACAGCATGATTGTATTAAAAGGATGTTGGTAGAACCTTGAGGATCAGGATTGCCAAGCATCAATCCACCAGATGATTACCAACATAGCCCATTTGCTCAAGCATAGATAAGCTTATTAGGACTGTGCAGAATTTTAATTGACCTCAGAAGGAACAAGTAAGGAAAGCTATAGCATTTTTAGACTCGGGTGGATCAATTTAAGTCAGATCTTGCATGATGGGGAACTGTGATTAGCTGAGATACAATAACATTGAATTGGTGGGAACAGTGAAGTCAGCATCTTTAAAAAAGTATTGATGCATGGACAATGACAACAGTGTGGTGGGTGCTGGTGGGGTGTGGTGGAGGGAAGGGAGGAGGGTATAGTGGGGGTAAATGGTGACGGAAAGACTTGATTTGAGGTTGTGAGCACATGGTACAGTGTGGAGATGATGTGTTCTAGAATTATGTACCTAACAGCCATTATTTAGTTAACCACTGTCACTCCAATAAATTCAATAAAAAGTAAAAAATATATAAAAATGAATATTTAAAACAAAAAAGAAAGAAAAGACTTGATGAACAAGCTGTTATTCTTGAATCAGCCTATTTACTTGGTTCACAGTTTTATCTTCCATTAGCAAGTATTGCTTTGGATCAAGTATCTTAGTTATTTTTGGCTTTTCTTTGCATTATTCAACAGAGAAACAGAAAAATATGCCTGGTCCTAGAATTGTTAAACTTAGGGACAGGAAGGAACATTGTTTTCAGTTCTCACATATGTGGTTGTTTTCTCCCTTAACTTAACAGTGCATATTTAATATAAACCAACATATTTTCAAGTTGGTCCTGAGTCATATTTATTTTCTTCAAAATGAAATAATCATAAGTTTTATTTTTATTTTTTCTATCTCATTCCCTGATAAAATAGTATACCCTATATATTGGAAATCTTAGCAAGATATTTGAAGATGTAGAGGAATTTTACTATATATTATATTCAATATATTCTGGCTTGCCTTAGTGAATATTTTTTAAACAAATTTGTCATTATTATGCTCAAAATCACTACCTAAGTATATTGTCTGAGACTAGCCTGTTGAATTTTTTGTGGTATTTATTGTTGTAGTGGTTTTGACATTTTTAATTGTTTCATCAATTTTTTGGAGAAGTGGGTAGCAGGTGACTTTCAGAACCCTACAAAGTAGGACATAAAATAGCCAACCTAATACATTTCCCCAGCTCAATATGTAACATCTAACTTGCCAGAGACAAGCCAGTCTGCTTTAGGTTAGTGTATGGCAAGAGGACTTTTTGCTGAAAGGGAAAATACTCTCAAAGATGTCAAGTTTAGAAACTGAACAGTTCTGACAAATACATGTGGAACATGCATTTGTAATTTTATCATCTTTCTAAACAGTTATCTTTCTTTCTGCAAAGCCAGCATTCTCATTTTAGAACCCACATTCTTTCATCTTCATGAAATAATTTGATTTAGATATCCATTCAGAAAACACTTTCTTGGTCCATTACATTGTTTCTTGTTTAAAGAGAACAATTTGCGTATACTGAGATTCAATAAATTCTTCTTAAAGACTTCACTAAATAAAGATAAGAAAAGGGATTTAAAAAAAGAAACTAGGATTATTTTTTAATTTCTCAGATACCTGAGTACTTTAACTGATTTGTGCAAGTGATAAACGTTTTGTAGAGGAGTGTTACAGTAATGGTGAATGTCTGCCCTATGACTCATCAGCAGAATACAGCAATAGATATGGTTATGTGGCACCATTGCTTTTGAAATAATCATATAATGTGTGAAAAAGTCTATAATTTATTCTCTTCTATATAATTATTAATTTAGTATACTATTTTAAACATATCTATGCATACATAAGTATCTCAACCTTTGTTCACAGTTAGGTTAAATATTAAAAGTATTGTAGGTTAGTTTAGAGAGCTTTTAGTTTTATGAAAGTACATGCAATACCAAAAGAAAAAAGCATTTTTTCAGACATTTTCTTCTTTTGAATACCAAATTCTGAATACTAAACTCTGAGTGTCAGGTGGGATATTTGCTTTCTCATTTTCTGGTTCATTTATACATAAACCTTTGTGAATGGCTTCATCTAGAACATAGCAAAATGCTTGAAATAAGAAAAAAATGACACCTCCAAAATGAGCTGTATTCAACAAGAAAGTCATCAATCACAGCATGGTTTGAAAAACAATTTAAAAATAACATGGAAAAAGGCATACCACAAGATATGAACAAGCAAAATTTTTGAAATTTTACAATGTGATTTTAGGCCATGCTTATATGTCTCTAGTCAAAATGAGTGAGGTAGTGCTTTTATTTTTTATCATTTCAGTTGTGGCTTCCTGAATAAGCATAGGATCCATATTGCAGTTGAGCCAACTTGCCGTTACATGCTGAAATATTATTTTATCTTTGGTTAAAACAAAAAACTCTTGTATCTCTAATTTCTGAACCATGAGAATGATATATCAGAATGGGTAGCAAAGAGTAGAATAAAGTATCAAGGAAATGAGATAACTATAAAAATAATTTTTCATTTTAAGTGTATTTTATTGATTATGCTATAGCAGTTGTCCCAATGTTTTCTCCCCTTTATCCCCCCTCCCCTGTACCCCTTCACCCTCCAGCATTGCCCCAGCTTAGTTCAAGTCAATGGGTTGTACATATAAATTCTTTGGCTTCTTTATTTCCTATACTATTTTTAACATCCCCTGTCTATTTTATGCATACCAATTATGCTTCTTATTCCCTGTACCTTTCCCCCATTACCCCCTCCCCCACTGATAACCCTCCATGTGATCTCCATTTCTATGATTCTGTTCCTGTTCTAGTTGTTTACTTAGTTTTTGTTTCTTAGGCTCAGTTATTGATAGTTAAGAATTTGTTGTCATTTTACTGTTCATAGTTTTTGATATTCTGTTTCTGCGATAAGCCTCTTTTAACATTTCATATAATAACGGCTTGGTGATGATTAAATCTTTTAACTTGACCTTAACTTGGAAGCACTTTATCTGCCCTTCCATTTTAAATGATAGATTTGCTGGATAGAGTAATCTTGGTTGTAGGTCCTTGCCTTTCATGACCTCAAATACCCCTTTCCAGCCCCTCCTTATCTGTAAAATTTCTTTTGAGAAATCAGCTGATAGTCTTATGGGCACTACTTTGTATGTAACTATCTCCTTTCTTCTTATTGCATTTAAGATTCTCTCCTTATCTTTAATCTTGGTTAATTTAATTATGATGTGCCTTGGTGTGTTCCTTCTTAGGCCCAATTTCTTTGGGACTCTCTGAACTTCCTGGACTTCCTGGAAATCTATTTCCTTTGCCAGATTGGGGAAGTTTTTTTTTCACTATTTTTTCAAATAAGTTTTCAATATCTTGCTCTTCCTCTTCTTCTGGCAGCCCCATGATTCAGATTTTGGAGTTTTTATAGTTGTCCCAGAGATTCTTAAGCCTCTCCACATTTTTTAAAAATTCTTGTTTCTTATTCTGTTCTGCTTGGATGTTTATTTCTTTCTTCTCCTCCAAACCATTGATCTGAGTCCCAGTTTCCCTCCCTTCACTGCTGGCTCTCTTCATCTTTTGCTTTACTTCACTTTGTGTAGCCTTCATTTTGCAACCCAGCTCAATCAATTCTGTGAATATCCTGATTACCAGTGTTTTGAACTTGGCATCAGATTGGTTTTCTCACTACTTAGTTGTTTTTCAGGAGTTTTGATATGTTCTTTCATTTGGGCCATGTTTTTAGGTTTTGGTGAGCCTGCTATGTCATAATGGGTGGGGCCTTAAGTATTTTCCAGGGCAAGGCAGCCCTCTTTGCTGCACTGTGGGGCTGTCAATGGGGGAGGTGTCGGAGAGAGATTGCACCCCAGGTCCTCTCTGCCTGCCTGGCTGCCCTTCTCTGCCCCTCCTACCAGTCCAGATGAATGTTTCTTTAATTCCTTGGTTGTCAGAATTTCATGCAGTTTGATTTTTTGGCAGTTCTGGTTATTTTTTTTAGTTGGTTGTTATCCTTCTTTTGGTTGTGTGAGAAAGCAAAGTATTTCTTCCTACGCCTCCATCTTGGCCAAAATTAAAAATTGATTTTTAAATATTCTCTAATATGGAATAGTTATGATTTACTTTATTTTAATTTTTGCTGCTGTTTTGTATTATTTTTATTTTATTATAACTGTCAATTTATCCCCCTTTGCCTTCCTCTGACCAGCACACATCTTGCTCCCACAATCAATCCCCACACAATTGTCCATGTCCCTGGATCATTCATATCTGTACTTTGACAAATACCTTCTCCTTCTTTCCACCATACCCCCTTCCTCCATTCCTCTGGCAACCATTAGTCTGTTCAACGTTTCCAAGTCCCTCATTCTGTTTTGTTTATTATTTTGTTCATTAGATTCCTTTTATAGGTGAGATCGTATGGTATTAGTCTTTCAACAACTGAAAGTCTCCAGTTGGTGAGACTTTGGTCTCCAGTTCCATCCATGCTGTCTCAAAGAGTAGGAATACCTTCTTTCTTCTTGCTGCGTAGTATTCCATTGTGTAAATGTACCATGGTTTTTTAATCCATTTTTCTATGAATGGGCATTTTGGCTGTGTTAAGCACTTAGGTATTATAAATAGTGCTGCTATGAGTATAGGGGTGCACAAGTTCTTTCAAATTGGTGTTTCAGGTTTCTTCAGATAAATTCCCAGAAGTAGAATCACTAGATTGAAAGGCAGCCCCATTTTTAATTTTCCGAGGTAATTCCATACTGTTTTCCACAGAGGCTGCACCAGTCTGCATTCCTACCTACAACGCACTAGGGTTTCTTTTCTCTTACCTCCCCACCAGAACTTGCTGTTTGCTGATTTATTGATAGTCATTCTGACAGGTGTGAGGTGACATCTCTTTGTGGTTTTAATTTGCATCTCTCTGATGGCTAGTAATAATGAACATCTTTCATATGTGTATGAGCCCTCTGTAGATTCACCTTGGAGAAGTGTCTATACAAATTTTTGCCCATTTTTTCTTTGGATTATCTGTCTTCCCGTTGTCGAATCATATGAGTTCTTTATATTTTTCAGAGATTAAACCCTTGTCCAATCATTGCCAAATATGTTCTCCCATACAGTTAGTTCTCTTTTGATTTAGATGATGGTTTCTTTAGCTCTGAGGAACTATTTAATTTGATGTAGTTACATTTGTTTATTTTTTCTTTTTTTCCTTGTCCTGGAATTTATATTGGCAAAATATCTGAAATTTTACTGCTTATGTTTTCTGCTAGAACTTTCATGGTATCACAACTTATATTTAAGTTTTTTATCCAGTTTGAGTTTATTTCAGTGTAGGTGTATGTTGGTAGTCTAATTTTATTTTATTTTTTGTATACACCAATTCATTCCTTCCAACACCATTTATAGAACAGGCTATTTATACTTCCTTGTATGCTCATGCTCCCTTTGTCAAATATTAATTGACATAGAGACATGGGTCTATTTCTGCGCTCTCTATTCTGTTTCATTGACCTATGTGTCTGTTCTTGTGGCAATGTCAGACTGTTTTCATTAGAGTGGCCTTGTAGAATAGTTTGATGTTGGGTATTGTGATCCCTCCAACTTTGTTCTTCTTTCTCAAGATCCTGGTGCTATTCAGGGCCATTTTTGCCTCCATATAAATTTTTGAAATATTTGTTCTAGATCTGTGAAATAATGTCTTGGTATTTTAATAGAAATTGAAATGAATGTATAGATTTCTTTGGGTGGGATAAACATTTTAATGATAATTTTTCCAATCCATGAACATAATATATTCTTCCATTCATTTGTATCTTCCTTAATCTCTTTCTATACATTTCAAGGTACAGGTTTTTTACTTCTGTGGTTAAATTTATTTCTAGGTACTTTTTTTGTTGTTGCTATAGTAAATAGGATTTTTTCCTAGTTTCTCTTTTTGGTAGTTTACTGTTGGTGTGCAGAAATGGTATCAATTTCCAAATATTGACATTGTATCACATTACTTTATCTAATTTACTGATTAGGTCAAGTGATTTTTTTGTGGAGGCTATAGGATTTTCTATGAAAACTTCAATGTTGTGTGCAAATAATGACAGATTTACTTCCTCCCTCCCAGTTTATACCCCTTTCATTTCTTCTTGTGTGATTACTGTAGCTAGAAGCTCCAGTAATATGTTGAATAAGAGTGGTGAAACTGGACATCCTTGTCTTGATCCTAATATTAAAGAAAGCACTTTTAGTTTTTGCTCATTGAGTATGATGTTCACAGTAGATTTTTTGAGGTATGTTCCCTCTATTTCCATGTTGCTGAATGTTTCTATAATAATTATGTGCTGGATTTTATCAAATGCTTTTCCTGAATCCATTGATATGATCATATGATTTTTGTTTTCTATTTTGTTAATGTGATGTCACATTTATTGCTTTGTGAATATTGTACCATTCTTGTATGTCTGTTTTAAATCCCACCTGATCTTGGTATATGATCTTCTTAATGCATTTCTGGATCTGGATGGTGATTTTTTTTATCTGGATGAAGATTTTAGCATCTATGTTCATCAGCAGTATTGGCCTATAATTTTCTTTCTTTGATGTGTCTTTACTTGGTTTTGAGATTAAGATAATTCTGGTCCCATTAAAAGAGTTTGGGAGTCTTCCCTCTTCTTGAATTGTTTGGAATAGTTTGAGAAGAATAAGTGTTAATTTTTCTTTGAATGTTAGGTAAAATTTGCCTGTGAAACCATCTGGTCCAAGTCTTTTGTGTATACCAGTAGTTTTTTTATTCCTGCTTCAATTTTGTATTTGGTATTGGTATATTCAGGTTTTGTGCTTTATTCTGATTCAGTTTCGGAAGATTGTATGTTTCTAGAAATTTTTCCATTTCACCGCGCTGTCCAATTTCTTGTCATATTTTTCATAATAATTTCTTACAACCCTTTATAATTTGGTGGTATCAGTTTTTACTCCTCTTTCAGTTCTGATTTTATTTATCTGGGCTCTTTCTCTGTTTCTTGATGAGTTTGGTTAATAATTTTTAAATTTTGTTTATATTTTCAATAAACCAACTCCTGGATTCACTGATCCTTTGAATTTTTTGTGTCTATGTCATTTAATTCTGCTCTGATCTTGATTATTTCCTTCCTCTTGATTTCTTTGAGCTTTGATTTTTGTTTTTTTCTATAGTTCTGTTTGATATAGGGTTAAGTTGTTTATTTGAGTTTTTTTTCTTCTTTAGGTAGGGCTGTGAATTTCCCTTTTATGACTGCTTTTTCTGTGTCCCTCATGTTGGGGGATGTTGTTTGTTTATTTTTATTTGGTTCCAGATACTTTTTGTTTTCTTTTTTATCTCATTGTTAACCCATTCATTATTTTATAATATGTTATTAAGTCTTGATGTAGTTGAATGTTTTGAATTTTTTTCTTGAGTTTGATTTCTAGTTTCAAGCCAATGTGATCCAAGAAGATGCTTGATACAATTTTAATTTTCATTAATTTATTAAGGCTTGTTTTGTGTCCCCATTGTGCTCTACCTCTGAGACTGAGCTTTTTGTGTTTGAGAAGAATGTATATTTTGCTTCTTTTAGGTGAAATACCTGCAAATATCAATTAAGTCCATATGAGCTAGAATGTCAGTCAATATTATAATCTTTTTATTGATTATTTTGTTTGGAAGATCTATCTAGTGTTGACAGTGGAGTGTTAAAATCCCCTATAATGACCTGCATTACTACCTATCTCTTTCTTAAAATCCTCCAAGATTGTTTTATATACTTAGATGCACCTATGTCAGCTGGACTACTCCCTTAAGTATTATGTAATGACCTTCTTTGTCTCTTATTATGGCCTTTGTGCTGAAGTCTAATTTGTTTGAAAAGTATTGGTACCCAAGCTTTTATTCATGTTCATTTGCCTGAAATATTTTTTCCCATCCCTTCACTTTTAGCCCATGTATATCTTTTGTTCTGAGAGGGTTGCCTTGTAGATAGCATATGTGCAGGTCTTGTTTTCTTATTCATTCCGATATTCAATGTCTTTTGATTGGTGCACTAAATCCATTTACATTTAAGGTTATTATTGATAGGTACTTTATTCATTGTCATTTTTTTCTTTGTACCTGTGTTCCACCCTCTCTTTGTTTCTTCTTCTTAAAGCAGTCCCTTTAGCATCTTTTCCAGTGCTGGCTTGGTGGAGATGTTTTCATTTAGCCTTCTTTTGTCTGGGAAGATTTTTATTTGCTTTCTGTTTTAAGTGAGAGCCTTGCTGGATAGAATAGTCTTGGTTGCAGATCCTCGCTTTTCATTATTTAGAATATTCCATGCCACTCATTCTGACTTGTAATGTTTTTATTGAGAAACACAGCCTAATTGGAACTCCCCTGTATGGTTCTATCTGTTCCTCCCTTTCTGCCTTTAAGTTTGTCTTTGTCTTTAAATTTTGCCATTTTGATTGTAATGTGTCCTGGAGTGGGAATTATTGGTTTCATCTTGACTAGGACCAACTGTGTTTGCTGGACTCTGTGACTTTTTTCTTTTCAAAGTTAGGAAAAAATTGTTATTATATTTTCAAACAGGTTTTCTATCATTTGCTTTGTTTCTTCTTCTCGTATCCCTATGATGCAAATATTGTTATGTTTCAGATTGTCCCAAAGCTTCCTTAAATTATCTTCATTCTTTTTAAGCTTTTTAAATATTTTGCTCTGTTTTTTCTTACTTGTATTCCAACTCACTGGTTCAATCCTCTGTTTCACCTAGCCTGCTTTTAATTCTTTCTAGTGTGTTCTTCATTTCAGATATTGCAGTTTTTATTTCCAACTGGTTTTTATTTAAGGTTTCTATGTTATTTTTCATGCTGATGTAGTTCTCACTAAGCTCTTGTGGTTTTCACTAAATTCTTTGAGTGTCTTTATAATCATTACTTTGAACTATATGTCTGATAAATGGCTTGCTATGTTTTCATTTAGCTCATTTTCTAGAGATTCCTCTTTTCTTTTATTTGGGGTATTGTTTTTCTTTGTCTCCCCATTTTAATTGCCTCTCTCTGTTTGTTTATGTGTACTTGGTTTGCTTTTACTCTCTGTCTTGTGGAGTGGCCTTACATGTTGGAGCCCCATGAGTCCCAGTAGGACAGACTCCTGGATCTCTTAATTTGGATACTCTAGGAATGTTCTCTGTGTGGGTTATGTGGACCCTATGTTGTGTTTGGATCCCAAATATTATTGGCCCATTTGTTGATGGGAACTCCCTTCCAGCTGGCTGACTAAGAGTTTCAACCCTCACTATATGTGGTATGCTATTGTATAGGTGCTGGCAGAACAAAGCATAACAACACCAAAACAAGCAAACTCCTTGATCACCACAGCAATATCAACAACAAGAGAGCAAACAATAATAAAAGCAGAAAGAGAAATGGAATAGCAGAGAAAGGGGAAAAGGAAAAATTATATAAACAGACCTAAAAAAAGAAAAGTGATTATGAGAGAAGGAAGGGGAAGAAAACAAATGCATGTAATGAATTGAAAAAGGAAAACCAAGACAAGGAACACAGAAAAAGTAACAGAAATAATAAGAGAGAAGAAGGGAAAATGGAATAATCAAAGATAAGAGTAGAATAGGAAATATGAAAAAAATTAGAGCACCAAACATAAAAGAAAAATATAGGTAAAAATCTATAAAACAGAAAATGTAGCAAAAATAATGAGTAAAAGAACCAAGGCAATTTGTCTCAGCAGAGCCAGTTTCATCTTGCCTTCTGATTTCCTCATTTGGATATCACTCTGATGTCTGAGACTGGTGTAAGCCAATGTTAGGCACTGTCTATATTTGGCCCTCAGCCACCTTTTTGAAGGTGGCTCTATAGTTTGTGGCTTATTTCTCCAGGTTTGGCTGCTCCCAGGGTGGGCTGAGCTGCCCTGTAAAAGTAGCTTTTATCATCACTGGGTCCAAGGGTGTGTCAGTAAATGTCTCAGGTTGCCACAAGAACCACATCTGTCTGTCTCTGCCTGTAGATCTGCTGTGAACCTAAGGCTAGTCACAGACGTATTTCTGAGAGGATTTCTGGAAAAAAACAGGGGACTGTGATTCCTGGATCTCCTGAGGTAGGTACCTTTCAGACCTCAGGGAAGATGGTGTGTTCCCCTTCCCCACAAGCCAATAGTCTGAGTCTGTCCAGGGTTATTTCCCCATACTCAGAAGAGCAGGGCCCCTAGTAAGCTTCCAGAGCCCAGATCTTGGGTCTGCTGGTTGCTGGAAGGGTGTTTCTATGGCTCTCCTGTGAGTGGAAAGCACTAGTCTATTTCCCAGGACAGTGTATGGATTAGTTGTGCCTACCTCCAGTCTCTGATGACCACTGAGTCTATTAATATTGCTGTCTCCATGGGAGAAAAGAAAGAAAAAAATCCAAACAGAACATCAAGACAGAGCAAAACTGAAAAATGAACAAAAAGTTGCTGAGATATAGCTGATAGAGGGTGCAGCTAAGAGGGTGGGGCCAAAAAAGATTTGGAATGGTGTCCAGAATTCAAAGTGTATAGAAATATTGGAGAGACATATAAGATGTCCTCACCCCCCTCCCCAGGGGGAAGGGACCAGTTAGAGCAGGGCCATTGAGAGCTGTTTTGCATAGCAACAGTTTTGCAACTAACCTCTGGAATGATTATTTAACATATCTATAACCTTTAACTGGTTTCACAGATATGTTAAATAGCTGTGGCCAAGTTTTGAGCCAGGGAGAAGGGAGTGACTTCTACCCAGGATGTAACTAGGGACTGTGCCCCTGAGTGACAGCGCCTGTGTGAGAGCTTGGAAAAGATTGGCTCCTGGACATGAAGGGATAACTGCCCAGGTGAGGAGAGAGCCACGTGGTTTGGGGCAGAGTGACAACCCCTGCAGTCATTTAGAGGAGAGCCACGCTGTTTTGGCAGAGTGCAGACCCCCTCTTTCCCAGGAGAAAGGGAAAACCACGCAGCTTTGCTAGAATGGAGATCCCTGCAGCCAGGTGAAGAAGAAAGCCACATGCTTTTGGTGGAGTGCGGACCCCTGCAGCTTTGGTAGAAGAGGCCCACGCAGCTCTGGGGTGCCGCCTTTGGCTGCGTGGCCTGGAAAGCAAGAGAGACTTTGACTGGAACTGGGTACAAAGGACTCTTGCCAGTGGACCATGAGAGGGTACCACAGTACTTTGGATTAACTAGAGATCCTGCCTGACACAGCTGACGATTCCAGAGGCCTGAAAAACAGATGTGTGCTTTTTTCCTGAGATACGATACCCTGAATGGGGGGGCGGGGGGGAGGAAGCACTGTGGGCATCTGTAGTTCTCTTAAAGGACTTTGGTAATTTAATAGAGACATTGGGTCACTCCTTTTAAGTCTGTAAATCTCTAAATAAACATTTCATTTTGTTTCCTTTTCACAAATCTCTGGCATTGAGAGATGTCTTTCCAATTGGTGGCAGACAGAAGAGCCCAGTAAATATTAGTATTCAGTCCTTGGAGGGACCCCTGTTCTTTAGCAGTTTTTGGCATCCCTCAGTGGGCCAAATACTGCCCCCCTGGACCTCTTGTTTGGTAACATAGCTATGGTTTAAATTTAAACTGTTAACTGTTAGATAAATACAAAATCTTTCTCTAAACTTAGTAATATGATGCTGAAAGCTTAGTGAGACATTTTGATTTACACAGTTGCAAAGGTATTGAAAGAAGAAATTTTGATAAGCAATATGTAGAAATAATCTGATCAAGATTTCTAGCTTCCTCTAATAACTATGATATTCTTGATGAAATATATGGCATTAATACAAGTTCAGTTACTAGCTCAGTTTTTAATTCAACTGCTAAACCAGTTGGTGCTTTTGAGCTCTAGACCAGGTCAGCTACCAAAAATATTAGGAATGGCAAAATATTAGTAATGGCAAGACCTAGGGAGGATCCTAGGTCTTCTTCAGTTATGCACACTCTTGATGAAAATAGATTTTCCAGAAAAGTGACAAAGAAGTGAAAAAGCAAATATTTTCTACTTAATGAGAAGAAGCTCTTCCCAGATTATTCTAGTAATGGTGAGAGAACAAGCAACAAACAAACAAAAACATAAAGAACAAACAATAAGAGAGAACAGGAGGAAAAATAGAAAGAAATCTTTTCCCCAAGGTGATGTAAACCTCACTCTTACTACCTGGGTGGTCCTTATGAAGGAAAACAGCTCCTAATATACTCTCTGCTCTGTGAAATCCCTTTGATTTACCTGAAGAAAAGCTTAGGTTCAGTGTTGAAGGTCTATTAAAATATCTAAACTTGACCAGTTTGATAAAAAGAGGAAGTGGTAAACTCCCTTCTAGACTACAGATATTGACAGTTTTATCCTGTGTTAGAGGCTGACTTATTACATAGACTTGTAGAATTATTGGTTTAAACTAAGAAGGAATTTCTTATTATTGATTTTTTAAAAATATTTTATTCTTTCTGTTGGTTATTTGTCCAGTGCTTTTGAACATTCACATATAGATTTGGTAATTTTTTATTTGTTACATAATAATACATAAAGAAAATTCTTCACATATAAGATTATCAAACTTTCATAGCTCAGGAGCACTAATAAACAACAATATATCTTATTATCTGTTTTTTTATTTCAAAGGAAACATCTTATAAACTCCTGTCCTGACTGTACTTAGACTGATACAAAAGAAATACTAACATAAATGTAAGTTTCCTCCTATATTTTGTTTGGTTGGTACTTTTAGGATTGAAATAATGTGAAATTTTTAATTAAAAGTGTAGTATTCACTTTTGCTTAGCATTGTCTTATGGTTCTTGAAATTGATGCAGGTTCAAAAATGCTGCCTAAAAACAAATTTTATTAAATGGGCCTCCTGGACATAGAGGATATAATTTTTTTTTTACTTAGGTCATTTGTGAAAGCAATACCAATTATACATCAGTTTCTTGGTCAAACCAAACATCAGCACTATATTATACATGACAGGCTATTCACAAAGTGCAATAAATAAGGTATCAACTTCCTGGAACCCATGAAGTTGAAATACTTCCAAGCATGACAAGCGTGCAAACTAATGGAAAACTAGCCTACACCCAAAAAGGCAGAGCCTTGAGTCTTTGAACAATATTCCAAGAAATGCAAAGAAAATGTTCCAGATAGAGTCCTCTAAGCTCAATCGATATGTAAATTTTCTAATTAGATTAATGAAAATAGAACAATTACCTTCTGTTACAAGGAAATTGCAACACTGTGTTAAACTGTCAATATGCAAATATACCAATTAGAGCCTCAGAAATGGTAATACATTCAATCTTAAGGGAGAACAAAAACATAGGGAAAAGAAAAGGTTTCATTTATTTATTTTTTGTTTGAGTATGTATTTTATGTACAGTTGTTTTCTTTTTATAATGTGTAAAGCTTATGGTGGTTTAAAGAATGGGTATTAACAGATCCAAAAGTCAAATGTCTTTAGCTTCTCTCCCAATATGCCATCCCAAATAATTTGGAAAGAGACTAACCCAAAGCTAGTTTTCTCTCTGTGTCCTTTGAGAGACTGGTGTGATTTTGCCATATTTGAAAATGAGGTAAGAAATGAAAGAGAAGAGCTTCATCTAGCCCCCTGTTCCCCAGAATCCAGTGTATGAAATGCTACCGCATGTGGAGTGCTGTTAGAACAGTTTGCTGACTACTTCAGTCTCCATGGCAATTGCCAGAGAGAAAAAGAATCTCTAAGGTAACCAGAAGGCAAGCAAAAATAAGATTTCTAGATTAATATTCTATTAATTAGAAGTAATTTCAAAAGAAAAATAACCTCTAGAGACAATAGGTGAATTATGATAATTAAGATTTTTATACCAATTTACTAGTACGCTTTTTCACAAGCTCATTTTCATTTCTGCCTTGTAATTTGCAGCTTCTCTCACTCTAATCTATCAAAGAACTCAACATCCCCATCATCAGGGATTTATTTATTTTGTTTTCTATTTGCAGCCTCCCCAAATCTGCATAAGCCACTTCCTTCATTTTAGTTGTTAGCATAGATTATACTGTCAGAGAAAATTTTGATAACAAAGTAGTGCATTGAGATACATTAAAATGAGTCAACCTACATTGAAGTAAGACAGGCCCCAGCATGGGAGTTTATAGATACATATTTTTTACTTGACAAAAGGAGATAGCCAGTAGAACCAGGTAATAAGGCTAACTGGTAAATATTGTGGTCCCTAGGAAAGAAGACACCTACTAAAAAGGGCTCTCAGTAGCTTAACTGTGTTAACATATAAAAAGGAAGCCTAGCAGCCATTTCTACACAGGGGTCTCTCACACAAACTCCATCTACCTCAGGCAGAATCCTAAACTAAACTGCCTGCCACCCACATTAAACTTTCTGCTTGCACTGTGTGCCTACCACCAGGACCAACCCTTAACAAGGCATTCCTGGAATTGTATTTCAACCAATAGGACTGAGGCTTTTCTTATCCAATCAGAGCTTCACAGCTATACCCCATCAACATTCAGCAACCATTCTGAACAATCAGGACAGTTCTTTTTGCAACCAATCAAACATCGAGCACTTACAGTCACCATTTGTGTGAGAACAGGTCAATCAGAGACCTGGGTGGGAAGCTCTGTCTATGTAAGTCAGCTCTTCCCTGGGTTGGGAGGTGTACTTCCATTTCTGGAAGACTGAATACTGTATTTCCCTTGTCACAGCAGAGCAGACAAGCATGGGAGTAGAGTGACCAGAGTAGATTAGGGCAGGGCAGGGCAGGGCAGGGCAGAGTAGCCTAACTAAAGAGGGCCTGGCCCCAGGTCCACCTCACCCCAGGACCACCTACAAGCCACAGTGTTTTGCCAATGTGCTGCTTTATTATTGAGCTGTAACAATATTGAGCCCTTTTAAAGCATTGCAGTTCTCACAGCTGTGCTGTAGCACAGTTGAACTGTTTGCATGGAATAAAGTTTCCTTTTCATCACACCACAAATTGGGGATTCCTGTTGGTGTGAAGACACTAATCACCATCAGTTGACAGTTCCGAGGACTATCCATATTGTTCCTTGAGGCCTGAGTTACCTGCCCTGTGTTGGTCTAAGAAAGCTGTTTATACATCAGTGGACTTAAGGTAAGATTCATTTCAGACCATCCTATTGTTACCAAACAGAGGTCCAAGGGCAGGGGCAATATTTGTCCCATCCAGGGATGCCAAAAACTGTTACAAAACAACAGGCTTGGTTGGGGACCAACCTTGGTGGGGACCAAGGACAGTTTACTAATACCGTCTGGACCACCTACTGGGCTTGTCTGTCTGACACTAGAGGAAAAGCGTCTCTCAATGCCAGAGACTTGTGAAAAGGAAAAGTTTATTTAAAGCTATACAGACTTAAAGTAATGACTCAATGCCCCCATTAAAATATCAAAGTCATTTAGGATATCCACCTACACACACACACACACACACACACACACACACACACACACACACACAGTGCTCCCTTCTCCCCCTGCCCTAATTCAGGGTACTGTAACTCAGAAAAAGAGCACACCTCTGTGTTTCCAAGCCACTGGCATCATAAGCTGTGTTCAGTCAGGATCTCCAATTAAACCAAAGTCATGTGGCACCTTCTCATGGTCCACTGGCAAGAGTTCTTTGTACCCATTTTTCCAGGCAAAGTCTCTCCTGCTTCCCAGGCCACCAGGCCAAAGAGAGCACCCTAAAGCCTCATGGACCACTTCTACCAAAGCTGCAGGGGTATGCGCTCAGCCAAAAACATGTGGCTTTCTTATTCACCTGGCCAAGAGGGGGTCCTCATTCTGGCAAAGCCACGTCTCTCCACCAATGGCTGCAATGTCTGGGTTTTAAATCCCCACGCCAGTCCTCCTTTGCAGCCCCATATCTGACTCTTCCCACAATTGGCTACACCTGCCAGCACTCCCGTATATTCCAAGTTTCCTGGGCTGCCATTGCGAGTCTGGTCAGATGTAGTCCCATGGCATGGAGCCAATCTTCTCCAAGCTCTCACTCAAGCACTGTAAATGGAGCTTGGAGTTGCCTCCCAGTTACATCTTGGGTGGAAGTCACTCCCTTCTCCCTAGCTCAAAGCATGGCCACAGTTATTTAACATATCTATGAAACCAGTTAAAGGATATACATATGTTAAATGACCATTCCAGAGGTTATCTGGGAAACTATTGTTTGCTATGCAAAACAACTCTCAGTGGTCCTGCTCCATTTGTCCCTTCCCCAGCTCACACCTGTTGGGGGGAGAGGTGAGGACATCTCAATATTTCCTGGACACCTTGAGTTCTGGACCCCATTCCAAATCCCTTTTTGGGCCCCCCCTCTTGGCTGCACCCTGTTACACTATGATAAAAGGATAGAGTTGAATGTGAATCACCTACCACATGAATTTGCTAATTGGCTTAAACTGATGTAATTTCAATCCTTAAAAGAAGAATGCCCCTATTTCTTTCGTAAATACAAAATCTCCATTTCATTTCGACCCCTGAGAATGAGTTGGTAAGTGCTGCACTTATTCCTTTAAGCTCTAAAATAAAATGAATTGCATAATATCTAGATTACTCTAAAGCAGACTCTATGGCTTCAATATTCCTAAAAGGAAAAGGAATTGGAATATAAGATTTTTAAAAGCTTTTCTCCCACCCCCAAATTCCTGGTGGGAAAAAAAACATGATTTTAATAGTTATATTTTCAATAAAGAGGTGAGAGTAATGTTAAAGGAAGTTTGAAAGGAATTAATAAATATTAGTAGTATTTATTTGGAGTGTTGGTTGTAAATATCTCAGTGCATGAAATATATATATGGGGTTATCAATTATATTTTAATTTAATTTTTATATACCCATCATTGCAAATAATGTTTTTAACCTAAATGTAACACATGAGCATTAAAAACATATTTAATTTTAGGAATTTAGAATTTGGAAACTCGAGTGTAGCATGGCATCAGAACACAAGTGGCAAGATACCAAAGGGGAGTGTTTTAGCAGATGTATTCCTTTCAACCTGCTTCTATTCTAAGTGGTGCTCAATAATATCACATTTTCCAACCTTCTTTATTTTTTTCAAAAATAATTCCTCCTTAAATAATGGTTGTTAGTTGGATTTGTACTTACAACTTGCTAAATGGAGTACTGCTCTTATTTCTTTGAAGTCTAACCATTTTTAAATTGTGGGGACATACTATTCTGCAAATAGTTTGGACCTTCAGGGAATTAGGCTGTGAGTGGGTATCAAATGAATGGCTTGGGCCACTGTTTCTACGCAGGGAGGAAAGTGAAGCCTTCACATGCTCACTAAACTTCTCCCTCTAATTTTATCCTGCTGTCCTAGGTCTGACTGCATAGATAATTCCTTCCTGGGTTTCTCTAGTGAAGTGAGCATTGCACTGACTGATTAAATACTGTCAGTGCAGATTAAGTGCAAAATAACATAACCCAAATTTAAAACTATTTAGATGCTCTCATGGTGCATGAATATAGATCATATAGATTCAAGCTTTAAAAAAGAATTACAGTTGCAAAGAATGAACTACATAGTTAGAGGTTGTTCTATGAGATGAATTCTACTTATCGGTATGTAAAGCAGAAAGTTGCAATATAGTATTTATTGTGCTTTTGCAATGCATAAGTTTAAAACTTTTTATATATACTCCAGCATATTCTGTTAGGACAATACACCAATGCCATGCCATTGTATCAATTGCTGCGTATTATGCATTTGTTTTACTTACTAACATTATTCAAAGAAAACATTGCTATTTTAATTGAAAATATTGACTATTTGTTTACTAACTCATTTACCTACTTCGCAGTTATTTTGAGGTATTTTTCCTATGCATCATGAACTCTACTGGACACAGAAACACAAAATTTATAAGATATTTTATACAAAATTAATTATACTTTCAATTACCATGAGGAAAACAAAACCAAGTGTAAAAGATATAGATATAGATGTATACATACAGATAAATATATACCCCTTAGATAGATATGTCTGTAAATATGATGAAAAATATGTATACATATATGTGCATGTAACAGCCTTTAAATATATATATGAATGTATGTATATGTATGTATATAAATATAATGAAAAATAATACATGATATAGAGAATTATATAAATTCTCTGAATTTCCAGTCTGTCTTAAAGCATTAATATAATTTTTGTTGTGATGAAAAATGTTCTATAATTGGTCTTATACAGTATAGTAGTCGCTGGCTTCATGTGGCTATGAAATAATTGAAATGTGTTTAATATGTCTGAAGAACTAAATTTTAATCAAATTTAGTTTTAATTCATCGAGATGTGAAGAATCTAATGTACTTAGTAGACACCGTATTGAACAGCAAAGAAAATAGATACCAGAGCATATTTGATTTTAACCTTGATAAATGAATTAGGAGTTTCCCAAATTACAGCTGAGATTAACATACTACAGAAAAAGAAAACAATATTCTCTATTGGTTATGCATTCATTCATTAAAAATCATAATACCAGATATTTTTAAAACTTTTTTCAATGTATATACTGATTCATTTTCTTTCTATAATTACCCTATGAAATAAGCACCAATATTATCCACTTTAGAAATAAGAAAACTGATAGAAAAGATTAATTAACTTGAGACACAGAGCTGGTAGCAGCAGAGACAGTTTGAATTTAGGGAGACTGACTCCGTAGTTCATGCCCTAACCTTAGTGCGACAGGATGCCAACCATGGATTATGTCAAGTCCTTCACTCTAAGTAGCCACATTGCTCTCTTTAGGGAAAGGAAACATTCAATTAATTCACTGAAACAATACATATTTGCGATTCCTAATTTCAAACCCTATGTAAGATTCTTGAGAGGAAAGACATAAAACACAAACTTATCCTCAGGGTTCTAGAATCTTTCCATGGTAAAATTCATTAAAATACTAGAAGGAAATTTAGGAAACTATCTTGTGAAGCCCTCAGAGAAAATGACAATTGTGAAAAATTGTAGAAAGTTAGTCTTCATAGAAGTAGGATCAGAAAAATTTCTCATGAAATAGATCATACACCAATAGGAAACAATGAGTAAAAGGATTGGTGGGGAAGAGCTGACAGGATTATAAATCAGAGAGAGTTAATGGAGTTTTCTAAATGAACAAAGAGAGCTTGTGGATAGAAAAAAACATGGCTTTTTAGGCCTGGTAGAGAAGTTTGGATGAGACAGCAAGAGGATGTTTTACGTGGGGAGGACATACCAGAGAATATAAGCTGAGGAAATCTATGAAGAGACAGATTCCTGGTTTTGTTTTGGAATCCTGAAAAAACACCAATGAAGAATGCAAAGTGTTTACTGCACAGTAGAATTAAAACAAAAATGCCATGACCTAAATGCTGTGGTGCCTTGACGCGGCTCAGTGACAAATCCATACCCTTCTCTCTAATGGTCCTGTTGTAGAAAGGTATATTCTTAATTTTCTACCCCTACACATTCCCTGAGGTAATCTGGAAATTAGATGGCCTCCTCCCTCAGAGACTCATACAGTTTGTGGTGATAGTGATACAGGGTGCAGCCAAGGGGGGACCCCCAAAAAAGATTTGGAATGGTGTCCAGAATTCAAAGTGTATAGGAATATTGGAAAGACATATAAGATGTCCTCACTGCCCCCCCCCAGGGGGAAGGGACCAATGGAACAGGGCCATTGAGAGCTGTTTTGCATAGCAACAGTTTTGCAGGTAACCTCTAGAATGGTCATTTAACATATCTATAACCTTTAGCTGGTTTCATAGATATGTTAAATAGCTGTGGCCAAGTTTGGAGCAAGGGAGAAGGGAGTGGCAGCTACCCAAGAGGTAACTAGGGGCTGAGCCCCGGAGTGAGTGCGCCTGTGTGAGAGTTTGGAAAATATAGGCTCCAGGACATGAGGGGATAACTGCCCAGGTGAAGACAGAGCCATGCGCTTTCAGCAGAGTGAAGACCCTCTCTTGGCCAGGTGAAAGGGAGCCACATGGTTTTGGCAGAGTGCAGACCCCCTCTTTCCCAGGTGAAAGGGAAAACCACGCAGCTTTGCCTTAATGGAGATCCCTGCAGCCAGGTGAAGAAGAAAGTCACATGCTTTTGGTGGAGTGCGAACCCCTGCAGCTTTGGTAGAAGAGGCCCATGCGGCTTTGGGGTGCCCCCTTCGACTGAGTGGCCTGGAAAGCAGGAGAGACTTTGACTGGAACTTGGTAGAAAGAACTCTTGCCAGTGGACCCTGAGAAGGTGCCACATGACTGGATTAACAAGAGATCCTGCCTACACGGTGATACAGCTGATGGTGCCAGCGGCCTGAAACACAGACGTGTACTCCTTTCTTGATTTACGGTACCCGGAGTTGGCACAGTGGGAGAAGGGAGCGCTGTGTGGGTGTAGGTGTATATATTTTAGTGGAGGCGTTAAGGCCTGAATAGCATTAAATAAACATTTTGTTTCCTTTTCACAAATCTCTGGCATTGAGAGATGTCTTTCCAATTGGCGGCGGACAGAAGAGTCCAGTAGATATTAGTATACCGTCCTTGGGAGGGGCCCTCTGTTCTGTAGCAGTTTTTGGCAACCCTAGGTGGGCCAAATACTGCCCCCCCACCTTGGACCTCTTGTTCGGCAACAATAGTACATTAAAGTGCGTTATTAAGAATTATATAATTATAAGAGACAAACACCTGTGCTAATATTAGAAACTATAAACTCATCAGGACAACAGATTTAGGTTAGTTTTGAGTATTTACCCTGACTTAGTCTCAGTACTGAACTGATAATATCACATTATTCATTGTGTAAAACAGAAAGACAACAATCTTAATACTGTGCTGTCCACTTTATGTCTAGTAAAGTGGTAGAAAGAAGCCCATTAGAAATAAATAAGATTTATTTTGGTTTGGAAACTCAGTTGTGATGCTAACTTTAAAAAGTAGCCTAATTCTTAGATCTGCCTTCTAACATATCACCTGAGGCCGAGGAACTTTGACCTGGTGTAGTAGTAGCTTTGAGTATCAAATTAACTAGTGGAAGTGTTTTCCTCCAGGAGACAGTAACATGAAATGGTGATTAAAGACTAACTGTGGTAGCAAAACTTCCTCACAGAATCAATGTTTTTTTTTTGATTGCTTAACATATCCCAATATAGTACCAAATTTAGTTCAAAATAAATGAAATATCACCTCTCTGTAGACAATGGAGTAGTTAGCAGATAATGAAAGAAATATACAAACGTGAAGAATAGAAACTCGCAAATTGGAAGATAGACAGCATTAGGTAACATTAGAAAAGGTAGCTTAATCAAGTTTTCTTGTCATAGGAGCTTTTAGCTATCATTCGTGAGCATGTGTAACCCACTCCTGGGTCGGTTTCCCTTTGCATTCAACGGCACTATTTACAATGGTTGGTAACAATGTTGGTTAGGTGAGGTCCACAGCCCCATCTATATCCCTCAGTGCAGTCTGGCTCTTTATTTATCAATATTCTAATACAGCATTAACTGGTAAGACCATGTATTACTTACTGTATTTTGCTGGGTATAGTGTGTACTTTTTTGCCCAAATTTTTTGAGAGAAAAATAAGGACGTGCATTATATGTGGGTAATACTTGAAATAACTTGTATTTGTTCATGTGTTTGGTAATTATCTGTTACATAAAATTCCGTATACCATACTATGTTCAAAAACAAATGCTAAAATTACTTTATAATACAAAAAAAAACAAGTATCTAAATACAAAGAAATAAATCAATGTATTAAAAAATTAAAATGAAAGATCTTTTTCCTGACAGTTTGGACCAAAAATGTGGGTGCACATTACACATGACAAACTATGGCATTTTCAACAATAATTTTAAATTTCACTTTTGTGTAGAATGTTTTGATGGGAAAACATTATCATTCCCAAGTATCTAGATATTAGACTATACTTACAAATAGTCATAATTAGAGACATATTTCTATTATTTCAGATGAGTTTTATGCTGGTTTTTTTTTTTCATTTTGGTTTGGTTTGAGTGCTATTTTTCTCCTTAGGTTGTCTGATCAATTTTAAATTAATTTTTGGGGGTGCAGCACAATATCTGGCAACATTTTGAGACTATCAGGTGTCAATTATTTTAACTTGTCATTTTTTAAAAGTCTGATAAAAATATTTTACAAAGAACCTAGAGGGAAATTATCCTAAGTCAAGTATTTCACCTATTGTCTAAGGAGCCAGGAAAGATTTCAGTTTGCTTGAAGTTTTCTTTCGTAGAAAATTGGGAACTCTTGCACAGATGAAATATTTTATGGCATTACCTTTTTGTGTTATATTTCAAGTAGATGGTGAATCTAGTCCATAGGAAGGGAATGAACAAGAAGTTTTTTTGGGAGGGAGTTAGAAATACAATAGCACATAAAACATTACACACACACACACACACACACACATATATATATATGACATATTGTGTTATAAACTTAGATCCATTTCCTTTGTGCTCTTTTTTGTAATACTGTTAAAAGTCTTATTTGTCAAAAAAGGAAAAGCATAAATTAGAACATAGGCAATCTCTATAACCCTATGGTACAAGCTGACCTCACAGACTTGTGGTTTTCAGATTCTCAGCAGACAGGTATATACTGGGACAGACCTTGCTGTGGGTTAGCAATAAAGGATGATGAAATTCTCTTTTCATCTCACTTTTATTTTAAATTCTGAGAACTAGGCTTTTGTCCAGAGAGAAATATTCTACCAAAATTTCCCTGGGCCAGATTTTTGTGTGTCTATGTTTGGACATGACCAACCACCAAGTTGAGAGGCCTGAGACATGAGATGCACAAATGTTATATTTCTACTGACTACTGCTAGCTTTTATTCGGTTGTCAAAATATAAATCTTCTCCTATTCTTAGAAATATGTCTGCTTCTTATATCTAGCCTCATCATAGTCTCAGTTCTTGCAACTATACATGGGTTGGCAAAAGTAGGTTTACAGTTGTAAGTATGTAAAACAGTTTAACTTTGTATTCTTATTTAATAACTATTGTGTTATTTTGCATATGAACAACTATAAACCTACTTTTGTGCATTCCTGTATTTCTAAATGGCATAATTTAATCAAGGATGATTTGGGACCTCAGTCACCACCAGCCTGGGGAACATTTCAGTTGAACAAAATTAATCATTTAAGAAACACCTTAGAAATGTTAAGGGGAAAGGTTTCATATGACCAAATTGGAAACAGCTTTTATTGCTTTTCAGAGGCACCAAACAAATATCAAATCAAAAATTGCCTAACTAAAATAGTTTAGCCAAAGCTAATCAGTAAGCAAATTTAAGCAAGGCTCATTCTCCTAGTATGTCGCTTGTCCTTCAGTTATGCTCCTATGTCCACTCCTTTCTCATCCCCTTTATCCTTCTGATTTCTTCTTCTACACAGCTCTGTCTACACTTTCCGCCCCTTCCCTCTGTCCAAACCCCCTACATTATTCCAACCCCTCTCCTAAATTCCAAAATGCGAGTTGCCTCTAACATTTTATTCCACCCATGATCAAGGTATAAAGTTAAGTGTAGAATCGAAACTATAGACTAAAGCTAAACTAAAGGTATACTTAAAATTCTCCTAAACTTAAACAAGACCTGCAAACACTTGATGAAACAGAATACATTTGGGTGCATATGACTCAGTTACATGACCTGTGTCAATTTGCATACATGTTGGTCAAAAATGCAGATGCTGAATCCTGAATGAGAAAGTGAATTGACCTAACAAGGGACCTACAAGATCCAACTTTCCACAATAAACAGGAGAAGGAAAAAAAAAAGAAGAGGTTAAAAGGTCAAAGTCTTAAAAATACCTAAAACATTTTTAATAATAATAAATTGGACCACGATTCAGTAATGAAAACAAGTTTTTATAAGGGTATAAAGGTGGCCACAATAGTTATTCAGAAGAGATCAGGAAAAACCTTTAACAATATTCTGGAATTAAAGAGAGTACTGATGTAATAGCACCCCTTTCATTTCAGATTGTAAATGGAGTTAAACCTGAAATTAGAATTAGAAATAGCTCCATTAGCTGAAACACAGCACCCAAAAGAACACTTTGAATGGGCTTTAGAACAAAAATGAGACAAAACACAAAGTCAGTTGTGACTCAGCAAACAGAGAAGTAGCCTATTTTCTAACCAGTCTCTACTGGCGAGGGTGCTTGTAAATACTGTAAACAGAAGAGAAACTTGAAAAAGGGTTGTCCTATCTTATGAAAGAAAAATGGACATGAACTTCCCTTAATTAAAAGCAAAGAGACTGCTGTGAGGAAAAAAATACCCATTATCCTGCCATAAACTTAAACACTCAAGGTGAAATAACAATAGATAGAGATGGTCATTTCATCAGGTCCTGGTATATACAGGTGGTACTATCTCTATAACTCTGCCACCTTTTCTCAACCCCTTTCAGGGAGCAGAATTTCACTCTGGTGGTTGGTATTTCAGATAATTCATAGAATTTTCCTTATCTCCTAGCCATTAACCATGTTCTTGAGCCTTTAACAGAAACTCAGTCATTCCTGTTCTGCACTATCCTCCTGCAAATTTAATAAGGAGACACTCTGTAAATTGAATTATAATATTACAAACATGCCTGAAGAACATGATACAATATTCCTTTGTACAACTAAACATATACTAAACTCTTCTGGAGAACAGGGGTTAAAGTCCTTGAGTGAAGATTACTTGTCTCTTTGATAGTCTGTAAACTTAATACTATGTCGCAAAGTTAACAATACTCAAACACTATGACATAAACTTAACATGTGTTATATAAAAAGGGGATAAGAAATGGAGAAAAACAAAGAAATAGATAATGATAATGATATTGTATAAATATTAATAACAGAATAAGGAGTAAATTTATGGCAATCATAGCTTCTTTTTTATAACTGTTCAGGTATTTGTAGCTGGTATACATCATAATGTTCCCTCGCTACCTATTCTGTATTCTGTTTGCCTTCAGCAAGCACTTCAGCTGGTCATGGTTCACTACTGCTAGAGTAATTAATGCAAACCGTTACTCCTGAAGTGTCCGTGCCATTAGTAGTCCTGCTTGAAATGTTGTGCTGTAGTTTTCTATTAATATTCATTAGAGAACATGAAAATGCTAAGAGATAGTCTAAGGAATTATCACCAAGAAGTACTGGTTTATTTTCCTCTTGATAGTCTTCACCAATCATCTCAGCTAACACAGCACTAGGGTGTCCTTCATTTTTTTAGAGTTATGGGAATCCCTATGACTGAACTGGGATCTTCACTTTTAGTTCAATAAAATCATTGTTGTGTCTCCTAGTGACAGTATTACTTCCTTTGGAACTAAGACTTCCAGGAAAGCATAGCATAAGATCATGAGGAGAGAAAGCAAACTTTTCACTAGTGAGTCACTAAGAAAACTAATAAATGGTATAACTCCGATTTCCAGCCATTGGTTCCTGGACCTGTGAATTCTGGTTTTGGGACAAAGAATGCTATATATTGAACACAGATTCAGAGTTCATACGGCTTTTGGGGAACAACCTAACCCTGCAAGGAATTGTCACCTAGTTGGCATTGTCACTCACTGAGTATTCAAAAAGCCATTCTATTGTTCTCTCAAGCTAGCAGCTTCAGGATGTGGCAGAACATGGTAAGATGAGTGAATTCAAAGGACATCAGCCCATTTCTTCAGTTTCTGTTTTTATGTGAAGTTCCTTGATTAAAAACCATGCTGTGTGGAATACTATGATGGTAGATAAGTTACTCTATAAGTCTACAAAAAATAGTCATAATGGAAGTATTGTGTACAGAAAAGACGAATTTGTACCCAGAGGATGTATCTACTCAAGCAATAACAAAATACTACCTCTGCTATGGATGAAGTGATCCAATGTAATCAATCTGTCTCCAGGTAGATGGATGACCAACCTGGAGAATGATGCTATATCAAGGATCCAGTTTTGGTCTCAGTGTTGGGAGATTGGGCACTCTGAATTGACCGTAGCCAAATCAGCTTTGGTGAGTGTAAGACCATATTACCCTAATCTTAGCATAATCTCCAGGTATGCCACCATGGTGACTTGTTCATGAGCCCACTAGCTGATGACAGGGCTGCCTGAGAAAAGAGACTGGCTGGTAGCCCCAGAACAGATAATGTAACTCACTGAATTATTAAAATCCTCCTCAGCAGAGGTCATCCTTTGGTAGACATTCACGCGGGACAGTGTCAGCCTGATTTTGCTCAGTTATAGAGATCCATTTATATATCTATTCTTCAAATTGTCTGTAACCAAATTTCTTATCTTGTTTCATCTAGGTGTCTGACCCTCCAGCCAAACCATTAGCTCCACGAATTGGTATATCATCACTCATTTGGCCATTTCTCCTTCTACACATAGTAAACAACAAGATGCACTACTTGAAGTTCTGCCCATTAGGAGAATTTGCCTTCACCACTGTCCTTCAAGGACATTCCAGAAAGGGGAAGTAGTGCTATAGCTGTCAACTTTTTGGGTGATGCCAGCATATTACTCAGAACTCTGCAAGCCAGAGTTCTTCTCTTTGTCATCTTATAGTAGAGAACTCCACGTGAGTCCAACAGGTATAAGGTTGAGAAAAAGTAACATGGAAGGTGGGAGACTGATATTTGGTACAGATTTTTTTAAAAAAATACTTATATTCAGGCCTAGTCATCTGTATATTACCTCCAGTTGATAATGGAATACTGCTTTGTTACCCAAATTTATGACTTGGTGGGTAAATAACACCCAGTTCATAATGAAGAGCTTAGGTTGTATGGTAACTTGTTGGACCATGGTTGAATGTTCAGTCTTTTAAGGACAGTAACAAGTAAAGTTTTCTCTCAAATGGAGAGTAGTTATCTGCACAGAATGGTAAGTATTTGCTGCAAAATTTTGGGATCCTATGCCAGTTTTCATACAGGGGCCTGACAAAGGCTCCAAACAGCTCTCCTGAACACTGACACTTCATGAATCTACTGGATTATATGGTTCAACCAGCAGAGCAGCTTGCATAGCATGTTGCAGAACCTTGTTTTATTCTGGGAGCCATTCAACACTGACAGCTTAATAGGTCAGTTGGTACATGGGCCAGAGTAACACCTAAATGAGATATATATTGTCTCCAAAATACTGAGAAGCCCACTAGGCATGTACCTCTTTTTGGTTGCCATAAGGATCTGATAAAAAACATATACCTTTCACTCTAGAAAGAATATCTTCATATGCCACAGTAATTGAGCCTATTCTGACACAAATCTGAGCTAAAACTGGTTTGTTCATCTGAAATCTATTAAACTCATTGTGACCAGTGTACCACAATGACATTTGGGTCTCTTAGAATTAGTTTCAGTTCAGAGGCAAAGTAGTTTGATTATTTTCTTTATTTCAATGCACTTCTGTCATTGTAAAACTGGCATCCTTTGCAGAATGCTGGGAGAAATATTAATAGTATAAATTTCCTCAAGGGGATGTAGACTTCCCTTCATTCAAGGTGTACTGAGTTTGTAAACTGACTCAAATCTGGAAATTAATTTGGGGGCCATGACTCTCCATTTTTATGATTCAGTTCTCTCGACCTAGAACTTTTTAAATTTAACAGGTTGAGTAAGAATTTAGTAGACTTCCTATGGATTTCACATCCAGGATTACCATAATCATCCAGCAATGCATATGTCTGCAGGAAGCAGACTACGTTGACTTCTGCTTTGATTACACTGCCCATAATGGTAACCACATCCACACTACCTTTGATGATTGAGTGTTACCAATTAGCCCCTGACACCCTAGTATCTAACTCCTTCCTTTGCATTTAGATTTTCCAGTTCAACAGCCATAGTTCCCACTAACACCTGACCTACAAAGAAGAATGATCAGAGAGCTCTTCACGTAGGCTGGAGCTTCCCTCACAAAATAATTTCTCTGTGTTTTTTATAAAAATATATCTTTGGACCCTCCCAGGGTGGGTGAGTAGGTATTCAATGACAAATCCTTTCTAACTTTTCCATCTCCCAATGTCTTTGAATCCTTTCTTCTACATGAAATTAGAGGTTTGTCATCTCTTAACTTACACACTGTGGTCATGAATCTGCTCATGTTTCAGCCAACAAAACATACTGTTAGAGCAATTTATAACCCTCGAGCTGCTACATTAAGTGCTGAATTTTTGTTCAGTGGGTCTGTTACCAAACAGCAAGTGGGATCCTGCAGCCTGCTGCCCCCCCGGGGGCAAAATTCCGGAGGCAAAGATTTGGTGATAAAGGAGGGGAGTTTCATTCAAAAGCTACACAATTTTGGAATACCAGTCTTTTCACATACATTAGCCTCCTAAGCCTAAGAATTAAGGCTAAAATCTTTAATTCTTTAGTTAAAGCTTCAATCACTGAAGCCTACCATTTAAGGCTAAAATCTCTAACTTTTGAGTTCCCCTGTCATTCCCCCTGTTAGTTTTTAATTACCTTGTTTCTATACCGTTAGTGTACAAAGTAAAACAACATAAGATGCAAAAGCTACACAGTTTTGGAAGAATGGCAGTCTTCTGCCTTAGATCCTGTTTCTTCTACAACACCTAAAGAAAAATAACCCTGCAACCCTCTGCCAGACCAGCCTGATCCTCAGCTGCACCCTGAGTTCCTTCTCCCATACAAAATACCATGCTTTGGAAAACATAGGAAGCTGCAGCACAACCATCCAGGTACACTCAAGGAAGGGAGCCTAAGAAACAGTCTCTGACTTCCTTTTATTTTAAATCTTCTTCCCCATAATTCCATGAGCTCCAGAAGAGTTCGGCTTCTCAGCCAATTCGGTCCTAGACTTCACTGTTGCCTCAGGCCCCTCCCTACTCCTCCCCAGTGATCTCATCAGATCTCTGTTACCAGGCCCATAGCAATAATCTCAGCCTGATCTACTTTTATGCTCTTTCCATCATTATCTAATACTGTAAGCATTCATTCTCACTTATATGTTCCCACGATTTCTGTCTGTATAAATTAGATAACTCAAGTAGTTCTTTTGGATTATAGTGTGCCTCTTCACAGGTTACCCTTTGTACTTGACATTTAACAGCATACCCACTTGATTCTAGTTATAGGTCTAGAAACAAAAAAGGAAACAAAGAATTGTCTTAATTGGCAACTAATTCATGGGAGGCCATTACAATTTCCTCAGGCAATGCAGGGTTAATAATGCATTCAGATGAGTAGAGAGAGGGTTGGGGAAATCACTTCTACTGGGGGTGGAGAGGTTGCTTCTACTAGGAAAAAAAGACACCCAAATTTAGGGACTCACTGTACTCAGCTCCATCAGCGTCTTCCAACACAACAAAATTCTAACTTTCGACAACCAATTTCTTCCCAATCTACATTATTAACAGTGCACCAATCTGTGAAACTAAGAATTCAATTTGTGTTGTATTTCAGCCAGTTGTGAAATGACTGGCTTTGTTTTCAACAGTCTCAGCTCTGCAGCTACAGGGAATAAGGCTCTCTTTTAAGGCAGACACAGAAACTTTTAGGTCATTTATGCAGCACTTGAACAGGAAATTTAAATCACTAAGCTCATCAAATTTTGTTTTTCAATTTGTCCAGCAACATTAAGAGCAACGAGGATATCCTTTAAGCTCATTAGTTTAACAAAAATTTTCAAAAATATTATATAAATGGTCACCTAGATTCTTGCTTTCAAATGTTTGATTAGGACTATCCGATAGGGATATTTTGTATACCTCTATTGCCAGACTATGCTAAGGATTATGAGTGCTCTTTTTATTATTAGAAATAGAGTCACTGGCATCTATAAACCTAATAGATTAGAGAGCTCATTCCAGAAATTCTCAAACATAATTTAGACAATTCGCCTTTAAAGTTTAGTTCCCCTAGAACCACTCTTTGGATCAGAATCTGTATTGGTCAGAATCACCCAGAGAAATAGCCAGTAGGATATGTATGTGTATATTTATATTTTTATACATGTATGTAAATGTACATGTAAAGCCATATATAAACACAGAGCATTTTGAGCAGGGAGCCCAGTAGGCTGTGTAGAACCAGAAAGAACAATTTCACAGTTTGGAAGACATCAGGAAGGAAGGGCTCATGCTTTCAGGTAGGAGACTACTCTCTTTCTAAGAAAAAGGTCAGCCTTTTTATATTAAATTATTTTTTAAAGATTTTATGTATTTATCTTTAGAGGGGAAGGGAAGGAGAGAGGGAGAGAATATCATTGTATGGTTGCCTGTCATGTGTACTTCATTGGGAACTGGCCTGCAACCCAGGCATGTGGCCTGACAGGGAATTGAACCATGATTTTCTAGTTCATAGGCCCATGCTCAATTCACTGAGCCACACCAGCCAGGGTGAAGGTCAGCCTTTTGATTTAGCCAGAACTTCAACTGACTGCATGGAACCCACCACATTATACAAGATATCTCCTTTACTCATTCTACTGATTTAGATGTTAATCTTGTAAAAACACTCACACGGAAATACCAGGCATAATGTTCGACCAAATATTTGGGAACCCCGTGGCCCAGTCAAGCTGGTACATAATTAACTATCTCCTATCTCAGAATTCCTAATGAAGCAGAAAAAATTCATCCATTTGTGCCTGAGTTATCTTGGCAAAACCTTTCTTTAAAAAAATTATACATGTCTTTATATATATCTTTTCAGTTGTGCTAGGCATATACATAAATATACACTCAACCATATTTGTATTTCTATTTGATAACATTCTACTTTTAATATTAAAATATTTTTATAAGAAATGCCCATTATTTTATTTTTGACTTTAAATATTTTAAATCTTTTTATTATAGCTGCGATACAATGTTATATTGGTTTTAGGTATACAAGCCAGTTGATTACACATTGTACAATTTACTAAGCTGTTGTTCTGATAAATCTAGTACCCATTTGACATGACACCATGCACGGTTATTATTGACTATATTCCCTGTACTGTATTTTACATCCCTGTGACTATTTCATATCTACTAATTTATACTCCTTAATCCTTTCACCTATTTTACCCATCCTCCCATCCCCCCTCTCATCTTAAACAAGCCCATTCAACATTTCTTATAATACTGGTTTGGTGGTGATGAACTTCTTTCTATTTTCTTGTCTGGGAAAACATCTGTCCTTTGATTCCAAATGATAGCTTTCTGGCTACAGTAATCTTTGTTGTAGGTCCTTGTTATTTTGTTTTGTTCTGCTTAATCACTTTGAATATTTCTTGCCAATCCCTTCTGAACTGAAAAGTTTCTATTGAGAAATCAGCTGACAGTCTCATGGCAGCTCTCTTGAGAGATAACTAGATAACTAACTATTTTTTCTGTTCCTGTTTTTAAGATTCTCTCATTGCCTTTAACCTTTGGTATTTTACTTAATATGCATCTTGGTGTAGAACTCTTTGAGTTCATCTGGTTTAGGTCTCTGAGCTTTCTGGAGTTTTAATCTATACCTATTTTCTTCACCAAGGTAGGGAAGTTTGGTAAATTGCTTGCCTTCATTTTGTTTAGTTCTTTTTCTGGAGTTCTTTGATTTAGGACATATTTTCCTGTCTCCTTATTTTATCAGGTAGTTTTCTGGTGTTGGTTTCTGTGCATTATATAGAGCTGCTATATCTCTCAGGTTTGGTAGAATGGTCTTATATATTAGGTTTCTGTAGGGTCAATGGCACAGCTTCCACTATTATTTGAGCTGGGCACCCTAAGTGTGCCCCATGTGGGCTGTGTCTACCCTTATGTAGTAGTTCAGCCTTGACTGCTGTTGCAGGTCAATGGGAGGGTTTACCCCCAGGGTATTGGCTGCAATGACTGTCTCAACCCCAGCAGAGAATCACCTGTGTAAGGGTCCACCCCACAGAGCAGGACTTACTTCAGCAGATCCCCGGTACCCACTGAGTCTGCCTCTCAAGTCTGTCATTTGTGGAGGTGGCTCTGGAGGCTTTTTGGAAGTGCAGGCCAAGGTCAGCCACCACCTGTGTCTTGCCTGGGTTAACTCAATATGAGATACAAAGTGATCTGCAGATAGCTGCTATGTGTGCTGGGCTTTGAGGTGCCCAGGAAAAGCTAAGCTATAAACCAATGTTGGCTACCACTAGGGCTATGCCTGCAGCTAGTTAGTGAGAGGTATGGGACATGCTTAGGCCAGATGCTGCTTGTTTGAGAGATTTTAGGAAAGTCTGAAGCATGAGCCAAGAACAGGCCACTTGTATGGAAAAGCCACTGGAAGCAGCTTGGATGGGTCCAAAAGTTGGTTGGGACAGGGCCTCGTGGAATCACCAAGGTAGGGCGAATATGCTAGACAGTTTAATGGAGATGCAGATATGGTGCTACCTGATGGCTCTGTGTGGGGAGTGCTCAGCAAAGGAACAGTGACCTCTGCCAATACTTCCAGCTGGGAGAAATCTTCTCTAGTACTTACCCTGATGGGTAAGACACTCAGTGTCTTCCCATATGTTCCCAGTGCCTTTTGACCTGCTGCTGCTCCAGTGCTAAAGCTCAGAGGGAGTGATTCTGAGTAATTCCATGCGCAGACTCTTTAAGAGTAATGCCTGTGACTTCAGGAATCACCTTTTACTCTCAGCCACAGTCCCCACTGGTTTTTAAGTCCAGAGGATTCAAGAACTTCTCTTCCTGGCACTGGAATCCTGGGATGGGGTCCTTGTATGAAATGCTATTCTTTTCTTCACATTACTTTTCATCATTACACTATCCTGAATCCTGTCATTCTCCTGCCTCTACAGAAGAGGAGCCTAATAATTATCTTACTTAATTTAAGGAAGAATCTGTACCTCAGGTTTATTAGAGCATACTGCTGGAAACACTGACCATATAATCTGTAATGGATCATACTTTAAAACTGAAACTAGAGGTTACTTAGCAAGGTATGTTATCACTAACCCAAGCTCACTTTAGTATATAGCTAAGGGAAGTTCAGCTCAGGTGACAGAATTCATTGCACTTACTAACCAAAGGCAAGAATACACACACACACACACACACATGCAGCAGGTATACTTTTTAGTAGTACAGGACTTTCAAGTACTTTGGAAATAATGGGATATATTACCCATAATAATGGAGTAGATGTGATTTCTTTAATTCTGTAGTTTTCAGACTTTCATACAACTTGACTTCTGACTGTTCTGAGTGATTGATTGTTCTATTTTAGCTGTTATTCTGATGTGTTTGTGTGAAGCAGTTAGCCACATGTCCCTGTGCTGCCATCTTGACAAGTGCAGGAAGCACAGAGTCCCAAACAAGACTGATGCAAAGAAGTCCACTCCAAGGCACACCATAATTAAAATGCCAAGGATTAAAGGTAAAGAGATAATCTTAAAATCAGCAAAAGAAAAGAAGTTAGTTACCTACAGGAGAGTTCCAATAAGACAATCAGATGATTTCTCAAAAGAAACTTTGCAGACTAGAAAAGGCTGGAAAGAAACATTCAAAGTGATAAAAGGCAGAGACATACAGCCAAGATTACTCCACCCAGCAAAGCTACTATTTAGAATCTAAGGGCAGATAAGAGTTTCCTGGAAGAATAACCTAAAGGAGTTCATCATCACCAAACCATTATCATATGAAATGTTAAAAGGACTTATTTAAGAAAAAGTTCAAAACTATGAACAATAAAATGCCAAAAAACATAAATCTATCAACAATTGAATCTAAAAAACAAACTAGGCAAACAAGCAAAACAGAGACATATTTATGGATATAGACATCATTTTAATATTTGCCAGATGTTTGCGGGGGTATAGGGGAATGGGTGAAGAGGTGAGGGGACTAAGAAGTACAAGTAGGTAGTTACAGAGCAGCCATGGGATGTAAAGTACGATATATGGAATGGAGTAGCCAAAGAACTTATACACATGACCCATGGGCATGAGCAATGGTTGGGGGATTGCCTGAGGGTGTAGGAGGTATGGGATGGAGGTGGGCAAAGTGGGAACAATCAGGACAACTGTAATAATATAATAAATAAAATATAATTTAAAAAATAATGAGGGAAGAAAAATCACAACCAAATTGGGAAAGCTATGTACAGGTGAATAAGTGCTAATTGAGTTAGCAGTCCCAAGAATGCTAAATCTTAAGCAGTAGAGGGGAAAACCAAGGAATAAAACAAATTATACCAGCAAGTCCTCAAAAGGCTTTAGAAGTGGCAAAACCAAGGACTTCTGGAAGAAAAAATAAAGGTTGAACTGCAAGTACAAAGATGTTGAATCTTAAGTCCTCTTGTCTATTCCAACAGCAACAAACTTATGCTTCCCTTTGGAAGAGATATCTCAATATGCCCCACACCAACAGACCCCTAGAAATTTCACCAAGGTAGAAGGCTCCTGAATTTTAGTCAAATTTATTTCCTACCCTCTGTTACACAAATATATTATCAATTAATCCAGAGTAGTTGACACTTTTTGCTCACTAGGTTCAGTTAGCATAATGTCATTAATGTAATGCACCCAGAGTGATATCTTGTGAAAGGAAAAGATGGTCAAGGTCCCTGTGAACTAAATTATGACACAGGGATGGAGAGTTTATAGACACCAGAGGTAGGATAGTAAAACTGTATTGCTGACCTTGGCAGCTAAAAGCAAACTGCTTCACTGGGACTTTATAAATAGGAATGGAGAAAAAGGCATTGTCAGATCAATAGCTGCATACCAAGAACCTAAAGATGCATTAATTTGCTTCAGTAATGAAACCACATCTGGTACAGCAACTTCAATTGGAGTCATTACCTGGTTAAGCTTATGACAATCCACTGTCATTGTCCAAGACTCACCTGCCTTCTTCACACGCCAAATAGGCAAGTTGGATGGGAATGTGGTGAGAATTACATCCCTGCATCTTTCCAATCCTCGATGGTGGCACCAGTCTCTGCGGTGCTTCCAGAAATGCAAAATTGCTTTTGTTTATGGCTTTTTTTTATAAGTAGAGACAATCCAAATGGCTTCTACTTGGTCTTTCCCAGCATAATAGCCCTCATTCTATGGGTCAGGAAACCAGTGTTGGAGAATTCTGCTAGATGTTAAGTATGGCTGTTCCAATCATACAGTCTAAAACTGAGGAAAACCACCACAGGATATATTCAGGGACCCAGTGGACCCACTGTGAGACAAACCTGAGCTAAAGCTCCATTGACCATCCGATATGCACACTGACTAAGCCACACTGATGTTTGAGATCTCCTGAAATTAGTTTTATTTAGTTCAGTGACAGTGTCCACTAGACCCTAAAAGGTCTGATTATTTCCTTAGTCTCAGTGTACAGGTACCCTGGTAAAAGGCCATAGGTCCATCCCTTTGGGGGAGGATTAGAGAAAGATTAATGGTATAAGTTTTGGGAAATGTACTAGGGTCCTTCCTCAAGGGGACCCCACATCCCCTTCATTCAAGATTTTCTGGGACTGTAAATTGGCTCATTCTGGGAATGACTGAGGGTCACTCAAATGGTTAGTTATCTAGGTCCATAAAATGTTCTAAAAATGGGAGCTTCATGGTGAAATAGCCTTGTTTTTTATCTAGTCATAAAGATAGATACAGAAGCTGGAACGTAAAGTAGCTGGAAATGTGTTTATTCAAAATGAATATTTTTGAAATGAATGACTTATAAATCAAAAGCTTAATGTCAGGCAGTTAATTACCATTAAAAAAAGCTAATTGTCAGGCATATACACCATATTTATCAAGCTCCTTGTTTCTTATAAGGGATCACTTCTTATAAGTGGTTGATTAGGAGTAAAATGTCCAGTGCAGATATATATATATCTTTATAGCCATATCATGTCATGGGCTATCATTGCTCTCTTCAGTACTGGAATAGAGTTATTATCATCTTTAAATCTAATCAATTAGAGAGCCAATTCCAGAAACCCCATAACAAATTCAGAAAACTCATGCTTAACATTTTCTTCCTCTGGAAACCACTCCAGGTGCCAAAATCCGTCTTTGTCAGAGGAACAGAAGCAATAGGATGAAATATATATATAATATATATCTTATATATATATTTTATAACTATATATGAATATATATAGTTATAACATTTTACAAATTTTTGAAATTCATAAAATTTTATAGAGTTTTTAAAAATAAATATATTTATATCTATAAAATATATGAAGATTTATGAAACATGATTAGGAATTGGTTCATGCGACAATGGAGTCTAAGTCTCATGATCTGCCATCTGCAAGTTGGAGACCTGAGAAAGCTGGTAGTGTGTAATTTCAGTCCAAGTCTGAAAGCCTGGGAACCAAAGGAACCAAAGGTGCAAATCCCAGTCCTAGGGCAGGAGAAGGTTAAAGTCCCAGCTCAAACAGACACAGATAGAAAAGAGAGGGGCTTTCCTCCTTCCTCTGCCTTTTACTCTATTCAGGTCATCAGCAGGGAGATGCCCACTGATTCAAATGCTAATCTCACCTGGAAATATCCTCCCAAACACTCCCCCAAATAATGTTTAATCTGGGCCCCCAGGCTCAGTCAAGTTGAAAGATACAATTAAGCAACATTAATTTAACCATTTTAGATGGAGAGTTTGTTTTGTTTTGTTTGTTTCTTGACATTTTTAGGATATCATTCTACTGCCTTCTGGATAATATCGATGATGTTAAAAAAGCCTTTTGTCAGTCCAATAATAGTCTTTTCATAAGTAATATTTTTAATATCTGACTGATCTTAAGATCTTTTTGACTTGGATTTAGTGTGTTTGAATATAAATTTCTTTTTACTTCTCCTGCTTGGTGTTATGCTTTATAAATCTAAGGGTTCATGCCTTTCTATTGATTCTGAAAAATCCCTATCCATTACCTCTTTGAATAGCGCTTCTGCCTCATTATCTCTATTCTACCTATCCCTTTGACTCTAATTAGATAAATGTAGGTCTTCTCACTTTTTCTCCCATTTCTCTTAACATGTTTTTTATATTTTCCTTCTCTATCTTTCTGGGCTGTGTTCTGTAATATTTTTTCAGCTTTATTATCCAAGATGACAATTCTTTAGTGTTGTTTAATCTGTCAATTAACCCATTCATTGAGTTTTTATTTCAATTATTATAATTTAATTTCTAGAAATTCTATCTGGCAATTTTTTAAATATGTCTGGTCCTTTTTAATAGTTTTTTTAATCCTTTGTTCACGATTTCGGTTCCCTCTTTAATTTCCTTAAACATCTTAAAGGTACTTAAATATATTTGATAATTCCAGTATCTGCTAATTCTGCTAACTCTCACACATGATGTTTATTTTCTCACTGAATTTGTAATTTTGGATTATGAGCAATGTTTACTTGATTTTAATATATGTGAGAATTCCTTGAGGCCTGCGTTTAGGCATATATTTCTAGAGAGGATTTGTGTTAACTTGAGCCAGGTTCCCTGATGTGCTATCAATCCAGGACCACTTTAAGTGCTGTTTTGAAATTAGGGTTTCTTAGACCTGCAGGTGAAGTCAAATCCCAAGCCCACATGAGTGAGGCACATGGCTTCTCGTTCTCAGCAGTGATTTCTTTTTCATTTCTATTCAGAGCTCACATTAGTTAACATGTGTCATTGTCATCGTCCTGTATCAGTGGATAGATTCTTTTTAACTCATCTTTTCACTGAGAACACAACCTTTTGAACAGTCTTAATTTTGAGCCAGGTCATAGGTCCAACTCTTCTCCTTATGTGGATTGAGGTCTTGTCTCCTGTTCACTAGGTTCTCAAGAGGAGCAGGTAAAACCAAGACTTTTACATGTATTTAACACTGGGGTTTTTTGTTTCCTGCAGTCCCTCATTTTGGTACCTGGCAATTTCCCTCAATTTCTTATTAATTTAACTATGAGTTTAAAAGATATTAAATTCATATCTTATCTAGTATATCTAGTGTGTCTTATCTAGTATGAGTATTGTTAGAACAGTGTGTGTTAGATGTTGACATTATTTACGTATTATGTAATACCATTACATACGAATGTTGTTAATGCCATACTAATCATATATGTCTCCAATATTTCCCCAGTTCATTTTTGTCTTTAACTTTATTCTCTTTTCCTTTATAGAAAAAAATATTCTTTATGCAGTCAAATATTTCCATTTTTCCTTTATAGTTTTCTAACTTATTTTGTCATGTTTAAAAAGTCCTTCTCCACCTCAAAATAATCTCACTATTATTTTTCTAGTTTTTTTTCCCAATAAACTTTAGTTTCTTGTACAAGAAGTCTCTGCAACAACTTCAAGTGGTCTAACACTCACATAATAGGGGTGCCAGAAGGAAAAAAAGAAATAGCAAGAAATTGGAAACCTATTTGAAAAAATGATGAAAGAGAACTTCTGTAATTTGGTGAAAGAAATAGACAAGGTGAGGAACTTTTTAAAAGATGACATTATTTTAGCGTCATGTTGTACCTGTCAACAACATAGCCCTGGAAAAACTGTAAAAGTGGACATGGCCAGGAACAAGTCTCAAGGGTCATTTGAACACCATCATCCACCCCACTGGACTTGAATCTGTTTTAGTTAATTTATGTATATTTCAGAATGGATTGAAGCATTTCTTGCCTAAGTGGTAAAGTTCTTACAGCCACTGAAAAGCTATTTAATTTTGTGTTTGCAACCTGGGGAATTTAAAATTTTGTTTCAAGTGATTAAGTCAGATACTTTATGGCAGGGGTGTCAAACTCATTTTCATAAAGTGGAAATTACAATTCAGACACGCTCTGCAAAATGAAGCCACTTGGTTATTCAGACATGCTACCTGGAGAAATTACTTGCTCGTTGTTTATGCAAACAATAAGAGCAGTGTTTCTATTGGTGAGAATCATACAATCAGAAAAGACTGTAAGACACCTAACACTAACCTACATGAAGTTATTAATGACACCATTTCTGCCCTACATGAAATGTAGATCAATATCAGCTCTGTGGCACATGTATTAGCAGACAATTACATTGCTCTAAGTTTCTTATTGACCAGTCATGGTGGTGTCTGTGCCATTGCTAATCATTCTGTTATATTTGGATCAATAAAGTAGGCAATATGAGATAGATTTGAGGGAAAAGTCATTTGACTTTACAAGGCTGATTCTCATGGCCTATGGGATTTGTTCATATGACCTGACTTGGACAAATAGTGACCACAATGCTGGTCTGTGAACCTCTGTCCAATGTCTTAAATGTTTTTATGCAGACATTCTCTTATCTGATAATCACCATGATGATCTCATTACAACAAAGAAGCAAAAAAGATTTTGCAGTATAGTTGGCAATAAAGGTGACTGAATAATCTCTGAGTGATCAAAGTATGGATCTCTATCACTCCCTGAATTGTTCAACATTTTGCAAGTGAGCAATTGATCAAAAGAGGGAAGTGAAAGACTAAATATAAAAACAATCAATGCCCCTGGCTGGCACGCTCAGTTGGTTGGAGTGTCGCCACATAGACCAAAAGGTGGTGGGTTGAATTCCCAGTCAGGGCATATACACAGGTGTCAGGTTCCATCCCCAGTGGGACATGTATGAGAAGGCAACCAATCAATACTTCTCTCACTCACTGATGTTTCTTTCTCTCTCTCCCTTCCTCGCTCTTTAAAACCATAAAAAAAATGCATCAGGCAAGAATTAAAAATAAATAAATAAAAACAACCATTGTCTAGCTCTTATATGAGTACAGAACTCTGATCCACAAACTTTAAGAATCAGCCCAGAGAAGTCAACCTACTCTCTATATAACCATGAAGCCAGGCTACTATCTGTAGCAGCCAGTGCAGGAGACCAAATGGTAACCCATAAGGCAATAAGTCCCAAAAGCCCAAGACATGGTTAATAACTTACAGTTTTCCTAATATTTGACCCACTCTCAATTTAGGACCAACTGAAGAGAGGCAAAATATGCACCCCTAACCCAAAACATAGGATGTCCTATTTCTAAATAGCCTGTTTCCATCCTCCTCATGTTAACAGTCGCCAATAATACCTAAAGCCTTCTGCTTTTTTTCCCCACCAAAAAACTGTCTCTCCCCTTTTGAGTCTCTGCCAAAACAAAAGAATGGTGGCTAAACCCTTTGCTATAGATAGCTCCGAATAAGTACTAATCAATAAATGATTTGTGGACTACCTAATCAATTAATTCTCAGTTGGGTGCTGCAGTTTGGCAGTAGTATTTGTTCTATTGATTTTCTAAAATTCTCTGGAGGGATGGCATCTAGAGGCAGCTTGGTATTTTAAGACTTAAATATCAGTCTTATTTCTGCCCAGGGCAGGTCTTCGTTTTTTCCCTGAGGGTGTTTTCTTCCGTGGCCTTTGGCTTTATTATAAGTAAAATGAGAACATTAAAATGCATGATCTTAAAGGAGCCTTCCATCTCTGGAGTGATACCAGCTGCAAGTATGACTTTCCCTTGAGTTCTTAATTTAAGGTTTATCCATCTCTCTCTCACACACAGGTGTATTTTTGTGATTTATCTGCACACAGTCCTGATATATCCAGAGAATTCTGGAATTAATACATTTTAAAGTACACAGTTACTATCACTTAGCATTTAGAAACTGTCTCACTATGTATAAGTTTAATTAATTTATTTGACTCCAGATGTCACTTTTAGTCTTACCTCCCAAATTAAATATATCACAAACAAGGTGTTCATTAATACCATGTGGATTGTTATTAAAAGGTAAATTATGAGACTATATGTTTGATTTGTTATCTTTTCCCTAAGAAACTTGAAGCTAACAGATTTTTTTAATGAGTAATTAATCTCCTGCCAAAGAACTTTGATTTATTCTGAAATGCCAAAATTCTAGCCTCTGAACTTGAGCTGGATGAGTCATCACAATTTGCGAATTCCTCATTATTTATCAATGCAGAAATCAAAGCCAGATTATAATGGGCAGAAGGTAGGTGTAATTTGGGCCAGTGTTTTTAAGAAGGTCATCAGGCTGACCATCCAGGAGGACGTATATTGTAGTACAAAGAGCACTAGGCCAGAGGCTAAAACTTTTGAGCTGGGGTTTCCCTTCTGCTGCCTCTTAGCTGGCTGACCTTGAGCAAATCAGTCCCTATCTCTGAGTTTCACTGTTGTTACCAAAAATGAAGTAGAGCATGACTGACAACGACTCCCCTTCTTGCTTCACAGCATTTCTTGAAGCTGAAAGATATAAGATAACATAATACATAGAAAATATTGTGATTTTTGCAGTTTGTGGTGTGAATTTTAAGCAGTAGTGTTATTACTATTTTAAAAACAAGATTAAATTAGGTTATTTCCACCATCCTAATGGTAGGTTCACATTACTAAATGAAACAGTGCAGCTGATACAAAATTACACATTTAAGAAAGCCAGAAGACCTAAGCTAACAAAAACTAAGACGCAGAATAAAACCCCACACCACATTGTTTGCAAGGCTTTTTATCCATCACGCGCATCAGGTGAAATATTAGCCAGCATTTATGACAGCCTCTATGTTCTAGACATGAAACCCACTGTGGTTTTACTTGTGTAGGAAAAAGAATAAGTAAAAACTATTAAAGCTTGAAAAATATCTAACCAAGAAAAAGTGAATAAAATCTAAAAGCAGTTCGATTTAGAAAAAAGACTGTGCTCAATATATATAGGTGCAGGATTTTTATATCAATAATAAAGACACTGAAAACTTAAGAGGAAGAAAATCTATATGCACACACATAACAGAAACAATTAAGATCTAAAACTAGATTTAATTTCAAGAACACCACTTAGAGAGAGGCAGATACTCTTAGCAGCCTAGAAATTTGTGAATTTCATAATTAGAATCAGTTTGTGTGACATGTATGTAGCTGCTAGTTTCTTAGCAACTGATATGCAATCATAATTAAGTATAATTTAATTGAAATTTAGAGTTGAGGAACTTAAAACCTGGCTTGAATAAGCAGCATCCAAAATCACAAAGTTGAGAGATTCAATAGTAATAAAATAGGAGTAGAAAAAAAGTAAGCAAAAGATTTAAAAAGGGGAATATATTCAGTATTAAGAAGACCTGTCCAACTTTACTTCCTTTGTGATTCCAGAAAATTCCACTTCCTTCTAGAATAATGTTTTTGGAATATTTGTTTTCCGTTTTTATTGCTTTTTATTTTTTGCATTTTTGGCTATATCAGAGCAGCAAGCAGCTTAAACCTAACTAACATTTGCTTTACTATTTTTGCATTGTTTTATCAGTTCTCTACCCTATTTCATTAGGTTACTATGAATTGCATCTGTATTATGTGGTCTAGAAAAGACACACAATACTGTAAAATTTCAAAATCCTTATATATATTTGAAGCCATGAAGTTTAGGGTTGAAACCAATATTCTTATACCGCATGACTTTGACAAATTTGTAATTCCCTGAACCCCTGGTCAAATTTCTACTTATGTGTCATGAAAGTAAAATAATTTGTTCCAAAAATGCAAGATTAGAAATGATTTGTTATGTTCACTTTTGCAAAAGACCTAGAAAATAGAAGCATTTTTTAAGATGGCAGTGAGTAGGTAAGAGTGGATTCTACTTTTCCATGCTGACAGGTAGAACACCTAGCTGATCTTCTGAGGAACAGAGTGAACAGCCAATAGTATCCAAGCATATATGAAGGTTGGAGGCCAAAACAGTAGAGGACACTGAAAAATCAGACCGAAAGGAGATTGCTTTGGGACAATAAGGTCCCTGCGACCAGCCCAGGAACCAGGGCAGCTGCAGTCCCAGTACCGGCGCTCGCTGGGTCTGCCACAGGATTCTTGGGAGAGAGTCAGGTCAGTGGCTCCCTCCCCTGCCAAACAAGGAGGTCTGAGCAGCACCAGGAGGAACCTGGATGCTTGAAGTCTCAGGTGGGGAATAAGGACAAAGTGACAAGCACACAGGGGCAGTGTGCACCCAGTGAAACTGTGGACACCAGCTGGGAAGAGTTGGGCTAGGATGGACCCTGACCCAGTCAGTCCCTGGTCTGGTTGGAGAGTTGGGCTGTGTTAGAGACCAGGCACTTTGGCAGGCTGGAACAAGGGGAATTTTTTCAAAAAAAAAAGAGGCACTCAGTGGCTGTTTAGGGAATTGTCCCAGAGCAGGCTGCCCCTGACTCCCCCAGTCTGCATTACCACAGTCTCAGCCTTGGGCCTGCCTCTGCTGTCAGGACCTTGGCTGTGCCCCTATCCTACCCCCAACCATGGCAGAGGGCACCCAACCACGCCAGTGACCCTGGTGGTGCACCACCAACCCAGCCACCTCTCACCCTCCGTAGCTGCAGAGGAGGCCAGCATGTGCCGCCACCCCGAAACTGCACTCCCATTGCAGCAGCAGAGACTGAGTGACCCTGACCCTGCTGCTCAGAGGCACTGCACACCCGACCCCACCGCCCCAGCCTCAGCAGCAGCCACGGCAGTGCCCCCCCCCCCCAACTGGGTGACTGGCAGGCACTAAGAGGAACGCAAAAATGACCCCTGCAGAGGACAGCAGCGAGGCTCAGGGAGTCAGCAATCCCCAGAAAAACTTAACTCAGTGGGGGAGCCAAACTACCCTGAAGGGACTCTCAGTCCTTAGCATCTAGGGAAGCAAAGAGGGAGAAGGTGGTATGTGAGTTGCCCCTAATTGGTGCACCTTAGGGACAGCACAAGTGGTTGACTGAAGGCATAGGCCAGGCACAGAAGGGTACTGGGGGCCCAGCAACTAGCTGAGGAACTGGGCTGGAGGCTGGGCAACTGCTTAGAGCTGGCCTACATTCTGGAAAACCACAGGAAGGAAGAAAAGCAAAACCAATCCCACCTCAGCCTGCTGCAGCCAGGAAGAGCAGCAGAATTGGCTTGGCCAGTTTAAAGCTAGCAGGAGGCTTTAAAATTTTTTTTACCTTCTTCTTTTTTTTTCTTTATCTCTTTCTTTCTCTATCTCTCCTTTCTCTTCCTTCCTTCCTTTCTTCCTTTCTTTCTTTCTTTCTTTCTTTCTTTCTTTCTTTCTTTCTTTCTTTCTTCCTTCCTTTCTTCCTTCCTTCCTTCCTTCCTTCCTTCCTTCCTTCCTTCCTTCCTTCCTTCCTTCCTTCCTTCCTTCCTTCCTTCCTTCCTTCCTTCCTTCCTTCCTTCCTTCCTTCCTTCCTTCCTTCCTTCCTTCCTTCCTTCCTTCCTTCCTTCCTTCCTTTCTCTTTTTCTCTTTTCTTTCTTCTTTCTTCCTTTCCTTCCTTCCTTCCTTCCTTCCTTCCTTCCTTCCTTCCTTCCTTCCTTCCTTCCTTCCTTCCTTCCTTTCTTTCTTTCTTTCTTTCTTTCTTTCTTTCTTTCTTTCTTTCTTTCTTTCTTTCTTTTTTTAGTTCCCACAGTAATACAGTAAAACCTACAGCCGTGAAAGGACAAGAGTTAGACCCAAAGAGGGGTCATCCCTACAACTGAGACAATAAAACAAATTCCACTTTACTACTCCAGAGAACTGGCAAGATGTTGTAGATTTATGTTTGTATTTTTTCATTATTTTTACATCATTTATTTTATTAGTATTTTTTATTTTTCTTCCTGTTCGTTCTTCTTCACTTTGATTGTTAAATTGCATCATTTGACTGGTTTTCCTTGTTCTCTCTTTCATAGTGTATTTCTTTTTTTTAATTTTTTAATTGATTATGCCATTACATTTGTTCTATTCCCCCCTCCATTCTCCTAGACCCTGCACACCCCTCCCCCACCATTCCCCACCCTTTAGTTCATGAAGTCTTAAGTTCTTTAGATTCTATATTACCCCTACTATTCTTACCCTCCCCCTATCTATTTTCTACCTACTGTTTATGCTACTTATTTTCTATATCTTCTCTCCCCTTCTCCTTCTCCCACTCCCCTGTTGCTAACCCTCCATGTGATCTTCATTTCTATGGTTCACTCCTGATCTAGCTGTCCACATAGTTTGCTTCTGTTTTAGGTGTGGTTGTTGATAACTGTGAGTTTGCTGTCCTTTCACGGTTCATCTTTTTTATCTTCTTTTTCTTAGGTAAGTCCCTTTACATTTCATATAATAAGGGTTTGGTGATGATGAACTCCTTGAATTTGGTCTTATCTGAGCAGCACTTTAATCTGTCCTTCCATTCTAAATGAAAACTTTGCTGGATAGAGCAATCTTGGTTGCAGGTCTTTGGTTTTCATGACTTGGAATACTTCTTTCCAGCCCCTTCTTGCCTGTAAGGTCTCTTTTGAGAAATCAGGGGACAGTCTGATGGGAACTCCTTTTGTAGGTGACTGTCCCCTTATCTCTTGCTTCTTCTAGGATCCTCTCCTTCATTTTCTCCAGGACATCTTTAAACATTCCAACATTCGAATTACAGGGGTACCAGAAGGGGAAGAGGAACAGTCACAAGTGGAAACCTTCTTTGAACAAATAATAAAAGAGAACTTGCCCAATCTGGCAAAGGAAATAGACTTCCAGGAAATTCAGGAAGCTCAGAGAGTCCCAAAGAATTTGGACCCAAGAAGAAACACACCAAGGCACATCATCATTTCATAGTGTATTTCTAATTTTTGATCTTTTACTTCTCCTGTGTTCTAGTAGCACACTACTCCAGGTTATGTATTCTTGTTAATCAGATCATGTAGATTTTGTCACATGATTGTCACTCTATTACTATTGTAAAAAAAAAAATGCTGTTCAATACAATTGTAAATACTACACAGCACCCCTCCCAGATCTTAGCCCACTTCACAGTTTCCTGAACTTCATTACTGTTGTGGTTAACTCTGTTCTCTTGCATGCTACACCTATTTTCTATTCTTTACTATCACTTTACCTCATAATCTCACCTCCCACAAAGCTCAAGCTCAGTTTTATAGATCCAACTCATAATCTTTCCTACCTCCAACAAGAAAGAATTTTATCTTTTTTCCACTCTTTCTAAAAAGTGGCTAGTTTGATGAAATATCACAGATAACACTATACATATCCAAAGAATATCCTATGTCTTTCTCTACTGGTTGGTACTTTAAATACCATAAAATACAGTCCAGCTATCTTGATCCATTTTTGCCTTTCTCCCTCCAAGTAATCACAAAAAACCGTAGGTGGGATCTGTAGACACCAGTATACCTGCTGAAAGAGGAAACCAACCAACAAAGGAAATACCAAGAGATAACAACAGAAGAAGGTAAAGGAGGAAGTGGAAGCCACACTAACCTCCACCCACGACCAATCTGCAACTACAACTAAATGGCGAAGAAATTACCCAGAACAAATAATTAAACAAAAGCAAGAGAGAAGCCTCAAAAACCTCTCACACACACAAGAACCAGTTTCAACACAACCTGTCCACACCTACACAAAGGGATACAAGATATGGTGGAAGGGGTGACCCTCAGTTAACCAGCTGGAGGGAAGGACCCACCTGAGAAAGACACAATAGTAGTTGAAACCTGAAGACATACAGAGAGCCAACAAAAACGAGAGCCCAAGACCAGCGAGCTCAGATCAAGGACACTGCACTACTGAATCTCACAAATCTTCTACCATAGAAGTTCACACAATAAACCCAGCGAGTCAGAACCAATCAATTTAAGAAGCAGAGGGCAACAGGAAGAGTCTCACAAACAATGGGAAGACAAATAAAAAGTCCTCAAATAAAAAGAAAGGAGGAAACAATTTCATTTAGCATTCTTTCTGAATGCTAAATGAAGTAGGGACAACTCAACTATCAGATATTGAGTTCAAAGCAATGGTTATAAAAAAGCTCAAAAAGCTCATAGAGAATTACCAAAAACTACAGGAAAACTATAATGAACTCACTAAAAACTATATCAACATCAAAAAGAAAATAGAAACTATCAACAAGGGCCAAGAGGAAATTAAGAATACAATTTCTGAATTGAAGAACACAGTAGAAGGAATCAAAATCAGGCTAGAAAAAGCAGAGGATTGGATCAGCGAGCTGCAGGATAAGGTAGAAAAAAACACCTGGAAAGAGGAAGAAAAGGAAAAGAGACTCAGAAAGAATGAGGAAGGGTTAAGGGAAATGCAGTACAATATAAAATGTAATAATATCCATATAATAGGTATACCAGAAGGAGAAGAAGAAGAGCAAGGGAGAGAAATCCTGTTTGAAAAAGTAATGATTGAAAAATTTCCTAATTTAATGAGAGAAAAATCCTGGAAATACAGAGTCCTAATCAAGAGGAACACAAAGAGGACCACTTCAAAACACACCATAATTAAAATGGCAAAATTCTGAGACAAAGATAGAATCTTAAAGGCACCAAGGAAAAAACAGGAAGTAACATACAAGGAAACCCAGATAATACTAGCAGCTGACTTCTCAATGGAAACACTCTAAGCCAGAAGAAAATGGCAAGAAATATTCCAAGTAACAAAAACCAAGGACATGAAACCGAGACTACTCTATCCAGTAAGGCTCTCAATTAAAATGGAAGGCCAAATAAGGAGCTTCCCAGACAAAAGAAACCTCAAATAACACACCTACTCCAAACCAGCTCTACAAGAGGTGCTAAAGGGTCTGCTTTAAGAATAGAAAGAAAAACAGTGAGAGACAGAGAGGAACACAGGTACAAAAAATGGCAATAAATAAGTACCTATCAATAATAACCTTAAATGTAAATGGATTAAATGCTCCAATCAAAAGGCATAGAATAGCTCAATGGATAAGAAAGCATGATCCACACATACGCTGCCTACAAGAGACCAACCTCAGAACAAAAGACCTACACAGACTGAAAGTGAAGGGCTGGAAACAAATATTCTAAGCAAACAGACCAAGAAAAAAAGCTGGGGTAGCAATACTGGTATCAGACAAAGTATAATTTTTTTAAAAAAAGAGCCATAAAAAGAGACCCAGAAGGTCATTTCATAATACTCAAGGGAAGAATCCATCAAGAAAAAAATCAACATTGTAAATATATATGCATCCAACATAGAAGCACCCAAATACATAAAGAAAATCTTAGAGGACTTCAAGAAAGATATTGAGAGCAACACAATTATAGTAAGGGATTTTTCACACCCCGGTATCAAAAAATGAATAGCTCTTGCAAACAAAATATCAAAAAGATATTGTGGCCTCACCAACCCCTAAAAGAAATACATTCTCTCCCTCTCTCCTTCCCTTCCCCTCTAAAGATAAATAAATGAAATCTTTAAAAAAAGATATTGTGGCATTAAATAACACCCTAGATGAAATGGACATAACTGATATATACATAGAGAGAGCCTTTCATCCCAAAGAAGCAAAATACACATTCTTTTCAAATGCACATGATAGACCACATGATAGGACACAAAGCAAGCCTAAATAAATTTAAGAAAACTGAAATCATATCAAGGATATTCTCTGACCACAAGGGACTGAAACTAGAAACCAACCTCAAGGAAAAAAAAACAAAACACTCAAACACATGGAGATCAAATAACATGCTATTAAACAATAAATGGGTCAAAAATGCGATTAAGGAAGAAATCAAAAAGTTTCTGGAAACAAATGAAATGAAATCACAACAATCCAAAACTTAAGGGACACACAGAAGGCAGTTCTTAGAAGGAAGTCCATAGCAATAAATGCCTACCTAGAAAAGATGAAAATATTTCAAATAAACAACCTAACCTTATGCCTACAAAAACTTGAGGAACAACAACAAAGACAACCCAGAGCAAGTAGAAGGAAGGAAATAACCAAGATTAGAGAAGAATTAAATGACATAGAGACTAAAAGCACAATTCTAAGGATCAATGAATCCAGCAGCTGGTTCTTTGAAAAATAAACAAAATTGACAAGCCTTTAAGCAGACTCATCAAGAAAAAAAGAGAGAGGACCCAAATAAACACAGTCAAAAATGAAAGAGGAGAGATTACATTTGATACCAGAGAAATACAAAGGATTGTAAAAAATTACTACAAAGAACTCTATGCCAAGAAATTTGAAAACCTAGAGGAAATGGGCAAATTTCTAGAAAAATGTAATCTTCCAGAAGTCAATGAAGAAGAAGCAGAAGGCCTTAACAGACCAAGAACAGCTGATGAAATTGAAGCAGTAATCAGGAAACTCCTGACACACAAAAGCCCTGGACCGGATGGTTTCACAGGAGAATTTTAAGGATGAGCTAACCCTTATCCTTCACAGATTATTTCAAAAAATTCAAGAAGATGGAAGACTCCCAAACTCTTGTTATGAAACGAGTGTCATCCTAATCCCCAAAACAGATAAAGACATAATGAAGAAAGAAAACTTCAGGCCAATATCTCTAATGAATATAGATGCTAAAATCTCAACAAAATACTGGCAAAATGCATCCAGCAATATGTTAACAAGGTCATGCACCATGACCAAGTGGGATTCATTTTAAGCATGCAAGGATGGCCACAATATTTGCAAATCAATAAACATAATACATCACATAAACAACACAATAGACGAAACTCACATGATTGTATCCATATTGCAGACAACACATTTAATAAGGTGCAGCATCTATTTATGATAAAAATGCTTAGAAAAGTGGGAATAGAGGGAGCATTCCTCAACATAATAAAGGTCATATATGAGAGACCTGCAGCTAACATCGCACTCAGTGGACAAAAACTTAGAGCTTTCCCACTAAGATCAGGGACAAAATAAGGATTCCCACTTTCACCATTCCTATTCAACATAATATTGGAAGTCATAGCCACAACGATCAGACAAGAAAAGTAAATAAAAGACATCCAAATTGGAAAAGAGGAAGAAAAACTGTCATAATTTGCAGGTGATATGATAGTGTACATAACAAATCTTTTAGACTCCATCAAAAAACTAGTAAGTGAATTTGGCAAGACAGCAGGATACAAAGTTAATATTCATAAATCAAATGCATTTTTGTATACCAACAATGAAATATCAAAAACAGAATTCAAGAAAAAAATCTCATTTGCTGTAGGAACAAGAAAAATAAAGTACTAGGAATAAACCTAACCTGAGAGGTAAAAGTCTTGTACTCAGAAAACTACACAACATTGAAGAAAGAAATTAAGAAAGACACAAACAAATGGAAGCATGTACCATACTCATGGATTAGAAGAATTAACGACATTAAAATGTTCATACTACCCAAATCAATTTATAGTCAGTGCAACCCCTATTAAAGTACCAATGACATATTTCACAGGTATAGAACAAACATTTCAGAAATTTATATGGACCCATAAATGGCCCAAAATAGCTGCAGCAATTTTGAGAAAGAAGAACAAAGTGGGAGGGATCACAATACCTGATATAAAATTATTATAAGGCCACTGTAATTAAAATAGCCTGATACTGGCATAGGAACAGACACATAGACCAATGGAACAGAACAGAGAGCCCAGAAATAAACCTAAGTATCTATGGTCAATTGATATTTGATAAAGGGGGAAGAAGCATAAAATGGAATAAAAATAACCTGTTTAACATATGGTGTTGGGAGATACAGACAGCTACGTGCAAAAAAAAAAAGAAAGAAAGAAAGAAAGAAAGAAAGAAAGAAAGAAAGAAAGAAAGAAAGAAAGAAAGAAAGAAAGAAAAAGAAACTCAATCACCAACTAACATCATACACAGAAATAAATTCAGTGTGGATAAAAGATTTAAATATAAGTCATGACATCATAAAAGTCCTAGAGGAAAACATCTGTAGGAAAATCTCAGATGTTCCACGTAGCAACATCTTCACTGATATGTCCCTTAAAACAAGGTACATAATGGAAAGAATGAACAAATGAGACCTCATCAAATTAAAAGTTTCTTCATGGCTAAAGAAAACTGCATTAAAATAAAAAAAAACAACTATATGGGAAAACATATTTGCCAATGATACCTTGGACAAGGGTTTGAGCTCCAAAATATATAAAGAACTCATAGGACTCTATTCCAGGAAGACAAAAACCCAATTAAAAATGAGCAAAGGACTTCAATAAACACTACTCCAAGGAGGACATACAGATGACCCAGAGACATATGAAAAGATGCTCAGCATCATTAGCCATCAGAGAGAAGCAAATAAAAACCACAATGAGAAGCCACTTTACACTGGTCAGAATGGTCATTATAAACAAATCAATAAACAAGTGTTGGAGAGGATGTGGAGAAAAGGAAAGTCTAGTACACTGTTGGTGGGAACGCAGACTGGTGCAGCCACTGCAGAAACCAATATGGAATTTCCTCAGAAAACTAAAACTGAAACTTCCTCTTAACCTATCAATTCCACTGCTGAGATTATATCCTAAGAACCCTGAAACACCAATTGAATATAACCTATCATCCCAATGTTCATAGCAGCACAATTTACAATACTCAAGTGCTAGAAGCAACCTAAGTGCATATCAGTAAATGAGTGGATCAAAAAACTATGGTACATTTACACAATGGAATACTACACAGCAGAGAGAAAGAAGAAGCTCCTACCCTTCACAACAGTGTGGATGGAACTGGAGAGCATTATGCTAATTGAAATAAGCCAGGTGGTGATGGACAAATACCATATGATCTCATCTTTAACTGGAACATAATCAACAAAAGAAAAAAAAGCAAAATATAACCAGAGACACTGAAATTAAGAACAATGTGACAGTAACCAGAGGGGAGGTTAGAGGGAGAAATGGGGGGAAGGGTTTTTAGGAAATACTATAAAGGACACATGGACAATATCACAGTGGTGGATGAAAGCAAGGGAGGGAGGTGGCTTTGGCTGGGGTTGGGAGGAGTGGTGGGGGAAAATGCAGATAACTGTAATTGAACAATAACATATTAAAAAAAGAAGCAAGTAGCTCCTCAGAACACTGTTTCTTTATTTCATGGTTGTCTATACTGTCTAGTATAACTCTCAAAACTTTTGATGGATATGAATAATGAATTTTCAGAAGTCTACTAATTTATTAAATTATATCAGTATTTCCTTTTTTATGTTCTTATTGTAAATACACATCTTAGTTGTAGAAAATAAATACCTAAAAACATTAAAAAAATACTAACCTCTTTTCCAGGATGAAAATTCAACTTTTCTGGAATTCAGATACATTCATGGCTGGTTAATATTTTTATTCTGTTATTTGTTTTTTTAAGTATATTTTGTTTATTATGCTATTTACTTGTCCCATTTTTTCTCCCCTTTTAACCTCCTGCCCTGAAACCCTCCAGCGGTATTCTTCCTGCCTTAGTTGATGTCCATGAGTCATATGTATAAGTTCTTTGGTTTCTCCATTTCCCATATTATTCTTAACCTCCCCCTGTCTATTTTGTGCCTATCATTTTATGCTTCTTATTCCCTGTACCTTTTCCCCCATTCTCCTCCCTCTCCTTCCTCACTGATAACCCAACATGTGATCTCCCTTTCTCTGATTCTGTTCCTTTTCTAGTTGTTTGCTTAGTTTTCTTTTGTTTTAGGTTCAGTTGATAGTTGTGAGTTTGTTGTCATTTTACTGTTCTTAGTTTTGATCTTCATTTTCTTAGACAAGTCCCTTTAACATTTCATATAATAAGGGCTTGGTGATGATGAACTCCTTTAACTTGACCTTATCTGGAAAAGACTTTATCCACCCTTCCATTCTAAATGATAGCTTTTCTGAATAGAGTAATCTTGGAAGTAGGTCCTTCTTTTTCATGACTTTGAATACTTCTTTCTAGCCCCTTTTTGCCTGTTGCTTTTGAGAAATCAGCTGATAGCCTTATTGGAACTTCTTTGTAGGTAACTGTCTCCTTTTCTCTTGCTGCTTTTAAGATTCTTTCCTTGTCTTCAATCATGGGTAACTTAATGATGCTGTACCTTAATGTGTTCCTTTTTGAACCCAAATTCTTTGGGACCCCCTGAGCTTCCTGAACTTCCTGGAAGTCTACTTCCTTCACCCGATTGAAGGAAGTTTTCTTTCAGATTGTTTTTTCATATACGTTTTCAATTTCTTGCTCTTCCTCTTCTCCTTCTGGCACCCCTATGATTAAGATATTGGAATATTTAAAGTTGTCCTAGAGATTCTTAAGTCTCTCCCTATTTTTTTGAATTATTGTTTCTTCATTATGTTCTGGTTCGATGTTTATTTCTTCCAAATGGTTGATCTGAGTCCCAGTTTCATTCCCTTCACTGTTGGTTCCCTGTACATTGTCCTTTATTTCACTTTTCATAGCCTTCTCTGCTTCCTCTATTTGCATTCCTGTTCAACCATTTCTGTGAGCATCTTGATCACCAGTATTTTGAACTTTGTATCTGATAGGTTGGCTATCTCTTTCTCTCTTAGTTCTTTTTCTGTAGTTTTGATAGGTTCTTTTATTTGGGCCATATTTCTTTATCTCAGCAGCACACCTGTTATGTAGTAAAGAGTGTATGTAACCTTAGGTATTTGCCAGAGCTGGGCAACCCATGTACTTGTGTTTTCATGCTATAAGGAGGGGACCTGTCAGAGAGGGAACAATGCCACTCGTTCAGCTCTCACCCTATTTTTGTCACTTCCACTGCTACCCACATGTAAACTGGGCCCTCTGGTGCTGATTCCTAGGTGGGTGGTTTTGTGTACGTTCTAGGACCCAGTGGGTCTCTCCAGTGAACTCTCCTGTGAGGCTGGAAGTTTATTCCACCACCACAACTCCCACCGATTTTTACCACCAGAAATGGTCAAGCTTTAGTTTCCCCATGCTAGAAGCCTGGATTGTGCAGCGTGTTGCAGTCTGTCAAGGCCTGCCAGGTTCACTCTAGATTCAGAGAGATGGAAGAAAATGCACAGAGCTGTGGGGATGCTTGGCATGTCTTTATACACAGGTGAGCAAGCCACGCACTCTGTAAGCTATGTGTCTCTGCATATCTCTGCAAATCTCTGCATGTCACCTGTCCCCTCTTGTAGCACATGTCATGGCCCTTGATCCCCAGTGTGACACCCAGCAGGGAGCCCATATTTCCTTAAGTAGTCAAGGCAAAGCTGCTTCAAGCCAGAAAATTATATGACATAGCTTAATTCTGCATATGGGAGCCAACTTCATGTTACGAGAATAGTTTACTGGACCCAGTCTCAAGGCTATGAGACAACTACTTATCAAATCCCTTCAAGGCTATGGGAACACTGCTTCCCTTACTTACCCAGACATCTGGGTGAGGAAGCCAGAATGCCTCCACTTACCCTACATGTGGTCTGTCTCTCTCCCCAGTTGTTCCTCCCGACTTATCCTCGTGAGAATTTGGGACTGCTCAGTCTGCCAGCTGCTGTCTTGTTGCATGTTCTGGTCCTAGCCACCCTGGCTTCTTTTCTCAACACCTTCTACCACTCTGGATGAATGTTTCTTCTTTTAACTCCTTGATTGTTGGAATTCCATACAGTTTGATGTTCTGGAAGTTTTTTGTTTTCAAATTGGTTGTTGTCCTGCAAGGAAACAAAGCTTATCTACCTACGCCTCCACCTTGGCTGGAAGTGTTTGTTAGTTTTTAATAACTTTCCCATAGTAGGATATTTTTAAACACTGAATTCAGGAAAAAATTATTTGTTTTCTATTTTTTGTGGTTGCCATTTAAAAATAATAAAAATAAATTTACTATAAACTCATTTTTTGTGTAAAGCATAAAACTCAAAGACCAACTTTGACCTCCTATGAAATAATAAACAGAAACTCTTAGACTTTCTGCATCCTAGAGAACTCTGGATCACTTCATTGTAAATGGACTAAAGATGAGAGCCTTCATCAATTGGCAGGATGCTCATGTGAATTGAGGACATGTGTCATCTATTTCTAAGAAATTTGTTTGCTTTTGTAAAATTGATATCAGACTGCTTTCAACAAGATTTCATAACAGACCCCTTTTAAATGTCAAAAGAAATCTTTTTACTTCTTTATAGCCACCAAATTATCTGAAATGATCATGTCTGAACATAGAAATGTCTGTTGCACATAAACTGCTTTTGTATCTGCCACTTCTCATAAATATTCATATGAGAATCCCTAGGTAACATTTTTTTTTATTTTAGCATAGCCAAGTCGTTCCATTGCCAGAACCTTGTCACAGGGAGATAAACCATCCCTTACTTTACAGACAACTGATTTAAACCTACAGTTTCATTTAGGTATTGTTTTCTAGATATCAAAGAAAGTGATTCAAGGATTAGGCAATTTTTTGAACACCAAAGATATAAATGAAATATTCTGTGTTTCTCTTAAGACTTGTTTTCATTTTGTGATCCATGAACTAATATCTAATTCAAACCCTAATCCTTGCTGCAATAGCACACATAGTACTCATCATAAAGTATACCCCACTTAGTTTTTCTTATGCATTTTGCCAAAAGTGGAGGTATGTTTTTCCTTTTTGGGAGAGAGACAGCTGCTAATACCTAAGATTTTGGAAACCACAAAAATCTCTTCTCATTTGGTGCATACCCTTTTTCTTTTATATTTCATATCCTATAGATTGGGTTGGGACCAGATAGAATATGAAACTTTTAAGTGTGATATGAATATTATATGAATAACTGAAATGTGAAGAGCAGTGTAGCATGGTGAGTAAATATGTAGCATCTAGCAAAAGTCACCTGGGTTCAAATCCTGACTTCTTTCCCATCATTCTGATCAGCAGATCAGTTATTTAATGTCTTTGTCTTGAATTCCTTAAATAAAATAGAAAACTACTGACTCAAGCATAATAAAAACATAATAATGTTCATAACATCAAAGAAATACCTTATTTATTCATGCATTAATCAGTGAATAGTTAGATATTCTCACAAAAATTACATAAAATTGCTGTAATGGGTCAATACTTAAGTAGAAAATCAATAGCGGTTGGCCAGTGAGCATTAAGCAGAGGCCAATATTTATAAAAAGGATCCAAATCTGACCAAGATTCTCTAAGTCTCTATTCAACTCACAATTTACAGCAAATGCAGAGTACAAAAGAACTTGTTGGACTCTGCCATGGTGTGAGGTCATTGAAATCCAACTGTGAACATTTTTAAAAGATAATCCAAGGAGACAGAGACAGAGGAAGAGAGAGAGAGATGGATTCCTTACTAATAGCCATTCTGAAAGGATCTATCAACTATGAGATAATCCTTATGCAGCAAAGTAACAACTGGAAAAACTTCAGCAAATGGACTAAGGGTGAGCTTTGTAAAACATAAAGTGTACATCTAATATTTAAAGAATGGTGGAGAAAAGAAAAAGTGCAAAAGAAAAAGTGCAAATGTTATATGTTGTAACAAAGTTAGAAATAAAGCAGCTAAAAAAATGAGGATAAGAAAGTTGTCCAAAGGAAAATAGAATTAAGTTCATTGTACTGGAATAGAAGTGTCAAAGAATACTGATAAAAATCGGTAAGCTACAGCCCTGGCTGGTGTAGCTCAGTGGATTGAGCGCTGGCCTGCGACCTAAAAGATCGTGGTTTGATTCCCAGTTGGGGCACATGCCCGGGTTGCAGGCCAGTTCCCAGCATGGGACACATGAGAGGCAACCATACATTGATATTTCTCTCCTTCTCTCCTTCCCTTCCCCTCTAAAGATAAATAAATAAAATATTTTTTTAAAAATCAAAATAACTTTTAAAAAATTGATAAGCTACACAGTAAAAGGTTAAACAAAAAGCAGTAGTCTGATACAATTAAAATGTTAAACATAAAGAATATATACATATGTATTATATATTCACATATTTATTCATATTTTCAGATTTACATCTTACAGAAAAAAGCATAGCAAAAATCAAAATACACATAATTATAAAATATTACAGTAAAATTGAACTCAAATATATGAATCACATCAATACATGTAAAGTCACTTCTCTTGCCCATTAAGAAAACCATTTTAATTTTCCTCACAAAACAAGTGTCTAATATGAGCTATATAAAATATACATATTTAAAATAGTTAATGATTCTGAACAACTAAAAATAAAGGAAGGACAAAAGTATTCTAGGGAAATAAAAAAATCAACAAAAAGAGCATGGAAGCAAAGCTGATTTTAGACAAAGCAGAAGTCCAGTGAAAAAAAATTCAACACTAAAAGCTACAATATAAATTCTCCCTGGGTGGCTCGATGGATTGAAGTGTTGTCCTGTACACCAAAAGGTAGTGGGTTTGATTGCTGGTCAGGGCACATACCTAGGTGTGGGTTCCATCCAGGGTCGCAGGTCTCAAGGGAGGCAACTGATTGATGTTTCTCTCTCTCTCTCTCTCTCTAAAATAAATAAACATCCTTAGGTAAGGATTATTGTTTTTTATTTTAAAAGAAGCTACAATTTAAAATGAAGCTATATAATTGTATATACAATGATATGCATATTCATATCATACAATTGTATGAATATTCATTCACTTAATAAACCACAACTTTCATGAGCAAATACTGTAGGATATGCATATAGACACAGAACAACATTAACAATAGAATGCTCTAATACAACACTCAACATAAGAGAGATCAGATGGACAATAAAAGACAATAGAAGAGTTTGAAAATATATGATAAATATTGTCAAACTCTATATGCTGATAATAGAGATTAATTACTCATTCTACTCAAGTACCCATGGCAAATTAAAAAAAATATAATACCTTAGGTAACAAATAGAACAGGAAGAATTTCCATAATGGAAATATTATGAAAACCACTTCTGGACATAATGCAAAAAATTAATTTACTAACAAAAAGAAAAGACAGAGAAGCCTGTCTACTTCAAAATTAAATATTTTTCTATGAAGTTATTAGAATTAAAGAAGAAATATAAATTTAAATTTAAGATATTTCAACAAACATAATGATAATGAAAATATTATGTATTAGAAATTATGGGATATATTTAAACTACCCATTAACACAAAACACTTTTATCAGAATACATAAAATAAAAATAGATTATTTAAATTTCCAGTGCAAAAAAATATAAAAAGAACAACAAAGTAAATTAAAAGAATATACACAGAGAGAAAAATGTAGAGGCAAGCAGAAATTAATGAGATAAAACAATGTAAAGAGTACAGGATATTAATTAAAATCTTTCTTACAGAAGAATAAACAATCCATTAGCTACTCTGGTGAAATAAAAAGAAGAAAGTAGAAATATAGGTGATAAGAAATGACAAAAAAATAAGAACAGAAACAAGAGTTTTTGAAAAAAATCATAAAATTCAAATTGGCAGACAAGCCCCCAAAATTTCATAGTGATTAGCTACAAAACTAGTCTTTGAAGACTAGGTTGTACCAATGCTTTATACATTATCTCAGGACATTGAAAAGAAAGGCAATGAACAGAGGAATGAAAATGTAGATACTAGTGATATCATGAAATGGGTATAAAAGGTGTGGAAAAGGGGGGATGGGAATGATGTAATAAGAATGAGGAGGAACTGAGATTTCTGAGTAAGCCTTATTTGTATGGTTCTGACTTTTAGAATTGTAATGTTTTTAAATCAAAACATGAACAATTAAAGTCAAACAGTATGTGTAGATACCTAAAATAGAATTTAACTAACAAGCGACCCTAACTGTATGAATCGTATAGCCACACTGAAGTGAGAGGGGAAAGAACTAAAGTAATTTGGAAAATGTGATTGATTGGGTGTTATAAGAGCAGAAACAAAGTAAGTTGTAACAAACTCTATGTACTAGTTAGTAAAATTGTTTCTCCCAGGAGAATTGTATAGCAATTCTGAAACTAATTTAGATATTTTGTAAGATTGAAAAAGTAATTACATCAACTCTAATTAGAGCCATTGCTCAGATTTGGACAAAAACTGGTACAGATAAGATAAGGAAGAATTCTAAATTCAACCTCTGGCTTCAATTGGAATCCAAGGTATCGGAATGAACTCATGGTTTTTAATATATACCTAAATAGGTATAGATGTGTTTATGTGTGATTTATTGTATGTGTGAATATAAATATTTATCTTTGGTTTCTTGATACCTTTCTTCAATAAAAGTAGATAGCCTCAATGCCTTGAAGAACTGGGGCACAAAAAATGCAAGATGAGTCTAAAATAACTTGTGCCAGATGCCCTGGCTGGTGTGGCTCAATAGACTGAGCACCGGTCTGTGAAACAAAGGGTTGCAGGTTTGATTCACAGTCAGGGCACATGTCTGGGTTGCAGGCCAGTTCCCCAACTAGGGTGGTTCCCTGCCAACTAGGGCGGTGCCCAAGAGGCAAGAAGACATTGATACTTGTCCTTCTTTTTCTCCCTCCCTTGCCCTTGTCTAACACAAATAAAATCTTTAAAAATAAATAAATAAAATAACTGTGCCAGAAAGTGAGGAGGTATTGAAAAGTGAATGAGGGCGAGTGAAAACGAAGGGAAGAAAATCTGGAGTACTAGATGGCCATAGCTGGAACAAGTTATTAATTAAATAATTAGTGATTCCCCAGAGTAAAATAAATTGCCATGAATCAATGCTAATATAAGCAAATAATTAAATTTTATAATTTAATAAAGGATAAGGGGCAGCTATTTTTATAGAATCATTCCAACTAATAAACAAAGAAATAATGTAAAAAACATAAACTTTCCTTAAGCAAATAACATTTACAATTCTTGCTGGCAAGATTCATAGTTATGAATGAATAAAAAGCAGAGTGGGTGAAAGCTTGGGAAGAAACAGAATACTTCCATGGTCTCACAGTATCTGTCCTACAATACTGATTAATTTTTAAAAAAAGGAGGAGCATTACGGTGTTGGAATCAGGAGGACACCAACTAAAGTGGTGAAAGCTAACAGCAACCGCCGTAAGACGTAGGAACATCATCTTCTCCTGATATGATCCTGAGCCCTTGAACATGGAATATCATTTAAAAAAAACAGAAAGAACTATTTGACAAAACCACAATCCGGTGGGAAATCTAAGTATGACATTTAGAATTTGACACATCACATAAAGGATTTGAGTAACAGAGTTACTTGATTATGTGTAACACATTTGTGAATGGCAGAAACTCATGTCAGGCACAGAATTGAGAAAGACTTATAAAAATGGGAAAAATAAAAAGATTCAGGTAAATATATTTCAGTGTTTAGGAATTTCCAATGTACTTTAATATATTAAAAACTTTGATATATCTAAGTATCTATTTATTACATATATAATTATGTTTTATTTAGAAATTTCCCAAGTATATTTGAACAAGTAACTTTTTTCAATCAATATTCATTATCCTACTGAAATGCTAAAAAAAAAGTTTCTAAAGGGAACATTTCCACCTTTGATCAGTAAAAATCACATGTAAGTGTCTGAGTATACCTATCTTTATGCAGAAACAAAATCAAGTACCATACTAGCACTTGAAATAATGCTAATTACAAATGTAAAGGAATTCTGAAAAAAATCTGTACATTTTTCAATATGCCCCAAAGGAATGTTTACTAGAGTTGAGATGTTCCATTTTCATGAATAAGAATGTTTTTTAAATCTGTTAATTCTCTTCAAATTAATTCATAAATTTATTTCATTTCTTTAAAAAAATCTAGAAAATGTAACAGTGGAAGTTTTATCAGATTGATTATAAAACTTTTCTAGGAGAATAATTAATGTGTGTGAATTGTCATGATTTGCAAGATAAAAAAGAGCAAGATAATCATCTTCAGCTGCTCATAAACCCCCCAAACATTCTGGTTTTCAACTCGTTCTTGAATTCTGTGAACCAAAAAGAGAGGATTACTTGCCTAAACAAGTTTAAACTACAGTTTCATTAGTCATGTATTGCTGCAAAGAAAATGACAGCAAACTTAGCAACTTGAAATACAATTTATTATCTCATAGTTTCTGTGGGTCAGGAGCTTAGCTGGGGTGCCGCAGAGAAGAACCAACTATTTTATATATATTGCAGAATTTACAAAAAAGTGGGAGATTGATAAATTGAGGGACAAGGTGGTTAAGGTGAGTATTCCTGAGAAAAGTAGAATCTTAAAAGTACAAACAATTGGAAATTTGATTATTATAAGTCAATAAGCATTAAATGGGCTTAACAGCGGACTAAACATTAGAGAATGAAGAATTGAACTGAAAGATAGGTCAGTAGAAATTATTTAAAATGAAGGAGAGACAGAAATATTTTGGAGAGAAAAATATATATAGCCTGTGTGACTTGAGTTGATACCATATGTTCTAAATATTGTTGTTACCCTAAGTCTGCATGTAATAGTAGAAACAGACAAAAAAAGAGTAGGAAAGAGGTAAAAAATGTGGATAATTATGAACATCATTTCACAAATATGATAAAAACTACAGACTGAAGGATATAAAAAATTCCCAAGCAGAAAAAATACCTGACTTTTATGACAGCAACATTAAATATGTAACAGAGTGAAATGCTCAGCCTCTCTGACTCCAAGCCTGATTTGTTCAATAGTTTTTGCTTAATCTTGCATATAGATGGGCTGATTACTAGAGGAATTCTGCCTGTGGCTTGAATGTTACAAAAAAAAAGCCCATATGACAAAGTATCTCTCCCAGGCAGCTAAAGAACTGTACAGTACTGTTTTCCAAAGGGTTGTAGGAACCTCCTGCCAAGATCTCACATCAGCTAGGGCCAGCAGACTATGGACAGTCTTCTTTGGACCCCTGCTGGTGCCCAGATATCTACTTGTACAGTTGTAAATCACCTCTCTCCCCTCCCAGTTCCCCTTCCTTTGATATAAAAGAAGGCTGAACTGTGTGGTTTCTTAAGGTGGAATTGGGGTACAGCTAAATCTCCCATCTTTTCAGTTGGCGCCTTCTTGATCGATAAATGCTTTCATATTTAAACCCTGATATTTTAGTTTTGGCCTTTTCAAGCTTCAGACATGTGGATTTCAGGCCAGTAAAAATTTGGTGAGCCAGCTAAGAGGTGATGCCTGTAGCATTCCAGCCCTGGCTGGGGCTCCCTCTTTGAGTCCCAAACAACTGCCAAGGTCATTTTGCCTTGGGGGATCAGGATGGACTCTACCTGGCAAGAGCTGGCAGCCCATGGCACATGGCTTGTTTAAAATAAAGCAACATCTGTGTACTTTGTTCTGCCACCAGTTTTATTTCGGGGGGTGAGGGTCTACAGCATGTGTGGTTGGGAATTCTTTCACTCTACCTGGGCTTTCTCTTTCTTGAGGCAAAGCTAATTGCATTTTGGGGGACTTTATGTCATAGTAGAATGAGGGTTGCTAGGTCCCTTCCTCTCTATCTGGGCTTTTTCTCCCTTGGGACAATGTGAGCTGCTTGAAAGTAGGATCAGGATTCTTGGACTCCATGTAGTCATTTATGTTTGTTTCTTCTCTGTCACCTAACGCCTCAATTTGCAAACAGGATAATATTTGCAAATTGCCATTGTGCACAACTAGAAAACTCTTTTCTCCATTTGGCCTTTTCCCTTGGGTTAAGGCAATTTGTTTTGATTTCTGTTAGGATATCCTACTTTTTGCAATTTTACCCAATTTGTAAACTGGCTTATTTACATTTTTTTGTTTGGCCACTTGAATTTAAAGTTTGTAACTTGTCCAGCTTATACGACTTTTGGTTAGGAGAGTACTCCACTCAGTATCTTGTTAGTGTGAAATCTGCATGTCAGTCTGAGGTTCCTTCTTCTTCTATTGGTTTGGAAGTAAGAAGTAAAATAATGTTTGTGCGTACATTGTGTATTGTCTTGAAAGTAAGAGATAAAATAGTGCCTGCACTGCCTTCTTCATTCTCTCCAACTTTTCACCTTCAGATGTGTGGCAGCTACTTTCTTGTGTGCACTGTAGTAGTTGGCCTGTTTTGCCACAAATTTTTGTGCTGTGCTTGGAACACAAAAGCTAGCATTTTAAAACAAAAGAAAAAAGGGTATGCTGCTTTTTATTCTGGCTTTTAATTAGATGGCTTACTAAAAGTCTGAACAAAATCTATGCTAGTCAGCTGAGAGACTGAATTCTCTTTAGCTCCAAATGAGAATAGAAATTTGCTTCCATACTTTGGAGGGCCAAAAAGTGAGTATTGCTGTTCAGATGCTTTAATCCAAAGTGGTGGAAGTGAGGGCCAGGTGTCATCCAGTGCAGTAATATAGCCAATCTTAGAGAAGCTAGTAGGAATCCCTGAGAGAAGGCCAAAGTGCCTTGGAATGTGTCTCCACTGAGAGGGGCCCCTGCCTTGGTAAGTGTGGCTGTTCTGATGATTGTCTAGCCATTGTTTGGTGTGGCGACTAAGAATCTTTGTGGAGTTGCTTGAGAGAATTTTTTTCCTAGGATATAAAGTATCCTAGAGATATTTACAATATTTTGTTCATCTGGAGACATGAATGTAAGGGCTGACTTTTCCTGGAAGTTTTTTCAGATGCCACAGATCAAAATTAATGTGGGAAATTGTGCCTTCCAGGTCAACAAGGCCCACCATAGTAAGCCTCCCATTAAATAATATGGTGGCCGAAATGGGAATCCCTTTGTATGATCCCTATATATATCAACCCAATTTATTGAGGTATTAAAAATCCTGTCCTTATTTTAAAATGGGGAAGGTCATTTGGAACTTGACTTGTCAAGGGTAGATACAAATTTTAAATGACTCCAGGGCAAAATTTAGATCCAATTGTTCTTTTATAAACTAGTGAGTTTTTCTCATTGCTAAAAAGGTCTTTGCCTGTCTTTATGTGGTGACTATATACATTTATGGTCTGTCCATAAGGTATCCAGCCATGTAATATGAAAAATAGAAACATTTACTGAAAAAGATATGAGATACAAGAAACACTGTACATAAGACAATGATGCCTCAGTCTCCTTCAAAGTAGGCACCTTGGGGCCTCACACAATTTTCCCAATCACTATCAACTGCCCCATCATATTTTCCTGAATCTTATCAATGGTCTAAAATCCCTTCTCATTCAAAGGTGATGTTTGTTTTGGGAAAGCCAGAAGTCACAGGGCACCAATCTTGGCTGTAAGGGGACTGAGTCATCTAGGTGATTTGATGTTTCACCAAAAATCTCTGCACAAGACATGATGCATGAATAGGTGCATTGTCGTGATGAAGCTGCCAATCACCAGTTGCCCATTGCTGTGGCCTACTAAATCAGCCAAATACTTTCCACAGAGGAATATTCAAGCTTAATGGCAAAATTTGATGTAGATTCATTGCTCTACTCACTTAGTCATTTTGAATGCAACAACCACACAGTACACATGCTCACTTAACAGTATCTATCACCTCATTGACTAGTACAGTGAAGTTGTCATTGTTCATGCATGTGTATTTCCATCCACTGTCCACTATCTTGGCTGCCAGGTAACATGGATGTTATTATATTAATAATAGCTGGACTTTTTTCAGACAGACTATACATAAAGGAAAAGATTATTTTCCATATCAGATGATATTATGAAAATCAATTTAAAAGTAAGTGCTTAAATGAATTAGGTACTCTAATATCCTAAAAAATATAGAAACAAACTCAAATGGTTTTCAGAATCATGTGATTTAAAAAAGTATTTGATATTTAAAAAATATTTTTTATTGATTATGCAATTACAGTTTTCCCCAAATTTTCCCCTTTATCCCCTCTCCACCCTGCCCTGCCAAGCCTCCAGTATCCCTCTCCCCTTAATTCATGTCTATGGGTTGTACATATAAGTTCTTTGAGTCCTCTGTTTCCTATTCTATTTTAATCTCTCCCCATCTATTTCATGCCTACTAATTATGCTTCTTCTTCCCTGTACATTTTCCCCCCTATTCCTCCCTTCCCTCTCTCCACTGAACTCCCTCTGCGTGATGTCCGTTTCTCTGATTCTGTTCCTGTTCTGGTTGTTTGCTTAGTTTTTCTTTTCTTTTAGGTTCATTTGTTGTGAGTTGGTTATCATTTTATTATTCATATTTTTATCTTCTTTTTCTTAAATAAATCCCTTTAATGTTTCATATAATAAGAGCTTGGTGATGTTGAACTCCTTTAACTTGACCCTACTTGGGAAGCACTTTATCTGCCCTGCCATTCTAAATGAAAGCTTTGCTGGATAGAGCAATCTTAGACATAGTTCCCTGCCTTTCATTACTTCAAATACTTCTTTCCAGCCCCTTACTTCCTGTAAGGTTTCTTTTGAGAAATCAGCTGATTGTCTTATGGGAACTCCTTTGTAGGTAAGTGTCTCCTTATCTCTTACTGCTTTTAGGATTTTCTATGTCTTTAGTCTTAGGTAACTTAATAATGATGTGCCTCGGTGTGTTCCTCTTTGGGTCCAACTTCTTTGGGACTCTCCGGGATCCCTGAAGTTCCTGGAAGTCTATTTTATTTGCCATATTGGGGAAGCTTTTCTTCATTATTTATTAAAATAAGTTTTCAATTTCTTGCTGTTGTTCTCCCTGTGGCACCCCTGTAATTTGGATATTGGAATGTTTCAGATTGTCTCAGAGAATCCTCAGCCTCTCTTCACTTTTTTGAATTCTTGTTTCTTCATTCTGATCCAGTTGGATGTTTATTTCTTCCTTTTGTTCCAAATTGTGGCTTTGAATCCAGGTTTCCTTCTTGTTACTGTTGGTTCCCTGAATATTTTGCTTTATTTCATTTTGGGTATCTTTCATTTGTTCTTTCATTTTACAACCAAGCTCAATTAGTTCTGTGAGCATTTTGATTACCAGGGCTTTAAACTCTCCATCAAATAGGTTGGCAATCCCCTCATCACTTAGTTCTCTTTCTGAAGTTTTGCTGTGTCCTTTCATTTGGGCCCTATTTCTTTGTCTTGGCACAGCTGATAGGTTGTAAGGGAAGGGGGGCCTTAAATACTCACCTGGTCATGGCAACCCTCTTTGCTGTGCTGCCTGTGGGGAGGAACCGGAGAGGGAAAATTGCAGATTGCCTGCTTGTCTCCAGTGACCTTTCCGACAGACTCTTGTGTCAGAATGGAAGTATCTTTCATGGTGGCAACCCCAGCCACAGTCAGCTCTGAGTCTCACTTTTCCCCTTGAGTCAGTCCCTCCCATGCAGCTCTGCTGAGCCCAGTAGTCAGCCCTGCTCCTCATGCCTCTAGCAACAGTTTTTCTGAGTCGGCCTGTGTGGTCTGCCTTACTGGTCTGATTGTTCTGGTTGATTTCTTCTTTAATTCTTTGGTTGTCAGAGTTCGATGCTATTTGATTTTCTGGCAATTTTGGTTATTTATTGATTTTAGATTGGTTGTTATTCTTCTTTTGGTTGTATGAGGAAGCGAAGGGTTCCTACGTACTCCTCCATCTAGGCTGGAACCTGGAAAAATATTTGATATTCAAGCTGTGTTTGAGATTTGTTTAGATATATATGTCAGTTTATTTGTCTTGCCAAATTTGTCAAGAAGAAAATTAAATAAGTGGAAGTAGGATAAACAGTTTAGTTTAGGTTTAAAATGGCTCTCTAAATCCCTTTAGGAATTTAGAATATTAAGGATTTATTAGCTAAATTAATTAATGGGCATTCATTGAGTATCTAAGTCATTATTAAATAAGAATCCTGAAAGACAGTTTTATGTGTGACCAGATTTATAAAGATTAAAATATATTTAATCAAAGAAGTTAATTTAAATATCAATAGTAAGCTGATGCAAAAGTAGAGTTATGTATTCTCTAGCTACTAAAAAGGACTATTGCCTTGCTGCTGGTCACTGTGATATTGTCTTTTTATTTTATTTTATTATTTTATTTTGTAAAGATTTTATTTATTTATCTTTAGAGGGGAAGTGAAGAGAGAGAAATATCAATGCATGGTTGCCTCTCGTGGGTCCCCTGCTGGGAACTGGCCTGCAGGGATGTGCCCTGACTGGGAATCGGACTGGGAATCGAACTGCGATCCTTTGGTTCGCAGTCCCATGCTGAACCCACTGAGCTACACCAGCCAGGGCTGTGATATTGTCTTAACCAGGTACTTGACTACTTATGAAAGCTGAATCTCCTAAATGGACAAACTGTTTTCATGCACTTTTACAAACTTTCCAAAATTTAAATTATAAATACAGTCTCAATGTGAGAATAATGCAGTATTCTAGAAGAGCCCCTGGAATACCTCAAAAGATTTTTTTTACCTTACAAATGAAATATTTTAAACCAATTAGACTAATTTTGGTGTGTTAAAATTACATAGGAAGGATTGCCAAATAAAAAGATAATATTGACCCTTTATATTTTATTTATATAAGTACATGTTATAAATATTTCTTAAATATATATGGAATTGGTGAAAATCTGAGCTATCCTGATGTATGATGTCTGTCATCAAAATTGAATGACGCCAAAACAATTGGCTTGAGTGTCAGATTGTAACATATGTAGATGATTTTTATTTTTTTCTGAAATGAGCTCTCATTGCCCTACTTTTGCTCTTATTACATAATAACAATCTAATTCTATTTGGAAAAATTAATATGGGTAAACAATAACTGTAAATTAAATGAACAGTAGGGGCTATGGGAAACTTAAAAGGCTGCTTGATTAACCTGGCTCAGTGGCATTATTTTCTTTCGCTTTTGCTCTCCTTTATCCACCATAGTACACTTAAACTGGAATTCATTCAATTGCCAATTAGTTTGGGTTATCGATATATTCTTATTTTTGTGTTTGTGTTTTCCAGATAAGTTGAAGCTTTCCCCTACAAGACAGAGGCTCTAACTAGGGGGAAAAAACTGTTAGAAAATGTGTTTTCCAATTGGGGTATACCTTCAACAATCTCAAGTGATTGGGGAACGCACCTTACTGAGGAAATTATATGAGTCTTTACAGACAGTTTTGCAAATTTTTTGAATTAATAGGAAAAGTTTAGAGAACTAATGGAAAAACTGGATACAAGAAAAGAAAGTTTAATTACATAGGACTGAATGAACTGATAAAAATGCTTACAATTCTTATTACTTTTTGAGGTTGCTAGTTTTAATTTATTTTTTTCCAGATTAAAAAAAAACCTGATTTACCTATGACCTATCAATTTAGTAAATTATAACTCCATAAGTAGAATTGAAACATTTTTTCTCTCTTGGTCCCTCCAGAATTCAGTAATGAGTATTTTTATTTTCATGGCTGTGTGATTGTTTGCATAAATAAAATATGAATCAAACTGATTCTATTACCAAGGCTCTGACTAGAATGTCATGTTAGAGAGAGATGTGTATAGACTTGGATATAACCAAAAAGCTTTGCTATGGCTGGTGTGGCTCAGTGAATTGGGTGCCAGCCTGCAAACCAAAGGGTAACTAGTTCAATTCCCAGTCAGGGCACATGCCTGGTTTTTGGACCAGGTCCCCAGTGCATGAGAGGCAACCACCCATTAATGTTTCCCTCCTTCTCTTTCTCCCTCCCTTCCTCTGTCTCTAAAAAATGAATAAATAAAATATTTTTAAAAGAAATCTTTGAGGACTTAAGGTTAACTTTGGAAGTCACCAAAAACCCTTTTTTGAAAATAGCCTAGTATCTTGCTTGCGTGGTTTGTACAGACTTTCAGTTAAAGAAATGAAGGTTGCTTCCTGGAGATGCAAAGAAAACTTCAGGATACTTTGGTAACCTAAACAAAAGAGGCGTGGAGGAATACACCAGTATCTACAGGTGTTGCAGCAAAGTCTGATGGCAGCAGATGGCTAGGTGTCTTAGCCTTGAAAGGCAATTTAAAGTTCAGTCAGATTTTTTAGGAAAATTTCAGCAAAACAGAGTTAAAGATGCCTATATGATTAATTATCATTCTTGCTAGACTTGCACAAATAATCAGGCCAGGTTTATTAAAACTAGACTTATTTCTCAGAGAAATCAGTATTAATTTGACAATCTTTAGTAAATAAAAGGGATTATAAAGAGAAAATTATGTTTCAATAAGGACTATAATATGCCTTTGTTGATATTAGATTCTAGTGCTATTCATTTTCTTAAAGATTTGATTTGTTTTAATATAAATTTCAGAGAAATTGCCATAGCAGCTTATGATTAATCAGTCACAGTGACTAATGCTGCATAAGTCACACAGAAAGTTTACCTGACTGCCTAATGCAAATTAAATCTTATCAAATACTGATCTTTTGGAATTTAACCCATGAAACCAGCCATTGGGTATATTCTACTGCTAAAGCTCTATGACCCCAACAGTCCACTTTAGAGTCCTTGGCATTTGGGCCCTTAAACAATAATAGGATTGCTTTAGATTACTTCTTAGCTGAACAAGGAAGTGTTTGTATAGTGGCCAATTCATCATGGTTTGGGTCCCAGGGTACATAATAACAGAAGTCAACCTTTATTTTCTGTCTAAATTGAACATTGAATGCTCCCTCTGAGGCTCAGGGACCATAATGAAAAAGATGGACTTGCAAGATTGTAAGAACCAGAGAAAAGGAGCACAATGGGCAGACAAATCTGAGTCCATCTTGAAGCTAATCTTCCCTTTTAATTGCCCTGTACCCAGTTGTCCTATTTTCTGCAAGATTAAGGAATAAACAAAAAATATGAGGGTAATTACAACAGAGTAAAATGCTTGGCCTCTCTGACTGAAAGCCTTCATTGTTCAATAACTTTTGCTTAATCTTGAATATAGACATGCTAATCATTAGAGAAATTCTGCTTATAGCTTCAGTTTTTCTAAAAAAGAGCCCTTACTACGAAGTGTCTTTCATAATATAAAGGGAGTATGTATTGTTTATTAAAGAGTTTCAGGGACCTTGTGACCACTCCACACCAACCAGGGTCAACAGACTGAGCACAATCTCTCTTTGATCCTTGCTGGGGCTGAGATGTCTGCCATCATAAGTTCTAAATCATCCGTCGCCCCTCTCATTTCACCTTCCCTTGAAATAAAAGAAGTTTGAATTCTATACTTTATTAATAAAAATATTTAGGCACTGATACATCTTTCATTTTCTCAGTTGTCACCTTCTCAAACCACAAATCTTTTCTTATTTAAAATTTTGATACTTTGAGTTTTGGTTCTTTGAAACATTGAACATACAAGCTTTAGATCAAAATCAAGGACAAGAAGGAGATGAAGAATAAGAGATTATTATGCTTAAGTATATAAAAATTTTCTAATAAACAATAATAAACATAATTTTCTTCTGTGAACAGAGGGAAAAATCATCATCTACCACAAAACAACAATACTAGTGACAGTCATTTATGATAAAAAAGATGAGCAATAGACAACTATAAAGTGCTGATAAAAATTTTAATCCGAAAATCAACATACAGCGATATTATCCTTTAAAAATAAAGACAAGAAAATAATTTAAGATAAATAAAATATATATGATTCCATTAATAGCAAATACTTTCTTAGAGAAATTAATAAGATATCAAAAGGAAAGACAAAAATCACGTGATCATATCAATAGATGCAGAAAAAACATTTGATAAAGTACAGCATCCATTTATGATAAAAACATTCACCAAAGTGGAAGTAGAGGGAGCATACCTCAACATAGTAAAGGCCATATACGAAAAACTTACAGCCAACATCATACTCAATGTGCAAGAAGTTAAAACTTCCCCACTAAGATCAGGAACAAGACAAGGGCGTCTGCTTTCACTACTCTATTCACCACTGTACTGGAAGTTCTAGCCACAGCAATCAGTCAAGAAAAAAAAATAAAGGCATCTAAGTTGGGAAGGAGGAAGTAAGACTGTCATTGTTTGCAGATGACATGATGGTATACATAGAAAAACCTATAGACTCCAACAAAAAATTAATTTGCCTAATAAGTGAAGTTGGCAAAATAACAGGATACAAAGTCACTATTCAGAAATTAAAGATGTTTTTGTATACTAACAATAAAATATCAGAAACAGGAATCAAGAGAAAAATTCCACTTACTATGGCAATAGAAAAATAAAGTACCTAGGAATAACCTAACCAAGGAGGTATAAAAACTGTGAGGGCAACTTTTCCCGCACATTCCTCCCTGACCACCATAGATGAAAGTAAACAAAACAACATGTGATCTGCCTGAGGAGGAGAGGTGGCCAGTTTCTCTGAGGAAAAAAAAGGCCCTGAGCCTCTTCATCTAGGGGCTTTTATTGGGTTGTAATACATAGGAATACAGGGTGGCAAGGGTCAAACAGTAGTCTTGAGTCAGAGTCTGTCAGGCAGAGAGTTTTAGAGTTTCCTGCTCGAACTCTTAACATATGAATGAAAGCACTCTTAGCAGAGCAGATTTCACTGTTTTATCAGGAAGTCTTTGTGATGCCAGATTTCCCCTACACACACACACACACACACACACACATGCTCTAGCAAGGCAAGGAGCTACACCCCTCCCCATCAGGTATTCAGGCTTAAAGGGATTAGAGCCAGGTAGTGCTTCTCCCAGAGTACATGGGTACACAGGCTATCTCAAAGCCATGGGTGAAAGTCCATTGTTCCCTCTTTGTCGCAGCCTCCCCGAGTCCTTCCACGATGGCCTCCCACGTGATCAAGTCTGGCTTAGGTTGTCCCCCGCTGTGGGGGGGTCTTACCTGTCATTGACTTCTGACCAAGTTTTGGGGGCAGGGAGAGGAAACTGAGGCAGCATTTGCTACCAGAGACAAACTTTGTCTCCTGTGGCTTGCATTCCGGAGGTCCTTGATGGCTGATCCTTGGCTACAGGGGGTAGAGAGTTACAATTCCTAGAACCAGTCAGAGCAGTCCACAACGAAAAACCTACACTCAGAAAACAACAGAACACTAAAGAAAAAAATTAAGGAAGTCACAAACAAATACAAGCATATACCATGTTCATTGACTGGAAGAATTAACATCATCAAAATGTCTATACAACCCAAAACAATTTATAGATTCAGTGCAATCCCTATTAAAATACCAATGATGTATTTCAAAGATATAGAGAAATATTTCAAGAATTTATATGGGGCCACAAATGACCCCGAATAGCTTCAGGGATTTTGAGAAAGAACAAAGTTAGAGGAATTGTGCTATTTAATGATAACCTATAATATTGGGCTGTACTATTAAAAGCAGTTTGATACTGGCATAAGAACAAACACATACATGAGTGGAACAGAATAGAGAGCCCAGAAATATACCCATGACTTTATGGTCTATTAATGTTAGACAAAGGGGCAGGAACATAAAATGGAGTAGAAAATAGCTTCTTCAACAAATGATGTTGGGAGATTTGGATAAGTACACACACACAAAAAAATGAAACTCAACCACCAACTTACACCATACATAAAAATAAACTTAAGATGAATAAAAGACTTAAATATAAGTTGTGACACCATAAAAGTCCTGAAGGAGAACATAGACAGGAAAATCTCAGATATTCCACACAGCAACATTTTCACCAATACATCCCCTGGAGCAAGGAATATAAAGGAAAGAATAAACAAATGAAAGTACATCAAAATAAAAAGCTTCTGTATGGCTAAGGAAAATATCAGCAAAACGAAAAGGGAGCCAACTGCATGGGGAAATATATCTGCCAATGACACCTCACACAGGGTTTGAAAGGAGCTGAACAGAACCTTCTCCAAGAAGGAAATACAGTGGGCCCGTAGACATACAGAAGTGATGTGTACCCTGGCCTGCAGGATCTGTGTGTTGTGGCTGCTATGAACAAATACACAGAGACTACGGAAGTCCTGTGGAGAAAAAGGGATGGCATGTCTGCTCTCCAAGTGAGAGAGAGGGCCCCAGACCCTGCCCGGACAGGCTTTTATTGCTTCTCTGGGTACATTACATTGAGGATGGTCCTCATTCACTGTGCACAGGTTCACTACAGGGGATTACCTTTTACAGATAACATAGGAAAGAGTGTTGTTAATTACTTCAAAGAGAAGGATGCTGCAGATCCAGAGGAAAAGTAGTTGAACTGGTCACACTTCATACTTGGGAGGTTTAGCATAGATCTTAAGAAGTTACATTAAGCACTCTCTGCCTCAATTCAGGATGATGTAGTTTTAACAAAAGCAAGTCTCATAGCAGTCTAGGTACAATGCAGGCCTGATTCCCTATGGGAAAACCTCTCCATGGTTGTAGTCCTGTGTGCTGACTTGCTTCCCACTGGCCTTTCTGAATGGCAATGAGTCACACTGCCATGACACACAAAATGGTTTCCTATATGAGAGGATGCTCAGCATCACTAGACATCAGAGAGATGCAAATGAAAACCAAAATTAGATGCCACTTTACATTGGTCAGAATGGTCATCATTAAAAAATCAACAAACACCCCAGACCAACCCTCGATACATGATGTTTCTCTCCCTCTCTCCTTCCCTTCCCCTCTAAAGATAAATAAATAAAATCTTTAAAAAAAAATCAACAAACATAAGTGCTGACAAGATTGTGGAGAAAAGGTAACCTTAGTACACTGTTGGTGGGAATGCAGACTGGTGAAACCACTGTGGAAAACAGTATGAAGTTTCCTTCATAAATTAGAAATGGAACCACCTTTTGATCCAGCATGTTAACTGCTGGGATTGTATCCTATGGATCCTGAAATGCCAATTCAAAAGTATGTATGTACCCCAGTTTTCATAGCAGCACTATTTATAATAGCCAAGTGCTAGAAACAGCCTATGTGCCCATCAGTAAATGAGTGAGTCAAAAAAACGTGGTACATTTACCCAGTGGAATACTACACAGCACAAAAAAGGAGCTCTTACCCTTCATGACAGCATGGATGATACTGAAGAGTGTTATGCTAAGTAAAATAAGCCAAGCAGTGAAAGAAAAATACCATATGATCTTACCTATAAGTGGAACCTAATCAACAAAACAAATAAAAGTGCAAAACAGAACCAGAGACGTGGAAATAGAGAGCAAACTTACAGTGACCAGAGGGATGGGGAAAGGGTATAATGGAGGGAAAAAAAGGAAGGGTAAACTTAAGGAACATGTGTAAAGGACTCATGGACAAGGACAATGGGTGGGAGGATTGAATGGGTGAATGGAGTTGAGCAGGGCACAAGAGAGTAATGGGAGAAAAATGAGGACAAGTGTAATTGAACAACAATGGATTTTTAAAAGAATATTTTACAGGTCTAACATAATCAATACTAAGTAAAAATTCAGAATGCAATTAATGACAAATGTGTAGGTAATGCAAGATAGTATCCTCTTAATCTCTATAGAATACAAATGACTCTGAATGAGTTACAGCAACTGACTTACAATATATTTATTCACTTTAATTGGAGAATGTATGCAAAGGCAAATAATAGAAATCAAAAGACTTAGTACAATCACCATGTCAACTAATCTGCTGAGTTAAACAGATGGCATATGCTAGAAGACTTCTTATTCATCAGATGACTTTAGGAAGAAGTCCCTAGTTAAAGATTACTTTTTAAAAATTAGTGTGAGTAGAAGGAGGGAAGAATAATAGAAAGTAAATAAAGAGAAAAGAAGGGATGGAGGGAAGGGATTAATTACTAGATAATACATAAAATACACACTTTTCAGAGCTATATGACTGAACATTTTAGGAGTTACATTTTCTTGTTGAAACTTCATTTTGGAGCCTTACACAAATTTTGATTAAGAAAGCATGTATCCAACACGGGTGGAAAGATGCTGGGGGTGCATGAGATGTTCAGCAAGGTGATGCTCTGAGTCAAGCATGGACTATCCTTGTAATTATCAGTAAAGCATGGCATTTATTGAGCTCCTTAATTAGATTGAGTGTGATCTGACAGCCCAGCTATTTAGGATAGCACAACTACAGAAACCAGAAATTATAATCATGTATACAATGTATACTCCAGAAAGTATCCAACCATGTAATATGTAAATTAAACACATTTATTGAAAGAAATACAAGAAACAGTGTACATGGGATAATGATGCCTCAGTCTCCTTCAAAATAGGCACCTTGAGATCTCATTACAGTTCTCCCAGTCACCATTAGATGCCACATTGTATTTTCCTGAATTTCACTAATGGTCTGAAGTCAATGACGATGAAGCTGCCAATCACCAGTTGCCCATAGTTGTGGCCTTTTGAATCAGCCAACTAGTTTTCAAGAGGAATGTTCAAGCTTAACACAATTTTTTAAAAATTTATTTATTTAACTTTAGAGGAGAAGGGAAGGAGAGAGGGAGAGAAATATTAATGTATGGTTGCCTCTCCGGCGTCCCCTCTTGGGAACTGGCCTGCAACCCAGGCATGTGCCCTGACTGGGAATTGAACCACGATTGTCTGGTTTGCAGGCCCTGGCTCAATCCAGTGAGCTACACCAGTCAGGGCAGCTTAACACAAAATTTGATGTAGATTGATTACTCTAGTCACTCAGTCATTTTGAATGCAGCAGCCACACAGCACATATGCTCTCTTAACAGTGTCTACCACCCCACTGACTAGTACAGTGAAGTTGTCATTGTTCATGAATGTGCATTCCAGTCCTTTCCTTGGCTGCCGGTTATATTGGCTGCTTGTTATATTAACATAATTGGCCTTTTCCCAGACATACCTTGTATAGAAGTAAAATATTCAATAAAAATCATGAGAAAAATGAAAATTAATAAATGTAACATACTGCTGTAAGTTATTTTATTATATGTGAAGTGATACATTATGAATATTTAAAACCCATGTAAAAACTCTACATTGAAAATATAAAATATTGCTGAGATAAAAAAGATATAAATAATTAATGAAATATATAATTTTCATGGATTGAAAGAATGACATAGCTTGAAAAATCCATTATTCCTCTATAGATATTTAGAGTCAGCAAAATATTAACTACCCAATTTTTTGTTTGTTTGCTTTTAAAACATATATAAAGTGATATGCTCATTCTAAAACTGATGAAAATACAAAATCTTAAGTTAGCCAAAACAATCCTGCAGAAACAACAAATTCAGGGCTCTTACATAACCTAATTTTATAATTTATTCTAATGATACATTAATCAAGAAAATAGTTTGAAGATTACAGTATAACTAACAAAGATAAAGTGTCCAAAATAGAATGAATCTTGACAAGTTACTTGTCTTTTGACCAAGACCCAAACCAATTCACTGTGGAAATAAAAATCACTCTTATCAATAATGCTGAATTAATTTGTTAACAATTTGAATAAAGCTAAACTCAAATCCCACTTTAAATTATGCACATTGAGTTCAATGTATACCTGAAAGATAATCTCCTCTACCCATGGTAGTTTTTGCTTTTTGTTGTTGTTCAAGTACAATTGTTCCCATTTTCCCATCACCACTCTTCCCTGCCCCTACCCCCTATCTTCAATCCCATCCCCCTTTGGCTTTTTCCATGGGTCTTTTATATGTGTTTCTTAACAACTCTTCCTCTTCTTTTCCCCATTATCCCCCTACCCCTGTCCCCTCTGGTTACTGTCAGTTTGTTCTTTATTTCAGTGTCTCTGTTTATATTTTGTTTGCTTGTTTGTTTTGTTGATTAGGTGCCACTTATAGGTGACATCATATGGTATTTGTCTTTCACTGCCTGGCTGATTTCATTTAGCATAATGCTCTCCAGTTCCATCCATGCTGTTGTGAAGGGTAGGAGCTCCTTCTTTCTTTCTGCTGTGTAGTATTCCATTGTGTAAATGTATCATACTTTTTAGATCCACTCATTTACTGATGGACATTTAGGTTGCTTCCAGCACTTGGGTATTGTAAATTGTGCTGCTCTGAACATTGAGGTGCACAGTTTTTTTTTTTTTTGAATTGGTGTTTCAGGGTTCTTGGGATATAAGCCCAGCAGTGGAATTGGGGAGGAAATATACCCACTATATGTTACCAGTTTTAATCTGTGCTCCAGGCATGAAGGTTCTTCTCTATCAATCTTTTTCCTTCTTTTCTTTTTTCTTTTCTTCCTTCTTTGTCATTCTACCTCTTTTTACTTTCTCCTTGCTTTTTTCTTTTGCTTTTCCCCCACTTTTCTTTTCCCCTCATCCTTTTTCCATTCATTCCTTCTACACTCCTTCCTACTTCCTTCTTTTTTAATTCTACATTTCTAAATTATGTGACCTTATGTAATGACCATAAATTAATTTGTATAATAAATATAAAGGACAAATTTCTTATGCTTCACACTGATCATTCTTCAAAATTATTATAGAACTGAAGTATACCAAGGAATATATGTGATTTGTCATCCAAATATTATACTATCATTATTTTTCTGCTTGTCTGTTTTTAAGCAAGTTATAAATCTAGGGAAAAATTTAAAGGTGATCAAATGCAGTAAGCAATATTTACCCAATTTGATTTTTATCTATACAAATCCAAACAAATCATTTGATTGATAGTCATTCCTTTGAAAATCATAAAATAAAGATTATTTATATAGTCATACATAGTTGTAGATGAAATCAACATTATTGCTTAAAACCAAGAGACACAATTTAACAACTAGATTTGCTTTAATGATATTATGATTATTTTATAACTTTATTTTATTGTGTTTTCCTTGTCCTTAATTTTATTACCTGTCTAAATAAATTCACCCTGTTATTTGGTACATTCTATACTGTTTAAGCAAAGGTTAAAAAACATTCCATTAAACATAAAATATTCAAGAATACATTAATCTGTCTTTTCTCCTTTCTTTCATACCTGAATAAATATTTATAGTTTGGCATTAATGCATTTCAGGTAATTATCTTCAATTTAAATCCATGCTATGTTAGTTCTGAGGAAGTATTACTAAAGCTTAAATAATTTCCAATAGACATGCAGAGCAATGGCATATAGAATCCCCCCACTTTAGTGACTCATAACAATTTCATTACCTGTATCTGTAGTTTGTGAAAAGTTTAAAACTAGTGGCATTAAATATTACTCTCTTCAGGCAACAGAATTAAGCTAACAACACATAAATCATGAGCTCAGGATCACAGGCAACATGTTTGTAATGAAAATAACTTTTGATATTTTTATTCTCTACACCCAAAATTATATATTGATTAAAAATACTCCTTCTGAAAAAATAAAGCTGAAATATTACTTGAAAATACTATGACTTTGCAAAATATTACCAAGCACTCCCCACTACCTCTGCCCAAATAAAATGTTCCTACTTAGTTCTCATCGTTTCATTTTAAATGGTTTTCTTCTGTTTTTTTTTCCTTTCTTTTTTTCTTTTTTTCCTATCTTTGGTAAAAATCTATAGCCTGATTCCCGAATGAGTTGGACATGTTAGTTGTGGAAGTACAGCAGGACTTTAAAATCAAACCTATCATAAAGACCATGGCACACAGTATGGTGGCATTTGACTTTCACAGACTAAAATGAAATAAAAGATTAACTAGCTATTAAAGTGATCTATCTCTGCTGTGAATGAAAACCAAAATCAGGATTTTCATCCACCTTTTTATTCTTGCTCTGATACAGACGAGCACATTTGTACACAGGAGACTGCACAGCTGTGCACTGTCATCTGAGTTCTCCTTCAAACTGACTATGTGATCCCCAGTTCTTTTATTCTACAAAGCTGCAATTGTGTTTCATGGAAATAGAATCACTGGTTTTTAAAGAACATGCATATGCACTTTAAGTGAAATCACACAATCCTGAAGACCTGCATACCATAATCATTTGCATTAATATGTATCCTCCCAATAATCAATCTTAGTATATTAGGACTGTTCTGTAACCTTACTTCACATGAGGTAAATTCAACTCCACACTAGGCCTGGGACCAGATCAAGAGTGACTTAGTTGGAAGCTGCAAACATAAATGTTTAAGGGAACAGTTCTATTGTATGCCCATGACCCTGGTACAATAAAAAAATGATGTACTCTTTGAATCTTGAAGGCCACTACATCAATAGCCACATTCAAACTTTAAGTCATATTTTCAGTATGTCTGAATTTGGCTATGTTTTATACATCTGAGCATTATACTTTAACTGAAAGGTTCAGAATTATCCTTGAAGCCTTGTTCAAACAACTCTCTATATAGCTTATTCTCACTGATAGGCTTTGCCTTTATATTGTGCCCATTATATCGGTTTCAATAAAATTGAGGCTCTTTTTTAATGGCTATTATTTCCCCAGCAGCCTGGTCACATCCCTGAAACTCAATCCCTTGGCTGGAAACATAATGTGGTAATGAGGTTTCCTGATACACACTTAGCTATGTTTATAATGTTCCTTTGAGTGGCTCATTTTTTTATTAGATGGGTACGGTATCACCAGTCAAAACTTTCTACTTAGCCACTACTTTCTTGAAACAGCAGAGTTCTTGCAGAATTTTAATTAATACACTTGTCATATTTCTAGAAGATTTCCATTTAGTCTTCACTCTTCACCTCCAGTACTTACCTCTCAATCATGTGTATCCTTTTAAGTCCTAGTACTTCTGAGTCTGCTTTTCCCATGGCAGCTAACCCCTCAGATGTTTCTTTTGTGTCTTCATATATGAAAATGGGTGAATAGGATGTTTCACATTAGCTGCAGTGTCTATTTATAGAAGAATAGAGAGTCACATAACTTGAACGCATATTTCGACTTCTTCCCAGGAAAAATAATTATTCTTATAGTATTTATTATTTGTTATGACATTGCTAGTCTTTTACCTACATTACTTTTTCTTTTTTTACAACTTTGCTATAAATAACTATACTATGCATGATTTTTATATGATGGAATAAAGTTGTAGAAAGATGACCTACCTTATAAGTGGGGAAGCCAGGATCTGAAAGCTAGTCATCTTTTTATCTGTGATGTTACCTCTAAGCAGAGAGAATAAAAAGGTCTCTCTCTCCCTTACACTTCCAATTATATCTGATTTCTTCAACCTAAAACATCTCCCTTCTCTATCATTTCCCTTTCAATCCCCATATGCTGTATCATTAAGTGTAATATTTAATAAGATATTGTCTTGGGTTGGTAACTATTTCACATGTATATGTAATTTCTACACAATTTTATTGTAAGCTCTGTGAGAGAAAAATACTGTTACTATTTTTGTACTTTATTTGGCATCTAGTACAATGCAAATGCATCCAGTAAATTTCTGTTGAACTGAATTTTGTAAAATAGATGTGGCTGAGTCTTTGGGAGGAAATCTTTATGCAAATCAAAGCAATTTTCTAAATATTTAGTACATTATATATTTTTTAAATTCTCAGCTGAGGATATATCCACTGATTTCAGAGATGGAGACAGAGAGAGAGAGTGAGAGAGAGAGAGAGAGAGAGGTGAGAGAAACACAGATCCATTGCCTCCTGCATGCACCCTGACTAGGGCTCAAACTTGCAATGCAAACATGTGCCAAGACTGGGTACCAACCTGCATCCCCTTGGTACATGGGACAACAGTCCAATCAACTGAACAATTGGGCCAGGGCTTAGTACCTGTTTTTAGTGTGAATAGAATGTCAGGTACTTCCTGTACTTCTTGATAATGGTAATGCAAAAGCAGAGGACTTAATTTCCTTCCTTCCTTTCCTTCCTTCCTCTCTTTCTCTTTCTCTTTCTTTCTTTCTTTCTTTCTTTCTTTCTTTCTTTCTTTCTTTCTTTCTTTCTTTCTTTCTTTCTTTCTTTCTTTCTTTCTTTCTCTCCTTCCTTCCTTCCTTTCTCTCCTTCCTTCCTTCCTTCCTTCCTTCTGCTCTCTTCTTTCTTTCTTTGTGTCTTTCTTTCTTCTTTCTTTCTTTTCCCTCTTTTTTTCTCTCTCTCTTTCTTCCTTCTTTCCTTCCTTCCTGCCTGCCTTCTTCCCTTCCTTCCTTTCTTTCTCTTTTGTCGATTGGTTAAAAACTAAATTTGATTTATGGAAAAGTTAATTATTTTCAAACTTTTCTAACTATTTTCACTCATTCAAAATATAGGAGTCTAATATAATAAGCAACTGCACTGATCAAAATAGCAAATAAATCAAAGATAAAACATGTTCAATTGAATTCCTAACTGTAGGGTTTATTTTTTTCCAAAATCAAATAGTATATCTTGCTCTAATAGCCTACCCACAGATTATAGAATAAATCATTTAAGAAAATTTACAAATGGGTTTAAGTATATTTCAAATTATATAAATAAATATTTTTACAATAGTCACTTCACTCTTCAAAAAATATAAGCTTCTAGTATAATATTTTAACTAATATTTTATAACAGATAAAACAGGCAATAGATTAAATATAGAAAGGTAATTAATTGTACTTCATCATACTTTAAATTTTATAATCTCCTAGGACCAGTTAAGACCAGTGACAGCACTGAAAAGGAAAAAGATCTTCCAAAATATTCACAAAAAGTAAACACAACTTTGCATAATGTATAAATAATAATTTAAAACACTGGTTTGACATAGTTTTGGATCAAAGTGGCTTCTATATATTCATGAAAATAGTATTAATAATCACAAATTAGTGAACGTAAACCAGTCAACATCCAGAAAAATCAAAGAACCTGTTCTCAAACCTTTATAGCTACCCACTCTCTTGCTTTGTTGACATTGCTAGAGAGTTATAGTAGTTAATGAAAACTTGACACTCATTGTAACATGAGCTAAGAGTAATGGAAAAGGCATGACAACAAAATGCTTTGGTTAATTTCCTAGCTAAATTAATACATTGGAGAGCAGTCTTCAAATACCTAAGGGATGCTTCAGCTTTACTTGCTGTCCTTTCATTTTAACATTGATTGTAATTAAAATTTAGATGTCATTTTTAATTTAAATCACCAGAGATAGGTGTTTATTCAGGATTACTAGGCTTTTACCCCATCAGCAATTAGTAATTAAAAATACTTGACTGGTTATTATTCTCGCTATATTCCCTTTGGAGATATACTGACAGATGCTATTCAGAGAATAACCACTTTCTCTTTGGTCTTAAATATTTGTGAATCAACCCAATTAGAGAGCTTGTTAATGTGTGAAATAAGTTGACAGACTTGACTCAAGCAATTTTAAACACTGTCATTTTCTTCCCAGGATCAACATTGTTTTCTATACATTTTATTTCCCAGTGATGGTGGTGGGGCATTGAAAAGAAGAAGCTTGTTTGACTGAAAGACCCAGAGAATAAGAGAATCCAATGTTCCAATTGGTATGAAAATTATTCCTGGGGACAAAAATAGAGATTTTCCATATAAAAACAAAGAAAAGATTTGAAACTTAATTACACAATATTTACTTCTTGGTCAAAATTTGTCATAAATTTCCAACACTTTTTACAAAGTAAAACTCTAATCCTTTGTAGAAATCCTCCCATCTGTAAGTACCTACATTATCTAGTTCCTGGTTTCTTTTTTGATCTAATTTCTGACCCACTCTTGACCATTACTCAGTTTTAGCCATGTTAGCTTTCTTGATAATCCTTGAATAAAATAAGTATGTTCTAGCCTTTGCTACCTCTTTCTGATACCTTATATTTTCCAGGGCCATATATCAACACATATTCTTATGGCTGGCTTCTGAATGTCCTGCTCTATGGAAAACATCATCACCAATGCCAATAACAAACAGAATTATCTCCTGTGAACAAAGACAGCCCCACTATAAGGAATTTTTGATTTGAGCTTGTTTCCTCAAATGATGTTCCTGAATACCTGTCACATCATCTTATATTGTCCTACTCTTTCTATTCTTTTTGCTCTGTTTTATTTTTCTCTTTACAGTTATGGTTACTGATTATAAATGACCACAGCACATGCATACACATATGCACACATACATATTTTATTTTCATTTTTAATTTTTTTATTCTCGCTTGAGGACATACTTATTGATTTTAGACAGAAAGTAAGGGAGGGAGGCAGAGAAGGAGAGAGCATCAATGTGAGACAGAAACATCAATTAGTTGCCTCTCACACATGCCCCTACTGGGGACCGAACCTGCAACTCAAGCATAGGCCTGACCAAGAATTGAATCTGTGACCTTTCAGTTTAAGAGATGATTCGCCAGCCAACGAAGCCACACTAGCCAGGGCCACACAGTTATTTTAGATGTCCTCCTTTAGAATGGTACTCGAGACATAAGTGCTTTCCAATGAAAATGTGATGTAATTAAGAAGTAAGGCTTTAATTATAAGACATGAAGGTTCTGGTCCTGTTTGTTACCAGTACATACCAAGTCTTTCTTAACTTATGTTCAGTTTTATTTTATTTTATGTAAAACATTAGTGGTCACAGTACAGCCTAAAATATGCATCCTTTTCTGTCTGCTTTACCATGCCAATTCTGAAGTAAACCCAATCATCATATTTGTGAGCATTTGGTAGAAGGATTTGTAGATTTTTACAACAGAAGGAAAAACATTAGAAATGCTAACTTCAGCCCCAGTTGGTGTGACTCAGTGGATTGAGTGTTGGCCTGAGAACCAAAGTGTTGCCAGTTCAATTCCTAGTCAGGGCACATGCCTGGGTTGCAGGCCAGGCCCCCAGTAGGGAATGCTCAAGAGGCAACCACACATTGATGTTTCTCTCCCTCTTTTTTTCCTCCTTTGCCCTCTCTCTAAAATTAAATAAATAAAATATTTTAAAAATTTAAAAAATAAATGCCAACTTCACACATAAATATATAATTATTTTCTTTATTATTTAAATTATTTTAAAGGAATTGATTGTGATTGTTAAAAATAATACATCAGTGTGCGTTTATAACATGTGCAAATGTAAAAACAGCAAACACGTCCAAAGAAACAGAAGTATACCATACAGAAAGTGGTATATTATCACTTGAACGGTAGACTTTAATAACTTAAATATTTCCAATGTATACTGTACAGCAACAATTGAAGTAATGAAATAAACAGTTATGGCTAATAAATAAGAAAAGGAGATAGTGAAATGATGAAAAACTAATCCTTAGCCTAACCTAAATACTTAGCCCCAAATCTAACACAGACAAAAATTCTAACTCTGATTTAAACTCTAAGTCTAATTAATATTCTAAGCATATTCTAAATCTAAACCTGAGGGCAAAACCTAAAGTGAGTGTATCATAAATCTAAGCATAGCACTGTGTGTTTTGCTAAACACAGCAGTACACACACCTAACCATATTAGAAATGGTTTCAGCTCTGGGTGATGTGGCTCAGTGGATTGAATGTAGGCCTGTGAACAAAAGAGTCACTGGTTTGATTCCCAGTCAGGGGGCATGCCTAGGTTGAGACTAAGGTCTGGTCTCCAGCAGGGGACGTGTGAGAGGCAACTACACGTTGATGTTTATCTCCCTCTTTCTCTCCCTCCCTTCCTCTCTGTCTAAAGTAAATAAGTAAACTTTTTTTAAAAAGAAATTTGTTTCACACAAGTATCAGTACAAGCAGAATCCCTGATATCTTATATTTTGTTTAAAAATTTGTTCATTAATATCAATAAATGAAGTGGAAAATGTACAATGTAATTAATACTAAGAAAACCATTTTCTACACATGTTGTCAAATTCAGCTAACCTCAAAGTTCATTCTAACACCAAACCTAATTCTAAACAAAATCATAAATCTGAACTTAATTCTACCTTTAACTATGACCTTAACCATAATCTTGTTATAACCATAACCTAAACATAAAAATAATACTAACTTTAACCCTAAATATAACCCTAACCCCAATCATATCATAACCTTAATATACTTGTAACTCTCACATGATTTCACACACCAACCACAATTCCACACTAGCTGTAAGAGACACTTTAACAAGTTTAAACAGAAGCCTATTCCTAAACCTAAACATAAATCTAAACAATCTTGCTTTAATTCTAAGTCTATTACTATCATAAAATTGTATTATTTTTAAATTTTTATTGAATTTATTGGGATGACATTGGTTAATAAAATTATATATACTTCAGTTGTACAATTCTATAATACATCATCTTATCATCTGTATATTGTATTGCATTTTAAAAATACCCCATTACTAACCAAACCCTAATTTTAGCTTAACCACAATCCCTTCTCTACTTTTACTAAAATAAATTTGTACAGCACTACAAACAGCTAACTCCAGCCCTAAACCTAAAACTAACCTTAACCCTAAATTTAACACTAAAGCAAAACTTAATTCTAAACCTTTTCTAACTCCAAGCTTAACCTCAACCTTTTCCTAAATCAAGTCTAACCAAACCTATTTATTAATCTAAAGCTGATTCTAAAAACTCTAACCCTAACTCTAACATTAGCCTAAACTATAAGCTTAACCTTGTCCTATTCCTAATTCCAACCATACCCTGAGCATAGCTTTAACCATGTGTGTTTTATTTTGTATACAACCATATGCCACACAACAACATTTCAGTCAACCACGGTTCCCTGAAATTATAATGGAGCTAAAAAATTTCTATTACCTAGTGACACTGCAACCACTGCACTGACCTGGTGTGATGCAATACATTTGTGCTCATGCTGGAGTAAACAAACCTAGTTCGCTGCTGGTCCTATAGAAGAATAGCATGCACAGTTATGCATATACATAATACTTGTTAATAATAATATTACTAATTTATGTATTCAATATACATTTTAATTGTTATATAAGAATGTACTCTTTTTTATAGAAAAAAGATTACTATAAAACCATATACCATGGGCCACTGGGGACCTGGCCCCACAACCTAGGCACATGCCTTGTCTAGGAAGCAAACTGGCAGCCCTTTGTTTTGATGGCCAGTGCTCAATCCACTGAGTCACACTAGCCAGGGACATTTTTAATTTTTTGAGGTAAGTCCATATTGCTTTCCACAGTGATTGCACCAATCTGCATTCCCACCAACAGTGAAAAAGGTCTCTCCTTTTTCCTCATTCTCACTGGTACCTGTTGTTTGCTGATTTATTGAGGACAGCCATTTTGAAAACTATAAGCGTTCCCCTTAAGGTTGGAAAGAAGACAGGAACGTCTGTTTTCACTTCTCTTATTCAACATAGTACTGGAAGTCCTAGCCACAGCAATCAGACAACAAGAAGAAATAAAAGGAGTAAATTGAAAAGGAGTAAAGCTGTCATTATTTGCAGATGGCATGATACTGTATATACCAAACCCTAAAGATTCCAACAAGAAAGTACTGGAACTTATAAATGAATTCAGTAAAATTGCAGGATACAAAGTTAATATTCAGAAATCAGTTGCACTTTCATGTGCCAATAATGAGCTATCAGACAGAGAAATTAAGAAAATGATCCCATTCACAATTGCTCCTAAAAGACTAAAGTACTTAGAAATAAATTTAACCAAAGATGTAAAAATATGTACTGAGAAAAACTACAAGACACTGAAGAAAGAAATTGAAGAAGATACAAATAAGTGGAAGCACACATTGTGTTTATGGATAAAAAGAATTAACATCATTAAAACACACCACCCAAAACAATCTATAGATTCAATATGATTCCTATCGAGATTCCAGTGATGTATTTCACAGAACTAGAACAAATACTTTAAAAATTTATATGAAACCCCAAAAGGCCCTGAATAGCAACAGCAATCTTGAGAAAGAAGAACAAAGTTAGAAGAATCATGCTATTAATATCAAACTATAATATAGGGCCATAGAATTTGAAACTGCATGGTACTGGCATACAAACAGGCACACAGATCAATAGACTAGAGTAGAGAGCCCAGAAATAAACCTACACCTTTATAGTCAATTAACATTTTCACAGAGGAAACAAGCACATAAATACGGCACTACAGCACTTACTTAATAAGTGGTGTTGGGAAATTGAACAAATGTGTGCAAAAAATGAAACTATACCCCCTTCTTAAGCCACACACAAGAATAAATTAAAAATGGATTAAAGACCTAAATGTTAGACCTGTGACCATAAAAATCCTAGAAGAAAACATAGGCAGTAAAATTTCAGACATTGCTCTTAGCAACATTTTTTTCTGATATATCTCCTCAGGCTAGAGAAACAAAAGGAAAAATGAACAAATGAGACTACATTAAACTAAAGGTTTTTGCACAGCAAAGGAAACCATCTACAGAATTAAAAAAAAAACTCACTGAATGGGTGACCATATTTTCCAACATGTCTGATAAGTGCTTAACATCTAAAATTTATAAAGAACTTATAAAACTTAACACTTAAAAAAATAAGCAATCCAACTAAAAACTGGGCAAAAACCTGAGTAGACAGTTCTCCAAAGAGGACATACAGATGGCCTATAGACATCTGAAAAGATGCTCAATGTTAAAAATCATCATGTTGTTTTGTATAGTAACAAGGTGTATAGTTTGTGGATGTGGAGCCATAGGCTATTCCATACAGCCTAGGTGTGTAGGAGGCTAAACCATCTAATTATGTGAAAGTGCACTCTGTGATGTTCTCATGACAACAGAATTGCCCAAATATACATCTCTCAGAATACATCCACATTGTTAAGCAAAACATGACCATATTAGTACACACATCTTAGAAGTATAAAACATGTTTTACACTGCTAGCACTACAAAATTATTCATATAACACAAACAGCTAAACAAAGGATTCTGCACTCACATACTGTATATGTTAGCACTAGAATAAACACTACTAAACACAGTGTTTCTAAATATGTCTCTAAAATCAACATTACATGTATCAAGTAATGTAAAACCAAATATCTCAGTTATTAGAATATAAGACAGCAAATGTAAATTCCACTTTAACCAAAATAGTGACCCTAACAGACCATAACACTAATCTAACCACAACCTCAACACTTTACTAAACCCTAAGCCTAGTCTTAAAGTAAACACAAACCATTTTCTTAATTCTAAAATTATTGCTAAGAATAATCATACCTAAACCTATAGTAACCATAAAGCAAACCCAAAAGCCATCATATATTATCCACAGTAGTTCACTTAATTAGCAATATGAATACCTTATTTCACAAAGATATCAATACCAATTTGTATAGATACTAAAAAGTGCTAAAATTATTTTTATAAATTTTCACTCTAGAGAATAGTATGGATAACTGTCACTACAAAATAAACAATTTCTCACATATATAACTAAAAGCTTAACATGCATCTATACATCCAACAAAAAGTATTATGGAAAAATAACTATACACAATAGAGCATTTAAGACATAACTTGGAGATAATATGGGCTCAGGTCCAGACAACCACAATTAAGTGAATATCATAATAAAGTGAGTGACACAAAGTTTTTTTTGATTTCCAGTGCATATAAAAGATATGTTTATCTTACACTGCTGTTTATTAAGTGTGCAATATCATTATTTCTAAAACCATTTTACACACCTTAATTAAAATATTTTATTGCTAAAATTTTTAACTATCATCTGCTAGTCATAATTCGTCTACTCGTAACTGTTCTCTGGTAGAGGGTCTTGCCTCACTGTTGATGGCTCCTAACTAATCAGGGTGCTGGTTGCTGAAGGTTGAGGTTGTTGACAATTCCTTAAAATAAGACAACAATGAAGTTTGCCATATCAATTGACACTTCACAATTTTTCTGTAGCATGCAATACTGTTTGATAGAGTTTTATCCACAGCAGAACTTCTTCCAAAATTAATGTCAATCCTCTCAAACTCTGCTTCTACCTTTTCAACTAGGTTTATGTACTAAATACTTTGCTGGCATTTCAATAATTCTCATAGCATCTTTATCATAAGTAGATTTCATCTCAGGAAACCACTTTCTTTGCTTATCCATAAGAAGCAACTCCTCATCCCTTATAGTTTTATCATGAGATAACAGCAATTCAATCACATCTTCTGGCTTCATTCACGAATCTAATTCTCTTGCTATTTCCACCACATCTGCAGTTACTTCCATCAGTTAAGACTTGAACACTTTAAAGTCTCCATGAGAGTTCAGAACAATTTTTTCCAAACTTCTGTTATTGTCTATAGTTTGACCTCTTCCCATGAATCACAATGTTTTTAATTGCATCTAAAATGGTGAATCCTTTCCAGAAGGTTTTCAGTTTATTTTGCCCAGATCCATCAGATAAATTACTATGTATGGCAGTTATAACATTCATGAGCAGCCATATTTTGAAATTAATATTTTTTTCCTGAGAAATAGGTTTCAGTAGTGAGCTTAAACTATTTAGTAAACTGTTTTGTAAACAGATACACTGTCATGCAGGGTTCGTTGTTCCATTTATAGAGCGCAACAGTGTGATTCAGCTTAATTATTGTAGACCCTGGGTTTTCAGAATAGTAGTTGAGCATTGGCTTCAACTTAAAGTCACCAGGTGTATTAATGCCTCCTCGACAACAAAAAAAAAAAGACTCAGCCTGTCCTTTTAAAGCTATGAAGCCAGGCATAGAATTCTCTCTAGTGATGAAGTGCTAAATGGCATTTCCTCCAAGATAAGACTGTTGCATCTGCATTGAAAGTTTATTTTTTAGTGTAGCCACCCTCACTGATTATCTTAGCTAGATTTTTTTTGATAACTTTCTGCAGCTTCTACATCAGTATTTGCTGCTTCACCCTCCATTCTTATGTAATGGAAATAGCTTCTTTCCTTAAACCTTATGAACCACCTCAGCTAAATTTAATCTTTTTTTTCAGCCTTCATATAATTAAAATGTATCAAGGATTTACTTTGGATTAGGCTTTGGCTTAAGAAAATGTTGGGATTGGTTTGATTTTCTATCCAGACCAATAAAACTTTCTCACTATCAGCAAAAAGGCTATTTTTCTTCATTATCATTTGTGTATTCACTAAAGTAGCACTTTTAATTTTCTTTAAGAACATTTTCTTTGTATTCATAACTTTATTGCTACAAGAGGTCTAGATATTTTCCTGCCTTGGTTTTCAAAATGCCTTTCTTGATGAGCATAATTATTTCTAACTTTTAACTTAAAGTGAAAGACATGCAGATCTATTTTTACTTGAGCACATTAGAGACCATTGTAAGGTTATCAATTGGCCTAATTTGAATATTGTATCTCTGATAATAGGGAGGACTAAGGAGAGGAAAAGGGGTAGAATAATGGACAGTAGAATGAGCAGTCAGAATGCAGACAACACGCATAAATTAAGTTTTCCATTTTATGTAAGACAGCTTTGTATGACTTAAGAAAATTACAATAGTGACTTCAAAGATCACTTGATCACAGGGTACCATAACAACATAATAATAACGGCAAAGTTTGATATTTTCAAAGAATTACCAAAAAGTGTTGCAGGAAAACAAAATAAGGAAGTGCTGTTGGAAAAATGGTGGAGACGGACTCTCTCGGTACAGGGTTGCCACAAATCTTGAATTTATAAAACATACAATATCTGTGAAGCACACTGTAGCTCAGTAAAATGGGGCAGGACTCTATAGCCCCAACAGTAACCCTGACTTTAATTCTTATTCAAACCAAGTTGTAATCATACCAGAAATCTAACCATAAATGCAACGTAAAACTAATCCTATCTCTAACTCTAAATCTTACCCTACAGCTAATCTTTACCTAAACTATCTCTTACCTTAACACTCTTATTAACTCTAAGCTAATCATAGCACTGATGCTAAACCTAACCCTTAACTTAATTATATCTCTAACCCTAATTTAACTCCAACCCTATTCTTAAATCTAACCCAAACCCTGATCCTAACCTTACTATTACCCTAACAATGACCCTGTGAGCTTCAATAAATATAGCAGCACTGTCACCTAGCACTACTAAACATAGCGTCCCATATATATGTAGAAATATATATGTATATCCTAGAGAAAGTAGTATACATAACACACCATGCTGTACAAAGTGTTTTATAAAGATAAGAACTCAATACTCAACTAAATAGTTAGTTAAATATGAGAGTAGCAGGACTATGAGGTGTAGCACATTATACATTAGTGATTTGTGATAAACATAATTATTATTTGCAAACATTTATTCCAAGAATTTTTATTTACAAAGGCAATATATGCAATATATACTTTAATATATAACAACACTATTATTTAATAATGAAGACATTAAAATTTGATTTTGGAATAGACAGTTATTTACTTTACTTGTCAAATTGAGTAATGTAAAATAATAGCAAAATTTATTGCATATACAGATACTCATGAATAGCAAAATAAGCTGAAATGACATGTAAATCAGAAAATCATCAGTGACCATTCTTATTCTCTGGGTTATGAATACTTTTCACAATTGCTTTTATTTCTTGTTTTTAAATTTTATTTATCTTTAGAGGGGAAGGGAAGGAGAGAAGGAGAGAAATATCAATGTATGGTTGCCTCTCGTGCATCCCCTGCTGGGAACTTGCCTGCAACCCAGGCATGTGCCCTGACTGGGAATCGAACTGTGGTTGTTTGGTTTGCAGGCCCATTCTCAATCCACTGAGCTACACCAGCCAGGGCTTGCTTTTATTTCTTTTGTATAATTTAAAAAAAATTTCTACACATACACACCCTGGAAAACGACAGTTGACAATTTCTTTTAAAAAATAAGCACACAACTATAAACCCAACAACTGAATTTTTGAGCAGCAATCCTAATTTCTCTTTCCTGTCTATTGCGTTATTTTTGTTATTCATTCATTTGTATATAAGTATGTATTTTTAAGTGTATGTATATATAATATATAATGTGTATTTATGCTTTTTTTATTTTATTGATTATGCCATTACAGTTGTCCTATTACCCTCCTTCCTTCCCCTCCACCCTGCACATCTCCTCCTCCACCATTCCCCCACCATCCCCCTTTTAGTTTATGCCCACGCGTCTCAAGTTCTTTAGATTCTATCAATATTTTCCATACTATTCTTGCACTCCCCCTATCTATTTTGTACCTACCATCTATGCTACTTATCTGTACCTTCTCCCCCCTTCTCCTACTCCCACTCCCCTGTTCCTAACCCTCCATGTAATCTCCATTTCTATGGTTCTGCTCCTGATCTAGCTGTCCTCTTAGTTTGCTTTTGTTTTAGGTGTGGTTCTTAATAATTGTGAGTTTGCTGTCCTTTCACAGCTCCTACTTTTTATCTTCTTTTTCTTAAGTAAGACCCTTTAACATTTCATATAATAAGGGCTTGGTGATGATGAACTCCTTGAACTTGATCTTATCTGAGAAGCACTTTATCTGCCTTTCCATTATAAAGGAAAGCTTTGCTGGATAAAGCAATCTTGGATGTAGGTCTTTGGATTTCATAACTTGGAATGCTTCTTTCCAGCCCCTTCTTGCCTATAAGGTCTCTTTTGAGAAATCACCTGACAGTCTGATGAGAACTCCTTTGTAGGTGACTGTCCCCTTATCTCTTGCTGCTTATAAGATTCCCTCCTTCATTTTAATCTTGGCTAATGTAATGATGATGTGCCTTGGTGTGTTCCTTCTTGGGTTCAACTTCTTTGGGACTCTCTGAGCTTCCTGGACTTCCTGGAAGTCTATTTCCTTTGCCAGATTGGGGAAGTTCTCGTTTATTATTTGTTCAAATAAGTTTTCCACTGGTGGCTGTCCCTCTTCCCCTTCTGGTACCCCTACAATTGAATGTTGGAATGTTTAAGATGTCCTGGAGGTTCCTAAGCTTCTCCTCATATTTTTGAATTCTAGTTTCTCCATCCTTTTCTGTTTGGTCATTTTTTCCTTCCTTCTGGTCCACTCCATTGATTTGAGTCCCAGTTTCCTTTCTATCACTATTGGTTTCCTGTGCATTTTCCTTCATTTCAGTTAGTTTATAGCCTTCATTTGTTCCTCTAATTTGTGACTAAAATCAATCAGTTCTGTGAGCATCCTGATCACCAGTGTTTTGAACTGTGCATCTGATAGATTGGTTATTTCTTGGTCGCTTAGAGTTATTGGCTCTGGAGCTGTGAGTTCTTCTTGAGCCATGTTTTGGTCTATTAGCGCCTGTTATGTATGAGGAACGGAGCCCTAGGTGTTTGTTCACCAGGGCAGGCAACTCAGTTGATGGGTTGTGATGCTGTATGTGGGGGCGGGTTCAAAGAGGGGCAATAGTGGTCCCCTCTGCTGCTTCCCCCCACTGGGGCCTGCACTGTCTGTTTCATTGCTCACTCCTTTGCCTGGACTATCTTGCGCTAATTCATGACTGCCGTTGTCAGCCAGCTGCCTTGCGCCCTCACTGGGTCTGCCCGTCCCAACTCCACACCTGGGATCTGCCAACTGTAGCCTGCGCACAGTCTGTCTAACCCTGTTTCCCTGCGCAACTCCGCTCCTCCAGTCTCTGGCTCCGCCCCTCTTACCGGTCTGGATGAATGGTTCGTTGTTGTCGGACTTCCATATTATTCAATTTTCTGTGTTTTGGTTGCGTTTTTTTCTTTTTACTAAAATTTTGTTGTCTTTAAACTTGGTTGTGCAAGGAGACACAATGTTTCCACCTACGCCTCCATCTTGGCTGGAAATATAATGTGTATTTATTATATCTATATATAATGGATTGGTATCATTATCTTAGCTTTAAAATATCTTTTCTCTGTATTATCGAGACTATTACAGATATTCTCATTTCTCCCCTTTGTCCACGTCCACCCAGCCATCAATACACTGTTGTCTTCTGGCCATCAACACACTTGTCTGTGTCCATAGGTCATGCATATTTGTTCTTTACCTAATCCCTCTGACAGCTGTCAGTCTATTCCATGTATTCATGCCTCAGTTTCTATTTTGTTCATTAGTTTATTTTATTAATTAGATTCCATATGTAAGGTCATATGGCATTTTTCTTTCTTTAACTGGCATATATCACTTAGCATAATAGTGTCCAGGTTCATCCCTTCTGTTGCAAAAAGTAAAAGTCCCTTCTTTTTTCTAGCCATGTAGTATTCCATTGTGTAAATGTACCACAGCTTTTCTATCCACTTATTTACTGATGAGTACTGCAGCTATTTTCAGATCTTTGCTAGTATAAATAATGCCAGCATATCTACCATCAATAAATCAACTAACAAGTGCTGGTGAGAAAGTGGAGAAAAGGGAACCCTAATGCACTGCTGGTGGGAATGCAGACCCGTGCAGCCACTGTGGAAAACAGTATGTATATAAATGTATATAAGTAAGAGATGGTATGGAGTCTCTTAAAAATAAAAAGGGTATCATTATTCTGAGAAAACTACAATTATTATAATTAAGAAAAATAAGAGTTCTTATTTTACTTTCCTGTATGCCTCCTTTGATTCTCTTACTTTTTGTAAGTATGAATTTCTAAACTATATCATTTTTATTCTCTCTAAACAACTTTTTAAAATATATCTTGCAAAGCAGTTTACTGACGACAAACTCTCAATTTTAGTTTATCTAAAGAAGTCTTTATTTCTTCTTAGCTTGAGAACGATAATTCTTTTTATTTAAAGTTATTAGAGTGACACTTGTTAATAAGATTATATAGGGTTCAAGTGTACATTTTATGATACAAGACCTGTATATTGTATATTGTATTGTGTGACATCCAGAGTCAAATCATCTTCCATCACCATACATTATATCTCTTTACCCTTTATTACCCCCTCCACTCCCCTTTCCTCTGGTAACCAGTATAATGTTGTCTATGAGTTTTTGTTTTTTTGTATATTTGTTCAGTTATTGCTTTCAGTTTTATATCCCATGACTGAGTAAAATCATATGGTTCTTAACTTTTTTGTGTGACGTATTTCACTTAGCATGATATTCTTCAGGTCCATGCATATTGTAGCAAATGGCAGTATTTCATCTTTTCTTACGGCTGAGTAGCATTCCATTGCAGACATGTACCAAATATTCTTTATCCAATCATCTGTTGAAGTATTCACTTCAGTTGTGTCCATGTCTTGGCCACTGTGAATAATGCTGCAATGAACATAGGCATGTATATATCTTTACAGATAAATGTTTTCAAATTTTACAGGTAGACTCCCTGAAAAGGGGTTGCTGGGTCACATGATAACTCGATTGTTAATTTTTTAGGAAACTCCATACTGTTTTCCATAGTGGCCATACCAGTTTACATTCCCACCAGCAGTGAATACAGGTTCTATTTTCTTCACAACCTCTCCAACACTTGTTATTACTTGTCTTGCTCATAAAAACATTCTAAGAGTTATGAGGTAGATTTCATTATAATATTGATTTGCATTTCCTTAATAACTAGTGCAATTGAGCATCTTTTCATATAGCCGTTGGACATTTGTATGTATTCTTGGGAGAAGTGTTGGTTCAGGTCATCTGTCCATTTTTTTAATGGGATTGTTTTTTTTTAGTGTTGAGTGTTATGAGTTCCTTACACATTTTGGGTATTAACTCCTTGACAGAGCTGTTGTTTGCAAATATATTTTCCCATTAGGTTAGTTGTCTTTTGGTTTTGTTGGCTGTTTCTTTGGCTGTACAGACAATTTTTAGTTTGCTATAGTCCCATTCATTTATTTTTGCATTTACTTTTTTTTTGGAGTCGAATTAATAAATTCTTCTCTAAGACCAATGTCCATAAGATTAGTACCTAATAGGACAAAAAATAAAACCCCTTTTCCGGCTCTCTTTCCAAAGCTAGCTTGACTAACCCTTGTTTTAAAAGACTCTATTCTTGGGATTTAAAAATTACTAGAGGCACTCTGAAGGCACAGAGATCTGAGAACTTACAAAACCAGATGTGCCAGACAGTAATGCCCAGACCCTGCACCCAATAACAATATTAGAAAAGCTGCAGCCTGAGCAAGACCAACTGAAACATCCTGCTCTACAACCATGCCTATTAGCTAAAAAATGCTCAAAGTCTCTACATTTTGCTGCTGGTGTATTTCTCCACACCATGCCTCTTTCTACTCTATAAAAATAAATAAAAACTTTGCTCTCTGCCTTTTCTTCTCTTTGTAAATATTTTCACAGCCTGCATCACCGAACCACTCTAATAGTATCCATGTTTTGTTTTAGGTAATGTATTGTTCCAGGTATTATATTTAGGTCTTTAATCCACTTTGAGGTAATTTTTGTATATGTGGACAAACTTTAATCTAGTTTTATTTATTTATTGCACATGTTTTTTTTTCAATTTTCCAAGCACCATTTATTGAAGAGGCTTTCTTTTCTCCATTGAATGTTTTTGGCTCATTTATCAAAAATTATTTGCCCATATACACATGGGTTTATTTCTGGGCTCTCAATTCTGTTTTGCATGTCTGTTTTTCTGCCAAATACCATGCTGTTTTGATTGTCATCACTTTGTAGTACAATCTTAACTAAAGGAGTGTGATACCTCTGACTTCATTCTTTTCTTTTTTTTTTCAGTATTACTTTGGCTACTCAGGATCTTTTGTACTTCCATACAAATATGATGATTTTTTTTTAACATGCCATTGGGATTTTGATGGGGATTGCATTAAGTCTGTATATTGCTTTGGGTAATATGTACATCTTAACTATGTTGCTATCCTGAAAACTCCAAAGCATTAATAAAAGAGATTGAAAAAATACAATGAAATGGAAAGATATTCTGTGTTCATGTATTAAAGGATAATTCTGCCAAATACAGAATTTTGCACTGGTATTTAGTTTTCTCAAAACTAAATATTTCACTCCATTCTATTCCTGTTTGTATGTGTTAAGGAGAATTCAGGTATAATTCTTGTCTCTGTTCCTCTAGAGATAAGATATTTTTCCTCTTGCTTCTTTCAGAATTTTTTTAATCTTTCATATTCTATAGTTTAAATTAATATATTTAGGTGTGGTTTTTTGACATTTTCCTACTTGATGCTCTTTGAGCTTCCTGGATCTGTGGTTTTTATGTCTGACATTAAATTTGGGAAATTTGTCAGTTACTATAGTTTTCAATATTTCCACTCATTTTCTCTTTTTCATTTTGGTTTTTGTATTATGTACATTATATTTTCTGTAGTTGTCTTATAGTTATTAGATATTATGCTCTTTTTTCAGTCCTTTTTTCTGTTTGCTTTTCAATTTGGGGAATATCTACTGAGATACCCTCAAACTCAGATTTATTAATTATCCATGTCCAGTCTATTAATTAGCACCTCAAAGAGCTTCTTTATTTATTTCACTTAATTTTTTATATTGAACTTTGTTTTTTGTTAGAATTTCCATCTTTCCGCTTACGTTGCTCACCTGTTCTTACGTGTTGTCTACCTGTTAGAGCCCTTAGCATATTAACAACAGTGTTAACTTCCCAGATTGATAATTCCAACATCCTTGCCATATGTGGTCCTTATACTTGTTTTAACTCTTCAAATTGTGTTTTTTTGCATTTTAGCATGCCTTTTAATTTTCCTTGATAGCCAGACATGTACTAGTAGAAGGGGCTGCTGTAAAGAGGCCTTTAGTAATGTGGTGGTGAGGTGTGTATGAGCATAGGGGTAGGAAAATATTCTCTATAATTAAATTTGTGTTTTAGTGAGTCTATGCCTCTGCTCTGCGAGCTTCCCAGATGTTTCTCAGTAGCTTTCTCTTCCCTTAGGTAAGAGTTGCCTGGAATTAGCTATTTCTGCTCTCCAACATGGAAGGTTAGAGTTGATCTGTGTTGGGGCATCACCCTTGCCCCATCCAGTTAAGCTTGTATAATAACCCAGCAAGTTAGGATCTGGTTAGCTAATTTCACCCGAGGGCAGGCCTTGTTAAGAAGATAAGAGTAGCTCTGTTTCAAGGTTTTTCCTCTTCTTCTTGACCTTCTATAAAGATGAGGAGATTTTTCTCTGATATTTGCTACTGGACCTTGCTCCAGATCCTGGAGATATATCTTGCAGTTGATGACTGGGTTCTCCTGGAGCTTTTAATTCCTCAGAATTTTTCACATGGAGCCTCCAGGAATTTGCCATTTACAGTTCATGTTTTTCTCCCCTGCCACGGGTTCCCATGATTACTTCTATCCACGAGTCTCTGCTCTGGTGAGCTATTACTCTGTATTCAATTTCTAACCAATCTAGGGTCAGTGGTTTGTCCTGTGTCCCCACCCTCCACCACTTATAGATTCAAAAGGGGTTGTTGATCTTTTAGTCTTTTCAGCTTCTTAGCTGTTGTTAGCTGGAGCAGCGACTTCTAAACTCCTTATAGGTAGAACCAGAAACCAAATTCCTGCTCACTTTTTTTCAGTTAATTTTTTCTGCTTTCCAGATCGTGTTAATTTTATGTTGTCCTTAAGTTTATACTGATTCTGTCCACTGTATCTCCACTTTTTTATTTAACCTGTTAAGAGAGGTTTTATTATAATTTTATTTTTATTATATCTTCCAGTATTAGAATTTTCATTTGTTTCTTTTTATAAATTCTATACTTTTCCTGAGATTTTTTTCAGTTTAAACAAAATATGTTTTAACCATTGCATAGTTTTTATAACATTTGCTTTGAAATCTTGTCATAAAATTCCAATATATGGTTCAACTTAGTGCTTCTATCAGTTGGTTGTTGTTTCATTCATGTTGTGATTCTCTTCATCCATGGTATGATGAGCGACATTAGAATGTATCTTATAAGAGGTTGGGAAACTCTTGGTGAGCAGGGGGTGTGGTAAAATATCCCTACCAATGCCCCTGGCTGATCCATGTCTCTATATGGGGGAAGAAAGTCATAGCCTGTGGGGCATCCCAGACTGGGCCACTTGGGAAGGTTAAACCACTTTACTGGTTCTAGCCAATACCCCTGCTTGCTGTGATTGAATTCCTCCTGCTGGTCCAGATTTCCCTGAGGATAGGAGGAGAAGAACCCTAGACCAGTAAGAATAAAGAAGACAGTAGGTAGAAAATAGGAGGAGGGCAAGAATACTATGGGAAATATAGAATCTAAAGAACTTGAGACACGTGGTCATAAACTAAAGGGGGGAATGGTGGGGGAGGGCTGTGCAGGGTGGAGGGGGATGAAGGGGGGAAATAGAACTGTAATGGCATAATCAATAAAATATATTTTAAAAAATAATAAAGAAGGTCCCTACACCAAGTCGCTTGCTGCAGCTGAGTCTCTTCTGGTAGTTATGGCTGGCAATCTCAGTTCTTTTGGTGAAAAAGGGAACTTTTAGGCTCAGAAAAGAATGGGAATAAGTACTTCCCCATAGCTCACTTTTGGCTAGGTTGCCAGTGTCTATCATGTATGTGGCATAAATCTCATGTAATGTTTTAGAGGGATTTCCATTCAATTTGTAAGAAAAAATTAATGCATTTTTTATTTATTTTATTGTTTGGTTGAAAATCAGGAAAAGACAACCAACTGTATGGGGAAACATAACTGCCAATGATACCTCAGACAAAGATTTAATCTCCAAAATATACAAAGAACTTACACGACTCCACTCTAAGAAGACAAATAACCCAGTTAAAAAATGGGCAAAGGACTTGAACAGACACTTCTCTAAAGAGGACATACAGAATATCCAGAGACACATGAAGAGATGCTCGATATTGTTAGCTATCAGAGAGATGCAAATTAAAACCACAATGAGATACCACTTTACACCAGTCAGAATGGCTATCATAAACAAAGCAACAAGCAACAAATGTTGGAGAGGTTGTGGAGAAAAGGGGCCCCTAATTCACTGTTGGTGGGATTGTAGACTGGTACAACCATTATGGAAAACAGTATGGAATTTTCTCAAAAAAAAACTAAAAATCGACCTGCCTTATGACCCAGCAATTCTGTTGCTGGTACTATATCCTAAGAACTCTAAAATAGCAATCCAAAAGAACCTATGCACCCCAATGTTCATAGCAGCAGCACAACTTGCAGTAGCCAAGAGCTGGAAGCAACCTAGGTACCCATCAGTAAATGAATGGATCAAAAAATTATGGTACATATACACAATGAAATTCTATGCAGCAGAAAGAAAGAAGGAGCTCCTACCCTTTGCAACAGCTTGGATGGAAGTGGAAAGCATTATGCTGAGTGAAATCAGCCAGGCAATGAAAGACAAATACCATATGATCTCACCTATAACAGGAAGCTAAACAATAAAACAAACAGGCAAGCAAAATAAACAACGACACTGAAATAGAGAACAAGTGGGCAGTGACCTGAGAAGAGAGAGGAGGGAATTTCAGGGGAAAAAGGGGAAGGATTTACAGGAACTAGTATAAAGGACACACGGACAACAACTAAGGGAGATGGAAATGGGAGGGAGGTGGGGGCACGGGGGCGTGGGCTGGGATGGGAGTAAAAGACAGAATACTGTAGTTGGAAAATAATTAAATTAAAAAAAGTAAATGTTGGTTTAAGTAGCCTTGTTAGATGGGGTGGGTACAGGTACCTGCTACTGCGCCATTCATCCAGTCTTCCTTCTTACCGCATTTCAAGGTTGTCCTTCAGTTGTCCCTTGAACCATTTTTAGTATTTGTAGTTACATTTGTAGTCACATTTGGGGAGGATTAGGGGAAAAGCAGGCCTATGCTATCTTGTCCAGACAGAAGTGACCTGTGGCATTTGTTTTGCAGTGTGAACATGAAGATTCTCACCAATTATACTGAATCATAATCTTTAGGCAGCGTTTGCTAGTATAAATAACTAAGAAAACCTCTAAGTGATTCTAATGAGGAGATAAACTGTATAGGTAAACTTCACCTTTCACACATATAATTTATAAACATGGGATATTTTCATCTAAATTGTGTTTACTACTCTTTGTATTATAATAAATATTTGGTTTGCATGTGCAGTTTTCAACTTATGATGCAGGTCTTAAAGAAAAGAAATATACCAATAGTAATTATGCTATTCTTAGAATTTTTAAAAATTCTTTAGAGCTAGATATTCCAAAATGTATCCTTATAAATATCAAAGTAATTAAAGCTATAAGGTGTACCTCTGAGGTTAATTGTATTTAATAGTGGCTGAAAAGAGAAGAAACTGAACAAACTTTACATTTAAATTATCAAGTTAGCAGATACAGACATGAGAATTAACCATATTCTTTATGATTAAAGTCTCCACAGAATTCTGTGGAGACATTTTATCTTGATTATGGCTAGTCATTTAAAAGATGGTCCTGAGTTTAGTAGAGAAAGCCCCCAAAATGTGTAATTTATCTCCACAGGGAATTTTTGTGGACTGATCTGATGAGTTTTTTATCTAATTTTAAGATGTGAAAACTAATATGGAAGCATATCTCAGTACTATCTCCTTGATTCGTGGCAATTTTAGGATATTATAATTACCCTGAAAAAGTTCAGGATTGTGTTTTTATTCAGCATACCTCTTATATCATTGGAAAGAAAAGGAAAATCATTGCCCTTCTTTTTCTAACAAAGAGTCTTTTATTGAATGCAGCAATGCTTGCCCTTTAAGAATAAAAATCAAAAAGTGTCAATCCAGACAAAGAAATACAACTTGTTTGTTAGTTTTCACTCTATCTCTCAGTGTAGTTTTCTTAATTGGAGATATATAGAATTGCAGCATAATTTTTCAGAGGCCAGCACCTTGTTTCTCATCTGTTGATTTTCTGTTATTTTAAAAGTTAAGTAATAACAGCTAGTACTTATACAACTAAAATCTACTTCTTATACATTAATCGGTCATCCCTCTTCACGAAAAATATTCCAGTCAATGTAGATTGCAGAGCAAATCTTTTCAGAAAAAAAAATAAATAAGCACATCCTGAAAAGACAGTTTAAGGCAACGTCAGAAACAGAAAAGCAACAAGGCAAAATAGAAAAAAACAAAGAAGCAGCTGTTATGTTTCATAAATCAATGAGTATCTAAGTCTAAAACAATAAAACTCTTATCTTGAGCATGTAAAATGTATTGAAACAAACACCAAACATTGAATATTTCTTTTTGACCTCAAGACCCAAGCAAACAAGATCTCTTGCAAATGGTGCCAAAGTGTTAGTATACCCGTACAATGCCCCCACTACAGCCCCGGCTGGTGTGGTTCAGTTTGTTGGGCAGCACAGCAAAGGGTTGCTGGTTTGACTCCTGTTAGTACACATGCCTGGGTTGCGAGTCTGGTCCCCAGGGCATGTATGAGAGGCAATGGACTGAAGATCCTCTCACACATCAATGTTTCTCTCCCTCTCTTTCTCTCTCCCTTTTCCTCTCTCTAAGAATAAATAAATAAAATTTAAAAAAAGCAATTCCCCAAATAACAAAAATATAAATAAAAACAAAAACAAAAAATAACAGAGAAAACCCAAATATAAATATATACACACAAATAGATAGATATTTATGGAGTAAAAGATCCATTTTATAATCTCCTGCTAAAATTTGGCCATTGAGATTTTTGGACTGAATAAACAGACCTTGAATGTAGAGAAAAAACAACTATCCTATAGGTCTAGTCCTAAGTAACTGTGTTGGAAATTTTTTTCTTTTATTGTCAAAATTTATTCTTTTAATAAATATTTTGAAGATTTTTAGACTCCAAACATTTGCCTTTGTGTTAGTCTGTAGTATGGGATCAGTACTAAAACCACTAGCAACAAATACATAAAAAACTAAAACCAAGTGAAAACAAAACTCCTTATATTCTAGTTTTATAAAATTTTCAATTTACTAGAAGATGAATATATTAAGTAATAATAACAAAAATTTAAAAATTATCAGTATCACAACTGTTAGAAATACATATAACAGATTAATCAATCCTGGGGAGTTAGAAAGATGTTCTGTGATGAAAATAACATTCGATTTTAGATTTATAGATAAATAGGCTTAATCAGTATAAGATTATAAACAATGTTTTATGTTTTTGCACATTTAAGACTTTATGAACTCATTTTAATGAATTTTTTCTAGGTTAAAAGAAAGCACTAGAAGGTAATCCATTATCAATTAGAGATGCACTACTAACACATGGTGGTGAGAGGAGCTCTACAGAATTGTTCTCAAGTAAAATAATCATAACTGGTAAAAGTATATATATATATAATAAAAATATTAAACAGATAGACTAACAACTCAGTAAGAAAAGCAAGTCTGTAACACCAGACTGCTATTTGTCTCCTTTCGTTTTGTAGTCCATCATAGCATAAGCTCCACTTTGGAGATGTGGGCGAGAAGATGCAGCATCCTCTATTTAGTCTTAGCTGCCAATCAAGGGCTAGAGTACCTCTTCAGGAGGAACCAACCACCAAGAATTCCCATACCCCCAGCTCCATCTTGCAGAGGCTAAATTCCATGTGAGTGTTGTGGAGAGGTTAGGGAGACCTCCTGTCCCTTCTCCACCCAGCTGCTATTTAGCACAAGTTATAAATCAAGAAAGTCCCAAATCTTAGAATCCTGGTTGTCGCAATCTACCTTGCTCTTTAAGCAGTGGTTCCAAGCCATGAAATGCAAGCCAAGAATATCAAAGATTTCTGCTCATTCCCAGTGTCAGTTGGAGAAAAATAGGCCATATCAGTGTATCTATCTTTGGAGGAGAGACTTGGAAATTTTATACAGGGGAGGTAAATGATAAAAACAAAGAGCTTCAAAGCTCTCCTTAAAGGAAATTGTTTTATTTAGAATAGAATGTGGGGAAGTTTGAGCACAAAGCACCCACATAAACAAAGTAGAGTTAGATGATAAGTAATTAGAGGATTCTGGAAGCTCCATTAAAAGGGCAAGTTAGATGGTTAGACAGCTAGTTTATAGAGAAAACAAGAGGAAAAGACAGCTAAGAAGAGCACTTCTTGTATCAGAATAAACCTTAAATATGAACCTTAAAACTATACCTTTAATTTTAATTGAATTAGACTGGGGAACAATTTATGCCCTGAGTCATTGTCAAAAACTATAAGCAATTAGACAATAATTAACAGAGCACTGGAGCTGGTGGAGTAAGACAGCTTAACACAGAGATAAGGAAAAAGACACTCAAAAGTGGCTTGCTAAAATCATTATTCTAGGGTACAAAGTGGGCATGGCTAAGACTGTGTACTCTGAGGAATGACTAGGGAAACTTCATGCTAGACAGGAAATAAATTTCACTAAAATCACCCACCAAGTCACTAAATAAATAAATAAGCAGAGACAATGACTTATGTTGGGGACTGAGGAAACAATAGGAGAGTGGTTGTATATATTATTGTACATGTCTAGTTTTGAACAAAAAATATGAGAATTCAAAGAAACTAGAAAGTATGACCTACACAGAGGAATAAAAAAAGTATACAAAAACAATCTGTGAGAGACCTCAAATGTTAGACTTAAACACTTTAAAGCATTCATTGTAAATACTCTCAAAGAACTAAAGAGAAACATGATTAAACAAGTAAAGGGGCCCCGACCAGGTAGCTCAGTTGGTTAGAATGTTGTCCATATACTCCAGGGTTGCAGTTCTATCCATGGTCAGGGATAGTAGAAGCTCATATAAATTTCTAAGAAAAGTGTTAAGATAGTCAATAGATAAGTGGGCATTGAAGATGAACAATTTATAAAAGGAAATCCTATTATTAAATAATCATATAGTAAAATATTTAAACCATCTAGCAATCAAAGACATTTTTAAAAAGCATTAAAACACAATAGATGAATGGATAAATTAGTGGGACAGGAAATTGATCTCTGTCTCTCTCAAATCAATAAGTATTCTTTTAAAAAGTTTTGTTCTTATAAACAAAAGATATGAAGAAAGAAATTATGACAATGTCTTATCAAGTAGAGAATATCACTATAGAGATCAGAGTTATTTTTTAAAAGAATTCAATGGAAATTATACAGTTGAAAAGTATAATAACTAAAATTAAAATTATAGGGGATCAAAATCAAATTTGAATGGCAGAATAAAGGACTGGTTAATTTAAAGCTTGATAGAGATTATGAAACCCAATAAGAAGGAACAAAAACTACTGAAGAATAATGCCAAGGTCCTGAAAGAACTGTAGAGTACCATTAAGTGCAGCAGCAAACATGGAATATGAGTACAAGAAGGAGTAGAGAAAAAAAGAGTTACAAATAAAAATTATCCAAGAAATAAAATATGCCAAAATTTAGCATTCTCTTCTGATCCACAGGAGAGAATTTCACAACCTGATAAAAACATCTATAGAACCTTCATCACAGCCTGGTTAGTGTGGTTCAGTTTGTTGGGCATAGTCTGGCAAAGCAAAGCATTGCCAGTTTGATTCCAGTCAGGGCACATGCCTGGGTTAGAAACCTGGTCCCTCAGGCATGTGCAATGGTAAATAACTGATGTTTCTCTCACACATCAATGTTTCTCTCTCTCTTTCTCCCCCCTTCCCCTCTCTCTAAGAATAAATAAATAAATTCTAAAACCAAAAACAACAACAACAAATAAACAAACTAAAAACCACTGTTAACAATATCTTTAATGGTGGTGGGAAAAAGGCAATTGGAAAGAGGATAAACAACTCTTGAAAAGTTACATGTTCTTGTACCTAGAAAATTCTAAAGAATCCACTTAAAGTATAACAACTATTAATGAGTTCAGCAAAGGTGTAGAAAACATGATTGATATACAAAAATAAGGATTTTTCTGTTTACTGATTATAAGTAATTTCAGCTAAATTAAGAAATAAATTTTATATCTGTATATGTCATAAATAAAAGTATTTTAATCATGTTTCATGTATTTTAAAATTCATTATTTTATGTAAATGCTTAATCTTTAATTAAACTGATAACATCATTGAATTTTTTCCCCATCACTGACCCCCATCCCAGCCATTCCCACTTCCCACCCTCAATCTTACCCCCCTTTGGCTTTGTCCATGTGTCCTTTAGTAATAAAAAAGCAAAAAAAAATGTAGGCTAAATTTAACAAAAGAAGTATAAAAGTACAAAACATTGTTGAAATAAATTAAAGAATACCTAAATAAATAGAAGGCCCAACTATATTCATGGATCAGAAGGTATAACTATTAGTGTTACATATTTCCCGAATAATCTATTGTTTAATGCAAACTCTGTTAAAACCCAGATGGTTTCTTCCTAGAATTTGACAAACTGATTTTATGGTTCATATAGAAATACAAGAGCTCCAAATAACCAAGTCTTGAATAAGTAGAATAAAGTTAGACAAGTGACTTTTTTTATATCAAAACTCAACTATAGTTCTTCAGTAATCAATCAAATAGAATTGGCAGTCCAAAAAAATCTCATGTACAATAAATTTATATTTTAAAAATTTTATTGAATTTATTGGGGTGACATTGGTTAATAAAATTACATAAGTTTCAAGTACACAATTCTATAATTATATTGGTTTCAAGTTTACAATTCTATAATACACATATTGAATTGTGTGCTCTGTACCCAAAGTCAAGTTCTGTACCCTTCACCATCACCATTTATCTCCCCTTTACCTTCTTTTATCTCCCCCACCCCCTTTCCCTCTGGCAATCACCCTGCTGTTGCTTGTGTATGTAGTCATTTTGCTTGATCCCTTCATCTTTTTCACCCAACCTCCCAAACCCCTTCCCTCTGACAACTCAGTCTGTTCTTTCTATCTATGAGTCTGTTTCTAACATTTTCTTTCCTAGTTTATCTTTTTTGTTAGATTCCACATATATGTGCAATTGTATGGTATTTGTCTTTCTCTGACTGATTTATTTAACTTAGCATGACACACATCAGATACACACATGCTGTCACAAGAGATAAGATTCCCTTCTTTTCATGTCAATTCAAAGATGTTAAATATTCTTAGCAATCAGAGAAATGTAAATCAAAATTACAGTGATACTACTTTACAACCACTGGCATGGTTATAATTTAAAAAATAATAGTAAGTGTTGGTGAATGCATGAAAAAATTCAGCCTTATATCCTGTTACTGAATTGTAAAATAGTGCAGTTACATTGGAAAATAAGCTGATTGTTCCTGAAACTTGAAGAGTTATCACATGATCCAGCCAAATATATATTCAAGAGAAATGAAAAATATATGTTCAAACAAAAGTTGGAAAATAGTTCTTTATGGCAGCATTACTGATAGTATACAAAAGTGGAAACAATCCAACTGTTCATCATCTCATAAAAAGGTAAACAAAATATAGTATGTCCATATAATGAAAAAAAATATTTGACCATTGACCATAAAAAGAAATAAAATACTAAAACTTGCTTTGGATAAACCTTGAAAATATTATGTTACTGTATGAAAGTAGCCAACAAAGACCATATGTGCAATGATTCATTTATATGAAATTTATAAAATGTTCCGATTCTATAGAGGCAGGAAGTAAATTACTGATTTCCTAGAGCTTGGGTTGGTCCTACATACAGAGTGACTAAAAATTGATAGGGTTTTTTTTTTCAGGGATGAAGAAAATGTGCTAAAATTAATGTTGGTGATGTTTTCACAACTCTGTGACTATATTAAATATTGATTGATATATGTACAAGTATAGCTATATAAAACATATAAATTATTAAATTGTATGGTATTTGAAATACATCTCAATGACTTTTCTATGAAGAATTCTAATTGAATAAATAGCGAATAAATAAACTACAAAGAGGTTTATTTACTTAACTAGGAATACCATGTTTAATTTTCAAAGGTTGGACTACACTCTAAGTCCTAGTAAGTTTTTTTTTACATTTCTTTTATTCTGATTATTTTTTCACGGAGATATTTATTTATGTATTAAATGATTAGATTGACAAAAAGGGGGACAGATAGTAAGCTTTCCCTTTAATAATAGAGGAAATCCATGTTTCCATTGTCTTGCATAACTTTGGGAGGATGCCGGCTGTTGGGTTACCAATACTGCAATGTTATGTATATGTACTATGAGTATAAAATAAAATCTGACCCCAGGACAAAAAAACTTTGTGTGTGCATTTAGGACAAAATCAAAAAGGATAAATGTTACAAACCTAACAGTTAACTGTAGGAGTTGAGAAAACAGAAATCATAATAAGTGGAGAAACAAAAACTAGGTGTTTCCTTGAATTTAATTAGACTATTAGAGAAGGAAGAAGCCATCAATCTCCTAAGAATTTTATAAGCCATTTTAAACACTTTATTTTTTCCTAGAATCATGGGGTTGTTAGAAGAATTTTGTAAGAGAGCAAAAATTTAATAAACTTTGCTTTCATAAAAAAAAGATTTATTTAACTACAATAATGAAAATAACCAAGAGTTGATAAGGGAGAATTATTAGGAAACTATTATGGTAGTAGAAAGAGAAAGAAGAAGAAAAAGGAAGAGGATGAGATAGATCCAAATTAATAAAAACAGAAATTAAAACAAAGAAGGTGATATTGACAAAATGTGATAATGTATAGGATATAAGAGTTAGGGATAAAAAGGGTGTTCAGGATGCCTCCTAGTCTTATTTTTTGTGACACTGGATGGAGAGCTGCTCCAGTCATTAGCAAGGATGGTAGTAAAAGACTAACCTTTGAGTTAATTTTTAAAAAAATCTCTAAGGACAGTGTGCAGCTAAGAGGAAAGGTCCGAATTTGTGATTTATATTTTTGAATGCTCTTGTATTGTTTAATGTAAGATCACCCTTGGTATATTTTATATGATAAAATGAAGAGTATACCCAAAATGAAATAAAAAAATAGGAAAGAATCAACCGATAAATTATTAAGATTAAAGGAGAGTTCAGCAAGTTGCCACATAAAAGATAAATAATTCAGTAGCAGGTATTGAAACTGACAGTAACAAAATGAACCAAGAGGGACTGCTGGAGAGAATGGGGGTACCAGATGCAGGGGGAAAAGGGAAAAATTGAGACAACTGTAATAGTGTAATCACTAAAGTATATTTTAAAAAAGTAAACATAAAATTAAATAGGAATCCATTAAAATAACAGATCCATAAATAAGAAAATATCAGCACACTTTGGAGAACAAATTAAAATTGCAGTTAAGGAAATTAAAAAGAACCCGAAAAATTTAAATGTTCTTCATGATCAGTACCCAGCAGATATGGTGTGTGATGAGGGCCTGTTTTCTGGTTCATAGATGCTGTCTCCTTGCTGTGTTTTATGTAGTCAAAAGAGCAAGAAGGCGCTCTGGGTCAAGGCCACTAATAATCTTCATGAGGGTTTTTTCCTCATGAAGAATCACCTTCTGCAGCCCCTGCTTCCAAATACTATCACATATGAATTTTGGGGGTCAATTCATAGACACAAACAGTCTATTTCGAGAGTTCTATATTAATATGACATATGTGCATTATCCAGAATTAGACAGTATTATTGGCCTCTATCAATCTGTATTTCTTTATCTATTAAAGAGTATGTTTTTAAAAATAATGATAACTCGCACCTAACTTCTATATGGATCTTGTCTCTGCTCTTCATCCACATGATGCATGGGTATTACTGTTGGTGCTAACCATAGTGGAGGATACAAGGCTGGGCTCCATTAGATAGCAAGTTGCATTGATGATGTTAGGTTAGTATAGTCTACTGACACTTTGCCAGAGATAAAAACTCCAAAACTAAGTTTAAAGTTCTTTTCTTAGTATCTCCTGATAATGTCCCTGCTGTTTGTCATGGCTTTATTGGTAAGAATAGAAAATATTAAAGATTTGTAAAATATTACTTAGAGGAACATGTTTCATTACTTGCGTATCTTTTGGTCAAAATGCATCCTTTATAGAATGTTGAAGGCATTGTTAGTTAGCCTTACATGGCAGATATTACAATATCTGGGAAATATCCTATGGGGCTATACACTAAATTGGAATCTCTTCTGTGTTTCAGTGTAAGATCCAAAAAGTCTGGCTATTGAAATAGTAGTCTCAGAATTAACAACAATAATAATAGTAGTAGAAACAATATATAAAAGAAATAAAAGCCACATGCATTGTTCCCATGGTAACAAATTCAAAGACTTTCACACTCCCTGGATATTTTTATATAGAGATAATCATTTTATTTATAAAAATTATATTCCTTTTGTTTCTTATAAACAACAAGAGAGTCTTGAACTCTATAAATATTTTCAAACATAGTCACATTTTCATTAGTTTTTGGTTACTATTAATATTTATCCATGGAAAATATGCTAAGCAATAATTGTATTGCTATAACACATTACTGGACCTCCTCATATTATCCTCTGGTGTTGTCTTATCATGGGTTTGCATTAACTGGTCTACTCTAACCATATCTCAGTCACTTTGGCTTAAACTCCTAACCCAAACCTGTCCTTTTATCAAAGTTTTACATAACTACTCCAACCATCACTGATAACTTGATTTTCTAAAGTAGATTTAATATTTATTATCTTTGATAGTTGGCTATCTATTATGTACATTTTCAGTTGTTACATAACTTTTCACATCAGTATGATTTATCTTGGACCTAGATTGCAAGCTCCACAGAATGAGGCTCATGCATTGATCTGAGTGACTTGTTACGGCAGTGTGAAGGAGACGTGCTCCACAACATGACCACTGTTTGTCCTGTGACCTGGGCCCAGGCCAGAAGGAAGGTTACTTCTGCAACCCCCACTTACAGACTGTAATTATAATTATCATTGTAGTCAATGTTCATTCCGACATAAATCAACACCAATCTTTTGTTTCTTGCTAGGTGCTGGTTCCTAGAACAGGTTATTGTCTTGACCTGGTAAAGCATATAAATTAATTTCCACACTGGGAGCATTAATGTGCCAGTACCTGTAACCATCCCACATCCCTTTAACCTGCATAATTCTCTGGTGACTGCCAAGAGGTGTGGGGATTTATTTTGTCTTGCAATTGCCAAGATGCAGCCTGTATATAAATTTCCTATAATAAACTATTAATTACTAGACCTGAGTGACCAGTCTCTTTCTTTGGTCTTTCCCTGCTCTCTGTGTATGGATGTAAATTTTTAGTCTCAGGGCTTTTCCCTGAATCTGCATGTGTGAACAAGCATATTAGAGCTTTAATACTAAAAAATATTATTTTAGAATTAGCTAATAGGCATCACTCATGGCTTGTTAGAAATGTGCTATTTCAGGGCCCTACCGAGACCGAATGAATCAGAATCTGAAGGTAACAAGATTTCCATGCAATTCACATGAACATTATAGTTTAAAGCACTGCCCTTAAATATATTAGCCCTCTTTATATACTAATTGAATGATATCTAGTTCATTAGTTGTAATATTCATTTCTTAGGACTCCCATAACAAATTACCATAGCCAGAATAGCTTAAAACAGCAGGAACTGACTTTCTCACAGTACAGATGGCCAAAAGAAAAAAATTCACATTATCTGCAGGGCTGATTCCTTCTCTGATGGAAAAACCATTCAATGACTCTCTTGTGCCTTCTAGTGTTTGTGGGTAATCACTGACATTATATGACTGATAAATGTATCACCCCAAACTTTACCTCCATGTACACATTGCTTTTTCTCTCTGCAGCTCTGCATCTCTGCATTCCCTCCATTTCTTATGCAGCAGCAATCATTGTATTTAGGACTCACCCTAAATCCAAGATGATTTCATCCAAAGATATTTAACAAATTACATCTGCAAAGATTCTATTTCCAAATAAAGTTACTTTTTGAGGTTCCAAGTGGACATGAGTTTTGAGAAGAAGGGGAGGAAAATAGTATTCAACTCACTATAGCTATATGAATGAAAACTATCATTTATTACTATTATATTTTTAATTTTTATTTATGTATTTTTTGTTTTGTTCAATTACAGTTGTCCCAATTGTTCCCTTATTGCTTTCCCCTGCTCCATCCACCATCCTACACCCATAGTCAATCTCCACATTGTTGTCCATGCCCATGGGTGCTTTTTACATGCTTCTTGACTTGCCCCTTCCTCTTCTTTCATCCATGATCACCTCTTGCATCCCTGCAGGACACTGTCAATTTGTTTCTCATTTCCATGTCTCTGGTTCTATTCTGCTTGTTTGTTTTGCTGATTAGGTTCCATGTATAGGTGGGATCATATGGTATTTGTCTTTCACTGCCTGCCTATTTCACTTACAATAATACTCTCCAGTTACATCCATTCTGTGGTAAATGGTAAGAGCTCCTTCTTACTTTCTGCTGTGTAGTATTCCATTGTGTAAATGTACAATAATTTTTTGATCCACTCATTTACTGATGGGCACTTAGGCTGTTTCTAGCACTTGGCTATTGTAAATAATGCTGCTATGAACATTGGGGTGCATGGGTTCTTTTGAACTGGTGTTCCAAAGTTCTCGTGGTATATTCCCAGCAGTAGAATCACTGGATCAAAAGGCAGTTACATTTTTAGTCTTCTGAGGAAATTCCATACTGTTTAACACAGTGGCTATACCAGTTTGCATTCCCACCAACAGTGCACTTGGGTTCCTTTTTCTCCACAACCTCACCAGCACTTGTTGTTTATTGATTTATTAATGACAATCATTCTGACAGGTATAAGGTGATACCTCATTGTGGTTTTAATTTACATGTCACCGATGGCTAGTGATGTTGAGCATTCTTTCATAAGTCTGTTGGCCTTCTGTATGTCTTCCTTGGAGAAGAGCCTATTCAGGTACTTTTCCCATTTTATTTTTTTTATAATTAAAAAAATGTTTTATTTACTTTTTTTAGGTAGAGGGGAAGGAGGAGAAAGAGTGAGAAACATGGATGTGTGGCTGCCTCTTGTGTGCCCCCTACCAGGACCTGATCCCTCACCTACGCATGTGCCCTGACTGATAATCAACCCAGTGACCCTTTGGTTCAAAGGCCAGCACTTAATCCACTGAGCCACACCAGCTACTGCCTTTGCCCATTTTAAATTCAATTATTTGTCTTCTGAGCATGGAGTCATATGAGTTCTTCATGTATTTTGGAGATCAAACTCTTGTCTGAGGTATCATTGGCAAATATGTTTTCCCATACGGTTTGTTCTCTTTTCATTTTGTTGGTATTTTCTTTAGCTGTGCAGAAGCTTTTTAATTTGATGTAGTCCCATTTGTTTATTCTTTCCTTTATATTTTTTGCCTTAGGGGACATATTAGGGAAAATATTACCACATGGGATATATGAAATTTTACTGCTTATGTATTCCTCCAGGTCTTTAATGGTATCATGACTTATATTTAAGTGTTTTATCCATCTTGAGTTTATTCTTTTGTATGGTGTATGTTAGTGGTCTAGTTTCATTTTTTTTGCATGTCCATGTCCATATCTCACAACACAATTTACTGAAGAAGCTATTTTTCTTCATTTTATGTTACTGCTCCCATGGTGAAATATTAATTGAACAGAGAGTCATGTGTTTATTTCTGGGCTCTCTATTCTGTTCCATTGATCTATGTGTCTGTTCTTATGCCAGTACCAAATATTTTTTTATTACAATGGTCTTATAATATAGTTTGATATGAGGAATTGTAATCCCTCCTACTTTGTTCTTCTTTGTCAAAGTTGCTAAGGCTATTTGGGGTCATTTATGGTTCCATATAAATTTTTGAAATATTTGTTCTATGTATGTGAAATATGCCATTGGTATTTTGTTAGGGATTGTATTGAATCTATAGATTGCTTTGGGTAACATGGACATTTTAATGATTTTAATTATTCCAATCCATGAATATGGTATACACTTCCAATTATTTCTGTCTTCTGTAATTTTTTTCTTCAGTGTTCTGTAGTTTTCTGAGTATAGGACTTTTATTTCCTTGGTTAAGTTATTCCTAGGTACTTTATTTTACTTGTTGCTATAGTAAATGGAATTATTTTCCTAATTTCTGCTTCTGATATTCCATTGCTGGTATACAAAAATGCCTTTAATTTCTGAATATTGACTTTGTATCCCAGTATTTTGCCAAATTCACTTATTAGATCAAATAGTTTCTTGGTACAGTCTGTAGGGTTTTCTATGTACACTACAATGTCATTTGCAAACAACGACTATTTTACTTCCTCCTTTCCAATTTGGATGCCTTTTATTTCTTTTTCTTATCTGATCACTGTGACCAGAGATTCTAATACAATGTTGAATATAAGTAGTGAAAACAGATACACTTTTTTATCTCAGGGGGAAAGCTTTTCATTGAATATGATGTTGGATGTAGGTCTCTCATACATGGCCTTTATTATGTTGAAGTATGATCCCTCTTTGCTGAGTGTTTTTATTATAAATGGGTGCTGCACCTTATCAAATGTTTTTTAACATTTATTGATATGATCGTTTTATTTTTGTCTTTCATTTTTTATGTGATCTGTTACATTTATATATTTGCAAATATTGTATCATCCTGCATCCCTGGGATGAATTCCACTTGATCCTGGTATATAATCTTTTTAATATATTGCTGAATCTGGTTTGCAAATATTTTCTTGAAGATTTCAGCATCTACGTTCATCAGTGATAATAGCCTCTAGTTTTCTTTCTTTTTGTTTCTTTTTCTGGTTTTGGAATTAGGATAACATAGAACTCATAAAGGGATTTTGGGATTCTTCCCTCTGCTTGAATTTTTTGCAATAGTTTGAGAAAAATAGGGATCAGTTCTTCCATAATGTTTTGTAAAATTCTCCTGTGAAACCCCGGCTTTTTCTCCAGGGCTTTCTGTGCTGGCAGTTTTTTTATTACTGCTTCAATTTCACTACCTGTTATCAGTCTGTTCAAGCTTTCTGCTGTCTGTTCTTAACTCAGTTTTGGAAGATTATATGCTTTCAAATATTTGTCCATTTCACCCAAGTTTCCAATATCTTAGTATATGGTTGTTTATAATAATTTCTGACAATTCTTTGTATTTCTGTGGTATCAGTTGTAATTTCTCCTCTTTTGTTCCTGATTTTCTTTATTTGGGTCCTTTCCTTTTTTTTTCTTGAATCTGGTTAAAAGCTATTGATTTTGTTTATCTTTTCAGAGAAATAGCTCCTGTATTTATTGATTCTTTGTATTGTTCTTTTAGTTTCTATGTCATTTAATTCTTCTCTGATCTTGATTATTTCCTTCCTTCTACTCAATCTGGGCTTTGCTCCTTGTTGTTCTTCTGGTTCTTACAGATGTAGGTTTAGGTTGTTTTTTTGAGACTCTTCCATCTTTTTTAGGGAGGCCTGTATTGCTATGAACTTGCTTCTTAGGACTGCCTTTGCTGTGTCCCATAGGTTCTGGGCTGTTGTGTATACATTTTCATATGTTTCCAGAGTGTTTTCAATTTCTTCCTTGTTCTTGTTAAACTGTTCTACTTTTAATGACATGTGATTCAGTTGCCATGAATTTGACTTATTTTAATTTTTTCCTTAAGGTTGGTTTCTAGTTTCAAGCCATTTTTATCCAAGAAAATGATTGAAACGAGTCCAATTTTCATGAATTTGTTGAGGCTTGTTTTATGTCCTATCATGTGTTCTACTGTGCTAAGCGAAATAAGCCAGGTAGTGAAAGACACATGCCATATGATCTCATTTATAAGTGGAACCTAATCAACAAAGCAATCAAGCAAAATACAACCAGAGACATAGAAATAAAGAACAAACTGAGAGTAACCAAATGGGAGGTGGGAGGGGTTAATGGTGGAAAGAAGGAGAAGGCTCATTAAGGAACATATATAAAGGACACATGGACAAAGCCAAAGGGGGTAGGATTGAGGGTCAAGGGTAGGGGTAGTGGGGTGGGGGAGAGTGGTAGGGGAGACATGGATGCAACTGTACTGGAACAACAAAAGTAAATAAATTAAAAATTATATGAAAAAAGAAAAAGTTCCATGTGGATTTGAAAAAAAATGTATATTTTTCATGTTTAATTTGAAAGGTCCTATGTATATATCAGTTAAATTCATTTAATCTGAGTGTCATTTAGTGTCACAATATCTTTTCTGATTCTTTGTTTGGAAAATCTATTCATTGTTGACAATGAGGTGTTAAAATCCCTTACTATAAATATGTTGCTCTTGATATCTTTCTTGAAGTCCTCCAACATTTTCCTTATATATTTGGGTGCTCCTATGTTCAGTGCATATATCTTCCTGATGGCTTCTACCCTTAAGTATTATGAACTATCCTTCTCTGTTTCTTTTTACGGCCTTTGCTTTGAAGTCTATTTTGTCTGGTATAAATATTGCAACCCTAGCCTTTTTTTCTCCTGTCGATTTGCTTGGAATATTTTTTCCAACCTTTCATTTTAGTCTGTGTAGGTCTTTTGTTCTGAGGTAAGTCACTTGTAGATAACATATGTGTGGGTGATGTTTTCTTGTCCATTCAGCTACCCTATGTCTTTTGATTGAAGCATTTAATTCATTTCTCTTTATTATTGATATGTACTTATGCATTGCCGTTTTTTCTCTTTGTACCTGTGTTACTCTCTCTCTTTTCCTCTCTATTGTTTCTTCTTCTTAAAGCAGTCCCTTTAATATTTTTTTGCAATACTGGTTTGGTGGAGATGTACTCTTCTGGCCTTCTTTTGTCTGGGAAGCTCTTTATTTTGCCTTCCAGTTTAAATGAGAGCTTGCTGGAAAGAATAGTGTTGGTTGCAGGTCCTTGTTCTTCATTACTTGCAATATTTCATGTCATTCCCTTCTTGCTTGTAGTGTTTCCTTTGAGAAATCAGCTCCTAGCCTTATTGGAGCTCCCTTGTATGTTACTATCTGTTTCTCTCTTGCTGCCCTTAAGATTCTCTCTTTGTCCTTGAATTTTGCCATTTTAATTATGATGTGTCTTTGAATGGGCCTCTTTGGGTTCTTCTTGATTAGGACCCCCTCTGCTTCCCAGACTTGTATGATTTTTTTTCTGTCATCAAGCTTTGTGTAATTACTTTTTCAAACAGGTTTTCCATCACTTGCTCCTCTTCTTCTCCTTCTGGTGTCCTTATTGTATGAATATTATTATGTTTCATGTTGTCCTGCAGCTCCCTTAACCCCTTTTAATTCTTTTAGAGTCTTTCTTTGTTTTGTTCCTCTGTCTGAAAATTTTTTTCTACTTTATTCTCCAATTCACCAATTGGATTCTCTGCTCCATCTAATATGCTTTTAATTTCTTCTACTATTTTCTTCATTTCAGATACTGTATTTTTCATTTCCTCCTGACTCTTATTGATAGTTTCTATGTTCTTTTTCATGCTGGTGTAGTTCACAGGATGTTCCTTGAATTTTTTTTAGATCTCTCTGGAATTGTTTGAAGTTCTCACTGAGCTCTTTGAATATGGCCTCAATTTCATTTAGCAGTATTTCTAGGGATTCCTCCTTTTCATTTGATAAGGAGTTGTTTCTTTGTCTCCTCATTTTATATGACTTTTCTTGATTGTTTCCACATGTATGATTGATCTGTGTTGACTCCTGTCTTCATGGTGTGATTATCTGTAGTAGGAGACCTTTGGGATTCAGTGGTACGGTCTCCTTGATCACCTAGGCCTGATGCTCTTAGGCTGCCCTTTATGTGGGCTCTCCCATTGTAGCTGCATTTTGGTTGCTGTTCTGTTGTTCTTGGCAGCTTCTTCCCTCAAGCTGACTGACTGAGAGTCATCCACCCACTACATTCTGTATACTGTTGTATAGGTGCTGCCAGAACAAAAATCAAACAGCCCAGAATACAGATCCATGCCCACAAAAATAATCCTCACCCCCAATTACAGATCAGCAGCAAATGAGCCAATATTAATAAAAGTATAAAAAAATTAATACTATTACAAGAAAAAATGAATATAAGATGACTTAATGAAAGAAAAGACATTTTTTAAGGGAATAAAGGGGGCAATAATAAGAAGAGGCAATAAAGACAAGGCAAAGAGGGAAAGAAAATAAAATTTACTTTATAAATAACAGAGGGAAGAGGGAAGGTAGATGGAGTAAGAGAAAGGAAGCACATAGTATTAGGGTAAAATGGAAATTTAAAGAAAAAATATATGCATGCATCTAATGAGAAAAAACATACATATAACCAGTGAGCTAAGATTTATATAGGTGGGATGGAAATAAGAAGGACAGAAGACACAAAGAGGAGCTTAAAAATGTCTGGAGGAAAGAGCTGTTATTTTGAGGGGATAGGAGAAGTATTACTAAGAGTGTGGAATGAAAACCCAGCTAATACAGGGAAAGATTAATATTTACAACAACAACAAAAAGGAAAGGGCAGGAGGAAGGTGAAATAGAGTAGGAGAGGGGAAGGGTGAAATTTGAGATTTGAAATACAAACATAGTGACTATCTAGAAATAAGATTGAAGAACTATCATAACGACCACCTCATCTACAACCTACGAGCAAAGGTTGATAAAGGTGGAGAGAGATTAAAGGTATATTAAGAGTAGGAAAATGAATGTGAGGTGATTAATGACAACCACAAATGGTTTTGAGAGGCTGGAGGGAGGAGAAATAGTAAAAGTGCAGAATAGAAACAAGTCATAACAAAAGAGATGATAGAATTAAAAACAAAAATGCAAAGAGAGAGAAAAGAGGTAGTGTTGGAGTAAGAAAAGGGAAGAACAATTTTTGAAGTTTGAAATGAACTATATTATAAATATAGTGCCATATTATGCCCAAACTTAAAGGGTATGAAACAAATGCTAACAAGCTATTCAGGAGAAAAGACAGTGCCTTGTTGTGCCTGTCTGTATTTTCTCTGCTCTGCTGGGTTTAATTGATTGGGGCCTGAGGAGCTGTGTTTCATACAGGGTCTGGCAAAAGGCCCTACTGGAACTTTTTCGCCTTTCCCCTGAGGAAATGTCCACAGAAAAAAACTCTTGAATATGGCCTTGCAGGTCCAAGGAGCATATAATCCTGCAGGCAGCAGTTAGGTTCACCTCTCTGTAAAAGGGTCTGGCTGACCACAGCAAATCTCAGTTGTTCAGCTCCTGCCTTCCAGATCTAAGACTTCTGTGCTCTCTCAGGGAGGTTCAGCCCAAATTCTCTATTCTTAGCTTCCCTCAGCTCATGAGCTGTGCTGAGTCCATGTATGCGCTCACACACAGACACTTTCACTCACTCCCTGCTCTGTGTTCTGACCGCAAATCCGGTCCAGGTCTGAGGGCAGATGAACAGAGCTGCAGATGAATGGAGCTGCCGGCTATTCTGCCGCTATCTTGGATCTCCCATTATTATTATTATTTTAATGTAAATGCTCTGATGACCACTCTTCTACCCCTGGATTCAAAGTCATTTTGAAAAATTACTGTTGACAGGTATAAAGCTGTTCATCTTCACTGTGGCTACCACTCCCCATTTGAGCAAATCAAAAGCCTAGAATTAAAATGATGGCTTTCTCTCTCTCTCTTACACACATACACACAAACACTAAACATAGGCTTTTATAACTTTAAAACTTGGTGTATGGAATCTCCATAAGCCTCTCTTGAGATCAATCCTTCTCATTAAATAACTTCAAAGTCAATGATCTTTCTTATATGCATTTGCTTATAGTCACTTTAAGAAAATATAATGTTGTTACTTATACTCTTTGTATCTACTGTATTTATTTTTCATGGCTACCATAGAAGTAAATGAATATTAATAGTGATTTTTTTCTATTTTAAAGTCCACTTTCTTAGAGCTAATAGTGAAATAATCAGCCAACGGTGTTTACTGTGAGCTGTTTACAGATGTTTTCCCGGAATGTTGTTCAATTAACATCTCTATAGTATGCATTATTCCCTCTCAGAATGTTACTTTATTGTATATGCTAATTAATTCGTACTCAGAGGCTTTTAAAGTAACAGGAACAATTGAAAACGAAAGAAAGAAACATATATAAATAAATATGCCTCTTTATAAATGATGATCTTGGAGTTTTTAAATGCTGCTCTCCTCCATTTGCTAAAGATATTTCACATGTAAACTACTGATAATCATATTGTGGACTTTGCTGGAAATACATTAGATACTAGTAAAATAGATTATTTAAAAATTAGGCAGAATTTATTTAATGTATGAGTTGTTCAACACAATGTTGGGTGTGACAATGAGATCAGAAACATGTGCATGACCTTGAGAGTGAGTATCACTTTAACTTTTGCGCTCTGGAAGCCCGGTTTGTCTCCCATAGTCCCGATCCATGAGTTCTGGATTGCTCAGGACAGGCTGGGCTTACAACTTATTTTTCTGGATTAATTAATGGTAGTGCTTTTCACTTTCAAAAATGTCCTGGTTTGGGTAAATTTTATGGTGATCATAGTGTTAGGAATTTTTTAAATTCAGATTGAAATTAAAAAATTGAAAACATTAGATCATTTATTCTTATCTAACATTAGAAATTACTTCTGTCCAAATTCAGAACTAGTTAAAACACTTTTATGGTTAAGTTACCATAGAGAAAAACTGCATTGAACAGAAGTGAGAGGTTCACTTCGCATTAATACAGATTTGAAAACTTTTATAGAAGATAGCCCTAAACTGATACATGGTATGCAATAATATATGATATGTGATAAAATTGTATGCATTTTCATGTTGAAAAATTGATAAATGCTATTAAGTTGAATAGGAATCCACTTTTGTGTGAGATTATGTAGGACAAAAATTTTATATTCCTTACCCCCTTTTTTCCCATTTCATAAGTCATGTACGCAGGATAATCATCAATTAAGAAATTTATTACTTAGATATGACCTATGTTTTAATATACTTCTGACAATAAAAGATAGTCCTGACAATAAAAAAAGTTAGATTATATCTATGTCAGTATTTTAACAAAAGAGTACCTGATTATCAGGTAATGTTTACATTCAAGTCAAATGGGGGGAGCTTTTCAACAATTTATGCATAATTAATCATATCAATAGATTTTGTTGGCAATGGGAGTAAAAATATTTACTCCTGGAATTTTCTATGAATGAATCAACACTTAAACACACACACAGAGAAAGTTTACACTTGTAACCTTATACTTCAGAGGCTAAGGTAATGACAATACAGATGACAATACAAACTTATCCATAGCTCGGTAGCTACTCCATTTCTTCCATAAATCATGGAGGCTTAACTAGTGTTTGTATTAATTGCCTGGGGGTGCTCCACTGGGTAGCATCAGTATTCGTTGGTACAAAACTTGAACATGCAGCGTCCTCTAGACTAGAGGAAATTAAATAGAAATCCACCCAGTCCTCACAGCAGCACAGTGGAGGTCAGGGTTGGTTGATCTCCACCACACCTCATGTGTACTGGCTTCCCATCCAGTTCTGGCTTGGTGGACCCTCATAACATTGTCCAAACAGGGTCCTTGTGATATACCCCTAAGACACACATACTTAGATGTATAATCAGCTTTGTCTTTCTTTATCTTAGAGTTAAAGGGGTAGCATGTAGATTAGTTGACAAAATAATGCATGTGACTGACTGTAAACAGGAGAGAAAGAGTAGTCTGTTATTATACAAGTTCACATGCACATTTTCACTGAAACATTTTGAAGACACTGGGGTGATGCCGATAAGTGTGCTAAGTTGTTACTATTTTTTTCCTTTTTGAAACAATAAGAGATTCTACATGGGGATGTACCACTCTTATGTATATATGATTTATAAGTATTCTGTATTTAACTTTCAGATGAAACATGTACCAAATGAATACTGCTCATTGCCAGTCACAGTTCCAGAAATAGCCTAATTAATATCTCCAACAGAGGGAATATTAAACAAGACCAAAAGCTACAGCAGAAAGCAGGAATAGAAAAAGGTACAGCATAGAAGTTCATGCTTGGGAGAAGTTCAGAATTGTGACTTTGGCATCTATTCACTGAATGCTAACAACTTTGAAAGTGTGTTCTCTCATTTGTAAAAGGAGACAAATGTTATTTCAAGGAAGTGCTTGATTAAATGGGATGATATCTATAAAATGCTTAGCTCGGTGCCTTGGATCGAATATGTTAACAAATGTTAGCTATTATTATTGTTGCTGTTATAGAAAAATAAAGATGGGAACCTGTTACTCTGTCACTGATCTGCAGTAAGCCTATTAAAATAATTCGGAAATGCATTGTTATTCTCAAACTACTTGAGAACGAACTAAGTCCAGAATTAGGACCAAAACTCAAAGTACCCTTCCTGTACTCTTTCTGCCACTATCAGTTAAAGTGTTTATCTAACGGGGCAATTTGCAGCAATTATCAGTAAGCAAGACACCAGATCCCTGGCCGTCCCCAAAGAATGTAAATAACAGATTTGGTTAATTCATTGTGTCCTCCTACTTTTGCATATAAGCTGTTTTGCTAACAAAAGAGGTCTTCTGGCACAGCCCTTAGGTTTCAGTCCTAGAGGAAACTCTGGCTGCTTACATTTCCCGTAGTTTGTGTGCTTTCCTAGATTAAAGGAGGGAAGAGATTATTTTTATTTTTATTTTTAAATTTCAAGGGTATGCAAATAGCAAAATATTTGCTGGTATGTGATTTTTAAACACTTGAACAGTTCCTCCCTTTCCAAATCCCCATGGATCCTAGAACCATTATGAAGTGAGAAACAATTCTTTGAAGGTCAAGTATTTTAATCAACATTTAGATATTCCTTTCTAAAATGCATTTTATGTGCAGTTATAAATTTTCTAATTTTACACTCCTCCTTCATTCAACTTTTTAAAAAGTCATTCTGATTGGTTTGCTCAGTTTTTCATTATCATATTATATCACTGTCAGTGAAATTGAGCATGAAAGTGTGAATTAAATGGTTGATCATAAAACAAACCATTCTTGGCATGTGGAACAATGACAAAATAACAGTGTTGAGCTTATTTTAATTAATATTGCCCCTGTGCTGGTTACCTGAACTGTTCTTAATGCTAGTGAGAAAATTGGAAGTACTATGAAAGTCTGAGTAAAGAGCTAAAGATTTCAAATTTAATTCATTTCAACATTCTAACTACCTGTGTACAAGATGCTGAAGTTTTAGCATTTAACATGGCTTTTCTGGTGGCAGCATGGGGTAGTTTTTGTGGCCATTGTATAAAGATTTCTAATAGAAGTGTTAAGATAAGGAAACTCATGATTTGGTGCAAAAAAAAAAAAATAACCAGCATTGCTAGATCCTTTTACTTCTTCCTTCCCATGAGCCCAAGTGACAGAATTAAAAGTAGAGGGAGGTAGACAGATCAAGAAGGAAGCAGTTGCCCATGCATTTTTAGTGGGTGTCGTTTCTGTTCTGCCCTGATCTCTACCCCAGCTACCTTCACTGTTGATTGATAACTCACGACTGCAAAAGAGCGCAAAAGAGTGGACCTCTAGTCTCAGGACTAACTCTATGGAGAACACACACACACACACACACACACATAGCCTCACAAGGACATAAGACCATTTTTGGAGGTAATGAATACGCTTGGTTTTGGTGGTGATATCACAGGTGTATGCATATGTCCAAACTCATCAAGATGTACACATTCAAGGCGTGCATTTTTTTGTATGTCAATTATACCTCAATAAAGCTACTTTTCAAAAAAATCTCGAATTAGAAAAACAATAAATCTATGGCAGAATCTGTGTTTCATAGTTTACAAAAAGGCTCTATTTCTGTTTGCCCTGTTTTCTTTCCCCTTCCCTGTTTCCCTCACAGTTTTTTTTCTGAGATAACTAACTATATCACTTGGAATTAATTTCAGTTTTAGGCTTTGCTTCTAGAAACTTTCATCTTAACCTTAGGATACATGGTAATTTTAAGAAAGGTTGAGTCATCCATGTTACATTATACTACTTTAAATTTTTCTTCTTAGAAAAAAATTATTATTAATATTATAGAAAATATATGTGTGCATATGTATACAAATAACACCCCTTTTATTAGAAAATCATAAGCATGTAATTCTATAACATAACAAAATCAGATTTAAGCACACCATATGACATTTTAGATGTAGCGTTCAAATTAAAACTATAAATTATTACACCAATATTATTATCCTACCAACCACACTCAAGCAAGTCTTACATCTGTTGGACCCTGTACATGTAACAACAGATGTTCAAGTGAAAAATATTAATACAATATTCAAAATTGTAGAAGGATCTCAATTGCTATTCAGCATATGACTAAACATATAAAGTTATTTTCATAAGTAAATATAGTTATATCCAGTCTGATATATGGTCATTGTCTTCCATTTCTTAAATATCTTTATCATTATAGTCCCAGTCAAAATTTTTAAAAGCATGAATATAAAATAAGTATTTACCTACGTAATTAAATAACATAAAAATGCAGATGCCATTTTCTTTTACGGATTTCTTGTGACGTGACGTACCCTGACATCAAAGGGTGATGATATATGTTGATATGTGTGCTGGTATATACAAGACTTTACACCTTAGAACGCAGAGAAGAAAAAGCAGAAATGTGGAGGGAATTGCTTCGGAGATGTGGATTGATTCTTAATTGAATACAAAAAATTTTTGAGTAATTAATTTCTGTTCACTAGAGAAATCCCTACTGTTAAGTATCTTCTTATTCAAATGTTCACTTTGTTTTCTTGATACCAATGAATAACACACAGAGAGAGCCTCCACTATAGACTAATTGTACACATATTACATAATCATCATTCTACCTCTATGCCTTAGCTCCACCTCGGATGTGTTCCTAAGTCACTGCCCAGCACAAGGACTAACAATCCTAATATTCAGGCCCATGTAGAATTACCTTTGCACTGCAGGAGACTACTTACCTGCATGCTGGCAATACTACTTTCCCAAATGTGGCTTTTGATGCTAGAAAATGCGTGTGTGGCAATCTGCCTGATATTGTAACATATTTTAATGACATATATGGACTGTTTCTATACCAATTACAATCCAATTTATTAGCCTTCCAAATTTTCACATGGACTTTATGAAGCCTCACATTTACACTAATACCACTGACACACTCAAATTGTCTCCAATGAAAATATAGAGGAGATAATTAGTGCATATTCTACGAAGTGAGAAAAATTTTGAGAGTAAGAAAAGCACATGTTTATGATTAAAATACTTATCTAATTTAACAAAAACATTTTAAATATTAAAAATTGAATTATAAAACACAATTCCTCAGCATTTTGTTGTAATACCATAAGACTAGGATAGAAGACCTGAGGTCTTATCTTTTTGTTGTGATAATTCTGATATTTCAATCCTCAATCATGCTGTGATTATAGAATATGTGATTAATTTTAGTAATAAATTTTGGTAGCCTCTACTATTCCTGGAACGATTGCTGAAAATAGATCAATACCCTTCTCATCCCTAGACACACACACACACATGTACACACAACACTGATGTCTAGAATCTCCACCAAGATGCATTACATGGGTTCCCTTGAGGACCCATGAGCAGCAGTAACCAAAGAACACTGACCCCATTCTCTGTGTCCAACTCAGGCTTTTCCCACCCCAAATTCCACTTAGTTGAGTCTTTGTGTTATCACTGATGGTCACAAGAATTCCTTTCTTAGGAAGCTCCAGAGAATCAATAGATTCTGTCCAGATACAGAGAGAATGGCCTCCGGCCACAACATATATCTTCTGATTGCAGATTTTGCAGTCATAATGACTCACTTGAATTTGAAATCTCTCTCAAAAAACTGTTGTGCCTCTGTAAGTCCTGTGGGCAAATAAATTGATCCTTACTCTAAAGGTCTGCAGCAGGAATAAACACCAGAACTCCATTCATTGGAAAATCCCAGAAATGACTGAGAGAAGGAAGGATGATATTTTTATTGAAAACCTGGCTTATCAAAATTAAATGGATACAAAAATAAGTCATAGGTGGAATATTTTAGTTACTGTATTTATTTAAATTGTGCCCTGTGGCCAGTCACAGTAGTATTTACTTTCATTTTTCTCCAGCTAAACCTGGCATTCATTTCATGACTGCCTCTCAGACTTGTCCCAAGCAAAATAATAAAACTGGTAAGGGTTGGCTTCAGTCTTCTCCCTCAGCCCTGTATTTGCTACCTTTCAGTCACCAATCCTACATCTAGTTCCTGTAGCACCTCTTGGCAACAAATGTATTTAATCAAAATAAGCAATGTCCTTGGTGAATTACCCAAAACATAAATTGTTGAACAGATTTTCATATTAAATCTGTAGAACTTAATTTATTAATTTTTTCACAATAATGTTTTTAACAATGAAAGGAGAACATGAATAGTTTTCTAAGAAGGCTTCACTATACTTCAATTCCTCAACTACTTCATAGTACTTTTACCCTTGAGATCCATTGCCAGGAGATTAAGTTGACTTGTAGCTTCTGAAATAAGGAAGAGAGGTGTCAGAGGCCACCCTTGGGGGAGAAGGATGTTGTCAAAAAGCTATCTCAGTTGATACACTATAGTATGAGCAGGCAGAATTATATTAAAACTCCAGAGCACAAACTTTACTCTCATTCTGCAACCAGCTGAGAATGTTTTTGGTATAAAGACATGTTCAAAACAAGATTCACAGAAGATAATAAATCTAATGAACCAGAGCTCCAAGTCTTTTTCATTAACATTATCTACAGTCTTTCTCTGATGAGCCTTGTAAAACATTGCCAGCCTATTTCACACCTGTGTGTGAGTGTGTGTGTTGTGTGTAATTATTTTGATCGAAGTCTTGCAGTGGCATTACAGTTGAATCTGCTCTGAACAACGGGGATAATAAAATACACACAATGACTCCTGTATTTGCAGTTTCTCCTCCCACTATTATTTCCAAATATTAGAGCCAACTACAATAGGTGGGTCTTCACATTACATTTATAAGAATGAGTCAGAAGACAGAGAATAGTATTAATATATGTAAAAACTGTAAAATTCTGGAAGAATATTAAATTGTGCAAGCTTGCTCTTCTATAATTGTTTGGCCACTTTCTCATAAGAAGAATGCTCCAAATTTTTAGTTTGATTCCAAATAAAACTAACATCTATAACCTGAATGCATATTAAAATTATCTACCAATATTTCCAAAATTATTGGTACATGAGTCCTACCTCCAGAGTCATTGGTCTGGGGTAAAGAGTAGCCAACAGTATTATTTAACATTTCTGTTGGTGATTCTGTTATAAAGTAAAAGTTGAAAACTACTGAAATAGAGCAAGAGCAAAAAAAAAAAGTGGGTAAGCTATGAGCCCTACTCCAAATTTAGTCTCAAATAGATCCAAACTTAGGTAACACATGAGAAGAAAAATTACCAATTAATTACATCAGAATTAACAATGCATTTAGGTTCAACACTACCTACATAATACTGGATATGGTCCAGGTATTAAATCTTTATTGCTGTGTGTTTCTAAAGATAGCGACTCTGTTCTTGAGGAACATATAATGAATGCCACGGTTACCAATAATCTGGCATTCTTGTAGATAGAGAGTACTTTATTTTGTAAATTAGTCTTTAATTAAAATTACCAATTCTCTGGTAATAAATCTAATGAAAGTGTGAATGATATTTACACAGAAATATGTGAAACATTACCCACATGTAAGTTTCATCTTTAGTAGGGCAGATAAAGATGTCAGCAGACTGATTCACCTACAGATATAAAATCAACACAAAATTAAAAACATTGTATAAAATATCTAAAGAATAAGCAATCACAGGCATATTTGGAGGGGATGGAGTCTTGCAAGAAGAGTCCAGTAGGGTTACATTTCTTGTCCTTGTAGCATTGGTCTGAGGAAAGGTTAGAGTTGAGTATGGTGGGAAACAGCTTAAACTCCAACAGAAACATGCTGTCTGTCTAGCCTAGGAAAGATAGAGTCTAGGGACGGCACAGCTGTTAAAAAGTGAGGAAACTCCCTGAGGAAAAAAAGAGACAGATTCTGTGAAAACCTCTCAACCTAAGTCTTGCTTATCCCTGACATATGTCTGCATGGAATACGGTGCAAACAGCACAACCAGGCATCAACAAGAAGCAAACCTACATCACAGTGGTCAGTAACCTAAAGTTTGCAGTTTCAGGCTAACTGAGTTAATTTTCTGCTAAAGTGAACAAAAAACATTGTTTAGAGAAATATACCTGAATATGGAGACTACACAATGTACTATTCATAGGGTCTAGAATACAATCCAATATATTAAATCTAAACAAAACAGGAACATATCATGCATTTACACAAAGTGAAAATTGAGCCACCCTACGATGATCCAGATATTGGAATTATCAGACCTAAATTATAAAACAATGAGCTAAAGAAAAATATAAATTACCAAAAAACCCTCAGAAGAATATATACGATAGAATAAAATGATAAATTTTAGAATATTATAGAATAAAAGCAAATAAATAAAAATATCAGAATGACTTTATAGCAAAAGATACATAATAGAGAAAATGCCAGTTAATATGGTCATGTTTCTGCATAGTTAAAGATGCCTGAGAAACTTGTATTGGACTTGTACCAATGGGCAATATTAGGGACTTCAGAGACGATTCAAACACTGAAAGACTGCCCAGGAGCCACAAATTTACATTTTAAAGGGAAATGAGACAAGGAGCCATGGAGCTATTATTCCAAGGGTTGTGAACTGGGCTGGTTTATTTTATTTCCTAATCACTGGATATTTTATATCCCAAATGGTAGGAAACCATGCTTTCTCCTCTTTTATTCCTGAGGAGAAATAGGGGGGAATTAAATTTCTTTCTCTTAGAGGGCCAGATGGGGACCTCATATATCTAAATCCCTATATTCACATTACTATGGTACGGCATCCATACGTAGATGCTGTCCATTTGTGGGTTTTTTTAATTTTATTTAGTTATTTTTCAAGTACAGTTTTCTGTCTATTTCTCCATCCCAGCCCACCCCGCCCCATTCCTCCAAATCCCTCCCCCTTTTCCCCCCTTAAATTCCCTTCCCTCTCCCCTCTGGTCACTGTCCCCTTGTTCTCTACTTCAGTGTCTTTGTTTTTATTCTGCTTGATTGTTTGTTTTGTCTTTTAGCTTCCTGTTAAAGGTGAGATCATATGGTATTTGTCTTTCAACACCTGGCCTATTTCACTCAGCATAATGCTTTCCAGTTCCATCCATGTTGTTGCAAAGGGTAGTAGCTCCTTCTTTCTCTCTGCTGCATAGAATTCCATTGTCCATTTGTTTTTTATCACACATCTTCAGAGAGGGGGGACTGGACAAGGGGAAGCAATGTGGTTATTGCTGTGTTACAAGCAACTGACAGAACTAAACAGAACTAGAGAGAACTGATAGAATTAATTAACCTGTGCCTACCACAGGGAACTGTCTACTTTCTAAACAGGAAAAATAAGTATAGATATTAAAAGCTTATTGTGAACTCGAAGATAGATTATCCAAGCCAAAGAACAAAGATAAAATATATTAAAAATAAAAGAGAGATAGGACATCAGAAAAATGTCATAAAATTTTAAGAAATCCCAGAAGGGGTAGGATGGGGGAGAGATAAAAACAGACAGAGACAGAAACAGAAAAAAAGAGTGAAACAAATTGAAAAGTGAATGACCAATCTTTTTTTTTCAAATTTCACACACAAAAAAATGCAATTTTATAGGTTCATGCAGCTCAACAAACCCCAGAAGGGAAAATATAAAGAAAGTCATGCTGCAGCACTTGAAAGTCAAGCAACTTAAAAGCATACATAGAATATTTTGAACGTAGTCAAAGAGAAAGAGCACGTCAGAAATAGGAGACTATTACACAAGAACCATTTGAGGCCAGAAGACAATGAAACAGCTTTCAAGTTATAAAAAAAGAATAATCGTCAGACCAGTCCTGCCAAATCAAAGCCTTGTCTCCTTCAAGGGACTCTAGGGCCGAATTACCAAAAGTAAGATACATTTTCCTGTGAGAAAGAATGCTGGGAATATGGCTTCTAACCAAACAGAGGAAATGAAATTAGATTCCGTTGCATGAAGTGCCCACTTCACGTACAGAGAATCACACAGTGGTGTTTCATTAGACATTAGTGCAGCTTTTATAAGTTTATCTCCTTCTAAGTGAGATACTTGCATATTAAGAAAAAAATCCAAGTGATTCTGCTGTTCATCCCTAGCTATTTAAGGTTCAGTAAATAATATTAAGAGAATTATGAGAAACTGCTTTAAAAATATTATAAAACTGGTAATTATTTGTTAAAAAACAAACTTGCAAGAGCACCCCCCTGTTAATAAACAGGGATCTAAGCTATGCACAAAGCCTTACTGATACAGTTTGCTTTCACATGTATTAAATGTGAATATTTCAGAGTGACATCTGAATGTTAAAATAATATTAAAATAATATTAAAATAATAAAAGTTATAAGATATATGCATTTCTGATTTGGTAATGTTGAAACACCCATGTACGCAGCCCTTGAGTGTTTGTTAATGTCTGACTAGGACGAGGGAGAGGGGACACAGAGAGAATGACAACATATTTACTGTCAATTAAATAATGACACATGTTTTTCAAAGCAACACTTGAAACTCTAGAATGATAGAAAGAGGAAATACAAAATTTTGAGCAAAGTAAATTCAGTAAAGAATTCTTATGCTTCTAAGATTCAGTGAATGAATTTCTAGGAAACTTTGAGGCTAAAGACAAAAGGAAGTATCATTTAACATCTTCTGATGGAAATGAGAAGCATAAATAAATTACCAAGAGAACTCACAAGACCTACATATATCGACTTACTGTATGATTGTTGAATTATGTAGTATTTACCATTTAACTGAACTTCATAATATAAAAATATGAAAAGTGAACTTGTCTGATCGCTTTGTGAGATATACCAGTGGCGGAAAATCAAAACAAGATGTGAAATGAATTACCCAAAAGAGAAGAACTTTTTAAAACATGAGCAGATGGTGAAATTATATATAAACAGTGAGTCTGTTATGTCTGTTACAACAGCCCTATTATTGTTTTTCCTCCAGCTATAGCCCTCACTACTGATATCTGAAGAGAGGGTTCAGGATTGTATGCATAGGCCAGCATTCCCTCTACACAGCTGTGTCGTCAAAAGAGAATTAGTGACTTCTACAAAGCTTCCCTTCCAAATAATACATCAGATTCATCAAACATTTTCTGCCCACATAGATATCTGTTCTTGAAGGACATGATCTAAAGGTTTGTGTCCCTCACAACAATGGCCCTATTGCACATATGGTAAAGTCTCAGATATGCTAAATACATTTTATTTTGCATTTGAGCTTGTATTATTGCTATTACCTAACTAGAATGTTCTCTAAAGTAGGAATCTGAGGAATGTTCTGGCTTCAGTGGAAACATATCAGCTCTGGTAACAGATGATAGAAAGACTGCTTACATTAGAAAGGTTTCACATTTTCCAATGCCAATAAATATTTTTATATGCATAAGAAATGATCAACTTAAAATATTATATTGTGCCTTAAAGATATTATAGTTTACAGTATATAGTCAATGAAGCATTTCTTATTCTCTTGATTTTCAGGAGAAATTGAAATAAGAGGTTTCTGCCATTTGCCACCAAGTGGATGTCAATGAATGCAATTGCAGAGCTTTAAAGTACAGCAGAAAACTCAGCAAATATAACAGCACTTATTGACAGTTAATTTGACAGGTTGTCTTCCAATTTTTGGTGGATGTTGACTCTGTCTGATACTTTATCATCTATGCCTGTAGTATTTACCATCTATTATGACGTTTTAGCTTCATCATAATAATTTTCTTTTCTTTTGGGAATTCACACTTCTAGCACTATGACCATGGCCCATGTGTATGTAACCCATTCTCTGGAAAAGGTGATGGTTAGATTCAGGAAACAGAATCTTGAATGGTTCAGGACATGTGATCTACGGATAGGCTTTGAAGAGAGAAACTCCCTTATTGTTGAAAAAGGATTCTGGGTAGAGAGAAAGCACGTAAGCACAAAACACTCTGAAATTACTGGCAGATGTCTCTCAAGGTAATCCAGCCAGGCTTCTGGTAAAACAAATACCAGGGAACTCATAAAAGTTAGGAAACAATAGGAAAGAGAGAGGTGGTGGGAAAGTGGGTGGGGATGAAGGAATGAGAGAGAGACAAAAATGTTGTCATTTTTAACCTTGCGTCAACTCTGCATCAAATCTAACTTAAATGATTCCTACAACTTGACTTTTCAGTTACAAGAGCCAACATTATTGTCTGAGTTGGTTTGAGAAATTTTTCTATTATTTTTATCCAAAAGATCCTTCACTGACATAGTGTAACTTTGTGAATGGCGTCTTTTGTTTTGTCTTTGTTAAACTTGGTTTTTGTAGTTGCAGCAAGCGGTAGTCCGCAGGCAGCACAAGTTCCAAAACCACTAGCACATACTCTACACTCACCTGAGCCCACACCAAGTAAGATTTTAATTCTCTCATGCCCAGAATTATGGTCTGAAAGTCTGGCCATCAGGTAGGCTCATTAATTTTTACGGCTTTTTCCTTTTACCCTAATCTCACATAACCACTGGCTTAAGCGATTGCTTTTGGTCAGAGAAAACTTATTTGCAACCCATGATCCCATCAGAAGAGAAAGTTCATGCTCTGATTAGTTAAGTTTTTAGGGAAGTGGCAGACGTTTTTATCAAATGATGGGAAAGCCTGAATAGAATATCCTTGCCTTCACTACCCTGAGCAGACAGGATAACATGTGTTGGGAACCTTACACCTGGCTTCTAGCTAAAAACATTGCATTGATTACAGGAACCTGTGCGCTCCCCAAGCCAATCAGCTACAGGCACATGAGGTGTCCACGAGTACCAGTTGCACCCAAGTAATCAATAAGCGGGCCCTTCTTTGTCTCAAGCTAGCCAATAGCAAGCAACCTAATCTCCTTCCTCTCCCCCCCCCTGTATATATACCCAGTTCGGAAAAATAAAGTTTGCAGCTTGATCAGAATCTTTTGTCTTGCTGCCATTCTTCGAGCCTCTTGTCCCCCCAACTCATTTGTTCTAGGTAGGTGGTCGAGCCCCAGTTGATTGCTCCGCGGGCCAGAGCAAACATGCACTTTATTAGTTCAGTTAATGCGCTGTTTATACAGTGATGTAATGCCCTTGTGTGTTTCCTATAAACTCTCAGCACCAGAGAGGGATTTTAATTAGACAAACTATAACCTGTTTTCATTTGTTAATTTTTCCCTTAGCTTTTCCTTTTTAAAAACATGTGGATAATTAATACCTGAGAATAAATAATATTGTTTCTTAAAGTGTTCCTCTAAAAGAAAAAAAAATATCCCTCCTGCCCTTAGGAAAATGGAAAAGATACAAATGTATCTGACAAATACCAACAAATATGTTGATCTTTTTGGATTCCAGCCTTAGCCACTGGAGTTAGGGAGGCTATCACTGGCGGGTAGAAAAACCAAGGTTTGGGAATAAATGCACCAGCACCGTGGTTGCAGTTGGTGACTTTTGATTTAGCCTAGTAAGAGGGAATGCTTTGGGATAAAAAGTTTCTGATTTTTACCCTAATGCACTACTTACTAGCAATGTAAAACAGCTAAGCCTTAATTTTCTCATCTGTAAAGTAGAGATGACATAATCAGGTTCCTAGGCTGGCTATAATAATGAAATGAGATGATGTTGTGAATATGGTGTCTGCCACAGAGTTACACTGCTTAAATGGTGGCTGCCATACCATTAATACTCTCAGTCCAATATCTATTCTCATATTAGCTACTTCTATTTTAGGGCAATTTGTTTTGCTTTTCATAATATGTATTCTACATTTAAATAGAATCAGAGAATCAAAGTGTTTGAGGCTTTGGCCAGGGCATGCTTAAATTCTTATCTCTTCAAAATAGAAAAATCTAGAAAAGTTTTAAGATTTTTAATGAGAATATTGATCAAAAACAAAAAAGAGACCAAAATGCCCAATATTGTCTTCTTTGATGTCCTTTATTTGGGCTTTGACACTGGTAAGCAGGACCATGAACAGCATCAGTCACAGATGTCTCCATGTTATAAGTCTCAGTGGAAGGGACAAAGAACTGGACTAGAAAATGGACAACTCAGGAAAAATGGCAAATATATACACAGACACATGCACACAAAATATAGTTAAGCAAGAATGTTAACCTCTTATTCTTCCTTCTAGTACTTCTATTTTTTTCTTCATGTACAAAGCTACTTCCATTTAGTACTATGTATGCTTTATTCAAATAAAGAACATGCACCCCAGTGTTCGCAGCAGCACAACTTACAACAGCCAAGTGCTGGAAGCAAAGTAAATGCCCATCAGTAAATAAGTGGATTAAAAAACTGTGGTACATTTACACAATGGAATACTTTGGAACAGAAAGAAAGAAGGAGCTCTTACCTTTAGCAACAGCATGGATGGATCTCAAAAGCATTATGCTTAGTGAAACAAGCCAGGCAGTGAAATGCAAATACCATATAATCTCACCTATAAGTGGCACCTAATCAACAAAACAAACAAGCAAGCAAAATATCACCAGAGTCACTGAAATAAAGAACAAACTGACAATAACCAGAGGGGAGGGGTGAGGGGATAATGGGGGAAAGGTCATCAAGGAGCATGTATAAAGGACCCATGAAAAAGCCAAAGGGGGTAAGATTGAGAGTGGGAAGTGGGGATGGATGGGGTGGGGGAAGTGATGGGGGAAAAATGGAGACAGCTGTACTTGAACAACAATAAAAAATTAAAATAAAAACCAAATAAAGAATATTGATAATTTGGAGATAAATGTTACTCAAGATTATAAAGAATGGTAGTGATCTAATAAATTAAGCTGTGCCTCATCTCTTTACTAATATCAAAATAATAATAAAATAAAGTAATAATAATAAGTAAAAGACTAGATGTAATTTTTAAAAAGAGATGATGATTTTGATATGTTTTTGACTTTGTAGATTGGGGTAAAACTATAATAATGACATTTTGTTTAAAATAAGAATCTCAAATTATTTTAAGGGTTAATTATTAATTTTGTGCATGAATGCTTTACCAGAAAGATATACCAGACTGGGGGGTAAAAATACTCCTGGAGATAAATTGAAGATAAGAAACAGTCTGATAGAACTCTTTTGCAGATAAAATAATAAAAAACCTCATATATTAAAAATTCAGAACGTATGTAATAATCCACATTTAAGTAGGAAATAAAGACATAAAATGCTGTTTATTTCTATTCCTTGGGAAATATGGAAGAGAAGTTGCAGTGATTCTGCAGAAAAATATTTTAAACCTTCAAGATGATAAAATAATTTCAAAATACATAAAAATAAAAACAAGTTCAAACTTAACCAATTCAAATTAATCAATAATCTTAATGAGTAAATATTATTCAAACACATACTTTAGTTTTTTTCTAGAACTGAAATAATTTGTTAAGAATAACTGCAGAAAGGAAAATGATTAGAAATTTGATTTATGTATCTTGATGTTCAACAGCCTTTATCCTTGGGTATAATAATGTCTTTTTAAAATTGGAAAGAAAAAAAAAAAGCTTGGAAACAGATAAAAGAGAAGGAATGATGATGGATTGCATCTCTGTGTACTTCTCAGTAGCAAAACACAAACAATCTCACTATTTTTTACATCGAGTTATCCTGTTCTTATCATTTTTCTTTGCCACGCTGTTCACACATTTTAATATACATTTCTAGAGAGGAAAGGCAACACCATTTTCTCTCATAGTAATTGCTCCTGTCCTGCTACTCCACCCCTTATCCCATGACACACAAGAAACTATATCAATAGTGGCAGTTGTCACCAACCTTAAAAAGGCATAAAAACTTACATTTAAATGGCCTTTGACATTTTCTAGTCAAGCAGCCTGCCTTAATCGGTGTGGTCCATACCGTATGGTATTCTGGGAGCATTCCACACAGAGATTGGAAACAGCTAGAGCCAGATAGCAGCCAAGCTGTAGAAAACTAATTCTGCAGCCCAAAGTTTTGGTGACAACAGTTAGATTTTTAAAGTTCAAATCATGAAGCAAGGACCCTTAGTAATTGAGCATGCTCCTGCTTCATAGTTACCCATGTCCTGACCGAAGACCTCACAAATACTTTCCAAACGTAAAATGTATTTCCAAGTACATGTTCTCTCTTCGTGATGTTCAGTCCACTCTTTTACCTTGAACTTAGTAAGTATATCATCTTGCATGTAAATTCATTAGAATGGAGTTATTATAAAGATGTTACATATACACTGAATTTACAAAAGAAAAAAATCTTTAATATTAGTGTTCCATTGCTGATGACTTAAGTCATTATACTGCTCTCTTTTATTAGAAAGCTATTTAAATAGTTTGATGGACTGCATTATACTTTCAGTCATTCACTCCCTGCTTCATAATGGAATTACACAGTCTCACTTCCTGCCATGATAAGGTAGTAATTTCACACTTCATAATGTTGGGCTCATCACATGACTTGTTTTGGCCAATGGGATATTACCAGATATACAGAAGCATCGGGTGGAATTACGTGTGCATGATTAAGCTTGATTTCTCATCCCTCTGCTACTGGCATGAGAAAAATCATGCCTCAGAAAGTCTGTGCTCCTAGAAGAATGTGTCCTGCCAGGCTAAGCCCACCCCAAATTAGCATACACCCAATTACCTAAAAACATGTGAAAAAAAAATATTGAATACCAGTGAGGAATTTTGGTTCTTTGTTATACATTGTTATTTAGCAAAAGTTAATTAAAAGCACTGGTGAATTAGGTACTGGCAGGAATATTTGAAGTCCCAAAGAAGCTGACTCTGGACTAAACCTCCTTAAAAATATCTCTCCAGAACCAAACTAGCTGGTCCACATGGAAACTGCCTCTTCTAATACAATTACTCAGTTGCTACAGCATCCACTGATTCAAATATCACTTGAATTGTCCCAGATAACATGTTGCAAGCAGTCAGTTAATGGAATACCTACTTGTGTTTGTGGAAAAAAACAGTAATATACTATCGAATTTTAACTGATTTGACTTAAAAACTAAAAATGACTAAGCTAGCAAATACACAGATATTTGGGGCAGGCAGGATCCACCAGGGACTAGTGAAAGGTGCCACTAATCCTTATAAAAAATTGAGGCCTGTCCAGAAAGTGTCCAGCCATAAAATACGAAAAATAGAAAGATTTACTGAAGGTACAAGAAACATTGTACATAAGACAGTGATGACTCAGTTCCCTTCAAAGTAGATTCCTTGGGACCTCACACAGTTCTTACATTTGCCATCAGGTGCTCTCTTGTATTTTCCTCAATCTCTTTGATGGTCTGAAATCTCTTCTCTTTCAAAGGCGATGTTAGTTTTAGAAAAAAACAGAAGTCACAGGGCCCCAAATCTTGGCTGTAGGAGGGCTCAGTCACCTGGATGATTTGATGTTTTGCCAAAACTCTGCATGAGACTTGATGCAACAACCAGTACATTATCAATATGAAGCTGCCGATCACCAGTTGCCCATAGCTGTGGCCTTCTGAATCAGCCAAATAGTTTCCGCGGAGGAATGTTCAAGCTTAATGCAAAATTTGATGCAGATTCATTGTTCTACTCACTCAGTGATTTTGAATGTGATGGACACACAGTATTCATGCTCACTAAATTGTGTCTACCGCCTCCACTGACTAGTACGGTGAAGTCATCATTGTTCATACATGCATTCCAGTCCGTTCTCCTTGGCTGCCAGGCCACATTGATGTCATACAAACTGTTCTTATTATATTAAGGACAGCTGGTCTTTTTCAGGGTAGACCTTGGATAGAAATATGTACCCTTTTGTGGGGGCGACTTTCCTCAAAAGTCCCTCTGTGTGCCACGGATGAGAGTAAACATGACTGAGACATGATGTGATCTGCTTGGGGAGGACAAGTGGCCAGTTTCTCAAAGGAAAAAGGCCTTGAGCAGTGGCCAGTTTTTCAGAAGAAAAAGGCCTTGAGCCCCTTCCTCCAAAGGCTTTTATTGAGTTGTAATCCACAGGAATGCAGGGCAGCAAGGATCAAACAGTAGATAACATTTCATAGAAATCCGAGGGCTTATTTATTCTCAGTCAGGGTCAGATAGCTAACAAGCCATAAAACTTTGAGGAGCCAACTTCTTGCTTAGACCCTTATCATTTAAATGAGAGCATTCTAAACATCTTTTATGCCTGATTTACCCTGATACCACTCTAGCAAGGCAAGGAGCTGCACCTCTCCCCATCAGGTATTCAGGCTTAAGAGGATAAGAGCCAGGAAGCACTTGTCCCAGGCAACATGGGGGCTCCAGCTTTGTCAAAGCTGGCAGGGGGGTGAGAGTCCATTGTTCTTTGTTGCAGCCCCCCCCCCCAGTCCTTCCATGAAGGCCTCCCAAGTGATCGAGTCTGGCTTAGGTTGCCCCCCACTGTGAGGGGTCTTACCTGTCATTGATTTCCAACCAAGCTTTGGGGTCAGGGAGAGGAAACTGAGGCAGTTTTTCTACCAGAGGCAGGCTTTGTCTCCTGCGGCTGGCATTCCAAAGGTCATCTGCTGGTCCTTAGCCTCAGGGGCTTGAGTTACAATTCCTGAAAACAAGCAGAGTGGTCTACAACATCCTTTGATGTAAAAAGAATATCCAATACCACAGGTGTTTTAATTAGTTTTTTTTATCATCGTTATTTCTATTTCTCCCTTTAAATAGTAGCAACAAAACAGCAAAACTTAAAAAAAAAAAAAAAGGAAAACTAGCTGTAATGAAAGAATGTAACACTTATGTTCATGGAACGGTGGGAAATTACATCTCATTCAAAGTTCAACATATCAAATTCTTCCACTGGCTTAACCCATTTAACATAATGTAGTAATAGTAGCATCCAAACTCCCACAGCCACATATCCTGACATCTGAAATGGTAAATAGTTATCAATACTATTGACTTGATCTAATACAATGTCATGAGGATTTACAGAATCACAATACTCCTACATATCTCACTGTTATGGTAATGTTGGAATATCATTATTATAAAATATAATACATATTTAGGTCAATTTTAGTTTAAGATATCTTCACGATGTCCAGAAAAATATACCAGGATAACCCATAACCTTAGTCTCATTATGAGAAAAACATCTGATTGGTTACAAGTACATCTAATTTTCTAGCAACATCTGTAATCCTCCAAACTTTCAAGATCATTAAAAATAAAACTCTGAGAAACCGTCATAGTCCACAGCATCCTGGGGAGACATAAAAACTTAATGTAATGTAGTTTCTTAAATGGGACTGTGAAGTAGAAAAAGCTTTTTCTAGAGCAAAAACTAAAAAAAATCTGAATAAAGTATAGAATTCAGTTAGTAATGATATATTAACTTGATTCATTAATTATGACAAATGTATCATACTGTTGTGAGAAGAAACTCACACCAAGAGGAGATAGCAGAAAACTCGAGAAGTTTATTTCATGCACGGGCCCAGAGGAGTCAGCCTCCAAATTCTGAGCCCTGAACAAAGGATTCTTGGGATTTATATAGTCTACAGGGTCTTCCTGTCTACATGGCAAAGAGGGACACAGAAGCGGAAGCGGAAGTTAGTTGTAGCTATAAGGCTCCCTATACCTACGTGGCAGAAGCAGAGTACAAAGGCTAAATGTGGAAATTAGTTCTGACTGCAGGGGGCTAATCTTAGCCCTTGTGAACATTCTGCTGTTTGCTTTCCCAAACGGTCCTGTCCTATCGTCCTGTCCTATCGCTCTTCCCAGGGCACTTGGGGTTTGAGTAAACAAAGGTTCTTCGAAGCTTCCCGCATCAATACTACTGTAAGATGTTAATAGAGAAACCTTGGTGTGGTAAATATGAGAACTCTGATTTATCTTCATTAAAACTATTCTAAAGTAAAAATGTTTATTTAAAAAATAAAATAACAAAAACAATTCTTTCAAGAATTCAAGCAGTAAAATATAAATGCTTTTCAGGAGAAAGTAACTTTCCAGTATAAAAATGTTACTTGCATTGTGCGCTTCCATTTAAAATAAAAATGGGGAGGGAGGACTTGAGAATCACATGATCCAAATACCAGTTTCAGAGTCTCAAGTTAAGCTTTTCCAAGTCTGGGAAAAATTAAACTGATTTTTCCTCTGGGAGGAAAGAATCATGTATTTAAGCATATTTTCTAGCAACAACATAGTTCTAAAGAACCAGTGCCATCTTTAGTCTTATGGACTAGACTAGGGGAAATATCAAGACACTATCAACTTTTTAAGTGAAGACTAACAGGTAAAAAACTAGAAGGGCTATGATAGCAAATGTAAAAATCTAGACATATTTGCAAGTCCAGACAAAGTATTATTTTTAATTAAGGGATTTCTATATCTTTAGTCTTGTTCCTGATATATGACATTGCTTATAGATAAAAAATGAAACAAAATAAATTATTTACATTTAGCTTTTATCTGTCCCGACTGGTGTGGTTCAGTGTTTTAGGCATCGTCCTGTGAAAGAAGAGGTTGCAAGTTTGATTCCTGTCAGGGCACAGGCCGGCATTGCAGGACACATCCTGGTGCAAGGGGGGGTGGGAGAGGCAACCAATCGCTGTTTCTCTCACACATCCATGTTTCTCTCCCTCGCTTTCTCCCTCCCACTCTCTGCAAATAAATAAAATAAAGTAAATTTACCTTTTATGTGTTTTGTTTATAATATAAAAATGAGTTTGTTGTAAGTGAAAAAGAAAAATATCATAAATGCTCACATTGAAGATTTTACTCTTGTTTATTTTGACATTCCTTTAAAAAACACATATTAGAATTAAAATCTTTTTTTAAATTTATTTTTAGACAGAGGGGAAGGGTGGAAGAAAGAGAGGGAAAGAAATATCAATGTGTGGTTTTATCTCACATGTCCTCTACTGGGGACCTGGTCCACAACCCAGGCATGTGCCCTGATTGAAAATTGAAACAGAGACCCTTTGGTCCATAGGTCAATGCTCAATCAACTGAACCACACCAGCCAGGGCAAAAAATCTTGCTTTTTAAAGTGGTATATGGACAGGCAAAGAGCTTGCTAGAAATGTGGAATCTCATACCTCATCCCAGAACTTCTGAACAAATTACTCATTTTAAGAAAATCCCAAGAGATTTGTATGTCCATCAAAATTCGTAATGCACTGAATCAAACTACTTTTTAATTACATAATGGCAACTACCTAACACATACTCATATGACACATGTGCACAAACATTTTAATTCATTCATTTATTTTACAAAGCAGCAATTGATAAATTCTCATGTACTTACACTCAAAAAGACTGAATGATTCATGGGGTAGGAGATGGGTGGATGTCATTTTTGGTATTTATTATCGACATGACACTGGAATATTGATTATGTGTTCTGAGTCTCATTTACTTCAGCTGCAAGGTGGGGATAGTACTGTCAACCATGATTCCTTCACAGGAGTTTTTGTGAGGCTACCAATCAATGATTCATGTGTGTACTTTGCATAAAGCACTATGAATTATCATATGAATTTTGACATTGTGTTACTATAAGCATTATTCAATGAAGGAAAATATCTCAGTGGTAAATATTTCTAAGACTACAAGGCCAACAAGAAATGGCTAAGTTCATTTGTTGTATGGTATTGTAGATCGGATAGATTAATTTGATAATAGAATTTTCTTTAGTTGATTTCTTCTCACGTAGGAGAGTTTTCTTTTCATAATTCACATCTCGTGATTTAATTCTATCTATGGTAAATTTTTTCAATTAACATTAGAGCAAAATTAATCAGGAAAAACAAAAGTTTAAAAATAATGTTAGATCTTCAGTTAAATATTCTTTTAATTAAATTTCACTTTTTGTCTTTTTTTATTGTTCAATTATAATTGTCTCAATTTTCCCCTGATCTCCCCTGCCCTTCCCACACCCTGCTCCCTCAGTCAGTCCTCACCTTATTCTCCATTAATCATTGGTCCTTTTCAATCTTTCTTAATTATACCCTTACTGCTTTTTCCCATTATCTCTCTCCCAAATACCCTCCGGTCACTGTCAGTGTTCTTTATTTCCTTGTCTCTGGTTCTACTCTACTCATTTGTTTATTTTGCTCATTAGGTTCCACTTATAGATGAGATCATATGGTATTTATCTTTCACAACTTGGCTTACTTCACTTAGCATAATAGTCTTCATCTCCATCCATACTGTTGCAAAGGGTAGGAGTTCTTCTTTCTTTCTGCTGAGTTTTTCCATTTCTGCTGAGTTACATTCCATTGTGTAAATGCACCACAATTTTTTGATCCACTTTTGATGGGCATTTAGGCTGTTTCCAGTACTTGGCTATTGTAAAGTATGTTGCTATGAACATTGGGGTACATAGGTTATTTTGAATTGGTATTTCAGGACTCTTAGGGTTAAAATCCCAGCACTGGGATCACTGGATCAAAAGGCAGTTCCATCTTTAGTTTTTGGGGGGAAGTTCCATACTGTTTTCCACAGTGGCTCCACCAGTCTGCTTTCCCACCAACAGTGTACAAGAGTTCCTCTTTCCTCTCAGCACGTGTTTGTTGATTTGTTAATGATGGCCATTCAGACCAGCACGATGTGGTAACTCATTGAGTTTTAAATTTGCATCTCTTTGATGACTACTGATGGTGAACCTTTTTTCATATATCTCTGGGTCCTCTGTGTGCCATTTTTGGAGAAGAGTCTGTTCAGGTACTTTGTCTATATTTTTAACTGGATTGTTTGTCAATCTGGTATGGAGTCATATGAGTTCTTTATATATTTTGAAGATCAAACCCTTGTCCGAGGCATCATTGGCAGATATGTTTTCCCATAGGGTTTGCTCCCTTTCCATTTTGATGATGTTTTCTTTCATCATGCAGATATTTTTAATTTGATGTAGTCCCATTTGTTCATTCTTTCCTTTATATCCCTTATCTTAAGAGATACATGGGCAAAAATATTGCTTGCTGTGTGGGATATCTGACATTTTACTGCCTAAGCTTCCCTCTAGGTTTTTTATGGTATCACAGCTTATATTTAAACATTTTATCCATCTTGAGTTTATCATGATGTAAATTGGTGGTCTAGTTTCATTTTTTTTGTACTTACCTGTCCAGATCTCCCAGGACCATTTATTAAAGAGACATTTTTTTCTCCATTTTAGGTTCCTGCCTCCTTTGTCAAATATTAATTGACAATAGAGATATGGGTTTATTTCTAGGCTCTCCATTCTGTTTTATTGTTCCATGTGTCTATTCTTATGCCAGCACCAGGCTGTTTTGATTACAGTGGCCTTGTAATAATATTTGATATCAAGTATTGTGATCCCTCCTACTTCATTTTTTCTGAGGATTGCTGCAGCTATTCAAAGTCTTTATGGTTCCATATAAATTTTTGAAATATTAGTTTTATGTCTGTGAAATATGTCTTTGGAATTTTTGTGGGGATTACATTGAGTCTATAGATTGCTTTTCTGAAGTATGGACATTTTCATGATGTTATTTCTTCCGATCCATGAACATGGCATATGCTTCCATTTATTTCTGCCTTTCTCAATTTCTTTCTTCAGATGCTACACTTGATCTTAGCCAAAAGGATGAGAAGAGATCAATTTCTTTCTTCAGTGTTCTCTAGTTCTATGAGTACAGTTCTTTTATCTCTTTGGTTAGGTTTATTCCTGAGTACTTTGTTTTTCTTCTTGCTACAATAAATGGAAATTGTGTATCTAGTTTCTGTTCGTGGTATTTCATTGTTGGTGTACAAAAAATGTCTTCAATTGCTGAATATTGACTTTGTATCCCCCTATTTTGCCAAATTCATTTATTAGGTTAAGTAGTTTGTTGGTAGAATCTATAGGATTTTCTATGTGCACTATCATATCATTTGCAACCAATGACAGTTTTTCTTCCTTCTTAACAACTTGGATGTCTTTTATTTCTTTTTCTTTTCTGATCACTGTGGCTAAAAGTCACAACACTATGTTGAACAGAAGTGGTGAAAGTGGACACTCTTGTCTTGTTCCAGATCTTAGGGGAAAGCTTTAACAATATTTTTCCCATTGAGTATGATATTGCCTGTAGGTGTCTCATATAGGGCCTTTATTATACTGAATTATGCTCCCTCTACTCCCACTTTGCTATTTTTATCACAAATGGGTGCTATACTTTATCAAATGCTTTTTCCCCATCTATTGATATGATTATGTGATTTTGTCTTTCCTTTTGTTTAGGTGATACATTATGTGTATCAATTTGCAAATATTGTACTACCCTTGCATCCCTAGAACGAATCCCACTTGGTCATGGTGCATGATCTTTTTAATGTTTTGCTGGGTGTGGTTTGCCAATATTTTGTTGAGGATTTTAACAACTATGTTCATCAGGATATTGACATGTAATTTTCTTCCTTTGTAGTGTCTTTATCTCATTTTGGAATTAGGATAATTCTAGCCTCATAAAATAAATTTGGGAGCTTTCCCTCCCCTTTAATTTTATGAAACAGTTTGAGAAAGAGAGGTATTCTTCTTGAAATGTTTGGTGAAATTCACCAGTGAAGCCCTCGGTCCAGGGGTTCAATTTTTTGGAAGTTTTTTTGTTTCAGTTTCATTAGGTATAATCCGTCTACTCAGATTCTCAGATTCTTCCTGATTTAGTTTTGAAAGATTGTATGCTTCCAGGAATTTAGCTATTTCATCCAGGTTTTCCAGTTTATTAGCATACAGTTGTTCATGATATTTTCCTACAATCCTTCATAATTTTTGGTGTCAGTGTTATTTATCCTTTTTCATTTTCGATTTTATGTATTTGGGTCCTTACTCTTTTGTTCTTGATGAGTCTGGTTAAAGATTTCTCAAAGTTGTTTACCTTTTCAAAGAACCAGCTTCAGGTTTCATTGATCTTTTGCATCTTTTTAAAACTCAATTTACTTATTTCTTCTTCTGTTCTTTATTATTTCCTTCCTTCTACTCACTCTGGGTTTTGTTCTTCTTTTTTAAGTTTCTTTAAGTGTGAAGTTAGACTGTTTATTTGAGCTTTTCTCTTTTCTTTTTTTTTTGAAATAGGTCTATAATGGTATAAATTTCCATTTTAGGATTGCTTTCCAAGTGATCCACAGATTTTGCATTGTTGTATCTTCATTTTCATTTGTTTCACAATATTTTTTTATTTCTTGATATCATTGTTGATGCATTCATTGTTTAATAACATGTTATTTAGGTTCCATGTCTTTGTGTGTTTTTCAATGTTCTTCTTCTGAGTGATTTCTAGTTTCATAGCATTGTGGTCAGAGAAGATGCTTCATACGATTCCAACCTTCCTAAATTTATTGTGACTTATTTTGTGTCCTAACATGTGGTCTATCCCAGACAACATTCTATGTGCACTTGGAAAGTATGTAAATTCTGCTGCTTTAGGGTGAAATGCTCTGCAGCATCAATTAAATCCATTTGATCTAGTGTGTTGTTTAAGGCCTCTGTCTCCTTGTTGACTTTCTGTCTGGAAGATCCATCCAGTAAAGTCAATTGGGTGATAAAATCCCCAGCTATGACCATATTTCTGTCAGTCTCTTCTTTTATTTCCATCAAGATTTGCTTCACATATTTAGGCACTCCTATGTTGGGTGCATACATATTTAGTTGGGCTAAATCATCTAGTCAGATCATTCCTTTTATCATAATGTAGTGTTCTTTTTTTGTCTTTTACTATACCCTTGTTTTTAAAGTCATTTTTGTCAGACATAAGTACTACTACCCCAGCTTTTTTTCTTTTCATTTACATGAAATACCTTTTTTCCGTTCCTTTAGTTTTAGTTTTTGTGTATCTTTCAATCTGAGGTGGGTGTCTTAGAGGTAGCCTATATATTGTCTTGTTGTCTTATTCATTCAGCTACTTTATGTCTTTTGGTTGGAGCATTTAAGCCATTTATTTTTTAAGGTGATTATTGATAGATACACATTTAGTACCACTTTTTTTGTTAGACTATTTTCTTTTCATTTTCCTTTCTCTTTTTCTTCTTCTTAAAGCAAACCTTTAACATTTGTTTCAGTCAGTACTGGTTTGGTGTTAGCAAACTCCTTCATCTTTTTCTTCTCTGGGAAGCTCCTTATTTCTTGTTTGATTTTAAATGATAGCCTTGCTATGTAAAGTAGCCTTGGTTGTAGGTCCTTGCTTTTCATCACCTTGAATATTTCATGCCACTCCCTTCTAGCCTGAAATGTTTCTGTTGAGAAATCAGATGACAATCTAATTGGTGCTGCCTTGTATGTAACTACCCACTTTTCTCTTGTGGCTTTTAGAGTTCTCTCATTGTCTTTAAACTTTGTCATTTCAATTATGTTCTCAGTGTAGGTCTCTTAGGATACAACTTGAATGGGCCTCTCTGAGCTTCTTGGGCATGTGTGTATTTTTCCTTCATCAAATTAGGAAAGTTTTGGTCATATTTCTTCAAATAGGTTCTCTATCTCTTCCTCTCTCTCTTCTCCTTCTGAGATTCCCATGATGTGGATGTTATTATGCTTCATGGTGTCCAAAATATTTCATAAGCTCTCCTTTTCATTCTTTTTCCTGCTCTGCCTAGGTGTTTTGGTTTTGCTTTTGTTTTAAAGATTTTACTTATTTATTTTTAGAGAGAGGGGAAGAGAAGGAAAAAAAGAGGGAGAAAAACATTAACGTGTAGTTGCCTCTCACATGCCCCATACTGGGTACCTGGCCTGCAACCCAGGTATGTGCCTTGACTGGGAATCAAACCAGTGACCTTTTGGTTCTCATGCCTGTGCTCAATCCACTGAGACATGGGGTGTACACCACCTGGGGCATGGCTGTTTTTTTCTACTTTGTCTTCCCAATCACTGATTTGATCCTCTGCTTCATCTAATGAACTGTTCATTCCTTCCAGCATATTATTTATTTCATACATTACCTTTTTTATTTCTGACTCATCCTTTTTTATAGTTTCTGTGTATTTTTACTGCTGTTGAGTATCTTCATAATCATTAGTCTAAATTCTCTATCTAATAAATGTCTTGCCTCTCTTTAATCTAGTTTTTCTTCTGGAGAATGCTCTTGTTCTTTCATGTCTGTGTTTTGTCTTCCCAGTTTAGCTGCCTCTTTATATTTCCTGCCTTAGTTGTTAAACTAATCAAGCTGTAATTAGCCTGGTTTAAGCTCCACAGGCTGGTACACAGTAATTCTTGCAGGTGGGACTATTGCTTCCCCTCTGGCTTATGCCACTTCAAGGGGATCTTCCTGCTTGAGAATGATGGTTCCTGTAGTATAGGGAATCCTGGTGGCTGTTCTTTCAGTTCTTTTTCCAGAGCCACCAACATCAGATTCTCCTCAAGTATCTCCAGTACACTCTACCCTCTCTCTCTCTGCTGGAGCCCAGGGTAAGTGTCTGCAAAAAAAAAAATGTGCATTGGCCCTCTAATTGACTCTCTGCCTCTCCAGCCACCTCTCCCTAACAGATAGAAACCCTGTTGCTTTTCACAGGTACATGTTATATGGGTTCCTTTCTGGCTTTGTTGCTATAGCTTAAGAAGCCCAGCTTGTGGTTTAGACCCCACATTGCTCAGGGAAAATCCCCCTGCCACTGAAATATTCCTCTGGAACTCCAGCTACTTATCAAGGGGGCCCAGCCAGCTTTTTCATGCTTCTTCTGCATCTCCTACCAGTTTCATTGTGGTGAACTGGTTTCTTCTGTCTGAAGTGATAATAAGGTTTTTCTCCAGTTAGTCCTCAGTGGTTATTGAGGATGCTACCTCTATAATTTAGTTGTAATTCCAGATTGGTCCTGGGAGGAGGTTAGTGTGGCTTCCACTTACTTTCATGACATCTTGGATCTCTGTCATTGATTTTTAAACATTTGTTTTTCTTATTTCCTACCCACTTTCAAAAAATCATTTTTACATTGTTTATACATTGAATTATGCATTTTTGCTACAATTTACTGTAAATGTAAACAAAAGTAAAATATTTATTTTATTCTTGAAAATAATGAGGTGTTAAATGTGAGCAAATGTGTTTTTATCATTTTCTTTTAATGGTATTACTTTGATGTAAGATATTATTTTGATATAACATATTTGCATTTTTATATTACACTAATCTCATCCTTTATTGTTATTCTCTCACCAGTTTACAGTGGTATTTTTATATTTGCTTCTTATATTTTATCTTAATCTTTTAAATCAATACTCTGACATAGTAATTTAAATTTATGTTTATCTATTTCTCTCAATATCATGTATCATATTTAACCTTTTCTCCAGTGTTTTTTAAATGCCACTGTTAAGCTGTTTAAATTATAACAGAAACTAGATTGTCATTAAGTTTGTCTTCATTGGTTCGACTATTGTGTTTATTCTTGGACCAGCAACATAATTTCTTTTCTTGTTTCTATCTACTATGGCTATAAAACATTTTACACTCTTGCAGACAATATCCCCATCATAATTACTTTTTTACAATTTCATAGGTGTATATATTTGTTTTACCTAAAAATTAACTCCCCTATCTAAAGGTTATGTGGTATTTTTATTGGTATATTATTGAAATATTATCTTATATGGAAGTCAGCTATTTATGCAATACACCTAAGATATGTTATACCTCTTTTTTTCATCTTTTGTTTGTGGTCCTTTTATCATTTCTTCTTTAAGAATATACTATTACTAATGGCAATCTCAATATCTGTGTGTAGTTGTTCCTAAAAGCAAATTGGAAACCCAGAGAGTATATTATTCCGAGTACAATTTTATAGCATTGGTACTTGGCAAACACAGGAACTCCTATTATTTATGGCTATGCTCTAAAAGAAGTCATTTTTGTATGAAAAGAAAAAAGAATTAGTGATTCCACATGTTCATACTTTCCACGAGGCATACAGGGTGTCCACATGACTTTGTATTCTGTACCATGTTAGCCTCTGCCTAAATGAAATGTTATCTATACGATAAATGAAAAATCCATTCATGAATATATACAAGTTGCTTACTATTTTAACATCATTTCCATATAAGTCATGTTATTTAACTTCAAAGTCAGGTTCAGATGAGAAACTCGAGGCTCACCAAGGTGAAGTTAACAGATTTAGATCACACTTCCTATATGGAACAGAGCCGCTTCTATGCAGAGCTGCTTCTATGCAGAGCTGCTTCTAGCAAGTCAGTTCTGCTGGAGTGGGTGAGATTAATCCTCTCTGAGCAGGAATGGGTCAAATGTGGAGATGATTCTATAGACATTAAGGAAGCTGTATTTAAGGTATTACAGGTTTTTATAGTCACTTCAGGATTATCCAGGAGAAGGACCTGATATCTAGTCAATTTATTTTCTGTTAGCCAGAGATCGCTTTATTTCTAATAGTCCTTGTACCTGATATGGGGTTAAGATCTCTAACTTCTGTACAAGAGTGAATTTAGCAGCTTCCTCTGTTACCATGGCTGTGCCTGCAACTGCTCTTAGACAAGGAGGCAACTGGTTGCTACATTGTCTAACTTTTTAGAGAAATATGAAACCTGTTGAGGTTTGTTTTCCTGGTTGTTGGACAAAGACCCCTAAGGCTTCTCTTTCCTCTATGAAGAGAAAGGCTTGTTTAAGCTAGGGTTTACGGTGGAGGCCTCAACTAGGGCCTGCCTGATTTTATTAAAAGCCTGATCATGTTCCTTTCACCATATAATGAGTTTGGTGTCTGGTCCCTCTGTAGCTTCATATAAAGGTTTTTTTGCAATTAGCCCAAAGCTTTATCCAAATGCTGCAATATGCAGCCATGCCTGAGAAAGCAGAGTTTTGGGGTTTTTTTTTTGGTAGCAGATGGTGTTAGCTCAGTGATTGCTTTCATTCTCTCTTATGACAGTTGTCTAGATCCTGGGGTTAGGATATATCCTAAATAGTTTACTTTCTGTCTGGTAATTTGGGCCTTCTTCCTCGAGACTCAAAATCTCCAATTCCCAAGTAAGTTCAGAGTTTGCATAGTTTTAGGAACTGAAGTTTCCTTCAAGGATCTGCAAACTAGGTTACCATCTACATACTGTAAGATGCCTCTCTCTTAAAATTGTAATTCCCTTAGATGTTTTTCTAATGCTCTTGTGACCAAATGAGAACTATCTCTGAACTCTCGTGGTGGTACCATCCAGGTATATTGCTGATGGGTTATTCTTGATGGGTCTGTTCACTCAAGTGCAAACAGGTATTGGCAAGCTGAGTGGACAGGAATACAAAAGAAGGCATTTTTAAGTCTAAAATTGTATACCACTGAGTATGGTCCCGTACGTATTCCGTACCATGGGTAAAGGTTGGCTACAAGGGGATGGAGGAGAACAACAACCCTGTTAACTAGTCTTAAATCCTGGACCAATCTGTACTCCCTGTTGGTTAAAGAATGGGGAGGACTGGAGTACTGCAGGGGGCTGACAGGATACTGCGGGATTGACATGTGTTCCAAATTTCTCTATGAGGGGCTGCAGACCCTTTACCAGGGGTGTCCAACCTGTGCCCTGTGGGCAACATGTGGCCCAGGACAGCTATAAATGTGACCCAACACAAAATCATAAATTTACTTAAAACTTCTTTTTGGTCATCGATTTATGAAACTTTTGACACAAACAAATCTGTTTGAGCCAGAGTCTGTACTCTTAGCTATGACCTCATCTCTATATAAAAGTAAAACACAAAAGAAAATCATAGAAAAGATATTATGTATAAACTCACATACATACATGCTCACAGGCTAACTAGAAAATGAATGCAAAATCAAACAACAGGAATATAGGACTTCCATTTTGTATCAAGGTATTGATAAAAATGTCATAGAGATGATAGAAATTAACTAAGTGTGCAACATTTCTGAATTCTTAAATTCAAGTTTTCTAATCCCTAACCACAACCAGTACCCTTTCAATTTTGTCACTTGGTCACTTCCATTGAAATTGTTTTTTGACCACACTAAGGTTTCTCTTATTTCACATTTGAATGTTCCTTATTTTCTCCTGTAGACATGCCATGACTATTCATAAAGGAAAGCACCAATCTTCCATCAGGATTGAGAGCCAAGTGTGAAACTTCTTTAAAATTGTCTTTTTGACTATATTCTAAACATGATTTTTATCTATTACATTGAAATGTAAACTCTCTTGGAGGTAGAATCACTGATTTCCAACTTTGATTTTTTTGTAGAGCTATATACATATTTCAATAACTGCTTTATAACATGGCTTCCATTTTAGTTCGACTGATCTGCACATGTTCTAGTTTGTCCCTGTCATTTTAGCATATGACATATAAGACAGTGTCAGTGTTCACTATGTAAATATTTAATTTATATTTATTGAATTGAAATGGAATAAGCATTGACTCTAGCATCCATGCACACATAGATTTTTTCTCTTAGCCTAGTGTATATACCAGAAAGCTGTTCCTAATGCATCTTTCCCTAGTTCTCTAGTAAACATTCACATTCCAAAAATTTTAGACAGTGCTTTTCTCTAAGACTTCAATTTAACAGTGAGACAGATCAATTATATTTCATATTCACATATCAGAATGAATAACGAAACATTTGAACTTTTTTAACTTCCACAAAATAAGTGAGTGATACTTTAAAAAGAAGTGCAGACCTCTTGAAGAAATGATAAAAAAATATCATGTAATTAATTCTACCATACTTTTTTTCCTCATACTATATTATCACATCAAAGGTAACTTGGATTTTGGACATAGGAGTGGAGTCCCATAACTTCTGCATTTAAATGAACCAATGTCATTTATAGATGGCAGGAGAAATGTAACCGCATTTAAATCAAAAGTGATATTTTGCTGGCCTCGCACAACTCCCATTTGCTTCAAAATTTTCAAAGTGTGATATTTTATAAAGGATATTTAATGTAGCCCTTATTGGGGTTCTCTTCCAAGGACAATGTATATTCGCTCTGGTTAAATTATCACAAAACCTGCATGTAACCCTTATTTTCATCTCTACATTCTCTCTTGCTTGTAAAATTTTAGGCTGTATACATTTATTCTTAGAAAGTTCTGTAACTCTGGTAGGTAGCAATATTCCAGTTTGAGGGCTCAGTGCAAAGAAAGAAGCCTGTTTTTTGGGGGTGGGTGTTGGGCTTCATGAGAAAGAATATGGAAAGGAGCATTAAGGACCGTTGCATTGTTTGAAGTTCACCAGGTTAAAAGGCTGGCAGGAATACAGTGTAATGGTCTGATTTGGATTCAAGAGTGTGTTCATGTGGGTAGCTCTTAGTTACCCTTTTCATTAATATTGCTATTATTCATTGTCCTATTTCATTAAAAATAATTATTGAAAAAATTAAAATGAAAATGAGAATCTTGTAGATTTAAAAATAACTTGTTTCAAATATTTTACTTAGCTTACTATTAAATAAGAAACCAGTAATGTGTTGCAACCAGTTAAAAGAATGACCCAGAGTCATATTTTTCCATCACAGATAGTGATTGAATCTACAAATATAAGAAAACAGAATCTTCTACATTGAAGGAAAGTCAATAGAATTTCCAATGTAAATAATTTATTTGCCTATCTATGAAATTATTTTTAATTTCTATCAGTTATCCAAACTTGGAAAGTAGTAAAATAGCCAAAAAGCAACAAAATGTTAGAATTAAATAACCTAGAAAAGGTGAATAGTACATAGTATTCCATTAATGTTTTTGCTCATTTCTATACTATTTGTTTATACCCCTCAGCACAAAACTTTAAGCAATTTGCATAAAATAACTAATATCAAGTGCTATCTCAAGAAATCTGTGACTTTTTTCTGTTTTGAAATATAAATACTAAAATTTCAAGCTGTGTGAACTATATACACATTGCTAATTTTAGTTTATATCAAGTTATATTTTAATTCTTTAGATAATTATCTTTTTTAAAAAGATTATTTATTTATTTTTAGATAGGGGAAAGAGGGGAGAGAGGAGAGAAACATTCAAGTGTGGTTGTCACTCGTGCACCCCCTACTGGGGCCCTGGCCCACAACACAGGCATGTTCCCTGACTGGAAATGGAACCTGTGATCCTTTGGTTTGTAGGCCAACACTCAATCCATGGAACCACACCAGCCAGGGTTAGAGAAGTATCATAGTAGGGTAATCAGAAATATGTTTTTTGGGGAAAACTTGGGACAACTGTAATACAATAAAATAAAATAAGTCATGGAGATGTAATATACAGAAAAGTTTATATAGTCAATAATATAATAACTATATATGGTGGCAGGTGGTTACTAGACTTATTACAGCAATCACTTTATAAGGTATCTAAATGTTGAATCACTATGTTGTACATATGAAACTAATATAGTATGTCAACTATAATTAACAAACTAAGGAAACATGAAGAAAGAAATGTGTTTCTTTGAAAATATTGTTATAAAATATACATAATAAAATTTACCCTCTTACTATATTTAAGGATGGGTTCAGTGGCATTAAATACACTTAAAATATTGTGTAACCATCACCAACCTCCATCTCCATAATCCTTTCCATCTTATAAAATTGAAACTATATCCAATTAACAATACCTCCATTCTACCCTCTGTCTAAGCCTCTGGTAACCACAATTTTACTTTCCGTCTGTATGAGTTTAACTACTCTTAGTACCTCATTTAAGTGGAAGTATACATTATTTTTGTGACTGTCTTATCTTACCTAATGTAATATCCTCAAGATTCATCTGTGTTATAGCATGTGTCAGAATTTTTTCTGTTAAAGACTGAATAATTAACCATTGTATGCATGTAAGCATTTGTTTGTTCATTCATCCATAAATGGACACTTGGTTTGCTTCCATGTTTTAGCTATTGTGAGTAATGCTGTTATGAACATGGCTGCACAAATACCTCTTCAAAGCCCAGCTTTCAGACCTTCTGAATATGTACCAAGAAGTATAACTGCTGAATTATAAAGTATTTATATTTTTAATTCTTTTGAGAAAGTGTTATACTGTTTTCCACTTTACATTTCCATCAACAGTTCCCAAGTAGTCCAATCTCTCTATATCCTCCCCAACATATATGAAATTACTTATCTCTTGATCTTAACTTGTTTTATCTTCTGAGGTGTATGTCAACTAATTCAACTCCACTTGAAGTGCTTGCTACTGATTTCTGTGACATCATATAATATTAGCTGTCTTATTGATGTTAAACTCATGTTTTCTTTTTGTCCCTGATCACAAAATGTTAGTGTCCCTCAAGTATCTAGTTATACTTATGTTAAATTATTTGTCTTGATTTACCTAGCACTATGATTTACCACATACTATATCTTTAAATCAAATCATCACTAATAGCTCCCACATATTTACACAGATACTTCTATGTAACAAACAAATCATTTGAATTTTACAGTAGACTATCTTTGAAATGAGATCAGCTACAAAATTTAAGCATACCATACCCATTCTAGAGTTTAATCTTAAATTTTATGTTCATTTCATGCAAAAGTACAATGTAATAACTGATGTTAGAGAGACAGTCACTAGAATATGCTCATATTCAATTTATAGATGCATTTACAATTTATAATTGTGCAAGTAGATTACACAATGCAGACTCTGGATAACTAGAGCTGAATTTTCATTTTAAAGTGACTGTAATTAGCTTAATGTATGCTCAAAAGCATCAAGAACAATTCTGTATACTATAAAGATATTATGTTAATAAATGGAACCATATTAACTAATGATATTATTGACATAATAGAAATCATTTGTTGCTCTTGTATGATATGCAAAGCACTGAATTAGATCAAGAGCTTTAAAAAATATTCTGATTTAATCCATGACACAAAAACCGAAGGTAGGTTTTATTATTTTATTACACAAATGTAAAGAAAGAATAAAACAATTTTCTGATTTGATGTTCATAATGCTAAAAAATGAGAGCTGGAATTCAGAGCAAAGCCTCTAATACTTCAAAGACCTATAGATAGCCAATATCCTATGCTTTAACTCCACAGACGTTGAAAAAATATGATTTAAAATTGCAACCATCTCATACTAATCCCACACTTTGACAGATCAACAAACAAACAAACATGAAAAGGCCATAGAGTATACAAACAACATAATACAAAAGGGCATATTGGCTGCTTCACTTTTTTAGTTTGAGTAGCATGTTTCTAGTTAATGTTATCACAGACTCATCTCCTATTAGGGCAGTAACTACTATAGGTTTATGACCTTATAAACCTGTTTGAGAGATAATTGATGCCTATTGTCTCATGGGCTACTTACAGATGACTGTTTCATATTTCTCATTTACCTAAATTTTAATCCTAATTTCTGAAATTTCTTTGTTCTGTGCATGACTGATTCACAATTATGCCTTACCTTTGTCTTAAAGACTAAAGGCATATCAGTTACTAATTAAGGAGAGGGCCTAATTATAAGGTTTTGAGGGTGATAATGAATAGAACTATTTAGTGGTCTACTCCTTCCCTTAATCTTCACTGAATAATATCAAGTTTTTCAACCTCTGTATGGTGTTTCTGTAAACTTCTATCTAGCTTCCCTGGTTAGCAGGCCCAGGGCTCAGGGTATTTGAGTATGGATTGGAAATCACACAGAAACAGCCATTTAATTTCCTCTAAGATTTCTTCGGCTGTGACTAATGTTTTCACTTTCACTTTTACTGTTATAACTTTCTTTAGCAGTTTTTTCCAAATTGTTACTATGTAGGATAAATTTAAATTTCTCACCCATTAACTATTTTGCTCTTTTAATATTTCATTAAACAGTTTTTAGAAAAATAGTGATACATATTTAAATAATAGAAGCAACAATAACTGTCTTATTACTAGACATTGATAAAAAAAGTCAGGCCCTGGCTGGTGTAGTTTAGTGGACTGGGCGTGGTCCTGCGAACCAAAGGATCACAGTTCGATTCCCAGTCAGGGCACATGCCTGGGTTACAGGCCAGTTCCCAGCAGGGGACATATGAGAGGCAACCATACATTGATATTTCTCTCCTTCTCTCCTTCCCTTCCCCTCTAAAGATAAATAAATAAAATCTTTTAAAAAAATTCCTGGGTTTCCATTATACCTGGATCAAGATTCTTCACTAGACTCGACTGAGTTATAAAGAACAAAGCCAACAATGAACCCTAAATAAATGGACTTACCCGAGAGAAACATTATATGCCTTAGCACTCTACATAAAGACATTATGGATGGTTTTGTTACTGAATTTCAGTGAATACTGAATTGTCTCTGCTCTAAAAGAGAATGATCAGTTTGCACAAGACTGTATACAATAACATAATAGATGGTTAATCTATTCAGGTCTAAACAGGAGAGAAAAAAACACAATATTTTGAACAGGAGAAATTTAATATAAAGAATTAACTACAGCAGGGTGTTGAAGTAATGAAGGATTGTCTAGTAAGAAGTAAATAAAACTTAAAAAATATAGGAACATAAAATGTAGGGAGCAACCACTACTCTTAGGGCTGTACTGTTACCTTGCTGGAGAAAGCGTGGCTATAACCTTCAGGATGGCAGTGAAGTCTTTGAGTGCTGCAAAAGCGAACATTTCTGAAATCCACCCTCCAGGATGTCAAGGAAACTGTTCATACGGTAATGACTTACTGAAAGCACTGCAATACAAGTTTGCCCAAAGGGCAGTGTTGGCAGCAAACCACTGCTCCTGACTACCACCCACTACCATGCACAGCAGAAGCCAGGTGCTGAGGAAGTCGTGAGCAGTGCAGGAGCCTGGTGAATGAGTTCCCAATTGAGGAATCAAAATAGTCTCCTCCTACAATGTCATGCCATCACCATCTACCAATAAACCTGAATATTATGCCCCCTGGTAAAGGAAAATTATTTAAAGGGCCCAGATCCATTTTCAAAGAATGGAGAAAATTGTATGAATTGGGAATACAAAGATAATAAATCAAAAACCAAAAGAGAGATCATTTATGTTAATAAACTTACTGTTTGCTGCTAAAATAACATGGTCTTTTGGTGCATCTATTAGTCTTTATTTAAATGATGTAAGTTTAATAAAAATCAAAGCTTATTAAAAATTTAATTTTAACCTAAATATTTCTGTCTTAATAAAACCATTACAATGTGAAAGAGCATTTGCTTTACCTTACTCCATAGTTAACAAAATGTTTTATTGTGTGTCATGCATATTTTAAGCTTCTTATGAACTTTGCTAATATAATTAGAGAATATTTTAGCAAGTACTTTGGAAGAAAAGAGAAATGTTCACAAACACAGATACAAAGTCATTATAAACACATAAAGAGAAACTGAGTGTGTAACAACATATAGAAGAGGAGAGATGGAAGCTTTCTATTTAGGACTGTACTCATCATAAGTGGATTAAAAGGTAATGGGAAAAAAGACAATAAAGATTAAATACCATATGATCTGACAGTTAACGGGAAGCTAAACGACAAAACAAACAAGCAAGCAAAATAAAAACAAAGACACTGAAATAGAGAATTGGGGGACAGTGACCAGAGGGGAGGGAATTTAAGGGGGGAAATGGGAAGGATTTAGAGGAACAAGTATAAAGGACACAGGGACAATAACTAAGGGGGTGGAAATGGGAGGGAGGTGGGGAGCATGGGGTGGGGTGGGCTGGGATGGGAGAAATAGACAGAAAACAATACTTGAAAAATAATTAAATAAAAAAAATAAAAAAGAATGTATTCATCAATTTTTCCACTGAAAAATCTCTCTCTCAAACAAATATAAACTGTAAAAGTCATACTTTTTAAATAGTTTTTTAAAAGACTTTTAAATTTATTTATCTTTAGAGGGGAAGGGAAGGAGAGAGGGAGAGAAATATCAACGTATGGTTGCCTCTCATGCATCCCCTGCTGGGAACTGGCCTGCAACCCAGGCATGTGCCCTGACTGGGAATCGAACAGCGATCCTTTACTTTGCAGGTCCACACTCAATCCACTGAGCTACATAGCCAGGGCATAAATAGTTTTTTTTTAAACAATTAGAAAGTATTAACATGCCTTTTATGCATTTCTAGTATACTTCAATGAATCTCAGGAACATGATTGTTGAATCTTTAAATCTCCTCCTTTCCATTAAACTCGGACTTAAAACATCGTACTTCAGTCGGCCAGTGGCAACTGAGTTCATATGTGTGTCTATGTGTGTGTTTGTACAACACTACATCATGTTTTTTTTCTCTCTAGAATTAACCAAAGTATGCATGATACAAGACTGAATTACAGGTAAAAAAAATCATGATGCTAATGCTAATGGGTCAAGCAATGGCGGGGAGAGACTGGTGAATCTAGCAGTTATTCATCTACCACTCTCTCTTTATCTAGGTTAAACTCAGAGAAGAGTAGCAAAGAGTGAGAATCGGTTTATTGTGAGACTGATGTTTCTCATCTGCAGTCAAAGTCAATGCTATTTTTAAAAATCATAATTTCTTCCCCCATTTTTTTCCTCAACTTGACTTGTGCCTTCTTTTTTTTTAATCCACACACTCCCAAAGATAACTGCTCTAGATGAGGCTGGCTCCTTGCCGTCACCCTCACCTTCCTAACCTTGACTCTTCCCTCTCCCACTTCTAAACTTTACATGAAGGCTCCTTCCTACCACCTCCTCAAAGCTTCTCATTCCAGGGTCACACTTGGTGTTTTTTTATTTGTCCTTGAATTTTATCAAATTTTCACTCCATTTGATATACTTTCAGCCCATGTATTTTGTGACACACACTGACTTATTTTTTTCTACTTCTCTAGCTCCATTTTCTGCTAATCAAAACCTATCAAGATTTTGAAGATAAATACTCCCTATTCAGTATTCTCTCTTTAACCCACCGTTGGTCTTATTGTGCATGCTCACTGGAGGATTTTCGCTACTCCCTATTATACTATCTTTTTTAGGCTGGTGACTTCCACATTTATTTAGTCAACCCAGATCTCTCCCTTAATCCCTTGATAAATACATTCCTTTTATTGCTAACATATTCTTTCTTGGTGGTATTATTTCCCAACAGAGAAACAAGGCAACATTACGAATAAGATTAGTTAAGCACATTGCTTTTTTTGTACCATGCTATAGGAGACCATAAAGCAGAGAAATTGTATAAGCATTACATGGGGCTGAATATAAGAATGAAGTGGGGAAAATATTACTAGCCTAGGGAATGTTGTATAATATTTGGGTCAGCATCTTGAAATAAGAGGTGACTAGGTCAAAACCAATGGTTCCCTGTAGGTTTAGATAAAAATACTTTAATCCAGCATAAATAATCTATTAATAAAAGAGAATATAGATAAGCTGTTTTTTATTAAAATTAAGGACATCTACTTAAAAACAATATTACTAATCAAAAACAAGCCACACCATGGTGAAAGAAATATATTTGCTACATAAGTAATAAAAGGGTGCTCATTTATAAAATGCATGACAAACTTCCAGAAATAAATAGTGAAATGATAAATAACACCAAAATAGAACAATTTAACAACATTTCACACTAAAAGAAATATAAATGACCAATAAAATAATCTATTATGAAAAAACTATCAACCTCATTGGTTCATAAGAAACTTCAAAATAAACTAAAATATAACAGCAGTCTCAAAAGTAACTGTTGGAGACTTTGTGTGCCATGGCAGGTATGTTCAGTCATGTTAGAAAATCATGTGCTGATTATTAGTAAAATTAAACATAATTATACCTTTCAACCAACAATTCCTAAATACTTACTCTACATAAATATGTACCAACGTGCACTAGATATGTTTCTGAATATTTTACGCAACACTCAAATTAATAGACAGAAACTTATTAAAATGTAGAATTTTATTAAAAATGAAATAAATACATTTTCTATACTCATATAGTGCAATAGTATTCATCAATGAGAGTAAACTACCTCTAAGAATGTGTTGACTCTTAAAAAAATATAATGTTTTGCAAAAGAAGCTAGACAACAATAACAAACTTTCTATTATTCCATTCATTTAGTATAAAAATAATTTATTGTTTGGGAAAATATAATTAAGTGGAGAAAACTACAAAGTAAAATAAAAAGAAAGTGGATAACATAAATGTCTGGGTATTAGTGGCTTCTAGTTGGAAGTGATCAGGAAGAGCAGTCAAAGGATCCTGGAATATTTAATGTTCTTTTTTATTTTTTACAGTGCATAAGTAGTGCATGGGTATTTGCTTTTCAATATTTTAAGATGTATGTTTTTATGCTTTCCAATGTATCAGATTAAATAGTAAAATTTTAAGATATTATTATTGTGTGTATGAAACTATAGATAAATAAGATTCAGGTTCAGCATTCAAGTAATTATTTAGAATAGAAAGAAACATAGACACATCAACTTCATATTACTATTTCTTTACATTTATTTACAATGATTTGCTTAAATTCTTATTTTTAAACTAGTCTGTGAATTTCCTAAAGTCTTATTCATCTCTTTATTTACAAAGATGTTGCCATAAAGTAATCAATCAATGCATCGAATAATGAAGTATTGAAAAATATGGAGAATGCATATAAAGTATTCTAAAGGATAAGGAGGAGAATTTTCTTCTAGGAATGGACTTAACACTGGTTAAGGAGGTAGCAACCTCCTTAACTGAAACTGGGAAAAGATGTAGGATTTAAGAAAGAAAATATGAGTAGAAGCATTTTACAAAGAGCTTCCTACGTAATAATGGACAAAAGAAAGAATAAGTGCATATAACTAAAAGAAATACGAATCACTTGATTCATTTGCTTCATGAGATTCATAATTTTGTGTATTGTTAGTGAGGAGAAATTATGCATAAAAGTTTTTTCATGGTATATGTACTCTTGAATATTAGTATATAAATTGTTTTTACAAATCACAATTCATTAGGAGAGGTCTTTTTGTTTATATCAAAACCTTTTGTAAAATGAATGATGCCATTCAGTTGAGTTCAACAAGGAATTATTGAAAAACTAGGTGTTGGTGTGGGGGGTATAAACATGAAGAAGCTGATGTACAAGTACTCACCTGTGAGACAGAAAACCATTTGCTCTGTACAGATCGATTTGAAAATGCATTTTAATAGAGATCACCTGATTTTGTTCCCTGGATGGTATATTAAAGGATCATGCTCTAACCTTGTTGCATCACAAATAGTGATTGTGGTCAGGGAGTGGTGTGGTAGAAGAGAGAACAGGGAGAAGACAGTGAAAAGATCCTTTGTGCTTGGATATAGGTTAAGACAGGAGCATAATGGACTTCATTATCAAGACAGAGATAACACATGCATTTAGAGATTTGCTCAGTAAATTCTATCCATCTTTCGGAAACCAGGTGCCTCCATTTGAAAAGCAGTGGTACTCAAAGATGGAGCTTTTAACACAAATAAAAGTCTAACTTCTTGCACTGGATAGTAAACTTTTAGTACTCATTTCCTTGATACAATACACAGAATAAAACATACAAATGACATTTCAAGAGGAATTGGATCATGCTCTCTGTTCCACATATTTATGCATATTTATTTTTAACAACCTGCTAACATGCGGCTAAGTTCTATTTTTGTCAAGATGTTATCCCATGGTATTTTAATTAAATCTATAGTTTCCTCATAAAATAACTAGGAGAATGGCTTCTTTGTAACAGTAATCAGTATATTCAATAACCCTCATGCTGCCATTTTTGTTCTTGTTTGTCAGACACTTTTTGGATTCAAACTTGAATCATACTTAGTCATTGATGACTTGGGATTGAGAGCTATGATGAGTATTTTGGTCATGTCTATGTCATTAATAGTGTACAGAACAGAGCACGTGTTCAATAAATACAAATAAAAGTGCACCAAAGCCCATGGAGGTTAACTAACACCAGAAAGTTTGAGAACTATTCAGAGTTTGGTAGTTGGGATGTTGAACATAACTTGTTATGGTCATTTAAAAAAATTATTTATCTTTAGAAGGGAAGGGAAGAGGGAGAGAAATATCAACGTATGGTTGCTTCTCATGTGTGCCCTGCTGGGAACTGGCCCCTGCTGGGAACTGGCCTGCAACCCAGGCATGTGCCTTGACTGTGTTATGGTCATTTTTGTCAACAGATTCGGGTGCTGCAATTGGAATTTCATTAATTTCTAAAAAATATTCTTCAGTGCTCTATATCCACATTACTGAAATGATAGAAGGGACACTAGTCGTTCATAGGTTCTATTATTAATAAAGCACAACATATTCATCCTTTAAGTACATTCCATCTGAAGATTCAAGTAATTTTTCTTATATAACATTCTCATAATATGTAATGATGAAATGAAGTTTACCCAAGACCAGTGGAAAATCAAAGACCTGGCCCATTTATTATAATACAGTTTTGTAGAATCCAGAATAGGAAAAAAATCCTTGAAATTTTCTTATTTCTATAACAACACAGGCTTGAGTAACAATAAACTTTGTAAAGTTCAGCACTTTTTAATTATAACTGATTTTTACTTTCAAGAACATTTGTCTCTTAAACATCTAAATATGTATAATATTTATGTAATTATATAAGAAACAAATTATCTTATTTTCTTAAAATCCCTATAGAAATTCTAAAAGAATTTTCTTTTACCTCCATTAATAATGTGCCATTCAATTTCCCAGTAAGATGTGGAAATGCAGAACAGCCTCCATCAATTATGTTCATGTAAGTTCCAGGAGCCTCTGAGTTGTTAGCAATCAGATTCATCCTGAATGCAATGCACTGATTTATATCACCAAGTTATTGGTATATAGAAGAATATATGTGTATATGATGCAGAGATGAAATACATTTATAATCAAAACCTTCTCTACTCCTTGTTATGAATCTAGGTCTTTCATTCTCTCCAAATCTTTTCTTCCAATATCTGTCATAACTTTTTCCAGTCCCCAGAAGTGACAATTTATATTAGGCTAAGGCCTGCTTACCATAAATGCAATACGCCGAGTTCCCAGTGCACAAATATTTCTAGAACATTTGGCAGCTGTCAAGATTTTTGATTGTTAGTTTAATTATCAAGTCTCCAAAATTATTTTGCATTCATTTGTATAATATTAAATGGATAATACAAACTTGGTTTGCCTAAGGAGTTATCATCAGGTAAGTACATATTTACAGGGAGACCAGGAATCTGCCTAGCAACTCACCTGGATAGATCAGAAACATTCAAAAGAAAACAGTGCAATTCCACACATATTAAAGATAATTTTTCTTCATATAACTGAGATGGAGAAAAGACTAAATCAGTACCTCCTTTTTTTCTAATTAAGTTTAACTGTATAGAATATTGAAGAAAATTTTTATTCCACAAAAAGTGGTAATTTTATGTGGTCTGACAATATTATTCTCAATGTTCAGCATATATTATGGTCAAAAGTTCTGTATTTATTCTCTTCCTGTTCTCCAAAGCTTTTATTTCCCCTAAGCTTTTCACACATTGACTCTCCCTTCCTCATTTCCCTCTGATAGAATAGCATCTCACCAGCTCTCCCACAGTGAACAGAATACCACCCTGATTTTACCTGTATGAGGCACAGCTCCCAGCCTTGCATGAATCAGACTCACCTCTCAGCTGTAAATGGCTGTTTCAAAATCTCGTAAGTGCTCAGATGAAAATAACCTAGGCTTCCTAAGCCAGGTTTGGTGACCATGCACTTATAGCTAAAAGGTGTTTACTTCACAGATAACTTGCTGTATGTGAAGTCCACTACTCTTGGGAGAAACTGTGGAATAACATCTTAAATTACATCTGAGTTTTGGGCCTCCAGGACATTTTTTCCATGTCCCTTGTTATATAAGTTACTAGCAGTTTTCCTTAGTCCCAGATAAGAAAATTCTTATACTATATATGAACAAGTGTCAAACTATGCCATAGTTCAAGTCTTAGAATGACATTCATAGTTTCCTACTCTAAGATATGCCCCATATAAACTTTGTGATTGTGAAAAATGTCAACAAGCTGATACTTTGGGTAAGACTTTTTAAGACCTATGCTAGATGGCGATTCAAAATCTGTTTATATCCATAAATCTCTGATCTTTATTTCATATCACATTTAAGCTGTCAACATGGATTACATCCACTAAAATTTTCCAAATTCATAGCTACTCTTAAGTCCAGGATCCCAGGAAATGTGTGGTAGTTATACCAAAAGACACCTACATGTGCAGTAACTGAGTGTCCATTTGATCTGGTGCCAGAAGCCGTATGTCTTCAGAATGCTTATTGTTCCTCACTGAAACCATGACCAAGGCACTCAACCATGATATAAATTTTGAGGAAGGTTGCCTTGGTCAATGAGATATTAGTAGGTGTGATACAATTTGTCACTCAAGTGCCTGTGCATTTGAGGTTGCCCTCTTTTTCTGTGCTTAGAAAGGTGAGGCCAAAATCTGAATGAGTCTGAGCTAGCCTCTACTCAGAGAAACCACTCAGCAGAATTGAAGCTCCTCAGTCAATAGCCTGAAAACTGCCAGACGTATGAGTGAGGCCATATGTTTCGTTCATTTTTTGCTGTATTATAAACCACCCCAAATTTAAGTGGCTTAAAACAGCATTTAATTTCCTCCAGAATACTGTATTTGGAATTGACTAGGCAGGGATAACTGAACTTGCTTCTCGTCAGCTGGAGCAGTTTAAAGGCTGTAAACCTAAATCATCTGAAGACTTACACTTCTCTGGTGATTGATGGTGATGGTAGACAGGGTCTGTTATTTCTACTCTGGGAGGGACTCGGTGTGGCTTCTCTGCACCGGCCAGTTAGGTCTTCCTCTGTTGGTTGAAGAATGGGTGTCTCAAGGAACAGATCCAGGCATAAATTGTATAGCCTTTTTTAACCCAGCCTCTACAGAAGGCCCACCCAAATTGAAGGGGAGAAAATATGGACTCCAGGTTTCAGTGAAGGAGTGTCAATATCACATGATAAAAATAACATATAAGCTTTTAAAAAAGCATATTGCTGTGGTCACTTTTGAAAAATATACTTCATCAGTTTATTTCGAACCAATAATTTTCAACCTTTTTCATCTCACGGCACACATAAACGGATTACTAAAATTCTGTGGCACACCAAAAATTATATTTTTGGCCAATCTGACCAAAAATAGGTATCATTTGATTCATTCACACCAGATGGCTATTGCTATGTTAGCTGTTGTCATTTCTTTTATTTGACAATCTAGGAGAAAAGAGGTCAGTGCCCCTGACTCAAGATTCAGGTGCTACATGTTTTCAAAATTCTTGTGGCACACCAGTCCCAAATCACTATTTTAATCTATCCAGACTGCTAACGTGCCCATTGAGCTTCAGCTTCAATAAAGAGCTGAGAAGAAATCTGTATTATAATCATCAAAATTGCCAACCCAATATATTGTGAACTGATAAATGATGGTTATTTTACACCTCTAGTTTGGGATGGTTTTCTACGCAAGAAAAGATGATATAATTATTGATACTCAGAGACATAGTGCTTATGTAACAATGTAAAATATGTAATGTTGGCTTGGGACTTGCCAATAGACAAAGGATGGAAAATTGTTTAGAATGGCTAGAAAAATAGTAAATAAACTTAATACGGTTCAACAAATGCTGAGCAAACTCAGGACAGACTTGAAAGGGGTGAAGATTCCTTCAGGCCCTCCATGTAAACAGCAGCTATCACCTTACCATTTTGCTACAACTAGCACTGCTTTTATATTCCCCAATATTACTTTCACCATGAGAATTATCTATATGGAGCATGTCTTTTAGGGTCCCCCAAATCTCTATTTTCCAAGAGGTGACTATGCAGTTTCACTTACTTCAATGTGGAAGCATTACCTACTGTAGCGGTGCAGCTGGTGTCTGAAGAATTCCTGCAAGCAGACACTGAAGGCACTTCGAGTGCAGGCGGTTGAGGATTGCCTCTTGTCTCCAAACCTCCAAAATCATATTTTGAAATGTATGTATTTGAATTCTAAAATCCACATGCTATTTTATTTTATCTACACTACTCAGAAAACGAAAAGGAAATACCACTGAGGTGAGAGTACTCATTATAATCTGTTATTTTAGCATGCATATATCCAAGAGCATGGAACAGAAATTAATTCAAAAAAGGGCTACAAAATGATACGCGTAGATGAAAGAATTTTGGTAGGTATGGTTTCAGAAAGCACCCCCTGGGTGGCTTACATGATTTTGTTCCTCTGTCTTAGCTCCATTTCCCTTTGTACACTGGCATGAATTAACTTCTGCATACCTACTTCTTTTTAGTTTAATATCAACACCATAAAAATGAGGTTATCTTTTCTGCCATTCTTATCAGAAAAAGTAGAGAACTAAGACTCTGTTTGGATCTGTGTGGATCACATGAACATCTTGATACCAACCACTATAGCCAAGACAGTTGAATGTACAAAGTTTACCCTGAATCACTTAGATACTTATGGCTATAGTGAGGAGAAAGTATCAAACACTCCAGAGCATTCTAACTATGAATGAGGGAGACCTGGCTCCTCAAAGAAGTGCTAGACATATATGCAATTCAATATTTACTTCAACTTCAAAATTCATAATTTCTGTTATCCCTATTTAGTCTCATAACTATATAACTAAGCATGCCTTCTCTTTATACTGTTTCTGAACTGAACATAGGTTGGCTACATTTAAGATAATCTGTGTTCCTAATATATTGCAGCTCATATTTGTCTTATGTCCCAAACATGACTAAACTATTGTGCCCAATAGGCTTTAAGAATGATGAATCTTGGCTCAGGACTCACCTCTTTCTTCCGTGAGAGATTTTGAAAGATTATATTCCTACAATATCAAAAGTAAGTGAAACAAATAAGACATTGGTGAAGTGGTGATGTTAAAATAAACATAAAATATACTTATTATGTTAAAACAATTCAAATTCTATCTTCTCTCTAAAAACTTCACTTTTAAATATAATTCTGAATTTTCATGTAAAAGTGCCTACATCACTTATCAGAATGTGTCCTCTGATTCAAGACCCAAATTTGCTTCCCCATTAATCCATATAGATCTATACTTATGTATCTGGGAATGGAATAACAAGCTAAAAACTTCCATTAAGTAGATAAGAAAAGCTATGATAAAAACATTGTATTTTTTAAGTCATCTGACATCATCTCAGAGTTTTTTCTTTAGACCATGTACAGTTGAATAGGTTTAAAATAGTTTCATAGACTTTCCTTCTCAAACAAAAAAGTTATTCTGCATCTTTAAACATTAACTGGTTTTAAGCAGCATTACTCAAGTTAGGGCGTGTCTGTGTGGGGGGGGGAGGCAGGTGGGGAGACAGTTTGAGAGACAGGGAGAGAGAATTTTATTTTATAAACTTTATATATAAAAATGATTTCTTTAAGTGGATAAGATAAAATTGGGTAAAGAAAAAAATATAATATTGCTCAGTCCTACCTGCTGTCACTCAGTGGATTGAGTGATGGCCTGCAAATCAAAGAGTCGCTGGCTACATTCCCAGTCAGGGTATATGCCTGGGTTGTGGGCCAGGTCCCTGGTAAGGGGCGTAGAAGAGGCAACCATACGCTGATGTTTCTCTCCCTCTTTTTCTCCCTCCCTTTCTCTCTCTCTCTCTAAAAATAAATAAATAAATAAATAAAGTCTTTTTTAAAAAGGAAAAATATAATATTGTTCAAACATATTGTTTACTTAATGTGTGCTATTATTGATCTTTCAGACAATAAATGGGTCAGAGCAAGCCAACTACAAATATTAACATGGATTAATTAAAATTGATAATTAATTCTTAATGAAATATCAAGAGACAAGTGCAAAGACTCCTTTTATGTGGTTCTATTAAAGCCAGAGAAAAAGAGATTCAGAAGACTAAAACATGGTTAAAAGGATAATACCTGCTTTTATCCATCCTTCAGGCTTGATATCTTTTTGTCATGATTTCTACTTTTTCAGGCCTTTTCCCCAAATATCTGCAGCAATGTAGTGATGCTGTTTAATGAATATGGCCTTGATGTTTCTTTTGCATTATTATTCCTTAACAAGTATATTGTAAAACTCTTTTTTCTTATGCCAAATTCTATTTCTTGGAGAAAGGCATATGTATATAAAAAGAGCATTAAAGTTTTGAAACTCATTTTAATTCTCTTGTAATGACTTCCACAGTGCTCTCAAAACAAAATCTAATCTCCCTGCAAGATATAAACTCATGAACTCTCTAAGAAAGGACCATTGCTTTACTCAGCTTTCAAACTATTTTATTGCTATAGCAAAAGTGTAGAATGTAAGTTATATAATAGATATTTTTGCAGGTTTAGAAAAATTGTACTGATGACGATGATAGATGTTTATCCATGTCCATCACTACAGAAGAGATGGTGCTAAAACTAAGGTGTTCTGCCATCTGGTTAACTTCTATTTAGTATCCAGGGGTGTACAAACTTTTAGCATCTCTGAGCCATACTGGAAGAAGAAGAGTTGTCTTGGCCCACATATTAAATACACAAACACTAATAAAAACAAAAAATCTCATAATATTTCAAGTAAATTTATGATTTTGTGTTGGGCTGCATTCACGGCCATCCTGGGCCTCATGCTTCCCACGGGCCGAGAGTCGGACACCCCTGGGACCAAAGTGATTGCTTTCTACTACTATTTTCAAGTAAATAAAATCAGACAAGACTTGAGAAAAATTGTAAATCGAGGAAAGCTAGTTTGTACCACCTCTAGTCTTTCTATTTCTTGTCTTTTGTTGACTGAATAATTCTCTTTTTCTTTCCCACTAAGATCCGGTGGTTAACATAAGTGGTTGACTACACAGTTTTTCCATTAGTACTTGTTTATTTTAATAAAGACATATTGGCCCTACTAGGTGTGGCTCAGTGGATTGAGTGCTGGCCTACAAACCAGAGGGTTGCTAGTTCGAGTCCCAGTCAGGGCACATGCCTGGGTTGCTGTCCAGGTCCCCCAGTAGGGAGCATGCAAGAGACTACCACATATTAATGTTCCTGTCCTTCTCTTTCTTTCTCCCTTCCCCTCTGTCCAAAAATAATAAATAAAATATTTAAAAACATAAAGATATATTGAATGGTTTTTGTTCCAAAAATAGTAGACATATGGGATAAAAATTTGACCTAATAAATTCTACATCTACTAGGAAATCTATATCACTACTGAGGTATAATATTCATTGGTTAATTTGGTTTCTGTTTTAAATCCTACATTTTCTTTGTGAATATTCAAAACCCAAGCATTTCCTGTCACTGTAATGACTATTTTGTTGCCAGTGCTGGGAAATGGAGAACATAGGAAGCAGTTGTTAAAACAGTATGAAATTTCAGTTATAAGATTAGTAATTTATTTGGCTCTAATGTATACCATGATGACTATAGTTAACACTGTATTCTATAATAGAAATTTGTTAAAAGATTAGAGCATAAATGTTGAGAGAAAGAGAGATATGAAGTGATGAAGTGATTAATGTGTTGAATAACCCAAAGAGAGAAATCCATTCACAATGCATATTTTAAATATCTTACAGTAAAAGTCCCCCAGAGGAGTGTGGGGTCTCTCAACCCCATGCTGGAACCCCCAACCCATAGACTCAGGACCAGGAAAAGGAGCCTGCATAGCATCTGGAAGTGAAAATCTGCAGGTACTCTGTTTGCCAGGAAGAGGAGGGAGTCTGCTAGAATCCTGGATGCTCTACTAAAAACCCAACACACAAGAGCTTGTTTTCAGTACTAACCCAAGACTGAGAGAGGGAAGGTGATTCAGGGCATATGGGAGTCATAAAGAGAAGATCTGGGTGGACTGGTCCCAAATCTGGAGGATTAGCCACTGAGGGCTCAGTTCTGTGTCAATATCCTACACCACCCTCATGCTCCATCTTCCCAAATTGAACACTTTTATACTAATAGCACCAGCCTGGGAGGTGCACTAGCCTGGTCTTCCAAATACTGGTGATACTGCTAAGGATCTTTTGTGTACTCTTCCTCTGGAGAAACTATAGTCAGACACTCAGATAGACACTGAACTTTGAGGCTTTGGAATGGGGTCACATCTTCCCCCATATGCATACTTGACTAATACCTTCCCCAGTGGGAGACTGTTTGTCCTATCTTCCCAAGTCCTGGCGGCCCTGCCTTACTAAGCTCAATTCTGCAAGGGATGAAAAGACAACTAAAAGGCTGAGACCTTCAGAGAGCATCTGCCTCAGAAGCTCTTTTCCAGGGAGCTGGGGAGAGGCATGGAGCTCGCCCACCCTCTTCAGGCTCAGCTACCATCACCCCCCCAGCAGAAGACTGTCCTGATCTCTTTCCCCAAATCACTGTGGCCCCACCATGTTGATCTTGTTTCTGCAGTGGTGATGACTGGCTTAACCCAACCTGAACCACTGGTGCACTGCTTTTGGGGAGATAGAATAGGAGACTAGCTGAGGATTAATAGCATAGCTCTAAAGTGCAGGTTGAATTGCTCCCACTGTGTGCGTGACCATGCAGCCCCCAAGTGGAGTACTAACTAGTCTCATCTTCTCACATTGTTCCCGTGTAGGGAACTAACTACTTTCACCCTCCTGACCTAGTTTCCCCACATTACCCGGCTTCTTCCATGTGGAATTGGGCAGTGGGGCACCACCAGCTGGGACCCACTCTACAATCATTTTTCAAAAGGCTCTGAAAGCAATCCAGACAACCTCAGGGAATGGCAGAGTAGCCAACAGGTGGATGCTGAACTCAGAGTGCCTTAGACCTTTTATTGATTTGTCCCCAGCTCAGGGATGCACCCCTTATACACAGCTTTCCCATTCCACCACACCCAGGCCCAGTGGATGCAGCCACTATCAGTGAATAGCATGGTAGCATCAGGCAGGTAGCTCAAAGCTAGTTCTGCACAACATGTGACATTGACCTGTACCAGAACCCCACGCAAATGGGTCTAGGACAAATGCAACCACTGATAGGCTTCAAACCTCACCATAGCTCAACCCTAATAGCCACACAAATAACACAGCCAAATGGGGACTCCAACAAGCACCAGACCCTGCTAGAAACAACTCTGCCTTGAGAGGGGCCAGCCCCTAAACAGAGACTCATACATGGTGAATGAGATATATCCTTATAGTCAGCTAGCCTGACAGTTAACTCTACCCATGAATGGGTCAGTAGGACTCAAGACTCAACTAAGACAAGAGGGAGGACATAAGCCACAGGGAGGGAAATCACATAGACACAATCAACACTATGGTGGTGGGGAGAGGTGGAAGATGGCAAAGAAGGATACATGAGGTGGAAAACTAAGTTTACTTTGGGCAATAAGCACCCAATGCTGTATGCAGATATTTTGTTCAGTTATACATTTAAAACCTGTGTGGTTTTGCTAACCAATGTCACCCAAGAAATTAAATTAAAAAAGATAGATACATTTCTGTCTTCTGTAGGTTTCTGGAAAACCAGTTTCCAACCCTAGTTCTTTCTGTTACTGTATCTGTGTGAAGTTAGTCATGTAAAATAACCCATCAGTCTCATTGTTCTTCCTTGCTTCTTAGAGATAAATTTATAGAGGATGGGAGGGGACAGAGCTAGAAACTAAGGTGCTTTGCACATTCCTTGTTTAGTAGATTGCATTTTGAAAACAAATATTCTATATCTGTGTAAACAGTTTTTCAAATTTTAAAATGAAATGAGACAAATGGCCATAAGTGTGTATGTAGTGGGTAGCATAATCAACATAATCACAGTAAGAGAAAAATGTCACAGTAAGTGACTTTCAAAATCAGGAATTTGTTTCTAATTATTTGTATTAAAATTAATTCCAGTAATCCTAATAAAAGACCTGTAGTTCTTTGCATTTTCTAATTTATTCATCCATTTATTTACCACCCATCTATTTAACATCTATCATCTCTATCTCCAATCAACCTATCTAACCATCCATCCATGCATCAAAGGATCTATCCATGCATCTATATATAAGACCCTTTTAGTATAGACTTCCTTCTTTCCATAGCCAGCTAAGTCACAATAGCATACTGTTGTTTATAAGTCACCTAGCATTTGGCATTTTGTTATAGCATTCTAAACTGATAAACCAATTATTAAACTACTTTCCTTGATAATCTTGTAAAAGAATGAATAAGAAAAGCTTTGAAGAATAAGGAAGAAACATATAATAAGGCAGAAAGTGCACTTAAGCAAGCGTAAATATTTAATTATCCCAGAGCATAGTTTTTATACTTAAGATTGGTTCTTATAATTTATATTGAATAGCAAAAATAGATTAAGTTGAACAGGTAGGATTTTGATTTTAATTATCCAGTCTTATACTTCATTTCCATAAACTTTAACTTATTCTTATGGAAGGCTATTTTCCAATTATTTTGGTTATTTGTAGTCCTCATTATTTGAAATTTATACTATAAATTGAATAGTATCATTTATTTTAAAAATAAATGATAAAATAAATTTTGATGGGTGAGTAATTTTGACTATCATCCAAGGTAAAAATATTGGCTAATAAACAAAATCACAGGGTCATTTATTTATTTAATCTTTATTGGGTGAATATCAAATAAGTGATTTTAATGTGCTAGGCACTCTTGTAAGTGCTGTATCTTGAATGATGAGTAATCAAGGTAACTCATTTCATAAAAATTATACTCCCATGCTTGGTAGAGAAAAATATACTAATAATAGAAAATCAGGATATTTTAATGTATTTTAAAATTTAATGGAGAAGAAAAAACATGTGGCATCATGCTATCTTTTATTAATTCTGGATTTAGATGCATAGGTGTATATCATGGTGTTGTGTTTATGCTTTGTATTGTTATTTAATCAAAAGTATATATTTTACATTCAATACTATTTTGTACTAGTTAGGTGTATTAGGTGTGCAGCATAATGGTTAGACAATAATATACTTTACAATATGTTCCCACATTAGTCCCTGTACCCACCTTGCACCATGCCAAGTTATTACATTATTATTGGCTATATCCCCTATGCTGTAATTTACAACCCTGTAGCAGTTCTGTAGCTACCAATCTGTACCTCTTCACTCCTTCAACTTTTCATCAGGCCCTCAACACTGCTTCTCTGTTGTACCACAAGTCTGTTCTTCATCTCTTTGAATCTGTTTATGTTTGTTAGTTTATATTCTCCTTTAGATTTCACATATAAGTGAAATTACTTATTTTTCTTCTTCTGACTGACTGACTTATTCCTCTTAGCATAATGCCATCTAGTTCTAGCCATGCCGTCACACATGGTAAAATTTTCTTCTTTTCTATGCTGAGTAGTAGTTCACTGTGTAAACGTTCTGAAGCTTTTTTATCAACTCATCTATTGATGGGCACTTGGGCTGCCTCCATAGCTTGGCTATTATAAATAACACTGTAAGGGACATAGGTGTTCATATGTTCTTTTGAGTTAGTGTTTGAAATATATCATAAATAAAGGATGCTACTGATAATAAATAGAATGTTTTATTCCAAAGTGGATATCAGATAATATAATATGACACTAGATTTTTTGTCATAATTGGTCTCTTCAGGTTAATATGGGTTTTGTCCTAATGTAGATGTGGATCCAAAATGAGGACCTAGAGTTGGAAAGCCAAGGCATGTTGGTGGCAATTAGGAACAACAATGAAAGGAAGAACAGCATGTTTAGAGGATGGAGGGAAAAATCATCTGTGAAGTTTATTTGGATCATCTAGTTGGAACTGCTTATTTCAGACTTTGATGTAATGGTAAGCACTCCGGAGAGGTCTTTTATAAAGACGTAACTTCAAATTAGGTTACTTTGTGTTTCAGTAACAAAACACTCCTGGCTCTTCGCTTGGCAGGAAGACTGTCCATTATAGTCATGAACACTTCTTGAGGGCAAGTCTACCAAGGTATCATTGCATCACTTCAGTGAGAAGATTTAGGCAGAAAAAGAGAACACACTGAACTCTTGACTAGTTCTTAATTGTTTCCACCTGGAATTGATGTGTTTTATATCTCATGAGCCAAAGCAGGACATGAGACCAGTTGTAATTTAAATACAGAAGAGAGAATAATTATGGGTCTTTTTAGGGTTTTTTTTTTTTGCATGTAGTGTCAAGATAATTGAAAACATCAGTGAGCATTACCAATATGTTTGAGACAGTTGTGAGACATTTGTAATTTGGAGATAGTTTAAGGCAGGAGTGTCAAATTCATTTTCACCAGGGGCCACATCAGCCTTGCTGTTGCTTTCAAAGGGCTGAAATGATTTTAGAACTGTATAAATGTAACTATTTCTTAACTGTTAAGGTGTTGAAATTATATTTGGCCCTTTTAAGGCAACTGCAAGGCTGATGTGGTTCCTGGTGAAAATGAATTTGACACCTCTGGTATAAGGCATATAAATACATGAGATTGTTTACAGAGTGCTTTAAAATGAAAAGTACATCTAGCAAAAATAAAAATCAATGATTGACAATTTTAGCAACCGTTCTCTGAAAGAATAGCCCACTCTTTATTAGTGTAATTGAAATCTCTTTAGAAAAGTAAGTTGATGAATAGTAGTAAATATCTAAAAACTAATTAGAAATAGAAAAATACATAAAAGAAGGAAATCTTAACTAAAAATAAGTAAATACGTATTGAAGTTTAGTGATTTTATTTCAACTTTCACTACAATTTTTATTTTTCAATTGCTAATTCTTCTTTTTTCCAAGTACAGTTGTCTCCATTTGCCCCCATTACTCCCCCAAACCCCAGCCATTTCTACCTCCTACCCTCAATCCTATCCCCTTTTGCCTTTGCCCACAGGTCCTTTATACATGTTCCTTAACAACCCTTCTCCCTTTCCCTCCCATTGTCCCCTCTCACCTCCCCTCTGGTTACTGTAAGTTTTTTCTTATAATTAAAAAATTTAAATGTTAATTGTTGTTCAAGTACAGTTTTCTGTTTTTTACTCCCATCCCAGCTCACCCACCCAGCCCTCCCCCTCCCTCCCATTTCCATCCCCCCTAGTTTTTGTCCATATGTCTTTTATACTTGTTCCTGTAAACCCTTCCCCTTTTCCCCTGAAATTCCCTCCCCTCTCCTCTCTGGATTATTATTTTGTTTATTATGATATAATTATTGAAATAACAATAGAAATAGTAATAAAGTCAAGCTAGAATTTTTATATGGATCAAGCATGAATATATTTTATATTTTAATATTCAAGATAATTTTTAGTATCAGTTGAAAAAACATAGATTTCATAAAGTGTATAAGAATTAATTTTAATTTTAATTATTTTTATCTCAAATCTTCAACAACTATAACAATTTCAAATCAACTCTCCAGACAGAAGGAACCACATTCAAATTCCCTATTTTTTACTAGATATTTGACTTTGAGCAAGTAGCATAACATATAAATTTTAATTGTTTAATTATAAATTTAAAAAAGTCATCATAAAACTTAAGTGGCATTTATATGTTAGATACATAATATATCAGCACATTTGAAATTAATGTCATATATTTTCATGCAATAATTTGGTAAGCATGTATTTTATTTCTTTGATTGACAGTATTATTAATAGTTCCATGAAATGTAATCATGTGTACTCAAAACATGTGATTTTTATAGAACATAGGTTGTTTTATTATTATTGATAGTATATAATTTGTAATTATACATACAAGTCTTTCTGTAAACTGGGTGCAAGCTAAACTACCACATTTTTTCAAATAAAATTAAAGTGATGGACCAAGACCACTCTATCTAACAAATAATTGTGAAGAAAAGTCTATATGTTCTCCACTGAAAGAAAGCTGGAAATCTGACTTTGCCATTTAGTTATTCCATTACCTTGAGCATGTTGCATGCTTTTCGAGAATATTACTTCATTTGTATAGTATGAGTAGATGGATTATATAAATTTGAAAATTTTAACCAGCTATTTCATTCATTGATTTCAATGAAATACTCTATCCTAATTTTCTGTGTTATTATATTTTATTTGATTAAATCTAAATTTGTGAATTGCTGATTATTTAGAATGAACTTTTCTATTAGCTTAAATAATGTGAAGCAAATTTCTATTGTACATTTATTATCTTAGGACAGAAAAGGCATAGAAATAACATATTCCATTTGTTTACAACATATTTGAATGAATAATGAAAATTTAAAAAAGTTTGCTAATAGAATATAATGTTTACATATACATTTTTCTTTATACTAATAAAATGTAATATTAAAATTAGCATCAGGACAAATACTATTTTCTTCATGGAGGGTTATGTGAAGTTATTTAGCATTAACAATGATCTATAATTATTTTACACATTGATTTTGGTTCATCTCATTGAAAAATTCAAAATAAAACAAATGAAATTATAAGATGTGACTTTATGAAAATTAATGAATATTAACTCAGCATATTTCATAACTTTTTTACTTTTTGTGAAATAAACACAAAGTAAAAATAATTTGATACAAAAAATTTTGTAAAAAGATTTATAAAAATAAAACAAAATACATTTCCTATATGACATTCTCATTATTAAACTGTGTGTTTAATACACACAGAGTGCTCTTCTCACTGGATGAATTAAACTGCCCTGTTTTTAAATGTGTTGATTCATTCTTGACTTGTCCTAGTCTGATAATGAATTCCTTTTTTGAATTTTTCAGTTTAGGTACTTTGTCTTCAGCTCTCTGATTTTCATTTGATTATTTTTCATACTTGTATCTCATTTTTTAAGTTCTAATTTTGTTCATTCATTGTATTCCTGACTTCAGTGTGCACCTTTAAGACTATATTTTTTAACTTTTTATCAGGTAAACCACTTATCTCTGTTTCATCAAGCTCTGTTTCTGGAGATTTATTTTGTTATATTTAACATAATACTACTTTATTTCTTTATCTGTTTTGATTTTTGGGGGTTGTTTCCTATACATTAGATAAAACAGTAACATCTCTCAGTCTTGACAGAATAGTCTTGTGCAGGAGGCAAAAAATGAAGGACGAGGCAAAAATCCAAATAATGATACTGCTGTTAGATAGCGGCTCCAAATGAGTGGCTGGAAGGGAAATAAAGCAGGGCCCCCACCATCACAATCTAACAAAGAACTTAAAACAGGAGGCGAGAAACAAAAGAGAGACTCACCTCACCAATTAACTCAGCAGTCCTGAGCCTCTTCAATAAAGCTGTCAGGAATTCCAAATATCACAAGCAAAACGATGGTAATGCAAGAGGAGAGAAACCCTGAAATTCTGTGTGCTTCATCTCCACTAGCTGAGAAAGAAAGCCTTTAAAACTGTGTATCGATCCCAAGGTCTACTAGAATGGGAGAAGGAGGGGAACCTAGAAACCCAATAAAGTATTCAGCACCTGAACCCCAACAGTCAATGCACTCATGTTCGTTGAGTGCCCACTTGTAGCCAGGTGCTCAAACATATAAAACAAACACTAACAAACTGACTAACAACTTTATTTCCTCTGCATGTGAGGCATTCAGACTAGTGGGTTCTCTGTTTGCAGCTTTGTGCTCATATGTGTTTCATGAATAAACTTGCCATCTCATTCTCCTATATGTGTTTGTCTCTCATCTGAATTCTTCTCTTGCAAGAGAAGAACAGAAGAGAAGCAGCCCCCTTGAATTAGGTCTCCCAGGTAACACCAGTGTCCTCAGAAGATACCATCTCTTCATATTTTTGGTAGTTTAAGACCCACAATACATATGAGACTCAGGTCATTTTTCTCATGTTCATTTTTCCCACAATGTTCATTTTTTTCTCATTAGCATTTTTCCCACAATGCTAATATCCAGTCAAACTCTCTTATCAAAATATTGCATTGATTAACTGGAATATAATCGCACAGTGCTTTTTAGAATATTAAAGTGAGTTGAAAAATTAAATAAGCCCTAGTGTACATTCCAGTTAGCTCCTAGTTACTAGAGCAAAGAGGACAAAAAGCTGTGAGGTGTGGACAATAAACAAACACACAAAAAAGAAGCATGGATACTTCTACAGAATTAAAATAATGAGAAGGTATTTGAGAGGAGGTGTGCTCAGAGCCTAAATTACTCACTCAGAATATTTCTCCCAGCCTTCCTGAAAGGAGCCTACAGATTTTTAATAAGATACCTGTATTGGGGAAAATAAAATAATCAGACATTTGGGGATGTAAAGGATGAGGGTGTGAATTGACGTCAATTTCAGGAAACTCAGAATGTCACTGTAGTTCACAAGTCAGAATAGGAGACTCACGTGACCAATCAAGTTTTAGCTCATATCTCTGCGAAAATGGTCTCAGTGGATCCCAAATTTTTTCTGTGGTTGTTTCCCCAGTTTCAGAATGAAAAATTGGAATCACAATATACAACAGCTTTCAGAATCCCCACACAAGTTCAACAACCTGTACAGTGAGGGCCAAAATGGTGGAAAAAAGCCATTGGCATTGCCTTTACAAATGAAAATAGTAAACTTAAAGCAATAGTATACTATTTGAGGAATCACAAAAATTAGTGCCTCCATCAAGAACTTAAAAGATGCAGGGGTGGTGATTCCTATTGCAGTCCCATGAAACTTACCTGATAGTAAACCCAAAGCAATGGCACATTACTCAAGGGATGTCAAAATATAATGCCACCATCAAGGATTTGAATGATGCAAGGGTGGTGATTCCTACCATATCCCTATATAACATGCCTATTAGGCCCGTGGAGAAGACAGAGATGGACCTTGGCTAATGACGGTGGATTATCACAAGTTTAACCATGTGGTAACTCCAATTGAAGTTTCTCTACCAGATATGCTTTTATTACTTGGGCATTTTAATACATCTATTATCTGATACATAGCAATCGATCTGAAAAATTAATTTCTTCTGCTCATCAATAAGAACCATCAGAAGTACTTTGCTTTAGCTAGCGAAGCCAGAAACACATCTTCATTCTCCTACCTTTTGGATATATCAACTCTACTCTCCATTCTTGTTTCATAACTTAGCAGGAATCTTGTTAGTGATTCCTTTACAGAAGAGATCACACTAGTCCATCACACCGATGACAATCTACTAATTGGATCTAGGGATCAATAAAAGCAATAATTTTAGAGGTATTATTAAAACATCTATGTGTCTGAGAAATAGAAATAAATCTGACAAAAATTCATAACACTTCTATCTCAATGAGATTTCTAGAGGTCCAGTAGAGTGGAACATGTCTAGATATCTCTTCAAAGTGAAGGTTTATTGTAAATAGCACTGCTATGAACATAGGGGAACATATATTCTTTGAATTGGTGTTTCAGGATTCTTAGGATATGCTCCCAGCAGTGGAGTTGCAGAATCAAAAGGCAGTTCCATTTTTAATTTTTTGAGGAAATTTAATACTGTTTTCCACAGTGACTGCATGAGTCTACATTCCCATCAGCAGTGCACTAGGGTTCCCTTTACTCCACATCCTTGCCAGCACTTGTTCATTAATGAAGGTCATTTTGGCAGTTCTGAGGAGATATCTCCCTGTTTACATTTGCATCTCTCTGATGGCTAGTGGTGTTGAGCATCTTTTCATTTGTCTATGGGCCCTCTGTATGTCCTCCTTGGAGAAGTGCCTATTCAGGTCCTTGGGCCATTTTTTGAGTGGACTGTTTGTCTTCCTGTTGTTGAATCATAGGGGTTCTTTATATATTTCGAAGATCAAAGATTTTTCTGATGCATCATTGGCAAATACTATATTTTGCCATGTATAAGGTGCATTTTTACCCACATTTTTGAGGGAAAAATAAGAATGCATATTATATATGGGTAGGAGTATTTCTATATCTATATAAATGTTTTTAATTTTTTTATGTATTCTTATGTGTTAAAAGTGTGACTCTAGAAAGCAATAACTATGTCCATATGTTCAAAAACAAATACTAAAATTTCTTTATGATACAAAAAAGTATGTAAATATAAATAAGTATAAATAGGTGAATTAAAAAATTAAAAGGAAACATTTTTTCCTTAAAGTTTGAGCCAAAACATAGCTGCGCATCATACATGGAAAAATATGGTATATTCTGCCATACAGTGGGTCCCCTTTTCATTTTGATAATTGCTTCTTTAGCTGTGCAGAAGCATTTTAATTTGTTGTAGTCCTATTTGCTTATTTCTATCTTTGCTGCCCTTGCCCTGAGAAACATTAGCAAAAATATTGCCTGTGCAAGATATCTTAAATTTTATTACCTATGTTTTCCAATGAACAAAATAAACTAACAAGCAAAATAAAACCAGAGACATAGAAACATGGAATAGAGTGACAGCTGTAAGAGGGAAGCAGTGGGAAGGTGAGGACTGGTTGAACGAAGGTGAAGTTAGTAAAATAAAAATAAATGACTCTTGGACATGGACAACCATGAGGGAATTGACTGTGGGAGTGGTGGGCAGGCAAGGTGGAGTGGGGCAAAGGGGGGAATTGGGAAACTGTAATAGAATAAGTAATAAAATATTTAAATTTAAAAATATTATTTATCATATGCCATTAATTGTGTTCTGCCATTATTTATGTTCTCATTTTCTGCTTTGCCTGTTCAATTAAATTTTAATTATTAATAACAATAACACCAATAACAATGAATAAAAATAAAATAAAATGAAAGATTATTCTTTGCATCTGGCCCCTCATACAACCAAATAAGAGGCATAATGTATAGTGGGTTTCTTTGCATTTTGGAGGTAATATATTCCTCATTTGGGTATGTTATTCCAGGCCATTTACTGTATGACTCAAAAATCTATATGAATTGAGTGTGTCCTAGAGTAAGAGAAGGCTCTGCAGCTAATGCAGGCTACTGGCTGTTCTGCTGTGTGGGCCATATGATCCAGTAGATTAAATGCTTCATAGAGTAACAGCACCAGAGAGGGAAGCTGTTTGGAGCCTTTGGCAGGTCTCTATAGTTGAAGCACAGCACACAGTCAAAATTTTGTAGTAAAACCCTAGTATTCTCTGTAGATAACTACTCTCTTTTTGTGAAACAGCTTTTGGGCTGACATTGGGCTCTGGTAAAAACTGCACACTTTACCATGTCAACCAAGTTATACCTGTCATAAACTGGCTCTTGCATGACCCACTAAGCCATAAAATTGGTCATGCACAGCAATATTACAGCATGTAATGGAAGCAAAAGGTAAGTTGTTTCACCTTACATAAGAAGTGTTGATTTTATATCACAATGTGTATAAGTTATAGAATATCAGACAGGAGAGCAAAGATCACTCAACTACTTTACATCCTCTTCTGTAAAAAGTGTGAGTATGTTTTTGGTACAACACAGGATAATTGTACCATATTAGATGGAAGAATGTACTTATTTTATTGTTATCACCTTTTTGGAGACTTAGTATGGTTTAAGGAGATGTGTATGTGTGCCAGCTTGAGGAGGAGTGCATTGTCACTTTTATGTGTCAACTTGGGTGGGCCATGAAGCACTCAAATATTTTGTCAAACATTATTCTGGGTGTTTCTCTGAGGATGTGTTTGAATGAGATTAGCATTTAAACTGGCAGAACTTGGGTTAGATTTCTTTCCCTAACATGGACAGGCCTCATTGAATCAGTGGAAAGGCAGAATAGAACAAAAAGATCACTTTCTCTCCTCAGGACACCCTCCCTGACGAGAGGGAGCTCTGCAGGAGACTGCTTTCAACTTCATCTGCATCACTGGCGCTTCCTCAGATGGATTTCGGAGAAGAGCAAAAATGACAACAAATGCAGTTGTTTTCTATTGTTTCCTAAGATCGAAATTCTGAATGTCCTTTTAGCTGAGAATTTACTTCAAGGTGAGAAAGAAATTACAGGTTTTGTCCTTCCTTTAGATGACAGAGCCCATGGAAAAGAGGAAAAGCCCGAAGAGGAGTAATCTTTATGGGACTGCTTCTTTCTTTCTTTTTTTATTTTGATTAATTATACTTGTTAAATGAGGGGAAAAGTATCATTATTGGTTTAAATAGTTTCTGGCTTTGTCTTTGAAGAAGAAAAAATCCTAAATTAATGTTGTTTTCTGTCTTCATACTATGCATAGAGGTTTTTTAAATCACTCCGTAACTCTCTTCCTGTACTTCCTTTCCTCTTTCACTTCTTGTCATTCATTCATTCATATCATTATTATTCTATAAATCTAACTCTGTTTCTCATCCTGTCGTGTATATCCTTTCTTCTTTTCGTTTCCCCTTTCATCTGTCTCAGAAGGAAAGCTAACACTTCTGTCTGCAGTGAATTTTCTAGTACTCAGCAAGCACTCAGAATAGGGCTGGTAATGCTACCAAGACAGATGAGCCACATATTTTACCTCTTTGGTTAAATGGAAGAAAGCATAGGTGTGACCTTTTAAACTCATTTTATAAATAGAGAGATATTTATTTGTTCTCTACTTGGAGAAAAATAAGGTAGCTCCTCCTGTAATAGTAAATTGAGGAAGTCATCCAGTCTGAAAGACTGAGAAAAATATCAATATTTGAGCAAAAAGGTTCAAGAAAAGTTTTTCATGATTCCTCTTCATCTGCTACTCAGACTATAATCTCTCTCTATATAAATATCTTCTGTTTATTAAACAAAAGCCTTTGTGTGCTATATAATGAGCCAGGCATTTCACTAGGTATCAAGTAGGAATTTAGAAGATTAATGGAAATGTTTATAGAAATCTCTGGATCCTGGCTGACTTTCACAGGCTAGTGAAAGAAACTTCAACTGCAGAAAGAATTGAGGAAGCAGAGAAACACACTTGTCTGCTTGCAACTGTCAGGATACATGGATTAGCTATTAAAAAGAAAAAGAAAAAATTGAAATTGCATGAAAATCAGACTATCAGGAAGGAAACCAAACTGAATTTAAGAGCAGAAAATAGCAAAGTTCTTTGGAGCAAGTGAATCTAACTATTTCCAAAGATTGACTCTTATGTTTCTGTCGGGAGCTGACCAGCAGCTGTCCTTTGACACAGTTGGGATGGATGAGATGCATCTGCACAGCAGAGGCAACTGTGGCTGGATTTCCTGTCTATCTCTCCTCGCATGTTTGTTTTTGCAATTAATAGATGGTGGGATTTTTAGACACCTGCATCTCAGGGTCAATGATCCGCATAATTCCAATGAAGTTGCACAAAACAATTTCTTGGCCAGAGAACAGAGCCCCCTTTAATGAAGTAGTCCCTGAATATCTAAAAGTTGATGGAATAACAGCCCCTCCTCTACCTTAGACAAAAATATATATCAAGTAGAATTAGACATATAAAAGAAGCAGGACAAGCTAATTAACTATTACGAACTAAGCACGTAGAAATAATTACCCCATGCCTAATTATAAGAACTTTAATAAATAATAAGACATCTAAAGCTCCATACATACAGCTAGTTCTAATTGTCTAATTAACGACTCTCCTGGTCAAAATAACCTTTGTTTAACATAACTTCATGTCATGCACCTGCTCCTTTAATGTTATGTATCAATCTCTATAAAAATAAAGCTTAAATCAAACTCTGAGAATTCGGTCAGACCCACAAAGTCTGGCTGTTCTCCATCATCCAACTGGGGGTCTGATTCTTCATTCGTCACCTGCACCGTCCATCCTTCGGGGACTCTGAACCCTGCTGAGGCTGAACCCTGGCATGTTTCCCTAAGGGATGGATGAGACTGGGCTGGGAAAACAACCAGGGAGAGATTTTTTCCCCCTTCTCTGCCTCAGGTGCTAGGTGCAGGATGGATGTTTCAGGTAGTTCTTCTTCCCTAGTATGCAGTAAATAAAGGACTATGTGACTAGGTCTTTCTTGGGGATGCTGTTGATTTGATGCTGTTGATCCTGCCTCAAAATATTCTCCTTGACTGGCCTTAAATTTTGCATTCACTCAAAATCTCTTTTGTGTCAATCAAGAAATGGTTGAGTTGGAATGTAATGGGACCATTGCCTAAAAAAGACTTGTGTCACAATTAAAATGAGTGTTTTCATAGGAACAAGTATCTTACCCATCAATTTAGTAAGTTATAGAAAACAGTAGTTTTCAGGTTTTTAAAAAATATTTTATTTATTTATTTTTAGAGGAGAAGGGAAAGGGAGAAAAATATCAATGTATGGTTGCCCTCCTGCATCCCCTGCTGGGAACTGGCCTGCAACCCAGGCATGTACCCTGACTGGGAATCGAACCACAGTTGTTTGATTTGCAGGCCCATGCTCAATCCACTGAGTTACACCAGCCAGGGCCTCGGTTTTTGTTTAGTAACAACACTTTCTTCTTCTAGAACCTCACGGAGGAATTAAAGGATAGTTTCAAAATGGTGGGATTGCAGGATTTTCACTGCTCTTTTCACTTGCACATTCCCTCTTTTCCAAAATGATTCCTAATGTGACATTCATCCCATTATTGAGGGACTGTGTAACATATATAATAAAAACTGAGGGATATTTGCTATTTTCAATTTAAATTCTTGGTCATTATTTGGTGAATTATTTGTAACATTCTAGCATAAGGGCTTGTGCAAGAGATTACACATTTCATGAACATTACCTGATCTTAAAGGGATGTGAGACCTATTAGAGGCTAAAAAAGATAAAAGGAGAAAATGTTGCAAAAAAAGATAAAATACAAAGGCCTATATAAATTCTGTTTAAGAGTGATCTCTTATGTGTATAGGAATAGAACAAAAGACATACATATATGTGTAATTCATTAAGAGAACACCCAAGATTTTTTGGTGTCAATAAACATGAGTCATAATGAGACAAATACAGTTCATGTATTTATTTTTTCTATGAGGTTTTTCTCCTCTACTTTTCTAGAAAAACAAAAACAGTCAAAAGATCTTGTCTAAGATAAGGAAATTGTGAACAAATACACATGCAGACTAGACAGAGAAAGGACATGGAACGACTTTCTATCAGCTCTCTTCTTAAGTCATCCTAACTAGACCCACCATCTGAGTAAAGTCAGTGTGCTTCCTTGAGCAAACAGATTCAAGGAAAGTCTTCCATGACACTTCCTCATCTGCTATTCAGACTGTAATCTCTCTCTACATCTTCTGTCCATTTATTCAACAAACATTCTTGCATGTTATAATGAGGCAGGCATTTTACTAGGTACCAAGTAGGAATTTGAGGTAAAAGATTCAATTTTCCACTTAGTTTTTTCCAAGGGAAATCATTTGTGTCATTTCTGAAGAATGATGCCAATTTCTTTCCCTCGCTGGCATCATTATCTAAGAAAATAAAGAGGGTAGACATTCTATTCAATTTAGTACTATTTTATCACAATAAGATATGAGAAAGATGGCAGAAGAATAGAACAGAAAGTATTTTTGCCATTTGCTTGAATGTGCGTCTTTTTTACCTTTCCCCATAGTTCGTTCCTCAGAGGTTAAAAGGAAAAAAAATAAAACTCTCATCCCATATATATTTTTGGTCAAGCAACCCTGAGGGCTACTTCCTGTTTTTCTGTGTGTGAATAATACTCCGGTGCTGAGAGCAACTGGTTTGTGTTTTATTTTATTGTATAACTGTAAAGCAATTTTGGTCTCCAGTTGAACATTTCATTTCTTCTTTATTAAGTTTCATGATTGTTCTTTTACCTCAGGTACTTAGAGTAGCAGCACTTATATTTTTGGAGAGCACATTTTCTCCAGTGTAAGTACTTATTATAAAAAACCTGGTGCTTTTCAGTTTAAGGAATATGGGAAAGATAAGCTGAAAATAGTTGGTTGCCTAGACCCTGAAAGTGCAAAGTGCAGGCAATTGTACAATAGAGAGGGAAGAAGAGGAGAAGAGGTTGTACTGACCTAATTCATAGGAGATCAATGTGATGCCTAATCCATGTGGCAAAATGGGTCAAACCTTCATGAGTGAGATATGACTGCTAATGGACTTCATGTCTGTGAACTCTCATTACCAAAAGAATGACTGTGATCTTAGCTCAGGTCGGATGAAAAAGACACAAGCTCCTAGTGAGTATAATGAATTTAAGGCCAAATTCAAGTGTCACCTTTTCTATCGAGTCCTCTCTGATTATACCAGCCCTCACTTTTCTTCCTTTTCAATTAATTTATATATTGCTTCCTTCACTGCCACACAATTTAACATTTAACCATGTTTTGCATTATTCATTCTTCTTTTTAAACCTTTCAGATACTTCCTACTATTGCCTTCGGTGGTTATGCAGTACTCAACTAATTGCAAACTTTTAAGGACAGTGGTTATATCCTCAAAGAGATCAAGTGACACGGTAGAATGATATTAATGTAACTGTGCTAATGATATAAGTTAATCACAATTATAATATTTATAACACAGAATCTGCATTTTCACAGTTATGTAATTTGCCCAAGTGTTGATGTTAAAATATAAATCCAGATCTATAAAACTCTGTAGCTTCCATTTATTCTGTCATAAAGAAGGACTGGAATTCTACTCAAACTACTGTAATGCTAGTCAGAACTCAGTGACCTTCTAGTAGTACAGCTGTGGACATTCCTTTTTCAGACCCTCAATCATATTATCCATAACATGGATAAATATCTCTCCTGAAAACCTCTAATATGAAATTTCAACAAAATCATAATTCAGATAAAGAAATATCTAAATTAAAAGGTATCATGCAAATTAATGTATAATGTCTCAGATTTTCTTTTGTATCCCCACAGTGTTTCGTATTGTGTTAAAATATGAAAGTTGTTCAACTATTTTTAAGTGCCATAGTTTTTTAAATGATAAGGAAAACAAAGAAGTAAGCCTATAAAATATTTAATCAATTCTTTTATATTGTTTTAATATTTAATTTAAGCTGTATGCGTGTATGTGTGTTTACTGCGTTGAGCAGTAAACTGTGTGTTGGGTTGTAATAAAAGAAGTTTTGCGTCTGGATAAATGACATTAACAGAGGATATATATCTCCAATTAGTTCTGTAAAATTCAGTTTGTTAACACATCAGGAAACAAAATTCAACTAAAGTTATTTATTTGGTGTAAAGTGATAATCGTGCCCCATAAGATAATTATAATGCTAGAAACCAATATTCTTGGTTTAAAAAATAGAACAGTGATCTCCCATGAATATTTTCCATGTATTCTCTCCAGTACCCAAGGCAAAATAATTTAAATTCAATTTTCTAGAATTTGATGTTTATTTGAAATTCTTATTATGAGAGGTTGCTAAATTGGTAATCCCCTATAAACATCACCTTCTAATATTCAGATACTTATGTATCCACTTCTACAACAGTTGGACTTGGCCGCATAGTTTGCTTTCATCAATGAGACATTTAGTGTAGCAATGGAAGCTGGAGGCTTGAGAAGTAACTGCACATTGGGACTTGTCATCTCACAACCCCCTTCCTGACAGTTAGCCAACATTCTGTAAAGAAGCTCAGAGAAGATGACTCAATAATGACAGGTGACACAGAAAAATAGAAACCTTGAAGGATGAGGGACCACGTTAGAAATTCCAGCCCCCATTGAGCTCATGTTTGAATATAACTGTGTGAGTGATTTCAATACAAAATATGGATCAGAGGAACACCCACTGAATTATGATAATGGATGTCATCACTTAAAACCACTAAGTTTTGGAGTACTATGTTTTACCTCAATAAATAGATAAGCCACTAATGAAAATTCAAATATTGAAAATATAACACAAATTTCAGCTTCTACTATCCTTTAATTGTCTGGCTACTTCTCATATATTGTATTATAAAAAGTAATCAGAATGTTGAGTTTTAAGTCTCCCTTGAGCTCACTTCCTTTTATCACCTAAAACTCAAGACCATAGTTTAAGAAGATTGATCTTCATTGCTATAGGCTCATCTAAGGAAATACAGGAGGCGAACTTTGACTAAACTTTTCTTTAGCTTTTTGAGAACTACCAGACTGCAAATAAATATGAAGTTATTTTTGAAGAATTGGGAAAGTGAAATAAGGACTTGGGGAAATTCTTGTATAAAGAGAGTCCAAAAAAGAAATCTCTGAAGAACTTTAGCTTTCCACAGTATTCACTCTCATAATGAGTTCCTATTTCCTACTTTAACATGTATGGCCCACTTTTTCATAAACCTCAAACATTTTCAATTGTCCCTGATCAACTCCCACTCACATTTGGATGATATCCATTTCAGTTGCAGGGCTGAAGGGCTCTGGTTCTCTAAATCTCTTTCCCTCCTTGTTCTATTCCTTTCTTCAAGTGTTCTCACTTCTCAATTATTCTCTCTGGGTAGCACTTTGGGTCTTTTGTAAGATGGTCACTTTTGTCTATTACTTCATAGTCTGAAAAATAGAGACAATTTACAATGACAGTTTTTATGGTTCCCTTTATAATATTCTCATTGCAGTCAGTTGCAGGCAGGTTTCTTCTTCTTGAACCTATTAAATCAACGCATGTACCTTTTATCCCATGGGCAGGCATTTATTCTAGAGGCAGCTGCAATCTAAACCCATATCAATATTGAACATATTACCTACCTTACCTGACTCATAATCACTATTGCACCTATGGAATCAGCACCATTGTCCTACACACATAATAAAATAAACTACATGACACTTCTTAGACTCCTTTTTTTAGAGAGACAGAGAGAAAGAGAGACATAAATTTTTGTGTTCTCCTTATTTGTTTATTAGTTGATTCTGGTATGTGCCCTTATTAGGGACTGAATCTCCAGCCTTGGCATATCAAGACCACACTCTAACCAACTGAGCTACCCAACCAGGGCTAGACTTCTTTTTTATATTACCCCAAATAAGAATTGAGATTGATCATTTTAGTGTAAGGGGAAAAAAGATTGTGTGTGTGTGTGTGTGTGTGTGTGTGTGTATTCTAGAAAATATGGGAGAAAGGAAATTGGAGAAAAGGTGAGTGGCCACAGAAAGTATTTACTTTTTAATATAAATGAAAGTAGTTGATTAAACAAGAAGGAATTAATAATAGAGATGTTACTCATTTTCTGTTCCAAATTTTGAAAGACCCTACTTATTTGAAGGCCCTACTGTATTCTATGCCTCTCATAAATAAATAAATAAATAAATAAATAAACAAACAAACAAACACATGCATACATACATACATAAATACATAAAACAAAATTTACCTTGGAAGTTTTTCTCTTCATATCTGATTAAATATTTTAAGTTAATACATATATTTAATGGAAAGTTTGAAAAGTTTAAACCACTGAAATAACAAATAGGACTTTCACAATGCAATCAAGTTATACCATCACCTTTCTCTGATTCTCTTCACCTTGAAGACTCTATACTTGCTGTACAATCACACATAGTAGTCACTACTTATGAAAATGCATCATCAGTTAATAGATATAAACAAACTTCTTTTTATTTTAGAGTAGTTTTAGGAATACAAAAGCATTGCAAAGATAGTATATAGTGTTCCTGTATACTCCACACCTAATTTCTCTCATTATTACCATTTTATATAGTGGTAACATATAAATGGTGACAAATATATGTCAGAATTAATTTAAAAATTCTGATATCTTGTTAAACTGATCAGAGCAAATACTACACCTGACCTTAGCCAAAAGACTGAGAAGTGATTGATATGTTTTGGTTAAATAAGTCTATAAATTATTCAGATTTCCTTAGGTTAACCCTAATGCCTTTTTTTATTTTACAATCCCATTTGGTATAACAGCATTATATGTAATTATCACGAGTACTTAAGCTTCTGTAGACTATAATGATTTCTAAGATTTTCCTTGGTTTTTGATGAACTTAATAGTTTTAAGAAATACTGGTCCAGTATTTTGTGGAATGTCACTTATATGAGATTGGTCTGATGACTTTTATGGCTAAACTGTGGTAAATATGTTTTGGGGAGGAAGACCACAAGGGTAAAGTACCATTCTTATTACATCATACCAAGGAAAAATACTATTAATACGATTTATTACTATTGATGTTAATCTTGATCAACTGACTTAAAATTGTATTTCTCAAGTTCTTAAAGCATAAAGTTACTCTTATTTTCTCTTTGCCTATTACTTTATTCTTTGAAATATAGTCATTGTGCCCAGCCATAATTTAGCAATGAGAAGTATGTTCAACCTCTTTTAAGGTGAAATATCTAAAAATTTTACTTCGGGTTTTGAAAGAGATATGTGTTTATTCTCCCCATTTATTATTTATTCCAGCATTTATTTATGTCAGTATAGACTCATGAATATTTATTTACTCTTTAGATTATTATAATCCAATATGACTTCACATTTTTCTTTCTTTTTTGTTCAGATTGTTCCACTGAATCTCATTCAGTTGCCTCCTCTATCCACAGGACAAACTTTTATCATTAGATTGCTTTAATTGTTCGTTTTTATTATTTTCTTGCTTTTGGGAATTACAAGACACTCTAGGTTAATTTTGCATAATATTTCCCAAGTCCTAGAACAAGTTATTTTTCTAGGTAAGCTTTTTTTTTTAATTGGAGAATAGTATAAGAAACAAATATTGTGGCACTAGGTGTGCTCATTACTACTGGGGTGTCAGTATTCCATGTCCTCTCAGCTGACAGAGCAAGGAGATATATGTGTGTATGTTAACCCATGTACTTACAGGTATCTATTTACTTCTCTATACATACACATGTGGATACCTATTAAGCTAAAATGAGTCCTTAATGATGTCTTCTACTCTAATCCATTACTATATATTGATAATTCTATACCAATTTCCTGGCTTATCTGTAGTCTTCTGGCACAATGTGAGGTAACTGACTTCTACCATTTGCTTGATAGTTCAATTGCACAGTACACAGGTGTAATGATTTAAAAATCATTAGCCTGTTTTCCCCATAGAGACAGACAAAGAAACATTGTCAACTAGAATGTTGTGCTTTATACAATTTCATTTGTTCTTTGTCTTACAGAAGCACTCATTTCCAAAGTTACTTAAGTCAACATATGATTACCCTGCCCCCTTCACATTGATGCACACATTTAGAATACACTTAGATTGTTTGCCATATTCTTCATTTCATCTGGGGACTCTCTGACCTATAAAATATTTTTTAATATGCATATACTAAGATTTACTGTGTCCTGTAAACTCCTATGGGTTTTGACAAATGTTTAATGGCTTGTAGTCACCATTATGGTATCAAACAGAATTATTTCATCACCTTAAATAAATTACCTTGCTATAGTATATATTCAACCTTCCACTCCCTGCAGTTCTGCCAAGATGCTGTCAAATACTGATTTATTTACTCTTTCTATAATTTTACCTTTTCCAGAATACAAAATAATTGGAATTATAAAGTATGTGAGCTTTTTATATTGGTTTCTTTCCTTTAGCAATGTGCATTTAGGTTTCTCCCTACCTTTTATGTGGGTAGCCAGCTTATTTCTTTTTATGATTGAATAATACTTTATTATAGAGACACACCACAGCTTATATCCATTCACCTACTGTATATTTTGGGGAAAAGCTATTTTTTACATATGTTTTAAAGTGTTTCCTATCATTTTTAAAAATTCCCTTACTTGTGTCTTTCATGGAGTAGAAGTTCTTAATTTTAATAATAACCAAGTTACCATTGTTTTTTCTCTTATGGATCATGCTAGTAATATTTTATTTAAGATGTCATTACAAAATCCAATGTCATGTCAATTTTTACTTTTTTTTCCAAGAAGTTTTATAGATTTGCATTAACATTTTAATTCCCATATTTTATTTTGAGCTAAGGTTTGTGTAAGATATAAAGTCTGTATTTAGGTTAATATTTCACCATTTTTCCAACACAATTTGTTGACAAGACTATCTTTTCTCCGTTGATCTGTCTTTGTTAATCTGTCCAATATCAGTTGACTATATTTGTGTGAACCAGTTTCTAAGCTTTCTATTCTGTTGTGTTGATCTGTATTTTTAGTCTCATCAATATTCCATATTTCTGACTACTGTAGCTTAAGAAATGTCTTCAAATTAGGTATTGTGAGTCATCTAACTTTTATTTTCTTTAGTATTGTGTTGGCTATATAGGTGTTTTGCATTATCACATAAATTTTAGAATTAGTCTGTCAATTTTTACAAATAGGTTGTTGGGATTTGGTTGGGGTTGCAATGAATCTATAAGCCAAGTTGCAAATAATTATTACTTTAGCAATATTGAGTTTTTAAATTCATAAACATGAACCGCCTGATTTAGATAATGGATAAAGACCTATAATTTCTAGTTTGTAATACTAACCATTATATTTTGACTGCATTAAGATGGCATTGCCAATTGCATTTATGGGTACATTGTTTAAATTGCTTTGAAATGACAGGCTAGTTTTTTTATTCTTTGTACTGCAAAAGAGACATTTCTAGATACATGTTCATTTTGTTTCTTAAATTTGAGATTTGGAGAATTTCTAGTCTTTGATATTCACTTACATTGTTTCGGTATATATGTAGATTAATTCAAATTATTTAAAAAGCTTAATTCATATTACTTTATTTATTGTGGTTGGGGATGAGGACTTAGGGATGTTTGATATATTAGTATTTAAAATCCAAAATGAAGTACTCAAGGATCCGGATAAGAAAAAATTATTTGACAAATTTATCATAGTCAATGTTCTAAGTAAAGTCAACTCAAATCAATGAATATATCATGCTAAATTCCTAACAGGCAACACTAGTGTTAAATGTTTGATTGATTTGGGGCTTCAATATATCATTTTTTACAGTTTATAGAGAAAGCCAACCATGATCAATACAAAGGCAATATTTTCCTTTTTATTAAGTCACACAGAACAGATGTTTTCTTCAAAAAATAATACCATTAAGATGGCATATTTTCATAATTATTCTTCAGATTATCTTCTCCACCATTCTACATGAGGTTTTGGTGTTTTTTTAAGTATATTTATTGATTATGCTATTACAGTTGTCCCATTTTTTCTCCTCTTTATTCCCCCCCCACCCTGTCCTCCTCCCACCAGCACTCCCCCACCTTTGTTCACGTGCATGGGTCATAGATAAAAGTGCTTTGGCTCCTCCATTTTCTATACTATTCTTAACCTCCCCCTGTCTATTTTGTACTTACCATTTGTGCTTCTTATTCCCTGTACCTTTTCCCCCATTCTCCCTCTCCACTTCCCCACTGATAACCCTCCATTTGATCCCCATTTCTGTTATGCTATTCCTGTTCTATTTGCTTAGTTTGTTTTTTTTTTAGGTTCTGTTGTTGATGATTGTGATTTTGTTGTCATTTTACAGTTCATAATTTTGATCTTTTTCATTAGATAAGTCCCTTTAACATTTTATATAATAAGGGCTTGGTGATGATGAACTCTTTTAACTTTACTTTATCTGGGAAGCATTTTATCTGTCTTTCCTTTCTAAATGATAGCTTTGGTGGTTAGAGTAATCTTGGATGTAGGTCCTTGCCTTTCATGACTTGGAATACTTCTTTCCAGCCCCTTCTTGCCTGTAAGGTCTCTTTTGAGAAATAAGCTGATGGTATTATGGTAACTCCTTTGTAGGTGACTGTCTCCTTTTCTCTTGCAGATTTCAAGATTCTCTCCTTATCTTTAATCTTGGCTAAGGTAATTATGATGTGCCTTGGTGTGTGCTTCCTTGGATCCAACTTCTTTGGGACTCTCTGAGCTTCCTGGACTTCCTGGAAGTCTATTTCCCTGGTCATATTGGGGAAATTCTCCTTCCTTATTCTTTCAAGTAAGTTTTCAATTTCCTGCTCTTCCTATTCTCCTTCTGGCACCCTTAGGATTCAGACGTTGGAAAGTTAAAGTTGTCCTGGAGGTTCCTAAACCTTTACTAATTTTTTTGAATTCTTGTTTCTTCATTCTGTTCTAATTGAATGTTTATTTCTTCTTTCTGCTCTAAATAGTTGATTTAAGTCCCAGTTTCAGTATGGATGGACTGGGAAAACATTATGCCAAGTAAAATAAGCCAGTCAGAGAAAGACAAATACCTCATTATTTCACTCTTTTGTGGACTCTAATGAACAAACTGAACTAACAAGCAAAACAGGAACAGACATAGGTAGAGAGCAGGATGACAGCGAATGAATGAGGAGGGTAGAGGGTGGAGGGATTGAGAAAAAAGGAAAAAAGGACTCATGGATATGGACAACAGTGTGGTGATTATAGGGAGAGAGGGGGATATTAAGGGGCTAAATCATAGTGGAAAAGTACAATAAAATTTTAAAAAATAAATAGAAAAAATTAAGTTCAATGTAAGGTGTAATGACATAGTGTTGTCATGATTTGTGTTGCTATTGTGTCTTACCAAATAACATTTCCCACTTCTATTAGTTGAAATTTGATATTGAACAATACAGAGATCTGTTCCTTACAGGAAAGGCTGGGAGAAGTGTGTGAGGTTAGAGAACTAGGACAAAGTGATAAAATTTTAAAATTATTAGTTCAGATAATTAAAATGTCTTCAATAAATTTTTAAAAGTTAGAAAATTTATTTTATTCTTTAAATTTTAAAGTAGGTACCTAAGTATCCCAGAAGGAAAAAAAAAACATTGTTGAACTTTTGTATATTTTAAAAATAAGTTTATCTTAGAGAAGGAGTTAATATGAGTTAGAGAGAGAGAAATATGTAGGTCCAAAGTTTTCTTATTTTAGTTTTTAAATTTAAAACAAATACACCATGTATGTTAAAATGAAAATTAGGTATTTATTTGTGAGTCCCAGAATGATCCTTGAATAATTGTCTTTAGTCTACTAAAAAAAAGTGCTTTATTTTTTCTTGTGTTGAGTCTGCTTCTGTTGGATCACCAGAGATATCCGTTTGATGAGTTTGTTACATTACAATTTGGTAAGTTTATTCTTATAGACTGGTAAGAATCTGACAAGTTGCATCTTATTTTGAGTCATGAGAAGATACTGAAATATAAGTTAATGATTTCTATGATTCTGAATGGGTAAGGACAGATTTAAAGAATGCCATGTAAGACTGACTTAAGTTTCCCAAGGATCTTAAAGGTGAAGTCTTTCATGAAGGATGGAGGTGAAGTTAGAATCTGAGAGAAAAAAATTATGAATCATTGGTTTGGGGGAAAATAAGTAGTAAACAAGAATTTGTGGGTCACTAAGAATGAATGGAAAAGATTAGCCTAGAAGTTAATTATATATAAGCATTTGGTTTAAGTTTCAAAATCCCTAATAAATACTCAAATATTTCCTTTGTAATAGACAAGTTTACCCAAGGCTCCTGAGGAACGAGGATCTGTAGGCAAACTCAGCAGTCTCCTTAAATGGCTGTTCATTTCATCATCAAGAGAAAAATGACAATGATAACAATATAACAAAAAATAATAACAAGAAAAAGAGAGAGAAAATATGTCTTCATTTTGTTTTCTTCTTTGTTCAAAGATATAAGCATATTTGAGGGGCTTACTAAAATCAAAGTTTTAATTTCTCAACCATGTGTGATCTAAAAGCAGAGAAGAATATCCAAGAAGTGCATGTCTACTTTCAACCACATGTCACTGGACAGGGTGAGAATCTTGTCACATCACCTGTGTCTGTGTAGTCTCATCAATCATTTTCTTTTATGCTGGACTCACTATTTAAAAAATATAATTAAATTTAGTATTTCTGGTGTCTCTCACTACTGAAAGAGTTGTATTTTAGCCCTAATTTACACAACAAACAGTTTTCAGACACAAAATAACATTTTATAACATGGTATTTTTTCTGCACTCTTGGAAAACAAGTAGAGTTATTGTCAAAGCATTATTAGAACACACTGCGTGTAACAAACCATGATTTGACTTGCAAATCTCGCCACATCAAATCATAATACAATGAAATACTTATATTTTTAATGAAAATTATTATTTATGTAAGTAGCAAGACTGGAAAATGAGTTTTATCTTTACCTAAATTGGTAAAGTACAGGAATACGGTTAGAGTATTGAATGCTTATGGATGCAATTGAATGAGAAAAAATTAAATTCAAATGAGGTAGGAAAAAATCTAAGTGAAGAGAGAGCTGATTGTGAACATAAACTGTCTTAGGCAGCCCAAGTAATATAAAAAAGGAAAATCATCTTTCATGATTTGAATATCAGTAGAGGTGAGTACACAGAGGGTTGCAGCATTATTCATTCATTCAACAAATACTTATTAAGTGCCTCCTTCATAGTTCTGGGGATACGGTAGCAAAGAAGGATAGCACCTGTATTCATTGTGGTTAATTCTCTCAGAGATAATAGTTAATGAACAATAAACAACACAAAATGTATTAGATGATAATATATTCTATGAAAGATAAGTAGAGTTAAATAGAAAGTGGTAGAGTACATTCTATATGAGAAAAGATGGTCATGTAGCAAAACAAGTGGTTTCAGCTGCCTGATGTAAGGAAAACCAAACCCATGAGACAGGTGCTGGTGCAAAAGGAAAGAGGTTTACTCGGGAGAGTGTGACCTGGGAGAATAGTGGACTTCTACCTCAAAGAACAGCCCTCCTGCCTGCTTGAGCCTCTGGTTCTTATAGGGATAGGCAGGGGAGGGTTGATCTTTCTTATTTAATTATCTCCCTAGCTTTTAATGCTTTTGGTGTAAGAACCTCCTCCTGCACCATCTTGGCCAATTAAGAAGGTTCTCAGGGTTATTAAGAAGGTTCTCCTACTGACTGTTTATAATAGTGGGGAGTGAAGTACAGAACCTGCTTCAGGAAGCCTGAAGATGTTAGAGTCCTCAGCCTACCTCCCTACACTGGACAGGCACCTGCACATCAGGGAGAACAGGTTGGAGTCTACTGCACTACCCTGGATCCCCAAGTGCCCTCATCCTCTTTGCAGCTCCCTCACGGCTGCTACTCCAAAGTGGCCAGCCAGGCCTGTGCTCTGACTGTTGGCCACCTACGGTAACAGAGAGACTTCTTTCCTTGAGTAAATAAGTGATGCAATGTTGAAGATTATGTAAAGATCTGGGAAAGAGGATTCCAGAAAATTGAAACATTGAATACAAGACCCCTAAGACAGAGAGATACTCATTGTGCTTGAGAAGCACAGCAGAAAGTCAATAGCTGTAGTGAAGTGAGCAATGGGAAGGAAGATAGGATATGCAAAGAGAGAGGTAGCCTGAGCATTATTAATGTAGTCATGGTAATAATTCTGGAGTTTTTGAGATATATGAAAAATTGCAGGGATTTTAAAAAATAGGTGACATGAGAGATGGCATATCTTCAATAGTCCATTCTGTTTGGTGTTTGGAAACTTATACCGGAATGAGGCAAACCTATCAGGTGCCTTTAAGACTTATTGTGAAGTGACAGTGGTAACATTAGTGAAAGGTGTTTGGATTGTGGGGATGTTCTGAAGGTTAAAGCAAAACAATTTGCTAACATAATAGATGACGAATGAGTTAAAGAGAGATGTTTAGAATATTTGAAATGTTCTTAGACTTGGCAATAGAAATGATAAAGTTACAATGTAGTGGGTTGGGAAAAAGACTAAAAAAAGGAAAATATAAATTGAGGAGAAGATATGAATTTAAATGTTAACTTGTTGGATTTGACTTGCTCACTCCTAGACTTGCACATGGACATGTCAGGTAGGAAAATAAATACACCTGGCATTTGCATACAGATGGTTTGTACAGTCACAGATCTGGGAGAGGTCATCAAGACAGATGAGAGGTTTGAGAAATGAGTCCAAAGGCCTTCAAGATTTGGATAAGGAAGATTCAGCAACACATGCTTAATAAATTAGGGGGGAGAGGATGATGGTCAGAAGGAAGCAAAGGGAGTGTTTGAAGAAAAAGGGAGGGGTCACCTAGGTCATATATTGTACTGAGTTGAGTAAAATGATGCCAGAAATAATGTCACTGGTTTTAGCAACATGAGGATTGTGAGTGTCTCAACAGAATAACAGCAGTTTTACTGAAGTTGGGAAATAAAATGTGATTGTGGTAAATTCAACTGAAAATGGGAGAAGGGGAGTGAAAACAGCACCTTTTCTACAAAGTGGAGCAGATACACCAGGTGATTTCTGCAGATGGAGACTTGAGGTTACAGAAGATTTTGTGAAATTTTTGGGTAGGAGATATGGCAACATTTTGGTACAATTATAATGATACTCTAACAGAGAAGGAACTGTTGTTCCTGTAGAATTCAAATGTTAAAGTATACCATTGAAATGCAGAAGTCCTATCTTCGAGTAGATGAGATTCAATATGTAAGTAGAGAGGTTTGTCTAAGACAGCAGTGTGGATAATTTCACCACTATAATGGAAGGAAAGGCCACCTACAACATGAATCCAGTTAATAGGATAGATATGGCTTTGGGAGTACATGGAAGTTATCTGTGCTTTGTTACAGCACTTCCAGTGAAATGAGAAGCATGGATATCAGAGAAGAGTCCAAATTTTAAAAGTATATTTGATAGTTTGGGAAAAGAGTGGAAATCATTGATTATGATATAGGAAAAGGAATTAGAGAGAATGAGTAGGTTTTCTGGGCAGCAACATAGCTCACTTGAAACTAACAAAAACTTCAAATGATGTGTACTGTGGTTATCTATTTATATCATTCATTCACATTTAGATGAATTGTTTCTGGTGTTGTGTAAATAAAAAGAGAATGTTTATCTCTGTTCAATCTATTTACAGTTAAAAAATTCAAAAGTGTTTGGGATAGATGAGGATTCCTGCGGCAGCCTGTGAAAGGTCACTCAAGTTGTAAAGCCTTTCATATGGATATTATTTTTATCTGTTGCCAAGGGAGCTAACAAAGAAAACCTACAGAGAAAAACACTGAAATACCATAGTAAAATATCTGAGAGAGTAAAGGGAAATGACTGGGAATAGAGTGGTGTCACCGACTGCCCTGGACTTCAAAAGGAGAAACAATATTTAAATATGGTGTTAAAGTTTTTTTCTGAAAGTGGCAACAGTGCAGATGTTAAAATCCTTCCCTTTCCCTGCCATGTCAGGGAGCACAGGGGCAAGAAGGTGATCATACTTATTTTTGTCATGTAGAAAAGAACGGGTGACTAGGGGAAGAGTGGGACAATGGTAGACTGATCATAAATCAAGTCAGTCTAAAAACAGTTTTAAAAGTATTACATAGAATGGCAGAAAAATAGACCAATAATATATTCTTAACCGTTCCAAAAAAGCTCTCATAAAATAAATGAGAAGTGGGTAGGAATCCTATGGTGGTGGGAAAATGGAGATAACTGTACTTAAACAACAATAAAAAAATTAAGAAGTACAAATAAAAGCAAAAGTAACAAAAGGATGATATCTAGGTTAAAGACATTTAATAGTTTTTTTTCTAAAAGATTAAATAGCAATCAGATGTCATAGATATTTATTTAGGTCTTACACAACTGCAAAATTAGAATATTTTTTAATATTAAATTCAAACAAAACTGTAAATCAGTGCCACACAGATTAAAAGAAATGTAATAATGCAAATAATGTTAAACTGAAGCTAAATATCTATGCCAAGTATAATTACGGTATGAATCTCTATTTGTCATAGTTCTCCAAAGAAACAGAAACAATTACAAGGAATTGACTCATGTAGTTACAGAGGCTGGAAAGTCAAATGTTAATCTCATCCAGAAACACCCTCACAGATGCAGCCAGAATAATGTTTGACCAAATGTCTGAGCACCACAAAAGACAACCATCTATCTGCAAGCCAAAGAGAGAGACTGGGGGAGAAGCCAAACCCACCAAGACTGATTTCCCACTTCCATCCTCTAGAACTGTGATAAGTTTTTGTTGTTTAATACCAGTAATAAAATACCAGCCTGTGGTTATGGCAACTCTAGCAACCTAGTGCACGGAAGTCCACCTATTATCACAGATGTTGTATCTGCCATTGGCACACACAATGGAGTTCTTGCTAATTATTACTAGCCAATCCCTCCTTACTCAATCCCTTGTTATAGTTGAATAATATTCTATGTTAAAGTTTTCTTGTTCAAATTACAAAAAAAGAAGTAGATAGAAGAATAAACTGGAATAATCACCTTGATGAACAATTTTGCATTAGTGAAGAGAGAGAAAGACATGTATCCACTGAGATCCATCTAGCCAACTTTGTGGTCTCTATTCCTGAGAAACTCTCATCTGTGGGAAAGAGAAAAAAAACCTTAGTTTTATGAATCCTTAAATTGACTAAAAAATGAAAACCTAAATAGCCTGCATAAATGCATGGTGTTACAGTGTTACAGCTGATGGCAGAATGAACTATAGTTAAACATCAACATGTATGAATCTCTAAAATCTCAGTTGGTTAAAGGCACCAGTTGCAGGAAGATATATACACCATGATATTAACATAAGTAAATTATAATTAGACACAAAACAATAATCAATTTCAAGATTGTTTATGTAGACATACAGGTGTGTTGAAAATGTGACAAGTGGATGTAAAAGATACATAGAAACTTCAAAACGTTTATTTCTCAGTTGAGAAGAATGGGACCAGAATATCATTCAAAACTTTAATTATATCCCTTAGAATACATTTTATGTCTTGAAATGAAAGCAAGAGAAAAAAAGAAAGACAAAAGAAATGGAAGAATGGGCTGAATCAGGAGCCTGACATTTGCCACAAAATTCTGGGAAGGGGAGCTCACATAGTCTACTTAGGGCTCCTGAGGAAGTTGTCCAGTTTGAACAGAAAGGACCCGGAGAGGTCCTTCATCTACGGTATCAGTCTCTTATTTTCTGGGCTAAACTCCATTTCCTCTGTGCACATACACAATGGAAAAACATATTCTTTAATAATATTTTAGTGTTGTTTGAACTAAAGAAATATTTTACATGAAAATGTCAAGATATTCTCATTCCATGAGATGGCAGCTACAATAACAAGAAAAAATGTAGTGAAATTTAATGTGATGAAGTTGGTAAAATGATGAAAACTTACTCTGCGCATTCAATGGAGAACTACTGCTAAACTCGGATTTTTGTTTTTACCGTCCCTGTGGGCCTCTAATCCTCTCTACTTCTCTGCATAAGACACGCACAGGATCCAGAGATTGCAGCCTCTTGATTAACTGCCACGGGGATGTTTACATGTGAAATTAGTCACCAGAGGGAGCCCACATTATTCCTTATTATTTCTCAAAAGCAATCAACAAAATACTGAGGATGAAATGAAAATATATGTATAGATTGAAACAGAGAGGTTCAAGGAGAGTACAGGGCGTTCTTTTACAGTTTATTGCATTTCAGTTTCCTCTCAATTTCAAGCTTCAGTATGAACTAACTTTGGTAGCTTCAAAGGCCTTTTTGTACAGCAAACACAGAGGAAGAAACAAACACACCTCCCGGTGCCCCACCCAATTTCAGCGCCAGTTCCAGCCCCTGCTGCTGCTTTCAAGTCCACGGCTGTTTATCAATTGACCTGCAAGTTTCCTTAATACAAAAATTACTTCTTGTGTGCTGTTTCAATTTACCCATGAGTGAGACATTTTGTTAGGTTCCTGGGCAGGTTAACTGTGATCATTTCTAAACAATGCAAGTGTCAATAATTTGCTTGATTCTTTTAAAAATGAAATCAATCTTGGCCATGTATTTAACAGATGAAATTGTCTACACAATTTAATCTTTTAATGAAGCATGAAAAAAATCAGTGTTTCAAAGCAGAATAAACCTCTCACTCCAAACTAGTTTCTTTTGTGAAATTCTATAGCTTCAGATTCTACAAAATGGGTAAATGAAATCTACAAATGGTTGTCAACAAATCAATTCAAATTGACTAGACAGTGGAACATTTTTTATTTTCTTTCCTTCTTTTTTTTTTAGATAACTTTAGGACACAATTCCAAGCAGGCTCTTGGTAATGTACACATGAACCATTTGTATGTTTGACTGGGCTGAGATGGAACAAAATGCCATAGGCAATGTCTCTGTGGTCTTTCTTACTTTTGGTTACCCAGATATTAAGCTCAAAGATCTGGAGCAAAACCATGGATTATTTGTACTTTTTAAATGTTAAATGTTTATATTTCTATCACTGAGAATATGAATAAAAGTCCACTGGAACTTGTTTCTCTTTTCAGTCTCTAATCATGACTTGAATTGACTGACCTATTTTTATATATTGAATTCTACAAGAACTGTGTTTTAATATCCAGGCAAAAGAAGTGAAACCTGTCACTCCTTTGTAAGTATACCCAGATGAAGCCAGGGCCCCCAGAAGAGGGGTTTATAATGGGGTGCAGACTCAGGGTGTCCAGGAAATATAAAAATAGAGAATATCCTCATCCCTCAAGTCTGGACTGGGGAATGGGACACATGAAGCAGGGCCATTGAGAGTTATTTTGCATATGAACAGTTGTCCAGCTTCATACCTGATATGCAAAAACAGTTATTGTATATATCTATAACTGCTGGCTACCTTTATAGATATTTAAGTAGCTGTGACTGTGATTTGAGCCAGAAAGATGGGAGTGACTTTGACCCAGGATGTAACTGGGAGGCAGCTCCCCCTAGTTACATAGCCTGCGTGAGAGCTTGGAGATGGTTTGATCCATGCCACAGGGCCACATGTATCCAGACTTACTAAGGCTGCCAAGAAAGGCTGAAACAATACAGGAATGCTGGCAGGTGTGGCCAATTGTGGGAGGAGTCGGAAATGGAATTGCACAGGGAGATTCACACCAGGATTTAAACCCAGATGTGGCAGCCATGCGGGTTGGAACCAGGCAGTTTTGGGTTCCCTTTACCACGAGGCTTTGAAGCAGGAAAGGCAAGGCAAGACTAGGGACCAGGACAATGCAAGACCTTGCAGGGAAGGAAAGGGGTGAAAGGATTCTCTCTGGTGGGCCATTAGAAGGTGCCACGTGGTTTTGGATGAAGAACTGGAGTTCCTGGCCACACAGCAGATGGTGCTGGGAATTGCAGGAGGCCTGACAGCCTGATGACAGAAAGAAAGCAGGAGAAGTGACCAGAAGACTTCTATTTTTTTTTCTGAGATATGGTACCCAAGACTGGCGTGCCAGGACAAAGGGGAAGGAAGGACTATGTATGTTTGTGGGTGTTTTAAGGGACTTTGGGATTTTTAAGGAAGACATTAAGTATTACTCTAAGTCTGTATAACTCTTGAATGAATAGTTCCTTTCCTCTTCACCAAACTCTGGCATTGAGAGCTATAATTCCTAAGGGCAGTGGGCAAGGTGGACCTAGTACAGAGGGACCCCAGGGGAAGGGGGTGTCCATTTGGTAACAGTATACTGTCCTCCCAACAGGTCCATTCTGTAACATAAACACTCAACTTTTGAATCCCTAGTGTTACTTTTACTCTTGTTATTCACCCATTTAATTGAAATGTAGATATTCCTTTTACTTCACACTACTTTTTTTTTACCATCCCTAAAGCTGGAATACAATAATAGATAAAGTAGATTTCATGCATTTTGGCCCCATTTCTGAATCTGTATGTAAAGTGTAATGTACAGGTTATTGGATTTGTGTTCCAGAGGGAAAAAGCTTGACTCCTAATTCTGGTAGCAATATTTTCTACCTGTGTGACCTTGGAGAATTTACTTATTAATTTCTCTGTTTTTCTATTTTAAAACTGGGAACTAATAATAGTTACTACTCAGACAGTTATTGAGAGCATTGAACAAACCACTCACATGTTAAGAATACTGTCAGGGACATGTAAGTTACCAGTAAGTGTTATTTGTTGCTGCTGCCGATCTTTTCTTTTTTTTTCTTACCATTGTTAATAGAGTCATATTAAACAAACAGACAAACAAAAAACCAGGGGTGACTGTTCTATCACCTCCACACTCTACTCCCCTCAGATTGAAGCCAGCTTCTTTGATTTTTGACTTGGACAATTTTTTTGGCTTGAACTTGACACTTCCATTATAACTAAAATGTTCTCTCCAGTCCTACTGTACTTCTTCCCTTAATTATTTTAAATATTTTTGTAAACTTGACCTCCTCTCCAATTATTTCACTATGTATTGGGAATAAATATATGTATTCATTATTGTCAATATGAAATGTAAGCGTATACCCAAAGAGACTTCTCATGTTCATGCATTTGAAGCCATTTTTTATAGACCTGCACCTGTTGGAGTTGTGCACACAGCACAACTGTGGTGACAGGCTTGGGTCACAGTGTTTTCTGTGGGGACAGGACTCTGATCTGTAGACCGTAGTTATGGAGGAGGTGTGGGCAGTGGTGAAGGCAGTGGGGGTTTGGTATGTGATAGGAGAAGATAAAGAGATCAGGAAGGATCTGGATATTTTAAGCCATAACATTTTTACCACATGTCCACCAGAAAGTGCTTTAGTTGATTGACAAAAGTAGTTTACAATGAACCCTTAAAACAGCAAAAACAACCCTCCAGTTCTTTTTCCCATCAGATCTGAACACAGGTCTTTGGCGTCGTAAAAGGGGGGTAAGTAACACTGAAGTTGGCCTCACAGCTCTGTATGTAGTGTGTGAGCCAGTTTCAAACAAGGTTAAAAAAAAAATCACAATGATAAGTTTCTAAGTTAAATTTGTAACAATATAATCAATACAATATATAACATATTTATAAATGATAAAATTATATTTTCCTCTGCAATGCTATCTAAATAACCTCCTGATTTGTAATCGTCTCCTGATATGTAATTTGTAAAAGTAAAAAGGTCTATTTTTTCCAGTTTTACAAAACTTAAAATAGTCACTGGCAATTTAATTAAGAGGATTTCTGATATTTTCTGTTTAATTATTATGGTATAGTGGTATTCTCTATACATGATTATTCTAAGGAGTGATAATGATAACAATATATATAGGCAGTTCTCACTTCTAAAGTAGTGCCACATCATAAAAACGCCCACCCAAGTGAACACACAGTGTCATTATCAATGGAAAAGACTCTGATTGTTCTATAACCTTTAAAAATGCTTGCCAAAATATTAGACAGTTTCTTACTGTCATTTATAAATATATAGGAAATTTGAAAAACAGTGAACTAATGTATATTTAGTGCACTATAATTTAAAATGAGAATTAATATAAACCATTTTAATTCTATGCAAAAAGCAATCAAGAATATTTAAACGATGACTGCCTTCTCATTGCATAATATCTGATGCAGTGAGCAACTTTTGTGTGCTCTGTTGAATTGTCATGCTCCTTTCCAAGTACGGATCAGCTTCCAACATTTTGTTATTTGTGCTTTCAATGTCATGAAATATATATAAGAATTGCTTTAATGTGAAGGTTTTCTTGCCAGTGTCACTTTTTCTGGGACATCTTCATCATTTTTATCACAACCATTTCACTTATGTTGATAAGGTCACCTTCACTAAGTTTCTTTGCCCAAGTATCTAGTGTCTTCAATGGCAGCCATGTAAACATTTCTAGCCTTAGCTATTTCTTCTGTAACTGCATTTATGTTCAATTTGAATTTTACTCACAATGTTATTATTCTTCATTTCTTTGCTACAATTTCATTTTTGTTGCCATAATTCCTTTTTTGATTATCTGTTTTTGTAATATAGCACATAGGTTTATAACTCAAAGACAAGGACACAATATAATGAATGATATGCTTTACTGTCTGTGTATGAACTGAATAACAGAAATACAGTGCCCAATATCCAACAGCCTATGAAAAAAGTAATATGGTTTTTGAACATAATGCTTACCTGTTCTTTTTGTAGGATGACACTTATATTATTTTATTTTATTTACTTATTTTTATTGGATTTATCGGGATGAAACTTTTTATAGCCATCTGTACAATTCTGTAATACACTATCTGTATATTATATTGTGTGTTCACTACCTGAAATCACTACCTTACTCTCTTCTATCTTCCCTCTCTCCTCTTTACCTCTGGTAATCACCATGTTGTTGGGTGTGTCTATGAGTTTTATTGTTCTGGTATTGTTTTGCTTAATTCCTTCACCTTTTTTACCTGGCCCCCCAAAACTCCTCCCCTTTGACACATGTCAATCTGTTTTCTATTTCTATTTTCTTTGTTAGTTTATTTTGTTTATTAGATTCCACGTATGAGTGAAATCATCTTTCTCTGACTGGCTTATTTCACTTAGCATAATGCTCTAGAGGTGCATCCATGCTGTCACAAAGGTAAGATTTCCTTCTATTTATAGTCAGGTAGTATGCTATTATGCAAATGTACCACAGCTTTTTTGTTTTTTCATACACCGATGGACACTCGGACTACTTCCAAATCTTGACTATTGTAAGTAATACTTCAATGAACATAGGAGTGCATTATATTCATTTGAATTTGTTTCATATTTCTTCAGGTATAGTCCTAGAACTGGAATTGCTAGGTCATAAGGCTAGGTCATAAAAATGGAAATCCATTTCTAGTTTTTTGAGGAAATGCCATACGGTTTTTCACAGTTCTCTGCCAGTTTGCATTCCCTCCAAAAGTGCACAAGGACTCCTTTTTCTCCATATCCTCACACTTGTTTGTTGATTTATTGATGATAACCATTCTGAGAGGTGTGATGTAATATCTCACTGTGGTTTTGATTTGCATTTCTCTGATGAATAGTGGCTTTGAACATATCTTTATATGTCTATTGGCTATCTGTTTGTCCTCTTTGGAGAAATGTCTATTCAGGTCCTTTGCCCACTTTTTAATTGGATTGTCTGTTTCTTTGGTGTTAAGTTTTATAAAATTTTGTATAAATTTTGGATAGTAACCCATTATCAGATGTATCACTGGCAAATATGTTCTCTTATTTAATGTGCTGTCTTCATTTCGTTGATGGTTTCCTTTGCTTTACAAAATAGTTTTAGTTTTCTTGTACAATATTTATAGATTTGAGTCTAATATTTAAATCTTTAATCCATTTTGAATTTATTCTTGTGTATGGTGGAAAGAGTTGATCTAGTTTTATTTTCTGTCCATATCTATCCTATTTTCTCACCACCATTTATTAAATAGTCTGTCTTTACCTCATTGTATGTCCCTGCCTCCTTTGTAAAATATTAGTAGAACAAAAAATGTGGGTTTATTTCTGGGCTTTCTATTCTATTCTATTGATTTATATGTTTATTTTTATGCCAGTACCATGCTCTTTTGATTAATATAGCCTTATAGTATATGTCTGATATCAAGTAGCATGATTTCTCCAACTGTGTTCCTTTTTCTCAGGATTGCTGCTGCTATTCAGGGTCTTTTGTGCTTCCATAAAGTTTTGGAATATTTGTTTAGTTTTGTGAAATATGCCATTGGTATTTTGATAGAAACTGTGTTGAATATGCATTTACTTATTTGTAACTTCTTTAATTTCTTTCTTCAGTTAATTATAATTTTCCAGTAGAGAACTTTAAATCATTAGTCAAACTTACTCCTACATAATTTTTTATCATTAAATTTTTTATTATTTATTTTATTGTTGCTCAAGTACAATTGTCTTCATTTTCACCCCACCATGCCCCTCCCACCCCACCCATTCCCACCTCCCTTTTCTTTTTATTATTGAATTTTTAAATTATTTCATTTATATAATAAATAATATTAGATTATTTTAATATCATAAAATATTAATAAATTATTAAAATAAATAACAAATTATTTTGCTCTAATAATAAATTATTTTATTATCCCAGGTAATTTTTGATGCAATTGTAAATGACTTTGTTTCCTTTTCTGATGGTTTATTACTGATGTAGAAAAAGACAAATGGTTTCTGTATATTTATTTTGTGTCCTGCTATTTTACTGAATTTGTTTATCAGTTCTAGAAAATTTTTGGTGGAATCTTTAGGGTTCTCTGTATAGAGTATCATGTCGTCTGCAAATAACTATGGTTATATTTCTTCCTTTGTAATTTGGACATCTTTTATTTCTGCCTCTTGTCTGACTGCTATAGCTAGAACTTCCAGTACTATGTTGAATAAGAGTATTGAAAGCAGACATCCCTGTTTTATTACTGATCTTAGGGAAATCACTTGTAGGTTTCACCCGCTGAGCATGATATTCGTTGTGGGTTTGTCAGATATGGCCTTTATTACATTGAGGTGTGATTCCTCTATTCCCAATTGGCTATGAGTTTTTATTATAAATGTGTGCTGGATTTTATCAAATGCTTTTCCTGCATTTATTGATATGATCATGTGATTTTTATCTTTTATTTTGCATCTGTGTTCATCAGGAACGTTGGCCAATAATTTTCTTTCTTTGTAGTGTCTTTATCTTATTTTGGAGTTAGGATAAGGTGGGCTATGGAAAGTGAGCTTGGCAGTATTTTCTCCTCTTGAATTTTTTTGGAATATTTTGAGAGGAATAGATCTTAGTTTTTCTTTACATGTTTGGTCAAACTAGCCAGTGAAGCCAACTGATTCAGGACTTCTGTTTCTTAAGATTTTTTTAAATCGCTGCTTCAAATTCACTGTTTGTGATCTGTCTATTCAGATTTTCAGATTCTTCCTGTTCCCTATGTAGTAATCAGTAGCCTGAAGTGCTAGCAGAAAACTTTGTACTTTCTGCAGTTGTTTGTACTTAATATACCTTGGTAACTGAAATTTGAACTGTGATGTGAGGATGTTACCGAACAAGAGGAGGTGGAGGGAGGGGCAATACAATATTCGGCCCACCTAGGGATGCCCAAAACTGCTATACAACAGGGGCCCCTCCCAAAAACCAAAATACTGATATCTATTGGGCCCTTCTGTCCGCCGCCAATTGGAAAGACATTTCTTAATGCCAGAGATTTGTGAAAAGGAAACAAAATGTTTATTTAATGCTATTCAGGCCTAACGCCACTACTAAAGTATCAAAGTCCTTTAGCGTATACACCTACACCCACACCGCGCTCCCTTCTCCCACTGTCCCAACTCCGGGTACCGTAAATCAGGAAAAGAGCACACGTCTGTATTGCAGGCCGCTGGCACCATCAGCTGTGTCACTGTGCAGGATCTCGAGTTAATCCAAAGTACTGTGGTACCCTCTCATGGTCCACTGGCAAGAGTCCTTTGTACCCAGTTCCAGTCAAAGTCTCTGTTGCTTTTCAGGCCCCGCGGCCAAAGGGGGCACCCCAAAGCCGCGTGGGCCTCTTCTACCAAAGCTGCAGGGGTTCGCACTCCACCAAAAGCATGTGGCTGTCTTCTTCACCTGGCTGCAGGGATCTCCATTCTGGCAAAGCTGCGTGGTTTTTCCCTTTTACCTGGGAAAGAGGGGGTCCACACCCTGCCAAAACCGCGTGGCTCCCTCTTTCACCTCACCAACAGGGGGTCCTCACTCTGCTGAAACCGCGTGGCTCTCTCTCAATGGCTGCCGTGCCTGGCTCTTAAATCCCAGCACCCATCTTCCTCTGTACCCCTATTTCCGACTCCTCCCAAGATCAGTTACACCTGCCAGTATTCTGTATTAATACAAGTTTACTGGGCTGCCATCGTTAGTCTGGGCAGTAATCATCCCATGTCCTCGAGCCAATCTTCTCCAAGCCCCTACGCAGGCGCTGTAACTTGGGGGGACCTGCCCCCAGTTACATCTTGGGGGGAAGTGACTTCATCCCCCTAGCTCCAAGCCTGGCCACAGCCATTTAACATATCCAAGTGACCGCCAGAGGCTATAGATATGTTAAAAGACAATGCCATGGATTAGCTGCAAGGCTGTGGCTGTACAAAACTGTCCCTTCCCCCCAACTCACACCTGTGGGGGGGGGGTGAGGACATCTTATATGTCTCTCCATTATTCCCATACACTTTGAATTCTGGACACCATTCCAAATCTTTTTTTTGGGGGCCCCCCCTTGGCTGCACCCTGTATCAAGGAGACTGTTTGTAACTAAACTGTGGTAACTAAGGTTTGTGCAAGTTTATGCATAAGATTTAAGATATGCATAATTGATGAGATGTATTTTTATTTGTTAGCCACTTCTTTGCCACATCCGTTGGCCTAGGCAGAGTCTCCATATGCACACCTAAATACTCAAAAAACATCCATAGTCAATCTCTATTATAGATGAGTAATTACTACCTACCCTCAAAAATATTATGTCCAGAGATTTTAGAGATACAATGTAGACAACCATAATTATTAAACAATCTACTAGATAATAATCACTACAAAAGTGGAATAGATATTTACATAAAAAAGTAGAAATAATTGGCCTGAATATGGTCAACATTGAGGCATTTTTGTCTGCTGTTTTACAATGAGAAAACTTGTTGTGAGTAAATTCTAATATGTGAAACCAGTTGGGATTTGTTTGTTAGTTTTTACCAACTCAGGATCATTTCACTGGAGCTTTCTGAAGGAAATGATTGTTCATTTGCATTAAGATCCAGACAAGAGTTTTTCAAGATGACCTTTGATGTCATCTCCCGTGTTTCAGACTGTTGGATCTGTTTCTTTTTAATCAATCTGCTTTTGAAGAGATTCAGATAAATGATCTCAATATCCTCAAACCATTTACATGCAAGCAAATCACCACTGAGGGAACTAAATTCCTTCCTCTAGGGAAAAAAAAATCTTGCATCTCTTGCAGCCTCTAATCAGAAGGCAATTAGTTTCTTCACTTTTTTCACTGCTGGCACATGGAAAAATTATTTTTTATCTTCACTTTCCATTATCAAGGAGACATGCTTATCCAGACAGTATTTACTGGTTCTCCATTCAGCATAGCCTCCCAATACTCTGTACTTCTATGCCTTCTAGCTTGGCCTAACTTGGTATATTTTTCATATTGCCTGTAATAAAAAAAAATTATCCTTTCATTAGTGTAGTTGTAGATGCATGATCATTTGCCTTGTGTTAATAATTTTTCTAGTGTGATCAGCACAGAAGTTAAGTAAAATGCTCTTGTCTCCCTGAAGATCATATTTAATATCTCCTATTTATTTTCACATAATGTCTGAAGCATTTTAAGAGACACCATTACCCAGTAAAAAAAATAATCAGAAATAATTGCAGCATACTAGTTAAAACTAGCTTCTGATACAAATGATAGTAACATAAATGGTTATAGTGTATATACTCAGACTATTCAGGAATTAGTATACCATTCAATCAAAATTGTTCTAGATGCTCATATTCAATTCCCAATAGAGATTTTTTCACTCACAGGGAAGAATATGAAAACAAGCTAATAAGCTGGAAAAAATAGTACAATATATAACTAAGGAAATAAAGACAGAAATTTTTGCTGATGTATTTTTTATATAGGATAGTAATGAATCATTAAATTCTATTCTTTTAAATGTATTAATATTTATAAAGGCTTGCTATTATCTGATAGTGTACTAAAAAGTTGAATATAATAATGAGTAAACATAGGCTCTACTTAAAAATAAAAGAAAATATTATATTCTTCAATGAACACTTGAAGTGCAATATCTCCATTTTAAGAAGTGGTCAGGGGACAGTTAACTTTCTGCCTGGTCAAGAGAAGCGGGCTGAGGCAAGTGAGACTCCTATCAGAAGTGAGAACTTTGCAGAGTTTGGAATGAGGGAAATAATCTGACTAGAGAGAGGAGGTAGAATAGAGGCCAATGGAAGAGAAGGGAAGAAGAATTACAGGCCACAGAAAAAATGAACAAAGACAGAAGACTGCAGAGCAGAACAGCGCCTTGCTGCCCCATAAGTAGCATTACAGACGCTGAGCAGAAGATAAGTCTGCAGAGGCAGTTGGTGGAGGTGGTTTTGAAGTTGTTTGTCTTGCCTACCACTCACTAAATGTGGGACGAATCCTAATGGCGAGAAGGCCTGTGAAGTGACACAAAAATCCAAGCTCCTTACTCCAGTGCAGGGAATTCTTAATTAGTATTATCCACAAAAAAAAGGGTGATCCTTCCTTTCGGCCTCCACCTCCCTTCTTCCTTCCTCTTTAAAAAAAAATATTAATTTCTTTCATTTTGTGGTCTTATTGCTTTGTACAGAAGATGAAATATTTTAAGAAAATATGTACATTTACCAACTTTTTGCCAATTTAGTCCATGCACATAATTTTAAACAAAATGGGCTTATCATTATGAAAATATTTTTACTGTTAGCAAAATATAACAAATACTGTCCCCGTTACTTATATAATAATTTTAAAACATAATTTGTAAGTATATTTTTCTGCTAAATCATGTTATTAAAAGTGTAAAAGGACATAAAGTGAAAAGAAAAACCTACTAATAAACTTCTCACCATCAATTTCTACTTTTCAAAAACTTAAAACAACTGCTTGTGTATTTTCAAGTAACTTAAAATACATATTTGTGTCTATATAAGCATATATATTATTTTGCTTGCAAATCAGTATAAACCTTATACAGTATGACTTTTACATTTTTAAAATCTTCTAGAAAATTTCCATATTAGTATACGGAGGTGTGGGGGTGACTTTTCCCACACATCCCCCCACTCCCTGTCTGCCATGGATGAAAGTGATCTGCTTGGGGAGGAAAGGTGGCCGATCCCTCAAAGGGGAAGGGCCAAAAGCCCCCTGTTCAAGGGGCTTTTATTGGGTTCTTTTGCATAAGAATACAGGTAAGGATCAAACAACAGATAGCATTCAAAGAACTATGAGGGCTTATTCTCAGTCAGGGTCAGATAGCTAAAGAGCCGTAAAACTTTGAGGAAAAAACTTCTTGCTTACACCCTATCATTTAAATGGGAGCATTCTAAACAAAGCAGGTTTCACAGGTTTTTACATACTCTTTCTTAGGCCTGATTTACCCTGAATACCCACCCTTTCCAGCACAAAACTGCACTGCCTTCCCCATAATAGGTTTTTAGGCATAAGTGGAATAGAGCCAGGCAGCACTTCTCCCAGACAGAAATGGGGGCTGGAGCTATGTCACAATAGCCGAGGGGACGAGGGTCCATCGCTCCCTCTTTGTCTCGCCCCCCCTGCCGAGTCCTTCCATGATGGCTTCCCAAGTGTCTGGCCTAGGTTGCCCCTCTCTGAGGGGTCATACCCACCATGGACATCGACCATGCTTTGGGGGCAGGGGAAGAAGCAGAAGCAGCACTTGCTGCCAGAGACAAGCTTTGTCTCCTGTGGCCTGCAGTCCAGAGGTCACTCACTTAGCCATAGGAGGCAGTTACAATTCCTGAAACCAGGCAGAGTGGATCCCAACATGTTGGCTTCCTCTTTCTTTTCAATTACTGATTATTACACTTTGTAGATTTATTACTTCATATTTCTCTTTGGTATTTAGGCACTTCTTATTTTTTCATTATCAAAATGTTACAACTTGTAACTTTTCCATGAAATTTTGCTTGCTTTTATGTAAACATCTGAAGGATACTTTATAGAAATAAGCTACTGCATTAAAGTGTTTGGATATTTTAGATTTTGATAACTTTTCGTATATGTTGAGCCAATGTACACTTCTACCAGTAGCAAATGAGAATACCGTTTCCCCAAACTTATTTATACTAAAGGTGATCAAACATTTCATCGTAGCAAATATGATAGTTGGAAAATGTGGAATCCAATAGTGTGCCTCTTTCTATCTAAGCATCTTTCAGTTCTGTTTTATCTTCTTTGAACTTCCTGCTCATACATTTTACCTGTTGTACTCTATTAAGTCACAGTGGCACATTATTTTTGAATTGTGCACAAAATCAGTATCTATACACATTTTCCCTCATTTAAGTTATTATACTTGTCCTTACATGTCTTTAATTTTAATAATATTATTTAATTTTCAACATTTATAAATAGTTTTAAATTTGGATGAATGTAGGGGGATGGTTAGGGACTTTAAAGGGCAGAGAGGCAACTTGCATGGAGATGGGAAAGCAAATGCTTGATAAAGAAATGTTTCTGAGCCATCTTTAACAATGGGACACAAAGAGGACTTGGACAAAGGGGCCTTGCTGGGTTCCTTTTTGTCTATCCCACACAAGTTTTTCGTATTAAACTATTGTTATCTGTGATGATATCTCCCTTGCTAGAGGGAGTTCTCTATCTAAATTCCCTATATGCAGTTAAGGAGGGGGTCAGATGTTTCGTTTGGTATTCTCCAAGTGTTTCACTTCTTTATCAACTCTAAATTTTTATCCCAAAAGATATATTTTGGTGTGGCAAGTTTTGCTTCCATGTACAGTCTATGAGTTTTTCACTTTATAGAATTTGCCTTTAGTGTCATGTTTAGGAAATATTTAATCAGTTTGGTTTACAACTAAAAAAACTCTAAAGGATAAAGACAAAGAGAATGGGAAGGGCAATTTCAGCAAACGCGCATTTTCATAATATTTGGAAGACTGAAATCAGATAAATTAGGATAACTGACTTAGCAGGATGCACAAAACTACATAGGAACATTCTTGGAGATACAGAACAATGAAAAATTTTGAATAGGAAGAACTGAATACCTCAGATCAATTATATGGCTACAAACATGAATATACTTCCAGCCTTAACTCCCCAAAATCATGAAATTAAAAAAAAGTTTATTCTCAAGAAAATCTGAGCTGAAAATGCTCTGAACACAGGAGTCTCAACCCGGTGGTAACAAGGTGAGCTTCAAAGCTGTTGGGAAAGGTGGGGTAGGGGGAGAGTCTGAAGGCAGCCTGCACCCCTGCTTCTCAAACTCCAGTGCAGGAGCTTGGTAGGTTCTTCTGTGAAAAATTGAGTATCTCTAGGAAAATACCTTGTGGTACAAATATTTAGTGGGTTCCTCAATAAAAAGCTATTCGCAACATGGGCTCTGTGCATAATGTGCCCAATCAGTAAGGTCTGCTTAAATAGTTGGCTCTTTTGCCCTGGCTGGTATAGCTCAGTGGACTGAGTGCTGGCCCGTAAACCAAAATTTTGCTGGTTCAATTCCCGGTCAGGGCACATGCCTGGGTTGTAGGCCAATTAATGTGTCTCTTACACACCAGTGTTTCTCTCTCTCTCTTTCTCCATCCTTTCCTCTCTATATATAAATAAATAAAAATATTTAAAAAAATATTTGGCTCTGCCCTGGCTAGTGTAGCTCAGTGGATTGACCACAGGCCTGTGAACCAAAAGATGGCGGTTCGATTCCCTGTCAGGACACATTCCTGGGTTGCGGGCCAGTTCCCAGCAGGGGACACAGGAGAGGCAACCATACATTGATATTTCTCTCCCACTCTTCTTCCCTTCCCTTCTAAAGATAAATAAAATGAATATTTGGCTCTTTCAAGGTTTTCAAGACTGAATAACACATGTAGGAAGAAAAAATCATAATTACATTGTGAGAATGAGGGGGTACTGGTATATAAAGGTAGATATAAGAGATAAGTACCTTCTACCATAAAAGAAAATAAATATGTAGTGGTCCTGTTGGATAAAGTAATAAATAGAAACATATGTATACCTTTATAAACATGCAGGTACAAACCAGGACAAATAGGTAAACAGGTATACGGAAATTAGATCTGCTAATTTTTATTTTAGATCTTTCTTTTAAATGCACATGGAATTGCATCTAAATTAGAAAAATACTATGAAAAATAGTATGCATGAAAAATGCATAGAAAAATGCATAGAAAAAGGCTTAGAAAAATACTATGCATGTATATATATAGTATTTAAAACTACCTATGTATATATGTATATGCATATTAAACTATATATGTATATAAATGATAAATGCATATGTGTATATGCATACTGAACTATATATGTATATAAACGATGTATATATGTATGCACACATATGTGTATATGGTATTTTACATGTACATGCAAATGTATGTATGTATGTGTATATATAGTATTTTCCACACTGTACTGGTTTTCTATATTGTGTTAGTATATGTAGTATTTTACAAAAATACATATGTAAATATAGTATTTTCTGTATACATATATGTATGTATATATGTATATATATATGGTATTTTCCATACTGTATTATACAAATAGGCTATATTTTCTTCAGGCCATCAATTATTTAATTTTCTGTTACTTTTGTTTTCATTATACCTTTACACAAATCCAAAAATTTGGATTTTTTTTTGATGATGGTAAAAATAATTTAAGAATCACAGGTCCTTGCCCTCATTTGGAGCGATGGCAGTTTAGGAAGATGGCCTGGTCACTACTTGAACATAAAGAATCTGGCAGTGAATTCAGAAGACAGATAAATATCACTTAAACTAATCCTGCTTGACTTTTTATGGGGAAAATAAAGTGGCCCTCGGAAGACAGCTGCCTCACCTGCATTTCCACCTCTTCCTCTCCTGGGCTGTGGAAGCACTGTGGACACACCTTCGTAAGGGGACCTCCTCTTCATCAGTTCATAGTGCCCTTTCTGCACTCGCCTAATGTGGCACATTGCTCCAATCCTCCCTTTTCCTTTCTACTGGATTACACCAACAAGCATGCAAACTCACACATTTTCTAAATAGGTATTTAACTTAATGAATAAAACAACAAACAAAATTACTGTGACTCTGGGTCCTTTCAATTTTTTATTCCATCTATTCTTTATACCAAGGGATTAACCTCACATTTTGTCTATCCTCACTGACTCAATATGTTAGATTTTATCCTCTTTTAAAGGTACCCCAATAATACTACAACTCTAGTCACCTCACTAAATTATACATTACCAAGATTACCGATGACAAGTATGTTTTCTTTCTAGTTATCATATCAGTGCTCACTCACTCTCATATGTTTTCAGGTAGCTTCTGAAGGATAACAAACTCTCTTGACTTTCCTTCTTTTTATTTTTTTCTTTTTGTAGTTGGACATCAGTTTTATTTCTTCTTTTATTTATTTTATAGTTGTTCAATTCCAGTTCTCCCCATTTTTTCCTCATTACTCTGCCCTGCCCTACTTACCACCTACCCTCCCCATATTCAATCCTCTCCCCACTGCTTGCCCCTGTTGTCTTTGTCCGTGGGTTCTTTATACATGTTCCTTGACTTGATCCTTCCCCTTCTTTGTCTCATTATCCTCCTTCCCCCTCCCCTCTGGTCACTGTCAGTTTGTCCTTTATTTCCAAGTCTCTGGTTTTATGTTACTCGCTTGTTTGTTTTATTGACTAGGTTCCACTTATAGGTGAGATCATATGGTGTTTGTCTTTTACAACCTGGCTTATTTCACTTAGCATAATGTTCTCCGGATCCAGCTATGCTGTCATGAAGGGTAGAGACCTCTTTTTTCTTGCTGTGCAGTATTCCATTGCGTAAGTGTACCATAAGTTTTTGATCCGCTCTTTTACTGATGGGCACTTAGACTGTTTCTAGCACTTGGCTATTGTAAATAACCCTGCTATGAATATTGTGGTGTATAGGTTCTTTCTAGGTCAAAAGGCTGTTCCATTTTTAGTTTTTTGAGGAAATTTCATACTGTTTCCACAGTGGCTGCACCAGTTTACATTCTTATTTTCCTTCTTTTTCATTTGTTATGTTTTCTTATCCCCCAGTATATTTCTCTATGTACTGATATGCCTATAGCTCAGCCTTTGGATCTCTTCTCTATTCACACACATTCCAGTGCTAATTCAGCTAGTCCCATTGATTTAAATATTCCATATTGTTCAATAGTTTCCAAATTGCATCTGCTTCCTCGACCTTTTTCTTGAATTCATAAATCAAATGATCAACATCCAAAATTATTCCTACTTTTAATAGACCTCTCCAATTTAATACCATGTTATATTTCTAACTAAGTATGAATTTTTGGACCCTTTCAAGTATGTTTCTCCTGAATTTCTTCTGTCCTTGTAAATGCGACTCAAGCTTTCTCAGTGTATACACCAAACAATCTTGCAGGCATGCTTTTTTCTTTATCTTACAGCTTCCATCCCTTTTTAGTAAATCTAGTATGTTGTAGGTTAAATATCCAAAATCCTATTCCTTTCATACACCCAATCCTTTCTTCCTGCTCCAAATCATCATAATTCCTCATCTAGGTAACTGTGGTAGTCTTCAAGATAGAGTCTTTGTTTTTAGAAGACAAAGAATTCTGTTTACTCTCAATATAGCATATTGAGTGAACTGATTTTAGTGACTATCTCATAGTATGTACATATATCAAAAATACCAAGTTATATACTTTAAATATATGCAATTTCATTTATCAATTATTTCAATAAACCTAGGGAGGGAATCTCTTGGTCCAAGACACTTCTCTCTTTAAATATTTTTAATGGCTTTTAGTCTCCAAGTGAACATCAATACCTTACTATCACTGCATAGTCTTCTGTTACCTTCTCTCCCTCTCTCCCTTGGTCACTCCACTCTAGCCATATTGGCTACCTTGTTATTCTTTAAAGAAGTCATACCTCCTCCAACATCAGAGCCTTTACACATGCTGTTTGTTTTGCCTGGAAGTATCTCTCTTCATTTCTTGATCCGTCTTCACTGATGCTCCATTGCATGGCATAGCTAATTAAATGCTACTTATCCATTATGCCTTTCCTAATTATTCAATAATTAAGAGCTTCTATCTCCAAATTTTGTCCATGGAAGGAAAAGTAGAAAGACCTTGGAAGTATATAAAGTAAAAAGGTGCAAATCCACTTCAAACACATAAGCACTTATTCTGCAATGTATACAATTTTGCTGTGTAAACGTTTCCTGTTTTCTTAAGAGTAAAGCCTTTGACAAAATATTCCTTTCTAAAAATTCCATCTCTTTTCTTCTTTTCTATCTGAATCATTTAAAATTTATTGTGTCTTCCACATAAGTTTCCTTCAGATATTTGAAAAATTATTTTCCATACTTTATATTACCATATTAAAAATAAATATCCTGTTTTTTTTACTATGTTCTATTTCTACAAGCTTAGAAATAAAATGTTTTCATATTTGACTTTTTTTCTCCCTTCACTCTAGACCAAAACAGTATTTTCAACTTCCTGTCTTTAAATTTAGCAAACTGACAAACCTTTGTCTGAATCTGCATTCTATAAACAAGTTGGAACTATCTTATCATATTCAAATTACCTTGAATATAAATTTAATCTTTTATCATATATTGCTACTGTTTTGAAGTTTTAGTCTATTTCTTGCTAGAGAAAATTTTTTAAAAGTTTGAGTTCAATCATTCTTCCTTGTCACCTTAGTCTATTTATGCTACATTACTGTTTTTTCCACACAGCAAGCCTATCATTTTCTCCTACTTCTTATTAATCAAAACAAAACAAAAGCAAAATAAACAAATAAATAAAACTTCTGTGAATTAGTCTGTGATACTTTATAAACATTAGTTCATTTTGGCTCTGGTTTAATCCATGCTTCTGGAATTTTTTATCCACACTTTTTTTCCATACATAAAATCCATCTCATAATTTTCAGGGATACCACAGTGTTTGATGCATGCTTTGGCAAATTTTTTCAATTTTCCTGGGATAATTTGCTATTGTATAGGGCAAATTTTATATTTTAGTACATTTAATAGCCCTCTTAGTCAATATTCTATTTAAGAAACTCGTGCACTGTAGCAGTACACATTTCAGGCCTTTCAATACGGATGTGGGTCCAATTCTCAGCTCTTATGTATATAAACTTGGACATGCCCCCCCCAAATCTCTGTAAGTCTCAGGTTCTTTCTCTACAGAAAGAGTGAAATAACTTATATTCTACAGCTTTTTAGTGTTTTTGTTTGCACTGGTATTTTTAAGTAACTTATATGAACTAGATATTCAATAATTAGATGATGACAGTGATGATAGTTATTAGACTATATTTTAATAGGTTTTTTAATTCTCTCACTCTAATAAAGCACACATGAACTATGCCTAAATTACCTCTGTTTATATTTATGTTATTTTGTATTTTGTTACTGAGAACTTCAAGGTGACTGTCTTAGCTAGCTTGGCCTGTTCTAAAAAATTACAGAGATTGGTAGCTTAAACAATTAAGCTTATCTCTCCTAGTTCTGGAGGCCGTGAGGCCCAACATCACAGTGCCGGGCTATTCAGTGCCTGAGGAGGCCATGCTTCCTGTTTTGCACATGGTCATCTTCTCTTGTATCCTCGTGTAGTGGAGAACAGAGAGCAATCACCTTTCTCATGTCCCTTCTTAGAAAGGCGTGAATTCTTTTCCTGAGGACTCTACCCTTATGACCTACAGTGTTTTGCCGCATATACTGTGCACGTTTTTGCCCAAATTTTTTAGGGAAAAATAAGGATGTGCATTATACATGGATAGTACTAATTCTTACCTATATAAGTGTTTTTAATTATTTTATTCATGTTTATGTATTAAAAATGTAACTCTATAGCCCTGACTGGTGTAGCTCAGTGGATTGAGCGCGGGCCTGCAAGCCAGAGTATTGCGGTTCGATTCCCAGTCAGGGCACATGCCTGGGTTGCAGGTCAGTGCCCAGCAGGGGACACATGAGAGGCAACAATACATTGATATCTCTCTCCCTCTCTCCTTCCCTTCCCCTATAAAGATAAATAAATAAATTCTTTAAAAAAATGTAACTCTAGAAGGCAATAATGATATCCATATGCAAAATAATACCCTGGAATAAACAGTTTGTTTCTAAATATAAATGAATGAAAAATTAAATTAAAAAATTAAAGTGAAAGTATTTTTTCTGAAAGCTTGGGGCAAAAATGTGGGTGTGCATTATACATGGGAGCGCATCATACATGGCAAAATATGCTAATTACCTCCCAAAGACCTTACCTCCAAATACAACCACATTGGGCATTTGGAACTCAACATATAAATTTGGGGGAGGGAGGGCAGAAATATTTAGTCTGTACTATTGGCACCATAATTGTCTTTCACTGTTCCTGGTATTTACTTTCGTTGACATAAATAAGATTTCATTTAGCAATCTCCCTACTCTCTCATTCTGAGAGGAGACTATGCCCACAGAGTTGGGTAAATAGGTTAAATTACCAGCCATGATTACCTAAAAGACAGGTCATAAGAAAAGATAGAAAAATAACAATAATAATAAGAAAAATAATACAGATACATTATACACGAATTGCTACATAAATGAAAATACAAGAATAAACTGTGTTTGACATACACACAGCTATAAACCTGCTCTTGCCCTGTATTACGTGCAATGCTCTGATAAATGGGAGTTCCAGTAGATTTCCAGAAGATTGGCGTCTCCTCAAAGGAACACATTACTTCTATGTGAATACTACATTGTTCATTGCTCTTCTCTGTTTTGGAGAAGCATACCTTGGTTGCCAGCTATCCTTTAAAATGCTTCCACAGAAATACTGTCTTTGTTTAATTATATCATTGTCATGTGTAAAACAAAGTGTTTTTTGAAAAAAAATTTACCTTGGCACTTCTCATGAGTCCCTGGTTCTAGTTGTGACATCTATGTGATAGAGGAAAACAATTTTAATGATATACTCAGATATCTAGAATTGAAAATCTTTAAACAAAAAGAGGTAGAAAACAATGCCTATGTCTCAATACTCTGTAGCTATCTACCTAGATCTTCAGAGCTGAGTTGGAATTCCTGTTTCTTTCAATTCTTAAGGAGTTCACTCTAGTGTCAACAGAAATGTTTTTTGTTCTTGTCAAATCTGATTCATCTTAAACTTGGTATGCAAGGGCTAGTGAAGGTAGAGGTAAGGTAGGAAGCAGGCAGAGTGATGTGTTATTAGTGATTCAAGGAGTTCTCCTTCTCACATGCTAGCTCCCATTGACTGCTGCTGAAAACTTCTTTATTGAACTTTTATACCATACCCATTAGCTATTTGCTAAAAATGTACATTTGTCCAGAAGTGTAGTACATGAGTGCTCTCTGTCAGTATAAAAGGCCTAAAAAAATTTTAGTATATTTTATTGATTTATGTTATTAAAATTGTCCCAATTTCCCCCCTTTGCCCCTCTCTATCTGTTACCACCATTCTCTCCAACAATTCCCCTTTAGTTCATATTCATGGATCATGCATGTAAGTTTTTGGCATCTCTATTGCTTATACTGTTCTTAACATTCCCCTCTCTTGTCTGTACCTACCAATCATGCTTCTAAATCCCTATACTCCCTTCCCCCTTCCCAATGATAACCCTCCAAATGATCCTCATACCTATGATTCTGTTCCTATTCTAGTCGTTCACTTAGTTTCCTTTTGTTTTTTTAGATTTAGTCGTTGATAGTTGTGAGTCTGTTGCCATTTTAATGTTCATAGTTTTGATCTTTTTTTTAAATAAGACTCTTCAGCATTTCATATAGTAAGGGCTTGGTGATAGTGAATTCTGTTAGCTTTACTTTGTCTGGGAAACACTTTATCTGCCCTTCAATTGTAAATGATAGCTTTATTAAATAGAGTATTCTTGGTTTTATATCCTTGCTTCTCATCACTTTGTATACTTCTTGCCAGTCCCTTTTTGCCCAAAAAATTTCTTTTGAGAAATCAGTTGATAGTCTTATGGGAACTCCTTTGTAGATAATTCTCCGTGTTTCTCTTGCTGCTTTTAAGATTCTCTTTTTATCTTTAACCTTTGGCATTTTAATTACAATGTGCCTTGGTGTGGACCTCTTTGGGTCCAAATTGTTTGGGGCTCTCTGTGCTTCTTGGATTTATATGTCTATTTCCTTCACCAAATTGGGAAAGTTCATTTTCATTATTTTTTCAAATATGTTTTCAATTTTTTGCTCTTCTTCTTCTTCTGGCAATCCTATGATTTGGATATTGGCACTTTTGGAGATGACCCAGAGTCTTCTAAAACTCTCCTCATTTTTTGAATTCTTGTTTCTTCACTTTGTTCTGGTTGAATGTTTATTTCTTCCCTATGTTCCAAATTGGTGATTTGAATTCCAGCTTCCTTCCTGTCACTGTTGGTTTCCTGTGGATTTTTCTTTATTTCCCTTAGTACAGGGGTGTCAAACTCATTTTCACCAGGGGCCACATCAGTCTCATGGTTGCTTTCAAAGGGCTGAATATAATTTCAGGACTGTACAAATGCAACTACTCCTTAACTAGGGGCAAGTTGCTTGGTGCTGCCTTCATATAAAACAAGGTGCCAGGCCTTGTATTTGCCACCTGTGCCTTAGTAGAACCTTCATTTCTTCCCTTATACATTTGCTGTATTTTATGAGATCTTCGAGCATTCTGACAGGCAGTGTTTTGAACTATGCACCTGATAGGTTGGCTTAAAAATTAAGATAATTAATTTTGCATTTTTCTGCAATTTCCTGTTTGTAGAAGGTGAATATTCTCGTTTTGTCAAGTAACTTTATCTTGTCATGTATAAAGTGATATAGTAACACTATCTACCTGAGATTTCTTGCAGCAATTGAGTAAAATGGCTTTATGAAAATAGTTTATAAACTTTTAATTATAAATGATTTTTTATGGAAAATGAAACAACATCACCTTTTGAAAAGACTGTAGGTTTTTTGTTTAGACAGACTTGTCCTGAGTATCAGCTTCTGACACATTCAGTCTCCGAAGTCTTATCCAAGTACTCCTCGTCTTCCAAACTCAGTTTCTTCACCTGTAAAGAGAATGACCTCATTTATAAGTAATAAAATAGACACTTTTAAAAGTATATTTATTTTCATTTATTAATTGTTGTTCAATTTTAGTTGTCCCCATTTTCCCCCATTGCTCTCCCCTGCCCTGCTCACCCCCCTCCCACATTCAATCCTCATCACCCCCTTGTTGTCTGTTCCATGAGTCCTTTATGTACATGTTCCTTGTACAAGTTCAGAAGAACGCGATGAGGTTCTTCTGAATTAGTGTTTTAGGATTCCTAAATCACTTACTATAATACCTGTCATGTATGGAGTTGAGAAGTGCCAATTCTTAAGTTGTTTTTCCCCTTTAATGTGCAGAAGGACTCAAGAGAAAACTTTAATGAGGAAAAAGAGAGCACAAGGTGGATCTCGGTATCTGAGGACAGAGATCCCCACAGTGTGCTGGGGCCACAGTGAATAACAGCTAAACACATACGGGCTTGCTATGTGTCTGACACTTTTTTACGCCCTTTTCATATATTAACTTATTTTATTTCCACAAAAATCTTAGGATATAGGCCCTAGCCAGAGTGGTTCAGTTGGTTGGAGCATTGTCCTGTAATTGAAAGTTTGCAGGTTCATTTCCTGGCTGGGGCACTCACCTGGGTTGTGGGTTTGATCCCCTGTCCAGGTGAATATGGGAGGAAACCAGTCGATGTTTCTTTCTCTCCCTTCCTCTGGAGGTAATGAAAGAAAATATCCTCGGGTGAGGATAAAAGTAATAATAATAATAATAATAATAATAATAATTCCTAGGAGGTAGGATTTTTAAATTTTAAATTATCTAATTTAAGTGTGAGGAAAATGAGTTACCAGGAGGTTAAATATCTTCTAAAGTTATACAGGTAGGAAGTGATAGAACCGAAATCTGAGCCACTACCCTAGGATATCTCACTGTAAGAAAGACCCAGATCTCAGATTTTTATTCTTCTTAACAGACAGTCTTCTCAGAATCTAGTCCATTAACTTAAAAAAAGACAAAATTAGAATAGTGTCCATTTCACACTCCTAAAATTGTATTGCAATGGTATGTCTGTGCCAGAAGGAAATGACTGTGTCTAAGATTTGTTTTCCTGTTCCAAGTTCAGCATTCTTGTTTTTTTCTTTTTGAATTCTCTCTATTTTGGCAGGTAGACAAGATCATAAAATATACAACGGTCTGAATTTTTTTAAGCAAACCTTTCCTAACCGCATAATTAGTGACATTTGCAGCTTTTTAATTACACACACTTCTATTTCATCTTGCATAATGGTGAGCAATAAAATCAATACACATTTTTTTTTACTCTGGGTGGCTATCTGGGACAAAAATATTTGTATTATGTGTTGATCAGCACATCTATATTTTGGTGGTTTGTATATGGACAAAAGGTGCAGGAGTTCATTTACTCCATTATAATAAATTTATAGCCAGGAGGTCCTCACTGTTTGCTGTTGTTAACTTTAGGAAAATATATTGCTTACGGATGTAGAAGTGCCAACTATTGGGGAATCAAAGTGGATTTAAGGGAAGCAAATAGTATGACATAAAGTTACATTAAAATAACTTAAGAATTTGATCAGGAGACCTGCAAGCCAAGACACAAGGAAGATGAAGGCACTGTCACACACAAATGAGTGCTTCTTGGCAAGATTTAGGGACTGGCTGGGTCTCTGAGAGATATAAATTAAACAGGGTTCTATTTTCACTTGGTACTTAGACCACTATTTTCACTTGGTACAAGCAAATGAAATTTAAGGAGCAGGTTTGCATGTCTGAAATCAGAATCCAAGTAACACAATTTTTGTGTCTCTATAGTCCCTTCCAGCTTCTAAATGATATTATTCTTATGTCTACACAAATGAAAATTATTCAATAGTGTTACATAGGAAATATTTCATATGGCAGCTGAATCTTAAATGCCATTTGAATAATTTAAAAGATTTAAAAGATTTTTCAAAATTTCAGTGAAGGAGACATAGGAAGGCATTTTGAATTGGCAGAACAGAATGTTCAAAGGTTTAAGGCCATTAAATGCATTAAGAACTTTATTTTTTTTAATGTGGATGTTCTTTATTTGAAGAATATCCACTTGTCACATGTCACTGTAATACATTGTTGAGCTATAGCTTGATATATTGGTCTTTTCTCTTTATGTGATATTTTCATACCTGCTACAGAAATGAGAAAATCATATTGATACCTTAATAATCGTGGTTCTCTTTTGAGTGGTAGAAAATCTCCTTGCACATAGAATAGGTGAGAATTATTGAGACACCAGAGAACTCAAAGTATCATAATAAAGAATTTATAGGGAAAATTTTTCAATAGCAAAGACTAAAATAACCACAGCAATATAAAAATATACTGTGCACATTTTATTCATCTAACATATTAAAGGTAAAACATAATAATTTAAAGATTTGAGACACATAAAATATTAGATGTCAGAATGCTATATTTTTGCCATTTCTACAGTGCACATCGAAACCATTACAAAGGTTAATGTGTTTAATACATTTGCTTCTCAGTAATTAAATAACCATAGAATCTTTAACATTAAAAGCGCTTATTTAAAATTCCCAACTCAATCTTTAAAATGTGTTTGAATTAAATTTAAAGTCATAAACTGCAAAGTTTAACAGTATAAGTATTTATGCTTTTGCAAAAAAAAAATTACTGGATTAAGGCCTTAAGTTTTATAGATTCTTGAATCAAAAGAAAAAAAGTTAGTTAGGAAGAAGACACTTGAGATCAGGAGGGAGAAGGAAAGGGTTGCCATTGTCATCTATGGTGGAATGGGTCCTACCAACATAGTTAAAGCTGTGAGACACAAACGTTTTGATTCAGGAAGAGCTGCTTTGAGTGATTTCCAAAGAGTAATCAGTGTGGTTACATCAGATAAGTAGAACTTATGCTGTAAACACACTACTCCAATATTTACTGGATTGAAACAACAACTATTTCATTGTTTCTCATAATTCTTTAATGTGGACTGCAGTCAGCCTTGCGTTTCTCCTGTTTCTCAGAGTATATGCTAGAAATAGGTTTGAGCTGTTCTTCCTCATTCACATGGGATCGCTAAAGCAGAAATTGTTCAGCCTCTTTCGCTATGTAGCCCCTAACATTTGATCTCTCTAAAAGAAATATGGCTTCAGGGCAAGAACAAGATTTCTTACTGAAAACTGGCTTCCAAAAAGGAGTTTCACAAAAGTTCAAAAGCTAACAGTTTCAACTCGTTCTCAAGTTTTATTATCACCTCAACCACATGTTTTGGTTATAGAAAAGTATAAGAAACTATAGGGAACTTGAAGGCCAGCCCACACACTCCAGGAGATGAGAAATAGATTCCATCTATTGATGGGAGCAGTGGTACTGTTTTTATGGCCACCTAGCAGAGAAACCAGGCTCTCTTTAACTTATGGTTACCTGTATGATAGGCAGGCACTCTTGATGTTATCTCTTGGTCTAAGATACCTGCATTTTTACCTGACCAGAAGGTGAAATGAAATATAAAGAGTACAGCATCTTCCTTAGCAGGCACATGCTGAAAATTGCCCTCGCCACTTCTGTTTTCATTCCTTAGCCAACCTTGAACTTAACAGCACACCACATCCAACCCTAATGGAAGCTGGGAAATGTAGTCTTCAGGAAGTCATGTATCCAGCTATGAAACCTGGGGCTTTTTTTCTGTTGAAAATGGGGACAGAAGACATTTTGAGACAAGTAAAAGTTTCTGGCACAAAACTGAACAGTATTTAAGTTCTGTTTTCCCCCTCACATCCATAGGTAGAAGCTTTATTCCTGTTTATTTTGTAGGATACTCTTCAGAAAGTACAGTGCAGAATACTGCCAGATGGTTGTGGGAAAGAAGGCAGCTCGACTGGAAGTAACTTATTTTAATGGTATTTCCTATGAGAACCTGCTTTTCTCAGCCTTCGTTAGTGAATTGCAAGCTCTCATCTCTTCTCTCCTAGGAGCTGTAGGCATTTTCCTAATGATGCGGCATCCTCACATAGATATGAATACAGCCAATTGGTTCTCTGAATGCAAAATTCAGCTGAGCTACCAGAAAAACAAATTGCACCAATGTGTGTCTCTTCTGAGTTTAACCATCATCTTAATAAATCTTAACAATGTTTGCTTCTTATTCAATACTGACCATTCCTCTTCCTCACACATGCAAAAAAATATTGGTTATAGGCATTTTATTTAGGGAGAAACACAATAGTATTTATCTGAATAAGAATTAAGTAATTTCCCTCAGAGCACTTGCCAAACGCATTAGTAACACACACTCCATCATTGCCCAATACACACTTAAGTGCTCATTCCCTCAACTCATCCAGATAGTTTATGTATTTAAAGAAGACAAAACAGTACTGAATTTGAGTAGGTAGTTTTCTTTTCATTAATGTAAAATGAATATTAAAAAGCAAAGGCAAGGCAGAAATCACTAACTCTTATGAAGTGATTTACAATGATATTACAAAACTCAGCATTTTCTTCAGGTACATTTTACCTCTAAAATATATTTAACATCTCCTTCTTTTTGCTTATTTCTCACACAACTTTTACCAATTTACCTTTTTAATCTTTATTCTCAAAGTTTCCTCACAATATTGAACTTGATTAAGTGACTTGTTACCATCCAAACGAATATTCTCTGCCTACTGGCTTTGATTTTGAGTACCTGGCTAGGCTTTTCTAGCTCTGGTAGTTGGGATAATGTCAGCTTTGTTTATTGTCCCAGAATCATCTTTCCTATAAAGTCCCAGGTTAGAATTTTCAAATAGAAGAAATTGCAAGACATTCAGACAATGGCATTTAGGTAGATCATTCCTCTCTTAGAGTCACCATGGTCATTTGCTGTGACAAGCTTGCAGAGGTGCCATGAGATTCTGCCCCACTCTGCTTTGCTCTGTGTCCAGACCTTCTTAAATGCTGACCCTGTTAGCCAACAGCAGCTCCAGCTTCTCCAGGAGAGGCTTGGCAATAGATGGCAGCTACACAGAAACAAAGTTTGCTATAGCCCTTTCCACAAGCTTTTTCTCTGAAGATCATTTTAGCCAGTGAACATGCTTTAATTCCAGGTTGACTGGTTGGAGGAAAACCTATGATTGCCAGCTGTGCCCTGAACATTTACTTCCAAGCTCATTCCAAAATATCTAATTCTTAATATTCAATATATCTCTCAGTAAAATGGATAGTGTTTCTGCATCTCTGATTGACTCCTGATCATTAACGTCCCTGAAGTGGAAGAGACCTACCGCATCAACTAGACTGAGTACCTCAGAATGACAAACATACACCCCTTGGTTTAACCCACTATTCATTTAATGTTTTCTATTGTTCAAAGCTAAAATAAGTAATACACAGGCTGTCTTGACACATCCTAAGTAGTAGAATTGCCCTCAATATCAAAAATATTTGTATCTTATCCTAGTTAAGGGGACTATAAATCAGTTTCAATTGCATAGAATTGACTACAAAAACTACAAACTTCATATGCAAGAATAACATACTAGTATTTATTTTTTCTTATTGCTATATCACCAACATATAATAACAACAAAAAGACATATAGGCAAAAATTAATAAATACTTGTTGAAAAATAAAATAAATACATTTTGAATTCTGAGTTCTTTATAGATAAAACACAGACATTCCAGGAAACCAGGGTAAATATTTTACACCCCTGGAGTAACATATACCTGCTAAAAAGGTAATTCATTCAATGAATCACTTAAGCATCATTAAAGTGCTTATTTTCAATCACATTTTTGTAGCCTAGGGAGTAAGAATTAATTCAGATAATAAGTTCCATTGAAATTCCAAGTTGGAAATCCTATTCCTTAAAGCCATGGCTTCTACCAAAAATCCACAGTGTCCTGTGGAGGGATCATAAATTACAAGAAGTTTCTGAACCCATGCACTCTCTAGACACTATCAGAATATTAAAATATCTATCTAGTACATATTCAAATTGCTATTTTAAAAATGCATGTGAAGTCCATATTTGATTAGTAAATGTAACACATTTAGGAGTTACTAGAACTGCCCTGGCTGGTGTTGTTCAGTGGATTGAGCAAGGGCCTGTGAACCAAAGGGTTGCTGGATCCATACTCAGTCAGGGCACATGAATGGGTTGTGGGCCAGGTCCCAGTAGGTGCCATGCGAGAGGCAACCACACAGTGATGTTTCTCTCCCTCTTTTTCTCCTTCTCTTTCTCTAAAAAATAAATAAAAGTTTTTAAAAATAAAAATAAATTAAGGATGATAATGATCATTTTAAAAAGTTACTGGAACCATAACGTCATTTTTCCTGTATTTTCTCTTAAATACTAAATACTAGATAAATATGAGTTTTTATATTTAGTAAATCTAGTATTTACTAAAATACTAGTAAATATCAGTAAATACTAAAATCAGAGATAAGTCATCTGTGTCTCTACAAATAAAATCATAGTGGACAGAAAATGATATCATATCCAACCAAGTTATCCTCCCTCAAAAGTCTCACTGAAATGTCAAAAGCAGTATATAAATAGATGCAAGATTCTGTAATAGCATTGAAAAACAATAAAGGACACCATTCACCAACCAACATTTCAAACAAGCCTCAGAAAAATGTAGTGTAGATGAGACAAAATTAAGAAAAATAATGGCCTGATTAAATTTTGTCTACATTGAATGTGGTAGGAGAAAAAAATCAGATAGCCCACAGGTAAGAGCTTGATGGGTCATGCTATAGAAATCCACCAAGATTACCAGCAGTGGTACAGTAGAGGTGACAAAAATTTCACAGCAGTCAGCAGTAGACAAGTGGCAACTATGATCATCAGTGTTGAAAACTTACCTTTGTATGATCAGGCAGGAAGGTATTTTGTGCCTTCTAATGTGCTGCAGTATGAAATATATATGATCACATGATAAGTATTTTCATCAAATATATGAAGTTGAATCTATTTTGGGCTTCAACTATAGCTTGAGGTTTAAAATAAATAAAACACATCCTCACTGGTGTGGCTCAGTGGATTGAATACCAGCCTGCAAAACAAAGGGTCACTTTGTTTGATTCCTAGTCAGGCCTCATGCCTGGGTTGCTGGCCAGCTCCCCAGTAGGGGGTGCTTGAGAAGCATCCACACATTGATGTTTCTCTCCTCTTTCTCCCTCCCTTATCTTCTCTAAAAAGAAATAAAAATAAAATATTTAAATGGGTACATTTCAAGTCATCAAAAAAAAAAAAGATAAAAACATCCCATTTGTAAATAGTGGTAGAGTGCATGCTTTGTACATTTTGGTAGAGTTTAGCATCCTGAATTTTATTCTTATATACATTTTTGCCCAACCCTTCAAAACCATCTTTTACAACAAAGAAAATAGATAGATACATTTGAATTGATAGAAAATTTACAATTGGATCATATTTTTTCTTGATTAAAATTCTTTCTTTTATAAAATAATCCAGAATTCTTGGTATTTTCTACAGGCAGAGGACCAACCTTTTGTGTTTCCTGTCATCCTTCCCTCTTTCTCTACACTTCATCCCAATTTACCTCCTTTCCCTTTGTTTTCTGCTTCTTCTTCACTCAAGGTTTTCATACTGCTGGTTTCCCCTTACCTTTAATTCTCACTCTGGGGTACCTCCTCACCACCTCACGCACTTCCTAGGAAACTGTGTACTAAATATCATCTAAGACAAAAGTGAAAAACCCTGGCTTTCCAGGTAATGATTTCCATTTTGCGTAACTATAGTACATTATACATATTCTTCTCAGTACTTGCAAGAATTGAAATAAAATTATTTTAACAATAATATATAAAAACATTGAAATATAAAATGTATTAAATTTTCTTTTGTCTTACTCTGTTTTGGTTTTCATAAAATAGTTCCTTTCATGGAAACAGGGACTTTCTTTTATATATAGCACAGATTAGATTGTCTTAAATTATATACTGAATTAATTTCAAAAATAATTTATGTTTTAAGTTTCTGTTATTAAAATAAGTTTACTCAGAAGAATTAAAATGACACCTTTTACTGCTGGAAGATAAAATAAAAAAATTAATTGTAAAACATGTTTAGTCGTTATAATGTATGTATATAATGAATATATAAATCTAGCATTGTATATCACTAAAATACATATTATTTTTCAAATTTATGAATTATTTTCAAAAAAGGTTAGAAATTATACATACCACATTGTCAGAATTCAGTGCCAACTATATGACATCTATTAACAAAAGAATTAACCCCCAAATCAAGCCATCTGAAATATCCCCCCCAAAGTGAAAGCTCTTCTACACATTATTTGGGTCAAAGAGAAGATGATTATGATAATTTTAGTCTATTTCAAAAATTACAAGTATGAGTTCCAAAAAATATAGAAAAATAACAACACATTTGCATATTTCACTGTATTGAAGTGCCCAAATTGAACACAAATAAGTGTAAAGGGGGGTAGTTTACATAAATTAAAAGAGAAAGTTTGAAACAAAAGTTAAAAAAAAGAAAAACTTAAAATTGTTTATGAATACAATGCTATTTGGACCAAATCAACAAAGGTCATAAGAAAACATTTTTTTCTTGAAAGAATCAGTTTAAATGTTCAGTCATATGCTTCTAATTCCTTCACCTCAACTCTGCTGTGTAGTCTAAAAGCAGTCATAGACAATAAATGTTTGAAGCTTCATTCCAGTAAAATTTTATTTATTAACATGAGAATTTAAATTGTGTAATATTTATATATCACAAAATATTATTTTAGTGTTGCCTTTTTCAATCATTTAATAATATAAATATGTAAAAACCATTCACAGCTCTCCAACAGGGGATACCTTTCCATTTATTTATATCTTCTTCAATATATTTAACCAATGTATTATAGTTTTCAGTGTACATCTCTTTTTCATTCTTACTTAGATATATTTCTAAGTATTTTACTATTTTTATGCTATTGTTATGATAGAATTATTTTCTTTATTTCTTTTACAAATAATTTGTCATTAATGTATACAAACACAACTGATTATTAATACTGAATTTGTATTCAAAAAATGTACTCAACTTGTTTACTAGTTCTAACAAATTATTGGTGCCATTTTTTAGAATTCTCTATGTAAGGTCACATAATCTGCTGAGACTATTTTACTTTTTCCTCTCCTATTTGGATACCTTTAATTTATTTTTCTTGCTTGATTGCTCTCACTAGGAACTCCAGTACTATGTTAAATAAGAATAATGAGAGTGGGTACTCTGGCTTTGTTACTGATCTTAGAGAAAAAGTTTTTAAACTCTTGCCATTAAATATGATGTCAGCCATGGATTTATCATATATGAATTTCTTATGATAAAATGTGTTTCTTCTATTCCCAATTTGTTGAGAGTTTACCACAAATGGATATTGAATTTTGCCAATTGTTTACTTCTTCATTGTCAAAATTATGTATTTTATATCTTTCCACTTACTATTGTGATTTATCACTTTTATTGATTTATATATGTATGTTAAACTATATTCGTATGTCAGAAATAATTTCTACTGGATATGTAGAAATTAATGTCTCATTGAATTTAGTTTTCTGATTTTTGTTGAGTTTTTGTCATCTATATTCATTAGGAATATTGGTCTGTAGTTTTCTTTTCTGTAGAGTCCTTAATTGGCTTTGATATAATGGTAATTCTGGCATTGTAAGATGACTTTGGAACTGTTCCCTCCTATTCAATATTTTTTGCAAGAGATTGAGAATAATTAGCATTAATGCTTTTTTAGGTGTTTCATAGAAATCACCAGTGAAACCATTTGTCTGGGCTTTTCTTAGTTGGGAGTTTCCAATTATTGTTTCAGGCTCCTTACTTAGTATGATCTCTTCAGATTTCTATTTCTTCATGATTTAGTTTTGGTAGATTTCTAGGAATTTACCATTTTTTTCTATATTGTTAATTTGTTGGCATAAAATTTCTCACAGTAGTCTCTCGTGTTCATTTGTATTCCTGTGCTATCAGTTGTAAATTCTCCTCTTTCATTTATAATTTTATGGATTTGGCCCTCATTCTCTATTTTATTTGTTAGCATAGTTAAAGGTTTCTAAATTTTGTTTATTTTCTCAAAAAAACAGCTCTTAATTTTGTTAATCTTTTCTAATATATTTCTATTCTTTATTTAATTTTTTCTACTGTAATCTTTTGTACTTCCATTCGACAACTTTCAAACTACTTTGTTCTTCTTATTCTAGTTCCTTGAGGTGTAGTTTAGGTTGTTTATTTGAGATCTTTCTTTTCTTTCTTTTTATTTCATGTATGTGTTTATCATTATAAACTTCACTTTAGAACTGCTTTTTCTGTGTACCATATGGTTTGTATTTCTGTGTTTCCACATTTATTTGTCTTAAAATATTTTGTTTTATTTTGTCATCTCTCATACACTATTTTAAATATATTTCATTGATTATGCTATTACAATTGTCCTGTTTTTTTCTCCCTTTTATTCCCCTCTGCCCTGTACACCGGGTCCTGCCATCATTCCCTCACATTAGTTCATGTCTGTAGGTCATACATATACGTTCTTTGGCTTCTCCATTTCTCATATTATTCTTAACCTCCCCTTGTCCATTTTGTAGCTACCATTTATGCTTCTTATACCCTGTACCTTTTCCCAATTCTCCACCCTCCCCCTGCCCACTGATACTCACCATGTGATCTCTATTTCTGTGAATCTTTTCTTGTTCTAGTTGTTTGCTTAGTTCATTTTTTTTTTTAGGTTTGGTTGTTGATAGTTGTGAATTTCTTCTCATTTTACTCTTCATAGTTTTGATTTTTTTTCTTAGACAAGTCAAGTTCCTTTAACATTTCATATAGTAAGGGCTCAGGGATGATGAACTCCTTTAACTTGACCTTATCTTGGTAGCACTTTATCTGCCCTTTCATTCTACATGTTATCTTTGCTGGATAAAGCAATGCTGGATGTAGGTCCTTGCCCTTCATGACTTCGAATAATTCTTTCCAGCCCCTTCTTGCCTGCAATGTTTTTTTGAGAAATCCGCTGACAGTCTGATGGGAACTCCTTTGTAAATACCTGTCTCCTTTTCTCTTGCTACTTTTAAGATTCTCTCCTTATCCTTCATTTTGAGTAAAGTAATTGTGTTGTACTTTGGGTCTAACTTTTTTGGGAGTCTCTGAGCTTCCTGAACCTCCTGAAAGTCTATTTCTTTTGCCAAATTAGGGAAGTTCTCCTTCATTATTTTTTCTAATAAGTTTTCACTGTCTTGAACTTCCTCTTCTCCTTCTGGCATCCCTATGATTCGGTTTTTGAGGTGTTTAAAGTTGTCTGAGAGGTTCCTAGGCCTCTCCTCATTTTTTAAAATTATTAAAATAATTTATATTATTCTTCATTCTGTTCTAGTTGAACATTCATTTCTTTCTTCTGGTTCAAACCTCTGATTTGAATCTTGGTTTTCTTCCCATCATTGTTAGTTCCCTGTACATTTTCTTCTATTTCACTTTGCATAGCCTTTCCCTTTTCCTCTATTTTGTGACCATACTCAACTATTTCTGTGAGCTTCCTGATTACCAGTGTTTTGAACTCTGCAGCTGATATGTTGGCTATCTCTTGATTGCTTAATTGCATTTTTTTCTGGATCTTTGATCTGTTCTTTCACTTGGGCCATATTTCTGTTTTGTCTCAGCATGCTTGTTGCATAGGAAGGAGTGGAGCCTTAGGTATTCACCAGGACAAGGCAACCCATGTTGTTGTGTTTTAGCACTATATGTGGGGAAGGGGTTTGAGAGAGAGCAATGCCACTTACTCAGCTATTGGCCAACTTTAAGTCACTTCCTCTGCTACCCATAACCAAATAGGGACCTTCTGGTGCTGATTCCCAGGGAGGGAGGTTGGTTTTATGTATGTTCTAGAACCCTGTGGGAGGCTGGGAGTTTCTCCCACCACCTCAACCCCCACGGGTTTTTTCAGTCAGAGGTTTTGAGTCTTTATTTCTCTTTGCTGGAGCCCTGGGTTGCTCAGTCTGTCTCACTCCCCAGTTGTTCTTTCTGGTTTATCTGCATGTAAATGTGAGACCAGCTCTGCCAGCCACTGCCTCACCCACCTTAGTCCTCTGGCCTCCCTCTTGCCATGAGTCCTGTCCACACCAGCTGCCTGTCTCTGCCTCTTCTACTGGTCTGAATGAATGTTTCTTCTTTAATTCCTTGGTTGTCAGACTTCCATACAGCTCAATTTTCTGGCAGTTCTGGTTATTTTTTGTGTTTAAATTTGTTATTCTTCTTTTGGTTGTGTGAGAAAGTGAAGTGTATCTACCTATGCCTCTATCTTGGCCAGAGATATACTTCCTTTAGGAGGATGTTATTTAATTTCCATGCATATGTGAATTTTCCATATTGCCCTCTATTATTTATTTTTTTAGTTGTATTACCTTGTGGTTGGTAAAAAATACTTGATTCAATTTTTTCTTAAATTTGTTGAGATTTGTATTGTGACCTAACATGTGGAATATCCTAGAAAATGTTTCATGGGTGCTTGAGATTGGTATTATTCTGCTATTGTTGAATGGAATACTCCATATATTTCTGTTAGATGCATTTGATCTAGTTTTGCTCAAATCCATTGTTTCTTTGTTGATTCTCTGTTTGTATGATCTCTATTTTTTTAAGAAGGGAGTATTTAAATCCCCAACTATTTGTGCTGTGCTATTTTTTCTCATTTTAGTTATAGATATGGATATATAGGTATGGATATAAATATATATGGATATGAATATAGATATATATGTACATTAAAATAAATCTTTAGCATCTATTACATAATAAAATTGATACTTCAATAAAAGACTTTTCTGTAAATGGTGTTGAGATAACACCTTATTTATGTAAAAAGAGTGAACCTAGAGCCCTATACATAATTGCCATGACCAGCATGGAGTGGGAGTACCTGAGTGAAGTAGAAGGGAGATGAAAAAAGACACAACACAGATAGTTCAAGGAAAAGTGGGGACCAGGTGGGACATTGACCTGTGATGGAGAGACAATGAGCCCTGAATGTGGTCCCTGCATTTATTTTACAGGGGTAGATTAGATATAGCTCAAGGATGCTTTGCAAACTCAGGGAGATGCTGCAGGCACAGATTGCTTTGTTCCTAGGTTATCTAACTGATACATATGTCTTCTGCAATAGTTACAGTCACATTCAGCTGCAGCTTGTGGCTATCTATCTCCTGTTGAACCCCCTTGGGTTCTGGCTATATGATGAGAGCCTTTATCATCCCCTACACATAATAAATACTAAGATGTTTCAAAGAGTTTTAAAAACTGAACTTAAAAGGAAAAATGCAACACAAAGAATATCTTTGTGATTGTGGGGTAAAAATGACCTTTTGGATGACTCAAACACAGGCATTAAACATAAACAGAATATACTTATACATTGCTACTCGTCAGCTTCAGAACTCCTCAAACCCTGTACTCACTGTGTTTTAATGAGAAAAAAAATGTTTCAGCACTCAGCTCTTGCTTAGGACCCTTCACAGTTGCTAGAACTTGTATGTCTCATGGTGCCACTTTGCAAAAGAAAATGCTTCATCATTTGATACTCATCAATTTTGGTACTTGTCATGAGTTCCAGAACAAATTAATGATGAGTACAAAGGTACCACTGTATTGATAAGTTTGATTGCATTAAAACCCCATACCCCTTGCTAAGTGGTCACAGGCCCAGCACTGTCAGCAGCTGGTCACCATTCACAACTTTGCTTCACCTGAGAACCTCCAAGCCCAGCACAATTAGCAGCCATCTGCAGATTACTTTATAGCATATGCCAATGGCCCTAGATAAAACAAGTAGGCTGACCTTGGCCTGCACCACTCAGGAAATCACAGAGCCTGTGCACTCAGTGGACAGTTACAGACCACATCAGAGCACTGCCACCCAACCACCTAAGCAAGTGACATGCTGAAGGGACAGACTGAGCAGGCTCCAGAACCCTGATGAAGTAAATCCTGCTCTGTGGAGTGGGCCCCTGAATAGCTGCTTCTCCACAGAAGGTGGAGGTTGACAATCAGTGGTCACAACCAATCCTTGCAGCTGACTGGCCTGGGAAAATCTCTCACATTGACCTGCCAGTGGCAACCAAGGTTCAACTATAAGAGGAGAGTATACTCAGGATACATGAAGGGTGCATCTTTAGAACCTGGTTTGGGTGATAGGGGAGGCTGTGTCCCTGGACCCTATAGGACACCTACTACATTAGGCCATGCTACCAAGACACAGTCATAGCAGCTCTACCTAATACACACAAACACAATGAGGCTTCTAAAGTGAGGAAACAAAGAAATATAGCCCAAATAAAAGAACAGATCAAAATCCAGAAAAAGAGCTAAACAAAATGGAGATAGGCAATCTATCAGATGCAGAGTTAAAAACATTGGTTATAAGGATGCTCAAGGAAATTAGTGAGGACTTCCACAGCATGGGCCTAACTTCTTTGGCAGATTGTTCACAGATCTCCATATCTTTAGCCTCAGTTATTAGAACTTTATTAGTTCCATTTATTGGCATCATGTTCATCTGATTTTTCATGATTATTGACTCCTTGCTTTGGCGTATGTGCATTTATTAAGTGGTGTCCTCTTCAAAGTGTTGTAGGTCTACATTGGTACAGAAAATCTTCTGCCAGTCAGTTTAGCTTGGGGTACTGAACAGCTTAGCTGGTAGCATCTGTGGGCAAGTAGGGCTTATTGTGGGATATAAAATTCATTCAGACCACCATTCATGCTCCAAGTTCAAGGTATTTACCCCTAGCTGTGCTCCATGGATGGTTGGGCTGGTTGTCTGTCCTCTGTGTTCAATACTGCTTCTGAGTGTGCATATTGATCAGGTATGGCTGCCGGCTATTCTCCACATTCTGGTGGGGCCATCAGCCGGGCTATGCAACCACTTTGGTCAGAAAGGGTTTTAGGCTCTGTTCTCTGTCAACGTGGCATTAGGCATTGGGGAAAGTCAATGGACTGAATTTGCCATTACTCCTGGTCAGTTATGTCTCAGGTTGCATTCCCTCACCAGGTAGTACATCTGTCTAAACATGTTTGGGTTGGGTCACAGGTTCTGTCCTGAATTTGGGGGGTGGGAGTGCAGGCGGAGGTTCATGATCTGATAGTTCACTGACTGTGCTCTGCTTCTGTTAAAAAATTGCCAACTAAACTTTTTAAGTTGGAAGGGAGCTATAACTGTATCTTAAAGTTAGCTCTATAGAATTTTCCACACCTGAGTGGAAACACTGGCTAGGATTCATGTTTGGGCAAGGTCCCAGTCTATATTTAGCAATCAGTCAGGTCTGTGTGGGATCCACTGCTGGTTGGTTCATAGGCTGGACTATGTGGCTTGGAAGAGCTATAAGGTGGTCTTCCAGGTTTCCCACCGTTACTGTTCAGGCTCATTGGTTATACACAGCCAGAGGTTATGTTCAACTTTTGGACTGGTCTACTAATTAGGCTCCCTGCCTGGATAGGTTTATAGGAAGGTCTCTGAAGCTGCCTGGGTTCTTTGGCCTGGCCTTCTAAATGAGTGGGAGTAAAACTGCTCAATAGTTTCACAAGACTGAAAATATGCTTCCCTGTCCATACAGAGAGGTAGAATGTGTACCATCTAGTATGACCTCTTGACTGAGGACCTAAATAAGGCATAAATAAAAAGTAAATTTTTTGGCAAGACAAGGGCACCAGCTCAGTCCTGGAGATGGGCAGAGCTTCTGGCTGAAATATCTGCTTGAGTGTTGCTTTGAGCAGTTATGTTGTCTGCCAATATCTGAGCATTGATTGATGTAAGCACTGCATCCTCTCTATTTCTATCTGATCCTCAGTGGTGGAGTGCCACAAATTCTCCCAATGATCTTTACAAGGCAGAATCAAGTGGGCCTTAGGAAGCATCCTAAAACATTGGGGAAGTTGTATGTCTACCTTGAACTCTCTTTTGCCACTGAAGATAGCATAGGCCCAAGGGTCCTCTCAATGCAGCTCTGTAACAGCTGGTAGAAGGGTGATGCAGTAGTGTGAAGCTAGGCCTCTCCTCTCCTAATGTGTTCCTTTTTGTTCTCTGTAGTCCAGATAGGGACCTCAGCCTATCACGCAGTTTCTAGAATGTTCATAATGGTGTTTTGTCTTTGGATAGTTGCTAGTTGGTCTTCTTGCAAGAGTTACTGAAGTCGGGACTGAGCTATGTGATTGTCATGATAATGCACTAGCAATGGACATTCCTGTACTTTATACAAGTATACTCTATAACCAAACACAATCTTTTTGATTTTGTATTTATTTGTTTTCTTTTCTTCATTGACCAACTTCTCTAACTGAAAGGATTAAATCCTGAAGATAGCAGTAGGCTGGAAAAAATAAGATATACTGAATTTCATTGATTTTAAGATGCCATTCTCTCACAAGTAGCATACATATTATCAATTGTTCTCTTATCAATAGTGTCTTGCAGTATTTGTCAACCAATCAGGAGTGGTGAAGCAGTTTTTAGTGTCTGCACATACATAGACTTGGTCATCTACTTCATTTCTCAGCCCAATGATTTATAAGTTTCATTGTTACCACATGTGTTGAGTTTAATTGTCAGTTAAAATGGAATCACAAAGTTAACCATGAGTCATTCATATTATAAAATGAAATGTCTGATTACGCGAGATATTCAGAAACATTCATTTGATATCAGCAGAGCAAACTTTGTTGCTGGAAGAAAAACAGTGATTCTACATTTTACTGTAAAGCAACTGTCAAGTACTATGTAGAACCTAAGAAAAGGTGATATCTACAATTAGATAAAACGGAATTAAATTTTATTTCTCAGAGACATGAAAAACATTGCCTATGACATGACAAACAGTACACCTACATGTAGGTGGAATTTCTAGCCCTCCTAGAATAGAAGAAATTTAAAAAGAACAAGAAGCTTTTATGATGTATTTTTGAAGCACTGGGCTATGGTTAAATTAACAAACTATTTTTAAATCTTTTTTAATTAATTAATTTATTTATTTATTTATTTTTAGAGAGAGGGGAAGGGAAGGAGAAAGAGGGGGAGAGAAACATCAATGTGTGGTTGCCTCTTACATGGCCCCCACTGGGGACCTGGCCTGCAACCCAGGCATGTACCCTGACTGGGAATTGAACCAGCTACCCTTTGCTTCACAGGCCCACACTCAATCCACTGAGCTACACCAACCAGGGTTATTTTTAATTCTTAATCATACATTAACTAATGATGAGTCTCCTAATCAATTGGGTATAAGAATTAATAAAATGTGTTAATAAATTTTAAGGTAATTTTGAAGTGGCCAGCAAATATCGAATTAAGGAAAATAATATGTTCATTATAAACACAAATGTTTAGAAGATTGTGTTTTTCCTTTTTTTGTATATTACTCAAAAACAATAATTTTGCAAAATTTTCCAATCGTCAGTTCTAGAAATTAGCATTTTTGAATGTTATAAATTTTAAAATCTTAATTTATAAAAAGTTACACAAGGTACAAACAATAGAAACAGAAACAAAACCTATAATATCTAGTTTTAGATATTCCATTCTTTTCTCATTATTATTTTAACATAAATTTGTGAATTCTTTCTCTTTCTCCATTATATATTAATATATTTACTTTTAAAAAATATTCCTCATCCTGAAAAACATTATTCTAGTGTCCAATTATCGCAGCTTCTACTCTTCTTTCAAAAGGCTAAGGTTTTTTTCAGTGGGTTAGGCCAGTGTGCAGCTCTCTTGAATATATGCCATATGTTCCTACTTTTCTCAAGGAGCAATATTTTCTCTCTCAGCTTTACTCAAGGACAAAATAAAAACAAAAAACAGTGTTTTATGTTTTATAAAAGTCCTGCCCTTTAAATTTTTCAGCTTTTCCCTTACAGTTTTAATCCTACCTAAGGTTAAAGATTATTTAATAAATTGGCACCAGTAGGACTTTACATGGCAATAGTTGAAGGAAAGAACATTCCGTGGGGTGAATGGAGAAAAATATATTTTGGAAATCTTAGTGAGGCAAAAGCCAATAAGGAAAACAGTGCATGCACAGGAAGCAGAAGACATAGTCTCAAAGCTTGGCTCGGAACCTGCATTATGAATAAAACCCTTGAATTGGCAATGCCTGTGTTTTGTCTTGTTTTTTTCTCATAGTAAGAAAATAATGCCTGCTTCACCGAAAACAAAAGTTGTCACAGAGACTGAATTCCAACTGTGAGGATAAATGTTGAAGGTGTCTGTGACCATAAAGCATTGAACGAATGTGACTGGTTAATATCTTAGTATCATTTATATTTAAAAAGATCAAATTTGAATTCAGCAGACATTTCTGAAGACATATTTATATATGGCTCTAATGTAGAGACCAAAAGAAGTAGAAAAATAAAGTATAATGTATTTCCCTTCCTTTAAGAAATAAAAGAAGATAAAAAAGATGAACAGTGAAAGGACAGCAAAACTCACAGTTACTAAGAACCACACCTAAAACAAAAACAAACTAAGAGGACAGCTAGATCAGGAGCAGAACCATAGAAATGAAGACCACACAGAGGGTTAGCAACAGGGGTGTGGGAGGAGGAGAAGAGGGGAGAAGGTACAGAGAATAAGTAGTATAGACAGTAGGTAGAAAATAGATAGGGGGGAGGTCAAGAATAGTATGGGAAATATAGAATCTAAAAAACTTGAGACACGTGGTCATAAATTAAAGGGGGGAATGGTGGGGGAAGGGGTGTGCAGGGTGGAGGGGAATGAAGGGGGAAAATAGAATAACTGTAATGGCATAATCAATAAAATATATTAAAAAAAGAAATGTTTACCCTATTTCAGAACTCAATATATACCATCACAAAATGGATAACATTATAAGAAAACAGTAAGAAAATGACTTTAAGGATAAGGTCATTTTCATTAACAGTAAGAATAATGAACCTATCTGTTCATTGATTGGTTAGAAAAACAGTAAATGCTATTGATACAGGGTGCAGCCAGGGGGGCCCCCCAAAAAAAACAGATTTAGAAAGGTGTCCAGAATTCAAAGTGTATAGGAATATTGGAGAGACATATAAGATGTCCTCACCGCCCCCCCCCGGGGGAAGGGGATGAATAGAGCCAGGGCCATTGAGAGCTATTTTGCATAGCAACAGTTTTGGAGCTAACCTCTGGAGGAATGGTTATTTAACATATCTATAACCTTTAACTGGTTTCATAGATATGTTAAATAGCAGTGGCCAAGTTTGGAGCAAGGAGGAGGGAGAAGGAACTAGCAGGGACTCAGAATGTAACTAAGGGCTGCTCTCCTGAGTGAGTAGACTGGGACTCAGGAGGATGTAACTAAAGTCTGGACTCCTGAGAGAGAAGGGAGTAGCAGGAACTGAGGATGGAACTTGGGGGACTCAAGATGGGAACTAGGGTCTGCGCTCCGGAGTGAGGAGTGCCTGTGTGGGAGCTTGGAAAAGACTGGCTCCGAGACATGAAGGGCCCCCGCTTGGCCAGATGAGAGAGAGCCACGCGGTTTCAGCAGAGTGAGGACCCCCTCTAGGTGAGGTGAAAGAGGGAGCCACGTGGTTTTGGCAGGGTGTGGACCCCCTCTTTCCCAGGTGAAAGGGAAGAACCACGCAGCTTTGCCAGAAGGGAGATCCCTGCAGCCAGGTGAAGAAGAAAGCCACATAGTTTTGGTGGAGTGCGGACTCCTGCAGCTTTGGTAGAAGAGGCCCACGCAGCTTTGGGGTGCCCCCTTCGGCCACGGGGCCTGAAAAGCAACGGAGACTTTGACTGGAACTGGGTACAAAGGACTCTTGCCAGTGGACCATGACAGGGTACCACAGTACTTTGGATTAACTCGAGATCCTGCATGGTGACACAGCTGACGGTGCCAGCGGTCTGCAACACAGACGTGTGCTCTTTTCCTGATTTACGGTACCCGGAGTTGGGACAGTGGGAGAAGGGAGCGCTGTGTGGGTGTAGGTGTATACATAAAGGACTTTGATATTTTAGTGGTGGCATTAGGCCTGAATAGCATTAAATAAACATTTTGTTTCCTTTTCACAAATCTCTGGCTTTAAGAGATGTCTTTCCAACTGGCGGCGGACAGAAGGGCCCAGTAGATTTTAGTATTTTGGTTTTCGGGAGGGGCCCCTGTTGTATAGCAGTTTTGGGCATCCCTGGATGGGCCAAATATTGTATGGCCCCTCCCTCGGACCTCCTCTTGTTCGGTAACACTATGACATACCTATAACTGTATTTTCCACAGGAAGCCCAAACTCAAACACCAAAGCTAAGCTCAGCATCTTTACATGAATTCTTACCCCTGAAAACGAAAAGTAAAAGAAAGTATTGAATTCCTGATTACGATCTAACTTGGTAAATGTTAGTGACATTAACAAGTTCACTAAAAACCTCATGGTAACTTGCATCTGATCAGCGACCAACATCTTTTAAGTCTATGTACTTTATCATTCTTGAATTTTCCTTGTATGTTTTGGCCTTTATTAACTTTAAAGTATTGTAAACATTTTTTGTTATGAAGAGAATATTCGTGCCCTCCCTTAAACTGAAGCCCCATTTCCCAACTTGACAGTGTTAGCACTTGAGGCCCTTGAGCGATAATTAGGTTTAGATGAGGTCTTGAGGACAGACCCCCATAATGAGATTAGTTCCCTTACCGGCAAAGGAATAGAAACCAGGGCTTCCTCTCTCTGTCATTTAAGGGAACAGGGAGAAAATGACTATCGGCAGGCCAGGAAGAGCGCCCTCACCAAGAATTGAATCTGCCAGACTGTTACAGTGTAAATTGGGGCTTGGCCACTTGGTACTTTTCATTTATATGACTTAACAATTTGTGTTGAAGGAAATGGGCTTTTGTTAAGAGGGTTTTAACCTTGGGGAGTCTGAGAGCACTTTTGTTCAGAGTCCTTGTTTTTTATGAGACCCAAAACTTTTCTTGTTTCTTAAAAGGCCAAAGTTATGCCCAGGAATTTTTCATATTTTTATGTGTTCATCAGTTGGTTATGCAAACAGATTTTAATTTTGGGGGGCGGGGAATGTGCATTTGTGGGTTTTAGAGTTGCCACTCTTTTGCAGTAGCTTTTTTTTTGTATTTGGGATGCACTGTTCTCAGCCTCCATGGAAGAGTTTAGGAAACCAAGTGCCATGTTATACTGTTGCAGTGTGGGACCCTGCCTTCAGGAGTGGGCTTTCATCTGCTGTGGGGTTTAAGTCCCTGGTGGGTCCTGTATTTCCTGGTTCCATGAGTGTCTTGGTCCAGGCAAGAAGCAGGGCCAGACGCCCGAACATCCTAATGTCAAAAACCCAGAGGGAGAAAGCTTATACCAAACTCTAAAGCCCCATATTTAGAGTCCCTGGACCAAGAGAGTAACTTCTTTATACATTTTTTAGAGAAGCAGAAGTCTGTAGTTCAGCACTGCCAATCACAGTTTAGTTTTAAGCATTTTTATGCATCTGGGCTTGGCCTGGTGGGTCCCCACAGGTCCTTCAGCTCTGCCGCCATGTCCTCCAGGCAGACAGACATTGAGGCTGACTCCTCTGTGACCTCTTTTGCACACCTTTTCTGACCTCCTGGCTTTTTTTGTGGCCAACCTTTTCTGCACATCTTCTCTGACCTAGCGGCTCCTTTGTTGACCTTTTTTGTAGAACTTCTTTGACCTCACGGCTTTTTCCTTTGATCTTTGGCCCTACCCTTATTTAAATGTTTGTCTTGGAACTTCCTTTGTGATCTCATATCCATCCCTTTCTTTGATGTGTAAGTGTCTGCCATTTTTGTCAGTTCCCTGGTGTTTTTTAACCCTTTTTTTAGCTGGCATTTTTAGTCAGGGCAAAAATTCTCAGTGATGTGCCAGCATCTAGGGTGGGCATCTGTCTCCCCCACTCTGGCTATGTCACGAGTCCCTGCATGTTCTCACAGTCACGTACACAATTTTCCCTGGGTGCATGGCTGTTAACTCACCTTTTGTCATGCGATGTATCCTAAACCCTGTGCCCTCTGCTCTCCTTGCCTCCAATCCTACATGTAGGCAGCGCTGTAGTGGTGCCCCCTATTATCAGGGGACCCATGCCCTGTACTCTGTTACGATCCCCACTTCTACACCTCTGAACCCTTTGTAATTTTATAAAGGACAATGAGTAAAGGTCTTGTAATTTTTTGGAGCTACTTTATGCTTTCTATGGTCATAGTCTTATTTATTTTTTGGTCTAGAGATTTTAATAGAGTGAGGGTATGGAGTGGAGGATGGCCTTTATGCAAGGGGAAGGACCTTGTAGAGTCTAGGTCAGCTGGCTGGAGAGCGGCACGTTTGATGTCCAAAGGTGGCATTCTTGAATAAGTTGGCCTCCCTGTCATATTTTGGAGGCAACAAATTTGGTAAGAGGGTTAGAAGGCACAATTAAAACTATAACCACTAAATGACAAAGGTAGGGAACGATTCTATATGTCCCACATTAAGAAAATAGTGGCTTCCATGGAAGAAGTTGTGCAAGGAACATCACACCTGTTTAAAGTCCTTTTGTCCATCATATTTAGTTTGGGCTGACGGGAATGTTTTAGGATTCACATGCCCCCCCACCCCCACTTAACACCTTTGGCCACTGTTCATCTAAGTTATTAGGGCAGAAAATGAAACCAGCTTTAAAGTGAAGTTCATAGATTGCCTTATATTTTATTCATTTAATTGTTTAGTTTAGCCAAACCACTGAGTTTAGTTTCAATGAGGAAGTGGTGATGTAGATGGTTTTTTTAAGTGAGGCCTATATTTTGTAAATAAATATTCAGGTAATGAGATCATAGGCTTGTGCCCTATGAAAGTAGAAGAAAGCTAAACAGATTAATTCACACAATAATTTATCAGCCAGTCTCTGAGTCTGAGACTGTTCTTTTGGAAAGACATCGAGTTGCAAGGACTCTGTTTGAATAATATTATGTAGTTGCAATTTGACAGAACTTTTCTGTCTATAAATTAAGTGTTTTTAATGATGTCATAAATTTAGTTTTAATTTTGAAATGAAAACTAACTTAGAAGAGAGTTAGCTGCACTAAACCAATGTTCACCACTGAGTATTGTGATTTTTTATTAAGATTTTTAAGATAGTTTTTATTGTTATGAAGGGACTGGATTGTTTAGTTTGAATTTATATCTGTTTATTTGCACAAACATACAAGCTTTACTTGTACATATTGATTATGTAACAACACAATCAGTTGTTACAAGAGTAACAACTGATTATATAGGATTTTTAAGTCTGCTTTGTTGGAACGTATATAAGGAAACTTTAGATTGATTCTGCATTTGTCCATTGGGGCACAGAAGCTAAGCCATATACTTATCATCCAGCTTCAGCTGCAGTACCTGTTTTCCTTAAGTCCTTGAGGTTTTCATAGTGATTTAATGTTTGGGGTTTTTAAAAATTTTTTAGGAAAACAATCTTTGTGTTCTTTTGTTTTTTTCTTTGATTTTGAAAAGACTGTCATGAACCACAAGACCAACCAAGGCAGTAGGCCTATTTTTAGTGGGCTTTTGCTGGTTTTGAAAGTCAATTTGAGATTTATAAGTCTTTTTGGTTAATAACCAGAGTCTATTCATGCCCTCTACAGGCATGACATTTTAAAATATTTTTCTTATTTTACACTTTTAAGATTTTATTTATTTTACTTTTAGACAGAGGGAAAGCAAGGGAGAAAGAAAGGAAGAGAAACAACAATGTGTGGTTGCCTTTCAGGTGCCCCCAACTGGGAACCTGGCCCTTGCAACCCAGGCATGTGCCCTGACTGGAATCCAACCACCAACCCTTTGGTTCGCATGCAGATTGGCACTCAATCCACTGAGCCACACCAGCCAGGGCCAGGCATGACATTTTAGTCAAAGTCTTGACTAATGAAATTTATTATTTGTAACTGGTCTTATTGGTGTTATGTAGAGAAACCATATGTTATTGTTTTCTTTTTTATAATGTCAAAGTTTAGAGGGATTAAATAGGAAAAATATGAAGCTTGAAAGAAAACTTTTGTTTTTTTATATTTATTAATACAGTATTTTACGTCATATTTTTATTATATAATGTTAAAACTTTTTATAAACTATTTTATTAATTTAGATGCCTAATTTATTTTTAATTTTTGTTTTTAAGTACTAAAATTAAGATTGCATTTTTATGCCTTATCTTCTTTTATTTGGTGTAAAGTTTTAACTTTTTCTGGGAAACCTTAATTTGTCTTTAGACTAGAAGGAAAGTGAAAACCAAAGCACAGACAGAGTTCCAAAGGAAGAAGGGGAGCTAGAACTAGTCTTAGAACTTTGTCTTATTTTTTACCATTCCTACTAACCAATCACACACCACCTTTCCTAGGTCCTATATGGACCACAGCCTTAAAGGTGGAGGCATGTTCTGGTCTACCACTGTGTTTACTCATTTTTTGGCAGAGACATGCTCTTTTACTACCCAGTCGTATAGCAGAGACATGCTTCCTTGTCTTCAGTTGGATTTTTCCAGTAGCACATGACCTTTTCTAGGTCCCACTAGGCAAAGACATTTTTAACTGGTTTTATAGGTGATCTTTTTTAGGTTTTATTGGCCAAAAAATAGAGACAGAGAATTTTTGATGTACCCAAAACAGCAAAGTTCCAATTATGTCCCCATAAGATTAGAAAGGAAGCTTAGAACAAAGCAAGCAAAGAACAATTGCACCCAACAGTTGTGGTTTTTTTCTCTTAGGTTTAAATTTTTCATGACTTTTTAATAGTTGTTATAATTTTGCATATATTTTGTAGCATTTATATAATTTATTTATTTACATTTAATTATAATGTATTGTTTACCTTTTTAAGTATCGAGAAGGACCATATGTAAACTTAATATCTGTCAGTTAAAAATTCCTAGTTTATAAGCACGTGAGTAAAATAAAAGAAATATATTTACCCTGTGCTGGGGTTTATTGTCCTTTTTTAGAAGAAGAATTTTAAATTTTCTTTAGGAGTTCAGGTCCAGCTTTTCCTTTTAGTATTAATTATACCAACAGGATCTGTGTCATTTTCGGGTGTTGCACATTTTATTTGTCTGTGGTGGATCCAGGACTTGACTCTTACTAGTTTCAGAGAAGAATATATTGTCAGTGGAAAATTATAAGGACATTGTTTGGCCAGGTGTTATGTAGGGCCTTGAGTTTCCCAGGTCTTTAGTGAGACTTGGTCCCCTGCCTGGAATGGGTGCAGGGGCTTGTCGGATGGTAGGTGAATCTGCAATGAATGAATTCGTGCAAAATGGTTACTACTGTTTGTCTTAAATGTTGCATATATTGTTTAATTTTTATTTTGTACTTTAGATTTAAAGGGAGTATTTTTAATCCAGAGATTTGGAGGGATATTTTATAAACTATTTTAAAAGGGCTTATTTTAAGCCCACTTTTGGGTGCTGCTTTAATTTGGAACAAAATAATGGGGAGTATTTGGTCCAGTTTTAAATGTGTTCTTGGCATATTTTTATCAGGGTCTTTTTATTGTGAGGTTTTTAATATTTTTTTCATAGATTGAGGTCTTCAAGATGCTTGCAATTTTTATTGTATTTGTAGTGTCCCTCCAATCTTCTGGGGGGGGTCTTTGAAGTGTATGAAAGTCTATTGTCACATTGAATATTGTGAGTCCAAACCTAGGAATTATTTTTAAGTAAGAGTTTTGATACCTTAGTTGTCTTTTTAGTTGTAGTGGGTAATGCCTTTATTCATTCATAAAAAATCTCCACAAAGATTAACAAAAATTTGAAATTCATCTTGGTTTTAGTCATTTTGTGAAGTCTACCTGTCAGTTTTTTTAAAATATCTTATTTATTTATTTTTAGAGAGAGCAGAAGGGAAAGAGAAAGAGAGGGAGAGAAACGTCAATGTGTGGTGGCCTCGCGTGTGTCCCCTACTGGGGACCTGGCCTGCAACCCAGGCACGTGCCCTGACTGGGAATCGAACTGGCGACCCTTTGCTTCACAGGCCTGTGCTCAATCCACTGAGCTACACCAGCCAGGGAATACCTGTCAGTTTTTAAATGGATACAATTATTTATATTGTCCCCCCTGTTCTGTTGAAGCACACTTTGTCTTAGGAATGCTTTTTGTACGTATTTGACAGGCTTGTGTGATTTTTTGAAGAGTCCTTTGCAAATAGGGGCCTTTCATATGTGTCCCAACGAAGTCCATTAAAGCATTCCTTCCACATGGGTTCCTTCACACAGGTGTTAGAGGGTGGAATACACTACACACTTAGGAAGTGAGATTCTCCCATGGGCATTGATATTTCATTAAAAGTCCCTGGATTTTCAGGGACATTTTGCAGCTTTTTGAACTTTAGACTTTGCAAACATTTTATTGTGCTATGACCTGAATGCCTGGACATACAGGGCATTGTTTTGATTCTCAAACTGTAGGCAATACAGTTTTAATTTTATGATAGTATTATAACATAGAGAACAATACTTAGATTATTTTTCCATAGTTTAAAGTATACATAGGCCATACAGTATTGCAATAGAAATTTAATTTTTTTTTATTTATTGGAAAATGGCTGTACCTATTTTTGTCCACTAAAATTCAACTTGTAACCGCCTCCCCCCGAGCCAACACAGGAGAATTCCTATCTTGTGCTGGATAAGAAGTATCACAGGCCCAAGACAGTGAAAAGTGAAATTCAGGTAACCTGGGAATATGTAGAGAGACCTTGAATTTACAACTTTATTTTATAAGCAGATTTGGGGATCCTATTTTTTGTCAACTGGTGTTGTAGATTGTGGTCCTTAAATCATGACCCCTCAGAACTTTGATGTTTTATATTTAATTTTAGTTTTACAGCATCTTGGGAAACCCATGTGTGGGGCTGGAATACTAAACACCTGCCTCTGAGTAGTGGTGTCCCAAGGCTTGAGTGGTCCTTACTCCCTCCTAGAGTCTGTTTTTTTCTTAGACCTGCTTTTTTACTGACTTTCTTAAGCTTAGACAGTTCTTATTTAGAACACTCTTTATGAATCCTAGAGTGGTCCCCATTGGATGCTGAATTATGGCATATAGAGTTTAAATGGTCACTCTTGGACCCTAGTTTGTAGCCTTTAGAACCAGAGATGTCCTGTTGGACAAAGTTGATGGCCTTCAGGACCAGAGCCATCCCTATCAGAAACCAGTTGCACCAAGAAGCCAAGTGGTGCAGTGCCCATGCAGTGCATAACCTGAATAGCTCATGCAGAGCCCAGCACCGTGCCTGGATCCAAGACGGCAAAGCACTCACATGCCACCTACAAGATGGCAGCACATTTATGTACCTCGTCGTCCATGGCAGAATACTCAATGACCCACCGAAAATGGTGGCATGCCCAAGAGGCCCAGTATCCAACCCCCAATATGCAGGTGGATTGGGCTTACTAAGGCCTGGGATTTCTTTTTTCAAACCTGTTTTCTTCCATCATCCTGGCATTCCTGGTGACCGGCACCTTGAGCTGAGGTACAGGGCAATTCCCTGAGACTGGGAAGTCTGCACAGCCACTCTCCAGGGCCCAGTCTGCCATGGCTGCGACCTGATTACAGGATCCCTTAGTCCCTTCTGAATTGCCCAAACTGTTGTCCTGCAAACCAGGGGTAGGCAATTTGGTGCCTTTAATATATAGGACTCAACCATTTGTGTTGACAGAAACAGGTTTTTATTAACAGGGTTCCAACCTTGGGAGCACTGAGAGCACTTTTGCTTAGAGCCCTCCTCTCCCATAAGACCCAAAACTTGCCTTGCTTCTGAAAGGATACAAGCCACAACCATTCCCAGGAGTTCCTTGTATGCTTATTTGTCCATTAGCTGGTCAGATTTCCATCCTCTGTGGAATGTGCCTTTGTGGGTTCCAGAGCCGCCATCCTGTCACATAGCACTCTCCGAATCTGGAGTGCACTGTTCTCGGGCTCTACGTGGCAGTTTAGGAAACCATGTGACATGTTACACTGTCCCAACCTGGGACCCTGTCTCCAGGAGTGAACTTCCATCCTCTGTGGGGTCTAAGCCCCTGGTGGGCCCTGCATCTCCTGGTCCCATGAGCACTCCTGTTCATGCAGGGAGCAGGGCTAGAAGCCCAAAACATCCATGTGACAAAAACCCATAGGGAGAGAGCTTGCACCAAGCTCTAAAGTCCCATATCAAGAATCCCCAGTACCAAAGAGAGTGACTTCTCCATATATCCTTCAGAGAAGCAGTAGTCTGCAGCTCAGCATTCCCAGTCACAATTTAGTTTCAAGCATTTCTTAGGTGTCTGTGCTTCCCAAAGGTCTATCAGCTCTGCGGCTGTCCTCTCTAGGCAGACCTCCAGGCAGACAGACCTCGTGGCTGTCTCCTTTGCTGACCTTCTCTGCAGACCTCCTCTGACCTCATGGCTCTCCCTTCTGCAGACCTGTTTGCTGACCTCTTTTACATACCTTCACTGACCTTATGGCTCTTCTCCTTTGACCTTTAGCCCACCCTAATTTAAATGTTTTGGCTTGGAACTTCCCATGTGACCTCATATCCATATTCATACATCTTGCAAGTTTATTTCTTATCCCAGTGTGGCAGTTGTGATGTCTTATTTGCTTTCTGGTCCACAGCATGTAAGAGGCATTTAGTACATAATAAAAGACTAAATGAAGCTTTAGTGAACAAATATGTTTTATGATTTTGCAAATTAAATGGTTAAGAAAGTCTAAATAAAATATACTGAATTTGGGGCGGGTTTTCAGTTCATTTGGATTATTAGAAGAAAGGAACACATTGCAGAATTAGAACACTACTGTTTTTTAAGGCCTGCATATCAATAAGGAGAAAAGCTCTCTGAATCCCAGTTTCAGCAACTGTAAATCAGAATAATAATATCTACCTTATAAGGTCTTTGTGAATATAGATGCAAAACCTGAAGAGCTTAGCATAACACTAAACACATAGTAAATAATAAATGATAATCAGTGGCACTATTATTTAAGGTGTATTCATTCTCTGGAAGGTTTAAAGGTATGAGCTGAAGTTTTCCAATGATTTGTGTGCAAAATGGTACAGCACTTGGTGTGGATGGTAACCGCTACTGTCAGGCAGTAATGTAAAATTTCACTAAAAAACATTTTGCAGCTAAATGTAGATGTGATCAGAGAACATTTATGTCCATCTTCAATTATAGTTTATAAGTTATAGAGTTAATACATTTTATCACAGAGCCCATTAGATATAAAAAAGCGCATGTGTAAGCACATGCTACTGAAAGCTAAGTAATTTCTTACAAATGATTAACTCTAAAAACTTACAAAAACTCTTAAAAGAAATAAAGTGATTATTGGAGAAATAGTTAGGGAAACAGGAGAAATTAAAAGTAGGGTTTTTTTAACTGAAAGTCTACTATACATCAGACACACATTGCCCTCTGTTCTTTATGTGTATTGCTGCACATAAACTTCAAAAGTAAGCTGTACTCCAAAGAAGATACATACATACTCAATAAGTATGTGAAAAGGTGCTCAATAATATCAGCCAGTCAGAACATGCAAGTAAAAACCAAAATTAACAAATACTTCACATGCACTAGGGTGGTTATATACAAGTTCTGGGGAGAAATGACAAGTAGCAGGACACTGTACTGCCAGCAGGAATGTCAGGTGGTGCTGCTGCTTTGGGGACAGTTTGGCAGCTTCTAAAAGGGTTAAACAGAGTTGCCATATGAACTAACAATTCTATTTCTTGCTATACTTGTATGCGTGAAAGAACTGAAACTGTATTTTCACATATATGTGTACACACAATCTTGTATACAAATGTTCACAACAGTGTTACTCACAATAGCCAAAAAAGTAAACACAGCTCATATGTTCAACAACTGATGAATGGATGAAAACTAATGTGATATATTCATACAATAATATATTATTATCTACAAAAGAAGAAGAAATACTGAGACATGCTATAACATGGTTTAACCTTGAAAACATTTTGCTAAGTAAAAGATGCTAGTTACTAAAGGCCTAATATTGTATGATTCCATTTAGATGAAATGTGTAGAAAATGAAAATCTATAGACACAGAAAAATTAGTCGTTGCTTGAGTCTGAAGAGTTGGGAGAAAATAGGTAGTGATTGCTAATGGGTAGGGAAGGATGCTTTATTTTGGTGATGATCATAATGTTATGAAATTGTGGTAATGGTTGCAGGTGACTCATATTCTCAAAACTTAGTAAAATCATGGCTTTTTATTCTCAGCCCAAGATTCTCAGCTTCATCTTCATTCCCAACTGAACATAAACCTTAAAATTTCTGTTGTTCCCCAAAGCCCTATAAGCATAAGGAGAGCATAAGGTTCAAAGTCAGTTCAACTGAGCTCTGACTCCAAGCTCTGACATTACTAGTCAAGCAAATGTGTACTCTTCAAAATTTAGTTTCCCTCATCTTTGAAATGTCAGTAATGATGATCTCGAAGGGCTTTTGTGAGTATTAAATAAGGGAGTATATATAAAAACTGTCTATAACATACCCCAGAAATACTTGCTCATTTTCCCTCTGCTTTAATTATCTCACTTCCACATTTGAAACTTTTACTCCATTATTATTTTGATCTGTTCTCAGGTACTCCTGCAGCTTCCTTGGTAGAAGAGCCAAGGTCTGAAAATGCAGGGGACTCATGTTTGCTGTGTTCATCACTCTGGAGCCCACACTAGTCCTCACTAATATCACACTTTTTCTTGCTGAGTATGGATAGAAACGTAAAACATGACCCAAGCTGGCATGAGTTAAGTAGATATTTGCAATCCTTTTTTCAAATTTAAATTTATACTTCTGACAACAAAAATGTGCTAGTTATGTCTAGAGCCACTTCTGAAAAAAATACATTCTTTTATTTCATAATGGGCTTTTTAATTTTAGTCCTCATAAATTAGGAGTTCACATGGAACAATAACAAAAAAGCACACAAGAACACAGTGACATAGAGTAATATATACATATACAGATTACATACTTATTACATGCACAAACACATTGCTCTGTAAATGTAATTTTTGCTAAGATGACAAAAATAATAAAATGCTAAATGATTTTAATTTCTAGGTAAGCTAAATAAAAGTTAATGTGATCTTGAATCAAAACGAAAGTACACACAAAATACAGACCCTGAATTAGATGAGCCTCGTATGGTTGTAGTATTTGGATATATCTTTTTAAAATGGGTGTTGATAGTTTGTTATGGTATTTGCATGAATAATTGATAATACTAATTAGGGTCAAGAAGGGATCAAAATGGACTGAGAGTCTGAGAAAATGGACTGAGAGTCTGAGTTACCGTAGTCCTGGGTGCAACCACAGATATGTATTTACAGTACAAACCAAAGATGTTGCATATTAGTTATGATCCATTTTATTCTCCATTTAAATGGTGAATAAAAAAAACCTGTTTGTATGATTTATGGAGTCTGAGAAGTGCACATTTCTGTTCGGAGCATTAATAAATGAGTGAGCACTCTGGTCAAGAGAACCATTAATTTAGGAAGAAGATACACTTGATCTTGCACTTAATCAAGAAACACATTTCCCTATATTAAAAATAAAACAATTTCAGAGAATCAGGAATGCAAGGTTATCTCCCATGCAGAAAGGTCAGAGCAAACCCAAGGCACTTTATAAAAGCCGCAAGACTGGCAGAGCCATCCGCCATGCCTGCTCTTCCCAGAGCAGAGCTCTGCATGGCCTGGGGAAAATAGGGGAGAGGAGGGTCTTACCCTATCACTCCCACTTCAAAGTCAGTAATGCTAACTTTATTCTAAAGCAGAGGTTTCAAACTTTTTTAAGCACCTAAGTCAGACTTTCGCAACCCTGGCACTTTAAATATCTTGAGCAGAATAGTTCTTTGCGATGAGGGCCTGTCCTGTGTATGGTAGGATACTTAGCGCTGTTCTTGGCCTCTACCCACTGAATACCAATAACATCCCTACCTCCAGTCATGAAATATCTCCATATATTGACAAATTTTCCCTGTGGTAGGGGATAGAATCCCCCCAAGTTGAGAATCACTCATCTAAGACCTCATCCCGATCTCACCACTTTAAAAACACCTTGTTTACACAGCAAAAAGGAAAGTAGAGTAGATCTTGGGACACCGCCACACAGATGCTACTTTCACCATGTAAACGCTGTAAGGGAGGTACGCTCACTGCTTCTTTGCCTTCCCTTTAGCCCATCCCAGTTCCTCTCAGATCCCGATTCGTCCTGAGCTTTGTGGACAACACTAGTTAGGTGTCCCTGTGCTTTTTCACTCATGCTTTTGCCATTGCAGAATTTACTGTGCTGCACTGAAGACTTTTTGTTACCTTGCATGTCTCCTTTTTAAGGTAGATGGTCCCTTAGAGTCAGAAAGTCTTTCTCATCCATTTATTAATTCATAAAGCCTTGCACAAAAGTGTTACAAACAGGCTGACAAAAAATAAATTGCTGAATGAAGGTGTTATGGGAGAAACTCTCAGAAACTTGTTTTTTTAGCCAATGCAGTAAAGAATTAAAGGTCTGCAATGGGGGAAAAGGTGAGACAACTGTAACTTAGTAACAATAAATTTTAATAAAATATATACTACAAAATAAAAGAAATAAAAAGATACATGTATTGTAGCCAAAAAAAAGAATTAAAGATCAGTGAGTCTATTAGTGTGCAAAGTTTATTGGTGATCTGTTCTCATAGAAGAGAGTGGGCCTAGCTAAGGGGGGAGGGGGGCGAGGGGAGCTGAAAGGCCAGAGTGGCTGGTTAGCACAGGGGTAGTGAGGGCTAGGGTGGCAAGCGCACATGTGGCCAGAAGCCAGACCAGAGAGCCAGGAGCACCAAGTCCCAAGTCCTTTGTCCTTAGGACTTATATAGTTGGTGGGAGCAGGGGGAAGGGAGAAGTTACGTATTGAATGACAGGTAAAGGTGGTGCTGGCTTTCCAGGACAGGTAGTAAATACCCAAAGGTATTAACGGACTTCCTCCTCAAGCACTATGGGCCTTTTCCAGTCTTTCAGGCAATGGGATGAAAGCACAGTTTCAAAGGCTTTCTTTCCCAGATAGTGGAAAAGATACATAGAATTTCAAAGACTGGTAAATCCATAGTAGGACATGTATCCCTCCTCCTTTCCCCCTTTGTTTGCTATCTACTTTACCTAACATTTGGAGCGAATGTATATGAGATTTACATCTCTGATGTGACGTAAAACTTAGAGGAACTGGAAGATGAAACACAGTCATAGAATAATTACAAACCAAATTAAACTATCCAGTATTCAAAAGGAAATGGAAGCAAAGACTTCAGGTGGGGAAAACTCAATAAAATTTGAATACACGTATACTGTGAGGGGTACACAGAAAATATAATCACTGCCTCTGTATTTCTTCTTTCTTTTTCCTTTTTACTGAATTTATTGTAGTGACACTGGTTAACAAAATGATACAGGTTCCAAGTGCATAATTCCACAAGACATCATCTGCACACTGTATTGTGTGTTCACCACCCCAAGTCAGGTCTCTGGTGGTTACTTTGTGTTAAACTGGGCTTTCAACATGATGGGAAGCCAGCATTTATGCAAGGTCATCAGGTTCGGAAAACTGAGGACTGGGAACTTGTAAGAGTTGGAATGAACCACTGCAAATTTCTTGTCTATCCTCCTCTTTGAAAAAAATTCATTTCACTCTCTTTATCAAATTATCATTTTAGTAGCTTAAAAAACCTCCTGTTGTTAGAATTTGACAAAAATGCTGAAAATGCTGATCATTTAGATACATGAAGACACTTTGCCCATGTGAAACCTTCTCTTTTATATGTTAAACATGTCCATTGCCTTTAGCTGTTCTTACAGTGGCCTGGTCTGGACGCTTCATCAAATGATATTTGAATGGACAAAAGACAGAAAGTAAATTGTTGTGGTTTTGGATTCAATTTCTGTTATGAGTTTTAGGAACCATTAAGTTTTAACTAGTTTTCTAATTGTCTCCTCCTTATCCATAAAGTTGGGGCAATGCATCTTCCTTAGATTCATATTAGAAAAACTTGAAATAATGTAAAACGTGTTTCAAAGTGATTGGTACTAGTAAGTGTTTCATAATTGTCACTTTCCATGTTTCCTCTCTGTTTCAGATTCCTTCTTCTCTTGCACTCTCATTTAACCTATTGCGAAAGTTACCTGCAAAAAACATCTTAACAAAATTCTCGCCGGCTATGCATTATTTCCCCCTCCCCCCTTGCAGAATTGTCCTTACTTCTATCATGCCAAGATGATCACAGAAATTTCTACTACTAATAATTCAAACTAAGGGCGCATAAGCCTTTCTGCCAAATCTGCCTTTTGGGGAAATAAATAGTCCATGTTCAGGACCATTCTGCCCTCAACTTCAAAGCATGCTATTGCTGCTTCTTCTCCTTCTTCTTCTATCTTCTTCTTCTTCTATCTTCTTCTTCTTCTTCTATCTTCTTCTTCCTCCTCCTTTTTTCTTCTTCTTCCTCTTCTTCTTGCTCTTCTTTTTTAAATATGCCATGATATTAGGAAATTCAAAATTTGGGGACTCCCTTTGATAAGATCCTGGGGTAATTTAATTTTTTCTATAAAATTTTGTGTCTTCATCTGTACACCAAGGTAGAATACAGTGACGCTATTTTTTTCCCAGCTCAAATATTTCCAGAGCACAGCTGTGAGACAGCAGAGGAACTGTTTAGGATGAATACATGTAGATCACAACAGGCTATTTTTTAAAGGACATTAATAATCCCTATTTGACTGTGTGTGTGAACAATCTATTGCTGCAAGACAAAATACATCTAAAATGCAATATCAAAAATGTATTCTTCTCTTCCAGGGATTTATTGATTCCTGGGTTCTGTTACGCAACGGGGGTCCAATGGCAGCTGTGTTCAGAGTGAGGTGGACGTTGCTGTGTGCTGACCATACACACAGGACACTGTTGGTGCTCCCTATCACTGACTGGAACTCAGGAGGAGCCAAGAACAGAGCACCCACACATGGCCTCTCCTGTGGCCTGGGGTGCTCAGAGCATTACTGCTGATTTGCCAAAGGCAGGAAACAGAAGCTTCCAGGCCAGTTAAGGGCTATTTGTAAAAATACCACTGCATCATGTCCACCTTATTCTGTTGGCCAAAACACTTAGATTTTAAGAAGAGAAATTATAAACTTCACCTCTCAGTGATGGGAGAGTTGTGAGATCACATTACAGAAGGAAAGTGGAAATGCTTCCAGCCCACGTTTAGAAAATAAAATGTACCATGATGTAATTGTGTGACAGGCGTCAGGACATTTAATGCACAGACTCTAAAAATATCTGCACCAAAAATGCAAGTCAGTTATGACTCCCAGTGAGGTCTACAATCAGTCATGGATTGTTTCTGGTTCATGGCCACGGTAGCTGCCTGATCAGGGTGTCCTCATCTCTCCGGATGCAAATTCAGCAGTGAAAGTGGTCAACACAATTAGGCTAACAAGGAGGTCCGTTAAAAAATATTGGGGGTTCAATTAATTACCCTGTACTTTAGAAACATTTCTTGGGAATATAAGTGCATGCATTTGTGTCTGTGAATATATCCACTTACTTTCTATTTAATTGTCATATACTCACAGCTTTAGCAAAGGGAGTGAAATAAAAAAATTGACTTCTGTTTTCTTGAAATTGTTATTTAAATTGTCAAAATTGTTAATTCACAGTCAGTATAGTCCTAATTTACACTTAATTTATAAGATGACATTAATTAGACACCAGTTTTCCATAACATCTCCTTATATCTTGGCTATCTAACAAGTCAAATTTATAGATTTTAATTTATTATGACAAATTACAACCAACTTCAGCGCTTCACTATAGCTCTGTTTAACTTATTGTGTATTATTAGGCTATGTATAACAATCAACATTATTTCATTAATGATGTTAATTAAAATGATTGATTGACACTGTTACCTGTGCTGTACTTTACATTCCTGGTCACTTAGAAATATTTTTTATTTTATTTTATGTTTCATCTTCACACTGGGCCTCAGGGTGCCCAGACATTTGGTAAAGCCCTGTTATTAGTGTGTTGATGAGGATGTTAATAGATGACATTAATCTTTGAATTGAATAAAGCTGATTGTCTTTCCTAAGGTGGATGGGCCTCATCCATTTAACTGAAGGCCTGAATAGAAGAAAAGGGCTGAATAAGATAGAACGTCTCTTTCCTGACTGTTAAACTGGAACCTTGATCTCTTCTACCCTCAGACTCAAACTGACACATCAGGTTTTCTCGGGACTTGGCCTGCTGGCTTCCAGATGAGAACTTACGCCATTGGCTCTGTAGTTCTCAGTCCTTTTAACTAGGACTGAGACTATACACTGATTATCCTGAGTCTCCAGATTGTTGCCTGCACATCTTGGGTCTTATCAGCCTCTGTAATCATGAGTCAATTATATACAACATCTATCTATCTATCATCTATCTAATTTATCTATACATTTGCATGTGTACACAAACACGAACACACATTATTGATTTTGTTTCTCTGGAAAATTCTGACTATTGTTGCATCATTGTATTATCCTCTGCTGATCTATTCCCAATGGCACAAAAACAAGCTCTAGCATTTTTCCCGTTAAACTCAATTTCTTCTGTGTACTGTTCATTGGTTGCTTACTCCTTGGTTATACTTTTTCTACTTCCCCTTTTCTCTTTGTGATAGTGTGGTGTTGAGGGGGTAAGGTGGGAGGAGGGAGTTGGCGATGAGCCAGCAATCCAAAGTTGTGAATGAAGAGTCCAGGTAAAAGCTAAATGTTATCACCAGTTAAGTTCCTAAAATCTAACCCTTCCTCAATTTTTTCCATCTTTTGTCTTTTGATCTATGAATTCGATAAACTGACTTGAGCCCCAGGCAACCTCCTTCCCTCTTCTGTCTTATGAATTTTGAGTGGGGAATAGCCTCTTTTTTTTAGACTTTATGATTTTTATTGTTCAATGTGAATTTGACTACTCTAAGGGACTCAAAAAGGCCTTGCCCTTTCTTGATTTTACAGTTAATTTTAAGAAAAAATATTTAGTTTTGCTTGGTTATTTCCTTTATTTTTAAGGAAGTATTTTTTGTTTAGATAGTCTAGTTTTCAAGCACCAATATTTTCTAAGTATGGTTTTTAAAATGCCAGGATCGTAAGACCTTAGTCTGTCATGGTTGCAAGACCAAAAATTAAGTGGTTGTTCATGCACTAAACTGTCAGTAACATAGCCAAGTGCAAAGGATGTGTAAACACACTGCCATTTGAATTCAAACAAGCTGAAAATTTTATTTCCAGATGGCATTTTTTGCCTTAGTGCAGAGATAGAGACGTCACTGAAATTCATGTTTGGAAGGTGAGATCACTCACAGCGCTGCGCTCTGTGGGTTGGCAGGGCCTGTGTGACCTCTAAACACAAGCAGTGCCGTTTTTCTCTTGGAGAAGAGCAGCAGTTTTCCCACGTGTTCCATTTCGTTGCTTCTTGGGCAGCTGTGATGCTAGTTTAACTCTGAGTGTTACCTGTTACCTCTCTCGCTTTTGCTTAGGAGTGAGGTTTTGTGTTTTTTGTTTGGTTAGTCGATTGTTTTGTTTGTTTGTTTTTGCTTATTTGTTATTTTGGTAGAAGAGTTGGCATGATGCAGTCAAGTGAGGGAAAATAATGATTAATTTTGTGTAAATTGAATACCTTGGCTTATACTCAAGCTTTTTTCTATTTTTAAATGAATCTCAGGGACAAAACTGGTTTGCATCCTTACCATTCTTTTTGAGTTTTATAATATTTGGTGACTTAATGTTCCACATCTCATTTCTTTTATCTGCAAAATAAAACAGAATTATTTCTTGCTAATGTGAAGAATATAGACTATGAGATTATAGAGTATAGAATATGTATCGATATCAAATCTAATATACTCTTACATAATCTAGTATTTTTTAAAGATTTTATTTATTTATCTTTAGAGGGGAAGTGAAGGAGAGAGGGAGAGAAATATCAATGTGTGGTTGCATCTCGTGTGTCCCCTGCTAGGAAGTGGCCTGCAACCCAGGCACGTGCCCTGACTGGGAATGGAACTGGGATCCTCTGGTTCACAGGCCCACACTCAATCCACTGAGCTACACCAGCCAGGGCAAATCTAGTATTTTAATATAGAGTATTTAGCTCAGTGGAAAACTAATAAAATATAGCTATAGTAAATGATCATGTATCCCTGTGCATTTAATTCTTTTCTCAGTAAATATCTTTTAAAATACTTTTACAGTTGTGGTTAAATTACACATAACACAAATCTCAGTATCTTAACCATTTTAAGAGTATAGTTCAGCAGCGTTGAGTCCATTTACGTCGTTGTTACACCTGTCACCACCGTCTATCTTTAGAACTCTCTTTAGCCTGCAAAACTGAAACTCTATGCCCATTGGTCAATTATTTCTTATTCCTCCCTCCCTGGAGCCCCTGGCAACCACCATTCTACTTTCTGCCTTTATAAATTTAGCTACTCTAAGGACCTCCTATAAGTGGAATCATACAGAATTCCTCTTTCTGTTCAATTGACTAAGAATAACATCCTCAAGAATAACTGCCTCTTTTAGGCTGAATAACATTCTATTGCAGGCATGTATCGTATTTGGTTTATCCATTCATCCATTGATGAGCTATTGGGTTCTGGCCAACTTTTGGATATTTTAAGTAGTGACAATAGCAGTGAAGGTTGTGACAATGGCTGCCACCTCTGTGCCTGCCCCTCTGTGCCTCCAATCAGAACTGACAATTAGTGGTCAAACCACAGATCCCTGATATTTGAAGGACAGGGTCATATTGCTCATCCTGGTCCCTGCAAGCTGTACCAGAAACATGTACACAGCTTCCTGCCACGGGACTAGGGTTAGAAGATGATTAACCACCACCAAGCTAAGAGGTGGAATTGACAACAATTAACCACAATGTACCATCATCCAAAGCCTTCTCCTGGAAGTTGCAAGGCTTTGAATAGAATACAGAGTTTCAAGAAAGTTATAATATAATTATTGTCTAGATGAGAGGATGGATTCCTAGTGCTTCTCACTCTGCCATCTTCCAGGAATCCTTTGTTCATTAAATATTCTGACAAACATGTATTTGACAAAAATGAACAAAGCTATTTATACTTGTTTGTGTTTATTCACTTATTCAATTTATTTACTCATGGATTAAATGTCATTTTATAGTCCTCCAAGATTCCAAGGCAAATAAATAATACAACTACCTGGCTTCCTCAATGGTTGAAGTTTAATGTGAGAGACAGACCTAAGTCCACAACTATTGTCCCATGCAAATGGTACATTAACTGAACACCACACAAGCTTCAGAGTGCTGTGGCTTTTCCTTGGGTGAGAGAAAGTGGTTTTGAAAGAGCAAAAAATATTTTATTTAATCCACAGCTATCTCCTTCATGGGTGTAATTGCTGATACCTGAATAGCTTATCTGCTTCCTTTACTTTAGCTGCTTTACCACCTTTGATGTTCTTTAAAGAAATCAAGCCTATATCAAATGTAAGAAACTTGATAAACCATTCATTTTCATCCACTGTATCACCCCCTTTGTATTCTCTTTTCCTCTCTCTTTCAATGGTTCACTGATTTCTTAAAGATGCCTACCTTCTCTTGAATCCCAGTTTTTCCATCTCCTGCTGAATTTGTTCATCAATTTATTGATTCATTAAATAAACCTTTTTTGAGCACCTACTGTGTTCTAGGGACAATACTAGGCAATTTGCTACTATCTCAAAAAACAACAGTGAACACAAGTTAGTCTTTGCACTGTGAAACTTGTAGTCTTGTGAAGCAAATAGATGTTAAATAAGTAAATCTGGTGGGTGAAGTACTTTACTTTCTGTCTTTCACACACACACTCATATGCTACATTTAGAGTATCTTTTACTGGGTTTACATTTTAATAAACTCACAAAATAGGAAACTGCAACCATTTTTGCAGTCCCATTTAATTTTGCTTCTTTTACGCCACAAACCCACATAAACAGTTATTTCTCCCTTGTTCTTATTTGCACTCTCTATGTATAGTCTGAGATGGCTCCTTTTAAATCGAGAAGGTTCTTTGCAGCTCAGTTTGTTGTATTCTTCAGTCTTCTGTGGGTCATGTGCATACCACGAGTTCCAAACCCTAATGACCTCATTCCTGTTACCCTTTCATACTAGGTCTAGAGTAATTCAGGCCTTCCACGGAGATGACTTTGGAGAGCTTCTGATATCTCTGTCTGACAGTGAGCCACATCTGCTCTGCCTTTGTCCACTCACCAGGGACAGAGACTGAACGTGTTGGGACATCATGTTCTGCATTATTTAACAATGTGCGATGAGGACACCCCTAGAGAATAATGCAATTTTAAGCTGGAAAATAATGATTAGGAATCATGGGCATGAAAGAAACAGCAGCAAGCAGATGTTGCAAAACACCAGTAAAGAGGAGAGAAAGGCGACAGCTGAGAGTGAATTGATTTTCCTCCTAAGTCTTGCATTCTTACTCAATCATGCCAGATGGAGAAGCAATCAATAAGACATAAGGTCCTGTTGGTCTCACTGCCCTTCCCACAAGAGAACAGCTGAAAAATACTTTCCAAAAGCAATAGAATGATAAAAGCAAATGCACCGTTTCATTTATTAATCAAGATTCAATTTATCTTACTCATTTGAGAGAGCAAGCTGTGGTGGAAAAGAACAGTCGTCAGGTAAGAGAGATATGACTTTGCATCCTAATTCTTTTACTTGCTACCTGTATGACCTTGAGTGAGTTCCTTGTCCTTTCTGAGCCTTAGTGTTCCCATGTACGATAAAGAGCTATTATTTATTGAAACGTTAACTTGTACTCGTCATTAAGCTAATCACTTTATTTTATTGCCTCATTTAATCTTTAAGAAAAAAACCTTGAGGTACATATTATTAGCTGATTCCTACAAGAGAAAAAATAACAGAAACTAACTTGAGGAGTTTAGTTAATTGATAAATATTGTCAGTGTAATGTGTAGAAGGCAGGTGCACGGTGACAGCGTCAGGAGCGCCTGGGCTCACATCTCACCTTCGTCAGACAAGTTCGACATCTTTCCTTTCTGAATCCTTACCCAAGGACACACTTACTGATTTTAGAGAGAGGGGAATGGAGGGAGAGAGGAGGGAAGGAGAGGAAAATCCACGTGAGAGAGAAAGGTCAATTGGTTGCCTCTCATACGTGCCAGGACCAGGGACCAAGAAGCAACCTAGGCATGTGACCCGAACAGGAATCAAACCTTCGACCATTCCATCCATGGGACAATGCTCCAACCAACCAAACCACACCAGCCCAGGCACTTGGGGGTCTTTTTAAACTTACTCTGTGCAGCAGTTTCTTCATGGATAAACACGTGAGCATTAAGTAGAGCTGTGTTATGTAAAGCCTGTGGAGTTAGATGAGATAGTGTGTTTTTAGTATTATTCCTGGAACACAGTAACTGTTCAGTACAAATTGATCAATATTGCATATAATATATTCTATATCGATACATTCTTACTCTTACTGTTATCATTTTAATGCTGGATTACTCAGTATCTAACTCACAGGAGTAAATTTAAACCCACATCTGTCTGACTCCAAAGCCCTCACTGTATTTTCAACAACAGTGAATGCTCAGGTGATTGTCCCTGTAGTGCATGCAAATCACAACTCATATTAGTTGTTAAATGCTTTCTATTGCATTTCCTCCTAGACTCTCCCTTTTTCCTTCTAGCTATCAAGAGAATAAAACCTTGCATTTGAAAATGACTACACCTCTCTCAATTTGCAAACATTTTCAGTTACCATTAAATTCCTGAGATGGTTGCTTTTCAAACTATTTTGAGGATCCTTATCCTTGTTTTACCTTGTAAATATTGAGGTATCTGGGGTATATAGTTGGCCAAACTCTTTTCTTCTTCTTCTTCTTCTGGCATACCAATTATATGCCAATTACCCAAATTTAAAAAAAAATCCAGACTTACTAAAAAGAGACTTTCTTTGAAATGCTGTTACAAGAAGTGTGGAAAGAGTCTCTTCTGTGCAGGCCACAGGGACTATTGCAGAAGAGAGAACACTCTGACCACAGGATATGCAAGTTTCTCAAGGGTTGTGCAAAACCCATTTTCATTTATCAGAAGTAGCAAACAAGGGTAAAAAAAAGCACCAGGTGTAGGAAAGTAAAATGAGTAGGAATGGCAAGAATAAACAATAGATTAGAAAATGGTTTTTTTCCCCTGAGGCCTCCTGAGGCTGCCTAATTCTCTGTAGAGTCTGCTAAAGATAAGCTGTATACTGAGTCGGTCTGAGAGTGAGGCAAGGACCTGGTGAAACTGGAGGAGAGACTGGCATTCTCTCTGCCTGCCACTACCAAACCCAAAAAGCAGAGACAGTGATTGAATCTTTCCGGTGCTCTATTCAGATGGTTAGTGATCTGAGAAGATGGCAGGTTCATGCCCTAACAGACCATCTCCTCTTTTCTCTCCAGGCCACCATTTTTATAAACAGGTGCACACAAGGTGCGGCGGGGGGTTTTGAAATTCAGGGAGGATTAGGTAACAGAAACTGCAACATTTCTGTCCTGGGCAGTGAGCTGTTCCCAGGGGAGGGTAGTGTCCTGTCTCTCCCTGGAACACAAAGGCCTGAATGCCTCCAGTTGTCCCCAGGAGGTAATCTCTAGCAGTGCCCCAGGAGGCCAGCTGTTTTCCCAGGAGCCAGGGTGAGCCTTCTCTGTAGTTTCTGAATCAAAAGTTTTAACATATATGTTACCTGCTAGGCTTATTTACCTTAAACTAAACTAAACTAAACTTAACTATTTACCTTAAATTAAAATTTTCCAACTCTTGAGTCCCTTATCACATGAATTTAGTACTTTGCATTTCTATAATTAAAATTATATAATGCTTATTTCCCAGTGCCATGAAAAAATTTTCCATGGCATTATTTTTGCTTTACTAAAATACAATCATTTTGTCAATCAATATACTCTTTCATTAGATGTTCATGTCATTTCTAATTGTTTTTCAAAAACATTTACATAAAAATATTTTTTCTAAGGACAAATTTCTAGAAATGAAGACGGGGAACCAGAAATATGCCCTGAGAGGTGTGGCTCAGTGGGTTGGGCATCATCCTACAAAAGGAACGGACATCATGTAGAGCAAATTATCTTGTAACAAGTGACTGCCACCTACCACTGCCCGGTGAGAAACTAACATTGTCAATTTCTCATACACTGTTAAAAAGAAACCAGAGGCTCAAAATGGCCTTACTCAGCTTAAGTCCAGGTCATCTAACTGAGATTTAATACCTAACCTAACGGCAGTTTCAGTCTCTCCCAGGAACGGAATCTTCTTTTTTAATTAAATATATTGGGGTGACAATGTTTAATAAAACTCTATAGGTTTAAAGTGTACAGTTCTATGTATATCATGTCTATATTGTATTATGTGCCCACCACACAAAGTCAAATCTTAGAACCTTAATCAAGCCATCTGGAATTTCTTGGTCAGCACCAGTGAGGCAATTTGCCTGACAGACCCTTTAAGTTTCCTTAAAGAAAAGTGACTTTGCCTGAAACGATCCACTCTTTCATAAAAAAACTCCCATGTTGCACACTCTTTCTGCCTTTTCAAGCTTTTTTTTCCAAACTCCTTCCTATTTGTTAGATGGTCTGCTACCTAATTCATGAATCATTGAATTAAACCAATTTGATCTTTAAATTTATTCATTTGAAGTTTGTTTTTTAACAACATTGACCAATAATGAATATTATACTTATAAATATAAAATTTATTTTGTGGTTAGTTAGCTTTTATTTGATCACTAGTACATTTGAGCTTTTCCTTATATGTGTTTGACCATCCATATGTCAGTGTTTGTACTTGATCCATCTTTTGAATTTGAAACACATTAAATATACGGGCACACGTATAAAGTACTTTCCTTCTGATTGCCAATTTAAAATCCTAATACTAGAGAAATGGTCAGCTACCTTTCATAACTTGAACTAGAAAGAAACTCACTATCTAAAAGGATATCTATTGAAAAAATATCTATCATGTCAATTACATTACAATTACTTGACAATTATATTATTATTTTAACATCCAAAACAGTTCTCTCAAGTACAGATTCCCATTTTATAAAAAAGAAAATTAAGGATTAAAGAATGTCAAGTCACTTTCCACAAGATAGTGTAATTGTTACAGAACAGAGTCAGGGAGGGGGTACAACATACTATTACAAAAAGGACCCCCATTAGGTTTACTATTGCCCACTGCCAAAGGAAAGACACCTCTCAATGCCAGAGATTTGTGAAAAGAAAAGGAAATGTTTATTTAAAGCTATACATACTTAAAGTAGTGACCCGGTGTCTTCATTAAAATATTTAAGTCTTTTAGGATACCCACAGATGCACACAGTCCTTCCTTCTCCTTCTGCCCAGTTCTGAATATCGTATCTCAGGAAAAGAAGCAGAAGTCCATGATTAAGGCTCCCAGGACCATCAGCTGTGTCACCACCATGATCTCCAATTAATCCAAAACCATGCTGCACCTCCTCATGGCCCACCAGCAAGAGTCCTTTCACCCCTTTTCTTCCAGGCAAAGTCTCTCCTGCTTCCTAAGCCATATGGCGAAAGGGAGCACCCCAAAGCCGCATGGTCCTCACTCTCACCAAAGCTGTGGGGGTCCCCACTCTACCAAAGCCAAGCCAAGTGGTTCTCTCTCACATGGCTGCCAAGTCTGGGTTTAAATGCCTGAACTGACCTTCCTCTGCACCCCTATTTCTGACTCCTCCTACAATCAGTTATACCTGCCAGCATTCCTGTATTATTCCAACTTTACTGGGCTGCCATCATAAACCTGGGAAGGTGTGGCTCCATGTCATGGAGCCAATCTTTTCCAAGCTCTCACATAGGTGCTATAATTGGGGGGAGGGGTGCCCTGATAGCTCCATCTTGGGTGGAAGTCACTTCTTTCCCCGTGGCTCAAACCATGATCACAGCTATTTAACATATCTATGAAACCAGTTAAAGGTTATAGATATGTTAAATGGCCATGCCAGAGGTTAGTTGCAAAGCTGTGGCTGTACAAAATAGCTGTGCATGTTCCTGCTTCATGTGTCCCTTCCCCCAACTCACACCTGTGGGGGGAGGAGGAGGACATCCTATATATCTTTCTAATATTTCCTGGACATCATGAGTTCTGGACCCCATTCCAAATCCCTATTTGGGGGCCCCCTCTTGGCTGCACCCTGTTACATGATCACGAAATTAATTTTAGACTATCATAAAAATAAAAAGCAAACATCTTCGATTCAGTTGGTTCCCTTTTTGTTCAGTTGATGGTGTCTTTTGCTGTGCAGAAGCTTTTTAGTTTGGCATAATCTCATGCATTTATTTTTGATTTTATCTCCCTTGCCTTTGGGATCAAATTCATACAATTCTCTCTAAGTCCAAGGTCCATTAGTTTAATACCTGTATTTTCTTCTGTGTAATGTATTGTTTCAAGTTTTATATTTAGTAGTTTGATCCATTTTGAGATAATTTTTGTCTATGGAAACAAACAGCAGTCTAATTTCACTCATTTGCAAATGTCTTTTCAATTTTCCCAGCACCATTTACTAAAGAGACTTTTGTTTCTTCATCATACATTTTGGCTCCTTTTGAAACCAGAAAAAAACACTGGCGTTCAGGCTGCCTCTCACTACCAAATCCAATAAGCAATGATAGCGATTGAATCTTTTATGGTGCTTTATTCAGATGGCTGGCGATCTGAGAAGATGGCGGGTTCATGCCCTAACAGACCATCTTGTCTTTTCTTTCCTGGCCAATGTTTTTATAGCAGGGCCTAAACACGGAGCAGTGAGGGCTTTGAGATTCAGGGAGGATTAGGTGAAAGAAGCTGCAGCATTCCTGTCCTGGGCAGTTAGCTGTTCCCAGGGGTGGGTAACCATCTGTCTCTCCCTGAAGCACAACGGCCCGGATGCCTCCACTTGTCCCAGGCGGTAATCTTTAGCAGTGCCCCAGGACGTCAGCTATTTTACCAGGAGCCAGGTTGGCCTTATCTGTAGTTTCTGAAACAAAAGCTTTAACATATATATTACCCGCCAGGCTTATAACTTCTTATTTTAAAGTAAAATTTTCCAACTTGAGTCCCCTATCACTTTGCCAAAACTGATTTACCCATGTACTTATAGGTTTGTAGGTTTATTTCTGGACTTTTAATTCTGTTCCCTTGGTCTGTGTGTCTGTTTTCCTACCAATATTGTTCCATTTTGATTGAAAATAACAGCTCTGACAAGTGATTAATATCCAAAATATATAAAGCACTCATACAACTCAACAACAAAAAAACCCCAAACAATCCAATTTAGAAAATGGGCAGAGGACCTGAACAGACAATTCTCCCATAAAAGACAAATAAATGGCCAATGAATGTATGAAAAAAGATTCAACTACACTATCTATTAAGGAAATGAAAATTGAAACTGCAATGAAATACCACCTTGCACCTGTTAGAATGGCCATTATTAACAACACAACTCATAAGTGTTGGACAGGTTATGCAGAAAAAGGAATTCTTATTTATGCTGATGGGAATTTAAAGGAACAGTCAATATGCAAAAGAGTAGGAAGGTCCTTGAAAGTTAAGAATAGAGTTATCATATGATGCGGCAACCTCTCTTCTGTATCTACCTAAAAAATTTGAAAACATTTATTTGCAAAAAATATATGCACTCTTATGTTCATTGCAACATTATTATGGTGGCAAAGATATGGAGAAAATCCAACTGTCTCTAGATAAATAACTGGATAAATAAAATGCAGTACATATTCTTTCCAGTGGAATCCTACTCAACCATAAGCAACAAGTGAACCAACTAGACAAAGAAACAAAAACTTATAAATATAGACAACAGTATGATGGTTACCAGAAGGACAAGGGGTTGGAGGGCTAGTGAAGGGAAGAAGGGGTCAAGTGTATGGTCATGGAAGGAGATTTGACTTTGGGTGCTGGACACACAATGCTGGATGATGTGTCATAAAATAATACAAGTGATATATATATAATTTAATTAACTAACGCCTCTATAATAAATTTAATAAAAGTAATTTGTGAAGAAAACATTTATTCGAGTAAAAATATATATAGCCCAGAGGACATAGATTTAGATAGCCACCTAAATTTTGTTCTTCCCAGACAAAGGGAGGACACCTTTTATAGTGAAATTTTCTGCCAATTTCCCAGTTAGGTCCATTTTATATAAATGAGATATCCAAACATGTACACTTTTGATTGGCCCTAATTATAATGATGCCCTGATTGATTGGCATCACGTGCCCTAATTGGTAATTATGGAACAGTTCTGATTGTACAGAGCAGCTCTTAATCTATTGATTGAAAAAAAACAGCAATAGGAACTCTCTTATAACATTTGAATCAGAAGTAGTAAAGAAGTAGGGCATATGGTAAGAAGTCAAAACAAAAAAACACAGGAACTCTCTACTAACAGTTGAATCAGAAGAAGTAAACAAACAGGGCACATGGTGAGAAGTCAGAAGTGCAGCCTGCGGTATTTCCCAGTATATAGAATGTGTGAGACACCCATGTCAGCAAATGGCCTCTAGACGCTTATTATTCATAAAATCTGGGCTCTCGGTTAACCAGGGAAAGTCCATCTCAGCAGATACATTCCTTCTCAAGGTTTATATCAAGTGAATCTTTCTTCTCAAGGTCCACAATAAATAGATACATAGCTAATAGATAATAGATAAAGATAGATATAAAACAGATGATGGGGCTAGGACCTTCAACTTTGGAACTATCCTAGCATAATTTGAATCATACATACTTGGATTTTCTGAATGTACTCTAATATTTCTTTTTTTTTCTTATTAAGTAGCATACTTCAGACTAGTAGGTTTACAGTGCAGTGGTGGGGAGAATTGTACACACACTACACAGGTAGAAGAGGCATAATTAGAGGAAAAGGGTGACACCTGTATTCTTCGTTTGTCTTAGTGTCATTGAAACCAGCAGGCAAATGTTTTTTTTTTTTTTTAGGTTCAAGATGCCCAGATCTAAGCAGCTAAACTAGTGACTATTCAGTCACTAGTTAAGCTGCTTAGATCTGGATCACTTTACTTTAAATGTTGTAATTTATCATTGAAATAGCAATGCTCCATTTTTTTCATGGCATGTTTACATAAATATTTGGATTACTCTCATGATAATTATATACTTTATGTTGGCACCACCCTAAGTAGTTAAGTACCACTCTTTAGTGGTGACAATGCTGTTTTTTTTAACTTTTGTAAATAATTGGGTTTCATAAGAAATGTCTTTATTAGGACTATCAGTGATCCACATCTGAAGGGTGTGTCATGTGAGCCTTTGCGATCAGTTGCCTGGTTATAAACTGAAATAGCATGATGACTCTTGTATTTATTCCTGACACACAAATATATTTTTCTGATGAAATGGGTATATAAAATTAGGGAATATTTCAGTGTGAAAGCAGCTGTTATTATGATAGTCCTTGCATTCCCTTTCTGGATCCACAATTTTTCATTATGGATAAGAAGAGACATAAATTGCCTTCACACCCATCTTCAAGCTATGAATTAAGATAGATACCTCTTTACTCCTGAAGGAGAAAAAGTCAAACTATTCCCTGTCATCCTGTGTAATTAAGAATGAAAGGAAGAGAATGAGAAGGGAAAAGATGGGGGTGGGAAGGGAAGGAGTGAGGGAGGAAAGAAGGAAGGCTAAATGGAAAGAGGAAGGGAGGGTGGAAGGAAGGAAGAGAGAGGAGAGGGAGGAAGGGGAAGAAAAAAGACAAGAAGAAAAGAAAAGAAGAGAAAGAGAGGCAGCTTTTTATCTACATACTTGCCACTCAGGCTGATTTGTCTCTGGTACCCTGACCTAGGCAAGAGTCACCTTCTACGTGGCAGTAGCAGGAAGGCTCGCTAATCATCACATCCTTTGAAACATAATTTAAGAAGCCCTTGAGAGATACCAAACCATTATCTGACTACACAAATAGCTGTAATAAATGACTGTTTGTAAAAGACTCTGAAGATGAAAAGCACCTTAATTGGAGTAACCCTCACTCATGCAGAGGCAGAAAATCTAAAGTAAATGGAAACATTAGAACGTAAATGGATTCTTTTAAACTACAGTAACAGAAATTTAAATGATCTTTTGGTTATTGGAATTCTAGTTAATGTTTCAAAACTAAAAACAATATATTATATATTCAACAAGAGCTAAATTTGTGTCCTATGAGGCATCATAAGAAAAGCAATAACTAGAGTTTTGACTGCCTTCTCCTATGACATACATCTACTCTACATAAAGAAAAGAAAACTATTTTGATTATAATTCTTAGGAGTAAATAACTATCACGTGCTTTTTGCCTCTCTCAGAGAAGAAAGGGAGGGGCATGTTTTTCATTTCCAAGTCAAAGAGAGTAGGGGTTACTGAAAGAAGGGCTCAGTCTAGGGCTTGCTTGAAAAGAAAAAGGAGAGCTGAGCATCTTACTCATTAGATGAAAGCAAAGGCCATTTGTCTGTGATCAACAGGTTTGGTAGAATCACAAGAGATTTACAAAAATAAAGGCACACACACACACTCTGGGATTTAGGGGATTGTGTAACGATCCAATTGTTGATTGCTGCTCTGCTGAGCTCTGAAGTCATGAGTGTGACGAGAGCAGACCACAATAGTAAGAAAAAGAGAGTAAGCAACAGATAATTGACAAGCTGTATTTTGAATGATTTTTTTTAGGGCAAATATTCTTCAAATTAATTGGTATGTGTTTCTTAAATAATTTGCCAGACAAGTGACAGTAGTTTCATTTTTATTTTAGGGCATACATTTTGAAATTGTGCTTAGGGATACAGACTTTTTTTTCATAATCCTTACTGTTACATTTAATCAATAATATAAGCCTCAATTTATTACACCTGCCTGAGGAATTTGCCTTGGAAATTAGAGTTTGTCCTGTGCCCCCCCCCTTTCCAGACCATGTGCACTCACTGTTTATCATTTTGTATAGATTAGTTACTAAGAACTGAAAGGACACTATCACAATGTCTGCAGAGCTGTATCAGCAGGCAGGATGGTCTTCTGTCAGCTTGGATGACTTTCCCATGATCACCCAGGAAACCCCCTGCTGCCACTGCAGGTACAACAGCTACCAGAGCTCAGCCGGAGGTATGGTTCAGAAGCTGGCTTGATGGCGTATCTAAGGGCCACGATGTCGTTGACTTTCTGTTGCTTTGTTAGTGCAAGTTTTTTGGTTTCTATAGTATTGAAAAGCTGCCTCTTTCTCCTCTAATGAACAGGAAGCAAAGGTGGACCAGTGAAATCAGATCCTGGTAGAACTACACACAAAGTGCCAGTTCTGGCCTTGACTGCTGCCCCTGTAACACTGCTGCTGTCTCAGGTCAGCATGGTAAAGACAGGGAAGACCTTGTGATGAAATGTGCACAATAACTCTCTCAAACGAGAAACAGTGAGGCTTCTTGCCTACAGAGGCAATTTCTTACTGTAAAGGTGAAGGCCTATGTGCCTTTTTAGGAGTTTATTTTTCTTAGGAGTTTTTAATGGCAAATGTTAGGTTTCTCTGAGTTTATATTCATGTATATGTACCTGTGTAAAATCTTTGAGACCAGCTTTGAAAATTACAACAGCACCTCTAAGCTGTACTGGATACAAGACCTTAAAAAATAACTCTATTAATACATATCTCTTTCTTTCAGCAAAATTCTAATGATTTTGTAATTATTATACATTAATCAGTTTCTGCCCATGTTCTGTAGCTTTTAATATATTTAAATGATATGGGAATAATGCAAGATTATGCTTTCTGTCACAGACTTCAGTGGCAAAATTCTGTGACAATATTTCAAAAGAGGTAAAAATAGTATATGTTAAATTTAAAAAGGCATGAGTTCATCTTGGACTTTGTTACAAACTAACCTCTTTGAGCTCCAATTTAATGATTAATGACAGAAGAGACCATTGGTATTCCCCACAGATTTGTTATGAAAATTAAAATATTATGTATCATATATTGTATAAAATAGGTAATCAAATATAAAATCTATTAATATTTTTATTTTGGCTTTATTTTTTTAGTACCTAGAGTGAAGCAAGATAATTTGATTTCATTAAAGTATATTTTCAATGAATAATTTACCATCATCTTTCTTTAATTTTACCTGTTTAGATAGATTTAATCAATTTCTTCAGCAAACATTTATTGAGAGTCTCAAATGCACAATATGATAATCCTAGATGCTGTAGACATTAAAAAGGTAAATAAAGAATTGAATAGTTTTTAAAAGATGTCAAAATTTAGTATAAAATATAACATATGCCCTTAAGTATTTTTCATACAAACTAAAACAAAAATGCTATAAAAAGCCAAAAAAGATAGAATATGGGCTTATTAGAAAATTGACAGGATATTCATTCAAATGGTAAAGGATGTGGCCATTAGAAAGTAGCTAGGGAAAGAAGAAATTGAGTGGAGTCTCTAAATATGGAGAGCATGGAGGCATGAATCAATAGGATATACAGAGGAAATTCTAGGTACAGAGGAGAGCATGGGAAAAGTGAAAAGCTTGAATGTAAATAAGAAACAGCAAAATATCTGATTGGTATGAGGGAGGTGTGTAGAAGAATAAATTAATAGGAGCAAATTAAGCTATAGGATGAATGCCAGTATAGTGTTTTCATTTGTTTGCTTCTAATCTTTGGCATGAGGTAGTCCATCTCCAAGATGGGCCATAAACCTTTCTCACTGTCATTCACTCTTTTACACATTTCCATTCCCCATCAAAAGGGCTAGGCTTGTGTAATTCATAATGCACAGGGATGACACCACATGTCTTCTGAGTTTAGGTAGTAAAAGTCCTTGTTACTTCTTTGGTTTCTTGCCCTCTCTGGGGAAGCCTGGCACCATGCCACGAAAATCTTTAAGAGTCATTTCCATGCAGAGGCCAATGAGAAGTGAAACTGAGGCCTCTAGACAGCATTCAAAATACCTACGAGTTCTGTGAATGAGTCCCCTTGGAGGTCAAGCCTTCAGATGACTGCAGTTCAAGCCAACTGACTGAAGCTTCATGAAAGACTCTAATTCTGTACCATCCTGCTGAACTTCATTCACCCAGATTTCTGATCCATAAAATCTGTGAAAGATAAAAAATGATTATTGCCGCTGTAAATCATTAATCTTGGAGTAATTTGGTAAGCAGCTGAAGACAACGAATAGAAAGTGGTTATTATTTTACTGAGAAAAATAGACAAATATAAGTTTTGGGTTTGAATTATTTCTTTACAATATATTTGACTTATAAGTTAAAAAAACTCTCTAAACCATAATTTAATTTACAAAGTTAATTTATATGACATATTTTGACAAAGAAGTATGGGAAATTTTATATAAAATAATATACACATAAAATGTTTAACTATTATTTCTCAGTGCAGTGAAAGCATATGATAAATGTAGCTTTTTAAGATGTATGTTCTCAGATTAAATATTTTAAACTTATAAGCATCATCCCTTGAGCTGATTGAAATTATTTTATATGAAGTAAAATTGTGAAAAAGTATTTTATACTATTGTATAACCTAAAATTTAAAAAATACTGTCAAACCAATGTACTTATAACTGCTCAGGTTTAATAAAATAATTTATGTGTTATATTAGATAAATGAATGTACTTGTTAAGACTTCTTCCTTTTCTTTCTTTTACTCCACCCAGACCCCCAAAAATGTTGAAGCCATGTTTGTTTTCAGGAGAAAAAAAAACACATACACAAATACACACACAAACACAAGGTCTGTCCAGAAAATATACCACCATGTAATATGAAAATGATATTTATTGAAGAAGACACAAGATATAAGAAACATTGTACATGGGACAATGACGCCTTAGCCCCCTTCAAAGTAGGCACCTTGGGACCTCACACAATTCTCCCAATTGCCATTAGCTGCCCCATTATATTTTCCTAAATCTTACCAATGGTGTGAAATCTCTTCCCTTTTGAAGGTGATTTTAGTTTGGGGAAAATCCAGGAGTCTCAGGACACCAAATCTTGGCTGTAGGGGAGAATAAGTCACCTGGGTGATTTGATGTTTTGCCACAAAACCCTGCAGGAGACAAGATGCATGAGCAGGAATATTGTAATGATGAAACTCCCACTCACTGGTTTCCCATAGCTGCAGTCTTCAGAATCATCCAAATAGTTTCCATGGAGAAATGTTCAAATTTAATGCAAAATTTCATGCAGATTTGTTACTGTACTTGCTCAGTCATTTTTTAATGTTATTGCCACAGAGCACACATGCTCACTCAACGGCATCTACCCCCTCCACTGACTGGTACAGTGAAGTCATCATGGTTCAGACACGTGCATTCCAGTCCACTGTCTTTGACTGCCAGGTTACATGTATGTGGTGCAAACTATTCTTGTTATATTAACAATGGCTGGACTACTACTGGACAGACTATATGTACATGTATATATTTATATACATATATGTGTGTGTATAATGGTCAATTAAAGATACAGTCAGTGAGTGTGGAGAAGGGTGGCTCTCAGTCTACCATAAGTTTGTCATTGTCCTCAAGTGGCATGTGTAATTAGGTGAAAACATCTAAGAAAAGGAGTCTTAGAAGAGTATAGGAAACCCAGGATGCACTTATTGCTCAACTACAGATCTTCACATTACCCAAATCCTGTTGAATTTGATTAATGTTATATCTAGTTTTGATCCCAAGTTTATGTTCAGAACCCAGATAATGTAAGAAAGTGATTGAAGACTACCCTACTCCAGTACTAGATCAAATTCTTGAGTTCCTGTTCTGAGACAGTTTGCTAGAGAGGGACATTAGTATTTCCTCCCACCACCTGTGGAAATCCTAGGGTCACATAGTTTAAGTGCAGGTTTGCTAATTCCAAATCTTGATATTCTTAGGATTCCAGAGCAAGTACTGGGTTTCTCTGTTTTCTAGACACTAGTTATCTTCCAGGACCCAGCTGGTTTTCTCTTTTCTGAATTCTAAATCTCAGACCTCTTTCACAAGTGTGGGCGATTTCACAAAATATCCCTGCATTTAAATTATCAAATGTTATTTTCTAACTTCTTTTTTATTTTATTATTTGCTAATAGATTGTATTTGACAAACATGATGCAATAGTTCATTCAAATGCATTAGTAAGAGCCTTCTAACATGATGAACTAGCCATACTTCTCTGATTTGATACTAAGGCACTATTTCAGATTTTCCTGACATTGAATAATTTCATGCATCGAATTATGACATGCAGGAACATTTCTGCTGTGTAGAGAGCTCAGTGGGGAAAATCTAAGTAGTCTGGAAATCCAATACAGCTGTCATGCTGACACCTCTCTAGCTGTGAACCAGGACAGAAAAGGAGGGGGCAGATGCAGTCCCACTACCTCAGAGCTCTGTTCCTTGGCAGCAATGAATCTGTAGAATCCTGGGGGCAAAGAAGAAGTGGTTAGGTAGCAGCCTAATAACATTTCATTTAAGCCATCTGGTTGAAAAATGTGATATGTAATGTTTGAGAAACATAGAGTAGCCAAGAGAGATGAGGACTTCTTTTAATGTAAATTAAAAGGGAAATAATTCACTTTCAGCCACCTTTCTTAGGTCCTCTTTAAGTTACCTCCTGTTGTTACAAGGAAAGATTATTTTTACAGTAAAAAATCATACTCAATACTAGTAATAATGATACTAATAAAAGCAGTGGAAATGGACATGCAATTTGTAATTAGAGGTTTGATACTATTGGAAGAGAGCCTTTGAACTTTGGGAAAAAAAAAAAGGAACTTTTGTGAGTTCCTACTTGCAGATTTTAATTTTCCCCTCATCCCTTTCCTATAGGGACCCTGATTTTGTGCCCTCTCTTTTAACCAAAAAACCCTCAATAGAACTGAGTTTACTCACCAGAAAATGCACTTCACCTTGCAGAGGACAATGGCCTCAGCTTATACACTGGTATGGCACTTTAATGAACCATTATAGGATTCTCACCCTTCCTCTTTTTCCCCTTCTCTTCCTTTTTTTCACCAATAGAGTTTCTTGAGAGAAAAGAGTGCCAAATATATTATATGGCTCTTTTAAAGTTTCAGTAATTTTTAAAATAAATATACTTCCAGATTACTTTGATTATTTATTTTTAAATATAGCTAATACAAATCAATTACCTAAATATTTGCTATCAATATTTTCATAACCTAGGTTTTGAGGGGTTATACAGAAGAAACCCAGGATCACTTGGGGGATAAATGCTCTTCAGTTGGCTGAGGAAAACCTACAAATGTTATTACATGTATGCATGGGATTTAAGAAACAGGAGAGGAATCTAGTGAGAATCGCATGTGACATGGGAGCATGCAAGTGAGTGTATGCACTGTGTGTGGACATGTGAGTATGAGCACATGAATGGCTGCACGCATGTGGAGGAGAGAGGTAACCTATGGATATGTGTGTGTATATTCCTACGTGTTTGTTCAAGCAGGCAGAAGTGTGAGACAATTAATTAGGCATTTAAAATAAAAAAAACCATTATTATTACAGTCTTTGGTGGAATTTGAGGGCTATGCAATCTTGACAAAGTCATAGATCTGAGGCCTCAATTTTATCTTTAAAACAGGTGTCAGAAGTATGCAGTAGAAGTAAACTTCATAAGATTATACTGCGAGAATGCTTTTTTATTTATAAAAGATTATTAAAATGTTTTGCCATAATTGTTATTATTTCTATCACCCTAAAGTGTGTATCAGTCTCCTGTAATATGTAGTAAGAAAACGCACCCTAAAAACACACACTTTGGAAATCCTGGTGAACTTGGCCCTGCCCTAACCTCTCCTTCACTCCCTGCTAAAGAAATTTATCAATTCACCATAAAAACTTCACTTTAGGCTTACCAATTTCCGATTTAAGACTGAATGTATAATCTACATGTTGGAAATAGCTCCACAGTTATGCAATAATAAGGTCTTAGAGGACAAGGATGAGTCCCAACCACAACCCTGTCCTAACTGAAACCACTGACTTAGGAGTTAAGGTGTCTGAAATTGAAAACTGTCCTATTTACTATTGTAAACATTACTTAATAGTGCTTTGCCTAATTTTCGTGATCTGCATTTGAAGAATAATAACTTTCTAGGATTTCTGAAAGGACTGAAAATTTAATATAGATAACTTTTAAGAATAGTGCATTGTAAATAGTCAATTCTCAGTAATATTTATATTATCATGACCAGAGTGATAGATCATCATGCACTAGTGTGCTCTATAAATATGAATGATAATAAAGATAATTCCATGGTGATATTTAAATGTTCTTCTTAAAAATTGAATCGAGTAATTATAAAGAAAGAAAGAAGAGGAACCTATTAGGAATGAAAACAAAATTTTGCAAAAAATAAATCTAATAAAATAATCTGTGTACAAAGTCCTGGGTTAGCATGACACAAATAAGGTGTAAGGCATGGACTGAACCGAGTACAAATGAAAACTAAGTTGATGTGCTAGCATTGATTATAAAAGGTAAAAGCCAATGTCTGCCATACTCTCTGAACTATTAACTTCTCATTTGTGAAAACTGTCTCTCCTAAACTTGTTAACCCTTCCTAGTCTCTCCACCTTTTCATAAATACTCCTAGAACAGTGACATCATTATGAGACAAAGCTTAAAATTATTAATTATTAAAGCTTAATGGAGCAAATTAAGATCCTGGCCACCAACCATTAGCTTCAACATTCCAGGACACATATTCCTAATGTGTCTATCCAGGGGCAGATGGACCTGGAGCTTGTCTGTATCAATTTAGCAATATTCAGGGATAAATTATCAAAATGATCTTGCCAAACCTTTTAAAATGACTGCGGATTTTTCAAGATATATATATATTTTATATGTATATATACACATATAAGTATACATATATGTGTGTGTATGTATATATAAAATGTTTCTCCCCTGCATTTTTTAAATCTACATATTTTGATTCAATAAGAAATTGATGTGGAGATTAGGAGGGCAGTCAGAACTTAATACAGTGCTGAGTATAAGAGAGCACAACAAGGAAGACAGGATGAGTTGTTATTAAAACAAATGAAATACCCCAAGTAGTACTTATGGAGGTAGTCAGAAGTGTGTTTAATGGCCTCCAGGAAAACAATCTGAAACAGAAAAAGGAGTTAATCACCTGTGGCATCATATACCAAAGGACTAGCAAAGGCATCTTACCTTCACCGTCTTTAGGAACAGCCTCAGTAGTTTAACATGCCAGAGAGATTTTAATGATACACTATGGCAGTTTTAATGAACTTTTTCATCCATATGCAAGCACTCAATGAATACTTTGCGTCCTCTCCATAGGTGCTAAAATTTGCTAGTTACATTTCAATATAATGCATTGGTGCAATGGTAGAATGTTAGGAATGGGTTTTATTTTGTTGTTTTAACACATGAGATCAAGATAAAATAGTGTATTTTAGGAGTCTGACTTGCTTTACAGGATGGGGAAGGACACAATATTTGTTGGGTCACTGGTTCTCAGTCACAAGCTATTTTGCCCTCATCCTCCATGGATGTTTGTGAATTCCAGAGAGATTTTTCGTGTATGTCACAACTAGGACCACGCTACTGGCCTCTAGTGAGCAGAAGGCAGGGAAGCTATTGAGTATCCTACAATGCAAATTACAGCCTCACCCAATAATGAGTTATCATAAACAAAATGTTAGTGCTGAAATTGAAAAACTCTTTTTGGTGAAAGGTATATACTGTTTCAATTATATGAAGCCTCTGATTTATAGTGAGTAACCTTACTTTCTTCTGATTGTATGCAAATGACAGCTACTTATTTTTGAAATCTTTGTTTCAATAAAAATTGAATGACCTAGTTAAACTGAATACTAATCTGTAATTGGGCAAGGCAGGAGTGGATAGAAAAAAGGAAGGCTATAACTTTACCTCTATGAAAGAATTATCTGTATTAAAATTGGGCAAAAGGACATAAAATACATTTTCTTGTGAGTTGATAAAGAACTGAACATTTTGAAAACATTTATTAAAGAAGACTGGAATTCAGCACGAGAATGGCCAACAATGCTGGCTATTACAAACAAAAAAAATTGAAATAATTGGCCTAATTTTTATTCAGCCAAGCAGTTTTTTTTTTAATTAAATACTTAGGGATTGTCAGCCTACCACAAATAGAGTAGCAGTATGAGAAGTTTCAGATGAAGGGGGTCAGCAGGGAGGGCTTATATCCATTTTCTAGTTACCAGTGTTTTTGTTCTTAGTGTGTCTATCAATAAAGAGTAGATGAATCAAAGCTGAGAGGAGACATGAAGAGTTTCTATGAAGGAAACAAGAATTGAACAGATATCTCCTTGAAAAAAAATCCTGAAAATATTAGATCTAGTATTTTTATGCAAAATATTTATAAAAATATTTAGGCAAAAACAAAAAAATACTATTATTCTGGGACAATTTTCTACTAAGACAAATAGAAGAATGTCTATGACATGAAAATTAGGGGATCTGAAAAACAATGCAGCAGACCTGAACCAGGCTCACACCCTCTTTTTTCTTGGGTCAGGCAAAGTCCCTTCTGTTATTTACCTGCAAAGCAAACAGGGATAGACCTGTACTTTGTGTGTGGTGTGTGTGTGATGGAGACTGGACTAGGTTTAGAGACTGGTTTCCACCTTGATTAGCTATTTTGCCAAATTTCAACCACTAATTCTTTTTTTATTTTGGCTTTTATACACGAAGTGCCAGAGGACCTTTATAATGGTTTAAATTGTTATATTGTTGAAATCAACTTTAAAACCTCAATCTATGTTTAACTATCTTTCCATCTTTACTCACTTATTTAATCCCCAAGTACCAAATATCTCCCTCTGGATAAATGTTAATAACGTAATTATCAGCTGTATCAATATGGCCTTTTTATGTGCATAAAAAGGAGTCAAATTCAAAGGAGAGTTTATGTTTAAAAATAATACATTTTATTTACCTTGAAACACAAAAATACAAAAATGGAATCTTAAATATTTATTTTTTTTCAGCTAGTGTGGTATGATCTGACTCATACTCAGAGAGTTTTAGAGTTCCCTAAAGTTATCTTTCATGAGAATGAGTGCAGTTACTTAGCATCTCTGAAGTTGAATGAATTGCATAATTAACTCAACATCAGTCCTCAGCTTCTACAAATGACAGACAGACCTTAGATTCAGTCCAAGAAAAATGATGTTTTTGAAACCAGTTTAGTCTAGTCTTATCTGTGCTGTTATCACCAAAATCCATGACAGTCTCCATGATGACTGATAAAAAAATAAACTAAGAACTCCCCTTTTGTTTAGACTTGTCAGAATATGCCTTTATGCCAGTTTTTTAAAGTGTGTAATCTATAAAATTGTAATAAATTAGGGAGAATTATTCATTAAGAAGTGAAACATTGCATTAAGAATGAACCATACTTTTTGGGTAGTAAAATATTTCTGTGGGGCGATCAATGCTAATGTTTGACATTTACTTTTGGTTTTCCTTTTTGGACACCTGTTAAGATCAAATTTTCCAGCACCATGAGATAACTATGGCAAATAATTCTTGAACAAAAATAACATGCATCTCTTCTGGAACCTTTATTTCAGTATAAATAGCTGTATTTTTCTCTGCCAAGGTCATATTCCATCAGCCTGAGCTCCAGAATAAGAACAATGACTAGGGAAACTCATTTTGAAGGCTAAAACTATGCTCTGCATGTATGAAGTATCAAATCATTTGGCAAAACAATTAAGCACAAGATTTAAACTGTTGAGTATTCCAGCTCTTCTGATTTTCTGAGATTGCTTTATTAATGTGGGTGTTTTTGTTGCCACTGAGGGCCAGGAGAGTTGTGAGGCCATCATGATGCTTTTTTTTTTTTTTTACATAATGTTAGAGACTATCCTGAGTACAAGTTTCAAGAGCAGAGGTCATCTTTGCTGGACATTTTTAATTGATAGAACGGCAAGTGTTTGGTTTTGGAAGGATTATTTTTCATGGTGCAGGGATGACCTAAGTCAGCATAGATAAAAAAATTTCAATGGAGGGAGAGTCTGGGATGGGAGAAATTGACAAAAAAACTGTACTTGAAAAATAACTAAATAAAATAAAAAAATTTTTCAATGGAGCTGACTTTTTACTTTTTATTTTTAGCATGAGAAAGATGCAGTCACATCTAGAATCCAATGTTATTTGGAATTTGAATATTTCTCATAATCAACTTCCTTTATTTTACTTGTTTAAATCTTACTCGCTATTTATATATCAGCTTAAAATTAACCACCTGAGATAAGTTTTCTATTACACCCCTGAGAAGTGGTCAGAAACTGAGCTATGTAATAAAGGGACAGATTATTTCTGTGTGTGTGTGTGAACTCCATGAGAGTTGAAGCTCTGTGTGTTTTTACTGACTTACTATTTATGGAAGAACCAAGCTCCTTTATTTTCAGCCATGGTGGATCATAAGTGTGTGTCCCTCCCTACACTAACACACCAGAGGCAAACTCACGAACCAGATCATAGCCATCAAAACACGATATTCTTCTCTTAGCAATAGTGGTTGAGAGACAAAAGTGTGTCTCCAGATAGAAAAAAATAGTAATATTCAATATTACATTGTGATACATTCTAGAATGACTATGAAAGAAATCAACAGGGAATCTGAGCTGTGTGAATAATGTGGGCTTAGGGACCAAGTAATGCTGTGGTCATTATTTCAACATTCTGTACAGAAAAATAAAAAAGCAAGGGAATGGAGAAAAAAAGAAAAACTCTGAAAGTTCTGTTTATATATCTGGATCTAAATCTAAGCCATATCTAAGAGTAGAGGGACCTGCATTTTCCAGGAAAGTGAGTGAATAACTTACTTCCTACCTTTTCATTTTAAATAAATTGAGTTATATTTCTGTCATTTGCTATCAGAATAATACTAATACACCGTCTTGGTATCATTAGCATATAACTATATGTTGAGCACTTTGGGGAAATTTATTACACGTTATTCAGTGAGCATCTTAGCACGGGCTGCCCTAACAAAATACCATAGACTGGGTAGCTTACACAACATAAATCTATTTCTCATATTACTGGAAGCTGGCAGTCTGAATTCAAGGTGCTAGCACAGCTAGGATTTGGTGAGAGTTCTCTTCCTGGCTTGTAGATGGCTACCTTTTCACTGTGTCCTCAAATGATACATATGTAGAGAGAGAACAGTCTCTCTGGTGCTTCTTCTGATAAAAGCAACAATCTCTAGCCCTGGCTGGTATAGCTCAGTGGATTGAGCATGGGCCTGTGAAGCAAAGAGTCACTGGTTCAATTCCTAGTCAGGACATATGCCTGGGTTGCAGGCCAGGTCCCCAGTAGGGGACACCTGAGAGGCAACCAGACATTGATGTTTCTCTCCCACTCTTTCTCCTTCCTGCCCCCTCTCTCTAAAAATAAATAAATAAAATATTTTTTAAAAGCAACAATCCTATCATGAAGGACCAACCCTCATGATCTCATCTAAGTTTAATAATTTCTCAAAGTTTCATCTCCAGATACCAGCACACTAGAAGTTAGGGGTTCAATATATGAATTTTGGAGGGACACATTTAGGTCCATAGAAGTAAGAAACTGATTAAACAAATAAATCAGAAGATTTATAATATTTTAGTAGTTGTTTGAGAATAAAAAAATATCATGCTGGTCAAGTTTTGAACTAAATATTATACTAATTATTGCTTATATCCTATATTTTACTCAAAACACAAGTATTAGGATCATAACTGGAAGATGGAGACTAATAAATGGTTTAAAGTTTAAATTACAGGTTGAATTATTGAACATGAAATCTAACTTATGGTATTTATCAGATTTTTAAAGCATAGATTAATGAATAGATTCTAAATTCCATAATGTGAGAATATTATTATATTGTATCTCATTTGTATCAAAAAATTTCCAGTGGAGTATCAAGATAAAGACATTTCTTTAAGAATGTTTCCTTGAACATAAACACTACAATAGTCTAATGCTACTATATTGGTACCATCTCCTGAAATCATAATGCTTAATGGTTTATGTTAAAAAAAACTTCTCTGGATGAAAGAACTGTATGAAGAAAAACACTCTATAGAATGCCTGACTTTATCATTACTGCAGCAAATGAGAAAAGTATTTGTAGAAACAAATATGAAAGAGAGAAGGATGTAGATTCCTGGTAGAATTTATGATTATTGCAAACTCCTCATAGTTCTGTAGTACTAGCAACAAGCATAGCAACTTCACAGTTATTAAGACTGTCAGTCAATGCAATCTTTACTGGGATGTAGAAAAGAACAGGATCTATTTCAAATGCTTCTGCTTTTTGAGTCTATATAGAAAACAAGTAAAAATACATGTATATTTGTACTCCTTGGTTTATTTCTATTTATATTCAACTAAAATAATTCTCAAAGCAGATAGAACTATGAAGGATATTTTATGTAGGCCAATATGTTTCCTCTGTAAACTGACCATAACATTAGAGAAGCAAATGCCTAAGTAGATCTTAATCCATCTCCCCCTTTCAAGAGAGTCTTTACCACAAAACAGAGCCTGCTGTTACAGAGCACCAAGTGTATTTTTTATTATTCTGATCCGATTTATTATTCTGAGGTTAAAAATGCTGAAGAGTTTTGACAAGAAAAAACTATGCTCTTCCTTATTCCTGCAAATGTACTTTCACATCAGTTCTGCATGTGCCTTTTGGTAGATTATTTTGATAAAGTTTCTAGGTCCCCAAACAAAATGAATTAGTCTACACAAAATTTAAAGCTTGATTTATCTTTAACAACCCTCGTAAGAATAATGTCTCTCAGATTAAGCTGAATCACTCATTCTATCATTCAACCCAGCTTTCCATTTTGCTATTGGTAGAGCATCAACCCAGGGTTTATTTTTTAGTAAATGTTATGTATTGTGTTAGCAATTAAGTTGAATGGACTTTGAAGTCCCATGGAATTAGAATCTGGTTTTAGTATTAAATACCAACTGTATAATCTTAGAAATATCTCCTTGAGGTTCAGTTTCTTCACATATGTGGTGAGTGTATTCATTATCACTATATTTAAACTTTTTTTGCACTATGGTAGCTTATGTTTTCCAGAATAATTGTACAAAATAAAGTACTGTATAATATGCAAAAATGTATCCTCATGTAATATTTTTCATCACAAAACCTAAATATCCCAAATGTTAATCAGTGGTGGTTTGGTTGACTAAGTTATGGCAAAGTCATATCAAAAAGTAGTAGGTAACTGAAAAAATATGAGTTATATCTTTATGTATTATAGTGAAATATATTCAGATTACATTACTAGCTTAAAATCCAAGTGTATAAAATACGTACAGAAGGCTAAATTAATCCAAAAAAAGAAGTGTTTTTATATTTAAATTTGTTAAAAAGTCAGAAGAAGATTACACATAAAACAAAATGAATATTACCAATGGGAAATGGAATGTACAGGATAGACAAAGAGAACATATTTAGAAGCTAAGTTTATTAGAAATGTCTTTTTTCTTTATAACCACATAAATAATTCATAAAATTTTAGAACAAAATTGCATTAAAATAGTGATATCCAAGTGCAATGAGTATCTTACAGTAGTAGAAAGAAAGGCCACTATCAAAGACTATGAAGTTCATGTATAAGACACAAAAGGAACCTTAAAGAAATGACTACTAGCCCTGGCTGGTGTGGCTCAGTGGATTGGGCATTGCACTGCAAACCAAAAGAATCACAAATTCAATTCCCAGTCAGAGCACATACCTGGGTTGAGGGTCAGTTTCTCAGTTGGAGGCCTATGAGATGCAGTTGATCAATGTTTCTCTCTTTTTCTCTCTCTTCTCCTCTTTCTAAAAATTAAAATGTGACTACTAGCCAACTATGAAATAATCAGACATCAGTAAGTAAAATGTCAGCAATTAACACTACCACATAAATTATGTTAACATACATAGATTTCCAATGACAATAATAACTGCAATACAATTACACAAACCAATGTGAGACACTAGTGAATCAACTTACCATTTTAAATGTCAAATAAAGAAGTAAGCATTCATGCTGTATTTTCTATACAGTTTGAAAGCATCCCCAAAGCAATTTTTAATCTTGTAAATTTCTGTTGAATACGGGAGACTTGAGTTTCTATGTTGCTGGCAGAATATTATACAAAAATAAGGAAATGAATGTTCATACCTGACCAATGAAGGAATTTTAAAGAAAATGCTGGGGGAATACGAGACCCCTCTGAGAACTTGCAATAGCAAGTCAGCCCAAGGGCATATTTGCAGTAAAACTTTTATGCTATTCATGTCACTGGAAAAACTTTTTTAAAAATAAAATATGGCCCTAGGTGAGCAAGAGATGTTGGGGGAAAAATCTCCAAAGGACCTGCTTTTAAACCAGGCCATAAATTACACACACAAATAAATTTCTAATAAAAATAATTAGCACTTTGTAGTAAACAAGTGAAAAATAAAAGAGAAAACATTCACTAAATTGACAGCTAAATTAAATAAAATAGACACATCAGATATGCAACACTTGAGATATTAAATTTTTCTGTCAAATCATGCAAGATTAGTAAACTCACATGCAGCTGTTGAAAAAATTAAGCAATGTCTATAACACTTTACTGGGAGAAGACAACTGCAAATGTTAACTTAATCTTTCCTGAATTCTGTCCTATGCAATATTGACCTTTGCTGATTTTAATCCACATCCTTTTACTTAAATAAACTATGAGTAAGTATAACAGCTTCTCTGAGTTATTCCAGAAATCATGGAAGGTAAGGACTGTGTTGGGGACCAACTACACAGTGACTTAGGTAAGAAAACATAAGAGTGGTGTGAACACAAAGGGCAGTGGTTAAATGCCAGTCTACCATTTTCCTAGATAGTATAGTTACCTAGCTGCCCTGCAGGACCTAAGATTGATTTACTGTCCCACACTCAAATCACATAAGTCAGATAGGAAAAAAGGATAATTGCGTACAACCGTATAAGTCAGGTAGGTCAAGGGCCAGGTGAGAATAAAAGTAGCATTAACAGAGTTCTTTGCTACATCTTTATTTCTGCAAGAGTGCCTTTGCTTAATTGCCTTAAAGCAAAGGCACTCTTGCAGAAAATATATATATATATTATATAATATATATATTATATATTATATTATATATATTATATATATTATATATTTATATATTTATATAAATATAAATATATATATATTTATCCTCACTGGAATGTCTTCTGCTCTGGAAGACCAAAAATTAAGTTAATGAATAAATAAATAAATACAATGAGATCATCAATGTTGGCACAAAGTGAGTTCCACAGAAGGTTTTAAGAAGGAGACTGTGGGGTTATTGCATCTCCCTTTAGTACCTGCTTACCTACCTCTGTGCTAGAGGTACCTACCATGGCTAGAGACCCACTAAGCCTTGGGTCCATATCTCCTCTCCATGAACTCCATTAATGCCTATGTGAGCTTTCTGCAAATTTATTCAACCTCTATTTAGTTTTGATCTGCCAATACTTATAATGGAGATAATAGTATTATATCATAGTGCATTATGATTCTACTTTAAGATATAATGTTGTATAATATTAGTATGGGATTTTCATAAATATCAAATAAGATAATGATTACAAATAATTTAGCGTGGTGACTAAACAGAGGCATGTACAGATTATGTAATTAAATAGTCTTCTATTTGTTATAAGGTTGGTGTTAGTCATTAGTAGTAGCAGCAACATAAGTTATATGAGTGTTTTGTAATCACTAGTCATCACAGACCTCTAAAGCATTTTACGGTACAGTGTTCATATGGGAAAAGTTCATAGATCTCCCATGCTAGCTAGCAGACCTTTTACTATGGTGGTTCTCTCAGTGCTGAGAATACAGGCATCTCATATTTTGTATAGTAGTTGATTGATAGCATTGTCATTTAGTTACAGAGATAAGCAGAGAAACACAATGTACCCAGTCACACTTCATTCACAGATTTGAAGTTCAGAGTTCAGGGTAAAGAGTACAAGTTCAGGACATATCAGTAACAAAACAAAATTCCAAAGAAAGTGGAAGGTTGATCTGCTCAAGACACCTGAAGCCTACTACCAATGAAGGTACAATGTCTTCACCCCTAACTGAGGTGAATCCTTCACCCCTAACTGAGAACTGGAGGTGCAGTGCTCTCAGGGCCCAGAAATGGACAAGGTCAGGGACAGAATCAAGCTTAGTCTGACTGATGCATCAGCTCTACAAAAGTTGTTGGCCTGTTTCTGGGGTTAGCAGAAACTTACACTGACCTAATCAATTAGCCTAAATCCAAAACTAACCCTTCTAATTTGCTAAACCTTAAACCACAAGTGTATTTATTGTTGTTGTGTTATAATCACTTTTGATAGAACCATAGATAAAATAAAAGGCTAAAAACAAAGAAATACTAAGTATCAAAAATACCTGCCCTGATTGAGCCAGTGGTAATTTAGTTTATAAACTTTCTAAATTATTCAAAAAGAACAATACCAGACTAAATCTTCAAAATGCACTAACATGAAGGAGAAGAACCAACTTAGGCTGCTGGTAAACAGAAATATTAAGCTAATGGTGTGTGAATGCTTACAGGAATCCTCCATAAATGGGTGGACACTCAGAGTGAACAGGAGGAGAACCAACTTTAAAAGCCAAATATCCCCTTATTTTTATGATCTGAGGATTTCTACTCAGGGAACATGTTCTAGGCTTACCCGAATTTACTTTTAAATTTAAGTTAGTTTTTAACACTTAAGAGAATTTTAAGTCTCTTACTGTTTAAAGATTTCTGAATAATACAGAAATCTAGTTAGAGTGAGGAATGGGATAGCAATTATGTTTTCTTGAGTAAAACTTGAGCAGTGGTTAATTTTTTAATAGTGACTATGAATGAAAAGCTGACTGAAGGAGTAATGGATATATTCTGGAAGAATAGCTGAAACAAAAGAGAAAGGGCGAAGGGTATATTGAAATGGACGTTTGAGAAATTAATAATGGTAATCTTAATCTTTTGCAAAATGTTTCCTGAAACAAGTTAAAATCAATTAAAACATCAAATTATTACATTGTACACCTTAAACTTACACAATATCATGTCAATTATATCTCAATAAAGCTGGAAAAGATTAATTGAAAAAGAAAACTACAAGCCATTGTAGTAAATGTAGGCTGCTATACCACAAATGAATCCATATCCCACAGCTGCTTGGATTGAGGTATTGGGATTGAGCAAAAAATAAGGTTTCTCGGGTTATTCGGTGAGTTCGATTGTGATTACTATGAAGCTGAAAATGCCCTTCACAGAAAAACAGGCTCTGGAAAAATGTAAATAACTAATGTTGTAATACTGATAGTTGAATTACTGACTCAAAATGATCAGGGAATGATGATGATTGACGATGATGTTGATATGGAGATTTTTTCAAGGGCCAATATTAGTGTGTCATATAAGCAAACATTATAAATATTTATTATATTTACGTATGCTGAGTTTAATAAGAGAAGTAACTGTTAAAGAAATTTAGAGAATATTGAATCTGAGAGACACACAGAAATCCAGCTTTTTTTAAAGATTTTATTTATTTATTTATAGAGAGTAGAATGAAGAGAGAAATAGAAGGAGAAAAACATCAATGCATGGTTGCTTCTCACATGGCCCCTTACTGGGGATCTAGCCTGCAACCTGGGTATGTATGTGCCTTGACTGGGAATCGAACTGGTGACCCTTTGGTTCACAGCCTGAGCTACACCAGCCAGAGCAGAAATCCAGTTTTATATCAATTTTTTATGGACTGACCTTTACTTTTGCAAAAGGCACTCCTTTTACCTATTTGTAAGGCACAGGATTTGTACCCTAAGATATTCAAGTGTTTTTGACTTTATTATTCCTTCATGGGTTAGTTTCCCGATTTCTGGATGCCATGTACAGAGAAAGATTATTTCACAGAGAATGTTTGCTATGTGTGTACTTCTGCATGGCCCTTGAGATGTTAATCTTAAATGGAAACAAAACAAATGTTTAATTCCATGTATTGAAGGAAAGATTTTTAAAAATCCTTTTACAACAAGGTCATTGACTCAGAAAAAGGTACTTAGTGCAGGATTGGCAATAAAGGAGCTAACTCTGATCCCTGGATCCCTGACAACCACTTTTTTATACAGCCATGTGGACAGTATGTACTGTAATCAGAGACAAAGGGGTAGTAACCCCAGAGAAGTAAAGCAGTTTTCTAACTTGTCCTAATCATGTCTTACAACGATATATTTAGGTTTTGTACGTTGAAGTGCTGGTTTAAATCATTGATTCTGGGGTTAGATGGCTTTTGTTCAAATCTGAGCTCTGCAAATTATGAAACTAGGTTAGTAACTTACATAACCTATTAATTGCTTGGTTCCTCATTCTTAAATAAAGTGTACACTATTCAATCCAACAAGCCTATTCCTAGATAGTGTCTCAAGAGAAATAAAAACATCTCAATAAACATAGGTCCATACACAAATTTCTGATACAAATACTTAGTGTGGTTTTATTTGTAATCACCAAAAAACAATCCAAATGTCCACTAACTTGTGCATAGACAAATGAGGGACCTCCATATAATGTAATACTACACAAGAATAAAAAGGAATGAATTACTGTTACACACATGCATATTTGCAACAGCATAGATGAATCTCTAGTACATTATATGAAGTGAAGAAAGCCAAAAGGAAAAGGCTGTATATTATATAATTCAATTTGTATGGTAATATGGAAAGACAAAAGCATGATGACACGATACAAATCAGTAGTTATCAGGAGCTGTGGGTGGGAAGAGTGTTGACTCCAAAGAATATGAGGGAACTTTCAAAAATAATGAAACCATTGAAAGATGTGTGATTATATGACTTTATATATTTGTCAAAGCTCACAGAACTTTATATTAGCAAAGAGCAACTTTGTAAGTTCCACCTCAAAACACCTTAAAAAAAGACACATAATAGAAGTGCCTACTTTCTCAGGTTGTTGTGAAAATTAAGAAAATGTTATAGTTTTTGACATATTAAGCACTTAACAAATGCTAGTTATCATTGTTTTCATTAATCTTATTTTTCAGAATTTTAATGATAATAAATTCTGCTACCTGCAAATTATTTCTAAATAAAAAGCAGTTATACCTTAATAACCTTTTATGAAAATTTATGTTTTGGGTTTACTAATAATTTGGTTGATAGTGAAGCCCACCAATTTCTAACAGGTTAAAAATGACTACAGTACTCTCAGGGCTATGTTTTCAAGACAGTTTCACATATTGGGGCGGTCCATGGCTTTTAGTGCCCAGTGAGATATAGTCATCAGAAAAACTAAATGAAAAGCAAACTCGCTTACTTTTCACAGCCATCCACTTTTTTTTTTTCAGAGACCCCCCAAGCTTCCAGCCCATAGACCAAGATCAGGACACTTTTCCCACTTCCCCAGAGCCCTGCTGCCTTTCACCTCTGCCTTCTCAGCACCTTCTCTCAGTTCCCTTCTCATGTAGAGACCTACACTGTGTGTAGAAGACAGAAGATGGGGATTCCCTACACCTGCATCCATGCCAAACACCTCACTATTATATACCAATCTTTACACTCACTCACCTCTGCAAGAATCTTGATTGGCTAAGCCAGTCAAGTCATTTTATCTCTTTTAAACAGTGCCTCGTTTTCCTTAAGCCACTTGGCAAGTAAGGGCATCTCACCTTTCCAATTAGTATTTCAGTTTTTCACGTCCTTTAAAGTGCATGGTAGGCTAAAGCCAAACTAATCTGATAAATTAATATGCATCAAGTCCTTAGTGACATGTAATACTCATATTCTAACAGATAAACATATACATTTTAGCAGACCATTATAAATCTTAGTTTGTTTAAAAAATGTAAATTGTGTAAAACAAGGCAGATTGTGTAAAAGTGTTTTTAAAAAATCAGAGAAATTTTCTGTAAAGTCTTTAAAAATACTGTTTTGTAAAGATTTCCTTTGGTTTGATTGCTTCTCATGACTTAAAAATAATAAAACACATTTGTACTTCTCTAATTCTGATTTCTAACATCAAATAGATGTTTGATAGATTAAAAAGTGCACAATATTTTGGTTCATAAAAATGATAAAATTACTTAGATTTATGACTAGTAAGTTCGACCTAAGTGTAGGGGTTGTGACTAATTTCACTGAACACTTCTCTTAAAAAGAGAAATATTTCTCTTAAAACTTCAAAAAGAGTACATCAAATATATAGTACTGACACCAATACCTTTCATAGTGAAATCAAAAGTCGAGAGGTCATCTTTATTGAGGAAAATAAAATAAGTTATTGACAAGAAATTATTGCCCTATAATTTCCCATTAGCTTTTGCTTTTAAAATTTTATTTTACATTACCATTTATTATACACAAAGTCATTACTTCTTGATATTCCCAGATTTTCCATAAGATCTTTGTATCTATAAAACTTCCTTCCCTTTGACCTTATATATACCTGAAATCTCATAACTGGAACTTTTTTCCAATTTATGTGAATTTTCTCATTCAGAAACTAAAATATCCTACGAGGAAGTTAACTCTTAACTTTCTTACTAGTTCTGTACTAAAGAATTTAATTAGTCATTTCCTTAGGTTAAATTTTAACATGGTAACTGAGGACCAGTGAAGTCTGTGAAAATATGATGAAGTAGAAAATAGATGAAACTATTACATATAGAGTTTCACAATAAATAAGCAAGTTATGGAAAATAGAAAGAAAAGAGAGATCAACTCTAAATCCTCCCTCTCACCACCACCACGTCCAATATTGCCATCCTTTATTTTGGGGATAAGTCTGCTCTTTTGCTTACAAATCCACCTGGAGGCCTCAAATTAACCTTGCCTAAATAAATACATACCTACATAAGGAAGGAAAAACAAGAAAGTTGATTGCCAAGAGGAGACTCCTTTCTTTGTAGGAGACTACAAAGAAATAATCATTTGATTGGAATAATTATTTATTCCAATTTAAACAGATAGATTGGAATAAATAATTATACAACCAAAATAGGAGAGGCTGGAAGAGTTCTCAAGGTTTACCTAGCACAAAAGTTCTCAACCTATGTACAAGCCAAACCTTGATAAATAAAAATATCCTACACCTTTATCAAAATTACTTGAAATTCATGCTAAAATAAGTGTCATTACTAGCATATATCAAAGAAAAATGACTAGCCCCTTCTATATTTCCATAATACACAAGACTTTCTGGTAATTTTCATATTATGACTCTCCTATTCCAAGATATCCCCTCCTCCCCTAACTTCAAAATAATGAGTGTAATACAACCTCTCAATTTAAAAGAAAGAAAAAGACAAAAACAAATTGTGACCTCTATTATATTAGAGTAAAAGATATGTCAAAAGCTATTGAGATAGAGAGAAATAGAACAAGAAATGCATCCTGTTTGCCTGATTATCACACAATCAACTCCTAGGTTGTGAGATAGAGATTGAACTATATAAACATTCTAAAAGGGAAAGGTAGAACTGATTAACAGTATTCCCAGGAGGAGACGGTCTGGGTGCACCTCTGGGGTGTCTCCACGTGCTGACCTGGGACATGAAGCAGGTAATGAATGTCTCTGCTTGTCTGATTCCACACCTGCAAACAGAAAGAATACACGGTTGTGATGAAAACTAGGTGATGCACATCAAAAACAGAGTGTGGTTGTCAAGACAGAGAAAGCACACAGTCCACATTAACTATATTACTAGTATCACTACTATCAAGAGACTTCAAAATAAAACCGAGGTGAACCAGATGGGACCTGTGCAACTTAAACCCCTGTTATGAACTAAATTGTGCACTCCCAAAACTTAAAAATCCCCAAAATCCTGATGCCCAATGGTACTGCATGTGTAGTGTCAACCAATGGTGTCAGTGCCAATTCAATGTCAACAGGAATCCCCAATTTGGGGTGCCATGAAGGAGAAAACTTTATTCAGTGCAAACAGCTCAATTGCAAAGCAGCAGGGCTGTGGAAGAGCTCAACTGTGTTCCAGTTCAATTATGAAACAGCAGAGCTGTGAAACAGCACAGGTGGGTGGCAGTCCTGTGGCCAGGCAACCTTCTGGCAAGTCCCTTCTCCAGCTAGACAGCCCTACCCTGCTCATGTTCACTCTACCTGCTCTGCTCTGCTCTACTTTGCTCTTCTCCAGTCCACTGTGCTCTGGTTCTGGAAAATGCCTTCTGTGTTTCAGCTCTAGCTTGGAAAACACAGTCTCCTGTCTTTGGTGGAGGCAGAAAGTGCGCCCACCTATCCAGAGGGGCATTAACTTACACAATGAAAAGTTCCTGCCCTGAACCCTCATTGGTCTACCTTCATGCAAATGTAGACTCCAAATAGTCAGTTTCACTGGTCTAAATAGCACTGCCCTGATTGGTTGGAATAGAAACACACCGATTGTTCAGTGAAGATGCTAATGAGGAAATAGCTGTGTAGCTCCAATTGGATAGGGAAAGTTTAAGACCTATTGAAATAGAATTTCAGTACCTCCTTTATAAGAGCTGACTCAGATGGCCGGAACACAGTGCGGGAAGATGGGTCAGTGCAGGCTTCTCCCTGAAGCATGGCTTATATGACAAGCTCCTGTTAAGCAACACCCATTTACAAATTTGAGCCCAGTTAGGAACAAGAAACCTTTCTCAACAGGTGAATTCATTTTGGGGGTAAATTATAGATAGAGCCTTTAAAGAGGCAATTAAGGTGAACTAAGGTCATTAGGGTGGGACCCTACCTAATCTGATACCACTGATGTCCTTATAAGAACATGTAGAGACCATAGGCATCTCTCTTTCTTCCCAAGCACACAGAGAAAAGGCCATTTAAAGGACACAGCAGAGAAAGCCAGGTAGAGAGGCCTCTGCAGAATGCAACCACTGCCAGGACATTCAACTCCCAGGCTGCAGAACTGTGAGAAAATAACTTTCTTTGGTTTAATATACCCACTCTGTGGTATTTTGTTATGGCTGCCCAAGCAGATTAATATACTGCCTATCTTGATGTACCACCTCTAACATGGGACTTTTAAGGGCTTCTTCCTTACCAATGTGTGAGGCCATGAAAAATCACTGACAAAATGCTATAATCAATTTTTGTCTTAGACCAAGATAGCAAATTTTTCTTTAAAGAAGCAGGTAATATTTTACACTTTTCAGACCACATGATCTCTGTCATTTCTATTCAACTCTGACATTGCAATGTGAAAGCCACCACCGACAATATGTAAACTTGTGAGGACCGTAGTGCTCCGATCAAACTTTACACAAAGAAACTGACATTTAAATTTTATACAGGATTTGTGAGACACAAAATTATTTTTCTTCTTTGAATTTTTTATATCATCCAGAAATACCTCTATTGGGATGGTACCCTAAGAATCCTGAAACACCATTTCAAAAGAATCTATGTGTCCCAATGTTCATAGCAGCACAATTTACAATAGCCAAGTATTGGGAGTAACCTAAGTGCCCATCAGTAAATGACTGGATCAAAAAACTATGGTACATTTACACAGTGGAATACTATGGAGCAGAAAGAAAAAAGGAGCTCCTACCTTTTGGGACACCATGGATAGAACTGGAAAGCATTATGCTAAGTGAAATAAGCCATGTGGTGAAAGACAAATAACACATAGTCTCACCTATTAGTGGAACCTCATCAACAAAAAAGCACGCAAGCAAAATGCAACCAGAGACATTGAGATAAAGAACAAACTGACAGTAACCAGAAAGGAGGAGGGAGAAGGATAATAGGGGAAGGGCCTTCTAGGAACATGTATAAAGGACACATGAGCAAAGCCAAAGGGGGTAGATTCAAGGGTGGGAGGTGGGGATGGGTGGGGTGGGAGGCGTAGTAAGGTGAAAATGGAGACAACTGTTCTTGAACAACAACAATAATAAATATAAATAAATAAACAAATAAACAAATACATAAAAATGAAAGTGGAACAAACACTCTTAGCGTGCCATCCCATCTTGCAATGATGGGATGTTTAGTTACCACTCTTTACTCTTTTGTTTAGTTACCACTCTTTACTCTTGCTTCTGTTTTTCTTCTATTGAAATGGTTTTCCCAGCTTTTATTTACTAATCAATGTACATTATAAAGTTTTATTGGTCAAAGAAATGTTTGGAAATCTCTCATATTTCCCAAAGACCCTGATTCCTAGATCACACCATCTTGACTCAGGGATGTCAGAAGTTCACCGAAATACAATAGGCCATTCCCTTGGCAGAGTTCTTCCTCCACGGAACACATTGAGTCGGCAATTCTTGCTTTCTACTTGGCTTTAATAACATAGAATGGGATAATATATGCACAAGAGGTCTGAAAAACCTAAAGTGCTATTTAAATATTAATCATGCAGTATGCTTTCTCAAACATGATTTTTCACTTTGATACTGATTTCTACAGCTAGTTGATACCGTGAACATTTCTTAAGGCCAGGCACTATGGCTTTTTATTCATCTGTATATCTGGGAACCTAGTAAATTACCAGCCTACAAGGAGTAGGCTTGTCAAAAACAATTTATTACATTAAAATAGGTTATTATGAAAGTGATGATGATGATGATGATTGCCTTTCACACTCAAATGTACTACAGTCAAAATTCATTCTTTTTCTCACAAAATCAGATGATAAGCTTGGCATCCTTGTGTGTAGCTGAGTCATCATTTTCCATATGGTTATATGAATATCACACTCCTTCCAGTCATTTTGGAAGAACATAACTCAAAAGTCTACAGAAAAAAACACATCTTCTTTTCTTTCTTTTCAATTTACCCACATTGATCAATTATCAAGTTTTGCAGGGTCAATCACTTTAACTCTCTGTCAGATGCCCCCTTTTATTTTCCAGTATGTCTCTCCTCTGTTCTGGTTTTCATTATTTCCTACATGAATGAGTGTAATATTCTTGTAGCTGCTTGCCTTTCTTCCTATCTTCTTATTTATTTCCCTACTCAGATTTTTTCCACAAATCACCTGAAAAACCCCTCTCCTTCAGCATTTAACATTCTTTATCTTCATGCTTTGGCTTGTGCTCCCCCACTCAGCTAGAATTTTTACTTTTCATTTCTGTGCACATATCAAAATCCTACCTGTCCTTGAAAATTCATCTCAAATATAATCTTTCAATGAAAGCAGTCTGGGCTCCCAGGCTCATTTTGAGTACTCTCTTCCTTGTATCTCCATAGCAATGGAGAAACACAGTAATGTTTCTTGTCTATGCCATTCTAAATGCCCTATGGCCTTGGACATACATTTTAATCTCTCCCTTAGTGGATTTTAAATTTCTGAAGGGCACAAACTATCCTTTTAAACTTTATATTGCCTGTCTCCCCTATACATAATAAATAACCAAGAATGAATATATTGCTTTTATCAATATGTTTTCCAAATTCAATGCAATATTTCCTTCTTATGTCAGACATTTAGCAAGATCTTTTTTGAGTGTGAATGAAATTGTAGGCGACTCTTTGATGGAATACACGTGAGATCAAATTGTAGTTTCCCTACTATCAAAAAAATTATACACATTATGTCTGGAAATAGCTCCAAGTTTAAGAGGTAACGGGGTATAGCAATGAACAAACTAGGATTGATTTGGGAAATCTTCTTTAAGGACCTAAGTCAGAGTCTGTCATATTCATCTAATTACCTAATTAAACTAGAGTCATAGTAAGTATAATTTGTGGTTCAAATGTTGGAAATAATGACTTTGGTGTTAATGGAGTTTGTATTCAATCTTAAGATTATTAAGGTATAAATAATCTTTTGAACACCTAAGATCCCATTGACTTAAGGACTCCAAGAAGTCAAACATGAACAATGTTACTGTCACTACTTAATATTTATTCCTTTGGACTTCATTTGGAACATAGCCTAATATTTATGCCACTGTCTCTCTGCTGAGGTCATCTGTCTCTTATCACTTGCTATTTGCATCATGCTGCTGTAGGTTGGGCAGGCATTGTTGTCGGACTTAATCCAGTGGTGAAGGGATGCCACTGAGAATAATTAAAAATGGGTGTGTGCTAATTTCAGACTTTTTACTAAAAAAAGGAAAGGGATAATGTTGAAAGAGCACGTAAAACACGATAATGTAGTTGAATAGAAACACTATTATTTTAAATGATCTCTTACTTGTCTGGGTTATCCTTTTGTTTTGGTTTGAAAATGTTCAAAGAATTTAACAAAAAAGCTGATTTTATGCTTGACTGTACAGACTCTTATGGCTGAAGAAATAGAGCTGGTGTGAAGTTCTGTTCCCTGGAAACTGGAGATCCAATGTGATTAGTTGTGACATTTCGAAGGGTGTGAATGGATTTTGGAAAACAGTATAGGGGACCCAGATTGCATTTTGAATGAGTTGCCAAATGATTATAAACTCAAGCACCATCAACCAACTTATTTATCCATCGTTTTGGAGACCAAACAAAAGTAGAAAAACTGTACTAATTTGTTTTAAGCTTATTTGCATTAAACTTTTCAAAAGCATATTATCAAAGACATTAATATTTTATGGAGGACTGTGACTTTAATATAAATGTATGTAGACCCAGTAACTAAGTGAGAAACTGATGTATCATCTGTCATATAGATACGTTTTTTTCTGTTTCCCAAGGTTTATAAAAGCAGATGTTATGTGTATCCAAAAAAACTAATTAACTAGATGTTTGAATGTTTTAAGGATTCCATTTTTCTTCCTCCTGAAAGTCTTGATTTTGATTAGCTATCACAGAATAAATATGTTCTTTGTCAACTCAGCTAATATTAACTCAGGTAATATTAACTAATTAGAAAGATCTAGAAATACATCCCATAAAAGCTACTCTTAATTATATGCAAAAGTAAAACAGTCTGAAAACATTTTTTTTAGTAAAGCAGAATTTGCCTGGGCATCTGGAGATTTCCTAAGCTGTGTTTGTGTTTCTTGTTTTGGTCCATGTGGTTGACTTAGAGCTCTCCTTAATTTTACTTCCCTGGGTATGTGCTGTGCTACCTCCATCCAATTTGACCAAAGCACAGAGCTGCCGGCTGGTAGAGGACCTGGCCCTAAGAGCCTGACTGTGGTTCTCACCACTGAACAGAAACAACTCTAAGAACACTAATATCAGACACAATAACTTTGTGCTATGATTGGATAAGACAAAGCAGGATAACCTGTTACGTATTAGCAAAGCCAAAAATAAGCATTGAACAAACCACAAAATGACTAAACATCTCCCTCTCCAAATGAAGATGACCAACTGCTGGTCCTTCAGCAATTATGGTCTTAGCTCTACACTGTTTCTAGTGCTCCTAGATAACAATTAGCAATGTGCCCAATCACAAATCATCCTCATTTTCTGACAACATCCAAACCAGAGAAAAGACCTGTTTCTTTGATCCTTCTCAAAATTACCTAATATGGGCCCAAATTTTATAAATAACTTCTTCTGACACCCTCTAAGTGAGACCACCCTTCAGCTCCTCAGGATGTACAGGCTTCCTTTTTGCAGAAAATAAACTCAGTTTTATTTGCTAATCTATGGGTTCTTGGTGGTCACTGGCAGGTTGGCATTTACAATATATTCATTGAGAATTTATTTTACAAATTCCATAATCTTAGTGTTCTGTTTGAAACCATAGTAAATAAAAACCATGAAGACGTCTCTACTCTAAACGGGCAAATAGCATTTTGAAGATTAGAATATTCTCATTGATTTCTATATGTCAAGCACTATGCTAATCATTTTGTGAGCATTAACAAATCGGTTCTTAGTACAATCCCAGTAGGTTGGCTGTGCTATTATCTTTATTGTCCCTACTATAAAGCTAGTTCTACAAGAGTTAATGTACAGTCCACAGTCACTGTGGCAGAGATAATAATTTACCACTCAGATCACCCACTGAGGGGAGCATAGTGGATTGACAGACCAGCTGCTACGCCCTTGATCCTCCTTTGTGTTGTCTTCAAGACCCACCAGGCAAAAACAGCATAGCAGGAGTGTGAGTATTGGACCATTACTACAGAACAGAACCCCTATAATCGACATCCATCACTCAAAGACTCCCCACTGGCCTAGCCAAACCTTTCTTAGAACCAAACAGCATTCTGAGACCTTCCTACCCAATTTTCCTCCCTTCCTTCTCTCTTTTAAACACTGAATCTGAATCATGGTCTAAAATCTATTTTGTATCTCTTTTGTCCATCACAGGGGTTTCCCCAATATGTTGCTTATATATCTAATCCCTTCTGGTACCTATTTCTTAGAACAGCAATCCCCAACCTTTTTGGAACCAGAGATTGGTTTCATGTAAGAGAATTTTCCACAGACCTGGGTGAAGGGGATGGCTTTGGGATAATTCAAGCACATTACATTCAAGCTCACCTCCTGCTCTGTGGCTGTGTTCCTAACAGGTCCCAATGGTACCAGTCTACATCCTGGATGTTGGGGACCCCTGTCTCAAAGGACAGGACTAGAAATCACACAATCATTCAAAGTATGAACATAATATCTGACAGTCTATTGCTCTCCCTAATGTTTCTGACAATCAGTGAAAGAATGAATCCACTTTAACTGTCAAATCTTGAAAGAAGAATTTAAAATGTCAAATAAGCCAGCTTACCAAAGATAGTGCCAAACATTTAGTCAAAAGTGTCTGAGCTATGTCATGCTTAATTTCATATGTGAGATATGGATTTCTTTCTTTAATTTCTCTTCCATTTATTCCTAGAACATTTGCTTGTCTCTTACCTCTGATACCTATATTTGAATTGTGGATTTCCATAGTCTACTATCTGACTATAACTTTTCTCCTATAAAAATGAAGATATTTTATCCTTCAAATCCACTCTGCTTTTTGAGGGAGCATCTGAAGGCTTCATTTTGTTGCTTTTTTCCATTTTCTTTGTGCTTATCAGACATGATGAAAGTCACTGGTTCTCCTATTTTTAATCTTTCTTAGTATCAACAGAAAACAATACTTGAAAAAAATTCAGCTTTGAACAACATTTCTGATACATCATTGTTAATAAATATTCATAGTCTGGCAGAAGAAATACCTGTTTGCATGTGGTTGGCAGGGTAATCATTGGGTGTAATAATTTATAGTTTTAATTTAAACATTTTATCTAAAATGTCATATAGTATGCTTGAATATGATATTGTTGTGTTATAGAATTACATGCTTATGATTTCATAATAAAAGACTTTGTAATATAAAGGAGTGTTATTTGCATCAGACCCTATATTGTTTTATTATTAAATTACTGGGTAAGTGAATGGATATATAATTATTAATTAATTACTCTGCTTCACCTCTAAATTTTATATTTCTTCGTGTACTAAATGGTGTTGGTTCTGACTCACGTGAATGTCTGGTGTTTTCACTGCTGGTTGCTCACTGCTCTGACTCATAAGACATGAAGTCAGGTGCTCTCCTAGGTCATATCTTGACAAGTCCTGTGTATCTTAACTGCTTTTCTGAAAAATCACCATATGCTTGGATATTACATTATAGATATATAATAACACAGAATGTAAGTATCATGATGGCAATGACTTTGTCTGTCCTGCCGTTAATCTACATCTTGGATCTGACACATGTTAGGAATTCAATGAATGAATGTGATACCAGAGTATATAGAATGCTATATAACTCAACAGAAGAACTTAAGAAGATAGCACAGATTTCCTGAAGGGGCAGAAGCTTAAACTTTAGAAAAGGGGCAGATGTACTTAATTACATAATTGGATTATTGAAGAGTATTCAGCACCGGAGACTCTTAACAGTTACACAAAGGCCCATCAATACCCAATATGGGCATTCCCTGCTTTTCAGAAGTTTGCTTTATGCCACTTTGCTTTTATGAAGGACTACATTAGTGATACTTTCACTAACCAAAAGAAATCTAAAGGAAATTTTGCTTTTACAAAAACGGCATGAAGCAAAAATAGCGTTAAGCACTTGTTTTGCAGCAAAGCAGGCGTAGAAGCAGCATACCCCAGGAAAGTGGGAGTGGCCCAGCCAAGCTCCTTCCCCAGGAACCAAAGGCAGCATCTCAGCATCAGGCCGCATAGCTTTGAACTGTGTCTGTAAGCATCTGAGCTTTAGGTCAATTTGCTTCATGCATCAGTTAGCAAGATGTGTCCCAAAGTATCAGAAAAGCCTAAGAGAGCTCTTACGTCTAAGGGTGTTATGTTTAGCATACAAATGGATGTAATTAAGTACATGTACATTGAATTTGGTATTTGGGAAAGCTCAAAATGTTTTCCATATAAATTAATGCTAATTGCTTCTTCTCATTACACCACTTCTGCTTATGAAAGGTTTCCTAGAAACACTGCACTTTTGGATCAGGGTGGGAACCTGTACTCATTGCAGGGATGGAAAGTGACCTCATCAAACTTGATCCATTCATGATTGTGCTGTGAATTACTGAAGCAGTCACCTTCAGCTCAGGCAGGGAGATCGTTGAAGTCCAGAATCTACAAAGGGAGGCAGTAAAGTAAATATAATTTGACAACATTCTCTACATCCAGTGTGGTACGTGATTGAAGTTTTGGTAAGCACTGTTTTACTGCAAATGACCTACTTTATGATCCACACAGAAAGTATAAGAATGCTATCTAGGTGTGGTAAATGGAACAAATTGGTTATTATATTTAGTGAAGAATGAAGCATATATGGTATGTAGATTTAAATATTCTCTATACAGAGAATTAGCTAGCTACTTATAGGACAATACATCCTTTTTTAACGTTTCATTTATTTGCTTTTAGAGGGGAAGGGAAGGAGAGAGAGGGAGAGAAACATCAATGTATGGTCGCCTCTCATGCGTTCGTTCCCTGCTGGAAACTGATCTGCAACCCAGGCATGTTTGCTGATTGGGAATCCAACCTCGATCCTTTGGTTCGCAGGCCTGCGCTCAATCCACTGAGCTACACCAGCCAGGGCTAGACAATACATCTTCATTGAGATGTTATATTCAAAGTTTGGAGACTCTCTTCTAGGTGGTAACATTACCCATAACGGTCATGAGTCCACAAAGTACTCATCAGAATCTCTGGGTTACAACAGAATATGGTTGAAATGATAATGTGGATATTTGGGCAACAAAGCAAAGATTATGTAAAATAATGTTACTGAAAAATAATATAGACCTCCTCATGGCAGGGAAAACTTATGAGAAAAATTTTCAGTGAAATCCTTAATAACATTTCCACTTAAATTTCTTTGTGAAGTTTAGGGTAGGTGTACATATGGCAATGTTTGTTTCTGATGGCCCCAATGCTAAATTATGCTGACCAGCTTGACTTAACAAGAAAACTCAATAATATTTCAGTTATGACTTTGCTGTTTCAAAAGAAGCAGCTCATATTGACCTAAATGGATTATAAAATGTTTAATAAACTTCAAAATCAGTATTTGACACAGGACTACTTTATCGAAAATTGTCTTTGTACCACCCCAAACCTCTGATTTATATTGAGTTAATCATTCACTAATGCATCTGTCAAATCCTTCCTGATTTCCCAGTAAGTGCCTAGTAAGTGCCAGACTGCAAAATTCAGTCTGGAAAGAAAGTTAAGTAAGCCCCCTCCAACTGTGAACACATTCTTTACTTTATAAAGGCTGCCTCAGTGTCCTCAGAAACATGTGCCCACTGGAGTTTCGGTGTGGGATCCACAAAGTAGGAGAGATTGCACAATGAGGAAAAGGAGCTACAGTTTAAAATGACAAGCTGTCTAAAATTTACATCACCACATTGGACAAATAATTCCCATGTTGTTTCACTCAGTGTATTGGCTTATGGGTTATAAATTAAGAGATTTGCAGGAAACATGAAGATTCTCAGCTTCTGTTATGGAATAGAAAATTTAGAAATATTGCCATTTACAATAACATGAATGGATCTTGAGAGTATTTTGCTAAGTGAAATAAGTCTAGTGAAAAAGAACAAGAACATCGATTCCACTTATATGTGGGATAAACAAAAAGTAACAAACAAAGCAAGCAAACAAGACAAACTCTCTAGATATAAACAGCAGAATAGTGGTTACCAGAGTGGGCAGGGGTGAGAAAGATAAAGAGGGTAAAGAGGATCAAATATGGTGATGGAAGAAGACCAGGCATCATAGGGTGAGTATATAATACCCGTAGAGTGTACAGATGTCATATTACGAAGTCCTATACTTGAAATTTATATAATGCTATCAATAAATATTACCACTAATAAATTTAATTTAAAAGTCCTTAGGATTTATTCAATGACGCAGATCCTGCCTGCAGGATCTCCTGCAGCATCTGTGTGTTGTGGCGGCTATGAACAAATATAGCTGGACTACGGAAGTCCTGTGGAGAAAGAGGGATGGCATGGCTGCTCTCTAAGTGAGAGAAAGGGCCCTGACCCCTGCCTGGACAGGCTTTTATTGTTTTTCTGGGTACATTACATCCAGGATGGTGTTCATTTACTATGCACAGGTTCTCATTAGATGGTTACCTTTTACAGACAACAAAGAAGAGGATGTTGCTAATTACATTTAAAAAAAGAATATTTGCAAATGTAAAGGGAAAAGTGGTTGGACTGGTTACACTCCATACTTGGGTGGTTTAGCTCAGATTTTAGGAAGTTACTGTAGTCACTTACTGCCTCAATTCAGGGTGAGGGAGTTTAGACAAAAGCAAGTCTCATAGTGGCCTAGGTACAATGCAGGCCTGATTCCCCATGGGAAAATCTATCTGTGGGCATGGCTCCTATGTGCTGGTCCTTGCTCTCCACTGGCCTTTCCAAGTAGGTGTTGAGCTTCACACCCATGCACACAAAATGGTTCCTTATAATTCAAGCTGCCCTTCAAATGATACATTATTAACATAATTTTTTCTTTACCAAAAACCCCACTTTTGATTATCAGTCTGAATCACATAGTATGCTTAATAAACAAACTGATCCAAATAAATTGACTATTTTACACCTCCTTTTTAAATCACAAAAACTTAGAAATTAAGTAGCACAAAGTACAATATCTTATCTAAGTTCATAATACCAGAAAATGGCTGACCTGGGATGTGAAACCAGCATCTACACTCCTTAAGCCCTGATATATCTGATGATATTTTAAGGCACTGTAAGTTAGACTGTCAGATAAAATTTACACAGAGATAAATTTCAACTCAAAATAAAAATTGTATCGGTTATTATAAAGCTATACTAATTGAACACACTGATTCTTGATATAATGGCTTCATAACTTAGGTCTTAGGTCTTAGGTATATTGAAGTAGAAATTAACTAGCAATCTAACACTGATAGTTTATGGGTACCTAAAGTATGTGCCTATTCACTATAAATTATTATAGAATTTAAATATTAAAACCTTCTTATCTTAGTCTAAAACCTTAAGTGAAAAAACAACAACATTTAGTTCAAGTAGTTTACATATAGATTAATTTATCATAAATAAATAGAAGAATAAAAAGAAAATCTCATAGAAGCCAATAGGTAGAAGTAGAGAAGCGTCCAAAGGTAAACTACGGTAATGACTAATTTCTCTCTGATAGACGATGATACACACATATATGTAATATATATGTACATGTTATATTACAATATAACATATATTATAACCTAATATATAAACATGTTATATTAAAATTAATATGTATTTTAAATATATTTAGCATATTGTATGTCAATTTTACCTGAATAAATTTTTAAAAGGTGAAATCTCAAGCCTGGCTGGTTTGCTTAGTTGTTAGAGCATTATGCTAATAAATGGTGAAGCTCTTCTATTGTAAAAAGAAAATCAGTGATAAATACTGTTTCTCTAGCTCTTCACATACACACACACACATCCATATAAACACATACACAAAACACAGAAACACAGTCTGGAAACAGCCCAGACATTGTTAATATACGGAGAACAGTTTGTGCAACATCGATGTAACCTGGCAGCCAAGGAGAATGGACTGGAATGAGCATGTGTGAACAATGGTGACTTCACTGTACTAGTCTGTGGAGGTGGTAGACACTGTAGACTGAGCATGTGTACTGTGTGGCCATCTCACTGCAAATGGTTGAGCAAGTAGAGCAATGACTACCTAAAATTTTGTGTTAAGCTTGAACATTCCTCCATGGAAACTGTTTGGATGATTCGGAAAGCTGCAACTATGGGCAAATGGGCAAAAAAGCTGCTATGGGCAGCTTCATCATGACAATGTGACCATTCATGCATCACATCTTGTGGAGAGGTTTTTGGCAAAACGTCAAATCACCCAAGTGACTTTGCCTCTCTAGAGCCCATATTTGGCACCCTGTAACTTCTGGCTTTTCCCAAAACTAAAATCACCTTTGAAAGGAAAGAGATTTCAGACCATCAATGAGATTCAGGAAAATACAATGGGGATAGCTGATGGTGACTGGAACTGTGTGAGGTCCCAAGGTGCCTACTTTGAAGAGGACTGAGGCATCATTTTGCTGTATACAGTGTTTCTCATATCGTCTATATTTTTCAATAAATGTCTCTATTTTTCGTATTATATGGCTGGATACCTTCTGGACAAACCTTCTGAGTGTTTTAAAATATACTCATATAGCCCTGGCTGGTGTAGCTCAGTGGATTGAGCGTGGGCCTGTGAACCAAAGGATCGCAGTTCAATTCCCAGTCAGGGCACATGCCTGGGTTGCAGGCCAGTTCCCAGCAGGGGACTCATAAGAGGCAACCATACATTGATATTTCTTTGAAAAAAATACTCATATATATATGTATATATATGCATACATACATATATACACCTGCTCTCCCACCTGCTCTCTTTCATTCATATATATGTATGTATGTATGCATATGTATATATGTATGTACACACACATATATATACATACATATATGTGAATGAAAGGGAGAGCAGGTGTATATATGTATGTATATATGTACATGTATATACACACACATACACATATATATGAATGAATGAAAGAGAGAGCAGGTGGGAGAGCAAGAGTGCACATGCCATGTTTGTTAGTCTCAGGCTACTAAATGGGTCCCTGAAAGGGTCTTATTCTTACCTCCTAAAATATAATCCTACAGTTAGCTTTGTATTGTTAACACAGTAGCTTAGGCACCAGGACAATAAAGTCATATAGAGTAAGGGAAATAAATGCTTTCCTTACTCAATTTGGGTCAGGTATACACCACTGGACAACCACTGATGTTTAGAGAGTAGGGTCACCTAATACTAAAAAGGTTTTCCAACATCATTGCATGAACCAGGACTGAAGTATATGTGTGTTTGTGTATGCTGGATAGATTTCTAATTGAAGCTCAGCTTGGTCAGCATTCACATCCTCTTCAATTACATGTTCTAAATCTCTTCAATCATATATTTCTACTTCAGCTAAAACTCCAAATTCTGAAAAGCTAAATTCTTGATGTAGAAAAGAAATTCAAGTGAGAGAGCATATCTTATTTGGTTAGAAGTTATGCCAAATTTTAATCATTGTTTCTTTTTATTCCTATTCAAATGCTACCAGCTTAACAAATTATTTTAGGATTTGGAGCCAGAGACCCTATGAACCCGAGTTGGGTAGAAAAAGCATTTTAATTTTATGCAGAAATCATTTGGTATTAAACTTTTCTCTGTATATATATGGTGTTTCCATTCATTATTCAATCTTTTTACCACCAACATCCTCCAAACCAACACTTTCATGTGAGTCTGCCAGACCAGCATTCTTTTGTGAGTGACAAATTTGAACTGTCACCCCAAGATAACAGATGAGCCATATGATCTGTACTCGTGTCCATCAATGGTCACTGACAGATGCCACAAGTGAGTGATGGAGCTGGCAAAGATTTACATCAGTCCATATGTTCTAATCTGACCCAGGCATCAAACAGATTATCTTTCCTCCTATACAAGCATTTAGCATATTTTAGTTACCCTGCTACAACAAGCTTCCACAGGCCTGTATTGTGATTCCATGAAATTCTCTACATATACCAGCACTTATTTTACTTCATAAATTAAATGAGAAATAATTATGTTAACTTATAACCTCCAAAAACACCTCCAGGGGAGGTTATAGGACAGAGGTAGTAACTCTCTAAAGTGTGTGAAGAAAAATGAATTTATGAATCAATATCACCCCAATAAATTTAGTAAAATAAAATATATGCAGATATGCAGAGTTAGAGAAACAATTTCTTATTCCTAATTTTTAGAATAAAAAAATATTCACCTTTTAAAACATTTATTCAGGTGTAATCGGTATTCTGTGTGCTAACTGTATTTGAGTTGTACTGTGAAATTTGATGAGTTTTGGCATATGTGTATACTTCTGAAATCATCACTACAATAAAGAGCATGGGCATATCAGTCACACTAAAAGCCTCCTTTTGTTCCTTTGCAATCTCTCCCTCCCACTGCCCATCCCATAATCTTCCTAAGAAACCATTGATTTCTTTTCTGTTAAATAGACAATTTTGTAATTTTATAACTTTATATAAATGACATCATAAACTGTTTACTTTCTTTTTTACTGAAGATATCTTTTAGCCAAATATTTTGAGATTCAGCTATGTTGCTGAAGAGTAGTATTCTATAGCATTATTTTTTTATCCACTCCTCTGCTGATGGACTTTTTGATGATTCTAGATAAAACTGGTATGAACACTTCAGTCCACTTTTTGGTAAGGATGTATGATCTAGTTTCTCTTAGGTAAATTTACAGAAGTAGAATGGCTCGATGAAAAGACATATTAAATTGTGTTAAAGAACATCCAAAGTATTTCATGGTTTTCTTATAATTGACTTGTGTATGTTGAACACAATTCCTTCATCAGAAAAAAATGGGCAAACATTTTCCCTAGATTGTGACTTGTATTTTCATTATCTGAACAGGAAAATATTTTAAATTTTTGATATAATAAAAGCAAATTTAATTTTTTAAAAAATATAGATTATGCTTTTGGTGTTATGCCTAAGAAACTCTTGGTTAATCCTGTATCACAAAATATTTTCTTATAAGTTTTTGTCTAGTAGTTTTATAGACTGATATTTCACAATTGTGTTTGTGATAAGTTTTGAGCTGAGTTTTGTATAGAGTCTGAGGCATAGTGTGAAAAAAATTTTAATATGATTGTTCAATTGTCTCAACACCATTTATTGAAAATTGTCCTTTCTTCCCTGAATTGCCATTGTACCTTTGTTAAAAATCAAGTGTCCTCATATGAGTCTCCTTCAGTAGGTTTCTATTCTGTCTTATTGATCTTTTTGTCTATTTTTATACCAATACCACACTGTCTTCATTACTGTAATACCTTAATACATTTTGAAATAAAGTTGTATTAGGAATTCACATAATTCATTTCCACATAAATTTTAGATTTGACAGGTAAAATTCTGCAATAAAAAAATTGTTATTTTGATTTGGATTGTTTTGAATCTATATATTAATTTGGGGAAATGATATCTTAATACTGATTGTTCTGAGTTATGAACATGAAATTTCTCACCATTTACTTAGGTTGTACTTATCTCAGTAATGTTTTATTTCATTTATTATACAAACCTTGTATAAATAACAAGCCTTGAACAAATTTGTCAGATTTATCCCTAAGTATTCCATATTTTTGTGGCTATTATAAATAGCACTTTTTAAATTTTAATTCCAAATTTAAGTAACAGTATAGAAATACAATCAATATTTGTATATTGATCAATTTTGCAACCTTGCTAATTGTGTTCAAACTGTAAGTCTTATTTTACTTTCATAGAATCTAATGGAGTTTCTACATAAATAATCATGTAGGAGACAGTTCTGTGTGGCATGGGCCCAGCTCCCACTTGGAGATGCACAGGATCCACACCCACGTATAGGTTCTCCCATGGGGAATCAGGCCTGCAATGTACCTAGGCCACTTTGAGACTTACTTTTGCTAAAAATCCCTCACTCTGAATTGAGGCAGAAAACATTTACTGCAAAGTAATTTCCTAAAACCCATGCTACACCTTCCAAGGATGAGTGTAACTGGTTCAACCACTTTTCTCTTTTCATTTGAAAATATCCTTCTTCTGTGATGTGATTAGTGGCATTGTCTCCTGACGCATACACCAGCCCACAGTGTCCACAGCATTATGGATGAGACACATAGGTAAATTCACATGGACTACCAAGTCTTGTGGAAGAAAAGGGATGGCAAGACTACTCCCTCAAGGGGAGAGTGTGCCAACCCTTGCCCTGACAGGTTTTTATTGGATTTCAATTAGCACAGGAATACAGGTAAAGTTCATTAATCATTGTCAGGCAGTAAGGGTCAAACAGAAGGTATCATACATAGAACTCTCAAGGTATATTCTGAGTCAGGGTCTGTTAGCTAAAGGGCTACAAAACTTTGGGAAACAAATTCATTTCCTGCTTGAAACTTTATCATTTAATTGAGAGATTCTTAGCAAAGCAGGTTTCACAAGATTTTACATATTCTTCCTCAGGCCTGAATACCCTGGGGAACCTGCCCTTTCCAGCACAGGGCTGCACAGCCCTCAGTCATTGTTTCAGGCCTAAGTCAGACAGGGAAGTAAGGCGGCCAAGAGATTAGGAAACTTCTTGCAGACAGAAGAAGAAATCAGGTTATGTCAAAGCTGAGGGGTGAGGGTCCATCACCCCCTTTCTCCATAACCCCCAAGTCCTTCCTTGGGGCCTCCACGTGATCATGCCCACCTTAAGTTGTTCCCCACCTTGGGGAATCTTACCCATCATTGGCTAACCAATGAAGCACTGGGAGCCAGTTATGGATGAAGTAAAAGGAGCAGAAGCAGTGCTCCTGCCAGGGAGATAAGCTTTGTCTCCTTGGTGGCTTATGGTCTAAAGGTCTCTAACTCAGCCTTAGCCATGGTGGGATTATAGCTCCTGAAACCAGACAGGGTGGTTCCCAACAGTCTCCTTTGTTTTCAGTAAAAGGTAACCACCAAAATCATAACTGTGCATAGAAAATGAGGACCATCTTGTAATGCACCCAGAATAAGAAATGGCAGAGGCCGAGACTTTTTCTCCCTTTGAGAGAAAAGCCATGCTGTCCCTTTTCCTCCACAGGACTCTGCAGTCCGTGTGAATTTGTCTCCTATGTCATCCACAATGTGGCGGACCCCATGAGTGGAGATCCACATCATAATCAGATAAAATGTAGATTAGAAACATTTGTACTTCTTCCTTTCTAATTTGTTGTCTTTTCTTTCCTTTGCTTACTTTCCTGCACTAGCTAGAATCTCCAGTAAAATAATGAACAGAAGTGAGAATGAGCATTCAAGTCATTTTCCTGATCTTAGGAGAAAAATATTTGGTTGTTTTCAACTAAATAGCTGTAGGTTTATTTTATTTTAGTGTGTTTCTGCATACTCCCTTTATTGGACTGAAAAGATGTTTGTTTTTTTGTTGGGCTTTCATTTTTCCTATATGCAATTTTCTGAGTATCTTTCTGGATTTTAGATTTTGTTGAATGTGTTTGTTTGTTTGTATATCTATTGAGATGATAACCTGGTTTTTCATTATTAGGTTGTTAATATGTTGAATTTTATATTATTTTTTATTTTCAAATCTAAAATTCATCTGACTTGAGGTAAACCCTCATAAGTCATTGTTTAAGTCAGGGTTCTCCAGCTAAATAACACTGATCAAAATCATATATGTATATATCATATGATACACACACACACACACACATATAAAAATTTTTGGTCTGTTGGGGACCACCCTGCCTGGTTTCAGGAGCTGTAACACCACCATGGTTAAGGCTGAGTGAGCGACCCTTGGACCATAAACCACTAAGGAGACAAAGCTTATCCCCCTGGCAGGGGCGCTACCTCTGTTCTTTTTTTATGTAACTGGCCTCGAATGCTTGATCAGACAGCCAATGATAGGTAAGATTCCCCAAGGGGGGAACCACCTAAGACAGGCATGATCACGTGAAGGCCCCAGGGAAGGACTTGGGGGGCTATGGAGAAAGGGGGAGATGGACCCTCACCCCATAGCTTTGACCAAGCCTGACTCCCCTGAGTCCATGAGAAGTCTCCAAGAATTCCTTGTCTATCTGCCTCCTCTGCCTGACTTAAACCTGAAACAATGACAGAGGGCAGTGCACCCCTGTGCTGGTAATGATGGCCTCCCCAGGTGATTAGGCCTGAGAAAGGATATGTAAAATCCTGTGAAGCCTGCTTTGCTAAGAAATGCTTTTAGTTAAATGATAAAGGCCTGGGAAGCAAATGAGTTTGTTTTCCCAAAGTTTTGTAGCCTTTTAGCTGATAGACCCTGACTTAAAAGAAACCCTAATAGTTCTTTGCATGCTATCTACTGTTTACTGCCTGACAATAATTAGTAAGTTGTACTTGAACTCCTATGCAAAAAACAAAACAAAACAATAAAAGCCTGTCTAGGCAAGGGTCAGGGGGCTCCCCCCTTGAGGAAGTAGTGGTGCTGAACCTTCTCCTCCACAGGACTCCGTAGTCCATGTGCATTTGTCTCATGTCTCGTCCATGATGCTGCAGGCACTGAGAGCTGGTGCCCAGGTCATCTGTCTGCTGAAGAAAAGAGAGAAAGTGAAAGAGAGGTTTTAAGAAATTGACTCCTTACTCAATTATAAGGCCTGCAAGTCTGCAATTTATAGGGCAGCCTAATGAACAATCTGGAAGGAAAGCTGGGAGCTCATACAGGATTTCTATGTTATGGTCTTAAAACAGAATTCCTTCAATTATGGGAAATCTCAGTTTTTGTTCTTAAGGCCTTCAACTTTTTGGATGATGCTCACTCATATTCAAAGGGAAATTTCCTCTACTTAGAGTCAGTTGATTGTAAATGTTATTCATATCTACCAAATATCTTCACAGCAGCATCAAGACTATGTGTCTGACTGAATAACTGGGTATAATAGCTGAGCCAAAACTGAAACATGGAATTAAGAATATAACCAAAGAAACTGAAATTAAGAAGAATCCGACAGTAACCTGAGGGGAAGTGAGAGGAGGATAATGGGGGGAAAGGGAGGAAGAGTTTTCAGGAACAAACATAAAGGACACATGAACACAACGAAGGAGCTATGGAAGCAGAAGAGTGAGGTGGGGATGACTGGGGTGGGGGGAGTGGTGGGGGTACATGCAGATTAAGTGTACTTGAACAATAATAAAAGAATAATAAAAAGGATTATAGTCATATTATTCTCATATTAAATTCAGTAGAAGTTTTTAATCTCTTTTCATTAGGGATATTGGTCTAAAGTTCTTTATTTTGTTTCATTTCTGGTGATATATTTTATTCTGTTTTTGATATGAAGGTATTATTGTTTTTTTGAAGGTATTATTGTTATTAGTATGAAGGTAGTCCCTATTTTCAATTTTCTGGATGATGCATTTTGGGACTATTATTTATTACTCTAATATTTGGTAAAACTCACCCGTAAAGTCATCTGGGATTGGAATAGTCTTGTGGTAAGTTGTCTGATTGTTTTGTTTTTATTAATAATAAATTTTTATAATATTATAGGACAATTTAGGTTATTTCTTCTGAAATAAGCTTTAGTAGTTGTGTTGCTCAATGAATTTGTCCATTTTCTGTAAGTAGCTAAATTTATTGGTATAAATTTCTTTACATTAGACTTTTATTTTATTTTAATATCTGTAGATTTTATAGTGACTTTTCTATACAATTCCATGTTATTAACTTATGTCCTCACTCATTTTTTTACTACTCAGTATAAATAGAAACTTCTCAATTTTATTGATCATCTCAGAAGATTTCAGTTTCATTTATTTTCTTTACTATTTCTCAGAGTTGTGTTTAATTGATTTTGGCTTTTATTTATGTTTTTGCTTTTTTCTGCTTACCTTTTTTCAAGTTTATTGATTTAAGGTCATGGATTTAATATCTTTCTTTTATTTATGAGAGGTTATAAATTTCCAATTAAATAGTTATTTAGTGGCATCCCACAGCTTTGACTTGTATTTTTATTTTTGTTTTCCTTAGTAAATTATTTTTTAAACCATAGTTGATGTATGTGTGTGTTATTTATTTAGCTTAAGAATTTTTGATAGTTCTTCATATATCTGTTATCAATTTTTTAATTTAATTCCATTGTGGTCAGAAAACATACTTTCTATAAATTAAGACTTTTAACATGTATTGAGACTTTTGTTATGTTTCAGAATATGTTCTCTCTTGCTTTTCAAGTCCCAGGTGGACTTGAAAAAATTATGAATTCTACAGTTGTGCAAAGTATTTTATAAATTTCAATTAGGTCAAATTAATTGAAATTGTAATTCAGGTTGTTTGTGTTTTTACTAATTTTCTACTTGTTCTATCAATTTTTTAAGATGGATATTAAAATTGTATAATATTTTTAATAAAATGCTTTTACTTGTTATATTAGTAAATTACAAACTACATACACAATCAGAATAAATTTAAAATGTGTTTTGTTTTGTGAGTGAGCAAACATAATGAGTGGGCATGTGATACAATAAGTAGTTTAACTCTGAAATTTCTATTTTAATAGTATGAGGGGGGTAAAACTTGGTTTTGCTTTTGTTTTTCTACTGCTCTTTACAGTTCTGTAAGGGTTAGTTTCATGTATTGGAAGTTCTGTTAGTATTGCATAAATATTCAGTATTGCTATGATTTCTTGGTAATCACTCAGCACCTTTATTACTCTAAGAGTTCTGTTATCTCAGAATATATTTTTTACTTCAGAATGTACTTTGTATTATATTAATATAGGCACTCAACATTTATTTTATTGGTGCTAAGATGTATCATTCGCATTATTTTATTTTTTAACTTATTTGTATCTCTGTATTACAACTAAATTCCAATGTAAACAGTACTAACTGACCAACCAGAAAATTTCTAGCTCTTAGTTATATTTAATATGATAATCAGTATCAGTGGGAACCTCTCATTTAACTATTTGTTTTATATTTGTTAATCTCTTTTTTGTTTTTCCTCTTTTGGGGTCTTCTTATGGATTTAGTATTTTATTGTTTTAAAGTTCTGTTAACCTATGGACTACAACTCTTAGTGTTTCTCCTTGGAGAGTTACTTTGGAATTTATAATATACATCTTTATCTTATCAATATTGACCTTCAATTAACATGGTATAGATTAAATAAATAGTTAATAACCATACAATAATATACTTCCACGTTTCACCTTCTAGTCTGTATGTTCTTATTTATGCTATTATTGTCATAACTTTTATTCATACATGTGCTATAAACTCAAGTTCATTGTAATTTTTCAAAAAGTCAGTTATATATTTATGTGTCAACTGATCATCATTCGCACCATGGCAACACCAACAGGAATCCCTAATTTGGGTTATGGTGAAGAAGGGAACTTTATTCAGTGGAAAACAGCTCAGCTGTGACATAGCATAGCTATGGAACAGCTCAATCCTGATGCTGCACGGCCTTGAGTGCTGCCAGGATCCTCTGCAACTAGAATTACTTTGCTCTGCTCTGTTTTGATCCTATTTGCATAGCCCTGGTCTGCTCCAATATACACTGTTGTGCTATGGTCTGCATTGATCTATTCCAATCTGTTCCAGAGAGATAACTTTCTGTGCTTCAGCTCAGCCAGGAAAACACCCATGGAAAGGGCACTTTCACAGACAAGGGCGAGCTGGCTTTATATAGCCAGAAATTCCCACCCCTGGTCCCTAATTGGTCTATCTTCATGCAGATGAGGACTCTAAATCCTCACAGTTTGATTGGTCCAAAAGTTACTGTCCAGAACGATCAAAATAGAGCTGTTCTGGTTGGTCAGGGTTGGTCAGTTACTGTATCTGATTGGATAGGGGAAGCTTCAGTCCTATTGGTTGAAATAGGATTCCAATAACTTCTTTAAAGGGCTGACTCAGATGGAAGAAACACAGTGTAGTCAGACAGTTCAGTGTAGAGGCAGGTAGTTCAGTGCAGGTTTTTCTCTGAAGTGCATGTTTAGTAAAAAAAAAAACTGTGTTGAAATAGCTATACCTCCTTTCTTTCTCTCTCACTGTCCACAAAAAGTATTCATCCCCAAAGAAAAAATGATATCATATAAATATTCATATAGTTACCTTTATTCCTGGTACATTTTGTTCCATTTTTCATCTGGTAATGATTTCTCTTTGCCTGAATGACTTTCTTTAATATGCTTTGAAGTGTGAATTTGCTGCTAGCTTTTGTATGTCTGAAAATGTTTCTATTTTGCCTTTTAAGAAAATATTTTTGCAGGGTATAGCCTTACAGGTTTAGGGAGTATTTTTTTAATTCCAACATATTGTTCCACACTATTTTCAATTACTTTTTTGGACAGTATTTCTTTTGCAAAAAGAGGATTTCTTATTTCCAGCCTGACATATAAAGGGCTTGGAAGCCATCACTTTCATTTTCACAATGATAAGAAGAAAAGCTGAAAACTAAAGATCAACAATTTTTCTTAGACCTTTCAGAGAACTGGGGCCACAGAACCAGTGACTGAATCCTGGAGAGACAGGCAAATATGAAGCATTACATCCTAAGCAGAAACCTCCACTGGAGCCAGAGTAAAGTAAAAATACTTGAAGGGTAGTTGACTAACTGCTGGACACTGTGTATGGACTAGCTTGAAAAGTAAAAACTCCTGAATGCCCAACCTTGGTAGCATCCACACACTTTTATGAGTTTAATCTCCAGGTGCTCCAGCAGATTCTCACTGTGAATATTGAGGAATAATTCCTTCTTACTTACAGCAAGAAGAGAGGGAAAACAGCCATTATGAAATAAGTCTGGCTTTCTGTACTCCTTAACAAAAAATGTTCAGCCTCAAGGGAAGCTATTTTGTACAACTGAACCAATATAGAGAAAGGGAGATATTCACCTGCAGCACCTTCTGGATTTCCAGCGAGCTGATGGGTGCAATAGAAAGTTAAAGAGCACTCAGTCACAGCACAGGCAAACAGACTGGGCAAAGCAATGGGATTCAATCACAGAATGCTATTTCTCCCACCATATCTTACCATTGTGACAACAGGAACCCTGTGTAATAACAGGAGATTACAACTGAAAATAATTTCAAGACTCAGATCATATTTAAGCAGTCTCTAGGGAACACACAGATAGTGCAGGAGACAAACACAGCAGGTCACTAGTAGAAATTTTAGCTCTGACACCTGCACCTACAAGAAACAATAAACAGAGCCTAACCACCAGCATATAAACATAAAAACACACAAGAAAGACCTATTTCTCTTGTTTCCTTTGAGTTGCTATATCATGCCTAGCTTTCATCAAAAATTAACAAGTTATACTTAAAAGCAAAAAATAATAGTCTGCAGACACAGTGCATACATCAGAACTAGAGCCAGATATGATATAAATTTTAAATGTATCAAAACAAAACTTAAAATACCTATGACTAATATGTTAAGGGCTCTATCAGAAAAACTGGATAAGGTATAAGACAAATGACTAATGTAAGCAGAGAGAAGGAAATGCTAAGAGAGTATCACAAAAAACTGCTGAAAGTCCAAAATATTGTAACAGAAATAAAGAATGCCTTTTAATGTGTTCATCGGTAGATTGCATTGTATACAGGCCTGGAAAGAATCAGTGAGCTCAAGAATATAACAATAAACACTTCTCAAAGAAAAACACAAAGGGAAAAAAGAATTAAAAAGATGAAATTGAATATTTAAGAACTCTGGATAGTTTTTAAAGAGGTGTAACATACACATAATGAGAATACCAGAAGAAGAAAAATTAGAAAGAAACAGTAGAAATATTTAAAATAATAGTGGCTGAAAACTTTATAAAACTTTTATCATATACAAAGCTAAGAACTCACAGAACAACATGCAGGATAATATAAAAACATCCACAACTAGACATTTCAAAATGAAACTTCAGAACATCAAACACAAAGAGAAATCTTTAAAGAAGCTGGTGGGGAAGGTGGATGGTATACCTTGCCTATGTAGTAAGAAGATTGAGAATTATGTCAGTCTTCTCTTTAGACATTATAGAATAAACGAACAAAAAAGCTAGAATTCTAGATTGAGCAAAAGTTATCCTTCAAAAGTGAAAACAAAAACTTTCTCTGACAAAGAAAATTTGAAAAAAATGTGTTGCCATTAGACCTGACTTGCAAGAAATGTTAAAAGAAGATTTTTAGAGAGAAGGAAAATTGTGTCAGAAACACAGACATACTAAAAGGGAAGAAAGCCATGTGAGAAGAAATAAATGAAGGTAAAATAAACTATTTTTTCTATTATATTTTTGATTTAATCTTTATTGCATTTTTGTTACTATTGAGTCCCTTTATACACTTTTCCCCTCAGAAATTACCTCATTGTTGTCCATGTCCATGAGTCCTTTTTCCTTTTTGCTCAATCCTTCCACCCCCCTGACTTCCCTTCCCCCTTATCTGTCATCCTGCTCTCCAGGATGGACCTGGAGGACATTATGCTAAGTGAAATAAGCCAGTCAGAGAAAAACAGATATATGATTTCACTAATATGTGGAATCTAATGAACAAACTGAACTAACAAGGAAAATGTGAACTCTTTTTATTTTTCTTATTTTTAAATTTTCTAACAGATAGCAATTTCTTCAAAATAATAGCAATAACTCTTTGAATAATTAGTGAAATGTATTGGCAACTATGTTATAATGGATGAGAGGGAGGAATTTTGCATGAGGTAACTGAACTAATGATGAAGTGGTATAGTATTATATAATACTTCTTATTTACAACTAATAGACATTAGTTGTAAATGTCTATCGGAAACTCTATGGCTTCCACTAAAAATTGTTTGTATGTATATTTGATATGCTAAGAAAGGTGAGAAGATTGAGTCTTGAATTCTATAAAATATAAAATTAAAAAAATAAGAGTCAAAAAGAAACAAAGGGCAACAAATACAAAATAGTAACAAATACGGCATTTATTAAAGCAACTTTACAAATAATTAAGTTATTTTAAATATGGGCAGTCTTACCATATGAAGAGAGTCTATCGGAATGTCTTCCAAAAAACAGTGTGTTGTCAACAAGAAACTCATTTTAATTATAAACACAGATAAATTAAAGGTAAAGAGATGGATTCTTTCCTATATTAACATTAATCAAAAGCAAGCTAGAGTAGCTAGATTAATATTGGGCAAAGCAGATTTTAGTGCAAGGAAGTTCAGAAAATAAAGAGGGCCTCACATAAAGATAAAGCAGTCAATTCTTCCAGTAAACATATGGTCCTTAATGTGTATATACCCAGCAATTATAAATCAAAGTAAGTGTCAAATGCAATGATAGAACTGAAGGGAAATATAAACAAATCTACTATTATACTTGGACACTTTAAGCCCTAATATCAGTAACTGACAGATCCTGTAGGAAGAAAATCTAAAGAGCAGCAACATTCAATTGAATCTAATTGACATTTATAAAATACTTCACCCAATAACATTGAAATACATATTCTTTTAAGCTCACATGAAACAGTCCTCAGAATAGACTGTATCTTGAATCATAACACACATCTTCATACATTTAAAATAAATTATATAAAGTACATTCTTAGATGACAATAGAATTAAACTAGGGATCTATAACAGAAAGAAGCTAGATAGCCTCAAAATATTTGGGTATTTGGGTATTAAACAACATACTTTGAAGTAATACATGAGTAAAATAAAAAAACTAAAGGAAATTTTAAAAAATATTTTCAACAAAGTAAAAATAGAAATAAAATTGTTTAAATTTTATTTGGTGCAGCAGAAGTAGTGCTTAGGAAAATTATATAATATTAAATATGTGTATAAAAAGATGAAAACCTACAATTAATTATCCCAGCTTTAACATTAAGAAAAGAAGAAATAGATCAAATTGAATAAAGAAATAATAAAAATCAGACTAGAAATCAACAAAGTTCCAAAAAGAAAATTAAATTGATTTCATGGTCATGAAAATGACAATAAAATAATATTTTGAGCAACTTCTTGACTTAAAATTTTATAATTTAGATGAAATGGACCAAATTCTTGAAAGATATGATCAACCAAAAGAGACACAAACACAAAGAAATGATTCAAGTAGGCCCAAATACATCAGAGGAATTGAACAACAAGTAATAACCTTCCAAAAACAGAAAGAACCAGGCCCAAATTTGTTCACTGCAAATTTTATCTGAAAGGTAAACAAAAATACCAGTTCTCTACAATCTCATCCAGAAAACAGAAGCAGTGAGAGTACTACATGAGATGTTTTATTACTCTAATATCAAATTAAAACTAAGACAGTACTATGGAGAAAAAATATATACCAATATCTCACATAGGCACAGATATAAACATCTCTAATAAATATTAGCAATTAAATCCAACAATGTATAGAAAAAATTATCCACCATGTTCCAGAGGAAACATTCAAAATATGCTAGTCTAGTTTAACACTTGAAAATCCATTTTATAAGCCATCATCTCAATAAGTTAAATCAGAAAAATTGTATGGTCATATCAATGTGCAGAAACCGGCATTTGAGAAGTCTAATACTAACTCATGTTATAAACTTTCAGTGAGCAAAGAATGGATGAACTTCCTCAACTTGATACAGAACATCTGCAAAAGCACCTAGAGCTAACATCATAATTAATGGTAAGGAGCTAGTTATTTTTTGCCTAACATCAGGAGCAAGGTAAGAATATCCTGTCTCTCCACTTCTATTCAACATTATACTGGAAAACTTTGCAATTTCAATAAGACAAGAAAAAGAAGTAAAAGACAAACAGATCAGGAAAGAAGAAATAACTCTTGTCTTTAACCTAGGTGATGGGATTGTTTATGTAGAAAATTCCATAGATGTGGGTAAAAATAAACTCCCAGAACTAATAAGCAATAATACAATAGTTGCAGGATACAAGGTTAATATATAAAATTCAACTGGTATCTTACATGGAAGCAATGAGCAATTTGAATTTGAAATTAAAGACATGTTTAATTAGCAACATCAAAAATAAAGTAGGTAAAAGTATAACAAAATATGCACAGACTGAAGATCCTCATGAGAAAAACCTCAAAATGTTGATGAAATGAAATCAAATATCTAAAAAAATAGAAAGATACTCCATATATAATACATTGCTAAATCCATTGATAGATACGTTGTTAAGATGTAAATTCACCTAACTTGGTATGTAGATTTAATACTATCTCAGTCAAATTCTAGCAAATTTCTTTGTGGATATCAACAAACTAATTTCAAAGCTTACATGAAAAATCAGAAGACCTAAAACAACGAACACAATATTGATTACATGACTTTAAGGCTTGCTATAAAGCTGCAGTGATCAAGACTTTGTGGCAATGGTGAAATAATAGAAAAATAGAAAAAAATAGGGGTCCAGAAATAAGAATCACACACATATCAATTCATCTTTAATGAAGAAAAGGAAATTCTATGGGTAAAGGTTAATATATTCAACAAGTGGTATTAAAACAAGCAAATATGCATTTGTAACAACAATGGCAAAAATATTCTGGATATAGTCTTTACATCTTCACAAAAATTCACATAAATTTGACCATAAAAATAAATAATAAATTAAAAATATACAATTTCTGGTACATAACATAGGAAAAAATCTAGGTGACCTTGAATTGGCAGTGATTTTTTTACATACAATGATTTTTCCATACACTAAAAGTGTGTGATAAATATAAGAAAAAATGATAAAGGCAAACTGGTGTAGCTACTGTGGAAAACAATATAGAATTTCCTTGAAAGTTTAAAAATGGAACTGTCTTTTGACCCAGTAATTCCACTGCTGGAAATATACCCTAAGAAACTCGAAATACCAATTCAGAAGAACTTACCCACTCCTACATTCATAGCAGTACTATTTACAATAGCCAAGTGTTGGAAATAGGCTAAGTATCCATAAGTAGGTGAGTGAATTAAAAAAAAAAAACTGTGGTACACCCTGGCTAGTATAGCTCAGTAGATTGAGCTCAGGCCTGGGAACCAAAGGGTAGCCAGTTAGATTCCCAGTCAAGGCACATGCCTTGTTTGTGAGACAGGTGTCCAGTAGGGGGCATGCAACAGGCAACCACACACTGACGTTTCTTTTCCTCTCTCGTCCCCTTCCTCTCTCTCTAAAAATAAATAAATAAATAATCTTTTAAAAATCCCCCAAGAAACTGTGGTACACTTACACATTGGAATACCTTGCAGCACAAAGAAAGAAGGGAGTCCTACCGTTCACAACAGCATAGATGGAACTGAAGATTATTATTATACTAAGTGAAATAAGCCAGTCAGTGAGGAATCTTATGAGCAAAGAAACTAATGAGCCCTGGAAATAGGGCAACAGAGACATGGAAACAGTAACAGCTGCCAGAAGAAAGGAGGTGGGGAGGGAATGGCAGAAAAAAGAGAAAGGGATTAGTCAAAGAACATGTATGAATGAACTGTGGACATGGACACCAGTGTGGGGATGGATTGTAGGAGTGGGGGTTGGGCTGGATGGAGGAGGGGAAAGGGTGAAAATGGGGACTACTGTAATAGAATTAACAAGAATAAAAATGAATATAATTAAAACAATAGGCAATAGATCGGAACAAACATGTCACCAAAGAAAATATACGGATGGCATATGGTCATATGAAAGTGTGTTTAACATCAGTGTCGTTAGGGAAATTCAAATTAAAACTACATTGAGATACCTATTAGATGGCTAAAATTCAAAATACTGGCAATACCAAATGTTGGTGGTGATGGGGAGGAACAGGAACATTCATTCACTGCTGGTGCTCATGCCAAATGGTATACCCACCTTAGAAGACAGTTTGGAAATTCCTTATAAAACAAAATATTGGCTTATAATATGATCCAGAAATCACATTCTTAGATATTTACCCAAATAAGTTAAAAACTTATGTCCACACAAAAATCTACAGATGAATGTTTATAGCAGCTTTATTCATAATTGGGAAAAACTTGGAAGAAGTGAACTGTAAAGCTTTGAAAAAAAACATGGTGGAAATTTAAATGCTAAGTAAAAGAAGCCAGTCTGGAAAGTGATATACTGTATAATTCCAACTATATGACATTCTGGAAAAGGCAGAACTGTAAATACACTGACATTCACTGGTTCCAGGAGTTCAGAACTAAGAGAGTTGAGAGGAATAAGTAAAGCAAAGGCATTTTTAGTGCAGTGAAACTATTCTCTATTATGCTATCAAGAGAATATTATGCATTTGTCAAAACCCTAAATGTAAATTATGTACTTTATTTACTAATAATATATCAAATTGCGTCATGGAAAGCTACACATGCGTCACACTATGACAATATGTTTAACAATGGAGAAACTGCGTTGGGGGAAGGAGAGAAGCAGTATAGGCAAATCAGTTCTTTTTGTGTGAGATTTTGTACCTAAAAGTGCTCCTTAAAAAAAGCTTAAAATTTTTAAATTATTATTAAAATAAATGAATTTATTAATTACAACAGATGACTTTTTTATTACTTTATGTTACAAAATAAACCTTGTTAATTAGGTTTTTAAAGAGCTGCCTATACAATTTCATGGATAAATTGATAATGTTAAAATCAATTTATGTATGACTTTGCTTGTGTAGCCTGAAGGATAAAGCATACAAAAGCAAAATAAAAATTCTTGTTACTTATGCACGTTATCATTGTACCACATTCTCCCCCTTTGGTCCCCCTATCCTCGCAAATTTTGTTTACTATATTTTATGTACCTAATAGTTGGTAGGTATGTAGCCATCATCTCACCCCCTTTCCAGTAGAAATTCCATTACAATGATGAGTTAATAAAATGTTAGAACAAGTTTTAGCAATAAGGAGGTCAAATGAGTACTTGGAACAAGGATTTGATTAATTTTCAACATCTAATTAATGTGCAATTGTTTGCTTTCTCTTTAAAATCCTTTAAGAATTTAACATTAGAACCCCATAAGATTAAACAAAAATACTATAAATTTTCCAATCAATAGTTTTAAGAGATACCAAAAGAAGAATATTTAAATATTGATTTACTTTTTTCCAATAAGAAAAGACATATTTTGAATATAATTCCAATTCATCATTTAGGTCGGAGATATGGTGATGTCATGTATTGCTCTCATGAAGGGACTTGGACTCCAAAGTTCATGAGAGCAAAACTGGCCTGGGTTGGCGTGTTTGCTGCTCTATAAATAAACTGAACTTCTAGAAGTGGTCCTTAAACTGGTATTAATCTCCCTGGTCCTTAATTCTTGCAGGTGAAGCAGCTACTTGTTTACATTGTATGTGTGAACACAAATGGCTCACCCTGTAGACAAGTAACAGAGTTCAGAGCCTTTGGCATTCAATGTAGTGCTGTATTAAAATAAGCATATTTTAACTCCAAATGTTTAAGCACTAACCCATAAGCAATCAAAATGATAATAATGTCTACTATATATCATGTCTTATGTTTCATAGATTATGTTCACGATTGACATGCATTGTCTCACTTAATAGTCATAAAAATTCCATGGGGTAGATGTCATGGAATTGATTTTTTTTCTATCTGGAACTCTAAGTCTCATGCAGGTTAAAGTCCCACAGGGAATAACAGGCAGAGGAACAAGAATTTGAACATAGATTATTTGACTTATGGTCAGTGCTCACAATCACTACTATAATCAATGAGAGAAAATCCCATTAGAAGAAAGCTATTAAAAATAAATGCATATAATCACATTAGCTATTTTCAAAATAATGCTGCATAATAAAAACTCCACAAAATGTAGCAATATACAACAACAATCACTTCACACATGTGTCTGTGGTCAGCTGGAGTGTAGCTGATTTAAGCAGAGCTGTGCTAGTTTCCAAGCTGTGTGTTGAATCACAATCTGCTTTATGTGACTCTTATCCTCATCAGAGCAGTCCTCATTTGAAGGATGTTCTTCTTATGGTGAAATGCAGGTGCCTGAAAAGCAAGCGCAGCACACATTTTGAGCTTTTGCTTATTCTATATTCCATTTTCTAAAACCCAACATAAAATGCAAAGAAAAGAATGTCTTACACTGCACTCAACTGGGAAGTAGTGAATGTTTGCTATACACTCACTAATCTAATGCACATCACCGCCACCACCACTGCCGCCTTAATCCTATAGGTACACATTGCATATGCATGCCAGTTTCTTTCCAAGCAAAAATTTCTGTCATTGTTCAGCTCAAATCATTCAATCTTCTACTTTCTCTCTGGCATTTACTTGAGTTCTTTGAATTTGTTAGTCCAGTTCCAAAAACAATCAAGTATTTATTTATTCATCTAGTTTTTATTATTATTTCTTTAATCCTCACCAGAGGATATGTTTATTGATTTTAGAGAAAGAGGAAGGGAGAGAGAAAAATATTGATGTAAGAGAGAAACATCAATCAGTTGCTTTCTGTACGCTCTCCGACCAGGGACTGAAACTGCAACCTAGGTATGTGCCCTGACCTGGTGTTGAACCCACAACCTTTTAGTGGATGGGACAACATTCCAACCAACTGAGTCACCGAGCCAGAGCCAAAAACCATCATATTTTTAATTATTTATTTTTAAAGAAATAATTAATGCCTCCTTCTGGTCTTAAGTGCCCACCTATATATTTGAAGGAGAAAAAATTCAATATTGCTGGGGAGATATTAAGACGCTAATGACTTAGTCTTACTACTTGAATGGGAAAAAAAGAAGTGGGGGTGAAGAAAGGTTTGCCCTGGAGTTGGAGTTATTATTTCAAGTCAGATATATGTCATAATATTTTTGACCATTTAGATACCAAACACTTCTGCTCATAAGTACATTTCACAGATAAGAATTGCCATATATGCTAATCTAATAGAGTCTATGAAGTTTGACAATTTGATTATTTCTCTTGCAAGATACTGGCTTTTTGGTATTATGCTAAGAGATTTATGGGTGTGGAGTTATTCAAACCAAGAGGTGATATAGACCTTTACTTATTTAAGGCCTTTAAAATGGACTTTTAAATTAATATATTGTACCACACCTGTACGTGTTCTCAGTACCCTAATCCAGGAGGGGAAGAGGAATTGGAGGAGATTATACATTCAGGGTCATAGCATGGTGAGCAACCTTTCTTCAATAATAAAAATACTTGTTTCATAAAATCATTGAATGATTTTAAAAGTCATGTGGCAAAAAAAATTTGTCTTATGCAAGTGAGAATCAATCTAGAAAAATGTTTGTGCCTTCTTCTCCACCACGTGTTCAGCCTTACAAACTTTTTTTAGTACTCAAAACACACATTTGGGAAGATTCTGAGATTAGGAAACAAATTCTCCTCATTTTGCATGGCTACATTGCCATCTGGATGCAAAATCCAAAGTAGCACCAATTCTTTATAAAAAAAATTCTCGGAAGCAGAGAGCTATGGTTGATTAAATACTTTGTCTGAATTCTAACTAATTTCGTCAGAATTCTAACAAATTTCAGGCAGGTAAAATAGGTATCTATTCCATGATCTCAGAACTCACTCCAAGTTTAGTAATTTTTAACTACATGATATGGTATATATTTAACTTATATATTTTTTTGTCATTCAAGACAAGAAAGTTACTGAGGACACTTGTCACCAGGTCTGCCATTGTCAGGCGCTACTTGTATGTAAGACCATAACAAGAGCACATAAAAATAGAGAATCCTGGAATGAGGTTATTATGATAAAGACTGAAAAGATTTTCACTTAACAACAGACTGAAAACTTGTTACTATTCATTTTGCGAAGGAAACATTAAAGTTTATACAATTATAAAACAAATGAGCATGGATCTAACCTTATCCAAGCCTAAAAAATATGTTAGGGAGTTAGAGAAAGGAATGCATGGCTATTAATGGTTAAAAAATATAGGTCTTATGTAAATTATATGCTCTTACAAAAGGCAGTTACATATTTAACATTTATCATAAAGTAAGTATAGTCTTGTACTGTAAATTTTTAAAAATAGCTTTCATTGGCCTGTAGCTATTTTACAATTTCTATTGTACATTTGTTTCCCTCACATCAAGCTAGATGCTTTAGTATGTATTTCCCATTGGCCCTTTTCTACCCCCATACCACCATACCTGTATCTGTGAAATAGATCAGGTAGTAATAATCTGAAATCCTTATTACGATTGAATATTATACCTTAATCTTTTCTTAATTGACATTACAAACAATTTAATAGTGTTTTCCACTCCATAGACTCTGTACCTGGGGGAGAACCATCAATGTTAAAATGCGTATCTAAGTATCTAAGATACTCCAAACATAAAAGAAAACAGGAAGGTACAAACACAATGTGAATGAATTCATGACTTGGTTGGGAAAAAAGTTATGGGAGTCAGGAAGATGGCAATATAAGGATTTTAACTACCACTCATCCCTCCTAGAAACAAACCCAGTCATCCCTGCACAGAGTGAGGCATGTTTCATGCAATGACACCGCAAAACCCAGCCCCAGGCTTGCACCAGTGCCACCAGCTCCTGTGTTCACCAACTCCCTCTCCACCTCACCATCAGGAAGCCCCCCACCGCCACAGGTCCAGGTCGGTTTCCACAGTCTCAGGTTTCCAGTCTGCCTCAGTGCCAATCAGCAGCTGTGGACTCAGGCTTCCAGCCTTTCTCAATAGCCAGCCTGGCCCACCCTGTAGACCAAGATTCCACACCATCTCCCGAGGCTGCAGGCTCCAGGTCTGCCCCAGTAGCAGGCTATGGTCAATGGTCCCAAACTTCAGGCTGGCTTTAAACAACCCAGTCTCACAGTCTGCCCTTACACCGGCCCCACCTCATGGACCCAGATGCGAGGCCCACCCATGCAGTCCTAGAGTACTATAATCAAAACAGTATGGTACTGGCATAAAGAACAGATACATAGACCACTGGAACAGAAACTGAGGTCTCAGAAACAAACCAATGCACATACACAAGGTCTGTCCAGAAAGTACCCAGCCATGCACTATGAGAAATAGAGACATTTACTGAAGAAGCCACAGATACAAGAAATATTGTACATAGGGCAATGCCACCTCGGTCCCCTTCAAAGTAGGCACCTTGGGACTTCACGCAGTTCTCTTAGGAGTCATCAGCTACCCTGTTGTGTTTTTCTGAATCTTGTCAATGGTCTGAAATCTCCTCCCTTTCAAAGGTGATTTCAGTTGTGGGAAAAGCCAGAAGTTGAAGGACGCCAAATCTGGGCTGTGGCAGAGCTGGGTCGCCTGGGTGGTTTGATGTTTCACCACAAAACTTTACTAAAATGATGCATGAGTCAGCACTTTGTCACAATCACCAGTTGCTCATAGCTGTGGTCTTCTGAATCATCCTAATAGTTTCCACAGAGGAATGATCAAGCTTAATGCAAAGTTTCATAAAGATGTGTTGCTCTACTCACTCACTCATTTTGAATGTGAGGGCCACACAGAACACATGCTCGCTGATTGGTGTCTACTGCCCACACTGGTTAATATAGTGAAATCATCATTGTTCATGCGTGAACATTCCAGTCTGGTCTCCTTGGCCTCCAAGTTACAGTGATATTCTCCTTATATTAACAATGGCTGGAATTTTTCTGGACTATCTCTCTCTCTCTCTCTCTCTCTCTCTCTCTCTCTCTCTCTATATATATATATATATATATATATATATATATAATATATATAGTATATATATTCAATTAATTTTTAACAAAGGAGCTAGGAGTATACAATGGGGAAAGTCTAGTCACTTCAATAAAGGAAAAATATTGAGAAAATTAGATAAGTTCCAAAAAATGAAACTGGGCTCTTATCTTACATCACTTATAAAAATTAACTCAACTTGGATTAAAAACTTAAATGTAGCCTTGGCTGGTGTGGCTCACTGGACTGAGTCCCAGCCTGTGAACCAAACAGTCACTTGTTTGATTCTCAGTCAGGGCACATGACTGGGTTGTAGGCCAGGTCCCCTGTGGGCGTGTACAAGAAGCAACCACACATCAATGTTTCTCTCCCTTTCTTTCTTTCTTTCTCCCTTCTCCTCTCTCTAAATATAAGTAAATAAAAACTTTAACAAAACTTAAATATAAAACCTAGAAATGTAAAACTCCAAGAAGAAAAGTTCTTAATTAGTCTGAGCGACATTTTGGGGGGTGATGCATCACAAAAAAAAACAAGCAAGAAAAGCAAAAATGAACAAATGAGGCTATATCAGACTCAAAGTTTTCTGAACAGCAAAGGAAACAATCAACAGAATTAAGAGGCAATCTACCAAATGAGAGAAAATATTTGCAAACCATATATCTGATAAGAGGTTGATATCCAAAATATATAAGTAACTTACATAAGTCAGTATTAGAAAAAAATAAATTAATCCAATTAAAAATGGGTAGAGCACTTGAATAGACACTTTTTTTCAAAGAAAACATACATTGGACATATGAAAAAGTGCTCATCACTGGTAATTAGGGAAATGCAAATGAAAACCACAATGAAATATCACCTCACACATGTTAGAAAGTCATTATCAAAATAATACGAGATAGCAAATGTTGGAAAGGAAGTGGAGAAAAGAGAACCCTGTTGCACTGTTGTGGAAGTAAATTGTTACAGCCAGTCTAGAAAGAAATATGGGGGTTCCTCAAAAAACTAAATATAGAACTACTATATGATCCAGCAATCCTGCTTCTGGGTATAAATGCAAAAGAAATGAAATCAGAATCTCAGAAAGATGTCTGCACTTCCTTGTTCAATGCAGCACTGTTCACAATATGAAAGATACAGAATTGACCTGAGTGCCCAGGGATGAATGAATGAAAAAAATGTCACACACACACACACACACACACACACGCACAGAGGCACATTTCACATTATGCTGTCATAAAAACAAATAAATATTGCCTTTTTGTGACAATGTGGATGCACCTTGGGGTATTAAACTAAGCAAAATAAGTCAGACAGAGAAAAACAAATACTATTTGACTTTATACATAGAATCTAAAAAAGCTAAACACATAGAAATAGAAAGTGGACTGGTAGTTGTTATGGTCTTATGGGTGGGAAAAATGGGAAGATATTGATAAAAAGGACAAACTTCCAGTTATAAGAGAAATAAGTTCTGGGGATGTAAAGTACAGCATGGTGACTTATTTAATAATGGGGTATTATATACTTGAAGGTTGAAAGTGGCTAAAAGATTATATATTAAATGCTCTCACCCACCAGAAATAAATATTATAAGATTTTAACTAATCTTACTGTGGTGATTATTTCACTATACACACACACACGTATATATGTTATCAAATTATCATGTTGTACAACTTAAATGCATGGAATGTTATATATTAATTATCTTTGTGAAACTGGAAAAACAAAGTTTTGGTGTCCCTATAAGGCATAATCAACTAAAAACATCTGTCTATGGACTTTTTACTAACTCAAAAAATACTAGAAAACTGGACCCTAGATATTTATACCAGCCACTTCAATTTGACCCAAAGAAAATGATTTTCCAAAACAAACACCACTGCATTCTGTATGAAAGTCACAATGGCAAGTTAACTTCCATCTTTCCTAAATATGTGTCCAGTCTCTGAGGTCCTAGACTCTCCTGGTCTTGCCCCAGGGTCAAAAGTGTGAATTACTCACACACATATCAAGGCAAGGCTTGAAATGAAATTGTCATGAGAGAAAATGCTTCATTATTTTTTTCTTTTTTGAGTAATCCTTGTTCAGAATGTCCAATTTTGAGCTACAGAAAATTTTTCTTTCCTTTTCTGTGCTGTCCAGACATCTATTAAGATGGACAAAAGTGGTTTCTGATTAATATTTAAATAATAGACAGTCCTACCATAACATTCCTGGTTCCAACTCAGAGCTCTTAATCTTTCTAAGCATAACTTTCTGGGACTTCCTTCCTCCAAATATTCCTCTCCCATTATTATTTTCATAGCTGCAAAATGAGCCTCTAGCCAATAAATGTTTCCTTACTATGGAATGAATTTCCTGTTCCTGGTGTTTTCTATCAAAGTCTGTCTTTTTCCTTTCTTTTACTTTTTTTCATTTACCAATAGAGGTAGCAGAGAGCTTCCTGAAATTTGAAGAAAAAAACTTGGAGTGACTCTTACACGCTACGCATCCTAAGGAAAACACTTCATGTCTTCTATCTTTTAAGGAGGAGAATACCTGATCATTTTACCTTATAATTTGTTATATGAGTCCAAAGAATTAGCCAACACCATATTTTGCATTTTCTACAGTAACTATTTATTTGTTTGTTTGTTTGTTTGTTTATCCTGAGGATATGCATACATTGATTTTAGAGAGAAAGGGAGGCAGGAAGAGAGACAGAGAAAGACAGACATCAATGTGAGAGAGAAACACTGATTGGCTCCCTCCCATATGTGCCTCGACCAGTGATGGAACCCACCCCTACACATGTGCCCTGACAGGGAATCAAACTGGCAATCTTTAGGTGCCTGGAAGGACGCTGAGCCACGTGGCCAGGCTGCGGTAAGTATTTATTAACTGATGATGAGATAAAGTGTTTGTAAAAACTTGGAGACTAGCTCAAATGCAATCCCCGCTCAGGAGACATCTCTAAACTTTCCAACACATACTTAATCCCAGATATTTCCTCATTGAGATTTGGAGGTTGGATAATTACAAGCACTTAATTCTCTTCAACCCTACATTTTCCTCCTATTCCACAGGACCCACTCCTGGACCCGGGATAAAGAATCCAGTACAGTAAATGGGCATGCAGAACAAAAAGTACACTTGCCTAGTTTAAATGCACCCAAGATGCTTTTTCTGAGTTTTAAGCAGCACTTGTGACTTGGTCCATTCTAGTTTCAGGTTCAAAGGTATCAGGTCAGTCCTGTGTGTTAGCACCAAACATATCCTTAGAAGGTGCTCATTCTCCTCAGACATGTCAGTTACACATTTCTGGGCGACATTCAAGTCATCTGTGGGTTTTCTAGCTGTGTGTCACTATCAGGGGCACTCTCAGCCAGGTCCCCAGCAGTTTCTTCTTGGTCTCAGTCAATAAAAGAGATTCTTTCTATCATTGCCCTGACGAAAACGCCCAGGGAAAAAATGTTGGCTGTGCAGTGTCCCTCCCACATTTCAGGGGCAGTGTAGAAGTCTGAGCCATGAGCTGAGGGCAGCCTCTGTTTATTTACATTCACATTTTTGTTGTTTTGATAGGCCTCTCTGCCTGGCAGCTAAGAAGGAAAGGGGAGAGTGAATGAAGGGTGGCGACAGTGAAGCCCACACTATGGTCCTTGCTTAGTCCAAAGTCTACATCCTACCCCTTGCAACAGCATGGATGCAAGTGGAGAGCATTATGCTAAGTGAAATAAGCAGGTGGTGAACCACAAATACCATATGATCTCAGCTATAAACGGAACCTAATCAACAGAACAAACAAGCAAGCAAAATATAACCACAGACATTGAAATTAAGAATAGACAGTAACCAGAGTGGAGGTGGGAGAGGATAATAAGAGGAAAAGAGGAAAGGGTTTTCAGGAACGACCATAAAGGACACATGGACAAAACCAAGGTGGGGCAGGATCAGGGGTGGGAGGTGGGGATGGCTGGGGTTGGAGGAGATGGGGGGAGGAGAAATGGAGACAACTGTACTTGAACAACACCAAAAGTCTGCATCCTTAAGGATGGCTCTTCCTGAACATTCCTTGATGAGGATACTGTCTGGCTTTAGGTCTCTGTGCACGATGTGGTTTTGTGCAGGAAGGCAGTAGTGCTCCTGAGCTCTAGCATAATGATTTCCCTTGACAGCCAGCTCTGACCTCTGAAATAGGTTGCTCAGACTTCAATCAATCTGACTGAAGTCTCCACTTTAATTGAACTGCGACAAACCAGAGATAGCTGGACTGTTCCACATAACCCAGGATTCTTTTTCCTTTGAGCAAGGTCTCCACCAGGTAAAGCGAAGGAGCTCTTGTGGCTGAGCTTCATGTGCCAGGTTAGCTGGCCAGGCTGCCAGATGCTCTCCTCCAAGTGTGTGACTTTCTGGTGGTGCCACAGAAAGCTGGTCAGGGCCTGGAGTCCCACCAGTGCAGCCCCATGTTCTTTAGAGTCCCCAGATCCTTGACCACCACAGGGCCAGCAACATCCTGCCACTGCCACATTCCGTAGCTGTCGTGCTGGCTCTCTGCCCACAGACTGGGATGCTGCAGCGTAGTCCTGCCTGGCTGCTGCGTCAGGTAGGCCTCTCACTGTTGGCCTCAACTCCACTGGAAGTGAAGTTTCAAGAAAAATGATAAATATGTTAAATTTATGATAAAAGATTTTTGTTTTGAAATGCACCCTTTGTTATTTATAGCTTTCATGAGTGTGAATGCAATTTTAATATGAATTACAAAAATGAGCTGTAGCTCTGCAAAGATAATAAACATGTTTCCATTTGCTTCTATCTATGTCCTGCTGTAACAAGAAGAATCCCACCTGCCTCATTCTCTGTTACTTGAACAGATGGATCATAAACATATGGGCTCGCCCAGGAACATTTAGTCTCATCCCATTACACCTGCTGGCCAAGGAAAAGTCACACAACAGCCGCTCTCCCATCCATATACTTACAGCCATCCAAGAGAATGGTTGTGCAGGCCTTGCTGGCCAACTGGGTTTGTCCTGGCTTGTTACCAATAACAAAAAAAAAGTTAAATCAAAGTAATTGCTGACCATTAGATATCATATGTATGCAGACCTTAAGAACTATATGACTTTAAGAGTAGGTAAAGAAAATGTACCCTTATTACATGCAGAATGTGAGGAATTAATTTTTTTAATTCTTTGTTTGAAGAAATGGGCCTTTTTCAAAGGGCCACCAATAAATGATATCTTTGATGTTGGCACACTCATTTTCAGGAGTCTTCTGTAATGGACCCTGGGGAACATCATATGCATGTGAAAATATGTATTTTTAAGTATGAGAATGGGGGATTACCATTTATCATCAAAATTTGTAACCAAAATTAGTATTTATGATGGACTGCATGAAGAAACTATAAAATCTGCACGCAATGAAAACCTAGATATACATCAATTATAGAGTAAAAGTTATTGAGATGTATGTTTTGTCCATGAAAAGGCATATTATATATTGTATATTATAATACAATTAAGTTGGGATATTTCTACCTTTTCAACTGCAGCTATGTTTAGAATGATTGAATGAAACTTGTACATTGCCTAATTTATTCTTTATCTTTCCACTCATCCAACAGCCAGTTCACTTATTTTCCCTAAATTGTTCAAGCCCATGAGAAAAAAATCAGTCAAAATTATTAATAGTTATTCAAAATAGAAATAATAGAAAAATTTGTCAAACTAAAAATTGGTATAGACTTACATTTCTTTCTCTAGGGTTTCAATGATAGAAAGGGACATAGACATAACCTAACTGTTTTTCCCCCATCAACTGAGAGATTTATCATTCTGCTTTTTATCACTTACATTTTATTTTCCATTTCTATGTTAAAGTTCATATGCAAATGATCATATCTACATATATTTTTTAGCTATTGGATTGCTGGTCTGTAAATTGCCATTTCATTTTTTTTTGTATTTCTTAAAAAATTTTATTTAATTATTTTTCAAGCACAGTGTTCTGTTTGTTTTAATGTGGCCATGAAAATATGTGTTGACACTCACTTGTTTGGAAGCCCCTTTATTCGAGTCAGGTTGTATATGAGACTTCATCCTTGGAGAACCCTCCAAAAGAATATTCAAAGAATATATAGTTTAATCAACTAAAGAGAAGAGAGAGCCATCTGTCCCAGCTGATCTAGAATCTCACCAGTATGCAGCCAAAAAGAAGGACCAGGTAATGTCTTCAGACAACCATTAGCCCAGGTGTGCAGGAATCAAAACCATGTGTTCCATTTGGATTACAGTCATCACAGACCCCTGTTCTTTACCTGAAATATCCCTATTTCACCAGAGTGCACAGTGTAAATTCAAAAGTAAAGGTGAACTAATGAAAGACAATGGCACCTGAAAGTTTAAATGTGACAACAGATTATATGGAACTCATTAAGACCTTACTAAAAGAGTGCTTTTGTTTGCAGTCCTCCACTTAGCAAAATTCTGTCAGAAGTGTCTTTAATCTGTTTTGGCAGGTATGTGGATAACATTATCAGTTTTCTATTAGCATATGTTTTACTCCTTGGATGCCTGTTTATGGGGAAAATTAGTATAGAAAGCAATTTGCAATTAGTTTTTATACTGTTAATAACAGGTTTCCATAAAACACCTTTCACTGAAATATGGAGAGCAATGGCATTAATAAGGCATATAAATGTTTATACTCAGATCTGAAAAAGGAAGCCACTCAACTGAGTTTACTGAAAACAAATTTGAGTCATATGACAGATCTCCAGGAATTTTGTAATGGGTAACCTACTTAGTAATTTGAATATTAAGGAATTATTTATGGCCAAAGTCCTGATATAATTTGGTTTTGGTGGTTAAATAATGATCAAGATACTCATTTTTACTTGTCCATGTGTATATCAGATTATGATGAGTGCTTTAGGTCATATTCTGTTGAAAAACTTCTCTGGACATGGTTTGAAAGAGAAGCAAATGAGTAAAGTATGGTCCTTGCCCTCCAGAGACTGGTTATAGGAATGATTCCAATACATCTATCACTGTACTTTAAAGACACCGAAAAACATTTTCAGAAGTAGAGACTCCCAGGACCCTCCTATCAGGATTTCTTCCATAGGTTGTCACTCATCAACTGGAGTTAAATCTAAGCAGCTGTATATTTTTTAAACTTCCCATATCTGGGGTAACAATTCAGCTAACTAAAAACTGAGAGTGTGCCCTGGCTGGGGTAGCTCAGTGGATTGAGCTCGGGCCTGCAGATCACAGGATCACGGTTCAATTCCCAGTCAGGGCACGTGCCTGGGTTGCAGGCCAGTTCCCAGCAGGGGACTCACGAGAAGCAACCACACATTGATATTTCTCTCCTTCTCTCCTTCCTTTCCTCTCTAAAGATAAATAAATAAAATCTTTATAAAAAGGCAGGAAATACAACTAACTAAAGTAACTTCAAAAAAACTGAGAGTGTACTTTGAGTATATGTTATCTCCATCAGAAATGTTTCCCTCTATTAATTTTCCATAGCATACACAACTTAAAAAATTATGTAACATTTCTCCATGAGACTGTTTATTTCCAAATCTTTGACAATGACTATTATTGATCATTGTCTAATTCTCTGGTGATAAAAAGACAGTATACAAATAATTAGTCCTTTCCATACATTTCTCTATTCTGTGCACTTTATAAAACTGGAACTGCATACAACACATCCTGCTTTATCTGGCTTCTGTCACTGTGCATAAATTTTTAAAGGATCATCCATGTTATAGGATGAGTCAGTACTTTATTCTCCTTTGTAGCTGAATACTATTTTGTGTAGCTGAGTGATAACTCTGTCATATGGATATACCACATGCGTTTAGCCTTTCAGCAGTTGATGAATATTTGTATTGTTTCCTCCTTTTGATTAATAAGCCTAATGCTCCTATGAACATTCAGGTACAAGTTTTTTACGTGGGTGTATGTTCTCAAATCTCAGGTATGTACCTAAGAATAATATTTCTGCTTCATATAGTAACTCCATTTAATCTTTTCAGGAATTATCAGACTGTTTTCCAAAACAGATACATCATCTTACATTCCCACCAGCAGTGTATGGGGTTCTAATTTTTCTACCCCCAAGACCTGTAATGTTTTATCTTTTTGTAATAAACATCCTAATGTTTTTGAAGAAGTTTAACATTGTGGTTTTAATTTTTATTTTCTTAATGACTAATGGCATTGACCACCATTTCATGTGTTCATTTGTCATTTGTATATTTTCTATGAAGAAATTTCTATTCAAATTTAGTATAATTGATTACTTGTTCTTTTATTATTGAGTTGTGACCATTTTTTTACATATTATTGATGCCAGTTCCAAATCTGATATATGACTTCCAAATATCTCTTCAATTTTTAAAGTTGTCTTTTTACTTTCTGACAGTGTCTTTTGAAAAACAAAATGTTTTTATTTTGATTAAGTCCAATTCATAATTTTTTGGTTGGTTCTGTTTTTCATGTCATATTTAAGAAACAGTTGTATAATAGAAATTTATTAAATTATATATCTATGTATTCTAAGAGTTTACCTCTATATATAGCTTGTTGAGCCATTTTTATTTAAATTTAGTGTGTGTTGTATGGAAGGGGTCCAGCTTCATTCTTTTATACGTAGCTATCCAGTTGTCCCAGCACTATTGTTAAAAAAAAACAACTATTTTTCTACATTTAATTGTGTCTTAGTTTGTGCTGTTGTAACTGAGTACCATGGACTCAATGGTTTATAAACAACAGAGATTTATTACTCACAGTGCTGGAGGCTAGGCTAGTAAAAATTAAGGTGCCAGCAGATTCAGTGTCCGCTGATGGCCAGCTTCCTGTAAACTGATATGGTGGAAAAGGCAAAGGAATTCTCTAGAGACTCTTTTTAAGGGCATTAATTCCATTCATTGGGTCTTTGCCCTCAAGGTCTAATCACATCACAAAGGACACCACTTCTAAAGTGGTTCCCATTTTGGATTAGGTTGCAACAAATAAATTTAGGGGCAGGGGGACACAAACATTCAGTCAATAGTAAATTGTCTTGACCTGGTCAGAAACGGATTAAACAAAAACATATGGGTCCATTTCTGGACTTTCAATTCTATTTCATTGATCTATATATCTGTCCCCATTTCCAGTATCACACAGTTTTGATTACTGTAACTTTTTATTTAAGTGTTGGAATAGGGAAGTGTGAGTTCTCTAAATTTGTTCTTTTGAAGATTGTTTTTGTTCTTCTAGGTCTCTTACACATGCATATTAATTTTAAGATAAGTTTATAAATTTGTGCAGAAAGTAACTGGGATTTTAATAGAATTGCACTGAATATGTAAATCAATTCAGGAAATAGATCATCCTAAAAATTAAGGCCTTTGGTCTGTGATTACAGGATGTTTTTCCATTTATTTAGGTCTTCAAATTCTTTTAATAATGCTTGTATTTTTCAGTGTACGAGTTTTGTACTTTTATTGTTACAGATATACATAAATATTTTCTTTATTCATAAATCTTAAGGTGGTAGATTACTTGTTTAAAAGCTTTGTCTCCAAATATAATTGCAGTAAAAGGTGCTGAGGGTTTAGACTTGAGCATGTGAATTTCGAGGTCACATGACAGCCACGACACTACCGTTAGGTGCGCCCTCTTGCTGACTCACAACAGAAATGTATTGTGAACAAAACTTGAATATATTTTTGTGCATATTGAGTGACTAAAATTAAGTGTTTTACTTGTTACAGCATATTCTGGGGAATTCTGAATGCCATATTTCACTGAACAACAATATTCCATACATCGATCTACACAAAATAATAAAAACAGTGAGTTAAAAACCACAATGTCCCTAGCATTTAATGGATTAAATGCTAAACCAAAAATCACTCATACTATTGCATGATGGGTCACATGATTTTGTGTGCTAATCTGGGTTTATAAATTTTGGAAATTCACCCGATCCATGAAATTTAATAATGTATATAATTATAGTAAGACAATCCATATATAGGTCACTAAAAACTAACTGTAAACCACTTTAAAGATATATTTACATTGTTTCCTTTTGTTATACTAAAAATATATTATATATATTCAGAGTTTTATCCATGGTGAAGCTGAGAGGCAGACAGCTCAATTAAATTGTCTAAGGTCACAAAACTAAATAGGGGGGAAATTTAGGCCCCTACAAGGACTTTGTTCCAAAATATGCAAATTAAAAGAAACATTGGCCTTTTTCAGTTTTCATTTGGAATTGACTTTTTTCCATTGCTCCTAAGAAAAGATATAATTATGGGATTATTCTTATAATCCCATTAATCCTATAATTATGAGATTACTTATAACCCTATTAATGTATTTGGATATTCTTTAAGAGATTAGTAGGTTCAGTGTTCAGTTCTGTATTCAGTACTCTATTCAGTATTCAATTACTAGTTTTCCAAAGATTTTGTGCTTACCTGTAACATTTTATACATGATAAATACCAACTAATAAGAAAAGAGCTTGGTAGAATATTGATTCAAAGATCAGTACAGTACAAAGAGTAAATTGTCAATAATATTCTATGAAAGAGATAAAATAGTAAATGAAAAGGCAAATTTTCTGGATATTTGCCCATGCATTAGAAATTCTATGTAGGACATGATAATATTACTATAAAGTTCAGGAAAGAAAAATCATAGTAGATTAATACAGAAATTCCAAATTGCTAATCTTGAGATGGTTCCCCCTAACCCAAAGGAGAATAAACCCATTCTTATCACCAGAGACAGGGAATTTAGAACCAAGAAATCTGAACAAACCAACCTTGTTTCACCCTTATCTTTCAGTTTATGTTTACACCGTGTACTACCCCTAGCCTAAGGCCCCTTGTCCTGTCATTTCTCTTTTTTAGAACAGAAATATCAATCAGTTGCCTCCCAGGGACCAAAACCACAACCCAGGCAAGTGCCTTGACTGGGAATCAACCGGCAAACTTTCTCTTTGAGGAACAAATTTTCTCTTTACCCAGCCAATCTGGGCCACACCAGTCTGAGCTAAATTCTTTGCAAATTTGTTTTCTTTGAGTCTTCATTCTCTTGTGAAGGATACTATGTACATGTACAAATTCAACATAATTTGTATGCTTTTATCCTGTTAATTTATCTTATTTTTTAGTTTTTTTAAAATATATTTTATTGATTATACTGTTACAGTTATCTATTTACCCCCTTTACTCCCCTCCGCCTTACACCCCTCTTTCCACTGGCATTCCCCCCAGCCTTATTTCATGTCCATGGGTTGTACACATAAGATTTTTGGCTTCTATATTTCCTGTACTATTCTTAATCTCCCCCTGTCTATTTTGTACTTACTATTTATGCTTCTTATTCTCTGCACCTTTTCTCCTATTTTCCCACCACTCCCTCCCCACTGATAACCCTCCATATGATCTCCATTTCTGTGATTCTATTCTGTTCCAGTTGTTTGCTTAGTTAGTTTTTGTTTTTTGTGATTTTTTTTTTAGTTTTGATTGCTGGTAATTGTGAGTTTGTTGTCATTTTAGTGTTATGGTTTTTTATCTTCTTCTTTTTCTTAGATAAGTCCCTTTAACATTTCATATAATAAGGGCTTGGTGATAAAGAACTCCTTTAATTTGACCTTATCTGGGAAGCACTTTATCAACCCTTCCATTCTAAATGATAGTTTAGCTGGATAGAGAAATCTTGGATGTAGGTCCTTGCCTTTCATGACTTTGAATACTTCTTTCCAGCCCCTTTTTGCCCGCAAGGTTTCGTTTGAGAAATCAGCTAATGGTCTTATGAGAACTCCTTTGTAAATAACTGTCTCCTTTTCTCTTGCTGCTTTTAAGATTCTCTCCTTATATTTAATCTTGGGTAGTGTAATTATGATGTGCCTTGGTGTGTTATTCCTTGAGTGCAACTTCTTTGGGACTCTCTGAGATTCTTGGGCTTCCTGGAAGTCTGTTTCCTTTGCCAGATTGGGGAAGTTCTCCTTTCTCATTTTTTCAAATAAGTTTTCACTTTCTTGGTCTTCCTCTTCTCTTTCTGGCACCCCTATGATTCAGATGTTGGAACTTTTAAAGATGTCCTGGAGGTTCCTAAGCTTCTTCTCATATTTTTGAATTCTTGTTTCTTCAGTCTGTTCTGGTTGAATGTTTATATCTTTCTACTGGTCCAAACTGTTTATTTGAGTCTTGGTTTCCTTCCAGTCATTGTTGGTTCTCTGTGCATTTTACTTTGATTCAGTTTTCATAGCATTCACTGTTTTCTCTATTTTGTGACCATGCTCAACATTTCTGTGAGCATACTGCATCTCTGCATCTGATAAGTTGTTTTGAACTCTGCATCTGATAAGTTGGCTATCTCTTTATTGCTTAGTTCTATATTTTCTGGGGTTTTGATCTGTTCTTTCCTTTGGGCCATTTTTATTTTTTATTTTTTTGATCTCACACAACCATGATGTAGTAATTGGTGGAATCTTAGGTATTCGCCAGGGTGGGGCAACCGACATCACTGCTGCATTGTGGCTCTGTATAGGGGAGGCGGGCCCAAAAGAGAACAATGCAGCTTGCTGAGCTCTGGGCCAGCTTGCAGTCACTTCCTCTGCTACCCACAATCAAAGTGGGTTCTTCTGCTGCTGATTCCCAGGTGGGTAGTTTTGTGTACATTCTAGGACCCTGTGGTCTCTCTAAGGAACTCTCCTCTGAGGCTGAGAGTTTTTCCCACTGCGGCAAACCACACAGGCTTTTTTAGACAGAGGTTTTGAGGCTCTATTTCCTGGAACCCTGTGTTGAGCAGTCTGTTTTGCTCCCCAGTTGTTTCTCCCAGTTTATCTGCCCATGAATGTGGTACTGCCCACTCCACAGCTGCCACCTGGTCCTACCCAGTCCTCTAGCTGCTGCCTTGCTGCCAGTCCTCTCCGAGCAGCAGCCTGTCTCCACCCCTCTTACCAGTCTGGATGAAAGTTTCTGCTTTTAACTCCTTGGTTGTCAGGCTTCCATACAGTTTGATTTTCTGGCAGTTCTGGGTTTTTTTTTGTTTTTAAATTTGTTGTTCTACTTTTGGTTGTGCAAAGAGGTATAGTGTATCTATCTACTTCTCAATCTTGGACAGAAGTTTATATACTATTCAGATTTATTTATTTATCTTTAGAGGAAGAGGGGAAGGAGAGGGAGAGAAGCATCAATTTCTTTTCCACACCCCAGCCATCTAATTTCTATTATATATGTTTAATTCTTAGGAGTATCCAAAGACCCAAAATTGAGGAGAATTTTTGCTCCTCTACACCACAGACATCCTGGCTTCTGGGACCAGGAGCTGAGCTTCACGTAGGGAAGTAACCAACGCACGCAGGACACCAGGGGCCCAGCACCCCACAGGCAGGTGAGGAAGAGCTAGAAACAAGGTGTCAGACTCTTTTGTTCAGACACATCACATCTAGGGCATTGTGCCATTGCCCCTTATCTCCTTAAAAGTGATCACTTTCAGGACTTTGCTTATTACTCTAGTGCTTTGGTCTGCAATGGTCTCAGACTTCCTGCAGCCATCTGAATCCTTGTTTCCCCTTTTCTGCCTTGGCAGGGGAAAGGGGGAACATGCCTATTGATTTGTGCTAGCCTCTCTCATTCTTCTTTCCTCAAATCTCTGACCTACAAAGGGTATACTCTCCATATACTACAAGTCCTCTCCTGGGTTTTGTTTTTTTCTTTTTTCATATGGCTGAGTTTCTGTGGTGTTAAGTAGACTTCAAATTCAGTATTCTTTCTTTTATTGTGATATGCTGGCATTAAACAAAGAAAGAAACTGTCATCTCCCTAAAAGCAGTCAACTAAGTCAAATAAATAGTAGCATCTTTCTGAGGAACTTCTCTTCTCCTTCCTGGGGAGCTGTCTCAACCTTGGAGTATTAAGGCTCTGGGAGAACTTGATTCAACTGTTAAATGAAAAAAAAAAGAGCAGCATTTAGAGTCATACACAGTGTTATTTTTAAGATGCTAAACAACTTTGGACATATGAAATGATTTTGAACAATTTGTTTATTTAGATTTTGTGCATATAATTCAACAAAGAAGAAATAATGTTTGAAATCATTCCTATAAATATATACATGTATTATATGAGTATGATCTACATGATAGCAGAGTTTAATGGAAAACATACACAACAGAAGGTACGTGACCTGCTTTCTGGGTTTGTTTCTGCTTTGCAATTATTTTAGAGCCTAATCTCTGCTAACTCTAATAGTCGATGAGTCCATAAAACACTTCTTTAAAAAGTCTTAATGTGAACTTAAGTGAATAAAGTTGCTTTTCTTTCATTTACCAAAATGTGTTTCCTCCCCAGTTGCAGTTTTGCATCAGGTATGTTGCATGCAGCATATCGACCACGTGTGGCAGCGAATCAGCAGCTTCATCTGATTATGTGCACTTCGTGTTTTACGATAAGGTGATGAATCTGCTGAAACATGTCACTCTGTTTCCAAAAATCAAGCTTAAATGGGTGTCTGTCAGCAGAAGTCTTGGAAAATCATGTTGGAAAGGAACTAAATAGTGAATTCTGAATAACTATGATGCAGAGAGCAGAATAATGCACACAATCTGTATGCTGCATGGTCAGCATTTGTCTGTCTCCACTCATGTTCCATTAACTTTTTCATAAAATGATTAAAACAAAGGAATATATCCCTAACCAGGGTGAAGGCAGATGGTAACCAAAGCAAGACAGTATGCTGCCTGACACCGAGCATTAGCTAGAAAGGCAGCACAATATCCTAGCACGTCGTCTTCAGTGATTAAGTCATATCTTCATCGATCAGCACGCCATATTTCTGGAATAGATACACTTCTATTGGTATATAGGAAGTAAGCAGGGCAAACATTTCTTTGACCCTCTAAAACTTCAGGGCTCAGTTGCCTAATATTAGCAGCACCATTTCATTATGGAAAGGCATTATGATGGTTGTGTGTAACATAATATATCTCTCTGCAACTTTCATCTTGAGCAAAGTCAGGACTTGAGCAAATCACTTGATCTTGAGCTTCAGTTTCTTTTCCAAAACTCCTTCCCCTGAGTTTACTCTGTTCTAGTTATTGTCATGTTTCACATGGATTATTTGCATTAGAACCTTAAAATATAGGTATATGGTATTTCCTCATTTTGTGGGCAGGTAATCAGGGTAGAGAAAATGTAACTATTGGCTAAAGATGTATAGTAAATAGAAAATCTGGGCATGAAGGCAGGCAGTCTGGATTTCAACTTCATGTATTCAACTTCATAATCAATATACTAGCTTCAAAGATTTTTGCTTGTTTCAATATTCAATTGGACCATGGGTATCAATATTCAGATAACATATTCTATATCTTACTGTAATATAAGAACTGATCAGGTAAATAATCAAGACAGACTTTGTCAATGCCAGGAGACATGCAAAGTATAGTTCTGGGGCCAAATGTGCCCCAACATCTCTCATTGTAAATGAAATTCTATTGGGACACAGCCATGCTTATTTGTTTATGTTTTATCTATGGCTGTCCTTGTGCTATAATTTAGAATGAAGTGGTTGCAACAGAAGTGTGTGAGCTGAAAATATTTACTCTATGGCCCTTTGAGAAACATCATGACCCTTGGTATCAATACACTTTACTGCTCTCTTTTGAATCACTTGAAGATAACTAAACAGATAGCTAAACACCTATACATTAGACTGAACAACATATCTCATTCCAGCTTTCAAATATAGTGAAAAAAATTCCAGCTCCAAGTGCGGTAGTGCATCCCCCAGCAGTTGATACACGCATTGCATCAATATGTATATTTGATAGAATATCCAGGCTAAAGGGAAATGGAAGTGGGAATCTGTAAAGGTGGATTGATTCATACATTTCAACAAACCATTAAGGAATGCCTAATTTGCGAAAAGGTTCACTGTGGGCATTTAGGGTGGAGTGGTTAAGGAGTTTAAAAAAAAATGTCTCTTGCCTTCTTGGCTTAAGAGAGATTCCTGAAAACAAGAAACTGCTGTTTCAGTATCATGTCTAGTGCTGACCATATAAAAATACTTCCACCTTTGATATTGACCTGGTGGAAGCAGTACTGAGTCTTTTCCTTCCTTCTCTACTCCACGTACTGCTTCATTAGGATTATTTCTCTTTACAGGTCCTCTGGGTTCCCCTGTGTCCCCTAGTTTCTCACTGTAATCACTGCCCCCACTCCTCCTGCCTGTTCCCCAAACTACTGCTCCCCGATGTCTGAGCCCAAGATTTCACAAGGAATTTAAGGGGAGTTGGAGGAGGGAACACATCATGCCAGTCAAACTCAGCGAGGTGAAATTATAAGGGTGGTGGCTGAGAGCATTCAGTGGATCCAATATATTGGAGCTAAAGTAAAAAAATAAAATTGACGAAGTGTCTCATAAAGTTTTACATATGATATTTCCCATATGTAAAACTTTGGGCAATTGCTAAAAAAAAGCCCATAGCTGGGCTTGTGTAAATTGGTGGGAGATGGAATACAGATTTTTTTTAGCAGCGTTGTGGGGAAGAGCATGGAAACATGTTTATTGCATACCAAGATTTCAAGGACTATAATATATCTTCACAACTTTCAAGCTCTAGCCCTCCCCTACATAAAAACATCTCATTATTTCTTTGCAGATGCATACAAAAGCTACTGAAGCTCATGAGGACTGCAGGTGGAATTAGACCAGACCCAGTACAAATAAAGCTATTTTTCTCTTTTCTTTCCACACTGTCATGTTAGATACTTCCTCTGCCAGATGTTCAAGGTCATGATATTTTACTACTGGAGATCTCTAAAGTGTCTCTCCCACTCCACATCACCCCACAGCGTGACTCTGTGTTCCCTATCTCCTTTTATTCACTCTATGGACTTGATTGCCCCGCCAAATGTATTCTCAGAATCTCCACCTAACCAGCTGCCCACACCCAATCACTCAATTATGGCCTACGTTAATCTCAGGTTTATTTCCCAAACTTTTTCACTGTCTTTGCTTGTAGGAAAGAGCACATACTTTACCTGGACAAAGGCAACAAATTTGTCTAGATCCCTCATTCTCAAAATCTAGTGAATGTCTGGATTATCTGCAAAGCTTGTTCAAACACTTTGGATCCACCCCAGAGTTTCTGACTCAGGATTTCTGGGGGGGAGACTAAAAATCTGCATTTCTACCAGGACTTCTGGTATGGAAACACATTTGGAGATAGGCTGCTCTAGAACTTTGGGCTCTGTTTCCTTCCTTCCACTTTGCTATCAGAATCTGGTTATTGATTATCCAAAGAAATTCAAAACACCAATTCAAAAAGATACTCACATATGCATCTCTGTGTTTGTTGCAGCATTATTTACAATAGCCAAGATATGGAAGCAACTTAAGTGCTCATCATTAGAAAATTGGATAAAGAATACATGGTACATATACACAATGGAATATTACTTGGCCATAAAATAAAATTGTATCATTTGTGATGACACGGATGGACCTAGAGGATATTATATAAGTGAAATAAGTAAGACTTAGAAAGATAATCCCATATGATTTCACTTATATGTGGAATCTAAAAAACAAAATAAATAAAACAGAAACAAACTCATTAGATACAGAGAACAAAGTGATGGTTGTCAGATGGGAAGGGATGAGGGATGAGTGAAAAAGGTGAAGGAATTAAGAAGTACATATTGGCAGTTACAAGACAGTCATGGGGCTATAAACTACAAAGTAGGAGTTGGGGTCAGTAATTTCATAATATCTGTTTATGGTGTCGGGTGGGTATATATTTATTGGGGGATCACTTCATAAGTTATATAAATGTCTAATCACTATGCTGTATTCCTAAAACTAATATAAAATTGAATATCAACTTTAATTGAATTTCTTAATATGTAAAACAAATAAGTTCTGAATTTTAAGAATGGTAACTCTTGCTTGCAATTCTCAGACAGAATTACAAACAAACTGCTTCCCATGAAGGATCTCTAGTTACCAATCTCAGGTTTTCGTTCCAGCCTTTTGTGCTGTGAAAGCCCTTGGACTCTGCCCACCGTCTACTGTTCACTAGGTACACCCAACAACTTATAAATCTCCAGCGATCCCTTGCCTTCTCTTCCTATTATTGTCTCTGCACATGCTGTTTCCCTTTGTCTTCCTGAAAACTGGCTTGCTGAAAAATTATATAGACAAGGTCACCTCTCCTATAAAGCAGTCTCACTTTCTCTGCAAGTGTTAGACACTTCATTTTCTTTAGATCTTGCATTTACATATGTTAGGGCCCTTGTCCCATTGTGTTGCCATTGCTTTTTGTCTTTCTCTTGGAAGGGATAATATGTTTCTTAGTTGTCAATGTACGACCCCACAGCATCGTGCATGGAACATTGGCACACTTGAGGTGCTCAATATTTTTTTAATAAATGATTCCTCTGTATGACATTCACCCAGGCCTGTGCTGTGAGCTAGATCTTTTCTAAAAAATGTTTTCACCTAATGCTTCCTCTATAAAACTTAAACTAAATAGTACATTGCACTAACACTAGTTCTAAGAGGCAGCATTATTTTCTTCATATCCTTCAAAATCCTATTAGAAGCAGTATATTAGCCTCATTCTGTGCACAGTGAAGCTTAGAATATCAACATGTATGCTTTTGTAATAAGGAGAAAAACAAAATTAACACCCAACATATATTCTATTACCCATAGTTAATTTCTCACTAATCTTCAAAACAATTTGTCAAATGAGTGCTATTATTAGTTTCATATTACAGATGGAGAAAAAAGAAACAAAGTATGTTTTAAATTTCATCGAGAGTGTAAATAGTAGTTGTTGATTTAAGGACTCTAGAAATAAAATATGTTAAAAAACTCCCCTTTGCAGATCAATGATATTTCAATATTCACAAAATTTCTAGAACAACTCTTGAATTTAAAGAACATTCATCTTAAGAAAAATGTGTTCTATGCTTTGTTTGAGGGAGATGAGTTAACCAGATTGTACCTTGGGGTATTTTTTCAGTCCATCTCAAGAGATTTGAGTGTTTGCCCAGGATGACACACCTGTGTGGCAGGACTAGATCCGCAGTTCTGGTTCCTGAGTAGAATTTCTGGTTTTGTTTGAGTGACAGGAGAAGACAACTCCTCCTTTTCTACCAGAACCCCAAAATAGATAAAGGAGCTAAAGCAGGTTTTATGATTTAGAAGTTTCTACAAAGATAAACTAGGCTGAATGTACAAAATAAGATACAGTGGGGGGCACGTGTTCAGAAAAATAGGACAGTGAAATGTAAAATATCCTGCCAGAATGATCTTGATTTAGACACTGGGGCTCACTGGCTTATCCAACAAACTCTGTTTCTTCACAACAAAACTAGAAATGGATCTTATTTTATGTCCTTGTCATCGTTATACTGCATTATCGAATTTTCATTATTTGTATTCTCTTACACAAATTAACAAAGGGCTTGATGATTTTGGCTTATAATGCTATCAGTATTTTTAAAATACTGGCAACATTAGCTTCTTTAATGTAATCAAATTATCCTTAAAAAACTCTTACTTCTATTCATTTAAGCTGATTCCTATAAATATTTGTAGAGTGGGTACTATGTGTGAGACTGTGAACCAAGTACTTACCACAGATACGTGGACTGATAAGACTCTGTCTTATTCTTAAGGACCCTAGAACCTAACAAGGAAGACGGGATTTGATGAACAAAGTTTCTAACCCAGACAGTCAGCTGCCAGAGCCCACCACCTGCATCATTATGCTACTCCCTTCAGTAAGTGGGAAATAGTCCATGAGAAGGACACTGATGTGATTAGAGATGCACATTAGGGAGATTAAACCAGGTGGCAGTGTTTAGGAAAATTTACAGTAGAAGTGTCTGCAGAACGTATGACTTAGAGGAAGTATGGAGCATGTTTAAAAGCTTAGGCTTTTCTTGGTTCAAATCTTAACCTACTTTCTTGCCATGTGAGTTTTGAATAAGTTGTTTAACTATCTGGAGCCTCATTTTTCTCACTGGTAAAATGTGGAAGATACCAATGTTACTGGGACAATTCACAGGCCTAAGAAAAACAAAAGATGTTGCCTATGTTCTAATGATTTTACTGCTAAAGAAAAATCTAACAAATCTTAGCCATTTAGGAGTTTGAACTTCCTTGGGCCAAAGGAAGGAAAGCAGTTTTGGCCAACAGAAATTTTTTTCTTTTCCATTCGTAGAGCTGGTGAACACATTGAAAGGGCTACTGACAAAGCTTAAGATATCTTGCATATAATATCTTGCATTTTCATCGTGCATATGAAATTATATGAAACTGATAAAAGCTACAAATGAACAGATGAGGTAAACTACAGATACTTTCAGTACAAAGAGCAAAAATACGCTTTGACAGAACAAGCAAAATAGACACAGAGAGCAGACTGACAGCTTGGTCGGGGGAGGCTTATAAGGAGGTGGAGAGAAAGAGCAAAAATCTTTAAAAAACAAAGAATAAACAATTAGACACAGACACAGCATGGTGGGGAGGGAGTTTGGGGGACATAGAGGTACAGGGGGGATAAACGATGATGGACCATGACTTGACTTGGAGTGGTGAACACACAATACAGTGTATAGATGATGTGCTGTAGAATTGTGCACCTGAAACCTATATGATTTTGTTAACCAGTGTCAGACAAAAAAATGCAATAAAAAATAATAGAAATGTAAAGAAAATTGGACTCTTCCCTGGCTGGTGTGGCTCAGTGGATTGAGCACTGGCCTTCAAACAAAAGGGTGGCCAGTTCAATTTCCAGTCAATACATATGCCTGGGTTGCGGGCCAGGTCCCCAGTTGGGGACACACAAGAGGTAATCACACACAGATGTTTCTCTCCCTTTATCCCTCCCATTCTCTAAATATAAACAAATAAAATCTTTTAAAAAAGAAAATTGCATTCTGTAAAAATGTCTGTGTAAAGTAGCACAAAGAGAACATTAATTCTTTCCTTGTCTTACATCTATCTTGCTGCTGTCTGATAAATGCACAGGCACCCGCAGACCAATCCTGCAGTCCAGGAAACAGAGGTTATAATTAGCCCACACTGCGATAGTATTTCATTAGAAAATCCTACTTGCCAATTACATTGAGCACTTTAAAAAATGCCTCTGGAGGTCCCTCCTGCATGTCCCATGATAAGGCTACATCTTACCACCCGATCTTTCATGTCATTTTTGTCTCTTTCTTTCATAACCCAGTACTGTGGAGAACCTGTTCTCTGTACCCAGCCAAATGTCTATGTGCCATATTCTCATCCCTTCAAGTTCTTTTCTGTTTGGGGTTCTATATTTAACAAAAATATGCTTTGTTTTCTAAGGATTTTCCTAAGTTGGACCTTGATTCTTTCATCAACTTTTATATTCTAAAAGATGTATTTTATATTTTAAGTATTTAAGAGCTATTTCCCTCACCTTTATTCCCCAAGTTCACCTTAGTTTCTCATTCTGCTCAATTTGGTCTTTTATCACTTTCAAAATGGTCTTCTGAGGCCCATTAAGCAAAAGTGTAATGTCAATATTTAACACTAGAAAGTAGGATTAGATAAAGAAGACTCAAAAACACTTCATATAAATGAAAAGTTTTCCACACCACTGCCCTGATACTAGATTTCCTGGAAACAAAAATCATATTAAGTGGCAAGTCACCACAAAGCCAAAGAAAACAAATTATTAGATATAAAATTTTCCAGGGGCAATAATACTTGAAAATGAATAACAGATCTTCAATTTGGCTGTAGAGAGGGATTGACAAGATTCAAGCCTTTGTACACAAGAGATCTGGATGAATGGTCTACACTGACTGCTAAAGAATTCCTAACATTTAGGGGTTAAGGAGACAGCTCTGACCCAGATATTATTTTGGGGTCCTTGGTAACTACATGTTAGACATGCAGAACAGATTTTTTATTTGGAAATAGGGTGTGAGGGTGTATGTGCATGAGTGTGTGTTCTTGAAGGAGTGTGTAAGCATACCCTTGCAAAGATGGATACAATTTCACTATTACTTTGGCATCATACAAATATGACTCTATTGGTTCTTAAGATGGATATGTTTTTTTCTTCAGAACTCCTACCTTGAAGAAAATATCACAGGCTCAAAATGCTTTTATAATGATAGTACAGCCTTATATGCCATAGTATCATCAAAGGAAATCATTGTTTCAATTTTCCAAAGATTTTAAAGATTGTTGAATTGGAAAAACAACGCATGATCAGAAATTCCAAAGGGATAAATTTGGTATTGGCAACTGGAAAAAAATTAAGGATAAAACTTAAAACCTTTTTAACTCCCTTTCTGCCTTCAAAATAATTGAATAAGCTATAGTTTATGAGAGAATAAGAACACTTTTTAGAAATAGATGACTTTGTTTTGTCATATATTATTGTTTCATATACATCTTCATGATTTTAATATGTTTTTATATCACAGAACTAGTTTTAGCTCTTTATTTTGTGTGGTTTTATAAATTTTATTTTGTAGATATTCATAGCATAGAATTAGAAAAACAATACAATAGATTGTACAATGAATGGGCAAATAACAAATCAAGCAATCACTCATCAAAACAAACAATCTACTCTGTTCACCTCTTTAAAGTAGTGTCTTAATTTTATGGTCTCTGTATTAAAAGTATTACATTGCACCCAAACCCAGAATATGGAGCACGTTTTCAATTTATTTTTGCCAAACTAGCTTTGAAAATATCATTTAACATTTTGTTTAAAATTTCTACATAAAGACTCATGAAAAAGTAATATTTCTTTTCAATAAATGACAAACAAAAGTACAGACTACTGATATAATAGGACAGATTTTCAATGTCTAAAACAAACAAGATATTAATACCTAAAATTTACAGTAAACTCTTAAAATCAACAACAAAGAAAATCAAAACATCACCACAAAATAGGTAAAGAGTATGAATAAAAATACGCAGAGAAAAAAAGAGTCATCATATTTATCATTCACCTTTATTAAAAAGTAATCCCAGAATAAAATTTTATATTTGCATTCTGGAAATGCAAACATAAAGCTGTCTTTTTTTCACAGATGATATGATCATCTATAGAAAAATTTCAAATGAATTGACACAAAACCTCCTGGGATTAATTAGCAATCATAGCAAGTTTGCAAGATACAAAATTAACATACAAGTTAATTGCTTTCCTACATACCAACAATGAACCAGTGGTATTTGAGATTAAAAATACAATACCATTTACATTAGAATTCCCTCCAAAAATAAAATATTTAGTTATAAATATAATGAAATATACGTAAGATCTCTATGAGGAAAGCTAAAAGAACTGATGAATGACATCAAAAAAGAAATAAGTAAATAGATGTTTTATTTTCATGAATAAGAGGACTCAATGTTGTCAAAAAGTCAGTTTGTTCCAACTTGATCCATCGATTCAGTGAAATTACAATCAAAATGCCAGCAAGTCTTTTTGTGGATATTGGCCATTATTTCTTAATTTTATAGGGACAGGCAAAGACCCAGAGCAGCGGCCACAATATTGGAGGACAAGAACAAAATTGGAACACTGATGCCACCCAGCTTTAAGAATTTCTATAAACCTAGAGTAATCAAGACAGTGTGGTACTGGCAAATAGACAAATAGAGTAATAATAGAGCAGAAGAGAAATCCTGGAAATAGACCCCATGAATATAGTTAACTGATTTGTAACAAAGGAGTGAAGGTACTAACAGAGAGCAAAGATAGTTTTTTGAAGAAAGGGTGCTCAAACAACTAGATACCCAAATGCAAAATATAAATATAAATATAAATATATATATATATACATATACATAAACATATATATATACAGATACTGATCTTACACCTTTCCCCAAAATTAACTCAAACTGAATTATTCATCAAAATGTAAAACTTATCTTTATTGATAATTGTCAAAAGTTATAAATAAGTAAACTGTGCTACACTCAGGCAATGGAACATTATTCAACACTAAGAGGAATTAAGATATCAAGCCATAGGAAGACATGGATAAATCTTGAATGTGTATTGCCAGATGAAAGAAGCCAATTTGAAAAGGTTGCTTACTGTGCGATTTTAATATGGCATTCATAAAAAGGCAAAATTATGGAGACAGTGGAAAGATCAGGGGTTTCCAGGGGTGGGGATCAGAAGGGAGAGATGAACTGGCAGAAGATAGAGGATTTAGGGCAATAAAAATACTCTACATGATATTATAATTATGGATATATGTGACTAATATTTTTCCAATCCATACATTGTACAAAACAAAAATAATCCATAGGGTAAACAATGAACTTTGGCTGATATACCATTTTTCATAGTTTCAGCAATGGTAAAAAAATGTACCACTCTGTTGATGCTATGTTGTTAATGGGGGAACCTATGCATGTGTGAGGACAGGGGTTACTTAAGAGATCTCTATACATTCACCTCAGGTGAGTTGCTCTAAAAATAGTCTTAAAATAGTCCTGGGCATGAGGAATATAAAATGTTCAACCTCATTTATTATCAAATAAATGTGAGTTAAAAGGATTATGCAATACCACTGTATACCCACAAGAGACAATATGAGAGCATTTAATAAAGCCAATCATTGGCAAGAACTTGGGGCAAGAGGAATGCTTGCACACAGCTTATTGTAGTAATGTAGTGACCCTTTGTGATGTGACAATGGTGTATCCCCCATGACACAGCAGTCCTACACTTGGATGCATTTCCAGGAGAAACTTTTATAAAATGCAAAAAGGGAAAGATATTGGACTTAATAATGGAAGGCTTCGGAGGCAATCTAAATGTCAGTCACCTGTGGAATAGAACCTAGGATTCAGAAATACAAGGAATGAAATTTTCTAGATCATTCAAAAGAAATGAGGTGGATACACCAAGCAATATACAAGTGATGTGGCATAGACTTGTACATTTGAAACCTGTAGAATTTATCAAGCAATGTCACCCCAATAAATTTAATTTAAAAGTGGTAAAATTTAAAAGAAGAATTGAGGTTGACTGACACAGGACAGCATGGGTACATATTTTAAAAAGGTACTAAAGAATTAAAATGATAAGATAAAAATTTAAAGCGTGTTGTTCTTCCTAGAAAACTAAGCAAACAGGAAAAATAACAACAAAATATGAACACTGAGATAACACTAGTTTCTCCATCCAAAAGCCCTCATGCCCAGGGTAGCACATTGAGTGTATCTGACCTTATTCAGATCTGGGTTTCTTCTCAATGGAGGAAGGGAGAAAGTTATCTCTGGCTATACAGCAAAACCTGACAGAAAAAAAGTTAACTACAAAAAAGACAATGAATTTATACATAAAAATGTGATAGATATTATCTGAAAGACTAGAGCTGATTGATTGCTTGTTTGTGTTTAACAATAAACACCAAGCCCTCTGGAAGCCCCCCCACTTGCCTGCGAGTGGAGAGAACAGAGCAGAGGGTGAGTTTCAAGAAAGGAGATGATTGCAAAGGTTGAGTTGAAGAGATCCCATTCCACCACCTGAAGTCAAATAGACATTGACTGAAAAGAAATTCGGGAAAATAAGATGTATTTTTTACCTTTCATGGTTGGTTAATCACTTGTTTTCTTTTTTTTATAATAGTCTATCCCAGCATTCCCTTGTAGAAACTCTAAAAAGTTATAAAAGAACCAAAAGTTAACATTTTTTGTCTAAGCTGGAGATGCCTGTCTGCAGAATCCTTTTGGGGAAATGAGTCAGGAAGGAGTTACAGGAATAGGAGAAATAGTTGTAAGCGGTGGTGCACAGGATTGAATGCAAATCGTCTAACTTCAAGCTCAGAGCTCTTTCTAATACATTTCAGCTGTGTTTCTAACAGTGCTAACATATTCTGAAGCACTTTGTAAACTGTAAAATACTAAACGAATGGACAGAATTAGTCTGTTGATAAACTAGCTATCAAAAAAATTATTCAGTTCTAAATACTGCATTATGCATTCAGTTTGGTCACTTGGGGGATGTATCAAATTGAAATTCATGGTAGAAAGTATTACAAGAAAACACAGAAACAATGTCGAACTGGAGAAATGTTTTACAAAACACAGAGCCTGACTTAGTTACGTTTAATGAAATGTTATCATCCTTATCTGACAGACATCCCTGAACAGAAAACACTTAGAGACATGGGTCATAGATCAACTACCTCTGATCCCACCTGCTGAAGGTAAGTTTTAGCCTTCATGACCAGTAGTCATGTTGACCTAATCTTTGAAAATAGCTATCAGACACATAACCTACCACCAATCCCATTATGCCCAGGCTGCCAAGACTGCGCAATCGACTTCATGTTCAATAACAATAATTGTATTACTCAAAGTATTCAGCATATTTATATCTCATTTCTATAATCAGATATTAGAACCTAACATTGAAATGTAAGTGGTCTTAGTTTCAATGTCCATATTGTAAGCAAACTCAAAAGCTGTTAAAGGAGGTATTAATTAAAGCTTCAATAAACAACAATTAAATGAATACATATCATTTCAGTCAGAAAGATTTAGGGTGAAAGCAGAGCACTGTCCTGTCTATACTGCAAACGCAGTATTTATAAAAGCACCTGACCTAAGAAGATGTCCAAAGAATAGTTGCAAAAGGAAGATGAAGGATGGGAGGGAAGGAGATAAATATAAACTCAGTTCTAAAATACAGTGTAGCCTTCATACCACTTTACTTTTATCAAGTTTAAGTAGATATCTGTGTCTCGCATATTTTATTTCATTTAATTCTTACTCTAACATACAGGTAGTGATTATGTTTATGTTCTTTATACTAAAGATGAGAAAATTAAGAAGTATCTCCTCCATAGTCGTACATCCAGCAAGGCGCAGAGTCAGGAGTTATCATAGTACCATTTGACCACAAAGCCCTTTAAAAACATTGTTCTGCATCTCCATGACTGTTATTATAACTGGCAGCTTATACTTATTAATTCCTTCTACTTTTTCACCCTCCCCTCACCCTTTCCCTTCTGGTGACCATCAGTTTGTTCTCTGTATCTATGAGTTTGTATCTGTTTTGTTTGTTTATTTATTTTGTTTTTTAGATTCCACATGTAAGTGAAATCATATGGTATGTTTTTCTCTGTCTTATTTCACTTAACATAATGGCCTCTAGGTCCCATTCAGGTTGTTACAAATGGCAAGATTTCATTCTTTTTTATAGCATAGGGAATATAATCAATAATTTGATAATGGCTACATATGATATCCTAGGAGTAATAACTTATTGGAGTGGTCATTTTGTAAGGCATATAAACATCTGATCACTATACTGTACACCTAAAACTAGTGGAATATTATGTGTCAATTGATTGAAAAAATTTAAAAAGAAAAAAATTAATGGAGGTAATTACAAGTCAGAGTAATTAGGGATGCGCTACTGGAGAAAATTACCCCATCTGTGAGGGAGACAGTGAAAGTGTTTTGGCAGGACAACAGTAGTATTTTTTTAAATTTCATTAATTCAGTTTTAGAGAAGGGGAAAGAGAAGGAGAAAGAGAGGGAGAAAAATATCAGTGTGTGGTTGCCTCTCGCGTGCCTCCTACTGGGGACCTGGCCTGCAACCCAGGCATATGCCCTGACTGGGGATTGAACTGGCGACCCTTTAGTTCACAGACTGTGCTCAATCCACTGAGCTACACCACCCAGAGCACAGCAGTAGTATTGATAGAAGCAAACAGGTGTTACTGGGTAGGGGGAGAGGGATGTGACAATAACAACATAAGAGATAACATGCACACCATTTATTACATTGTCCCAAATGTAAGTCATTCAGTTGAGAGATTTTATAATATTGGTGAATAAACTGAGATGTGATTCACTTAATATTTTCTTTACATTTACTCACTTTTTTCCTTGAATAAACTCATTCACAAAGAAAGCATGAGTTCAAGATAGCTGCAGAGTAGCTGGAAGCTCCATCCACTTCCTCCCAGTCACAGACCCGTCTTGCAGCTAAACCGCAGAACAATCAACTAGAAAATTGAGGTGAGTGTGAGTAAGAACAGGCATGAGTGAACACGTCTGTGGATAAATGTGTGGGCATATGTGAGTGTGCAGGAGCTTGCCTGCCTGTAAGGTACTTGGGAGTGGGCAGCCAAGGCTCTCCTGGCAGAACAACTGCTACCACTGATGCCCAGCCTGGCACTTCTGGCCCTGAAGATTTGGGGTGGAAGCCATGTTGAAGAATTTAAAATATCCTCCACAGGAAGAGGCCTCCAGAATGCCCCAAACTCAATGCCCAGCCATGTGTCCGTGCCCTCCACCTTGGGTATGGCCCCACAACTCATTACCACCAAAAGCCAGGGTTCAAGGAGTGAGGTACTTACTGGGAAGATGGCCATCACCTCCCAGGCTCTGGGCATCATGGGAACTGCAAATGGGATACAGTCTGATTGAGGAGGCTATGAATGGGCCCAGGAGGCATGAGCATTGGGGGTGAAGTGGAGCAGCCAGGGCAATGCTGGCTGCAGAGACCACATGAGGAATGCAGCCAGGGTGCAGCCCCAACAGGGGAAGCCCAAGGCTGAGACTCATGGGAGGGAGCGCTGCAAGCACCCCACCACCACCCCATATTATAGTATTGCTGCAGGACTCTTCCCAGCACCATCTGGGAGAGACCCAAGAATAAATCATCTAAAACAGTCACAGGCACCGGCAGGATGTGGTCAACCTTGACTGAGAGAGACTTTGTGCTTTTTGGGGAGGTGGATCATGCAGAGAACAGGTCCCCAAGGGCTTGGTGCTGCAGTGTGGGGGATACATAGAAACTCTTTTAAAAGAGGAGTTGAGGCAGTACTTGAGATTCGGGAGGAACCCTGAGATTGTGTTCATGTGCACATATATGCATCAATTCTGCCAACAAAGAAACCAGAGTGATAGTATCACACTGAAGGGACTGTGTGACCTGAACTATCATGGCTGTTGAACAGGAGGCTGTGCAGAGTTAGGACCAGAGTCTCCTGTAAGAGCAGCAGGCCAGAGACTGGGCAGCCAGGAGCTTACCACCTGAGTTTCCTTGCAGCCAGGCAGGTCCCCTTACAGGCAGGCATGTGCAGCCCCCACCTGTGGGATTACAGACTCTGCAGATCATTGAGGCCAGGCTCAGGAGCCCCTGCTTGCTGCACAGGGGAAAGAAGGAATCTCTGAAAGGGCTTTTTCTGAACTTCTACCAGACACTACAAACTACACTGTTCTTCAGGCTGTAATCCCCTGAAACCAGCAGAGAGACAGATTAGAGACAGGCACAACAAGGGGTGCTGAGGGCCCTACCCAGCCTCAGCTATTAGACAGAGCTGCTATCTGTACCAAGCTGGAAAGAACTGATCGTTTTACACAGATTGGCCCCAACACAGGAAACAGATAACTAATTCACCAGAAACCATACATTATTGGAAAAATCAGGGACAGACCAAGACGTGTGGCAAGGGGGCAGAGATACACTCCTACCATCTTCCCTGAAGACTGAATAACACCTCCCAGGGATGACCTAGGGATTGCACCAGAGACCCCCTATGGAGGCAGGTGGAGGTAGTACTGGCAGTGATCTTGGACCATTAAAGGAACCACTCTTGGGCCCTGGGCTGATGGAAAGCTGGAAGAGCAGAAGAGTGGGGACCAGCCAAGCCTGAAGGAGACACTCATAGACTGTGAATCATATGTAGACTCAAACACATTGCCTAGTGCCAGGGTAGGACACCAACCGACATTACTAGGAGCTGATCCAGAAAGAGAAGACAGTGGCAAACATTAGACTCAGCTGAGATGAATTCCACTGTGGTTTTCTTTGTTATTTGCATTGTTTTTTTCTCCTGCATGGCTTTTTAACATTCATTTCTTTTTCTTCAAATCTATTCCTATTATTTCACTAGTTACTTTTTATTTTAGTTATCTCACAGCTCATATTTTACTCCTCCCATCTCTTATTGCATTTTGCCTTCTTTCTTTCTCTTCTTGTTTTTGTTTTAACTTTTATCTTTTTCTCTTTTAACAGCTTGTTTCTATGGGTACTATTGCTATTTTTCCTCCCTCTAGCCTCTCAAAACCATTTTTCTTGTCATCGGTCATCTCACATTCTCTTTCTCATTCTTAAAATATCTTTATTTCCCCTCCATTTTTATTAATCTTTGCTCATTGGTTGTTGATATGGTAGCTGTTGTTGCATTTCCAAAATTTGATTCTTAGATCTACACTATTTTTGTATTATAAATCTCAGATTTTACTGTTTCCCTCTCCTACTCCATTTTTACCTTCCTCTTGCCCTTTTTCTCTATTATTTTTTGTTTTAAATTTTACTTTTTCCTTCTCTTAGCCTGGTTTCATGCCTCACTGTTATTATTTATTCTCCTTCTATCTTCTCAAAATCACTTTTCTTTCCTCTAGACATCCCATGAGCTTTTCTTTTCATTCGTATTCCTTTTCCACTTATATTAATCTTTGTTCATTTGTCAATGATATTGCTTTGGTGGATGTTTTTCTTCAATTCGGTTACTATTTCTCACTAGTTTTTAATTTTTTAAACCTCATACTATTCCCTTTGTTTACTTTATTTTGCTTACTTGTATGTATGTATATAAGGAAAATCTTGGAAGACTTCAAAAAAGTATTGACAGCAACACATTCCTCATAACAGGTGACAACACCCCACTGTCAGTAATGGATAGATCTTTCAAACAAATAATCAACAAGAAAATTGAGCCATTGAATGACCCTCTAGGTCAAATGGACTTACTTGATATATACAGAACCTTTCACCCCAAAGAAGCAAAAAACACATTCTTCTGAAATAGCATAGAACATTTTCAAATATAGACCACATGTTAGAGCCCAAAACAAGCCTCAATAAATTCAAGAAAATTTATATCAAGCATCTTCTCAGATCACAATGGCTTGAATCTAGAAACTAACCTCAAGAAAAAAACCTGAAACACATTCAAATACATGGAGACTGAATTATGTGTTATTAAATAATGAATGGCTTAACAATGTACAAAGGAAGAAATCAAAAAGTATCTGGAAACAAATGAAAACAAACACACAAAAAACCTATGGGACACTGTAAAGGCAGTCCTGAGAGGGAAGTTTATAGCAATGCAGGCCTACCTACAGAAGATAGAAATATCTCAAATAAGCAACCTCGCCCTACCTCTACAAGAACTGGAGGAACAACAACAAACAAAGCCCAGAGTGAGGAGAAGGAGGAAAAACAATCAAGAGCAGAATTAAATTACTTAGAGAACAAAGGAAAAATTCAAAGCATCAGTGAATCTTGGAGCTGGCTGAAAATATAAACAAAACTGACAAACCTTTACTAAGACTCATAAAAAAACAAGAGGACCCATAAAAATAAAATAAAAAATGAAAGAGGACAAGTTACAACCAATAACACAGAAATACACAGAATTGTAAGAAATTACTATGAACAACTATATGCCAAGGAATTGGACAACCTAGGTAAAATTGACAAATTTCCACAAACATACAATCCTCCAAAACTGAATTTAGAAGAAGCAGAAAGCCTGAATAGGTCAATAACAACTACTGAAATTGAAGCAGTAATCAAAAATCTACCAGCAGAAAAAAGCCCCGTAACAGATGGCTTCACAAATTTTAGTAAACATTAAAGTAGAATTAACTCTTACTTTCTTAAACTATTCCAAAAAAGGCAAGAAGAGGAAAAACTCCCAAAATCTTTTTATGAGGCCAGTATTACCCTAATTCCAAAATGAGGTAAAGACACAGCAAAGAAAGAAACCTACAGACCAATATCTCTAATGATCCTAGATGCTGAAATCCTCCACAAAATATTGTCAATCTAGATCTAGCAATACATTGAAAGATCGTGCACTACGATCAAGTGGAATTCATCACAGGGATGCAAGGATGGTACAATATTTGCAAATAAGTAAATGTAATACATCACATAAACAAAAGCAATGACAAAAATTACATGATCATATCAATAGATGCAGAAAAAGCTTTTGATAAGGTACAACACCCATTTATGATAAAAAAAACACTCAGCAAAGTGGGAATAGAGGGAGCATTCCTCAACATAATAAAGGTCATATATGGAAATACAGCCAACATCATACTCAATCGGCAAAAACTTAAAGTTTTCCCCTTAAGATCAGGAACAAGCTAAGAGTGTCTGCTTTCATAACTCTTATTCAACATAGTACTGGATGGTCTAGCCACAGTGATAAGACAAGAAAAAGAAATAAAGGACATTCAAATGGAAAGGAGGGAGTAAAACTGTCATTATTTGAAGATGACATGATAATGTGCATAGAAAACCCTACAGATTTCACAAAAAAAAACTACCAGTACTAGACCTAATAACTGAATTTGGCAAAAAAAGTGGCATACAATGGTGATATTCAGAAATTGAGGGCATTTTTGCACACAATAATGAAATATAATGAACAGAAACTAGGGGGGAAATCTATTTACTATAGTAACAAAAAATAAAGTACTTAGTAATAAACTTAACTAAGGAGGTAAAACTTCTATTCAGAAAATTATAGAACACTGAAGAAAGAGATTAAAGAAAATATAAAATTGAAGCATGTACTGTGTTCATGGATTGGAAGAATTAAGATCATTAAAATGTCTATACTACTCAAAGCAGTCCATTGATTCAACACAATCCCTTTTAAAGTACTAATGGCAAGTTTCATAGATCTAGAAAAATATTTCAAAAATTTATATGGAACGAAAAACTACCTGGAATAGCCTCAGTAATCTTGAGAAAGACCTAAGTAGGTGGACTCGTAACACCTGATATCAAACTCCACTACACATTCACTGTAACCAGAACAGCCTGGTACTCACATAAAAACAGACACATAGACCAGTGGAACAGGATAGAGAGCCAGGAAATGAGCCCATGTCTCTCTGATCAATTAATATTTGAGAAAGAGGGCAGGAGTAAAAATGGCCTCTTCAGTAATTACTGTTGGGAGAACTGGGCTGGTATATGCAAAAAAATTAAACTAGACCATCAACTTACACCATACACCAAAATAAACTCAAAATGGACCCAACACATCAATATATGTTGTGACACCATAAAAGTACTAGAGGAAAACATAGGTAGTAAAATTTCACATATCCCATGTAGCAATATTTTTGCTGATATATCTCATAGGACAAGGGAAATAAAGCAAAAAAATAAATGGGACTACATCAAATTACAAAGCTTCTGTGTGGCTAAATAAAACAATAGCGAAATTAAAAGGAAACTGACCATATGGGAGAATATATTTGCCAAGGATACCTCAGACAAGGGTTTGATCTCCAAATATATGTAAAGAACTCATACTACCCCATGCCAGAAAGAAAAAAATCCAATTAAAAATGGGCAAAGGATCTGAATAGATACTTCCAATTAGGACATACAGATGGCCCATAGACATATGAAATGAGGCTCAAAGTCACTGGCAACCATTAAGATGCAAATTAAAATCACAATGACATACCAACTACATACCAGTCAGAATGCCCATGATTAATAAATCAACAAGCAACAAGTGCTGGTGAGGATGTGGAGAACACTGGTGCTCTGTTGGTGGGAATGCAGACTGGTGCAGCCACTGTGGAAAACAGTATGGAATTTCCTCAAAGTATTAAAAATAGAACTGCCTTTTGACCCAGTGATTCCACTGCTGGGAACATATCCCAGGAATCCCAAAATACCAATTCAAAAGAATTTATGCACCCCAGTGTTCATAGCAGCACTAAATAGCCAAGTGCTGGAAACAGCCTAAGTGCCCATTAATGAATGAGTGGATCAAAAAACTGTGGTACATCTACAAAAGGGAATACTATGCAACAGAAAGAAAGAAGGAACTCCTACTTTTTGCAACAGCTTGGATGGAACTGAAGAATTTTATGCTAAGTGAAATAAGCCAGGCAATGAAAGACAAATACCATAAGATCTCTCCTATAAATGGAACCTAATGAACAAAATTAACTAATGAGCAAAATAGACCCAGAGGCAAGGAAACAATTAACAGAGCGACAGTGACCAGAGGGGAAGGGGAAAAGGGCACAAGGCTGGAAAGAAATGGAGAGGACTAGTCAAATAACATGTATGAATGAATGATCTATGAACACGGACCACGGGCTGTGGATTGACTGGGGAGCAGGGTGTGCCCTGGGTAGAGGAGGGCAGAGGGGAAAATTTGGGACAACTATAATAGAGTAACAATAAAATAAAAAGAAACAATGTAAGAGATCCACAAACACAAAACGTGCTTCAAGAGTAGGCAACCATAAAATAAACTGAAAGCAAAGCAAGTTCTTGAATTCTAGCAAGATATTGATGCCTGACTGATTGTCTGAGTCTAGAGTCTGCTTTTCTGGTTATTTTAATGGAAAGTAATAAGTATATTAGTACTAGCAAATTGAATTTGAGAATTACTTATGTATGAGTCACTGTTTTCTAAAAATATTCAGTAATTTATGTTGGTTTTTGATACAATGGCCCCGTTTCATCCTGGAAGCCTCTCCTTGAGCCTATTCATTTATTAAAGATAAGCAGCCATAACTTAGAGATTTATTTAGCAAGTGGTCGAGAGATATTGGAGATATCTATAAACTCTTTTTTTGCTCCATCAACAAAAAGAGTTCAAAGAGAATGAGAAAGGAGCTGATACTCTGCCAATGAGATTCAGTATTTTGTCCACATATTTCCTAATATCAGGTGTTACAAGACTATACCTAACCTCTGACTATCTATCTGCTCTATGCCTGGGGGCATTAAGGGAGGGATAGAGGGATTTGTAACACTAAACTTATAACGTCATTGCATTTCTGTGAGTGAGACAATGGCATCTTGTTTGCTGTACAAACTCACTCCTCTGAGTAGGTGGAAAGAAAAGATGAAGGATGACTAGCTTGGGTTGAGTAACTTTACATTTCCATTGATCTCAGATTCACATTTTGCAGGAAGCACCAGGAAATAAAACATAAGGGCACCTGTGAAGTAGAAGGAAACCTCATAGAAGAGAACCTAAAAAGAACTGTGTAAAAATTTTTACAGCAAAAAAATGAGTGTTGGAGAGACAGTTTGACAAGTGAAACGGGAGTTAAATATCAGACAGTCAGATGGGATTTCATCAGTAATTAAGTAGCATGACCCCACCTCCCACTTTTTTAAACTGAAAAACTAGTACCTAGTAAATTTTCTGTTTTAAATGCGGATGTATGCAAAGTATTTGTGTTTCTCTAGGGGTATCACTTGAAAAGATTTATGGAATATTTATAAATCACACATGTCATGAATTGCAAAGATACGAAGTCCAGGTGGCTATGAGCATGTCTGCGTGACACCATACAGTTAGGTTTACTAGTGAGGAAAAGGAATGCATTTAAAAGACTTCACTGCTTCCCTTTCTGCTAATAAAGTAAATTTGCAGTACATTCCAACTCATAATGCCCTGAGTGGTGTTACAGTTTCCATGGAAGAGAAACATATCACAAGATCCATATGAGAGAAGCCATCCTTTCTAGGGAGAAAAAGACAGAAATGAGAATTTCCATTTTCTTAAGAATGGAAATTACTTTCTCTTAAGAATGGAAATTACTTTGGTCTAAGTAATTGGTATTTCTTCACCTGTAATACCAGGTTAATTGTAAAGAAAAGCTTGGTGCCCCCAAAGCCGTTTAGTCTATATGACTTGGTGTACACCAAAATACCCTTTGTCTATAAACCCTCCACAACACTTACACAGTTGGCCCTTTAGGAATTCATTGAGTTTAAAAGTGCCAAAAAAAGCATCATACCACCATGGTGAAGATATACTCTCTAGGTATGAACAGTCAAAGGACAGGGAGGGAAAAATATGGGTGACACAAGGTACTGCTAGTGGGAAAATGTGCGAGCAATTACGATATTTGAAATCCCCAAAAGTACTACTGCAGCAGCTTTGTGGGGAAGACGTGATCACAAAAAGCGACATAGAGCTGTACTAAAAACATTACCCATCCACCTTACGTTAAGTGTAAGTTCTGTATAATGTGTATACAGGCAATTAATTAGTCAGTGAATTCGGCCTACACTTGTAGCAGTCATAGGTAAAATCCAGGCCCTATCGTCCTTTTCTAGCAATAACCTCTGATGAAATTATTTAAACATATGTGTCAGCTAGCAAGGAAAATTATAGAAATGATCATCTTTTATTTATGTAAATGAGCAATGCTCACTTACAGTAATGGCGTATTTCCTCCTAGGATAACTGTTTTTTTTTACTCACCAAGACAAGGCAGCCAAAAGAATAGGCCATATATACATTATTACAAAACATAGGGGGCGCTAGAGATTTGAGTAAATATGGTGCCAGGGAAAATTCACAGTTGAGCCAGTTACACTAAACACAGGAGTCCCTGCTTTTTGAAAGTCTGTATTGTGCCAGTGCACTTTTACAACAGAACTACATTAACACCTATTTTGGCTAACTGAAAGAAAGTTTTGATATTACAAATAAAAGGCAAATAGCAAGCCCTGGCTGGTGTAGCTCAGTGGATTGAGCGCGGGCCTGGGAACCACAAGATCAAGGTTTGATTCCCAGTCAGGGCACATGCCTGGGTTGCAGGCGGGTTCCCTGCAGGCCAGTTCCTAGCAGGGGACGCACAAATGGCAACCATACATTGAAAAAAGAAAAGGCAAATAGCAAAAACAGCACTCAGCGCTTGTTTTACAGTGAGCCATCATAGAGGCAGCATCCACTGGCACAGTGAGAGTGTCACCACCAAGCGCCCTTCCAAGGAACTAGCATCTAGCGTCTGTGCTTTATCTCCATTTACTTTGTGCATCTGTTAGCAAGATGTGTCCTAATGTACCAGAAAACCACTACACTTAGCATAAAACTAGACATAATTAAGTGTATTTGGTATGATTTTATAGGTTACTGTTCAGGTCTGGAAATGATCAATTTTTTTCTTATAAATTAATGATACTAGCTTCTTCACTTTACATGAGTTTGGCTTGTAAAGTTTCACAGGGCCACTCTACTTTTATATAGTGGTGAACACCTGTGTGAAGAATGTGTAGGGAATGGAGCAAGACACACACAGCACACTCTATGGCAACATTATTAAGTAGACATTGGTTGGGGGAAAAAAACAAACGTCAAAAACTTTCCTTTCCTTGCTAGACTGTTTTCTTGATGCATATTCCCACAGCACTTTTTAAAGTCTCTCTTTCTCTCTTCTTAAGCTTCACCTATTAGAGAGCAGACTAAAGCAGAGGAAAAGACAAAACAATATACACGATGAGTCATCTGGGTACCTGTGTTGCTAAGCAACTGCCTCTGACACAGAAAGAGAGGGAATGTTACTTACCAGCAAATGATTGAATCATATCTACCTCTCATAAAAAATGTGTTAGCTTGAGCTGTTCTAGGCAATAAGTGCTGAAAGTCCTGTGAATGTCTTCACAATTGTTCTGCTGATTTAACTTTCTCTAAGAAAGCACAATTGATTTTATGCTAGGAACCAACTATTTGGTTTTCTTAATATACTCATATCTGTAATGAATTCTTACAGAAACACCTTTCATTTTCTTTGCTAGGAAGATATATATTTGTACAAGGGCATGAATATTCCATACAAATTCATTTTTTTCTAACACCTGTTGAAATTCAAAGAAGGAGCGTGCTTTTGAAAACAGTTTTATAAGCCTGGACATTCACATCTAACCATAGTGATTAAACTCACATTTAGGACTTTCCCTAAAGGTCTGTAAATGCTGGTATAAGTTTCATAAGCTGAAATACATTACTGTAAGGTTAAGAGAATATCATTGTTAACGATACTCCTTAGTGCACTTAAAATTTTCTTCTAACAGTTATTGGCTGAGAAGCATTCCCAAGCCATCTGGATATATATTATCTGGTAATAATGGAAACTCCATTGTGAGCTCTGCTATTCTCATATTTTACTGTGGGCTGTTTGGGGGGCACAGAATGTCCTCAGTTTACCTATCTTGAAAAATATCTTCAGAGAGGACCAATGTGGCATGCAAAATCAACTTCCTTCAATGGCATCTTTTCTTGGGAATGATTCTACACTCTGCTTAGATTTAGCTTCCATTTATCCTGGATCATTAGGTCTTTTAAGTGCTATCCTTCAAGACATTTTTACAACTTGGTGCCGGGTGGCTGCCCCTGGAAAATTTTTGGTCCCACTTTACACCTTAATACATAAGTCTCCATCATCAGGTCTCCAAGCAGTAAAAAGAATTTGTGAATCTGGAAAAGGACAAGACTACAATTCCAGGGGCTTTTATCACAGACAAACTCACTTGTACTCTAATGGGACAGTTTGGGGTATTGCAGAAACTGTCCTAATTACTGTTCAAAAATCCCATCAGGTAAATCCTACTATGAACTGGTACTCAAACCCTGCATCCCCCATGGTTCTGCCATGGAACACCCATTCTACAGTACCAGTTATTCTTGACTGACCTAGACTTTGATTCAGTAACATCCAATCAGGCAGTACATAACAACCTTATCACTTATTTTTGTTGGGTATAATTGATGGTTTGTTTAGAAAATTATTTTTTGTTGTTTCTTTTGGGGGGCATGCTCAAACTAAAATATAGTTCTTAACAAAAGTTTACAAATATAAGCATTTTTCAATCTATCAACTGGTAAATAAAAATATATTCAAATATGTGCTTGTGTACCACATTTAATATTCAGGAAGATTAGGTGAATCTTCAAGTCTATAAGGCTAGAATGTGGCAGACAGCATATGAAGACAGGTAAATTATTTATAACTGCAGGAGACCCTCAAGAGCTGTATTATGCACTTTTAGGGAATGTCATATAAAATACAAAATATCACATAAAGTACAATTTTGAAGATAGCTTTGGTATTTGTGTACTATTTCCATCTGCAATCGGTTGCCAACTTCTGTTAACTTACAGCATTTTAGACAGCATTCACTGAAGTAACAAGCATTATAATATGAACTTTGCATTTGTTCTCATGTTTGATCATTTACAAGAGACCTCTCAGATGGGTGGTATTATCCTTGTTATATAGATGAGATCTGAAGATTGAAAAGGCTGAGATTTCTTCTCAAGTCCAGACTATCTGTAAGCTGAGGATCATAGAAATCGGTCATGGTCTGTTTGTCTCTGGAGCCTGAGCTCATCCTATTTTGCCATACCGCCTTGAATTCTAATCTTTTCACTACTTCACATTTTCCATCCTCTTCTCATTCTTTCAAGTTTTTGTTTCTCCTCATTTCTGTGTTATGATCATTGTCCTTTGCAAGAACTCTCTGTATGCAGTGATGCCTTATTGTGAAGCTGCCTGTTCACAATTGTCTGTGCAAACCCTCTGAAACATAAACTTGCTCATGTCTCATTTCCCTGAGCAACATCTTTTCAATGGTTAGTTCATTGATTTTTGATGAATAAAATCTGAAATGTTTATTTTGACATCAAAAGATAATCCCAAAATTAATTTCAAATACTTCTGCTACAATTCTATTTCAACTTGAATTTCCTTCCACTCAAAAGAATGGGCAGATGAGTATCTAATCTGTGCACTCCCTGTGTATTTTATTGACGTCACATGTTCTTGTTCTGACTTTCTTCCAAATCTGATTAATGACAAACCATTCGTGATTAAAATATCAGTGTTAATGCTTTCCCATTTGTGTTACTGAAACTGGCAACTCTCTGCCCTCTCTTAATTCCCTTAACACTTGTTCAGTTTCTCAGTTATGGAATGGATTATTGTTTACTATGCAAAGCTCTGTACGTGTATTATCTACTTAATTAGCTTAATGGATTCTCAATGACTAAGACCTTTTACTCTCTTGTCTTCACTTCCATCTGTGAATCTGGCCCATCCCAAGACCTGGTTCTCCTTTTTTCTATCTCCAAGTCTTGCACACTTGACTCTTTTTGTCTCATTCAGTTCTGCCAATTCTGGGTACTGATTGCTAAGACTTTAGTCCTCTGAACTATGCTAGAGTGACATATCATCTTGTCTTGTCTGGAACTGTCTGAATTTTCCTGCAATCATCCCACTTTCAGAACTCCATTACCTATATCTGGGGAAATTTTCTCAGTAACAGGGAAACCAGATGGTTTCTCATTAATGTACCCTCTGATAATGATGCTCCTTCTCCCTTTTGACTATTAATCAGGAGAGAGCATACCAAGTTCTGTCTGATTATGGCAATATACCTATTTTCTAGACTAATCATAGCATTCTGTACTCTACCCTCTGCAGATATAAACTGTTGAGACTTCCTTAGAGCCTTGTCATTTTTTCTCTTCCACAAGAATATCCTTGCTTCCTATCTTATTCTTTATTCCCAAGGCTTACACATACTTTTTGTGTTATGTTGACTTGTTTACTTTTTTCAGTGTTTTAGTATTTTAATAAGATTGTTATTTCTGGTATTATGGAGATAATTTAACTATGTGCAGAGTAGTCAGTCTATAATCTTATTTCTAGGGTTTAGAGTTACAACTCTAGTTTGTTTAATCCCATCAATTTTATTTTCCTCTTAAGAAAGGCTGCCATGTCAGAGACTTTTTTTCAAAAATCAGGCTTCTGATGGGTTGGTAAATGTTTGTGAATTTTAAATTCTTCATCTGTAAAATGTAAAGATAATTTTTTATTGGCTTCTTTGAGAGAATTAACAAGGTGGAAAAACATAACAGCAACATCTCAATATCTCGTGTGTTATAAATGTTCAACAAATCATAATTTATCATTAGGAACTACAAAGGGGTAAGGGTGTCATTAACAAAAAGAGGAAATGCCTAGCATCTCAGTGACACTAACTTCATGCCACCTTACAGGGCCTTAAAGCACTAGCTATAGGCTACAAAGGAGTCACACCTAAGATAACGAAAGTAAAGCTCTCATTTAGAAGAGTTTATCGTTTTGGTTAGGGTAAACTAATTCCACTCCTATTCTGTTATAGATTCTTGTCATCTCAATTCTTGTTACTAATTTGACAGAATATACTGAGGTGAAGTTCATGTATTATAAGGTAACACTAAAATAAAATCTCTGAATCTGACTCCAAAAATATCTCCCACAGGGCCAGGGCTATCCTGATATTGAGGACTAGGGTAAGGCAAGGGAGCCATTTGTCCAACCCCCCCCGCCCCCCACCCTTTCTCCTTCATCCCCCTTTTTTTTTTCTTTTTTTTTTTTTTTTTTTTCCCCTACTGGGAGTCAGGAGCATATTTTAAAGAGATTTTTATAAAATCAGTAGTTGAAATAATAATGCTTAACATATTTTTAAAAATTTATTGATTTTAGAGAAGGAGATGAACAAAGAGACAGAAGGAAACATGGGTTTGTTTTTTCACTTATTCATGGATTCATTGGTTGTTTCTTTTTTTCTTTTAAATATATTTTATTGACTGGCCCTAGCTGGTGTGGCTCAGGGGATTGAGCACTGGCCTGTGAATCAAAGGGTTGTGGGTTCGATTCCCAGTCGGGGCACATGCTTGGGTTGCAAGCCAGGTCCTTAGTAGGGGGCACACAAGAGGCGACCACACACTGATGTTTCTCTTTCTCTCTCCCTCCCTTCCCATCTGTCTAAAAAAAATAAAATAATATCTTAAATATATTTTATTGATTGTGCTATTACAATTTTTCCATTTTTCCCCCATTAATTCCCCTCTGCCCTGCATCCCCCTCCCACCTGTGTTCTCCCCACTTTGTTCATGTCCATGGTTCATACATATAAGTTCTTTGGCTTCTACGGATCCCATACTATTCTTTTTTTTTTAATATTTATTTTTTTATTTATCTATAGAGGGGAAGGAGAGGGGGGAGAAACATCAATGTACGGTTGCCTCTAGTGCATCCCCTGCTGGGAACTGGCCTGCAGGGAACTGGCTTGCAACCCAGGCATGTGCCCTGACTGGGAATGAACCGCAATCCTCTAGTTCGCAGACCTGGGCTCAATCCACTGAGCTACACCAGCCAGGGCTTGATCCCGTACTATTCTTAACCTCCCTCTGTCCATTTTGTACCTACTATGTATGCTTCTTATTCTGTATACCTTCTTCCCCATTTTCCCCACTCCGTCTCCCCACTGATAACTCTCCATGTGATCTCCATTTCTCTGATTTTGTTCCAGTTCTAGTTGTTTGCTTAGTTCATTTTCATTATTGTTTTTTAGGCTTGATTGTTGATAATTGTGAGTTTGTCATTATTTTACTGTTTGTATTTTTTATCTTCTTCTTAGATAAATTCCTTTAACATTTCATATAATAAGGGCTTGATAATGATGAACTCTTTTAACTTGACCTTATCTGGAAAGCCCTAAATGATACCTTTGCTAGATAGAGTAATCTTGGATGCAGGTTCTTGTCTTTCATGACTTTGAATACTTCTTTGCAGCACCTTCTTGCCTGCAAGGTTTCTTTTGAGAAATCAGCTGATACTCTTATGGGAACTCCTTTGTACTATCTCCTTTTCTCTTGCTGCTTTTAAGATTTTCTCCTTATCTTTAATCTTGGATAATGTAATTATGATGTGCCTTGGTGTGTGCTTCCTTGGGTCCAACTTTTCAGGGACTCTGAGCTTCTTGGACTTCCTAAAAGTCTATTTCCTTTGCCAGATTGGGCAAGTTCTCCTTCCTTATTCTTTCAAATAAGTTTTCACTTTCTTGCTCTTCCTGTTCTCTTTCTGGCACCCATATAATTTGGATGTTAGAACATTTAAAGTTGTCTTGGTGGTTCCTAAGCCTCTCCTCATATTTTGAATTCTTGTTTCTTCATTTTGTTCTGGTTGAAAGTTTATATCTTCCTTCTGGTCCAAATTGTTTATTTGAGTCCCAGTTTCCTTTCCATCACGGTTGGTTCCCTGTGCATTTTTCTTTGATTAACTTTTCATAGTCTTCACTTTTTCCTCTATTTTGCCATCATACATAAACAAATTACCTGAGCATCCTTATTATCGGTGTTTTGAACTGTGTATCTGCTAAGTTAGCTATCTCTTCATCACTTAGTTGTTTTTTCTGGAGCTTTGATCTGTTCTTTCATTGGGGCCATTTTTTTTTTTGTCTCATTGCATCTGTTGCATATTAATGGGCAGAACCTTAGGTGTTCACCAGGGTGGGGAAATCCACATCATTGCATGGTGGCACTGTATTTGGGGGAGTGGTCATAGAGGGAACTGTACCACTTGTTCAGCTCTTGACCAGCTTTCAGTCACTTCCTCCACTGCCCACAAGCAAATTGGCCCTTCTGGTGATGATTCCCGGGTGGATGGGTTTGTGTATGTTCTAGGACCCTGTGGGTCTCACCAGTAAACTCTGCTATGAGTCTGGGAGTTTCTCCTGCAGACTCAACCTCCACAAGTTTTTTTTTTTCAGTCACAGGTTTTGAGTCTTTATATCCTCTCACTGGAAGCCTGGGTTGCTTGGTCTGTCTCACTCCTCAGTTTTCCCTCCCAGTTTATCTGTACACAAATGTGGGACTGCCCTCTCCACCAACCACTGACTTGGCTGCAAGTCCTTTCTGCCCCAGCTGCCCATCTTTGCCCTTCCTACCAGTCTGGATTAATGTTTCTTGTTTATCTCCTTGGTTGTCCAACTTCTATACAGTTCGATTTTCTGTCACTTCTGATTCTTTTTTTGTTTTTAAATTTGCCATTGTCCTTATTTTGTTTGTGTGAGGAGGTACAGTGTGTCTACCTACCCACTGGTTGCTTCTTATATGTGTCCTGACTGGGGGGTGGAACCTGAAACTATGCCATTTCAGAACAGTGTTCCAACCAGCTGAGCTACATGACCAGGACAATAGGTTGTTTTTTATAATCAAAATTATTTCAAAGAACATGATAAAAATGAATCAAAATTTAAATGGAGATATAATGGTATTGCTATTTTTTGCTTTTGCTCTAGGCTCCAATATGTCTCCTCATACCACCAACCTTCCAATATAAACAAACAAAAATATAAAAGAATCTAGATTAATAAAATATATTAAGATATTTTTATATTAAGTATAAGGATGAGAAGTATTCCCAGGATGAAGTCAAATCAGAATTTTAATATATATTTGGTTTCTAGGAGCCAAAATAATAAAAATATTTTGGTAGGCCTTACACTGATTATTGTCTCAGAATTACATAGCAACAAGACATTTGCATTAAGGGGAAGTGAGGATTCTAACATCCACCTTGGATGTATTATGAATAAAGAGTTCCAATTATATGATTTTATCTAATTTTCATAGCAATTTATTACTATTTTTAGACATCAGGAAACTGAAGTTCATGGAAGCAAACAGATTTCCCAAATGGTAAATGTCTTAACTTATTAAGATTTTTCTAACTTCTAAGTGGCATCCTTTCTACCTTTATTTAGATTGTTCTACCATGGCTTCAAGTAGAGTGGAACTGATAATGTCTTCATGGACCAACAGTCTTATCTTACTATTCTCCCTCTCAACTTTTCATCTCTCATCTCTTTCTCTCTCTCTCTCTCTCTCTCTCTCAACTGACATAACTGGATTACAGGCCTTAGCAAATAGCAGTCTCTCTCCCACTATGTCTTCCTCACCATCTTCCATCTTATAACTTGATTTTTCCAGGTGCCCCATTAAGCATACATTTTTAAATTGTAGAGCATGTATATTTATATTCCTTGACCTATAATTGAATAATTTCATAGAAATTATTTTGTATTTCTTTCTAAAAATCCTTTCTAAATAGTATCCTTGCTAAGTAAATATCCTTGCTAAGTAATTTAAAATAACTCTTGACAGGCAAGAAATCAGTGTCACACTAATTTATTAATACCCTCCTTTTGTATTTAATGCAGTGCTATAGAAGGCACTCTATAAGTTTGATTTAGGGAATAAATTATTTAAGAAATCATGTATTTAATATTTATACGATCATATTTTGGTACTTCCTTTAGATATTTAAAAAATAAATTTTGTCTTATTATAGAATTCTGTGTAGATAATTATACTATTTTTAATGCATTCTAGCCAATCTGTCTTAGTATATTTATCTTGCCGAATGAAGAATTAGTTGGTCCCTGGGATAAATCTCATCATGACCAGAAATTGTCAGCAGACTTGCCAAGTGACCTCAACTAGCTAAAAGGATGTGCCCTTGGCCCTTTGCCACAATGCAATGATGACATTATTACTTTGAGAGAATTGTGAAGTAAATGAAGGATCCCAGGATGTCATTTTGCAAATTACATTCTGTAGTGTACAGCTCTTCCCTATAAAGGTCTGAAAGGGTTGAGCTGTCTTTGGTTAATGACAGATTGTTGCCTTAGGACAAATTATTCAACAGTGATAACATTGAACAAGAGGGTAGACAACATGGAAAATAAATGATTATTGAATAAATAGCAATGATGGGAATTTTGGCCTGTCTTTTATAGGAGAGATTTAGTAAAACCATCCCAAAGATTTTTTAATATTACAGTAAAAGAACTGGGCACCCTCCTCCAATAGAAATGTTAAAGAACAAGACACTTCTCTCAGATTTTCACAACTATCTGCTCCCCCATAATAGTTTTCTGCACTACAAATATTTAATAACAATTCAAAAAGATTTAAAGAATTTAATTTTAATGTGTCTCTCAACAAGTTGTAAAGTCTATGTTGGTTTTGTTACATCTCCTTTATAATTTTTTTATTTGCCATTGTTATTTGAATAATCACAAAACCCTAATCCTCCACATATACCTGCACACAAACTGAGCATTTAACTACCACTTAGAAAATGAACTATCATGAAATTAGAGTCAGGTGAGGAACTGTAGTAGACCACTCTGCCTGATTTTAGGAATTGTATCTCTACCCCTGTGGCTAAGGGCAAGGGACAACCTTTGGAATGCGAGCCAAAGGAGACAAAGCTTGTCTCTGGTAGCAAACGCTGCCTCAGTTCCTCTCCCTGCCCCCAGGGCTTGGTCAGAAGTCAATGACAGGTAAGACCCTTCACAGCTGGGGGCAGCCTAAGCCAGACTCAATCACTTGGGAGGCCTTCATGGAAGAACTCGGGGGGCTGCAACAAAGAGCAATGGACTCTCACCCCCCAGCTTTGTCAAAGTCTGAGTCCCCATGTTCTCTGGGAGAAGCGCTTCCTGGCTCTAATCCCCTTAAGCCTGAATACCTGATGGGGAGAATTGCAGCTCCTTGCCTGGCCAGCACGTGCCCTGGGGAAAATCTGGCACCACAAAGACTTGCTGATTAACCTGTGAAATCTGCTAAAAGTGCTTTCATTCATATGATAAGGGTTCGAGAGGAAATGAGTTTGTCTCCCAAAGTTTCTGCAACTCTCTTCCTGACAGACACTGACTCATTCTCTGAAGCCCTCAGATCTCTTTGAAATGTTATCTACTATTTGATCCTTGCCACCCTGTATTCTTGTGTATTACAACCCAATAAAAGGCTATAGAAGAGGGCGCTTGGGGCCTTTTTCTCCTTGGAGAAACTGGCCGCTGCTGGCCTTTGTCTCCCCTGAGAAAGTGGCCACAGCCCACTCCTCCTCCCCAAACAGATCTCATCTTGTCTCGGCCATATTTACTCATTCACACGTGTCTGTGGCACCGGGGTAGAGGTGGGGGACCTCGAGAAAGGAACTATTACAAGGAACTATTAGTAACTTCCATTCAGGTATTTTACTGAAGGTATGGTTAACTTCTACTGTAATAAGGAAGCCAGGGCTATAATTTCTGTCTTGTGTGGGATTCTTAAAACTTGGCTAATGATTTAATTACCTCTGACACTTTCTCAAGTTCTCCTCCATTCATCTCATACAAAGTTCTTCAAACTTCCCCAGTAGTTTCTCACTATATATTTTATAAAATAAAATTATTTAGTCAGTTTAGTCAAAAGGAATACAGATTATTACATATGAGGCTTGTCTGGAAAAAGTCCAGCCATTGTTAATATAATGAGATTGGTTTGCATAACATCGATGTGACCTGGCAACCAAGAGCCAAGGAGAGTGGACTGGAATGTACATGGATGAACAATGATGACTTTACTGTGCTAGTCAGTGGAGGTGGTAGACCCTGTTGAGTGAGTATATGTACTGTGTGGCTGTCACATTTGAAATGACTGGGCAAGTAGAGCAACAAATCTGCATCAAATTTTGTGTTAAGCTTTAACATTCTTCCACAGACATTATTCAAATGATTCAGAAGGACACAGCTATGGGCAACTGGTGATTGGCAGCTTCATCATGACAACATATCTGCTCAAGCATCATGTACATCTTGTATAGTTTTTTGGTGAAACATCAAATCACCCAGCTGACTCAGCTCCACTACTGACTCAGACCAGATTTAGTGCCCTGTGACTCCTGGATTTTCCTAAAGCTAAAATCACCTTTGAAATGGGAGATTTCAGACCATTGATGAGATTCAGGAAAATACAATGGGGCAGCTGATAGCAATTGCAAAAACTGTGTGAGGTCCCAAGGTGCTTACTTTGAAGGGGACTGAGATGTCATTGTCCTATATACAATATTTCCTGTTTGTATCTAAAAAGATACAAAAATAGATGTTTCTATTTTTCATATTGCATGGCTGGATACCTTCTGGACAGATCTCATACTTAGTCTTCAAATGTAGGTATTGATGATTTTGAAGTCTGTGGGTATCCTCTGATGTAATTTACCTTTTCCACTCTGCCTTAGCCCCAGTCTTGTCAATAAAATCTGACATTAACTTTGAAAGTAAAATATACAATGGAATACAAAATAAATAAATAAATAAATAAATAAATAGGCATAGCCTTACCATTAGGTTGGAAGAAAACTTAGAGATAAACTGTTCCTACTTTTGCAGGTGATTCTGATGGTGATGGTAAAGGACAACTACAAAATCTAAAAGATTAAGGAGGCTGATTCCACAGTTACTAGCTTGAGTTGTGAGAGCAAGCAGTCATACTGATGCGTATGACTGAGTTTCAGGCCTAAGCAAGGCAGGCAAGATGGAAAACTCTGATCTGGGAGCAATATAGCAGGCTGGATGTCAGTTCCAGGGTATTGGAGGACTCCAGATCTAATTGGCAGCAAAAGAACTTCAAAAACAAAGTGATGCTGGAAAAATAATTCATTTATCTATCCATTTATTTTTTCAGCAATGTTTATTGATCACTTACCTGCACTAAATCTATTCTCAGCTTGAGTAATAAGTTAGACAAGTAGTTGAGTTCTTTTTTAAAAATATATTTTATTGATTATTCCATTACGATTGTTCTATTCCCCCCTTCATTCCCCTCCACCCTGCACACCCCCTCCCCCACCATTCCCCCCTTTAGTTTATGACCATGTGTCTCAAGTTCTTTAGATTCTATATTTCCCATACTAATCTTGCCCTCTCCCCCATCTATTTTCTATCTACTGTCTATGCTACTTATTTTCTGTACCTTCTCCCCCCTTCTCCTTCTTCCACTCCCCTGTTGCTAACCCTCCATGTGATCTTTATTTCTATGGTTCTGCTCCTGATCTAGCTGTCCTCTTAGTTTGCTTTTGTTTTAGGTTTGGTTGTTAATCACTGTGAGTTTGCTGTCTTTTCACTGTTCATCTTTTTTATCTTCTTTTTCTTGGGTAAGTCCCTTTAACATTTCATATAGTAAGAGCTTGGTGATGATGAACTCCTTGAATTTGATCTTATCTGAGAAGCACTTTATCTGCCCTTCCATTCTAAATGAAAGCTTTGCTGGATAGATCAATCTTGGTTGTAGGTCTTTGGATTTCATGAGTTGGGATACTTCTTTCCAGCCCCTTCTTGTCTGTAAGGTCTCTTTTGAGAAATCCGGTGACAGTCTGATGGGAACTCCTTTGTAGGTCAATGTCCTCTTATCTCTTGCTGCTTCTAGGATTCTCTCCTTCATTCGGATCTTGGCTAATATAATGATGATGTGCCTTGGTGTGTTCCTTCTTGGATCCAAGTTCTTTGGGACTCTCTGAGCTTCCTGGATTTCCTGGAAGTCTATTTTCTTTGCCAGATTGGGGAAGTTCTCCCTTATTATTTGTTCAAATAAGTTTTCCACTCACGGCTGCTCCTCTTCCCCTTCTGGTACCCCTATAATTTCAATGTTGGAACGTTTAAAGATGCCCTGCAGGTTCCTATGCCTCTCCTCATTTTTTTGAGTTCTTGTTTTTTTATATTTTTCTGTTTGGTAATTTTTTTCTTCCTTCTGGTCCACTCCTTTGATTTGAGTCCCAGTTTCCTTCCCATCACTATTGGTTTCTTGTGCATTTCCCTTCATTTCAATTAGTTTAGCCTTCATATGTTCCTCTAATTTGTGACTAAAATCAACCAGTTCTGTGAGCATCCTGATCACCAGTGTTTTGAACTGTGCATCTGAAAATTTGGCTATTTCTTTGTCACTTAGAGTTATGGGCTCTGGGGCTTTGAGTTCTACTTGAGCCATAATGTTTTGTTCAGTTCACACCTGTTACATATGAGGAGCGGAGCCTTAGGTGTTCAAGTAGTTGAGTTCTAAGTTCTATACAGTGAGAGGCTGAGGCTGTACTGCAATTCTTTGTCAAGACTGGCTTCCATACAGAACGGGGCCTAGGTACTGGTCTTTAATAACTTGGCTAAGAAATAAAGAATGTAGAGGTGACAGAGAACATGATCAGGGATGAGACAATATGGGCAGGGCAGAAATGAGCCTTTTAAATAGTCTGCCAATTGCTGAGAAGAATTTTCTCTAAATATTGGGTTGGCCAGAAAGTGCACTCATTTTTTTCATTATATAAAAAACACATTTTTATTTCTACCAATAACTTTATTTGAGCATGCTGGCTATCCCCCAATGTAGTATAGCATTGACTGTTCTCAACTAATGTCTCAATTCCATCACTATCAACTTCAACTGATCCACCTAACTGTGGAACATTGTTCAGCAACAAATCTCCAGCAAGAAAATTTGCAAATCACTTTTGACACATTTGATCAGTCACAGCATGTTCTCCAAACTCTGTTCAGACCTTTTTTGTTTCATCTGAGTTCTTACCTTTCTTAAAATAATAAAGCATAATACGCTAAAAATGTTGCATAAGTTCTTCCACCTTCAATATGAAAATGGCTACACAAAAATTCACCAATTTTGATTTTTCTTAATGCATGCTGATATGACAGCTGTCACAATACAATCTAACAAAATTTTTTCAAGTGAAGTTAAGGACAACTAAGCACTACTAGAGCCATCTTATGGGAAAAAAAAACCCACACTTCTTAGCCAACCCAATATTACTATGATTCTAAAGAAGACGACTTTGGGTTTTTTGGTGCTTGCATTTTTAATTTTTTATTTTAATTGGTGTTCAAGTACAGTTCTTTTACTCCCATCCCAGCCCACCCCCCAAGTGCTTCCCACCCCCTCCCATTTCCACCCCTGCTAGTTATTATTCATGTGTCCTTTATACTTGTTCCTGTGAATCCTTCCCCCTTTCCCTTGAAATTCCCTCCCCTCTCCCCTCTGGTCCCTGTCAGCCTGTTCTCTATTTCAGTGTCTTTGGTTATATTTTGCTTGCTTGTTTGTTTTGTTGTTTAGGTTTTTGTTAAAGGTGAGATCATATGGTATTTGTCTTTCACTGCCTGGCTTATTTAGCTCTGAATAATGCTTAAAGAAGAAGACTTTGAATAAAAATGTCTTAATAAACTGCAGATGTTATTACATCTTTTGGCTGTTTCTTATCCAAATATTCTGTCAATAAGTTGTGTTTGTTTGTCTGCCTTCACTTATCCCAAATACTCATTTTTCTCTTTCTCAACAAGATTTAATAATTGTTTTGCTTAAAATCTGTACATTAGATTAAATTTTAGTTTTCATCTCTCTATATATCAAAAATAGGTCATTTTCTAAATATTCTTTTTATACTCTTTAGGGCATTTATGAACTAGTTTTATAGTTATATTATCTGTTATGCATAGGTATCTGCAACTTGAAATATAATATTTAATACTACTGAATATAGCAAATTAAAACAAACTCCTAAAATTTGTGATGTGGATTTCAGACAAATGAAGGGGAAATTTATGACACACAACCTGATTGAGGGTTTTCCTTTATAAACAAATGTTTAATGACAATATTCTATTGGCCAGCAAACTCAATACCTCTCATATTGAGAACTTTTAATGGATTTTGAATATGAACTGGAATATCATAGTCTCATCTAATAGTCTGATTCTACTTTGACCTCATTTTGAAGAAAAATATAAGATTTCCCTGAAATCCTCAGCCCACATTTCACTTGCTATTAAAACTGTCACCACTATTTGGTAATTAAGAACTTTAGTGTGTCACTAAAATGGTGACATTTTGATAACAAAATGGTGTGTCACCAAAATGGTGTGATTTAAAGGAATTAGTAAATTTCTTCTAATAGAAATCATCTTATCTGATGTCAGAATCTTAATCATTGAATATCCAATTTCTTTCTCAGTAAAACATATAGACCCTCATAGTATAATCTTATATAACCATATGATTTCATTTTTATGTGGCATATAAACTAGGAAGCAACAAACAAAAAACTCATTGACACCACAATAATACGGTGGTTACCAGAAGGATATATGGGTTTGAAGAGCATAAAGGGAGTCAAATATATGGTATGGAAGGACACTAAGCTTTAGGTGGTGAGCACACAATGCACTACACAGATGACATAGTATAGAATCATACACTTGAGACCTTTTTTAAGTTATTGACACATGTCACCTGAATAAATGCAATAAAAATAATAATGTAGTTATAGTTTCTATTAGATAATGTCATCAACAAATATTAATTCTACTTCCTCTTAGAGAAATTGAAGACAAATATTTAAGTGGATTCACAGTAATTTTTTTAATTTTAAGAAATGGTTTGATTATCCGAGCTTTAATATATGTTATCTATTTTTTATTAAACCCCTAAAAAGAAAATTTTTCTTCTTAGAGAACATTGTTATTCAAAATTTAGTTCAGTGGTTTTGCCTTGGGAAACTCCACATGTCACAAATCAGAATGTGTATTTTAACAAGGTCTCCAAGTGATTTTACATTCACAAGAAAGTCTGACATGTACCATGTGAGAGGGTCTTATAGGTGTCCCCAAGTTTATCTTCTTAATGGAAGCTCTAAAGAAAAATCAGATTGTACCCACTCAAGACCAGCATTGTTGAGATCAAAGTTTCTGGTTTGATCTCATTTGATAACACTTTTTCAGGATGACTGCCAAGAATGATTGCTTTCCAGGGTTCATTACTTTCTGATCAATTTAGTCCACATCTCTGCCAGACTTTCAAGGTCCTGTATTGGTGCCCACCAACATTAGCTCAGGTGATTTCTCTCAAATCCTTCGGAAGCATTACTGCTCCTCAGGCCCTGCTGCATGGGATGGGTACTGTCTGCATGTTCTGCCTCTGGCTCTCAACACTCACTACTTCCCTAATTCATTCGAACACTCTCCTCCATACGACTTTTGGGACTCTTTAGTTTTTTAAAAAATTTCCAGAAGACTTTTTGAAGGGGCGGGGAATTGAGATAAATAACAGAAAAAAAGGAGAGCCAAAAATGATCACTTAAAATAAAGAGTAACCATTTAAACAGTGTGAAACATTAAACTGTAATCATTCAACAGTGAAACAAGATTAGAACAGAATTTTTTAAAGTTGAATTTATGGTATACTCTAAGACATGAAAACTGGTGAAAGTAAAAGTAACAAGACAGATGTTTCCTTCTGTCAATATTCTCAATGTATATCTATATCTATATCTATATCTATATCTATATCTATATCTATATCTATATATATATATTACTGCAATGGAAGAGAATAGCAAAATTTAGGACATCTGTGAATGTCATAAAAATTTTCCCTCTTGGCTTGGCTGGTGTGGTCCAGTGGATTGAGTGCTGGCTCGAAAACCAAAAGGCTGCTGGTTCCATCCTCAGTCAGGGCACATGTCTGGGTTGCAGGTCAGGCCCCCAGCTGGGGGTGTGCAAGAGGCAACTGACTGATGTTTGTTTCGTAGCAATGTTTTGTTTTGCATAGCAATGTTTCTCTTCCTTTCTCCTTCACTCCCAACCTCTCTAAAAATAAATAAATAAAATCTTTTTGAAAAACCTTCACATTTATTAAAAAATAATTCCCTCTTATTACACTTGGTCATTCACTATGCTATTTTATTGTTCAGGCAAATAACACCAATTTTCTGCTTGTGTTATCCTACAACACACACATACACATACACATCTCAATACACTCATGCTATAATATTTAAAATATATTTATCCTTACAATCACTACCCATCCTTTTTGCAGTTTTGTTTATTTCTACATGGATTTGTACCTCATAATTGTTTAAAGAATAGTCACCTTGTAGTGTATTCCCTTTAGGGATAAATTCTGATGTTCTGGAGTGTGCTGAGAAGCACAGACTGGTTATAACCTCTATGTAACTCTTGGATCAGTGAGTGATAAATCGCTGTTCTTTGGTCTCCACAAAGCCGCTTTGCTGGCTGCTGTATATTTAGCTTGGTGGGTACTGCTAAGCCTAAAATATTTTGCAATTGTTGGAAAGTTAGACACCTCATTTCAGAACAGAAATGAGTCTTTAAAAAAACTTTATAACATATATATGTCATATTCCCATCAGTAATTTTCTCTTTTGCCTTCAAACTCTTCTTTCTGAAAAGCTTGTCCTGGGAAGCTGAGAGTTGAAGTGTAGATTTCAGGGTGTGGCTCTGCTGCTTAAAAACTTTCTGTCTGCAGCCCACTGTGCTCCACCCTGATGCTCAAAAGGGTCCACGAGTAAATGATGAATGAACAATAGACAATAAGCAACTAATTATTTGACTTGATGATTATATAATAAATATTGTCAGGCACTAGATTACATTCTATTGGCATTTACTGTCCCATTCTATTTTTTGGATCAGAGATGGCAAAATTTGTTAGAAAGGGAAAGAACGTACATATGCAGCTCTTAAAGTACATGTTTAGTAAGGTTCATCTTAGCTGACATTAGAAACACACATTTTATTTATTTATTAATCTTGCAATTTGACTACTAGTTATGTCAAAGCTTCCAAATATGATAAACGATCACACTATAGTAATCCCCAGAGCTAGATGTTGAATTAGTTCAGCAGAGAAAGCTCAAAAAATTTGTGATGTTGTGTCCGGTGCACTAGGCAACTGCAGTGCACATCACTAAAACGTAAAAAGTAGGACAAGTGGCCAGAGATGACACTGGTCACACAGTGCTTGTATAATTTTTTAGGATCTATGTCTATATATACATAACACTTCCATATAAATGGAAAATAACTCTTTTTCCTATTTATTCATTCTTTCATTTATCTATTTTTTTTCATTTGTTCATTCTTTTCAAAAGCTTACTCTTTGAAAAGTTTGATATGCTGGGGACCATGGCCTAATAAAAGCTGAAATCAATATGCAATAGGATCTCAGAGTACTTACAATTATTTTAGCAAAATGTCATATAATGAGAAAATTATAAGAAAGGGCATATGATAGGAAGAAGCCTAACTCTACTGTGAGTGTCCTGAGAAATCAGAGAAGCCTAAGAGGTAAGCTGCCAGGGCTCCTAATGGAGTCCTAATTGAGCTTCACTAAGCTGTGCAAGATTGTCACGGTCTCTGCACCTCAGTTGCCTTCGTTATAAAACAGGAGGTGATAGTACTTCCCTGACTGTGTTGTTACGGGGCCGGGTGAGGTAAACTATGCTGAGTACAGTCCTTAAAATAAAGTTTATGTTACAGGGCTCAATATATACTAGGGTCCGTCCCATTTAAGATAAAAAAGGTTAGGTAGTGTTCATATATGAGAATGAATTTCAATAATTGGAAACATTGTTTTCTCTAGTTAAAAATATATTTAAAAATTTCATCCTATATATTGTGGTGTAAGAATGGCTGTCTTGACTTATACTCAGATTGAGCTACTAGTTATTATAAGTTATTCTGTGAATTTTAACCTTTTTTGCATGATTTTCAGCCTTTAATAGAATAATAGATGCTGCAGAGTGAGAAATTTATTCAAAATACTACGTATTTGGTGGATTTAATAGGTAATCACACTCATGCAATCGCACTGACGAATAGTAAGTATAGATATGAGCAATGAATTGACTGCAGTGACCCAAAGCACTGTTTTTGTTGGCATTAGGCAGGTCAATTCAGGGTCTCCAATACATTAAGAACTGATTTTAGAGGGCCACTGATGCAGGAATTTACTGGAACTAAGAGTGTAGAACAGATTTTATTGTTTATATGACATCTGTACATATAAAAAACATAAGCAGCAATTTCTAAAAATTGGGTATGTTTATTTAATATCAAAATATTCCTATTCCATATGCTCATTGTTACTTGCTAAGTTAAAAATATTTTATTTCATAGTGTAAGATGCTACTTAAAATGTCAGTCCTAGAAGTGGCAATGGACTGGGACCTACATCCCTTCGAAGTTGTAAGTGATGCATACTCAAATCTTTTTCTGAAAGCAGATCTCCAAAAGATAAGGAGCTACAGAACATATGAGGTATGCCACCTTAGTAGGGAGGAACAGAGACCACATAAGTAAAAAAAAAGTGCTATACTAGCTCATCTGAGTGAAAAGAGCTAGAGCAGAAGATCCAAGATGGTGGCAGAGTAGGCGGAAGACACGCTCATCTCCTCTGAAAGCCAAACAGGAATGACAACTAAAATCTAAAACCATCAGCCTCAGTAATCTACTGAAGACTAGTTAATCACAAATCTTATAACCAAGGATTTATCAAAAAAGCCACATTGAGATTCCAGAGGAATATCTCAGCTTCAAAGGCTCTTCATGAGGAGTATTGGGGTCTCAACCCCATGGCAGATATCCTGCCCAGAGTGCCAGGTATTCATATAACTATTGGCTGTGAAAATCAGCAAGGATTCCACCTGCCAGGGATAGATGGGAGTTTGCTACACACACACACCCTCTTAAAGGCTAATGGAAAAAATTCTTATTTGTGGTCACTGATTCAGGGCTCCAGTGGAAACAAGACAGAGTGAACTAGAGTCATGTAGGGACAAACTGGGGCTTTTTTTGCTATGAGAAAAGAGCTGAAGGGAGTAGCAGCCAGGATCCCTGCATTGAGTTGCTCTCCCACAATGCAAATGCCACCTTACTTTGGTGGAGAACTCCCTTTTTTATCACATCATTCTGGGTGAATACACACTGTCACCTAACCAGCAGAGCTTGTACTCTACTGAGGTGTCAGCTGCCTGGACTAGAATATAGAGGTCTGAGCAGACTCAGGGTATATCAGTGTCTGAGTTGTGTGGCTTTAGAATGGGAACCACTATATTTACCTTCCCCCAAGCCTGACTAGCACCTCCTTCTTCCAGGAGATCCACCAGCTTCATCCTCCTGACTCCAAGCTTTACTTCCCTGCCGAGCTCAGGTGTCAAGCAGAATCTGAGACAGAGTAAGTTGTGTGTCTATAAGATGAGGGCCATTTTTCCCTTGCACACCTGACTGGTGCAGAGCCTTCCTTTCACATATCCAAATTTTGGGCAGTTTGGGTAGTTTGGGCCAGGCCACACTGCTGGCCTCAACTTGACTAATCCCTGACACCTTTCCCTTCCACAAGGGTCTTCAGGCACCCTATGAAGAGCAGCTAGACTTGGTGTACCTTGGGACTTTTTCTGAGTGGCCTCAGACACAGCACTGACACTGAGTTTGAACTTGTATCACTCTGGTGAAAAACATTTACACTTACCACGTGATTCACTAAGAACCTACTTTGTACAACTCAAGTACCACCAGAAGCTCTTTCAGTGACTGAGTCTAACAAGCATCTGGCAGGGGAAGCAAGAGGAGGCAGATCTCCAGGATTCCTGGAGCTTTTCCTGGCCTGCCCCCAAGCTCAGTGCCTCCATCAGCACAAGCTTGGTGCTCAGCTTGGTTCTTCTCATGCATACCAGGGCCAGTCAAAGCCAGCCACAAATGTGGCTCCAAACAAGCTGCCCTGGGTCAGTAATAGGCAGTATCTGACACTGACTTGCACCAGAGTATCACTCTAAAGACCCCAGAACAGAAACACCCAGGGGCCAGCTTCAGAAATCAAAAGATACCTTGAAACAATGAAAACACAACAACCCAAATCTATATAACAAATGAAAGGTATCTTAAAAGGGAAATTCATAGCATTAAAGACCTACCTCAAAAAATTAGAGAAAACTCAAATGAAAAAAGTCAACTTTACACTTAAAGGAACTAGGGAAAGGACAACAAACAAAGCCCAAAGTAAGTAGAAAAAGAAAATAACAAAAATCAGAGCAGAAAGATATGAAATAAAGTGTAAAGAAATACAAAAGATTAATGAAAGCAAGAGCTTCTTCTTTGGGTTTTTTAAAAGATTTTATTTATTTATTTTTAGAGAGAGGGGAAGGGAAAAAGAAAGAGAGTTAGAGAAATATCAATGTGTGTTTGCCTCTCATGTGGCCCCTAATGGGACCCTGGCCTGCAACCCAGGTATGTGCCCTGACTGGGAATCTAACCAGTAACCCTTTGGTTGGCAAACTGCACTCAATCCACTGGGCTACACCAGTCAGGGCTCAAGAGCTACTTCTTTGAAAAGATAAAAAGATTAATAGAAGTTTAACCAGGCCTATCAACAAAAGAAAAGAGAAAGAGGACCCAAATCAATAAAATCAGAAGCGAAAGAGAAGTAACAACTGACATCAAAAAAGTACAAAAGATTGTAAGAAAATATTAGATATAACTATATGCTGAGAAAATGGAAAATCTCAGCAAAATGGATAAATTCCTGGAAGCATGCAGTCATTCAAAACTGAATTACAAGAACCAGAACATCTGAAGAGACCAGCTAGCACTAGTGAAATTGAAGCAATAATAAAAAAACTCCCAACAAACAAAATAAAGGTCCGAGTAGGATTCACAAGGGAGTTTTATCAAATAATCAAAGAAGAAATAACTATGTTTCTCAAACTATTCTAAAAAATTCCAGAGGAGAGATGATCCCAAGCACATATTATGAGACCAACATTATTCTATTTCCAAAATCATATGAATACATTACAAAAAAGAAAGTTATAGGCTAATATTTCTGAAGAACATAGATGCTAAAACCCTCAACAGTATATTAGCAAAGTAGATCCAGCCCTACATTAAAGAATCATGCACCATGATCAAGTGGGATTTATTTTGGAAATGCTAAATTGGTACAATATCTGCAACTCAATGACCATGATATACCACATAAACTAAATGAAGGATAAAAATTACATGCTCATATCAATAGATACAGAGAAAGCATTTGATAAAAATCCAGAACCCATTTATGATAAACAATACTTTCAGCAAAGTGAATATAGAGGAAACATACCTCAACATAATAAAAGCCATATGTTACAAACCCAAAGTTAACATCATACTCAATGGGCAGAAACTAAAAGTGTTTCCCTTATCAGCAACAAGACAGGGATTTCTATTTTCACTACTATTGATCAACATAGCAAAGGAAATTCTAGGCACAGCAATCAGGCAAGAAGAAGAAATAAAAGGCATCCAAATTGTAAAGGAGGAAGTAAAACTGTCATTATACTATTTGTATTATATATAAAAGGGACTGGCTGTGGAGCAGAGGGTTGGCAGCATGGGGAGAGCAATGTGGGGGAAATTGGGACAACTGTATTTGAACGACAATAAAAAATTAAATTAAAAAAGAAAACTAAAAGAATTCCACAAACACACAAAAAAACCCTACTAGAACTTATAAATGAATGCAGTAAGTAGCAGGTTACAAAATAAATATCCAGAAATTAGTTGAATATTTATGCACCAATAATAAACATCAGAAAAGGAAATTTAAAAAATCTCATTAACAATTACATAAAAAATACCTAAGAATAAATTTAACCAAGGATGTAAAAAATTGTATTCAGATGATTATTAAGACAACAAAAACAAATACTAAACATACAACTAGAACAGGAGTAGAATCAGAGAAATGGAGATTACATGGAGGGTTTTCAGTGGGAAAGAGGAGGGGAAGAATGGGGGGAAAGGTACAGGGAACAAGAAGCATAATTGGTAGGCATAAAATAGATGGGGAGAGGTTAAGAATGGCATAAGAAACAGAGAAGGCCAAGAACATTTATGTACAACCCTTAAACATGAACTAAGGGGCAGGGAATGCTAGAGGGTTAGGAGGTGCAGATCAGAGGGGGGATAAAGGGGGTAAAACCAGAAAACTTTAATAGCATAATCAATAAGATATAATTTTTAAAAAGAAGCTTTAAAAAAGGACAATGAAAAAGAAATAGAAGCTATTAATAAGTGGAAGTGTATATAGTGTTCATGGATGGAAAGACTTGACAACTTCAAAATGTTTAAAAATCAATGTACAGATTCAGTGAAATTCTTATGAAAATATCAATGGGCTATTTCACAAAACTAAAGTAAATATTTCAAAAATGTATAGGAAACCACAAAAAAATTCTGAATAGCCACAATAATCTGGAGAAAGAAGAAAAAGTTGGGAGAATCACACTATTTGATATTAAACTATACTATAAGGACATGATAATTGAGTAGCATGGTCTTGGCATAACAAACATATCAATCAATGGAACACAATAGAGAGCCCAGAAATACATCGACAACTCTATTTTCAATTAATATTTGACAAAGGACACAAGAACATACAATGGGGTAAAGACAGTCTATTCAATAAATAGTGTTGGGAAAATTGGGCAGATACATGCCAAAAAATGAAATGCAAACATCTTCTCTAACACCCTACAGAAGAATAAAATAAAAAGGGATAAAAACCTTAAATGTAAGATTTGAAAACCCTAGAAGAAAACATGAGCAGTAAAATTTTGGACATCTCTTGTAGCAATATTTTTTCTGATATATCTCTTTAGGCAACAGGAACAAAAGAAAAAATAAACACATGGGGCTATATCAAACTAAAAGTTATTTCACAGCAAAAGAAACCACAACAAAAAGAAAAGGCAACCCACTGAATGAGAAAACATGTTCAGTAATGATGCATCTGATAAGGGGTTAATATCCAAAATTTATAAATAATTTATACAACAATGTCAAAAACCAAACAATCCAGTTTAAAAAAAGGGGGCAGAGGACCTGAATAAAAAATTCCCCCCAAAAGACATAAAGACAGCCAAAAGATATGTGAAAACCTACTTAATGTCACTAATCATCAGAAATAAAAATTAAAACCACAATTAAGATATCGTCTCACACATGCATTAATGCCTATCATCAATAAAACTAGAGAACGTGGAGAAAAATGAACCCCCCTCTACTGTTGGTGGGAATGAAAATTGGTGCAGACACTGTGGAGAGCAAAATGAAATTTCTTCAAGAAAATTGATAATGAAACTGCCTAATGGCCTAGGAATTTCACCTCTAGGAATGTATACTAAGAAACCCGAAACACTGATTTGAAGAAATATATGCACCCCTATGTCTACTGCAGCATTATTTACAATAGCCAAAGTTGGGAGGCAAATTAAGTGTCCATCAGTATATGAGTGAATAAAAAACTGTGGTACATTAACACAATGAAATACAACTTGGTTATGATAAAGAAGAAAATTTTATCTTTTGCAACAGCATCAATGGACCCGGACAGAATTGTACTAAGTGCAATAATCAAGTCAGAGAAAAACAAATACCATATGATTTCACTTATATGTGGAATCTAATGAACAAAACAAACAAAAAAAAACGAAATTGAAATAGACTTATAGATACAGAAAACAAACTGACGATTGTCAGAAGGGAGGGTGGTTTATGGCCTGGGGAAAAAAGGTAAAGGAATCAAGCAAAACGACAACGAACAACAACAACTCAGACACAGATGACAATGTGGTGATTACCAGAGGGCAACAGGGGTACAGGGAGGCGGAAGAGGGGCATAAATAGTGTTGGAAAAAGTATTGGAAATAGTGTTGGTAAAGGGGGCATAAATAGTGTTGGAAAAAGACTTGACCTGGGGTCATGAACACATAATACCATATACAGATGATGAATGATAGCACTGTACTTCTAAACCTACATAATTTTATTAACCAATGTCGCCCCAATAAAGTAAATAAAAATTAAAAAGTAAAAAAAATATATGAGAGTGAAAAGACAAGAAAAAATTCATTGTCTGCCATTACTTATTCAGTGGTTACAAACAAGCATCTACTTTAGAACAAATTTTATGCAACCAGCGTACCCTAGAAAACATGGTGAAAATGGCAGCTGAGGAAAGGAGAATAGTCTATGTCCTTATTATATATAACCATAAATTCTTAGGCAGAATATTAACTTTGAATTACATTATAGATAAGCAGAACACAGTCACACATCACTTAACAACATTTCCATCAACAATGAACTGTGTATGCGGTGGCAGTTCCACAGGTTACAATGGAGCCTAAAAAGCCCCGTGCCAGCTGACGTCAGCCGTCTTAACATTGTTACAACGTATTTGTGTTGTAGGCTATGTGTTATCACAGCAGAATAAAAAGTTAAAAACAAATTTTAAAGTTTAAAAAAATAAGAATGTTTAAAATGATATAGTAAGCAAAGTTTAATTTATTATTGAAGAAAAATACATATTTATAAATTTAATGTAGCCCAAGTGTATGGTGTTTACAAAGTAGAGTATAGTAAAACCCTAGGTCTTCACTTTCACTCACCACTCAGTGACTCACCCAAAGCAACTCCCAGTTTTGAAATCTCTACTCTGGTCAGTACCTTATATGACTGTTTTAGTCTTTTGCATGATATTTTTACTGTACCTTTTCTCTAATTAGTACAGTTCGGATATGACAATTTATATCATTGCATTACAATTACTTACCATATTCAGTACAATAATTTGCTGTATAGGTTTGTGGCCTAGGAGCAATGGGCTGTATCACACAGCCAAGGTGTGTAGTGGGCTATACCATCTAGGATTGGTTAAGTGCATTCTATGATGTTCAATGGCAAAATCACCTAACACATTTCTCAGAACCTATCCCTGTAATAGTGACCCATCATTATAAAATACTATGTAAATAGAAGTTTATTGTATACTTGTTTTCATTACTAAAAGATTAGTTGATGTAATAAAAATACAAAACTATATTTTACAGAAAATACCACAGATCCAAATGATGTCACCTCTGCTAAAGTCAAACCTATATTTAATACCTGACCTAATTGCTATTTCAGCTTCTCCCAGAAACATAATTTTAATCAACCAGTCTGAGGTAACACAAATGAGGTAATTTGTCATGTCTTCCCTCTCCATCTCCCCTCTCCAATAGAAACAAGAGACACTCTACATGATTTTAAAAAATCTGTGGTTTTCCTTCCCTCCAAAAGATGCCCTGATCTAAAAATAACCCTCTCCCCTCCCCTCCCCCTCCCCTGTCCTCTTCCCTTCCCTCCCCCCTCCGCCCCCTTCCCTCCTCTCCTCTCCTCTCCTCTCCTCTCCAGCTCCCTTACCCTCAGACTCATAGATCAAGATAATAGACTGACAGCTGGCACAAGGGATGGGGATTAGGGAGCTGGGTGAAAAAAATAAAGTGATCAAGAAAAAAACAACCAAACAAATGAAAAAATACAAAACCCACCCTAGACACAGACAACAATATGGTGATTACCAGAGGGAAGGGGAGCTGCAAAGGAGAATAAAGGATGGATAAAGGATAATAGGTGATTTGACTTTAGGTGGTTAACACACAGTACAATGGACAGATGATATATTATAGAATTGCACATTTGAAACCGATGTAATTGTATTAACCAATGTCACTGCAATAAATTCAATTTTTGAAAAAGAAGCCCTGGCTGGTGTAGCTCAGTGGATTGAGTGTGGGCTTGTAAAACAAAGGGTCACCGGTTTGGTTCCCAGTCAGGGCACATGCCTGGGTTGCAGGCCAGGTCCCTAGTAGGAGACACAAGAGAGGCAACCACACATTGATGTTTCTCTCCCATTCTTTCTCCTTCCTGTCTTCTCTCTCTAAAAATAAGTAAAACATTTTAAAATAAAGAGATAGAGAGAGAAGGAAAGAGCTAGAGTTAACTGGAATTCAGGCTCTAGGTTACAATTCTAGGGTCAGAAAACCAGTAGATGATATTATGTGAGTGAATGCCAGACCAAGAGTCAATTAAAGACAGCTAGAGAGCTGCAAAAGGCTTGTAGTGAGATATATAAGTAATTATTTTTTAGAGTTTGACTAAATGAACTATGTATTTGAATCAGACTCTAAACAGGGGAATACATTTGACTAAATCAGGCAGCCTGAATTCCACCCTTGCTATTTAAACCCAGGAAGTACCTTGGTATTTGTAAATCAGAGCCCTGATGGAGCAGATTTGTCAAGGTCACCTGGCTCAGGAAAGGCATCTTAGAAATTAGTTAAAAGCCATGGTTGTTAAATTTTATATGCATAAAACCACCTAGGGAGCTATTTTAAAAAGTGCTTCTTAACCTTAGCTGTGCATTATCTTCATCTGTGGAGTGTTTAAAAAGAACCAATGTCCAAGTCACACTCCAGACCAATTAAACCTCAGTCTCTTGGATTAGGACCCAGATATCACTATTTTTAAGTCTCTGTAGACAAATGTATAGCTTTGGATGCTACCCAGTATTTTAAAATGGAAAGAACCCTGGAGTGTTTGATTTAAAAAACTGTAGGAAGGACAAGTACCTTGCCATTTAACAAGTGTAACAGTCATTCCCCTTACAGAGGGTATAAGGATCCATTTTTAGAAATCTGCTTTTAAAAACATGGTATCATTTCAGGGGAAATTCTTAGAAATAATTCTACACAGACTGTTTGAATCTGCATATCCCAACAGCCCTAGTGCAAGTCTTAAACAGTTGAAGCAGCCTATTCAAGGGATCGTATGTTGTTACGAACAAGTTTCAATGTTCTCTACTTAGTATGCGCCTTTCTATATGCACACCTAGTAAGCATATGCTTTTTCTCGTGTAGGTCATATATACCTCATACTGAGTTTCCTCCTTTCTTCATGTTAAACTAATATAATACAGTTCTTACAATTGTTGTGATAATTAACAAACCAATATGGATACACTATGATTAACTGTACCATAGAATTCAGCTTTTCCTGGTTTTTACCCACTCTCCTTTTTCGTTTGTTCCAGGATCCATCCAGGCACATGACACTTAGTTGTGTCATATCCTCAGGCTCCTTTTCACTGACACAGTTTCTCAGATTTTGTTTCTGATAAGTTTCCAGGAGCATGGATCCCACATTTTGTAGGATATTCCTCTGTTGAAGTTTGACTGTTTTTTTTAATTAGAGTAGGGGATATAGGATTTGGGGAAGAAGACTGCAAAGATCAAGGGCCATTTCTGTCATAGCACAGCAAGGGTATTATATACAGTCAACGTGATGCATCTTGATCACTTGACTGAGGTGGTGTTGTCACATTTTTCCATTGCAAAGTTGCTCTTTTCCCCCCTTTCCATGCCGTGCTTCCACTGTGTACTCACTGGAAAGAAGTCACTATGCACACCTGTACTGAGGGGTGGGGAATTATGCTCCCCTTCCTTGAAACTACAGTACTTACATACATTATTTGTAATTTTCCCACCCAGATTTGTCTCTTCTTCTTTATTTGTTTCTGTATCTGATCATTTACCTGTATTAGTATGGAGTCCTGTATATTTATTTTGTATTTTAATTTATAACCCAATACTATTTCATTTTGTTTCTCACACTTTTTTAACTTTGGCTATTGGGAGCACTTTCAGTTGGCTTTTCTGTCCCTTTAACATACCCCTATCAATGTGGGGCTGTTTTCCTTTTCAGCACTCCCCTCCTTTCTGGCACTACAAAATGCTTCAGATGGATCCTGTGTATTTCCTGCATTAACACTAGCATCAGCTATTTTCCAAGGAGGCTTTACGTTCATTGGAGGATGCAGTATTAGAAATCAAGATCTAGAGGCTACCGATGCTCATTATGATTGGAATGTTGTTTATAGACTTCTTCAGGTGAAACATCAAGCAAATGTATGATGTGTAAATATTAACCCATGTAAACACAAATATATAAACATTTCTATATATAATTGTGTGTTATTATACGAAACTAATCATGAGTTTATACTAATCTCTCCAAATTTAACACCACATGAATCATTCTAGCCTTATCCCGGACCTATTCCAACTCCCATTCCAACAGGGAGGATCCTGGCTTCCAACATCTGACATTCATGTACTTAATTTTCAATCCCCCATGCATGAATTAAATGCAATGCTTTCAGAATTGTCAGTCCATACCTTATACAAAATAATTTTGTGAATTGGATTACCTTGCTTAAGTACATTTCCATTTGTTTTTAGTTTTAGATCCCACTCATTTCCAAAGTTAATTAAGTCAGCACCTTATTTTTATCCCTTTAGTGATATTTCATACATTTATTTATTTATTTATAAAAATTTTATTTAATTATTTTTCAAGTACAGTTTTCTGTCTCTTTCTCCCATCCCAGCCCAACCTGCCCTGTGCTCCCCACCTCCCTCCCATTTCCACCCCTCTTAGTTCTTGTCCCTGTGTCCTTCATACTTGTTCCTCAAAATCCCTCCCCTTTTTTCCCCCTAAATTTCTTCCCCTCTCCCCTCTGGTCACTGTCCCTCTCTTCTCTATTTCAGTCTCTTTTGTTTTTATTCTGCTTGCTTGTTTATTTTGCTGTTTAGCTTCCCGTTAAAGGTGAGATCACATGGTATTTGTCTTTCAACACCTGGCCTATTTCACTCAGCATAATGCTTTCCAGTTCCATCCATGTTGTTGCAAAAGGTAGTAGCTCCTTCTTTCTCTCTGCTGCATAGAATTCCATTGTGTATATGTACCACAATTTTTTGATCCATTCATTTACTGATGGGCACCTAAGTTGCTTCCAACTCTTGGCTATTGTAAATTGTGCTGCTATGAACATTGTGGTACATAGGTTCATTGTGGTGAAATTGATGTTTTAGGATTCTTAGGATATAATCCTAGCAGTGGAATTGCTGGGTCAAAAGGCAGGTCGATTTTTATTTTTCTGAGAAAATTCCATACTGTTTTCCATAATGGTTGTACCAGTCTGCAATCCCACCAACAGTGAACTAGGGTCCCCTTTTCCCTACCACCTCTCCATCATTTGTTTATTGCTTTGTTTATGACAGCCATCCTGACCGGTGTAAAGTGGTATCTCATTGTGGTTTTAATTTGCATCTCTCTGATGGCTAGCAATATTGAGCATCTTTTCATGTGTCTCTGGATCCTCTATATGTCCCCCTTGTAGAATTATCTGTTCAAGTCCTTTTCTCATCTTTTAATTGGGTTATTTGTCTTCTTAGAGTGGAGTCGTATAACTTCTTTGTATATTTTGGAGATTAAATTTTTGTCTGTGGTATCATTGGCAAATATATTTTCCCATACAATTGGTTGTTTTGCTAATTTAATACTGTTTTCTTTAGCCATGTAGAAGCTTTTTATTTTGATGAGATCCCATTTGTTTATTCTTTACTTTATATTCCTTGCTCTAGGGGACATATCAGTAAAAATGTTGCTGTGTGAAATAACTGAGATTTTCCTGCCTATGTTCTCCTCTAGGGCTTTAATGGTGTCACAGCTTATATTTAAGTCTTTTGTCCACCTTGAATTTATTTTGGTGTATGGTGTAAGTCTGTGCTCAAGTTTCATTTTTTTGCATGTAGCTGTCCAGTTCTCCCAACACCATTTGTTAAAGAGGCTATCTTTACTCTTTTATGTTACTGCCCCCTTTGTCGAATATTAATTGACTGTAGAGAATTGGGATGATTTCTGGACTCTTTGTTCTGTTCCATTGGTCTATGTGCCTGTTTTTATGCCAGTACCAGGGTGTTTTGATTACAGTGGCCTTGTAATACAGTTTGATATCAGGTATTGTGATCCCTCCTACTTTGTTCTTCTTTCTCAAAAGTGCAGCAGCTATTCGGGGTCGTTTATGGTTCCATATAAATTTTTGAAGTGTTTGTTCTATGTCTGTGAAATATGCCATTGGTACTTTCATAGGTATTGCATTGAATCTGTATATTGCTTTGGGTAGTATGGACATTTTGATGATGTTAATTCTTCCAATCCATGAACAAGGTATATGTTTCCATTTGTTTGTGTCTTCACTGATTTCTTTCTTCAGTGCTGTGTAGTTTTCTGCATACACATTTTCTACCTCCTTAGTTAGGTTTATTCTCAGATATTTTATTTTTGTTTTTGCTATATGGAATGGGATTTTTTCCTTGATTTCTGCTTCTGCTGATTCATTGTTAGTATACAAAAATGCCTTTGATTTCTGGATATTGACTTTGTAACATGCTGTTTTGCCAAATTCATTAATTAGTTCGAGCAGTTTTTGGGTAGAGTCTATAGGATTTTCCATGTACACTATCATGTCATCTGCAAACAGTGACAATTTTGTTTCCTTCTTTCCGGCGTGGATGCCTTTTATTTCTTGCCTGATCGCTGTGGCTAAAACTTCCAATACTATATTGAATAGAAGTGGTGAAAGTGGACATCCTTGTCTTGTTCCTGATCTTAGTGGAAAAGCTTTTAATTTTTTCCCATTGAGTATGATGTTGGCTGTAGGTCTCTCATATATGGCCTTTATTATACTGAGGAATGCTCCCTCTATTCCCATTTTGCTGACTGTTTTTATCATAAATTGGTGTTGTACCTTATCAAAAGCTTTTTCCATGTCTATTGATATGATCATGTGATTTTTGTCTTTGCTTTTGTTTGTGTGATGTATTACATTTACTGATTTGTGAATATTGAACCATCCTTGCATCCTTGTGATAAATCCCACTTGGTCATGGTGTATGATCTTTTGGATATATTGTTGGATGAAATTTTCCAATATTTTATTGAGGATTTTAGTATCTATGTTCATCAGGTATATTGGCCTGAAGTTTTCTTTCTTTGTTGTGTCTCTATTTGGTTTTTGAATTAGGATGATGCTGGCTTCATAAAAAGAGTTTGGGAGTTTTCCTCCCTTTTGGATTTTTTGGAATAATCTCTGAAGAATAGGGGTTAGCGCTTCCTTAAATACTTTGTAGAATTCTCCTGTGAATTCATTTGGTCCAGGGCTTTTGTGTGATGGGAGATTTTTAATTACTGCTTCAATTTCATCTGTTGCTATTGATTTGTTCAGGCTTTCTGCTTCTTTTTCATTGAGTTTTGGAAGATTATATTTTTCTAGAAATGTTTCCATTTCCCCTAGGTTCTCAAATTTCTTGGCATACAGTTCTTCATAGTAATTTCTTACAATCCTTTCTATTTCTGTGGTATCAGTTGTAATCTCTCCCCTTTCATTCCTGATTGTGTTTATTTGAGTCCTCTCTCTTCTTTTCTTGATGAGCCTACTTAAAGGCTTGTCTATTTTGTTTATCTTTTCAAAAAATAACTCCTGGATTCATTGATCCTTAGAACTGTGCTTTTAGTTTCTATGTCATTTAGTTCTGCTCTGATCTTGGTTATTTCCTTCCTTCTACTTGCTCTGGGCTGTCTTTGCTGTTGTTCCTGGAGTTCTTGCAGGCATAGGGTTAGGTTGTTTGTTTGAAATGGTTCTATCTTCTTTAGGTAGGCCTGTATTGCTATAAACTTCCCTCTGAGGACTGCCTTCGCTGTGTCCCATAAGTTTTGGGTTGTTGTGAGTTCATTTTCATTTGTTTCCAGGAACTTTTTTATTTCTTCCCTAATATCATTCTTGACCCATTCATTGTTTAATAGAATACCATTCAGTCTCCATGACTCTGGGCGTTTTGGGTTTTTTCCTTTGGGGTTGGTTTCCAATTTCAATCCCTTGTGGTCAGAGAAAATGCTTGGTATTGTTGAGATCTGGGAAATTGAGAACATAGCCTGACCACAGCAAAACAGGCTGATTGTAATCTGCTTAGCTTTGAATTTTGAAACCCCTTCTGTTCCCGCACACGGTCTCTTTCAGCAAACAGCTAACTGCCACGTCTGCTTCTGTTCAACGCTTTCTTGCTCGCCCCTATATAAGGACTTAGCTGTAAGTGCTCGGCGCAACTCCCATCTGCAGCCCTCTGGGCACCGTGTCTCAGGACACTCCAAGAGTTCACCCCTGTGCAGGTTAAGCTTGGCCAATAAAATTAGATCAAAACTCTGAAAGGTCTTCGAAAGTTAGTCTCACATCTGGTGGATATAACAGTATGATTTCAATTTTCTTGAATTTTTTGAGGCTCATTTTGTGTCCTATCATATGGTCTATCTTTGAAAATGTTCCATGTGCATTTGAAAAAATGTGTATTTAGCTTATTTGGGGTGAAGGGCTCTGTATATATCAGGTCCATTTTATCAAGGGTGTTGTTTAATGCCGCAATGTCTTTGTTGATATTTTGTTTGGAAGATCTGTCCAATTTTGATAGTGGGGTGTTAAAAATCCCCTACTATAATTGTGTTGCTGTCTATATCTTTCTTGAGTTCCTCTAAGATTTTCTTTATATATTTTGGTGCTCCTATGTTGGGTGCATATATATTTACGATGTTAATGTCTTCTTGGTGGATTCTTCCCTTGAGTATTATGAAGTGACCTTCTGGGTCTCTCTTTATGGCCCTTTTTTTGAAGTCTATTTTGTCTGATATGAGAATTGCTACCCCAGCTTTTTTTTCTTGTCCATTTGCTTGAAAAATTTGTTTCCACCCTTTGACCTTCAGTCTGTGGTGATCTTTTGTCCTGAGGTGGGTCTCTTGTAGGCAGCATATGTGTGGGTCATGCTTTCTTATCCATTCAGCTATTCTATATCTTTTGATTGGAGCATTTAATCCATTTATGTTTAAGGTTATTATTGATAGGTGCTTATTAATTGCCATTTTTGTACCTGTGTTTCTGTCTCTCTCTTTTCCTTCCTTTCCTTAAAGCAGTCCTTTTAGTATTTCTTGTAGAGCTGGCTTGGTGGCAGCATATTCTTTTAGACTTCGTTTGTCTTGGAAGCTCTTTATTTGGCCTTCTATCTTAATTGAGAGTCTTGCTGGGTAAAGTAGCCTTGGTTGTAGGCCTCTGTTTCTCATTACTTGGAATATTTCTTGCCATTCTCTTCTTGCTTGGAGTGTTTGCATTGAGAAGTCAGTAGCTAACCTTATCAGGGCTCCCTTGTATGTTACTTCTTTTTTCTCCCTTGCTGCCTTTAAGATTCTCTCTTTGTCTTGGGATTTTGCCATTTTAATGATGATGTGTCTTGAAGTGGGCCTCCTTGAGTTCCTCTTGATTGGGACTCTCTGTGTTTCCTGGATTTGTGTGACTTTTTCTCTCATCAAATTAGGGAAATTTTCTCTCATTACTCTTTCAAATACATTTTCTATCCCTTGTTCTTATTCTTCTCCTTCTAGTATTCCTATTATTCAGATGTTATTACGTTTCATATTGTCTTGCATTTCTCTTAATCCCTCTTCATTCTTTCTGAGCCTCTTTTCTTTTTTCTTTCTGCCAGATGATTTCTACTTTGTCCTCCAACTCGCTGATCCTATCTTCTGCTTCATTGATTCTATTTTTGAAACTTTCTACTGTGTTCTTCAATTCAGAAATTGCATTCTTCATTTCTTCTTGTCCCTTGCTGATAGTTTCTATCTCCTTTTTCTTGTTGGTATAGTTTGTGGAGAGTTCGTTGTAGCTCCCCTGTAGTTTCTGGTAGCTCATTGTGAGCTCTTTGAACTTCCTGATAACCAGTGCTTTGAATTCAATATCTGATAGTTGATTTGCCTCTATTTCATCTAACATTCTTTCTGAGGGCTCCATCTTTTCTTTCATTTGGGGATTGTTTCTTTGTGTTCCCATTGTTTGAGACCCTTCTTGTTAGCCTCAGCTTCTAAAATTGGTCTGTTCTGACTCCCTGGGTTTATGGTGTGAACTTCCATGGTAGAATACCTGTGAATTTCAGTGGTACAGGCTCTTGCAGGTATCTCGATGTTCTCCATTTCCACCTACTCCTTTTTTTCGTGTGTGTAATCAGTTGGAGGGGGAGAGCAAATGGTTTATGACAGCAGAAGAGTATATTATGATAGTTACAATCACATCTGGTAGGGAAGAAATAGATGATCTTTAGGCTATATATAATGTTAGCCATAATCTTCAACCCAACTTGCCACTTTTACAAAAGGATGGACAAAAGATAAACTTCTTTTGGGGGAAGAAAGGCTTTTGAGTTGGGACTAGAAAGCAATGAGGTTGCAGACGGTCAGATTTTGAGGTAAGGTGAGAGTAAGGAATAGTAGATAGGTGTATTGTGTGAGCAAATAGAGTTAATTACTCCAGTAATAGAATTCAGAAACTTATAAAGTGGGCTAAGATCTGGGAGATTTGTTGTGAAGTATTTACAGTTGTATAGAACAGCTATTATTTACAATAGTATTAGAGCAACAATCATATGACTGACTCCATGAGATCTGTCTGAATAGGGGATGTAGAGCTTCAGGTAGTGTGCTAAAGGAAAACAAGAGGCGTAAGGTATAGAAAATTAGAAATACATTGTGGAGGAAAGAACAGAGGAGACCTGTCAGATAGCACAATATAACCCGCCAAGACTAAGAAGCCTATACAGGAGGAGGAGGAGGAATACAGAGATACTATTAGAATATAAGATAAGTGGGAATAATGAAAAAAATAATAATACAAGTATGCAGCAACAAACAAATAAAAGAAAACAGCACAGAAAAGGCAGGAGAAGGGAGGAAAAAGCGATAAGTTTTGGAAGAAGGACTAAAACAGGAAAAAAGTGTGTGTAACATCGAGATACCTGCAGGAGCCTGTACCACTGAAATTCACAGGTATTCTACCATGGAAGTTCACACCATAAACCCAGGGAGTCAGAACAGACCAATTTTAGAAGCTGAGGCTAACAAGAAGGGTCTCAAACAATGGGAAGACAAAGCATTGAAAGATAAAGCAATAATAAAATTCCAACTAAATGAAATTACAAAAAAAACCCCACAAAACAAAATTAAAAAACTTCCCTTGTTGGTTTTAAACTGTGCAAACCGGTTTTTCTGGTTGCAGCGGGACCTCTCTGTAGGCTGTGTTGCCAGTGGTTGCCAGCCAGGCTACCAGACTGGGATGTAGGCGCCCGCTCTCCCACCAGGCTGCCTGGTCCCCTTGCTCTCTGGCACAATACTTCCTCACTGCCAGGCTGGGTGGTAAGCAAGCCAAGCCGTCGCAGGAGAGCACCTCAGTCCACTTTCAAAAAAATATAATAATAATAAAAAAGCCTCCCTAGACAGCCTGCCTCTCAGCCCAGGCCAATCCCCAGCCAGACTGGTGGCAATAATGTGTCTCTCATTTCTCCAGGGCTGACAACCACAGTGTCCTCTCAGTTCTTCCAGGCTGGCAACCACAGAGTCCACAGATGAACACGGCCCTTTGTTTTTGTTGCTCTCTGCTCTCTGTGTAAACTCAATTGCACAGGCCTCTGCCTGTGTTGCCCAGACGGGAGAGGGGGGAGAAAACTGCTGACCCGCACTGGTCACCTACCGGGGCCGCTTGGTACCCCCGCTCCTGAGAGGGAGGCCTCCTGCGCTGGTCCCAGCCCCACTGCGGCAGCCCAGCACCAGGGCCGCCCAGCTGAGGGCGCCACTCCTGTCTCCACTGGACTCCCCTATGCACCACTAAGCTGCCCCGCTGACGGGAATCTCAACGTCTGTCACAAGTGCTGCTCTCCCAACTTCATAAATGCTGTGGATCTATTACTTAATTACACTGTTTCTCAGTAGCTCAGCCAGGCTTTTCACCCACGTGTGCGAAAGCTGGAGTACGTTCCTTCCTACTCCATCACCATCTTCCTCCCCCCTCCTCATACATTTATAATATATTTAGAATCATCTGTCATATCTGCATTACACTGTAGGGTCCTTAGATCTCTTAATTTTTTAAATTTGTATACATACAAATGGTACTCTGTGCTGCTAGTTCTGTAGGTTTTGACAAATGTTTAATATCTTATATTTATAATTATGGTATCATCCAGTAAAGTTTTATCACCGTATAAAGTTTCTGTGTTTCAGTATTTAACCTGCCAACTCTCACCTCTGCTGAATTTCTGACTACCACTGATTTGTTAACCTCATATATAGTTTTGCCTTTTCAGAATGGCATATACTTGAATCATACAATGTATAGCTTTTTAAGACTGGCTTCTATTACTTACTGATACGCAAACGATATTGTTATTATAGACTAATAAATAGTTCAATGAAAGGATGAACCATCCACTAACCATTGAAGTACATTTGGGTTACTTCTAGTAATTGGAACTTAACAATAAAGGTGTTATAAACATTCACATTTTTGTGGACATTGTATATCATACAACATGGCATATAATACATATATATGTCACACACATGTATATGTATGTGCGTGAGTGTGTATACACTGGATAAAATACCTAGTACTGTGATTAATATATCATATGGTAAGACAGATTTTATTTTCTTAAAGAAACTACTAAATGATTGCCTGCAATGTATGTATCACTTAACAATTCTACCAACACCAAAAAAGAGAGAGTTCAATGAGACACCATATCCTTTCCAGCAGTTAAAATGATCAATTTGTGTATTTGAATATTATAATGTGTAGTGGTATATCATTGTTTTAACTAGCACTTCTCTAATGGCAAGTGATGTTAATCGTTTTTATAAGCTTACTTGCCGTGCTTGCAGCTCCTTTGCAGAGGTGCCTCTTCAGAACTTTAACCCATTCATTTAATTTTTTTGTTTTGTTATTATTGAGGTTTAAGTATGTGTATATTTAGATTAAAATATTTTATCAGGTGTGTGTTTTGTCAATATTTTCTCCCAGGTTATGGCTTATATTTTCATTGTCTTAATTGTTTCTTCTGAAGAATGAACTTTGTTTTAATAAATTTTGACATTGATTTTTTATTTCATAAATTATTTTGTCATTTCATTTTAAACTTATCTCCAAACATAAGGTGACACAGATTTTCTCCTATATTCTAGAGGTTCTATAGTTTTATATTTATATTTAAGTCTATGATACATTTTGAGCTAACTTGGAGAGATGTTGTTTTCTATTCTGGTCCACAGATTTATATGCCTGTCTATTCATCAATTCCATTCTGCCTTGATTCCTGGGACACCAAGAAGTCTTGAAGTCAAATAGTGTCAGTTCTCAGCCAGTGATTTTCTTCTTTGGTATTGTGTGGGCTATTCTTGGTCCTTTTCTTGCTATACATAAAGGGTGAGAAAAGGTGGGTTTACAGTTGTGAGTACACAAAACATAGAATTAATTCTTGTATTATTCTTGATTGATTATTTTATTTTTATGTGTATTACAAACATAAACCTACTTTTGCCCACCCCTGTATTTGAGAATCAGTATATTGATATTGACAAAACAGCTTGCTAGAATTTTTTTACTGTTCTAAAAATGCGTACTGTTTATTACAACCAGTGTATCTCTTATCAAAAGCTGCTTGGCAACAAAATCTGATTATGGTTTTAATAAATAAAAATAAGAAGCTCACTATTTGTACCCCTGTCATTAGTTAGACTTTCTTCAAGGTCACCTCATCCAAATTTATTCAGTACATTGTAATAAGATTCTCAGGCATTCATGTATGCTTGATCTTGCCAGGCAGCAAGTAGCTGCTAGTGCAAATCTTCTGTGTCTCTGCTGTCACACTCAATCTGTCTAATTTGTTCATTTCCGAGTAGGTAGCAAGTATTTCCCATTGTTCACACAATCTGTTGGTATTAATAAATATCTCAATTTGTTCCTGTTGCAGGTTTCTCTCACCAAACATCAGAACTTTATTTTCATTCAGTAAAGCATCATTATCTTCATCTTCAAGCTCACTTGTTTTTAGTTCTTCAGAAGGAGGTGGGTGGTAATTCCTTGGCATGCTTTATTACCATATTTTCAAAATATTCTGCAAACTTTTAAGCTGCTGGTTGACTGACTAGAAGAAATTAGGTAATAGTCTCTCTCTGATAATAGTCTCAGGGCTCTCCAACCACAGTCTGAATTGTTCATAACCTTATATTCATTTCCAATCATGTTTTCAATGTCTGCATGTTCAATGGCTTCATCAAAGAATTCCTCCAAAGTTGCCAGATGTTTCCTTGTCTCTGATTTACAGGCTTCCATATTATCAAGACAGAGATTCCATAGCCTTGTTAACTCCTCATTCTCCACCAGAATCTTTCTGTTGTGTTCTTTACCTAGAAGTCCTCTGGTGCTATTCTATTCTGTACTACTCTCATTGGCTTGGTATCTGATTTTATTTTCTTTTACAAAACCTAGGAAGCCTTTATTTTTTCATGAGTTCCAGGCTTCTTTAGTGTTTACTATATGTTCTATCATCTTTGAAAATCTGTCTACATCAGGTGGATCTTTAGATAGTAACTGGTAAACTAATTTTGTAGTATCTGTAATCCAGAGTGGTTGCTGTTTAGTTAAAACATAGGTTGAGCTTTTGAATTTAACCTGTCCCTCCAGATATTGAAATAAAATGAAATACTATAATAACAAAGTTGCTGTCACACAATTGTAAATACATCAACTTTTCACTTGATAAATTTTGCAAAATATAGCAGCTCCATACTGAGTCTCAGCTTCCCACTTTCCTCCCTGAACAACATGAGCTTCAGCACATGCTCCAGATTCTCCACAAGCTACCTGACCCTGGGCTCTGTGCAGTCACCCAGTTATCAGGTCAGACTGGGCAGCAGTGTGGCTAGAGTCTATGCAGGGGGCTTGGACTCCTGGATCTCAGTGTTCCACTCCATGAGTGTGTAGGGCAGCTGGGGATCCCAGGCCCTGGCTGCAGGGATGGCAGGAGGCGGGATCTGGTGGGCATAGGGGACATCCAGAGTGAGAAGGAGACTATGCAGTGCCTGGATGACTGCCTGGCCTTCTATTTAGAGAAGGTGAGAAGCTAGGAGGCTGATAATTGGAGACTGGAAATCAAAATTTAGGAAAACCTAGAGAAGAAAGGACTCCAGGTCAAAGACTGGTGGCATTATTTCAAGATTATTGAAGACTCGAGGGATCAGATCTTTGCAAATTCTGTGGACAATGCCCACATTGATCTGCAGATTGACAATGCCCACCTTGCTGCTGATAACTTCAGAGTCAGTTATGAGATGGAGTTGGCCATGCACCAGTCAGTGGAGATCGACATCAATGGGTTCCAGAAGGTCACTGATGACACCAGTATCACTTGGTTGCAGCTGGAGACAAAGATCAAAGCTCTCAAGGAGAAGCTGCTTTTCATGAAGAAGCAAAGTACCAAGAGAAGGAAGTAAGTGGTCTACAAAACCAGATTGCCAATTCTGGATTGACCATGGAGTTGAATGCCCCCAAATCTCAGGACCTCAGCAAATCATGGCAGACCTCTGGGCTCAGTATGATGAACTGGCTTGGAAGAAGAGAGGAACTAGACAAGTATTGGTTCCACCAGACTGAAGAAAGCACCACATTGGTCACCTCACAAACTGCTGAGATTGATGCTGCTGAGATGACACTAATGGAGCTGAGACATATGGTCCAGTCATTGGAGACTGACCTGGACTCAGTGAGGAATCTTAAGGTCAGTTTGGAGAACAGCCTGAGGGAGGTGGAGATGCACTACACCATGCAGATGGAGCAGCTCAATGGAATCCTGGAGTCAGAGTTGTCCCAGACTCAAGCAGAGGGGAAGTGCCAGGCCCAGGAGTATGAGGCCCTACTGAACATCAAGGTCAAGCTGGAGGCTGAGATTGCCACCTACCACAGCCTACTGAAAGAAGGGGAGGACTTCAGTCTCGTTGATGGCCTAGACAAGAGCACCTCCTTACAAACCATCCAAGAGACCAGGACTGACAGGACTGTGGACAGCAGAGTAGAGTCTGAGGTCAATGACAGCAGAGTTTTGAGGCATTAAAGGTTTGGCAGGGCAGGAGGTCAATAAAAAGTTCAGAGTCAAAAAAATTTGCAAAATATACATGTTCTCCTCCAGTTTTTAATTCTTCCATCTTTTTTCTTGAAGCCTGGGTGTCATCCAATTTATACCTTTTGAAAACAGCTAGAACTTCTTCTGGACACTAGAGAAAAGTTTTCCATGACGTCTTCTCATGCATTGCAGGATTCCTGAAGTAATCCTGAAGTGACCAGAATTTTCAGTATAGGTTGTAATTAATTAGAATGGAGCAAGTTGTTGGTGCTTCCTCATCTCCTATTTCACTTTCTTCTATATCCATCCCTTCTTCTCTATCTTCAGTGTACTTCTGACCCAAGTGCTTTCCTGCTCATTTGTATCAAAAACAGGGACATATTTCATATTAAACTGACTCTGTAAGTTAAAACCTGATTACTTAGATAAAGGGAAAAGCCTAACCAAAAAGAGTTGAATTCATCCACAAAAGACTGTATTCTGTGATTTTGATCATCTTAAGATATCAATGCACATGCATGGTAAATTTTTTTCCAGTAGAATAGAATGTATTTTATTTCCAAGTAGCAATTATTTTTTCCACAAAAGCAAATATTTTGTCACACTGATCCAAAGGAAGAAATTCAGAGCATTTTCCAACAATGCAAGGATGTAGATATGGTACAAACACCTTCCGTTACACCCCCAATAGAGAGAGAGAATAACTAAACAGTTTTCACATGATAAATGACTTATAATTTCTTCTTCTAGAACACCTCTGGAAGCTTAGTAAAGGGGACTTTTTTCTCATTTTCATTGCTTGGTAACTGTCTGAAAGTACTCAACAATGGCTTGATATTTTTGTCATTCAGAACCTCTCTGGCAGACTTCATAAACTGCCACCACACTTTGAGTAAACTGAAGAGTAGCGTTGTCAGAAACACCTCAGCTAAGGGTGCCCCTCACTAGAATTCTTTATTAGTGTCACGTTGAAGCTATAGATCATGTTGGGAAAAAATGGTGTCAACTTTGAGCCTTCCAATCCACGAACATGTAAAATCTCTCTATTTTTTCTAGAGTATCTTTGATTTATTTCCTTAGTTTCACAGTTTTCTGCATTATATCCTGTATATGCTTTGTTAGGTTTATACTGAAATATTTCTTGATGGAATTTTGGTGTTATTAAAATGGTATAATATTTTTATTTTACATTGCAATTGTTTATTGCTGGCATCTACAAAAGCAATTAACATCTGAATATTAATTTGCATCCTGCAACTTTGCTATAATCAATTGTAAGTTCCAGGAGGGTTTTTTCTTTGTTATATTTTTTTACATAGATAACCATGTTTTTTGCCATCAAAGGTAGTTTTATTTATTCTTAACAAATATATAATTTTTTCTCCTTCTTGACTTATTACACTAGTTAGAAATTTCTATAAGAAATTAGCAGTGGTGAGAGGGGATATATTCTCCATTCAAACTGTTCCCAAACTGGGGAAAAGACTTCAGTTTCTTACCATTAATTATTATATTAAATGTACATATTTTAGATGTTCTTTATTAAGTTGAGAAAGTTCCCTCTATTTGTAGTTCACTGAGTGTTTTTAAGCATGAAGTGTGTTGGAGTTCGTCAAATCTGTATCAAATTGGTATAATCATGTTTTTTTTTAGTTTGTTAAATGTAGACTATTCATTGATTGATGTTCACAAGTTGAAACAGACTACATCCATGAAATAAATCCCACATGGCTGTGATAGACACTTTTTAAATATATTTTTGGATTTGACTAACTAACATTGTGTTGGAAGTATTTCCATTTGTGTTCATCAGAGATAGTATCCATAGTTTTACTTTCTTGTATGGTCTTTATCTGATTTATGTGTTAATTCTGGCCTCAGAATAAATTGTGAAGTGTTATCTCTGCTTCTATTTTCTTGAAATCATTATAGAAAATGGGCAATATGAATTTAATACATGCATTCAGTGATACTCATTTCCTTCTATGTGCAGAATTTGTTGTATTCTCCAAATTTGATAAGTTGTATTTTTATATCCATTTCATTTAAACTTTGTTTTAAATTTTAGTTGGTGTTTCTTTTTGTCTTATTTGTTATTTAGAAGTGTGTTGTGTAATCTCTAAAATTTTTGCATATCTCCAGCTATCTTCCTGTTATCATAGCTAGTTTAATTTCATTATGGTTTGAGGGTATATTTTATATTATTTCTATTCTTTTAAATTTACTAAAGTATTTTTATGGCCTAGAATGTGGTCTTTGTAAATGCTCTAAGTAAGCTTGAGAATTTGTATTTTGCCGTTGCTGAATTCAGTATTTCATAAGCAGCAATTAAATCAAGTTGATTGATCTTGTTCAACTCAACTACACTCTCACCGATGTTTTGCTTTCTTTATCTACCAGTTATTGAAAGAAGGATGTTGAATTATCTAACCATAATAGTGGATTTGTATCTACATTTTTGCTGTTCTACTAGTTATTGTCTCATATTTTGAATCTTTTCAGATGTAATAAATTTGTAAACTTAGAAAAAGCACAACTGAAGAAAACTAACACAAGAAAAAATAGAAATTCTAAACATTTATATGTGTAGAATTAAAGTAATTAAATTTATAATTAATTTTTTTACACAGAGCACTTTAGGTACACATAAATCAGTGAATTCTGCCAAATATTTAAGGAATATATTTTTATACCAACTTTTTAATAGGGAAAAAGGGAAATGTTCAGTTTCCTAATGAGACATGAAATTTCATGTTTCCAAAACCAATGTGATTCTGAGAAATTAAACTTATATATCGATTGCTTCTGTAAATACATATGCAATCATTATTTTTAAAAGTAACATAATATTTCAAAAGGATATACGTTATGACAAAATTCTATTTACTTCAAACTTTATGGTTGGTTTACTTTGAAAAGCACTCAATTATTTGATCATTATTAAAAAACATTACAAAAAGGACCTAAAGGGGTAGTTCCCTTTGTAGGAGAATAGGATTGAGGGTCGGAGGTGGGGATGGCCGAGGTGGAGGGAGTGGTGGGGGGGAATGGAGACAACTATACTTGAACAACAATGAAAAAAGAAAAAAGAAAAAATACTTGAAGGAATTCATAAAATTGCTTTTAATAAAATTCAATATTTATTTATGATTTCTCTTTCTGGTAGTTTGTTATTATTTTATAGAAACATAACTTATTTTGCATATTAATTTTGTATAATACAACTTTACTGAATAACTTAGTTCTAACACTTTTGGTTGAGTCATCAGGATTTTCCATACAAGATTATGTCTTCTGCAAATAGAGACAATTTTAATTATTCCTTTCTAATTTAAACACCTTATAATTATTAACCTTGTGTAATTACTCTAGCTAGGACTTCCAATTATATGGAGAATAGGAGTTGTCACATTGGGCACGTTTGATTGGCTCCTGATCTAAGAGAAAAAGTTTCAGACACTCACTATTGAATATGATACTCTGTGCTTTTTATGAATCACCTTTATTATTTTGAGGTATGACCCTCTATACACAAGTCATTAAAGATTTTACCATGAATGGATGTTGAATTTTCCATACACTGTTTTGCATCCACTGAAGTTATCATTTTTTTAAATTTTTATTCTATAAATGTATAAATTGAACAATCCTTGAATCACAGTGGTAAATCCCACTTGGCCATTTTGTGTGATCCCTAATGTATGCTGTTGAATTCAGTTGGCTAGTATTTTATATCTATATTCATCAGGAATGTAGACCTCTAGTTGGCTTTCCTTGGCATGTCTGTATTTGGCCTTGGTATCAGGGTGATGATGGTCTTGTAAATTGAATTAAGAGTCTTCTCTTCAATTTTTCTGTAAAAGTTTGATAATGATTGCTGTTAATTCTTATTTAACTGTTTGGTAGAATTCACCTGTAAAACAATATGGTACTAGGTTCTTACTTTGGGAGAGGGTTTTTTAAAGATTTTATTTATTTACTCTTAGAGAGAGGGGAAGGAAAGGAGACAGAGAGAGAAACATCAATGCGTGGTTGCCTCTCATGTGATCCCCACTGGGGACCTGGCCCACAGCCCAAGCATGTGCCCTGACTTGGAATCAAAGCAACCCTTTGATTTGCAAACCTATGCTCAATCTATTGAACTACACCAATCAGGGATTGGAGGGGGGCATTACACATTTAATCTCTTTATTATTAATATTTTGGTTAGATTTTATATTTCATCATGATTCTTAGTAAGTCATATATTTTTAGGAATTTCTCCATTTCTTCTAGGTTGTCCTATTTGATAGCTTGTAATTATTCTAATAGCCTCTTATGGTCCTTTGTATTCCTTTGGTATCAGATATGTCTCTTTTCTCACACAAAATTTTTATTTGGGTCATCTCTTTCTTCTTTTCCTGCTTAGTCTTGCTAAAATTGTATTAATTTGCTTATCTTTTCGAAGAACAAATTCTTGGTTTTGTTAATCTCTGCCAATTTTTTCCTAGTCTCCATTTTATTTAATTGGGCTATAAGCTTTATCACTTTATTTCTGTTCCTAAATTTGAGCTTAGTTTGTTTTTATTTTAGTCTTTTGAGGTATAAAGCCAGGTTGTTAATTTGAGGTCCTTTTATTCCTTGTATATGTATTTATTACTATAAACTTCCCTGTTAGGATTACTTTTGATGCATTCTATAACTTTTGTATTTTGTTTTTCCATCTTTATTTTTCTCAAGATATTTTTAAAATTTCCATTTTAATTTATTTTGTTATTTAACTTGTTTCATTGGTTGTTTAATTACATATATTTATGAATTTTTCAGCTTTCTTTCTGTTACTGATTTTTATTTCATTTCATTGTGCTTGAATATGCAAAAAAATATTTTGTGGCTCTATATATGATCTAGCCAAGAAAATGTTCTGTATGCTCTTAAGTCCGTATATACTGCTGCTGTTGCCCTTTGATAAGGCAGGGACACAGAGAGTGTCCCAGAGTCGGGCAGGTTGCAGGTTGAGCTTCACTGTTAAGGTAGTTGCTGGCTCCACTGTTGGGCAAGGCTGCTGGTCTGGCTCTTTGGTTAGGATGAGCCTGCAGCTGTATCACACAGTTTGGCGGGTCTATAGATTATACTCTTTGGTTGAGTGGGGCTCCCTGTCTAGGCTCCCTTGTTAGGTGAGACTGCAGGCTATTCTTTATGATTACACTGAATTATTGATTGGACTCCCTGTGTGGGGGAGGCTGCAGTCTACGTTTAGCAATCAGGTAAAGTTGTAGGCTGAGCTTTGCTGTTGACAGTGCAGGTAAAGTTGTAGGCTGAGCTTTGCTGTTGACAGTGTTGTAGGATGGGTTCCATAGCTGGACAAGACTGGTGGCTATATTCTGGGGCTTCTTAGTGTCATTGTTAAGGCTCCCTGGTTATGGTGGGTCAGAGGCTATACCAGTTAGGCAAAACTGTTGGTTTGAATCCCTTTCCAAGCAGGGTTATAAAGGATGGGATCCAGGGTGATCTGGTTTTTCTGGTAAGGCTTTTTGGTTGGTGAACCATAAGCAATACTAAGCAGTTGGGCGAAGCTTCATATTTTCTTCCCAGACAGAGCTATAGAACATGTTCATGGCTGGTGTGGCTTGCTAGCAGGGGACCTGAATAAGGCAGCACTACCCACCAAACCCCTTGGCCAAAGAGGATTACCAGCTCAGCTATAAGATGAGCAAAACTCCTGGCTGGGAGCAAAACTCCACTGCAAGCAAGGTTGAAAGATGAGCCAGATAGCTCCTTGGTTCTATGTTTAGGCTTCCTGGTTGGGCAGGACTAGAGGCTATATCCAGCAGTTTATGGGGGTTCAATTTTATTTTTCTGAGTCATTGGAGCCATAGAATAAGCTTCATGCTTGGTAAAACATGATGGTTCATGATGTGGAATGGGCCAAGCTACCCTCTGAGCTCCCCAGTCAATAGGACCACAAATTCAACTCTAGATGGGCAGAGATGCTGGCAAGGATTTCAACTTAGGCATTATAGTTGAGATGAGGAATGAGGTCTCCCAAGACCTGAGAGCTAGTTCTCGTATGCCCTACCTGCCTTCTTAGTCTCTATTTGATTCTCAGTTGTCAAGGCCACAGATTTCTCCAACGATCTCTGTGAGGAGGACTTGAGTGGGCCTTTTGGAAAGCACTCTACATTTCTAGGTGAGGTAGAGGTTCATTATGGGCTTCTTTTTCACCCACTGGAAAACCTATGGGCCCAAGGGTGCCTTCTCAGTGTGGCACTGTGCTGGTGTAGGGGAGGGGTAATGTAGTCAGAGAGTAACCACCCCTCTTATCCTTCTCATGTGGTCTCTATGATCTCTATGGCCCAGCGGTTTGCTTCAGCCTTACTCCTGGTTACTGGGATTTTCATAATGCTTTTTTTCCCTATGGATAGTTGCTAATTGGTCTTCCTGTGAAGGAAACTGAATTGAGAACAATTTGTGTCATCATCTTGATGATGTCTCAACTACTTTTTAATATCATTCCTAAAATTTATGACACCTAATGTTGGCCTCCAGCTATCTAGCATCACCTCCCAGGACAATATCAATACACTCTGATTTTGTGGTTTTTGCTTCCTGTGTTCTGATAACCAGATGACCAAAAAAGGGTTAGCCCTCAGTATTTACTTGTTGTCTCAGATTAACTGACAAGGCAGCTAAGAGGACCTTGAGTGAAGGAAACATCATATTCATCAGGTTTGAGTAAAACAAACAACAAAAAAGCAAAACACACCAGATAGGACTTAAGACTTGATACAGAAAATGTATATCTATATTGGGGAAAGTAATTGACCAACTCTAAGCAACAAGAGTTAGATGATATCGACACAAATAGATGAGAGAAAGAGAGAGATGGAGAGAGGTAAAACTTGAAATTGTGGAAAATCGAGATAGATGCTAACATTGAGTGAGAAGAAGCCCTACAAGGTACAATCATTGCATAACTATATGAAAATGTTAGAGTATAAACTGTAAGTAAATTTTTGTTCTAACCACAAATTTTCTCTTAAGAACTTGTACATTCTTAAATTGTGTAGTACTTTATATTTTGCCAATATTTAATTCTTAGAAAAACTCATTGGAAAATATAGGTTGTCTTATTGTCACTAATATTATGAATGGGAAAATCAAAGCTCAGAAAAATAAATTTGGTGCCTAAGCCACAAAAATGACATACGATTGATCTGGAAACTAGACTTTGAACTTCAATTTCAGTGATTTTTTCAGAATTTTGTGATTCTTGGGAGAAATGAAGAGTAGACTAGAAGGAGCAATAGCAGAAAGTCCTTGAAGTACAGAATCATTAACTACTAACTTCCCTATTAGTATTATAAGCAGTAAAATAAATTTGAAAAAATTAGGAATGTTGAGGATACTTAATATTAACTGAGGATACAAATAGAAGTATTTACAATCACACTTTGCTGCTTTTCTTTTTTTTTTAATAAAAAATCAAATAGGTCATGGAAGTAAAATAAAATTTTCTAGATCTTCCAGTGGGAAAATGATGAAACCAGGATTTGAATGAGTCCAATTCGAAGGATTGAAATTTTAGAAACTAGGCTGTAATAGTTCTACTGTCATCAAATTCCTCTGTGTTTAGTTTCCCAAAGTGTAAAATGGGAGAAAGGTTTTGTTTGACATGTGACAGGAGGGTGCCATGGACATTCATTTCTCAGAGGCCAGGGGAATTCTGGTCCAGTTGATTTCTAAATTCCTTCTTGGCTCTAGCTACCTAGGATTGGTTTTTAATATAGTATCTGAAAACAGTAAGGATTTAGAGAGCATTTACAAAAATGAAACATGTAAGCTCCATGAAACATCTTGCTTTGCTAAGCAAAATTTTTTAGGTTTCAGTTGTTAAGGGATTTTTTAGCACATTTCTGATTAATTTTTACTTACCTTATTTTCCACTCTCAACACATTATACCTGCTTCCTGCATCACCACATGTTACTATATTGTTGTTTCAAGAGCTAGTCACATTTCTTTCTCTCTCTTTTTGTTTTTTGTTTGTTTGTTTGTTTGCTCTGTTTTTCTTTTTAAGTAGTGGGCCACGTGTGAATAAGGTGCTTGTAAGGGCAGTGGTTACAGGTGTCTTCTTCAGACCCTCTAGAAATTGACATGAGCTTTATAAATGACATTTAGCTGCCTTCAGCCAAGACAGACAGAAGACATGGCAACTGATGTCTCCCACTCTGTGATCAGCTATCAGTGTAATTTGCATCGCTGTCAACATCTAATGGAATGATTGGCATCTTTGTCTGAAAGGGTCACCAAAGTCTGAGAAATCCTAAACACAGAGAACTGCCAGTAGGTAAAGGTTTCTGTTTAACCTCTTTAGTTAAACTGGTACTGAGCATCATAAGGGTTTTCCCAAATGACACTGAAGTGATTCCCCAGGAGTTTTCTCCTCTTTTACAGGTAATCAATGATGCATTATCTATCTAGTAAACCCATTTTCACACTACATTAGACATGCTTCAGAGCAAACCAGACTGCACCAAAATGAAGGAATCTAGGGGAGATTTTATGGCTCTTCTTTGCTTTCTGTCTCACATAATGATTTACAACAATGTATTGGTATTTCCTTGAGCTCATATTATATTTGTGCTATATATTATTTTGTTAATTTTCTACTCCTGAAAACAATAACAAAATTCTTTCATCTCTGTAGAGCAATAACTACTGCCTTACTGTATATAGCACTGGATCAAATTGTATCACTACATTTTGGAATTTTTAATTTGGGGTACCTTACTCTGGAAAAACATATTACAAATGCTGAAGTGCCACAGATTTAAATGCAATGTTACAATACTTGGAGTAGTGTGTTTTCTGCTGAAGAAATCTCATATTTATTTTTAAAAATACCATAATCTCAGATATTGATAAAATCTATGGCCAATTCTGACATTTTCTTATATTAATGTCCTTACAAATAGTACAATTTAACTTGACTAATTATTTTAAGGGGAAAGGAAGCAGTAAGAAGAAGTCTATGGAACAAGTGATTTGGCTCCTTTTTTATGTGAGAGTGGTGTTTTGTGGTCTTTCTTCTTACCCCTTTTGGAAAATTTATTTTCTGTGATGGAGTTTGGTGTCAATTGATAGTTCCTATAGATGTCAATGAAGAAGGATCACCATGGAGGGCATCTCCCACAAGGGGAAGCACCATCAGCACAGGAAGCATTATGCCTTACATGTTCCCACTCCTCTCCCTCCTAAAGCACAAGTCCTTCCTCCTGACTCCTTCCAGGTTCACCCCAGGTGGTTACTTTTGTCTTCCAACCATCATTTAGGGGAAAACTGAAGTAGTTAGACATGTATAATAGTAATTGTTTTGATGAAAGTGTGGGAATTCTATCACATATGTTGACAAACAATAGCTCAGAGGTCAAATCTAGCCTACTGTCTGTTTTTGTATGGCTCATGAACTAAGAATTAATTTTACAAATGAATATCTGTAATCAATTTAATAATAGAGAACACTAATTTTTAAGTCTGATTGAGTAAAATGTGTTTGCCAAAAAAAGAGTTTTAATCTCCTCATTTTAAACTTATATCACCAAAAAGAACAACGTACACATATGACTAATTGTTATCATTATACTTTGAATGCATATTACAAACTTGACAACTTAAATCAACCCAAATTTAGTACCCTGCTGTTCTTTAGGCCAGAAGCCTGGGTATACTCAGCCAAGTTAGAGTTCTCTGCTCAGGGTCTCACAGAGCCGTAACCAAGATGTTCGCTAGGATTCTTACCTAGAAACTCTGAAGATGAATCCACTTTTAATATTTTTTCAGGTTATTGGCCAAAATCAATTGCTTTTGGTTGTAGGACTAAGGTGCCTAAGGGTCCTGGAGGGCTGTAAGCCAGGAGCCTCTCAGATCCTGGAATCAGTACATACAGTTTCTTGCTAGTCTTTCTCTATTTCATCATCGAAGCTTAGCCCCTTTGTCAAATTCTTATCCTTCTCCTGGCTTCTCTGACTTCTTATTCCACTACCAGCTCTAGAAAACTGTTTTACATCACTCATGTGATTTCATATATCTCACGTAGATGATTTCCCTTTCTTAAGAACAACAAATTGATAACTTCAAACATATCTGTAAAATTCTTTTTTCCATGCAATTTAACATAATCATGGGAGTAATACCAGGTTGTGAGGAGCCTGAAGAATCTTGTTTTCCACAGCTGGATAATAGAGTTTACCTATTTTCAAATTTATTATGTAATTCCAATTTATTTTCTAATATAACTTTTTAATTTTTACATTAAAATTTTAATTAAAGTTGAAATACAATATTATATTAGTTTCAGGTATACACCCTAGTGATTAGACATTATGTAACTTACTAAGCAATCATCCCAATTTGTCTCATGCCCATCTGAGACCATACTTATGATTTAAACAATGTATATATCCACCATCAGTATATGAGACTTCCTACTGCTATCATTAATTTGACATGATTATACTTTTTAATCATTGCCGGTTTGACAGGTACATATTATATATTTTTGGCATTGTCTCAGACTTCATTTTTATTTAGAATGTTTTCGAACACCCAGAAAAGTTGGGAGACTAGTAAAACATCTTTTCTGCTTTGAACTATTCAAGCATATATTGTTAACCTAATGACCACCATCTCCAAGTCATTTAATATTTTCTATAACCAAGAATACTATCTTACATAACCAGTATACAATGATCCAAATGAAATTAACATTGACATGTACAGGCAGGTAATCTTCATACTATATACAGACTTTACCAATTGTCCAAATAATATTCTTTATAAGAAAGAGACCCAATGCAGAATTAAAAAGTTACATTTCACTGTTGTGCTTATTTAGCCTCCCTCAATTTGGAACAGTTTTCAATCTTTATGTGACTTGGTTATTGACACTTTTGAAGATGGCAGGTAAGTTATTTTGTAGAATGTTTCTCAGTTTGACTTTGTTTGATTTTTTTTTCATGTTTAGATTCAGATAATACAGTTTTGGCAAGAATATTCCAGAAGTGTTGTTATGCTCTTCTCCTTGCATCCTATTGGATGCTATGCAATTTTGATTTGCCCACTACCTAGTGATGTTAACTTTACTGATCTTACACAAATGGTATTCCCCAGGTTCTCAACTGTAAAATTACTCTTCTTTCACCTTTTTAACTGAAATGCAAAGTGTTGGGAGGTACTTTGAGACTAAGAAAATTCCTATTCTTCATAAACTTTCACCCAGTAATTTTTACCTTCATTGAGGTTTTTTGGTTGAATTAATTTTTTACTATAATTGTCAATAAATTGTGACTTTCTAATTCTGATATTTCTTCTTGATTTACTATTTAGCACTTTATTAAAGAGAAAAACTTCTGGCATTTTTCTATTTGTCATCATCAAATATCTATTGGTATGTATTAATCATTTCAATTTTATTCAAAACATAACCCATTAGTATTGCTTCACGTTTTTTTGAGTAAGTGCCCCCTTAAGCTAGTTCTTGTGTCTGTTTGTCATGTCCCCATCATTCTTAGGGCACTTTTTTATTTTCTAACAAACAAAATCTCCCAGACTCTTTAAGCTGGTGATGTACATCTTCATCTGAGTGTTGTTACTCTTAATTTTAGTTTAAAAAATTTAGAGAATGGACACACATATCTATATTTATTTATATACCTTTGTATATTAAAAATTATGAAAAAACTCTGATATAATTTCAATTCAAAACCAGAGTTCATTCTACTTTTCTCTTTTCCACATGTGCGGCTCTTTTCTCTGACAATGAACCACTTGGCTTCCATCTTCCTCCAAATACTTACCTATTGGTTACCTCTTCCTGTAAGTAGTCAACTGCCTATCACTTCTACCACGTCTTCCTACCTTGGAAGGAAGGAACATGATCTCTCTTTGTTCAGGATCTGACAAGACGCACAGGGTTGCCCACTGTTGTCACCCACACAGATATTCCTTTCTACTCTCTTGCTCTTAGACACCCTTTGCTAACCTGCTGCTGCTGCTGTCATTACCAGATGGATGTCCTTCTGCCCCACATAGAATCATTCACCTACCCCAAGCTGCCACTTCCAACTCCTTGCACGTACCTTTCTTTGTCACATTCAGACCTAGACACTTTGAGGAAGATAGCCTTCTACCCTACTCCCATTCCCAATACACACAGATGCCTACCTCACTTAGACTTACCTAATGATTTATATTAAATCATTCAGAAAGAGAAGCAGAGAGGGAGGAAAAGAGGGATAGTGGAATGAGAGAAAAGGAACACATTGATATAATTAGTGTTACAGAAAACAACTCAGCCGCTTTAAGGTGTATGGAGTGGAAGTTTATTTTATGCATGGACCCAGAGGAGTCAGTTTCCAAATTCTGGGCCTTGAACAAAGGGAAAGCAGTTATTTTATAGAGTGGGGGGGATAGAAAGGGGGAGGCCTGTCCTTCAGACCAAAGCAGGAGACAATTTGCAGAAGCAGAAAGCAGAGCGTTTCACTATCTCTGGTATGTAGTCGATAAGCTAGAAGAAACAAGGCAAATCACTGGGCTGTTAAACACCTGGGCTGTAAAAACAGTCCCCTAATTGCTGTGCTATATTTTAAAATAGCTATCAATTTCCCCCAACATTAGAACTTCCACAACTGTAATGAGATTGAAACATTTTCATGTATATTGGCTATAGAATTTTTCCTTTTGAGTAGTTTATGTTATCTATTTTATCCATTTGTGAGTGTTATATACCTACTCATGATAATGTGTAGGAGTAATTTATATAATTTTAATACTAATAAGTTATATTTTCTATGTATTTTTGCACTTCCTAGCTTTATTTCACTTGCAATGTATATAGATGTTCAATTTTCCCATGACCATTTAATATATGATTTAGCCTTCTTTCATAAACCTGCAGTGTGCAATGGTCCCTGCCACATGTCAAATATGAATAAAGCATGAGCTTGTTTCTGGGGTCCTCATGTTGTATTAGGTTTTTTTTTTACCTGTAAACTAATATTATATGTGGTATTATTATATCCTGGTACAATAATTTCCCCCTTTTTTCCTTAATAGTGGTTATTCAAGGAGCTTTGCATATACTCATATGTATGAATTTTAATGTCAAATAGAATGTTTAAATAAACTTTGTGCTGCAATTATTATTTGAATTGTATTAAACCTCCGCATCAGTTTGAATCCTTAAATCTATGACCATCAAATACATTTCTTATTTTATGCAAGTATTCTTTAATGACTTTCAGTACAGATTTTTAAAAGATGTTTTACTGATTTTAGAGAAAGAGAAAAGGGGAGAGAAGAAGAGAGAGAGAAGCACTGATTTGTTATTCCATTTATTTATGCATTCATTGGTTGATTCTTATATGTATCCTAACTGGGTATCAAACTTGTAACTTTGGCATTATTGGGGAGACAATCTAAATGACTGAATGACAACACAGATTTTTTTTATTCATTAACATCATGCACCAACCAGGTTGATAGATTTTTGTCACCCACATTTTAATAAAGCCTATAATAAAAGCTACTAAAAAATAAAAGTACTATATTTAAAATTTTAGTTTAATTCTATTTTTCTATTGCCAGAACATTAAAATATACTTGATTTTTACCTATTAATTTTGCACTTAGTGACTTTATTCATTTTGTAGGTTTTTTTCTATTCTCTACATATAGAATTATATAATTTTTTATTTTAAAAAATTTTAGTTATTTCCAGAGAGGTGAAAGAAGGAAGAATGAGAGGAAGAAAAACATCAATGTTGGTTGCCTCTAGTGAGACTCCCACTGGGGACCTGGCCCAAAATCCAGGTATGTGATTTGACTGGGAATCAAACCAGGGACCTTTTGGTTCACAGGCCAGCACTCAATCCACTGAGCCATACCAGCCAGGCCTAGAATTATATTATTTCTTAATAATTATTTTATTCATTATTAAACAACCTTATTTGGGGATGGAATTAATTAATATATTTAAATTTATTTATTTTTGCCTTATTTGATTGGTTACAACTACTAGAAAGTTATATAAAATTAATAGTAGATAGCATCTTTATCTTTTACTGATGCTAAGGTAATCAATTAATATTTCAGTATTAATTATGATGCTATAAATTTATCATGATAATCCTTTATCAGATTAAGGATGACTCCTTCTTACTCCAAGTTTCAAAAATATTTTAATTAGAACTTTATTTTCTTAAGATTTAGGTTCACAGAGAAGCTGAGAGGAATGAACAGAGAATTCGCAAATGTCCCCCCATCCCCTCACTTGCATAGCATTTCCCATTATAACATCTACCAACACAGTAGTACATTTATTACAAGCAAATGAAACTACATTGACATATCATGAGCATTCAAAGCCCATAGTATATATTATATTTCACTCTTAATGCTGTACATTCTGTAGGTCTGGCTAAATGCATAACAACATCTATTTATCATTATGATATCTTACCGAGTATTTTCACAGCCATAAAATTCATCTGTCTCTGCTTATTTATTCCTCCCCAACTGGGGCTACTATGGGCTGATTGTATATTTATTGAAAAAAAAATCCACAAACAAGTGGCCTACAGTTCAACCCCATGTTGCTCAAGGGTTAAATGTGGTTGGAACCATATAATATGTACGCAGTCTCTTCAGATGTGCCTCTTTCACTTGATAATATGAATTTAAGGTTACCCATGTCTTCTGGTGGCCTGATACCTTATTTCTTTTTAGTGCTGAATATTACATTTTTCTGGATATATTATACTTATTCATTCATCTACTAAAGAACATCTTGGTTGCATGAAAATTTGGGCAATTATAAATGAAGCTGCTATAAACATCCAAGAGCAAGTCTTTGTGTAGACATAAATTTTCAATTCCTTTGAGAAAAAGACAAGAGTTTCTCTCTTTTTTTCTCCCCCTTAGGTGGGTCAGGAGGGCTAGAGTTGGGTGGAGTTGGGTATTTCCCTTCCCCAATTGGGTATTGTCAGTTAGGCTCTGACAATACTTCAGTTGGTTAAACTCTGGTTAATTAGTTTTTCCTGAGGGCAGGGCTTGTCAAGGACACAATGCTCTGGTATATTTCAAAATAGTTTCTTTTCATTTTTCTCCTGTTGGAAGTATGAGGAATTTTTTTCTGATGTGTACAGTGGGGACATGGTTGAGCCCCTGGAAGTAAATCTCACAATATTGTTGGGGTATGCTTGTAACTGGATCTCCATGAGGTTTTTAATTTCCAGACTCATCCACAGTGAGCCTCCAACAGCCATTCACGAATCGCAGTGACAGCAGTAGCTCCCCTGACAGTTTCTGCTTGTGGGTCTGTTCCAGGAGGCTGCGACTCCAGTCTCAGGGGCAGTGGCTTGCTCTGCATCCTTTCCTCTTATGGATACAACAGTTGATTGTTCAGTCTGTTTATCTTTTTACTTATTTTTATCCTCACCCAAGGCCACGCTTATTTTTTTAATAGTTTATTTTTTATTGCACAGGGTCTGGCAGAAGTTAACACCTGCTTAAGTGCAGTTGGTAAGGTAGGTAAGGTATGTGGATGTCTTGCACGAGAAGGACAGCAATTTGAACATTTCACCCAAGATATCATATGGCATGCTGGAGTGTGATATCGTTATGTTACTGAATTACATGCTTAAGATTTTTTTATAAAATTGTTTCTAATAAAAGAGGGGCATTATTTGTGCCAGACCCAGTATTTTTTTCATTAACATTTATTCCCCTTATATTCTTTCTGATCTCCACCTACCCCTCTCCCCTCAAAAGTCACCACACTGTCGTCAGTGATCATGAGTTCTTTTTTTTGTTGCTCAATCCCCCCACCCCTCAATTTCCCTACCCAGTGCTGTCAGCTCCTATTTTGCTTATTAGTTCAGTTCATTCATTAGATTCCATATATGAGTGAAATCATATGGTATTTGTCTTTCTCTGACTGGCTTATTTCACTTAGCATAATGTTCTCCAGGTCCACCCATGCTGTCATAAAGGGCAATTTTTTCTTCTTTTTATGGCCAAGTAGTATTCCATCGTGTAAAATATACCATAGTTATTTTATCCACTCATCTACTGATGGACAAAGACTGCTTCCAAATCCTGGTGGTTGCAAATAACACAGCAGTGAACATACGAGTGCTTATATTCTTTCAAATTAGCATTTCAGATTTCTTCATATAAATTCCAGCAGAGGAACTGTTGGGACATAAGACAGTTCCATTTTTATTTTATTGAGATATCTCCATACTACTTTCCACAGTAACTGCACCAGTCTGCATTCCCACCAACAGTGAAAAAGAGTTCCCCTTTCTCCACATCCTGGCCAGCACTTGTTGTTCATTGATTTAGTGATGATACCACCAAAACAAACAAACAATCAAATTAAAAAATGGACAAAGGACTTGAACAGACACTTCTCCCAAGAGGACACACAGATGGCCGATAGACACATGAAAATATGCTCAACGTCACTAATCATCAGAAAAATGCAAATTAAAATCACAATGAGATATCACCTCTCACCTATAAGAGGCCATGCTTATCGATTTATTTTATTATTTTTTATAGTGAGGGGCAGGGAAGGAGAAAGGACAGAAACATTCATGGGTTACTTGTCATATAGGTCCTGTCTGGGGACTGAACCTGCAACCCAGGCATTTGACTGAAGGGGAATTGAACCCGTGACCTTTTGGCTTATAGGACTATGCTCCAACCAGCTGAGCCACATCAGCCATGGCAGCTTTTTACATGACTTTAAGGACAGTGTGACAAGTTTCAAGCTTCTTACACAAAGACATGGAAACCTGGGGGGGGTTGCCTTAAAGTATGTTGAATTTTATCAATAGCTATTTTTTCTAAATTAATTTTATCATATGAAAATATACCTTTGCTAAAGAACAAATGAAACTGAGTACATTTTAAAATCTAGTAGGCTTTATTAAGTTATGGATGAAAAAGAGACCACATACTAAACCTGACGAGCTCACCAGAAGCCTGCATGACGACCTTATAAACTTGGAGACCTAAAGTAACCACATAGGATGGCCTGAAGCCAGTCACAGAAGTAACATCCTAGCCCAGAATCTTCCCTGACAGAGGTCAGTCTTTACCTTAACTGAGATTATCTATTGTTTTTTGCATCGACAATAACCTACCTTTGGGGTGTCAGAATAATCCTTTTTTACCCAGACCCCTCAGGGTATAACTCATTGTTGTTATCTCTACGAACTGTGAGTGTACTTTTTAACTAGCCTGTACCCACCAATATAAAAGAAGTGTTTGTTCCTCTGCCTTACTCTTTAGTCAGTCCCAGAGATTTCCCCGCTTGGCTTTTTCCCACCTACCTAATCTATTATCAATGAATTTCATGTAACCTCTTGAGGTCTCCTCCTTTTATTCTGATGTATAAAATAAACTTCAAAATTGCCACTCTCTGTAGAATTTTCTCAATCCATTGAGAATGTTCTACCCAGCAACTCTCATCAACCTGGCACAAATAAACTCATAAACTCTTAAAGGTTTGGACAATATTTAAGATTGACAAAGTGGTTTAGATATCTGGCAGAGTCCCATCAGGCAACTACAAGGGTACTCTGAAGGGTTGTACAAAATGAAAGGTTTTTAAAGGAAGAAGGGTGGCATATGAGAGCTATTTAAAAAATGAAAGAAAGGGTTATTTTGAGATATTACTTATATTAGATCATTGTACTTTGCTTCTTTTTATGACCAATAAAAAGCAAATATCTATTAATTTAATCATCTTTTAATATCTCAATTTCTGGCTTTCTTATTCCTTTCTATTATTTAATTATGTATGCTTTTGACTTTGATTATTCTCTACATAACCTGAGAGACACTACTAAAAGGAGTGATTTAGAACAATGAACTACCTATCACAGAATAAACTAACAAAGCTGTTCTAATTTTGAGAGGATGATTAGAAATGGGGTTAGTCTTTAAGCAATATTTTTTTGCTGCTATAATGCTGCCTTTTAATAGGGAAATACTAAGGAAAAGGAGAATTAGATCCTGAAGTTTTAGACAGCATAAGGAGTTACACCGACAAGAAATTTTTGGTAAATGATCTGGAAATTTCATTTCACAACAGCAAAGTACTAACTGTCTATGTAATGCATTAAGCAAAGGCTTGCACTTTTTGTGTGATTACTGATAAGTGCAAAGGGGCAGGATTTGGGCACGAGGTGAGAGCTAAAAGATAAAGCGCTAAATGAACTGGAGCAGTCAAGGGTGGGGGTGCTGATGCACAGCTAATCTTATGAATACAAAATTTGATCTGACACAAAGGTGCTAATTAGAGTAAGGAAACTTCTTCATTAACAATGCATCATTTCCATATATTGGATCTCAAGAATTGATGGCACAGAATGCTGCTAGCAAAACTCTGGTGACCAATTGAATGCACATATTTAGGGCCATGCAATTGGAAATGGATGCAGTGTAGTTGTAGAAAATGATGGTGTGAGAGAGACCTTAGTTAAGAGGCAAAAGGCAGCAAAGCTGCATAGGAATATGTAGCTCATCAGGGGGTTATGAAACATGACTTTGTCAGCATGCATGCTGTGAAAGGCAAAAAGTGATCAGAAAGTCAGAGACTAATGAATACCATAGATCACATAGTACCAAAAAAGAAAGAAAGGGAGGAAAATGAGATAGGCAGTCTGAAGAGTATTACCATAAAGAGGTGATTATAGGAGGTCTGGGAAAGAGAAGGTGGTTAAAATCTAGAGATTTCCGCCAATATCACATGCTATTTAGCCATCATTAATTCAGAGAGGCAAAAAATCAGCATGAATGGTAGGTATTTTATGATTTGGAGCTGTAATATAGAATTTAAAAGTACTATACATGTTCTATGGACTTGCTTATTTTCTACCTCAGGCATTTGTATTGAAGCAAAAGGTTGATATTGATTTCCCCATTTTGGGAGACAGACACTGAGAAATTTGTGAAGGCTGTTTGAGGTAAAAGTACAAATTTGGCTCAGCAGCTTAATTCCACTGTTCAAAGGTTATAGCACTCTTCCATCACAGTCTGTAATACAAAGATCTAAGGGTCCTAGATAAAGTGGTGGCAAATCCCTGAAGATGAGCGTGTGATAGTGAAGAAGTAAGGGGCTAGCAACACTGGATGTAATGACAGCAATATGGCGACTGCTGCAAATTCTTTCAATGGATAACATGACACTAGCCATTGACATTATGCCGGGGAGAGAATGAGGCACTAAAAAGCCTAAAAGAATCGGTGTCAGAATCCAGGTAATGAGAAATCCAAGATCTAAAGATCTGGGATCTGGAATTCTGGCACAGATAATGTCATAATGGTATGATAAAGGTATGATAACGATATGATAACCAAGCTTAAGGGAAACACTGATGTCAGCATTAGAATAACAAACATGGGCATATTTAATATTAAGCCCCATCATAGTTGAACTAAATGGACTAAGAGTGACTAAAATACATAATTTTTGGTTATATTCAGAAATGCTGTGGAAAGCATATCGAAAATAAGAAACATCAATGGATCCAACTGACAATGGTAGAGAAAATGTAAAGATAGAAGCCTAAAAAGCAACAACAATAAAAGCCCAATAAATTTATATGGCTTGTCTTTCTTGCCAGTTCTGATTACTATTTGTTTATACAAGCAACACTCATAGTCTAAATATTATGCTGTCTGTTTAATAAAGTAATTAAGCTGTTTGATTGATTAGTGTTATCATTTCTTAGCAAAACTTGTTCTTTCCCCAATCTTTTCCTTCAAATGACTTTCCTATATAATTTGGTGCATCATCAATTGTACCCACTATGACAACTGATCCCAAAGTTTTTCTCTTTTAGTCTCTTACTGGAGAACTTGTCTCACAATTATAAAATGCCCAGAAAAACTTATCCTAGAATTTTAAATATGTCAAGATGAAACCCATTGACTTCTCCCCAAATTGTTTCCTGTTCCAGATTCTTCATATGCAACCTATTTACTGGATTCCATGTCTGTGATTTTATCTACCCTCTAAAATTTGTTTGTAGCCCCCAAATCAATACCCATAGCACTTTCACAGTTATTTAGAGACATTTGCAGAGTGGGAAAAAATCTTTGAGTCACCCAGTACACGTTTCTTGCTAAGACAGGTGCGGGTGAAGAAAGGCAATGTCCTTCCTTGTTTGGGCTCTCATACTGTAAACAAGTTCTCCACAATCTATTTAGTGTCATGTTTTTGCAATTTTGTTCTTTTGTGGGGGGTGATTTTACTTTTAAAATGCCCCCCAATTGTTGTGCTGAAGTGCTTTCTGGTATTCTCAAGTACAAGAAGGCTGTAACCTGTCTTATAGAGAAAATATGTCTTCGATAAGTTTTAAGTGTGAGTAACAATGCTGTTGGCTGTGGGTCCAATGTTGGTAAATCAAAATAAACATATTAAACCAGGTGTTTCTAAATAGTAATGCACATAAGTCAAGTTTATATACTGATTGGTGACCAAAGGCTCACAGGAGCCTAACTCTGTTTTTCCTCGAGGTAATGGTTCAGTATTCAATGATTCAATGTTTATGATGACTTTATAGAACATACTAGAGCAAAATATAAAAATTAACTGTATATCAGCAACTACATTGTTCTTAACATCACTTAACATCACGTTTGTATCTTAGGTTTTGGTCTTCCTTATTCATATGACTAGGGCAGAGGTAAATTTGGATTTAAGCTAGGAAAAAAATCTGGCAAGGAAGGTACAAGATCAGAAAGTCAGTAATGTGATGCCAAGTTATTTAAAGATGAGCAGGCAAATATGAAAACAGAATCATGTAAAAATGATTCAGAAAAGGGAAGTCGGGTGTAAGAAACAGTTCTCCCAATACCACAGGGGCTTCCATATCATGTTGTGGAAGGGTGGAAGGTGATTCTGCCAACATGTGCACCCTGCATGTGACACATTGTCCTGCCTTCCTGGCACTTGGTGGCTCCACATCACTCCTGATGTCCTTCGAACTGTATCTATTCAGAACACTGGTGTTTGCTTGAATGTCAGTAGGTATATACTCTGATGTTTTAAACTTTTCTTCCCACCAAGTGTTGTCTCCTCTAATGGGTTTCTATTAAAATATTTCACCTTAACACAGCCAACAAAACTCTTGCAATTTCAATCTTGAGCACTCCCTGGAAGAAATCAACTTTGGTAAACAACCCTGACCATCATTTCCTCCATCTATGAATAGAGATAATATGAATAACAGCTGTTCATAACTAGCCAGAAAAGCTGTGAAGATATTACGCACAAGTGAGAAAATATTTCTATTAATTTGAGGAGTCTCAGAGCCTTTCACTCCTCCTAATCTTTTGGAGCTTCCTGATTACCTGTTAACAGCATTTTCCAGAAAATGGGTAGAAGTCAAAGCCAATTATTAATTATTGCCAAAGAAAGGTGCCCCCTACCGCTGTGAAGTGAGTTCTGTATTCAAAGGAAGTAGCTGGAGAAAGTCCATTAATATGTGAAATTCAAGAGGTCCAGTAAAGCCTAAAGCATGAGAACCAAAAGCTGCTAGGTAGCAAAAGCATAAGGATCAGTGTTTTAAAGATCTTTTAAATTGTACATCTCAGTACTAAGCTAGTTTCTCACCTACTGAGAATGTTACAAACAAATACAATTAATCTTAGAGCTTGGTCTGCATTACAACAAATGCACGTGGAACTTCCTAGTGTTAAATTGTGACACTCTGTAAGTATAACAGAGTTAAGCATCAGAAGGCTCATACATTTCGATAATAATAGGCGTTCTCATGGAATTGATGGGACTGCTGTTCCTGTCTGAATGAGTAAATATTAGTTCTATGGATGGGAGGAAAAAGGTAATATTAGGTTTGCAATCAGAGTGGACACAGACAGAGTGTAGTAGAAAAAGTATTGACTAAATGCAGCAAAATGGCTTCCTGGGGGAAAAATGGGATGTGAGCACGGGGGCTGATGCACAAGGTAACTACAGGAATTATTAGTTGATTTAAGAAGTATTCTACTTTTTCTAGTACATAAAAAAGAAATGTGTTGGGCAAAATAAGCAGGACAGATTAGAAACGTCTGGAAAAATACTAAAAACAAAGTGGAAAGCTAGAAAACCATTTCAGGTACCTGGGCTGGAGGCAAAGGCACCCTGCTCCAATAGTCTCATTGGCTGGAATATAATTTTCCTCCTGGGACTGTTACTGAAAAAAAAAGGCATGAAAGGGGACAGATATTTGGTTGTTCCTAGATTCCATGGCCAGTAAAACCAGCTTGAAAATACCCATTTAATCACTTCTAATTCTTCTTACTAAAGTAACCTCCTTAATAGTTTTCCCACTGTAAACTGCATATCAAAATTATCTCCTGAAAACCCAAATTAGGTGCTGTTACATCTCAGATTATTTATTATTATTACTATTTTTTAACGCAGCTTTATGTCCTCTTAAATAAAGCTCATAACCTTAAATATGACCTATGAGAATATTTACTACCTATCTTTTGCATTTATATCCCATCTCTTCTTGGTAAGAATTCTATGTTGAACATCCCAAACTAGTGTCTTACCTGATTCTGTTATGTTATGCATGATGTCTGCCTTTCTAATTTTCATTTGCTTTGTTTGTAATACCTTCCTACATTCCCCAATGCCTTTAAAATTTCAGATATAGTTACCTTTTTCTGATGATTTTATTTATTTATTTATTTATTTATTTATTTATTTATTTATTTATTTATTTATTTTAGGCAGGTGGGAAAGGAGGGAGAAAAAGAGCAAGAGAAACACTGATGTGATAGAGAAACATTGATCCACTGGCCCTCATACAGGTCCCTACCAGGGACCAAACCTGACACCCAGATGTGCGCCCTTCCCCAGGAATGGAACCGGCAACCTTCTGCTTTGTGGGAGGACACCAAACCAAGTGAACCACACTGGTCAGGGAATGTTACTTCCTTTGTAAAATCCTGATTTCCTCAAGTTGAACCAGTTTATACTCAGGGGAAGCAGACATGGTTAAAAATAACGGAATTTATATCTGGACAGACTGTATAAGAACATATTCCACTTAGCACTTCTGGGAGTTGGCCACATTAGTTTCTGGTTCTACACGTTACAAGTACCTCATTATCTGTAAAGCATAGATGAAATCTATATATTATGTGGTTTGTGAGAATTAAGTGAGATAAAATATGAAATTCAGGGTAATAGGAAGGCTTCGTTAAATAAAAGTTATAAATTACATTAAGCAACCATCTCACTGTATTGTAATTAGTTCTTAATAACTCTCCTTCTGTCCTGTACTATAAAATTCTATAGAAGAAAAAGCATTTTATTTATGTTTTCATATCTGCTAATTCTATTGCAATGCTTACAACATAATAGGCATCCAGCAGTTGTTTTATATACATCAATATGTAAAGTTCATAAAGGCACACTAAAGTTAGAGTGACTAGTTTTGTTAATAAAGTTAAAGTACATTTACAACTGGAAAATAAAACTTTTGAGGCTTGGTTTTCTGTTATTTCTTCTTTAGCAGAATTTTTCAACATGCAGTTTAAGTAATCTGAGTCCTATGACTAAGAAATAGAGATCAATGATCAAATAACATGTTAGACAAAGCACAACACATCCTGTTTTTAATGGTATACGGTTTTATCTTAAAGCTTCAGATGTGTCTTTGGTAACCAACAAATAATTCTCTAGTGCATGCAAAATGCCTGTTTTCATCCACAGAAATGTTTTCAATGATACAGTCATTGGAAATTCATCTGCAAGATGAATCCTTTTCCAGACCAAACCTTTTATAGTTGAATCATCTCTATTTTACATGTAGATCTTATTAAATTTTTATTCAGTGAAAAAAGCTCCTGGTATATTCAGATATATACATTTACAGCCTATGCACAGGGCTACCAAGTATGTGTCTTTGCTAGTAGTATTTGAGCTTCTGTACTTGTCACAATTATATTTTGTAGTTGTTAATTCAAAAAAATCCTGTGAACACCTATGGCATAAAGCAAATTAGCACCTAAATAAATAGAATATTATATAAAAAGAGCTAAGAAAAATTTATTCATCTTGGGTACAAAATCTAAAAACTAAGCAAAAACTGATAATATCTCAGAAATCTGTACAAATATTGTTGTGTTTTTCTCTTGAAGGAAAAAGAGACAGAAATAAAGACAAAACAAAACTTTCTCCTTACCTTTCATTTGTGATTCGTGGACATTTGCCCTATAGGAGAGTTACATGTTGGAAAGAACAACAGAGCAAAAATGGCAATGACCTTGGAATAAAGCACTTTCAGTTCTCAAAATATTTATTTTCCCTTTGATATATTTTGAAGAAAGGAGAGAAACAAGACTCTACTTGTCCTATTTATTCATAGAGAAAGACTGAAAACTTGTTTGAAACTCAAGTTATTTCTCAAAATACCATTAAAGGAATATTTTGCATGGAGAAGTATACTTGGAGCAGACACACACTATACGTTGGAAGTTGCTCATTCTTCTAAGATACGTTCATGAATTGTGCTTCCAAATTCCAGATAATAGAGAGCTAACATTGCCAAGTTTTTTGTTTGTTTGTACTGCAAGTGACAAGATCTAAAGAGGTAAATTTGGTAAATTAGAGAGTGATTTCCATTTGAGGAACTGAGGGAATCTAGACTGCCCAGCACATGTGACCCACATGGTATGTTAGAAATGCATTACCTGCAGTTGTGAACTTAAATGTAGTTGTGTTGTTAGAACATGAAACTACCAAAAAGAAAAGTTAATTATGATTGTGTATGTTCATTACAGTTTACCAATCAGTCATTTTATTATTTGATCACCTGTGGTAACATATTGATGAACTACAAATATTTCATCATATTGATGAACTACAAGTACTAACATATTAGACACTGGTGTATGCCATATATTCATTTCTAATTTAAATTGATCCACATATTGTTACTAGGTGACTTCAATTTTGCTAAATATCAAAACCAGAATTTCTAAAATATAGAATGAGACAAGATAGGTGCCTTCTTTTACCACCAATCCATTAACTGTCTCCAAGTAAGTATCTTTAGCTAAATGAAGACCAGTCTTTTCAGGTGACAAAACCTAAGAAATAGTTAGATTGCAGTTTTTCAAGGTGACCACACTCAAGTAATTTAATAAAATATATTTAGAATGGTTCTTTAAAGAAAAACTAAAATAAATCCAAATAACTGTAAAAGATAAATTCTTGCAAGCTCATAAAAGTATAACCACACAAAATGCATACAATTCCCATCATCAGCCTAGTACTCCTACCATACTTTTTCTTCACAGTAATGTCATATATATTTTCCTTCAAAAATCCATAATGAATTTAATGAATGACATTATATCAAATGATATAATCATTCATATGATTGTGAGTAATATTTTAAAAAACATTATGAGGTAGTCATTTTCTATTTGATTTGTTAACTAACAACTTTACTAGGATTTTAATCCCTAGACACAAGATTAAGGTGCATAAAGTATGTGTTGTAGTATTTATTTTCAGTTTTTGAAGAAAAATAATTTTAAGACTGTTCTCAAAACTGATTTCCCATGCTACTCTTTTAAACTGGAAATTATTTAGCTTGAATCCCAAAAGTCTCAGGCAAAGCACTAATCCTATGACTGCCCTCATGTTAGAATGACCCCAGAACATAATCACAGTTTACACAATGAGGAGGCAACCACATCGTTTGTAGCTTGTACTTTTGACTCCCAGGTTACACACAGAGGGAAACTGTGAGCCAGTGAATTTACCACAGTAGCGCTCAAGCCTCTGTCAACTCTAGAAATAACTAGCTTTCTTCTGTCCTTTTGAGTACTCCCTAAAATATCTATAAATAGACCGAACTGGTCTTTAGCTCTTCTTTTATACTGCTGTTTTGGTACTTTACTTTGTATAAGAATATTTACCAATATACTTAAATCATACTTCTAACTTATCCAAATCACAACCATCCCTCCAGGCCCAGCCCATTTCTACTTCTCTTCAAAATCACATTTAAACATTCCATCCAGTGGTGATTTCTCCCTTGTTTAAACTTTGACAATCTACCCCGACTGGTGTGGCTCAGTAGATTGAGTGCTGACCTGAGAATCAAAAGGGTTGCTGGTTTAATTCCCAGTCGGGCACATGCCTGGGCTGTGGGCCAGATTCCCCAGTGTGGGGTGTGCGAGAGGCAACCAAACATTGATGTTTCTCTGCCTCTCTTTCTCCCTCCCTTCCCCTTTGTATAAAAATAAATAAAATATTAAAAAATAAATGTTGATAATTGTGTATCTTTCATAATAGAACGTATTTATTGAGGCCTTACTCTGTCTTCACAAATGTTTTTTTTTATGTGTTCTCACATAATGTTTCTGGTATTGTCATTTCATAGTTATATTAATTTTTGTTCTATGACATTTGAAAGGCCTATTCCATCTATAAATCTAGACTGTAAAGTCCTTGAGGGAAAAGGCTGGGGTCCATGTAACACAATGTTTTCAGGATATAGCATATTATTTTACACAGGTAATGCATATGTATTATGAAACTGGTTACTGACACATGAACTGTCAAATAAATAAATATGTAACCCTGTCTGTCTTGTTTTTAACCAAATGTCTATCCACTCTCATGTTAGTTTTGATTTTGAGAACATAGAGTAAACTGAACCTCTTCTTGATATGTTGATAAAAATTATCTAAGGGGAAACTCCAATAACCACAGGAATCACTTGGGCCTTCCTAAATCCTCTTTTCAGCCTGACATTGAGCCATTTTTGAGTTTTTTTTTCTTCATTCTCATCGCTTTATTTTTCACAGCATGTGTTCTAGCATTTGTTAAGATAAAAACAGAATAAACAAAACATATTTACATCTTCATGATTTTATTAATTTTTATAGAATACTTCCTTTCCTGTATCTTGCTCATTTACTTTAGTATGTTCTTATACCTTTTACATGTATAGGAAAGCTTGAATAACACTATTTTCTAGCAATAACTCTAAAGGTTAACAATATTTGGTATCTGCTAACTTCAGGAAGAGTTTCACAAAATGCATATTACTCAGTGGTAATAATTAGCAGATTCAGCCTTACCATACAAATAAATAAACAGATAAAATAGTTTAAAAATATTTTTAAAAATCACATCACATTAATGTGGAGAGAAAACTGCACTTGAACAACACTTAAAATAAAAAAGATTTTAGAGACAAAAAAAGTAATAATAAATGTTATTCATAATCCATTTACATTTGTTATTTCCACAATTATGTTATGTATGTGTGCCTGTGTGTTAAGTTCACTGACAGAAAGAATTGATAATATTTTAAAGATTGAAGTATGTTCTTTCTTAATTCTGATTAATATTCATTATTTTCTTCTTTGCCTTTGTTGATGTATACTTAAATAATCCAAAATTAAAAAAAGGAAAGTCTTTGTAAGACTATGAAAGTGCTAAAAAATATCTTACTCCATAGAATGAAAGCTTTGTAGGACAATAGAACCTCATAATTGGCGAGGTTTTTTGAAGCTTATTACTTGATAAAGAAAGCTATGCTACCCGTGCATATATTCAACTTCCTCTTTAACACATTCAGACATGGTGGTCTAACTAATTCATGGGCAGTCAAGAGACAATAAACCAACCTGGATTTCAGGAATCTGAGACTTCTTTCAAAACTCAGTATTTTTATGTGACATTGAAAACCTTTTGGCAGAGAATGCTCCCTCAGTCCTCCTGGAAATGTGACCAGGTAGAATGCTAATCACCACAGCTAAGCTGACTTGAGGAATTGAAAATGACAAGCGATATCTGAATGCTGAATGATTCCTTCACCACATGAATACATTTTTCCTCTTGATTTCCACCAACAAAGACTTGTATAATGAAAGGCTCTGCGATGTATGGTACTTCTCAGGCATTAAATTATGCCTTTTACCTCAGGACTTATCATGCATAGAACATATAACATACCTAGAAGGTCCTTCCAGTGAACAACACTGCTTGCTAATGCTGAACCAAATTAAAATCTGTCTAGACTCACAGTGAAATTGCTTGTTCACCTGGTTGTTTTATTCAACTAATGATTTTGCAATATCACATTCAATTGAATAATTATACAAGTAGAGATGCTGAATGCCCATCTTTTCTAGATTAGAATAATTTATAAACGCAGTTTTTCTATTCCATTAAGCAGTACCACCTTTTAATGAGCCAAACACAACAACGTAGGCATAATGATATGTAACGAACAAGAGAAGGAAAATACAATTTGAGTGGACAGAAATTGTAGTGTAATAGCCGTTAGGAAAAGCCATTTTTATTTATCATCACAGAGTAATATACCTGGAAGAGACTCCAGGATAGCCTTAACATGAACCACACACACACACATGCATTTATATTTAAAAATATATAGAAAACTAGGGAATTGACATGTCTCTAACTTTTCATGGATGATTAATAGCAGAGCCAGGTCCCAACTTTTTTATAGCAGTGCGTATTTTCCCCCTGAAATAGCTGACCCTGTTCTCAGAGTGTGGGTAATATGTGTGCTTACTTCTCTCTTGAGAATTTTAGGGAAAAATTGTTTTGTCTCCCTTTTTATTTTCCTGATGCCCATGTCCTCAGCATGTTCTCTGGTTTTTGCCATACTGCCTCTGTTAAAATGTAGTTTAAATCTGACAGTCCAGTGCTATATATGAAGGCCCATTGGGATAACAGATGGCAGGACTATTCATCTCTCCTGTGGGTGCTGGCCATGGGCCATAGGTTATTCATTTTTAGTTTTAGTTCAACTGTGAAATGAGAGTTGGTTAGAACATGCTGCTTTGGAAATAGCAGAACCTCATTTTAAAATGGCCTTAAAAAAGTATATCTGTATAATTAAGTGTAAAAATAAAAATATAGTTTACATTGTTTAACGAAATATTTACATTTAAAAAAGATTCTTCTTCAAAAAAATCTGGGCATTCTTGGAGGTTTTAAAAATGTTTTTTTACTTTGTTTTTGTATCGGGACTTTAAGCACAAAACAATTCCAGAGCCATATTAATAATATATTTAAATCAAGTAACCAGGTACATACTGTCTTTATATAGAGAGAGCACTATATCAAAAAGCAGTTATAAGGATCATGTCCTTAATTCAGATGAATACCATTTAGCTGCATGCAGAGAGACACATTATTTTATAAAACAGGTTTTACCAAAGTGGTCTGAGGAGGATAATTTTGGAAAGGGGTCTTCACAGCCACTTTGAAATTATATCTCGAAAACTAATATCGAGTATGTATAAATGACACCCATTTTCTTCTCTGCAATAAGCAGATATAGAATTATTAATTGATTAAGAATTCTTCCTGCCATGACCATTTTCATCTACATATGCATATTTTAGGGTACTTCTTGAGATTTTTATCATTGAATCATATTATTTCTGATATTTAGAAATTTGGCAGTAGCTTAATGGATTTCTGTAGGATTCATTTCCAAAACATGGAATTTGTTAAATGTTAAAATATGTTAATTCATTTTAGAAAATGAACACTCTGGTGTTGAGATTGTATAGTTATATCAGAAATGTCACAGAGGGGGGCATGTTCCTGTAATACATCACTTTTCCATTTAGATTGAAAGTGATGAAGAGGGCAAGGCAAAATAATAGATGATATGCCTCATTCGTAATGCTTTTTTACTCTAAAAAAAAACATAACCATCTGTTATGTATATGTCAGGTTGCTGCAAGTGAGTGACATTTTTTCTTTTTTATTTGAGAAGAAAATTATGGAAATTCTGAACAAAGTTAATTTCAAAACATATGGTGATATTAATGAAGCACCTATGTAACTACTAAATCTTCATTACCTTTTGCATACATGGGCTTAAACTAGGTTTAGCTGTATTATGGAAGTTCCAGAACAAGCCTTACTAGTTAAAGTAAGGTAGAGATTTAGACTGTGTCTATGCAGGCAATATAAGATAAAAATTTTATCAACTCTTTAAATAATTCTAAGACATTAATCATATTCTTCTACAATCTTAAATAATTAAGCTTAAAATATAATCATTTATGATTTTAGACATGTATTTCTTTCAAGTTTCTAGTTCTTGTGTTTGTGTGTTTGTAACCTTAATTTCTTTAAAACTTGATACACAATCATAAACATACATTGAGGAAAAGAATACATATACAGCTAGGGAAGAAGAAGCATTCCCTCTATTCAGGTTAAACCTGAGTTATTCCAGAAGGATCAACTTGATAAGTGAATGATTTGGAGATTAAGAAAGACAATGCATTCATTCCCAGTGTCACTAGGCTATGACTGTGTAGTACCGTGTTATATTTTCTTATTAAAGAAGAGAAGCTGCTTAAATTAACTGAATATAAATTCCTTTGGTTACACATAATCCAGTTTTTTCCAACCCTTGTTTAGACAGTAATCAACATTGATTTATATGTGAGCAGAATAGTAGCTAGTTTGTGAGATATTATTTTAGAATTTCTATGAAACACGTATATAGACAGATTTGCTTAGCAATGCCAGAAATTTTTATAATTGGGACAATTCACTTTTTACTGGAATTTGAATTACTGTTGTAATAGTATAAGAATAGGAAATCAGTGACTCATGTGAGGTGAAATATTATATATCATGTAATACTACTAATGTTGCTATGATTATACTCACAAGAAGGGGTAAATGACTATTAAATTAGATGATATCTGAGCTCAAATTTTGTAGAATGTGTGGGAAGAAAGCGTGGGGCTCATTAGAACTCTGAAGAGGGGGAAGGAGAGGATGGGAATATAGGAGGGAACACAGAATGGGAGGGTAGATGAAGTACTAATAGGTTTTGCTTAGTCTAGTCATGAATGCAAGCTTTTTAAAGGGAGCAAAAATCAACAATGTGTGCCAAGACAATTTTTAAGTAAATTCCCATATACTAATCCAGCTTCGTCCTGTACAATACGATTTTCATCAGCATTGTGTGATTTATGAGGCAGTCAAAGAATTTTTTGGCAACTGTGTTCTGCTATCTCATCAAGTAAATGTCCCAGCCCTAGAGGTTAACGTTTCAACTACAATAGACATTTTACCAAATTGGAGATTTTGTACAATTGCAGTTGATCGGGGGTTGTTTTTTTGTTGTTGTTGCTGCTATTATTGTTTTGAGAGTAAAACGATGGTAATGACAGTGTTTAGTCATTACCAGAAGTTTAATGTCTCGTAGGTAGCAAGAAGGCTCATTGGTTTAAGAAAGAAGATGGAAGCACAGAAAGGTGGGAGAGAGCTTCCAAAAAATAGCCACTCTTTCGAATTTGCTTCATTTGAGATTTATCTCAAAATAACATTCTCAACACACCCAAGGCTGAATTTTGCCATTGAACTATAACATTTTGAGAAATAAAACAGCAAGTACAAAGTCTACAATGTCAAGGTTAGATGTATAATTTCTCTCTTATCACTTTTACTACATATGTGATAATGAAAATACTTAAATACTTTCTATGCGATCTGGCTCTTGTGAGGATTGATAGACATGAGCTCAGTGCATGTCAGTTAGTATGTTTCCAAGTGTCAGTTTCTTCTATATCTTGAATAGATAATTTGAGAGATTTTGTTTACTATTTTCTATTATTTTTAACAAAAGACAGAGAAAAAGAAACACTGAATAAGTTACAATCTAAGTGAAATTGATGGCTTTCTGTAACAGAGAGACACAATACTGAGCGATGAAAAGCACTTGGATGTTCTCCATTTGGTGATATAAGCAGCATAGTTTTAAGAGTTAGAAAAATAACCTTTTTAAAAAGATTTATTTATTTATTTTTAGAGAGAGGGGAAGGGAGGGAAAAAGAGAGGGAGAGAAACATGTAAGTGAGAGAGAAGCTTGGTTTCCTCTTGTACGCACCCTAACCAGACCCAAACCTGCAACCCAGACATGTGCCCTGACCAGGAGTCGAAGTGGTCACACTTTGCTTTGTGGATCAGCATCCAACCATCTGAGCTACACTGTTTAGGGCTTTTTCATTTTTTTAAGATTTCATTTACTTATTTTTAAAGGGAGGGGAAAGGATGGAAAAGGAGAAGAAGAGAACTAAAAAGTAATCTTTACTTTTCAGTTCTCCCACCTCCTCTGTGACTTCTGGTGAAGAATGTGTTTCTTCTGACTTTCGGGGCCATGATCTGTGAACTGAAGAAAACAATTCCTACCTTATAGGTATGTTAATGGATAAAAGTTACTAATGATTCTAAACCTTTAATGTGCTAACATAAAGCTCTCTCCTTTGTTCATTTGGGGAATTGGAAAAATGGAGATATGAACCTTTTTAAAACACATTGCTTAATTTCCAACAATTTACTTAATCCTTTAGGGTTTAATTTTTATTCCTTAAAACACTGACGTTTGCAATAGCTCCTGTTCTTCCTGCATCACGATATTGGATTTGAATTAATGAGGCAGCAGATGCAAATGACTTTTGAAAAGTACATTGTTCTAACCTGTAGGGAAAGTGGTTTACAAAATTTTATTTTTTACTGACCTTTGGCTCCAACTGAATCACCAAATCTACTGACATCATAAAAATAATAGTATTCTCACCTTAAAAACTTTCATGCTGAAGTATGTAGGTTTGAAATATCATGACATCTGAAACTTTTATCTTTTCAAAATTTATTGAGATATAATTGATAAACAATATTCTTTGACTTTACAGTACACAACATGATGATTGAATATATATTTAATGAAATGATTACCACATTCAGGTTAAGTAACACATTTCATCATCTCACATAGTTGCCATTTTTTTGTGATGAGAATATTTAAGATCTACTCTAGGAGCAAATTTCAAGTGTATAGTAGAGTATGATTAACTATATTCACCATGCTGTGCTATGGAGCCCAAGAACCGACTGACTTTAGCTCCTGGTACCCATCAATCTATGCTCTGTTCCTATGTGTTCAAGCTTTTCTCATTCTACATATCTTTCGGCTATGTCACAAATGACAAGATATCCTTCCTTTTAAATGCTGAATAATAGACTATTGTGAGTATGTGTGTGAGTGTCACATTTTCTTCAACTATTCATTCATCTATTGACAAACAGCTAGGTTGTACCCCAGTTTTGGCTATGGGGAATAATAGCGCAATACTTGGCAGTGCAGACATCTCCTCAATATGCTAACTTTATTTTGTATATATACCCAGAAGTGGAAGTGCTGGATGATAGTTCTACTTTTAATTTTTAAAGGAATCTCCCAGTGTTCTCCATAATGGCTGTAACTAGTTTATATTCCTACCAGCATACCACATACACAAATACATGCAAAATATTTTTACAGTTTTGTTACAGTTTAATTGCCATATTTTTTCTTAGTATATATAAAATGATGGTATGACATAACGCATAACATCTGAGGTTATGCAAAAAAAAGTACCAGTACCATTGTGGTTCAGTGTTTTCAACGTGCTTACTTCAGTCCTTTCTCATTGTTATTTGTGAGTCTTTTTGTTTAATGGCTTCAATGAAATATACCTTACCTGACATAAACTTCCATTCTTACTTTTTGTCTTTTAAGATTTCATTTATTCATTTTAGAGAGAGGGAAACGGAGGGAGAAAGAGTGGGAGAGAAACATTAATGTGAGAGAGGAATATCGATCGGTTTCCTCTCATATGCGTGCTGACCGGGGACCAAACTTGCAACTCAAGCATGTGCCCTGACAGGGAATTGAACAGGGGAACTTCCGTTTTGCTGGATGACATCCAACCAACTAAGCCACACCAGTGAGAGCTAAACTTCCCTTTTCAAATGTGCACATTTTAATGTAGTAAATTTTGAATTATTGTGCAAATATCACCACAGTCCATTTTATTGCTCCCAAAAGAACCCTTGTATCTATTTGCAGTCTATTCCCATTCCCATGACCTTTCCCATGCCCTAGGAGCCTGCTATTATAGCTATGTTTTTTCTGTTTAATTCCCATAAGTCAAATCACACAATATATGGTCTTTTATGTATGAACTCTTTCCTTTAGCATAATATTAAGGTTGATCCATTTTGTAGTTTGCATCAAATCAGTAGGAATGCAGAATAAATGGACATCTCCCAACTGGTATGATTAGAATCAAACCATTCCTGAGACAGGATGTCATTTTTATATGCCCCATGACCAGGTGGGAGTACCATAGGCATCGCAATCATGAATAACTGCATTTGAATTATGGCCCCTGTAAAATGTTCTTTCCCTAAAAAAAAATCTTTGGTTTCTTCATTAGCAATATGGAGAAAATCATTCCTGACTTTCAAGGCTGTTGTGATGATTAAACAAATTAAGCCTTAAGCTGCTCCTAAGTAATGGGAGTTATAGCTATTATCATCATCTTCAGAGCTGGTGATGAATAGAAGTTCTTTATGCTTGAATTATCTGCCAGGAAGAACAAAATAATAAAATAAAAAATGCAGTAAGCAATTACAACAGCAATTTCTCTTCTTCTGCCTCTATTTATATCTTCCTTAGTTTCTATCATTTTCCTTTTCATTTTCAAAAAATTAAAATTTCTGCTACTGGCATAGTCTCTGTTGTTAGAGAGGGTGGGGGAGAGAGAACGTGACAGAGAAAGAGGGGGGGAGATTTCAGTGTTTTTTTCTTAAGTTTTAGGAAGTTTTAAAAAAATGGAAGTTCTCTTTGAACAGGTATGAGTTACACTTAGTTAAGTGAAGAAAGGCTGAATAATGTAGCAATGTTTATTTATGTTAAAGGAGAAGTGAGGCATAGGGAACACACAGCTGTCTCTGGTTTTACATGAAGGGCTGTTTCAGAAGAGGAAACTTATACTTATTTTCCTTTATCCTAATATCAGTGAGATTATAGAATAGTAGTTTTCATCTCAGTAGTATGGAAAAATACTTTGCAGCACTTAAAACACATTTACTCTGCTCTCCAAAGATCAAGAATGTCTAACAGCCAGATCAGGCTACCTGAGGACACAGCGGACTCACTGGAGGTCAGGGGTAAAGAGTGGCTGAGCATTAAAAAAAGACTACTTCTTAAATGGCTTGCTTGAGAGGTAGAGTTAATGACCCTGTACATTCCTTCCATCATAAAGTTTCAATTCTATGGGGCTTTTGTAAGGGATATTTGTTTAATGGCTAATACAATGAAGTTACAGATGGTAAAATGTTAGGTTGGCAGGAAAAATATTTTGGAGCATGAATGGTTCCAGCCAACTGCTCCTTTAAAAACTTTTTCCTTGGCAAAACTATCAAAATATGACACTCGCACTTCCAGAGATGTGTTTATTTTACAGCTAACAAAAGGGAAGGCAACTGTTTATGAAAGTGACTTTTGCTTCAAGAATTTGATTCTAAATGTATGTATCTCAAGGGAAATGGAGAAAAGCTATATGATATGGACAGCTGTTTCATTTTATGTTTTCCACATCATACCTTGCCTCTTTTCAAAATAAAATACTTATTAACTTACGTGGAATTTACCATTTCCATTCTATGTAGTTCTGGACTGTCTCCTGGTTATAGAAGTAAGAACGTGGCCTGATAATGCCTAACGTTATACCCAAGCCCCCAACTCCTTTAAATAGTGATTTGTCAAAAAAGGGCTCGTTACCCACAGACTCCCCTAAATGTCCTTCCTTTTCTTTGGGCTTATGAAATTCATATAATTTAAGTCTTTATTTCTCTGTAGCCAAGGCCCCCCCTTTAAAAAAGATTTTATTTATTTATTTTTAGAGAGAGGGGAAAGGAAGGAGAAAGATAGGGAGGGAAGCATCAATGTGTGAGCGCCTCCCGCATACCCCACAGTGGGGATCTGGCCTATAATCCAGGCATGTGCCCCGACCAGGAATCCAACCAGCAATGCTTTGGTTCACAGGCCCACATTCAATCCGCTGAGCTACACCAGCCAGGGTGCCAAGGCTGCCTTAGAGAAGAGGAAGAAGAAGAAGGAAAAAAAAGAAAGGGAAGGGGAAGAGGAAGAAGGAGGAGGAGGAGGAGAAGAGGAAGAAGAAGGGGAGGGGGAACAGAGGAAGAAAACAAGGACAAAATATTCAGGGCATCTTGGAGATAAAGAAATAGAAATTGAAAAATTATATATTTTGAATTTCTGAAGTTTCAGAGGTACACTCAGCCTCTGGGTGCCTCAGATAAGTGAGCTAATACATTTTCATTAATCTCTCTTAAGCTTGTTTGAACTGGATCACTATGTTTCCCACCTTGAACCCTGAATATTGATGAATGTTCCCAGTGAAAACTTTTAATATACAGAATTGGCTGAGTTGAGGTAGCATAGTAAGTAGTGAAGACTCCTTTATCCATGATTAGGAAATAATAATAATAATAATAATAATAATAATAATAATGCTTTTATTAAATCACATTTAAACTCTCAGCTCCAGAGTCTTCAAAGGCATTGTTAAAGATGCTTACTTAAGTTTTGAAAGTTTGATAGGAAAAAAATCAGAAACTTCGGTTTTGTGTAGGCTGCTTCTAATATAACATTTAAAGATTCTACATAAAAGAAAAATCCTTCTAAGCTAACAACTTTAGGAGCAAATAAAAAAGCAGGCTAGAGTTTTGACAAGAGGTGGAAACTGAAGGAGCACAAGAAAAGAAGACCCATTTCCTAGTATTCTCCCAAATACCCCCTGCTGAGCACCAAATGACCTGAAATGGTCGAGATGCCACTGTGAAGTCCATTTCCCTGAGGGCAGCCAAGTAGCAAAGAGGCAAATTGTTCATGCCTTAGCGTTCCAGCCGAACACAGTAGCTTTTCCATGGTTTCACTTTTCGCAATTTCAGTTACCTATAGTCAACTATGGTCCATAAATATTAAATGTAAAATTTTATAAACAAACAAGGCACAAGCTTCAGATTGCACACCATTCTGAGTAGCATGATTAGATCTCATGCTGTCCCATTGTGTCCTGCCTGGAATGTGAATCTTCCCTTTCTCCAGTGTCTCTGTGCAGTACACCCTACCTGTCCATTAGTAGTTAGTAGCCCTCTGGGTTATCACATCCACTGTCCCGATATCTCAGAGCTTGTGTTCAAGTAATCTTCACTTTACTTAATAATGTCCCTAAAGGAAAAAAAAAGTAGTGGTGCTGCAAATTTGAATAGGCCAAATAAAAGCTCTGAAGCACTTCCTTCAAGTAAAAAGGTATGCATAGGAAATATGCATAGTATATATAGTACTATCCATGATTTTAGGCATCTACTGGGTTTCTTGGAATGTATCCCCCATGGGTAAGGAGAACAACTTCAACTCACTTTGCTCAGATACTAAACACAAGCACAAATGCATTTAGTTAGGTCTAAGCCACCTGACAGTGAAAAAAGACCAATTAAAGTATATGGTGAAGGACAATTTCTCAATAGGACTCCTGTGTATTTATTACTGGAGAAACCTAGAATGGAGACATAATGTAGCCACCAGTGTTTTCAAGGTTGTATTGACAGAAAAAAATCCAGGCTTGCCAATGGTAACAGCACTTCAAATCAGACAAATGAGAGCCTAGTGTCTTTACCACACAACATAAAAAAGGCTGTAGAGAAGATGTGTTTCGGCTACCTTTTCTTTTGCTTCTGTTATTACCTACCACAAATTTTGTAGTGATTGCAATGATCATTGATTGAAAAGTATCAAGGTAACATCCTTATAGAGGATGTCTGGATTTGCGTCTTATTGCCAGATGCAGTAAGTTGACACCACCCTGCATATCTCAGCATTGGTTTGAGTGTATTTTGTTCTCGTATTCAGAAACTTTGCATTATAGTAGGAGAGGAAATTCTTTAAAATATATTTATGTGAAAACTGATGAAGATTCTCTGTTTGATCAAGTTCAACACAGGCTCTTCTTAGCTCTTCTTCATGCAGGCCTTGACTTTCAGATTTTTTTATTTGCCTCTTAATATTGTTCAGTTTTAACAATAATCCTGACAAGATGGTTTAGCCAGAACTCTCCTCATCCCTGATATTTCCTCTTGGAAATTTTCCATTGTTGGGGAAGACAAACTTCCCTCTACCTTATAAAGTTTCTTTTGATAGGTACAATGATCAAATTGGCATGAGATAGATTAACAGGAGAAAAACAAATTTAATCTCATATGTACAGGAACTTATGCACATGAGAAGTTTGAACACAGGAAGGTAGCATGCAGTAGAAATGCTATCTTGATCCAAAGAACCGGATGGAGGTCTGAGGCTTCAGAGAAAAGGGGGGTAACATATAAGACAATAAGAGCAGATGTTCGGGAATTGACTATTTGTTCTGCTATAAAGATGAGCATGGAAATTTATTTCTCATAATAACTCATTAGGGACAAGACCCTCAAATAAAATTCTTTAAGGGAGAGTTAAAGTTTCTCTTCAGCCTATAGAGTATCAATTGCTATTAGCTCAAATAATCTTCATAGCAAAGAAGCACATCTTAGGGAGGCCTGTCCTGGACCCCTTCCACATCTCTGACCCCCATATTGTTCCTTTATACAAGTCCCCAATTTTTCTTCTCATATTCAGAGTCAAATCCCATCCCTCTCTCCTACTGTAAAATTTCATTGTAGTAACACTTATATACCTATTTCAACAGTTCCCCTTTAATACAATTTTTCTTTTTATTATTGATCAAATGTCCTACATAATTTTCTATTTAACAAAAGAAATAGAAAATCTACTCTGAGTCCAGATTTTATTTAATATCCTCAAAGAGTCATTTGCATTTTTGGAGTGTTTTCACTAAATGCTAGTAAATTAATCTTTATTTAGGGGATTTCGAGCATCAGTTGCAAAGGTACTTCACTGCAGAGAACTTGTGTGATTTCCCTTAAAGATCACACAATTTGGCAACAATTACTCCATCGGCAAATAAAAGTCAAGTTGTGTTTTCCAACAAAAATGCAAAAACACATTATGACTTCAGACATGCAGTTTTTGTTTTTGCAATGCTGTTATGGAAAATGCACACACTGTCTTGGGGTATATGATTAAAGGCAAAAGAAATAAGACCAGTGAGAAAAGGACAGACATTTCTGGAAAAAATATATATATAAAGAATTTTCCTGTTTGTGGCAAGAAAAACATTTTTTTTGAAAAACCATTGCATGTTAATTGCTAGAAACAGTAGAAAAGGATGCCAATGAACTCACCAAACTGCTGTTATTTTCTGTTTTCATTTGGTTTTTAAATTATCACTTTTATTCTACTCACCATCCCTCTTGGCTAGAATTTCATTACCTGCTTTTTTTTTGGTGTGAAATCATAGCTCAAATTCAAAGGCCTAATTAAGAAAAAGAAATTTGAGCAACTTTGACAATTTCTTTTCAATGCAAAATTTCATTGAGCAATTCAATCTATTCAAGAGCGGCTACAGTACAGCTTTCCCTTAATGATCCATCTTGTTCTCCATTGAGGCTCTGACCTTATCAAGGTAGTTAGTCCTGTGGGTTTGTTTGGTAACTTACTCCCAAATGAATCTTTGAATTTAAAATTATTTGCTGCCTAAAGGCATAATATTTCTGCCAGTTAGCATTATTATTTATATAGCAAATCTAGAACAATAGCTGAGATTCAAGCTTAGCATAGAAATTCAAAAAATGTAATAAAGAAAAGAAAGGGAAAGAAAAAGTAAAAAAGAGGAGAGAAGAAATCAGAAGCAGTGAATTCTCTATGTTGACATAAGAATATCCAAGCCTATAGAAAATTTCATGAGTTTATTAGACTTTATTTGAGCCAAACTGAGAACACACCCAGAAGCAAGATCTCAACGGACTGAGAAAATGCATCCAGAAAATGGCAGTTGTGCAGTTCTTTTTATGAATTTGGAATCAAAGGAGGGAAAATAAGGAAGATGACATAAAATCAGTTGGTGGTAGAGTAAGAAGACACAAGAAAGTCAGCTGGGAAATACCTATGATTAAATAAAGTAAAGTGAAGAGATTTAGACTTCTTTTACATTTGTTGGTGCAGGATAATTAACACTTACAGTAAAGGAGGATGGTAAGCAACAAGATGCTCCAGAACACTGGACAGGGCTTGCTTAAGGCAAAGATAAACCTTTTACTAAGGACTTCATAGCCTGGGCCATGACTACCCACCATGACCTGTCCAGTTAGGATTTTAGGATCATCCTCTGAGGATACTTTGGTCCTTAAGATTGTGAGATTTACTACCTGCTTTGTTCACATGTATGTAAGAATAATTCTGGGAGGTCATCCTACTTGCCATTTGCTTTTGTCCCTGACACCATTTTGCCCCACTTCTGACTGTCATACTAACAAACTTCCTGTGACCAAACTTTAGTCAGGCTTCTCGGAGCTCCTTATTTCATGAAGTCTTTGTGTTTGCATCACTCAGCTTTATCAAGAACCCTGCTAAACTTCCTTCCATGTCTGATGAAATTACTCATCCCCTACCCATGGTATTTGATCACTTTGGCCTGTCTTCGGAAAGGATCCTGTCATGTTAGTTTAACCAAAATTAACTCCCCTCCATATTTTGTGTTTACACATAATGACCTCATCATATATAAAACTTGTTTATATCTAATGACTTCAGATGTATTTTCCTTTATTGTGATAGTTCCTGAATAAAATTTGTTTTTACCACTTTAACTACTGTCCAGCTCTGGTTTCCTTTCCCAGTTATAGAACCCTTTCTTTTTCCCCTGGTCAGTTAAAATAAAGTGACCCTCATATCATGCACCATCTTTTTAAAATTTTCCCCTCTGCTTCCAAACTTAACTTTCAAATCTTTATTCTTAAAGACAGTAAAAGTTCCCAAATAAAGCAGTATAGCATAAATGTATGTATTAGGTGGAAGGAATTCAAGTTCCTGTAATTCTTTACTGCCTACAGAAGTACAGCTTCCCAAAAGAATTCAGTTGTCATAAATCTCCTCTCAACAAACAAGATTAATCCTCCCAGAAAAGAATTCTGTACCACACTCAGACATTGTTACAAAACTGCCACACTTCACATCTGTTCTCCTACAGGCCTATGTATATTTCCCAAAAGTCATTTGTTTTTTCCTGAAGTGTTCTTTCTCCTTTCTTCGAAAAAGCCTTTTTTTAAAACCTAGAAGTATGCTATATCTCTCCCTTTTACCTCTTAAGATAGTTTAGAAACCTCAAATTTAAATGCTTCTTTGTCTACACTTCTTTGTGTACATAATCAAACCTCTTTTTCTCAGGATAATCTGCCTTTTGTCAGTTTAATTCATAGACCCCCTAATCAAAAATCTAAAAAGGGTAGAAAACAAGTTTTTCCTTCACTACAATAAATTTCAGAATTAAATTCCTTACTGCTAAATATCTACTGATCTACATCCAACCAAGCTGCCATTTTATGATGGATGTAACTTTATCTTATTACACTTACATGACACAAAACCATGTTTTTCGTCTTTGAATAAACTATGAGTTCCTAAGCATACGAGTATTTCATGTTCATCTTTAAAATTTCTTTATAACTTACATAGTATAAAAAAGTATGGTTAATAAAGATCAATTGAATGAATGAGTAGACTATACAAACAGATGTGTTAATGGTCCCGATGGGAGATAGTCAGCAGTCAGAGTGCCGTCCCAGACATTTCCCAAGTGCCCTGGTTTTACATCTGAGATTCAGCAACTCACTACCTCATCAATAAAACACGATGTCTGAAACTTGTAACAACCACAACACTCTCTTAAGGATTGGATTAGACAGTCATATGAACTAGGTTATTTATCACATCCAGAATGGGGCTAAGAACATGATTATATGGTTAATGATTTACCATATCAAATAGGATTGATGTTAAAAGTTGTTTTTCCTTATTTTTCTTTTCTTCAACTTAATAATATTCCAAGTCTTATTTTCTTCATGATATCAAAGATAAATCATATATCCATATTTTGTCTACTGAAGTGCTTTCTGCTTGCCCCTTTTTTGTCTAAAATGTAAAGTGCACTAAGGCAGTAACAGACCTATCTTTTATTACTATATTCTAACAGGGCACATAATAGCTACAGCATTAACACACACACAGCCTTAAAAATAGGGAATAAATGAGCACCATTATTATTGTTGTTGATTAAAAGTTATCCTACATGACATTCACTTCTCTCAATCCTATTATCTTCCATTATTTCTCCCACGTGTTCCTATAGACATCCAAATTCTTGAGTTCTTGTGTTACATAATCTTTTTATCCAATGGCAACGGTATCTGATGGCATCTAACACGTATCAGGAAAATAATTAACAGTTATTTAGGGCCTACTATTTCTCTGCCATATTGCCTGGAGCAGTTTATTTCATTTCACAAGAATGCTACTGGGTAGGGATTTCTAATTTCATAGGAGCAAACTGAAGACCATATATCAGAACTTGTTTAAGATTACACATTCAATAAATCTCACATATGAAATTCAACATTTTAAATGCTAGTTTGCATTTTTAAGCAGTTTGGTTTAAGTCCCCCTACCCCCATAGATTGTGCATTTTTTTATTCTGTAGTAATAATAACTAATTAAAGAGATTTTCTATTTAAGAATGGGAGAGGTGAGAAAAACTGTCAGATTGCAGCTTAAACTCAAATTAGTTTACCAGCTGATTTTTTGGACTGAGAGTTCAGTTCAGCAAAATAAGGAAATTTAGTTTCAAGTTAAGAGCATCCCAGTGTGATTAAACTTGAGAAACTATTTCAGGGAATAACTATTTTACATGAGTATATCTGCCAAGGGATGTATCCGTCAGACTCATTGCAGCCCAAGCAGATCCCTCCTCATGATGAAATATAAATCAGTGATGAAGGAAGCAGAGTAAACAAGGGTCCAATGAATTAAGCAGCTATTCAGGAGCCGTCCTGGTTTATTATCTCTACTGGAGTACAATAAAAAGACAGAGAAAGGAAGGGAAAGAAAACAGGAGTGTTTCTTAGTAAGAAATTATATAAGATAATTTCAGACAGGTTAGAAACAACTATGAAATATGGGGCATCCTGTAAGGATCCTCATTAAAGAAAAGGATGCATAACCGCAGGGAGGGGAGGACTGGTCCAACAAGCACATTACACTATAGACAAGGGACTGTTAACTAGCCCAATGGAAATATTAAGTTGGAAAAAACTAGACACACTGCAAGGAACTTTTTAAAGGCTTGCACTAAAATATGGCTACAGTTTCTATTTGTGTCCTTTAAAAGTTATTTTCTCAAATAGTCCATGAAGACAAAAGAGTATCTAATTTCACTGAAACCCAAAGAAATGACATTTGAAGAATTCTTTTTAAAAGTGGCATTTATGTTTTCCTAAATTTTAAAGTAATGACCACTAAGAAAAAAATACTGCTCATTAGAGCTGGTTATTTTTGATATATGGTTTTTATTTACAAATTTCTACCCACACATTCCTGTTTAATTACAATACCACTATTTATAAGTTTAATTATATTATGTTTTCTCTTGACAACATTCAATCATCATTCTCTCAAGCTATTAATATCTTTATATATAAACATAACTTTTGAAATCTATTACTTCAATGTACAAATGTGTGTAAATTATATAAATATTTCTCTTGCGATTGGTATTTCAGACTTTCTCTCTACAACAAATGCACTTTTGCAAAATTCTGCAGGCGTGCCAAATAATTTTACTCTAGCTAAATGCTCAAAATGACTGACTTCAAAAGATGCATATTTAAACATCATATACATATCTCCAATGCCTTACTAGTACAACTGGCTTTTACCACACCGTGTAAATGGCTGGGCTGGGCTTTATTAAATTGACCCACACAGGATATATGATTGCTTTGTGCTCATTTGAAATGATCTAAGACAAAATTATTAATAAACCATAGGACTGCTGGTGCTGAGGTGCAGACGGCACCAATCATTTCTGCTTTCCTGTTGCACCCTCACAACCTCTGGTTCAAGTGTTTCTGGTACCAGCTCTTGGTCAGTGGCCAGGCTCTGGTTGGTACAACTTCATTCTGAATTTGGGGACAAAGGATGCAGGAGAGCATCTGAGGGCTGAAGAGAGTTTTGAATTTTTTAAGCTGGAAGCAGGGACAGCTGTGTAATTTCCTTGCTGTTATTTGAGAAGCTCCTCAGTCACACGGGGCTGTCAAATTAATGGGAAATTTGTTGGAAAGTTTTGTATGGTTTCCACTTCAAGCCAAGGCTGTAAAGGGACATTGCTTAGCAAGTGGCAGCCTCTGTAGCATTAGTCTTCATGACAGAAAGTTGGAGCAAAAGGATGCCTACCAGTGGATGAAACTGTTCTACAGAACTGTCCTGGAGTTATTGTAACATGCAATGCTGCCCCTGGATTCAGCTTACCTTTCCCTGAATACAAGACTGAATATCAGCATTTTGCTTTGGTTCTGGTTACTGTTCCCCTTCCCCCAATCTAGGTAATTTGGCATTTGCAGAAAAAAAGAAAGAATTCATATTGTGTAGGTAACCAACATAACCCATTTAGAAAACATTTGGCACATAGTCAATTAATAGGTGCTAATATTGCTAAATATTATATAGCAAAGCAAGACAGATACAGCATTTTTCAGAAAAGTGAAAGTTGCAATATTTCTTATTTTCTTCTGAATGCTGTGAGTGTGTGTATGAGTAGGTCCCTTGCTCACCTTTAGACATATGACTATACCCTAGGTTCCTAGTTGCCCAACACATTAAAATGTGAGAGTTTTGTCTCAGCTCCAGGTCCCCATGCACCTCCTGTTTCTGAAATACAATGACGGGAAATTCGAGAGGGAAGAAACCATCTTTCAGACAGAGTTCTACTGGAATTTTTCTCAAGGGATTGCAATAGGTATCAAACCCTGTCCCCAAACTCCTTTAAATATGGAAGTTAGTGGCTAAAATTTCCCATGTGAGGACTAGCTGTTGCATTAAAGCATTGATCAATATAATCCTGAAAATTTTCCTCCACTTCAAGAACTCCCTTGTACATAGAAATTCTCTCTCTTTTTTTAACATTTGCAACATGTAGCACAGCCTCTCTAACAAACTATAAGATGAGTAAATGGAAATTCAGGCCCCATTAAGAGAAAGTACCTCTTTATGTAAAAAAAGAATCTGTGATTAATTATTTTGGAAATGAGAATAGATTTCTGTGCGTATATATTTGTTCTTTATGGAAAAGATTTTAGCAGTTTTGCAATCTGAAATTTTATATTTTACTTTTTGCTGATAAAAAGCAAACATTCATGTTATTCCATGTTTTTCATGAGAGAGTTTTGTATTTTGTTAACAGTGGAATTTTTTAAGAGTCAGGTTTGGATGACTGCAAATATCTTATTTAAAATAGTGGGAAAATATTTTTTTAAATAAAGCAGTAGGAAACTATTCTGAGTCATACAAAAATTGAGTGAAAATAGATCATGAAGATATAAAACTAGCTCTCCAAAGATTAAAGGCTGATAAGCAAAAACAATAAGTCACAATTTTAACAAAACGAGATTTTTTTATTCTGTTACCTACCGATACCTACTACATATCGCATATCAGTTAAGAGGGTGTTCTCATTAAAGGAAATCCAGTAGGAGTTATATTTCATCCAGGTTCATTATACTTTTATTATTGTAAAGACTGTTAAGTGGTCAATGATTCAGACCTTAGTAGAATTTACACACTGCTGCTTATTCTTGCCAGAGCTGTTTGTCTTGCCTTCCTTACATTTATCCATGTCTTCTTATTCTTGTGAAGGCAGTTGCTTTATCTGCCTTCACCATGACAAATTTGAATAAGAAAGGATGGATAAATAATCAGATTGTTCTGTTCCAGTCTTCACCTGAAAGCTTAAAAACATTTTTATAGTAACAAAAACTACAAGAAACAAGAGACCGGATTTAAAGCATTTCTTTGCAAATCTGTTAAAAGTACTACCATTAGATTTTATTTTTTTGGTTACATTTCCTTTGCACCAGCCAGAGGTAAGATTCATTATTTGGACCTTATTTTAGATGAATTTCAACACGAAAAGTGGAGTGAAGCTCTGGAAAGGACCCTGGATTGCTCTACCCCCTTCCCCGTCCCACACTCAGCCCATTCCACGTGCTAAACTGACCTTTGCTCTCACCATTCCATCTCCCGTAAGTTATTGCAAAATAAATACATTTCCTTTAGTTTCTTGTTTTTCCTAAATTTGCTCCATACTTGGGTATTTTGCAAGTTGTTTCCTTAGTTTAGAACAGTTTGAAAGCAGCATTTTAAATCGTAAAGTCCTGCCTGACCTTCAAGTTTCAAAACTGTCATTCAAGAGTGAGGCCCTTCCTAATCAACTAAGCTATGAGGAAATCTCCCATTCAAGTCATTATCATATCACCTTATTGTTATGTCTTCATAGAAAAGATACTAGCAAAAATATCACATTCAATTATTTGTATTGAGAGTTTTAAAATAGAATTATAGTACAAAACTATAGAAATAAACTATAGAATTTTTATGTCATAAAATCCATGCAACCCTTTTTTAATGAACTATTGAACTTTACCCTACTAAAAAAATATTGCAATGTAGATGCTTCAACTAATATTTCTTTTCATTTCAGTTGTTTTCTTAACAGAGTTGATACTCTGTTTATTCATATCGGCTCTCAGGTAAACAGAGTTTTGAGTCATCTAGTCTGTCTAGTAAATTCTCAGACACGCCCTGTTCTGCACCCAAAGCCCTACCACCTAACAGTATGGGGTCATAGTGGACAACAGTGTTCATTCTGTCATTGTGGCATTAGAACCATCTTGTTTTCTGGAGTGAAACACTGATGACATTTGTTTCCAGACACACAGAGAAGTGATCAATGTTTCTGGACTTTGAAATAAGAACTGGAATCAACCATTGGGAACTATGGTTCTCATTATTATCTTAAATATTTCTCCACATGTTGGCATCTTTGGCCTTTGCTCTGGTGTAGGATGATCTGTGTGTCTATCAAAACTGTCACAAGTTCTTGCAAGGTGTACAGAACTGTGCACCTGTATTCACAAGGAAACAGATGCACAAGCATATACGCCCCTATCTCATTTATTTTATCTGCCATCTTTCCTGCACTACATTGGTTATGGAATGCATGCTTCTTTTCTGAAGATTAGGTCACTACTTCTGATATACTCAGGCTTGCACTTTCCATTACTTTCTATCCAGATACTGAGTCTGAGGGTGTGCCAGTCAACAGGTAACACCAAGACTGACACTGCTATCCTTAGAAAAACCTGCTTGCAAAATAATCCTTTGGCAACAGCTAACTATGCAAATGGTTCACTGTTCTTAGACTCTTTGTGGAAACAATATGATTATAATGAACATTTGCTTTCCTTCTGGGAATCTGAGATTTTGATAAATAGCAGGCAGAAGGCTCTTTGTAATCAACCCTCAATACATACATTGGGCACTGAATCTCTAATGAGCTTTAAACTCATGTCTCATTTAGTTGCTGTTTGAGAGATTATACTTAATGAGAACCCTCATATGAAAGAGAGAACATAAGGAAGCCTATATGTGGATTTCTCCAGATACTACCTATGTCTTGTCTCCTTATCATCTGCTCATATATCCTTAAAACAGCAGTGCAGTAAGTCTTCGCTGTCAGAACTATGTGCCAAACCCTGTGAACACTCCTAGTGAATATCCAAATGAGGGGGTGATCTTAAGGGCCTCTAAGAGGGGTCATGTGAGGAATAAATAAACAACAATGACAACAAAAATGGTTTCTTCTTGCTTTCATCACTTTGCTGTATTTTCTCCTGTCCTACAATCTTCTGGGATTTGTACCCAAGGGGATATATATTTATCCCCTCTTTGTAAAAAAAGAAAAAAAAACATGATTTTTTAAAAGCATTTACAACTAGCCAGGTACACAGGGATGATTTTGAAGGAATGTTTGCCTATTTAAATTATTGGCATTTTTTCAGTAGGAAAAAGTATGTTTGTGAAAGAGTTCGGTCAAAAAGACCACGTGGAACTTCAATGAAAGAGCATGTAGCAGACTGCATTAAGTTGATAGGGAGGCATTTGGCATTTAAAATGCTGACCTGATACAATAGTTTAGGAAGAAAGAGGCCTGAAATAAGATACTTGTTGTTGAAAATAGTTTAAAAATGTTTTAAAAGGTTGAGTTTATGTACCTACACAACAAACACAACACATCAGTTGCACACTGAGAGGACTCATCTAAATGTTCTTTTTCTTACCTGCCTTCCACTGGGGATAATAAAATGTATGTGCCCAGGAGAAAGAAAATTAGACTCACTATCTAACTTTATGTTGGCCATTGAATACAGTATAAAGTCAACGACTTTTTTCTGAGATTTCTTCTTATTTGAATTTTATCCAGTGAATTCTGCTGGAACCCAGGCCATTTTGTCCCATTACTCGCATAAACTTTCCTGTTTTTCCACAATGCAACTTTGAACTTCTGAATACCATTAAAAACAAAATGAATTGCTGAATGTGTTGCCATTTCTCAGATATGAGAGAAAAGAGAATACTGAAGCATCCTACCTACTCCAGTCCCTGAGGCTAATTTTCTCCCCCCTCTCTTGCATTTCCCTCTAGCCGCACATTTTGTTAAATGCTGCAATTACATTTAGCCAAAATAAATAAGAATGAGGGAGAATACTCCCTGATCACATAGTAATGGGGACTTGAGTAATGACATGAATCAAGAGCCATGTTCAGTTTTTAATGAAGAAATAAACATTTAAAAAATTATTTTGAACAAGGCCACATCTCAGAAATCATGAAACTGCATGAGGTTTTATGACCAACCCACATTCTAACAGTTGATAAGTAGCAGAGTCAGATCTAGTTACTATATCCTATATGGCTTCAGGGAATATATGCATCACAAAAAGACAACACAGCTTCATTCCTAATTGATTCTATGGACCTCATTATATGTTATTCAAATACAATATCAGGTATAGGTGTGACTCCTCAATGTTCTTGCCCTTAGTTATTTAGTACACAAAGAGTAGACTGCTTTCTGTCCCTACGATGGGTCAGCATGTTACCTCACCGTGAATATTCCCCATTATTGCTTCTGCGTTGAATCTATAATCTCTGCTGATCTGAATACAATGTGGAAGCTTTCTTCTGCTAATTTTGGAAGAAATAGTTAAAGTCCCCATTTAGCTTAGAAAGCTATCCCCAAGTTTGTATCCCAGTAACCTAGATAGTACAGGTTGTGTGGGGTCAATTTCGACACAGGCTGCATATTATTGAAGGAAGTGTAATCCAACAGCTTTACATTGATGGCAATCTGTGAACTAATTGGAGGATGTTTTGAGAGATTCTGGGAGGGAATTTAAGCAGCTTGCAACAGCCACTTTAGAGATTACTGTATAGCCCTGAAACTCGAGTTAATGATAGAGAACACAAATGATTAACAGAAAAATCCCACACTTTCTCATGATTGTCTGCAATAATCCTTTAAATACAATATGGGAAAAGGAATCAAACATTGTCAATTCATCTGAGTATCAGTTTGGCAATATGACTATAAATGAAGACCAAAGTTGGAAGTGTGGGGAGATCTAGTGAAGAACTGCTGACATGACAGACCAGGGTATGTCTCTGACTGATGGAAGTAGCAAATAGTGTGGTTTGACTGTACACATGGGAGAACCAGAGGCCAAAACATGGGTGAAGAGCAACTAAGATAAGAGCCAGGAAACAAGAAAGAAATAATAGCCCTGCCGTAGGAAGAATTTCCAACTTAGTATGAATGACCTTAGTGTGACCACTTTTGTGGGTAACAGTAAAGTAAATTCTGGCTTTGTCAGGGTATAGCACCTTGAAACTCTAAGAAATCACAATGATGCTAAGTAATTGAATAAAGGTAAAATACTGATAAATGTAACAAAAGTTAAATACCCTCTACCTGAGGTTCTCTCCCCTCCTTCCTTTCCCCTCTAAAGATAAATAAATAAAATCTTTAAAAAAAAAAAAAGATTGTTGAAAATGTTGGAAGGTAATGGTAATAAAATATTGAAGTTTCATTCTTTTTGGCCCTCAGTTATCCTCAATATTTCTTCTTATATAGTATTCAGTATTTTAAACTCTAATTGTTTATGTCTCTTTCCACACAAGAATATGAGCTCTTCAGGGGCAGAGAATACATCTTATCTTCCTTCTTATCTGGCATGTACCTAACACGCATTTGTAAGATGCATGATTGGGTGTATGGGTAGAAGGATGGATGGATGAATATGGTGGGGAAGGTATGATACATGGCAAAGATATGGATTGTACAGGAAAATGTTACTGACATACAGGGTATAATGGTATAAACATTGCAAAGTCCAGTGTGTAGGAAAGGTTCTCATTATTTTTTTCTTGGTAGAAGAAAATAATTTTCCCTTTAACCTTTTCAAGATCTTCAGACTGGTCTAATAAGCATATGGACAAGAGACTGGAGGATGGAAGAAAATAATTAAGTTAATAATATATGTACACAAGGGGACACATATAATAAGAACAGAGGACCCAGGGGACAAACTAGGCAGTTAAGGATTCTGTGCCTTTATGGACTAAGGAGAAGGAGGCGGGGATAAAGGACTTCAAAGAGAAATTTGGCAATCATTTCAGGGAAATAAGAAGAGCAAAGAGTGGATAAAAAAAATTCTTGCTGGGCCACCCAGAAACAATGGAACAGAGAGGAGTCACACTTAGTTTATATTTAGCTAAGGTGAGAGATCCCTTCCTTTAAGCAGGTTTTTCTGTCTGAATTTCTCCAGGCAGGTAAAGGAGAGGGTCAATGTTTCTTTCTGAGTCTTTTGTTATTTTAAAATGACCACCTTAACATATCTCAGAAAAGGCATATTAGGGATGGCAAATTCTGCTTCCCCCAATTTTATGAGTTAAAAATGATAAAATAAATATCTTCTATTAAGAAGAAGTACTTTTCCTAGGAAAGGGGTGTTAAATGAGGAACAGTAGAAGTTGAAATTAGTACTCACATATAAATTAGAAATAAAGGTCATCATAGAAGGAAGATAAGGAATATAGTTGAGTTAGATTGTCATAAGTTTTTATATGTGCTACTGTAGGTAGTTAACTACTTATTCATTGAAAAGGAAGCAAAAGGAATTAGACATCGAGTTTCATAAACTGAGGAGCATGGGCCTCTTTGCTTCAACAGGAAGTGACAGCTTCACACCACTGGGGATCGTAGCATTGCTTCCCCAAGGGGCTTAACACTCCTCCACGCCCTCTCCAGTCAGTACTGGATTGTAGAGGGGCACAGGGGATGTGCTTGACCATAGAAGCCTGTCAATCTAACTAAGGGGTGAATCTATCAAAAAGCCTGCAGAAACATGGGAAATTGATTGGCTATTTTTAAAAAGCACCTGCTCTGTCCCAAAGCCAAGCTAATGTAATCCCAGGGGAACAAAGAAGTACTCTGGCTCTCTCTCTCTCTCTTCCTCTCTCTCTCATGACCCACACTCACCCCATTCACTCACATATTCTCCCTTCTGGACGCAGGCAACCATGCAGGTGTAGCAGCTCCCAGGGCCCACAACATTCTGCATCATCTCCAAAGACTAAGATTTAATATGAAGCAAAAACTCTAAACACTTGTTTTTGTTTTGTCCTTGCTAATGACACGGTTGACCTTTTCCCATAGTAAGATGGAAGGTGATGGGACATTAGAAATCCAAGGGCAGATTTCCACCCGAATAAACCATGTTACACCACGATCTCTGTGCGTGGACCATTGGAATGTTTTCCTTACAATCCTAGGAAGAGCCTGATTTCCACCATCAACAGACAGAGGTAGCAGAGGAGTGCAACCAATGCACAAGAGAGCTAGTGTGGGTAAGTGGAACGAAAAAAGCAGAGGCTGAGCATCTGGCTGCAGGAACTAAAGCACAGCAAGAGAGCAATGAATAGGTAGTGTTAGTATTTGTTTTATATCAGAGATTGGCAAGCCTGCCCAGTAATGGGTCAGGTGAGTATTTTAGAATTTGTGGGTCGTACTCAGCTGTGTGGTTATAGTGTGAAAGCAGTGAAGAACAATCCATAAATAAATGAGCAGGCTATCTGCCAATAAAACTTTACTTTTTGGATACTGAAAATTAAATGTAATATATTTTATTGTATGATATTATCCTTTTTATCTTTGTTCAACTATAAACAACATTTTTAACTTGTAGGAAGTAAAAAATTATGTGATTAAAATTGACCCATATGCTTTGACAGTTATATGTATATGTATGTTTCTATGTAATTTATTTACTCCTATATATAGTATTTATACATATATATATATATATTCTACATACAGGGTTCTGCAGAAGTAAGGCCTGCTTCAGTGTGGTTGGTAGGGAAATAATATAGATGTAATAATTCATAGTTTTAATTTGAATATTTCACCTAAATTATCCTATGGTATGCTTGAGTTACAGAATTACATGGTTATGATTATGTAATAAAATATTTTGCAATAAAAAGAGATGTTATTTGTGCGAGACACCTATGTATATGTGTATATAAGCTGTCCAGCCATTGTTAATATAAAAAGAGGAGTTTGAGCAACGTCAGTATAACTTGGCAGTCAAGGAGAGTGGACTAGAATGCACATGCATGACCAACAATGACTTCACTGTACTGGTCAGTGGGGGCAGTAGATGCCATGGAGTGAGCATGTGTACTGTGTGACTGTCACATTCAGAATGGCTGAGCAAGTAGAGCAACAGATCTGCATCACATTTTGCATTAAGTTTGAACATTCCTCTGCAGAAATTATTTGGATAATTGAGAGAGCCTCAGCTATGGGTAACTGGTGATTAGTGGCTTCATCACAAAAACACAGCCACTCATCCATCACATCTCCTGCAGAGTTTTTTGGTAAACATCAAATCGCCCAGGTGCCTCAGCCTCCCTGCAGCCCAGATTTGACACCCTGTGTTTTCTAGTTTTCCCCAAAACTAAAATCATCTTTGAAAGGAAAAAGATTTCAGACTGTTTATCAGATTTAGGAAAATACAATTGGGCAGCTGATTACAATTGGGAGAACTGTGTGAGATCCCAAGGTGCCTACTTTGAAAGGGACTGAAAGCGTCATTGTCCTATGCACACTGTTTCCTGTATCTTGTGTCTTCTTCAATAAATGTCTCTATTTTTCATGCTACATGAAAAACATTCACGTAAAACATGGATACCTTCAGAACAGACCATATAACTTATATATATATATATATATATATATGTATGTATATATATATGTAAATGCCTATATATACATCTTTCTTTAAAATTGTGTTATGTTCTGTAAGAAAAAATAACTTAGCAATAATCTTTCTTAAGAGTTTATCAGTTTGATTAAAAAGAAAAAGATTTTGTCCTAATGGTAATAAGTGATACTTATCCAGTGGGTTTTTTTTTAAGTGGTTGAATGAAAACTATCTTTCAGAGTTGTTAGGGCAGCTATATTTGAATAATAAGGATAAATGGAGACATATAATGTTTAAACTTACACATACTAAAGAACCAGTTAAGTAAAATATCAGCTCAAGTCATTTTTTTATCCTAAAATAAATGTGCCATGTAAATATTGACTTTTTTCAGGAAGTGGGATAAGATCCTTCTATAACTCTATTTGAGAATATAGCATTTACATAATAGTGTTTATAAGTAACTGTGTATTTCATTTATTTTTAATATATTTTATTGAGTATGCTATTACAGTTGTCCCATTTCCCCCTTCACTTCCTTCCACCCTGCACACCCCCTCCCACCTACATTTCCCCCTTTAGTTCATGTGCATGTGTCATACTTATAAGTTCTTCAGCTTCTATATTTCTCATACTATTCTTTTCCCCCTTTCTCCCCCTCCCACTCCATATGATCTCCATTTCTGTGGTTCTGCTCCTGTTCTAGATGTTTGCTTAGTTTGTTTTTCTTTTCATTTTAGGTGTGGTTGTTAATAATTGCGAGTTTGTTGTAATTATACTGTACATGTTTTTTATCCTCTTTTTCTTACACAAGTCCCTTTAACATTTCATATAATAAGGGCTCGGTGATAATGAACTCCTTTAACTTGACTTTATCTGAGAAGCACTTAATCTTTCCTTTCATTCTAAATGAAAGCTTTGCTGGATAGAGCAATCTTGAATGTAGCTCCTTGCCTTTCATGAATTGGAATATTTCTTTCCAGAAACTTTAAAGTAACTGTATATTTTAAACATTGAAATTGTTATGATCTCAACATCTTCCCAAATAGAAGTGTCTTTGTTAATTTTATATTTTGGGCATTCTGAATGTTTGCCCCCCTAGGTCAGTACCACTTCCTCATAGGCAGTCACTGGGAGACAGACTTATAAATAGGCCAAGGGTTTGGAAAAACTCTATGGTTTCAAATAAGCTATTGGGTTTCCCTGGTGAATACAATCCAGGATAAGGCATTGACACCCAGTTACTTGACATCAAACAAAAGTAACCACCACCATTACTGAATAGCTATAATGCACTAGGCACTGAGTAAAAGCCTTTTAAATGCGTTTTCTTTTATTAGCAATAATCCTAAAAATAGGTGTTATTACTTCTCATTTTATGGATAGTGAGTATCAGAGACAGATTTGAATTAGTTTTCATCTATGTAATATTTCCAGAGCCCCTGAACCTCAGTAAACTGAGACTGATGATTTCTAAAGGAGAGAGAAAACCAAGCAGTTAGAAGGGTAGTGATAAGTAGGATTATGAATTTAGGTAAAAGTCCATCAAACTCAGCCCCATAACAGTGATGTGGACTTTAGAAGATGTTACTAATCTCTAAGAAATACAGATAAAGCCCTGGCTGGTGTAGCTCAGTGGATTGAGCATGGGCCTGTGAACCAAAAGGTCACAGTTCAATTCCCAGTCAGGGCACATGCATGGGTTGCAGGCCAGTTCCCAGCAGGGGCCATTTCCCAGCAGGGCACGCATGAGAAGCAACCATACATTGATATTTCTCTCCCTCTTCCCTTCTAAAGATAAATAAATAAAAAATTAAAAAAAGAAATACAGATAAAAATACTTCAATTAAGTCTTTATGAGCATTTCTCTGAAATTGTATATAAAACAAATAAAATGTTGTCAAATATTTTTTAGGTTCTCAGTAAGTGGAAGATATTTGTCCTCATGCTAGACAAACCTAAGGCCATGGGCTGACTCTATCAACCAGGAAAGAAGAGCTTTGTAAGATTTCACCCTGCTATACCAGCAAAATTTCCTTTACCTGCTGTTTTACTCTAATTATCTGTCATCATAATCCAAATTAAGCATTTTGTGCCTTTGTAAATCATCTTCTATTCTTAATTACAGTTGACATACATTATTATATTAGCTTCAGGTATAGACCACAGTAATTAGACATTCTACAACTTACTAAGTGATCACCTGATAATTCTCACATCCATCTGATATGATAATTATTAGAATATTATTGACTAAATTCTCTATGAGGCATTGTACTTCCCCACAACTATTCTATAACAACCAATTTGCACTTCATCCTTTTACCTTTCTCACCCACCCTCCCAACACCCCTTCCATGTAGCAATCATCAAAATGTTCTCTGTACCTTTAGATACTTGTTTCTGCTCAACTTCTTTGTTTATTTTGTCTTTCAGACTCAATTTCAATACATATGTATTTATTGCCAGCTTATTTTTCATATTTTTGCTTCTTTTTCTTCTTATTCTCTTTTTAGAAGCACCTTTAATATTTTATATAATTGTGGTTTGTAGTAATAAACTTCTTTAGATTTTTCTTGTGTGGGAAGCTCTTCATCTGTCCCTAGATTCTAAAAATAGGCTTGATGGGTAAATAATTGTAGGTCCTTGTTTTCATGACTGAATATTTCTTGCCACTCTTTTCTGGCCTGCAGTTTCTGTTGAGAGATAAGCTGACAGTCTTTAACAAATGAGCTCCCTTGTAAGTAGCTAACTACTTTTCTCTTATTGCTTTTATGATTCTCTCTTTGTCTTAAGCTTTGGCATTTATAGTGCAACTTGGTGTGTGCCCCTTTTGGTTCATCTTGTTTGGGACTCTGTCCTCCCTGGACTTGTACGTATCTTTCCTTCACCACTTTAGGAAATTTTCTCTGTCATTATTTTTCTGGTGCCTGCTGAGTCCATCCCTGAGTGTGTTGCTTATGGAGGTGAGTTGGTTGTGGTGTGTTGACATGATCTGAGGCTGTTTACTGGGTGGGCTGGCTCTGAGACCTCCTGGAAGATACAGGCCACTGCCTGCGTATTGCCTTGGGACATCTGGTATGAGCTACAAAGTGATCTTCAGGTGGCTGTTATTTGTGCTGGGCTTGAAGGTGCCCAGATGGGGCCAAGCTCTGAACAAGTGTTGGCTGTTGCTGGTGCTGGGCCTGGGGGCATTTAGAGAGAGGTATAGGACATGTAGAGGCCAGATGTTACTTGCTTGAGAGATTTTAGGAAAGTATGAAGCCTGAGCCAAGACTAACCATGGTCCAAAGCCACTGAAAATAGCTTGGGTAGACCCAAAATTTGGTTGGGCAGGGGCCTCAGTGGACAACCAGGCAGGGCTAACAGTGTCAACCAAGTTGATGGAGACTTAGATATGGCTCTCACCTCCTGGCTCTGTATGTGTGTGTGCATTTGGTAGGGGGTCTCACAAAAGGAAAAATGGCCTCTGCCAGCACATCTCTCTGGAAGAAAGCTATTCCCCAGCTGTTGCTGGACAGTTAAGTTCCTCTTTATAGTTTCTAATGCCTTTTAAGCTGCTGCCCCTGCTGGAGCTCAGAGGGAATGAATCCAATTAACTCTGTGCAGACAGTTTAAGAGAAACTGTCTGGGACTCCAAAAGTCCTCTGTCTCCTGCAGCCTCAGTCCTACTGGGTTTTACACACAGAAGTAATGGGGACTTCTCTTTCCCAACACTGGAATCCAGGGCAGGGGTTTGATGTAAGTCTGGGATCCCTCCTTTTTAAAGGGACCTCTACAGCCAACATATCCCTCCCAATTTTTATTCTCTACATGTAGGTATGGGGCCAGCCCCTTCTGGACCTCTCCTACCAGTATTTATGTGCCTTCTTTTTTTAATTCCCTAGTTGTAGGGCTTTCATTCAACTATATTTCTTGTGGTTCTTTTTAAAAATAATTTTGACTCTTTATTTTTCTATTTTATTTATTTTTAGAGAAGGGGAAGGGAGGGAGAAAGAGAAGAAGATTAACATCAGTGTGTGGTTGCTGCTCTCATGCCCCCTAATGGGAACCTGGCCTGCAACCCCAGCATGTGCCCTGACTGGCAATCAAACTGGTGACCCTCTGGTTTGCAGGCTGGCACTCAATCCACTGAGCCGCATCAGCCAGGGCTCTGGTAGTTCTGAATGATGGTTGTTCTGTAGTTTACCTTTTGATATTGTTGTATTTTGTGCTCTTATGTGTTTTTGGAGTATGCATGTATTTGTTCATGTAACTGACCACTTCATTGTTAGTTATGATCATGAATTGTGTAATTAAATATACAGCCGGTATAATTCACAGGTTGTACCTTCATTACAGTATTTTTTTCATTAAATCATATTAGTATTGAAATAAGATCTTAAATAGTGAATATAAGGGCTACTGGACACTTATGTTGGAATATAACCACATCCCCTCTAATCCTTGCAATACCACTTTATCATCACACTTCATTTAGCTACACCCAGGTGGCCCCACAGTTTTCATAAAGTCCTTGTGGGTCACAGCTCAATAATGAAAAGCATATACCTTAAAATAATTATGTGGTTATAGTATAGATTGGTTTTCTCCCTACAAAAACACCAGCCAGAGTTTAGGAAATGGTGTAAGAGGTAGACAGTGGTATGTGGTGTGTGTGACTCTGTGAGGAAACACTAGGTCTCTGATGCAGGAGGATGCTGGGGAGGGAACACAGAAATAAAAGGAAAAGAGAGTCCCTAGATGTGATCGGGACTTTGGATTTGACAGATGCTTACATAAAATTTTGGAGAGACAAAAGAATGATTAGATTGAATAATCTAGGTTTTGTGAAAGTGTAGATTAGAAGAGGAAAATTATGCAATCGTAGCATGTGTCTTTTATTTTTATCTTTGGCTGTTTTTCAAATAATTTTTTTCTCTTTGTACTCTTACCTTACTTTCCACTCACCTTTGATTCATTTATTTTTTTTTACTTTCTCTTTTTATGAAATTTCTCTCTTTTCTCTAGGTTATATGATTATAGCTAAAGATATATCTCCAGGGCTATATTTCCAATTCTATGGCTAGCTTATTTTATAATCTGGAACAAACTTTAGCACTTTATGAAAGTGCTTGAGTATCAGAGCTGAAAAGAAACTATAAGATCACTTACTCCAATATTCTTTCATTTTTCCGAATGAGAAGATAAAATTAAAGCTTAGAGGGGTGAGGAAAATTGTCCCATGTCAAGAAGTTTGTCAGTAGCAAACCAAAGTGAAGCTGGACATCCCAAAAACTATTTCAGAACTCATAACAGTGAGCCATTCAGCTTTAGGTGATATAAAACTCATTGAAAAATAGTGGCTTATTTTATTTCTTTAAAGTAGGATATTTTAAAGACTGAAGTAGTATAGGGAAACCTATGTGGAAAACCCAGTCATAAACAAACATTTTTGTGGTGATGATATTAGATGAAAAAGTTAAAGAAATTCAAATGATAAATGTACTCAGGGTAATATACCCTTATCAATACAGAAACAAAAAAAAAGCTATATTTTAAATGTTATATGTTTATATGCTTCCTTACTATAAATGATTAAGAAAGACAGTCTATATATATGACATGATCAAAATGAGTGAGGGAATTATCTAATGTGAGAGTAGAAAAAAGCATTTACCTCTTCACCATCAAACTTGACTCAGAAAAAAAGGGGATGAATTTGTCAATAACAATAGAAATTTAAGATTAGTGCTCAATAATCTCCTATACATCAGGAGAATTTTAAGTAAACAAAATTAGAGTGAAGCCCTGAAGCTATGTCTGAAGTATGTTCTATCCAAGTAACTTCTGTTTGTCTCCAGCAAAAAACAATGGGCCCTTCACTGACTGAGGCTATGAATTCTTCCTTCCCTTTCATCTTGGAGCACTCTTCTCAAACTACTGATACTGTGTCTCTCCTTTCCTCACTCATTCCAATTCATTTGTTCTTCACTTTAATTTTGGAGTATTCTTGTCAAAAATGCAATTTCACAGATGTGTAAAAGTATAAATGGAAGCTCTTTAATTTTGGTAATACAAAGTTAAGCAAACTCACAAATCAGAAAAATATATTGATCTTTTCTATTATGGGGGCCTCAGTTTTAAGAGAGTTGAGGATTTCCAGCCAAGATGGAAGCATACTTTGACTCCTCACAAAACTAAAGGAAGGAAAACAACAACAAATTTAAAAACAGAAAACAACCAGAAATGCCAGAAAGTTGAATTGTAAAGAAGTTCAACAACCAAGGAGTTGAAGAAGAAAGGTTCATCCAGACTGGTAAGAGGGATGGAAACAGGCAGCTAGGGAGGAGAGTATGCATGGCAAGGTGGCAGCTCAAGGACCAGGAGGGCGAGGCAGCCCTTGGTGGTCCCATATTTGTGTGGATAAAACCGAAGGAACAATTGGGGATCAGACCACACAACCCTGGGTTCCAGCATGGGAAAAGAAAGCCTCAAAACCTTTGGCTGTAAAAACATGAGCAGATAAAGTGATTCTCAGATAAGGTCAAGTTAAAGGATTTCATCATCACCAAGCCCTTATTATATGAAATGTTAAAGGGACTTATCTAAGAAAAAGAAGATAAAAAACATGTACGGTAAAATGACAGTAAGCTCACAATTATTAGCAACTACACCTAATACAAAAAGAAAAACAAACTAAGCAAACAACTAGAACAGGAGCAGAACCACAGAAATGGAGATCACATGGAGGGTTAGCAACAGGGGAGTTGGGAGGAGAGAGGGTGAAAAGGTTAGAAGAATAAGTAGCATAGATGGCAGGTAGAAAGTAGACTGGGGGAGGGCAAGAATAGTATGGGAAATGTAGAAGCTAAAGAACTTATAAGTATGGTACACGGACATGAACTGAAGGGGTGATTGTGTATGGGAGAAGGTATGCAGGGTGGAGGGGAATGAAGAAGGAAAAATGGGACAACTGTAATGGCATAATCAATAAAATATATTAAAAATAAATTAAATAAAAAACATTCGTGAGGTTTGTGGTGGCTAGAGAAACTGCCAGTCTCACAGAGAGTTCTTTGGGGAAACCCATAGGGTCCTAGAACATACATAAAATCTCCCACCTGGGAATTAGCACAAGAAGGGCCCAATTTGCTTGTGGTAGCAGAGAAAGTGACTAAAGCCCAATGAGAGCCCAGCAAGCAGCATTGTTCTTCTCTGACCCCGTACCACCTACAGCATCACAACAAAGTGAAATGGGTTGCCCCATCCTGGCAAATGCCTAAGACTCTACCCCTCAATACATAACAAGTGCACTGAGACAAAAATATGACCCACATAAAAGAACAGATCAAAGTTCCAAAAATAGAACTAAATGAAACAGAGATAGCCAACTACCAGATGCATAGTTCAAAACATTGGTAATCAGGACACTCACAGAAATAGTTGAGTATGGTCACAAAATAGAGGAAAATGTGATGTCTATGCAAAGTGAAACAAAAAATATATATACAGGAAACCAACTGTAAAGGGAAGGAAACTGGGACTCAAATCAACGATTTAGAGAAGAAGAAAGAAAGAAATATTCAACCAGAACAGAATGAGGAAACCAAAATTCAAAAAATGAGGAGAGGCTTCAGAACCTCTGGGACAACTGTATACATTCCAACATCTGAATCATAAGGGTGCCAGAAGGAAAAGAGGAAGAGCAAGAAATTGAAAACTTATTTGAAAAAAAATAACGAAGGAGAACTTCCCCAATCTGGCAAAGGAAATAGACTTTCAGGAAGTCCAGGAAGCTCAGAGAGTCCCAAAGAAGTTGGACCCAAGGAAGTACACACCAAGACACATCATAATTATATTACCCAAGATTAAAGAGTGGGGGGCGGTAGAATGAAGGAAAAGTTACAGGAAATAAGAAGAATGAATGATGGGTATAAAATAGACAGGGGAAGGTTAAGAATAGTGTGGGTAATGAAGAAGCCGAAAAACTTATGTATGACCCATGGACATGAAATAAGGGGGGAAATGACGGTAGGAGGAGTGGAACAGGAAGGAGGGGAATAAAGGAGAGGAAAATGGGAAACTGTAATAGCATAATCAATAAAATAAATATATATTTTAAAAAGAAATGAAACGGAATTTTGTGTATTGATTTTATATTAAATCAGGCATTTTAGAGCAATAGATTCAGGATGAATCATTTAGTAAATTTTTTTTGGATTATTGGCTATCACACCTCACTCTGTACACTAAATTTAATTTAAAATTCATTAATGGCTTAAGTATGAAATTAAAAACAAAATTTAAGAATGATACACTTTGGTCATCCAAAAAACCAAAGTGAGAGTAAGCTCACAGGTAAGAGGAGATATTATATTTAATCCTCACTAAATTGCTATTGTGTATATATATATATATATATATATCTTGAAAATTAATAATAGAGTTCAAGAAACTCAATTTGAAAATTGGGCAAATTTTATGAAAGTGTAAGCCAAACTTTTTAAAAAGCTAATATCTCTTTCTGGGTTGTATAGCAAGAAAGAACTGTTATTATATGCTAATAAAAGTAATAAATAGCTCAAACACTTTGGAAACTTTTGCATTAATGTTGAATTTAAATGCATTTTCAGTCTACTTGGGAGTATACACTCCAGAGGAATCAGTGTAGCTTTTTGCCTAGAAATATGTTAAAGAATATATTAGCCTTATTCATGAAACAGGTGGAAACAACCCAAAGTCCATTAAAAGTTAAATGGGAAAATACATTAGCATGTATTTATATAATTGAACAATGTATAATAGGACAAAAGCATAAACTTGAGCTATATATATTAGTTTGGTTAAATTTCATAGAACTCTCTGGTTAGAAAAACAGCCAGTCACCAAAACATACACTGAGAGAATGATTATAGTAATATAAATTTAAAATATAGCCAAAACTAAACCAGGTATTGTTTAGGGATGCATGCAAATATGCTGACACTATTAAGAAAAAGAAGAGACAATTAAACAATCAGGACACTGTTTATTCCCGGGAGAGAACAGTAAAGGTCAGATTAGAGGTCAGGAGTACACAGGCCACTCGAAGGCCCCTACCAACAGTTTTCTGTTTCTTACACCACAATGTAAAAACAAGAACGTTAATTTTGTCCTTTCTTTATACACTGTTTTAAACCAAATTTTAATGTATGCCATATTTTATTCTAATCATTTTTAAAAGAGAGGAATTAGTATGTAAGGAACGGCTATAAAAATTTTAAGCAACGCTCTAAGATATTGTTGCCCTGAAAAGGGAGAGAGAGGCAGAGCTGCATTTAAAAGGAAATATTGGTACGAGCAGGTTTTGTTTTTATTGTCAATAGGAGCTGTTCTATCATTTTTCAGTGACTTTGAAAATGATATAGTGGAAAGGGGCATAAAAGGGAAAGTTGCAATTTCAGCAGTGAAGGAGTGGAGAAGGTGAGTGATAAAAGTTTCAAGCTACCAAGAAGAGAAGTTAAGTAACACATCCAAGTTCTCCAGATAGTATGTGGCCAAGTCAGGGGATTAGCTCTCCCTTTTTTGAAGATTTGCTTTAGGTGGCTGGGTCCATCTCCATCATCTGCTTATTGTTGGTTAAAAAAAATAATAGTGATAATTACTTCCTTAGCCTTTTCATTACTCTGCAACATCAAGAGATTTTTAACTAGCAGCTTCCTTCACAGGGCCCCAGGCCTCCAGATGCTCTCCCATCTCTGGGCAATGCAGACCTGATTCTGGAATAAACTCGGGTATACCTTTTGTGCCAATGACTACGGTTCACTCCTCATTCATAATTAGAGGAAAATGTTAGTGTCTAAGAGTTGGTTATTAGAGTCAGATGTGGCTGAGTCTGACTCTGTCACTTCCTCTCTGACCACAGTAAGTTAATATTTATAAGCCTTGTTCTCTTTATCTGTGAAATAAAAGCATCAACTCAAACTGCTATAAGAACTAATAGGCACCTATCTTGTAAGACTGTTGTGAAGAGAGAAATGCTATTATTATGTAGTATGTGGTGCTGAAAACTGTGATACCTACTAAGCTCATATTAAATCTTTGTAACTATTTCATAAAGTTCTAAGTGTCTACTGACCTTAATGAAAATGAGAATTCGACATCGTGGTATTTTAGTTCAATAGAAAAATGGCATTTTTCACCATGGTGAAATAGTTTACAATCTCTAAGCACTGATTCTTGACCATCAAATGAAGAGTTTGGTCTGCAAATCAGAGTATTTTTAAATGTAAGGGAGACAAGACTAGGCACTTAAACAGAATATTTACCAACTCTAGAAATTATTTGTATAGATTGGATAAATAATGTAATTTATTGGCATTAAACATATTTTTTAAACATGAAAACCTAACAATAAAACATTTGGATTTTGATAACTTTTAAACTACAAACATTTGGTAGATCTTTTCTTAACCTTCTCTTAATTTCTATAGCTTTCTCTGCTGAGAGCTCTTAGACTCTCTCCTCCAATGCAAGAGAGGGAGGATACACAATTTGCAAATGATTCCAGGTGAGTTATTATCCACTTGTCATATCCAGAGACCTACTTACAGGTCTATGAACTCAACACTAAGTATTTCTGCCTTCACTTTCTTTCTTATTAAACTTTTTTTCTTGTGGCAAAATAGACCTAACATAAATGTACTGTCATAAGTAGTTTTAAGTGTACACTTCAGTGGTATTGAAGTATTGACTACATTCTTATTGTAGAGTAACCATCACCATCTTCTGGTTCCAGAACTGTTTTCCTTTTTTCTTGCAAAACTAAAGCTTTGTACCCATTAAACAGTAATTTCAGTGATGCTTGCCACCAAGCCTCTGGCAAGCATAATTCCAATTTCATTTATTTTTCTTTTTTTAAATCTCATCTTTTCACCATGTCTCTTGTAATACTAGTCTAGTCTCTATAACTGTAAGTGTGGCTTTTTTTGTAAAATTTAAAGACAACACATTTAAGTGATTAATATTCCAGACTCGTGGAATATTAGTTATTCTGTATCTGGCTTGTTTCACTTAGCCTGATGTTTCCCAGGTTCATTCATACTATCACAAATTGAAGGTTTTTTAATGAGGCTGAATACTATACCATCATGTGTATATATGTGTATGAAACAATATATACACATACATACATGATATGTATACATACACATGCAAATGCCTCTTGTGTGTATTATGTATATATGTTAATATATCATTTATATGCATATATCATAAACATATGTATATATCATGTTTTCTTCCTCCATCTATCTATTGTCAGACACTTAGGTAGTTTCCATGTCTTGGCTATTATGAATAATACTGCATTGAACTTGGGAATGTATATATCTCTTTGAGATATTATCAATTTTATTTTGGATATATATCCATAAGTTAAATTGTTGGACCATAATGGAGTTCTATATCTAATATTTGACAAAAAGTCATACTGTTTTGCATAATAGCTTCACCAATCTACATTCCACCAAAAGTGTACAAGGTTTTCTTTTTCTCTATATTTTTGACAATACTTGTCATCTTTTGGCTTTTTAGTGATAGCCATTCAAACAGGTGTGAAGTGATATTGTGGTTTTGATTTCCATTTTATTTATCACTAGTGATATTGAGCATCTTTTTTAACACCTGTTAACCATTTGAATATCATTTTTTGGAAAAAATATCTATTAAGTTTCTTTACCCATTTTTAATATTGGGATATTTTTTCAATTAAATATTCAGTTTACCCAATACTATTTACTGAAGGCTATCTTTTCTCCATTGCATATTCTTCCTGCCTTTATTAAAAATTAGTTGACTTTATATGTGTGAATTTGTTTTGGGTTCTTTTTTCTGTCCCACTGATCTATATGTCTGTTTTTATGCCAGTATTATACTGTTTTGATTATTATAGCTTTACTATGTTGTTTGAAAATAAAAAGTGTTAGGCATCTAGTTTTGCTCTTTCTACCCAAGTTTACTTGGGCTATTCAGGGTCTTTTGTGAGTCCACATCAATTTTAGAAATTTTTTTAGTTCTGTAAAAAAAGTGCCCATGAAATTTGATAGTAATTCATTGAAACTTTATATCGTTTTGGATAGCATAGATATTTTATAATAAAATATCTATACTATCAGAGTTCTTCTGAGTCATGAGCATGGGATATCTTCTCACTTATTTGTATCTTCAATTTTTTTCAATAATGCTTTAGTTTCCAGTATAAAGATCTTTCACCTCCTTGGTTAAGTTTATTCCTAAAGCTTTTATTTTTTATATTATTATAAATAGAATTGCTTTATTAATACCTTACAGATAGCTTGCTGTTTGGTGTGTAAAAATATAACTAATTTTTATACGTTGATTTTGTAACCCGCAACTTTTCAGAATTTATTTATTAGGTATAACAGTTTACTGGTGGAGTCTTTAGGGTTTTTAATGTATATAAGATCATGTCATCTGCAGAGACAATTTCACTTCTTTTTACATGTGGATGCCTTCAATATCTAATTAGTTCAGGAATCAAAAAGGAAAGGTACACACCAAGAGCAGAGACAAGATGCTGCAATTTAAATTTAACTCCATGGTACTACAAAAGTAAGAGGCTGAGTTCTGCTCCAAGTTGGAAAGAGATTTAGATTTGGTGTATAAATTCAGTAATTTAATCCCACCCCTGTATGACTTTGGCTCATCTACCCTTTTAAAATTATGTGAAGTGTAAGAAGCTCAGTCTCCTGCCTACTCCCTATGGTTGGTATGGAAATCAAAGAGTTAATATGTATAAAACAGCAATATAATCCATGATGTGCTCTGCTATATATATATCAATGCTGATTTTAATATAATCATCATTTGTTATGTTTTCAAACACTTATCCACTTACTTTGTGCAGGATTTAGAAAGATGACATAAGATACAGGCATAGTAACAATGTTCATTGGCTTCTCTATCTCACAGAATGGTTTGTCTTCTTCTAGAATTAATTTTCAGGAATAAGGTCAAGTTAGGAATATCAAATAGACCAGGAAAAAGGTGATTAACTAGAGTTAAAAAACACGATGGCTCTGATTAGTAGGTGTGCCACTGGTTCTGTATAAAGAGGATCAAGAGCAGGAAGCTGGTGCAAAGGCTTCAAGGAATTGATGGAGTTAGGGAAAGCAGTCTGGGGAAGTCTGCTTTCATTTCCATATTTTGATTCCTGGCATGGTACAAACCATGGGCCATCATCTGTTCATTACTCTTTGGAATAATGCTCTTAGGATGTATGTTGGAAGGTTTAATGGTTATCAGTAGACTCTAGTGCATACTGTTTTATCTGTTCTCATGGAACATCATTTTGTAAAAGTAAAGTCTAATCTTGCCTATGCTATTTTTCTGAGTTAAGAGCTCCATCTCTCAAAATTTGATGAGAATAAAAGCACCATGTGTGCCAACACACTGGATAAAAGGAATGAAAAGGAAAATGGAGAAATCTTTTTCCAATAATCTGGTGATAAATCATGCATCTGAATGGTTTAAATTTTTTAATGGAAATGATGAACTTCTAAATGGATTGCAATGTGCCCTACACATCACATTTATAAGTTTCCTTCCTTGGCACATACATAAAAATCGCATTATAAGTGATAGAATGAACTTAATGCTAGTATGAATGTGTTTTTAACAAAAACTGTTGATAAAGCCATTATGTGGGGCAGAAATCCCAGGGCCCTTTCTTCTACAGGACAAGTTTGCCTCCCAGTACTTTCCTCTGTCACTCTAGATGTTCTAACAACCCAGGGCCTGTTATAAGGTTGACCAAAGTGAGATTACTAAGTGAGTTGACCAAGGTTGTACTCAAAGTCAGGGAAAGGGTTTCTGCCAGTTACCTCAAGACTTCATTCAGATGTTGGAGAAATTAAAAAAATAAAATGACCATATTATTTACTTCTTAGTTCAAAGATGCTTTTATCCTTTTAAAAATGCTGAGGAAAAGATGCTAAATTTAGGCCCAGAGTTAAACATAATTAGGCAAAAATGAATTTTCTATTTCCATACAGATTTCAACTATGGCAACAGTAAAGAGGAAAAGGTAACAAACCAATGAGAATTAAGAAAATGTAAATTTATGTAGCAGTAGGAGTAATGTACCAACAGATTTTAGAAAGTGGAAATGGAAAATGAAGGATCATTAATTGACTTACCAGGTAAAAGAGATCTTATCTGATTTAACAGACAGGAGTGAGCACCTTCAGAAGAGAATTGCAAAGAGAAGCATGAATGACCAGACAGAAATTACAAAAACCTCACACTTGATGGCACAGGCTACCCAGGAAGATGGGAGTAAACTTGTATCATGAACCAAGGGATGAGCTGAAAAGCTACCCTCAGAGTTGCGATAACCATGGGCATCCTTCCCTATCAGCTTGCCTCACCCTCAACCTCCAATTCATGCAATTAGCCCCCCCAACTTGTCAGAAGACATTGTCTTCTAAAAACATTTTACTTGAGAGCCTGGACTTTTCTAGATACACTGGCAAGAGAGTGGATATGGAGAGCTAAGGTGAGAACATAAAAACACACCAATAAAATGTAAGATAAAAAGAGAATGATGAAGTGTTTCAGGCACCTTGCATCACCCTGTAATTATTCTATATCCTCCCCAAGCTGGAGCCTGGAATATGGTTTCTAAAGAAACTCAATGTCATGGATAAAACTATATTTAAAAAATCTGAAATGTGAGATCTTTTCCCCCCAGAATCTGTCTGTCCACCCAAATGTCTTGCATTCAAATTCCTCTTGTCAGTATATCCCATCTGATAACTTGAGCTCAGAATCACCTTTCCAGTGCCCTATATTTAGTTATGCGTACAGAGTCAGTAATTAACAGCATGATTATCAAATATTTGAGAAAGCTTATATGGGTGGGAGGAACATTAACAAATGAAGCTGAATAAAACAGGCAGAAAAGGAAACAGATGAAAATTACATACAAACACTAGCGCCAGATGCATAAAGATACCACATTGCAAAGAAGGATGACACTACAAAAAATACAGAATAAAAAATTATTTGAAATTATCCAGGATGGAGAAATAATTTGAAAGTAAATATTAAAGTAATAAGGCAACAGTAATTGGTTGTGAATATAAATTTAAGGAAATTTATTATAAGGTAGAACAATACAGTTAAAAAAATGAAGAAGAGGATCAATCCAAGAGATCCAGCAACCAGAGGTAATAAATACCAGAAAAATAAAAAGGGGGAAATGGACATAGAGACATTTCAAATAAATACTATAATAGTAATAATATATTATAAAATCTGTAATAAAAATAAAAATAAATTATCCAAAACTTATACACATTTTTTCTTTTTTAGTATATTATTTATTTTTAGAGAGAGAGGAAGGGAGGGAGGAGAGGAAGAGAGACATCAATGGGTTGTCTCACACCCCAAACTGAGGACCTGGCCCACAACCCAGTGCGGGCCCTGACTGGGAATCACACCAGCGACCTCTCAGTTCTCAGGCCAGCACTTAATCCACTGAGCCACCCCAGGTTGGGCTATGTTTTCTAAATAATGTATAAGTAAGTGGAGAGTACATTTAATGATAAAAAGTCCACAGCAAGTCACATCTTTATTAAAAATCAGAATATCAGGAATAAAAAGAAAGGCCCAAAAGCAGCCACAGAGGCAAGATAAAAATCATATACAAAAGGAATGAGAGTAAAAAGTACTTTATTTTTTTAACAAACATCTAAGACTTGGAAATTAAATAAAACGATGACTTTAAAATCTAAAAAAAGTTTACTTCAACCAAGAATTAAATCCACTAGCAACTATAAATCAATGATAAAGATAAAATAGATTTATTTTTAGGCCTTTGCATAACAAATATTTTTCTGTCAATTGTACAACCTAAGTTTCCCAGGACTAAACAGGGTAGGAAGACAGAGAGAAAGATGAAGTCTCCAGAAATAAAATGGAAATAAGTATTTGGCACTATGTTCGACTACTGGGAAGAACTATTGACTATATCTATGGCAAATGTGTTTGTAAAAATTCTATGAAAAGAAAGAAATATTATCAGGGGACACTACTGGGATGATCAGTGAAAAATATTTGTAGAATTATAGTCACATAAATAAAAACAGCTTATGGAAAAACAGACATAGCTTAAAGATGGAGCATTGACAGATGTGTGGAGGCCCTGGAAAGCTCTGTTTCAGCAACAGTGAAGGTCAGCAGCATGACTTACTGTTTTGATAAAAATGTATAACAAATTATTTACCAATATGAAGGCACAACTTGGGAAGGTATAGGTAAAACTGAATATGGTGGTCTCTGATGATCAGAAAATGTGCGTGAGAAAAGTTGAAGCGGAAGAATGTTGTATATTGTAGCACCCACCTGAGTACTATTTGGTGTTTCAAATGTGTGCAAAATATACCTTTGTTAAAAATAAAAAATAGATAGAAAGCAGTGATAACAGGGAGGTCACATTTGTGTTTAAAACCAGCAAATAATTCATAGATAGGTGTCTGGAAAACATACCTCTCTATAATATGAATCATGTGTTTCTAGCTTTGTTTGAAGTCATCAGTAATTATGAATAAATGACTACATATATTAATTATATTAATATGTTTAAATATTCCTATAGCTTGCTTAGAATCAGAACTCTAACTTGCCACAATATTCTGAGCGTCTACCCTTATCTGAGGAAGACTTGCCCTTCTGACTTACTCAGACATGAGACTTGAAAAATGTCTCTAGCGGTGTGAGTGTGGACACTTCCTTTGTTTGGAGAAGTGAAACAAGCTAATTAGCCATGTGTCTCAAAACTCTGTATGTGCATAAGTGAGGATGGCTGGGGTGTGGGGGGAGTGAATTTTCCTTAAAAATCTTGAATTCTGTTAGATATAGCCAATTCTTTGACTTTTCTCTCCTAGGCATTTCACCCCTGGTCCTTCAAGAAAAGACAAAGTGATAAGATCAGACTCTTTTTTTTTTTTTAAGAAAAACATGGCGTAAGTCACGTATCATAACAAGCATTTGGGTTTTTTTCATTATTATTGTGTAAGCTGTTGCAGTTGTTCCCACTTTTTTCCCCATTACCAAACAATAAATAAATAAATAACTAAATAAATAAAAACCAGAAACCTATTCAAAAGTATTCTTATGGGACAATAGTTTTCCAACATAGACCATTAAGAAAAAACTTGCACACATTTAATTTTGGTTTATCCTTGATCTTAAAACAGAAAACTGTGGCTTTATACCTCTCCCTTTTATCTTCCAAAAAGCATAAAGATATAATCATAGATTCTCATAAATTCTGCTCAGTTACCTAGTGCTGTGAAAGGCCAAAGAAATGAAGATAACTCTACTTTTACTAATGACCTTTAGAAAATAATGAATAGATTTGGTTTAAAAAGAAAAATGTCAACAAGATTGAATTTTCCTGTCACCTTTGATGAGTGAAAAGAAACCTACTTACTCTTTGTTTGACCACATCTACTCAGCACAACCAAAATTATGTTTGGGTATATTTTATGCATATTTTTTGATAATCATAATGATCAAATGAGATAACTGAAGGATAGTAAACATATGATTGTTCCATTTCAAGGACTGAAAAAAGCTGTAATTTGAAAATCAAAAACTCATCATCTTAAGGGTAAATTCAATGAAAAATGTGGTTTATTTAGGAAACAGAATAAATTATTGGATAGGTGTGATATATAACAAGATATCTATGCTGGACGATGGCTTTCCTGCCTTTTCCTTTCCCTCCCCCAAAATTTAAATAGTGAGAAATCATACAAAATCATATTTTATATTAAAAATAAAGCTTCTGGGCTTCTCTTAGAAAATCAAAAGACCTGATAGTTTTGGTCCTGTCCTTCTAGCAATAGATGAATAATAGTTTCCAATGGTTGTTTAAGCCCTTGCTTTAATTGCTAATACTTCACTTGCTTATGTTAGTCCTATGAACCATAAAGGCATTTAATTTTTATTAGTATAATGAAATACAAAAACAGATATGCAAAATGATTTCTATGGTTGGTGATGATGTCAGTAACTTAATCAAATAAAGAATTTAATGCTTATTACCCATCCTAAATATATTTTCCTATGTCATACCTATTCAAAATTTATTGTTTCCTAATTCCTTAAGAAAAGAGAAATACAAAACAAACAAGCAAGCAAAATGTAACTAGAGTTAGTGAAATTAAGAACAAACTGACAGTTAATTCCCCTCCCAAAGGGGAGGTGGGAGGGGGTATCGGGGGGGGAGGAGAAGGAAAGGTTTTCAGGAACATGTATAAAGGACACATGGACAAAACTAAAGGGAGTAGGATCAAGGGTAGGAACTGGGGATGGCTGGGGTGAGGGGGAGTGGTGGGGGAAAAATGGAGACAACTGTACTTGAACAGCAATAAATAAAAAAGAGAGACAAAAATACATAGCCTAAGGAAAAGAGGCCAAAGGAAAACAAACAAGAACAGAAAGCATATTCTTTTGTAGATTGATATGCCTTTGACAACTACTTGCAGAACCTAAAAATCATAGGTAGTTTATGTCATGATTCACTTCTTCTGACTCAGTCATACCCCCCATATTTTTGGCCCTCTAAGCCACGTATTATTCCTCAGAAATGTTCTTCTTTTTTTTCCCCCTGTACCCCTGCTCATCTTTCTTCCAACTGAAATGTTGTTCTTCTGCCTTTCTTCCTGAACTTGATCCAAGCAAAATCATGCCTTCCTCCTATTCAAAAATATTCCCTAACCCACCCCTGAATGTGTCAGTGTGAGTGAATACACACACACACACACACACACACACAAACACACACACACTTTCCAGAGGGAATTAATGCCCCTTCTTTTTGCTCTCAGACAAAACCAGATTAACTATATTAAATGCAATGTATAATTGTTTACTTGTCTGTCTCATACATGGCTGTGGATTTCTTAGAGGCAGGTACACTAAACAGCATTCATTTTATAGCGTTAGGTTCTGGACTAGGGCCTTACACGTAAGGCACTCATTAAATGCTTGTGAAATGATTGAACAGTAAGGTGCCTGAAAGTATATAGATAAAACGTAATCCATTTAGGAACACTATAAAAGTGGTTTGTTATTGGGTTAACATATGTTAATGATATTATATAAATTATAGGTGGACAACTTTATAATGTAACATCTGTACACTCTATTGTATGCTTACTACCTGAAGTCTAGTCTCCTTCTAACAACATATATTTTACCCTCTTTACCCTTTCCATCTATTCTCAGCCCTCTGTCCTCTAGTAACCACCATTCTGTTGTCTGCCTCTGTAAAATTTTTTTTGTGTATATGGTTGTTTTGTTTGTTCATTTATTGCCTTTTGTTGTATAGGCCACATATGAGTGAAATCATACAGTTCTTGTCCTTTTCCATCTGACTTATTTTACTTAGTATAATACTCTCGAGATCCCTCCATGTTGTCACAAATGGCAGAATTTCATTTTTTATGGCTGATTCCATTGCATAGATGTATTAAGTCTTCTATATTCAGCCAGCTGTGAAGGAACACTTAAGTGTTTTTCCATTTCTTGGCTATTGTGAATAATACTGCAGTGAATATATGAGCACATATATTTTTACAAAGAAGTGTTTTCAAAATGTTGGGGTACATGCCCAGAAGAGGGATTGCTGGGTCATACTGATTTCTCTTAGAATGCACATAGCCTTTGAGAGAGTGTTCGAACTTCTTAATCAGTTAAAGCAAGAGAAGTGTTTACAAGGAATAAGGGCACAGTGAGGGGAAGGAGCCAAAGCTGTTCATAGCTTTTTAGAATCTTACCGCCTAGAACTCTATGTGAAGAAATAGAGGGAAAATTTTATCTGGACACTAACTATATTTACTTTTTATCATTATGTCCACTTTTTCAAACACAGGAACAATGAGTTTCCTATAAAGGCTGAAGGTCAATAAATTTTCCCACAGGTGTTTGGCACAGAAACCTTACCTGAATTTTACACTAGGTGAATTCAACCAAAGTATGTGTGGGACTGTTCCCAAGGAAAAATCGTTGCCTGAGTGATTTCTAGAGAATAGATAAACAAATTAGCAAATCCAAAATGAACATGTGTCTTTCATGTTTATGCTTTTGTCTTCCCTTTCAAAATAGCCAAATGAACACTATTTTGGTCTGACAGATTGAAAGTCACAGTGTTGCAAGTTTCTTACTGAAATTTATCCCATAATTTAGCTTGACTAAAGAGACTGATAAGAATATCTACCCCAGCTCTCAGCAACTGTCTTTCTAATTTCACATGCCCTGGACACATACTCATGTGGACGCATAGACGCACCTTTTAAAATGCTGTTTTACTTGATTGAAACAAAATCAAAGGTGATGATTTTTATTACTTTAGGTACTTCCCTGTGGTTTTAGTTTATTTGTGGAGCAAGGAAAAGATTAATGGCATCTTTTTCAGTCTAAATATATGGGCTCTTTATTGCAGCCAGAAATACTGTTTAATTTTTGTAGCCAAAGACATGCTTTGGTGCATCATGATGGTTTACGTGACATGATGCTGTGTACATGCTGAAGTTCGACTGCATCTGACAGTCGGTGCACTAAAACACTTTTCTTGGCAAACAGTCCTACGTCTCTTACCATACTTGGTAAATTGGAAATGGTGGGACTGAGGGTGAGTTGAGAAGCAAAGATGGCTACGTCCCCCTTGTGTGTCTGTACCCCTGAATTTAGTGGTATGCACACATGTACCTGGTTGGAGGAGGGGTGTGCAGGTTAATTTATTACAGGCCAATGTGTTGGATTATGGAGGGAATCTAGTGACTCAACGTAAATAATTTATTAAATTGTGAGTTATTAATACTTTTTCACAGGAAGTTTTCCAAAACAAGATAGGGAGGGGGAACTTTTCAAGATACTGCAAATACTTTATGTGATCCAGCAGAAGTTTTCAAAATGGCTGCAAGTCTGGATCACCTGAGAAGATTTTCACAGATTCCTGGATGTCAGTGCAATTCTACTGACTCAGTATTTGTTCATGGAACCCATGATTTTACACTTCTCAAAGTTTCCCCACCGATTCTGAGGCTTTCAGTTTAGCAGTTCCCTATCTAGTAGCATTTGGGAACAACTTCTTTAGAGACTCAGGTCTCTCTCCACTCTACTGTTCTATAATCCTGATCCTGGGAGAAGGCCAGAAAACTTATATAAACAGCGTAGTCTGTACTTCACTCTTGTCAATAAAACAAAAGTAACTTTAAAAATATTGAAAACAATTTTTAGAAGTCAGGGCACTCTTCTGTGTCATCTTTTTCAAATAATTAACCTTGGAATAATAATATTCAAAGGAGAATAACAATCTTATGATTTATTAATTGAACAGGTACATTACATTTTTGGGCACCATTTATATTTATATGGTTTCTATGGTTTAGATTCCGTAATTTGGAATCTTATTGCTCATCTGCACATTTTCCTCCTTCCTTCCCCTCTCGTTCTCTTCACTGATATCAGCTGACTATCATAATCAGAAAATACATGTAGCTCTAGCTGAATCATCTTGTTTGGATTAGGCAGCTCCAGAAAATCCTCTCTTAGATGATAAAGTTATTGCCACTCATGGACATCATCACTCCCTTGGACTGTGCATAATTATTCTGTGATTATAGGGTTAGCCTTTGCATTCAGTCAGAGCAAGCTACCAGCAAATGTTTCCATAAATCCTATTAACTCCACTTATTCTTTGCACCTTTTGAATGCAAGAGGATTTGATTCCTAAGTTTCTTCCAAGATGCTCAATATGCCAGTCCATTAGCAAATTACATCTGATGTGTGGCCTTGGGGTCGGATGATATTTTTTATTGGCTCTTTCAACTCTTCCAGATTGTCATGTCATTTATTTCTTCCTGTTGGTTTTTGAGTATTTGCACAAAGATGAGATGCTATGAATCCTGGCTTATTTCCTAATTAAGCTGAATGTAACACTGTGTATATGAGGCTTATTCTTCTGGCTTTATTTTAAATTGATCACGCTGTCCCCTCTACAGAAGCCACATTTCATCATACCAATGGTTTGCCCAGAAAAATGGAAGCACAGGTGGTTCCTGTGGAATATTTGGATCTCAGGACCTATGGCTTCTGCCAACTTGAAGTTCAATAAATTTACCTCCCTATTAGTCAGGTTAATACAATGTGCTATCTATTATCAGAAGAGACAATGTTAAGTAGCTGTCAAACCAGCAGTCAGAGCTGAGTTCAAATACACTGTAGTACTGATCACTCAGGGGCCTCCTTATTTGAAGAGTAAGGAATCTGACCATATTGATGGCTCTCAAAGGCCAGGAGAGTGCAGCACCTCATCAGAAGCATATTATATCATAGAATTATAAAATCCTGTTAAATAAAAACATATTAGTGTGAAAAACATGAAGGTATGGAGCTTAGTAATCTTATGAAACCTCTCAGTAAATTATAATGCAGCCAGTTCTACTGAAATCATATAATATATATGACCCCATTAAATAACAGAATCTGGGAGCTTTATTGGATAAGAGAAAAATCACCTGAACAGTTCTCCCTCATTCAGTTTGATTGATCTTTTGCTAAACTGTAAAAGGAACATTCAAGCTGGAAAGTATAACAGAAATAGATGGGTGCTTAGAAAGGGAAAGACTGAGATCCTTTTACCATGTCATAAAAAAAAGATGAAAAACACTCAAAATGTTGTTTCCCCTTAAACATATGATACTTTTTAAAAATCCCTTTGAGAAACAAACATTTCCCTTTTTCCTAAAATGACAAAAGAACTGTGTCCATCTGGGTGATGGAGAGGGGTTGTTACCATAAATAGTTATCTAGGTATTAATAAAGGAAACAGGTGGCATTTGACATTGAGTTTAATAAACTGGGGAGCATAAGCCTGCTCGCTTAGCTGGGAAGCTATAGCATTTCCAGACTCATTCATACACCGCAGGGGACTGCTGCTGAAGAGACTTAATTCTAAAAGCACAGGGAATCTTTCCAGGAGCCTGTCTGCTCTTTAGTACTAGATTGTTTGAGAGAGCACAGTGGGGAGGGTTGAGCATATAATCCTGTCAGTCTAACTAGGAGGTGGACCTATGAAAAGCCCTCAGAAGCTTGGAAAGTGTGTTCTCTCTCTCTCTCAATCAATCAATGGCCAGCCATCGCCCATTCATAAGTCCATTCTCTCTTGCCCCAGGACAGTCACCATGCCGGAGTAGCAGCTACTGCATTCTGAGGTAGACCATATAGACTCCAAAGGACTAAGCTTGTTTTGACCTTGCTTAGAACACAGTTGGACTATTTCTATAGTGGGATGCAGAGAGATGGGAAATTGGAAACTGAGGGGCAGGTTTCCACCCCAATAAACCTTGCCACGTCAGTCTCCCATGTGTGGGTCCTTAGTATGCTTCTCGTGGGATTCCACGGAAGGTCCTGATTTCCACCAATGATAGGGGAAACTGGAGTCTTTAGTTAAAAGAGGCACAGAATAGGTGATTCAGACATACTGTATTCTAAGCCTTAGACAAAGTGCTTTGTGTGTTTTTGAGTTTCTGCCTTTAATGTTTCCTTTTACCTTTAGATTATTAAGGTTTTGAGGAAAAAAATATAAGCAGAAAGAAGCCAACAAGGGTACCTCACATTTTCCAATTAAGATAGTCTAGGTAAAAAAAAGGAAAGAAAGAAAGAAAGAAAGAAAGAAAGAAAGAAAGAAAGAAAGAAAGAAAGAAAGAAAGAAAGAAAGAAAGAAAGAAAGAAAGAAAGAAAGAAAGAAAGAAAGAAAGAAAGAAAGAAAGAAAGAAGGAAAGAGAGAGAGAAAGAAGGAAAGAGAGAGAGAAAGAAGGAAAGAAAGAAAGAGGAAGGAAGGGAGGGAGGGAGGGAGGAAGAAAAACTGTTTATAGATAAAACATGACACATTGTAGTACTTAAGACACATTACATTTTAGGGCTCAAATCTTGGCTGTGAACAAAACAAAAATTTCCTAAAACATACTCTCTAGGCCGAGCCCTGCTCTAAACACTTTCCATGTACATACAGGTGGTTGCATTTCCAAAAGCTATCAAATTCTTCAAGCTTGTGAACAAAGATAACAGAGTTTATAGGAACAGATATAATTCAGATAAAGTAGACCACTTAAAACCTTTGCAACTTTGTATCCAGCATGCTAACAAAAATTATATTGATACAGATAAATACCCAAGAATAATTTAAAAGATATTTTGCATTTCTACTAGAGAAAAAAACAGTAAATATAAAATTTTATATACAAAAGAGCTGGATGCAGATTGATGAAAGAATAGTAAAGGGAAAGTTTGAGTCTACTGATTTGTGAAGACAAGAGAATCAGGTAAAGAAACTGGTGAGAATCAAGATCCATGACAAAATATATGCCCACACAGGCACAGGAGAAAAACTTGAGTGAATTCGTTCAATCTTGAGTTTCTGTACAGCTTGTACTTTTAATTAACTTTCTATTACATACAAATAAAAATATAAAAAGAATAAGGAAAACCATGTCTGACTAAACATAGTTTCCTTATTTATTGATCCCATATAAAGAATTTATATGTTATACATAGAAACTTTAGCAGATCATATCTTGCATTTGAATCCATCTTTTAAATAACTACAAAATATAATTATCCATATTTAACTGAGAAGAAAATTTTTTTTAATTTACTTTATAAAGCTAATTTGTAACATTTGGGAAACCAGTTTTGGTTCAAGAACTCATGATCTCAGTCTCTACCTCATGCGGTATAAAATAAAGTGAAACAATCAGAAATATTCTGCAGATCTGAGTTGTATGAAAAACATTCAGAAAATGTTAAATGGAATTTTGCTGTGGAAAATAGGAAGCTGGGTTGAATTGTTGGTGAGAGTTAGGGTTTGGAATAGAGATAGAAGCATCACCCATAAATAAGCAACATGGAAGCCTAGAATCTGTCTTTTCTTGTAGAATAACTTGAGGTACAAGAATACAATGCCTAGGATAGAGGCATAAAAATGTTTAGATAAAATGTAAGCTGTATCTTAAGACACACCGATAGTAAAGTACAAAGAAAGGAAATAACTGCCCATAAAGTCAAAACATTTGAAAAATACAGTGTTACAAATGTTTTAAAATGTTAAAGTTTTGGAGATTCATTTAGAACTAATCACACTTTAGGAAGGCTCATGGCTACAGATGACACAGTGTGGTCATTGTCAGGGAGAGAGGAGAGGTGTGGGTAGAAGAGAGTAATGGGGAAATAAATGGTGATGGGAATAATTTAAAAAGATATTTTTGAACTTGGGAAAAATAATTTTAAGTGGCGAACAAGGTAGAAGAGGGGAGTAAAGGTATTAACCTTTTAGTTTCATAAGAACAATAAGTAGAAAGATATCATTGGCATCAGTAACTAAAAGATTTAAGTGAGGATACCTACACAGTTCACATTATTTTCTTTGGAATTTTCTGTTTCAACACATCCTATGATTATCAATATGTTCGAGATGAATCAACCATTTTGGCCATGGATGGTTAGATCTGGTGTGACACCTGACCTGGAGAAATGCAATTTAAACAGAGAAAAATCAACCCAATGCTCTTCTTAGGAAATTTAGATATGGACCACTGAACAATTTCAACAGTTGTATTTTTAAATCTGGGAGCTAAGCTCTAAGATTATTTAGAGGTAAATCCATAGTGGGGAACATGAAGTTTAAAGTGATGTGCAGACTGACAGTCCTGAAGAAGAGGAAATCATGCAAAAACAAAAACAAAAACTAGAGTAAATATTTGGAAAAATTCTGTGTTTCAAAACACAGAGAGACAGTTGCCTACCATAGAAATCCCAGTGTCTTAGCAACACTACTTCTATATGAAATAGTTTGAGTGGGCTTCTGTTACATTTCACAGATATTCTCTTGGTAAAGCTAATTCAGATATGTTAAAATCTCACACTGCTCACAAATACTGAATCAAATTTTTAGACTTCTCCTCCTTTTATTACTTCCTGTAAACAATGCTCTCTCCCAATTCTTACTCTTTACCTTGCATAGAGTATATTTTCCATTTTCCTAAAATAGTTTTTTTTTCCACTGAACTCTGATCCTCTCAACCATTGGAATATGACTCAATATTGATTTTCATCAGAAATATTTCTGCTAGCTATCTGTATTTCTTTCATAAATATGCAGAGTTCAATATTGCATTTCATGAACTGCAGTCATAATGGCTCATTAACTCAACATTATCTGATTTTTACCTTGGCCTTTCTTCTTTTGTACATGTTAACAGAGTGAACTCATCTACTTTATTTATATAAATACATCCTTCCTATGCTTTTTTTTTACAATTTTATATTTTCACAAAAGGCTATCAAGGAACAAGTACACATGAAAGAATAAATAAGTGTATTCCTCATATTTTTTCAAGGTATTATATGTCAGTAGTGGATCATAAGTCTCAGAATGGCAATCCCAGTGGCCTCCTGACCAGAAGGCAACACAAGTTCCCTAAATGAGATTATTCATTCTAAAAAGGTGACTTTTTGTTCCCTGACTGTTAAGGATTCACCTACAACCTACAAACATACAAAACATTCTGACTGAGGTTAGTAGTATCATCCTCATACTCATAATTTCACAGTTTCTCCTCACATTTTCCCCTTACATCACTTCTTCAGCTTTGAGACTGTTTAGCTTTGGACTTTATTTCCTGGTATCTATTACGGGGCTGTCTTATAGCTTTCAGCGCTCTCTCATTATTCTCCCTTTGGTTCTTTACATTCTTTTGATTTTAGTGCACTGTTTCTGCTAACAGACAATCTCTCCTTCAGTTTTAATTGGCAGGCCCATGCAAGCCTACTAACTCTTCCTAGTTTCTCCAATAAGAAAGCAGCATTAAATAATGGCCAGCTTTCCTGCAATACAAACTTTTCTCACTTGATCTCCTCTCTCTCAGTTATACCTGTTTCTCTATAGGCTTCAAGAACACATGAATGCTAAAAGCACATAAAAATTGTTATTTCAAGAAACAGAGCTCATGCTACATTAACCATCACAATGTACTGAACTCCACCTGAAAGTAAATATACTGTTCAATCAGTACCACAGAATATTAGTTACTTTTATTCAAACTGATCCCTCTAGACTGAAATATTAAGAGTATATTAAAAGTATGAAATATTAAGGGTATTAATAGAATTAAAAGAGTATGCACTGTGTGCTTCACATATTATAACTCATTAAATTCTCACAGCAACCCCATGATTTAGATTATTATAACAATCTTCATTTTGTGATGAGGAAATGGAGGATTCAAAAGATTCAGAAATGTATTAAAAGACTAACTGTTTAATTAATAGTGAAGATATAGCTTGGGCTCAAGCAGAGAATTTCAGATACAACATATTTACTTACTTTGCTATCTCCTACTCCCTTCTAAAACTGATTAAGAAGGAGACCTCTAGATCAAGGATAAGATAGTGAAAAGGTATACTGGGCGTAGTGATGACGTCACAGATCTGGGGATGGGGTGGGGTTATTAATAGTTGTTTTCTCTCCTAGGTGCCAAATAGACTGGTAGAGTCCAGTGAAAAAGCCCTGGCAGCATTTTCATGTCAAATATTGAGGCATACAAACCCCTCACTTATTAGATGTAGAAACTCATAGGGAAGGTCATCGTATGGACTATTATTACTCTTGTCAGACTGAATAATGAAGCTTCAGAATTGAAGGAGTAGCCATAGAAAATGTTAGAAAATTTCAGAGGATTTCAAAATTTTTCTGATAGTCACGAGACTCAAAAATAGAGCTGCAATGCTCACTGGCTTCAATAAAAAAAAAGATGTCCCCAACTACTAGTACTGAGATACAGGAAGGAGAAGAGGTTCAAAGACACAAAGAACAGTTAGGCAAGATACCAGATCTTAACCACCTGAACAAAAGCAGGATCACACCCAGATATAATTTTATCATAAATTAACTGGGCAGTCCAAGTCCAAAATAGTAAGGATTCCCAGGATTTGTAAGAAAAAAATCTGAGGTCAAAGATTATAAATTGGACTAAGGAAAAGCCAGGTTTTATAGTAGGTAAAATTTTGATGAAACTACGATGGTGATAAATTCTGTTAAAGAGCTAAGACCTCCTTTTAAATCATTTAAAATCCTAAAGTTAACCAATTCTATACTTTAACAGCCAATTTCATACCATAACAGCCAAATACTAATACTTTTGAAAGTGAAAAGGGTTGTTATTAATAATTACAGCAATGACATAAAGTTAATTGTTCCAGACAAACTGAGACATATGATCACCTTATTTAAGGTGAGCAAGTTTATGTTCCAATTTATTTCCAAAGTAATGTAGAAAGTTTGAAGTACAGTAATTAAAACTAATGTGAACTAGAGGCTGCAATGTCTGAATTTCATAGCTAGATATGCAAACTTGACAAGTCATATAATTTTTCCAAGCCTTTCTTTGTTTTTCTTCTTCCACAGGTCTACTGACACTCCTAAGTTTAGAGGCCTGCAGGGGCCCAAATGAAGAAATTCTCTGAATGATTAAAAAGAAAAAAGGTCATGTAAACCTACCGGCACTGGAAGTTTTAAGGTTAGTGAGATCAGTTGCTGTCTACATGGACAATTTCAAGGCTACTAGGCAGATCCCTCAAGTCTCTGAAATACCTCTCCCACAGCCTTTGAGGCACATTAAAAATTAAGGCATTTACTGAAATATATGAGGAAGAATTCATACTGGTGACTTGTAGTTACATATATTTTAGTTTTCATCTAGGCCTGTATGATTTTGACTTTTTTGTAATGATGATGAATTTTGAAATCAGAATTTAAAGAAAAAACTAGAATAGGAGCCTTGTTTATTTCTGCAGGAGGTCAATAGGATATAAAATTTGAAGTGATATAAGCAAAAGACCAACTGTCCATATGCCTACACGTCTGGGTGTACTCTTGAATCCAGAGGCACTTAAACCAAGACATACTCAATGACTTTGGCCTCTTGACGCCAGTGCAGCATTGTGAAGAATGAAATATTAATTGAATCAGCATGTTGTCATGTCTAAACAGTTTGGAGTGATTGGTTTGACAGACGTTTTCATCTGCTCAGTGAAGCTGACTGGTTGATCTGGCATTGCACAAAAGCAGCCTAACATCAATAGTGTGTATGTGGCAGGAGAAATTAAAGATGATTGATGGTGTTCACAAAGTGAAAGGATTTGGTGATTGAATCCTGAAATATCAAATCTCAGAAGCTTCGCTCAGTGATCCCAGCCGCCCAGGTCTCTGCATAGGTCCTGGAGCAGAGATTCTCAGTGAAACTACTAGTCACATAGAATGTCAAGAACAGTTTGGAAGGAGGCCACAGTAATCCCTTACTAGTATTAGTTAAATGACACCAGTATACCATTATATAATTAGGTTCAAGGTTTTTTTTGGTGAAAGATCATTTATTCTTCCCCAACTCTTCTCTCTTGAGAGGAAATCTCACAATTCTGTTCAACCCATGAAAGAGTCTCTAACATTAAGACACGTAGACTTGAGAAGGTACACTGCATAGTATATCTTAATACTATCAAAATGTTCATTGCTTGCCTTCTGTGGATGTGGCTGGTTTTTTACCACATGGTTTATTTCTCAATGTTCAGAATAGGTAGAGAATATGTATTTGACTGACTTCTAGTATGCTTCTCATACACTAATAGAAATCTTACTATATACTACTTAATAAATACTTATTAATAATAAATGTTCAACCTGCAAACTTTTAGTAAAGTATATTAAAACTTAGAAAAGTTTCTTAGATTCTTTTGGGCAAAATATGAGTGTAATGAGTTAATCCAAGAAATGACTTGCTTTTATAATAAAAAACCTTTCTTAAACTTAAATCTAAATTAGTGGAGCAAAGGAAGAATGAAAAGGGTGTAAAATAGTGTTCTTAGCCAGAACACAAGTGGTGCCTGACTGCAAGTAGGAGGCATGAAAAGATCAATTGCTTCCACCCAGAATGGCAGATATGCTCATCACAGGAATGAACTCGAGGGTGAATGTGTACACACACACACTGTAATCCCTTTTTCTACTTGTGTGCCAGCTGGTTAGTGTGTTGTATAGCAAAAAGAATGAAAAAATAAAAATATACAATGCAGTGAAAAGTAGGAAAGAAAGAAATGTGAAAGATTAGAAAGCAGGCTACATTTGACATGTCAAATTTCCACTCTCTTGCTGTGAGATTGTTCTTTCAGGTATATTGCTTCCTTATCAGAGGCCAGTCCTAATCTAAATCCTTCACAGTGCATTTAGAACTAAATAAAGCATTAATATGTTTCATTTATGTGAAATGTTCCCTTAACTGTTACCTCTGGCAGTCATTTAACTGAATTTGATATGGAGAACACATTGACATTGTAAAGGTTAATGACCCAATAATTAAAAACATTCATTTGCAGAAAATAGCTTGAGTCATTGTTTTATAGAAAAAGGGGGACAACAATTCATTCAGTAGTCTCCAAAGTCCAGGATAGGAGTGTCTTTCTTTTTTGTGCTAGAAGCAGAACATTATCATTATCCTCAAGTACCTAAGAGTGTTCACTAATAATATGCTTAGTGGGTCCTGTTGTGTCTTCAATAGCTCAGCACAGAAGGGTTAAATAAGGCAAGAGGGTTTCTCTGGCACCAGAGCTGCCTAACAGCAAATAATTGGAAAGAGTCCAACCAGGTGGACAGCTTGGCACTGAGTATGTGGTGACGGTTGGCATGAGTAATCTAGGGTCTGGATTTGCAGAGTGAAATCCATCAGGCAGATGGAACAGAGCAATGCAAGAGCTAGGAGAGAAAAAGATTTGGAGTTCCTTTTGCCAGGCAATGCATTAGGATCATAATTAGAAAGAACTGTAAGAAGGTGAGTTCTAGACAAATGTTAAAGGACTTCAATTTTTAAAAAGTGAATATTAGGAAAGGCAAAATCTTTCCTTAATAACACTTGATGCTCAACATCACTAGCTATCAGAGAGATGCAAATTAAAACCACAATGAAATACCACCTCACATCAGTCAGAATCACCATCACTAACAAATCAACAAGCAACGGCTGCTGGCAAGAATGTAGAGAAAAGGGAACCCTGGTACACTGTTGGTGGGAATGCAGATGGTGTAGCCACTGTTGAAAACAGTATGGAATTACCTCAAAAAACCAATAATGGAACTACCTTTGATTCCATGATTGCACTTCTAGGATTATACCCTAAGAACCCTGAAACACCAATTCAAAAGAGACTGCACCCCAGTGTCCACAGCAGCACAATTTACAATAGCCAAGTGCTGGAAGCAAAGTAACTGCCCATCAGTAAATGAGTGGAACAGAAAAAAATTGGTACATTCACATAATGGAATACTACACAGAAGCAAGAAAAAAGGAGCTCCTACCCTTCTGACAGCATGGATGGAACTGGAGAGCATTCTGCTAAATGAAATAAGCCAGGCAGTGAAAGAGAAATACCATTCGATCTCACTTATAAGTGGAACCTAATCAGCAAAACAAACAAGTGAGCAAAATAGAACCAGAGGCATGGAAGCAAGGGACAGACTTATGGGGACCAGAAGGGATGGAGGAGAGGAATAAGGGGGGAAAGAAGGGGAAGAGTCTAGTCAAGGAACATGTATAAATGACCCATGGACATGGTGAGGATTGGACACAACAGGATTGGGATTGACTGTGGGAGAGGAGGGAAGGGTGGGGCAGGGGAGAGCAATGGGGGAAAATTGGGACAACTGTAATAGAACAATAAAAAAAATGTAAAAGATTAGCCTTATTGCTACCATGAATTATTGCTTCTTGTATGTCAAATTATCAGGATTGTTTATACTTAGTTAATACCATCCCTAAATCCACAAAGTACATATTATTATTTTCACTTTACAGACACAACAACTAAGACAGAGACATGAAGTGGTTTATCTAATTGCCACAGATACTGCGATACATACCAGATCACCTAGTCAGATATTACTGGTTTTAATAACAAAGGCTAAGAATATAACCTCTATTCAATAGTAATTTGCTACTTCTAGAAATCTTTCATCATTGTTGATATTGTCATTCCCCTAATGAGTGACAAAGCTGTAGCAATATCATCATCAACCATATCTTTATCATGTAATATACTACACTATTCCCTGATTTATTTTTCTGTTCATGAGTCCTATTTCTGATAGGCATCCAAAAGATAAGCTTCCTCAGCAAGAACCATGACTATTATAAATATATCTAAAATTGTCTAAGAACCCTCATACTGCTCAGAAATGTATTATTCACCACAGTTTCCAGTTATGAGAAGAAATGCCCTCTACATATATCAAACAGGGCAAATTTAATCAAAGGATTTGGTTACACAGGTGATAGACAAGCCGCATGAATGAAGTTTCTCAAGAAGTTGAAAGAGCTAAGGAAAAATGGAGAGACCATATTTCTGGAGCTAAGAACCTGAATCCACCCAGTAAGGACTAAAACCAATGCCAGGGATACCCATGGCACATGAAGGGTGAATCAAGCATTCCTCTATAGCTTTACCTGAAACGAAAGTAACACCTGATTACTCTTTCAGCTAACCAAGAAATACTTGGTTAGTATTTCTAGATTCAACCTCTAGAAATACTAACACATGCAAAGAGAGGTAGGCAGAGATGGCTTCTCCTTCCATCTGGTTCTCACCTGCAAATTCTCACTACTGCCTCTTTGGCTCAGCCCAGCAGGAAATCAGCTCATATAGGAACCAGGGAAATTAAAGTGTAGGACTGCTACCCTGCCCCACTGAATGAGGCAGAAAGGAAGTGAGGAGTGTATCTGAGCACAAATATAATACATGGTACTATAATAAAGTTCCAGATAATGATGGCTTATCTTATTGGAGGGTCACTTTTCAAGTCCCTCAGGCTGAATTTTCATGAACCAAATAACCTATATTAATTTTCTGTCACTTCTGTAAATTTTCTCAAGTTCCTTACCTCACAATTCTGGAAGTCAAATGTCTGAAATAAGTCTCACTGGCCTAAAAATTGAACTAAATAAGATCTGTATTTTTTTCTGGAGGTTCTAAGGGATAATTTATTTCCTTCCCTTCCCAGCCTTCTAGAGACCATCCCTATTCATGGTTCATATCCATCTTCCATCTCCAAAGCCAGCAAATCTCCTTCACACTCTCTGATTTCCTGAGTCTTCTGTCTTTGAATAATCTTTGAAGGACCCCCCCCACTCAAGGACTCCAGTGATTAACAGGGGAATACCTGGATAATTCATAACTAAATAATTAGCAAACTTAATGCCCTCTTCTACCATAATTACACTTTGCTCTGTGAAATATCATAGTCACTGTTTCTGGACATGAACACTTGGACATCTTGGGAGCCCATTATTCTTGTGGAAGACAAGGAGCCACATACTAACTCTGACAAGCTCAGGGGGGACCTTTGTGGCAGACTTACAAACCAAAGTCACCACAAAGGATTGTTGGAAGTTAAAATTTATTAACTAAAAGCAGTTCGTGGCAGGTAGTCATATCCTGAGCCGGTATTTTTTCCCAACAAAGTCAACTTTTACCTTCACTAAGCCTGTCTGTTACCTTCTTATGCCTATGATAGCACACCTTTGGAATGCCAAACTTCCTTTTTCCAGGTGCCTCAAAGCACAAGCATGGCACCAGGGTGGACTGTGGATGCCCTCATTGTTATTATTATCATGTTAGTTGTTGACTTACTATCCAGTACCCACCTATGTAAAAGATGTGTCTATTATTTTACTTTTTATCCAGTCCCAGAGGTTTCTGCCTCCCCCATTTTGCTTTATCTCTAACCTATCACCAGTGAATTTCATGTAGCCCATTTACACCTCCTCTTTTGAATATAATGTATAAAATAAGGTTCTAAACTGCTGTTCTCTGGAGAATTTTTCAATCCCTTGAGATTTTGCTTCCCAGCAATTGCTGTCAGTTTTGCTCAGGTAAGCTCACCAAAAATTCTCCTCAGGCTCAGATGTTTCCTATGTTTGTTACCAGGGAGAGACCTGGTCTGCAACCCCACCACAACCCCAGCTTGGTCCTTGGTTCTTGTCTTGCTCACAAGAGATGGATTCAAGCAAAATACAAGACATAGAGTGGGAATGAGACGGCAAGTTTATTTATGAAACACACATGAGCAAAAAGCTGCAAGCAGGCACCTGACTAGTCTGAATGCCCCACATACAAAGGAAATAAAGTTCTAGTAAGTTTGCTCTATACACTTGAGCGGAGGCTACACGTGGGCACTCAGCTAATCTGAGTGTGCTGCCTATTGGGCTTCAGGGGTTATGTACTTTAGTCAGTTTCTCGGTTCCCCTCCCACTTCCCACCTTTGGGAATAATGTACAGCTACAAAGGCTTTCTTTCTGAGCGAGTAAAGGCTCTTGGTCTTAATTAGTAGAATTGCTACAAAGGCTCCCTTTCTCAGCACAGTGTCAAGGACCAGTCCTCCTGCACTGTCCTTGCTTGTGCTGTTTGGAAGCTCTGGCAACCTTATCCCACCAGGCACAGGGCTGCTGAGTCATCAGGTGAGACGGGTCTCCCTCCTCCTCCCTGCCTTGGTTTACTATCTATCCTACCTAGCACACTGACACTCTGCTGAGCTCATAATGTATTGTTTTAATAGTAGCATTTCAAACATAATCTCTACTTTTGATAAAAATACACTGTGCTGATTCCATGCAATACAGTAACAGACAGGCAAAACACTCACTTTATTTATGTTGATAAAATTTGATTGAACCTGCTCAAAGGCCTAGCCAAATTTCCATTGTCAGCTTAGAACCTAGATATCATTTTGGCTGCTTGGAAGACTATGTTGCTTCTTTTTCTTTGGAGAATTTTTATTGTTCCAGATAGTTAACATACTTGTGATTGACTTCTGTTTAATCAAGTTGTCACTATTTCAAGCACCAGAACTGAATAAAATAAATATCCACTTTCCTAGTGAGTTTAGATAATTACGTATTAGTAAAACAAATTAGTTCACCCAAATGTATTTCATTTTGTTTGTTGATCACAGTTGCTCGGTTGTTTTGGCAAGTATCTGAGAGATGAAAATGACTGCTTCTGAGAACTAACCTATGATCTGCAGTCTATCACGGTTCCTTTCTTTGGAATACGGTTATAGGTTTTAACCTTCGCATTGAAATCTTGGCCTCTTTCCCCAGGGACCAGTCTTTAGATGGACAAATCCTTGGGTAGCTATGTATCTACCTATGAGGCAGAGGAAAATATTACTTGTTACTTTCTTTAAATTCTCTTCTTTAAATTGACTTTTTCTTGCAGTTAGATTGATTGGTAGTTAGGTTACTTTGACAGTGGGCATATCAATATAAAAGGTGTGTGATGTGACATTTTTATCCAATTTATCAAAAATATTTAATACATATGACAACCATACCACAAAAAGTATTTTAAATGCTTACCTTGATTTTACTCACACCTAAAAAAATTGAGATGCTTTGAATGTAATTTGACTTAATTATATGATATGCTTGACACATTATAAATTCTATCTACTCATATACATTCAAACAAATATATATTAAAAGTGGGTGCAATTATACTGATTTGTAAAGGCACATGTTCACTACATATGTTAAAATGCTGCTTTTCCCAATTTCTATCTCTGTGACTTGGCTGAGGTCCTCCATCTCTCTGTTTACATGTTTCCTCATATGTAAAATGAAGAAAAATGCTGTTATCCATTCCATAAAATCAATGCCAAGATAAAGTAAGTGAAAATATGCCAACTATTTAGAGCAACACGTTTTGCATAATGAACATGTGTCTTCACTGTTATTGGAATAGCTGGATGACTTTTTCACTGAGAATTACTTTTTTTCCAAATTGGTTGTTGTCTGAGGATTACAGAGCTCTAATATATATGTACCTAGACAAAAAGAGTGACCCATTGTTCTGTGCGTGGGAGCCTTTCTGTAGACCCAGAGTTTTAGAAGCCGCTGAGGGTCTCTCTGCAGGGCTGTCTTTCAAGGCACACTTTAAACTCTTTAACTCTTTTTGTCTTCCTGAAAACTGCTTCATCTTCAAGCAGACTAGCTAGGCTTTTCTCTAAGTTTTTCTTTTCACATGGCTAGATGCATTCTGAAATAATGAAGAATACCGAATTAGAAAGATAGAGATGAATTTCAGAATTGACCAGGAGAACTAGAGACACAGCATAAAATAATCAGCAGTAGTCCTGCAGAGGAAATCTGAGTTACATTTACGAGCATACTTTGTTACAGATCAAAGCTTTCAGCTACCTAAGTATCTCCCCCAACATACTCAGAACACTGCCTCAGGGTCCAACAATAAAGCTTCTGAGATTTTTAATCTAAAGCATCTTTTAGAACACTTGACAACATTGAAATGCACTTTGAAGGGGCAGAACTTTCTTATCTCAGCTCACGGTTTTGTAGCTCACTTACAAAACAGCCAACAGCTCACTTAACACCACAGCCAACTTTGGCACAGTCTTGTGGCAACTGCATAAGCAGAAGGCGCCTGAATAATTGGAGACACATTCAAGGTAAAGAGGAAGAGTTAGGTGGACAAGTTTTAGACAAAAGCTTCAAAGAATCACCAGGCTTGGTTTCCAGCAATTGTTAGGGGAGGAGCCATAAAAGAAAGCAAAGTTTCATCTCCCTGATAGAAGTAGCAGCTTCACACTCAAGTCATGAACCCAATAGTATGAACACATTGAGTCTTTCCCCTTTCTTTGTCCATGAAATTGGCTTCATTTAGGAGTTATCTTTCTCTTTTTCTCCATGTACTTCAAGAATAAAAATTGTTGTAGAGGTGGAATTAAACAAATAATATCTAATATTAACAAATTTTATGAAAAAATAAAACAGTAAAAGGCTAGAAAGTTATCAAATGCTAATTTGGAAACAGTTTAATTGACTATTTTAAAATATTTGTATTGTGGTTTTGGATTTAACCAGATTAAAATTTAGTATGTGTTACTCTAAGCAAAACACATTGGCATTACTTTATATAACTTGTTTCTTTGAAAAATTTTACTAGTACCTCTGTTTTATGGAGAATATTAAATGTTGAAACAACAGTTATACAAGTTGCCTAAGTTCAAACAGGTAGAGTGGCAAACCTCAGACATAATTTCGGGTATGAAAGTATGTATGTGTGCTATGTGTGTTTACTATAGCTTTAGACACCTTTCTCTATTTTTTCTTTCTTCCTCAAAATAAATGAATGACTTCATCATGACTGACAGCAGCTTCTCTTATTCCTCTTTTTCCACAGCCTCCCTAGATCTTAAAAATCTTTTTGGGGGTTTATTTTTTAATTTTTTTAAATTTATTTAATCATTGTTCAAGTACAATTTTCTGTTTTTTTACTCCCATCTCAGCCCACCTCCCCAGTGCTCCCCACTTCCCTCACATTTCCACCCCCCTTAGCTGTTGTCCATGTGTCCTTTATACTAGTTCCTGTAAACCCTTCTCCTTTTTCCCCTGAAATTCCCTCCCTTCTCCCCTCTGGTCACTGTCCTCCTGTTCTCAATTTCAGTGTCTTTGTTTTTATTTTGCTTGCTTGTTTGTTTCATTGTTTAGCTTCCTGTTAAAGGTGAGATCATATGGTATTTGTCTTTCAACACCTGGCTTATTTCGCTCAGCATAATACTTTCCAGTTCCATCCATGTTGTTGTAAAGGGTAGGAGTTTGCTCTTTCTATCTGCTGCATAGAATTCCATTGTGTATATGTACCATAATTTTTTGATACATTCCTTTACTGACGGGCACCTAGGTTGCTTCCAGCTCTTAGCTATTGTAAATTGTGCTTCTATGAACATTGGGGTGCATAGGTTCTTTTGGATTGGTGTTTAAGGGTTCTTAGGATATAATCCCAGCAGTGGAATTGCTGGATCAAAAGGCAGGTCCATTTTTAGTTTTTTTAGAAAATTCCATACTGTTTCCCGCAGTTGTTGTACCAGTCTGCAATTCCACCAACAGTGAACTAGGGTCCCCTTTGTTGTGGGGTTCCCCACAACCTCCCCAACATTTGTTGTTTGTTGCTTTGTTTATGATAGCCATCCTGACTGGTGTAAAGTGGTATCTCATTGTGGTTTTAATTTGCATCTCTCTGATAGCTAGCAATATTGAGCATCTTTTCATGTGTCTCTGGATCCTCTGTATGTCCCCCTTGGAGAATTGTTTGTTCAAGTTCTTTGCCCATTTTTTAATTGGGTTGCTTGTCTTCTTAGAGTGGAGTCCTGTGAGTTCTTTGTATATTTTGGAGATTAAACCCTTGAAACTCAAGCACCAACTTACATCATACACCAAAGTAAATTCAAGGTGGATAAAAGACTTAAATATTAGCTGTGACACCATTAAAATCCTAGAAGAGAACATTGGCGAGAAAATCTCAGATATTTCACGCAGCAACTTTTTTACTGATATGTCCCCCAGAGCAAAGGACATAAAGGAAAGAATAAACAAATGGGATCTCATCAAAATTAAAAGCTTTTGCACTACTAAAGAAAACAGTATTAAAATCAAGAGATCCAACTGTATGGGAAAACATATTTGCCAATGATACCTCAGACAAGGGTTTAGATCTTAAAAATATTCATTCACAAAGATATATAAAAAATAATAATAGTTGAAGGCATTGCCTTCCTCAGATCATGTATATCATAATAGTGATTTCAGCCTTAAACAAAAATAATTTCTGATCTGGTGAACTTGGGTATTGGGTTAAGAAGATCTGGTAGGGACCTTCTCAGCACCCCACAGACTACACGTTGCAGGCCTGGAGGGTTGTTTATACTGTCTGAAGTGAGCATCTTTTCTATCTGGCTTTTCCTTTGTCTTCTTGGTCACCCTTATTTTGCTTTCCCAAGGTGGTCTGTAATGTTCCCTAGCAACTTCTTTCCTTATGCTAAACACTCATGTTTTTCACCAGTTGTTCCTGGCTTTCTTCTACCTTAATGCTCACATTATTAAATTAAATTTCTTTATTTTAAGCTATTTTTTTCTTAGAATAGTGGCTCTCAAACTTGGCTTCATATTGGAATAACCTGGAGAGTTTATTTTTAAAAAGGCCATGTCCAGCCCAGTTAAATCAGACCTCCTGGAGACGAGGCCTTGGAATAAGCAGTGTTCTAAGCTTCCCAGGAGATGGCAATGTGCAGGCAGGTTGAGAACTACTGTGTTAAGCTTTCATCTCTGACACCTAGTGACTTTTTTTTCCATTAACCCACTTTTAGAAATATCCATTAGCAGATTGCCTCATCACTGGGATTCATCTTTCCATTTGGTAGTTATGTTAGATAGAACAAAGATTCCAAGGTCTGGGTCATTCCTACTAAATGCTATTCTTGCTAAATGTTAAAATGTAGCACAGTATTTTGTAGTCCAGCTGTAAACAGGTTGAGCATGACCGGAACTCAACTGGATAAATGGAGCCAACTCAAAGAAGAAACTGACCAAACAGTGTATATGAACAATGCCTCCCATGTGGGTGACAGAACTTTGGATGTGAATCCCTTGTCTCTTTCACTTGCTGCAAGTAAATAAAACTACCTTGTGACCACCACATCTCTTCCTCGAACAGAACATCCCATATGGCAAAGGAGCTTTAGGTAGTCAGGGCAAGGTGTATTCAGTATAGAAAATGGGGGTGGATATGGGGATGCTATGTAGCTTCAATGCTTTCAGGAACTACAATACAACAAGGGAGTAAAATCTGTTAACAGGAGGTCTCCAGGCTTTTAGGCACATTAAAATCACTAGAGAACTTATAAAAATCCCCATGCTCAGGCTGAATTCCATGCTAATTAAATTAGAATGTATGAGATTGAGGCCCAGGCATGGACAATTTCTAAAGCCCTGCAGGTGATTCTGATGTGCATCAGTATAGAACCCTTCTGCTGATAACAGCTTTGCAGAAAACAGTTCACAGTTTCTTATCTTCTGTCAATGGTGTTTTGTCAGGAGAAAAGGCCAAACAGGATATTCTGATTCTCTACCTTCCCCCTAAGTTATTCACCCCTTGTTTTGCAGCCATTCAAGGCCTGGCAGGTTCACATGGGATTCGGGCAGATGGAAGAAAATTCACGGAGACGTGGTGATGTCTGACACGCCTTCATTCTGGGGTGGGCAAGCCACATGCACTGCAAGCCTCAGGTCCCACCAGGGGAAGTACCAACTCTCTTAGGCTCTAAGTACACACGAAGCTGGCAGGGGGCCAAAACATTATCTAACAGAGCATGATTCTGTGCATGCGGGCCCATACTCAAGGTTACATGAATACTGCTAAGTCAGAGTTGCCCAGACACCCGGGTGAGGGAAGCCTGACTGACTCCATGTCCCCTACACCCTTCTACTGAGACAAACTGGCTAGAGCTTGTATAATTGATTACTGGTCACATAGCTCATTTTCCTTAACACTGGATTAACCCTTCATTACTCTGCTCTATACAAAAACATTGCAAATTCTGTGAAAATTTATTTGTCGGCAATGTGCCCTACATTTGGCTGCATGAACCTACATATAGGCATGTTTTCTCTAATGGTCAATAATCTAATTTTTCTTTAAGTAGTCAATGAATAAAATACAATGGCAAGTGTAGGGCTACATATTACTTCATTGATCCCCTTGAAAGCAGCATGCAGTAGACCTGATGATTCTCATTTTCTGGAGCTCAGAGAAACTAAGAAAAAATATTTTAAACACAACTGTTTGATGATATACAACTCATAAGTAGTAATTGAGAGATTGGAAACAGATAAATGTAGATTTTCTTTTCCTTTTAGGAACTTCCAGTCTAGTTTAGGAAATCAAACACACACTTAAACTTCATAGTTTTTAGTGGTTCTGTTTTTTAGAATGGCTGTGAGCCACCAAGTGTGCAAGAAAAAATTTTTTTCTGGAGAAAAAAAATTACTTTCCTAAGCCTTATTTTGAGAGCTTCTGGCCTAGTAGTTCCTTTCTGTTTTCCTGAAGCATATATGTTTATCAAGCTGCATTAATGATTATGCTATAAATAGTCAACTTTCTAACTTTCAATGCTTTCACATATGAAATAGCAATAATAATACCACCAATTTGTTATGATGACAGAGTGGTATAATTCATATAAAGCACTTAACAGTGCCAGCTACATAATAAGTGATGACCAAACTGCATGTTTTATGCCAAATCATGTGGTATTGCATTATTTTATATTGCAAATGAATGCAAAATATTTTAAGAAGTGGCTTAAATAATAAGTGAAGTGATGCAGAGAGGTGGTCAAAGTCAGATGGAATTAAAGAGTTATTCACTGTTAGTGACTTGTAAAGGGTCTCAAATCAGAAGGAAAAAAGCAAGCAATTATTTCTCTTAAGGAAGTTGACATTTGACAGTAAGTGAGAGCAGGGTAACTGACCAACTCGGCCAAATCACCTTGGTATTCTTACAAAAAGTTGCAACTTTATGACTATGTATTTTAGCATTATAATTTCTTTATTTGTTCTGTTTTTAGAAAGAGAGGAAGGGAGGGAGAAAGAGAGGGAGAGAAACATCCACGAGTAAGATAAGCATTGATTTGCTGCCTCTCTCCCGTGTCCCCAGTGGGGGCCCTGATCTGCAACCCAGACATGCGGCTCGACTGGAATTGAACTGGTGACTGTTTGGTCTGAGAAGCTATTAGGTAGCAGCTAGAAATGGACGGCCAAAGGGGAAATAAAGGCAGGGCCCTTGTCATTACAATTTAATGAAGAACTTAGTACAGGAAGCTAGAAGCACAAGGAAGACATGCCTCACCAATTAACTCAGCAGTCCTGAGCTCGGTTTAATAAGGTTGTCGGGTGTCCTGAGCGTTCCAAGAAAAAAATAGCACAGGGAAAGGAGAGTCCTGAGACCATGCTCAGAAAAGAGGCTTCTGTAACAACCTTACTAAGATTGCCAGGTGTTCTGAACATCACAAGTGGGGATTCCACAGAAGGAGGAAGGGGGCCTCTGTAACAACTTCGCTAAGACAAAGAGCCTTTACTCAGTGAGGAAGAAGCCTTTGTAATTATACATTATTGCCAAGATTTAGAGTGGAAGAAGGAGGGGTATCTATAGAAGCCAGCTGAGATATAACCTTTGAATCCCACTAGTCGAGACACTAAGATTAGGGGAGTGCCTACTTGCAGCTTTTGCTCAAGTGCATAAATAAACTATCCCATTTTTCCACTATACATATTGGTCTCTCACTTGAATTCATCTCTTGTGGTGAGACAGGAATTGAGGTGGGGAAGGAAGGCCTCCTGATTCAAGTCTCCACTCTCTCCCCATAATGCCCAACCCACTGAGTCACACCAGTCAGGGCTATAACATTGCAATTTATCACTGTTGATTAATTTCTCTTAAGAAGCATCTAATATCATTAAGAGTTTCTGGCACATGTGCACACACTAGCTAGTTGATGAATGAAAAGGTAAAGTACTATCAGTCCAATGCTGTCAGTTGTGAATGCTTTGTGGACATAACCCAATGGGAAGTAAAGAAACAACCTTGGCTTTTGCAAGAATTGCAGGAGATGGTGCTAACTAAAGGAAATTTACCATATCTCAGGCAGATGCTACAGTCAATTGACTCAGTACTTTGAGTTAAGAAAACATGCAAACGTTTGTGCAGTCTGGCTTTGGAGACCTCAACAACATTAAGATCACCACTATAGTCAAGTGGATGCATACCAATCCCAAGCCTATTAAAGGCAAAAAGGAGGTGGGCTGAGAGAGAAAACAACCAAGAAATGGCACAGAAAGATCTGCAGAATCCAGGCATATATCCCTTTAAAGGAGACAGACTGTAAGTGTTCCCAGCTTCCCAAAACATTTTGGCGGCACATCTGGGGTCCCTGGAACGTCAGCAGTGTCAGTGTCCCCATGATCAGCCCTATCTTCTCTAACTCCCACATATGTCCAGTTCACAATCACTTCCATCACTACCACGTTTTGTTTCTTAGCTGAACTTTCATGTTTGTTTACTAATTTCCTCTTTCATTTGTAAAATGTCAAATGGGGTTACTCCTGGGAAACAAGGAGACAATGCAACTGTACACTTAGCAGCCTGTGTGGAAGCTCACAGATGTGCAGTGGCCAATGACCAACGGACTTTAAAAGAAGTGAGTGCTCACTCATCACAATGTCCATTTGTTAATTGTGTGGTAATTTATGAACGAAAGAGCTGTATCAGTGAAGTTTGTACTTTATCCAATTCCTCGGAGTTAATTTACTATGGTAACTGAAATTTGACCCATGTTGCCAGGGACTGGCATTATTTAATTAAGTTTTGTTAACTGAAACATATGCATAGTTAAACTATGAAGAGAACGGATTTCCTACATTTTGCAACATTCTCAAATATGTAAAATGATGCTATAATGGTTTCAGATAATCTTCAGTATTTTTGCCTTTTTTCCAAAACAAATACACCTTTAACTCTTGTATATAAGAAGCTATTGTTATTTATCAATTTGTGGCCTGTGAAAATTGTTTCTCTAAACTTGCACGTGGTTCACTATTAGACTATATGTCCTGAATTACAATTATGTGGGTTTTTTGTGAATATCCAGTTTTTCTTGAGAAATATATGTCTATTTGTGTAAGGTCAACAATCCAAATATTTCATGGTAATTGTCACTCAAATACCCTCATTGGGTAACAGTTACTAGTTGTACTAGGTAATATTGACATATTTGCTCTGTTAAACTTTAACTAATTATTTAATTATATCATACAATATCAAAACTATTGATTCATTGCTCTCATAAGAAGAAAGCAGATCTGGATAAATTATTGCAATAACATTTTTATACAGCGTAGTTCCATAAAGGCTTAGAAAGAGTTACAGTTTCTTCAGACTCAGCACTATGCAGGATTTTGTTGGTGGTGGTAATGGTCGTACTTTTTGTTGTTGTTTTTTGCAATTTACCTGGAATATTAATGTTAATTAAATGATGTAAGTGATATTTTTAGTCCTATAATGCAGTTTTGCCTTGAAATTTGCACTCTTCTGGAATTTCTGTTTATGACAGAGCTCTATATTTTGGTTAGTGTGATATAAGAAAACAAACGTTAGCTGTGTTCTTGGAATGCCATGTGACTCATTCCTGCTTCATCCTCGAGTGGGGAGGACAGAGGGGAAGGAGAATAACATTTTTTAACCTGGTGTTTGCCACTTTATACATGCTATTTCACTTAATTATCATTACCAGGCTAGGATTAAAACATTGCTATTGCCTTGTTTTAATGAAAAAAATTAAATCTAGGAGGGAGAATATAACTTTTCCAAGGACACAAAGTAAGTGATAGCATTGAGATTTATAACCAGGCTTGTCTAGTCCAAATATTCACGTTATTTAATATTCACCTTACACTAGAAGGTTCAACAGTTACACATTCATTGAAGACTTTTAAAAAATTATTTATTTAGTTCTTGTTCAAATACAGTTTTCTGTTTTTTACTCCCATCCCAGCCCACCCCCACAGTGCTCCCCACCTCCCTCCCATTTCCACCCCCCTTAGTTTTTGTCCATGTGTCTTTTATACTTGTTCCTGTAAACCCTTTTCATTTTCCCCTGAAATTCCCTCCCCTCTCCCTTCTGGTCACTGTAAGCCTGTTCTCTATTTCAGTGTCTTTGGTTATATTTTGCTTGCTTGTTTGTTTTGTTGTTTAGGTTCCTGTTAAAGGTGAGATCATATGGTATTTGTCTTTCACTGCCTGGCTTATTTCACTCAGCATAATGCTTTCCAGTTCCATCCATGCTGTTGCAAAGGGTAGGAGTTCCTTTCTTCTGCATAGAATTCCATTGTGTAAATGTACCATAGTTTTTATGTAATGTATACTTGAAGTGATGAGAGATACAAGAATTAATAATAAAAAATCCATGACATAGTAGTATTTCATAGATGATAAAATTATCCAACCTGGTTTTAATATTTATCTTACCCCCATGGGACTATGTCAGTGTTTTATCAGAACAGTTATTGAGGCCCAGCTGGTGTGGCTCACTAGACTGAGTGCCAGAATGTGAACCTAAGGGTTGCCAGTTTTGTTCCTAGTCACAGCACATGCCTTGGTTGTGGGCCAGGTCCCCAGTTGGGGGCATGTGAGAGGCAACCACACATTGATGTTTCTCTATCTTCCTTCAACTCTAAAAATTAAAAAAAAGAAGGAAACAACTGCTTATTAACAGACTTTACTTAAACCCAAACACATGTGGTAATAGTTAATATCTGTGGTTGCCCCTTACTATATAGTCAGGTTATTTTAAGTAAGTCTCCTGGAAGGAAACACAATTTCAACCCTGACAACCTCAAAAGTTTCTTTTGAGATTTTAGAAAGATATTACAAGTAAACTTTAAAAGGTTCTACAGGGTTCATTATTATGTAGTTCTATGTATATTTTTGCATATAAGAATATATCACCATTGTCCAAAGGTAATTTACAGCACCATTTGATTTCATGTTGTTAGACCAGCTGAGACAAATTCCATTTGCTTATGCACAAGTGTAGGTGGCCTGCACAAATCACTCCCATTAAGTACCTTCAACATTTGCTGTAGGGCAGTAAATGAGAAAGAGAGCCAGAGATAGGTAAACATTTCTGTCTGGCACATGGTGGCTCTAGACGGGTCTTTATTTTGCTATTTCCACTGTTCTCCATTTGAAGTGCTATAAATGAGTGATACGTCAGAAAGCTAGAGAGTTAATCTTTCCCTAAAGGCATCATATGTCTTAAGAAAAAAGCCTATAGCAAATCCAACATTAATGTGAAATACTGTGAATTAAAAATCTCTTGCTGGGGGATAGCAGAAATTCTAGTATCTGAAAACCAAAATCAACACACATTTTACTGTATTTGTGCTCACAGTTCCCCACTGCTGTGTAAATAGAAAAAGAAATGTATGCCTCCAGATCTAAAGCAAATAAATCAGAAGTTTGAATTACATATCACTTCAAAGAAGGATCAGAACTTGTGCCTTTGCAATAAATAGCAAGAAAGGGCATATTTTGGGGGCAATTTAAGCTTATTTTCATCTACTCATAACATCTCATTTTCTTCATTAGAGTTCTTAAAGCAGCCCATTGGATTCCAATGAAAGTTCTTGAGATACACAAGGTAGCATTATATTCATTTAACATACTACAGAAATTATATAAGCAGTCAGTGGTTTTGACAAAGCCAAACAGAAAGAAGAAAATATAGTAATTAGATTAATCCTTGTATTAAAAAATAAGTCCCTGAAACTGCATTTAAAAATGCAGTTTTAGAATCAGACAACATTAACAACTATTATTGGTTGCATGGAATATGTCAACCATGTGTTAAGTATAGATGCATGACTCGCCTGCCTTCTGGGAGTTTATATTTTAGTGGGAGGATCTGATTTTAAGTTAAAAAAAAATAATAAATTCCTGCAGAATCATGATAAAAGTTATGGGTGTTGCTGTTTTTAGAGTTACACCAAGGAACCTGTATTGGAATAAGCAGAGATCACATAAGATATTGAACACTCTAAGCTTAGAGGGTAATGTAGTCAATGATGTTAGAAATGACACAATTTAGCATTTTGGTGACATTCAGAGTATAGATCAGAGTAGCGGCTGCAATGGCGATAAGGTGAAAATGAGTGGAGCGTGGTGTAGGAAAGCTTCTGTATCCCACCTTCCGTCTCTGAGATAACAGGCAGTCACAGGGGTGTCCAACCTTTTGGTGTCTTGGGCCACACTCTGGGAAGAAGAGTTGTCTTGGGCCACACATTAAATATACTGCAACACATAATCACAAAAAAAAATCTCATAATGTTTCAGTAAGTTTACGATTCTGTGTTGGCTGCATTCACAGCCATTCTGGACCACATGCAGCCTTTGGGTCGCAGGGCGGACACCCCTGGGAGGGAGACGGTGACATGGCACAGGGTTCCTTCCTTCTTGACTTTGCTCTCTTTCCCTTTTGCAAGAAATAGTGCAAAATTGGCAAAGTTTGTCAACCCAGGTATTAAAAAATAATTTCTCTTTCTCTTCACTTGATTTTCACAATCAGACTTATATTTCAGTTATATCTTAAATTTCAATTATATTTTTCTTCATCCCTTTTTCCTCCAACTTTGTTGTCTATCTATATGTAGCACCAATACCTTCATAAAGTACTGGGGCATGGAGGTCGACATTGGAGGTTTCATCATTCTTAGATTATTTCTAATTCACTGTAACACTCACCTCAATTTCAAGCCATCTAACATATTGTTGAAGTAATCTTTCAAAAATGTACTTTTTTTTTACATCTTCTACTATTGTCAGTGCCCTCTGAAAATTCATCATAAACAAAATGTTCACCTGTGTACCTTTACTTTGCTCATGTATCTAAGTTTCCACAGATTTTCTAAATCAGATCTTCTTCCTCTCATTTTGTATGTTATGTGGAAGTTGCTGATTTTTCCATACTCAATCATACTTAAGTCAAATGTAGTTAGTGTTGTTTCAAAGGCATTGCATTTTTATCCTTAAATACATTTTTTTTCTTCAAAGTCTGTGTCAGCATGTACTTTGTCTTTTGGCCCTCTTCCAGTGGCTACCCTGGGCTGACAGAGAGGTTCTAGAAGCTGAGTTAGTGGTACATAGATGAAGATTGGTCAGTGGAGTTTGTGAATTCATTTAGATGTGGACAACATTTCTTCATTTCTTCCTTTAGTAATTTCTTTCTTTTTCTCCTTCCTGTCTTTCTCTTTCCTTGTTTCCTTCCATCATTTTTTTTCTGCATCTCTCTCTTCCCTTCATTTCTTTTTCTTGCTTTCTTGTTTTCTCAATTAATTTTTTTCTATCAAGGAGGAAGTCAGTGTAGAATGGTGACACTCAGATAATTCCTTACCTAAGAACACTTGGGCAGAAAGTCTCATGCCCTTCAAGGGAATGACCTGCAGTTGTCTAGAGCCAGATGTACAGATGTTTCCACTAATCTTCAAGTTTCACATATTTTCGTGTCCTCCTCTTTCTCCCAGTTTCCTGCTTCCTTATAAAATCCTCTATTCTGAGCCAGGTGTAAAATTCAACCATTTTTAAGTAAAAAATTTTAAAAATAGTATACTATATATTTTAAGTAGAGTAGAATTCATTGGCATTTCAGTCAGGGAAGGATGCAGTTGGTGGTTGAAGGAGAGACAATTTTATTTTGCCAGCAATATACCCTTCACGTAGAGCAGAAGTTTTCACCATTCTTAAACGAGTCTTCAACCTTCGTACTGAAGGAGAATTTTGCCATAATTTCTAACCTAGTCCATTTCTTTCCACCCCCTCCCCCCTCTTATTTCTCCTCACATATCCCTTCACCTATTATTTTCCTTCAGACTATTCACCTTTGATTCCCTCTGTGTCAGGAGCCAGGGTGCCATTTTCTTTCACTTTTTGTCTTATGCACATTAGCTTCCACTTCCTCGCAGGTCTTGGTGTCTGTCGACCTCCATGCCCCAGTACTTTATGAAGGTATTGGTGCTACCTATACACTGTCAAAAATTTACTAATAGAAAACTGAAACTAATTTTTTTTGAGATTTCTCTTTCCATGAATTCACATTGCCTTCTTTTACAACAGAATAAATACACCACGTTTCTCGTCTTTTCTCACTTCTCTTGACATTTAGTCACTAAGCTCTCACACTCTTGTTCATTCACCTATCACAACTTACTGAGTAATTTTCTGTACAGTTTTTTGTTTAATGCCAGGGATCTTAAGAGGAATATTGCAGAGTTTTATGTGGCCTGAAGAATGCATGTTTTCGATGTTATTTTATATACACAATCATAACTACAAATTTAGTTATGCAACAATATTTACTTATAATTAATTGCGACAAACTATAAATTTTAAAAATTTGACTAATACCACTAGTAATAAAATGTTCACAGAATAATGTATTTTTCATTCATTGGTACCCTGATACTGCTCCGGTACTTCCCTCACACTTTTTGCGGGGGGGCTACAAAATCACCTTTTCTTGTGACAGCATTTTTTTGCTATTGTTTCTACTGAAAAAATAATTTAGTTATTCATTTTTCATAGTTATTATTTTATTCATTCACTTATTCATTGCAGCTTGCTTTTTTCACTTCACAGTTCATTATTAGTGATGTCATAAATATTTTTGGAATTCTTGTCAAATTTTAAAAAAACATCAACCAACCTCATTCACAGATGAGCTTTAATAGTTTTGGGCATTTCAAATTTTATTCTGGCGAATAAATACTCCTTCGGTTGATATCACTCGTTAACAATATTTTTTGTTGATGTCTTACTGTAGCGACATATACATTTTATACAACATAAGATGTATTTCATGTCAACTTCTTTTAGTTCACTTTGTAATGACAGTTGCCACTGTCCCATGTGACAGAACAAGTCGCAATGGGGATGTCATTATGGTAGGAGCCAATTCTTAGCTGTTTGTGGTTAAAATATTACATTTTATGACAAACCATGACCAAGTGAACAATATGCGGCTAAAATTCCTTGTAACGGGACTCAGTCAAGTGAAGGCTGGTGAGACTTAAGCTTCATTTGCTTTATGGTAACTGAGTAATTCTTCCTCTGGTCCTTGCTTTTAAGACTTGCAGAACATTATGATAGTTGATCTGTATCAACAGCTTTAAAACAAGAATTTTGTTTATTTTTTCCCTAAGTGTAGCAGTTGTATGGCTTACCTATGTCTTGAATAACATCCCAGTTACAGTCAATAATGTACAATAATTCCATCCAAAGTGAAAGCATTCTCGTCATAATACTGGAAACAATGTAGCCTTTTTTTAGACACAATACTGTGATTACTAACATTATGCAGTGGAACTTTTGCATTAACAATGATACTCTAATAATTTAGCGAAGCAATTTAAATTACAATTAAGTTGATTAATTGAGTGCCCTTAAACTAAAAATAGCAATTATCAGTAGTAAATAATGAATCTAACTCTCTCCTTCAATGACCTCTTTACTCTGGAATTTAACTTTTTATTCAGGGTCCAGAAAATTGAGAAAGGAGGTCCAGATTATATCCACACAGCTGTTTATCCAAACGCCTCATCTCTCTCCCATGCCCACTTCAAGTACCATAACTTTGTTGAATGATATTATCTCTTTATTTCCCAGCACACAACACAGTCTACTCAGATTGTGCCCACCTGCATGTATTTTCCCCTTTGTCTCTTCATAGCCACGTCCCCAATTCAGGCACTTATTTTCACTTACCTGGGTTAGAATAAAAGAATCTTTATAACCTTAGTCCTGCTTTTATGATGCTTGCTTCATCCCACAATGGGCCTATTTTTATCATAATAAAATGCAATTTTATAGATATTTTCAATTATTTCTTTTTTTTAAATCTATGTCTCCATATGGCCACCAAAATATAATTCAAATTTATTCACACATATTCTAAGACCCTTTATGCTTTGGTCTGGCCTCTATGCCTATTAATAGTTTTATTATACCAATCTAACTCTTGTTCCAGCCTCCAGAAATAACGAACTCCTTGTAGTTTTGTGAACAATGTCTGACACTCTTTTTTCTATAATGTGTAAGTTTACACATTTGCAGTTCTGAGAAGTTCTACTCATTCTTCAAGCACTCACTTGAAGCCTTCACTTTATGATGTCTTCTCTGACATACCAAGGCACAGATAAATCTTTTTATACATTGATTTTAAAGATAAATTTGCAACTAAAAATTTCTTACAGAATTTTTCCCTTGTGATTTATATATTTGTCCTTTCACTAGACTATAATACCTTCCATTATATATACATCATATATATATACATACGTACATACACCTGGTGTACATATACAACATACACCTGGAGCATAACAAGCACTTCTTAAACATTTGTTAAATGAACTAAGTAACAAATATAGTCATTTTTCTTCAAAGTATTGTCTGCATTGATACTTTTCTCCATGTTCCCAGTTATTGTTGATTTATTCACCAAGAGAAAAAATATAATAAAATTATATGTCTTCTATAATTTTGACAATTTTTCAGGGAGTTGAGAATATATTTTTTACCATTTTGTTTCTATCATAACTCCATTCATTCATGTTGCCCAAATAATTATATGCATGTGTTTTGAGTCTAAAGTAGAGTATCTTTTCCTGTTACAGAATAGCTACTCAAAAGCAAACATGGACAAAACTGATTACCTAGATGATTTGACATGATCACCAGCTTCCTAAACACTAAATTATGTCATAACTGAGTCACTTGAACCCAGTAGCCTAAACTTGAAAGCAAGAGAATTGATTGTTTATTTTTAACAGATGTCCATTGAGAAGTAGCTGAGTCCACTCCTCCTGAAAACACCCTGGAGAAAGGCACCCATATTTACCTACTGACCAATGCAGAAAACTGAAGATCAGCCAATCCCTCCATATTCAGTCAAGTCCCGAAGTGATCCTTCCACCACACTCCACGAACTCCCTCCTAGCCATCCCCTTTACTCTTTCCAATCCATCTGGTTATTTTTAAAAAGTCATATATGCTCAGCTTCCAGGCCCCAATATCATTTACCTTAAAACTACTGATGTGGGTCTCTCTTATATTTTATCTACTATAATTTACAGATGTGCCACGGTCTTTCACTTGGAACTTTCATTCTACTGACATAATACCTTGATACCTGTTCCTACACTTGTAGAAACCATAAGAATATTTTAAGACTTGACAGCTTCCTTATCTTCTCTGTTCCATTTTCCCATGCAGCTGCCAAAATGTTTTATTTGGACCAAATCATTATTCCCATGCATAAGGGCTCAAAAAGGTTGCCTTGAGCAAAATGATGCATGGGATATGCTTTGAATTAGAGAACTGAATTGTTATCTCAGTTCTGCCAATTATCTATTTATTTTAGATAAGTCAGAGTGACTCAAACTTTAAGTGTGGAATAGATCTTAAAGAAGTCGCATTCCTCTTTTCCCAATGAGAAGACTGAATGCCTTGGAGAATGTAAGTAATTTGTAGCATCAGCTAGTTTAAAAAGAGTCTGACTTGGAATTCATATTTCTTGGAACCACTATGGGAAACTACTAAGCCTATTAAATTTTCTGATCCTTTATTTCCTTATCCTTAAAATGAGAATCATATCAGCACTTCTTACCTCATAAAGTTATTGTAAGTAATAAGCCGACTCATAGACATAAAGCCTTTTGATAAGCAAAAGTGTCCATGCTAATATGCACTATTATTAGGGCGGGGCTTTCCAGAACCTGCTTCTTCCTGCAGAATGACAGGTAGTCATTATTCTGCTCTATATCCTTAAACTGAGTTTTGGTTACTAAGCCCTCCCCAATTATTTGTACATTATAATTATATCTTTTTAAAAATATTTTATTTATTTATAGAGAGAGAGGAAGTGAGGGAGAAAGAGAAGGAGAGAAACATCAATGTGTGGTTACCTCTCACGTAGCCCCCACTGGGAAACTTGGCCTGCAATCCAGGCATGTGACTTGACTGGGAATTGAACTGGCGACCCTTTGGTTCACAGCCTGCGCTCAATCCACTGAGCTACACCAGCCAGGGTGTTAATTATATCTTTTTATGTGGTAAACAAACAACAATCTATGTGAATCTGCTGATCCCACAGTGGATTTTCTCTGATCTAAAATCAGCTGAAATTAGATGCAAGGAATGTACCATACTAGAGCAATAGGTGTTTTAGGACTGAGGGGAATGGAAGATATTGGCCAGAAATATAGAAAAGAGGAAGTAAAAACAAAGTAAAGACTGTTCATTATGGGCAAATGGAAAGAAACAGTTGCTATACAACTAATATATGCTGGGCATATTTGATATGAACATCTGATCAGATCACCGGGGAGTGGTAGGGAGAGGCTCTAGGAGAATTTGCACCTAGTGGAAGAAAATGGTAAGCAGTCTGGGAGGGCATTGGTTGAGAAGTGGGGTGCCTCCAGAGTGCATGGAATTAAAAGAGGGCAGAGTCTGGCATTCTGGCTCTCTCCCTCAAAGATGCCTGGATGATTATGCTTCAGCTGCCTGCATTTCTGGTTTCCAGTGGATGGTATTTTGGGTGGGAAGGAACTCCGGGTGCAGCCTAGGATCTGGCTGGCTTGGCAGAGGGTGGCAGGGTATTCTTCTCTGGGTGTTCTAGATTGGATGAGCACTGGGGCAGAAGCCTGCCATTCTTTCAAAACTGTGTAGCTTTTGTATCTTATGCTGTTTTAGTTTGTAAACTAATCTTATAGAAATATGATAATTAAAACTAACAGGGAGAATAATAGGAGAACCCAGGTGTTAAAGAGTTTGACCTTAATTAATAGGCTTAAGTGACAAATGCATGAGAAAAGCTATTATATAAAGACTCCTTTTCTTTGTCACCAAACCTTGGCCTCTGGAATTTGGCCTAGAGGGTGGAGGCAGGAAGCAGGACCCCACTTGCTGTTCGGTAACATACTTAAATGTGCATTTCCACATCTGCCACTGACAAGGCAAGGAGCAAGACTGATGAAGTAACTCATTCAAAACAAGTAGAACCACGATTCAAACTATCTCTGTGTGTTTATGGAACACCTGTTCTTCTCACTTCTCCATGGCGGCTCCTGACTGATTATCACAGACAATTAAAATTAAAAGCTGGAAGCCAGGAAGTTGTGGTTTGTTTGTAGTTTTTGGGGCTACATATACAGAGGAATATAAATAATGCATGGATTCTGATAACAACAGCCTGATCATGGTGGGTGACTGCTGTGATTGTGTCGGAAGCCTACCTGGTGCTATTCCAGGAGCCAGACTAAACACCTGAGGACGGAGAAAGATTTCCTCACCAGACAAAAGGTTAATGACCATGGGCTGAGGAGTCCTTGCCTTAAGACTGATGAAGTTCACTTAACTACTGTGATTTTTAGAAAATTGGTATTTTAATGCATGAATTAATACTGTTTTCTGTTGTCAATATCACTTCCCTTTAAAATATCTCATACACTCACATTAAGCAATTTCAAATAAAAACTTTAGAACATTTATGTGTTTTCACACATGTAACTAAAACCTAATCAATATTTCCATTTAAGGGTTTCATGGCAAATCTACAAAGTATAAATAATTTTCTAAAAAAGATATTCTCATCAAATTTATTTCTTAAACACTATGGACTTTGTTATACATTGAAAAAAACTGAAGAACTTTGCATCTTTCATTTCAGTCCCCATAAACAACCCCATAGCAAGTCCTATCAATTTTATCTTCTAACTGTACTCACCCACTTATTTTTTACTGCGTTCCTATTACCATTACCATTTGTTCCATGCACCAGTGAATAAAAAGCCATTTTTCATTACATACCAACTGTCATTCTCAACCCCAAATACATTCTTCATGCATTAGGCAGAGCATCACCTATAAATGCATAGCTGATTATGTCACTCGCAGTGGTAACTTCCATTTAATTAAAATCGAGTTCAAGTATCTTCACAGTGTGTTTTATTTTTCTTAAGATGTTGCTGTTGTGGAGTGCACAACAGATGTGGTTTATGCTGAGGAACTGGGATTTCCTTATAATATGTCATTTTATCAACCTGCATCTCTCTCTCCTAATCCTTATCACAATTGGAAGTTATGCTTTGGGCTAATAATCTACTTAAATTGTGTGTTTCCTGATAGACTTACCAAGCTTCACTAAAGAGGGAACTGGTTTGGATAGTCCTACACTGTGTCTTTAGCCCCTAGCATAATACCCTAAAAAAAACTAGTGCCGATAAATACTTGTTAAATAAAGTAAGGACTAAATGACTTACCAATTGGTTGACGGGATAATAAATTAAATCATTCACTTTGAAACAAGTATCCAGAGACATCAATGCTAGGTTTATAATTTTGTGGAATAAAGATAAAGATGCTCTCATTTATTTACTTATTTTTTTAAATAAGGAAATAGTGAGTAAATCTAGATAATTTTTAAGGTTCAATTCAAGTGACCTCACTTTTGCAATGACTTCCTTGAAAACAGTAGCCCAAAATAACATTGTGACTTCCCTACTTACTATGAAACTTATTATCTGCACTAACCCTTTCAGAGCTTGCAATATTCTGCCCCATCTAATTATTCGGAAGACACACGTGTTGTGTCCTTAAGCCCCTTAGATATCAGTGCTAATGGGCTCACAGACTGCTGGAATTGAGTTCAAGCTTGGTACTGTGCTGAGTACATCAAAGAATCAATTAAGAAATACTTGAATAAGTAAATGAATACATAATTTGGAAATAGCTGCACATTTCAATCTTCTATGGAGTAAGAATGAGAAATGTTCTGCACAAATTTGTATTTCATTATTTTGGAATGAGTCAAATAATTAGAAAAATCAACACCATCCTTTATGACATTTGCAAACATACTACCATAATACAGCTAGAAAATGTGTCCATGAAAGTTTATTTGATTTCCTTGTGCTTATTTTCTCTTTCTTTTAAATTATAGAACATTGAATATCTTTGCTTTCAACTTTATTGTGGTATCTAGAAATAAATATCTCAATAGCACTTAGCTTTTGAAAGTAAAATAATAATTCTCTTATCCTACTCTACCAACTCCTTTATTTTTATGCAATTCCTTTCTGACTTCTTTTTTAGAATTCAATATGCTTACATTTCTGCAGGTATAGTGCATGTTTGTTTTATTATTTTGTGTTATAATTTGAGTAAATATTCCATGAGCTTCCTTGCCTTTATGGAAGACACACATTCATGAAAACCTTGGCATTAATAAAATTAGTTTATTTTTATTAAATTATATTAGTGTTGCATTAGGTGGGAGGTTAGCCAAGATGAGCACTAGCATCTTTCCCATTTTAGTTTAGGAAAGTTAGTAACATTTCTGATACCTTTGTCTTCATTGCCATTAAAGTTTAGTGGACATTATTCCCAGTGTTTAGCTAGAAGACAAATACCATGGTAGGAAAATCACAGCTTTAGAGGTTTATAAGGACCCAGGTTTGATTTGTGACTTGAGACTTACCAGCCATGTTAACTTAAGAAAGTTATTTTATTTGAGTCTCTGTTTTTCCCCCAATAAAATGGGTATGATCATTCCTACTTAAAAGGATAGTACAAGAAAACACAGGTAGAACACATGGCAAAGTAACATAGATGCTAATTTTGTCTCCTGCTCTTCCTCACTCTTCTATACCACAACCACAACAACCTTATCTTCATATGTTTTTAAAAATAAATGCTCTACTCTGCCTAACTCCTAACCTCACATATTTTTCAAGTAGCTAAAATAAAACAAAGATAAATTTTGGTTTCAGTTTGGCAGTTGAGATGTTTGGTTCTGGTAGCATATTCTTTTCTTTATCAATATAAGGAAGGATTAGATTACATATTATAAGGCTGGTATCTTTTTTTATCTTTTCCTGAATCACAATCTTTAATAATAAGAGCAGCAGCAAAAAAATAAAACACAAAACCTATTCTTTATTAAACACATTATGTAGGATTGCTCTAAATAGTTTATGTACACTATTTCTAATGCTTAGAAAAATTCAACAGTAATCACAAGCTCATCCTTCAGGAGAAGAAATGAATGCATATGCCTAGGGCTACACGGTGCACAAATTCTAGAGAGCAGTTCCTATTCAGAAATGTCTAGCTCCATCCACTTCATACATTGTTTCCCTGATAAACATTTACAAATTAACTTATAACATAGGACTTCACTCAGTGAAAGCACTTCCTGCAAAATAAATACAACTATTTTAAAATGTAAACTGCGTGCATATTCATGAATTATAAATACACACATAATTTATTTTGTGTTTTGAGCAGTTGCCTATCACTGAAGATTTGGGAGATATTAGTGGTGACATCTTCCTGAATAACTATCAGCACATAATGCTGGTGACTGTTCTAAAAATTTCGGAGCACTTATGTTGCCATTGGAGACATAAGTTAACCAAATGTTGTGAATGGAGTAGTGTATCGGTTTCCTTGGTGTCAGAAGCATCCTCATGAATGGACTAAGAGAACAGACTGTATAAAAATGTACAGAAGAAGCAATTCTTATCCTGAACTTGATTAACTAGTAACAGATTTCAAGATTCAAGCTTTAACAACTCAGAAAAAAACTAATTTCTAATGTGCATGTAAGTCATTCACTCATTTACATATATTTTCTCTCAATGTCATGTATTTAGATGCTATAATATTCTAACCCAGAGCTTGGAGTGAGGGTTATTAAATTGATCACTTTGCTTCTATTAGCCCACTGCAGAAGATTAGTGTAAAAATGCAGGTCTATATAATTTTGTGTGTAGCTGTTTTGATTAAGAGAAACTTAGCATACATTGGGAGTCTGTAGAAAAAGTGGGAGTTAGTTGGGGCATTAGAAAGACCTATCTTCAATGAAACCAGAATGTCAGGTGGCACTTAGTCAATAATAGACTAATTTGGAAGGGAGTTTCAGGCCAAAGTAGTACCATTTGTGAAAGTTATGAGTTGAAACAGAACCTGGGAAATTTGGGGAGCTGCATAGTGACATGTCATCTATTAGTATTTTGCTTAAAATCTAAAGGAACTCATAGAAGGGTTACAATTTAGTTTAGATGCTACTACATGCAAGAAACTAGCAACTGCTTCAAACAGACCAAACTGTATGGAAATGTATGGGCTGTTGTAAATTTCCAGAGGTCAAGAGAACTTCCAGGGTGACTCAGCCCTGTTTGCCTGGCACTATTTCCCTGCAACTCCTTTTTGTGTACTCTCCTCTCTAGATTGGTTTATTCATGATTCTGGGTTTCATTACGGTGAGTAAATGGCTCTAACTTTTCACAATATACAGAATGTCTCATGTAGTGACTTTCTCATAGGCTCATTAAAACATTCTTTCCTTGAAACCTATTTTTAAACAATTGTATTTCTATTGGCCTAAAAGTGGGTTCATCACCTGAGCCTGTTCCTTCACCAGGGAAATGCTGTTTGATGAGTTCTCCACTAAGCACCCTAACTCTCTCAGGGGATCTCCCCACCATTGCTCATGTCCATGGGTCATGTATATAAGCTCTTTGGCTATGCCATTTATTATACTGTACTTTACATCCCCATGGCTATTCTGTAACTACCTATTTCTACTTCTTGGTCCCCTCACCTCTTCAGTTATTCCCCCAAACCACCCTCCCATCCAACAACCATGAAACAACCACAACCATCCAACAACCACTCTGTCTATGCTTCTGTTTCTGTTCTAGTTGTTTACTTAGTTTCTTTTTTAGATTCAATTGTTGATAGGTATGTATTTTTGCCATTTTATTGTTCATAGTCGTGATCTTCTTTTTCTTAAATAAGTCCTTTTAACATTTCATATAATAATGGTTTGGTAATGATGAACTCCTTACTTTCCTCTCGACTGGGAAGCTCTTTATCTATCCTTCAATTCTAAATGACATCTTTGTTGGTTAAAGAAATCATGGCTGTAGATTCCTGCTTTCCATGACTTTGGGTATTTCTTGCCAATCTCTTCTAGCCCGCAAAGTGTCTTTGAGAAATCAGCTGACAGTCTTCTCAGAACTCCTCTGTAGGTAACTAACTTCTTTTCTCTTGTTGCTTGTAAGATTCTCTCTTTATCTTTACCCTTTGGTATTTTTTATGATGTGTCTGTGAGTGGACCTCTTTGCACCTGTCTTGTTTGGGACTCTATCTGCTTCCTGGACTTGCATGTCTATTTCCTTCACCAAATTAGGGATGTTTTCTTTCATTAGTTTTTCAAATAGATTTCTAATTTCTGGTGCTTTCTCTTCTCCTTCTGGCACCCCTGTGATGTGAATGTTGGACCTCTTGTCCCAGGGGCTGCTTATATTATACTCATTATTTTTAGATTCATTTTTCTTACTGTTCTGATTGGCTGTTTTTTGCTTCCCTGTATTCTAAATCATTGATTTGATTCTTGGCTTCATCCACTCTGATGTTGGTTTCCTGTAAGTTATTCTTTATTTCAATTAGTGTACATTTTATTTCTGACTGGATCTTTTTTATGCTGCTGAGGTCCCCACTAATTTCCTTGATCATCCTTATAACCAGTGTTTTGAACTCTGCATCTGATGGACTGCTTATCTCTATTTCACTTAGATCTTTTTCTGGGGTTTTGATCTGTTCTTTCATTTGGGCCATGTTTATTCATCTCCTCCTTCTAGCACGTCCATGTGTGTGTTTCTATGTATTAGGTACAGCTGTTTTGGTAGCATGGCCTAATGTAGTAGGTGTCCTATAGGGTCCAGTACTGCAGCCTCCCCTGTCACCAAGCTGGGTACTTGAGTTATGCCCTTCATGTGGGCTGAGTACACACTCATCTTGTAGTTGAGCCTTGGTTGCTATTGGCAGATCAATAAGAGGGATTTACCAAGGCCAGTCAGCTGAAAAGATTGGCTGTGACCACTGTTCACCAACCTCTGTGGAGGATCAGCTCCACAACCTCTGTACCAGAACAGGGTGATGGTACTCCAACGTGGTCTGTAGCTGTGTACTGGGTGCAGTGGTCCTGGGGTATTTTTTTGTAATGCAGGCGAAGACCCACCCCCCACCTGTGCCTTGCCTGGGCCTAGTGAGCAAGATTACAGAATCTGAAATGGCTGCTACTTGTGCTGGACTTGGAGATTCACAGGTGAAGCCAAGATGTGGGCTGGATGCAGCTAGTGCTGGGTCTGAGACTCACTGATCCTGCTGTTGTTTGTTTGATATAGGGAACCATTCTGCTTAGCATGGGAATATAGCCCAGTTCCCACTCAGAAAAGCCAATGGAAAGCGAGGTCCAGCACACAGGAGCCACACCCACAGATTGGTTCTCCTGTGGGGAATCGGGCCTGCATTGCATCTAGGCTGCTATGAGATTTGCTTTTGCTGAAACTCCATCACCCTGGATTGAGGCAGCAAATGTTTACTGTATATCTCTAAAGTAACTTCCTGAGCTCTGTGCTAAATTCCAAGTATGGAGTATAACCAGTTCAACCACTTTTCCCCTTGGCCTATGACATCTTTTTCTTTGCAATAATTAGCAACATTCTTTCCTTTGTTATCTGTAAAAGCTAATCACCTACAGTGAACCTGTGCATAGTAAATGAGGACCATCCTCGATGTAATGTACCCAGAAAAGCAATAAAAACCTGTCCTGGCAGGGGTCGGGGCTCTCTCTCTCTCTCTCAGAGAGCAGCCATGTCATCCCTTTTCCTCCACAGGACTTCTGCAGTCTGTGTAAATTTTTTTGTCCAGCCACAACACACGGATCTTGCTGACCAGGGTCTGCATCAGTTTGAGAGGATTTAGGAAGCTGTGCAGCATGAGCCAAGACCAGCCATTTGCATGGAAAAGCACCTTGGGTGGGCCGGTAAATTGGGTGGAGTAGAGTGGGTCAAACAGGATGAGCCAGGTTGATGGAGTCTGATATGGCACCAGCTTGTGAGCTCCCTGGCTCTGTAGGGGAAAGATTTAGAAAAGGGACAATGGTTTCTGCTTGGTTGATGCCATTCACTTCAATTTCTACCTATGTACTATACTGCTACTACAGCAGTGCTGGAGCTCAGAGGGAGTGAGTCTGAGTAGGTGAGTCCATGTGTGGGTTCTTTAAGAGAAATTGCTTGGGACCTCAGAATTTCTTCCACTGATTCAATCTCCAACAGTTTTTGCAGCCAGAAGTTGTGGGTACTTACCTTCCTGGCACTGTAACCCTGGGCTGAGGAGCCTGAGGCTGGCACTCCTCTCTCCTGAGATATCCCTCCTGAATTTTGAAATTTTACCCAGCACCTATGGGTGTGGAACCAGCCCATTCCACATCTGTGCTCCTCCTACCAGTCTGGGTGGATGTGGTTTCTTTAATTCCATAGTTGTCAGACTTCCATTTAACTTGATTTCTGATGGTGCTGAATAATGGGTGTTCTATATCTTAGTTGTTATTTTGATGTTATTGTGCAAAGAGGTGAGCTGTATCCGCCTACACCACCATCTTGACTAGAAGTCAACTGATGTATTCTCAATTGTTGTCAATTTTTTACAGTTCTAGAAATCATTTGTTTTTCTTTAAAACTTGATATGCAGTTTTATAAAATAGTATACAGCTCTTTAAAAACTTTTTAGATCCTGAATTTTGTTTTGCAAACATAGTAATCAGTTATTTCTAATTCCGTGTCGAGTAGTTTAAATTTCTAACTGCCTATATTTTTATTGCATTTGATGATTCGTATTTATGTCACTTTGTCTCATGTGTCCTTGATTATTTTTGTTTAGTTTGAAACATTGTGATACAAAAAAACATGTGACCTAGGATACTGTTATTTACTCAGGGTTTTTATTTGCATCTTTGTAGTGCCAGGTATAGTAAGGATTTATGGAATACCTTAATTCAATTTTGGGGATTAAGCTATTTCTAGAGCACCCTAGCTTTCTCATACTGAACTTCCTTTGGCATAAGTGCTTGTTTCAAGGGTGCCATGCTTTAGACATCTACCCCGGTTATGAGGGTTCTATTAGGGCCACCCATAAGTGAACCTTAAACGCCAGTTTTTATACCCTAATCCCATGTTGTCAAGAACCAGCTTCTCAGCCTTTCTCCTGCACTAGCAAATAATCACAGAGAAACAGCCACACAAAGCATGGTTTAGTAATGTGGACATTTGCCTTCTGCTTTCTTCTTAATTTTGGGCTGGTAGTTTCAGAAACAAAAAAAACAAATGAATAAAAAACCTTAAACACTTTTTTTTTTATCAAACTCTGTTTAAATTTTACCTGAAGCAAATATAGCATGAGATCATGCTGACAATGCGGTGCCATTGTAATCTCTACAGCTGGGGAAAAACAGATTATCAATAACTACACCTTTCTCAGTTTTTCCCACAGTAATTGTGATCTAAAAGCTGTCAAGCATATGACCTGCTGGATCATGAATATATGCTAGTTGATGCTTTTATTTCAGATGGATTTTACTATATTTATTACATCTCCAGTTCTTTCTTGAAAAGATACGAGTTGTAGGACAGACACTCCCAGTAATCTAATATTGACACTATGATTTTGACATGAGACTATTTATGCAACTTCATCAAAACGTTGACTCTTTCCCTGACTGGTGTAGCTCAATTGGTTGGGCATTGTCTCACAAACCAAAAGACCACCAGTTTGATTCCTGGTCAGGGCACGTGTCTGGGCTGGGGTTCTGTCCCAATCTGGGCACATACAAAAGGCAAGCTGCTGATATTTTTCTTTCAAATCCATGTTTCTTTCACCTTCCTTCTCCCTCCTTTCTCCTCTCTATGAATTAAAAACATTTTTTAAATTTGCTTTTGAATGGAAAGTAGATTTTAATTTTAAAAGTATCTGCAAAGTTTCCTTTCTTTAAAAAAATATTTATTTATTATTTATTTATTTGTTTGTTTGTTTATTTATTTATTTATTTAGAGGGAAGGGAAGGAAAGGGAGGGAGGAAGAGAGGGGAAGAGGTGAGAGAGAAACAGTGACCAACTGCCTCTCATAGGTGCCTGACCGGACCAAACCCACAACCCAAACATGTGCTTTGACTGGGAATGGTCCCATGCCCAACCAGAAAAGCCACACAGGCCAGGGAAAACTTTCCACTGTTATATAAAAAATTTCTGCACTTTATTTCAAATTCTGGTGTATCACTAATGTCTTCTATTCTTTTACATCTTAAAAGCATTTTGTGCTACAGATATAAAGCTCAAAGTTTGAGTAAATTAATGAAAATATTTTCTGTATGTCAGGCACATTGGAATTTTAAAGTCATTCCATTTACAGCTTCAGAGACACAAATATATAAGATTTATAGACAATCTTCATTTGACATGTAGTTTACCTCATTCAAAAACAGCAACATGAGTGATATTTAATTGCACAAAATTATACCTATAATAAGAAATGATTACATCCATAATTTTAAAAATTCATAAATTAGAAATTACAAAAATAAGCCCCCAAAATAGCCTACCCATTCAGTATATCATACTATGTCTTAAACATCACTGCAGTGGTATGAGCTATGCTTAGTCCACTGAGATGCACAGTTGTGGTTAGAGAACCAAAGATTTGGTGATATTATTTTGCTACAGGGAGAGACCTTAACAATGTAATAATTCACTGATTTTCACTTAATTCCCTAGAGATTACTCAAACAAGACAAGATTACACAATTCGGTCTGGATTTGCTGAATGAAAGCAGCATAAGACATGTAATTTGGCTAGAGATCAAAGCCTAAAACATATAATCTCACCAGAGGTCAAAGCCTGTCCTGTTAACAGTTAGTAAACTACGGAAAAGTGCCTAAGTTACAAGCATTGTGAGTCACAGTTGAAAAAGTTCTATTTGTTATAATTAAGGACCTCTTACTAAACATTTTATGAAAAAGACAAATATATGCATATTTGAGGTAGTGTGAATTACATGAAGTGGTACTCCCACAATGCAATGGGAGGACCATGAATTTCCAGCGTTGGCTTGGGTGATAATTATAGCCCTTGATGTGTAAGGCTGTTAATGCTGATTATCTTATCAAATCTTCAGTATAGCCCTATCAGTTAAAGAGTATTGTTTCCTTATATTCACCTAAAGATGAAAAACATACATATTTAATTAAATTGTCCAGTGCCCTAAAATTAGCAAATTTGGACCGAGCCAATGTGGCTCCAAGCTTTTCTGGGATAAAGTAAATGTGTAAATAAGAGCTCAAGAGGAAGTAATACCTAGACAAAGACATGATAAGGTGAGATTTCAAAGAGCAGAGTCAGTATTCACTGGGCACCATCAGGAAAATGTCAGCGCTGCCTGAGTTGGCCATACACTCAGGCTCCATGAGAAAGAGTGACCAGAGGTACAGGAGGAGGTCTTGGAGAGGACAGGATTATCAGCACATTTCATAGTCTGTCTGGCTCTCTGTCCAGTAAGATTTTTTTCAGGTTCTTAATATCATTTGTGTGGTTAATAACAAAGCAAGTTGCTAGTGGCCACAACCAATTTCTCAGAATTTAATTCTTCATAAATAAAATCTGAGGCACACACAGGGCTACATTTCAGCAGAGTTCCAATATATCTTTAGGAGTATGTATCTCATTTGTTATTGAGAAATCTCTAGGAGAACACAATGTATCTGTTAAGACAAAGGTTAAACTGAGGTAAGGGGGAAAACTCTTAGCTCTCCAATGCAACAAAAATGTATTTCTTACACACATTCACACCCAACTGAGGGTTTTGCTCATCATAGTCACTCTAGAACCTAGGATAACAGAAGCCCCAGCTTGACGTATATTTCCAAGATTATTAAAACAGTAGGAAAGAATATATAGAATTGCATACCAGTTTTTAAATCTGCCATTCAAGAGTAAGATACCCCACCTATTTTAGCCAAAGTGATTCATGTGGTCATCTTACCTTCGCACGGACCAGAGAAATGAAATGCTATCACTCCTGGAAGTATACGGTGATTAACACAAATGACTGTCATACACAAAAGAAATATGGCACAAAATTCTAGGAGATTTTGTGTCCTTTTCTCAGTCAACCAGGCATGAGAAATGGGTCAGAAAGTTAATGCATTCACACTGGTGTAATGAAATGGTTTCTTTCAGAAACTATACACTGTAACTTATTGGGAGCTTTCAATCATTCACGTCAAATGAATGATAAAGATTTATACTCAGAAATAATAAGGATTTTTTTGTACAGACAGAAAAGATGGTTAATTGTACAATACAGAAGTTTTCACTGAAGTATCTGACAGTTGTCCTTTGATGGCAATAAGTAGGAGTTGAAAAGAAACCAAATTTACAACATCTGCCAGAAGAGGTGATCAACATGGGCCTGTAATCCGAGCTGCCTTTACTATTGTATTAGCTCAGTCAGGAATGTAGCAGAGCACTTCAGGGCAGTGAGCTGTTCAGCTGTTGATGTATTGTATTCAGCACCTATGGAGAGCTACCTGAGGTGAGAAATAAGATGCAATTTCAAATATATAAATATGCGCTGCCTGTAAAGGCTTTTTCTCAGAGAAGAACATACAAAATAACCTTATGAAACAATGTTCCATTCCCTTGTCAAATTGCTTTTATCATCCAAAAATAGTTATCATGTTTTGTTTCCATATGACACATTAAAAATGCAACTGTCTCCTAATTACTTCATTATATGCTCTGATATACAATGATTGTATTAGAGAAAGTCAATTCAATGTTTCACTTTTGCTTAACCAAAGTATATTATACTATTTGGAAGAAATTATTATGTTATGATTCTTTAGCAAAATCATTCAACTGGATAGAGAATGTTTTTAACTTAGAATGCTTTTGTTCAGTAAATTCAAAAATCCCTTATGGCTACAAGTAAAGAATTTGAAGAAATTCATCATATATATTTCTTCTGCATTTCCTTTGGAGACATTTATACTTAGCACAAAATGAAATAAAATTACTTTTAATACATAGGCAAGAAGATCTAAGATTATGCAGCTCATAAAAAATAATCACCCAATTGGACAAGTAAAATATCTTCTACAGATTCCTAAATATATCATTTTATCTCAAAGAAAGTATCACTTTTTGGTCTTAGAGAAGTAACAAAGAAAATCATAAATAAGCTAAAATGGATATTACTTACATATATATTTTTAAGATTTATATTCAAGAGACCTGATTTTGAATCTTAATTTTACTATCTACTTTCTATGTGCTTTTGTCAAGTTATTTAATCCACCAGAGCCTTAAATTTCACATCCTATTGTGTTAGTATTTCACAAGTTAATCACATAAATTTCTACTATGAATTGAAACCATGCCCTGAATAAGAAAAGTCTTGGGGGAAAAAAAAGAAAAGCCTTGAATACCCTAGTATCATTATAGATAAAACATTGGTATTTCAACCATATAAAATATTTAGTGCCATATAAAGGCCAAAACTGGCAAAGTGGTAGAGGAAAGCCATGGCAAAATTAAAATATATATATAGTAAATATTTAGTGTGTTACTACTATAAAAGCATCATTTTTTTAAAAAATACATAGCTTCTAAAAGTGGAATACATGTTCTTCCTCCCTCTCCCTACATCTTTTCTTTTCTTTTCTTTTTTTGTTTACTTTTTTATCTAGGGGTTGTATTAACATACACACACAGGCACATTTTAAAACCACTAATTCTTTATTTGATGTCTACCAGTTTATTTATTTATAATCAACTGGTAGACATCAAATTCATTTTCAATTGGAAAAATTGAAAAACTTGATTTTTTAAAAATTGCCCAAGAAGTTGCTTTCATCATTGTCTATGTTGTTCAGAGTGTCCATACCAAAGAAGGTCCAGACCTAAGTCTTTTTCTTTGATATACCAGGAGTAACTTTTAACTTCATAGGGAATATTATGAAATCAGAGCCATGTTTGAAATAAGATACAGAACCAAGAGACTTCTTTATTTTAAAGTAAATTTCACATCACTGTGGGAGATAAATTTGTTTTTATTTATGTGAGGACCTTGGTTACCTTTTAGGATTGTGATATATGCTTTCGCTTTCTGCCGTAAGTTTGAGCAAATGTAAAGTCAATGATTTATATGCATCTCTGTCACAGATAATACATTGTTCATTAATATTCTTTCTTCTTCCTCAGAGAACAGGATAAATGATACTTTCCCTCAGCTTCAAATTGAGTGTATTACATGACTCGCTTCAACCAGGGAAGTATGAGTAGAAATTGAATGTGTTACTTCCAGGGTTAAGCATTTAGTGAAAGGGCTGCTGGGATTAAGGAAGTGCGTGCTGATGTGGAGGTGAGCTCCAGTACCATCTCATGTAGAACCGCCTCCCTGGACAGGTGGCGGAGTGCACAGTGGACCAGGCATGAAAAAACTAAGCCTGTGTGTTTTGAATCACCAGAATTTTGAAGCTCATTTGTTTCCATGTTCCAGGAAAACTTACCCTGACTTTTGTAATCACTTTCTCCAGCAGCTTCCAGAGTTATTCTCTGTCAGGCTTTCTTCAAGAAAGGTGATCAATGACTCATTCTTTTCACCTAAGCAGATCTATTTTTGTGTGTGTGTTTTTGGGGGGGTGTTTGTTTTTTACTGTTCTACTAAAGCTGGTTCATGACAAACTAAACAAAACACCAGGGTTGTTTTTTTAAAAAATACAAAATAAAACATCAAATGGGAGTTTAATTTGATATCATCTTGCCAGAAAATTACTTAACTAAAGCCTCAGGTACCAGCTAAAATGTTGCTTATAACTCATAGAATGAGTCTTAAATGTTCTTCCCCTACTTTTCAGGATATATGACTTTTAAGGTGAGTTCTGTTAGGTATCTTCACATACAAAATAACATTATGGGTTTTTTTTCATTTTACAAAACTGTGGTGGAAAGATCTCATCTCTGTGACCAGCATTTATAAAATTACTGTGCATTTCCATTGCTTTTCACTTAACGATAAGCAAGGTTTCTAAAGTTACTCCTCCAAAGATAAATTGTTCAACAATTTATTGAATTCCTAATAAGTGACAGACCAGGGATTAGACTTCAATTTGAGAAGGGACTTGGGGTTGCTGGACAGATTTTAAAAGGATGTAGCTCTTTCCTCATAGTTTGCAATCTAGTGGGGAACTGAATCTGTACATAATAAACCCTTCTCCCGCTAAAACAAAACAGTAATCATACATTGAAATGTGTCAAACTGGAAGTATTGCCAAATGAGGAATAGCATGGGATGGCATTTCTTTGTACCACACCTAAGCCTCTATTATAACTTAAGACACGTCAGTTAGTATTTCTTGGAGTCCCAGTTTCCATGCTTGTAAAATGAGAAGATTGGATCAAGTAATATCCAAGCATCCCACAGACTCTGAGAAACTGTGGTTCAGAATTACAAAGTTCACTCTGGTACTATTTCCATCTTTGCAATTTGTTTAAATTATCCGCTGAGATGCTGTTGCTGAATCTCATTTTCTCCATTTTGAGATGTGAAATATCCCAGGATTAGCTCTGAGTCAGGATAGATTTAGCATTTGGTTTTAAACATAAAAGATAAATATGCTTTCAGTCGGAGGTTCTGGAGGTAGGTAACCCCTGAAAGTGAAATGACCGATCCTTTGAGGCACTCTAAATACAGTTAGCATGGAGGCGACACAGGTGGATGAAAGGGTGAGTCACAGAATACAGAGGATTAATGGCATGTTCAAGTGAAAGAGAGGGACAAAAAAATCTCTTCGATTTTAAAATTAAAGAAGTCCAAGATATAAATCACCGAAAATGCTACCCTTCTAGCTGGCAGCATTGAAATGCTCCTGAGAATTAGCCTTTTATCTTCCCATTTCAATGCATTATAATAATGAAATTATTCACCTTTTTCAACCACAAAAGGTGATCTCCAATAGATTGTTTAAAGCTCTTTTTAAAATTCATTACTAATCAATTTTTGCCTTAATCATGCTATTTTTCTACACTACAGTATGTTTTCCCCAATTCTCTTACTCATCTTTTAAATGTTTATATTAATATTCAGTTAAAGGAATATTGATATTAAATTTGAGCAAAACAGGAAGGATTATGCACATATTCTTAGTTTTTTTTAGAAATTGCCAAAGATACTTAACTGTGGGTTCTGTTGGAGTTTAATGGGTAATTAAGTTGCTATTTAATCTGTGGAAATATTTAATTTTTTCCAACTAAGATTTATTTATGTGTTTATTTAACTGTTCAGTTACAGTTGTTCAAATCTATCCCCTGTTGCCTTCCCCCATCCTGCCCACCCTCATCCTCCCCCGCCCCCACCCGGCTCCCACAGTCAATCCCCACCCAGTTGTCCATGCCCATGGGTACTTTATGTATGTTCCTGGATGACCCTTCTTTCCCCTTCTTTTTCTATTATGTCCCTCCCCCACCCCCTCCAGTCACTGTCAGTTTGTTCTTTATTTATTTCCACGTCTCTGGTTCTATTTTGCTTGCATGTTTGTTTTGTTGATCAGGTTGCACTTATAGGTGAGATCATATGGTATTTGTCTTTTGCTACCTGTCTTACTTCACTTAGCATAATATTCTCCAGTCCCTGCCATGCTGTAGAGAGGGTAGGAGTTTCTTCTTTCTCTCTGCTGTGTAGTATTCCACTGCGTAAACGTACCACAGTTTTTTTTTTTATCCACTCAGTTACTGATGAGCTCTTAGACTGTTTTCATCACTTGGCTAAAAAGTATTATTGTCAATAACACTGCCATGAACATTGGAATCCACAGGTTCTTCTGAATTGGTTTTTCAAGTTTTTTTAGGGTATAATCCCAGCAGTGAAATTGCCAGGTCAAAAGGCAGTTCCATTTTAGTTTTTGGAGAAAATTCCATACTGTTTTCCACAGTGGTTTCACCAGTCTGCATTCCCACCAATAGTATACTACAGTTCTATTTTCTCCACATCCTCACCAACGCTTGTTTTTTCATTTGTTAATGATTACCATTCTGACCAGTATGAAATGACATCTCATTGTGGGTTTAATTTGCATCTCTCTGGTGGTTAGTGATGTTGAGTATCTTTTCATAGGTCTATAAGCCCTGCGTATGTCCTCCTCGGTGAAGTGTCTGTTCAAGTCCTTAGCCCATTTTTTAATTGGATTGTTTGTCTTCTAGGTGGTGTTGAGGCTTATGAGTCGTGGGGGCAACTTTCCTCACAAGCACCCCAGTGTGCCACAGATGAGAGTAAATATGACTGAGACATGATGTGATCTGCTTGGGGAGGAGAAGTGAGTAGTGGCCAGTTTCTAAGGGGAAAAAGGCCACCAGTGGCCAGTTTCTCCGAGAAGAAAAAGGCCTTGAGCCCGCTCCTCCAGGATCTTTTATTGGGTTGTAATACACAGGAATACAGGGTGGCAAGGATCAAACAGTAGATAACATTTCAAAGAAATCTGAGGGCTTCAAAGTCTGTCAGGAACAGAGTTTTAGGGTTTCCTGCTCGAACCCTTAACATATGAATGAAAGCACTCTTAGCAGAGCAGATTTCACAGGTTTATCAGGAAGTCTTTGTGATGCCAGATTTTTTTCCCCAGGACACACTCTAGCAAGGCAAGGAGCTGCACCCTTCCCCAACAGGTATTCAGGCTTAAGAGGATTAGAGCCAGGAAGCACTTCTCCCAGAGAACATGGGGACTCGGGGTATGTCAAAGCTGGGGGGCGAGAGTTCACTGCTCTTTGTTGCAGCCCCCCAGAGTCCTTCCATGAAGGCCTCCCAGGTGATCGAGTCTGGCATAGGTTGCCCCCCGCTGTGAGGGGTCTTACCCATCATTGACTTCCGACCAAGCTTTGGGGGCAGGGACAGGAAACTGAGGCAGCCTTTGCTACCAGAGACAAGCTTTGTCTCCTGTGGCTCGCATTCCAAACGTCGCCCCCTCGCCCTTAGCCACAAGGGATAGAGATACAATTCCTAGAACCAGGCAGAGTGGTCTACAACAATGAGTCCTTTACATATTTTGGAAATCAAACCTTTGTCTGAGGTGTCATTTGCAAAGATATTTTCCCATATGGTTGGTTTCCTTTTCATTTTGCTGATGTTTTATTTAGCTATGCAGAAGCTTTTTTTTAATATGAGGAATTTTATTTTATTTTTTGCTGACATACTATGAGGCAAAACAAAATTGACACCATACAAAATAACTTTATAAAACATCATTCACATCATATTTAATCAGATTTACAGCATTCTGTGCATGTTAAGGGTTATGTAAGCAGGTGAAAAAACACTATGCCAAACTTTTAGTATTAGTTTATGTACACACAGTAAGAAACGAAACAAATAACTGTTAGGGTTTCCATGAATTTATTGCAAAAACAGTGCAAACTACTCAACCTAGTAAGCTGTAAAACAAACTCAAAAGGACCCAGCTAAGCTCAAACACGGTAGATGCTCAGTGTCTCAGCCCTCGGCTTTCTGCACCAGTTCACCATCTGTGGGTAAGACCACTCCCACCTGCCCCGTGCCGGTGAGTCCTTGGGGAGCAAGAGACTGGAAGGCTGGCTCTCTGGGGAGAGCAGCCCCATCCGCTGCCTGATGCCAGCATTGCCTTTCGGGTCAGGCTACTCACTCAGGGGCAACTGCGTGAGGTGTGTTGAAAACTAAGGTGCCACGATGCTGGAGTTTGACCTTAGAAACGAGCTGCCCAACCTCTTGGTGGCACAGAGAAAGGAGCTTTTTAATTTGATATAGTCCCATTTGTTTATTCTTTCCTTTACATCCCTTGCCCTAGGAAATATATCAATGAAAATATTGCTACATGGAATATCAGACATTTTTCTGCTTTTGTTTTTCTCTAGGACTTGTATGGTATCACAAGTTATATTTAAGTCTTTTATCCATCTTGAGTTTATCCTGGTGTATGGTGTTTGTTGGTGGTCTAGTTTCATTTTTGCATGCACCTGTCCAGATCTAGCACTGTTTATTGAAGAGGCTATTTTTACTCCATTTTATGTTCTGCCTTCTTTGTCAAATATCAATTAACCATAAAAATGTGAGTTATTTCTGGGCTCTCTGTTCAAAAATTAAACATTTTTAAATAGCCTTTCACTGTTCCCTAGGAAGATTATGAGGATTTTAAATTTTTTTAATTGTTGTTTAAGTACAGTTTTCTGCTTATTCCCCCTACCCCTCCCTACCACCCCAGCCCTCCCCACCTCTCTACCTCATTTCCAACCCCCCTGTTGTTATTGTCCATGTGTCCTTTATAATCGTTCCTATAAACCCTTCATACTTTTACTCCACTATCCCCACCCCTCTCCCTTCTGATCACTGTCAGCCTGTTCTCAATTTCAATGTCTTTGGCTATAATTTGCTTGTTCGCTCCATTGATTAGGTTCCTGTTAATGGTAAGATCAGATGTATTTGTCTTTCATCTCCTGGCTTATATCACTTAGCATAATGATCTCCAATTCCATCCATGCTGTCACAAAGAGTAGGAGCTCCTTCTTTCTTTCTGCTGCATAGAATTCTATTGTGTAAATGTACCATGGTTTTCTGATCCATTCATTTACTGATGGGTACTTGGGTTGCTTCCAGAACGTGGCTATTGTAAAATTGTGCTGCTATGAATGTGGGGTGTACACTTTATTTTAAATTAGTGTTTTGGGATTCTTAGGGTATAATCCCAGCAGTGGAATTGCTGGGTCAAAAGGCAGTTCCATCTTTAGTTTTCTGAGAAAATTCCATACTGTTTTCCACAGTGGCTGCACCAGTCTGCATTCCCACCAACAGTGCACTAGGGTTCTCTTTTCTCCACATCCTTTCCAAAACTTGTTCTTTGTTGCTTTGTTTATGATGGCCATGCTGAGGCATGTGAAGTGGTATCTCATTGTGGTTTTAATTTGCATCTCACTAAGCATCCTTTCATATGTCTCTGAACCCTCTGTATGTCCTCCTTGGAGAAGTGCATATTCAAGTCCTACACCCGTTTTTTAATTGAGTTGCTTGTCATCTTAAAGTGAAATTGTGTGAGTTCTTTATGTATTATGGAGATCTAACCCTTGATGGATTTTTTTAAACAATAATAAAACAAAAAAGGCAACTGGGCTACTTTCAAATCTTAGCTATTGTAAATAACACTGCAATAAACATAGGAGTGCATATATTCTTTCAAATTAGTGTTTCAGGTTTCTTTGGATATATTCCCAGAAGTCGAATTGCTGGGTCATAAATCACTTCCAATTTTAATTTTTTGAGGTCACTCCATACTGATTTCCATAGTGGCTGTCCCCACTGGCATTCCCACCAACAGTACCTGAGGGTACCCTTTTCTCCACAACCTCACCAACACTTGTGTTTTATCGATTTATTGATGATAGCCACTCCGACAGGTGTGAGGTGATATCTCATTGTGGGTGAGTAGGAAAAAAAGCTGTAGTATATTTTCATAATAGAATACTATTCAGCTAAAAAAAAAATCTTACCCTTTGCAATAGCATGAAATGACCTTGAAAATATCATGCTAAGTGAAATAAGCCAGTCAAAGAAAAACGAGCATCATGAATTAATTTATATGTGGAATCTAGTGAACTAAATGGATTCAAAGAACAATCCGACAGCTGTTATAGGGCAGAGAATTGGGGACTGAGAAAGGTGAAGGAATCAAGCAAAGAAACAAGACAAAGGCTCAGGGACCCAAGCAACAGTATGGAGACTGCCAAAGGGAAGGAGGAGTCGGGGGAGAGAGAAGAGGGTGAAGGGGTACAACTGGTGATGGAAGAAGATTTGATTTGGAGTGCTAAACACACAGTATAATGCACAGATGATGTACTGTTCAATTGTATAACTGAAGCCTATATAATTTTATTAACCAATGTTACCCCGATAAATTCAGTAAATATATAATAAAAATAAAATGCTACTAAAGCAAATAGGATGTGATTAAAATATTTTTCTTAATGGATCAATTAAAAATAAGGGAGAAAACAGTGGAGCAAATAAAATATTAAAATATACAATAATGCAAAAAATTAAAAAAGAAAAATTTGGGATAGTTAATTCCAGTATGATAATAGCAAACAATAATATGGTATCTGCTACACACCAACCAGTGTTAGAAAGAATTTACAAATATTATCTCATTTAATTTCCACAAGAGCCCCATGAAAAAATCCCTGCTTTAAGTACCAATTAAATAATCAGGAGGCACAGAGAGTTTTAATGACTTGGCCAGGGCTGTGCCTTTCTAAGAAGTCTCGGTCCAGAAATCAAATCCCGCATTCTGCCTCTGAAAATTATTCTCTTAACTACTATATTGTAACTAAATTTAATGAGTAGCAATATACCCAGACTAAAATCTTAATTTAAAAGACAATGGCAAACTACATTCTAAAGATTAAACAGTATTATGCTGAAAACTGAAATTTATCTAAGAGATAAGGAAAGAGACTAGGGAAGGAAATTGTAAAATTTGTGCCAGGCAAATACAATAGTAACATAAATGAAGTTGGTGAAGTTATATTAATAGTTATTAACAACAAATAAGATAGACTTAATAGATATAGAAAGGATTACTTCAAAATGTTGAAAACTTTAATTTACCAGGAAGATTAAAACACAATGAACAAATCTAAATTCATATATATCTAAGAATACATCATGTCATAATATCTTAAACACAAACCAATGGAACTTGAGGGAGCAATTGATACACCTTTAACTCCATTTTGTAATTAGTAGATTCACTAGGAAAAATACAAAAAGAAATTCAGAAGAGTCATCTAATTCTCTGGACTAACTTGCTCTAGTGTATGTATATGGAAATTGCAACCAGTAATTGCAAAATACACAAAATTTGTTAAAATCTATGGCATGAAAGACCACCCACCCAATCTCACAAATTTCAGAATTCTACAGGTCAGGGCTTCAACCACAATGCAATGTAGTTAATATTTATAGTAATTATGATTATAAACTAAAGAAGCATAATTCTTAACTCATTAATCATATAAAAATCATAATGGATATAAAATATTTAAAACAAGATAAGAAAATAGTATATGTAAAAGAAATAACACTAAGATAGCAATAAAATGAAATTTATAGCCTCAATTTTTAATATTCAAAATCATAAGAATCTCAAATGATTAAGCTAAGAAACTAATTTTATTATTTATTATTATTTTCATTGCATTTTTATTAGCATTCCCCCCCCAATTTTTCTTCTATCTCCACCCACCCATTTTATCTGTGTCCATAAATTTTAAAGATTGAAAAGGGAGAATTTTGCCCTGGCTGGCATAGCTCAGTGGATTGAGCATGGGCAACAAACCAAAGTGTCACTGGTTTGATTCCCAGTCAGAGCACATGCCTGAGTTGCAGGCCAAGTCCCCACTTGGAGCACATGAGAGGCAACCACATATTGATATTTCTCTCCTTCCCTTCCTCTCTCTCTAAATATAAATAAAAATTAAATCTTTAAAAAATAAAAAGGGGAGAATTTTTATATCAATTCATTCACTGAAGCAAAAAAATAAGAAAGAAAATAATGTTTATAGACTCCACTGAAGTACAAATCAAATAAATAATAAAAACATTCCAGAACATCCTATTTTTAAACAATAACATTGATAGTGGTTGGCTGGATTAATTTCAGCATTAACAGTATTAGAAATTAAAATAACTATGAGTTTACTATCAAAATCTGGTTGCTTCATATATGAGGTATGAATAAATATTCACATGTAATTTCAATTTTAAACAAGATATTCCATAGAATAGAAATGAAAGTAAAATAAAATAAATGCTGCTGAAGGTATGTGATGCGACTAGTAAAACATTGACATTAAAATCATTGAACACAAACATAAATTTAGGAACATGGAAGTAAAATCAGTAAACTGTATGTAGCAATATGTAAAAGAGATAACATACTATGCTTTTTTGTATACTTCTGTAAAGTGTAAGTGATCAATTTTTAAAAGAAAATTAACGAATTACTTAAAATACTTTATTTATTAAAATATCTTTAAATGCCAAGGTTACAGGTCCTATGAGGCAGGAACGAATTAGACTGATCTAGATACGCCACGCAGGGAGCCCCGATAGCAATAAACTTTATATTTCTTATGATAGGCGATGAGTGCATAAATGTCCTTTTAATTAAAATGTATTAAACTGGTCATAGGCATTTACTATTCAATTGTGTAAAGATAATTAGAACAACATGTGAGAAGTCATGGACTGGGACTTGGGGAACCAGATTTTCAGGCCGTGTCCTTAGTCGCTGCAAGCCTTTGGGCATATATTTCAATCATTTGTCAAGTTTATCTAGAATATAAAGATATTTTATTTTGGAATTACCAGAGAAAATTTCCTTTTGTGAAAAGGAAAGTTTGAGATATTTCCTACCTTATAACTGCTATTTTTACCATGAGAAGTGAAGTGCCATTTAAAAAAAATATCATTTCATCTCCTCACCAGCTATTTTCAAAGCATTTCCTCAATTCCCATTGTTAAGGGATAACTTCCATGTACTCTTGTATTGAAGTCTCAAAAATATTGCTCTAATCCATTTTTCGGGCTTCTCCCTTTAATCTACTCTACAAATCCTGCTCTGTTCATATGGACTTACAGTTTCTCAAATAATTGTTTAATTTTCCTGCTCCTACTGTTTTGACAATAATTTGAAATGTAGAAGGCACCTTGGTCATCTCCATGCATTTAAACACCACTAATTGTTCAGGATCTAGCTGAAATTACTGCCCTCACTGCAGGGATCCTTTTCATAAACTACAGTAAGTCTTCACTTAACATCAGTAGTAATAGGTTCTTGGAAACTGCAGCTTTAAGCAGGAGGAAATACGAGTGAGGGTGGACCCCCCCAAAAAATGGAAATTATCTTACAGGAGAGGCTCCCCCTGCTAAATGAGTGTTCTAGGAACCCATCTGCATCAGTGTACCAGCTGGCATTGTTGTGACAGGCTGCATTTGGCTTCAGTGAATTTTTTGGAAGACTCTTTCAAATGCATTTGCCCATTTCATGATAGGTCATTTACCAGCGCACCTGCCAACACCAAAAATGGCATGAACTCCAAGCCCCACCCTCTCAATTCACCTAATATTGCCCTGAGCAAATTAGGTTTTGTTTCCCCAGATAAAAAATGTCCTCAAAGGGAAACATTTTGCTGATGTGGAAGAGGTGAAAAATGGCAGAGGCACCAAAGGGCATCAAAATCAACAAGTGCAAAAACTGTTATGATGCAGTGGAAAAAATTCTCGATAGGTGTATTGCATCAAAAGGAGGGTACTTTGAAGGTGACTGAAGTCTAAACATGTAAGAATAAATACACAATTTTTTATAAATAAATTATGGGTTTTTTGGTTGTCCCTTGTATAACAAAACCAATTTCACCATAGTTTCATTGATATAAGTAAGAGTTAAGTGCCTACCTCATATTTCTGGTAAAAAAAATAAAATCACCAAACTTCTCAATAAAGTCCCCAAAACAGTTTGAATATTAAACATTGAAATAAATGTGAGAGAGAGATATATTTAAGAAATATTCATAAAAACAATAAGATTAATATTTTCCAAACTGCTGGCTCCAATCAGGGCGGCAGGGTGGTCAGAAACTCTCCCATTGCTCAGGCCACCAGGCGGGACCCATGCTGGACGGTACATCCTTCCTTTGCAAGGCAGATTCACACACACCACACTCAATCTGGGACAAAGGAGACATGCTAGTTCACCGTCAGGATATGGGAGGAAACCAGAATCCCCTGAGAAACCTACACAGACATGGGGAGACCATGCCAACTTCACACCAGCAGTAGCTTGTGCAGAAAATTGTTTTTAATTTTTCCAACCCACATTATAATGAAATGACATGGGACAAAAGGACGTTTTGTTTGGAGTGTGAGGCTACATTTATCCTACTCAGTCAACTTTGAGCAGCAACCTTAAAATTGGGTGCAGCTGATACTTTCTTTCAGGTCTTCTTTGTCCCTGCCTTCTCTTCACACTCCCCTAACTGACTCGGTGGTAAGTGGAGAAAAATGTCCTGGTTTCGTTTTCAGCCCATTTTCTCCTGCACTTGGATTTAGTGGAAATAGAACCCACTCTGCAACATTTTTTTAGGCATCGCTCCACTCCTGCTTCTCGTACCCCAAATTAAGTTGTATAAGGTAAAATATACCTTCAAAATGATCTCACTTCTGGAATGTTGCATGGTCTAGAAATATGGAAGATCCAAGTCAACTCATGCTGTCCTCCATTCTACACATAGAGATGGAGGGCCCACTGTGTGCCAAGCCATTCACAACATTGAGCTCAACAGCTTGGCCCTGCCTTCATGGGAGTTAAAGATGTTTTTAAGTCCCGTATTACATTTTATCATATCAGCCAGGCAATATTTTTCAAAGCATATGGTGTGCAACTATGACAATTGTTAATATCTTACAAATAATTTACTTGCTTTATATTAATTATTTTTTATCAATTTCAGTGGACTTCAGGATTGAGGTAATTCAAAGGTGCATCTTCCCAAATTCTCTACTCACCTTATTTCTCTGGACCTTATCATGCCTTGACCTTCAGAGAATATGTGGTATCCAACTGTCTGGCAAGTTCTCCTGTTCACTGGTTTTGCAAGTCTTTCTGGAAGTTTGTTCCTAAGTCTTTTGGTTTCTTTTGGGGACTACTTTCTTTGTTGTTGTTGTGGTTGTTGTTGTTCAAATTCCTCAGACAGCCTCATGAATGAAATTCATATATTGAAGAATGAGTTGGATTTTGCAGGGGATGAAGACCAGGCAGCTGTCACAAAATTCTTTTAATTCAGCTTTCCAAAATGTACAGAGCTCTCTGCAGAGGAGCCTCCACGCTTCTTTTGTATTTTGCTTCATGCAATAGTCTCTGGAAGAAATTATGGCATGCATAATTATTAAATAAAAATTCTAGACACTGTATGACTTAGACCAGTCTGTGTCTTTGTGGAGACTTTTGAAAGATAAATTCTGAACAAGAAAAAAAGTATGACTCACCATTCATTCCATTTATTCTTTCTGCTTTGAATTATGTCAGGCATTTTGATGTTTTACTCTGATCATTGCATATTGTGATATTCCAGATTACATGTCTAGGTATTCATTCAATATGCTGTGTTTTATAACACTGTAAATAGTGCTGCATACATTATGTTTGACATTTGAAATTTCACAGTGGCCTTCAAAGCAGAGATGTATTCATTTAACAAGTGTGAGTAACTGTGTATGGGAAAAAACTCATTGTATTTTTATTTCCTTCTTTTTATGAATAAAAGGGGGGCCTACTATTTTAAGATAATCCATGTGATTTTTATGCACATTAAAAGGGTAAAGGTAGCTGTGCACACGGTTGTCTCAAGGAGAGGCTTTGGCTTCAGGTGTCTGTTATTACCCAGGCCCAGAATGTACCAGGCCTGTCTACCTCGACAGTCTTGACACTTCCAGAATGCCCAGCACTAGGATGCTCTACAGATCAAAGTCAGATAGTCTAAATTTTTTAATCGACTTGCTAAGTATGCAGTCTAATGAACCCTGTTGTTCTTTCATGCCTATACATTTTTACTGGTATTTCACTGTGACCACATTCTGCTCTTTCTTCAGTTTTTAATTTCTTTCTATAAAAATTTCCTTAATTAAATTACATTAACTGACTACCATGCTACTATGGGAAAAATGTGTACTCAACTTTTAAATAGTTTTCTTTCCTAGTGCTGACTTTATTATATTGATATTAGAGTCAGAAACACACACACATGTGTGTATATATATTATGTATATATTTAGATATAAATACATGTATGGTTATATATACATATATATAAATTTGCATGCTTACTTTATTTATTCAGAGGAACACTGTCAATATAACATCTTGCTAAGTTTGTTCTATGTGCATAGATTTCAAAATGTATCTTGTAATTCATTTATACTGTTTATACTATGTGCTTGTTTTGAATTTCCTAACATATTTTGGTATTTATTTTCCTATCTGTTTAATCTTGTTATGCAATAAAATTAACCTTAAAAGGAAATAAGAGAGAAGAGCTTGTCTTGAGGAGGAAACACAATAAACCTTATTTAGCCTATGCTTCCCCTGCCAGTGCCTGTTAAAATTCTTTGCTTCTCATGAAAGAGTTGCTTCTCTCTGCCCCTTTCACCAGCGACCTTTCAGTCTTCATTCATCATATCTTTAAAGAATATTTCCCCTCGTCTCTGGGTATTCAGTTGGAATTTTAATTATACAGGTAATATTTCTGTTTACTCACAGAGCCAATTAGCCAACAAAAAAGTGAGGTTGAAGAAATAGGCATTTAGCTGGATTTTGCATTATAAAAAATTGGGGGTGGTGTAGCACCCACTGACACTTGTTAAGTCAATTCAAGAGTGATCTATTGAGCTTGTTATTCCATTTCTAACTCTGGGCTGAGTACTCTCTAGAATACCAAAAATTCACATAAGAGAAGCTCCTGATTAAAATAATTTTTGTTCAAGTATTGAAAGCAAGACATACATACAGTGCATAATTTAAAGAAGAATTTAAGACTTCTCAACAAATTGCCAATATTCTGATGGATAGTCCTGGGGAAAAGAACTATTAATGTAGAGAGATTTTTGTGAAAAGTAAAACTTAGCAAATTACCAAATGTTAATACTTTCTCCCTTGAGAAAACCAAGTTCAATGAATAATATTATATTAAACTTAACTTATTATAAAGGAAAGAAGAATAACAATCTTAGATTTATTAAAGTGTGAAAAATGCATGTATTAGAGCTATTAAAATATGATGTATTAACATTTTTGTCATAATATTTCTAAGTATGTTTTTTAATGTATTTTATAACTTATTAGTTTTCCCATTTTTTTCTCCCTTTATTCCCCTCCAACATGTACACTCCTCCCACGATCCTTCCCCCACATTAGTTCATGTTCATGGGTTGTACATATAAGTTCTTTGGCTTTTCCATTTCCCATACTATTATTAACATCCTCTGTCTATTTTGTACCTATTATTTATGCTTATTTGCTGTACTATTTACACCTTTCTCTCCCCTCCCCTTCTGCACTGATAACCCTCCAAATGATCTCTATTTTTGTGAATCTGTTCCTGTTCTGGTTGTTTGCTTAGTTCATTTTTATTATTGTTTTTTTAGGTTCCATTGTTGATAGTTGTGAGTTTGTTGTCATTTTACTGATCATATTTTTTATCTTTTTCTTAGATAAATCCCTTTAACATTTCCTATAATAAGGACTTTGTGGTGATGAACTCCTTTAATTTGACCTTATCAGGGAAGCAATTTTATCTACCTTTCCACTCTAAATGAATGCTTTGCTGGATAGAATAATCTTAGATGTAGGTCCTTGCCTCTCATGATTTGGAATACTTTCCAGCCTCTTCTCACCTACAAGGTTTCTTTTGAGAAATCAGCTGACAATCTTATGGAAACTCCTTTGTAGTTAACTGTCTCCTTTTCTCTGGCTGCTTTTAAGATTCTCTCCTTATCTTTAATCTTGGCCAATGTCATCAGGATGTGCCTTGGTGTATACTTCCTTGGGTCTGACTTTTTGGGGACTCTCTGAGTTTCCCGGACTTCCCAGATCTATTAGCTTTGCCAGATTGGGGAAGTTCTCCTTCATTATTTTTTCAAATAAGTTTTCAATTTCTTGATCTTCCTCTTCTTCTTCTGGCACCCCTATGATTTGGATGTTGGAACATTTAAAGTTTTCCTGGAGGTTCCCCAGCCTCTCCTCATTTTTTTTAAAATCCTTGTTTCTTCATTTGGTGCTGGTTGAATGTTTCTTTCTTCCTTCTGGTCCAAATCGTTGATCTGAGTCCCAGTTTCCTTCCCAGCACAGTTGGTTCCCTGTACATTTTCCTTCATTTCACTTTTCATAGCCTTCACTTTTTACTCTATTTTGTGACCATACTCAACCATTTCTGTGAGCATCATGACAACCAGTGTTTGGAACCCTGAATCTGATAGGTTGGCTATCTCTTCATTGCTTAGTGCTGTTTTTCTGGAACTTTGATGTAGTCTTTCATTTGGGACATATTTTTTGTCTCTGCACACCTGTTATGTAGTAAGTGGGGGAGCCTTAGGTATTCCTGGGACGTGGAGCAGAACCCACATTGTTGTATTGTAATGTTGCATGTGGGGGGGTGAGAAAGGGAACAATGCCACTTGCTCAGCTCTCTGCTAGTTTTCAGTCACTTCCCCCTCTGCCCACAAGCAAATTGGGCTGGTCTTGTGCTGATTCCCAGGGAAGTGGGTTTGTGTACATTCTAGGACCCTAAGGGTCTCTCCAATGAATTCTCCTGTGAGGCTGGGAGTTTTTCTTACTGCCTCAGCCCCCACAGGTTTGTCAGTCTTTACCCTCTTCATGTTTTTTAAGGCTTTATGTGCCCACACTGGAACTCTGGGTGTGTGGTCTACCTTGATCCAGAGTTGTTCCTCCATATTTATCTGCATGCAAATGTGGAGCCACCCACTCCACCAGCCAATGCCTTTCTAGGTCTGCCTGCTGCCACCACTGCCACCATTGCTCCTGTGAGTCATCTCCACTCCAGTTGCTCATCTCCACTCTTCCTACACATCTCGATGAATGTTTCTTTAACTCCTTGGTTCTTGGACTTCTGTACAGTTCAATTCTCTGGCAGTTCTAATTTTTTTGTTGTTTTTAAATTTGTTGTTGTCCTTCTTTTGGTAGTATGAGGAGGCAAAATGTATCTACCTATGCCTCCATCTTGGCTGAAAGTGTAAGTATGTTTCTTTTGGATATATTCTGAATCAATTTAGCCGATGGTCTTAAAGTTTAAACATTCCACACTCTGATGCATGTTCACCTGTTTTTCTCCATCATATGATCTATATAATTGTGACAGCTCAGCCTTCAAATATATCCTGTTGCTACCCCATCTCACAACTTCTGACCTTGCTGCCCTGGACCAAACACTGACCATCACCATTGGACAGTATTAGTGGTCTTCTAATTGTTCTCAGTTTTCAAACATGCGAACCTAAAATCTACTGGGTTGGCCAAAAAGTCCCCCCCTTTTTAGTAAAATAAAAGACACATTTTTCGTTTTCACCAATAACTTTATTGATTTGGATATTTTGAGTTTGTTGGCTGTCTCCGACTATTGGCTTTTAGTGGGTAGAACCCAACACCATCCAATGCATAAAACAGCCCCACGACAAAGACTTATTTAGCCAAAATGTAGATAGTAGCAAGAAACTTTGCAAACAACTTTTGGCATGTTTGATTAGTCACAGCACCTTCTCCATACACTGCACAATTTGTCTGTGTGTGTGTTTCAGTTGCATTTTTACCTTTCTTGAAATAATAAAGCATAATATGCTAAAAATGTTTTGAATCTTCTATCTTCAGTTTTAAAGTGGCTGCACAAAAATTCAACAATTTTGATAAGGTTTTTTCTTCATGCAAGCTGATATGACACCTGTCACAATACAAACAAAATTATTTTGAGTGAAGGTAAAGACAATTAAGCACTACTAGAACCATCATATAAAAAGAAAACTAAACTAACTTTTCGGCCAACCCAATATCTACCAGAAAAATAGCCATATTGCCCTAAAAGTAGGTCACCTAATAACATTGCTTTCCTACCTAAAAAGCCTGCAATTTTTCTCATTGTGATCATAAACAAACTTTAGACTATTTACCACATTTCACCTTTATTGCTTCTGCTTCCCTCTCTGATTCTACCCATTGCTACTCTTCTCTCCCCCATTTCTTATTCCTCAGCCAAACTCAGATGTTTGTTGTTCATTGAATTCCCTGACTTGTTATGGCCCTGAAGTCTTTACAACCTCACAACTGCTATTATCTCTGTCTACGAACATTGCTCAGTGAGGCAGTGCAGCGATTAAGAGTATGGATTATGAACTTTGATGTCCTTGCTAAAGACTTGGCTTTAATACCTACAAGACTCATGGCATGAGAAAGTTATCTAGCTCCAACACTCAATTTCCTGAAAAATGTGGATAATGTTTGCATGTACTCCTGATAGTTGGGATGAAGATTAAGTGACTTTACTTGTGCAAGGTGCTTAGAAAGTCTGTAAGGTGCTTAGAAAGGTGTTTTAATATCTCTTCTGCAAGTTATTCTTTGTCTACCTTTCATAAAATATTGTAGACAGCTGCCACTTCCTCCATTTTCTTCACTCACTTAATTTTTTTCTCATACCATTACAAGTACCTAAAATGATAACATCTGTTTACTTGTCTACTTATTTTTTACTTGTCTTCCCTCAAAAATATAAGTTACATGAGCTCAAAGACTCTGCCATTCTTGTTCTCCTCTTTTTCTCTACTTAATGAAACACTCTCTGGCACATAGCAAGTACATATGAACTATTTGTTAAAGAAAGAAATTAGCAATTTAAGATACATTTTTTAATATTTTGGTAATTTTTGTTTCCTTTCCCATATTCCACCAAGCACTGGCTTTATGAGGTGTACAAAGTATCCCAACATTCCATAACCCAGGTAATACTTTTTCCTATTCTGATCAAATGCCATTCCTCAAAAGGGCCAGTGAAGAATGCACATATTTACACGATGTAATATGAAACATTCTGAATGTTGTGTTTTAGCTTCAGGCTTGAAACACCCACTGATTGCTAGAGACACCATCTCTAAGAAGTCTATTATACAGATGTCTTAAGGCAGAAAATGCTTGTGATAAGAGGCAAAGGATGCTCTCAGAAGGAAAAATTATTGTATCTGGGACTCTAAGTAATAGCAGCCTAATACTTAAAATGATTAAGGAAAATATAAAATATTATGTAAGGGTGGACTCCAAAGAAATACTTGGATGTATCTGGACCCTTAAAATATAATAATTCAACCCTGACCAATTAGCTCACTTGGTTGGAGCATTGTCCCAACATGCCAAGGTTGTGGGTTTGATCCCCAGTCAGGGCACACACAAGAATCAACCAATGAATGTACAAATAAGTAGAACAATAAATTGATGTTTCTTTCTCTTTCTCTAAGATTATTTTTTTTAAACTTACAAAATAAATAAAAATAACATAAAATTTAAATAATTCAGAGTAAAGATTTTGGAGCAATTTTACCTCAAACAATTTAATGCTTAAGCACCTCTCTCTGTGAATAATAATGTCAAACTGTACCTGACTTCTTCAATAATAATTTGTGGTTTAAAACCAACTTTACACATAGAATTTTCTAGTATTCATTAATTGTAAAAGAAAAACAAAAAAAGCTAACCACTAAGTATGGATTTTGCATTATCTATTCCATTCATGTGTTTAGTTAGCACTTGCTATGCTGGACATGTTCTCTGGACTCTCTGCTGTGTAGTAGAACATGCAGAATATTTGAAACTGAATCTCTAGTTTGTCAAATGTAATTTAGAGTGTGTCCGTGGGATCACATTTCAAGAGTCTAATTAGAGATAGTTCTAAAAAATAAAATAAGCTGCAGCTATAGACAAGTCTGATTGGTGGCTGAGCACCATTTTCTTCATTCATGGAGGTTGCTGGCATTTGAGATTTGATTTTATCATGATTTTTTTCTTTTTAATATACTTTTAGTTTAAATGATTTTTTCATCATATGACTACCTGTTTAGAAGACTTTGTAGGTTCTGTAACATTCCCAAGATACAGAAAATATTTAAAGTAATGTCAACATTAAAAAGTCCCATATCTTTTCAGCTGATTAGCTCAGTTATTGACCAATGAAACCAACAGGATCCAGTGATCACAAACCCTCATTGACTTGGCACAGTCATGGGCTGACTCTCCTATCCTATTCAAATAGATTAAATATGTTTATTTGGTCATAACAGAAAGGAACATATAATGATTAAATAATTCCTGGGGTTATTTATCTATAAACAGACTATAGGAATTAAGACATTACTCAAAGAAAAAATGCCTATTAATATCACTATGTAAGTTGTGTACCTCTCTTGTCCAACTATGTGGCACCTCAACTTTCTCTTATCTCTTTCTTCTCCTGAATCTTTCATTGTTTCTTCTTTACTAATTGTTTGCCATTTTTCATTAAAGATTACCAAAACATTCTTACCCACTTCCATATCCCTCCAAGGGTACAAAAGACACTGAGAAATAGAACTGCTGGTTTAAGATGACAGAACTCTCCTTCACAATTTTATTCTTAGCTTACCTATACAATTCAACCACCTGGCTCTATAGATCCAGTCAGCTTCAACAGATTAAACTAAGAACTGAATAATGCTGAATAATGACAAGGAGTATTTTGAACATATAAGGTATGATGAGAATAACTTAGCAAAAGAGGAAAAAGGACAGAGGCTTTAAGTGGCATTGGTATTTCTCAAACTATATGAGATGAATCTAGGAAAAACGTGATTTTTTTCTTGTATTGTACTTGGTGGTAAGAAACAGTTTATGCTTATTCTAGAAGTAGACTTCTAATAGAAGGTGTGCCCTTATCTGGAAGTGATAAATAACTATCTCGAAGTATGTGCTTAATTTATTTTGTCTTGCATTTTACTAGGGTTCCCATGATACCTGTTTAGTTTGAATTGAATTCTGATTTTCAGTTAATTTTTCTCAACTGCTTATCTTAACCAGTTTTTTCATGTCGGTTTTCTATCTATCTTCTGTGCTATTTTCATAATCACATGAAAATACTAATCCTTTCATTTAGTGGCTTTTCAATATCTTCTATTAATAAAAGTAAATACTAAACTGTTCTAAATAACTAAACTCAACAATACAGTGAGTTACAAAGCAGTTTTTGTTTTTATTAAAAATCCCAAGGTTGGTTTTTATCCTAATTATCATCCAGACTAATTTACATTCATTTTGAAACAGTGCTATTCACAAAGATGTTACATTTGATGGGAAATGAAGGAGAGAATGGGTTAGGCCACGTTAATAACATTTAAATTGATGAATCAGAAGTTACAAACATTAACACTCATGCATCGCATTTAGTAAAATATTCCAATAAATATAGGGGGATAAAGAGAGAGAATATTGTCTTTTCCTTGGGAGTCATGTTTTAAGCTGCAATTCCATTTCTATAAATTAAGGATAGAACTGCTATTTTTGGCAAACCAGCAGTTTTGACCACATTAATGTATGTAAAATATTCTGTTTATATTAATGATTTCTTAAAATTTACAATGCATAGGTAGCAGTTAACTATTTATTGCTGTACAAAAAATATCCCAAAACATAATTACTTAAAACAACAAAACTTATTAACAGTTTCTGAGCTTTAAGATTTCTGGTGATTCTGGCTTAATGCTTCTCATTTGGTTGTAGTAAGACTGATGGCTAGACCTGTTACATGTCTAAAGCCTTTACTTATGAAGCTTATACTTTTAAGTGGAATACTCTGATGGCAGTTGGATGGAGTCATCAGTTTCTCACTGGCTGTCAGGTGGAAGTTTCAATTCTTTCACATGGGCCTCTCCACAAAGTTCACAAAACTGCCAGAGTGTCCTCAAGATAAGGTAGCTACTTTTCTTAGAGTAAAAGACAGAGGGCCAGAGGAAGTTGGGAAGGAAAAAGAAAGAGAGAGACTGGAGAAAAAAAAGGAGAAATGGAAGAGAAAAAAGAAAGGGAGAGGAGACAGGAGAAGGCAAGAAGAAAGAGAGAAAGTTCAAGGTGAAAGTAGTACTTTGCTCACCTTATGTCATAAGACACTCACTCTCACTTCTGCCATATGCTGTTGGTCACACAGACTCATTCTGCATGGCCAGATATAAGGTGAGAAAGGATGATATAAGATTATGGAAAGCAGGAATTGGCATTATGTCAGACTATTTTAGAGGCTGGCTACTAAAACTTCCAATGTTATGATCTTTTTCTGTGCAGTCTAGAATAAGAGATTTGAATAGTGTTTTAACTATAAGATATTCAAGGTATAATAATATTAATAGAAAACCAGAATGAGAAGAAACCAGAATGTTGGGCCTATTTTCCAAAGGTAGGAAAATCTCACAGTCTTTTCTACCAGTGGAATAATCATTTTTCAATAATGTTTCATATTTTTTATTCCACCCTTCCATCAAATGCTATCTCATCTTTTTAGTCTTCTTTAGGATAAATGACTGAAGTAGGGTAAATTAATATGTGCTAAGTGGGTTATTCTTCTAGAAAAACAATTATTTTCATGTGAATGTAATATTTGTGAAGTGCTCTTTAAAATCTTAAACCTAATTCCATACAGAAGATAGGTCAAGTGATTTTGTTTTATATTATTTACTTTATTTTACTTACTTGTAATTTATAATTTATTTCATTTCAGAGATGGGAGGATCCTTTTGAATCCCTCATATCACATGAACTAGTTTGACTAGATTAATGTTGGCTTTCATGTTTGAGGGCCACAAGGCTTTATTGGAACATGAATTATAATTTTCTTAATCAGGGCATAGAAGTAGTTTTGTCTCAAACAGAGAAAACAGTATGAGAAAAGAATAGAGTTGCATTCTGGTCTTGACTGTGTCATGAATTAACTCTGGTACTAGGGATAACTTTTTGTTGTTGTTTAAAAATTTATTCATTTAACTTTTAGGTGCCTCAGTTTCATCATCTCTAATTATGGACTTTGTATAGCTATTCCTCAGGAAACTTTTAGACTTAAATTCTTGTCAATGGGTGTAATGTTTTGCCCCTGGACTTCCATGTCATAAATGTCAAAATACACTAAGGGATAGATTTATATTATATGGATGAACACAAAGCAAAATGTCAACAGACTAAGTCACATAGAAATTATTTTTCAGTCCAAGATGATGCAAAACCCTACATTCTTCAACACCTCAGTGACTTCACTTGTTAAGTAAGGATTGCTTTTTATCTCTTTTCCGACCAACTTGACAGATGAATTTAAAAAAAAAAACTAATATAACTGAGTATAAATGCACTGTGAGTTCTGAATTGTTAATAGTAACCTGGGAATGATCTATGCCCAGAGAGGCCAGACCACTATTAGGAAATATTACCTTTTTCTTAATTTTTTTTTTAGTTTACAGTGCTATGTCTACATTGTATAGTCTGAGAAACCTGAAAAAAATACACAGATTGTTCCCAATTAAACCATCTTCCAAATACTTGACATTAAACTTGACCTTAAAATAGAAAGAGGTTAAAAGCACATTGAATTTAGCTTACTGGTTTTCCCTCCCAAGGATATTTCTCATTATGTCTTTTCTTTGGAATTACCTCTTCTCCATCTGCCTACATGTTTTCTTCACACTTATGGCTGCCTTTTCTTTTAAAGCCATCGTAGTCTGTAATGACCTTTCTAAAACACAGGGTCTCATCTACCTCTCCACTGTTTTCGAATTGGTATTCTCAAGCTATTTACCTCTGCCCTGTCCATCCTGGTTAGTATTCTTTAATTTCTCCATCCTTTCTGTTGAAAGTTACTTATGCTTCTAATTTCATTACAGGAGTTGTCAAACTTCTTCAGAATACTTGTTTATATTAATGATGCTCTATCTGATTATACTGTGTGGCACAGCTTGCCCATTTAGACTTGAGCACTCTAATGGCACTTTCCACTTTATTTTTTGCTAGAGAATTAATATTGTTTTAAGATTGCATTTTGGAAACTTTATAAATTATTCTGAGAAGGGTGATAGAAAGGAGAATCAGGAGACCTAGGTTCTATTCAATTTTTTTTTCCTCACAGGAAAAAGAACACAGGAATGTGTTCTTTTTTCTTTCAGTTCACACTTGTAATATGATGTGTGTATTCAATGACACTTACTGGATACACACAATGAGCCAGATTCTGTACTGGGAGTTCAAGATTCAAAGATAAATATCTCTTTCTAGACATAATGGCACACAGTGAAGAAAGGAGAGCAACACAATTTCAAAGAACAGTGATAGAGCCTTGTACCAAGTACCATAGTAGTACAAAAAAGAAACACACTTATTCTATCTACAGAAACAAAAACAGAGTAACTCTCAGAGACTAAGTCACAAATGACTTGAGATTTGCAGATGAGCAGCAATTCCCTACACCAAAGGGAAAAGGAGTTAGATGAGCAGGCAGTACAACACATACTTAGAATCAGGAAAGCAAGTTAAACTTTCCTGTCACTGAATAAATAATATAGACTGCTGGCTTCTTCTTCCACTCCAGTAATTAACTCCAGTGAAACTAAGAAGAAAAAGAAAAGCATGGGTTTGAGAAACCAAATTAGAGAATAAATGAAGGTTTTCCTGTTCTGCAGTGAGTTGGAAGGGGTGGCTGCAGGCGAGAGCTGGAGAAAACAGTGGAAGGGAAGTTTGGAGGCATGTTTGGAGGCTTAGCTCTTACAGCTTCTTGGAGCTGTCTTAGGAGAGTCAGTGTAGGCCCCTTCTCCACGTGGAAATCAACTACAGCCTGGGGAGCCTTTTGAACTGGGTAAAATTAGGGTCTTGCAAAAGCTTTATTGAAGTAAGGAGTTGATATTACTCATTTAGGATGTCCTCCACTCCCTCCCTTCCAAGCATACAAGCTTATATCAAGAAAGCCCTCAGCTTATCAGAAGGTTTAGGTAGATTATAACTCACTCTCATCTTTACAATTTGCTATTTCCTAGTAATTTGAAGGTGCATCCCTTGACCAGAGGTTTTCTTCCATACTATGTCTGGGCTTCTTTGCTCTGGAGTTCATCCCATTCTCCCCTTTTTTTTAACTCACCTAGATGACCACACACTGATGTCTGATCCTCTGTCCCTCCCCACCACACATTAGATGATGTAGAAATGAAGGTGGAAAGTTGACTCATTCACTTAAATGTCACAAGACTAGGAGTGACAATGCTAAGCAATGAACCGTGGGATCTGATTCCAAGGCCCATGTTATTAGACAAACATTACATAGTCTTCTGTATATGGAAAATATGGACACATGTAACACATCTTACAGATAATCATTAAAAGCAAACCCAAAGAAATGATTACCCAAGCCATGGATTGAACACTTGGACACATTTGAACATCCCAATGTTTATTCCTGGCGGGGGTCAGTGGGAGGTTTTCACTGAAACCCAGGAGGAGTAAGTAACTAGAGAAGGGATGGCACCTGGCCTGTGGGTGTGGAGATCATTTGTAGAGAAAGTCAACCATGTACTAAATTCTTAGTGACAGCATATGTGAGGAAGCAATCAAGCCTTTTAAAGAGTCTATGCTCACAAGCCTACCTATCCAGAGGTGTTGGGAAAGCACAAGTTTGAGCATAACACAATGCAATTCTTTCCACCCACTCTTCTCTGTAAATCAGGGAATTCGGTGTAAGAAGCTCACATTTAGCATGGGGCACTCAGAATGAAACATGGGCTGAGGGCATATGAAAAGAGAAGGTGGTTTAGATCATTTAATTCCATAGTGAAGCCATCTTGATAAACATGAAATCGTCAAAAATACCAAAACCCTCCTGACTCAAGCAGAGGGCACAAATAGTCTAAAAAAAACATGGAAGAAGAGCAATTGGAGGTTTTCCCTAGAGAAACACTCATGGCAATGGAATGTAGAAAGAGAAAGCATTCTAAGGAAACTTAGTCACTGAACCTGTGGGTATGGAGATGGCCACTTTGGTGCAGAGCTAATCTGAGCCCACGTCAATCAAGTTTTCCTGGCCAGCTGCCTAGAGATGGTGTGCTAGGTTCATGGAGAGTACAAGGCTGTCATAACCTTAAAGTCTTGAATCAAAGTAAGCAGCTTAACCTCCAGAAACAATATAGGAAAATGGAAATATAAAGTTTTGTAACCAAGCACAGATTTTTTGTGAAAGCTAAGGGAAAAAGGATGCCACACTCCACTGTAGATTTGAGAGTAGTGATTGTTACAGAAAAACAGAACTGTAGCCATGGGCTGATATGCCTGACATCCACTGGTGGCTCCTGAATTGATTCACAATGTTTCTGTGACCATAAATCTGATGTATAGGTGGGGCAAGTCACAACCTCTGTTTTAGGCATTCTTTATCATGTCTGCTAATAGTTAAGTCGAAGCAGATTTAGGGACTTTTGTCCCTGCAGTGCTTTAGGTATTGCTGGAGGTATACATATGTTTGTGCTACATGTGACTCCTACTTCACTTCTATCACCCACCTTTCAGTTTTTGTACAAGTTTTTTTCTGAGATGCCTATACTAAGCCACTTTTGGACTTAAACACAAGAAAGGAAAGATGCCTCATAAATTACGGCCACTCAGTCCTCTTTTTGCTTATTGCCATTGTAAAAGTGTAGTCTTCCCAGAAAAGGATGGATGTAATGTAGGTCAAAAGTCAGCATTATTGTCCCAAAGCAGCCTTTTCAACCAAGTTGCCTTCATAAGAATTTCTCAGGAAGAAAGCCTGGCTTTGCTGCAGTAATAGTGTTTGTTTAAAAATAAAACAAACAGCAACCAAAAATAAAAATAAAAATAAAAAAGGGGAAAAAAAGCAAGAATGTCCCTGGTCTGGAAAGTTTCTCAGCATTTAGCTTCATTCAATTCAGCAATTACTGAGATTACTGAAATTCTATTATGTGTCGAAGTCCCTAATAGCCCATTAGAGACTAAAATCATAAATAGGACATAGCCACTCCCTTCAAGTTATTATTGTTTAATAGGGGAAAAAGTGATTCAAACAATTATAGGGGAAAGAAAACCCATTAAATTCTCTTATATAGAAGAGACATGAGGCACTGAGGAAAGTGAGCTTTTTTTCTCTGTGGAAATCTTACAAAGATTTTAACAAATGTGGAGAAAATGGAAGATTATGGTAAGCAGAGAAAGGATGGGAGATAGAGAACATTCCAAGAATAATGAAAATTATAAATAGACACACAGATGTTTATAAGTACATAGTCTAAATGCTCAATGGATTATGTAAATGATCACAATGGTTAGGTTTGAAAAGCAAGATAATTTGCTTTCATCAAGATCAATAAAACTTTCTTGATGATCCTCTTGTTCAGCATTGTTTACTTAGAACTAAAACTTTCTGAGTTTTAAAGGATTATAGCAACTGTATCAATAACCTAAACCTAAGTTTTCATCAATTAGACTATTATTTTGAGAAATCACCCATCAACAAATATTTAACTCATCTGTATCAGGATGTATCCTAGGCAATAATAGCATAGAGAAGAGTAAAAGACAAATCTCCTGCCCTTTGGAGACTTATATTGCATGCATCTTAAAAAATTATAATGGTTATAGAATTTCAGCATGAGTTCACTAAAATATTATTGTTATGTAACCACTGTCTATAAAATCTCTGAGGCTTAGTGTCCTGAATTGTAAAATGTATTTAATAAAACCTGCTTAAAATACGACATTTTACTGAATTTTGTGTTTACTGCAGACATAAAATAGCTTGTGTGCTATAAAGTGTTACATAAGTTATGATCAATAACAAGGTCACCATATTTTTTTTCAAATTTTTTTATCCTGGAAAATCATGAAAATACCATGGAAAGTGTATTTTAAATTCACAAAGATAATTACTATTAATAAGGAAAAAAAGGTAGACTCTGATGAAGGTGTCAACATAGCACAGAATGTTCTAAATTATTAATGTGATAAAAATCCAAGTGGTATTTCACATGGTTCTGTCCTGGGCCTTAAGGCAATGGAGAGGAGGGAAAAAAAAACCTAGGAAAAAATAAGGAGGATAAATTTAGTGTACATGGAGCCCAATTACATATGATGACTTGAGGAAGAACGAAAATTTTAGGATTTCTCTGGGCCACTGTGCTGATTCCCCAATATACAGAATTCAGATGCAAAAACAGGTTAAGGGTACCTTCAGTGTTAGACTCCATATTCATATCTATTGTTATATAATAATTGATCCCAAACTTAGTAGCTTAAAACAACACAAAAATAATATTAATTCACATGTTTCGTGAGGATCAGGAGCATGGAAATGGCTTAGATGAGTGGTTCTGGCTCAGTTTCTCTGGAGGTTGGAGAGATGCTATAGGCCAAGTCTATGCTCATGTTAAGTACGGTCAATTCCAAGCTCATTCACATCGCTATTAGCAGGGGGCTCCAGCTTCTCATCACAATCTTATCATAATTTAATTAAAGATATCCAGAAGATTGAGAAATGAACAGGTGAGGTACTGAAAGAAGGGTGCCTCAGGTTTAGAGGTAAAAATTTGGATATTTTTAGCTTATGAGTGGCAAGTAAGCCCGAGGAGAACCATGAAAAGTCCAAGTTAGAGATATTATAGACCAATCATCCTCAAAGGAGCATAATAGACAATCCACTCTCCATCATAAGTGGGCTAGAAGGGTAGGAGTGGGATGGCAGCACAAAAATTCCCAAAATCTTTACCGACATTTTAAAAAAGAGACTTTCAGAAGTTCTGTGTGATTTCATCCTACCTAGATATGAGGTCTGTCTGGGAAAAGTCTAGCCATTGTTAATATTACAAGAACGGTCTGTGTGACATCAAATCAATTTAGTAATATCCTCCAGAAGTAGAGAAGTATCAAAGTGCTGCAATACATATATTGACAAACATACAAATATAGAGACATATGCAACCGAAGTTCTTAAAGTTTTATTTTAAAATTTTAGCCATGAGACAGATACAATAACGCAAAACTTACTATTTTGTAAAGAACGGTTGGAGTAAGCTAAGTCTATATATTCAGATAGTTAACATTTTTACTGTCCATGGAGAAAAATTTTAAGATTTTTATTTGTCCTTGACAATTGTAAGAAGGCTGAAGGGGAGGGGCTAGATTTAGGCAAGAGTGCCTTTATAGTTTCTTATGCTCCTTTTTTAAGTGTATTTTATTCATTATGCTGTTGCAGTTATCCCAACATTTTCCCTTTGCCTCCCTCCACCCAGAACACCCCTTTCCTCCAGCGATCCTCCACCCTTAGTTCATGTCCATGGGTCATGCATTTAAGTTCTTTGGCTTCTGCCTTTCCTATAAAATTCTTAACACCCCCCTGTCTATTTTGTTTCTACCAATTATGCTGCTTGATTCCTGCACAATTTTCCCCTTTCTCCCCCTTCCACCTCCCAGCTGATAATCCTCCAAATGATGCCCATATCTACAATTCTGTTCCTGTTCTGGTTGTTTGCTTCGTTTTTTTTAGATTTGGTTGACAGTTGTGAGTTTGTTGTCATTTTACTGTTCATGGTTTTGATCTTCTTCTTTTTCTTAAATGAATCCCTTTAACATTTTGTAAAAGGATGCAGCCAGGGAACCCCCCAAAGAAGGGTTTGCAATGAAGTCCAGAACTCAGGGCGTTCAGAAAATATTAAAAATATGGCATGTCCTCACCCCCACAGGTCTGAACTGGGGGATCGGACACATGGAGCAGGGCCATTGTGAGTTGTTTTGCATAGCAACAGTTTTGCAAATAACCTCAGGTATGGTCATTTAACGTACCTATAAGTTTTAACTGGTTTCATGGATATGTTAAATTGCTGTGGCTACGCTTTGAGCCAGGGGTCTGGGACTTCCACCCAGGATGAAACTGGGAGGCAACTCCCCCTGGTTACAGTGCCTGCATGAGAGCTTGGAGATGATTAGCTCCAGGCCATGGGGCCATGCCTGCCCAGACTTACTATGGCAGCCAAGAAAGGCTGGAAAAAATACGGGAGTGCTGGCAGGTGTAATTGATTGTGGGAGGAGTCAGAAATGGGGCTGCAGAGGAAGATTGGTGCTGGGATTTAAACACAGGTATGGCATCCATGCTGGATTGGTGGGGACCATGCGGCTTTGGGGTGCTCACTTTTGCCACATGGCTTAGTAAGCAGGAGAGACTTTGATCTTGCTGGGAAGGAAAGGAGTGAAAGGACTCTTGCTGGTGGGCCATGAGAAGGTGCTGCATGGTTTTGAATTAACTGGAGATCCCAACAGCAGCACAGTTGATGGTGCCAGGAAACAAGGGGCTCCCTGAGCCATGGACTCTCTTTTCCTGAGACACAGTTCCCCAGACTGGGCAGAGGGAGAAGGAAAGACTGTGCATTTGTGGGTATTCTAAAGGACTTTAGTATTTTAATGAAGGCATTAAGTCATTACTCTAAGTCTGTATAACCTTTTGAATAAATAATTTATTTCCTTTCCACCAATCCCTGGCACTGAGAGACATCTTTTCCTGGTGGCAGGCAACGAAAATCTAGTACGGGGGCAGGATCCCTAAAGAGAAGGGGACATCCATACAGTAATAGTATATCATCCATCTCACCTCCCTGGGTCTGTTCACAATTTCATGCAATAATGGTTTGGTTATGATGAATTCTTTAGCTTTACCTTGTCTGGGAAGTACTTTGTCCTTCCAGTCTAAATTATGGATATAGGTCCTTGCTTTTCATCACTTTGAATATTTTTTGCCAGACCCTTCTTTCTTGCAAAGTTTTTTTTTCGAGAAATCAGTCTTATGGGAACTCCTTTGTAGGCAACTCTCAGCTTTTCTCTTGCTGCTTTTAAGACTCTCTCTTTATTTTTAACCCTTGGCATTTTAATTATATGTCTTGGTGTGGTTCTCTTTGGGTCCAACTTGATTGGAACTCTATGTGCTTCTTTTTTTTTTAAATTTTACTTAGTTATTTTTCAAGTACAGTTTTTTGTCTATTTCTCCCATCCCAGCCTCGCCTGCCCCATGCTCCCCACCTCCCTCCCATTTCCACCCCCCTTAGTTCTAGTCCCTGTGTCCTTCCTATTTGTTCCTCCAAATCCCTCCCCCTTTTTCCCCTTAACTTCCCTTCCTTCACCCCTCTGGTCGCTGTCCCCTTGTTCTCTATTTCAGTGTCTTTGTTTTTTTTTCTGCTTGCTTGTTTATTTTGTTGTTTAACTTCCTGTTAAAGGTGAGATACAGTATTAAATTTAAAAGACAACCAACTGTATGGGAAAACATATTTGCCAATGATATCTCAGACAAAGGTTTAATCTCCAAAATATACAAAGAACTCACACGACTCCACTCTAAGAAGACAACCAACCCAATTAAAAAATGGGAAAAGGACTTGAACAGACACTTCTCCAAGGAGGACATACAGAAGATCCAGAGACACATGAAGAGATGCTCAATATCATTAGCTATCAAAGAGATGCAAATTAAAACCACAATGAGATACCACTTTACACCAGTCAGGATGGCTATCATAAACAAAGCAACAAACAACGAATGTTGGAGAGGGTGTGGGGAAAACGGGTCCTCAGTTCACTGTTGGTGGGATTGCAGACTGGTACAACCATTATGGAAAACAGTATGGAATTTCCTCAGAAAAATAAAAATCGACCTGCCTTTTGACCCAGCTATTCCACTGCTAGGATTATATCCTAAGAATCCTAAAACATCAATATCAGAGAACCTATGCACCACAATGTTCACAGCAGCACAATTTACAATAGCCAAGAGTTGGAAGCAACCTAGGTGCCCATCAGTAAATGAATGGATAAAAAAATTGTGGTACATATACACAATGGAATTCTATGCAGCAGAGAGAAAGAAGGAGCTACTACCTTTTGCAACAACATGGATGGAACTGGAAAGCATTATGCGGAGTGAAATAGGACAGGTGTTGAAAGACAAATACCATATGATCTATGTGCTTCTTGTACTTACATATCTATTCCCTCTGCCAAATTAAAGGAAGTTCTCTTTCATTATTTTTTTCAAAGAGATTTCCAATTTATTGTCCTTTCTCTTCTCCTTCTATACCTTTATGATGTGAATGTTGAAACTCTTGTCTCAGAGGCTGCTTATCCTACCCTCATTTTTTAAATTATTTTTTCTTCTTATAGTTCTGATTGGTTAGTTATTGCTTCCTTACATTCCAAATCACTGATTTGATTCTCAGCTTCTTCCACTCTAAGTTGTTCTTTATTTCAATTAAGGAATGCTTCATTTCTGACTGGATCTTTTTTATGCTGTTGAGGTCCTCACTAAGTTCCTTGAGACATTCCCTATAAACAATGTGTTTTTTGTTTTTTAAAAGATTTTATTTATTTATTTTTAGAGAGAAGAGAAGGGAAGGGGAAAGAAAAGGAGGGAAACATCAATTTGCCTATCATGTAGGGACCTGATCTACAACCCAGGCATGTGCCCCGCCCGGGAATCAATGTGTTCAATCCACTGAGCTACACCAGCCAGGAATATAACCTATAGCCAGGGCTACAGATCACAACCAGGGCTGTGTTTTGAACTCTGCATCTGATAGATTGCTTATCTCTATTTTATTTAGATTTTTTTCTGGAGTTTTTATCTGCTCTTTCATTGGGTCATGTTTGTCTTCTCATTTTGGCAGCCTCCCTGTGTTTGTTTCTATGTACTTGGTAGAGCTACTTTGACTCCATGTCTTTGTAGTATGCTCTAATGTAGTAGGTTGTCCTGTAATATAGCATCTCCTATACCCAAGATGAGTATTAGAAGTGAGGCCTTCCTGTGGGCTGAGTATTCCCTCCAGGTAGCTGGGCCTTGGTCGCTGTTGCCAAATCAATGGGAGGGATTTACTCAGTTCAGTCAGCACAAGGATTGGCTATGAACATTTACCAAAAACTTCCACCCTCCATGGAGAATCAACTGTGCAGGGACAGGATGGTGGTGTTCCAACATGGTCTGTAGCTATCCAACAGGTTCACTGGTCCTGGGGTTTCTCAGGTGGTACAGGCCAAGGTCAGCCTCCACCTTTTTTTTGCCAGGGGCCACCCTTCCTGAGCTATGAAACAATGTGAGAAGGTGGATCTGAGCTTGGAAACTCCCATGCAAATCCAAGCTGTGAAACTAATCTGGCTGCTGCTAGCGCCTGGCCTGGAGCTGAGGCCAGTTGTTGCTTGTTAGATAGTATTGAGGAAGTTGTGAAGCATGAGCCAAGACTAACCAATCATATGGAAAAACAGCTTGAGTGGGCTCATAAGTTGGGCGGGGCAGGGTCTCTGGGGATCTCCAAGGCAAGTCAAACAGTGTTAGCCAAGTTGATGGAGTCTCAAATATGCCATCAGCCTCTGGCTCTGTGGCCGTACTGGGGGAAGGCTCAGAAAAGAGTCAATGGCTTCTGCTCCCTTAATGTCAGACACTTTAGCCTTTCCCAGTATGCCACTAGTGCCTTTCAAGCTGCCATCCAGATGCTGGAGCTCAGAGAGAGTGAGTCTGAGTAGGTAAGTCCATGTGTGTGCCCTTTAAAAGGAACTGCTTGTAGATCCAGCAGCTTCACAGCCAACTCAATCTCTACTGTTTTTCTGCAGGCAGAAGCTGTGGGTACTTATCTTCCTGGAACTAGAACCCTGGGCTGGGGGGCCTGGTGTGGAGCTGGTACTCCCCACTACCAAGATGTGCCTCCCGAATTTTTATCCATCATACATGGGTGAGAGACCAGCCCGTTTTGCATCTGTATCCCTCCTACCAGTCTGGATGGAAGTGGTTTCTTTAATTCTATAGTTGTCAGACTTCCATTCAACTCAATTTCTGATGGTTCTGAGTAATAGGTGTTCCATATTTTAGTTGTAATTTTGATGTGGTTGTGCAAAGAGGCAAGCCATGTCTGCCTGTTACAGAATGGACTCAAGAAGGGGACAAAACACTACTACTAAATGGACCCCTCCTTCTCCTGGGGTCCCCCATACTAGGTTCACCTTGCCTGCCATCAGGGAATTATGGCTTTCAAAGCCAGAGTTTGGTGAGAAGGAAAGGAGATATTTATTCACAATTATACAGACTTGGAGTAATGACTTAATGTCTTTGTTAAAATCCTAAAATCCTTTAAAACACCCACAAACACACACAGTTCTTTGTTCCCCACTTTGCCCAGTCTAGGGTACCATTTCTCAGGAAAAGAAATAGAAATCTGTGGTTCAGGTAGCCCCCAGTTCTTCTCAGTAATCTGTGCTTGGCTGGCAGGACTCCCACAGTTCCCAGCACCATCAGCTGTGTTGCCAAGTTCTCCAGTTCTGAATCCAAACCTGGGTGGCACCTTCTCATGGCCCACCAGCAAGAGTCCTTTCACCCCTTTCCTTCCTGCAATGTTTCTTGCATTCTTCCAAACTACTAAGATAAAACTTTACATCACTGCTACATCTTGCTTTCCAACTTCTTAAGCTGCATGGTGAAGGGAGCCCCAAAACCACATGGTTCCCCAAAAAACATGTGTTTCCACAACTTGCCAAAAAAACACGTTTTTCCCAAACTCAAGACTGCACAGTTCCAACCCACCTAGGTTTAAATCCCAGTGCAAATCTTTCTCTGCATCTCTATTTCTGAAACTTCTCACAACTGCTACACCTGCCAACATTCCCATATTTTTTCCAGCTTTTCTGGGCTGACATAGTAAGTCCTTGCAGGTGTGGCCCCATGGCCTGGAGCCAACCATCCCCAAGCTTCCTGCAGGCACTTAAACCAGAGGGAGTTGCCTCCCAGTGAAGTCCTGTGTTGAGGTCACTCCCATCTTCCTGGCTCAAAGCAAGGTCACAGCTCCTTAACATATCTATGAAACCAGTCAAAATTTATAGATATTTTAAATGACTATGCCTGAGGTTACTTGCAAAACTATTGATATGCAAAATGACTTTCAATGGCCCTGCTCCATGTGTTCCATCCCCCAGTTCAGACTTGCAGGTATGAAAACATTCTATATTTTTAATATTTTCTGGACATTACAAATCCCTCTTTGGTGGGGCCCTGGCTGCACTGTTACATGCCTACAATGCCATCTTGACTGGATCCTTATGCTTCAGTCATACATACATACACACACCACACTTTCTTAGCTCTTTTTCTTTGGTTTTGGGTTCCACTGATTACATCAGTCAGGACCAGTTTCAGGCAGCAGCAAGCTGTGTTTACTGATTTGGTAGAGATTTACAGAACAAAGGTACTTGATTCCAGATTAACTATACCCTGATTTTTTTATAGGAGAGCCTGGGAAATAGCTTAGTAGGCCAAAATATTTCCATTTGACTGAACATTAGCTTTCAATTCTGCCAGATTATTTCAATCACTGAGTAACTCCTGAAAGAGAAAAAATTAATAACTAAGTGATCTTTTATAGTCCTTTGTTTTAGCTAACTCATATCTTTAATTTTTCATTAGCCAATTTCCACACATCTTATTGAAGGCTCATGGAGACTATTGCTTTTAAGTGCCTGTATTAAGGTTACCTACCTAAATGGACAAAGTTTTTAAAAATTGTCCTTTTAGATCTGTTTTTGAAGTCATTTTATCTTTTAGGAGCCCTGCATACCAACCAAAGTATACATTCTATTGTCTCCTAGATGTTTCAAAGCTGCTCTTCTTTTAAGTGGAGGTATGGGGAGTGGGGACTTACAAACTTACATAAAACAAAGTTTCTCCAAAATGGCCTTTAGAGTTTTAAGTCATTTTGGTTAAGTTGATTTATTTTATTTTAAAAGGCACAAGAGCAGGGTCCAAAATATTTGTACATGTAACTATCTGGAGTTCCTGAGAGACTTCTTCTTGGGATCTTTTAGAATATGGGAGTTCCATGTTAAATACATTTCCCATAGAGCTGGCAAAGTTGTACAGAAAAAGACAAAAGAATTGCAAGCCCTGGGCATTTTCTTGTGCTTTTGACTTAGTGGATTCAGCTGCCTGAAATTCCCAGACAAATTTGGTGCCAAATGCACCTCAATATGTACACCTTTAGGATGGCACAGACCAAAAAAATGTATTCTCATAGGTCAAAAACCAAACTTTCAAAGCTAAAGAAAAAGCTTTATTGAATTTCTTATAACATGCATATTAAAGCATTAGCTAAGTCTTGAATCTCTTGGATCCCAGCTGGCACATAAGAGGCATACGCCACACGCAGCTGTGGGGATTGTGCTATCTCACCAGTACCTTCTTGCTTAGAAAATTACTTGCGGTTGGAAAATGACCTAATGTCAATCTGACCCATTCTGTGACCAGATTTTTCTATCACAGGTGCTTTTGTTTCAGATGACCAGCACAGTTCTGACTCTTAGATCCTCAACTTGTGCCCACCAGTTCTGCAGGTTTGGTTTCCAAGATTCCTTTAGCAATATTTACCTTATGGGCATATACCTCACAATGAATTTCCTTCTTATGACAAATAGCAGGAAAAGAAAAGGAACAAAAGTGTGCAACAAGAATGAATACTCACCCACCAGGGTGAAATAATCCCTGTAAGCTTCTCACTGCTCCCTCCCTCTCGCAACTCCGAGAACTTAAAAGCATGACAGCCATGAAGAGGTCTGTCCTATAGAAAACTGTCCCGTGGCAGCAGCCAAATGCTGGCACCAAGACAATTGTCCTCGGGGCAGTCACAAACTCTGAGAGAAGATCTTCATCATTTCGTAGAAAGTCACCTGACCTCAATGAAACAGGAGAGAGATCTGAGTACAAGTGGACTCTCTGTAATGGGAGATGGTGGTTCCTGGAAGTGGTGAGTGAAAAAGAACCATTTAGGTGCTGTCGCTCATTTCAGGGGATGCCTCCCCATGAAGGTGAGATCACTTCAGGTCCCCATTCTGACACCATAGAAAACCTGACAGGTTTTAAGGGGAAGCCTGCGTGATGGCTTTAGAAACTCAGAGACTTAAAAGTAACCACATAGGATGGTCTGAAATTGAAATTTCTGAACTAAAAGTGAGTCATAGCAGGTAATCATGTCCTAGGCAGTTAGTTACCTTCCTTGACAAAGGTCAGTCTTCACCTTAACTAAGCCTGTTTATTGTCTTTTTGCATCTACAATAGCATACATTTGGAATGTCATGGTAAATTCCTTTTTCCAGACCCTCAGGATATAATCTCCCACCACAGCAGGAGACCACAGAACTCCTCATTGCTATCATCCTATTAATTATTAACTGTTAACTATCCTGCACCCATCACTGTAAAAGAAGCACGAGTGTATTTGTTTTACTTTTTATTCAGTCCCAAAGATTCCCGTTCTCTGCTTTCTCCTGCATCTCTGAACTATCACCAATGGATTTCATGTAACCCCCTTGCATCTGCCATTCTCCAGAGCATTTTCTCAATCTGTTGAGATTTTGCTTCCCAGCAACTGACCTCAGTTTGCCTCAGACAAATTCATAAAAATTCTTAGAGGTTTGAACATTTCTTATATCAACATGTGTTAACCTTGAAATAAAAAAAAAAACAAAGTGAGAGGCAATAAGCATTTATTTGAGATTTAAAAAAAAAGAGTTGCAATCCCAGGGCATGGATTCAGGTAGAAATACAAATTATATCCTGATTTGAGGATGAAGGCAAGGGAGGTTTGTGAGAAAAGGAAGGATAATAACTACATGATTAGAAGAAAAGGTTTTCTATTGCTATGAACAACCTTTGTTACTCTTTGGCTATACATGGTTGGTTACTGATTCTAAAGAATGTCCATAATTAGTTCTTATGGTCAAAATGACTGCTTTCTTATTAGCTTTCCAAAGAGTTCTTTGTAGAACAATGCTGGTTTGGCCTTGTCCAAAGTTTGTATCATCTGGTTCAGATTCTCTAAAGATTCATGAAGTTGGATGTACAAGGCATTTTCTCTGGAATGGCTGCTCTAGCTCTACTTTAAGTGGCTCCATTTGTGCCAGCTTTTTAAGAACCTCACAATGCCCTACAAAAGCAATCACCCTCACCATGAGGCAAGGGCCAGGCCTGAAATCTATTTTGTCTAAAGATAACTTTAAGGAGTTATAATGAGGTTATAACTTATAACCTCTAATTTTCATAGTTGCACATATCCTGAATAATTCGAGAGTTATTTAGAGTTGCTATATATAAAAATGTGGGCAAATGTAAAAGGTCCACTTAGAATAGCCAGGAGACTCATGGCTAGTACAGCAAAGCTTTTCTATGCCCTAAAAAAGGAGAGCAATGGTTCTCCAACCGTGAACCTGGGACCAGCAGTATTAGCACCACCTGGGAACATGTTCAACGTGCAGATTTTCAGGCTTAACCTAAATCAAAAACTCTGAGGCTGGGGCCTAGCCATCTATGTTTAAACAGGTAATTCTGATGCATGCTGATATTTAAGAAACAATCTGAAACACAGAGATTCCTGGTGCTGAGAGGGATCATGTCAAACAGCATGCATGCCTTGACCTTTAACTGGGAAATATAGCCCAAATTAGCCTGGATATAAATTCAAGTTTGCCTGGGCCAGTTGGGGTTTGTGCCTTCTGTACACATATAACCATTAGTAGTACCTCCTTCATTCTGAAATAAATCTCAGTTTAGCAGAAAAAACCATATAGTCATCTCAACCTCAATCGGGTTGCAGCATGTGAGCCAGGAGAACAGATAACTAAACTCCCTCCCTCTCATCTTTTGGCAGGATCTTCAGTGCCCTAACCTTTTTGATATCCCAGTGGCATATGAAGTCTGGATATGGTTCACACAGGTCAACTGGGATGGACAGGAAGCAGTGTTAGTGAAGGTGAAAAATGGAACTGGGGTGGCAAGTGGAATCAGCTGCTCACATCTGTTTTCTTTATTAGTTTCAAAGTGAAAAATAAGGTATTCCTTTATTTCTTACTTTACTTTTTTACATGTTCTACGGACTCCTCAATAAATGCCACTCCCTTTTACCAGATAACAAAGCATTCATTTTTGAAGTTTCTACTCAGTTTCTTTGTTTTTTTCACTTACATAAAACAAAGGAATGGAGATAGGATCAAGATAATACAATGTCCCCCCAATTCACTTCTTATACATTAAATATCGCCTAATTTAACTCTGATATTCTCAAAATTCAGCTATTAAATTTCATATTGTTTAATGAAAGAAGACAAAATTGTAACCTCTTTACTACAAATGCTCACATCTTTGCATGAATTTAGGTTAGGAACTGCAGTGTTTTATATAATAAAGTTTTTAAAAGCAATTTAGGTGTGTTTATTCATTCCAATGTAGATTTGATATCAGTTATGGCTCCCTTCTCCCTCAGAAACATGGGTAAAGTTGGCCCAAACTCCACTTCCTGAACCTGTATCAATCCAGAACATTGTCCATAGTTTCTGTCAATTTCCATGACTGTTTTCTCCTCCTTTTAACCTACTGCATCTTGCTTTGGTGCTATCTTCATTCAGTGGATAATGACCTTAGGTGCAGAATTCTGCTTTTATGCTGTCATTTTTTTGCATATCTTTTACTCAATATTGAGAAGTGAGTGCATCACATACCACTTCCCTCGTAACATCTGTAACCCTGGCACAGTACATCCTGTTTTATCCGTAGGACACAGCACAAATAGTATTGTTTATTCGCTCAATTACTTTTCAATATTTATATTATTATACTGTATGCAATGAGAGCAATCTTATTCTGTTTTGTTTATAGTTGTGGCGTCTGTGCCTAGTGCATAGAAAAATTGCAATAAATAACAACTGAATGAGTAGCCAACTAAATAAGTGAATGGGTGAATAAATAAGAGTGCATGTATTTCATCTCTTTACTCTTTTTTCCTGTGATCTTCATATCAGTTTTTAAAACTCCCTCTCCCCTCCCTACATCTCATCTCTGTTCTCCTCTCTCTCCCCTCCCTCCTCCTCCTCATTTTCCTTCTCCTCCTTCTTCTCTTTCTCTTTCTTTTTCTCCTCCACAAAAAAAATAAAATTTATATTCAGAAACCCTTAGAGGATTAGCTTTCACAGAAAGGCACTTATATAATTCTTCTAAATTTTTTTCTTAAAATAATTCAGGGCTTTCTCTAAATAGAATTCCCATGGACAGAATTTTATCTATCTTTTATGCAGCCAATATTTATTTATTATACCAGCTGCATGCCAGTGCTATACGAGGTAATAGGACTACCAGGAGGAACAGAGTGGACATAATTATTCATATGGGACATCAACATGGTGGGAATAAAATATATTAATAAAATGATTAGTTATGCATTTGGAACATTATTACAAACTGAGATTAATGCTATGAAGAAAAGTGATAAGGAATCATGAAAACACACTAAGGGTGAACCAAATATCATTTGGATATTCAAAGAAGACTTCCTGGTCAGTGATTTTTTTAACTAAGAAATAAAGTAATAGAAGAATTTTATTAAGCAGAAAGAGGGTAAAAGCATATGCAAAGGCCCTTATGTGGGAGCAAACAGGCCTGATTCATAAAAATGAAAAGGCTGGGGTACTGTCTGACTGAAGTAAGATGATGCAAAATTTTGAGATCAAGTTACATATGTTAGTATTATCACCAGTGTGTTGTAGCCTGTCAAGTCCTAGCAGGTCCACTTTAGATTCAGGGGAATGGAAGAAAAAGTGTGGAATCGTGGGGATGCTTTACGTGCCTTTATTCACAGATGGGCGAGCAATGTGTGCTGCAAGCTTCATGTTTTTCTGTATGTCTCTACATGGCACACCGTGTGTCATGTGTCCCTTTGTGTTACACATGTCATGGTACCCAGGAGGGAGTCCCTATTGGCTTAAGTACTGGAGGCAAACAAAGCCAGCTTCCAGCCAGAAAATTATATAACATAGCATGATTCTGTGCATCAAGCCCACTTCATGTTATGGGAACAATATATTGGATCCAGTCTCAAAGCTATGAGAACACTAATTGTCAGGTCCTTCCAAGGTTATGAGAACACTGCTTCCCTTAGCTACCCAAGCACCTGGGTGGGGAAGCCAGACTGCCTCCATTTACCCTGCAACCAGATAAATAGAAAGCCTTGTAAGGATCTAAACATGAAATTTTGAACTAAAATATTCACTCATCTACAATACAGTGTGGGGAATAGATTGAGAGGGATCATAAATAGTTGCATAGAGACCAGTTAAGAAATTTTTGAAATTACCCAGGTGAAAGATTATGACAGCTGATGATTATAGAAATGAAGAGGAGTGGACATATTTCCTAACAATTCCAAAGGAAAATAAGCATGACTAAATTGGAATTTTACCTCTGATGTGGCTATTTCCCCTGAACTGTGGATTCCAGAGAACCTAGAGAGGTTTAAAGCAGCTACTCTGAAAGGAGCAATGGCCTTTGCCAACTGAAGTGTGCTGCCAAAAAATCCAATACCACAGGAGTCCTCAGTCTGGGGTATTGGGAAGGGAGAGACTTTATCCAAGTGAAATGGCTTAAGTGAAGCAGTTCCAGTGCGGCAGCTCAATATTACAAGTGCCAGTGTTACAGCTCAGGGTTATGGCTCAGGGTTATGGCTCTGGGTTATGGTTCAAGCCAGGGAAAGAGAGTCCCAAGTGAGCTCCCCCAAGACAAAGTGGAGACTGGCTTATATAGAAAAAAGACCCTTCCCTATCCCTGAATGATCCACTTCTAGGGAAATGAAAATGGACTGCACAAACCTGCACAAATATAGCTATAGTGCTCTGATTGGATGGGAAGGTCTCGGTCTTATTAGTCAAAATACAATCCTAGGATCTTTTGTCAGGAGACTTGACAGCCCATTCTGTGACTTCTCACTAAAATGCAGTGTGCATGAGACCCCTTGGTAAATAACGGCTGCCAGGCTCTGGTTATGGATTTGGGCGGAGTTAAATCCAGAGAGTTTTTTGTGGAGGGTATTTTCATTCTCATGGTTGACACCATGGGGTAGAGAACATGCCGCCTCAAGGCTACCTTGCAAGCCCTACTTTTTTGTGAGTGGTGTTTGTTTTTGCTCATTTTCCTAGCATGATACACATCTGGCAGAATTAAGGCCTGCTCCAGCGTGGTCGGTAGGGTAATAATATGGGTATAATCATTTATAGTTTTAATTTGAACATTTTACCTAAAATGTCACATAATGTGCCTGAGTGTGATATTGTTGTGTTACAGACTTATGTGTTTATGATATAATAAAATATTTTGTAATAAAATAAGGGGTATTATTTGTGTCAGACCCTGTATAATTCAATAATTAAAAATACTTAAAGAGGTATAAAATAATACACTGATTATCCAAACCTATCACTAAGATTAAGAGATAAATTATTGCAAAAAATAAAATTAGTATGCTAGAGCATCCCATTACAGGGATGAACAACAGTGGATTTTTTTGTTGCTCATAAGAAGGTTTTAGATTTTCTTTTGTTTTTCTTTTGAAACAACATGTGTATTAACATTCTTTTCTATATCTTGTGAAATGCATGTGTTAGGGATGTGTTAAGTTTTATAGCTTGGAGCAGATATTATCAATTTGTTCCTGGAAATGTTTGCACTGATTTGAGCACATTTTGCTTTACATCTTCCCCTACACTTGCAATTGGCACATTAAGAAACTGTAAATCTAATGAGGATGAAATTGTATTCTGCATAATACTATTTTTATGAATAATTTAATTATTTTGCATTTTCATCTTTACTACTGAAGTTCTGAATCTTGACAGGTGTTTATTGGCCAATCACATTTCTTCTGTGAATTGCTTACTTTCTATTGTTGTGTGTGCATGCTTCTATTTGTTACATGTGCATGCTCCTAAACTCTGCATTCTGGACTGGTAACTTTCACATACTTGCAATCAATAAGCATTGGCTGTTCCTGCCTGGCTTGTCATGGGAACTACATTGGTTCTCCTGGTTCTCAAGTCCCTGGACTCAGATAGAAAAAGCAGCCTCAGCTCCACTGGGACTCCAGCTTGCAACTCTCTCTATAGATCTCCAGACATCTTATCATGCATTATTATGTGAGCCTATTGCTTAAAATAAATCTGTTTCTTTCTCGCTATACATACATGCTATTAGTTACATTTCTCTAGAGTACTCTAATGCATAGTGTATCCTTATCTGATTTTGGTATAGGGTTATGTTGGAATACTTGCCTCATAAAACTAGGTGGAAGAAATTTTTACTCAGTGAAATCATTTGCATAATATAGAGATTATCTTTTCCTAGAAGTGTTGTGACACTGTCAATAGAGTAAGTTCGGCCCTTTAGGGTTCCCCGCCCCAAACTGATTAACTTTCTTTCTGGGAAACCTTCTCACCTTAATTAGTGAGCACTAAACAGGCTTTTTGTTTATTTGTTTGTTTGTTTAATAGTTTTCTATGCATTTGAATGTTAAAAGAAATCTCTTTCGAAAACATGGATAAGTATTGAAAAATAAAAATAGTGCTCACTAATGCAGGTGAGAGGTTTACATACTCTTTGCTAACACTATATGAGCTTTATAATAATGACTATTAAATGGTCTTTCTCTTCTTTCCTGATCAAACTGATAGAAGCCTTTTCTATTTTATCATTTTAATATAGATACTTGCAATTTGTTCCTATTATATGTATTTTTATTTTTTAATTAATATTGATTCTAATTATTCTTGTACTTGTTACAGTTTTTATTCCCTAACCTTTTAATTGGTTAATTTTTCAATAAGAATTTAAATAAAATTTTCTCAAAGGACTTGCATTGCTGAATCCAACATATTTTGTTATGTCATATTTTTATTTTCTTTCTTTTTAACTTTTATAATTTTTCTGTAATGATATAAATACTAAGATGACAAACTTTACAGTTTGTTTTTGTTTTGTCCATTCATTATTTGTTACTCAGGTTTTTTTTTTTTGCTTTAGATTTTTTTTTGCTATATTTGTTAATATACATCAGAGTACAGAAACTTCCAATTCTACTACAGACATCAAAGAACATGTTACTTTATTCCTTTGTATTATTGACACTATTACAGAAGTCCCCGTTTACTCCTCTTTGGCCCACCTCCCCCCAGTCCCTTTGCCCCTTCCCACTGGCCAAAACCACACAGCTTTTTATGTCCACAGGTTATGCATATATGTTCTTTGCCTAATATCCTTTCCCTTTTTTCACTCAGTTCCTCCCTCCCTTCTCCTCTCTGACATTGTCAGTCTGTTCCATGTATCCATACCTATGTTTCTATTCTGTTCATCTGTTTATTTTAATTAGAATCAGTTTATTTTGTTAATTATCACCTTCAAATAACTATTATTTTAGATTCTTTAATTTTTAAGTTTTCTAAGTAATGAAATTTTAATTTATTTTTCTACCTATAGAAACTCTTTGCCCTAAATTTGTTCAGAATTTAATATACTCAGACCTCCCTAAAATTGCAACTTCGAACAATTTAAACAGATAATCTAGCTGCTGGTAGATGGCATTGTTTATTTTTTGTTTGTTTGTTTGTTCTTTCAAATTAAACATTATTCCAGCTGCTCAAAAGTTGTGCTAAATATAGAAAAAAACACAAAGCTACAAACACTGAACCGCAAAGGACAGAAATTAAATATTTGTCTTCATGAAGAAAAGACTGCTAATGTAGTTTCTTAGTACTTAACTATGTGGACCACTTATTTGGAACTTAGTATATAGAAGTCTAAATGATACTTTCATTGTTATACACTTTCACATGCATGAACTGCCTAAACAAGTAGAATGTAAGGGCCTCAGTGCCAGAGTATATTCTAGTGTTTAAATGCCCATATTTGTCAAACTGGCCTATATTTAGTAGAAGATAAGTAATACATATTCTACATGTTTAGTAATAAATAAATAACTTATAAGATACATATAAGGTAAATCATATATTATGATATATATCTATTAAATGAATATCCAAAACCCTTGAATTATAATTTTGTTTTAAGTTATTTAAAATAGCTAAACTGAAAAGGTATAGGTAGGTTGGAAATACAACTAAGGAAGAAGGAATATCAACTGTGCATTAATTTTTGAAAGGTTGGGGCCCTGCCTGGTATTGCTCAGAGGGTTGACAGCAGCCTGTGAACCAAAGAGTTGCAGGTCTGATTCCCAGTCAAGGCACATGCCTGGGTTGTGGGCCAGATTCCCAGTAAGGGACATGTGACAGGCAACCACACACTAATGTTTCTCTCCCCTCCCTACCTCTCTCTAAAAATAAATAAATAAAATCTTACAAAAATAAAATAAAAAATGTTGATGTTGATATATCGGTAATAAATGGACTATTTGACAATAAAGACCTATTAAAAATAAAAGTGATCCCAATGTACGACAATAAAGAACCATTTCACCAAGAAAAAATATTGTTATATACCTAATTATATAGCTTCTAAATAAATATAAAGCAAAAATGTATGTAATTATAAAAAGAAATTTCAAAGAAAAATCTAATCAAATCTATCATCACAGTAGAAAAGTCTTTTCTGAAAAAGATAAAAATGATAGATAAAAATATAATAAGAACATACAGAAGCTTTAAAAAACAGAATAACAAACTTGATGTAATAGTCATTCTAGAATACAATACTCCTAAATTGATGTTTATGACTTGTAATGTATACATAAGGTGTTTTTATTCATTTATTATTTTTATAAGATGTTTTTAAAAATGAGACAGGGGTACTCCAATAAAGCTCAATAAATTTCAAGGAACAACTATCAATCCATTAAATATCAGAACTAAAAGGTAATTTAAAACTTCTGATCTAACTCACTTTGATTTTCTGATTCAAGCTTTTATTTCAACTCTATAGACTAGTCCTTGGAAGGCAACCGTGAGGCTGATGTGGCCCCCAGTGAAAATAAGCTTGACACCCCTGCTATAAAACATGCAGGCACTATACCAGGTTCCAGGAAAAAACAGAGGTATGCAGATAAAAATCTATGCCTTGTTGGAGTTGACATTCACAGGCCTCTACTAATCCCTTAGGCCATGTAAATGGAGGTGAGACTGCAGATTAAATACTACTACTACTACTAAGTTGTCACAAATGGCAACATTTCATATTTTTAATGTCTGAGAAGTGTTCTATTGTGTACATACACTACATCTTCTTTATCCATTCATTTATGGATGTACACTTAAAGATGTTTCCATATCTTGGCTATTGTTAACAATGCTGCAATAAATGCAAGGATAGACTTTGAGGGCATTATGCTAAGTGAAATAATTCAGATGAAAAAAGACAAAAACTGATTTCATCTCTTGCAAAATATAGGACAAAAACAACAAGAAAAAAACAAAATAAAAAAAACACTTCATAGATACAGACAACAGATTTGTGCTTACCACAGGGGATGAGGGGATGGAAAAGTGTGAAATAGGCAAATGTATGATGGATGGAAACTAGACTTTTTGTAGTGAGCATGTTATAGTATATGTAGATTTTGAATTACTTTATTGTATACCTGAAACATACAAATTGGTATTAACAAATGTTACCTGTAAAAAAACATGTAAAGTGACACACAATGAAAACTGCTGGAGGGGGAAAAAAGATGGTAAAATCAATCAAGGATAGAGGGAAACTTATTGCCAGAGCAAGGGGTTAGATGTATGAGATCTGTCCAGAAAAAGTCCAGCCACTGTTAATATAACAAGAATGGTTTGATGTAACCTGAAAGAGTGGTTACATTGATGTAACCCACAGTCGAGGAGAGTGGACTAGAATGTTCGTGTGTGAACAATGACAACTTCACTGTACTAAGTCAGAGGGGTTGGTAGACACCATTGAGTGAGCATGTGTACTGTGTGGTCCTAGCATTCAAAATGACACAGCAAGTAGAGCAACAATTCTGCATCAAATTTTGTGTTAAGCTTGATCATTCCTCTATGAAAACTATGTGGATGATTCAGAAGGCCTCAGCTTTGGGCAACTGCTGACTGGCAGCTTCATCACCACAATGCACTCACTCATGCATCACATTTTATGCAGAGTTTTTTGGTGAAACATCAAATCACCCAGGTGACTCAGCACCCCATACAGCCTAGATTTGGTGCCCTGTGACTTCTGGCTTTTCCCAAAACTAAAATCATCTTTGAAAGGGAAGAGATTTCAGACCCTCAGTGAGATTCAGGAGAATATGATGAGGCAGCTGCTGGTTATTGGGAGAATTGTGTGAGGTCCCAAGGTACCTACTGTGAAGAGGACTGAGGCGTCATTGTCCTGTGTACAATGTTTCTTGTATCTTCTTCAATAAATGTCTCTATTTTCAATAGCACATGGCTGGATACTTTCTGGACAGACCTCATCTCATTCTATGCTTCAGTTACCAGTTACTGGAATATCAGTGTGATAATGCACGTGGAGATTATTCCTTATTTTCCCTGCAAGTGCAGTGAGGGTGCAGAAGCTGATATGCTCCACATGGTAATTAAGACAGCAAAGCTAATGGCAGCTCTATTTTGTTTGGACTGCAAAGGAGCTTACAGCCTTGTGCATCTCTGTGCTCTAGGAAAGGGGATGAGACAGTCATACATCAGATTTTAAATGCATGAGCCCCCAGTGATATAGATCACTTCAGCCCTCAGCCTGATGGGCAAAACCAATAATCACATGACTTCATCCTACACTGGAGGGGCTATCAAGGAACACTTTATATTTTCATTTTATATGGCTGTTGCCACAATACCACAAACTTAGCAGTTTATAGGAACACAAATTTATTGTGCACAGTTTGGAGGTCAGAAGTCCTAAAATGAATGCTGGCACTTGTGATCTTTCTGGAGACCCTGGCAATTTATTTGACTGACTTTTACAGCTTATAGAACTCCCCTGATTCCACCGGCTATCGTTCTGTATCACATAGTATTTTCTCCCTCTGTTTTCATCATCAATCCACTTGTCTCCAACTTTGGCCTCGTTTCTTCCCTCTTACAAGTATCCTTTATGATTACATTACACCCTCCTGGATAAAACAAAATAATCTCTTCTATTGGGATCGAACCATGTGGAGATTCAGATTTAAAATATTATAATTAAATGAGCAACACATAAAAAGTTCTATGTTGGAAACATCCTCAGGGCTCAGCAAGAAGGCCTGTGTAGGTGAAATGAGCAGAAGGAAGAGTGGTGGGATGAAGGTCAGAAAGATAGAGGTGGCGTGGGTGACACAAGCTCATGAAGGGCTTTCCTTGTCCACCCCATGAAGATCTGGGCCCTTATTTTCAATGAGTTGGGAAGCCATTGGGAAGTATTGACAAGATGAGTTAACATCTTGTCAAATAGACTTGCCAAATTAGGCCCTCAGGCCTTGTGTTTGCCACCTGTGTCTTATAGGTTAGATGAATCAGTCTGTACTGGTGACTTTCCTTTTGACCTTTTTATTCCTGATTGGACTTCTTTAAACTTACTTCCTGGCTTCAATTTCTGTCTCAGGCTGCTCTAGCACATCACCTGCACTAATTTTTCAATTCTTCTCCTCTGCAAATAGTACTTTGCAAATATGACAAGAACTCTTTTGGTGTTTATTTGTTTTTTACTTCTTAATATTGATAGAAAAAAGAAAAGGACAAAACAAAACAAGGAACAATAATATTTGGACCCAGAACAAATTTTATGCTAGAGATTTGGGTACAGAAATAAATGTCAGCCACCTTCAGGAAGCTCATGACCTTTAGCAGTAACATGTAATCAAATCAGAGTTACAATAGGTGAGTAAATGCAATTGCTAACTTTTACTAAAATACTGAACTTAAGACACATTGCCCAAGTAAAATTTTCAAGAGTGTACTAAGTTTAAATTGGGTAATTTATTATTTATTCACAAAAAATAAATAATGATTATTTTTAAAAAATAAAAATAATTTATTCACTATACAGAAGTCACTGTAATAAGTGCTGGAAATACAAAAGTGAGCTCGGCCCACACTGCCATGGCTCACACGTAGCCTGTGGGATCAGTAGAGGCCTGTGAAGAAAGGAAGAGTGACACCTGTTTCAGAGGAAATGGGACAAGAAATCGCATGTGAGCTGTGATAAACTAAAGATGCCCTGGAATGCCTGGGGTCATCAAGTCATTGAAACAGAAGACTAACATGATCTTCCACGCGATTTAGAAAGACTCTTCTGTAACAAGTGTGGTAGGTAGATGAGAAGGGGACAAGGTTATGAGCAGGGTGTCTCATATAACGATTCTAAAGAAAAAATATAAGATTAAAAAAATTAGTCGTGGCAGTGAGTATAGCAGTTCATTGATATAGCCAAATTTAAGCTTTCACATTTCGATGAAAAAAATTGATTCAGAAATAAGGTCAATCAAGACATCTAAGCAAAACTTTTATTCTGAAATATCCTCATTGAAACTAGGTGGGTAGTAACCTTAATTTAATTGGGTATTTTCTATGTGTCCTGATAATGATTGTATCCCTCTTAGATCTTAAACCATGTGCTTAGCTTCAAATACTTTTATTTTTTTGTGACCTCAGATAATGCCTCTTAATCTCCCCAAAAGATATTCAGTTTAAACCATCCAAATATTTCAGACTAAAAGAAACTTAAAAGGAAACTGTGAAAATCATAATTTTGACAGTGATGAAAGTCTGCTGTGATTTGAAATTTGGAACATATTTATCCATTGATCAAGTAACCTGCGAAGTTCTTATCCCACTACTGAGCGACAACTTTTTGTTTGTATCTGTTGATCATGGACAGTTAGAATTATACAGTTTTCAAAAATCTGAATTTTTGTTGAAATAAACACAATAAACACACCCAATCTCAAGAGGGTCCTAAGAGAGAAAACAAAAGCAATTATTCAGAGTGACACTGAAACCTGAAATGAGATGCTTTTATCCTTAAATCACTGTCATAATAATGGCTTTGATTTAAAGAGGGGTCACCTGTTTTGGGCCTGCCCTCAGCATTTCACTTACATTGTCTCAAGAAGTCTTCACAATAGCCCTACACACAGGTATTTCTGTGTCAACAAAGAGGGAAATGAAGCTCGAACAACCTAACTCATGATACCAGTGAGGGAGAAGAATAGGATGGATTCATACTTTTCTGACTCCTCAGTCATTTCTGGTCTTTGTTATTGAAGCCTCCTCTGAGTTTTAACCCAATTATGATCCAGTGTATTATTCCTTCTGGCCCTAGAAAAGGCTTTGAGCTTTCCCAAGCACTTTGAATATGTCTTTACTTGAAGTTACTGTGATAACAAAGTCTTGACATGCAAACATCTCACTTAGCCGGTTTATCCAGACAGAATTCAAGAGACAAAGCAGAACTAGGTTTGCCAGAAGGGGGTTGAGTGTGAAGGTGGTAGACATGGTGGGCATTCTCAGTAATGGTCAGATGGACAGAAACAAGGAGGTTTGTGTTACTGACACTCAACTATTTTACCATACCTGCTCTCACTTGTGGTTCCTTCCAGCTGCAGGACAGAAGAACAACCAACATCACAGACAGGTGTTTGAGTCCCTGGTGTTGCATCCAAGGAGGAGGGATGAGGAGAGTGGGGCCCATATTATGTATGTGGCCTGGGGTCATGCCCTCTCCATGACATGATGTGTGAACCACTGCTAGCAAATAACCATTACATATTTATAACCTGGATGACACTGGATCCTGACTACAGCTGGGAAATTCCAAACAAAATTCAAAATGAAGTTAAATGACAGCACACAAGTGAGCCTATTTCTGGGTGCCAGGTGGGATCTACCCCATAGCCACAGCAAAAGATAAGCGAAACTGAGAAAAACTCAGTAAAGGAAACTGCTAGCAGGAACAGAAGAGAAGAAGAAAGAGGCAAATTAGCAGGAAACCCGACACGACCTCAGAGATTAGTGTTGATTTGTTTTGTTTTGTTTTGTTTCTTCTCCATAGAAAATAAAGTCATCTTATGCCTTCATTAAAATTTAAACTATCCGTCCCTTGACCACTATCATTGTCACATAAGAGTAGTATTATTCACTCATACACAGTGTGAACTGGGTTTCAGGGGGCTGTTGTATCTGTTTATCAGTTTCTCACCATATCTTTATTTATGAATGTTTCTCTGTCTTTGATATTATTCTCTTCTAAGGCCCATTTCAGCATTATGACACCCATCATGCTGCAGTAGATATCCTTGGCAAAGCCCTGCTTTGACCTTTTCTATAATCAGAAAACTTTCTTAGCAACCTCAATTAAACTTCAAATTCACTTAATAATATATTTTTATGGCTGCATTGCCCAAGGATGAGGAGGTAGGTACTGGTTGAATCAAACAATGCAAATAATGTGTATAGCAGCAAGAATCAGCCAAATTGTATAGTTCCTATTTCATTGTGGGCAGAATACCATGGTAAGACTCACAGATGCAGTTTTAACTGACATACAGTCTAAGATGTTGAGATTTCAGATAACATGAGTTCTTTTGCATGAGCATTTAATGGTCACTTAAGAAAAATTATGAAGAATCATAACAGAGATGTGGAGTGTGGCTCTGGATAAAGTCTTTTGCTCAGATGAAACTTGGGAAATATATCTCTTTCATGGTTTAGAAGTGGTACCTTTGAAGTGCATCCTAGGAGGGAGAAAGATGAGGTTCTTCAGACTGGACAAGGACACATGTTTCTTTGAGACAATGTATGGTACCAATTTAATATTCTTTTCCATGTTGAGATACATGTTAAAAATCTATCCAGTAAGATTTACTCAAAAGTGAGAAACCAAGAATATGTATTTGTGATCCCAGCATTCTAGGAAAAAGAGAGGTTTTTTTTTTTAAATCTTGGTGAGAGGATTCAAGAGAGAGAAGATACTCTCTCACTCTGTGACCATTTCTACAGTTCTGAAGAAGCTAGTAAAATGTACATTAGTGGAAGCAGAAGGAGTGATGTCCACTAGGTGAGCATGAAGACAAAGTTTCACTCTGAGGAAGTTTGAGCAAGGAGGCAGGAATAATGATGGCAGTGACTTGACCAGGCGACATTGGGGCTGCTAGCAGGGACAGCTAGAGAAGCCACGTGGTTCTGCATAAAATTGTGAGGAGTGGAAAACATGCCTGTGCCTCCTGGCTGGCACCAGCACAAAGAGGTGGGCTCCGCATTGAACACTGGCTAGGGACAATGTGGGAGGTAAGAGCCACGCTGCCATGTTGGCAGCACAGAGCTGACTCACAGGCAAAGCACGCTCACCCTCCAAGACAATTTCCCCCACTCTCTTTTGTTCTCTTTCTGACTATTTTAGGCAAGGATACCATTAGTTAGTCTAGCAAGAACAAAGGAGATTAATAAACCCCAGTATTTATTCTCAGTATTTAATCAGAACACCTTAAGATTAAGATGTCCCTGCAAGAGAACAAGAGGAATTTTTTTTCCAGTTGAACTTTGACAGCAAATTTTGTAAATTAGAATCTTGGCTATTTACTGACAATCAGACATTCAGCAAAAGTAATTAAAATTTTGATTTTGCTTTCCTAAAATACAAAAACGATCATACACCATTTTCAGAGACATTCTGAGGATTACGGTAGAGGTATGTTTGGTAATGTTTAGCATAATATTTTATTCATCACAAATATACACATACACAATTCATAGTTTTGCTTTTTTCTCCTTTATTGGGAAAGAAAGACTGGGTGTTAGCATTTAGATTAGCAGGGGACATAACATAACGGGAAAAAAAACACATTTGTCTTGATGATCTGGATTTTAGAATTTACCTTACTATAAAATGATTCAAGTATAATTATAATTGTGTTTAATCTACAGTTAAATTTAACTGTGCTCTATACAAGGCCAAAGGTAACAAAATCTCTCCAGATTTCAGCACCTGTTTAACTTGATGAATGAACTGAGGTCAACTGAAATCTTCATTGTCACTAACACTGGGACGCTGGCATACAAGAATGGTACGAGAGGAGGTGCACACTGCCACTGCCTGCAGAGAGGCAGTGAGGCCCACTACGCGGTGGGCCCACTATGCGGTGGGCCCTGTACAATAAGGCCCACGATGTGGTGAGGCTAGTCTGAGATGAAGAAAAGATAAATTCTCTCACCAAGCTCTAACTGCCACATACTTTTCAGATTTGTAGCAATTTGAAAAAATATAAAGGCAGATATCTTGCCAGGGGTATAAAATTCACCATCAGGTATTAGCAGTTTCAAGGATCAATAGAAAAAAAATTGCATGGCTGGTGAAGTGTGGCTCAATCATTGCCTTGAACAAAAATAGCACATGCGTGACAGTCAGTCTACAGAAACCACTGTGCAGAAAATACCTGGCCTCATGCTTAGAGCTCCAACAGATTGCTGGCTGGGTGAGAAAAATAATATTTCTGTTACATCTCACAGTGAAATTAGTCCAGAGTATTCTGGGAACTCACTCATTTCTTTACAACATCTGGAAAGAAGGCTGAATGTTGATCTCTTTGGACTTCTATGTCTTGTTGAGGATATGGTTTCTATATTCAGGAGAAAGGTTATTTGAGAATAATGAAGACATTTCACACAGCAAACCCCTATACACATCTAGATAAAAAGCTGAATCCTCTCCTCCGGTTGTGCAATAGAATACCGAAGGTAGAAGTAAAAATGTAGAGATCACTGCTGCTCTGTGGCCAATTCATCACAGAAAATCCACCTCATGGCCATGGTCTGGTGTCAGCTGTAATATTGTTTTTTGCTTGAGGACATGCATACAGGTCAAACTGACAGGAAAGCAGACTGGGTCTCCTGATGTTGTCCTTTCTACACCACTTCAGTTGCAATGCCCTGGGGTTGTATAAGCTTTTTGTTAACACTACATATTCATCCCTTAGGATGTATGTTATGGGGGCAGAAAATACACAGTGTTATGTTGTCATCTTCCCATTAATTAATCAGTTACAATTGACATTCAAGATATACCCAGATGTGACTTTAAAATCATTGCAAATACAAATCTGTCTGCACTCCTTATTGATCAGTTGCAGTTAGTGTGTAATTATCAATCCATTTAAATCTAAATGCATTGTATACTATTGGATACTGATAAAGTCTGACCACTCTGTAAAATAAACAAGGATTTTTAAAATGTATAGGCCTTACATGACCAAAGATCTGGACATTATATTTCCTTATCCTTTTCCTTCCCCATCAAAGCTATCATATCAGCAACATAATTTTATCTGCTGACTTTCACAAACCATATACATTAACAATATTTTTCCATATTTATCCAAACATGATTGATCATGTTATTGAAATTAGAGACTGAATAAAACTTAGAGCTACTATTTTATTTTTTTTTAAGATTATTTTAAGTTTATTTTTAGACAGAGGGTAAGCAGGAAGAGAGGAAGAGAAACATCAATGTATGGTTGCCTCTTGAGCACCCCCTACTGGGGCCCTGGCCTGCAACCCACTGGGAATTGAACCCACAACCCTTTGGTTCACAGGCTGGCATTCTATCCACTGAGCCACACCAGCCAGGAAAAACAGCTACTACTTAAAAAAAAGATACTTATGAACTTAAAGGTTCAAATGTATAAACATCTAAATGTGAAATATCATTGATAAAAACAATCATTTTAGCCCTGGCTGATATAGCTCAGTGGATTGAGTGTGGACCTGTGAACCAGACAATCATGGTTCGATTCCCAGTCAGGGCACATACCAGGGTTGCAGGCCAGTTCCCAGCAGGGGACGCACAAAAGGCAACCACACATTGATGTTTCTCTCCCTCTCTCCTTCCCTTCTCCTGTAAAGATAAATAAATAAAATCTTTAAAAAAAACCAATCATTTTAGAATAAACCTCAGAATATAAGATAAAGGACTATTGCCTACTCCGTCTCATAAAATCTTAGTCTTCATTAAATTTTTTCAATGAATAACAAGAACAAATAGCATTATACCTTGATTCTAATATACTACACAATATCCTCAATAGTGATTACATTTATGTATTCATTTATTAATATAACAAATATATATTTAGAACCAAATATAAACATGATTCTGCATATATGTAGCCTGTTATTCTATAAAATTGTAAATATTTCTTAAATAATAAGAACGTGAGATCTGCTTTTAGAATTTTTAGTTGCACCATCACAAAGAGAGAAACTGAGTAAAAACACTCCTATTACCCAACTTTGTCTCACTTGAGTGGTAATAAGGCTCACATGAAACCGACACCATCAATTCTAACTCTGCCATCCACACCACCATGTAAATAGTCTTCAGATTTATAAAAATAACCTTAAGGGATCCAGACCTTATTTAGCTGCCAGAGTCCTTATGCTAGTCATACAAAGCACTAAGGTCAGTAAAGGCCACTGAGAAACTATAGAGTTTCTTCATTCAAATAGACGATAATGTTGTTCGTAAATGCATATTTTTATCTAAGTCACTGTCCTGTACCCTCTTCACCGTTTATATTAAAGTGAAGACGGGGCAGTCATTTTAAACAGACAGCGTGTTTTTCCAGAGTATTCTCTCTTTTATCATCTACCACATCTCTTTTATCTCTGTTGATTCAGAGCATAAGTACACCTCCGTCCCTAAAACATTTGGTTTCTCAAAAATATTAGAATTGAAGGTGTCAATATTTTTAGGCCTTGGCATTCTGGAAACATTTTTTCCCTATTATTTTTACTCTCTTCACATCACACCTCCCTCTAAAAAAGTAGTTTTGCATTAGAACACTGACTTAACAAAGTCCAACATGAAATGGTATTTTAGGCCACAGATCCCCTCTTGTTGCTCAGTGAAGGTAGCCACTTACTCTGCCTAATTATACAGCCCACCCTGACAGAGACGTTAGAGACCTTGGGTTAGAGGTAACATCCCTTCCTCTCTTCTGATTGTGTGTGAATGTGCTTTTACCAAAATATCAATCATTAAACAGATGAATATATGTATATATGTGTGTGTGTGTATATATATATACATATATATATGCCTTTACTTTCAATATGAAATAGGGTTTGAGGATGTGATAATTATATAATGAGAGTCTACAGAACTGCAGCATTCATCAAAAACACAATAGTAAGTGGAAGTAACTCTGTTGTATCTGGTGTAACAAAATGTATATGAATATATACTTCAAAAATGAAAATTTCATCACCTGGTGTCAGGTTCTACGACTTTAAAGACAGTAAGGAATATATAAGGACTTGGGAAAACAAAAGAAATCAAAGTTAAACATAATATCTTTAAAGAGGGTGTGAAAATGGCCCTGGCTGGTGTAGCTCAGTGGATTAAGTGCTGGACTGGGAACCAAAGAGTCACCCGTTCAATTCCCAGGCAGGGCACATGCCTGGGTTGCAGGCCAGGTCCCCAGTAGGGGGCATGTGAGAGGCAACCACACATTCATGTTTCTCTCCCTCTCTTTCTCCCTCCCTTCCCCTCTCTCTAAAAATAAAATCTTTAAAAAATAAAGAGGGTATGAAAATGAAAATATATTCACATATCCTTTGACTAAAGTAAAGCAAATTAGTTGGATTTTCTGAGTCATAAGTTTGAATGCCAGAAAAATTTTAAAAACCATACTGAGGCCAGTCTACAGAAAGTAATTAAAATACTAGCAAATATTTACTTTGTCTGGAGTGCTATACTAAAGACTTTAAATGCATCATGTATTTAATTCATACAACATCCTGTTAAACAAGTACATATATATCTCCATTTTAGAAATAAGTAGATCAGTGAACTTAGAAGTCTGCACCAAGTCGTACAGCTAGCAAATGGTGGAGCTGAATTTAGAACCTAGATCTCTCTAGCAATAAAACAGTGCAAGACCCAAAGCAAGTGTTCCATGAACATTGTTACTGCTATTTAAATACTACATTCTACTGCTTGACAAGTGGCTGTAGCAGACCTTGCACATAGACCTGGCTGCCACATAGCTCTTGTGATTTTTTAGGTTTTATGGGCTCTACTCAAATGAATAATATATTTGCCTCTAAAACTTAATTTTATATGCCACTCTTGGATGTTATCCTTTTAAGATTATTCTTTAACTTTCAGAAAAGTTCAAATTACCCTTGAAAATATAAATAGTAAAGCAGTCTCTTTATTGAAACTATGCTGAAATTAGGTGGGGGGTTGGGAAGGAGCAATCGAATGAGCATTTTAAAAAGCAAAAGAACTTACTTTGTAGATAAATTTCAATCCCGTTCCTCAACCCTCACACCCACCATGGACTAATAATAATGAACCAATAATTGTAGTAATGTTTATAGTGATTTTTGGTATTGTGGTATTACCATTGATATTTCTATTATCATTAATATTTCTCTAAGAACTACTAGTCTACCCATCATGAAAAATCACAGTGCTTTGGGGACCCCATATAACCTTGCTCATCCAAAAACCAGAGCCAAAAAATGAAAGTAATGGGAAGTTAGGGGGAAAAAAAGAGGCTGAGTGGGAAAGGAAGTGGTATCATTCTCCTCACCTGGGGCATAAGCTTCTTACACAGCTCAGCTATTGTCTAAGTCTAAACTAGATACTGAGGAGATGTGGCTATGACTTACATGTTTCCCTTTACCACAAAATAAAATATTATAATGCAAACATCAAATTAAAGGGTATAGAAAAAGAGAGATCTAAAAGATATCTGAGGTAGTTAGTTGTTTGGTGATTTGGCTGCCTCTCAGTATTGCCAGTAGATACCAATTTCTTGGCCTCTTGTTCCCACACCTAGCACACAGTTGATTTTTATTTTACATCTTCAATGTAAATGTGACATCTTTATTTGCAGCTGTTGAGAATTTCCAAAGTAATTTATTTGAAGGCAGATGAGAGGAACTATACAAATTTGGATCTATAAGATTATATTTTACATGAAAAGTTCTACTTACCACTGCTGTGTCTTAGTCTTTTGTATTTTTCAATTTTGCATGATTTTAATGAAAAAATATAGTACATTCTCTATAAATGCAAATAATTTTTGAAATTTATAAAGTAGAATTTGCCCTAGTCAGGTGGTTCATTTGGTTGCAGCATCATTCTGTGCACAAAAGGTTTCAGGTTTGATTCCAGTCAGAGCACATACCCAGGTTGTGGGTTTAATCCTCCCTTGGGGTGCATACTGGAGACAACCAATTAATGTTTCTCTCTTACATCTGTTTCTCTCTTTCTCTCTCTTTCTCTCTCTGTAAAAAAATAAAATAAGTGAAGCTTTACTTCTTCCCAACCTAATACAGTTCCTGGAAATATATTGATCACAGATTATTTGCATTAAATGTACTTTTATAAATGCACACAGATATGTAAGTATCATGTGTAAAAGCATATTTAAAAGTGTTTAAATACACTATCCATATTATTCCCTAACATGATTTTAATTTTTTCATCTTAATTGTGGTAAAATACACGTAACAGCCCTTTGTCTGTAGTCCAACATGTAAGAAGTTTGAAAGTCTTCACTCCATCCTAACAATAAGTAAAAAGTTAATAAAGTGACAAATAAACAACTCTTAGATCTATAAAGGAGGTCCAAAAAAACTGTTTCCCCTAAAATTGTAGAGACTGCTAGATGAATACAGAAAATTATAGTTTATTAGAGTAGAAATCCACAAACAAAATATTTTGTAAAAACTGGTGCTGGGGTAGAAACCTAAATTGTTATTGGCAAAATGATGGAGGCTTAGTTTGGGCAAGTGTGAAACATAAAATATCCAGGGGACCTAGGCATCAGAAGCCTCCCAAACGTTTGTGAGTTTTACCTATTGGAGCTTAACCAGTTTCTCACAGTGAAGTCAGAGAAATAAATTCAAAGATATACCATGTTAACGCTAATTAAAAAGAAAGCAGGAATGTTTATTTTCATTTCGGATAGCATTCTAAGCAAGGAAAATTGTCAGGGTTAAAGAGAGGCATTAAAAATGATAAAAAGTTTAATTCTTCCATGAGGCATAATAATCTTTAACTTGTATGCACCTAATAACAGAGCATCAAAATACGTAAAGTGAAAACAAAAAGAACTGAAAGAAGAAATAGATGAATCCACTATTATAGTAACAGACACCAAAAATCCTCTATTAAAATGGACAATTAAAGCAGGCAAAAATCAGTAAAGACTTAGGTGAACTCAACAACATTATCAATCAACTGGATATAATGAACATCTATAGACTACTTCATTTAACAACAGCAAAATATACATATTTCTTAAGCTTACATGGAATATTCACCATGATAGAACATATTCTAGGTAATAAAAGACAACATAACTAATTTAAAAGAACAGAATAACACAATGCCTATTATACAACCACAATAAAATTAAGAATCAATAACAGAAAGATAAATGGGAAATTCCAAAGTATATGGAGTTTAAAAACAAATATTTAAGCATGGTCAAATAAGAAGTCTCAGGAGAAATTAAAAACCACTTTGAGCTAAATAAAAATGAAAAAAAATGCTTATATACTTTGGGATAAAAGTGAAAGCAGTGCTTAGAAAGAAAATTTACAACATTAAATGCAGATATTAGACAAAATGAAATATCTAAAATTAATAATCTAAGTTTCCATCTTAGGAAACTAGAAAAAGAATACCAAATGTGTTCTTTAACATATATATTATTGATTGTGCTATTACAGTTGTCCCATTTCCCTTCTTTATTCCCCTCTGCAGTACACACCCCCACCTACCCACATTCCCCCCTTTAGTTCATGTCCATGGGTCATACATATAAGTTCTTTAGCTTCTACATTTCCTATACTATTCTTAACCTCCACTGTCTATTTTATACCTACCATTTATGCTTCTTATTCTCTGTACCTTTTCCCCTTCTATCCCCTTTTCATGCCCCCAATGATAACCCTCTGTGTGATCTTCATTTCTTTGGTTCTGTTCCTGTTCTAGTTGTTTGCTTAGTTTGTTTTTGTTTTAGGTGTGGTTGTTAATAACTGAGTTTATTATCATTTTAGTGTTCATAGTTTTTATCTTCTTTTTCTTAGATAAGTTCCTTTAACATTTCATATAATAAGGGCTTGGTGATGCTGAACTCCTTCAACTTAACTTTATCTGGGAAGCACTTTATCTGCCCTTCCATTCTAAATGATAGCTTTGCTGGATAGAGCAATCTTGGGTGTAGGTCCTTGCCTTTCATGACTTTGAATACTTCTTTCCAGCCCCTTCTTGCCTGTAAGGTCTCTTTTAAGAAATCAGCTGACAGTGATGGAAACTCCTTTGTAGGTAACTGTCTCCTTTTCTCTGGCTGCTTCTAGGATTCTCTCCTTCATTTGAATCTTCGCTAATGTAATTCTGATGTGCTTTGGTGTGTTCCTTCTTGGATCCAACTTCTTTGGGACTCTCTGAACTTCCTGGACTTCCTGGAAGTCTATTTCCTTTGCCAGATTGGGGAAGCTCTCCTTCATTATTTGTTCAAATAAGTTTTCAATTTCTTGCTCTTCCTCTTCTCCTTCTGACACCCATATGATTCAGATGTTGCAAAGTTTAAAGATATCCTGGAGGTTCCTAAGCCTCTTCTCATTTTTTTTTAATACTTGTTTCTTCATTCTGTTCTGGTTAAATGTTTCTTCCTTCCTTTGGCCCAAACTTTTGATTTGAGTCCTGGTTCCTTCACATCACTGGTGGTTCCCTGTACATTTTCTTTTATTTCACTTAGCATAGTCTTCTTTTTTCATCTAATTTGCCACCATATTCAACCAATCTGTGAGCATCCTGATTACCAGTGCCTTGAACTGTGCATCTGATAAGTTGGCTACATCTTTGTCGTTTAGTTGTATTCTTTCTGTAGATTTGATCTGTTCATTCATTTGGACCATTATTTTTTTGTCTTGGCATGCCTGTTATCTAGTAACATGCAGAGCCTTAGGTGTTCACCAGGGTTGGGCAACCTATGTCGCTGCATTGTGATGCTGTGTATGCTGGGGGTGGGGAGAGTCTGAGAAGGGCAATGGCACTTGCTCTGATCTCTGACAATTTTCAGTCACTTCCCCACTACCACAACCAAACTGGGCCCTTCTTGTGCTGATTCCCAGGTAGGTGGGTTTGTGTATGTTCCAGGACCCTGTGGATTTCTCCAAGGAACTCTCCTATGAGCTGGGAGTTTCTCCTGCCTCCTCAACCTCCACAAGTGTTTTCAATCAAAGATTTGAGGGTGGAACCTGGGTTGTGCAATCCACCTCACTCCCCAGTTGTTCCTCCCGGTTTATCTTCACTCAAATGTGAGACTGCCCAGTCCTCAATCCGCTGCCTCATTGGGTCCACTAGCTGCCACCTTGCTCTCCAGCTGCATCATTGCCCACCCTGGTCCTCCAGTCATTGCCTTACCACAAGTCTTCTCTGCCTGGCTGCCTGACTCCACCCCTCCTACCGGTCTGGATGAGTGTGTGTTCTTTAACTCCTTAGTTGTCAGACTTCCATACAGTTTGATTTGCTGTCAGTTATTGTTGCTTTTTGTTTTTAAATTTGTTGTTGTCTTCCTTTTGGTTGTACAAAGAGGCACAGTGCGTCTACCTACACCTCCATCTTGGCCAGAAAAGCCCAGAAAATCAAATTTAAACCTAAGTAAGCAGAATAAATAATAATAAAATTTATTGTAAAAAATAAAAATATATATTGAAAATAGAAAATGGAGAACACAAAAACCAAAAGTTAATTTCTTAAAAAGAATAAAACTGATATGCCTAAAGACAGGAAAACTAAGAAAAACAGAGACATCAAAAAAATGAAAGAAAGCACATCACTACAGATCCCATAGAAGTGGCCACATAATAAAAGAATTCTATGAGTAATTCTATGCTTATAAACTTGATAATCTAAGTGGGATTAATAAACTCTTTGAAAAACACATTATGCTAAAATTCAACCAGAAATAAATTGGCAATCTGAGTACACTTACAACTATTAAATAAATTAAATCAATAATTAATATTCTCTCCAAAGAGAAGTTACTATGCCCAGGTGTTTTCATTAATGAATTCTACCAAACACTTAAGGAAGAAATTATACCAATTTTCTACCATCTCTTTCAGAGTCAGAAGCAGGAGTATTTCCTAACTCATTTTATAAGAACAGAATTATCCCAATACCAAAACCAGGCACAGTATGAAAAATAATTTTGATAAATATCTCTCATAAACCTAAATGCAAAAAAATTATCAATGAAATATTAGTAAATTTAATTTAAAAATACAAACAAATCATATGGCATGACTAAGTGGGATTTATTTTAAGAATACAAGGCAGGTTCAACATTTGCAAATGAATTAATGCAATTTATCACATCAAAGGATTTTTTAAAAAGCAAATGATCATACCAATAGATGCAGAAAAAGCATTTGAAAAATTCAAGACCCATTCATGAAGAAAATAGAGGGAAACTATCAACTTGATAATGAATATGTAGAAAACCTGAGAGCTAATATCATACTTAGTGATGAAGAACTTTAAGCTTTCCCATTAAATTTAGGTACAAGGCAAGGATGTCCCCTTGCACCTTTCCTTTTTTATGTCTTTCTTCCTAATCTGTAGACATTAACTTATTTTTTTCCTTGTTGTATCAAGGACTATACTTGCTAATGCAATTAGGCAAGAAAAAGAAGTAAATATATACAGATTTGGAAGAAAGACATAAAACTGTCATTGTTCACAGATGACATAATGCCTGCATTGAAAATTCTAAAGAATTGTCCAAAATCACTAAAAACTAATGAATTATTGTGGCATGATTATAAGCTATCAGGTTATAGTTTGGGAGACAAATTTGCAAAATGCATATCTGATAAAGTACTGCTATCCAAAATATACAGAGAATAATGAACTCAACAATAATAACACAAGCAACCCAATTTTTAAAAAATGGGCTAAAGATATAATGGACACCAGAGAAAAAGTACAGAAGGCAAATCAACATACGAAAAGATGCTCCACATCATATATTATCAGAAAAAAATGCAAATTGAGTACCTCTACACATAATGACCAAAATACAGAACACTGACTCAAAATGATGAGGAGGATGTGGAGTAAGAGGGCTCTCATTCACTATTTCTGGGAATACAAAGTGGTATAGCTACTTGGTAATACAGTGTGGTAGTTTCTTACAAAACTACACATATTTTACTAAATAATCCAGTAATCACACCCACTGGTGCTTACCCAAAGGAGCTGAAAACTATGTTCACACAAAAACCTGTACATGAATGTTTACAAAAGATTTATTTATAATTACCAAAACTTGAAAGCAACCAAGATGCCCTTCAGTAGATGATTGGGTAAATAAACCATGATACAACTATAAATTGGAATGTTATTCAGCACCAAAAATAAATGAGCTATCAAGTAATAAATAGACATAGAGGAAACTTAAATGCAAATTACTAAGTGAAAGATGCAATTAGGAAATGATATATATTATCTGATTGCAACTATATGACTTTGTGAAGGCAAAAGAATGGAGACAACATAAAGATCAGCGGTTACTGGGGTAGGGAAAGGGAGGAGAAATAGGTGGGATACAGTGGATGTTTAAGTCAGTAAAAAGGCTCTGTATGATAGTATAACACTAGATCCATGTTGTTATACACTTATCCAAACCCATAAAATAAACGACCCCAAGAATGAACCTTAATATAACTCTGGACGGTGAGGAATAATGATTTGTCAGTGTAGGTTCATCATCCTCCACTCTGGTGGAGGATGTTGTAATGGGGAGGATGTTCTGTGAGTGTCGAGTGTCAACTGTCAGGACCGGATTTATGGAAGTTTCTGTACATTCTGCTCAATTTTGCTTTCAAACTAAAACTACCGTAAAAACAGGATGACTATTTAAGAAAACACATATAACAAAATTTTCATGTTAATCACTTTAAGCCTCAGTTTACTATTGTTAAGTATATTCATGTTGTACATATGATCTTCAAAATGTCTTGCATCTTACAAAACAGAAATTCCATACCTATTAAAAAAATTCCCCACTCCTTTATCTTAAGCCCCAGTCAAGCATTATTCTCCTTTTCTCTCTAGAGATTTAAGTACGCTGGGCACCTCACATAAGTAGAATGATACAGTATTTGTCTCTCTGTTACTGGCTTTTTTCACTTAGCATAATGTCCTCGTGGTTCATCCACATTGTGATTGTGTCAAATTTTTCTAACTTTTTAAGGCTAAATAATATTCCATTGGATGTGTCATTATATTTAACTATTCATCCATTGATGAATACTCAGTTGCTTCCATGTTTTGGCTATTGTGCATAATGCTGCTATGTCATGGGTTTACAAATATCCTTAAGCCCCAGATTTTATTTCTAGTGGATATATATATCGAGAAATAAAATTGTTAAATTATACAGTAATTTTATTTTAATCTTTTGGGTGTTTGTTATAATCTTTCCATAGCAGATGCACAGTTTTACATCCCCATTAGTAGTGCGCAAGGGTTCTAATCATTCCACATTCTTGCCAACAGTTCTTATTTTCTGTCTTTGTTAATAGCCCTTCTAAAAGTGTAGGGTGGTATTTCCTTGTGGTTTTGATTTATACTACTTGATAATTAGTGATGTCAAACATCTTTTCATATACTTATTGGAAACTTGTTATCTTCCTCAGAGACATTTTTAATGAAGTGGCTTTGTTGTTGTTGGTACTATTGAGTTTTAAGACTTCTCTATTCTGGATATTGATCCCTTGTCAAAAGTGAGTATGTGATTTATAAATATTTTCTCCCATTCTGTGAGTTCTTTTTTTATTCTGTTGGTGATATCCTTTGATCCACAAAATTTTTAATTTTGGTGAATCCCAGTTTATTTTTTGTTGTTGCCTTTGACCTTGCTGACAGAGTTACAATTTGATTTTAATTTACTTTGTAATACATTATAGACATAATATCCTATAACTGCATATAGGTATATCTCACTCTTTTCAATTTTCACACGGGTTTAACAATATTTATGTAAGATAATTTATTTTATACACTTATTTATTAAGAAGCATTTAGGTTACTTCTAACATTTTATTATTGTAAGCTCTGTTATAATATCATTATATATACATCTTTTTCACACCTATAAATATTTCTATATATTAGGTTATTAAGAAGAATGTCAGGTGATCAAAGGAAAGCTCATTGTTATTTTGCTATATACTATTAAGTGTCCTTAAAATTCTGCTATTTATAGTATAATCTATTTTCTTATTCCCTTCACTTTAATTACTACTATCACTCGATTTTTTAAATTAGATGCATCAAACGTGATATACTTTTGCTGCCTGAATTTAAACAATCATGATTATCAATGTCTAAATATTGTTACTGATATTATTTCAATGAATTACTTGCTCATTTTTAGTCTTTCCTTTAGGTTATTTTTATTTATAGACTGGAAGTTCTTTTTTATTATGAATAATAGCTCTATATATGTTTTTTTAATTTTGAGGTGATGTTTTAACCTTTTTTATGGAAAAGGTTATGTTGGTTAACTTTATTTTGTAGTATCACTTGCTAATATTTATATACTTAGAACATTGAATCAATACTTTGCTTCTGAGTCTTGTTAATGACTTCTGAAAACTTTGCTACCTATAAGGTTATAGCAATGTTTGTTATGCTATCATATGCTAATAATCACAGCTTGCCACCATTTGATACAGTGTGGGAGGAGATACACAAAAGTATAAAGCCAAGAAATGGATCACTGGAGCCATCTAATAGGCTAGTTACCATACACTATAATCAGAATAAACCATAGGGCTAAAAATAACTTGAATTTTAAATGATGTCTGTTTTGCTCTCTTTGCATTGAAAGTAGCAGTCACCTCCTCCTGTGTTTACTATCTTCTCGAGAGAGAGTATCTTCCATCAGCCTGGCTAGGTATTCTGAGGCTTTCTGGAATCTGTAAGGATATGCTTGCTTGTAAGGATATATACACTTCTTGCTTCCTTTTATGGCAGAACTCTTAAGTTTATATGTTCTCTCTCTCTGTCCAGTAATACACCAGGTTGTGTGCTAACAGCTTCCCTATTGTTTTTCCAAGTGTGGTGCTAAAAGCTGTCTAGTTTGTAGTTTCTCCCTGCCAGCAGATTTGGGTGGCTTTCTGCATGTCTGCCAAGGCTCACCCTCACCATCATCAGGAACCTGCACAGGGAGCCTGCCATGGGGTGGAGTTGTGTGTTCACAAGGTACACAAAGTGCTGTGGGTGCCAGTGGGCCAAATAGAATCTGTAGACAATTTGTCTCAGCAGCTCATAGGTGAGCCTCTTGATGGAGTCTGTGATGCAGTTAGTAGGAGCGGGATCCTTATCCCTTTTCCTATATTCCACACCCTGGCTGCTAGTCTCCCAGACATTCATTCTGCTCCCCCACCACCATTTCTGCAGCTCCTGACTCAGTACTCTGGGTGGTAAGGGAAAGAACTGGGTTCTTGGGCAGAATACTCCACAGTTAGGGGAGCCAGGCAATTATTTTCATGCTTTCACTTCTTTTTTGTTATTTTTTATTGTTGTTCAAGTACAATTGTCTCCATTTCCCTGCCACCACTTTCCCCCATCCCTCTCACCCCCACCCTCAATCCTACCCCCCCATTTGGCTTTGTCCATGGGTCCTTTATACATGTTCCCAGGAGAAATCATGGTACTGATATGTTTCTCCTTGAGGGAGGAGTGGTGCAGGTAAAATCAAACTGTTCCTTCCACAATTCCTCCAGTCTGGTTGCATGTTATTTTGTTTCCATCCATGCACTGAAACATTTCTGCTGGACTCCTGGATTTCCACAACTCTCTTGTCTTTAGGAAATTTTCTGAGTCGGTGTTCTACAGGTGCTCCCGGAACACAGAAGAGAAGGTCTGAAACTAGTTCATAGGCCACTCAGGGTCTACTGTCTGGACCAAGGTCTATATGCCTATTACCTAATGCATGGGAGGGTGAAACTCTGCCTGAGTCCCTTGGCCTTTGCTGCTGAATCCTTACAAAAGCACTTTTTCCCCCCTTGTGGATAAATGACAAATTGTTGTTTTTGAGAGGGAGGTTTGACAAAGGACATCTTATTCAGGCAATTTGCTGTTGTCACTCCTGCTCAAAATGTTCTTTGAATTTTCTTGACCCAGATTCTACATAAAATGGAGATCTCAGAAAATACTCTAAATGGCCTGACCACCACCAGCGAGTATAAGGAAATTCTTTCTGTAGGGATAAATGTTCAACCCAGACCTTTCATAACTCTCATAGTGAAAGCCCTAGAAATATGAACTCAAAACAGAAGAAAATTCACTATGTAAAAGGGAAGACCAAAACAAAGAAGAAAAACATGAACATAGTTTAATAAAATTATTAGATATAGCCCTGGCTGGTATGGCTCAGTTGGCTGGAGCATCATACCATACACCAACATATTGCATATTTGATTCCCAGTCAGGGCACACACCTAAGTTGTGGGTTCCATCCTCGGTGGAAGAGTATATGGGAGGCAATCAATCAGTGTTTCTCTCTCACATTGATGTTTTTCTCCCTCTCTCTCATCCCTCCTGTCTCTCTCTCTCTAAAAGCAATTAAAAACCATCAGGTAAAGATTAAAGAAGTTATTGAGCATAGACTATAAATATCTATGTGATATATATATTTAAAATAAAATATAGAGATAAAATCAAGAAGAAGATAATAACAAGGGTCAAGTTTATTTACCACTTTACCCCCACAAAGATGGCTATAATATAAAAAGAGGGGGTGGGGAATGACAAGTGTTGGTGAGCATGTGGAGATACCAAGATCTTCATACATTGCTATTGGAAATGTAAAATGGTGTAGCCAATGTGGGGAACTTTTTAATGGTTTTTAATGGTTAATTTCATAAATACAAAATTATGCCATAGTGGGGTCTGGGACGTGTAAAATTTGTATAGCAAACAGCAGGCTGGGAATTTAGGCAAGAGTTAATGTTTTAGTTTTAAGTCCAAATTCTGTGTGACAGAAAGGCGGAAACTTAACCAAGATTTCTGTGTTGTCATTTGCAGGCAGAATTTCTTCTCCTTCAGAAAATCTCACTGTTAAACAATTAACTGGGCATTATAACCTCACCACTTCAACATATAAAGAAACTATCATATCACTTGCTAGTAGATGCTTTCAATGCTATAAAACATTGGCCTGACTCAGATCCTTTGCTGGAGTGATAGTAGAAGCACATTTTGCGGGAGAGACTTTGTCAGTCCAAGATCCTGACCAACCCACATTGGGCATAATAGCAGTAGTTAGAAATAGACACCACTGGTTATTTGGGGATGTTTATTTCTGCAGTACAATCTAGTCTACTCAATGGGACACACCAATTGTATGTGTGTGATATTTTGTGCTCAAATTAAAAATATGCTTTAAAATGAAGGCATTTTAGAAGTAAAAAGGACTAGATCTACAATATTATAGCAAATCTCTCATTATAATAACATTTAGCTTTTAGTACTAGTGCATTTTAAATTATCCAAAGTTGTCCATGCCCAGAAACTTATCAGACTGTGACCAGGTGCATTTACTTGAGGGACATTTGAAAGAATATTGATTGAATGCAAAGCCATTCTCCTGATATAAATGTATATGTCTAGGAAATGTCACAGTAATGTGAAAAATTTGTTGATTTTAAATATTTGGACGTGTTAACTGACAAAATGAAAGAACACAGTATAAGTTGAATATCTAGACTAAAATTTAATTATTCAGCAGTATTATTGGAAAAAGCCAAAGTAAAAGGTAAATTACATACTCCTCTCTTGCACAACTCAACTTGCTAATCAATTAGTACAGTAATGCTAAAATCTGTTTTATTTTATTTTTATTGTTTCATATTTTATTTTTTAAATGTATTTTATTGATTATGCTATTACGGTTGTCCCTTTTTTCCCCTTTATTCCCTTCTACCCTGCACCCACCGTCCCACAAGTATTCACCCTCACCCCCATAGTTCATATCCATGGGTTGCACATGTCCTTTGGTTTCTCCATTTTCCATAATATTCCTAACCTCTTCCTGTCTATTTTGTACCTACCATTTATGCTTCTTATTCCCAGTACCTTTTTCCCCATTCTTCCCCTTCCCCCTCCCTGCTGATAACCCTCCATGTGATCTCATTTCTGTGATTATGTTTTTGTTCTAGTTGTTTCTTCAGTTTGTTTTTGTTTTATGTTCAGTTGTTGATGGTTCTAAGTTTGTTGTCATTTTACTGATCATACTTTTGATCATCTTTTTTTTCTTAGATAAGTCCCTTTAACATTTCATATAAGGACTTGGTGATGATAAGCTCCTTTAACTTGACCTCATCTGGAAAGTACTTTATCTTACCTTCCATTGTAAATGATAGCTCTTCTGGATAGAGTAATCTTGGGTGTAGGTCCTTGCCTTTCATGACTTCAAATAATTCTTTCCAGCCCCTTTTTGCCTTCAAGGTTCTTTTTGAGAAATCAGCTGATACCCTTATGGAAACTCATTTGTAAGTAACTGTCTCCTTTCATCTTGCTGCTTTTTAAGATGCTCTCCTTATCTTTAATCTTAGGTAATGTAACTATGGTGCACCTTGGTGTGTTCTTCCTTAGGTCCAATTCCTTTGGGACTCTGAGCTTGCTGGATTTCCTGGAAGTATATTTCCTTTGCCAGATGAGGGAAGTTCTTCTTCATTAATTTTTCAAATAAGTTTTCAATTTGTTGCTCTTCCTATTCTCCTTCTGGTACTCCTATGATCTGGATGTTGGAATGTTTAAAGTTGTCCTAGAGGTTTTTAAGCCTGTTCTCATTTTTTTTTTGAGTTTTTGTTTCTTCATTCTGTTCTGGTTGAATGTTTCTTTCTTCCTTCTGCTCCAAACTGTTCATATGAGTCCTAGTTTTCTTTCACTGTTGGTTTCCTGTATATTTTCCTTTATTTAACTTTGTATAGCCTTCACTTCTTCCTCTATTTTGCAACTATACTCAACCATTTCTGTGAGCACCCTGATTACCAGTGTGTTGAACGTTCCGTCTGATAGGTTGGCTATTTCTTCAACACTTAGTTCTATTTTTTGGAGCTTTGATCTGTTCTTTCATCTGGGATATATATATATATATTTGGGGGGGCATTCTTGGAGCATCTGTTATGTAGTAAGGGGCAGAACCCCTTAGGTATTTGCCAGGGCATGGCAACCCACATTGCTTTGTTGCAGTGCTGTATGTGGAAAAGGGCTCCAAGAGGGAACAGTACTGCTTCCTGGGCTCTTGGCTGGCTTTCAGTCACTCCCCCCACCACCCACAAGCAAATTGGACCTTCTGGTCCTGATTCCCAGGTGGGCAGATTTGTTTACATTCTAGGACCCTATGAGTCTCTCCAAGGAACTCTCCTATGAGGCTGGGAGTTTCTCCCACCACTGCAACCCCCCACAGGTATTATAGTTAGAGGTTTGAGGCTTTATTTTCCTGAACTGCAGCCCTGGGTTGTGTGGTCTGTCTTGCTCCCTAGTTGTTCCTCCCAGTTTATCTGCACACTCTCCCATACATTCTCCCATGCAGTCCTCCAACTGCCACCTTGCTGTGAGTCCTTTCTGCCATGGCTGACCATCATTGCCTCTTCTACCAGTCTGGATGAATGTTTCTTCTTTAACTCCTTGATCATCAGACTCTCGTACAGTTCAATTATCTGGCAGATCTGGTTATTTTTTTCTTTTTAAATTTGTTGTTTTCCTTTTTTTGGTTGTGCAAGATGCCTCCATCTTGACCAGAAGTCAACATCTGTTTTATTTTTAAAAAGCATAATTCTTGATTAAAATCTACCATAGAAATTGATTTATCTTTGGTCAATGTCATTAATGTTGTATTCTTTGCAGCATAATGAAGATCTTAATACCAGGAATAATATGGAGTATACTCTTGTTTACATTATTTTGAGAACTTTCTTATCTAGTGTCTTACTTAAAATATACTTACAAGATAAAAATATCTACACAGTGACTGAACAAAGAAAAAGATATATTTTGTAGTAACTCAGTTCAACATGGCTCAAATGCATCTTATAGGCAGTGATCATAAAGCCACCTCACATGAGATATTATTTATTTTATACCTTGAAACAGAATCACTATGCACTTAGTAATGTGCTTTTACTAGCTCTCTTCTTAATATGGGGAGATAATTTGTCCCAATTGTAAGTAACACATAAGTTATATCCTCCTCTACTGTGTCTCAACTCTGCAGATTTTGCCTGCGGTATAGAGAAAGAAACAGTGTTCTATTAATATAGAAAAATGCATCCTCTCCATAAATAGAACTCAGAAATAAGGAATATGTAAATGCCTTGCTTTTAAGATTTGTCAAGATTTCAAAACTTATAATTAATGATGAATGTGTTACATCTCTTGCCGTGTAAAAGATTGCATATGAGTAAAATATTTCTTTCCAAACTATTTAGTATTGAATGTTAAAAAAATGCACTCAGTTGTTGAGTCAAAAATTCCACATCAATTATACTGAATACAATATAATGGAAAATAATAATGCATGTACAAAGAGGTATCTCAGTGTATAGTTTGAAGTTGTAGAAATTGGTGCAAAATATAAATAGCTATTTGTACATATTAAATAAAAATGATGTAGCATTTTCAGAGATATAATTGTACACACAAATTGGATATATGAGCTACATGAATATTATACCATTCTGTAAAGAGTCATTTAAATTTATTTATAAGCACATCTATGGAAATTGGGTTGTCAATAACTGAGCACAGAAAAAAAAATAATGAAGAATATCTATAGATTTCATCAACCAGATAGGGAAGAAAATGTTATAGGTATATGGCATATACTTGGCAATAGCTGAGAATTTTAGAAAATGAAGGGGAAGCTTATGACCTAGAAGAGACTCTGAGGAATGACAGTGAAGACATTCCCAGCTCCACACAATGAGATACTGTGGGTGTGGGAGGAGATGAAGTCTCCTCCGAGAGGTGATTTGATGATATGTCAGAAAAGAGTAAAATTTTAGGTAAAGCAAATAACATGATTTCAGTGACTAAACTAACAAAAAGGAAAAGTCAATATAATTATTTCAAATCTACCGTTTTCCTGAAAAACTAAATAGCTAAATAACAATTTGTTCTGATTGTTTCTCCCCTGCTCCCCCCTCCACACACAAACACGCATTTTCTATACACAGACTTAAAGAAACAAACCTTAAAAATTAGTTGTGTTTTATAAGGAGATGAGGTATTGATACAGTTGACTGAGATTTTTTCTAAAATGAAATTATTTTTGCTTACTCAAATATGTTTTTCAAACTCTTTAACTCAATTGATTCAGAATTATACACACATGCACAAATATTTCTGTATTATATCTCTCTACTTCAAAAGGCAGGAGTGGTGGTAGAAAAAAAGAAACTGTCAAAAGTTTGATAGAATCTGGGATATGTTCCAGTACACTGTAAAAGAAATGAGTGACATTAAACTGAAGCATAATTGTGAGACACAGAAAAACCTAAATATTTCTGAAAATTAAAAAGAAAAAAACTTTTATGATGGAAACTAACAACCAAGAAAATGTATAAGCAATATCTTCTGTCCAAGATTAAGAGGCTCCTTATCCCGCACTTATACCCATCTCCCAATCCAACATTGTCACGGATAGTAAAAGAAGGCAAGTTTCAGTGAAATTGGAAAATATAGCTAAAGCTGTCCAAGAGCAGAAAGGACTATTTTTACCAATAGGGAGCTTCCCCATCTTGGAAATGGTGAAGTCAACGTGATCATCTATTAGTTACCATGTAGAATGAGGTGAATCTTTCATACATTGATAGACCTAGGTGTTTTCCACTATCTCTTTACTACAAGGAACTTAAATAAGAAACATGACTATAATCGCATGGCATTTCTACTGATTTTACTAGCCTGAAGTATCAGTTTAACTGGATAATCGGTGACTGACACTTTTTTGATTTAGTGTCAGCACAACATATATTCAAAGCTCCCCTCTTTCTGACTGAACTTTGAAGGCTAAATGGTTGAAGGTTTGCTTTGAGCTTGGTTCTTCTGTAATTCACGCAGCTTCAAATCAATGTCTACTTATGGACTCAACTAAATCTAGTACTACTGCTGACGGCTAAGGGGAAGAAAAAGGCTCCATAAAGAGATTCCCGTGTACCCCTGCCTCAGCAGTCGTTCTGCTGTTTCTATGGAAACATGCACCAGACAGAAGCATGCTGTACTGTGCAAATGAATGAGAAGGCATGTAGGCATGTTCCTTTCATCACCACATTTCCTAGAGTGCAATCACTCAATAAAATGAAAATGGGTGAAATTAATTCTTTATTCTGATAGATAAATTGTTCAGAAGAATGTGAGTTCTATTCAGAAATCATATATTCTACTCATTTATTTTTTCTTTCTCACAGTTAAACATTTTCTTCAGAATGACTTATAGAAGATTGGGAAAATTTAGAAAAAAAGAACTCACATTTACAAAGTGCTCACCATGCACTAGACACTTTGCATGCATTTATTTTTAATATTTCCCCAGGAGGAAATAGAGATTTAGAATTTACATGATTTTCTTTAAGTGGCACAACTTTCAAATTGGAAAGGCTGGGCTAATATCAGTCTACATCTGATTGTAAAGTCCAGTGTATTCTTTGTGTTCTTAGCAGAAATGAAGGTTTCTGGGAGGTCAGCCAGCAGACAGTGGGAAAAGGGCATGGATTTAGGACCCAAATACTGAAACAATGAAAGAGGATCAGAAATGTGGTAAAGACGAATAGTGCAGTGGGTTGAGAATGGGCTTGAACGCTGGTAATAATATCACAGATCTAGGAACTGGTTCACTCTAAATGTATTAGTATTGAAGCTCAAAATTGGCTGGTGGGTAAAGAATCTCAAAAACTATGGTTTAGTAATAGGAATCTATGTGAGATTTTTTAATTAATTTTATATATACCAAGAATGCTTCAGTCTTTTGCTGCCAATCGTCACTCACTCTGGGGAACAATAGAGGAATATTCAGTTAAAATGTACTCTTTTATTAACAGTAACTACTGTTCATTTTAGGCAAAGGAGCTTAGGTAAAAGATTGAATCGATACCTGGCCCTAGCATGAAGCCTAAGTAAGACTTCTTATATCACACCAAATCTATATAGTGCTGGTACCATGCTCATATTTTCTGAAAGGAAAAGTGGTGATTGGGTAAGTCAGACCAGCCATTCTTTGTCTTAGCGGCCTCTGTGAGAAATGTCCAAAAGTGATTTATCACACTGCATTCTTGCCATTTTTGAGGTCCTTCTAGGTGGTTAATATGTCACCAGGTATTATAGCTTTATCTTGTTGTCCTGAACTTCTGATGTCCACTGGAAGAAAGAGTTCTCTGGGCCTCTTCTGAACTTCCTTCGATAAACTTCACAGTGTCCTCTCTGAGGGAAGTCTCAGCACACTATTTGGGACAGTGTTTACTACTATGCCCAGGTTTCTGTATCTAAAGCATAAAACCTACCTCTAACATCTGTGTATATTCTTCCTCTGTATATGGTGGTTTGTCTTCTTCCTCTACCCCTGTTCTCTTCTCTCAGTAAATTTTTGAACACATCTCCTAATTTATCACATATTCACATTCACCACTTAGCTGTCTTTCTAGGTAGATGTTAAGTTCCTTGAGGCCAAGGATTTTGTCTCATTCACATGTATACTCCCAGTATCTGTCAGAGTGTAGGGTATGCCACAGATGTTTTTTCAATTACTTCTGAATTAAGATGTAGCATCCATGTCATTGGATTCTCCATTGTCCACTGGATCCCCAGAAATCATTCTAACCTTTTTTCCACATGACAACTTTTGATATATTAATATATAAAGCACTTAAAGATGTTCCCCATTATTAATCTTTTGGTTTTTGGTCCTTAGATTTCACTGATTTTTTTTCTTATGGCAATACTTTGAGTGTGTTCATCATGTTGATGGTCAGTCTTTTCAGCATTCCTTCCAAAGCTTGGCACCCTCATGAAGGATGATAGCTGGTAGGGATGTGTCACCAATTTTTTTTCCCATATACATGGTCAACTCATGTTCTATTTTATGGGCAGCTGTTCCTCACAGGCAGATGGTAAAATTTAAAATGTTGATGAGGAGCATTTTATCTCTTTCATTTTGTCTGCATTGAATCATTTTTTTAATGAATTTCAAATATCTTCTTCCTTAAGATATTTTTATCTTTGGTGCCTGTATCTTTCTTCCCTTCAGTTTCTTAGTTCTAACATGAATTCTTCCTACTTTTAAATGCTGGTCTTCATGAATTTTGTCAAATCTAAGTAATGCCTTTATATGTTTATCCCTTTCTCCTCATCAAGGTATACATAGCAAGCATGACAGAAAGCAGTTTTCACTAAAGAAGTAGAACTCAAATTAACCAGTATTGTATTCAAGTTTTTTTTTATCTTTCCTTAATGTATTTCTCTAGCCTACATCCAAATATCTCACCCCTTATGTGCTCCACACTGCAGTCAAAGGTGCTTTTCCTGTTCTTCCAAACATGTATGTTTCCATTTGTTTCATGTGCTCATAATCAATCTTTTTATAGGAAATCTAAATATGCTTGATAAAGCTCTAACCCTCAAGTCTTTTTATTATTTTTTTCTATTCTCTCTTATTGGTGTATCCAAAAGACACTATATATAAAATTTCCACCCCAGAAGAGTTTTGGTTACATCAGGGGGACTTCTTAAAAGTCAGCTCACCACAACAGCTTTGGGTAGGATCCTGTGCCTGCTTAACATAGTAGAGTCAAATATGTGCTTCCTAAGTTAAATCAATGCACTTTTCCTATGATGCACATACCTATTAGTAGATGATAATTGAAAGTATGAAACTTTCAAGGCAACTTTTATTTTTTAAAAAATATATTTATAGATTGCAAAGCTTTAAATTATGAATAGGGGAGGTTAGACACATTAATTTTATATCATATTTGTTTCTATCAATCTTTTTAAATCATGGCCACGTTTCTGCATCATTTTACCCTTGCTGATTCCCAATCATTTCTATCCCTGCTCTAAAACAAGAGAATAGTAGGAGTCTGTGATGTGTCCCCTCTTGAGCTATATTTGTTGCTATTTTCAATTCCGATTACTCCTTAACCAGTTTAATTTCTGCTGCTTTATTTGCCTTAATGAATTCTGTTCAAATGGTATTAAAAATCAAATTAAACTGAAATTCAGTGATAATAACAATATAGTATAGCTGTTTCTCATTAAGGTTTCTCACACTAATATGAACTCCTGCCTCTTTCAATTTACATACAACTTCTTCCTATGTGAACTTAAAATAGAACTTGTTATAGAAATTATAAAATGTTTGGTTACTCTGTATCTGAATGTCTTTGAAGTCATAAAATGATGCCCATAATGGAGTGACCTACTTGGATTTTGCATGCCCAATTGCTCACATTGATATTACTAAGCCATTTAACCTCTATTCTAAGGTTTATTTCTATTCCATTCCAAATTCTTGAGCTCAAGAGAGTATTCAAGAGAGATTGTAAGTACTTGTATGGTGTAAACATAAGAATTTAGTATTAAGCCTTATAGCTGAGTATCTCAGTTCATACTGACTGGTTTCTGTTATAATTTCTAAATTGCAGTATATTTGTTCTGTGGCTCTCTCCCATAGAGAGAATTCCTGCATTGTACTTAGTCATTTGAGTTCCCACCCAATGAATCTCTACTTTGGAGTCAGTCATTTGAGCTTCTCTCTAAACTAGACTCTCTCAATGGCTGGATTTCTTCCACTGAATCCGTGTCCCTGTTACTAAGTTCCCAACATCAATTTCCCTCTCACTAAGTGTCCTTTTTGCTGGGTAATTACCAAAGATTTTTGGCTAGGCTGTACATACAGCAGTTCATTTGTGTCTTTGATAATATATTGATTTATAACTTGGGGAGTTCATATTTCACTTATGTTAGCATATATTCTTTTCCCTCAAAACAATAGAACATTTTTGCTTTCAATTTTAGGTGTCTAATTTTAAGATATGTCTTTATTGCAAGTTCCCCACTTTGTTTTCAGCCTTTGTCTGTTGAAGCTTTACCCTAGCAGCAAACAATGAAAGCCTGCTCTCTGAGACTCAGATCTTTGATCAGTCTCTCTCTCTCTCTCTGTATGTTTGTCTTCCTTTCTCTCTTAAAAAATAAAAGTATTACTGTAAGGTTCAGCATTTTGTCCTAAGACAATGAGAAACCAGCCTAGCATTACACTGAGAAATTTCCCCCCATTAGTTGGGTAGAGTCAGGTCTTATTTTGCTTACCGAGGTCTAGTTTATAGACTGTTTGTGGTTGACGGAACCCTTAAACAATGTATTTATTACTTAGGGACTGTGTCCTCCTTCATGTAGCGATAAAGTGGCATTTTTTATTTCTACACTAGTCTAAGTCTATGTTGCTGACATTGGTTCAATGACTTGAAGACAACTTGATGACTAAAGTCTGAAAGAGTTTCTTGGATTGGTGTGTATGTGTGTGTCTTTCTCTGACTGGCTTATTTCACTTAGCATACTACTCCTCAGGTCCATCCATGCTGTTGCAAAACAGAAATGTTCCCACTGATCTCTACATTTAACCAAAAATCCCTTACAGTCACAATCAATTTCCTTCATCAATATAAAAATTTGGCTACCTTGTTTTTCTTAGGTCAATTTTCCCCCCTACTCTGAAGCTCCTTCTATTACAAGTCTACCACTACCTGGTTTAGCTAATTTGAACACTGAAGATAATTATATCATAGTAGTTTGCTAACTAAACACCTGACTGATATAATTTTTCAGGTCTAATCCATAGTTAGCACATTTAGACACAGAAAGCATAACTTTCTACTCACAAATAATGCTCTTTTAAAGATTTTGTTCTTGTGCTGGTGGTACCACAATTTTTCTATTGCATTGCTCTGATGTAGCATGGGTACTTTTTATTATTTCTTTTATTTAAAAAGGAAGGAAATAGAAACTTAAATGACTTGTTGGAGACTTGCAAAGGCACCACTATTAGCCAATGACAGAACTAGATTAAAATCACAGCAACCATTCAATAGACTATCACGTTTACATTAAAGCATTTTGCATAATACAGAGAATGCTGTCTATAAAATATAATATACTTATTTAATAGATACTATAAGTAGTATATAATATGTCTCAGTTTTGATTTCCTATTATTCTAAAGTAAATGGATGAAATAAGGCATACTGTTTGTATCCTGACTGAAATAAAATATACTTTCAGATTATATTACAGATTTTTAACAAATTATTAATGATAATATCTTGCACATAAAAGTAATTCACACACACTTTAATAAATAGTTAATATTGTTTATTTTGTGTAAGGAAACCATTTCAAAATATGGTGTTGCCATGATATTAAATATGGAATATAACTTAACGCATCCTCTTAAAAGTGGAAGGTTTTGGCCGTCATTGTCCACTGATTTTTCTATGTCCCAAATCTGGAAATTGTCTTCCATTAAAAGTATTTTCCTATTAACCGTAGTCAACAAATCCAGTGTGGTATTTTTTTTTTTTTTTTTAGTAAATATATCTCCAAATAGCATTGCCATTATGTTCCTCCCACTTCCACCTTTATTTTGATCCTCATCACATGAACTACTAGAAAATGTCCCCTAAATATTTTCTCTTCCTCAAGTCTCTTCTGCTTTCAGGCTGATCTTCACTGACCTGTATGAGTTGTTTTACTTAAATACAAATTGTATCCTTTTCTATAACTTAAAGTACTTCAATGGGACATTTCACCAACAAATGTAGTCTGCATATACTTTATGTTATCTAAATAAATTCTACCTTTTCTTCATCTCTTCATCTGCTTCTTCAATATTTCCTTCCAACTTTGAATTTAAACCTTGAACTATTTCTAAACATGTGTAACTTTCTAAAGATAACATGCTGCCTTTTGCTTTGCTTTTCTTATTTCCTCTCTTCTTTCATGGGCTGTCCTTCCTCCTTCTAACCCTGTGCTCTTTCAACGTGGCTTCCCTGGTGCCCAGCTAGCTCAGTCAGTAGAGCATGAGACTCTTAAATGTGGCTTCCCCATTTGTAATATGCCAAGCCATACCTTTTTTGTTGTTGTTAGAAAATGTCTCCTTCCAAAACTCTGCTCAAAGTTTTGTGGGTTTTTATTTTTTGCCAAGATTTACCTTACTTAGGAAAAATACACTGTCTTACCTTTGTGTGGTAAAGGTATTTTACGCATCTGTTATGACATATCCCACTGTAGATTGTATGTTGATCTTGATTTTTAATCTGGCCCCATTTTTCCTTCTGCTTAAGCCACCTGTACCAAACAAGAACTTAATTAAATGTCTGGTATGTAGCTGAGTTCCCCTAACATCATTGAATAATCGTATAGAACGGTGTCAATGAGAAAGGAAAGACCGAAGTGGAGAAAAAGTTGCAGAGCCCTCTTTTATCAGTGAACTCTTTAAACAGAGTAGCTCACCAAACCTGCAAACCAGGTCTGTGGAAATAAAGCTAAACTTAAACTTTTCTCTACCTAAGAAATAATTGTATTCACAAACTTTTTTGGGAGGTGGGTTTGGGGGGGGATAGTTAATATAGTTGAAATCTAAAAGAGGCTCCCGAATGATTTTAATACATTTTTTTATTTTGTGATTAAAGATAAATTAAGAAAAAGTGCAGAATAAGAAGTACAATATGCTATTGTTTATATAAATAAAAACAATATATATGTCTATGTAAAAGTGTGAATGTCTTCATCTCTGTATTTGCATAAAATAGTTTTTAACAGTTGTGACCTTTAATGGGAATACTATGTGTCCCAGGCCAAAAATAGGATGCTGATTTATTTTTCACAATTTTTTAAATACACCCTTTTCTAATTTATTAATTTTACTCTATATAAATATGTACATAATTGAACACTTACTGTGGAACTGTTTGTGATATAGTTACCCAAATTATGTTGAAAAAACATTAAATAAATGAATAAGTTTTTAGATATTTATTAAGTAGAATCACTCAGTGGCTTACAAAGAGTAACGAAAATTTTAGGCTTATTTAGATTTAATTTACACAAGACCACTGGACCTCCTAAACAGACTAGTATATCTGTTTCGCTTATTTTTCCTTCTGCAAACTAACTAAATTCACTCATTTGACAAATTATTCTATTACCATGTACATATAGTTCCAACTTTTATCCCTAAGAAAAATAAAGCGTAATTTGCTGGTTCATTTAATCTGTACAGACAGCTTTCATGGCTAAATCATACAAAACTGAATGATGATTTTTTTCCTCTAATACATTCATTACCTGAGCTGTTTCTTTTTTTTCTCAAATCCTTTGTTCATTTGGTGAAATCAGATCAACCAAGATAGTGGGAGATGTCAAAGAGAAGCAAGATTATCCTGACTGGAGATGAAAAAATATATAAAAATGCTTTGTATTAACTCTTCTATCAGTGGCAGATTATTCCCAGCAGAGACATTTTTCAACATGAACTCAAAAGTTAACTTTTGAGATGACTTATAAAACAGAGGTAAGTCATAGCTATCCAAAGTAAATCCATTGAGAAATATTGACAAAGCAAACATTTCCGACCATTTCATCACATCTTTGTGCTTCAATGAGAATCTATTCTTCTCAGGAGGACACTGTCAGACCGAACTGCTGGTCCTTCGAATGGAGTTATAGCTTAACTGATGTGAACTCATTCCTGACAATGGTTTGCTATCAGCTATGAATCTTCATTTACTTCAACAAAACTGTAGTTCTTGAAGTACTAGACACAGTACCTGAATGAGCTGCTGTTGACAACAAATCTTTAGCAATAAGAGTAAAAGAAAGAAAGAAAACTCCAGCAGTCCTAATGATCACAGCTTAGACTAAGTGTGATATTGGGGTTATCAGAGGAGGCTGAGTGGTTGGGCTTCCTACTACTTCCTCCAAAAAAAGATAAAGTTGCTGACACTTCTTGGGTGAAACTTTTTTGTGTTCCTGGTCCTTTTCCTTGAGATGGGCTTCCCCTATACATCTAACTATAAACGGTCTCAGAACAGCTCTAAATACCAGATACACCATGACGTCTTTTAGGAAAGACTGACCTCTAATTATAGTGCAGACTCAACATATAACATATTTACATATGGTTTACATACTACGGTACAAAGCCTTCTTATATATGCTAACTGTGGTCAAAGACTCAATCTACAACAATGCTTCCAAAACTACCTGTTCACATTTCTGAAAGAAATTACTAAAAGTCCATGAGCATATTACAAAATAGATATTGCCCAATAATGTTAGAAAATGTTTAGCAAAAATGAATTATTTTAAGATATTTAGAATAATCCATTTTGATTTTTTTATAAAATAGGAGCTGCAAATAAACTATGCTCTATAATGTCTATGAGCATCTATTCAATTTAAAAGTTTTATATTCAGCCCTGGCTGGTGTAGCTCAGTGGATTGAGCGCGGGCCTGCGAACCAGACAATCGCGGTTCGATTCCCATTCAGGGCACATACCGGGGTTGCAGGCCGGTTCCCTGCAGGCCAGTTCCCAGCAGGGGACGCATGAAAGGCAACCGTACATTGATGTTTCTCTCCCTCTCTCCTTCCCTTCCCCTCTAAAGATAAATAAATAAAATCTTTAAAAAAATAAATTTAAAAAAAAAATAAATAAATAAATAAATAAATAAATAAATAAATAAATAAATAAAATAAAAGTTTTATATTCAGCACTGCCTTCTCTAATCCTTACAGCAATCTTGGAGACAAGTGGGTTCCCCAGAAGTGATCCTGAGGCTCAGTTTAACAACAGAAGTTTTATGAGAAGATACCTTATAATAAACACATCTGGAAGAGATAAGACATCAAGATTGGACAAAAGCAAAGTCCAGGTGCATAGCAAATCCAAACAACAATGACAAGCCCAACATAGCTCTGAAGCTAAAATGTTCCATCAGCGTGGTCTCATATTGGGCTGAAATGGTCAAACCTTTAAACCTGCTTCCGTCAGTCATTGCACATAGACTGTCCCCCAAAAGACTTGCCTTTGGGTGAAGTGGCAACTGAGGCAATCATTGAAGGGGCAGATAGCTGAAGTCTACCTGTAGATATCACTACCATCAACCAGGGCAGCAAGTCCTTCTTTGAAGAATCTGGGCTGCAGGGTCTCCATGCCCATTATAACCTCTTCCTAAAATAGAAGAACATCAAAATCAGAGAGATAGGAGGAATCGATGTACGTAAAACCCCATAGCAAGTGGCAGATCTGAAAATCACAACAGGATTTTTTTACTCTATTTTAAAACCACAACTTTCCCCAATACTCCCAAACTACCTCTTTAGAACTTAAAAAAAAAAAACCCCATGAAACTCTTTACTATAATCCAATTTAACACCCAATTAACAAAATACCTTCCTTTCTTTCTATTCCAACATATCACAGAATGTTCATCATGCAGACTTTGTCTCAGAATAATATTCTCTGCTTTTTTTTTCAAAAAAATCCCCTGCCTAAACATTTTATTTTATCTATTTCTTAATATATCTGAAAAATTTGCCCATTAACTATTTCCTCTTTCTTACCTTTAATCTTTCCCTTATGGTTTATTTTTCTCATCACATTTAACATTTATTCAAGATGTTCTGCTTCTAAAAGAAGGCTTTCCGTAGTGCCTTTTCTCACTTCACTGTCTCTACTTGCGTCTAGTTCACACCAATTTCTAAAATCCTGTACACCTAGCTTTGTCCCCATCTTTTATACTTAAAATCTATACGAAAATCTAGATTCATCTCCATCCCCTATACTTTCTCAAAGTACATTGCAAGTGGCAATTTGCAAATGCAATACTTTTTTATTTTCCCATTGACTTAAAAATTAAAGTTCTGTCCTTTGCTTTCCACAACTTTGCATCTCTCAGTGTGCCCAGTCACCCTCTCCTCCAATTCTCTGGCCTCTTGTCAATTCCCTGACTGTGGATTTAAATTCTCTGCACTTTTTCCCTGGTACCCTCCTTCCCCTTGTTTGTGCTGCTTCTGTGGTGAGTTCATTTTTATTTATATCTCAAGCTATGATCACATATTTTTAGTTTATAACAGGAATTTACAACTACTGTTATACAAACCATGAAGTTGCAAACAATTGATAGTCTAGTAATCTTTCTAGTCCATTGACTCAGCAATATACTTTAATCGTTTAATTTCTTTAACTTTGTTATGTTCTTCCTCAGTATTTTATTTTTTACCTAATAAAATTCTAATTATTTCTAAATTCTGTAAAATCTCAAGTCACTTATTTTTTAGCATATTTTAATTTAGTGTGTATGTAAGGTCCTTGGAAACTTATCATCATGTCATTGCCAAAGTATACAGAATATAAAGGGCATTAAAATGTTTATACAATGACTTAGATAAATAAAACAATATTGATTCATGGAATGTTCCCTGATGGAGGATGAGCTTAAGCATTCAACAAATAATTTTAGAGTGCCTATTATGTGTCAGGAACTGAGCTAGTTATAAAGAAGACAGAAAAACAATGAGGTATCTATACCTCAGGCATGTATGAATTGTGTGCATACAGACATAAATAATACATCATAGTACATTTCTATGGTAGAGTACTAAAGTAACATAGGAAAGTATCTTAGATTCCAAACTGGGTAGTAAGCAGAACTATTTATTCAAAGGTAAGTAGTGTACTATATTGCTTCCATTTTTCTATTGTGTAATTTTAATGTTATGTCCTTAGTTTCATATAATAAAGCTATTATCTATCATCTAACTATATATATGACACATATAGAAACAAACGCATATACAACACACTCACATAACCATTTAAGATTTTTGTGGTTCATAAAAATGGTTGGATGGTATTTCAATATGTATGTTACAATACAAATAAAACAAGTAAAATTAATCATTGACTATACAGCTAGTTAGATGTTGTTTAAGAAAAGGGAAGGAAGCCAGACATCTAATTAAGTTGAATTTACTAGTAGACTGGAGCTTCCAGATGCCCCAGGGGACGGCTGAATCCTCTGCAAAATGCACAATAATCCCCAGTAGGGAGGAAGGACTGGCTTTCCAATCGCCCCAGGGACAACCAATTTCTTCTCAAATATTAAGATGGAAGGGGGCCCTGGCTGGTGTGGCTCAGTGGATTGAGCAGTGGCATGAAAACCAAAAGGTCACCACTTGGATTGCAAGTCAGGGCACATGACTGGGTTTCGGGGCCAAGTTCCCAGTAGGGGACACTTGAGAGGCAACCACACATTAATGTTTCCTTTCCTCTCTCCAGCCCTCCTTCTATAAAAATGAATGAATGAATGAATGAATGAATAAATAAAATCTTTAAAAAATATATATGGATGGGGGATTGGAGAGAGAGTAAAGAGGAAGGAGAACCAGTAGAAAGGAAAGTCCTTTGCTGGAAACAGGCATGCATTCTCCTTACTTTTTTGAATTGTTGTTTCTTCATTCTGTTCTGGTTGAATGTTTTTTTCTTCCTTCTGCTCCAAACCATTGATTTGAGTCCTGATTTCCTTCCAGTCACTGTTTTTTCCCTGTATATTTTGCTTTATTTCACTTTTCATAGCCTTCATTTCTTCCTCTATTTTGCAATTACAGTCAACCATATCTGTGAGCGTCCTGATTACTGGTGTTTTGAACTCTACATCTGATAGCTTGGCTCTCTCTTCAACGTTTCATTCTATTTTTGGAGCTTTGTTGTGTTCTTTCATTTGGGCCATATTTGTCTGTCTCAGCTCACCTGTTATGTAGTAAGCGGCAGAGCCTTAGGTATTCGCTAGGGCAGGGGAACCCACATTGCTGTGTTGAGGTGCTGTGTGTGGGAAAGGGGTCCAAGAGGGGACAATGCTGCTTGCTATGCTCTTGGCTGGCTTTCAGTCACTTCCCCTACTACCCACAAGCAAATTGGACCCTTCTGGTGCCAATTCAAAGGTGGGTGAGTTTGTGTACACTCTAGGACTCTGTGGGTCTCTCCAATAAACTCTCCTTTGAAGCTGGGAGTTTCTCTCACTGCTGCAACCACCACAGATTTTTTTCATTCATAGGTTTTGAGGCTTTATTTCCTTGCACTGGAACCCTGGTTTGCATGGTCTGTCTTGCTCTTCAGTTGTTCCTCCCATTTTATCCACATGCAAATGTGGAACTGCCTGCTCTGCCAGCCACCGTGCCTGCCCTGGCTCTCTAGCTGCTGCCTTGTCAGGAGTCCTCTCCACCCCAGCTGCTCATCTCTGCCCCTCCTAATGTAACAGGGTGCAGCCAAGTGTGGGGCCCCAAATAGGGATTTGGAATGGGGTCCAGAACTCAAGGTGGCCTGGAAATATTAGAAAAATATATAGGATGTCCTCACCCCTCACCCCCTACAGGTTTGAGTTGGGGGAAGGGACACATGGAACAGAGCCATTGAGAGCTGTTTTGCATAGCCACAGCTTTCATTTAACATGTCTATAACCTTTAACTCATTTTATAGATAGGCCAAATAGCTATGGCCATGCTTTGAGCTAGGGGGATGGAAGTGGCTTCCACCCAAGATATAACTGGGGGCATCTCCCCCTGGTTACGGTGCCTGCATGAAAGCTTGGAGAAGATCAGCTTGATGACATGGGGCCATACCTGCCCAGACTTACAATGGCAGTCCAGTAAACCTGGAAAAATACAGGAATGCTGGCAGGTGTAACTGGTTGTAGGAGGAGTCAGAAATGGGAGTGCAGAGGAAGATGGCACTGGGATTTAAATCCAGACTTGGCAGCTTTGGTGGGGAGAGAACCATGCAGCTTTGGAGTGCTCCTTTCTGCCACATGGGTTGGGAAGCAGGAGAGACTTTGCCTGAAAGGAAAGGGGTGAAAAGACTTGCTGGTGGGCCATGAGGAGGTGCCACATGGCTTTGGATTAACTGGAAATCTTGACGGCGACACAACTGATGGTGCTGGGAGCCTGAATCATGGACTTCTGCTTCTTTTCCTGAGTTACAGACTACAGCAGAGAGAAAAGGAAGGACTGTGTGGGTCTGTGGGTATCTAAAAAGACTTTAATATTTTAATGAAAACATCAGGTCATGACTTTAAGTTTGTACAGCTTTAAATAATTTTTTTTTCCTTTTCACAAATCTTTGGCATTGAGCGATGTCTTTCCTCTGGTCGTGGGCACAGTGAACCTAGTGGGGGGTCCTTTCAGTAGTAGTATATCATACCCCATCCCGTCTGTTCTGTGACACTAACAGTCTGGATGAATGTTTCTTTTTTAACTCCTTGGTTGTCAGATTTCCAAACAGTTTATTTTTTTGGCAGTTCTGGTTATTGTTTGTTTTTAAATTTGTTGTTGTTCTTTTAGTTGTGTGAAGAGGCCGAGTGTCTCTTCCTATGCATGCATTTTGGCTGGAAGTTGCCGGATTTAAGGCATTTCTATGTCTCAATCTTCTTGTTTGGTGCCTTCTTTGTCAGTAATCTTTTCATTGTCCAAACTCTCACATTTTGAGTCTTGCCTCTTTGAACCATTGGGCACATAGACCAGAGTTCAGTAGCAGAAGCCTCTATGACAGAAAGTTATTCAGAAACATATCTTTGATTTATGAGCTATTTTTAGGGGCCAGCACTGTGAAAGTACTAACCAATAATGTGTGTAATAGAACCAATAGTATGTGAGGTAGGTACAGTGTTCTCAAACCTATCGATAAATTTATACATATATAAATCTGTTTGGAACTATAAGACTAACATAGTTAACAAACAAGCAACTTCCGATTACGTTCAATGTTTTTTGAGTACTCACTGTGTTACCGAGCAGAAGTCCAAGGGGGGCAATATTTGGCCCACCGTGAGATGCCGAAAAAAATGTTACAGAACAGATACACTGGGGTCCCAGACTCCAGAGGATGGTATACTAATAACGTCTGGAACCCCCTACCGGGCCCAGTGGTCCGTTGCCAATTGGAAAGACATCTCTCAATGCCAGAGATTTGTGAAAAGGAAACAAAATGTTTATTTAATGCTATTCAGACATCATGCCTTCATTAAAATATCAAAGTCCTTTAGGGTATACACCTGCGCGCGCGCGTGCACACACACACACACACACACACACACACAGTCCCTTCTCCTCATGTCCCAGTTCTGTGTACCATAAATCAGGAAAATAGCACACGTTCGTTTTTCCAGGCTGCTGGCACCGTCAGTTGTGTCGCCGTCCAGGCAGGATCTCAAGTTAATCCAAAGTACTGTGGTACCCTCTCATGGTCCACTGGCAAGAGTTCTTTGTACTCAGTTCCAGTCAAAGTCTCTCCTGCTTTCCAGGCCACTTGGCCAAAGGGAGCACCCCAAAGCCGCGTGGGCCTCTTCTACCAAAGCTGCAGGGGTCCTCACTCCACCAGAAGCATGTGGCTTTCTTCTTCACCTGGCTGCAGGGGTCCCCACTCTGGCAAAGCTGTCTGCTTTCTCTTTCACCTGGGCAAGAGGGGGTCCTCACTCTGCCCAAAACCCCATGGCTTTCTCCCCAATGGCTGCCGTGTCTGGGTTTAAATCCCCATACCAATCTTCCTCTGTACTTTTATTTCCGACTCCTTCCACGATCAGTTACACCTGCCAGTATTTCTGTATTATTACAAGTTTACTGGGCTGCCATCATGAGTCTGGGCAGTTATGGCCCCATGTCCTGGAGCCAATCTTCTCCAAACTCCCAGGCAGGCACTATAACTCAGGGAACCTGCCCCCCAGTTATATCTTGGTTGGGGGGGGAGTGACTTCATCCCCCTGGCTCCAAGCCTAGCCACAGCCATTTAACATATCCAAGCAACCTGCCAAAGGCTATAGATATGTTAAATGACCATGCCAGGGATTAGCTGCAAGGCGGTGGCTATACAAAACAGCCCTGCATATTCCTGCTCCATGTGTCCCTTCCCCCAACTCATACCTGTGGGGGAAGGGGTGAGGACATCTTATATGTCTCTCCAATATTCCTATACACCTTGAGTTCTGGACACCATTCCAAATCTTTTTGGGGGCTCCCCTTTTGGCTGCACCCTGTATCAACTGCAGTTTAGCTCAAAATATTTTTAGCAGTTACCAGTGATAGAAGAGTCATACATTAAAGGCAGGAAGGGGGTGGGTGGTAGAGAGAAAACAGTAATATTAGAGTGTATTTTTATTTTTCTCTCATTTTTTAAGCAACATTGATACAGGGTGCAGCCAAGGAGGGGGCCCCAAAAAATAGATTTGGAATGGTGTCCAGAATTCAAAGTGTATAGGAATATTGGAGAGACATATAAGATAGCCTCACCCACCCCCATGGGGAAGGGACGAAAGGAGCAGGGCCATTGAGAGCTGTTTTGCATAGCAACAGTTCTGCAACTAACCTCTGGAATGATTATTTAACATATTTATAACCTTTAACTGGTTTCATAGATATGTTAAATAGCAGTGGCCAAGTTTGGAGCCAAGGAGAAGGGAGTGGCTGGGACCCAAGATGTAACAAGGGGCTGCGCCCCTGAGTGAGAAGGGCTTGGGCTCAGAATGTAATGAGGGGCTGCGTTCCTGAGTGAAGTGCCGGTGTGTGGGAGCTTGGAAAAGACTGGCTCCGGGACATGAGGGGATAACTGCCCAGGTGAAGAGAGAGCCACGCGGTTTCAGCAGAGTGAGGACCCCCTCTTGGTGAGGTGAAAGAGGGAGCCATGTGGTTTTGACAGGGTGCGGACCCCTCTTTCCCAGGTGAAAGGGGAAGAACCACACAGCTTTGCCAGAATGGAGATCCCTGCAGCCAGGTGAAGAAGAAAGCCACATGCTTTTGGTGGAGTGCAGACCCCTGCAGCTTTGGTGGAAGAGGCCCACGCGGCTTTGGGGTGCCCCCTTTGGCCTCGTGGCCTGGAAAGCAAGAGAGACTTTGACTGGAACTGGGTACAAAGGACTCTTGCCAGTGGACCATGAGAGGGTACCACAGTACTTTGGATTAACTCAGAGAGATCCTGCCTGCACGGTGACACAGCTGATGGTGCCAGCGGCCTGCAACACAGACGTGTGCTCTTTTCCTGATTTATGGTACCCGGAGTTGGGACAGTGGGAGAAGGGAGCGCTTTGTGGGTGTAGGTGTATACCCTAAAGGACTTTAATATTTTAGTAGAGGCATTAGGCCCGAATAGCATTAAATAAGCATTTTGTTTCCTTTTCACAAATCTCTGGCATTGAGAGATGTCTTTCCAATTGGCGGCGGACAGAAGAGCCCAGTAGATATTAGTATTCTGTTTTTGGGAGGGGCCCCTGTTGTGTAGCAGTTTTTGGCATCCCTAGGTGGGCCGAATATTGTATTGCCCCTGCCTCGGACCTCTTGTTCGGTAACAACATCATTCAATGCATGTTAGGAGACATGGGTTTAAAGACTGGACATCAGCTTTCATAACACCTCTCACATTTTTATTTTATTACTCCTAAATACATTCCTCGACCAAACACCTGTGATTAGATATAAATCCATTAATAAGAATGGTCTACTGACAGACCTTTAGGATTAGCAAAAAATGAAAATAAGCACTGAAGTTGGGGTGTGAAGGTAAATTTTTGAATTTTGCAGCCATGTCTGAAGTAGGAGGATGTCCCTCAAAGCATGGATGGATGATTGATGTTAAAAAATAAAATAGATTTTTAAAACTTTATTTTTATGTGCTGGAAATTTTTATCAAGAGTACATTAAGGGCAGCTTGTTGGAGAATATTAATCACAAAAAAAAACAAAAACCCTCAATTTAAGTTGTAGCATCCGTAGATTGAGGAAGAAAAGAAAAACAAAGAGAATAAGGATTAGTAGAGCTTCTTTGTTTGGATATGCTAATAGGTCTTGTCTGAGGTGCTGAGTAATTGCAACACTCTATACAAAGTCACCTCCACTGTGCTGACATTATGTTACTGTCAACATAAAAAACACTCAAACTCCTAGAGAATTTTTGGTGAGTTTATTGGAGCCACACTGACAACAATTGCCAAGAAGCAATATATCAAAGGGCTGAGAAATGCTCTGGAGAATCGCAATTGAACATCTCATTTTATACATTAGCATCAAAGGAAGAGACAAAAAAGTGTTACATGAAATTCACTGGTGATTGCATAAAAGGTAAAGTGGTAGACACTTCTTTTACATAGGTGAGGAAGAGTTAGTTAACAGTTAACTATTAACATGATGACAATAACAAGGAGAGGGGTTGTGGTCTCAACTTGTGCCAAAGGGTTTTGAGAAAAGGGGAAGTTATCTGAACATTCCAAAGATTTGTTATCTTAGATGTAAAAAAGACAATGCACAGTCTTAGCTGACTTAAAGGTTGACCTCTGTTAGTGAAAAATAGGCTGTAGATTTTTGCCAGGTATTCTCTGCAGGTCCAGCATTTCCTTATTTCCTGCCCATGAGCAGAGTCTTCCTTGTATTCTAATGTTATTAGAGATCATTTTTTTATTCTTCTAGATTTTAATTTTGTGTAAACTTGACTGGAGTTTATTGCAAGTGAGATACTAAGAGAGTCTACTTACTGACATTTTACACCAGTGAGAGCCAGTTGTATACAGGTAAGATCGTATTGTTAAAAAATAAAATCCTATTGAGTAAATTTCAGTATCCAGTTGTTGTTTTTTTTTTTTCAGTGTAAGACACATTCAAACCTGTAGAGAATTTTTTTTCAGTTTATTTGAGCCAAACTGATGACAATTACCAGGAAGCAATACCTCAACTAGTTGAGATAATGCTCCAGAGAATGGCAGTTTAGCATCTTATTTTATACACTACAATCAAAGTGGAAAACATAATGGAGTTACATGAAATCCGTTGGCACTAGATTGGGGAGGAAGAAGGAAGCAAAGTAGGGAAATCTCTGGGATTGTCTAAAAAGTAAAGTGGAGAGACACAAAACTTTATTTTTACATTGGTGGGTATACAAAAGTTAGTAACTAACATTTACAGATCATAGAGATTGTTTGCAGAACAAGATAAAGATGAGAGGCTCTCCCCTCCAGTGGGAGATTATGCCCTGAGGGGTCTAGATAAAAGAGAATTATCTTGACATTCCAAAGGTATGTTATCTTAGATACCAAGAGACAACAGACAGGCTCAGTGTGATAAAGGTTTGTTAGGGGAAGACACCAGTTTAGGATGGGACTATCCACCATGAACTGCTTTTAGTTAGTAAGTTTTAATTTCACACCATCCTTTGCAGTACTTTAGGTCTCTGAGTTAGTAAGGCTACCACACAGGTCTCTCCTGAGTTTGTCAGGTTAATATGTGGCCCCTTTACTACCACAGCTTTATTTAATGATTCATGAATCACGTAGCATCCCATCTAGTAAATGGAAAGGAACTCTGAGAAAGCATACAGAATGAAAAGCATCTAGAGGAATAAAGAAGGTGGGAAAAGAAAGTGAAGAGAATGGGTTCTTTCAGGAAAGGTCAACATTCCTTAGGGATAGGCAAGGATTTATCAAGCAGATTACCTCACTAGTACTGACCAAGAAATTCCAGTCTGACTTCTGACAATAACATTTCTGTGGGAGGCAAAAACTGCAATTAAGGTTATGGTATTGTCTCTTTTTGCTGATGTGGGCTTAGCACAAGTGACTTCATTTTGGGTCCATTGTATCTTAACAATATTAAATAAATTTGACTTTCCTGTTGTTGAAAGCTCATTGTAATCCTCATGACATGAATAATGAACTACTACTATTTATTTGTTTCCTTTTGAAAATTTTCAAGACTTTTGGTGACAAATAACTTGCACTTGACTTAGACACTAATTTGTAACCACGTTTCTAATTTCAAACGTTTTTCACCATTACCTCATTTTTAATGATTGGCTCATCCTTGTAGATAGAAGAACTTGGGATAAGACTTTGGGACATTTACTGTCATTGTATCCTGAGTCAAACTCATGCCTATTTTTTCTCTTACAAACATTAATAGCACAAGATTTTTCCATCTTGGAATCTTTGATTCCTGAGAGAACATGATGTATAGTCCTTTGTTATGGGCCTCACAGATTCAGAATGTATATAACACTAAAAATAGTTGTGTTAAAAATATATTTAACAACTTATCTAAACCATTTCAAGATCAAGTTGAGCACTAAAATACACAATTTCTTGATATTAACAAATTTGATTGATATTTTTAATTGCTCCAAATTACATCCTTTTTGGGCCTTGGAATACTTTCTAAATGTAACAGAATGAATAGAGAATTGTACTACATATTCTGAGGTTACAAATCGTAGATTACTTAAACCACAACCTCAAGAACCAGATCATAGACTTTGTTATCTTATGGTCTCAATTTCTTTGGTTACATTACTCTTGTAAAACCACAATGCCTGGACTAAAAAGTTGGTTTGATGGTGACATTTTCTAAAACTAGTCTATCTGTAAAATCTGATTAACTTGTGCATTGGCACAGAAAGATCTCAGCGATAGAATTGAGGCATGATTCTATCCCTGAGTTTATCAGTAATGATCTACAATACCTGAACAAGTCTCAATGTTCTGTTCTGCAAAGCAAAACTATTTTTTAACAGCAGAGAAGATACATAACAGCTATAGCATTTTTAATACTTACAATAAATCATAATTTCACTTGGTATGGCCTTTTACTCTTAGAATCCACTTTTAACAAGTCTTTAATGTGATTCTATATCATCAGAACAAATCTGTGCTTTTATATCCTTATTCTGTTATATAATTGCAATAAGACTGATATTCAATTAAAGATAAATTATTTTGAAATAGGGGACTTCCAGTAGAGATGGAAATATAGGTAAACATGCTTCTCCTCCTCAAACAATTAGCAAAAATCACAACTAGACTATGAAACAAATATCACACAGATTTGTCAGAAAATCCAGCTACATGAAAGTCCAACAACCAAGAATTTAAGGAAGCCACATTCATCCAGATGGGTAGGAGGGGCAGAGACATAGAGATGCATGGAGAGGCACGGGCAACTGGAGAGGTGCCAAGAGGCATGGAGACATGAAAAGATAGTCCCACATCCACAAATGGTGGATAAAAATAGGGAAAAATACCTCGGGAGTGAGGAATCCTAGCCCCAGGCCAGGCTACCCAGCCCAGGGTTCCAGGAAGAACTACAGGATTCTCAAGAGACTCCTCTTAAAGGGCTCGAAATGGACTTAGGACATACACAGACTCACCCACTCTGGGATTCAGCACCAGAGCAACAGCTGAAAAGGCACCAGTGGCATATGGGGAGAAATTGAAGTGACTGGCAACAGGATGAGTGCTAGGAGATAGCTCCGTCCTAAATAAAACTCCAGAGGCCAGGCAGTGGAATTGTCCCCTCTGCAAGCCCTCCCCCACACAGAAGTACAGAGTGGTGACACAGGTTGCCTTGCTCTGGTAATTACCTAAGGCTCTACCCTATACAATTTAGAGGTGTGCTTTTCTATAATAGGCTATATTATTAAAACGGGGAGTCAAAACGACTCTACCTAATACACAGAAGCAAACACAAGGATAAAACAAAACAAAAAATATGGCCCAAATGGACAAAACAAAAAATATGACCCAAATGAAAGAACAGAATAAAATTCCAGAAAAAGAGCTAAAGGAAATGAAGATCTATCAAATGCAGAGTTCAAAACAGTTCAGGATGCTTATGGAACTCATTGGGTACTTCAACAGCATAAAAACCACCCAGTCAGAAATAAAGGTTACATTAATTGAAATAAAGAAATATCTACAGGGGCCAAGAGGGGAGGGGATGCAGCCAAAAATAAAACCAATGATTTGGAACATTAGGAAGAAAAAAGCATTCAATCAGAACAGCAAGAAGAAAAAAATTTTTAAAAAAAAGAGGATAGGCTAAGAAGCCTCTAGGACACCTCCAAATGTACCAACATCTGAGTCACAGGGGTGCCAGAAGAAGAGAAAGAGCAAGAAATTGAAAATTACTTGAAAAAATAATGAAAGAAAACTTCTCTAATTTGGGGAAGGAAATAGACATACTAGTCCAGAAAGCACAGAATCCCAAAAAGGAGAGATGCAAAGAGGCCTTCTCCAAGACACATCACAATTAAAATGCTAAAGGTTAAAGATAAAGAGGAAATCTCAAAAGCAGCAAGAGAAAAGCAGATAATTACCTACAAAGCAATTCCCACAAGACTGTCAGAAAATTTCTAAAAAAGACTCTGTGGGCAAGAAGGGACTGACAAGAAGTATTCCAAGTAATGAAAAGCAAGGACCTACATCCTGGATTACTCTATCCAGCAAAGATATCATTTGGAATTAACGGGCAGATAAAGTCCTCCCCAGACTAAGTTAAACTAAAGGAGTTCATCATCACCAAACCATTATTATATGAAATGTTAAAGATAATTACATAAGAACAACAAGAAGATCAAAACTATGAACATTAAAATGGCAGTAAATTCACAACCATCAACAATTGAATCTACACAACAAAATAAGCAAACAAACACAACAGGAACAGAATTGTACATATGGAGATCATTTAGAGGGTTATCAACTGTGAGGGAGAAGATGGAGAATAGTGGAAAAGATGCAGGGATTAAGAAGTACAAATTGGTAAGTACAAAATAAACAGGGGGATGTTCAGAACAGTATAGGGAATGGAGAAGCCAAAGAATGTGTATGGATGACGTTTGGATATAAATTAAGGGCAGGATTCCTGGAGGGAATGGAGGTAACTGGGTGGAGATGGGCAAAGGGGGAAAACTGGGACAACTGTAATAGCATCATAAATAAAACATATTTTTTAAAAAAAGAAAAAATTATTTAAAGCAAAAAGTGTACTCTTATGTGGCAATTAGTTCATATGGTCTCTTCACAATGGTAACTTAGGCCAGCGATGAATCGCTTTCAAATAAATACTGCCTCCGTATGGGGTATATATAAATGACTTTGACAAAAACCTGTGCACTTCAACACACCGACTTGCATTTACCATGACAGTTGGAATTGTATTAATTGTCACATTTCACTAAATTTGCTTTGGAAATAGCTGTAGAAGTTTCTGAAACATTTTTGTACATCTAAGACCAGTGCAGAAAGTAAGCTATCACTCAGGCTCTTTACAAACAGCATCTGACACCCTGGATTAGACAACAAACACTGTCACTCAAACCAGGACTGACTTTCATCTTTGGATCAACCTTTTCCTTAAGACAAGTTCCTTGATGATTGCTAACATTTGAAACAAAAATTTCAAAAAATGAAATAAAATCTAAAAGGGTTAAAAGTTTTCTAAAGTCATGTTGTATAAAATGTTTAGATCTTGCTAAGTGACAGTTGAAAGAAAGAACTCTGGGTGCTGTTTAAAGGCAACCATCTTCTTTCCCTTCCATTCATGCAACACTAAAATGGTTTCAGTTTAAAACAAAAGTCAGGAGTGCAAAGAGATATTGTCCCCATAGCAACAATCTTTTTCCCCCCACTCTTGGTAGAAGGTTTAGGAGATTAGTAACCTGTCAGCTAAAAATAAACTCAAGCTTCCAAAGGATTGTGGATGGAGAACTGGTATCGGTATGCAAATCCAAGCCTTAAGCATCTGTGAGGTAAGGAAACATTTTAGATCAGTTAAACTAAAATAGAATTTTCTCTTTGTGCATCTGTTACTCAATATTTACCAATCCCAAGAAACAACACGAGGAAATATTTTTTTCTCCTGAATTTGTAGTAGGAATTGTTCTCCATAAAAAACCTATATAATTCTTATCTTCAGTACAAAAATCACTAAAAAGGGATTGATTTATTTACCAGCTTGTCTACAAAGCAAACAACATGTTTGATTTATGTTCTTTTTTTATCTGGTCAGCTAATTCATTCAGCAAAATCAAATGGATTTTTTAGAAGACATGCGTTCATTCGGTCATTCATTTGCTGGAGGCTTAAAGGATAAGTTGATAAATGAAAGAATGAATGCCCCAAAGGGAAAGATAGGGAGAACAGAGATTTAACACCATTCGCTTCCCTCTGCCCCCCCCCCCCGATTATTCTGTTGGCAAAGCACAATGTGTGCCCTCATCTTGCTTAGGCCAAGTGGCTCCTACTTTGCTCCATGAAGCCATAGCATTTGAGTGGTAAGGAATCATCTGAATCTGCAGATGTGTGATTCCAGACAGGTGCTGAATATGAGTTAATGGAATGAAACACTGAGGTTACAGATGAGGAGACTGAGGCCCAAAGACTAATCCATTTGACAAAGTCAGATTTGGTTGATAAACCCAAACACAGATGGGTTGGTGGGAAAGGGTGGTTAGTGACTGTTGGTCTTTTTATTTTCAAAACCATTTTTATTTAAATGAAGGCAACTAATATATAATGTAATTGTAACCAGGAGAGGCACCAGCATTCGGGCTCTCTGTCACTACCAAGCCCAATAAGCAATGACTGCAATTGAATCTTTTGTGGCTGCTGTATTCAGATGGCCAGTGATCTGAGAAGATGGTGGGTTCATACCCTAACAGACCATCTTGTCCTTTCTTTCCAAGCCAGACCTTTTATAAGGTGGGAGTGGGTGGATAAACAAGGTGCGGTGAGGGCTTTGAGATTCAGGGAGGATTAGGTGAGTGAATTCCTGTTCTGGGCAGTTAGCTGTTTCCAGGGGAGGTTGGTCATCTGCTCTCCCTGGAACACAAAGGTCCGGATATCCCCAGGCAGTAATCTTCTATCAGTGCCCCGGGAGACTGGCTGTTTTTCCAGGATCCAGGAAGGGCCTTATCTGTAGTTTCTGAAACAAGCTTTAGCATATAGCTAACTTGCTAGACTTACAACTTTCTCCTTAAGCTAAAATTTTCTGTCTTGAGTCCCCTATCATAATAAGAGAGAGAAAGTGGCAAAAGAGATTTAAAATGGGAGATGACAAGTAGGCATAACAGAAATTAAGAAATGTAAAAGTAAATGTCTTCTATTACATGTACGATAGATCTTAAAAAGATGATTATTCAAGCTAAAAGTATTTCATTTAGAGTTATATGAATTAATTCAACAATGATGTTTGTTCTTTTTCTTTGTCTATTTTTCTTTGTTATGTTTGTCTATGTATTATTAGCTTCCGAGTTAAGATAAATAGAATGCACACAACATCATCAAAAAGTAGTAAGAAGAAAGAAGGGAAGATATATATTTTTTTCCATTGTGATTCTGGATTCTACTACTGAGGCTAATTTAATTCTTAGTAGTATGACTTTTTATTAGCCATTCCTGAAACGCAAATAAACAAGCAGGAAGGAGACCCAAGTTTTTAAAGAAAAGTTTAGAGAGTTTCAAAACAAGTAATTCTCTAGCAAAGTAATTTGTGGTATTGGAGAAACAGTGTCTTAGAATCAGCTGCTGAGATTTTTATGTTTTTAATTTACATGGCATCTCTCGTTGAGCACATCCTGAGAACCTTTTCGAAATCAGTCACTCCCATTGTCAGTGGCTGTGACTGTCACTTCTCTGATGATCTACTGTTACCCATGCAATCAGATAAGACTTTGTGGTATATGAAAGAAAAATATTTACAACTGAGCTAAATTATATAATTAAAAGTAGAAACTTATTTTCTTTTGTCCTTAATTCAATATCAAAACAAACAAAAACACAACAAAATAACATAATTTCAAAATAATTGGATTAATTTCTTTTTCTTTGAATTGAATATTTTTCACAATTAATGTACTTGTAAGATTAGTTTAAAGAGTTTTGAAAAAGAATAAAATGGAGGTATTTTTTTAAGTAATTTTTCTTTTGGCCAAACCATCTTATTCTTGCTGGTATGAAGACAGAAAATAACATAATACCAATTTGTTATTCTTAACAATTTGTTCTAAGAATAAAACAAATGAGTCAAGCAGGACAAATTTAAGAGGTGATAGAAAATGGAGAGAAGTGGTAAATGCTCACTGAACAAGATGGAAATGAGTTTCTAAGGTCCAGCTGCGTTTGCTATGTCAGAATATGGATCCAGCATTATTAAAAAGGAAACCAGCTGTACAAGTTAATGTAAAATTTTACATTAAAAATATTGGCAATTAAACCACAGCTTTAAGAGAACTTCCCTCTTACACAAAATATACCCATGGGCCAAGTAGGGATTGTAGTCTACCAGTTTTTAATCTCCAAGTTAAGAAAATAGAAGTTTTTCTTTTTTTTTTCTTTTAAAGATTTTATTTATTTATCTTTAGAGAGGAAGGGAAGGAGAGGGGGAGAGAAACATCAATGTATGGTTGCCTTTGATGTGTCCCCTGCTGGGAACTGGCCTGCAGGGAACTGGCCTGCAACCCAGGCATGTGCCCTGACTGGGAATCGAACCGCAACTGTCTGGTTTGCAGGCCCGCGCTCAATCCACTGAGCTACACCAGCCAGGGCAGAAGTTTTTCTTTATGTTTATCTCATTTTGGTTCTTGCAAGTGGCTACCTCATTTGAATTAGTTATGAGGCAATAGGCATGAATTGACCCCAGACTGACACCATTCAAAGTTCACTGAAGCAGAAAAAAGATCTAACAGCTCTACTCTAAAGCAGCAAGTATGTATTTTCAGGAATGTTTACCAAGCAAAATTTTTCACAATAAATGCTGATAACTTATCAATGTCAAGGACATTAAAACAAAACAGAATTAAAATGTCAAGTACAATCTCTCCCACTTGCAGTGAAATTTGACCAGTGAGGAGGGGAGTGGTTGCTACTCACATCTAGTCCTACTTGTCAAAGGCCAAAAATTCTACCAAATATCCTATGATACCCAGAATCGTCTCTCTTATAAGAAATTACATATCCCAAAATGACAAGACTGCTGAGGCTGAAAATCCATGCCTATTCAAAATTGGCCTTCCACTGGCAGGAAAGTTTAAACTCAGAAAAATGTTAAGCTTGGGAATAAACTGATACAGATATTTCTAAGTATCAAAAGTACTTATAGATTAAAATTTAAAATTAGAAATTCACAGTTAATGAATATACTTGTACAGCATATACTTGCTGAGACTTTTTTTCATTATTGAGGTCATATTCACATAACCAAATTAACCATTTAAAAAAGTGAACAATGTAATAGTACTTAGTATGTTCATGATATTGTGCAATGATTACTTGTATCTAGTTCCCAATATTTATCATCCCCAAAGGAGACCCTGTACCCATAAAGCAGTCACTCCCCATTTTCTCTCCACCACCCCTTTTTCAAGACCCAGGGGACAAACTATCTGCATTTTATCTCTATTCTGGATATTTCATGTAAATAGAATCACGCAATAAGTGACCTTCCACATGTGTCTTTATTTCAGTTGCTATGTTTTTTTTATGTTTCTTTTTTTTTATTCCCCTCCACCCTGCACACCACCTCTTACCCACTTTCACCCCTTTAGTTCATGTCCATGGATCATGCATATAAATTTTTTGGCTTCTACACTTTATATACTATTCTTAACTTTCCCCTGTCTATTTTGTAGTTACCATTTATGTTACTTATTCTCTCTACCTTTCCCCCCTCTCCCCCTTCCACTCTCCTGCTGATAACCCTCCATGTGATCTCCATTGATGCGATTCTGTTCCTGTTCCAGTTTGCTTAGTTTGTTTATGTGTTTGATTTTCTTAGGTTTGGTTCTTAATAGCTGTGAGTTTGTTGTCATATTACTGGTAAAAATTTTGGTCATGCTCTTTTTCTTAGATTAGTCCCTGTAACATTTCATATAATAAGGGCTTGGTGACGCTGAACTCCTTCAACTTAACCTTATCTGGGAAGCACTTTATCTGCTCTTCCATTCTAAATGATAGCTTTGCTGGATAGAGTAATCTTGGATGTAGGTCCTTGTCTTTCATGACTTTGAATACTTCTTTCCAGCCCCTTCTTGCCTGTAAGGTTTCTTCTGAGAGATCAGCTGACAGTCTGATGGGAACTCCTTTGTAGGTAACTGTCTCCTTTTCTCTTGCAACTTTTAAGACTCTCTCCTTATTTTTGATCTTGGCTAATATAATTATGATGTGCCTTGGTGTGTTCCTCCTTGGGCCCAAATTGTTTAGGACTCTGAGCTTCCTGGACTTCCTAAAAGTCCATTTCCTTTGCCAGATTGGAAAAGTTCTCCTTCAGTATTTTTCAAATAAATTTTCAATTTATTGCTCTTCCTCTTTTCTTCTGACACCCCTATGATTCGGATGTTGGAAAATTTAAAGATGTCCTGGAGGTTCCTAAGCCTCTCCTCGTGTTTTTAAATTCTTGTTTCTTCATTCTGTTCTGGTTGAATGTTTCTTTCTTCCCTCTGTTCCAAATTGTTGATTTGAGTCCTGGTTTCCTTCCTGTCACATGTGGTTCCTTGTATATTTTCCTTTATTTCACTTTTCATAGCCTTCATTTTCCCCTCTAATTTGTGACCAAATACAACTAATTCTGTGAGCATCCTGATTACCAGTGTTTTGAACTGTGCATCTGATAGGTTGTCTATCTCTTTATCACTTAGTTGTATTTTTCTGGAGCTTTGATCTGTTCTTCCCTTTGGGCCATTTTTTTTTTGTCTCAGCATGCCTGTTATCAGTTACCATGTTTTTGAGGTTTGTTCACAGTGTCACATGTATCGATACATCATTCCTTTTTATAAGTAAATAAGATTTCATTTTATGTATCTCCCACAATTTTGTTTAACAATTCATTGATTGATGAAAAATTGGGTTGTTTACACCTCTGGCTATTGTGAGTCATGCTGCTATGAACACATGTGTACAAGTATTTGTCTGAGTACATATTTTCAATTATTTTGTTATATACTAAGAAGTGTAATTGCTATATCATATGGCAATTTTGTATTCAACTTTTTGAGAAAATGCCAAACTCTTTTCCATGTGGGCTAAACTATTCTCACTGGCAATTATGAGACTTCCATTTTTTTCTACATTTTTTCTAACGCTTTGTTTTCTGTTATTTTGACTGTACACATCTTGTTGGGTATAACTCATAATGTTTTGATTTTTCTGATGACCAACAATGCTGTATTTTTATGTGCTTCTTGATTATTTGCATTTCTTTGTTAGAGAAATGTCTACTCCAGTTCTTTGTTCACTTTGTAATTGGATTGTCTGTTTTTTGCTTTTGAGTTGTAAATGTCCTTTATATATTCTGGATAGTATACTGTTATCCCATATATAATTTTTTAGTATTTTGGGCAATTATATAGGTTGCCTATTCACTTTCTTTACAACATCTTTTGAAACAATACAAAATTTTGATGAAATCTAAATTATCTTTTTGCATTGTTCATGGTTTTAATATTATATCTAAGAATCCATTACCAAACCCAAGATTATAACTATTTATTCCTCCATTTTCTTTTAAGAGTTTTATGGGTTCAGGTGCTACTTGAAGGCCATTTATCCATTTTTAACTTTTGTACATGGTATGAAGTAAGGGTCCAGCTTTATTCTCTTGCAAATGGATATGCAGGTCTTTTTTTTTTTAAACCCATTAGCTGAAGAGACCATTTTCCTTCATGGAAGAGATAACCTCCTGTCAAAATTTAATTGACCAGGAGAGACGTATGAGCTTATTTTGGGACTTTTGATAATATTCCATTCATTCATATGTCTATCTGATGCCAATGTTATACTGTTTTAATTTTTATAGAATTATTGTAAATTTTGAAATCAGGAAGTGTGAAGTGAATATTTTCATATACACAGCACTGTATAAGATACTAGGTAAAAGTTAAAAGAAATTAGCACTTGACACCTTTCTTATTGGGAAAAAACTATATATAAATGGATGGAAAATAATAATACAGGTTAGCATATAACTTAATACTAAAATGTGTTGTTCATATAATCAGAAAAATAAAGGGAGAAATTAGGAAAATGCAACAAGCTCAAATGATTGAAAGTGTTATGGATGAAACAGGAACTGATATTCACTTTCAAGGAAAAGTTAGAATTTATATGACGAGTGAGAGGAAATTTTAAAAATACTTACATTGGATGTTTCTTTATATATTTTCTAGTTCACTATGTCCTACTATTGCTCTGGTTTTCATGTACTAGGAATGTGGCTAATAAGTAACTGAGATCAGGAAAACTAGCTTCTTTTGAGCTATATAGAAATTTTCAACCTCTTTTAATCTCATGTCACACATGAACTAATTACTAAAATTCTTTGACACACCAAAATATTTACTTTTTGCTGATCTGCCAAAAAAAAGTTTAAGTTTGATTCATTAACACCAAATGTGTATTGTTTCATTGGCTGTTGTCTTTTTTCTAATTTGACAATTGAAGGGAAAAAAAGTTATTGCCTTTGACTAAATAGTCAGGTATTACATGTTTTAAAAATGCTTGCAGAACACCAGTTAAAAATCACTAATGTAGGTGATTGAGTAGTAATGAGTTCTAGAAGCTAAAGACCAATGACTATTTGTCAATATTGATGTTACAATCAAGAATACACCCTAGCTGGTGTAGCTCAGTGGACTGAGCACAGACTGTGAACCAAAGGGTCCCAGGTTCAATTCCCAATCAGGACATATGCCTGCATTGCAGGCCAGGTCCCCAGTGAGGGCCACGTGAGAGGCAACAACACATGGATGCTTCTCTCCCTCTCTTTTGCCCTCCTTTCCTCTCTTTCTAGAAATAAATAAATAAGTAAAATATTTTTTAAAAAAGAGTACCTTCCTGGTAGGTCCTACCTCATTATTAAAACCCTCATTATGCTCTGGTTTTACTGGCAAGCTAAGTGTATGGCCTACTACACTGGGAGTAACCTAATCTTACTCTTCTTGCTTACTGTGCGTGGGGTCAATAGCCGGCTCTCCCAGCACTCTTGAGGAGGGCTGGTCTCAGGGCTCCTGGCCAGAAGGAATGTGGAGTGTTCTGGGATGGACTGGAACTCTCTCCTTATCCCCTCCTATGACTGCTTCTTGACCTTTTCCTTCCACCTGTACACATTGAAATAATGTAGCTCCAGGCCACAGGTAGGTTTGTGCAACCTGGACCCACCCTGCCTTTGTTTGGGACCTCTTATAATACGCTTCAGACTGGAGGAGGCATGGTCTCTCTCGGTCCCTCTCTCTCTCTCACACCGACCTGCTGGCATTGGTGCACTATCCTATTATGTGAGTGATGGCAGGTTCACATCTGCTAGTCCTCTGGCGGGGGGGGGGGAGGATCCTGAATATCATGAACACTTAAGTAGCTCCCCAGTTCGGAGTTCCTGCATTATACTTTGTAACACATTTGTATTGTGCATTTTTTAATGAGAAACAATATCTACATATGCAAACTAAAATGATCAGTAATTTTTTTTAAAAGTGAGCAGCAATTCAGCTTCTACGATTTTCTTTCACTGACCAATATATGGTTAACTTATAGCCAATTTTTCTGTTCTTTGACTTCTCCTCCATCCCTCCCTTCATTCCTCCTGCCTTTCTCCTTTTCTTTCTCTTTATTTTTAGAATTCATTTGCCTCCCCATACAACTCCCCACTTCTACTACAACTTCAGGCCTTTTTCCTTTCTCACTATTTAGAGGTCGTTAAACCACAATTTCATCTAATTATTTCTTCCCTATGTTTGCTGAGAATGTTATTAAGAAAAGTGGATTTGAGAATTATGGCATGTTATCCTTACTTAATCAGGTCCTTCATAATAACTAATGTTAAAGACTCAGCAGAACTATTTTTAGTCTAGTCTACATCTAATTCCCTATCTTCTCTTCTAAAAAGTGGTATGGGAAGTAGTTGATGTTGGTTTGCCCTAACCCGGCAGTGTACCTCTGGTAAGTATGTTTCCACAGGTAATTCTGAGTTCATAGAACACAAAGAAGGTTTCAAGCTAAATCAGACAGGGTCTCTCACTCTCAAAAGCAAATCAAAATAATAAATAAAATTAAAATACAGAGAGCACTTAATCAATGGATTTATGACTGCCCACTCTTTGACATAAAGTTGAAAATCAGTTACCTACTTTGCTGAGTTTCTTTTTGTAAAATTCCTGAGTATTTTTTATAAAAGATTACTAATCTATTTTCTATCTTAAGGGAGAAATATATGTATAAGTATGTGTGTATGTATATATGTGTGTGCATATATATACATCCATGTGTGGTATGCCTATTTTTTAACTGTCTCTAGGTGAGGTTTTTTTAAAAAAAAATTGCTGAAGAGTCTAAAAAAAGGTAGGTCCCAAAAGAAATGGTTTTTTGCCCAAGATTCACATAACTGAAGGGAGAGTGTTCTCAAGCAGTATATTTTTAAAACTCCATTCTGGCATTTACTTGAATTTCTGTAATAATACTTTTCAAACGGAATTAGTCTTCTCGTACTTGATGGGTAGCTTTATGAATATCCAAAGACATTCTCATAACCATGAGCTGTATAAAAGTGTGTACATTTGTAATGAAGTATAAACATCTTAGGCTGCTTCAGTCCCTAGAGGCTGAAGAGGGCTGATGGGATAGAGAGGGAGCACTGATTTATTGTAATGCTACATACACAGGGGAGTCTGAGATCCAGCTCTGAAAATACGGAGCTTAAATTGACAAAGAATCCTGAGGACTGCACTCCACAGCAAACACAGACAGAATTTCTGATGCCCCAGTGTCTTCTATCATTCCTGCATCCACACATAATTGAATATCATGTTGGGGTTATGGAAACTCATGTGCTCACCCTTCATACCTACAGTGGCTGGTGATGCTAGGTGCTTTGCAACTGTGTGGGCACATCTTAGTAAACTCATCTGTGCCTAATATTTCTGTGGAGCAGACTGTCTAGCTCTGGGTTAGTTTCTTTTCATTGCAATATTTTATTTGAACTATCTCCATGGGTTTGGCAAAGCTGCTCAGCCTCTCTGGATCAGTTGGCTTAACTGTAAAGTGAGACACTTTAACATCATGCCATTTAAAGCCTACATGCACGTAAAATCTGGTGTGTAACTGTTGCACATAAGAAAAATGAAATAACATCTGTTTCAAATGATTTAAATAAAATTTAGTTCAAAACCTACTATTATGAATTAACAGCAAGGTTTTTAGGGATACTTTTCACAGAATAATGGAGCTGACTGACTCAAAAAGATGTTGTGGCTCAATTGTTCCATAGAACTTTCTATCATAATGAATAGATAGATATTTTGCATCTGTGCTGTCCAATACAGATGTCACTAGCCACATGTGGCTATCAAGTTCTTGTGATGCGATTAGGGTGAACCAAAAACTACTGTTTAAAAAATGTTAACTAGTTAAATTTAAATAGAAATAGCCACATGTAGTCAGTGTGGCTATTTCTATTTAACCATAGTTTAAAGAAATACTTAGCATATTAGTTGACTGTTTTCATTTTCAATGTTGTGTTTAGCATCTCTTTGTGCCAGGGACTGTGGTAATGACCTAGTGTAGTATGTTATTTAGGACCTGGCCCATGACCTCAGGTAGTACACTGCCTGCTACGTACAGGTATTAGAAATCATGTGAGGGTCATGTGTGTGTGTATCTTTTTAAAAGATTTTATTTATTTGTCTTTAAAGGGGAATAAAAGAAGAGGGGGAGAGAAATATCAGTGTATGGTTGACTCTGGTGCATCCCCTGCTGGGAACTGGCCTGCAACCCAGACATGTGCCCTGACTGGGAATTGAACTGTGGTTGTTTGATTCACAGGCCCGCACTCAATCCACTGAGCTACACCAGTCAGGGCCATGTGTGGTTTGATACAGGTAAGCATAAGGTGCTACTGGGCTCCAGAGAAATTATATGTGACTAAAATAAAATGCTTCCAAAAAGATGTGAAATTTGAATTGAGTGTGGGAAAAAAAAAGTCATGGGAAGCAATTACTAAAAACACTTCCAGCAAGCAATACATGCTTAGAATTTCTGGATAAAAGAAAACAAGATAGTTTTAATAGAATAACCATGCTTACAAGAAAAGAAAAAAGAACTTTTCAGCTTTTTGAAAAGGAAAAGAAACTGACAACTAGATCGGTAAATACAAGGACTAACAATGCATCTCACACGGGACTATAATGACCCTGAAGGATATTGCTCAGTGTAACCTAAAGACTTGGGGTTTAGAATCTCTCCAGGGTACTGGACTGCATCCTGGGATTGGAAACAGAAGGTTGCTGAAAGGTTGCACGAGCCCCCAGAGAAGAAAGTCCCCCAAGTGCTGTCTCTAAGGCAGCAATTCTCAAACAAGGCTGCACATTAGTATCGTCAGCTGGGATGCTGACAAACAAATAAATGCACATTAAGGAACAAAACACAAGGATACCAAGGCCGTGTCTTGCAGATGAATTACATCAGAATCTCTGTCGGTATCCATCTTAATAGAAAGCTCCACAGGCAATTCCAAAGTGCTGTCAACTTTGAAAATTGCCGTAGGAGGTGATCCTTCCTCTCTGAGGAGTTAGGACCTGAATTTCATGCAAAATTGGGATCTAAATTTATTTGGATGCCTTGAACAGAAAATCATAATCAGAAATACTAGCAAGAATATCTTCCCTAAATTGTTGATACTCCTGGGGCTCCTCAAAAAATCACCCTGAAGGGATATTCCCATAATTTAGGATGCCAGAAATCCCCAATTAAAAGAAACTCTTCCAAAGTTGAACTAAAGAATAAAAACAACAAACAAAAAAATGTAAATAAAAACAACAAACAAAAAAATGTAAATAAAAATTTTTACAGTGAAGACCAGTTAGCAATATAGGACAAAATTAGAAATCCAAGATATCAAGAAAGTTGAATGATAATTTGAAGAAAAATATATCTTTGATAATGGTTTAAATTATAAAAAAAATCAAACTATAGGAATAGTTAAACATTATTGACTGTTTATTTTGTCTCAGGCTGTGCCAGGTACATTCTGTATGGCCTTAGTGTGGAAAAGTAAAAACAGAAAAACCCTAGAAGAGAGTGTGTTTCATGAGGGAACTTTTCAAATTGACTTTCATCTTTTATTTTAGGTTTTTAGTTAGAAAATGGCCTTTCATTGCATTGTCGCTAGGACAATTTCCCTAATGCATATTTAGCAGCTAATTTTCATGGTATTTCAGAGAAAAGAGGAAAACTTAGAGCACACAGCCCGTCATCATTCATACATCCTATTGGTCTTGGTTGTTTCTCTGGAGAACCCTAATACATATGATGAATTGTACATTGGTTCTAATTCTTCCCTGTTTTCCATACATACATCAATTTACATTTGACTTCACACCCTCTCCTGATGAGCATGGAGTGTATTTCCCACTTGGTCTTGTGTCTTGCTTTGGCCATGAGCTCTTAACAGACTAAGTCTAGCAGAGGCTTCACAACCTGCTTCCTTCACTGGGCCTTCCGTCCTGTGCCTTCACCATCCTCACCAGAGGATAGATTCTAACCAGCCCAGGGAAGACTGGAGACACGCCTGGGAGAGAGTTCACCCAGATCATTTAAGCCATAGTGTGAATGACCGAAGTAAAGTGTAGATGAAGACAAATGATGAAAAGGGGACTGGGGCTGTTATATAAGTCATCCATGGGATTATTGCAGTTCTACTTGTTACAGGAAAACGAAGCAACCAGACACCGAGGGATTCTGGAGTACGAAGTTTATTAATGTGCACGGGCTCATAAGAATCAGTGTCCAAATTCTGAGCCCCGAACAAAGGATTCTTGGGGTTTTTACAGTTTACAGGGTCTTCTTGTCTACGTAGCAAAGTGGGATACAGAAGCGGAATGCGGAAGTTAGATCTAGCTACGTGGCATGAGCAGAGGACAAAGGCTAAATGTGGAAGTTAGTTCTAACCTCGGGGGTGCTAGCCCCAGTCCTTGTGACTATCCTGCTGTTTGCTTTCCCAAACGGCCCTATTGCTCTTCCTAGGGTGCTTGGGGTTTGCGTAAACAAAGGTTCTTCAAAGCTTCCCATATCATGCTTACTTTGGGGATTTGGGAAATGATCCTCATCTTCTTGAAAGAGATGTAAATCTTAAGAGATAAGATATAAATGAAAAGTGTGCTGTGTCAAGGATCAGAACATAAATTCTTGCTTTAATATTTTCACATGATTTATAGAATAATTAAAGTACTATCTACTTAGTTATGATGACAAAATAGTAAATAAAATGTAACAGAAATAAACTTGAATATTTGTCTTTGAGATAATCTGGGGAAGTCAATTAATATTGAATTCATGCTAACCTTAAATATTTTTAATATCTATATAATCAAGCTAGGTTAGATGCTGAGAGTATACCTGTTGCCAGGATACTTTAGACAACAAAGTAATAGATACATGGTTTGTTACATTAGAGAATAAGTTGACAAAAAATATTAATTTTGTCAAAGCCAGAAACGTTCATAATTTATCTTAATTATTTACTATATCTTTCCCCTGACTCTCAAATTTTCTTGTGGTCCATTCAAATCAAACCTTTGAATTTTGAAATAAACCTGTCTAACCTTAAATACTTAATTTTCCACGTAACAGTTGTGTGACTATGAGCACATTTTTTAATCTTCCTAAAGCCAAGTTTGCCTATTTAGTAGCATAAGAGTGAAAACAGAATTTATGAATGTGACTGGGTGCATGACAACAAACACAACACGGTCAAAAATCATGTCACACTTTTTAGAGCCTGATTTGTGCTCAAATGTTCCTAATGTTCCTCATTTGTGCTCAGATGTTCCTAAGAAGCTATGGTGGTACTGCAGCCCACTGCCTGATTCTCTGTGAAGTCCGGGAAGGCAGGCATCTTCACTCCTGTTGTTTTCCTCACACACCTTGACACGGAAAAATGTGTTCAATAAGTATATATTGGTACAACAAATGTTTTCTAACTCATAGGATGTTGTCAGGATTTATCATCAGGTCAGGTGCCCTCTGAGTAGTCTTGCATTTCTCTGAGTTGCTTGATACCAGGATTTCTTTTAAATCTATTCTTTCAGTAGAAGAAAAATGTTGAAATCTCACTTACCTTAGAACAATATTCAAAATACTTCTTACATTAATTATCACTCTCTGCATTTACTATCCCCACTGATAGAATCAAAGCTGTGTTTACACTCGCCGGAGAGGTCCTGGTTACACATCACTAACCCACCTGACTCCAGTCTCCCTCTAGTCTCTCTGGCCATCCCCTCAATCACAAGTATCCTGGCAAAAATGACCAAGGGAAATTTGAGAGATGCAATTTAAAAAAAAAAAAAAAGATTACTGCAGGGGACCTATCTGCCCGGCCTTTCAGAGTTAGTTGGTGGTAGGAGGGGCAATGCAGAAAAAGAGAAATTAATGGTAAATCTACTTTCATGATGGCTTTTGATTTATTTCCTTGTATCAACCCTTTTCTTCAATGTTTTCTCCCTTGAGTATCAGCCTCTTTCAGTCAATTTATTTACTATCTTTTGTACAAATTGATCTTCTTTCCATGAACTTATCCTTTTTTACTCCTTTTTCTCTGCACAAGACAGCCATGAAAATTAAGGAGATTTTTGCAGTCAAGTCTGAGCAAGAAAAACTGAATGTTCCTTATAAGAACCATAGGCCCAATGCTCCTGAAGTTTACCCATGACCTAAGGGTTTTCACAACTGTCTTCTCTGTTTCTGTGCACGACTTTAGTGGCAAATGTCGTTTCCTTGCCTTGACGGAAGGATAAGGAACCCAGCAAACCCTTTTTTTGTTTGCTTATATTGAGGGTTTTGTTTTTTTTTTACTAAATGAGATAGAAAAAACCTTGACTCATTTCATGTTCCTCTTACAGAGAAGAAGAAATACATACATTTATTTTTATACGTACTTCTAGAATATTTGACACATCAGAAAGAAAAAAAGGTGAACTACTTGCTTTTTTCTTATAAAATGAATCCATATCAAGGAACCAAATGCATAGTATTTCACAGCTTTTCTTCCCCTTGTTGTCTTAGAAAGTCTGTTGTTACTCAAGAAAAATTTCAGTAAGTGTTTTTGATGTACAAGGCGCTGAGAACACAAAACTCATTGTTTAATGAACATGTGAGCATGCATTAAATATCAGACACTATCTTAGATACTGCCCCCAGAACTATCTACTCCACACTGAAGCCATAATCCCAGCATTCAGGAATTCACTGTCATGTCACCTGCAATCCAACAGAAAAAGTCTATACTATAATTAATGATATATCAAAATCTGAACAAAATGTGCAAGACACAAGAAGGAAGGGGTGGGAAACCTCATCCGTCAGCAGATCTCAGAAGGTCTTCAAGAAGATGGAACTGGTCTGAGAAAAGACCAAAGGACCTGTTTGAACAATAATGTGGAAGATGAACAGGTATAGGAATTATAAAGCCAGGAGGCATGGAGCGCAGGTTTTAAAAGAGAAAGAATGTGGTCTGCAACACAAATAGCTAAATGCAAAAGTCTCTTGCCAACCATTTCAGATTTCAGGAGAGTTTCTCCAATTGCAAAATCCCATAAAGCAACTATGTATCATGCTAAAAAACATCACAACAGCATCACAAAGTTTGACATACATGTTAAACACACATATAATCATGTGAAATTGCAATAATTTGAGATAACTTCTTCACACATTTAAGGGCATATCTTTTCATGTGTTGTTCTATGTAGCTATATAGATACATTTATGAATAAAAATAAAAATGGATCATACTTTCCCCCAGTTTCTCTATGTGTATTTTGTATTGTTTATTGCTTATGCTATTACAGTGTACCTGCTTCCTCTCCCTTTTCCCACCTCCAACCTTCTCCATCTACATTAGTTTAAAGAATGTGCTTTTTATATGAAAATTTTCTTATGTAATCCTTATTTTCCCAATTTGTTATACCTCAAAAAAATCATCTATCTTCCATAAGTTCTTAGATGTGTGGTTGTTGAGTTGAGGACACTTTCTAAGATATTCTTGAGCATTTTAATGATTTGCTCTTTGTATTGTTTCATAAATACAAATCTGATGCATAATGTTCATTGCAGTTGCATTAAAAAAAACTTTCAACCCAGAAATAAATAAAGTGAAACATGAAAGAACTGCTATCATCCAGTTACTCTCTCATTGTCTTTATTGTCACCCTAACCCCAATACTACTGTTAGTGTTTATGTATTCGGTATGTACTCTTGCAATGCTTAGGTTTGATTCCATGTACATGTGGTAACTCTAATGTCTTCATATATATATTCTTCATGTATATAGACATATATATTATTGCACACATAATTTATCATGTAGAAAAATATTAATAATTCTAAATATTGTCTTTTAAATAATTCAGATAATAGGAATTTTTAATACCAGGTCATAAATGTGTTTAACCGATTTTTTTAACTGAGGTGCAGTATTGCATGTTATAGATTAACCCAGTTTTATTAGATACAATCCATGTTCAAGTAATTTGAAAGAAACTTACCTTAGGAGGAATTAGTAAAACTATTTTCCAAAGGTTTTAGATTCTAAAACTGAAGTTCATTCAAAAATTACTTAGTGGATAAATTTTCCCTGTTTTGTTTAAGTACAGAAATGATTAAAAGTCATACGAATATAAAAGTTGTACTAGAACAGCTGGCTATATTGATTTATTAAATGTTTCAAAATAGTAATAGTGTGGAAAATTAAATATACTTAAAGTGAAAAATAATGTGAAAAGATGCAATGTATTTTAACCACAGTCTCTGTGAGGAAGTTCCCTAACACGCTTACACATTCTATGGCTCCCAGAGGTGTAGGGACATTCAGAGAGCCATTAGCAATAGGTAGAAATACGAGACTGAGCTACAGTAGTAAAGGCACTTCCACACACAAGGAGAGAACTGTACTTGGACAATAATAAAAAAATTAAATTAAAAAAATTAAAATGTAATTTAAAATGTAACTTAAAATAATTAAAATTGAAAAACAACAAAAAAATTAAAGAAAACTTCACAGCATCAAAAAATAAATAAAGGCACTTCCACAAACAAGGGTTTGGAAGGCTATAATCATTCTGTATAGCTTCTTTCTTTCTTGTTAGAAATAATTTTTTTCTCCAATTCCCAATATCTTTATCTATAAAAAGTAGAATAACATTTGTTCTGCCTTGCAGAAATGTTGTGAAGTTTAACTTAAAAATTTGTATGGAAATTCATATATAAGCTAAAGCATCATCCAAGTATAAGATCTTGCATTGAAAGTTGCTGTATGTGTGTATGTATAATAATTATACGCATATAACTATTAAATGATACAGATTATAGTAATATTTGAACTATTATTTAAGAAATGATTTCCCTAAGACTTTCTAGGGCAGGCTTGTATTAAATGTTCTATCCCAATGTTATGTGAACTACTCATCAATCTATGTATCACTTTCTTTGTTGTAGTTTTGGCTTCTATATTATAGTTTTATAGCTATTGAAAATTTTCCTAAGTGTTCAGAAAGTATTTTGTACTGGTTCAGTCAAGTTTTTGTATGACCAGTTAAAATATTAATAGCATACATTAAATTCTCTCCTCAACTTCAAAATGTGTTGCCAGGATACAAGGTAGGCAAAGACATTTATGGGCCTCTCATAAGCTTTTGTAGGTGGACACATGATTTTTTTTTGAATCATGACCTTTCCTTCTTCAGGTTTTTGCTTCTGGTTTATTTGTATTTGTATTTTTTTTATCTCCATGAAGCTGGCTGGAATGACTCGGTGGACTGACTGCCAGCCTGTGAATCAAAGGGTTACTGGCTGAATTCCCAGTCAGGGCACATGCCTGGGTTGCAGGCTGGGTCCCCAGTGAAGGACACATGAGAGGCAACCATGCATTGATAGGTCTCTCCCCTTCTATCTCCCTCCTTTCCACTCTCTCTAAAAATAAATAAATAAAATGTTTTTTTTTAATTCTCCATGAAGTGCAACTTGCTAATTTACCCATTAAAAGGCCAGGGTCCAACTTTGTATGATCGATTCTTTCCACTCCCCTAAGATACAAAAAATTTTGAAAACAGTTTTTGTTTATACTAAAGAACAGAAGGTTTGTAAATCATATTTGGTTCTGCTTAATCAAATTCATAAAATAAAATGTTCTATTCTCCCAGTCATCATTCTTACTTTTAGATTAAATGTATATATTTTCTTTCATAAACAGGTTTAATATACCTAGAAGTACTGGCATAAATTATAATAAATATGAAGTCAAAGTACAGAATAGAGTATCACAGAAAACCTATGACTAACAGTACGGAAGTAGCATTTAGCAGATACATATTTATTGTTGAAAAAATGAAATAATAAAAAAACAGTGAATGAGTGAGATAGACAGAAAGAACATTTCTATAAAGCATGAGAATGTCACAGGGAGAAAGTTTTCAGTGCCTTCATTACAACAGCAAATGTTATATCCAGTCTACAAAACAGGCAAGTTAACATACTCAACCTCAACTGGCCACGATGGGCTCAACTTTCAGTAGTTATCCACAAATTGCTGTCAAAGCAATAAAAAAATTAGTTGTACCCTAGGGGGATCTACTATTTTGAAAGAGAATGAGCTAAAACAGTGTGAAAATCTACAGAGCTAAGGAACACTCAGAGGAGTGGATTCCCATGGGGCAGTAAACCAGATTAATTCACTCATTGTGTATTATTTAGAAAATTTACACTAGGAGAAGATGAATGATATGTTTCTCCTTTTGAAGACCCAACATAGGGGATAGTAATGTACCCGAGAATGGAGTAATGTTTCCTGCATTCATGCAAAGGCATTTTATCAGTGAGCATATCAGAAAAAAAACAATTTATAGATGTACAGGACAACTTGCAGAATGAACATTAGACCCTACATTAAAAAGAAGAGCCACTTAGAGAGTGTCCAGGCTTTAAGTTCAGAAAAATAGCAAAAATAAGCCACTGTCCACATCTATTTCTGTCCTCGGTTATGTCACTTGATGTACAATCTCCACACAGTGGCACTACCTATATCAGTCATGTTAATAGGCTGATATGCTAAATGATTCGGGATGAGATTAAATTATTTACTACCATTGCAATAATTACTTGTGGTACCAGGGAGGTATTAGAAATATGGAGGGGAACACTTTGTGAAGTATATATTTGTTTAACCACTATGCTGTATACCTAAAACTAATACAAAGTAATATTGAATGTAAACTGTAATTAAAAAATAAAATTTAAAGTTATTTGAAAAATATCTAAAAAATAAAAATTGATTATTAACAGTAAATAGACAAGCAAGCAGAATAAAAACAAAGAGACTGAAATAGAGAACAAGGGGACAGTGACCAGAGGAGAGAGGGAAGGGAATTTAAGGGGAAAAAGGGGGAGGGATTTGGAGGAACAAGTTTGAAGGACACAAGGACAAGAACTAAGGGGGGTGGAAATGGGAGGGAGGTGGGGAGCATGGGCGGGGGGGCTGGGATGGGAGAAATAGAAAACTATATTTGAAAAATAAGTAAATAAAAATTTAAAAAACAGTAATAGTTCAAGCATCCATTTCTTAAATGTATATTACTCATTTTAAATGACTCAAGGTAGATTTATGTTATATACTTGCATCTAGATACCCTAATTTGAATGAAAGAGAAAGTATAGAGTTTTAACTCATCACCATTGGACTCAACTTTGAATAAAATCATTGAAAACACGATACCTTGAAATGGCAATATTAATGTTTGCCGTGACACTGCCATGAATATTTCTCTTTCAGTCAGGCAGAATCTCTTACTTTTCTTTGAAGCACTTTCATTCCTTAAACTTTTCCTTCTGACTGAATGTCCTTCTTTGTGATCTGCACTGTTGATGAGAGACTCAAGAGTTGGAAAATTTTAGTTTAAGGTAGTGGTTAATCAGCCTAGTAGTTAATGCATGTAAAAAGCTATTGTTTCAGGAACTGCAAGTACAGCCCACCCTGACTCCAGCAGACCACAGCAATTGAACTTTGCACTCCAGAAGAGACCATAAGCACTTGAGGTGGTATCCAAGGAGCCATTGTGTTCCTGGGAGAGACAGTCCACCACCCAGGATATAGATAAAGAAAATCACCAGTCAGTGCATGAAAGGATGTTAGGACATCACCAGACTGCAGTTTTTATTAACCTCTTTCCTGAATTCCAAATCTCTTATTTACACTTGTTTCCCCCTTGAATTTCAGACTCTTACCTACACTTATGCCCCGTTATTAAAAATGCTGGCTTGAAAGGAAATATAAGATGGTCTGTTAGACTACAAACTCACCATCTTCTCATATCACTGGTCATCTGAATAAAGCTCCCATAAAGATTCATTCAATCCCTGTCTCAGCTTATTGGGTCTGGTAGGTGACAAGCAGCCCAAATGCTGCCTTTTCCGGTTTCACTATCTCCCACCTGTATTAATCATCCTTTCCCATATTTTAATGACTATAGAAAATATTTCCACCATTCCCTGCAGAGCATGACTTTCTTCCAAAATATGTTACCATTGTATTTATTACACTGGTATTATTGTTTTTTATTTATTGCTTACAACACTACAAACCTGTTAATTTTGGGGTCTTGCCTAATTCATCTCCAGATCCCCAGTTTAACACAGGGCTTTTTTTTATATAACCAGTAAGTAGAATAAAACATATTAAGTAAAAATTAGTTTTTAAAAAATTTTATGCAATAATAAGAGTCAAGAAAATCAATTTCTTAAAATGATTTCGTATTGGATACCATCAGTTGAATGATGTTGCCCATCACAATGGTAGAGAGTAGCAGATTTTTATTATTTTTGAGTCTTGTTTTTTTGGAATGAGTTTGTAAAATGATAGTGTATTTAGCTTGTTAAAAAACAGAAGACTTGGTGATTTGAGAGGACCAGTTTCTGTTTCTAGGTAACACCAGAGCAGAGGCCCCAGGCAATTGACAGCAATTGACCAGTTGCTCTTGAAATCTGACCTAGGTCGAGCATTGGCCACCCTCTTCATTCTGGCGCTTCAGCATGTCAAAGAAATGAATCTCAGGTCCTGTTTTGATGACAGTAGTTCCTTGACTTACAGAACCTGACAAAATTTCTCCCCAGTTTCAATCATTTGCAGGTAGGCTTTCATGTTCTTTTGTAAAGAACACGCCATTCATGTTCTTTACAAAATGAAGAGAAACTACCATAAACTATGCAACACAATAAAATGTTATCTAAACTAACATCAACATTAATTTTAATTTAGCTAGGATTGATCACTAATATAAGTTTAGCATGGTAATTAGAAGTGTATCTATCTCCAAATAAAAACTATGTGTTTATGCATATACTATTATTTTAATGCCCATGTATGAATGATAGGCATGACAGAGGAGTTAAGGATATTCTTGGGGGCCTGAGTTCAGTAATCAGCCCTGCCATGTATTACCCCATGAACAGGGCTTTTCAAAGGTGGCTTTTGCCTACATAATTGCAACTACTTCCTGGTTTAGTTGTGGAAGATTGAAAGTGACAATATACACAATGCCTACTGTAACTAAATTTGATTTTACATATACTTTTGGTTTATTTAAGTTACTGGGGTTATTTTGGTGAATTATATCATACAGGTTTCAAGTGTACATTTCTACGGTAGGAGAAACCAACAACAAAATAAAGAGACAACTGACTAAATGGACGATGATATTTGCAACATCAGCTCTGACAAAGGTTTTAATATCTAAACTATGTAAAGAACTCATAAAACTTAACACCAACCAAACAATCCAATTGAAAAGTGGTTAGAGGATCTGAACAGATACCTCTCCCCAAAAGACATACAAACAGCAAACAGATATATGAAAAGATGTTCAACCTCCCTAGGTATTAGGGAGATGCCAATTAGAATGGCTATTACCAACAAGACAAATGATAACAAGTGTTTGACAGGTTGTGGAGAAAAGGGAATCCTGAATCACTGCTAGTGGGAACATAATGGTATTTTTAAGTACTAAGCTTCTACTACACTGCAGGTAGTGAGGTAAGTGGTTTACATTTATTATCTCATTTTATTCTCACAATATACTATTATCATTTCCTCTTTCCAGATTTGTTGCTGAAGTTTACAGATGTGTAGTGAGTAGCTCAAGTTCCTGAGCTGGACAGTGATTAATATGCTTTGTATTTTGAACATGAATTCTCTGACTTTACAACCCAAATTCTTATCAACTCCACTATAAGTTTATGAATAAATATTATATCTCTTATAAGGAATTCAATTTATTATGTTTCCCTTACTTTAATAGCTAGGAAACTTACAAGCAAATTTTCTTTTATCTATTAACAACTCATAAATAACTTTTTCATTCCTGTCATCCCATGTTATTTTCTGCATTTCTTCAAGCCATATCAAGTTATATATAATAGAATAAATAGGAATTTAAAATATTTACTAATAGAAGTGCCCAAGGCACTGAGAAAATCTCATAAGAAATCGACAACAGTTTATTTTGTCAATAGTCCCGCAATAGAATTAAATAGGTATGTACATCAATACCAGCAATCTTACTGTAAGAAATAGAGAGATGGAACCCTCTCAGTGAAGGAGAAAGGATCTCCAAAGAGGTAGTGATTTTCAATGCAAAGAGCACCAATGTTGGAGTCAGGGGCCTTTGATCTAATGTCTCTCAATGTGGCCTTGGGCGTAACAGGCAGTGCCACTAAGTGGAGTGCCAATTTCCTCCTCTGCCAAATTTTCTCATCTGATGGTAGACCGCTATTCATGCAGCAAAGTGAAGTTTTAAAATAAGTGTATGAAGCCCGATAAGCATCTTCTACAATTGTCATATTGCTGTTGTTAAGGTGCTGTATTTAAAGAGGGAATAGATAAGAAATCTTTTAGGTCCTCTTTAATAATTGAATATTAGGAGGATTGTAGTCCTAGTCTGAATTTTCAATTTAGTCCTACCTTATTTTGATCTTTTTGTTATACAAAAACTTAGACTGCAAGAAGATTCTGCCAAATATCAAAATCTAGCCACTTTCTAATTTCTAGAATACCTAAACTACAACATACCAGGGGGAACAAATGAGGCATATCATAAAACAATGGCATTGGCTTTCTTATAAATTGACAAGAAAAAATGTTTAACCAGATTATTTCAGTGTGTGCATGTTGCTTGTGCTCATAGTAGCATTTGAGTTGCAAAATCATACATATTATTGAATAATTTGGACCTAATTATTAAAAGACATCATTAAATATAAACACAAAACAATACAACAGGCAGCAAAACAATAAAACACAAGCAACAAAACAGTAGAACACTGTTTCAAAAATAAAATAAAAATCATAAAATGCATTTTTATTTATTTATTTTTCTTTATTTTTATTATTGACACTATTACAGATGTCCCCATCATAAAACACATTTTGTAATTGCCTTAGTTAATACATAACGAGTGAGACAATGATGTTCATACTATATCTTACTCTCAAGAAGGTCATTGGTTAGGAGTGTTTTCCCACCTGTGCTTAATGTAATGTGGGAAAAAATTGGGAAGAGGGATCCCACGGTGAAAAAGACATCTGAAAAGATATCTATGGCTCTGTAAAAGACATTCACTTTATTCTTTCTTTTGGCAAATATATGAGAGCTAACTAAATGATACTGCCTGAATTTTCTGGGATTTCTTAGAATAATTTCAAATATCACATCTATCCATGGGTATAAACGAGAGAATGTGGAGTGGTAGGAAGAGGGAATTTCCACACATAAGGTGATTTGCATATATGCATGTGCAAATATATGTACATAGAACTCATGTTAGATAAGGAAATAAACAAAGATGTCATTCTCCTTTAAAGAATGCCCTTAATTGTAAGGAGTCAATTATTTGTGTGCTCATTTAATGTTTGTATACACAAAAGCAGAGAAGATCCCTATCTTTTTATTTGTTTATCTATGACGCCTAACAGTGTTTATGGCACAAAGATGTTACTTAATAAATGAATTTTCATTAGGAAGTAGTGGAGTGTATAATCAAGCTAATGAATGAATGTATTCTAGGAATGGAAAAGTAGGCAAATCAAGCTTACTTACAAAAAAGAGTCATAATTGGAGAGTAGTTTTTTTTAAAAAGGTTAGATGAAGGAAAACTAGGTTTTTGTGATCTTGAGAGTTGGGCAGGGGGATTTCAATTTGATTTGGTAGAAATAAAAAGCAAGTAGACAGGATGGCAAGAATAAATTGAGAGATAAATTGGTTATTGTTTATTCCATTGACTACAGTCTTTTTCTTCTCAACATTCTTTTTTGTGGTCTTAACTGATTTTTCTCTCTCTAGAACAGAATGAAATAATAGAAACATAAGGGCCTGAGAAGAAGCTTACCTGATTTAAGTAGACAAGAAAATAAACCAGTGGCCGACTGGCATGGCTAAGTCGGTTGGGGGTCCTACCAGCAAAGTGAAAGGTCTCCAGCTCCAGGCAACCGATCAATGTTTCTTTCCAACATCTACGTTGCTTTCCCTCTGTTTCTCCCTCCCTTCCCTTCTCTCTAAAACAAATAAATAAAATTTTTACAAAAAAGAACAGGTGGCATAGAACATGATTAGAAGTCAGAAACTGACAGTCATGATACTCACACATTGCATTCACACAGCTTCACCTTAAACTGGAGAGTGACCCACTGTGTCAAGGGTCACCAAGATGACCCTCAGTTAGATGATCTGGAATTACTGTAAAGTTATTATACTCATGTTAATTCTTTATAAGAGCAAAAAATATAGATTTGGATCAGCAAAGAAAAAGGTGCCTCAAGCAAAGTCTGAACAAAACGAGTTGCAAGCTTTCAAGTATCCCTTTCCAGTGAAGTCACATGGAATAGTTTAACTTTCCCCGGTAATGATGTGTGACAATATACACACAAATGTTGCCAACCCGGAAACCTCATCTAGTCTGTATGTTCAGAATATTTACTGGGGATCAGTTATACAGGCCTTCAGCGTCTTTGTAACTGACCTCAGTTATTCAAGTTCCTGACCCTCAGATAAAAAGTTATGTTCAGCATAAATCACATTGTTAGTACAAATTTTTGGAAAAACTAGTGCAGTATTGCTGTAGGTCACAAGCATGAAAACACATTCTCATCAAATGGAAAATTTCAGGAGCTTCATTCCCAGGAGTAAGCAAGGGCCAACCCTGAAAACGGGCCTTTCCTGAGAATGTACATGGTTTGAGCAATCCAAGCCTTCAGAGTTAACCCTTTCCTGTGCACATACACTGTAAAAACTGACCAAATGTTCCATTAAACATGATTGTCCCTGAAAACTAAAAGGTAGGAGAAGGCATAAAGAGGACAGAAAAGGTCATCTACCCTTAAGCTCTATTTAACAAGCAAAGCGAGCAAGAGGAGTTATGAACAAAAAACATATAATTTTTTAAAAAACTGCCTGTACTTTAAAAATTAAAGAGAAAATTATTGAGCAAAATTCAGTTAATATTTTATTTAAATAATTATGAAAATCACTTGATAAATACCTGTGAAAGCCTGCCCTTTATGTGTCTATCCTGAAATCTTGAAAAAGCTATGTGTTCAGCTTATATGGATGCTATATGCAGTACAGCTTAGGCCAGTGACAGAAGATGCCTTGAGAAAACTAGCAGACAAATATTTTATTATTTTCAAAATTTTTCTTGTCATACCAACCCATTAATGGCCCCATGCACATTATGCCCATTTTAACACCAGCTCGGACTCCCTTTGGCTACTTCAGCTGATATCAAAATTCATGGTACAGTAGAGAATATCCAACTTTGTTTTTTAAATATTTTTTGTGGAATCGGATGCATATGAAGTTTTGCTTGGTGAATATGTCTAAAGGGGACCCTTAAACTATGAATTTAAGGATTTATGTTGCTGATGCGGAAGCCAAGGAAGTTAATTATTCTTTAAGAAGTCTGAAGAATGTTGACATTTAAGAACATATTTGGGAATAAAATATAAAAGTGACTCCTACATGGTCATCTAAACATATTAAGGGACAACAATCGTATTCCACCACATATAAAAGTCAACAATTATCCCTACAATGAACACTTCACTGCCTCTCCTTTGGAGATGGACATGCTCTGAAATCATACGCAGGCTTAGTGAGAAACTGGGGAGTTGCACATGGATCGTCCTGTCTTTATCCCCAATTCATATCCGTTTTTATTAAAATCAGTTTCACTAGAGAAGGGATGATGTGTTTATCACATTCTTGCTCATGGAAACATTTTATATATCAATAGAAATGCTAATTATCATAATATCTGGTTAAGGATTGTGAAAATCAAATTTTGCCCCAAATCATCTACACTGGCTTGATATTGTGCTTTACGTTGTCTTGTATCAATCCGCTGTCCTCTGCAGCTTTTATTTTGACTTTTTATATTATTTTATAATCTGAATGTGCATCCATAAGAAGATATTTCTTAGTGTGTGAGGTACAGTGGCTTTATTTTCAGTTTTACTTTTCTGTCTCATTGTGAACATTGCCAGCAAGTTATAAAGTAAAATGCTACAGCTATCAATATCTGTTCCTAATTCATCTCATTAAGTAAAACAATAAGGTAAGTGAAGGGTTTTTTACAGATCTTTTGCTCAAACTTGACAAGGGACCTATGTTCTGTGAAGATTTTCACCAACCTGAGATTTCCCCAAAACATAATCTTTTTTTTTTCCTTTTCTTTTGGGGCATAAAAAAGGCTGGGTTTATGATGCTAATGCAACAGTAAATAAAAAATACATCTACTTCAGTGCTGATATTAGAACAAAACACAAGACAATTGAGGTAAACTAACAGGTGTGTCCCTAAAACAAGCAGGTGATTCTCCATGACTCTTCTGTTTCTCTGCTTTGCACTCAATCCATGTTAGTGGTGAGACCTCATTTGTGAAGAACACTTCTGAAATAAAATCTCAGGGTGACTCCATAAAATGAAGTAATGAGCGAAAAGGGCCAATGACTCCATTCTTAGAATCAAAACAGGGAATTTTAGAAAGTTTAATTATGTTTCAAGATTTGCAAAAATGTGCTGTTATTATTCTGTGTTTTTAACTATGTTTTATTAATATTATTTTGGTATGCATGCACTGATTTGGTAGGCATGCACTTAATTTCAAGTAAAGGTGAAAAGGGGTTATTTTTTACATAAATATGACAATAAAAATGTGAGTACGTTGTACAAATAAACTGCCGTGGTTATTGTCTGTTGTCTGCTTGAAACCAAATGTCATCTCAGATAACAGACAACCCTCTAGTATAACTGCTTTACCCACCACTATTGTTTATTGAGCAGTTCCTATGCGTTAACACTTCCAAGAGTATGTTGCATGCACTGTCTCATTCAGTTCTTAGTTCAATTTACAGAGAGCATATTATTCATACTTTAAAGAAATTAGATTTCAGTGAAGTTAATAAAACTGCTCAAAGTTATTGACACAGGTAAGTGACAGAAAATAGATACAAACCCAGCTATTTCTGAAGTCTGTGCTTTGCAACATTGTGCTGTCTCTTCTCATGCACCTTACATGTAGCTATAATTTTAGAGCTGCTCCTTCTGAGTCACACTTCTGAGACGGAAAGTTAGAGAGTGTTTTTGTTGAGCAGGCAAAGAGAGTGAGGTTCAGAGGACTCAAGCAGCAAACCCGGCCTTGTGCAGAGAAAAGCCTCTGAACCAAGTCCCACTAATCCCAGGCCCAGAGCTTTTCCCATTGGACCCACCATTCCAGTCTCTGCCTGTACACCATGCACCCCACAGAATAAAAACACCATTTCAATGGGGCTTCCCATTTTCTTCTGACTTTTTATTCCTAATTTAAAACCGAAGCTCCATTTGCCAAAATTTTCATGAAAAACTGTGATAAATGTGGTGATAAAAAGACATGTTCTTTGTGCTCAAATTAAACACATGACAGAACAAATTTAATAAAAATGAAGCAGTGCAGTATTGGAGAACACAAAACCATTGTGGTAGAAGTGGAGAGAAAGGGGCAATTAGGTCTCCAACTTGCAAGAGGTGACATCCGAGATTCCTTTCACACTCCATTTTTTTAATGGAGAAAAGAGGAGAAACAACTTTGAGTGAGGGCAGAGTAAGTCTGTTGTAAAACTCTCACAGTCATGGTATATGGATAAAAACAATAACTATTACAACTTGCCAAGGATGAGTGTAGGAGTTTGAAGAGATTGAGTGAAAAATATGAAACTGGGATACCACTGCATGATAATGGCATTTCACCAGAGAACCTGAAGGATCTGCTTCTTGTTGCCTCAGTGGACGGGAGCAATGGAATAAAAAAGCATCTCTCAGTTGAGTAAATATTCCAGAATGTTTCATAATATAGTTTTTCACAATGTTTGTGAAACACAATTGTGTTATTATAATTATGGTTACAATTATATTATTGTAATATGTTACAATAATGTTTCACAATAACATTTTCATTTGAATTCAGCAATTTAAGAGAAGAATAAAACAACAAAAGAGCAGCTATTACATATGAGGTTGTTCACTTATTTATAATTTTGGAGAATGTGTGTTCAATATGTGCTTGGTGAGCATAACCCAAGAAACCAGCTAAATAAAAGGGAAGCAACCATGTGAGAAAACATACTTGCCAATGACACCTCAGACAAGGGTTTGATCTCCAAAATATATAAAGAACCCATATGACTCCACTCCAGGAAGATAAACACCACAATTAAAAAATGGGCTAAGGATCTGAAGAGACACTTTTTCAAGGAGGGCACACAAAGGGCCCAGAGACATAAAAAAATGTTCAACATCACTAGCCATCAGAGAGATGCAAATTAAAACCGCAATGAAATACCACTTCACACCAGTGAGAATGGCCATCACAACAATCATCAACAAATAATTTCTGCTGGCAAGGATGTGGAGAAAAGGGAACCCTAGTGCACTGTTGGTGGGAGTGTAGACTGGTTTAGCCACTGTGGAAAAGAGTTTGGAATTTCCTCAGAAAACTAAAAATGGAGCTGCCTTTTGACCTGGCAGTTCCACTGCTGGGATTATACCTTAAGAAACCTGTATCACCAATCCATAAGAACCTATGCATCCCAATGTTCATAGCAGCATAATTTACAATAGCCAGGTGCTGGAAGTAACCTAAGTGCCCATCAGTAAATGAGTGGATCAAAAAACTATGGTACATTTACATGATGGAATACTGTGTAGCAGAAGGAAAAAAGGAGCTCCTACCCTTCACGACAGCTTGGATGGATTTGGAGAGCATTATGCTAAGTGACATAAGCCAGGCAATGAAAGACAAATACCATATGATCTCACCTATAACTGGAACCTAATCAACAAAACAAATAAGCAAGCAAAATATAACCAGAGTCATTGAGATAAAGATACACTGACACTAACCATAGGGGAGGGGTGAGAGGGATAATGGAGGAGAATAGGGAACAGGTCATCAAGGACCACGTATAAAGAACACATGGACAAAGCCAAAGGGGGTAAGATCAAGGGTGGGAGGTCGGGATGGGTTAAGTGGGGGGGACGAGGTGGGGTGGAAATGGAGACAACTGTACCTGAACAACAATAAGAAAAGAAACATAAAATATTTGATTGCTAAGAGATTTTATACATTATAAATAATTTCACCGAAGTGATACAAATATGTTATACACGTCTACCTGTTACTCAATCCACTAAGGAAAATGCACAAATAAAAGAAGTGTTGTACAAAGACAGAATTAAGGGGACAGGAGTGAGTGAGAGAGAAATGTGGCCCTAATGGAAGAGAAAAACTGAGATTGGAAGCAAAATCAATAATTAGGAATGATCTGGCCCAGTAAGGTAAAACAAATACAAAATACTGGCTTGTAACATAATACATGTTTTCTAGGTCTGCTTTAGAAGATTAGTCCCTAAAAAACGGAAAAGTGTCATTAATTTGCTTTTCAGAGGCAAGAGTGTTAATAAAATTTTAAAAATGGTAACACAGGGCATTTAAATAAAATTTCACTCGAAAGGGGAGTGTTTCTCAGTAGATGTAATTAAATAGAACATTTAAATTTTTTTTATCTATTTACTACTACATTTTTCCCTACTGCAGAGTTGAACTGTTGAGGAGATAGATGTGTATACGCAGAGTTTATTGCAGCTAGTTAACAGCACTATTTAAATTCAAAAGTATCACACACAACTTAATAATTTACAGTCCATGTGGAAAACTATATCATATATTATTTATGATAGCAAAAGTTCAGGGACATAACAATACAAAATATATTTCTCAGGCTCCAATTATTGCCTTTTGGGTCACTTTAAAGTGAAAAACTTTGATTTGCTACTTAGGGAATTCGCTACTCACACCAGCCACTGAAAGAAATATCACTGATTGATGGCAATCTCTGGAATGTGGTGAGGAAACCAAACAAGGGGGGAGGTGCGTGGCGAGCTGCCAGTGGTTGCTCTAGTGATATCTCTGAGTCATTCAGATCTGGAAATTGTCTTTAAGCAGGGTTGAATCTGAGCCATTAAGAAGAACAGGTATCTGTCTAGGCGCCAAGAAACCACCCTTTCCCTGCCAAAAGTACGTCTTCCACCTAGTTCACTAAAACCACTGAGGGATGATCTATAAAGACATCTTCATTTATTGGCTTAAGCAGCATAATGGATTCTGTGGAATACCCCAGTGACGACACTTCCTACTTAAGGACTGAGACATTCATTGCCCCAGTTTGTGGACATTGGCATCACAAAATGTCACCTGAACCCCACTCTGGAAGCTGTACTATTCAGAAAGCACTGAATTGTCCAAGGTTATGACCCTCAAGGAGAAGCAGCCTATATTCAAGGATGGGTCAATGCATGGGAATAAGGGGTTGGCTTCTTTGCTTTAAGAAAACATCTTTATAAGATTGTTCCAAGTTCAGAATTCCCCAAGTGGAACCAGCTGAAGACTTTGTGGTGACCATACCTCAGTTCAATGCCTCCCTCAGCCCTGTCCTGTTTTCTTCACTTTCTTGCTATTGATCGCAGAAGCAATCATCAATTTTGCCCACAAATACCAGCTTCAGAATCGTTTTTACCTACCTAAGATAGTTCGTGCTGAGAATGCCTGAGGAAAATGACTTTGAACTACAAATTTCGAACTACCACAAGCTAGCTGGCATTCAGAATGCCACTGCTGCTAGAACGCAGAACATTTCAGTGCCTTGCCTGTGAGTGCAGTGCAGTAATTGAGATCTTCACCCAAGTCAACCAAGAATGGCCATATGCACTATTAAAGGCATATCTCAGGTATTTAAGAATTCTGTGTAAGTAATAACCATTAGGACAATGGATTGAATGGTTCTTACTAGGAACTATTGGTTCGTTGGATAAAAAAAAGCAGAGTATGATTGATGACCAATTGAAAGTGCAGAGTGAAAGCTAGAGGGATTCCTTGGTTATATACACTGAAATTATCTTTTTTTTTCATTTGGAGGACAGAAAAGGCTTAAGATCAAGCCCAAGACTTAAGTATAATAGTAGCACAGTTGTAGAGGAAGTTCAATTCTCAAACTTGTAATATACCTTTCTAAGATCAGGATCCTAATTAGGAAGGAATGAAAGCCAGAAGTATGTGATAAGGCTTTTGGGTAAATGCATTCCAAAATATAACATACTCAAATACTTTCCAAGATCCAGAGCCTTACTAAGAAGCCTGCTAATCATTGCCAAATGCCAGTACTCTTCCCTTGATTAAATTCAATATAGAGGTTATTACCTTGCAAAAAAAAGCATGCACCCAAGTCAGGATCTATCCACACTTATCTAATCCACAAATCAATAATTAGGATCAGGTAACAACAAAACCAAGCTGGGGAAGCACAGGACCTACTACAAGGGAAAAGACACTACTTCTTGATTTAATCACTGGGCTCAGCCAAGTTTAATATTAAGAACCAGGGGAGTCCTCATAAGATTAGCTTTAAGGGTGCTGGATTAAGGGGAGAACATAAAGTTGAAAGAAGAGTTTGTGGACAAACTCCTATAATAAAAGATTCAATATCTTGGCATGATGCTAAGGTTGTTTTATGAAGCTTTGGAAAGGTGATGGCTCATTTTGAATGCTATAGAACCACATATAACATAAGACTGGAAATCTCACAAATGGGGAAATTAGAGGACATCTGGTTTACCCAAGTGATAAGGTATGCTTGTAGATAAGGCTGCAAGCACTGTTGAATAGCTCAGAGCTAGCAGTTAGAGATGGCTGTTGTAACATTGGGCTTAAAATATGGCAATAGGAATACTAAGACTGTAAAAAGTATAAATAACAGGTGGTGGACAGGAGGTACAGTCATCAAAATAAGTAAGACTACCGAAGAGGTAACTGGAGAATATCTTAAATAAATTAAGATCTAAATGACCTATAAAGATGCTTAAAAATGCTTGAAGTCCCTAGAGAAGTAGTTTTCAAACAGGAGGAATTTTGTTTCTCAAGGGACATTTGGTGATGTCTAAGGGTATTATTGGTTGTCCCAACTGAAAAAAATGATGTTACTGACACCAAGGTGGTCGAGGCCAGGAATGCTACTATATACCCTACAATGTTCAGGAAAGCCCAACATAAGAAAGAATTATCCAGACTACATGCAATGCTCATAGTTCTGAGTTTGAGAAACCCTGTTGTAGGAATAAGGAAGAGAGAATCAAAATAAATTAAGGATAGCTCATCAAGAGGTAAAAAAGCAGACATTACCAAATAAGTCTTAACTCCTAGATTAATTTTCAGGTTGAGGCCAGTTTTCTAGATCCAGAATCCACTGACTGAAGGAAGCATTGGGAATTCTGGAAAAAAAGACCTTAAAATGCTATAGTTATTGTATAATATGATTGACATAGTCCTTTCCCAAACAGACCTACAGCCATTTACTGAGGTTACTTCTTTCGGGAAAGGAAACACACAAATGTTCTGAAGATTACTGAGCAAAGAAATCAAGGGACAAAACAATCATTAGGACTTCTAGCAGAGGCATATGTTGCCAGGGAGGGGGTGGTACAGATAATAAACAAAGGCTTGGAACACACTGGGGTTTCCATGTATCTGCTGTTTCCACAGATCCAGCCAGTAATTATTTTCCATGTCCCCAAAGTATATTTAAAACTAACATGTATAAGTTGGCACAATTCAAAAGTTAGTCACTTGACCTGTGTTAGATCAGTTATAATTCGGGTAGGTTCTATAACTATCTCTATGCACTGCCCACCAAATAGTAAATCAAAAACAATGGTCAAAATTATTTTCATTTTTAAAAGATAAGGGAGGCACCCAGGAAAAAAATGGTATAACAGGTACTATTGTATGAAGCAAAGAAAAAATGAGAAAATTCATATAAAGCAACAATCTTTTAAAAATGAGATGACATGAAACAAGAGAGTGTTCTGTGAAATATGGGAAACAAAGAAAGAGAATCCTAATAGTTTTCAAGTTCACTACCCTTAATAGAGCTTTTGAGCACAACACAAGAAGACAGAACCTGAGATAAGTCTGGGAGTCTGGTAGACTCACAGAATTAAGGACATGGAATTGAGAATCCAAGGAGGCCAATGAGGAGAGAACTTGAGGACAAAGGGAAGAATGTATCATAGGGACAGAATGCTGGAGATCATCATAGGAAGAACTCCAGAAATCTGCAGAAGGTTCTCTTTGACTATTCAGCAGAGTAGTGATGACCACATGCATTTGAGAAAACTGCCTGGGATCAAGAAAAGAGCCATTTGAAAGAATTGAAGAAAAAGTATCTAATGCTCACACAAAGCAAGAAAAATTGCTTACAATACCACTCGGAATTACAAACCTCATAATCCATGATGGACTGAGTAGCCTAATCAGAACCTTTTGATGTTCTGATTAACTTTCCCCCAAATACTTAACATTGCAAGATTCAGCACTCAAAAAATAAAATTTACCATTGTCTGACATCAAATAAAAAATTGCTAGACATTCAAGAGTTAGAATTAGCAGATGCTGTTTAAAGTATTTATACACTTAAGAAAACCATACACACTTCATTCATCCCTGCCCTTGCCTAAATTTAATAATAATGACAATAATAATAGTTTGAAGAATTCAGCCTAGGAGAATTTCATCTAATCATCAAGTAAGGTACTAGATATTCTCAATGAGCCTTTTCATTCACTTACATATCTCTCATAAAAAAGATTCAAGACACAAGGTTTCAGTTTAAGCTTCAGACTTAAACTGAAGTCACATCAGGCTTTAGTCTACTTTAGTTCTGTTCCACTGGTGAATAGTATAGGAAAAATATGTCTCTCTGATTCTTAAATTACATTCTGCTGTTCTTATACTACCCTGGGATATCTCAAAGAGAAGGATCCTATAACTGCCACCATATTTTTTAAGTTGCTGTCCAAATACACACATAGCTCAACACAACTGTAATCCAATCATATATTATTTAACACATGAAAATTAGGGTTTGCTACTTAGGGCTTGCGTTCTTTCTTAAAATAAACTTATAATTGCCTCTTTGTCTACCCTAGAGCTATCAGTGGTTAACCAGAGTAAGACTTGGAAGTGTTTCTCAGAAGAAAAACTGAAATTCTGCCCACAATTTATCTGCCTGAAATTTTCATAAATATTACTTTCTTTAGGTTTGGTTACATATGTAAGTAAGAACACAAAATTGCACATAAAGAAAAAAAGTGTTGAAAAACTGTCAAATAATTTTCTGTATTTGGAATCAAGCAGATGATCAATTTTTGCATCTGTACATTTTGATTTTTTTGAATACATTAGACTATGGCAGCCTAACTATGAGGAGTAACTTGCTAGGAAGAAATTTGAGGCTTGAGTATATAAAATAGAAAAAAATTCTATTCTCGGGTAAAAAACGTCAGAATTAAATTTAGTTTTCAGATTATAATAATGAAATACAATGACTGACAGTGATAATCTAGCCAGCAAAGGCTGGAAGTGAGCAACCATTTTTTTCAATCTAGATACTTTCATCCTTGGCTGTGGGTAGTTTATTGCAGTATTATTCCCAAATTTCATTCATGCTATAAAATCCACCCATAGTGCATTTTCTCTTTTAAATAATTATTTTAAATTTTTACCTTATTTAGATTTCACTGGATGTTTCCCTCTTCCACGAAGTCGATTATCCTGGTCCGCTATCCCTGGTCCCCTATCCCTGGTCCCCTATCCCTGGAAAGGGGACCAGGATGAAGGTGGGTCTGCCCTGACACAGTCTGGAGCGCGTGCGTTCTTGACTTTGTGCAAGAAACAATTCACAACATGAGTCCAAGTAATTTTAAGAGTATGTTTATTAAGCCTAGGAAAGTGTAACAGAGGAAAGGTTTAAGGTAGAAGAAGCAAGATAATAGCACCAAGAGGAAGCCTATGTGGAGGCCTTGACCCTTTGGAAGCATGAGGAAAAGTCAAGCCTAAGCGGGGCTGCCTTGGTGATTTAGAAAGAGTCACAAACACAGAAGAAGTCAGACGGCTGGGCTGCATGGACTCAGGTTCCAGAGGTAAAAGAAGGGCCCTTGGAGGCAGATTCAGGAAGTTAGCCTGGACAAACTGCTGCTGCCTGCCGCTCACCTGGTTGCATGTCTTCCAGGAATCTTTAGAGCTTAGGAGAAAAGAAAGCAAAGTACATGCCTGGAAAAAGAAGAGGGGGAGGTGTGGGCATATCCAAGGGGGAGTGCACACTGGGTTTTTTGTCTTAAGGATTTTTATCTGTTTTCTAAAGGCAGAAGTTTTATGGGAAGTCTCCAGGAAAGATCTTAATAGAATATTCATCAGCTTTTCAGGTGTGTCCTTTAAAAATTTCCTAAATTCTCACCTGAGGACATGCTCATTGATTTTAGAGAGAAGCAAGGGAGGGAGTGAGAGAGGGAGAGAGACCCCAATGTGAGAGAGAAACATTGATTGGTTGCCTCTCATATGTGCCCTGACTAGGGACTGACGCCACAACCTAGACATGTGTGCGGACAGGGAATTGAACTCATGACCTTTCAACCCATGGGTCGATGCTCCAACCAACTGAGCCATACCAGCCAGGGGTCCTGGTGTGTCCTTTTGTATGCTGATTCATGAAAATGATCATAGAGTGTCATTATCCTATCAGTTTCACCTTCAGAGAATGTCACCTAAGAGAGACTGAACTGAGGCAGGTCTGCCCAGCACAGTTTGTAATGTGTTAACCATTTGCCTTTAAGTATCTTTGGTTAGGGAAGACAGGACATTGCGATTTATTATCCGGCTATAAATTGCTCAGCCCTTTAACTATCTCTCTCTATTCCATTTGTCAAGGAGTGTTCCTAGCTTCTTAGTATCCTGCCTCAGTACGGACATTCATTTCAGTCCCACACTGATTGGTTGTCTTTCAGTATTCTTGTTGGTGGAATTATAAAACAAATCATTCTCTAGTTTTGACCTCTATCTACATTTATCTCCATTTTTAGGGAGACTTCTTTGAATCAATCCCAGTTATGTTGCTGTTACCTCTTTAGCTTATGACATTATCAGCCTCCTTCCTTACAATGGCTTATTCCCCTGACTTCCAAATTAGACGAGGCTTTTAAATTTTATCTCAAGTTTTCTATTTGTTCCTCTTATTTCACTGATTGCTAAACGTCTTAGAAAACTGATCAAATCTCCTGACTACTTTTGTATATTTTACATTCCCTTTCTCAACCTCTCATAGCTAAGATTGCCCCAAATTGAAAATTTAAATACAAACTGAGATGTTCAATTATTGATCCACTGAAATTTTTTTCTGGGTCTTTTTTTACATTTGTTTTTCATTTTGAAGTTATAAAGTATATCTGTAAGAGGTAGGTAAGATTTTTAAATGTTTAATTATTGATGATGCCTTATAATATAGAAGTTTGGATTTGGGGCTTTGAAGCCAGGCATCCTAAATTTTCATTTCTGTTCCAGTGTTTCTGTGTATTTTTGAGCAAGTTGCTTTACAAAGACAAGACACCCAATACTTATTTGGAGAATTTCTAAACCAGTGTTGAAATTTATGGATGAAATATATTTTGTTTAGTGAAAGAAGCCATATTAAAAAGAAAACATATTATATAAGTCTAGTCCTATAACATTCTAAAAAGGAAAAAAAACTAGGGAATAGAAAACAGAGCAATGTTTTCCACCTGTGGAGGAAAGGATGGCTGCTGACCAAAGGATACACAAGAAAATAGATGAGGTGATAGAACTGTTGTGTATGGCACTGAGGCGGTGGATGCACAGTTTTATGCATCTATCAAAACTCATATAATTGTACGTCACAAAGGGTGAGATTCAATGTATGCAAAAAATTTTTTAAATCTACCAGAGCTTGGCATTCTAGATATAATGCAGCCTGACAAATAAAGTAAACTGAATAAAAAATTAATAACACAATCTTACTGTAGGGAGTAGAGATAAAAAGAAGTTTATCTAATTAACACTGAAAAATTGTGTTTAGACTAGAAACTGTAAAGCTAAAGCTAAATAGATCTGGGCATAAACCCCATGCTGGAGTTAGTAGATGTATTCCATATTGATGCATGGCAGCGATTTTCAACTGCTGTGCCACAAGGCTTTTTAAACCAGGCAATATCTCGCTATTTAGTCAGGGCACTGACTTCTTCTCCCTTAGTGTGTCAAATAAGAAAATAACAATAGTCAACATAATAATAGCCATGTGGTATAAATGAATCAAAATTAAACCTAATTTTTTGTTAGATTGACAAAAAATATATTGTTTGGTGTGCTGCAGAATTTTAGTAATTAGTTTACATGTGTCATGAAATAAAAAAGTTTGCAAATTGTTGATTTACAGTGTAACAATTCTGAATCTGCTTTGTCAATTCAGGTTAAGCAAGTAAGAAAATGGGTGGTGGATTGTGGGGCCAAGTTTCTCACTCTTAGGCATATAAAATATAGAAAAGCAAGAGAAAAATGGCTAGAATGATACTAGCCTAGAGGATATGATACTAGACTAGAGTAAGATACACCAATATGAACTCAGCTTTAGTTTCATATAGATACTGATGTATACAGGTATAGAAATAAATAAATAAATAAATAAATGTGTGTGTGTGTGTGTGTGTGTGTGTGTATATGTATTTAACCTACATTATTTGCTAAGAGATTCTGGAAGCATCAATAATCCAGTAGCTAAGAGCACACCCAGTGCTCAAGTTTTGGTTTCTAAATACCATCATTCAATGGAGAGGACAAGGACTCCTTATAGAAATGGCTGATCCTACGGCCAGGTCATATAATGTGCCAGATGAGCTTGGGACACCCTCTAGGATCAGAAAGCATGAGAGTTCTCAAGGTATTAAAAAATAAAAATTGATTACAGAATAGTCATGGGGACATAAACTACAACATAGGGAATATAGTCAATAATATTCTAATAACCATGTTTGCTGTCATATGGGTGCAAAATTTATCAAGACAATCACTTAGTAGGTTATGTAATGTCTAATTACTGGGGTGTGCACCTGAAACTAATATAATAATGTATGTCAACTGTAATTAAAAAGGAAAGAAGAAGGAGGTGGAAGAGGAGAAGAAGAAAAGAAAGTTCTAAAAAAGCTAAGGAGGAGAGGAACATGTTAAAAAAAATAGAAAAGCTGCTTGGCCAGGTAGCTCACTTGATTGGAGCAGTTCCTACACAAAAATGTTGTGGGTTCCATTTTTGATAGGGGCACAATGGGAGGCAACCAATAGATGTTTCCCTTTCACTTTGATGTTTCTCTCTCTCTCTCTCTCTTTCTCTCTCAGAAAATCAATAAACATATCCTCTGGTAAGAATTTTTTTCAAAAGGTATATAGAGACCAAATTGAAAGAGCTACTAAGAAATGCCAGGGGGAAAAAAAAAAGAGGAAAAGCTACTGATGGCCAAAGCTGGAACAACTTTAGTAACAAAATGCATAAAGTGGTATTGGATTAAAACCTATTGTATAAAACAAATATAAATGAGTCTATACTGATATTAATACTGATTGAACAAATAAATAATTTGGGAAGAGGGGACAAATCCTCCTTACAAAAGAATTAAAGTATCATAAGTAAATACTGCCCCCTCCAGGAAATGGAGCTGAATGCCAAATCTATTCATGTTAAAACACTTAGAACACTAGAATTTTTTTAAAAAAAATTTTTCATCTGAATGAGTATATCAAAAAATCTACAAAGATCATATTCAGTGGTAAATATGAAAACTTTTCCATTTGTAAACAGGAATGAGACACATAGAAATACTAGCCAGTGATGTAAGCAAAGAAAAAAATGCCTAACAATAAAAAAGAAGGGGAAACAATTCTATATTTAAACAAATGATATGACTACTTACATGGAAACTCTAGAATAATATGTGAAAAAAACTTTATAATTGGTCGTTTCAAGGCTGTGAGTCAAGGTCCCTATGTAAAGTCCACATATTTTATACATTAATGACAAAATTAAGATATGAAACTTGTAAATTTATCATTTATAATAGCATTAAAATGTCCAATACATTTTAAAAAAGTGTTATAGAAGATGTGCAACACTTGTACTCAAAACATTGATTAACATTATAAAGAAAATTAAAGAAAATCTAAGTAACTCAAAAGATATGTCATTTGCTATTAAAAGAGTCAAAGTTATAAAGACATAACTCTCAAATCAATACATCTTGTATGTAGGGACCTGTTTCATGTGGCAGGGAAATATAGCTCAGCTCCCATGGGGGAAACCAGTGGGAAGCAAGTTGGCACATAAGGACCACACCCATGGAGAAGTTTTCCCATGGGGAATCAGGCCTGCATTGTACCCAGGCTGCTATGAGACTTGCTTTTGCTAAAACTTCCTCATCCTGGATTGAGGCAGAAAATGCTCACTGTAACTTCCTAAAGTCTGTGCTACACCTCCCAAGTATGGAGTGTAACTAGTTCAACCACTTTTCCCCTTGGTCTGCAACATTCTTCTCTTTGAAGTAATTAGCAACATTCTCTGTTATCTGTAAAAGGTAATCACATGCAGCAAAACTGTGCATAGTAAATGAGGACCATCCTCCATGTAATGTACCCAGAAAAGCAATTAAAGTCTGTCCAGGCAGGAGCTGGGCCAGGGCTGGGGCCCAATCTCTCTATCAGAGAGTGGTCATGCCATCCCCTTTTCTCCACAGGACTTCTGTTGTCTGTGTGTATTTGTTCATAGCAACCACAACACATGGATCCTGCAGGCCAGGGTCCACATCACCTGTATAATAACAATAAAAATTACGCAGACTCTCGAGAGGTTTGGAGGTGGAGTAAGGGGTAAGGACAGTATGAATTGAAAAGATTATTTGAAACTTTATATGGGAACATGGCCAAGACAATCATGACAAACAATAACGATGGAGGCATCTACTATATACCAAGCATTATTTAAATCTCCGTTATATAAGACAGTATATTGGTGCAAGGATAGACGAATAGAGAATAGAACAGAATAGAGACTCCAGAAACAAATGCACACATAGTCATTTGATGTAGGGTGACGATCCTACATTGCAATGCAGTGGAGAAAAATATTTTCAATAAACTGTTTATCTCTTCCTTTATACTTTTATTAATAAGCCTTTCAGTTTCTCTTAAATCATTTTATTTTTTTCATTTTCTTGTCTAACATTTAGTTATTTCAGAAACTCTAATGCCTAAAAAACAAACACGTGACTTTCACATCTTCACAAAGAACATTATATGCTCTCTCCCTGGTGTGTAACTCCTCTGGAGACCCTGGCTTTGTGCTCGGTTGTTTGTTAGTCCCAAGTAAATACTGCAAAGAAAACAAGAAAAGTTTCTTTTCTGTTGATTGCAAACGTGGATACATTGAAGGTGAACTTTTCAAATGTATCATCACTTACCATAAAAAAAGTTAATATCTGCTGTACTTAATTGATTATTTACATTGACTTTTGCCTGTTAAATAAGTATTTAAAGTTATAAATGTCAGTTTCAATATAACTTTAGACATTTCTCCCAGATTAGAAATCTTAGACCTTTTATTAATTTGTTTTCTAAATATTCTGTGATGTGAACTTTACTTTCCGCTTTTACCCATCAGATAACAGGGAAATTTGTGCATTTGAGAGTTTGCACATTTCTAGGTTTCGAAGTATCTTGGTTCCATACCAGCTACAGTAAGTTAAGTTCTCAGAATTTGGTCTTTAATATTTATCTAATTTAAATGATCATTTTGCTTATAGACATATTGTCCATTTTTAAATAAATATTCAACTACTTTAAATTTTATGGTCATTTTTTGCAGTTTTCCTTAAAAACTAGAACTATACCTTCTCTTAGCTCTATTTCTTAATTAGTTCACTGATACTTTGAAAGAGTAAGGTTTTTGGAATGTTACAATATGGTCTGCTATTTAAGTCCATTATGTCATTTTTTAATCTGAAAGAATAGAACAGTGAGTTCCAGCTCTGGCTGGGGTGGCTCAGTGAATTGAACACCGGTCAGCTAACCAAAGGGTCACTGGTTGGATTCCCAGTCAGGGAATATGGCTAGGTTGCCAGCCAGGTCCCTAGCAGGGGCATAATGGTAAGAGGCAACCACACATTGATGTTTCTCTCCCTCACTTTCTCCCTCCCTTCCCCTCTTTAAAAGTGAATAAGCAAAATCTTTAAAAAGAAATAAAAGAAGAACTGTGAGTTCCATTCTGTCTTGTTATAAATCTCCACTGACAGTCTTCTGCCTCTTTTTCTGGTAACTGTTTTCACAGCAGCTCTTCACTGAAAATACTATAAAGATGAGGATGGTTTTAATGCATCAAGTCCAAACTCTCCACCCACTGTGCATAGGGAGGGCTGGTTAACTTTCACAGTATAAGCAATTCTGGGTCTCACAGTGAGAAGAAAAGACAGAGGTGGAGTAGTGCCTAGTCTCTGACGCTGTCCATTTGTGAGAACAAGTCTGAGCCTGCTTTAAGAGGATGGCTGAGAAAATCCACACTAGTTATAATTGTTGTCAACTGCTTTTACTTTCTGTGTATTATTGGGTGTCATAAATATTCGATATTCAACATACAGTAGGATGTTTCTGAGTTTTTTAGGAATTACTTTTATATTAATATTTTATTTTGAAGTATATCACATTCTACATGGCTTTAAATATCAAAAACCCCTAGGTTAATCATACAGATCTTAAAGGACAGTTGCAATATATATTTTTTGTATGTGTACTCGTAGCAGTTGCCTGTGGATCTTCAGTTAGTTTTTTAATTCACAAGTTCAAATATAGACTTGACTGCTACCCTAATAAAATCTAAATTCTTAAATTATTTTCCATGTTGCACCCTCTTTTCGAAGCCAAAAGGACAAGAGGGAAATATTTGCAGAACAGAAATTCCATTGTTCTTCTCCCTCCACTTTTTACTCTTGGCTTTCTCTGGATATTTGTTAATTTTACTGTAGTTTTAAAGAGCAAGCCTGATATTGAACTGCAACAAGACTGCTCCTCAACTCCTTACCATAGTGCCAGTGTAGACCCATCATTAATCTTCTCTTAGAAATGCTATAGTCTAAATTATCATACATATATATATGTATAATTGTTGTATATGTATAATATGTATATATATATATATATATATATATATATACACACACACACACATATATTCCAGTACTGTGAAAGTGTAAATGCAATGAATATATCTCAAAAATATAACTTTGTCATAAGGGCTCAGCATCTCTTGTTAATTAAATTATATATATATATATATATATATATAATCTGAGAGTCTTTATCTCATATATATAAGATATATATGTATCTGAGATATATACGTATCTGAGATATATATATATATATCTGAGATATATGTATATCTGAGATATATATGTATATCTGAGATATATATGTATCTGAGAAGGGTCTCCAAAGAATAAGCTTGCTAAGATTCTAAGTCATAAATAAAATATATATATATCAAAACAGGAGCTAAGCTAAGAGGATGAATTTGGGTATGAAGCCAATGGATTATAAAGCAAGAGCCAGGTACAAGCAATATTTACAAATGGAAGATTTAAAGATTTAAAGATTGAGCAACTTCTGAAGTGGCATCTGAGGCATTCCTTAGATTGCCCACGATCTTACAAATGGATGGGAGGAAAGCATCAAAGGAAAGTGAAGTCCGCAGTTATATTGCTATTAAATGCTGGAACTGCAAAGCCGTATTAAACTTTCTTGCAAAATACCTCTCACTCTGATCATGAAATCAGTGGAAAATTGCACAGAAAAGAAACAGATATATCATTTCACAATTCATCTAAAAAATAAAGCACTTTGGAGATTTCTGCCTGATACCTCATGATCAAAAATAAATGCTTATAAAGAAGATGCCTGGAGTCCCAAATGAACATTCATATATCTCTTTAGAAAATGGCCATAATTGCTTTTATTGAAATGCTAATTCAGGAAAATATGAGCATTATTTATAGTATGTGTGAAAAATGAGTTCTATCATCCAACCATGGAGTATCTTCTTTCAAAATTTATTAATAACCTATTAATACTACCTTCTAAATGCTGCTCACTTTCCTTATTTTTTATTATAGTCCAAACCACCACCATCTCTGCTAAAATTCTTGCAATATTCCAAAACTCATCTCAGAGTTTAAGCATGCTGCTCTCTAGGATTATCTAAATAATGCATTTAGACTGACATAAATACCAGATACCACACTCTTACCCAGAACACTTGTGGCATTTTCTTACTGTGAAGCCTAATTTCTTCAGTGTGACATAGAAGGTTCTTCGTGAACTGCTCTTAGTGCACATTCTTGCAATCTTGTTATTATCATCCATTTTACCTTCAGGATTTTTCCTGTGTTGTCAAGTTCATTATTGGCCATGAAATGCTTAACACAATTCTGATTCCTAAATCTAGCCCGATATCTTCAAGGCAGAGAGATATATAAAGTGATCATAGCTACAGTAATACAGATTAAATAGTTTACATAAAAGTCTAGGAATATATAGAGAGGCATGTCTTAGTGACCATGTCTCTATGGTATAAGAATCTGGTTTTTAGTTCTATGGCAAAGGAAAAAAATCAATATTGTATTTCAATTGAGACTTGAAGGATTAAACTTTGCGTCACATTTAATGTTATAGAGTTACGAAAAGACATGACCTGATGAGAACTCAGGCTAGTTCAACTTTTAAAAATCAGTAAATATAATCCATCACAACAAAGTCTCAAAAAGAAAAACCACACAATCTTATCAAAAGATGCAAAGAAAGCATTTGACAAAATATAACACCCATTCATGACAAAAACTCTCAATAACCTAGGAACAGAGGGGATCTATTTTGACTGATAAAGACTATGTACCAAAAATTATAGGTAACATCATACTTTTTAAAAAATAAATACCTTCATTACATGAGCTAAGACCAGAGGGAGGAGGATCTGTTTGCCTCTCCAGACCTTGGTTTTCCTCAGCAAGAGCTACAGCCCCTTGCCCTCCAGCACTCAGCCAGCTTCGTCATCAGCCACACCATCCTGGTCTTAGAGCAATGCATGTAAGAAGACTGCCCTGCTGGAACTGCCCCTCTATGACTGCTGATTTTGCCACTCTTTTTCCTTTTATCATATTTCTTCTCAATTTTCTCTGATTGTTTTTTGTTTAAAATGTTTTCCTTCCTCAGCAGTCAACCTGACCCCCTTCTCGACCTATGGGCAGTGCCTAGTTGAACTTGTACCACTGCTGTGCCCCGCCAACGAGCACGATGCAGTTCTGTACTAGGGTTTGGTACAGAGAAATTCATTGTTAAGTGCACTGTAGATAACATCAGCAATCCTTGTTTTGTATGCACTACACTGCAAGCTCCAGGAGGAATTGCCTATATCCAACATCAAGGCTTGGTACTTATTGTTGCCTCCCAGCAGGCAAACTCTATGGATGTGGAGAGGGCCAATCTTAGTGTTTGCAGGACATCCCAGCTCATATTTTTGCTTCTTATTGTAGGGCTTTTCTTGCCTCTTTTCGTGTGGCATTTGTGCCAGTTGTCCCACGCGATGCCAATTTCTTGGGATCTTCTGGAAAAGAGCATTAACATCATACTCAATTGGTGGAGTACTCAAAGCTTTTCCACTAAGTTCAGTTACAAGGCAAGGATGTTTCCTGTCACCAATCCATTTAACACATACTAGAATTCTTTGTTAATGTATAGAGCAAGAAAGGAAATAAAAGGTATACAGCTTGGGAAAAAATATAAAACTGCCATTGTTTGCAGATGACATATCTATGTGGAAAATCTGAAATAACTGACAAAAAATCTCCTGGAACTAGTAAGCAATTATAGGAGGTTGGTGGGTATACAGTTAATATACAAAAGTATAATGTTTTCCTATATTCCAACAATGAACATGTGGAATTTGAAAATTGGAAAAAAATTACATTATATATCAACTCAAAAATGAAATACTTAGGCATAAATTAAATAAGATATGTAAAGAAAGCTACATAACTCCAAGGAACAAAATGAAAGAATTAAATCAATGAAAAGATATTTTATGTTTAGTGATAGGAATGTTCAACTTTGTCAAGATGTCATTTCTTTTTAATTTGATGTATAGATTCAATGTAATTCTAATTAAAATCCCAGCAGGTTGTTTTGTGGATATTTGTACACTTATTCTAAAGTTTATATGTGTAGGAGGCTGCTGTGGCAGGGGCCCAGCTCCCACTGGGAGATGCACAGGACCCACACCCACGGATAGGTTCTCCCACAGGGAATCAGGCCTGCAATATGCCTAGGCCACTCTGAGTCTTGCTTTTTGCTAAAAAACTCCCTCCCCCGGATTTGTGACAAACATTTACTGCAACATAACTTCCTAAAATCCACACTAAACCTTCCTAGGAGGAGTGTAACTGGTTCAACCACTTTTGCCCTTTTCATTTGCAAATATCCCCCTTTCTGTGATGTGATTAGGGGCATTGGCTCCTTTGTTTTCTGTAAAAGGTGACCACCTAAAGCAACCTGTGCATAGTAAACGAGGACCATCATGTAATGTGAGGAGAAACCCAATAAAGGAGGCTGCAGCTTTTGCTGCCCTTAATGGAAAAGCCATGCTGTCCTTTTTCCTCCACCGGACTCGGTAGTCCATGTGAATGTCTCATTTCATCCATAATGACACAGACTCTGTAGACCAGTGTCTGCATCATATATGGAGAAGCAAAACTCCAGAATCACCAACACAATATTAAAGAACAAAGTTGAAAGACTGACACTACTTAACCTCAAGGTTTATTATGAAGCTCCAATAAATAAGACAAAATAGTACTGGGAAAACACAAAGTCTGTCCAGAAAAAAAGTTCAGCCATTGTTAATATAATGAGAATGGTGTGCATGACATAGATATAACCTGGCAGCCAAGGAGAGTAGACTGGAATACACATGCATGAACAATAACAACTACACTGTACAAGTCAGTGTGGACAGTAGACTCCGTTGAGTGAGCATGTGTACTGTGTGGTCGTTGCATCTAAAATGACTGAGTAGAGCAACTACTCCACATCAAATCTTGCATTAAGCTTAAACATCTCTTCATGGAAACTATTTGGATGATTCTGAAGTCCACAGCTATGGGAAACGTGACTGGCAGCTTCAGTGTGACAACACATCTGCTTATGCATCACATCTTATGCAGAGTTTCTCGGCCAAACATCAAATCACCAAAGTGACTCAGCCCCACTACAGCCCAGATTTGGCACCCTGTGACTTCTGGCTTTTCCCAAAACTAAAATCACCTTTGAAAGGGAAGAGATTCCAGACCCTCGAGGAGATTCAGGAGAATATGATGAGGCATCTGATGGCTATTGGGAGAACAGCTGATGGCTATTGGGAGAAGCCAAGGTACATATTTTGAAGGGAACTGAAGCATCATTGTTCAATGTATAATATTTCTTGTATCTTATATCTTCTTCAATAAATGTCTCTACTTTTCATATTACATGGCTGGATACCTTCTGGATAGACTCCCTTTATCAAGAGAGCCGAATAAAGAGCCCAGAAATAGATTCCCATAAACATTTAACTAATCTTTAAAAAAACTTTTATTCTATTAGAGATGTCCCAATTTTTTCCCGTTCGCCCTCCCCTGCCCCTCCCAACCACCACTCCCACAATTTCCACACTGTTGTGCATGTCCATGAATCATCCATACATGTTCTTTAGCATGTTCCCTTCCCCTTCTTTCCACCATTATCTCCCTCACCACTCTTCTCTGGCCCCTGTCAGCCTGCTCCTTGCTTCCATGACTGTGGTTGTATTTTCTTCGTTAGTTTATTTTGTTCATTAGATTCCTTTTATAGGTGAGATCATACAATATTTGTCTTCCACTGACTGGCTTATTTCACTTAGCATAATGCTCTTCAGTTCCACCCATGCTGTCGCAAAACATAGGAGTTCCTTCTTTCTTCCTGCTGTGTAGTGTTCCATTGTGTAAATGTACCAGGTTTTTATCTGCTCTTCTACTAATGGATACTTAGGCTGTTTCCAGCACTTGGCTACTGTAACTAGTGCTGCTATGAACATAGGGTTGTATAAGTTCTTGGAATGGGTGATTTGGGATTCTTAGGATATATTCGCAAAAGCAGAATCACTGTGTTAAAAAGCAGTTATATTTTTAGTTAGTCTGAGGAAATTCCATATTGCTTTCCCAGTGGCTGCACCAGTCTGCATTCCCACCAACATTTCACTAGGGAACCCTTTTCTATAATCTTTAATGAAAGAGAAAAACAAATACAATGAAGCAAAGATATTTACTTCAACAAATGATGATGGAACAACTTGACATTCACATGCAAATAGATCTATATATAGACCTTAAACCCTTTGCAAACTTTAACTCAAAATGGAACATATAGATTTGCATATGTTCTATTTTAATGTAAGTTGTCTGCTTTTGTAACATCCATTTGTGACGTTTAGTACACTGTTGGAAATAAAAGTGTTTATACTGTGGCAAGGGATGAATCAGCAAGATTAGTATAAATATGATAAATAAGAAATGATATGATCATATAATGCAATAGGGCTGGAATGAAGTGCTCTAATAAGGAAGAAAAGGCTTGTAGAGCTTTTCATACCAGGATGTATTTGGGGTTGTCTACTCTGTCACTGTACTTATTGACAGGTGCCCCCCACACTAAATGGAAAATCTTCCATATCTCACAATATATCATGACAAATCAACATGCATGTTCTTTTAGTTGCTTAACAGCACATAATAAAAAAAGCATTCTTTTTAACTATAAAATTTAGATAAACTTAAAGACAGATTAAACATTTTTTAAACATTTCTTTTGTGTTGGACTGGAAATCTCATGTTATAACTTGGTAAGGCATTTGCAAAGAAAGCCATTATTTCATGGGATGTTTTTGCTTTATAATTTTTTAAATAACAGTTCACTCCCTGGCTGGTGTGGCTCAGTGGATTCAGCATCAGCTTGTGAACTGAGCATCAGCTTGTGGCTCAGTGGATTGAGCAACCAGTCAGATTCCCAGTCAGGGCACATGCCTGAGCTGTAGGCCTGGTCCCTAGTTGGGGGCATGTGAGAGGCAACCATATGATGTTTCTCTCCCTGTCGTTCTCATTCCCTTCCCCTCTCTCTAAAAATAAAAGAAATAGAATCTTTTAAGATTAAAAAAATAAAATTACAACCTACATTTAATATTATGTTGCATTAGATTCTAGTGTACAGCATAGTATCTAGACAATTATGTACTTTACAAAGTGTTGCCCCAATATTTCCAATACTACCTGGCACCATGCATGATTATTATAATATAATTGACTATATTCTTGTGAGTATTTTGTACAAAATGTCTAAAATCCTTTTTTTCTTATTAATAATTATCTAAATGCCAATGGTAACAAAATGAAAAAATGTGTAATTCTCATCCTCCTAAGAGTGAGCTGGTGACTGAGACTTTAGTGACTTTCTTCCAAAGAATAAACAACAGAAAGGGGAAACAGTAACTTTCTGAGGATAAACCTGACAAAGGCTACCTTAGCCAAGTGATCATTACAAATAAGCCACATTGATATCATGCACCTCCTGGTATGAGGTAAAAAAGGTGGGATTCACATCTACGGTATGCTTTCTCAAAATCCACAAGCACAGTCTAATTATGAGAAAACACCGTGGGGAGGAAGCCAAAATGAGAGACATATAAAACATGGCCAGGGCTTTTGAAAAAGTATCAAAGGTATAAAAAATAACTGCTGTATGAGCAAATGTCATAGATTAGAGGAGACAAAAGAAACACAATGACAAATGCAATGTTTTATTCTGTACTGGATCTTGGCTGATAAAAAATTACTGGGAAAACTACTTAGTGATAAAATCTAAGTACTTTTTTACATTCAGTTACCAGTGTTGTACCAATGCAAATTTCTCAGTTTTAATAAACGTACCATGGTTATATGGAAGCTCGGGGAAGGGTAAGTGAGTACTACCCTTAGTGAGTACTAAATTCTTCCGGTAACTTAAAATCACTCAATGAAAAATTTCTAATAATTGCAACATTGGTAAGTATTATTTTAACAAAAGAGCAGGTGCTTTTGAGAACACATATGAAGAAACATCTAGGGCAGAGGTTGGCAAATTATATAGTCTGCTACACACGAATTCTGCCCCCACCTTTTGTGAGATGACCTGAGAGCTAAGAATACTTTTAACATTTTAAAGGGTTGTAAACACAACAAAACAACAAGAAAAAAGAGTATGTGACAGAGCTCTTACACAGTGTGCAAAACTAAAATACCACCTATTGGCCCTTTGCAGAAAAATGTTGCTACCCCATGGTTGAGAGAATCCTGAAATAACTCTTGGAAAGAGCAACTTTTAAACTAAAAACTGACAAGTCAAAAGAAGTAAGCCTAAGGAAGCATGATAGGAATAGAAGAGAAAGGTAAGATGCTAAGATGCAAGGCAACATTCCAGGTCAAAGAAAGGCATGAAAGGAGGCAGAAAAAAACAAAGTGAGATCACGGCTTGTTTAAAAACTAGGAGTAGAAATATTAGCCATGTTCTGGAAATGCTTGATGGGCATGTGAGGAATCAACGCTGGTGAGATGAACAAAGGCTGCAGCCTCAAGGCCCCGTACACCACACGAATGTATTCAGACTTTATTTGAAGTGGTTGGATAGCTACAAATTGGCCAGTGACATGATCTGCTGTGGTTCTGTAAAACAGTTCTCTCTGGCTTAAATGTGATGAGAGAAATCAAGGAGGAAGAAATCTGGACACTGACAGATCATTTAGGCTTTTGTCAGCTCTTATTTTAAAAAGAGTAATATTGCTAAGTGAAATAAGCCAGGCAGCTAAAGACAAATACCATATGATGTCACCTATAACAAAAACCTAATGAACAAAATAAATAAATGAACAAAACAGAATCAGAAGCATGGAAATAAGGAACAGACTGACAGCGACCAGAGGGGAGGTAGAAGGCATGAGAGAGGGAAGAAGGAGGAGGTTCTAGTCAAGGAACATGTATAAATGACCCAAGGACATGGAAAAGAAAATGGAGACTGAGACAGCTGGGCTGGACAAGGCAGGGGAGAGCACTAGGGGGAAATTGGGACAACTGTAATAGACAACAATTTTAAAAAAAGAATAATGTTGGCTTGTTCTGAGATAATGACCTCGAGATAAAGGGAACTGAAGGAATTTGAATTGGTTTTATAAGGTAGAATGTGTCGCACAAAGTATAGCACATGGGTAGTACATGGGTAGAATGTAGACAGAGAGGGAGGGAGATGTCAAAAATGACAGCACATGTGGGTGTGACCAAGATTACAAATAGATGTCGGGGAGCAGGCTTTGGAGAAAAGAATGTGACATGGTTCTGAAGCAACCGGTACTGATAAACAGTCTGTATCCCATCGTATAGGTTTCCAGTTGTTTGGGCAATGAAGCGTCAGTTGAAAAGCTGGCTACCAAACTAAAGAAGTCATAAAACCTAAAATATCCTGTAACCGTAAGGACTACTAAGTCAAATCTCTAATCCTGGCTTAAATGAGTTGTACAAACTTTTCTGCCAGAGAGCCATCCTTCTGATCTGAAATGTAACTTCTCACCCTTGCCCCAAACGAACAAAATGCTCTCTGAAAATGGTGACCTAGAGTGAAAGTGCAACATGGTGGGAAATCTAATAAGCAATGGATCCCTAATAGCGCTATTATCCTAAAACTCGGCTGCAGACAAGAATGATTGAAAGCCGGATGCCTGTTGGCGGTGCCCCTACGCTCACCCTGAGATCTGACTACTTCAAGGCAGGAGCGCTGGCAGCTGCTGCAGGAGGAGACGCACTCACTACCTGGTTCACTGTTCTGCTTTTCCCTGCATCAGAGTGCTCGTTTTAGATACAGTTAATGGCTATTTCCCAAGGTGGCTGTTCCAGGGCCCTTCCTTTATTACTCTGGGCAAAGGTTCACCTCTAAACTAAAACTTCCAGTCAAGAATTTATTGAAAAGTAAAGGAGAGGTGTCAGCTTAGTTTAACTTCACAATTTATTTAGTTATGTTGTTCAATCGTTTAAAACGAAATATGGTATATTCTTTGTAAGGGCTATCCATAAATATTCTTTTAAGTAAGAGTTTGCTGCCACTCTGAGTAAATTAGAATATTCTCAAACATATGTAATTTTAAATTATTTTTGTTTTAGATATCTTTCTTAAACTATTGCATGAAAAAGAAATGGTTTATTTAACTCAGCATAGAAACTTTGAAAAGCCTCACTCTTTGGCCTTAAAAATCATAAACAAGTTGTTACCACTCACCTAGTGACTCTAATCCTGAGGGTCAAAGTTCAGTGGTGCAGGACACAGTAGATAAGGAAAAAATAAGCAGGAAACTAGTGAGAGCTGGTCATTCAACCTTAAATTTAAAAAAATACATTAAACTTTTTGGCATATGAGAATTTGCATATGAACTGGTGTTTTTAAAATATCTTTTACTAATGGGTAAATGGAAAATGTGAAAGGTTACTTAATTTACCTTGGTAATTTGATTTGCAAAGACAGCCTGGTTGGATTCAATTTCCTTGGATCTTCTCTGCTTTAAAACGCATTGTGTGTGTGTGATAACATGCTAGCAAAATCCAAAGCTTACTTGTATGTCATTGTTATCTATAAAAATGATGATGAGATGATACTTTTTCAAAATGCCTAGGAAGTCTAAGTAGTCAGTAAAATGGATTCTCTGGGAAGCCAAGAGTAACTGAAAAAAATGTCAAACTTTTGCAGGAAATTTTCCTAAAATGTCTAACGCCATGGAGGCCAAGAGAAGCTTCTCTGTATTAAAATCACTTATCAAACTCAGATCTTGCAAATTCTCAGTATCATCTTTCTGAACATTAATTACTCTTTACCTACAGTTGGAAATATGAGAAAAAAAGTTGTAGAATATTGTTCTTATTGAGTCAAGAATATCTCTGACCCACTCCCCAATCTGGATTAATTCTGATTCAATGTTGTTGATATTGTCAAATATCTACTATTTTCTAAAATGTCTGTCACAGAGAAAATATAAGGTACCTTGGAGAATTTTACAGATCCAGACATATTTTTGACATAGTTTCATTTGCTTATATAATAATTTATGACATATTTAACCGCTTGAAACCATAGGAGAAAAAAACATTAAAAAGAATGATAAATTTCTGATATATAGAAACTGGGCCATTTTGGAGCTTTGATGACAATGGAAGGAAATGTGCTTGATATTTCTCATAAACTTTTGGAAAAAAAATTACATAAAAAGTATAGCTATAATCCAGTGACCAGACATTGTAGAAAACAAAATGATTCTATGTCAATTGGCACCTCAGAAATAAAATTCTGGCCACATATTCACAAATAAACTTAAGAGGAAATTAAATCAGAACTATCTAAAATGCATTGTAAAAACCCAAAAACTTTTTAACCTTTTGAAAGATTCTACATTTCCTTCCTTCCTTCCTTCCTTCCTTCCTTCCTTCCTTCCTTCCTTCCTTCCTTCCTTCCCTCCTTCCCTCCTTCCCTCCTTCCTTTTTTTTTAAACTATAAGAGAGTAGAAGACATACAAATAGCCAAAGAATACAAGACTGTAACAAAAATATAAAAAGAGTATCAGGAAGATCTGAGTTTAAAATGAGCTGTGTTTTGTGACAGTATTGAATACAGAAGGTGCTTCAGGCAATGTCTGCAGAGGAGGGTACAAAGGAATGGAGGGTCTGTTTAAGGTAGGTGCTATTTTATAACAGAAGCCAAAAAGAAAGTTCACCCTACTCTAATTTTTCTTTTATTTCCATCATCAAGTAGAAAATTCTTCCAACTTAAGAGTGGGATAAATATAGAAAATAGAGAATGAAATGCTTAAATTTAGTATCACATGGTTCAATGCCTGTATGCAACAGAAAGATAACATGAATTATTGAGGCATGCAGGTTTAAAAAATGCATAGAATGTGAAACTATAGAGAACTGAAGAGTACATGTGTATCAACAGGGATTTATGTTTCATTACAAAAAATAAAAGTACATTTTCCGGTGAAAATACTGACCAGCAACTAATTCTTTTTCTTCTTTCTTTTAAATAAAACTCCTAGCAACACTTATCTGGACTTTCAATTCTGGAATTGCAGTGTATGGAATGTCTTTAAAAATCTCCCAATACATAACAGCCATGAATACAGAATGCACCTTTGTAAACATTTGCTTTTTCATTGTTTGGGTGGTCTATTTGCTTTTACTTGTTTGTTTTTTAAGTCACTTTTTACTACTGAAGAAGGTTAGCAACATCTCAATGATCACACATTTAAGGTAAGCTAGAGTAGGTTTGAAGCTACTCTGAAGGTTATGCAGACACTGATAACTAAGTAAAAATGTGTGATGGAAAAAAAACATTATAAAAAGAGACAGTATTTATCAGCTTCCCTGAATTGATCTATAGGTTCAAAGGTGCTACTTGAGAATTAAGAAGCATTCACCTGCTATCACATAGATCTGCATTTATGTTCTTTGTGTTGTCATGAATACACCTATACAAATGTTGAGTTGGAATGGCCCATGAAACAAAAATGATGTTTAGTTTAAAAAATGGAAATTAAATAACAGAACAAGGATCTTAGAAAAAGACACAAGTATTTATGTTCTTGACATTGCAAATCATTGTTTGAATGGTGAGAAATGTTAAGTGCTGCTAGGATTATAATAGAATATGGTTCATTTTTACTTCACATTGTTCACAAAATTCAATACAAGTGACTTAAATATTAGCTATGAGAAAATATTTGAAACTTTTAGAATAAAACATGCAATGATGTAATGATAACTTCTGTAAATAAATGGAATTCTTGCCACAAAATACTCAAATTATACTGGAAGTATTGATAAGTTGACTATATTTAAAATAAAATTTACTTAATAACAACTAGAAAAATTCAGATATAAGCCTATGAAAATGTAGTTACAATACATCTAGCCAAAATTTTAAATATAAAATGTAATAAATATTATATATAATTATATATAAAAAACAATAATCTAAGGACAAAAAGTATAAAAAACATGTGCAAAAGAAATACCAGACACTCCACAGAAGAGGTCAACTGAACTGCCAATAAATATTGGTAAAGATAATCACCTTCACTATTAAACATTGTCAACTAGCAAACATAAATGGATAATTTTTTATACCCATCAAAAAAGCATTATTTAATTCTAAAAACATCAAGAATTGTCAAAGGTGTGCCAGAATATAATTACTATATATATTCTACAAAAGGAAATGTAAATTGATATAATCAATCTAATATACAATTGGAAAAAATTGAAAGTGTTTAGGAAACACTAGCAAATGTGAAGATTTGTATATCTTAAGACCCAATAATCCAAAATATAGCCCAGAGAAAATAACATACGTGTATGCAAGATGACATTTACCAAAAAAAATTATGATATTAAAAAATCAGTAAAAACAAAAATATCAAGCAACAAAAGAATTGATTAAAAAACTGTTGTATATTTATAAATTAAAAAACTAGAGACACACATGTCAACTTTGGTGCATTTCACATTATTTGAAGAGAAAAAAATTCCAAAAGAATATATACAATATGTTTCCTCTACACACAATTTAAAAGCATGCATAAATACTCTTTGTTTTTTAAATTACATATGTCATAAAATTATAAACCAAAGCATAGGAGTGGTTACAAGTCATGATAGGGATTATACATAGTACATGAGGAAAGGGCAATCCAAACAATGAAGGATGTTATGCTGTTATTTTAAATTTTACTGTTTCTTAAATTAGGTTAACTATATGGACATGAATTGTTTTATTTTGTACATACTTATATTTAATAAAATTATAATAAATACAGTAAAAAGTTATTTAAATCTTCCACCTCTTCATCCTAATTTACTTAGTTAATATCTCTATAATGAAATTATTATTTTCTTTTTTTGAAATTATTTTTAAGCATATACACATTCTCATAATTTCTAATGAAAATCTAATGTGAATCCTCATTTGAATTTCCTTGATGGTTTTATACTTGATTGCTTTCTTCCTTCCTCTTTGTTATCTACAAATGCTTTTAAGTGCCTTTCATGGAAACATATATGTGTGTGTGAACATATTTTTTCAATATTTTATGTTCCTTTTCATTTTTTTTCACTAGAATTCCAAATATAAGAATGTTAAACAACTCATTGCTAAGGTTTATTCCATATTTTCCCACAAACCAGCCTTTATAAATTCTTGTACTTTTTGACATCTTTATCCTGTGTTTTCAAGTGTACTGATTTTCATTCTTTGCTCTCAGATCTACTCATAAATTCATTCTAGAAATTTGCTTCATTTTACTTTTTGCGTTGTCTTAAATCTAGATGCTGTACTAGGTTTTATTTTTTAATTTCCATATATTTCTACATTATGTTCATGCTCTTTCTTTAAATCCTTAAATATATTTGTAATACAAATTTTAAAGTATTTTTTTAAATCCACCTACTATGGCAAGGCTCTTCTGGAAATCCTATGGAATACCACAGCTGTTTAATGACATCTTTCCATTCTGGCTGATAGTGCAATCTCTCTACATCACACTCAAACAAGTCTCTTTATTTTAAGTTGTAAAAATAACAAATGTTGTCAAAGATACACGGCAGCCCACTCTTACACCGCTCAGAGGAAATGTTAACCAGTGAACTCTAACTCTGGTCAGTTTACTTCTCCCTGATGATAGTTTTTTTCACAGTAATTGTTATTGTCTCACCCCGTATAGTTGACCCCAAACATGAACACCTTAGAATTTAAATTAAGACTCAAGAATCCGAAGCAGATTTCTGAAGCTCTGATAATCTTCCCTGTAAAACCTACCCACTTTAATTTTTCCTCAACTCTATGTCTTCCTAAATCACTAAGACCTCCATATTTTCCTTGCAATAATCTTGAAAAAATGTCAAGCCAGAAGGCTGTCTGTAACAGGGCTTGCTTACTTTGTTACCCTTATCCCAGGGATCACAGACAATCCTGCCTGTTACCCACTGTCTGAAAGGAATTATTTCATATGCTTTGAATTATTCAGTTGTTTAGAGTAAGAGGATAGTCCAGTACCATCTAATCCATCGTGCCTACATATTTTTAAAATAGCCTAACATCATTTAAGTAACCATTTAATAGAAAGAAATAAGTCCAAAGAGCACAGGCATTTTAGGATTGACTTGATACTAGTTCAAGTTATATATCTATCCTCAATTGCATTGGGCAGCATAAAGCAACAAAAACTCCCCAAAGGAATTAGTATGTAATTAGAAAGGATTTGATAATAATAAAATTTATTGAGCACACTATGTAATCCTCAAATAGATAAAGTTACATTGAATCATACGTGTAAATATGTTTGTTGGCCTAGATTTTCTTAATTAAAAAAAGACTGCACTGTTTGCTGCTTTCAAATCAAATAAATTCACAAACCTCTTGAGCAAAGTTTTATTTGATTTTCACTTACATCAGTTTCAAATTTGCCAAAATTATAATGAACTGGTTTTGATGGGATTCAGCTAAAGAAGTACTGATATTTTTGGAGAAATCCATGTTATTCGATATTATTTATTTTACGTTTCTTATTGTTGTTCAAGTACAGTTGTCTCCATTAACCCCCCACCACAGCCGTCCCGACCTCCCACCCCTCATCCTACCCCCCTTTGGTTCTGTCCATGTGTCCTTTATACTTGTTCCTGAAAACCCTTCCCTCTTTCCCCTAAACTCCCTCCCCTCTCCCCTCTGGTTTCTGTAAGTTTGAGTGACATTAAGACATCCATATTATTTTAACAAACAATATACATATGAAGTCTATATTTAAGTTTTCTTTAAATGTTTTACGAATATTACTTTTAGAGTACTGATGCTCCCTTGATCATAATTATTTGATATTATTAATTTAACTGGATGACATGAGTAGAGTAGTGGTCAACCAAAATGAAGCATAGACTCAAAGCTTGAACAAAGTAAAAATGTACCTTATCATCATATGGCAACAATCACAGATAGTATTTATTAAGTACTTACATGTAGCAGGAACTTTTCTGAGTACTTTATAAATTATTTTTAATCTGCCTTTGAGATAACCTCTATTTCTATCCTTATTTTATTGATGTTATAACAGGGGCTCAGAAAGATTAATTTTTTTGTTCCAAAATACAACAAGACTAGGAAAAAATACAGGATTGGAATCCTGACAGACTGATTCTAGATATTTTTTGACTCAACTAGGTGTCACCACTCAATGTGCCACAAAGAAATAATTAGTAACATTTATTATAGTGTCTGTCCCTATTTACCCTACAAGGAAGTGAATATTGAAGTAAACAAAATTTAATGTTTTAGAAATGAATATACAATCCAATTGCACATTCTTATTTCTTTATTCTTATTTCAAGGATAAAAAATCTTATTCTCTAATATGGATGCCTTTTTAGGAACTTATACCAACTGTCGAGTGTTCTTGGGATTTATTTTCCATCTATCTTAGAAGAAAAGATTTCATTAAAAATCTTCAACTAAAATGGCATCATAGTTGGTTGAATGTATGTACTTTGCTTACGGAGATAATTTGATCAATACAGGTTAAGTTATTAACAAGTATACTTGATCTTTTTATCAGCAAACAATTTTAATGAGATATTTTCCAAAGAAAATAAAATTATTAAATCATATGAATGAATTTCAACTCTGGCAGTGCACATTCAGATGTGTAACATCATCCCTATTCATTATATTATTTATTTATTTGATAAACATTTGATATCATTTAACGTGGTGAAGGCTTTCATATTTGTTCTGCCTGTTATTGGAGGCTCTGTGCAGGATCAAACGCGCATTTTATGAAGTCTAGTACTTGTATATTTGTAATTGAGTAAATTAGTAGTGGAAGAGGTCATGGAGAGCACATGACCAGTAGGTGGCCTGGGAGCAGGACCCAGGACACGGGAGGCTCCCCCTCCTCCCCCGCCTTTGGACTGTGCCTTTCTTCCCCTCCCCACAGCAAAGTCATTTTCCAGGAAGCAGTTTTGAGAGAATGATATGTTTTGAAACCATCTCAACTGCACACATGACTGAACCCAATTAAGGGCTCTGTATAAACATTTACGATCCAAGGGGGCAAATGCAGAGATTAGCTCCTCTTTCAAATGCCCAAGACAAGTCTCCTATGGAAGTTCCCCTGATTATCAAACTGGCCGCCTACTACCCTGGAATGATTTGCCTGCTTCTTCCACCTGTCTTTGCCCTGCATGCCGAGCTGGCCAGTTCCAGATTTACCCAGGGAAGCTCTCCTGTTTGCAAGTCAACAGTCAGTATTTTAGTATTTAGTATGTTAGTAGATTTCTTCTTTAAATGTTTCTCAATATAAGGAAAATTGAACCATATGGGTCTAGAATATTCTTTCTAGGAAATTATTTCACTACAAATTATTTTATTTAATACATATATGGTTTTCAGTTATTCCGTTAATATTAGTATGTTTTGGCAGTGTGTTTCTAAGTATTTCTCTAATTAAATTGTCAAATTTACTGCAAAACAATTCATAATATTTTCTCATTAACTCTTGCATTCTTCATATTGCTAATTTCTCTTGATCTCACACTTCCTGTCTGATAAATCTTGCCAGAGTTTCTGATTTTCTGAAAGAACCAACTTTTTGCTGATTTGATTTTCTTTATTATTTCTGTTTCATATTTTATTAATGTATAATCTTATATTTGTTTTTAATGTATTCTGCTCATTTAGTGTTTGATTTTATCTTTTTATATAATTTTAATGTGGAAATTTAGGTAATTAATCATCTGAGACTTTTCTTATATGTACCCTAAACAAGGAGTGTTTTAATTTTTTTTAATTTATTGATTTAGAGAGAGACAGAAAGGGAGGGAGGGAGAAAGAGAAGAGAAAGACAGAAAGAGACCTGAAGCCTTGAGATCCTGGGACGATGCTCTAAGCAGCGGAACTCTCTGGCCAGGGCCTTTTAAACAAAGGTTTTCATGACTGCAGATTTCCCACCAAGCCATGCTTACTTGACTGTCACAGGTTTTAATATATTTTTTGTGTTATTGTTCATTCAGTTCATAATATATTTTAACTTCTACTACGATTTCTTCTTTTCTTCAGTTGTTATTTAGAAGCATGTGATTTAGTTTTCACATAATTGGAGATTTTTCAAAGGTCTTTCTGTTATTACTTTCTAATTCAATTCCATTGTGATCGGGAAAGATTGTGTGTATAGTCTCGATCTTTTTAAATTGACTGAGGATTTTTTGTATTTCACAGAGTTGTTATCACCTGCCATACTTAGTCTCCTTGTATCAATTATTGACAATAGGATATCAAGTACTCAAAACTATGAATTTGAATATTCTTCATTTAATTGCTTTTGTTCAATTAAATTTTGCTTCATATTTGTAAGTGCTATTATTAAGTGCAAGTAAGATTATAATCTCTTTGATGAATTAAGTCCATTATCAATAAAAAACATTCTTCTTCATCTCTGGTTGTAATATTAGCTCTGAATTTACATTTTATATGTATTTAATCACTCCATTTTTATATTAGTGTTAGCATGGCATAACTTTTTTCACACTTTTACATTTCTCTATTTATTATAGCCCTATACTTAAAGTAGATTTTTTTAGGTATATTTCTATTATTTAATTGTGTGTTTAAACTACTTTTATTAACTCAGCTTTGATATACTTGGGCTTAGATAGACTATATTTCTACTTATTTCTATTAGTTTCACATGTTTGTTTTCTCCCCATTTCTTCTTTTCTTCCATGTGTTGTATTATTTGTACACATTTTAATAATTCTATTTTAATTCCTTGATCAACATAATAGCTAGAACCTTTTCTCACTTTAATAGTTGCTGTAGAGCATATGGTGCCTATCTCTAACTTATACTACTTCATGTGAAATAAAAGTATCTCACATCAGTGCAACTCCAGTTTCTCCTTCTGGCATTTGTTATATCATTGTCATGAGCTTTGATAAACTTTGCATTGTAATCTTACTGTTTTTGCTTAGTACAGTATCTTTAAAAGGATTTCAGAATCAAGATTAACACATTGCTTTTTATTTATCTACCTATTTCACTTTTGTTTTGTTTTGTATTTTGTTGTGCTCATAGTTCCTTTGGTTAGATTGAGATTTCCACCTGATATTATTTTTATTCTGTCTGAAGAAATATCTCTAACATTACCATAGTACAATTACGCTAGTGACAAATTCTTCCACCTTTTATTATATCTGGAAAAGTATTTTATTATATCTGAAAAAGTTTTTATCTTGCTCTTGGAAGATATTTTCACTATAAAAGATGTTTTCACTAAGTTGACTTTTTTTCCTTTTAATAACTCAATGAAACTGCCTTACTGTCTCCATGCTTGCATTTTTTCCAATAGAACTTCATTGTCACTCTTACCCTTGCTCCTTGTTCCTCTGTGTGTAAACTACTTTTTCCTCTGATTCTAAAATATTTACATTGTCCTGTTTTTAACAAATTCAATACCATATGCCTTTTCTGTAATTTTATTTTCTAAGAATGTACTTAGGATCCTTTCAAATTTTTGGATCTATAATGGTTTTAATCAAATTTGGAAAACTTTTTTGTTCACAATTTCTAAATATTTTATCTGACCCACCTTCTTCTTCTCTCTTTTCAGTGACTCCCATTACATACTCATATATTGGGCTTCTTGAGATTGTTCAGCATTTCACTCATGCTCACAGCAGTTATAAAATTATTTATATTCTATGAAATATAAAATATATAAAAATAATTCAGTTTACTTTATCCAGTATTATATGGAATTTTAGTAGGAAGGGAGATACAAATTAGTTCTGTTGTAATTAAATATTTTTCATTTCATTTCATTTAATTGTTACTTTTTATATATGTGGGTTGTTTATATAACATTTTATATGGTGATTATATATTCAGATGGAGGAAACTTTCTAAGAATCTTGATCCTTAGACTACGTAAAAAATATAAGACATCTAACTATTCAGAAATTTGTCAATAGGCCAGGGGATTTTCCATACACAGAATCAGAGAGCACGCAAAAAAATTGAGATTAGTTTCATAAAATCACTTTTTGGAATGTGTTGAAGACATAAAGTAGAGGAGAGGAAATAGACATGATCCAGGCAAAGTAAAATCAACAGAGAAGAGGGATGGGACTAGGAAGGGTAATAAATGTGTGACTGACTCTAACGCATCTAAAATTGTAGTAGACTGGCCCTGTGAGGTAGAAGCAGCAGATAAAGCTTGAAGGGATTTGCTCTATTTTATGCAGAAGTGAGCTAAAAAGAAGAAAAGCAAAGACCATGAAATCAGATTTTTCACATTCCAGCTCCTTAAGGATCTGAAACCAGCTTAATTAGTAAAATTTAGAGCAATATTAATGTTTTTATTCCAAATGGAAAACAGAGCTTAATGATCTTATTATCTGACTCTTTTTAGCAAGTTGGGTTTCAAATACTTCAAAACGTCTATGAATTTAAGACAGTTGTTTCTTTAAAATGGTAATTATAAACTAATTGGGCACTGACAAATCTGGAAAGCACAAAATCTGATGAAAGAATTTTTTTTTAAAACACAAAAGAGTAAGAACAAAATTAATTGGACCTTAACAAGAGCAAATAAATCTTATAATTATGACACATACTACCTCTAGTTAGAAATTTGCCTGATGGTTAATTTTTTGTACCAGAATTTTCAGTGTAATTATTATCGCTCTTTCATAAACAGATTTGGAATTCTTACACAGTTAATGTTTTATGGGCCAAAATATAAATGTGGATCACATAAAAGTAATTAAATGTTTGTAATTTTAAAACACACATACTTCTACTTATACCTTTATAAGTTTAATAATTCATATATTCATTTCCTCATCATGGTGGGTTGTAAAATAGAAAAGATAAGCTTTTAATCTCTAAACAAATACAAGTAAGGTTGATTCAAGCCTCCAGTAAGTTGATCCTTTCAATAACTTCCTCCTTCCCCTCGAATAAAACAAGAACATTTAAACTTTGCCTTCAGTATATTCTGATCATATTTTACCAATCTAACATAATTTCCCCCAATTCCAAAACTAAGTCTTTTCTCTTATTTAAGCCTATGTATGCCTTTTACCATGCAGTTATTTCTCCTCATTGCTTGCCTCCCACTCTGCTCAATGTGAAAATAGCATCCATCTTTGTGCAGTTTAAATTATACCTCCCTGCTTGAACACTCAAGCTCTCCACATTTTTTCTCTTTACTCAGTTTCGAATATAATGTTAGACCACACAATGGGTCATTTAATTATTATGATTTCCTCTAATTTAAAAAAAGTTTAATTCCTCAAATAATTTTTAACTTCTTTGAAACAAAAAATCAAGTTTATGCTTCTTCCCTACTTTACAAAGAGCATGATACACAAATCAACAAAAAGGAAGTATCCCAAACACACTAGCTATATGATTGACTGATTGATTGACGAATGATATATTAGTTATGGTGTCAGCCCAGGAATAATACACTCCTAGAAAGGTCGTTCCTAGACAATTCCATCATCATTTTTGTCTTCTGTTGAGCTGGCTGAAGATATCTGAGACTAATATCTTCAAAGAGTTCTTCGTATGACTAAATACTACTCTAAGCATTTGATCCTTCCAAGACACTAGTAAAATTTGAACTTGGCCCTTGGTTTTCTCTCCAGGGCATGGTTTTTTGACAGTTTATGTCTTAATTTGAGCATTTCTTGCAATTTTGATAAGCTGATAATTTCCAAAATCATCATCAAGTCCTGGTTCTTTTTGCTTAATAGTTGTTCTCCCCATTTACCTCATTTTACTCTAAGCAGGAAGCTGGGAGCAAGCTATGTCCTCAACATTTTGCTTGAAATTCTTTTCAGCTAAATATCCAAGTTCCTTACCTTAAGTTCTGGTTTCCACCTTATTGTAGGACACAATTTAAGTTTCTGCTTTTAAATTACAAGAACCTCTATTTTTTCAATAACATATTCTTCATTTCCTTCTGAATCCTCACAAACAGTGCTTTTAGTGTCTACCACCAGTTTGTTTGTAATGCTTTAAATATTGTCTAAGACCATACAGAATTTCTCTACCATGCTCTTCCTTTTTTGAATTCTAACTAGGAGAATCATTAGCATCTCTATTTCTGTTAAGAGTCTGTTTAAGGCAATCAAAGCAGTATCAGCCATGTTCTTCAAAATTCTTCTAGCCTCTACCCCCTACCCAATTTTAGTGACACGTTAATGTCTTAGCTATGTACTAGAGCATCATCCCATTTGGGGTACTAAAACCCATATTAATTTTTTATTTTGGCTCTAACAAACTACCACAAAATTAGTGGCTTCATACAACACACTTTTATTGTCATATAGTCATGGAGGTCAGAAGTGCACAAAGGGTTGAAAAGGCCTTGTTTGTTCTGGAAGCTCTAGGGAGAGTTTGTTCCCTTGCCTTTTTTACCTCCTGCAGACTGTCGGCATTCCTTGACTTATCATTCATGTCACTTTAAACTCAGCTTCTATTTTTGTATTGTCTTCTCTGGTCTGACCTGCTGATCCTTCTTAGAAGGACCCTTAAGATTGCATTGAGCCCATCCAGAAAATTCAGGATAATATCCCAAAGTCAAGACCCTTAACTTAATCGCATCTGCAAGGTTCCTTCTGTCCTGTAAGGTGACATATTTATAAGTCCCAGGGATTAAGATATGTATATCACAGAAAGTCATTATTCAGCTTATCACAGTTTTAAAAAACACAGTATTTAATTTATTCTGTATGATTGTTTCAAAAATTAAAATAAATTAGTTTATGTTAAGCACTTAAGAAGTTCCTGACTTGTCACTTGTCCATAAATAAAACATTTTTGTATAGGAAAAGCTATTCTTAGAAACAAATTATAAAATAAATAAATATCAGACACCATATATTATATATGTATATATATACATTATATACATGTGTACTTATGTATTGACAGCATTGACTGTAGTGTTCAGAAATGAACATGCCTTTGGAATGTGAGATGATTCAAATATTCTGGGTTGGGGTGGTGATGTAATGAAACATAATAATTCTCTATATTTTTTAATGTAGCTATTTCATATATAGGTATGATCTTAAAAATGATTTGTTTTCAATGAAGATGTAATTAATGTTGTTCTTTAAGTAAATAGGAGAGGAAAAAGGAAACCAACTTCAATTTTTCACTCTAATAAATTATTTAAATAAATTATGATAAGGTCATATGGGTAACTGCTGTATACTCAAACATTTCCTGGAGAAGTATTTAATGATATGGATAAATACTCATTATATATGGGTCAGTATAAAAGTTAATGGTCAAAGAAAACATGCAAAATATTTTCAAGTCTACAGTATTCAAAATACTTTTTCTTTGCATTTTTTATAAATTTTCTACAATATATATAAAATATTTTCAGAATAAAAAGAAGTCACTAAAAATTCAGAAACCATACAAAAACATTTTTTCTTTTTAAAAGTATAAACTTAAAAAATTAATAAGCATAAATTTAGAATATACCACATCTCCCCTTCCAAAAAAGACAAGAAAGGCATGGGATATACAACATACACTAATAAATAATGTTATGTATTTGGGATTAAAATCAGAATAAATCTAGTTTTTGGTACTATCTGGAATTAGGTGAATTATTTTGCTTCTCTCAACTGTATTTCCTGGTCTTTAAAGTTGATAGTATATCATTTAGTGTTTCACAGATTTTTGTGAATATTATATGAAGTAATTAATGTAAAATAATTTAGCAGTGCATGTCATATAGTAAGTGTTCAAGAAAGTTCAGATTAACATCACCATCATCAATAAATGAAAATTATAGTTTCCTAGCTTCAATTTCAGTAAATATAACTAGTTTACTTTTAATAAAGGATTCACTCAATATAGAAATATAAAGATTTCTTAGATAAATGAGTTAGGTGAAGTTGATTTTTGTTACCTCTCATACTTCCTACCCTATCCCCTCTTCTTGAAGTACAGATGTACCTTCCTTGATTGATTTTTTTCTTTTTCTCATATACACATAACTTTCAATATTGTATATAATTGAGTTGTCTCATATGTTTATTACCTGTTATAAGATTCCTTAAGGCAGAGTCTCTGGTTTGTTTTATTGCCATACCCCAGCTTGTAAAACTGTGTCTGGAAGAGTGGGCACTCAATAAACATTTGCCAAATTAATGAATAAACGAATGAGTTTAACCCTGATTTACCTCTGTATTGAGACTGAGGTCACCTAGAATCTCAGGGTACTCGCTGGCCAGATATGAAAGGGTATATGTGTGTGCTGGCTGATGTGGCTCAGTGGACTGAGTACCGGCCTGCAAAGCTAGGGCCACCAGTTCAATTCCCAGTCATGACACATGGCTAGGTTATGGGCCAGGTCTCCAGTAGAGGGCACATGAGAGGCAACAACACGTTGATATTTATCTCCCTCTCTTTCTCCCTCCCTTCCCCTCTCTGTAAAAATAAAATAAATAAAAAAGGAAAAAGTTGAAAGATCATGTGTAATTACTACAGTAAATTAAAAGAAACACACAAATATACACCACAATAAAAAATGATGAAAACATAAATGTCATAGTGATTTTAAAATGTGTTTAAATGTAATTACCCAGCAACTTTAAAAAAACTGATGTAAATATAGCTTGGTATATATAAAGGCACATAGCTTGGTATATACAAACCAAAAATCTACAAGAGATATACAAGAAATAAAAAGAAAAAAAAATTAAACACAACACTACAGAAAGTCATCAACATACAAGAGAAGACAGCAAAAGAATAAGAAATGAGCCCTGGCTGGTGTAGCTCAGTGGATTGAGCACGAGCCTGCGAACCAAACATCCATGGTTCGATTCCCAGTCAGGGCACATGCCTGGGTTGCAGTCCAGTTTCCAGCAGGGAACACACAAGAGGCAACCATATATTGATATTTCTCTCCCTCTCTCCTTCCCTTTCCCTCTAAAGATAAATAAATAAAATCTTTTAAAAAAAAAGAACAAAGAACTAAAGAGTTCATAAAATAATTAATAAAATGGAAATAATCATATACCTATTAATAATCAATTTAAATTAAAAGGGATTAAAAGTTTCATACAAAAGACTAGTGGGTAAAGAAGATGTGGTACATATATACAACGGAATATTTTTGACCATAAAAATATAACAATAATAAAATCTTACCTTTTGTAACAGCATGGATGCGCTTGGAGAGTACTGTGTTAAGTGAAATAAGCCAGTCAGAGAAAGGAAAATACCATATGAATTCACTTATATGTGGAATTGAATGAACAAAATAAATAAACTTGTAGATACAGAGAATAAACTGATGATTACCAGATGGGAGGGGAGTTGAGGAGATGGGTATAAAAGGTGAAGGGATTAGAAGTACAAATTGCTAGTTACAAAAATAGTCACAGAGATATGAAGTACAGCTTGAGTAATGTAGGCAATAATATAATAAACATATGGTGTCAGGTGGGTTTATTTATAGAGGAGATTACTTCGTAACTTATATAAATGTCTAACCACTATGTTGTACCACTGGAACTAATATAATATTGAATGCTAGCTGGAATTTAAAATTTTTAAATCAAATTAAAAAGAACAATAAAGTATAGGGACAGAATCTACAAAAAAAAAAAAAGGACCTTTCAGAAAAATGCCTAAGAATATTCTTTGTGGTTGTGAGAATATATGCTGAAAAACTAGCGAAAGAAGAGAGCCATTACTTAGGACTCTCACTGAAACTTAGGCCAGCCTGGTGGAAAGGGTCATTTTCTCAGGGTTCAGTTCTCACAAGTTAGTCTCTGTATCTCATCCCTCATCTGCATTGGGAATAAAGTTTTCTTCTAGACTAATTTTATAACTGTTTTAAGCTTCAACTCAGATTAGGGAACTAAAAACACTGTGTAAAAAGTGAAGCTATATGTTTCTTTGGTGCTGTGTTTTATAAGTTCTTTATAAATTTTAGATATTAACCCCTTATCAGGTGTAACAGCGAAGATGTTCTCCCATTCTGTGGGTTGTCCTTTAATTTTGTTGATGTTTTACTTTGCTGTGCAGAAACTGTTTAGGTTAATGTAATCCCATTTGTTTATTTTTTCTTTTGTTTCCCTCACCTGAGAAGATATATCCGATAATATATTGCGACAAGCAATGTCCAATATTTCATTGTATATTTTTTTCTTCTATGATTTTTATGGTTGTGTGGGTCTAACAGTTAAGTCTGTAACCCATTTTGGATTTACTCTTGTACATGATATAAGAAGGTAGTCTTGTTCATTTTTCTGCATGTATCTGCCCAATTTTCCCAACACTATTTATTGAATTAAAAAAATTAAAAATGGGCAAAGGACCTGAATAGACACTTCTCAAAGAGTACAGATGGCCAACAGATATATGAGAAGATGCTCAATTTCATTAATCAACAAATTAAAACCACATTGAAATGTCATTTCAAACCTGTCAGCATGGCTATCATCAATAAATCAAAAAACAGTAAGTGTTGGTGAGGCTGTAAAGAAAGGGGAACCCTTTTGCACTGTTGGTGGGAGTGCAGACTGGTGCAGCCACTGTGGAAAGAGGTGTGGTGACTCAAAAAAATAACAATAGATCTGCCTTTTCACCCAGTGCTCCCACTTTTGGAAATATATCCGAATGAAACCAAAACACTAATTCAGAAGAACATAAGCACCCCTATGTTCATTGCAGCATTATTTGCAATTGCTGAGATATGAAAGCAGCCCAAGTGTCCATCAGTACATAGGTGGAAAAAATAACTATGGGACATTTATATAATACAATTTTAATCAGCTGTAATAAAGAAGAAAATTTTACCTTTTTTGATAGTATAGATAGACCTGGAGAACATTATGCTAAGTGAAATAAGCTAGTCAGAGAAAGACCAGTACCACATGATTTCACTCATATGTGGAATCTAATGAACAAACTGAATTAACAAGCAAAATAGAGACAGACTCATAGATAGAGAGCAGGATGACAGCTAAGGGAGTGGGGTATGTCAGGGAGTGGAGAAATTGAGCAAAAAGGATAAAGGAACTCATGGACAGGGACAACAACGTGGTGATTGTGGGGGAGAGGAAGGCAAGAGGGAATTAAATGATAATGGAAAAAATGTAATAAAAGTTGACAAATAAATAAAATAAACAGAGACTTCATGGCAGTCTCTGGATTAGTTTTGGCATTTTTGCCCACAAAAAGATGTTCAGATTTCTTAAGACAAAATAAGAAAACTTTATTCAGTCATTATTTCTTTTTACACAGGCTCTTTACTCGAGGTGTATTAGTCTTTCTGTTTATCTTAACAAAATGCTTTACTTTTTTTTCTTTCTCATTTTACTCTCTCTTTTCAAAAAAAATCGTCACCTAAGGATATGTCTATTGGTTTCAGAAAGAGAAAAAGGGAGAAAGGAGAGAGAGATGACGGAGAACGTCCATCAGTTGCCTCCCAATGTGACCCAACCAGAATCAACCGACAGCCTTTTATGTGAAGGACGACACACCAACTCAACCTGCCATCCAGGGCTTCTCACCCTATTTTTATTTTCCTGAACTGTCCACATTCTTCCACCATGAAGCATATATTTCAAAATGAGGACTTATTCTAGTTTTCTTGAATAAAAATTATTGCCTAATTGTCTAAGATAAATTTGAATATTTATCACATTGTGCTATACATATGAATCTTCACTCTTAGTAATTTTATGGTAATTTTTCAAACTGTTTCTTAGTCAAGTAAACTAAAGGTGTCAGCATAGGTAGTAGCACACAAACGGGAAGGTAAGCCCTGAAATATTATGCAATATGAGAGTCCACTAGTGGTTGACCCATTTAGACAAGATTCCCAGATACTGTGCTGAAAGGTAAGACCTTCACAGGAGTCATTCGAGGTGAATTACTTACTGCTTAGGACAGCACCTCAACTGCATTTAATGACAGAGCAATGATCTTAATTATGGCATAAGTGCATTGCTCTAAACAAGGCTAGGTACTCTGTGGTAGAATAATAAGTGACAGATGGGATTGTGTCAGATAGACAATGAATTGCTAGGACAGTGAAACAGCAATGCATTGACCTCATTCCCAGAGCCTGCAAGATTTCAGTTTTATCGGCAGAAGCAGGGAGCCACGAGTCTCCTAATACAGGAGTGACTTAATTGAAATTGTATTCCTACAAGTAATTCAGGAAGCCGTATTGCCCAAACTCTCACTAAGTCACTGCTGAATGAAAAAGATAGACATTTCCACTACATAATAATGGCAAAAGTTTCTTTGGTTACAGAGAGTGATTAAAAACTACCGGAAATATGTGTAGACAATCATGAAAATGAGGACAAAATTCAGATGTGAAATTAATAAAGGATGTTTTTTAAAGGAAATATGCTAAATATTTCAGTATTTTAGGTTAAAACTAAAGTTTACTACTCTGTGGTCAAGGAGGTATGAAGCATGCATAACATAATAATCAGATTTAAACTTCCTGTATAAAAAAAAGAGGGATCTCAGATAAAAATAATACAAAAATTAGCAGTGAGACATATTGTGGTTGAGATATTTATCTGTAAGGGTGAGATCACATTGGGCAGTTATATGCAACGCACAAGTGACATGGTTTCAATGGCCTCAGACACTCCATGGTAACATTCAAACTGTATGACAATATAATCTCATTGAGGGAAGTGGGGAAAAATATTGCTTACCTATGCAATTCTGGAAATGAATTTAGATTATGAGACTAAAGGCAAAAGATACTAAACATAAACATTTACTCTAGTTGCTAAGGGTGTTTTTCACAGGGATATGGGCTAATAAATATTAAACCACTACACAGTTATACTGGAAATGATGACAGAGGGTCAGATCCAGCTTTCTCATAGTTAAAGTGGTAGCTTAACAAATAAGAAAAGTAATAAGGCCTAATGTGGTACTGGATTAGAGTTGAAGATATCAGCTTTTTATATTATGCAGATGAATTGTAGAAACATTTGTAGGTCTGTGTTACATGCACAGTTTGGCATACACGAATATATTTCTTTGCTCTTTCACTTAAAAGGGTCAAGAATGAATAACACCTCTAGAGCCATAAGCACACACAGTACCCAGATCTTGGTTCTTAATTTTTTTTTTCAATAAAAAGAACCATGGCCCCTTGGAGAAATGGCTACTTTTAGGACAGGGTCAGAGAATCCACAAGATGAGCCTGTAGTTCCTTGCAGTGCCAGAAAGTGAAGGAGGGCTAAAAGTCAATTGATGGGGGTATATCGAAAGAGTCGACTGAAAGAGCTTCAAAACTAGGATAATTGGACCACAAAAAGAGAGTAGTTTTATATTAAAACCCCAAATATAAAATTATTATCCATGAGTCTATACGGATATAAATAAATGACAGAATAAAGAAGAAAATGGCAGAGTAGACAGATCTCTTACATAGTATTCCAAACAATTTATGTATATATTTCACTTTGAAGGAAGTGGAACATACCTTCTGACTCCTTCAGAGAAGACTGTATATGGTACCTTCCTCGAAAAGAAACAGTATGGGAAGAGGCTGGGGAGTGTAACTGTACAGCGGAGAAACCTGCCCAACAAACCCGAGCTCAGCTACGCCAACCTGGCTACCAGGTAAACAAGGCTAACATAAAAAAACCAGTCACATAGTCATGGTGATAGTGTCCATCCTTGGTACGATGTAATGAAAATGGCACTTCATCTCCATAGGCTCCCTTCTAGAAGCTCATTACTCATTCAGGCTATCAGGAAAATATCACACAAACCCCTATCTTCAAAGCCAGCAACACGGGTCCAAGTTCTTCTCACACTGACATTTCTCTGAATTTCTCTTCTGCCTCTTTTTTCCGACATTAACCATCCTTTCATTACATTGAGTTTATCTAAAAAATCCTAAAAAATTCTTCTATTTTAAGGTCAATTGATTAACATTAAAGTCATGTACTACTTTAATTATGTTTTTGCCATATCAGAAAACATAATCACACGTTTCATGAATTACGACATGGATATCTTTGGCAGACTATTCTACCTACTACCTGAGGGGTTTACCAATTCTACACAAAATTAAAACACATTCAATATATTCTTCAATCTCTTTCCTCATCTTAGAAATATATTTGATAATATATTATGCCTTGAGACAAAGAAATATTTACCTAAAATTCAGCAGTTTAGTTATTTTTATTTTTTTAACAAAATCGAAATAATTTAACATATTGAACATGCTGTGTTTGATGTATTTTTAATTCTTTCTATGGATCTATCATTATAGAATAAATAGAATATTACATATACTATTACATGATGAAAATATCATGCATAATTTGATTCATGTAACATCAAGCTTATTTTGTTATATTGTTTAGTTTAAATATTCATTTTAATCAATAAAATTTATTTTAATAATATTAATTAAATTTATTTATTTTAATTAAACTAATTAATGCCATTTATTTTCTGTATGTTAAATGTCATCTTTTGAATTTTTTATTACTATTTAATCCCCTTATGTCCCCTTATGCCCCTTCCCCCAAGCAATCACTGTTACCGAACAAGAGGTCCGAGGGAGGGGCAATACAATATTCGGCCCACCTAGGGATGCCAAAAACTGCTATACAACAGGGGCCCCTCCCAAGGACAAAATACTAATATCTACTGGGCTCTTCTGTCTGCCGCCAATTGGAAAGACATCTCTCAATGCCAGAGATTTGTGAAAAGGAAACAAAATGTTTATTTAATGCTATTCAGGCCTAACGCCACCACTAAAATATCAAAGTCCTTTAGGGTATATACCTACACCCACACAGCGCTCCCTTCTCCCACTGTCCCAACTCCGGGTACCGTAAATCAGGAAAAGAGCACACGTCTGTGTTTCAGACCGCTGGCACCATCAGCTGTATCACCATGTAGGCAGGATCTCTCTCTAGTTAATCCAAAGTCGTGTGGCACGCTCTCACAGTCTGCTGGCAAGAGTTCTTTGTACCCAGTTCCAGGCAAAGTCTGTCTTGCTTTTCAGGCCATGAGGCCAAAGGGAACACCCAAAAGCCGAGTGGGCCTCTTCTACCAAAGCTGCAGGGTCCGCACTCCACCAAAAGCATGTGGCTTTCTTCTTCGCCTGGCTGCAGGGATCTCCATTCTGGCAAAGCTGCGTGGTTTTCCCTTTCACCTGGGCAGTTATCCCCTCATGTCCTGAAGCCCATCTTCTCCGAGCTCCCACACAGGCCTTCCCCTCAGGAGCACAGCCCCTAGTTACATCCTGAGTCCCAGCTACTCCCTTCTCCCTGGCTCAAAACTTGGCCACAGCTATTTAACATATCTATGAAACCAGTTAAAGGTTATAGATATGTTAAATAATAATTCCAGAGGTTAGCTGCAAAACTGTTGCTATGCAAAATAGCTCTCAATGGCCCTGCTCCATTGTCCCTTGGGGGGGGGGGGTGTGAAGGCATCTTATATGTCTCTCCAATATTCCTATACACTTTGAATTCTGGACACCATTCCAAATCTTTTTTGGGGGGCCCTCCTTGGCTGCACCCTGTATCATCACCACACTGTTGTCCTTGTCCATGAGTCTGTTCTCCTTTTTGTTCAGTCTCTCCACCACCTAACACCCCGCAAATCACTAGCTGTCATCTGTCCTCCATCTATGAGTCTGTCCCCATTTTCCTTGTTAGTTCAGTTTGTTCATTAGATTCCACATATGAGTTAAATCATGTGGAACTTTTTCTCTCTCACTGGCTTATTTCACTTAGCATAATGTTCTCCAGGTCCATCCATACTGTCTCAAATGGTAAAATTTTCTTCTTTTTTATAGCTGATTAAAATTTCATTGTGTACATGCCCCATTTTTTTTATCCACCTATTTACTGATCAATAAACAAGGTACTTCCATACCTTGTTGATTATAAATAAAACTGCAATGAGCATAGGGGTGCTTATGCTCTTTTGAATTAGTGCTTTATGGTCCTTCAGATATATTCTCAGAAGTGGAATTGCTGGGTGAAAAGGCAGATCCATTGTTATTTTTTTGAGGAATCAACATACTGCTTTCCACAGCGGCTGCACCAGTCTGCATGCTCACCATTAATGCAAATAGCTTCCTCTTCACATCCTCACCAGCACTTGTTTTTTGATTTGTTGATGATAGCCACTCTGATTGGTGTGAGGTGATGTCTCATTGTGGTTTTAATTTGTATTTTTCTGATGATTGAGCATCTTTTCATATGTCTATTGGCCACCTGTATGTCATCTTTGGAGAAGTGTTTATTTGGGTCCATTAGTCATTCTTAAGTGGGTTGCTTGTGGTTTTTTTGGTGTTGAGTTTTGTAAGTGCTTTATAAATTTCAGATATTAATGCCTTATCAGATTTATCAGCAAATATATTCTCCCATTCTGTGGGTGGTTTTTTTACTTTATTGATGATTTCTTTGCTGTGCAAAACTTTTTAGTTTGATGTCATTGCATTTGTTTATTTTTTCTTTTGTTTCCTTTGCCTGGGGGAGACACATCTATAAAAAATTTCTACAAGAAATGTCCAAGATTTTGCCCTTCAAATCTATGATCTATTTTGAATTTATTCTTGAGTGTGGCAAAAGGTGGTCTAATTTCACTTTTCTGCACCTGTCTTTCCAATTTTCCCAACACCATTTATTGAATAAGCTAGATTTATCCGGTTGAATATGATTGCTTCCTCTGTTGAATATCAATTGACTATAAAGGTGTGGGGGTTTATCTAGACTCCCTATTCTGTTCATCTATGTATCTGTTTTTGTGCCAGTATCATGGTGCTTCGATTACTATAGTCTTATAGTATAGTTTGATATTAGGTAGCATGATTCTTCCAACTCTGTTCTTCTTTCTCAGGATCGCTTTTGCTCTGCAGGGCCTTTTGTGTTCCACATACATTTTTGAAATATTTGTTCTAGTTCTGTAAAATACTCCATTGGAATTTTGATAGGAATAACACTGAATCTATAGATTGCTTTCATTAGTACAGACATTTTAATGATGTTAATTGTTTTATCCATGAACACAACCTGAGCTTCTACTTATTTGTATCTTGTTCAATTTCTTTTTTCAGTGTCTTATAATTTCCTGAGTAGAGGTATTTTACATCCTTGGCTAGGTTTATTCCTAGGTATTTTATTCTTTTGAAGCAATTTTAAATTAGATTGTTTTCTTAAGCTCCCTTTTTGTTAATTAGTTGGCACATAAAAATACAATGGACTTCTGGATATTAATTTTGTTTCCTACTACTTTGCTGAATTCATGTAATAGTTCTAGTAGTTTCTTGGTGGAATCTTTGGGACACTCTCTGTACAGTATCATGTCATCTGCAAATAATGACAGTCTTATTTCTTCCTTTCCAATTTCGATGACTTTTATTTCTTCTTACTGTCTGATTGCTGTTGCTAGTACTTCCAGTACTGTGTTGAATGAGAGAGGTGAAAGTGAATATCTCTGTCTTGTTCCTGATCTTAAGGGAAATGCTTGTAGTTTTTGTCCCTTGAGTATGATGCTGGCAGTGGGCTTCTCATATATGGCCTTTATTATGTTTAGATGTGTTCTCTCTAATCCCACTTGGCTGAGAGTTTTCATCATAAATGAGCACAAGATTTTATAAAAAGGTTTTTCTGCTTCTATTGATATGATGATGGGGCTTTTAGCCTTCATTTTTATGTGGTGAATCACATTTATTGATTTGCTAATGTTGCACCATCCTTGCATTCCCAGAATAAACCCTACTTGACCATGGTGTATGATCTTTTTGATGTATTGCTGTATTTGGTTTGATTTTTTTTGTTGTGGATTTTAGCATTTAAGTTCATCAATGATATTGGCCTATAATTTTTTTCTTTGTAGTGTCTTTATCTGGTTTTAAAATTGTGGTAATTTTGGCCTTGTAAAATGAGTTTAGAAGGCGTCCTTCCTCTTGAATTTTATGAAGGAGAGATGTTAGTTCTCCGAATGTTTGGTAAAATTCACCCATGAAGCCATCGGGTGCAGAGCTTTTGTTTGTTGGGAGTTTTTTGATTACTGCTTCAATGTCATTAGGTGTAATCTGTCTATTCAGATTCTCTGATTTTTCCTGGTTCCTTTTGGAAAACTGTATGTTTCTAGGAATTTATCCATTTCATCCAGGTTGCCCAGTTTGTTGGCATATAATTGCTCATAATATTTTCTTACAATCTTTTGTATTTCTTTGGTGTCAGTTCTTATTTCTTTCTTTCATTTCTGATTTCATTGATTTGGGTCCTTGTTCTTTTTTTTCTTTGTGAGTCTGGTAAAAGGTTTTTCCATTTTTTTTAATTTTTTCAAAGAACCAGCTCTTGTATTCATTGGTCTTTTGTATCATTTTTTAGACTCTATTTTAGAGATTTGGAGGAGTTAAGAGACAGGACACTAGGGGCAGGGGAGTGCAATTGCTCCTTCATGAGGCTTAAATAGGGATTTTTCCTGGAGTCACTATGACAATATTGGAGCAGCTGTACTACAGCCATTGCCCTTTAACGACTCATTGAATAAAAGAGACAAGCAGAAGTAGGGATGAGGGGTGTGTTTTGTGTTCACCTCTCTAGCCATACTTTTTTACTTTTCTCTTCTCTGGACGATGACATAGTGTATCACATAGGAAGTCTTGCCCTCTGGTGTCCAAGAGGGTTGTTTTCATGAGAGACATCTATAGGGCATGGGAAGGTGGGAAGAGAGAGAAAAGGGTTACTTTCCAGCATCATGACTGCCACACCTGCTTTGGCAGTAGTTGTTCTTTTACCTAAGCCATAGTTCCTACTGAGGGGCCTTTCCCCAGTGACTAAAGCCATAGCCATGAGAGAAGTCCATCAGCACACTCTAACTCACATAAAAATTCAGTAAGTTTCTTTATTTTGCTTTTAAGGACTGATAACAGTATTTAGGTAATTCTAATCCCTGCACACATCGCCATCCTTCATTGGTTCACTGAATCTATGTAAATAATTTATCGATTAAACTTTTTGCTATTTCTTTTGAGGAGAACTCTATCTGTTCTCTGCTGGGAATCAAGCTGATAGAAGTTACCATGTTGTAGTTTAGATTTATCTTTGAAGAAAGGGCAAAGGAAAACAAAATTAGGATGATGACAAAATGGATCTTCAAGGTCAGAAACCTGGAGCCATAGCGCCCTTAAAACAGCTCACAAAAACTTTGCCAAACACAGAATATTTTCAGGCAGTTTTTTTTTCTTGGCAGGAGAAGAAATGTGCTATTTAGACCTCTGTTTTACTCTCCCTTTCCCCTTGCCTACTAGCAGAAAGGATGCATGGGAGAGAGAACAGGTAAGAAAAGAAAAAAAAAAGCTTTTTCTAGTCCACTTCAAACCCACCTTAAGACTCCAAGTTGCTAAAGCCACAGATAGGTCCACCCCACAGTAAGGGAAGAAAGGGAAAGCACTGTAAGTAAAATTTGTAAATGAACAGAAATAGATTTTGAAACTGAAATGAGATAGTTTGAATTAACTGAATGACTGCAGTATATGTAAATCTAGTCACAAATTATGAAGGGATCATTGGAAAGGGTGTTTATATAGAATTGCTAAGCAGCTACTGGAAAAATAAAATGGCTTGTCATCTGAACCTGTGAAAAAGTTAGAGTCCAATAAATTAACTGCACTAGGTGTGATATGCTGTTGTCAGCCTGCTTAAGGCTCAAGCATGCAATAACAAACACGTAGGCATTGCATTTAAATAGCTCCTCCCATGAGGTAGGAATTATAATATATCAAAGAATATATTATGATTTGCTTTTCTTCATTTGAATTCAGTCAGGAGCACTCGATTATTCTCATTCCTTAGGGGAAAACTTGGTAAAAGCCTGTGACAGAACAGCTATATTAGTCTCTGCCCTGGGTTCCTAGCACAGAGCTCCTGAAACCTGGTAATTTTCTAAGTGATAACAGCAATAGGAGTGTGTTTTACTATGTGGTCTTTAATTCTAGTTCCTGACATGAAGCTCCTAAATTCCTTAAAATTTCTTGGGTGGTAGGGACATCTTTAGTGCTAATGAGGTGATTTTTGGTGTGTTCCTGAATGGGACCTGGTCACCAGAAAGACCAAGCCAAAGAATGGAACTTTCAGCCTCACCCTTTTTCCTCAGAAAAGGAGAAAGGGACTAGAAATGGAGTTAATGACTCATCATGTCTACATGCTGAATCCTTTATAAAAACCACAAAAATATAGGATTCATAGAACTCCTGGACTGGCAAACGCATGGAGGTGCTGGGTGCGTGGCTCCCTGAGAGAGGGCATTGGTAACCCTTCTCATAATACACCTTGCGCACTGCATCCATATATTCATGTGCATCCTTTATTATATTAGTCCATGTCATTTCTCTGAGCTACTTTAGCAAATTAATCAAACCAAGGAAAGCGTTGTAAAAACTTCCAATTTATAGCCAATTGTTGAGGAGCAGAAGTGACAACTTAGACTTGCAATTGGCATCTGAAAATGTGGGGGGCAGGGTTATGTCATCGAGGCCTTCACCTGACACTGTCTGTCTCTAGGTAGATGGTGTCAAAATTGAGTTAAATTGTGGGACACCAAGCTGATGTGACAGAAATGTTTGGTGTAGGAAAACTTTCAAATATCCAGTGTCAGAAGTGTTCTGAGTATGGCAGTAATGTGAGGGTAAAGGATAAACACAAGAGGAAGAGTTTTTTTCTATTCTGATGCTATGCTTTCCACTTATTCTTAGGCAATAAAAGTTTCACAGTCACTTTAAGTTGTCGATCATGGTCTTAAATAAATAAAATATCTTCTCAGAATAATCCCAAATGGTACCATGATTTAGAGTTGAAATTTTCCCAGTACCCAAGTTAAAGTCTAATGCTTAAAGGAAGCTTTAGTTTAAAGGATCAAGTGATTAGCTTCTTATTTTCCTCTCTTAGTATTTCTATTTCTTCCTCTACATCTGCTAATGATGTTTGTGACCTCTTCAAAGGGGCAAAGATATTCTTCCATCAAAGATTTTTAAATAAACTGACTTTAGTAATTTAGCTTTAGAGCTCTGTCTGTAAATTTTATAGACATTTAAGTCAACTTTCCTCCACCAGTTCCCCATTTGGTGTTTTTGCCCAGTCTTCAGGAAATATCACTTAATAATGCTGCAGGTTCCTTGAGATGGTCAAATACAACTCTATACATAATAATGGTTTAAAGCTCTCTTTCCCTAAGTTTCATGTGAAAAGGGCAGTGAAGCCCACTCCAAACTTTTGACTCTCAACCATTTTATGGCCTCAACCTTAAAATGGATAAGGGATAAGGCATAATTTCTTAAATTCCCATTGTAATATCATTCTGACTTTCTTTTTTTAAGATTTATTTATTTATTTATCTTTAGAGAGGAAGGGAAGGAGAGAAGGAGAGAAATATCAATGTATGGTTGCCTCTCATGAGTCCCCTGCTGGGATCTGGCCTGCAACGCAGGCATGTGCCCTGACTGGGAATCGAACCTCGATCGTGTGGTTCACAGGCCCACGATCAATCCACTGAGCTACACCAGCCAGGGCCATTCTGACTTTAAATGTCAGCAGAAACATATTTTCCATATGCAACTATGGTGTAGCACTATAAGCATATCCTCATATTGTTTTAGGGAGACCCTTATATTATAGACTAAATGATTGCGTCACCCAAAATTATATGTTAAGGCCTTAATTCCCAGTGTGAGTGTCTGGAGGGAAATACTTGGACAAGTATTAGGTTTAGATGAGGTCAGGAGAGTGAGACCCCTATGTTGGGATTTGTGCCTTTATAAGAAGAGAAAGAGAAGAAAATCCACTCTCATTCACTCATTCTCTGTCTGCCTCAATCTCGTTCTGTCTCGCTCTCCTTATGTGAGAATACCATGAAAAGGTTCCTATCTGAAAGCCTGGAGGAAAACCTTAATCAAGATCTAAGCCTGCCAGCACCTTGATCTTGGACTTCTCAGCATCTAAAACTATAAGCAATAAATGCCTTCATTTAAGCCACTGAGTTTATGGTATGTTGTTTTAGCAGCATAAGAAGACTAAGACACCCTGGATGTTGATACACCCCAAACCCCACTCCAACAACTTGTTTCAGAGATGCTGTGGTTTCTCTGCTCCTACACATGGTGAGTTTTCTTTCTGCATGGGTTACACTGAACGCAGTGTGATCCGTGGGAAGTAACAGAGACACAGTAAATCTGTGTACTCTCTCTCCCCTGATTCCTTTCTCTTCGATGTAGTGTCTCCCAACCAGAAAGTTAGAGCTGGTTTGCAAACTCAGATCATCCTTTTATAACTTACCCAGCACACGACAAATTAATTTAATCCCAATTTTACTTCTGTGGGTATTTCACAGAGAATGTGAACTCACTCAGTGAGTTTGAGGTGCCTTTATTATCATCCATCTTCTGAAGGAAGGACAGGTATCTTCATAAACTGTACAGAAGACACAGCTCAATGGAAAAAAAGGTCAATTTATTGAGATAGACACTTCGTATTTTATTTTCAATGAGACTGACTGGCTGCTTGATGGATCATAAATAAGTTTGTCAAGTTAATTGACCTGTGGTAGATTGGTCAGTACAGTTCTGTTTATAGAGCTAGTAAGGAATCAGAGACAAGGAGGAATGTCTAGGTTAGAGACTAATTAATTACATTAAAAACCTGGGGTAGGGGGAGGCTCAGCCCAACTTCTTTTACTAAACTTTTATGTATTTTATAATAACCTATTAATATTTGTCTCACTGTATGCTATTCATAAAATTCAGAAAATACATTTTTATTCATCCAAAGTGTTGGAAAATATATCCAGTATTTGGCATATTCAGACTGTGGACTAGGTGATAAAATCCTTGAGAGAAGGCATTGGATTTTTAAAAATTTTTTGTAGACCTGGTTTCCATTACAGTATCTAATCTTTTGCATGAACTCATTGAAGTTTTCTGAGTAGATTGAAATCTAAATTGTATCCATTCATGTTGTGAGTGTCCTCAGTTTTAGAGGCCATCTGGTATCATAGTAATTGCAGAGTAAATTACTTAATTTTAAGCTAATTTTACAAAAGAACAGTGTGTTAACTAGCACAGCTCTCACCTTATTTTACCATCAGGGCTCCTTTGAAGTGGAGTCTATTACACATCTATTGCCTCCCTGCCCTTCGACTCTCTCGGCTCCAGCACAGATTAAAGAAAGACACAGTTCTTTAGGTGCTGGGGCAAAAGGCAGCAGGACTGTAGGTAATGGGCAGGAACTGTTTCATATTTATTAAGGAAGTGAACATAAGATAATGGCATTTTGAAGATAAAACAGGTAAGAGCAAAAATAGCAGATGCTGTTAACTACACTTTAGGCATAAAGCAGTCCATCTAATGAGAACAGAAGCACTCGATGACCAGAAATTACTGCAATATATATATATAAAGTGATGTGATTTTCTCAATTAATTGTAATTTAATGTTTTATGAAAATCTTTAAAAATAATGGCACTGGTGGGAAGAGGTGAAATTGACAACCATGTATCTGGGTATATAGTAAGATAAATATATGAGGTAGAGCAAATTACCTTTCTGATCCACAGATTGGATTCATTTGTTTCCTCCCCAGCTATGCAGCAGTACTTTTATCCATTCTAATTTTTTTTGCCCTGCAAAAAACAGTGAGCTCATACCAATTGATAAATAATTATTTTTTTTCTGATCAAAATTGGAGTCTGTAGAAGTCAATACTTGATATGAAATTAAGAATCATTGGTGGTGTAATTACTCAGATTATGGAAGAGATGTGGAACTTTTCTTTTTCGTGTATAAGGTTCTCTCCTTGTATTTTAAAAAGTATACAACATGGACAACTGTAAACTTCAGATTGGTAAACTCCATTAAATGTTAAACTGGATCCAAATATAGGAACATTCCCTAGGGGGCGAGATTAATTTTTTCACAGTAAAAGTCTCACACAGTGTAGTTACTGAGGACACCGAAGTTTAAGCAGTCATATATAAATACCTGTAAATTCAGAAATAATCAAAAATGTGTTCTGGAATGAAAATTGAAGAAAATGGATATCAATAAGGAATAGAACCTTCTTCATGACTTTGAGCACATGGGATTTAAGTAATTTAGTTTTGTGCAATCTATTGAGATTGTATATTTACTAGGCCTTATTATCTGTTTTAGTTTGCTTCACAATATTTCAGGCCTAACCCAAATGACAAATTATATAGGCTAAAGTAAGGTATAAGAAAAGTTAGAGATTTTCCACAAAGCAGGGGGTTCAAAGAATGTGGATAGACCTGTTGGGAAAAAAAACTGAGAAAAAGAGAATAGGTTTTGAAACATGTTAAGAGAGGAGAGAATCCATTAGAACAGGACTTTTTCAGGGGAGGGAGATTAATAACTTCCAGGTGTTTTAGAGTGCTAATATATACAGCTTTAGAGTCTAACTCCCAAATGCAGTCACAGCACCTTACCAAGCCATAATGCAAGAATAAAATGTTGACTTTCCCAAGTATAGAATCCCTGAAATTTCACAGCTCTATGACATTTGCTTCTACTGAAGAACTAGCTCACCAGCTCTTTGAATGTTCTAGAGGGAGAGTCTGATCTTGGTCAGAAGAGGATCTTCTCCACGATGATGATCTAGCTCACTTTCTAGGGGACAGTGAGCATTGTGTCTATATGACCATCATTGAGACACACCTAGAAATTAAGGTCCTGGGGCCTTCCTTCCCTGTCTCAAATTAATATGTGGGTCAGAGAAAGGTTGAAATAGACAAATTGTATATTACACAATATTTTGTTGTAGTGAATGAATCTCTAGTAAATACTCTATTTGAAAATCCTACCTCTGGTTGATTTCTACATAACATGTCAAAGCGAGTGAAAGGAATGTAACACAATTTATTTTAGAATTTAAACCACTATAGCTTTGACATATACACACTATTATCTAAAAAGATTGAATTCTGAGTTCCACTCCACATGTCTGCCATGTCATAATAAGCCCAAGGCAAGGACAAGAAGGAAATCCAAACTAAATTACTATGTGTAGTTTAGTAGTTCAGGTGTGTGTGTGTGTGTGTGTGTGTGTGTGTGTGTGAGAGAGAGAGAGAGAGAGAGAGAAAGAGAGAGAGAGAGAGAAAGAGAGAGAGAGAGAGAGATGAGAAAAATCAGGGTGAAAGAAAAGCTAAAAGTTAGCTTACTCTGACACCTGATTGATCACTCATCCTACCGCCTTTAGTAAAAGATGGTTGTCCCCTTCCCCAGTTATATTGTTCTTTCTTTGCCATATCTCTACTTTCTCTCTTTTAAGTTCCAAGATCCCTTCTTTTTCTTCTCTAACTTGTTTCCTGAGCCCACTCACACAGTCTAGCTGGCTCACTTCTTCTACCATTCATTTCTACTTCTGTAACTTTGTAAATAAACTTTTGCTTATAAAAACCAAAACCAAAACCATTTATGCCTTACAGTTCTTTGAGAAGTTATTTACATATTAAAATCCTTTACAAATCAGATACCGTAAGATGGGAATCAGGATTTACTTGAGTTGTGCCATTGTGAGATGTTTAATTAAGAATTCCCTAGAGTCAATGATAGTGCAGCATGCATTACACATTTTAAGATCCTGTCAGGCAGAAGAGGACAGTAGTTATGTTAAACTACCAGAATTTAAATCGCTCGTTCACTGCTTACCAGGTTGTCAACTTTGGTGAGTTTTGTTCGCCGACTAAATCTCAGTTTTCTCACCTGTAAATGAGATTATAGTGATAAGTGTTAAATAATAATGTATCTTTTTATAGTCTGCCTTCAGAACTCCTTTGCATAAAAAGTAAACAAAGTATTTGTATTATAAAGCAGATTCCTATAAAAATGAAAGAATTAGCATTACACAATTTTATATGATCAACCGGACCACTACTCGAATTGGTTTTCTAGACCAGCCCTGCCTAAAAGAAATAGAATATGAGCCATTTATGTAGTTTTAATTCATATTGTGTCATATTTTCAAAAACAGCTTAACTTGTAGTTGATATGAAAACTCTTAAAGAGATATTTTACATTTTTTGAGTACTAAGTCTTTGAAATCCAGTGAATATTTTATAGCTCATCTCAATTTGGAGTAGCCATGTTTCATGTACACAATAGCCACAAGTGGTTAGTGGCTACTTTTTATGGCTAGTGCAGTGCCAGAACGTATCACCTACATCACCTAGGACATATGATAAAATTACCCCTCTCATGCTCGTGGAATAAGTGCCATTCATTTATTTTGTGACTGTTCTTGACCTCATCATCCTTCTCAGTCAACACTCAGGTATCTACTACCCATTACTGAGAGTTAGCATATGAAATGAAACTTACTTCTAAACCCGAATCCACATGAATGTCTATAAATTTCTAGTTGTAGAAATTTTTTCTTTGGTCACGAAATGTTTCTGTAACTGGCAACAGTGAATCATTAATCCTATAAACAGATTATCAAATATCACTAGCTTTGGCAAAAAGAATAGGTAAGGCTGAATAATTTGTTTACAGAAAAAATGCCCCTACGAAACGATTTCCTATGTCCGTGTGTTGTAAGCATTTATTAAATTACATTATTACTTAAGACTAAATATGTTAAAACCTTTAGGTTAGCAAAAGCTTAAATTAATAATTTGACACAGGGGTATTTTTTCCTAGTCTTTTTCAGGAATCTTCTACTCTCTCCTCCTCACCCCTACCCCGGTCATTATTCCCAGTGATACATCAGTAATGATTTTTCAGGACCCTCACTTTACACTCACAAAACCTAAGGGACAATTTCTCCATCACATACCTACTTTATGTGGATCATAAATATTACATTTGTATCAGTAAGAAGAATCTGACCGCTTTTATAGATGCCTTTGAATGACGTAGCTTTCATGACTCTCAAAAAATGGAATAACTGTAATAGCATAATCAATAAAATATATTTAAAAAAAGAAAAGTCACCCTCTACAATCAAATTAAAAGGGGGATCCTGTTTCAGAACTATGTTAGCTTCTTTCTAAAGCATAGTAAATTTGGAAATACCACAAAGAGAACACCCAGTTGCTGAACAGAACAAATCGACTCTTCTCACACTTGTCATGGCACTGACCCTTGTACAGGATGAGAAGTACATACCCATGTGCTCTCTGCTCCAGCAGTTTCTTGCAGGCCTTTAAACTGGAAAATACATTACGTTTGAGCAATTGAATGAAAAGATCGAAGGAAATCTTACTGAAACCATGCAACTCACTAGCTGAGAAATGTGTAAATGGGTGTGTGCCAGGGCACCAAAAGATGATTTAATTGGTTACAAAATTCCAAATGACTATGTGAAAATTGATATTTTTCTCCAAAGCCATCTGTGACTCTACACTTATTGAGAGAAGAAAAAAAATCTACCTAAATACTACCTAATAGATACATGATTTCAGGGAGAGGGGTCAGGTTTTTTATGGCTCCTATTCCTCGTTGACTTGTTGACCTATGATGCCTCATCTTCTAACATTACAGATTTATATCTATGACTCAGGTCTTAGCTTTTGTTGAAATGCAACTTCCCCTGGAAGTTTGAACAATTTAGATATGAATGGCTACGTAGGTCCTTTTCAATTAGCTAAAGTTGTAGCTGGCCCTCCACTGACCCCAGACTCAGGTAGATCTTACACTGCTTGCATTCTGATAACAGTGGGTATGGGAAAATAGCTAGGAATAAAGTCATATTCTAAAGTAATATGTTTGCTTTTCTTCAACCATTCAGTCTGAAGAATTTTCTGTGCTTCTTACACATGAGAAGTAATGATGGCTTAGGTCTTCCGCCCCCAGGTTTTCTCACTTACCTGTGAACAGGAGGAGGGTGGAGGAAGACCACACTGGCAGAGAGGAGAATGCTCCTGCGGCACGCTCAGTCTTTTCCGTCAGGGGCTTGCAGGCAAACTGACCAGAATGCTTTGTTCGTATGAAAAAGCTTTGACTTTTAAACACTGATCCATATATTATACCTTGGCTGAAGTTATACAGGGAATATCTGTTATAAGTGCCTTTCCAATTCTGAAAACTTCAATGAAAGGTCTCAGAGCCAAACCGTTGCTGAGGTATTATTTAACTCTTTATAATTTATTATTCTTAAGTACCTGCTAATGGGTTTCATTGATTTGCTCATTGCGCTTATCACCAGGCAGGTTGGCCATTTATCCAGTGGGTTGACATTTACATTGATTTTTGAATAGCCTTCAATGTCTTTCTTCATTTGGGCAGGGTTGATGAGCCCATTCTCAAATAAACAAGTAATTGAAAAGAGGATCTTTTCTATTTGTATCTAGTGGTTTTTTAAACATAGTGTGGAGAAAGGTGGCTGCAATTGTAGAAGAGAAGGAACTTAGGAAGTACAAGAAGGTGGGTCATAAGAGTAATTGCTTACACTTCCATAGCGCTTGCTAGATTCTAGGCTTCCTTTTCAATGCCGTAAACTCATTTAATATTTAAACTCTAAAAAGGGTTTAAATATTATTATTCTCATTTTACGTATGAGGAAATGGAGGCAGACAGAGACTAATTAACTTTTTAAATTTCGTACAGTATTTCTGCCTTTTCACTCATAAACTGAAAGGTTGAGGAAACATGAAATCAGTAGATAATTAAATAACAAAGAATACGTCCTTCACCATATAAGCTAAGCTTTCCAAGAAACCTTAACAGAACTTGATCTGACTGTGTAACTTTCATTCAGACAAGCAAAAGGGAACTGTGCAGGTCTTGGCTAGCTGAAGCTTGTGGAGTTGGCATTCGGAAGGAGAGAAGCACATATTGATGTAGGAAATTACATATGTGCCTAAGTGACTGAGTAAAGTGATTTAGCTATCGTCGCTGGCGGTTAGGCAATGACTACTGAAAATGGGAAGTAAGAGCAATGCTGAGCTGAGGAAAAATCGACAAGCAAAGAACCGTGGCTAAAGATTGAGGCATCTCTAAAAGAGCCCATCAAGAAAAAAGGTGCAAAATCAGGACGCAGTTCTTGCTCTACTGATCCCTGTACAAATTCAATAACACAGATCTTGAAAACCAGCCATGTGTGCTCAGAATAAATGTACAAAAAAATCAGATCAAATTGCAAGTACCAGCGTAGGTGCTCAGGTGTTATGTCTTGTGTTTTTCCCCAGACATGAAAATCTAAGTATATTTGCCACTCCCAACTTATTCATTCATTAGACTTCATAAAATGGTAGCACCGACAGTGAGAGCTCATGTTTTTAAATCCTTTGAGACCCTGTAATATGCTTTTATGTAAAGTGTCATCTTTACCATCACAGCAATTAAAGCAGTTGTTGTTTTCTTGATCTTGAACACAGACATGGAGATTCTGAAGAGAACTGAATCTTATTCTCATTTGGTGCCAGTAACTAAGCAAGACTGTTGTACACGCTTACCTCTCCTAGGAAACCTGTTAAGAGTGGGGTGTTATCTCCAAGGACATTGAAGCCCAGTGTTTCCATAATTGACTTAACACACATTACCTGATCACACAATCAATACCTGGCAAGAACAGGAAGCTTTAAAAGTGGTTGCTTCCAGCCTCTACTCTTAATTACCTTATTAGAAAACTTTACACACCAAAAGCAAAAGTAAAATTAGGCTTCTGCCTAATTTGTAAAAGCCTTCCTGGAGTATGAAACACATTGAAAACATTAATAATGTAAATTCCTTGAGAGGACCAAATTGCTGAGGTAGACATCAGCCCAAATTAATCTTTTCAATAACCAAATATAATTCAGCTATTTTTCTATTTTTATACTTGGACTTGAGTTTGCCATGCAACATGTGAAAATTCATTTTAATTATACATAATTTATTTGAAAATCAGGTAATGTTATGTCAACCCAATCAGATGGTTCTTTATCATATTTGTGCTTTTGAGGTCATATTGAAAATATCAAATCTAAAATCATAAAGATCTACCCTTGTGCCCTGGCTGGTGTAGCTCGGTGGATTGAGCACTGGCCTGTGAACCAAAGGGTCGCTGGTTTGATTCCCAGTCAAGGCACATGCCTGGGTTGTGGGCCAGGCTCCTGGTGGAGGGTATGCAAGAAGCAAGCACACACTGATGTTTCTCTTCCTCTCTTTTTCTTTCCTTTCCCCTCTGTCTAAAAATAAATAAAATTTAAAAAAATCTATCCTTGTGTTTCTTCAAGAGTTTTATGGTTTTAGTTTGTATATTTAGGTCATTTGATACACTTTGTATGTGGAATTCAGTAGGTTTAAAACTCACAATTTTGTATGTAAAAATCTTGTTGTCCCAACACCTTTGTTGAAGAGACTGTTACCGAACAAGAGGAGGTCCGAGGGAGGGGCAATACAATATTTGGCCCACCTAGGGATGCCCAAAACTGCTGTACAACAGGGGCCCCTCCCAAAAACCAAAATACTAAAATCTACTGGGCCCTTCTGTCCGCCGCCAATTGGAAACACATCTCTTAATGCCAGAGATTTGTGAAAAGGAAACAAAATGTTTATTTAATGCTATTCAGGCCTAATGCCACCACTAAAATATCAAAGTCCTTTAGGGTATACACCTACACCCACACAGCGCTCCCTTCTCCCACTGTCCCAACTCCGGGTACCGTAAATCAGGAAAAGAGCACACGTCTGTGTTGCAGGCCGCTGGCACCGTCAGCTGTGTCACTGTGCAGGATCTCGAGTTAATCCAAAGTACTGTGGTACCCTCTCATGGTCCACTGGCAAGAGTCCTTTGTACCCAGTTCCAATCAAAGTCTCTGTTGCTTTTCAGGCCCCGTGGCCAAAGGGGGCACCCCAAAGCCGCGTGGGCCTCTTCTACCAAAGCTGCAGGAGTCCGCACTCCACCAAAAGCATGTGGCTGTCTTCTTCACCTGGCTGCAGGGATCTCCATTCTGGCCAAGCTGCGTGGTTTTTCCCTTTCACCTGGGAAAGAGGGGGTCCACACCCTGCCAAAACCACGTGGCTCCCTCTTTCACCTCACCAACAGGGGGTCCTCACTCTGCTGAAACCGCGTGGCTCTCTCTCTCATCTGCCCAAGCAGGGACCCTTCATGTCCTGGAGCCAGTCTTTTCCAAGCTCCCACCCAGGCCATCTCGCTCAGGGGCGCAGCCCTTAGTTACATCCTGAGTCCAAGCCCTCCTCACTCAGGAGAGCAGCTCATAGATCCCATCTTGAGTCCCAGCTCCTACCTCCTTCTCCCTTCTGCCTGGCTCCAAACTTGGCCACTGCTATTTAACATATCTATGAAACCAGTTAAAGGTTATAGATATGTTAAATAACCATTCCTCCGGAGGTTAGCTCCAAAACTGTTGCTATGCAAAATAGCTCTCAATGGCCTGGCTCCATTCTTTCTTCCCCCTGTGGGGGGGGGGGGGTGAGGACATCTTATATGTCTCTCCAATATTCCTATACACTTTGAATTCTGGACACTTTTCTAAATCTTTTTGGGGGCCCCCCCTGTCTGCACCCTGTATCAATTCCCTCCTTTCAGATATACACCTTCTTTATAATCATATAAAGGAAAATGGACGCAGATCTCATCTTCTTGTAACTGCTTCGAGCTGAAAATGGACGCTGTCCTACGTACTCCGGGGTCAGGGGTGCCCTGAAAGGGGAGGGGGTGCAGCACGGAGGGAGTCCTTCCTGTAAGGGGAAAGACCTTACAGGGTCCTGGTCAGTTGGCTGTCACCTGGACGTCGCAGGCTTGGTGTCCAAAGGCTGGCATTACTGGACCGTTGTCATTCTGGTCAGGTCATATTCTGGAGGTGACAGATTAGGCAAGAAATTGGAAGCACAATTAAATCATAACCATTAATTGACAAAGGCAGACACTCCAGTAAAGAATGGCTTATCCAGTGGAAGGTGTACAAGGCATGCTACACCTATCTAAAAACTCTTGTGCTCCACTATACTTCACTCAGGCTGAGGGGAATACATTAAGATTTCCCTCCTTTCAGATATCTGAGCCCTTTCTGTCCAAGCCATCAAGACAGAAAAGGGAAAATCAGTTTCAAGTGAGGCCACAGACCGCCCCAGCCCTTCACCAACCCAACTACTTAGTTCAGCCAAACCGTTGAGTCTCGGGGGTGATGACGAAGATGGGCTCCTTAAGTGAGGCCTATATTGCAACCAATCACTCACAGGCATAGGCAGGTCATAGGCATACACTCTATGAAAACAGAGAACACACAGGTTAATTCACACAACAATCCCCAAACCAGTCTCTGCGTCTGTGAGACTGTCTTTTGGGGAAGACATTCCATTGCAAGATCCTTTGCACCTGTAAATTGTACATCTTCGGTAACATCACAAACCTGGTTTCAACTTTCAAATGAAAACAAACTTTCAAGACAATTAGCTGCGCCATTCTGATGTGTAATACTGAGCATTGTGATTTTCCTTGAATTATAATTTTTCTCCTTAAGATCACCCTCATTGTTATTTACAGGGACTACTTTGGGTCCCGCTTTTGATTTTGACTGTTCGTTTGCATAAACACACCAAGAGCAGCCTGGATCACTTATGATCCCTAAGTCTACTTTGCTGGAACTGACACAGGGAACCTTCAGATTGACTTCTTAGTCTGCCCCTCAGGGCACAAACGCAGAGCCACACACCTGCCCTCTGGCTTTGCCTGTACCAGTTGTTTCACTCAAGTCCTTGAGCCTCTATTGTGCCTACAGGTTCCTTTTTAGCCAACTTTCAGGAAAGCAACCTTCGTTCCTTCCCTAGAAATACTGGCACGAACCGCACAACCAACTAAAGTACCAGGCTTTTCTTGTGGGCTTTCGCTAGCTTCACAGGTCAATCCCAGTTCCTCAGGGCTTTCTGGTAACGACCAGAACCCATACATGCCTCCTTCAGGCGTGACATTCCAGCCAAAGTCCTGGTTAACAAAACCACTATTAAAGACTGGTCTTATTGGTTTTATGCAAAGAAACCTTATGTCATCACTCATTCCTTTAAAATGCCAAATTTCTGGAGAGATTAGTTAGGGAGAAAAATACAAAGCATAATGGAAAATCCTTTTCCTTGTTCACTTTCCTACAGAGTATGAAGTTTCAATCTTTCCTGGAATCCTCAATTTCCTTTTCAGAGCAGATACAGAGCAAAATCTGAAACACAGTGTTCCGAAACAATACAGGTAGAGACATTCTCTCGCACCAATGCTTCCACTGGTGCCTCACAGAGACATGCTCCTTCAGGCCCGGTCTCTTGGCAGAGACATGCTGCTTTGCCTCAGGCTGAAACACTCATCCACCTCAATTGACCCTTCCTGGGTCCCAGGTGGCAAAAGCATTCTCCCCAACCGGTTACAGGTGACCTTTCCTAGGTCTTCAGGTACACAGGGTTTCTGATCAGAAACAAAACCAATGGCAGAGACTTGCTCTCTTCCAATCCGGTCTCATGGCAGAGACATGCTGCTTTGCCTCAGGCTGAAACACTTATCAGCCCCAAATGACCCTTCCTGGGTCCCGGGTGGCAAAGGCATTCTCCCCAACCGGCTCAGGTACCAACGTCTTCAGAGAATGTCCTTCACCCGTCTCTTGCGAGACATGCTCTTTGCCTCAGGCTGATACACTCATCAGCCCCAAATGACCCTTCCTAGGTCCCGGGTGGCAAAAGCATTCTCCCCAACCGGTTACAGGTGACCTTCAATAGGTCTTAAAATACAGGTTTCCGATCAGAAACAGAACCACATTTGAGAAATTTGTTTTCCCTATGAAACCAGAAAACAAGTAGTTGAGGTTTCCTTTATTCCAGGTTTAAAACTTTCATATTCTTTATACATATTTCTACTCATCTAGATTTAACCATCACTCTCTTTTAATCTTGGTCCCTTTCCCACACTGGGAAGGACTATACTTAAACTCAGTACTTAAACTCAGTATGTGGCAGCTAAAAGTCCCTAGCACTACAGGTACCTTCCACTAAAAGTCCCTAGATTCACAGGGACATTTTGCACCTTTCTGAAACTTAGACCTTGCAAATACCCTATAAAGCAGATGGTCACTCTTGGACCTCAGTTCATGACCTTCAAAACCAGAGCCATTACTATCAGAACCAGTTACACAGAAAACCTGACTGCTGCAGTGCCCACACAGCAGCAGCATACAGCCCATAAATCAGAAGAGAAGCCTTATCCAGTTCCAAGATGGCGGCGCCCATGCACGTGGGGTCATCCAACATGGCGGCACCCAAGCATGCAGGGTCATCCAAGATGGCGATGCCCATGCATGCTCTGTCCTCCATGGTGGGGCACTCACGTGGCTCATCCATTTTACCCAAAATGGCAGCACCCCGACTCTGTTTCCACCCACCTGGGAAGGTTCCAGGACTCCGGTTTCAGGAGCCCTCGGAAGCCCCCAAGGCCCCTTCCACCAGCGGGCAAGGGGACACCACAAAGCCACCCTCTACCCAGTGGGGGTGGTGCACTGAGGCTGCAGTCACCAATGCAGGTGGAGAGCAGGCTCCACTGCTCTCCTGCTCCACCTGTGAAGGTGGGGGCTCTGTAGCTCTGATTTCGGGAGCCAAAGTGGCTCCTGGCAACCCCTGCTGCGGTGGGTGAGCAGAGCCCACTTGCAGAGGCTGCGAATCCGTGGTGGAGACTTCTCCCACTTGCAGGGCAGGAGAAGCCGCAGTGGGCCTCACCTCCCCAGAAAGCAGTGTCACCACGGAAGTTCCCACTCTCTGGGGTCCCCCATTCCCTGGGTTCAGAGCATTAATGAGGTTTCTTTCCTCATCATCTTTCTCCTCCTGTGATCTACTATCAGGGAGGGGCTCCAAGACCCCTTTCTCCTTCTGAACCATTACACGCTTCTCTGTAGAGCTACTCATACAGTTCCAACAAAGCAAACAAAGGTTCAGAGCAAAAAGAATACAGGTGGCGTAAAGACCAGGTATTTCCCCTGCTATCACCCACAATTCCAGCTCCATTATTGCCAAAGAGCAGTCAGAAACCAAGTTTTCAACCCCAAACACTTTCACCTCTCTGCTCCCTTCCCTCTTTGTTTCCTTTTCACCTTTCCAGGCGTGATTAGGCGGCCGATGCCCTCAAGAGCGCAGAGAAATGCTCAGAGACTGGGAAAATTCCAAAGCCTCACTCTCTCGCACCTGAGGGGGTCGGTCTGCCACGGACAATTATCGTCCCATCTGGGTCGCCAAAAACTGTTACCGAACAAGAGGAGGTCCGAGGGAGGGGCAATACAATATTTGGCCCACCTAGGGATGCCCAAAACTGCTGTACAACAGGGGCCCCTCCCAAAAACCAAAATACTAAAATCTACTGGGCCCTTCTGTCCGCCGCCAATTGGAAACACATCTCTTAATGCCAGAGATTTGTGAAAAGGAAACAAAATGTTTATTTAATGCTATTCAGGCCTAATGCCACCACTAAAATATCAAAGTCCTTTAGGGTATACACCTACACCCACACAGCGCTCCCTTCTCCCACTGTCCCAACTCCGGGTACCGTAAATCAGGAAAAGAGCACACGTCTGTGTTGCAGGCCGCTGGCACCGTCAGCTGTGTCACTGTGCAGGATCTCGAGTTAATCCAAAGTACTGTGGTACCCTCTCATGGTCCACTGGCAAGAGTCCTTTGTACCCAGTTCCAGTCAAAGTCTCTGTTGCTTTTCAGGCCCCGTGGCCAAAGGGGGCACCCCAAAGCCGCGTGGGCCTCTTCTACCAAAGCTGCAGGAGTCCGCACTCCACCAAAAGCATGTGGCTGTCTTCTTCACCTGGCTGCAGGGATCTCCATTCTGGCCAAGCTGCGTGGTTTTTCCCTTTCACCTGGGAAAGAGGGGGTCCACACCCTGCCAAAACCGCGTGGCTCCCTCTTTCACCTCACCAACAGGGGGTCCTCACTCTGCTGAAACCGCGTGGCTCTCTCTCATCTGCCCAAGCGGGGACCCTTCATGTCCTGGAGCCAGTCTTTTCCAAGCTCTCACCCAGGCCATCTCGCTCAGGGGCGCAGCCCCTAGTTACATCCTGAGTCCAAGCCCTCCTCACTCAGGAGAGCAGCTCATAGATCCCATCTTGAGTCCCAGCTCCTACCTCCTACTCCCTTCTTCCTGGCTCCAAACTTGGCCACTGCTATTTAACATATCTATGAAACCAGTTAAAGGTTATAGATATGTTAAATAACCATTCCTCCGGAGGTTAGCTCCAAAACTGTTGCTATGCAAAATAGCTCTCAATGGCCTGGCTCCATTCTTTCTTCCCCCTGTGGGGGGGGGGGTGTGAGGACATCTTATATGTCTCTCCAATATTCCTATACACTTTGAATTCTGGACACTTTTCTAAATCTTTTTTGGGGGCCCCCCTGGCTGCACCCTGTATCAATTCTATTCTTTTTCCACTAAGTGGGTTTAATATCTTTACTGAAAATTGGCTATGATTATGTGAGTTTATGTCTGGGTTCTCAATGCTGGTTCATTAGTCTACAAGTGTAGCCCTCTCCTATTACCACACTGTTTTCATGACTATATCATTGTAATAACTTCTGAAATAGGAAAGCATGAGTCAGACTTATTTTTAGATTGTTTTGGATATTAGTGGCCCCTTGCAATTCTATGTGAATTTGAGAAATGGTATTTTTATTTCTGGAAAAGAAAAGGGCTTTGGGAGTTTCATCGGATATGCATTAAATCTTTTTAGATAATTTTTAAAAATATTGACATTTCAACAATAATGAATCTTCAAGTCTATAAACATGGTATGTCTTTCCATTTATTTAGCTCTTTAATACCTTCCATCAGTGTTTTGTAGTTTTTTCTTTTCATTGTACAAATCTTCCCACACTTGGCTAATGTTATTCCTATGTACTCTATTTTTTTTCAGATTCTACTATAAATTTTCATTGCAGATACATAAATGCACAACTGATTTTTGTATGTAGAATTTGCATCCTACATTTTTGTTTTCCTTATTAGATCTAGTAGCTTTCTTGAGGATTTTTGAGTATTTTCTATGTATAAAAATAGGTCATCTATGAATCAAAATAATCTTAATTATTTTTTTTCCATTTTGGATGTCTTTAACTTATTTTCTTGTTTAGTTGCACTTACTAGAATTTCTTGAATAATATTTAATAATAGTGAGTAACATTGAATAATATTCAATAACAGTGAAGAATCTAGTCATCTTTGTCTTAAACATGATCTTGGGGAAAAACTTTTAGTTTCACTCAATGGTCAGCTTTGAATATTGTGTTAGTTTCAGGTTTTCCATAAATGCCTTTATCATGTTAGAAAACCCCCTTCTATTCTTATTTTTCAGAATCTTTTTATCATGAAAGGTTATGCAATTTTGTCAAATGCCTTTTCCGAGATGATAATGTTTCTTTAGGATATTCTATCAAAGTGGTGGATTACTTCAAGCTTCTTATGTTAAACCACACTAACATTCCTGATAAAAAACTCACTTTTCATGGTGTATAACCCTCTCAACATGATATTTAATTTGGTTCACTAGTATTTTTGAGTATTATTCAATTTAAATGCATAAGGAATATAGATTTATGATTTTATTTTTGTAATGTTTTTATCTGGCTTTATAATGTTGTTATAGAATAATTTAGAAAGTAGTAGTTTGAGTAGAATTGTTAATTCTTAGTTATGTTTAGTAAAAATTCACCAAAGAAAGCATTTGGTCTTGGAGTTTTCTGGGAAGTTTTTGATTACTGAAGCAAACTCCATCCTTGTAATAGGTTTATTAAAATTTTCTACCTTTAAGCTAGTTTTAATAATGTGTGTGTTTCCAGGCATTTGTCAATTTCACCCACCATATCTAATTTTCTGGCATATTATTGTTCATAGCATTATTATATTTAATAATATAAAACAATTCTTATTTTTGTAAGGTTAATATCAGTGTCTCTATTTTTACTTCTGGTTGATGATTTGTGACTTGTCTGTTTGTTAACCTGTTGATCTAACTATTTTTTAACAATTTGGTTGACCTTTCCAAGAAAAAACTTTTAACTTCATCGATTCTATGGTTTCTTTATTCTCCATTTACTTTAAACCTATTGTAATCTTTAATGTTTTGCTATATTTGAACTTAGTTTTGTCTTTATTTTAAAGTTTTTCAAGGTATTCATTTCGGTTATTAATGATATTTTTAAGTTTTTAATATAGACATTTATAACTATAAATTTTCCTCTGAGCCCTACTCTGAATGCATCTCATAAGTTACAGTAAGTTGTTCTCATTTGAATTTTTCACTATGTATTTTTTAATTCCCTTATGATTTTTTTTATTTGACACACTGTTTATTTAAAATTGTGTTGTTTAGGAACAGAATCACAGAAATGGAGATCATGTGAAGACTTATCACCTGGGGAATGAGAGAGAGACCCAGGGGGAAAAGGTACAGGAAATAAGTAGCATAAATGGTAGGTAGAAGATAGACAGGGGGAGGTTAAAAATAATATAGAAAAAGGAGAAGCCAAAGAACTTGTATGTATGACCCATGGACATGAACTAAAGGGGGGATGTGGATGGGAGGGGGATGTGGATGTGACACAGGGTGCAGCCAAGGGGGGGGCAAAAAAAAGAATTTGGAATGATGTCCAGAATTCAAAGTGTATAGGAATATTGGAGAGACATATAGGATGTCCTCACCCCCCCCCCCCCAGGGACGAATGGAGCCAGGCCATTGAGAGCTGTTTTGCATAGCAACAGTTTTGCAGCTAACCTCTGGAATGATTATTTAACATATCTATAACCTTTAACTGGTTTCATAGATATGTTAAATAGCAGTGGCCAAGTTTGGAGCCAGAGGAAAGGGAGTGACTGGTACCCAGGATGAAACTAAGGTCAGCACTCTTGAGTGAGAAGGCCTGTGGGAGAGCTTGGAAAAGATGGGCTCCAGGACATGAGGGGATAACTGCCCAGGTAAAAGGGAAAATCACGCAGCTTTGCCAGAATGGAGATCCCTGCAGCCAGGTGAAGAAGAAAGACAACGCGCTTTTGGTGGAGCGTGAACCCCTGCAGCTTTGGTAGAAGAGGCCCACGCGGCTTTGGGATGCCCCTTTGGCTGCATGGCCTGAAAAGCAGGAGAGACTTTGACTGGAAATGGGTACAAAGGACTCTTGCCAGTGGACCATGAGAGGGTACCACAGTACTTTGGATTAACTCGAGATCCTGCACAGTGACACAGCTGACGGTGCCAGCGGCCTGAAACACAGACGTGTGCTCTTTTCCTGATTTACGGTACCCGGAGTTGGGACAGTGGGAGAAGGGAGTGCTTTGTGGGTGTAAGAGTATACCCTAAAGGACTTTGCTATTTTAGTGGAGGCGTTAGGCCTGAATAGCATTAAATAAACATTTTATTTCCTTTTCACAAATCTCTGGCATTGAGAGATGTCTTTCCAATTGGCGGCCGACAGAAGAGGCCAGTAGATATTAGTATTTTGTTTTTTGGGGGGGAGGGGCCCCTGTTGTATAGCAGTTTTGGGCATCCCTAGGTGGGCCAAATATTGTATTGCCACTCCCTCGGACCTCTTGTTCGGTAACAGATGCAGAGCAAAGGGGAATAAAATGGGGAAAATGGGACAACTGTAATAGCACCCATCAATAAAATATATTAAAAAATAAAAGAGTGTGTTATTTAATTTGCACATATTTTTAACTTTTTTCTTTATTTCTATTACAGATGTCCCCATTGCCCCTATCCTTTGCCTACTTCCACCCAGCACTTGTGTGGCTGATAGCCTTTGCGTCCCTGTTCCTGGGTGACAGGTGTGGCGGACCCTGGCCAGCAGAGTCCTCCTGTTGTGGCTTACAGCGAGAATGAATGCCTAGGCAACAAGAATCCTGTGTATAAAAGGGAACAGGCACGACTACTCTCTCAAGGGGAGAGTGCCTATGGTGCCTCAGCCACTCCCTCAAGAGGGGAGTGCCCCGACCCTTGCCTAGACAGGCTTTTATTGTTTTCCTGGGGTCTTACGTCAGAGAAAAAATTATTATCTATTACACAGAAGATTATTGTCTGCATTTTACGTACAATCAAGGAAATGAAAATAACATGCAGAGGAGAATGATGATGAGCTGATTAGCTCTGTCCTTGGGAGAACTCATACAGGCTTTGGAAATTACCTTGAAGATAGACAAGACACATTTGTTGTTTTAGACCAATATGGGAAACTTTGAAAAACCTCTGTTTAACCTTTATTTGCCCAGGCCCCAGGCGCCCTAGAGAGAATGATGGGGCCATCTGGGAGGGTGGGTGGCTGGATAGTCAGTAGGACTGGGACTAGCACCCCCGCTGATAGAACAATTATCACATTCTGCTTCTGTAACCCATGTTTGTCACGTAGACAGGAAGACCCCCTAATCTATATAACCCCCCAAGAATCCTTTGTTCGGGGCTCAGAATTTGGAGACTGACTCCTCTGGGCCTGTGCACGTTAAATAATAAACCTCATACTCCAGAATCCCTCAGTGTCTGGTTGCTTCATTTTTCTGCAACAAGACCAGGGTGATGGAGTTTTAGCAAGAGCAAGCCATAACAATCTGTATGCATTTTCTAGGCCTGATTCCCACAGTGATACAGGGTGCAGCCAAGGAGGGGGGAGCCCAAAAAAAGATTTGGAATGGTGTCCAGAATTCAAAGTGTATAGGAATATTGGAGAGACATATAAGATGTCCTCACACCACCCCCCCCCAAAAGGACGAATGGAGCAGGGCCATTGAGAGCTATTTTGCATAGCAACAATTCTGCAACTAACCTCTGGAATGATTATTTAACATATCTATAACCTTTAACTGGTTTCATAGATATGTTAAATAGCTGTGGCCAAGTTTTGAGCCAGGGAGAAGGGAGTAGCTGGGACTCAGGATGTAACAAGGGGCTGTGCTCCTGAGGGGAAGGCCTGTGTGGGAGCTCGGAAAAGATGGGCTCTGGGACATGAGGGGATAACTGCCCAGGTGACAGGGAAAACCATGCAGCTTTGCCAGAATGGAGATCCCTGCAGCCAGGTGAAGAAGAAAGTCACATGCTTTTGGTGGAGTGCGGACTCCTGCAGCTTTGGTAGCAGAGGCCCACGCGGCTTTGGGGTGCCCCCTTTGGCCGCATGGCCTGGAAAGCAGGAGAGACTTTGACTAGAACTGGGTACAAAAGAACTCTTGCCAGTGGACCATGAGAAGGTGCCACAGTACTTTGGATTAAATAGAGATCCTGCCTGACACACCTGACGATTCTAGCAGCCTGAAAAACAGACGTGCGCTCTTTTCCTGATTTACGGTACCCGGAGTTGGAACAGTGGGAGAAGGGAGCACTGTGTGGGTGTAAAAGTATACCCTAAAAAACTTTGCTATTTTAGTGGAGGCGTTAGGCCTGAATAGCATTAAATAAACATTTTGTTTCCTTTTCACAAATCTCTGGCATTGAGAGATGTCTTTCCAATTGGCGGCCGACAGAAGAGCCCAGTAGATATTAGTATACCGTCCTTGGGAGGGACCCCTGTTCTGTAGCAGTTTTTGGCATCCCTAGGTGGGCCAAATATTGTATTGCCCCTCCCTCAAACCTCTTGTTCTGTAACAACAGGAAAACTCAGTTTGAAGGTCTGGCTCCTACCTATTACTTCACTTCTGTAGGTTTTCCATACAGAGCTGAGTCACATTTTCCAGACTTAAACAAACTGGTCCCCTACACCCTTGCCCACCTCCCCTCTGGCCCTCACCACACTGTTGTCCATGTCTCTGTGTGTGCATGTATGTTCTTTGGCTAACCCCTTCAAGTTTTCTTATTGTATTTGTGACTTTCTAATTCTCCTGTGTTACTGATTTCTAGTTTCATTCCATTGTTACCAAAGAAAACATCTTGCATAATTTTGTTAATATAAAAATAAAAGGCCTTTCAGATTGAGAGGCAAAAAAACCACTTATTTGAGGTCAGTAAGAACAGTTAACTTCAGCACACTGATTCACATGAAAGCCTAAACAGTGTTCTTTTTTGGAAACAATGGTAATAGGAATTTATGAGAAAAGGAAGGGGAATAATTACATCAATGGAAGGAAGGTATTTCTATTTGGTGCAAATAATATAATATAGTGATATTAATTCTAAACCGTGTTTTTGATTTACAGTCCAGCAATAATCAGTTCTGTAGTCATGTTGTAGAAACCCAGGGACCGGAATGACTTAGTGACTCAGAGAGTGAGGAAGGGAGCTTTATTACTCATGCGGGCCCAGCGGAGTAGCCTCCCAAAGTCTGGGCCCCAAGATTCTGTTTCATTTCCCTTTTACACATCTGTACAAGCAGGGTGAGTGACAAGGGGTTAACAGTTTTTAGCTTGCTCAGCAGCCCTTGTTGCAGGGTTTCTTGCCCAAGGCTGCAGGAGCAGGTGGATGCCTGCAGTTTCCGCGCACCAAGCGGGCTCACGGATGCAAGAGTAGGGGTTATTGCTTCAGCTTTAAGAAAATGGCATTTGGCTTTTTCCCTTACAGTCATAATCATTGCTTTTTTGTTATTTTTGCAAATAGTTCACTGGGAAATAATGTTGCCCTAGACCTGTCCAGAGCTTATTTTAACCTGCTTTAACATTCCAAGAATTTTAAGCATAAGACATGCAAGACAGTTGTGCTGGCATGCCTGCTCTCACTTTATTTTAAAATGGTCTCATTTGGATTATAAGTTACAGTTTTAGCTCTTTTAAATTCATTGAGATTGATTTGTGGCTCACATATTATTTGTTATGGTAATGACCTTGGTTCACTTGAGAAGAATGTGTATTCTATTACTGGGTCTAGTGCTTTTATGTCTGTTAAGCCCAGTTGTTTTGTGGTATTGTACAACTCCTTTATTTTCTTATAGATCTTTGGTTTAGAATTCCGGTCTATCATTAAAAGTTGTGCATTAAAATGTCCAACTATTAGTATAGAACCAGGTCTATTTGACATTTTAATTCTGTCAACATTTATATACATATACATATACATACATATGTATACATACAATATGTTTTTGTACATATGTTCATAATTAATGTGCCTTCATAATTTATTAAACTGTATTGTCCATATTTTCTCCTATAGCAGTATTAACATAAAGTCTGTTTGTTCTGATAATAGTATAGTCAACCCAGATTTTATTTGATTGCTATTTGCATGGAATGCTTTTTTTATTCTTTCATTTTTAAACTAAGTGTGGCTTAGAATCTAAAGTGAGTCTCAGTTTGACATTGTAGAGTTAGAATATGATGCTTGTTTGCTGTTAATCCACTCTGCAAATCTCTGAATTTTGATTGGAAGGTTGAATTCATTTATATTTTCCATATTAGTTATTTATTTTCTGCTCATGATTTTCTTTTCTATTGTCTTCTATGCATTTAGTTCACTTTTCTTTTTTTTAATAAACTATAGATGTTTTGTTTTGGGTTACCATGGACATTATATTTAATATCCTAAATTTATAACAGTCTAGTTCAAGTTGATAAGAATTAAACCTCAATAATATACAAAAATGCTACACCTATACACTTTTATCCTCTCATGTTATCACAAATTATATCTTCATTTGTTAAGAGGCTAATAACATTGCTTTTTAAATTCTGTAGGAAATAAAAAAGTGAAATTATGAACCAAAAATACAATAATGCAGACTTTTATATTTGCCTTTGTTGTTTTCTTAATAAGAGGTCCCTATTTCTTTACATGGCCTGAAGTTACTGTCTAGGATTCTTTCACTTCAACTTAAACAACTAATTTCTTTTAGTGTATCTAATGGGACAGGGCTAAAGGTACTGAACTGTGAAAGCTTTTATTTAACTGTTAATGTCTTCATTAATTCTCATTCTTGAAAGAGAATTATGATAGTGAATTCTTGCTGGACATATTATCTTTCAGCTTTTCAAATATGTTATCCTATTGCCATCTTATTTGAGGTATCTGCTGATAATCTTATTGAAGTTTCTATGTATAAGTAACATTTCTTGATGCTTTGAAGATAATTCATTTGTCTTTGATTTTTGACAGTTTATTATGTTTCTTACTGGGGATCTCTTCTGGTTTATCCTAATTGGTATTATTGATCTTTTTGAATTTGTAAGTTTGTATCTTTTCCTCATATCTACAAAGTTTAGTCTATTATTTCTCAAATATTTGTATCCACTTTATCTTTCTCTCCATTCTCCTTGTGGGACTTTGTAATAACCATAGTAGTTGATTTGATGATGTGTTATATACCTCTTATCCTCTGTTTTTTTTTTCTTTTTTTTCTCTGCTCCTCAGACACAATGCTTTTGTCTCTCTTCTTAGTCTTCTTCTGCCTGTTTAAATATGCTCTTGAACCTTGGCTGGTGTGGCTCAATGGATTGATCACCGGCCTGGGAACCAAAGGGTCACTGGTTTGATTCCCAGTCAAGGGTTTCTAAAGTAAATAATCCATGTTTAGTGAATTTTCCAACTATTTTTGACAAGGTGTAACAGTCAAGGGGGGGGGAGGCAAAAAGGGATTTGGAATGGGGTTCAGAACTCAGGGTGTCCAGGAAATATTAGAAAGACATATAAGATGTCCTCACCCCTTACCCCCCACACAGGTATTAGTTGGGGGAAGGGACAAATGGAGCAGGGCCATTGAGAGCTGTTTTGCATAGCAATAGTTTCACAGATAACCTCTGTCATGGTCATGTAATATAGCTATAACCTTTAACTGGCTGCATAGATATGTTAAATAGCTGTGGCCATGCTCTGAGCCAGGGGGATGAAAATCACTCCCCCCAAGATGTAACTGGGGAGCAGGTCCCCAGAGTTACAGCACCTGTGTGAGAGCTTGGAGATGATTGGTGCCACCACATAGGGCCACACCTGCCCAGACTCACCATGGCAACCCGGTAAAGCTGGAATAATACAGGAATGCTGGCAAATGTTGCCAATTGTAGGAGGAGTCAGAAATGGGGCTGCAAAGGAGGACTGGAGCGGGGATTTAAAACCCAGACACAGCAGCCATTTAAGGGGAGGAGTACCACTCAATTTTGCCAGAGTGGGGACCCCCGCAGCCATGTGAGAAGGAGAGGGAACCACATGGCTGTGACAGTGTAGAGAGAAAGCCACTCACTTTTGGACGGAGTGGGGACCCCTGCAACTAGAGGTAGAGAGAATCACCATGCAGCTTTAGCAGAGAATTGCCACTCTGGCAAAGCCAAGTATCCACCCTACCCCCCCCCAGCTCTGGTGGAAGAAAGAACCATGCGATTTCGGCCAGAGCACAGACCCCTGCAGCTCTGGTAGAAGCTGGACCACACGGCTTTGGGGTGCTCCCTTTGGCCATGCAGCCTGGGAAGCAGGAGAGACTTTGCCCGGAAAAAGGATGAAGGAACCCTTGCCAGTGGACCATGAGAAGGTGCCACATGGCTTTGGGATTAATTAGAGACTCTGCCTGGATGGTGACACAGCTGAGAGTGCCAGCCACCTGGAACACAGACAAGTGCTTCTTTTCCTAAGATATGGTACCCCGAATTAGGGCGGGGGGGGGGGAGGAAGCACTGTGGGCGTCTGTGGGTATCCTAAAGGACTTTGATATTTTAATGGAGACATTGGGTCACTACTTTAAGTCTGCATAGCTTTAAATAAACCTTTCCCTTCCTTTTCAGAAATCTCTGGCATTGAGAGATGTCCTTCCTCTGGCAGCAGACATATGAGCCCAGTCAGGACAGTGTTAGTCAGTTTTTGGCATCCCTGAGTGGGCCAAATATTGCCCCCCCCTTGGACCTCTGTTCTGTAACAGAGGTTGTATAAAAATTACTTTTTAAATAACATAAAAACCTCCCTTTACATTTAAAGTCAAAACATTTATTAAAGACAGGTGCATTTTAGCATTACAAATGCTAAAAAAATAAAGAAAACTTAAAAATCATCAAAATCTAACCTACTTAGGCAGGAGAATATTCAAGTTTAAAGTAGTCCATGCATTATACTTGTCTGTGTATGTATGTGTGCAACGAAATTAGGATTTGATTGTAGCAGCCTCATCTGACTATTATATGAGTAAAGATACCATGGTAATAGTTATAGTAATTGTGATTTTTTAAAAACTGCATTATTTTTTGTCATACAAAATTGCCACAATTTATTTTTTTACATGATTGACTTTTTTTCTTCTGATAAGCATATTTTTAAATAAATCTTTTAACTTGGTCATGTGATATCTATAAAATCAATTTTTATGTGTGCAATTATGAGGCCAAAGATGAAATTATCAAAACCTCTTCAGAACAGTTTTACCAATATACATTTTTCCTCAGCAGTGTGCCTAAAATCTAATTTTTATATCAGTAGTAATTTGAATTTGTAGAGCACTTTGTAATTTGTGTACTATCAAAATGCATCAGTTCTTTTAAATATGCCAAGAGGTAGGCATAATAGTGTCATTACTTTAATTTCACAGGGAGAAAATTGAAAAGCAGAGATATTATATGATTTGTACAGACACAGACTATAAATTTAAAAGTTAGTAGTTAAAGCTTTCTAAAGTGCAGTTTAAGTGTTTTATGACGTGTTGCTTCTTACACCTAAAGCACAGAGGAGGCGAACAAAGGCCTGGGTACGAAGGACCACACGTTTCCCACCTTCAGTGCTGTGGAACTGAGATATGTGGAAATGGCTGCCACATTTGAGACATGTTAGTCAAAGTACTGTGGTTTCCAAGTATTCTCTTTAAAATGATTTAGATACAAAGCTTTTCTGTCCAGTTACAAAACACATAAACTCAAAATGTGATTTTGAATCAGACAGAAGTAACCACTTTCGCATCTGACAAAACACCTCCTTTATGTTCCACATGGATTTACTAAAACTCAGGTGTGGTCACGGGATAGTGGGGAGAGAGTGTGTTAACAAACGCCAATTTAGAATTATATCCAATTAAAGTGATTGTTAGTTGCTCTATCACTGCCTAGTATTTTCTTCTTCCTATTTATAACAATTGAATTTTTACTGAGAAGTCAAATTATATGTGGTAGAATGAATAATGCCCCCATAAAGCTGTCCAAGTCTTAATCTCTGGAACCTGTGAGTATGGTACTGTGTACATAGTAAAAGAAAATTTGCAGGTGAAATTATGTTAATGTTATTGAGATGGGGAGATCATCCTGGATTATCTGTGCAGGCTCAATTTAATCAGACACAATGAGTTGATTCAGAGAGGAAGGGCTAAGTGATCTAAGGAGGAAAGCAAATGTCAGAGGAGAGAAGATACTATGTTGCTGTCTGTGAAGATAAAGAAACGTTCTGAGTCAAGGAACATAGGCAGCTCCCAGAACCTGGATATGGCCAGGAAATGGTGTTTGCAGGAGTGCAGGCACTCAGCCCTCGATTTCATTTAGACAAGCAAAACTACCATGGACTGTGAACAACTGGAACTGTAAATTAATCAATTATGCCAATCAGTTTGTGGCCTTTTGTATATCAGAAACAGAAAACAAATGCATGTTTTAATAGACCACACATTTTTTCCAAATTCAAGGAGATTGTTGAAAAAGATTTATTTAGATAAATCATTTTTGTACAAAAAGACTAGACAGTACAGAAAAAAATGAGGTATTTTTCAAATAAACACACAGGCATTTAGGAAAGATCTCAATAAAGCTTATACGAGATTTCAGTGGGAAATGTGTTAAAATATAAAGACAAAAAAGTTATCTAAATAATTTCAGACTTATTATTAGACAAGATAAAAAATTTAAATAATGTTATAAATTTTTATAATTAATCTATAATTATTACGCAATATCAAAATTTTAGTTGTATTATTTTAGAATTAAGTAAATTCTCTAAAATACATATATTGAGAGAATTATACTCATTTACCTTGTTTAAATACACATTAATAAAATCTCTGTGATACATAAATGATATTTAAATTTATAAAAGAATGCATAAATATTTTCCAAAGTGATTGTACCTTCCTTAACATTTAGATTGTCAGTCTAATTTTAGCCATTTTCCTGGGATTGTAGCAGTAGCAACTTATGCATTAATTTCCATTCCTGGGACAAACTTCATTAGGTCATGGAGTATTATTATTCCTTGTATTGCTGATTATAGTTTCTAACCCTTTAGAAATTGTTTGAGAATGTATTTTCATAAGGATATTGTGGTGAAAATACCAGTTTCTTTTCATGCGCCTGCTTAATTTTTTTTCTTGTATTTTCTTTGATTCTGAATTTAGGAACATGTTGACCCTGTGCAATGAATTAAAAATTTTCTTCCTACTCTATTTTTGAATGATTTATACTACTCAACTAAACGGGTTTATTTGCTTGTTCCCATCAAAGCCCAATAGGATATGAACAGGAGCCTGCAGCCAAGAAAGTAAGGTTTTATTATTCGAGGAAGTGGCACATGCCAGGAGTCATAGGTGAGCTAATGCTAAAAGACCTGCCTTCCTGATGGCTTCTAAGGGATGGGTTACATCCATGGGAAAAATCATTAATTAGAGTGGCCAAGAGAGTCAGGGTCATAGTCAGGGACACAGTCTCTGCAGCCTGGTCTGTGCTAGGGGAGGGGAGGGTTAATCATTGCCTCAGGTCCTAATTTGCTGCAGGATACCTTCACCTGGTTTTGCTGCTTTTCTGGATCTAGAATTTAAACAAAACTGAGACCTAAATGTTATCTTTATTTTAATTGAATCTCTTTCTCTATGGTCCACAGACTTGAAGCTTTGTTCCTAAGATTATTCGATTACAATCAGAACCTCAGTGTCCTGAGGGCTTACTGATTACGGGAGTAGGTGTGCAAGGGAGAAGGAGGCAATGAGTCAGGGTGCTGCACGAGGCCAGTCTGAATCAAAAGGAAAGAAAGGAGGAAATTTCACATTAAAGACATGAAGTTTCTGCATGGTTACAATTATTATAAAATTATTATTTAAATTTTTTTAGCATTGGTAGAATCTACCAATGAAACTGCCTCATTCTGAAATTTTCTTTTTTCTTTTTTAACTTTAAATGTAACTGCTTCAAGACGTGTGAAATAATTCGGGTTACCAATTTCTTCTTGAGAATGTTTTAAAATTGGATTTTTTCAAAAAATTGTCTATTTGGTTTCTGATTATTAAATGTTTTAGCATAGTTACTATTAATATTCCTTCATTATTATTGTGCTATTTATAAGGCTGGTTGTGTAACAGGTTCTGAGCAGGTGCTGCTAATACAATAGCAGAGCATATTCCCCATAGCCCTTGATTAGGGGGAAGGTGAAGTGGATGATACAGCATTTAAGATACCTAGCATAACAAGGGCAAGTTAATAGTTATGACTTTCTTCAAGGAAGAAGAGGACTGCTGCCGGGGGCAAGAGGTGTACATGACTTTAAGAGTATGTAGTTTTTGCCTGTTGGGTATGATGTTGGCTGAAAGCCACAGCAATATTTTCAGAAATATGTCCCCTAGAGCAAGGGACATAAAGGAAAGAACAAACAAATGGGACTTCATCAAAGTAAAAAGCTTCTTCGAGGCTAAAGAAAATAGCAAAATGAAAAGGAAACTAACCATATGGGAAAACATATTTGCCAATGATACCTCAGACAAGGATTAGATCTCCAAAATATATAAAGAACTCACATGTCTCCACTCTAAGAAGACAAGCAACCCAATTAAAAAATGGACAAAGGACCTGAGCAGACACTTCTCCAAGGAGGACACACCTCTATATGTCCTCAAAGGAAGACAGACCTCCTTGAGTCCAGAGACCCATGAAAAGATGCTCAGCATCCCTAGCCATCAGAGAGATGCAAATTAAAACCACAATGAGATACCACTTCACACAGGTCAGAATGGCCATCATAACTAACCAAATCAACAAACAATAGTGTTGGAGAGGATGTGGAGAAAAGGGAACCCTAGTACTCTGTTGGTGGGAATGAAAACTGGTACAGCCACCGTGGAAAACAGTAGGGAATTTCCTCAGAAAACTAAAAATGGAACTGCCTTTTGACCCAGCAATTCCACTGCTGGAATTATACCCTAAGAACACTGAAACACCAATCCAACAGAACCTATGCACCCCAATGTTCATAGCAGCAAAACTTACAATAGCCAAATGCTAGAAACAACCTAAGTACCCATCAGTAAATGAGTGTATCAAAAAACTATGGCATATTTACATGATAGAATACTACGAAGCAGAAAGAAAGAAGGAGCTACTACCCTTTGTGACAGCATAGATGGATCTGGAGGGCACTATGCTAAAGGATAGCTAAGCAGTGAAATAAGCGGCTTGAAATAAGCCAAGCAGTGAAAGACAAATACCATATGATCTCACCTATAAGTGGAACCTAATCAACAAAACAAACAAGCAAACAAAATATATCCAGAGACATTGAAATAAAGAAAAAACTGACAGTAACCATAGGGAAGAGGGGAGAGGGATAATGGAGGAGAATCGGGGAAGGGTCATCAAGGAATCTATATAAAGGACACATGGACAAAGCCAAAAGGGATAGGATCAAGGGTGGTGGGGGTAGGAAGAAAATGGAGACAACTGTACTAGAATAACAATTTTAAAAAATCACTTAAAAATAAAAATAAATAAACTTTAAAAATAAGATATTTAAAAGCTGAAAGAAAAAAGAAGAGTATATAGTGACTTCTGACATGTCCAGTAGTGGATGCCCACCGTGGTTCACTTGCATCACTGGTAACTCTTGCCCTGACTAAAGATAGGAGTCAAAAGAAACTAAAAGATACAGGGGAACTGTCAAAAATGGCACATCATAGGAGGAGCCAAATGTGAGGTCCCATAGAAATTCTGGACTGAGTATTTAAAATAAGGGTGGGCTGAAAGAGGAGGAAGAAGCCACACTGTCTAAAACAGTGTAGGAGAGAAGCCATGTGGTCTGTGGTCTGTGTAGGCAGAAGCCATGTGGTCTGCAGTGAGAGAGGAGCTACTTCTGCTTCTCTGAAGGACATGGAGAAGCCACTCTCTTCAGGACAAACACCTCCCTGGATGCCACCATGATCCAATGTAACAAAGCACATGTTTTCCTGACCCAGTGCATGGAGGCTGGGAACAGCACACTCCAGACCCTGAAGGGGAGAGCAGCTTCGAGAGGATGGCAACTCTGAAACCCACAAGTGCACCTTCCAGAGAGGATGGAGACCTGTTTGCGTGGCCACCTGATGGACAGATAAGGAAATGGGGGACTCCTGGGCGTGGTTTTGGTTTTTAGCCTTTTGGGGAGCAAGGGAAGTGCTGGGTCTCCTGGGAGAGGAGGCTCTGAGCAAGAGTGCTCTTAGCCCCTTTGAGACTGGAACCCCATTAATAAAAACCTGTTTTTTCAACACTAATTGTTGAGTTATGTAGATTCAAGGTACCGTGCTGCCAAGCTCCAGTTTGCTGGGTTATAGCAGTTATCTCTTCTCTTTCCTCATATTGGTGATTTGTGTTTTCTCACTTTCTTTTTTTCCCCTCTGGTACATATGGCTAGGGTTCATAAATTTTAAAGAAACAGCTTTGAGTCATTCATTCTTGTTACTTTTGCTACTTTAACTGATTTTCGTTCTTTATAATCCCCTTAATTATACTTAATATAGTCATAATTAGGCTTTCTTTTTCTAGCTTCTTAAGGTAAAAATGTTATCTATATTTGTATTCTTTACTTCTTTTCTAATGGAAGTATTTAAAGCTATAAATTTTGTTCTAATTACTGCTTTAGCTTCATTTTACAAGAAATATTGTTTTGCTTTAGTTCAGTTACATATAATTTTAATATGTTTTGTTGCCAAGCCAAAAATTTCTTAATTAATTTCCCATCTGATTTTGTGTTTTGGGTTTTTGTTGTTGTTGTTTTTTTTTGTTTGTTTTGAGCAGGAGGGTTCTATAAATATTAACTAGGATGAGTTTGTAGATGTTTCTGTTCATGAGAGAAAGATTAAGAAAATTACAGAGGCCTTGCATTTATTTGTTAAACTGATTTAAAATAAACAGCCACCAATCTCCAGGAATCTTGTTAATTGTTGGAAACAGTCTTTCCTGGAAAACATAAAGTAAAGATTTAGATACTTCTTTTAAAGACTAATCCAGGATCAGTACGTAGAAAGTATTGGAATTACTGAACAATGCTGTTTCATTATACTGAAATGCAAGTACTGGAAAGATCAGGAGTTTTAACACAAAAACTATGACTTTAAGAGTCTTCCATCTCAATTGTGTAACCCGAAGAAATTACATTAACCACTTCTGTTTCAGTGTCTCCTGTTTTATTAGAAAAGTATTACATATTTACATTGTTAAGATTTAATAGAGATAATACACTTGAAATGCTTGGCATTTATGTTCATTAAATATCACTTTCCTTTTTCATAGTTAGCTTTAGTTGTATCAAGGGAATATGTCAAAACACCAAAAAAAATTGCCTCTTCACCTGGAGAGGGGCCTCAGGTTAGTTATCTGAGGTAGGATTCAGGCTGACAGTAATGCAATGACCCCTTTCAAATCATAGTGTAGTATAGTTAGACCACCACATGTTATCACAGATGGTGTACTGGCAGGAGAGAGCTAAGATATTTCAGATAACAAAATAGAGTCAAAAGCACTTTAAAAGGTTAACAAGAAGGTCTAAAATTCTTGAAATTATATCTAACAAGATATACGAAACATTTGGTTTTGGATTTAAAAAGCAACCACACAAAATCAAGAAATGAGAGATTTATTTGAATAGTTTTGATACAAAAAGTCATTTTTATTGACCACAATATCACTTTAAACCAATAGCATAATGCAAGCCAAGATAGTTCAAGCTGATTAAGCAAACTTAACATGTCTGTTTCTGTTTACAATGAGGATTTTATAAAACTACAGTAAAAATAGACACATAAAAACAAATGAATTATGTTTGAGAATGAGAAATTCCTACTATGCATGGATGAAGTAGATCTTTTGGTGGCAAAAACAGCACCGGGATGTTACCAGATATTAGACCTTGATTCAGCAACCTGGCTACTTTAGTTCTGGCTAAGAAAAAAAATCAGAATCATGACAGAAATACAAGCAAAAGTTTATTTCAAAAGTCACAGTGATATGAAAAGTAAGTGATTAAAGAAGTGAGCCAGAGGACCTGTGTGCACTCAGGAAATAAGTTACAGAAGCAAAAGAAGAGCCATTGGTGCTTAGGAGAGAGAAGCCAAGAAAACACACCTGGGAGAAGGGGGCTGGAGAAAGGCTCAGGCATGTTCTATGGAGAGAGCCAGCTTGTTTCTTTGTCCTAAGGGCTTTCAAGGGCAGGAATTTTAGGGGTGGTCCCAGGGCAAAATCTCAATAGAATATTCATTAGCTTCCTAGGTGTGTCCTTTCAGGGTCATGGTCTCTACTGATTGGTTGGCACCAGGGCAGATGGTCATTAGTCAAGGCAGCTGGTCATGCTGCCATTGGCATGGCTTATGTAGTTTTTCTGGGCCTGGAGCTGAAACACGACTGAGCCCCAGGTATTATTATCCCTAAGAGTTAATACTTAACGGATTGGTTATGCAAAGACCCATGTGATAGTTGCAGGAAGCAACACTTCAGCCCCTTATTCTTCCTCCACAGGGAGTCTGCCATCAACATGGCACAAGAGAAGAGGTTAGGGGAGGGTCTGAACCACATGACCAGTGATATGAGAATTCAGGGGCTCTAAACCGTGTGACCAGCAATATGCTAAGGGAGGAAAGGTTACCATGTAGGCAAGGTCCTTGTTTTCCCAGTTTTCACCATGGCTGTGAAGCTTTCCACCTGGTGACTTACATACAGTACCTGGCCCATCGTCCTTGCTCTGCTCACATCTGCCTAACTGCCTACCACAGATCTAGGAAGTTAAGGGCAAGTACCCATAGGTATCATTTGCAATGGAAGAGAAAGTTTTCTGGATGACCAACAGAATGACAACAATTCTAGCAAAAAGGGAGTGAGTGCAAATGGTAGCTATAACAGGAGTTTAGTTGAACTACTGAACAATACATTACTTCGCCGGTACAACCCCTACATTCTTACCACCACCATTTCATCTCCCATTCCCCAAGTGAAATAGTAGAGAATCACATTTTAAAACTATGCATTATCAAGTGGAAACTAGTATTTAAAGAAAATAACATCCTAAAAAGAATTAGGACCTCCAATGTGGTCTTTGGCCTCCTTGAGAAATATACATCCTTGCTAGAATTTGGTTGTCCCTTGTCTAAGATGAACTCTTGCCTCTGATATTGAAATAAATATGTCTACCTTCAAACATCACACTAATTCTAGAAAAATTCAATAAAATTTCTTACTCATGAGAGTGTCTTGAGAGAAAAAAAACAATTTTTATGGGCAGAGAAATACAGATACAAATAAGCAATAATTCTAAAATTTAAAAGAAAAGTAAAATCAGTGCCATTACAAAAGTCTCTTCATTTCTTTGCAGTTAAAAAATCTAATTGGTACAGCCACCACAGAAAGCAGAATGGAGTTACCTCAAAAAATTAGAAATGAATTTCTAATTCATTTAGTAGTGACTGGGTTACTACTTTATGACCCAGTCATCCCAACTCTGGAAATGAATCCAAAGAAACCTAAAACACTAATTTGAAAAGATATATACACTCCCATGTTCATTGCAGCATTATTTACTTTAGCCAAGATCTGGAAACAGCCCAAGGCTCCATCAATAGATCAATGGACAAAAAAGCTCCTGTACATTTATTTATAGAATTGAATACTACTCAGCCATAAAAAAGAAGGAAATCTTACCTTTGCAACAGCATGGTTGGACCTGGAGAGTATTATGCAAAGTGAAATAAACCAATCAGAAAAAGACAAATGGCATAGTATTTCATTTATCCATGAAATCTAATGAACAAAATAAACTAACAAAGAAAATAGAAATAGATTCATAGCTGTCAGAGGGGAGAGGGTTGGGAGTGTGAGTAAAAAAGGTGAAGGGATTAAGAAAAAGATTAAAAAAAAAACTCTCATAAACAGACAACAGTATGATCCTTAACAGAGGAAAATGTGGATGGGAAGAGGCAGGAGACAATAAATTGACAAATGATGATGGAAAGAGACATGACTGGGGAGGTGAACAAACAATACAGTATACAGATGTATTATTTAATGTATAAAGGAATTGTACACCTTAAACCTCTACAATTTTATTAACCAATATAAACCCAATAAATTCAATAAAAATAAAAATAAAATAAAATTGTGGTTTATTGTGAAATATAAAAAAATATTTATATATTGGTATTTATAAAAAAGGACAATAGTAATCTAATATCCATATTTTTGAAATATCATTAGCAAAGATCAAGTAATGTCTAGCTAATATATTAATCTTTCTAAACATAGTTATAAATTTAAACAAAATATTAATAAACAACCAAGTAAAGGCCCTGGAAAACTGCCAAAAGTAGGTAAAAACTGGAAAGCAGTTGATGCTTGTATCAGGAAAATGTAATGAGTAGGAATTGTGTTTTGTGAGTTTTCTCCAGTGGGTACTCCTAGGTCTTTGTAGTTCAAGGTTGCATGAAGTCACGTAGACATTTGCTGCCTACCTACTCTATTAACTGGAAAACAGAGTTAGAACTTCTAGAAGATAAGGTAAGTAAAGAAAAAAATTTCAGGAAAGAGGGAAATGCAGAAGAGTAGACACCCAAATTTTGTATAACCTTCACTGAAAACCTTTGGATGAGTTCTGAACCACACATGTATGAAGAACTTTCTAATGACTGCAAAACCTGAAATAGTAGCCCTTGCTGGCTTAGTTGGTGCATCATTCCATAACCAAATGGTTAAGGTTTGATTCCCAGTTAGCACACATACCTGTGTCACAGGTTTGACCACTGGTTTGGCTGCATACAATCCCCAGTCTGGCACACATGGGAGGAAACCAACTGATGCTTTTTTCTTGCATTAATGTTTCTCACTCCCCCTTTCTCTTTCTCTAAAATGTAATGAAATTATGTCTTCAGGTGAAGAAAAAAAAACCTGAAAGGGTAGAACTACTGAACAACTGCAGCACAGTATAAAGAGACAACTATTTCTAAGTTAATTCTGAAATTACTGTCAGGTAGAACAAAAATCAACTCTCTTCAAAGGAAGATAGCAGAACTGAAAATGTCTACAATTTATCATTCACAACATATGTATACATATATATGCATAGGTATACATATATGTGTGTATATATGTGTATGGATATGTATATTTGTGTGTGCATATATACGTATACCTATATATAGGTATACCTATATATGCACATTTATAGGTATACATATATAGGTATACATATATATGTACACACATATGCATATGTATGTCTTGCTGGCTGGGTAGACCATTGTCTTAATTTGCCAAGACAATGGCTGGTTGTGGCTTTGATTTTGGGTTAGAGCACATTCAACAAACAACCAATGAATACATAAACAAGTGAATCAAAAAACTGATGTTTCTCTCCTCTTCCTCTCTTTCTCTCTCTAAAATCAATAATTTAAAAAATCAGACATGAATAGAGACAAAAACACTTGACCTGTATTCAAAAGACAACACAGTTGAGACTGACACAGAAATAGCCCAGATGTTATTTAAATGTTGCTGTCACTAATATAGTCAAGTATTTACAAAAAGCTTTGTACAATAATGAAACTGGAATATTTATACAAACATAAAAAATGTATTTTATTTTATGTTTTATTATTGTTCAATTATAGTTGTCCTCATTTTTCCCTCATTACTCTCCCCAACCTAACCACACCCCGCCTCTCACAGTAAATCCTCCCCCAATTGTCTATTTAAAAATCATTGGAATTCTAGAATTAAATTTTATAAAATACAAAACTGAGGTTTTATTGAATGATTTTAACTACAGATTAAAGTCAGAAGTAAGTGCGGGTTAAATTGTGTATAGACCAATAGAAATGATCTAATCCAAATAATTGAGAAACAGGTTTTGCAATTAAAAGACTATCAGTTAACTGTATAATTAGATAAATTCATATATATTCAAATGAAGTCATAAAAGGAAGAAGAGAAAAAACAATAGTTACAAAAATATTTGAAGAAATGTTTTAATACTTTCAAAATTGTTGAGTGACACAAACATTTATATCCAAGACACTCAAAAAACCAATCAATATAAACACAAAAAAATATGTTGTGTAGGCACATTAGAGTAAAATTTTCAAAATCCAAAGATAATAAAAATATTACAAAAGCATCCAAAGCAAAGTAATACATTACATACACATAAAATAAGAAAGACAGCTGCATTCTTTTCAGAAACAATATAGAAGAAAAAACAATAAGAAAAAATGTATAATAAGGAAACCAAGGAAAAAATTATTTCATTAAAAATTAGAAATCCAGCAAAACTATCAGTCATACAAAGGCTACATAAAGGTTTCTATAGGTAAAAAAAAAAATGAGTCAACGTGCAGCTAGTGGAACTGCACTGCAAATGACAATGTATAGGACACTTAAGATGAAGAGAAGTGAGACTTGAGGGAAATGCGTCATAAGAAAACATGCAGAGCACCCGAAATAGTAAATATAATGCTGATTTTGTAGTTTATAAAGTATGATATGTATTATATATGAAAAAATAGCACAGAACGTGATGGCTAGCTGGATCTATTCATGGCAAGATTCTTATATTTTATATAAAAGCTTAAAGAGGTGTCTTTCATCTTTAAAGAAATAACTAAAAAATGAGAGGGGGCATAGTTACATAATGTAAGAAATGCACTAGAATAGTAAAAACAAAACTAGAATAACTAATATAAAGATAAGAAAAAATATTAGGTTAGAGGTAGGAGGAATTGGGTAAATAAAGTCAAAGAGAAAAGTACTAGAGCATATCCATCAATTTGTCAAACTATTGATGCTGTAAGAACTCAAAATACAAGGCAGAAGTAGAATGGACAACAAATCTAGAGAAGTGTATGCTGTCTGCAGGGTCATACCTGGCACTTCCAACACTGATAATGTTAAAGCAAAATGATGAAAATTATATGTATTATACAACACCCAAAACTGTATGATTATAAAAATAGCAGAACATATTAGGTATCAAAACAAAGAATATTACCAGATGTGATACAATCTCAAATATCAGGAAGATACAAACCCCTAGTAAATTCACTTAATATAATTATAACTTAAAAAAGTAACAAAACTTATAAAAGGAAGGGATTTAGAAATAAATCTCTCCCGCAAAAAAAAAAAAAAAGCATAGAGAATGTTTTTAAAAGCTCTGCTAGTGTCAATGAACAATAAAAAAAGGAGTAAAGGTATGGAAGAAAAAAACAACACTATCATTCTAAGTAAGTGCTCTTTTATACTGTGTCACATAATGTGCAGAATATACATTATTTTAAGTGCACATGGAACATTACCCTGCAGGGGGATAAAACAACAACATAAAACATCAAAAGGTTATAAAGCATACTCTGAAAATAGTGTTTTTAAATTAATAATTACAATGTAGTATTTTATGTATTTTTAAACAGTGCATTTTTATTGTGTTTTGTTCTATCACTTTTTCCATTCTACTTATGCCCTCTTTCACCTGCACCCACCCCTCTTCCCTCTGCAATCACCACAGTTGTTAGTGCCCGTGAGTTCTTTTTGTTTGGTCCCTCGAATAAGCCAGTCAGTGAAAGACAAATACCATATGATTTCACTCATACATGTAACCTAGGGGACAAACTGAACTTACAAGCAAAATAGAGACAAACTCAGAGAGGAGGCTGAGAGCTATGGGGTCGGGGGAGGGTTGGTGTGAGAGGGATTTAGAAAAAAAGGGAAAAAGGACAGAGAGGAACAACAGAGTGGTGATTGTGGGGGTGGAGGTGAAAAAGGGTATACATGGGATAAATGTTAATGTAAAAAATACAATGCAAATAAACTATAAAAAACAGAGGGAAATTTATGAACACACATATTTATACTAGAAAGAAAAAGTAAAAATTTCCTATCATAAGAAACAAAAAGAATCTGATAAATATTCTATGAGCCAGTGAGGATTTTGCCTCACCAATGGTAACTCTAGTACTTCGCTGTCAAATCTCGTTCCTCTCTAGCCCTTTGTGTTGAAGAGGAGCAGGAGCACCAAAGTCAGGCAACACGGGGGGGGGGGGGGGGGATGAATGTCAACCTCACCCAGGAGTAACACGGGAAGCCCCACTCAGCCTCCAACTGAGTAATGCAGTTTCAAGTACTGATTTGGTAAGTGAGATTTCAGACCAGTGAGCTGTCATCAAACTAATTCAACTGAATCTGATGTGTGTCTTTATCACTTGGGCTTATTATATATATATATATATATATATATATATATATATATATACACACACACACACATATATACACACATATATGTATATACATACTCATTATATATTATATATAATAAATTAAAGCCTCTTGGAAATAAATGGGCTCAAGTCTCAGAAGATGACATAACCTTCTAGTCATCTCAGAGGCAGAAACACTGTATAATAATAAGCGGTAAAGTAATAACCATAATTACTCTTAGAATTAAACTGCATAGTAACAATTATTTAGAATTTGATCTAGAGTTGATGCAGGGTAGGCACTGTCTAAGATGGGGATCCTTCCATGTATCATTTTATCCATCTTCATACCTCCAGGGCCTGTAGGAATGTCTAGCACACCATAGGTCTTCAGTAGAGGACAATGTTATCACCCAGTTGTTTTTTGTTTTTGTTTTTTTTGGTCTTGGACACTGTGATGCTTGAAATTGATGTGGTTTTTTTTTTCTCTGTGTCTTGGTCATCAAGGAAATCAGAAATAAAAATCTAGCAAAAGAAGAAGGAGGAGGGCTAGGGGAGGGAGAGGGTGGGAGAAGGAGGAGGAGGAAGAGAAGATGGGGGAAGGACAGGGGGGAGGAGGAGGAGGAAAGAAAAAATTAAACAAAAAGAACAAGCAAATAATCATATAAAAGCATGAAAATGAGAAAATAAAGCAGCAATTTAAAGATAACCAAAATGTATTCTTTAAAAACACATATTAGCAAGACAGGCAAAAGGAGAGAAGAATTACAAGCTCCAGAAATATTGAAATAAATATTTATATCAACTACCCTAACAAAAGAGCTATATAAATTATAATAAATAACTCAAAATTATTACAATTTCCTTGAAAAGATATTACAACACAAATTTCATATCAATTGTCAAATTTACATTTTCTTTTTCAGAAACACTACTACAAAGAAACCTTAAGGCCCATATGGCTTTACTGTTGAGTTCCTTCATTCACGGATGATAAAACATCATATATATTAAATTCTAAAAATAGAGAAGTAAAGAAACCTTCTAATCCATTTTATAAAGTCAGCAAACTGATATAAAAAACAAACAGACACATTACAATAAACAAAACCATAGAGTAAAATTTTCTGAAAATATAGCAAAATCAAGGCAACAATATATACAATGTAAAATCACTTACTATTGACACTTGTTCCAAGTATGTGAGATTAGTTTAACATTTAAAAATTGCCAATTGAATACAATGGGAAAATTATAGGATCTCAGTATATGTGGAAAAATCATTTGGTAAAGTTCAGCATCCACTTACAATGTAAAACTCTCAATGAACTAAGTGGGAGGAAACTTCTCAATATGATAAAACATCCACAAAACACTCTAGCTAATGCCATGTTGAAATGTAAAATAGTAAATGCTTCCCTTTAATTGAGGAACACGGATCTGGTGTCTCCTCTCACCATATGTAGGTGGCCTTGCATTGAATATTCTAGCAATAAGGCAAAAAAATAAATAAAATACATGTAGCTTAGAAAGAAATAAAAACTATTTTCATTTATAGAAGATATGATTGCTAATAAAGAAATCCTTTAGAAATTAATAATCTTTCTGATGGCTAGAGATGCTGAGCATCTTTTCATATGTCTCTGGGCCCTCTGTATGTCCTCCGTGGAGAAGTGTCTGTTCAAGTCTTTTGCCCATTTTTTAATTGGGTTGCTTGTCTTCTTGGAGTGGAGTCATGTGAGTTCTTCATATATTTTGGAGATCAACTCTTGTCTGGGGTATCATTGGCAAATATGTTTTTCCATGTGGTTGGTTTCCCTTTCATTTTAATGCTGTTCTCTTTAGCCGTGCAGAAGCCTTTTATTTTGATGAGGTCCTATTTGTTTGTTCTTTCCTTTATGTTTCTTGCTTTAGGGGACATATCAGTGAAAATATTACTGCATGGAATATCTGAGGTTTTCCTGCCTATGTTCTCCTCTAGGACTTTTAATGTGTCATGACTTTTATATTTAAGTCTTTTATCCATCTTGAGTTTATTTTTGTGTATGGTGTAAGTTTGTGGTCAAGTTTTATTTTTTTGCATGTAGCTGTCCAGATCTCCCAATAATATTTGTTGAAGATGCTATTTTTACTCTATTGTATGCTTCTGCCTCCATTGTTAAATATTAATTGACCATAGAGACATAGGCTTATTTCTTGGCTCTCTATTCTGTTCCATTGATCAATGTGTCTGTTCTTGTGCCAGTAACAGACTGTTTTAATTATAGTGGCCTTGTAATATAGTTTGATATAAGATATTGAGATCCCTCTTACTTTGTTCTTCTTTCTCAGAATTGCTGCAGCTACTTGGGGTCATTTTAGTTCCACACAAATTTTTGAAATGTTTGTCCTTTATCTGTGAAATATGTCATTGGTATTTTAATAGAGATTGTGTTGAATATATAAATTGCTTTGGGTAGAATGGACATTTTGATGATGTTAATTCTTCCAATCCATGATCATGGTATATGCTTCCATTTGTTTATGTCTTTTGTAATTTCTGTCTTCAATGTTGTGTAGTTTTCTGAGTACAGGTCTTTTTCACCTTTGGTCAGTTTTATTCCTACATACCTGAAAACCACAATGAGATACCATTTCATACCAGTCAGATTGGCTGTCACTAACAAATCAACAAACAAGTGCTGATGAGGTTGTAGAAAAAAGGGAGCCCTAGTACACTGTTGGTGGGAATGCAGACTGGTACAACCACTGTGGAAAACAGTATGGAATTTCCTCAAAAAACTAAAAATGGAACTGCCTTTTGACTTGGCAATTCCACTGTTAGGATTATATCCAAAAGAACCTATGTATCCCAATGTTAGTAGCAGTACAATTTACAATAGCCAAGTCCTGGAAGCAACCTAAGTGCCCATCAGTAAATCAGTGGATCAAAAAACAATAGTACACCCCAGCTGGTGTAGCTCAGTGGATTGAGCGCGGGCCTTTGAACCAAACAACTGTGGTTCGATTCCCATTCAGGGCACATGCCTGGGTTGCAGGCCAGTTCCCAGCTGGAGACTCACAAGAGGCAACCATACAATTATATTTCTCTCCTTTCCTTCTCTCCTTCTCTTCCCCTCTAAAGATAAATAAATAAAATCTTTAAAAAAAAAACAATAGTACATTTATACAGTGGAATACTATGCACCAGAAAGAAAGAAGGAGCTCCTATCCTTCACAACAGCATGAATGGAACTGGAGAGCATTATGCTAAATAAAATAAGCCAGGCAGTGAAACACAAATACATTACGATATCACCTATTGATAGAACCTAATCAACAAAACAAACAAGCAAACAGAATATAACCAGATACATTGAAATAAAGAACAAACTGACAGAAACCATAGGGAAGAGGGGAGAGGGATAATGGAAGAGCACAGGGGAAGGGTCATCAAGGAACTCAGATAAAGGACATATGGACAAAGCCAAAATGGGGTAGGATTGAGGGTGGGAAGGTGGGTGGGTGTGGTGAGGGGGGCGTGGTGGGTGAAAAATGGAGACAATTGTACATAAACAACAAAATAGAATAAAAAGTTAAAAAGAAATTAATAATCAACCAATAATTAAGAAATTTAAGTTACCAAGATTGTACTGTGAATTGTGCAGCTTATTTGTTTAGGCATTGTCCACAGAATGAAAAGGTTGCATGTTCCATTACTGGTCAGGGCATATGTCTGGGTTGCAGACCCATCCCAGTGGGATGCATGTGAGAGGCAACCAGCCAAAGTTTCTTTCACACATCCATGTTTCTCTCTCTCTCTCTTTTTCTCTCCTTCCTTTCCCCTCTCTCCCCCCAAAAATTATAAATATTTTACCAAAATTGTTAAACATAATTTTTACATGGTTAAACATAAAATCACATTTTGTTTCTACATATAGGAACAAATACTGACAAATAACATAGGAACTAAAACTTTATTTCAAAGTAAAATAAAACACTCAAACCATATCAATGCAATTAAAATATATGCAAAATTTGTTTACACTGAAACTATAAAACTTGTTAAGACAGATTTTAAAAGAAACAAATACAGATATATATTATGTTCAAAACTTAATGTCTCAAAATGGCTAAGGAGTCAGTTCTTCATTATTTTATCTACAGACTCAATATCTTCTAAAATATAATTGTAGTAAAACAGTTATAGGTTCTGACAGTCTGGTTGTAAAATGTATATGAAAATTCAAAGAATTCATAATAAAAATACACACAGAACATTAAAAGAATGGCAAAGCAAGTTATAGTAAATATTAACATTTGTTGAGTCTAGATAAAATTAATATAGAAATTTTGCTTATTGTTTTCACATGATTCTCCAAGTTTAAATTTATATCAAAATAAACATTTTTAAAAGAAAAATAAATTATTGGTCAAGCTCTGTGTTCTCATTCCTACACATATACTCATCAAAATTTTGATAATATTCCCTTGATTTTTTATATTAAACTGAATAACCAATAAATAATTTCATTTTATTTCTCTGAAAATTTAACTGATAAAAGAGGTTTCTTACTGTACCTTTGTCACCTAACATTATGTTCCTATTAATATTATGTTGATCTTGTGCATATTTTCCTCTTACCAAAATGGGGAAAAATAAATTCATATTTACCCTTATTCTGTTAATTAATATTTGGCTTTTCCATTCTTTAGTGATTCTAAACATCACATGCTGCACTTGTACAAGAATTTATATAGATAATATATTTAGAGGGATACTCATGTATCCTAGAGTATGTAGTTTTTTAGAATTATGAAAGAATACATTGCTAATTCCTAAAATTGTTATTCCTACTTAGACTTGCATGAGTGGTCACAAAGATGCAATTTCAAATCAGTGGGAAATAATGGCATATTCATGAAAGTATTTCTAAGAAATTGAGGATTTATTTGAAAGTAAAGTTGAGTCCTTACCTCTCCTAGTGTATAGACATAATGTTCAAGAGGATTACACATAATGTGAGTCTCAATCTTAAATGTTCAGAAGGCAGTTTAGATAATGTTTTTATAGCCTTTGGAGATAAATGACTTTTATTAACAAGACACACAAACACACACACACAAGAACACAAAATTAAAGACAATACTGACCTGTACTTTCAGTTTCAAAGTATAATTATGTTTGTAAAAATAAAACCTAAAACTGCAAGACAAGAGAAATTAATTTAATTCATTATATTTGAGAAAAGCATTAACCTGTGTTAAGAATATAAAGCTAAACACAAACCAAATAAGCAAGCAAAATAAAAACAAAGAAACTGAAATAGAAAACAGGAGGACAGTGCCCAGAGGGGAGAGGGGAGGTAATTTAAGGGGAGGAAGGGGAGGGATTTAGAGGAACAAGTATAAAGGACACAGGGACAATAACTAAAGGGGGTGGAAATGGGAGGGAGGTGGGGAGCACGGGGTGGGATAGGCTGGAATGGGAGAAATAGACTGAAAACTGTACTTGAAAAACAGTTAAATAAAAATTTTAAAAAGAATATAAAGATAACCTTAAAACCAGTAGTTTAAATGAGAAAGAATTTTTTTCTTATCACCTAACATTACAAATAAATAGGAAATACAGGGCTTGTAGAGAGTTTTTCTGCATTTATTATTCAAGCACCCATGTCTCTTTGTGAGTGCTGTTCCTGCACTTCCATTACTTTGTGTGATTTCCTACATTAAATGGTCAGTATTGGCTGGCTCCCCAGTACACATGAAAAATAGGATGCAGTAGAAAAGGAAAGTAAGCAATTCTCTTTGAAGGAAATGATGTAGAGGTTGTATACCTTATATCCAATTGAAATTTTCTGAAGAAATTAACCACACGGCTACACATACTTGACAAGGTATCTTGTTTTCTTTTCCAAATGTATATGACAATTTATTAGTTAAAATAGAAGCAGAGAATGGATACTAATTGAAAATTATCAGTATTTGTCATGGTGCTGTGCTTTTGGCTATCACAATGTTATTCCTGTATAATGTAATGCATAGCCTTGTCATTAGACACATGATTAATATAATAAGAATAATTTTAATTAAATGTTGTACTTGTTTTATAACAATGTACAAAATCAATTATTATAAATCAACTCTGCTAAGAAGACTGCATTTCCCAGTTATCCAAATCAGAATTTTCTATATGCCATTATGTTACGTCAAACTTATTATTTTGATTTTCATGTATATTTTATTAATGTTTAATATTTTTGATGTATTAATAATCAAGAGACTCATGTTCTATTATGATAATAATTTTCTCCCTCTACACTAATTTATATTAGAATTTATTACCATGAAGGTTTTCATTAGGAACATATAACATTTAAATTATATTAACTTACTGATGACTTATATTTGAATGACTTGATTCATCAAAATGGAATGATAATCTTTAATCCTAATAATCCTTCTCATATTAAGGTCCAATAAGACTAAGAATACTATTTCACTCACCAGTTGTTCCTCCCAATTTTTCCACATGCAAATATGGGGTCACCAGTCTACCAGCTGCCACCTCACCCTCCCAGTCCTCCAGCTGCTACTTTGCCCTTTGACCTCTCATACATAGCTGCCCATCTCGCCTCTCCTGCCAGTCTGAATGAATGTTTCCTCTTCAACTCCTTTGTTGTAGGACTTTCATACAGAACGATCTTCTGGCAATTCTGATTATTTTTTGTTTTTATGTTTGTTATTGCCCTTTTATGGTTGTACAAGGAAGCAAAGTGGATCTACCTATGTCTCCATCTTGGTCACAAAAGGAAAGAAAACCTCAAAACCTCTGGCTATAAAATCCTGTGCGGGGTCACAGCAGTGGGAGAAATTCCCAGACTTACAGGAGTGAGTCTTGGAAAGACTCACAGGGTTCTAGAATTTACACAAACCCACCTACCCAGGAATCAGTACCAGAAAGGCCCAGTTTACTTGTGGGGACCCAGGTAGTGGGAGAAGTGACTGAAAACTGGCTTGAGAGTTGAGTGAGTAGCATTGTTCCCACTCTTACCTCTTCCCTACACATAGCACCACAACTCAGAGAAGTGGGTTACCCAGTTCTGGGGAATAGCTAAGACTCTGCCCTTTACAATATGACAAGGCAAAGAAATGTGACCCAAATGAAAGACCACATCAAAGCTCTAAAAATAGAACTAAGCAATGAAGATATGGCCAACTTATCAGATACAATGTTCAAGACACTGGTAATCAGAATGCCCACAGAAATGGTTGAGTGTGGTCACAAAATCAAAGAAAAAGTGAAGGCTATGAAAAGAGAAACAAAGAAAAATATACAGGGAACCAACAGTGAAGGGAAGGAAACTGAGACTCAAATTGACAATTTGGAGCAGAAGGAGGAAAGAAACATTCAACCAGAAGAGAATGAAGAGACAATAATCCAAAAAAATAAGGAGAGGCTTAGGAACTTCCATGACAACTTTAAACATTCCAACATCTGAATCATAGGGATGCCAGAGAAAAAGAGAAAGAGGAGGAAATTGAAAACTTATTTGAAAAAACAATGAAGGAGAACTTCTTCAATCTGGCAAAAAAAAGAAAAATAGACTTCCAGGAAATCCAGGAGGCTCAGAGAGTCCCAAAGAAGTTGGACCCAAGGAAACACACAACAAAGCACATCATAATCATATTACCCAAGATCAAAGATAAGGAGAGAATCATAAAAGCAGGAAGACAAAAGGAGACAGTTACAAAAAAGGTTCCATAAACCTATCAGCTGATTTTTCAAAAGAAATTTTGCAGGCAAGAAGGGGCTGGAAAAAAGTATTCCAGGTCATGAGAGGCAAGGACTTATATCCAAGATTACTCTATCCAGCAAAGCTATTCTTTAGCATGGAAGGACAGATAAAGTTTTTCCTAGATAGGTCAAGTTAAAAGGAGTTCATTATCACCAAGCCCTTATTATATGAAATGTTAAAGGAACTTACCTAAAACAAACAAACAAAAAATACAAACAAAAAAATACAAACAGTAAAATAACAATGAACTCACAACTATGCACAACCAAACTTTAAAAAACAAAAGCAAAAATGAACCAAGCAAACAGCCAGAACAGAAACAGAATCACAGAAATGGAGACCACGTGGAGGGTTATCAGTGGGGTTGGGGAAATAGTACAGGGTATTAGAAGCATAAATGGTAGGTACAAAATAGACAGGGGCAGGTTAAAAATAGTATAGGAAATGGAGAAGCCAAAGAACTTATATGCATGACCCTTGGAGCTGAACTAGGAGTAGGGGAATGCTGGTGGGATTGAGGATACAGAGGGGAGAATAAAAGGGAGAGAAAAATGAGACAACTGCAATAGCAAAATGGTAAAGTATACTTAAAATACTTAAAGTTTTATAGTTATGCCAGTGTAATTCTGACTACTTTTTCCTGGAAAATTAATATTTGGGAAATAATCTTTTTGTCTATAAATTATTTTTATGATTTCTATTGATTAGTTTTGATTTTTGTCTTATAAAAGTGCAGTTAAAGTTTTTATATGATATCTGAAAAGTTATTTCTCTCAACTAAGTGCACTTTAATGTTTATAAATAATGATTAGACATCATGGATTTTATTTGTTCCCATTGTTATTTTTTCTTTTGATGTCTCCTTTTATTTTTATACCAATTTTATTTATATTTACATTACCTGCATGCTTGCTGTAAAATTTTACCATGTATTAATAACAAAGTTTAAGGTTAAGCTGTATCCCAAGTATTTGCAGATTTCAGAAGAATTTTTTATTAACTTCCTCCTGAGTTACACGCCCTTTTCAAGTAGTAATTAAGATTTATTCTTTTAGTTTATAATTTAAACTACTATCATTATTATTTTCTGCAAAAAAGTCAGTCAGATTTAAGTCAACATTTATTAGTTAATTTGCTAATATTTTCCTTTGAACCTTTTACCCTTATTGGGAAAAAAATTCCTTTTTGTGAAATACATATTTTATCAATTCATGGAATAAAGTTTTGACATAGAATCTGAAGTTGAAATTTTGCTCATCTCTTTGAATATATTACTTTACTTTTTTATAACTTCCCTTATTACTAATGAGCAACCTACTGTCAAGATAAATGTTAATTCTTGGTTGGTGATCATCTTTAAACTTTTTGAAAAACTTTTCTGTAAGTTTCATGCTTTGTTTAGTTGTGTTTATGTGTTTTTGTGGGGTTTTTGTATATGTGTTTTGTGGTTTCCAATACATTTACTTTATTTATATATTTACTTATATATAAATTAAAAAATATATATATGTATATACACACACATAGTATGTATTTATGTAATACCATACAGAGGACAACTAACACTAAATTCAGGAACCATAATAGATGAGGGTACTAGTGTCTCTGTTCATATAAAGAGACTTGCTACTACCGGAAGCCACATAATTATTGCTGTATGGAAATACTAGCAGTTTTGGTTAGACTTTTATTTTAAAACTGAACTATGTTATGATACAGGATCTGGCAGAGGTAATGCTTGTGTGTGGTTGATAGAGTGACAATATGGGTATAATAATTTATAGTTTTAATTTGAACATTTCACCTTTAATGTCGTATGGTGTGCTTTTGTGTGTTATTGTTATATTACAGAATTAAATGCTTATGATTTTGTAATAAAAGGTTTTGTAATAAAAATGAGGTGGTATTTGTGTCAGATTCTATATAATTTCAAACATTTTTTTAAAAGTGAAAAGGTAAATCAAGAAAATTCCATTACTTTTTTACTAAATTCATTAATTCTTTATATATTGTCATATTTTCTTTATGAGGGTGTTATAGGATACCTTTCTGGGTGGCATGGCCCAGCTCCCACTCAGAAAGGCCAGTGGAAATTGAGGTTGGATGCACAAGACCCACGCCTATGGATAGGTTCTCCCATGGGGAATCTGGCTTGCGTTGTACCTGGGCCCCTTTGAGACTCTCTTTTTGCTAAAACTCCCTCACCCTAAACTGAGGCAGAAAATATTTACTAAATGCTTTAAAGTGACTTCCTGTTTTGGCCACAGTAATTAGGCAAGAAAAGGAAATAAAAGGCATCCAAATAGGAAAGGAGGAAACAAAACTGTCACTGTTTGCAGATGACATGATAGTGGACATGGAAAATCCTATAGACTCTACCAAAAAACTGCTCGAACTAATTAATGAATTTGGCAAAACAGCAGGTTACAAAGTCAATATCCAGAAATCAAAGGCATTTTTGTATACTAACAATGAATCAGCAGAAGCAGAAATCAAGAAAAAAATCCCATTCAATATAGCAAAAAGAAAAATAAAAATATCTGGGAATAAACCTAACCAAGGAGGTAAAAGACCTGTATGCAGAAAACTACACAGCACTGAAGAAAGAAATCAGGGAAGACACAAACAAATGGAAACATATACCTTACTCATGGATTGGAAGAATTAACATCATCAAAATGTTCATACTACCCAAAGCAATATACCCATTCAACGCAATGCCTATTAAAGTACCAATGGCATATTTCACAGACATAGAACAAACACTTCAAAAATTTATATAGAACCATAAATGAGCCTGAATAGCAGCTGCACTTTTGAGAAAGAAGAACAAAGTAGGAGGGATCACAATACCTGATATCAAACTGTATTACAAAGCCACTGTAATCAAAACAGCCTGGTACTGGCATAAAAACAGGCACATAGACCAATGGAACAGAACAGAGAGCCCAGAAATCAACCCAACTCTACAGTCAATTAATATTTGACAAAGGGGGCAATAACATAAAATGGAGTAAAGATAGCCTCTCCAACAAATGGTGTTGGGAGAACTGGACAGCTACGTGCAAAAAAATGAAACTTGAGCACAAACGTACACCATACACCAAAATAAATTCAAGGTGGATAAAAAACTTAAATATAAGCCGTGACACCATTAAAGTTCTAGAGGAAAACATCGGCAAGAAAATCTCAGATATTTCACGCAGCAACATTTTTACTGATATGTCCCCTAGAGCAAGGAATATAAAGGAAAGAATAAACAAATGGGATCTCATCAAAATAAAAAGCTTCTGCATGGCTAAAGAAAACAGTATTAAATTAAGACAACCAACTATATGAAAAAATATATTTGCCAATGATAACTCAGACAAAGGTTTAATCTCCAAAATATTCAAAGAACTTACAAGACTCCACTCTAAGAAGACATCTAACCCAATTAAAAAATGGGAAAAGGACTTGAACGGACACTTCTCCAAAGAGGACATACAGAATATCCAGAAACACATGAAGAGATGCTCAATATCGTTAGCTATCAGAAAGATGCAAATTAAAACCACAATGAGATACCACTTTACACCAGTCAGGATGGCTATCATAAACAAAGCAACAAACAACAAATGTTGGAGAGGGTGTGGGGAAAAGGGGTCCTTAGTTCACTGTTGGTGGGATTGCAGACTGGTACAACCATTATGGAAAACAGTATGGAATTTTCTCAAAAAAAATAAAAATCGACCTGCCTTTTGACCCAGCAATTCCACTGCTAGGATTATATCCTAACAATCCTAAAACATCAATTTCAAAGAACCTATGCACCACAATGTTCATAGCAGCACAATTTACAATAGCCAAGAGCTGGAAGCAACCTAGGTGCCCATCAGTAAATGAATGGATCAAAAAATTGTGGTACATTTACACAATGGAATTCTATGCAGCAGAGAGAAAGAAGGAGCTACTACCCTTTGCAACAACATGGATGGAACTGGAAAGCATTATGCTGAGTGAAATAGGCCAGGTGTTGAAAGACAAATACCATATGATCTCACCTTTAACAGGAAGCTAAACAACAAAACAAACAAGCAAGCAGAATAAAAACAAAGTCACTGAAATAGAGAACAAGGGGACCAGAGGGGAGAGGGGAGAGAATTCAACGGAGAATGGGGGAAGGATTTGGAGGAACAAATGTGAAGGATGCAGGAACAAGAGCTAGAGGGGATGGAGATGGGAGGGAAGTAGGGAGCATGGGAAGGGGGGGGCTGGGATGGGAGAAATAGACAAAAAACTGTACTTGAAAAATAACTAAATAAAAAACAAGTGACTTCCTAAAATCTATGCTAAACCTTCCAAGGATGAGTATAACCAGTTTAACCACTTTTTCCTTTGCATTTGTAAATATCCTTCTATGTTGTGATTACCTTTCTTTTCTGTAAAAGGTAACCACCTAAAGTGAACCTCTGCATAGTAAATGAGGACCATCATGTAATGTGCCTAGAAAACAATAACAGCTTGTCAAGGCAAGGGCCAGGGTGCTCTCCTATTGAGAGAGCCGTCCCTTTTCCCCCACAGGACTCGGTAGTCCACGTGAATTTGTCTCGTGTCTTACCCACAGTGCAGCAGACACTGCTTGCTAGTGGCCGCATTAGGGTGTCATATATATATATATATATATATTTATGCTACATGTAATTTGACCATACTAGATATCATTATGCATATGTGACTATCTAATAAATACATCATTTTATCATATATTGCTAGGATGAAGGACATTTTTCTGAACCATTAAGAATAAGTTGGAGATACATAATCTTTGTACTCTAAAATATTGCCCTGCTATTTTTTCAAAACAATAATATCATTATATCACACAAACCCAGAGCCATTATCAAATGAAGAAATGTAACATTAATTCAATACTACTACCAAATCCAAAATAACTAGTTCAATTTCTTCAGTCATGAAAAGTATGTTCTTTATAGTTTTTTCTTTTTTTACTCTAGCATCCAATTCAATATCAGACATAACATTTAATTAATTTAGCTTCTATAATCTAGAAAAACACATTATTGGAATAGGTTACTAATTCTAGCCATTATTTATGTGTTTTCTTAATACCTAATATTTTAAATATTTTGTCAACAAATTTTTTTGCCCAATTCTTTCTCCTCTTTTTTGTAGGGATCAGTAACACATATGATGGAAATTTTTATATTTCTTTTAGTTCACTAATATTCTCTTTACTTTCCCCAAGCTTGTTTTTGTTATTATTTTTATTTAGATAGTTGTTTCAATACTTTTGTTAAAAACACCTAATAAATTTTTAAGTTTTAGATATTTACTTTTTACTTCTAAAATTTCTCTTTGAATTTCCTTTATAGTTTTTTGTTTCTCTACTTCAATTTTTACTGGTTTATTTAAGTCCTTGATTGCATATATAATAACTATGTTGAAATTATTCTATGCTGATTCCAGCATTTTGTTCTCTCAGAGTCAATTTCTATGGACTGCTTACTTTCGTGCTATTAAATTACATATTCCAGCTTCATTGTCTCTCTAGTAAACCTTAACTCACACAAGTCATTGTTCTTTATAGCCTATTATAATTAATTATCATAAAAGGACATCTGCTACATTACTTTTGTTTTATGGTTAAATAAAGGAATCCTAGAATCTAGATACTTAGATGTTTAAGTCAATTCTTTTAGTAGTTGAATGCTGATAATCAGTTCTGAAATTCTAGAACACGACATCCAATAGCCCTGTGCAGATCTGGAGAGCTCTGATAAGGGGGCCCATGGACCAGATTTAGTGAGCTCTAGTATGTGAACTTACTCTAAATATAGTTAATGTCCCACTCTGTTTCCCTTTAGCACAAGGCATGTATCTATGTATATGCCACAGAACACAGGTAAAGTTTTGCATATATTTTGTGAATGTATGTATCCCATATTACATGTACATGCATTGTTTCCTTACCTGCAATACTGACACCCCATCATTTTTTATATAATCCAAAGAACAAAATGCATCACTGGTTCCTTTTAGATGTTTCAGAAATTTCTTGGTGATAGTTCAAAAACTGTACCAGTAAAGCATGAAGTATATAATAAACATTTTCTGAGACCAATGATGATAGATTATTTTTGTTCAATTGTCAATTCTGAACAGTCAATTGGCAGTTCTTGAAATATACTCAGTTTAAAACATTCTTTAAGTTTTGGAATTTTTTCTTACATTACCTTTGAGCTCATTCTTCTGTTATGAAACAGACAACAGATATTATTTTGGAACTCTTTGATTTACCATCTTACAAATGTATTCCCCTTGCAGTTCACACCCATCAGTAAACTCTAAAATACTCTTATACTCTTCTAATATTTCAGATTTAAGGATGGTGATAGGTTCGCCCTGAAATTATCTGAGGGATTACCTCACCCAAACATCACAAGGGTCTCTCCTCCATGGTCTCCATCCAGTTGGCACACTGTTAATCATCAGAAAATATGGCATTGTGAAAATGCAGACAGAGTAGCATAAAGGTTCAAGACACCTCTGGAACCTGTTTTCTTAAGCAGGCCTTTAGAAGTGGCAATATTATAATTTTTTTAAATGAACTTAAGTTTTAATAATTTATATGTCATTTGTTGCCTGAATTAATTTGAGCACATCAGGATCTTCTCTGAATGTATGTGATAATCCATCATCTGTTACCCTCATAGGCTTAAAGTGAGAATGATGCATGAAGATATTTGAGTGTTATTAAAACTAAAATATGAACGCAACTAAAAGAGTCTGTGCTTGTTTGCCAGAGGCTAAGAAAGCATATGCCTGACAAGTATGCTTTCAAGGTTGCTGGGAATGGTCCTCCTTTACATAAATATAAAATTTCTTAAACATTCCAGTAATCATTTTCCCAGAAAATATGTTATACTATTTCATAAAAAAATTAGATGTAAGATTTAGTGACTGATGTTGACATTTAGGTATAAATGACAGTAGAAACTCTACTGTGAGTTGCTTTGTTAGTGGGAATGTAAAACCAGTATGTTTGGTGGGCTGAATTGCATGCAGTTTGTCTCTATGTTGGGTTTTTACTGACTCATTGGCATTGGCTGATGGTCTGGCCATATGGTGAGGCTGAAGGGCAATAGAAACCAGGCCTATTAAACATGCTCATCTGGAGAACAGCCCTATGCCAATTTAAGGAGTGCATTAAAGTAGGACATTAAATAGGACATGCTTCTGAAGTACCCCTTCCAGGACTGGAAGATGATTGGAACTGGCAAGTGGATATCCTGATGTGCTCACTTGAGGTGGCTATGTTGAGAGGATGCAACTACGCAGAGATGAGCTGAAATTGAGTACATGCCTCTTGTAACTTCTGAAGCATAAAATGCCAGTAAGAACTGTTCTGTCAATCAACAAAAGAGACAGAGATCAGCTAGCTGTGGGGGAAGAGGATAACCTTGGGGGAAGGCAGAGGTCCCAAACATAGCCAGCTACTTGAACTCATGTTGGTAGCCTGGGAAGGCTAAAAATGAGTCCTAACAGGAGTAGACACAGAATACAAGGTTTTGCTTACCCATCAGTAGGTGCTTCAAATACTGTGAAAGTACTGGAACGGGCTTGGACAGTTGAGTAATATTTCCTCAGGGCAAGAAACACCACATCGTATCATCCTCAGAGTGATGGCTGAAGAAAATTAAAATGAGCAATTAAAATTTTGCTGTCTAAAACTGGGGGATATGAGGCATGAAGTGTTGGTTTGCCCACCTTCACAAATGTTTACACTCAATCTGGAAAGAGGGTGAAGAAGGGTCTCCAGTAGATACTTTCCTCCACTTTTTTGGTGAAGCTGGTGATGAGGAGGTAGGGTAAGATGCTGGTGGTGTGACTATACTATTTTTCCCCCACAATCACTTCAAATTTCTGGGTTTTTTTTTTGTCCCTAATGCAGTGTTATAAACTAAGGAGCACATAAAAACTGCTGAAGTTGCCCTGGCTGGTGTGGCTCAGTTGATTGAATGCCAGCCTGAGAAGCAAAGGGTCCCTGGTTCGATTCCCAGTCAGGCAAAGCACATGCCTGGGTTGCAGGCCAGGCCCCCAGTAGCGGGTGTGTGAGAGGCAACCACACATGGATGTTTCTCTCCCTCTTTCACCCTCTCTTCCCTTCTCTCTAAAAATATAAATAAAATCTTTAAAAAATTGCTAAAGTGTGTCCACAGAAGCATTGCAGCTATTAGTAAAAAGGACAGGAGTGGATCAGTAGATCCATGGAAATAATCCCCAAACATTATTTGACAATAAACACAAAAAATTATATCAAATAATGAGGCTTTATATTTTGTGAAATAATAGTCACAGTATCAAATTCACGAGAAATAGTGGGTTATAGCCAGAGATCTGTTTAAAAATCAAATGAACTTAACAAAATTTATAATGAATAATGGCAGTTACTCAAAAACATCAAAATTTTTTTAAAAGGCACATGTTCTAAACTGAGGATATGATCAGTTTTACTATCTCAACTAACTTTTTTTGTTTCAATGTACTATATGTATAAAGAGCTACAATTCTCTTTACATGTATTTATTAAAGTTGTCTAGAATTTTCAAGTGAAATGTAGGTAAATTTAGGTAAATACTTATAAGTCTAGAAAAAAATCAGTGAGATGGACAAAGTTTATTAAAAATTTCTCTGATAAGTTCAGCCAAATAAGTAGTCCAAATACACTTGTATATTTTTTAAAGTTAGGGAAAATATAAGAAAATTTAATATTAATGCTTTCCTTAATACTGCTATATAAAAATATAATTTGAGATTTTTAAGTGGAAAATAATGTAGACAAAATAAATACATGGTGATGTGGAATCTTTATTATAGCAATTCATATCACCAGCTCTCCTGATAAAGAACTGGAATTCATGGCCTCAGATTTCCTCACAGACTTAGAATGTTATTAATCTGATTTGATATAACAATTGTGTTCAGTATCTGAAAATAAAGGCATATATTTGTAATCAGTTTTATATTTGAAGGCCCATTTTCCTAATCTTTTCTTTCTAAATACTATTAGAAGACCAGTCATATTGACTACAAACTTAATTATAGTTATAGGTTAGTAGAGATAGCAAGGCAAATTTGTTTCCTTGACTTTTAATTAGAGTTTTAAAGTTACATTTTATTTTTCCTTAAGCTACCATAAGCAATAGTACCATCATTAAATCCTGTTTCACTCTTCTCAACAAATATAATCTTTTCTATTTGATCATTCTTCTAAGAAGTATTCCAATTTATCAAATATAGAAGATTAGGACTAGAATTTAAACAGTCAGTTGACATTATCCAATTAAAATAATAAAGACACTGTTATGTTTGATTCATTTTGTCTTCGGGGAAATAGACTTAAAAGAGGGAAAAGAGATAAAGCTCAAAAATAAATTTGGCTTTTGAAAGCACAATTTTCCAGCCAAATTCAGAGAATCTTGCTTGAAATCAAGGCCAAATTAAATGCTAAACTTGATGTCATTTCAATTGATTTGAGCCTAAAAGTTCAGCTGAGTTCCTCCTGATAGAGACCTACAAATTAATGATATTTAGCCCAATATACTGCATGAAATTCAATGTGGGAGTTATCATGTATTCATTTAAGAAATATATTAAAGTAGAAAAGATTATACTGTACAGTATAAAATGAAATGACCTAAGAATTTTCCAGTAATATTATTGCCAATCTGACACTAATTTATAAAATATAAAATCTACTTTGTCTCTCTGAGAAACAATCATAACACATACACACACATACACACACATACACACACTGAGAGAGGTGGGGAGAATGGAGGGGCAGAGATAAAATATTTGAAGGAAATCAGGATTTACCAAATAGTTTTTAGAGGTATATGATCCTTTTATAGTGAAATAACATCCAAGATCAGAAATTTAAAAAACTCAGTGGCAGCATCCTTTAACCCATGTTAGTAAGTCAGTAGTCCTCACCAGGGACCAAAGTGACAAATAAGTTTTGAGGTGGTGTGATAATCCCAAAGATGTAGAAATAGAAAATCCCTTTTTGGTGATGAGGGACAAGCTCTCAAAGTAGGCTGTTGCTTAGATCTCAGGGACACAAATAACTGATACTAAAAATTCTTACCTCCAACCAAGTTAAATAGCAATGGTCTAGCATAGCTGGCATGTTGAGAATTGTTGATGGGAGTTACAGACACTGAAAAGATACTAGCTCAGAATGACAGGGCCATGGTAGTGTGTGTGTGTGTGTCTGTGTTTTAGCTTGGCTGAAGATACAAATCAACTGGAAATGTTTAATAAAGCACAGCATACTTGGTCCTTCTCCAGGAGGTTCTCATTCAGTAACATGCAAAGGCGTTGGAACTGGTATTACTTGTTTCAGGTGGTGCTTATAATCAGAAAGTTTGTAAAACTGAGGAGTAAGGGATTGTGCAGTATGGAAACAGTCTCACAAACTCCAATTGTGTTATGGCTATTTAAAGAGTTCACTTGAAGTAGACTGGTTTTGCATCCTAACATTGCTTACTTAACAGTTATTTGCATTTGAGGCCAATTTAAAGAGATGTTTTATTTAAAAATAACTTCAGGGATAGAGGAAGCCCTCAATAAATGTCAATAACTTATTTCCTAAAGCCTAAACCAGATACATTAATTATTTTAACTTACTACCAAGGTACTGCATATTAAATTATGACTCAATGGTAAGATTTCATCAAATGTAAAACTCATCTCAATCTCAATCAAAGAAGTGTTATGATAAGAAAATTTTATCTTAGAATAAACAAAATACACACCTAGAAAAGCCCAAGAAATTAAATAAATTAGTAAAATAACGTAAGTAACAAACATTAGGAAGCAGAATTCTTACTGAGGCCCAATCATTCCTAAACGAACTACTAAAATAGATATGCCAGCAGAAAGACACATAAACCAAGATGAACCACAGGGGTGGGAAACTATGTGGTTAGAATCAATTGTCTTCAAGATATTTTTTGAAATATATATGTATTTCAAAAAAACTATGTATGTATATATAGATATAGATATGTATAGATAGATAGAAGATAGATAGATGATAGATAGATAGATAGATAGATAGATAGATAGATAGATAGATCACAAGTTAGTAGTGTTTTAGAAATAGTCGACTTAGTACTCCAGAAAGTAATTACAAGAATGAAGGGCTGAGAGTATGGTACAATTGATAACTAAAACTCACTAAGAATTTTATACTATGTTAGAAAGTCTTACATCCCTGGCTGGTGTGGCTCCATGGGTTGAGTGCTGGCCTGTGAACCAAAGGGTTGCTTGTTCAATTCCCAGTCAGGGCACATCCCCGGGTTACGGCTCAGGTCCCTAGTAAGGGCACAATGGTAAGAGGCAGCCACACATTGATATTTGTCTCCCTTTCTTTCTCCCTCCCTTCCCCTCTCTCTAAAAATAAATAAATAAAATATTTTTTAAAGGCTTATATATGTTTTAAAATCAATTCAAAGGGAGGGAGGTGGGTTTGGCTGGGATGGTGGGGAGTGGTAGGTAGTAAACACAGACAACTAGAATTGAACAACAATAAAATAATTTTTAAAGAGTACATAAAATAATTATATAAAACAATTTAGAGCTTTCAAACAAATAAAGGGTAAAAGAGAAATGCTGACCCTGACAAAAATTTCTTCTTTCTTATGGTTGAATAATATTATGCTACATTGTACACTTTAGTGTTGTATGTCAATTATATCTCTATACAGCTGAAAAAATTGTTGAAAAGGTTTTGTTAAGTTTACAACATATATGAAATTTAAAAAAGCACTTAGTTAACATAAAAAACATAATAAGATCACAGTAATAACTTAAAAATGTATTAACAACAATGCATTAAAATTAAATTTACTAAGCCCACAGCAAAATTTAAAATTCAACTTAATTAAGTACAGTTTTGTGGTCTTAAAAGTGGCATGCCAAAAATAAAAATGACAGAAAATTTGAAAAATAAATTTAAACACTATAGTAAAAAACAGTAAGAAACCAACATATAACTTAAGGCAGAAAAGACACATTATGAAAATAAAAAAATAAACCATCATACATATATAAAAAGATTATAAATTGTATGCATCTAATAGTGTGCTTTTCTATATACAGATTATATATGTATATATAATTTACAAGGTAATAAACATGTTATCTAATATCAGAGTTAAATATTTTTATGTATTGCCCACAAATTTACAGATAAATTAAAATAAAATTAAATATTGTGTATAAGATTTTGAATATGACATTAATAATTTAATATAGGTTATACGTAGTAAAAACACATAAAAATTTTCAAATAATGATGAAATTCTGTGCTGCAACACAAAACTACCAGATTTCAAATAATGAAATAATCTATATGTTCTTTCTTTTTTTAATTGAAATAATCTATATTTTCAATCACAACAAATATAGTTAGAAAAATGGTAAATTTAAAAATTTTTTCAAGGCAAAAAATAATGAAGCAAATACTTGGAAACTCAAACCATAACTAAATAACTCATAGGTATGAGTAAGCCTTTTTAACTTTTAAAATATTTATAATTTAATCTGGCTGGTGTGGCTCAGTGGATTGAGCGCTGGCCTGCAAACCAAAGGATCACTGGTTTGGTTCCCAGTCAGGGCACATAATCTGGGTTGTGGGCCAAGTCCCCAGTAGGGGGTGTGTGAGAGGCAACTACACAGTGTTTCTCTCCCTCTTTCTTTCTACCTTCCCATTTCTCTAAAAATAAGAAAATAAAATCTTTTAAAAAATAAAATTAAAATATTAAAACTTTTAACAAAGTTAAAGAATTACGGTAGCATCACCCTAAAATGGTACTTACATGAAAGTATCATCCTAAACGTTTTATTAAAAGACAATATGAGGTCTGTCCAGAAAGTATCCAGTCATTTACCATGTAAAGTAGAGACATTTAATGCAGAAGATATAAGAAATATTGTACATAGGACAATGACGCCTCTGTCCCCTTCAAAGTTATAACCTTGAGGAAATCTGGTTCGTTACTAGTGGCTTGATTCAAGTCATTAGCAACTGCAGCACAATGTTCTTCTGCTCAGGTTGTAGAAGCCATGGAACACATTTTGCCACAGTATGTTCCATGCCAAGATCCTGCATCAAAATCTCCGGCACAGTAGTTTTAGGAATCCCCAGATCAGCTTCTCATTCTCACACTGTCAGTCACTGATCTTTGTTGATTGCAGCCCATACACAGTCAACATTCTCAGGCGTTCTGCTTGTTACAGGCCTCCCAGAATGTGGATCACTTTCAACAGATTCTCAAATATCTTTGAAGTGTTTCTGCCACACTTTATTTACACTGCACTCATTGCATCATCCCCCAAAGCCCTCTGAATCATTCAAATAGTTTTTGCAAAGGAATGTTCAAGTTTAATGCAAAATTTGATGCAGATTCATTGCTCTACTTGCTTAGTTATTTTTAATGCAATGGCTGCACAGTACACATGCTCACTCAAAGGCATCTACCTTCCCCACTGACCAGTCCAGTGAAGTTGTCATTGTTCACACATGGGCATTCTAGTCCACTCTCTTTGGCTCCCAGGTTACATCAATGTCGTGGAAACCATTCTCATTATATTAACACACATATACATATACATACATTGCATATTCACACGTACATATATTTTTATATACTTGTATAATATATAATGCTATCTCTAGAACATTATGGTTAATCTATTAGGCTTTCCTATCAATGAATATATCATATTTCTCCATTAATTTATGCTTCCTCAATATCTTTTCACATTTTACAAATAATATTGAAGACCCAAACCATCTCTTTAGAAGACTTAGCCTCAATTGTTTTATTGGTATGTAGTATTATAAATTGACTATTTTAAATTTGATTTTGTTTGTTTTAGATGGTTGTAAATGTAGACATTATATATTAATTTTTGTTCATAAAATGCTAAAATGCTTAGGGCATTCATTCTTATCTAGTGTGTTGCTTCTACTTTTTTTAACATCCTCAAACATAAATTAATTTCTGGCATTTTAGAATTGATATCTGTTTAGAGATATCTATAAGTGTACTGTCTCCTTTGTTCACATTTCTTCTTTCTATTCCAGAGTTCCTTCAGAAGAGTGTTTGTCTTGTAATTGAATGTCTTCTGAGGCCTCCTTGCTAAGATTGTGTTATTTGTGAAAAGCTCATTTATGATAGTTTATTCTAAATCTTAAAGAAAATATTCACCTTTGTGTTTGAAAGGAAGTTTAGCTAAATATACAGTTCTAGTTTGATTTTTTGTTTGTCTCATCAATTTGAAGCTATCAATCTATAATCTTCCTGCTTCCCTTTTTTTGTTGTTGTTGAGAGGACTTTTATTCTGTTAATTGTCCTTACCTGATAACTAGTCTGTATTTTATTAGTCATTGTTAAGATATTCTCTTTACCTATCGCGATCTCTATCCCTTTGTATCTGTGCATTCTCTGTGATTATTAAGAGTGAAAGTTTACATCTTTCTTATTAAGTGCTCTATTTTTTTTTCTCTTTTGGTGCTCTTTTCCATGTTTTTGTTCCATCTGATGCCTTGGGTCAATTTCTTTAGATTTATTTTCCATTACACCAGTGTTTTCCTCTACTATATATTAAGCCTTTCTAAAATGTCCATTGATCCGTTCCTTTCAGTGATAATGAATTCCACTTCCTAAAGTTCCATTTCAGATCTCTCTTATCATTTTCATTTTTTCTTATTACCTGTTCACATTACTCAATTTATTTATTAAAATGTTTTAAATAAACCACTTTATATTTCTGTATCCTCAAAACCATCCCCAAGTTTGGTAATGGTTTAAAAATATGCATGGGACTCAGCATGCAGTCATACATATAATCTATGAATTATTATAATGAAAAGATACAAACTAAAATAAGCAAAAAAGAAAAGGTTCATGGGATGAACCCTGGTGAAACCAGGAGCAAGTTTTGAAGAGTCCTTTCACAGTTTAGTCACAAAGGGACATGCTTAATTTCTCTAGCAACAAGAGTCAATACAAGTGAAATGTATAATATTTTTTAAATGTAGAGGCCAAAATGCCCATCAATAAAAAACTTTGTAAAATCACACAATGAAATTCCATGAAGAAATTAAGGTGAAAAGCTGCACTTAGATTTACAACATGTTTGAACTTTGAAACATTAAGCTTAGTAAGCGATCACACAAGAAATGTTATATTTTCAGTGGTATGTTTTTTCATAATACTCTTCTTCGAATGCCTTTGAATTCGAATTTTTTGCTTTTAATAAAGTTTTTATTGTTCAATATTACATTAGTGTTAAGTAATTTGTTTTTGTTGTTTCTTAGCTAATAATAAATCGATATATGATTATACATTTTATTTCTAGTGTTAGTTTGGAAACATACCAAATTTTGATGAGCAGTGTACAAGATATAACTTTTCCTGCACTTTGTCCTATTTCTTCTTCTTCTGAAAGTAACAGAAAGAATGAGGGAGGGGTTTAGGAAAAGAAGAAAAGAGAAAAGAAGAAACAAGGAAAGAAAGAAGAAAGAAAATTTTCACAACACCTTTTAAAAAGAATCTGCTCATACATTCCATATTCTCTGGATAATAGAGAAAGCTGATGAAGAATTATGGACTATGTTAAATTCCTTATCACGTTTCTTATTTAAACTCTATATTAATCCTTCAGAATATTGCTTCTACATAACACTGTATTTTGACTGTTTTGTGTTTAAGTAATATCTGTCCCATATGATATGGCAGCTCATGAATTCTCAAAAACATATATTAAGTGCTCAATGAATATTTTTGATAGGCTGATTGAATAAATAAGTGAATAGTTTAGGTTTCCAAGTTTTTATTCCATTAAAGAAAGGTGGAAGGGAGATTTTGTTCCAGACAGGTCAATAAATTGTTAGTTTTTCCTATTTGTACAACTTTTGTGTAGTCTCCTGATTTCAACCTGTGGGCTCATAAAACATGTTCTCTCAGACCAAAATCTTTTAGACCCACTACACATAAATGTGGAAGCTATTTATTAAAATTAATAAATTAATTGATGTGCCAATATAAAAAAATTGATCTAGGACACAAAAGTTAATGTAAAGAAAACAAACAAAAAACAATCGAAAGCCAGGAATTTATGCATTAATTATACATGTATACCCTGCAGTGAAGGATGAGAGAAAGATTCTGAAAACCCACATATGCATAACATGAGCACAAGCTAATAGGACACACCAATTTTTTATGCAGGGATTGGATAACACATGATGTTCAAAGGGATTCATGATGGTGCCAAAGGAGGGCCCAATAATAGGGAAAGGAAAAGGTGTTTGTTTGATGGCTGGGATCCTGTATAGAACACAGATGTTATAATTAGTGCCACTTTTTAGAGGCTAATGTAGTATTTAAAGTACATAAAATTAAACATACTTAAAAAAAACTGTGTAAAACTTGGTAAAATGTATACCATGTGCAGAGTTTCAGTCACTGTTGTGACATTAACAACATGAAGTCAAGGTATAGGTCGTGGATACAAGTACATAAAAGAGCATGAATTTTCCCTATTCCTAGTGTTTAATAAGGTTTCAAGGACAAAGCTAGTATTTTATCCATTTAAATATACAGAGAAGACTCTCAGAGCCTTGCTATAGAGTGACTCATACCAAGGTGTCTGTCGCTCTGTGCCTCTTATCATTTGCGACAAGTTCTTTCAGTTATCTGTGTCTATAAATAAATGGAATGATCTCTTATTATGCTATAAAAGTTATTTCATATTTTACACATAAAGTTTTGAAGATTTTCACAGACTTATTTTCAATAATCCATACAACCCAGTCAAGGAATTTCTAGTGTGCTCATTCTGTGACTTCTTTTTGTTAACTAATGCCGCCTGCAACAATGAGTGTCTCATAAAATTATTAGTCCTTTCTTTGAATCCAGTGGAGGGCTAAATTTATTGTTTGCCACTGTGAAAAAGCAGCTTTCAAGTATTATTTGATCTTTATAACAAAGAGTTGTGCTTATGTGCATCACCCCATTTTCTGGGTGAGGACAGTGAAACATATACCAATATAAGTTGACTAGCCCATAGACTTATAACTGCTGATTTGCAAAGACAGTAATTAAACACAAAGCTTGTGTCCAGACCCACTACCCAATGTTGACTCGCTGCAGATATTCATCTAAACTTTTACTACTGCAGTTATTATTTTAAGAAATAAAGAATAAATAATGATCAGAGACTTCTAATTAACCTCAATTTCACACAGCTATGAAAGCTATTTATAAACTTAGTTAAAAATGGACACAGTGAAAGACAATGACTAGGACAGAAATAAAAATTTGCAGTTAGGTTTTGTTAATGGTGTATGGTAGGGCGCATCCAGAAAATAATTTGTTTCTGTGATCTTTTATAATTCTGATATTCCCTGAATCTGAGCTCATAAATTTAGAAGTCTTAAAGTCTATTTAAAGACAAAACAAAACTATTTCAAGTTGAAACATTCACTTATTTTTTTCTTTTAATTAAAATAATTTTGCTTACACTGACAGAAGACTAAAAGGCAATAATTGAGCTTGAATAGTGAATAAGAGCCAAGCCTCTGGAGTGACAATGACCTGTCTAGCCTGCTACAATTATTTCTGGATGAAAATAATTTAGGTGTTTTGTTTTCTTTTGTTGTTCTGGTGGCTTGGTTTACATGTATACATTTTGAACAGTCGTTGACATAGAGATATTTTTTTTCTATTAATTTACTTGCTATCTTGGTTGGGAAGATTCCAGAATTAAGATTATCATATTCAAGTAATTCATCAGTAATTAAACTCTTGACATTTATAGAAGTTTTGCTTAATTTTTTTTGTCCTGAGACGTTAACAGTTTATTGGCCAGTTTAAAGAGAAAACTTCTACTCCAAATAAACAATATCAATTTTACTATATCTCCTTTTAAAACATAATTGTTGTCTTATGCTGGATTTAAATTTGTACCTAGTTTATACGGTATAATCTATTTTAGTAGTTTAAAGACATTACATTAAGAGAATTTGCTGCCTCTGTGCCAAATATTTTTTTCACTCCTTTTAATTTGCTGAATCACTTTACTGAATGAATATATTATACTCAGTTCCTAGTAAAATCTCTGTACATTTCAGTAATTTACTAATTTTCTAAATTATTAAAATGCCATTTTCTTATTGTGCACACTCACAAACACACATACTGTATTACAGTATTGTAACAGGGTGCAGAGCAAGGGATCCCCAAAGTTCTCACAGCCCATGGTTGGGGGATGAGAGAAGGAAATAATACAACATTTAAGATACTTTGCTTTTAAAAAAGCAAGATAATAGCTCTACTACTGTTACCGAACAAAAGGTCCAAGGGAGGGGGAGCAATATTTGGCCCACCTAGGGATGCCAAAAACTGCTACAGAACAGGGGCCCCTCCCAAGGACAGAATACTAATATCTACTGGGCTCTTCTGTCCGCTGCCATTTGGAAAGACATCTCTCAATGCCAGAGATTTGTGAAAAGGAAACAAAATGTTTATTTAATGCTATTCAGGCCTAACGCTTCCACTAAAATATCAAAGTCCTTTAGGGTATACACCTACACCCACACAGTGCTCCCTTCTCCCACTGTCCCAACTCCTGGTACCGTAAATCAGGAAAAGAGCACACGTCTGTGTTGCAGGCCGCTGGCACCATCAGCTGTGTCACCGTGCAGGATCTCTGGTTAATCCAAAGTACCATGGTACCCTCTCATGGTCCACTGGCAAGAGTCCTTTGTACCCAGTTCCAGTCAAAGTCTCTCCGGCTTTCCAGGCCACGCAGCCAAAGGGGGCACCCCAAAGCCGCGTGGGCCTCTTCTACCAAAGCTGCAGGGGTTCGCACTCCACCAAAAGCATGTGGCTTTCTTCTTCACCTGACTGCAGGGATCTCCATTCTGGCAAAGCTGCGTGGTTTTCCCTTTCACCTGGGAAAGAGGGGGTCTGCACTCTGCCAAAATCACGTGGCTCCCTCTTTCACCTCACCAAGAGAGGGTCCTTTACTTTCCTGAAACCACGTGGCTCCCTCTTATATGACTGCAGGGGTCCTCACTCTGCCCCAAACCACGTGGCCCTCTCCTCACCTGAGCAGTTATCCCCCCACATCCTGGAGCCAATCTTTTCCAAGCTCTCACACAGACGCAGTTCACTCAGGGGCGCAGCCCCTAGTTATATCCTGGGTAGAAAACACTCCCTTCTTCCTGGCTCAAAACATGGCCACAGCTAATTAACATATCTATGAAACCAGTTAAAGGTTATAGATATGTTAAATAACCATTCCAGAGGTTAGCTGCAAAACTGTTGCTATGCAAAACAGCTCTCAATGGCCCTGCTCTATTCGTCCCCTCCCCCTGGGGGGCTTTGAGGACATCTTAATATTTCCTGGACACCCTGAACTCTGGACCCCATCCCAAATCTTTTTGTGCCCCCCCCCTTGGCTGCAACCTGTATAACTACTGCCCCAGCAAAAAGTATACATGACTTTCAGAATGTATCCTGATTGGTGACATAGGCAGGGGAGGCAGAGGTCCCTGAATTGCTGAGTCACTCTTACTCTTACTAAAGATAGCAGATGAATGAAGGTAAAGACACGGGGCACCTGGCAAATGTAGCACATTGTGGGAGGAGCCAGAGATGAGGTTATGTAGGAAGCTCTGGGTAAGGATTAAAACAAGGGTGGGGAGAGAGAGCTGAGTTGGAGAGAGAAATATGAAGCCATGTAGTTTGAAAGGAAGGAGATATGGCTATGTGGACTGAAGTGTACAAAGCAGCCATGCTGGTCTGCAGTGAGTAAGGAACTGCAGAAGGAAAGAGGACAGTCAGTGGGAAACCTTCCTGGAGAGCAGGCAAAGATGATGGAACTGGGAATTGCAAGAACCTGTCAAAACAAGCATGGATTAGTGGGATATGCCTTGAATGTTAACTGTGACCAGGGATGCAGAGACTGTAGATTTCTGCTTCTCTAAGGGACATACAGAAAAATCACTTTCTTGAGACTTGTGCCTTCCTGGACTTCACCATCATCTAGTGCAACATGGCACATTTTCCTGGATTATTACATGGAGGCTGATGACAACATACCCCAAATCCTGAAGGAGAGGGGCTATTGAGAGAGGACGGAGACTCTGAAACCCACAAGTGTACTTGCCAGAGAAGATGGAGACCTGCTTGTGCAGCCAGCTTAAGAACAAATAAGGATATGGAGAACTACTGTACTTGGTTTTGGCTTATAGCCTGGTGGGGAGCAAGGGAAGTGCTGGGTCTCGTAAGAGAAAATAACTCAGAGCAGGAATGTTCCTAGCACCCCTGAGGTTGGAATCCTATCATTAAAAAGTTATTTCCCACAACATTAATTGTTCAGTCATATATCAAGGTGTCACGTACACAAGCCCTGGTTTGCTCAGTTACAGTTTCTCTACAGACTGATCAGCGTGCATTCAAATTTTAAGTATGTATTATAGAAATATGATGACCATTACTAAATCTTAAAAAGATGAAGAAAAACATTTTTAAGTGAAAAATTCAGAATGTAGAATTATTTGCATTATTCACCTCTATTAAAACACATAAGGTTATGTACATACCATGTAAAATTGTAAAGAAGATAAATTTAGCTGTTAAATCTCTATATGAATATTTGCCAAATCTAATGTGATGAGACGTTATTGTCAGTTTTTATTTTCTTGTTTCATACATAATCAATTAGATTCCTATTTTTATAATAATTATTTCATTCGACACATTCACTTTAGAGAAGATTTTCTTTTGACTTCAAGGTGAAATCAGCAAAGGTTTAGAGCAGGCAAATATATATATGAAGCTGAGTTAAATGAGGCAAACTAGCAAGTAACAAACTTGTACCACATTATGGAATGCACACAGAAGCAACAGGAGAGTTTTGCCAAAAGATTCCTTCATTAAAAAGAGAGGAAGTAAAATCAGTAGAGTTGTTGAATACCATGGTCAAAACACATTGTGAATTACTCAAAAAGCATGTGGTCTTGAATGATGGTCTTCATTATAAATTTTATGATCATAGACAAGTTATTTTACTTTTCTGGGCCTCAATTTTTTCATCAATAATATGCAGCATGTAATTACACTGCTTTATGCACAGATACTCATACACATATACATATATATTTTCATGTATTTAATTATGTGATGAGAATTAATTTTAGGAAAATTAATTTCATAAAAATCAAAAGAATTAATTTCAGGATACTCATATTTTTAAGGTAATTTTATTGGTTATTTGATTTTGCTAGTACTAAGAGTACTAGGTATCCCATTTATTTCTAGAATCAGCATCAAATTTATTTTAGAAACACAAAACTTTGCAATACTTTTTAAAACAGCTCTTACAAGATATAATTCACATAGGCTTCATCTTATTCAAGTGCCCAATCCAGTAGTTTTTAGTATATTCACAAAGTCATGCATAGACCATTGTTACCTAATTCTAAAACATTTAAATCCCTCACGAAGACTCTATACCCACTAGCAAAAATTCACATTAGCAATCAGTATTCTTCCAAAACCCCAAACTTGGCAATTCCTAGTCTATTTTCTATCTCTGAGAAGGTATCTATTCTTGATATATTTTATAATAAACTGAGTAAGACCATTAGTGTCTTTCTGTGGCTTGTTTCTTTCACTTAGCATGTTTGAAAAGTTCATCCATGTTGTAGTATGTATCAGTGGTACTTTATTCCTTTGTTTTTTGCCCTCACTTTATGTATAGACTTATTTTTTAGAACACTTCTATATTTGCAGAAATTTTGAGAGTTCTCACATATCTCACACTGAGCTTTCCCTATCATTAGCACCTTAGGTAAGTATATTTATTACCATTAATGAATAAATATCGATCCACTATTGTGAAATAATACTATTGTTTATTTAGATTTTCTTTGCTTCTACAGATTTTCTTTTTGTAACAGAAAACATCCAATGTATGTGTTCTGTTACAGCATCACACCTAGCATACTCAACTGCATGTAGATGTTATGTTTCCTTAGGTTCCTCTTGGTATGGAAGATTCTCAGGCTTTCCTTGATTTTGAGAACAACTTCTCAGGTGTCTCATAGGATGCCTTATTATTGGAATATGTCTGATGATTTTCTCATGGAGAGACTGGTGTTTTGGGTAATTGAAAGGACGTTCACAGAGGTAAAATTTAACTTCATTAAATATATGTACTATCAACATGATTTATAATATTGACCTTGATCTGCTGGCTAAAATCCATACAATGTAAAGTTAATCTTTATTTTCCAATTCCATATAATACATTTTCTAAGGGAATCTCTACTTTCAGCCCATAACTAGAGTGTGGGATTTATGTTTCTTTCCTTGAGATATAGAGTATTTACCTAAATTATTGGAAATCTGCACAGGAGATTTGTTTCTCCTTTCTCATTTTTACTTGTTATTGATTTTTGAAAGAGAGGAACATAGATATAGAGTGTATGAGAGAGAGAAAGAGGGAGAGAGGAGAGAGAGAGATACGTTGATCTGTTTTTCCATTTATTTACACACTCATTTCTTGCTTCTTGTATATGCAGAGACCAGGGATCAAACCTGCACACTTGGCTTATCAGGACAGCATTCTAACCAAATAAGCTTCCCAACCAAGGTTTCTTCTGTCTCATTTTTTAAATTTATTCAGTTATTTATTTATATAAGTATGAACTCAGGATTATTTACTTTATACTTTGGCTTATAATTCAACCCTAGTTTATTGGTCAGATTTTTAATGAATTGACCATTAGGAGATCTTTCACTTGGCTCCTATGTACCTTTGAAATGCCTTCATCAAAGAGGGGTTTTGGTTTTGGAACATTTCCTTATGTGAACATATGCTCAGGCTCATTTTGCATATTTTCTGCCACAGTCTTAGAATCAGCCATTTCTCCAAAGAGCCCTAGTTCCCATTAGTGAAGATATCAAAAACCAGTATCTGGACACCGAGCATGTTCATTGCTGCTGGGGGGTAATTTATTATAGGCTCTCTCAGGTAACCAAATAAAAACTATAAATGCATATATGTATACAAATATTCCTATATATAAGAATCTGGTTGGGGACTTCCAGCCAAGATGGAGGTGTAGGTAGATACATATTGCCTTCTCACACAGCGAAAAGTAGGACAACAACAAATTTGAAAACAAAAAATAACTACAACTTCCAGAAAATTAAACCGTATGGAAGTCCAACAACCAAGAAGTTAAAGATGAAATGTTCATCCAGACCAATAGGAGGGGCTGAGACAGGCAGCCAAGGTGGAAAGGACTCCTGGCAATGTGGCAGCTGGAAGACTGGGTCTGATGAAGTGGTGGCTGGAGAAGCAGGTAGTCCCACATTTGTGTGCAGATAATTCAGGAGGAACAATTGGGGAATGAGACAGACCCTGCAACCCAGGGTTCCAGTGAGGAGAGATAAAGCCTCAAAATCCTTTGACTGAAAACACCTGTGGGAGTTGAGGTGCTGGGAGAATCACCCAGCCTCACAGGAGAGTTTGTTGGAGAGACCCACAGAATCTTAGAATGTACACAAAACCACCCACTCAGGAATCAGCACCAAAAGGGCCCAATTTGCTAGTGGGGGAAGTGACTGAAAGCCAGCAAGAGAGCTGAGCGAACAGCACTGTTTTCTCTCAGACTCCTCCCCTACATACAGTGTCACATGGATTGCCCGGCCCTAAGTAAATACTTAAGGCTCCACCCTTACTATGTAACAGGTGCCCAGAAACAAAGAAATATGGCCCAAATGAAAGAACAGATCAAAGCTCCAGAAAAAATATAATTAAACAATCGAGATAGCCAACCTATCAGATGCAGAGTTCAAAACTCTGGTAATCAGGATGCTCACAGAAATGGTTGAGTATGGTCATAAAATAGAGAAAAAAGTGAAGGCTCTACAAGATAAAGTAAAGGAAAATGTACAGGGATCCAACAGTGAAGGGAAGGAAACTGGGACTCAAATCAATGGTTTGCACCAGAAGGAAGAAATAAGCATTTAACCAGAACAGAATGAAGAAAGAAGAATTCAAAAATAATGAGGAGAGGTTAGGAACCTCAGGACAACATTAAACATTTCAACATCCAAATCATAGGGATGCCCAAAGGAGAAGAGGAAGAGCAAGAAATTGATGGCTTATTTGAAAATATAAAAGGAGAACTTCCCCAATCTGGTGAAGGAAATAGACTTCTAGGAAATTCAGGAAACTCAGAGAGTCACAAAGAAGTTGGACCCAAGGAGGAACACACAAAGACACATCATAATTACATTATCTAATATTAAAGAGGAGGAGACACTCTTAAAAGCAGCAAGAAAAAAGAAGACAGTTACTTACAAAGGAGTTCCCATACGACTCTCAGCTGATTTCTCAAAATAAACCTTGCAGGCAAGAAGGGGCTGGAAAGAAGTATTCAAAGTCATGAAAGGCAAGGACCGACATCCAAGATTGCTCTGTCCAGCAAAGATAACATTTAGAATGGAAGGGCAGATAAAGTACTACCAAGATAAGGTCAAGTTAAAGGAGTTCATCATCACTGAACCCTTATTATATGAAATGTTAAAGGGACTTATTGCAGAAAAAGAAGATAAAAAATGTGAACAGTAAAATGATAATAAACTCACAACTATCAACAACCAAACCTAAAAACAAAAACAAAAATAAACTAAGCAAACAACTAGAACAGAAACAGAATCACAGAAATGGAGATCATATGGTGGGTTATCAGTAAGGAGTGGGAGGAAGGGGAATGGGGGAAAAGGTACAGGGAATAAGAACCACAAATGGTAGATACAAAAATAGACAGGGGGAGGTTAAGAATAAATAGTATGGGAGATGGAGAAGTCAAAAAGCTTGTATGTATTGTTGCAGGAAAATGAAGTGACCAGACACCGAGGGTTTCTGGAGTACGAGGTTTATTTAACCTCGGGCCCAGAGGAGCCAGTGTCCAAATTCTGAGCCCCTAACAAAGGATTCTTGGGGTTTTTATAGTTTACAGGGTCTTCTTGTCTACGTAGCAAAGAGGGATACAGAAGCGGAATGCGGAAGTTAGTTCTAGCTACGGGTCAGAAGCAGAGGACAAAGGCTAAATTCGAAGGTCAGTTTTTAACAGCAGGGGTGTTAATCTCAGTCCTAGCTAATGCAGTGTTGTTTACTTATCCTAGACAGCCCCATCATTCTCCCTAGGGCGCCTGGGGCCTGGGCAAATAAAGGTTAAACAGAGATTTTTCAAAGTTTCCCATATCAGTATGACCCATGGACATGAACTAAAGTGGGAGAATGCTGGTGGGAGGGCAGATACAGGATGGGAGGGAATAAAGGGGAGAAAAAATGAGATAACTGTAATAGCATAATTAACAAATTATATTTAAAAACAATCTGTATTTATAGTAAACTAAACATCAGTTCATAGTGTTGTGTCTACCTTTAATGTATTTCCTTGGATCATTCTAATGTCCTCTCCCTGCTAATCTTTAAAGCTCAACTCCAAAAGTGTGAAACTCAGCTCTCAGCTTCTACCATGTATTTACTTAATATTTCTACCTCAGTACACATGAACAGCATTATCATAATTGTTAACCCATAGCCCCTGGGAAACAACTTTATTAACCAGAATATAGTTCTTTGTAATCTCTTAAGCTTTCTTATCTTATAGAGTCCACTCCTTTTCAATATTACTTATGGTAAGTCAGCACCTTTTTCCCATCCTGTTCAATGAGGTTGTTTCATACATAAGTAATAGACTCAGTAGGTATTTTCACCATCTGCATTTCTTCCTACAATTTCCAAACTGCTAAATAAATGTATAATTTTAATCTGCTTATATTTTTTCATTTATTGTGCTATTAAATTATGAGTTTTGACAAGTACATAATGTCATATATTTTTCCTTAAATTCTTGAAGAATCAACCAGTGAAATCACTTAAGTTTACTGTTATCTTTATTGGAATGTTATTAATTTCCAAGTCATTCTCTTTGATAGTACAGTTCGATTTAGATGATCTATATCACCTTCTATGAGTTTTGAAAGTTTGTGTCTTTCAGGGAATTGGTCCACTTCAACTCAGGTATCAATTATGGACATAAAATTGTTTATACTATACTTTTATTTTCCTCTTGAGAACTATAGAATCAAAAGTGATTATCCCTCATTTCTAATAGTGGTAATTTGTATCTTCTCTCTTTTTTTTTATTTAGCCTCCATGTAGAGATAAATTATATTCACCTTTCAAAAAAAAACAAATTTTATTTTGTTGACTTTCTGCATTGATTTCTTATTTTCAATTTTATTGACCTATGCTCTAATTGTTATTATTTTTTCCTGCTAGCTTTGATTTTAAATTGTTCATGTTTTCTAGTTTCCAAAAATGGAAGCTTAAATTATACATTTTTTTCTAGTATGTATTTAATGCTATAAATATCCTTCTAAGTCCTATTTTAACTGCATCCAAAAAATTAATTTTAACTTATTCAAAAATATTTTAAATTTCTCTTATGACTTCATGTATTCTTTAGTCATATGTCATATGTTGTTTAATTTCCAAATATTTTTGGTTAACCACTCATCTTTCTTTTTATTAATTCCTAGTGTAATACCACTATGGTCTGAGTACATATTTTATATAATTCATACTCTTTTAAATTTATTTAAGTGTGTTTTATGGCCCAGAATGTTGTGTGTTTGGGTGAATATTCTGTATAAATGAGGATAATGTATATTCTGATGTTATTGGATTAAACGTTCTATAACTGTCAAAGAGATCAAGTTGATTGATGAAACTATACAAAGAAAGTATATATTTACTGATTTTCTGTTTGTTTCATCTATTAATAATAGAAAGAGAACCGTTAAAAAAGTCCAACTATAAAAACAAATTTATTGATTTCTCCTTGAATTTCTATGAAGTTTTGTCTCACATATTTTGATGCTATCTTTTTAGTTAACAATTTTATGTATTATTGTAGATTTGACTCTTTATCATTATGTAATGCCCCTCTGTATCATTGAATTTTATTCTTGCTTTAAAATCTTCATTTGAAATTACTCTGCTACTTCAGCTTTCTTTTGATTAGTGCTCTCATATATTAATTTCTTCATATTTTTATTTTTATCATGCCTATATCTTTATTTTATTTCATTTCTTATAAAAACATGTATTTGGGTATTTAAAAAAATAGAAAGAAGCTTTTACATTTTTTCAACAGCATGGGTAGACCTAGAGAATATTACACTAAGTGAAATAAGCTTGTCATTGAAAGATAAATACCACATGATTTCATTTATATGTGGAATCTAATGAGCACAATAAACTAACAACCAAAACAGTAAGAGAAGCTGAGACACATGAAACACACTTAGAGCTGCTGGAGGGGCGGGTGGGATATGATGAAAGACGGTGAAAGGATTAATGAAAGAACATTTATGCACAACCTATATGGAGATTGACTTAGGGATGGGAGAGAATGGGATTGAGTGAATATGATGACCACACATGCTTACTCAAGGGTATCTACTGCCCCCACTGATTAGTATAGTGAAGTTGTCATTGTTCACATATGAGCGTTGCAGTCCACTCCCCTAGACTGCCAGGTTGCATCAGTGTTGTGCAAACTAGTCGCGTTGTATTAACCATGGCTGGACTTTTTCCAGACAGACCTCATGTGTACATGGCAGCATTGTTACAGTAGCCAAGGTGAAACAACAAATATGTCATTTGATAGATTATTAGAAAAAGATACGTTACATATATACAATGAAATAGTATTCAGGCATAAGAAAAGATTACATACTGCAATTTGCAACAACATGAAGCACCTCGAGAGTATCACACTGAGCTAAATAAGTCAGTCAGAAAAAGCTAAGAACCATATGATTTCACTCATATGTGGGATAAAAACCTGAAACTCATAGATGCAGACAATAGTATGGTGGTTACCAGAGGAAAAGGGGTGGGGAGTAGAAAAGGGTAAAGGGGGTCAAATATATGGTGACAGAAGATGATTTGACTTGAGTAGTAGACACCTTGCAGTATACAAATCATGTATCATTGAAATGTACACTTGAACCCTACATAATCTTATTAACCAATATAACCCAAATAAATTTAATAAAAAGAAAAAAAATCTATGTCTCTTCACTGATATTTTCTTAATCTTGAGTTCCTTTAGAATTGAGCCCACTGATCCACTTTACTGCATTTCTGCTTCAACTTTAATAGAATTGTACTCTCAGGTACCACTAAATAAATGAATACATCTAATACAGTCATACTTTACATGTTTTTCATACCAAAATGCAAAGAACTCTTCTCTTGAACACTGATGAGAAAAACCTTAGAAAGGGATAAAAGGAATAAAGCCAGAACCAAATAATAACATAAAACATTTCCACTTCTCAGTTTTGATAAGAGAATGCTGTCAGAACAAACCTTTAACATAGTTCACACTTTCCAATTCATTTTTTCAAACTAGAGTCTCTTTTTTTCTTTCTGGTCAATTTTAACTACTTCTTCCTCTAGGTTTGCCTATGCACTCAGATCTAGCAGAAATGTATTCAATCTTCTTCCCTTATAAGTAACAAATAATGACTAAGCTAAGGACAATCCCCCTTTGCACCCAATGATAAATGCATTAATGTGTGCAGCTCTGAATCAAATAGAATAATATTAATATACTCAGGTAATCTAGACTCTAGTTTATCCTACCTGCTATTTATTATTGCTCAGTAACTCAATGTTGCATTACTCCTCTTCCAATCAAGAAGATTGATGTAAAACCATTCATATATATTTTTTTCCAGGAAGACTGCAATCCATGGCTACAAAGGCTAGAAACAATACAAACATATATTATTGAACTTTTTAACTTTTGCCCTCTCATTTTAGTTTCTAAAATACAACCTTTCATATATTTTAAAATGTGCTATAATGGTAGCAGGTAAGCTGTCGAGAAAGGTTCACATAGTATGATTTTCCTTGAGAGATTTTGTCTTCCAATCTTCCTTTCATATGAGTTTAGGAATCTGCTTAGATATATGGCCATATACACAATCACATTAATACTTATGCAACATTCTGTCGTAAGAACACATCGATTTCTCCCTCCTAACAGTCATCGATAGGAAAGAGTGCTGTGAGTGACGTCACCTATGCGCAGTTTTTGTTTTTTGGTTGCTTTGAATAGCACCATCTAGAAAGGAATTTTTGCCAACACGAAGCATTCAACTTTATGTGTGAAAAGGTTATCCACAGAATTATTACTTAAAAAGAGGAAGAAGCTGGTATATTATTTAGATCAATGTTGAAAACAACTGAAAACAGTACAGAATATTTTGAGAATGATGCATTTTCTCTGAGCCGAGACTGGATAACACACACACACAGACAAAAACCATGTGCCAAATGCAGTAGAAACTGAAAAGTTACAGTGATTGTATCAATTAAGTAATTGTGATTTTTCCTTATGTTGAGAACCCATGAAATGATAAGTCATATTTGTTTATGTTCAAAGCCTGGTGGAATGATTTGTCAGATAGGAGAAATTTTCATTAGATTCCTTCCTTGGTACCTCTGCAAAGTTCCTTTCTGGCACTATTTCTGCTTCATCTCCTTAAGCCCAGAATCTGTTTACACAGACATGTATTATAAAGAAATTCACAATTTTAAGGTCCCTTCATGGGAACCGTTGGGTGAAAATCAAAGGACAAAGGTACAGACTGATTTCACATGTTTACAAAAGAAACACCAGGTGGAAAGGTAGAGCAGTAATTAACTAGTTTAGGTGTTTAAAAATAGTAATGACAACAATTTACAGAGGAAAAAGTGTACATTTTATTTGGCCTTGTGTTTATTATAAGGAGACCCCATTTACCTAGATATCTAGTAGCATCATATTTTTTTAAAACGACTCCATTTGTATAATTGTCACCTCTTATTGAAATATAGCAGAATTATGAATAAACGAGGAACTAAAAGTTACCAAGAAATCATTTCAATAGCAAGCTGTGAAAAAGTAGGATTAGATAAAATGGTTTTAAGACCATTTATTCAGGCTAGCTTCCAATGTGCTTACTAGGAGAATGTTTAGCTTTCTTTCCAGGAGGACACTTCCAAAGTACTGCTCATTCCAGCTGCTTTCTCTACTGATGAAGGAAAGGCCAAGGTGGAGTTTATCCTGAATGGTGTAGTTAAAAGTTAGATGTCCTCTTCTTGTTTAAGTCTTAATTTGTCTGCTTAGGTCCTTGGCCCCATATTTGAATAGAATACTTTTTAGTCAGTTTTAGTATTATAATCAAGTAATAGTTTAAAGTTTCTATTGATCTTACAAGGTGACTGGAGAGGCTTTTATTTTTTACTACGTGAAATTATATGAATGAGTTTCTATAGGTTTGGCAAAAAAATTGTTTAGTTTTATTTTGCACAATGGCTCTATTACTTAGTTGTCTTTAACTTCATTCAAGACAATTTTGTTAGGTTGTATTGTGACCACTGTCATATCAGTGTGCATTAAAAAAAACAGCAAAATAGGTGAGTTTTTGTGCAGCCATTTTAATATTGAAGATGAAAATATATGCAAGATTTTCAACATATTATGCTTTATTATTTCCAGAAATATAAAAATGAAACTAAAATGCAAATATATACACTTGTGCAGTGTATGGAGAAAGTCTATGACTGATCAAATGTGTCAAAAGTGGTTTGTGAAGTTTCTTGGTACTATTGACATTTTGGCTAAATAATTATTTGCATTGAGGCTGTCTTACTCACCGGAAGATGTTCAGATGCACCCCTGGCCTCTACCCACTAGAAGCCAATACCTGGAGGCAGCCAACATACTCAAAATCAATAAAGTTATTGGTGAAAGTAAAAAATGTGCCTTTTATTTTTATGGAAAAAAAATACTAAACAAAATTTTTGGCCAACCCAATACTTTAAATCTAATTCAGTTGGGATTTCATGTGATTCAGGTATCATTTTTAAAAGATTTTATTAATTTATTTTCAGAGAAAGAGAAAGGGAGGAAGAGAAGGAGAGAAACATCAATGTGTTATTGCTTCTCAAGTGCCCTCTACTGGGGACCTGGCCTGCAATCCAGGCATGTGCTCTGACTGGGAATTGAACTGGGAACTCTTTGGTTAGCAGGCCAGCATTGAATTCACTGAACCACACCAGCCAGGGCTGAATCATGTATCATTTAATTTTATGTCTAACTTCCTTTTCAACATGTTCTATAGTAAGAGAATATTAAGTAAAATGAGACAGAGAGGAAAGGAATCCTCTGGTGAAGTTGTAAGGTCTCACTCTTCAGTATCCATCAGTACCAACTGAGGAGCTTTTAAAAAATGTTGAACTCCATCTTCACAGACTCTGATTTAATTAATCTGAGCTGGGGACTGAACATTTTCTTTTGTCATTTATTTGTTTGTTTTCTAAATTCAATCCGGTGGTTGTAATGAGGATTCAGGGTAAAAAATGCTAGATCAATATTTTGAAAATAGTTTAAGCAGTTCCTCTCTATATTTTAAAATTTCTGGACGTCAATATTTACTAGTATTCTTTATTATTTATTATTAACCTTTTAAAAAAACTAAAGCCAGGCTTCTATTTTATTTCTTTTTTTTTCCCTTTTTTTAATTTTTATTTATTTATTTATTTATTTAATTAAATTTATTTATTTTTTTGAATTGATTATGCTGTTACAGTTGTTCTATTCCCCCCTCCATTCCCCTCCACCCTGCCCCCCCAACCCCACCATTTCCCCCCTTTAGTTTATGTCCATGTGTCTCAAGTCCTTTAGGTTCTATATTTCCCAAACTATTCTCGCCCCCCCCCCCCCCATCTATTTTCTATCTACTGTCTATGCTACCTGTTTTCTGTACCTTCTCCCCCCATCTCCTCCTCCCATTCCCCTGTTGCTAACCCTCCTTGAGATCTTCATTTCTATGTTTCCACTCCTGCTCTAGCTGTCCTTTTAGTTTGCTTTCGTTTTAGGTGTGGTTGTTAATAACTGTGAGTTTGTTGTCCTTTCACTGTTCATGTTTCTTTAACTTCTTTTTCTTAGATAAGACCCTTTAACATTTCATATAATAAGGGCTTGGTGATGATGAACTCCTTGAATTTGGTCTTATCTGAGAAGCACCTTATCTGTCCTTCCGTTCTAAATGAAAGTTTTGCTGGGTAGAGCAATCTTGGTTGTAGGTCTTTAGATTTCATGACTTGGAATATTTCTTTCCAGCCCCTTCTTGCCTGTAAGGTCTCTTTTGAGAAATCTGCTGACAGCCTGATGGGGACTCCTTTGTAGGTGATTGTCCCCTTAGCTCTTGCTGCTTCCAGGATTCTTTCCTTCATTTTAATTTTGGCTAATGTAATTATGATATGCCTTGGTGTGTTTCTTCTTGAGTCCAACTTTTTTGGTACTCTCTGGGCTTCTTGGATTTCTTGGAAGTCTATTTCCTTTGCCAGATTGGGGAAATTTTCTTTTATTATTTGTTCAAATAGTTTTTCCACTGGTGGTTGTGTCTTTCCCCCTTCTGGTACCCCTATAATTCGGATATTGGAGCGTTTAAAGATGTCCTGGAGGTTCCTAAGACTCTCCTCATTTCTTTGAATTCTTGCTCCTTGACTCTTTTCTGTTTGTCCATTATTTGCTTTCTTCTGGTCCACTGCATTGATTTGAGTCCCAGTTTCCTTTTCATCTCTATGGGATTCCTGTGGAATTCCATTCATTTCCCTTAATTTAGCCTCCATATGTTTCTCTAATTTGTGGCTGTAATCCACCAGATCTGTGAGGAAGGTGATGACCAGTGTTTTAAACTGTGCGTCTGAGAGTTTTGCTATTTCTTCGTCATTTAGATTTATCTCTGGGGCTTTGAGTTCTGCCTGCGACATTTTTGGTCTGTTCTGGCCCTTTAAGTGGGACAAGCGGCGCCTTGGAGTCCCAGGTCGCTGGGTTGTGACGCTGTATGTGGGGGCGTGGTCAGAGCGGGAAATGGCGCGCCGCAGCCAGCTGCCGCCGCGGCGCCGCTGGGCCGGTCCAACCGCTCACTCCCTCACTCGCGCCAACCACAGTCAACTCGTTGCCACCGCCTCCCCACTGTGTCGCTCCCCCGGTGGGCTGCTCAGTGGCTCACTAGGTCCAATCCTGGGTTTGGAACCCGCGCGACTGGATTCGCGCGTCTGGATTCCGCGCCCGGTCCGACCGAGCCCTCCTTTGTAAGTCCTCACCCGACGCCGGTTTCGCCCCTTACCGGTCAGGCTGAAGAATTTGTTGTTAGCGGACTTCCGAAAAGTTCAGTTTTCCGTGTTCTGGTTGTGTTTTGTGATGCTAATATTTAGTTGTCCCTAAATTTGGTTGTGTGAGGAGGCAGGCACATCTAGCTAAACCTCCATCTTGGCGGAAGTGTCTATTTTATTTCTAATCTTATATATTTCTACTCTCTTTTTCTTCAGCCATACTCAAAGAGGACTAATTGATGCTATTTATATTTTCAAAGCAATAACTTTGGAAGTGTATTCCTTTTCTACTTAAAAATTCTTTTTAACTCATGTCACTTTTATCTTACCTCTTCTTACTATATTTTAGGTTATTATATTGTTATCTTTTTACTTACATACAGTAAGCTGTTTGATTATTTAGCTTTAGTGTTTCCTTCTGATATAAGGGCATTTAAATATATAAATATATTTTGAGTTCAGCTTTTACTATCTTCCACTGATTTTGTTTTAATTTGTCAGTGCTGCTTTATAGTTAATTTGTAGTTTGTTTTTATTTATTAATTCTTTAGGTTTCTTTGGACATATTGCCAGAAGTGGAATTGCTGGGACAAAAAGCAGTTTCATTTTCAATTTTCTGACTTGACTCCATACTGCTGTCTACAGTGGCTACACCAACCTGCACTCCCACCAACAGTCATTAGGGCTTCCTTTTCTCTACATCCTCACACACATGTGCTGTTTTATTGATGATAGTCATTTTTACACGTGTGTGGTAATATCTTGTTGTGGTTTTAATTTGTATTTCTCTAATAATTAGTGACATTGGACATCCTTTTATATGTCTACTGGCCATCTGCATGTCCCTTTGAAACCTATTCATGTTCCTTCCCCATTTTTTTGAATTGGATTATATCTTTTTTGGATATGAACCACTTATTACACATATCATTGACTAATGTGTTTTCCCATTCAGTGGATGGACTTTTTATTTTGCTGAGAGTTTCCTTTGCTGTGGAAAAAAATTTGTATGGTACAGTCCCATTTTTTTTCCTTTTGTTTCTCTTGACTGAGGCAATATATCACAAAAATATTGTTACAAAAAGTTTCTAGATTTTACTGCCTATATGATCTTCAAGGATTTTTAAGGTTTTGAGTCTAAAATTGAAGTCTTTAATTCATTTTGAGTTTATTCTTGTGTATGATGTAAGAAAGTGGCTTAGCCCTAACAGGTGCACTTCAGTCGGGTAAGCATTTCCCGGCAAATGAAAGGTCAGCAGTTTGATTCCTGGTCAGGGCACATGCCCAGGTTGTGGGTTCAGTCACAGGGCAGGGCCCATATGACAGGGCCCATATGACAGGCAACTGATTACTGTTTCTCTCTCACAGGGATGTTCTTCACCCTGTCTTCCTCCCTCCCCCTTTCTCCAAAACTAACTGAATAAAATCTTTAAAAAATAAATAAAGTGATTTAGTTTCACTTTTTGAATGTCTCTATCTAATTTTTCAACACTATTAGATGGACTGTCTTTACATCATTGTTTGTTGTTGCCTCTTTGTCAAATATTAATTGACCATAAAGATGTAGGTTTATCTCTGTGCTCTCTATCCTGTTCCACTGATCTATATGTCTGTTTTTATGCCTTACTGTATTTTAATATAAGGTAGCATAATTCTTCCAACTGTGTTCTTTCTCAACATCGCTATGGATTTGGGGGGGTCATTGTGGTTTTATATAAAATTTTGGAAAATTCGTTCTAGTTCTGTGAAACACATCATTGGAATCTTGATAGGAATCACACTGAGTCTATAGATTGCTTTGGGTAGTATGGACATTTAATTATGTTAATTCTTTCTATCTGTGAACATAGTATGTACTTCTACTTCAGCTTCTTCAGCTGAATTAAACTGAACTTGTAACTTCTTCAGCTTCTTTCTTCATTGTTGTATAATTTTCCAAGTACAGGTCTTTTATATATGTCTTTGGTTAGATTTATCCTTAGGTACTTTATTATTTTATTTACTTTATTTTATTTTATTTTGATGCTATTTTAAATAAGATTTGTTTTCTTAGTTTCACTTTCTGACAGCTTGCTATTGCTCTATAAAACATGAAGTGATTTTTAGATATATGTTTTATGTTCTGCTACTTTACTGAACTCATTTATCAGTTCTACTAGGATTTTTTTGGTAAACTTTTCAGGGTTCTCTACATAGACTATCATGCCATCTTCAAATAATGACAGTTTTGTTTCTTCCTTTTTAAATTTGGTGTCATTTATTTCTTCTTCTAGTTTGATTATTGTGGCTAAAGCACGAGTACTATGTTGAGTAAGAGAGGTGAAAGTGAACATTGCTATCTTGTACTGGATCTTAATGAAAAAGCTCCTAGTTTTTGCCCATTGAGTCTGATGTTAGCTGTGGGTTTATCATACATGCCTTTGTTATGCTGAGGTATGTTCCCTTTATTTCCACTTTGTTGAAATTTTTCATCACGAATGGTGGATTATATCACAAGCTTTTACTGTATCAGTATGATCATGTGATTTCTATCTTTCATTTTTTGAAATGAAAGATATACATTGTTTATGTGGTGTATCACATTTATTGATTTGTGGATATTTTATGAATATCCCATCTCCAAAATAACCCCACTTGATCATAGTGTCCAATCTTTTTAATGTATTGCTGGATTTAGTGTGCTGACATTTCATTGAGGATTTTAGAATCTATGGTTAGAAGGGATATTGATCTATAATTTTCTTTCTTTGTAGTGTCTTTATCTGGTTTTGAAATTAATATAAATGCTTCAAAAATAGTCTTTGGAGTCTTCCTTGTTCTTGAAGTTTTGGGAATAGTACGAGAATGGTAAGTGCCATTTCTTCTTTGAATGTTTAGTAAAATTTATCTGTGAAACCACCTAGTCCAGGACTTTTGTTCTTGGGAGTTTTTTTTTTTTTTTTCGATTACTGCTTTAATTTCACTAGTTGTAATCTGTATGTCCAGATTCTCTGATTCTTCCTAATTCAGTTTTAAATGTTGTATGTTTCTAGGAATCTACCCATTTTATAAATTTGTTAGCATAATACTGGTTTGTAACATTTTAATAATGCTTTTTATTTCTTTGGTTACTTCTCCTCTTGCATGTCTGATTTTATTTACCCGAGGCCTTTTTTTCTTGATGAGTGTGGTTAAAGCTTTGTGTCTTGTTTTTGCTTGAAAATAAACTGCTCCTGGTTTCATTGATCTTTTGTATTTTTTTAGACTGTATTTTAGTTATTTCTGCTCTGATCTTTATTGTTTCCTTCCTTCTGTTTACTTAAGGCTTTGTTTGTTGCCATTTTTCTAATTATTTTAAGTGTAAAGTTAGATTGCTTATTTGAAAAATCCTGTTCATTGAGGCAGGCCTGTAATGCTATGAATTTCTCTTTTAGAACTGCTTTTGCTATGTCCCATAAATTTTGTGTTGTTGTGTTTTCATTTACATTTGTTTCAAGGTATCTTTGATTTCTCCTTTGATTTCATTGTTCACACATTCATTGTTTAGTAACACGTCATTTAGCCTCAATGTCTTTGTGTGTTTTTCTGGTTTTTTCTTATGATTAATTTTTATTTTATATAATCATGGTCAGAGAAGATGCTCATGATTTCAATCTTCTTAAATTTACTGAGACTTGTTTTGTGGCCTTCCATGTGGTCTAACATGTTTGCACATTCCATGTGCATTAAAAAATATATATTCTGTTGCTTTTGCATGAAGTGCTCTGAAGATATCAGTGAAATCCTTCTGACCTAGTATGCCATTTAAGTTCGCTGTTTCTTTGTTGATTTTCTGTCTGGAAAATTGATCAGTTGATGTCAATAGGGTGTTAAAATCTTCTGCTATGTACTGTTGTCAATCTCACCCTTTATGTCCATTAAAATTTGCTTTATATATTTAGATGCTCCAATGTTGGGAGCATAAATGTTTATAAGGGTTATAACTTCTTTTGGAATTGCTTCCTTTATCATTATATAGTGCCTTTCTTTGTCTTACTATCATCCTTTTTAAAGTTTATTGTCAGATTTAAATATTGCTACCCCAGTTCTTTTTCTTTTCCATTTTCAGGAAATATCGTTTTCCATCCCTTCACTTTTGCCTCTGTGTATCTTTTGTTCTCATCTGGGTTTTGTCCACTCAACCCTATGTCTTTTGATTGGAACATTTAAGCCTTTTACATTTAAAGTAATTATTGATAGATATGTACTTATTGCCATTTTACACTTTTAACTATGTTTCTCTGGGTTCCTTTCCTTTCCTTTCCTTTCCTTTCCTTTCCTTTCCTTTCCTTTCCTTTCCTTTCCTTTCCTTTCCTTTCCTTTCCTTTCCTTTCCTTTCCTTTCCTTTCCTTTCCTTTCCTTTCCTTTCCTTTCCTTTCCTTTCCTTTCCTTTCCTTTCCTTTCCTTTCCTTTCCTTTCCTTTCCTTTCCTTTCCTTTCCTTTCCTTTCCTTTCCTTTCCTTTCCTTTCCTTTCCTTTCCTTTCCTTTCCTTTCCTTTTCTCCTTTCCATCTCCTTCTTCTTCTTGAAGGCCCTTTAACATTTCTTGTGATACTGGTTTGGTGGTAATAGACTCCTTTAGCTTTTACTTGTCTGGAAAGCTCTTTATTTCTCCTTCAATTATAAATAATAGCCTTGATGGGTGAAATAGTATTGGTTGTAGGTCTTTGCTTTTTATCACTTTGAATATTTCACTCCAGTTCCTTCTGGCCTGAAGCAGTTCAGCTGATAGCTTTGTGGGAACTCCTTTGTAATTAATTAATATTCTTTCTCTTGCTCATTTTAAGTTTTTTTTGTCTTTAATATATGCCAATTTAACTATGATGTGTCTTCATGTGAGCCTCTGGACTCATCTTGTTTAGGACTCTCTGTGCTTCTTGGATTTGTGTGTCTTTTTTCTTCAGCAGGTTAAGAGAGTTTTCAACCATTATTTCTGCAAATAAGTTCTTAGTCCCTTGCCTTCTCTTTTCTATGATGCAGATGTTTTATACTTCATGTTGTCCCAAAGGTCCCTTAAATAATCCTCATCTTAATTTTTTTTTTTTGCTGCTCTGATGGGGTATTGTTTTTCCACATTGCCTTTCAAATCATTTATTTGATCCTTTGCTTCCTCCAACCTACAGTTTATTCTTCCCAATATATTCTTCATTTCAGATATTGCATTCTTATTTTTGACTGGTTATTTTTTTATGGTTTCTTTGTCCCTTTTTATGTTGTTGGGAATCCTTACAGTCATTGCTTTGAACTTTATATCTGATAAATTGCTTGCCTCCGTTTCATTCAGTTCTTTACCTGGAGACTTCTTCTGTTATTTCATTTGGGGCATGTTTGTCACCCCATTTCAGCTGCCTCTCTGTGTTTGTTACTTTGTATTAGGTAGATCTGCTCTGACTCCCAGTCTTTAAAAGGTGGCCCTGTGTAGTATGTGTCTTTAGGGCTCAGGGGTGCAGTCTCCTTGATCACCTGGATTGGGTGCTCCAGGAATATCCACTGTGTGGTTTTTGTGGGCTCTTTTGTTGTAATTTAGTCTTAATTACTATAGCCCATTTGTGTGTGGGGTCAACCTTCTGACAGGGTGACTGTAATGCTTATCCTTGACCATGGTATGCAACCTGTTATCCAGGTGCTTACTACACTAAGCAGAATTTGCCTAAGCAGAATTTGGTTTCTCTTTGGATATGCTGATTGTGAAACTAGTTGGTTCCTGCTGTGATGTTGTCTGAAGCTGGCCAATAAGTATGTTATTTCTGAGCCTCTTAGGAGGGATTCTGGTGCAATCCAATGTCATATACTGCCTGTGACTGGCCCTGAGCAACCTGTTTGGAGGTAAAAGTGATGTGAAGTTTGTAGCTTCTTTTACTTGGCCTGGGTATGCACAGGAAGGTGAACAAGGATGACTTTTGCCAGTGCCAGGTGAGAAGGCAGGTCAGTAAACGCTCCAAGTAAACGCAAGTTCTTCCTGTGCCTGCTTCCACCTGCTGGATGCTTATTATGCTCAGTCATTAAAAAATCTCCTGGCAGTACACAAGTTTCATGAGATACGTCCTCAGTGAGTCATCAGGTAGGGAGAAGAGATGTTCTCCACCAGATCGATACAGGCTCAAACTCAGTGCTAGGGCTGGGTCTGAGGCTACTCACCAAATGTCCCCAAGTACACCAAGTCTAGCTGCACCCACTAGGGGTTTGCACACCTTTTTGTTGGGGCAGAGTCTCGGGAGTTTTCAGGATGAGGTCAGCAGTTTATCATGTGTGCACAGATCAAAATTTTTCCCTGTAAATGGAGGACTCTGTATTGGTCAGGCAGGCGAGGAAAAAATAGACCTTGTTTTAGAGCCTACAACTTAATCTGTCTTAGATTCTCCTGGGAGAAGATAGAGCTCAGCAGGGTGGGGTTGCTAGGAGTCAGGAGAGTAAGGGCTAGTGAATCGCCTGTGCAGGAGAGGTGCTGGTCAACCACTGCAGAAGGTAGTAGGTGTGGCTATCTCCCCAGAGCCACACAACTCAGTCTGTCCCAGATTTTGCCCCAAACTCAGCAGGGTGGAGCTACTGAGAATCAGGTGAGTGGGGCTCCAAGACCCAAAGGTTAAGTTCACTTGAAGCCCAGAGAGTGGGCCCAGTAGATCTTTCACAAAGGACAGGCATCAGTCAGGTTCAGAAGAAAGTGAGGGTAATGGCCCCCCGCACCAAAGCAATACAACTCAATCACTGACACCCCCTGAGGCTCCCCAGACCTCTTAATGTTGGCCAAAGCATCTGACTCTTCAGCATGGCATAAGCACGATAGGGTGGGGCAACAGAGGATGCAGAGGGTTGAGCTGTTGCATTCCTCCAGGCTGATGCTAAGGAGAAGGGTGCACTGCCACCAAAAAATAGCATGCGAGGCATGTGAAAATGCCTCATTTGACATTCCTGACAGCTGTCCTTTCAGATTTCTCCCAAGATCCACAAACCTGTCTCTCCCAGGGTGAGTGGCTATGAATGAAGTTTTGTGCATTGACTTTTTAAGAGGGTTCCTCTGTCTCTAGTGGACTCTTGTCTTTCCCTGAGGGACAGAAACCCTGCTGCTTTCAAAGCTAGATGATTTGTGGGCACCTCTTCTTGGTTCTTTCTAGTTCTCTGGACTGGCATGCCCAGCTCTGAATTAAAATCCCTCACTACTCAGGAGGAACCCTCTGCAGCTGAAATATCCCTCTAGTATTCCAGCCACTGCCTGTAGGAGTGGGGCCAGCCCTTTTTGCATCTCTGCCCTTTCTAACAGTCTCAATGTGGCTTCTCCTCTAAATCCGTGGTTATAAAACTTCTCTTCAACTAGTCCTCAGTTAGTTATTCAAGAAAGTTTTTCTGTAATCTGGCTGTAATTCCAGTTTAATTTTAAGAGAAGGTGAGTATTACTTCAAACTACTCCACCACCATCTTCTTGGAGATAGTTTTAAAAACAAAATGTTCTATTAAAATGCTACTATAATCCTATTTTCATCAAGTCAACATTACATTTTAAGAGTTTATTTTTTGCATGTTACATAATTTCAGAGTGTAAATAGCGTAAAATTTCAGAGTGTAAAATTTCCATGATCCTTTCTCTTTGATTATAACCAGTGCGGAATTGTACATAGTTCTGTTCATTGACTTTGTGCCTGAAACTACGCTGAATCATTGTAGTTTACCACAGGTTCAATTGAATTTTCTATTTAGTTGAATATGTTATCTGCAAATAATGCTAGCTTTCTATTCTTCCATTTTAATTCTATTTGGTTTTCTTCTCTAAATTTATTTGCCAGCTTTTCCAGTTTTATGCTATGTACCCATTATTATCCATGTTAAAGTAAATGCATTTTTGATTTTTTAACTGCTTATGATTTTGCTTGAGACTTGTTAGTCACCCTTGAGCAATGTCTAATCTGCTATTAAACTAGCCCACTGAGTTTCTAATTCAGGTCATTTAATTTTTTATCCTTACATGTAATTTTTTCCAAGTCATTTAAGTGATTTTTCAAAGATAATCTTTGGTTTCCTGCTTAATATTTAAGTTTGGCTTGCATCTCCATGCACATTGGTAATAAAGTTTGTTTTTGAAATATGTCTTGCAATTCAAATATCTCTAGTATTTGTGAGCCTGTTTTCTTTTCACTTGTTTCTACTGGTACTCACTTATATTTTCTTTTCTTCTAATATATCTGATTACTTTTTATTATATTTTGGCCATCATATAAAATATCTTGGGGACTTCCGCCAAGATAGAGGCGTAGGTGGAAGCACTGCGCTTTCTCACACAACCAAGTTTAAAAACAACAAAGTTTTAGTAACAAAAACACAGCCAAACCACAGAAAATTGAACTACACGGAAGTCTGACAACAGCAAATCCTTCAGCCAAACCAGTAAGAGGGGCAAAGCCAGCAGCAGAGTGGGGTCAGGCAGGAAATATCCACCAGACCGACCCGGGCGCGCAGCCCAGGCACCCAGGCAGCTGTAGGTGGATCCCAGGTGTGGAGTAGCAGTGGGCAGACCCACTGAGGGCGCAAGGTGGTGGACTCACTGAGGGCCGACCAAAGTCACACAGTCGAGGGCAGATAAACTGGTGAAAGAGCGAAGTGGTGAGACAGACCGTGCAGGCCCCAGTGACGGAAAGTGGCACAGGGGACCACCATTGTCCCTCTCTGATGCCGCCCCCACATACAGCATCACAACCCAGTGACCTGGGTGGCCTCTCTCTGACCCGCCCCCACATATAGCGTCACAAACCAGCGACCTGTATGACCCCGCCCTGGTGAACACCTCCTCATATGTAACAGGCACGAACAGATCAAAACACGGCTCAAGAACAACTCAGAGCCCCAGAGCAGATAAATCTAAGTGATGAAAAAATAGTCAAACTTTCAGATGCACAGTTCAAGACACTGGTGATCAGGATGCTCACAGAACTGGTTGATTACAGTCACAAATTGGAGGAACATATGAAGGCTAAACTAATTGAAATGAATGGAAATGCACAGGAAACCAATAGTAATGGAAAGGAAACTGGGACTCAAATCAAAGGAGTGGAGCAGAAAGAGGAAAAAAATGACCAAACAGAAGAGGATGAAGAAACAAGAATTCAAAAAAAAATGAGTTGAGGCTTAGGAACCTCCAGGACATCTTTAAACGTTCCAACATCCAAATTATAGGGGTTCCAGAAGGGAAAGAGGAACAGCCACCAGTGGAAAACTTATTTGAACAAATAACAAAGGAGAATTTCCCCAATCTGTCAAAGGAAATAGACTTCCAGGAAATCCAGGAAGCTCAGAGAGTCCCAAAGAAGTTGGACCCAAGAAGAAACACACCAAGGCACATCATCATTACATTAGCTGAGATTAAAATGAAAGAGAGAATTCTAGAAGCAGCAAGAGATAAGGGGACAGTCACCTACAAAGGAGTTACCATCAGACTGTCAGCTGATTTCTCAAAAGACACCTTACAGGGGCTGGAAAGAAGGGGCTGGAAAGAAGTATTCCAAGTCATGAAATCTAAAGACCTACAACCAAGATTGCTCTATCCAGCAAAGCTTTCATTTAGAATGGAAGGACAGATAAAGTGCTTCTCAGATAAGATCAGATTCAAGGAGTTCATCATCACCAAGCCCTTATTATATGAAATGTTAAAGGGACTTACCTAAGAAAACGGAGATAAAAAAGATGAACAGTGAAAGGATAGCAAACTCACAGTCACTAAGAACCACACCTAAAACAAAAACAAACTAAGAGGACAGCTAGATCAGGAGCAAAACCATAGAAATGAAGATCACCTGGAGGATTAGCAACAGGGGAGCTGGAGAAGGAGAAGGGGAAGAAGGTACAGAAAATAAGTAGCATAGATGGTAGATAGAAAATAGATGGGGGGAGGGCAAGAATAGTATGGGAAATATAGAATCTAAAGAACTTGAGACACATATTCATGAACTAAAGGGGGGAATGGTGGGGGAGGGGTGTTCAGGGTGAAGGGGAATGAAGGGGGGAAATAGAACTGTAATGACATAATCAATAATATATATTAAAAAAAGAAAAAATATTTTGAACAAATATTTTGAGACTTAGATGGTATTATTTTCCTTTGCTCTTCCAGTTGTCAGAGAACTTATATAATAAATGATCATTCTTTTTTTTTCTTTTTTTTCTTTCTCCCTCTCTCTCTCTCTTTCTTTCTTTCTTTCTTTATTAGAGAGAGGGGAAGGGAGGGAGACAGAGAGGGAGAGGCACAACAGTGTTTGGTTGCCTCTTGCACACCCTCTACTGGGAACCTGGCCAGCAACCCAGGCATGTTCCTTGACTGGGAATCAAACTGGAGAGCCTTTGGTTCTCAGGCCAGTGCTCAATCAACTGAGCCACACCAACCAGGGCCTATTTCAAGTCTTGAAGTTTTTTCTGTTTATGTAAATGACATAAAACTGGTCATAAAGTCATAAATTGGCTTGCTTACTTCTAAATCTTTTCAATTTTTAACAGTTCTTTGGGTTTTGAACTCAAGAAATAATCTATACAGATTTCCACATTTGCCAAGCCCTATACTCTGATTTCTGTCTCTCAAGTTCCAGTTGGCTGTCAAAAACATGAATCTGCCTCTTAGCTTTATTTTTTACCATGTCAATCTCAAGGAAATGTAGCCATGTGTGGTGGTATACTTGTGCCATGTAAGTCTCTTCTAGATATTAGTTTAGTAATATATCACTATTCTGTTAAATATGTCGAGGGATTTAAAAATAATATTTTTTCCATTTTTTGGAATTGTCCTCAGCTGGAAAAAAGAAACTTTAATATTATTATTATGATGATTATTACTACATTATTATCACCATAAGAATTACCATGTAATTTATATTGTCATCTCTCTCCTCCAGAAGTTTTAACTTTTGGAAGCAATATGATCTGTAGTATCCTTTGTTCATTTATGGTGACAGATCTAATGGATCCCATACCAGAGCCAAACCTGAGGGAGAAATAATTGCTTTAGTATCTAACATTGTCAGCAGCTACCTTGTCACCTGGCAAGTGGTTAGTCCCTTGTCAAAGGTGAATAAAGAGCTCTCTTAAGACACTGAACAACTTTAAAGAGCCTGAGATAATTTGAACTTTTGTCTGTTTCCCTTAAAGTAAAACTGACATATTTTGGACGACTATAAAACCTAAAAATACTATGATGAACAATTTGGGAGAAATTCACTCAAAAATAATTTTATAATTTGTGTACGTATATAATACTGTGTTATTTGCAAGTCTTTTATGTAACAACACCCTCTTCTTTCACTTTTATTGCTTCTGCTACTTAATGACTGTTCTTACTGATAATGTCAGGATATCTTATCCCAACTGGTTATTGAAGACGAGGTTTGCATGGTCCTCACTTTTCTTCAATGCCATTGACTAAGTATTTTTCCCTAGTGATATTTTCTTTAAACCTCTCTCTAGATTACTCATTAGTATTCCAAACCTATGTCCACATGACCTGCTGTAGAGTGCTTGCAGAATTAGCTACCCAAAAGTAAGGGTGCTACTTTTCCCTTATAAACACATCATGTTTTATGCAAAAAGAAGCTCCTTGGAAGGGTGCAAGGTAGTATTTTTATTATTAATGCAATTATGCCCATAATATACTTTAGTATATTTCATAAGGACTAAAATTCCTCACAATAAGTAACCCTAAGACTTAAGCAACTCCAGGCTTCAATTTCCTGATCTGTAAACTAAGGATACTAACTGTACTCACCTCATAAGATGTTTATGAGAATTGAATAAATTAAATACATTTGGCCATTTAGAAGAGCACCTGGCAATTAGTAGTTGCTATTGCCTAGGTGTTGATATAAAAATTTAGGTAATAAATAGCTCACCAAGAATAAATTCTAGCTCTCTTTTGACAATAAAACATGCATATTTTAAATGTATGCCTAGAATTTGGAAACCCAGATCTCTTGTACCTCTCCACCCTTTCCCACCACACCCTGCATGAGGGCTAAAGAAAAAAGGTCTCTTCTAAATCTTTGGGTTTCCTCATCCACATTCTCTCTCTCTCTCTCTCTCTCTCTCTCTCTCTCTCTCTCTCTCTCTCAACTTTTTGGCATCATGACATAGAAAACCTAAGTCACATCTATAATAAATGGTCATGTTGTAGAATCTGCAGATTCAACTGAGCAGAAAAACCAGAACTGCACTGTCTCGATCTGCTTTACTTCATTATTTTCCAGCGTACTTGCTGTCCTCCCCACACCAGTAGTGTGTTATAAAACCAGCCTAGTTGATCACAAGAATAATTTAAAGAATTAAATCAATGTATAAGTAAATGACATTATAGAATAAAATTTACATTTAAAATTAAGTATAATTTCATTAAAGTCTATTTTCAATGTGTGTATAATTTTTCTATGTTATAGAGTAAAAGACTTTTATTGTAGCTTATGATCCAGAAATTGAAAGGCACTGCTTTATTTCATTTATGGCTAAATATAAAGCATAAGTAATGAATTCACTTCTTCATGAATTAAGGAAGATATGAAAGAAAAGAATTACTCGAGCCTTGATTCTGGCTTCAGGAAAACTCCTTTCTGGACTCTGATGTTGCAGGGTCCCTGGTGTTGCAGGGTCCCTGGTGTTGCAGGGTCTCTGGGAGCAGGGGACATACTCAGATATGGACTGTAATTTTGAAATCACTGATAATGTTTAAAGAACCCAAAGATACTGATGTTTATAAATATTTACTTAAATGGAGATGCTAAACACATATATTTTTGAAGTCTTTATAAATATTGATATAATCCTGAATTGTTTATCTCAGATCTAGCAAAACCCTTTAAAGTTCCCCTCACCAACATGCATATATCAGCACTTCAATTAGGAATCTCTTATGCCAAGAAAAGCTTTTCTGCCTTGAACTATTCACTCTACTGCTCTATTATGTAATTTTTTAAATATCACAACATTAGGATAATATATACTAACTTTGGCAAAATACATTGAGAGTCAAATACAATTATGCAGTATATATGTTGATGAAGAAGGATTCTTCTAACCAAATCATAAGCCATCTGAAGATTTTTGCTAGCTCACTGGAAGAATTGCTCAATTAAAAAAATTGATGGTAGCAGAGAGGAAAGTGAAGATCAGAATGAGCCACCACAAAGCATGCCTCAGTGGCATGTATGTTACTTTGAGCTAAAGAAAATTTTAACTTAGGGATCAAGAGAAATGTCTGGTCCTCCCTTAAACTATAAGAGAAGAATTTGAATCTGGAACATTGCCCACAATAAGATATTATCAGAGATCATTTGTTTTGACCCATCTATAGGACAGGACAAAATTCTATTACTAAAGGTCTGCTCTTCTTATATCCTGCAATGACACTTTGAAACCCCCAAAGTTCATTACCTCATCTCTAGCTCAGGATGCCTTATATACTTCAGTTCCCCTTTCTATCCATCAACCTTTTATGTATTCAGGGTCCCTCTCTCCTGTAGATGAGGTTCCTGTGCACACAAGATTAAATTTGTTTTTTGTCTTTTTGTTCTGCTTCCTGGTGATTTGATTATTCCACTAGCCAAAAGAAGCAGAAGAGCAAAATGTGAATTCTTCCCTTTCCACACAGTATCATATCAATTTTGAATTATGAAAGAAGAAAACATATAATTGGATATAGACATATTTGTATTACAGACTTAAATAAAGCCAAATGTAAAAATATAAGAATGAGTACATATGAGTGAGTGACCCATGGACATGGACAACAGTGTGTGCACTGACTGTGGGAGCAGGGGGTAGGCTGGGCAGAGGAGGGCAAGGGGAAAAAATTGGGACAACTGTAATAGAATAAATTATATAAAAGAATGAGTACATAGATATAAAAGTTCATCTTTAATATATCAAAGTAGAGGCATGATATCTCAGGTGCTTAATTGGAAATGATACTGAAATAGTTGCTTTTCATGAACTTACCCACCGTACTTTATTAGTGGTACTAGTTTTGGTTTTTAAACTATGAAACTGATATAAAAATGCTAACATGCACAAGTCAATACAAACTATAAACTGCAGATGTTCTATTGGAATTCAGATTTGTTAACACCAATTCTTACGATTTTCTACTCCACTATTTAAAAATAGTAATTGTTAAGTTATTTACCAGAGAAAAATCATTGAGAGCAAACCCACCATACAGAATGAATCTGCAAATGGGTAAAGGAGGCAAAAACCAGCAACAAAAAGACAAACCCTGACTTCATTCCACGGAGCTACTATAGAAGAGGACAGTGTGGCATCAAACAGTGGCTTTGAATGGCCCCACTTCTCCTGGCCAAAGAGATTTGAATACTGATTTTAGAATATTGATCTCTCATTCATGACTGGAAATCAATAGGTAAAAGGTGAACAGTGAAATTGGTGGCCTAACAAAAATAGGAGATGTGCTAAACATGGTCAAATTTGAAAAAAGGAAAATTATAAAAGATAAGCCTGACAATGCTGCATGAGGCTGAAAATAAATGGTAGCATTGAGGCAGGTTGTTAAGAAGCCAGGAAAGTTCCTTGGTAGGTGGCATGGGGACAAAGAGACAGTTAACTGAACAAACTGATTGACAGGCCTAGGTAGGCCTGGGAGGAAAGGAAAATCACCAGGCGGAAAACTGTACCATGGGAAAGTGTAACCTGAGAAGATGCCTGCCTGGAAAAATGCCTGCCGACTCAGGACAGACAGACGCCTGGCTGAGACTGGAGTCTGGGGTCGGCCTATTCGGCATAAAAAAAATGCAGTTTTAACTTGAGCCTGACAAGATGTATCAAGAACAATAGTCAGCAGAAGTGGCACTGAACAACCAGCTCTAGCCAATCAGACTCTTGACACCCCAACCAGTTACCCTTCATGGGTTTTTGTGCTTAAAAACCCTGCTCTAAGAACAACTGAGTGAGTCTTAACGTTCCTTGGTTGGCGAGCTAACCTCCTCAGGTTGGCTCCACTTTCCCTCTTACTCCCTGTTCCTGGCTCGCTGTGTCTGTCTGGTTTCTTGAGCGACTCTGACCTAACACTGACTGATCAATTTACAGCCAGATAATGAACTCAACATCCTATTGTCTCTAAATAAGAATGCTTAGGAACAAATAGTTTACACATTCTAGACTATGCTGGGACAGACCCATCTCTGTTCTGGTCCCTATTCAGTGACATTCTTTAAAGGTGAAACTGCCCCCAAAATGACCCCATTCCCTCTGTGTGCTCATGTTGGTACATCAACTTACTAAAGAACTCACCTGGAAAGCTGATGGATAGTTGGCTGAGATTCCCCCCCTGAGACCTCTACTAAGATTCTTGCCTGCACAAGATAAAAGCCCTCAAAACAAAACAAAGGATGGGAGTTGGTCTTTTTGGAGAGCACCAATGCCCTTCTCTTGAGAATGCATTAAAAATAAACAAACAACAAGAAAAAAGAAAAACTCTAAGTGTTCCCAGGATGCTTGCAAACAGAGGAACAGTGAGCAGTGGCAGCACATCCTGGGCTCACTCCCTGAACCTCTCTTCACACCTTCTTTCCTGACTTTTCAGTGAGCCGACAGCTGCCCCACCTTAGCTCACTCTTGTCCCTGTGGTTTTACTTCTCAGTGATATTAAAGCAGCCCCTCATTGGCTCTCTCCTGTTGCTTCCTCTATCCAAAGCCCTTCCTTGTTTCACTATCTCCTCTTTTAATAAACATACTCTCAAAATCACCTCGATGTACCATATTTTGCTGTGTATAACATGTACTTTTTTGTCCAAATTTTTGAGGGAAAAATAAGGATGCAGATTATACATGAGTAGTACCTGAAAGGATGCACAGTATACATGCCTTGTATCTGTGCTTGTGTTTTGTAATTATTTGTTACATAAAATTTCTTGTGCCATAATATGTTCAAAAACAAATGCTAAAATTTCTTTATAACACAAAAAAAGTCTCTAAATATAAATAAATAAAAGATTGAATTTAAAAAATTTAAACAAAAGACTTTTTCCTGAAAGGTTGGGCCAAAAACATGGCTGTGTATTGTACATGGAAGCACAAGAATTTTAGCTGCACAAAGTCAAGAATCCACACACCACCAGATGGTCTGCGGTAGACCCACTCTGGTCTAGTCCTGGTCTGATAACAACATCACAACATAAAAGACTCAACTATTATTGTAGAGACTATGAGCTGATCTTGTGTGCAATGAAGAAAACATTGATCATTTTGGGTAAGCAGAATTAATTGCTAAAAAATGCATTTTAGAAAAACATTTCAATGCTAGTAAGGAAGTTGAAATATGTGTGAGAGATAAAAAGTTTAAAGGTCTAGTTTGCCCTAAAAGGTGGACAGATTTGGATGGGAAATTAAAATTTCTCAGTGCTTATAATGTACCAGGAATACTATATGCCTTATCTTGAATTTCATTACAAGTATGTCATAAAGAAATTATTTATTCTATTTTATATATGAGAAAACCAAGCCTCAGAGACGCTAGATAATCTGGATGATCTCTTAAAGCCAGTAAGTGATAGAATCAAGTTTGGAAGCTAGTTTGACTCCTTACTATCTTATTTCCCTCTTATTTACATCAAGTTAAATAACATTTGCTAGAATAACTAGATGGTGTTAGCATGCAAAAACCTTATTTTCTCCAATTTGACTTTTACTTTTCATATTTTTCTCCCTTGACTAAAACTGGCCACACCCAGTACCCTGACTCACCTACCTACCTCTCCCTTGCTTAATCATTAAACTCTCAGGACAATGAAGCATTCAGGACTCTTAGAAACAAGGTCTCAGGTTTATTGACCACAGAAACACGGTTTTCAGTCAAACTAAAGATGACATCTTGGCCTCAGTTGTGTTTCAGCTCCAAGACCCAGGAAAGTGAAGAAGCCCCCTAAACAAATCCTTGCAAAATCAGACAGAGCAACTCCATACCTGATTGATTACCCCCTGCCCTAGTGCCAACCAGTATCAAGACCACAAACTAGCTTTTTTATTCATCATGATTAATTATCTTTTCTTATGCAATACATCCGTTCAATGTCATCAGGGAGCCAGGTCTTTGAGTGTAGGCTCACCTGTGACTTTAGGGGTGGTACCATCTCTTCAAACAATAAACTCATATTTTCTTGACTGCAAAACTGTTGATGTCTTATTGAACTTTGATGCATGTAGGCAAATAGACCCCTTCAGTCCGGTAACAATGGCAGTAAGACTTTTAAAGTAGTTAATGAAAGTTTGTTTTCATGTTCATGAAATGCACTGTCCTGGGCAAGAATGCCTATAAACTGAGCCATAAAGCCAATGATTTATTGTAAATAAGAAAAGACTGGTCTCTTGTATTCAATTTGAATTACAACGAAGGTAAAAGATTCCTGCAGCCTGGAACTTAATTCATTTCTGGTTATAATCGACATAGCAGTATGATGATTTGCAAATTGCTTTTGTCTCTCTCTCTCTCTTTCTCTGTACCAACTTGATCCATTGACTTTTTCTGTTTGCTTCAATGGTAGGGAAAATAATTTAATACATGCTAATTAATTCTAAATTTACATGAATCATTTTCCCATGTGATTTATATCCTGAATTAAATGTATCTCAAAATGCCCAGGGTGCCAAAAAAAAGTCTATTATATGTATTGGCATAATTCTAATAATCATGCAATTTATAAGCAAAAAAAAAAAAGAAAGAAAAGATTACATGACCTTAAGTCACTCAGAAATGAGCATTTTCTCTTACTTTTCACTTATTTATGAGTCTGTCAATTATAGAAATTAAGTATATTGCTATCTTGTTTTACTTTTAGCAGTGCATTAATACTGAATGGGTAATTTCTTTGCAAAATTGGTTTGATTTTTTTACATTAAGAAAAACATAAATATAAATTCACTAGTTTATATTTATGTTTATTTATACATTCTACAATACATCTTATGACAGTTTAAAAATTTTCAAGCACTATGTTAAGGGCTAGAAATAAGACTGTGAAAAAGAAAGTATAGATATGTACTTGCTCTTATAGAATTTACAATCCATAAAAAGAGAAAAGGTAAGATAAACAACCAAATAATTCTGTTACTGAACAGAGATGGGGTCCTGCTGCCCAGCACCCATAAATTCCAGAGGCAGAGATTAAGTGAAAAAGGAAAGGAGTCTTATTCAAAAAACTACACAATTTTGGAAGAATGGCAGGCTTCTGCCTCCCAGCCTGTCCCTCTAAAATACCCAAAAGGGAAAAAACAAAACCAAACCCACACCACCAACAACAAAAAATCCACCACCTTTGCCAGATTAGTTCAAAGCTGCACCAGGAATTACTTTTCCCAGTAAAAATACTGTTCGCCTTTGGGAAAAGAGGCCGGCTTAGCTGGTTGCTGATTGAGGTCTGGCTTCAGGCATCTTTCTGGCGGCTTTATGTGTCTTTCTAGAGTCTGCATGTGGCCAGTGCCACCACAGCTGCACTTCCCACACTGGGAGGAGTCTGAGGAGCAAGACCGCCCCTTTCATTTAAATCTCTGGCCCCAAAATCCCATGCACCCTGGAAGCCTCCAACTTTCCCAGCCAATTTCATGGGCGGCAGTGGCAGGTCTGCCCCTCCCCGTGCTGCCATGTTAACCTCTGTGGTGCCCATGTGTCTGTGACCTCTCCAGCCTGTGCTAACTACAAGCACACTTCCTCCTGATGTGTCACCTGCTGTGTGGTTTGGTTGTCAGGGCAACACAATGCGGGCTGTCTTGATGATTTGTTTACTCTTTACCCTGGGAAGCAGTCTTGTGCTGCTTCTCAGTAGTTGAAAAATCTGCCACGCACCACGCTGCAGCATCAATCCCACTGCCTTTGGCATTTCCCGATCCCTCCCTTCTCCAGGGCCTAGGTTCTCTTTGCACCGCCTCAGGATGCCTTCCCTCTCTTCAGAGATCTCCGGATCCCCCTATATCAATTCAACAAGGATGCTAATTCAGGCTGTGTTAAGGAAAGAAATCATGAGATGATAGAAAGACTTGCTGGTGGTTGGTGTTCTTCTTCTCTTGTTCTTGTTTTTTAGTGGTGTGTTTACAAATGTCTTCGACACAATGACATTTAAGCTGAGACCTAGAAAACCAGAACAGTTGGTCCTTGAAAGATGTGAGCCAGGCATGTTCCTGGCTTAGGAAAGTTAGGTGCAAAGGAAATGAGGTGCTCAGCTCACCTCAGGAACACCAAGGGCAGTGCCACAAAGTTTGGTGAATAAACGGCAGATGTAGGCAAGAATCAGATCCCCTCCTTGCCATACACCATGGCAAGGAGTTTAGACATTCTAGGTGCGATGGAAAGCCGAGACAGTTATTAAGCACACAGGTGACATAATCTGCTCAATTGAAGCTCCATGAGAACTAGGATCCCTGTTTTGTTTATTGTTATTTTTTCGAACTTTTCCAGAATTGTCTGATATGGAATAAGTGCTTGATTAATTCATGTTGAATATAAAAACACGTATAAAGATTTCTCTGCCAGTTTTGGGTAAGAAGAAAGTTGAGACAATGTTATCTGACTCAGGTGTCCAGCCCTGGTCTAATCGATCATAACCTGGTTAGTCTTTTAATGTCTAGGAATTAAATGAACTAATAGCACAAAATAGAATAAATCATACCCTGTGGCACTATGTATAGACTGCTGTTTTTCTTTTTGAATTCCATGAATTTGTACCTTGTGTCAGGAATAAATCCTGAAATAACCAAGTTTTCTTAGGCAACACTGTAGCAAGGATTTGGACTGAAAGCATATATGAAGACAGGCTCATTAGTAAAAATATAGTAGGTAGTGAGACTGGCATACACAGAGTAGGAATGAAAGGCCAGGTAACATCTCATCTAGGCCTCAGCTGTGTTTCAGATACAGGTCCAGAAAAGTATCAGAAGCAGATAATGCCATGGCTGACATTATAAATACCTGCAATGATTGACTGCCTGCCCTGGAGCAGACTAAATCAGTAGAGTCCACAACCCTGAAAGGACACACATGCAAAAGCATATAAATATTTCACTGAAATCCTCCCTTGGGACCTCCTCTAGCTCCTTCTTTAGAGAGTGGATACAAATCCTCAGGATGGAGGACCCAGTGTAGTTCTTTCTCTCTGTCTCTCTCTCTCTCTCTGCTAAGCAAGCCCACCTTTCCCCACCCCCTTTGCAGGCAGTTCTCTCGATGGCGCATGCCTGTGCTTTTCCCCACCTGCTTTACCAGGTGCGTTTTCCTTGCATCTCTCTCACTCTTTCTTTCCTAAGCTCCAAGGGCCCTTCTTTACCCTCTGTAACTTCTTTTCTGAACCCACTTCTTCTAAAGCTCAATTTTTCTACCTCTGTGACTTTATCAGTAAACTTTCTCTTATTGTTTGTGTCTTGACTGTGAATTATTTCAGAGCCAGAAGTCAAGTACCGAAGCTGGTGAAACGAGATTTGGTCTGACTCCACAGATGTAACACCTGGGCCATTTTGCTGCCAATGAAAATTCTCAGCAAAAATGAATTTTCCCTTTCACTGAGTGCAAGGGTCAAGAAGATTAAGATTTCTTGGAAAAAGGATGTATTCTTTTGGTTTTTTGTTTTGTTTTGTTTATTTCTGAAGTCTTCTCTACTATTTCCACTTTGACAAATTCTGGATGTATCTCTTTTTTCTCATGCCTCATTCAGTAGAAAAAGTATAAGCTAAAGATCCTCAAAGAAACTCGAAGCTGAGTAAGGACATCCCTTCAGTTAACATCTAAGCGTCCAGTTTCACAAAATTTGGAAGTGCTGCGGTTTCCTCACTTGTAGAGTTCGTTCAGTTTGGCCATTTGTTTCAGTTCTTCAATCTGTCATCATAGTAGAAAAAGAAATTTTAGGCCCTGAAATTAACTGAAAACTAAAAACCATTTTATTCAACTTTTTGAAAGAATTGTATTCTTACAAAGTAGTTTTATAAGAAGCATGTGACATTTTCACTTATTCTTCCATTTGTTCTTGTAGATATTATGAGCTTGGCATGTGTTTGGAATTGTGAAGCAAAAAGTCTATTTAATCTTTCAAAGGCTTTTGAAAAATAAAGTCAAATTCCTGATACATGGAAAGACTTATTTTCTTGATTCTTTCCAGGGAGAAACATAATTACGCTGTAGGACTGGTTGTTTATTTGCTTATTATCAAGAAATAAAGAAGGGAGCTTTCAGATGTGATGAACATGCTATTTCCACATACTTTGAATCACCAGATTTGACACCTGTGTTTGCTTTATGGTTCCTCCTACTTGCCTGTTTTAAGAATGTTGTTTGGCTTCAGAAAACCTAACTAATGACAGCTGTACAAGAAATTTTCAGACTCAAAACTGGCTAACATTCAAATACTTTGTCACACTGCTTTGTAATATTTGGAATTAAAGTAATGAAAATGAAAGAGAAGGCAATGGTGAGAGAAATCTGCAGCCAATAAAATCAGAACTTGCAAATGCTAATCAGCTGTATAAGTTAATTGGATTTTGAAAAGAACCAAAATGAGAATGTTGAAAGTAGATTAAGTTTAGACTTAATCAGGCTAATATTAATTCTGATCAATTTACTTAATAATTTAGCCCCTCTCTTCCTTTAATGTCATTCCAGTTTATATCACGAAGATCTTCAGTACCATAGAGTATGGTGCAGGCATCTGTAAGTTGCAGCTGTGAATTCTAGCTACCACATTGTGGTTTGGGCAAAACCACAGTTTAAATAACTATTTCTGGAGCCCTGACATAATGGTAAACATAGTGCAGAGGCTGAACTTAAACTCACAAGGACCAATGCACAATACCAGCTCTCTGCACACCTGGCAACTAGAATGTTTGAACATAATGTCTTTCTCTGGCCTCTGTCAGGCTCCCTAATCCCTGTACTCACAGTGACCTTTGAGAGCCCTCCGGCTCCACAAGCTCATCTCTAGACCCCAGTGCATGCACATCTAACCTTAGACACATCAATTATTTACACCTGTCCTCCCATTAACATTAAAGCCTTCTCTCCTACGTTCCATGATCTTGGGACTTCACTCTGTGAGCTAAGTAACTGGACAACTGAAAAGCTTCAAAGTGTTTTTCACTCGGTTTGGCTTATTTTGGGTTTTGTTTGTTTGTTTGTTTCTAGAGAATGAGGCCCTGTCTGTTAAAACCCTTGGATTATATTTTTTTACTATGAACATCAAACCAAAAAATATTATGGAAGTGTTGCACGACTCAAGTAAGTACCAGATTTACTTACCATGAATGCTATGGCTGCGTAATTGTGATTTCACATGACCACTGCAATCTACACACAGCATCATAGCATTTCCCTTGATTTGAAATTGAAGGGGTCTATTGAATTATGTTCATTTTATTTTATACACAAATAAATATACTGACACTTGAGAAAACACTTTAATAAAATAGAAATTTCACTTATATGTAAAATTCAGCCCTAAATAATGTTATATTTAGAGTTCATCATTTATTGATAAAAAAGGATGTAGGAAGATAGAGACTGAGGCCATCAAGTAATATTAAAATTTTTAAAAAGTTTTTCTATTATTATAAGGGGGCTCAAGTTCTCATGCATGAATCTGAGAATAAAATAGTATATTCAGGGTTAAGACTCACTGTTAATTAATCATTACAGGTATTCTTTATGGCAAGGCTGCTCCTTTTATCTGTTTTATTAGGAAAGATTACAATTATAGTAAATAATTTTATCTGAAAAAATTAAATTCAAATGTATATTAAAATATGTTGAGATTTCTGATCTCTCATATTTTCTGGAATGGGATAATGCAAATTCAAATTAAAAAATGACCCCTAAAGTAATCTCATATAAGTTATATGTTATTGATTTCTACCATGGAATATTAAGCCAAGGCCTTTCACTATGTTAATTTATTTTTATTTGAATTATGAGAGGCTCACCTGTGTACTAAGTGATGGTAGAAGGGGGTCTTGAAAACATTGTTCAGTTATTTAAATAATTAGTGTTATTAATTTTGGCTTATTGCAGAGTTATTCAGTCAATAGTCAATCTATTAAGGTCTGAGTTAGTGCCAGTGTGAGAAAGAATATGAAACGAGTAAGACGCAGTGTAGAACAATAATAATTCAGAGGTAATTGGCTTACTTCTCACAGTAAGTGTTAGGGGAATTCAAACAAGAAAGCTTTATTCAAGAAGTAGGATTGTAATTGGCCATAACTTAGGTATTCTAACAGGGAGAGAAGATAGCTCAGGTAAGAGCTGTTTTCTCAACAGAAGGGAATGGGGTATAATTACAACAGGGCAGTTTACTCAAATCTGAAGTTTCAAAGCCTCCATTATGTTTTGGAGGTCTCCAGTTAAAGCTGTTATATCCTGGTGGTCAAGAACACAGGTTCAAATTTACATACAAATTATAGCTCTACCAATTGCTAGTTGTGTTAATTGGGGATTTACTTTACTTCCCTGCTCCACAGCTTCCCATTCTGGAAACTGATGAAAACAATAATATTTACCAGATGGAAGGCTAAAAAGAGATAATCTAAAAACAAATCCCAAACCAAAAAAGTCATCATCATCAACAACAACAATATTTGCATTGTACCTGGCATACAGGAAACCTGTCACTTTACTTCTCTTGTTTTAGAAGTTTGCTGGCGATCTTAATTATAGAAGGAGGAAATATGTGCCTGTAGTGTATTTCTCCTGACATTATAAATTCTACCATCAAAAAAATGTATCCTGGCAGGGGCCTGGTGGAGGGGGGAAATAGGGGACTTATGTACTAGTGTCAACAATAAAAACATTTCTTCATTGATTATGCCTAGGCCATTCTTTATAATATTTATAATGGCAAATGCACATAATGGAGCATACCATTTCTTTCCTTATATGTTTTATCAATCCATTTATTGAACAGACATTTTCAATTTCTACCATTTTTCATGGCACCTTTTACATGGTTAGTGAGTATAACATGGTTAAACCACAAATGAGCTCTGCTGTTGGTAGGGCACATGTTTAACAGCATTACCTGAGACATGTAATAGTATCTCTATTTTAGCCATGTACACCACATTGGTGTGCTTTTAAAAGCTACACAGCTATTCCCCATTGTAGATGTCACTTAGCAATATGCTTTTCAATGAACTCTTGGACTTATTTCTTGACCCAACAGTTCTGTCAAATTTTATTAAGAACCCCATCCAGTTGCTCAGAACAATTAAAAGTTGGAGTCATTCTTAACAGTTCTTCTTAGTGTGTGTCTTATATTTGATCCGTAAAACAAAAAAAATCTAGCAGACCATGCTACACTATCTATTCACTTACTCCATCTTCTCTGCAGCTACTGTGGTCCTGGCTGTCATCACCTCTAATCTGGATTGTTGCAATAGCCTCCTAATACATGATCCTATACCTACCCTTGACTTTCTGTCATCTACTCCAATAGCTATAACAGGAATTAATTCGAGCACAAGATTACACAAATTCTCTTTTTAAATTCCATCAACGGACCCGCTTTCTACTCAATAAAACAAAAGTATATTTAGGCCCTGCTTGATCTTATCATCCATCATAACTTTGATTAAAGTTGTAAATCAAAGTTGTATATCCCATGCATGGTTTACTCCATTCTAATCCTACAGGTTCCTTTACTGTCTTTGAAACATAGTAACCATACTCACACCTTACACCAAGTTAAGTTCTCTCCTTTACCTAGACTGCTATTGTCATAAATATATACATCAGATATATTGATCTTTTTTTTCAAGCTAAATCCTCACTTTTTAAATGAGGCCTAACTCAGATTACCACTTTATATTTGGTATTTTGGGGAATAATCTTTTTGTAATGTGTCTCAAATAGAAGTTGGAGGTAGCCATCTTTCCTCTGCTCCTAATGATCTCCGATATCACCTGCCCCCTCATTTTCACTCAAATGCAGATGTTAGGAGCTTTGAAAATGATTTCAAAATGCCCAGTCTCCTGCTTTCAGGAAGATAAAATTCTCCATTTTTCATGTTATATACCTTACGTCTCAACAACATTAAGTAACCTGATCACAGTCAGACAGGTAGTAAGTGATTGGGTGACTTGTACCACCCTGTCTTTTGCTTTATATGATTCTAGTACCACATAGAGCTCTGTACCAGATGCCCAGGGTGAACAAATCCAGGGATGGAATAATCTGTAACATTTAGAAAATGTATCAACAGTACCCAGAGCCAATCCAGTAAGGAAAGTTATTAAGCAGAGGGACTTTCCCATCCACATGGATCTCTTTGAATAAAAAGCCTGACATGGATTTCTCACAGGTACAATTGCAGTCTCAAAAACCATTTGGCTTTTTTAAAAAATTTAATGTCTTATTATAAAACTTGCAATATAAAGCTTCAGCATGAAAACCCTGATATAGCCTTAAATACTGTAAAACTAGCAGGCAAAGCTAGAATAATTTCATTTTTATAATATAATCTGAAATTGAATCACTCTCATTTCATGGCAAAGTCAATATTGCTAATGGATTAAAAACATGCCTGATAAAAGTACTACTGAGTTTAATTTGGGGAATCACATGAAAAAAAGAATTTTCTTGTGGTCTATGGCACTTAAAACTTGGCCCTGATCTGAAAAAAAATTTTATGAGATAGATCACTTTAGTAAGAAAATGGTTGATGGTCAAGCTAAAAGAAGCTTTAAAAAGTCTGGTAAAGCTCTCTCAAACCTTTCTGAGATTGCCTGTTCTATTACTACATTTTCTTTGGGACACTGGGATCGAACAGTGAGAGGCCTATATACACAGTGACAGTAATTGCAAGTGGCTATTCATGAAGTAGAAACACATGATTTCTGCAAGCAAATTCTAGACATCTGCCAATTGAACAATGAATTCAGAATCCTAGATAAGAGATCAGTCTACACCATTTTGTAGCACCGCAAATTTGGGCAGATCACCCTCTCTCTGGGTTTGTTTTATCTACCAAATAAGGGGCAGGTCTAAAAGAATGTGACTATTTTATGCTTCTGTAATTCCACAATATTTGATAAAGCTTCCATGTTCCTCTCATTTAAAATGTTCCAAATTTCCAAATGTTAAGAATTACCCCATGGAAGACTGATTTAATACTGGATACAGCTTCTTTGCTTTAAAGACAAACATTCTCAATTTTTCCATATAAAAAACCATATGCCTTCAAGATTGAAACTGAGTTTTTGAAAGTTTAGAGATTTCCAATGTTTATAATTAATTAGCAAGTAGTGCTGACTGTTTTCATCTGGGAACCAGTTCTAGCTATATCATACTTAAATATATTTTGAAAGAATCATCCAAATTTTCCATTTAACACATCTAATTTTTAATAATTTCCTATTTATTTAAAAAATCTCAAGCCATAAATAAACCACCCATAGCACCTAGAGTTAGTAGTAAGAGCCTAGAATTAGGACTAAGAATCCTCAATTTAATTCTTAGTTCTAAATTGTTTTCTGTGCCCCACTTCATTTATCTATATAAATGTTTTTCATTTTTCAAAATTTGTATAAATTGTTACCTGCTAGAATATGATAATTTTTGCCCAAAATGTATAGCTTGAATGTAATTACAATGAAATAATTATTGTCTCTCTCAAACACACATGCATGTATACTCACACACAAATCTGTACTATTAAAAAATTGCAGTTTTAAAAAGTAACATTCTATTAAATACAAAAAAAAATGTTGTCAACTGCCTTATGTTAAAAGAGATCATAAGCATATGAAAACTAAATGAAATATATGGTTCTTGATCGGATCCTGGACAGGAAATAAATCCTATTAATGACAAACTGAAACAATTGGTAAAGGTTGAAAATAGACTATATATTTCATAATATTTTTACATCAATGTTATATTTTCTGAATAAAATTATTTCTATGTTCATATCAGAGTATATATTTTTCAGTATAGAGTTGGCCAAAAAGTATTTTTTCCCCAAAAGATGGCTCTAGTAACACTTCATTGTCTTTAACATCATTCAAAACACTTGTTAGGTTGTATTGTGACAGCTGTCATATTAGTGTGTATTTTAAAAAACTTACCAAAATTGGTGAATTTTTGAGTAGCCATTTAAATATTGAAGATAGAAGAACATATGCAATTTTTTGGTGTATTATGCTTTACTATTTCTTTTTTAATTATTATTATTATTTTATTGTTCTTGTTTATTGTTGGGAGCTGCTCTGCCTGGTTTCAGGAGTTGTAACTTCCCCCCATGGCTAAGGTTGAGTGAGCAACCTCCAGAATGAGAGCCACTAAGGAGACAGAGCTTGGTTCTGGTGGCAAACGCTACTTCTGCTTCCTCCCCTGCCCCAAAGCATGGTTGGATAATCAGAGACAAGTAAGATCTCTCAAAGGAGGGGCAACCTAAGCCAGACATGATCACTTGGGAGGCCATCATGGAAGGATTCTGGGGGCTGCAACAAAGAGGGAGTGATGGACCCTCACCGCCCCCACCCCGGCTATTCTGACATAGCCTGAGTCCCCATGTCCTCTGGGAGAAGAGCTTTCTGGCTCTAATTCCCTTAAGCCTGAGAACCTGTGATGGGGGAGGTGGTTCAGGCCCTTGCTGGCTAAAGGATCCGGGATGATCTGGCATAAGAGAATTCCTAAAAGTCCTATGAAGCCTGCTTTGCTAAAAGTGTTTTCATTCATATGATAAGGGTCTGAGCAGGAAATGAGTATATCTCTCAAAATTTCTGCAACTCCCTTTCCTGACAGACACTGACTCAGACTAAGACCTCAGATTTCTTTGAAATGTTATCTATTGTTTGATCCTTGCCACCTGTATTCCTCTGTATTACAACCCAATAAAAGCCCCTTGAGGAAGGGGCTTCTGGCCTTTCTCCTCTGAGAGATTGGCCACCTCTCCTCCCCAAGCAGATCATGTCTTGGTAGTGTTACTTTCATCCGTGGTGGATTGGGGGGATTTGCTGGCAAAGTTTTTCCCACAGTTTATTTTATTAGTTTTCCTAATTTTTCCCCTTGTCCTCCTCCATCTACCACATCCCCCACTCCCACAGTCCATCCCCACATTGTTGTCCATGTCCATTGGTCATTCATATACATCATGTTCTTTTACTAATCCCTTCTTCTTCATTCCACTCTTCTCCCACCCCCCTTCCTCTGGCATCTGTCAGTCTGTTCCCTGTTTCCATGTCTCTGGCTCTGTTTTGCTCCTTACTTAATTTTGTCCATTAGATTCCTGTTAAGAGTGAGATCATATGGTATTTGTCTTTCACCAACTGGCTTTTCTCACTTAGCATAATAGTCTCCAGTTCAACCACACTTTCATAAAGGGTATGAATTCAAGAAAGGTAAAAATGACACTGAAACACAAAATAATTTGTTCAGTGTGTGGGGAGGGTGCTGTGACTGATTGAATGTATCAAAAGTGGTTTGTGAAGTTTCATGCTAGGGATTCCTTGCTGGATTATGTCCCACAGTTGGGTAGACCAGTTGAAGTTGATAGCAGTCAAGTCAAGACATTAATTGAAAACAATCAATGTCACACCACATGGGAGATAGCCAACATACTCAAAATATCTAAATCAATAAAGTTACTAATGAATATGAAAAATGTGTCTTGTTTTATAGAAATAACCATATATATATATTTTTGGCTATCCCAATAAATATATGCCCAGGTACTTAGGTTGAAGGGTTATCATGTCTATAATTTATTCTCAAAAGTTTGGCAAAACAGTAAGAATTATAAGAAGAAAAGGAAAGATATACCAAAATATTAACAATTGATGAAGTTAGGTGAAATGTATTCAGGATATCATGATATTGTTTTCAAAAGATGTTTGCAGATTTAAGATTTTTTTCAAAATAAAATATTTTAAAAATATAGCTATTTCACAACTTGAAAAAATTCTGTCTTTAGATTATGAATGTATCTTTCTTTAAAAGCTATGATCTTTGAAATGTATTTCACCCTCACATTGGACTTTACATAAAATATATTTGCGTCAACATATGAGTTTACTAGTAGAATGCAAGGGCCTTAAGGATGAAGTCCTTTATTCATTATGTCATTTTTTAGCATCTGATAGTGAATTTGCATATAGTATGTGTAGACTTAATAATGAGTTTATCAAATAGTGAATTGTTATATTAATAACTAATATGACACATGGAGGCTTAATTTGGGGGAAAACTTAGAGCCTTACATAAACCTTCCAAAAATTTTCATTGCATTTTAAAAGTGCTTCAAATATCTTCCACCCATATTTTTCTGCTTTTATCCATCTCTGACCTTATCCTATATCCTTCCTCCTTACTCATTATACCTCAGTTACATGTGTCGTATATTTGTTAATATACAAATAAATTCTTGAACACATTATTTTCCAAGATTGTTAACTAGTTTGAAGAAAAGCCAGGACAGGACACCCAGGTATACCTGGGAGGCAGGACAAGGGTGGGTACTGATCAGAGAAGTCATTCTGGAGGAGCCAGTACCAAAAGTTGTCCTTCAAACATGGTTGCACCAATATAAGGCATGGTGTTTTCAGAATTTCAACTTGTCAAATGTGGCAGAAACATATACAAATGTGGCGGTAAGTATGGAAGTGTGAGAGCTGACATAGTGGAGATAATAACATATCAGTTCCTGAATAATATTCTATATCACTCTAAAAGACTTTTATTCAACTTGATTGTTACAAAGACAGTTTGAAGAAATTTAAGTGGGGGAGATACACATTTTTTATGGAATTTACTGGGGTGGCACTGGTTATCAAAATTATACAGTTTTCAGGTGCACAATTCTCTAACAAGTCATCTGTACACTGTATTGTGTGTTCATCCCCCAAGTCAAGTCTCCATCTATCACACAGTAAAATTTTTATTTTATTATTTTATTTTATTTTTAGAAAGGGGGAGTGAAGGAGACAGAGAGAGAGAGAGAGAGAGACATCATTGTGTGAAAAACAGTTGCTTCTCACACACCCCCAACCACGGACCTGGCCTACAGCCCAGGCATGTGCCCTGCTGAGAATCAAATCCACAACATGATGATTCACAGGCCAGCTCTCAATCCACTGAGCCACATCTGCAAGGACAGAATTGAATTTTAAGACAAACGTTCAGAATTGAAGTGTGAAAATAAACAAAGGGACCATTAAAAAACATGATAGGAAGATCAACTAAAAGATTGTGTTCTTAATCCAGTTGAGAAATTAAGGGTTCTAATCCCTGGCCATATTGATGCTGAGAGTAGGGGGAGAAGTTGAATTAAAAGAGAGCAAAGAAATTGACTTGATAGAATTTATTGATATATTAAAAAAATAAAAGAGCAAAGCAAATATAAACACGAGTCCTCATTTTTGCAGCTTAAAGAAAGAAGTTTACTGCAATGCTATTTATTAAGAGAAATAATACAGAGGAAGGAAATTCTGTTTCTGGCAAAAATTACTGGCTATTTTGAACTAACCCAGCTGTTGAGAATAACTAGAAAAATCTGAAGGCATGAAAAGGAGCTGAGAGTAAACCACACAAGAACTGAATCCAAGTTTTGGTAATTTCAACACTAATTATATAAAGAAAATTCATCTTTCATCTGAGAGATAAAAACCAAAGTACAACCCTAACTGGTAGGGCTGAGTGGGTTGGGCATCGTCCCACAAACGGAAATGTCACTGGATTAATTCCCCACTGGGGCACATGCCTGGGTTATGAGCCAAGTCTCTGGTTGTTGGGGGCATGTGAGGAGCAACCAATCAATATTTCCCTGACACATCAATGTTTCTCTCTTTTCTTTGCTCCCTCCCTTTCCCTCTGTCTAAAAATAAATAAATAAACTCATTTAAAGAAAATTACATCCTTCTCTAGCTTATCCAGAGCTTTAAATAATTTTATAGTTATTTCTATAATATTCAGCACACATTTAATACTAACCAAAATTAAGAATGGATAAGTATTGGCCAAAATGAGATTGAAAGGATAGGAGACTCACAGTATCTGATATGAACTTCTTAAAAAGCTGACTCAAATATTAAAGAAATTTCTAAAAATCAAATAATAAATAAATACAAAATTACTACAAAGGACCAGTTAAAAATAAACAGTTGAACGTTCTAGTACAAAATATAACTGCACATCAGGTCGAGATGGCAGCGTAGGCACACATGGTTCTCTCCCTCACATGACCACATCAAAATTACCACTAAAATATACAAAAACCATGACTCAGAACCACTTAAAATAGAGTTGAATGGAAGTCTGAAAACTACGGAATTAAAGAAACTCCCTCCATCAAGACTGGTAAGAAGGGCACAGGTGTGGAACAGCTGTTTTTACATCCACATGTTGTAGATAAAATTCAGGAAGAATATCTTAGGAGTGACAAGTTCTAGCTTCACACTAAGGCACCCAGCCCAGTGTTCCAGTGCCAGGAAGATAAGTTCTCATCACTTCTGGCTATAAAAACCAGTAGGGACTGAGTGGGTGGAAGAAAATTCTAGAGTCCCAAGCAATTCCTCTTAAAAAACCCACATATGGACTTACTCAGACTTACTCTATGAGCTCCAGCACAAGGGTAGCACCTTGAAAGTCACCAGTGGCATACAGGGAGAAATTGAAGTATCTAGCATCAAGATGAGCAGAGGTCACTGTCCCTTTTTTTGAGCTCTCCCTGCACACAGCCACAGAGCTGCCAGGCTGGTGACATATATGAGACTCCATCAACCTGGCTAACACTGTTTTCCCTGCCCTGGAGATTCCCAGAGATTCTGTCCCACTGTGTTTACTGCCCTATACAAACTGTTTTTCCATATGAATGGCTGGTCTTGGTTTATGCTTTACAATGCCATAAATCCTATCAAATAAGCAACAGCCAACCTCAGAGAGGTCAGACCCTGTATCTCTTGCTAAGCATCCCAGGCTCAGAACTAGCAATAGCCAGCCTGGATTCATAGCAGCAGCCAGCCTAGGTTCACAGCTTGGCTTCACCTCAGAATCTCCGAGCACTGCACAAGTAGAAGCCTTCTCAGATTCCTTTATAGCTCATGCTTGGTTGCCTCAGGGAAAACACAGATAGGGACTGACTTTGGACAGTACTACCTGGGAAACCCCAGTACTGAATCACCCAGTGGACAGCTGTAGACCATGTCAGAGCATTACCACCCTGCCCCTGCATGGCTCATTCTCCACACAGGGCAGAGGTTAGTGGTCAGTGGTAATAGCCAGTCCTTGCAGTTGACTAGCCTGAATAAAAACCCTTCTATTGATGATCTTCCAAAGCAATCAAGGCTTCACTGTAAGAGGAACATGCGCTCAGCCCAAATGAAGGGCACACCTTGAATACCTAGCTTGGGTGGTAGGGGAGGTTGTGCCACTGGACCCTACAGGACACCTACTACTTTAGGTCATGCTACTAAGACAGGGGGTCATAGCAACTCTACCTAACACATAGAAAATACACAGGGAGGCTGCCAAAATGAGGAGACAAAGAAATGTGGCCCAAATAAAAGAGCAAATCAAAACTCCCACAAAAGAACTAAACAAAATTGAAATAAGCAATCTACCAGATGCAGAGTTCGAAACACTGGTTACAAGGAAGCTCAAGGAACTTAGTGAAGATATCAACAGCATGAAAAAGATCCAGTTAAAACAAAAGATATACCAGTTGAAATAGTAGGGGAATAATAATAGACTGAATGACGCCAAGAATTAAATCGATTATTTGGAACATAAGGAAGCAAAAAACAAGGAATCAGAACAAGAAGGAAAATATTTTTTAAAAAACAAGGATAATATAAGGACCCTCTGGGACAACTTCAAGCTTATTAACATTCACTTCATATGGGTGTGCGAAGAAGAAGAGAAAGAGTAAGAAATTGGAAATTCATTTGAAAAAATAATGAAAGTAAACTTCCTTAATTTGGTGAAGGAAACACACATTCAAGTCCAGGAAGCACAGAGAGTCCCAAACAAGATGGATGCAAAGAGACATCCACTCCAAGCCACATCATAATAAAATTGCCAAAAGTTAAAAGAAGAAAAATTTAAAGACACCAAGATAAAAGAATAGTTACCTAAAAGAAAACTTTCATAAGACTTGTAATTGATTTTTTAATAGAAACTTAGCAAGCTAGAAGGGATTGACAAGACATATACAAAGCCATGAAAAGTAGGGACCTACAGCCAAGATTTTTCTACCCACCAAATTATCATGTGGAATGGAAGGGCAGATAAAGAGTTTCCCAGACAATAGAAAACTCAAGTTTATTATCACCAAACCAACTTTATTTGACATGTTAAAGGGACTTGTTTAAGAAAAAGAAGATCAAAACTATGAGCAATAAAATAACAATAAATACATATCTATCAACAACTATATCTAAAAAATAGATGGGAGGGCAGTATTGGGGAATAAAAGAGGTGAGGAATTAAGAAGTAATATAGGTAGTTACAGAATAGGCATGGGGGTGAACAGTACAATATAGGAAATGGGGTAACTAAAGAGCCTATCTATACTCATGACAGGGGACGTGAACAGTGATGTGATGATTGCCTGATGTAGTGGGTAATACTATATAGAGGAGGGCAAAGGGGGAAACACTGTGGCAACTGTACTTGCATAATCAATAAAATTTAAAATATAGGACTGAAATTAACTCAAGAGATAGTTTCACAACAGATTAAAAGCAGTTGACTCATCAAGGAAAAAGGGAGGTGGATCTGCTCGTGTACTGATAGACCAAGGATCTGCAGAAAGTGGCCCAGGAGTTCTGGCCACAGTGGAGACATAGGTAGAAAAGCTTCATTTCCTCACATGAACAAAAGAAGGACCACAACAAATATTAAAACAAAAAACAACTAGAATGGCCAGATATTCAAACTTCATGGAAGTCTGACAACCAAGGAGTTAAAGAAACATTCACCGAGACTGGTATAAAGGGCAGAAATGGGCAACTGAGCCAGAGAGGATATACAGCCAAGGGAATACAGCCCTCGATGTATTGGCTGGCAGCTGGTGGCTGGTGGACCAGTTGGTCCCACATCTGTGGGCCAATAAGCTGGGAAGAACCATTGGGAAGTGAGACAGACGGCAGAATCCAGGGTTTCAGTGCAGGAAACTAAAGACTCAAAACCTCTGGATGTAAAAATCTCAGGGAGTTGTGGTAGTGGCAGAAGCTCTCAGTAACACAGGATAATCCGTGGGAGAGGCCCACAGGGTAATAGAACAAACACAAACCCACCCATCTGCCCTTCAGCATCTGAAAGAGCATAATCCTCTTGTGGGAAGCGAGGTAATGATGGAAAGTGGGGCTAGAGCACATCCAGCCAGTGACATTGTTCCCTCTCTGACCCCTCCCCCACAGACAATGCCAAACACAGCAAAGAGGGTTGCCCTACCCTGCTGAATATCTAAGGCTCCACCACTTACAACATAACAAGTGCGCCAAGACAGAGAAATATGGCACAACTGAAAGAACAGATCAAAACTCAAGACAAAGAACTAAGTGACAAAAAGATAGCCAAACTATCTGATGCAGAGTTCAAACTACTGATAATCAGGATGCTTACAGAAATGATTAAGCTCAGTTGCAAAATGAAGGAAGAAATGTAGGTTATACAAAGTGTAATAAAGGAAAATATACAGGAAATCAAAAGTGAAGGGAAGGAAATTGGGACTCGAACCAAGGACTTGAAACAAAATGAAGAAGAAAAAAAAACAAAACAAGCATTCAAAAAAATGAGGAGAGGCTGAGAAAGCTCTTGTACAACTTTAGATGCTCCAATATCTGAGTCATAGGGGTGCCAGAAGGAGAAGAGGAAGAGCAAGGAATTGATAACTTATTTGAACAAACAATGAAGAAAAACTTCTCCAATCTGGCAAAGGAAATAGATTTTTAGGCAGTCCAGAAAGCCCAAAAAGTCCCAAAGAAATTGGACCAAGACACATCATAATTAAGTTAGCCAGGATTAAAAGCAAGGAGAGAATATTAAAAGCAGGAAGACAAAAGGAAAGAGTTACCTACAAAGGAGTTCCCACAAGACTGTCAGGTGATTTCTCAAAAGTAACCTTGAAGGCAAGAAGGCACTGAAAGAACGTATTCCAAGTCATGAAAGGCAAGGACCTACATCCAAGATTACTCTACCCAGCAAAGCTATCATTTAGAATGGAAGGGCAGATAAAGTGCTTCCCAGATAAGGTCAAGTTAAAGGAGTTCATCATCACCAAGTCCTTATTATATGACATGTTAAAGGGACTTATCCAAGAAATAGAAGATGACCAAATCTATGATCAGTAAAATGATACCAAACTCACAACTATCAACAACTGAACCTAAAAAACAAAACCAAAAACTAAGCAAACAACTAGAACAGGAACAGAATCACAGAAATGGAGATCACATGGAGGATTAGCATTGGGGAGGGTAAAGGGGAGAATGAAGGGAAAAGGTGCAGAGAATAAGAAGCATAATAGGTAGGCACAAAATAACAAGAGGAGATTAAGAATAGTATAGGAAATGCAGAAGCCAAAGAACTTATGTATATAACCAATGGAAATAAACTAAGTGGTGGGGGTGGAAATGACAGAGAGTGGTAGGGTTCAGGGAAAAGGAGGATAAAGGGGTTAAGAAAATTGGGACAACTGTAGTAAAAAAAAGGATAAAAAGGGTAAGTGACCAATAAATATAATCTATGAAATGAAAAAAATGAAAGAGGAGAAATTACAACTGATAACACAGATATACAAAGGTTTATAAGAAATTACTACAAACAACTATATGCCAAGAAATTTGAAAACTTGGGTGAAATGGACAAATTTCTAGAAAAATACAATCTTCTGAAATGGGATCAAGAAGAAGCAGAAAGATCAATAACAGCTGGTGAAATTGAAGCAGTAATCTAAAAACTCTTGGCAGACAAAAATCCTGGAATGAATAGTTTCACAGGGGAATTTTACAAATTATTTAAGGAAAAACTAACCCCTATCCTCATCAGACTATTGCAAAAAATCCAAGAAGAGGAAAGATTCTCAAACTCTTTTTATGAGGCCAACATCATCCTAATTCCAAAACCATATATAGAAACAACAAAGAAAGAAACTACAGGTCAACATTGCTGATGAACATAGGTGCTAAAATCCTCAACAAAATATTGGCAAACCACATCCAGCAATACATTAAAAAGATCATATACCATGACAAAGTGGGATTCGTCACAGGGATGCAAGGATGATACGATATTTGCAAATCAATAAATGTAATAAAATTGGAAACGACATAAAGAAAGGGAAAGATAAAAATTGCATGATCATATCAACAGATGAGGAAAAAGTATTTGATAAGGTACAGCACCTATTTATAAGAACACTCATCAAAGTGGGAGTAGAGGAAGCATACCTCAACATAATAAAGGCCACATACAAGAGACTTACAGCTGACATCATACTCAATGGACAAAAACTAAAATCTTTCCTACTAAGATCAGGAGTAAGACGAGGTTTTTCACCTTCACTAATTCTATTAAACACAGTTTTGGAAGTACTAGTCATAGCAATCAGAGAAGAAAAGTAAATAAAAGACATCAAAATTGTAAAGGAGGAAGTAAAACTGGCATTGTTTTTAGCTGACATGATATTGTACACAGAAAACTCTATGACTTCAATAAAAAGTTATACAACCTAATAAGTGAATTGGGCAAAACAGCAGACACAAAGTCAATATTCAGAAATTTAAAGCATTTTTGTATACCATTAATGAAGTATCAGAAACATAAATCAGGAAGAAAATATCATTTACTATAGCAACAAGAAAAATAAAGTATCAAGGAATAAACCTAACCAAGGAAATAAAAGACTTTCTATACTCAAAAAAACTACACAACACTGAAGAAAGAAATTAAGGAAGACACAAACAAATAGAAGCATATACTGTGTTCATGGATTGGAAGAATTAACACCACCAAAATGTCCACACCACCCAAACCAATTTATAGATTTGGCGCAATCATTATTAAAATATCAATGACATATTTCGGCGATATAAGAGCAAGCATTTCAAAATTTATGTAGAACCATAAATGACTGCAAATAGCTGTAGCACTTTTGAGAAAGAAGAACAAAGTAGGAAGGATCACAATACCTGACATTAAACTGTATTACAAGGCCACTGTAATCAAAAGAATCTGGTAGTGACATAAGAACAGACACATAAATCAATGGAACAGAATAGAGACCCCAGAAATAAAGCCATGTTTCTATGGTCAAATAATATTTGACATGGGGGAAGAAGAATAAGATGGAGTAAAAATAACATCTTCAACAACTGGTGTTGGGAGATCTGTACAATTACATGCAAATAAAAATGAAACTTGACCACCAGCTTATACCATACACAAAAAATGAACTCAAGATGTGTAAAAAACTTAAATATAAGTCACAACACCATTAAAAGTCCTAAAGAAGAACATAGGCAAGAAAATCTCAGATATTCCATGCAGCAATATTTTCACCTGATATGTCCCCTAGAGCAAAGGACATAAAGAAAAGAATAAACAAATGGGACTTCTTTAAATTCAAAATCTTCTGCATAGCTAAAGAAAACATTAGCAAAAATAAAAGGGAACCAGCCAAATGGGACAATATCTTTGCAAATGATACCTCAGACAAGGGTTTGATCTCCAAAATATATAAAGAACCCACATAACTCCACTCCAGTAAGACAAAAAAATCTAATTAAAAAATGAACAAAGGACCCGAACAGCCATTTTTTCAAGGAGAACGTACAAAGGGCCCAGAGACAAGTGAAAGGATACTCAGCATCACTATCAGGGAGATGCAAATTAAAACCACAGTGAAATACCACTTCACACCCATCAGAATGGCCATCATAAGCAAATCAACAAATAATAAGTGCTGTGGAGAAAAGGAAACCTTAGTACATTATTGGTGGGAATGCAAACAGGTGCATCCACTGTGGAAAACAGTATGGGATTTCTTCAAAAAAACTAAAAATGAAAATGCCTTTTGACCTAGCAGTTCTACTGTTGAGATTATACTCTAAGAATCCTGAAACACCCATTCAAAAAAAACCTGTGTACCCCAATGTTCATAGCAATGCAAGGTACAATAGCCAACTTCTGGAAATAGCCTAGGTGCCCATCAGTCAATAAGTGTGTCAAAAAACTGTGATACATTTACACAATCGAATACTACACAGCAGAAAGACAGAAGAAGCTCCTACCGTCTGCAACAGCATGGATAGAACTGGAAAGCACTATGCTAAGTGAAATAAGCCCAGCAGTGAAAGACAAATACTATATGATCTTACCTATAAGTGGAACCTATTCAACAAAGCAAATAAGCAAGCAAAATATAACCAGGGACATCAAAAGATGGATCAAACTGACAGTAACCAGAGGGGAGGAGGGTGGTGTATGACAAGAGAAAAAAGGGGAAGGGTCATTAAGGAACATGGTTAAAGGACCCATGGACAAAGCCAAAGAGGGATAGGATGGAGGGTAGGAGGTGGTGGTGGGTGGGACAGAAGAAAGTGTTGTTGGGAAAATTGAGATAATGTACTTGAACAACAATAAAAAATAAAACTAAAAAAGCAGTTGCAGAAAATTAGTACATTGAATAACATACAAGTAGAAAATATGTTGTCTGAAGAATGCCAATGAAAATAATAGAAAGTGAATAAAAGAATATAAAACTATAGAATGAGAGCAAAAACATATAATATGTATATAAAATTAGAATCTCAGAAGAACAAGAGAGTGAGCACAAAGAAGATAATAAAATACATAATAAAGATAATTTTCCAAAACTGAGAAAATGCATCCAGCCACAAATTCAAGAAGTACAACATACTCAAACAAGATCAGTTTTTAAAGCAAAGTATAATCTTCAAAGAATAAGAAAAACATCACTACTGAATTTTCAACACAACTATGAAATCCAAAGGAATTCTTTATTCTAAAAATAAATAATTTTAAATGAAGTTTATGTTAATATCTTTTTAAAAGAAATAATAGCTGTGCAACTTTAATAATGAGTTATACAAACATACACACTGCTAACTAAAATGTATTGAAAGCAGATAGAAGATGATTCCTGATAATAAACTTAAAGGTGTAGAATGGAATTAAGAGCAGGGAAGAAAAGGCATGCATGTGAGTGCATCTGATATAATACTGTAAAAACTATTATTATTTATTAAGACTACCGGACATATACAGCATTAAAATGCATGGTGATGCTGGAACATAAGTCAGAAGGTCAATAAAAAACTAAAAACATTCTTAACTCATGCTTTCCACAAGTGGATAAAAGGCCAATTTATATTAACCTTGAATAAGCTATAAAGTATATGTTTTATAATATCTAGGGTAAGCACTAAAATAAAAAATAAGAATGTATAAATAATAAAATAATTGAGGGAGAAAAAGGAAACAATTCATTAATAATTAGTTTACCCGAGACAAGAAAAAAGAGATTTGTGGGCATAGAACATAGACACAAACCAGAAACAGTACTAAGATTGTAGATTTAAACTTCAATGTATGTCATTATATTACAGGCAAATTAACTGATTTAAACTACCAAGATGGTCTGCTTAAAACAGATCAATCTTAATTAAATAAATTAGGTGAGAGAGAAATAGATCAAAACAGCTAAAGTGATTGATATCTGTTACCCTTTTTTATCCTAATGTTAAGCCCTGTGATGAGTAGATTAACATGTTATTATCATTTTACAAATACAACAAATTTAATTCCACAAATATGTAGATATTTTAGTGGCTGTTGGTGTCACCATAACCCCGATACTATGGACTTTGACTTATGCCAATAATCCATAAATATCAGATCAGGGTTCTATTCAGTCTGTGAAGCCAGTTAACCCCACTGTGTATCATAGACCTGTCATCACTGTTATCACTCAAGTTCAAATCACACCCTGGCTGTTGTTGCTCAGTGGATTGAGTGCTGGCCTGCGAATCAAAGGGTCACTGGTTCAATTCTCAGTCAGGAAACATGCCTGGGTCATGGGCCAGGTCCCTAGTAGGAGATGTGCAAGAGGCAGCCATACATTGATGTTTCTCTCGCTTTTTTTCCTCCATCCTTTCCCCTCTCTCTAAAAATAAAATTAATTAAAAAAATTCAAATCATAATAGGTATGTGTCCTCAGGACTCTCATTCCCAGACTATGAAGAGCTTCTTCACATCCGGAGTTTTAGTTGTTCCTCTTGCTCTCTGGAGCCCTAGTCCTCAATACACATATTTTCATATATTTAAAAATTATTTGCCAAATGCCCCTTTATCATTTTGTTTTAACTCCTGTCATTTTAATAGAATACTGTATACTGAAAAGTGCACAAAGAACAAATTAACTGCCAATTTATCCCAGTACTAGTGAATCAGAGCATGGGTTGGTATGTTTTCTAGTTTCAAAACCCTAGAAATGTATATACCCTGGGAGTCAACGTTTCCATCCAATTATCACTGTGACTGCTCATCATTTTACATTCCCATCTATCAATCTTTTGGTCTCTCCCATGTATTTATTGAATATAGTGACAACAAACTCACAGTTTAAAAAATATGTAGCCCTATCCTGATGTTGCAATGTTTTCAATACTTTGAAACCATTAAACCACCTCACTGGAGGTGAGCTATCCAAAATTCTAGTCTCCCAGTTCTTTAACATGCTCAATTCTAGTCACTCTCATTTCATAAACATACAATACCCTGGATCTTGTTTCACCTGAATCACTGTGCTTCTAAAATATCTAACATATCACTAACATGCAAAATAGAGACAGACTCAGAGAGAGCAGGAAGACAGCTATCGGAGGGAGGTTAGGTGTTAGAGGGACTGAGCAAAAAGGAAAAACGACTAATTGGCACGGACAACAGTGTGGTGATTGCAGGGAGGGAGGGGATGTTAAATGGTAATGGAAAAAATACAATATTTTTTTAAAAAGAAACAAAAATATCTAGCATATCTAGCATATGTAGTCTTTCAAGCTCAAGTTTATTCTTTGTTTCCCACAGTAACACATTTTCTATGTCCTTCTATTCCCATCACTTTTATGCCCTTTATCCTACTTAATTAATTACTTTATTTATAGTGCCTAATTTATTTGCTTTCAGTTTAGTAACCCCTCCTTACCTGATAGCTTATTCAGTGTAGAATTATTATTTCATAATTTTGAACTCACATTTATAAAGAGCCTCAATACCTTTGTCTACCTGCAATCCCATAGCTCTCCCTGCACTGAACTGCACACTTGGACCAGTATAAATAGTTGCCTTATTGCATTCTTGTATAGAAGAAAGAAAGAAAGAAGAAAGAAAGGAAGGAAGGAAGGGAGGGAGGGAGGGAGAGAGAGAGAGAGAGAGAGAGAGAGAGAGAGAGAGAGAGAGAGAAAAAGAAAGAAAGAAAGAAAGAAAGAAAGAAAGAAAGAAAGAAAGAAAGAAAGAAAGAAAGAAAGAAAGAAAGAAAGAAAGAAAAGAGAAAAAGAGAGAATCATCCAACCATAACCTCCTTCCCAATTTCTAACTGCCCTAAAGAGATGTTGTCTTTTTTTTTTCACCGCAGAGAAAATAAAGCAATTAGATAAGAACCTTTAGCATACCTACGTCTTATATAAATTTAACTATAGGTACATTTATCTTTATTTCCATTTCTTCCTTCTGTAATTATAACACTTCTTTCATTCTATTTAAATTTATCCCCTTACTCTATACTCTGGATTCCATAACATTGTGCTATTTTAGGGGCAAAATTTTATTTTTATCTGTCTATTCTGTTACACATTTTTTTCACTTATATTTTTTCTGCCTTCCTCCCCTAAGGAACATAAATATGTTTTAACGATCCTCAACTAAAAACAAAAACAAAAAAGTTAATCTTACACATACCTAATGAAGCATTATTATTATTTCATTGTCTTTATAGATATATATTCTCTGAGAAATTTCCGATACTTAAAAATAGATTTCATCAAATGCCAATCACTCTTTGCCACAGTATGATAAGGCTTCTTTACATACCATCATATCACAGAAACCATGCTCAAATGCATCATGGAAGTGGCTAAATTTACATATGTATATTCCATATTTCTATAGCATGAGGCTATTGTCACGACTTTGGTTCCCTGGGAAGTGCACTTTGAGATGAAGATTGGCATGCTGAAAAATCTTTAAGATTAACACCTGTTGATAAAAGGTAACAATCCTGGGCAGAAGAAAGCATTGAGCTGTGCTGCAGTGTCACTGCAGGCCTAAAGCAAGCAGATCTATGGGGTATCCTAAAGCTGAGATGACTCTTCAGAGTTATGAGTTCGGTCATAAGAACTGGAGCTTTATTCCAGTCAGTCACTGAATGCAGATAATGGGAAGGAAGTGTGAACTAGGACCACACAATTCTTTTCAACCAGAAAAGTCCTTGGAGAGCAGCTATTTTCCACCGTTTTTGTCTCGTGGCACATGTAAACTAATTACTAAAATTGTACTGCACACCAAAAAAAAAAAATGTTGAAAATCCCTGTTGTAGAGGAGTAAAAGCTCCAGGCAGTAAGATCATGGTGCTGCCAGTTGCTAGGACAATAAATTCTTCCCTTCTGAAGGGGATCTAGATAATGTGCATCACAGCAGCCGACACAGCAATGTTTACCGATCCCAGCTGCTTAAGAAATGTCTCTCTTTCCTTATGTTCTACAACTAGACTTACAAGATGTATTTACCAGAATCAAGCCTTGAAAATTGATGTTGGCTCATCCTCCTCACTGGCTGAATTTTGTACCTGACTACTTATCCTGCTTTTTAATGATACTAGGAGATGCACAGAGAATAGTGCTTCAAAAAAGGCCTTTTTTTACTTAATTGCATGTCTGACTGTGTTCCAAAGCTTTGATCATGCTTCCTAATCATAAATTCGCAATCATTTTATCAATTCTAATGGAACTGTATCATGGTAATTTTAAAAATCTTAACCTCTGCCCTGGCTGGAGTGACTCAATTGGTTGGGTGTTGTCCTGCAAGGCAAACGGTCATGGGTTCAACTCCTGATCAAGGTACATGCCTGGGTTTTGGGCCAATCCTTGGTCAAGGTACATGTGAGAGGCAACCAACTGATGTTTCTTTCACACATTGATGTTTCTCTCCCTCTCTTTCTTTCTCTCTAAAAATAAATAAATAAAATATTTTAAAATGTTTTTAAAAACCTTAACCTCTAACACAGTATATTTTTCTGAATGCCAAGGGTAAATATAGAAGTATTTACTGGACATCTTCCTAACTGTTACTTCTACTTCAAAATATATAAAACTGAACTTATCATTTTTTATTTTAAAATGCCATTTTCTATACCTTCTTTTAAAATAAAAATTTATATGAAAATTGCTTTTTTATAGAGAAGAGTATACATATAGTGGTGTTCAGATAAGTTATCATAAGCAAACACATCTAATTAAGTGCCACCTGTCAAGAATAAAATATTGTCAGGAATAGAAACCTTTTTCACGATCCCTTCTTTTTCTCCAAAGATAACCAGTTTTATGATTTCAGGCTTTTATTTCCTTTCCTTATTATGCCTTTATTTGTTTTTTAACTCCAGCTTTGTTGACATATAATTGTGTATAAAATTTTGTAAGTTTAAGGTGGACAATGTGATGATTTGATACACATGTATTGTGAAATAATTACCACAACAAGGTTAGTTAATATGCTCATCACCTCACATAATTACTATTTTTGTTTTAAGATTTATGCTCTTAGCAAATTTCAAGTATATAATGTAGTATTATTAACTATAGTCATCATGCTGTACATTAGATGCCCAGAACTTGTTCATCTTATGACTGAAGGTTGTGTCCTTCAAGAAACATTTCCTCGTTTCCCTTATCAGTCAGCCCTTTGGGAAACACCATTTTACTCTTTGCTTCTATGACTTCATTTTTTCTGTTTTTTAGATTTCACATTCGCATGTGAAATAATACGAGTCATCCTTCTCTGATTTATTCTGCTTAGCATATGTCTTCAAGTTTCACATGTTGAAAAGAGCAGGATTTCCTTCTTTTTTAATGTTTTGCTATATATATATCACTTTGTATATAGTATATAGTCTCTTGATCTATTCATCAATTTGTGGACATTTAAGTTTTTCTTTAATTTTATTTATATCCCCCAAATTAACACTTGTAAATAAAATAAACCTACAATCCTCTTATGTCCAATGAGTCTTTCATCTCTACTTAAGGTAAATAAATGAACATTAACTCATGTTTTAGAATTTATTGTTTGAGTGGAGGAATATTAAAAATCTCTGACTGAAGAGTCTGCTCAACATACAAGGCATGGTGGGAAATAGCACCAAGTCCTTCATATTCTTGAAGAATTATGTTAAAAATACTTCCTTACTTGAATCTTTTTATATTTATCTCCTGAATATAAAGAGCTATCCCCCAAAATTGGGATCATTAGGCACACCCTCTGGCCTATTTCTTCTCATCATTAGATATTAACATCAAAATACATCAACTTATTACTCTTTCAACAAACATTTTTTTGACACCTGCTACATAAAAGGAATTGGATAAGACAACATGTCTGTAAAGAAATTATTACTGTTCTTGAAAATTCTGTAGACTTGCAGTAGTGAAGAAGTAGAATATATTATCATAAAAGTGATTTGATTAATTTAATTGAATTGAAGAGTTCAATGCAATGACCTAGATATGCAATGACTATCAGAATTACTTGGGGAACATTAAAAATCCCAGTACTGTTCACTAATCAATAATATATACTTGTTAAATTGAATAGCATTTCTGCATTTTGTACAGTGCTTTTTCACTATAAAAGATAATAGTCAAGAGAAAGATAAATGTATAATCTTGCATCTCAATAATGAAGACATGTTGAAGTATCATATTGATGTACACATGACTGATTAAAATACATCAGGGTACTACTGATTTGTAGGAGTCAAAATAAAATAATATAATTTTTCTATTGCAATGGAAAATATTGTGATCAGAATTAATGTTAAATGATTACTCATGCCTGTCTTTATTTCAAACTTTGGTAAATTTTTAAAAATCTAGATGCTAACATGCATTATGTTGACAAGAGTCTATCAGTAGGATGTATATGTGGTGAATTTATGTCAATTATTTTTAAATGTGAGTTTAGAAAAAGAAAATCTAACTAATCTAATAGATTGTCCAACTTGTAAAGTTCATTATTTTATTTTGAATTGATTACTTCTATCAAAAAACATAGGTCTACTTAATATAATTAAATAACCAGGCTATTTGATGTTATTCAGTAACACCAGCATATTTCCAGGGCATGGTGCAATGGATGAATTGATCTACCAAACACAATTACACTTGTTCACTGGGCTTATAAAAGAGTGCTAAGAATTTCCAATAAGTAATTTCAATCTGTTCTAATAAATGGAAACTAAATCTGAAAAGCTGTTGTATCTGAGACAAGAAAAAAAGCAACAATGTTTATTTTTCTTTGCAAGTTTGTACTTTCATGGTTTTTGCATTTATCCAATGAAAATAACAAAGCACACATCAATCGGGCATAAGAGAGTCACATGTACATTTTCCCCATATTACACAATAGCCTGTTATTCAAATATGTGCAGACTTTTCAGATGTTGAGCAATTGTTGTTCTCCACACTTACTCATAGTAAAAAAAATGAAGTAAAACTATTTTAAAACAGACAAAATTACACTGTGCAATCAGGAAAGACTTCTTGAATGTCAGTGATGTGGTCAGGGTCATCTAGCCCAATGTACCCTCTAATGGGAATGCAGACCCAATTCCACAGGGTGAAGACAGCTGCTTTCAGGAGTCTAGGAGTTTGTGAATAATGAAGTAAAAATTCATGCATTATTTTTTTCTTATTTAATAATATGAAAGGTAGAATACATATGTAATGAGTTCGCAGTACCTTCAGTTAAAAATAGAAAACAAATCAAAACAAAGCAACAAACGAATTAACTAACAGTTTTTTTTTCTCTACTCAATAAGAAGTCTGGAGGAAGGCAGTCTCCATCCAAGGTTGCTATTGAAGTTCAATGATGCTTTTGGGAGCAGGGCTATATCAATATTTTGGTATGCTATCTCTAGTGCAGAAACTTTAATTCTTATGCTTGATGTTTTTCTTAGCTAAGAGAAGTTAGAAGATGCTGTGATATTTAAGAATGTCTATCCTCAGGGATTCAACACAGTCAACATGTATTTTGCTCACACAAAGTCTACTGTGCATCCAAGTGAATCTCTCTGGTGGCCCTCCTTCATACAGTGTCCAACAATCCAAGCCAATTTCATCTGTCTTTTCAGCCATCTCATGCACAGTTGCTCTTGGTTGTAGATCTTTGGTTTTCATGACTTGGAATACCTCTGTCCAGCCCCTTCTTGCCTGTAAGGTCTCTTTTGAGAAATCAGCTGACAGTCTGATGGGAACTCCTTTGTAGGTGACTGTCCCCTTAGCTCTTGCTGCTTCTAGGATTCTCTCCCTCCATTTTAATCTTGGCTAATGTAATTATGATGTGCCTTGGTGTGTTCCTTCCCCGGGTCCAACTTCCTCGGGACTCTCCGAGCTTCCTGGATCTCTCGGAAGTCTATTTCCTTTGCCATCTTGGGGAAATTCTCCTTTATTATTTGTTCAAATAATTTTTCAACTGGTGGTTGTGCCTTTCCCCCTTCTGGTACCCCTATAATTCGGATGTTGGAACGTTTAAAGATGTCCTGGAGGTTCCCAAGCCTCTCCTCATTTTTTCTGAATTCTTATTTCTTCATTCCTTTCTGCTTGATCATCTTTTTCTTCTGTCTGGTCCTCTCCCTTGATTTGAGTCCCAATTTTCTTTCCATTACTATTGGTATCTTTTGTATCAGCATTCATTTCAATTAATTTAGCTTCCATATGTTTCTCTAATTTGTCACTAAAATCCACCAGTTCTATAAGGATCTTTATAACCAGTGTTTTGAACTGTGCATCTGAAAGACTGGCTATTTCTTCATCACTTAGGTCTATCGGTTCTGGGGCTCTGAGTTGTTCTAGAGCCATTTTTGGTTTATTCGTGCTGTTTAGTGAGCGGAGGGAAGCCTTAGTTGTTTACCAGGACGGGGCGACCCAGGTCGCTGGTTTGTGACGCTGTGTGTGGGGGCGGGGTCAGAGAGGGAGGGATGGCGTTCCTCTCCGCTAGCCCAGCGCATCCTGTCACTCAAACGCCTCGGGCTTGCTTATCTGATCCTAATTTTGCGAGCCTGCTGCACCGCGCGGGTTTCCCTTCTCACTGGTTTCTCCGCAGGTAAATGCGCACGACTGAGCGACCCACCGCGCCTATTCCCTGTGCGCTCCGGCAGCCAGCTCGCTGGCGATCAGCCCTCGGTTGCCTGCGCGCCCCCATTGCTGCGCAGCACTCCATGGTCCTTAATGCAAAGCAGGAATGAGAGCAGAGTGGCCCAGGGGTTTTTCACTGCCCCAGCCTGGAAGTGACACATTTCCATTCATATGTCATTGAACAAATTCAACCTAAGGAGCAATGAGCACAGTTTTGCATGCACTGGTGATGTGAGGGTATAGAATATTGGGAGTAATAGTGATGGTTAACTCATCCCTGTACGGTTAAGATGTCAGTTATAGCTTCAGGCCCTATGTACGCTTCCCAAAGATAAAGGAGAGGGGGAAAGAGAGGGCAGGGGAAGAGTCAAACATGCTTTCACCTACATATATTTATTTTTTTATTCGAAGAAGCACATTACTAAGACAGACTTTTTAAAATAGAAAAGCTAGGTTGTGCTATTTTGTACAAATAATTTTGTAAGAATATTTTGCCTCAGACAACATTATAGAGTGTTATCCAAATGGTGGTGAATGGGCTATCTGAATTGAAAACACTAAGGATAAATCTTTGGTTATTATCTAGCTTTGGGAAGAAGAGGTCCCTAACATCCCATCACTCCAAGGTACTGTGTATTCATGTTGACAGCATCAGACTCTTAAATAATGTAATTTACAAAGCTTCTTCCCAAATACCACCAGAGGCCAAAGCTACAGTATCTACACTGATGTCATAATGAGATGTTAGAAGCCAACGTATCATATAAATTGTGGAGTATTTTGCAGTTTGGAATGGAGCCAAAGAAATTGCCTACGGTGAAGCTTGAGGGGCGAATGTTATAGGATTCTCTACACCCCAGGCTAACAGCGGCCAAAAGAAGACCCAGCAAAAAATTGATCTGAAAAGTGCCTCACAACCTCTACTGACTTTTAAGCTGGAACATCTGGGCTTCACTTCTAGACCCTCCAGAATGGCCAGTCTATTGGTAGAAAGGTGTGTTTCTGGCCAAACCACGAGTGAGCCAGCAAGTGCCTCCCCAATATCAGATGGCATGTTTGGGGGAGAAAAAACATTAAGGGAAAGATGAAATTTTTCAGGGACTTAATGGAACAAAAAATTCCCTCCCCCCTTTTCTCTCTAGCAATGTTTTTAAGTGCCAACACTGAGAAAAAGCAAACAGTCACATCACTACTGTGACTCAGTGATTTTTCTAACTCTAGGGGCTCAGAATAATAACAATGTAAATAGTAACAAGTTTACATCATGAAGGCACTTACATAATACCTCCACACCGATAGTGGAGGTATTATAAATTAGTGAATTTCAAACAGACAATATGCTACATATGGCACACTCTATACCATGTTTAATATAAATGCGCCCTCCCTGCTCTGCTTTGAATTTGCTCTATTTAAACATTACTCAGGCTTGATAAAGTCCTTAAATGATATGGTCAGCTAGCAGGTGTTTAAAAGTAAATGTTCTTTAATCACATGTCCTGAGTCTGATTACTTTGTGATCTTGAGTCAATTAAACTATTTGATTTTTTAGTTTCTTCTCTTGGAAATCATTAATAACTATGTTACAGAATTTTAGCAAGGTTAAATATAAATGCACTTAAACTCCTTTATTATTATTATTAACCTAATGAATCCAGAAATACTTTATAAAGGGATTTCTAGTACCAATAGCAATTATTGCCCCCAAATTACTACTTGCTACACTATTAATGTTAAAAATAGACTAACAAGTACAAGGAATAAACATTTGTGCTCTTTTTTACAATGACAGCTCTGGTAAACATACACATTAGTTTAAGAAAGAGATATTATTATAATTTATATATATAAATTATTTTTATCAAACAGGAAAATCTAGAAATTCTTTGAAAGTGATCAAATGGGTCATTATGCTTTGAGTTTTTTCAGTGTCTTATTGCTAAAGGGGACTGAGGAAGTCCTCCACTTTCATTCAGTAAGTGTTATTTTGAGACTAGAAGTATTTAAATAAAAATTTTCACCTTTTTACCTTTGCAATATTGAGGCTCCTATAGTGTTCTATTCAGTTGGTCACCCTCAGATTTCAAATCATGTTGTATTTAGTGGGCTTGGTCCAGAACACCAGTAAGAATGGACACCCGGTGGTCATCTGGACAAATGCAAAGTAACTTAAAATATTGTTTTATAGCAAGTAAAATAGTGTTCAATCTAAACACTTTATTTACTATGGACTTATAGTCATTTTTACCTTGTATTATTATTTTTTTCAAGGGCTCTGATAAGGTATCTGATATCTTTGAAATCTATTAAAATTATGAGAAGCTTTACTGTTATCATTAATTAAAATAAGTAATTGCTCCTCTTGTTAGGTACTGCACTAAGCTTTGTACATACTATCTTGTTTAAATCCCATATTTAGTCTACAGGGTCAGCAGCATTACCTCTGCTTTCTAGAGAGGTTGACTAACATAAGCTGTATCTTCTACCAAACTGCCTGTACTCATAGTTGTGCCATTTGAAACTATCTCTTTCTAACACTCTGCCTGCAATATAATAATGTTTTTGTTTCTTAGTTGAAAAACAAATTAACAAAGGAAACTAACAAACAGAAGAATTATAATTTTGCCACGAAGTAAATAAATATAATATTTATACAATTAATTGTACATTAGATCTAGGCATATTTAGAAAAGTCAACTTTTAAATAAATAGGCCATTTATGCTATGGACTAAGAAGAAAGAAATATTTAGAAAAAACTAAAATAAATAAAATGATAGCCACATTTTCATTTAGGTGTGAAGGTTAGTAAATAGTGACATGTCACTAAAAATTACTTTTATGAACCAGATTAGTATATATTAATACTTTATACCCCCTCCTCATTTTGATAAACTAAACAAAGGCAATGGCCTTTATTAATGTTAGCTAAATTTTCTTTCTTTTTATTTTTTGATTTATTGATTTGCAAGAGAGAGAGATTTGTTTTATTTATTTATGTATTAATTGGTTGATTCTTGTATGTGCCCTGATAGAGATTGAATCTCTGACTTTGGTGTATCAGGACAATGCCCTAACCAACTCAGCTATCTGGCCAAGGCCTAGCTACATTTTCAAAATAAATGATTATTGACAAATGAAATTGGTAAATTTTTATCTATATTAAATAATGAAAATTGACTTCTAGTTTGTCTGGTGTACAAAAAAATAAACTCAAAATGGATCACAAAAACTAAATGTAATGCTCAAAGCTATCAATTTCTGTAATAAATATAAAGAAAAAACTTTAAAAACTAGATTAGACAAAAATTTTAGACACAAACACGGTCCCTAAAGAAACACAAATAAACCAACAATCAAAATTTAAAGCATTTACTCTTTACAAGACACTATAAAGGGAATTCAAATACAAGCCATAGACTGGAAGAAATCACTTGAAAATCACATAGAAGGTGAAGAACTCACATCCAGAATATGCATATAAATTCAAGTGTAACAATGTAATTATTACATTTTGTTAAAATGTAATAATAGAAAATAAATGACCCCATTAAAAATGGGCAAATGATCTAAATAGATGCCTCCCCAAAGAAGTGTTTTTATTTTAGATAGTAAATAACCCCTTGAAAACATGGTTGCAGTTCATCTTTCTATGGCTGAGTAGTATTCCATTGGGTATATTGATCACATCTTCTTTATCCAATCATCTATTGAAGGACACTTAAGTTGGTTCTATATCTTTGCCACCATGAATATTGCAGCAATAAACATAGGGGTGCATATGTATTTGTGAAAAGGTGTTTTCAAATTTTTTTATCAAATATAACCATTTGCATTAGTGTCAATGGAGTCTGAGAATATCAAGCTAAGCAAAATAAGTCAGACAGAAAAAGTTAGGAACAATGCGAATTCACTCATATATAGTAAATAAAACTGAAAGCAACAAATGAAGAAATAAGAAAAGCAAACAAACAAAACCTCATAGTCACAGGCAACAATATGGTGGTTTCTAGAAGAAAGGAGGTTGGGGTAGTAAAGGGTAAATGGAGTTAAATAGACTGTGACAAAGGAGACTTGACTTTGAGTAGTAAACACACAATGCCATGCACAGATGATGAATCATAGAATTGTACACTGGAAATCTACATCATCTTATTAATCAATGTCAGCCCAATAAATTTAATTTAAAAAATGGTGGTCCACATCATTAGTCATTAGAGAAATGAAATCTAAATACAAAACCACCATAAAATACAAGTACATACCTATTAGAGTGACTGCAATTAAAAAAAAACTAACCATACAGAGTGCTGGTGAGAAGAAAGAAGCCATATATTTCTGGAAAGAAAATGGTACAATTACCTTGGCCAAAAATTTGTCCATTTCTTAAAATAATTAAACATACACCTATAATTTGACCTGGGTTTTCCACTCCTAGGTAGTTACCTAAGAGAAAAGAAAGCATATTCCTTACAAAAGCTTATACACATGAAGCAGCTTCATTTGTGATAGCTAAACTATTGAACAATTGAAACTCTCCAACAGTAGTAAATGGACAAATTGTGATATATCCACCAAATGGAGTACTACTTAGCAATGTGAAAGAAATTAACTATTAATATTTAAAACAATGCAGATAAATCTGTCTCAAAATAATTATGCTGAATGAAAAATAAGCCAGACAAGAGGTAATACTGTATGATTTCATCCACATAAAGTTAAAAAATTCAAACTAATATATATTGATAAAAAACACACTAGTGATTATCTGGGGATGAGAGGAAGGAAAGTAAAAAAAAGATTACAAATGATGCACCAGGGCACTTTTTTGAAAAATAATAAGTTTCTTTTCTGGCTTGCGGTGATGGTTTTATAGGAGGTGCATACTCATATTTATGAAATTGTACACTTTAAATATATGAAGTTTATTGTACAAGTATGTCATGTTTACCTCAATAGTGTTATTTTTAAAGCTCATCAAAATCTAAAAATATATATAATTATATTTAGTAAAATTAAAAGTATTCTAAAATAATATTTAATTAAATAAGCACTATAAGTAATATAAATAAATAAGCATAAGTAAAAATAATAATTAGAGTATACTTTTCAAACTGGGCCTTTCTACTCTGTTAGAGATTCTGATATGATTCTGGCACTTGAGAATTTAAGTTAGACCTACTTATAGCTACTTAGCTTGCTGACTTCAAAGTATAATCATGAACTAATTTTGATCTCTTTTTTTTCTCAATAATTTTATTTAGTTACTTTTCAAGTACAGTTTTTTGCCTGTTTCTCCCATCCCAGCCCCCCACCCCATACTCCCCACCCCCCTCCCATTCCCACCCCCCCCAGTTCTCATCCCTGTGTCCTTCACATTTGCTTCTCCAAATCCCTCCCCTTTTCCCCCCTTAAATTCCCTTCCCTCTCCCCTCTGATCACCGTCCCCTTGTTCTCTATTTCAGTGTCTATGTTTTTATTCTGCTTGCTTGTTTGTTTTATTGTTTAGCTTCCTGTTAAAGGTGAGATCATATGGTATTTGTCCTTCAATGCCTGGCCTATTTCACTCAGCATAATGCTTTCCAGTTCCATCCATGTTGTTGCAAAGGGTAGTAGCTCCTCCCTCTTTCTCTCTGCTGCATAGAATTCCATTGTGTATATGTACCACAATTTTTTGATCCATTCATTTACTGATGGGCACCTTGAAATAACTCTTCAGATATGTAAAGGTCTTTATAGTCAAAAAGTGCTAAGAAGCTCATGTACATATGTGCTCTACAAGAGGGTCAGCTTTGTTAATAATGTCACACGTGTATAGGTCTCTGTTTTCAAAGGACTCCTACATACAAGGTTTTGTTTGAGCCTCATAAATCCCATTCAGTCTCCCAGCATCATCCTCACAGACAGCCGATTCCCCAGGACTCTGGATTGTGCCCCAGTGTCACTGCCACTGTCACCTATCAACCAAATCCACACCTGATCCATCTCCACCTCTGCCTTAAGCCAAAGTTTTTCATGCATAATTATTTATGTTAAAAACAGGATGCCAGAGTTGGGGAGACTTCTGGACATCACCTCAAATTTTTTATTTTACAGATGACACCGAAGCCCATAAAACTTTTACTTAGTGATCTAAAAGGACCCTGAGCCCTGGCTGGTGTATAGCTCAGTGGATTGAGAGCAGGGCTTGAGAACCAAACAACCAAGGTTCGATTCTTAATCAGGGCACAAGCCTGGGTTGCAAGCCATTTCCCAGCAGGGAGCACTCAAGAGGCAACCACACACTGATGTTTCTCTCCCTCTCTCCTTCCCTTTCCCTCTAAAGATAAATAAATAAAATATTTTTTAAAGTAAAAAATAAAAGAACCCTCTCTACACGTCCATCTAGTGTAAAGTACTCTGCCTGACGTGCAAAGCACTCTGTAGTTAATACCATATCACCCTGACAATATTGTCTTACTTCCCAGTAGGGTTTTTTTCTCTTCATGGCATTTATCATCTTCATAATTTTGGACAACATATTTATTTCTCTTACACTTTATTTATTGTTATTGTTATTATCTTTCTGTCACTGGTCCATTAGATAGTAAGCCCAGTGAGGGCAATCAGTGTCTAGCACACCGGCTAGTACTAAATGCAACACTGTAATTATTTGTTGAGTGAAACAATACTGAACGATTCTCCGTATGTTCACTTTGTGTCAAATATACTACGCTCTCACTCCCACGACATTTTGTGTTCTGAAACTCTTATTTTCATGTGGAATGCTCATTGAAGGGTGAAAATAAGCATCTACTATTTTCAATTGAAAGACGCAGAAAGTGAGGATTATAGTATTTACTCTATTAATTATCACTTAGCCAGCACTAGACATGATATTGACTAAACCATTCCACTTGAACTTCTCCCACACATCATAGAGAATTATATATGGATTTCTTTCCAAATAAAATGGAACAGCCCCACAGTTTTTGCATATCACTTTAAACTAGGTGATTGTGACATATAATGAAATCAGACAAACACATTTAAAATGGTCCAGTCACTCACATAAACAGTATAGAATTGAGCATATATATCCCTTATCAAATATTTTTATTTTATTTTCTTAGAACTATACTCTTATATTAGAAAACCTCAACTATTTTATGTAGACCCCTCAAAATAGTTTCAAATATGTGCCTGAAAAGATGTCAAAAAAAAAGCTTGCAAAATGTTTTCAAACCATAATCCATTTGCTTTCATTTCACTCAAAGTTCTAGCAAGTACGGATATATGATTTTGCAGTACAGAAATTATGAAGCATTAAGTTGGAAACACTGAGGAAAGACACTAACTAGAGTCTGATTGGATAGATGTAATCAGCAAAATGGCTTTGGAAATAGACCTCACCCCACACACTAGCAGAAGTAGAATCAAGAGTACAATAAACCCAGACTCATAATTACCACCAAATCTGAGTGTTTTATTTTTAATTATTTTGATATAATTTCAGACTACAAAGAAATCACAAGAATAGTACAAATTTTGTAAAATTCTTTCATCCAGATTCCTTCGAATGCTTACATTTCATTATTATTTCTTCCCCCTCCCTCCCTCCCCCACTCTTTCTCTCTTTTTGTTTGTTCTGTAAGCTTTTAAATTGCAGATTTGATGCTAGTTTACCCTAAATAATTTAGTGCACATCCCCTTAAAAATAGAAATTATCTAAATTAACAACATAACATTTTTCAAAATCAAGAAATTAATATCAATGCACCTGCAAATGCTATTCTGATGTTGTCACTTCTTCTAATAACATGGTTTATAGTCTGTTTTAATCTGTAACAGACTATATGCATCTTTGTATTTCATGACTGATATTTTTTAACAGAGAAGGACAATTATTTTCCAGAATATCTCCTAATTTTAGCTTGTCTGATATCATCACACAGACAGATTCAGGTTTTGCACATTTGGCTGTGAAAACAGAGCATGAGGCTGAGTTTTTCTCAGTGCTTCATATTGGAAGGCACATGTTGCTAATTGTTATAGCTGGAGCAATGTTGACATTGATCAGTTGGTTAACACACCGTCTGCCAGTTTTCTCTACTGTGAAGTTAGTATTTTGCTCTTTGTAATTCATGCACAACAAGATATTTTCAAACTATGTAAATATCTTGTTATTCCCTATACTTTCACTCACTACTTTCCGTACACATCTATCCAGTGACTCTTGCTTGAATTATTATTGCACTACTGGTTGAGTACTGCTTTTCTAAGTTTATCATCTCCTCTAGATTTATTTTTAATCTTTAAGGCAAAAAACAACCTTTATCTTCTATTCTCTCTCTCTAACTAAATACACATATACACATGTGCATAGTATATACAAGGTCTGTCCAGAAAGAGTTCAGCCATTGTTAATATAACAAGAATGGTTTGCACAACACAGATGTAACCTGGCAGCCATAGAGACTAGGAAGTGCATGTGTGAACAATGACAACGTCACTGTGCTAGTCAGTGGGGTGATAGGTGCCACTGAGTGAGCAAGTATACTGTGTGGCCATCACATTCAAAATGACTCAGCAAGTAGAACAACAAATATTCATCAAATTTTGCATTAAGCTTCAACATTCCCCCATGGAAAATATTCTGATGATTCAGAAGGCCACAGCTATGGGCAACTGGTGATTGGCAGCTTCATCATGACAACACGCTCACTCATGCATCACATCTCATGAAGTTTTTTGGCAAAACATCAAATCACCCAGGTGACTCAGCACTCCCTCCAGCCCAGATCTGATGTCCTGTGACTTCTGGCTTTTCCTAAAACTAAAATAACCATTGAAAGGGAAGAGGTCTCCAAACATCAGTGAGCTTCAAGAATATACAACAGGGCAGCTGATGGTGATTGGAATTGTGTGAGATTCGAAGGTACCCACATTGAAAGGGACTGAAGAGTTATTCTCCTATGTACAGTGTTTTTTATATCATGTGTCTTCTTCAGTAAATGTCTCTTTTTCATATTGCATGGCTTGATACTTTCTGGACATACATATTTATACACACATACACATATTCTTAGATATACAGAGATATTTTATATTCTATATGTATATTATATGCATACACACAAACACACATATACACACACAGATACATACACTTACACATCTATAAAAATCTTACAATATGTGTCTGTGAAAATCTATGTATGCATTATTTGACCTGTGGGAGCCCCTTCAAACTGGCTCCTTACATGTGTTAATATGTCCCCGTTATTCTTTGAGCACTTTTTTCTTTCTAGTTTAATATCCCAGACTTCTAATCAGTTATTTCTGAAGAACCCTCATTTCTTTAACTTGATATTAGTTTGGAGACCAAAATTAAGGCATTTTCACTTCTATGTGAATTTTATTTATTCTATGTGTTTTAATAAAGATAGATTAGAAATGCACATACATAAGTTTGTGCAATCATACAAATATATACACACTCACAGACATTTTCGTTCATTTTTATATCTATGAGTTCGCACTGATACCTTTAACCCCATCACCTCTAAGATTAGGAACAAAGACAAGATATTTCTACTGCCATCAACATTTTATTAGTCAATGCAATTAGACAAAAGCTAGAAATCAAAGGTATATAAATTGGGGGAAAATAAATTTGTTTCTATTGATAGATTATATTACTATGTCCTTAAAAAGAACTAGAGAATCAGTAATAACCCTAACTCATATAATACAAAAATTCAATACAGCAGCAAATTATAAAGTTAGCATGTATAAATCAGTACACTTCATATACACAAATAATAATCAGTCAGAGGATACAGTAGAGTTTTCCCTACTCAATTTAAAATAGCAAAAAGAGTTTCAAAAAACTTTAAAACACTCTATTTTTAACAATCAAATTTCTCTTTCAACCAATAATTGTTTAATAGAAAGTTGCTAAATTTTTAGTTTGAATGGATTTTTTTTAAAGATTTTATTTATTTATTTTTAGAGAGAGGAGAAGGGAAGGAGAGAGGGAGAGAAACATCCATGTATGGCTGCCTCTTGCATACCCCATACTGAGGACCTGGTCTGCAACCCCCCAGCATGTGGCCTGACTGGAAATCGAACCAGCCACCCTTTGGTTCACAGGCCCACACTCAATCCACTAAACTACACCAGCCAGGGCTGGATTTTTAAATTTTGTTAAATATTTCTAGTTTTATTACATTGCGATCTAAGAGTGTTATATTTTTGCTTTATAAATATTTCTGTTGGTTTTGTGACAAGATGTATGGTCAATTTTTGAGGCTGCTTCATGCACACTTGAGAAGAGGTGTGTTCTGTATAAACAGTGTAAAGTTCAATACATAATCACAGCCTCATTTGATCTGTCTTGTACTGAGAGTGAGGTGATAATGTCTTTTCAGTATTTCTGTATATTTTCTTGTATCTCTGGTAAGCTTTGATTTTAAAAGTGGTTGTGTGTTATTTAGCATATAGATATTTATAGTCATTATTTCTCCAGTGTGAAATGTTATCATTACGCTTGATTTTTATCATATTTAATGCATGTCATTCAAATTTTACTTTGTTTAATATCACTATCACTGTCCATGGTTGCTTATTATTTCAATTTCACAGGAATCTCTTTATTTTTAGCTCTTTAAATGATTGGTATAAGTATGTTTTATATATAATGTTTAGTACTTTTTTCTTTACATATTTTCTTCTGAATAGATGAATTAAGATCATTCCTATGCATTGATAGGAGTAATAGTATTCATTTTCATTCTACAATACTTTATTTTAAAATCATGTGTTTATGTGATTTTTGGTGCGTTTCTTTAGTCTTTTTTTCTAACTTCTTTTGGGAATTAAGGATTGTATTTTTGTTCTTTCACTTTTTTAATGCCCTCCTTTAACTTTCTCTGCTTTGTGCCTTTAATAAAACACTTTTTTTGTTTATTTAATTTAATGAAACCAAAGTGTCTTGAATATTAATCTAATATTATTGCTTTCCTTTTTTGATATCCTCAAGGGGGTGGAAATGTTCCCCAAGCCTCAGTTATAAAGAAGAAATACCTCAAAAACAAAGGCTGCACCCAATATGTTCTAAAAATGTGTGTCAGCCATAAACTAGAGACTAGAGCAAGGACTTGAACACTTAAGAGTTAGTAAGTAGCCTGTTCCATGTTTCTTTGATACAAGTTCATCCCCATCTGTCCTCTGACTTCATAGTGCATAAACTGGCCATACTCAAACCAGTAGATAATTAATTAATCTTCCTCTCTGGAGCTAAGAGTTGCCTTACCCCTTTGTTCAGTAGACCTTACATTTCTCAATATACATGTAATTTTTAAATGCTAGCCAGACAGCTGATTAGAGTAAGCAGGGACCCCTGTCCATATCCTTCTTATAGCAAATTCACAATATGTATAGTAACACTTCATTTATAAAGACAGTTTAAAAATACATTGTCACATTTAGCAGGTGCTTCTTGCAGCAATAGTGTTCACTCCAGCCTCACTCCGAAGCATCTACAGCCCTTTATTATATGATTATCATTTTCTTGTATTTTTAAATATGTAAATATTTGCACATTAAAACAATATATTGCAGTTTTCACAATTTTGAGAACTTCTATAAGTGGAATTACATTATATTTTTCTATAATTTGAATATTTCCATAAATATTGTATTTCAGAGATTCATTAATACTATTGCCTGTGTCTTTGTTTCTTGAATTTTCAGTGTTGTATGAGATTCTATTTTATAAATACAATTTGTTTATTATATAAATGCTACCATACAAGTTTTGTTACAAGACCCCAGTCACCCATTTCCTCTCTGCTGCATCCTAAGGACTACTTCAAATTAGATGTGAACACCAAACATGGTTTTAGGATGGCTGTGACACTGTGCTAGTTCACACTGAGCTTGTTGTTTCTGAAGCTCTATAGCAGTTTTTACATGGGTCTCTACTAAGACATGTCTGCTCTAGTCTTCATAATAATTGACTTCAACAGATCAAATCTGTTCATTTTTGTTATTATTAGAATTATTAGAATTAGAGTTATCTCTTGTCCCAGCTTGTAAGGGACTTTTGGGAACCTCAGCCTGTCATTTAGCAAATTTGTCCTTTGGACTCATTTACATTTGCTCATCTAAATTGTTGATGGAACCAGGATAGAATGGTGGCAACCCTGACACAATTCAGAAATATCACTCAGATCAACAGGGCTCTGTTAATCAATGCCACTGAGGGGTATTGTACTGTGCTCTTTCCCACCTAAACACCCATCCACCCAGTTCTTGTTACAGACTGCATTATCACAAGGACTACGACAACTGGCTTCGCTAGAATTCAGCTCTGTCTGTTAGATCTTTGTCACAGCAGTTTGTGGAGTCTGTCAGAGAAGAAATTGAGATTGGTCAAAAATGACTTGCCCTTTGTGATCCCCACTGGGTTTACTGTCAGTTGTGCCATTTCTAACGTCGAGTATTCACCCCTGACGGATGTCATGGAGCATGTGAGCATGAATTTGGGAGTTTGCGAGTCTTTTCTTTTACCTTATTTAAAGTATATTAAATATGTTGTTGACTCTTCTGCTTGGTTGCTAGACTCCACCCAAGTTTATGTGCACTTCAACCCATTCCCCTGTGTATTAGTAATTGCCCATTAACTATAAAGTAATTATTGGAGCAGGGCATGAATACATAGAGTGTTTAACTCTGTGATTTTTGCTTTTTAAACTGTGTTCCCCACAGATGTGTAAGTCTCTGAGGGGCCAGGGGAGCTGCCTACAGAGCTTTGAACATGTCCATTTATGCTTTAATCAAGAAGACTCAGATTTTTTATTTATGTTCCACATTTCTATTAAATTTCTTTTTTTATTAATATATTTTATTGATTATGCCATTAAAGTTGTCCTATTTCCCCCCTTCATTCCCCTCCACCCTGCAAACCCCCTCCCACCCACATTCCCCCCCTTTAGTTTATGACCATGTGTCTCAAATTCTTTAGATTCTATATTTCCCCTACTATTCTTGCCCTCCCCCCTATCTATTTTCTATCTACTGTCTATGCTACTTATTTTCTGTATCTTCTCCCCCTTCTCCTTCTCCCACTCCCATGTTGCTAACCTCCCATGTGATCTCCATTTCTATGGTTCACTCCTGATCCAGCTGTCCTCTTAGTTTGCTTTTGTTTTAGGTGCAGTTTGTTAATAACTGTGAATTTGCTGATCTTTCACTGTTCATATTTATCTTCTTTTTCTTAGATAAGTGTGTTTAACATTTCATATAATAAGGGCTTGGTGATGATGAACTCCTTGAATTTGATCTTATCTGAGAAGCACTTTATCTGCCCTTCCATTCTAAATGAAAGCTTTGCTGGATAGATTGGTTTGGGTGTAGGTCTTTGGATTTCATGAATTGGCATACTTCTTTCAAGCCCCTTCTTGCCTGTAAGGTCTGTTTTCAGAAATCAGCTGACAGTCTGATGGGAACTCCTTTGTAGGTGACTGTCCCCTTATCTCTTGCTGCTTCTAGGATTCTCTCCTTCATTCGAATCTTGGCTAATGTAATTATGATGTTCCTTGATGTGTTTCTTCTTGGGTCCAACTTCTTTGGGACTCTCTGAGCTTCCTGGATTTCCTGGAAGTCTATTGCCTTTGCCAGAATGGGGAAGTTCTCCTTTATTATTTGTTCAAATAAGGTTTTCACTTGTGGCTGTTCCTCTTCCCCTTCTGGTACCCCTATAATTCAGATGTTGGAGCATTTAAGGATGTCCTGGAGGTTCCTCAGCCTGTCCTCATTTTTTTGAATTCTTATTTCTTCATATTTTTCTGTTTGGTCATTTTTTCCTTCCTTCTGGTCTGCTCCCTTGATTTGATTCCCGGTTTCCTTCCCATCACTATTGGTTTCCTGTGCATTTCCCTTCATTTCAATTAGTTTAGCCTTCATATGTTCCTCTAATTTGTGACTAGAATCAACCAGTTCTGTGAGCATCCTGATCACCAATATTTTGAACTGTGCCTCTGATAAGTTGACAATTTCTTGTTCACTTAGATTTATTGGCTCTGGGGCTCTGAGTTTTCTTGAGCCATGTTTTGATCTGTTTGTGCCTGTTACATATGAGAAGAGGTGCCTTAGATGTTTACCAGGGCAGGGCCACCCAGGTCGCTGGGTTGTGATGCTGTATGTGGGGGCGGGGTCAGAGAGAGAGGGAGCAATAGCGGTCCCCTCTGCAGCTTCCCGCCGCTGGGGCCTGAGTGGTCTATCTCACTGCTCACTCCTTTGCTGGTTTATCTGCTTGCAAATGTGTGACCACGGTCAGCCAGCCGCCTTGTGCCTTCACTGGGTCTGCGTGCCGCTATCCCACACCTGGGATTCACCCTTGGCTGCCTGGGTTGGGGGATCTTTTTTGCCCAACCAACTCCGCTGCTGGCTCTGCCCCTCTTACCAGTCTAGCTGAGTGATTTGTTGTTGTCAGACTCTGTATTGTTCAATTTTCTGTGGTTTAGCTGGGTATGGAGATGTAGGTGGAAACACTTTACCTTCTTGCACTACCAAATCTGAATTTCTTTTTTAAGTTCTGCTACAATTATTTTCGAAATTCTACCAATCTAGTTTCCTGCCCTTTTCTTCCCACCATATTTTTGGACATGAAGTTATCTTTCCATCCATGGCATCACTATATTTGTTTGTCAAGCAGATTGCTAACATTTGGGGAGACAGCTTCACTTCATCTGCAGTTCTGAGCTTTCCTTTGCCTTTTTGAGCAGGATGGAGTGTATGTGGTAGGGGTAGTGGTCAGCATGATTTAGTAAAAAAGCAGAGAATGAGTGTGTACTTACATATGTGAAATATAAAAATTCAGCTGAATAGATATTGTATGGTAACATTAATAAAGTTAAACAATGGATTGTTGCATATACCATTCCAATGAATACTGAAGTGTTTGAAAAGGTTTTAGAGATTGCCAAAGAAGCTGGAATCCCTCAGAAGTTAAACCTTAGCTTTCTTCTTTAGTTCTAGCTGGTTTTTTGTTACCCAATTATCTCATCCTCACTTGTGTCATTTTTAAAATTTTTTTAACCTTTATTTTTAGAGAGGGGAAGGGATGGAGAAAGAGAGGAAGAAAAACATCAATGTGTGGTTGCCTCTTACATGCCCCCCAACACTGGGGATCTGGCCTGCAACTCAGGCATCTGCCCTGACTGGGAATCGAACTGGTGATCTTTTGATTCTCAAGCTAGCACTCAATCCACTGAGCCACACCAGCAAGGACCCTACTTGTCTTTCAAAAGACAATACTTTTACCATGATTTTTACTATTAAGTGATTATTTTATTTTAAGTTGCTAACTGTGAAGGGACTATCTCTATGCAAACATAAAATATTTTTATTTGGAAAGATGTGCATTGATAGCAATTGCAAAGACACAAATCAGGTGAGGTGCTCGGGACACTATAACTATATAACAATGAAGGGCAAATTTAGAAGTGTAAACAATCATTTTATTACATTCCCTAAACCAATTGGTCAGAAATTAGAAAGAGGGAGAGCATCCAGATGGCTTTCTTTTGTTCCACGATATCTGGGACTGCATTTGAGAAAACGCGAATGCTGGCGGTGCCTCAGCCTTTACTAAAATCATCTGGAGATATCTTCATTCACATGATTGGAAGTTGATGTTAGATGACAGATGACATCTGAGGACTCATCTGAGTTATTGGGAAGCCCTTCTACATGTGACCTCTCAGTGTTTCCACATTGAACATGAACATTTCTCCCATGGAGTATTCAGGCTTCTTTTTAGAATGCTGGATGGTTTCAGAGCAAGTATCCCCAGAACAAAAGGCAAAAGCTTATGGCACTTGTATAATCTAACTGCAGAATTCATGTAGGCTCACTTCTTTCATATTGTAGAGGTTGTGCAAGTCAAAAATATCCACCAAGAACACGGATAACTATTTTGGAAAAATTCACCCTGCCATAGTCCATCCTCTGATTATAGCAATGTACAGCTCTTCCACATACAAACTACATTCATCTCTACATCAGGACTCTCAAATCTCATGGCATGATGGCATCAGGTCCAGTCCAGGATCTGAACATCTAAATGAAGTGCAAGTGCAGATGAGACTCCTTATTCTATTTCTCTCAATTAAAAAATTTAATGAGACTAATTATCTTCCCTACAAATGCAACCTACAGTAGTGAGAAAGGACTAGGGGTAACTGCCACGAACAGTGTCACTGAAAAATATAAAAAAACACACTTCCACATTTGTGAAAATGAGTAATTTGATTTTTTCGGTTTAAATAAATTTATTTTTTTTCAAAATGTGGAAAATAAGAGAATAGAACAATTATTTCCTAACAATTCTGACATTCAGATCATCCCTGTTGACAGTGAATTGATTAGAGTTCAGTTGTACTCCCAAGAAGTTGTTCTCCATGGATATAGATTCCACCCTCTGGGATTTTAGTTCTATACTCTAAGACAATGATTTTCAACCTTTTCCATCTCCTGGCACACATAAACTAATTACTAAAAATCTGTGTCATAACAAAAATGTATTATGTTTTTTGCCAATCTGACAAAAATAGGTATAATATTATCTATTTTAAAATAATAATAATAATTACCTACACCTTTTGCTCCAAAATTACTTTTTTTTAATTTGAGAGAGAGAGATAGAGATAAGAGAGGGGAGAGGAGGAGGAAGGGGAGGAGGAGGAGGAAAAGGAGAAGGAGAAGAAGAAGAAGAAGAAGAAGAAGAAGAAGAAGAAGAAGAAGAAGAAGAATTGAAAAAGAAACATCAATTTGTTCCACTTATTTATTCAATCATTGGTTGATTCTTGTATATGCCATGACTGGGGAATCAAACCTTCAATCTTCATGTATTGGGGCAATGCTCTAATCAACTGAGCTACCTGGGCAAGGCCCAAAGTGACTTTTTTAAAAATCAGGTGCTTATACTTGTATATAGGGATTTCTGGTACCAAGAATTAACCAGACACACCCTTATACAACATAACCAATCAGATGCAACTCTACTACGTGACCTATTTATTGAATATTTGTGGTTCAAGATAGGGTATTCACACTGGATAGCTACTGTTACTTTTATATTTGACTATTGTAATTTTCTTATTGGACAGTCTTAGGGAAAAGAGGTCAAGTATTGCATGTTTTAAATATTCTGTAGCACACCAACTGGAAATCATTACTCTAAGATAATATTCTTATTCCACAAAAATAGTCCACACTCATAAATGAGTAGCTTCCACCCTGCTTTCTCCCTGTAGAAATTTGAGATCTAAAGTTAGTGTTGCATTTTGTATAATTTATATTTTTAACTTCATTTGGTATAATTTTTATAAAATACATTATGCTCTTCTAATATAGCTTATAATATACTCTATTATATAAAAGCCACACTGACAATTCTATTTAAGATAAGCCCCCTCTCTCTGGGTCCCTGTGTGAGATTGCTGTGGAGAAATATCATTAAAAGCCTCCTGACTTAGGGTGGCGAACACACAGTACACTGGACACACAGTATACATCTGTGTAATACAGATGATTTATTAAAGAATTGTACACCTGAGTCCTATATAATTTTATCAACCAGTGTCAATCCAATATATTTATTAAAAATAATTGTTTCAAAACTGAGAACAAAATCTTAAAAACTGTATCATTTCATAAATTCTGTAAGACTTCCCCTTAATCCCCATGCAGGGTATTTGATGTGTTTGAACAATCTTATGAGACAATACCACAGATCATTCTGAAGATATCAATCATAAAAAAGTACATTGTCACTATGGATGTGCTTTTGGCCTAGGTTCCTTTCTTAATCTAAGAATAGTGTTCTATCAGGAGAAGCTAGAAATGAAAAATTATTATCAAAACTAGGAGGCCTTGACTTAGATATTTATCAGAGTGTCTTTTAGACTATTCTATTGTCTTCTTTGAGCACCAGCAGTGTAAAGAAGCTAAATGATACTCTAAATATTCTAACTTGAAATGTTTCTAAGTATATTTCATTTATTATGCCATTATAATTGTCTCGATTTTTCACCCTTTGACCTCTTCCACCCAGTATCCTCTTTCCTCCAGCCATCTGTTCTCCTTACTTAGTTCATGCCTATGGGTCATGAATGTAGGTTCTTTGGCTTCTCCATTTCCTATATGTCTCTTAACATCCTCCTGTCTATTTTGTACCTAACAATTATGCTTCTTAATCCCTGTACCTGTTCCCCTATTTTTCCCCTTCCACCTCCCTGCTGATAACCCTCCAATTGATGTCTATATCCATGATTCTCTTCCTGATCTAGTTGTTTGCTTAATTTGTTTTTGTTTTTCAGATTCAGTTGTTGATAGTTGTGAGCTTGTTGTCACTTTAATGTTCATAATTTTGATCCTTTTCTCAAATAAGTTCCTTTAATATTTCACATAAAATGACTTGGTGATGATGAACTCCTTGAACTTAACCTTATCTGGCAAGCACTTTCTCTGCCCTTCCATTCTAAATGATAGTTTTGCTGGATAGAGTAATCTTGGTTGTAGGTCCTAGCTTTTCATGACTTTAAACACTTCTTGGCCAGTCCCCTCTTGCCTTCAAAGTTTGTTTTGAGAAATCAACTGATAGTCTTATTAGAACACCTTTGTAGGCAACTTTCTGCTTTTATCTTGCTGCTTTTAAAATATTCTTTGTTTTTATCATTTGGCATTTTAATTATGATGTGTCTTGGTGTGGTCTTCTTTATGTCTAACTTGTTTGGAATTCTCTGTGCTTCCTGGACTTGTGTGTCTATTCCCTTCACCAAATTAGGGATGTTTTCCTTCATTATTTTTTCAAATAAGTTTTCAACTTCTTGACCTGAAATCCTTAAAGGTTAGTCATCATTACGAATGTCATCATTATCTCATTATTGTTGAAAAACAGTATTGTCAAACCTTTTATGACTATATAACAAGGGTCTCTTTCCTCCACCTTCTAAACACATTTTCCTTACTTTTCATTACATTCTCACTGACACTGTCCTTGAGGATTCACAGTGTCCTCTAAGCCCTGACCATTCCCCCACCCTGCCTCTGAATTGTCCCAAAAATAATACCACATATCTTGGCTTTTTTTCCTCATAGAAATCCTTTTGTTTCTAGCTACCAAAATCCCTTGGTTCATTATTGCTGTATAACAAATAATTCCACAACTGGATGTCTTACAATAACAACAATAATTATTTTATGAACAAATCACCAATTTGACCAAGGCTCTACAAAATTAAATTTTTGCTATTCAACTTGGCCTGGGGGATCCACATGGTGGGCATGGTAGTACTGCCCCTTGCTTGGGAGCTCAGACATGGCTGTGGGTCAAGAGGGCACTAGGTCTTCATGTGGGCCTGTCAATGGGCTACACGAGCCACTTGATGAATAATGGCTACATTCCAAGAGTGAACATGCCTAAAGAACTAAGTAGAAATGGATAATATTTATATGACCTAATTTCAGAAAGCACATATTACTTCTGCTATTCAAATACAAGAGTATAGAACTAGAATAAACATTCACCACAAAGATTAGGATACATATGTTTATAGGTGGATATATATATATATATATATTGAATTTTAAGATTTTGCCTGTAAGAGTAACACAAATTTATTGAAAGAAAAGGAAACACAAAAGTCCACATAAAACAAAACTTGAAAAGCAAAAATTTTTATACTAAAAAGCTTTTAGTTTTAGGGTTTTTTTTTTACACAAAAAATAACTCACTTCACCTATTAATACCAAAAGCTTTGTGAAATACACAGCTGTCCCATCTATGATCATTCTCTTTAGGATTTAAGATGACTAAGTATCTCACAACCACCTGAATCTCATAATATTGTGTAAAATGATTATGCTATATAACAGAATTTGGGGGTTGCTGAACAACCTGAAGTATTAGCTGAAAAGATTTTAGGCCAGCCTCCCACTGCTGTATACATTTAAGGTTTTAATTGAGTGTGTACTTCTGGGAATAACAGATTAATTTTCTTCTCTAATTTAGTAATTTAATATAAGAATGTATTGAGATGTAAGAGTAGGCTCTTGGGTAAAGGCTGAATTGAGAATGCAAAAGTCTTCCTTGTGAAGTTCAACTCCATTAACTATATTTAAAAGACTGACAAAGACCAATTTAACAGAAAAAATCATAGGTGCTTCTTCCATGAGAAATAACTTGGTATTGCTTTGCTCATCTGAACTCTTTGAGGGGGGGGAAGACTGCAAGTGTGAAGGCAGAAAGAATAGAACTATTAACATTTGTAACTCTTTGAGCCAAAGAAATTTTTTGCTGGATATTTCAACTGAAAGTGATAATAAATGAAATAAAATTCTCTGTGAATCTTCAGAAAGGACTGTAGCACAGGTGAATTAGCAAAGACCTTGAAAGGTGGTCACTGAATTAGTTGGAAGGACACCAGAAGTAATAAACAAAGGTTTCAGTGACTATACAGTACAAAGAAAATAGACTTTAAATAATTAATTCAGAATAGTTACTAAACAAATAAAAAGAACTACAACTGATAACACTAACAAAAACCACTGATGAGGGGGAATAATCTGAATTCAAGATATGTCATATTATGTAACACATCCAGTTTTCAACAAAAACAACAACAACAAATTTTGAGACATTTAAAGAACCAAGAAAGGGTGGCTCATATAATGCAAAAAAAAGTAATCAGTAGAAAGCAACCCTTAGGAAGCTAAACTATTGTGCTTTGTGGACAAAGGTAAAAAATAGAATATTTTATGTATGTTAAAAGAGATAAAAGAAAGCATGTCTGAAGACTGATGAAAAATTAGAAAGAATGATGTCTCATAAATGAAGGAATATAGAAAATAAGAAAGAAATTATGCAAAAGAACCAATGAGAAATTCTGATTTGAGAAGTATAGTAACTGAAATTTAAAAAACAAAATGTGTTGGAAGCCCGAAGAGCACATTTGAGCTGGCAGAAGAGTCAGAAAAATTAAAGAAGGGTTAACTGACAGTATCCAGTCCTGAGGACTGGGAATGAAAAAGGGTGAAAAAAACAATGCAGAGATTCAGACACCCATAGGACAGCATTAAATATACCAACACACACATAATAGAAGTCCTAGAGAGAAAGGAGAAATACAAAGTATCAAAGAGAACACTGAAGAAATACTGGCTGAACCCCTGCCAAATGTGATGAAAACTATTTACCTACACATCCAAGAACCTCAACAATTTATTTAAGAGTAGTATAAAATTAAAGTAAACAATATACAGATATGGCAGAATCTGTTAAAAGAAAAAATCTTGAAAGCAGCAAGAGAATCAAAATATTTACAATAAACAGAAAAATAAGAGTTTGTTCCCTAGAAACCAGCCATACAAGATATACACAAGGGACTACTTTAGGCTGAAATAAAAGGACACTTTAGAGTAACTTGAAACCACATAAGAAAATGCAGTGCCAGTAAAGCTAACTGCCTAAATAAATATACAAGGCAGAATAAATTTACATTTTGCTTATCATTCATTATTTTTTCTCTCTGTTTTAAGACATTTGAATAATGCAATAAAACCCACACTAAGTTGTTGGGCATACAAAGTATAAAAATGAAACTTGTGTAACAGTGACAGCAAAATGAGGGCAGAAGTAAAGGAGCTCTAGAGAAGCAGAATTTTTCATATATTATTGAAAGTAGGTTGGTATTAATACAGAGTAGGTTGTTATATATTAATATATTATAATCCCCCAAACAACCATTAAGAAAATACTAAAACATATAGTAAAACAAATTACACAGGAATTAAAATGGGACACCAGCAAACTTTTATTTAACACAAAAGAATGTGGTAATAACAGACAAGAAAAGACATAAGACATCGAGAAAACAATAGCAAAATGGCAGAGGAAGTCCCTTCTTCACAGTAATCACACTACATTTCAAAGATTAAAGTCTCCAGTTAAAAACCAAAGATGGGCAGATGGATTTTTAAAATATCATTCAACTATATGCTTTATACAAGTAACACACTTTATTCAAAAATTCAAATAAGTTGAAAGTAAAGGTAAGAAAAAGTTGCACCATTTAAAATATAACAGGGAGAAACCTGGGTGACCATACTAATACCAGACAAGAGAAGTTTACATGAAAAATGCTCTAAAATAGACCATGTGTTAAGCTATAAAACATGTCTAAATACATTTAAGAGGATCAATAACCTATAAAATGTGTTCCTTGACAACAAAAAAATTATATGAGTTCAATAACAGCAGGAAATAGGAAATTAACAATATGTAGAAATTAAGCACCACACTTCTGCAAAGACAAATTCATGAGAAAAACAAATAAATCATATGAATTTAAAAATAAAATGGAAACACAATATATGAAAATTTGTGGAATGCAACATAAGCGACACTTAGAGGAAAATATATATCAAACATGTTTATGTTAGAAAATAATAAAGTCTAAAATCTCTTATCTAAAATTTTAACTTAAGAATCTAGAAAAAAGGACAAATTCAACCCAAATGAAGTAGAAAGAAAATATAAAAGATTAAAAGTAGAAATCAGTTAACTAGGGAACACAGTAATAATGATGAATATCTATAAAATCAGTGGCCAGTTATTTGCAAAGATGAACAAGAGTTTAAAACCTCTAGTAAGACTGATATTAAAAACAAAGAAACATGTAAATAGTTTGTATTGGGAATGAAATAGAGGACTTTATTACAGAAACTACAGGAACAAAAAAGGTGTTTTAATATCACTATTTCTATTCAAGCTTGCACAGAAGTTTTGATAAGTGCATGGAAATAAAATAAATACATGAACATAGTACAAAATGAACAGGAAGTAAAACCTTCTTTATTGTGGAAAAAATAGAAAATTCTATAACATCTTTGAAAAAGCTACCAGATTCAGAACTAATAAGAGCTTACTATAATTACAAGGCTCAAGATTTTTTTTTGTTTTTTTTTAAGATTTTATTTATTTATCTTTAGAGGGGAAGGGAAGGAGATAGGGAGAGAAATATCAATGTATGGTTGCCCTTTGCACATCCCCTGCTGGGAACTGACCTGCAGGGAACTGGCCTGCAACCCAGGCATGTGCCCTGACTGGGAACAAGGCTCAAGATTAATATGTAATATTGTTTCTATACATGAGCAAAGAAATTGTAAATTAAAGCTTAAAAATATCCTTTACATTTGCACTAAAAACATGAACTACATAAAAATAAACATAACAGGACTTCCACCAAGATGGAGGCACAGGTGGAAGCATTGCGCCTTCTTGCACAACTAAATTTAAAAACAATAAAGTTTTAACAACAAAAACACAGCCAAACCACAGAAAATGGAACTTCACGGAAGTCTGACAACAATGAACCCTTCAGCCAAACCAGTAAGAGGGGCACAGCCAGCAGCAGAGCAGGGTCGGGCAGGAAAAATCCCCTGGATCGACTTGGGTGCTTGACCCAGGTGCACCAGCAGCTGTGGGCGGATCCCAGATGTGGAGAAGTGGGCAGACCCAGTGATGGCACAAGGTGGTGGACCCACTGAGGGCTGATCGCAGTCACACATTCGTGTGCAGATAAACCAGTGAGGAGGGAGCAGTGAGACAGACTGCGCAGGCCCCAGTGTCAGGAAGCAGCAGAGGGAACCACCATTGTCCCTCTCTGACCCTGCCCCCACATATAGCATCACAAACCAGCGACTTGGGTGGCCGCGCCCTGGTGAACACCTAAGGCGCCTCTCCACACATGTAACAGGCACAAACAGATCAAAACATGGCTCAAGAAAAACTCAGAGCCCCAGAGCCAATAAATCCAAGCGATGAAGAAATAGCCAAACTTTCAGATGCACAGTTCAAAACACTGGTCATCAGGATACTCACAGAACTGGTTGATTTTAGTCACAAATTAGAGGAACAATTGAAGGCTAAACTAATTGAAATGAAGGGAAATGCACAGGAAACCAATAGTAATGGAAAGGAAACTGGGACTCAAATCAAGAGAGCAGACCAAAAGGAGGGAAAAAATGACCAAACAGAAAAGGGTGAAGAAATAAGAATTCAAACAAATGAAGAGAGGCTTAGGAACCTTCAGGACATCTTTAAATGTTCCAACATCAGAATTATAGGGGTACCAGAAGGAAAAGAGGAACAGTCACAAGTGGAAACTTTATTTGAATAAATAATAAAGGAAAACTTCCCCAAGCTAGCAAAGGCAATAGACTTCCAGGAAATCCAGGAAGCTCAAAGAGTCCCAAAGAAGTTGGACCCAAGAAGGAACACACCAAGGCACATCATCATTATATTATCCAAGATTAAAATGAAGGAGAGAATCCTAGAAGCAGCAAGAGATAAGGGGACAGCCACCTACAAAGGAGTTCCCATCAGACTGTCAGCTGATTTCTCAAAAGACACCTTACAGGCAAGAAGGGGCTGGAAAGCAGTATTCCAAGTTATGAAATCCAAAGACCTACATCCAAGATTGATCTATCCAGTAAAGCTTTCATTTAGAATGAAAGGTCAGGTTAAGTGCTTTTCAGATAAGATCAAATTCAAGAAGTTCATCATCACCAAGCCCTTATTATATGAAATGTTAAAGGGACTTACCTAAGAAAAAGAAGATAAAAAAGATGAACAGTGAAAGGACAGCAAACTCACAGTTATTAACGACCACACCTAAAACAAAAGCAATCTAAGAGGACAGCTAGATCAGGAGCAAAACCATAGATATGAAGATCACATGGAGGGTTAGCAACATGGGAGTGGGAGAAGGAGAAGGGGGGGAGAAGGTACAGAAAATAAGTAGCATAGATGGTATGTAGAAAATAGATGGGGGGAGGACAAGAATAGTATGGGAAATATAGAATCTAAAGAACTTGAGACACGTGGTTATAAACTAAAGGGGGGAATGGTGGGGGAGGGGTGTGCAGGGTGGAGGAGAATGAAGGGGGAAATAGAACTGTTATGGCATAATTAATAAAATATATTAAAAATTAAAATAAATAAATAAATAAATATAGCAAAATACAAAACAAAACTTTGCTGAGAAAAGTCAAAGAGCAATTTTTATGCTAAGATGACAATTCTCCTCAAAGTAATGGACAGATAATGATGTAATGCAAAACTCCAGCAACATTTTAAAGAGATTGAGAAAATGAATATCAAATATATATGAAAAGACAAATACCTAAATTGGCCACAAAGAAGGACAAAGTTTTGTCTCCTTGGTTCAAAATTTGGTGTAAAACTACAGTAAATAAAACAGCATGGTATTGACATAAAGAAATACCAATGAAACAGAAATATACCCACACTTGTGTGAATAATTTATTTCAAACACAGTGACATAGTAACTAAGAGAAAATATATTATTTTTCACAAATGATGCTGGAATAAAGAAGCTATGTATATTGAGAAGGGAAATGAGCCTCAAATGTTACCTCATATGATAGACAAAAAATTAAGTTGAATGAGCCATTAACTGAAATGTAGGTGAATGACAATAAACCCTTTACAATTTTAAAAAATTTAAAAAATAAAAACATATTCATCTCAAAAAAACTGAAAAAAAATTATGACATCAGTTTTGGCAAAATTTCTTAGAAAGCACATGAAAAATATTTTTAAAAATCTTAAATTAGACTTCCTTGAAGTTCAAATTTTTTACTCTAAAAGACACTGTTATGAAAATGTAAAGTCAAGGCATAGTATAAAATATTTGCAAAATATATATTATTCAAAGAATTCATATTCAAAATGTATTTTCAGAAAGAGTTCCTGTAGCTATTATAATTATACAAACAACCCAATATTTTTTAATGAAAAAAAATTTTTGAAAAAGTATTTACCAAAGAAAATATAGCAATTATAAATGTACACAGGGAAATAATTTGTTATCAGATAAATGCTAAAAAATACAATGCAGGAAAGCAGACTAATTGTTGCCTGAGATCAGAATGGTGGGGAGAGAACTGACCACAAAAGATCAAAATGGATATTTTGGAAATGATACAAATACTCTATATCTGGATTATGGTTACTTGACCACACTCATATTGTTTTCAAAACTAACTTTACGGAGACTTCCGCCAAGATGGAGACGTAGATGGAGGATCCACCTCGCCTCTGGGCACAACCAAATCTAAGAACAACTATTTTTAACAGCAGTCACAACCAAGCCACACGGAAAATCGACAATACGGAGTCCAAAGGACAACTAGATACTCGGCTGGACCGGTACCAGGAGCGAGGCCAGAAGCAGAGCAGATTATCAAGAAAAAATTCCCGGGGCGGTGCGCGCAGGCAACCGAGGGCGCTGATCGCCAGCCAGCTGGCTGCCGGAGCGCACAGGGAAGAGGCGCGGTGGGTCGGTCGCGCGCATTTATGTGCGGAGAAACCAGTGAGAAGGGAAAACCGCGCGGTGCAGCAGGCTCGCACAATTAGGATCGGATAAACAAGCCCGAGGCGTGTGAGTGACTGGATGCGCTGGGCTAGCGGAGAGGAACGCCATTGCTCCCTCTCTGACCCCGCCCCCCACACACAGCGTCACAAACCAGCGACCTGGGTCGCCCCGTCCTGGTAAACAACTAAGGCTTCGCTCCGCTCACTTAACAGCACGAATAGACCAAAAATGGCTCTAGGACAACTCAGAGCCCCAGAACCGATAGACCTAAGTGATGAAGAAATAGCCAGTCTTTCAGATGCACAGTTCAAAACACTGGTTATAAGGATCCTTACAGAACTGGTTGACTTTAGTGACAAATTAGAGAAACATATGGAAGCTAAATTAATTGAAATGAATGGGGATACAAAAGATACCAATAGTAATGGAAAGAAAATTGGGACTCAAATCAAGGGAGAGAACCCGAAGGAAGAAAAAAATGATCAAACAGAAAGGAATGAAGAAATAAGAATTCAGAAAAATGAGGAGAAGCTTAGGAACCTCCAGGACATCTTTAAACGTTCCAACATCCGAATTATAGGGGTACCAGAAGGGGGAAAGGCACAACCACCAGTTGAAAAATTATTCGAACAAATAATAAAGGAGAATTTCCCCAAGATGGCAAAGGAAATAGACTTCCGAGAAATCCAGGAAGCTCAAAGAGTCCCAAAGAAGTTGGACTCAAGAAGGAACACACCAAGGCACATCATAATTACATTAGCCAAGATTAAAATGAAGGAGAGAATCCTAGAAGCAGCAAGAGCTAAGGGGACAGTCACCTACAAAGGAGTTCCCATCAGACTGTCAGCTGATTTCTCAAAAGAGACCTTACAGGCAAGAAGGGGCTGGACAGAGGTATTCCAAGTCATGAAAACCAAAGATCTACAACCAAGATTGCTCTACCCAGCAAAACTTTCATTTAGAATGGAAGGACAGATAAAGTGCTTCTCAGATAAGACCAAATTCAAGGAGTTCATCATCACCAAGCCCTTATTATATGAAATGTTAAAGGGATTTACCTAAGAAAAAGAAGATAAAAAAGATGAACAGTGAAAGGACAGCAAACTCACAGTTATTAAGAACCACACCTAAAACAAAAGCAAACTAAGAGGATAGCTAGATCAGGAGCAGAACCATAGAAATGAAGATCTCAGGGAGGGTTAGCAACAGGGGAGTGGGAGGAGGGGAAGGGGGGAGAAGGTACAGAAAATAAGTAGCATAGACAGTAGATAGAAAATACATAGGGGGGAGGGTAAGAATAGTAGGGGAAATACAGAATCTAAAGAATTTGAGACACATGTTCATGAACTAAAGGGGGGAAATGGTGGGGGAGGGGTATGCAGGGTGGAGGGGAAGGGAGGGGGGAATAGAGCAAATGTAATGGCATAATCAATAAAAAAATAAATTAATAAAAAAAACTAACTTTACTTTTAAAATGGATGTTTCATTGTATGTAAATTATATTTTTTAATTAATTTTTTAAACTCTATAGATGTTTATTTGGTCTTCATCATTCAGAAATACTGAGAATGTCAAGTTATCTTCTCTCTCTTTTGTTGGCAATACACCCTTTATTCTTGAAAAACTGGCCAAGTTAGTGAAAATTATCTCACTACACTTAGCATGCCATCTTTACTTGCTAACACCAGGAAGCAGCAAACACTATTGTTGTACAACTGCCTAAAATGGATTAAAATTTGCTGGCCTTTTGGAAGGTCTTAGGGGGTTCTAGGATTCACAACCCTACATCTACATCCACACCACACAGAAGATGCTGCTAGGCATCTTCTGTTGGATGTGCTTGCACTTGTTTCTTGATTAATTGATCTTCCCATCACATATGGTGAATCACTAACTGGTCATTTCTCAGCCCAGCTTTGCCTGCAGTATATCTATTGCCAAGATTTCTGGATGTGGAAGCCATTCACTTCCATTTCCAAGTTATTATAGGATTTACATCTTTACTTTCAAAACTTAGGAGGGCTTTAAGGAAGTATATGTATGGGTGTAGAGTACCACATTAGGAAAAAGACGTCCAGAATTTTAAAGAGAAATGGATAAAATGAAAGTTAATGGTTTCTCTTGCTCCAATGTGTGTGAGATCCCAGGAGTATACATTGAAAAATATTATCTCAAATTCAAATCTTTTGTAATTAGGAAATGGACCTTTGGCAATTATGTATTACACAGGACAATTGTTTTAATAGAAGTAAACAGTCAAAATCTGCATTGACTTGAATACACAGTTCTGTCAAAAATCAAAATCAGTTGTACTGAAAGATGAAACTTCCATTTGGATGGTCCAAAACAGGAAAATGTACACAGCAGTGGGTAAAAGGAAGTTGACAGCTGTGTATACACAAAACACAGTTTATAATTGTATTTTATTTATTAATTATTGTATTATTTATTCATATTACCATTGCAAACTTACTTTTCCCCTACCCCTATATATAGTCCTCAAACTGTGTACTAACATGAGAACTCATGGAAATTATTGAAATTTTGAATCTCTGGATTTTAGTACTTACTATTTTTTCCCTAATAGTTACCATAAAGACAAATCATAAAGAGGATTGGCCAAATCTTGATTTCTATGAATATTTGAGCTGAAGACTCAAAAATATACCACTACAGTTAGTTGAGTGATGCTCCACATAATAAATTAGTTGGACTAAAATTTCTTTATGGTTTCAATCAAAAGGACATGATCATTTTTATTTCATACTTCTTTAACTGACAAGAGGTAAGAGCCTTTTTTTTTCTATTCAGTGGCTTTAATTTTCTTTTTATTTTCATTGTTTCTTTCTTTAATATATATTTTTATTTTGTTGATTATGCCATTACATTTGTTCTATTCCCCCTTCATTCCCCTCCACCCTGCACACCCCTCCCCCACCATTCCCCCCTTAAGTTCATGAACATGTGTCTCAAGTTCTTTAGATTCTATATTTCCCCTACTATTCTTACCCTCCCCTCTGTCTATTTTCTATCTACTGTCTATGCTACTTATTTTCTGTTTCTCCCCCCTTCTCCTTCTCCTACTCCCCTGTCGTTAACCCTCCATATGATGTTCATTTCTATGGTTCACTCCTAATCTAGCTGTCCTCTTAATTTGCTTTCGTTTTAGGTATGGTTGTTAATAACTGTGAGTTTGCTGTCCTTTCACTATTCAACTTTTTTATCTTCTTTTTCTTAGGTAAGTCCCTTTAACATTTCATATAATAAGGGCTTGGTGATGATGAACTCCTTGAATTTGGTCTTATCTGAGAAGAACTTTATCTGTCCTTCCATTCTAAATGAAAGCTTTGCTGGATAGAGCAATCTTGGTTGAGGGTCTTTAGATTTCATGACTTGGAATACTTCTTTGCAGCCCCTTCTTGCCTGTAAGGTGTCTTTTGAGAAATCAGCTGACAGTCTGATGGGAACTCCTTTGTAGGTGGCTGTCCCCTTATCTCTTGCTGCTTCTAGGATTCTCTCCTTCATTTTAATCTTGGCTTATGTAATTATAATGTGCCTTCCTGTGTTCCTTCTTGGTCCAACTTCTTTGGGACTCTCTGAGCTTCCTGGATTTCCTGGAAGTCTATTTCCTTTGCCAGAATGGGGAAGTTCTCTTTTATTATTTGTTCAAATAAGTTTTCTACTCGGGACTGTTCCTCTTCCCCTTCTGGTACTCCTATAATTCGAACAAAGTTTTAACAACAATAAATGCAACCAAACCACAGAAAATTGAACAATACAGAGTCTGAAAATAACAAACTGCTCAGCTAAATTGGTGAGAGGGGCGAAGCCAGCAGCGAAGCAGGTCAGGCAAAAAAGATCCCCGGACCTGGTGCTCGGGCAGCTGAGGGCGCAGATCCGAGGCGTGGGGTAGCTACGGGCTGACTCAGGGAAGGCGCGGTGCAGGTGACTGTCTGTGGTCGCACAAATAAACCAGTGAAGAGACGTGCATTGAGACAGACTGAGAAAGCCCCGGTGCAGGGCAGCGGGCTTGCACATTTGCGCTCAGATAAACACTCAAGGGCGAGCGGTGAGGCAGACCCTGGGAGTGGAGAGGACCACCATTGCTCTCTCTCTGACCCTGCCCCCACATACAGCATCACAAACCAGCGACCTGGGTGGCCCCACACTTGTGAACACGTAAGACACCTCTCCTCACATGCAACAGGCACAAACAGATCAAAACATGGCTCAAGAAAAACTCAGAGCCCCAGAGCTAACAAATCTAAGTGATGAAGAAATAGCCAAACTTTCAGATGCACAGTTCAAAACACTGGTCATCAGGATACTCACAGAACTGGTTGATTTTAGTCACAAATTAGAGGAACAATTGAAGGCTAAACTAATTGAAATGAAGGGAAATGCACAGGAAACCAATAGTAATGGAAAGGAAACTGGGACTCGAATCAAGGGAGCAGATCAGAAGGAAGGAAAAAATGACCAAACAGAAAAATATGAAGAAACAAGAATTCAAAAAAAAGGAGGAGAGGCTTAGGCACCTCTAGGACATCTTTAAATGTTCCTTTTAAAAAAATTTGCTTTCCTTTATTTTCAAAACACCAATTCTGAAGCGGTGTTCAATTTAAGGGATGGGTGAAAAATAATTAAATTTTTGCTCTGGACGGTTATGCATGTCAAAAAATGTAGTTATACAAATGAAGATCTTACATGTGACCAGTTCATAAATGAGACAGCATGGAACACACCTATCATTTGACTTGTTATAATTTTACGACATAATAAGGCTTAAAAATATGAGAGAAAACAGAAAGCAGGGCACATTTAGGGAGAAAATCACTTTACATTAACAAATGAATACATTTGGAAAGTGTCTGCAGTGGAAGCATGAAAGGGAGCTGATAAGTACAGCACAGCTGAGAAGCCCATAAAACACCAGAAACAAACAAACAAAAAAGGAATAAAATAATGTTTAGTTTTCCGACAGAGAATAAATATATAATTTAAAACAGTGTGAAGAAACTTGCAAGCCCTAAGAAACCAGACAAAACTTGTCTCTAAGCTGAGAAATAATTGCACGTAACTAAGAAATCCTCATTTATTATTTACTTACTAAGGCATCACACTTTGAACCCAGGATATTTCTCAAACCCTTAAACATTCACAGGTCTTCTTACAGGGTAAAGAAAGCACAGTGTAGGCCCATCACCACTCCTTTAAAGAGAGGTAAATTACAGCAGAACCACAGAGTTCCCATTAGCAGACACAAGTGTGAGATTCAGAAATGCAAAGCAAACTCAGGTTAGCATGTGAATATCAGGTCAAACGCAACAGGTGTGGACATTCTGTCCAGGGTTAATGGACATTCTGTCTTCCCATTTCTCCTAAGGATGTACCCAAACAATTGCCCGTATTTCTGGGACACAGACCTTGGGAAAATGGTGATAGCAAATTTTGTCTTTGGTGCCCCTAAATTGCCTTCCAAGAATCTTATTCCTAAAGTCCAATTTCATGAGAACTTGCCCCAAGACAACTGTTAATTAATAAATCAGGTTTTAGCATCACAATATTCTTATTTGAATACAAGACTTGGAGAAACAAAATTCTCTGGCCTTGTGGTCAGATTCCTGGATCACTGCCAACAGACCAGCCTAGACAATTGATAATCCAGAGTCGATTTCGGCTACAGTGTGATCACAGTGGTAGAAGCATGAAAAACCTAATGATGCGACCTGTCCGGTCCCAGGGAGCCTGATCCAAGAAAATACCCAAGGTCTAGCTTCTCCTGCTCTTCACCAGCTGACTTGGTTCCAAATTCTGTGGCCAGCAGGTCTGTTACTATAGGCATCCAGTTAAATAGTAATGAAAGAGAAGGGAGCCAAATGTCTAATTAAGCTAGATTAACTAGGAAGGGGCGGCTTCCCAGACACCTTTCGGGATAGCTGCATTCTTTGCCAAAGAGATGTTAATCCCCGAGCAGGCTGGGAAGAAGGCTTTCCAAACTCCACAAGAAACAACCTGCCCCTTCCCATAGATTCCTCTGCTGAGGCATGCACAGTAGAAGCCAAAATTGTAAGGACAGGAGCTTAGCCTTGCAAAATCTGGGGCAAGGGTCAATAGAATATGGGCTCAGAATCCTGGAAAATTCAGGAAAGGGATTGGTTAGGGGGAAGGCTAGCACAAGCACTGAAGGAATTCTGAAGATTGGTTAGTCTGAAACAAAGCTTTCCTTTTTCCAAACCCAAAATGATATAACAAAAGCTTAACAAATGTTCGGGGGGGTTTAGCAGTCTGCCTCCAACGCAGCTCAGGGGCCTGGTTGTGGCAGCTGCACGGGCCAAAGCTCAGGGCTGGTGGTGGCCCAGGCAACCGCAGACACACGGATAGGCAAATGAGACAAACAGAAGTTCTGCATCTCTGGTTCATTTCCCTCCTGGGCTTAATGTTTGTGTGTGGGGGCCTCCTGGCCCAGGGACTGGACTTCTTTTGGAGGGAGATGGAGCTGAACCACGTGGTTGTGAATGAGCCATCCAGCAACTTCTTTGTTTTCACTCCAGTGAATCTTGCCACTATACCTCAAATCCTCTATGTGTGAGTCCCCTCCTGTGACACTGTGAAGAATCCTATTTTCAGACCAGCCTTGGTCCCAGCCTACATCTGCATGAGGTCCAGGAGACCTGAAATTATTAATGACCTATTTCTTAGACTAGAATGTACACATCTGAAAGCTTACCACTTTAATAAGCTTCTTGAGGGTAGAAATGTGCTTGAACATTATCAACTGTGAGCCTGAAATATAGTATGTGTTGTATACATATTTAAAGTATAATACTTTGGATCTTTACTAGGTGACCAGTTCAGAAGGATATTAATAGTCACCATATATGTACATTCCATTAATAACTACTCATATTAAAATAAAGAACCCTGGAGAAATTATGATTTAACTGCTTTACCAATTACAATCATTTTCACTATACCTCGACTGAGTCAACTAAAGCTCTGATAGATTATGTATCTTGTAAAAAGTCACACCTGGTGAATACCAAGAATACTTCTGGGAGCAAGATATGTTCAGATGACCAGATGACCCTTTAATTAAGTTTTGAAAAATGAAATTCTGAAGATCTATGACAATGGTTGCCAGGTAAATATAGTTTGCACAAGTGAATAACATTTTAAATATATAAAATATTCTATTACTATAAGTATGTCCCAAGTATTTCAGGGACATATTATAGTAAAAATTATTTTCTGTTTATCTAAATTTCAAACTTAAATTTGAGTCCTGTATTTTTACTTAATAAATCTGGCAGTGTGACAGATGCCGCATATATATTTTCATATACTTTGCCTGTGCATTAGTTGAGATTACAAAAAGCTCTATCAGAAGAATTTTGACAATACATCATCAGCACATTGTGAAAAGCAATTTGAAAAGGACTGTGCTGAAATAGATGATATATAAGATAAGGTCCTGAACTCCCAAAAAGCTTATGATCAGGTTATACAGACAAAAATAATCTAGAGTAATAACTGTGAATAATAAAACAATAATAAGTGAGCTAATAAGTACTAAGTTATTGGTTAAGAAAAGAAGAAAATCAAAACAAGGCAGAGAAGATGTAATCAAGGGAGTGGAGAGGATGAAATACTGGAAAGTGAAGCTGTCTGGGAAAAGCAGTATTCTAAATTACACCTGGTATCTTCACATCCGAAGCATGGTAGATTTCAATTAATTTTAATACCTGTTGCTGAATGTGATCAGTGGAAGTCTAAACTTCTCCCGAGAAGAGCGACAAAAATGTAGCCGTAAAGAAAAGAATAGTGAATGAGATAGTGATGTGAAGGTAAGAAGACAACTTTGAATAAAGTCAAACGGTTGTTCTTGAAGTATTGTTTCTAAATTACAGTATCAGTATCACCTAGAAAGTTATTAGAAATGGAAATTCTCTAGCTTCACTCAAAAAATACTTAACCAGAATCATTCATTATTTTAACAAATCTTCTAGTGATTCTCACGTACAAGTACAGTGATATTTAATAATCACTAAAATAGAGTTTGTGGAGGCATCTTCTCTCTTCTATCGACCAGGACAGCTAGGGTAGAAAGTGTCTAAAAAGGTTTGATTTCCAATATCAGCTACAAAGCTCACATATATAAAAATGTTATCCAGCCCTGGCTGGTGTCACTCAGTGGATTGAGCATGGGCCTGTGAAGCAACAGGTCGCCGGTCGACAGTCACCGGTTTGATTCCCAGTCCGGGCACAGGCCTGGGTTGCAGGCCAGGTCCTCATTAAGGGACACACGAGAGGCAACCACACATTAATGTTTCTCTCCCACTCTTTCTCTTTCCCATCCCCCCTCTCTAAAAATAAATAAAATATTTTTAAATGTTATTCAGACAACTAATTGTCCAAAACCTTCAATTTCTCTTGAAACTATTTAAAATCCCTGCTAAGTAGCAGAACAACCTTGATTATTAGGAGGCCAACATTCATGATCAGATTCCAATATTAAGAAATCTGTTCTTCAAGTCATTAACTCCCACTTTCAAGAATTCAAAGTAATCATTTCATTCACAACAGTTACCTACTTAACTATTATTAAAATAGTATACTGGTTTTTTTTTCTGGTAAATCTCAGTTGATTGAACTAAAACATAATGCAGAAGGTCTTCAGAAAGTTTCTGGTAAATATTATAATTTTCAAATAGAATGTAATAAAAATGCTTAATGAGATATTTCATTGTTAATGGAAAGTTTAACAATGGAAAATTGTTAATGGAAGGTCAGGTAGTCATGAACAATAATAATAGCTAGAACTTACTGAATAATGGCTATAAATCAGATTCTCTTTGGAAACCTGTGTATGAATAATCTTAATGAATCTTTGCAAAAATTTTATAGGGTATAATTATTCTCATTTCTATGAGAAAACTGAGGCATCCAGAAATTGCATAGTTTGCTTGAATTCATAAAACAACTAATGGGAAATCAATATTTACAGCTCTGATAATCTCCAGGCAGAGCCCAAGTTCGTAACTATGATGATGTACTACTTGCTATATTTCAGCAAAAGTTTACCATTAAGAAGTAACAATTCTGTGGGATCATTTGATAAATACTTAGTTATAGAAAGAAATTTGCTTCTCAAAGAAAAAATATTGTTATATTAGTCGATATAATATCAGTAGAAATTTAAGAAAATTTTGTAATTATCTATCAAAATTAGCACTAAAAATAATTTTTTATGTAAAAATGACAAAAACTTGAGGTGGTATAATAACAGTAAGTAGCCTTTAAAAATTTTTAAGCATTCTATGCAAATTAATTTTCAAAATATCAAAATATTATAAGTTGAAACCATTTGTGATAGTGATTTTTTTAAATCAAGTTGACACAGACACGCAATTATAGTTTCCTTTTCTATCCCAGAGGATATTAAATATAAATTAGACACTTTATACAGTTTAGAGTTGGCATTATAAATATTTGTTTTAGTGCTGTAAGCTGTTATACAAGTCGGCAAATGTGAGGCATATTTGCCTTGTAACCAGTAGTATCTTGTTCATAGTTCTTTATATGTATTAAGCATAGGATTAAAAAAGTAGACTGGGGCCATATCAAAGAGTGCTGTTATAAATGTTAAAATTTGAATTGTATATAATACAGTAAGATTTATACTTTATATTTTTATCATGACTTTTATAACAAGGCATGCACTTCAGGAAGTACAATGTATAAATGGATGGTAAAAGAGAAAAATAGGCACAGAAATAAATTGTGAGGTTACTAAAATTGTCCAGATGAGAGGCAATGGAGGTTTAGAGTGTTTCAAAAGGAGTTTGAAGAAGGAGTCAGAAATAAAGGGTATTACAGTTGCAGAATCAGTAGCAGATGAGAATGAGGGAGAGAGAGGGAGAAGCTAGGGGTGATTGTGAGCCGTTAAGCCTTTAGGTTGTATGTGGATAGTGGTACAGTTAACAGGAAACACTGAAATCAGTTCTCCAGCCATCTCTGCCATGGCAGTCAGTGCTACAACAACTGTTTCCACTTCTGAAAATGACATGGTGAGATGAGGTTCCTCTGAGGTCCCTTCAACCTTTAAAATTCTACAGTATATAAAAATAGATTTGAAATTAGAAGTAACTGGGCCACTTACTAGAAACATGAATATAAAAACATAGGCATTGGTACTAGGTTGGTACTATGTTCCTTTATCAATTTTAATATAGCTTTTATAAGCATGCAAATACACGGTGACTGTACCAATTTACAATTCACCAACAGTGCAGGAGGGCTCCCACATCCTTGCCAGTATTTATTATTTGTTGATTTTTGATGATATCCATTCTGAACAGTGTGAAGTACATCTCATTGTGGTTTGGATTTGCATTTCTCTTCAGATCAGTGATGTTGATAATCTTTTCATATGCTGTTGGTCACCTGTATATCTTCTTTGGAGAAAAGTAGGTCTTCTGTAAATTTTTTAATTGAAATGTTTTGGATTTTTATGTTCAATTATTAGGATATATATATATATATATATACACACATATACATATATGATATTAACCCTTAATTGAATGTATTGTTTGCAAATAGCTTCTATTTAGTAGATTGTCTTTTTGTTTTGTTGATCATTTCCTTTGTTGTACAAAATTTCATATCAAATTTTTTGATATAGTCCCAATTGTTTTTTTTTTTTCTATTGTTGCCCTTTGGTGAGGAGACATATTCAAGAAGGTATTGCTGAGAGTGATGTCAAAGAGTTTATTCCTTATTTCTTCTTTCAGGAGTTTATGGATTCAAATCTTATATTTAGGTTTTTAATTGATTTTGAGTTTATCTTTGCATATGGTATAAGAAATTAATCCAATTTCATTTTTTGCATGTATTTGTCTAATATAGCTTATTAAAGAGATTGTCTTTATCTCATTGTATGTCTTTGTTGCTGATTAGTTGGTCATATAAGTGCAGGGTTATTTCTGGGCTTTCTATTCTACTCTATTAATTCATATTTCTGTTTTTTATGCCAACACTACATTGTTTTGCTTATTGTAGCTTTGTAGTATAGTTTTAAATTAAAGAGAGTGATACTTTTTACTTTGTTCTTTTTCAAAATTTCTTTGGCTATTTTGAGTCACTTGTGGTTTCATATTAATTTTAGAATCAGTTGTTCTAATTCTTATAAGAATGCCACTGATATGTTAAAAGGGATTGCATTGAATCTGTATATTGCTTTAAGTGGTAAAGACATTTTGACAATATTTAATCCTTCTAATCTATGAGCATGGTGTAACCTTCCATTTATTTGTATCTTCTTCAATTTCTCCAATGTCTCACAGTTTTCAGAGTACAAGTCTTTCACCTCTTTGGTTAAATTTATTCCTATTTTATTTATTCAATGCAGTTGTAAATGAAGTTGTTTTTTTTATTTCTCCTGATCATTCATTACTGGTGTATAGAAATACAACATATTTCTCTATAATAACTTTGTATCCTGCAACTTTACTGAAATTATTTATTTATTTATTTACTTACTTACTTACTTAATTTCCATCTTCGGTCATAGTAACTGAGTTTGGTAGAATCTACCCAATGTATATGTGTTTGTTTGTTTAATGAGTCAACTTAAACTACAGTCATTGTGTTCATGTTCATAAAACACTGAAGTGACTACTATGTTTTAAACATTGTAATTTATATGTAGCCAAATATAACACTACAAAATGAGCCACCAGAAAATCTCAGTGATATACAATAATAAGCACTTATTTCTCTGTCACATATGTCTACAGATCTCAAGTTCAAATGACCTAGATTAGGCTTAACTGAGTTTGACTCTGAGCTCCAATTCTATTCCAGGGCTGCACCAAGTATCATTTATTAGCCTTGAATTAGAGATAATGAAAGGTTGCCCTTTGATGGCAAAAGACAAGAGGAGAATATGCACAAGGCCAACCACACAAGAACATTTCAAGAATTTATGGATATCTTGTCCATAGTTATTATATTGGTCAAAGCATGTGATATAGCTAAATAAGCACCAAGTCGCAGGGCAGGGGAGACTATGGCAGGGGTGTGAGGGTCAGCATGTACATAACTCTGATGAGAAATTGAAATTAATTTCAATAAATTATTGAAAACAATAATTTATTCTATCATAAAAGAGCAGACATACAAAGTTGATTTCTATTCAGTCTAGTTATCTTTCAGTTTAAAGTCACTCTAGGAAAACTGATAAGTTAAAAGGTGACTCAAATATAGTGTATATATGAAACATGTAAGATTCTTTCCACAGCAGTCTTGGGTGGTATATAAAAACCCACTACTTGTCAAGAAGGGATAGAATGGGTACTAGCTGATATCAAGACTTCATGGTAATTGGACTCATTCTAGGCATTTTGGGGAAGTAAGAAATGTAGAAGTAGCCATAATTAGAAAGAAGGGAATTAAAAGAGTAAAAAAAGGTATCTTGGGCACAATTTTTATTTTTATTATTTTTTCTATGTACGCTGCACTGGAAAAAAATAGAAAATGCCTGAATCTCTGTTGGGCATATAGCAGGAACCCTCAGCAAATTCAGCCTACTAGACACTAAGGAAAAGTAAATCCCTGGAAGTAAACCATTCGATGTCAGGAATTCTTTTATTTGTATTTCCTCCTCTCGAAAACTCTATACGTAGTTATCACATGATTTTAAATTGTGGCATGGTGATCATAGAAACACACCCAATGATAGGAGGTGTTCTGATATGGTCAATGCCAGAATAAATCCTTAGGGATATAAAATGACAGGACTATACTGAATTAAACTTCTAGAATTAAAAAGCATTTATCAATGGAAAATAATATTTCATGTCTTTTTAAACAACTGTCTTTGTGTGTTTTTATTCTTTTGTCAAACAGTTGTTGGCTCTGAGAGTCCTTCGGAGCAGTAGTTAGGACAAAGCTAAATTCAGTCTCGCAGTGTTAACAAAAAGAGGTTTTATCAATTAATTTGTCATCTTAAAATGGGAATGAGAGAAGGTTAAAGGGACAAGATTAAGATTAAACCTAAAAACAAATTGTCAATAGGTCACTGTTCTCTACTACCCCATGCTTTATTACAAATAGTGAGTTACCTTAACTCACTAAATACCTGCCCTGTTCAGAAGAACAGGAATGTGAATTTGAAACCCCAAACAGTATAAAGATACTGTCTGTAATTAAAATAACCATAGGCCTCCACAAAATGATTCAGAACCATATTCTTAGCAAAAGGGTCTTAGAATTATGTTCTTGTTATTGGGTGCTGAGCTACAAGTCTCCCCAAAATCCTAAAGCCCCCGCTGTTATCACATGGGGGATGAGGGATGTAGAGCAGGGCCATTGAGAGTTATTTCACATATCTGAAGAACTTGGCCAGTGTTTTAGTAATGTTAAGTGGCTGTGCCTGCTCAGAGCCAGGGAGATGGGTATGACTCTAAATTGTAAGGCCATGAGCTGGAGAGGCTTGCTGCACCTACAAGAGTATTTTGGAGGCGGCTCCTACATCATTGTTAGTCCAGGCAAGAGGGGCCACACTTGCCTGGACTAACAATAGCAGCCAACAAAGGCAGGAGAAACCAGACTACTGGCAGGCATAACCCAGTGTGGGATGAGTTGGAAATAGGGTTATAGAGGACACCTCAGCATAACAGCCATGCTAGCTCTCTCTCTCTCTCTCTCTCTCTCTCTTAGCCATGTGAGAGCTCTGGACCACATGGGGAGGAGACAGAGTCATGAGAGGTAGGAGGCTATCTTTCAGGCTCTCTTGACCATGTGGCTGAGGAAGGAGAAGTCTGGCTTGGCCACATGGTTTGAAAGGATGCAGAAGGATCCCCCCTGGCCCACCATGATGATGAGGTTTTGGATTTAGAGGAGGAGCCTAGCTAGTGAAACACAGACAACTGGAAGAAGCCAGAATACAGACAGAAATCTGCCCAGCTAAGCTACAGATTTCTATTTCTTTTTCTGAGAGACAGTACTTCTGACTGGCCTAGTTTGTCAGGGACAGGACTGTGTTTGTGGGTATTTCTTTGTTTCTAAAGTGAGTGGGATTTAATGTCAAATTCTGCCATTATTCTAAACCTGTATAATTTTTGAATAAGTAGTTCCTTTCCTTTTCATAAGACTCTGGTATTGAGAATCACAGTTCTTATCTGCAGTGGGCAATAGAACCCAAAGTAATGGAACCAGTTCCTCTGTTACATTCTGTAATATACCATGGTTAAATACATCCAAGTATTAAAGTAGAGAATGACAATGATTCTGGTACCTGAAGTTAGAAAATAGTAATTCTACTATGGACTTCTTCAAGCCAAGATACCATATGACTTCCTTTTCTTTAGTCTATTATTAATTTAATCCAAGTTTCCTTGCACTATCACAGCTATATATTCTAAATTTGTGTTCAAAATAAGTTCAGAGGAAAATGTTTTTGAAGCACATGTCTCAGAGCATGGCTGTTAAAGTGGGGATCTTGTTAAATGTATGTAAGAGGATGGAGTGAATTGGAAGATTAGAATCACATAAATGAGACAGAGAAACTGGAAGATAGACTGGCTGAAGATATCAAATGAATCACAGCACAATGGGCAGGATAAAAATCAAGGCATTTACACATGGTTTACAGATCTGCTTATAAGAAGACATGGGTAGGTCTAGATAGATATCTAATCAACTAAAAATTCTCAAAATTCAAGATAGTGGTAAGTAGTTGGCACTGTGGATTTTGTAAGCTGGTCATGGGGCAGCAATCATCAGAAACTGGATACATCAGAGAATTTTGGGTGCTACATAATTTTAAAGGCAGATTCTAAAGCATTTGAGAAAAGAAAAAAAAGGTAGTTATAAGAACTAGAGACTGAACTAAAAAGGTCAAGTTCTAAAAGCAAGGCAAGGCGTGGTAATCAGAACTTGGGAACTCACAAGTCAGAGCCAGGTGATAAGTAGAAGATGACATTGTTGAATTCCTTGGAATCAGGGACTAAAGGGCATGACTGCCTCGGTACTGGCCTTACAAATTGGGTAAAGGCTAGACTTTTAGATAAGTCAAGAAACATTAGCTATGGGTAAAGAAAATGAACAAGAAAAAAGTTAGTAAACATTCACTATATTCTAAAACAGTGTGCATTGATAGCTTCTTATTTGTTGGATAGTAAACTGGTCTTGATGAAAATTTATCTGTTTTCATTCTCTGTGGCAATCCCTAACTCTATGCTTGTTCAAATGCAGCACTTTGGTGGGGAGAGGGGCAAAGTCTATAGAATCTTTGTCTCTGGCCCAAATATTAGCAAAATAAATTAATATATAATAATTTAACTTCACTTTTAAGACAATTCTCTACTAAAATAAAAACATTCCTGAAAAAGTGGGAGGTTGGGTTTTCATGATTAAATAAACTTTTTTCTTATAATAGAAAGGTTTATATCTAAAAAGAAAGGTTTAAATCTAGAAAGTTAAATTTTCTCAAAGGTGAAAATGCCAGTTTCATTTATTTCAATCACATTCTTTTAACTTGCACATAAATTCAAATAGTAGGTATCACATTGTAATGTCTCACAATATTACAGACCTTCCCTTTGACTTGTGAGTTTATGAATCCTCCAGAGAGGATAATAATGATGGTGATAATGGTAATGATGATGATAGAACATCAATAATTAAATGATAACAATATTAATGAAACTGGAAAAGTTGGTGTTTGTGCTGCTTGTTACTATCAGAACCAATAAGTAGAGACAAGGATTGAATCTTTATGGATATTTTATTCAGATGCCTAGTGATCTGAGAAGACGGTAGTTTACATACCCTCAAAAACTGTAACATCCCATTTCAAACCAACTTTTTTATAAGGAGAAGAAAGGGCAAATAAGGCATTTGGGAAAAAGGTTAATTGGATAAGAGTTGCAGTCCAGTGATTTTTCTAGTACTTTATCATCTCTTGATCAACTATTTTTTTTTATCTGCATCATAGCATTCCCTGCCTGGAACACAATGGCTCAGATACCATCTCCATTGTGAACATATCTGATGTAGCACAATGGTTGAATTGCTTTTCCACATCCTGAAGTTATGTAGGTCAAATACAGATTATTCTAGGTCCCGGAATAACAGCTTTCCACTTACATTAATCACTTAAGCCTATCAAGGCTAAAACCTTTAACTCTTGAGTTCCCTATCATTAGCTTCTAGTTATTGAATACAGAAATTATACTGAGTAAACTTTATCTAATTATTTTTTAAGTATTGACAATTGTGACTTAGGTGTTATTATTACATTTTATGAATCAATAAATTAGCTCCAACAATCCAGGTGATTTCCACAGAAAGTAAATGGAAGTTGTTTTGCAAATTTAGTTTCAACCCTGTCATGCTGGGCTTCTATTCTATGGTCAGAGAAGTGAAATTCTATGAAAAGGCAAAAGAAAGAAGACATCGTCTCTTCCACAAAGGACATGGAGTTCTCTCATGCATGCTTCTTCCCAACTTGTTTTCCACACACAAACATTTGAGGATTTATCTATGTCTGTAGCTCTACTGGGAGAAAGCCTAGACATAATCCTAGAGGCATAGTATGGCTTGGATATATGTTAAACAACATCTGTGACAAGAATCAGCTAGGAGGCAGGCGACTTATTTCCATCCCTGATGAGACACCATAAAGCTTCTGTGAGGACCACAAAAGCAAGAACTGCTAGTGTCATGAAAGAGGTAGAAAATCAACCTATAGTTTGACCTGATAATAGATGCTAATAGTCAGAAAACAGATTCCAGATACAGCCACACCCAGCATGTCATTAAATTAACCATCATACCAGAAAATAAAGAAAACATTCAAACAACTCTTTTAAAAAAGCCAACCATTGGTAAGAGTTTGAAAGGACATTTATAATCCCTAAGACTTCTAGTTATTATCATAATTACCCACTTTATTTCCACAGAAAGATTGAGGAAATCTAGCTATTTTGACATTCTGCAGCATGCAGGCAAACAGCATTTCAGGCTGATAGGATAATCTGCTTGATGTCAGATGATTAGTGGTGGCAGCATCACTAAATGCACATCTTTTATTTAGTTCAGGATTGGCATGGAATGAAATGTGTACCATTCCTCCCCCAACAGAAAATTTTTCATATTGAAGAAATAATGACAATGAGAGGGTGTTTGCAGATAGATTTTTAGGGAGGTATTTAGGTTTAGATGCAGTCATTAGGGCGGGGCCCTTGTGATTGAATTCGTACTTTTATAAGAGACACGAAAGAGCTTGTTCTGGAGAGAAAGTTGAAGGCCATCTGCAATTCATGAGGAGAGCCCGTATCAGGAACCAAATTAACCTATATCTTAATTTTGGATTCCTCAGCCTCAGAACTGTGCAAAAATAAATTTCTGTTCTGAAAGTAACCCAGTGTCTGGTGTCCCTGAGCTGCCTAAGACAGGGATCCTGCCTCCATACGCACTACCTGGCCATGTGAACACTGTGGGACCCCAAGCTGGGAAGAAGGGTTCTGAAGATAACATTCCTAATGTCCACTGGCCTTTGCATCCTCTTTTTTCCCATCTGAAAAGGTCCCCTTATTAATTTTTTTTATTTTTAAAAAGATTTTATTTATTTATAGACAGATGGGAGTAAAGGGAGAAAGAGATGGCCATTGGTTTGACTGGGAATGGAAGCTGCGACCCTTCGTTTGTGGTATGTCGCCCAACCAACTGAGCCACACCAGTCAGGGCTGGAGAGGCAGGCTCCTTTTAACAAACTTTTACTTTTCAGGGCAAGTTACAAGATTCTGAAAAAGCTCCCCAAAATCTTTCCCCAAACCAGAAAAGGCCTCAGATGTGAAGATGTGCACTGAGCTTCTCAGAAAGACTTCTCCTATTTCTCCTGCAGCACAGTTCTCCTACTTTCTTTTGATAGATGTCACAGTCAAATGTAGCCACAGAGTAAAGCTGTTTTCACAATTCGAAAGTCAGGGTGTTGACTTCCATCTTCAGGATTGCTTTCACCAAAGGAACCAGATGTTAGGATTATTTTTTTAAAGCTTACACATCTAGATTAAAGACCATTTACATAAAAATTCACTGTTCTTAATTAATCCTCCTGATGGCTGGCTCTGGCCTTTTCACATTCTTTTTGATCTGCCAGTGGATACATGAATAGTCATAAAGAACTAGAAATATATCTTTTAAAGGGTAGGGATAAGGGAAGAGAAAAAGATGAGGGTAGTTAATATTTTAAGTACTGGAAGTAAATGTTGCTAAAAAAAATATGACAAAATATGAAACCCAAGAAGAACATAAAATTAAGAATCGGTAAAGTATTGATTCTGTTACTGGAGGTGGACCAATCTGGAAATAGATTCTTATAGTGTTGCAGGAAAAGCCTTTCTGGGACAACTCATAAAGGAGGATTTGACCAATAGTGGCAAGATTTATTAGAGTGCAAGAGTATGGTCTGAGAGAAGAAAAGTCACACCAGGCACAAATGCCCATGAAAGGCTGCTGCACCCAAAAGCATTTCCCATCCAGCAGCTGAAGCTGGTTGGCATTGTCCATCTGCCCCAAGATATATCATGCTCAGTGCTTCCTTCATACATGACCAGGTGGTTCAGCTGGATCTCACTGTGGGAGAAATCAGCTGCTGAGGCCCTTAGGCCTACACTCGTGCCCACCAGGCCAAGGGAGATCAGGGCCCAGAGCTGTAGCACCATCACTCCCGGCACCAAGGCTCCAGTAACCCATCTAGCTCAGGATCTGCCTCCAGCTGGCATGCAAATTCTTAGCTTTGTGGCCTTCAGCAAGTTACTTAATGTCCTTTTGCCTAATTTCTCCATCTGTAGGTCTGCCACTAAGACACAATTGTACCCCATGTGCTTTCTACCACCTCCCTGGTGCCAAAACTTTGTTAAGCTTTAGTTATATTTTCTTGGATTTGGGAAGGGCCAGACTTTCTTTCAAACTACCAGCCTCTTTTCTAGCTTTTCCTAGGCTGTGCTAGTGCCCTCTCCCTATCCAGCTCCTTTCCTGGATATTCTGGGATTTCACACGCTTATCCTATCTGGTGTTTTTCCAGAGTTTTCCATGATAGGTTCCTACTGAGTACGTCTCATAGTTCATCATTTGTCATCTACTGCACATGTACTTGGTAAAACAAACAAACAAACACCTTTCCCCACCCTCTTTCTTCCTCTTCCCTACCCCACCCTCTGTTAATCTCGGAGACCGATTATTCCCTGAGGAGACTAAAAAGCCAGTTTACTCAGATGTTAATCTATTTAACAGATTAATGCTGGCTATTCCCTGCAGTGACTGTGAAACTGCCCCTTCCTAGTTAATCCAATTCAATCAGATGTTTGCTTATTCTTTTTTTGTTACTATCTACTAACTGTCATGGGTCCTTGAGTTTGGACAAGCTGTAGGATACACAAATCCACGAATAATAAGAGCTTTTTTTTTTTTTCCCAACTGAAGACACTATGCTCCAAAGTGCTGCTGCTACTCAGAGGTCTTCCAGGGCGAAAGCAGTGCCACACAGGAGCAGTCCGAATGGTGATGCCAAAACCAACTGTGTCGTATGTTGAGGAGGTGAATGTTTATTTTATAAACAAAGTTCCCTTCATCTTTCCTTCGCTGAAAAAAGATTCCATATTCTCTTTGTCTATGTCTTTCTCTCTTTCTATCCTAGTAATCCTTTCAGACTTAATCTATGTCTCGGCCTTTCTAGCCAAATTTGGGCTTCAGTGTATTTGTACATTGAACTCCCAACAGCCCAGTGTATATGGAACTCTATATAAAATTATCTTCCCATCAACTTTTTAAAGTCTCAATATAAAATATGCCTTTATTCACCCCTAGAATGCATACAGGCAATACAAGCTTATTCACTGTATTCAATTAAATATCCACTGGTTACTTAACACATAAAATACAGTGCTAGCTATTATGGAGGAAGAGTTGAAAAATTTATGACCCAATCCTCAAGCATTACTACCTAAGAAAAACTATTTCACATATACTTCTTAGATAAGATAGACTTTATTTTAAATTTTTATATTGTTGTGATGAGAATATAACGTGAGATCTAACCTCTTAAAAAAGTTGAAGTGTATAATACAATATTGTTAACTATAGGCACATTGTTGTAGAACAGATCTCTAGTATTTATTAATCTTACATAACTAAAACTTTTTGCCCATTGGTTAGCAGCTCTCCACTTCTCTACCCCCAGATGCTGGTAACCATCACTTCATTCTCTGATTCTGAGTTTGACTATTTTAGCTATCTCATATAACTGAGATCACTCAGTACGTGTTGTTCTGTGACTGGCTTATTTCCCTTAGAACAATGTCCCTCTGACTCATCTATGTCACATATGGCAGACTTCCCTTCTTTTTTGAATGAATAATATTCCATTTATACATATAAGACATTTGTTTTATCCATTCATCCACAGATGGACATTAAACTTGTTTCCGCATCTTAACTCATGAATAGTTAATGTGAGTGCTAATATATCTCTGAAGTCCTGATTTAAATTCTTTCCCATAAATATCCAGAAGTAGAATTGCAGGATTATATTGTAGTTCTGTTTTCAATGTTTTGAGAAAACCCCATGCTGTTTTTCACAGTGGCTGAATGGTTCTACATTCCCACTAGAGCAGTACAAGATGTCCAATGTCTCCAGATCTTCCTCAACATTTGTCATTTTCTTTTCTTGTTGTTTTTTTTTTTTTGAGATAATATCTCATTGTGGTTTTGTTGGGAACTGCCCCATAACAAAGGCTGAGTAAAAAGATCTTGGGACCACAAGCCACTAAGGAGACAAAGTAAGCTCCCAGTAGGGGCACAGCCTCTGCCCCCTTTACTTAACTCTGCTTTGCCCCCGGAGAATGGCTGAGTAGTAAAAAATAGGTAAGATTCTTCAAGGAAGGAACAACCTAAGATAGTCACAGTCATGAAGGGACCACCAGGGAAGGACTTAGGAGACTATAGAAAAGGGGCGATGGACCTTCACTTCTCAGCTTTGTTATAACCTGAATCCTCATTCTATCTGTAAAAATTCTCCTAATCTCTTGGCTGCCTGCATTGCCCACCTGATTCAGACCTGAAACAATGCCGGAGGGTGGTACAGCCTTGTGCTGGAAAAGGCAGTTCCCTGGGCAGATCAGGCCTAAGAAAGAATGCATAAAATCCTGTGAAACCTACTTTGCTAAGAACGCCCTCAACTTAAATGTTAAGGATCCAAGCATAAAATGAGTTTGTTTCCCAAAGTTTTACAGCCCTTTGATTTTACTCTATCTATATAACCTTGACTCAGAATAAGCCCTCATAGTTCTTTCAATGTTACCTATTCCTTGATTATTACTGCCCGACAATGGTTGATGAGCTTTATGTATATGCCCTGTATTCCTATGCAAACTAAACCCCCCAAAAAGCCTAATGAGGAAGAGACTTGAGGACTTTCTCCTCTGAGAGACAGGTCAGCCTTTTTTTCTAGGAAGCAGATCATGTCTTGCTAGACTTATTCTCATTTGCAGCAGCCAGAGGACCTCTGCTGGGCAAAGCTCCCCCACAATTTTGATTTGTATTTCCTTAATAATTAGTGTCATTTGAGCATCTTACTTTTATATGTACTATAATTTTAGAGTTATAAAAGTTGAGAGAGAGAAGAATTAAGTATGGAGAAATGTGGGAAGGCTTTTTGAATGAGGTAGGCTTTGTTATGAACCTTAAAGATGGGTAGAACTCTAGAGAAAGATAACAAATTGAACAAAAGAATACTTTTGGGGTATATCCTAGGTGTTCTTTTATTTACCATATTTCAAATGCATTTCTTACTCTCTGAGAAAGAAGTATTTTTACTCGAATAAATCAGATCGCTATAACTTGCATTATAATTGTACTACATGTATTTAAAATATTTTTCAAAATATTTTTACAAAACATTGTTTTAAAAATATATATAACAACCATTAGCCCTATTTATCAGTAAGCAACTAATATTCAGGCAGGTTCATTGGCAGATGAAAATAACAGGCTTTGGAACTAAATCCAAGTTTTAAAATTTTACAACTAGTACATCTCTATTTTGACAGATGCTTTTTAAATTTAGAAAATAAGTTATCTTTTTTTATCTGAAGGAAGAAGGTAGTATAGAATATGTCATGTCTCCTTTTAATCCTTGGAAAAATCTATAGCTTACTCGATTTCAAATGTTATTAAACACATAGATACCTGTGCACATTTCTAAAGGTGACATGTGCGGGAATGTCACTGAATAGGGACTGGGCCAGGATCAAGTCTGCCTAAAGCCAGCCTGTACTGTGTCAGTTCTTGACTTAGTACAGGAAAGATTTCACAATAAAAGCCCAGGTTATTTTTTTTTTTAACTTTAGAAAGAGAGGAAGGCAGAAAGAGAAAAACATTGATCTGTTGTTCTACTCAGCCATGCCCCCGCTAGCATATTGGGACAACGCTCCAACCAACTGCACAACATAGCCAGGGCCTTGTCAATGTGATTTTAAAATGTGTTTATTAAAGCTGGTGACAGTGAAATGAAGGAATGGCTGAGCATAAAAGAAGCAATGGGAGGGAACCTAGGCAGTGCTACTCTGGCCCTGTTAAAATACTATAGAAAATAAGTAAGCCACATGGAGCTACATGAATTCACTGACAAGTAAAAGTCACAGTGCCAGAAGTCTGCCAAGGTGGGGTTTTATTTAGCTCACTAAATAGTATAGGACAGAAGAACCAACAGCAGAGAGCTTAGACCGGGCCTTGCTTTGGCTCTCTAGAAGTGTTATAGAAAACAAGCTCACCTAGAAGTCAGAGCAAAGGGGGCCTTGCGGGCAGGTTCAAAGGTAAGCCCAGGACAACCTGCTGTTGCTCATTACTCCCCTGGCTGCAAGTCTGTTGGGGACCCTTAGAGTTTAGGAGAGAGGAGAGATACATGCCTGAGAAAAATAACAGGATGGCATGGTCATGCTCTAGAGGGAACCTACCCTGGCTTCTTTATATTGTGGGTTTTTATGTTTTCTAAAGGTGGGGAATTTTAGGGAAGGTCTCAAGGGAGGATTGCAATAGTATATTCATTATCTTTTCAGGTGTGCACTTTCAGGGTTGTGGTTTTCATTGACTGATCAGAGCTAGGGTAGGGGTCATTAGTCATTGCATCTGGTCCTGAGGTGGCCATGGCATTGCTCTGTCTAGTGTTGCTGCTTTTCTGGGCCTGCAGCTGAAACATAACTGTGGCCTCAATGTCATCTATAATTTCACAAGAAACTGTATTTCTGTGGTCAACAGACCAAAGGTTTTGTTCCTAAGATTATTTAATGCAAGTCATAATTTCATTTTCCTGAAGACTCAATGCTTAAAGGAGTGGTCATTCAAGCGCTTGTATGGGAGTCATATGAGTCTATTCTTCAGTCCCTTGAGCCTCCTCTAAGGGTGTTCAAAACCACATGACTAGTAATATGCCAGAAAAAAAAAAAGGTCAGGGGAGATTCTGAACCAAAAGACCAGCAATATGAAAGTTCAGGAGAGGGTCCAAACCACACAGCAAGTGATACGAAAGGTCAGTGGGTTTAAACTGCATGACCAGTGATTTGCTCCTGGAGGAGTGGCTACCCTCGGAGTGAGGTCATTGTTTTTCCAGTTTTGCCCCTTGCTAGACACTTGACCTTCTGTACCTGTCCCATTGTCCTTGCTCATGTCTGTCTAACTGCCTAAGATAGGAAGTTATGTTAAAATAAAGGTAGTTTTTAATTAGTAATGATTTTTATCACATATACAAAATAAGATAAATCTAAAAAATAGAAGTAACTTTTTAAAAAGTGGTGGTTGCAATGTCTGTCATTATTAATGTATAATTATTAATGAGAATTCTTATATGTAACTATCTGGTATTCTCAAATACATGTCTTAGAACTTCCTATTTTTACAATTGTTAAGAGATTCTGAAATACACTTTATTCTTCTCACTCTCTTATGTTTACTTTTATCTTCTTTTGTCTGATCTTTTTTATGAAGAATGCCTTATTCTCTTGTATAATACCTTATAAAAGTTCAAATGTGTATATTTTAGGGAGGCTAAACAATATTAACAGTTTTCCTTCTACTTTCTAAGTTCTTCTGCCTGTGCTAATAACCAATTTAACTGAGACAGATTAACAGGAGAAAATTAAAGTATTCATACATGCTCCTGGGGAATCCACTTAGGCATGATAAATTCATGAAAATCTCAAAGACAGTGAGGCAACATAGGGTATACAAGACATTTTGACAGAGGAGAATAAGGGGTAAGAGGTACTAGATTTCAGAAGTGAGAATGGCAATTTACGGAGAGCTCAGGAAGAGCCAAACACACATAGCAGAAAAAAATCTTACTAGGTGACCCGGAAACCATGGGACACAGGGTATCTAGCTAACAAGCACCTGCTGGAAGCCCTCTTGTTTACCATACTTAATTAAAATTAGGCTAAGGCAGCATTCTAAAATACTCTTCCTGAAGCAATTTTTTTTGTGTGTGGAACTCCTAGGCATAAAAGGAGGGGAGGGTCAAAGATTCTATCTGTGTCTTTTATTTCTTAATGAACAGCTTAAAACCAGTATCCTAAAAAGCAGATTCTGGGTGGCAAAATTGTGGTTCCTTCTATTTTCAATTCTAAAATGTTTGAAGCAGAAAACAAATGATTATCCTCTTATAATGAGTGATGGGTGACAGAAAAGTTGACATTTTTTCAATTATTATTTTTTTCTGTAATGTTCCCCATAAAAAGGCTTCATTTATAATACCACTGACAATATATTCCAATCAGAGCACATTCCAGAGGCAACTGATTAATGTTTCCCTTCACACTGATGTTTCCCTCTCTTTCTCTCACCCTTCCTCTTTCTCTAGAAATAAAATATTTTTAAAAGTTGTAGATAGATACATACAGGTTTATAGAAATGCATATACATTCATACAGTACATTTCAGTTAAAGGATTTAACAAACTAAATTAAAAAAAATAGTATGGAAAACATTATTAATTTTTACATAACAAATATGGTCTCTGATAATTATATCCCGATTGACTGCAAAATGCAGAAGGCCTAATTTCTTTTTCCATCACTAATAACACTATTTACGGACCCAGCATAACATGTCTCAGTTATAGTTTTGTCATCTGTGAACAAGAATAACCATATCTATGGATCCAGTGGGTGGCTGGACCAGCTGAAGCTTGAGTCACCCACTCTGTGCTGTGATTTTATGGTGCCAAGTGAGAGTTAAGATTTCAATCAGCTATGTACTCATTATCTTTTAAGTTCTATTTCATTTCTGTCTTTTCTCCGTAATTTGCTACTTCTCACATGAAAGTATGAGATGAGAAATTATTATTATTTTTATCATTACAAATATAATCTCTATGGTGTTCTTTAGAAAGTGACAACAAGAAGCTACTTCAGATCAGCGCTGATCACTGAGGCACTTTCCAGTTCCAGCCGCGATATTGTACATTCACCACCTTTCTCATCCAATGCAATTGACCTGCTTTCATGTATCTCTTGCTGCACAGATGTCGTCAGATTGGAATAAATATTTATAAAAGGCTATAATCTGAAAAAACAAAGCCCTATAGAAGTTTATTAGATCAAAAGTACTTGTACAGTTGGGTGTCTGAGCATTTACAAATGGCATAGATAATATAAGAATTTCAGAAGATTATTTTAGAGATAGAAAATTTGGTTACAGTCCTCAGCACTGGGTTTTAATGATCATTCAGAATGGAAGAGATTTTCTAAATGTTCCAATGTCTGCCAACCATCTCCATGTTCAAACCCTGTATTCTGGCACATGTACTCACATGTAGGCACCAGGCTAGTGACTTTGAGAGTCTTTATTAAGTCAAATCACCAAGACATATGATCTTTTGCCACATGTCACTCGGCCTTATAGCCACCTAGTTCCTTCTCAGTGAGTAAAATAATTGAAAAGAACCCCTTAAATGTGGTCCATTTTAGTAAAGTATTTAATAACCACAATATATTTAAACAATTTTTGTGGCTAAAATTCTGCATGGTTATTCAGACAGAGAACAAGTATCTGGAAAAAGAAGGCATTGACATTCCCAACTTGGCCTTGCTAATAAATTGTTGAAATAACTTAATCATTCAACACCACATTCTTAACATAAGTGTGGTCATGTGATGACTATAATGTACTCATCCAGCTAGTTTTGGTTCCTCATAATTAATTAACTCTTCATTTTATTAGTATTACTTTTATCCTCCGCATAATTATTCTTGCACCCCTCTGACCCTGGCTTTCTTGCCTCTAATCTCTATTCTACGGCTTGAGTGAACAAAGGCTATTTATTCTCTGCTAAATATACTTCAGTTACTCCCAGGGCCAGTGATTTCCAAACTGGATGCATTAACCTCCCTCCCAATAATATACTTAGCAATTTGTTGATGTGTAGAAATAAAATATTAACATTTTTATTAGTGATTTATTGCATTCTTTTAAAACATGCTGTTTTTGTGAATATTTTATAGTGATTCAATATATTAGTGTAATGATGCAAGGATATCATTTTAAATAAATATGTTTATATTAAAACTATACTCTTAAAATATTTTTATTAATAAATAAAATGCCACTGTATACCTACTATAATATCTAAAACTAAAATGACTTACCAAATGTCGGTAGTGAACTTTGATAAACAAAGTTTTGCCACCATGATGCTGCCATTTTGGAAATTTAATTTTGAGGTGTTTATGAAGAAACAAAAAACTCAAAAAGAAACTCTGACCACCCCTCCTTCCCTGCCCAAGAGATTCAGACAGAGAAACTTACTTCAGGAAGACTTCAGGGTGTTTGTTCCCCTCAGCCTAATTCAAATAAAGTAGGTAAGCAAGAGGGCTTCTGGCAGGTAGGTGACTGGTAGCTAGATACCCCTGGTGTCCCATTGTGTCTGAGTCACCGAAAGGACTTTCTGGCCACGTGTGTTGAGCTCTTCTTCAATGCCTGTAAATTGCTCATTGTTTGTAAAATCTAAGAACGCCCTTTTTCTTCTTTGTCCAAAAATGTAAGATATACCCAATGTTGCTTCACTGTCTTTTGAAGTTTTATGCTTATGAATTCTCCATGAGCATATATTAAAACTTTGATTTTCTCCCTGGCTGGTGTGGCTCAGTGGATTGAGTGCTGGCCTGTGAATCAAAGGGTCACTGGTTTGATTCCGAGTCAGGGCACATACCTCGGTTGTGGGACAGGTCCCCAGTAGGGGGTGTGCAAGAGGCAACCACACATTGATGTTTCTCTCCCTCTCTCCTTCCCTTCCCCTCTTTCTAAAAATAAATAAATAAAATCTTTAAAAAAACTTCGATTTTTCTCCTGTTAAACTTTTCTGTTAATTTAATTATCTGCCCAGAAAGAAGAAATTAGAGGGTAGGAGAACAAAAAGTAATATTTTTTAGCTCCCACAGTAGGGATGTTGAGGAACTGGATTTCTCATATTGCTAGAAGGAATGAAAAATGGTACAACAAAATTTGGAAACAGACCCTGGTCAGTGTGGCTCAGTTGGTCAGAGTGTCATCCCATAGCTGAAAGGTTGCAGGTTTGATTCCTGGTCACGCCACATACTTAGGTTGAGGGTTTGGTCCCAGGTCCTAGTGCTAGTGACTCTTGGTCAGGGCACAAATGGGAGGCAACCAATTGATGCTTCTCTCTCAACTGATATTTTTCTCTCTCTTTCATTGTTTAAAACAATGAAAAAATGTTCTCAAATTAGTATTTAAAAAATTGGAAAGAGTATAGATGTTTTCTAAAAAAGGTAAACAGATAAATACACAACTTACCATGGGATTTAGCTATTCCTGCCATAGGTATTTACTCAAGAAAAAAAAAGATGCGTGTTCATACAAACACCTCTACATCAGTGTTCATCACAGCTTTATTTTTAGTGGCCAGAAACTGGAAACAACCTAAATTTTTATCATCAAGTAAATGGAAAAATTAATTCTGGTATATTTGTTCAATTGACTACTTCTCAGCAATGAAAAAGAATGAGCTTGTGATACAATCACACAGATGAATCTGTAAATAATTATGTTAAATTTTAAAAGCAAGCCAAAGAGTAGTCATACTGTATACTTCCATTTCTATAAAATTCTGAAAAATGGATATTTAAGTAACAGCGAAGAGAATATGCTTTAGCGGTTGCTTGCAGATGGAGATGGGGGCAGGTGGGAAGAGATTTAACTAAAGAACAGAAGAAAATTTTGCAGGTATTGCCTATGTCCACTCAGCTTCATAGTGGTTACTACTTAATGAGCTTCTAACATGTCAAAACTTATGAAATCAGACAATTTATATATGTACAATTTGTTGTATGTTAATTAGAACTCAATACAGCTATTAATTTTTAAAAAAGTTGGGGTTCTATTTGCCTCAGATAAAGCCTCTCTGTGACCTATGAGGCTGTTAAGTGACCTTTACTACCTTATCCCCTGGTAGTTATCCAAGACTCTGACAGCCCTAATAATAAATTACTGCTTCCAAACATTAAGCTATTTCTTTTTATTATCTCTGGATTGTAGATAACTTTTTAAATCATTTATTGTTATTTTATCACAGTTGTCTTAACTTTTCCCCCTTTTGTCCTTCTCTGCCCATCCCTGTCCTGCCCAGTCAATTCCCACACTGTTGTCCATGTCTGTGGGTCATTCATACATGTTCTTTGTCTAGTCCCTTCCCCTTCTTTTGCAGTGAAATTCCCCTTCTTTTGTGGAAAACAGTATGGAATTTCATTAAAAAACTAAAAATGGAACTGCCTTTTGACCCAGCAATTCCCCTGCTGGGAGTATACACTAAGAATCCCTAGTCACCAATTCAAAAGAACTAATGCACCACCCAATACTGGTGCTGTTTAAAATAGTCAAGTCCTGGAAACAGTCTAAGTGCCCATCAGTAAATGAGTAGATCAAAAAACTGTGGGACATTTACACCGTGAAATGCTATGCAGCAGAAAGAAAGGAGGAATGCCTACCTTTTGTGAAAGTATGGGTAGAACTGGAGAATATTAATTCTAAGTGAAATAAGCCAGTCAGTGAAAGACAAATACATTAAGCTATTTCTTCTCTTTGTATATTTGTTCATCTTCCCTTTGCCAGTAACTTTCATCATTTTTTGGTAACTAACTTTTATATATCCTTAAAGACTCAATTAAATCATTGGTTCCTCTAGGACGCTTCCCTGACTACCTCAGGTCAGGCTTGATGCTACTCCTCTGTGCTTCCCCTGGACTAAGAACATATTCCAATCTTTGTACCAATAATTGTCAGTACATGTGTCTCTTCTCCTTCTTGAAGACAGGGCTCTCATTTATCCACCTGTGTATTCCTGAGCAATATTTTAAAGTAATTTTTCAATATAAATTTGTTGAAACATGAAGAAAAGAAAAACAAAAAATACAGTAGACAATATTCAGATTCTCATCCTGCGAATCAAGCTATGGATTGTGAGAAGCTGGGTCAATGTTTCCTGAGGTTAGATTGAAGGCATTGTTTAAATATATCAAATATCCATACTGTTATTTTATTATATTTGCAACTAACATCTCTTTTCACAGTCACCAGGAAAACACTGCTTCTCATTGTGGGATTGATTTATACCTCTCTGTTTTCTACTTACAATTGCCAATGTTTGGTATTTCTACCTATTTTATGAAACAGTTACATAAGTGTGCAGATATTAAGCAGCAGGATCTAAAACAAATCAATATGAATCACAGTTTCAGACTGTTATAGTAGGTACTTAGATATTAATAAAAAAGGAAGGGGCAAACAGAATCAGCCAGATTAACTAGGAAAGGATAGTTTCACAGTTACTCCAAGCATCCAAGTAATCAGAAAAGAAGTCTTACAGTCACCCCAGGAGTCCACCCTCCTAACATTGGGGAATGGGAGAGATGGCACAGGGGAAGCTCTTTCACTGGGTACATGTGCAGTAGAAGCCAAATAGCAAACATAAAGAGTAGAAAACAAATCTGGAAAATTTTGCAGATAGGATCAGATAGAATAAGCACACAAGCCCAGGAAAAGCCAGGAAAGAGATGCTAGTTTGAAAAAAAGCTTGATCTCTCCCGAGCCCAAGGATATATAGGGTATCTTAACTAAGGTCCAGTCTCTTTAACAGAATTGTGGACATAGTGCAGAACCAATTATGGCTCTGGGCACCATCAAGGCTTGGTGGCAGACATGCAGATAGAGAATGAGACACAGAGAAGTAACTTGCCCAAGGTCAGCCTCAGATGCTGGGGTGATGCAGCTCTGGACCCTGTAGACCCTCCTGGTCTGGGGGATCTAAGTGTGGGCCTGCAGAGCCAGAAGCTGGACTTCTTCCGCAGCAAGATGGAGCTGAACCATCTGGTTGTGGATGAGACATTGGACATGGTACACCTGGGAGCAGTGAACACCATCTTCCAGCTGAGTGCCAAGAGAGTGCCTGCATAAGTGTGGCAGGCTTTTCAAATGCACTCAAATAAATCTTGCCACCATTACTTAAATTCCTCCTACATGTATGTCTCTGAAATTTCTTTCCTACAACACTGTGGAAAAATATATTTCCACACCCATCTTCCCCTGGTAACAAAACCACAAGTTAGATAACTTGTGACAAAATCTAGGCTCAGTCATTATTCCTCCACTATATGCTCAACTATTTTTTTATAAAATGTTAATGCCTGTGTTTCCAGATCCAAAAATACTAAGAGTTTTATTTAGAAGACTGTAAGTGTTCCCTACAGAGTGAAAGAAACAATTAAAATTTTTATTTTAATATAATTAGCAAATCATATTGTTTCTGGTGATTTTACTAATTGGATCAAATGCTAATGCCAACAGTCTTATCTCATTTTGACCACTTGCTATTTAACATGAACAAGGTAATTATTCTGCTCCTTTGTTATTCCCCATCTAATTAAGGGTTTGAGGAATTTTTGTGCTCTCTTATGCAATGACCATTTACTTCTAAGACTAATTAGGGCCCTAGTCTATATTTTTTCCATATGCTAGGCAATCTTTGATTTGACTACAACAATCATTTCTGTTAGTACTGAGTTTTTCCACCTTTACTGCTATATGCCTTAAAAGTATTTTATTCTGTTTCTTTCTGACAATACACAAAGGAGTTCTATGCTTTTTTTCTGCACTTAACACTATTTATATTCTCAATTTCAACCACTCCTGTCTCCCTGGCACCTGAATTGTCCACCTACCTCCTGCTCCACCACACACACACATTCTAAGAATCCTATTTCAGAAACTGTAGATTCATATTTCTTATTTTCTTATAGTGAAATGGACTTGACCCAGGTACTTACCCTTTATCTTAATGAAACAAGAACATACCATTTAAAATAGGGCTATTTTATCTACTTTCATAAATGCACATTAGTTCAGTTATTACTGCCAAGTCAGCATGTGTCAAATGCTTAGTTGCATGTCTCAAATGTAAGATTTTTCTGCCTGCTTATCAGTGGATTAGAAATGAAATATTTATTTTTATTTTATCCCACTTAATGTTTCTTCACTTTCCAGTGTGTGTAGTATACATTATTTTAAGAAGGATAGTATGGGCAAGAGATGATTTTTATGCCCACACAAAGAAAGTCTATTATAAAAAAAACTTTAACAATAAATAGTCATCCATGTTCCTTATATGCAAGTAATATCCTAGCCTGAAGACATGCAATAGCTCGTTCCATTGGGCTGAATTCTTCTCCTCCCCCTTATTTACAGCTTTGCCATGTGACTTTTCAGTTCCTTCCTCCTCCATGGGTCAAGTGTTCATCACCCCTTAAACTTCAGTTTGCCCATGTGACTGATTTAGGTCAACAGAACTTTACCAAATATGATACCAGCAGAGCCTTAGTAAGTCCTTACTCGACTGGGCTTCCTTCCATGATCTCTGTCACCTCTATAAAAACACAAGCGCTAGGTGGCCCATTGCCCACGGTTCTCCCAGTTCATGCACCCTGTTTACTCAGGCTTTCCAAAATTAATCATTTCCTAGGATGTATTTTAATGCCATAAAATTCATGAGAGAGTTTGGAATACAACCAAATAACAACTTATTAATTTTACTGTGCTTTTCAATGTAATTCATATATTCTTCTGTTTTCTGACCTATGAGGAAATTATGTTATAATCATAACTACTTTTGGATAGAGTGTGAATACAGGTTAATTAGCAAAATTTGGTAAGCATTTCTACAACTAAGATAATTGCGGATATTCTGCCTCAGTATTATTATAAATTATTATATTTTGGTGCCAGATTCTCCAGCTCCTGAGTTTGATAAATTTTGTCTTGTTTCTATTCATTTGTATGCTTTTCTTTTTTCTTTCTTTTTCTAACCCTACATATACATGTGTATATAGATGTGTATATATATATATGTGTGTGTGTGCACAGATGTGCACACATATATGTGTGTATATGTGTGCATATGTGTCTGTGTGTGTGTACAGTCAAGGTAAAATATTTACACTTAAACAGTTATACAGTATATTCAGAATTATACAGAAAAGCTATTTCTTATGTTGGTTATCTTCATCTGTTTATATATATTTATATTTATATTATTAATTTTAGTTATCCCTATTTACCTCCTGATGTGATAGATAAAAATTGACTATTCTAACTATTGCTGGATATCCTTCCTTTCCCCAAATAATAAAATCACTTGTTTACATTTCTGCAATTTGTTAGTTTTTTCACATTATCATGTCATTATTCCTTCAGCTCTGGTTTTGCCAAGTGACCAAACAGTGTCTAGATTGTTCACTTTATAAGATGATCAAACTACCAATTATTTTCTTCAGTTCTGTATCTCTATCACCTCTAAACTCCTTTCATTTTGGTTTTTATTGCCAAGTTACAACACTTACATTCTACTCCATAATTAATTATGTTATATGCTTCATTAATATGTTGATTCTAATAATAGAAAGTCAATTATGTGTTTTGTTTTATTATGGCTATGCACATAAGATACACTATGCAGTTAATATTATTATTATAATAACTTTCTTATGCATCCATCATTCTTTCTGGAGTTTTATGTTTCCTTTTTGGTTGTATTTTTTTATGTTTAATATTGTGTTACTCTGAAAGATTGAATTGACAAAAATAACTTGTCATGGATCTTACTCAACACCAAACTTTGGTAATAATAAAAAGACTATAAGTGGGTTCCAGGTAGGATCAATACATTATTTTTCCATAGTAATTCTGAATCATCTTAGGCAAGCTTTAAAAATATCTTTTTTTTACCCTGGATGGTGTGACTCAGTGGATTGAGCACCAGCCTGCCAACCGAAGAGTCACCAGGTTAATTCTCAGTCAGGGCACATGCCTGGGTTGTGAGCCAGGTCCCCAGTAGGGGGTGTGCGAGAGACAACCACTCATTGATGTTTCTCTCCCTCTCTTTCTCCCACCCCTCTCTGAAAGTAAATAGATAAAATCTTTAAAAATAATTAAAAAAAATATATCTCTTTTTCCCGTATTAGGATGTTTATGTAGTAATAGATAAATCTTCAACAACATAAACAGAAACAGAATTTACATAAAAAATTCATTTCAATACTCCTCTCCTTTATGTCTTAGTAATTATGGGGTTATGCCCCTAATTTTATAATTCTGATTATACTTACAACAAGTACTCTAGTTCAACAAGATGTATTCTACTAAAAAACTTCTACAGGAAAGAGATTTGCAAGTCTCTTTTCACTAATAATGCTATTTATAGCTGTACAAATGTGATTAGTCAAGCTCATTAGCAGGTTTATAAGAAAATGTTGTCTTGGCCATTCTTTTGCCTGCCCCAATGGAGAAGGAATAAGTAACAGGACTTTTGTTACTATTTTTCTTACAACATCCTGAAGATGTTTTAATTTCTAAAAGACAGTATCAAATATTTGGACTAGTTTAATTTCCTTCATTTCCCAATATTTGTATCTGTATTCCTTGTTATACCTCTGCTCAGGTGCCTTCTATCAACTTTTCAAGTAAATTCTCAGGAAAGGTTGCAGGAAATATCAACGTTATGAGGTCTTATATCTTAGAAAATGTCTACAAATTATCATATTTGATTGAGTCTAAGTTGAAAATCATCTTTCCTCAGTTTTGGAAGCTATATTAAAGTGTCACACCTTCAGCACAGAGTGCAGCTAATGAGAAATGTGATGTATATTTGATTCTTTTGCATTTATGGGACCACTGTATGTTTGTAAAGGTAAAGGACTAGAGTGTAGGTGGAAGAGAGTTACTTACACATGAGTTCATCATTCTACTCCTTATTGGTTCATTTGTGTACTACCACAAATGACTGCTATAAAGTATTTGCTAGTTATTTTAGATATAATTTATTTCCGGAGTGATGTCACTAACTATAATTAATAGAATATTTCTAAAATGTCCAGTGTAAAGGAGGTATAATTTTACAGAGAAGACTCACTGGGAGCTTAAACAAAAATTATGTCATTTATCGACCACTTGGTCTATAAAAATGTACTAAGTGTTTTTCACCATTGTCATATTTATCCCTCAAAGTAATTCTGAAGTTGATTTATCTTTGTGTATACATTTAATCTCAGATTTTAGGAAAGAAAACTGAGGTTTAGACTGCTTAAGCTTGCTTTTAAATCACAGATAATAGGCAGATGAGGCAGAAATTAAACACAGAACTACTTTACCTAGAGCCCACTACTAGATTAAATTGCCTCTCTCTGACCTGTGAAATAAAATGACCAACTTAAGATCCCTTCCAGTCCTCTGTTATTTACTAAGAACAACAAAATTCTTCTTCTAATACTTGCTTGAATTACTTTCAGACATTCTATGTCAGCCTGGAGTAATCATTTCTGTAATGATTGTTGCTCAGGATCTGTTTCTGGTAGGTGGCCGATAATTTGTCAGGTCTTTATTTTAGCCAAATAAAGATGCTCATTTATTCAAATCCACGTGATAATGTTGATTTTATAGTAAAAAAAATGTGTACTTCAGTTTCTTCTTATAAATATTAACCATACTAAGATTTCGACAATATCAGGCTTTTAACATTCAGTAAAAATGACTCCTGAAAGCATATGAGATGTTAGAAACTGGAACATAATTCACTGAGGCCCATTTTCCTGGTGGAATTAGCCTAAATTTTATAATACAAAGCTCATTTAATAAAGGAAGTGGGGCAGTGTTGGCTGCATAACACGTGGATTTCCAAAAGGGGACAGAAAGATAAAAATTTAATTAGAATGAATAGAGAGCATTTTCTGATCCAGCCCTTTATTCGAGGCATATCTGGAGCAAGGGCTGGGTTTTGTGAAGTAATGAAGCTGTTACTTAGACCAGGGGAGCATCACCATCATCCACTGTACAACTTTGAAGGTGTAAATGCAGCTTCCTGTGGTGAAGCTCCTGCCGGCCTGGGGAATTGAACCCAGGAAGTAGCACATGCCAAGGTCTGAAAGAAAGGAAGAGATTGTGCGTGGTGCCAGTCACACGAGTGGGTTTTTCTGACCAAGGTGTCTCAGTAATTCTCATTGTCTGTAACAAACTATAAAATTAAAATCTGGACTGCAGTGTGTGCATTTTATTATTGATTACATGTTTTAATTTAACTTTGTGGTAAAAGTGTTTAGACTGCAGTATTTCCAGGGATGATATAAGGGAAGGTTGTGCCATTCAGATTTGATCCATAAAGTGAACAATCTGAGAACATTCAGGTAACCAAGACACCGACTCAGGAATGCAATGTGTAAAACATCAACCGCAGTGCTTTGCATAGAGTAAGGGCACAATACATTTTAGGTCCCTCTGACTCTAGCTTGACTTTCCTAACCTAGATGATTAAGGGGTGTGGGGTAACATTTTTTCCTGAAAACTTCCTCCTAAATCACATTATAATGTAGCAATTTCCTCAGTCTCTGTCAATGGCAGAGCAGAAAGGAATAATTTAGATCAATAACATGACTTCCTCAGCGCTAAAATGTGATGATTATTAATTGTGAGATCATAAATTAGTTACGATACATGTTTCTTCAATGCAGGTGTATTAGTTCCCTATTGTTGCACTAAAAATTACCCCCCAAAGCTACAGGCTTAGAACAACACATTTATTACCTCGGTTCCAATAGAGCAGGAATCTGAGCATGGCTTAACTGGGTCTTCAGCTTTATGATTTTTCAAATACTGTAATAAATTTACAACTGGGGGAGAATCTGCTTTCAAATTTATTTACATGGTTGTTGCAAGATTCAATTTCTTCTGGGTTTTTAGACTGAATTCCTTAGTACATTTCTGGGTATTACTTGGAGGCTGACTTCAATTTCTTGCTATTGAGGCTTTCCCACATAGCCATTTGCTTTATCAAAGGCGGAAAAAGAGAAAAATCAACAAAGAAGATTGATGTCATATCCTTCTATAACCTAACCATTGAAGTGATATCTCAATACTTTTAGGTATGAGTTTTTCTTCAGAAGTCAAGTAAGCAAGTCTAGCCCACACTCAGAGAATATTCTCATACAAAGACATAAATCCAACACTTGGAGGGTCACAGTGGTCATTTTAGAGGCTGACTACTATAATGAATAAAACGCTTATAGGTGTCTCTGTAGCCTTGACCTGTGTGGCTTGGCTGGTTAGGCACAGCCTGGCAAAGCAAAGAGGTATTCAGGTCCCTGGTCAGGGTGGGTTTGAAAGGCAACTGATCGTCGTATTACTGTTTCTCTCCCTCTCTTTCTCCCTCCATTCTCCTCTGTCTATAAATAAATAAATAAATAAATAAGGAAGGAAGAGTCTCGTAATATATTCAGTATTTAATAAATGTTAACTCTGGTTATTACTGCTAATAATAATGTGTTTACATAGTGCTTTCTTGTCAAACAAATGAAAGTTTATATATTTTATCTCATTTGAACCCCTTCAAAAATATAGCTACATAGAATAGATATTATTATGCCTGTTTTATAAATGTGGAAAATGGTAACTACTGGAAATTATTTTTGTTTTGGGGTACCAGGTCCTAGGTTTCAAAGGAAAAGTTTCCAAGGAAAAGCAAGAAAGGGATGGAAAAAATGTACTTTGGAAGCATCTTTGGCCCCATCTCATCTGAAGACAGGCTTGTGGACTGATACTCAATGTTTAGCTGTCTATAGCTGTACAACAAACTACCCTATAGCAGTGGTGTAAAATAAGGACACACTTATTTTCCTCATAGATCTGGGAACTGACTAAGCTCAGCAGCAAGTTCTCACTTTGAAACTCTCAAGCACTGGCAGCTTGCTGTTACCTGAGGCTGAAGTCATCCTTTCCATGTTCTACCACAGGGCTCAATCTGCTGGTTCACCTTTCTGTTTCTTTGTTGCTCTACCTTGTGGTCTTTCCCCATGGCTGTACGGTCAGACTTCTTAAGTGGTTGTTGAAGGCTCCAGAAGAGAACGTTCCAAGATAAATCACTAGAAGCTGCATGGCCTTTTCTAACACAGCATCATGTTGAGGTTCAAAACAGATGTTGAAAAGGGACAATCCCGAAGGAGCCCCGGATAAAGTTAGGCTGACCAGGAGCAGGGAAATTTTTACTTCCTACACAAAGAGCCTTTTGAATTTCCCTAATAAGCCAATGGCAATCAGCTGTTTAGAGCTAGCCAATAGCTAACAGCCACATCCCTAATAAGCCAATGGCAATCAGCTGTTTAGAGCTAGCCAATAGCTAACAGCCACATCTGCTTCTGTTCAAAGCTTGCTTGCATACCCCTATATAAGGACATTGCTGTAGGTGCCGGGGCTCGGCTCTCACCTGCAGCTCTCCTGAGCATAGTGTTCTCGGACACTCCGAGAGCTCGCCCCTGAGCAGATAAAACTTGGCCAATAAGGTAACATCTTGAAAATTCTGAAAGTCTCCTAACCTCTGTTTCTCCTGATGGCGGATGCAACACATCACATTCACTGAAATCTATACACTGAACAGTCACAAAGGTATGGCCAAATTCAAGGAGAGGAAAGGTAGAATCCAATTCTTCAAATAAAGGAGTGAATAATGTGGGGGGAAGGGTTTTCAGGAACATCTATAAAGGACACATGGACAAACCAAGGGTGGGTCGGATCAGGGGTGGGAGGTAGCAGTGGCTAGGGTTGGGGGGAATGGAGGCAACTGTATTTGAACAACAATAATAAAAATAAATTAAACAAATAGAAAAAAGAATATCTATTTGACATAATTTATGTTATGATTTTGTTGAACTTGAAACTAAAACAGTCAGTTATTTTACCAGCAAAGTGATTTTATTCTAGAATAGCAGAGATTTGCAATTCGAGGCAATTAAGATATGCCAAAAGTATAGGCAAGTCCATAAACAAAAGGAGAAGGCCTTGCTTTTATCAGGTTTTGGAAGGAACTAGGGAGGATTGGTTTGACCAAAACAAGAATTTGCAGCTGTGGCAGTTTATCACTAGCTGCAGTGTTGCTGGGTAAAGAAAGAATGTTCTTCCTTTCTCTTTCTTTCATTTTTAAATATATTTTATTGATTGTGCTATTACATTTGTGTCATTTTTTCTCTCCTTTATTAGCTTCTGCCCTTTACCTGTCTCTCACCATCATTCTCCCACCTTAGTTCATGTCCGTGGGTCATACAAGTAAGTGCTTTGGTTTCTCCATTTCCCAAACTGTTCTTAACCTCCCCCTGTCTATTTTGTATCTACAATTTATTCCTCTTCTGCCTGTACCTTTCCCCCCATTCTCCTCCCTCCCCCTGAGAACCCTCCATATGATCTCCATTTCTGTGAATCTGTTCCTGTTCTAGTGTTTCCTGAGTTCATTTTGTTTTTGTTTTTTTAGGTTCGGCTGTTGATAGATGTGAGTTTGTTGTCATTTTACTGTTCAGGGTTTTTATCTTTCTTTTCATAGATAAGTCCCTTTAATATTTCATATAATAAGGGCTTGGTGATAATGAACTCCTTCAACTTGACCTTATCTGGGAAGCATTTTATGTGCCCTTCCATTCTAAATGATAGTTTTGCTGGATAGGGTAATCTTAGAATAGGTTCTTGCTTTTCATGACTTCAAATACTGCTTTCCAGTCTCATCTTGCCTGCAAAGTTTCTTTTGAGAAATCAGCTGATAGTCTCATGGGAACTCTTTCGTAGGTAACTGTCTCCTTTTTCTGGCTTCTTTTAAGACTCTCTCCTTCATTTTAATCTTGGATAATGTAATTATGATGTGCCTTGGTGTGTTCTTCCTTGGATTCAACTTCTTTGGACTCTCTGAGCTTCTTGGACTTTCTGGAAGTCTATTTCCTTTTCTAGATTGAGGAAGTTCTTCATTATTTGTTGAAAAAACTTTTGACTTTTTTGCTCTTTCTCTTCTTCTGACACGCCTATAATTTAGATGTTGAAATGTTTAAAGTTGTCTCTCCTCATTTTTTTGAATTCTTGTTTTTTTTTTATTCTGTGCTAGTTGAATGTTTATTTTTTCCTTCTGCTCCAAACCATTGATTTGAATCCCAGTTTCCTTCCCATCACTGCTGGTCCCCTGTACATTTTCCTTTATTTCACTTTTTATGGCCTTCACTTCTTCCTCTATTTTGTGACCATACTCAGCCATTTCTGTGAGCATCCTGATTACCAATGTTCTGCACTCTGCATCTGATAGTTTAGCTATTTCTTCATCACTTAGTGGTATTTTTTCTCAGGCTTTGATCTGTTCTTTCATTTGGGTCATATTTTTGTCTCAGCATACCTGTTATGTAGTAAAGGGTAGGGTCTCATTGGCCCCTGCCCCCCAGCCACCACCTTGCTGCGAGTCCTCTCCACCCTGGCTGCTCATCTTCACCCCTCCTACCAGTCTGGATGATTGCTTCTTTTTTCACTTCTTGGTTGTTGGACTTCCATACAGTTGGATTTTCTGGCAATTCTGGGTATTTTTTGCTTTAAAATGTGTTGTTATCCTTCTTTTGGTTGTGCAAGGAGACAAATTAAATCTACCGATGCCTCTATCTTGGCTGGAAGTCTGTTCTTCCATTTTCTTAAAATAAGCAGATAAAATTCCCCATGAGATTAATGTCCCTCCTTATGAAATTCATTCCAATTTTTCATCTTCCTGCTGGTTACACAGGCTATGATAAGTGGTACATGCATGAGCTTACCCCATTCAGGGCTTCCAGACTCCATTTTAAGTGAGATTTCCTTTTTGATTTTCAGATTTCTCCCTTTTAACCAAATCTTTCCTCAAAGGCATTGGTGACCAAGAGCTAGGTATGCCACATATAGTGGCCTTGTCCCTCGGGGGAAAAAAAGGGACCTTCTGGTTGTCATGTTTCACTTTTTTTTTTTTAATTTTTATTTATTTATTTTTTAAAATTGATTATGCTGTTACAGTTGTTCTATTCCCCCCTTCATTCCCCTCCACCCTGCCCCCCATCCCCACCATTACCCCCCTTTAGTTTATGTCCATGTGTCTCATGTCCTTTAGGTTCTATATTTCCCATGCTATTCTTGCCCCCCCATCTATTTTCTATCTACTGTCTATGCTACTTATTTTCTGTACCTTCTCCCCCCATCTCCTCCTCCCACTCCCCTGTTGCTAACCCTCCTTGAGATCTTCATTTCTATGTTTCCACTCCTGATCTAGCTGTCCTTTTAGTTTGCTTTCGTTTTAGGCGTGGTTGTTAATAACTGTGAGCTTGTTGTCCTTTCACTGTTCATGTTTCTTTAACTTCTTTTTCTTAGATAAGTCCCTTTAACATTTCATATAATAAGGGCTTGGTGATGATGAACTCCTTGAATTTGATCTTATCTGAGAAGCACCTTATCTGTCCTTCCATTCTAAATGAAAGTTTTGCTGGATAGAGCAATCTTGGTTGTAGGTCTTTAGATTTCATGACTTGGAATATTTCTTTCCAGCCCCTTCTTGCCTGTAAGGTCTCTTTTGAGAAATCAGCTGACAGTCTGATGGGGACTCCTTTGCAGGTGACTGTCCCCTTAGCTCTTGCTGCTTCTAGGATTCTCTCCTTACATTTTAATTTTGGCTAATGTAATTATGATGTGCCTTGGTGTGTTTCTTCTTGAGTCCAACTTTTTTGGTACTCTCTGAGCTTCTTGGATTTCTTGGAAGTCTATTTCCTTTGCCAGATTGCGGAAATTTTCTTTTATTATTTGTTCAAATAAGTTTTCCACTGGTGGCTGTGCCTTTCCCCCTTCTGGTACCCCTATAATTCGGATATTGGAGCATTTAAAGATGTCCTGGAGGTTCCTAAGACTCTCCTCATTTCTTTGAATTCTTGCTTCTTGACTCTTTTCTGTTTGGCCATTATTTGCTTTCTTCTGGTCCACTCCATTGATTTGAGTCCCAGTTTCCTTTTCATCGCTATTGGTTTCCTGTGGAATTCCATTCATTTCCATTAGTTTAGCCTTCATATGTTTCTCTAATTTGTGGCTATAATCAACCAGATCTGTGAGGATCCTGATGACCAGTGTTTTAAACTGTGCGTCTGAGAGTTTTGCTATTTCTTCGTTGCTTAGATTTATCTCTGGGGCTTTGAGGTCTTGTTGCGACATTTTTGGTCTGTTCTGGCCCTTTAAGTGTGAGAAGCGGCGCCTTGGACTCCCAGGTTGCTGGGTTGTGACGCTGTATGTGGGGGCGTGGTCAGAGCGGGGAAATGGCGGCGCCCTCTACCGCCCACTCCCTCGCCTGTCCGCTTGCGCGCAAATAGGCGACCGCAGTCAACACGCAGCACCGCCTCCCCACTGTCTCCTCTGCAGTTGCTCACCTGATGGGTTGCTCGGTTGCTCACTAGGTCCAATCCTGCGTTTGGAATCCGTGCGTCTGGATTCGCGCGTCTGGATTCGTGCATCTGGATTCCGCGCCTGGGTCCGTCCAACCGAGTCCTCCTGTGCAACCCCTCACCAGACGCCGGTTTCGCCCCTTACCAGTAGGGCTGAAGAATTTGTTGTTAACGGACTTCCGAAAAGTTCAATTTTCCATGTTCTGGTTGTGTTTTCTGATGCTAATATTTAGTTGTCCCTAAACTTGGTTGTGTGAGAAGGCACGGCACATCCACCTATACCTCCATCTTGGCGGAAGTCTGGTTGTCATGTTTCACTTTGAAGGTAAGGAACAGATTGGGACATTTTGAGGTCATATTTTGACTTGAGGTCAAACAAGGAAGGGTAGGAGGGAGAATTTGGTATTTCCTAACTAATAAAGTCTATATCTAATAAAGGTGGTAAGTGTTTGAGGTAAGTGCTGATGCAACTGAGCTAGCATCAGCTTGTGGGTATATAGTTTTTACAAAGATTTGGCAAGTCATGGGTACAAAACTTAAAAATTTAAGCAGTGTTAAAATAATAATACAAATTTAGTCTATATGACAACTGTAAATCAGTGGCCCGAACCTATTTATTGTAATCAACAAGGTGTTTTTTTTATTATTGTATAATTGAGTGTTTATGTCTTCAAAACCAAGATTCATGTGCAACAAGTGGTATGTGGTATCACATGGAGGGGCTCTGCCCACAGGGCCCCTCCAGCTGCCACAGATGAGAATAAGTCTACCAAGAGATGATTTTCTTGGGGAGAAAAGGTGGTCAATCTCTCAAAGGAGAAGAGCCAAGAGCCTTTTATTCAATAGGCTTTTATTGGGTTCAATTTGCATAGGAATACAGGTAAAGCTTATCAATCATTGTCAGGCAGTAAGGATCAAGCACTGGATAATATACAAAGAACTATGAGGGCTTATTCTGAGTCAGGGTCAGTTAGCAATAGGGCTATAAAAGCCCTTCAAAGGGCTATGAAACTTTGGAAAACAAACTAATTTCCTGCTTAGACCCTTATCAGAAAATTGAGGACATTCTTAGCAAAGCAGATTTCACAGGATTTTATGTATTTTTTTTTAGGTCTGATCACCCAGGGAACCCCCCTTTCTAGCAAAGTGCTGTACCGCCCTCTGTCATTGTTTCAGGTTTAAGTCAGGCAGGGGAAGTAAGGAAGCCAAGAGATTAGGAGACTTCTCACAGACAGAATGAGGACTCAGGCTATGTCAAAGCTGAGGGGTAAGGGTCCATCACCCCCTTTTTCTATAACCCCAAGTCCTTGCCTGGGGACCCCTTTGTGACCATGCCTGTCTTAGGTTTTCCCTTCCTTGAGAAATTTTTAGCTGTCATTGGCTAACAAATCAAGCCCAGGGCCAAGCAGGGTGAAGTAAAGGGGGCCTAGGCAGTGCCCCTGCCAGGGAGATAAGCTTTGTCTCCTTAGTGGCTTAGGGTCCCAAAGTCTCTCATTCAGCCTTAGCCATGGCGGTAGGGAGAGGTTACAGCTTCTGAAACCAGGCAGCATAGTTCCCAACAGTATCATATAAATGTTTCCACATTCGTTCAGCAAATAGGTTATGAAGGACCATGCAATTGTCCAAAACTCATTTAACCAATGAATCCAGTTATCACTGTTCAGCTGCTTTACTTTGTGGAATTGGATGGTTCTCCTGATGTTAGAAAGTGATTTCTGATCATGTGTTCACTGGCATTTATTTTGACCTAAAGGAAAATATTTCTCCCTATGGAGGCAAATCTCAGAGTCGTGTATGTCTGCTAAATATTCTTACTTAAGGTGAAAAGGAAGGAGTAATGGATGGACCAATGGGAGTAGTTTTATTCTCTTTGATGAATTTATAAATGAGGTTGCTTTCTTGATTTTTCTTTCTGATATGCTAGTCTATTAGTGTAAAGAAATGCAAATGATTTCTCTATATTGGGTATTCTGCAACTCCACTAAATTAATTTACCAGTTCTTATAGTTTCTGTATATTGCATAGCATTATGTCATCTGCAAATAGTCAAGAGTTTTACTCCTTCCTGTGCAATTTGGGTGCATTTTATTTATTTATTTATTTATTTATTTATTTATTTATTTATTTATACAACTGCTGTGGCTAGAACTTTAACACTATGCAGAATAAAAGTGGTGAGTGTGGGCATCCTTGTCTTGTTTCTGATTTTAGAGAAAAAGTTTTAGCTTTTCAGTTGACAATGATTTTAGATGTGGATTTATTATATGTAGTCGCTTTATATCGAAGTATGTTCCTCCTATAGCTACTTTGTTTTGAGAGTTATCACAGATGGATATTGAATTTTGTCTAATGCTTTTACTGAATCAATTGATACAATATGATTTTTATCATTGGTTTTGTTCATGTGGTGTATCACATTGACTGATTTGCAGATATTAAATCATCCTTGCATTTATGCAGGTAAGCTCACTTGATTCAGGTCTGTGATCTTTTTCATACATTGTTCAATTTGTTTTGGTAATATTTTGTTAAGAATTTTTTTGCATCTATGTCCATCAGTAATATTGGCCTATAATTTTTTTGTTGTGTCTTTATTGACTTTTGGTATCAGAGTAATTCTGGACTCACAATGAGTACAGGAATGTTCTTTTCAATTTTTGGAATGATTTGAGAAGAATAGGTATTAATTCTTCCTTAAATAATTGGTAGAATTCACCTTAAGCTATCTTGTCCTGTACATATATTTTGTTGTTGTTGTTGTTGTTGTTGAGAGATTTTTTTTTGTAATTACTAATTTAATTTTGTTACAAGAAATTAGTCTTCAGATTTTATCTTTCTGTTTCAAATTTGGAAGATCGTATGTTTCTAGAAATTCATCCATTTCTTCTAGGTTGTCCAGTTTTGTTTTACTTTTTCTCTTTTTGACATATGATTGTTCGTAGTATTCTTTTAAAATTCTTTGTGTTTCTGTGGTGTTGGTTTTAATTTCTATTTTCTTTTTTTTATTTATATGGGTCTTTTTTGTTCTTAATGAGTGTGGTATAGCTTTATCAGTTTTGCTTATTTATTTAAAAAAACAGCTCTGTTTGACTTTTTTGACTTTATTTTCTTTATTTCTCCTCCTCTCTTTATTATTTTTTCCTTTCTTCTACTATCTTTAGGTTTTGTTTGTTCTTATTTTTCTAGTTTCTGTAGGTAAAAAATTAAATTAACTGTGCAGAATATTTCTAGTGTTTTGAGGTAGGCTTTTATCTCTATGAACTTCCCTCTTAAAACTATTTTTACCGTATAACTTAGATTTTGGACAGTGGCATTTTCATTTTTGTTTGTCCCATGAAAATTTTTTGTATCTTCTTTGATATCTTTGTTGACTCATTGGTTGCTTAGTAGCATGTTGGTTAGCCTTCAATTATTTGTGAGGTTTTCTTTTTTTTTCAGTTTTCTTCTTATAATTGATTTCTACTTTTTTGCTGTTGTGTTTGAAAAAGATGCTTGATATGATTTCAGTCTTCTTGAATTATTGATGATTATTCTGTAGCCTACAATATGATCTCTCCTGGAGAATATTTCCTGTGCACTTGAAAAGAATGTGTATTTTGTAGTTTTGAAGGGAATATTCTGCATACATCTTTTAAGTCTACCTAATCTAATGTGTCTCTTAAGGTCAATGTTTCCTTATTAATTTTTTGTTTGGATGATTTATCCATTGATGTAATTGGGATATTAAATCCCCTACTATTATTGTGTGTCAATTTCTTCCTTTCTGTTTGTTAATATTTGCTTTATATATACAAGTGCTCATATTAGGGTTCATACATGTAATTATTCTACCCTCTTCTAGGACTGACCCTTTTATCATTACGTAATATACTTCTTTGTCTCTTTTTACTTTCTTTGCTTTAAAGCCTATTTTGTCTGATATGGGTTTTGCTACCTCAGCTTTTTACTTTCTTTTCTTTCCTATTTTTGGGGGGCAGGCATGAAATATATTTTCAGTCCTTTCACTTTCAGTCTATGTGTGTCTCTTGATTGGAACTGTGTCTTTTGTAGGTGGCTTATAGGTGGGACTTGGTATTTTATGCATTCAGCCACAATGTTTCTTTTTATTAAGCACTTAGCCCTTTACATTTAAAGTAATTATTCACAGGCACATACTTACTACCATTTTGTGAATTATATTTTGGTTGTTGCTATAGTCCTTCTGTTCCTTTATGTTTCTCCATCTCTTTTCTTGCATTTTTGTTGTTGTTTCTTTGTTTGTTTTATTTTGTTCTATTTAGTGTTACCATTTTAAATTTTTTTGTGTCATTTGTAAGTTTTTATTTATGATTAACATGAGGTTTATATACAGGGATGGACAAAAGGTTTACAGTTGTGATACAAATAAATAATATTATAATAACAAACTGCACTTTGTTACTCACAACTGTAAACCTACTCTGCCAACCCCTATATGGTAACCAATATATATAGCAGTCAATTTTAAGCTGATAAGCATTTAAGGTCTTGCATGTTCTTTAAAAAGCTACATTTTTACTCCTCCCCCCACACTTTATGCTCTTGACATCATATTTTAGACCTTTTTATTTGTGTATCTCCTAACTACTTATTGTAGTTATAGTTGATTTTGCTACTTTTGTCTTTTAACCTACATACCAGCTTCTTAAGTATTCACTGCTTTTCAGTGAGATTTTGGTCATTTTTATCTATTTTCTTATTTCTGGTATGTTATTTTTCTTCCAATTAAAGAAGACCTTTTAACATTTCTTATAAAGTTAGTTTAGTGGTGTGAACTCTTTTAGTTTTTGCTTGGCTGGGAAATGATATTTTGAATAATGACCTTGCATATTCTAGGTTGTAGATTATTTCTTTTTAGCTTTTAAATATATACTGTCACACTCTTATGGCCTACAGTGGTTCTGCTGAGATGTCAGCTGAAAATATGAGTTTATCCTGTATGTGACTAATTATTTTTGCTTTTCTGTCTTCAAGAATCTCTGTTTATATTTAACTTTTATCATTTTAATGATAATATATGTTTGTGTGGATCTTTTGCAGTTCCTCTTGTTTGGGAGTCTCTGTGCTTCCTGGACCTGGATGTCTCTTTCTTTTCCTAAGTTCAGAAAAAAATGTTCAGCCATTATGTTGTCAAATAACCCTTGTGACTCTTTTCTCTCATCTCCTTTCAGGAATCCTATAATGTGAATCCTAGTGTGCTTGGTGTTGTACCAGAGATTCCTTAAACTATTCTTGTTTTGTTTTGTTTGTTCTTTAAATCACTTTTTTCTTTTTCTTATTCTGATTGAGTGATTTCCACAATTCCGTCTTCTAGACCACTAATTTGTTCTGTACTATCTATTTGGTGTTGACTTCCTTTAGTGCATTTTTTATTCCATGTATTATATTCTTTATCACTGATTGGTTCATTTTTATATTTTCTAAACCTTTGGTAAAGTTCTCATTGTGTTCCTCTATTCATTTTCCAAGTTCAGTGATGATCCTTATGATCATTACTTTGAATTCTTTGTCAGGCAAATTACTTATCTCAGTTTCACCAGGGTTTTTCTACCTTCATTTATTTGGAACATATCCCTTTGCTCTTATTTTGTTTGGCTTTCTGTCTTTGATTCTATTAATTAGATGACACGGCTACTCATCCTGATCTTTAAGGATTATCTTTCAGTAGGAGAAACCTGTATAGACTGAGTGTGCCCAGTGGCTTTGGCGGGCCAGCTGGTGCTGAAGCAGCCGTGTATGGCACCACGGGTGCTCTGGCAGGCTGATATAGCAGAGCTGGGGTGCAGAAAAACTGAGGTGTTCCAGGACATGCAGCTCTAGGGCTGTCTCGGGGATCTGGCTGGCCAGGGCTGGAGCAGATACTTCCCAAGGTCGTCCAGGATACACCATGGCAGCCTTTTAGGCCAGAGAGCACACTGGAATTCTCCTGTCCATGTTATCTTGATGGAAGGGTAACACAAATAATTGTGCTTTCAGCATTTTTGATGCTGGAGAGTTTCCTCAGATTCTAAAGAGATCTTGCAGGCCCCCATTCATTTAACAATTACCTTAGGATCAGTAAATGCATTTTTTTAAATGTGTAACTTAGGTTCCTTTTAAACCACTATTTCCCCATGGCAGACAATTCTGTGCATAGGCCCTTTACTGATATCTCTTTCTAGTGAAGGCTGTCTCATTGGGATAGGTCCCCAAGGTTACCACAATTCCATCTCTTTCATTCTTCTCTGTGTGGTGCCTCTCTTGTTTATTTCACAGAAGGCGTTCAACCAGCCCTCAGTTTTTCTTCATGAAGAATTACTCTACATGTAGGTGTCTATTTGGTGTCCCATGGGACAAGGTGAGATCAGGGTCTTGCTGTGTCACCATTTTGGATGCTTTAATCAGAAAACAGATTCTTACTGAGCTATGCAATTACATATATTGTTATGAAGAATAGAATATTTAATAACAGCTTCCAAATTATAGAAGAATCTGATAGGATAGGAGAAAAATATAAATGTTTTATAATTTTCAAAAGTATACTTAATTAAATGGCTGTAACTCATAGATACTTATAAGAGAAATTTTTCTTAAATATGAAAAATTAAAACATTAGAGAACTAACATAAGTCATAAAAATTATAATCATCTTCATTAGTTCATATAGTCTCTCATAATTATTATTGATCATAATCTTGGGTTATCAGTTCTAGCCATTAGTCAGTTTTTCATATACATTTTCAAAAATTTTACCCAGTTCAGTGTTACGATCCTAAACATATCTGAAACCTGAATTTTAGCATATTTGTCAGGATATTTTCATGTATTTCCTTGAAGATGTAGTGTTTTTATAGGAACATTTTGTAAAGTATCAGAATAAAACAATAACTGTCAATAAATGACAAAGGTCTCAAAATATCAAAGGTTAAAATTTTTTTGACAGTTCATTAGAGTGCAATGAACAAGGAAATTGGGGTATTTCTGTGACAGATGACATTTTAAGATAAAAGCCAGGAAGAAGAGTGATAATATTATACTAAAATATGTCACATTTCCAAGAATGTAATAAAATTTTTGAAACACAAAACATATGTAGATAAATGAAGAAGGCTTACTATTACTTTTTTTCATGATACTTTCCATGTAATTTAATATATAAAGTAAGTCTAACTAGTTTAATGTCTTCTTTTTTATAAGGAGAGAGAAAGGATTCTTTGAGATGTTTTAAGGGTCTTCAGGAAAACTCTCAATGTTAGTTCAAGATCAGAAAGAATTCATTTAGAATTTGATTTTGGCAGTTTCTCAAAAATATTAAAAGTTTTGGACATTTGACTTAATAGAATCATAGATAATTATAAAGTAATAGTTAATTATCCATTTAGCCAAAGTGACAAAAAGATTCCAAAGGCAAATATAGAAGGTGATATAGCTGCAAGAGGGCTCTTTTAATATTGAGAAGACTCATTTTTTCTGAGTAATCAAATACCTAAAAAAGAGAAAATGCAAATCTTTGGTTTTTAGGCATTCTATATTAAAGTCAAATAAATTTTATCCTTTTAACAGAGAGGAAAAAATTCTAATTTTGTACAACTGTACTTTTAATATTAAAATTCATTTTAAGTAAATTTATTTTAATTTTAGTGAGCTTGACCATACATAAAAATTTCTTTTTAAGAATTTCTTAGCAAGTTTAACCATATATTATAACTCTCACTAAAGACTTTTTTCCCATAAGCCTTTTGTAACTTAGTATTATTACTCGGCCATGTATCATCTTTTTTTTAATTCTGTAAATTATTTCACTTTAGGACAAAATGTTTTACTTTTCCCCAAGAAGAAAAACTGCATTTCCATTTCTCAGACTTTATTTTACCCAAAATACATACTCTATTTTTCATATACAATGACTTTCTCTATTATTATTATCACTGCTGGTAGTAGTGGTTTTGTAAAACAGTGCATTTACAAATAATTTTAATTATATTAGTTTAAATATTTTTTTCAATTTCAGAAACTTACAAAGCATATCAAGAAAAAAAATGATGCAAGATAGTTTCTAATGAATGATTACAGATTTAATCTTAAGGGATAGCATAATTTTCTGTACATTATATTAAATGAATATAAACTCCTTCTAGAAAATATAATTAAAATAAACTATAAGCTCTGGAGAATTACAATATATTTGCTCAGGTCTACAGGTTTGTCCTAATATTGCTCTACTAAACTGAGAACAATAGAAGAGACTGGAACATGGTATGACAACTTCTAGACTGATGGCAGAGCGAAAAGTATTTGGGGAGCTACCTCCAGACTTCTCAGCCTTGCAAGTAGCTATAAGAAATGGGGAAAGTTGTTTTTTGTGTGTTTTTTTTTTTAAATAAAGGTTGCTGCCTGGCTTTAAAACTGAAGATAAGGCAAAAACTATTAGGCTTTACAATCTAGCTTTGATGAGTTTTCACTTTATGTGTATAAGACAAAAAGGATAGCTGTTTTTGTATTGGCCTTTTCAGCTGCCTGTAGAGACAATTTTGTTGCTCACTTCATTGTGGCATAAGAGGAGTGGTTTTCAAACATGTTGGGTCATTTCAAAGCAGGAAATATACTGTATATTATGGCCCAACATATAGTTACACATAAAACCAGATAGTAACTGAATAAAAGTTTAATAAATTGACATGAACATTTTTTTATTTTTAGCATATGACATGTATATAGTCTATTTTACATTTTATAAAATTACTCTTTTTCAACTGTAAATGTATATAACAAATACATTTATAATAAATTTATGAGTTATAGATAAAATTAAAGATATATATTATCTTTTTGTATTAACATATGTAGATACCATGTATATTTTATATTTAAATAAATGTTCATCATAATTCAGCAATGCTCCATGACCACAGTTTAAACAACAAGAAGTCACATCAAATTCTTATAAAGTAGGAGAAAGCTCTCAGAGGAGCTCCATTGCTCCCAAAGGGGTCCCTGCTGCATCCCTGCATTCTCTGAGCATCAAGGCACACATCAGTGCAAAGTTAATGTATGCTTATTACTCTAAGTGTCTTGACATTTTATCTTTTGTTCATTTTGTATTATCAGTTATTTTTTCAACAGCTTTAGCAGTTTGTAATCTTGAATATCCAGTGGAAATTAGGAAACAACAATTATGAACTATCATATAGTAACATCCTGCAGTAGATTAGCGAACTTATAAATACATTTCTAAATTTTTATAAGTATATTCTTCCTCATAAGAACTTTAAATGTACCATATAACACACTTATTAATAAGCCCCATTATTTTTCTACTTTTGTACAAATTAAAAAGCCAAAAGTAGATAAAATTTGTTTAGCATTTAATGTTTACCTCATTTGGAAATGACTTAGCTATTCAATGAATATTAATTATTTGGTTTTACTTAGTATACATTTTGAGTTATTTATATTTATTTTGATTTTTTACAATTATGCTTGCATTAAATATTAAATGTTTAACCATCATTTAAGTTACTTTTCTTATTGATACACTTCAGATGATGCCTGCCTTTTTATTAAACTAAACCATAAAAACAAACTGGCATTTATTTAAAAATATTATCTCTGTCCCGTCCAGGAACAGGGATAATGGGGGGAAATAAAGGAAGGATCAAGTAGTATGTATAAAGGAGCTGTGGATAAAGCCAAAGGGGGTAGAATCGAGGTTTGGGGGCAGGGATGGGTGGGACAGTGGAGGGAAGAAAAGGGGGAAACCAGAGAAGACTGTACTTGAACAATAAAAAAATATTTTTCTTAATTTTCAACACACAAAAAAATTCTCATCTGAAAGTATATGAACTCAAAAAACATTTGCTTTAGTTTCTATATTTCTGAGAGTATGCCTTTTTCACTTAATATTCTTTAAGCTAATTATATAAAACTCTTTACAGATTAATTTTGGCAATACCACTTGAAAGTAGAAAATACTACATGCATATGTAGACATATATACGTAAAGATAGACATAGAAACCTGATAGCTTTTATTTTAAAAAATTTAGCAGTGTCTCAGATTAAAAAAAAAAAAAAACCTCAAAGGCATTGTTGGATCCAAATTATGTCTCTATGCGATGAAATTAATTAACATTATTCATTCAGGTAGCCAGTTGTTTTTTCCTAAAGATTTTTATTTCCATACTGTAAGAATCCCTTTGGAGCTGTTTTTGAAGTCATTTTGTCCTTTTGAAAATTTTACATACCAAAGAATGAATTCAATTGTCTCAAAAGGTTTGGATTTCTCTTTTAAGACTGATCCTTAAAGTGGACTTTAAAACAAAGTTTCCCCAGAATGGTCATTGCAATTCCAAATTACCCAAAGTTTCAGCTGTGTTTTTTAGAAAGGCAAGAAGACTCTGATCCATGGATGAGGTGGAACCTACCTTGCCTCTGGGTTCCCTAAAACACTTTAACCACCAGGGGCTCTCTGTTTTCTAACAGCTGCTTACATCACCAGAAGCTGTGTTTTCCCTTCTTCTGGCCAGATGAGTGACTTATTAGGTAGTTTTAACATACAAAAGAGTACCTACTAGGAAGGGTGGTGCCTTGATTTTTTTTTAAAAAAAGGACAAATAGATTCTGAGTAAAACCAGAGAGTTCAAAACTCAAAGAGAAAAGAGCTCCAGTTCAGGAGAGACTTACTCTCAAACTCCAAGGTCAGAGAGAAAGCAGTGTTACTGATGGAAAGCTTATTGGGCTATGCGGGCAAGAGGCACCTGTTTGCTCACCAGCGTCTGAGTTGTTGGAGATCTTTGGATTCCACTTCTGACACCAAGTGATGTTGACCTTAAACTAAAACACTAGCTAAATGGGTTTATTCAGGAGTAGCAGAGAATCGCAATTTGGGATAAACGAGCCATAGCAAAACTATAGGCAAGTTTTGTGAACAAAGGAGAGGGGCTCACTCGTATTAGGATTTGGAAGAAAATGGAAGGCTTGTTTTCAACAAAAGTTTGTTGAAGATTAGGAGGAGTTCAAGGTCCTGGTGGATTTTCATTGGCTGAAAATTGTAGTTAGTGCATTATTACTGGAGCAGTTAACATTTTTCCTTTATCTTAAAACTAAGAGATTAAACTTTCCATGTGATTAATATTCTTTCTTGTCATAATAAGTTTTATTTTCCTTCTTCCTGTTGGTTATTCAGGTTGCAATGAGTGTTATGTGCATGAGATGCTACCCCACCCCCACCGCCCGTCTTGTTCTTCAGGGCTTCCAAATTCCATTTTAAGTAAGGCTTCCTTACTTTCTTGTTTTTAGTTTAAAATAATCACATCGTGTTCTGTTAGGTTATTACTATTAAAATAAGAAAATGTGAGTAAACCCCATTTGTCCTGCAGTCATTTGAGGCCGGGCAGGTTCACACGGGTTTCAGGCAGACAGAAGAAAGACCTCAGAGCCATCGGGATGTCTGACAAGCTTTCATTCTGGGGTGGGGCGATCCACACGCGCTGTAAGCCGCGAGTGGCACCGTGGGGAGACCCGACTCCCTTCAGTACAAAGTGCACACAAAGCTGACAGGATGCCAACACGACTATCACTGGTTATATAGCAGACCTTGATTCTGCACATATGGGCCCTTTAGCACAGTTATGGAAACACTGCTAAGTCCTACTTCCTGGGAAATCAGGGTGAGAGAGCCAGACTTACTCCATTTTCCCTACATCATTTTTCTTTCCCACATTCTCTCTTCCACATAGCGTTTTAGTTCCTATTTAATTTGTACCATTTAAAAAGTTCTTTACATTCATTTTCATCAGTTTCTCAACTTGGCTCAAGCTTCAGAATTTTCTAGTTGCAGTGAAATACAGAGAATTTAAAGCATAAGAGAACATGAACTGGGGCCACCTTTCCTTTTGAGTCTCTCTGCTTCTCTTTCAACATGGTCAGGGCTACATTACCATTCTTTCTCAGTCCTCCTCCTTATTGCAAAAAGCTAATGCCTCAATGAACTGATGGAAGTTCTTAAACACACAACACGTATCTGTAAACAAGGTCTTACAAATTCATATTAAAAAGATTTTCCAAGCTAAGAAATGAGGAAAGAAAAAAGGGAAGGTATGTGTAACTATAAACAGCATTACCTTCACCAGGAGCACATTTGACACTGTAAATTGCCAATGTACCCTAATCATTAGAAACATATCATTAGGCAATAATTTTTGTATTTATTACCAAGCCTACTAAAATGGGGTCACACAATTTTGCTGAATATTAACTGTTGTATGCCATGGGTATTGAACATAACCTGTTTGCCTCAGCACAAGGAAGCAGATCGCAGAGGATGATTCCAATTCAAGAAGCTTGAGAGTTTCGATCTGTCGTGCTCACAGATTTCTTTATCTATACCTGAAAACTTGCTCTGTCATCCTCTCCTCTCCTCTCCACCTCTACAAAGAACACAATTCTCCTATATTCATTGCAAATGATCTTCAAAGCAAGCATCTGTATATGGTTAAGAACATACCCTTCAGCCAAAGACAACCAGTAACACACTTATAAATTGAATAAATTGGGTATGCTGCTTCTTTTAATGAGGGAAAATACATACAATAGATTTTTCTGTAAGAAGGTACTAGAAAATAATTATTACAGGGCATGAAGTTGTTTTAATTTTGAGGAGAATTCAAAGAAGCAAAGCTTTGCTCTGGCTTAGATGCTTTTGTGAAGTATGGTTAATTAGATGATTTCTTATTATAATAATTCTTATCTAGTAGGAAAAATAGCCTGAGGTTTAAATTATAATTGGTAAAGAAGTAACAGAAACTCATTAGCCACAAAAGGGATGTGTTTGGTCATTTTGTGAATTGGACAATATTTATTTTGTGTGTGTGTGTGTTCAGACCTAATTACAAAGCAGTCTGGTCTGGGGTTGGTCTATCATAATCACAGAATGGCCTTGTCTAGTATTAATGCTCAGTAAAACTGTTTATGATCTACAGGTGAGCACCAAAACACTGCTTATAGTAACAGGCCGCAGCTGTCAGGAACTGTTTTTCTTTTTTTCCATCTTAGAAAAGGTGTTCAGTTTCCCTCATCTTTAGTTTTTCTTTTTTCATGTAAAGTGGGGAGGGGTGATACAAGAACACTGCTTGCTTCATGGAATCAGCCTCTCACCTCTCTCTCTCTCTGTTTCATTTAGCTAGAGCTCAATAAATGTCAGCCTCATCCCATCATTATTTTTTAATTCTTTCTATTTTCTATTCTATATCTCAGGTTCGTAGTCTTTATATTGGACTGACAAATTTTCCCTAATAGCACTTTTATCTTTGATAATCTATCTTCATGTCACATTTTTCCTTTTTATAATTTTTTAAAGTTTTGAAATAAAACACACATATAGGAAAGCATACAAGGCACAAATGTGAAGGTTAACACTAATATCAACATATAACCCCCAGTTTAAAATGAAGATTTTTAAGGGGACAGAATAGAAGAAAAGGGAAGGAGGAGAAGGAGGAAAAGGAGCCAATGCTGCTGCCACCACGGCACCTCCTGTGTTCTAATTCAGCCCAATCATCTCCTTCCTAAGGTCACCACGTCCACAATTTGATGATAATCATTTAGTTGGCATAAATTGTTTATTTTTATAGCTCTATTATTTTTACTGTGCCAAATATAAATCTTTAGTGTGTTTTGAAGATCATGGTTATTCTTAAAAGACTGAGTGTGTAAGTTTCTTTGAATGTAAATATAAAGAACAAGCAGAAACAAGTGGAACAAGTGAGGAAGCCTATTGGTAAATGTGATTCAAAAAAGTACTAGCCAAAGATACGGGCAAATGGAGTTTACTTTCATGATCTCTAGAAATTTGTTTGTTTTTTCAAGTTTTTAGTAGTTTGGGTTCTCTAATTTATTTCACTATCTACTATTTTTTACTTCAGTACAAATGTGTATACTATTGGAGAAATGTAAACTACTATTCTTTGCTTTTAAAATATTTGCATTTTTAATATTTATCCCTTTTATATTTCTGCTCATGGAATTTTAAGAATCAGTTGGTAAAGAAAAGTGACATTTAGAAAACAGAAATGTTTTCTGTAATACTGATTATGTTTGATATTACTTTTGAAGAGTGACAGTTTCTCTGATTGTTAATGGAAAGAGGCCTGTACTGAAAATAAGTAGGCTTGATTTCCAGGCTCCTCCTCTCTTGAGGAATTCATTTGGATGTACTTGTCCAATCATTTGATTAGAGTCTGCTAAATACCATCTCATTTTAGGAGCCAGGGAAGTAGTGATATAAGGCACTAACCCTGCCTTCAACTACCCAGCAGTTCTTAACTATGTCTCTGGGGACCCATGGATATCTGAGACCTTTCAAAGATCTGTGGGGTCAAAATAATGCATGCAGAAAAAACAATAAATTGTAATGTGAAAATACAAAAAGCTCATTGATAGTGTTTCACTTTCTATCTTCCAACTAATCTCTAAAAAACTACCATTTGTTGAGTTTTGATGTAGTGTTAAAGAGGAATATCAACAATTAGATGAAAGATTACAGAGAATAAATAGCATAGACAGTAGGTAGAAAAGAGACAGGGGGAGGGCAAGAATAGTATGGGAAATATAGAATCTAAAGAACTTGTGACACATGGTCATAAATGAAAGGGGGGATGGTGGGGGAGGGGTGTGCAGGGTGGAGGGGAATGAAGGGGGGAATAGGACAACTGTAATGGCATAATCAATAAAGTATATTTAAAAAAGAAAGATTGTTAAAATAGTCACAAACTAAATGCAAAGCATTTACAAAAATTTTTATTAAGTCACCTGTGCTAAAAACACCCTAATGTGTGTATATGACTTGGTATAATCTCCTACCTTTTGAAATGTATAACTTTCTTCCAGCCAGTAGAATATAGCAATGGTGAGGGGATGGCCCTCCCATACTTACATATTATTATATAAGGCTTTATCTTAGCAGACTGGAGAAAGAGACTGCTTTTGCTGAGTGTAAAGGAGTAAGCTGCCATGTTATAAGAGAACTTCATGGAAAGGAACTGCCATTGAACTCTAGGAGCTGAGCATAACTCCCAGCTAACAGCTAGGAGAGAGAAACTTCAACCCTAGAACTGCTAGAGAATGAATTCTGCCAACATCTTAAATGATCTTCCCCAGTTGAGCCTCCAGTTGGAAACATAACCAATCAACACCTTGACTGGAGTGCTATGAGACCAGCAGTGAAGTCTGGACTCTTCACTCATAGAAGCTGTGAGATTTTTTTTTAAAAAAGGAATAAAAAATGGTTGTTGTTTTAATCCTCTAAATTTGTGGTAATTTCTTATTCTGTATAGGAAACAAATGAAACACACATTAAAGATATTTATAAAAAAGTATTAACATGAGATGGGTTTATTTTTTCTTACTCTTAAATGAATGAAGTTTTTAAAAATAGTATTGGTTTATATTCTAACCAATAGATATCCATAAATGTAACATAAACCAACCTCTTAGGGAATCTTCATTAATTTAAGTGTTGAGTTCTTAAACCAAAAATGTTGAGAACCACTGCTCTATCCTAACTTTTTAATTTCAGTCTCCAATATTTTTCCTTTCCCATACAAATGCATTCTAGCCATAAAGAAGTGTTTTTGTTTTCCTAATATAGTGTCTTCAACTTTCTGTATTTTTGCCAATACTGAATCGTTAATCCTCTTCCTGACTTTACCTACTGAAATTCTGCCATCATTCAATGTTAAGTTCGCACTTTACCTGCTTATCTCAGAAAGCTGAATAGTACACTGGTTAAATGCACAAGGACCTGAAATTGCCATATACACCCAGCTATAGGGCCTTGCACTAAGCATATAATTTCTTGGGACTTCATAATGCAGCAATGAGGTGTCAATCAATAGGGACCTATAAAAGTTAATTGATGCAGGCTACAGTTATTGGACTAAAAAAGCAAATAAAGTAAATAAATCTATAATAACTATATAAAATAATTGTTTTTGAGACCTTACTATATGCTAGAAATAAAGGGTTTTACTTGGTTTACTTTATTTCATCTTCATGAAAATTCAACTACAATTATACCCATTTCACCAATGGGTTCCTGAGTTCCTGAGAATCTGAGTTCCTGAGATAGATAGAGTTGAAGTATCTGGCCTGTAGATCACAGCTAGTGCTTTGACTTCAGACTCAAGCTCTTCACTGCAATGACCCCTAAGACTGCACTTTATGTAGACTTCTATCATAGCACTTATTTCATTATCTTTTTTTACTTTTGTTTATTTTGCTTCTGCTTATATTTAAAGAGAGTTATGAATAAGTCTGATCAGGATATGTTTTCTTCATCCTTTTAACCTCAGTGCTTTTTACATGTCCCTAATTATTTTCTTTATGACATTTAGTATATGAGGTCTGTTCATACAGTATCCAGCCATGCAATATGAAAAATAGAGACATTTATTGAATAAGATACAAGGAACACTGTACATAGAACAACGACGCCTTAATTCCCTTCAAGGTAGGCACCTTGGGACTTCACACAGTTCTCCCAATCACCATCAACTGCCCCATTGTATTTCCCTGAATCTCACTGATGGTATGAATTCTGTTTCCTTTCAAAGGTGATTTTAGTTTTGGGAAAAACCAGAAGTCAAAGGATGCCAAATCAGGGCTGTAGGGGGTCTGAGTCATGTGGGTGATTTGATGTTTCACCAAAAAACTCTGTATGAGACATGATGCACGAATGGGTGTGTTGTCATAATGAAGCTGCCAATCACCAGTTGCCCACAGCTGCAGCCTTCTGAATGATCACAGTAGTTTGGGTGGAGGAAGGTCCCAGCTTAACACAAAAGTTAATTCAGATTCATTGCTCTACTCATCAGTCATTTTGAATGCAATGACCACACATAACATATGCTCACTTAACGACATCTACCACACCCACTGACTATTACAGTGGAGTTGTCATTGTTTAGGTATGAGCATCCCAGTCCACTCTCCTTGGCTGTCAGTTTAATCAATTGTGTGCAAACTGTTCTCATGATAGTAACAATGGCTGGAGCTTTTTCCAGGCGGACCTCTATTAACACTTGTATTTGTTTTCACTTTATTTTTTGTCTCCAGCCATGGAAACTTTGGCTCTTCTTTTCCACCATATTCCCTTACTGTGCAGAATGCTTCCCAGTGTGAATTAAGTACTTGGTACATATTTGTGGAGTAAGTAATTATGCCTGATGCATAGAAAGTAAGAATTGATTGCTATTAAGTATCATTCTATCAAATTGATCCACCTCAAATATGAATAATCCAGGTTTTTACCATCTTCCTTATTGTTTCTAAACATCTAAGCACATATTTCTTTATTATTTCTCCAAATTTAGAATGTTTTTTCTTGTCAATTCATACACTTTTTTGAGACCTAGTTTAAAGCATAATTCTCATTGAATCTTTTTGTTAAGCATTTGAGCTCACAGTGGCCTATCCTTTGAAAACCATCTATTCTAACTATTGATTTATTAAAGCAAATTATTGAATATATACCTATATTTCCATGTTTACTGAACACAAAGTGCACCTTGCTAGGCTAAGTTCACTGCCCAACATGTATACATAACAACTTGCAAAGGTGATACATAATGTCCTCAGCTTCATTAGTCTCATTTTCTTATCTCTTTTCCTCTTACCTGTGATCTCTTGCACTCAATAACTCATATATTATGACATCTGTCTTCTTGTATCACCAGTGTGTGTGAGTAGTAAGGGCCTAAATATGTATCTGGAGAACTTGTGTTTGATTCGGGAAAATTCCTGAAACAAAACAAACATACAGGCAAAAAATAACAACCCATGAATCTTTATTCAGAGTTGATGCTGGGTAAACTAAGAAATTGGATTGATTAGACAGTGGCTGTGGGTATGTAGAGTCAGATATACTATTCCTTAACTAAAACTAAATAAACAATTTGCCTTGGTTTAGAGGAAAGATTATGTTATAGTATCCCAATATTTGTGCCTGAACATGTTATCCTTGTTCTTTCTTTGCTCCTATTCTCAGAGCTCTGTGGGTAATGTACATATCATTACAAATATGGCTGTATATCACTTGATATAAATGACAGGTACAATTTATTTGGCCCAATTCTTTTCAAAATGTAAATATTTTTCTAGTTGCAACTAAGAAAAAAAGGGGCTTATTTCAAACATCCCCTTGGGAACAGTGATAAAGAAAGTCATCATTTGAATACTGTGTTATTTCCACAAATAAACAGACAAAGAGCTAAATAAACACATCAGTGTTGAAGTGTTTTTAAATAATTCCATAGTAGCTTAAAATAGTTATCATCACTACTCAGGCAAAGCTTCACTTAAAAGGTGTATGAGAGCCAATTAAAACAGTAATTGTAGTCTAAGATAAAATAAAAGTGGTAGGAGACAAAGCTTCCAAAATGTATGTCATTTATCTAACTGAGTATCCAGGAAAGAGAGATACATAGGGTACTCTAATTTCAGCATATTGATTATTGTACTTGAAAACTAATGTGTAATATGAATTAGCTATCAATGGGTATGTGAGGTGGAAAAAGGAGTTATGTTTATTAATATGTTGTTGTGTTTTTTATTTTTACCATTTGAAAACCATTGGATTCTCACTAAGTGATGCCAAGAAAGTATAAGATAGGCTATAAGAAGCAAACAAACAAATAAGCTGAAATATTTTTAGCCTTTATTATTTTGTGTGATTATTCAACTCATTGGTTTTTTCCTCTGATCCATTACATTTTCTCGTGACATAGATGTGTTAACCATCAATTTACAGCCGTGGTAGGCAGATGAGGTAGCTTATTTTTATGGTGAAAGGATCTTTGGGAATTAGTTGACTCAAGTCCTAATTCTGGTTATAACATCTACTATCTAAATGACTTTGAGAAAGAAAAGCTTTTGTAAGCCTCAATATCTTCCTTGACAATCGAGAAAATACTACCTCTACAGATGTTCGCGGGTTTGCAATATTCACAAAGCTATTTTGTTGGTCCATATAAACAATGTACTTAAATACATGGTATTTAAAATATGGTATCACCCAAATCACACCCAGTGACCTGAAAAAATATTATATATATAATGAGTTGCTATAGAGAACTCTTCTTCGTGCTGTGGGAAATGTAGCCCAGCCCTAACTCGAAAAGGCCAGTGGGAATAGAGTTCTGACACACAGGACCCACACCCATGAATCACTTTGCCATGGGGAATCAGGCCTGCATTGTCCCTAGGCTGCTATGAGGCTTGCTTTTGCTAAAACTCCCTCATCCTGAATTGAGGCAGAAAATGTTTACTGCATATCTTTAAAGTAACTTCCTAAAATCTATGCTAAACCTTCCAAGGATGAGCGTAACCAGTGTAAAGTGTAACCCTTTACATTTTCAAATATCCTTCTTCTGTGATGTAATTAGCAACATCCTCTCTTTTGTTTTCTGTAAAAGGTAGCCACCTGAAGCAAACCAGTACATAGTGAATGAGAACCATCCTCCATGTAATGGGCCCAGAAAAGACAATAAAAGCCTGTCCAGGCAAAGGTCTTGGCCCTCACTCACTCAGACAGTGGCCATGCTGCCCCCTTTTTCCACAGGACTTCTTTAGTCTGTGTGAATTTGTTTATCGCAGCCACAACACACAGACCCCATGGGCTGGGGTCCACATCAAGTTGTGTCTCTCAGATGCTGCTCAAATTCTGAGATATTATTTATGATATATGGAAATGATGACTCCACTCAAAATAATTTTATTAGAGATTCACATTTGTCTTTATAAAAATATTGTACAATTACTCATACTTAATACCTTTGTTCTTATATTTGTTTATTATCTTTAATTTATCCAACATGAATTTATTATATAGAAAGCTGTAGTGTTGGAACTTTGTTGGATACACAGAGAAATAAAAAATAACAGACCTTCCCTTGAACTGGCATCTAGTGATAAGGTAAAGTGGACATAAACAAAATACGAAAGGAGCACTGAGAAAGAGCAATTATCATGCGTGTGAAAAAGGAAAAGGGAGTGGGCAAAGGAATTAATTTGAACCCTGTTCTCTCATGCTAAAGTATCTCCCACATCAAGGAAAAATAAACCAGGCATTTTGGGTGACAGGGGACCCCTTTTTTTCTCTTTGAAGTGAAATTACTTATATTTTATGTAAAAAAGTCCTAACAGGTAACAAGCCACTTAGACCTTATATTATCTTTCGATGATACTACATGCATTGCATTTAGTCGCTTATCGATTTAAAATGGTTGTCTTCCTAAACCAGAGGGCAATTTTTACCTGCTTCTGCTACACTGGGAAAAAAAACCTCACTAATACTTTTGGCTGAGAAAATCTCTATCCCAGTAACAAGGATTTTATAGCTCTCGCTTTTCTATCTACTATCCAGTTACCTTATTTTGCTCCTCTTGGTTTTCTGGCTGCTGGACTCTGGATTAGATAGCTTTGATGACCTCAGCAGATTTGTGTGGCCCAGGATCAGGTTTGATAAGTGTGTATTATTATTTCTTGCTATCAGCAGTAAACAATGGGAGCCCAGTCATGGCTCTCCTGCCTCTTGCACTACAGGCAGGGTACTTTTAGAACTTCATCTGCTTGTTCACATGTATGTTCTGAGAGGCTGTCATTGGGCATATCATCACAAAATGTTTTGCACTGGGCTCCAATGTAAGTACCAGCATGCTTTTCATTCCCCACCAAACAGTTTGTAAAGTCCATTGTGCAGCCACATGCTGGACAGTGTTTGGAGAATTAGTACATCCCTCCTCCACAGAGCCACAAAGCATGCAGTTCAAAGCACAAACAATTCTCACTGCACTAAACTCCCACTCTTCAGACCCCACTTTACTCTGACCTTTCATATCTCTATACAAGCTGCAGAAGGAATAACACTGGCGCGAAGGTTTAGGGCTTCCTTTTAAATAAGATGTGTGTACAAGTGACTTGCAAAAAAGAGGAGAATAAAACTCTGTAATCTTTTCCAATTTTCTCTCCCCATATTTAATGGAGCCTGGCATTTCTGTAGATGACATTTAATATTTGAAAGGGCATAATTTATTTCACTGCACAGAGGAATTTCCGTTATGTTTCTGGCAGATACAGAAAAATTCCTCTCGACAGGAGGTCTGCACTGAAATCTCTGTGTGAGATGGATGCTTCTCAGCATTTACACCCTGCACATCGTATCTCAGCTGAAACCACATACATCCTCTATTCGATATTCCTTCATTGGTCTACAATCACTCATAATACTAAAAAAATTAGCCCACACCAAAGATGCTAGAGCTGCAAGTAGTTATAGAAAAATCTGCTTGAATGTTTTTCAGATTGTGTTCTCCTGAGCCCCTGTGTTCTGGGAGGCACCTCAGGGTCAGAGGGGCTGTGGAAGGCAGGCTGTGGGCACTTCTGCCTTGAACTGTTTTATACACAAGACTTTTAGTGAAGTGTTGTCAAAGAGAAGGTTTTATTTCTTTAAAACCAACAAACAACAATAACAACAAAAACACTGCTGAATTCAAACCATTTATCTCACAGGAGGGGAACTTTATACAAAAGACTTCTACAGAGACTTAGGATGATGGCTCAGCAGAACCTCTGAACTACTAGTGACTTTCCAAATTCAAAGAAATAATAATGGGAAAAAACAATAAACCCACAGATCTCATAGTGACCATGAAACAGGACTCCTGCTGGAAAATTTCCTGAAGGAAGAGTAAGCTCCACTTTAACTGTTACTTTGCTGCAAGGTCTCGTTCCACATAATTTGATTTTCACATAATACAGAGATAACCTTTCAGTCTTCATTTGATTAATGGCTAAGAGGAAAGAGCATATCACAAATGTGTAATTGCTCTGGGAAATACCTATTTTCCTCAAACTTTAGAGGAATGCTTGGTACTTTTCACCAATTTATAAGAGCACATAGTGTAGTTATAGGAAGAGCTCATTTTTTTTAAATCGATGATTTCCGTCTTTTCTTTATAAACTTAAACTTACTCAGAGCAGAGAATTCTGTTATTTCTTCTTTTAACTTTCTTAGTGTATATTTCAGTGTTTCATGCTTGGAGCTGTATGTGTGTATCAATGCATGTATGAATGTAGAAGGGAAGACCAAAAAACTCAGAATTTATTTATGAAAAATTGTGTATTTATTCTTTCATGTTTAAACTTCAGTCACCTTCAAAGTACTCTACATCTGATGCAATACACCTATCAAGATTTTTTCCCTACTGCTCAAAGTCAATTTTGATGCATTTTAGTGCTTCTCCCATATTTTATTTCACCTCTTCCACATCTGCAAAACATTTCCCTTTGCGGACTTTTTTCATCTAAAAGAAAAAAACAAACAAAAAAGGCACTCAGGGCAGGATCAAGTGAATAGGTAAGGTGGGACACAGGGGTCATGCCATTTTTGGTTAGAAACCACTGAACAATCAGTGTGGTATAGGCGGGTGCACCCATAAATCATCCATCATGAAATGGGCAAATGCATTGAAAGAGTCTTCAAAAAAATTCACTGAGGCTGAATGAAGCCTCTCACAACAATACCAGCTGGTACCTGATACAGATGGGTTCCTGGAACATTCATCTAGTGGTATTAGCCAATACTACAAAGGGCTCACCCTCCTGAAGATAATTCCATTTTTGGAGGGTCCCACTTCATACTCAGACACACACACACATATATAAACTCACATGATGTGAATACAGTAAATCTACTTCTTGATTTCTTGCTCCTGAAGGAAATTATCAGCCACAGTTCTTTATAAACACCCTGAGTTACTATATTTTGCCATGTATAATGTGCTTCTGTGTATAATGCATACCCACATTTTTGGTCCAAACTTTCAGGAAAGAAAAACTTTCATTTAAATTTTTAAAATTCAATTTACTATTTATTTATACTTAGAAACAAAATTAATTATCAAATTCCAGGGTTATTTTGCATATCCAAGGTATCATTATTGCTTCCTAGGTTTATACTTTTAACACATAGGCATAAATAAAAGAATTAATAACATTTATATAATTATGGAATTAGTACTATCCATGTATAATGTACATCCTCAAAAAAATTCCCTAAAAAATTTGGGCAAAAAAGTGCACATTATACATGGTAAACTACGGTATATACAGACAGACAAATGCTATAATTGTCGAGTATTGAAACATCTCAATTGCCTAATTGAGTTAATCCCTTAAAAAGTATTTGTGAAAGGATACAAGACACTCTTTTAAAAATTGTGGAATATGTAAAGAGGTCACAGGCCTGTTTTTTTCTCTCAAAAAACTTGTGATCTATAGAAAATTATGAACTGCTGGTAAATACTCAGTAGTTTCCTAAACTTTGCTGCACATTGGAACTACTTGGGAATCTTTAGAAAATACTCATGCCCAAGAACCATCCCCAGTGGCATATAATTTTATGCCTTGCAACTTAAAAAACTACTGGTTCTTCAAACTTTTTTGATCATGAATATTTTCTGGTACCTTGAAACCAGAAGCATACATTTCATACTGACTCTATCATGATATAGATGGGAGGTAGGTCTCAGTATTCTTTTTTTAATATTTTATTGCTTATGTTATTAGTTGTCCCAACTCTTCCCCTTTTCCCAACTTCCACCCAGCCCCATGCCTTCCCTCAGGCACTCCCCACACCATTGTCCATGTCTATGGGTCATGAATATATGTTCTTTGGCTACTCTATTCCCTACGCTGTTCTTTATATCCCCATTACTGTTTCGTAGCTACCAATGTGTACTTCTTAATCCCTTCACCTTTTTACACATTCCCCTGACATCTCTCCTGTCTGGCAAATATCAAAATGCTCTCTGTATCTATGACTCTGTTTTGCTTGTTTACTTACTTTGTTTTTTTAGATTCAACTGTTGATAGATAGGTTTTTTTTGGTCATTGTATTGTTCATATTTTTTTTCTTCTTCTTCTTCCTAAAGAAGAACCCTTAACACTTCATATAATACTGGTTTGGTGGTGATAAAGTCCTTTAGCTTTTTTTTTTTTTTTTTACTGGGAATCTCTTTATCTGCCCTTTGATTCTAAATGATAGTTTTGCTGGGTAGAGTAATCTTTGTGGTAGGTCCTTGCTTTTCATGACTATGAATATGTCATGCCAATTTCTCCTAGTTTGTGACATTTCTTTTGAGAAAACAGCTGACCATCTTATGGGAGTTCTGTTGTAGGCCAGTAACTAACTGCTTTTCCCTTGCTGTTTTAAAGATCTGTCTTTGTCTTTAACCTTTAATTATAATGTGTTTTGGTGTGGGCCTCCTTCAGTTCATCTTGTTCGGGACTCTTTGTACTTCCTAAACTTTTATCTATTTCCTTCACCAAGTTAAGGCAGTTTTTGTCATTATTTTTTCAAATAATGGGTAGATTTCCAATTTCTTGCTTTCTTTCTTTTCTCCTTCAGCACCCCCATAATGCCCATGCTGTTATGCTTGAAGCTGTCCCACAGGCTCCTTACATTATCCTCATTTTTTGGACTTTTTCCTTCTTCTTACTGTTCTGATTGATTGTTTTTTGCTTCCTTGTATTCCAAATCACTGATTCAATTCTCAGCTTCATCCACTCTACTGTTAATTCCCTATCATTTTTTATTTATTTCAATTAGTGTATCTTTTGTTTCTGACTGGGTCTTTTTTATGCTGATAAGATTCTCACTAAGTATATTGAGCATCCCTATAACCAGTGTTTTGAACTCCACATCTAGTAGATTGCTTGGTTCAATTTTGTTTAGCTTTTTTTCTTAAGTTGTATTCTGCCCTTTCATTTGGACTATGTGTCTTTGTCTCCTCATTTTGGCAGCATCCATGTGTTTGTTTTTATGTATTAAGTAGAACTGCTAGATCTCTCAGCCTAGAGTGGCCTAATGTCGTAAGTATCCTGTAGGGTCGAATGGCTCAGACTCCCCTATTACCCAAAGTGGGTATTCAAGATATACTTACCCTGTGGGCTCTGTACACCCTCCTGTTACAGTTGAGCCTTGATTGTCATATCCAAGGTCAGCCACTGCCTGTGTTCTGTCTGGGCTCCCACAACATAAGCTACAAAGTGATCTGCAGATGGCTGCTGCTTTTGCTGGGCTTGGAGGTGCCCAGGCAAGGCCAAGCTATAAACCAAGGCTGGCTGTTGCTATGACAGGCTTGGGGCAACTTAGCAAGAGATACAGGGCTTGCTGTAGCCGGATGCTGCTTGTTTAAGAGGATTTAGGAAAATCTGGAGCATGGACCAAGACAAGCCATCTGTATGGAGAAGCCACTGGAAACAGTTGGGTAGGCCCAAAAGTTAGTTGGAACAGGGCCTCAGAGAATGACCAGGGTTGGGCAAACACTGTAAGCCAGGTTAATGGAGTCTCACATATGGCACCCACCTACTAGCATTATGACTCTGTAGGTGGAGGGCTCAGAAATGGAACAATGGTACCTGCTAGCACTTCTGTCTGAGAGAAAGCTCCCCCCCAGCTCTCTCCCTGTTGTGAGACAACTTATTTTCTTCCCATATGTATCCGATGCCTTTCAATCTGTTATTCCTATGCTGGATCTCAGAGGGAGTGAGTCTGAGTAAGTCTGTACATAAGCCCTTTGAGAGGAAGTACTTGCTGCTCCAGAAGTTTCTCTGTTCCACAGCCTCAATCCCCACTGGTTTTTATAGACAGACGTTATGGAGACTTATATTCCTGGCACTGGAACCCTGGGCTTAGGGTCCTAAGGTGGAGCTGGGGCCCCTCACTCCTGGGATATCCCACCCAATTTCTATTGGCCACATGTGGGTGTGGGACCAGCCTGTTCCATGGCTCTACATCTCCTACCAGTCCTGATGTGGTTTCTTCTTTAATTCTGTAGCTGTAGTACTTCCATTCAACTTGATTTCTGACACCTCTAAATGATAGTTGTTCTATCATTTAGTGGTACTTTTGATGTGGTTTTGTGAGAAGGTGAGCCATATTTATCTATACCACCATCTTGACCAGAACTCCAAGCCTCAGTACTCCAAGTCCTCAGGTTATTCCACTTGTTCAGCAAAACTTGAGCTTCACTTTTCTAAGGCTAAAACTTCATACCCAGAGAGTTTGATATAACTGTTGTACATCAGAGCATGGGCACTGAAGTGTTTTCTAAGTTCCACATGGGATTCTAATGTTTACCCAGAGTAAAAACAACTAAGTTAGAGCAGTTGATCAAACCTGGCTGTCTTTTGAAATCATTCACACATAGAGATTTAAATATATATAGCCAAGTTTGAAAACTATTGATACAGACATTCTGTTTCTCAAAGTATGGCTTATGGGCCACTAACCTGGTTATCAGTGAAAACACAAATTATATAGCTCTTTCATATACTTACTAAATTAGACTTCAGAGTTTGGGCACAGAAATCTTCATTTTCATAAATTCCTAACAATTTTTAAGGTTATTGATCCAGAGCAGTGTCTCTAAACCCAGAAATAATATTTCCCCAGGGAGTCATTTGCCAATGTCTGGAATGACTTTGAGCTGTCACAAACCGAATGGGTGCACTGGTATCCATTGGGTAGAGTCTGGACTGTCTCTGAGCCTCCTGGTCTGCCAGAGTGGATGACAGCCCTTTATAATGAACATTCTGTCCAAAATGTCTACAGTGCCAGGATTGGCAAACCTTGTTTTAGAGCAAGGGTTCTCAAACCTTAGAGAGCAAAAATATCTTTGAATTTCTTATTAATACAAAGATTGCTGAGCGCATGCACCCACCAAAAGTTTTTTGACTTAGGAGGTCCAGCCACCAAAGAAACTGCTTTTGTTACACATTCTGGCGATGCTGATACTGCTAGTCTAGGGGGTACATTTGGAGAACCCTTGATCTGGCAATTGCCTCTCCTTCTTCATTTAATGCCTCTGATTCTACTTTACTATAATAAGGGTCATCAAGATATGGACATTTTAATACAGCAAGAATACTCCCGAGAATTTGAAAGTACCCAAGCCCAGCATATCTCTAAAACTTTAAAATTAGGCTTTTCAGGGTCTGATTATCATCAACCTTTATTGTCAGTATCAGTGCAATATTCTTTTATTTTAAATATTTCACTCAGCCCAATATATCATTTGTTAAGTTTGCAGGTGATTCTAGGCATGCCTCTGATAAGGAACTCAATAATATAATCACCAAGCTTCAAATATCTGTGGTACATTAAAGGTACAATTACTAACTTAGTTCAATACCATTTTTACAATCGATTCCTGTTTATAAAATAAATACTTTTAACAATACACTTAATAAAACAAACACAGGTCATTTCAGACCACAACTCTGAGTAACTTCTCACTGATTTTTTTTGTTAAGACTATTCCTTCCCCAGATTATTGTAATCAACAGCATCGGGCATATTTTAAAAAATGCTAACACCATATCTGAATAGAGATTTAAAGAGTTTTCATCAGGCCCTCAGTTACTGCTGCCTCCATTAGAGCCATCAATAACAAGGGAGACAAAAATTATAAATCTGTAACTAGGCAACAGGGACAAAGCTAATGAACATTAGGCCAGAGATGAAAGCCTTTATACATAAAATCCAAACAGCACCTAACTGAATATATTTTTCCAGTTTATTGTTGTTTTGACACAAATGAAACCAAGATATATTCTCCAGTTTGTTTGCTCTTTCATTTTTCTCCTCTAGTTTATGTTCTGTGGTATTGCTTTGTAGAAACTGAATAGATAAAAAGGAGTCCATAAATTGGAACAAAGCTATTTTACTGTAAATATTTCTGCTTACCTATATTGTCTTATTTTAATATGCCTAATCAGCAAGGTTTCCAAAATAGCCCTTTGGGCCTCCCTTGTGTTTGGCTATGCTGTCTAAAATTAAAAAGGTATGATTTGTGAAGCTAGCAGATTAAAAGCTGAAAATGAATTTGTGGACAAAATCAAACAGAAGTATACAGACATAAATGCATATGCTTTGGTCTCATTATCTTCCTTCAAAACAAGGAACAAAGTATTTTGAAAAACTAGTAAATTCATTCTGTTTACATAAATGTACAAATTTGCTTCAGTTACAGATAGGGCTCTTTTTCTGTGATCTAGCTTTTTACGTGGTTGTTTTTCACCAAGGACTCGGACTGCAAGGGGTAATCTATGAGGTTCTCTTAAGGGCGTCTGGTCCAGTGGTACAAATATTAATTTTATATCAAACAAATAAATATAATTTAAAATAATTAGTGTGATTTTGTTTTGGAATTGTGGATATAATCAGTTAAACTTAACTATTTTATTTTTTTAGGTCAGCAGAAAGACCATAAGATTTTTACCATGAGTATCTCCTAGAAGTGCCTAAATTGTTTCCCATACGTGGTTCTTTTATCTCTAGCACAGTAGAAAAACCCGCCAGGGGTTTAGTTTTCAAGCTAAGTGGCAGGTCCTCTTGCAGAAATAAGAGAACTCCAAAGGGCCCTGTAAAAGTACCCAGGGAATAACCCCAAAATAGCAGAGCATGCTTCAAGAAGGAGTGGAGAATTTATGTATTCACCTTCTATAGTAGAAACAAGTACATTCTTGGCAGAGAAAAAAAAAAAAAGGTTTGGGTGCATAAATATGTGGTATCGCTTGTATTTTTCCAATCTAGGAAAGAGATGACATCAATTTCCTTCCAAAAAGAGGGCTACAAGGGAAATTATGAGATATGTCATTCCTTTAATAGGCCACTAAGAGTTTGTAGTAAGATTAAGGTGGGAACCCCTCTCCATGTCAGCACTGGTAGCCACAAGAAGGACCAGGTCCACAAGGCAGAAAGTCCATGACTGACTAATCCAAAAGTCCAGATCACAGGAAAGCCCATCCAGATCAAGATATGGGTCATAAAACTAAATCGTCTAATCTCTGAACAGAGATTAACATCAGGAGATTAAGGGGAAGATTTTGTAGCAATAATCTCAGGAAGTAAAAACTTATAGCTGAGTTTTTCTGGTAAAACTTCAAAGGTCACATTAATTTCCTTTTTACCGTCTATACAATATGATTGTACTATCACCATAGAGTCAGTTAGTTAAGGCCCTTAGAATATAGTGTTATGTGCTTTATTCAATAGAGAATACACTCCTCGAGATATTGTTTTATTCATAAAATGAACAAAAAAGCATTGGAAAGAGGACAGGAAGGGAAAAAATAAACCAAATGATATTCATGGTAACATAAAGAGCATAATTGAATATAGGAGAGCAGCATTTTTGAATTTTTAAAACATTTAGTTAATTGTTTCTGGTTAAAGAAGATTTTATTATGTGAAAGAAAAGGCATCAGGGTCTTCAAGTGTTAGGAGGATTAGGATGTTCATTACATCAGTCTCGCACCAAAGCTTTTGGCAAGAATATTCCCTCAACATTTTACAAATTATTTCAAGCACTAATAAAGTAATTATGATGCAGCTCAAAAGTGCAGCACTTAACTTTTATAGCAAAATGGCAGAACCAATAAGTAGGCCTTAACACCATAGAACACATGCTAATTGAGTGGAAGGAAATATCGATTGGAGTGGAAATGACCAGTCTGCCAGTTTTCATTCACTCGTCATCTGCCATTGCACACACTCATTAGCAAATGTGCAATTCCAATGATTACAGCAGATAAAGATAGGAACCATCAAAACCAAGCGAAAGGCATAGGACAGATTCATTAAAACATTCTCATTTGTCTTTTTTTGATTTGCATAGTGATCTAAGGACCCAAGTGTGTGTACCTGTGCATTTGTGTGGCTGTTGTGGGAGAAATATTGTTTTTGTCTTTTGGCACCTCCTTTTATAAGTTAATATTCAAATAATAGGTGTAGCAAGAATAGGAGGCAACACGAAGAGTGGGAGCTACTTTTGTGACATAATGGTTTGAAGAATTATTGGCCCAGCTGAGAGATGAAAAGAGAGTACAAGTCAAAACAATCTAACAAATTCACAGTAAAGACCTTCTATGTCTCATAGTTTGTTGGAAGTAAATACACTAAACGAACAAACAAATAAAAAACATTTTCTATCCTCAAGAATCTTACAGTCTTAATGGCAAACTTATTTTCTCCTTGCATCATTTAGTCATTTATTAACAAATCCATTTTGTGTGCCTGTCATGTGTCAAGCACTGAACAAAGCTAAAGATACCTAAGATATCTTCATCCTCACTTGATGAGCTCTTAAAAAATCCTCCAAAACAAACCTAACAACAATAACAACAAAGTAATCTGGTAGAAACACACCTCTGGTCACTCAGTTTTATGACCCACTCTGGTTCTTTGTACGTATTTCAATTCTTCAGGGGTAGCCTCCTTGGTAATTCAGTATCTTCTCTTTGCTTTATTTCTGTTTTATTTTATACAATTCTTTTGTACTACTACCCTCTTCTTTAAACCCTAAATACAAAATATATTATCATTCTTCATTGTACAATGCTTTAGCCCTACTATCCTCTTCTTTAAACCCTAAATACATAATATATGTCCCTGTTACAGAGCTTTCTTACTGTCTGTTTAGAACTCTTTCTCCCCCCTTTCTAACTATTTCATTCTCATTATTAAGGACTAGGGTGAGTTTATATATGCAGTCCTAGGATACTGAACTCTTCTGAGGCACTTACCAAATTAGAACTGATTTGTAATTTAGGCAATTTTTCTTCCTTTTGGAATAAGCACTCCACAAAAACAGGAATGTGTATGTTTTGCTATAAAATCCAGCCCAAAGATAGTGTTTAATGAATGTTAGATCCAATAAGTAGTGTGAATGAATCAATACTTTTTTAAAACCCAGAAAAATGCAATTCATTTGCTACTGAAAGACAAAATGATGCTTTTTGTCACTGAGCTCCAGGACAAGGACCGTGGCTACAATACAGTGGGAATGACAGTAGGGAAGTTAACCAGTGGGCTTCTGATGAAACATGCAACAGAAGACAGAGGAAGAACGTCAGTGAACATGAGATGTACACAGGGAGGGGCAAAAGTAGGTTAAATTATCAACCATCACTACCTAAAAAATAAATCATAACCAAGGATACAAAATAATAATAATAATAATAATACATACATACATACAACATAAAGTGTTTTGTATACTCACCATTGTAAACTACTTTTGCCTACCCTTGTATATATGTGTGTATGTATAATAAAAAATTATAATAAAGTACAGGAAAGCAATCTGGTGCTAATTTGAAAAATAAATGGGGGCTCTTAGGGAAGGTTCATTTTATGCTGTAACATTTCTCTTTCCAAATCCCCCATGTCCCCCCACCGCCAAAAAAAACAAAAAGATAATGAAGCAGTCCTGCCAAGAGAAGCAAAGAACATTTCAGGCAGAGGGAGCAGAAGTTGTAAAAGGCCAAAGGCTGGCAAGTGATTGGTGTGTTAGGAGCAATGAAACAGGTGTCCCACTAGCCTGGAACATGGTGAGTGAAGGGACAGTGTCAGGGAAAGAGGTTGAAAATTAGGATGATATATGAAGGCTATAAGATGATTTTGGATTTTAAACACAATAGGAAGCCACCAAAAATTTTTAGGCAGAAATGCCATGATTCAATTTGTGTTTTATAAAAGTCACTACTGCTACTGTCCTGCCGAGAGCTTGCAACGCCTGGGCACAGCCTGCAAGAATGACTGGCAATTGGAAAGAGGAACTGAAGTTTTGCTCTGTCTTCCTAAATTGATACCATGGCACCCCAAGGTCAGAGAAACTGTTCAATGTATGTTGTATTTCTTATAAATACGTGCCATGTTTATTTCACTGCAAAATTGGACCATAAACATCTCTAATTCTAATTGTTTGTCTTACAGATATGTAACTTCCTGTTATTCTCTTGGTTTTCTGTGTGGGAAAAAAAGCCCTAGGCTGTCACCAAATGAGATCAATACCCACTTGGTTTGAGCAAAGCAAATGCCTCTGGCTATGTATCTTTCTCCATGTCTATGAAGTATCTAGGGCTAGAAATGTCTTAAGGGGTCCTATTTTCCTTTCTCATTGCATCACAGAAAAATATACACTCCAAAGAAAGGGGTACTATAACAGTTCTCGGGGCTGTAGGATGCTACATTTATATTCCTTATTCTTGTGTGTTTTCTATGAGTTATTTTTAGAAACGAGACCACTGACCTTTATACATTTTGTGTTGAATAACCTTACATGCATAAACAGACAAACGTGTTTTGCAGCAAATAGCTACTCCAGTAAACACACGCATTGATACAAATATAAAGTATAAATTGCTAAACATATTGTCCAAAGTACAGCTACTAAACTTCAAAAAACAAATGGTTTTGTGTTTTTAAGAGATTTGTTTTTGAGGGGGAAAGTTAACATGAAGGCAACTCTCAAAATCTCAAAGGTAGCTTTCCATCCTGCTTCCAACCATGTCACTTTGTAGTCTCAGCAACTTTTTTTCTTTTTAGTTGAAATTCAGCCAAGGTTAGAGAAAAAAGGGAAATGTGAAATATATAAAATCTGTTACCTGAGTGATGTTTTTATTTTAAAAAAAGCAATTTTCCAATTAAAGGTGACTATTTGAGAAATACTGGTTCACAAAGGGGGAAAAAAGTCCTGTGTTATTTCTGGAAATATGTAAGGCTTCACCATACTTTGTTCAAGTAGTAATTTGAGAAGTTATATTTTCTAATAGAGAAGGAAGAGGGATATGCTGCACCCAATGAATAGACCAGGATGCCACTGTGAACTGTTTTTCTCCATTTATTATGTGAATAGTATTGAGATGATAACCAATGGTCAAAGTCTTTTGGAGTCAAAATTGCAAGTGTAAAATAAGGTACCAAAGGTGAAATATCAGATAGCTAGGAGATGAAGAGCTTTGATTAGTGACAGTCCAACTGATGATTTCCCAGGGGTTTTCTTCTTCATTTATCAGGGGGCAAATTCTGTCATTTGCCAGAAAGAGCTAGAAAATGCAGTATAAAATCCCTAAGTAGACTTTGGCTCCCTATAAGCAGTAAGTGGCAATTTCCAAGCCTTTCTTGAAGTGAGGTTTGATGAGAGAAGAAGAGAGAACATGAGGATGGTGAGAACTTGCAATGGGAGACTGAGTGATCCCTGAAGCTTGAAGAAAAGCTGCAAAGGGAACACAAAAATCAACATAATTAGTCTCACAAGTCACTGGTGGCTAGCTTCAAATAAGAGAAGGTATAGACATGGGCTACTCATGTTAATTTTTAGATCCGCTGCTTACATTGAGAGAGGAATCAGAAAATCAAATATAGCCCTCTTACATGTGTGTGAGAAAAGGTTAACTTAGCAGGCCTGGACTGCTCAAACCCTGCAGAGTCCTAAGAAAGGCTGTTTTCATAACTGGCCTTTAGATGGCTATGGAGGACTAAGCTCTTGGAAACTCCCGTCTGAAAAAAGTGTTTTTGCAGGCCCAAGGCCTTGAACCACAGTGCATCAGTTGTCCCAGACTGTTTATGCTGACAATGTGATTTACGTTGAACATCTGCTTCCCCTCAAGGGGCCTGGAGCTTGAGTGACTGAGGTCAGTCACTTGGGTGCTATATGTTTATGTGACTAACACCCAGTAGAAACCCTGGACAATAAACCTACAAAAAGTGTCCAGTAGACGTGACCCTTTCCATTTGTCACATGTCATTAGTAGGGGTAATTAAGTATATTCTATAAGATCTTACTGGGAGGGGACTCTTGGAAACTTGCTACTGTTTTTTTTCCAGACTTTACCCACTGTGCCTTTTCCCTTTGTTGATCTTACTCTGTATCCTTTGCTATAAATAAGCCATTATGAGGAGTAGGACAACTTTCGCATTCCATGATTCCGTCTGTTGAATCGCTGGGCCTGAGGGTGGTCTTGGAGGCCTCCAGTTCTCAATGCCCTTTAGAAATCCAACTAGTGGTTATTCCAACCAGTCATGGAACATCCACTCTGTAATTCCTGTGTAATATAGTTTCAAGGAAATGACAAGAAGCCTCTCTCTGACAGTTGACAAGGAATACACATGCATTGTTCTTATATAACTGAAGTGGCCTATTAAATATACAAACCTAACTTCTCACTTATGCAAACTAAGCATGGAAGAAAGTATTCTGCTATCACTGTCTCTTTTGTTCTAGTTAATGCTACAGAGAAGAATCATGCTTTCCCAAGGACTTCATTCTGAGTCTTGGGGTCAACAGCACCATATGTGACTACTAGTCTTGCCTCTGAAACTTATACCTTTGTATTTTGAGCTTCCTATAACAAGAACCATTGTCTTCACCAAAACTTGTGTGTTCACCTTCTACATCATTTGGAGGCTAAGTTAATTTTCATTTGACACACACCCAGAGCTACTCTTCTTTCTCCAGTTTTCTTCTTCAAGAGGCTGACCCCTATTAACTTACTCACTCAGACTACCTTGCCTATGGCTTAATACTGGGTTTAATCAAAAGGAAGGAGAGACACTCTCTGGAAATTTGAGTAAGGGAAGTGATAAAGGTAGAAGAATTTCCACTCTCTCTCTCTCTGTACGTGGGTACTGCCCTTCTGGCAATAACTATATTCTTCTAAAACTTCAGGTCCTTTGTGATAGATCAGCTCAATAGAACCAATACTCTCTGAGATCTGGTTATAGTGTTTCCTCTTCTTGTGCCTTCAGGCCTCATGGTGATAACAGCTTCTCTTAAACTCTCTTCACTGAGCCAGTGGAGTATGCTTTTTGTTTCCCACCAGACAGAAGATTGGCAGAAAGGTCTATACTGAAAGCTCATGGAGGAAATTTATAAAGAAATAAGTAGAAGAATAAATGAATGAATGAATAATCCCTGCTCTCTCATAATTTACAGAAATCATGTTGATGAATCAAGCCAAGCCAAAGTGCTTAATTTGTTTCGCTTTTCTGAGTTATAGAGTAATCGTGGCCTTTAAGTTAACCCAAAGACAACACATCAATGGTGAGGATGTCATGGAAGTCTGGCAAGGGAGAGTGGAGGGTGCACCACGAGGACCGATGTGCTAACAGCTATGCAAAGGCTAACCTTTGCTTATTCTCTGGGATCCTCATGTAACCATCAGGTCTCACAGTCCCAATGGGAACAATAGCAAAGTTCTTAGTTCCAGCAGAAACACAATTCACACTCGAAAGCTGAAACAAGGAGAACTTAATGTTGACAGAGGAGTGGGAAACCTCACCACTCACAGATCTGCTGCCTGGAGACAGTTGGAGCCTGAGAAGGGCCACCCCCCAGGAGTCAAAACAAGCTCCTGGCAGGACCCTAGTGCTGATGCAGGAAACAAGGAAGGAAATAAATTCTCCAAACTCTTTTATCCTGGGCTAAATTTGACTGACACTGCTTCCCTGGTGATGTAGCCTATTTCAAACCAAGCGATGCAAGTCAGGCAAGCGATCTTAGCCTCCTAGGGAATATAGCAGGTGGAACTTGATAGGAGCACTGAGAAAAGTGGAAAATAGCCCACATAACATGCCTGAAAACTTTTTCAGGGGAACTGGGAAACTTTGCTTGAGACCTATCCAGTAAGAACATTGATAACTAGAACGTTACTACAAATATGCTGCTTTTGAAAACAAATTTCTGAAACTAAGAAACACCCCTCTGAGGAGGGGTTGACAAGAGAATAACACCTTATATATCACATATACTGGATAGTTATCAGATATTTTAGGTGGACACCAATTCATCTAATTACAACTGCTCTAATAATAAAGAAAGCAATCAGAACTGGGCCCCAAGCACCAGAGTTGCCCTCCAGTGCTCTACCCAGCACAGTCTTTGACAATGCAAAACTGTTTTCCTTTATCCCCATCTATACTTCTGTTTGCTCCATTCAAGCTACTCTGCCTGAGAAACTGTGCTTTAGTTATACCAGCCAACACCATTGGTTTCAAAACGATCAGGGTTTATCCCCAGACGAAGCCTTTGATCACGAGAGCCAGATCCAGCTGTGAAACTGTGTGTTCCCTTCTCTGTTCTAACATTTTGTCGTAATTAGAACAAGAGAGACTGCCTTGGGAAGCTGATTCTTCACCTGCACACATAATACCTGAGCTTACTTTCTGTAAGTACAGAAACTTTCTGTAAGTTCTGTGAGGGGCACTTGGGAAGCCAGGGTAAAAGTTTGTTGTGGAAGTGATCGTGAGGGAAAAATGAAGCCTACCTCAATGAAAACTCATTTTCATTCTATTCCCTACTGTCTCTTATTTTAAAATCCAACAGCCCCAAATCTCAGCTTGCAAACAATATTGTTCAATCAATTTTACTGCTAGAGAATAATCTAAAAGGATAGCCCAAGGCAGAGTGGAAACAGCAAGGCTTTTCTGATCTCACATGAAGAGTTTTTCTCTCTGGCTGCAGGCAGCTGCCCTCAGTATCACTTGTCCTTATGTCTAGGACTTGGATACACAGAAGAGATCAAAGAAGGCCCATGCAGTTCCAGATGAAATGTCCGCATGGTGAGTATGTGGTACTTGGAGGTTTAATATGAAGATAATGAGGAAGAATAGGATTTGGGAGAAGATAAAGAAAAAAATGCATTTGGAATCATGATTGAAGTAAAGAAAGAGGAGAAATGATGAGACAAGAAACCAAATCCCTAAACACTGGGCTGCAAATTTCCCACCGAAGTTTGAAAGCATTTGACATAAAGTAATTTTACTCCAACAGAGAAATTGTGCTGAAATTTATAAAATTTGTACTATGTTATTAAGGAAAATTACAATGGGGTGGGGAGGTGGTGGTCTTTCTAATACTCACAAGTGATATCAAAAGGGGCAAGAGATCCTTGTTTTATATCTTCAAAAAATGAATAATTGGGCTATAGATCTCTGAGATCTGAATCTTTATAGGAGTTCTGGTTTGAGTCACACCCACTACCAACTCTAAGTGTCTCCTCTCAATAAACCTAGGTTCAAATTCCTAGGCATTCCTAGCTTTCTCACCATGTCCCTCACTCCCCATCCTATTTTGATCTTATCAGGGCTATGAAATGCGCTTTTTAATTTCATGCTCAAATTAAGCTATTCCATGATCACATTTCATTTGGAGAGGGATGAACCAATGAGTTATTTTACCAAGAGACAAAGATCTTGTCTTAAAATTCTAATGATCTTGAAGAGTGGTGACGTAACAGGGAAGGGTAGGAAGTATTTTAACAAGAACTCTTTTTTTAAAGATTTTATTTATTTACTTCTTAGAGAGAGGGGAACGGAGGGAGAAAGAGAGGGAGAGAAAGATCCACGTGCAAGAGATATATCAATTGATTCCCCCTCGCACACACGTAAGTGGGGAACCTAGCCCACAACCAAGGTATGTGCCCTGACTGGGAATTGAACATGTGACCTTTTGGTTCACAGGTTGGCACTCAATCCACTGAGCCACACCAGAGAGGGCATAAGAAGAATTCTTGTTAAGTATTGATGGAAATATTAATTTTGCCTTATAATTAAATGCCAAGGTCTATATTTATAGTTAAAAATAGGTTGATATAAAAATTTAGTAATCTACATTTATGGATGACTATTGAAACAGTATTAGTATATTATTTTGATAAAATAAGTGTTTTTTCCTTGATGATTTTCCCCCTATATATTTTTATGATTTTATTTATTTATTTTTAGAGAGAGGATAAGGGAAGGAGAGAGGGAGAGAAACATCAATGTGTGGTTGCCCCTCACATGCTCTGAACTGAGGATCTGGCTTGCAACCCAGGCATGTGCCCTGACTGGGAATCAAACCAGCAACCCCTTGGTTCTCAGGCCCATGCTCAATCCACTGCGCTACACTAGCCAGGGCATCCCCTATATTTTGGAACAGTCCCTGCAAATCTGAATTTTGGGGTAATTTTTGTTGTTGTTTTTTTTAACCTTCTACTACATTACAAGCCCATTGCAGTTTAAGATGTAAACATATTTAAATTCCACGCCAACTAGAGAAGTTCTCTGCAACTAGGTAAGAACTTAAGTGGGGGGCAGGGTACCTAGGACTTAACTAATAAAAACACCTCAGTACTTTGAGCCATCTTCTGAAAGACCTGTTCGGTGCCTTCCAGATGGATAAGCACTAAAGGATCAAAAGCACTAAATATCTTAATAGGATTTCTAGCCTCTCTGCACCACAAATACACACAGATTCACCCTCCACCCACATACAGACACACACAGCATATGGGAGTCAAAAATACAACTTTCCTCTCACCTTCTACGGCCTTCTGACTGGGCCAGTAATCAGATTAGCAAAGGGCAGATTAATAGGAGCAAATGTGCCACATTCACTACATATGTACTTGGGGTACCATAAAAATGTGAGATCAGCCCTGTCTGGATGAATCAGTTGGAGTGTAGTCTTGTACACCAAAAGGCTGCGGTCTGATTCCCAATCAGGGCAAATAACTAGGTTATGGGTTCAAGCCCTTGTTGGGCAGATACGCAAAGCAACTGATTGATGTTCCTGTCTCATATTGATGTTTCTCTCTTTGCCTCTCTCTTTCTTCTCTCTCTAAAAATAATAAACATATCCTGAGGAATATACACACATGTAGACATACGCACACACCTGTGTATGTATGCATGTGTGTGTGTATATATATATATATGAATATATAAATATAAGAAGATATATCAGCAGGAACCACATTGGGTAGTTGAAGTTTATATGCCATTTTGGACAATAAAGAGGGAGGAGGCAGAGGGTTTTCAAAGGAAAAACAGGTAATTTATAGGTCAAATATGTGGTTAACAAGTTCTTTCTGGCCCACCCAGAAACATCGGAACACAGAGGGAAGGCTAACAAATGGGTTTTGTTTCATCTCTCTGCCTGCCACATTTAGTTTATATTATCAACTAAAGTAATGCTCTCTTCCTTTAAGCAGATTTTTCTATCTGAATTCCTTTAGACAGGTAAGGGGGGAGCCAAAGGTTCTTTCTGGGTCTTTTGTTTAATAATTGTCTTAAAATCAATAGTCCAAAGGGCATGCTTTGGGGTAGCAAAACCTTGGTCCCTCTCAATCACTTCAAAGAGAATGTTCATTTTCAACAAGGACTTTTCATGAATTAATAACTGAAATGACTCAATTTTAGAATCTTTAAGTGAGGTAAAACTTGAAGAATTATTTGTGATTACATCGCACCTCATAAAATACAGTTGCTCCCTTGCCCTCCTCACCTAATTCCTCTACTGTCTCACACTTGTTTGAAGGAAACACCATTGTATCCTGCTGTTTCTGTGATTTTACATATTACCAATTTTCTTTTGCACAGAGAGGGACTTTTTATAAAGATTACTGGATCCGGAACTCAGTGGTATTTGCTTTTCAAAAGACGCATTTTCTTTCAACATTCTTGTCTGCAAAGGCTAATGGGATGTGCTGCTGTGTTGGAAACCAGAGTTAGGTAGGTGGAGAAATCACAACAATTACTCCTAATTGACACTGAAACCTTGCTTTTTAGCAGAAGGGAACACTGGTTTAGTTGACTGTATATCTGCTAAGTAGGAGAAATGCAATTAATAGTTGAGAGGTGGGAAAGAGAGTTTTGCTTTATAACAACCGAAAAAATAAAAAGACTCGGAAATTATTTAAATTAGGCGAAATGCACGAACCAGCACAGAAAGTGTATTGCTCAAGCTCTGCCCTAATCATCCACTGCACTTCTCTTCCAAAACATATTTGAGAAAAATGAGTGAGTTTTGTTTTTATCAGCTCATTAAATATAAATACACTTATTAATTAGAAGTAGAAAAGCCAGAGCTTTGTAGTTAGGCAACTCCAGTGTGAGCCTGGCTCTGCCATTTATAAGCTGTATAAGGTTTTGCATGTTGTAAATACTTCATTAGCCTGTTTTCTTTAAATCCGAGTACCAATAGAATATCTTCAGGCAGTTTATAAAGGTTAAATGAGAAGATCATTGTTTTTGAAATAATTGCTTATTTCTTTCATATTAAGTACAAGTTCTTATTAGCTCTAGTATAGCAGGCAATGTATTTAATTCATCTGTAAAATGGATCTATTTATATATAGCTTTCAGGGACAACATATACAATCAGCTGGCTATTAATACATAGACATTATATATCATGAAATATCTACTACCTGCTTGGTTTATATTAAACCAAATTGCTAAAAAAATGGCTGTTCTTCTTTTCTTCTCTCCCCCTTCCTCTCATTCTCTCCTCATTCTTCTTTATTTCTTCCTTCTCCCCTTCAATGTTGTGGTACAGTTAAAAGACTGGGGAAGATGCTGCCTTGATTTCATCTGCACAGAAATCCTCTTTTAGCAACTGCCTCCCATCTTCCTCTGAGAGCTCTGCATGTCCAATCACAGAGCCTGACAGAGGATAAATAACTCACCAAGTTCAAATCTGAATCCTTCAGAATTGAAAGATGAGTGATTTTCATGTAAGGCCACAGCTCATCTCGATTTCCAGTCAGAAATCTAATAAAACAATGTATCAGTGGACTTCTCCTACCTGTTCCCCCTTTAAATTTCAATGTAAAGTGTCACTTTGGCTTATTAAAGACAAGAACAATAGTCAGAAGATGAATTTGATCAAACTCTGAAGGTTATCTTGCCAGTAGCCTCTGAGGGAAGCAGGTCCCATTAAGCAGGAAGATGAGTGTGCAGTCAGGAGACTCTAGCCCTGGGGATGGGAGAGAGGACTGTCTTTCATTAGACCTCAGAAAAAGAAGTCAGGGAGTGAATAATGACTCATGTTTTTCAAAGCAGTATCTGCAGCATTGAATTGCTTCAAAATTCATGTCCAACTCAACACCAGCATTGTCTATGCAACTTTTCCTGTATCCAGTTCCTCCACCTCCAAGTTCAGAAACATGTGCAAGATACAGGCCCTCATGAAGGACTCACAACATGTTCCCAGTGAGAAATCCTAAGTTTATCGAGCTTCATGTGTTTATTTTTTTTCTCAAAAGAATCTACCACAATGCTAGCTACAGGGTTATTATTTATAAATCCTTGTTCTCTGATAATTAATATAAACCACAATTCACTTTATTGTGGACAAAAAACGTCCAAACTATTGAAAAGTTTTATAATAGTTTATTTGAACATGCACAGAAGTAAAATCTCAATGGATTAAAAAAAATGCTTTGGAGAATGGCAGTTTTGCATTCTGTGTATATACTTACAATCAAAGAAAAAAATATAAGGAAGGTACATGAAGTCTATTAGTGGTAGATTAAGGAGGTAAGAGAAAGCAAAGTAAGGAAACTGCAAGGATTGGATAAAAAGCAAAATGAAGAAACATATACTTCTACATTAGTTGGTACAGAACATTTAACATTTATAGTACATAGAGATGGTATATGGGGAACAAGATAATAATGAAGGATTATGTGGTCTCATGCTCTGGCACTTTTGTGCTCTGGTACCAGGAGTTGTGCTTTCAAGGGGTGTAGAAAAAAATTACTCTAACATTTGAAAGATATATTATCCTAGATGCATATGAACAATGGACAGAGTTCATTTAAGATTAAGACATGACTTTTGCTAAGGAAGCTGTAGATCTGGGGCATGATTACCCACTACGATATATTTGGGTAGGAATTTGTGATCAGAGCATCCTGTGTGGTTACTTTCAGTCACTGATATTGGCAGTCATGCCAGTGTGGCCCCTTTGAGCTTCTCCAGTTACACAGCCTAGAGAGCTATACTTGAGAATTACTTAAGTCTCAAGGGAAAATTATGTTTCAGATATAATTTAAATATTTGGAATTGGCACAATTTAAAAGAAAGAAAGGAAAAAGCTAAAGTATGAATCAACTTTGGCAGTAATAAAACTGCTGTCCAAACATCCTTTAAATTCCAGTGTCTTATAAGAATATAAAAGCTTCTTTGGTTACTCACAGGTATTTGGGTTTTCTGTGGTTTCACTGGATGATTCCAGGTTTCAAACAGGCTTCAGATATGCTCCTTATATTTCCTTGTTTTCCTAGGACCAGCAGCTAATAGTCTTCTCATGATGTGCTACCAGAGCACAAGAGGGCAAGCCAAAACCTGCACATGCAAAGACCGCCCTCGAGTAACATCAGCAACATGTACTTAGCCAAAAAGGTCACATGACTAAGATGGATATTAGCGAATTTTATAGAAAGGAGTTAGTGGATTGGAAGCTTTTCATAGAAACTTTTCATAGCAACTAATATTTTACTTTATTGCCAGTTCCATTCACAGTTTTGAATGATTTATAAGTATTTAATTTAATTCTTACATTATTCTTGTGATATAGAATTTAATATCTCTATTTTATAGGTGGGGAAACTGAGGCTTAGAGAGGTTGAGTAACATGTTCAAAGTCAAGAAGAAATGATGTCTTGCAGAGCAGGAATTCAGGTATAAGTCTATTGTACTCCAAACTCATCCATCTTTCCATTTAATCATATCGATGCTGCATAGAAGACATTCAAAAATTTTAAATTATTATGAAAATTATTATTTTATCACCTTGTTGACAGAAAAAAACATTCTGATATATTCTAAATTAAGTCATAGCTGGTCAAAGAATGAGAGAAAGAGACAGGACAGTTAGCCTGCTAATAGCCAGAGGCCAACTAACAAAAAGACTGCTTGCAATTATGAATGCATGCTGGAGCTTTGAATCACCATCCAGGCAGGGCCTGGCTGGGGTAGCTCAGTGGATTGAGCTCTGGCCTGTGAAACAAAGAATCACGGTTTGATTCCCAATCAGGGCACATGCCTGGGATGCAGGCCAGTTCCCAGCAGGGAACGCACGAGAGGCAACCATACATTGATACTTCTCTTCCTCTCTCCTTCCCTTCCCCTCTAAAGATAAATAAATAAAATCTTTAAAAAAAACATCTAGGCATCTGTTAGCTGACAACATGAGTCCACCACATACTGCACTTGCATGAACTTTCAGGATTCTTGCCTGTAACCTATCAACAGTAATAAATATTTCTTCCTTACACATCGTGGTCCTATGACTCACCTTCTGCTACTCCATTTATTGATAGCTAATGTCAATTTTTTCAAAACAACTAACATTTTTTCTTCCATGAAACATTATGTATAAAAGCATTTCTCAACTCCAGGATGGCAGATAGGCCTGTCTTTTTCAGCTAACCACACAGCAAGTGATTTAGACTTCAAGTGCCAGGACCTGGTCAGTCAGTCTCTCTCCGTCTCTCTCTCTCTCTCCAGTGGAATAAAAATTTTTCAGAAAAACTTTTACCCATGAAAGTTTTTTTTAACAGTAGCAGTTGCTAGTACTGAGCACTATTGTTAGCACTTTGCATATATTAATTATGTCATCAACTATTTGTGTGATGTAATATTATTATTACCCATTTCACAGAGGAAAACACTGAAGCACAGAAGGTTTATATGACTTCTCCCATATCCAGGCTATCTGTCTCCGCCACTCTGCTGAGATGCTGTCTGATAAGCCATAGTCATTCCGGTATTTACACAATGATGATGAGAATGGTAAAGCACATGGCACACAGTGTGTAGCCATTATCATAATTTCTCATATTTAATCCTCTTGCTTACTTTGCAATAAATACTTAAAATATATTCACTTCTCTTTATTTCCACTTCTGACAGGCTAGATTACTCCAGATTATCTCTTGACTGGATTTTGCAGGTGCTTTCTAAGTAGTTGTTCTGATTCCCCTTCTTATCTCTCTGCAGAGCAGCCTACGTATTCTTTGCTAAAATAAAATCTGATCATGTCCCTTCATTATTGGAAACCACAGTGGCTTCTGCTCAAGTTTTAAATAAAATTCAAACTTTTATTTCGGCCTCTCCTGTCTCACATGATTTGATGGCTGCCTACCGTTTGATCACATCAGCAGCTACTCTCGTATTTCCTCCCCAAGAGCCAACACATAGCTTTCTTCTTCCTTAGACAGCAACCCAGGCTGCTTTCTGCCTCAGGGTCTTTATACAAAGTAATTGCAGTACTTACAGTCTAAACAAACACCCAGTTGAATATTATTCTTAGCATTGACAGTATTTAATATTTGCTTGCTTTATATGTTGATTTTTTTGTCTCTCAAGTCCATTGCAGTTTTAGTGAAGGAGGGACCAAGCTTGCCTGCCTTGATCAATTACCTAGAATACCACCCACACGTAGTAGGCACTTTGTCAATATCTATTCAACATGCAAATGAATCTATAAATGAATACATAAAATTCACAGATGAGATACAACCACATTGTCTCATTTAATGCCTACAAAGAAAAAATCCATTATTATTTGTATTTAGAATTTGAGGCTTAATATGAACACACAAGTAAACACTGTAAATAAGCCAAAATATTTTTTAAATGATTTAAGATGGCCAAAAATAACCCTGATCTTATTCTCTCTAGGCATGCATTAGTTGTCTTGAGTGCAAAATGGTTGAAATGCCAAGACACGTGTATAAGTGTCCGTACATGCAAATGTGTGTGTCTCTGTGTGTAGTGTATGTATAAAGAGAGAAAGAAAAAATAGAGCTTTTTTTAGTGACATATAATAAAATAATTATTGTTTATAATTTGTTATGGCTTTAAAGACATATGAGGAAAATATTGAACATATGTGACTTAAAGCTTTGAGATAACTTTATAACACAACCCTTAAACTGTGCCTTCTCTTTCACTGTGTGCATAACTGTATATACTTTTTAAATATATAATTTTGGTAATCTTTAGAGAAAAATGGTTGGTTTATGATGATAGTAGATCAATCAAAATACAATCATTTACAGATTTTTAGTGTGTTCAGCACTGGGGTTCTACTTTAACTTGTTCAACACAAAATACTCCTTTTTTGTTGAATTAATTGAGGTGACATTTGTCAATAAAAGTTTATAAGTTTCAGGTATACAATTCTATAATATATTTAAATGGTTGCTGTATGCCAAGCACTGTGAAAAATGCCAGGAAATTAAAAAATATGTTCTTTATTCAAAGAGAGCTTATAATATAATACAGAAGGAAAGCATAACCTTTCTGGGCAAGCTAGCAAACTGAGTAAGAAGAGATGTGATTAAGATTTTAATGATGGATAATGGAAGCAGAGATAAAAAAAGACAAATACAGGGTTCAGACGAAAGGATGTTAGTAAAGCAGCAAAAGTATTGGGATGATTGACTCAGACACAAATAAAAGGAATTCAATCTGGTCATGTAAACCATGTGGAGGAGACGCTACATTAGAAAATAGGCATCATATGTGTATGTCTCCATGAGCATGTAGGTACTTTCTTCAACTATGAACATATTAAAACATAAAATACCTAGTGTACATAATGGCAAGTAGGAAATAAGAAATCTATACAGCTGCTCACCTTTTCCCAGTTATCTAATTAATTGCATTTTATTTTTGATTTATACAGTATAGATATCACCTCACATGTGCAGATTACCTACTAAGAATAAGAGATATAAGACTTAATTATATGAAAGTAGATTTTCAATAATGTGAAAAAAGCAACTTACTTCTTTTACCAATTCACAATTGCAGTGTCTCACAACAATCTTAGAAGTGCTGCTTTTTATAGGGAACAGATTACTATTACTTTCTTTTTTTTACCTCTCAAGTTGATTGCCATCTCCCCACAGAAAGAAAAAAATCACTCCTTATTCAGGAAATGGTAGCTACTTTTGTTCATTTCATATAATGGCCAATTTAAGTTAGAATTCTTATTCATTTTCTATTTTGGATACCTGTTTTACAAGCTCAGCACATTCCAAGAGGTCTATTTTATGAAGCCAGAAAGGATATTCAGAGAAATTGTCCATCACATACTTCATATATGAAGATTGCCAAGCTCATCAGAAAGACAAACTGGATTGATTTCAATTGTCAGACAAAGTATAGTAATGTAAGAGATCAGTAAGAGATACTTGAGAATCATTTATCCTTGAATTTAAATTACCAAACTATTGATACAAGCAAACTTGAGATATTTAAAATATGTGTATAGTGTTAGATGTTTAAAAAAACTAGAAAGTTTAACAAATAACAGTAAGAACAAAGCAAATAGACTTCCAACCAAGATGGAGGTGTAAATAAATTCACTGTGTCTCCTTATACAACCAAAAGGACAAGAAATTTAAAAACAAAAAATAACCAGAACTGCTAGAAGATAGTACTGTATGGAAATTCAACTAAAGAGTTAAAAAAAAAGAAACATTCATCCAGACTATTAGGAGGGATAGAGATGAGAAGCCAGGGTAGAGAGGACTTGCAGAAGGGTGGCAGCTGGCAGATCAGATGAGGCAGCAGCTGGAGGAGCAGGTGGTCCCACATTTGCATGTAGATAAATGGGGAGGAACAACTGGGTAGCAAGGCAGACATAGAAACCCAGGGTTCCAGTGAGGGGAAATGAGGCCTCAAAACCTCTGACTGAGAAAACCTGTGGGGGTTGGGCTGGTGGGAGAAGCTCCCAGCCTCACAGGAGAGTTCTTTGGAGAGGCCCACAAGGTCCAAGAATGTACACAAAACCACTGACCCAAGAATCAGCATAAGAAGGTCCCAATTTGCTTGTGGGTAGAGGAGGAAATGACTGAAAGCCATTGAGAGCTGAGCGAGTGGCATTGTTCCCTCTCAGACCCCTCCCCCACATACAGTGCCACATGCAGCAAAGAGGTTGCCCTGCCTTGGAGAATACCTAAGACTCTGCACATCAAATGTAATGGGTGTGCCAAAACAAAAATATATATATATGGCCCGAATGAAAGAACAGATCAAAGCTCCAGAAAAAAAAAATACAACTAAGTGATGAAGAGATAGCCAACCTATCAGATGCAGAGTTCAAAACATTGCTAATCAGGGTGCTCACAGAAATGGCTGAGTATGGTTGCCAAATAGAGGAAAAAGTGAAGGCCATGAAAAGTGAAATAAAGAAAAATATACAGGAACCAAAAGTGAAGGGAAGGAAATCAGAACTCAAATCAACAGTTTGCAGGAGAAGCAAGAAAGAAACATTTAACCAGAACAGAATGAAGAAACAAGAATTCAAAAAATAAGAAGCTTAGGACCCTCTGAGACTATTTTAAACATTCCAACATCCAAATCATAGGGGTGCCAAAAGGAAAAAAGGAAGAGCAACAAATTGAAAACTTATTTGAAAACATAATGAAGAACTTCCCCAATCTGGCAAAGGAAATAGACTTTCAGAAAGTCCAGGAAGCTCAGAGAGTCCAAAGAAGTTAAACCCAAGGAAGGACACACCAAAGCAAATCCTAATTATGTTATTTAAGATCAAAGATAGAGAATCATAAAAGCAGCAAGAAAAAAGGAGACAGTTACCTACAAAAGATTTCCCATGAGACTATCAGCTGATTTCTCAAAAGAAACCTTGCAGGCAAGAATGGGCTACAAAAAAGTATTCAAAGTCATAAAAGGCAAGGACCTCCATCCAACATTACTCTATCAAGCAAAACCATCATTTAGAATGGTAGGGAAGATAAAGTGCTTCTCAGAAAAGGTCAAGTTGAAGAGGTTCATTGTCACCAAGCCTTATTATATAAAATGTTAAAGGGATGTAATCTAAGAAAAAGATGAAAACTATGAACAGTAAAATGACAACAAACTCATAACTATCAACAACCAAACCTTAAAAAAAAACATAAACAAAAATAAACTGAACAAACAATTGGAACAGAAACAGAATCACAGAAATAGAGATCACATGGAGGGGTATCACTGGGGTGGGGGAAAAGGTACAGGGAATAAGAAATATAAATGGTAAGTACAAAATTGGCAGGGGGAGGTTAAGAATAGAATGGGAAATGGAGAAACCAAAGAACTTATATGGCCATGAACTAAGGCAGGAGAATGATGGTGAGAGGTGGGTAAAGGGTGGAGAGGAATAAAGGGGAGAAAGAAATGGAATAACCATTATAGCATAATCAATAAAATATATTTTAAAAATTATACAAAAATGTAAAAGTAAATAAACTGGAAACATACCTCTAATACACATGTCAAAAGTTTAATATCCAAAAAAGAACAAAGCATATATATCTAAATAAAAAAATTTCACTTTATAATCTCTATACATATATATTTGTTCCAGTAGTGATACTGTTGCTCAAAAATTTACAGGAACTTGTATAAAACTTGTATTTAGAATAGTTTTACAAAGACAGAAGTCATATATTTTTTAATCAAATCTTATTTTTGACCCCTAAATCTTAATAACGAGTTTAGTCCATAGATAACTACTGGATGTAGAAATTATTTGGAGGAATCAGTTATATCATGGCCCCAAGAGTTTTATTTCATTTCTATTCCCACTCCTCAAAAATAAAGAGAGTAAAAATGAGAAAAATCTAAAGACAATCTCTAAATGGAAATTCTAGGATAGATTTGCATATTGTCATGATAAACTGTAATTGTGCATGTTAATTTAGATGGAAAAAACTACCTTTTAAATATTTAATTCTGTTTTTTCTCTGAAAAATTAAGTATCATATTTAATTACATATAACAACACATTTTAACATAACTACATATTTTATTTTACAATAAGAATTCTTATTCTTATTGTAGAATTCTTACAATAAGCCATCCTGGGGAATACAGCATTTCTTAATGTATTTTTTCTAAAGTGTCTATGAAGTAATTAAGAATTAGAAAATTTATGTTGACAATGTGACTAGTGAAAGAAACAGATTATTACAATACTAATTTGGAGACAACACCTTTAGAAAGTCGATTTAAATTATAAAATTTTAAGAAACATTAGAAAGTAACAATGTTTCTCTTTTTAAAAGCTCTAAAGTAAGTTGAAATTAGAAAAATTCTAAATAATCATTATTTTCTATTTATTTGCTATGTCATCCCTTTTATTAACTTGAAAACATAAAACTCCACATGACAAAAGTTGCTGACTTTCACGCTGTCCTGTGTGGCTTGGTTGGTTGCAGCACTGGCCTGCGCGCTGAAAGGCTGCAGGCTTGATTCTTGGTTAGGGCACATGCCTGGCTTCTGGGTTCTAAGCCTGTTCCACAAAGACAGCCAATGTTTCTCTCTTACACTGATGTCTTTCTCTCTCTCTCTCTCTCTCTCTCTCTCTCTAAGAGAAATGAAAAGGGGTTCAGGTCAAGATGGCAGAGTAGGCAGACATGGCTCATCTCTTCTCACAACCACATCAAAATTACAACTAAAATATAAAAAAAAAAACCATTCAGAACTGTCAGAAATCAAGTTGAATGAAAGGCTGACAATTACAAAATTGAGTTGAATGGAAGGGTGACAAGTACAGAAATAAATAAACCATATCCATCCAGACTGGTAGAAGGGCAGCAGACATGCAATGGGCTGGTCCCACACTCACGAGTGATAGGTACATATGGGAGAGATATCTTGGGGACCACTAGTCTGAGTCTAATACCCAGCCCCTAGTCCAAGGTTCCAGTGCCAGAAATATAAGTCCCCATAACTTCTGACTGCAACAACCAGCAGAGACTGTGTTGATGGAAGAAAGTACTTGGGAGCCCCAAGCAGTTTTTCAAAAAGAACCCCAAAACAACTCACCTGTTCAGATTCACTCCCTCTGAGCTCCATCGCTGGGGTAGCAGCTTGAAAGACACAAGTGGTGTATAGGGAGAAACTGAAGTATCTGGCATCAAGGCGAGCAGAGACCATTGTTTCTTTTTTAAACCCTCTTTCCATAGCTGACAAGCTGGTACCATAGCTGAGATTCCATCAAGTTGTTTAACACTTTTTGACCCACCTTGAAGATCCCCAGAGACTCTGTCCAGCCCAAATTATAAACTAAACCAAACTGCTTTTCTATATGAATGGCTAGTTTTGGTTCATGCTTCACAACTTTCTAAATCCTGTCAAATGATCAACAGCTTGCTCAGTGAGCCCCAGGATGAGCAGTAGTAGCAGACAGCCTAGATTTATAGCTTGGTCTCACCTGGGAATCTCTAAGCTCAGCACAAGTAGCAGCCATCTCAGATTGCTTTATAGCTCAGGCACGGTACCCCAGGAAAAACACAGGTGGGGGCTGACCTTAGCATGTACCACCTGGAAAACCCCAGGGCCAGCACACCCAGTGGACAGCTACTGACCATGTTGGAATACCACAACTCTGCTCCTTTACAGTTGATCCCCCAACAGGGTAGAGGTTCGTAGTCAGTGGTCATAGCTAGTACTTGCAGCTGACTGGCCTGGGTAAATCCCTCCCATTGATCTGCCAACAGCAACCAAGACTCAACTATAAGAAGAGGGTATAGTCAGCCTACATGAAGGGTACACTTCAAGCACCATACCCTGCTTGGATAATAGTGGAGGCTATGCCACTGAACCCTGCAAGACACCTACTACATTAGGCCACAGTATTAAGACAGAGAGTCAAAGCAGCTCTACCTAACACATAGAAACACACACAGGTAGGCTGCCAAAATAAGGAGAAAAACAAACATGGCCCAAATAAAAGGACAGATCATAACTCCAGAAAAAGACATAAACAAAATAGAGATAAGCAATCTATCAGGTCCAGAGTTCAAAACACTGGTTATAAGGATGCTCAAGGAACCTAGCAATGACCTAACAGCATAAAAAAGATCCAGTCAGAAATGAAGGATACATTAAACGAAATAAAGAACAATTTACAGGGAAACAACAATACAGTGGATGAAGCCAAGAATCAAATCAATGATTTGAAATGTATGGAAGTAAACAACAACCAATCAGGACAATAAGAAGAAAAAAGTAGCCCCCCCAAATGAGGATAGTGTAAGCAGCCTATGGGACAACTTTAAGGGGTCCAATGAATATTCTCATCATAGGGGTGCCAGAAGGAAAAGAAAAAGAGCAAGAAATTGGAAATCTTTTTGAAAAATTAGTGAAAGAAAACTTCCCTAATTTGGTGAAGGAAATAGACATGTAAGTCCAGGAAGCACAGAGAGTGCCAAACAGTATGAATGCAAAGAGACCCACTCTAAGACACATCATAATTAAAATGCCAAAGGTTAAAGATAAAGAGAGAATCTTAAATGCAGCAAGAGAAAAGAAGTTAGTTACCCATAGGGGAGTTCGCATAAACCTGTCAGCTTATTTCTGAAAAGAAACTTTGTGGGCAGGAAGGGATTGGTAAGAAATATTGAAAGTCATGAAAAGCCAGAACCTACAGCCAAGATTGCTCTACCCAGCAAAGATGTAATTGAGAATCCAAGGGCAGATAAAGAGCTTCCCAGACAAGAAAAAACTAGAGGAGTTCATCATCAAATGTTAAAGAAACTCATTTGGAAAAAGAAGATCAAAACTAAGAGCAATAAAATGGCAAAAAAATACATATCTATGAACAATTAAATCTAAAAAACAGACAAAGTGAACAAGAAGAACAGAAACAGAATCATGGATACAGAGAACATTTTGATGGGAGTATGGTGTCGGGGAATGGGTGAAGAGGTGAGGGGATTAAGAAATACAAATAGGTAGTTACAGAATAGCCATCAGCATGTAAAGCACAGTGTAGGGAATGGAGTAGCTGAAGAACTTACATGCATGACCAGTGGACACCAACAGTGGTGGGGGGATTTTCTGAGGAAGTGGGGGATGCCGCATGGAGGGGAGCAAAAGGGGAAAAGTCAGGACAACTATAATAGCAGAATCAATAAAATATAATTTAAAAAGATGAGTAGAGATGCAATGATCAAAGGATTAATGGATTAGTTATCTAAAAATCATAAAAAGTCAATACATTTATGTCATTAAAAATGTTACTGATGTACTAAATTCATGGAGAAAGCATCCTCATTAAAAGTTTATGAACTATTTTAGACATGCAAAAGTAAATAAATAAAAGCAATTAAATAATGTTCTCCAACAAGGATAATTTTTTTTAATTGTTGACTTTCTTTCCAAAGGAAATATTATCCTCTTCAGTGGTGAAATGAACTTGGTTTTGTTTCACTATTCCTTGGCACTATGCTCAAGTAAGGTGGGCTGCACCTTATGATAAATCATAATTAATTCTGGCTGGTGGAAGATCCATATCTGCATGTAGCCACAAGACATAGAGAGAAGGTGGCTGAGAGCTTCTGGACCTGACTTACTCCATGATAAAGGAGACATCGGCAGGAGAAATCTTGCCCTTTCTTATTAGTTTTGGGCATTGCCGTATGAAGATATTAACTTGGAGCTTTGACAGCTATGATGTGGCTATGAGAAAGGAACCTAAACAAACAAACAAATACAGAGAAGTGTTCCTTACACAACTGAACATTTGCTGATCTATTAAATTAACCAAATCTGGAAACCTTTATTTTCAGAAATCTCTTTATGAAAAATTATTAATCCTTATATTGTAAACCAGTTTTAGGCAGCTATTATGTTACCTGCAGCAAATTATACATCTGGTAAACTTCAAATGCAATTCTTGACTTTAATCTAAAATCTGCTACATAGGTGGCACTATTATATGCACAGGAGCAAAAAGCAACAGCTTGATGGTCCTAGCCCACTAGAAGTAACTCACATCCTTGTTATTCAGACACTAGCACTATCTTCTGCTAACACAATAAAGCTTTAATTAACAACTGACAATGTGTAAACACTTGCTTAGATACTATATCACTGAATCTCAAAAAACTTAAAACATATTTTCAATGTTCAAAGGGAATATAGACATTTATTTATTTGTTCCTCAACCTTATTCTAAAACTCTATTGCAATAAAATACAAAAATCACTTTTGATACAATATCTAAAAGGGGTAAAGAAATCATGACAGGAAGAAGAGTCATGTTGGAGGCGAGTTCTCTGTAGGGAAAAATATTCATTTTATAAATTAGGGGAAATTAACACTGTGTAATAGACACTAGGACAGACAAATACACTGAAAGACATGTCATGCATGCAATAGTGACAAGTGTGGAAAAATAAATGTCTACTGAGAATGTATCTCAGAGGAAAGAAGCAGCTGATGCTCTTGCTCCTCAGGCTCTTATGAAAAAAATATATCTTTTTTTAGTAGTATTTATTTATTTAAGTAGTTATTTAAATTTTTTATTTTTTAACTGTTTTATTGATTATGCCATTACCTTTGTTCTATTCCCCCCTCCATTCCCCTCCACCTTGCATGCCCCTCCCCCACCATTTCCCCCTTTAGTTCATGAACACGTGTCTCAAATTCTTTAGATTCTGTATTTCCCCTACTATTCTTACCCTCCTCCCATCTATTTTCTATCTACTGTCTATGCTACTTATTTTCTGTACCTTCTCCCCCCTTCTCCTTCTCCCACTCCCCTGTTGCTAATCCTCCACGTGATCTTCATTTCTATGATTCACTCCTGATCCAGCTGTCCTCTTAATTTGCTTTTGTTTTAGGTGTGGTTGTTGATAACTGGGAGTTTGCTGTCCTTTCACTGTTCAACTTTTTTATTTTCTTTTTTTTAGGTAAGTCCCTTTAACATTTCATATAATAAGGGCTTGGTGATGATGAACTCCTTGAATTTGATCTTATCTGAGAAGCACTTTATCTGTCCTTCCATTCTAAATGAAAGCTTAGCTGGATAGAGCAATCTTGGTTGTAGGTCTTTGCTTTTCATGACTTGGAATACTTCTTTCCAGCCCCTTCTTGCCTGTAAGGTCTCTTTTGAGAAATCAGCTGACAGTCTGATGGGAACTCCTTTGTAGGTGACTGTCCCCTTATCTCTTGCTGCTTCTAGGATTCTCTTCTTCATTGGAATCTTGGCTAACGTAATGATGATGTACCTTGGTGTGTCCCTTCTCGGGTCCAACTTCTGTGGGACTCTCTAGGCTTCCTGGATTTCCTGGAAGTCTATTTCCTCTGCCAGAATGGGGAAGTTCTCTTTTATTATTTGTTCAAATAAGGTTTCCATTCGTGGCTGTTCCTCTTCCCCTTCTGGTACCCCTATAATTTGAATGTTGGAACGTTTAAAGATGTCCTGGAGGTTCCTAAACCTCTCCTCATTTTTTTGAATTCTTGTTTCTTCATTCTTTTCTGTTTGGCCATTATTTGCTTTCTTCTGGTCCACTCCATTGATTTGAGTCCCAGACTCCTTTCCATTACTATTGGTTTCCTTTGCATTACCATTCATTTCAATTAGTTTAGCTTTCATATGTTTCTCTGATTTGTGACTAAAATCCACCAGTTCTGTGAGGATCCTGATAACCAGTGTTTTGAACTGTGCATCTGAAAGTTTGGCTATTTCCTCATCGCTCAGATTTATCGGCTCTGGAGCTCTGAGTTGTTCTTGAGCCATTTTTGGTCTGTTCATGCTGGTAAGTAAGAGGAGGGAAGCCTTAGTTGTTTACCAGGGCGGGGCCACCCAGGTCGCTGGTTTATGATGCTGTGTATGGGGGCAGGGTCAGAGAGGGAGCAATGGCGGTCCTTTTCGCTAGCCCAGTTTTACCTGTCCCACCACTCGCCCCAGCCTGTTTATCCAAGCAGAATTGTCCGAGCCTGCTGCCCCGCGCCGTGCGGTCTCAATGCTCGCCTCTTCACTGGTTTATCTGCACGCAAATGCGCGACCTACCGCAGACAGCCCGCTGCGCCTCTTCCCTGTGTGCACCCGTAGCTAGCCTGCTATTGGATCCGCGCCTTCGGCTGCTTGCGCGCCACCAGGTCAGGGATCTTTTTGGTCAACCGGCTTCGCTGCTGGCTTCGCCCCCCTTGCCAGTTTGGCCGAGCATTTCGTCCTTTTTTTCGGACTCCGTATTGTCGATTTTCTGTGTGGTCTGGTTGTGTTTATCGTTGTTAAAAATAGTTGTTCTTAGATTTGGTTGTGCACGGAAGCAAGGTGGGTCCACCTACACCTCCATCTTGGCAGAAGTCCCGAAAAAAATATATCTTAATCAAGCATTAAAAAAAAGAAGGAAAGTGTGCCATCTGTAACAACATTGGATTGAGATGGAGGGCATTATGCTAAGTGAAATAAAGTTAGGTGGTGAAAGACAAATATTTTATGACCTCACTTTTTTTTAAAATATTTTATTTATTTATTTTTCGAGAGAGGAGAAGGGAAGGAGAAAGAGTGGGAGAGAAATATCAATGTATGGTTGCCTGCCGCAGCCTGCTGCAGCAAGGGTGGTCGTGAGGCTGAGCGAGGGACGAAACAAAAGGAGAGGACCGAATGCTCTGCTGGCATAAGGCAAGTTTATTGCGCAGTCTTCAGGCTTAAATATAATCTTGAGTACATAGAGGACAAAGGAGAAGCCTTCTGGCACGTAGCTCACTTCCTTGACCTACAAAGTTTATCTCTTCCCTTAGAGTCAGGATGTTCTCAGGCTAACATACCTTCCAGGTACATGACGCACAGGCCAAAGATATGAGTTGATGGGTAAGGAGAGGCGGCTAGTTTCTCAAGGGGTCAGAAAGCAGTCACAACCCAGGACAGCCCCGAGGCCGGAAACCAGGCCCAGACACCACGCCTGCGGTGCAGGACCCTATCCTCGACCCCTCACAGGTCTCCTGGGCTCCAACAGTTGTCTCTCATGCGTCCCCTGCTGGGAACTGGCCTGCAACCCAGGCATGTGCCCTGACTGGGAAACAAACTGCGATACTCTGGTTCGCAGGCCTGTGCTCAATCCACTGAGCCACACCAGCCAGGGCATGACCTCACTTTTATGTGGAATCTAAAAAACAAACCTAACTCAGAAGCAGAGAAGAGATTGATGTTTGCCAGAATTGGGGATTCGGAAGCTGGGGAAAATGGGTCAAAGTGTGAAAATTTCCAGTTATAAAATAAGTAAATTCTGGGATGTAATGCACAACATGGTGACTATAGTTAACAATACTGTATTGTGTATTTGAAAGCTGCTAAGAAAATAGACCTTAGAAGTTATTAGCACAAGAAAAAAATTGTAACTATGTCAAGTAATGTAGTTAGCTAAACTAATTGTGTTAAGAATTTCACAATATATACATATAGCAATTCATATGTTGTATACCTTAAACTAACAAAAAGAATATGAAGCAATGACAATTAGCATACTGCTAAAATATGCATATTTCTGTAACCAATATGAGAATTATTTTGTCAGTATTTAGTAAACTTGAAGAAAAGCCACATTCTATAGCTCAGAAAGTTCAAATCTGACTACATAACCTAGGAAACCTAACACAAATTTGCAGAAATAAACACATAAAGTAATTTCTAACAAATTTACAAAGATAAGAAAGAACTTGCTAAAGAAACTTGCAAATTAATATTATATATTGCTTGTGGATTTTCTATTTATTTGTCTATTTTTTAAATAAAGGCACACATGATATTTGATAATCACAATATAGTCATCATTCAAAAATTATTGAGCATTTCATATTTATTTTCTTATTTTGTATATAACACTGAAGTATAAATTGCTTACATTAAGTAAACATTTTACTTATTAAATAATGTTAAAATTAATAAATTAACATTATTAATTTTAATTAACAGATAAGATATTATTTACAGTCCTGGCTGGTGTAGCCCAGTGGATTGAGCACGGGCCTGCAAACCAAGGGATCACAGTTTGATTCCCAGTCAGGGCAAATGCCTGGGTTGCTGGCCAGTTCCCAGAAGGGGTCACACGAGAGGCAACCATACATTGATATTTCTCTCCCTCTCTCCTTCCCTTCCCCTCTAAAGATAAATAAATAAAATCTTTTTAAAAAAGATATTAGTTACAAAAAGATTCTTGAGACACTGTAAGTACTTCAAGAATTATAATACACTAGTGTAGCACAACAGTAAGGCTACAAACTACTTTCTGGATGATAGAAACTAGTCAAGACCATTCTGAAAGACTTGGGGACAAAAGCAAACAACATGAAATATGTATTATTAACTTCCATAATCTAGAATAAGGGACCAATTGTGTCAATTTTCTTTAAAGCTGAGGTTTATTTTGAAGCTTCTAAATAATGAATTAGATGGAAAGGTAGACTATATTAGCCTGTATTTGGCTTTTGTATTCTCTGTCAAGTAAAATGACCACTGGACTAAACCACAATCACAAACACAAATATCAGAGGCAGTTTTCCAAGATGATGTTCATGATGGATAAAGATATCATGTGTGAGTAACTTAGCTGTTTAAGTCACAGCTGTTCAAGTTCCCCAAAGGACAAATTTGATGCTAGAGTGAAAAACTACTAAGCAACATCTCTGAATAGCCATTGGTAAGGATTGAGTTATTATTGAAAATAGGGGAATAAGATCTGTAATATTGGAAAATATATTAATTTGTATAATGGAAACTAAAATGGAGTTTAAAGAGCTGTTGACTAGCTCTGTGTTGATCCTGGGCAAGATTCTACAATCAAGTATCATTAAAGTCAGCTGGGGTTCCCTTTAACCAATAGTATCACATTAAGCTCATTCATTTTTTTAAAAAAACATAATAGGTGAGTAGATATTTAGAAAATCAGTCCATAATACTTTTGATAATACCTCTTTTGAGACACACATGAAGCAATAAGGGAAACTAAAGATGAGCTGGACACGAATTTAGTGGATTTGATGTCAGTTGAACAATTTTGCCCAAATGTAACTGAGATTTTGTTCATTAGGCTGGGTGATTTCTAGTGATTACCTTAGGATGTTACATAAAGATTGTTCTGCATAATTTACTTTTACAGCATGTGGTTAACAATAAAGTTGTATGTTTAATTAAAATTACAGATGACATCCAGCAAGTTTGGTACCTAAATTGGTATATGATTTAAGCAATGTATTTAGAACAGTTATGGATCTCAAAATTATATAAAATGACCATACCTTATAACTGAACAATAAAATTTCACAGTGCAAGTGCTAAAAATAGAGGTAAGGCAGGGTACAACTCAGTATAATTCTTTTTCTATTAAATTGTCACATATGGATGAAAAATATCCCCCTGATAACAGAATAAAAGAGTAGAATGTTTGAGTAAAAAGAAGACATTTTCTCTTTTAGGAGATATGTGTTTTTCTTATGATCTACATATTTCAAAATAATCAAATGAGAACAACACAACACTGAATACTTTACAGATTTCGGAAAAGGGTAAAGCATGAAGTTATGAATGTGTCTGGGAACCAAAAATATTTCTCTTACATTAGTTGATCACAATGAAATCAAAGACAGTCAAATACTTAAGATCATAAAAATGCATGAATATTTTCTGTTCATTAAAAGCAAACTGAAAGAGAAAAGAATTTCAAAATAATTGAAAGTAACTTGATATGTTCTTAAATATAAGAAGGGGTGCTACTAGAGAAAGTTTTACATGGAAAAATAAATGTATTTCTTTTCTAGATCAGTAACAAGAAAGAATAAAGAAGACATCTAATTGTGTTTAGCAGCTACTTTATTTCAGGTACTTTAAGAGTTTTATGTTATTAACTTTTTTGTTATTTATTTCTCAGAACTACTTTATTTTTCTGATTAATAAACTGAAAAAATTAATTACATTACTTTCTCAAGTGCATATGACTTTAAAATAGCAGAGGTTACCTTTGAATTCAGGCCTATTCTAAGTTCTTCTGTGGACTGCTGTGAGCTAGAACCTGATTCAGATTGCTCTTCAATAACCAACAGATCCAAGGTTCCTCTTCTTCTCCCCATGACATACACATTGTGTCAGGGATGTAGAATTGATCAATGAGATTTTCTAAGCTTTGCCTTTTTTACTCCTCGGCTTGACATCTAACCCCTATAGGAATCATGCCTAGCCATGATTGAAATAGAACTTAAAACAAAAAGAGGCTCATACTGTTCCTCTAAAAAGGAAGAATTCAGATCAATAACTTGAATAATATTTCACTTACATCACTTTGATCTGCTTGCAATCCTATGAGACAGGTTGTACTTTACTACATAAAAGAAACATACTATATTGTTTTCTGAGGGTTCAACAGATGAGTTATAGAATTTGAAATAGAACGTAGTTCTTTAAAAAAAGTCACTTGTCCTTCCACTTTTATAAAAGGCAATTACATAAATTTATTTATAATCTATTTTATAGCATGTTTATGGATTAATTTTACCATCTATTAAAGAAACAAGGAAACAAAAATGAAGCCATTTTTGAAACAATAAAGTCTAGTTTTCTTTTCCACATAATTGCCACCTGGTACATTTCAATCTGGTATCCCAGCTTATTTGAAATATAATGTTTTTCTATTTTTAAATTTTTATTGAATTTTTTTATATTGGTTAACAAAATTAACATAGGTTTCAGGTGTACAATTCTGTAATACATCATGTGTATGTGTGTTCACCACCAAAGTCAAGTCTACTTTCATCACCATTTATCTTTCCTTTACCTTCTCCTACCCGCCCTCACCCGCCTTTTCCTCTGGTGTTCACTGCATTGTTCTCTGTGTCTTAGTGTTTTTTTGTTTAGTTGGTTTTGCTTAATCCCTTCACCTTTTTTACCCAGCTACCCAAATCCTGTCTCTCTAATAGCCGTCAGTCTGTTTTCTGTATTTATTAATCCATTTTTATTTTGTTCATTAGATTCCACATATAAGTAAAATCATATGGCATTTGTCTTTCTCTGACTGACTTATTTTGCCTAGCATTATACTCTCCAGGTCCATTCTATGCTGTTATAAAAGTTAAGATTTCCTTCATTTTATGGTAGAGTTGTATTCCATTATGTAAATGTACCACAACTTTTTTTATCCACTGATCTACTGATAGACATGAGGGCTGCTTTCAGTTTTCAGCTATCATAAATAACAGTGCAGTGATCATAGGGTTCATAGTTTCCTCCAAATCAGTGTTTCGGGTTTCTTCAGATATGTTCCCAGAAGTGGAATCTGTGTGTCTAAAGGCAGTTCCAATTCTTTATTTTTAGTTTGATTTTATTTTTAGAGAGAGAGTGGAAGGGAGGGAGAAGGGGACTTATAGTATAATTTGATATCAGATAGCATGATTTTTCTAACTTTGTTCTTCCTTCTCAAGATCACTATTGCTATTTGGGATCTTTTGTAGTTACATATAATTTTTTTAAATATTTGTTCTAATTCTGTGAAATACACCATTGGAATCTTGATAGGATTTGCATTGAATTTATAGATTGCTTTGGGTTATGGATATTTTAATGATGTTAATGCTTCCTATTCATGAACATGATGTATGCTTCCATTTATTTGTATCTTTAATTTTTTCTTCAATGTCATAATTTTCTGAGTATAGGTCATTTGCATCTTTGGTTAAATTTATTCTTTTTTTTTTTAAATTTATTGAGTTATTTTTCAAGTACAGTTTTCTTTTGTCAATTTCTCCCATTCCCAACCCCCCCTCCGCCCCGTCTCCCCACCTCCCTTTTATTCTTTTTTAAAATATATATTTTGTTGATTATGCCATTACAGATGTTCCATTTTTCCCCTTTCATCCCCCTCCACCCAGCACACCCCCCTCCCACCCATATTTCCTTCTTTAGTTCATGTCCATGTGTCATAAGTTCTTTAGCTTCTACATTTCCCACACTACTCCTGCCCTCCCCCATCTCTTTTCTCCCCACTGTCTGTGCTACTTCTTCTCTGTACCTTCCCCTTCCTCTCCTCCTCCCACTCACCTGTTGCTAACCTTCCATGTAATCTCCATTTCTGTGGCTCCACTCCTGATCTAGCTGTCCGCTTATTTTGCTTTTGTTTTAGGTGTGGTTGTTAGTAACTGTGAGTTTTCTGTCCTTTCACTGTTCATATTTTTTATCTTCTTTTTCTTAGATAAGTCCCTTTAACATTTCATATAATAAGGGCTTGGTGATGATGAACTCCTTGAATTTGATCTTATCTGAGAAGCACTTTATCTGTCCTTCCGTTCTAAATGAAAGCTTTGCTGGATAGAGCAATCTTGGATGTAGGTCCTTGCATTTCATTACTGGGAATACTCCTTTCCAGACCCCTCTTGCCTGTAAGATCTCTTTTGAGGAATCAGTTGACAATCTGATGGGAACTCCTTTGTAGGTGCCTGTCCCCTTATCTCTTGCTGCTTCTAGAATTATCTCTTTCATTTTAATCTTGGCTAATATAATGATGATGTGCCTTGGTGTGTTCCTCTCTGGGTCCACCTTCTTTAGGATTCTCTGAACTTCCTGGACTTCCTGGAAGTCTATTTCCTTTGACAAATTGGGGAAGTTCTCCTCTATTATTTGTTCAAATAAGTTTTCCACTTGCTTTTCCTCTTCCCCTTGTGGTAGCCATATAATTCAGATGTTGGAATGTTTAAAGTTGTCCCAGAGGTTCCTAAGCCTTTTCTCATTTTTTGAATTCTTGTTTCTTCATTCTGTTCTGGTTAAATGTTTCTTTCTTCCTTTTCCTCCAAACCATTGAAAGTTTGGAGCATCCCAGCCCTGGCTGGCGTAGCTCAGTGGATTGAGCGCGGGCCTGTGAACCAGAGTATCGCAGTTCGATTCCCAGTCAGGGCACATGCCTGGGTTGCAGGCCAGTTCCCAGCACGGGACACATGAGAGGCAACCACACATTGATGTTTCTCTCCCACTCTTTCTCCTTTCCTTCCCCTCTCTCGAAAAATAAATAAAGAAAATATTTTTAAGAAAGTTTGGAGCATCCCAAAAGAGAAGTATTTGCAAACATATTTGGTATTATTGTACTATAATAAAGCAAAACATTCTAGTCGGACAGAGTACTTCAAAGACAAATTCAGCTTCAAAGGACCAGAGAGAAAAAAAATACCTCATTATTTCCAACTCCTCTGCCCTCAGTTTTCATTTTTAGGTGTCCAATGTCTCACTATATCACACACTTTCCAAAAATAATGGTTAATTAAGCATTATATATTTTTTATTATTTCAGTTAATACTCCACCAATTCTTCATTAGTTTCCTGGATTAAAAATTGTGACAAGTTTCCAACAGAAATTTGAGTAAGTGTTTGGGTGGCCTAAGGCAGTGATGGCAAGGATCCTTCGATTTTAAGAGCAATATCTAGAAATAGTCATTAGGGAGGACAAAGGAAAATAAAACAAAACTGGAAAGCACAGTCAATGCTAAAATTATAGTAGGAAATGCGTAAAGGCAATACATTGAGGATAACTGACCCATCCTCATAAACCAGATTCATTTTCTCTTACATTAGTGGATCTGTAAGTAAATTAAATAAAGTACAATTGCAATGTTGGAAAACAGTGGTATCAGTTTAGATGATCTAACACACAGAAATGGGAAACCACAAAGTAGAAGTTTTTGTCATGTTAATCAGCATAACTCCTTTTATCATATAGTCAATAAAAATTCAAGTCAATTTCCCAGATCTGTGCAGGATATGAGAACAATCAGTATTCACAAACCAATTGTAAGTTAGGAGGATCGAACATTAAGGGGTTTTTTTTTGGCAAGATAATAGGAGTCTTACTAAATCTATACACATTTTATTATAAATAAGTGCTACCTTCACCTATAACAAGTCAGTGAATCAGCAGTTAAGTTTCAAATGCCTGTTTGTCAACACAACTTGCAAGTACTCACTCAAAAGCTCACATAGCTTTCTATTATGTTATTAATACATCGGTAAGTAGGTTTTGAGTATCTACCATCTGTTCAAATTTATGCCACCGTTAGATTCTGTCTTGTTTCCTTTTTATTTTTGCTCAGATCTACACAATCATCCTTATCCCCAAGCAATCCACATTTTCTAAATTGATTCTAGTCTGAAAGTTAAAACAAAAGAGAGCAGTGTTTGTCGGTTGTTTCAGGAGTGCTCGTCATTCGAATCCACTCCCCATATTGTAAATTGTGCACAATGAGTGATCTGTATTTTCTGAACTAAAGTTTTGACATAATCCACACTTACTCCATCACAGTATTTATATTTGGGTTTCACTGCCTCTAATTCACATTTCCCAGCAAGTCTTGGCAGCTCAGCCCTTTGCCCATGGGAGTTCTCCTGCCATCTTGCTGAGCTCATGCTAAGACAGTGAGCTAAACTCCACTTCCCATAAAATCACACATTCCTCTCTTAGTTATTGCTCGAGATTATGTCCAGATTATGTCAATATCAACATTCTCAACACAGGAAGAGAATATCTCACTTTTCTACTCCTTTGACTTGGTAGAAAAAAAGTATCCTAAATCACATGCTGATGGGAACCCAGAAAGTCATCTATCATTATATTCACATTGAAGATAAAAACCTGACACAGTCATTGGGATCTTGGCTGAGGTTGAAGACTGCTATGATTCATTACTAGGATAGCCAGACTGCAGAGATCATGTGAATTCTTCTTTTCCATGAGAGTTTGGGAGAAATAGAGTAATAGATAAGTGAAGGAGAGTCAGATTATAGAGAGCACTGAGATCAATAAAAGAGAGTTCAGTACTTATCTGATATGTTGTTTTTTGAGTAGGAAAAATTCAAGTTAAATTTGAGTTTTAATATAGTTACCATACACTGATTTACTCACAAAAGATCCAGTCTTTACTGATGTCTGGTAAAATTTTTTTTTTATTTTTTTTATTTTTTTTAAAGATTTTTATTTATTTATCTTTAGAGGGGAAGGGACAGAGAGAGGGAGAGAAACATCAATGTATGGTTGCCTTTCATGCATCCCCTGCTGGGAACTGGCCTGCAGGGAACCAGCCTGCAACCCAGGCATGTGCCCTGACTGGGAATCGAACCACGACTGTCTGGTTCGCAGCCCGTGCTCAATCCACTGAGCTACACCAGCCAGGGCTGGTAAAATTTTTTATAGTGCTATCTTTCACTCACAAGAGATTCTCTATTTGGACAAAACATTATTGTCACTCTCTATTCTATGAAGGTGATCATGTGAGGTACTTTAGAATCATGGGCAAAATATTCACTGTTTATGATGTCCTTGAAACAGCCAGCTATTGTCCAAAGAGAAATGTGTTGTGCAATATCTTTTATCTATCTCTCTTGATCAAGCAAATGTGCTCCATTTTTAAAAATTTATAGTTGTTCAGTTACAGCTGTCCTGCCTTTTCTCCCATTGCTCACCCCTACCCAATCCCCACTCCCACAGTCAATCACCACCCCCCATTTTCCATGCCTCTGTTCATGTTCCTCTATCTGCAACATGGACACATTTTCCCCATTCCCACAGTCAATCACCACTCCCATTTTCCATGCCCATGTGTCTTCTATTCATGTTCCTTTGCTTGACCATGCCCATTATTACCCCTTTTATCCCCCTCTCTTATGGTCACTGTCAGTTTGTTCTTTATTTCCAAGTTCCTGGTTCTATTTTGCTCATTTATTTGTTTTGTTGATTAGTGTCTACTTATAGGTGAAATCATGTGGTATTTGTCTTTCACTACCTAGGGTATTTCACTTAGCATAATGCTCTCCAGTTCCATCCATGCTGTCACAGAGGGTAGGAGTTCCTTCTTTCTTTCTGCCGCCTAGTATTCCATTGTGTAAATGTACCACATTTTTTTATCAACTAATTTATTGAGGGGCACTTAGGCTGTTTCCAGCACTTGGCTATTATAAATAATGCTGCTATGAACATTTGGGTACATAGGTTCTATTGAATTGGTGATGTAAGATTCTTAGAGTGTCATCCCAGCATCCCGGTGGGATTACTGGATTGAAAGGCAGTTTCATCTTTAGCTTTTTAAGGAAATTCCATACTGTTTTCCATAGTGGCTGCACCAGTCTACAATTCTGACAGATGTGAAATGGTATTTCATTGTGGTTTTAATTTGCATCTCTCTGATGGCCAGTTTTGTTGAGCATTTTTTTCATGTGTCTATGGGTTCTCTATATCTTCTTCTCGGAGGAGAGACTGTTCAGGTTCTTTGCCAATTTTTTAATTGGATGCTTGTCTTTCTGGTGTGGGATCATGTGAGTGCAAATGTGCTCTTGATTCACATGTCACCTCAATTACCTCACTTCTGCCTAAGAGAGTTTTTGTGTGTAAATAAAAATAGAATAACTTCTTATTTATGACTTGGCTAGAATGTAATATTCCTTAACTGCTGACTATACTCTCTCAAAATATCATTGGCTTTTCCCATAACTGTATCTTATTATTATTGAAACTTGATGTTTCATTATTCTACATTCATGTTGATTTCTAGATGTAATTTTCTTTTCTTAACTTATTTAATAATAAATAAAATGATCTGTACCTGTTTACCCAGGAGGTTTTGCTTCATATAATTTGTCATTTAAATCTTTAAACAGTTTTTAGGAGGGGTGGGGATGCATTCTGAGATATCTGACCCTCACATTAAAATGCAGATTTAAATCTCAATGATTTGGAAATTCTTTTATCAGATCTGAAGTCTGTGAAAGGTGCAATGTAAATCTCTTCTAGATATAAAGCTGAAGAGACTATATACTCTTCCATACCATTGTACAATATCTTCTCCTTACACATTACTCCTTAAAATCCATGGGATAAAAGTGCTCATGCAGATGTGTAGAAAATCTTAACTAAACTCTAGTTGGCTGACTTCAATAACAACTAAGACTGTTAGCAAAATGTAGACTTATCCTTGAGATAGTGGACAATGGCACTAAGAAGTAGACAGGACTTATTTACAGGGTATCCCTGGCACAAAGATGATTTAAATACAAAGACAGATATGTAGAGTGTGCCTTGGTGAGAAGACCTCATGAATACCATAAAAAAAAGAAAATACACTATTACTTATATGTGCAAATTCCAATTACTATTAGCCTTTTTAAAGGGAGAGTGAATTAAAAAGTGACTTAATGAAAATACTTATCAGTAGGAAAGAAAGAACATCCATTGAAAATGCTAAAATAAAGCATAATTTTAAATTTATGTTATAAATCAAAGGATATTTTAGAAATTTGAGTTTTTACATAATTCAAAATATATTCTTTGAAATAAAACATATATATATAACAATAGGACTAAAATAACTAAAATACTAAACAATCTAAAATAATGAAACTAAAGCACTGGACATCAGGAAACAAAGAACAGTGATTTCTGAGACATAAGGGAAACAGGAATTGAGCCCTACACTGACCCCAGTTTACTACGTGAAGAAAGTTTCAAGAAATTCAGGGTAGAAAAGCTATGCAGAGCTGACAGTCTCCCTTGTTTGAGGAGATGGAACTTGAAGTCAGGAAAAGCCAAGGAGGATAGAGTACATTGGGCAGAAGAACAGGAAAGAAAAAACTGCACAAAGAAGGAATCCTAAATATCTGCATAGGTCTTATAGTTTCTTGAACACATAGAATATAGATACAGCTTTTAATATTCTTTTCTATTTATTCTACCAATGATATCAATTGCAAGTCAGTTTTACTTTATTGATTTTTCTCCTTATTATAAGCTATCTTTCACAATTCTTTACTTTTCTAGTAATTTTTTATTTCATGTCAGAAATAAATGTTACATTGCTGGATGCTGAATATTCTTTTAGATTCCTCTAAATATATTTGAACTTCTATTTTCAACATAACAGATTAAGTAGAAACTATTTGAACCTCTCAGGTTTTTTATTGCTGGCTGAAACCAGAATTACATTAACCTAGATTTAATTTTTTTTACTAGTAAGGTAAGACTTTTTCTATTCAACATCATGATCCTTAATATATGAGAGTTTGAGTCTGGGTAGTGATTACAGCTATTTGATTTCTAAGCACTATTCCTACTAATCCCTTTTTTCCTTACCCTTGAGTATTTCCTCAGATGCATACACTGATCAGTACATAATTGAATTCTTTATAAAATTATCATTTTGGTTTAAAATAAAGATCCAAATATGCTGCCAAAAAGAGTCATTTAAGTATAAAAACAGAAAAAACGGTAAAAGGTTGGAAAAAGAGATCATATTAATGCTGATCAAATAGAGTTGAAGTAGATATTTTAATACCATATTAAAAAAACTCCAAAATAGTCACTAATCAGAGAGATAGATGGTCATTTCATAATAATAAAGGGGTCAATTCATAGATATAATAATCTTGTTCATGCACTTGATAGAGAGTTTTAAAGTAATTAAAGAAAAACTGATAGAACTTTAAGGAGAAATTCTGTTGTAGACAAATCCTCAAATATAGTTAAGAGATTTCAATAGTTTTATCTCTTAATTAACAATATAGATTGTTAATTAAATATAAACTTAATCTATATAAATTTCAATATAGATTGAAAATTAAAAAGATATAGACTACTTCAGCAACCTATCAATAATCTTGACAATTTATGTTTATTAGGTATCCCAAACAAGAACAGAATCACAATATACATTCTTTATAAATGCACATGGAACAGTTACAAACATAGACCAGATTATGCATTGTACAAACTTTTACAATAGATTTAAAAGAATTCAAGCCATACAAAGTACGCTCTCTTATTGTAATGGGATTAAAGATTAATAACAAGAAATAAACAATACTGAGAATCTCCAAATATTTGGAAACTAAATCTAATTCTAAATAATCAGTGTGTCAAAGATGAAATCAGAAGTAAAAGATTAGAAAAATTGAAACTAGATAAAAGTGAAAGCACATTAAAATTTTAAGAGGCAGCTAAAGCAGTACTTAGTGAAAAAGTTATAGGTGTAATTCTATATTAGAAAACATAATCTCAGTAAAAAACCTAAGCTTCTATTTTAAGAAACTAGTAAAATAAATCACAAAATGAGAGACTGAAAGCAAAAGAAAACCAAAACCAAAATCATCATCAATCATCGTCATCACATAGGAAATAAAACAGAAAACAAGCAAGAGAGACAGAGGGAAACAAATCACAGTGAAATAATACACATTTACTAGAATGTTTAAAATTTAAAAGATTGACTAGACCAAATATTTTCCACTGTAACAATTTTAAGATTCATACACTGATGGTAAGAATGTAAAATGATGCCAGTTTGCAGAACAATTGGCAGTTTAAGAAAAAAAATTAAATACCAATTGTATACCTAGGCAGTCTACCGCAAGGCATTTGCTCAAGAGAAATAAGTGTTCACACAGTCTTTTATATTAATATTTATAGCTACTTTATTTACAGTAGCAAAATATAAGAACCAACTCAAATATACTTCAAGAAGTGACTTAATAGATAAATCATTATATATCCATATAATACACTAGACTACTACTCAGTTATAAAAAGGAATGATATGTCAATTTATGAAAAAACATAAATGAATAAGTATGCTGAGCAAAAAAAACAGCAAAAATTATTTTAAAATATCAGAAAAGTATACATGTTGAATGAATCATTTATATAAAATTCTAGGAAAAGCAAGACAATCTATAATGAGAAAAAATAGATCAGGAATTGCCTAGGCTTAAGGAAGGGAAGGAGTCCTGGGAGAATCTGAGGTTAGAAAGGGACATCAGGAATGTTTTGAGGTAATGGTCACATACATTATCTTATTGTGGTGGTTGTTCAATGAATTCACAGATACACCAGACATTTCAAAGTATCTATTTTAGATGGATGCAGTTTTGTATATCAGTAAAGCTGTGAGAGAGTGTGTGTGTATGTTCATGCTTGACAAACTGGTGAAAAAGAAGAAAAAAGCGGGATGACATAAGAAAAGTATTAAGAAATAATGTTTCAAAATTAAAATTAACATTAGAAGCGATAAAATTCAGATAAAACGTAGTATTTAATTATTTGGGGATAAATTTGGGAAAAATATTAAAAAATAAATGCTGATGGGCTGTCAGAAAGATTGCAAAATGGGAAGTTTCAGGACCTTCTTACCTCCATTAATACACTGACTAAACAACAGTACTTGAAACTATCCCTTTGCGATAAATCCAGAAAGAAGTTGAGAGGCTCTTTCGCTTGAAGGAAATGCAAAACCAGCTACACTAAAACAGTAGAAAACATCGTGATACTCATCATAGTTCTTTTCCCAGGTATCTATAATGTGATCTGGAGAAAAAACTCAGCTCATGGCTTAATTCTGGGGATGGAAAGAGAAGACAGAAACATATATCCATTGTTCAGACATTTTGAGAGGCTGATGAAGAGACTCATTTCTGTCTTGCCTGAATCTCAAGCTGACAGGAAATGGTGCTATGCTGAGGGCTACTGAGAAAAAAGCGATGGTTTACACTTGCGAGCACTTACTTGCCATAGTCCTTCCATCAAGTGGGAGAAAAACTATAAATTCCTGGTATTCCTTGGGAAAAAAAGTCAGTTGGTGTATGTGTTTAAAACTGAGGCATTTTGGCCCGCCTGAAGGACCAGACTCTATTGCCTGATTCAGAGCACTGACAGAACCCAGTAGTTTCTAGGAGCATGAAAAATGCTGAGAACAAAAGGGAGCTGGGTGGTTTGCAGCAGTCCAGAAAACCACCAGTACTGTAGACTGACAACAAAGAATAGAAAGTGCAAGATCTTGAGAAAAGAAACAAGCAAACCTGTTTAAATGTCAGTTCACATGCACATGTCTGGATTAATTCACTGAAAATGGTTGAGAGGCCCTCAGAATCTCTAGCTCAGTTGATTGGTGATGGTCTTACCCTGGGAAAGCTAGTGTTTTGTTTTGGTTTTTCTTCAAATGTGTGGGTCCTAACACAAAAAAGGAAAAAATAATACTGTACAATTAAATGAACAAAATATTTTTCTAGAAACCAAAACTGAGAAAATGAAGGCATATGAACTGCCAGAAAATAATTAAAAATCGTCATCACAAATAGTATCAACATATCAAAAAAACAATGAACAAATGAGAATATCAACAAATAAATTAAAATAGTCAAAACAAATAATGGGACAAACTTTGGAGCTGGAGAATACAATAACTACGTTGAAAAATTCACTAGACAGGTTCAATAACAGACTTGATCAAGCAAAAAAAAAAGAATCAGAAATTTTGAAGAAATCATTTAAATTTAGTGAGTCAGAACTACACAAAGAAAGATAAAGCATTAAGAAAGCTAAAGGAAAAAGTGGAACACCACCCAAAAGGTCAACATTATGCATTATGGGAATCCGGAAGAAGAAAGAAAGGAGCAGAAAGGTTGTTTGAAGAAATAGTTGCTAAAACATTCTAAGGGGGAAGGAAATGTACATTCAGGTTCAAGAAGCCCTGTCGACTAGGAAGAAATTTTAAAAATCTAAAAAACATTATAATCAAATTGTCAAAAGTCAAAAACACATAATTTTGAAAGCTGAAAGAGAAAAATTCCATACTTAAAAAGCTTCCATTCAACCTCTGGTGGATTTGTCAGAAGAATCTTGCAGGTGAGAAGAAAGTGGAATGATAAAATCAAAGTGCTAAACACAAGCAAACAAGCAAAATGCCAATCAAGAATACTGTAATCGGTAAAACAGTCTTTCAAAAATAAAAGAAAAATAAAGATTCTCTTTAATAAACAAAAACCAAGAGAGTTCATCACCAGCAGACCTGCCTTATAAGCAGTGATGCAGGGAGTTATTTGAGTCAGAAGAAAATAATTCTAAATAGTAACATCAAAACATGTGAAAGCATAAATATCTCAAGTAAAGTAAAATCTATAGACATGTACAAAATACTGTAAAACTATAAGTGTGGGACACAAATTACTTTTTAATTCTGCTATATATTAAAAGACAAAAGTTTTTAACTATGTAACATATTAATGTATAGACAATATAAAAATGTAATTTGTGATGAAAAACAGTGTGTGGGAAGAAAAGTAAAAGCACAGAGTTTTTGTATATAATTGAAGTTGTTATTATTAACTTAAAATAGATTATTATAAAATGTTTTATGTAAGCCTAATACATTTTATATAACCACAAAAAATACCTACAGAAGATACAAAAAATCTAAACAAATACAAAAGTAATCAAAACATGTCATTACAAAAAACAATAAAATGCAATGGAAGGCAGAAAGAAAGTAAAAGAGGGTCACAAAAACTAAAGTCAGATAGAAAGCAATCACAAAAGAGGCAATATAAAGTTTTTTCTACCAATAATTACTTAAAATACAATGGATTAAAGTTTTATCAAAAGACATAGAGTCATTGAATAATTTTTTAAAAGATCAAACAATATACTGTCTACAAGAGACTTATTTTAGGTGGAATGACACACATGGGCTAAAGTGAAAAGATAGAAAATACAGTAAGCTGAAAGAGAAGGGGTGGTAATTTACACCAGATAAAATAAACTTTAAGTCAAAACTGTCAAAAGAGTCAATGTAAGATATCATATAATGATAAAAGTGTCAATTAACAAGAAGATATGACCATTATAAATATTTATTTACCCTCACCCCATTGGATCACTTAAATAATGAAGCAAACATTAATAGAACTGAAGAGAGAAATAAACAGTAACAATAATAGTAGAAGATTTCAGTGTCTCACAAAGATTATCCAGGTAGAAAATCAATATGGAAATAAAGGACTTGAACATTATACAGCAAATCAACCTGACCAATATTATACTGAACACTTCACCCAACAGCAAAATAATACATGTTATCCTCATGCACGCACAGGACATTCTCCAGGATAGATTGTATATTAAGTCACCAAAAAAAGGCTTCAGAAGTTTAAGATTGACACCATATCAAGTAACTTTCCTGATGACAGCATAGTAAAGCTATAAATCAAAAGAAAAATGGAAAATTCACAAATGCATGGAAATTAAACAATATACAAGTGAACAAAATGTCAAAAAATAAGTGAGAGGAAAATTTAAAAAATATCTTGGTAGATGCAAATGAAAACAGCATACAAAAACTAGTGGGATACTGTAATTGCTGTACTAAAGGAAAGATTAGAAAAATAATGGCCTGAGTTAAAAAAGTTTAACCCAACTTTGTACCCTAAAGAAGTAGGGAAAAAGCCCTGGCTGGTGTAGCTCAGCCGATTGAGCACAGGCCTGCGAACCAGAGTATTGCGGTTTGATTCCCAGTCAGGGAACATGCCTGGGTGCAGGCCAGTTCCCATCAGGGGACACACAAGAGGCAACCATACATTGATATTTCTCTCTCTTTCTCCTTCCTTTCCCCTCTAAAGATAAATAAATAAAATAAAATAAAGAACTAGGGAAAAAAGAACTAAACCCACAATTACCAGTAGGAAGGGAAGAACAAAGGGTAGAGAAGAAACAAATAAAATAAAGAACAAAATAATATGGAAAAAACAATGAAAAAGTTGTTTTTCTGAAAATATTACCAAAATTGATAAAACTTTAACTAGACTACAAATAAAAGGAAGACACAAATGAAGTCAGAAATTAGAGAATTATGACTAATGATGAAAACAAAAAGAATTAGAAAAGACTACTATAAAAATTATATCAACAAACTGGATAACTTAGAAAAAATAGGTAAGTTCCAGAAACATATTACCTAGCAAGACTGAATCATAAAGAAATTGAAAATCTGAATAGACCTTTAACAAATGGAATTGACTCGGTAATGAAAAAAACTATCCACAAAGAAAGTCCAGGAACAGATGGCTTTACTAGTAAATTTTTTATACTTTGTGGTGAATATTTAAAGAAAACAAAATGGCAGTCGTTCTCAAACTGTAACAGGGTGCAGCCAAGGGGGGGGGCCCAAATGTGGATTTGTAATGGAGTCCAAAACTCAGGGTATTCAGGAAATACTAGAGAAATATATATATATATAATATATATATATATATATATATATATATATATATATATATGATGTCCTCACCCCCGCCAGTCTGAAGTGGGGGATGGGACACATGGAGCGGGATCACTTGAGAGCTGTTTGTACAGCAACAGCTTTGCAGCTAACCTCTTGCATGGTCATTTATCATATCTATAACCTTTCATTGGTTTCATAGATATGTTAAATAGCTGTGGCCATGCTTTGAGCCAGGGAGACAGGAGTGACTTCAACCCATGATGTAACTGGGAGGCAACTCCCCCTGGTTACAGTACCTACGTGAGAGCTTGGAGATGACTGGCCCCATGCCATAGGGCCATGCCTTCCTGGATTTACTATGGTAGCCCAGTAAAGCTGGATAAGTAGGTGAATGCTGGCTGGTGTAACTAATTGTGGGAGGAGTCAGAAATGGGGTTGCAGAGGAAGATTGGCACTAAGATTTAAACCCAGGTGTGGTGTCCATACCAAGGGAGGACCACACAGCTTTGGCAGAGTAGGTTGGAACCATGTAGCTTTGGCAGAGGTCAGGACCATGCAGCTTTGGGTTGTTCCCTTTTGCCATGTGGCTTAGGAAGCAGGAGAGACTTTGCCTGGGAAAAAAAGGGTGAAAGGACTTTTGCTGGTGGGCCATGAGGAGATGCCACATGGCTTTGGATTAACTAGAGATCGTGGTGGTGACACAGCTAATGCTGCCAGGAGCCTGAATCATGGACTTCTACTTCTTTTCCTGAGATACAGGACCCTGGACTGGGCAAAGGGGAAAAGGAAGGACTGTGTGTGTTTGTGGGTATTCTAAAGAACTTTAGTATTTTAATGAAGATATTAAGTCATTATTCTAAGTCTGTATAACTTAAATAAATTTCTTTCCTTTTCACCAATCTCTGGCATTGGGCAAAGCGAACCTAGTATGGAGGAGGTACCAGAGAAAAAGGGGGATCCTATCAGTAGTAGTATTCCTAAACTTTTCCCCATTGGTCTGTTCTGTAACAAAACTCTTCTAAGTAAACAAGGAGTACAAAAAATTTCCAAACATTTTATGAGGCCAGAATTGCATTTGTCGACTTCCGCCAAGATGGAGGCGTAGGTGGAAACACCTTTCATCCAAGCACAACCAAACCTAAAAACAATAAAGTTTTAACAATAATAAACGCAACCAAACCATACAGAAAATCAACAATATGGAGTCCAAAAACAACGAAACGCTCAGCTAAACTGGTGAGAGGGGCGAAGCCAGCAGTGGAGCAGGGAAGATTCCCCCGACCTGGGCGGTGCACAGGCAGCCGAGGACACAGATCCCAGGTGTGGGCTAGCTACGGGCAGACACAGGGAAGAGGCGCGCGGCTGGCTGTCTGCAGTGGGTCGAGCATTTGCGGGCAGATAAACCAGTGAAGAGGCGAGCATTGAGACTGTGCGGCGCAGGGCAGTGGGCTCGCACATTTGCTCTGATAAACAGGCAAAAGACGAGTGGTGGGATGAACTGAGTGAGTGGAGAGGACCACCATTGCTCCCTCTATGACCCCTCCCCAACATGCAGCATTACAAACCAGCGACCTGGGTGGCCCCGCCCTGGTGATCACCTAAGGTGCCTCTCCTCATATGTAACAGGCACAGATAAAAACATGGCTCAAGAAGAACTCAGAGCCCCAGAGACAATAAATCTAAACGATGAAGAAATAGCCAAACTATCAGATGCACAATTCAAAACACTGGTGATCAGGATCCTCACAGAACTGGTTGATTTTAGTCACAAATTAGAGGAACATATGAAGACTAAACTAATTGAAATTAATGGTAATACACAGGAAACCAATAGTAATGGAAAGGAAACTGGGACTCAAATCAAGGGAGTAGACCAGAAGGAAGGAAAAAATGACAAACAGAAAAATATGAAAAAACAAGAATTCAAAAAAATGAGGAGAGGCTTAGGAACCTCCAGGACATCTTTAAACGTTCCAACATTCAAATTATAGGGGTACCAGAAGGGGAAGAGGAACAGTCACGAGTGGAAACCTTATTTGAACAAATAATAAAAGAGAACTTCTCCATTCTGGCAAAGGAAATAGACTTCCAGGAAATCCAGGAAGCCTAGAGAGTCCCACAGAAGTTGGATCCGAGAAGGAACATACCAAGGCACATCATCATTACATTAGCTAGCCAAGATTAAAATGAAGGAGAGAATCCTAGAAGCAGCAAGAGATAAGGGGACAGTCACCTACAAAGGAGTTCCCATAAGACTGTCAGTGGATTTCTGAAAAGAGACCTTACAGGCAAGAAGGGGCTGGAAAGAAGTATTCCAAGTTATGAAAACCAAAGACCTACAACCAAGATTTCCCTATCCAGCAAAGTTTTTATTTAGAATGGAAGGACAGATAAAGTGCTTCTCAGATAAGATCAAATTCAAGGAGTTCATCATCACCAAGTCCTTATTATATGAAATGTTAAAGGGACTTATCTAAGAAAAAAAAGATAAAAAAGATGAACAGTGAAAGGACAGCAAACTCACAATGATCAACAACCACACCTAAAACAAAAGCAAATTAAGAGGACAGCTAGATCAGGAGTGAACCATAGAAACAAAGATCACATGGCGGGTTAGCAACAGGGGAGTGGGAGATGGAGAAGGGGGGAGAAGGTACAGAAAATAAGTAGTGTAGACAGTAGATAGAAAATAGATAGGGAAGAGGGTAAGAATAGTAGGGGAAATATAGAATCTAAAGAACTTGAGACACGTGTTCATGAACTAAAGGGGAGGGGATGGTGGGGGAGGGATGTGCAGGGTGGAGGGGAATGAAGGGGGGGAATAGAACAAATGTAATGGCATAATCAATAAAATAAAAAATATATTTTAAAAATTAAATAAATAAATAAAAAGAATTGCATTAGTCTCTTCAAATGGTGTTGGTATAACTGGATATTTACATACAGAAGAATAAAATGGGATTCTTACCTAACACCATATATAAAAATTCACTCAAAATGCACTAGATACTTAAAATAAAGTTTAAAACTTTTAGGGAAAAAATAGAGAGAGAAAATTTTGTAACATTGAAGTTGACGATGATTTCTTGGCTATATCAGCAAAGCATAGGCATCACAGCAAAAATAGAAAACTAGTACTACATCAAACTAAACAGCTTCTGCACAGCAATCAACAGAATCAAAAGGCAACCTACAGAAAATATTTGAAAACCTTGTATCTGATAAGGGGTTAATATCCAAAATATGTATGAAAATTCTTTAACTCAATGGCAAAACAACAAATAACTTCATTAAAAAATGGACAAAAGATATGAAGAGATATTTCCCCAAAGAAGATATACACATAAGATCAACAAGAATATAAAAAATGTTCAGTATTACATATCATCGTGTGCTATGATCAGTAAATTTGTGTCACCCCCAAACTCATATGTTGAGATCTCAGCTTACAAGGCAATGGTATTAAGAGCAGAAGCTTTTTGTAAATAATTGGGTCATGAAATGATGCTTTCAACAATGGGATTAGTGCCCCTGTAAAAGGATCCCAGTGCCCTAACTCCCCCTTTCACTGACTATATAAGGACACAGAAAAAAGTCAACAGTCTACAAATCAGAAAGATGTCCTTCACCAGGACCCAACCATACTGGCATGCTGATAGACTTCCAGCCTCTAGAACTATGAGAAATAAGTTTATGTTGTTTATAAGCCACCAGCCTATCATATTTTCATATAGCTCCGCAAACATACTAAGACACCATGGCATTGCAAATCTAAACTGCAATGAGATACTACCCCACATCTGTTAGGTTAGTCATTGTCACAAAGGAAATATAAGTGTCGGTGAGGATGTGGGGAAGCTGGGAACATTGGGTACTGTTCGTGGTAATGTAAAGTGGAGCTGCCACTGTAAAAAAAAGTATGGAGGTTTCTCAAAAAATTAAAAATAAAAGTACCTGTAATAATTAATCTCTTTGAATGTTTATAGTAAAAATAGAAAACAGAATCTCAAAAAGATAGTTGCACTCTCATGTTCATTGGAGCATTTTTCAAAACAGCCAAGAAGTGAAAGCACCCAAAGTGTCCAACAGCAGATGAATGGATAAAGACAATGTGACATAGACAGTTGACCCTTGAACAACATGGGTTTGAACTCATGGGTCCACTTAGATTTTTTTTCACTAAATGCCTGTACTGTTTTTGATCTGAAATTGGGAGTGTGTGGATGCAAAACAGTGACAAGTATGCATTGACCTATGCCATTTTATATCAAATGTTTACATTCACAAGTATTCATGAATTTTGGTATCAGAAGGGTTAGGGTCTTCAAACCAATCTCCAGATACCAAGGAACCCCTTTTTTTCCAGGCCAAGTTTCTCCTGCTTCCTAAGCCACATGGCAAAAGGGAGCAACTCAAAGCCACATGGTCCCAACCTACTCCGCCAAAGCTATGTGGTCCTCCCTTGGTATGGATACCATGCCTGGGTTTGAATCCTTGTGCCAGTCTTCCTCTGAAACCCCATTTCTGACTCCTCCCGCAATTAGTTACACCTGCCAGCATTCCCATGCTGATCCTGCTTTACTGGGCTGCCATAGTAAATCCAGGCAGGCATGGACCTGTGGCATGGAGCCAATCATCTCCAAGCTCTTAAATTTGGGGGCTGTCAAAAATTATATGTGGGTTTTTTGACCATGCACTGTTTGTGCCCCTAACCTCCACATTTTTCAAGGGTCAACTATACACACAAACATGTTTTAAAAAATATTTTATTTATTTATTTTTAGAAGGTAAGGGAAAGAGAGAAGGAGAGAAATATCAATGTATGGTTGCCTCTCATGTGTCCCCTGCCGGAAAGTGGCCTGCAACCCAGGCATATTCCCTGACTGAGAATCAAACTGTGATCTTTTGCTTTGTAGGCCCATGCTCAATCCACTGAGCTACACCAGCCAGGGCTACACACAAACATGTTATTCAGCTTAAAGAAAGAAGGAAATCCTGTCAGATTCGACAACACTAATGACTATGAGGTCATTCTGTTAAGTGAAATAAGCCTACCTTAGAAGGACACATATTTGTAAGAGGTATCTACAGTAGTCATTCTCATAGAAGCAGAACATAGAATGGTGGTTGTCAGGGGTGGAAAAAGGGGAGTTGCCAGTTTTTGTGGTTTATTTTTGCATAGAATTCAAGTTGTGAAATGTAAAAAATTCAAAAATCTGCTATAAAATGAAGTACATATATTTAACAATTTTGCACTGTACTCTTAAAAACTTAAATAGATCAATTTTATGTTATGTGGGGGGTTTTAACCATAATAAAAGACATAAGTCATCAAAAAACAAAGATAAAAACATTTTAATAGTTAGTCTTAGAAATTAAGAGGAGAAATTAAAAGAATTTGAAGTAATACCTAAATTTGAAATAGAAGAAATAATTTATTGCCCTCCAAAATATCTGAATTCATAGATTAGGAAGTTTAATAGAGTAATAGAATAATGAGAAAAAAACACAGAAAAACATATACTGAAAATTCACTGACATACTGTAAAAATTAAATTTGTCAATAATTAAAAATTAAAAGGAAAAAATGTTTTGCTTAGTAATAAAAATCAGATTAGTTTAGACTTCTGCTCAGCCTCTTGACATACCAGAAGGTAGTAGATACAATCTTGAGCCAGGGTAAATTTTGATCCACAAAATAATAAACTCAACCCATCAAAGCAAGAGAGTTAGGCCCAGTATGACAGCTGTACAGCGGACCTGGAGATCATTTGAGCTGATTGAAGCTAAAAGACATAGATCTTTTTTTATCAGAACATAAGTATACCACAAAGGCTTCCTTCTTATTTATTCTACACATTTAATCTGACGTAAATTTTATTAAAATTTAAATCTAATTATTCTGTTTCCTCTCTTCCAAGGTGTTTGGCGGATAACAATTACCTTCCAAAGAAACTTTAAGGGTGACGTAGAATAGTATACAAACTTGATCCCTGGACACATTTGCAGCCTCTTCACTTCCCTATTATAGTTCCTTAATTTTTAGCCATCTCAGTCGGCTTGCATTTCCTAGCTTAGTCATTTACCCTCACTTCTTTGTACTTTTTTCCTGTTCTTTTCAAATTGAGTGTCTTCCATATCGGTCCAATTTAAGATTCAGTTCAATGGTCTTTTTATCTTGGAAATGTTAACTGATAACAATAAACCAATTAAATATTGCTTTTCTGTACCTATTCTCCACCATCTAATTAGAAAATTATTTTATTATAGCACCTCTGATACTGTTTTGTGATCATTGATTTTTGACTATTTACTATAGGAGATATAAAACAGTTGAGGGGTGTATCTTGTTTATTATTCTGTCAGAACATAATGAACATAAAATACCTGTGCATGTATGCATTGTTTAGTAAATACTTCCTGAATAAATGAATCAGTAAATAAATTTAAACTTGTGTTTCCTTATCTGTTATATTAGTGTTTCAGTATTCTTCAAAATATATTTACCTATTTTTCTGCATTGAGATAGATAAATTATTCATGATAATCTTCACAAAAACCCTCTTGTTCTTATCCATGAGGATATTACTATCCATCCCAGGGATAAATCTCCATGAGGATAGGCTGTGAATAACTGGGAGCTAGAAGCTGAATATTCTAATGACTCATGAGAACAAAGACATTCAGATTGTAATCAGTAGAATGAAGAGTCTTATTTGAACAACTAGGGCTTTCAGTAAACTATACTCATTACACCATGACAGTTGGGCTAACCTTGTCTTAGATCAGTGATTCTCAATAAAGGGCAATTTTATCCACGAATAGACACTTAGTAATATCTAGACATTTTTGGTTGTCTCAACTGTAAGGGATGAGAGGTGATACTCTTACCTGGTAATCAAAGGTCTGGGATGCAGCTAAACATCTTATAATCTCAGGAGGAGGCCCTTGTGACAAAGAATTGTCTGTAGTCAAATGTCTATGGTGTTACAGTTGAGGACCGTTGTCCTACATCTAGAGGCTACTCTAGATATTCCCTAACAAAACTTAAAGCCTTAAAAGGATGAAGCTGATTGACAAGAAACTTTATAGCCTCCTACAATACTCTTAAATAAAGGCAAACAAATCTAGGATTAAAACAACATAAGATTCAAAACATCCAGCATTCAATCAAAAAAATCTAAAAGCAGAAAATATGACCGACATCCAGAAGAAAAAATCAAGCAGAAGAACCAGGGATGACAAAGATATAGAATGACTTTAATAAAGACTTTAAATGGGGCTTTAATACGAACTTTAAAGGCTTTTAAAAACGCTTATAGATTTAAAGGAAAAAAATAATTAGAAGAGTCATCAAGGAATTAAAAAATAAAACTTTTAATTTTAAATTTTACTAGATTATAATAATAGTGATTAGACACTGTGGAAATGATCAATGACCCTGAAGACATAGCTAAAGAATAAAGTAAGAAAAATACAAATTACAAGGTTGGGAAAATTTATATATTAAATTTTTGGACAAAATAATTGTGGACAAATATTAAATTTTTGTGGACATTTTATTGGAGTACAAGAAAAAAGGGACAGAAATATACATCTGAAGAACAACTAAAGAAGAAAAACAATTTAAAAAACATCAAATTTGATGAAAACTATAAACTTTCAAGTTAGGAACATTCCAATAAACAGAAACAGAATAACCATTTCTTTCAGGTTACGGAAACACATGGAATCCCCATAACATAGACCATTGTCTGAGTTGTAGAACAAATATTAATAAATTTAAATAAATTAAATCATATAAAATATTCAGAATCAAACTAGATCTCAATAAAAGTATTTTTAAATCCCCAAATATGTGGAAATTTAAAAATACAATTCTTAATAGTCATGGCCAAAGAAAAACTGCAAAGGAAATTAGAAAATATACTGTACTAAACAAAAAGTAAAACAACAGAACATCAAATTCATTGCTTTTGGCTTCCTCTTCAAGATGAAGGGATCTAGTCCTGGCTGGTGTGACTCAGTGGACTGAGTGCCAGCCTGTTAACCAAAGGGTCATCAGTTTGATTCCCAGTCAGGGTACATGCCTGGATTATAGGCCAGGTTCTCAGTGGGGGTTGCATGAAAGGCAGCCACACATTGATGTTTCCCTCACTCTTTTTCTCCCTCCCTTCTCCTCTCTCTAAAAGTAAATAAAATCTTTAAAAATATGTGGAGATCTGGAAAGAGTATTGCTTCTACACTGAAATTAGAATAATAAATAAATCACAAACAAACCGCAAAGATATTAGTTTTCTTAAATCTATAAAAGAGGTTAGGTCACAGGGCAAACAACTATTGGAAAATCTAAGCAGAGACATGCACCTGAAGGGAGGGATAAGATATTAGCATTGGCTTGTCAAAGTAGACACAACCAAACAGCAGAAAGAAGAGTAACCTACAAGAATTTACCTAGATGTAGTTAGCAAATTGGTGGAGACCCAGTGTGCACAAAGCGTGTGGTGTTTCTTGAAAACCAAAGAAATTGGACAAGTCTATAGATTAGGACTTGTATTAGTTTCCCTGAACTGCCCTAATTTCCCAAAGTACTATAAACTGGTGGCTCAGAATAAAACAATAGAAATTTATCCTCTTATAGTTCTGGAAGCTGAGATTCTGAATTCATGGTGTTGGCTAGGCCATGCTCTTCCCAAAACCTTGAAGGACAATCCCTCCTTGCATGTTCGACGTTCTGGTAGACCCAGACTTGTGGCGGCATTAATTCCAATCCCTGCTTCTGCTTTTATATGATTACCTTCTCTCTCTGCATCTCTCTCATCTTGTAAGGACTTCAGTCCCATTGAATTAAATGCCCACTCTAGTATGATCTTAACTAATTACATCTATAATAACTATTTCCAAATGAGCTTACAATCTGAGGTACTGGTGTTAGGATTTTGACACATTTATTTTATCAGTGGATGCTATTCAACCCATCACAGGACTCAAAAGAAATTTTCAGAGAGTCCTAGGATCTAGGAAAGCAAAACAGTGTCCCCTAACGAAGTTAAAGTACTTCCTTCCACATCCTTTTCTTCTATCTTCTCTTCGTTTAAAAAAAAAAAAAGCTTCTTTATTCTTTAGCAAGAAACACTGTCTCTCAATAGTCATGAGGTTAGAAAACAAGAAAAAAGCACTCTTAGCTCTCCCACCTATGTATAATTCTGCACTAGAGACTGATAACATTCTTTCTGTTAAGATATTCCTACCTGCCCTTAGTCAAATTTAGTGTGTGTTTCTGTGATGACATAGAGGAACAAATTTCAATAGTCTCAGTCATTTAAAATATATGCATATTTAGTTTCCTCCATAAGCCGAGATAGGACAGAGAAGAGACAAGATTTTCTTAAGCTGAATCTCCACCAACTTCACAGTTGAATAGAGGGCATAACTTCATTTTTCACACTAGAGCACTCTGGTCATCAGTCAAGTTTTATTTTAAGTAAAAGTGTATTGACAACAGGTTCTGGAGTGCCATCTGCAGAGGAATGTCTGGTTTGGGGACAGGCTTGCTTGTTCCCTCATTGAAAGAGCCACTGCTGTGATCCATCAAACAGTAGTAGCTCACTCACTGTGTCCATATTTAAAGCCTATCCTTCATGAGAAACTGTGGTGTCACAAAATCATTCTCACTGTCGCAAGACAAGATATTAATGGCCCCTGCTACCTTTCCCTGAGCCATCTTCAGAATACACCATGAATCAAATGTAGAATTAGCATTGGACCAGAAAATTCAAAACAGAAAGACCAGTAGAAGTGAGTGAAGGGCAACCCTCTTTTCCACTTTCTGAAAGTCCGCTAATGAGTACAATGATATTCTAAATTCCAAAATATGATATTGATATTATTAGTTACTAACCTCAACATTATTTTTAAAGGACTAGCAATATTATTCCAAGTCTGTTAATATTTATAATGACTTAGTAAGAATGAGCTTTCACTGATGCAAGTCTCAAATATGAAAATTAAACAGCAATGTTATTTTTTGAAGAGTGCATCAATCATCAGGGCAAGTGGTGAGGAATGATCTAGCTACTCTCTGCGCCCTTGTTCTCCCTGGTAATATCGGAAGCTATGAAAGAGGTAGTGTCATTCTTTTAAGTCAGTGTGAGACCATTTTGCTTGAAACAAGGTATAGATTTAATGTCTTATGTTTTAATTTTTTTTTAATTTAAGTGACATGACTTTTAGAGTTACCACAACAGTGGTATGACAAATGGGTATAAGTGACAACCCTTCACCATTCTAAGACTAAGATGTGTGTTCCTGAGTTCCTTTCCATTGCCCCAGGGGGTCTTTTCCTCAACTAAAATGTACTGAAGCGCTTTCTATGCATCAGGGATTCTGGTAAGTATTTTGTATAATTAATTTCATTTAATTGTCACAATTACCTTTTGGGTAGAGACTCTTAATATATTCATATTCACTCCATCCAAATCAGGGTACAGAGATAATCTGAAGAAGTTCCCATAGCTTTCTAAATCGTCTCTTCTTGACTTCATGGTAACATTCCCTTTAAAAATCCATGAATGCCTAAACACCAAGAGTAATATTGTGCAATATTTGGGTTAATTTCTACTAACTGATGGACTAGCTGAAAGAACTGTTTTGAGTTTTCCCAAGGAATATATGATTTTACTAATGAATTGTTAAATGTCTTATGCACCAAGTACAATGAAATCTCCATATCTTCTAAAAATAAATGTTTGTGTTTTTTTGCTCAGATTTTTTTACCATAGTAGTTCAGCTGAGACACCACTTCACATCTTCACATGCATACAGTCTAGTTGGGGTATACCTGACCCATGTCAGAGGGAAAAGAGAATGGTAGGCCACACAATAATTCATAACGGCAGCTTTAAAGTGGCTGTGATTAAATTTAACATTAAGAGGAGGAAGATATATGATCTTTGAGTAGGTTGATATCCTAAAAAAAGAACAATAAATATTTTGATCAATAGTATATTTTATTGAAATAATTGCTTCTTATATTAATTCAGTAGGATCATCAATTAAAATATGCTTCAGAAGCCTTTAAAAGAATATTTTTAAATGACAGTGATTAAAAATGATCTAAGAGAAATTAAACATAATGTTCATGTTTCTGGAAAATTATAAATTTAACTGATTGAGCAGTAAAAACTATAAAAAGCTCATTCTAAAATATTGTATTTGAGGTGTCATTATTTATCTATACTGTCTAACAGTAGGGCTATCCTTATAAACTAAGTTTGCTTTTGAAAGAGAGGTTTGTGAATAGTCAGTGTATGGCTCATTGTTAAAATCCAGTAAGTGGACAAAATTATCCTGGGAGAAAACCTAGAGTAAATAGTGATTGGCTATGGATAACACATAAAAGAATGTCATGATTTAAGGGGAATTCAGAGGTAAGGAATATAGGAAAGTGGAATTTAAAAAATTAATTACTATAGAAAACCAGAAAAACATGGGATCAATTTCAAATTAATCAACTTGAATCTCTAAATTTTCTGCTCAGGTGTGAATCCTGCTCAGAAGTCAGGTGTGATTAGGGCTCTCATCTTGTAATTTCATGACGTATGCTGACTATGTTTGTAAAAAAAAAAAGTTGACCCATGAAATCAAACAAGCAAGACACTTCACTCGGAGAAAAGACAATCCAATACCACCGCCACCTTCCACCTCCCCTCCAAATGACCTTCATCTTCCACAATCTGACATCTATTTTGGACATGAACTAGGTCTTGGGGTCAGTTTGTGTGCACTACTAATCAGTAGAGATAGAAAAAGGAGTGGTGAATAGAACCTTACTAAAGTAATAGAACAAGCTAAAGCACTTGTAATATGAATACAGGACAAATAAATAAGCAAAACTACACAAATGTAGGTTCTGCTTGTAGAATATTATTGTTTTAACTTAGGTCACTATTGTCTGTAACAATTCAAAGCTTGACAAGAGACAGCACATTGAATTGTGCTACCTTGGGTCATAATCACAAAAACATCCAGTCCTTGAAACATCTAATAGCAGAAACTTCAAAAGACATTTCATTAGCTGAAAGCAATTCAATTTAATGCTTTTCTGAGAACTGGTTTTGAGTCTTACTTCCCAAATAGTTCTTAAATGTAACTATTTTTATTTTTGTCACCACTCTTGCAAATGATTGTCATCGGCAATAGCATGGATGACTTTATCTCTTTGCTTCCATTTTTGCCACTTTCACATAAATGAGTGATTTTTAAAAATGTAAATCAATGTATTTCACTCCTCTGATCCAAGGTTTCTCAACAAATGCCACTTTCTCCTAAATTTAAAGCCAGCCCTTCTTTTTCCCATGGCCCAGAACTCTCTTATTTGCCCCCAACTCTATATTTTTCCTGACTGTACAAATCAGGAGCATTTGCTTCTTTTCTGATTCTTAAAAACACCAATTCCCTCCCTGTTGCTAGATATTTGAATTCACTACTCCTTTTTCTCAACATGCTTTCTTTCCTTTTTTTTTTCTCCCAGTGGGCTCCTTTCTATCCTTCAGATGAGTCCAAATGCCATCCCCTTAGAAAAGCACCCACAATGCTCTTATCTAAACTGATTTCTCCTTACTCTTTAAAATCTCATCATCCTGTAATTTTTTTCATAGAACTGTCAGAATTATTAATAATCTAGCAGATGCTTGAAAGTATAGTTGATACCGTATATTTCCCCCAGCCACTGGGGCAGAGACCTTTTCTGACCTGCTAACTATGTTCTTAGAATTTAAAAGACTGTCTGTCATGAGTAGATATTTCATGCCTTTGTTGAATAAAATAATGAATGGATGAACAAGTAAGAAACAGCATAGCTTCTGAGAAGGAAATAGGAAAGAGAACTAGGAGATGGAGAAATCAGAGGACAAATTCCACTAACTTGACGGTTTTGCTGAAGTCTGACCACGAGTGTGTATGTGCTTTTGTGCATAAAGCCAGGGTGTGGGGAACAGACAGAACACTGGAGAAAGCTCAGATAATATATTCTTCAAAGCAAAACCTCCCAGATGCCCCTGAAAACAGCAGATGTCTGCTAAGGTTCCATTTGTTCCCTGTGAGCCTTTCAAATCTCACCCTATTTACAGCTCTGTCAAGGGAAACATCAGACAGAATAGAATTTTTAAAAATTGGTTTAGCATAGCAGTTCTAGTGACCTGCTCCTAGCACTGTTCACATGTAACGCAAAGCCCTTGGCACATTGCAGGAGTATCGAAGTCCTGCTCAAGCGTATGTAGAGGCATAGAATATACTTAAGACTAGACTTCTACATGCCGAGATATTTATGCTGCTATTTTTCTTCCTCCTCCTTATTTATCACGAATGCATTATGAACCCTATTTCAAAATCGTTGAAGAATTCAACCACCTCTTGTGACATGCAAATAACAATTATTTTGCTGAGTGTTTATTATGTGCAGTGCACTCTGAGTGAGTACTTTCAGTGTCTTAACTCATTCCATCCTCATGTAATCTGCAAAGCATCCCTAGAATCCAGCCCTGGTTATCCCCACTTACACGAGAAAACTAATGTTAAAACTTTAGAGATTAAAGAATGTGCCTAAAATCATGTACCTGTACAATGAGAGAGGGGGGATTTGCACACGAGTAGTTCACACTGCTTAACAGATTGCCTCTCGTTGTAGCGTAAGGATAAGTAACAATTCAGCCAACTGCAGGGAAGGAAACTGAAATTCCTATGATATCTGTATAATATATTTCCTGAGTTTAACTCCTTTTATTACTTTCAAAAACTCACAATGAGTTTTGTGAAAATAAATAAATCTGCATTTTAAAACCTTTTTCATAAGGAGTAAAAATTTAAACCACTTCTATTTCAGCTGCCGATGTTACCAAGTTAAGTGGGAGAAGCCGGTGGCTAGTGCAAGTGATTGGCCATGATGGTGGGTAATGCAGGTAAGTGGTACAGGCGGTGGGTGGTGTCAGTGGGTGGTTCTGGTAGTGGGTGGTGCTGGTAAAGTAGGAAGGCATTGCTTCCCACACTTCAATGGAGGGCATGCTTAAAACATTAACCCTTAAGGTGACGTGATTATGTGAAGGGCTATATGGGACTAAAAGAAGTAATAATATATAATTTGCAGGATTCACTGTAAAATTAAAATGAGAGACCTTTTCTTCAATAATTATTAAAAATTTTACACCACCACCAGCAAAACATTAAACCAAAATTTTAAACCTTCTAAGCACATGGACTTAATTACTCAGGTTGCACACCCCTAAAACTGTTCCTACTCACAGACAAGTCCTGAGGAAAACTGGCTGGTGTAGCTCAGTGGACTGAGCTCAGGCTGCAAACTAAAGGGTTGTAGGGTTCAATTCCCAGTCAGGGCACGTTCCTGGGTTGCAGGGCAGGTCCCCTGTAGGGGGTGCATGAAAGGCAACCACACATGGATGTTTCTCTCCCTCACTTTCTCCCTCCCTTCCCCTCTCTAAAATTAAATAAATAAAATATTTTTAAAAAACTGTCATTGGCAAAATTTTTTGGTGCTATATTAAACATTTTCCTTCCTTAGGTTTCTAATTTCCACTTTGTCCAATACCCCTTCTACAGTTTTCTTCAGGACCCTGATCTTAGCCAACAATGTCCATACTGAGCATTTCTTTTCCCGTCTCCATTATCAAAGTTTCCTGTCTTTTCCTTCTCTCAACATATATCAGCCACTTATTATATATAACTGATTTTTAACAAATATTGGAGATTGATAGATGAAAATTACATACCCTCTGCTTTAAAGAGGGACACAAGCTAAGGGAGAGGAAGAAAGGAAGGAAGGAAATAGAGGAGAGAGAGATGAAAGGTTCTATCTACAGTTGTTGAAAAAGAGGCTGTGCACCAGTCTTGAAATCAGAATTCCCTATGTCAGGAGGGATATTTTAGGCCAAATAACATCATTTTCTTATCCTCCACTTGTTTACAGCATTACAAATCTTTGGTGAATTTGTTTGAAATAAATATTATGATTTTTCAAAGGGTTTGGAAGGAGAGTAGAGAATCATCAGAAATCCACAGGGGACTTTTTTGCTCTTTCAAGTTTTTCACGCTCCACCCTTCCACCCTCACTCCTCCACTCTCCCCACTGGGGCTGATTCCCTCAGGACAAAGCCAGGATTCACTACCACAGCGAGGCCATTCAGCTGACAGGAAAGAATGGTAATTTTCTATGGGTGGGTAGTCACAAAAAGTTGAAAATTAATGGTGATGTACATTTACTCAATTGTAATAAAGCCCAGTTTTAGCTAGTGGTATTCCAGTCTCCAGAGCTAACTGAGGTAGTGGAGGGAGGTGTGGTAAGAGGAAGAGAGACAAATACACAAACATATGACTAGCATCCCGAGTGTTATTTAAACTAAAAGGGAGAAACATGGTAATAGGAAAAGCACAACACATTTTCTATACCTTCCCTTCTCCAAAAGGAAAAGGTGCAAAACAGTACTTTGATGCCCAGGGACATTCCTATAGAATTCACACTGTGAGGTTTTATAGCTACTCATGGAAATAGAGTGTACTTAGAGTGTACTTTAAAGTAAACTCTATTTAAGGAGGGGGCATTCAAACACGGTGCCAGATTAAAATAATTGTGCCCATAGATTGAAGCCCTTTTGATGCCCCTTACTAACCACATTTGGTATTACATATCTTAACATAGTTTAGGAGTAGCACATGTTCTGTATACTTCTCACAGAGAACCCCAAAATATTAGAATATATGTAAGTATTCAGTTCAGTTTTGAAAGAAGTTAGAGCCCAAGAATGTGGTGTAATGTGGGAGCACCAATAGGATAAATATGTATTTTAATCCTCACCTGAGGATATGTTATTGATTTCAGTGTGAGAGAGAAACGTTGCTTATTTACCTCCCATGCACACCCCAGCTAGGGACTGAACCTGCAACCTAGGTGTGTGCCCTGACCAGGAATTGAACCCACAACATTTACATGTATGGGATGATGCTCAAGCCAACTGAGCCACCCAGAAATGACTAGGATGGTGTTTTATAGATACCTCTGAAGCCCTGAGTAGTATACTTTAAATTAAATCAAAATTAAGATATTGAATTCCCTTAGGCACAGTGTGATTGCTTTTTCCTGGGTGTTTCTGTACACAGAAAACCAATGCAATAACAATAGACATATTTTGGGTATTGTCTAGACTGACAAGTATAAAAGAAGAAAGGCAGAAACAGATTAATAAAGAGATGGAACCTTAGAACTCAGGCCCAAATGACCTACAAAATTTCTGAATCAAAGTTGGTTCACAAATCTGGTTTCACTGCTCTGGCTAATCAGAAGCATGAATAAGAATCAGGTATATGAACCACAGGAAAAAGAAAGGAAAGTTATATTGCTTTAAGAATGTGTAATATCCTGAATGCCAAGATAAAGATCCCAGTTTCTAAATTTGAAAGTCAAGATGCTGCATCAAGAAAAGAGATAATGTAAATAAGAAAATGAAACTCTCATGACTTACTGACATTCTTTATGGAATTAGAAGCCACAATTTGGCCCCAAAGGGGAAGATTTCTTTTCAGTGATTAACATATTACCCAGAAATTTCTGGCTTCCTGGAATTCTCAATAAAAATTCCAAATCTTTTGGCAGTAACTTTCAAGCACCACAACCTCTGCCAATAAAAGAATAATAATTCAGTTGTGTTAAGCATGCCCTCTGTTGCATTTTTTTGAGTCCAATTAGGGGAGGAGAAATTGCTATATTTTTCTGTAAGTATTGTTTGGCGTAAGGAATGTATCTGGCCTGAAAATCACAAAGGGCTGCTGGATGTAATAACTTAGGTGATAACCTTGTTTGGGGAAAATGTTTATCATACTACAAAAGATCTCACTTAGAATGAGGAAAAATCAGTTAAAAAGTATTTATGGCTTAGACCTGAATATTTCCATCCTCTGAATTTATGGTCTTTGCATCAATGAATGTGGTCAGACGCCATGGACAGCTTTCTTGAGAAACACAGTTTCACTTAGGGAATCTGAAGGTGAGGAGATATTAAAGGAGACGAACACACTTGAGAACTTACAAATAGCCTATAGAAATAATAAAAAGCCACATGAGCCCACACAAATAAAATTTCTGGGGAACATAACTGAAAAAAAAGTGAGCAAAGGACCCATGAAAGAAAAGCAGATGTTTTCACTCACATTAAGAGAATAATTACCTGAAGCTACTTTCTTTCCAACTTCAATCTGGTTGGAAAGAAATTTGATCTGAACTACAAAATATTTGGTGTCACATACTATGAAGACAAAGAAACTACCCAATACATTATTAATTATCTTGCATTCTGTTGTCACTTTCCAGATGTGGACAGTGAAAAGAACCCAATTGATTAATTTATAACAAAGTAATTGTAGAGATAACATTCACTGCTTTGTATTCAAACAGACCTGGGTTTTATACTTCAGCTGCATGTTGCTACTTCACTTCTTTGGCTCTTAGTTTTGGAACAATATATTTTTAAACCAGGAATAGTATTTTTGTAGCAGTGGCAAATCGTAACAGTGAGGAATTGTAACCCATGCCATCATTTTTTTTGACATGGTTTCTGTAAATTCTAACTCTAATATGTAGCTTGTAGATAAATAGCATGTTTGTGGAATCTTAGGAACTAACTTCAAAAGTTGTATGAAATTAGATGAGTTATTGCAGATTAAAGAATCATGTGTAACTTAAGTGTTGTTCCGTTTTTGAATCTTCAAAAAATATTATTCAATGATAGTACTAGGAGTGGTAGAATATACACACTGAAGCCCATAGAAGTGATGGTTTTCAAGGTCAATGAGTGGTGGCAGAATTGAGTTTCAAATTAGATCTTCCATCTCTCTCTGCAGGCCTTTTTCTGCAGCCTCACATCCCAAGAAAAAGCTCATCTCTGAGCCTTGATGACTTTATGTTCCAATATGATCAGGACCTATCTGGCCTTTTCAACCATAAACTTCCCTTATAGTAAAATAATAGAAAAAAAATGACATCAATAGAGAAAAGCAGTAGCAGCAAGTCAGAATTTCATCAACAAAAAAACGTATCAAGGTCCAGTTAACTAATACTGATCTCAATTTGCCAATAAAATTTTTATAGTTTTCCAAATGCTTTCCCCATATAATATGCCATCTTCATCACTAATTATTGTGTTTGAATTTGTGATAATACTTTAATTTCAACTTCATTCAGGATTCAGCAAAAAAAAAAAGTACATGGGTTATTTGTAATAACGACACAGGCGGCCAGCCTGGTGAGGCCCCAGAGTGAGGGAGGGGTCACAGGAAGTGACAGATGCAGCACAGGTAAAGCTGAGCACAGAGCATGAGGACAGATTTCCTTGCCCTGAGGTGGAGATGCAGCAAGAGGAGACCTTGCATGGAGTCTACACAAAGATGGTGAGGGTGATCCACAGAGGGAAAAATCTCTCCTACTCCTTTTTGGAACATGGCAACAGGGGGGCGTGCAGATCTGCCAGTTTAGCCTGAAGAAAGGACAGATAGCTGAGGAGTGGGGTCCTTCCAAAGTAAATGGATGTTGGCACTGGGAAATTTTTAATGGAGGGAGGGCATAGACTTAGCCCTTCTCACTCCCCTGGCTTGCTCAGTTGTGGGCTGGCTCATGTCAAGGCCAAGCCCTCCACACTGGGCTGCACCCAGGGGGGACGCATGCTCCAGGGGGGCCCATGGGATGACACAGCATCTTTTACACTGCACTGACAATCATGGACCATACCTCTGCTCTTTCTCTGAGATCAGAGCAGTGGCCCGAGGCTCCAGGGCCTACTCAGTCACCAGGCCCTATGAATGGAGCCCCTGCCTGACCAGCTGCAGTTAGTTGTTGGCATCAACCTGAACCACCTGGTGTGGGAAGCAGTGGCAGCACAGTGATGGTGGTGCCAGCCCCACCCCCACGGAGTCCAGGGAGAGAGCCTAAAGCTGGAGAGCAATGTCCCTAGCAGCTTTCTGCTCCAAAGCACAGATAAGAGTGGACTGGGATTTCTGGACACTCTGTCTAGCTCTGGGGCCACCTGGGTTTTTTCTGAGTGAGTTGGCATAGAGCCAGGGAATCTCCTGATCCCTCATACTGTGCAACATTTTAATAAAGGCCTTTTTTATTCCTCACAAACCTTTGAGTTATGCCTGTGTTTGGCGGTGAGTTGCTGAATCCTACTTTTGTTCAGTAACAATGATGCAGAAACAGAATTAAAAAAAGCACACAGATCTCTTATTTAAGCATTTATATACTCAAACATTTATTCTCTTAACAAGCAGCTAAGCAAGCTAAAGACAATGTAAAAGGTGTTATAATCTGAATCCCTACATTAGTCAAGCTCTCTGCCTCAATTGCCCCCAGATGTGCTGTGTCGTTTTTTGGAATGGCACAGGTTGCCAAGCACCTGGGTTGCTGGAGAGGTATGAATCAGTGAAGGAGTGGCAGGCTAATTCCCTGTGCAAGCTGTGGGTCTGGATTTTGACAATATCACCTCATCTAAGTGCAATAGGCAGACTAATTACTTCCCAAGGATGCCTAGACCCTAATTTATGACATCTATAAATATGTTACCTTTTATGGCAAAGGAATTTTGCAGACATGCTTAATCACTAATTACTTATTTAGGTGGGGGGAGGCAATCTAACTACATAAATTATTAACAGCAAAGAACTTTCTCTAGCTGCAAGTGGACGAGGGATGAAACATTCAGAAGTGGAGGTCAGAGGGATTTGAAACATAAGGAATATCTGTGCCATTGTCACATTTGAAAATAGAAGGGATTCACTAGACAAAGGATGCAGACATGCTCTAGAAGCTGAGAGTGCTCTATCCACCCCGCTGACAGCCAGCAAGGACATGGGGATCTCAGTCCCATAATCACATAAAACTGAATTCTGACAACACCTGTGCGAACATGGAAGAAAGATTTTCCCAGGGCCTTGGGCAAGGATGGCAGGCTAATGCTCCGGCCCTCGGAGCGATCAACTGGGGCTCGACCACCTACCTAGAACAAATGAGTTGGGGGGACACGAGGCGTGAAGAATGGCAGCAAGACAAATGATTCTGATCAAGCTGCAAATTTTATTTTTCCAAACTGGGTATATATATAGGGGGGAGTGAGAGGAAGGAGATTAGGTTGCTTGCTATTGGCTAGCTTGAGACAAAGAAGGGCCCGCTTATTGATTACTTGGATGCAACTGGTACTCGTGGACACCTCATGTGCCTGTAGCTGATTGGCTTGTGGAGCCCATGCACACCTCATGTGCCTGTAGCCGATTGGCTTTGTGGAGCGCACAGGTTCCTGTAATCAATGCAATGTTTTTAGCTAGAAGCCAGGTGTAAGGTTCCCAACAGGCTAACACGCTGATTTCTAAGCAGAGAAAGCAGTTGAACCCACTTTGCCTCCACTCTGCAGAATTGTGAGTTATACATTTGTCTTGTTTTAAGATGTTAGAATTGCAGTAATTTTATACAGTAGCATACGATGACATTTTTTAAAACAAATGATATCTTGATCTAGTTTGAAGCCCTGGCTAGTGGCAGGTCAGTTTTCCCCTTAAGCAGTGAAGCCCACCTCCTCAATCACCACACGACCAGGGCCAGACCCTGTGCTCCAGAGCCTGTTGAAATTGTTCGCACTAGCCAATCAGAAACCTGCTTGCCTTACTTATTCCTTCCCAAGAAAACTGATAGGGGACTTAAGAGTTGGAGAATTTTAGCTTAAGGTAAAAAGTTGTAAGTCTAGCAAGTTATGTGTATGTTAAAGCTTTTATTTCAGAAACTACAGATAAGGTCCAGACTGCCGATCTCCTGGGGCACTGCTAAAGATTACCACCTGGGGGCAAGTGGAGGCATCCCGGCCTTTGTGCTCCAGGGAGAGATAGATGATTACCCACCCGGGGAACAGCTAACTGCCCAGGGCAGAAATGTTGCAGCTTCTTTTACCTAATCCTCCCTGAACCTCAAAGCCCTCACTGCACCTTGTTTATTCCCTGCTATAAAACATTGGCCTGGAAAGAAAAGACAAAATAGTCTGTTAGGGTGTGAACCCTTCATCTTCTGGCCTTGTGTTGGGTGCTCTGTTCTCCGAGGGCAACTGTATTATAATAAAGCTGTGTAGCTCTTCCCAGTTTCTCGCTCTTGACCTGTTTCTGCTCTCACCATGCCTCCTCTGAGGAAGTATGGTTAAAGCACAGAAATAGAAAACTGATACACTAGATTACACCATTCAGTGTTACACTGTAAATTCTCAGATGTTCCAGTCCTCACGTTATTTCATTGTCCTGGCAAGGAGGTCACAGGTCCATTGGGGTGCTTGGTGACATTTTCTCACCCTCACTCTCATTAGCAATTCTACAGCTTTGCCCTATTGTGACATGTTTCTTTATTAATCAGACTGAAAGCAGGAATAGAGGCTTCAGAATAAATCTTCAATTTCTATGAGATAGTCACATATCTAACCATGCATTTCTCATTTACAAGACTAATATAATAAAATTGCCCCTAGCTCAAATCCGTCCTGCGACTCTCTCCCTCCCCTCCCTCCCCTCAAATAAATAAATAAAATATTTAAAAATAAATAAATAAAATTGCCTAACAAGGAAGCTGAGTATTAAGTAAATAAGATCTTATGACATATCTCAAATGCTTAGCAGAATTCCTAATATTTAAAGCCAAATATCACATGGTAGCTACCTGTATTGTTACCACTGCTGTAATAATTACTTTGGGGTTATTCTCCTTTCCCTTGAGTAACTCCTCTCTTCTCCTTTACTGGTTTTATATTCTCTCATCTTTTCCTTAAAAGATGAATCCTCACCAAACTTTGTGTATCAGCATTCTTACTGTCTTTCTCTGCTTCTCATCCCTTCTTTTCTTCTCCTACCCCCAACACCACCACCCCACTTTCACATTTCCATGGTGCAAGAAAAAAGAGAAATGCTTCAATAAGTTTAACAAACATGCTAAAGGTACCAAAACAATGTAAAGAACTATTAAAAAACATGTTTCTGAGTGAAATAAGCCCAGCAAAAGGACCACATTTGTTTTCTAAGATTTCCCTTTCAGTTCCCAGACAAGCTCTTGTTTGCCCCCACTGGAAATACAGCTTTAGGCAACTGACATTCACAGGCAGTTTGCTATTGTTTTTGAAATGACCAAGGGGCAGCCTGTAACTCCCTCCTAGTTGAGCTCTGAATTAAATCAAATAGCCACCATATGTTTGAGAATAGAAATTTACAAGGAAATTACCAATTCAAACAAATATTGACTGTGCCCTAGATTTGTTGCATGTAATAAATCTCCACAATGGTCAGATGTCTCTTTTTTCCACAACGCTGTGGGCTTTTGGTAACCAGAGCACTTAAATGGGAGGAATTGTGTCAACAGCCCTAAGTTACAATGTGGCCTGGGTTCAGTAGTTTCCTAAGAATAGATAATTTTCAGTTTATTCTGTGGCTTTGATCTTTAGGGGGAACATAACTTGTCACCCCCAAATCATTACTCTGGCACAAGGATTATTTTCAGCTATTTAATTTTCAAAAAACAACAGACTTTGGGAAAGCTATGGAAACAAAGTGAATGGTTACACTTTGTAAGTGATATTTACATTTGTAAGGGAAATCTCCATTCCTAAAGGAGCCTGTGTGTCTCACCCCCAGCCACCAGACAAGGATGACCTTATCTCTAGAAACTTTTATCAAAGCAGAAGACTAAGGTCTAGAATCTTCACACAACCTTACCTTTGTTTACTGTGTATTTCCTGGTCCCTCCCATAACTAACTTCTCCACCCCCAACATCATCTATTGTTTTTAGCTGAAGGTGATATTTAAGGGGATAGCTTCCACTATTTTGGCAAATTATTCAATGTTACTGGGCCTCTCCAATAAATATGGTTGATGTTACAAAACTTTGGGGTTTTTTCCTATTAATTTGTCTTATGTTAGTTTGATTATTAGAACAGCCCATGGAATTTGTGAGATAACCCCATATCCATGTTTACTTGCCAAAGCAAATTTTTCATTCATTTCATCCATTAGTTAATGATAGAAATGTGTTAAATCTCTTGCTATAAAGGTAGATTAGTCTTTCTTTCCTAGTTTAGTAAATTGTTGTTTTGTATGTTTTGAGGTTGCTATTTGACTCATAGGCTTAAGATGGTTGATCTTCCTGGAAAATTGAAATTTGTATCAGTGCATAGAGCTTTCTTTCTCTATTAATGGTTTCAGCCTTAAAATTTTGATCATCTATTACTCATATAGTTTTGCCTGCCTAATTTTATTTTAAATTTTATAGCATATATTCCTACCATTCTTTCAATTTGGGGCATATTTGTCATATATTTTTCTTGTAATCGGTATATGGATCTTCTTAAAAGGTATTTATCTATTCTGACAATCTTTTTCTTTTAAGCATAACATTTGATGAATTTGCATTTATTGAAGTTACTGCTGCTGGTAAAAATGGGTCCTTGCAGTCATACAGAAGGAAATTTCAAAGGGCACCAACATGGGAGAAATGTAAGCATAGTTAAAAGATTTACTGGGTTAAAAGAAATAATATGCCCTTGGGGACATCGAGAGCAGCAGGCTCTAGTAACAACTGCTTTGAGATTCTTGATAATGCTTTATATATTTTCTTGGTTTTCAGGAGCAAAAGTATGCAACCTACTTCCTGGGTTTTCCAAAACTTGTGATGGCCCTTTCTCCTAACCAATACCTTTCCTGAATCTTCTGGGTCTTGCGCCTTTATCAAACCCAATTCTTTCCCCAGATTTTTTTTCATATTAGACTCCTCCCCTTTATGTCACTGTGTGTTCATACTTCAAAGTTTTGCCCCTTCATCTGGTTTCTAGTGTGCATGTGCCCAGCGAAGCAATTTTCCCTCCTCTATAATCCTGACTACTAGGCCAGTTGTCCTGTGGGAACACTGGAAAGGCTATTCCTCCTGCCTGCCCTGGGATTGCTCTGGGATTAAGTCCCTTGGACAAAAGATGCAGTGGTCCCCCAGGGGGCATGTGAATGCTACAGCTTCCCAGTAAATCAGGTTTAGTGTCTGATTCAGCTGTCTATTTTATTAGACTTAAGGTCTGTTTCCCTTTGCTCCTTTCCTTTATTAATAACAAACTAGCTACCCAGTCTAATAATACTACCACATTTATCTCTTACCTTGTTTTGTGCTATTTACATTGTTTTAAAATTTCTTTAATTTATTTATTTCTTTTCATTTAACATTGTGTACTTTATTTCTATTACCTTATTATTTTAGTGACTTTGATGTGCACATTTACCTTAATAGTCACAAATTAATCTTCATATTTTTCTTGCTCTCAAATATTACAAGGCTTGTAAACCACTTTAATTATAAATACTAAAAGTGCATGGTATTTTGTTGTTGTTGTTGTTTTAATCAACATTAATATATTAACTGCAAATGAAGAAACCAAAGTTTTGCCATCCTAATACTGTCTTTTTGGGATGTGGATTTTCTTGATGTAAGAAACACTCAAATCTGTCTACAGGCTTCCTCTGAGCTTGTCACGTTTAATATATGCCTTTTTGAGTCCACAAATTTTAAACTGTTTATTAAGAAACAAGACTCAAACAGGACCTTTGAACCACCCTCTTTTCTTGTCCAAGCGATTCAGACAGAGCAACCTGCTTCACGAAAGGATGTTCTCCTTAGGCTAATTAGAATTAAGTATGGAAAATAGAAAGGCTTTAGGAAGGTGCTTATTAGCGACATACCACCCACTGTGTCCCATTGTTTCTGAGCTGCCTGGCAAGAATTTTCCTGTCATATATGTTTGTCTCTTCCTCAACTACCTATAAAGCTTCCATTCTCACTTCTACAGTCTAAGACCCTGCTCACCCCTCTATTCCCCTTTGCCCAAAATGTCTTATATTTCCAATGTTGCCTCACTGTCTTTGGGATTTTTGTGCTTATGTGAATTCCCCATGTACATGTATTAAAATTTTGATTTTCTCCTGTTAATCTATCTCTGTTAATTTGCTTATCATCCCATCCTAGAAGAACTTAGAAGATGAAATGAAAAAATATATATATTTGTTTTTTATAGTCCAAATTTGTTCAGGTTTACTCATATAGTCACCATTTTTTTTTGTTCATTATTACTTCTTAGAAATCTCACTCAGAATTAGTTTTCTTCTGTCTGAATTATAACCTTGATATTTCCACTGGTTGATAGAAAATTGTGTTTTTGTTTTAACATATTGTTTTTTTTATCATGTTGCCAAAAGATTGCTTTGGCTGATATAGCATTATGCAAGAATATTAATCTGTTGACAAGAATATTAATATATTGACAGTATCATTTTGCTCATCTGTTTTTTATTAATTTTTGTCAAGAAGACAGCTATCAGTCTAATGTTACCTCTTAGATTACCTGTCTTTTTTTAGATTAGCTGTCTTTTGAAGATTTTTTTTTTTCTTTTAAGTGTTAGACTTAATTGTGTTGTTTCTTATGGGATTTATTTTGGGGGAGCTTCATTGAAATTTTTGGCTTTATGAACCAATGAGGTCAATGTCTTCTACTAATTCTTGTAAATGTTTGTTATGGATTAAATCACACCTCCTCAAATTCTTATATTAAAACCCTAATCCCCAATGTGATGGTACTTGAGATGGGGCCTTGAGAGGTAATTCAGTTTAAATAAGATTTTGAGGGTAAAGCCCTTAGGAGGGGATTAGTACCTTTAAGGCAATACAACAGGGAGGTTTCTTTTTTTATCATTGTTTCTCTCTGCCTTGTGAGGATACAGCAAGAAAGCAACTGTCTGAAAGCCAGAGAACTCTTACCAAAAATCAAATTTGCTGTCACCTTGCAGGTTGGACTTCCTAGCTTTAAAACTGAGAAATAGATTTTTGTTGTTTAAGCTACCTGGTCTGTGACATTTTGTTATAGCATCCTGTAACACTGGAGATCGAGTCCAAGGATTTCAATCACTCATTTTCATAAACCAAAAAAAAAAAAGAAAGAAAAAGAAAGCAAGGAGGACCTAATGGAACAGACCTAGCCTTTATTACTCACATTACAGGGAGCACCAAAGGTGACAGATCAGCAAAGCAGGACTGCACCTCCCCCAGTCTAAGGTTTGTCACAGGGGCTCCAGACAAAGGTGACATGGGTGCAAGTTGCACAAATCTGTGTGTAGTTCAAAGCTACACTACATTAGTATGTACATGCCCTGTGGGGTGGGCTTGTCAGGAGGGAAGGTCAAGAAGCGGTCACTTGGAAAAAAACAGATCCCCAAGGGAAATAAGGGGGGAGCTACATTCCATTCCTTAGGGCAATACACATTCCTGTGGTTAGAAGCCCTCTGGCCAGCTTCTGTGGTGGAAAGGCCATGTCCAGCATTAACTCTACACTCCACCCCAAATTTCTCTTCCATCTCACTTTTTTTTAAGATTTTATTTTTTTATTGTTCTATAGAGAGATGAAAGAAAGGAGAAGGAGAGAAACTTGATGTGTGAGAGAAATAGCAAAATAGTGATTGGTTGTTGTCTCTCTCAGGCCCCCAGCTGGGGACCTGGCCCGCAACCCAGGCATGTGCCCTGACTGGGAATTGAACTGGCAACCTTTTGATCTGCAGGCTGGTATTTAATCCACTGAGCCACACAAGCCAGGGCTCATATTCTTCATATTAATTCTTCCAATAGAAGACCTGCGGGGTAAGCTCTGGGCATATTGCATCTGTAAACATCAGATAAAGTAAAGGCTACACTCCAAGGCTAAAAGTGAAAAACAGAAGCCAAAGATACTTAGGAGGAGGGAATGCCAACAAGAGTCTAAAGAATTTCTCCAAATCCTAAAGGGGGCCAATATATGATTCATTTCACCTGCCCTAAGGCTTGGGATACATTGTGGGCGTTATCAGGAATATATACACACAACACTCTGTGTGCAGAATGGACAGGTACCCACCTGGGCAGCAGTGAGTAAATGTAATGACTTTCTATTCTGCAGCACAACTTTCCTCATTTGAGTTACTTCTTCTGAAATAAGAGCTAGAGTGTGCTTGGTGTGATTAAGGACTATTGCAGTGTAATTTGCTAGTGCCTTAATGGCTTCATGGGTTAGAATAATGCCTTGGGGGGGGGCACAAAAAGGGCTAGGGAGTAGAACAAGTAGCCAGAGTGCTTGACTCAACAGCATGTCCAAAATGAGTCCCAATTTTGGGAGACATTTGGAAGAGTATTCAGTACTTATCCTGGGATATATGGGTCTCCCCAGATGCAACACCCAGTCCAGTTAAATGGAAGATAATGTTAACCACATTGACCATAGGTCCATGGGCTCCCCACTGAATGGGATGGGACGGTGTCCCATTAATAGACTATACTTAGTAGTCTGTAATAGTCACTACTGTAATCTTCTTGCATAGGGCTGCCAGCATCCACCCCATGAGCTGAACAGTCTCACTTGCAATCCCATTTATGTGTCCAACACTTATGGGCACAGGCTGTCATACCTCTACCTATAAAGCTGACAACCACCTACACCATTTCAAACTGTGTACATGAGCCATGGCTTGGTTAACAGGGGTTAGCCTGTTCTCTCATGAGAAAAAACACCTTGTCACTCATGCTTGAACAGGGGGTCAGAAGCCTTCCAGTCTTGCCATCTTCTGGCCTTGCAACCCAGCATGTTTGGTTCACAGGTTGGATCCCCCGTGGTAGGCCAGTGGAGGCAGCGGTGGGAAATTCTGTGCAGATCTAATCATTGGAATGGTTGCTTGATGGCTGCTAGCATACCGGCCCACAGTAGAAAGGGTTTCCAGAACAGAATCTAGGAGTGATAAAAGCCATGGTTAATAGAAACTAGTAGAGGCACGTCTTGGTGGTCTGACAGTACACAAGCAGCAGTCTAGTCTTTGTTTAATATCATTACACTAACCAGTGGATGCCCTGGCCATGGGTATCATGACTGATCTGGCCCTAGGCTGTGGGCTTCCTACACTCCAAAGACCAGGAGTGGTGTGTGTACCTGCCAAACTGAGGCTATGTAAGTTCCCTTAAGAACTGAGGTGCACTGTGGTAACGAGAAACAAGGGTAAGGGGCCAGGAGCTTGACACCATGGGTGCTCTCTGTAACCCCATTAAGAATCCCTCTCCCCAAGGAACCCTCAAGAACGTCAGCTGGACTCTACCCATACCTGCCAAGGACAGCTGAGGCTGCTTTTCCCCAGGGTTATGTCTTAGGGCACTGGCAAGGGCATGTTATCTTTTTGTCCCCATCCAGGGTACAACAGAGGCTCCTGGTGCTTAATTGTAGGTGGATAGGTGGCACCCAAGATTTAGTGAAAAAGTTGACAGGAGATGCTTGTCCTACAATAGGCCATTTGTTCAAAGCTTGCAGATAGTCAGAAAGACAGGTTATTCACCCGGGAATGAGCCAGAGTCAGTCTCCAGAGCATTTTTCAAGAGGCCATTATATCTGTCAATGAGCCTAGCTCTGCTAGGGTTGTATGGCAGACAAAATTTCCAATCTACATTGAGGGCATGTGCCCATTCTTGTACTTCATGTCCCATAAAATGGGCGCCTTGGTCACTTTCAATGATGTCTGCTTTTCCATAAGCAGCACATAGCTGTTTTAGGCCTCTTATGCAGCTGGCTATGTAGACTGCTCGCATGGGTATGCTGTAGCAAGCCAATAGTTGTGTCCACAAATGTTAAGGCATAGTGTGAGCCTTTGAATTGTGGTAGGGGCCAATGTAGTTGACCCTCCTAGCAGGTTAGTGAGATGACCCCCATCACAGGCCACTCATATCTTAGGGTAGCTGGTGGAAGTGCTTTTTCTGCATAGACAGTCCATTGCTGACAGGCCATATTATATGGGAGTAATGGGACAGTAGGCCCCAAGCTTTGACCACTTCCCATAAATTTTTCTGCCCCATCTGACACATTTTTTCTGACACATCTTCCTGTGGAGACACTTGGCCATGTCTTCTGCCAGAGCCTCCTCTTGCCAGTGAATGCAAGCCAAGTCATGGTGTCTCCTGGGCTGTGGAGAGGTTAGTATCCATTGACATGGTAAATAATTATTACCTTTCCAACCTATATTCCTAAATTTCCTTCCAAAGGCCTTGTACCCCTCAGGGTCACCTAGACACCTGCCAGTCATCTTACTGTCAATGGGACAACTGTAGAGTTAGTCCTCTGTACATTGCCCAGCTATCTGTGCAAATCACAACAGCCCTGGTTCTCAGGTTATGACTGCTCTTAGCTCAGCCCATTGTCTACTTTGTCCAAGCCATTTTCCATCCATATGCTTTCTGTGCTGGACCAGGTAGGTGTCTGGTCCTGGCAAGAACCATCAGTGTATCAAGAGTTTTCATGTACAGGCACATGTCCCTCTTTAATAGTATGCTCAGGCATGGGAAGGGGAGCAGGGACTTCTGTGTCTGCATCTTGGACCAGGAGCTGCTGCGATTCTTGGCTCAGAGGATTCATCTGCAGCTTGTTCCTCAGTTGGAGATATGTATGCCACTTAATCAGGACAGCTGTCTGTGCCACTGAGCTCTGAGTTGATTAACAAGGCCTTGTACCCAACCAACAATGGGATAGGTAGTATATATTCGAACCTCAGCAGGTCTGGTGAGGACTTCAGTAGCCAGGAGAGCTTAGTAACATTGTTAAATCTTTGTTCTATCAGCCTATATCAAGCCTCTGCTCCTTTCCAGAGCTGGGACCAGACACAAATTGGCACCTTGGTATATCCTTGCCATTGCCAAAGTCCCCATGCATAGCCCTCGGCAGTGACATGGATGTCCAAATCACGTGCCTGAGATCAATCTATGACCCTGAGTGCTTGTACAGTCTTCATTGCTTGTTTAGCAGCCTTGAAGTCCCAGTCATGCTCTTTCCCCTGATCCCAAGCAACTCTTTTTTGGGGTTAAGCAATATGAAGGGTACACTAGCTAAGCTAAGTATGGTACAAAAACCCTCCATAATCTTAAGAACCTTAAAAATTTCTGTAATTACTTTGGTTTTTGCAGGAGGGGGAAAGCTTGAATCTAATCTATACAGGCAGCAGGCATCACCTTTGTCTTACCCAATCAAACAACCCCCAAGAATATGACAGACTCTCCAGGTCCCTGGATTTTGTTGGAACTGACCATCAATCTTTGGCCCTGAAGATGAGCCAATAGTTGAGAATCAGTGTGCTCTAACTCTGTTGGAGAATCAGAGGTTAGTGTGACATCATCAATGTAATGATACAATATCACAGAGGGTGGTACAGTCTTCAGCCACAAGGCCATGACAAACAGTAGGTCTGTGTCAGTAGCCCTGGGATAGAACATGAAATGTTCACTGGCAGCCTTCCCCAGTGAAGGCAAACTGATTTGATCAGGGTATATGTCTACTGAGAAGAAAGCATGAGCTTTCTAGTACATTATCTAGTACATAATGAATGTGCCCAGCTCGTGGCTGAGCTGGTCTAGGAGGCTGGCTACATTAGGTATGGCTGCAAAGAGAAGAAAAATTACCTTATTTAGTTCTCTGTAATCTACAGTCATGTACCAAGTTTCATCTGGTTTCTAGACTGGCCAAACACATCAGTTGTAAGTAGTGTGTGTATCATCAGATTGTCACACGATAAATATCTGATAATATTTACTCTAGCCAGTTCTTCTATGGTCTCTTCGATTTCCTTATGGCCACCTGAAAGTTTGTATTGTTTGGTGGCCACTGCTTTATGGGGAATTGGGAGTGACACAGAGGGTTTTTGCATGCCCCCTTGAAATGGTTTTCACAGTCCCTATCTGGAGCTGAAACTCCCCCATGGTAGTCTGTAGGTACATGCCAGCTAAAATGTCAATTCCTAGGATATACTCTGGGATAGTGGAAATTTATGCCTTATAAAGTCATGGTGGTAAATGCCCTACCCCAGTGGTTAACATCATACCTCACACCAAAATGGTTTGTCCTCCATAGCCATCAATGGCAAGTCAGGGGTCCTTTAAACATTTCTGGGTTACCATAAGTAAGAGTACATTCTCCACCAGTATCAAGTAAAGCCAAAACTCTTTGTACATTTTTGGGGGACCAATAAATAGCAAATTTTACATGTGGCCTCAGATCCCTTGGCCTCCATGCAAAGGTCTCTCAGATCCCCCCATGTAAAGGTTTCTCTCTCCCCACGGGTTGTCCTCTGGGTGGGTTGGCAGTAACTCTACAAGCAGAGCAGCCATTAACATAAGGCCAGCCAAACTGAGTGTTGGCTCTGGGAGCATGAACAGGGTCATCTGGGTTGATGATGTCCATTCCAATGTTCCCACAGTAGGTGTTGCTATAAGCTGGAAATGTTGCTCAAGGTTTAGTTGCTGCCACAGGCTTACAAGGTCAAGGTTAGATTTTTCGTTTGTTTATTTTGTCTTTATTTACCCCAGCTTTTACCAAGTCATTGCTTAGCTGTTTCCACGTCACCTTCATAGGACCATTCTGCTTACTTTTCACAGCTAAATTCTCTCCCATTTTTTCTTCTTTGCCCTTTTCTTCTGGTCTTATTCCTTACTTCTGTCTCAGTAATTCTACCTCCCCTAAGTCAGCAACTATCTGTGCTACCTCTTGCACATAATTGCCTACCTCAGTGGACAGTATAGGAATCAGGGTGCCAGAGAAAGTTGGTGGTGCTGTCTGCATGACCTAGTCCATCATTCCTCCAGGAAACCTCTCAATATCTGGCCCTTTGGACTGTGGGTCATAGATGTCACATGCCTAGTTCCTGAATAAACTACTGGAGCTCCAATGAACTGGTCCAACATGGGTTAGAGGAGGGTAGATCCCCCTCATTAAGCCACTCTGCTCTGCAGGCAGCCATTAGTCATGATAGGAAGCTAGCTAGCTGTGTGACCAGCTCGAGTTCTGCCCCCATGGATCCTTTGTCTTAAAGAGGGATGGGTGGTAATAGAAGACATATGTTTCAATTCATCCTCCATAAGCAAAATGCCATCGGCCTTCATATCCCACAGCTACAATAGCCACACTACAATGGATTTGGACCCTTTCTGTCTGAACTTAGCAGCCAGCTCTACTAGTTTGGCAGGGTGTATGGGCACACGATGGTGTGGGAAGTCTGTTGGGAAGGTGATGCTCCAATGCCCTGTGGCACCCGTGGCTTTTGGGCCTTAATCTTCTCCTTTATAATAGGACAAGCCACTAACTTCCCTTATCTACCTTTGTATCCACCCCATCCTCATCCATTATGATATCCATGTCCAAGTCATTTTCACTTTTTGCTGTAGGATCCCACTTGCAAGGATGCCAGTCAGACCATATGCCACAACTGCTACTATATTGAATAGAATGGTGAAAGTGGACAACCTTGTCTTGTTCCTGATCTTAGTGAAAAAACTTTTAGTTTTTACCCATTGAGTATGATTTTGACTCTAGGTTTCTCACATATGGCCTTTATTATGTTGAGGAGTGCTCCCTCTATTCCCACTTTGCTGAGTGTTTTTATCATGAATGGGTACTGTACCTTATCAAATGCTTTCTCTGCATCTATTGATATGATCATGTGATTTTTGTCTTTGCTTTTGTTTATGTAATATATTACATTTACTGATTTGCAAATGTTGAATCCTCCTTATACCCCTGGGATGAATTCCATTTGGTCATGATGTATGATCTTTTTATGTATTGTTGGATGCGGTCTGCCAATATTTTGTTGAGGATTTTAATGTCTATGTTCATCAGCGATATTGGCCTGAAGTTTTCTTTCTTTGTTGTGTCTTTATCTTGTTTTGGGATTAGGTTGATGCTGGCTTCATAAAAAGAGTTTGGGAATCTTCCATCATTTTGGATTTTTTGGAATAGTCTGTGAAGGATAGGGGTTAGTTCTTCCTTAAATGCTTTGTAGAATTCTCCTGTGAAACCATCCGATCCAGCCAGGGCTTTTGTGTGTAAGGAGTTTTTTGATTACTGCTTCAATGTCATCTGCTACTGATTGGTCTGTTCAGGCTTTCTGCTCCTTCTTCATTGAGTTTTGGAAGATTCTATTTTTCCAGAAATTTATCCATTTCCCCTAGGTTTTCAAATTTCTTGGCATATAGTTCTTTGTAGTAATTTCTCAGAATCCTTTATATTTCTGTGGCGTCAGTTGTAATCTCTCCTTTTTTATTTCTGATTGTGTTTATTTGGGTCCTCTCTCTTTTTTTCTTGATGAGCCTACTGAAAGGCTTGTCTACTTTGTTTATCTTTATAAAAACCAGCTCCTGGATTCATTTCATTGATCAGTAGAATTGTGCTTTTAGTCTCTATGTCATTTAGTTCTGCTCTGATCTTGGTTATTTCCTTCCTTCTACTTGCTCTGGACTGTTTTTGGTGTTGTTCCTTGAGTTCTTGTAGGTGTAGGGTTAGGTTATTTGTTTGAAATGTTTCTATATTTTTTAGGTAGGCCTATATTGCTATGAACTTGCCTGTCAGGACTTCCTTTGCTGTGTCCCATAAGTTTTGGGTTGCCATGAGTTCATTTTCATTTGTTTTCAGAAACTTTCTGATTTCTTCCATAATTTCATTCTTGACCCATTTGTTGTTTTATAGCAAGCTATTCAATCTCCATGATTTTGAGTGTTTTGGGTTTTTTTCCTTTGGAGTTGGTTTCCAGTTTCAGTCCCTTGTGGTCAGAGAAAATGCTTGGTATAATTTCAATTTTCTTAAATTTTTTGAGGCTTGTTTTGTGTCCTGTCATATGTTCTATCTTTGAAAGTGTTCCATGTGCATTTGAAAAGAATGTGTATTTAGCTTCTTTGGGATGAAGGGCTCTATGTATATCAGTTAAGTGCATTTCATCTAGGGCTTTGTTCAATGCCACAATCTCTTTGTTGATATTTTGTTTGGAAGATCTGTCCATGTTTGACAGTGGGGTATTAAAATCCCCTACTATAATTGTGTTGCTGTCAATATCTTGAATTCCTCTAAGATTTTTTTTATATATTTGGGTATTTCTATGTTGGGTGCATATGTATTTACAATGTTTATGTTTACTCAGTAGATTTTTCCCTTGAGTATTATGAAGTAACCTTCTGGGTCTCTCTTTATGGCCCTTTTTTTTGAAGTCTATTTTGTCTGATATGAGTATTGCTACCCCAGTTTTTTTTTTTCCTGGCTGTTTGCTTGAAAAAAAATTTGTTTCTAGCCCTTCATTTTTAGTCTGTGCTGGTCTTTTGTCCTGAGGTGGGTCTCTTGTAGGCAGCATATGTGGGGGTCATGCTTTCTTATCCATTCAGCTATTCTATGTCTTTTGATTGGAGCATTTAATCCATTTATGTTTAAGATTATTATTGATAGGTACTTATTCATTGTCATTTTCATACCTGTATTCCTCTCTCTCTCTCTTTTCTTTCCTTTCTTTAGAGCAGTCTCTTTAGCATCTCTTGCAAAGCTGGTTTGGTGAAAGTGTATTCTTTTAGACTTCTTTTGTCTTGGAAGCTTTTTATTTGGCCTTCTATCTTGATTGAGAGCCTTGCTGGGTAAAGTAACCTTGGTTGCAGGCCTCTGGTTCTCATCATTTGGAATATTTCTTGCCATTCTCTTCTTGCTTGGAGCGTTTCCATTGAGAAGCCAGCAGCTAACCAATAAGGGGCTCCTTTGTATTTTACTTCCTGTTTCTCCCTTGCTGCCTTTAAGATTCCCCCTTTGTCTTGGAATTTTGCCATTTTAATGATGAGGTGTCTTGAAGTGGTCCTCTTAAGGTTCTTCTTGATTGGGACTCTCTGTGTTTCCTGGATTTGTGTGACTTTTTCTCTCATCAAATTAGGAAAGTTTTCCATTATTACTTTTTCAAATAGGTTTTCTATCCCTTGCTCTTCTTCTCCTTCTGGTATCCCTATTATTCGGATATTATTATGTTTCATATTGTCTTGCATTTCTCTTAATTCCTCTTCATTCTTTCTGAGCTTCTTTTCCTTTTCTTGCTCTTTCTGGGTGTTTTTTTTTTTCCTATTTTGTACTCCAACTCGCTGATGTGATCTGCTTCATCAGTCCTGCTTTTGATTCCTTCCACTGTGTTCTTCAGCTCCAAAATTGTATTCTTCATTTTCTCTTGGCCCTTGCTGATAGTTTTTATTTCCTTTTCCATGTTGATATAGTTTTCAGTGAGTTCATTGTAGTTCCCCCTGTAGTTTCAGGTAGCTCATTGTGAGCTCTTTGAACTTCCTGATAACCAGTGCTTTGAATTCAATATCTGATAGCTGACTTGACTCTCTTTCATCTAGCATTCTTTCTAAGGCTTTTTCCTTTCCTTTCATTTGGGGATTGTTTCTTTGTCTTCTCATTGTTTGTGAACCTCTTCTTGTTAGCTTCAGCTTCTTAAATTGATTCGTTCTGGCTTCCTGGGTTTATGGTGTGAATTTCTGTGGTATACCTCTGAGATTCAGTGGTGTAGTCTTTTTGATCTCCCAAGCTCACTGGTCTTAGGCTGTCCTTTAAGTTGGCTCTTTGTTTGTCTTTGGGTTTTGATTGTTTTGGTGTCTTTCTTTTGTGGGTCCTTCCTACCAGCTGGTTGACTGATGGTCCCTCTGTCCAACACCTGTTGTAATTTGTTGTGCTGGGGAGGGCAGGTTGTGTTGAAGCTAGTTCTTCTGTGTGTACAAAGTTTTGAGGATTCTCTTTTGCTCTTGTTCAGTTGTTTGTACTGGGTAGTTTCTCCACTTTTAGCTGTATTTCCAGATTGGTCTTGAATGAGGTTTGTGTGGTTTCCACTCCCTCCTCCACCTTCTTCTGTTGTTATCTGTTGGTGGTTCCTTTGTTGTCGGGTTTTCTCTTCCAGTGGGCATCCTGGTGTTCTCCACTTCCACCTACTTTTTTTTGTCATCAGTTGGAGGGAAAGGCAAAATGGTTTAGGATATCAAGAGAGTATTCTATGATATTTACAGTAGCAGCTGATAGAGAAGAGATAGGAGATCCTTTGGCTATGTGTAGTGTTAACCATAATCTCCAACTCAACTAGCCACTTTTAAGAAAGGATGGAAAGAAGATAAGACTCTTGTTGGGGAGGGAAGAATTTTGAGTTGGATCTAGAAAGCATTGAGGTTGTGGGAGGTCAGATTATGAGGTAAGGTAAGAATAAAGGATAGTAAATAGGTGTAGTGTGTAAGAGAATATAGTTAACCACTACAGTAATAGAGTTCAGGAAACTGTGAAGTGGGCTAAGATCCACGAGGGGTTTTGTGAAGTATTACAATTGTATGGGACAGCTATTATTTACAATAATATTAGAGCAACAATCATATGACAGACTCCATGTTATCTGGATAACATGAATAGAACTTTGAGTAGTGTGCTAAAGGAACACAAGTGACATGAAGGATAGTAAATTAGCAATACACTGTGGAAGAGAGAACAAAGGAAACCTGTCAAATGATACAATATAACCAGCCAAGAAAAGAAGACTATACAGAAAGAAGAGGAATACAAAAATACTATTAAAATAAAAGATGTAAGAATAATGAAAAAATAATAACAATACAAATATGCAGTAACTTGTAGTTTCTCTGCAGTAGCAAAGTGAAATTTGTCTCTCTGTCTCTACTGTTGGGATGCCCCCTTTTGGGTCCAACTCTGATCCTTTCACAGTTCCAAGTTTTTGTCTCACTTGTGGGGGGGAAAACAGGCAGGAGAAAGGAGGAAGAAGAGATAAGTTTGGAAAGAAAGGAAGAAGGAATGAAAGAAGAAAGAAGGAAAGAGAGGAAAAGGTATTGAAAGATAAAACAATAAGAAAATTTAAAAGATAAAAGATTACTTAAAAAAAAAAAAACCCTCTTGTTGGTTTCAAACTGGCCAAACTGGTTTTTCTGGTCTTGCTGGCTGCAGCAGGCAGAGGGGCCTTTGGTGAGGCCTTTCTCGTGCATGCACTCTCCCAAGAGCTAGTCTGGTGCCTCTCCCCAGCACCCCACACAGGGGATCCAGGTCTTCTTCAGAGCAGTCTTTCCCCGGGGGTCATCACCGTGGGCTGGAGTGTGGGGGCGTGCACCTGGCCAGGCTGCCTGGGTCCTGCAGGTTTGGGCAAGAACCCTACGCAGTGCTATGGGGGAATGCAAGGCCTTCTGCCTGGCTGGGTGGGGAGTAGACTGAGCCGCTGATGCAGGAGAATCCCCCAAACAGCTTTACTATTTGAGAATTTCCTCCCACTCAAGCCTGCCACTCAATACATCCCAATTCTCCAGCCAGACCAGTAACTATTGGGGTCAGAGCCCGACACTGCAACTTTCAACTCTTCCAAGTGGGCGACCACAGACTCTGCGGGTGATCACAGCCCCTGTGTGTTTGCCTCTTTGTCCTTATTCCCCTCTCTGTGACTTCAAGCAACCAGGTCTCTCCTGGTGCTGCCCAAACCCTGCTTGGCTGCGGAACAGTTGACCCAGCTCTCTCCCAAGGACTCTGTGGCAGGCCCGCTTCTCCCAAGGAGTGTGTGGTAGACCCAGTGCCAGGCACCGGGTAGGGGGCCGAGGCTGCCACCACTCCTGTCCCTGTGCTGGTCCCTGGGACCTTATTGCCGTCTCCTTACCGTCTGGTTTTTCAGTGTCTGCTACAATTCCTGGTCTCTTATTTTCACATATGCTGGGGTACCGTTGGCTGTTTGCTCTGTTCCTCCATAGATCTGCCAGGCTTTTCTCCAGTGTATAGGGGAAATGGAATCTGTTCCATCCTACTCCATTGCCATCTTCCCAATCCTAGTTGTGATTTTTATGTGGACATGGGAAAAGGTGAGCACAGCACTTACATACTCTACCATCTTGACCATAAGTCCCAGGTTTTAAATAATAGTCAACATTATAAATGTCTACTTTCAAAATTGTCCTGCATTTATTCTTAAAAGTGTCTTGCCCTCAGAATTATATAGATATTATTGCCAGAAAACAGAAAAGAGAAAGAGTGGAGGAAGATTGCTGAGTCCTTGATTTTGCTTTACTTTTGAGAGAAGCAGCTATTTCTATCTTGCTTTTTTTTATTAGATGTAAGAAAGAAGCTTGTGGTGGGGCATTCCTCTGAACTGGATATGAGCATCAAGGCAAACCAAAAGGGGCACTTTGGTTAAAATAACTAACTGACTAATATCCTGATTGTAAATTATGGCTTTTCTGACTGATGTTGTGGTTTGACAGGGTTTCCTTTGTTGATTAGCTTTTATTCTCACCTCTTCTATACTGCCCAGTCCCTGCTGAGCTCACCCTGAGACTAAAGGTGTTTTTGTAAAATTTTCAATTCTGTTCACTGCCACGTGAAGTTCAAAGTTTGTCTGAACTCTACAGAGCTTTATTAATTCACATGTAACTTTTGGACCTTTGAAATTTACCCAGGAAGAAAAAAACAAGGACAAATGTGAGAACTAATAAAACCCACTATATACAGTGTTATGTCTATTACAAATCTACCAGGAGGAAACTCACCTTACATCCATGACCCCTGAAGGTTGTTCACAGTCCAGAATATATTTTTAAAAATGCACTCTTATTTATGTGGTTTTTTTATTCGTTCTTCATATATCAAAGTATTCTGAACCTCAATAAATTACTGTCTTATTTAGTAAAGCATCTCGATGAATTTCAAGATATGCAAATAATGGTCTCACTTAGAGATAGAGAGCTGTTCTACCTAATAGGTTACTAGGGATATGTAAGTCTTTGACTAATACCTGGAGCAAAGATGATACTGAGAATCTAAATAATATGGTACAGGGTTGGGTAAAAGTAGGTTTACAGTTGTTTTGTATAGAAAAAGTACAACAATTATTAAATAATAATATAGAAAAAAGCTCTGTGTTTTGCATACTCACAATGGTAAGCTTTCTTTTTCCCCATCTTGTATAGAAAATGTTTAAAGTACTTTTAGGAAAAGAGTACTGTAGTATAAAATTTAGAATTCTTAGTTATCATGTATTTTTATACAATTTTCAGGACCCTGTGACCCAAAATTTTTTAATAATTATCTTCTATATAATATTATGTGTTATAATATTTGATGTTAGAGATCACAGATAAGGGGAACCTCTTTCATATTAAAAGAAGAATTACTAGATTAACAGGAGCCAAGTAAATAGTCAGATTAAAGGGGTTCTACTTTAGTGCTTGGCTTTCTTCTTTGAAAGACAAAAAATAAGACCATTGGATGAATAGCTGGTTCTCATGCTTAGAATTCCACAGCATATCAATTTTCTAACAACAGTTAGGGGTAGTAAAACTGGAAAGAGTCATTAATAGCTGAATCCTAATAGTTGTGGCAAATTAATATGTCTCCAAAAATACTTGCTATCCACATGAAAAGTGATAATAGAAGTACTATATCTGGAGATTAAATGGGTCAAATTAGAAATTTACTGGACAAATAGAGCAGCATGAAGTTTAGTGATGCTCAAACTTTTTACTGATTAATGACTGTGGTAGAGAGTAGTGCTTTTCATGAATATTTTCAGTTATTCTTACGGGAACAAAGGGAGATAGCAATATCCCATGTGCTTGATCTTGATTTTACTTAAATGTCTTAATTTGATCAACAAAATTTTAGAAGTGAAATGTGCAAATATCTAGGTACAAGCATTCTCTTTTCTTGTTTCTATGAGCCAGCAAGAGATATTTATATTAAAGTACAATCTCGACTCTTCATATTGAAGACTGGTAACTGGAAATATGTCTGGATGCTCAGTGTACTTTGTGTAAACAAAAAAATCAACCTTTGCTGTTTTAAACTACTTATCTTTTAACATTGTTTGTTCCCGTAGCACATCCTAAATCACACCATTGCAAGCACTTGCATTGGGGTTGTATTTAGAGATGTCTTAAAGTAGTTGCATGTATTTAACTTGTATTAAGCTTTAAACAACTTTGTCCATGTGCATGAGTAAAACTTGTTTAAGAATGTTATGATTTACAGAGGGTATTATTTAGGTGTGCTTAATCCTCTTCCCAAAACATCAAGCTATTAGTCACTCACTACAAGACTAAAGTAGAGAAAACTAAATTCCTATTGGGATTTTAACCCCACCTCTCCCACTTTAAACAAAATATTTAAATTTTTGTTAACATATAGGTCATCTGCATAAAATTTAATCTGAATAAATGATTTTACTGTTGGGAGAACATTTTAATAAAATAATGAGAAATCCAAAAATTTTAACCCTCTTATTTCTCAAATACACAAGCTCAAAAAAAGTAAAGACTTTTCTTAAACAGATAATAAATCTTATAACTTGGCCTTAAACTTACTTTTTCTAAAACCTATTTAGTATTTTTAACCAAATAATATTTAGTTCAATGACAGCAAAACTATTTTGCCACTTTTTTCTTTTCTTGTTTACTTGCCATAAATATATCAAATCAGGCTATTTAAACCCATGATTACTAGATTAAACAGCTTTATTTTAAAATAAGCACTCTGTTCCTGTAGTGTCACATTTTTTAAAAAGCTTAATTTTTTTAACTTATGGTCAAATAAATTTCAAAATATCAAAAGCATTGCAATGGAATAGAAAGATCCAAGTCTGAATGAATATTGACTGCCTAACTTCCCAGCTTAGTCACGTAGGTTGTTAATTAAATTTTTTTTAAATCATTTTTTATTTAAAAAGTGAGAAGAATGATACCTGTTGTACACATATGGAATAAAAAAATAAAATAAAATGATGATTCATACAAATCATCCAACAGAGTGCCTTGGACACAGTAAACGTATTGCAAATACCAAAATCCCTCTTCTTGAAGTTTACCTTTGAAGATATTAACCTATATATATATATGAAGATATTAACATGTACATATATACATATATTATATGTGTGTATATATTATATATGATACATTAATATATATGAAGATATTAACATATATATACATATATAATATATATATTAAAACATTTGTTCAAAGACCACAGTGTTCAAGAGAAGTGTGGCCAGCCTGCCTGAGTTCACATATGGCTTAAATATTTGCTTACCATTAGACTTTGGTCAAATTACATAACTCCCTGGTTCTATAGTTTCTTTACTTACAAAACAGGAATAATACAATTATTTACTTCACACAATCTTATGACAGTTAAATAAATGAATACATTTAGAAACTTTCCAAAAGTACTTGACACATTAATTAGACAACAAATTATGTGTTATTTTGTTGTTGTTATTGTTAAACATTCCCAGTGGTAATGGAGCACAGTTCCTGGGAAGACCCCGGTGCTATAGGAAAGTCAGATTTACTCATACAATCACTGATGTCAAAATGATTTTAAAGAAAGTGTACAAATTTCCAATGAGGATAGATTGCCTTAAAATACTTTTGATACTTTAAAATACCTTGTTGATAAACTGTCATTAAAATATATTCAGCATAATAAATATATTGTCATCCGAATTCTGTTATGATTGATATAAATGCAACTAAAAAGGCTTTCCTCTAAAATATTTTGCTATTCAAGCTTCTAATCTATCCAAAGTCTGTTTTAGTTCCAATTTACTTAAATTAGTCTTGACACTTTTAAAATTCAATAAACTCCTCATTGCAAAAAGAAACCCCAATTATTGAAGCCTTATTGTAACCAAACACACAAACACACCTGCAGAATGAAGATTTGCCAATGTATTTTCCATTTAGTTTAAATCATTTTTGGACACTAGTCTCATAAAATTCTGCTTGAGACACACAACTGTGTTGCCAATGTTCACTCATATGATGAAAAATGAGTGGAGCAGCCAACTCTGGTCTAAAACCAAATTAGAAATGAATTTCAAATAATAAACTCACTTTTACTTTTAGAGAAAAATAAACTTTTAAAAATGAATTAAAGCCTAGAAACCAAACATTGATAAGGGCCTTGTATTTATCAAAACAAGTACTATTAAAAGTATTTATTCATGTGAGTTTAAAATATAATGTTAACACTTTGAACCTAAAGGCCAATTTTATTCTCGATTTTTAAAAAATTATCATTGTAAGTCGTGACAGCATCCAATCATGGGAATACCATCTAACAAAGAACTAACAACCCACACCTGCACCCCTGATTTGGCCAATGTCATGTAATAATTTTAATCACACAATTGTATCTGTTTATTTTTTTAATTTTATTAGTAAATAATAAAAAGAATAGCCCAGGTTCAGAATTTGTTCTGTTTCTAACAGTTCATTTATTGTTGGACTCCAGTGAAATCAAATAGAAAGAAAGAAAAAAGGGGGGGAGGGAATGGGCCAAAGTGAACTGTCAAGCAGGAGAAGGTTAGGGTTAGTGAAGGGAAGGTGTGTATTCATTTAAACTGCATTATCTGGGCAAATCCCTCATAAAAACTTAGTCACAAGCAGGAATAGTTCCAAATTCTGATGATCACTGATGCCAGACAGAGGATAAAAAGGACTCTCATGTACAGTATTCATGTTTTTTTTTTCTTTTCTTTCTTTCTTTTTTTTAATAGCATGACACTATCCTTCAAATATGGAGAGGGGAAAAAATACGAATGGACTATTCTTTATAGGATCAGAGAAATGCAACCTAAGAGAAAGTTTACGTATGAAGTTTTAGGCATCTTCCAGTTGATATCAGGCCAGAAAACAAACGCAAATCACTCTCAAATATCTCAAATATTGGGCAACAGATCTAGATGTTGAGCTGATTGAGAAATCATTATTTTCAGAGAATTATTAATGGTTAAAGAAATATGATTCCCACTTAGATCATGAAGTATACTTGGCACTTGATACAGGAAAAAATTGGACTGTGATTGAAAACTGTGCATTGTCTAGAACAAATCTTTTAGAGTTTCCTGGTCTGGATTTCATGGGAGCTGTTTAACAGCTAAGTTGTAGATAACTGATAACAATGAGAAACAGTGTATGTGTACAGACATATACAGTTTTTTTACATCAGAGGTTCAACTGACTTCCCTAGAGTAGAAATAATTTGACTTCCATTTGTATATTCACTTTATTATTCCAGACTTATCACTATTTCTCTTTGTATTTTCCTATAAATTGTTGTAATTAACATAGTCTCTATCCCGTTATTTGAGTAACAAGTTAAATAATATATTTAACATGTTGACTTTTTATTTAGATTGGAGCCATTTTATTTCTTATTTTGATAATTAACCTGGGATGAGAAAACTTAAACATATTCTTTTCCAGCCCTATTGCTCTAAAGGTAAGCAGACTGAGTTCCAAAGTGATAAAATTACTTTTGTAAAGTTGGATAGCTAGTTCTTAGAAGAGCTAAACCAGAATAAAGTCTTTCTCCATTTTGATTTCCTACCACACTGACAGCTATGTGCACCGTTTCTTTAAAGAGTTTATTTTTTTTTTAGAGCAGTTACAGGTTCACTGAAAAACTGAGGGGAAGGTAGATTTCTCTCATACCTCCTGCCCCCACACATGCACAGCCTCCTCCATTAGCAACATTCCCCACTGGCGTGGTATATTTGTTACAACTGATGAGCTTTTATTGACACGTAATCACACAAAATCAATAGTATACATTAGGGTTCACTGTTGGTGATCTACATGGGTTTAGACCAATGTACAATGATGTCTATCTGTCATTAGAGTATCAGAGTATTTTCACAGTGCTCTCTAGTCATTTCACCTCCTCAAACAGGGGACCTTTATTTTTTATTTAAAAAATTTCATTAAAAATTTAAATTTATTATCCTCATCCAAGGACATGGTTACTGTTCATAGAAAGAGGGGAAGGGGTGGGGGAAGAACCACTGATGTGAAAGAAACATCTATGGCCTCTGCACACACCCTGACTGGGGAACCGACCCTGCAATCAAGCATGTGCCCTGACTGGGAATTGAACGCATGACCTTTTGGGTCATGGGAAGATGCTCCAACCAATTGTGCCACCCCAGCCTGAGCAACCACTGATCCATGCTATATCCACCGAACAGGAGAATAATTTTCAAAGACCTTTCAGGGTTTTGATCTTATTTTATTGGCCAAGCTTAACCTGCACAAGGGCGAACTCCCGGGGTGTCCAGAGGCACAGTGCCCAAAAGGGCTGCAGATGAGAGTCGCACTGAGCGCTTACAGCTAAGTCCTTATATAGGGGCACGCAAGCAAGCGTTGAACAGAAGCAGACGTGGCAGTTAGCTGTTTGCTGACAGAGACTGCGCGCAGGAACAGGGTGGGGTTTCAAAATTCAAAGCTAAGCAGATTACAATCAGCCTGTTTTGCTGTGGTCAGGCTATGCTCCCAATTTCCCAGATCTCAACAATCCATACTTTCTTTTTCAGAATGTTCTGTAGTTGGAATCATACAGTATAGAGCATTATTCAGATTGGTTTCTTGAATTTGCTTTTTAATTAGCTTTTTAAAGAGAGGGCAGTTGATAGCTTAGAGAATGTGTAGATCATAAAATTTTGGGTAACTATACACTGGTGTATTTGGGAGTACATCATTTTGAGAGAGAAATTAACCTTCCTAACTACCTTTTCATGTCGGAAATAAATCTTTCAAGGTGATCCCTAATTCACTTATATGTAAACTTAGCCCAGTGTGTAGAGTAGAGAAGATGGCAAGACCTGAGAATTAACTGACATTCTGGGAGTCACTGGGAGCTAATAATTATGCTGGCTTCTCCTCCTGATTCCAAAGTGCAAACATGCTTTAAACAGATTGCCAGTCCCCCCAGGGAAGAGAGAAGGAAATGGCTGGATTAAAGTCAGAAAGCATGGAGCCAAAAAACTCTTGTATTCATTACCATCTCCATCAATGAATATTTATGGAGCTCCCACAGAGAACCTAGTCTAGGGCTCAGGAATTCAGAGAAGTAAATACAATTTAGAGCAGTAAAAGTTCCCCCTAGCCAAGGCTGCCACATGGCAGGAGAGAACTCCTGCTTGCCAAAGGAAGAGAAGAAAGCCAAGAGAAAGCGGACTCCTGTCCTTCAATTTTCAGAAAACAAAACCCCTCATCCAAAAGTAGGGGTGATTTCTCACTTTTGTTTAATTACCCCAAAGTAGAGTTTTGTTTGGCTTTTAACTTCAATATTTATATTCACTACAGCTGCCTTGGTGTCTTTTAGAAACTTTCAGGTAGCTTCAAACTCTCAGGTTTGGTGATATTTTTACCTAGAACGTAAAGAAAAACAAAATGATTGTATTGGTCGGTGTGTCTGATAAAAGATTCCTTTATGTGGGATCTTAACTGTCCAAGATGTGATACTTCACAAGAAGACTTTTATGCCTAAACAATATAGTGTAACTCTATCAATCATTTTGAATCTGATATGCAAATTATAAATTTGAATTAAAGAGTATGTAGCTTTTAGTACTGTGATTTGAAAAGATCATTGGATTACATACATTTCTGTGGGCAGTCTTCCCCATAAAAGCCTACCAATTCTCCTTAAAGGATCCGGGTACTTTATAAAACAACAGGCTCTGTGGCTCCCCCTAGAGGAGTGCCTAGTATAGTATAACAAGATAGATTCAGTTCATGTTGACGCAGGAAACTGCTGGCGCAACGGAGGCCTCTGCTTCTGTCCAGACGCGGTGGATCTGATGCTCTCTGGAGCATCCAGGCATCTAAAACAATAGCCTCCATTTCCTTAAAGCCTATCTCCTACCATCGGCCTCAGCGAATTTCTACTGGAGTGAGACAGTCCTTATTCTTGATCTCCCGTGAGCAGCCACCGTACCTCAGTGGGATGGAAGTAATACTAAAGTTTACTTTGATATTATTCAACCCTGGCAAGTCTAGGTTCTCAGTGAAAGGACACATTCGATTTGAGAATAAGATAGAAAAGTTAGAAAAAACTTGTGACAAGTGGACTGAGGAAGTAGAAGTGGACATCTCAGGCCAATAAGCTTGTAGGGCCTTTCATCAGAAAGAACCTCAACCTCTATTCATGATTTAAAAAAAAAAACACTTTATGGAAGAAAATTCTTGCAATGGTCATAGAAGCCAACAACAGCGAGGGCTGTCTAAAACAAGATCAATCTAAGATGAAGAAAAATTTGACCTGATACTGACCCCAAAACTCATTTTACTGTCATTATAATCAAAACTACCACCACAAGTAGAGAGGGTGGATGGGGGGCGAACAGCATGGTATTTCTGGAATAGACCATATTAAGGACAAGTCCCTTCCCAACCAGAAAGTGGAGGCTGAATTTGGTGCCACAAAACTCAAAAACTGGAAACGTGCAAAAGCCCAGGAATTGACCGACTGCAGCATCCGACTCAACTGCAAGTTCGCCCGTGCTCACTCAGACGGGTACTTTTGCTTCTTTCACACACAGCACCACCATGTGAGACTTGCAGTGGAGGCTTAGCAGGTGGCAGCAGCCAGTTCCATGTCAGCCCCCTGATTCTATCTCCAGGAACCCAGGTCCTAGACTTTTTCTTTTTTCCTACCTGAATAAAACTTCTTTTGTCTCACTCCAACTCATTCTGGAATACTTTCCTGAATGAATCAAGAGCCCGGAGGCCCCAAGCCTTGCTGAGGCAGGGCCAGCCCTTGGCACAGAACTCGTCTGGTGACAAGGAGAAATAACTTCTTTTGGTATCAAGTTTGGAACTAGGAAACTGGAATTAAAACATTATTTAGGAGATCATTTTCCATGGAAATGCTGCCCGGAGATGAAATAGCATCATTGGTAGACTTTGTTTATTTACTCAGAAATGGGTGACTAAGAACTAGCTGTCACTGTGTGTAGCACATGTAGGGGAGAAAAAAATTTTTCCTCTACCACCAAGGTAATTTAGCCTAATCTAATAGTTAAATTTAAATGAGACAGATTGATAAGAGAAAACAATCAAATTTAACTATATGTATATGCATGGCAATCTCACATACATGAGTATGTAACCCCTCATACATGAGAAGTTCAAGGACAGAAAGTGAAACGGAAGTGTATACGGCATTGTGAGCTAAGGATGTGGTAAGCTGTCTTAGGGATTCAAAGGGCCATGGCAGGAAAATAAGAAGGGCAGGTATTCAGTAATTAGTAGTTTACCCTGCCATATAGACAGGTCAGAAAAGGTTATCTCTGTTTATCTCTTATTATAGTTGAAGCCCTTACTTCAAATTCTTCTAGATAGTTAAAGCAGAGCAGGCACAGAAGTGTCTCTTGAGCCCACAAAGCCTCCATTGCTTTTAGCTTAAAATAATCTTCATACCACTGAGGCACGTCTTACGCTTACTCATTCTGAAACCCTTATATCTATGTCTTCACTCCATTCTCTGCTCTTTCTGTTTGCTCTGATTCAGTCTCCAACTTTATTTTCTGTATTCTTTCTCCATACCAGGGTTTCTTGACTTTGGAACGATTGGCAATTAGAACTAGATCATTCTTCATTGTGGGAGACTACCCTGTTCATTGTAAAAAGTTTAGCAGCATCCTTGCCTTCTATTCAGTAGAAGCTAGTTGTACACAGACCCACCAGTTCTGACAACCAACCAAAAATATCTCTCCAGATCTTTTCAGATTTCCCTTCAAGGATAAAATCTCTCTCGATGGAAAATCTAAACCTGAAAATATTCTTTCCAACTGCCATAACCTGCTATGTGATTATGGTCATGACCTTCAATTCTCTAGGCAACAGTTTTAATATTTGTAGAATTTTCTACATGTCATCTGTCTTTATTCTTTAAACTTTTTCTCTTGACCAGGCCTTAACCTTACCAGTGGCCCCTGCACAAATATACTTCAATTCCTTTACAGTGCAGATACTGAAGATACTAGGCATATATTCTAGCTAAAGTTGAGCTTACTTTTCTATAACTTGGATTTGCTTCCTTCTTCCATAATTGCAATAATATGTAGCCCATAGACACTCACTAAATTTTGAATAATAAATGTATAGGTGGAATTATAAAATGCTGAATAAATTGTTAAATTAATGAAAAAATACATCATTAATTTTTGTGGCCCATGTTATCTCCAATTGACTGAAGTATTGACCACTCTCAAAAAGAACCTTTTTCTTAAATTGTTTATGCTATTTAGATCCTGAGACTAAGTGGAAAAAATGTTTTGATTATCACCATAGTTTTTCCTACAGTGTTTTCTCCAAATATCAATGCATTCTTATTGCTGATTATAGCAGATGTCATCTTACTTTCAATTTGAATTATACATATGACCTATGCCTTCTGGGCCACTGCAGCCTGCTTACATAATAAAAAAAATAATCGAGTAATAGCAGAAACAAAATAATAACTAAACATAGAAAAATCTGAAAGAGTCATTTTAAAGGTCCCCTTATCTCTGATTCACTAAATTATCACCTTTGTTCAGCATTGTACACCCTGAATATTTTCCTTCCCCTTATCTTTAGTGTTAAATCTTCCTTACAAAATAATTTTTGAAGAGTTGTAGAAGACCAATTGGTTCCACTGGTTTGTTTTTTTTTTAGTACTGGTGACAAGCATGATTTCCAACCTTACAATTTTAGAGAAAGAGAAGAAGAGAGAGAGAGAGACAGACAGACAGACAGACAGATGGACAGAGATTTGTTGTCCCCCTTACCTTTACTTTCACTGGCTGATTTTTGTAAGTGACCTGATCAGGGATCAAATCTGCAACCTTGTTATATAGGGACAATGCTCTAACCAACTGAAGTATCCTTCCAGGCACAAAATTTTATGTCCTAAACCACTCCCTGAACTTTTATGTAAATGTATCCTGAAGTGACATATTTGAGTCAGAATAGACATCACACACTTTTAGTGAACACAGTTTAACAAATAAACCTTTCTTTCACAAGCATCAAATAAAGGTTTGGATTATATAGGATAAAGTCAACTTTCTACCTTGAACCTTATGGTTTTTATCATTTTAACTTCTACTAAGTTTCAAAGTTGATTAACTCTCCACTGGTCTCCAAGACTGTAAATTAAAAGCCAAATTTCTTCTGATATATTTTGATTGATTTACAGAATTTTTTATTTAACTTCACCAAACTTTTTAATGAATAAATTTTATATAGAAATAAGAATATCTGGATTAATTTGAATATCTGAATTCCATCTTTTTTATTCCAAATGAAATAGTTATCTGGAGCCAAGTCATGGCTTGTCTGTTTCCACAAGGTGTGTGCTCAGAGATCACTGCAATCTGCTGACTTCTGACTGTTTTTTATGTCTGGTAATCTCTCATTAGGTATCTGCCTGACTGAGGAAAGCATTTAAAGTTGCAATTTTTGCCCCAGATACTTCAGAGTGTTTTGCCTAAACACTTAAGGGAAATAATGACTAATCAGAAGAGGTGGATCATCAGACCTGGAGTTATTAATGGTCATCAACACATCTATAGAACACAGCCCTCACAAAACACATTGGACAAAAGCAGAGAATTGGTGGAACAATCTGAGTCAGGGGGTGACCCGGAGTATTTTGGTTGTGATAGTGTAAGTAAAATGGAGAATGCCAGGCACTATTTAACTCTTGGGTAACTTATCTGTGTCATCTCCATTTTCCCTCATTTAGACCCCTTTAAAGTTTAGACACCTGAACTCAAAACCTTGTATAGAGTTAGCATACTGCTCTTGAAATGCTGAACAGTCTGGCTATTCTTATGCCTGTAACTTATGTAACAGTGAAAAGAGACATGGCGTGGCATGGTTAAAATAATGTCAAGTAAGGAGTAAAGGAAACTTCAAACATAAATTTGATCAAATAAACTCTCTGCCTTGGATGCTACACCTGTAAATTAATAACTGTTACTTAATGATGAGCTCAATACATACTACTCTAGATGTATTGAATACATATCAATTTATATTATCTTTGCAACATATAAACTTATATTATCTTTGCAACAACTCAATGAGAGGTTAAATAACTAGGTCAAGACCTATAGGTAGGAAGTGAAAACCAGGATTTAAGCCCAGATACTCTAGTACAAGAGACTGTATTTTGGACCACCACATGCCAGAACATCTCCTCCATTAAACTCATTAGTGTCCATAAAATTCCTTTTTAATTATTTATTTTTATCAACTTGAATAGCTTATGTTCTCCTACAAGTTGACTTGGAGAGCTACTTTAGAAACTAGCAAGGGAGTATACCCTTTATGGAAGCACAGTCCTCCTCTCTGGGGAAGGTTGTCTTCTACCACATGCTCAGTTTCAGGAGGGACACACATAGAGAAGGAAGGAAGGGAGGAAGGGAGGAAGGAAGGAGGGAAGGAAGGAGGGAAGGAAGGAAGGAAGGAAGGAAGGAAGGAAGGAAGGAAGGAAGGAAGGAAGGAAGGAAGGAAGGAAGGAAGGGAAGAAAGGGAGGAAGGAAGGAAGGAAGGAAGGAAGGAAGGAAGGAAGGAAGGAAGGAAGGAAGGAAGGAAGGAAGGAAGGGAGGGAGGAGGGGGAAGGAGGGAGGAAGGAAGGAAGGAAGGAAGGAAGGAAGGAAGGAAGGAAGGAAGGAAGGAAGGAAGGAAGGAAGGAAGGAAGGAAGGAAGGAAGGAAGGAAAGGGAGGAAGGAAGGGAGGGAGGAAGGAAGGAAGAGGGTACCTGCCTAGCCACACAGATCAGCCAAGTCAACACTCCAGTGAAAGATGTCACAGTGAGGTCATCCTCACATCCTGCATGTAAACTTCTGTGTATAGGTCCTGACACATAAATTGTCAATATAGGTAGGTTATTGTATAACCTAGAAGTATAATGTAACAGAGGCTTTTTCTCTATTTTCTTTCTTCTTTTCAGTACAGTCTCCTCTGCTTCTTTCACATCTTCAACAATGTTCATGCTAAAATTCAAGACTCCTTTACTGGCATTTTCTCAGCCAATTGTTGAACCTGAATCTCTCCATCTGCCTGTAGCTCATATAGCTGGATTTGTGTTTCATTTTGGTCTGCTTTCTAAATTCCTCATCCAATAACCTGTCTGATGGTCCAGCAACAAACACCTGCACCCCTGAATTGATCTTGCCAGGTTGTTCCCGATTTCTGGAATTCTGCCCCTGTTACTTTCTGTTCCACTTGATAAATGGGATTCTATAACTGGTTCAAGCTCCGTTCTGTGATAAAACATGCAAGTCCAGAACACTGTTATTAAAGCTAATGAAAAACCCCAGGGATCCAACCTCCAAGCTGCTGCCTGAGTCAAAACCATCTAAAATAGTGTCTAGTTAAAACAATCTAAAATATCAAGTCAATTCCCTACCCACATACTTACATATTGTATTAACATACAAGTATAATAGAACGTTATGAGTTATAGATATTCTCCTTCATAAAAATATTGGACAATAGGAACTTACAGATTTATTGTATGAGAAGATTCTTTGAAATCTTCTATATCTTTCACTATGCCATTATACTTTCTTGTACTTAATTTTTCTTACACAAAATTAAATTTATAGAAAATGAAAGTTTGTAATTGCTTAAGGTACCTCTGGGAGAAACCAGAAAAACACTTTTCTTCATTAATCACTTAGCTGTGAGGTCAGCAGGCAGTTTCTTAGTTTTCTTGGCTCTAGATGAGCCTGGGAAGTGAGTTGTCACAAAAGCCTTCTCAGCACGTGTTCTCGTCTCCTCAAACCACAGCTAGATGCCAACTGATAGTCTATGCAACTTTGGGGAACTCTGTAATATGGAATATAACCCTCACACCATGGGCACTGAACAGTTCAACAGTGAAATCCCAGGAAGCATTCAAAAAGACACATTTTATCCACTAACAGTGCAATCACAGAAGTAAGGAATATCTGGAATTGGACACAAAAAGGGCGTGAGCAAAGACACAGACAGAAAGAGTTAGCACTGTAGTGCATTGTAGAAGGAGAAATCAGGGAAAGCCCAAGGCTAAAATTCATTCAAATGTTGTGATGTGAAAACATCTCTAAAATGAGCATTCAGGAGAATAAGAAAATTAAAGATTTTATAAACTAGATTAAGGAAGGCAAGTCAAGTTTCATTTTCATCCCAAGAATTTTTCACTGTTCTAATTCTCAGATGAGATGGATAATAACAGAAGAATTTGGAGGCAGTAGGACTCGGGTCACAGCCGGCCAGTATTTGGACAGACAACTGGGGGCAAGTAAGAGAAATGGTAAGGAACACTTAGAGGCTAAGATTTTGCAAGTTCACAGTGGAGAATTTATAGTCCTTCAGGATTATTGACAATTTAAAAAGAACATATCTAAATTTTCAATAGCTTGGGGATATTTTTAAATCTGGGGACAGCTTTCAGTTTGTTTCTGAAGGAATGGAGTTAAAAATAACTAGATTAGTATTTTATTGGAATTTTCATCAAGAACTAGAGTTGAAGAAATGACAAGATTTGAAACTTACCTGTGACAACCATGGCTGTAGACAATTCAGATCCACTACCTATAGAGAATCTCGTGTGAGGAGAATTGTGACGTGACAACCTGCAACTTCCATACTTTCAAGATCCAACAGAACATTTTGATAAATCTGCCTTGTCCTGGCTGCCCCAAACCAATGAGTAAGCAAAGTGAAAAGAACAGAGATGGACAATTCTTGCCCAGAATAAATCTACTCTTACATAAAGCTTTACTCTGGGGGCTCCCCATCAGCCTGGCCAGATTTTGTTTCCACATACAGTCCTCTTTTCTCACTCTTCTCTTTTCCAGGGTCAGCTGGCATTGTGGTCCACAGACTCTCGATTTGTTCCTGCTCCTTCTCTCCATTATTCTCAGACATGTCCCACAAAATAAATCTACTGAACTTTTAATTCCATTTTGACATCTACCTTTTGTGGGACCCACACTGACAATTTAAACTCATTTATAAAAATTCTAAAAACAGTTCCAAGGAAATGTGTTTAAACTAAAGGACACCCCCCTACTCTGTACCCAAAATCTTCCAGAGGTCATGGCACCACTACACGGAGACAGACAAAGCAATCCACACTAACCCCGTCGATTCATAAAGATCTTTACAAACTTCTGTTTTTGCTTAGAAAAAAAAGGAGATGTTTATTTAATTATAAGTACATTTAGCAAGTGCCTTCATAAAATAGCCTGCCCTATCTACAGGGAGATTCTGAAATGCTGAATAAATTAATTTGGAACAAGTCAGTGACAATTCATTGTATTTTCAATCTTCTTTTTCTCTGCCCATCTACTAGTTAAACTCAGGTACTAGAATATTACTGATGCTTTATTTGTGTGCAAGTGAATTAGTGATTGTTGTAGATCTCTTTAAGAACAGCTTCTTTATTAATTTCCTTTTTGAAGGCCAGTTCTTTTTCTTCTTTTCAGTGATTAAAACTCTTTATCTTCTACGATTTGCCTAACATTAGTGCTGGAAAATATGAAGAGGAAAGGTGCTCTACTTTGAACATGCAATTAAAAGTATGTTAAACCCCCAAATCTGAAAAAGCAAATAATTAAACTTACTAGTAAACACTCTAAAATTTTTTGGTACTTCAGTAAACAATAAGTCAGATACTATCAAAAAGAGCTAACAGAGTAAATGAGCAAACATATTAACAGCATTAATTATGGTGATTAACATATTATAGTATATAAAATGAGACTAGATGCTTAAGTAAATGTTTGGTGTAGATAAAAGGCTTATTAAAATGCTTTTTCAATATTTTCATGGCATCTCAGAACCAAGGTAAAAGATTAGGCAATACAGATCTCAGGATAGAACCATGTTAGATAACCTATCTCATGTTTCAGTAGATTACAATTACCTTTTGACCCACTTATTACTGCTATTCTTCATCATTTGTCAGAAATATGTTTTTTCTTTAAATTTGTTATTTTAATTTTGTTATGCCATTCTTCAATCAGGTTCACCTTATTGAGAACTAACCAAGTGTAAAGCCTTAAGGGTATTGACAACAACAAGAAAATATGTTTTTAATCTCTGAGTTCTAATATAATGATTTTAAACATATTATAAGAGCATACTTTCACTCTGAAAAGCAAGTAATTGTACAATTAAAGACAAAGGAAATGTGGGGTTTCTCTATATCCAAAGTGACAATATATTATGCAAAAATTAAAAATTCTGAAAGTAAGAAGAAGAATCATTCATTGGGACAAAGGGCATAAACTAGAACTGACCAAAGAATTTAGGATTATTAATCATCCACCTGAAACCAAATTCCCTGAAATGCATTTTTTTCCATACAGTATTATATGTGCTCTGGTCAGTATCCAGTGCTTCTAGGGTTGGCAGATTAACCTCAGACTGAATCAGAGGAAGATCAGGCACAGATGCGGATGCTTCACTGGTGTCCTCTCAGAAGTGCAGAGAGAAAGAAGTTCAGCGCATTCGCTTTCTCAATAATGACTTTCATACAGCATTCAACCTACGAGTAGTTGGTGTAAGAGAAAAAAAAAACATGAATGGTTAGTTATTTTAGACACACACTCAGTGATGAGATACCAAAAACTAAATAGCCTACCAACAACAATTTGAATAGGGTTATAATTTATTTATTTGTTATTTTTTCTCAAAGAATTGGAGTCATAAATCTTCTGACTGATGTAAATTTGTTCCCAGTTGGGAGAGCCAGGGTGATCAATATCCCCTCAGAGAACAAAGTAACCAGTACAAATAAAAAACATATTTTATGACACTTTAAGCCCTCACAAAAATGCCACTCACCTGAGTTCCAGCAGCCTGTGATATATTTTTTGGAGCTGGTGTCATTTGCTATGTATCTTCATATGTTTCTACCCAATTCAAATATAAGCTCAGTGATGTGACTTGGGGTTCACATGCAATTTTTCTTCTATAAATAATATTTTTTGCTCAAAATGTAGATATTGAATCACTTTCTTGATTATAAATAAGCAGTTAAAGTTTTAACTGGTTGTCTATTAATTTACTGTAGTAACATAAAAAACCTACAGGAGACCACAGCTACCTATAAATTAAAGCTTTGGTCTGTACTTTAACAACAATTAAATTTAAAAAAAATTTTTAAAAGCTTTGGTGTAGATTGCATCATTTATATTATTTCTCAGAACTCAGTTCCCATGAAATCAATTTTTACATTAATGAGCAAGAAAGGCTTTGTTTCACGTTTAAAAATTCATTTATTCTTATGATTTTATGCCTTAATTATAATCAATTGTGTGAGGTAAATATTATACTAAGTTCCTTAACAGCAAACATGACAACACACACACACACACACACACACTCATGCACACTGTGTCAACTATGTCAGCCCTGGAAGTGTGTGTGGCTTGCCTTTCCTTTCAAAAATTATTTACTATTCAACTGCAAGAAAGTGGATCCAGCACTGAATGCCTGCAAGATCCACCTCAGCTTTTGAATTATGACCATATATATCTGGGACATTTCCCAGGGAATGAGTCACATAGTGGGGTAATATATCCTGGGTCTTTCTGTCTACATTGAAATTCTTCTAATGAACAAGAACCTCTTTCATAGAGGCCCCAAGTTGAGTTTGCCAAGAGTTTGATAGATCTGCATCATTTTTGTCCAATCTTGCTTCACCCCTCTGTTACCTTACACAGGCATCCATCGCCAGTGAACATCCTGTTCTCCCAACTCCGTCTCAGCGTGTTTCTTCTCAGCCCCAAATAAATCACACAAACTATCTAAAAGGTCTCTGAGTCTTCTGACTCGTGCCATCTGTACTCATTTGATAAATTATTTCCAGGTCTTTCACAATAAGCACACCCTATGATTATATCTCTCTAAGTTTTGAGGGTGATGGACCCCACAGAGAATTTCATGAAAGCTATAGGTCATTTATTTTAGGAAACCACACATAAAAATAAAAATTGATGTGCTTTATTAGGCATGCATGGCATCGTGTTTCAAAGTTGGTCTATGGACCTCATACAATAAAGTCATTCTTTAAAAAGAAATATCAATTTTTGTATGGTTTGCAACCCAGGGAGGGAGTTGAGAACCCCCCTTGGTGACTGTGTCAGCAAGGACTAAACTGGGGTGCTCAGTATCTATTTATTATCTAATTTGTAGGTTAAAAAAATTTTAGTGGCTCAATATTTTTTACATACAGGCAAAATTCTTTTTACGTCAACCATAGTTGACTTTACACAATCCAGTCAGCCAGTGTTTCTTGCTTATTATATTCTGTATACAAGGGGGACCTCCCCAAACCCCTTAGAATTTCTTTTTAAAATTTCTGTGTTCATTCCTACACGTTTAAACTTCAGTCACCTTCAAGGTACCCTCCATTTGATGTAGCTGCCAGGCAATATTGTGCAACCCATTCTTGTTATGTTAACAATGGCTGGACTTTTTCTAGACAGACCTCATGTTAGCGGTAACAGTGGAGCTGGAGAGTGTTGCACCTTCTCTAAGCTGCATGGTGAGAATGACAAATAGTGTGGTGAAAATTGTGGCCATTTCCAAGGCCATGCATGGCTCTTGCAGCCCACAGATGTCAGCCCTCACATTTCCCTGTGCTGGTGTGTCGTACTGGTGTTCCATTGGGTATCTGAATTCCTTCTGATAGCATTATAGAATGAATCAACTAGGATAACCTCAAATAATTTGTACATGAAATCTTCACCAACCCAGTATGAATTCAGGACTCTCAGAGACTCACAGTGACACTGAGCTTACTTCTAGGCAACAGACTGAAGGCTCTGGGCAAACTTTAGCTGGTTAACACCATGACGGACAGGCTTGCCATAGGTCACATCATTAGGAACAGGGTATTTCGGACACTACAGTGCACATGAACCTGATATATGGCATAACCTTGTTTGGCTTTGTAGTTCAGCTTGCACACTTTATTGGGCTGGGGCAGGGGCTTGTGGAGTACAGAGACTGGCAATGCTGCCAACAGTGTGCTCTAAGAAGAAAGCTCACCACCTCAGACTGCTTCTTCCTTCATAGTTCCTGGATGTACTTGTAAGTGCCCATCTTGGTTCATCTGATGCCTATGGCCATATGGAAAGGAAGAACCCTCCAGGCAGTTTTTGAACTTGTTGATTTCGATGCCTTCTAGTGCTTCTGCCATTTTCTCTTTCAGCTCTTTCACATTAGCAACATGTTTCCCTTGAGGACTTTCTTTCATCTGGGGAAACAAAAAATATCACTTGGGCCAAGACCTGGTAAATAGAGAGGATAGAGCATTTTGGGTCAAATACTACTAAACACATGCACAATGTGGGCAAGGGCACTTGTAAATCACCCATCATTTAATGGGCAAGTTCATTGAAAGAGTCTTCAAAAAATTTCACAGAAGCCAAATACCACCTCAAAATACCACGAGCTGATACTGATACAGATGGGCTCCTAGAATATTCACCTAAATGGGGGAAGCCTGTAGTTCAAGAGGCCTGACCTTCAGAAGATAATTCCATTTGGGGGGGGGTCATTCCTCTTATTACTCTTCTCCAGTCATGTCAGATTTCTTTCTGGTGTCTTTCCAAATCTTTGCTCATATTGATACTTATTCATGGCCTGCAGTTTATAGCACCAACTCTTATTCTTATCTGTCTCATTCCTATTAATTTTTCAAGATCCAATGCAATGATCTCTACTCCTATGGCTTTCTTAGAATTTACATATCAATCTGATATTCTCCCAATTAATTCTGTCTTTGCATATTTAAAAAGAAAGAGTAGAAGTTATTTTACCCCAGTGTTTATCTCCATGAATAGGTTATATTGAATTTATTTTGCCAATGTTTATTATTTTGCCATTTCCCAGAAATAGAAAAACATAAAATTGGAGTACATTAGCTATTTAGCACTACAAATAGATAAACCCTCTACATCCTATTTTAGTTATTTCCTGATAGTACTTTCCCAATAATTTTTGCTTTGAAATGACTCTTTTTAAACAACAGGCTGAGCAGAAGTCAGGAGAGTTGTACACTAGACACCTCGTGGAAAAATAATTTTATTATGTAGGGGAACATTATCATTTAAACGTACATATGATATTACATTTTGCTTCTCTGTGTTTCATTTTGCCTACAAGAAACAAGTTCTAATTATGAAAAAATTCCAGAAAATAACTTTAAGTTTTTTTAATACAATAAAAGAAATTCCAGAAAGAAGTTGAGGATTGTTTATAACTTTTAGTCCCATCATAAATTTACATACACTATAACTTAAAACTAGCTCCACTACATTGAATAATCCATGCCAAGAAGAAAATTTGTGTAATAAATATTTGAAATTCAATGGTAATGTGTTTAACATAATCTCTTCTCAGTACAGGTTATTGTTAAGAGTAAAGGAAGAAAAAGTAAAGGTACTGGAAAGAAGAGGAATCAGCAAGCAAAGAAAGTGGGAAGAAAAGTGGAAGGAGTAAAAAAAAAAAGGAAATAAGGGGATAAAAGGGAATTTCTAGTGGTGAAAAAAAGGTATAACAAAATGAGAGCAGAGAGAGAAAAATGCAACTATTAATGACTATTTTTCTTAATATTAATTTGATATTCTTATATTCTAAATCCAAAATTGCTGTAAAACCTACCAAGTAAGGTCCACTTCAGGCAATAGACAACCAAAAAACACTATGGCAAGACTAACCAGAAAAGAGCAACAAGAAAAACAAAATCCTTGGAGTCACTGGATATTTACCAAGGTAATGGAAATGTGTAAGATCAAACTCTAAAAAAAGGATAAGTTTCATGAGGTTATGTTGGAATATGGGGTCCTTTTGTTTTGGGTAGTTGGCAATTATTATATAAGCAAAAGTGGCAGCTGAGAAGCTAAAATGCTAAATTAACTTCCTAGTAATCCCAGGCTGGAACAACTAAGTTGTGATTATAGAAGGACCCTGGTAAACTTCTTAAGCTTTCAATTAAATGAAAATATGCTATCCTCCAAGATAAAAGGTGAAACTAAATAACCTTGCAAAAATGATCATGTTTTTATATAATTTTAACTCCTGAGTGATAGAGATAATCTTCCCTAGAATGAATGCCCGTCACAGCAACATTTAAATCTCGATGGAGGATACACTCATCCAGCATTTTATTTATCATATTTTAAAGAAAATGTTCAGCGTTAATAAAAATATCAGGCCTAACGGAAGAATATATGTTACCAAATGCAAGAGAAACAATATAAGCAGGCCAAGAATGTGGCATTTTTAAAAAGTTAAATGTTCCAAGACTCAACCATGCTACTCCTGTAGATGAGTTTGGAGGTTGTAGAGTTTTATATAACAGAATCATATGATTTGTACTCTTTTCCATTTGACTGTTTTTATTCAGCATAATTATTTTGAGACTCATTTATGACACTGAAAATAACAATAGTAAATTCATCTTATTGATGAGTTTAATATTCCACACCTAAAGTCAAATGCTAATATTTATTTATTTGTTTGTTTGTTTGTTTGTTTGTTTTTAACTTTATTTTCATTGTTGGCTATATAACAAATGTCCTCATTTCCTTCCTCTTTGCCCACCTCCACCCAGTCCCCTCTCCACATTCCTCTGGCCATTACCATACTGTTGTCTGTGTATATGGGTTACACACACTATGTTCACTGGCTAATATCTTCACCTTCTTTCATCCAGCTCCCTTCCTCTTTCCCCTCTGACAGCTGCTATCAGCTTGTTCCATGTATTCACATTTCCATTCCGATTTATACATGTGCTAATGCATCACAATTTTTTATGTATGAAAAAGTGTTGATACATTTGTGTTGTTTTCAGATTTTGGCTATTGCAAATAAAGCTGCTTTGCATATTAATTGACAAATCTCTGTAGTGTATAAGCTTTCTTTTCTGTCAGATAAATACTTATGAATGGACTGGCTGAATCACCAGAATGTGTGTTCTTAGTCAGTATAGTACTGGAAGTCCTAGCCAGCCTAATAAGGCAAGAAAAAGAAAATTAAAACATACAACTCAGAAAGAAAACATCAAGTTGTCCTAATCTGCAATGACATGATAATCTAGAAAATCTCTATGAAAATACAAAAATGCCCCAGAAAATATAAGTCGCACAAGTTTGTAGTATACCAAATTATCATACAAAAAAAATCAGTTGTATTTCTACATATTAACAATTAACTCTGAAAACTGAACTGAAAATAAAACATTATCTACAACCACTCTACAAAATCTAACAAAACATTCATTGAATTTGTCTGCTACAAACTATGAAATACCTTATTATGGTGGCTCAGATTTCCAGCACTATGTAACTAAAATTAGTGAGGAGAGATATCCTGACCTTAAACCCAATTATAGGATTAAAGCATTCAACTATTTTAACATCGAGTATGATAATATCTGTAGATGTTATTTATCATGTTGAAGAAGATCTCTATTTCTAGTTTCTGCTTTTATCACAAGTGGATGTTGAATCTTGCCTAGAGTTTTTTCTGCATCAATTGTTAGGACCATGTGATTTTTTTTTTTGTATTTATCCTGTTACTGTGATGGATTACATTAACTGATTTTGACTATTGATCAAAATTAGCATCCCAGAAATGAACCTTACTTGATATGGTGTATAATTTTTTTCTATATATTGCTGCTTGTATTTGCTAAAATTTTGTTGACCATAGTCTATATTTAAAATTGAAAATGTTCTATGGAACATCAACTGCTAGAGTGGCTGTTGTTTTTTTATGCACTTGCATTTTGTACTGTCATTATCTGGTTTTGCTCTTAGTTTAATACTGGCCACTGCCAGATAAAATGCATTGAAAGGTGTGACATGTTTCCCTTTCTGCCAATTTCTGAAAGATATTATTTAGAATGGTGTTAGTTCTTTTGAAACAATTGGTAAAATTCTTGAAATCACCTGGACCTCAAGATATCTTACAGGGATTTTTTTTTAATAATAAATTAAAATTTTACTAGTGATAGAAATATTTCAATATCTCTTTCACATTGACTGAGCTAGTTTAAGCCTTTAGAGGAATTTGTTCCATTTCATCTATGTAGTCTAATTTATCTATATAGAGTTGTTAATAGTGATTTCTTATTATCTTTTGATGCCTGCAGGGTTCATGGTAAAATTCTGTTTTTCATTTTTGATATTGATTATTTGTACCTTATTTCTCTCTTTTTGCTTGTCAGTCATGCTGGTTGTTTACTTGATCTGTGTTTATATTATTCTTTTACGTCCTAGTTTCTTAAATTTAAAGCTTAGATGATAGATTTAGACTTTTTTAATATAGTCAATTCATACTATAATTTGCCTAAGTACTGCCTTAGTTGTGATCCACAAATTTCTATATATTATGTTTTCATTTGCATTCAGTTTAATGTAATTTTTGATGTTACTAGAGACTCCCACTTTGACCAATGAGTTATTTAGAAGTATGTCATCTAGTTTCTAATTGTTGGAAGTTTCTGGTGGGTCTTTTTTTTTTATTCAATCTAAAAATCTTTGCCAGGATGATGCTCTAACAGACTACTCTGCTGTGGCTAGTTTCAACTTTGAAATCTTATTATTTAAGATTTACATTTTTGAGTCTATACATGCCATAGATAGTGATTCCTCTAATGAATATGGGCAAAGTAAATTGAAAACTTTCTGGAAAGGACTCACATTCTAGATGCCATTAAGAACGCTGATTATTTATGGGAACAGGCCACAGCATCAACATTAACAGGAGTTTGGAAAAAGTTACATCAACCCTCATGGATAACTTTCAGAGGTTCAAGACATTAGTCAGAGAAATAATTGCAGATGTGATGAAAATAGCAAAAGAACTAGAATTAGTAGTTCAGTCTGAAGATGTGACTGAACTGTTGCATTCTTTTGGTAAAAGTTTAATGGATGAGGAGTTGCTAAGTCTTATGTGTAAGGCAAAAGGAGTTTCCTGAGTTGGAATCTTCTCCTGATGAAAATGCTGTGAGGATTGTTAAAAGGACAACCAAGGATTTGGTTGATTTAAGGACTTACATGAACTTAGTAAAGCAGTGACAGGGTTTGAGAAGATGGACTCCACTTTTGAAAGAATTTCTACTGAGGGCAAAATGCTGTCATACAGCATTGCACACCACAGAGAAATTGTTCATGAAAGAATCGATCTATGTGGCAAAATTTATTGTTGTCTTACTTGAAGAAATTACCACAGCCACTCCAACCTTCAGCAACTACCTCTCTACCTCTGTGATCAATCAGCCTCCAAGAACATTGAGGCAAGACCCTCCACCAGTATTTTTCCCACAGAATAGTTCAAGACTATTAATGGAAAACCCCATATTTTTGCAAGTGAGGGATCTGAGCTTTTTTGATAAGCTATTGATAATACTCAGGTTCAAAGTTTTCATTAATTTATACCTTTATGCTAATAGTATATTAATTGCTGTACCATGATAAAAATTTTTTTTTAATTGGGCAGTGCAAGTTCTAAAATGATGTATGTTTTTAAAAGTGTTTTGGCTCTTTCTAGGTGTTTCTTGCTTTTATATACAATCAGAATTAGTGTTTTAATTTTGGCTAAAAATAGTCTTCTAGAATCTTAATTGAGATTACATCAAATTTAGGAAAAATTGACATATTAATAATGTATCTTTTGATCTATGGTCTATATTTGTGAAATTCTTTAATTTCTTTTATCATCTTTTCAAAGTTTCAATGCACACCTTTTGTACATATATTGTTAAAATGTACCTAAGGATGTCATATTTTAGGTTTTAATGATAATATAATTATATTTTTTTCTTGTACATTTGCTTTGTGTTGCCACAATTAATATTTCATAATAACCTTGTAAGCCACTAAATTTGCTTATTAACTAGGTTTTTTATAAGTTCATTAGGATTCTTTATGTACATAATTATGCTATATGTCAATCAAGACAGTTTTCCTTCTTTCTTTATTCTTGATTCTGTTTTACTCCTGCTTTTTTGCTTATTTCCATGCCTCAGACTTCCAGTATAAAGCTGAGTAGATGTGGAAACAAAACACCCTTACCTTGACCTTAAAAATAAAGCATTTAGTCACTTACCATTGTGTGATAGCTGCTATTTTTATAGGTATCTACTATTAGAATAAAAACTTTCTCCTCCATGTCTACTTTAGTGATTTTCAGCTGATGTACCACAAAAAAATATAAAAACATGCAATACCTGACTAGTTAGTCAGGAGCACTGACCTCTTATCCCTTAGATTGTCAAGTAAAAAAATGACAACAGCCAACGAACAATAGCCATCCCACGTGAATGCCCTGTCTTGAACCATAAATATATATCATGTAGTAAGATTGCATATTATTGGTCAGATAACATTATAAGGTTGTGTCTTATATTGGTTAATTTTTGGTACCAGAAAGCCTTATAAACAAGTACAATCATGATTTTTTAAAAATCACTTTGTTACAGAACAGGGCCAAGGGGGCGTCCCATACACTATTACCAAAAGGACCCCCCACTAGATTTGCTATGTCCACCACCAGAGGAAAGACATCTTTCAAAGCCAGAGATTTATGAAAAGGAAAGGAAATGTTTATTTAAAGCTATACAGACTTAAAGTAGTGACCTAATGTCTTCATTAAAACATTAAAGTCCTTTAAGATACCTACAGATGCACAGTTTTTCCTTCTCCCTCTGCCCTAAGCTGTAGTACCATATCTCAGGAAAAGAAGTAGAAGTTTATGATTCAGGCTCCTGGCATCATTAGCTGTGTCACCATCATGATCTCCAGTTAATCCAGTCATGTGGCACCTTCTCATGGCCCATCAGCAAGAGTCCAATCACCCATTTTCTTCCAGGCAAAGTCTCTCCTGCTTCCTAAGCCACATGGCCAAAGGAAGCACCCCAAAGCCATGTGGTCGTCACTCTCGCCAAAGCCAAGGGGGTCCCCATTCCAGCCAAAGCCACGTGGTTCTCTCTTCACAAGGCTGCCAAGTCTGGGTTTAAATCCCCGAGCCAACCTTCCTCTGTACTCCCATTTCCAACTCCTCCTACAATCAGTTACACCTGCCAGCATTCCTGCATTATTTCAGGTTTACTGGGCTGCCACTGTAAGTCTGGTCAGGTGTGGCCCCATGTCATGGAGCCAATCTTCTCCAAGCTCTCACGCAGGTGCTGTAACCAGGGAAAGCTGCTCCCCAGTTACATTTTGGGTTGGAAGTCACTCCCATCTCCCTGGCTCAAAACATGGCCACAGCTATTTAACACATCTACGAAATGAGTTAAAGGTTGTAGATATGTTAAATGACCATGCCAGAGGTTACCTGCAAAGCTGTTGCTGCACAAAACAGCTCCGCATGTTCCTGCTCCATCTGTCCCTTCCCCCAACTCACACCTATTGTGGAAGAAGAGGGGAGAACATCCTATATATCTTTCTAATATTTTCTGGAAACCTTGGGTTCTGGACCTCATTCGAAATCCCTAGACATTTGCAGAGTTTATATTATTTGTGGGAATTATTGGCTTACTAGGAAATCACACTTTTATACTTTTAAATTAATTGCACCTATATAATCTCACCTTTAACAGGAAGCTAAACAACAAAACAAACAAGCAAGCAAAATAAAAACAATGACACTGAAATAGAGAACAGGGGGACAGTGACCAGAGGGGAGGGAATTTCAGGGGAAAAAGGGGAAGGATTTACAGGAACTAGTATAAAGGACACATGGACAACAACTAAGGGGGGTGGAAATGGGAGGGAGGTGGGGAGCACAGGGGGGTGGGCTGGAATAGGAGTAAAAGACAGAAAACTGTACTTAAAAATAATGAAATAAAAATTAATAATAAAATAATAATAATAATAATAATAGAATATAATCCATATAGGATTATACTAATTTCCTTGTTCTTGAAATTTTTAATTTTTTTTATTGATTATGCTGTTACAGTTGTTCTATTCCCCCCTTCATTCCCCTCCACCCTGCCCCCCCCAACCCCACCATTACCCCCCTTTAGTTTATGTCCATGTGTCTCAAGTCCTTTAGATTCTATATTTCCCATGCTATTCTTGCCCCCCCCATCTATTTTCTATCTACTGTCTATGCTACTTATTTTCTGTACCTTCTCCCCCCATCTCCTCCTCCCACTCCCCTGTTGCTAACCCTCCTTGAGATCTTCATTTCTATGTTTCCACTCCTGATTTAGCTGTCCTTTTAGTTTGCTTTTGTTTTAGGTGTGGTTGTTAATAATTGTGAGTTTGTTGTCCTTTCACTGTTCATGTTTCTTTAACTTCTTTTTCTTCAATAAGTCCCTTTAACATCTCATGTAATAAGGGCTTGGTAATGATGAACTCCTTGAATTTGATCTTATCTGAGAAGCACTTTATCTGTCCTTCCATTCTAAATGAAAGTTTTGCTGGTTGTAGAGCAATCTTGGTTGTAGGTCTTTGGATTTCATGACTTGGGATACCTCTTTCCAGCCCCTTTTTGCCTGTAGGGTCTCTTTTGAGAAATCAGCTGACAGACTGATGGGGACTCCTTTGTAGGTGACTGTCCCCTTAGCTCTTGCTGCTTCTAGGATTCTCTCCTTCATTTTAATATTGGCTAATATAATTATGATGTGCCTTGGTGTATTCCTTCTTGGGTCCAACTTCTTTGGGACTCTCTGAGCTTCCTGGATTTCCTGGAAGTCTATTTCCTTTGCCAGCTTGGGGAAATTCTCCTTTATTATCTGTTCAAATAAGTTTTTCACTGGTGGCTGTGCCTTTCCCCCTTCTGGTACCCCTATAATTCGGATGTTGGAGCATTTAAAGATGTCCTGGAGGTTCCTAAGACTCTCCTCATTTCTTTGAATTCTTGCTTCTTGACTCTTTTCTGTTTGGCCATTATTTGCTTTCTTCTGGTCCACTCCATTGATCTGAGTCCCAGTTTCCTTTTCATTGCTATTGGTTTCCTGTGCAATTCCATTCATTTCAATTAGTTTCGCCTTCATATATTTGTCTAATTTGTGGCTATAATCAACCAGTTCTGTGAGGATCCTGATCACCAGTGTTTTAAACTGTGCGTCTGAGAGTTTTGCTATTTCTTCATCGCTTAGATTTATAGGCTCTGGGGCTTTGAGATCTTCTTGAGCCATTTTTGGTCTTCGTGCCCTTTAAGTGTGAGGAGCAGATCCCAGGACTCCCAGGTCGCTGGGTTGTGACACTGTATGTGGGGGCGTGGTCAGAGCGGGGAAATGGCGGCCTCCTCTGCTGTTTCGCGCTGCTGGGTGAGGATCAGCACCTTAGGTGGTTCACCTGGGCCGGGCCACTCAGAGTCGCTGGGTTATAACGCTGTATGTGGAGGTGGGATCAGAGCAGGGAAATGGCGGCACCCTCCCTGCCGCTTGCCCCAGGGACCCACTGGGTCCCGGTCCAATCACCCACTCCCTCGCTTGTCTATCCGCGCACCAATGCGCGACCACAGTCAACCCACAGCCCTGCTCCCTCGCTGTTTCCCCGAGGTTGCTCACTTGGTCGCTCACTAGTTCCAACCCTGCGCCTGGATTCCGCGCGCCTGAGTCCGTCTGACCGAGTTTTCCTGTGCAACCCCCCTCCACCAGCTGCTGGTTTCGCCCCTTACCGGTCAGGCTGAAGAATTTGTTGTTAACAGACTTCCGAAAAGTTCAATTTTCTGTGTTCTGGCTGTGTTTTCTGTTGCTAATATTTAGTTGTCTCTAAACTTGGTTGTGTGAGAAGGCACCGCTTATCCACCTATGCCTCCATCTTGGCAGAAGTCCGAAAATTTACTTTTGGCCGTTTCTGTTTTTTAAGGGTTTTTTTTTATCTAAAGTATTATAAAAATGTTATTCAAAATATTCCCTTTTTAGCCACTTAATATTTAAAGCAGTGATTTACAGCTGTGAATGACTTATTACTCTAGGAGTTATTTGGTAATGTTTGTAAATATTTTTGATTTTCAGGACTATGGTTGCTACTGGAATCCAATGAATAGAGGTAAGGGATACTGTTAAACATCTTAAAATGCACAAGAAACCTGTTGGGGGGGGTTCCATCTGCAGAGACTCCCTCCCTCCATCAGCCTCTGATGAGAATAAGTCTACCAAGACATGATCAGCTTGGGGAGGAAAGATGGCCAATCTCTCAAAGGAGAAGGGCCTCGAGCCTGTTCCTCTACTGGCTTTTATTGGGTTCAATTTGCATAATAATACAGGGCATATAAGTAAAGCTTATCAATCACTGTCAGGCAGTAATGATCAAACAATGGATAACATTCAAAGAACTATGAGGTCTTATTCTGAGTCAGGGTCAGATAGCTAAAGGGCCATGAAACTTTGGGAAACAAAGTCATTTTATACTGGGACCATTTTCATTTAAATTGAAGGTATTCTTATCAAAGCAGGTTTCACAGGATTTTATGCATTCTTTCTTAGGCCTGATCACCCTAGGGAACCACCCATTCCTGCCCAGGACTGCTCCTCCCTCCTGCATTGTTTCAGGCTAAAGTCAGGTGGGGGAAGTAAGGCAGCCAAGAAATTAGGAGACTTTTTGCAGATAAAATGAAGACTCAGGCTATGACAAAGCAAAGGGGTGAGGGTCCATCGCCTTTTCTCGATGGGCCCCTAAGTCCTTCCCTGATGGCTCCTTCAGTTGTCCCTCCCTTGAGGAATCTTACCCGCTATTGGCTAACCAGTCATCTGCTCGGGGCCAAGCAGGATGAAGTAAAGGGGGCAGAGACTACACACCTGCCTGTAGGATAAGCTTTGTCTCCTTAGTGGCCTATGGTCCCAAGGTCGTTTTACTAAGCCTTAGTCATGGGGCTTCTGAAACCAGGCAGGGAGGTTCCCAACAGAAAGCATGCCACAACAAAAAATTATGTGATCTAAAATATTAATGAAACCTAGTTTAAGAAACCCCAGGCTATGAGATATGGTGTGATACTTCTTCTTTTATTTCTGATATATTATTTTGTTCATTTTATTTCTTTTTTTAAAATTTTATTTATTTTGGTTCACATACAGTTGTCTTCATTTCACGACCACCATTTTCCCTGCCCCACCCTCCATCCTCCCCTCCTCTGGCTCTGTCCATGTGTCCTTTATACATGGATCTTGATGGCCCTTTCCCTGTTTTTCCCCAATATCCCTCTCCACCTTCCTCTCTGGTTACTGTCAATTTGTTCTTTATTTTAATGCCTCTGGTTATATTTTGCTTGCTTCTTTATTTTGTTGATTAGAAACATATACCAGGTTCATGGATTGGAAGAATTAGCATCATCAAAATGTCCATACTACCAAAAGCAATTTATAGATTCAACACAATCCCTATTAAAATACCAATGGCTTATTTCACAGATATAGAACAAATACTTCAAAAATTTTATTTCTTTTTGATTAATCTACCTAAATTAATCAATTGTACTCTTGGACAGATTTAATTGAATTTTTTGTTTGTTTTTTATTTCATTGAATTCCACTTTTACTGCTTTATTTCTTTCATTTTGAGTTAAATATTCTCTTTTTTTAAAATTTCTTATAGTGGAAGCTTATAATTAAGTTTAGATATATCTTTTTTCTAATATTAACATAAATAGCCTTAATTTTCCCTCTAAGCCCTGCTAGAATTATATATTCTTACTCGTATTCTATCTTCTATTTTTAATTCTCTTTGTTTCTGTTGCATGACTTTTAAAGTTCTGTTATTATGTGCTTATGCATTCAGAATTGTTTTCTTCTTGATCTGACCCATATAATTAATAGATTATCATTTTTTTGCCTAGTAGTATTTCTTGTCTTGAAATTTACTTTGTTAGATATTAATATGACCACCATATCTTTTTTATTTTTAGTGTTTTTATGATATGAGTTTTCTGGTATCTGCTATTTATTTTTCTCTTCATATTTTTAATAATATATTTTATTAATTATGCCATTACAGTTGTCCCATTTCCCCTTCTTTATTTCCCTCCACCCTGCACACCCCCTCTCACCCACATTCCTCCTCTTTAGTTCATGTCCATGTGTCATAAGTTCTTTAGATTGTTTCCCATACTACTCTTGCCCTCCCCCTGTCTATTTTCTCCCCACTGTCTATGCTACTTATTCTCTGTACCTTCTCCCCTCTGTCCTCCTCCCACTCCTCTGTTGCTAACCCTCCATGTGATCTTCATTTCTATGGTTCTGCTCCTGATCTAGCTGTCCACTTAGTTTGCTTTTGTTTTAGGTGTGGTTGTTAATAACTGCGAGTTTGCTGTCCTTTCACTGTTCATATTTTTTAACTTCTTTTTCTTAGGTAAGTCCTTTTAACGTTTCATATGATAAGGATTTGGTTATGATGAACTTCTTGAACTTGACCTTATCTGAGAAGCACTTCATCTGCTCTTCCATTCTAAATAAAAGCTTTGCTGAATAGAGCAATCTTGGATATAGGTCCTTGCCTCTCATGACTTGGAATACTTCTTTCCAGCCCCTTCTTGCCTGTAAGGTCTCTTTTGAGAAATCAGCTGACAGTCTGGTGGGAAGTCCTTTGTAGGTTATCGTTGCCTTATCTCTTGCTGCTTAGTTGGAAGAGAGAAATATCAAAAAAAAAAAAAAAAAAAAAAAAAAGAAACCAAACAAACTTAAAGCATGTAGAATTTCTTGGATGGAATGACTTCTAGATAAAAGTATTCAACAATTGTGCTTTTGCCCTACCTCTGGAAAACTACTACCTGAGCTTATATCCTTGACTATATCTCTTTCTGCCAGATTGTCCTTGCTCCGATAATTTAACATGTCTGAATTGCTTTCTCTATTTCTATAAAATGGAAATAATCACTGTACCTTACTCTTACGATTATTATAAAGATCAAATGGGACACAAAATACTTAACATAGAGCTTGACACAATGGACACTAAATACATGTTACTATTATTATCAATAACCTATACTAAAGATTCATTTTGTGCAAAAAGATATATGTTTAAAGATGCTTCTGGCATCACTGCTTATTATTTGACAAATGTTACCAAACTAAGTAACCATCGATAGGTCAATAGTTAAATAAATAATCACACATCTACAAAATGTTACAAGGAGGGGACCCCAAAAACCAAAATTAACTCCTAGAGGGTGGGCCCCTTGTAGTGCAGGCTTACCCTGCTAGGTAAGTGTTCTAGGAACTCTTCTGTGTGACTGTACTAGCTGGTGTTGTGAGAGGCTGCATTTAGCATCAGCAATTTTTTTTTTTTGAAGATTCGGTGTGTCTGCCCATTTCATGATGGGTAACTTGTGAGTTAACCTGCCCACATTGTGCTGCATGTTCAGTAGTTTTTGACCAAAAGTGGCATGATCCCCATGCCCCACCCTCCCTATTCACATGATCTCACCCAAGCGACTTGTTTTTTTATTTATGCATTTGAAAATAGTCCTCAAAGAGAAATGCTTTGCCAGTGTGGAAGAGGTGAAACAAAAAAATGGCAGAAGCACTAAAACACATCAAAATGAACAAGTTCAAAAACTGTTTTGAGCATTGGAAAAAAGAAGGGGAAGGGATTAAGCAAAGTACGTGGGTGAATGACCTGTGGACATGGACAAGGGTGTGGGGACTGACTGCAGGAGTTGGGGGTGTGCTGGGTGAAGGAGGGTAAAGGGGGAAATTGGGACAACTGTAAGGAAATAAAAAAGAATATAAAAATATTATCAAAAAAGTCTCAATAGGTACATTTCATCTAATGGAAATTACTTTGAAGGTGATTGAAGTTTAGACATGTGAGAATAAATCCACATTTTTTTTAATAGATAAGTTCTGGATATTTTTGAGTCCTGCTTCATATGTGAAATATGACACAGTATTTTTTAAGTGTTTGTTCTCTACTCATTAATTTGATAAAAAAATATCTTAGAAATGTAACTTAAATGAAAATAGAAAGTCACACAAAAATGTATAGTATAAACAGGATATGTATGTGAAAAAATATTCACACATAACATTTATGTAATACATTAAGAAACATCAGGAAGTATGTGCACCAATCTGTAAATGGTAGTTTGATATAGACAGAGGAGAAGGAGTGAAATTGTTGTTTAATATCATGCTTTGCTTACTCCCGTGCAATAAAAATCTATTCACATATAACTTGTTGAATTAAGAAACAAAATTAACCCCGTATCCCTAAGCACTCCCACTGTTTTTTCCTTTTCATTTTTTTTAATGTCCACACTGCTTTCGATTGGATCATAAACCCCAACTCCTATTATGTGCTTTACTTTGTTCGAAAGTTATGTTTATAGCTTTGTATCCAGTTCAGGCCTTTCTATTAATACCATCTTCATATATAATTTTTGGCAATAGTTTCAATTTAAAATGACATCCTAGGGTGACCAACTAGTTCTGATTTGCCTGGGACTCACCTGGAAAACCTGTACCACACCCTCCTGTTAGTGTCTACATCCTTGTGTCAAAAATGATGGTTCTACATTTGCAGAGATTTTTCTTGTATTAAATATATCTTCTTCTTTGGAGAAAATCTCTATTTCTTGGCCTCTCCCCATTTTATAATATATGTCATGACAAACTCTGCAACAGTTTGCAGCACAGAAATATGTGTGTCTCCCTTTTCTAGGGTTTCAAAAGTAAGTCCAAGATTTAGAAAGAGGGTGCGCTCAAAGACACATTTGTGAAATTTCTATTTACAGTGTGTCTGTGTGCATGGATTGCAGTTGGAGTGACCCCATGGGCCGGTAACAATAATAGAAAGAAAAAGAAAAATGTCTTGCCAAGTAACAATAATATAGTTTGCAAAAATGGCTTTTAGAAAATATTCACTTCTGCCTAATTTACTCAGCTACAGAATGTTTTGGCCTAAATACGGTCCCCAGAAAGCCAAATATCTCCAATTGTGTTCCCTGTGCTTCTAAAGATGAAATGCAGGTGAAATAAGGTGACAAGAGAAAGCATGAGTATGTTTTTCAATGAAGAATGTTTGACATTTTATCTAATTAGAAAGAGATGTGGGCCATTCTTTTTTAAGCTTTCAGGTATGCTCCTTCGTTCAATAAATTTTAAGTGTTCACTGTTTTTCTGACTTGTGCTAAATGCTGAATTTACAACTATAAGTATTATTAAAATTTGATTAAGCAAAAGAAAGAAAGAATGAGAGAAAGAGGAAAGAAAGAAAGAGAGGAGGGAAGGAAGGAGGAAGGAAGGAAGGGAGGAAGGAAGGAAGGAAGGAAGGAAGGAAGGAAGGAAGGGAGGAAGGGAGGAAGGAGGGAGGGAGGGAGGAAGGGAGGAAGGAGGGAAGGAAGGAAGGAAAAGAAAGAATGAAAGAAAGAAAGAGAGAGAGAAAGAGAGAAAGAAAAAGAGAAAGCGAGATATAGACACAGATAACAGTATGGATTGCCATAGGTAAAGGGGGGTAGAATAGTTGGAAGGGGGCAAAAGTGGATAAAAGATTTTGGAAAGATGTAACGGGATATTGCTAGGGTCCCCCAAAGAGGGTCCAGAAACTAGGGTGTCCAAGAATATAGGATGCACCTCCCACCCCCACACAAGGTGGTCCACCAGTGGGGATGGGACACATGGAGCAGGGACATTGAGAGTTATTTTACATATCAGTAACAGCAAGATAGCCTCATACATGATATGCAAAAATGGTTACTTTGCATATCACAAGTCTAGCTAGGAAAATGGGAATGACTTTTACCAGAGATGTAACTGGGAGGTAGCTACCCTGTGTTACAGCACCTGCATAAGAACTTGGAGATGGTTCATACCACGCCATGGGGCCACACCTGCCTGGACTAGCTATGGCAGTCCAGAAAGGCTGGAAACTGTAGGAGTGCTAGCAGGTATAGCCTACTGTGGGAGGAGTCAGAAATGGGATTATGGAGGAGGTACCAGGCTGGGATTTAAACTAATTGTAGGCCACTACCAGTGATGGGGAAGGCAATGTGACACTACAGGAAAGAAAGGGGTGAAAGGACTTTCACTGGTGGATGGTGGTCCACGAGAAGATGCCACTTAGTTTTGGATTAAGAACTGGAGATCACAGCAGTGGCAACACAGCTAATGGTGCTGGCGACTGTGGGAGACCTGCCAGCCAAACCCAGATTACTGGGAGGAACAAGGAGTCTGGCCAAGCTACAGACTTCTAGCTACAGACTTTTATTTCTTTTTCTTGAGATATGTTACCCCTAACTGGCCTGGTTGGGCAAAGGGTGTGTGTGGGGGGGGGTGAAGAACTATGTGTGTTTGTGGGTATTTTAAGGGACTTGGGGATTTTTAAAAAATATTTTATTTATTTATCCTTAGGGGGGAAGGGAAGAAGAGAAGGAGAAAAATATCAATGTACGGTTGCCTCTCATGCATCTCCTGCTGAGAACTGGCCTGCAATCCAGGCATGTGCCCTGACTGGGAATTGAACCATGATCCTTTGGTTCACAGGCCCGGAGCTCAGTCCACTGAGCTACACCAGCCAGAGCAGGACTTTGGGATTTTAATGGCAACACTACCCTAGACCTGTATAACTCTTGAATAAATCTTTCTTTTCCTTTTTACCAAATTCTGGCATTGAGAGCCACAGTTCCTAAGGGTGGTGGGCAAAGAACCATAGTACAGAAAGACCCAGAGGCAGGGTCTTTTTTTGGTAACAATATCTTGCCCCCACCCACCCCCCCCAGGCTCTGTTGTACAACAGAGAGACTTGACTTTTGACGATGAAGACATGATGTGCTACACAGATAATGTGTTGCAGAGTTGCATATTTGAAACCTGTATGGTTTTATTAACCAATGTCACTCCAATAAATTCAACAACATTTCAAAAATAGAATATAAATTATTTAGAAATGAAAAAAAAAAAAAGAAAGGTTCCTGACCTTAAAATACCTGAAGTCTAGTGGGGGAAATGGGTTTTTAATAAGAAGTTATAATATATTGTGAAAAGTGTCCTGATATCCCAAAATATAGGATGTGTTTTTGTAGCTCATGGGAGGGACAAATTCAGAATTCACCAGACCAGTCTGGTGACTTTTGGATATAAAAGAGATTTTTTAATAATTTTATTAGTGTGGATTAAATGAGAGAGAGTTACTATAAGGAGTGGGCTCACACAGTTATTCAAGCTAAGAAGAGAAAAATCTGTGACTGGTAGACCTGAGACCCAGGGGAGCTGAGAATGCAGTTTCAGTACAAGCCTGAATCCAAAGCCAGTGGATGAACAATGTCCCAGTTCAAAAACGAGCAGCATGGAAGAATTATTTTTTGTTTTTTTACTCAGTCTTATAATTTCTCTGGTATTCCATGGATTAGGTGAAGTCCACTTCGATTGGGAAAGGCAATTTGAATATTAATTTCATCCGGAAACACAGTCAGACACACACAGGCATATATTATTTAGCCAAGCATTAGGGCCCCCTTTGGCCCTGGTCACAGTGACGCATAAAATTAACAATCATACCAACTATGTGGCTCAGGTACCTTGTTCAGGATATCTGCTCCTGGTCTAGTGCCTGATACATGGAACTGCAGGACGAGTTCATTTAGTATTATGTCTTCTGTGGACACAGAGCTCCTGACCTACACAGATCTTACTTCTTTCATGCTCACCCAAAGTTTGCCTCTCTGACAGAGCCCATGTTATAGACCAAGGGTGATGTTTTTTATCCTCCTCAAACCATGAGTTCTAATTCCTCAGGAACTAGTTTCCTGAGGAAAATTTAACTTTAATCCATCTGTTGCATATTATAAGGACTTGGGGGATGTATGTATGTATGTGTGTGTGTTTGTGTATGTGTGTGTGTGTATATATATATATATATATATATATATATATATATATATATATATATATATAATCTCCTGGTCTTTATGTCTAGTAGTTTGATGTAAATCTGACAGACACTTCAGGTATCTTTCAAAGATACTGTAGAATAATGTTGGATTCTTTAGCTTCAATATTTCAGCATTTCTGATTAATATCCTATATTTTTTCTGCCTTCAAGGTAAATTACTCTCTTTTTTAAAACAGCTTGTTTTTATTGTATTTTTCCATTACCATTTATGCCCCTTATACCCTCTTCTACCTCCAACCACCCCCTCCTTTCTTTTTTATGAGCTACTGACACAGGTAAGTATAAATACTTTTCTAGCAGTCAGTGCTCAAAAATCTCAACTATCTGTCCTAAAGATGCAATATAAACCGAATTGTAACCCACTAACTTTCAGACATACTGGGGCATTCCAGATGGACCTGGCAGAAATGGAAACTGAGAAGATTGCTCTTCTTGTTTGGCAGAATTGGGGTGATCAGTAGAACTGTGGCAGTAGGACCATGTATGAGAGGGCTTCTAGGAACTTTGAGTAAAACTTGAGGAAGAGCCTGTGCAGGGACTGAGGAGTCTTATGGGGGAGGCTCCACCTGCAGGGCCCTCCTGGCTGCCAGGGATGAGAATAAGTCTGCCAAGACATGATCTGCTTGGGGAGGAAAGGTAGCCCATTTCTCAAAGGAGAAAGGCCAGGAGCCTTTACCTCAATGGGCTTTTATTGGGTTTGTTTTGCACAGGAATACAGGTAAACCTCATTAATCACTGTCAGGCAGTAAGGATCAAACAGTAGATAACATACTAAGAACTCTTTTTTAAATATATTTTATTAATTATGCCATTACAGTTCTATTTCCCCCCTTCATTCCACTCCACCCTGCACACACCCTCCCCACCACTCCCCCCTTTAATTTATGACCATGTGTCTCAAGTTCTTTAGATTCTATATTTCCTATACTATTTTTGACCTCCCCCCTATTTTCTACCTACCATCTATGCTACTTATTTCCTGTACCTTATCCCCCCTTCTCCTTCTCCCACTCCCCTGTTGCTAACCCTCCATGTGATCTTCATTTCTATGGTTCTGCTCCTGATCTAGCTGTCCTCTTAGTTTGCTTTTGTTTTAGGTGTGGTTGTTAATAACTGTGAGTTTGCTGTCCTTTCACTGTTCAACTTTTTAATCTTATTTTTCTTAGGTAAGTCTCTTTAACATTTCATATAATAAGGGCTTGGTAATGATGAACTCCTTGAATTTGATCTTATCTGAGAAGCACTTTATCTGCCCTTCCATTCTAAATGAAAGCTTTGCTGGATAGAGCAATCTTGGATGTAGGTCTTTGAATTTCATGACTTGGAATACTTCTTTCCAGCCCCTTTTTGCCTGTAAGGTCTCTTTTGAGAAATCCACTGACAGTCTGATGGGAACGCCTTTGTAGGTGACTGTCCCCTTATCTCTTGCTGCTTCTAGGACTCTCCTCTTCATTTTAATCTTGGCTAATGTAATGATGACGTGCCTTGCTGTGTTCCTTCTTGGGTCCAACTCCTTTGGGACTCTCTGAGCTTCCTGGATTTCCTGGAAGTCTATTTCCTCTGCCAGATTGGGGAAGTTCTCTTTTATTATTTGTTCAAATAAGTTTTCCACTGGTGGCTGTTCCTTTTCCCCTTCTGGTACCCCTATAATTCAGATGTTGGAACGTTTAAAGCCTCTCCTCCTTTTTTTGAATTCTTGTTTCTTCATCCTTTTCTGTTTGGTCATTTTTTTCCTCCTTCTGGTCCACTCCTTTGATTTGAGTCCCAGTGTCCTTTCCATTACTATTGGTTTCCTGTGTATTTCCATTAATTTCAATTAGTTTAGCCTTCATATGTTCCTCTAATTTGTGACTAAAATCAACCAGTTCTGTGAGCATCCTGATCACCAGTGTTTTGAACTGTTCATCTGAAAGTTTGGCTATTTCTTCATCACTTAGATTTATCGGTCCTGGGGCTCTGAGTTGTTCTCGAGCCATGTTTTGATCTGTTCATGCCTGTTACATATGAGGAGCGGAGCCTTAGGTGTTCACGAGGGTGGGGCCACCCAGGTCGCCGGTTTGTGATGCTGTATGTGGGGGCGGAGTCAGAGAGGGACAATAGCGGTCCCCTCTGCTGCTTCCTGCCTCTAGTGCCTGCGCAGTCCATCTCACTGCTAGCTCCTTCACTGGTTTATCTGTGTGTGAATGTATGACCTCGATCAGCCCTCAGTGGGTCCACCACCTTGAGCCCTCAGTGGGTCTGCCCAGTTCTCCGCACCTGGGATCCACCCACGGCTGCTGGCGTGCCCAGGTCAATCTGGTGGATCTTTTCTGCCCGACGCCGCTCTGCTGCTGGCTCTGCCCCTCTTACTGGTTTGGCTAAAGTGTTCATTGTTGTCAGACTTCCGTGTAGTTCAATTTTCTGTGGTTTGGCTGTGTTTTTGTTGCTAAAACTTTGCTGTTTTTAAACTTGGTTGTGCAAGAAGGTACAGTGCTTCCACCTACACCTCCATCTTGGCGGAAGTCCCAACATACTAAGAACTCTGAGGGCCTATATTTGAGTCAGGGTCAGATAACTAAAGGGCAATAAAACTTTGGGGAACAAACTCATTTCCTGCATGGACCCTCATCATTTAATTGAAAGCTTTCTAAGCAAAGTAGGTTTCACAGGATTTTACATATTCTTTGTTAGGTATGATCGCCCTAGGGAACCTGCCCTTTCCAGACAGGGCAACACCCACCACCAGCACTGTTTCAGGCTTAAGGCATTATTTCAGACTTAAGTCAGGCAGGGGTAGTAAGGCAGCCAAGAAATTAGGAGACTCTTTGCAGAAAGAATGAGGACTCAGGCTATGTCAGAGGTGAGGGGTGAGGATCCATCACTTCCTTTTGCTATAACCCTCCTACATCCTTCCCTGGGGCCTCCCGAGATTGTGCCCGTCTTAGGTGGTTCCCCCCTTGGGGAATCTTACCCGTCATTGGGGGCCAGTTATGGATGAAGTAAAAGGAGCAGAAGCAGTGCTCCTGCCAGGGAGATAAGCTTTGTCTCCTTAGTGGCTTATGGTCCGAAGGTGGCTCACTCAGCCCTAGCCATGGCAGCATTACAGTTTCTGAAACCAGGCAGGACAGTTCCCAACAGAATTTGAGGCAGTAAAGTTGTGGAGAAAGTTGATTAAAATCAATGTATTATTTAAACAGATCCTATGGTAAGCATAATAACGGCATCCCAAAGATACCCACAACTTTATCCCAGAACCTGTAAATATGCTACCTCATATAGCAACAGAAACTGTGCAAATATTATGTTGGATTAAGCAGATGGGTCCAATCAAATCACATGACTAGTTAAAAGCAGAAGACCACTTTGTGCTATAATCAATCAGAGAGCTGTTAAGGAAGGAGAGAGGTCATAGAAATGCAAGGTTGCTGGCTTTGAAAATGAAAGAAGGGTCCATGAGCCAAGGAATATGGGAAACCGCTAGAAGTTGGAGAGACAAGCAAATGGAAATCTCCCCTCGAGTATCTAAGAAGTAATAGGGCCCTGCTGTCACCTTGATTTTAGTCCAATTGAGAGCCATGTCAGAATTCTGATATTCAGAACCTTAAGGTAATAAATTTGTATTGATTAAGCCATTGAGTTCACAGTAATTTGTTACACCAGCAATTAAAAGAAAACACCTAATATGATGTCTTTAACCAAGAAAAGAGTTCAGGAATTTTATGTCAATAATTAAGTTTCCAAATTATGTTATGCGCTTTGAATTGATCTGGCTTCAGAACTTCTCCTGCCTGACATCTCTGACCACGGGGCATCAGAGTCTAGTTCTGCCTTTAGTATTTTTCACACAGAACTCCAGGCAGAATAGCACCAGCACTCATCCACACTTCTAAAGGACTTGAATTGATGTCATAAACAAACAGAACTGCCTTCAGGTGGTTGCTCTGAAACCGAGAATTAAACTGAAATAGTCCTACTGGACTGGGAACTGGAGGACAGGAAGCTGCACGGTGGGAAGCCATGTTGGGAGCACTGCCACCCCCTACCGCCTGACTAATATACCTCATGGCCTGCTTGGTGTAAATTCTTTTTATATAGGGGTATTATGTGTGCCTTGGGAACTGTGCTTCTTGTGTGTACCCTAAATATAATGACCCTGTCTCAGCCTTAGCCAGCTTTAAGTCAGCTTCAGCTGACTGGCCACAGTTGTGCTCTCTAAATTGTGATGCCCCAGGCCAAGGTAAAATCTTAACAAAAAAAAAATCCTAGGAGAAAGTAACTTAGCTTTCAACGATAGTTCTTTATAGTTAATGAGCTTTGTTCTAACTTGAGAAATCCAGGACCCCAAAGGGCATAACTGAAGCTGCTACTACCTGGTGGTCTCCCCTTGAAGAATAGAATCCTGTAAATAATAATCCTACCATAAAGACACCTGGGTCAAGGGCCAAGGGACAAGGAAGGGGACTGTTCACAAGAGTTAAAATACTTGACCTGAGGCTGCTATCTTTAGAAGTTCCAACATTGGCCTTCGCTGGCATCTGAGCATTTGGCACTTAAACCTTTCTCTGATTAAGAGCAGGAGCAGCTCAGTGTAGCTAGATTGTACAAACAATGTGGTTTTCACTAACATCTGTTTTCTTCTAGGAGCCTGAAATTGCAGTATGTGCTATGCCAGCTCCCAGTAAAAATTTTGGGTACTGAGTCTCTAATGAGTTTTCCTGGGAAGAAACATTGTACACATATTATTGTTTTTTTCACTGCTGGAGAAATAGCAAACTCAATACACTCTGTCACCAGTAGGATGGAATATTGGAATCTGATCATGGATTTCTTCAGACTCCACTTATGTCTTTTTTCTCCATTGATCTATTGTGTTACCTTATTGTATGTAATAAACCTTAGCCATGAGTAAAACTATAAGCTGAGCCCTATAAGTGCTTCTAGCAAATCTTGATTAAGAGGGTAAACCTGAGAACCCCACTACAACTAGCATATGCACATATGTTTGCACATCCACAATCAAACTGAATTAAATAATGTATGTAAACTACTATATATATACATACTTAGTCACTTTGTCAGAGCCTTTCTGACACTAATATTTGCTGATGCACTAGGTCACTAAATGGCCTCTTTGACTAATGCCATGTAGACAAATTCATTTTCTCAGTAAGTTTTATTTTTGGTGAGAAGAATAATTTGAAACATTATTTAAATTATTTAATAAATATAGTTTAAGAATTTATAAGCTTCCATGCATTATGCTACATAGTCGGGGAAGGTGGAAAAATCACTTGAAATTATTATAAGTAGTTGAATAGATGGAATAAAAGCAATATGCACACATATGTAAAGACAGTGAATTTGAATCACATTAATGTTTAAAATGTACATAACAATCAGAGAGAGAGGGGAAAAGATTTTTTAACAATACAGATAACATACATTTTTATATTCAATAACCATTTGCCTCCAAGTACAAGGAAGATGACAAGATGACATGGATCTGCTCTTTCTAAATTGTTCTCTATACCCGTGGTATTTTGCTGGGTAAACATCTCACCCTGCTGAATATCACTTTATGATTTACATGTAAATAGTAGCTCCAAGCATAAACCAGCTTCTTCAACTGGTACTCAATTAAAACGATTCTTTCAGGGTAAAGCTTATCTCCATGTTGTTTTCTCCTTATGTGATGAAACTAGAAACTTACTCTCAAGTAAGATGATTCAGTGTCTGTAAACACTCATACCTCACAAAACACCTAAATTCCCAAACCTTCCTTTCTAGTTTCAAAACATCAGTGCATAAAACATTTAAATAACAAATAACAACTAAAAGTGTCAATATATTACATAATGAGAAATGCAATCAGAGTTCCCTATGGAAGTTCAGATAATAGGGAGAGTCACTGTTGCTAATCTTAATCAGGAAAGGCCATTACGGAGAACTCTAGCACATGAGTTTAGGTGTTGTTTTCTCTCTCAAGTGTAATAAGCAACTTACATGTTAAATGCAATTGTTTTACCTTTTAACTTGTACTTCATTTAAAATGTTTATGAGGCTACTATCTGTCATGTGCAATACTATTTTTGGAAATAGCAAACAAACCTTATTGAACATTAATATTACTGATCATTATTTGTAGTATCATTGTTATTATTATCCTTGAGAGTACTCTCTTCCCATGTATGTGTGGCATGTTTAGACTCTGCAAGACTCACCTTTGGTCTTGTTATTGAGGACCTACTATGCATGGATGAAGGCAGAATAGCTGACTGTCTATCCTCTCAAGTTTATAAATTTTTTCTCCCTAAAGGATCCCCAATTACTCCAGCAACTAGCATGCCAGTTTATTCTCAAAACCCTCTAATATTAGTGATCTTTCCCTTCATTATAAAACTTTACTTCTTACTAATCTGATGCAAATCAACTTTAAGTGCCATAGTTATTTACAGCTGAGTGAGACAAAAATGTAAGAGGTAGCCTTGAAACTGATGACAAAAATAAGACTTTAAAAGCTCTGAGTACCTGGAGGTAGGTATACTCTGAGTTTGCTAAAGGAGAAAAAGGATGAAAAGGACAAATTTGGAGCCTGTACAAACTTTTTTCTCTTGCTTTACATTTACCAAGAGTTTTCTTGCTTAAAAACAAATCAGTTAGACTTTTCAATGGATGCAACTTAAAAAAAAAGTTGAAAGATAGCCTGTGATAAAATAATAAATGTCAAGAAGATGATGAATTTATGAGGAGCTCTGAATCCAAATGTTACCAAATTCCGTTTAGGTGAAATAATTTATAGTCAGGATTGCCAGACAGTAACAGGTGGCTACTTTTAAGTACAGATGCTAAGTGTCATACCTGCAGGTGGTTTATCAGTAGAACATGTCAAAAAACATCTTAATTATATATTATGAAGCCTTTACATTAAAAAATAAATAAAAGGGATTCATTATGCTTGTTTGAGTTATATCACTGAGTGCAGATGCGTTATAAGTTAGCTGGCACTTTCATCAAAACAAGTTCAGTGGATCAATTTAATGACACGAGAGTTCTGACTTCAAGTTGGAAACTCTTTGGCAATGCAAATTTCTTGCAGTTTCCTGATTTATGCATCAAAGCAGAGGGCACCCCTCCACCAGAATCCCTTATCAATATGTGTTAGGTAAAGAAGGAGGTTCTCAGCCAGTCATCCATAAATAGAAGTATTCCAAATTGGCTTGCAGTATTCCCAAAGGCATATCACACCTGAAGCCTAAAACTGGAAATATTTAATTCCTCACATGGACTCAGACTCACTATGGCTAATTTGTAAAGGACATGGGTCATTCATGTACATATACACTTTATGGTCATTTTTTTCTTTTATCTTTATTGTCTAATTTACACATGCTTTAGACATGCCTCCATGATCTAGCTATTGCCAAATAGCAAATCCACTCTCAAAGACAGAGATTTAATTCAATTTAGCATATGAAAAAAAATGTCCCAGACTCTGGATGTGATTCCCCATAGAGACAGCTCTCCAAATGTTTTGAGTCCCAGCAAATCTGCTGGATTATATATGGTCCCAGATGATGTCGATAGTGTATTTGCTAAATTAATATTCTCAATGCCTGACATATTCACATCCCACTTTATCTTCATGATGAATCGATGCTCAGAAAAGCCTACCTACAATACAGTGTTAAATTCTCTTGATCCATTGCCATATCTAAAAATTGAGGCAATAAAAAATGCCTGCTATTGTTTAGGGGTGTGTGTTATATCTTTGAACATTTCTACATAATTGAGCGTCATATAAATGCAAAGTTTACTATGACTGGTTTTGACATAAAGATCAAATCCAAAGGAACTTTATTTGAGCTCTGATCAAGTAATTTACAAGCAGGAAGCCCAGAATCAATTCTACCAGGAATTAAGTGAAAATGCCTAGGATTTCTTTGAGGGAGTTTTTTCTTTTGTGTTTTCTTCTCTTTAATTATGATGAGACTACAAACAAACAAAATCTTGTATTTTTAATAATAATAAGCTGATTGTTATAATGACATTAAAAAGTAAAACAGTACAGGAGCTAAAAATGGAAAGTAGTACTCCAACCTCTTCAGTTTTACCTCCCTCTTATAAACTTTTGATTGTATATCCTTCTTGCAACATTCTTTGCAAAAATAAGGCCCTATATTTATACATCTATATACGTATGAGCCATTATTAATATAACGAGAATGGGTTGAGCAACACTGATGTAAACTGGCAGCCAAGGAGAGTAGACTGGAATGCACATGGGTGAACATCCACTGTACTAGTCAGTGGGGACAGTAGATGCTGTAGAGTGTACTGCATGGACATCACATTCAAAGTGACTGAGCAAATGGAACAACAAATTTGCATCAAATTTTGCACTAAGGTTCAATATTTCTCCACAGAAACTGTTCATATGATTCAGAAGGTTGCACCTATGGGCAGCTGGTGATTGACAGCTTCATTACACAATGCACCCATAGATTTTTGGTGAAACATCAAATCAACCAAAAGATTCACCACCCCAATAGCCCAGATTTGGTGCCTTAAGACATCTGGCTTTCCCCAAAGCTAAAATCACTTTTCAAAGGGGAGAGATTTCAGACCGTCAGTGAGATTCAGGAAAATACGATCCGGCAGCTGATGGTGATTGGGAGAAGTGTGTGAAGTCCCAAGGTGCCTACTTTGAAGGGGCCTGGGGCATCATTATCTTACATATAATGCTTCTTGTATCTTCTTAAATAAATGTCTCTGTTTTTCATATTACATGGTAGAATACCTTCTGGACAGACCTCAAACATCTTATTTTAAACATATAGCAAGATACATTACTAGAAGTGATTGCCAAAATTTAAATTTGTTACTTTTAGCTTGCAAGAAAAGTAGCAGCTTTTCCAAAACATTGGTATAAACTGATAATCACTTTATAATCATAAACAGTAGATGGATGTATGGGGGATTGTCCAAATTTCCAAGGAAGTGGGGTATTACAAGACCGCATGTGCTTTATAACGCTTCCCCATCACTTTAGTTGTCAGGGAATAAGATTAATTTTCTAGGTCCATGTGTTGGCAGACTCTGGAGTCTGCATCAGTGCAGCCCTCTGGGGTTAGCTTATAGCTGAGGAACTTGTAGTAAGTTTAAAAGAAAAGAGTTAGACCATCATAACTGCACCTTGGGGAAGTCAGGCTTATCACTATTGAGGAAGAGATACTGGCTTTCTCCGGGGCCCCAGGAGGACTCTGGGACTGTAGCAGGTATCCAGACAAGCATATGTGTATAGTTTCTTAGCCCGTTGAATTGTGCTTGTCCTGTCTTAAAGTGTGATAATAATGAAATAAATGAACTCTTGTTTTCACTGTCTCACCCCTAATTGCCAAAGCATTCTTAGGATTTTAAGGTGGAGAGAAATAGAGGAACAGAGGCATTCTGAAGGGAAATCCTGGACTTTATTCTAATAGGATATGGGAAGGGTTGCACACTAAATTAATGTAAGTAAAATAAGATTTCTAATTTAGTGTTATATTATGGACAACTCTATCATTAACGTAAGTTGCAACAGGAATCTGTTCATTTTGATCTACTGTTAATTCTCTTAACAAATTACATGATTTTAATTGGTTTAAAAATTAGAAGTTCCATGTCTAACAAATTTAGGATCATGTTATTATCAAATCATTGCAACTTTATTTTCTTTGAATATCTCCAGTATCTTCTCACATCAGCACATTCATATCTATACTTTCCTATTCTCAAATGCTGCATAATATTCACATTTTACTAAACCATCACAAATTACTGAAAAACTTGCTGATTGTTATTTAGTCTGCTTTCGGTTTGTTGTGAATATAAACAATGTAGTGATAGCCATGCCCGTGCATGTATTTATACTACTTTAAACCATAGATTAAATTTCTAGCAGATAGGTCCTTAGCCAAGGGATGATGCCTTTTTAATCTGATAGCATTTGCTGAATGGCATTCCAAATGATTGCATCCATTTACACACCTTGCAATGATGTATGAGAGTCAGGATTTCTTTGTAAGGATAGTGACCTACTGCAAATGTGGTCTGAAATTTCTGGATCATGATACTTAAGGTGAAGACTACCCACCTCAAAATACCTCCAACTCCCACTCCTCTAAAGCACTAACCCATGTTAATTTTTTCTGCATTGTTAAGAAACTAAGTGAACATTTTCTTCTTTGGTCTCTATCTCCGAGGGACAAATTTAGCACAACAGTTTGTTTTTTTTTTTTTTTTTTTCTTAAAAAAAGCAGCTGCCAGTTTTCTTTTGAGCACCTCATACTCATAATTTCACAGGCACAAGCATCAAGGTGTTGTGAAGTACACCTGCTGATTCACACCTCTGTTGGAGAAAATCACTTCAGAGGTGCTGACCCAGTATCACTGGCACCCCACCCTTTTTATTCACTTCCCCTTAACACATTCACACACTGATGGTGCTCACAACTTATTTGTGGCATCTCAAGTTAATTCTGCCAGTTCATTCACTTCTCACACAGGCATGAGATACTCTGATGTAACCAAGTAAGGAACACTCTTGGGGAGGTAATATATTTCCAGAGGCTATAAAAGTAGGGGAAGAAAGTTTCACAATACTTGCACAGACAAGTATTGTCTTCACCTAAGAGTTTATTTTCTAGGTGGAATTTGGCCAAAAATGACCTCTCTCTTATTAAGACCCACCCAGATTTATCTTCTTCAGGCACAGTCATTGTTCATGCCATATGTTTTCTTTTCCACCTAGAATCTTCCCCTTCTACTTTATGGTAATCAAAAAGTAGACATCTTCTGTGCAGAAGACCATATATGAAAGGCTTGAGGAATTTGTACCAGGCTTGCTTTTTAAGAAGGTGAGTCTGGACTCAAGTCCATTTTACCTTCTGTCTTTGACTTGAAGTTTTTGTTATTATTTTTGAACTATTGAACATTTTACCACATTGCTATATCCAAACTTGAGTCTGATTGTTAGGATTTGAATTCTTGATATATCCTTCCTTTATATAAGATGTTGGGGAGTTACTTTTGGGCATTGGAGATAGCGAATGAGATAGACAAGTTTCTTGTTCACTTGGAATTGATACTATGGGTATGAAGGCATAAAACTAATGTGTAATCAATGCAGTTTTACATATAGAGAAGAATATGGAGAAAACTGAACCACATCAGAGTGGTAAGGGGAAGCATCTTTGAAGAGGTAACATTTGAGCTGACACTGAAATGATAAAAAGAACAGGGCTATAAAGAACATGGAAAAAATACCAGGCAAATAAAATACCTATAAGCTGTGAAGATGCTCGATATATTAAAAGAAATTAAATGGCCAGTTCAACTGAATGGGGTGAAAGAGCTATGACATGATATAAGGTCAGAGGGATAGTTGGGCCAGCTCACAGAGCACCACAGTCAGAACAATGGACATGAACCATTATATGCAGAGAATCACACCATCAGCTCCAACTGGAAAATTCTGATGAAAACCTGTACTCTCTTGCCTTAGAACATTTTTAGCTCACATTCCTCATGATTAATGTGGAAGCTTTCTGGTCTTTGAGACTTATCTGACCTATTTATTCTGACATGGTGTCTGATATGAATTAAGTTTTGATATCAATGGGATGATAGAAATTCGATCTATTTGAAAGTCTTCATGTACATTGGGTGGCTGACCACAGAACGCATTATGCCAACAATCTATAAAGTGTTAACATTTGTTGATGATACTTTCGAAAACATTTTTTTCTCTAAAGTGGTAAGGAACAAATGAGCAGACTCATCTCTCCATTCTTCATTGTCATTTTCTTATGAATTTTATATTGCTAGGGAGAGAAGCAAGGAAATGTTGAACTGGGAAATTATTGCTAAATTCTACCCAATGTGAAAAGTTATCCTAAAACTGAAAAGTTATCTATTCAGTCAGGAGATGTTCCTTTGAGCTAGGCTTGAGCCACTGGTCTGTTCACATCATGTTCGCTGGCATCATAAAGTCAATAAATTATGATCTTTTGAAGCAGATCTTTCTTGATTTTTTTCTTCATTATTTCAGAACCCTAAGGACATTAAGTCCTAAATATGAAGTAGTAGGTAACTAATTCTCTGCCACCTTCTACTGAGTACATGTTACATTTGCCTTCTCAATGGTTATGTTATGGTCACCATTAATAATTTCCCACTGGGTAAATATAAGGGCACACCTTCTCATGTATGTAAGGAAGGTGCAAATAAAAATTGCCTCATAATGTTGAATACAACTACAAAAGTATAGAAAACCAAACTGACTAATGTTTATAAGATATTCTTTATAGAATATGGACATAATCTAGCAGTATTGATGCCCTGCTCTAAATAAATGCAACCCAAGTGAGTTCACCAACAGTGGCATAGAGTTTTCAGATAGATGATAATATCCTACCTTGAGTGCTTTATCTCCTGTCATCCTTGCCGAAGGGCTATTTCTGTTATCATAGTTTTTTTTCTCCATCACAATCAATTATACTTTACAAACTGTGAGGGAGTTAAAGTTCCAGAAGACCACAGTCTACCAATATAGAATCGAAGTTACTCAAATATCTGGCCGTGGGCTCCATGTTAGTTGTGGCAATGGGACATCACCTGACCACGAGCCTTTTTTCATTTAACAGACTAGCTCAGGATCATTATTATAGCGGTGGGTTGCAGAGTTCTCAGAACAATGATAGAGAACAAGCCTCACTAAACTAACGCTTTTACGCTAAAGTCTTATATTCCAAAGAGAAGCACATATCCAAGCCAGAATTCAAGAGATAGAGAAATAGCTTCTACCTCCCACCTAATGATGAAGAGAACTACAAAATCACATTGCAAAAAAACATGAATGCAAGGATGAGATTAATTTGAGATCTGTTTGCCCTCTGCCACACTTCCAGAGCAATAAAGTTTAATAATAAAAATGAGAGCAAGCATCATTTTTCTCATTTTTTAATTCAATGATATTTTATTTTTTACTATTGGGTATGATATTGACTATAGGACAAAATATTATCTTTTAAAATGTATTTCTGCTGATATTTTATATTATTGTTCTCCTTCTATAATTACCATTTCTAAATTTAACTCCTTAATTTACCTCATTCTTTCTTCTACACTAGTAAATACAAATATCTACTTGGTTCCTTTCTTGGCCTTTCTCCACCTGTGCATTCTTGAACAGTCCTCATTCACCTCAGTGTTTCAAATATCTTATCTATCAAATAATTTCTAAATAACATTCCTATTTCAGATATTCTCTAATATTTAATTTTCTAAATTATTTGATAGACTATTTTAATTTTATAGTGTTTTATTGATTAAAATTGAACAAATCTAAAAAATATACTCATTTACCTTACCTACTCTACTCTGGGTCATTGCTTCCAGATGCTAAAATTTAAACTTTATTTATATTATTTTCTGTTTCAGTGTGAGAACTATTTTTTCTGTCCTTTTTTATATGCAGTTGCAGCTATAAGAAATGACTAATAACCTAGTTTGGGTCCTTGTTGTCATAGACATCCAAAGGAACTGAGTTACCTTAGAACGACAATATATGAGCTCCTGAAAATGATATCCTTAGAACTTTTCTGGTCCAAATTACCACCATTGTTTTCATGTTTAACCTTCTTTTTATTTTTTTAAAATACATCAGTATCTTTTGAATAGTATCTGTCCCCACTAACTTTGTAGAATCAGGCTCCTGTTACTTTTGTGGCTTTCAACCTAAGAATTCTAGCTGACTTAACAATCTGTACTAAAGAAGTGGTATAGTCAGTGGGTCCTCCAAGACAACATGGGATAGTCTCCTTAGTGTAGAATTTAAAAATGGGTGAAACATAATGAAAGTTCTATTGATATCATGAGAATAGAAAAGGGATAGTTCATGATCAGTGACTTTTACTTGTATAAACCTAAAATGTGATAGCCACTGGAAGTTATGACTGAGGAGATGAGGTAGGTGTTTCCATTCCACCATTTAAAAAAAAGATGAGTAAAAACAAACAAACAATATAGGATTTTTTTTCTAAATGACATTGGATAACAGGGCAGAGAAACCTAACTTTAACTTCAAAATCTTTGCCTAAAGTCAGGAACTGAAGCTGAGAAAGTATATGACAATACCAAAATGATTTCTTATTCTGCATAACTACAGAGCTGGCACTCCCCAAACCAAGGTCATGGTGTCCTTCTGTGTGGTAATGAATTACAACTCCAGCTGAATGCACAGCATGGTTCAATATCATCCATATATGAAAGCTAAGATTCTTTTTTTAAAGTTATAAACTAATCATTGTAATCAGAATTTCTGGGAGGACCCAGAGGACTCGGAAATGTTTGCCAGGAGAACTCCCTTACTTGAGGAAGTCATGACCCTCTTTTCATTGCTGTTCACTTGGAAACAAAAATTTGCATTACCTTTCTTTTTACAGAGTGAAAAGCAGAATCAAAGTTATATTCAGAAATAATAGCAATTCACTGATTTGTATTATTAAAAGATAGTTAGTGGATGATGGAGGATTGACTTACTAGATGCTTAATGAAGGACATAAGAATATAATTTTTAATCAGGCTCAATTTTTAAAAATATATGCACTTTTAAGATATTCTGCATTAAATAAGGGACTGGGGAATTTGGCTGCTTTAAAAAATTTGCTACATTGACTAATGAAACCTCAATTTAAGACTATCCGATGTAAGTGACTTATAAGGTCAGAGAAAACTTGCCATAACATAGGCAAGGTTATTTAAATGCTTGCAAAAATAGGAATATTGTGCTTTTTTTCACTATGTTTTCTGACGGTGTTCAGAAGACTTTTTTCTTTATTATCAGAAATAAATTGATATGAAAAACACCAAAATGTTTGGAAAACAATTTACACTTGTTTTTTTTTGGAGGGTTTATTTATTTTGTTAGTATATTTTATTTATTATACAATTACAGTTGTCCCATTTCCCCTATATACCCCTCTGCCCTGCACACCCCCTCCTACCCACATTCCCCTCCTTTAGTTCGTGTCCATGGGTCTTACATATAAGTTCTTTGGCTTCTACATTTTCAACACTATTCTTACCCTCCACGTCTATTTTCTACCTACCATCTATGCTACTTATTCTGCACCTTTTTCCCTCCTCTCCCTCTGCTACTCCCCCACTGATAACCCTCCATGTGATCTCCATTTCTGTGATTCTATTCCTGCTCTAGTTGTTTGCTTAGTTTGTTTTTGTTTTTAGGTGTGGTTGTTAATAACTGTGAGTTTATTGTCATTTTACTGTTCATATTTTTATCTTCTTTTTCTTAGATAAGTTCCTTTAACATTTCATATAATAAGGGCTTGGTGATGATGAACTCCTTTAACATGACCTCATCTGGAAAGCACTTTATTTGCCCTTCCATTCTAAATGAAAGCGTTGCTGGATAAAGTCATCTTGAATGTAGGTCCTTGATTCTCATGACTTGGAATACTTCTGCAAGGTTTCCTTGCAAAGTTTCTTTTAAGAAATCAGCTGACAGTTATATGGGCACTCCTTTATAGGTAACTATCTCCTTTTCTCATGCTGTTTTTAAGATTCCATCTTTATCTTTAATATTAGGTAGTGTAATTATGATGTGCCTTAGTGTGTTCCTCCTTGGGTCCACCTTCTCCGGGCCTCTCTGAGCTTCCTGGAGTTCCTGAAAGTCTATTTCCTTTGCCAGATTGGGGAAGTTCTCCTTTATTATTTGTTCAAATATGTTTTCAATTTCTTGGTCTTCTTCTTCTCCTTCTGATACCCCTATGATCCCGGATTTTGGAATGTTTAAAGATATCCTGGAGGTTCCTAAGCCTCTCTTCATTTTTTTGAATTCTTGTTTCTTCATTCTGTTCTGGTCAAATGTTTCTCTCTTCCTTCTGGTCCATACCATTGACTTGAGTCCCAGTTTCCTTCCCATCACTGTTGGTTCCCTGTATATTTTCTTTTATTTCACTTAGCATAGCCTTCATTTTTTCATCTAATTTGTGACCCCATTCAACCAATTCTGTGAGCACCCTGATTATCAGTGTTTTGAGTTGAACTGTGCATTTGATAGGTTGGCTATCTCTTTGCTGCTCAGTTGTATTTTTTCTGGAGCTTTGATATTTTCTTTCATTTGGGCCATTTTTTGTTTATTTGTTTTGTTTTGTCTTGGGACACCTGTTACAAAGTAAAGGGTGTAGCCTTAGGTGTTCACCAGGGCAGGACAAACTATGTGGGAGAGGTGTCTTAGAGGGAACAGTGCTGCTTGCTCTGCTTTCTGATGGTTTTCAGTCACTTCCCCTGCTACCCACAATCAAATTGGGCCCTTCTGGTGCTGATTCCTGTGTGGGTTGGCTTGTATACAGTCTATGATTCTGTGGGTTTCCCCAACAAACCCTCCTGTGAGGCTGGGAATTTCTCCTGTCCCCTCAACCCCCACAAATATTTTCATTCAAAGGCTTTGAGGCTTTATTTCCCGGCACTGGGACCCTGGGTGGTGTGGTCTATCTCACTCCCCAGTTGTTCCTCCCCATTTATCTGCATAAATTGCAGATAAATTTGATTGTGGGACCACCCAGTCCTCATCCCGATGCCTTGCCTGCCCTGGTCCTCCAACTGTCATCTTACCGTGAGTCCTCTCCGCTCCGCTGCCTGTCTCCGCCCCTCCTACCCACCTGGATGAATGTTTCTACTTTAACTCCTTGGTTGTCAGATTTCCATACAGTTCAATTTTCCATCAGTTCTGGTTGTTTTTTTGTTTTTAAATGTATTATCGTCCTTCTGTTGGTAGTGTGAGGAGGCAGTGTGTCTACCTATGCCTCCATCTTGGCCAGAAGTTACACCTGTTTTCTATTGGTCAGGAATGTTGGTAAGAAAGTTTACAGTTAAAATTGTATTCTTCTTCTTAATAGAACTGAAAGAATTTGAGATTATGAGATGGAAGTAGAAGCAATTAACTTCCAGAAGCAAAATGAATCTTACCAGCATTATAGGCAGAGCTGATGATGGGGTTTAACTATGGTATTAAACTACAGATATAACAGCAGAAATTATTTTCTGAAATAGTTTGATTCATAGAAATATCTAGCTATAGTTCATATAGTTCTCTGAGGCAGAATACCAATAGACAACCTATACAAGTTTTACTTCATTTACTCATCTAAAAGTACTTTTATTATAATACTCATCTAAATTCTAAGACCTGAGTAAGTTTACAGACACAGAGCCTTGAGTGAAGTTAGTGTTTATTCTTTACAATCCATCAATGTTAACAGACAGAATCCACCTGTGTACCATTTTTAGGTGAAAAATTATTTTCCCATCTACTCTGGTGGTTTCCAGTTGGTCCTTTGATGAATTAGCCATCCACTGAGTCTTTTTCTACAGAAGTAAAGAGTTGGCTATTCCACCACAGAATTATCACATAGGGAGGACATCATTAACATTATTAGAAGCATAAAATCCTAGGACTTAGGGGAAAAGCATTAGATCCCATATTTCAGTAAAAATCAGTGTAGATACATGAAGGAGATAAAAATTAAACTGAACATGCTATCAGGGAAAACTGCTAACATTTGTAGCTGCTTTTATATACTAGAGAATGAACAAAGAAAAATACTACTACATTTTTACACTATGAGGAAGCAATATTGCTGACAGTTATTTGTGAGAATTATTTACTGTTAGTAGCATATTACCATATGCACAATAACTATTATGTGTAATATGAGTCTGTGCCACATTCATTTGGATAAATGTTTGATTATTACTCTAAACTGTGCTATGTGTGCTCAGTTTTTTGTTGCACAGCTGACATAATCACCTGGTCACACTGTGAAAAAGAGACACACAGAAAACCCATAAAAAAACATTGAATGCAACATTTTATAGATATTTGTTAAAAGAAATACTCCTTTTCCCCTTTAGCATAGACATCTGTGACACCTTTCATTTCTTACACCCTGTAAGAGTTCTAAGCTGAAAGCTTTGAAGGACATGGGAAGGAGAGAGACGTGAGGGCCGTTTCTCATCCTGTCTGTCCAGTGCAAACTGGGTGGCTGAAGTCAAAAGAGATTAATGGGGAACTCATATCTGTCCCCCCATTTTTATTGTTCTATTACAGTTGTCCCAGTTTCCCCAGTTTCTCTCCCTGACCTCTCCCCCACTCCCACAGTCGATCCCCACCCTGTTGTCCATGTCCATGGGTCATTTAAACATTTTCTTAAACTCATACATTTAAAATATAAATGAATGGGATCAAAACTAAGAAACCAATACTGTTGTCAAATCCAAAGGGAAAGCATAACTGAAGTTAAACAGGCCGGTTGAAAGTTGAAGGGAGAGTGAGGTTCACTGATCAAAGTGAATCTTTGAATGTTGGCACTGTTCCGTAGAGTACCCACGTAAGATTTAATTTAAGAAAGCTAAATTAGTTTTAGATTTGAGTTTATCTTGAGATATCCAAGTGGAAATGTTGTTAAACTTGCATATTTGAGTCCAAGAGCCCACAGAAGATGGCTTAGTCTGGGAGGTAGTAAGTAAAATCATGGGAGTCAGTGATACTGACTCAGAAATACTCTAGGGAGTATTAGTCAGTGTTACTCAGAAATACTCTAGGGAGTGAAAAGACTAATGGAATAAGTACAGACAATGAACCAAACAACATTTAAATGACATGTGGTAAAATCTAATCTCTCTTAGGAGGTAAAAACCTATAGAAGAAAGAAAACCAAGAGATTGTTACTTAAACAAAGGATGGAACACTTTTGACCAAAAAAGAGACAACTAAGATATTAAAAGTTATGAAGAGGTTTATTAACAGTGTTAAAAAAGTTTTAATCTATGGTTAAAGAGTGAAGAGACCACACTCCAAAAGAATGCAGAGTATAATGGAAAATAAATATAATTCTACTAAAATTAAGAACTTCTCTTCATTGAAAAATATTAAAATAAAAGTGAAGAGACAGACCACAGTCTAGAAAAAGAATTTTGCAGCACATGTAGCTAATAAGGGTTTAACATCCAGTATATATATGGAAAAATTCTCACCATAAGCAGCCTAATAAGGGAAGGGGAAAAATGAGGAAAAATGTGAGCATTTAATTATAGAAGAAAAAACATGAATGGTAGATAAATATACAGAAGGACGCTAGCCTCTCTAGTAACCAGAGAAATACAAATTAAACTCAAAATAATGTACTATTTTATATCTACCAGACTGACAAAAAAATAAAATGACGGATAAAAATAAATGTTGGAAGAAAAAGTTAGCAAATTAGCAACAACTCTCACTCACTGCTGATGGGAGTGTAATTTGATACATTTGAAAACATTCCGGGCTTTCTGGCAAAGCTGAACATGTACAAGCCCTGTGGTCCAGATGTGGTACTCACAGGCATCTCCATATCTAGAACAAACCTTATGTGAACAGATATGTTTATAAAACTTTCTTCAGCATTTTTATAATTGTAAAAATATGTAAATAATCCTAATTTTCTTCAATAAAGAATGGATGAACCCTGGATGGTATAGTTCAGTGGACTGAGTGCTGGCCTACAAACCAAAGGGTCACCAGCTCCATCCCCAGTCAGGGCACATGACTGGGTTGCAGGCCAGAGCCCCAGCAGGGGGCATCGTGTGAAAGGCAACCACACATTGATGTTTTTCTCCCTCCTTCTCCCTTCTCCTCTCTCTACAGATAAATAAATTTTTAAAAAAATCTTTAAAAACAGAGTGAATGAAAATACATATGATACTTATGTGTAAACCATGTGTATATCAACATAAGATTAAACATCTTAATAATATTAAGCAAAAATATTAGGAGGAATGAGTGCAGACAATAACACATAAGATTAAAACATAGGCAAAATTAAACAATACAGTGTTTAGGAATCTATATACAGGTGATCCTGCTATTTAAAAAAAAGCAGGGAATTATTTACTTAAGAGAAGAGTTGACATTAGATGGCAGGATGGTTTTGGATGAGGTTATGATAGTTGGGAAACATAGAGTGGCTTTTAAGGAATAAGTGATATGTTTATTGATGTTAATTATAGATACAGAGCTGTTCATTTCATTTTTTTATTTTGAAATGTACATATACACTTCCTATACTCTATGTATTTCATAATTTGCAAACAAAATTTTAAATAAAAACATATAGAATGTTAGGCTGTCATTGCTTAGCAGCATCTTAAAATTATTAACAAAACTAATTTTAGAAAAGTCATTATAAATGGGATTCTGCATTTTGCAATCTGACAGATGATGTATTTTTAGAAAGAAATGGATCCTGCTATGGAAGAGTTAGAGATGCAGATGTGGCAACAGGATTTTACATGTATAGCTGAGTGTGCAGAAGGAGTGAAGATGAATCCACGCAGGCCTGAACAAAGCTGGAACTGAAATCAAAGACCTACATCCAAGATTGCTCTATCCAGCTAAGCTTTCATTTAGAATGGAAAGGCAGATAAAGTGCTTCTCAGATAAGGTCAGATTCAAGGAGTTCATCATCACCAAGCCCTTATTATATGAAATCTTAAAGGGACTTACCTATGAAAAAGAAGATAGAAAATATGAATGGTGAAAGGACAGCACACTCACAGTTATTAACAGCCACACCTAAAACAAAAGCAAACTAAAAGGACAGCTAGATCAGAAGCAGAACCATAGAAATGGAGGTCACATGGAGGGTTAGCAACAGGGGAGTGGAAGGATGAGAAGAGAGGAGAAGGTACAGAGAATAAGTAGCATAGATGGTAGGTAGAAAATAGACAGGGGGAGGGCAAGAATAGTATGGCAAATATAGAATCTAAAGAACTTATGACACATGGACATGAACTAAAGGGGGGACTATAGGCAGGAGGGGGTGTGCAGGGTGGAGGGGAATGAAGGGAGGAATGGGACAACTGTAATGGCATAATCAATAAAATATATTTTAAAAAAAGATGAGTAAGCGGAACTAAAGCCAAAACCCCTGTACTACTTACTAACAGCAGTGCAGACCTAGAATAGTGCTGGAGGGTCAGGAGACAATATCTTGAGTCAACAATGTAAGGAAGGGCAGTGGAGTTGAGAATCCTGCATTAAGATGGAACTCTACAAAAACTACAACCTCAGTGAAAGTCTGAATGAGGGGACAATAACAAAACAGAGCAGAAATACTCTGACAAATGTAACTTCTTTATCTCTGCCTAGGGTCAGGGTAGGACAATTATATCAGGGAATTTTGCTCTAAAGTGAATAGAGATTTGATTCAAGACAAAATAATAAGTAGTAAAGAAAACAATGCCATAATCCATAATCTAATCTTCCCTAGACATAGGTAATTTTATGGATAGAAATTCTGAAACAATATATATAATCTCAATCTTATACAAGTATTTTTAAAAGAAATATATTAATAAATATATCATAGCCTTGATGGATACAGAAAATATAATGTCTGAAGTTCAGTATTTTTTTTAGTATTTTCAAACTCTTAAAGAGTATGAATAAAATAAAAATTCCCTAACTTGATAAATATCATGTAACACAAAGCAAAACCTATTTAGTAAAGACTGGCGTGTTTGCCGTATATCAGAAACATGGCTTGAGATGCTTCGTTTTTACCAAAGTGCTCACATTTTCTGTAGTAGATCAGCCAGGTATTTCACCTGTGTGCAGAGAAAGGGGGGGCTCTGCTCCCACCTACCATGCCACCATCTTCCTCCTCGATCATCCTATTTTCTTTATACTGTAATAATGCAAGGGAAAATATGAGGCATGAGTGCTAGGAGGAAAAAGATAACATTTTCAATATTTTCAGGTCATATGACTACTTATACAGAAAACACAATAGAATCTACATCAAACCAGGGATTTCTGGTGTTCTGGAAGCCAAGCCAAATGTTTCAAGAAGAGAATGACCAACAGAATCTAATGCTAATAGTTCAAGTAATATGAAGTATGAATAATGAATATCTATTTGGCAATCAAATCCTATCTCAGTAGATTTTTAGTGTATAAGACATTGCTAAGGGCCACAGAATTACTTGAATTCACCTGGCCAGATTTGTTTCTCAGATCTTAGAACATGGTTTATCTGCTTAATATTTTATGTGGTGAAGTCCAAATTCTCATTTTATATAAACAAGTAGGTTGCGCAGAGCAGTACAGTTCTCTCTGTGTTTGCCTCACTTTGTGTTTACCCAGGATACGGAACTCAGGAATAAGGAGCAAATTCTCTTGGGAAGGGGAGAGTCTGATATAATTGACCCTAACTCTAAAACAAAATTGTGTCTTAGAAGCTCTCTTGGAATTCAAATGAGAAGACTTGTTTTCCAGCCTACAGTTGGTGACCTCTTGCCAACTGTGAAACTTGGAGTTTTCTTCTCTGAAATGGGAACATTCCCATCTTCTTGCCTCAAAGAACTGTATAATATGGGATACAATAAGTGCTTTGTAAACATGAAAGTGTTCATAAATACGAGAGGTGGATTTTTTTCCTATGAAAACAGTTTCCCCAATCATGTTCTCTAGAATACTAGTTTGGGAGGTTTTAATCAGTGGAGATTTACAGTCCTTATTCTTCAAAATGGCCATCTCTGTTAAGGCCCTAATAATCTCACATAGGAAAAGGAAGGCTTTTACGCCTCCCTGAAATTGTTTCCCTCAACACTGGTCTGGGAAGGGCTGTCATCAAGGGAGTTCTGATCAGACAAGACAGTGAGAACCCATCTATAGGTAGAAGAAATTCATGCTAAAAATATAAGAAATGACAATATATATCAAAGGCAACCCTAGAAAATTAATCTAAAAAATTAGCCCCTCATGTCAGATATGAAGTGGGCATTTGAATAGAACTAAGAAAAAAAAAAACATGGCCAAATCATGGACTCTGTCACTGGGAAGCTCTCAGCGCAGTGAGGATGATGAGCGCATGAAAATACAAGACCCAGAGAGTGGGCAAAAGTAGGCTTACAGTCATGAGTACGCAAAACCCAATGTATTCTTGTATGAATTAATTATTGTATTATTCTCCATATGAACAACTGTAAGCCTAATTTTGCCCCACCCTGTATAATGGCTATAATACTTAAGTATTATGTATAATACTTATGTATACATGATATAATATAGTAAAAAGAGTGTGACAGGGAATACTGAGTAGAAAACAAAAATCTGTTCTGCCAGATTTGTAGGAGGCATACAAGGTTTCTCCAAGGGTCAGAGTCATTCCTTGGGCCAGCTGTGAGCCCCTTAAGCATACGGTTTAAAGGCTGACTGCAGTTTCCCCACAGATCTTCCTACCAGTCCATTTCTTTCTCTCCAGGCAGGGAAGGGAAAGAACAATGGCCAGTGAAAGTTTCGGATGTCACCATTTGGAATGATGTGTTTACATTCTCATATGTTAAAAGAAAATGTAAGTCTCAGGTTAATTTACCCAGTCCGTCTTGAGAATGTACATGTTCTCAATAGGTTATTCCTACTACATAATTAAAAGAACTTCCTCAGGGACAACAGCACTCTGCATTTATCAGTTCTGGTCAGGGTGCCTAAATGTCCATTGATTTGCTAGAAACTTGACATAGACATCTAAATTCTACTACAGGGCTTGGGGGGAAAATATAAATATTATATATATTTTTTCAATTTTGAGGGAATACATTTAAAAATTACAAATTCCAAACACCAATGAGCTTTACAAGTCTATAGTCTGGCTGTTTATACAAAGTGTGCAAGAAGAAAGCACCCATCCACAAAAATCTGACTTAAAAAAATAAAAGTTGCTAATGAAAATTTATTTTAGTTCAGTTCTTTAAGTTAAACACTGACACTCTGGTTCTCCTATTAATTTCTTATTCTTTAGATTGTGTGATGTGTAAAATGAAGAGAAATATTTCAGTTAAATCTTTTAAAGGGAATGAGCTTATTTGCTGACCTAACATGTAAACACATAAGCTCCATGACAGAAAGGAAACTTAATTTTTTCTCCTCTCTGTTTTTTTTTTCTAGAGCAACTTGCATGGTGCCTGTATTTTAATAGGCAAACAATAACTATGCATGCCATAAATAAATGAATGACAGGTATTACAAGTAACATGCACAAAAATGTTCATAACTATTGTTCATAATAGTAAAAAACTTAAAAAAGAGATACAAACAATCCAAATGCACGTCAACAAGAAAGCATAAATAATCTTTATTATATTCACACATTGAAAGATGTTATAATAATCAACATTCACAAAAAATAAATCATAGGCACATATGACTGTATGGGTTAACAATAATATAATACCAAAAGGTAAACCTCAAGAGATTTCATGTAGTCCAATACTTTGGTAATGTTAAGAAAACTAAAGTAAAAATAAATGATTTTGGAAGTGGGGATGGCTGGGGTTGGGGGGAATGGTAGGGGGAAAAATGGAGATAACTGTACTTGAACAGTAAAAAATATTAAATAAGTAAGTAATTTTAGGGGCACATATGTGAAGGGGATCTCTAAAAATGGAATTATTTTCTGGAGGGCGGGGACCCTTGTAGTACAGGCTCCCCCAGCAAGGTGAACATTCTAGAAACCCATCTGTGTCCGTGTACCAGCTGGTGTTGCTGTAAGAGGCTGTGTTTGGTTTCAGTGATTCTTTAAAAGACTCTTGCAATGCATTTGCCTATTTCAGGACGGGTGACTTACAAGCTCGCCTGCCCACACCACGCTGAGTGTTCAGTAGCTTTTGACTAAAAATGGCATGATTCCCGTGTCCCACCTTCCATATTAACCAGATGAAAAAGGTCCTCAATGGGACATGTTTTGCCAACAGGGAAGAGCTGAAACAAGAAGTGGCAGAAGTACTAAAGGCATCAAAATTGACAAGTTCAAAAACTGTTTAGAGCAATGGGAAAAGCATCTCAATAGCTGTACAGTATCAAATGGAGAGTACTTTGAAAGTAACTAAAATTTAAACATGTGAGAATAAATACACAATTTTTATAAATTAATTTTGTTTGGGGGACCCCTTATATGTCAATAAGTTGTATATTAAAATGTAAGGAAATGATGAACATGAATTTTGGAGCGATCATTTATCTCAGGTGGGAGGGAGCTTGGGATCACATGTATGGTATGGTTAAATGAGTATACATTTTTGTCAAGTTCTAACCAAGCTTGTGTTTTAAGTGGTGAGTTTTAATATTTACCTGAATAAAAACATAAATATATGCATCATGAAAATGTGTCATGAACCAAAAATTATAACTGATTTGCTTCTGTAACCTAAGGTAATTAGGCACATGCACACACATATACATGCATGCATACACACACTATTGGCAAATAGAGGATGTAAAGACAGCATGGATGTATCAATAGTGTCCACAGTATTGTTACCTGGGAGGCCCGAGTCAGGGGACTTTCCATCTATCCTCAATTCTTTTTTTTTTTAAATTAATTTTATTTCGTTATTTTTCAAGTACAGTTTTTTGTCTATTTTTCCCATCCCAGCCTCCCCCACCCCTTGCTCCCCACTTCCCTCCCATTTCCACCCCCCTTAGTTCTCGTCCCTGTGTCCTTCCTATTTGTTCCTCCAAATCCCTCCCCCTTTTTTCCCTTAACTTCCCTTTCTTCTCCCCTCTGGTCACTGTCCCCTTGTTCTCTATTTCAGTGTCTTTGGTTTTTCTTTTTTTTCTGCTTGCTTGTTTGTTTTGTTGTTTAGCTTCCTGTTAAAGGTGAGATCACATGGTATTTGTCTTTCAGCACCTGGCCTATTTCACTCAGCATAATGCTTTCCAGTTCCATCCATGTTGTTGCAAAAGGTAGTAGCTCCTTTCTCTCTGCAGCATAGAATTCCACTGTGTATATGTACCACAATTTTTTGATCCATTCATTTACTGATGGGCACCTAGGTTGCTTCCAACTCTTGGCTATTGTAAATTGTGCTGCTATGAACATTGTGGTGCATAGGTTCTTTGAAATTAATGTTTTAGGATTCTTGGGGTATAATCCTAGCAGTGGAATTGCTGGGTCAAAAGGCAGGTCGATTTTTATTTTTCTGAGAAAATTCCATACTGTTTTCCATAATGGTTGTACCAGTCTGCAATCCCACCAACAGTGAACTAAGGTCCCCTTTTCCCCACAACCTCTCCAACATTTGTTGTTTGTTGCTTTGTTTATGATAGCCATCCTGACTGGTGTAAAGTGGTACCTCATTGTGGTTTTAATTTGCATCTCTCTGATAGCTAACGATATTGAGCATCTCTTCATGTGTCTCTGAATGTTCTGTATGTCCTCCTTGGTGAAGTGTTTGTTCAAGTCCTTTTCCCATTTTTTAATTGGGTTGGGTGTCTTCTTAGTGTGGAGTCATGTAAGTTCTTTGTGCATTTTGGAGATTAAACCTTTGTCTGAGATATCATTGGCAAATATGTTTTCCCATACAGTTATATCCTCAATTCTTGTATTGCTTGCAAAAGATGTGTTTAAGTAAAAGACAACACATATAGTGGAAATGACATAGCAAATTTATTTATGAAACATATATGAGAACAAAGCTGCAACCAGGCACCTGGCTAGTGCCTGAGATACAGAGGAAATAAAATTGTTAGTAAGTTTGTTCTATATAGTTGAGCCAAGGTTATTGCAAGTGGGCACTCAGTTAATCTGAGTACACAGACTATTGGGGTTCGAGAGTTATATACTTTAGTTAGCTCCTAGGTTCCTCTTCCTTCTTTCCTTTTTAAACCTTGGGAACAATATACAGCCACAAAGGCTTTCTTGCTTAGCTAGTAAAGGCTCTCTGTCTTAGTGAAATTGCTACAGAGGCTCCCTTTCCCAGCAGAGTCTTAAGGACACGCCTCCTCCTGCACTATCCCTGCTTATGATATTTGGAATACCCAGCAATCAGTCCAGGCTCAGGACTGCTGAGTCAATAGGTGAGACATGTCTCCTGCCTTCTCCCTGCCTCAGTTTACTAACTATCCTACCTAGTAGTATAAAGGAGAAAAATATGTTACCAAAGTTGGACAATGGGTAGAGGAGAGTTAATAAAAAGTGGATGGAGAGAAAAATCATATTACACAAGGCCACTGATTTTTTCAGACTTGATTTCAATAAACCAGAGCCATGGTCAGAGACTCTGGCCTTGAAGAAGGGTCATATTCAATTTCCATTTTATTAATCTTCAAATATGCTTTATCAATCCTTCAAGGTCATATAAATTCATATAGCTAACAAAGAAATGATAACTTATCTAGTGGAATATACGAGGAGCAACAAAAAATACATTATTAAAAATATAAGCTATTAATTAGTATTATACAGAGAATCAAAGCAGAATAATATAATAATGACCCACCATGGCATCTTTATGTGCGCAAATCTGTTTTTTATTTTAATTTTTGACTATTCTCCTCTTACACCATATAGTTCCAGAATAATCATAACAAGGACATGGAAAATTTTGGTCTTGTCAGATTTTACCTATCCAAAAAGATAATAAATTAATTCATTGTAAAAATGTTTTCTCATTAAAACTGGGTTTAGAATGCTAGCTACTGAATTGCATTTGAACTAGAACCTCCTTAGAGAGCCAGTCTGACTCAGGGGTGACTCACTTCTGGTATAAAAATGAGTTTTGGAGTAATATTTTCTGGTCAGGAAACTTCTTTTAAAGCAGAGCTTTTAAAGTAGATTTCATATCTATTTCTTCCCAGAAAGACAAATATTATCAGTAAACATTGTATCTTGAACTTTACAAATGAAAGTGTAAGAATTCCATGCATGGGGTTGTTCTTATTTTTCCTACTCAGACATTCTTCATTTTCCTGATGTATTACTAAACTTTAAAAAAAAAAAAAAACGGTTTTCATACAGATTTTCATATGGATACAATAAAAAGAATAATTAATTGTTCACTAAGGTCTAAACTGAGTTCACACTTTAATTCCTTGACACAGTCAAGCAGAAGTGACCCTCACATCCCAGCCAGCACTCTCCTTGAGCAGAGGCTAAGCGAGGCTGTAGCACAAACCCTTCTCTGGTCGAGTGACTCCAAAAGGCCACACTCAGGGCAGCTTAAGGACTCTCCTGATCAGGGTGTTTTGCAATCTAACTGGCATTATTATTTTTTGACTTTTATTTCCCTATTTCTTTTTAATCTATGTTTTCTCTTATTGCTGTGAAGTGACTGCACTGATAATATTGGCTCTCTGTGGTAGTAAATAGAATGTCTTCACAGGTCACTTTCATCTTGATGACACAGACTTGCCTGTCCCCTGCCTCCGGTTCTGAATTTCCTAATGTGTAATAGCTCACTTCTCTGATACAGTTTCTTATTTCCTTCACCTGCCACAGTCTGTGTACTCAAGATGCCTTTTGTCTAATTGTGACTATACTCGAAATGATCTACCATCAGTGTCAGTATAATTTCTGACCTGCAGTCTAGGGTCCCATATCCGGTACCCCCAGTCTTCATTACTAACAAGGCTTGTGTATCCTCGTTCTGAACTTCAGTGCTGAGCATATGTTTCTGGAGAATCCCAGCCCTTAACCTCCCTACTGTGTTCTGCAGTCAGTTTTCTCCCTAGTAGGGACTCCCTCTTGCCAAAATGATACAGTGCAATGCTTGGTAGCACATGAAACATTTTATGATTTGATCCCAAGAAGTTAAAGTCTCATTTCACAAAATGTACCAAGATAAAATTTTTCTCTAGGAAAATTGGACTCTTTAGCTCCAAATCACGTTATAATTTCCTTCCTTAGTCTGCTAACTTGTTCAGGATTTTTTTTTCACTGTGTGTAATTGAGTGTCTAGATCACTGATTTTTAACCTTTTTCATTTCATGGCACATATAAACCGATTATAATAATAAAATTCTGAAGCACACCACACATTTTTGTTGGTCTGATAAAAAATATGTATAGTTTTGATTCATTCACACTGGATGGCAATTGTGGTGGTTGTTGTCATTTCTTTTTGTTTGAAAATTGAAGGAAAAATAGGTTAGTGTTCCTGACTAAATAGTTAGGTATTGCATGTTTTAAAAATTCTTGCAACACATCAGTTGAAAATTGCTAGCCTTGATAATGAGTTACTCAGGAAATATTTGTTGGTTTACACTTGTGTTCAGTGCATTTTTTTGTTTCAGTAAAATACAGGGGTGGGCAAAAGTGTGTTTAAAGATGTGAGTACGAGAAATACAGTTTATCCTTGCATTATTATGTATTGTTTTATTTTTCCATAGAAAAAGTGTAAACCTACTTTTGCTCACCCCTGTATATATTTAACATGTATGTTAGGCACAAGAAGGCAACAGCAGACCAAAGTCTGTCCTCTCAAGGAACATGCATCCAGTGAAAAGAGACAATTAAAACAACTTTACAATGTATCAGATGGCAATAAGTACTATGAAGAAAAATCTAATGAAATAGAAAAGTAAGAGAGTACAATTTAGATAGAGCCCAAAGTTTCCTGATGAAGAGAAATGACCAAAGACATAAATGAAACAAAGGAGTGAACACATAAAATAGAGGGGGGGGGGACTTTCCAAGCAACAAAAACAGCATTGGAAAGCCCTCAAATAGCCTTTTAGCTCAGAGAATATTACCTGTATTTTACCATTTATAATGTGCACTTTTTGCCCAAGATTTTTAGGGAAAAATAAGGATGCACATTATACATGGTTAGGGCTAATTTTGTAACTATATAAATGTTTTATTTTTCTGATTTATGCTTATGCATTAAAAGTGTAGCTCTAGTAAGGAATAACAATATCCGTATGCAAAATAATACCCTGGAATATGATCATTGGTTTTGTTTCTAAATATAAATAAATAAAATATTGAATTTAAAATTGAAACAAAGGGTTTTTTTCTCCTGAAAGTTTGGGCCAAAAATGTGGGTGCACACTATACACAGGAGCACATTATACATGGCAAAATATGATAAATAATAAAAAAATCAAATTAAAAACTAAAACAAAAGATTCTTCTGAAGTTTGAAGCAAAAACATGGGTGTGCATTATACATGGCAGTATGTGGTGTATTAACTTGATAATTTTATCTTCTTTTCAATTTTTCCCTTTTGAAATTCTTATAGGTATAGATTAGTCCAACTATTTTTAACTACCACATCACTTTTTAAATTTTGTAATAAGATGAAATACAAATAACATAAAGTGAATCCTTTTAAAGTAAATTATTTGGTGGTATTTAGTATACGCACAATATTCTAAAACCCCCACCTCTAGTTCCAAAATATTCTCATCACCCCTAAAGAAAAACTCATACACATTAAGTAGCTATTCCCTTTTCCCCTAGTCCCTAGAAACCACAAATATGTTTTCTGTATGTATTTATTTATTGTGAATATTTCATATAAATATGATCATACAATATGTGACTGTTTCTGTCTGATTTCTTTCACTTAGCATTATGTTCTTGAAGTTTACCCACTTGCACATGTATTAACACTTTATTCCTTTTTTATGACTCAGCAATATTCCATTGCATGTGTATAACACAATTTCCATATTCATTCATCCCTTGACGAGCATTGTTTTCTTATTTTGATTATTGTGAATAATGCTTCTTTTAACATTTGGGTACAAACATTTGTTTGAGTATTTGGTTTTAATTCATGTATATATATATATTTATATATGGGACGGAATTGCTACATTGCATAGTAGTTCAATATTTAACTACTTGAGAAACTGATAAAATATTTTTGACACTGGCTACACCCTTCTAGATTACTTCAGGCAATATATGAGTGTTTCCATTTTGGCTCATCCTCACTAATTCTTGCTATTTTTCATTAAAAAAAGAGAACTTCCCCATTCTGGCAGAGGAAATAGACTTCCAGGAAATCCAGGAAGCTCAGAGAGTCCCAAAGAAGTTGGACACAAGAAGGAACACACCAAGGCACATCATCATTATATTAGCCAAGATTAAAATGAAGGAGAGAATTCTAGAAGCAGCAAGAGCTAAGGGGACAGTCACCTACAAAGGAGTTCCCATCAGACTGTCAGCTGATTTCTCAAAAGAGACCTTACAGGCAAGAAGGGGCTGGAAAGAGGTATTCCAAGTCATGAAAACCAAAGACCTACAACCAAGATTGCTCTATCCAGCAAAGTTTTCATTTAGAATGGAAGGACAGATAAAGTGCTTCTCAGATAAGATCAAATTCAAGGAGTTCATCATCACCAAGCCCTTATTATATGAAATGTTCAAGGGACTTACCTAAGAAAAAGAAGATAAAAAAGATGAACAGTGAAAGGACAGCAAACTCACAGTTATTAACAACCACACCTAAAACAAAAGCAAACTAAGAGGACAGCTAGATCAGGAGCAGAACCATAGAAATGAAAATCACATGGAGGGTTATCAACAGGGGAGTGGGAGGAGGAGAAGGGGGGAGAAGGTACAGAAAATAAGTAGCATAGACAGTAGATAGAAAATAGATAGGGGGGAGGGTAAGAATAGTAGGGGAAATACAGAATCTAAAGAATTTGAGACACGTGTTCATGAACTAAAGGGGGAAATGGTGGGGGAGGGGTATGCAGGGTGGAGGGGAATGGAGGGAGGAATAGAACAAATGTAATGGCATAATCAATAAAAAAGTTTAAAAAAATCATTATTAATGTAGAAATCCTAGTGAGTGTGAAGTAATATCCTATCATTATTTTGATTTTCTTTGTCCAAGTGAGTAATTACATTGAGCATGTTTTCATGTACTTACTGGCCATTTGTATATCTTCTTTAGAAAAAAATGTCCATTCAAGTTATCCCCACATTTTTCTTCAGGCTTTAAGAACCCTGTTGTTTGCCTTAATTGTATTGTTCCCCAGGTGGTTATGGGTTGGGTGTTTGCCTTACAGCGTTTTAGAGAAGTGCCTCTTGCTTGCCTGCTGGGAGTAATTTTCATAATTTAAGAGACAAAGTCATGTATATACTTCAGCCCTTAAGGCAGCCTCCTTCAAGCAGTCCTGTAGGCAGCTAGAAAGACACATACTTTTTTATCAATATGGTCTGCTTTGCTCCTTCAGATCCTTCCTCACTGAGCTTGTGGGCTACAGTCTTAGATCATCACAGTGCCAGAGTGATGGTAGGACAACAGCAAGGAAAACTGCCTGCCACAAAGTTTTCCTTCCATGCTTCCTACCAGTTGTCTTTTTCCTGATTCAGCTGTTGCTTTGCCACTTTAAACAATTGTTAGTTTTCCGTGATCCTGATAAGGTTTATTGTGACAGTTTTTGCTTGATTTTTAATAATGTTTCTATGAAAGGACAGCCCCTTGAAATTACCTCCTTTATTTTTTAGCTGATGGTCATTCCTAACACATCAGTTTTTTTACTTTATGTTCACTTTTTTTCCCCTGTGAGTTCTCGGAAACTTCCTCAAACTAGTAATTAATTATATTTTTTATTTTTTTGCTTTTTTAAATTTAGCTTTCAATCTCGAGTTTACTCACTCTATTGGATTTTTTATTCAGTGGTTATGTATTTCATCTTTAGTCAATATTTCCCACTCTTAGATTTCCCCCTTTTGCTAGATATAATGGCTCATGGAATTCACATGGGATCACAAAATTTGATCTTTTCTAAAGGCTTCTCTTATGGTTTTGCCATATTAAAGATTGGCCCCTGTTTTTGGCCAAGGTGGGTTTTTCTTACTCCAAATTTATTCTCATACTAGTAAATATTTTTCTTAGACAGCAATGTTACATTTTTTCTCAGGTTTTTTTTTTTTCCAATTTTAAGAGTTGGTTTATTTTTCTGGGTCTTTAAAGTTATCTAATTAGAGAAGTGGAGGATTTTACATAAGATTTACCATCAAAAGCCAAGTTATAATAAAAGTCTATATTTCTTTAGCTGTTGTTTAGATTCTCATCTGAGGATGTGTTTATTGATTTTAGAGAGAGAAGAAGGAAGAGAAAAATATTAATGTGAGGGAAAAACACATCATTGATTCCCATAGGTGCTCTGATTGGGGATTGAATCCACAACCTAGAAATGTGCTCTGACTGAGGTTCAAACACGCAACCTTTAGGTTCATGGAACGATGCTTGAACAACTGAGACACCTGGATAGGACTATTTCTTTAGCTATTTTAATGCTACATATATTATGTCTTTGCTTCTTCTTATTCTAGTTCAAGAATGGCTTTTTCTCTCAGATATTAGACGTAGCTTATGACAATCATTAACATTTCATTATAATTGAAGACAGGGGGACAAGGAAAGAGTGTATACATGTCCTTATCTATCTCTATTTTTTATTGTGGTTCAAGTACAGTTGTCTTCATTTTCCCCACACCACTCTCTCCTGTCCCAAACACCCACACCTCCCACCCTCAGTCCTAACCCCCTTTGGCTCCTTTATATATGTTCCTTGATGACCCTTCCCATCTTTCCCCAATATCACCCTCCTCCCTCCCCTCTGATTACTGCCAGTTTGTTCTTTATTTCAATGTATCTGCTTAAATTTTGCTTGCTTGTTTGTTTTGCTGATTAGGTTCCACTTATAGGTGAGATCATATGCTATTTGTCTTTCACCACCTGGCTTATTTCACTTAGCATAATGCTCTCCAGTTCCATCCATGCCATTGTGAAGGGTAGGAGCTGCTTCTTTCTTTCTGCTACATAGTATTCCATTGTGTAAATGTACCACCACAGTTCTTTGATCTATTCATTTACTGATGGATCTTAGGCTGTTTCCAGCACTTGACTGTGACAAATTGTGCTGCTATGAATATTGGGGTGCATAAGTTCTTTTGAATTGCTGATTCAGGATTCTTAGGGTATAATCCCAACAGTGGAATTGCCAGATCAAAGGGCAATTCCATTTTTAGTTTTTATGAGAAAATTCTATACTCCTTTCCCAAAGTGGCTGCCCCAGTCTGCATTCCCACCAACAATGTCTAGGGTTCCCTTTTCTCCACAGCCTTGCCAGCACAACTTGTTTATTGATTTGATTTGATGGCCATTCTTACCAGTGTGAAATGGCATCTCATTGTGGTTTTAATTTGTATCTCTCTGATGGCTGGTGATGCTGAGTATCCTTTCATGTGTCTCTGGGCCCTCTGTATGTCCTCTCTGGAGAAATGTCTGTTCAGGTCCTTTGACTATTTTTTTAATTGGATTGTTTGTCTTCCTGAAGTGGAGTCATGTGAGTTCTTCATATATTTTGGAGATCAAACCTTTGTCCAAGTTATCGTTTGCAAGGATATTTTCTCATTTGGTTGGTTTCCTTTTTATTTTGCTGATGTTTTCTTTAGCTATGCAGAAGCTTTTTATTTTAACGAAGTCCCAATTGTTTATTCTTTCCTTTACGTCCCCTGCTTTAGGGGACATATCAGGAAAATGCTACTGTGTGGAATATCTGAGATTTTCCTCCTTATGTTCTCCTCTAGGACTTTTATGGTATCATGACATATATTTATGTCTTTTATCCATCTTGAGTTTATTTTTGTGTATGGTGTAAGCTGGTGGTTGAGTTTCTTTTCTTTTTCTTTTTTTTTTTTTTTCATGTAGCTATCCAGATCTCTGAACACTATTTTCTGAAGGGGCTATTTTTACTCCTTATGCTTCTGTCCCCTTTGTTGAATATTAATTGACCATAGAGACTTGGGTTTATTTTTGGGATCTTTATTCTGTTGCATTGGTCTTAAGCCAGTACCAGATTGTTTTGAATACTGTGGTTTCGTAGTACAGTTTGATGTCGGGTATTATGATCCCTTCTACTTTGTTATTCTTTCTCAAAATTGTTGTGTGTATTCAGGGTCATTTATGGTTCCATATAAATTTTTGAAATGTTTGTTCTACATTTGTGAAATATATCATTGGTATTTTAATAGGGATTACATTGAATCTATAAATTGCTATGTAAACTATGGACATTTTGATGATGTTAAATCTTCCAATCCATGAACACGGCAAATGTTTCTGTTTGTTTTTGTCTTCCTTAATTCCTTTCTTCAGTGTTGTATGGTTTTCTGAGAACAGGTCTGTTACCTCCTTGGTTAGGTTATTCCTAGGTACTTTATTTTTCTTGTTGTTATAGTAAACAGGATTCCCCCTCCCCCCCCGATTTCTGTTTCTGATATTTCACTACTGGTGTACAAACATGCTTTCAATTTCTGAATGTTGACTTTGTATCCCACTGTTTTGCCTAATTCACTTATTAGGTCAAGTAGTTTTTTTGTGGTGTCAATAGGGTTTTCTATGTACACTATCATGGCATGTGCAAACGATGACAATTTTACTTCCTCCTTTCCAAGTTTGATGCCTTTTATTTCTTTTTCATGCCTGATGGCTATGGCTAGGACTTCTAAAACTATGTTGAATAGAAGTGGTGAAAGTAAGAATCTTGTCTTTTTCCTGATCTTAGTGGGAAAGCTTGTAGTTTTTGCCCATTGAGTATAATGTTGGCTGTAGGTTTCTTATACATGGTCTTTACAATGTTGAGGTATGCTCCTTTTCCTCCCACTTTGCTGAGTGTTTTTATCATAAATGGGTGCTAAAGAAAATTGCCCTTGGGTGCCACCTGCCACTCCTAACCAGTGCCTGCCCTTCCACACAGTCCAACTCTCTAACTAGTCCAGACTCTATCTGGGACACAGCCAGTTGAGAGGCACATCTCTTATCCCATCTCCAGGTGTCACCCAGCTCCCCAATTTCTCTGGTACTCTCCCAGGTGGCATCTGCTGCCACAGCTGGGGTATGCCACCAGCTGTGTGTCACTTACTGCCTTTTTATCCCCCCCAGTGACTTTACGTGTCCAGCTCTCTCCTGGTGCACATCTGGGACTTCCCTGCTCTGGGAAGGCTCCTATCACTGACTAACTCACCAATGCTCACTCAGCAGCCACAGACACTGGGGTGCAAAGCCTGGAATATCTTTCCTTGGGCCCAGGAAATCTTCCTACTGCCCGTTTTTTAAGTGTCCTCTGCACACTTTGGCTTCCAAACTTCATATCAGCTGGGATTCTGTTGGCTGTTCAACCTGTTCTTCAGAAGATTGGCTAGGTGTCCCAGTTGGGATCATAAGCAAGTGGGCTCAGCTTCCATCTACACTGCCGCCAATTTGCTACCCTATCTCTATTCGTTTTTACCTCTGTATCAAAAAAAAAATGTCTGAACCCTGAAGTATGAGGGATTGCTGAAGGAGAGAAGAAGTATTTCTAGAAGCCACTGTAACTGCTTATGTGAACATGGGAAGAGGTAAAAGAACTCCTGTATAACCAAAACAGAAAAGGTAGGGTCCACAGAAATATAGATATTTTGGAATAAACTACCCAAAGATTTATTCATTTCATCATATTGCCACCTAACAGAAAACATAAAAATTCTTCAGCTATAAAAATAGTTATAACAAATAAAAATTAAAAATAAATTTTACACAAATATGATATTTGGGGCATATATATATATACAATTGTCTGGCAGAAGTAACATCTGCTTGAGTGCTTATGTGCGGTCAGTAAGGTAATAATATGAGTGTAATAATTCATAGTTTTAATTTTAACATTTCACTTAAAATACTATATGGTGTATTGGTATGTTACAGAATTACATGGTTATGATTTTGTAATTAAAAAAAGGCAAAATTTGTGCCAGAACCTCTGTGTGTGTGTGTGTGTGTGTGTAGAGTCTGCCCAGAAGGTGTCCAGCCATGTAATATGAATAATAGAGACATTTATTTAAGAAGATGCAAGATACAAGGAACATTGTATATGGGACAATGATGCCTCAGTCCCCTTCAAAAGAGGCTCCTTGGAACCTCACACAATTCTCCCAGTCACCATCAGCTGCCCTGTTGTCTTTTCCTGAATCTTATCAACAGTCTGAAATCTCTTTCCTGTAAAAGGTAATTTTAGTTTGGGGAAAAGCCAGAAGTCTCAGGACATCAAATCTGGGCTTTAGGGGAGGGGGCTGAGTCACCTGTGTGATTTGATGTTTTGTCAAAAATCTCTGCAGGAAACATGACCCAGGAGTGGGTGCATTGTTGTGATGAAGCTACCAATCACCAGTTATCCATGCCTGCAGCTTTCCACGCATGCTCACTCAATTATATCTGCTGCTCCCACTGACTAGTACCATGAATACATCAATGTTCACACATGCACATTCCAGTCCACTTTCCTTGACTGCCAGTTACATCAATGTCATGCAAACCATTCTTGTTATATTAAAAATGGCTGGATTTTCCCAGACAGGCTGTTATTTATATATAAATATATGTCTTATATATATATATATATATATATATATATATATATATATATATTCAGTCCTCACTCAAGTTTCTGTTTATTGGTTTTAGAAAGAGAAGAAGAAAGAGAGAGAGAAAAACCTACACAGTATTTAACCAGGGATTGAATCTGCAACCTAGGTATGTGCCCTGAGGATCAAACCCTCAACCTTTTGGTATACAAAAGGCACTCCAACCATCTGAGCTATCTAATCAGGATAATTTGACATATTTTTATAAGTTTTTCAAATGTTCAATATTGTATGGAGACAAGAAATTCTTCCTGAAATCTAAGTATTACTCTTTTACACTGCTCAGAAATATTAATACACACACATGCACACATTTAAAAATATATATTACCTAGAACTTTACCCTTCTGTGTGCTCCAAATCAGTGGAAGAGTTGGATGCCCTATCAATAAGTTACGAGAATTCATGTACAGTCTTGGGCCTAGGATGACAATATTACATTTGTTCCTGGTGACTTTTACATTTGTGTCAGGGTGTGACAAGATCAACTAAAATTCCTCTTAAAACAAAGTGTAATAATATTCTGTGCAAAAGGCTGACTTCATTAAATACCATTATTAAATACGTGTTTCTTTTAAGAAAGAGACCTTTGGACCTCGTGAATAGAACACTTTTAGAAAATTTGCTTAAAAAACAAGGCAATTAAAAAAATAAGTAGATTTAACTCATTCCCAACCTGAATTCTAAACTTTCATTGCTAAGCTATAAATTAACTCCTAAGAGCAGAATTTTATCTCTTATGTATCTTATTTAAGTATTTTATAAACCGATGTTTCCCAAATTTTGCTGTACATTAACATCACTTGAGGAACTTTTATAAATCCTCATACCCTGATTGCACATTATACCAAGTTGTAACAGAGGAGTTCCATGCTGGGAAGCTGCACTTGTCCTTGTGATATTCTGGAAAAACCACCTGGAGGACCAGCAGAATAGGACATGCTGTTTATTACACATTACAGGGGAGTGCATCGATGGCAGGGATCAGGCAGAAGAGGCTGTGCCCTCCCTGCCTGTGGCCTTGGCTCTGCTTGTAGGGTTAGGGAGGGGTTAGCAGCACTGAAGGGAACATGGGCGGATGTGAAAGCTCTACATTGTTGTGGTAAACACAGGACCCTTGAGTGGACTAGGACATTCAGATACAGACTATTTTCCTCATTCCTTACGGCTGCTGGCCAGTCAGCCATCTGTTCTCTGAGGTCATGGAAGGGCCATGTCCTGAGTTACCCCATATTCGAGTCAATCAGAATATCCATAGATAAAAGAAAGGCATCACATTATTTTAATTCTTCACTTAAATACTATGTACATGATCTGAGAACAACTGGTTACCAATTCTCATATTTTAGGGTAGGTAAGAAATCACCTTGCATATTATCATCATATTCCTTGTTCCCTCTCCCACATAGTCCTATTCAGTGGAGCTGGCATGAGGCACTCCAGGGGATTTGGGTGTGAGTGATCCATATACACAGATTGAAGAAATACTTGGCACAGAGCAGGGCTACCCAAAGAGTGGCCCTGAGGGCAGCAGCATCAGGACTAACCATGAGAAAGGGAGGGAAATGGTGAACAAGAGACAGACCACTCAGAGAAAGAGCAACATGCATGGATTTACAGTCATAATTTTATTTCCTTCGGTGCCTCCTCACTCATTCGTTTAACACGGAATTACTTCACCTCTCTTTTAATTGTGGCAGTGAGATTAGAGTTGGGCAATGTGTAGGACTTTTAAATTATACGGTTTCTACAGAGCTATGGTACTATATTAGCAGTATTGGTATCACTACTAGATTTATTATGTCTCTCAAAGAGAATCCATATGAGAAGCTGTATATACTAAAAAAATAACATTCCCATATCATATGAAGTTATTTTAAGACCTTGGTTCAGTGATGTAGAAAGTTGCAAAAGTGGCGACTATGTTTAGGACAAGAAAAAAGCTAAACAAACTGTAAATTAATGTTGTTCCTTGAACCCATTATGTGTGAAAGGCATTTCTTCCCAGATACAGAGAACAGGGCACTTCCCTCCCAGTTGCCATTAGATACTAGGGAGTCACTAGGAGAATTTAACTAAAGTATTTAATAATTGTTAAGTGACAACTATGAGCCAGACTGAAGAAATGAAGCAAGTCATCCTGAAATAGACCATTTGAATAGTCCCATAGACCATTTGAATTTTTATTTGAATAAAATAGAGTTCTTAATGATAAAAATTCATCAAAATGAAACTTCTGGCCCAGAATATTTCACTGGAGAATTCCATCGTATAGAAATAAAAATTCATATTTACATAAAAACCTATACACAAATTTTATAGCACCTTTATTCATAACAGCCAAAAAATAAAGCTCAGATATTCTTCAGTGTGCAAATAATTTCTAAAAATCTTGGAATATTGCATTATGGAACACTACCCAGAATAAAGAGGAATGAACTGTATTAATACACATAACAACTTAAATAATTCTTAGAGTAATTACACTGGGTGAGAAAACAAGTAATATCCAAAAGTTACATACTACATGATTCCTGTTACCTAACATTCTTAAAGTGACAGAAGTATTTAAATGGAAGACAGATTAGTAGCTGCCAAAGGTGACAGATGCACCTGGGAGGGAATGAAATAGGTGTGTCTTTTAAAGGACAACATGACATATGTTCACGGTGAGGAGAATTTTCTGTATCTTCACTGTATCAATGTCACTGTACTATCTTGGTTATATTATTATGCTATATAGCTTTGCAAAATATTCCTATTAAGAAAAAATTTTATGAGGGTACACTGGTCATTCTTTAAGTACCTCAACATAAAAAATAATAAGAAAATTAATGGAGAGACTATTTTAAATTCTGTGCATTTTAGAAATAAGAAAAAAATTAAATTCCATATCAATAAAGAGGCTCTCCAAGTTACTAATAAAACAAGCAATCTTATAAAGAAATTTGCAATGAATTATGAACCTATTAAAATGTGAAGAGATGCTTACCATATGTAGTAATCAAGAAAGTAAATGTAAAACAAAAAATGTTGTATTTTAAAGATTTATATGCTGTGGACCCAAAGGAAAGAGGAAATGAACACCTGCATTCAGTATTATCAGCAGTATAAATCAGGACAATCTCTAGAACAGCAATTTGGTAGTGTCTGCCAGAATTTAAAAGATTAAAAATATTTACGCCTATGCGTGACCCAGAAATTCTGAGTCCATACTCTAAACAGCTGTACTCCATGACCTCTAGAAGGCAAATATTATTAACTATTGTGTGTCAGGCACTGCTGTAAGTTATTAGAAAAAGAAGTTAAAAGGCAATCTATGCAGTTGAAGCCTCTGTGTATACTAATTACTGAAAATTGTACTAGTTGAACTAGTTGGAGAAAAGGGAGCTTTTAAATTATTTTTTAATTTTTTAAAAAAGATTTTACTTATTTTATTTTTAGAGAGAGGGGAAGGGAGGGAGAGAAATAGCATTGTGTGGTTGCCTCTCACATGGCCCCCACTGGGGACCTGGCCCACAACACAGGCACGAGTGCTGACTGAGAAAAATCAAACGGCGACCCTTTGGTCCGCAGCCCATGCTCAATCTACTGAGCTACACCAGCCAGGGCAGGAGCTTTCTATAAAAATGTAAAATGATTAGGCTGAGTGTTACTTAATCATAGTTTCAGAGATAGAAAAGATAAGACAAAGAGGGGCAAGAGGATTATATTTTCCAATGTGCGTTGTTTTCTTTTTCTTCTTTAAAATTGAATTTCCTGTCCTGCGAAAGAGTGAAAAATTAGAAAAGTTAATTTTATTAAAAGTTGTTATAACTCAGAAAAGCTCTGGCATTGAGGAATGTTAACAATCCGGATCAAGCCACTGAGAAAGCAGAACTTCATTTGGGAATTAGAACTGGCCTCAAAAGTGGATGGCAAAGTGAGGTTCTCTGTCTAAGCCAACACGGGTTCAAGGCAATAAAAATTTTCCCAACACAGTGATGCCTGAGGCCTGGCGGGGGACAGGGTTGGTGGTATCTTTGGAGTAGGTCCCAATTTTCAATAACATAATGACAACAGAAATCAAGCTCTTCTTTTGCTATCAAGCCTGAGATAAGGAACCAGAGCTATATTTAAATGGAGTGAAATTCACAGCTGTACTTTCTTCTTTCCCAAGAGAAAAGACAATTAAGGAGAAAAGCACAGGTTAGGGAAGAGAGACAGGTTATGAAAAGGTCATGCCCTTGTGGGTATGCAGATATCAAAAATTAATTCCTGATACTCCAAAACAATCTTACTAAGAATCTGTTATTTACGACAAGATTAATTTGGAATCCCGCTTGGGGCATTTGGATGAAATCTCTGGGTTTAGTTTCAACCCCTGTTTCAGAAAAATAGTGGAAGAAACAATCTAAGCTTTCATTCTACTAAGAAAAATTTCCTTTGTATGTTCCTCTGAATTCTAATTTTAATAAGAGACTCCTGGGGAGAGAGTTCATAGAGAAATAATTCAGATATAAAGGGGATTCTAAATAACAATGATGGTTGTAAGCATCTATAGTATTCCTTTTATTGTTTTTCATTTGGAGAAAGGATTAGGGTGAGGGTTTTATTTAGTTTTGGGATGTATAATATTTTTACAGGGTAAAAATTCAAAATGGATTAAGGGTATAATAAAGGGTCTGACTCCATCATTTTAATGTAACTACTGCTTTTTTATAAAATTATATTCTATTGATTATGCTGTTACAGTTGTCCTAAATTTTTCCCCTTTGTTCCCTTACTCAGCAGCCCCCTCTCCCTCAGGCATTTTTCTCCCCTTTGTTCATGTCCATGGGTCGTGCGCATAAGTTCCTGGGCTGCTCTATCTTCTACACTGTACTTAATATCCCACAGCTGTTCTGTGACTACCGATTTTTATCTTAATCCCCTCACCTCTTCACACATTGTCCCCAACCCTGTCCCATCTGGCAGCCATCAAAAAGCTCTCTGTGTCTCTGATTCTATCTCTGTTCTCCCTGTTTGCTTTGTTTTTTAGATTTAGTTGTTGGTAGATATGTATTTATTGCCATTTTATTATAAATAGTTTCGATTTTCTTCTTTTTCTTAAATAAATCTCTTTAACATTTCACATAATAATGGTTTGGTGATGATGAACTCCTTTCATTTTTTCTTGTCTGGGAAGCTTTTTCTCTGCCCTTCGATTCTAAATCACAGCTTTGCTGAACAGAGAAATCTTGGCTATAGGTCACTGCTTTTCTTGACTTTGAATATTTCTTGCCCATTGTTTTTAGCCTGCAAAGTTTCTTTTGAGAAATCAGCTGACAGGTTTATGGGAACTCCTATGTAGGTAAGTAACTTTTTTTTTTTCTCTTGCAGCTTTTAAGATTCTCTCTTTATCTTTAACCTTTGCCTTTTTAATCATGATGTGTCTTGGTGCTTCTATACATCCATCCATCTTGTTTGGGACTCTCTCTTTGTTTCCTGGACTTCCAAGTCTATTTCCTTCACCAAATTAAGCAAGTCTTCTTTTGTAAATAGATTTCCAGTCACTTGCTTTTTCTCTTCTCTTTCTGGCAACCATATGATGCAAATGTTGGACCTCCTTACACTATCTTCATTTTCTTGGATTCTTTCTTCTTCTTTTTGTTCTGATTGGTTATTTTTTGTTTCCTTATGTTTCAAACAATTGCTTTGATTCCTGGCTTCATCCATTCTACTATCAATTCTTTGTAAATTGTTCTTTATTTCCATTAGTATATTCATCATTTCTGCCTGGGTTTTTTTATGCTCTTCAGGTACTCACTAATTTCCTTCAGCATCCTTACAACCAGTGTTTTGCATTTTGCATTTTATAAACTGCTCATCTCCATTTTGTTTAGTTCTTTTTATGGAGTTTTGATTTGTTCTTTCATTTGGGCCATGTTTCTTTGTCTCCTCATTTGGCAGCCTCCCTGCGTTTGTTTCTATGTATTAGTTAAAGCTGCTATGACTCCCTGTTTTGATAGCATGGCCTAATGTAGTAGATGTCCTGTAGGGTCCAGCGGCACAGCCTCCCCTATCACCCAAGCGGGGTACTCGAAGCGTATCCTTTGTGTGGGCTGAGTACCCCATCTTGTAGTTGAGCCTTGATTACTGCTGGAAGATCAATGGGAGAGTTTTAGCCAAGCCGTCAGCTTCAAGGACGGTCTATGACCACTGACCACCAACCTCCTTTCTCCATGGAGGATCGGCTGTGCCGAGGCAGAAGGGTGATGTTTCTATGTGGTCTGTAGCTGTCTGCTGAGTGTGCTGGCCCTGGGGTTTTCCAGGTGATGCAGGCCAGAGTCAGCCACCACCTGTGTTTCACCTGGGGCCACCTAGCATGTGCTACAAAGCAACTGCAGATGGCTGCTTCTTGTGTGGGCTGGGAGATTCCCAGGCAAAGCCAAACTGTGATCCAAAGCTGGCTGCTGCTAATGACAGCCCTGTGACTGTTTAGCCAGATGTATGGGTGGGTGGTGGTGGGAAGTTACTGATGCTGGTTGTTCTTTGTTTGAAAGGATTTAGGAAGATAAAGCCTGAGCCAAGACCAGGCATTCATATGGAAAAAACAACATGTAACAACTTGGGTGGGCCATAAATTGGCCTTAGGGATTCCCCAGGCAAAACCTGTGAGCTAAGTTAATGGAGTCTCAGATTTGGCACCCACCTGCTAGCTCTGTGGTTCTATGTGGGGAGGGCTCAGAAAAGGAACAATGGCCCTTGTTCTCCTTTCTGTCTCAGAGAAACCTGTCCTCCAGCTCTCATGTTGATACCAGATATGACAATTCCTCTTATGTGACATTAGTGCTCTCAAACCACTGCCTTAGTGCTGAAGCTCGGGGAGAATGAGTGTGAGTAATTCCATGTGTGGACCCTTTAGGAAGAACTGCTTGGGACTCCAGAACTTTCTTCCACTGATTCAGCACCCACTGGTTTTTGTAGCCAGAAGTTATGGGGCCTTATCTTACTGCACTGGAACCCTGGGCTTCAGGGCCACATGTGGGGCTGGGACTTCTAACTCCTAAGATATCCCTCCTAGATTTTATCCAACACATGTGGGTATGGAGCCAACCAATTTCACATCTCTGCATCTACCTACCAGTCTGGTTGGATGTGGGTTCTTTAGTTATGTAGTTGTCAAATTTTCATTCAATTTAATTTCTGATGGTTCTGAGTAATGGTTGTTCTGTAGTTTAGTTGCAATTTTGATGAGGTTGTACAAGAAAGTGAACTGTGTTTACCTATGCCTCCATTTTGACTGAAAGTCAAAGATTTTGTTTTTGATGAAGTCTTTTAAAAAAAATTGTAGCATGTGCTTAGGTGTTATGACAAAGAAGGCTTTTCCTACCTCAGGGTTGTGAAGATTACTCCTATGTGTTCTAAGAGTTTTCTAAAGAGTTTTATATATTTGTTTGCTCTTACATTTAGCTCTTTGATCTATTTTGAGTTAATTTTCTATATGGTGTAAAGTTGGGGTTCAACTTCTTTCTTTTGCATGTTTGCCAAAATCTGATTGTTGAAGCACGATTTGTTGAAGGGACTATTCTTTCTCCACTGAATTGCCTTAGCACTCTTGTCAAAACACAATTGACTATATATATAAGGTTTTTTCCCCTGACTTCTAGTCTACTGATCTATGTCTCTCTTTACTTCTGCTCCACAGAATCTTGATACTGTAGCTTTACAGCAAGGTACAAAGTAAGAGCACTACAATTTTGTGTGTCCCATGTTGTGTGTCCCTTGCATTTTCATATGAATTTTAAAATCAGTTTCCAATTTCTGCTGAGGATTAAGGTCTTTATGGTGAATATAAGTGGTAGTTGATTTCTAGACCTTGAGCCTGCTGTTGTGTGACTGTGGCTATAAATGGGGGTCCATTGTCACTCTGTAAGTTTCTTGATAGTCCAGATCTTCCACATCTAAGGTCACCTGAGGCTCCTCGGTCTGATGGTCACCAGGGGGTTGGTGGGAGCAGAAAGGGGCCTCAGGCACCATCAATTTTAGGGTATTTTGAGCATCATCGGTTCACTTCAAAGCCTATGATCCTCACTTTTCCAATGGCCTCTCCTGTTGCAGAGAAGGTATGGTCCTGCTGGCACTTGACATAGAGCTAGTTTATGGGCACTTCTTCTTTATGTGTCCTACTTGTGCACAGGAATAGCATTGCCCCTTTGATGTTCATTGTAGTTCAGGGGCTACCCAGCTCCTGAGATGGCATCGGAGTTAAAGCTGTGGCTAACACATGAGACACTACTACATTTAACCCTCCCCTCCTCCTTGCCTTTTAGTTCCACATCTGCATAGGCTGTTGAGAAAGTTTGCACAAGTCCCTTCCTTCAGTGTCCTGGGGAAATTCAGACCTGATAAAATCCCAGCTTATGAACATGTGTTAGCCCCTCTAAAAGCCCATTCCATTCCCTCTGCTGAGCTCATATCAGCCAGAACCTGCTTGTGCCACTCTACTATCTTTGAGAGTTCCTTGTGAAAGTATTGGATAAGAAACATTTTTATAATTCTTGGCATATAGTGTCATCGGTCTTGGCATAGAAATGAAATATTGGGTCAAGGTCCGTCTTCTTGTCCTGTAATATTCTAAATAATAGTGCTGTGAGCAGGATGCCTAGACATTGACTACCACCAGCAGGCTCTTTCTTCTGTTGATTTGCTAACTGGCTCTGCTTCCTGCAAGTGATCATTTTGACCTGCTGCTTGCTAGCCGGCATGCTGTTTGAGTTATGTTGCTGCCTGCTAGCAAGTTTGTGCTTTGAACTGTACTGCACTGTGCTGTGTTTGCTGAGTTCTGTGAAGCCTCTCCTGTCTCAGGGCCTTCCTTAAAATGGTTCTGACTTCTTTTTTTTCAGTTGGACTCATGCGGACACCAGCCCGCAGTGTCTGCATCATTATAGATGAAATGAGACATTCACATGGACTACCGAGTCGGTGGAGGAAAAGGGACAGCATGGCTTTGTCTCTCAAGGGGAGCAAAAGCCTCGGCCATTGCTGTGACTGACCTTTATTGAGTTTCTTGGCACATCACATGATGGTCCTCATTTTCTATGCACAGGTTGCTTTGGATGGTTACCTTTTATAGAAAACAAAGGAGCCAATGCTGCTAATCACATCACCGAGCAGGGATATTTGCAACTGAAAAGGCAGAAGTGGTGGAACTGGTTACACTCATCCTCGGAAGGTTTAGCATAGATTTTAGAAAGTTACTTTGCAGTAAATGTTTGCCACAAATCCAGGTGAAGGAGCTTGTAGCAAAAAGCAAGACTCAGAGTGGCCTGGGCATGTAGCAGGCCTGATTCCCCAAGGAGAACCTATCCGTCAGCGTGGGTCTTGTGCATCTCTGAGTGGGAGCTGGGCCCACACCATGCAAAACGATTTCCTACACTGGACCAGTTTTGTGTTTTGATTCTAGCATAAGCCATGATGATACTAGGCCCAGGAGAATGCCTGTTACCCTTGACTCTCTGCCCGTGTGTCTCACCTAGCAGTGGTCCTTGTCTGATAGAAAGCTCAGGGAAAACACTCATATCCTAAACTATATGAGGCATTTGAGTGGAGAAAAAGCTGTTACTATGTAGCATGTTGAAGTTACATTCCTAAAAGCAGATGATTCACCTGGACCCTACAAAATGCCTTTGCAGCTGCTGCTGCCCACGTCCATGACACCAAAATAGGTCCTTACCCCAGGATCCTAGAAAACATGCCCCTGGCGTGCCTCTGGCACAGCCAAGGAGTAATTCAGCCATTGAGATGGGGAGGCCCCTAACTCTGATTATACTGGTTTTAGACTCTCTGAAGGAATAAACTTATATATGTGGTCAGAGTAGACAGGCTCTCCCAAAGTATATTCAGTAACTACAAAAAATACATATAAAAAAGAAGGAGGAAAGAAAGGAAGGAAATAAGAAAGTGAGGAAACTTGGATACAGGGTAAGGAGAAAAAGCTGAAGCAAATGTCCATCATTTGACTCAATTGGAAATCCAAAATTTACTGAAAGAATTTTTACAACAAAAAGATAAAAGGGTATTGATTGGCTTTTATGCCTTTACATCATAGATTCTGAATTAACTTTAGCATCTACAAAAATGCATTAACTGGCAAACCTTTATGGACTTAATCAATATTAGAGTTCAAGTTAAAGTTACACCTGGGTATCTCACTAAATTTGAATATATCTTAGGAAATTTACCAAAAATAAAAGAAAGAAATATATATGTTATACCTTAATCATCAGAACTATTTCCTTGCTTGAATTTCTCATGTCCATTGAATGCAATGCCCTACAATATCCCAAAGTAAGCATGGATGATCCAACCCAAGGAGCAATAATAAAATAAATTTAAATTTAAACACTGTGCTGATCACTGGGAGTAAGGGGGTATCAGAGGACTATATGGTAATGGAAAAAAATACAATAAAGATTAAATTAAAAAATAAACTTAAATTAAGTCTTTGGAACTTTACTGCTCTGAAACCTTAACGCTGTGATCTCACTAATATGGTTAAAATTAATGACTTCAAAGAGCACTTTTAAATATTTTGCTATGAAAGATATGTCATTAGAGCAGTAGTAGCTGGCCACATACTGAGCTTCCTGGAAACAGAGCCTCTTATTGTCCCTGAGTTTGTGACCCTTCCTGATGGCTAATTGATATCCCCAACACAATTTAATGAATAATCTTTCATTATAGCACTGATTAGTGATGGCTCCTTCCTTAACAGAATGCTAAATTTTCATATGTGCCTGGATCTGTGTTTGGACTTTCTTTCTATTGATATTTTGTCTATAAATCCATTTCTAATGCTATCCAGTGTTAATTATTGAAGCTTAATAGCATGCATGTTACTTAATCTATTTTTGATTCCCAATGAGTATTAAGACTTTCTAATTTTCTAGATAAAAATCTTTCACCTTTATAAGTAGAACCATTCCTGCTATAATCAGCCCTACATTGAGTCTCTGTGGTGCATCCTGACTTTATACATTGGTTCCCAAACTTTACTGCACATTAGAATCTTTTGAGTGTTTTTTAAGCATTCAGTGCCATTGTCTCACCCTATACCAATTACAGCACAATATCTTGTGGTGGAAGCCATTTATTGGTAGATAGATGATAGATAGATAAATAGATAGATAGATATAGATATATACTTTAAAATTTTATGTTTCTAAGTGATTTAAATGTGTGCCAATTTGTGAACCACTACCACAGGTAGATTCAAAGACCACAGATTCCCAGATAACTGTTCTCCAGTTAAATTGTGATATAAATAGTATGTTAATTGGTCAAGGTGCCCTGTGATTAAGCTCCAAGAATTTGTGAGCAAGGTTCTCAGTGATACTCACTATATATATTATATTTGACTCTATTTGTTCCTGTCAATTTCCTGTCAAGGCCTGAGTCCAACATCATACATATCTCATAGTGACCAATTACATGGCCAAAGGCCACTTGTGCCATCTTACTGATATGCCTATTAGAACAATAATTATTGCAAAGAACATGTTAGCCCCATACTTGCAAATACTATAACTTAATCTGTTTTACTTTATTCCCTCATTTGCCTATTGCTGAATGTTTCTACCAGCATGTCATTATTCCTACCAACTGTCTATTGCTCAATGTTTCTACCAACAGGTATGTCAACTTGAGTTCCCAATGTTCCCAGTCTAGCAAAACCAAGAGTGGGCCCAGCCATTACTCCCAACCTATTCATCAAGGATTATATTGGGACACTCATTACTGTGATTTTGTAGGTTGTAAGATAAAGATAGCAAAAATATCACATCATATTGCACAGAAGGAAAATTCAAACAAAAATACATACTTAAGAAACAGAAATAATGCTTTAAGGATCTCAAAAGAATTGTCAGATAATTTCACTAGAAGCTTTTTATTTCTTAAGACTGTTAGTAGGAGTTAAAGCATTTATACTTTACAATAAAACTTTCATAGTGTTATATTTTAATTGCATTTTATCTGATATTCAAGTCTTGGTTGAGCTTCAAGGTTTACTAACTGACAGTTCATGTCCTAATTATTAGTGCCTTTTGCTGTATCTCTGCAGAATGAGGCCACTCCCACATTTTGTCAGGTTCCCTTGAAAGGTAAATATGTCAGGTGTGCATGAGTGAAATGAACCCCAAATATCTTTTTCATCGAAGCCAACTAATCTCAACAGCTGTTAATGTTTTATTTGTTTCTAATTAGGACAAGGAGATAAAATTCCATTTGTTCAGAGTGAGTCTTAATTGTACTTTCTCAAATTTATCTTCTCCAATTTTATTTTCTTGCAGTTAAGTAGTTTGTGATAATACACAGTAGTGTCATTGGCTTTTATCTGTTGCCTACAATTTAATTTTTACATTAAAAAATGTAAACTTTTGCATTATGAATATTTACTTCAGTTTTTTATTTTACTGACTAACAATCTTCCCACATTTATTGTTTAAGGTAGAATACGGCAACACCCATTTTTATGAGATAGAGCTCCTCATATCACCACCTACCACGCCTTCTTTCCCCATCTTTCCTGTCATACAGTAGGCTTGAGTTTACAGCAGCCAGCACCACTTGGTGCATCACTGGCAGAAAGATCATGCATATCTCACTTTCTTGGCTGCTTACAGAGAAATGCTTTTGGTGTGGGATGTAGCTGGAGGTATCTATGATGCTAAAGTTTCAAGAGATGGTGCCATGTACCCACTAGCCATTCTGTGCTCATTCCTACATTATGATTGTTGAGGTATAACAGAACCTGTCCCAGAGTACTTACCAATGTGTATCTCTACTCCATTAGATAATTTAAACATAGCTGCCCAAGGAATTCTCTGAAAATAATGTTTCTATTATCTTTATTTATTAACATACTTAATTTCTCTTTAGTCCTGTGGCACATGCTATATTCAATGCAGTTATTTCAATATGCTAAAGACCTAAATACACAAGCATAACTGGGAAAAATCATGTTTTATAATGAGGCAGAAATGGCTCCCATCTGAATCATAACACATAAGATCTGGTGGCTTTGGACAAATTACTTATACCTTCTGAGGTCTAATATTATCATCCATAAACTAAGATTATAATATAATCTTAGTTGTGTTATCAAAAATATTACGTATCTTTAATATATATGTATATGTATGGCTTTTAAGTATTTTTACTGGAATACTTTCTAAATTTGAATTTATGTATGACATTTATGCATAGAAGCCCAACATGAAAAAACAGATTTTAAAAGTTGAGCATCTTAGCAAAAATTTTGGGTTGTTGAATCATTTGTTAAACATTTTAAGAAAAAGAACATAAGGTATAAAGAAAGTTTCTTTAGAAATTATGGAAGTCTCTAGATGAATCAGACACCAGTTTATTTGTTCAAGACACATTTTTGGAATGTTGTGTTCTGTGTTTGACACTGTAATGCGTGCTAGGGGTATAGTGGTGAACAAGACAGAACACAGTATTTCCAAGAATTTTACACTTTAGTAAGGGAGAATAAAAATTGACAGATAAAAAGAATCACTGTTAACTCATATGAGGAAAAATAAGCAAACTATTGTGACAGAAAAGGAGCAAGCCGGTAGGGAGTGACAGGAAATCCAATCATTGTACTGGGTAGTCTTTATAAATCATGGTAAAACTTTAGGGTTATGCCAAATGAGACAAAACCCCACTGAGGTATTTTAAAAAGAGAAATGGCATAATTAGACTTACACTTTGGAGATTAATTGGCCTGTTTAGAAGACTGTTGAATGCAGGGTAGAAGAAGGAGTATCACTAGTGTACTAATCCAGGTAGGAGATTATTGATTTAGACCAGTGTGGTAACAGTGGAGAACTGTGGAATGAGATGACTTGAGATGTACTTTGAAAAAAAAAAAAAGAATCCAACAGATTTGCAGATGAATTAAATATGAGTTCAGGGATATCGCCAAAGTCTGGAACCAGGATAAAAGAGAACCAAACTATGATTTTTTTTTTTTTTAAAAGTCACAGGTCTTACTCCAGGATTATTTCAAAGAGTGTTCTAGGAAAGATAATATTTGGAAATTCTACATGTTGCTAGGCAATATCCACAGAGCAGTGAGTCACTGTAAAAAGTTAAATGTTATGGCATATATCTTAATACAAGACTTCGATTGTGTTTGCCTTGGGGTAGGGGAATAGAGATAGGAACAGAGATAAGATCATTTGCCATAATTTGTTTTGCTTCAAGTTAGTACAGTGGTATCTGCTAAATTTTGTTTTCTAGAATCAATAGTCATGTGGGTACAACCACAATAGATCAATGGGTACAATCACCTTGGAGAACATTTTGATAAGCACTTCCAAATGGATTCTTCATATATAGTGTGCCCAACATTATGTACTCTAGAGAAATGTTTACTTTGCTTATCAGGAAATGTACGCAAGTGTTTTTAGAACTATTGAACACAGACAGTATCAAAAACTCATAGTTTCACAAATGCTTATTGGTGGCAGAGTGGATGAAAACCTGTTAAGTTAGACAAAATAATATTTTCTAGTAATCAAAACGAACTACAATAGCATATGATGATACAGACTTCAGTAATACTATGTTAAGAGAAAAAAGTAAATCCAAAATTAACCCATTAATGTAATACCCTCTTATTAAATTTATAAACAAGTGAACTTTTAAATGCTAAGTTAATATATAATTTAAAAATAAAATGACATTAAAAAGAAAGCAATGAAACTTTGAACACAGGATATAGGTAGTGACCCTGTGGGTATGGGGAAGTGGGGGTATGTTGGGAGAAGGAATATGTTTTAATACAAGTTATTGTCAAGGTCCCAGCTTTTGCTTGGGATGGTAGGTCCATGGATTATTATTACATATTATAATATCTCACTATATATAGAAAATTTTAAAAAGTAAGGGGATCACTCAGAGACAAGTCAGTAGAATATGCCATGGATCAAATATAATTTAACCAAGTCAGTACATGCTTCTTTATACAAAACACAGTTGTTCTCTATTCTCCACAGCAGCAGAATCTGTTTTTATTTGTACACAGCCATTTATTAAATTTTATTACCTTTCACACCCAAAATTTATATGTAATAATTTCAAAAGTACATATATTCATAAATATAGATTTATAAAATTTAAATAATGCGTGTACTAAAGTTAACTTATTTGTTATTAAATTTATTCACTTTGAGGGGTTGGTGGATAACAATGGAAAGAAGGGGAAAGGTCAATTCGAGGGATATGTATAAAGGACCCATAGTCAAGGACAAGAGCAGGGAGGATTTAATACGGAAGTAGATGGGTGGGCAGAGAAGTGGAGAGCAATGGGGGAAAATAGGGACAACTATAATTAAACAATAGTAAAAAATGTAAAAAAGAAAAATGCTAATTATACTTCAAAATATTTACAAAATTTACATTTGATACCAAAGATGAAATGAATGTGTTAAATACTTTCTTCTTAAAACTGAAAACTTATTAAAAGAATATAATTTATATAACTATATATATATACAAACATAAAGAACTGATTGAAAATACTTCATTATTTCTGAAAATTTTCATTTATCCTGTTAAGTTACTTCAAATTGAAGGTATGGTTCTGAGACCAATATATTGTAGTATTTGAATTTAATGACTGTAAATCTAAAAGTTTACCACATAAGGAAAATGAAGAATCAAATGGAAAAATTGGTTCATGTCGCAAACCCCATTTGCAATCTTATTCACCAATTAATCAAAGGTTTGTTACTACTGTTGAAATTCAATAGGCAAACTTCCCTTATTATACTCAGCTTTTCTTGGGGAAAAAACAAACTGCTTCATCTTTTATTTTTACACAAGTTGAAAAATGTATTCCCAAGTTTTTTGAGAGGACAATTTTGAAAACATGTATAATTGATACATAAAGAAATATCTATACAAAGGGAGACCCCACAAAACCTGGAATTATCTTCTGGAGGATGGGCCCCTTGCAGTTTAATTACCCCACTAGGTGAGTGTTCTAGCAACCCATCTGGATCAGTGTACCAGCTGGTGTTGTTGTGAGATGCTGTGTTCAGCTTCAGTGAAAAAAAAAAATGTTAAGACTCTTTAACCACAATTGCCCATTTCATGATGGATGAATTATGAGCACAGCTATCCATATGGTGTTGAGTGTTCAGCAGTTTTGACCAAAACAACATTATGACCCCTGAGCCCCACCCTCTCTATACACTTGATCTCCACCCCAACCATGAGGGACTTTTTTTTCTCAATGAAAAAAGTCTTCAAAGGAAAATGTTTTGCTGGTGTGTAAGAGGTGAAACAAAAAATGGCAGAAGCACCAAAAAGCGTCAAAATAGAAAAGCTCAAAAACTATTTTGAGCAGTGGGAAAAACATCTCAATAATGGAGAGTACTTTGAAGGTGACCAAAGTCTAAACATGTAAAAATAAATACAAATTTTTTATAAATAAATCCCATTTCTTTTCTCCCCTTGTATATATAGATATAAATGTAGATATAGACAGATATTGTTTTCAGAGACAAAGTCACTGAAAAATAGAAGTATAAGTATTTCCAATTATAGTTTCCTACTTGAAAGTTTAGTTTTAATATTAAAATATCTTTTTTATGTTCAAAAGGGGTGTATTTTGGTTTCTCTTAAAAATGCAGCTAGATAGAATATTATTGAAATATATATCAAATTTCAAAACACCATTATTTGTAAGAAATTGTTCAGAGGGATAAAGGGGGAACATTTCAGTATGCCATTGTAAAGAAAGATCATGTCTCAAAAAGGCAGTAGGGAGTAAGCGGATAGCAATCGAGCTGAGCTTGGAAAATATAACAAATTAATATATATTTAAAACATATATACTCTTTTAAACTCAACAGCTCTATAGTACTTTGTTGCAATATAACCAAGGAACTTGTGTATAACAACAACAAAAAATTTGGTTAAGTACTTTACTTTGAAGATGAAGAACCTCAAGACCACCTCCAAAATGTCTCAATAGAGTTTGTAAGAAACTTGCTCATCTGGTCCCAGCTTCCTTGCTTGGAACCTTTTCTCTCTTCTAGATAAACCATGTATCTAAACATCCTTCACCTTCCATTCATTTTCCTGAATATGTTGAACTCTTTGTAACTTCCTCTCTCTAGAAAGAGCTCACCGATTCAGCAACATTGAAAATAAATGAAACCATTTCTTTGAAATTGTTCTTCAAGTTTTTACTCAGTTAATCTTTTTCTGGTTTGTGTGTTCACAGTTACTAACTAATCTCTAAAATAGTACATATCAAAATATTTTTATAGTTCTCAGTCCATATGGCTGCTTTTCCTGCCAGACAGTAATCAACCCAGAGGAACTAAACCTTTCTAAAAGATGGGCTTATTTTATTTAACTCTGTACTTTCTCCATACCTGGTACATAGAAGGAATTTAAAAAGGCCTTATTAAATGGTGAATAAATGAGTGAACAAGTGTTAAAGAACCATTGTACCATCCAATTGATGGAACCATTGTACCATCAATTGATGGTACAATAGAAATTTTGTTAAAAATTTGATTTTAGTAAAAATTCTGATAAAGTTAATTTAATTTTAGTAAGTTTGGGCACTGAATCTATGCACAGAGTTACAAATTGTCCCAATAAACTCTTTGTAATCATCCTTGGGGTATTTTGAAAACAAGCAAAATGGTTTGGCTTATTTTAATTTCTTGCCATTACATATGCAGTAGAATCATCCTGTCATTGATTTTGTGATTTTGAAGATTGAAAAGTGAAAAGACAATGGGATGAATTAGTGCTATGTTTAGTAGGGATTGAATATACATATGACATGGATATTTGTATTTAAGACCCCTTATTCTTGTAGGAAACATCCAGCAAGCACGTGGTTAATGACAGTTCAGGACTTGCCTGACACATGTCCCGAGAAAGCTCCAGAAGGAATTAAGAATAATTCTCTCTTAATTTTTTATAGTAGTGTTTCCAAAGGCCCTTATAAATTTCAAAACACCATTATTTGTACGAAATTGTTCAGAGGGATAAAGGGGGGACATTTCAGTATGCCATTGTAAAGAAAGATCATGTCTCAAAAAGGCAGTAGGGAGTAAGCGGATAGCAATTGAGCTGAGCTTGGAAATGTGGCTTCATACTCTGTAGGCACATATATACACAAGGAATCACAGTTGTGAACCTGCCTTCATAACAAGAGGTAATGAATGCCAGGGCAGCTTTTATTTGGCTTGAATGGCCAACATCAGAGCTTGGGAAAGCCCTACCTGATGCCATTATTTAAGATCTCCTCTGAAGGCGACAGGGTTGTTTTACTGAGAAACATTTAATGTATTGACTCATCTTCAAAAATAGTGGGTGATGCTGTGCACCCAGCCATGACATCTTTCCCTAATTTGATGTATTAAGTAATAACATACCCAGCCTCATTAAGTGATCACCATAATTATGACAATGGATAACTCTGATCATTAAACTAATGGCATCTGTCACCATCAGCAATAATGAATGAATTACAAGATCAAATTTACATCAGGTTCATAATCTCTGCTGATTAAAAGTGAGTAGTGGTATAGCAGTGTTAAGAATATATCTCAGAATCTTCAAAGATGGAATACAGGATAGTATTTATTCTAACTCTCCATAACAGTGGTAAAAAAAGGAAATTGAGCTTCCAAAATGGATTCCGTAAAGAATATATTGATGAACCACCCAAATCAACAGTCACCAAATCTTCAGTTTTTCCATTGGCAATTTAGGCCAAGTGAAAAATCAGAATGTAACAATGGGGTGCTTGAATTAATTAAAGATTGTTTCACATAACCTGCCACTTTCCACTGCCTTTTTAGCTGTTTCCATTCAATTGCTATCTGTGTAAGCAAATTATATATAGTACTCACCTCCTCTTCCCAGAGCCTAGTCTTCTGAACTTTTTTTTATTGGCCCAATATAAAAAACAGACTCCCCTGACCTGTGTCTCCTGAGAGCACATATTCTCCCTCTTTCTTCCCTCTCTCCCTTTTTAAGGTCATTGAGAACTAATTCATGATAATACTCAGTGAAATGTATTTCTTATATTTTGTCAGAACTGACTATGAACAGAGAACATACCGACATAGATCTAGTTTTCTTTGAATTCTGAACTGAACCAAAACAAAAAGTGTTCAACAGAAATAAATATACAGTTCTAAGGTTAGATAACATTAAAGTAAAACTAATAAGTGCCACATTTCTAGAATCCATTTTTATTTTCACTGTCAGGAAGCTCAAAGTAAGCTGTGTGGTTAGTTTCCCCAATGTCAATATTAATTTACCCTTTGGAGGTTTTTGTTTTGTTTTATATCACTTTAATTTTTGTATTTTAACTCCAAATACAATTTTAAAATTTATCTTAAGTTTATGATTCTACGTATTTTGTTCTAATTGTACTCAATGATTATAAACGGATGTAATACAGTTGAATATTAATAATAAAATAGAGAACTGGAATAACTTGAGTTGTTAACCGCACCTACGTAAAATTCACAGTTAAGAGTTAATGGCAAGTTGATGCAAAACAAATATGCCTAACTCTTAAAAATTAGTATGAATGTGAGACAAACGTATAGATCAGAAGTAATACTTTCACTATATTCTCTACTGATTATATCATATCTGGAATATTGAGTTTGTTTCTGAAAACCATATAGTAAGACTTAACTTTGGTGATACATTATTGTAATCAGAGCAGTGGTATGAGGTTGAAGGGCTTCCTTAAAAGTCTTTGAAGTCTTGTTGGTAACTTCCCCACTTAAATCCCTGAGAGAGACCCTCATCTAAAATAAATTAGGTTCATGTAGTCCGGCCCAGATGGAGGCCTAGGGACTTATCTAAGAAAAAGAAGATAAAAATATGAACAGTAAAATGACAACAAACTCACAACTATCAACAAATGAACGTTAATGAAAGACAATAAAAACAAAAACTAAGCAAACAACCAGAACAGTAACAGAATCAGAGAAATGGACGTCACATGGAGTGATTTCAGTGGGGAGAGGGAAGGGAGAAATAGGGGGCAAAGGTACAGGAAGAAGAAGCACAGTTGGCAGGCATTAAATAGATGGGGAGAGATACAAAATGGTATGGGAAGCGGAGGACTCAAAGAACTTATATGTACAACCCATGAACATGAACTAAGGTGGGAGGGGGAATGCTGGAAGGTTGTGGGGTCAGGGTGGAAGAAGAATAAAAAGAGAGAAATTGGGAAAACTGCAATAGCATAATCAATAAAATATACCAAAAAATGCCACATGTAGCTATTTAAATGTAAATTAAACATTCCATTCTCCAGTCACACTAACCACAATTCCAGTGTCAATAACCACATATGGCTACTGGCCATCATTTTGGATAACACAGATACAAAACATTTTTATCATCACAAAAATTCTTCTGGACAGAAAACTGTTCTAGAGCCTGGAAAATTTAACGAATCATAAGGTTTTTTGTCCAACTATGATTTGAAGAACAAACCACTCACATAATTGCCCCATTTTGAAAATCACGCTGACTCTGTCAAGGAGGAGTCTTGATCAGATAATTTGTCTTTAACATCTATTTAATAAGTATCTAGTTTTATCATAGAATAATCATTAAATGGGATAAAAGAGCTTCAGCAATGATCTATAAAAGCATATTAAAACAAGCATTATCTGAGCCTGAACTTTCCCACAAATTTTCTTTGCTCTATACTATACTTCACTGTCCACAGATGAAAAATTTGGGATTGGAGATGATTCCCTCAAATTTCCCACTAATGCTTATAAGGTATTTGTCTTCTACAGAAATTGTACTTCCACAATCTAGAAATCAAGCTTAATTTTGATTCTGTATTGCTGTGTTATTGAACTTAGATTTGATGCTTACTTTTAATTCCTTGTTTTATGTACAACAAAAATAAAAGACCCAAACACTGGCAAAAAAAAAAGGTTCAAAAAGAGCTGAGGAAAATCCATTGATTCATCAATACATAAAACAAATTAAGCCAATGTGTATCATATCTCTTCATGTATCAACCCTCTTGCTACTTTTGAACCTGACAAATACGATAGGGTTAATAATATTTGTAAAATATTCCCAAATTTTTTAATGGAAACACAGAAGTATGCACATAGTAGATTAGAAACGCATGAATACCCAGGTGGAAATGACCATCCCTGAGCTAGGATACTCTGACAGTGGAAAGAGTTGATAAACCTTACTTCTGGAAAGAGCTGTGATAAAAAGCCTCTGGAGTTTGAAATTATGTGAGTAGCAGGTTTGTTTCTTTGGTTTGCTTTTCATAATTGTGAGCAATAAAAATAATAACTAAAACACAGGGAGAATTCAACTTGTGACAGGCACTGGCCCTACTTTGTCATTTTTAACTTCTTTTGACTTTACAACAATCCTAGTTAGTTCCTACTCTCATTTTCTCTTTGCAGTTAAGGAAACTGAGGCATAAACACATAAAGCAACTTGCCCAAAGTTATACAGCTTCTTCGTGGCAAAGCTAGGGTTTGATCAAAGACTTCAGGCTCCAAAGACTGTGTACCAAACCAGTGGCGAAGATGCTCTCCTTAAAATAATGTAGTACCAGTTACCACGTCCTTCCAAGGGTGTGGAGCAAGAAAACCATAGTGCAGAAAGGGTTAATGATTTTGAGCAAGACTGAACATTCAAATAAGCCAAAGCAGAAGCATTTTAGGTAATTATATTTGGTTATAGTTGGACCAACTGTGCATAAAAATGAACACTGTCCAAGCCAGTGGTTTGTTGCTATTATATAGTTATAACCAATTTAAATACATAGTTTGCCATTCTATGGGGCTAATATAGTTATTCTCAAGTAGTCCTTCCATTCTCATCATAAAGCCCATGTTAATGAAACTTTAGCTCATGTTGTAACAGATGATCAGACAGATATTAACCATAAAATATTATATTCTTGTCTGTAATGGACAATACTTATAATTAGTGATTCACAGTAATATCTTTAGAAGATATTGTCTCCTTAGTGTGTTGTAAACATTATACTTCCTCTCTCTTCCTCCCTTCTATGTCTTTCTCCTCCTCTCCCTCCTTCTTCTTTCTCTTCTGTCTGTCTGTCTGTCTGTCTCTCTCTCTCTCTCACACACACACAGACACACCTGTCAGGGGAATGACAAAGGGAATAAGAAATTTGCCAAGTTGAATTACACCCCCAAAATGCACTGCATTTCAGTTATACTCTTCCAAGATTTATTGAGCATGTAGTGTATTCTAGGAAGTGCTCTCTGATTTCTTGTTTCCAACACAGACCCTCATTTTCACCAGTAGAGGTGCTATACTTCTCTAGAATTCCACCAGGTTTGAACAGGGATGGCACCCAAGCTGCTGTTCACATCCATTTAAAGTACAACACACACTAGGCGATGCTGAGAAAAAAAATTGACTGAAAAGTAGATTGCTAAGCATATAAAAGAGAGTGAGGGCAGGAGTATATAGAATTGAAGGAGTAAGTCACCTCACCCAGCTGCTTCTGTTGTCTCCCTTTCTTCCTTCTACAAAAGATTACTGGTTCCTTGGGGATTTTCAATTAAACAGGAACCTGGCTACATTAACCTTTTCTGTTTATACATCCATCACAACAGCCTTGGCATGTCTTTGAATTCCAGGGCTGATCTCTGAGGGTCGCTGCCATGATATCCAGCAAACACTGAACAAAAATGTGTGCAGGTGAGGGTTAGAGAGCCCATGCTAGGGTGCGCAAATGGAACAATTTATTTAAAAAGATCTCTGCTCCATTGGTTACAGTGTTGACCTGATGCATCAAGCTTGTGGGTTTGATCCCTGGTCAGAGTCATCCAGGAATCAATCAGTGAATGCACACATAAGTGGAATAACAAATAGATGTCTCTCTCTCTCTAAAAAAAATAATAATAAAAAGAAAGATCTCTTATAAGGGTGATTTGGAGTTGAAGAAAAGTGCCAAAACTCTGTGTTTATTTGGTTAACTCTCCTCTAAAATAACATTATAATAAATAGCTTGATATTCATATTTTAACTCCAATACACATGGGTACAACTCTATAATTATACAGTGGTTTTACATGTATGATATCACTTGATCCTCACAGTGTGTAAGATAGGAAAGAGGAAAGAAGGAAAAGATAAGAAACTAGCATTAACTGGGATGTATACCAGTCACTCAGTCAATGGCAAGTGGTTTTAATATTCTCACTTTTATAGATATGAAAGTCAAGATCCAGTTGCAGGCTCTCTTAAGGTAGGAATTTGAACAGCACAGTTCTTTGATATGTGGACTGTCCTGGAAATCGAGGCACATTTTGGGTTTCTGGCCCTGCAGGGCAAGCAGCATTAGCACAACAGCTTCTCTTGCTGACAAAAAGGTCTCTTTGCCTGTGTCTGCTGGAGTGCTCTCCTCACCTTCTCGCACTGACACGGGCAGAGCCACCAGCTTTGCCATGCTGAGGCCTAGTCCAGAGTCAACGATTTCTGTGTGGGTGTGTGCGTGTATATGCATGACAAGAATGGTTTAGGGATGTAGAGTGTGGGAAATGAGTGAAGAAGGAAAAGAAAGTCCTGGATGGGACAGTTGGGTTATGCAAAGAGTTTGAGCATGATTCTGGCAAGTAGGGCAGGATTTTGTTATGGAATCAGTTTGGGCTCAAGACACACAGGCAAAAATAGAATGTAAAAGTTTTATTGGGGAAATGCCTATGAAAGTGGAGCAGAAAGAGTGGAAGAGAAAGGGTAAGCCTTCTGACCTGGACGCAAGCATTAACTCCTGTAAAGGGAGATGGGGAATGTGTGGGACTGGGTTCGAAGAGCCTCAGGCGGCAGAGCAGTTCTGAGAAAGTCTCAGCCAGGCAGGCAGTGGGCCCAGAGCAAAGCTGCCCGTTGAAGGAGTCTCCTATCAGGGAGACCGGCTCTGTTCCAGTTGTCCCTACCGTGCGAAGCTACCACCTGGGAGCAACCCCAGAGCGGGTAGCCTAGGCCTGAATGCTGAGGCGGATCCCACAGAGTCAGCACTGAGGTCTGTCAGCAAGCGACACTGTTCACGGCAGGTGAAATTTTCACTGAAGGGGATCTGAGCAGGCGCCTCCACCGCGGACTCCACGCTTCCCTCCTACGCCAGAATGAGGGGCCTCCAAGAAGAAAGATGGGGAGGCAAAGTTTGTGGGCATTGCTGTGGAGATAGGAAACGTGCCTCAGCTCTAAAAATAAATGAAAAGCGAAGGCCATAATGAAAACGTAATGACTGCCCCTGAACAAATGGGAATAAATGCCAAGCCAGCCCTCCCTGTCAGTCCGTGGGAGCAGGAGCGCTCTCTGCCACACGGGAGCCCGCTCTGTCAATGTATGCACCCGGGAATGGTGTTTCGGGAGGCAGAAGATGCAGCCAGCTACCAGGGACAACCGGGGAGGCCTCAGCATAGGAGACATTGTCCCATACTGCCTCCTCCATTCACATCTTTACTTCTACTCAGTAGTACTCTTCTGCCTTTTAACAACTGGAGAAGATGAGGACATCTGCCCAATTCCATTCAAGGACATCTTTCATTTTAAAATTCCCTCTCTGATGTACTTATAACCAGAAATATTTGCCCCAGCTATTTGAGAGACTGTATAACCAGCAGCAGTGTACTAAGAATAGAGTGTTCTAGTGAAACTGCCTGAAAGCCACAAATTGCTACTATCCTCTAAGCCAGGGGTGTCAAACTCATTTTTACCAGGGGCCACTTCAGCCTTGTGGTTGCCTTCAAAGGGCTGAAATAATTTTAGGACTGTGTAAGTGTAACTACTCCTCAACAGTTAAGCAAGAGTTTGGTGCCACCACCAGATAGAAACAAGGTGCTGGGCTGTATAAAATAAGGCGAAGGGCTGGGTTGGGCCCGAGGGCCTCATGTTTGCCACCTTTGCTCTAAGTGGTAAGGAGGATCATGACTAATAACAAATCAGAAGCTAAAACTCTGGGCACCTGTGAGCAGGGGAAGACTAAGTAGAATAATTACAGAAGAAAAGCTGACTGGAAGAAATGGGCACAAAGATGTTCATTGCATTTTTGCTGAGATCCAATAATACATACAAACTATACCTAGAAGTGTGGCTTAAAACAGAGGTGCTCTTAGGAAACTTCTTAGAAATTCAGATTCTTGGGGCCTGTTTCAGAAATTCTGAATCAGAGATTCCAGGAGAGGGTGGGCAGAATTTGAGTTTGAATAAATTCTCAATGGAATTCTGATGTGCTCTCAGACTTGAGAAAAACTGGCTTAAATAATTTTTTCACAGTAATTGTCACAACTCGACATCGCTGCCCTTGTTAGTGTCACTTGAACTTTGAGTTATCTTTCCTTATAGTTGCATGTATCCCACACTCTTCTTCCCTGAATTTTATTCCCGTATACACAAATACACACACACACACACACACACACACACACACACACACATACTATCACATTTAAGGAATACCCACTGGATCTTTAATTTTCATTTATGGAATACGCATCCAACTGTCTTCAGAACAAGTGCAGAGTCTCACCTCAGGTATCCTCACTACTGAACCTCAACATAATCCAGCAGGCTTCCAAGAAAACCTTATTTCCCCAAATGTAAGAAAATACTGTATTTTGTCATGTATAATGCCCACTTTTTTGTCCAAAATTTTCAGGGAAAAATAAAGATGCACATTAATGTTTTTAATTATTTAATTTATGCTTATGCATTAAAAGTGTAACTCCAGAAAGGAATGACCACATCCATATACAAAATAATCCCTTAGAGTACAATAATTAGTTTTGTTCAACTTTTTAAATTGAATTAAAAAATTAAAAATGAAAGTTTTTTTCCCTGAAAATTTGAGCCAAAAATGTGGGTGTGCCAAAAATGATATTTGAGCTTTCCCCTACATTTAGATCACTTCTGTGACTAGAAAGCTTCTTCCATTGTTGATGGGTACTAGAAGAAGTATAAGGACTGTTTTTGGTTGGGGGTGTTAGAGTGGGGAAGGTGGTTAGTGTTAATACATTTCCTTAGGAAACGCCTGTGGTTTCTGAAGAAGTGACTATGTGTGTAAGGTAATCCTCAAAAACTTTGGCTGCTGGCAAGGACTTGAAACACTAAGAGCCATCTTGGTTAATAGTTACAAACAAGAAGTAGTGCAGGGTCTGAGCAATCCAAGTTAAATTTATGTTGTGAGTTGCATAATGTTATATTCACACATTTAACTTTTTATTCTTTCTTTCCCATTGGTGATCTTCCTTCAGTTTTTAGTGGTATCTTAGCTTCCTCTGATTGTTAGAGAAGACAGGAAATAGACTTAGCATAAATATTTGGGTAGTTTTGAAGAGAAGGAAGCCAGTGTTGTTGTGACAATAAACTCTATGAGAGACCACAAGTAGATGGTAAACCTTTTGGGGAATAGAAAATTCCTCTTAGTCCATTTGTTTATGGATTCTCCTTCATGTTCTTCAAGACCAGGAGATTCTAAAAGCAATGGAAATTAGAGTCCAAAATATAATTTAAAGTCATTGACTTGGTTTGCACGAGGCCCATAACATGTGTCAAACTGCTTCTAAAAAAGAGTTCTCAATATTTCAAAAATGCAGTCATGAATTGTTCACTGAAATTAGCTTCCTGAGTTAGCTACAGGAGCATAATTACTTACATCAAGGGAAAGCAGACCAGACACACAAAGAATTTGCTGGGGAAGAAAGCACCCTATTGAACCTGGGTAGACTGAACACTACCACTAAGTGGTTTTGTCAGATCCAATTTTGATGATTATTTTGATCTTCTACCCATTGCATCAAAGTTCCCAGGGCATATCCTAAATTGAAGGATATTGTGATAAAAAGATATAAGCCTCCAACTCTCATTTTATCAAACATTAATAAAAATTGAATTAGAAACAAATGCCTTAAAAGGTTACTGGCAAAAAGTTTGAGTATTATAACAGTGTGAATCTGATAAGAAAAACAAATGCTCCTCTCTTTTTTTTTTATTATAGTGATAATGTAAAAACCACTTTTTTGAAAAAAAAAGTTGTGAAAAAGTAAAAAACAAAACCTCCACATTTTAATACACCTAGAAAGAATGGATATTCACTTGGCAAAAATGTGAAGTTATGAAAGGCAGCTCCCATGATTAAAAGCTGTGCAACTCTCTCAAAGCACAATAGATATTCTCACTCCCAACTGCCCTTTTCATTATTTGAATAAAATGAGACTTCATTTTCCCACACACTTGAAATTGTGTTAGCTGAGAGCTGAAACATGCAAATGAAGACAAACACTCAAAAGAATACCTCTATTCTGTTTCCAAAGGCCATGTGAGGACACCAGCTGTGCCAAGTGAACACAGGGGAGGCAGAGAAGGGGAATGGCGTATATGAAGTTTTCAGTTTATCTGTTTTGAATTTAGGCTAGTTCTGTGGCTAATTTCATTTTTATGTTCCCTCATGAGTACAGTTAAAACTGGTCCTAGGTCATATTGAACCAGACATCATTTCAGAAAGACTGCCATTTCAGAGTGACATCCCTCCAGGACCAATGTCAACGTCCTCAGAGGTCCCAATGTGCTCTCCTATTTTATCTAAATAGACTCCCCATGTTGTTCCCAGAGATACAGAAGAAGGATCACTGGACTGAGTATTGAAAGACTTGAGTCACAAGCCCAGTCCAAGTTTCTTCTTAATATGTGTGCTCCTAACCAAAAAGGACATAAATAGGCAAACACTCTATTTCCATTATTTGTGTGAGCAACAGCAAGCAGTCTGATCACCCTTTTTATTCTCTCCCTCCCATTTCTTTGATTCATTTCTCAATGCAAAAGGAGTTAGGGATGACAGGCAGGTAAAATTAAGGATGCAGAATAGAGATTTTGAAAGAAAAAGTTTGGCATCAGACATGATAAGGGTGACTTGTTCCCTCTAAAAGTCTACAAGGCCACGAATACCTGACTTCTACCTCCTCTGTCATCCCATCATCCTCTAGGATTACTTTTGATAGAGCATCCTTATTCTTTTTTCTTGATATTGTCAGGATCATTTCAAGGACAGTATTTTTTATCCTTACTTGAGTACTGTGCCTGAAATGTGCTATACACAAAATTTCCATGTACCTGGGTTGTCCCTGTTGTTCAGGTCTGGTCTTTGATCTCAACTTCTGAGACAACCTTACCTGCTTCACTTATGTAAACAACTCCCCACACATACAACTCTCTTTAGCCTATTATCCTTTATATCACTCTGTATAGTACTCATAATTCTCCATTTTTATTTTACTTATTTATTTTTATGTTGTCATTAATTGGTCTCTGTAGTCACATTAGAGAATGAATGGATCAAAAAATTGTGGCACATATACACAATAGAATTCTATGCAGCAGAAAGAAAGAGCACCTACCCTTTGCAACAGCATGGATGGAACTGGAAAGCATTATGCTGAGTGAAATAAGCCAGGTGTTGAAAGACAAATACCATGTGATCTCACCTTTAACAGGAAGCTAAACAACAAAATAAACAAGCAAGCAAAATAAAAACAAAGACACTGAAATAGAGAACAAGGAGACAGTGACCAGAGGGGAGAGGGGAGGGAATTTCAGGGGAAAAAGGGAAGGGATTTAGAGGAACAAGTATAAAGTACACATGGACAACAGCTAAGGAGGGTGCAAATGGGAGGGAGGTGGAGAGCACGGGGGTTGGGTGGTCTGGGAAGGGAGTAAAAGGCAGAAAACTGTACTTGAAAAATAATTAAATAAATTTAAAAAAAGAAAAGAAGAAGCAAAGCATCATTTCAGCTGGAATCATGTCTACTTTGTTCACTGCTCTATTCCCAGGGTCCAGAATAGTGTGAGAGTGCTCTCTCTCTTATCATTGAATTCTCTGCATTACCTTCTTTTCAGTTGCTCAAAATAGGTACATTAACAAATGAATTGTTGGAAGCATTAAGGGTAATCTACCTCTGGTTCATACCTCTGGTTTGCTTATGTTGAGTTGAGGAGACTTGTATTAAACATACAGAAAGCTCAATAATAAAAGACAAATAAGATCTGAAGAAAAGCAAAGAGAGACATCACAATACCTAATGAGGGAGTTGAGTGACAATTGAGTTGTCACCCAGCTAGGATCAAAAGACCACTAGAGAACTTTATTCCCTTGATTTATTTTTACAGGCAAATGAAAAATATATTTAAACATGTTTTTCTAATATTGAATTTCCTCACATATCTTTAAACTTATCCTTTGCTCTTGTGATGAGCCTTAGCTTATTATCTGCTTTAAAAATGAAAGCACTAATGAGTGTTGATATTCCCCATGCCATTTTAAAGATATTTGCAGTTATGGGATCATATTTGTCTACTGCTTTTACCTTGCTATATGAAGCATTTGTTTATTTTTTAGTCTATTCTTCACTAGCCTGAGGTACCAACATTTGGCATCTTATGTGAAGTAGCCCAAGGCTCACTCAAAAAACACTGTTGTACAAAAACATTGAAATAAAGAACAAATTGAAAGTAACCAGAGGGGAGGGGAGGTTAACAGGAGTGAAAAGGGGAACGGTTGTCAAGGAATACGTGTAAAGGACACATGGGCAACCCTGGCTGATGTAGCTCAGTGGATTAAGTGAGGGCCTGTGAGCCACAGCATTGCCAGTTTGATTCCCAGTCAGGGCACATGTCTGGGGTGCAGGCCATGTCTCAGTAGGGGTACACTAGAGGCAACCATACACTGATGTTTCACTCCCCCTCTTTCTCCCTCCTTCCCCTCTCTCTAAAAATAAATAAAATCTTTTGAAAAAAAAAAAAGAGGACAAAAGGACAAAGCCAAAGGTGGGTAGGATGAGGGTGGGAGGTGGGGCAAGTGGGGTAGAGGGCAGTGGTAGAGAAAAAATGGAGACAACTGTACTTGAACAACAACAATAAAACAATTGCTTTAGAAACTAGGAGTCATCTCAGGGTTGTATCATTGTCTCTGAGAGCTCCAACCATGCATTGGACACTGTCCATGCAGTTTCTACATTATAGAAACACTCAACATGTCCACTGCTGCAAAAATTCTAGATAGTTCTTTGTTCATACGCCAGCATGTTCTTTAACCCAAGATGTTGGAACTTAACCCACAGCTGATTAGCAGAGACCAAGTTAACTGCACTGCTAGGGTTCATCAGGTAGCTGACCTCATGTAAACTTTCTGAGCCTCCTGTTTGTGTTCTCTGACATAAAACAATGACCTTGCTTTTCTCCCCAGGCTGCAGTGTCTCTTCATGAGAGTCAGAGAGAGAGCTGAGGTCTACTCCAAGGTTTCAAAATGTCTGTTGGGCCCCCCCAAAAAAAGTTACTATTTTTCGAGATGTACAGCAATTTGTGTCTAGTTCTATTAACAAGGCAAATAGTTAATTGGTGGTGGAGGTGGTGGTGGTGGTAGTAGTGGTGTTTATTAATCTCTTTGAGGAAAAATTCTTTGGCTACCTGGAGGTAAGGTCTAGAGCCTAGACAGTTCAGGAGAAAGAAGGCCTGCATAAAAGAGATTAACCCATAAATTACATAATTTTCTACACTTGAAACTAATATAATATTGAGTGTTGACTTTAATGAAAAATTAAAATAGAAAATAAAATAAAACAAGGAGTTTTTTTTAAAGATTTTATTTATTTATCTTTAGAGGGGAAGGGAAGGAGAGAGGGAGAGAAACATCAACGTATGGTTGCCGTTCGTGCATCCCCTGCTGGGAACTGGCCTGAAGGGAACTGACCTGCAACCCAGACATGTGCCCTGACTGGGAATCAAACCGCGATTTTCTGGTTCACAGGCCCATGCTCAATCCACTGAGCTACACCGGCCAGGGCTAAAACAAGGAGTTTTTATTTAAAAAATAAACATAAAACACTGCTCTTACTGGAGAATAATCCATTAATTATCTTTTTTTCTATGAGGCCTAAAGAGAAGAGATTTTCTTTTTTCTCACTTTAGATACAAACATGGAAGAAGATATAAAACAGAGACTGAAGAGAATCAAGTAGATAATATGCTTGAAAGGCATTAGAAGACAAAGTAGTTCTTTAGAATGCTGTGTGAGGGTAGCTTCTATCTAAAGAACTCTAGGAGCAATTCTACCTGATACTGTGTTTAAGTTATTTTTTTCCTTTCTCCTCTAGTACATACATCTGTTACTACTAAGACTTCAGTAAAATCAGTGAGATACCAAATGTTTGCGAGAGTAGTACCATCTTAGTGAAAAAAATTATGGAGCTACTTCAGTGGCATGGAGAAGCCATGAGGTAATTCAAACCAGCCAAGAACATCAGAGGGCTGTGTGACAGCACAGACTGGTGGGCAGTTCTGGGAGTGAAAGTGGGGGCTTACCTGGGGAGGAAACTCCGTGTCCTACAACCACAGCATGGAGTTCAAGCAAAGGGTAATGCAAGAAGTGAGATGACTTGGAGAAACTCAGTTACATATGCAAAAGTGCTTTAAAGTCTCTAATTTAAAGATTGGACTATTTTAAAGATTGTCAACCCTCTGAAGATGGATTTACAGGCTCCTAGCTGTGTATCAACATGGTCATAATTTTTAGTAAAATTTTTAAGATATTTTAGCTACATTTGGCTAAGGCCATTGTCCTTCCACTCTGGCTTCACCTCCCACTCTACTCATGGTCCTATAGAGTGACATGGGAGCAGAATGGACATCTTCAGGATACTGCCAAGGCAAGATTGCATTGTGACTATTACTTCAATATGGAAAAGTATAATGAAAAATTTTAACCAAGAAAATGAAGAAATTAGGAACATTTTAAAGATACTGTAGCAGGTGCTGTGGGACACGCTCATGTCCCACCAGACCTTAATATTGCAATGACTAATGCTAACAGCCAACTGCCATTACTTACATTATCCCCTGGAATTTCAACGCCTACCCTGTAACCCAAGACTACTCTCAAAAGTGACTGAGAATGTGAGCATATCCATCCCCACACCCATACCCCTCATCACTCAAGCTGGATACATGAAATGTGAAGCAGAACTTGTAAAGACACTCAGTGAAGTCAACAAAAAGTATTCTGACACAGAGAAGTAACTTATAACAAATTATTTTTAAGGCCATACAAGAACAATATTTCTTTATTATATATATTTTTAAAGATTGTATTTATTTATTTTTAGAGAGTAGGGGAGGGAAGGAGAAAGAGAGGGAGAGAAACATGTGCACAATTCATCTATTGCTTCTCACACACCCCCACCTAGGGACCTGGCACATAACCCAGGTATGTGTCATCACTGGGAACCAAACTTGTGACCTTCCAGTTCATAGACCAGTGATCAATCCACTGAGCCACACTAGCCAAGGCTAAGTATTATATTTTGAATAGAAATGATAAGAGACAATATTACTTACAATAGCCAAGATCTGGAAGCAGAGTGTTCATCAGTAGATGAATGGATTAAAATGCTGTGGTACATTGATACAATGGAATACAGCTCTGCTGTGGAAAGGAAGAAAACATTATCTTTTATGACAGCATGGATGGACCTGGAGAACATGATGCTAAGTGAAATAAACCAGTCAGAAAAAGACAGATACCATATGATTCTATTCATATGTGGATTCTAATGAACAAAATAAACTACAAACAAAATAAAAACAGAATTATAGATAGAAAACAGACTGACAGCTGTCATGGGAGAGGGGTGTTGTAGAGCTAGGTGAAAAATGGGAAGGGGTTAAACAAAAAAGACTGAATAAACAAACAAGTAACAAAAAATAAAACTCATATATACAGACAACAGTATAGTGATTACCAGAGGGAAAAAGGAGTAGAGTGAGGTAGAATAGGGTATGAGGGGACAAAGGGTGATGGAAGGAGACTTTACTTGGGGTTATGAACTCACCATACAATAGATAGATAATGTATTATAGCATTATACACCTAAAGCATATGTAATTTTATTAACTGATGCCACCCCAATAATTCAATAACATTTTTAAAAGAAACAGCAATAAGTTTTTGAACTTTTAGTAATCTAATTAATAAAAATTAATTGTAAGAACCCATTAGAAAAAATATAAGTTGTCTGTTCATTTGACACAGAAAATGAACACAAGACTAAGAATACATCTCTGAGGATGTGGGTGACACATGCATTAACAAGTATCGCCAACTCAAAGAGAGTTTAAGATGAGCCATTGCACAAGAAAACTTGAAATGCCTTAACATTTCACACCTTCTTGATGGGAAAAGCAATCTGCCATTAGCCCTGAGCATCTTTATATATTCTTGCTGGGTATAACAGGAATGCATGACCCTGACCTCTCTTTATCCCTTTATCTGGGCTATTTCTTGGGGTTGTATTTGCAGTGAGCAAACTTGAGGAATGGGGTAATGCCTCCTGTTGGACAAATTTGCATACAAAAGAGGTGAGTCCCTCAAGCTTTCCTGTACCGCAGCCCACAGCTGGTGCATGCATCCATGATAAATCCTTGTGTGACCCTGTGGAGGGTACAGTGATCCTGCCTAAACCTGTACAGACATATATTCATCTGTCACTACTGCTTTTGCTGTAATCAAGTCTCCTGTCTTTCGTCTCTGACCATCATAATGTCTTGATGACAACTTCACAGCTCTGCCACTGCAGCACAAAAGTAACCACATGTAATACACAAATGAATGGGTATGACTGCATTCCAGTAAAAATAATCATGGACTGATATTTTAATTCCATGTAATTTTGATACTCCACAAAATACTTCTTTTAAATTTTTTCAATAGTTTAAAACTGCAAAACTCATTTTTTGTTTGCAGACCATAATTTGTGGATTACTAATTTAGACCTGAAAAGGAACAGTTGATTAATATGTCCATAGAATAGGAGAAACTGAAAATTAAAGTGAGGTGGGGCAGAAATATAAATGATAAAGAGAGGAAATAGAAGGAAGTGTTTTATTCTATAAGTGCATGTTTTGAAAACCCAAAGACTGTGTGCTTGAGGTCTTCTATATTCTGAGCATATCCATCATCCTCCTATTCTCAAGAAGACCACAATGGAAACAAATCAGATGCACATTGCCTCATCTTTTCCACTGCTGACACTCTCTGCTTGACTGAGGGATGGTGAGATGCTCTCTTTTGTAGGTATTGGAAGACGCAGATGAGTACTCTAGTGACTGAGGTGACATACTGTCTCAGCTCTCCCACACTACTGACAGATTTAAAGCTGACTTGAGTAGGGAGCAGAAAGGGTATTCCTACATGCTTTATATCAAGGAATCTCCTTACATACCATGAAATAGTACAGTGAAGGAGGCATGACTTTGGATCTGCGTTAACATTCCAGTTCTACTAATTATCAGTTGTATTATTTCGTACAGGGTAATTGACTTCTCTGACCTTCATTTTCCAGTCTGAAAGATGGGCATAATGGTAACATTTACTTCACTAGACTGCTGTGGAAATTAATGACATGACATTATAAACTGCCCAGCCAACTTCTAGCCCTTAAGTAAATGGTCAAGGAGATTTGAAATATCACTTCTTTCGGCCCTACTTCACATATTTTCCCTTTAGGAAATTCTTTCTTAGTTGCTTCAGGTCTAGTCTTCATTCATGTTTCCTTTGTTCTATCCAGTCACCTATATACCATGCACTGTGTCAGGTGCTGAAATTACACAGATGAATGGCAATGTCCCTGCCCTCATGAAGCTCACTGTTTGCAGATAGGGGCAGGAGACAAGGGTGGAGGAAAAGGCAGCAAGACAGATTCATACACCATAACTTACTGGCAATGTAGCAATGATATCATAAATATATCTGGGGAACAAAGAAGATGGGTGGTGAGACAAAAAGAAAAAAAGAATGTGGAAAATACAGAAATCAATGTTTCCTACAATATACCAAGTATTCTACCAAGAGCTTTATATATACATATGTTTGCTCAACTATATTGTAGATTAAGCGCCAAAAGACCTTAATTTTTTCTGAAGGTTATTAAGCTTGAGCTAAACCTTGAGAAAATGCCAGAAATCTGCCAGCTGGAGAACAGCAGTGGTCAGGTCTAGAGCTAACTCCAGAACTATACAAGGTGCTAGAAATTGCCATGGGATATTGGTGGGCGGCAGGGGTGGGGGGTTGATGAAGGAGGGTTAAACAAAATGTTTTAAATATTTTTTAAAATTTTAATAATATCACAAGGAGTATCTATTGCACTATCTTGTTTAGGAAATACATTTTGACAACAAATTTAAATCTCTCTCGGTTGCACAGAGCTTCTCAAGCTGGCTCTAACTCCCTACAGGCTCTCCAAACACGTCTACTGGCTGCAGTGGTGGACGGGGGATCAAGAGGACAGGCAGGGTTCACAATCCCTCACCTTAATTTCGGCCCTGCTTTATAAATATGTTTTCCAGTTCTGCAGAGAAAAGTAGCTTTCAGTGTATTCTTTGAGCCAAATACTGTGCAAAACTAGTTTAAAAAGATGACAGAATCTCCTCCTCTAGAGGTTATTAAAGATAATACAGAAATCCTTGTGCCTTGGGATATTTTATGTGTGGAGCAGTCTGCAGACAGGGCTTTGCTCTGAATGATCCTTTTATTCATTTCTCCTTATTTTAATCTTATAACTAAATTCCTAGGAGTTGATGCCCTTCTGTTTGCTAAGAGATCAGGCAAACAAAAGCGTCAGATAAAACATTGAAATTCCTAGTCTATCATATGCTTTATATTAAAAGAGAAGACAAAATGTAAAATAGAATCGGTAAGAAAACTTGTACAATGGAATCATGCCTACATAGTAAAAAAGGCATAGGACACTGAAGGTGTTAAGTAGATCATTCAAGTACCCTTCAAGTACTTTTTATTTATCTTAAGTCTTAATTATTCAGTTACTTCAAGTCAATATAATTTTTGTTTATGTTTAGCTGACTTCAAGTCCTTGTTTAGATGAGAATAAACCTAATTTTTAAAAATCTTAACTGTAAGACAAACATCTCTTACTTTGCCATTAAAACAAAGGCTATAGACATAGTCATGGTAACAATGATGTATCTTCAGCATTCAGCTTTGCAATTGGCATTGCTGGATATGTGTAATAGATGATGAAGTGTTACCTGCAACAGAGTTCACCTGTTAGGAGTGCACACCCATCAACCTCACATTTCTCAGGCCAGGAGTGTAGGAGTTCGCAAGAAAGAAACTGTCTCTCAACAGAAGGCAGCTGTGAAATCCATTTTAAGACATTCATTACATGTGATGTTTGGCCTTCTAGTGAGCCAAGCACCCAGCCACTATAAAATCAGCACAGTGAAGGAATGCTTGCCAAAGGCATGACCACTCTAGGTCTTGAATATGTCAGCAGGATCCTCAGCCTGTCACAAGTTAATGTATATCATTTCAGGTTATTTGTTTTGACTTCCTGACAAATTTTAAATTATTTTTTAAATGTCAACTACATTTTCCATTTGATATTATTTTGTGTTATTTCGTAGCACAATACAGCACAGTGGTTAGATAATCATACACTTTACAAAGTGTTCCCCCCAATATTCCAGTCCCCAACTGGCCCCATACATGGTTATTATAATGTTACTGAATATATTCTCTATGCTGTATTCTACATCCCCACCGCTATTTTGTACTGCCAATCTGTACTTCTCAGTCCCAGTCCTTGTTCACCCAGTCCCCCAAACCCCCTCCCCTCTGTCAACCATTACTCAGTTGTCTGTGTCTATGAGTCTATTTCTGTTTCATTTGTTTGTTTATATTGTTCTTTAGATTCCATACATAAGTGAAGTCATATGGTATTTGTCTTCTAAAAGGTCATTTGTCCTGATATTTATTCCAGAATGTGTGTTTTCCATACCCATAAGAAGTCAATATTACAGATAGCTAATACATTTCCCAACAGTTTTTATCAAATTATTTTGATATTTTGTGAGCTGGTTAAACACGCTGATTTAGAGCTAGAACAACAAGCAAGATTCAAATCCTGACTCTATGCTGATTAGTGACCTTTAGAAGTTTACTCAATTATAATCATCCATAGTTTCTCCTCTGCAAAAGAGCCTTAAATACCTTTTTAATAAGCCTGTGGAGATAATAAAATGAGCACAACTCATTTGAAAAGATGAATATGCACAACTCTTAGTAAAACCTTAAGCAAGTTAGTTAGCAATCTGTACCCAGTTCTTTTACCTGTAAAGAGAAAAAAAGGGGATATTAGTGCCTAGGTCACAGAAGTGTTGTGAAAAACCAGTATACATATATTTGTATGCACACATATATACATATACATACTAGCACATATATATATGTGTGTGTGAGTGTGTGTATTCTCCAAATGTTAGTAAAATATATATATCACATACACATGAACTTGTCATATTGTAAGGGCTCATTAATGGTAGCTGGTATTTTCTGATAATACTGTTGTGGACACTCCATACAAAAAAAAGTATTTTAGCAGTAGCAATGGTCGTAATTCTAGTCAACATCTTGATCTAAGAAAAATAAGTCTGAGATCGTACTTCCAGATCAAACACCAACTAATTTTTTTTGATATTCAGCAATTAAGTTCTTCATAAATGTTGCTTCTCTACAGACAAGTGAGAGTAGGTCCTGAGTTCTCTATTGCCCTTTAACACAGTATATGCCTTTAACTGGGGAGGCGCTAACAGTATAAAGGAAAATAATTACCTTTGCTCTTCTTTAACAGAGGCATAGGCATAGATATGCCTATTTCAAAGCCTGACACCAGTAGCTGTGTGTGTGTGTGTGTGTGTGTGTGTGTGTGTGTGTAAAAAGTTCTCCTGAAGCAGAGCAGAAGCAATTCATCTCAACAGGGGCAAGATGCAGCTGTGGCTATGTCAAAAGAAGATTTAAAAAATGTAAAAAACATAAGAAGAGAAACTCACAGACTTGTCAAAATTAATGTAGAAATTAATCAATGTCCTTTCCACTGAAGACCCTACTATGAAAGAAAAATAAGTATGGTTAGCACTACAGTCTTACGACCATAGGCTCCATTATCTCTCTTAAAAGTTGGAATAATTCCCAATTTAGAGTATTTAAACATTTACTTTCTAAAGAGAAGTTAACTTTGTAACCTCCAACTATAGCCCAGAATTGTCTAGAAATTTTCTATAGGCTATCTTGTGATTATAAGAAAGTTTCTTGACAGTCATAAAGTATAAGTCAAATTTAGGTTCTCTAGATCCACTGTCTTCGACAAGAAAAAGAAATGTATCCAAAGGCATACAGTTTTCCTCAATGAACCCCAAACAAGATGAGTCCTTTTATGTTTTGAAGTAGATAAAAGCCTGTCTCCCCTGCCTTCCAAATCTCATTTTGTTTCTCAGACTTTCCATTTACCTTCCCACCTCCTACGGCCAATTCTAAGGCCTTTTCTAGCTACCTCAAGGCCAGACTCTGTATATCATCCCCTCTAGCTACCTCAAAGCCAGACTCTGTATATCATCCCCGTCTACTCCTGCCTCTTCCCAGTATCATGCCCTTCCTTGGCCTTTTTAGAGTTAAGTTCAGTGCTTTATCCAGTCTGCTTGCCCTTGATGCAATTCCCCCTTGTCTGTCATCTCCTAATTAATCTAAACAGCTATCCTAGGTAGGTGTCAGGGTTATATTTGGTCCTCACATCACTTATTCAGCACATGATGTTCATCAGGACTTCCAATGAGCACTAGCAGGATGGACTAATGTTGAGATGACTTTCCAACTGTTTCCTCAAGAAGCTTACAATGTAGGAAAGGCAATAGGAAATAAACAACTTCAACAATTTTGGGGATCAAAACAGAATTCAAAAGAGATGACTAAAAAGAGCCTATTAAACTGTTGTGTCTCATGCCCACAAAGTAATACCCCTATATTGTTTTACCCATCTCTAATCACCATGCAAATTGTTAGGAATGTTAAATGGAAATTCCTAACAACAAAAAACTTGATTGAGTACTAACAATGGGTTAGCACTGCACTGCCAAGTGGAGAAACAAGGGCTTCTCCTCAGAGGAGAGAAAGTAAACTAGGAACTGCAGGAATCCAGGGGCCTATTCACTATCTATCTGCATAAGAATAAGAGAAAGTTGTTTTTTATTTGCATAAAAAATGACACCTGGAAGGTCAATGATTCCCCAGGTGTTTAGAACTAGACAAAAAGGAAAAGGAAGGATTGCCCCTTTGAGGACACAGGAATTCAGTTCAAAAGAACAAGTCATTCATAAGTCAAGTGCTCCTCAAATATGGAATTGCAGGTGAAAGTGATAAATAGCAGTGTCCTACTCTGTATAATGAGGGATCTGAACTGAAAAATTTCTAATCTTCCATTCGGATTTACTATACTAGGTCTTCTTGCAGGGTGTTATCTGCCTGAAGTGGTTGTTATAGACCCACCAGGCTTTATGAGTTGGGTTAGGAAGCCATTCTATTCAAGTATTCAAGCATTAAGCTAAAAAAGTGTTTATGGGTGAGGAGGAGAGTGAACTGGGTCTCGAGGAGGTAGAGTTTCTGCCTGAGTCTCAGGCAGAAGCTCAAAAGAGAGCAGCCACAGAAACAAAGGTTTGTGGGTGCTTTCAAAGAAAATTAAAATGAATTGCAGAGAATCCAAGGGAAATAGCAGGAAAAGAGCCTGTGGAAAAGTCTGGGAAGGAAGGCACCTCTCCTTATGGAAGAGCTGATGATACTGCAATGTAGTATGAGTTTGTGCCAACATCATAGGTAACTTCACACCAAAGGACCTAGCACAGAAGCCTTCTTATTTAAGGGGCATATGTTCCAAGACCCCTAATGGATTCCCGAAGCTGCAGATAGTGATACAGGGTGCAGCCGGGGCGGGGGGGGGGGCAAAAAAAGATTTGGAATGCTGTCCAGAATTCAAAGTGTATAGGAATATTGGAGAGATATATAGGATGTCCTCACCCCCCCTCCCCATGCGACAGGGGGAAGAGACAAAGGGAACCAGGGCGATTGAGAGCTGTTTTGTATAGCAACAGTTTTACAGCTAACCTCTGGAATGGTCATTTAACATATCTATAACCTTTAACTGGTTTCATAGATATGTTAAATAGCTGTGACAAAGTTTTGAGCCAGGGAGAAGGGAGTGGCTTCTACCCAGGAAGTAACTAGGGGCTGCGCCCCTGAGTGAGGGTGCCTGCATGAGATCCTGGAAAAATTGGCTCCAAGACATGAGGCAATAACTGCCCAGGTGGGGAGGGAGCCACGCAGTTTCAGCAGAGTGAGGACCCCCTCTTGGCCAGGTGAAAGAGGGAGCCACATGGTTTTGGCAGAGTGCGGAACCCCTCTTTCCCAGGTGAAAGGGAAAACCACGCAGCCTTGCCAGAATGGAGATCCCTGCAGCCAGGATGATACAGGGTACAGCCAAGGGGGGGCCAAAAAAAAGGGGATTTGGAATGGCATCCAGAATTCAAAGTGTATAGGAATATTAGAGAGACATATAAGATGTCCTCCCCCCTCCCCCCAGGGGGAAGGGAGGAATGGACCAGGGCCATTGAGAGCTGTTTTGCATAGCAATAGTTTTGCAGCTAACCTCTGGAATGATTATTTAACATATCTATAACCTTTAACTGGTTTCATAGATATGTTAAATAGCAGTGGCCAAGTTTGGAGGGGGGGAGGGGAGGTGGAGAAGGGAGTAGCAGGGGACTCAGGCGGTAACAAGGGGCTGCGCTCCTGAGTGAGGTGCCTGCAAGAGAGCTTGGAAAAGATGGGCTCCAGGACATGAGGGGATAACTGCCCAGGTGAGGAGAGGGCCACGCCGTTTGGGGCAGAATGGAGATCCCTGCAGCCAGGTGAAGAAGAAAGCCACATACTTTTGGTGGAGGACGGACTCCTGCAGCTTTGGTAGAAGAGGCCCACGTGGCTTTGGGGTGCCCCCTTTGGCTGTGGGGCCTGAAAAGCAAGAGAGACTTTGACTAGAACTGGGTACAAAGGACTCTTGCCAGTGGACCATGAGAGGGTACCACAGTACTTTGGATTAACTCGAGATCTGCCTGCACGGTGACACAGCTGACGGTGCCAGAGGCCTGCAACACAGATGTGTGCTATTTTCCTGATTTACGGTACCCAGAGTTGGGACAGTGGGAGAAGGGAGCACTGTGTGGGTGTAGGTGTACAACCTAAAGGACTTTGATATTTTAGTGGAGGCATTAGGCCTGAATAGCATTAAATAAACATTTCATTTCCTTTTCACAAATCTCTGGCATCGAGAGATGTCTTTCCAATTGGTGGCGGACAGAAGAGCCCAGTAGATATTAGTATTCTGTCCTTGGGAGGGGCCCCTATTCTGTAGCAGTTTTTGGCATCCCTAGGTGGGCCAAATAATTGTCTCGCACCCCCCGGACCTCTTGTTCGGTAACAATAGTACCAAACCCTATGTATACTATATCTTTTCCTATACGGATGTGCATATGATAAAATTCAATTTACAAATTAGGCACAATGAGAGATGAACAACAATAACTAAGAATAAAATAGAACAACTATTATATCATATTATACTATAAGAAAGGTTGTGAATGTGTTCCCTTTCTTCTTTCTCCCTTTCTCTTTCTGTCTGATAACCTATCTGATAACTGAAACAGCTAAGTGACTAACAGGCAGGTAGTGTATACAGTGTGGATATGCTAGACAAAGGAATAGTTATGTCTCGGGGGAGGAGCACAGAGCTGGATGATATGATATTTCATCACAATATTCAAAATGAAATGCAATGTAGATCTTATAAATTGTTTATTTCTGAAATTTTTTATTTAATGTTTTAGGACTGCTATTTACCATGGAAAACAAGATCACACATAAGGGGAGAACATTGTCATGTGAGGAGTTCAAATAGAGGAGCAATTGAGGCACTTTGTTTCCCTGGACTGTGACACCAGCCATCCTGTGGTTAAATAATAATTTTCAAATACATAATAAAGCTATGATATTCTACAGATATAAAAATAAACATGCAGTAAAGATTTTATATAACTCATTAATGAAAGCGTACATGAGGTATTACAACCAGTTCAAAAGACATATTTGTAGATCCACAATATTAAAATGAATGTACAAATGAGAGCAAACTGGCCTCTTCTACAATAAAGAAAAAAAACTATGGTACATTTACACAATGCAATATTATGCAGTAGAAAGAAAGAAGGAGCTCCTACCCTTTGCAACAACATGGATGCAACTGGAGACCATTATCCTAAGTGAAATAAACCAGGTGGTGAAAGACAAATACCATATGATCTCACTTATTAGTGGAACCTAATCAATAAAACAAACAAGCAAGCAAAATATAACCAGAGACATCGAAATAAAGAAGAAACCGACAGTAATCAGAGGTGGGGAAAGAAGGGGGTAACAAGAGGAAGACAGGAAAGGGCCATCAAGGAACATGTATAAAGGACCCATGGACCAAGCCAAAAGGAGAAAGGATTAAGGGCGGGAAGTGGGGTTGGGTGGGGAGAGGTAAAGTGCTGGCAAGAAAATGAAGATAAGTGTACTTGAGCCACAATAAACATTGTTACGTAGAAAAAAGAAAAGTCAATTGACAGAATATACATGCCTGTAGACAAGAATTCTTTTTTATTATCAGCTACTCTTCACAGTTATAAAATAACTCACCGACAATGAACCACTAGAATCAGGCAGCTTGTGATCTTAACAATTCGTAGTTTCCTTCGAAGCCTGATTTTTTTTCTCTATGCAACTCTACATATTTTTAATGTAAGTTATATTTTAATGCTGGGGCTTACTCTGAGAAGCCTAGATTTCTATCATGAATTATCAATAGACCTACGTCTCTGTTGCAGAATTTATAGTGCCAAAATAAGAATGGCTAACAGTTTGCAATTACTAAGTTTTCTATTTTTGAGCATAAATAAATGTCAAAGTTTTTTCAGGGAGTTGTTTTGATAGTAAAACAGCAAGAAAAATTATGGTGGATAATGCATTCCATCAGAAATGGAGAAATAAGGCAAAAAGAGGAGAGGTAGGAAACAAAGGAAAGGGTAACCATGATGATTTTATGACAAATAATGTCTAATCTGGGATCAGAAGGGTGGAAATCAGAAAGGTGAGTGGGCTCTAGGCAGAGGGAATTACTCTGAAATTTCCAGAGTGAGTGAGAGTATGGACCGATGGTGGAACTTTCAGAGACATAGCCAAGGGATGGAATGACATAAGAAATAAGACTTTTTTTTTAAACAACAAACTATATTTAGAATAGTTGTTTCTATTTATTATTGAATTGATATTCTTTCTATTATGTAATGCTTTGTTTTTCCTTTTTTTTGGTAAGACTTTATTTTTTATAATAGTTGTAGGTTTGTGGCAAACTTGAGTAGAATACAGAGGTTTCCCATAGACTCCCTAACCCTACATATAAATAGCTCTCTCCATTATCTATCAGAGTGGTACATTTGTTACTAATGATGCATCTACACTGACACATCACACGGACCCAAAGTCCATAGTTTACCTTGGGATTGTCTCTTGATGTTGATTCCAGGGATTTGGACAAATGCATAGTGATACATCCATCATTGTAGCATCATACAGTGTTTGCACTACCTAAACATTCTCTGCGCTCTACCAGTTCATTTCCCTTCACTCATCCTTAGCAATTATTGATCTCTTTATTGTCTTGCTTGTCTCTTATAGAATGTCATTTATTTGCAATCATACAGTATGTAGCCCTTTTAGATTAGCTTCTTTCAAGTATTAATATGCATTTAAGATTTCTCCATGTCTTTTCATGACTTGATAACTCATTTCTTTTTAGTGCTGAATAATGTTTTGCTTGGATATACCACAGTTTACTTATCTATTCACTTAATAAGGATATCTTGGTTGTTTCCAATTTTGATAATTGTGAATATAAAGCTGCTATAAACATTCATGTGTAAGTTTCTACATTAACTTAAGTTTTCAACTCCTTTGGGTAAATGCCACGAAGCACGATTGCTGGATCCCATCATAAATGTTGTACTTTTACCTGCCAAATCATTTTGCAAAATTGCTGTCCCAATCTTTCCTTTCTATCAGCAATGAATGAAAGCTCCTTTTCTTCACATCATTTCCAGTATGTGGTTTTGTCAGTGTTTCATATTTTGGCCATTTTCATAGCTATGTTATGGTATCTCACTGTTATTTTGATTTGTTTTTCCCTGGTGACATATGATATATAACATATCTTCATATACTTATTTACTATTTATATATTTTCTCTGGTGGAGTGTGTGTTAAGGTCATTGGCTCATTTTGTAATTGGGTTGTTTATTTGTTGGGTTTTTTAACATTCTTTGTATAATTTGGACAACAGTCTTTTATCAGATGTTTCTTTTGCAAATATTTTCTCTTGGTCTGTCTTGCCTTCTAATTCTCTTGACATTGTTTTTCACAGAGCAGAAGTTTTTAATTTCAATGAAGTTTACTTTATCAAACTTTCATGGATGGCACCTTTGATGTTATTTGTGAAATGTGTCACCATACATACCCAAGGTCATCTGGGTTAGAGCTGTTGTTGCTAAGAGGCATTTCCCTAAAGGAAAAGTTATGGAGGAGATGATGGGAATCACTGGCATTGAGCATCTAGTAATTCCAAATATGCAGTCAGTGTTGTAATTCAATAATACCACTGGGCAACTAAAAAGAGAAAAGATTCATTCAATCACTTAGCAGAATTTGGCCTGTTATGTCTGTTAATAAGATGAAACCCTTAAGTATTTGCTTAGAAATTAGGTGAAGATAAACACTATGTTTAGAGTTATATTGCCTAAACTTATTATACTTCTAAAGAAAAAAATAGAATATTTGTATAAAGAAGAAAATTAAGCCTGAAGGGGAAATAATTTTTCCAAAGTTGTGTATTCAAATCCTAAGTCAACAGGTACTGACTAGACTTTTAGTGTACACATATTCCTGGCCTTCTTTGCTACCTAAAAAAAACACTGCATTTGGAGAAGTTTAATCTTTTTTGTAGGGGATCTCATAGACTTTAATATGTTCAGGTGACTGTATATTGATAAGCCAAGCAATGCTGTGACACATTTCTTAAGTGCTTTTACTACTGAATAAATAGAAGGCCTAACATTCTTGAACACATACTTAGGGAATATTGTTTTATCCCATGCTGCTCTTCATGGGCACATGTTTGCCTTTAATTTCTCTTTTTGTGTGTGTCAACACAAACTGTCTTCTATAAACAAAGATCATAATAAGACTTCAATAAATAAGTAGCTGGAGCAGTAGATTGGTATTCCTACAGAAAATAGTAGAGTGTACTCAAGTAGCAATACTGGCATCCATCATCAGGGCTTTTGTTGTGAGTTATATACAAGCTAAGCAAACAGACAGCCCTAAGATCTGATCAATTACTGATTAAAGAAAGATAAAGAACAGAGTATGACAAAGGAACATAAGACACTTCACTCGTCATCAATTTGTACAATCAACATTATGCCTTCTCCATTCTGATTGCTTTTCGTCCTTTAAAATCAAGAATATTGAACATAACTAAGATAATAATTTATTATGTGCCAGGAAAAATGTAAAGCACTTTCCATTGCTTTAAATATTTATTTCATAGACCAGCTCTATGAATTAAGAGCTAATATTATCATCTGTATTATTTAGATGAGGAACATGAGGATGATGTAAAATGCCAGTTGTGAACTCGAGATTTAAAGACTGTGTCTTTAATAGTCTTGTTCCCAACTAAGCCATATCTAAACATTTCTCCCATCAAATCTCCAGTAAAACATGTTGCACTCCATTTACACTGAAGTGGAGGGATCATCAATGATATGAGATTGAAGGTCAAAACCTTAATGCACTGATGAATTGAGAAGGCAAAATCAACCCTCAAAAACACCATGTAAAAGATTGACTTTTTATTGCATGGAAGTCTGGCAATAGATGGATTAGAAAGGGGAGGCAACCCCCCTTAAGTGCCCCCCACTTAAGTAAACACTCTCCCACAAAATTAAATTTTATATAGATGAATTTTTTTAATGTAAAAGTTTTACAGAAATTTCTGCTCTCTTTATCACCAGTAAGCAAAAGAACAACCTCAGGTCCACTTATTCTGCATATGGGAGAGGCTAAGGTACTACTCTCTTCCCCAAACTAGTAAGAAGTGAGAGCACGGTGTATCCACTGTTCATACCTAAACTGGATGTCAAGGCTAACAGAAAAAGTGCGTGTTACTGTTAGTTGGGATTATTGTCACCAGCATGGGAAAGAGGGAGTTAAGATCTGTGAATTGACCAAACTTGAGAGAGCCCCTGCTTCACACCTTTACCAACCAGATGCTGGTTGCAAAGCAGTACTTGCAAGTGAAAGGCAGTCATGCTCCTCTGCTTTATCTCAGATCATGTGTTGGCCAAACTGAATCACTTCCCATTCAGCCATTACAGTCTTGAGAAAGCTGAATGTTGTTTTCCCCCTGCTTAAGCCTGTTTTAGAAATCCTGACCTTGTTAAGGCAAGTTCATCTCGTGTCTTTATTTGACATTCAATTTTTTTTTTTTAAATTCCAGTTGACAGAGCAAAGTGTTAGGTAGACTTAATAGACACTCAAATTAGTTATTCCCAGAATAATTTCTTGCTAATTGGGCAATTATTTTATTTTATATTGATGGTTAAAAAGGACAAATGTACTTCAATTACAGGGTGAAAGAAAAAGTCAAATCAATTAATACTTCACTTCGATATTCATTTATGAAATAACCAGGCCTGAGTGTCCTTTTTATGATTTATTGGAGAACAGAAAATAGGCAAAATGGGGGTGTGTTCAGACTTTTGATCAGGCTGTACAGCTGGGGGCTAGAATGAAAAATCAGTGATTTTGGAAGGAGCATATCAACAATGCATCCATCACTTGGTTAATGTGTATCTTTCCCTTAGATGTCTTTGCTTTCAATTTCTAGGATTTTTTTTTTAGCCATTTAACTATGGATACTGAATAGACTGGTTTTCTATTGCTGCTATAAAAGTTACCACATACTTGTGTGGCATAAAACAACACAAACTTTTTATCTTTATATTTCTGAGTGTCAGTCTTAAATGGGTCTCATGAACTAAAATCAAGGTGTCCACAGAGATATATTTCTCCTGGAGGCTCAAGAGGAAAATTTGTTTTCTTGCCTTTTCTGGCATCTAGAGGCCACCTATATTCCTTTGATCGTAGCTTTTTTGTCTCTGTAAACATCCTCACTCCTACTTGTGCTTCCACCCTTAAATTTTCTCTGAGACTCTTAATTCCCTACCTCTTTTTTTAAGGAATGAGTGTGATTCCATTGAACCCACCTGGATAATCCAGAGTTATCTCCATATTTCAATCTCAAGATCCTTAATTTAATCACATCTGAAAAGTCTCTTTTGCCATTCAAGGTAACATAATTATAGATTTTGGATCTCTATGATGGACCATTTTTTTTTACCCCAGTGGTATTTCTTCAATGTCACCAACAAATTGATCACCTATTTTACACACTGTGCCAATATGCTCTTCTACTTATCCCTCCTTTGCTTTGCTCAGCTCTGTATTATAAGAAACCATATTTCCAAGTCTCCTTGGCCTTCTAGTCACTAGGTAGGTTTAACTATAAAATGGGAGGCAATGGTATATGATTAAAGGTCTTCAGACAGAGAAAATTCAGGATATTTCTCCTCTTCTCATTTTCCTATAATGTGTTCTGGTGCTGGCTGTGTCTCCTCTACCTCTAGCCCCAGTGCTCAGACTCAGTACTCAGATATCATCTACAGTCTCCAACAATTACAGATGACCCTGTTGTCCCTCTTGCTCTAGGATAGTAGTAGCTTCTTGAAAATTGATAATTTATACATTTTATCTCATTCTCAGTATGGTTTCTTAGCTCTATTGTAAGACCTATAATAAACTTGAGTTAAATTCCATCTTTGTAAAAGACCTGAGTGATTTCTGTTTTGCTAGCCAAACACTAACTTCTATGCCAATCCAGAAAGACCCTAAGTTGGTGAATTTATTAAGGGATTAATCAGCCCTGACATTGTGGGTCAGAAAGTGTCTGCCACCTGAGCTAGGAAACACCATCTTTCCATGCACAAAAACAGCATGTAGCAAGGCTCAGACCTCACTGCACTTATATGTGATTCTTCCTCAGATAGTTCTACAATAATTTTATAAACAAGGTATGAAATAAACATGTTGTGTTTTGATATCTTATGCCATTGTTTCTGAATTATGCAGGGTGGCTCTGAATAATAAAGCTAGTTTGAAAGTGTTTAAATGCAGCACTTTACTTGGTTCATGTGTAAGAAATGCTGGTTTCCTTGTCCATATCTGTGAGCTCTGATTAGGTTCATCTCCTTTCCAAATAATGCTTAACTTGTGAAGAACGTAGGAGGGTAGTCTAGAGATCCAAGATGGCAGAGGACTAAGTGGACACTACACTAACCTCCTTCTAGGACCCATGTGGAATTACAACTAAATTGTAGAGAAATCATCTGGAATTACAAACTGAACCGTAGCTGGAGAGAAGCTTTATAACCACAGACAGACAGAAGAAGCCAGTTCACCACAGTGTGACTGGTATGGAGTGTAGAGGAGATGTGAGAGGGCTGGCTGGGCTCCCATGGGTGGCAGCTGAATTGCTGGAGGGAGATTTGAATGGACAAGGGATTCCTCCTGTGAAGTGTGGAGTCTAAACCCCAAGCTTGGCTCCCCAGAATATAGCGCCAGAGGCAGAAAGGAACCCAGATAACAACCAGCTGTGAAAAGTGGTGGGATTTCCATCTGCCAGGGAAAGATAGCTGGAGAGCCTCATAAAGGGGAAACACACACAATTTTATTTGTAGCCACTTACCCTGGGCTCTGACAGAGGGAAGGCAGAGTGGACTAGAGGTACTTGAGGAAAGCCTGGGGCTGGTGGCTTTGGGGAAAGAACTAAGGAAATATCCACCTGGATCTTTGTGCTGAGTCATTCCCCATATAGCAGGAGCCACCTTACTCAGGCAGACCACTCCCCTCAAGTGACATCAGCCTAAGAAGAAGCAGTAGCCCTGACCTCAAGAATTATTCTGCCCCACCCTGGGGTGCTTAAGCCTAATGGCTGGTTAAATACATTAAGGACTGAATTGACAGCCAAGGACTGTGGATCACTGGTATTCTTGAATAGGCTGCCTAGAGTCAGACTGGGAAACCATCTGACATCATCAGAGGTGGATCCAAAAAGAGAAAACAGTGGTAAACACTAGATTCCACCTAGATGAATTTCACTGCAGTATTCTTCACTATTTGCATTATTTTCTCTCCTTTACAGTTTTTTAATATTCATTTCTTATCCTTCATGTTTGTGCCTATGAGGGCACTAGTTTTTATATTGTAGTTTATTTGAAATCTCATATTTTCCTCCTCCTTATTCCATTTTACCTTCTTCTTTCCTCTTCTTATTTCATTTTAATTTTTTTCTCTTGCAACAAATTGTTTCCATTCTGCAGTCACTAGTTTTCACCCCTCCAGCTACTTGAAACCATTGTTTTCTCATTAGTCATCTCACATTCTTTTTCCCATTCTTAAAATACTCTTACTCTCTTTCCACCTTTATCAAGCTTTGCTCATTGGTTGTGAACATGGTTGTCACTGCATTTCTTCAATTTGATTTCTAGATCTTCACTACTTTTGTATTTCAGGTCTCAATTTTTACTGTCCCCCTCTCCTCCATTTTGCCTTCCTCCTGCCCCCTTTTTTAATTAATTAATTTATTTTTAAATACTGAAGTTTTTAAAAAAAGATGTTTTCAATTTATTTATTTTTAGAGAGGGGAAGGGAGGGATAAAGAGAGAAAAATATCAATGTGTGGTTGCCTCTCATGTGGCCCTCACTAGGGACCTGGCTCGCAACCCAGGTATGTGCCCTAACTGGGAATCAAACCATGACCCTTTGGTTCACAGCCTGCGCTCAATCCACTGAGCTACACCAGCCAGAGCTTTTTATTTTTTTCCATTTAAATTTTTAATTTTCCCTGTCTTAGTTTGGTTTTCATTCTTCACTCTTAGTGCTCCTTCTCCCTCTCTCCTTTCACATTAATTTATCTTTCCTCTAGATAGCTCTTAAGTTTTTTCTTTCTTTTTTCCCTCTTATTTACATCCCATCTATGTTAATCTTTGATCATTGGTTGTTGTAGTGTTGTGGTGGATCTTTTTCTCCAAGTTGTTTCCTATTTTTCATTTTTCCTTTCTCACTATATATTTTTGAAAAATTTTGTTTAAACCCAATACTATACATTTCCCTTTTTTCTATTCATCTTCTTCCCTCCCTTTATAATGTAAGATTTAAATTTTACTTTCTCTCTTTGCCTTGTTTCTATTCCCTACTCTTGTTATTGCTCCCCCCATACCCTCCCCAAATCATTTTTTTTAGTTAGTTATCTCATATTCATTTTTTCTTATAATAGTCTTAATCACTTTATACCTTTATTAATAGAGGCTCATTTGCTGTTCATAGTGTGATTGTGGGTGGGAATTTTTTGAGGGTGTGGGTTTGTTTCCTGGGCTGTTTTTTTCTGGTAGCACCTGTATAATAGCATTTCAAGATGCAGTGGGTATAGTGACTCTCAGTCAGCCAGCTGGAGGGCAAGACCACCAAAGAGTGACCCAACAACAACCAAAACCAAATTGCAACAAGAGTGCTCACATAAATGGTATAAAGGGCATCCCAAATTCAGAAGATCAAGGAGCCTGCACCACTGAATCCCACAAGTCTCCTAGCACAGAAATGCACACCATGAAGATAGGGAGTCAAAGCAGATCAACTCAAGAAGCAGAAACAAACAAGAAGATTCACCTAAACTGAAAAGACAAAGAAACAACCCCCAAAAAACCCAACCAAAAGGAAAAAAATGAAGAATCTCCAGAAAGTGTTAAATGAAATAGAGGCAATCAAAGTATCAGACATTGAGTTCAAAATAATGGTTATAAGAATGCTCAATGAGCTCAGTGAGAACTACAAAGAACTACAGGGAAGCTACAAGGAAATTACTGTGAACTACACCAGCATGAAAAAATGCATAGAAGCTACCAAAAAAGGACAGGAGGAAATGAAGAATACAATATCCAAAATGAAGAGCACAGTAGGAGAAATTCATCAAGTGAGATGAGGCAGAGGATCAAATTAACAAGGTGGGAGACAAAGTCAAAAAATTTTTCAAACAATACAATGAAAAAAAGACTAAAAAAGAATGAAGATGGTTTAAAGGAGACGCAGGACAACATGAAATGTGATAATATCCATATCATAGGGACACAAGAAGAAGAAGAAGAGCAAGGAATAGAAAACCTGTTTGAAAAAGTTATGACAGAAAAGTTTCCTAACTGAATGAAAGAAAGTATCAAGCAAGTCCAGAAGTACAGATGGTCCCTTCAAAATGAATCCAAAGAGGCCCACTCCAAGACATATCATAATTAAAATGGCAATATTTAAAGACAATGAGAGAATTTCAAAGGCAACAAAGAAGAAACAGCTAGTAACATACAAGGGACATCTGATAACATTATCAGCTGATCACACCAAAGAAGCAATACAAGCCAGAATGGAATGTAGACAAATATTCCAACTAATGAAACAAAGGCCTACAACCAAGACTACTCTACCCAGCAAGGCTCTCATTTAAAATGAAAGGTGAAATAAGGAGTTCCTCAGACTAAAAAAAAAGTTAAGAGAATACAACTCCACCAAGCCACTACTGCAAGAGATGAAAAAGAGACTGCTATAAGAAGATGAAGAAAGAGAGAAACAGGAAGACAGGTACAAAGGGAAAAAATTCCAATGAATAAGTACCTATTAATAATGCCCTTAAATGTAAATGAATTAAATGCTTTGATCAAAGTCAAAGGTTAGCTGAACAGATAATAAAACATGAACCATATATATTCTATCTACAGGAGACACACCTCAGAAACAAAAGATCTAGACACTGAAAGTGAATAATGAAAAAAAAATATTCCAAGTATATGGACATGTAAAAAAAGCCAGGGTGGCAAAACCTATCAGACAAAAATAGATTTCAAAATAAAAGCCATAAAAAGAGACAAAGAAGGACACTACATAACACTTAAGGAAATAATATATCAAGAAAATATAACCCTTGTAAATATATATGTATCCAACATAGGAGTATCCAAATATATAAGGGAAATCTTGGAGGACTTCAAAGTAGATATTAACAGCAACAAACGTATTGTAGGGGATTTTAATACCCCACTGTCAAAAATGAATAGATCTTCCAAACAAAATATCAACAAGGATATTGTGGCGTTGAACATTGTGCTAGATCAAAAGGACTTAACTGATATGTATAGAACCTTTCATCCCAAAGAAGCAAAATATAAATTCTTTTCAAATGCACATGGACCTTTTTTAAGGATAGACCACATGGTAGGACACAACATGGGCCACAACAAATTCAAGAAAATCGAAATAATACCAAGCATCTTATCCAATCAGAATGGCTTGAAACTAGAAACCACCCTCAAGGAAAAAACTCAGAAACATTTCAACTCATGAAGACTGAATAACATGGTAGTAAATAATGGGTTAACAATGAGATCAAGGAATAAATAAAAATGTTTTCAGAAACAAATGAAAATGAATACACAATAGCCCCAAACTTAAACCCAAAGCAAAGGCAGTCTTGACAGGGAAGTTCATAGCAATACAGGCCCACCTAAAAAAGAAAATGCTCAAACAATCTAACCCCACATCTGTAAGAATTAGAACAACAACAAAGCCCAGAGCAAGCAGAAGGAAGGAAATAACCAAGTTCAGAGCAGAATTAAATGAAATAAAGACTAAAAGAACAATTCAAAGGAACGATGAATTCAGGACCTATTTTTTTAAGATAAAAAAAATCAACAAGCCTTTAAAGAGACTCATCAAGAAAAAAAGAGAGAGAGAACAACCAAACAAAATCAGAAAGAAAAGAGGAGAAATTATAAATGATAACACAGAAATACAAAGGATTATAAGAAATTGCCATTAATAACTATATTCAAAGAAATTTGACAACCTTGGCAAAATGGACAAAATTCTAGAAACATATAATGTCCCAAAACTGAATCAAGAAGAAGCAGAAAGCCTGAACAGACTGATAACTATTTTTTAAATATTTTATTTATTTATCTTTAGAGGGGAAGGGAAAGAGAGAGAGAGAGAAATATCAGTGTATGGTTGCCTCCCATGCATCTCCTGCTGGGAACTGGCCTGCAACCCAGGCATGTGCCCTGACTGGGAATCAAACCGCGATCCTTTGGTTCAGAGGCCCATGCTCAATCCACTGAGCTACACCAGCCAGAGCCAGACAGATAACTATTGAAACTGAAACAGCAATAAAAAAACTCTCAGCACACCTGGATGGCTTCAAAGGAAAATTTTACCAAACATTTTAGAAAGAGCTAACTCTTATCCTTCTCAGTTTTTTGCAGAAAAATTCAAAAACAGGGAAATGTCCAAACTATTATTATGAAGTCAGTATTATCCTAATTCCAACAAAGAAAGAATACTACAGGCCAATATCTCTGATGAACATAGATGCTAAAATCCTGAACAAAATATTGGCAAACCAGATCCATCAATACTTTGAAAAGTCACATACTATGGTCAAATGGGGTTTATCCTAGGGACTTAAGGATGATAAAATATTCACCAATCAATAAATGTAATGCACGATATAAACAAAATGAAAGAAAAAATCACACGATCATATAAATGAATGCTGAAAATGCACTTGATAAAACCCAGCACCCATTTATGATAAAAACACTTAGCAAAGTGGGAATAGAGGCAGTATACTTGAACATAATATGAGAAACCTACAGCCAACATTACATTCAATGAGCAGAAATTAAAAGCTTTCCTCCTGAGATCAGGAAAAAGACAAGGGTGTCCACTTTCACCACTTTTATTCAACATAGTATTGGAAGTTCTAGTCACAGAGATCAGACAAAAAAAAAAAGAACTAAAAGGTATCCAAATTGAAAAAGAAGAAATAAAACTGTCATTATTTGAGGATGACATGATAGTGTACATAGAAAACCCTATAGGCTCCACCAGAAAAAAACTATTCAAACTAATAAGCGAATTTAGCAAAAATAGGAAGATACAAAGTCACTATTCAAAAAGCAAAGGCATTTTTGTACACCAACAATGAAATATCAGAAACTAGGAAAAAATTACATTCACTATAGCAGCAAAAAAATAAAGTACATAGGAATAAACCTAACAAGGAAGGAAAAAGACCTGCGCTCAGAAAACTACAGAACACTGAAGAAAGAATTTAAGAAAGACATAAATAAATGGAAGCATATACCATGGTGATGGATTGGAAGAACTGACATCATTAAAGTTTCTATGTTATAGATTCAATGTAATCCCTATCAAAAGCAATGGCAGATAAGAACAACTATTTAAAAAATGTATATGGACCCCAAATAGCCTCAGCAATCTCAAAAAAGAACAAAGTAGGAGGGATCACGATACCTGATATCAAATTGTGTTACAAAGCCACTATAATCAAAACAATCTGATACTAGCATAAGAACAGACACATATATCAATGGAATAAAACAGAGAGCCCCAAAATAAACCCAAGTCTCTATGGTCAATTAATATTAGACAAAGGGGGCAGGAACATAAAATGGAGTAAAAACAGCCTCTTCAACAAATTGTGTTGGCAGAACTGGAATGGTACATGCAAAAAAAAAAAATGAAAATAGACCACTAACTTATACCATACACCAGAATGGATAAAATACCTATACATAATCTGCAACACCATAAAAGTCCAAGGAAAACATAGGCAGCAAATTTCAGATAGCCCATGCAGCAATATTTTTGCTGATATACCCTGTAGCGCAAAGAATATAAAGGAAAGAATCAACAATTGGGACTAGATCAAATTAAAATGCTTCTGCATGGCTAAGAAACATCATCAAAATGAAAAAGGAACCAATCATATGGGGAAACATTTGCCAGTGATGCCTCAGACAAGTGTTCGATCTCTAAAATATATAATTAACTAATTTGACTCAACACCAGGAAGACAAACAATCCAATTAAAAAGTGGGCAAAGGACCTGAACAGACACTTCTCCAAGGAGGACATACAGAGGGCCCAGAGTCATATGAAATGATGCTCAGCATCACTAGCTATCAGAGAGATGGGAATTAAAACCACTATGAGGTACTATCTCACACTGATCAGGATGGTCATCATAATAAAAAAAAAAACAAGTGCTGGCAAGGTTGTGGAGAAAAGGGAACCCTAGTGCACTGCTGATGGGAATACAGACTAGTGTAGCCACTGTGGAAAACAGTATGGAATTTCCTCAAAAAACTAAAAAATGAAACTGCCTTTTGACCCCATCATACCACTGCTGGGATTATACATTAACAATCCTGAAACATTAATTCAAAAGAACCTATGTATCCCAATATTCATAGCAGCATTATTTACATAGCCAAGTGCTGGAAACAGCCTAAGTGCCCATCAGCAAAGGAATGTATCAAAAAACAGTGGTACATTTACACAATGGAATACTACACAGCAGTATTCCAGATAAGAGATAAGGAACTCTTATCCTTCACAACAGCATGGATGGAACTTGAGAGCGTTATGCTAAGTGAAATAAGCCAGGCAGTGAAAGACAAATACCATATGATCTCTCTTATAATTTGACCATAATCAACAAAACAAACAAACGAGCAAAATAGAACCAAAGGCATGGAAATAAGGAACAGACTGACAGCAACCAGAAGGGAGAGTGAACGAGGATACGGGAGAAAAGAAGGGGAAGGGTCTAGTGAAGGAACAGGTATAAATGACTCACGTACATGGCAACAGGGTGGGGAGTGGCTGTGGTTGGGCTGAGGGAGGGTGTGGGTAGAGCAGGGGAAAGCTATGGGAGAAAATGCAGACAACTGTAATAAACAGCAATGAAAAAATAACTTTACAAGAGAAAAGAAACAAAAATTCAAAAAACCAACAAACAAAAAGAACATAGAAATTATTTTGAGAGAAAGAAAATGGTCCACATGGAATCTAAAGGCATCTTTTTTTTATTAGAAATAATTTCAAAGTTCTCTAAGGCAAGCCAAAGTAGCCCCTGAGGTACATGTTTAGATAACATTCTCCACATGAAGAAAAAGATATTTCTAAATAAATTGTGATTTTTCTGGCCCAAATTACTTCTCTTCTGAGAGTGAAACTTCTACTTTGAAATTCTGTAATGAGATATTTTGTAGAGCTAAAGTTCAAGGAGAATAAATTTTCCTTTAGCCAGATAGTCAAATGTGGCATATGCTAGTATTATGAGAACTGAGCTTTCCATGATAGCTTCTACACTAAAGACCATGGTGAACACATAGCCCCTGTCTCCCAAAGTACCATTACTATCAAACGATGTTATGCTTCTGTTAAGAAGTTATAAATCTGCCTATTATTATTATTTGCAAAATGCACAGTGGCAAGTATTTTAGCTATCTCTTGTTAAAATAGTAAAGCCTTCAGAATATAAGAAATACATTATAAACAAGATATATCAGAGATAGAGACTCGTATATTTGTAGATTCTTAGAAATCTAGCCACAGTGAAGTAGAAGGAAGAAGAGGAGGAAGAGAAGAGGAGGAAAAATCAGACAAAAATTTATAATGTAAACAAATTTGGTCACTCACTGTGAATCCATAGAATTGCTTTACTGTGCTTCCTGCCCCTACCACATATAAACAGTAATTATGGTGGATCTATTTTCTCCCTTCAGGGTCACATGTTTAGTATCAATAGCCATTTAAATCATTTTTAAAAATTAAACCCTGGCTGGTGTAGCTCAGTGGATTGAGCACAGGCCAATGAACCAAAAGATCGCACGGTTCAATTCCCAGTCAGGGCACATGCCTGGGTTGCAGGCCAGTTCCCAGCAGGGGCTGCAGGAGAAGCAACCACACACTGATATTTCTCTCCTTCCCTTCCCTTTATTTATCTAAAGATAAATAAATTTTAATTTAAAAAAATTAAAAATTAAAAAATAAGAAATCAAAGTATCGGCTGTATATGAAGGACTTTATTAATATTGATATCTGTGATAAAAGTAATCATAAAGTTTTCTCTTTGAACATTTTCATTTAATAGATGAGCAAATAGGTCCCAGCAAGGTGCTGTATGGCTCAAAGTTACCTAATACACACTGAAGAGCTTCAGGAAAGCTGGCGTGCACATCACATCCATCCAAGTCTTCTTGCTATGATCTTTTGCACTACATGAGGCTTCACAGTACAATCCTGTATGTCTACAACTTTTAACTTTTAAATAAAAAGACTAGAGGAATTTTGTTGCCACTGCCCCAAATAAAACATATAAACTGAATGAATTTGAAGGCAACAAAAGTATACCACATTACCTGTGAATTTGTGACAGATTAACTTCATTTCTCTCGGTCACAGTACTGAATCCTCCTACTTAACTTCACACTTGGGCAATTACTCATAAGCATCATGGTATTGAACAGAAGAGTGTTAAGGCAACTTGAGCAGAGAATATTGCCTTTGCTGATTGACTTAAAGTAGAGCCATATAACTGGGGCTGAAGGGAATGAATGGGTCCGGTGCACATTCATGCCCCAGAACGCTGTAAACCATTCTCAGGCAGGTATTTTCAAAGCTTGACTCAAGCATGTACAAATTAGAGTGTTGATCTTATTTTTAAGAATAAGAAGCTAGAGGATTACTATGTATTTAGTGTATAGTAGGCACTTAATAAGTATTTGTTGATTTCATTTAAAAACAGCATGATATTATATTATTAGATTTTTATTTCTATAGAACTCATATTATTTTGTTGGTCTATATATTTTTATTTCTACCATTTGTGCTAAATAAAATATTTGAGTTGCAGAAAAAATTTTAAAAATATACCAAAAGAAAAAAACCTCATAAGCCTATTGTCCAGAGATAACCATCATTAATGTTTGTTTCATCTTTTTTCTGGGTTCTGTTATCTTTTAGTACCAAAGTATTTTTTTAAATAATTGTAAATGTGTATTATATTTGAATATCTCAGAGAAGAACAATTAGAGAATCAAGGCAAATTCTCTACCATTGTTTCTCTTCTTCAAAAACTTCTAATTATTCTTGTTTTATTTTTCAAAAATTATTTGTAATAGTTTTTCTGTTTCCAAATATTGTATGTAATTTATAAATTAATTAGAAGGATAAGCAAAATTTTATACTATGGAACCATTTCTTGAGGGAATGTGTTATGGAAACAAAAGATGTGGCTGTTGTTTGATCCATATTTATAAGGAGTTTTCTGTAAGAAAAATACCCCCACAGTTTGCACACATTTTATCAATTATTCACTGATTTTGCTCATATGTTTGATTTATACACACACACACACATACATATATACATATACTTGTGCTTCTGAGCAAATTTGTTCATATGACCAAGATCCCGCCCAGGTTGGGCACAATCTGACAGAAAAACAGAAGAATGTGTCTATGTTGGACTTGCTCCCACTCACAGAGCACGTGCCATAATAACATTGCACTTCACATTTGACAGTTTTTGTTGCCAGGTTGATGAAGAACCACCAGGTCACTCATTAGAAATGTATGCTAGCCTTTAAGTTACCAAAAACTTCTATCATCACAAAAGTGATAAAAGAATGAATACCTTATAGTTTTTCTACCATGATATTTATGAATGCATCTATTGGACATGTAAAAAATAAGGGTCATATTTAGTCTATTAGTAGCAAAAGAAAGAGAAAGAAGCATCAGAGGTTATTAACGGATAATTGGCAAACTGTGATCACATTGTCTTGGGGCATGGGGATGTAAATTCCACTCTCAGACATTCATCATAACAATGTGCTCACTCTACATTTGTCCCTGGCTTGAGTCAGAGTCTAGTTGCTCAGGAATCCAGGCCAAATTAAGTATTTTACCAATTCTTTTTTTAAATCATGTGTTTATGCCTCATTTTATGTGTTATTGAAGGAAAAATAATCCAAAGCTTGTATACATAACCAAATAACAAGAAATGTATCATTTGTAACTAAAATCGTGCCTTCTTTCCCCAAAGTGTCATAGCTTTTGACTGTCTCCTCTTAGCACTCTCTTCTTGCCATTTGCCCTATAGCTGTAGATAAATCTTGCATCTGGCCCACAGGGTACTCATGAATGTTATTTCTAAACTGAGGCTGTGATAAAGACATGGATCTTTAAGCCACAACTCTAATGACAGCTGTTTTTATTTATTTATTTTTTTAGGTCAGTCATACATGGAACTAGTAGAATGTCACTTGAAAAGAAATCTGGCATTTTCCCCCCTACTAGGTAGAGTGATTGCTATTCTAATTACTTGAAAACAAGTAACATGAGGTCAAGTGTCCTATTGGTTGAATTTCAAGCTTCAGGGAATTTTTAGAATTGGCTTCTGCCTTTTCAACAAGGATAAGCATCCAAAGAGAGCATCTCAGTCTAAAAGTTAAGATCATCAAAGAATGTAGAAATTTTAGCATAAAAATACAGCTAGTCACTTCTTGCTATGCCATTTACCTTACATTTCTTTGGCCTGGGAACCAACAAGGCCATTTTTTTCTAAATACAAAGGCAGAATAAAAGTAGGAAAAGCAGCCTTTTAAAAAGTTTCTTCTGGTTTCCATACAGATTCTGCCAAATATATCTCTGCTTATTTACATGCTTAGCCATTGTGAGGTAAAGGGTATTTCTGATTGGTAGATTTGGTGACTGTAACTGAGTCAGGTCAACCCTTTATTTTGGCTGCTTCTCCAGGAGCAGGCTCTTCTGGGGGCTTTGGGTGACTTTGTCTCCATTGATAAATCTGCCTGCTTCTACGGTTGAAATAAATGGCCTATTTGGCTTCCACACCCAAATGCTTTTTCCTTAGCCTTTCTAATGAATAAAACAGACATCAAGTTTAAAAATATATTTAATCTGTTGGCTGTTTTATTCTTTCTTCTTCTCAAAATGTTCGGAACCCAGAAAAAGAAGAAAGAGGAACACAGCCTGCTTTTGAACTCCAACAGTGGACGTGCCCACCATGTGTCAATGTGCAGTGGAGACAACTCTGAGCCTGGCAACCGTGTGATTGAGTGACACCCACACCAGGTATTAAAAAAGCTTAGATCAAAGATTACTATGAAGACATTATGGAATATGCCCTTGAGAGAGCAAGCATGTGTTTACTAAGCATATGAAATAGATAGGCCAAGAGCTAAATCTATAGACATCATATTTTCTCCTGTAATTGTTTAGTCTCATGTCCCAAAATCTCAGCAGTTAGGAATTTTTGTCACCCTTCATGCAGGATGATACCAGTTGGAGAATAAAGATCTTAGACAATTCATTTTCTAACCGATTTATCTATCAGCTAATAACTAGATCAACACTGGATCGAAAGTCAGGAAACTGCTTAGAACTATTGCCAAATATTAGAGTTTAAATCTAATGTAAGATAAGTGAAGTACATAAATCATTATTTTACTTAGAATTGGTTCTACTTCCTTCCTACGCCATACACAATGAGTTAATCATATGGTACTACTCAAAGCTTAAAAATCCAACTGAGCCCTGACTGGTGTAGCTCATTGGATTGAGCACTGGCCTGCAAACCAGACCATTGCAGTTCGATTCCCAGTCAGGGCACATGCCTGGGTTGCAGGCCAGTTCCCAGTGAGGGACACATGAAGGGCAACCATACATTGATGTTTCTCTCCCTCTAAAGATAAATAAATAAAATCTTTTAAAAAATCCAATTGAAATCTTCACACATGTTACTTTTAAAGACTCAATTTTTACAAATCAAATGTTTATTTCAATCAACCTTCTCTCAATTGTTTGTTTTGTTTTTAATGATCTTAGTTGCCCTTTATACATGGATTTTTCAGAATTAGCTCTTTCATTAAAGGCATGTCTTTCTATATAAATGAGTTTCTACCCATAAAAAAACAATTTATTGGTTAACATTAAAGTTAAAAAGGGAACCATGAAAACAAGATCTGGGTTAAAAATAAATTCCAAATAATCCAAGAAATTATTATATAAACAACTCCTATTAGATAATAATTTTAGTACACATACTTACATTATTTTTCTATATTTCAGCCTTATAACTAATTTAGAATTTCTAAAAGATTTATACAAAATTAAAATAGTGCTAACATTTTTAAAAATTGCTCTTTAGGTCATAAAAATTCTTTACTTCACATACTATGTTCTTGGATTAAAAAAGAAATCAACATTCCAAATGTGTCAATCATCTCTAACTTGTTCTAGACATGTATATAATGAAAACAAAGATACTAACTTTTAAATAACTGGAAAGTAATGCTGAAAATAAGCAAACATAACTTAGAAAATTAACATATTGAAATGTAGTTCAGATCTAAAATAACTAAGACAATGTAATATCAGTACACAAAGAAACCAACTAATCAATGCAACTAGAAAATCTGGAAATGATGACCCCAAATATGCTGGATTTCCATAAAATAATGTGGATAATTTATTAGTTAGTGTTGAAATAATTTGGTAACCATCTGGAAAAAATGGTTATTACCTCACCTCTAAAACCAAACTAAATTTTAGGTTAGAGTTTAATAAACAAAAAATAACAAAAGACCCAAAACTATACTGAAATAAATAAATATGTGCATATAGTTTATTGCAAAAAAAGGTAGAAATGAAAGGTGTTCAACTTCTTTATAAAAGTAATTTTAAAAACTATCATGCCCTTTTTTTTACCTATTTTATTGACAAAGTTTAAAATGCTTAACATTCATGGTGATGTGGGAAAAAATATACTAAGATAATAAAAATGGAAAGGTAACTTGGTCCAATGTAATGGAAAACAATTCAGCAATATATAAATATTAAAAATGCATATATTCTTTGACTTACAATTCCTTTTCTTATATTATATCCTACAGATAAAGAATATCTATAATAAACAACATTTTAATCACATTATTCATTGTGATCTTGTTTATAATATCAAAAGACAGCATATGCTACAGGTCAGGCTGTGTATGGTGTGATTGACTTCTAAAACTGTTTGCCAAAGAAAAAATTAAATGCATTAGACTTTTAGAATTAGCAAATGAATAATATGCTTTAATATTTTAAACTTTTACCTTGGTGCAGAAGCATAGTGTTTCATTATTTCATGTGATAATTAAGATTCTTACAACTCCCCGACTCTCCTAAACTCATTTTTAATTCGCAAACTGCTCTCTTGCATAAAGAGTTAGTACCTATTCCCATTATCTAAAGAAAGTTAGCTTCTGTTACCTCTTTTGGAAAGGTGAATATGCTGAGTTATTTACATGTTGAGAATCCACAAGTACTTGCATGCTGCGAATCCAAAATATTTTCTACGGAACTTTAGTCCTACAAAACACTTTTGTTGCCAGTGAGATTGGGTCCTTCCATAGAATTGCAAAAAAAGCATTTCCAGGGACTCATGCATGGGAAGATAGATGTAGCAGTGGGATGTATTGGGGTAGAAATAAAAGGCTGCCTCCAGTTTCCCAGTGATTCATCTTCATTAGTCCTGCTGTGAAAGAAGTGCGGCCTTGTCTTCATCAAGCCCAGAAGTATAGCCAGGATCTAGAAATTCTGTGCCATTAATTTTTAGTCCAGCTCAGTCTCTATACCCACCAAGATAGCTTAGGTTCTTTCCCCAGCTGTGCTCCAGCCAGGAGTGTGTTTCTGAGCCCAGGCTTGCATTTGGAGTTCATTTGGAGCCTGTGCAGCTGCTAGGCCTGCATGGGTGTTACAGAGAGAAAATGCATGAAGGAGGGCTAATGCACCAGTGTGACTGGGGGAGAGGGCTTTATTAAGCTTTGATTATATTACCTCAGGCTTGGCGAGGAGCTCCTTTCTTTCAAACCAACCAATTGAGTTTCTAATTCTTCTGGAGCTTGTGCTGGCACCTCCTCCTAACCAACCTGGTTTCCACACCACCCCCCAGACTAGTGTCCTCCCATTTATAGTTATCACCTTGGCTCCTTCTGCACATGCTTCAAAGCAGAATGACCCCTATGGCATTTTGGCTTCCACTGTGTATGTGCCCAGCAGAGGAATTTCTTCTACTGCTTTATTCTTCCTAATGACCAGTAATGATCCTTCCTGCCTGCTTCTGGGATTAGGACCCAAGAGCAGAGGATGCAGTGGTCCCCAGGGGAGCCTATGAGTGCTGCAACTTCCTATTGAAGCAGGTTGCAGCCCAGTTCCCTAGTTTATTATGTCCAATGTATGATTTCTTTTGCTCCCTTTCTTTATTTATAACTAAACAGCTGCCTACATTAACACTTTGAGCAAAGAGGGTTTCAGAGTAAAATAAAGTGTGAGATCTATTGCATAAACTTCTTAAATTTTAATTGAACATGTTTACACATTAAAAGCTGTGAAAATTTCTGTAATTAAAAAAAACCTAGTGCAATTGTGCTTAATTTAGTCTTTCCTAAAGTTATCTGGTGATAGGACCTGTTTTTTTCTTGGTAAAAACAAATTTAACCACCTGTGTAATATGCTTTTTAGAAAATATGCTTAGTCTGCCAGATTTGTTTTCACAGTTGCTAGAAAATAATAAATAAGATAAATAATGTGTGGATAGAGAAGAATTAGTATTTAAGCCCTGGGAAAGCAAGAGTCGGTGACCTTGGGACAGTAATGGGGTGAGGAAAAATAACCAGAGTGTGGAAAGGATATTAGTAGACCATACCCTATTCAGAGAGGAGAAGGAGGAAAGAAACCCATGCACACACACACACACACACACACACACACACACACACAAATTTCTAACTGCACATTTTATCTACTTATCTAGCTTAACATTAAAAACTGATAGAGATAATAAGACACACAGTATAGTAGGCAAAATTCTTTAGGTTAATCAAGGGGTTTCCCAACTACGTTGTGAGAGAACTTTCAACTCTCCCATACAACTGTAGAAGTTCTAGTCTACTCCTGCATTTGTGCTTGACACTGTGCTTATCTGGCCTTGACCCCTTGTGTGATTGGAGCACTGCATTCCTTTTCTTTAATTTACTTCTTAAGAATTACATAATCACAGATTGTCAGGGCTGGAAGGAATAGCAAAGACGATCAAATTTTATGCCTCATTTTTATAAAGTAAAGAAACCAAAGAGAAAATAAGGAAAAGTTGTCTAAGGGCATCCAATGAGTTAATATTGGAACCACAACTATCAAGAATGCAAAATCTGAAATCAGTAGAACATGGTTTCAAATATATGGTTTTCCTTTTATTTGCCTTATCAGCTTAGACAAGTTATATTATTCACTCATGTTCAGGATTTTTTCTCAAAAATTTTTCAAAGCCATGAATGACATAAAATGAGTGAAATGGATAGTACACTATTGGCAAAAACTGATGATAAATGGTGGCTGGTATTGGTAATTATTATAACAGTGGCATCAGAAAAGATAGGATGTATATAAAATTCAAGTTCAATGAAAAAGCCAGGAGGTGCTCTATCTCTATTTTATCTCCTTGTTTCATTTATTTGAGTCTGTATTTGTATTAGTCAGAGTTCTTCAGAGGAAAGAATCAATGTACATGTATGCACATCTATATCTAAAAGTAGAGGTGAAGGACAGGGAGCAACAGTGACAAAGACATAGAGACAGACAGACAGAAAGTCAGAGAATGAGAGAGAGAGAGAGAGAGAGAGAGAGGGAGAGAAATTATAAGGAATTTCTCATGAGTGTATGGAGGCAGACAAGTCCCAAGGTCTGTAGAAGGAGCTGACAAGGTAGAGAGCCAGGAGAGTCAAAAGTGTAGTTCCAGAACGAGTCTAAAGGCCCGAGAAACAAGACAACCAATGCTGTCGTTCTCATCTGACGGCCAATGGGCTTGAGGCACAGAAATAATCCATATTTCAGCTCAAGTCCTAAGGCAAGAAAAAGCAAGGTCCCAGTTCAAATGCAGTTAAACAGGAGGAATTCCCTCTCACTCTGAGAGTTTTAGCCCCTTCATTCTTTTCAGGCCTTGAACTGATTAGTCAAGGCCCACCCACACTAGGGAAGAGGACATGCTTTACACAGTCTAAGGATTTAAATGTTCATCTCAAGTAAAAACACTCTTAGAGAAAAAAAAAGGATAATGTTTAATCAAATAATTGCTCACCTATATGTAGTCCAGTCAAGTTGGTACATAACATTAACCATCATACAATTTCTCAATGTATGAATGAGATAAAGTAATCATTCTCAGATGCTTCACAAAGAATCATGAAAAGTGCTTCATACATAGTTATTATTTCATTCACCCATCTTCTCATTCAACTATTCACTCACACAACAGTCTGCAAAATGTACTGACAACCTGTCAGTTTCAGGCATTCTCTTGACCCCTTCATTAAGTGTTTCAGAAAAGAAAAGGAAAAAGGAAAATGGGCTTTTCAAGAATTTGATAATGACTTAAGGTAACTAGGGAGAGGAATTGCTTGGGAACATTTCTTATGTATGCCATAAGGTATAGAAAATAATTACTAGGCTTGATGAAAGCCTGAAGATCTTTTATCTTTGCTCCTTTTTCTACAGAAGGCTATATCACGAAGTCAAAGAAATTCAATATAACACTATGTCGGAAAACAAATCTATTGTGCAGAATGTCTTTGAAGTGACCCCTGAATTTCATATCACAGTCATTTTTATAGTGTTAATCCAACATATTCTCTCCCAGGTATTTTTCCCTGAACATTTATATGTGGTGCATAATTAATGAGTTCAATTTTAATGATGCAGGACTCACTGCAAGCTAAATAAATGTCAATATTTTGGGTGTGTGGATGGCTATATTTTTAGATTTCACCTTGAATCTCACTCAGGCATTATGAATAATATTTTATTTTGCAAAATAAATGAAAGTATGTAAACCTGATGTTAACAATGTTTTAAAATACACCTTAATGAGAATATTATTATTTTTACATTATTTGCATTGAGTCCTAGTAAGCTAAACTGTACACAAGTAGGAAGCACTGACATTGATTTGTGTGAGTCAATTGTGAAAAAAAAGATGACCTTTGTTATCTGTTATCTGGAACTTTGCGACCACGTCTCTGCTCTGAGAGCTGAGTCACTTGTACGCTCTTCCAACAGGGGTGGGTAGAGGGAGCTTCAAGAATGGGAGAGGAGGAACGGGCTTGATCTTTTCTGTTTTATTTTTCTTTGTCTTCTGGCCACATCCGTTTAACCCAAAAAGTTTCCTTGACCCAAGTAGCAATGGTTTTTTTTCATTGTAGGAAATGAACTCAGTTTGCAGAAGGTTTAAGTTATGTATTTACTTTTATTTTTAAACAAATATGAATATCTCTAAGTTTTACAAAATGATTTGATAGATATATATCAAAAAATATATATATAGAGAGAGTGTGTGTTAAATGAATACTACAGCCAACCTAATTAACACATTATCACCTTATGTAGATACTATTTTATTTTTAGTGTGTGATAAGTACATCTGAAGCCTACTCTCTTAGCAGGTTTTCAGTATTCAATACAGTATTATTAAGTATAGGCATTATGACTAAACATTAGATCTCTAAATTTGTTCATATGACAGAGATACAACTTTGTTCTCCTTAACCGACATCCCTCCATCCTACCCCAGCTCCAGTCCCTAGTGACCATGATTCTGCTCTCTGCTTCCGTAAGTTCAAATTTTCTATTTGCAGTACAATATAAGGATAATATGTTATAGAATTGCACACCAGAGACCTATATAATCCTATTAAACAATATTGCCCTGATAAATTTAATTTAAAAAAGAAGTGTGGTCCTGGGATTAACTTGGCACTGATTTCTGCATCTCTTTTTCTAAGAGGTGAAATGGCTTAGACAGAGCCCATCCTATCTTTTACCCTCATTTTGACTGTATGTTGGCATATCCATGACGGTGGAAGCCATTAAAGAAATATCATACTGTCCTAAAGAAAACTTTGGCCCTGGCTGGTGTGGATCAGTGGATTGAGCTCCAGACTTCAAGCAAAGAGTCACTGGTTTGAATCCCAGTCAGGTCGCTGCAATCCCTGGGTTGCAGGCCAGGCCCCCAGTAGAGGGCACACAAGAGGCAACCACACATTGACATTTCTCTACCTCCCTTTTCCCTCCCTGTCCCTCACTCTAAAAGTGAATAAATAAAATCTTGAAAAAAAAACTCTTAAAAAAATAAAGAAAACTTTGTCTGGATTTCACATATAAGCAATATAATGGGGTATTTGTACCTGATTTTAATTAGCTTTTTTTTGATGCTATTATAAATGTAATAATTTAAAAATAATTTTTGTAGATTTTTTTAGTATACAGCAATGTAACTGATTTTTATGTGTTGATTCCATATCCTACAATTCTACTCAATTCATTTATTAGTTCTAACAGTTTTTGGGTGTGGTCTTTAGGGTTTTCTATGTATAAGATTATGTCATCTGCAAACAGAGACAGCTTTATATCATTCTTTCTGATTTAGATGACTTCTATTTACTTTTCTTGGCTACATTCTTTTATACCTAATTTGCTGAGAGTTTTTTATTATGAAAGAATGTTAAATTTTGATAAATGCCTTTTTTGCATCTACCAAGTCATATGATTTTTGTGATTTATTTTGTTGTGGTGTGTCATATTTGTTGATTTGCAGATGCATTCCAAATAAATCCCACTTCACGTGGCATGCGATTCTTTTAATATGCTATTGAGTTTGGTTTGCTAGTCTTTGTTGAGTATTTTTCCACTTATGTCCATAATAAATATTGGCCTGTAATTTTCTTTTCTTGTAGCATTCCTGTCTGACTGGCATGACAGTGATGCTGATCTCATAAAATGAGCTTAGGAGTGTTCCACCCTCTTAAGTTTTTTAGAAGAATTTGAGAAGCATCAGTATTGATTATCCTTCAGATTTTTCATAGAATTCTCCTGTGAGGGCATCAGGTCCTGGGCTTTTATTGTTGAGGTGTCAATTGGCAGTTTCTCCAATCTGCCGGGTCAGCTTCATTTTGCTCACCACAGAGACTGGCACCAGCAGGCCAGCATCTCCTCTTCAGGGATCCGAGTCCCAGACTCATGAGGATGTCTCTCCAAGATCAGAGCTGCTAAACTAAGCTAAGAAGCATTTATGCTCCCCATGTGGTCTGAGTTTCAGTAACCCTAGATTTGCAAGTTTTAATAACGCTAGCATTTTTACCTTGTTATCTTATCCTTAGTGATGAAAGCTGTTTCCCACGGTTGCTACTTCCTTGATATACCAGATGTCCTCTTATTACTTTTCTGTTACCTAGTTAATGACTCTCTACCTAGTTAATAATTCTTATTATGTTGTCTAAGTTAGAATAACATTCTAAAATCAGTAGAGTTGATTTGCGACTTACAACTCTTAGGAATAAAGATGAAACAGCTAGTACAAGTATACGATCCTATGAGCTCCAATATTTTGTTTTAAAACATGCTGTCGTAACTCTCCATTCCACACTGTTTCTGGACTTTAATGTAAAATCAGTGTTTTAAATTACTTAACATTTTAGAAAATAAGTTATGCTTGTTTTTTGGATTAACATTTTATCCCAGTATATCATTGTATATCCCCAAGGTAGATGTATCTGAACATGGATCCAAAAGTTAAGGAAAAATTTTTTATTGGAGAGAAAATGTTAGAAATAGGACAAAAATATCAGGTTTTGCTTCAGAGTGGGTTCAGTGATGAATTCAAAATTCACAATCATAGATAGGCTTCTTACCACTAATTAGTTGTGAAAACATGCTGACTTTATCTCGAGGGAGAGAAGAGAATGTGGATGAGTTAGTGCAAATCCTCTTTCACTAGCAGAAAATAAATAAATAAATCCCTTCCAAACAGACCATCTTTTATAACTTTATACACTTCCTGTCTAGTTTTGCTCAGAGCAGATAGCATTTGTTTAATGACTGGTAATAAGGAGTGCTTATTGGATTATCAGCATTTTCTCTCATTTGCCATAAAAAGAGATTACTTTTTAACACTACATCTTGGTTCCTTCTGTTCTTGTTAGCTTCACATGTACACCTAAATAATTCTTTTTGTACAATGGTCAACTCAGGTTTCACATCCTCAAGGAAACATGTTGGTGAGAACTCTAAAATTTATTGTGTACTTTAGAAAATAGAGTTTAAAGAAGCTAGAAAAGTATAATATCCTCATTGTTACAAATAAAGTGTAATCAGTGTAAACAGTGAAGAGAAAGTCTAGATAAGAGAGTCTGGGAAGCTCAAGGGTGAAGTGGTCTTGGGGGTGGTTTCCTAGAATAATAGGAAAAATATAAATTTGTGGTAAGCAATAGAATATAAAATTAGGTCACTCTAGGAAAAGAAAACAGCAAGGGCAAAACACAGAAGCAAGGGAAACTCAAAACAGTTTGGTCCAAAAGAGTAAGAAATAAAATAATAATTTTTAAAACTTCTTTATGTGCTAACTTCTATACATATGGAATTCAGCTACTTCTTAAAATAGATCTGAGTGTAGGTGATCTATTTTGTACATTCTTGTGATTAGAATACTGATGCTTAAAAGAAATAAGCAATTTATATGTTATAGCAAAATAAAAGGTTTTAAAAATCTCATCAATTAAAATGTTAATCAATGTCCGTTTTACATGTGATTTTGTGTATCCTGAATCTTAAGGGTTTCTTAGCAGAGCACTGGGAAGATCTTTCCCAGCCCATATATTCTGCTGGTTTGCACTAGTCTTAAAATCCTATACCCCCTCCCACAAAAGTTTATCTTTCTTTTGAGCCAGGGATTGGAATAGAGGGCTGGCCAGTGACCTCTCAAAATTTGGGGGGCAATTATAACTAAAAAACATAACTACTCACAAAAACCCATCCCGATTTTTTTCCTAGCTATAAAACTGAACCTTATTTCTTTGATCCCTTAAAATTTGTGTTCACTCTGCAGGTAAGTTCCAGCCCAAGAAAAGAAAGTTGAAGTGATTTGAGCCTTTGCTAGGATAGCCACTCTGTGAATGAGCCAAGTTTTGAAGATGCCAGAGCTTCCATTAGAAACTTTGATTGACTGAGCTATCTACTAATTTACAACATATACTCTGGACTTTTCAATGAATAAGGAAAAAACTTTACTTTTTAAGTCAATACATTGTTTTTTGAGTCTCTTATTACCACATGGGGGCCTTTAAAGTAATTCATACAACCATAACACTCAGTGACAGACAAAATATTCTCTTCTTACTAAATTTTCACCCATTTTTGAACTAGCCAAAGAGAAGTGGCAAATTGAAATGCTTTCCCAAATAGCCAGTTCTCCATTATTTGCAGGTTGAGTATTAGGTGGATATGAATTATTCACATACAGGTTTCAATTTCTCTCCATTTCAAACTGGGTTATAGGCACTATTTTAACCAGAAATTGAGAGTGTCAGTAAAGAAAAATAAATATAGAATAATTTCATAGACATAGGTTGAAAATATTGAAAGAAGCTTTAAAATTGTTTGAATCCTATTATGGATTTAACATGTCATCATCCCTTCAGATAACTCAGACCAGAAATTTTTTAGCTACTATTTACTCTCCACTGGATATAATGGGGTAAGTTCTTCAGTGATCATCAAAGACTTATCACCAAAAAGTATTTGTATAATATGTTTCTCCTCTCTGTTGGTAATTTTCTCCTGGAAAGCTCTATCACGTGCTATTATAAACATAATTTTAAGAAATTCTGTTCTTAGCTATATTTAAGGAGGGTTTTTCCCCCTGAAATAAACAACCATCATCTTCTATCCCAGAGGTGGAAGATTTTCTTTAATAAGTCTATTCTGAGAATCATATCAGAAATACCTATCTTAATTTCCTATTATTTTGGCTTGCATTAATGTAAGTGATCTCTCCCTTTATAATTTTCAAATTTGCTGAGGTGCATTTCCCTTTCATTTCCTTTTAAATGCTCTTTCACTTGAAAAAGTTTTGCCTAAATGTATTTAACTATTTTTTGTACTGCAAGAATTTGTCTCTAGTTATTCTGATCAATTGTCACTTCCCTTGTCAAGGACTGATTTCAAAGGGAGGAGAGACAAAGCTGGTCAATAGCACTTTGCTTCTTCTCTAGTTTTCTGTCATCTACATTTGTGGACACTGGAGTATTTATAAACCTGATCTTTATAGTGGGATCAGAGGTGGTTTGAACATTTAAAGGTTACCACATTGAGTTATTGCAGAGCCGTGGTGCTTATGTATTAGGCACAATCTGGGAAAATGAAGATAGATACATAAAGAAGAATTTTAAAATGTGCTATTATTAAAGTATGGACAAGATTAAAAATAACAACTATCAAGAAGATATAACACTATTCCACATCTACTTATGGCAGAGTTGTCACCTTTGGTCCAAAGGGGCAAGGAGAAGGAGCAGCCAGAACTAAGATTTAAAAGGAATGGGCTGATGACTTGCTACTAGGGGCCTATGCCTTTGGTAGAAAAAACACAGTCAACTTACTGTAACCTGTCAAGGAAAAGGTGACAAAAATATACTGACCTCATAGCCATCCAAACTTCCATTCTCTTCACAAAGCCTCCCATTGGGGAAAATGAACATATAAAGAAAAGACAAAGGACCCCATTAATGAGTATCCCAGGGCACAAAAAGCAGGTTGGAGAAGTGTTGAAGCTGGTCTGGAGAAGCAAATAGAAGATGCTTAGCAGATAGCAGAGAAGCATAGCACCAAAACCCACAGATACAGTATATAGACCATACAAAGAGGTCTAATACAAGGCACCAAAGAGAAATAGCATGCAGAGGGCCTACTCTGCGTAAGCTAATGGCATTCCTATTTAGGGAAAGAGTCAAAGAAGCTTTATGAAAACCACTATTCAATTATATACCATTTGAATAACTTATCTAAGTTTATAATGGCTATGTAACTATTGAAATCAAGATTTATTGAGCTTTGAAGTCACCTTATCCTTCAAATTGAAGAGAGTGAGCTAGGCTCAGAGAGAATCAAGAAGCTGATAGAAGCCTGGATTGAAAATCTGATATCCACAGAACAACTTAGATGCTCAGGACACACAGATTCTGGAGAGAAAGCAAAAATAAATAAGTCAACAGAAATTATGTAACATTATCCTCTTGTAAGAAAGCAACTAGCAACATTGAAATAAAGTTCACATTCACAGAGAATTCTCATTCTCAGGAGTATGAAGGCTGTGCCACTATTTTAAAAAGATACTGTTATAGCGATAGAATATTTCTCTGACCCTTTCAAATCCCCATAGGTACAGGGCCATTTTTTCTATGCCTAATTAAAAGAATAAATTGGGGTTTAGTATGCTAGAGTGTTCCATACTTTATAAGGTAAAATCTCTGCTTTCTGCTGACAGTGAGTAAGCTTTAGTGATTTTAGCTGAGAAATCTATAAATATCTGCATTTATATTGCTTATTACACTAAAGCGTGTGAGAAGGATGACTATCAAAAAATGAAGAGCATTGCCGCTTGCTATGAGGGTTTTCTAGACACATCAGCATGAGATTACAAACGCAGCCTTCGCAAAGTGGGAGCTGGCGAAGTAAAGAAGTGCCATGTTGTTTTGACACTGTCATCATTTGGAGGCATTTGATTTGACACTTAACTACTTAATGCTGTAATGGAGTCAGGAATTTCCAGGGGAATCTCAGGTCTAGTTCCCTACTCATATTGCGTATTAAGAAAGTTATTTTCTCTCTAGGACTCACTTCCTTCACGTGTAAAATGTATAAATTGAATTTCATGATCGATTCGAGTTCCTTGATTGTGCCTAGGTTGGTCATGGTATGGTTAAGTGAAAATAAAGGGATTTAATTACAGTAAGTCTACCTCTAGGCACTCTGTACTTCACTTAATCATATTTTTATTAAACAAATAATATTAAGCTTTCATATTAGTCATATCAAGTTTAAATATTAAATCTTAATTCTACATACTTCTTTCTTAGAGTTTTCCACATACTTTCATGTTTTAAAAAGTATTGTTTACATACATCCTTTTTAACACAAAATTCTGCAAGTTTAATAAGTACATATTGTCAAGCAATCATGTCCACGATCCACAAAGGTTCCCTAGTGCCCCTCCAGTCAACTCAGCCCCCACCCCAGCCTCTGGAAACCACTGTTATGTGTCCTATAGTTAAAGTTTTGTAAAGACTTGAGAATGCCATATAAGTAGAATCAAACTGTATGTAGCCATTTCAACCTGGCTTCTTTCAATTAGGATAATGCATTTGAGTCTCATCTAAATTTCAGAATATATCCATAGCTCATTCTTATTGTCCTCTGATGGACTTGGAGATTTGTTCTTCATCTTTGATTTTCATCAATTTGATTATTTTGCACATGATGTGAGTTTTTCTGGGTTTTGTTCAGTTTGATATTCTCACATCTTCCTGGATCTATAGTTGAGAGTCTTTTCTCCTTTCTTCTCCTACCTTCTGTTCTCCTTTAGAGCACAGAATTAAGTGGAAGGTAAGCCTTGGTGAAATTTTCACTTTGTTCTTTGTTCCCCTCCTTTCCCCAGCTTTATTAAATGTCTGGGTTAGGAGGTTAATATGACATTAAATGAATGTATTGTGGTTTGGGAATTGTTTGTACTCTTCAGAATTCTATGTTTTAGTACCACTGACACCTTGCAAGAAGTACTCAAAAATAATTTTGAAATAGTTGAAGATTATAATTCATATATGATATAAGTACATTGTAAATCTTAATTTTTATATTTTATTTTAATTGTTCAAACACAGCTTTCAATCTTTTACTCCCATCCCACCCTGCCCACCCAGCCCTCCCCAGCTCCCTCCCACTTCCACCCCCACCCCCTGCTAGTTTTTGTCCCTGTGTCCTTCATACTTGTTCCTGTAAGCCCTTTCTTTTTTTGCCTGAAATTCCCTTCCTACTCCCCTCTGGTCACTGTCAGCATGTTCTCTATGAAAATCTTAATTTTATTGGTAAATTTATTTCACTTTGTCTACTTGAGTCCCTCTAATGCTATATTCAATTACACACAGGAGTTTGTGAATTCATTCAGAGTAGTAATAGAGGACCTGTGTTTTTAACCACAAGTCAAACTTAACATTTCTCCTCAAGTTTTTAGTCATGTACCACATTTATTCAAAAAACAGTGACCTTCTTTAAAAGACATAGAATAATTCAGTCAGAAAGGGGAAAAAGGGGAAATTTTGGTCATTTAAGAAAGTGCTGTATTTGAAAGTCATAAAATTATATTTCTTTCTATCTAGTGTGTCAAATTATAGGGCAGAGTTTTGAATACTAGTTCCATTACCAACTATAGAGCTAGTTATTTAACTTCAGGCCTTAGTTTCCTTATGTGTAAAATGTTGATAAAAGTAGTCACCTCTAAGAGAATTCTTTTAAAAAGTACACGGTATAAAATCAATATAACACTATAAAGTATATGTGAATACAAATATACAGAGAGTTTATGCAATTAAGTGCTTCATTACTGTAAATTAATACCAGGATATTACAAAGGCCCCACTGGAGCTTAGATGTTTAGTCAGGAGACATGACTCCAATTTCTGTATCTCCTCTGTTTAATTATACAACCTGAGAAATTTCATAAGCCCTCTGGGTTTTACTTTCCATGTTCAACATTGCCGTAATTGGTTCATCACCCCACCCAAAACCTGGGGAGCACGAGGGAGGCTGCTCATGGAAAGCACGATCCTGGGACCTAGAGGAGCGAAGTGGACAGAGATCCATGCAGTGCCAGGAGTACAGCCCAGTGTTCTGGGCTCAGGCAGAGATCTTGGCAGAGCACTAGCCTTTATAGGCTATAATGTTTTCATGGGAATTAGAGATTATAACTTAATGAAGAACACGAGGACCCTAGATCCATCCCAGGAACTACAGATACTTAGCTAAGGCAGAATACCTAGGTTCTGACCTTGTCATCTCCACATGGTAAGTTTCTATTGCACTTTCTGACTGGGTGAGATTTGGTTAAAGGACAGGTAAAAAGTCACTGTCTACTAACCCAAACCCTACCATACTGAACAAAGGTGGAAAGGACTCAAAATGACATCATTTATTTGGAAATGTTGTTGTGAGGTTCAGCGAAATGCCATGTTTACTATAAAACCTTGCACAAAAGAGATTATACAACTCAATAATTTAACTACTTGAGATTGCTTTGCCCTACCACATTAACCTTAAGCAATAATTAGAATCATCATTAGATTTCTGTGTTACTCAGATGGTGTCCGAAATGTCAAAAGCATAATTGTTTACAGGAGATGCAACTCAACTAATGAGAATCCTGAAAGTATATTGAGATTCAGAATTTACAGCTGAAACTTACAGGGTGGAGGTTTATGAAAGACTTCTTTGTATTGAAAATACTTTGAGGGCACTGAATAATTAAAAACTATATTAAACGAATTAAGTGACAGCGAATATGTATATGCATTATGAAGTATCACAAACTCTCAATCAGAGACATCTAATTTCTATTTCTATCCTATTAATCAAGTCTTAGCTTCTCAGCTACTAGATCCTGAAACAATAATATGAAATGATAAATTGCATACTATGCTATGTGAAATGTCAGAATGAAAAATTAAGAATCATGGGATTTTACTCATATGTGTAATATAAAACTGAAAGCAACAAATTAGAAATAAGGCAAACAAAAATACAAAAATTTATAGACACAGACAACAGTATAGTGGTAATCAGGAAAAAAGGGGTTGAGGGGAGGTAGAAAAGAGAAAAGACAGTCAAATATATGGAGACCTCACTTTGGATAGAGAATATAAAATGCAATATACATATGATATATTATAGAATTATACATTTGAAATCTATATAATTTTATTAACCAATCTCACCCTAATACATTTAATAAAATTAAAAAAAACAGAAACAAAGAAGTATCAAATAATGTTTTATGTATGAAAGCTAAAATATCCCCACAAACCACAAGTTTTTTAAAAATCATTTTTATAGATGTGAGAAGATTTGGTTATATCTATAACATTAAGTTCAATCCCTACCTTTCTTCATGAGTGGGGAGAAATTAAACTTGTAATTATAAATAACCTTGGGAATGTACTTGACAGTAGCCCAAGTAACCTTGGGAATGTACTTGGGACAGTAGCCCAAGTCCCAAGAGTATCATCAGTCATGTGTAACAAAGACAGACAGAGGTCGGAAGCCATTTTTTGAGAAAGTGTTTGAGGAAGTTGTCTTGTATTTAGTATCATTGCTAAAGCACAGAATTAAAAAAAAAACAGGTAAAAAAGAAAAGAAAGAAGCCCTTGTTATTTCAAGCTGCAGAAGACCTGGCAGCTCACAGATGTCTATCCAGCTGGACATGTCGAATCTCATGACTTCAAACAGGGATAACCAAGAACAAGTGTTATTTCTTTAAAAACTTGTTCTAGGTAATTTCCATTACCTGACACAACTTTAATCAGTCTTAACATAGGCCATCCATAAACAAGAATGAAACACATGTATCTTTGCTGACCCTACTCTTCATCATGGGAATGAAAAGAGCCTGTCCTTGATTAGTATTGCATTGCTAAATTTGATCACATTGGACAATCTCGTTGTCCATAGACCCTAATTAGTCAAATTAAGGAGCTTGATGTTTTTTTCTTTGAAGCTGTGTTGCATCAATAGATAAAGGTAGAGGAAGGTAAAAAAAAAAGTAAAAAAAAAAAAGAGCTTTCCTTCAGAGGAAAAGAAACAATCTTAGTAAATTAAGGAATGTTCATAGTGGAGAAAAATTGTAAAATATGCATGTACATGTTAATAAAAGCTTCAGAACAGTGCATGAGCACATTTAGGTCACTAAGGAAACAAGAAAGAAAATTAGTGAAAAAATAAGCATTTATCAGTGCACTCAGTATTGCCCTGCTGATTTGAGACTGTTAATAATGACTCTAAAATATGAAATTATTTCCAGGGAGATGAGTTTTGGCAAATATTCTCTGAAAATGTAATACCATATATTCCCCACCTTTATTTCTCACACAATTTATATAGAATCACTTTATAATGAGCTCCATGAGGCAACCAAATTGTTTGGTTGCATCATAATATTGCGATAATGAATTGCCACTAGACATTACTTTTACAGTATGCTATACCTAGAGCTAAAATTCAGCCACTGCAATGCTCCTACAGTAAATATTTAAGCAAAAGGAATTGTGGAAAGGATACTCAGTAATGCAGTACACGCAAACCACTCTCACCCACTGATTCTTCACCTTTCTTGAGTTCCATGACTTGGTTGTCTCATTCAGAGTTTTGAATGCCCAGATGGTTGGTGACTAGGCTGCTGAAGTTTTGAAATATACACTAGGAAGGGCAGTTTAATGAAAATTGCAACCTGGTGGGGGGAAAAAGTCTGCAAAAGACTCATTCTCCCCTCCCTGCTCATATTGTGGTTCATATGTCAGGCAATAACATTTATAGTTCCATGACTATGACACAGGCAAGAACCAAAGAAAGTATTTACATTACAGAGAATTTGCCACATGCAAGGCATTGTGACCATATATCATTACCATAAATTGCACTTGCAAATTTTCTAGCAGAGTCTCTGCCTAAAATAAAAGAAAAACATAGTCACTATAACTGATATTTAGAAAGCAAAACCTTATGCAGAGTAAAACAAGCTTAGATTAAGGCTTTTTTTGGGTCTGGTGAAACAAATATATATTTAACTGCAATTTCTGTAATGAGCTGAGTTCTAGTTGGAGGTTGATCTCCTTCCTAATCACCACATCTCCTGACTGTGAACATCCCCAACCCTACGTTCCACACTCCATGCAGTAAATGGCTTCCTCTGTGTCCCTGCCTTACTGTATTCATCTGGCTAATCTCACCTTTGCCTAAATCTATTACTATCTTATGTATGTGTGTTATGAACAAACTAAATGTAAATATTAGTTTTTTATTGATTATTGTATTTCCCATCAGCCCCAACCATGTCAACTGTTGCACCAAACTCTAAATGGACTCAAGGAATGTAAAACTATGGAGGGAGGCAGAAACAGAGAGACATAAAACACAATGATAAGGCTTAGAAGAGAAAATGAGGCAGAGAAAGATTTTGGTATCCTGGGAGGATAAAGAAGAGCAAAATTATCCTGCCTGAGAGACAAAAAAAGTTTTTTGGAAACGGGAACATTTGAATAATTTTATAAGCTAGTAGATAAGTCTAACTAGGTTACTAGTTAGTAGGGTGAAGAGATGAAGAAAGTCATTCTAGGCAGAACAGAGAGCAGCACAGCAACCCATGTATAAGATGATAAAGATATCAATGATTTAAGATTATATTAAAAAGGCAAAGAACAAGAAATGAAGCCCTTTATAATTAGACAGAGGGCACTTGATGAAAGTTGCTGAAGGATGTGTTCTCTATTGATGGGTGGTTCTTGAGGGATCATTTTAAAAGTCACAGAGATGTCTGAGTCTGTATGTTACACAGTTGTGCAAAGGATGGTTTAAAGTGAATCATACTGGAACAGAAGCCTAAATGGTCTTAATAATGGCTTTACTTATCCAGGTGGACAATTCTGGTGACCTCAGTAAGCTGTTAATGGAGGTGAGGAGTGACGGAGCAGTGCTTGGTACCCACCTAACTTCATGTTAGCCTGCCTAAGGAGCTCCAATCTGTCCTGACTGTAAGTTCCCACCATGACACAGACCATTTACACCAACATTTAAACCAGCATCAGTATTTTTAAAAGTTGTGTGGCCAGAGGAAAGGAGAAGCGGGAGGTGGGTGGAGGTTGGCAAAGAGGCTGGGGGTATGGGGGACATCTGTAAATAGTATCAATGATAAAAATAAAGGAAAAGAAAAAGAAAATGAAAAGTTAAAGCTGTCCAGGGGACTCCAGTGTGAACTCCTCCACTAAAGGCCCTTGCAGGAGATAAAGTTAGCATTTGATTGATCTGGGAAAGAAGAGAGAGAGACAGGTGTTAACTATAATGCCCAGATTTCTAGTTTGGGAGATGGGAAGATGCTGGTACCTGATGGAGAACAGAGAAAAAAAAGAAAAACCAGGACGATTCCATTAAACTACAGTAACATTAGTTTACTATGACATCTCTAAAGTGAGTGTGGGGAGAGTGGGTGGTAGAGCAGAGCAGAGGGAAGGAGTCTGGCTTCCTGTTTACAGTAGAGCAGCGGGGCCCTCTATACATGTAGGGGTCTGGCACAAATAATGCCCCTCTTTTGTAACAGAATCTTTTATTACAAAATCGCAAGCATGTAACTCTGTAGCATAACAATATCACATTCAAGCACATCATGTGATATTTTAGGTGAAATGTTCAAATTAAAACTACAAGTTTTACACCCATAGTATTACCCTGCCAACCACATTCAAAAAGGCCTTACTTGTGTTGGACCCCATATATATAAAATATACACTATATATGCACAAATATATTATATAATACATGTGTCTTTTTTCTTTTTTTAAGAATGATAGGGAAGGGAGTGATGAAAAGAAGGAGAGAAACACCAATAGGAGAGAAACATTGATAGGTTGCTTCTTATATTGGCTGATGCAGGGGAAGAGGTGGGAATGGATCTGTAACCCAGGAATGTGCCCTCACTGGGAACCCAACCCAGAACCCTTTGGCTTGGAGGATAACAACCAACTGAGCCAAGGGGCCAGGCACAGGGCCCTCTCTACGCAAGGGCACCATATTGTTAAAAACAACAATAACAACAAACAAACAAAAAACAGACACACACAAGAAAGAGCCTTGATTCTGTTAAAAACTCTCCAAAGGATATGGTAACAAATGAAGAAAACTACAACTGAGTGCCTGAAAATGCTGTATTTATTTCTGTGTCTTTGAGCAAACCAGAGAAAATGTATATAGAATTTAGCAAGCATGGAGTTCAAGGACTGCACAATCATGGAGGCACAAGTGTTTGCCGATTGGTTGGTATTTACTTATTTATTTTCATTGTTTTTCTTTAATGTTTTTTATTGTTGTTCAAATACAATTGTCTCCATTTTCCCACCACATTTTGCTCTGCTCCACTCACCCTAACCTCCCACGCTCCATCCTCCCCCACTTTGGCTTTGTCCATAGGTCCTTCATACATATTCCTTTATGACCTTTTCCCTTCTTCATTTAACTGCAGAAGCATGGTTGTCAGAATGTGTCAGTTGCTCCTGGGCTTCCTTTCAGAAGCCTGGTTAGTGAAACAGCTGTCATTCGTTAACTGAAGTTTTTTCAAAGAAGTTCTGGTGGTACCATGTTACTGAGGCTACTGAATAAGCTATCTTTCCCCCCAAAATTAACTTTTATTTGTTGACACTCTTTACTGAATATTTGATTCCTGTATTAACTTAAACATTTATTTTATTATTTCTCATTTCTGTTCTCTTTAAATTTTTTGTTTTGTTTTGTTTTTTCTTATTGTCTATAGTTGATATTTTAGAGATTTTTCAGCCTTTATTCTTTAAACCTAGAAGCATTTCAAGTAATAAATGTCCTAATGATCCCTTTGTGTTCCACAGCTTTTTTAAAAAAGTGCTTTGTAGATTGAACTTCTTTCACTAAATCAGGTTTATTGATTTCCAATTTATAAACTGTAATATTTAGTCTTGTGGGTACAGAATTCAATGAGTTTTTGACAAATATATTCAATCATGTGTCTCCACCAAAATTAAGATATAGAATATTTGCCCTGGCTGGTGTAGCTCAGTGGATTGAGCACAGGCCTGCGAACCAGACAATCGTGGTTCGATTCCCATCAGGGCACATGCCTGGGTTGCAGGCCAGTTTCCTGCAGGCCAATTCCCAGCAGGGGATGCACGAAAGGCAACCATACATTGATGTCTCTCTCCCTCCTTCCCTTCCCCTCTAAAGATAAATAAAATTTTTAAAAAATAATTAAAAAAGATACAGAATGTTTTTATCAAGCACCTCTTTGATTTCTTGATACATACTTTATATTTTTATTTGAAAGACTCCATTAGATACAGTAAATAAATGGTATATCTGTGTGGCTTATTATATTGGTTTTTTGTTCCCCTCTGACTGTTACTCATGGCTCCTTATTTGATTCCGTGTTGATTTTTTTTCTTTTCTTTCTTTTTTTCTTTTTAACTCTGAGCTCATGTTCCTTGAAAACTGATAATTCTTTCACACATTTGTTAAATTGTATTTCTTCTGGGAGGAATTTAATTTGCTTTTATTGGTTACCAGCTTAAATCACTTTCAATTCAATTACTTTTTGAGTTCTTTTGGACCACATTCATTGGTATCATATGTTCAGAACATAAACCTATATAAGGGACATTTCAACTTGTGCCTCTAGTTCTCCAAGGCCAAGAAAAGCTAGTTCAATATAGTTGAGTAGGATTGAGGGTAGGAGGTGGGGATGAGTGGGGTGAGGGAAAGTGGTGGCAATTATACTTGAACAACAATAAAAAAAATAAAAGTTAATAAAATCAATGATTAAAAAATATTTGTACTTTATTAACCTTCCTTACATTAAGATTTGGCAGTGATATCCTACTGGATTTTCATCATTACTGGATACGTCTAGGTTCTTGTATATCAGGGAGCTATAAAAATGGAAGCTCAGGGTCACAGCATGAAAGCTGGCTTTGGCTTCACTGCCTCAAGTCCTTGCTTTTCTTCATCTTGATCATTGCAAATGTCTTACTGTCTTGTCTGCTCAGTGATGAATATAAAATTTAAATTATTGTTTTAATACTTTATCAGTTTTTATTTGTCTTAATCAAGAGTGCCATTCCAAGTATGTATCACACTATATTGTGGAAAATAGAGACCAGCTTGTGCATTGTGAAAAATGATCCCAGAAAAACCTACATGTAAAATAAAATTTGAAAACCACTGAACTGAAGCTCCTAAAGCTTGTTACTAAACACCTATATGTAGACTTAAGTAACAAAAAGTCAAGTGAAGGATGAAAAGCCAACTCTGAAACATTTTAAAATGTTAAAATAAGGCTAAAAATGCAAGTAGTCATCTAGATAGATTCAACCCAAATCAATTTAGCATGAATGTATACACTTGACACTCCTCACACCTCTGCTAGACTAAGGCGGTACCAAACAAGTGCCAATTATAATTTTCTGCAAGACAAGACAACAATCATAAAACTGATAGATCTAAATAGGATAAAGGTCATATATCAGGTGAGTTAATGAGCAATCATGACTCCAAATTCAAAGAAGGCATAGTAGCTGGTGAGTATATAATTAATCCATCATGCCCTATCTTGCTACATGTAGGAGAATCCTTTTGTTACCAACAAATAAATGTCTTTTTATCTTTATCCTTAGTTCTTTTCTTTTCTCTGTGAAACAAAGGTTTTCAAGCTATGTTCAATGAGATGAAATTTTGTGTGCTACTGAAAACGGTATCCTAACAAGAAAGTTGAAGCATATGGGCTGGTAGGCCTCTACCACCCACCCTTCCATCTCTCAAGAAAATAAGCCTCATTTTATTTATATAGATTTTGAGATGATGCACGATATTTTATTTTTAAAAAAGGTACACTGAAATTAGTTTGAAAACACCTGTGCTAGTGGATGGTGAGTGGGAATGAATTAATCAGATACCGTAAATACTATTGATTTGGGTGCCTTGAAGTTTAAGGAAATTATTTAAATGCTTTTCAAATTACCGAGACAAGCTGCATCCTACCCTGGAGACAGCTATATATGTTGCCTAAAATAAGGTTGGCTGATGCTGGGGCAGACACTTGATATTCCTTGATTTAGGCCTTAAATTTTCTTTTCAGTTTGCTGGCTCTACTCCTGATTGGTAGTTACCTAACTAGATACCTCATTCCTCTAGACTTCACACCTGGTTCTTTCCCTTGGCACCTGACTTTCATGACTGATAGCTGAAATTTTTCATACATTTTCTGAAATATTTAAAATAAGCCCTATTTTTAAATCTGTGCATATTATGATAGCAAAAGGTGCAAAAAAGTACGAAATAAAAACTAAATTTCCTCTCCAACAGAGTTTTCTTCTCCAACAGAGTCAGATTCCTGCATCCTTGTTTGGGAAACATTCTCAGCATGTACTGAGGTAGACCTGCATATTTTTTTTCTTTCTTTTAACAAATGCACAAAATAATATTGGTGTTTTGCTTTGTTCACTCAGCATAATTCTGAAGATTATTATATATATGATGATTTCTTTCATTCTTTAAAAAACTCATATAAATGTACTATAATTTATTTAACTACTCCTAATATTTAGAATTTTAAAAATATTTTGCTATTACAAAAATGCTACAGTGAATATAGGCACTATTTATGCAAGCATGTCCATACAACAAATTCCTAGATATTGAATTGCTGCTTCTGCACCAAATTTGTTTATTGCCAAATTGTTTTTATAAATGTAGTACCATTTTACATTCCCCCCAAAATACAAAAGTGCCTATTTTACATATACTCATTAACACAGTGTGTTTGAAAACATGTTAATGCTTGCTAATTGAAAACTCATCCTACAAATTTAACTTATATTTGTCTTATGAATGAGTTTGAATGTGAGCATATTTTCACATGCTTAAGAACCATTTCACTTATATTTTTCTAACCTGTATAAATCTTGTCACCATTTTAACTTAGATTGCTATTATTTGCTCTCATTGATTTATAGAAAACTTTTCCCTATTAAGAAAATTAATCAATTTCCTTTTCTATAAACTGGAATTTTTTATTTTATTTTTTTACATTTTCCAGTGTTTTTACCATGTAGAATAGTTTTAGAATTATATAATCAAAATCATGATTTTTTATGACTTCTGTTTATTTCATAGTTAAAAAGAAGTTTCCCATTCTAATATAAACCAAAACTTTTACAAATTTTTTTTCTGAATTTTAAGTTTCTTTTTTTTTACTTTTAAGTCCTTAATGCACCTAAAATTTATTTTTGTATAAATTGTTAAGAAAGACATTTTTAGTTGGTTAACTAGTTATCCCAATTAAAAGTATTATCTATTTTTCAACCTATGATTTCAAAAATTAAGTTTATCATATACAAAAATTTCTACATACTTTTAAATTTTCTGATATTTTAGGGCTATTCCATTGATTTTCCCATTGATATGCTAATTCATCACTCTTTTAATTAGAAGATATACCTTAATATCTAACAGAACTATCCCACATTATACTTCTTTATAAAAAATTTCCTGAATTACATTTTTTCTGCCTTCTTAAATATAATGTTTAAAATCTTTTTAACTGCCATTGGTATTTTTATTGAAACTCCATTAATTTAATAGACTGATTCAGGGGGAAATGACATATTTATGGTATTTTATATTCCTAGTCAAGAGCACAACATACTTTTAAGTCTCGTTTCATGTACTTCAGATGAAGAATTTGTTTCCTCATCTAGAAGTTGTCCACTACATAAGAATAAGGTCTTTCGTAGTCTATTCATTTTAATTTCAAAAATTGCTTTGGTAAATTGTAAGTCGGATCTTTTCTTCTATCACACTTAGTCTATCTCTTATATGGTTATGTGATAATATTTTTTAGTGTGCTCACATAGACAAAGTATGATGCACTTGGTGTGTATTGTCTGGTGTAGGTTAATTTTCATCTGTCTACCCCAGGGAAGGTTAATTAGCATTTAAAGTACAATGATCAGAAATACACACATAAAGGTATTACTTGATCACTTCAAATATTGTTATTGAAATGGTCAGAAGGTTTACCGATTGGTAAAAGAGATTTCAGAAATACATTTTAATTAGTTAAGGTAAATGGCATTTAAGATATGTGATAAAGTTGAAAGCTTTTAAGAAACTCCACTGCTTTAGCACAAATGAGGTAAGAAAATCCCAAGAAAAGCAAGCCTAGTTCCCCAAAGCTTTGTAGCAGATGTAAATGTAGAGCCTTGTTTACCTCATGTTCCTCTACTTCATGGAGCTCTTTGTGAAATGGCCCAAATGACTGGCCCTCCCTCAGAATGTGGGAGGTGGAGATGGCTGGGGTGTGAGGGAATGCTATTGGCTTGGGGGGAGGGGGGAGTGGAGACACTATTTGAACAACAATTAAAAAAAGAAAAAAAAGAAACATTGTTGTGGACCACTCTGCCTGGAACTAGAAATTATAACTTGACTCCCTGTGGCTAAGGGCCAGCGATGGCCTTTGGAATGCGAGCCGCAGGAGACAAAGCTTGTGTCTGGTAGCAAATGCTACCTCAGTTTCCTCTCTGCCCCCAAAGCATGGTCAATGTCCATGGCAAGTATGACCCCCTCAGAGGAGGGGCAACCTAGGCCAGACATGATCACTTGGGAGGTCTTCATGGAAGGACTCGGGGGCTGCAACAAAAAGCAATGGACTCTTGCCAGCCCCCCTGCTTTGACAAAGCCCGAATCCCCATGTTCTCTGGGAGAAGGGCTTCGTGGCTCTAATCCCCTTAAGCCTGAATACCTATTGGGGAGAGGTGCAGCTCCTTGCCTTGCTAGAGCTGTGTCCTGGAGAAAAATCTGGCACCACAAAGACTTCCTGATAAACCTGTGAAATCTGCGCTGCTAAGAGTGTTTTCATTCATATGATAGGGTCCCAGAGGAAATGAGTATGTCTCCCAAAGTTCTGCAATCCCCTTTCCTGACAGACACTGACTCACACTAAGCCGTCAGATTTCTTTGAATGTTATCTACTGTTTGGTCCTTGTCGCCCTGTATTCCTGTGTAGTAGAACCCAATAAAAGCCTCTAGAGGAAGGAGCTCGAGGCCTTTTTTTCCTCAGAGAAACTGGCTGCTCCTGGCCTTTGTTTTTCCTGATAAACTGGCCACCTCTCCTCCTCAAGCAGATCACATCTTCTCTTGTTTACTTTCATCCGTGACAGTAGGGAGGATGTACAGGAAAAGTTGCCCCCACAAAACATTCAGGCATTTCATTACTTACATGGACAATAAAGGCAAGAATAGCTAATGTCAGCTTACTACATCTCTTGTCTTACAGGACAGCATCAAAACAAAAGGGTACAGTTGATATGCAGCATGATTGGTGGCACCCTGTTTGTTGTCAGGGAGCTGATCACAGGCTGTAGCCAACCACTAGTATAGTCTGCAGCTGCACTGTGAGTATGAGGGCAAGACATAAATCCTCATGCCTCATCAGAAACTGGAAGAGAATCAGAAACTATTGTTTCCATGTTTCTATAAATTGTTTCCATGAGAAAGGCAGGTAAGAAATGGCCTTGTGACAACTCCTCACAGGACCCCATATTTTAATGTATCAGGAGGATCACAGGGCATGCTGACAAGGTCAGCTGTGGGTTAGCCTTCTTCCTGTGGCCTCTGTGGGTTTGCACAAGTTCATTAGGGCACCAGCAAGAATCAGTACCTATTACTCCATGGTATTTAACAATAAAAGCAGATTATAGGGCACCTCCATCCTACCCCTCTTTGGCTTTGTTCATGCGTCCTTTATACATGTTCCTTGACAACCTTTCCACTTAGTCCTCCCATTATCGCCTCCTACCTCCCCTCTGGTTACTGTCAGTTTGTTCTTAATTTTAATGTCTCTGCTATATTTTGCTTGCTTGTTTGCTTTGTTGATTGTGTTCTACTCATAGGTGAGATCATATGGTATGCCTTTCACTGCCTAGCTTATTTCACTTAGCATAATGCTCTCCAGATCCATCTAAGCTGTCACAAAGGGTAGGAGCTCCTTCTTTCTTTCTGCTGCATAGTATTCCATCATGAAACCACAGCTTTTCAATACACTCATTTACTGAGGGGCACTTAGGTTGCTTCCAGCACTTGTCTATTGTAAATTGCATTGCTATGAACATTGGGGTGCAGAGGTTCTCTTGAATTGGTGTTTGAGGATTATCAGGGTATAGTCCCAGCAGTGGAATTGCCAGGTCAAAAGCCAGTTCCATCTTTAGTTTTTTGAGGAAACTCTATACTGTTTTTAACCATGGCTGCACCAGTCTGCCTTCCCACCAACAGTGTACAAGGGTTCCTTTTTCTCCATGTCCTCACCAGCACCTGTTTGTTGATTTGCTTATGATGGCCATTATGACTGGTGTGACGTGGTATCTCATTGTGGTTTTAATTTACATTTCTCTGATGACTAGTGATGCTGAATATTCTTTCATATGTTACTGGGCCCTCTGTATGTCCTTCTTGGAGAGTGTCTGTTCAGGTCCTTTGCTCATTTTTTAATTGGGTGATTTGTATTCCTGGAGTGAGTTCTTTATATATTTTGGAGATCCAACTCTTTCCTAAGGTATCATTGACAAATATATTTTCCCACATAGTTGTCTCTCTTTTCATTCTAATGCTGTTTCCTTTAGCCATGCAGAAACTTTTTAATTTGATAAGGTCCCATTTGTTTATTCTTTCCTTTATATCCCTTGCTTGAGGGGACATATCAAGTGAAAATATTGCTGCATGGAATATCTGAGATTTTCCTCTAGGATTTTTATGGTACCATGACTTACATTTAAGTCTTTTACCCATCTTGAGTTTATTTTTATGTATAGTGTAAGTTGATGTTCGAGTTTCTTTTTTTTTTTTTTGCGTGTAGCTGTCCAGATCTCCCAACACCATTTGTTGAAGAAGCTACTTTTACTCCATTTTATGCTTCTGCACTTTTTGTCAAATATTAATTGATGATAGAGACTTGGATTCATTTCTGGGCTGTCTATTCTGTTCCATTGTTCTACGTGTCTGTTCTTGCCAGCACCAGACTGTTTTGATTACTATGGCCTTGTAATGTAGTTTGATGTCAGGTATAGTGATCCCTCCTACATTGTTCTTATTTCCCAGAATTGCTGTGGCTATTTGGGGTTGTTTATGGTTCCATATAAATTTTTGAATTGTTTGTTCTATATCTGTGAAATATGTCATTGGTATTTTAATAGGGATTGTGTTGAATCTATAAGTTGCTTTAGGTGGTATGGACATTTTGATGATAACTCTTCCAATACATGAACACAGTACAGGTTTCCATTTGTGTCTTCCTTAATTTCTTTCTTCAGTATTGTGTAGTTTTTGAATACAGGTCTTTTACCTCCTTGGTTATGGTTATTCTTGGATACTTTACATTTCACAGCTATATCAAATGGGATTTTTTTCTGATTTCTGTTTCTTATATTTTGTTTTTGGTGTACAAAAATGCTTTTAATTTCTGAACATGAACTCTGTATCTGGCTGTTTTGCCAAATTCACTTATTAGGTACAGTAGTTTTTGGTGGAGTCTATAGGATTTTCTATGTATATTATCATGTCATCTGCAACAATGACAAATTTACCTCTTCCTTTCCAATTTGGATGCCTTTTATTTTTTTTTCCTTGCCCGATCTCTGTGTCTAGAACTTCTAATACTATGGTCAATAGAAGTGGTAAAAGTGGGTATACTTGTCTTGTTCCTGATTTAATGGAAAAACTTTCAGTTTTTGTCCATTGAATATGATGCTGGCTGTAGGTTTCTCATATATGGCCTTTATTATGTTAAGATATGCTCCCATTACTCCCACTTTGCTGAGTGTTTTTTTTATCATAAATGGGTGCTGTACCTTATTAAATGCTTTTCCCTCAACTATTGAAATGATTATTTGATTTTTGTTTTTCTTTACTGTACAAATTAGTCATATTTCCTGGAAAGGTTTCAAGAAAGTGAAGGTCTAACCTCCAATCAGTTCTAATCATTAAAGGTTACTGTGAGCCCTGGCTGGTGTAGCTTAGTGGATTGATCATGGGCCTGCAAACCAAAGGATGGTGCTTTGATTCCCAATCAGGGCACATACCTGGGTTGCAGGCCAGTTCCCAGCAGAGGACATACAAGAGCCAACCATACATTAATATTTCTCTCCCTCTCTCCTTCCCTTCCCCTCTAAAGGTAAATAAGTAAAATCTTTAAAAAATAAAGGTTACTGTGATTTACTAAAATAATCTAACAATTATTAAATAGATAAAATAGTTTTAGATCATAATATCAGTACATGTGAATAACACTGATTTTTACACATTTTTAAAAAATTCAACCCCCTTACTGAATTCTCTTAACATCCATAATAGTTTAGTTTTCTCTTGGGTTTTCTGTTGCTCTGAGATGACACTAAATGTTTGTTAAAAATTGTCTTTAGCTAATTTTGATTGGAGTTGGCCTAAATACTGTTTATACTCATTATTTATGGTAATAATAGTCTGTAAAGTCATTGTAAACACTGAATTGACACTGAGTTAGTAAATACTGAATTGTTGTTCCTAAGGGGGATATCTATCTATATCTAATCTATCTGTATAACATAGATTATAATTTTTAATTCTAAAGGCAACTTCAATTTACTCAGGAAGCTTTTATTATATCTATATCATCTATATCTATATCTATCTATATAATCTTTATATCTTTCTATGTCTATCATCTATCCATATCATCTACCTATGTAACATTGATTAAATTTTTAAATGCTAAAAAAAATTTACCCAGGTAAATTTTGTTTGCTTTATTTTACTAGATTGATAGGTATGAAGCAGTTTGCCTGGGGATGGCCCTTAAGGATGCCTGATTGGGGTTTAAACCCCATTCAATTGGCCCAGAACTAGAGCTTTTTGTGCTACTCAGAACTATTCTCTACCATCTCCACAATTCATTATCTCTGAATGAGAACTAAAACAAAGGCAGAGTGTGGCCTTATCCAACCTCAGCTGGGACAGAGTGTATCAGGCAACTTAATCTTTTTTTTTTTTTGCCAATTTGTGCATATATACAAATGACTGGGAAATTACCAGTAGTCTTCTCTTTGAGGCTGTCAATAAACTTTAATGAGTAGGGTAATTTTCAGATATTAATAAATATTTGCTCTAATTCAAGTAACATGCCAGTCTTCACATGGAAAGGAGATTTAGGGCTAAATGCTATCAGAAGATACCCAATTCTGAATTTGGTCAGATTGGTGTTGCTAAAATTTAACTTCGGAATATTAGTATCTGATCACTGAACCGATAAGCTAAATGTCTGGAACCAACAGACTGTTCCACTAACTTAGCATTGTTACTAGTCATAGAAATTGACCAGGGGAAAGAAAACTAATTCCATAGAACAAAGACCAGATACTGTGCAGTAATGTGATTCACACTAGAAAAGTACCTAAGGCAGCATGGTCATAAAAATAATGTTAAAGCATGGGGGAAATAATAAAGTAATAAATATACTATTGCCAGTAAAAACTAAAAACTCAAAAAAGAGCATTTTTGTTCAGCATTTCTGATGAATAAATTTACCTAACAGTCAATTATAATAATCACTGACTTCAGATAAATATTTCTAGTGCTCGCCACCCTCAACCCAAACACAGTCTGACCACTGAGACTGCCATTCACAGGCAGGAAAATAATTTTCCACGAGGTATCAACTATTTAGTGTAGGCGTCTATGGGACACTTAAAAGATATTAATGGTTTAAACTCTTCACTACCTAGGAGGGGCCACTCCTTAGCAAGCAGTTACATGAGTTTGTCTAATTTATTCAGTCCCCATGGTTGTGTTTCAAAGAGTTAAATCTTTGGCTGTTGGAATATAGTTAATGTCCATGGGTTTTAATGCATATGAGAAGATAATATTTAGCCATAACTGACTACTCTGCTGAAGCTTTCATGGCCAATAAGACAATATAAAAATATTTGGGTACTATTTTAACGAATCCAAGAAATTTCCATTTTCCTTACTTCATAATATTCCCCAGACTTGATTATGGTCAATGGTTTCAGCACTTACCTTAGTTCCTAGGCCACCAGATTGATCGCCTTTGGCAATTATTCTTTTCAGTGTTTTGCCCAAAGGAAGTCCTGAATCTCTGCATGTATGACTTTAAAATAGAGATGAGAACACCTAAAAATAATGTTACCTACAGGATATTTTGACGGACCTGTAAGAAATATAGGCAATAGTGCTATGAAATTGAAAACTGAATCTTGTGCTATCATGTTGCTTTGCCCTAATCCTTACAGAATGGGCATTATTTTCTGGAAAAATGAAAAGCTAGGTTTTCAAATATCTTAAAGAATTCAGCTTTAGAACAATAATAGGGCATTGCTAATAACCTAATCTGCAGTCTTAGGTAAATTAAGGCTTTTTAAAAGTCTCCCCATGATCCTCTTGCTCCTCTTGCTCATGATGACCTTCCAGAGTCTGCTTTTATAGCCAGAAAATGCTGCTGTCTGCCTCACACAAGTAAAAACAAAACCAACTTTGATCCCAGAAGGCACTACAAATCAGTACTGGGAGCAGGTTTTATGTATTTAAATGAAAAATAGAACTCCCTTCTAAGAGAAACTCTAGACTAGAAAAGCTGAATTGTACTGAATGCAAATTAGAAAGCAACAAGAAAGGGCAAGCAGCAGAAAGCCAAAGTAGAAGTACTGACTCCTCTCTAATGTTAGGAGACCAGCACCGGGGGTTCTCTGGTTCCATAAGAGCCAAAAAGGATAAGAAGTAGAGTTAGAGAAAGCTTTAAGGAACAAGCTATCCTGGCTTCCAAGAAAGCAAAATAAAACTTTAATAAAAGTTAAAGAATAAAGGAGCACTAAACATGACATCCATGTCTGTTACCAACAAAAGATTTTGAAGTTTCTGAAATTCTGTTTCCCAAGTTGGAACAGGGAACAAAAACTCAGACGTTTAAATAGAGGTCAGACAAGTTTCATGGGAAAAACACTCCCTAAGTTCAAATTTGAAATAGTTACAACCCTTATAAAAGTGCAAGAAAATTTAACATAAAATACATTTCCTATCTTGGGTATGATGTCTCTCTCTTCTCTCTCTGTTTCTCTAGTTTTCTCCAGAGAGCAATCTGGAACTCATTGCATTCATGAAAACCAAGGTTCTTCTGAGACTGTAATGATTTACTTCTTCTAAAACTATTTCGGAAATAGAGAAAAGGAAGTTTGATGGATTCTTAAATAAGTTCTAATACAAAGTGTTTGAAACTTGGAAATAGGCAAAAGAGAATACTAATGATCCTTCAGCACAGTGATGGGTTTGCATGTTTGATTGATTTTCTCTTGACTGAGAATTTTTTTAATAACTCTGTCAGGCCAAGATTAACTTGTAGCTTTTAGTTCAGTAAAGCAGCAAATTTCTTTCTCTTGTAAAAAACAAAATCTAAAATATTACATCATGTCTTTACTGTGAAAGCAGTACCCAGAGGTCACCAAAAGGAGATAGGTCACCAAGATAGATACCAAGAAATCCAGAAAATCCATGTGAACTCACTACAACATTTCTTTAGCAGAAAAAAAAAATCAGAACTATTGGAATTGGAAATCTTAAATGAAATATCTTTTCATTTATGAGAAGCCAGTCAACTATTTTTCTTTGCAGCCTGTGTGCTTACCAGTCTCTATTTGTTGCTGGCCCTTTCTGTCCATGCCCTTCTCTAACTTGATTTGTGTCCCAGGAGGCGGATGCCTATGGGATGAGTCACTTGGTCAGCCCTGCTGGTTAGATTCAATTTTTTTAAAAAAATTATTTAATTGTTGTTCAAGTACAGTTTTCTGTTTTTTACTCCCATCCCAGCCCCCCCAGTGCTCCCTCCCTTCCTCCCAGCTCCACCCTCCTTATTTGTTGTCCATGTGTCTTTTATAGATTTAAGTTGAATTCTATGCCTATGAGAGGCATTAGACGGAGACTCGAGTATGGAAACAGAGAAAGGTTGGAATATTTTATCCCTGTTCCCTCCTTGCTTTTTTTGCAACATCTCACCTCTGCCACCACTTTTGCCATGAGTCCTTCCCTTTATGGCTCCATGTGTCAGCAGGATCCTGTGCAATTCCTTTGTTTACTTTCCCCTTTCTATGGGCAGTAAAGGGAAGCTTCTGGGTCCCTCAACATCTCTAGACCATTCCTTTATTCTAAGAATAATTCTAAACACTTATGTAAAAAATTGCTGCAATAAAATCTCTTTATTCAGACCATCTCTTCTCCTTCTTAGCCCTCCACAGAGATGTAATTTCATTCACCATATTAGTTCTCTCCTTATAACCTTTATAACCTGACTTAGTTCTGTCTTTGCCTCATTCATCGTCTCCCACCATTCCAGAGTACTAAGCAATAGTTCCTCCTTCTAATCACATACTTGATTGAATTTGTTGTCTCCAAAACATTCCATATCCTTTCATGTACATTCCCTCTGCTTTTTTAAAAATCTCTTTCTGTATTTGTCCCATGTATAAAAAGACTAATCCTCATTTCATATCAATCTACCCAGACCTGATTTTCAAAGATTGTCATGGTCTATAGTGCAAAAAATGGCAGTGGGGGGATTATGAGTATCCTATATACCTCTGTACACAAAGGGGATCTGTAGATAATTAACAAATTATAAAATTCAAAAGTAAATCAATCATACTGCTCCCAACACAGTACTGTCTATATCCTTTAACACTTTCCAAACATTGAATGTTCCACAATTAATAGTACTTTCAATGCACCTTCTACAATTTATTTACATTATTAAAAATAGCGCCATTACCTTTCACCTAAGTCTGTTCTGCCATGGCAACCTTCCTTTTATTAGTCTTTTAACCTTAATTTTGTGCCACATGTTTCAATGCACCCAGCCATCCCTCAGACCCAAATAGGAACCCACTTTCCTATGGTCACTTTTAATTAGGAGTGCTTTTTCTACCTAATGACTACCTCGGAGGCCCCCGATCTGCCTGGACAACTGTACCAGCTCTAAATTATTGTTATCATGTTAAAAATGAGTAATATCTACAAATTTAGTATTACAAGGTATTTTCAGTATCCCTGACAATTATAGTGATCCCTTGTAACACTCCACCTTGAAGAAGCAGCTTAAACAGAGCCCTTCAGTTCTAGTAAGTCCTTTCTTGACTGCCTTCTAGACAGTGTTTGCTTCCTGCTGTTACACACTTTCCTGATGCCTCTACTATAGCACTTCTCTCATGGCACTGGCGTTACACTTATGCATATGTATCTCTTACACATGTGTATTTCTAAATCCTTAAAGCCTAGGCTATGTCTGAGTTATCTTTATATCTCCAGCCCCTAACATTGTGATATTTTTCACTTAAAAAGGTGATCAATAAAAATTTGCACACACGATAAAAGGAAAGGCTTGAATGTTACTGATTAGATTACCACTTGCTTTAGTTAATTATACAGTGTCTGGAAGAAGTAAGGCCTGCTTGAGTATGGTTGGTAGGGTAATAATATGGGTGTAATAGTTCATCATTATAATTTGAACATTTCATCTAAACTGTTATGTGGTGCACTTGAGTATGATATTGTTATGCTATAGAATTGCTTGCTTATAATTTTTTAATAAAAGATTTTGTAATACAAAAGGGGTGTTATTTGTGCTGGACCCTATATCTTGAATTTTTTAATTGGACTTGGGAATGTTCCATGTCTCCTGGCCATGGAAGTACTTTCATTGGATTGATTTCTCCCCCTATTCTGAGCTTATACTTGGTTGGTTGACTTACAGTGTAACATTCCCTTTCACTTTGGGAACACATCTTTGTATACAGTAAGACTTACCTTGTCAGTGGGGCTGATGGTGAACTGAGCATGTTGGCAAACTTAACTTTATAAAGCAAGAATCATTAGTGAATCAAACATTTAACTGCAATTGTTTGCACCGTCAGACAACTCACTTATTTTCCTTGGTTCTGGGTTGAAGAACACAGCTGATTACTCTTATTTGTGTAGAACAAACCTACATCCACCCAGTTCCTGAATGGGACAACATATATATCTATCCACAGAGATCACAAATAGAGGTATTTCTTTATGGTGACCATGAGTAGCATCTATAGCTCTTTATGCTAATGGAACTATGAAGTGCTATCATGATAAAAAATCAGTATCGTCATGGCACATAATACATATGTCATTTGAATTATACTTAAAAGTCACTTTTTAAAATGCACTTTAATGTGACACTCTCTGGAATAAGGTTACACACCTTCTGTGCTACATGTGTGCCTGTTACTTTACACAAATTATCTTACTGGTGCATTATGGACTACTGTTAATATGATTATGCCTTCCAGGAAAGGTGTAAAAAAATAACTGTTATAGACCACTCTGCCTAGTTTTAGGAATTGTATCTCTACCCCTTGTGGCTAAGGGCAAGAGACGACCTCTGGAATGCCAGTCGCAGGAAACAAAGCTGGTTTCTGGTAGCAAACACTGCCTCGGTTCCTTTCCCTGCCCCCAAAGCTTGGTCGGAAGTCAATGACGAGTAAGAAAGACCCCTCACAGTGGGGAGCAACCTAAGCCAGACTCAATCACTTGGGAAGGCCTCCTGGGGCTGTAATAAGGAGCAATGGACTCTTGCCCCCAGCTTTGACATAGCCCGAGTCCCCATGTTCTTTGGGAGAAGGGCTTCCTGGCTTTAATCCCCTTAAGCCTGAGTACCTGTTAGGAAGAGGTGCAGTCCCTTGCCTTGCTAGAGTGTGTCCTGGGGAAAAATCTGGCATCACAAAGACTTGCTGATAAACCTGTGAAATCTGCTCTGCTAAGAATGCTTTCATTCATATGATAAGGGTCCGAGAGGAAATGAGTATGTCTCCCAAAGTTCCTGCAACTCTCTTCCCGACAGACAGTGCCTCAGACTCTAAAGCCCTCAGATCTCTTTGAAATGTTATCTACTGTTTGATCCTTGCCACCCTGTATTCCTGTGTATTACAACCCAATAAAAGGCTATGGAAGAGGGCACTCTGGGCATTTTTCTCCCTGGAGAAACTGGCCACTGCTGGCCTTTGTTTCCCCTGAGAAACTGGCCATGGCCCACTCCTCCTCCCCAAACAGATCCAGCATGTCTTGGTAATTATTCACTCACTTGTGTCCATGGCACTGGGGGACTCGCGAACTAGTCGCCACCACAAATAACTAATTATGAAAGAATGTAGAAAAATGCCAAAAATAATGAAGCTATTACTCCTGGACACTGTTCAGTGCCCAGTAGAACTGAATGTGTTACAGGGTGCAGCCAAGAGGGGGGCCCCCAAAAGGGATTTGGAATGGGGTCTAGAACTCAAGATATCTAGGAAATATTAGAAAGACATGTAAGATGTCCTCACCCCTTTCCCCACAGGTGTGAGTTGGGGGAAGGGACACATGCAGCAGGAACATGCAGGGCTGTTTTGCATGGCATGGTCATTTAACATATCTATAGCCTTTAGCCAGTTGCTTAGATATGTTAAATAGCTGTGGCCAGGCTTGGAGCCAGGGGGATGGAAGTCACTCCCCCCAAGATATAACTGGGGATCAGGTCCCCCAAGTCACAGTGCCTGCATGAGAGCTTGGAGAAGATTGGCTCTATGACATGGGGCCATACCCACCCAGACTCATGATGGCAGCCCAGTAAACCTGGATTAATACAGGAATGCTGGCAGGCGTAACTGATTGTAGGAGGAGTTGGAAATGAGGGTACAGAGGAAGATTGGTACAGGGATTTAAACCCAGACACTCCAGCCAATGGGGGAGAGCCACGTGCTTCTGGCAGAGTACAGACTCTCTCACAGCTTTGGTGAAGAAAGGAGAGTACCACACGCTTCAGGCAGTGTGGGGACTCCTGCAGCTGGGGTAGAGAGAATCACCATGCAGCTTTAGCAGAGAATGACCACTCAGTTTTGGCAGAGTGGCGACAATCCCCTCCCCACAGCTTTGGAAGAGAGAAGAACCATGTGTTTTGGCCAGAATGCAGCTCTGGTAGAAGAGGACCACGTGGCTTTGGGGTGCTCCCTTTGGCCATGTGGCCTGGGAAGCAGGAGAGACTTTGCCTGGAAGAAAAGGGGTGAAAGAACTCCTTGCCAGTAGACCATGAGAAGGTGCCACATGGCTTTGGATTAATTGGAAATCCTGCCTGGATGGCGACACAGCTGATGGTACCAGTGGCCTAAAACAGATGCGTGCTTCTTTTTTTGAGTTACGGTACCCCAAATTAAGGCAGGGGGAGAAGGAAGCACTGTGGGCATCTGTGGGTATCTAAAAGGACTTTGATATTTTAATAGGGACATTGGGTCACTACTTTAAGTCTGTATAGCTTTAAATAAATCTTTCCTTACCTTTTCACAAATCTCTGTCATTGAGAGACCTCTTTCCTCTGGCAGCAGACATAACAAACCTGTATGTGTGTGTTCGGTAACAAATCGAGACTTAATATTTTCCAATTCTCCTCCTGCAAACAGAGAAACTTACTTCCGTAATGTTAGTTCTAGCATTTCATATTTTGTTGCATAAGCAATATATTTACATTGAGTAGATACATATATATATATTTGACCTTTGAACTATGTATATGGGTGGTTGGAGGTCGGGGTGCCAAATCCACTCACAGTTGAAAATCCATGTATAACTTTGATCCCTAAACACTTAAAAAGCCTGTGACGGAGAGCCTTATCAATAATAAATAATTAGTTTAACACATATTATGTATGTTATATACATTATATGCTGTATTTTCACAATAAAGTAAGCAAGAGCATAGAAAACATTATGAAGAAAACCATAAGGAAAATACATTTACAATGCTGTACTGTATTTATTGATATCGTAAGTTGAAAAAAATCCACATAAGTAGAGCTGCGCAGTCAAACCCATATTGTTTAAGGGTCAACTGTATATACAGGGTGGGGCCAAAGTAGATTTGTAGTTGTGAGTATGCAAAACACAGAATTCATTCTTGTGTTACTATTTATTAATTATTGGATTATGTTCCATGCAAACAACTGAACCTGCATTTGCCCTACCCTGTATATGTTTATATTCCTTAGAATCACACATGTCTCCTGTTTTGCTTCCACTGGCCTTGTTATTTCTCATCAAAGCCAACGAGAAGTACTGGCACTTAACTCTGCCTCATAACTGACACGTTGGGAAATGCTTGAAACTTCTCTGACTAGAAACCCTGGCACAGTGCTAGGCTCTGCCAATACACAATTGAAGAAAACATGGAGGCTGCCTAGAGTCCAGTATGAAATTATAAGTTTTTTTGAAGGCATGCTAATGATCCATGGACTGCTTATGACTATAACTTAGTTTTTTACATCTGTAAGTATATTGACAGAGAAAATTCATGAGTATTCTTTATTATGTTGACAGGAATTGAGCTTGTGCTCTTTCCTCTTCCATCTTTGCTTTCCTTGATCTTCTTTGCTCCCCTTCCCTCTCCTCCACTCTTTTTCTTCCTTTCTTCCCTACTTCTTCCCTTCCTTCCTCCCTCCCTCCCTCCCTCCCTCTCCACTCCAATTAATTGACTGACTGCAGTCACTAAATAATCACCAGTTCCCACCTGGGGGAATTTGTCCAGTCTGGTGCTGAAAGTGATTCTTGTAAAAAAATAGTGCCATGAACCCTCAGGATGGCAGGTTTTCTTAAAGGCTATTTGACCATCCTTCTCACACAATATAATTGAAAGTAGGTATTGATTAAACAAACTGAATCATCCAAGAAGCAGTAGCTTTTTTATCAGCTATATTACTAAGGGTAAACATTTAAAAATAAGTACAAAATACAAAGCAAAGTCAGATGTAGCTTCAGACAACTGTTTTTTTATCTCTGAAGTCTTGGCTCACATATCTGCTCAGCAGAGAGTCCATTCTCAGTCATGGTTACAAGACCAAGGGTACATCCCTGCAGTCCAAGCATGAGTGCTGCGATCCACTTCAATCAACTATCCCAACTCACCTGACCACTGAGCCATGAAGGAATAAGGCACAGACAGGTTTTTCTAGGTTATATGTACATAAAACTACAGATGGAATGAATAAGAGGTGCCAGGAGACAACAAAGATATGGTATACAAATCGGCTGACTCTAATAGCTACTTAGAAGGCCTCAATGACTCAAATAATTGCTATTTGTCTGTAGACACAGGGAACTCTCATCTGAATGTCCAGGACCTTCTGTCAATATAACTGGTTTTGATATTCTTCATTCTACACTTTCCATGTTGCCTTCCTCGTTAGTCTGCTCCTATTTATTCAGCAAGACTATGAGTTCCACAGCACCATACATTTCCTTGTGTCCCTTTAAATACACTGCATGGAGTGAGGCACACAATAAATACACGGTAAATCGGTGGCAAATTGGTGTAAATTATGTACTAGCAGATTATTTTCCTCTATCAGGCAGCAGTATATCTTTTTCAGTTTATTCTTCCTGTACCAAGCAGAGATATGCAAGATCTGTGATGATTTAGAGCCTCTTCTAACTGCTTGACTTTGAATTTATCATTTAGTTCTGGGCTTTGCTCTTTTGAGAAAAAAATCACTTTTGGAACAAGTCCTTTGTTCTGCAAGCATAATTAAAATTCAAATGTTAGTCAATTTCATTTGGACTTCACCAATTCAATTAAAATATTAATTTGTGTGATTCTGTGCTTACAGGCCTAGTGCAGATTGAATTTGCAGGTAAGATCACAGATTCACTTAGTGATGGAGAAGCTGTAAGAGTAATAACATTAGTAATTATAGATGCTCAGAAAGAGGAAATGAGCCTGTTTTAGAAAAGTAAGTTTCTGAATATCTATCTTTGAATTTTTCCCCTTCCCTTTCCCTTCCTGTCAGCAACTGTGGGGACATAGTTAACAAAAAATAGGAAACCAGAATCTCTTGGAGCATTTATATGATACCAGCCAATTCAGCCATGGCATAATATTGGAGCACAGACACACGTTTTGAAAGAACTCTCTTTGAGCATCTGGATAAAAACGGCGAACATTCATACAATAATAACAATGCTGCCTCCTCAGGATCATTTGCACTTACACTCCCTGGACACACATGTTGAATTTTCAGTGCTTAAAATACTTCTCGTGGTCATTCCATGTGCCTCTCTGTCTGGAAGTGTTTATTTCCTTTCTTTTCACATGGCTAACTCCAACCCAGACAGAGGCTCTCAATACAAATGTCACTCCATCAGATGCTTTTCCTGATCCATCAATCTAAATTAGGCCATTGTGCTTTAGCACACTTTGCTTGACTTACATAATTCTTCAGGTTTATAATTAAATGTTTCTGTGTATTTATATAGTTGATATCTGCCATTTATACCACCAAAAGAAAAAATCTGTTTTATTCACAGCTATATACTCACAACATAGAACAGTTCTAAACAGGTGTGTAATCATTAATTGTGTTTGGAAAAATGTAACTTTCAAGTCTCTTACTGAGGAATCCCAACACCCATCTAAGGCTGATGATGGTATAGATCCCAAAGGTGAGGGACACTCATTTCTGCCATTCTCATATGTGCCTACTGTTCCACTCACCAAGAAATGGAATAGATTTTCCCTCCTTTTGAATCTGCGCAGGCCTTGAAACAGCTTGGCCAATCAGACGTTGACACACGATGTGTGCCCGTTGGGGGCCTGGCCTTTTCCTCTTTCTTTCCCCCTCCCCTGGAAACTAGCCCCATAATGAAAAGAAAGGCTAAGGAGGACTAGTGAGTAAGGAGACATTCTACAGAGAGAGAGAGAGGGACAGAGACAGAAAGGGACAGAGAAAGAGAAAGAGACCACAAGGAGTACTGAGGTTCCAGACATGAAGTTACCAGCTTAGGAAAGCTGTCTTAGAATTTACAGCCCAATTCAGGTGTTAACTAAATGCAGTTAAGATAATGAATCCAGCCAATGCCCGGTGGGGCAGGAAAACCTCCCTCCTGAGCTCTGCTTGTATAGCTAATAGCAGGGTCAGAAGAAATAATAAATTGTTGCTCTTTTGAAGTTGGGATATTTTGTTATATACTCCAATGGAAAACTGACGCTGAGGTCTACCAGGAATATTCAGCATCTCTTTGACAAAAAAAGTGAATCTCAGAGAAGTTTAGTCAACCTATCTAAGATCATGTGGTTAATGAAGGGTAGAACTTAAATAGTGTTACACAGTAGAACAAATCTTAGTCTAGGGCTTTATCTTCAATATCACATGTACTTCACTGATACTCGAATATATTCTCTGTATTCCTAAATAACAATGATGTTGGAAATATGTATAGAATATTGTAGAACACAATCTAGTAGTCAGAAGACCTGGTTTAGGGACCTACATTAGTGCCTTCAGCTCTGAGAGCAATTACTTCATCTGTACAATAAAGACCATGGAACTCATCTCTAAAGTCTGAGGTAAACTTTAGATAAGATTAGGCACTTTAGAACCTTTTGTAAGCTATAAAGAGCTATAGACATATTAGCAAATAATCATCCTGAAATTTTAGAATCTGATTCAGAATATTTTGAATTATTTAAAGGTTTGCCCATTTAACAATTCCATTAACCTTTGGGGTGTGATGTTTATATGGATTCATTAGAATGAGGATAACACTATTTCAGTTATAACTCTAGGGCAAGCTTATGCTCTGAGGAATAAATAAATTGCCTGTTGGAATTTTGTAATGATTAAGCAAAATAGCCTGATTTTTGATAAGCTTGACCTTATCAAAACCCACAGTACAACCCACTGAATTCTAAAGTATCCCAGTACTAAGAGGTCCTCAATATGCCATACACTCTGGAATAGAATTCATAGACAGTAACACTCATATCTAAAATCATTTCCTACTAACTGATGGTATTGAGGGACAGGCCACCCATTAATTAAGTGACAAAAATAAATTTTTGCTGACAACTGAAGGAAGAAAGGCATTACAATATAAAGTACAAGATGCTTTAGAAAAGGACTAGTGCCCAGTGTTGGGGTTTGAGGAGGCAGCTGAGGAGAAAATAAAATTAGTTGGAGGAAGAAAACTTGTTTTTACTAATTTTCTATTTTGACCAGTCATCAGAGCATCTAGGAGGTTAGTTAGGTGGAAATAATCCATGTTATGTTTTTATTGTCATTGTCTTCACTTAACTTAGTCAGACTCTAAAGTTAAGCTTCTGCATAACTGTTCAATTATCTCTCCTTTCCTTAAAAATACTACACAGGTGAAGGGCAGTGTTAATCAATTTTGTTGATAACAAAACCAGAGAATTCAAAAATAGTTGTAGCTGACCTTGACACTTTTTCTGGAGTTTTGTGGACTGAAAAATAATGGCAGCAGCGGTGATATACTAACTAGTCTACCAGGATATGAATCTCTGTTGATTTTATACCCTGCAGCCATATATCATTTCTGAATCCAAACTAATCCTACTACTCTTACTTCTGTCAGCTCAATGAATAGTTCATCTTCCTCCATAACATTAAGGGAAAGAAATATTCTAGATGGGCAGAAAACAATTTAAACTCCATGACATCTAAGAGAAGAGAAACAAATTGACTCTAAGCCATCTAGAGTGCAGCCCAAGTTGAGGATAAAAAAGAAATTAAAACACACAGACCTGTAAGCCATCACTTATTTCATAAATATAGAGTTTCAAAGGAAGATTAGAAAAAGGAACAGAATCATAAAACACAGAATTAAATCCAAACACAGATTTTGTTTATTCTAGTCTGCTATGGATTGAAGCATAATTAGATACTAACCTCCTGCCAATCAGGACTTTCGAGCACCTGAATGTAAGGTGAGCTCAGTGGTTTTCAAAACTCTGTTCATCAAAAGCATTAAAGGACTTTGTGGAAAGTGAAGATTTGAGGTCACTGTCCCAACTATTTAGATACATAGCCAGGTGAACTAGTGGACTAGAAGATCTTGAAGTTTCCTTACAAGCTTCAAATTGTATGAGTTATATTTATTGTCTACACAGAACCCATTATCCTACACAGTAAACTAAAAATCTGTAAAGTCTAATGCATAAAATCAGAGGGAAAAAATCGCAGGCTTTCTTCTAAATTCTCCATTATTCTGATAGTAAGGCAGTGGTTTAGAATCACCATAGATTTTTTTTTTTTAAATTCAGTATTTACTAGTAGAGAGTCCTACTGCCTTTTGACAATGTAGTTTATCCTGGAAAGGCTCTGCCAGCAAATGAATCTGAGATGTGCTAAGGCCACATTCCTCCCTGCTGAAGGATTGCCTTGCTCTGAAGCAGTCCTTCAGAATAGAGCCTCTTAAGATGCAGGGGAACATTGATTAAAATTTTTCAACTTCCAAACACAACTTTTATGTCAATATTATTCCTTCATCTCCCATTGTCCTTGCTAAACCTTCAAAGGATCAGTGCTGCTGCTGCTTCTATGGGTACTGCTCTTGCCAACTACATGTCTACTGGGGGAAATAATGTGAAAAATAACCTCCATTTCCTATTCAAAACAATGGGGGAGAGAAAGGCAGAACTGATGGGGAGAGTAATGCCCAAGTACAGTTCAATAATTGTCCTTGGGTGTGTTTGTTGCTTTTGACTCTGCATTTGTGTTTTATGAAACACCATGGAGTGTGTTTAGGTATTGCCATTCTTCCAATACTCTCTCTTCCACTCCCCGGATGCAGCATTCCCACACTTAGAGTCTCATTGTTTTTAGGTTTTGTGAGTTCAGTTAATTCACATTAAAGGGTTATAGATTAGTGTTGTAGCCAAATTCCATAAATAATTTCCATTTAAGAAAAACTATCCAGTGCATAAAGTGCTTAACCCAAATGAAAGAGTCCCAACTGATCAAGTTTGGGGCTTCGTAGATGAGATATTTTGAGAAGGGTTGCCATACCATATGGGAACATTTTTCCCCTACATTCCATGCAAAGAATGTATTCCATGGTTTATCTAAGATAATACATGAATCACAGTTGTACATTTTTAATCTCATAAACAAACAATTTCAATCTCATACACAGGAAATTTCTTGAGGAACACACTTGTAAATACTCCTCTTAGAAACTGTCTGAAATGACTAATGGAAAACTTAAATAGAAAAAAAAATCAACCTCCATAAGTTAGCAAATCATGTACTAATGAACTGAGTATTATAAACTAGGAATTAGTACAAGCTGTAGACCAGGTGAAAAAATTGAGGGAGAAGTCATGATGGACTAACTTGTAACTTCTTTTCCTAAAAGAGGAACACATTGTTGTGGAAATAAAGTGATGGAGGATGAGATTTGGAGGCAAGAGGAGGGCATGATGGATGTGAGATGAAACTCACTCTATTTGGAGTCATTTTATCTAACAAGAATTAAGAATATTTTGAGACAGCAACAATGGAGTTGCAACAGTCAGTGATAGGTGTGTAATACAAAAGCTTGGGATGATGTTTGACTTGACTGCTCAATAGGGTGGCTATATAAAGTATGGACCCCAAAAAGTTACTTTTATTTTTATTCTTTGACTTTTTTATTGCATTTATGTATGTATGTATGTATGTATGTATGTATGTATGTTTTTGTTCCCCATTGCTCACCCCTACCCCATACCCCCTAACTCCAATAGTCAATTCCTCCATTATCCTTGCCCATGAGTCCTCTTTTCATGTTCCTTTGCTTGCCCCTTCTATTCTGCTCATTTGTTTGTTTTGTTGATTATGGTCAACTTATAGGTGATATCATATGGTATTTGTCTTTTACCACTTGGCTTATTTCACTTAGCATAATGCTCTCTAGTTCTATCCATGCTGTCACAAAAGGTAGGAGTTTCTTCTTTTTACTGCCTAGTATTCTACTCTATAAAGGAACCACAGTTTTTTTAATTTACTCATTCACTGATGGCCACTTAGGCTGTTTCCAGTACTTGGCTATTGTAAATAACACTGTTATAAACATTTGGGTGCTTAAGTTCTTTTGAATTGGTGTTTCAGAATTCTTAGGCTATCATCCCAGCAGTAGGACCACAGGAACAAAAGGCAGTTCCATCTTTAGTTTTTTGAGGAAATTCTATACTGTTTTCCACAGTGGCTGCACCAGTCTGCATTCCCACCAACAGTGCATTAGAATTCCCTTTTCTCCACAGTCTTGCCAGCTCTTCTTTGTAGATTTATTAATGATGACCATTCTCACTGGTGTGAAGTGGTATCTCATTGTGGTTTTAATTTGCATCTCTCTAATGGCTACTGATGAGCATTTTTTTTTATGTGACTTTGGGCCCTCTATATGTCCTCCTTAGAGAAGTGTCTATTCAGGTCCTTTGCTCATTTGTTTTTTTTTTTAATTGGATTGTTTGTCTTCTTGGTGTGGAAGCATGTGCGTTTTTTTAATATATTTTTGAGATCAAACCCTTGTCCAATGTATCATCGGCAAATATGTTTTCCCATACAGGTGATTCCCTTTCCATTTTGTTATGTTTTCTTTAGCTGTGCAGAAGCTTTTTCGTTTGATGTAGTCCCATTTGTTTATTCTTTCCTTTATATTCCTTGCCCTAGAGGACATATCAGTGAAAGTGCTGCTATGTGGGATATCTGAAGTTTTCCTGCCTACGTTCTCCTGTAGGACTTTTATGGTGTCATGACTTATATTTAAGTCTTTTATTCATCTTGAATTTATTTTAGTGTATCATATATATTATTCTTTGATTTTTAAAAAATTTTTCTTTTGAATTACCAAACAAGTCACTTTAAAAATAGAACTTTGAAAACAATATATATATCAGGAGTGTCTTAACAAAATCTAAATATTCAGTAACCCCTACTTATGGGGGAAAAAGTAGTACTTGATTGAAAACTATAATAAGGGTTTTTTTCAGCATAGAAAAACTTTTGTGAGGTCTGAGGGAAACTTTTCTCACTTGGAGGAGCAAGAGTATAAGACAGATGCTCATGGTTAGAAAGTTGTAATGGATCCATTTTTGTCATTTCCAAATAATAGACATCAAAATCAATACTGGCAAAGTACAGGAGTTAGAAGAGGGTAAAGAGGGAATAAGCGGTGATGGAAGGAGACTTGTGTTGAAGTGGTGAACACACAATAAAATATACAAATGATGTATTTTATACACCTGAAGGTGTATAATAAAATTATACACTTGAAGTCTATATAATTTTATTAACCAATGTCACCACAATATATTCAGTACAAAATTCTGAAGAAGTCCATGCAGACACATCATTCAGAAGTATGTGGGCAATTGAACTGGGTCCAGCCAGTTCTCACCAAGTTAGTCGATATATTCAGAGGCCAGAAAATTCCAAACATCAGTGAGAGAGAGAAGCACTAAACGAAGTGCTTCCTGCATGCACCCAGACCAGCGATCACACATACCCAGACTGGGGATGGAACCCATAGACTAGGCATGTACCTTGACTAGAAATCAAACCCACAGCCCTTCAGTTACCCCTCAGTAAGAGGTGCTCCAACCGACTGAGCCATACTGGCCAAAGTGATAACTTTTAGCTCTTAACTGAGTATTTAGAAAGGGGATACCCATATTCCATTCTTCCAGAAACCTCTAATCTTTATAAGTAGTTTTCTTGAGGCTTTCTTTGCTTGATTTGGTTGGCATTGAAGCAATTCTTCTCTCTTCCACCATAAAGAGGAAGAAGATAAAACCTAAAGCTTACTCCACTAAATAGTTATACCACACTATCTCAGTACTTCTCTCCAGTCTCTAGTGTCTTCTTATCTCTCTAAAAACGTCTGGATCACTGGGTACTGACACAGAGCTATTAACAGCTTTATAGGTTTGATATCACTGAGTAACAAATTACCACAAAGGTAGTAGTTTAAAAGAATACCCATTCATTATCTCACAATATCCTGTGAGTCAGGTGTGCAGGTACAGGTTGACAGGGTCCTTAACTAGGGGTGTCACAAGGCATTAGTTGTGTTCTAATCTGGAAGCTAAATTAGATAAGAAAATGCTTCCATGTTCATACATCCAGAAGGCAGAATCATTACCATGTAGTGTTAGGACTGAGGGCCCAATCTTCTTACTGGCTATAGACCGGAGGCTGTTAGGAGTATTGGAGGTTATCACAGTTCCCTACTGCATAACCATCCACACAGGTAGTTCTCAATATGGCTATTTGCCTATTTAAGGTCATCAGAAGAATCTCTCTCTAAAGTTGGCTAAATGGAGCCTCAGAAATGGAATATTAAGCTCTTATATATAACATATATCTCATATATAAGTGGCATTAAATCACTTTGACATATAACATAATTTCATCAAAGGAGTGACACCTCATCATGTTTGCCGTATTGTACCAGTGAGAAGCAAGTCACAGGTTCCACCCACACTGAAGTTCAGAGGAATATACAAGGATTTAACACATTGGGGATCACTTTCAATTGTGTCTGTCAATATAGTTAAACCAGCCCTGCAGAAATGCATCTAGAAACTACATTTAGGACATGCAAGTAATTATCTATTTGTTGCAGCTTTGAGGTTTTAATTAAAGAAAAAAGAAAGTCTCAACTTACTTTCTGTTACAAAAAAAGTAAACCAAAACTTAAAATTCTATGAATAGAAGAAAGATTTAAACAAGGCGTACAAGAGATACGGAAATTGTTTATGTTGGAAAATGATTATCAGAAATATATTTTAAACATCAGTTTATTTGTGATCTTAAAGAAATTAAAACTAAATGCAGCTAATGTTAAAGCAAGAAAAAATATTAGATAAGAGAACACATTATAATAACAAATAAATGTCCTAGTTAAACAAATAGTTTAGAAAATGAAAAAATTCATTGCAAAATTTCAATGAGATGAGTGATAAAAAGGGATACAACACTGTAGAAAATCTAAGTGAAGGACAAGCTTGTAAATGACAATTAAAAAGAAATAAAAGTGTGCCTAATATGTTCATCATTTCCATGTACTCAAATGGTAATTTTGTCCTCAGTGTGGGAGAATTGAGAAATACAGATTTAAATGGTTTGTAAAGAATTGAATATAACCATAAGTAGAGTGAAAATCCATCTATAAAATGTTATTTTCCTGGAGGGAAAATATTTATGATTTATATAACACATAGGAAGATAATTGAAACAAGAGAAAAGAACACAAAATAATGTATCTAAAATAAAAGTTATTTGCCTCTTATAAGTTTAATGTGATTAATTTTTTCTATTTAACATTTTATATCCATATATATGATATTAAATATAGTCACAACTAAAACATGAATACAGGTAATTTAAAAAGTTTAATAAGTCTTGCCCATTATCAGGCTAGGGAAATTAGATGCCACCTTTTGACATGAGGAATGTCAAATAATCTGCGGAAATGTTCTAAAGAAGCCACAATGTCCTCACGCTCCTGTTATTGTCTCTCTCAGGATTGCAGCATAGAGAAGAAGGATTAGAGCTGATAGTCATAATTTGTCTGTTGACAATTTCTGCCATGGTGGGCATCCCTCCCTCATGAGTACATTTATTTTAACTTTGGGAATTTATTTTTAAGTCACCTTCTATCCTGCCTAGAGCCTTCAAGAACTATTGCAGTTTTTGTCTGAATCCTTCCAGGCTTCTTTTCCAACACCTAAGCATTTGGGGTGGGACAAAAATAGGTTATGGCTGTTTAAGTGTCCATCAGTAGATGAGTGGATAAAACAACTATGGAACATTTACACAATGGAATACTACTTGGTAGTAAAAAAAAAAAAAGAAAATTATACCCTTTGTGACGGTATGGATGCACCTGTAGAACATTATGCTAAATGAAATAAGCCAATCAGAGAAAGACAAATACCACATATGATTTTGATCATATGTGGAATGATCATATGTGGAATCTAATGAACAAACTGAACTAACAAGGAAAATGAGGACAAACTTATAAATGAAGAGCAGGGTGACAGCTAGTGGGGGAGGCAGGTTGGAGGATGGAGGGACTGAGCAAAAAGGAAAAAGGACTCACGGACATGGATAACAGTGTGGTGATTGCCTGGGGAGGGGCATAAGAGAACTAAAAGGTAATGTAAAAAATACAATAAAGGTGAAACAAAAAATAATAAAGAAAACAATACAATAATCAATAAATAAAAATAGAATAAACTCTGCTTTGCGTACTCACAACTGTAAACTTACCTTTCTCCACCTTGTATTTGTACCACCTTTGAAAGACTATAAATCTGTACCCATATTGGCAAGCCACTGTGTTGGGTGGGCACACTAATGTCCTGTAGTAGTGACTTCCCCACTGGTAACAACTGCCTCCCTGCCAAGCAAACAATGGAAGTGTTGCTTGCCCATCACTATCTACTCTTTCCTCTGCCCACCATCCAAAGCAGCTGCAGCTTGATCTCTTCATCAATATTCTCTGCATTAGAAGTGGGTGCCAGTTTCTTTCTTATATCCTCAAAACTCTAGGGACGCATGCGAATTTGTCCCAAATCTCTTTTACCATGCTTAACTCAGTCTTGTGTCCATGCTTGGTGTGGGAAACAGGGAGGGAAGCCAAACATATCTGTATGTATACAAACTCCTTTCAGTCAACCTTCTTTAACATTTCTAGTGCTTTACATAGACTGGAGGTTTGTGATTGTGATGAACTGAGGCAGAAGTTCTGATATATTTTGTAGATTCTGCATGAATGGATGTGTCTAGTACTCACTTTAAACTAATATTTCTCAGTTAACAAAACTGACCCTAAGCTTTGTAGCTTTAGCCACAAGTCTGAATAGACAGCAGGTCCTTTTTTTTTAACACCCTAAAAGATAATGACTAACATTTGTTAAGTATTTGTTATAAACATTGAATGTGTAAAACATCATTGTATGCTCACAACAGCTTTATGAGGCAGGCATTATTATCATGTCAATTTTAGTGTCTTGGGTAGGATAGTTCTGGAAACTCAGTCTGAGAAGGAGATTGAGGGCAGTTTCCTGGGAGGTTCCCAGGAACAATTCCTGGGAGAGGCTGAGTGTAGCAGGACTGGCCCAGAGAGAAGCTGAATTTGATGGCATTTGCAAAAGGGGCCTATGCTGATCTCACAGGGTGCTCCAAGGCTGATGTTATGCTTCAGATTTGTCCTGAATTAGTTCCAAGGGGCCTGACCTTTGTATCTGCACAGTAACTTCCCTGGACCAGGAAGTTCTCTGTGGTTAAGGGCAATTGCTGCAAAGGCCCTGAGCTGAGCGTTGTGGTCAGATGAGGATGGAGTGCCTCAGTCCCAAAAGCATGGTTTGGATGCTGCCCCACAAACACGTATCACATTTACTAATGACAAAATTTGAGGTTTTGAGAATTTAATAGTATTTTCCCACACACAGTTTGTAGTCACAGGAAATTAACCCTGCATTATCTGGCTTTATATATTCTCCTCAGGAGGATAATTTTTCCTATCCTAAAATCAGGTTACGATGGGAGAAGAGGGAGCAAGAGTGAGGACACATATAATAAAGGAGAAAAGGACATTTTAAAAAAGGAGAAAGGAACAAAACAAGAAAATTTACCCTAGAAGAAGTAGAAACATTGAATAGGCTTTTTCTACTTAAGAAAACTGAAAGTTGAATAAAGATCTCCTATGGGAAAAAAGCACAATGGCCAGGTGGGTTTATAGATGAAGTTTATCTAACCCTTAAAAACTAGATGATTACAAATTATTTAAAATCTATCAGAATGTTGAAAAGTTTAATAACTTAATTCATATTATTTTAAAACTGATACCAACATGTATAAAATGACAGTACAAAAAAAGAAAATTGTAGATCAGTTACATATTTTTGAAAATGCAAGCTAATAATTCATAGAGAGTAAAATACTTTGTGGACGAGTAGACTTTATTTTACAGATCCAAGGGCAGTTAAAATATCAGAAGAATTATAATTCATTATTGGGACCTCAGACCCTCTGTGTCAGCATGACTTAGATAAGATCAGACCACCTACACTTGGAAAACTTTCCCCAGAAGAGATGAGACTATGAACCAATAAATTACTTCACTATTTGTCTCAGAACTAGTTATTAAACACTGGGTCTGGTGATCTGGGCAGTTTACTTCTTAAAGGACATTTTATTTACCAAATTTGTCTCAAGGCCTTTATTTTATGCTATGTCTACCAACCCAAAACTTCTATATCTTATCAATTGCCTGATCTCAATTAGCCTGCTACCTTGAAAGATCTACCTTAATCCCTTAAGCCCAGACACCAAGTTTTGTAATTATCTCACTTTAGCTTTCTTCCTTTTCAGTCTCTGTTAAATCTCTCTTAAAAGGTTTCTTCCTTACTGCAGTGAGCTTGAATAATGTTTTACTTATTACCAACTTGTGGTATTTTTGGTGAGTTCAACAGTATCAACAAATGTTATTTATTACAGCAATACGCATAACATATATTTAAGACCTTTTGCCAGTAAGGGAATACAAATTTGGAATCATGATGATGAAACACTACACACCCGTGAAATCCAAAACGAAAGAAAGAAGGAGGGAAAACAGTGCATTACCAAATGCTGGTGAGGATGTAGAGTTACCGGACTTGTGAGATATCCTTGGCCTAATGTGAAATGGACAGCTGCTCTGGACATTGTTTGCAAATTTCTTATAACATTTACCATATAACTCAGCAACCAAACTCCTGGGGTGTTTATTTCAAGGTAAGGAAAACTTAGATCCACAAGAAAACCTGTAAACGTAGCAGCTTATCTGTGAAGCTTTATTGGTAAAATTGTCAAAACTTAGAAACAGTCCAAATGACCTCAGTGGGGGAATTGTTGAACAAACTGTGGCAAATCTATCTAGGGGAATGCTACTCAGCAAAATAAAATAATAAAATTTTGATATACTGTAACTACTTTGGTGGCACTCAAGGGTATTATGCTGAGGGAAAATAATGTCAGTCTCAAAAGACTCCATACTGTATGATTCCACTTATATAACATTCTTAAATGTTAAATGACAAAATTATAGAGATGGAGAGCAGGTCAGTAATTGCCAGGGATATGGTAGTAGGGAGACTGCAACTGCAGAGGGGTAGCACAGGGAGATGTTGGGGTGATGGAACAGTTCTGTCTTGATTGCATGAATCTGAATCTATACATGTGATAAGATTACTTAAACACACACACTCCACTGATAGATACTAAATGGGTGTTCAATAAATTCAACAGTCATTCTTAAGAGAAACTCTAAATAAATATAATATAAAGTACATAACTATAGTAATACTATCCAATGAAAAGCAATAATAAATCTTATTTAAAATGACAGACTATACTATTCTTGCCCTCCCCCCTTTCTATTTTCTACCTACCATCTATGATACTTATAGTAGGGGAAATATAGTATCTAAAGAACTTGTGACACATGGACATAAATTAAAGAGGGGGGAAGGGTGGGGAGCTGTGTGCAGGGTGGAGGTGAATAAGGGGAGGGAATGGGAGAACCGTAATGGCATAATCAATAAAATATATTAAAAAGAAAAAAAATGACAGACTATTTAATTTATAATTATTTATTTTTCAGAATATTTAATAGTATTTAGCCAATATGTAATTTTCTGTCAAAATTGTTTTTATTACAAAGCAATTTTTAGTACATACTAGCAAATTGACATAATCAAAATGATGGATTAGTAGCTAAAAATAAAACAATTGGTAAATTGAAAAGTAACAATAATAATGAAGACAATTTAATTGCTGATTCACTATGCTCTAAATCCAAATAGGCTTGTAAATCTCAAGTGAAATGTGGAATATGCAAATACTTTCCTATCAGTAAATTAAAGATTGCCAATTTAGTTTCAGGAAAACAGTTTCATTCATCATATTAATATAACTTATTTACATGTTAATGGCTTTGTAATTTTATTATGAAATTTATCATTTTCTTTGACTTTATGAACATTGAGATGCATGCTTAAGACTTTTATAAAATTACATATTTAAGTGAAATTATTATGAATACTTTAATTCAACACTTGTATCTATGAGAATTTCCTAAAAGGTTCTTTCTCTTTACAAGTTTGATGAACATTATTATTATTCCAACATATACTTATGGGAATATTCCATCACACAACCAGAAAGGTTTGAAAGTTTCTTGTGGGATTATAGTATAATAAATCATTATATAGACCCAAATTTGTGTTATAAAACTATAACAAATACTTAAATGCTAATTTGACAAGTATGCCATAAACACACCACAAAATAATTTTCTATGAAATGATTACAGCCAAGAAATAAAATCTGTGACCAATAGATTTACAAAGGAAGGGAGATACATAATCAGCATAATTTATAGTAGAAAGGAGAAACTTCATAATTATAAAAGCTCTGAAGTGGGAACTAGTGTCATAAATTACATTTTTGTAACTATGCCATCAAAATACAAGCTTTTGTAAATGAAGTCCCTTTATGCTTTTTAATGAGATTGATAACACTAAAAAGCATTAAATTACACAGCATTTATTTTACATAAAAAAGAGTAAGTGTAAAATAAACAATGCCCTGATGTATGCAAGGTTCAGAACAAGTCGTGATATAGAAAGAAAGTATCACCCACTTTAATTAATTTACATTTCCAAACCAGAAAAGTTGCTCAGTTACTGAAGTAATTTACAAACCTAAAAATCACTATACCTAATAGTAAATATATCGTAGATATTTTACAAGGCTAAAAACAAATTTTAACCTGACGAATTTGTATTCTGATTTTGATAGGGTAAATGTAATTTCTCAAAAACAGAAATCAATTAACTTTATATTAATCAACAGCAAAATTCTGAATTTTCATTTTTGATAGAGGAATTAACAATGTAAAAAGTATTAAACACATACACACATCTGCATTGTATTTCTAGAACTCCTTAACAAATTACCACAAACTTGGTGTCTCAACATAAGAAACATTATTTTTTTTCTTATTTCTGGAGGCCAAAAGTCTGAAATCAAGGAGTCGGCAGGATTTCTTCCTTTGGGGTTCTGTAAGGGACTATCTGCTCCATGCTATTTTTATTTTTGTTTTTAACTCCTGATGGTTGTTGGCAATCTTAGGCATGCATTCTTTGCCTTACAGACCCATCACTCCAAATTCTGACTGAGATGGACTTCATCCCTATGTATTTCTGTTTGTCTCACATCCCTCTCATTTCTTTCATGAGACTGGCAAACAATGAAGTTTTATACCCACCCTAGATCCAGGATGATCTCTTCTCAAATCTTTAATTTAATTACATCTAGAAAGACCACATTTCTAGATAAGATTACATTAACCAGTATACAGATGTAGAACTTGGACGTATCTTTTGGGGAAACATAATTCAAACCACTACAATTTCCACTGGGCATCTTGATGCTATCCTTGGAACATTCCATGAAATGAAAAATTGAAGAAACCAAGAATACTAGTTTAAAGAAAGAAGTTCTAGACCAAGGTCACATGTTGATACCTGAAGCACGTTTGCTGTTCCAATCAGCTGACCCTGTATGTACCTGTCTTTTGATGAGTTGACTCTATATAAATATTTCTATTGTCTCTTCTAAGTTTCAGATTTCAAGATACAATATAAGCCAGTGTCAGATTGTGGGGGAGCTCTGCCCACAGAGACCCCCATCTGCCACAGATGAGAGTAAGTCTACCAAGACATGATCTACTTAGGGAGGAAAGGTGGCCTATCTCTCGAAGGAGAAGGGCCAGGAGCCTTTTCCTCAATGGGCTTTTATTGGGTTCAGTTTACACAGGAATGCAGGTAAAGCTCATCCATCACTGTCAGGTAGTAAGGATCAAACAATAGATAACATAAAAAGAACTTCGAGGGCTTATTCTGAGTCAGGGTCAGTTAGCTAAAGGACTATAAAATGTTGGAAAACAAACTAATTTCATGCTTGGACCCCTATGAGAAAACTAAGGGCATTCTTAGCAAAGCAGGCTTCACAGGATTTTATGCATTCTTTCTTAGGCCTGACCGCCACAGGGAACCCACCATTTCCAGCACAGGGCTGCACCACCAGCATTGTTTCAGGCTTCAGTAAAGCAGGGGAAATAAGGCAGCCAAGAGATTAGGACACTTCTCGAAGACAGAATGAGGACTCAGGCTATGTCAAAGCTGAGGAGCAAGGGTCCGTCACTCCCTTTTTCTATAGCCCCCAAGTCCTTCCCTGAGGGCCCCTTTGTGACTGTGCCTGTCTTAGGTCATCCCTCCTTTGAAGAATCTTACCCATCATTGGCTAACTGGTCATTCAGTCAGGGCCAAGCAGGGTGAAGTAAAAGGGGACAGTATGGCGCTCCTGTTAGTGAGATAAGCTTTGTCTCTTTAGTGGCTTATGGTCCCAAGATCTCTCACTCAGCCTTAGCCATGCAGGGGGCGGTTACAGCTTTTGAAACCAGGCAGGGTGGTTTCCAACATCAGATTTATATAAACTTTTGCTCACTCCTCAGTTCTGCACATCAGAAATTTAAGCTAATGTAGGCAGAACTTTTTTAAGGATCAGTTTTTTTGTTTCATTTTGTTATTTTTTATTTTGTTTTTACTTTCACCACTCCTGAGAGGTCTTGTAAAGGGGTAGAAATAATGTGGCACTTTGTACCAGCTCTCTCAAGATGGATTTCTAGACCACCATAGTTAAAACACAGTCCTCCTATTTGCTATAGTGCTAGAGAACTGAAGTCATATGAAACAGGGAAAGAGAATAAGGAAGATCATATAAATCACCTCCCTCATCATCATTGGCTAGATGGGGAAACAGTTACCTCCAGCGGAAAATATCAGATATTGTGGGGCTAAAGCAGGCAGGGATCAGTTCTAGGGAGGTAGTGTGAGTGGACCAAGTATCATAAGCCCTATGTAAGGAACTTTGGAGGAAATATCCAGGACAGTGAACTTATACGCCAGTTGTTAATAATGTGTGATACTCATTGAAATGAGTAAACTGACAAACAAAATTTTTAATATTTAAATTTTTTTGTGCCCACAGTACATTGCCTGGTGTTTCACATATCACATAAAACCAACAAATAATTCTGAAGACCCAGAAAAGAGTTCAAAATTAACACTGCAATCATTAAAAAGTGATAGAATGGTTTTCAACTTAATATACCCTACCAGCTATCTCTCCTATCTTTCCTTCATTTAATAGTCAACATTTTAGAGACAGTTATAGTTTCTGATTTAACTTTTTTAAATATTCTACAAACTCCGTAACTAACAATTACCTGGATTTTATACCATTATTTTACAAAAACTATCGCAGGTAGGGTTATTAATGACCTTCATATCATTAAATCCAACATTGGATTTAAAGCCTGACTCAACATTATCAACAACGTTACTTTAGAAAAACTCTCCTGCCTCTAGCTGTGATACCCACTACTCCTGATTTTCCTCCTACCTCTATAACAATGTGTGCTTAACTTAGTTAGCCAGTTTTCTACTTCCATTCAATCTCATTGAGGCTTTTATTTAGATATTCTGTACTAAATCATCTTATCTCTCTTGCAGTCTAGTGACCATCTATTTCTTGATGACTGAAAACTCTCAAGTCTATGCAGTCCAGACATCTGCCCCTTGAACCAAACCCACCTAATGCCAACTATCTATATGACATCCTATCTTGGATGCATAGTAGACATTTTAAATTCAATATATTTAAACTGAACTTATCATCCCCATCTCAAAATGTACTATATCCAGTGTTTTATAATTTGATAAATAGCACAAGCAATCTTCACGTTGCTTAAGTCAGATTTGGAAATCATATGTGATTCATCCCATATTTTTTCTGCTCATCATGTATTTCTTTAACCATAAGTACCTGAACATATTATATATGTTTATGTGTATATGTGTGTGTGTCTATACACACACACATAAATATATTAAACAAAACTTTGATCCAACTAATACAATTTTACAGGCAAAAAAATCTTTCATATTGCTATCACACAGCTTTAGGGTTCTTGTGTGAATGTACTGTTAATAAGACGTACAAGTTAAGTGTGTGCTCCTTGATCACAGACTCTATGTAGCCTTCACTCCAAACCACTTTTCAATAAATACATATGGAACCAGAACTGGAAGTGTGCAGATAGCTGGGTGCATTTCTTCTCTACTACTGAAGAACTAGGTGGGGACTGATATCTATATGGTACAAATATGGACATCACACTTGCGCTCAAGTCAATTATTCTTTCCTTGTAGTTACATCTGTCTAGGATATTTGCAAAGAGCAATGGCTGTGTGTGTGGGGGGTGTTTTTGTATGGTGCTGAGCCACTTTCTACACAACAGATAGTAGGGGTGGTGGCATACTCTTCCTGTGGTATCTCTATTTTGCCTGGTGGCTGGTGACAACATGCATTTAGAAATTATGGTTTTCCTCAGTAAGTTATTGTTACTTTCAATAAGGCACAGCTCATGCCTCACTTCCCCTAATAGCACTACCACAAAAAGTTTATGCAGTTACAAGTCTTTGGGGAAAAACTAAAGAAAAAGGCAACATGAGAAAAATACATTTAATTTGCTATGCTAAATGTAACTTCTACTATAGCCTAAGGTATAAAATCCTATTTAGTTTGTCTAATTCTGCATAACAAATCACACCAAAACCTATTATTATCTTTGAGTATATCTGGTTTCATATTTACTTCTTGAAAAATGGTTTGGGCTCAATGCTGTAGTCTGTGACTACAGAGCACAAACTGAACTTGTAGGTATTATTAATATTTATTTAACTAAGAATTGTTTTCATCTGGATCATAGGAGCACATGTAATGGGGCAGTTCTGAGCCTCAGAATACTCTTAAACACACACACAAAAAAAAACATTTGTAGGATACTTCCTAGAATCTGGTTTTATCTAAGCAACATAAATAATTTCTATATTAGTGAAACTATGCATCTGCTTCCTTGAAATATAGAAAAGTGTTTCATTTATTTGTGATATATAAATGCATTTGTATAAATGTGTTACATATTATGTATATATGTGTTTATATATACATGAATATAAATTATAAATATAAATATAATCTTCTTATGCTCAGGCACTGAGATTTTAATGCATTGTGGGCAGTAATAATGAAGTGACCAGAGAGGAGAGGCAAGGGAATTTCAGGGGAAAAGGGTGAACCATTTCAGGAACAAGTATAAAGGACACATGGTCAATAACAAGGAGGGGCAGAAATGGGAGAGAGGTGGAGAGAGCTAGGGAGGTGGGCTGGTATGGGGGAAGGCAGAAAACTGTACTTAAACAACAATGAAAATAATTTTAAAAAGGACCACATAAAAGCTATATGGAAAAAAACAAGGGTCAAGCAATATAGTGATTATTTGTACTGTATATAGCATTAGTTTATTATTATTATTTTATATTTTATTATTATTATTCCTTGAATATCTAAGGTTGATGAGCTTAAGGAGATTCTTACTTAGATCTCTCACATGTTTGTAGTCAGACAGCAACTGAGACCAGAGTCACCTGAAGTGTTCTTCAAACACGTGATCGGCACTTGGACTAGGATGGCTGGAATAGCTGGGGTTCAGTAAAGCATTTCTACATGGGTAACTTGAGCAATTGTGAGTTCACATCTCTAGGAATAATTACTAACTTTGTGTTAACTTAGTGCATATTTTAAAATTGATTCCCTGGAGAACTCCAGAAACATCCAAGATTAGCCTTGTTTGATTTTCAGTATTTACTAAATAGGAACTGTTTTTTCCAAGTAATTTAACAGCACCCTTTGAATGAAAAAAATTGGAAAGCTTTGCAAAGTTATAATTTTGTATCAGTCAACTTTTACTAGGTTTGCTGCAGTAACACAAAATTGCAATCCTAGTGATTTACCACATCAGGGTTCATTTCTTATTCACATTATATGTCAGTTCCATGCTGTTCTGTTCTATGTATTTTTTTTATTCTGAGATTCAGGCAGGATAAGTAGGCTCTAACAATGTCATGGATTCCCATGGATAAACTGTTTAGTAGCACAAAGAGCTTTTGCTTAGACATTTTACAATCGCATCTATTCATATTCCACTGATCAAAGCAAGTCAAGACAGCCATGATCAACATCAGTCATATGTAGAAATATTGTCATCCCATTTTACATAGCTTGAACTGCAAGTTATATAGAAACTGGTGGAGATACAAAATCCTCTTACAGGAGGGCATTGGGCACTTGGGAACAAGGACAAATCTCACACAGCTTTTTCTGAGAAATAATAAGGAGAAAATGTGTATCATTTATACATTTATGAGATTTCTTAATGTCTGATTTTAGCTACACAAAGATCCATTTGAAGAATTTATTTGAGTCCTTCCTGGGCATTACTTAAATTCTTACTCAAAGTTTGATCCTCTTCTAAAACTTTGTTGGAGATTGTAGAATGTGTTGATGAGGGAAGAGCAGCTTAATTCTCTCAGATATAAGTGCAAAGAACTCTATGTTGTCATTTCTATGTCTATAAACTTATCTTTTCACTCTCAAACTTGCCATTCTCGAATGAATCCTAGTCTTACATTTAGTTACATTTATTTTCTTTAGGGGAATTTAGTTGCAATTTTGCAAAAGTAGAAGATTGTAAAATTTTCTCTTGAGATATACCTTTACCATTTCTTATGATTAGTTTTATCTATGTCCCCTAACATTTATTATTTAATCTTAATAATCATACAAAACAATATAATTGCTTAGGTGTTAGTCACCATTTTTTAATGAAACTTAAATCTAAAATGTATAGAAATTAAGTGGTGTTTCACAGCTTTTCTTTTCTTTTTTTTTTTAATTTTTATTTTATTGATTATGCCATTACAGTTGTTCTATCCCCCCCTTCATTCCCCTCCACCCTGCACCCCCCACCCCTACTATTCCCCCCCCTTAGTTTATGACCATGTATCTCAAGTTCTTTGGATTCTATATTTCCCATACTATTCTTGCCCTCCCCCATCTATTTTCTACCTACCATCTATGCTACTTATTTTCTGTACCTTCTCCCCCCTTCTCCTCCTCCCACTCCCCTGTTGCTAACCCTTCATGTGATCTTCATTTCTATGGTTCTGCTCCTGATCTAGCTGTCCTCTTAGTTTGCTTTTGTTTTAGGTGTGGTTGTTAATAACTGTGAGTTTGCTGTCCTTTCACTGTTCATCTTTTTTGTCTTCTTTTTCTTAGATAAGTCCCTTAACATTTCCATTAATGCAACCCTCAAAGTTTAGCTCATGTGTAATATGGTGATTAAAAAAAAGATTGTTTTCCAAAGCTTTTCTCTAGTATGCTTATATGTTTATCCTTCAGATAATTTATAGAAAAGAATTCTTTAGTCATATAAATTTGAGAAACAGTGTATATTATATATTGTATATATGTGTATGCAATATATGTATACACACAAACATATATAAAATCACAATTTCTATTAGCACATTAAGGTGTCTGAGAAATCCTACCAAATTTTTTTTACATGTAGGAAAATTCAGTTAATAAACTTCATTATGACCCTAAGACATTTTATATATAGCCATTATTAATATTATAGAGTTTTGAAAAACACAATTGGATACATGCCTGTGTTTCCAGTTTATTACTTGATGTCACTTGTGTGCATTGAAAGACATGTGAGGCTGGAAAATACAAGGGGATGAAAAATGTTACTCCTCACCTAAGAGAAATGGTGCAAGAGAAATTTCTGTTTTAAGGTATCAAAAATTATGCAAAAAGTGTGAGAATATGTTAAATATGCCAGGGCATGTTAGCTTGTAATTGAACGATGTAGACTTGGTCAAAAATAACTGGACACCTGAGAAACAAGCACTTGTGTCTTGACTCCTTTTGAAAACTTTTGCAAACTTGACTCCTTTTGCAACTCCTTTTGAAGTTGCATACAGAGGTTTTTGTGCTGGCTATAATGGAAAAGCAGGCAACAGGCCAATTATCCCGTTAAAATCAACCAGATTAAGACTAAATTTAAAAAAAAAAATCTGTTCAAAGGTCTGAGAGAGGTTCTGAGATAGCTAGGACTTGAGGGATTAGAACCTGGAGAGAAGGAAATGTTGTCAAAGTGACCCCAACATTCCTAGTGTTGCACTTTTTCTCAGAGCCTTTTCCCACTCTTGACCTGAGAAAAGGAGCTTATAAACTAGGCAGAGAGCAGCTATTGAAATATAAAGAAGCCATCAGAACTTTAGGAAACACCCAAGACTGAGGAGTAAATACCGGAGTTCAAGGTTGCGGAGGCAGGCAGCATTGAGGGATCCAGGTCCCAGAAGAAGGGAGACACAGAGAAGTGAGGCTAACGCTAGGCACAGGTTTTCCCATCAAGGTATTTGCTTGTACAGCTATACAAAGCAAAAGTATATGAAACAAAGAAGAAAGTGGCTGAATCATGGCAGAGATTGTTATTGTCTTTCAGTCCTAGGAAGACAAAAATGAACTTCAGGACCCACAAGGAAGAAAAACCCTGTATAACACATGCAGGCTCTTGGTATTAATTTCTGCAGGGCTATCCCTGAGGAATGCCATTGAACCAGAAGTATAACAAGTAGTACAAATACCATAAAGAAGCCACAAGTCTCTGACTACATCAGAGTTGTCTGTCCCTTGTCTGCCTTCCAGAAAATGGGATGAATCTTCTCTGGAGAAAAATATCATCTTGAGGCACTACAATTTTTTTAATATGCCACATTCAACATTTCTAAAACACATTACCAAAAATAGCACTGGAGGGTCAAAGCAAACCATAGACATAGAACTTCAGGTGACCCCAGAATGTTATACATGGGTGTAACATGTGATTATATTTAAAATAGCAGGTGACTGTGGGGGCAACTTTGCCCTCAAGTTTCCCCACTCACCATGGATGAAAGTAAACGCTACTAAGACATGATCTGTTTAGGGAGGAGAGATGGCCAGTTTCTCAGAGGAAAAAGGCCAGGAACCCCTTCCTCCAGGGACTTTTATTGGGTTGTAATACACAGGAATACAGGCAGCAAGGATCAAACAGTAGATAACATTTCAAAGAAATCTGAGGGCTTAGTCTGAGTCAGAGTCTGTCAGGAAGTCTGTCAGTCTGTCTGTTGCAGAAATTTCAGGGTTTCCTGCTCGGACCCTTAACATATGAATGAAAACACTCTTATCAAAGCAGGCTTCACAGGATTTTTAAGGAATTCTGTCTAATGCCAGATTTCCCTGGATTTGCTCCAGCAAGGCAAGGACCTGCACCCCTTCCCATCAGGTTTTCAGGCTTAAGTGGATTAGAGCCAGAAAGCACTTCTCCCAAAGGACATGGGGACTCGGCTATGTCATATAGCCAGGGGTGGGGGCACGGCTCTATTGCTCCCTCTTTGTTGCAGCCTCCCGAGTCCTTCCATGATGGCCTCCCAAGTGATCGAGTCTGGCTTAGGTTGCCCCCCCCATGAGGGGTCTTACCCATCATTGACTTCCAATCATGCTTTGGGGGCAGGGAGAGGAAACAGGCAGAATTCACTACCAGAGACAGGCTTTTGTCTCCTGTGGTTTGCATTCCTGAGGTCACTTGCTCATCCTTAGCCATAGGGGGTAGTTACAATTCCTGAAACCAGGCAGAGTGGTTCCCAACAGGTGACTAAAATGGACACTTTTTTTTAACAACTAAAACCTATAAGAGGGAATGGGATAGAAATAGTTTTCAGAACTAAAAATAAAATTAAGAACTCAATAGAATGGTTTAATATAGGCTGGTCCACTGAATAAAGAAATAGTGAGCCAGAAGATAAGATAGTCAAAAGTATTCCTCTGAAGCACTGAAAAGCATAGATCACATACTGTAAAGATTCACTGAGAGGAGATACTCTTGAGGAGAAACTTTCTTAAGGTCCCTGAGCCTTAAGACACTATTTTAAAGGACAAATAATGCTAAATGTCTTTAAATGCAACTTGGAAACATTTACTTTCCAGAAAGCACCCCATTCATTGCCTTGTGTTGTATTGTCATTGTGGTTATTCATGTTTGTTTGTCTCTACTTTTGCCTAATTATTCTTCCTTCAGAGTTGTAAATAGTTTGGTGTTGAAAAGGAAGTCCTCTCCCAAAGCACTAAAAATTGCCTGGAGTCATGTTTTATAGTAAAAATATGATAAAAATAGTCAGAAAAGATCAGACAAAGACAGGTTACAATTGGTTAGAAAGCTGTATCAGTGTTGCTTAATACTGAAAAAGATTAGTGGGAAATCAGGCTAACTCATTTATGTATTAGATTTTTAAATATTTTCTATTAAATTTCCAGAATGAGAATTATGAATGACACCCTTGCTTTTTTAAAATTATTTCTGATTTAAGTAAAATCTGACCTCTGTTATAGTAGGAATTGTAGTAGAAGTCAGTATGACTTATTCCCAATTATTAACTTTTTTCTGTAGTGAAAATATTATAAATTTAATGGCATCACATATGCCCTCATCTAGGTCTCTGTGTAAGTTTTTCATCCCTTCACTCTCTGTCTTCAAATGGGGTAAAGTGGGTAAATAATATAGTTTAGTATAGTTCTCACATACCTGGGAAACTGATGTTTAAAATAATCCAGAAATCACACTCTTCTTATTTCCAAGAAATTAAAATTGCTTCATAGAGCTGAGTTGTAGAATGTAATTTAGGAAAAGTGGGGAAGAAATAGGACAAAATGTTTGATAAGGTGTTCTCATTAAATTAATTATTTAATTACTAGATTTAGATAGGTAAAATAATTATTTTCTTGGAGAACAAAAAAATGCTGCCCTGTTATTAATTACTGAAAGTTTGGATATAAGATGAATTAATATAACAATAAAAGATCCCAGTAGGATATTTGGTCAAGACAATAGTCAAGAGGTGTGGAGTGTATATGAGCTCCATAACTGCATGCATTGTTTTTCTACCTGCAACTCTGTGCCTTGAGATTGGCATTTCCCTGAAGGCCTCTTTTTGCCAAGCAACTGGGAAATGGGGTCAGCTAACTGGAGAGGAAACTACAGTGGAATCTGCAGGCAAAAACTCCAAAGAGCAGTGAGCAGCGATGTCCCCAGAAAGTGACTGGGCATTTACTCACCCAGTAAACTGAAAAGGACCAAAATTACTTTCTTATGGTTATGAAACTAGGATACTAGAAAATCTGACAAAGTAGTTCATGATCAACAGGATGCAATGGGCCAATTGAACAGAAATCATTAGAGTTAACAAGATATATGAATTTTTTTAAAAGACTCATCATTCAGGATAGAACTGAACCATTCAAGATACATAAGTTTTCCCATCAGTGTATTAGGGTTGTTCAACCAATTCACAAAGATGTATTTGCTCAGGTACAGAAAAGCCACTGGGGAAATTGGTTATTTATGCTCAGTGCATGCTAGGTGAACTTATAAGGTCCATTCATAGCTCTATACATTTCCCCCTCAAATTTGAAGTACTTTGTAAACTCAGGTTCTCATAGGCCACCATCTCCATCTATTGTTGAATCGGGCCTTTATGGTCCAGCAGGCATTAATAAAGGGCAGATTTAGAAGCGTACCTATTGGTTTCTTCAACAATGTCAAGTTTCCCAAAGAAACTCTCACCAGTGCTGTTAAGATGCTGGGGTCTGCCATAATTTCTTATCCGAGAGGAAGACTATGTTTAAGAAGGCTTTTTATTCTGCCTTTGCAGAAATCCTGTCAACCCTGTGAGAATCCAGTGCAATTCTCAATCAGCTGAAACAACAATGGTTCCTCTCTGGGGGTGGGTGTGAGGTCAGATCTTCCCGACTGGGAGAGGGACTTCCTGTTCCAAACACTTAAGGTAGGGTTGTTGTTGTTCTTAGGAGTCTTTGTTTCTTCCTCAGCCTATTGTTCCTTCCTTTGGAGTTGCAAGTAATTTTGGATTGAGGTTTTGTATGTTTGCAGATCTATTTGGAAAAGTCAGAAAGGGGTCAGCAGAAAATAGGAAAGCTGAGAATGATGCTTAAGAACCTGGAGTGTATAACCAGCACCCAGGGGGAAAGCTTAGCCTGCTTCAGAAATCTGGGGGTCAATTAAAAGCACATGGTCTGGGAGGGCATGTCCCTTGTAAATAGATTACTCTCATCAATGTATGTGAGGCAGGGCAAAGTCCCCAACAAATCCATGTTGTCAAATGGAGGACCATGAACATTCTCAAGAAATATGCCTCAGTCCTGGAGATCTTAATTGAAAATGCTGGTATTGTTGTTATTGTTGTTGTTATTTTAACTGCAGATAGAAATAGCAGCTTTCTCCCATGAAAACAATAGTTCCTACCGGTATTAGAATTTCTCCCTCAGGCCTCATATGGATCAACTATTCTTCTCATACTTTCATGACAGACCAGCACTGAAACAACTCCACATAACTGGGAGCACAACTGAATGCATTTTGAGAAGGAGAGAATTCATAAGTGAGGAGGAAATGATTAAGAGGAAAACTTGTTTAAAATTTTTCAAGATGATTTGACTTTGGGTGGTGGGGGCACACAAGAAGTATACAGGTCTTGTATCATAGAAATGTACACTTGAAATCTATATATTCTTATTAACCAATGTCATCCAAATAAATTTAATTAAAATAATAGATAGATAGATAGATAAAATATTTTAAGCTAATGCTGAAAAGCTAACAAGGAGCATTGGGGTGTGGGGGGAAGACTGCAGCCTCTCACTCTCATTTGCCAGTGGAGGAAAAAGGGGGAGAGGTTACTTACATTTACCTAACAAGGAATGAACTTTTAAGAAATTACAAAAATGTTACTTTACACTCCTGTTTTTTTAAGATTTTACTTACTTATTTTTAGGCAGAGGGGAAGGGGGGGAGAAAGAGAAGTAGAGAAACATCAATGTGTGGTGTCCTCTCAAGCCCCCCTCTCCCCTCGTACTGGAGACCTGGCCTACAACCCAGGCATGTGCCCTGACTGGGAGTCAAACAGGTGACCCTGTGGTTCATAGGCTCTCACTCAGTCCACTGAGCCACACTAGCCAGAACTGCTTTAGACTTCTTTGCTGGTGATGTGATTGAGCATAGGATCAAGGGTGTGAACGGATTTATAGGAGGACATTAGCTCAGCCGTAAGTTTAGAGAGATCACTAATAGGAGACAAAGAGGACATTTTTGTAGAGGAGGAATGGAAATAAGATCCATTCACAGGTTTGCACCAGAATGTGCAGGACTTTGATTAAAGGTAAATACATTTGGCCAATGACTTCAGCAGGTACAGAGGATAGACGGGACTAAGACTGGGACCTTAAGAAAGGAAGAGAAAGCAGTGGGTGTACAGTTGAGTTACTCAGGATTCCTTTGGGTGGCAGTGGCAAAATTCCAGCTCAGATTAGCTTAAGCCAAAAGGAATGTGTTGGCTCACAAAACTGAAAGTATAGAGGACCCAGAACCTGAAAAATCACCTGAAAAGAGAGCCACATGCTGGTTAAGGCAAGCACTCCAAAGCCAGACAGTCTGGGATTAAATCCCAGTACTGGTAAGTACTTGCTGTGTAACTTGAAGTTAGTTATTAACCCTTTTAATGAATGACTCGGTTCCCTTTCCTCTACAATGGGGGCATTAACAATTCCTTTCTCATACAGTTTTTGCAAGAATTAAGTGACAATGATATCCAAAACACTTAAACAGTGCCTGCCACCTTTGTTCTGTTCACATCAAGTTCCTTTCTCTCTCATCTCTTCTGTTTTCCTGTAGTTGGGTCCATTCTGTCAGGTTCTTCTGGCCAAGTAACCTGCTCTCAGCTTTCTGCCTGTATTCACAGCATCTCCAGTAGAAAGACAGTTTCTGTTCCTTACTAATATATAAGTTATTTGACTTACTCTGATTGGATTGACTGGTGACTCATGTTCAAATAGCTGGGGGTGAGAGGTGAAACAAATGAGATGGCCAGAAGGATGGACAATTCTGACAGGTTATGACTGGATAAATTGCCTACTCTGCAGTTAGGACTTAGGCTCTTTCCCATATAAACTCTGTGGATTTAGAATAGAGTGGGATGATTTCTGCAAGGATAATTGAAGTTCAGTTATCAGAGAAAGAGGAAATGGATTGTAGGTAGATTAAAAACAACAGATGTATCCCACAACCCTGAGAAGGAGGTTTTGTGATGTGATTTCAAACTTATTGAGAAGAATTGGGTGAAAAACAAAGAAAAGTACTTTTAATAATTTCTCAACTAGGCCATAGTTCTTCTTTTATCAGCACTACAGTTGTCAAAATTGTCAAGCTAGTTAAGTTTCTTTGTGATGTTCTCATAGTTTTCTTTAATCATCACTACCATTTATTCAGCACCTGCTGGAATCAGGTACTGTATTACCTGCCCTCATTCTCTAATCTCACTCACATTTTTCTGTCTTTATTTGAAATCTGAGTACTTGCTGATTCCCAGATGTTGGCAGTAAGGATTTAAACTCATATGTCTCTGATCCACATGGTCTTGTTCTTTCTACCACAGGATGAGGCCCCTGGGTGCCCTTTCTTACCATTCACCTCTCCCACTCCCAAATTGTGTCACTTTCTTACCATGTCCAGGCAGTTATATCCTGTTTCCTTCTCCACTCACCAAACTGTCTTCTTGGAAAAGCCTTGGCCATCAATCACTTACCATTCAGTGACTATCCAAGTCCCCTCTACCAAGGTCCTTAGCATTGCAGGCTTCATTCCTTTTACTGAAAGGAAAGGCTTTGCTCCTGGTCAAATAACCTCAGAAGTCATCAAATCAGAGGACAGATCTGTGGTCAAGTATTCCACCCAGCTTATTCTCGACAAGAGAGGGCTATTGTCCTACTGGTAACTTAGAATGAGGATCTTTAGAAAGGCTTCAGCAGCAATGTCTTTGAATGACTGGCCTCTCTGGCCATCTATCATCCACAGTGTAATAGAGACCCTCTGTTTTAAGCTAGTGAGTGTCCTCAGTGCTCCTTTCTGATGGTATAGCCTTAGCTAAATCATACCATAACCTGAGACCCCATTCCTTCCCTGCTCTTCCTCACATCCTCAGATCTTTAGAGCCCACCTTATGCAAGAAACTTTTCTAGATTCCTTTAAGCCATCCTGGCCTTTTCCCTGCTTCAGTCATACAATCTGATTGTAACACAAACCTACTCTTTGATTCTAAATATCATTTTTGTTTTGTTTTGTTGTCATTTTTATTTACCATCCCAAAGTACCTAGCCCAGGCATGGGCACATGGCTGACAATGAATGAAGGAAAAGCCTGCTGATTTTGCTAATACATAAAATGCTAGTTTCCTCCCTCTTTTGTTTCTCAGACTGTGACTAAGTTAGTTGGGGGCTGCAACACCATCATTCCATTTCTCCTTTCTGCTTTGCCATTGCTCTCCACCAGCATAAAAATCAATTAAGTCTCAGTACTGAGCCTTATCTAAAATATTCTGCTGTCATAAAGCAAGGACCTCTTTTATTGCCTTGTCACTTTTCAACGGAGAACAAACGAAACCTATTAGAAAGAAAATGCAATCTACTCTAGAAGTGTTCCCAGTATATATATTTTTAAAAATAATAAATTCTCAGTTTTCAGAGTCACAGTACAATTGCAGCAGTCCTAAATTTATGCCTCTAAACAGAAACACAATTTTCATCCCCATTGCCTCTTGTCTTCTCTATTGCCCTGCTTAATTTACAGTTATTCAATAACAATTAAAACAATACTCTCATCCTGGTCAGTCGCAACTGAAAATCATTATGTGCTGACGACTTCTGAGTGAGGATGTTTGGAGCAAAGGTAGCTGTAACCTCTATTCCACATTAGGACAATCACCCAGACATGGAGATTGAAGAGCAGAGGGAATATCAACTTGCAGAGTAAAAGAGGCCAGGGTAAGTAATTTAGCACAGAGGAGGGAAAGAAGAACAGATTTGAATGGCTCTCGCTACCTATGCCTCCTCTCTTTAGTGGAGCTGAACAGTAATTGATTTTTGGAGCAGTCCATCTAAGTTTTCTCCAAACATTCTGAAGCTTGTCTGAGATTGCTTCATTATCTTACTCACCTGAGAGAAAGGGGGAAAGCAGTAGAAAGCATAGGAGGGGCCCTGAGTGACTACAGCAATAGATTGGAGTTGTTTATTGTTCTGAAACTGATGCCCTGGATAACCCAAGAGCATAATTTGGGACTTGAATCACTCTCCATGACTCCACAGACAGAATACTAACAGCTGTGATGTGAATATACTGGACTAGGAGGAAGGTGACCTGGTCCTAGTCCTGCCTCTGTACTTATTTTCAGTGAAAAGAGAGGTAATCTCTTAACCTCCTCTATCCTCAGTTCCCCATCTGTAAAACTAGATGGTGGGCAGGAGTCAGGACCTCAAATGATTTCAGAGACAAAAAAAGCATTTCAGGAAATTCAGTGGCTCAAGAATGTAAGAAAAGCTTGGAAGTACAGCAACTGAGGTACGCATACCTGGTTTAAAGATATTTAGCATTTGCATTTAATTTTTATAAACAAACAGTGCCTATTATCAGACCTCCAGTTTTTGCTTCTAGACTAGGTAACCTCTTCATCCTTTGCTACCCACACATCCTTTGAGCATGAATGCCAGGAAGAACAGTGTATCATGGTCTGACCCACCATATGCATCTCACATCAGATAAAGGGTGTGGATGCAGTACTTGCAAATTATAATTTGTAGAGTGGCAGGCCATTCTTCAACCTTTATCTTTGCAATGAAGTCTTCTATTATTTTTAGGCCGCTCCCTCATTTGACAGTTCTTGGCTTTCAGCTCTTTAATCATTTTCCTTCCCATCCATCTGACTTGTCCTCAGCTGAGCCTTTTCCTGAGGTGTGGGGAGCACAGCTGTTTGCAGTTTTACTTGGAATGCCTGAGACAGCCTCAGTACCAACAATTCTTCCACGGGCAAAAACTGCACCATAAAGTACCCCACAGTCACCCAGCAGTCCTGTCAAAAAGATCATCTTTAGCCCTGCTGCTGCAAATTTTCTCCCTCCTTTAAGAAGCAACCCTTTCTCTGTCTTGCCCCCCTTTCTTTTTGAATTCCCAGTTTAATAATCCATCCAGCTCAGTGGCTATTTCTCTTGCTGTCTGCCCTCCCTGAAGAGCTGACCCAGACTCTGAGCTGCTTCCAAGTTATTTCAAGATGGCTCTCTGGATCAGCTCCTTGGAGGTGCTGCAGAGCAGAGCACTAACGCTCTTCAAACTGGGCCAGACGCATGCCCTAAACAGCCTTGGGGAAATTTCCCTTATTTACATTCAAGGCACACAAAATGCTCACTCTCATCGTTGGCCTCAAATGCTGGCAAAACAATCACAGTATTCTTTTTCTATAAATCCTCAAAGGCCTTTCAGAGAATCCATCTCAATGGAAAATCTAAAATCTAATCCCAAAAATATATAGGTGATTCTCTCACACCTCTGGTGAGGAAGGAGCATCATATGCTTTGAATAGGAGTTCTCATCTACTCTTTTGTTATTGAAATCCACAATATATTTAGAATTGGAGTTCATAAAGAAATTTTGATTTAGCATTTTCCTTCACGTAAGGTGCAGAACAGTAAACAGAGTTGGTTAATGATCTCCTGGGTGAAAAAATGAAGCCTCGGAACTGTAGCTGCTTACCCCTCCACTTTCGAGTTGCTCTTCATTACTGTGCCTGTCAAAAATCTAGGTGGGTTTGGTGCAATTATACTGTGTTTTAGTGTGGTGCTAAGGACTTGGAAAGGCTGCCTGCTTCTGTAAACTACCTAAAAACCAGTACGCATTGGAAGCATTTTAGTAAAAGGATGACAGCCCTGAGAGTGGGAGCAGTGGAAATGTTTAGGGGGAGAGCAAAGGGAATGTCAACCCGACCTCCAAGTATGAGTGCGATTTAAATAAAGGGAGCCAGGTGTTGACTGAACAACAAAGAATTTCACTTTGATAGTGCGAGAGCTAGTCTGACTCTAGGAAGTGTGTGAGTGGAGATCAAATAGCAGTACAAGAAGTTTTAACACATAGGAGAGAATATGTTTAGGATAACTTAAAGGCCAGGCAAAGCAGTTAAGGCCTGATGCAGTAGGCAAAAACTGGTGAAATGCCTTAAAAACAATAGTCATACTATGAGAGAATAGTTGTTTATGTTTGGAAGTGGGCCTACTTTAGGTACTTGAAACATGGAAACTCAGATACATGTTAGGGTCTTTACCCCCTTCCCACTCCTGCCTCACTTTTAAAAATTGAGGACAAGGGAGATTGTGTGATCCTCACTCATTTAAACTTCCAAAATAAGTGTTAAAATTAATTTTGTTTTCTTATGACATGATGACATAAGTGGTCACACAAATAAAAATAAAGTAATCCCTAGAATTTTCCATTTCTAAATAAACACTTCATTCTCTGAATGGTGTCTGGTACTGTCCACTGATTTGGAAGTTAAAAGGACGATTTTCTTACTGACATGGCCTTTTGGAGTTCATGTCATTGTTGGTTTTATATAGTCTTATAATCCAAGTCTCAATATTTCCATTTATAAATGGGGTTAAATATTTTGAGCTTTCAAAGAATGTTAGGAAGAATCAATGAGATAAGTATATAAATGTACTTTTCCCAATGCAACAGATTATAACATTAGGTCGTTTCCAGCTGTACCTCCAAACATTGGACTCTTTCCAGTGTACCTATACATCTTGCTCAGCTAAAAATGTAAGAAGACAAGTCATCAGCAGCTAACTCACAGTCTGGTGCTTTCATGGACGACTCGTCGATCCCTAATTAGGTGTGCAGAAGTAGTGCCCTTCCCATCCCCTGTGCTATTATGGCAAACAAATGGTCTTAGGGAGGGTTCCTTCCAAGTCTATCCTAATAGACTGACTGACATCTAAGTGATTTATCAGGGATGTGATCCCAGGAAGCACAAGTAAGGAAGTGGAAATAGTGAACCAAGAAAGGGAGAAAATCTATAAAGTGTATGTGAATGACTGAGTCCCTATTGTGGACAATTAAGGTTCATTCCTGCTGGATGCCTATCTGTTGCCTATGGAAGAGGTTTCATCATTTTCATATGAGAAATAAGAAATGGGACCTTTATTCACTTTCTCTAGTCTCTAACTTGTTGACGGTTTCTCCAGGAGGTGTGACGTCTCTAGTCACCTGGGCATCCATGATCGCTGACCATCTCTCCCTCATAGCTCTGCAGCAAAGCCCTCAAAGAGACACAGGCCTGGAAGGGGAGGCTGTCCACATGCACAAACACTGTCACCTCAGGTGTAGGTGAATTCAGAGGTGGGATAAGCAGTATGAAATATCAATAGCTTCTGCTAGGAAATATGGTTTGTTTGAATATAAGAGGCAGAATTATCATAGAGTGCACAGTTAATCACAAAGAAAACAATGTTAATCACAAAGAACTTAACCAAAAAAAAAGATTCTCACAAAGGATGGGAATGAATGGTGAGATTAAGAAATGATATTTTGGTTATGGAACTTGGGAACTGCTGATGTCTGATATACTGACTTCGGCTTGCTCATATTCCACTAGGAACAAGGACAGGACAAAGAAGACTGAAATACTTAAAATTTAATCCTGTCAAGAACAAAGATGACTGGCTCAGTGAAAATTACAGCTTAGCAATTCCTAACTATCAGCGAGAATTTATAATTTTACACTCACAAAACTTGGGTATATTCTGAACATCTCTCAGATAAACAGCGTTAAGAGAAAGGAGGGACTAGAGTGATTCACAAATGTTTCACATAAGTTTCTGAAAAAAACTGAAGGAGATAAAAGTCAAAATATTTACATTTTCCAGGGCATTAAGAACTGAAGACTAGGAAAAAGTGTCTCAAATCTAAAGGAAAAATTGAAAATATTCTTTCTCAAAGACAGAGGGATAAAGTCTAAAGCAGCTCATCCAAAATGTAGACTAATTTTAAATGATAAACAAAGGCAATACTTGAACCTCAATCACATCCTGAATTAAAGTTCACCGACAGGCAGGCTATACAGGACATTTGGGGGGTGGGGAAAGGAAGGAAGGAAGAAGGACAGAGAGAGAGAGAGTCAGAAAGCCAAACCGAGAATAAGAGAAAGCACTTAAGAGTGTGGTAACTATATTTTATGACTATGATTTACTCTTAGGAGCACCTATGTCTCACATTTTAAGTATCAAGTTAATCAATAAAATTACTTAAAGATTGATTGAATGTCTAGTTAATTAGTTAATTATTTGGCACAACCATTCATCCAGGCACAATAAGCAGGGTAATAGTCCTGTCTAAACGGCCCAGTTTTTTAAGGTCATTGCCTGCATGTTATCCCAAAGCAAATTCCCAGTTCATATTACAGAGTTCACTGTGGCCCTAAAGATAAAAGAATTATTTGGAATTTTCTCAGTGGGCTCGTTCTTTCCCAATTGACATTGAGCTCAATTCCGGGCCAAAGTTTCCAAAGTTAAGTTGAATAAGTAACACAGAGACAGAACCTCCCAAATACTAATTTTCCGACGCAGGAGTGACTACATCTAGAGCCAGTTTCTATTTGCATGTGACCCTTCACACCTCCACTGAGACCATGAGAAAATGTCAAAGTCTGTCTTCAAGCCAAAAAGTGGAGAAGTACAGGCTTACAGATTATGTATAGATTTCAAATTTCACTGTAATTTGTATCTGCCCTCCCCCTGGCCTTTTATTTAGAACCCTTTGTGATTAGAGAAAGCTCTGCCTTTGTTCCATTAGAGCTAAAGGAATAAAAAAGAAGATATGCTATAGTATAAATATTCTTTATTGAAAACTTACCTAAGCAGAAGTAAAATGTATTAAAATGTTCTACTTTTTCCTTATATCATGACCACATTAATATTTTTAAGTACTCCAGATTGTCTATGCATATGTGAACTTTTTAAGTCTTTATAAACTTTTGATCTATTTGATAGTCAACAAAAAGAGGCAAAGCTGATAAACCTGTCTTGGTATTTAAAAAGTTACTTTTCAAGACAAACAAACTTAACAAAAACATTTCTTCAATTCCATTAGAGCATGGGTTGGCGAATAATAGCTGTCTGGACAAATCCTGTTTGCTGTCTGATTTTGTAAATAAAGTTTTACTGGAAGATAGGCACACCTGTTTGTTTATATAGTGTGGCAACTATACTCTATGGCAACTTTTCTGGCTACAGCAATAGAGTTGAGTGCTTGCAACAAAAATTCTATGACCTAGAAAGCTTAAAATAATACTATCTTGCCTTTAGAGAAAATTTTTGCCAATGCTTGCTCCAAACCATTATGGTAGCCACTCACCACCTGTGACTACTGACCATTTAAAATGTAGCAGCTGCATCTAAGGACCTACAGAGTTAATGGAACTGAGAGGTACTGAAAGTACATAGAAAGAGAAGTAGAATCAATAGAAAGATTCTCTAGAGAACCTTTATGTAGAAGGTTTATTTAAATTAATTTTATATAGGTATAGATATATCTAGATATATGACAGGTATATTATATAAATATGGTATGTTATATAAATATACCATAGGTATATAGATGTAAAAATACATAATACATAGATATGCAATTGACCCTCAAGCAACATGAGTTTGAATTGCAAGGGTCCACTTATATTCAGCTTTTTTTCAATAAATATATGTACTGTTTTCAAGGTTGGGAGTCTGCAGATGTGGAGGGCCAACAGCATGCATGGATGTACACCATTTTATGTAGGGGACTTGAGCATCCACAAGTTTAGGTATCTGCCAGCGGGGGTGGGTGGAGGTGGGGGCTGGGTCCTGGAACTAATTCCTCTGAATATACCGAAGGACAATCAAGTTTGGGGAATTAAAGAGGTATCCATTGACTTTCAACTACACGGGATGTTGGCACCTCTAACCCTGCATTGTTTGTGTCAACTGTATATATTATATGTTGTATAACTATATTATATAATATTATATATAAATATGTATTATAGAAGAGAGACTGAAAAAGAGATTTATTCTAAGTAATTGGTTCACATGATTATGGAGGCTGGCAAGCCTGATTCGGCAGTGCGGGCTGGCAGGCTGCAAACCCAGGAGAGTGAGAGCATTCCTGTCTGAAAGCTGGCAGCTGAAATACAGGGGAGCTGATGCTGTGGATGAAGTTCAAAGACAGTCTGCTGGAGAATTCCCTCTTGAGGGGCTACCGTACTTTTCTCTTCTCTTCAGGACTTTACCTGATTAAACAAGGACTACCCACATTACAGAGGACAATCTACTTTACGCAAAGTTCACTGATTTAAGTGTTAATCTCATCCAGAAACACCTTCCTAGTTGACACACTAAAATTAATCATTTTGCTTACTATTTTAAAGACATAAAATTGCAAAGAAATTTTTACAAGAATGTAAAATATCTCTTTAATTTTTACATTGATTAAATGTTGAAGTTATAGTAATATGATATATTGGTTAAGTTAAATATATCATTAAATTAATTTTATCTGTTTTCCTTAATTCTCTTTATAATATGAACACTAGCACATGTAAAACTACCTATGTGGCTAATATTTTACTTGTATTAGATAGCGCTACTCTCGACTCCATTCTCAGCCTGTGAAAATTCTTGCTCCTTTCCATATTTCATACAGTTCTCATGTAGTCACTTCGAATGGCAAATATATTTATTTACACAAGTTTATAGAGTACTGGCGTGAGTTATAAGAAAGATGTAAAATATAGTTTATAATTTGGCTGTTCTTGTTGCTGTTTATTTTCTTTCCTCAAATTGGGTAAAATAATTCTGAGGAGTCATCTTGGAAACAACTAAGCTATCTCCTTAATCTGTACATTGAATATATGGGCACACGTGTGTGTACACACCTGTGTGTATTGAATGGTAAATGCATGACCCTTTACTATAAAAAATCATCTGAATTTGGTCTTTCATTTCTTCTTAATCACGGTGTATGCCTTTTTTCTATACTTTCATTCATAAAAATATTCTAAAGATTTTAATTTTTTTCATTTGAAATCAGAGTAAGGTCAGTTAGATTTAATAAAATAATCCATTTAAGTGAACAGCAATTTAAAACACATTTGCAAATGAAAACACCTGTGTAACCACTACCCCAATCAAGATATACAGGCATGCCTCAGAAATTCAGTTCAGTTCCAGACCACAAGAATAAAAGAGTATTATGAGCCATGATCATTTTGCTGAAGGGTCTTGTCTTTGTTTTGTAAGAAATGAAACATCTGTGAAGTACGATAACGCAAAGTACAATAAAATGAAGTATGCCTGGATGTTTTAGGCAGAATACTAGAATTCTCCTACTCCAAGATTCCAGTTCCTGGTTATTTGGTCAAACCCTAACTAGGTACTTCTGTGAAGGGACTTTGCAGATGTAATTAAGGTTACTCATTAGGTGAAGAAGATTATTCCAGATAATCAGGTGGGCTCAATTCAGCCCACTCAGATCATGAAAGTAGAAAAGGAAGGCAGAACAGCGAGAGAAGACTAGAGACAAAAAGGAGGTCAGAGAGACTCCAAATACGGGATAGACTCAATCTGCCTTTGTTTTCTTGGGGGTGGAGGAAGAGGGGGCATATGGCAAAGACTGTTCCTATAAACTGAGAATAACCCTTAGTTTACAGCCAGCAAGGAAATGGGATTGCATTCTGACAGATCCATGGAACTGAATTCTGAAAACTTAAATGAGCCTGGAATAAATTCCCCAGAGCCAGCAGAAAATAACACCGCAGGGCTGAAACTGGATTTCGACCTCATGAAGCCTGGAGTAGAAAACAGAGGACAACTTTGAACCTGGACTTCTGACTTCCAGAACTATGAGACTATTAGTAAGTGCTGATTTATATTGTTAAATTTGTGGCAAGGTGTTATGTTAACAATTATAGCAAATTAATTCAATATAGACATCTTATTTCTCCCTAAGACTCCAGGGTAACAATTCCAATTCACCTCTGCCTGAGGCAACTGGTGGTTTGCTTTTTGTTGCCATAGGTAGTTTTAATTTTAATAGAATTTGCATCAATGAAGTATATATCTCTCAGTGTTTGTCTTCTATTGTTAAACTTTAATTCACCCATTTATCACATGTACCAGTAAATCATATATTTTGATTGCTGAGTAGCATGTTACTGCATTACATTACAACTTGTGTATCTGTTGCACCTGTTGATGAACATTTGGGTTGTTTTCAGCTTTTGATACTTTTTGAATGAAGCTCAGTGGACATTTACATGTAAGTCTTTTTTGTGGACAAAAGGTATCCTATCTTTGCGGGAAATATCTAAGGGGGAAGTGCTATATCATATGGTTCACCTATAAATAAGTGTCAAACTGATTTCCATAATGGTCATACCATTTGACATTCCTGCTATCACTGTATTGAAAGTTCCAGTTGATCTATATTCTTGCCAACACCTGATATTGTTGAGTGGCTGTAGTTTTTTTAGTTTTACTATCTAGTGGCTATCAGAAAAAAATATATAAATGGTTTTCATTTACATTTTCCTTATGATTAATGACATTGAGTAGCTTTTTTTGAGCATATTTGCTTCTCAGGCTGTTTTGTATAATGTCTGTTCAAATCTTTCGCTAATTTGTAATGGTTCGTTTGTCCCTCTTTGTTGAGGTGTAGAAGTTCCTGATATATTCAGAATAGAATCTTTTGCCAATTATTCCTATTAAAAGTATTGCCTTCCAGCCCCGGCTGGTGTAGCTCAGTGAATTGAGCACGGGCCTGCGAACCACACAATCCTGGTTCAATTCCCAGTCAGAGCACATGCCTGGGTTGCAGGCCAGTTCCCAGCAGGGGACTCACGAGAGGCAACCATATATTGATATTTCTCTCCTTCTCTCCTTCCCTTCCCCTCTAAAAGATAAAGAAATATATTTTTAAAAAGTATTGTCTTCCAGTCTGTGCTTTGTTACTTTATTTTTATAATAATGTTCTTGATGAGCAGATATTTTTAAATGAGTACTACATTGTTTTTCGTTTCTTTGTGTATTGCTAATACTTTTTTGTGTCCGAAGAAGTATTTGCCTATGGCAAAAGTTTGCAAAACTTTTCCATTGTATTTACTTATAGAAATTGTGTAGCTTTAGTTTTTATATTAACTCTATGATATACTTCAAGTTGATTTTGTGATTAAGATAAGATAAAAGTCAAGGTTCTTTCTGTGAGTTCCATTTGTCCCTTCAACCCTGTTGGAAAGGCTATATTTCCCATTTAATTTAGCATATTTCTTTAAAAAAATCAATTAATCATGTAAGTGTGGTCTCACAGTGATTTTTTCTTTAGTGCATAAGTTATTTGGAAATGTACTGATCTCTACATATTTGGTAATTTCCAAGCTATCTTACTGTTATACATTTATATTTTAATTTATATGAGATAAGATTACTTTGTATGATTTCTCTTAATTTTACGGACTCATTTTTAATAATCCATAATATGTTTCAATTTTGTGAATTCCATTTGCACTTGCAAAAAAAGACCATTTTATAGGGATGGTGTATAATTGTCAGTCAGGTCAAGTTTATTGGTATTATTGTTAAATCCTCTATATCCTTACTGATTTTTGCCATCTACATTATTCTATCAAATACTGAACAAATTATTGAAATATCTAACTTACAATTGTATATCAATCTCTTCTCTTAGTTATATCATTTCTTTTGTTTCATGTATTTTGAAGCTCTTTGAGACTCTACATTCATATTCTTTTTCTCTTCTTGATGAATTATTTTGTTATTTCCAAATGTTCTTTTTTACTCTCTGGCATTTTTTTATTCTGAAGTCTTCTTTATATGATATTAATAATATAGCCTGTTCAACTTAAAAATAGTTTTACTATGCATATAATTTTAGTTAATTTGATCCTTTTACTTTTCACATATACACAAATTTAGATTTAAATTAAAGTGGATTTAGTTGTTTTGCCTTTTTTCTCCATGCTAATAGCTTCAGCCATTTACTTACATGCAGACTACATTTAATGTAACCATTGGCATGCTTTTGTCTAGACCTACCGTCGTTATATCTGCATGCTATTTGTCTCATCACATTTTGTTTTATATCTTCTCTTGCCTTTTTTGATTGATTGAGCATTTTTATAGTCCATTTTGTGTCCTCTTTAAGAAACTTTTAGTAGCTGCTCCAGGTTTACAAAAGAAATTTTTTAATTATCACCATCTACTTTGTCTATTCTACTTTTCAAATAGTATAAGCAACATATTAAGTATATTTTCATTGTTTCCTAGTTTATTCTAGTTCACCACATATTACTTTTCTATATATTATGCACCCTTAATGCATTGTTATTTTGCTTTGGTCAGTTATATTTTACTATTTTATTAATGATGGAAAAAATCTCTAATTACACATACCATTTCTAGTGTTCTTTCTTTCTTTACAGGGATCTGAGTATCCATTGGCTAACATTTCCTTCAATATTAAAAAATATATATATTTTCTAACACCCATTTGTAATCTAGAACTACTGGGTGACAGATTCTCCTATACTTTGTGTATTATTCAGTGAAGACTCAGAGGGTAATGTTATGCATCATTCCAAAACTCTTTTTCTGTATAGTTATCTCTTCTCCAATACTGTGCCTGTGGTAGCTGTTTCAGCCTACCAAAAATTGGATATTTTCTCTTCCTTTTCATAGTGTTACTGTGATCTGATTGAGCCTCCCCTCCTGCACCAAAATAGAGGAAGAACCTCCTCTATCTTAGTGTTGTAGAAAACAGGACAAGTAAGTGAAACAAATGAAGCAGACAAAGCCAGGGCTCACCCCTTACATTTTTCTTTTCTTGGGAATCATGTTACTGACCTTCCTGTCGTCCAATGTCTGCTTCATTTGTTTCACTTACTTGTCCTGTTTTCTACAACACTTATTTTCAACAGGAGGGCAAGTTCTATACTAGTAACTCTACCATAGCCAGAAGTACAATAGACATTTCTATAGATTACTTTTAAAATGTATTTCTGAGTACTAACTTTTCTCTGGTTCCTATATTAATGTTTAATATTTAATGTATTAAATATAATTGATATAAGTTATATTTATGAGAGTACTATTTTTAATCTTATTTGTAGAACCACATTGTGAATAAGTATTTCTGAAAACGCAATTGTGGTTGTTTTTTTTAACAGAAGTGCATTCCTGAGTTAAAGTGTCTATACAAGCTTAGGCAGATAAAATAGGATTGAGTGTTTAAGTAAGAAAGAGAGGAGTAGGTGAGTTCAGTGATTTTTATATGTATACAATGATTTTATGTGTATAGCTCAAGATTCATGTTTCTTTATAGTAGTTAATTTAGTCTGTGCTTATTCATTTGCTTGACCAGTATTTACACAGGGAGCCTAACAAATACAACAGCCAAACAACAAAACCATATATCATTTTGTCATCTATTTATGAAGAAATCCCCAGATGCAGAACTTATGACAAAGTAAAAATAGAAATCTACTATATCAAAAATTTTATATCTTGTTGCTCCTATATATTAGAAAGTAAGGTACCCCTGTATAAAGTTTAACTGTGCCATATGATTTTTTGAACAGGTCTTCATGTTATATTTTAATTCAAAATAGGACATCCTGGAATTTCAAAACTGTCTAAGTGTAAGGTGGGAAAGAAGCTTAATGCAGACATCTATGTCAGTGTATTTAAATATAAATTTTATGTAGATAGAGGTGTTGGGGATGTGATCATAAAAAAGAAAATAATAATACAAACTATAACTGAATCCATACAAATAGAATAGATTCAATACAGCAAACAATAATCCCATTCTACTCTTTTCTTGTCAAGACCATACCTAGATAATTTTATATTTATGACACTTGTTTTAATATGTATATATATTAAATTTGAAGGGGCTTTTTAGATTAGAGAGATCAGGAGGTTAAATAATGTAGAAATTATGTTTTATAATCTGGGCTGGACCAGGTCATGAGTATTAACCAATCTGTGTCATCATTTTCTGACCCTCCAAAGACAATTTTTATGAAGTGTTTACTTAATCCTAATTCGGAGCACAGTCTGAGCACTTCAAGGAAGAAAAGAATCTGACCCTCTGGTGACAGCTCTCTACCCTGTTTCAGTTCCTTAGACAACTAAGCACTGGCCCCAAATCTCCTTATAGCACTCAGCCAAACAAAACTCCTGTGAATAACTAGACCCAGGTCCCACAGAAGATAACATAGGAATGATTTACTTTTTCTCAAGGTTTTCTCTCACTGCCTTCTTCCTCTATATACTAAGCAGTTTATCAAAGCATTTCATCCTACCAGATAGAGTACTATTCATGACAGAAAGTCTGGCAAATAAAAAGTTTCCCTATCTCATTATATATGCAGTGTCTTTTCTGTGCCCTTTATAGACTGGGGCCTGATCTGGTGTCTAGTCTTTTACTTGGTGAGTATTCCTTATGAGGAATAATTGGAAAAATCAGAAAGCTTTAGTTTCAAAACACCTTATTTTACCAGTCATAAAATGCACTGTAACTATCTTCAAATGCTTTAAGACTTTCTTTGGGAAGACTGAAAGGTAAATTTTACATGTACTCCAAGGTTTCAATGTAGGGTCAGCGTGTAGAAAATTTAAGAGATCAATTTAGACTTTCCGCTAAACACCAACTGGAAGAATCAAGGGTTTAAAGAATTACAGCACAATATTTTCAAATCTTCCCAACCTATGGAACCAGCCAGCACCCCTGTCAACTCTGTCTCAGAAATCTTTACCTCAAATAACCTGTTTTAAGATATTTTCCTAGCTATTGTAACAGATAACTGCACATCTCAGTTACTTAATACTAGTTTTTGACTTACGAAAAAATCTGAAGTCAGCCTTGGCTGATGTGGCTCAGTTGGTTAGAATGTTGGTTTTCCTGTGGACTGAAGGGTCATGCATTTGATTACCAGTCTGGGTGCATACCCAGGTTGAGAGATTTTTAGTCTGGGTGCATGCGACAAGGCAACTGAGATTTTTTCAATGCAAAGGGAAAGAGAGAAAGAAACATGTCCTCAGGTGAGGATAAAACAAAATTTGAAATCAACAATTGTGATTGGCTAGATAGAGGAGGGAAAACAGTACTCTACTCTGTGGATTTGTTTAGGGATAGGAGCATCATTTTTTCCCCACTGCAAAATAAGGATTCAACATTTTGTGAATAGGGGATACATTTATACCATGTCCTATTACGTACCTCATTATCTTGTCCTGTTATCTCTTGCTTTCTTCTTATTAGCAAAGCCATTTTTAATATCATAAATCTTCTTGATTTTATAATTGTTTATTTTCATGTAACCTCTCTGAACTTTCTAGGGCTTTCTTTTTTCCCTGCCTATCTTCTCTACAATGTTTATTGTTTGGACCATTTCCTCACCAGCACGCCTACCTTTATTCCCAAGTGAACTATTATAATTTGGATGAAAAATAAGGGCTATTTTAATTAATACTAAGTTAAGTGTCATGGAATACAAAAAATAGCTAATAGACTGAACAAAACCTTGGACCTCTTCCTGCCAGTTACTACACTGAATGGAGGTAGTTTCATTTCTACTTCCATTACCAATTTTCCTAAAGTGTCACTATTCACTTCAACCTTTCATATACCCATCATTCTTTTTATCTCAGGAAAATGCCATACCTGCTGCAATGAAAGTGGTATGTTAGCATTATTTTACATTGTTAATAAATTCAAATATATGCCCATTTTAATTAAATCAACAATCTTAAGCTAGCTTTTATTTGCTAAAGATTAATCCTCGATCACATGTACTTAAAAAGCATTTGATTAGTTTCTGTTACACTTATTTAATCCATAATAGCACTTACTTGTTTTTAAGAGAGTAGGGCTCCTTTAAATTCTAAATTTGAGTTTACAAATTAATTTCGGCCATGCCATCCACAGGTAGATAAATACCATACCTAAAACAATACACACACACATACATACACACAGAGAGACATATACACACATGCACATCCATAAACAGAGACAGAGATGTCAAGGCTTATTTTTATAACCATTAGTTATGTCCTAGCTACAATAACACAACACTCAAAAGAATAATTAGATAGAAATTATGTTTCTGGCACATGGACTAAATTGAATATTTACTAAAATAACAAGTTTCTGCATGATTTAAGGATCCTTGTAAAGTGGTCTCTTTTAAAAAAGTCAGTTTATCCGTTAAAGAATATATTCCACTGTTGCTGAGAAGTTTTGGATCTCGTCTTTTAAGTCCTTAAGGTGGACTTACGAGCACAATGAAGTTGGAGTGCTCAGAACTCAGACAGCAGCCTCAGAAGGCCTGGATTTAAAAAGGGGAGGTTTTCCTAAGCAGGGGAAAGGAAGGTGATGCCAGAGGCGGAGACTGAGTAAAAGAGCCATCGCACATCTGGTGAGTGAAAAAGATGGAAGGTGGGAAGAGGCCTCAGAAAGTCATTTTTACTTCTTTCAGTTACTGGCTTACTTTAGTTAATTTAGAGCGCTGCATACATTTTGAAGCCCCAAGGTACTACTTAAAATAAATTTGCCGCTCAGTTTATTTCAGAGCTGTGGTTTCCTAATACAGTTTTGAAAAAGGAAGTTTGAGAAGATAAAAAGTTTCTCCTTATGGACAGTGTAGCAGCAAGTCATCTCAGATTACCAAAAAGGGTGGCTAAGCGGTAGAGGAAAGCTTAAAAACACAAATTTCCCATTTTCATTCACCCGATGAAGGCATCCCTTCAAGTGTAGCTTAATCATGAGCATCTTCACAAAACCTATAGATAATGACCAGAGAACCATATAAATGGAATCCATAAACTGGATGAAGAGGCCCCTCCCAAAGTGATTCCCCCCCACAAAAGAAAAATCTCTGTTTAGACAAGTGGGAATGGAAAAACCAAAACCTGAATATCAAGCTTGAAAACAAAAGCAGATGCAAATCCTTGGGCCTGAATTTCCCACTCAGAGGAGTGAAGATGGAAGCCAGCAGAAAGAAAAAATATGCTCAAATGAAGCCCAGAACTTCAACAAAGGAGGAAGGTTCAGATCCAGAAGGACTTATTGCCAAAAGCTGGGATGCCAGAGGGGAGGTAGGAACAATGATCTCTTGCAGGTACCCTGTGTGAATCTGTGGTGCCACCGGGATTGGAGGACAGTCGCTCTGGATCTCACTCCTGATAACCACATAATGTTAACAAAAACAAAGCCCTGGGGATAACAGTGTTGTGACTACAAAGGTGAAAGAGGGGTTGAGGGAAATAGAAGTGAGTAAATGGAAGAATAACTGGTGATAGAAGGAGACTTGACTGGGGATGGTGAACACACAATGCAATACAGATGTATTCAAGAATTGTACAAGAATTGTACACAGTACAGATATATTCAAGAATTGTACACTTGAAACCTATATAATTTTATTAACCAATGTCACTCCAATAAATTCCACAAGAAAAAGGTTTAAGCTGTAACAAAGGATAAAATGCATTTATTTGAGCAAAAGATTTCAATCCAAGAGATACAGATTGAGGGAGCCACTCAACCTCTGCTCAAAAAAACAAAGAAGGGCATGGTCTATAAGGGCAAAACACAAAATGGACTTCTCACATGCAGATTAAGGGTTGCTGGCTAGAATAACAGGGATTGGTTAGTTGTGGGTGGTAAGAGACTGAGATAAGCAAGTTCCAGGTGTGCCTCTACAGTATGCACAAAAGTCCAAGCAGTCAAATCTTACTGAGGTCCTCTATGCAAATGAAAGATACTGGCTGGTGAATAAGATTGTCTCCTTTCATGATGAAGAGCACAGATGGCCTGGTTGCCATGGTAAGGAGGGAGTAATGTTCAGGTTGTGGTCTCACAGCTGGTTCTAGAGTTCATAAATGGGATGAGCATAAGGCAAACTTCTGGCTCCATTTTAGTTCCCTTGATATAAATGGCTTTGTTGTGGCAGTTTCCATTTACAGTTCCCATAATGACCAGGATGAATCTCCAGAAAATTATGTTGTATAAAACAAACCAAACCCAAAAGGTTATAAGTTGTATGATTCTATTTACATACCATTCTTACAATCTCCAAAATCATAGAAAAGGAGACGATATTGGTGCTAGGAGGAAGGTTAAGGAAGGGGTTGAGAAATGAAGGGAAGAGGATTTGGATACGAATGACATGAGGAATCCACATAGTAAAGGAAATGTTCTGTATCTAGATTGTATGAATGTCAATGTGTTCATTGTAATACAGTTTGCAAGGTTTTACCATTAAGACAAACATGGAAAAGGGCACATGACATCTTTGTATATTTCATTCAATCTTATGTGAATCTATAATTATCTCCAAATGAAAAATAGAATAAAAAAACAAAACCAGAATGTGTACTGAGATACAGAAGCCAGACTACAGTGGGTTGGAGAGTAAGAGGGTATAGAGAATTGAATACTGGGAAATATTATGTTGTCACCTAAGGCAAGTAGGGTATTTACTGGTTATATTTATAGGCTTTTCTTTCTCTCACACTACTTAGCTGCAGTTATCCATCCTCATTCAGTGCTCAGTTCTATTGTTCTCCCTGAGCAAGCTCACATTCTCATGGTTTTAACTGCCTATATGCTAATAATTTCCAAATTGACATTGTCAGCCCTTTCTCCTCAAATGTCAAGTTAGTGCAGTCTGTTGCATAGGAGACATACTCATGGGTGTTCTGCAGACACCTTACTCAGAGAAGAGTTCCCACTTTCACTCTCCTGCAGTCTCTTTTTCAATTTGTGTCATCACCATCCAACAGTTCAGCTTAATTAGTAACCTGGGAATTATTCTTGACTCCAGTATAACTCTCAGACCCCTTGATATTCAAGCACCAAGTGTAGACACTTCATTTTCACATCTATTTTTGCCTTGCTCAGGTTCTCATATTTCTCTCCTATAGATTACTGCTATGTTCTTCTAACTGGTTTCTCTGCCTTCAGATTTTCCCACCTCAAATTAATCCTTAGCACATCTTTCTGAGTTTTCTAAGTTGCAAAGTATCTCATTCCCAGAGAACAACACTTTAGATCCTTGTCAAAATGTATAGCCCTCTAGCATCTGGTCCCTTCCACTTACCCATCTTATTCAGGTCTTTGTCTGGAACTTTATGTTCCAATAAGATTTAAATTATAGATAATCGTTCTATATTATATTCCTTGCCTTCTACCGTAATGACTCTCTGCTGGCAAGACTCAATATCTTTTCATACCCAACTTCTCACAGAAACCACTCCTTACTCCTTTATCTGTTTACTTACTGTTCAACTTTTAAAGATCACATTAAGTGTCATTTCCTTTTATTACCCTAAAGGATTGCATATTTGTTCCCCATAGCACTCTGTATATATCTTTATTATGGTCTCTTATAGATACTATTTATGCATCTGTTTTCCCCACAAGACTGGGAGATATTCAAGGGCAGGAAATAATGTCCACGACTCCAGGGTAAAGATGTGAAGTGGTTGTAGAACTTTGAAAAACTACCCCAGCTTTCATTTTACAAAGATGACCTCTTACAAGTTCTCAGAACTCAAAATATGAGGAAGGTGTGTACTTGTCATTCATGCATTTATTCATTCATTCATGCATTTATTCATTTAACCAAAATGTACTGACTACCAACCACTGTGTATGGGCTAGAATACAAAGATGAAAAATCGTGTTTTATGTCCTCAAGAAGCCATAGTTAGGTGTAATATCACTCTGAAAAATGTACAATGAAAAATATATAATTCTAGAATAAGTTTCAAAAATCAATACAATTATTAGGGTAGTCGGTATGGGTTTTACTACAGAAAGCCAAAAACCCAAAAGTCAGATTGGTGAGACAGATCTAACTAGATAAGTATCCTAATTCAGATTCAATAATCATGTGCAGAAAGAAATATCTGGGACTAGTTTGGTGGGAAAAATTAAGAGTGGCATTCAGAACCAGAAGACACAGGGTGAATGACTAAAAAATATTTGTTAACATACATGACTTGACTTTATGGATGGAGTGAAATGTATGTCGTAAGTGGTGCTAATGCTAAAGATCTAGCAGATGACTTGCCACACCATGTCCTTAGACAATCTTACCGGACTCTACTTCAGTGAAACTTGGCTTCATTGAGTAGGGAGATTCTGGTCTCTATTGTTTGCAGTATCTTTCTTATGAGGTGCAGCTTTCTCCCAACAACGAGATGATGCTCTAGGCACTGTCAATTCTGACTGTATTGTTAAAATAAGAAAACAAACAAGCAAAACCAGTGGTTACCAGAATTTGTTCTCTTGCCACTCTGTTGGAGCTAGAAAGTCTGAGCCTCATGATATATACATTACTATACACAATAAAAGTGGTAAAAAATAATTAAGAAATAATAAATAACCAGCCAATGCATTATGGTCCCTGACCTCATTCCATGTTTAGAGAGTCTGGAAACTCTGGAAGTAACAGAATTCACTTGCATTTATTTCACTAATCAATGTTCATATAACAAATACGTATTAAACCCCTAACTATGTGGCAGATATTGTTAAGTTCTTGGTTTCTGCCTCTATGGACCTTTCCATTTAGTGGGCTCTGACCATTCAACTACAAACTATCTCTTCTTTCTAAGTCATTCACATTCAGGAAGCTACAGAGCAACCTGCTATTATTTAAGGGATGAGTGCACTTCTGGGTTTGTGGCTTCTCACTCTCTTGCCTTGATGCCCACAGTTTAGGCTTTTCTGTTAAGATTTTCAACACTTGCATTGGTTAATTAGAATAGTCATTCCCTGCCTTCTGAATCCAGTATATGGGGTAATTCAAGCTGAGATAAAGCATGTAACAGTAGCAATATTACCAGTATAATGTCTGCCTAAGTAGGGTTGTTCATCCCACTGGTATGATTCTAGATCTGATATGCTTCAGAATGAATTAGAACATCACATTGCTCAAAAGTCCTTAGGTCTTCCTCAACCCTTGCCTTATTGGTCTAATACACTCTCTCTTGGTTTTTGGCTTTATACTTTAGTTCATTATTAAAGTAGGAGTGCATTCCTGAACTTATCATGGGGCCCTAATACTCTTCCAAGTTCTTCTGCCAACTGTATCCCCAGGAAAGCTATTGACCCTTCCTCATATTCTCTACCCATTTACTGGAGTTCTCCTTTCAATGAACCAACCTCCTGAAACACCATAGTTCAGACTATCACTGGCTTCCACCCTCCTAATTTCAGTACTCCCATGCTCTGTAGCCCTGCTACTATGCCCAGACATAAGCTCTGCATTTTGCCAAGATTTTGTATACCTTGAACCACAATTATGATACACAGATGGGTCAAGGATAATATTGATTGAGGTTTACAACTCTTTTGAGTATTTGTTTCTAAAAGACAGCAGAAAAAATAAAAATCAAGCAGTGGTACAATGAATTGGAGTAATTTACAGATATTTTTAATGTTAGAAAAAGAAATAATGATCTGATTAAATCTTCCCCTAAGAAATCATTTTGTTGAGTTCATCCAAATAGCAGGGTGTGATTTTAATTATTATAATGGAACATAATTGTCACTAAACTGAGGAGTTAATTATTCTGAAAATAATTGTGCCATTCTTCTCCAAATACAATCACACAAAAAATGTATTTTCTTGTTTTGAGTGTTGAATAAGACCAACATGGCCAATATATTTACTCATGTGAAACTTAAACCACTCACCCAATTTTCTCCCAAGAGTAAGATTTGCAATTTCAAACTTGCAAATTAAACAGAGGCTGCATTATTTTTCTAATGGGAAACACAATTTTTGCACAAGTGTCTTAGAATTGACATTTGCCACCTATCTTAAATGACACCATTCAGTTGGAGCATTGTTATGGGTTCCATTGAAGCTTTCTAATGATTTGTCTTTTTTATTGAGATATTTCCTAACTCTAAATCCATGGGATAATTTCCAGACAATACAGCAGAGACCCAAAGATATGAAATTATCAGACATTTAATTGCCCTCAAATGAAAGGCAAAATTGTATCCCTGGAGAAAAATGGTGAATATTTTCGAGTTAAGATTAAATTAATGGCTCACAGAGAATAACAAAAGAATAGTGGTAAGGTAAAATAATTGAGTAAAAATATTCAGTATCCTAACACTACCTTTCACTCTGGGACTTACTTCAGTGAATTTAGGCATAATACCTTATTTCTAGGTTTCTTTGTGTTAATCTATCTTGTCCCACTACTACCAACATCAAACCATCCTCCAGCAGGTCATATTCTGGGGCCTCCAATGTACACAGCTTTATGAATCCTGTTCTTTTATGGAGCCTATTCTCTGAGCACCTGAATTCATCAGAGCCATTAGCTTGATTTGCTATCATAAAAATTTTTGACTTAAAATTAATTCTCAACTGCCAGATAAGTGTCATTGAATCAAGAAAATTTGAAACTGACCCCAGCAAATGTGATCAACATAGAGTCTCCTTCAGAGATTAGAGAGGCAGATGAACTGAGATTTAAGCTTTAGGTGAGGAAAAAGTCAGTTAAAGATGAATGAATGTAAAGGTCCCATTGGCCTCCTAATATTAGTATGTGCTACCATTCTGAAAAGGCCACAGACTCAGAATTTAAAAACATAATGCTGTTTCTAAGAACGTCAATGTAAGAAAGAATAAGGGGTTGAGGACTACCACATACTACTTCCTTAACATATCAAAAATATAAACTTTTTAAAACCTGATTATATTTTAATATTTACCTAGGAATCATGAAAATTCTCACAACCCTCAAATGGTAAAGATAAGAAAGTGTCCCACTCAGTAGGGCCCTGTGAGTGGTCAGAGGAAAGGAAATGCTGGAAGGCTTTTGTCATGGAATCTCGGGAAATAGAATATTTTAAGAAAGAGGGGAGAGGTCAACCATATAAAATGTTCAGAATTAAGTGAACTGACGATAGAAAAATGCTCAATGAATTCAACAACCTATGTCACTGGTGACTTTAACAAGACTTGATCTAGTGAAATGATGAAGATAGAAACCAGATTAGAAAGGTAAGGAATATAAAACAGAGGCTAGAATAGACAGTCAATAAAAGATATGGAGTGGGGAATAAAAGATTTGCTAGTTTCTGTATTATTTAGGAGAGACTTATTTGTACTTGAAAATAGCAATTCAACTAAGAGAAAGTGGTTGCATATACAAGAGAAAGGGAAAGAATTAAACAATAAGGCATGGTCTCTGAGCAGACTAGCACTCATGAAACCAAAGCAGAGATACAAGGATCGGCCTTAGATTAGAGGACAGGCAGTTCTTGGCTCTGTCTTTAACTCCTAAAGAAAGCTCCAGAGATCAGTAATTCCATTCTCTCAGCGAGACCTGCTTCTCTCTTCCTGAAATGCCGGCAGCATATTTAAGTTTTATTCCTGGGAGGCTGTTTCCAATTTGAGATGGGAATTACATTATTTTTACTGTGATGATAAATCCCAAACTCTACCTGCTGTCAGATAGGAAGGTGAACCTGGGACAACAACCCGGAACATGTGTAGCACACTCCCTGTTGAATGTCCCTAACCACCAGTGGCAGCTTGTGGCTGTGTTGCTTACGTATCCTCATCCTGAAAGCAGAAGCCTGAACTGTTACTTACTGGAGAATCGAGGAAAACAAAGCCAAAATAAATTATTCTAAGTGTTGCTTCTTAGATTCATGGGGTGTGGGGAGATAAAAGGGAAAAACAAAATCTCTTTCCCCCCTATTTATGGTCCATGTCATACCTGTGTCATAATTAGTGGCCTTGGTGGGTTACCCCAAGATTGTGGGAGTCCCACAAGAATAAATTAAGCTAAGGGAATAAAAGCCTACCAGTGGCTTAAAACAGGGATCCAGAAATAAAACTAAGCACAAAGGCAACTTTTGCACACTCTGTTTGTAAATAAAGTTTTATTAAAACGTAGCCATGCCCATTAATTGATCTATTCTCCACAGCAGCATTTGCAATACAGTAAAAGAGATGAGTAGTTGTGACAGAGACCATAGGCTCTCTTAGACTAAAATATCATATCCAGCCCTTCTTTTCATCAAAAGTTGGGAGATCCTCTGACCGTGAGGAAGGGGAGAGCTATGTAATGCCCAGGGCCATTGACAAAAAATAGGCAAGACTTCCTATTTTGCCATTGAGGAGAGGATTTTGGATAAGTGTCATGGTCAGAATCCAATAAGTGTTCAAATGTCATGCCTCTCTCTTCTACTGAAGGGTTGAATTTCTGAGAAAAATATGGGTTATAGGAACAAGGCAAAATCCAAGAATTAATACAGTAATTCAAGCCTAAACTAGAAGAACCATAAGGCTGGACTAGGATCACTTCTAAACAAGAGTCTAGTGGCAATGAGCCTAAGGTGGAAGAGTCTGGACAGAGGGAGGAGATCACAATGTTGAAAAAAAGGTGGGCATCTAGGATCCCTAGGAGCTATGAATTCTTCATGAATTAAAAAGATAAATCATGGCCTTGACTTTATTAATATTTGTAAAAACAATAGCTAACACTTATTGAGAGCATAGTATGTGCACTGTTCCTTATATAAATTTTTAACATTAAATTCTTACAGCAATTCTATAAGGTATATTACAATTTAATTGTCATTTTAGAGATGAACAAGCAGAAGCTTGGAGAACTTAATTTGCCCAAGGTCATATAGCAAGTAGCTGATCCAAAATGTAAATATAGGCTCTCTGAGTTCAAAGTCTGTATCTCTAACAACAAACTTCTTATGTATGTCATAGGGCAACATCTAATATAATTGTCAAAGCAAAAAGGAAAAGAAATGAAGCAAAAGAAGCCTTTAATAGGAACAGTAACTAGAAAAACTATAGCTTACAAAGTAAACTTTATTTAATGCATATAACAATTAACTGTACCATTAAAGTGTTATCTTTTCTATTTAATTTCAGCATTGCTTTTTCTTTGGTATACCACTGTTTGTCTTGGAAAAGATACCATTAAGAGATAGTACTCAAGAAGAACATGGACTCTTGAGCTAAAAGCAGAACAAAATATAATACGGAAGTTAGAGGATTGTGAATAAAGCAGAACTGATTACAGAAACAGACTGTGCTAAAGCATCATTCATATTGGTCAATTGGGAGTCTGAAAAGACCCCCAAATAGTTTCTTCTTTGAGTTAAAACATTATTTGCATAAAGGGAGTTACAATCTGGGCCCCTCCATTTTATTACACTTGCATCGAGGCTGAGGATAATTTTCAAATTTATTGAGGTATAATCGACTTATAAAACAGTAAGATATTTAAAGAGTACAATGTGGTGTTTTAATATATGTATGTATTGTGAAAAGACTCCCACTACCAGGTGAGTTAACACACCCATCATCTCACATATTTACACTTTGGGCATTAATATTTAAGTTTTACTCTCAGCAAATTTTAGTTATAGAGTACAGTGTTATCAACCATAGTTATCACATTATATATAATTGATCTCAGACCTTATTCATCTTATAGCTATAGTTTAGGATATGGTTTATATATCTTTTTACCAACTTCTCACTAAAATTCCACCTACTCTTAACCACTGACAACTACCACTTTACCTCCTATTTCTGAGTTCAACGTTTTTCTTAGACTTCACATATGAGATCAAACAGTATTTGTCATTATCTGTCTGACATATTTCACTTTGCATATGGACCTCAACATTCATATATTTTGCTGCAAGTTAGAAAATGCATTTATCATGGCTAAATAATATTACATAATGTGTGCATGTGTGTGTGTATATACAATAACTTCTGTATCCATTCATTTATGAATAGACACTTAAGTTGTTTAAGTTGTTTCCATATCTTGGCTATTATAAATTATAGTTCTATAAAAATGAAAGTGCAGATCTTCCCAAATTTGTGTTTTTGTTTCCTTTGTGTATATTCCTAGAAGTGAAATCACTGGATTATACAGTAATTTTATTACTCATTTTTTGAGGATCCTCCACACTGTTTTTCATAGTTGCTGTACCAATTCAAATCTCATCTACATGCATGAGGATTCCCTTTTCTCCATATCCAGCATTTGTTATCTCTTGTCTTTTTTTAAATGTATTTTATTGATTATGCTATTACAGTTGTACCATTTCCCCTCCTTCACTCCACTCCACCCTACACACCCCCTCCCACCCACATTCCACCCTTTAGTTCATGTCCATGTGTCATAAGTTCTTTAGCTTCTACATTTCCCATACTATTCTTACCCTTCCTCTGTCAATTTTCTACCTACCATCTATGCTACTTATTCTCTGTACCTTTTTCCCCTCTCTCCTCCTCCCTCTCCCCCATTGCTAACCCTCCATATGATCTCCATTTCTGTGGTTCTGTTCCTGTTCTAGTCGTTTGCTTAGTTTGTTTTTCTTCTTTTTGTTTTAGGTGTACTTGTTAATAATTGTCAGTTTGCTGTCAGTTTACTATACAAGTTTTTTATCTTCTTTTCCTTAGGTAAGTCCCTCTAATATTTCATATAAAAGGGCTTAGTGATGATGAACTCCTTTAACTTGACCTTATCTGAAAATCACTTTATCTGCCCTTCCATTCTAAATGAAAGCTTTGCTGGATAGAGTAATTTTGGATATAGGTCTTTGGATTTCGTGACTTGGAATACTTCTTTCCAGCCCCTTCTTGCCTGTCTGATGGGAACTCCTTTGTAGATAACTGTCTTCTTATCTCTTGCTGCTTCTGGGATTCGCTCCTTCATTTTGGGTAATGTAATCTTGGGTAATATAATTATGATGTGCTTTAGTATGTTCCTCCTTGGGTCCCACTTCTTTGGGACTCTGAGCTTCCTGAACTTTCTTGAAGTCTATTTCCTTCGCCAGACTGGGGAAGTTCTCCTTTATTATTTGTTCAAATAACTTTTCCACTTGTTGCTCTGTCTTTTGAAGATTGCCATTTTAAAAGGCCTGAGGTGATATCTCATTGTGGTTTTAATTTGTATTTCCCTGATGATTACTGATGCTGAGCACCTTTTTATGCACCTGTTGGTCTTTTTATGTATTCTTTGGGAAAATGTCTATTCAGGTGTTATTTACCCACTTTTTAACTCAGATTTTGTTTTAGTTGTATAGGTTTTTTTTCTGTACTTTGTATATTAACCCCTCATCAAATATATGCTTTACAAATATTTTCCCATTTGATAGTTAAATGTTTTCACTATCATGATTTCCTTTACTGAACAGAGAAGAATTTCAGTTTCATATAGCTGCATTTGTTCATGTTTTAATTTTGTTACTTGTGCTATAAGTGTCAACTCCAAAATGTCACTATCAAGGCCCATGTCAAGGAACTTTATTCCTATGTTTTTGGTAGAAGCTTAATAGTTTCAAGCCTCATATTTAAGTCTCCAGTTCATTTTGAGTTAATTTTGTGATAGGTATAAGATTAGAGGTTCAATTTTATTCTTTTACATGTGAATACTCAATTATTCAAGCACTATTTAATTAAGAGTCTGTTTTTTTAATGAGTATTTTTTGCTTCCTTATAAAATATTAGTTAACTGTATATACTTGGGTTTATTTCTGGGCTCTCGATTTTGTTCCCTTGGTCTATTTGTCTATATTAATGCCAGTGCCATAGCATTTTGATTATCATTGCTTTTAAAGTATATCTGAAGTACAGGGACTATGATGCCTTCTCTTTTGATCTTTTTTTCCTCAGGATTTCTTTGACTATTCAGAATCCTTTGTGGTTTCATATAAGTTGCATTAAACCTATATTGGGTTTTTATTAGTATTGACATTTTAGCAATATTAATTCTTCCAATCCATGAATTGAATATATGAATAAATCAATATATTTTCATTTATGTGTTTTCTTTAATTTTTGGTTTTTGGTGTTTTTATTTTACCATTTCGAATATGTCATCTCATTTTCTCCTGTTTTAAAAATGTTCTGTTGAGAAATCTGATAATTTGGAGGGGGGGTTAGTTAGGGATCTTTTGTATGTAGCTTCTTTTTTTTTTTTGCTGACTTTAAAATTTTCTATTCTTTGACAATTTAATTTTAACATGTCTCAGTATAGCCCCATTCATGTTCAGTTTATTTGGAGTCCATGTACCTCATGGATCTGGAAGTACATTTCTCTACATAGGTTTAGAATATTTTCAGTCATTATTGCTTTAGATATACTTTCTTTCCCTTTCATTTTTTTTCTTCTCCTATAATGTCTATAATGTGAATATTTTTCTCTCATAGACTTTTCTTGCTATGTTTTGTTTTTTTCTTTTTGCTTTTCTTACTGGATAATGTCTAATTTTTTATTCTGAAGATATTTTTACCTCTATATTTAGCTTTTGTGTTTCTTGTTGCTTTGCTATTCTTGGCTTTGTTTTCATAATTTATTATGTTGTCTTCGTGTTCTTGTAGTTTAAACTTTTTATAAAGTATTTTAAATTCTTTGGTAGTTTATAGATCTCCATTTCTTTACAATCAGTCATAAGAGCTTTATTACTTTTCTTTGATTGTTATATTTACTGAATTTGTGTGTCTGTGTGATGGCTAATTATTTACATTGCTGTCTGTGCATTTGGCTAACTGATGTTCTCTTACTCATCTTACAGGTTTTCTTTGGCAGAGACAGATATTTATTTACCAGTCAGCTCATTTTGGGTTTTGGAGTATATTTGCAAGTAATGTCCTTGAGCTGGTGGGGCCAGCTATTATGACCTGTTTCCAAGTGAGACAACTGAGTTCTGAGGATGGAAATGTAGAGGTGTGCCACTGGCTGACAAAGTTGGATAGGACTGATGGCTTGTTTTCCTATGCAAATGAAAATGTGAGATGAGCTCCATGGTTGCCTGTTGTCTCTCTCTATGTTAATTAGATGGTCAGAACAGGGTCTAATGCTCAGTGTAGATGGGGCTACAAGTTAGTTTTCCTATGTGACCTGTTAGGGCAAGACCCAGGAGTTGTACAGCTCATTGTTTGGGAAATTGAATCAGGCTTGAGTATGTACTGAATTCACTGATCAGGTGAGGTAAGAGTTTTGCTCTGCAGGTGGGAGAGACACACACTGTACCTTCTGTTAAAGTGCCACTATAAGCAGGGCTTCGGATGGGCTTTGCAGTTTCTTGTGTGCCCTCATTAGGTTCTCTTGTCAGGTAGGGTTGTACTCAGTAATGAGCAGGGCTATTAATTAGTTTCTCTTCCCTGAGCCCAGTAGAAAAAGAAGCTCTAAACCCAATAAAGCTCTTTGTTGTCTTTTCTTTTTTTTTAATTTTAATTGTTTTTCAAGTAATTTCCTGTCTTTTACTCCCATCCCAGCCCACCCATCCATCCCTCCCCACCTCCCTCCCATTTCCACCCAGCCTAGTTTTTGTCCATGTGTCCTTTATAAATGTTCCTGTAAACCCTACTCCTTTTTCCCTGAAATTCCCTCCCCTCTCCCCTCTGGTTACTGTCAGACTGTTCTATATTTCAGTGTCTTTGGTTATATTTTGCCTGTTTGTTTTATTTTTAAGTTTCTGTTAAAGGTGAGATCATATGGTATTTGTCTTCCACCGCCTGGCTTATTTAGCTTAGCATAATGCTTTCCAGTTCCATCCATGCTGTTGCAAAGGGTAGGAGCTCCTTATTCCTTTCTGCTGCATAGAATTACATTGTGTAAATTTGTTGTCTGAATTCAGGATGACGTACTCTCTAAGTTTCCTGGCTAAACAGGTCCACTGGCTTTGCTTTATAACTATTATCTCTGCCTGATCTCTTGCCTAGAGCACCACTGAGCCACACAGCTTCTAGGTTTTCCCACCAGCTTTTCTGGACAGATATGAAAAGGAATCAAACCAGTTAGATGGAACTGTATCTCAGCTCCCTTGCCTAGGTAGGAAAGGGAGGTGTTGCCCCAAGCCACTCAATTTCTGAAACAACTCTCTGGATGGAAAGAGCCAGGAGCTATACATAACCTTAGCTAAGAATTAATTCTGCCTGTGCTTAGTGCAAAATTCCTCCACACTGGTACTGATTTCCTTGGGGGCAATTGGTTCTGCACACTTACCTCTCTGCTTGAGCATTGCTGGGCTACACAGCTTCCAGATATAACCACCAGCCATTCTGGTCAGATGTGGTTGGAAGAAATTCTCCACAGATTGTACGGCTGTGATTAGCTCTTCCCTCACTGTGGGAAGACCAAACTTTAGGGCTAGAAAAACTCCTTTGAAGATTCAAATCAGGTAGAAAGAATTGCATCTGTTTGAGTCCCCTGGTTAAAGTAAACGGCCAACCAGGTCCTGCAGATGAGCTAAGTTTCTAGTTGGGATTACTACTTGGGTTCTGTAGGTATAAACTCAGCCTACCAAGGTCCATGTACTGCTTGTTCGAAGCTCCTCAATCTTTCTCCATGGCAGTCATACCCCAGTAGTAGAGGTTTGCAGATTCTCTTGTAATACCTGTGGGGTGGAAATGTAGCAGCGGCTCCTACAAAGCTACCTATGATGCTTGGGGGGGTGCTAGTGGTCCTCCTGGATTTTCTTTTCCCACTGGAGAAGCCAGAGGCTCAGGGAGACCTCTGTGTAGCACTGTGCTGGTCTTGGAGAGGGATAATGTAGTCGACATGTAATCACCTCTCTTTCCCTTCTAATTCAGTCTGTCCTTATATTTGTGGTACAGAAGGTGGGGTGATGTTCTAGGATTCAGTGGTGCCTTGTTCTTAAATAGTTGCTAAATCTTCTCTTGTGAGGGGGGATGTGAAGTCATGAATGACCTATATCACCATCTTGGTTCATTTGGTTCATCTTGGGCCATTGACACTTGGGATCATTTTCTTACTTTCTAATACTTTGTTGATTATAGATACAAGTACAACTAATTTTTTAGATAAATTTTGTATTCTAAAATATTAATTTGTTTAACAGTTCCAATGCATTGGGGTAGAATCATTAAAGCTTTCTGTATTAAAGATATGTCATCTGCAAATAGAGATAATTTTACTTTCAATTTGAATTTCTTATATATATAGTTTTGTTGCCTAACTGCTCTGGCAAGGACTTCCACTTTTATGTTGAATATAAGTGGAGACAGTAGGTTTTGTTCCTGATCTTAGGGGGAAAATTTACATTGAAGCTTTTGAAAAGCTATGAATGTTAGTTGTGAACTCGTCATATATGGTCTTTATTATTTTGAAGTATGTTCTGTCTATATCTCAGTGTGTTGAGAGTTTTTATTATAAACATCTGTTAAATTTTGTGAAATACCTTTATCTGCATCTGTTGAGATGATCATATAATTTTATCCTTCATTTTATAAACATTGTATATTACATTGATAGATCTGGGGGGTATTAAACCATCCTTACATTCCCAGGATATATCCCACTTAGCCATAGTATATAATTTTTTTAAATATAGTGTTGAGTTTGGTTTGCTGATATTTCATTAAGGATTTATTTTTATATTTATGTTCATCAAAGAATTTTGGGCTGTGATTATATTATGATGTCTTTGTCTTTGGTATCAGGGTGATGCTGATCTCCTTACGTGAATTCAGAAGTGTTCCCTCTTCTTTTTTTTTTGAAGAGTTTAGGAAGGATTTGTGTTCATTCTTCTTTAGCAATTTGGTAGAATTTTCCAGTGAAATCATATGGTCCGGTAAATTTCTACATTGTGAGGTTTTTGATTATGGATTCAATCTTCTTACTTGTAATTGACCTGTACAAATTTTCTATTATTTTGTGATTCTGTCTAGGCAGGTTGTATGTTTCTAGGGATTTTTTCAAGCTTTTCCAGTTTGTTGATATATAATTGTTCATAGTAGTTTTTTACAATTCTTAGTATTTCTGTTATCAGTTGTAATATTTCCATTTTTTAATTTTACTTCAGTCTTAGTTTACCTAAAGTTACTTGATTTTGTTTGATTTTTCAAAAAAATAAGTCTTAATTTAATTCAGTGTTTTAGTCTCTATGTTATCTATTTTCACTTGCTTTGATCTTTCTTCCTTCTACTATTTCTTTTTCTAGTTCTTTGAAGTATACATTTAGCTTGTTTATTTCATATATTTTTTTTCTTAATGTAGTAATGTATCAAAGTAATCTTCCCTTTTAAAACTATTTTTGCTGCATCCAAGGTGTTATGTTATAGTCCCATTTTCCTTTGTCTCAAGATAGTTGTTTTTTTTAAGATTTTATTTATTTATTTTTAGAGAGAAGGGAAGGGAGGGAGAAAGAGGGAGAGAACACTGGCCTGCAACCCAGGCATGTGCCCTGACTGGGAATTGAACCCACAGCCTTTTGGTTTGCAGGCCAGGGCTCAATCCACTGAGCCACACCAGCCAGGGTTCAAGATAGTTTTTGATTTTCTGTTTTTGTTGTTCTTTAACTGATTGGTTGTTCAGGAGTATGTTGCTTAATCTCTAAATATTTGTGAATTTTCTAATTTTCTTCTTGCAATTGATAATATAGTCCCATATCATTGTGGTTATAAAGATGCCTGATATATTAATTATCTTAAATTTATTAATATTTGTTTTATGTACTACATATGATCTATCCTGGAAAAAGTTTTATTGAGGAGAATGTGCTTCTGCTACCATTAGATAAAATGTTTTACAAATGTCTGTTGGGTCCCTCTGATATAATATGGAATATAAGTCTGTTTTCTTATTTATGTTTTTCTTGATGATCTATTTATTGTAGAGAATGGGATGTCAAACTCCTTTACCATAATAATATTGCTGTTCATTTCTCTCTTCAGACATGCTAATATTTGTTTTTTATATTTAGGTGCTCCACTGCTGGGCACAAATTTATAATTATTATATATCCTTTGGTTGAAAAGACTTCTTTATTATTATATCATGACCTTCTTTGTCTCTTGTTACAGATTTGGCATAATGTTTATTTTATTTAAGCACAGCTATACCTCTCTCTTTTGATTTCCATTTTCATGGTATATCTTTACCTATCCCTTCACTTTTATTCTTAAAGCTGTAATGATTCTCTTGTAAAGAACCATGCTGTTAGAGGTTGTTTTCTTTTAACCTTTTCATCTACTGTGTCTTTGAAGAATTTAGTCCATTTACATTAAAGTAATTATTCATAGGAATAGACTATTGCCCTTTTGTTAATTGTTTTAGAAATGCTCTCTTTCTCTCTCCCTACCTGAAATGAAGATTTTTCTGTTATGGTAAGCTTTGATTCCCTTTTCTTCTCTTTTGTGTATCTGCTGTAGGTTTTGTTTTGTGGTTTCCACGAGGGTTACATAAAACATCTTATACTTACAACAGTCTGCTTTAAGCTGATAATAATTTAACTTCAAATTCATACAAAATTTCTTGTTTTCACTCATATTTTGTTTGTGTTACAATTTACATATTTTTACTGTGTATTTACTAACAAATTATTGTAGTATGGATATTTTAATACCTTGATTTTTATTTTTATATACTAGTCATAAATGGTTCATCTTCCACCAATGACATTGTAGACGACCATATTTTGGCATGTATAACATGCTCTCCTGTATAAAATGCATCCATGTTTTGGCCCAAACTTTCTGGAAAATACATTTGTTTTCATTTTTAATTCAATCTTTATTTATTTATATTTAGGAACAAAACCAATTATCATATGCCAGGGTAGCATTTTGCATACAGACATTGTTATTGCTTTCTAGAGTTATACTTTTAATGCATAAACATAAAGAAAAAATTAAAAACATTTATATAGACACGAAATTAGTATTATCCATGTACAATGTGCATTCTTATTTTTCCCCTCAAAAATTTGGACAAAAAAGTGCACATTATACACAGCAATATCTGGTATTTTGAACTGATAGATTTACCTTTACCAGTGAGTTTTATGTTTTTATGTATTCTTTTTTTCATTAAAAAATATATTTTATTGATTATGCCATTACAGTTGTTCTATTTCCCCCTTCATTCCCCTCCACCCTGCACACCTCCTCCCCCACCATTCCCCCCCTTTAGTTTATGACCACATGTCTCAAGTTCTTTAGATTCTATATTTCCCCTACTATTCTTGCCCTCCCCTATCTATTTTCTACCTACCATCTATGCTACTTATTTGCTGTACCTTCTCCCCCTTCTCCTTCTCCCACTCCCCTATTGCTAACCCTCCATGTGATCTTCATCTCTATGGTTCTGCTCCTGATCTAGCTGTCCTTTTGTTTTAGGTGTGGTTCTTAATAACTGAGTTTGCCGTCCTTTCACTGTTCATATTTTTTATCTTCTTTTTCTTAGGTAAGTCCCTTGAACATTTTATATAATAAGGGCTTGGTGATGGTGAACTTCTTGAATTTAATCTTATCTGAGAAGCACTTTATCTGCCCTTCCATTCTAAATGAAAGCTTTGCTGGATAGATCAATCTTGGTTGTAGGTCTTTGGATTTCATGACTTGGAATACTTCTTTCCAGACTCTTCTTGCCTGTAAGGTGTCTTTTGAGAAATCAGCTGACAGCCTGATGGGAACTCCTTTGTAGGTGACTGTCTTCTTATCTCTTGCTGCTTCTAGAATTCTCTCCTTCATTTTAATCTTGGCTAATGTAATGATGATGTGCCTTGGTGTGTTCCTTCTCCAGTCCAACTTCTTTGGGACTCTCTGAGCTTCCTGGATTTCCTGGAAGTCTATTTCCTTTGCCAGATTGGGGAAGTTCTCCTTTATTATTTGTTCAGATAAGTTTTCCACTCGTGGCTGTTCCTCTTCCCCTTCTGGTACCCCTATAATTCAGATGTTGGAACATTTAAAGATGTCCTGAAGGTTCCTAAGCCTCTCCTCATTTTTCTGAATTCTTGTTTCTTCATCCTCTTCTGTTTGGTCATTTTTTTCCTCTTTCTGGTCCACTCCTTTGATTTGAGTCCCAGTTTCCTTTCCATTACTATTGGTTTCCTGTGTATTTCCATTCATTTCAATTAGTTTAGCTTCCATATGTTCCTCTAATTTGTGACTAAAATCAACCAGTTCTGTGAGCATCCTGATCACCAGTGTTTTTATGTGTTCTTACTACTTTTAACATTCTTTTGTTTCAGTTTGAAAAACTTTCATTTACATTTTTTGTAAGGCTAATGCAATGGCAATTTCTTCAGGATTTTCTTGTCTGGAAAACTCTGTCTCCCTTCAGTTTTGAAGGCTATCTTTGCTGTATTGAATATTCTTAGTTGACATTTTTTAGCACTTTGAATATATCATCCCATTCCCATTGCAGGCAAAGTATCTGCTGAAAAATTCACTGGTAGTCCTAATGAGAGTTTCCATGTGCATAACAAGATGATATTCTTTTGCTGCTCTTATGATTATTTATTTAACTTTTGGCAGTTATAATGCCTCTTAATTGTACTCTTTGGATTTACATTCTTTGAAACTCTCTAGGTTGCCAGAACCTTGATGTCTTTTTTTTTTTCTCCTACCCTGGTTGAGAGGTTTTTGGCTATTAGTTCTTTAAGTAAACTTTCTGCTTCCTTTGCTTTCTACTTTGTCTGGGACCCCTGTCATGCACATTGGCCTGATTAATAATGTCCTATAAATTACTTAATCTATCTTTACTTTCTTATTTTTTTCTCCTATAAGTGGATGAATTCCATTGTCCTGTCTTCAGGTCACTGATCATTTCTTTTGCTTAATTTAGTGTGCTGTTGAACCCCTCTAGTAAGTTTTTCAATTTACTTATTGTATTCTTCAGCTCTATGATTTCTGTTTGATACTACTTTATATTGTCTGTCCTTTTGTTAAAATTCTCTTTTTCTTCATCCATTGTTTTCCTGACTTCAGTGAACATTTTTATGACCACTTTGAACACTCTATTGAATAAGTAACATTTTTTTTCTTACTGAGATTTATTTGTAGAAATTAATTTTGTTCTTTTATTTGGACAATATTCCTTTATTTCTTTATTTTCTATGACTCTCTGTTTTTGCTGCTGCATGTTACATAAAACAGCTACCTCTCCTTGCTTTGACAGACCGGTCCTGTGTAGGAGATAAGCCTTGGCAATCAGCTTGGCTTGAACTCCTAGTTGATTTTCAAATGCTTGTGATTGTCTAAGACACCGTGTTTTTCTTAGTGGCTCCCAGTAATTGAGGCTATACCAAGTCACATCAGCATCTTAAACTGGAGGATCACAGTCAATCCCAATGATAGGCTGATGAAAGCCAGACCATGAAGCAGCAGCTGGAAGGTATAATAGTTAAGCTTTTTCTAATAAGAATCTGGGAGATGGGCTTTTTTGTCTGTTCCTTCTGTGCTAATTCTGTGTATATATCCATTGGGGGGTGCTGTGGTATCCATTTAAAAACTGCTTTTTTTTTTTTTACTATAGTTATGTGGTACTTGTAAACACAATCACTGCTGGAATCAGAGCCAGGCAATTCAGGATCCCATGCTATGGGAAGAAGCCACAAAAATAGGTTGTCATATGTGTGTAAAAGCTCCTTTCAGAGAGAATCTGGCAACCTGGTTTTATCATTAGAGTGAACTGAAAGCAGAAGGCAAGGAAAGTGCCCAATCTCCAGGGAGGATTGCACGCAGAACCTAGATGTGTACTAAGTTACAAGATGTGCTCTCAGGCAGCATCTTATAAAGTATGCGGTCATAGCCCTTTCAATGAAAGACTGGGAGATGGGCATTTCTTGCCTACTGAGCCATGGGGGAGAGCTATAGCAAGTATTTGTACACATGTACACATGTTCAATAAGTTAGATATTGCCTCATGGAAACAAGTCCTTTTGGCTCTCAGACATAGGTTTTCTGAGGACCCACCCCTCAAGAGGGAGTCTTAAAAGTTGGGCCACTATATGTGTGGCCCAAACCCTTTGTTCCTTGGGGAATAGCTGAAAGTTGGAGATATTTTCCTGATTGTATGGGACTGTACTTAGGGTGGAGTTTATGGACAGAGTGTGTCTCAGCCTTTCTTACTCATTTTAATCTGGGTATTTTCTTAGTGGCCCAATATATAGGAGTTATCCTGCTAGCTTTATTTCTGAGAGAATCACTCATGTGTAGCTGTATATTTGGTGCATTTATAGAAGGGGAGAAGTTCAGGAGACTCCTCTATTGCCATCTTGGACCATTCTTCCTGCATATTATACTATATTTTTGAGCAATCACTATTGTACTGGCTTTCTAAAATCACCCTAAAAATATGAACTCCTCTCTTGGCTTTTAATGCTGTATTTTAATACATTTCATCCATACCACTAAACTTGTTTGTTTCTTAACCAGGTATGTTATTTGTGCTTAAATTCTCATCATCCAAACATAATCACTAACTTTCTACATTTTCTAAAATACCGGTTTATCTCAATTGGATAGTTATTTCTCCCTTCATTTCCTTGTAGCCATATTATGTAGCCCTACCCAGTAAAATTCTCCACAAAAACCTTTCTGACTCTGACATCTGGTCAACATGGAAGCATAGGGATACACATTTCACCTCTTCTCACAACCTCAAAAAGAATTGCAACTAATTCTCAAAACAAATAATGCCCAGAATTATCAGAAAATCAAATTATATGGAAGTCCAAGTACCAAGGATTTAAAGAAGCCACATTCATCCAGATGAGTAGGAATGGCAGAGAAGTAGGGATGGGTAGAGAGGGGCAAGGACATGCAGTATGGTGTGGAGAACTTGCGATGCAGTGGAATGGGCTGGGAGATCCCTTATTTATCTGTGGTAGATAAAAACTTGTAGGGTTATCTTGGGAGCACTTGATCCAAGCCCCAGACCATACCACACAGGGTTCCAGTGCCAGGAAGATAAATCCCTATAGCTTCTGGTTGTAAAAACCAGGGTGGATTGGGATAGCAGAAGAAATGCCATGTTTTCAAGAAACTTCACTTAAAGGGCCTGCATAGTCTTAGAATATAGGTAAACCCACCCACTGTGGGATTCAGCACAAGGACAACAGCTGTAAGAGTGACAGTCACATTTGAAGAGTGGGTGCTGGGTAAAACTCCAGAAGCCAGGCTGTGGCACCATTCCCTCTTCGTGTCCCCCCCCTCCACACAGAGCCACAAAGCAGAGAAGCAGGTTGACCTGCCCTGGTGATTACATAAGGCTCCACCCCACAATTTACAGGTGCTTTTTCCAGTAAGGCCACGTTACTAAAATAGGGAGCCAAAGCAGCTCTACCTAGTACATAGAAACAAACACAGGGAGGCTGCCAAATTGAGGATACTCCGAAATATGGTCCAAATGAAAGAACAGAACAAAACCCCAGAAAAAAGAACTAAAAAATGGAGATAACCAACCTATCAAATCCAGAGTTCAGTGTTGATCAGGATGCTGAAAGAACTCACTGAATACAACATAAAGGAAGAAATGAAAGTTATGCTAAGTGAAGGAAAGAAATATTTACAGGGAACCAACAGTGAAGGAAAGGAAGCTGGAATTCAAATCAACAATTTGAAACATAAGGAAGAAATAAACATTGAACCAGAACAGAAGAAACTAGAAACAAATTTTAAAAAATGAAGATAGTATGAAGAAGACTTTGGCACATCTCTAAATGTGCCGACATCCAAATCATAGGAATGTCAGAAAGAGAAGAGAAAGAGCAAGAAATTGAAAACTTATTTGAAAAAATAATGAAAGGAAACTTCCCTAATTTGGCAAAGGAAATAAACATATAAGTCCAAGAAGCACAGAGAGTCATAAATAAGTTGGACCCAAAGAGGACACACCAAGATTAATCATAATAAAAATGCTAAAGGTTAAAGATAAAGAATCTTAAAAACAGCAAAAGAAAAGCAGAGAGTTGCCTAAAAAGGATTTCCCATAAGACTATCATTTGATTTCTCAAAAGAAACTTATAGCTTATTACTAACAAGCATAATTGGTAGGTACAAAATAGACAGGGGATATTAAGAATAGTATAGGAAAGGAGAAGCTAAAGAACTTTGTAGGAAACTGGTTTGTCTTGGCCTGGCAAATGTGACTCAGCTCTGTGTGGAAAACCTACAGATGGGAAGTGGTGGGCAGAACCCAGACTTGCAAACCAAGTTTTCCAATGGGAATCAGGCCTAGAAAATGCTTACAGATTGTTATAGCTTGCTCTTGCTAAAACTCCATCACCCTGGTCTAAAGCAACAGTTGTATATTTGTCTATCTTCAAGGTAATTTCCAAAGCCTGTGTGAGCTCTCCCAAGGACAGAGCTAATCAGCTCATTGCCATCCCCCTCTGCATATTATTTTTATTTTCTTGATTGTACCTAGAATGTAGACAATAATATTCTATGTGTTAGATAATAAATCTTTCTTTGATGTAAGACCCCAGGCAAATAAAAGCCTGTCTAAAGCAAGGGTCGGGGTGCTCCCCTCTTGAGGGAGTGGCCGAGGCACCATAGGCACTCTCCCCTTGTGAAAGTAGTCGTGCCCTTTCCCTTTTCCTCCACAGGATTGTTGTCACCTGTGTATTCATTCTTGTCGTAAGCCACAACGGGCAGACTCTGCTGGCCAGGGTCTGCTACAGAACTTAAATGCATGACTCATGGACATGAACTAAAGAAGGGAGTGAATTGCTTAAGGGAATGGAGGTACTAGGTGAAGGAGGGCAAAAGGGGAAAAACTGGGACAATTATAATAGCATAATCAATAAAATATACATACTTTAAAATAAAACCTTCCTGGCTTCCCTTTTTTATACTTCAACTTGAAACTATTAAAGTACTTATTATAGTTTTGTTTACTCCTAAAATCATCCCATGCCTAAATTTCAAGTAGTGGGGATGACTGTCCTATCCATCACACCTAGCAATTATTGGGACAGCTGGGCATCCCACAATTCAACTCTTCACAATAAATTTTGATACTATCTACCCAGAGATAGCATTAGATCTCACAAGTTAAGGTTTAAGTCCTACAATGCTAAACCCTCCGTTCTGCCACTTCAGATACCAATTGCAAATTCAGGTTATTACCTATATTTCTGACTGCCTATAAATCAGTGGTTCGGACAACCCTTTTCCTGGGTTTCGTTAATTTGCTAGAGCTACTCATAAAACTGAAATACGTTACTTACTAGATCAGTAGTCTATTATTAAAGGATATAACTCAGGGACTGCCGGATGAAAGGAGATGCATAGGCCAAGATATAGGGAACGGACACAGAACTTCCATGCCCTCCCCAATGCAACATTCTTCCAAAATCACTACATATCTACCAATGTGGAAGCTTTTAGAACCTGGACCTTTTAGATTGTAATGGAGAATCTGTTATATAGACACAACTGATTAAATCATTGCCATGTCAATTGATTCTACCTCTAGACCATGTCCCATTCCAAAAGGGACTGAAAGTTCCAATCCTCTAATCATATAGTTTAGTCTCCTGGAAACCTGCCCCAACACTTAGGCGAAGTCCAAAAGTCACCCATTAATATAACAAGAGATAAATTTGTAACTCGTCACTTACTAAATTCTAAGAGCTTTGGGAACTCTGTGCCAGAAATTCATACTAAAACCAAGTATATGTTTCTTATTATAAATCACAATATCATACATCACAATATGATATCTGTAAATTGTACTTTGTTGAGTTCTCTTTTTATGTAAATACAGTCCCCTTAAATTATTATTTCTATTATATTGGTTAGATTTTTTTAAATTTTCTTTCCTATGTTTGTACCTAGCCATGTCTTGGGTAACAGGCTTATCACCCTTGTCTGAATTCAGCTATGGGAGCATGGATGGGCTTTATAATTTTTATAAGCCTCAGTTATCATCTGTACTAGGATGATAAACATGTTTAAAGGTTTGTTATGGGCACTGCCCTTGCAGCAATAGCATTGTCCGTGTAATTCCCTGCTTCAAACCAGAATACACAAAGAACAATACTTGGTAAATAGGGGTCTGGAAAAACTCTAATAAAGGTCAAGATAATATGAAATGATGTTTATCAAATTTGTAGCAAGCACATAGTGGAAATTCAATAAATGTTCAAATCTCAGAAACTATTTATTTGTCAATTAGCTTTGCCATTAGCTTAGCTGAGATCAAGTGATTAAAATTTCTTTCACTGCACAGGGAATAACAACACATCCTCACTGAGCATTACAAGACACATGGAAAGTGATAGCAATGATAGGGCTCACAAGAAAGGTGCTAGGTAGGGCATAAAGGTGTCCTACAAAGTATATATTTGTTATCTTGCGCTATCTATAAATATAAAGATGAGGTGGGTCACAATGTCAAGTGTCATTTCAACTTCTAGTATATGTGATTTATGCAGTTCTCACATTTCAAAAGATGATTTAACAGCTTCTTTTAAATTAAGAGTTTTGACTTAATTTCTGAATGTTGGCTTTAGAAGTTTCACAATGTTCTCATTGTCTTAGGGGCCATGGTAGAATTTCAACAAGCCCTCTGGAGGGTAGAAAGTAGTGTAACCACACACCATGGGCTTTGTCCAAGATGAGTTGTTAATAAAGTTTTGGAAAATGGTTTTCTCGGCCCTCCAGTTAGTCTTATATCCTTAAGTGCCTTACTGACATATCAAGGTGTAAATGGTTCTTCAGAAGCTTTGTATTCATTGTAGGTTGAGAAAGAGATGGTCAGAATTGTGAAAAATTACAGGCTCTTTAGAGATTCTGGGACATGATAGAAAAAGTGATATAATGTAAAGAGCCCGAGCTTTGGCACCAGACCAAACAGCACTTGAACACTGGTTTTCCATCACCTACTGCATAGTTTGGAAAGCCACTTAATTTTTTGAGCCTCCTTATCTTCATCTGTAGAATAAGAATAAATAGTAACTGAATTTCTCCTTTGTTATCAAATTACATTCAATGAAAGTGATTATATTTTACTGCTTTGTATTTAAAAATACCTGTCAGTTGAGGTCAAGTGGCCTAAACTATAAAGCAAAGAGGGTTTACAGACAAGGGGATGGTGGAATTATAGAAAATATTATGCAGAGTAATGAGGAATTGTGTTAAGTGTCATATAAATTAGGGTAATGCCAGCTTGCTGTTAGAGATAAGAAGCCCCCAGAAATCTTAGTGGTTCACCATAATAAAATTCAACGTCTTGATCATTTACTAACCCAAAAAGCAAGTTCAATAGGCAGCCTTTCACATGGTGATTTAGAGATCCAGTTTCCCTTCATCTCATTGTCCAGTCATTTTTCAGAGCATCTGAGTTCTTTATTTCTAACCGGTGCACAGGAAAGAATGAGGATGTTATGGGAGGTCTTTAGAGGGCAGGTCTGAAAAGAACACTCATTCTTGGACTTTTTAATGGCCTCTGTCATATGGTTGCACTAAAAAGAGTCACTAAAATACAATGTACCTCTAGGCCCAGGAAGAAAGAGAAATAGGTGTGGTAAGCAGTTAATTTCTGCCAAAATTGATAAAAACTGCTCAGACTGCAAATTTGGTATAAAGAAAAAATATCCACATCAATTATGTAATTAGAAAATTTTGAAAAAAACTGCTACTTATGGGTTCTAAAGAGAAAGATCTTGTGCCAAGAGAAACAAAATGAGTTTAACGGGGACACAGAACTTGAAATGGTATGCATTCTTTGAAAGGTAACCAAGAATCCAGAAGAAATCTGGTCAACTAGAATTTAATATCTCATTCAAAGCTTTGATTATATTAACATCCTAATAAAAGAATTCATATATGCAAGTAAAAATTAAGTATTCACAAGGCCTAATGTTACTTAGTTCCACTTGAGAAGACTTCTGGATAGAAAGATAAGGATTTACGAGGAGCTTATTCCACAAATTAAAAAACAAAAAAGATGTGTCATTATGAAGAAAATTAAAACTCAAGTTTTAAAGTTTATTAAAGGTTCAGTGATTATAATGCCTCAGGGAGTTTTTGTTACTGCTGACTTTGACCGTAGTAAATGCTCAGTGAATGACGTAGCTACATATCCACCTTGTTTTGCCTGGTGTGTTCTGACATAGATCTTGGATGGAAGTTTCCTACAGGAAGTATCTTGACCTAGTAGACTTATACTTACTCTCCCCCTTGTTCAGAGAAGTCTAGACAGCCTTCCTCTTGCATTGCTTTTTTTATTTTAAGTTTCCTAGAAGTTTAAGCTAACTCAAGAGTAACACGTTTACAAAAAATGAGAAGAAAGTTACATGCCACAGTCTCTTTCTCAGCTGACTTCATATGCAGAGTTTTACTTTTCTCTTAATGTTACAGAAAAGACCAGGGTGGGGGGCTGAACAATATACTATTACTGAATGGACCCACCCTTGTGCTCCTGGGGTCCCCAGCTCCATACTAGGTTCGTCTTGCCTGTCACCACAGAAAGATGTCTCTCAATGCCAGAGATTGGTAAAAAGAAAAGGGATTATTTATTTAAAGAGTTATACAAACTTAAGAGTAATGACTTAATGTCTTCACTGAGAACCCAAAGTCCTGTAGAGTACCTGAGAAGCCATAGAGTACCCACAAATGCACAGTCCTTCCTTCCCCTTCTGCCTAGTCTGGGATACCATATATAAGAAAAAGAAATAGAAGTCCGTGGTTCTTCTCTGCCCAAGCCGCATCATCCCAAAATGACACTGCATGGATGCCGTGCCTGTGTTTAAATCCCAGTGCCAATTTTCTTCTGCAGCCCCATTTCCCACTCCTCCCACAATTGGCCACACTGCCAGCATTCCCATATTTTTCCAGCTTTACTGGGCTGCCATAGTAAGTCCAGGGAGATGTGGCCCTGTGGTGTGGAGCCAATCATCTCCAAGCTCTTATGCAGGCTTTGTAACCACGGAGAGGTGCCTCCCAGCTACATCCTGGGTTGAAGTCACTCCCATCCCCCTGGCTCAAAGCATGGCTGTAACTGTTTAACATATCTATGAAACCAGTTAAAGGTTATAGATATGTTAAATGACCATTCTAGAGGTTATCTGCAAAACTGTTGCTATTCAAAACAACTCTCAAGTGCCCTGCTCCATGTGTTCCATCCCCCAGCTCAGACTTGTGTGATGAGAACATCATATATATATACATATATATAAAAATATTTCCTGGACACCAACTTGTAGACCCCATTACAAATCCCTATTTGCTGCCCCCTGCCCCCTCATGGGCTACACCCTGTTACATTAACACTAGAGGTTCAGGAGGTATTGATTGGTTCTCTTACTTATTTCAGTTTTTTTATTCCTGTGGTTATTTTGTTCATATTTAATAAGAATGTCACATTGTGTTATGTAGGAAGCACCCAGATTTGACCCAACTCTCACTAGATTTCAAACAAAGAATTAGAGGAAGATGTCATTTGGCAGAAGCGGTCCCCTTCCTTGGTATTCAAATTGTCTCACCATAATGCCCCAAATCAAACATCTCATTTTCTTCACTATTTTTAGTCTCCAACATCTCTCTCCTTCCTCTTTCAGTGTGTGTGTGTGTGTGTGTGTGTGTATCCTTCCCCAAGAATATTTTTATATTGCTGAGAGAGAGAGAGAGAGAGAGAGAGAGAAAGCACAACATCAGTTGGTTGCACCCTGACTGGGGATCAAACCTGCAACTTTTGGTGTCTGGGATGACACTCCAACCAACTAAGCCACACTGGCTCGGGAACCTCTTTCAATTTTAATATCAAAGAAGTTTATACCTTTTCAAAAAAAAAAAAATGAAAAACTCAGAAAGGAGCTCAAGTAAGGCAGGGACAAATATAGAAGAGTTCCTGGGTGGAGAAAGCTTTGGAATTGATAGTCTAAATCAGCAAACTATAGCCCATGAACCAAATCCATTGTACTTTGTGGTTTTTGGAGCTGGGAACACAGCCACACCCGTATTTGTGTATCATCTATAGTGGCTTTCCTTCTGTAATGACAGCAATGAGCAATTTTGACACAGACCAAATGTGACCACTAAAATATTCCACTTTGGAAAAAACTTTGCCAACCTCTGACCTAGATTGTCATTGACTGAACCGAATAATCCAGGAATAGAAGCATTCATGGCAGAGAGGCAAATATAAACATGTTTTGAATAGTAAACAGAAAGTAGACTATGAATTAATTTAAATAAACAATAAAAATACAAAAATACATGTGCATATGTGTGTATATATGTATACCTATATGTTTGTATTTCCTTCACTTATACAATATATGCACACATATGCACATGTATTCATTTATATACATAAAATATTCATATATGTTTATATATTCATATATGACACAAACATCTATTCTTTGAGACTAATGGTCTTATGTTTTACTCTTTTTAAAATCCTTTTCAGTACTTAAAGCGAGTCTAAGAACATAGAAACTAACAACATTGCTGGCTAACCAAATGCTTTCAACTTTAAATAACTTTATGACTCCCCAAGTCCCTGTCTCTAGGCATTTCTCTCTCTTCTCAGTTTGGGCCAATACTGACGGTTTTAAAATGGAAATTCCTAGAGGAACTTCATTTATTTCTGCTCAGTTAATGAACACAGGATGTTCTCTATTCTTCTTCAGGGTCACTAAACTGGAACTGGTCTTGAGAATGAAATGTACTTTAATGAAAGCTTAAATCTAACAAGACCGTTTGCCACTTTTCATATTTTTCTTGTGGCCAGGCTTCATTGATAATGAGACTAAGGTCATTGACTTTGTCCCCTTGTGGGCCACTTAACTCTGGTCTATTCCAAGCTTAAAATGCATTATGAAGCTTCTACAATGTGCCAGGCACTGTGCAAGTCATTAAGACTATAAAATTGAAAAAGGCACAGCTACATTCTTCAAGGCTCCCAGAGCCTGGCAAAACGACGGAATCAATCTGGTGCATAAATGACTGGGTCTGCAAGTAATGTTATAAGAGATGTAGACAAACTGCTAAAAATATTTTGTAAAAAGAATAGGAAAGATTATGACAAATTTTTATAAAATAGTCTGTATTTGCAGTGTGCCTCAAAGGTAAATATTACTTTTTTTAGGTGAGACAATGCAGGCAGAGAGCTTCATAGTTGGAGAACAAAACACAGAGGGGAAAAAATAGGTGATGTATTCTGTAAACTGCACCAGATTCTAATTGGCTCAGAATACAGGGTACACTTACAGAAGTAAGGATATTAAATGTTTACAAATAGTCTGGAAAGTTGAGAAACAGGGGCTTTATTTGGTAAACCCAGAAGACTCCTGGTGGGTTTTAAGCTGTAAAAAATTTAACAGAAGCTAAGAAGAGCAGTCTGGCAGTTTGCATGCAATCAATTGGAGTTTGAAATGGCAACAAGCGAAAGGCAGACTAGAGTGAAAAGTTAATGAACTATTGCAACAGTCCTGGAAAGTACATGAGCATTCACTGTGGTACTGGTAGTAAAAATAGAAAAGGGAAATTTGAGCAACACTGTTGAGGCCAAACCTACAAGACTTGGATTATGATTTGCATGTTAATAAATAGAAAACAGAATAAAAATAACCTTGTTTTCAAACATGGAATGTTTATTTAAATTTTTTTTTTAAAAAAAGATGTTCTAGTATGTGAAAAATAAAGAAGCCAAAGCAAAAGCTTTGTGGAGATGTTTTGGAAATTGGATGAATTCCATATTAGGCATGTTGATTTTAAGGTGCAGGTAAACTCTCTAAGTTATTTGACAAGTCTGAAATAGAGAGAGAGAGATTAAGAGTGAAGAAACAGACCTGAAAATCTCTTGCATAAAAGTTATTCGTGTGTTACAGGCCAATGAGTTAAAGTGATGAGGCCTAAGAATCCCTGTTCATGAATATCTTTGAAAAAAAAGTAATCTGGGGGAAAAAATAGTGAAGAGCCCAAAGAAATACATGAATTACTAGCGTAGTTCTATATCCAGGCTAGAAAGTCCCATGTCAAGAAATTTTACAACAAATACCACAAAGATCCTTAGAACTATGATAAAACCTTCCCTTGTGAAACACGCAGCCAAGAAAACATAGTAAACAATAGTAAGATCAATTCGTAGATGTGCTTAACAAAAATGTGAAAATGTCACTCTAAGGACTAGCCAGAAATCAGAAGCTGAGGAATTTTGGGAGCATCAAGTACATTCTAAGTATTCTTGGTTTTGTTTCAAGAGAACATATTTGGGTCAGTCTAATTCAATTAAGTCAATGGGAGAAACTATCCCAGTCATAAGCAGTTGTGTGTTCACCCTCTGGGGAGGAAGACTGTTAACTGACATGAGTGGGCAGCAGGAAGCCTTCGGAAGAGAGACCAGAAGACTGGAAAGTGTCCATGCGTGTCTGGCACTCTCTCGGCAGAGGGGGTTTTCACAGCTGCTGACACGCATATTCTCTCCTCCTTATCAACCTTATCCCACTTAGGCGCCTCAAATTATCCTACTTTTGTGATTTCTGCCATTAAGAGCATAGGGCTAACTCCTCCTGTTGAATCTCATGCCCATCATGTAATGTTTTGATGATAAATTGGTTGTTTCATGTAGCTGGTGGATTAGAGGAGTGAATGTGCTGATGAAAACATATATCAGTTCATTTGACATAATATATTAGTAAATTGGCATTCTGATTTATATTAACTATTAATCTCTGGGTATGTTGACAAATTTGAGGGTCTGGATCTGCCTTCACGAGAACCAGATATGAAAACTAATATACTACCCTCTGTTTTCCTTAGATTTCATCTCTACTCTCCACCTAGCTGCAACTCAGTCTTCATAGATTTATGTCCTACTGCTGCCGGGCTCCTGGCATTATTTTGGTTATTCAATGCTGTTTAAAAAATCACCCCCAAACTTAAGTGGCTTAAAACAATTTATTATTTCTCACAAATCTGCAATCTGGCTGGACTTGGTTTGGCAGTTCTACAGCACATGGCACCTGATAGGGTTGGCAGTCCAAGACTGCTTCTTCATCCACATATACTGGGATGGTTAAAACCGTGAGGGACTAGATGAATATCACCCTCCTCTTCCAATGACCTCCCTGTATGTCTGGGCTGGGCTTCCTCAGAGTACAGTTTTAGCATTGCTAAGCACCTTGCGTACAAACAAGCTGGCTTCTAAGAGAGTGAAAGGAGAAGCTGGTAGTTATTTTTAAAGCTAGGAGAACCTGGCATAACATCTCTTTCATTACATTTTATTTGTGAAAGCAAATTCAGTCAGATTCAGGGGGAGGGAAAATAGACTCCAAGTTTGGTGTGAGGAATGACTGCTCATATAGCCTGAGAAGGAATCGATGGCTGTCATCTCACACATACAAGGCAGCAGGCACATGATAGACCCTCAATACATGTTGAAGAAATAGAAATAAATGGATGAATGGGTTGCAACAGAGGAACTCTTCTACTGAGAAAAAGGTCTAATAGTCTGTCCTTGAATTTATACTTGTGTAAAGGAGCTTAACTTAGGTATCAAATAGAACTAAAAATCTAGTTTTTCTAGATAACACTGTTTGCATGGGCTATTTGTTTAAAAAAAATCAAGAGATAGACTCACAGAATAACTCTGCAAATAAAATGTTAGTATTAAATAGATAATATATTGGTATTTCTATGTGCTAGGGATTATTATAAGTCTTTTATGTTATATAATTCAATTTATATTGTGTAATAATATAAATTACATTATAATATGTAATTATAAAATATTATATAATTATATAATTATAAAATCTTCACAGATGAGAAAATCAAAACAAAAACAACTGGGCATCCTATCTAAATCATATTACATAATAAAGTGCAGAGACTACATTCAAACCTAAATCTTAACCACTATGCTGGCCCACCTCTCCTGCTGAAAAGGAATAATAGGTTTCACCTTGGAAAAATGTTTTTCTTTTCATTCATCCTCATCATATTTCTATCCTTGCCTTCCATCATTTGTTTCTAGTAAAAGTAGAATTTCAATTATGTAACTGTGACAATAATGAAAAATTGTCTTCACGTGGTGCTTTCAGAGATCTGTGAGTCCATGCTTACTAACTACAACTATCTATATAACTGAGAGTATTTGAATTGGGAATAAGACCCCCTTAGCTGATTAACATGCCAGTCCTCAACTCGCCCATCTTGGAGAGCAGTGAAGGAAGACTAGGGTATTTTAATGAGCAAAAGTTAGGACTTCAGTAGTGAAATGTTTGCCATACAATTTGTATTAATGCTTTTTATTTAAAACTTTGGATGTTCCTTTTTGCAAACAACACATAGGAAATCTGGAAAGAATTATACCCAGAAACATCCTAGGAAGTTTTTGACTTGTAAAGCCTTTCTTCTTCAATTCTGAACTTAGTTCACAATGATAAAAGTATTTAAAATATCCAGTCAACATATTCTAGCTATTTTACTAGATTTCTTGTTTATACATATAAGAATATTTGGGGAAATGGATATTTAGATTTGGTCACCATGAATTTTAACTTTATAACATAAGTTTGAATCATGAATCTTGACTTTTCTCTAATGGGTTAGTTAAATTTGAGTATATGAGTAAATATCTCAGAAAATGCTACTTATCTATAAAATGGACAAAAATATACATACCTCATTGTGCATTGGAATATCAGAAAAGAAAATTTATTTAAATACCAATTTCTATGTCTGGCATATAGTGTGAGTACTTTATAAATTTACATTTTCTTAATTTAAATTCTAATTGCTACCTACAAAATTACGTTATATTAAAACATTTTAAGGTGTATATATTTTATAGTTTTACATTAGACTTTAAAAATTTTTCATAGCTGATTATAATGAAAGTAATACCCTATTTTATATAGAATTTTTCAGTTTAAAATATGATACGTTTCCTGGAATTTTTGCAGTATACATTTAAAAATCGGTTGACAGTGATCAGAAGGGAGCGGGGAGGGGGGTAATGGGGGAAAGGGAAGGGTCAAGTCAAAGAACATGTATAAAGGACCTGTGGACAAGGACAATGGTGAGGGGCGCTTGAATGTGGGAGGGGGTGGGCAGGGCATGGGAGAGTAATAAGGGAAAAATGGGGACAACTGTAATTGAGCAATAAATTAAAAAATATATATATCAATAATCAGTATTCCTATTTCCAGATGAAAAATACAGAGGCCACTGAGATGTAGTTATTTGCCCAGAATTCACATCTTTCTCTAGAACTCAACCACGTACTATAGATTCAATAGATAAAGCCTTCAAGCGTACTTTGAAAGGAAAACCTTTTATGATGTGTGTTACTGAGAAATTTTACCAAATAAGCTGGTTATTGAATCTTACTTAGCTCAACCCTCAAGCCACTGGTCTATCACCTTTCTCCAAATAATAAAATTCTCAAAAATCTCTCTACTCAACTGCCTCCATGGCCCCCTTATTTTTCCTTCTCACTTTGCTAAACTGGTCCTGTCTTCACACACCACAGTAACAAACCTCTGACATAAAAAATTAATTTCTGCCCTGACTGATGTGGCTCAGTGGATTGAGCATGGGCCCATGAAGCAGAGGGTTGCCAATTCAATTCCCAGTCAGGGCACATGCCTGGGTTGCAGGCCAGGTCCTCAGTAGGGGACACATGAGAGGCAACCACACATTGATATTTTTCTCCCTCTCTCCTTCCCTTCCCCTCTCTCTAAAAATAAAATATTTTTAAAAATTTAATTTCCAGTTCTTCTAGTCCAGGAGGACTTTCTTCACTTTTTTTTAATTGAAATTAACACACATGATCACCCAGTCTCTTCAACTTTCTCCTTGTGCGTGCTTTCCAACTGGTCTGTCCCTGCCCTAATTTATCTTTCCACCAAAAAATGTATAGGTCGTTGTGGTATCTTCTTCTCCTTTCTTATTATACTCACTTTGTTGAAGTCATCCATCATTGCTTCTACTCTGACACACATTAGTAACACAAAAATCTATAGCCTTAGTCCAAACCTTCTTATGTAGCTTCATAACCATAGTTTCAACTGTTTGTCCACCTTCACCAGGATGGCCAACTGGAAAGAGATTTAAAACCTATCAGAAACTTTTAATGACTTTACAAAGGCAGTATACATGAGGTTTAGGGAGTTGTTAGCATGTGTGAATAGCATAGAGGAAAACTACATATTTTTACTAGGAAATAAATTACATAAAGGCAAGTTAGTTGGTGATAAACTTGCCAAGGTACTTGGAAAGGGATTATGATGCCACTAAAGATTTTGGACTTGTTTCTGCAGGAAACTGATAGAAACTTTCCTTGTTTCCCTCCTTCCTACTTTTAACCTGCATCTCTGATTTTAAATCTGTTAAGATATCTGTATATATGGTGGTACCCCTCAATAAGAATGAGTCTATAAGCCCTTCTTTTTAAAAAAAAATTATGTTCCATAAAAAAAATAAAAATAAATAAAATAAAATAAAAATTATGTTCCAAATAATTCTAAATTATTTAGCACTATACCATATTTACCAAGTATCCTAGTGTTCTCAACTCCTAGTTTTTTGTCTTTTTTCTGCCTTTGTCCTTGTATCTGATATGCATTACTCTGCCTCTAGCATTGGCCTTGGCGCTGACACTCTCAGGTGCAAATTGTTGTTAGGACATTAGATCATACTTTGTTGCCCTCAGTGTTTATGAGAACTAAATAATCATTTATGTTTCCCCTAATTCCTGTGAGCAAATGCCTTTTGGGTTGTGTGAATCTAACAAGCCAAAGCATTTTGCTGAACTAAAAATGTTCTGTTTTCCCCCATAAGTGAGCACAGTATCTCATGAAAATCACCTCTTGAATAAAACCAGAGAACATTACATTTATAAATCTACCAGGTCTCTAATTGACAATGCATATTGTACACATTCTGGTGTCAGCCTCTATGAGACTATGATTTTACCTAGACCTCAGTATCACCTCATTCAGATGCAGACAGAAATTCTGTAGTGAGGGAACTAATTTTCAAGGAGCTCTGTGATCCAGAAGTATCAGGGAAAGAGCAGAATCGAAGCTTATTGCTGATTCCAAACCTGGCCGTTTCTCCCAGTCCTTTGAGTCCAATGTTAATCTGTACTGAGAAGCTTAGGACTTTTAGCCTCATTACCTATTCAGGCAAATTTTTCACCTGGCTATCATCCATTTGAGAGCCTGACACACCTTTTTTGAATGAGATATTTTGATTTGGGCAAGTGAAAAATATCTGAAAGATTTAAATAAATCATTCAATTAGTTTCACCTGCTTTTTTTTCAATGTTCCTGGGGTCTTGGAGAAAACAATGAAATGACAGATCTATTTCTTTCTTTTGCAAAATGCATCTGTGTCTGCAGGCCATTCTGATTATCCTCCTGATGAGTTAACCCTGTAGGTTACTGAGCTGTCTTTTTAAAAGTGAACAAGGGCAGTTCCTGCCTGTTATCACCCTCATATCAGCTCTTTTTACTAATAGAAAAGTTACTATTTTAACAAGTACTTTTTAAACAACAAATATCAGGAAATGGACCAGTAGTACTGAGTTCCTACCTTATAGCTATCACTATGCCAGGCTTGGGGAAAGATGCCCTGCTGAAAAAGAGAGTTTCTGACCAGAACAAAATCATAAATATCGCGGTGACCTAATAAATCCAGCTTAAATCCAAGGCCGAAAGAAGCTGATGTTTAACAGTTATAGCAGGAGCTGTGCTAAGCACTTGGGAAAGGATGATACCTCAGCTCTGCATAGGAGCAATGGGCCATCTGCATGAAGAGCAGTATTTGAGCTGGTCTGAGAAGACCATAGGGAATCACAATGCTAGAAAGAAAGGCCCAGAAGCATTAAAGAACCTGCCATATTGAGAAATCCCCTTTCTGTAACTAGAATATCACTCAATGAGGGAAGCAGTTAGGAATGAAGCTACAAAGGTAGATCCCAGACCAGTATTTTTCAGTAGTTAAGGGGCGTACAAGGGACTTACTAACTAGGCAAAACAACTGATATTTTAACTGACAGAATCCTGACTATGGCTAATGTCATTGGTGCTCAGAGAAAACAAAAACATCATTTCATTTGATTTTTTATTCCCAAAGGAAGAATATATGCATTATGAGACCAAGAATTGTACTGAATTAAAGCCTAATAGAGCATGCACATATTTTGCTGGCCTCACTTCTGATTTGAAATCCAGAGTAACTTGAGAAATAATAATAGTCACTATTTATGGTGCTTTACATATACTTTTTAGAAAGTATTTCCAAAAATGGTAGTAATAATGTTAAGTATCATTTGTTGAAGAGTTATTATATATCAGGTATGTTATATTATTCTCCATGAATACTAACAATACTTGGTGATTAAATATTATTATCCAAGTTTACAGAGGAGAACACAGAGTTGATATTTAGGAAGTTTAAACATAACACTCAAGGCACACTGTTATTTTGTGATGAAGCTATAATTTAAACCAGAGTGCCTGTGATGTTGATTTCTTTCCATGACAACACACAGCCCGAGGGAACCAGTGGTGCTGATTGATTTAGATGTTCAGGTTGCTAAGTTATAAGTCTATAAATGTCAGAGCTTTCTAAATATTTAGCTTTTTTAAGGAAATTCTTGAAAATATGCTATTTATGATTTTACCTTCTATAGCAGAGTTTTGAACATAAAAATTGTTTTTTTCCCATGAATGCTCAGGAACCTTTTAGTGGTCAAATATGTCAAACAATGGTCACTATTTTTTGACATCTTTGAAGAATTTAGCATCCATTACTATAATTTCCTTCTTGAAAAATCTATCTTTCCTTAACCTCGGTCATACACCAATTTCATGATTCCCTCTAAACTCCCTTCATTGCTTTTTCTCATGATTATCTATTGAAGTTCCTTTTCTTCTATTTTTCATTAAGGGCCAATACCCCCCCCAATCATCTTCATATCCCTCTTCTCTCATTAATCTACACACTCTCCTTGTTTAATTTTACAGTCTCACAGTTTCAATCCTCTATCCTGGGTTAGGCTGAATAATGGCCACCCAAACATGGCTACATAATAATAGTTCCTAGAACCTATTAATATGTTACCTTAAAGAGCAAAAATGAATTTTTAGGAGTGAATTCAAGATCTTGATTTGGAAAAATCATTCTGGATTATCTGAGTGGGCACAGTATAATTGTAACAGCCTCGTGAAAGGCAGGAGGTTCAGAGAGAGGGAAGAAGTAAGGACAGAATCGGAGATCAGAAAAAAGAGTGGATGCTGTGCTACAGTCTTTGAAGTCAGAGAGAAACCCAGAAACTAAGGAATGTAGGGAGCCTCTAGAAGCTGGAAAAAAGAAAATGGGTTCTCTTTTAGATCCATTCAGAAGAAATGCAGATCAGCCAACACCTTGATTTTAGTGTAATGACACTGGTTTCAAACTTCTGACCTCCAGAACTTATAAAATAACAAATTCATGTTCTTTTAATCCACCAAATTCATAGTGATTTATTGCAGTAGCAATAGGAAACTAACTGGACAAAGAATTTCCAAGTCTATGAGTTCAGTCTATGATATCTCTCTCCTGAACTCTAAATTACATACAAAACCACTTGTTAATCATCTCAACTCAAACATCCCACTAGTATATAGCCACACTGAGTCCAACCACCATTACCACCCACCAAATGAATTAGCAAGAAGCCTTAGGAATCATCTCTGACACCTCTTCTTTGCCAATACTTGGAGCCAAAATATGACTCAGAAGGTCTTGATCTACCACAGCATACACACATACATGACAGATTTAGCTGCATCTTTGCATCATAGGATATATCATAATTTCAGCATAACATTTATTTAGAACTTGTCTTACCATTTATCTACCAAATGTTCAAATGTCTTGATAAAGCATTACATAGAGTCTACAGCTGTAAGACATAAATTATGCTGAATTTTGTAGTAGAAGATGGCTTCAGTGGGGGGAAAACATGAGATATACAGAACAAATGTAGAGAAAAAGAAAAGAAAGAGTGGTACAAGTAATTTTCTAAAAACCCAACCTATCACGTGGTGTTTAAAGGAATTTTGATTAGGGAAATGTCAGTCAAATCTTACAACATGCTTTATCTCATCCCTAGAGAACTGTGGTCATTCTTAATGGCATGTGTTTCTTTGAGTGATAGTGGATTAACTGGTCTCATTCAGAGCAGAATGGCCAGAAAGGATGAGAATGAAATCATAGAATTTTTATATGAGGAATGGTAGAAAAAATGAAAAAATAAAGATTTAGCAAGCCTAAAGTATGAAAGTGCTGACATAGTATGAACTCAAAGGTTCAAACCAAACCCAAAACCTGAAGATGCATTTGTCTTATTTGAAAAAAGAATTACCAACAATAATTTAATGGTAAGTTAGTTATCAAGTTGAATGGCATCTCAAAAAATGGGAAGCTTGGTATTATTATTATCAATTGAGAATAAACTGGGGAAAAAAATAAGCTGAGTAAACCAATTGATGTCGAAGCTATAGAAAGGAAATATCATGTACTAGGAACAAATGGACTACGATAAAGATAAATGAAATAAAGTAGTCAGGCCTGACCTCACTTGAGCAAGTGGGTGATTCAGGTCCTACTACACTGAGTAGTTACGTAAAAAGAGGCCTAAGAAGCCTAGGCAAAAAAAGACAAACAAAAAAGTTAATCAGGTCATATTTGTTATGGAACACTTAAGGTTCTCCAAGGTAAATACCATCCAATATGAGGTCAGAGTACAAAATTTGATATCCACAAAGAAATCACCATAAATTAGCAGGCAGAAAGTATACCAAAGAAAATCAAATTTTAAAACCTGATAATATATTTATCAGACATGAAATAAAATAATTATGCTTACCATGATTTAATAAATAAAAGAAGGAAGCAAAATATGAGGGAAAAATCTGCTACTAAATAGATAGGAATACTTGAAAAAGTATGTAATGGATTTCTAGAAATAAAAAACAAAATCTCTGAAATTTTAAAACATTAATGAATTCTTTAAATATTACATTAGCACAGCTGAAGATAGGTTTAATAAACTGAAAATTAAAGAACATACTTGCCATCAGTCACAGAAAAATAAAGCAAGGAAAATAAAAATAATATGAAGTACAAATAATATAATGATAAGCTTTAAAATGTGTAATTTTCAGAAAGAAAAAATAAAAAGGAGTTATCTGTTTGAGCATATAATGGCTGAGAATTTCAGAATTTATGGAAAGTAAAAATCTGCAGGTTTAGGAAACACAGTATGTTTTACATAAACAAATACAACAAGATCCACACTCAGGCATGTTATAGTGAAACTACAGAATGTAATTTAAAAGAGAAAATTTTCAGAGTTGAAAGAAATAAAATGTAATGCATTCGTTTTCTATCGCTGTGTATCAGATAACCACAGACTTAGTGGTTTACAAAAATACTCACTAGTTCACAGTTTCCAAGCTTAGGGGTCTGGGTATAGCACCACTAAACCCTTTCATCAGATCTCAGAAGGACGCAATTAAGGTGTCAGCAGGCGGTTTTCTTATCTGAATCTTGAGGTCTTCCTTCAGGCTCATTCATGCTGTGGATAGATTTCCTTGCAGTTTGTAGGACAGGCCCTCAGCCTGTAGAAGCCTGCCCTAAATGTAAACCCTTCACAAAATGGCTTTTTGCTCCTTTAAAGCTAACAAAAGAACATCTCTTTATTCAAGAAGATCCTAGTACATTTTCTGTGGATTTTTACATCATTCAATTTCTCTCACCCAGGATTTTCTCCCTTTTATTTACCTTAATATTGACATATTAAACATGTTAATCATATTTGCAAAATTTCTTCAACTCTGCCATATAACCTAGTCACCAGAGTGTTACCCATCATCTTTACAGAGCCTGCCAAACTCAAAAAAAGGAAATTACACAGGATTTGTACAACAGGGTTGGAAACTGCAGGCCATTTCACAGTTCTGTCTGCCACACAGGGATTTTTCTGGACTAGAATTACAATTATATTGTAGTAGCTACCTCAACAAAACCACAGAAGCAATAGTTTATAAAATACTATTTCCAAATAATGACAGAAAATAACTTTAAATATGTTTATTGGGAGAAAACTATAAGTTTTCTTTCAATAATTTTTGTGAAAGTGACATAAGAATTGTATTTTGAGATGGAAATGAAATACTGAAGGAAGAATGAAAACACTAGGAGCAAAAGTGAGCAATAAAATTAAAAAATATGTGAATAAATCTAAAACACTGTCACACTGTTGACTAGACAATAACATTTAAAACAGGTAGATTATTAGAATAAAATCTAAACACTTCTTAATTTCTCTTCTTGACAGTGTATTACTATATAAAAATGCAACCAATTTCTGAATATCAATTTTGTACCCTTTAGCTTTACTAAATTCATTAGTTTAATAGTTTTTTTGGTGGAATCTTTAGAGTTTTCTATATGTAGTAGCATGTCTATGAATAATGAGTTTTACCTTTTTTTATTGTGGGTAATTTTTTTGTCTGATTGTTGTAGCTAAGACTCTAAGACTGCATTAGATAAAAGTGGTGAGAGTGGGCATCCTTGCCCTGTTCCTGATATTAGAGAAATAGTTTCAGCTTTTCATCATTATGATGTTATAGTTGTATTTGTCATATTTGGCCTTTGTTATGTTGAGGCATGTTTCCTCCCAACTTTACCAAGACTTTTTATTATAAATGGATGTTGAGTTTTCTCAAATGCTCTTTCTACATCTATTGATATGATCATATGATTTTTCTTCATTTTGTTTATGTAGTATATCATGTTGAATGATTTGCAGATACTAAACCAACCTTGCAACCCAGAAATAAATCATACTTGATCATGTTGTATGATTTTTAACGTATTGCTGAATTTGATTAAGGCACTAACTTAAAGAGATGGGTTTCGAATCCTTTGAACCTATGAGGCCTCGATAATACATGGGCAAGGGGATTTTCTTCCAATGGAACCACCCAAAGGACCCTCAGATCAAATAAGTTTGGGAACTTAGTTTCTCCACTATAGCAATTCTGAGAACTGTTAGGGAGATAATGGGCATTATAAAATGCCTAAGAAGTAGAATACATATAACATGCAGTGCTTCCCCATATCACTTATATATGTATTCTAGTTTTGTGTGTGTTATGTCATGGGTTTATTGTGCCATTAAACACTGGTCTAGATAAATTCAGAGACCAGTCAGAACCCCAGTGAGTCATCATTGAAAATGCCCTGACATAACTAGGAGATAAAACTGGACAAGGAAATCATGTCATTGAAAGTGAAAGCCCAAGAAAACATAATCCTCCTGGGGAAGCTCCCCATGAACAAAGACCATTTTTTACACTATGCAGTTTCTATTCACTGGTGGACTATAAGGGAAAAACTCAGTTTTCCTTCTGTGCCTGGAAAAGCCCAGTTCTTCCCTACTGCGTTTCTCATGCCCGTGATTCCCCTTTGTTACACACACAGAAAAGTTCAGTCCGGATATTTCGGGTCACCAGGTGTGTGGAGGTTTTTCACCCCAATAAGCAATTCCTATGACACCGGCTCGGTGTATTATGACTTAATTCAATTGTAATATTGTTTACCAGGAAATAGCATCAGATCCCACAGGTTAAGGGCCCAGTGTCACAAGACTCTTCCTGAACCCCATGCACACACGCACTTCAGAGGCCAGCTGCAAGCCCAGGTTGTCACCTGTATTTCTCACCAAACATCTGCAGATTAAAAGTTCTGATGCCCTCCTTCTTAAGTTCAATTAATTTGCTAAAGAACTTCATGGCAGTCAGAAAAACAGTTACTTATGTTTACCAGTTTACTGAGGAGTATGATGAAGAATACAGATGAACAGTAAAATGAAGAGAGACGAGAGAAAGGTCTGGGAGGGTCCTGAGTGCCGGAGCTTCTGTCCCATGGAGTTGGGGCATGTCACTCTCCCAGTGTGGATTTGTTTGCCAGCCTGGAAGCTCCCTGAAACCCATAGTATTGACATTTATTGAGGTTTTCTTGCATAGGCACGATTATCTCTATTTCCAGCCCTTCTCCCCCCTCTGGAAGATAAGGAGTAGGGTTGAAGATTACAGACTTCTAATCATGGCTTGGTCTGTCTGGTTACCAACCCCCATTCAAAATCCATTCAAAATCCCACTGAAAGTCACTCATGTAGAGACACTCAAATGGAAAAAGAAAGATGCTCCTAGTGTTCTTATCACTTAAGAATTTACAAGGGTTTTAGGAGCTTTATGCTGAGAACTGGGCACAGAAACCAGCATACATATTTTGTATTATCTCACAGTCTCTGGCCATTGACATCTTACAGTCAAATGATACATAAGTCAAAAAGATACTGGCAAATTACTAGAATGCCATGCAGTCGTTAATAATTATTCCAGTCCATCATTGCATCATAGGAAAATTTCTCCCAGAACAAGACCACTCAGGTTTGTGGGCTTCCATTCAATCTTGCCAGGTTCTAAAAGCAGTAATGGTCTTGGCAAACACATGGCTTTACCCTTTCAGGCATCTGATATAATTGAGCTAAGTGATAATATTATCTCTTGCTCTGACCTTCTTTTGAGATATTAATGTAATACGGGATGTCCCTTTTTTACATAACTCATTTATTACTGAATTCATAGTCACTCTTCCTTTTTCTCTTCATTTATACCAAACTCTTCACCTTTGAACAAGATGTTAGGTACAGGCACTGGGCTGGTCTAGATTCAGGCAGCAATACTAGTCTAGTAAGAGCTTCCTCTTTAGTCCATCCTGTTCTCATAGGGTAGGGTTACCCAGGTATAGGATTAGTGAGATATCTTTACCACCAGACAATGTAGCTGCATTTGTTGGTAGCCCCAATTTTGTCAGATGGGGTGAAGGCACATTCTGCTCCTATAGAAGGCACATCAGGCTACTAAAAATTCTGTTTTCTATAAAGCTTAAAAATATAAGTTTCTTGCTTAGGTATCATCCCTGCTTCCAACTGCTATAGTTGCAACCCTGGTCCTATGACCACTGCAAGAAGTAGAGGAAAAAAGTTAAGGTGATGTGGGGAAGAAAGAAAAAAAGTATAGTCCTTATGCCCTGGGCAACTTAGATGGACATATCAGCATCTTTCCTCACTGCTTCTCCCCTAAACCCATCATTAGAACAGACAAGTCTCTCCAATAGAGGTACCCCTTTTGTCCCATTTGTACTGAGTGTGAGTACATCCTTATGAAGGGGTGCAATCCTGACCTTTAGCACCCTTTTCTCCTCCCATTTTAGAAAACCAATGTTTCAATTTTCAGTGTCAATTCTCTGTCAAACTACTTGTCTGAACAGGATCTTTCTCTGCCCATTGTTTGACATGATGTGCTACAAAATGTATTCCCTGGCCTGCAGAAATGATACCCAGTGATTCAAATTGGTTCACTCTCTTCTGTCCTGGTTCTTGTAAACCACTGGGTAAGCAAAGCCTAGTTCAGAGTCAGTGTCTGTTCCTGTCAGGATACATGTGTAGCTCCCAGGGCTACCAGCATCAGTATCACTTGCCAACTGTGATCAGAGTCTTCCCATAAGAGAATCTGCTATGTAACCTTCTCAGTCTTTGTCTGTTTTGATGGCAAACAGGGCAGTTTTATTAGTGTTTTTTTTTCACCTCAGAGGGTGTAAGAGTATTATGTCTAGAGTTAGGCATATTCTGCTTATTATTGAAATAGTCCCATATTCATTCATTTTGTGGGCCTGAGTGAGCATCCCAAAGAATTACATCAAAATAACTGCTCGTTAATTCCACTCATCTTCTACACCTGGAAAAGAATTCTCCCAGTAAACATCAATGTGTCCTACTTTAATATATACCCTTCAAGTTTCCACGGAGCTGTGCCCCACATGGGTATTCCTTTAATAGTGCAGGTTTCTGTTGGCTTTTTATTTTACCTCATGGCCAAGCCACTGACCATTATGGGGGCCACAATATAGGGGCATTTTCAACTGTTCAGCTCTTCCACCGTGGCTAGCAAACAGCTTGCAATTTTGCACACCAGGCTGATCTGTTTTTACCTTGTTAATCAGAGTCTTTCCATCCACTGGTTTGAATGCAGCAGCTTTACAAAAAGAATGTTGTTCCTTTACTGTGAAACTGCTGTGTAAAATGAAGAAGCTCTTTGCTGGTCAGACAAGAGCTGTATTGTAGGGCACTGTCCAACCAACAATAGAACCCAGCTGCTCATAGAGGTACAGAGTCAGTCCCAGGGGAAAAGAGGTTCTATGCTTATGAGAATCTGCTCCTTGCATTCCCCAGGCAGTACAATCCTGTACAAACCATTTCTGTTTCACTGTGGAACTCTTCTGGGCATTGCCATCCCCGTTAGAGCCTTTCTATGACATCATGCTAGACATTATGGCTAATCCAGGCTTTAAGATCATTTTATGTCCTTTAGTAATCAGGGTAGCTTCAATTAATGTCAGGTGACAAGGTAGTAAATGCCCCTCCAATGGAACTTCTGCAGTCTGATCTCATTATTTGTCACGGGGAGGCACTCACATCTTTGTTATAACCCCAGTCTATAGTCCACATAAGGCTGGCTCACAGAGAACTGGCCCCTACCAGCATTCAAGTTTCTATGCCATGCTGTCTGGACTCTGGCAATCTTACAGATTCCTACTAAGCATTTTCAATTGGTATTGCTTAAAGGGGGGGACTTACATGCATTCTGTTTTACAATAGTAAGTAGTGGAAATATTCCCCAATCATATATAGTTTTCATCCCCTTAATACAATCAGTTACAAGAGGTACAACCACATCACATAAAGCCTGTTTAAACATATCAAATATCCTACAAAATTTTACTGTAATTCCATTAATTGTTATGTTTCTAACTATAGTCTCTATTAGGACTTCATCTGTAGGTCTTGGTTTTATAACGCTAAGAAGGAAAAAACGTTCCCAGTACAATATATCTAGTAAAACACATAAAAGGACAAACAACTTCTTTACACAAAGCCTTTTTAGACATTTCAAATTTTATAATCCTATCAACCCTTACATTGTTTGATTCTCCTACTTTTAGCTCATGTCAGGTCTTTACCAGTGGGTTTGGTGTGAGCTTATGGGACTCCTGTGCCAAGGAGTGCCAAACTTTTCTTTTCCAAAAGTTATTTTATCCACTCTTGTGCAAAAGACTTTGGTGCCCCAGTGAGGGGTTGAGCCAAGGGACGCTGGACCTTTTGTCAGTATTTAACCTGACTAATCTGTGTGACCACAGCCACAAGCATGAGCAATTGTTGCTTAGGTTTTTCATTGTAATCTCTGCTCTCAGGCTTTAGAATATTTTTCCAGACCAGGCGAAATAGACTCAATTTGATTGGGGGCCATCATGAGGCTCCTTTGGCATACCCAAACTTTGGCAATAAAAACTTTCTTTTCACCTTATCAATTTCTGTTTCATCCATCCCATTTCTTAATAACCATCTAAAAATTTCCAACCTGCTAAGTACTGTGACTCCCCCCCACCTTTCTATTCCTCTCAACTTTTCTTCTACTGACATTTGCTTTAGTCACCTTATTCCTTAATAATGGTTTAAAAATGCCCACCCTGCTAAGCCCAGTCTCTGGATTCTTTTATCTGCCTTTCTCCATTCTCTTGTTAATTATTCTAATACTCTTCATTAGTGTCTGTAAGAATCATGAGGAAAAGCTGAGATAGCAAATTTGATAGTTTTTTTTATTATCCTTCCATTTTGCAACAGTAAGACTCTATGGGGTACCAATGTGCAAGGGTCCTCCTTAGCCATAGCATTTACCATGACCTTGGTAAACAGGTAAATGTTCAGTGGGTGAACATCCTGCTCATCATAAAGCAAGCTTCAAATGGCTTGTGGACAAAGCCTTCTCAGGGTAAACAGTGGTTTTCTCCAAATCACTAAATTGGCTATTTCCTCTAGGACAGCCTCTTGTGTGTCAAGATCACATAGAGCCATCTGTGATCATTTCACAGTGACTTGGGCCCTGAATAAACCCAAACATTCACTTCTATTCTACAGCATTCAAACCCACGGAAAAAGCTCCAAATTTAGTAGCTCTCAAAGTATATCCCAGTAAAAGTTATTTAGGAAGCTGATGATACCAATCTACAAAATAAACCAGTGCTTCACATTATATTCTTCACTTCAATAGTTTCTTGGTTTTACCCTCCCCCCATATTTATTACTTTCTTAATAACCTTAACACTCACAGAAGTGTTTGAGTTACTTTCTGTTGTCCTGCATAGTTTTTGTCTTGGAGGCCAGTTTGGGGCTAGCAACTGAAACTCAGACACTGAAATCTGAGATCAATCTAGCATCAAGATCTACTATAGCATTCTCTTTTACTTTTAGTTTGGCTATTACACATAATAATAACAAAGCAATGAAATATCTTGCCTTTTTTATTAACTTGAGTTTTCTTATTCATCCAGTGAACCACTTCCCAAGTGTTGAAACATTTCTGAATTTCAATGACAACTTTTAGCGTTAGTAACTGGCAGCAGTACAGTTGCTGCTCAATACAAGTGGTGACAAAGTGACCACACAGAAATCAAAGGTTCTTTACCTGACACCATTTTAGCCTTTCTTTTCCCAAACCACATTTTTCTGTGAGCCAGGCTCAGTCCAGAAAATCTCACTTCTGACACAAACTGTCAAGGAAACACTTGGTTATTCTTCTGTGTAGGGAAACCTGTCATTATCTGCTGTTTCTCTTTCCTATAAGTCTCCTTGGCTACTCACAATGAACATTTTACTTCTGACATTTCTGGTCACCGAATATGTGGAGGGTCTTTCCTAGCAATTCTCTGTGACACTGGCTGGGTGTCCTACAATTTATTTCAGTCACAATTCTATCTATGGGTTGCCCCCAAAGTTCATTGTTTCCCCTGTAAAATGGCTCTAGTAGTGCTCAGTTGTCTTAAACTTCATTCTAAACAGTTTTTTAGATTTATTGTGACAACAGTCATACCAGCATGCATTTAAAAAAACTTGTTAAAATTGGCGAATTTTTGTGTAGCCATCTTAAACTTGATGAAGGAAAATATTGCAACATTTTTGGCATATTATGCTTTATTATTTCAAGAAAGGTAAAAAATACAACTGAAATGGGGAAAAAAGTGTAGTATATAGAAAAGTTGCTATGAGTGATCAAATGTGTCAAAAGTGGTTTTCAGAGTTTTGTGCTGGAGATTTCTCACTGGACCATGCACCATAGTTGGATAGAATAGTTGAAGTTGATAGTGATCAAACCAAGACATTAAGAACAATCAATGTTATACACATGGGAGATAGTTGACATACTCAAAATATTCAAATCAATAAAGTTATTAGTAAAAATGAAAAATGTGTCTTATTTTACAGAAAAAAATGAAACAAACTTTTCAGCTAACCCAATACATAAAAATAACATTAGATCCCACAGGTTAAGGGTTCAGTCTCACAAGCCTGTCTACCCCAATCCACACACACACACACACACACACACACACACACACACTCTCACACACTCTTCAGAGGCCAGCTACAAGCCCAGGTTATCACTTTTGCTTCTGATCAACCAACTATAGATCAAAGGTTCTGATGATCCCCAGTTTTTAAGTGTGATTAATTTTCCAAAGTAACTCAAAGAACTCAAGGAAGCCCTTCCTATATTTACCAGTTTATTAAATAATAAAGAACAGAGATGAACAGCCACACAAAGATATATGTGGGGCAAGGTCTTGGTGGTTCCTGAGTGCAGAAGTTTCCATTTTTTTTGGAGTTGTGGTGCAATCACCTTCCTGATATGGATGTGTTTACCTGCTTGGAAGCTCCCTAAACACCTTACTACTGGAATTTTATGGAGGCTTTCTCACACAGATATGGTCAATCAATCCCATTTCTACCCCTTATCCCCTTCCTGGAGGCTGAGGGGTGGGGCTAAAAATTCCAAGCTTTTAATCATGGTAGGTTTTTCTGATTACCAGCCCACAACCAGTAGATATTCAGAAGCCCATTCAGAGTCACCTCAATAGAAAAAAAAATATTTCTGGTGATCTTATCACTGAAGAATTTACAAGTACTTTTGAAGTCTTATGTCAGGGATGGAGTCAAAGACAAATTTAGGCCCTGGCTGGCATACATAGCTCAGTGGATTGAGGGCCAGCCGGCGAACCAAAGGATCACACTTCAATTCCCAGTCAGGGCACATGCCTGGGTTGCAGGCCAGTTCCCAGCAGAGGACACATGACAGGCAACCATACATTGATATTTCTGTTCCTCTCTCTTTCCCTTCACCTCTAAAGATAAATAAATAAAAATCTTTTTAAAAAGACAAATTTAGAAAAGAGATGTTTCTAGAGTATTTAAGAAATTGAAAGGGTTTGAGGAGCTCAATGCGGGGAACTCAGGGCAGATCTATCTATTTATCATCTATCTATCTATCTATAATTATATCTATATAATCTATATATATATATTTCACATGGGCCTTCTATGAATATAAACACTGTATAACTAATTACATATTCATGGTTTGTTCAAATCAATAAATATTTAAATGGGAAAACAACAGTTACTTTATAATATTTATTTCTTCTTGTTCATGTTGAAATTAATTATCTCTTAATTGACTTTTCCCTCAATCAAACATTTATGTTATGGCCCTCCCCTCTGGTGAGCATTTTGGTAAACTGATCACTGCTAATGATGGGTTAGCATGAACTTTTTTTCTTATTTTTCATTTTCACATTGGCCTTCAGAGAACAATGCTTTAACTCACCTACCAAGGTTGCTCAGATCTCAGCTCTCTAACTGGATTGATAATATGAAGCTGTTAACATCAGACCTACCACATATTAAGTCTTCGTAAAATATTTCTTATTTCTATTTAACAGGTTAATTAACTCAAAGATAGTTTAGACCTCTATTGTTCCATCTATAAAAAATGTTAATAACAAATCCCCGAGGGTTGATCTGATGATTATATGAGATATATAAAATCTCCCAGTGTGGTGTCTACCACAGAAGTTATTCATTTCTCTCTGTTCAGAACTTTCACTTAACTTAGCTGCAGTTAATGAGTAGTCTTATGATCAGCCTGTGATCACAGAATCTGTCTGAGAGAGAATATAGAAAAGGAAAGGCATGGTCTTGGAAAGTGACAAACCTCAGTTCAAATGCTATAGTTCCAATATTCCTAGAGTGGCCCTCGACAGATCACTATCCTCAAGAACTTTACCCATAAAATAAGGATAATATAACTCACTATTCAAGATTTCCTAGAGATTAAATTCATATATAAATTTTATATATTTAATATATTAATATACTTTATATATTATATGTATGGATATATATATGTTAAATACATAGATACATGTATATATGTCTGCATAAAGTAATAGGAAAGAATTATTATTATCATTGTTATTATTCTGAGTCTACTCTCAGAAATTACTTCACTTGGATGTCTATGTTTCTTGTGCCTAGGGCTCATTTTGATGACACTATTGACTAGAATGTCAACCCCTGTAAACCACTTTCTAAAAAGGCAGAAGTACAACAAATATCCTTTTCTATCTAGTCCACCCAAATTTATATCTCCTCTAAGGCCATGACCCCTGCTTCTCCTCTTGCAGCTCAAAAGCTAACATGGTGCAGAGCACACAAGTGCAGAGGAGGTGCCCATGGCTGGCAAAAAGCAGTCACGGAGCATCTTTGGACTTAGGCTGCCCTTCTTGTATTGTGACCCTTTTCCCTCAGCAGAGGGAGCTGATGGGCTGTGGCCACTCTTTCCTCCTACTTTCCTTGTCCTGAGCATCTCTTCCAGTAGTGGTTGTCTTTTCCTGGTGCCATGTTTTGGAAAATAGGAAAGAGGCTAGCCCTCGTTTCAGACAGAGGAACTGCTGTGGTCATGTTGCAGTGGAGAGGGCTCCTAAAGGTCCACCAGTTACACGTGCTGTCACAGTGTCTGCCATGACGTGAAGACAGGCCTGCATAGGCATTGCTTATTTAAGACACTTAGAGAAGGTAAACAATCATGATAGAAATCATCAAAATTTATATAATTTACAGAGTTCTTGAATGTCTTCTTGCTTGAATATATCTCCTTTACCAGAATGAAATGCTGCCTAAAATTTCATCTTTAGAGTGCCAGTCCTTTCATTTAAAATAGGTAGTATGCAAGTTCCCAGGTGGGGTGCAGATGGGGAAGAAATGGTATAATACAATTTTTACTTGCTAGTGTTTTAAGCATGTTAGTTATTAAAATTTCTTTGAGATTATAGATAGACCTAAAAATCAGAATGCTGATTTCGAATGAACAGATTGAAGGGGCAGAGAAAATGTGGTAACATTTTGGATGTAAGTCAGATGAGATAGAATGTTAAAAGGAAAAATGCTGGGGATCAGTAAGTTCTGTTTACAAAAACTGGCCTTGGAGGGGAACAGAAAGCAAGGTGGAGATGTTTCCATGGTTTATAATTACTCAGAAATTGGAAGGGAGGGAAACCATGAAATGAAGCCATGAGCAGATAAACTGGAGTCCTTTGGCCACTGCGGGATGATTGCACTGGGTTGGCCAAAAAGTCCATTACATTTTTTTTCATACAATGGCTCAGTGCTTAGTAGTGTTTAGTTGTCTTTAACTTATTCAAAACAATTTTGTTAGATTGTATTGTGACAGACGTCATATCAGCATTCATTAAAAAACTCACCAATATTGGATAAATTTTGTGCAGCCATTTTAATATTGAAGAGGGAAGAAGATACACAATGTTGTTGGCATATTATACTTTATTATCACAAGAAAGGTAAAAACTCAACTGGAATGCAAAAAAAAAAGATTTGTGCATTTTATAGAAGGTGCTGTGACTGATCAAATATGTCAAAAGTGTTATGCAAACTTTCTTGATACTATTGATGTTTTGGCCAAATAATTGTTTTTGTGGTACTGTGTCTTATACATCAGAAAATGTTTAGCAGCATCTTTGGCCTCTACCAGCTAGAAACCAATGGTGGCAGACAGCCAAAATACTCAACCAAATCAATGGTGTTATTAGTGAAAATGAAAAATACATCTTTTATTTTATTGATAAAAATATAACAGACTTTTTTGGCCATTGAATACTACCCTCCCTCAGAACTGTGACCTTTCCAGGACCTTGTAATATATACCAGTTTTAACATCTGTACTATGTTTATATACCTCTCGAACTTCAGAACCCACAAAAAATACCAGAAAGAGGGAGTCACAAAAATCTGTACAAGGTGTCCACACACAACTCTCTCTGATCAGAAGTCAGATAGCAATATTATTGGGGTGGCCAAAAGGTTTGTTTAGTTTTTAAGTGCCTTATTTTGCCATGTATAATGCAAACTTTTTTGCTCAAAGTTTTTAGGCAAAAATAAGGGTGCACATTATACATGGGTATAATGATTACATACTATGGGTGTAATAATGGATATAATAACCCCATATATAATGCACACAAAAATGTGGGCACGCATTATACATGGCAAAATATAGTAAAAAGACATTTTTTAAATTTTTCACCAAAAACTTTATTAAAAAAGGTATTCACCATTTTGTTCAACTACCTTCTGCCATCTTTCAGGCGACTTTATATTTTATCTTCCCCAAACTTTTCATCTTTTTGAGCAAAGAACTGTTGCAGGTGCTTTCTGCAGTCTTCCAGAGAATTGACATATTTTCCATTATGAGAATTTTGTAAAGACTAAAATAAATGGAAATCCAAATGTGCAAAGTCTAGTGAATATGGCAGATAAATCAGAGCTCCCCAGCCAAGCTGTAAGTTTTTGGCCTGGTCCTCAGAGAACCATGTGGTCTTGCATTATGCTGATGGAAGATTATGCATTTTCTGTTGACTAATTTCAGATGCTTTTCATCGAGTGCTATTTTTAGTAGGTCTAATTGAAAGGAGTACTTGTTGGAATTAATAGTTTGTTTTTCCAGAAAAAGTTAAGAATAGAGATCTCCCTTCCAGTCCCACCATATGTACAACATCACCTTCTTTGGACAAAGACCAGAATCTGATGTAGTTCTTGGTGGTTCATTCCACTCACCTCAAGAACTCTTCCATTCCATTCCATTCCATTCCATTCCATTCCATTCCATTCCATTCCATTCCATTCCATTTCATTCCATTCCATTCCATTCCATTACATTACATTCCACTCCATTCCACATAATTGTAAATTTAATATGCTGAAAATGCTGTTTATTTTTTCCATATTCAATATTAAAATGGCTACACAAAAATTCACCAATTTTGAAAAGGGTTTTTTTGTATTTTTCCATTAGCATTTAGTCCCCTTAAACCCCCATTCGCCTCTGCAATCATCACACTGTTGTGCATAACCATGAGCCCTTTCTCTTTTTCATTCCATCCCTCTACCCTCCCCTCCCTTAGCTGTAATCCTATCCTCTTTGTATGAGTCTGTCTCTATTTTGCTTGTTAGTTCAGTTTGTTCATTAGATTCGACATGTAAGTGAAGTCATATGGTACTTGTCTTTCTCTCACTGGCTTATTTCACTTAGCATAATATGCTCTAGGTCCATCCATACTATTTCAAAGGGTAAATATTTCTTCTTTTTTATGGCTGAGTAATATTTGTCGTGTAAAGTTCCCATGCTTATTTTATCCACCCATCTACTGATGGACACTTGGGCTGCTTCCATATCTTTGCAATTGTAAATAATGCTGCAATGAACATAGGGGTGCTTACATTCTTTCAGTGTTTTGGGTCCCTTCAGATATACTTCCAGATGTGGGATCACTAGGTCAAAAAGCAGATCCATTTTTAATTTTTTGAGGTATCTCCATACTGTTTTCCACAGTGGCTGCACACATCTGCATTCCCATCAACCTTGAAAAAGGGTTCCCCTAACTCCACAGCCTCACCAGCACTTGTTGTTTGTTGATTTATTGATAATTGCTATTCTAGGTATGTTCTCTCTACTCCCATTTTGCAGACAGGTGTGAGGTGATATCTCATTGTGGTTTATTTGCACTTCTCTGATGATTAGTGATGTTGAGCACTTTTCATATGTCTACTGGCCATAATGTATGTCCTCTTCAGAGAAATATCTATTTAGGTCCTTTACTGATTTTGTAATTAGCTTGTTTGGGCTTTTTTTTAAAATTTCAAGTTTTATAAGTTTTTTATAACAAGGGACATTAATCCCTTATCAGATGTATTGGCAAATATGTTCTCCTGTTCTGTGGGCTGTCTTTTTTTATTTTGTTGATAATTTTCTTTCCTGTGCAAAAATTTTTAGTTTGATGTAGTTCTATTCATTTATATTTTGTTTTGTTCCCCTTGCCTGGGAGATATATCTGATACAATTGCTGTGAGCAATGTCTGAGGTTTGGGTTCATATATTTTCTTCTATGATTTTTTGGTTTTGAGCCTAACATTTAAATCTTTATTCAATTTGAATTTATTCTCATGTGTGGTGTAAGAAGGTGGTCTAGTTTCATTTTTCTGAACCTATCTTTCCAATTTTCCTAGTACCATTTATTGAATAAGCTATGTTTAGTGCATCATATATGCTTGCTTCCTCTGTTGAATATTAATTGACTATAAAGGTATGGATTTACTTCTAGACTGTCTATTCTGTTCCATTCATCTATGTGTCTGGTGTGTGTGTGTGTGTGGCAGTATCATGCTGTTTTGATTATTATGGCCTTAGAGTATAGCTTGATATTAGGTAGCACGATTCTTCCAACTTTGTTCTTCTTTCTCAGGATTGCTGTTGCTATGTGGTTTCACATAAATTTTTGAAATATTTGTTCTAGTTCTGTGAAATACATCATTGGAATAATGATAGGAATAACATTGAATCTGTAGATTGCTTTGGGTAGCGTGGACATTTAACTGATATTAATTTTACTATCTATGAACACAGTATGTGCTTCCAATTATTTGCATCTTCTTCAATTTCTTTCTTTAGTGTCATAATTTTCTGAGTACCAGTCTTTTACATCCTTGGTTAGGTTCATTCTTAGGTATTTTATTCTTTTTGAAGCAATTGTGAATAGGATTATTTTCTCAATTTTTCTTTCTATTAGTTTGTTATTGACATATAAAAAATGCAACTGATTTCTGGATATTAAGTTTCTATCCTGCTACTTTACTGAATTCATTTATCAGATCTAGTAGTTACTTGGTGAAATCTTTTGGGTTCTCTATGTACAATATCTTGTCATCCACAAATAAAGATGATTTTGCTTCTTTTCTACTTTGGATGCTTTTTATTTCTTCTTTTTGTCTGATTGCTGTGGCTCTATCTTGCAATACTATGTTGATAAAGAGAAGTGAAAATGGACATCTCTGTCTTATTCCCAGTCTTAAGGCAAACACTCGTAGTTATTGCCCATTGAGTATAATGCTGGCCCTGGGTTTGTCATACATGGCCCTTATTATGTTTGGGTATTTTCCCTCTACTCCCACTCTGCTGGGAATTTTTATCATAAATGGATGCTGGATTTTATCAAATGCCTTTTCTGCACCTATGGACATGAATAAGTGGTTTTTATTCTTCATTTTGTATATGTGATAAATCACATTTATTGATTTGCAAATGTTGTTCTAACCTTGCACTCCCATAATAAACCCCACTATATCATGGTATATGCTCTTTCTGTTGCATTACTGTATTTGGTTTGCTTTATTTTATTGAGGATGTTAGTGTCAATGTTGATCAGAGATATTGGCCTATCATTTTTGTAGTGTTTTTATCTTATTTTAGAATTAGGATAATGATGACTTTGTAAAAGGAGCTTGGGAGGCTTTCTTCCTCTTGAATTTTTTGAAAGAGTATGAGAAGGAGAGGTGTTAGTATCTCTTGGAATGTTTGGTAAAATTCACCTTGAAGCCATCTGGTGCAGTGTTTTGTTTGTTGTGATTATTTTGATTACTCCTTCAATTTCTCTCCTTCAGTTTCATTTGTTTATTCAGATTCTCTGATTCTTCCTGATTAGTCTTGTAAAATTTATGTTTCTAGAAATGTATCCATTTCAGCCAGGTTGTCCAGTTGGTTAGCATATAGTCGTTCATAATATTTTCTTAACAATCCTTTGTATTTCTTTGGTGTCAGTTGTTATCTGCTCTTTCTGGTTTCCTTCATGTGGATGCTCTTTCTTTTTTTATTGATGAATCTGTGTAAATGTTTGTCAATTTTGTTTATCTTTTCAAAGAACCAGAACTTGGATTCATTAATCTTTTGTATCAATTTTTAAGACTCTATTTTGTTTATATCTGCTCCAAACTTTATTATTTTCTTCCTTCTCATTTTGGGCTTCGTTGTTCATTTCAAGTTCAAATGTAAAAATTAGAATATTTAGTTGAGCTTTTACTTTTTTTTTTTTAAGAAAAGCCTGTAAGGCTCTGAATTTCTCTCAAGACTGCTTTTCTTGTGTCCCATAGATTTTGGATTACTGTGTTCTTATTTTCATCTGTTTTAAGGTATCTTTTGATTTCATCCTTGCTCTTACTGCTTACCCATTCATTGTTTAATAACACTTTATTTAGCTTCCATGTCTTTGTGTGTTTTCCATTGTTCTGTGAATTAATTTTTATTTTCATAGCATTGTGGTGAGAGAAGATGCTTGATATGATTTCAATTTCTTAAATTTATTGAGACTTGTTTGTGTCCCAACATGTGGTCTACCCTGGAGAACATTTTATGTGCACTTGAAGAGTATGTATATTCTGCTGCTGAGGGGTGAAATGCTCTGAAGATGTCAATTAAATTCATTTGATCTAATGTGTCATTTAAGTCTGCTATCTTCTTGTTCATTTTCTGTCTGGACAATCTATCCATTGAAGTCAATGGGTGTTAAAATCCCCTACTATCACTGTATTTTTGTTGACCTCTCCCTTTATGTCCATCAAGATTTACTTTGATATTTAGGTCTTCCTATGCTGGGTGCATAAATGTTTACTATGGTTATATCCTTTCATTGGATTGTTTCCTTATCTTACATGTTGTCCTTATTTGTCAGTTACTATAGCCTTCGTTTTAAAGTCTATTTTGTCAGATATAAGTATTGCTACCCTAGCTTTTTTTTCCCTTTCCATTTGCATTAAATTTTTTTACTATCCCTTTACTTTAGTCTGTGTGTATCTTTTGATCTGAAATGGGTCTCTTGGATTTAACATATATATATGGTTCCTGTTTTCTTATCCATTCAGCTACCCTGTGTATTTTGGGTGGAGCATTTAAGCCATTTACTTTAATGTGATTATTGAAAGCTACATATTTAGTGCCATTTTACTGTTAGACTATATTTCTATTCTTCTTATTCTTCCTATTATTGTTGTTGTTATTATTCAACCAAGATCTTTACCATTTGTTGCACTACTTACTAGTTTGGTGTCAACAAACTCCTTTAGCTTTTTCTTGCCTTGGAAGCTCCTTGTTTCTTTTTTAATTTTAAATGATAGCCTTGCTGGGGAAAGTAGCAGTACTTGTAGATCCTTTCTTTTCATCCCCTTGAATATTTCATGCCACTCCCTCTGGCCTGAAATGTTTCTGTTGAGAAATCAGATTACAGTCTAATTAGTGTTCCCTTGTATGTAACTACCTATGTTTCTCTTGCAGCTTTTAGGATAGTCTCCTTTCCTTTAAGCCTTGTCATTTTAGTTATGATGTCTCTCAGTTGGGTCCAACTTGTTTGGGACTCTCTGAGCTTTGTGGATCTGTGTGTCTTTTTCTTTCACCAGATTAGGGAAATTTTCAGTCATTATTTCTTCAAATAGGTCCTAAATCCCTTGCTATCTCTCTTCTCTTTATAGTAATCCCATGATGCAGATGTTGCACTTCATGTTGTTTAAAATATTTCTCAAGCTCTCCTCATTTTTTCAAATTCTTTTTTTCTTTTTTTTTTTTTTTTGGCTGCTCTGCCTGGGTGTTTTTTCTACCTTGTCTTCCATATCATTGATTCAGTCCACTGCTTCATCTAAACTACTTTTTATTTCTTCCAGCACATTATTCATTTTAGATATTGAATTTTTATTTCTCACTGGCCTCCTTTTTATGGTTTCTATATTTTTTCATGCTGTTGATTATCCTTATAATCATTAATCTAAACTCTGATAAAACACTTGCCTCCATTTCATCTAGTTCTCCTTCTAGAGAATTCTCTTGTTCTTTCATTCGAGATGTTTACTTGTCTTCCCATTTGGGCTACTTTGTATTTGTTTCTATGTATTAGTTAATTCTCCAAAAATTCTCATTTAGACCTTTGTCAGATGCTGCTTGTGACTGGCCCTGGGTAACCTATTTGGAGGTACCAGTAACCCACAGCTTGTGGCCCCCTCAGCAGAGCCTGATTATGTGAAGAAAAAACAGGCTGTGTAGCAATTCCAGCTTATACCAACATCAGGCTTAGGGGAGGGTCATCTGAAGTCTCAGAGCTTCCAGAGATCCACCCAAGTTGTTAAATCTAATCAGTGATATAGCCTCAACCTGTACTCAGCAGCTCCACAGGGTAGAATAGAGTAATTCCTGAAGGTGAGGCTATTGCTACCCCTCAAGCTGATGCTACTTTAAGGGAAGTGCTCTGCCTGAGAAAGTTGGCCTCTGCAGAATGTGTAATGACCCAGCACAGGCACCCTGGGTGCTATTCTATCAGTTCTCTCCCCAGAGCCACCAGCCCCAGACTCTGCCCACACATTTCTAGTCCACTCTGCCCTGAGTCACCTCTGCTGAAACTCAGGGTAAGTTGCTGCAAACAAAATTTTGTGAGTTTGTCCCTAAAGAGGCTCTCTGCATGTCCAGGTGCCTCTCCCTGGCAGACAGAAAGCCTGCTACTTTTCGTAGACGCATGTTATTCGGGGCCCTTTCCCATCTTTGGTGCTGTAGGCTGGAAAGCCCAACTTGGAGATAAAACCACAAATTGCTTGGGGAAACCCCATGGCTGTTGAAATATCCCTCTGGAACTTTAGCTGCTACCTACAGGAACCCAGCCTGCCCTCTTGAGCCACCTCTACACTCCTTACTAGTCTTGCTGTGGTGAAGTGGTTTCTTCTCTCTGTCTTTGGTTACAAGGCTTTTTTTTTTTCAGTTAGTGTTTATTCGGTTATTCAGAACGATTTCTCTACAATTTAGCTGTAACTCTAGATCGGTCCTGGGAGAAGGTTAGTGTAGCTTCCAGTTACTTCTCTGCCATCTTGGATCTCTGATGATAAGTTGTTTGTCATTTTTTAAAAATGCACGCTTATATAATAGCTGTCATGATACAATCTAACACAATTATTTTGAATGATGTTAAAGGAAACTAAATGCTACTAGAGCCATCATATGGGGAAAAAAACCCGAATGAATGTTTTGTCCATTCCAACAGCATTAAGGAAGCAAGACAAACTAGAATTTCTCCCATCTTGTGTCAGCCGGTCCGCCCCACTAGGGAACACCATGGAAGGAAAGGAATATTTACCATTGATGGCAACATGCGGATGGCAATAATAGGCTAAAAGTGTTCCATTAAGTTTGACTTTGTTTTTTCCAAACTGACTATGGATGGAATAAATCCTCCCCCTTTCCCTCTCTCCAATCTTCTCTTCCCAGCTGCTTTCCCAAGTCACTGTTAATTCATGCTTTTGTAACGGGGACATGCACCCCTGGAAATGGAGTAGGGGTTTGAGTTGTGCAGGTGTGGCTGGAGGCTTTGCCCCCTTGCCATACATGTTGTCCAGAAGAGGATTAAAGGCAGACATGGCCAACAGTAGCGCTCATTGGTTGGAAGGCTGGACACTCCCACTACCTTTTGGCACAGTGGGTTTCTAGGAGAGGACTTTTGAAATGGAGCACACCAGAAAGCAAAAAACAGTTGGTTCCTTCTCCTCCCCAGGGCAGGGAGCATGTCAATGGTCACCAACAGTCCTGCTAGCAGTGGCCAATGTGGGGCTGTGAGAGGAGTCCTTGGGACACAGACTGCAAAAGATGCCTGGAGCTAGACCACAGCTTGAGACCAGCTAAGTCACCTACATCTATGATCATTTTAGGTGGGAAAAGAGGTTTCTAGCACAACCTTGAAATGAGCTGGCAGAGCGTGACAGGGTGATTTTTCTTTGGGTGTCTTAGAGGGAATGGGTTTTGAGGAAAAAAGTTCCATTATTTCCAAAGACCTTGGTGATAATAGTCAGCACTGTGAACAGATTTTGTTCTTGTGTTATTTTCAGATCTTGGGCTTATGTGGTAGTTGTAATGACAAATATTTAAGTAGCTATTTTTGATGTCATACTCTGATTTTTCCTTTCTCCTCACTTTTGTTACTCAGATATTTCAGGCAGAAACTTGCCCTTAAAGAAAAGATTCTTTTCTTTTCCACTGAACTCCATATTTGGATATTTGCCTGGTGGAAGGTGAGCAATAAGAGCCCCTACCCTACTTGTTGGGTTCAGTAACACTTTGGTTATAAATTATTAATCTCTAGGGATAACTTTGTGGGTAGCCTTTTACTTTTTCTTGAGTAGATTGATTATTATGGTAGATTATTAGATTAGTAGTTAAAGAACTTATAATAATGTACAACCCTTTCTCACCTGCCTGGCCATTAATATATTTGTCAAACAAAGATCTCTAAAGTCCCTTTCCATTCAATTATTTTACAATTTACTTAAGACTATTCACTCTCAATATTCCTAACACAGATAAACCTGCCCCAAACCATGACCTAGGGTCTTACTTCTTTCTATGCTCTTTTTGTAGATAAATCTATATGTGTGTGTGTGTATGTATGCATGTATGTATGTAAATTCTTTCTATTTCCACTTCACACCAGAATTATTGATTTATTTGCAGGGACCATGTAACTAAATATCTTTCTCTGTACCCTGTTCACAACCTTTTGTCCCTTCCTTAAAAGCAGAACAGTGTCTGCCCAAGGCTTAAACTGACAATTTTCTTTAGCAGAGGAAACAAGAAAGTCAGTTGTCTTAAAATGTGATTAGTTATTAAGGGTTAGGTGTTCCTTTTTTATTGTAAGTGTTAATATCTTGTTACCTGCCACCTCCAAGGGACTATTAGATAACAGTTTTCTCAGTAATTGCTGTAGGGTCGATAGGATTTCATGGGAGATGAAACTATTTACCTGATGATAAATCAATACCCTTACCAAAAAGGTTTCTTATAAATTCAGCAAAGCAAAGGTAAACTTTTAAAATTGTTTTCTAATCTTTTCAAATCTTCTTTGCTCAAAATTAGCTTGATTTTTTTAAAAGGCATAGAGGTATGCATATGAGCATGTTTATGTGTGTGTGAGTGTGTAAGCATGTGTATATGTATGCAAGTGTAAATGTATGTGCAGTGTGCATAAGTAAAGAATAATGTGTGTTTATGAAAGTGTGAGTATATTTTCTGGCCCATAAATACTTCCCCAATATTCTGTTGCTCCCCTTTGTTCTACAGAAACATGAAACCTTTTTTCAAATATTCTCACCTGCCAACCACCACCAATATACACATGCAAAACAAATATTTTTCTCCCACAGATTGTTGGCCAAGGAAGGCCAGAGGTGTGTACTGTTGGTTTATACACTTACATGGCATCATAATGAAGATCATGCCTTGAAACATGATAGAAGCCTTATGCTGTCTCTAAGCTGGACTGCCTACAACATAACATGAACTTATGAATATTATATGATCATGTTTACCTGCCCTGGGTCCCATTTTAAGACTAAAAAAAAAAGGAAAAATATAGCCTACATTATATTTTCTACTCTTTCTATCATTTTTAATACAGTTCTTCCTTTTTGAAGATGTTTATATGCTAATCTGGGTCCACTTTATCTGCTTGCCCTTTCAAGTAGCCTCCCTGTCTTCCAACTTCCCTCTAATTCATCATGCTTGGGTCGACCACACAATAACATAATGTTCTAAAATAGATCGAAGTGTCTTTTAAGCAACATACAGACTTTTTTGCCTTAAAGAGTCTCCACAGTATAGTTCAGAGACCTCTCCTCCAGGTGTATGCATTAGGACATAAGTGACCCTCAGCTTTGGCTGCCTATTAGGGTCACTTGGCATGCCTCAGGCCAGAACAAGTATATCAGGATATTGGCAAAAGACAGGGGGACCAAGCACCACTGTCTTCCAAGGACTGAGGGTTATCCTAGCACACAGGATTTCTAGTGCTAAAATCGGGTTAAGTCTTGGGCAAATTGATGAGTGAGGGACCTGAGCCCTTGAACAAAATGTTTCCCTTTATTTCTGAGACTCACCAAAAGGGAGGCTTACATTCTCTCTATGTTCAACCAGCATCTTCAACCAGCACCTTGGCACCTTCATTTGAACGTACTCTAAACTGCTACTTTCTCTGAGCCTCCTGCATATGTTTCATTTTCTTGTGACTTGCCTATCTGTCTACTTGAATTAACTGCAAGATTTCTCCACAGTTAATAACACAACACATATGCACTCCACTTTATATTTGAGGCCTCTGCTTTGGTGTCAAATTGCCTCTATAGGAGAGGTAAAAGCCCTGCTCTCCAACACCCACATACAGAATCAGAAGGCCCTTCACCCATACATAGGAGTTAAGCTTTCATCATAGAAAAAATTTTTATAAAATGAATTACCATTTCAATTGAAAGATTTATACTTGACACCAACCCAATCTGTAGAGTTTTTACTATGAATAATTAATAAAATATTTGCTTTACATTCAAATGACTAGACAGTTATTCTGGTAGCTATTTCAAAACATACCTATCAAAAAGGTATATTTCAAAATTGTTTGCTTTCTTTATCATAGAAACTACTAGAAACATTTTATTTAGTCCTCTTGAAAAACCTATTTCTAAATACTTTACTGCAAGTACTTACTTGCTATTTATGAATATATATCTTTATATTTGCTGTCTGCATACAGTGGAGCAGAATACAGACTTTGTAAGTGTATATATTTTTGTGGATGTTTTCTGCCCATTTTTCCTACCTTTTTGCCTTTTCCAATTTCACTTGCCAGAGTTTTCCACTAAATAGCTCAGCAAAAAGAAGGCACAAAACAAAGCAAGAGAACAAAATAAATTTTCACTCATGAAATTGAAAAATAGATATTTGAAACTCACAATGAAAAAGAACATTTGAAGACTTTTTGAGTTTGAAGAATCTAACACCTGAAGGGGCACTGAGGTCTTGCAATATGCAGTTGGGGCAAAAAGGCAATGAAATTTAAATTGTTACTGTTGGTGTAACTTCATTCATATTTATAGTATTGTGAAATATTTTAGTTCTACAAATATGCTATATGTATATATATATATGTGTATATATATGTGTGTGTATATATATATATATATATATATATACGGAGAGATAGAGATATAGAGGTAGAGAATTTATTTTTTTGTTTCTGGATAAAATCACAATGACTTTATCATATTACCAGTAAATGCTTGATTAATATGCATTAACAATACAAACAATAATGAAATGTATAGAAAAAATTATCTGTTTCTAGAGTGTTGAAAAGGTGAATTCTTATAGCTTGCTGTGTTTTAGATTGTTATAATGAAAATGATTTCCATGTGCTAAACCTATTAACCTTTATATTTTCTTTCACCTTCAGAGTAATCTCATGAATTACTTATTTACATATTTTACAGAGAGGTAAACTCAAGTTCATGAAGGTTGTGGAATTTGTCTGTAATTAAAGACTTAAGGATGTTGTAGAAATCATATACGAACTCACATTCTTGGGCTCTGAGACCCCAGTTTTTTCCACCACAGCAAATTATCTCTTCCTACCCTACTTAACTCACATTTTATAGCTTTGTCTTCCCTAGATCTAGTAAGAGTGCCTCCAATATTTCTGGTAATCCTGAAAGCATTGTAAAATGCTTTGTTGGTTAAAAACAAGGTTGTGGGGAATTCTGTAATGGGGGACACACCCCTCCAGAAACAAGTCGAGCTAAACATAGAGGCCAGAAGAGGAGCAAAAGCAAACGTGGCCAACACTGGCCTTCATTGGTTAGAAAGCTGGACACTCCCACTACTTTTTGGCAAGCATAGGATTCTGGGGAAGGAATTTTTAAATGGGTCACACTGGGAAGAGAAGAGTCAGGTGGTTTTTCCTCTCCCTCTGTGTGTGTGTAGGGGGGGAGCATGTCAATGGTCACGAGTGGGCCTGCCAACAGTGGCCAGGACAGGCCCATAAATGGAGGCCTGGGGGCACAGACTCTAAAAGATGCCTGGAGCTAGACAGCAACTTGAGACCAGCTAAGCCACCTCCATTTATAATCATTTTGGCTGGGAAATGAGGTTCTTGGCACAACTTTGAAATGAGCTGGCAGAGGGTGACAGGTTGATTTTTCTTTGGGTGTCTTAGAGGGAATGGGCTTTGAGGCAGAAACTTGCCATTATTTCCAAAGACCTAGGTGATAATAGTCAGCACTGTGAACAGATTTTGTTCTCCTGTTATTTTCAGTTCTTGAGCCTTTGTAGTAGTTCTAATGACAAATATTTAAGTTGCTATTTTTGATGTAATAATCTGACTTTTTCTTTCCCCTTACTTTTGTGACTCAGATACTTCAGGCAGAAACTTGCCCTTAAAGAAAAGATTCTTTTCTTTTCCACTGAACTCTATATTTGGATATTTGCCTGGTAAACAGTGAGCCATCAGATCCCCCCACGCCTACTGGTTCGGTTCAATAACAATTCAATGACAGTGAATAAAACACCTGTTGAATCCACAGGCAGAGCCAATACATAGAGCATTCAGAAAAGGCAAATCCATGTTCTTGTATAGTGCAAAATTTAATATCTCTTCTAGTAAAAATAAATCACTTTCAATATAAAAGGGGGTCTCATGTAATTGACCTGCCATGAGTTGCCAGTTAGGGCCTTGGGATATGGGACTCGATTATAATATTAAGTTTTGCTGCTGGCAAATGGTGTACTTAGCAATGGCAGTTACCTGATCAGCCTAGTGAGAAATTCATGTTTTTGAGGCTGTGCTTAACTTTCCTCACTGTCACCATAGCCACCTTTATTCATAAATTCATTGAGCAAATGTGAAGTGGCAGAGCATAGAGGCTGAATATAATAGAGGCGATTAGCTCATTCACATGATTGTTGAATTGTGTTAATCATTGGAAGCATCTATTTAAGGTATAGATATCCTTATATCCTGGACAACTTTGAGAAAATCTCTTACAAAAACCTTCTTGTCAATAAACTTCCAGTATTATTTTTTAAATTCTATGTCCCTGACCTTTGTATACCACACCCATGGAAGTGATGTATATCCATGTGACGAGAGTCTCTTCTTTCAAAGAAAGGTGACAATCATATTTAGCATCTACATTTTTCCTGGTAAAAGAATTAACATCTCTAACATTATCCTGCAGTATCTTTGAGTAGGACTATAAGAGTTAAAACAACTCACCTTTAGTTGATACAAACATATTAAACTTAATCATCTATAAATAAGGGTTTTTTTTTCTTTCAATAAGTTTATAATAGGAGGACTCTTGATAAGTTTATAGTTTGTTTAGAAAAAGTGACAGTACAGCCACAAGAGTGGATACACTGGGAATGTTAATCACCTGATCATGCAACTTTGGGAGGCCTTTTAGACATACTTAGAGCCAGTTCTGTATATCTCATTTCCTATTGATGATGTCCTGCTGAGCACACTCACCTTTGTGGCATATGAATTTATGATAGAGGCTGAGGAGGTGAGTTGACTCATGACCCATTGTATAAGTCAGAATTCAACCCAAGAAGGAGAACCAGTAGGATTTGTGTACATATAATCATGCATGTACACACATGTGTGCACATACACACATGAATGTAAACACACGTGTATACACATATGTGAAGTGGCAGGATAGAGGCTGAATGATACAACTATGCGTGCACATATATATACATATATACAAAAACACATATATAAAACACAAACACAAACATACTGCTTTGTGAAAGGCTAGAAAGATTTATATAATTTACATGTGACATTATCTCATTTTTTTCAGATATCAAGCATGCTTTTCTTTCTAGGGCTTTCTAATAAGAGTAGGGTAAACAGTCATGGTTTGTGAATGTGTTTGCTTTATATGTGGACATCATGTTCAGATGCAGAGTTTTCATCATGATAATGTTCAAGTAGAACTTTAATGTATTGTCTGAATGATTCAGTCTCAGAGGTGCCTTGATGAGTAACTATGTCAAAGCTATCTCTTTGACATACCATTTTGATGGTCATTCCAGACCCGTCACTTATTTAGTAACTACTCCTAATCTTGTATTTTTCTCTCTGGCACCACAGGGTACCATCAATCCCATCACCACTAGAGAGCCCAGTTCAATGGCAACAATTTTGATCTATTCTTTTGCTTTATTGAGAAGTCTCTTCACTACAGAGCTTTACAAACAACCTAATGCATCCCTAACATGAGATTATTCAATGTCATAGTAAATAGATTTTTTAATTACTATCTCTGTGGACATATTTAAACAAACGTGAGTGAGTGGCACTTGGTAAATTCATGCCATCTTTTTAAACTCTAATAGCCTTTTTATGTGTTCTTCTTCAAAACTAAGTAGTTTGGGGCATCTCAACTTCACTTAATGTAAGCCACTCTTGCATATATTTTTCCATAATCTCTTTCCTGGTATTTGTCAGTCTAGATTAGGAATAGTTTTTCTCCTAGTGGATTTGAATCTCTGATTGGTGCTTTGAGTCAAACTGGGATATCTCTGTAGTTATAGAAATGGTAAGGTGAGTATGAAGAGGATAAGTACCATATTCCTTTGCAAAATAACTGAATACATGGTCTTCAAATAAGACAGAAGAGCCTCCTTCAGTGTGTGTGTTGGGGAGTGTGGTGGGCGTATGTGGCTGTTAGTGCTATCTGGGTCCATTCTGTAAAGTTTGGGGGTTCGGAATACTCAAAGTGAACTAAATGATCTCAAATGCCAATGTTAGAAAATTTTAAGGTTGAATTTTCCCACAGTTAATACCCCAATACTTTCACTGAAGACCTGGAAAGGATCTGAAGGCTGCCTGGGTTGTTCCATCAAATCTCACCACCAGCCTCTGAATTGGACTTTTAAATCTGTATACCCAACACCAAAGAGGAATAGAAGATTCTTTTGAGAGGAGTCAGAAAATTTTGGTCCTTTGGCCAAGACTTGAACTAGGATTTTATAACTTGCCTCTATTTTCTTGCTTTATGCTTTCCAGTTCAGTTGAAAATAGCAGCCCATCCCACTGTCATTATATTCTTTTTACCTTTCAACATGGCCTATCCAAGCATGGCCTTTGCCTTTAATAGATGTATCTTTCCCTGGACAAAAGGCCGTAATTTCACCATTAAGTTTTATAAGTTACCAGTGTTCTAATCTCTACTGTCAACTAGACCACCTCTACTCGCAACCCAACCAGATCTTATAAACAATCCCAATTACTTTTTTTTCAAGTGGCTCTTGTCTAAAACCATTCTGTCGTCAATCATTATACCTTTCAAAGTTCTTAGCAGCCATAATCCCCTGAGGCTCTAGCTCTATTAGGCAGAAAGTGGTTTACCGTAAGTATCTTACAGCATTTTTAGTAGTTCGGATGCTAAATGACAGAGGCAGCGGGGAAAAAAAGACTTTTTAGCAAAACAGTATTATTAATAAAAATCTAGTACCTTTTCTATGAGAACGTTCACAACACCTAATTGCCTCTAAGGATCCAGCCTCCATGCTTGTGCTCTGTCCCTTTACATCATTACCCAACTCTTCCTAAGCCTTATGCAGTATATTTGTGTGGTGGAATTTAGCTCACACACAGAAGACATGTTGAACGTTTTTAGCTTTCTAGCATCTAAAGGGCAGGAATATACAGTGAAAAAAAAAAGACGACTTGGCATAGGGTAACCTAATCTGCATCATCTAGGCAAAGTGTTTTGTAGGCAGAAGTCTGCCAGTCATAGCTATATTAATATTAATAAATATTATTGAGTCAAACTGAACTCCTTTAAGTATTTCTCCCAGTGCCTTAGACACCTAGTTAAATTAAATTTATGACTGTTCTATGTGCTATATTTTGTTAGTTTCCAACACTTTTATATGTGCAACTATGGTATTTTTCTTGCCCCTCCTTTGACTAATACAAACTCTTTAAGGACTATGCGGTGGACTTATTTTATGCCCCATGAGATTCTCAAGGGTACATTTGGCAATGTGATAGAAGCAGCACAGCTATGACCTTAATGATCTAAATTGAAATCCCAACACATCCATGTTCGTAGACATGTCATCTTAAGTACTCACTTCTCTGAGTGAGTACTTAAGATTTTGTTCTCTATACAGCAGAAACTTTTAAATAATTTTAAAGTAATTAGTATAGTTTTAGGAATTACAAAATGTTACATGATTAAGTCCTCTGCCAGAGAATGCAGTGCTGAAGAATAAACTTTTTGTTTGTTTTAGACTTTATTTGTTTACCCTATCCTTACATGAGAAATACCATCTTTTTTGTATAGAAATTGAAGATAGAATATTGGGTGGAATTATTAAGAAGTGCCACCCTGAACTGGTAGGTTTTTGAATAAATCAAAAACTATTCAATTATTTATCGAAAGAAATATAACAACCCCTTTTGATGGATAAAAATTTTAAGAAAATGTACCATCCCCCTGAGAGAGGTAGTTATTAGAGAAAAAAATAAAAGACTATTTTTCCAGGTCTGAAATGTAGCAAATACATGCATGAGTCCTGATTCAGTACTTTGAGGCTGTGGCTGGGTATATGAACTTGATGAGGTGATTATTAAGAGCTGTGATCCTGAGAAAGATGGCCCTTGCCCTGGGAGATGCTGGGGGTAGAGTGTCCTTCTCCCTTAAAAACTACTGTGGTCTGCACAGAGATCTGAAATCACAGACACACTGCCCAGGAATGTCACTGACATGACATATCAGACTCAATTAACACACCATAGTTTCAAGAAATTGGCAACCTGGACTGAGTGCTGCTAGAATTCTTTTAGACTAAAATTGTTCCTAGGATCTGGGATAAGTAAATAGAAAAGGAAGGAAATACTGATGTTTCTGATATTAAACAGTTGAGAGACTGAACAGTTTATTTGAAAAGAAGATGGTGTGCCGATACCCTCACACCATTCACACACATTTAGTATGCCTGTTATTTTTTTATAATGATTCCTGATTTTCTCCTGATTTTTCAATAAATAATCTAGGCTTCAGATATGCCATCCAAAATTGAGGGGTAGTACTAAGTAATATGTTATAATTCTTCAATGTTCTGGTGTCCTTTCTGGTTTTCATTTTTTCTTCTTTCGGGGGATTGAAGGTAAATTCACTCAAATTGAGAAAAGGCATTTTGTAGTTCATTCCTTAACATCTTCCTAGCTCAAGCCTATGGTTATTTCCCTATGTATTACAGTTATTTGAAACATTTTAGAAATATCAGCAATATAAAAACAGCATGGACTTTCAAGGTTGACTGTATTTTACTTCATACTATGCGCAGCATCTAACACTTTTGGGTAATTGATGGGCTTTGGAGGTTTAAAAAAAGGTGGCTGACTGTTTTCAGAGTCTTGACAGCAATATCTGGGAGCCCTCAAGAGAGAGCATAAAACCTTAATAAATTTTATATGCAGCCCTGGCTGGTGTGGCTGAGTGGATTGAGTTTTGGCCTGCAAACCAAAGTGTCACTAGTTTGATTCCAGCCAGCACACATGCCTGGGTTGTGGGGCAGGTCCCCAGTAGGGGGTGCACGAGAGGCAACCACACACTGATGTTTGTCTTCCTCTCTTTCTCTCTTCTCCTTTCTCTAAAAATAAATAGATAAAATATTTTTAAAAATTAATTTTATATACAAAATTAGGACACTACCTCCTTCTCAGACTCAAGGAACTGTCTAGTGAATTGCACATATAGTTAAGTCATTTGTACATGTCTATTTATTCAGTGATTTCTATCTTCCTGTGTGAACTCATCACACATACTCCTGGCACTGTTCATTAGGTGTGAAAAAAGGCATTCTAAGTGCATTTAGACACTATCATGAAGCCCTGATTACTTCTTTCCTAATGGAGTAAATTCTGTGAAGAAGGCCAGCAGCTGATTCAGAAGGTTACATTTGGGGAAAATTAAAAACAATACATTTTCCACTAATGCAGCCCACCATGATGTATCATACAGTGTATCATACAGTGATGACAAAATTCTGCTACTGTCAAACTATAGCTGTAATTTGTATACCTTGCCATGCCCTCTGATGCCTCCTTTTCTGCTTCCTTCCTCTAGTGTGACTCATTTTCTAACTAAAAATAACCACTCCTGTTTCTGCTTGAGCTTGTTACATGGCAGCTTTCTTGATTTCCATTCCCTGGTTTCAGAGTGACTCTGAACCAGGAACACACAGTGACTTCTATCATTTAGCTTAGCAATTAGAGCTACCAGTGCTAAAATCATTCCCAGGTTCTGAATTCAAAACAAGAGTATTGACTCTATTTGTTTTACTTTTAAAAAATTTATTTATTTTCATTGTTGTTGAAACACAGTTGTCTCTACTTTCCCTCCACCCCACCCACTCCCACCTCCCATCCTCAATCCTAACCCCCTTTGGCTTTGTCCATGGGTCCTTTATACATGTTCCTTAACAACACTTCCCCTTCTTTCCTCCACTGTCCCCCTCCCCCTTCCCCTGTGGTTACTGTCAGTTTGTTCTTTATTTCAGTGTCTCCAGTTATATTTTAATCTTGTATTTGTTTTGTTAATTAGGTTCCACTTATAGGTGAGATCATATGGTATTTGTCTTTCACCACCTGGCTTACTCCACTCAGCATAATGCTCTCCAGTTCCATCCATGCTTTCATGAAGGGTAGGAGCTCCATCTTTCTTTCTGCTGTGTAGTATCTTATTGTGTAAATGTACCATCGGTTTTTAATCTTCCATATGTGACAATTAAGGGAAGTTAGGAATATAAATGAGAATTAGCCAAAATGTAAAGTTTGTGAAAGACCCACAACATAGATACTCCTTTTGTTTTGTCTTTTTAGATTCCACATATATGTGAAATCTCTGTCTGACTTATTTGACTTAGCGTATGCCCCTTCAGCTTTACCTATGTTGTCACAAATGGTAGGGTTCCCTTGTTTTGTAAGGCTGAATAATATTCCATTATACCACTTCTTTTTTTTTTAAAGATTTTATTTATTTATCTTTAGAAGGGAAGGGAAGGAGAGAGGGAGAGAAACATCAATGTATGGTTGCCTCTTGTGTGTCCCCTGCTGGGAACTGGCCTGCAGGGAACCAGCCTGCAACCCAGGCATGTGCCCTGACTGGGAATCGAACCGCGATTGTCTGGTTCGCAGGCCCGCGCTCAATACACTGAGCTACACCAGCCAGGGCCTATACCACTTCTTTATCCATTCATTAGTAAATGGACACTTACCGTGTTTCTACGTCTTGACTGCTGTGAATTAACACTGCCATGAACATGGGGGTATAGGTATCTTTTCAAGTTAGTGTTTTTGTTTCCTTTGGGTTTATTCCCAGAAGTGGAATTGCTGGGTCTGGTTCATACTGTAGTTTTATTTTAAATTTTACAGCATACCTTATATTGTTTTCCACAGTGGTTGTATTCAGTGTACAAGAGTCCTCTTTGCTCCAGTCCTCACTAGCATTTGTTTTCTTTTGTCTTTCTGTTGATGGCCATTCCAATAAGCATAAGATAATTTTCTATTGTGGTTCTCATTTGCATTTCTTTGAGTGTTGTTGAGGATGACTAGTGTTGTTGAGCACCTTTTTGTATACCTGTTGGCTTTTCTCTTCTTTGAAGAAAAGGCTGTTGAGTTTCTCTGACCATTTTTTTTATCTTTTAAATTTTTTATTTAATTATTCTTAGAGTGATGGGAAGGGAGGGAGAATGAGAGAGAGAGAAACATTGGTGTGTGAGAGAAATATTGATTGGCTGCCTCCTGCATGTCCTAACTGGGGACCAGGCCCACAACCTAGGCAGCTGCCCTGATCAGGAATCAATCCGGTGACCTTTTGCTTTGCAGAACAACACCCAACCAACTGAACCACACCAGTCAGAACATCCCGTGACCATTTTTAATTGAATTATTTAATTAAGGTTTTTTTTTAAATATTTTGGATGTTAGCCCCTTATCAGATATATTGTTGGCAAATATTTTTCCCTGTCCATTGGTTGTCTTTTTACTTCATTATTTGTTTCTTCTATGTACAGGTTTTTTTTTTTGTCTGATGTGGTTCCACTTGCTTCTTCTATTATAATTAACCTACTTATATAAAAGAGAGGAAGTATTCTTGTCTCAATATATAAAAATTAGCATATCACTTCATCCTAAATGCATTTTTTATTCTGATATCCATTTAACTTACAATGTTTTCCCTCCAAGTTTTCTTCAACAGCTAAACATCTTAAATGAGTAGCCTCTATATTTGCTATCTCTTCTTTGTCCTGTTGATTCCTAAGATCCCACTTCTACTCCACCTGACCAATATCCAATAAGAAACAGATGCACTCACAAGTTAGGAATATATAAGAAAATATTACTTATAAATAAAATATTTCTAAAAGATAGTATAACTACCTGGGTTTAGTATTAAAAATATTTTATTTACTTATATTTGAACAGATAGGAAGGGAGGAAAAAAGAGAGGGAGAGAAACATCAATGTGTTGCCTCTTGTGTGTCCCCACACTGGAGACCTGGCCTGTAACCCAAACACGTGCCCTGACTGGGAATTGAAACTGTGACCCTTTAGTTCCCAGGCTGGCACTCAATCTACTGAGTCACACCAGCCAGGGCTTCCTGGGTTTAGAATTCTAGGAGTTAGGGGGAGTCACTACTAGGCCCAAGGGAGGGGACAGTTCATGGGTCCCAGAAAGAGAGTCATGTAGAGGCCACCTTCGGAAGAGTAGTGATTTCAGGAGTTTGAAAGAGTGGTCATTCTGGAAGAGTCATTCCAGTGGGAGAGCAAGGAAACAAACCCGACCTCGTCTCTCTTCCCCTTCTAATGTCTTGCTTCTCCCCACTAGACAAACCCAATGGAAGCCAGACATTAAGAAAGTCCATTGATGACATACAGACATCAGCTTTTTAAGACAAAATATGAGTAAAAAAGGGTGGTGAAAACTGGGGGTGGAAAGGCACCAGGTATATTTCACCTGAATATTCATTCCACTGGGATTGTACCTTCAAAAAATCAGCTCCTCTCTAATCTTCATACTCAGTGGCCTCATTTACATTTGACTTTTACATATCACCTCAACCTAATTTACTTTTTCACCTGGGTCCTGTGGAATTTCTTACTCCTGATTTTCCCTATGCTTCGACTTATTTTTATTTTCCATCACACACTTATGTGTCCTTTTCCTGTCACTCCCCAACACTTTCCACAGGCCCTTTAGCTCTTTCTCTGCATGAGCATGGCCCACACTCTGCCATGCCTCTGGAGTAATTTGCCCATTGAGTCTTCCACCACGCTAACACCAGGCTCTTCCTACTAAGACACAACCATTGTCATGACATTTTTCCTCCTAAAATAATTTGATAGCTCCTTTTAGCCCACAGGATAAACTCCATACAGAGACCTTTCTTAGTCTAACACCTGCTGAGTTTCCCACCCTTCTGTTCTTTTCTCCATACCCGGTGTTCAGCGAGACTACTTCAGATTCTCTAAGCATGTTTATGCCACTGAGATTTGAAAATACTTTCCACTTTGTTGAATTGCTTTTGTACTCTTTCTGCCTAATGCACTATTTTATCTATCTAGACCCAGCTGAAATGTGTTGTAATCTGTTAGGTCTGCTTTGTCTCTTCACAGGAAGAATTGATCCCTCTCTCTGCTGTGCTCCAGGAGAAGTTCTGTAGCCTTTTGCACTAATTTCTATTTTGGCCCTACACGTATAAGCTACAACCAATTCTCCTTGAAAAACAGTGTTTATCACAGGAATACTGCTTCACTTGTCTTTGTATTGCTGGACTATATCAGAGTGTCTGGCACATGGAAAGTCTCTCAAAAAATTTGCTCAATAAATGATAGGTGACTGGCTTGATATACCAGCCTCTACTTGGTACCTGAAGTGCTTTCCTCCTAAGGATTCAGAGAGATCCTCCTATATAACAAAATTTGTGGCCAGACAGTGTCCCAGATGAGCTATGTGACTCAGCTAGGCAGTGTTCCTTTAGAGTATATAACATAAGGTGATTCAGTGGGAGCAAAGTTTTGCATTAGGAAGAGTACCCACTGACAAGAACCTTAAGTACAGAACATGAGAAGTTGTCTTTTGTGTAAATCTCACCAACTGATTGGCAGAGTTCTCTCTCTTATAAGACTCCTGGGCATTCATGCAGTCCCCCTCACATGCCCCCTCATATATAGGTCTAGTCATCTCTATCTTGCAGAAAAATGTGCTCCTCCCTATTGAACTCACATCAACAGCTTGCTTTCCGGGCCCCATCTGGTGACCCCACTGACTTGTATCTCTACCCTGCTGGGTTCCTGCCCTTCTTTCTCCTTCCATTTCCTCTCTTCTTCACCAAGTCCCAAATACAATTCTCCTTTGTTTTCAAAATAAACTTTAGAAGGCCGTTAAACAGAGCACTCAAAGAATTAACAAATTGAAAAAGAGATTCTGTTTTCCTCAACATTAAATATAGATGGCTTATCTTAAAAACATCAAGAGTGGGGACAGTATTTGTGTTTTCTCTGCAAGGCAGCAAATACAAGGAAGTAAAAAAAAAAAAAGGTGTTTCCCTGTTAAAGGAATTTAAGTTTACATCCCATTGCAACAGGTTTATCTGAGGTGAGACATGAATTAGAATCCCTTTCTGAACTCTGGATATTGGGCTCCTTACCCTCCAGCAACCAAGCTCAACCCTCACCACGTAAAGCCAAGTTTTCTTTTAAACTAATAAAACTCAGTAGGTACTATATTACAGTCTTTATTTAACTTCTTAAAGCTTTCAAGAGCTCCAGTTTATATACAAATACTTCTGAACCGGCATTTATCTTCACTGGGTAATACCTTAAAGCAATGGTCTCCAACCGTTTTGGCACCAAGGTATAGTTTCATGGAAAACAATTTTTTCCACAGACCAGGGTGGGGGGACGGTTTGGGGATGATTCAAGTGCATTACATTCAAGCTCACCTCCTGCTGTGTGGCCTGGTTCTTAACAGGACCAGACTGGTACTAGTCCATGGACCTCAGTTTGGGGACCCATGCCTTAAAAGATAGTTAATACTGTAGTTCTGAATGCAAAATCTATTTTTTAAATGGTACCAAGAAAAGGCATCTATTAGTCATTTTCATGTGTGCAGAAGTGTTGTTAAATGGATTAAAGAATTTCAGAAATTGTTAAAACTTTAGTACTTGACTAAGAAATGAGGTTGAATGTAATCTTTTTAATAGCTGATAACTGCTAAATGTGTTCTCCTCTTTCTCTCCTTCCCTTCCACCAGCATCTTCCCTTTGCTAAAAAGAGAAGTCCAAGAAATCTTATGTTGCTCCAAGCATCAGAAATTATTTGAGCCAATTCTCTTCATGAGGGAATTACAATACTCTAGGCAGTGGCACAGGTTCTGGTTAGTGTATTAAAGCTAGGGAAGGTTCTCATTATTTCAAAATAGCTGGTATTTTTCTCTTTCTCAATTACAGAATAATTTGAACGTGTATCAGTTAGGAAGTTCCCATGGGTATAGCAGTGGAGGTCTCAGTTGAACAGAACAGTTGCCCTAATTCTTTATGTTTTTATAGGCCAGCTGCAGAGTGCCACACTCTCTGAGTCTGAATATGTTACAGAAAATAAACAATCAACCAAAGAGAAAATTTTCTGATAGATTCTTCTCTATTCATCTTAGGCCAGAATAAAAAGCATATTGTCCATATCCTTTCATTTCTCTTTTTCTACAAAATAGGTTGCTGCTGCAACCTCATCTTTCCCAGGAAACACTGGACACAGCAAAAAATTAGAATGTAGAGGAAATTGTGTTAAGCACAGTTAACACAAACATGTCAGAAGGATAGACCATTTTGTTCCTAGGTACATTTAGAAAATCCTGGATATTAAAGGGAATACATTCTGTTATATCCATTTACTCAAATTTCACAAATCATCAGAAGAGAGCGACAGATTCAGTGATAGAAAATCTAAATCTAGTTCTATGATTGGATGGAATTTAAATGTGAATAATTAAGTGTAACATATTCAGTTTTGGTTTTCTAAAGTGTATTGTGTGATGCCAGTAATGTGAACAGTCCACTTTATTGATTTGTGCATCAGGACAATGCTCAGACCAACTGAGCTACCTGGTCAGGGCTTATTGATTTGTTATGATGGGTAACAGTGGGACTCTCACCAGAGCTTAGAGGTGAGTTCATCCTCTGAGGATTTAATAAGTAAGTAGTAAAAGCCAGACCCAAACAGTTTTTGATAGGTTTCATGGAACACATTAAATGTCTTATATATTCATATGTAAAATGTCAATATATCAGTGGATTTTTTTTTTTGTGGGCTAAATGACTTTGTTCTTCCTAGAGCCTGGTTTCTAGATGCTCAGCTAAGCTTAGTTTTACTCTTCCTCTTTCCTGTGTATTAGTCCCAGCAAAGTATGGCAGCATTAAAACATGAACAGCACGTTGGTATGAATACATGAGTAGACCATGATATCTGAAAGTGGTTAGAGACAGGAGAAAGTTGTGAATGGCTATTCAATAGCCCTGAAGAGGATATCTGCAATGTCTTATGGGTCTCAGACTATTATAACCAGTGAAATTTGACAAACATCCTATCTTGCCCTGACCACATAATTTTTCTTACAATTTTGCATTCCACGTAGATCTTTTCTAAGGAATGACAGCATTTATCAGGGATCATGAATATTCTGGGTCTTTTGACAGTTGTGTTTCATATACTAAACTAATGACTTAAAACTACTTCTTTAGACTTTTTCATTGTGGTTGACATGAGACAGGTCACAGGACAATATTCATTTCTGTATATTCTTTAAATTTGGAGCATATGAGTCTTCTACCTCCCTCAGGACCAAACCTGTACCAGGGTCTCCTAATCACAACACTAAATGTTACCTGAGGAGCATGACTTTCAAAGTATGACAGCTATGCCTCATCAAGATCTTTTTTTTAATAAAAGTATTTTTAGATAAACATTCACAAGTAGTTGTAAGGAACAGTACAGAAAGACCTGGTATACACTTTAAACAGCTTCCCTCAATGGTAACATTTTAGAAAACTAAAATATGATATCAAATGAGATACTGACAGTAGTACAATCAAGATACAGAATATTCTCTTTACCAGAAGAATCCATCTCATTGCTTTTTATAGTGGCACATACTTTCATCCCCACTCCCTCCTTAATCCTTGGTAACTACTCAATCTGTTCTTCATTTCTATGATTTTGGCATTTGAATAATGGTATGTTAATGAAATTTTACAGTGTGTAGCCTGTGATATCCACTGACAGCCAAGGGAGGGCCTGCTCAGTTGTGGTGGGGGTTCTGGCTCCCTGCTGGACTTCTGCTTTATCTTCCTCTCTGAGAAAGGCTGGACTGTTCTTATACTCCTCTCCTCTTGTTCTCCCCTGACCCCACAGCAGGAGGGGAGGGTGCTATGCCTGGATACCACTGGTAGTGGCAGAAGTCCTGACTACTCGCCAGGCCTCCTCCGAGCCTCTAGGAGTAGAGAGGAGTTGCCTCATTACTGATGTTTGGGGTTGCAAGTCCGGACTCATAGTGTGGTCCTCACTGACACCACCAGGAATGCCTTATTTCTGTCCCATGGTGATCAAAGTGCTGAGTCCTTATTCAGCCTTCTCTGCCAGATCCTCAGTGGGGCTACTGATGCACCTCATTATAGACTCACACAGGTAGAAGTCTAGGCTTGCAAATTTCTTTTTAAAAAAAAATATGTGCATGGGGACACAGTTTATCTGTGGCATTTGGTTGGAGTAGTCATTGTCTAAAAATTTTATACTTGCTAGGCTTCCAATTCTGTAAAACAAGCTTTTGTTTAGGCTCTTTTCTTTTTCCCTATACCCATTGCAGTTCTGGGTTGCCAGCTTCTTCAGCTCCAGTTTGGGATATAAAATACAAAAATATAAACCAAGAACGCAACATTGAGTTCTACCTTGGGTCCTGAGGTCCTGAGACTGTCCTATCTATATTGCTAATAGTTGAGTAAGAAAACAGATGTTTTATGTGTAATGTTCGGGGGTTTTAGTTGTATTATCAAGTGTTTATTTGTTTTAATAAGTATGTGAAAATATCTAGCACAATTCCCCCAGCCAACCATTAGACATCAGTGTATATTAGTAAAGTTAATAATTGGATTTCCATGAATCTAACAACTATATATCCTGATATTATTTCAAGCACAATTTATTCCCTACAATTGAATAAAGATTTACCCAAATACTCAAACCCACTATGGTGTGCGCCTCCTCAAAATCACAACACTTCATTCTCTTCTAATTGTTCAGTAAAATCGATGTGCAATGAGATAGAGCATGCCACAGAGAACATAAATGAATGGTTATTTACTAACTATGCTCCACCGAGCAAGCTATTGGGTTGGCAAAAAGGTTTTTTATCTTTATTTTTTCCTGAGAAGGATGAGAAGGATCAGAGTCAGAGAGATTGGGAGGTGCTGGGTTCTGGCTTTGAAGATAAAGGAAGAGGCAGCAAGCCAAGGAATGCAAGTGGCATCTAAAACCTGGAATAAAACAAGGAAATGGATTCTCCCTGAGAACATTGAAAAAGATTTCAGCCCTGCCAATACTTTGATTTTAGGCCAGTAAGACCTATTTTGGACTTCAGAGCTCCAGAACTCTAAGAAAATAAATGTCTATTGTTTTGAACCACCATGTTTGAAGTAATTTGTCATAGCCATGATAGGAATCTAATATAGAAGCCAAATGATCAGAGTCCATATTCCAGCTCTGCCATTTATTATATATCTGACTTTGAATAAGGAATTTAATTTCTACTTCATAACTGTTTCATATTTAAAATGGAAATAAACATAGTTCCCCATCATAGAAAGGAACTATGCTTTATACATATGATGCTATTAAAACTGAGCACTTACTATTAGGCAAATATTCAGGGCTCCTTGTCAACTACTATTAGTATAGTGGTAGTCACTCTTTATTTATACAAAGAATGTGTTAAAAAAGAAATAAATGCTAAGGTAACAAATGGCTCCAAAAATCTCAGGGGCTTACCAAAGCCCCTGATGTTTATTTCTTTTCTTTTTTTATAATTATATTTTTTATTTTCTAAACTTATTTTATTGCATTTTTCCATTATCATTTAGTCCCTTTTAGCCCCTTCCCTACTCCACCCCCCGCAATGACCACACTATTTATTTATCCTTCATGCTACATGTCCCATGAAGCTCTGTGGGCAGCTGTGTTCATGTTGATTTCTCACATCCCCAAATGACCAAGGATTTATTCTGCCAAGGGGTTTTGAATCACTGAAACAGAGAAAGAGAAGAGAGACAAAACTGTGCAGTCCTTTAATTGTTTCTTCACAGAAAGGGTGTGTGTTACTTCTTCATATACCTCATCAGCCAACAAAAATCACATGTCCATATCCACATTAAAAAAGAAGGCATATGTATAAACGTTGCATGTGCCCACAAGGTAGAGAGCCACAGATGTTTTATGAAGAGCATTAGTGTCACTAACAGTCAACTCTACTAGATGCCAAATATTTGTCACTTTGTCCATCACTACCCAGACACTAGCATAATACACACTATATATGAATATTTCTGCATATCTGGGGAGAACTGTCAGTTTTGTGAAATTCAAATAATAGTTCTAGGACACATACCATGAGAAAGAAAAGAATGATGAATAGCCCTGCCTTAAAAGTTAAAATCATTGGGAAAGGAAGATGTGGAATACAGATTCTGGTAATACCTTACCTTTACAGAGCCTAAAAAGGAGTCCCATGAAAATTCCAGGGTGAAATGCTAGCTGGTAATTAGAGTCAATGTGTATGTTAGTTTCAGTGTAAAATACTTGCTTCAATTTAAAACTAATAGGTCATTGCAACAATATAACTAAAGACAACTTAGGCCTAAGAGCCTGTATTTTAAATTATATTGAATTAAATATATACACTGGAGTAGAATTAAGTCATTGCAATACCCTGCTATAGGACAAAGGCCCACATTTAAAAATATTTTATAACAAAAAATTTAGTCAAGTTTAATTTTAAAACAATATTTGTAAAAATATGAAAGAGATCACTGGAATAGAATTATCTGGAAACTGATCCTCACAAATGTCCATAGCTGTAGACCTAATCAGAGAGTCTTTCCCTATTTCCTGTTCTCCTCCTAGTGGCTCTTCAGTTTTCTATGCATCACAATATAAAACTGCTCTACAGAGCTGGGCAGAGACCTCCTTCCTGACATTTCCCATGTAGAAATGGTTATTCTTAGATGGTTCTCGGGAAGCTGGATAGTAATTTGCTGTGTGGAACAGAGGGATGATGGAAGCAAGAAGTTGGAAAAAGTTGCTAAGTGTGTAAAATTAACTGAGTCAGTGTTGAAGCTAGAACATGGGAAGAAGAAAGACAAACAGTCTTGAAAACATTTGGTAGGCCTGCCGGCCTCATACCTGCTTTCCCATCTCTCTCTCCACTGCCTTATGGACACTCATGGATTAAGCTGCCATTTTAGGATACCGGAAAATGTTCTCTGCTTGATATAAACTACAAAATGTACCGTATTTTTGGACTATAAAATGCACTCCCCCCACCACATTTGGGAGAAAAAGAGGGGCATGTCTTATAGTCCAAATGTAGCTTACCTGGCTCGCTGTCGGCAGTGGAGCAGGGTCACTGCTGCAGGAAGCTGGCAGAGGCAGGAGTGGGGCGATGTCGTAGGCCCTGGGCTGGGAGGAGCAGGTGTCCCGGTGCGAAGCAAGGGAGGCAGGAGCAGAGTCCCCGCTGCGGCATACTGTAGTGCTGGGAAGGTGGGTACAGGCGGCGCAGGCATGTTAGGAGAAGAAAGCCCACAGTGCCCGTACATGCCTCCATCACGTGACCGGTGTGTCCCCCATTAACATTAACAGGCAAATTCCACTGCAGGGTCACCTGTCAAAGTGGCCCTGCAGCTGTTGCAAAACTACAACTCCCATCATGCTTGGACAGGTTGGGATCATGGGAGCTGTACTTTGGCAACAGCTGCAGAGCCACACAGGTTTCACAAAACTGCTGTCCCCATACAAGAGTGTTGCACAATCTGTGGCCTTCCAGCAGCAGATCCCCCCACAACAGTGTCAGCAGCAGATCCCCCCATGACAGTGTCAGCAGCAGATCCCCCCATGACAGTGCATCATCCACTGATGTTCTCAGCTACAGCTCCCCCATGACTATGAAGGACATTGTGCTGCTAGTTCTGACATTGTTGTATTTTGCTGTAGAAAGATACAATAGTGTACCGTAGTCTCCTGCTGAATCTACCGTAATTGTGGAAAGATGTCAAAGCAGAAAGGACTTCATATAAAATCCCTTTTAAACTGGAGATAGTGAAGTACATCAAAGAACATGGGAACAGAGCAGCAGAGAGACACTGTGGGCCACCTCCAGCTGAGAAATTAATACGGGAATGGAGGAAACAGGGGGATCAACTGCAAAAAAACAGACAAAACGAAACCATGTTTTTGTGGGCATGCTGCAAAATGGCCACAGTTAGAAGAGATATGAAAGAGTGGATCACACATCACAGGAACAATGGCTTTTCAGTATCTACAAAAATAATCATATATGAAGCCAAACATCCTGCTGCAGACATTGAGGACTTCACTGAATCACCGTCAAGATGCCACAGATTTAAGAAGAGATGTGGCCTTGCTCTGCGCACCAGAACTAGGATTGTGCAAAGAATGCCTATAAAATATGAATCCAAGAGTGTATATTTTCACACATTTGTACTGGATGAAAGAAAGAAAAGTGGATTCGAAATAAGCCAGATTGGGAACATGGGTAAAGTCCCATTAATCTTTGATGTTCCATCAAACAAGACTGTTGATGTGAAAGATGCCAAAACCATAATTGTGAAAAACCTCAGGGCATGGCAAAAGCCATTACTCAGTTGTGTTGTCCTGCTGTGTAGATGGTACCAAACTGTCACCAATGAGGATTTTCAAGAGAAAAAACATGCCAAAAGAGGCAATACCAAGAGGAGTTATTGTTCCTGTTCATGACAAAGGATGGAAGGACGAAAATGGCACAGAAATATGGATAGAAAAAGAGTGGTCCAAACGTCCTGGAGGGCTTCTAAAGAAACCTGCTCTATTAGTGCTTGACCAGTTTAGGGCACATATCACTTAAGCCACAAAAAAAAAAAAAAAAAAAAACAGATTTAAAGAAGAGAAAACCCATCTAGCTGTAATTCCTGGGGAGCTTACCAGCCAGTTGCAACCTTTGGGCCTTTCCATCAACAAGCCATTTACAGTTTTGACGAGAGAAGAGTGGAACAAATGGATGGCTGCTGAAAATCATGATCTGACAACCAGGTGGATGAATAAAGAGGCCCACGATTACCCAGGCTTGTGAGTGGGTGAAAATCTAGTGTAGTCAGTTAAGGATGAAACCATTGTGAGGTCCTTCAAAAAGTGTGTCATCAGCAATGCTTTACATGGCTCTGAAGATGACATCCTCTATGAACAGAGTGAAGACTGTGACACTAGTGATTCTAAGGAACTGAGCTTCATAAATATGAATGGTAGTGATGAGGAGTGCTGGGGGTTCCCTGATGATTAGCAGAGTTTTCGTACTTAAAGCTTAAAGTGAGTAATAATGGTTGTTAATGCTGCTGTTGAGTTCTGTTTACATTTACATTGGTGAAATACAATGTTATTTGTTATTAAATATTTTACCACATTTTTCGCTTCAAAAAATTATTTTCTATTTTCCTCCTCTAAAACCTAGGTGTGTCTTATAGTTCAAAAAATACATCTCTCTCTCTTCTAGGTTGTCTTGATTTCATGTTACTGCTGTGTTTCAAGACAATCTGTAATTGTCTTACTCATTATAATTATTTTCATATGCACAGTATTTGTGTTGAAACAATAATATAACATTAAAGAACATTTTGAAGAAGAAATTTTTCATAAGTCTATCACTCTAAAATAACTATTTTGATTTTCATGCATACTTTTGTCCAAATATATACATAATTTTATAGTTGTAATTCTAGCATACAATTTTGCTTATTGTTTTTTCTTGATGCCTTATACATTTTTGCATTGCTCTACATATCTCTCATATATATTTTAATAGCTACCTAAGATTTCATCCAGTTCATGTACTACAATTTACCTTTCCCTTGTTTGAGAATTTTGATTGTTTGAAGTTTATTTTTCCTTCCTGCATACAACACAGGGAAATGACTATTTTGTGCATTGTTAACTTTTCAAAAACATTTCTACACTTGCCCATTATTTCATTTAATACAAAATTATAAGATAACAGGAGCTTGGTTGAGCACACTCATATATGTTCTCTTATTACACAATTTCTTTATTAGCAGGCTTTCCTAGAGCTAGAATTTGCATTAGAAACCATCAACTTCTGACTGGCAAATACAAGCCCAATGATATTATTTACTGTTATTCAAATAAGTAACCTCATTTAAGAATGAGAAAACTGAAATACAGAACAAAATGTACCAACAAATTAGAAGCAGAAGTTAATTCTACAGAGTGCCTTATGCTCTGTATTTGGACCCTCCCATCTCCTTTCTTAAAACCAAATTTTGGGTTTTAAGTTATAAATTAGAACTACTAATAAATATTGATTGGATTTGCAGGTTACTTAACTAATGCTTTTATAGCTAGATAAATAGACTTCCTAGATTCAGGTATCTCAGTCAATTCTTTTTCAGATAAATATATAGCACAGAACTGTGATGGGATATGGCATGGAATCCACTGTGGTAGATCCATTCCATGCATACATTGAAGAGTTAATTTTCCAATAAATGTTTTTGAATGTCAATCAGATATCTAATCATGTGCAACAGAAAAGGGGTGCCAAGCAGGTCATTGATCTCACACCAACCACATGCTCTGATGCATTAGGAAAAGGGTCACATGCAGGTAGGGGGAGATATCCACTCATTTTATCTTGGTAACAACTAGACAGCCACAGGCTTTCTGGGAACTTGCATTGTATGTGTAGACACCATACATAAAGTCATATCAATACAAAATGGTACAGAGTAAGTAAAGGGGTTCAGACCAGCATGCCTTTAGAGTAGTACACATAATAAAAACCTAATGAAGCTAGTGTATATAAGACAATATGGAATAAGGCCCTGGCTGGTGTAGCTCAGTGGATTGAGCTTGGGCCTGCGAACCAGACAATCGAGGTTTGATTCCCAGTCAGGGCACATGCCTGGGTTGCAGGCCGGTTCCCTGCAGGCCAGTGTATGGTTGCCCTTTGGGCATGGCCTGCAACCCAATTCCCAGCAGGGGATGCGCAAAGGGCAACCATACATTGATGTTTCTCTCCCTTTCTCCTTCCCTTCCCCTCTAAAAAAATAAATAAATAAATTTAAAAAACAAACAAACAAAAAAAGACAATAGGGAGTAATGAGATTCATTATAAATGGGCAATACATAACACACCCAAATTATCTCAATCTAAATGTCATAAAATAATGTCCAAGCTAATCAAAACATGCACCTGGCAGAGCATGGGTATGCAACCCCTGAAATACATATTTAATGATATGGTAAGAAATGCTATCATCATAGATGGTAAAATGCAAACTGAAGGGAGTCAAGCAAGGTACTTCGGGAGATATAGAACTTCAACTGGATTCTGCTGCAGGCTGAGGTCTTCTGGAAGCCCACTCCGAGATGGAGGTTAGCATGCAGAAATTTTATTTTGGAGTGGTCTCAGGATTAACACCTGAAAAAATAGAGAGAGAACCAACAGGATTGCTAGAGGGATAAGCTGAGGTTGCAAAACCCTCCCTTCCCCCTGCCCCCAGACTGCTACAGAATTGGGATGGCCCTTTAGAGTTATTACAAGTTGGAGTGAGAAATATGTCCTTTATATTCCCAAATCAACCAGTCACTCAAAGCAGACCATTTCAGGAAGAGGGAATTAATTCCAGTGGCATGGCTCTCTTTAGCTGAGATCATCCCTGAAGGGCCAAATGGCTGAATTGTCTGTAGTGGACCTCTCATTTATGGGGGCACTAATGTCTTTGCAACTGAAAAGAGACCTTGACACTGCATCACAGCAACTACCACCCTTTGGGAAAAAGTAAAATCACCCCAAGCTACTCATCAGTTGATCCACTGCAATTTACTACTTTGTTAGTCATGGTTCTTCAGATATATTGATAGATAATAAGGAATTGTTTCATGCAATTATGGAGGCTACATCCAGGACTTAGAGTTGGCAAGGTGGAGACCACAGAAAGCTAAAAGTGTAGTTCCATTCTGAGCCCCAAAGCCTGAGAACCAGGAGAGCCAGTGATGTCAGTTGTAATTCAAAACCCAGTAGGCTCAAGAACCAAGAGGACCCTGTGTTTCAGTCTGAGTCTGAAGGCTAGAAAAGACCAACATCTCAAGTCAGGCAGGAGGTGTTCCTTCTTATTTAGCCTTTTTTGTTCTTTCTATTCAGGTCTTCAAATCATTGTATGAGGCTCACCCACATTAGAAAGGACAAGCTACTTTACTCAGTCTACTGATTTAAATGTGAATCTCATCCAGAAGCACCATCACAGATCCACCGAGAGTGATCTTTCTTCTGAATGTCTGCCAGGGTGCAGTTCAACTGACCATAACCCTAACCATCACAATTATGTAATTTTCTATAAGCCAACCACTAGTAGGCTAGAGATATGAGTATCCAAGGAATTCATTTTGTGGACAACAGCCCCATTGTTATCTGAGATGCTCAACTTTTCAGTTTTATTTCTGAAACAGAGAGACAGCTTTTGAAATGATCTTGCCTCTAACTTTTAAGAATTAGAGACAGGCAGAGATTTTGAGGCCATTTTTCTATGACAATAATTTTTATAGAGGGGGTTATTTAGTAACACCAGTTCTATTTAATATAAGTGAACTTACCATATCATCCCATTCCAACTCCATTTTTTAGGGTCTGAACTAGGATTTATGCCAGCTTGTATTGATCACAAATACCATATTCATAACTCTTCCGCACTTTACGGCATGGGGCTCAGTTAAAAAGTCATGTATTTCTGGGCTATTTTCTTAAGTGGGTCACAGTTTCACATTCTAATTACAGCCACTGACCCTCCAATCTCAGTCTCATTCTGATTTATTAGCTTTAGATTGACCCCCTAAATGCCAACCCATAGGCTCATCTTGTAACATATATTGTCTAAAGGCTTTTTCCAAAATTTCCACAAATTTATCTCTTCAGCATGTTTGCATAATTTTGTTCATTCCTTCCTCATTTCTAGAAACAAGACTCGCCATCTTTATCTAAGGAGCATAATTTGATTAGAGTACAAAATATATGTTTTTAATTAATCTGTGTTAATAGCCAGTTTCTACACATAGTCTCAGACTACCTACCTGTTCCCCCACCCATTTTCATCTCAGCATTATGGAAAACATAACATATAACATGGCTCATTCCAGGATTGCCTGGAATGGGAGGGAAAGGAAGACACTAACTCAGTGTGTCCACAGATGTATTCCATGTAATTTCAAATCCTGCAAAAAAATTATATTGATGGCTTTAGAAATAAGGAAGCATAAATACAGAGAGCTAGGTAACTGTCCTGAGGACATTCAGCAAATCAGTAGCAAAATCTGGTTTTAAGTTGAAAGTCTCTATGGCAGTAGATCTATGTTCTTACCGAGATCCACTTTCTATGCCTTCTAAAATCTGAAGATCTTCTGGAATGATAAAGCACACCCGAGTATGTCAGAATGGTTTTAATTGCCCAGGATCACTTTAGCTCCAGGAGTTCCCTTCCCCCATAAAAGAATAAAGACCAATTTTCCTGAAGCAGATAAATGGAGACTTCCCAGACCTAAGAAATGATACAAATATTAATTGCAAATGGATACCATTTAAAGGTATAGTCAATCCTCATTACTTACTAATTCTGTATTTCCAACTTGTCTCCTCACTAATATTTCTTTGTAAACCCCAAATCAAGACTCCTCCCCATTGTGGTCATTCACACACTTGCACATAGTGGTGGAAGATAAGAGTCACGGATGTGTACTTTCCCCACTGAAGCCCAACAAGTCAACCCCCAGTCTTCTTGCTTTAATTCATACTGTAAGCAAATATCCTTTTCACAATTTATTTAGTGCCATGTTTTTCATATTTTTGTGCTTGAGCATGCATGGTCCACAAGTGTAGTACTAAAGTGATATCTAATGATCCTTAGCACAAGAAGGCTTTAATATGGCTTATGGAGGAAATAAATGTTAGAAGAATTTAATCTAGGCAACTCCTGCTATTTTCCAGGAATTCAGTGTTAATGAATCAACATTAACTATTAAATAAAGTTATATATTAATCAGTTAAAGACATTGTTGTGGCTAGCAGCTCTCAGAAACGTAACCTTATATCTCTCCTAAGCGTAATGATTTAGTATTTACTAATTAAGTGTTCTTGGTTACTTTATAGAATATAACTACCATGAATAATGATAATCTACTCTCTCTTTCAGTATGCTTCCACATAAAACATTCTATTTCTATATATCTGTTATGGATAAGAAGAGATAGTATAGAAAATTCTAGTAGCATTAATACTGGGAAGGCAGGTGACTGGTGGCAGAGGGTGCCTTCACATAAGCTCAGCTGCCACAGACTCTGTGCTGTTGGTTGAGTATGTACAGCCTGCATTGTTAGAGTTTTCAGGTCATAACAACAGCCACAACCTTCTCCAACCTCAATGACTGACCTAACTAAATGCTGACTGATTTCTTTGGAACTAAAATACTTTCTACTAGAAAACCAAATTTTCCATTTAATCTGAGAAATGCTATGTTTTGGCACAACTTTAAAATTTTCTGGTAACTTGTGGCTGAGAAAATGCTAATGCTATAGCCTCTCAGCAAAGGTGCTTTAAACACACTCTCGACGTGCTATTGGAAAGCATGGGAGATCCATAAGACTTGGTTTCTAACATCCAAGGATGTGATGGTCTCACTGAGAAATCAAGATTTTCATCACTACTGTGAAGAAGGGATGCGTTCTGCTAGACAAGCTGAACAATGCGTAGAGAAGGCTTGCTAAAGCCAGCTAAGAGGGACACAGGGTGGGTAAGGTTGAAGTAAAACCATGAGAGATAGGTACAATTTAGGAAAAAAAACACAGAAGAAAATGTAGGTTCTTATCTGTATCTGCAGGAGAAAAAAATAAGAAGGCAGACAATATTAAAATGCCCTCCTTCACAGGGCACAGAAACATTTGAAAGCAACTGAGGAAGCATTATGGGTGATTCCCAGTAACTCAGGTGGGACACAAGGTACCATACCATGCCCATTTCCCATGCATGATTCTCATGGCTCTGGGACAACAGCCCAAATGTTTATAAATAAATGAGAAATATTAAATTTAAAGAACTTAATACCTTTGGTTAATTCTCAATCAGAGAAAGAAGCAGTTCACCAGGTAATATGAGCTAGTCTTTGCCCCAATTTTAATCTTGGACCAGTCAATATTTCTGATTGAGTGCTCATTTCTCCTATCTTCCTTCCCCTACTCTGAAATCTTTTCATGTTGTAGGACTCCACAAATGTAGAGCTGACTCATTAAATTATTATTTCTGTGTTTTTCCAAATGACTGCCAGCTGTCCAGGATTGAGATTTATTTAATTTAGGAAGATGGGATTACAGAAATAGGTCACAGATAACATCTTACTGAGGTCCTTCCTTTTAAGCAAACTCCCTGACCACAAGTGGGCCTGCACCCTGACTGAGAGAGTACTCCTGCCCTCCCTGTGCTCTGCAGTATTTCTTCCTTCCCTCCAGGTCCTTTAAAAAAACCTTCCCCCAGCTGCTATGCTCTCTTTGTCTCTTGAAATTGACCTTAGCCTTTTAAACACACATTGACAGTGAAATGTGATTCTCCTCCTGAGGGTCTGCTCTCTTCTTTCAGCTCAGGTCAGGAACTTCCACTGGTTTTTGAACTTTTTATTTCCCACCATAAGACAAAGTCTTACGCATTTTAGTATAGCAGTTAAAGTCCAAGCTTTGGTATTAATGCTTTCAACTCCGAATTCTACCATTTACTATCAACAGGACCTTGAGTCAGTCACTGACATGAAACAAACAAAACCAGCTTCTTCAAAGTGTTGCTTTTAAAAACTATGTAGGTAATAATATATGTAAGATATTTGACATATATTATGCACATAGTGGATGCTCAATAGTGAATATGTTGTTGTTAAATAGTCACATTGTTTGTATTATTTGGAAGGGTTTTAAGAGGTGGGACAAATAGGCAGGGGCATAAACGTCTTATTATTTAGGAGCTTTATATCTGGTGGACCTAGCTTCACCATTAGCCAATTAGCTTACTACCAACCCCAGTAGAGAATATAGGAATGGAAGTGTCTTGAAAAGTTAAAAGCAACTCACAAACACAGGTAGAAAGCTACATCTATTCTCATCCCTACAAATACCTCCCTCCTGATCTACTGTGCAGCACTTCTCTTCCAAACTTTGTTCACCCCATCTAGGCTGGTGCATTAATAATAAAGATTTGAGAGCACAGATGTGAAGGAGCAAAGCTCCCAGTATGGTGGGATTTAATAATGCAGCAAGTACTTTTTGAATAGGGAATAACTCTTAAAAGATTTCTTTTCATGTAATTCCAGACTCAGTTCAGTGAAATCCTCTTGCAATCTCTGGAATTTATGCCTCGCTTCTCCTTGCAGGCTCCCTGTGCTGTGCTATTTGGGCTTTTGCAGCATGACAGAGAGTACAGTCCTCTATGACCCCTCAGAGTATATATGATCATATGATGATGATGATGACAATGATGATAAATACTTATTTACTTAGCGAGTATTTTGGTAGCAAAGTTTATTCAGTATTTTAGGGAAGAAACTATATTAATATACATGTGTACCTCAAAAATATGGTGAATTTGACTTCAGACCACAATAATAATGCAAATATCAGAATAAAGTGAGTTGTGAGATTTTTTGTTTCTCAATGTGTTACAGAGGAGAGTGAGACCTGAGTCAGGAAGTTCCCCTCCCCTGGCTCAGTTCTTGTCTCACTCACATGAGAATAATTCAATCAATAGAAAATACATATACTGGAAACAAGATAGCAAGTTTTTTTTTAATGAAATACATATGAGCACAAAGCCATAAGCAAGCATAAAACTATTCTAAATGCCCCACATATAGAGAAAAGAAAGGTTTTAGGAAGTTGGTGAATTTGTTCTATACACTTGAGCTGAGGCTACAAGTGGGTATTTAGCTAATCTAAGTATGCCGAATATTGGGGTTCAGAGATCATATACCATATACCTAGTTAGCTTCTAGGTTCCTCCTTCCCCTTGGGAACAATGCATACCTACAAATGCTTCCTTTCTCAGTAAAGCCTCTTTGTATCAGATAAACTGTTACCAAGGCACCACTTCCCAGCACAGAATCGCAGGAACCCCCACCCCTGTCCTATTCCTGCTTGTGATATTCAGGACACCTGGCAGTTATAGTGAGATCACTACAGAAGCTAACAGAAGTCCCCCTTTTCAACACAGTCTCAAGGTCTCTCCCTTTCTCCTGTGCTATTTTTGCTTGTGATGCTAGGAACACCTGACAATCTTATCCAACTGAGCTGAAGACTGCCCAGTTAATTGGTGAGACATGTCTTCCCTTTGCTCCTAGCGTCCTGTCTTAAGTTCTTTGTTACATTGTAATGATGAGGGCACTGCTTTTTATTTCTCCTCTGGCCACTCATTCCTAGCTGCTACCTAACAAAGACATGTAAAAGTTATCTTTATACTATACTGTAGACTATTAAGTGTGCAATAGCATTATATATTTAAAAAATGTACATATCAATTAAAAAAAACCTTTTTGCTAAGAAATTCTAACCATCGACTTCCACCAAGATGGAGGCATAGGTGGAGACACCATGCTTTCTCCCACAACCAAGTTTAAAGACAACAAAATATTAGCAACAGAAAACACAGTTAGAACACAGAAAATTGAACTTTTCAGAAGTCTGATAACAACAAATTCTTCAGCCCGACCAGTAAGAGGGGTGAAGCCAGCAGCTGGCAGAGTGGGGTTGCACAGGAAAACTTGGTCAGACGGACTCAGGTGCATGGATCCCAGGCGTGGGGTTGCAACAGGCGGACCCAGTGAGCGACCCAGTGAGTGACCAGTGTAGCTAGCGAGGGTGTGGGGCGGCGGGTTGACTATGGTCTCAAATTCCTGCACAGATAGACCAGCGCGGGAGTGGGACATGAGAGGCAGCACAGGGGACCTCCATTTCCCCACTCTGACTCCGCCCCCACATACAGCATCACAACCCAGCGACCTGGGCAGCCCCGCCCTGGTAAACACCTAAGGCTCCCCTCCTCACATGTAATGGGCGCGAACAGACAAAACATGGCTCAAAAAGAACTCAAAGTCCCAGAGCCCATAAATCTAAGTGATGAAGAAATAGAAAAACTTTCAGATGCACAGTTCAAAATGCTGGTGATCAGGATGCTCACAGAACTGATTGATTATAGTCACAAATTAGAGGAACATATGAAGGCTAAACTAATTGAAATGAAGGGAATTGCACAGGAAACCAATAGTGATGAAGAGGAAACTAGTACTCAAATCAGGGGAGTGAACCAGAAGGAAGAAAATAATGGCCAAACAGGAAAATATGAAGAAACAGGAATTCAAAAAAATGAGGAGAGACTTAGGAACCTCCAGGACATCTTTAAACACTCCAACATCTGAATTATAGGGGTACCAGAAGGGGGAAAGGAACAGCCACCAGTGGAAAACTTATTTGCACAAATAATAAAGGAGAACTTCCCCAATCTGGCAAAGGAAATAGACTTCCAGGAAATCCAGGAAGCTCAGAGAGTCCCAAAGAAGTTGGACCCAAGAAGAAACACACCAAGGCACATCATCATTACATTAGCCAAGATTCAAATGAAGGAGAGAATCCTAGAAGCAGCAAGAGATAAGGGGACAGTCACCTACAAAGGAGTTCCCATCAGACTGTCAGCAGATTTCTCAAAAGAGACCTTACAGGCAAGAAGGGGCTGGAAAGAGGTATTCCAAGTCATGAAAACCAAAGACCTACAACCATGATTACTCTATCTAGTAAAACTTTCATTTAGAATGGAAGGGCAGATAAAGTGCTTCTCAGATAAGATCAAATTCAAGGAGTTCATCATCACCAAGCCCTTATTATATGAAATGTTAAAGGGACTTATCTAAGAAAAAAGATGAAAAATATGAACAGTGAAAGGACAGCAAACGCAGAGTTATTAACAATCACACCTAAAAAAAAAAGCAAACTAAGAGGACAGCTAGATCAAGAGCAGAACCATAGAAATGAAGATCTCATGGAGGGTTAGCAACAGGGGAGTGGGAGGAGGAGAAGGTGGAAGAAGTTACAGAAAATAAGTAGCATAGATGGTAGGTAGAAAATAGATAGGGGGCAAGAATACTATGAGAAATAGAGAATCTAAAGAACTTGAGACACATGGTCATAAACTAAAGGGGGGAAATCATGGGGGCGGGAAGGTGCAGGGTGGAGGGAAATGAAGAGGGGCAATAGAATAACTAATGGCATAATCAATAAAATTTTTTTAAAAAGAAATTAACCTATAAAAAAAGAAATTCTAACCATCATCTGAGCCTTCAGAAGTCATAATCTTTTTGCTGATAGAGAGTCTTGCCCTCAACTGGTAAAAAATGCACTGTCTGTGAAGCACAGTTAAGTGAAGCACAATAGAACGAGGTATATTTGTATATGTTATCCCATTTCATTATACCTCCCTGTAAGGAAGCTACGATTATTATCCTCATTTTACAGATGAGAATACTGAGGTTTCCATGGATCAACAGCTCGCTCATTGTCTCAAGATGTGAATGGTGGAGCCAGTATTGAATCAAAGCCAGAATTAAAAGCACCTTCTGTTCCCTCCCTCCCTTGTGTGGGGGCAAAAACAGGCTCCTACATAGGTCTTCAGCAAAAACAAAAAAAATCTTATTTTTATTACATATTTCAGTCAAATTGGGAACTCCTTTCAGGTACTTCAGAAAGCAATGGCACTATGTTTCCATTAGACATGTGACCTCTAAGCAAATAACTAATCAGATTCTGTCCAAATGCCATGTTTCATTATGGGCAACATAGGGAATTTGAAAGCCTTATAGGCTAGGGCTGTATGAATGGGAAAGGGGCCACTGCCACAAGATATCCCCTGAAACTACCAAAATGTGGTTTCCTTTATAACATTTTACCAGGATGAAATTCTAATGTTAAAAATGACCATGGGCGATTGCAAGAGCTAAGTGTTCATTTTTTCATATCCCTACAACACGTTTGGCATACCCCTGTTGAAATGTAAGTCATATTTTACTGAGCTAATAAATAATGAACAAAATTTCCCCAGATTGTCACTGAGAGAAGCCCACTGGCTTAGGGGCCAAAGAATCATAGCTTAAAATGAGATCTCTGAATGGGAAAGGAAGCTAGATTAAAGAAAAGCCAAAGTTCTTATAATTAAAGATGTTTTTCCTTCTGTAAATGCCTTGGTCTACAAATAAGCCAACTCTCACACAGACTGTGTAACCAGGACAATTTGCTGAAATTTGTGCCTGAATCATCTTCTCCTTTAAATGTCTGAAATCATCTTCCCTTTGCTTAACCTGTATAATCAACATTTCTCATAATGTCAAAAATTTCATTGTGTCAGACCTTTTCATACTCCGATGTTCACAGTATTCCTTTATTTAACCTATATTTTCAGTTAAAGAGACTGAGGCATATAACCTTATTGTGGTAATCATTCAGCAATATATATAAGTAATACACCATCACACTGTAAACCTTAAACTTATACAATATTGTGTCAGTTACATCTCAATAGAGGTGAGATTAAAAATTAAAAACATCAGAAACAAAAAAAACCCTGGGGTATGAAAATAATTTTTAATGATATTTTTGCTTAACATCAGCAATGGTTCTCAACTTTTGATGTGTGTGTGTGTGTGTGTGTGTGTACCTATTATCTATCATCAATCTTTCTATATATTACCTAGAAATATTTTTTCCTGTTTGGCATTTTTTAAATGTGGCAGTGGTTCTCAAACTTTATGTATATAAATATATCCATGTGGATATATACATATATCCATATATATGTGTATATATCCATACACATATATGTATATATATAATGTATATGTATGTGTGCATATATATATATATATATCCGAGAAATAATTTTAAAATATGCATCTAAAGGCCCCTTGACCTACCTATTTTGGGGTAAAAAAAGGCAATAGAGAAGCATATGTATTTGAAGACCACAACAAACAGCACATAGTAATAGCTATCTAGAGCAGAGATGAGATACGTGTGCTTTGCCATGACACTTCTAATTGAATAAATAATATTTTTACATTATACTGTATGTGCCCTAATAAGGGAGGCTATGAGAGATGTGGTAAGAGATTATGGATGGACTCTTCCTGAAAGTTCATTCAGTCACAGGCCAGATTGCCAAGCACTGCATGCTGGGAGCATAGATGGATGTCTGACCAAAGGTGAAAGACTTCTCTGGCTACCATAGAGCTTGAGGGTTGTGCTCTCTTGAAATAAGAGAATGAAGCTGAATCAGTTTGAATGGCATGAGAATTGCCCCTGTACCTCACTTGAAAGACTCTTAACCCTAGGTCTTTCTTAACCCTGTATTGAGTCTAGGGCTACATATTTGTATCGATCTTAAAATCTGCTTATAAATGTTCACAAGTTCACAAGAGGAACCTAGCAGAAGAGGATGAACTGAACTATACCTGCTCATGCTTGAAGTCTAGAGGGTCCCTATTGTACTCATGGTCCATTTATTAGTGAATCTCACCAATGGTTTTACTTAAATGTTCTCATTTCTTTAGGTTTAAAATAATTTATAATAGGTACACTAAAGCAAAGTGCTCCTTCAGCAAACTATTTAGCTATCATTTTAACATACTTTTGATTAGAGATATGGAACTGAGGGAATTCCAAAGGTCCTTGTCTAGATGTTTTCCCACAGGGTGGGGAAATGTCTAGGTGTCTCTCTCCTCCATCTCTTCAAACCATTCACTAGACAAGAACAGGGAGGCTAGACCAGCATCTTCATGAGAATTAAGCTAGCCTTGCCTGTCAGTGGGTTCAGAAACAGCTCCTTACTGTGTTTGAAAGCTTATACTTAAAAGTCCCCCACAAATTTCCCCCAATGACCCACCTCAGAATCCACACACCTTGAGTGCATGCTTTGCTAGGATTTCCCATAAGCATTTTCTATTTAATTTTCACAACAACACTCTGAGGCCACTATTATTATTCCCCCTTTTTTTAAATGAGAAATGACATTTGAAAGGAGAGTTCCTTGCAACAAATCACAATGCTCATTTGTTGCAGAAACAAGAATTCGACCCAGGCTATCACTCACTGCCTTCCAGATTAAAAATTATTTCTCTGCTCCACTCTACCTGAATTTCCGACATTAAAAGTTTGTTTTCACGAGAACACAATTATTCAGTATGTCTATTGAGAAATGCAAAAAGAGATCAATGACAAAAACAGGCATTTGTTAAAATGGTCGGGAAAATGTTTCCTTCCTAAGTTTGAGAGCATTCTAGGGAGAGTCTGGGCCTCTCTGTGCTCTAGAGCTCCACAGGGTTACCGTTAATCAATCTGAGTCTCACTTCTCGTTCCCATGACTGATGAGAGGAAAGAGTGTATAAAATCACTATGTCAATTGGCTAAGGCTCATTCAAAAACAATGCAGAGAAGAGTATTAAAGTACAGAAAGCATTTATGACATGCCTTCTAGGAGACAGGGTTAATATAGACCAAGCACAAAACATATTAGTGAACTTATTTCTCAATCAAAAATCTACAACCTGCCTTAAAGGGGTGGCTCAGATGGTTGGAACATTGTCCTGTACATCAAAATGTTGTAGGTTCAGCTCCGGGTCAGGGCACATGCCTGGGTTGCTGGTTCGATCCTCGGTTGGGGCACATACTGGAGGCTCTCTTCCCCTCTAAAATCAATAAAAACATATCCTCATGTGAGGATTATACACACACACAGACGTGTATATAGATATCCTTAACTTTTTTGATCAGATTTTCTTTCTTTTTTTTTTTCATCATAAGAGTAGTAGAGGAAATGGAGAGTAAAACTATATCACAATTTCTAGTAATTGAAATTTTTATTATAGACAAAATATGTATACCTGTCAACTGTGTCTATTAGAGTGCGGTTCACATATTCTAGCACACTTATTCTATCTCCAAGGTAATTAGCATTTTATTCCCCTTCATATATTCTGTGGGGATTTAGAATATATCCAGAAATTCTAATGAAAGAATGATTTGAATGACTTAATTTAAACAAAAGAGAAGCAGAGAGATATATTTGGGGCTTAGGACAAGTTTAAAATTTCTGTACACCACACTACCAAAAGAAAAAATAACTTGCCGTCACACAGAATTTAGTTTTAACTAAGGGAGAGTTTTTCCTCTCTCTTAACTGTCCCATATATAATACCAAATAACATCAAAATCAGAAACCTGTCTCCTAAACCAGTTCACTATTTCCAGTTATTTATTATCTAGTATTATTTTAGGCATAAAAATATAAAATGATACAAATTAAAAAATAATTTATGTCCTCTTATGTTGTATGCTTTATATCTTTACTAGAGATCTAGAAGTTTTTACAGATGGTGGTTCAAATCTTTTTGAACATACTTCTTGAAAAAGGAACAAGTTACTTGTTAGGCTTTGCCTGGCACATCTTCATGAGGATTTGTCTCCCTTTGAAAATACAGTCTGAGTCAGTGAGAAACACTGCAGTAAAAATGAGTAAAGGCATCTACCTGCAACCACATGAATGAACCCAAGCTACATGATACCCCATGAAAAAAGTAAGTTCTGTGAATTATTTTTAAATAGGTGTAGAATAAACATAAAATTAATCATGGTAGGGTGGGAACAGGGGCAGAGAGAAAAGCACAGAGATCTATGTAGGTTACTGGCAGTGTTCTTGTAGACTGGGGAATATGTTCACCGTGTTATGTGGATTATTGAAAGTAAACTACTGAACAACAACACAAAATGATTATAGGCAAGTAACCATGATGGGAGTGTGTCATGAACTTAGCATTATGATTTATCTAAACCTCGTATCTGAGGTTCATTTAGATATGAGAAAGAGGGTAGGGAGAAAAGAGAGAAAGAGTTGAGAACAGTCTAAAAAAGTAAATAATCTAGGGAGATATAAGAATCTCAAGAAGGAGTAATTAGAGTTGAGAAATTTTATTTCATGAACTTTATATTTAATATTTGGTCCTTGTTAAACTATCCAAAATCATCTCACCTGACTCCTCTTGACTTTCACTCACAATAAATATTTACTGAACACCTACTTAGTTCCAGACCTCATGTTAAAGATACTGCTTTTATGAACATGGCAATTCATCTGTGGGGAAAACAGATACTGATCTACCAAACTACTACTTACAAATGTTTAATTACAATAATAAAAATTTGCTATGCAAGAGTGGAAAACAGAGCAAATAATAAATAACTAACTATTAATTGCACCTTTAAAGAAACTTGGAAGATTATTATTTTATATTTCTTTTTTCTTTAAAAAAGTTTTAACATGTAGTGTTTTGTAGAAAATTAGGGAAATATGTCTTATAAAGAAGTAAATAGAAGTGCCTGAAATTCTAATACATTGAGATAAACACTGTTAGAATTTTGATATATTTCCTTTCAGTATTTTTTTCTATGCAGGGTACAAAATTGTTGACATAGTATACATTCAAGTTTTTGTCCTAAAGGCAAGAAACCCTATCACATGTATTGAATTGACTCATATCTCTAAGAAATGTTGCCAATGCATACGGTTGCCAGCACTGAGGATAGACTGACTGCATGGATCCATCTGTGTCTCATGTTCTCAAAACTTCTGGGAGATTTTTGTTTTCTCCTGTTGCCTAGCATCACACCAGGCAAGCAATGTCCTGACCCAATTCTATTTAGAGAAAAAAATTTTATAAGATTTTGTAATCAAGGTCTTGATTAATCTTCCAATTTTATCTCCCAACTGTATTAACACAAAGTCCCATATCTCATAACAATTATATCTAAATAAGCAGGTTAAAAATGATCTAGAATTTTAAAAAATTTTAAATATCTATGAATTGTGGACATCACTTATTATTGTACTGGTCCTATAATTCACACATCATCTTGAAGCCTGGCTAAGCACTAAATATGTGGTACCCAGTTGCCTTTGTCCATTTGGGCTGCCATAACAAAAATACCATACACTGGGTGGCTTGTAAACAACAGAAATTCATTTTTCAGAGTTCTGAAAGATGGGAAGTCCAAGATCAAGGTGCTGGCACATGGGGTGTCTGGTGAGTGCTCACTTCCTTGTTTGCTGATGGCTGGCTTTATGCTGTGTCATCACATGGTAGAAGGGATTACTAGGGTAGTCTCTAAGTCTATTTCAACACTTATTCTATTAATTGGGGCTCCACCCTCAGGAACTAATCACCTCCCAAAGGTCCTACCTCCTAATACCATCACATTTGGTGTTAGGATTTACATGAATTTTGAAGCATCGTAAGCATTCATTCTATATAGCAATCAAGCAGAACAAAGAAAAGCCACTACATGAAAAGAAAAACTTGCCTTCAATTCTGTATAGGAGGGTTTGGGCAGAAATAACATCAAAATAATTTTTGTCTTAATGTTCAGTTTAAATGTTCAATTTTTTGTCTTAATGTTTTCTGACCGACCTTCTGTGGTGTGCTACCAATAACTCACATTGACTTACAAGAGTTAATTGTGTGCTTCTGTTTTCAACTCTTCATCACATCATTTACTGATGTGATGTGGTAGCTTAAAATCAGTCATAATGGGAGTGTTTGCACCAAGGCAATGGGTCCACAGTATAAATCACATTTTTGTTTTATTCTAGACAGTTATTAAGCATTTACTAGCATACCACATCCAAGTTTCACTTTCTTTAACTTATTAGCAGAAATTACATGAGTTCTTTGCTCCCTTACTGCATGCCATTGCCATTAGCAAACCTTGGACAAAATTATACTGGACATGTAGACTCACCTTATAAGAATTAAGCAGCAGGTCACATGTACTAGGTATCTTTTTAGAAGCTAATTCCAAGCCCTCCAGTTGAGTATCTTACTCAGTATATTATTCTTTTTTTTTTTTTAATTTTATTTAGTTACTTTTCAAGTACATTTTTTTTTCTCTTCCCCCCCCCCGCCCGGTCTCCCCTCTCCCTCCCATTCCCCCCCCCAGTCCTCATCTCTGTGTCTTTCATACTTGTTCCTCAAAATCCCTCCCCCTTTTTCCCCTTAAGTTCCCTTCCCTCTCCCCTCTGGTCGCTTTCTTTTGTAATTTTTCTTTGTAATACTTTCCTCCCAGAAGTATCAAAATTTTCTAAGTTTCCATTTCTTAAATGTTTCTTCAGATACTAAAACCATAAGATTTTTATGGCTTGCCAGTTATACGAAGGTGGGAGTGGGAAAAATTATGATGCTTTATGCCCCCAGATTTAAGACTGCTACAATACAAATATGCTTTTAAAATTTTATTTTAGGAAATTGATATATTGATTTTAAAATCATTTTTTCAGTGATTTGGAAGGCATCAAGGATATAATAAGCAGGGTTTTATGCTTTTTAAAACACAGTATGTGAGTTCCATGTAAGAAAGTCATAAGAACTCAAAAAGTGTGAAAATTTCTTTATATTTTTAACTTCAAGAAGCTACTCTATATATCATTTTAATTACACACACACACACAATTTTTCAGGTAGGGAATTACATAGTATTCATGACTATGTGGCCACATAGATTTTTTCCATTGGCAAGATAACTGGGGATTAAAAATGTACATATCTATGTTGCGTTTTGTGTGGTGTGTGTGCATGTATGTGTAGTATATAGTTTTGTTTCTGTTATTATTTTTTTCGCCTAAGTAATTTCAATCACAGCTGAATTTCCTACTTGGCTTTTTGTTAAGGTAGAAGAGACAAAATGTAACCGTGTTCTATTTTTTCTACCTGACTACGACTCTATTTTAAGTGCTGGCACTGGTGCAATTCCTTTTTATCCCATGGGCTCTGGGTAGGAAAAAGAGGAAGATTACCTGTTGACTGATATGAAGGCAGGAATTGACTTACAAATGGAAACAGACAAGGCAGGAATTGACTTACAAATGAAAAGGGACAAGTTCAAAGACCCACATTGTTGTGAGGCAACAACACAAAGGGCACTGATGATCAGGCATTGCTGCAGCAAGGTCCCTGAGCAAAGATCACATGGCTCCAAAGGATGCTCTAAGGGACAAACTGAATAAAAATCCAGTGAAATATACCAGAGTAGCAATATCTGGATCAAAATGAATCCAGCATATTCTCTGCCAAGGGCATTCCTTCTGTTTCTGACACTTTAGGTTTTTAGAGGTAGAATCTTTACATTTCTTGAGAAACTTCACATTTGTAATACGCCATCTTTATGATCTCACTCCCTCTTCAAAGAAAGGAAGGGATGTTGCTCACAGTGGCAAAGTCTTGAAAATTGTCATCTTTGGTGTTGCTCTTAGGCATCAGTCCCAACTTTGATTGTGACAACTATGCCAATGGTGATATTTTGGAGGCATTGTGCTGCCTTAGACCAAACTTTATGAGCTTATAGAATATGTGGAAAGATTAAAATTCTGTAGAGAAAAAATCAGAGAATGAGAATGGACTCTAATACTTTATAATATTTGAAAAAATAGGTGGGCTTTTGTGTTTCTTAATTTAAAAAATATAAAATAAATCTTTGAGTGTTGTAAATAGTTTGGGTTGTTTTTTTTCTTTTTAAAGAGGGGGAAAGGGAGGAATTGTGAAGGAAATGGGGAAAGAGCAAGGAAAATTAGTACCCTGAACCAGCTTCCAATTTGCTATTTCCTCTTGGTTTTTCATTTTCTATGAAAAAAAAATAAAAACCCTCTTGCTATCCACTCTCCATCATTTTTCTTAAATTAAACCAAGAATTGTTGCTTATACTTCAGCATTGTTTTCATCACATGAACAATTTTAATCACATTCTAATTAGAGAATTAGCTTCTTCAGAGGAAGAAATATCTCAGAGATCAAAACTTTATAACTTGTTCCATATGTAGTGAATAAGTGTCAATAAATGATTGCAATTTTCTTGCAAAGAAAGAAATCTTTCTTCCAAAGATTTCTTCCACCTATCATTCTTCCAAAATGCCAAGACTAGTTTACTAATCTCAGAGGAGATTAGTAAGGGCATTAGAAATGCCCCTTTGGCTGGGGCATTTGCCCTCTCAAAACTCAATAGTCCCTACCAGTGATTATGAATATTTGGGGAGTATGGCCGTTTTGAAAATATGAACAAACATTATCAATTCAGCATTCCACATTATTGCCTGCCACCGCCAATGCTTCTGTCTTCATTGGTATCATCATCACGATCATGTGAGCATCAGTATTAACAGGGAACTATTACGTTCCATGTTAGTTGATACAAGTTTATACTGTAGTAGCTCAATAAGGCAAACATCCTCCATTTTACAAATACAACAACTAAGCTCTTAAAAGGAAAAAATATCAAATTGGAAGTTATAAAACTAGATACATAATTAAAATGTTAACCTCAGATAAATTTTTGATCTATTTTTTAATCCTCACCCAAGGGAATGTTTATTAATTTTAGAGAGAGAGGAAGAAAGAGGAGAAGCACTGATGTGAGAGAGAAACATTGATCAGTCACCTCCTATCAGTGCCCTGACAAGGGATCAGACCTGAAAGCTTTTTCCATACAGGATGATGCTCTAACCAACTGAGTCACCCAGCAGAGCAGGAGAGCTGCTATTCTTAATCAATATGTCCAGTATAAATCACAATAAGCCCTAATTACATATGTTAAATTATAATTTTAAATTAAAATATGGTAATTAATATACTATAATAAATTAAAATATGTTAAATTACATAATTAAAGTTTAAATTTGTCAGCTATTCAGTGATTATTGTTCAGCTCCTTGCCCACCCTTCTACACTTTTCTCTGAATTGGTGAGACTGGAATATTGAAAACTACATTTTGCAGATTTCCTTTAACTCCTAACTTCTCGTTAAGTTCTTGGGAAGCACAAGTAGGAGATTAGAATTCAGGAGGAAGGGAGAAGACCTCTGCTTCTGACTCTTACCTGGTCTTACAGTCTTATCCTATTACGGCAGGAGAGACAAGGTTACTGGAAATTTCAGAAAGCCAGAACTAATCAGCAGCACTTCATTAACTCTTGCAGGTATGGAACAATAACTGCCCCCAAGATGAAGGCTTATGGCAACAGCCCAGGGACTATATCACTTGATCTAGGAGTGACATGCATAAATTCTTTTTGTGTCTTCTAACACTTCCTCATTTTCCAACCCCAGTCCTCCCAACATATTTGTAAATAATTGTTGATATAAAAGACCTTCTCTTAGATTTAACCATCATAGAAATACCCTCTCAGTTGAATAACTGAGACAGGATTGGTCCCAGATAACTGATTTTTAGATATTAGAAAAATAGAATTAGTTATTTTATCACATAGTATTTGTACGTAGAGATAACTTCATTGACCTTGGTAAATGGGTTTCATATAATCCATGGAAAATAGTAACAAAACAAATACTATTTTTTGGACCATAAGATGCATCTCAGTTTTAGAGGAGGAAAATAGAAAAAAAAATGAAGCAAAAATGTGGTAAAATATTTAATAACATAACACAATATTTTGAAAATGTAAATGTAAACAGAACTAAACAGCAGTATTAACAACCATTATTCCTACCAAATTTTGAGGGAGGAGAGGTGCATCTTATTGTCCAAAAAATGCAGTACTTAAGTTACCATCAGTGGTAGCTTGAAATAAAGCATATTTTAAAGGTAAGAAAGAAGGTGTTCTCACCTCACATGCCCCCAGAAAAGTGAGGTGATGGATGTGTGAGCTAATTGTAATAATTCTTTCAAAATATATGTGCATATCATACTATCACAATATATACCTTATATATACCTCAATAAAACTGGAAAAAAATTAAAATAAAATAAAAACAAATAAAGGTAAGATATTAGGAGACTAAATGCTAATGAACTTGACCATTGCAGTCATAATGATTACAAATACTACTAAAGAACCATGTGACTAGCTGAATATTTCTTACCACATTAGAGAAATTACAGAAAGGAATGACAAACCCAGAGCATTAAATTCTCAACTCAAAACATTGAACTGGTTATATTCAATGATGACCCTAAAACATTTTTTATTGACACAAAATTGATGTAGATAAAAATAAGAACCAGATGTGATCTTACAATCTAAGTTGAATTGATCCAATTGACACCTTTACCAATACCTTCTTACCTTTAGAGCCTTGAATGACCAGGAACGGGTACTGACATTTGTAAAAAGACATTGTGTTGCACTTAGATAAACGTGATTATCTTGAATCCCTAAATCTCCTTCAGTCTCTCTTTCCGGAGGAATTCACTCTTCTCCCTCCCTCTCTCTCTCTCTTCTTTTTCTTCTCCTTCTTAGTATTATTATTTATTATTATTATTATTTCTCTTCTTCTTCTTACTGAAGATACTAGAGTCCCCTCTTTCAAGATGTAATACCTCACCTATGGTAATTGTCTCTGAAGGGGATCCTGAATCTCTTCAAAAGAATTCCTATTGTGTTCACTTATCTTATTGTGGAGAATCTTTTTTAAATTTTATTTTTTAATTACAGTTGACATTCAGTATAATATTAGTTTCAGGTATACAGGATAGTGGTTAGACAGTTATACAATTTACAAAGTGATCCCCCAATAATTCAAATACACACCTGGCACCACACATAGTTATTGCAATATTATTGACTATATTACTAATGCTGAACTACATCCCTGTGACTATTTCGTAATTACAAATATGTACTTCTTAATCCCTCCACGTTTTTCACTCATTCCTCCCACCCCCATCATATCTGGCAACCTAGAGTTTGTATCTATGAGTCTGTTTCTATTTTGTTTGTTCATTTTGTTCTTTAGATTCCACATATAAGTGAGATTATATAGTATTTATGTTTTTCTGGCTGACTTATTTAGCTTGATACACTCTAGGTCTGTTCATGCTACCACAAATGGTAAGAGTTCATTTTTTATGGTTGAGTGATATTTAATTATATATATGTGCTACTGCTTTTTTTCCCACACTCAAGTGTCCCACTATTGGTGGACACTTCGGTCGCTTCCATAACTCGGTGATTGTAAATAATGCTGCCATGAATACAAGGTGCATATACCTTTCCAAAGAAGTTTTTTGGGTTTTCTCAAATACATAACAGGAAGTGGAATTGCTAAGTCATATGGCAGTTCCATTTTTAATTTTTTGAGGAATCTCCATACTGTTTTCCATAATGTTTGTACCAATCTGCATTTCCACCAACAGTGCATGAGAGATTCCTTTTCTCTATGTTCTCACCAACACTCATTTGTTGATTTATTAATGACACCCACTCTGACAGGTGTGAGGTGATATTTCATGGTGGTTTTAATTTTTATTTCTCTGATGATTAGTGACTGGAGATCTTTTCATGTCTATTGACCATCTGTGTGTCCTCCTTAGTGTCTATTCAGGGCCTCTGCCCATTTTTAATTGGATTTTTCTGGTCTCAAGTTGTATGAGTTCTTATAAACTTTGGATATTAACCCTTTATCAGATGTATCATTGGCAAATATCTTCTTCCATTCAGTAGATTGTGTTTTGTTGATGATTTCCTTTGCTGTATAAAAACTTTTTAGTATGATATAGACCCATTTGTTTACTTTTACTTTTGTTTTCCTCACCTTGTGAAAAAATATTGCTACAAGCAATGTAGAGATTCTACTCCCTGTTTTCTCTAGGACTTTATGGTTTCAAGTGTTACCTCTTTAATGGATTCACTCTTTAATCTATTTTGAATTTATTCTTATGTATAGTATAAGAAGATGGTCTAGTTTCATTTTTTTCATATGTATCTGTCCAATTTTCCCAGCACCACTTATTAAATACATTTTCTTTATTTTGCTGTATGTTTTTGCTTCCCTTGTCATATATTAATTATCCATATGGGTGTGGGTTTATTTCTGGGTTGTCTATTCTATTCCATTGATCTATGTGTCTGCTTTTACATCAGCAATATACTGCTTAGATTACTTTATCCTTGCAGTACAGTTTGATATCAGGTAACATGATACCTCCTACTTTGTTCTTCTTTCTCAAGATTGCTGAGGCTAATCAAGGTGACTCCTATTGTATTTAGACTGAATATTAGAGTCATAGTCTGAGCTCTGAGGGGAAAGACACAAAATCTGACACAGGAGATGGTTCATGTATTTATAGTTGCAGGGCTTTGCTAAGTTATATGAAGGAAAATGTACAGTATATGTATGAAAATTAATTTTAAGAACAGCAGGCAAAACAGGACAAAAATGTTATATTTGGGCTACAATGTTGACAGGGATGCATGTACATACTGAAGATTGTTGGCTATATATGTCAGTCTAGACAACTGAAAGTAGTTCTAGTAGTTTTCTTGATTGAAATATTCTTTTATTGCTGAAAATTAATGGTGACTTCCAGTGTATGAAGTTTAGAATCCAGAACTTACCTGTATTCTACTTACCTGGTAGCAGAAAATAATTGCAAAATTTAAGGAGTCAGAAATATTGCATTTGATCTTTCTTGAAGAAGGCCACCTATTCTTTCTCTCCCCACCCTCCAGTTGGCCTCCTGATAAGCTGAAAGGATATTCATTTTGCTAAGCTATCTAAAAGGACATTAATAAGAGAAATGCACCAGCATCCTTTTAAAGCTTAGTGTAGTGGCTTTCCATTGTATACTGGATTGATGGTAGGAGATTGTGATACTGAAATGGGTTTCCTGACTTCAGTTGGAATAATGGAATCCTGTGGGAACCACCCTGCCTGGTTTCAGAAGATGTAACCCCCTACAGATAAGGCTGAGTAAAGAGACCTTGAGACCATAAGCCACTAAGGAGAAAGCTTATCTTCCTGTCAGCGGTACTGCCTCTGCCCCCATTGCTTCACACTTCTTGGCCCTGGGTGGATGATGACTGGTTAGCCAATGATGGGTAAGATTCCTCAAGGGAAGGATGAACTAAGACAGGCATGGTCATGAAGTGGGCATTAGGAAAGGACTTGGGGGGCTATAAAAAGGGAGTGATGGACCCTCACCCCTCAGCTTTGACATAGCCTGAATCCTCATTCTATCTGTAAGAAGTCTCCTAATCTGTTGGCTGTTTTACTTCCCCTGCCTGACTTAAGCCTGAAACAATGCCAGAGGTGGGTGTGGCCCTGTGATGGAAAGGATAAGTTCCCTGGGAGATCAAGGCCTAAAAAAAGAATGCATAAAGTCCCGTGAAACCTGCTTTGCTAAGAATACTCTCAATTTAAAAGATAAGGGTGCAAGCATAAAATCAGTTTGGTTCCCCAAGTTTTATGGCCCTTTGGCTATCTGACTCTGGCTTAGAATAAGCCCTCATAGTTCTTTGAATGTTATCTATTGTTTGACCATTACTGCCTGATGATGATTGATTACATATATGCTCTGTATTCCTATGCAAGTTAAACCCAATAAAAGCCCATTGAAGAACAGACTCAAGGCCATTCTCCTTTGAGAGATCAGCTACCTTTCCTCCCCAAGCAGATCATGTCTTGGTAGACTTATTCTCATCTGTGGCAGGGGTCTCTGCAGGTGGGGCTGTAGGGAACCACTTCATGTGGAGTGGAAATGTAGCTCAGCTTCCATGTGGAAAACCAGTGAGGAGCGAGTGGCACACAGGACCACACCCACAAAGAGGTTTTCCAGTGGGGAATCAGGCCTGCATTGTACCTAAACTGCTATGAGACTTGCTTTTGCTAATACTCCCTCATCCCTGAATTGAGGCAGAAAGTGCTTACTGCAGCTTCCTAAAATCTGAGCTAAACCTCCCAAGTATGAAGTGTGACCTGTTCAACCACTTTTCCCCTTAGTCTGCAACATCCTTCTCTTTGAAGTAATTAGCAGCATTCTTTCCTTTGTTATCTGTAAAAGGTAATCCCCTGCAGTGAACCTGTGCATAGTAAATGAGGACTACCCTCCATGTAATATACCCAGAAAAGCAATAAAAGCCTGCTCAGGCAGGGACCACATACTCTGGCCCTCTCGCCCTCTCTCTCTCTCTCAGAGAGGGGCCATGCCATCCCTTTTTCTCCACAGCACTTCTGTAGTCTGTGTATATTTGTTCTCTGGCAGCCACAACATACACGGATCCTGCAGGCCAGGATCTGCCACATAGGGCCCTCCCACAGAGTCCCATATTGGCAGAGACCCTGGCTTCTGCTTAATTGTCAGATATAAGGTGAGTGCGATTTCTGTAAGGTGAATGGGACCTAAATAATCATCACCTTTAGTGATATTTTGCGTTGTCTAACTTGTCATGGTGTCACTAGGAAAAAAATAGACAAACAGCCTGTCAAAGTGTTATAGAGAAGCAAGAGTCAGGCTCATATCAATCTCTCCTTCTAGAGAGGTCTGGGGAGGATTATTATGGGAACAACATAATGAGGGGGAGGCATATACATTAGTTTTTTGGGGGGATGGGACAGTCTCTTCCTAAAATTGGAGCATCACTTTTTTCCCTCCCTTACATGGCCCGAGGGGGAATCTGTCAAGGCACCAGCAGGTGTCTCAGTTAGCATGCCCACATCATAATGAGCTTCAGGGGTTCCTGGAGGTCAGATGTAGTACCATCTCTTTTCTGGCAAGCTCTAGGTGGTTTCGTTGTTCTAACCTTCTTCCTTCCTGATTTTACTTTTTATTATTGTTATTATTATAGTTTGTAACTGAAATGAAAAGATAAATACACAAGGTTTCCACAGCCAGGAACCTACAGCCCTGGTGACAAAAATATTACTCATCTGTAAAATCAGAAAAATATTAGCTCCGTTGAGTAGAGACAAGACTTGAATCTCCACAGTGGAATGCCATACCTCTCACTGAGTTCCCAGTGTTTCCATTTCAGACTTGGATCCCCTTAATAAAGATGGAGTTGGGATCCTTGAGGAAGGAACTTATGACAATGCCACAATTATATGTTGTAAATCATCCTCAAAAGTATCTCAAAAGAGACCTGAGCAGGATATCTGAGCACTGGCAAAAGGGAAATTATCAGATATTTCAGAAATTATTGGACACCAGCTCATGGGTGATGCTAATCCTGGAGATCTGAAATGACACTGTGTTCCTCTGGACAGTGGAGGCTGATGAAGATCTAGTAAAAACTGAAGATTTGGCCTAAAACTATTTCTCAATGGGTATAGTGGTTCTGTAGAGCCACCCTATGATTTCTTTCCCTCCAGTTTCTTAATGCTTGGTTGCAAACCCATCTTAAAACTGACCAAATTGCCACACAGTTTCACTGATTCATAGATATGGGGCATATTGAAGCAGTTAGGAAGACTCCATCCCCAAATATAAAGCAATCCTGGGAAAATTGAAGGAAATGACATTACTGATAAAAACTTGAAAGATGAAGGGCTAGTGATTCTTAATACATCTTTTTAAACATATTTAAATGGTACAGAAGTGATTGGATCTTAAAGAATGATTTTAAATTATAAATTGAATCATGTGATGGCTGCAGTTTTGTTAAAGAAGAAATTAAGGCTCTAAAAGAAGGGACCTCATAGTTAGTGAATAAAGTAGTGATGAATGATACCCACCCCTGTCTAAACGGGAGACTATGTTTTAAGTCGGTACGTCATGCCCCACTCATAGATTCCAGGGAATCTACAGAATAACAAATTCTAATCTGCTATACCTCATATTTAAGACCTTGTAAGATAGAATTACAAAATCAATCTGTCTCTCACATACAGATACATACACATAATCCACTCTTTTATAATAGTTTATTGTGTTTTTTTCCACCAATACAGCTCATTGATCTTAGCTTCCTTGGTTTTGTATGATGTTCTACCCAGTTAAATACACAGATACACCTCACCTTTTGCATTATTATTTAACTCCTCTTATTATTTTGTTTTTCATGCATTTATGACTTGGACTCTGAGTGCAGTGTATGTCTTTGATTGTTATGAACATCAAGGAGATAATAGGCACATGGAAGGATGGTGGAGATCTAATATATCACAGACCTAAATTTGAATTTTGGCTTGTGCTTATCAGCTATGTGGTTTGACCTCTGAGACTTAACTTCACCATCTGTAAAATGGAGTTACTAGGAATTTGTCTTGGGTTTGGGGTGAGGATTGCACGTGACGCTATAAGCATAAGTGCTACAAGGGTAGAATATACTTCATAATTTTCTCTTCCTATCTGTCACTTTTTCCTAATCTGTGAATCCCTTTTGTGTATCTCTTTAGCACTCACAGGTATTCATTTTAAACTGTGGAATAATCAGACTCAAAGAGATTTAGAAACTTATCTTGAGTGGCAAAGGAAAAGATTCCAGGTAGCCTGGTACTCAGCATCACCTTAAGAGTGAAACTCGAAAGAGAAATTAATTTCCAAGTAAGGCAACAGAGCCCTTTTGGGGATCTGCAGAGCTTTAAGAAGAATAAGTGTACTTCCAAAGTATACCAGAATTACTACCCCACAAGAGACAGAAACAAGCACCTGTTATAGGGCTATTCCTGAGCTTCTAAAAAATAGGATATGTAGATCTCCTTGACACACATGAACACCCACCACCACCCCACCCGGCCATTCAACTCACTCGCCCAGCACCAGGTTCCTACAGGGCTTTGCCAGAAGTGCGCTGTCATTATTGAATCCTGAACGTACTTATTAGTACCTTTGTAATTTAATTTTCTGTTTATCTGTCCATCATAACAAAAACTATGAGCTTCTTTATAACCAGAAGAGAATTTTTAAACTCCATTTTGCCAGAACGTACAGCAGTGCTTGGCACAAATGATGGACTTGATAAATTGCTGCTGGATGAATTGATGATGCTAGGTTTGGAACTCACTGGATACATTGTCTGTTTATTTTTAATCAGCTGGTTTATGTTCATAACGAGACATCAGAAGAGGGGATGTTCCCAATCTAAAAAAATAAAATAATTCTAAGTGGTGAATATTAGGAGACTTTTTGGGAAAGAGGGGGTAGAGATTGTCCAACTATGGCCTGTGTGCCTATTCTGGCCTACCTACAGTTTTTGAAAACAATGATTTTTTTGGAACACGTGTTTATTTTTTATGTGGTGTCTGCAGCTGCTTTTACACCTCACCAGAGGAACTGAGTAGCTGGAACAGAGCTCATATGGCCAACAAAGCTAAAAATATTTTCTACAGGCCCTTTATGGAAAAGTTTGCCATCTCCAGCTTTGAATCATTTAAACTGCTTTCACATATTTTTATTTCATGATCTTAAAATTCATATTGACCATTGAGTAATTACATAATATAATTGTTTGCAGAAACTGTTTCTGAAAAATATTGCTGAAACACATGAGATTCTATATACTGTTAAAAATTGGCATATGTATGCTGGACTGATAGAAGTAGTGGATGCAAACTAAAAAGATAACATTCTGTTAAATCTTATGTTCTTTTCTTAAGAATAATTTGAATGTGGTAACAGAGAATGTCTTTCCCACCCATTCCCAGACACAGTCATGCCAGAGGCCCTTGGACTGTTTTTTCCACGTCACATTGTTCTTTCCTCACTTCACACAACATAACAAACACCTTCTCTCTGCTTGACACAGAAACACGAAGGCACAGCCAGATTCAGAGGCATTTTATCTTCAGTTACCGTGTTCCCCTTCCTGTTCATTTGTGGGATGAAACTGACCCTTCTTTGTCTATATCCCCAGTGCAGCATCAACACTGCATTGATTTATCACACCAGGTTGTTCGCAAGTACTTTTTAAACCTTTTTATGGATGTGTAATCCACACATAAAAAGTTGCACATATTTAATGTATAAACTTGTTAAGTTTGGAGATGCTTTCATACCTGTGAAACCATTAGCACCATTAAGACCATAAACATCACCTCCTAAAGTTTTTTTCTTGCTCATTTTGTTATGCTTCATAAAATGTTTCTGTGGTAAGAACACTTAACATAAGATTTATCTTTAGCAAATTTTATGTATAGAATGTTTTATATACATATATAAAATACTGCATATATGTGTAAGTGTATAATTGCCAGCTATGACACCATTCTGTATAGCACTTCTCCAGAACTTTTCTTGCATGGCTGAACTTTTGTGCCATTTGACCATCACCTCCCCATTTCTCCCTCCTCCCCAACTCTGGAAAGTACCATTCTACTCTCTGGTCTATGAGTTTGACTCTTTCAGATTCCATATATAAGATCAATAGTATTTGTCTTTCTGTGTCTGGCTTAGTTCACTTTGTGAACAAGCTCAGTATGATGTTTTCCAGGTCAGGTGTTGAACCTCATATTCTTCCCCAATCTTCTATATAAATACACATTTTACTGTTCCTTTCCACAAACATGCCAGATAATTTAGTCTTTTAGGATTATCGTCTTTGCCAGTGAACCCCACCTCCTGGCACTTCTGGGATGATCACTATTCAAAAGAAGAGATCAAAATCTGTCTCACCTTCTTGCTAGGACTCTTACAACAGGCATTTGGAAAACATGCTTATAAATGCCTAAAAATACTATTTACTTCCTGTGGGCTTGTGAACATGCATAAATTGTAAAGAAAGGTGTATTACTCATTAACTCATATTAGTGGGTACCTTTGTGTAGGAAAGAAGCAGATCAGTAGTAAAAGGGAGGGGAGCTTGTTCTTTAAAGAAATAATTTATATATGGTTTATGTAATAAACAATTATTTAACCATCTCCTCCAAAGAATTCTAATTAACAGTAAGCAACATGTGATAAAAATTTGATCACATATATGGAAAGTCAGACACAGTTACCTTGCCCATACCACCAAATCCTAAATTACAAACTGCCTTCTACCCCACTCTCCATGGCAGACAGCGGTGTGGAGGATGGGGAAGAGAGGGTTTTCATTTCTGAACTCCATCCTCTATGTGATCCCGAGCTCCTTATTCTTCTTATACTTGGGAACTCAAATTTAGTTCTTAAACAAGACTCACAGTTGATTCTACATGTTTTCTTGGCCAGATGCTCAAATTTTGGGGTTTCATCCATTTGTGTAATTGTAAATTTTATTTATTTATTTATTTTTTTGGAAAGAGTATAAATCAAATGCCTTTTCTGTCTGACAACATTTCTCTGATGACAAGACAAGATTTTACTCATCGGCGATTCTGTGCCTTCGTAGGTTTTCCTTCTCCCAATTTGTATCCATACACCTACATAGGCCATCCTTTGGCAATAAAATTATGTCCATGCCTATGACAGAGACTTCAGAGCAGATATCTTTGGAACCCATTGCCTATGTCTAATTTAATACATAATGGTGGTAGTTTTATGAGTTCAGATTGACTTCATGCTGATAAATCCTTCAAATCCTCAACTGGGTGCACTGTGTCTATGATTTTTTTTTCACTAGGATTTTCCTCAACTTTCCTTAGGCTTTCCTAGCTTAATAAATTATCTCAACCCAGAAATGTGAGATAGTTAGTCCTTTGGGACTGTTCAAATCCACTCTCCTTCTGATGGACAATTTGATAAAGAATAATATATTTTTAATTTCTGGTAAAACGGAGTTGAGCACTGCTGATATTTTACTTATCAAAGTAATTAAAGAAGGTGAGGGAAAAGAGAACACAAACATCTTTTGTCAGCTCAGTGATGACTGTACTGTGTGAGTCAAATATGATGGTGGGAGATGCTTCTATTGTAATTGGGTACCCTAAAATCAAGAGCAATGATGGGATTCCAGAATAGCATAAGCCAGGTTGGAACATGTAAGCACCAGGGACAAGACGTACTTACTATAATAAACAGCTGGAATGGTAATTAGGGAGCCCAAAATACAGAGATGTGTGGCAGTGCCTAATAAATAATGTTACTAAAGGCAAGATAGATGGTCAGCAAACAACAGTACTGTTCAATTTATGTATTCAACAAGATTAAGAACAGGAGAATAGAAGATTAAGGTCAGTACCATAATGAAAAATTATGATCTTTCATTCCATTTCTAGATGGAGTCACTTCTCAGTTCCAGGAGCAGATCCAGTTGAGGAGGAACCCTAATACATAATGTAGATGATAAATATTCTCAATTATTCCCCAAGGAAATTGTATTCATTTACTAGAGACTTTGTATAGTAGCAAACAAAAATAAATAAGAGCTGTCATTTCAACAATGACACTGATGCCCAGGGACTCGAATGTAATCATGCTTCCAGTCCCACTCCTATCCTGGCTAGAGTGGAGATTTACGAAGGCCAGAGAAGGCAGGTAGGCCTCATTCAAGTCTTAGCGTGCCCAGTGGGTCTGCACAGCACCACATGGTTATTTTCCTGTTCCTACAGTGAATGTTTGGGGTGGATATTTTTCCTAGCTGGCAGAAAACCACGATCACATTTGTTCTCTGACCTGTGGGGTAGATGTCATAAAAGTAGAAATCACCAAGTAAAATTCCTGAAACTACTCCTTCATCCATGATAATTAATCATAAGCATTGTCACATCCTAGGTGGAACTGTAGAACTTAATATAATCCTCCAAGTCTTAAAGATGCAGAAGAAGTCAAGTTCAATTAATCGGTATGTTCCCCCAAAATTCTCAAGTTGCACGTGCCAGCATTACTGAGATCACCAAATCTCTGGCACTTGGCATGAGACTGTTGATCTGTACATAAAATTATTTCCAACGCTGATGAGTAAGGAGGATGAAAGGCAAGTTGCATTTATGTGGGTAAGGAGGCAGAACCTATTTTCTCATATTAGAGATATAATTAAAATCCTAATTTCTGAGAAAATATAGTCTATTGAGACCTTAATTGTCTTGACATCCACAGAACATAATTCTTGTCCACTATATTAATCACATCATGACCAGGTAAATAGGAAATGACAAGTACTTTAGATGCCTAATAAAACACATGAAGGTCTGAAATGGTGAAATAAACTTTATAAACATTTACAAAATAGCCTTACTGGTACAATGATTATAAATTCAGTAGTCTGAGAATGCCAGATCATCCCCCTTAGCGGAATTTAGTATTTTGACAAATTTTGTCAAATGTTTTTCTTTTTCTTGAGATAATCATTTTTTCCTTCATGTTTCTCCCTGCATTCTGTCAATGTAGTATATCACACTGATTGATTTTTACATGTTGAAACATACCTGTGTATCTAGAATATATCCTACTTCATCACAGTATGCAATTCTTTTAATGAGCTGTTCAATTTTATGTGCTAGAGTTTTGTTGATAATCTTCGCATTGATATTCATCAGGAATATTTGTTGGAAACGACTCTGCCTGGTTTCAGAAATTGTAACTACCCCCAGGGCTAAGACTGAATGAGCAACCTCTGGAATGTGAGCCACTTAGCAGACAAAGCTTGTCACTGGTAGCAAATGCTGCCTCAGCTTCCTCCCCCTGCCCCAAAGCATGGTCGGTTAGTACAGAACCAGTAAGACTCCTCACAGCGAGAGGCAACCTAAGCCAACATGATCACTTGGGAGGCCATCATGGAAGGACTAGGTGGGGGGGGGCTGCAGCAAAGAGGGAGCGATGGACCCTCCCCCCCACCCCCGGGCTATTCTGACATAGCCCAAGTCCCCATGTCCTCTGGGAGAAGCGCTTCCTGCTCTAATCCACTTAAGCCTAAATACCTATGATGGGGAAGGCGGTAGAGCCCTGTGCTGAAAAGGGCAGGTTCCCAGGGTGATCAGGCCTAAGAAAGAATATGTAAAAATCCTGTGAAACCTGCTTTGTTTAGAATGTTCTCATATAAATGATAAGGGTCCAAGCAAGAAGTTTGTTCTTCAGAGTTTTATGGCTCTTTAGCTCTCTGACCCTGACTGAGAATAATCCCTCATAGTTCTTTGAATGCTATCTATTGTTTTATCCTTACCTGTATTCTTGTGCAAACGAACCCAATAAAAGCCCCTTGAGGAAGGGGCTCTTGGCCCTTCCCTTTGAGGGATCGGCCACTTTTCCTCCCCAAGCAGATCATGTCTTGGTTGTGTTTCACTTCTTCTGTGGTGGACAGGAGACTTTGTGGGCAAAGTTGCCCCCACAAATATTGGCCTGTAATTTTCTTTTTTTATAGTGTCTTTGGCTTTAGTGTCAGGTTATTGGTGGCCTCACAATGTAAGTGTTCCCTCCTTTTTATATTATTTTGGAAGAATTTGAAGAAGATTAGTGTTCATTTCTTAAATGTTTGGCAGCATTCACAAATGAAACTATCTGAATCTGAGCTTTTATTTGTTAGATTTTTTAAAATCCTGACCTGAGGAGACATTTAGGATTTTAAAGAGAGAGAAAAAAGGGAGTAAGGGGGAGAGAGAGAGAGGAAGAAATATCAATTGGCTCCCTCCTGTTTGTGCTCCAAAGGAGGATCAAATCTGAAACATAAATACATGCCCTGACCTGCAGCCTTTCTGGTATACAAGACTGTGTTCCATCCAACCGAGATGAAGAGCCAAAGCTGTTTGGGAGGTTGTGCTGACTGATTATGTTTCCTTATTTATGGATCTGTTCAGATTTTCTGTTTCTTCATGATTCAGTATTGTTGGGTTTGTGTTTCTAGAAATTTATCTACTTCCTCTAGGTTATCCAATTTGTTGATGTACAATTGTTCCTATTACTCTCTTATAAGGCTTTTACTTCTGTAAATCATTTGCAATGTTTCCTATTTCATTTATTTCTTAGTCTAGCTAAAAGTTTGTCAATTCCGTTGATTTATTTCAAAAAACCAACTCTCACTTTTGTTAATTTTTCTCTATTGTTTTTCCATTTTCTATTGTTTTTATTTCAGACCTAGTCTTTATTATTTATTTTGTTAGTTATGGGTTTAGTTACTTACTTTCTAATTCCTTGAGGTATAAACTTAGTTTGTTGATGTGACACTCCTTTCCTTATTTTAATGTAAGCAATGAGGTTACCATTTTAGCATTGTTTTTGCTGCATCCCATATGTTTTGGTAAGTTATGCTTTTATTTTCATTTATCTCAAGATATTTTCAGATTTTCCCTGTGACCTACTGTTTAAGAGTATTATTTAATTTCCATGTATTTCAACACTTGCCATTATTCCTGATGCTGTTGATTCTAGTTTCATTCTGAAAATAGATATTTAATTTCAATACTTTAAAAAAAACCTGTATTCTGTGTTTTGAATGGAGTGTGCTATATATTCCTGTTAGGTCCAGTTCATTTATCGTATTGTTCAAATTTTCTATTTCTCATTGGTCTTCTGTGTAAGTATTCTACCCATTATTAAAAGCAGGGTATTGCCCTAGCTGGTGTAACTCAATGTATCGAGTGCAGGCTGTGAAACAAAGGGTCACCAGTTCAATTCCCAGTCAGGGCACATTCCTGGATTGTAGAGGGCTGTGGTGAGAGGCAACTTCACAGTGATATTTCTCTCCCTCTTTCTCCCTCCCTTCCCCCTCTCTAAAAAGAAATAAAATCTTTTTCTTTTTAAAGGAGGGTATTGATATCTCCTATTTTTCTACAGCTATTTCTCACTTCAGTTTTGTCCATGCTTGCTTGCCTTGTCTATCTAGGAGCTTTGATATTTGGTATATAGATGTTTATAATTGTTATATCTTCTTGCTGCATTGAACTTTTTATATTATATAGTGTCCTTCTATGTATATAGTAACAGTTATGACTTCATGTCTCTCTTGTCTGGTATTAGAATAATCACCCAACTTTTTTATTATTATTATTTGCATGGAATATTTTTATACCCTTTCTCTTTCAACCTATGTGTTTCCTTAGATCTACTAATGTCACTTGTCAACAACATATAGTTGGATATTTAAAGAAACAATCACTTCTTTCAGTCTTTATGGATTGGCTCTTTGAAGGAAGAAACTTTTACTAATCAACCTGGCATGAAGGCTTATGATTTCTTTGGGCCTTTATAAGCATGCCTGTTCTCTAGGCATGTCTGTGTATGTTCTTTTTTCCCCAATCCCCCCATATTCAAGGGTGCCTTTAAAATGTCTCATATCCCCTAAGAGACTCACCACTGCCTTTTTCTGAAGGTCTTATATGTTCTATTGCATTTCTATGCCCCAAAGCTCTTGCTTTCAGGAGCCCATAAGTTTGTAGCACTCCCTTCAGCTCTTACCTGCCCTGGTGCCTGCAAATGCTTTCAGTGGCCTCCAACCTGGTGTCCAAAGTATGCCACCATTTCCACCACTGCTCCAAATTAGGCAAGACAGAAGCAGTCCTGTGGGTATCCCCAGAGAGGTCAGAACCATGCAAACTGTTGCACTCTTTGCCTTCTATTACATGGGAAGAACCAAGAATCAACAGCTTCCTCCTGATAATGCCATGCCAGAGAAGGGGTAGGACATAAATAAGCAAAAACATCCAAAAATTCTTCCATACTGAATTTTTTTTTTTTTTTTTTTGTTACTAGAAATTCTCTTAGCTGCTAAAATCCTTCACTGATTTCTAGAACTTCCACAAAACTACTTTATGGTCAACATGTTGTTTGTTTTGTGTTTCCATTAGGGAACAAGGGCCTCGAGTCACCATCTTGTTAATGACAACCCTCAGCACTAGTATTATTTAAAATTACTATTAACAACAAACTTTTGTAGTTTGTTTGATTCCTTTCATTACCTTAAAAAAGTGCCATAATCTTTAAGATTAAATAGTACTCAAGAAGAGTAGGTATAAGTACTGGTCACTTTGATTTGGTTACTATGTAATGACACAGCACTGAATATCTAATGACTCATGATCTATTACCAGGTAATTTAGAAAATATAGTTTATAAAATCCCAATATTTTTAATGCTTATTTTGCTTGGTGTTTCACCTTGGTCTACATATCATTTTTTAGGTATGACAAGAAATCATAATACGATAAAGGAAAGGATTAGAGAAATAACTACTGTGTAGGACTAGATAAGTCAGATCATATTAAGGGCTAAAGTATTCAGGTATCAATTAATGGGAGAGGTAGAATTTGGAAATGAGTAAATGAATATTATATACTAAAGGAAAAGTATCTATAAATATAATAAAGAGGAAGCAAAGATACACACAAAAAAGAATGTCAAAATTCAATATGCATTTGATACAAAGCTCTCAACAAAGTGGTATAGAGCAAATATACCTCAACATAAGGTTGCAAATGTTTCCTCCCATTCTGTAGGTTGCTCTTTCATTTTGTTTTTCTTTGCTGTAAAAAGCATTTTAATTCAATGTAATGCCCTTTATTTTTGTTTTTGTTGCCCTTAGTTTTGGCCTCAGATTCAAAGTCATCACCAAGGCTGATGATAAAGAACTTACTGCCTATGTTTAATTCTAGGAGTTTTATTTCAAGTCTTACATCCAAGTCTTTAATCCATTTTGAATTAAATTATGTGTACAATAAGATAGCTGGGTTTCATTCTTTCACATGTGGCTGTCAAGTTTTCCCCATAATATTTATTGAAAAGGCTGCCCTTCACCCATTGTATATTTTGGCTCTCGTCATAAATTAATCATATATGCATGTTTCTGAGCCATTAATTTGTGTGTTTTATGCCAATACCATACTGTTTTTATTTGTTTTTCAACTACAATATTCTGTCCATACCATTTTTATTACTCAGATTTTCCCTGTGACCTACTGTTTAAGAGTATTATTTAATTTCCATGTATTTCAACACTTGCTGTTATTCCTGATGCTGTTGATTCTAGTTTCATTCTGAAACTAGATATTTTAATACTTAAAAAATTTATTAATATTCTTTTGTGGCCTAAGATGTGATCTATCCTGGAGAATATTCTATATACACTTTGAAAAAATCTATATTCTGTGTTTTGAATGAAGTGTGCTATATATTCCTGTTAGGTCCAATTCATTTATTGTGTTGTTCAAGTTTTCTGTTTCCCATTGATCTTCTGTGTAAGTATTCTACCCATTATTAAAAGCAGGGCATTGCCCTGGCTGGCGTAACTCAATGTATTGAGTGCAGGCTGTGAAACAAAGGGTCACCAGTTCAATTCCCAGTCAGGGCACATGCCTGAATTGTAGGGGGCCGTACAATATTATGAAGCTAGCTTCATAACATAGTAGTTTGATATCAGTCAAAGTTATGTTCTTTCTCAAGATTGATTTGGTTATTTGAGGTCCTTTGTGGTTTCATAAAAAAAAAATTAGGCGTGTTCTATTCTGTGAGACATTATATTGAAAAATTTGATAGTGATTGTATTGGATATATAGATTGCTTTGGGTACCATGGAAAATTTAATATTCTTCTAATCCATAAGCATGTAACATCTTTCCATTTATTTGTGTCTTTAATCTCTTTCAACAGCACCTTATAGTTTTCAGTGATTTCACCTCCTTAATGAAATGCATTCCTAGGTATTTTACTGTTTCGATTACATTACACAAAAATTATCTTAATTTCTCTTTCGTATAGTTCATTATTAGTGTAGAGAAACAGATAATTTTTGTATATTATTTTGTACATTGTTACATTATTGAATTTGTTTATTAGGTATAACAGTTTCTTTTTTAGAGATTTTAGGGTTTTTTATATATATCATCTGAAAATAATACATTTTATTTCTTTCTTTCTAATTTGGATTTGCCCCCCTTTTTCTTGCTTAATTGCTCTGTTAAGGCTTCCAATACTTTGTTGAGTAAAATTAGCAAGATTAGGCATCCTTGCTTTGTTCCTGATCTTAGAGAAAAAAATTTACAACATTGAGTCTATTGTTAGCTGTGTATTGTCATATATGGGCTTTACTAAGTTTACATACACTAAGGGGGCAGGATAGTGGTAATAGGACCTAATGATTAGTGTTAAAAATCAGCTTCTACTTTTATTATTGTTTTTCCACCTGATTTTTCTTAGCCTGGGTGCAATTTTTCATCACCCAGTGGTCGTTAGAAGTGTTTTCAGCAGAACCATGTCTAAATAAGATTTTGGACTATGCTGCTCTCCTTCTATAAGACCTCAGTCTCTTTTCCTTAAGACCTTGCACCTAAGCTAATGCAAGCATAGTCCCAGTGTGTTATCACATTGCTCAGAAACACACATATTGGACCAGAAGTCTTCTGGAGATATATTGTAACTTGCTAACCTGTAGGGATGATTTAAATGGGAGGATTTGGGGCACTCAGATGAGTATTTGAGATCCCTTTCTCACTTCTCAGACCATAACTGAAGGAGTGCTACTCACTCCTTCCTAGTAAAGGGACAAATGCCCTGTTTTTACAATTTAGATTAAAAAGTTTTGAAGTAAAATATTTTGAAATTAATGGGTATATATTGGATTCAGTTTCTCTCTGAGAATTCATTAAGTTTCTTAAATTTAGCCTGGGGCTTAACAAGGCCCACAAAAATCTAACACATGACTTTCTCATTTTAGATTCTGTTTGAAAGTAAATAAAAATAAATGAAAGATATAAAACAAAAGCAGTTCCTGGACTTTAAAGACGACTCAGAGATTTCTTTATTTATTACCCATTTCCTCCCCCAATTTCTAAAATCCAATGAACATTTTAACCACTTTTCAAGAAGGTATTCTGTAAAAGTATGCATTTTTAGCATGTTTTTTCAGCAAGAAGCTGTTCTTTTATTAAGTATGCCTTTAAAGAAAGAAAACATTCTTCATATGTCAAGATTAAATGTGTTTATTTGAGTTAGTAGGTACAATGTCATATTAGATACCAGCACTCCAAGCTACACCTATGTATCTGCCTCTAAACCTTCACACATTGTCAGTTTCTGTTCCTCTAACATTCCACCACTGGGCCTCCTATTTCTAGCAAAATCATAGTTTAATTTTTTAAAAAAAAGTAAAAGCAAGATTGATCACTGTATTGTGCTTCCAGTGCCCCCAGAAGGATAATTGTCTCAAATAAATGTTTGTTTTCAGTGAAGGGGAAAAATTGATAGCATGAGCATTAGTAATGACACTACTAGAAGAGAAAGAACAGAATACAGATTAAAAGAAGCATTTTAGGCTGGACGAGTTAGTTTCCCCTTAGTAAAAAATCCACATAGCGTGGATATAACTTCAACGTTAAGTTGTTCCATTGTGGGCCACACACTTAAGCGTATTGGCTAGTACATTTTTGCACTGACACAGAAGCAATACAAGCTTTATGTTCTACCATTACACTTCCAGATTTTTCATTGAATATACCTGCCAACCTAATGATTCTTGCATGCATTAGAATTTGCTCTTGTAGTGTTGTTTATTTTCCCCATCCCTCCCACTCCCATAAACATTGCAGTACGAACTCTTCACCAAATTGTATGAGAATGTTGCAAAGAACAGCTCTGTGCCACCTCAGGACAGGACTTCCCTGTCCCCTGTCCAGGCTTATAGATGGATCAGTAGTATTGATCACATCTCATCTTCATGCAAACAGACTCTGCTCCCATAATTTCCCCATGCCAGAGGCATATGAGTCGGCAGGTATGCATACAAAAAATGAATTTAAAAAGAAAAGGAAAGCAAAAAAGAAAGAAAAAAAGATTTCTTGTTAAAGCCTATCATTCTAGAAGGAATCCATTGCTTTGAATTCACTTAAGGCCTGTACAGGCGAAATGTGTTTCTTCTGAGAACCTCGTCTAACTCGCGTCTGGAATTCTTCAGGCTTTTCTCTCTTCACAAGGGGCTTCTTCTCTGGAGCCTTCATCTTCCAAGACACAACAGGTGAGTTGACAGCTGCTGTCCCATAGACCTTCTGGTATTTGGTTGATGCCACATAGGATGCTTTTACTGTGAGGACGACAGCATTCATCAGGTTTTTCGCTGCCTGGATGAGCGATGTAGCACTGTCCAGCTAGAGTGAGATACACATGGGTTAGTCAAGGCACAACACTCAGAAAATAGTGGTGCAGTTTCACAGTAAAACAATGCTATGTCTGTGCAAGTATACAGCGGTGTCCCAAAGGAGCAAATATTACACAGTAAGGCGAACAAACTACAAATCAGTCACCTATCTTTTCCCATCCCTCTTCCCAAGATAACAAATTTTTAAAAAGGAAATATTCTGTGATGCAAATACACATAAAGTAAAAGCCCTCTTTAGAGCGTGAAGAATTCCAATGTTTACAAAAGGTTTTCAAAGTATAGTACCTCATGTTATTACATTAGGCTGATTGGTAATGGTCTCAATTACTCAAATATTTGAAAAGCACTTAGCAGGCACTGAAAAAAGGGTAAGAGATTCCATTATAATTGTATGGTCCCCAGTGGAAGTATGCCTCTATTTATAGATTTCTCCACCCTGAGTTTAGGATTGGTAAGGATGCAAGCGGCTCATAAGAGGAACACTCATGGGTGTTCTGTATTTTACTTAAGTGTTTATTAAGCTTGAGTATCCATTTAACTATTCCCAGGTCTTGAAAATACCTCCTATAAGAACCTCAATAACTGTGCCAGGTTGGTTTTGGTCAGAGAGCATTCAGTGAGCCCCCTGGGACCATGTGTTAATGAAACACTGACTGAGCACTGTGTGCCAAACACAACTGTCAGAGCCCATTAACTCTCACAACAATCTGTAAAGTGGCAGTTATTGTCATTGCTCCTTCACGATGAGAGGACTGTCACATGCAGAGGTCTCCTAAGTTCTACAGCTTCACACAGCTTAAGTAATGAAGTCCTTACAGACTGTATTACTGCACCATTCTGCCACACTATTGGGCGGGATAACCTCAAAAAGGCTATGACAAGTCACAACTCAGCACAGTAGGTTTAGAAGCTCATCCTCAGACTCTCAGGCCAGGAAATTTTTTTAGGTTACCTCTTTTCTGCTTTTAACTAGTTAGACGATGTGATACCTGCTATTATATTCAACCTTCTTCTTTTCTCACTTCCTGAACCATAGATGCTGACAAGATCAAAACTGCATTTCCCAGACTCCCTTTCAGCCAGACTTCTCTATGCAAACTAGTAATGAGATAGAATTAACAGCGGGACTGAGATTATTATTCCAGCCTCAGGGATGCTTGAGTGACTAAGGAAATGTATCCATTGCAGTTAGATGAGGGATCCAAGGTCATTTCTAAGCAATGTTGTTCCTAGTTTTTGAGATGATTTGTTGTATCATCTGTATAGTCCATCTGATATAGATGGACTATATTTGCATTAGAGGAATTGAGAGCTAGGCCTACAACCTTCTGGGTGCAAAGAGATTAGCAAAGTATTTAAGCTGAGAAACCCCAAACACTGGTATTCCTGTGTCAGGCAACCTGTGCTCACTTTAGCTTCTTGTCATTTCTTGAGATCAAAACATGTCCCAAGTAGTGACCAATGATACTCTGATCTCTGTTCCACATTCATTGTGAAAGCTAAATAAAATTATGCTGATTTAAAAAATATTTTATGACAAACCCAATTCTTTCACCACAGAAAATACCCATACAGTCAGATAATTGGGGGAAAATGAAAGATACTTTCTATGTATGAATTCTTTTCAATGTCATAGAACTGAGGTTCCACCACTAAGAAAAATAAGATTATACTTCAGTATTTACCTGGGCCTCACATTAATACAGAGAAGCACAGTGATTTGTGGATTAGAGCCATGATTCAGCAAACATACCTGACTGCTTTATGAATTAAATCAACCAAATGGATAGAGTAACCACTTACTTTACCACTTCTATTACACTGCACAAGGTACATATACACCAAAATAACTGCTTACCCAAGACTAGTTTATACAGTATAGTTTTCTACAACTAGCTAAGCAAAAGCAAAGTCTAAATTATTCATGTTAATAGAAGAGAAACTAAGCATGGATTAGTACAGTGGTTCTCAAAGTACAGTCTCTGAACTAGTATAGTATCAGCATCACCAAGGAACCTGTTAAAAATGCAACTTCTAAGGCCAATCCCAAACTCTCTGATTTAAAAACTTACAATCCAGGAGATTCTGATACATGATAAAAATTGAGAACCACTGAATTAATGAAACCCAAAGACCATATGACGGCTCATGTCATCCAGTGATTTCAGAGTTTTCACCATGGGTGAATTTGGTAACATCATAGCCAGTGATCAGACTGGATTTTACTTTTTCATCTTTTCCATTTCATTCTCAGGTAGAAGTGTAAATAATGAAGGAAAGAGGTAAGCTAGCAAAGTGTTGGGACAATGAGATCAGTCATGGTTTCTTTAGAAGCTAGATACTGTATCCCTTGTCCAACTGATGGTTTCCTTTAAGTCTGTCAGGTTTCAAAAATAAGTAATATTCATTCATAAAGTTAGTGAATTCTATTGTTTGCTAAGGTAAAGAGAGGGTGAAATGATATAATAGCAAAGACAGTTGTTTTGATTTGCTTCAGAGCAATAAAATTAGTAGAAGTAGAAGAAGGCGTGTCTATTATATTATTAAATGGTTCCCAAAAAGCAAATCTTGGGAGAACTGAGTGGATCCAAAGAGAAGAATTACAAGTAATTTGGAGATTTTTACCACAGATTCCATTTTCAGATAGATGGTGTCTAATTCTGCAGCAAAAATAGGATAGCCTGTCTCTTCTTCAGAATCCCTTTGCTCTCCCAGCCTGAAGCAGGAATCCTGTGAATAAACCTAATACATTGGTCGAGAGTGAGACAGCTCTGAAATATACAGCCAGGTATTTCATTCAAGCCATCTGGTACGGCAAATACTAATTTGTGGCAAGGCAAAGCGAGGAGGTGAAGGACCCGGCCAGATAAGCTTGAACAAATATATTCCTAGACAATAAGCCCAATCTAAAATTAAAAACAAAATTTGACTTTTTCTTAAAACTTGAATTACAAAAAGATATTTTTCTATATGCTCTATACCTACTTTAATAATTGAGATAATTATCAGTCCAATAAAAATTTGTTTTATTTAAAAATAGGTCTTTCGCCCTGGCTGGTGGTGGGCCTGCGAACCAAACAATCGTGGTTCGATTCCCAGTCAGGGCACATGCCTGGGTTGCAGACCAGTTCCCAGCAGGGGACTCACAGGAGGCAACCATACATTGATATTTCTCTCCCTCTCTCCTTCCCTTCACCTCTAAAGATAAATAAAATCTTTAAAAAATAATAAAATAGTAAAAATAGGTCTTTGTTATGCTTTTCCAAAACAGTACTGAGTCTTGGTTTCTGGGTGGCACATATTGCTAAAAAATTCACTTCCTAAAAAAATACATTAAAAAAAGTAAAGCCACATGACCAGGTGATTTTTCAAAATACAAGGTTTTGAGAAACCTATTTAACATAATTGCATTCTATTTTGTGATTTATCCTGTAAGCATGGCATTTTAAAGCAAGACATGCAAATGATTCTGGATAAAGTTTTAATAATAATAACCAACATTAATTGATCCATTAGCAGGTGCTTGGCTTTGCCTTGGTCCTTTTAATTAAATTGCATGATTTAAGTTTCTAAAAACCTTGAAGTGAGGACTTTCATTACCCCCATTCTACAGGTGAACAGACAGAAGCTCAGAGATGTAACATGACTTGACTGTGCAGTAACTGGTAAAGTCCAGAGTACAACCCATACCATCTCTCTGAAGCCCACCATCTGAACCGCTACACTATTTCTTTGAAACATCCTTTAACCTCTGGGGGCTTGTTTTTTCAGTGACTACCTGTCTTTCAAAATGAATGTATTCCAATTATTACCTCTGTCTGGGTGGAGGCCTGTCCTTTAAACCTTGTAACGTCCTGGAAACATCAGGACTACATATGGTGAGAGCCTTCACCTCACCTGGTCTGTGATGTTCAGACTTATCCTCAGAGCCTGAATTCTTTCTAACTGGATCTCTTATCCTGGCTGTGCTCCTGCTCTGGGATCCTCCCTTCCCAGTCTTTCCTGGACTTGAACGTGGCTTGGATTCTCCCTCATGGAGGCAGTGCCTAGAATCTGAGACTTGCAAATTTCTCTTGTACTTGCTTAGATTCTCTGAAGCACATTCATTGTGCAGCTGTAACGATCGTTTGTACCCTTGACTGGAGCTCACCTACCTCACCTACTCTAATTGGTGTTCTGCTATGCCTTTCTCTCTGCTGGTTGTGCTAGCTTATAACAGCCTCAGAAATAGGCCATATCTCAGCTATTCCTCAAGCTCGCCCATGTATATACTGACCAGACTTTTCCACAATAAGAGACTTGTATTTTTCCTACTTAAAGGCCTTACTATTCCTACAGGATGTCCCATTCAGTTCCAATATTTAGTCTAACATAAGCTGCTAATTTTTACCTACCTTTAAAAATAAGAGCCTACATTTACCATGCAGCTTATCCAGTATCACTTTACAAATAAGAGATGAAGAAGGCAAGATTTAAATGCAAGCGGCCTAACTCCAGAGCCCAGGAGCTAACTGTTGCTCCGTGCTGCTTCCCAGAGCTATGTAGAACAGAAGAATCCACAACCCCAAATCTAACAATCTGGGCTAGACTAATCCTCTCTATTCCAGCCCATCCGTGTCTATTGTCCCTAACCACAGAAATTAGGCTTCTTCTAATTCTGTCAATATTCTCAAAATATCAAAGTACTATTTTAATAAAGGCAACAGATGTTTCCTCACATCTTGTTCTATTACAGTCCATGAAAAGCAAAATAAGGGTGGGAAAGCTGTTTTATAGCAGTTTTCGTTTTTTTCTGGACATATTTCTGCCTCTGTTAACACTGTTTTTAACACCACACAGCTTCTAATCTCTCTACACAATTCTCATTTAGTGCATTAAGTGGAAAGAAAAGACTTTCATGAATTGTGAGTCTGCCATTAATTGATATTTGGGCTGCCTAACTCCTTAGGACAAAAGATGAAGAGTGTATAAAAAAAATTTTAACAAAAAAGAATAAAACTGTTATGGATATTCTTGAACAAGTAAAAAAAGAAAGTTTACTCTCTCTGCATGCACACTCTTAAGAAAGGCCACGTGAGGACATCACGAGAAGGTGGCCATCTGCAAGCCAAGCAGGGAGGCCTCCTCAGAAACCCACCCTGCTGGGCCTTAAGCTGGGACTTCTAACCTCCAGAATTGTAAGAAAATAAATTTCTGTTGTTTAAGCTAAAAAAAATAAATGAAGAGTGTTATGAGAAGGAATTAAAATAACTCAAAACTTACAAGATCATCTGAAGCTTTCTGACACTCCATGTGTGAAGGTCCATGCTAGTTATTAAAGATTTTACGAGGGGAAGGGGGAAGAAGGGAGAGAAATAAACCCCCCTTAACCAGCCAGGGCATTAACATGAGTTTTATACCACAAGAGGAGTTCAGTGCCCACAGAAACAATGGTGACTGCATGACTCACACTCTTCTAAATGAAGATGCTAATATAGTTCTTGAAATGCTGAATTCTTATTTACTCTTAAGTCTTTTGCTCCATCTTCCTACCTACTTATTCACACAAGAATCTCTTCAGACTACTAGTGTGTTTCTACTTGGGCCAAATGCTATGATTTAAGGTTGGGTGCACAAACACAGACACATAAAATAAACAGTTCAATGCTCTGTGGTAAGTGCTTTAATAGGATGTAAGGTGCTAAAGGCACAGAGACAATGGGAGCTCTACCTTGAGTCAGATGGAGACAGGATAGGAAAATAAAGCTTCATGGTGGTCATGATATCTAAACACACTTTAATGAATGAAACTAGATAGAAGACTGTTGGTGACTGAATAGTTTAGTAATGAAGGATACTTGTCAAGTTCCTAGCTTGTACAACTGGGTCTATATTGATGCTCTTAACACAGATGATAGAAGAGAGAAGATGAAATGTTATAATGCTAGTTTAACTTTTTTTTTTAAGAGTTTATTTACTTTAGACAGAGGGGAAGGGAGGGAGAAATAGAGGGAGAAAAACATTATTATGTGGTTGCCTCCAGCACACCCCTTACTGGGGACCTAGCCTGTAACCCAGGTATGTGTCCTGACTGGGAATTGAACTAGCGACCGTTTGGATCACAGGCTGGTGCTCAATCCACTGAGCCACACCAACCAGGGTGTTAAATTTAGCTTTATATCTACTGAGTTTCAAGTGTTGGTGTTGCATATAACCATCAAAGTAACAGCTGATATTATGGAATTGAAACTCAGGTAGCTAGATATAAGAAACCACATAGAAGCTCATATTGGTTTCCACCATATTTTCAATAACAGTATTCTGAATACTACAGGCATATAATTTATGTCAATTCTAATTTCTGTTTCCTTTAATATTGTTTAGCATTTTTACAGAGATAAAACAGAATGCTGAAAGAAATATTAAATCTATTATTTTCTTAGGTAAAAAAAAGTCCTCTAAATGTGGTAAAATTCTCTGTTATAATTTTAATATAAAAATCAATATTATTTTAATAATCAAAGATATAACATCATCAAGAAACTCCTCAACCATTTCTTTGACAGACAGCGCTACTTTCTATCTGTTAATTAGCAATTACTCTAGATAATAATGGTGAACTTCCTGGGGCCAACCAGCAATAAAACAAATGCAATTTAGATTTAACAGCTGGTTTTAAAAACACACACATAAAAAAAAAACAGCATAGTCAAACTTGCAAAGTAATGTAAAAGAGGTAGAGGGAAATGCATTGGATTAATTACATAAAACATAGTAAATGGCTTAGGAGAGGGCCAGACATATAATTATAGAAGAGGATTAAAAATTACACTGAGTTCTACACTAATCCATTTAAAATATGCATGTAGAGATAGAGTCATTTCAAGGTTGTATTACTATTTTCAAAAGGCTTATTATCTATGACCAATAATAAACCACAAATGGCAGTTCATGGAAATCTCAGGTGCAAAGCAATCTGTCCTTGGATTTAAAACGCAAGTGCCATGAGGCTACCAGCTGAGGTAAATCTAATACAATTAATCAAATTCATTTGAAGGTTATTTTGAAATATTATAAAACTGAGAAGTTTGCCTTGATTATCTCAAAAAAGCTTAGAATTCTGAGGAGAGGGAATTGAGTCCCATTTAAGCTTACACTATTTTATTTTAATTTTCTCACATCAGAGCTGATAGTGTTACTGATTTTGAGAATGCTAAAACTGTTCTGCAAATATGGATAGAGTCCATTTTAGCCACCTGCAAGATCTTTTAATGGGAATAATTTATTATTTAACAAGAACATGAAGTATTTTTTTATTTCAACTCAAGATGTATTTTTCATTGCTTTTAGAGAGGAAGGAAGAGGGGCAGAGGAGGGGGAGGAAGAGAGAGAGAGATTGGTTGCCTCTCACAGGCTCTTCAACCAATCTGGGGATTGAACCCTCAATCTAGGCATGTGGCCAGTGATCAAACCCACAGCCTTTCCATGCACAGAACAATGCTCCAACATAAAGTATTTTAATGGAACTATGCTATACCTATTCAGGCCTGGGGCAGTGTTCTGGGGGAAGGAAGTTGTGATGGGAGAATTGACAATCAAGTGAAAGCAAACACCTTGAGAAAACGGAAATCTTTCCACTGGTCATTTATTTATATTCAATCAGTTATTTACTCAAAATGAGTCATAAATTGCTTGCAAGGAAAAAAAGACTTTGCAATAAGTCAGCTTTGCTGTTAATGAATGGGAGGTTAGAAACCCAGAGCAGTGGTGCCTATTATCGGACATGAAGAACATTTCATGTTTAAAAAAATCCATGAGGCTTTGAAGAAATATTTGATCTCCTTAGGAACTCTGATACATTTGAAATACCTTGAACTATCTGCCTACTTTTTCCAGAGTCTATATCAATAACACTCTTTAAAAACTCTAGCAAGTGCAGAGTAATAAATTGCTCAGGCAAACAAAGACACAGTGAAAAGGTTCAGCCTAATTGCATCTTTTCCCACTTTATGGATGTTTACACACTTGAAAGAGAGACAATTCCTTTGTGGCAAGTCCTCACTTCAGTGTTCTACTGCACTTTCTCTCCCTCATCAAACATCAACGATGAAGTGAGTTCACAAAGGTGAATTCCTTCCTGTTAAAATAGTGACAGTGGTGAACACAGGCAACAATTTGCCACTCACCCCTGTGGTGGCCATGGCAGACATTACTAATCAATCATGGCACTTTGCTCCCTCAGAGTTTGCTGGGTGGCAGGAATGATAGAACTTATCTCCCTCCTCCAAGATGTCACATTTTAACAGAGTTGTCAAAAACAACTTGGTATGTTACCTAAATATTTTACTTCTATTTCTATATTTAAATTAACTTGTTTAATACCTTTTGTTTTTGTTACTAATTAGATTCACTGGCATATATTTTTATTTCAATGTTGCATATACTCTTTTATACACTTATTATTGACAATATAGTTGCTAATGAATAAAATCATTAAGCAGAAGACACAAGCATTAACATCGTGTAAACCATTTGGGGGGTAATTTTTAATCAGGTGATAAAAATTAGCTGAATATATTAACAAGTATAGTGTCTGAAGTGAAAAATGACTATCAGAGGTGTGCTGTGACTATTATTAAAAAGAAAAAAGGCTGCATCAAGTCTATTAATATCAGAACATTTACCAACCACTATTAACTACTAGTGGTTACTGTGCGGTAACTCCTATAGAACTGGATTAATCCCAGGGGCATTTCCATTTGATTATGGCATCTTGGAAAGCAAATGTTCTACAACTTTAGGTAGTGGCTGAATTATAATAGAATGGAGGCCAAGAGATCTGTTATTTCTCCTGCAGTGATTCCTTGAGTGATGACAGGGAGGCAACTGGCACTCCACCAGCACTGAAGGCCAGTTGTTAGGAAGACTGTATGCAATGGCTCCAGGTGAAGTTGGTGAAGGCCTTAGCATAAAAGCACTGCAATCTCAGTCAGACTAAGAAAAATCTCCCCTAGTTGCTGAGAAATTTACCAGTTAGCCCTTGGGTAACTTTCCCAACTCGACATGCTTTTCTCTTCATTCTTAATTCATTTAGGTAGGTAGGTAGCGGTTCATCCTCAGCCAGCCCACTGATTAACTGTCTTCATTTGCATTTTTCAATTATAGGTGAGTAAACCTTGGGGACTCCTATGAAGGTTTAATTACAGTCAACAAATTTCCTAAATATGGCTAAGGGCCATTTTTTTCTCACCATTAAAGGCAGAACAGTCTTTGTTCAACCCAAACAAGGCATTCTGGCTAAACTTAGAATTCCAGGGAGAAGTAGGAATATTGAGATGTGTTGGCCATTGGAAAGTTATGAATAGGTATTTGTTTATTTAAGAAGTTCCCTCATTTTTCTCTGTTTCTTCTCCCTAATTTTTTTTTACCACACTTAAGGATCTCCTTTCTGGTTTGTCCCCACATGACAACAGAACCATGATAAGCAAATCCAACTGGAGTTCTAACCATAATTGGGAAATATCTCTGGGTAAGAAGACAATCTTTCCGTCACCACCATCTAGGGTTCATACATCGTGACAATTCTTCAAAAGGCTAAAGCCTCTTTTTGCCTTACTTATAGGAGAGGCACCTAGCAGAATATCAGCACCTTTGATTTTTCTATTTCCCCCATTCTCCCTCCCTGAGCAATATCAGCATGACTGGAAGGCAAATCTAGGACAAGCCTTTGTCTAAGAATCCAAGAGAAATACATCTTCGTAAACTGGATGAATGAATCACTCATCAAACCCAACTTTGTAGAAATGTGCTGATAAGTGATGAAGGCTATTTAACACCTTACAAAATAGCACCTATGCTGCAGCATGCAAAGTGCAACCACGGAGTGGAGAACAGAGCACGAGAGTCAAGGACCACATCTTTGGGTGCTGGTTGGTGGAGGACTTTGCCTAGAAAGTAAGCATCATCTGAGATCCCTGGTTTATTATTCCCCATCCTTTCACTTCTCTTCACATTCCACCACAAAGAATTGTGTTGTACGGCATTATTCATATGTTGGGGAAGGTCAACTCCCATTCAGCTCATGCCTCTCTCCTCATCAGGTATGTTGAAAAAGGTGGTCGAAGCCTCCATTGCTACCTGGGTCCTGAATGAGAAGAGTAAAAAAGACCAGAAGAGACCCCTTCACCCAGGGACTGTTTGCTGCCTCTGCTCAGGATCCCAGTTCCTCCTTCTTCACCCTTCGAGTCCTTTTCATTTTCTTCCCTCTGGTAAGATATTGTCACATTTTATGTTCTGTCTATTGTTCTCCATGTAGCTCTCTGTCTTTCACTTCCTTTCTTGTAGCAAATGAAAACCTGGGCTCTGGACTCAAAGCCATAGTTCACACCCTGATTGGACTGATCACTGGCTATGTGATCTTGAGAGAGTTACTTAATCTAGCTCTACCTCAAATGTTTAATCTTTGAAATAAAAAAACATTTATCTAGCCTTTTGGTATTAAATGTGATAATGTCCTTAAAGCCAAGTACTTGGCAAATGGTTGGCCCTTAGTAAATCTTAGCTTTTTATCATCATTGTGATTTATCTTTCCTTAAATCACCATTTCAGTAAAAAAAAAAGTTTTTAAAATTATATTTCCCCATTTCCCACTCTTCCCTTTTACTTTCTCCTTTCAAGCCCTGCCCCCATCAGCATTATGGGTTCTCTCCAACCCTCTTCTTACTGAACCTACTTAGCATCTCGGCTTGCTCTCAGTGCCTGAATATTATGGTTTTAACATGTTAGGGATAAAGGAAGAGAGAAGTTTACAAGGGGAATAGAAAAGCACCAAAAACATCTGTATCTTTTCTAGTTCTACTATATTCTTTACTGAAGGAAAATAGGGATTCAACACGAGAAAAAAAGGGTTTTGTGTAAAAAGTGTGACACCCCAAATATCTAAGAACATGTAGGGCTTATAGGATTGGAGGAAGACTAATAGTAGAAAATCAAGAGAGTTCTACTAGGAGATACAGGGAAGGAAATTTAGCCTGGGAAAAGGATGTTTAAAGGTCTAATTTAAGAGGAATAAAAAGAAATGGTATAAAATATTTTACCCAACAAATTGTAGGGCCCAATTCCAAAAATACAAGCTGTTCACTTTGGCTAATATATTATTTCTAGATATTTATTACAGATAAGAAAATGATGCTACCTGAAAAGTTTAACACTTTAATTCACTAAAATCTTACACTGTTGTCAGAATTCAGATGAGAGCACCAATTGCCTCAAAAATGGGGCCCCTTCTGGCTAGAAGGGCATATCAAACACTGAAGATCAACTTCCAAAGCCCTGTGCTTTGTCTCCACAAAACATGCACATTTGGGTTCTCTAGATTTACTGCACAAAGTCTTAATCTATTTTTCCATAAGATGGGCTATTTTTCATCTTTACCTCAGTCTTGAACCAGCCCTCTACAGCTAAGGTTGCCCTATGTCATCATTAAATCCATCAAGAGACTTGAGGTACTGAATCTACATGTTCCTTAGAAGTTTGTAAAGCTCCATCTAACCAGCTTCCTAGATCATGAGTAAATCAGTTTTATGCCATTTGGCTGTACGGTACTCACATTTATTAACTAAATAAGTTAGCAAAGGGCAGATTTTTAAGAAAAATTCTAGAGAAAAAATCCAAGATGAATAAAAGTAAAAATATGAGGAAGGATATTAACTGGGCTATCACCTAGAAAGTCCAGGGAGAGAAAGCAAGTAGAACAGGTGCAAAAAACCCCAGAGTGGACAACATTAACACAAGCCATACTTGTTATTGTTCCAAGCCTCTTCCAGAACTAATAAACAAGGATGGCCAATGTGTGCCCAGTTGCTGTCATTGCTTCATCAGTATCTTTAGCAGGTATGCTCAGTCAATAACAGAACTTTGTTCTATTCATTCTAGAAATGGTCTCACAATTCTCAAAACAGCCCAGGCAATCACTAATGACTGAGGAAAGTTAGCAATCAAAATAAAAACCTATTCACCATCCCGTATGTTCTATCCCTACAAAGGTGATGCTTTGATTAACAGTAATATATTAACATCATTTCCCTTTCATTATTATCATTTTCTTCTCACATAATTCATAAAGAATGATCTTTTAAATATAATGCAGAAAATTGAAGTGAAATGACAGAAATATGTGTAACAAAATAATTCACTAACAAAATTTCAACTCTTCTTTCATTATAGAAATGAGCATTGCAACAAAAAGAAATAAATGTCATTATTCAAGGATTCATAAGAGGTCTTCAGTACAATGTATAGTTTAAAACCAGTAATTTTAATTAAATTAGTTCTAAATTTGAGCAGTTGATCCATAGCTTTTTATAATTGAACACATTTTTCTACCTACTTTTAAACATTTTTAGTAGACATAGAATAATACCCCTCAAATTTTTCTTCCTGTTCACTGCTTTTCCCATTGTAAAATGTATACTATCTAACAGTTTTATCTTGTATTCAAATAACTTCCAAGTGCTCACATGGTCAGTGTGTGAACTGTCACACATTCAGGTGATTTTCTATCTTTAGTTCAGAAGATAATTCAATGGGTTGTAAGCACTAAGTCTTTAACTTCCATTGAGACCACACTTCAGATTCTTGCATGAGTTGTTACTTTAACAAATAAGACCTTTGACATGTAGAGAATGATCTAAGCTTCTGCAGAGCTTTCTTACTGACTCTTCTTAATATTCTGGAGATAGACAAAAGCTCTACAATTAACACCACACCTCTGTGTAAAATCTGTTCCTCCTATGGTCTTCCTACTTCATTATTGGCAACATAACTCTTCCAACTTGTTAGGTTAAATCTAAAAATCTTATGTTACACCTTGTTCTCTCTGACCCAGAATCCAATATGTCCTTATATCCTGCCAACAGCATCTTTGAAATACATCCATTATTTGACCTCCTCTCACCTTCTCCAATGTTACCATCAAGGCCAAGTCATCAGAATCTCTCATCAAGATTGTGCAATATTTTCCCCTAGCTTGCTCCTTTTCTCCACCTTTTACCCCCCTTAGTCTATTTTTAAACAAGAGTTAGAATAATCCTGTTAAGTAAGCTTGCATAATGTCACTTTTCTTCTTAATATTGTCCGGTGGATCCCCATCTCAATTGAATCCGAAGCAATCAAAGTGATCTTCAAGGTCATATAACCTGTTTCCCAATAGTTCTAATTTCTTCTTTGTTAACTCCACTCCTAAATGCCAGTCCCTTGGCTATTACTCAGACACACCAGTCATGCCCACACCTCAGGATCTTTGTGTTTTTATTTCTGCCTAGAATGCTCTTCCCCTAGATACTTGTAAGTCTTGGTCCCTTGCCTTCATCAAGTCTTTAACCAAATAGCAGCATATTAGTAAAAACTTCACTTTTCAAATTGCAACTCCTTTCCTACCCTTATGGTCTCAATTTGCTCCCCTTTCTCTGTTTTAATATTTCTTTTATAAACTCATAATCATCCAATCAAATATTTTCTTAGGTTTATTTTCCCCCATCCACTGTTATATCTCAAATACCTAAAACAGGGTCCAGCATACAGTCTTTCATAAATATTTGTTAAACATTACTAAATAATTGCATCTTTATAGTTGAGAAAAATAAAAGATGATGGGAATTACCCAAAAGACACAAAAATAGGTCATAATGCCTAGAGTTCCATACCCAACTCCCTCATGACTCCTTTTCATTCTTCTGTGAAAGATTACTGAGAGGCATGATATTGACAGAATGGGATATTTAGGGACATAATAAAGTAAATTTTAGCTAATCGTATGGCCTCTTCCTCTTAATGTGCCCTCAGTGGTAGAGCTTCAGAATTAGGCCTTGCTTAGAAAATAGCCACCATTTTATTTATTTTTATTGCTTTCTTTCATTATATAAAATTATGAGCTTTCTTTAAAGATATTTCCCATATTAATAATATCAGCATCTATGAGACACTGAGCTGTGTTTGCTAGGTAAGTGCTGGTGTCTTAATAAATGATCTTTAATTTTCAAATGATATGTGATATATAAGGTATAGTACTATCATCTCTTTTTTTAATATGAGGAAACTGAAATAGAGAAAAGTTAACTTTTTTTTGTAAACTTGAGTTTGCAAAATTTCTACTACTGTTAGTTCACTGTGATACCATCATTCCTGACCAGGACTTTACTGTGGGCTTTGTCTGCTGTGCACTTTTCTTTTTTTAAATTTATTTATTTATTTTTAGAGAGAGGGGAAAGGAAGGAAAAAGAGAAGAGAAACACTGATGTGTGGTTGCCTCTCTACTGCCCCCAACTGGGGTCACAGCCTGAGACCCAGGCATGCATTCTGACTGGGAATCAAACTGGTGACACTTTGGTTCCCAGGCCAGTATTCAATCCGCTGAGCCATACATACTAGCCAGGACTGCTCTAAACTCTTTATTTCTGGCTATTGGTGCCATTTATCTGGAGCTAAGCATGAATTATGGTGCATATTAAATGCTCACATGATTCAGTCATGTGACTAAACAGTAGGAAATGAATTTCCTTATGGCAACAAAAGAAAAAATGTAATACCAATTTCCAATCTTGCAATCATGATCCACATAAGAATTAGTAAAGTAGCAGTGACATTATCTTCTACTTACTCATTTTCTTTTCAGCAACAAAAAATGTCATGTACGTGTTAAAAGAAAAACTTGATTAACTTACATCTAATTCTTTTTTCTAGCTACCATATACACCACTTTCTATTTAACCAAACATTATAAAAAATATTAATTCTAAATTTTTATATTGCCTTTTAGTCTGCCATATAGTGGGCACCATGATATAATGTGAGGTTGATTAATAGTTTTTAAAAACTATATCAATGTGTGTGTGTACATATATAATACATGTATATGTATTATTATAATATATATACACACACACATTAGAATGTGTTCAATTACTAGTCTATGGAGGACAGAGCTTAGTAACATCCTTTTACGGCACAAAGCACAAAATTATCCACTGGAGTAACTGGCTCTAATCTTGGCTATGCCAGTTAGACTATAAATCGAGCTTAGTAATACCAATATATTTCATCAAATATTCTGAGATCCCATATTTAAAACAACTTTTAAATTTTAAATACATATGTCAGTATAAAATATTACTACATAACTTCCTGTTACCTTTGAAATTTTTTTTAGAATGTCCATCATAATTTATTGCTTCACCAAGGAAACTCAGGCCCAAAAAGCTCTGCACAGGTAAGGGTATCCCAATAGATAACAGGTTAGTGTGAGGGCCCCATAAGCCCTAGCAAAATAAAAACAAGTTACTTTCAAGAGGAGGTAAGCTTTTTCTTTCACATGACATGGTGTATGACTAGGGATGAAGTGTGGGTGGGGAGGTCTAGTTACAATCTCATTTTTCCCATTTATGAAGAATGGTCAAGAAATATGATTCTCAAAAGACATAACACATGGGAACCTTCTATCAGAGACCTGAAAACTGTCTATGGAGTGCAGCCCGAAAAGAGATACAGAAGGTCAACCAAAAATGAAGAAAAAACGTTCTTGCGAATAAGCCAGTTTATCTATCCATGGAGCTGTCTTTCATGATTCCAACTCAGTGCTGCTAGAATCAGATAATTAGTTTCTTATTGACTTCTTTCTTTTCAAAGGATTTGTATGCCAAAGTCTTGTCTTCAGTGTTAGACTTCTGGCTACTGAGGAACAAGTACTTCCTAGTTATTTACTGGCATGTTCTTTGCATTAGCCACATGGGACTGTGTGTACATGTCCCCCCGTTAGGTAATCAGTTAAGTGATGAATTTTCAGTGTAGGCTTCACCTCCTCAACTGGCTTGTAAAACTGGCTTCTTGGTAAAAGTGGATTAGTACTTCTCTTTATTGGGTTAATGTACTTGGGATATTTTCCAGCTTCAATTCATATTGAGCATCCCAAGCAATTAAATCTTTCATACATGTTATATCACATAGTCCTCACATTAAAAAGTGATACATCAATTTATCCTTACTCTTTAACAGGAGAAGAAACTGGCTTAAGGAGAAGAAACTTGTTAGCTAATAAGACAATTATCAGGGATTTAAATGCATGACTTCTGTTCCTAGGTACAGGGTATTTATAGCTCTATACTTAGCTCTGACAGCTTTTAAATAAAATTAAAAATGGAGGGCATTTAAGGGGGTTCCCTTGAGAAGCTAGGATACTTCTCCATAGAGGTGTCTGCCAGGACTTGGCCTGGTTTGGAACCTCACAGCCTATTTCTCCAAGAGTGACTGTTCTTTTAGGGAGACACAGCAAAAGCACCAGAGGGTTCTGTTCAGTCTAAAAGTGAAAATATTATTTCTTTGGTCCAACGAAGAACCTCTATAGATGGGCACCATACTGTCTGTTTCTTTACAAAAGAGGTTGAGCTGTACAAGAAATTTTAAAGTTACAGATTAAAGGCCAGAGTATCCTCAAAAGACTGAAAATGCATAACAGTATTGCCAAAAATAATAGAAAAATATTAGTGGTTCTCTTGAAAGAAAGCCTCAAATCTATGAAATTGGAAAACTTCTTTGAAAAACAAAAAAGTACTTCATGAACTTCCAAGGAAATGACATCTTTTAACCAGTGAAGAATGATAAACATTGAAGGGCCAGAGAGAGTCTGGTACAGTACCTGCCCCTACTAAAAATCACGATTGATATTAAGATGAACGTTTCCTCAAGGCATAATCCCTATCTTGGAGTCCCTATGAAGCTATCCTTTGACAAAGTTAAATCACCTCCATATTTATAATGAGATGCAAAGGCTGCCTCATTATTTCTTTACCCGATACACTAAAAAATGCCAAGGGAAATTCTTCAAATACACTACAGCTACATCTTTGAAAGAAAATAATCTCTTTTATAGCTGGACTGCATTACAGCTCTCCACTTTTCTCTTTAAAACATTAATACTAAGGTATGAAATGTTCTATTTCTACCCATAACTTACTTGATTTCAAGGGCTCACCTGCATTAATTTCAGCATCACAGAGCTAAATATCACCTTAAAAATACCTGCATAAATAATTTGAACCTCGAGGACACCATCAGCCTGCTGCATTTCTTCGCATTATTTCTTAAATATAAAGTATTACTGTTTAACTTATTTTTAAAAAAGTATGTATTTCTTATCTCATAAATATTAATATACAGAGAGATATTACAATAGCTAAGATAATATGCAATGATATGTGCAAAGGATTTATTTTTTAAAGTGCTATGAAAACAATTGAATTGTTTTAACCTCAATAACCTTATTTGTAAAAAGCAAGAAATTGAAGTCATTTCACCTTGTCTAAAGCTTTAAACAATATTCTTGCTAAAGCTTTGATTGCCTTCAAGAGAAAAAATGCCTGTGTCTCCAAGACAGGAAGATTTTGAGTAACTAAGAATGGTGATTAAAGACCTTTAAAAGGTATATGAAAATTATGTCCAGAGGATAATTGTGATGGGCTCTCTGGAGTCTTGCTCTAAGAAAGTTCTCAACCACACTCTGATGTCAGGCGTGGAGTGGGTATTTGGCACAAGACACTGGAATCATTGTACCTGCCATTCTCCTCCCTTCCAAAGGGAAGAGGTATATGCCTCCATTTCAGATAGTCTGTGCGTTCTAAGTAAAAGGTGAAGATTTCAACCAGACCTATGGTTCTCATCCAGGGCAATTCCATCTCTCCATGTCGGGATATGTTGGGCAATGTCTGAGGATATTTCATTATCACTACGGGGAAGGGAGGTTGCTACAATCAACCAGTGGGGAGACACCAGAGATGTTGCTAAATATCCTACAGTGAAAAACCACAACAAACCCTCAAAACTAAGAATTATCCAGACTAGACTAGACTAAAATAGCTAAATGGAACAAGCCAAGACATTTTTTAGGAAAGGGTCAAAACTAATGTCAAGTCCTAGAAAGCTCTCACAGCAGCTCATAGGGCTTCCCCATCCATTTCCTAGACTAGCATCTTTCAAAGTGTGATCCATGTGTCAGGTGCATCAGAAACATCTAAGAGTAAAATATAGATTCCTGATCTCTGATGTGAGTTTCATAACTGAAAGCAGAGCCCAGGAATCTCCATTTTAATCTGCTACCCATGTGATTCTTCCATAAATTAAATATGAGAACCACTATGTTTTTCTGTTATGGCCATTCCCTTCTGCATTTTCAATGATTACCTATCTGTAAGCAATTCTTCTGAGACTCCCAATGACAAAAGCATGCAATCTCTAGCAGGGCAGGATCTCAGCTAGTTGTTAACTGCTGCATGATCAATGGCTCAACTGGGGTGAACATGATGAAAGAGAACCAGAGCGCACCTACATCATGCAAAAGGCTATCTTTTACTGGAAGAGACAAAATAATAAAAAGAAAATAGCTACCCATTTATATAGTATTTCTCCATTCTGGGTTCTCTGGTAAGTGTGTAGCACCTATTAACATATTTAATTTAAATAACACTGCAATAAAATAAGCATGAGTATCACTAGCACTTTATAGATGCAAAAAAGGACTCAGATTTAAAAACTTGCCCAAGGTCACACCATAACTATTAGAATTCAGAATTCAATTCATGTTCCACTTAATGGTGGTCATACATGGGCAAGAACTGCAAACCCATGCCTAACTCTCCCCAGTTTTTCTCTTTTTCAGATTTCTCACATAATGTCAGAAAGAGCTGAAGTGGAGAAACAGATATTCCTGGAAAACCTCCTTAAAGAAGGCTAACACAGGTAAATATAACACTGTTTTACCCTCTAACCTCCTTTCTTCTTCCTGTGTGGGAAATGGTAGGTAGAGAATTAGCAGTCATCTTGGACCAAAAAAATGAACTTGAGGATAGCAGTCCCCAATTAAGTACAGCAGGTCAGAAGGGGTCTGAGTCCTTAGGGTTACTGTACTGACCCTGGACTACATGTAGACCTAGATGAGAGAAAAACAACTCTATTTGGATGATTTGTCATATGCTGTTGTAATTACACCTAATTAAAACACATGCAAGGTTTTATAAAATTACTATTATTGGGCATTAATAATTTAGGATCTTTAATTAAAAAGCAAAATTTCACACCTAAATATAATTAACCTTTTGATATGTCATAACCTTCACATGTGAGAGCAAATTAAACTAACTATGCCACTGTGGCCCTTACTTTCAAATATCTTTTTAAAATAAGTAGCTAATTTGATTAATTCAGTTCTTTTAAAAGAAATTCTGTATGTTTTCATACCATAAACTTTAAAAAAGAAATCTACTTAATGTACCAGAAAATATAAAGTAAATTACAAAGCAATTTGCTAGCTGGAAAAAATTACTTGATCTGTGGTCCCAAGTCTTGATTCACTTTAAAATATGATATTTAAAACAAAGTCAAGTACTTTCAGGAAGGAACAAATGAATGATAGACCAGAAGCATTTATTAGGATTTTTCAGTTATTGCAACGGCAAAAAGAATGGCAAAGAAGCTACTGTATTAAGCATACATTATGTGCTCATTGTGCAAAGAACAAGGGAAGAATGATCATTCAGATGCATTTCCTGTCTTTATGGAGCTTACAGACTAATTGGGAGACATACAATTAAATGTTATTACATTGCTTTGTCCTATCAGGAGTGACGGATCTCATTATGCTGTGGGAGAATATCAAGGCAGCCTTCCTGGAAGTACTACAATACACCAACCACTAATTCTGTGACCTCCAGGAAGTTACTTAATTTCTCAGAACCTCATTTTCCTAATATTTTTAGTGGAAATTATAGTGTCTTCTCCATAGGATGCCTGGAAAACTGTAGTAGACTGCTCTGCCTAGTTTTAGGACTTGTATCTCTACCCCTTGTGACTAAGGGCGAGAGACGACCTTTGGAATGCCAGCTGCAGGAGACAAAGCCTGTCTCTGGTAGCAAACGCTGCCTCAGTTCCTCTCCCTACTCCCAAAGCTTGGTCAGAAGTCAATGATGGGTAAGACCCCTCACAGTGGGGAGCCAACCTAAGCCAGACTTGATCACTTGGGAAGGCCTCCGGGGGCTGTAATAAGGAGCAACGAACTCTTGCCCCCCGGCTTTGACATAGCCCGAGTCCCCAGGTTCTCTGGGAGAAGTGCTTCCTGGCTCTAATCCCCTTAAGCCTGAATACCTGTTGGGGAGAGGTGCAGCTAGAGCGTGTCCTGGGGAAAAATCTGGCACCACAAAGACTTCCTGATAAACCTGTGAAATCTGCTCTAAGAGTGCTTTCATTCATATGATAAGGGTCCGAGAGGAAATGAGTATGTCTCCCAAAGTTTCTGCAACTTTCTTCGTGACAGACATTGACTCAGACTCTGAAGCACTCGGATCTCTTTGAAATGTTATTTACTGTTTGATCCTTGCAGCCCTGTATTCCTGTGTATTACAACCCAATAAAAGGCTATGGAAGAGGGCGCTCAGGGCCTTTTTCTCCTTGGAGAAACTGGCCACAGCCTACTCCTCCTCTCCAAACAGATCCAGCATGTCTCGGCCATATTTACTCATTCACGCGTGTCTGTGGCACCGGGGGGACTCGTGAAGAAGTCGCCCCCACAGGAAACAGACTGCATAAGGCATTTGAAATGCTTAGCACAGTGCCTGGAACATACTGGGCCCACAATGTATCTTAATATTAATAATTCCTATTTACTATATGCAGTTGTACTATGGTCCAAGTGGCATTACTATTACAATTTATAAATCAAAAGTGAAACCACAGAGGTTAAGAATATTACCCAATATTCCCCAGATTCTAAAACATAAAGTTGTTTCCAAAATTCCTATCTAATAGTAATACCTTGCTCATAATTTTAACATCTACCTATGAAAATAAAGTATTGTCTAATTTATTTTGCAGATCTCTGACATCAAAACCGGGTGGCTATTACTGTGCTCTGCTTGGCTTTTATTAAGGTAAAATGCTAGGCCTTGAGGTAAGTAATTTGCCTGGCACATCTTCCTTAACCATCCAAGGTTACACTGCCTGTGTTGCTGTATTGACAGAGCTACACTGGCAAGAAAAAACAAACGAAAAGGTCTTTAGGTCATCATGCCCAAATGCCAAGTCTAATTTGCTCAGTTAATGGCAGGAACTGGCATCCTACTAGTCAACTGCTTCTAGAATGTCGTAGTGTAACAGTCTGTCAAAACAGTTACTTCAGTTATCTGCATACACATAAATATGGAGAAAAAGCAAGGCTCCCTATCATTTCTTGTCTTCTAAACAACAAAGTTCTCAAAAAAAATACAAAAGATTTGAGTAATCTGGAAAAGTAGAACAATATGTAAAGCAATGAGGGGGTTCAATCCAGAGCTGATGCTCATTGCTGTAATATGAGACCCGCCTTCTCCCAGACCAGGGTTTATTCTCACACCTTAGTCAAATGTAAAATACTCATCTATCTAGTCCATCTTTCTTCTTACATCTTTGAACAGCTAGCTGTATAAGTTTCTACACAGACTGACAAGCATAGGATAACAGCTGTTACCATGGGGACGAAAAAAACAAAAGTTAGCAGTACTAAATAATTATTAACATATAGTTATATAATTAATATACTTTTCAACATAGACCATATGGATCAGGCCTTATACTGGCAGGACAGACTGTTTTCTAATCAATAGAAATGTTAATACATACATTTATTCTTTTCCCAATGAAGTTCACCTAATTAAAAAAAAAAGTAGCCAAATACCTCTACCAAAAAATACCATTCAGAAACAAATTCAGTCCTGGATTGTTGTCTCTATATCCCTGATATTGGCACAACTTGAGAGCCGGGAACCACTTAGCTCCGAACTTCATGAACTTCTTGTACTGGAGTATGACAATAAATATGCAAGATGCTCTCTTAAAAGTATGGAATGTCATGCCTTTCCTTCAAGGAGATTTAATAGCATCACTTAGTAACTTTTTATACATAAGAACCATAATTTCAGACAGTTATTTTTTAAACTTAACCAAAATTCAAAGCAATTTTCTCAAGAATATTTTTATATTACTTTTAAGTCCTATTTTTCCAAAGTTGTATTCTTAATACTTTGTTTTCCTGAATCTTTTTCCAAGAACATAGATATATAATGAGTCAGTTTTGTTGCTTGTTGATGTACTAAAACTTTGGTGTAAAAATGGATCACCTAATATAGGTTGAGGGTCAGATGGAGCATCTACTCACAGATTCCAAGAACTAATCCCTACAATGATGGATTCCAGAGGTCTACAGCGTGGCCCAGGAGTCTCTATTTTAACAGTCTCCTCCCAGCTCTTGCTGGGTCTAGCATGCAGATAATCTTCTGACCATTTTGAGAAGCACTCATTAAAATCAGAATGGGAGAGAAAAATGTCTTTGTTACCCAGCTTCCACATACCTTTCTAATTTCATCTTTTACCTTTCTCTTTCTACCCATCTCTGACAACTTATCTGCAGTTCCAGCCAGCACAGACTACATCTATTCCGCAATACTGTGAGCATTCTGTTTTTCTCCTGGGCTAATCCTTTCTTCCTTCCTTTATCTGGAGACATCTACCCACTTATCTCTGAAGGCTTAAAAAACATTACCCCTGTCCCTTATGAAGCTCCTCTTCCCCCTCTCTATGGAATACCCCCATCATTTTGCATGTACTTCAGTTAGAGTGATTATTATAATCCACCACAGTTACTAATTCTGTTTTTTTTTTCATACTAATGCTATGTCCATCCATAGGAGAGTGAATATCACATTACTTAATAGATGTTTGTTGAATTATAAATCTAACTTAACCTCTCTTTCTAAAATTACCTCTAGAGACATTCGAGGGAACAGTTGTCATCCTTGTCATTGTTCTCTTGAGACAAATATAATTTTAATATTTCTAACTTCCTTTAATAAACTATATGGTTCCACAGAGTCTTATGTAAGGCCTACTTCAACTTTTTTGGGATAAAGTTTTAAGAGACTGTTCCTTTCTTTGTGTAACTGACATTAATCCTGTTATTTCATCATTCACATATAGACAAGTTTAGCTTTTGAAAGTGATTTTCAGAGATAATATATTCTGAAAATTAATAGAAAATTAAATATTTCACTGGATGATGTAAATAAACCAAGTTCTTAGAACCTGTGATAGGGGGTAAAGCAGTTTTCTTCATGGAAGTTCAAAGGCCAAAGTAAAAACTTGGAAGGAACTTGGATGGCAAGAAAGGTAAAAAACAGTGCCCTGTACATGGTGCAAAGTATATACTACAAACCATCTATGGCAACAGAGAGGCTTTCAAATGTGAACATTCTTCTTTGTCAAAATGGAAAAATCAATAACCTTTTTTCATGTGCATTGGAGAAAAGACTTGCATAATCATGTACAGTCTTATTTAGTGTTTAAACCTCCCCAACACTGATTGTTTGAGAGCAGAATCTGATTCCTGCTTGGTGTGCAGAGTAAGCTTCCTTTTGCTTTGGAAAATTATCTTGGCTACATGGATTCTCCTTAGCTAACAAACATTTTGCATGACCATCAACATTCTTAAACCTGTCAATGATAATCCCTTTCCACCTTCATCAGAAAACCAGAAAGTCTCAGAGCTAGAGTTTCCTTCTGTCCCTAATTTCTCCTTCTATTTATTTTTCTTCCACATTTGTGGCTGTGAGTGATCTTTGAGCTTTTGTATAATTGAGCAAATAGATGATTATATTTTAATAAACAATCATTAAAATTCATTCACTTGCAGCCTCTTCAACTCTTCTATATAGGTATATCATCTATTATAAAGTCAGTACATGATTAAGGGGGAAGTGGCTTGGAAAAAGTATGGGGCTGGACTATAAGCAACAACTTCAATTTTTGACACATGGCATATCTAAACACAAAAATTTCTTTGTAACGCTTACAATTCTGTGGCCTTGCTGACCTGAAATGCTGTCCTTTGTATCCCAACACAAATCTCAACCACTCTGCTCAAAGTTAGGTGAAGCCCTCAGCTTCTCACAAAGCCTTCCCCATGCAGTCCAGCACTACCCTGGCTATAGGATGGTTTTTGGTTCTTTAACACTGACTGTCTTCACCTCTAAGTTGACACTTGACATGTGTCCAGACTCCTAAAAAGGTCGCACATTCCTCAAGAGCAGGAGCCAGGCCTTACATCTCTTTTATCCCCCAAAGCATATGGCTCGGTACACGTTAGTTCAGAACTCAACCCTCCCAAACACCGAAAGGAAATTCTTGCAATATTGTAAAAGTAATTTTGAATGTTAGAATCTCATATGACCTAGCTCCATCTATTTTCTAGTAGACAAGGATTTTTTAAATCTCAAAAATCAGAATAACATAGAATCATAGTTAAAAAACAAATCAGTTTTCTAAATGAACACATAATTATCTATCATGGGCTTGATATGTTACATTTAAAAGAACATGACCCACTTATATTATTAACCTAACACTACTACATCACATATAAGGTACACCTTAAAAACCTAGTTTGGACTGAAATTTTTTTTGGTATTAATAATTGTATGACCTATACAAAAACCATGTCTCGTCAAATATTTAATTTTCCCCATAAACCATTTCTTCAAAAATATAGTATAAAACCATAGATTTTTAGAGCAGGGATTTTTTAGGATATATTCATTAGATCATCTATCATCATTTTACAGATGGAAAAACAGAGACCTAAAAAACCTAAGTAATTTAGGCTATTACATTATTATTCAGTGATAGAAATAGGACCAGTGTTCAGACTCCAGGTTAATGCAACTTCTATTATATTTTACCATTCCATTTAGAGCACAATTTATGTATGTATTTTTAAATGATAACTTTAATACATACAAAATGGATTTAAAAACATTGAACACCACTGTAAATGACACATGCACATGAGAATAAATGAGTGCATACATCATGCATTCTATGATAGACTTTCTAAATTTGCACAAGCGCACAACACACTGTTCTTAACTCACGAAGTTTAAAGATGACTGTATTCCAAGGGTTTGTAAAATATGAACATTTCTTACCTGGCAGCTGTATGAGGGTTGATAAAAGACATTAAAAACTTGAGCTATGATTAGACATCAAATTTCTCTGGCACTGAAAATTGTCTTGTACAGGTAGTTTCAGGGGTCTGACATTTTTAATGAAAGGTAGGCCAGAGACTTGAGAGCCATTGTCTAATACATATGATTCTGGCACCCAGTATATATCACCCAACATATATGACTTTACCCACATAGAAGTAAGTACTCAGCTGACTGCTGAGTACTTAAATCTTCTAATCTTCTTATTGGTCAGTCTTCTTATTGGCTCTGTTTTTCCTCATTGTACCTGAAATTCCTACCATTATAGTTACTTTAGATTAGAAACCTCAGGGTGGGAAAATTACTTCAGAAATTGGCATGTTACTCCACCCCAGGTAACAAAAAGGGCACTATCAGCTCCAGTCCATTTAATAGCTCAAAAAAATTCATTAGTCGGAGGAGGAGAAAGGTTGAAGATCTCCACATGAGAAAGCTATTGGTGAGAAAGGACTCCTCTTTTTAAACTGCCCCCAATTCTCCAACAACAACATCCATACTTAGCTAATTAACTCAGATGCAATTATACTTTGAAAAAATACATGATACCTTCTTATACTTCATAATACTGATAATCCACACTAGGGTGCTTTTATCCCACCTCATGAAAAGTAACAGGGCCTAACATTCTGATGGTCAAGTCCTTTTAAAAACACCCACCCCGATGCCAAACATCTCTTCAAGATTTAACCACTTCTATGAACTTCCTTTGCCCTTTTAAATAGAAGCTGACATCTTGACAGTTTTAATAGGTATCCAGGAGAGAACAAGAAAGGTGGAGAAAAATGCTCACTCCAGTTGATCTTTTCTTTCTAAATACTAAGGCATATAAAAGAAACAATCAGTAACAGAAACTATAAATGAAACAAAGGACAGCAACTTTTCACAGCTCTTAACTACCAAAAAAAAAAAAACCATCATCAGTGTTATTTCATGCAACAAAAAAGGTAGTGAATTTGGTTGTGACAACTTGAAATGGCTGTACCTTAATCTTGCAAGAATGGTGACTCTTTTTTTCAAATAAGTATTTTAGCCTTTGCATTAGAAATACTCACTTGTTTACATCAAAACCAAAATTGTTAATAATTCTGTGTATCAGTTTCTTCACAGTTTTATCCCACAGTTTTATAAGAGCAGACTGATTCTCTGGGCAAACATCAATAAAGAATATTCTGTGGTCCAGAAATCTTTCAAATGAAGAAGAACACATCCTCCTAAGAGAAGCTTCTTGGAAAAACTCACCAAAGGACTACAGAATGGATTCATTCCTCATACGCAATGACTTTCAGTCCCAAAGGGAAGAAAGACTGAGAAACAGGAATGAAAATAATACCATTTTCATTTCTCAAGTTTAGATAACGCTTCAAGAGTATATTTGTGCTCTAGAATTCTTCACCTGTATAGAGAATAAATAAGTAGATCCTCTTTCCAAAGTTGGTTAATAGTAAGTAAAGAGGGCTTCAGTGGTCACATCTTTACCTCCTTGAAACCCCATCCACCTGCTTTCAAAAGTAATGTTTACAATGAGACAGATTAGATTAGAAAGCAAAGTTACTCACCATGGAGGAATCACTGCTTCCACTCCCGATCGGAGCTCCCTCAGCACAGGTTGGGAGGTGGGTAGAAAGTTGACTAGCCCTGCCCCCATCTATGACATCACAATCTACCTCATAAAAGGTAGTGAAAGTGCTCTGAACTCCTGTCTGATTTCCGAGAGATACAGAAAAGAGAGAGTGAGAGAGAGAGCAAGAGAAAAAATAAAACGTACCCTATTGGGAAGGGATTAGGGAGGTGGAAGAGGGAGTGGGTAATCAGGAGAAAGAGGCACATGAAGGAATTAGGTGCTGAAAGAGATGGGTGGGCCTCTGTGATATTAAGTAGCCCGGCCATTAGGATTCCTCATTGGTTCTCCTGAACAGGTAAGTGGACCATCTGGGAGAAGGAGGATGAAGAAGCACCCTGCCTTGTCAGGCATTGTAGGGGACAACCGTGGTGGGTTCAAAGGGGAAGAATCCCCTACTTAATGCATTGAAGATCACCAAGAGAGAAAGCGAGGGCTGAAGCTCTTAAAGCCTGGAACGGTACGTGGGGAGTCTCAGATGGCTTTCTTGGGAGTTCCATTGCCCTGCTGTGTGACCTTCGTCAAGCCTTTGGGCCTCTGTACATCCAGACAGTAATGATACTAAAGGGATACTTACCTCTTTCATTGGAATCACTGAAGAGCTAAGACATTCATTGTTTCTAAAACTGCAACTCTTTTTATTCTTGATTTTTGCACTCATGGGTAGATTGTATGACAAGAACAATTTAAAAGATAAGCCAATAATCAATGCCTATTTCTACCTGTAAAATTATAGATCTTAAAATGTTATATCAGACATAAAATATTTCTGACAGTCTTGACTAAGATTTTCCCTGTATACCTTCAAACTAGAGGAGAAATATCAAACAGCAAGATTTCTACAATCATAAGGTGCTCTCAGAGGTCAGGTTTAAGTGACTCAGAGACATTTTTGTCACATGAAATTCTGCTATAGTCCTATAGTTGTAGCTTTGTTTAATCTGAGTCCATTTTTTAAAAATTATCTAAGATGGAAAATAATGTGGAGAGAACTAAGTTTTTTTTCCAAATGAAGATTTAGAAGTTTAAAATGCAAACTACTCAAAGTTGTCAACTGGATATTACGACAAAAGGAGGGAGCAGTATTGGAGAACAGGCTGGTCCAGAAACCATCCACATGGCAGGCATCTCTGTCTCTCCATAAAATATATTTACTAAACTATTTTAGTAAAAGGTTCAAAATAATAGCAACTTATAACATAATAAAGAGGGAAAGCCTAAATAGCTTCTTCTCTATGCAGATAAACAAAATTCCCAATTTGAAATTATGTTCTTATGTTTTGAGCCAATATAGTTATATTTCTAGTTCTGTCATTCTCAGCTCATTAAATACATATGTATTAGGTAATCACAATGTAAAATTAAGCAAAATTGACAGATTAGGGAGTATTTTGAAATACAGAAGCTACTAAATTCAAACTAATTACAAATTTGGCAACATTACTCTCATATTTTACTTCGAAATGAATGTTAAAGACATTTAAAGAATATCCAGAGAGAATTAAAGACAATAAAAGAGAAAAAATATCTGCCATATGAGAACACATTCTTCCTACATTTGACTTTTTCTGTACTTATTAGAAATAGTAGTAATACTCTGTATATGTTTTCCTTATTTTATTTCCATTTTCAATAATTGCAAGTCTAAATTCAAGTTCTATAATTAAAAGTTTTTGTTGCAAGAGATTTCCCAATTAATGGCTCTATAAAATCTTATTGTCTTCCAATTTTTACATATTGGATCATTGACTAGTTGGCTTATCCTTGCTTTTTTAATGCTTTATAACAATTCCATTTTGTTTTAGAAATTAGGCATTTCTTGATTTTACCATTGTACAGAATTTATCATTATTTCTCAATTTCAAAAAGATTATTATGTATTAGAAACTTACATGTATCATAAAATCTTTTGTACAAAATTTAAAGCCCATTATTTTAAAAATAGTAGTGCACTTGCCCATTCTTCCACTAAATACCTTAAGATTTTTTACTATCTAGCAAAGAAGGCACACTTATTCCTGTGTTAAGATATTAAACTAAATATGAAATTAAATACTTTTTTAAATAAAATAAACTGGAATTAGGTTATAATCTATTGTTATTCCTTATTATCTGTTGTTTATTTGGAAATGAGGCATGACTTCAGGAACCCAATGCAAAACTAGGCTGCATCAAAAGGATGCAGAGTGGTGAACTGTGCTGACTTTTTAGTATGATTGAATGTGATGTCTTTAGTTATATTAGTTAAAATAACCAAAGCTGTCTTTGACAGAGAATGCAATGCCAGGATCAGGTAATTCCCTAATTTCCTACATTCTTTGGATCTAGCTTCCTGACACTATTTAAGAAAACTAAGTCTTATGGCAACTATAAATTTGATGCATTACAAAAATGGATTAATTAGCCCTTCAAGGAAAGATATGAAGTAATTGTAAGATTTCAGTCAAAAGATCCCATTACTGGGGTCATGATTATAATTTTAATATGGCAACAGAAATGTAGGATTGGCTTCAAATTTTTCTCTGTTGAAAGAAGTTTTTAGTTAACTTCATAGTAAAAAGGATTGAGAAGAGTCAAGTGGAATAATCTGTACAATGCAAAAGAAGGACCTGCATACAGATGTATTTAGCAAGTAATTCACCATGGAAGACATAATCGGACAGTTGGCATGCAATTTCACCAAAATATTATTGAAGAGAAATGGCGAATGAGAATCCAATTTTGATGGCAACAGATTTGAATCAGGTGTTCTCAGATAAAATGATTATGTTTATGATACTGTCTCATATACAGACCCTTAAGCTTAAAAGAGTATGTGGTTCTTAGAAGATGATGTTGACTGGAACTTCTCAGGATATTATTCTCTCTCAGTGCAAAATAGATTTGCATAAGGAAATGGGTGAAAGGGGTCAAGAAATAAGTTGTGCAGATTTGACAGAACATCTAGCCAGAGTTCCAGGAAAGCAAGTTCATTATCAGCAAGGCATCTGCACAGATGAAACTATTTGGAATAAAGCAATCAGGTAAGATATAGTATTAATAATGAGAGCAAGGATTAAAGTCTAAATTAAGAAAGCTTGCATTCAAGAAAATAGGATTCCTATAAAATATTTGAAATGCATTCATTATTCAGAAGAAAAATGACTGTTCAATAGAGTAAGACATTGTGTTCTGAAGCAGTAAAAGATAATCTGAACTAAGAAGACTGCCCACATTCCGAAGCCATTCTTATTTATAAGATACATGAGCCATAACATGGTCCATATATTTTTTCCTCAGGACTGTGATCAAAGCCATATTTTATAAATCATTTACATTAAGCTGAAGAAAGCATTTGACAAAATAATCTGTAGGGTCTGAATATAGATGATAATAAGTTAAACACACTTTTATTTGCAGAATATAGTAAACTGAGACACAGTGAATGCACAGAGGTACCCATTAGCAGACACCTTACTCTTCTAGCTGAGAATACTGAACAGTAAGATGAAAAAAATAATTGAAAAACAATAGACTACACAACCTAATAAAAGCAGGATGGCAGAAAAAAATTATCCTTTTCAGGAAAATTTACTATTGGAGATAAAGGACTTTACGCTAACCCAACTGATATTTAGCACTATGCCTTTTATGTAGCTGGAATGAAATACAAATGTTCAATTCAATAAATCAGAAAATATGCTAACATGAACAAGAAATAAGTACAACTCTTTAAAGTTTCAAGTGTTAGTTTGTCATTAGAAAGTAAAAAAGACATGGAAACACTGATCTTTTTCTAGAAAAATATTCTCAACATTTTATAAAATTTAGTACAAAACAAAAAATACTATTTGATTTGCTATCAGGGTCTCTTTATTTCTTTTAGTTTTTATTATCTGAGGTAAAGAAAAATTGTAAAAAATCAATAATGAAATCCCCAGATAACATTTAGTATAAGGTTTTAAAGTTCATCTCTTTTTAAAATTTATTTTTATATCAACTTGTTCATTATCTCCTTTTTCTTCAAATTCCTTTAGTCTAGGAACAAAAAAAAATCAATTGATTCATGTAACCAGTTCAAAATAATGCATTTCTTGACTACCATGGACAAATCCAAGTGTATATGGGAAAACCAGAAAGCAAAAATGAATTACAAATACTGTTTCTAAATAAAGGTATTCACTCAACCCTTTAGATTCCCATGACTTGGTTCAATTGAAGGAAACAAGTATATCTGGATTTCCTCCCACATATCCAAAACTAGCTAAAAATGGGAAGAGGTACCTCCTCAGGCACTATTATAGTCCTAATTATTTAAAACACATTACTAAATAAACATCTTAGAATAAAATTAGACAATTATCACATATAAATAATATCTCATAATTAGAATAATGTCTCGTTGGAAAATGCTATAAGCCGGTACTTCTTAAATAGGGTTGTGGGTGTTTTACAGTTATTAGGTAACTTCCATGTGGCTAATTCCAAGGTTTTCACAAAATATCATTCATTGGCTGCCAAATAATTCTCAGAATATTAACTGAAATCTAAGGTGTCAATTGCTAATAGATTAAGGTGTTCATTATTTGCCTGCCTTCTTTTAATTAGAGGCTTTTCAAAACATAAAAAACAATCCTTCTAAAACCTGAAGGAATGAAAGTTCACTGATTGAATGACTGGTAATGACACTGACATTTCTGAGGCAGAAATATCTGAGGCAAAAATGTCTTCTTAAAGCCACTAACTTTTCTACTCTTACAAGTAATAATGCCCTCAAACTAAAATAAAAACTCTTCAGCCCATACATTCAGGTGATGAAATTCAATTAATCCACTGAGTAGATCCAAGTTAGGTCAATTAAAATGTTTCTCCATTTAAGGTGAAAAGAGTTATTTGCTTGGTTCATGTCTCAGTTCTGCCAAAAGAGAATCTGTTTTCTTATTTTTTGGAATAAGAGCATTAGAATATAAAGCCCTTTTCTATGCATACAACTGTTCAGTAAGATAGCCAACTAGTTTAATTCCATCAGTGAATAACTGTTTTTTTCCAATGAAGAGAATGTAACATATTGATAAGTGTATGGTCATCATCATAGAGTATTGAACTGAAAGCTACACTTCGGAGCAGAATAGCATCCTCTCTTACAAAAGACTATTTGAATTCAGGCAGACACCTACGCAGGTGTGGTGCAACAGACAAAAAGCTTGCTATGATGACTAACACTTAAGGAGATTTTTACTTTGCTCATAAAATGTCTTATTTCCCATTTCCCATTTCTTCTAAAAATAATGCCCTGAGTTTGGTAAATGTTACTTTTATAACAGTGGGGGATTAAATTTGTACTGAAAAACTACTTAAGGCTTATTTTCTATGAAGGTTTGCATAAATTGGATTGTGCAAAAATCAATGACATACTCTGACACAAATGTAACTAAGGAAGACTTGATGCTGAAATCAGATTTTACATGGTTATAGTTTTACTGTCATAACAGACTGGGGGTAGGTTTGGGGGAGAAAGATGGAATTATGCAATAATCCATTTTACTAGCAAAATGTGTGCCAATGGTAAATAACTATTTCATTTTCTTATGGACACAGAGTATCTTCACCACCCCTCTATCCAATTTGTAATCTGAACTTTGTTTTTATCTTACTCTCTTTAGATTTGGACTACTCTTCCTAGATCAGGAAAAGTCCTTTTACTCTCTGTATGGTCTGGATAAAATCTTTGGAACTGCTGCAAATCCCCTAAACACATACCCTTTTGTTCAAATGAGGCACAAAAATGCCTCATTACAAACACAAACTGAAATGGCTAGAAATTTAGATATTTTCCCATTACTACTATACTGTGGTCAGTAGACATGATAAAAAATTGACAATAGACAGAATCAGAAGATACAAAAAGGAGACTCTCAAAATAGTTGCTTAAAGTACAGATCTAGACAACTAGGTGCAATGGTTATTTCAATGACTATTTCAACCCATTACAAAATACACTTTTTTTAAATGAGGAAAAACAGAACTTTTCAGATAGAACGCAATTCTCATCTCAACAAACCACAAGTTTTACAAATATATGTAAATACACATATTATGTATGAAATTATGCAAATGGATCCCACGTTTTCTTTTCCCTGCATTAGATCAGACATGTCAGTTTTCAACCATTTGTTTGTTCTTCATTATTGCTTGTTCAAGGAATAGGGAGTAAATGTCAGATCAAGTGTATCTGTTGAATACATATATGTGCAGATTCTCGTACATGTCTGATTACATGCCAATGTTAGGTAAGACTGATCTGAATATTATCAGTTTCAGTATTTTATAAATGTTTTCCATTTATCACCATAAACGTTCATGTTGATTTTAACTGATTCAAATTTTTTTTAATGATGTGAAACACAGGCAATAAGAATGATTGTAATTGACCCACAATTCTCCAATTTTCTCTTTGCCAATTCAAATCCTACCAATGTCACAAATTATACTTGCTCACCTTGTCAAACTTCTCTCCATAACTCAATCGAGAGGGATTCAGATTTGGAAAGGAGAGATTTAAAAGGCAAAGAACAGAAGTGCACATCAGGCCGAGTTACTCTGTCCCACAGGAATAGGTTTGGGCTTCACACAGTCAGCTCAAGGATTTAGAGAACTAATGTTCCTCGTTTGCAACTGTGTTTCTATATTTTGTTAGTATAAAAAAGGCATGCTTTAGCAATAAAATCTATTAAATTTCTAGCATTTTCTTGTGGAGTCAGCTCTACATTGTATAAATGTCCCTCCAACTCTAACCTGGAAGGTCACATTCCTGTCTAGAGCAGAGTTATTGCTCTTGTGTCCTGGCTTCATTTTTGTAAGGGGCCTCTTATTGTAATAGGATGTAAAAAGTGGAATTCTAAAAATTTTATCAGGATGCTTGATGTTCAGCATTCTATGTTCCAAAATCCTACATTAGTGTTTCTAATCTTGTTCAAAATAATGAGCAAAGCATAAATCTTTGGGTAGCTAAAGATAATTGAGGGTTTTGAAATGGGTTTTATTTCTTCAGAATCATGTGTACATCTTCTTTTTAAATTTAAAAGAACCCATTAAATCCTCTGAATCCTAGTGAATAAAAATTAATTAAAAACACGACAATCAAATATTCAGATAATTTCCATAGTACAACTTTGGAACTTATTTGGATTCAAAATACATATACATACTGAAAGAGTTTGGCTCAACTTTTTTTTTTCCACCATGGTGAATATAATGCTGTTATATTTAATAGCTATTACCTGCACTATACAAGTTTATGATATGCTATGATTAAGTTTCTCTTTCCTTTGTTCTCTCCTCTTCCCTTTTTTATGGCTCTTCCTTCTACCTTCCCCTCCTTCTCTCTCTTTTTCTTTTCTTCTTTCAACATTTCTTTTTCCAAAATGCATTTAAACTGGCTTAAGAGATTTAATAAGCAGATACCTTAGCAAATAAAACCAGTCTATAGACTCAGAGATTGCTTAATCTTCTGGATTTTACTGTTGTCTAATTTCACTTTAATATTTCTGTAACTCTATTTGTTTTTAAATTATTTTTTTCTTTTTCCATTATCCCCTTAGCAACTCAGTTCAGCTGAATTGGATACCAAATGCATCTTCTACTTTGAGATTTAATAAGAATGGCACCATTTGTCTGTTGAGAAAGGTTTAAGACAATGAGTTTAAAAAATTGGTTGCCAGCCAGAAAATTAATGGTGCTTCTTAGACGGCAGTTGTATGAATGAGCATATGCCAACATACATCCTAAATTGCTTTACTTCTTCAGTTCCTTATCATGACTCATGAAGAGCATTGGTACCCATTGTCCCCCCAAACCTATTGAGTTTTCTGAGCCACCTCTCACAGGAGAGGATGATACAACAGAAGAGGCCTTCCCCAGTTCCTATGCACAGTCACATAAAACACCATTTGCTGACATAGTCCATAATTGTGCACGTGTACATTTTTCACGTATGTTCATCATGCCAGCACAAGACTGTAAAAAAAAAAAAGGCTCTGAAGTTTGAAATCCAAATCATTTTTCTTGGCAAAGGGGAAATAATCTACTGAAATCTCTTCTGTTTTAGGAGAAACTTTGACTTCTAACAAATATATCTTCCTGGGGGCTTTCATATATTTCAGAGAAGAAACCACAGCTTTGAATCCCATATATATACAGACATAGGAGAAAAGGAAGAAAAACTTAAGTATTTCTCCTTTTTTATTGTGCATTATACTATAGTTGCTTCTTTTTAAAAATATAGCAACTTTATCATGCCATACACCAAAATAAATGAGGCCCAAAGCATGGGTGTACTTTCTTGGCAAAATCATTGAAAGTTGGAGTGTATGGGGTCTCATGTTCTTCATACTTCCAACACTTTGAAGGCAGCCATTTATGGCTATTTTACAGAATAAACACATTGACTTTTTTCTCCATTAGCCATCAGTGAGGGAGGATGATGAATAAGGAGGAGGCAGAAGTGGCAAAGACAGCAGACTACAGATGCAGGTGTGGCACCAAATAGCAATCAAGCTGGAAAAAAATCATGAGGAGGCCAAGAGTGGCCCACAATTGAGCAATAAATAGCAAACCTTTATAATGCATTGGACTCAGAATTATTATGAAGTTATATAGCATTCCTCTTAAAGAAGCCTTCTCCCATGCAAGGATTTATGTTCTTTGCCAGTAAGACTCAAAGAAGGAAACAGGCTTCTTGATGGTGTTCTCAAACACCTCTGCAAATGCCAACAGTGCAAGTGATAAAAGCCAGTGATGATTTGGACTACATCTCAATGAGGAAAAGACAATGGGAATGAAGCTCTGGAGGCAGTGATGAACAATGGGTACTGAGAGGATGATGGAGAGCAACTCTGCCAGTAAAATATTGTCCAGATGAAGTTGTGGAGTCTGAGATCCACAAAGATGCTATGCGCATCCATGTTAATACTAAGATTTGAAAAGTGACAAATGAAAGCACACAAGGCAAGCTAAACAAAAAGCACTCAGTTCTATGGAAGCTATATACAAATGGACATGGAAGCTAAATGGTATGGGAAACTATACCATTGAGGCTGAAGATAAGAAAGGAAGCAAGGGAGATGCAATGTTTTGATCATTTCTTGGCAGAGAGAATCTTGGTAATTACCAACTTGGCAGAAAGAACACATTGCAAGACAGACTGCACTTGGTTGTTGAAGAATGTTGAAGCAGGATCATTTGGAAAATGCAAAGAGGTGACTATGCTTTGGAAAGAGGCACAAAATAGCCAATTTATCAGGCTCTAGGTGGGATTGCATGAACCAGGCTTTCCAGATGGTATCTCCATGCAAGCCAGGTCAGCTCTTTTCCCAGCTGTGATTTCTGCAAGCCAAACAATATAGGAACTGACACCTGGGGATTCAAGAATGACTTTTCCACATATTTTTTATCAAATGTTCAAATTGATGAATTTTTAAAAAATGGCTTGTGGAGAAACTAAGTTTCATGACCAGTGTGATTTTCACAAAGCATTTCCTATGTTGATAATGTTATGTTCCTGATAATGCCACACTTAAAAAGGCCGCATCATGGTTGACTGGGAAAAGAACTAAAGGTGGGAGAGCCACACTTCAGAATTGCAAATAGTTTACGATAATTGATGGCAACTTCTGTTGAAAGAGTGGGACTGGGTGAGGAAGGAGAAGAAGCCAAGATGAAGAACCTCAACACATACATTTGAAAATCTTGCCAAGAAATCATGATCTTTCTATTCACTGAACTTTTTACTTCTTTGCCTTTGATGAAATGAACCAGATACTTATATTTTCATGAAAAGGGAAACACTGGAGTAAGTAAAAAAAAAATATATATATATATATATAATTGTTAGTGTTTGACAACAATGTTAGTTTTTGGCAACAGCACATCAACCTGTATTAAATTCAAACATTCTGGCCTTTAAGGATTACTGGTAACCTAGTATGCATTGGAACCTGATGAATGAATTTCCATTGTTTTCATCATCTCTAACATGTGAACACAATCCACATATAGAGAGGCTGGCTCCTGAACAAAGAATTAAAATTACCAGGACTAACAAAAGGATGTGGACTCACAATGAGTAAATATACAAAAGCCCCAAATAATTATAATAGTCACAGCTTGGCAATCAGTTTCCAGACTATGAAATTAGTTTCCTTGTGAAGAATGGAGATTTTACAAGGCTAGTATAAACACTGGGTAATTGGAAAATCCAATTGCTCTTTGTGAGTTATTGTGAGGTCTGGAATAATGGTGATAACATTTATTTTTAAACTACCTCCCTATGAATCACTGTGGTTTGGTGGTTTTAGCAGTACTGTTGCCAAGAATTCTTGCCCTGAAGTCCAACAGTGGGAACTAAACTATGAAGCCCCGGTCCCAGCTTACCCCTGATACAATGAGCTCTCCTCCCAGATTCTGTACTTCTGCCTTCACCTTGCTGCAGATATTAAGCTGGTGGCAGTACAAGGCAATTCGTTGAAGGTAGGCTAATAAATCCTGCTTACATGCTGAATCAGGACACTATAAAACATTTAAAAAAGTGATCTCAGTTAGTAAGTACTCTTCAGTTTCTAAGACTTGCTATAGAAAAGCTGTGAGAAGAAAAGGTTTCAGTGTCATATACCTTAATTACATCCATTTAACATATTTCTATAGCATTTTAGGAAGGCTGCAGCCAATAGTTTAGAATAGTTAGCTCTACTTTAATAAAATTCTATGACAAGAATATGGAAGGTCTTCCAAAAAGTCTGATGGGGATTTCTGTACATTTTTGTATTTCACTAGTTGTCTTTAAAACTGTTAAGAAAACTAAATATTCCAGTTTTTTTTCTCCTCGTAGCTTACCCATTGTTCACTATGTGCAAAGTTATTTTAATACAGACAACCACAGCAATGCATGCTAGAAGGAAATCTCTCTGTGGCAATCTTTCTGCCATAGGAGCTGGTAGAGTTTTATTTCAAATAGTTGGGGGGACATCACCTGTCTCCTTTGGCTTTCTAACAAATGCATCATTCGCTAGTGAAAGTCTAACACTTCTTGGATTTTCACATTCATCAAAAATTTAAGCAACATGATAAACTACTTTTGAACAAAAGAACTGAGAAAAATCATGACCATTGTAGGAGAAACGGATATGAGAAATAGAATGAAATTTGATGCCAGTTGAAATTAACCTGTAAGAGTTAACAACAGACCCAGGACTCGGACTGCGCTAGAGCCAACTATGACCAGGGATTTTGAATTTTCTTTGGGACTAAAATAATAGATGTCCATCAAACACACCGAGCTTAGATGGATACTTCCAGCTTCCTAAATCATTTCTGAGACTTCAATGCCAATAGCTAACTAGTGATTAAAATATATTCCTGTTTTTATCAAAAGTTCAGCTCAAGATTCTTCAGGCTATTCCACTGTTCTGGCTCAACTTGGCACTTATAAAAAATATATAATCATCAGATTGTTGGTGAAACATTGAAAGAAATAAGTACCTAAAGGCCAGAATAAAGTATCTTCTTTAGAATAAGAATATGAGAAAAAGATGCCAGCTGTTTTCTTCAAGCTCAAGAAAAGGAAAATTTTCATTAGTACTGTAAAGCCAATGGTTTTGACATAACCATTCACTCATTAAGTGACAAAGGAGTCTCTCTTTTTATTCATGACACAATTATGGTATTTCTTTTCAGTAAATGCACTTATCAAGAAAGAATCTCACAGAGACTGTTTTTTGCTCTCTCTAAGTATTTAATACCGTAATATTTACCCTACTCCAGAGACCCATATACTGAAAGGAATTAACTTTAAAATGATATCTCCCTGGAGGACTGAAAAATCTCTCAATACAAAAACTGTGAAGCAAATTAAATGAAAAGTTTTATCTCGATGGAACAGTAATTAAAAATGCAACAGTCCGTAAAAAGTTTATATTGTGTGCATATCTCAAATCTTCATAAAATATATTCAGGCAAAATAGAGGCAACCAATCCACTTCTCGGTGATTCTCATTCTACTCTAATATTGAAGCTGAAGCATTTAAAACAAAGGCATAATAAACAAGAAAAATAATTTTTACACCATGACAATATGAGCAGGATTTGAGATAGAAATGACTATTTAGAAAAATTATGTTTTTTTCACCACTGATGGCAGTAAGAATGACACAAATAGAGGGTTATATTTACCCTCATCTGTTTATTTTAAAGTCTTCATAATAATATTTTAATTCTTTGTCACAACATCAAAAGACATCTAGAATCCTGGAATTGGTATGTGTGTATGTTGTTTTCCAGATATCAAAACTGTATTGGGCTATGCTTCAACTTCCAAAATTGTTTAAGGCCAAAAATGCAAAATTGAAAACAAGAATTGCAATACAAATATTTAACTCAATTAGCCTAAACATATTGAGCAATAGCTTTAGCCACTGAGATTCAGAATATAATGGAAAAAGCCACCCAAACTTCATCCACTTCAACTCCCAGAAAGAAGTCAGTCCTAATAAAACTCTTTTTCAGAACCATCCACCAATCTTGTCTCACTCTATTCATCCCAACCCTTCTAAACAATTGCACATAAAAAATGTGGCTTTTTTTTGGTTGGTGCATTTTTCTTTTTTGTACGTATGCATATTTTCAAGTAAGTTCATTGTTTCTCTTCTCTTCTACATGAACTTTCTGGGACATATATAGAACTCTGTGGAAAGAATCTCCCCTTATCTGCAAACTTCAGTAAGCCTGGCAGTGATATTACCCTGAAACTAACAATTTAGTAATGGTTTGGTCCTCAAACCCTACAAATTTGGGGGGAGGAGGTCTCAAATCATGGCAATACTCAATGAATTATCTTTAATATTAAATATTTTTCAAAAATTCAAAAGCAAACATAAAACATTCCCTTGAACTAGCCATTATATGTGTAGTTAAAGATACAATTAAAATAACATATCACCTTATTTTAAATATAATCTTAATAGTTTAATAATGTATTTTCCTTAAAGTATTCCAGATTCTGGGATGTTGAAGATTGTATTTAGAGGACCTACTTAATATTAAGAAATGAGGGAGGAAAACGACAATAATCAACCCCCAAATTAGAGAAGACTAGGCTGCCCTGGGGGGAGGAAGAAAAGCTGCCTCTTTTAAAGTCTCCAGAGAGCATTGCTGTGTGTGGTCTGGTAAGCCAATTCATGCCTATACTGTCTCCACATAAATAATAGTTCATATAATATTTATATTTCAGAATCTTGTGTTTTAAGACATCTCCCTTTTAAAATGGTTCAAGTTGTAAACCACTGTTGCTTAAAGAAATAAGGATCAGTTATCTGGAAAAGTCTATCGCCTAAAGTAGTACCCTTACTGAAACAAAACATTATTGCAACAAGACATATTTACAACAGGATATTAGAGTTCCAGTTCAGGCCAAATAAAATACAAAGTGTGCAAAGGAAATCAACTCGAACATTCAAGGTCAGATTAAAAAGTATTTTAATCTGCATCTTAGTTCGGTCTGAAAGCAGAAGAGATACTTTAAGAATATACCATGTATTTGTGATGGCTCTGAGTCTGGACGAAAATTCAGCTGAAATGTGGAAGTTCTTAATTATGGGGATTAATCCCATTTACACTAGAGAATAAATTATGATAAATTATGAACAGCATCATTACAGTGAGCTCAATATTAACTAACAAGATACACTTGTTTTTTTCCCCTGTTCAGTGTGTTTGAATTTGTGAATAAGGATGGTTCTCTGGGGCTATGTCTCTCAGTTGTGAGTGCTCTTCTTTCTCAAGGAATTTCAGTCACAGGCCTTAGGAGTCCCTCCTGAACTGAACCCACCTTCTCCATCAGCTCAGTCTCAGCAAAGTTAGAGGCTAGTTTACAAAATGTCAGTGATTCTCTACAATGCATTCTTCGGAGGTGTTTTATAGGGTATATAAAACCCATTACAGAGCCCAAGTGCTAATTAATTTGATTCCACTCTTCCCTCTATGTTACCTGATCAGCCACAGCACGGGCTAATTTGTCCATTCGAGATCCTGCTTCGGCAATTTTCTTGGCGGCATTAATGACATCAGATGTATTTTTCAGTGGCCCTTTGCCTCTGAAACAATATATATACGACATAATTAGAAATCTATTTTATGAACAGAAATGGACAAACCGACCATATTGTCCAACCAGGACTTTGATTTTGTATTTGGCCCTGGTCATGTTAGAAGAATTTTGAATGTTTTCTTGATTCATTTCAATTTCCATGTTAATGATCCACTTTGCTTTCTCCTGTTTTGATGTGTATGTTCATATTTAATTCTTTACATTAATTTACCTATTCTAAACAGTATTCCATTGAAAAGGGTGATCTCCACAAGGCAAAAGAAATTTAATATTGAAATGCTTGCCATGTGCCTATGCTGTCATAGGCTCTACCTCACATGACAACCCTAGTAGGTTCCATCATTTCCATCTTAGAAAAAGAGAAAAACAGACTAAAACTCACGAACTCATCTAAGTTCAGACAAGTCATAAGTAATAATCTCTAAATTTAAATCAGCGTCTAGCTAAAATAAATGCCCTTTCAGTGCATTCATACCACGTCCAACTCTATTACATTTTTAAGTTTATTTACTTTGCCACTTTGAGAAGCAACTGTCTCTTGTACATAATGGGGAACTGTTGGGCCAGAATTTCAGAGTTCTCTTCAGCTCTTAATCTCGCTGGTGGTATGCTTCTGGGACTGCTTTATGAGGGAACAGACAAAACACTGTGACGGCAGATGCTTTCATGCTTCCAAACCATTATGCCAGTATTTTCACATTAGGTTTTCAATTAGGTGAACTTTTTAATATTCGATGTCTTAAAATACTTATTACAAGGGAAACTATGCTGCATCAGACATCTTTAAATAAAATATAGCATATAACTTGTCCTTATATTTTCTTGGGAGATAACAGGTTAAATGCATTTATCTTTTATTTTTTTAAAGCATTGCTCCTTAGCCTGGTCTTTCTAGGTGCATCTAAAAATAATCAATACAATTTTTTAAGGCTACAAAATTACATTCTTACAGTTAGAAATGTGATTAAATGTGGACAAGAACGACTTAGAAGTGATTTATTTAGAACACATAAGGTCATATAGAGTGAGCAATGATTGCCACTGTTAGATAATAATGTGGGAGATAATAAAATGGAAGATTTAAAATGGCTTCAGAAAATTTATGTAAATGAAGGGCATTTTGTTCACTTTCCCTCCTAATTTCTGTTCTGCATTATATTAGTAGCTACAATTTAAATATATTGTTTATGTCAAAGCTTAAACACACACATAGGAAAATTTAAGACAAGATATTTTATTATGCTATGACTATATTAACTCTTCCACAAAGGACAGCAATATTTTTAGTTGCTATTTAGATATTTAAATATGGACAGAGAGTTCACATGTAAATTTTATGTAATATGGATGAGATAAAGATTCTGTGATAATCTGGCTTCCATTCTCTAACACTATGTTTTATTTATCTCTAAAGAAACTATTCCATGTTTTTGTTTTACATTTTTAAAGGGAATTTTAGATGCCGAATCTGTCAATGTTTAATAATGTTCTCATTATTACATATTTCTCTGTAACTTTCAGATCCTAGAAGAGCTCTTTATTTTGCAGTTTGCCTCTGACACATTTGTTATTGCTTTTTGCCTTCATTGTAATCCATTCCCAAAGAACTGCCCTCTGCTTGAATTTTTGTTACTAACAATTATGTGTGTTTATGTCAAGAATTTCCAAGGGTTTGGGGGCAACTTGAGAAACCTTACATGATAACTTTCAATAGTTGATTGATTCTGATGAAATGTACTAAGTTACAGAGAACATTTATGGAGAACTGAATTTGCTAGAAGCTCAGGCTCCTATCTTGTAGCCAAAATTATGATTAGTAGTATGTCTACTGAGTTTGCACCAGAGAATCATGGACTCACTAGCAGATTGTTATTAAAGAATAGGGTTCACAGTGTAGACATCCAAATTATCAGAGTTGCGAGCTGGTAATAAAGGTGTATTTCACAAAACTAGAGAACAAAATAAAAGTTTTGAGAACATTACATATTTCCTTTTTTCTACTGGAGAAAATTGAAACACAAGGAGGAACACTAAGTGATGAGCCCAGGGTGACAATGCAGAGAGATTGATACTCAAAAATAGAATTAGGATTGAAATCTCTGTGTTCTGAATAACAATTTTGTGTATGTGTTCATGTGTATGATTTCATTCTTATAGGAACAGTTAAAATAGTGATCTCAGACAAAAACAAACAGCCTTGACTACAGACATCAACATGTAAGAAATAATGAAAACCCTATCTCACTCAAAATCTCAAAAGAGTAGGAAGAAACTAATAAAATTCAAAAAGGGATATATGATTTAAAAATAAAACACTGTAAATAAAGAAATCTAAAACTATCTCAAAAAAGAAAACAAAACTGATGTAGAAAATATACTTAAGATTGCTATTAGGAAAAATAGAAGAAAAATACTCAAGTGTAAAAGAGTGAAGTAACTAGAAAATAGAGAATTAACAGTATCATAACAGTACTTCTCTTAAATACATGTAAATAAATTTGAGAGCTGGATAAAATAACTTTCTAGGAAAATACAATTTACCAGCAATGACCAGAAAAAAAAGATACTGAAAAACTTAGAGTCTGATTTCCATGGAAGAAATAAATAAGACTATCAGAAAGAAAACTGATCCAAAAACAGTAAATCCAGATGGTTTCTCAGAGAAATTCACTAAACCTTAAAAAAGATAAACCCAAAGCTATTTAAACTTTTCTAGAATATAGAGAAAGAAGAAAGACTTCAAAAATATTCATTAAATAATATAGTACTGATGTTATCAGAAGTAGCTAATATAACCTATGTAATCTAAGAATTTTCATTTAACTCTGGCTGGTGTAGCTCAGTGGATTAAGTATAGGCCTGTGAACCAAAAGGTTGCAGGCTCAGTTCCCAGTCAGAGCACATGCCTGGGTTGCACACCAGGTCACCAGTTGCAGGAGCATTAAGAGGCAACCACACATTGATGTTTCTCTCCCTCTCTTTCTCCTTTAGTTGGGGGATCATGAGAGGCAACCACACACACTTTCTTTCTCCTTCCTTTCCTCTCTCTCTAAAAATAAATAAAATCTTAAAATTAAAAAAAAATCTTATTTACATAATAAAACTTTTAAAAATGAAGACAGGGGAGAGAAAAAGCAAAAAAGCAAGTGGCATTGGAGTGGTGCCATGGATCTGTTCATGCTCAAAAGAGCTGATTGCCAGGAATTGGGTGTGTCAGTTGACTTATTGGTAGCTTGAAAGCTGCCAAGATGGAAGTACTTATTCCATGGAAATGAGCAAATGCTGTGTAAGTGAGGGCTTTTTCACACCATTACAAAAAGTCAAGAAGTAGTTATACCCAGTTGACAGAGAAGGCATTGTGATATGGAAGATCACAATGGTAATGTGCAGGACTTCTGTGGCTGGGTAATGGTCAAATCATGTTACAACACTGTTTAAGGTGTATATTTATTTTATGTGCTTTTCTCTATATATTTCATAATTTAGTATTTATTCACTTATATTTCTGTTAATCTGATGGATATAAAAATTTTCAATTTTCCTTTCTGTGATGACAGAGGAGGCCAAGTTGATTGTATTATTTATTGATAATTATTAAACATTCATATATCCTTTTTTGAGTTTTTCATGCAAGACCTTTTTACAATTTTCTATTAACTTGTTTGTTTTTACCTAACTTGTTTATTTTCTCTAGATATTTTGGATTCTAATCTTTTGTTAGTTCATATTGCAATGTCACAAATTACTTACTTCTTACAATTTTAGCCTGAAAGTTTACTTTTATTAAAGTTTTTTTGATCTTAGACCAAGCATGTACTTACCAATTTTAGAAAGAGTGTAAGAGGGAGAGAGAAAGAGTGAAAGGGCGGGGGGACATTGATTGGTTGCCTCTAATATGTATCCAGATCGGGGATGGTACCCACAACCTAGGTATGTGCCCTAACAGGAGATCTAAAATACAACCTTTCAGATGACATCAAACTAAAAAGCTGCTGCATGGCAAAGAATACTGTCAATAAAATTGAAAGGCAACCTGTGGAACTGGAGGAAATATTTGCAAATCATGATTCTGATAAAGGGTTAATATCCAAAATATATAAAGAACTGTTACAATTCAATAGTGAAAAAGTAAATAAACCATTTTAAACATGGGCAAAGGATTTTAATAGACAGTTTCCCAACTAAGACGCACAGATACATGTGCGTGTCAAAAGACACATGATGAGGTGCTCAACATCACTAATCATCAGGAAGATGCATATCAAAACCACAGCCAGGTATCACCTTACACCTGTTAGAATGGCTATTTTCTTTTTTTTATTATTAATAAAACAGTTTATTTTCTCCAGTTAAATTTATTGATTGTTTTGTTCCGATACCAGGTTTTAAAAATCACGTTAATCACTTCATCACCTTTAAGTCACTGGAGGTAGTTTTTGTATTCATTTCAGCTTAAATTTAAAAAATTACTTTTGTTTTTCAAGTACAGTTTTCTGCCTTTTCCCCCCACCTCTCCCCATCACCCCAGTCCTCCCTGCCTCTCTCCCCCATTTCCATCTGCCTTCTTGTTGTTCATGTGTCCTTTATAGTTGTTCCTATAAATCCTTCACCTTTTTCCCTTTTTATTGCCTCCTCTCTCCCTTCTGATCACTGTCAGCAAGTTCTCAACTTCAATGTCTTTGGTTATACTTTGCCTGCTTGTTTGTTTTATTGATTAGGATCCTGTTAAAGGTGAGATCATGCGGTATTTGTCTTTTATCCCCTGGCTTACTTCACTTAGCATAATGCTCTCCAGTTCCATCTATGCTGTTGCAAAAGGGTAGGAGCTCCTTCTTTCTTTCTGCTGCATAGAATTTCACTGTGTAAATGTACCATAGTTTTCTGATCCATTCATTTACTGATGGGCACCTAGATTGCTTCCAGCACTTGGCTATTGTAAATTGTGCTACTATGAACATTGGGGTGTATAGGTTCTTTTGGATTGGTATTTCAGGGTTCTTAGGATATAATCCTAGTAGTGGAATTGCCAGGTCAAAAGGCATTTCCAGTTTTCGTTTTCTGAGGAAATTCCATACTGTTTCCCATAGTAGTTGCACAAGTTTGCAATTCCACCAACAGCGCACTAGGGTTTTCTTTTCCCCATACCCTCTCAACATTTGTTGTTTGTTGCTATGTTTATGATGGTAGAGTGGCTCTTTTCAAAAAGACAAGAAATAACAAGAGTTGGCAAGGATATGGAAAAAAGGGACCCCTGCTGTTGGTGAGAATGTAAGTTGATGCAGCCACTATAAAAGATAGTATGGAGGTTCCTCAAAAAATTAAAAAATAGAACTCTCATAAAATCAGCAATTCTACTTCTTGGTATTTATCTGAAGAATATGAAAACATTTACTAAAAATGTATCTGCACCCTCATGTTCACTGCAGCATTATTTATAATATTCAAGCTAGAGAAAACACTTAAATGCCCATTAGTGAATAAATGAATAAAGAAAACAGCCACACATACACACAATGGAATATTATACAGCCATAAAAATGAGATTCACCAGTTGTGACAACACAGGTAAACACTGAAGGCATAATGCTAAGTAAAATTAAACAGAGAAACTCCACCCCCCCAAAAAAAATCCCTGAGCTTCTGGCTACAGAGAACAGACTGATGGTTATCCAAGGTAAGGGGTGTTGGTAAAATGAGGAAAGGGAGTCAAAAAGTTAAAATTCCCAGGTATAAAATAAATAGGTCACGAGGATGTAATAATTTTTAAACATTGCTAAGAGAATAGGTCTTAAAATTTTTCATTACAAGAATAAATTTTTAGCTCTGGCTGGTATGGCTCATGGATTAAGTACCAGCCTGCAAACCAAAGGGTTTGCCAGTTCTATTCCCAGTTAGGGCACATGCCTGGGTTGTGGGCCAGGTCCACAGTTGCGGGTGTGCAAGAGGCAACCACACATTGATGTTTTTCTCTCTCTCTCTCCCCCCCTTCCCCTGTCTCTAAAAATAAGTAAATAAAATATTTTTAAAAAGTAAATTTTTAATATTATATATGGTGGTGGATATTAACCAGACTTTCTAGAGTAATCATTTCACAATATATGAATATTGAATAAAAATAAAATCTAAATATGAAAACAAAAAGCATTATAATTACATATAAAAAAATATAAGAAAAACTGTTGACTGCCAAATAGAAGATTCTAGGCATTCATCAGTATTTAAAGCAAAGTGCATCCATTCATTGCCTAATAAGGCTGAATTCAGAAAATTCCTTAAATTATCTCAAAAATCCTAAATATCTAACATATGGTTCTGAGCAGCATGCAAGACATTTCTAAGGAAGTTTCATGGCCCAGATTTCATGAGTACAGAATCAGTGACATGACACACTTTCCCCCACATACAGACAGAAGAAAAAAAAAGGATAGAAAACATAGCTGGGTCATTTTGTGGGGTGGAGAATCAAAATTGCTCATTTCCTTCTGCTTCTGTGCCAGGCTGTGGAGCTGTCCTTGCTAATTGTTGGGTAATAACCAGTATCTTTAAGAAAGGACCCTGAATTTAGCTTATATGGCAAGCACTTTCTTTTAATGTTATTGTGTAGGCTGGGAGTAAAATTTAAAACTCCGTTAGACATCAGAGTGTCTACAGTAGTGCTGTCCAAGAGAATTTTTGTAATGATGGACATGTTCTGTAATTCTGCATTGCCCAATATAGTATCCCCTAGTCACATGGACTATAGAACATTTAAAATATGGCTCATGGGAATGAGAAACTCAGTATAATTTATTCAAGTTTGTCTGTTTTCTATCTTTGCATTTTGAATTGTTTATATCTTCCTAGGAATTTGCAAATATATATATACAGGGATGTCCGATGCACCATTAATCCAGCATCCCCCAGTGTTAGAAAATTGCATAATGAAATCAGGAAACTAATGCTGATAAAAATCCATGGAGATTATTCAGATTTCAGTGTTTATCCATGCACTTGTGTGTATGTGTGTGTAAGTTATAGGCAATTGTATCACATGTGTATATTCATGTCGCTGCTACCACAATTGAGGCATAGAACACAAGGTTGTCTTGAACTAATTTTATGTCACCCACCCATTCCTAATGGTAATCATCTCTAGATGGTAATCACTATTTTTTCTCCACCTCTACAATATTTTTTTCATTTCAAGAATGTATATCAATAGAATTATGCAGTAGGCACTGATGTTTTTCACTCAGCAGAGTTTCCTTGAAATTCATCCAAATTGCTGCAAATATTTATTGCTAAGTAATAGTCTATTATATAGATGCACCATATTTACTTTAACAGTTTACCCAAATAAAGGACATTTGGATAATTTCCAGTTTTAGGCTATTACAAATAAACTAGCATAAATATTTGTGTACAGTTTTTTTTGGTAAATGGAAGTTCTCATTTCTCTGGGATAAATGCCCAAGGATAAAATTACTGGACCCTATCATAAATCCATTTCTAGTTCTAAAAGGAACTGTCAATTTTGCAATTGTATTTCATCATAAAAAAGTTTTAAATCTGGAGCTAGCATTACAGTTAATTGGTGAAAGACTGAAAGCTTCTCTTCCCTAAGATCATGAAGATGACAAAGATGCCACTTTGCTACTTCTATTCAATATACTCCTGGAAGTCATAGCCAGAACCATTAAGCAAGGGAAAGAAATAAAAAGCATCCATATGAGAAAGGAAGAAGTAAATGATCTTTTGTTTACAGACAAGATGATTTAGATATAGAAACCCTAAGCTTTCTATAAAAAAATTAGAATAAATGAATTTAGCAGTTATAGAATACAAAATCAACATACAAAAATCAGTTGCATTTCTCTACACAAAGAACTATCTAGCCATGGCTGGTGTGGTTCAGGGGATTGAATACCAGCCTATAAATCAAAGGATCCTGGTTTGATTCCCAGACAGAGTACCTGCCTGGGTTGCATGCCAGGTCCCTGGTAGGGGGTGTGTGAGAGGCAACCATATTGATATTTCTCTTCCTCTCTTTCTCCTACCCTCCCCTCTCTCTAAAGATAAATAAATAAATAAATATTTTTAAAAATTATCTAAAGAGAAATTAAAAAAGCAATTCCATTTGTAATTACATGAAAAAGTACTTAGTAATAAACATAACCAAGGAGGCAAAAGATGTATATGCTAAAAGCTATAGAATATTGCTGAAATAAATGCACAAATATATGTAAAGTTACCCAATATTCATAGATAGAAGACATAATATCATTAAGATGTTAACACTATCCAAAGCAATCAATGTTATTCTTGTCAGAATGCCCATAGGTTTTTTCCCAAGTAGAAAAATCTATCCTAAAATTTATTTGGATTTTCAAGGCACTCCAAATAGTCAAAATAATCTTCAAAAAGAACATAACCGGGGGTCTCACACTCCTTGACTTCAAGACTCACTATAAAGCTACAGTAATTAAAACAGTGTAGTAATGGCATTAAGACAGACATATAAACCAATAGAACAGAATTGAGAGCCCAGAAATAAACCCTTATGAACATGGTAAAATTTTTTTTAATGATAGTCAACAGAAAAAGAAGAGTATTTTCAACAAATGATGTTGGGAAAGCTAGATATCCACATACATAAGGATAAAGTGGGACTCTTCTACCACATATAAAATTTAACTTGAAATGCATAAAGGCTCTTAATATAAGACCTATAAAACTATGAACTATAAAAACCTTGCAAGAAAATATACAGAAAAAACTTCATGACCTTGGATTTGGCAATGATGTCTTAGATGTGACACCAAGAGCACAGGACAAAAAAAGAAAAATATAAATCTGATTATCAAATTCTTTTAAAAATTGTATGCATCCAATAAGACAAAACAAAACAAAACACACAATCAACAGTAAAAAAGGCAACCCACAGAACTGGAAAAAGACTTGCAAATCATATACCTGACAAGGAGTTAATGTTCAGAGTATATAAAAGCTCCTAAAATTCAACACTAAAACTTAATCAATTTTATTAGAAAATAAGCAAATGACTTGAACAGACATTTTTTTCTGAAGAAGATATACAATGGCTAATCTCTACACATGAAAAGATGTGTAAATTCACTAATCATTAGGGGATCCAAATCAAAACTGCAATGAGATATCATTTCACACACATTAAGATGACTACTATAAAAACAGACAAAAAATTTAAAAATACAAAAAAAAAGTGTTGGTGAGGATCTAAAGAAGTTGGAAACTTTGTGTACTGTTGATGGCAATGTAAAATGGCACAGCTACTGTGTAAAACAGTACAGTGGTTCCTCAAAAACTTCAACATACAATTATCCTATGATCCAGCAATTCCACTTCTGGGTATAAACCCGGAAGTACTGAAAGCAAAATCTCAAAGAGATATCTGTACATTCATGTTCATCACAGCATTATTCACAATAGCCTGCAAATCAAATCAATTCAAGTGTTCAACAATGGCTTTATGGATAAACAAAATATGATAAATAAATACAATGAAATATTATTTAGCCTTAAAATGGATGAAAATCTGGCACAAACTATAACATGGATTGACCTGGAGAACATTTTGAAATAAACCAGTCACAAAATGACAAATACTGTATGTTTCCACTTGTATAAGATACTTGGAGTAGTCAAATTCTCAGAGATGGAAAGGACAACAGTGGTTCCTAGGGGCTGACTGAGGGAGAATGGGGAGTTAGCACTCAATAATACAGTGATTCTGTTGGGGAAGATAAAAATTTTCTAGAGATGGATGATGGTGATGGCTGCACAGCAATGTGAAGGTATATAATGCTATAGAAATATACATGTAAACATGGTTAAATTAGGAAATTATGCACATATATGTGTAATATATATATATATATATATATATATATATATATATATATATATACACACACACACGCACACACATAAAGAAAAAACCCAAATACACACACACGGCTAGTGGTTATTAGACAGTAGAGGTCAAAATGAGCCACAGTCATCTGAATAATGTGAAGGGGCACAGAAATAAGAAACAAATGGCCAACAGAAAAAAAATCTGTCGTTCTATCTATCATCTCCCTATCATCAACATATATATAAAACAGGCCCAGAAAAGACAAAACAAGAAATGTGGGCCTTCCTGTTAGTGGAAGCTGTGTTGATAAAGGGAATGGCCCCACTGGCTGTAGCTCCATCTTAAAATGATGGCTTCCACCGTCTGTGTTTCCCTACCTTTGTGTTTCATATCGCTTTGACTTACACATGTAAATTAGACCAGAGTCTGTATTTTGGGTGTTTTAAAAGGTGCTTTGAGAAATCTTGTAATCTTAAAGATAGAAGTCATCATGCTCTTCTATCAGGAACATATTTTTTTTTCTTGGAAAGAACATGAAGCCACAGATTTGGGTCTGCTATATAGATTTGTACAACAATTACCTTCTGTCCTTTGGTAATAAGTGATACTTATACAAGGGTCAATATCTGGAAGCCTTCCTAGGAAGTAGTAAATTAAAAAAGAGACTGTGTTATGGATAACTATATCACTGCTATCTACCATTGACCAACAATTTATATTTATTTCATGAAAAGGCAATAGGTGTTAATACAAAAAATCAATTGCGAGTACATTCTGAATTCATGTACTCAATATCTAGAATTCTTAAATTTGAAGTTAATCAAAATTAAAAAAGATTCATTTGCTATAGATTTCTCAAAACATCTAACCTGTCAATATATAGTGCAACTTTCCAATGATGAGATATAGTATGCAGGAAATGTATTTGCAAATTCATTGAATCATAGGAACCTCTTTTCAGAGCCTGGGTTCCAGAAAACATGCTTGGGAAATATCACTTTCACCAATCACTTGGAGCAGTATGAAGACAACACCAAAGAATAGTTGAATGAATCTGAGGGTTAATGAGGAGTCAGGTTTGGCTGCGGGGCTGTGAGTTAAACTATTTAAGGAAGCAACATTAATATCATAGCCTTGAAGTTGAAATACAAATATGTACAAAATTGATACAGAAATCTAAAGGTCGATAAATGTTGACCTTAGATAGACAAGTTCAGATTTTTATTTCATTTTATACAAAAAGGAGGTAATAAAAGTTTTTTTTACAAAGGGAGCTGAATGGTTTCCCTTTAACAGGCAGATGTGATGTTGCACGAACAGATAAGAGTAAAGAATAGGAACTGAAAGACCAGCCAGGTGAACTTAGGTTGAGGTACTGAGTGTCTGAGTAAAGGCAGAGAAGATTGGGGTAATTACATTATTTTTAGTCTTATCCTCAGAATTTTACAGTTAGATGTACCCTAAAAATTATTTTCTTAGCCTGAACCCTAGTTCTTTCACGATCAGAATTTATGGTTAATCTCGAAAGATAGCTTGCTTTGTCTCTTCCTCTATAATTAAACTTGGGTTTCTCTCCAGAGCTCATGCTGCCTCCATATCTCTTCTTTTTGACAAATAAGACCAGCACATGCTACTTCTTTCCAAAAATGACATAAGTATGGATTGATTCACCTCATGCATTATATAGTGCTTCTGTCATTGCCCATGAGCTAGAAGTCAAGAAAAGAACAGGAGAAAGACAGGTGGCATAATCAGTTTTATCCTCCATGAAGAAGTTACTATATAAATAATGAGGCAGAACCTCTCCAATTTTAATAATAATGTGGTGGATATCATTGAGATTACGGAATCAAATTAATAAATCAGCTACTGATAAAAATAAAATAATAAGATACTAAACGCAAGGGTATTTCCTGCATTGAAATGTCCTTTAAGCATATGACTTCAGAAGAATAGTCAAGTTTTAATTCCTTTAAATAAGACATAAAAGTTCATAGGAGTTATTAGAAATATATAGCTGAAATGATTCCTTCTTGAAGTGGAAAATGCAAGGGCAATAACAATAATGCATATGATCAGATGCGGTGAACTTGGGTGAGAGGCCACAAAAAATGTCTGAAGTCAGCTACCTCTTTGTTAAGGAAGAGGCTGTGTAGATGGAGGCAGGGGCAAAATCTCACTTCAAGTGTTCCGTTTCCAATTCACTCTGTCTTCTTTTCTCTGGTCATTAATTACTGTTCTCCTCCCTTTGCCCTCACAAATGGGCACAAAACTGCTCATCAAGCAGGGGAAGGAACGATCACCAGTGGCATTCTAGACATTCCATTATTCAAATCAGCATCAAATTACTACATGAAATCCCTAGGAAATTAAAGTGGCCTTCTTTTCACTTTTAAAACTATGCTTTGACTAATAAAAAGTCTGTCTTATTTAACATCTAACAAGACCTTCTCAAATATCTTCCTTGAGCACAGTTATATATAATGTAAGCATTATAACTGGCAACATGAGTAGATTCATCATTCACTTTAATGGGAATATTTGTTCAAGTGATGTTATTAATGGATTGCATAATACCCATCAGATAAAGTACTAGTACAATCTTGAAAGCAAGCAAATTAAGTCATCATAGGTCTTAAAAAGTAATGACTGAGCCTGCCACAGTAGCATAATTTGCAGAAAATTAAGTCTTAAATAATAGCCCAGGCTGTTTTTCCCTACTACTACTTGTGTGTGTATGTGTGTGTGTAATAACTTTGTGAAGCTGACAGGGACTAAATTTACAAATTTGAACTTCTAATGAATATGATGACATTTAAAAGTCTCAAAGGTCACCCAAATAACAGTAAAATCGTTCTACTGAAGTCAAAATCAATTCTAAAACATTTGTAGAATGGACCAAGTAATGTTATTAGTACATATTAGTCAGAGGCAAAGGTCAAAGGATAGGGGAGATGAGGTAGAAATGTTCCATATTTTATTATAACCTATAATCAATTGCAGCCTTTTCTTTTTAGAAGCATTCAGCAATCATTAAAAAATTGTTACCCATGAGGTGACGTTTTGACATTACCATATATATTACATAGTTTTGATAACAAATAGCATGTGGAATCATTAAAACATCCTTGCTCACATGCGTCTGTGTGTACCTATGTTGCCAGGAAAAAAATCTACAGTATAATACTAGCTTACCTTTCTATGGCAGCATAATTTACAAATGCATTATCTTTTTTGGATTTTAAACTCATCCTGTGAAGTTTGTAAGAAACATATTATTTCCCCATTTTGCAAATAAAGACAATAGGGGATAGATCTAAAATTATCTAATATTTGGACTAAAAATCAAGGGATCTTTTCATTGAGCTTTGCTTTGCTTTAGTTTGACCTTTGTGTGGTAGGCAGGACAGAAATGTCACCTCCCTTTAAAGAGGAGACTAAAAATACAATGGCAGAAACGGCAATGACCCAGATGAAGAAAAGGCTCCTGACAAAATTCTGACTGGTCTCTTGATATTTTAAAAGCATTGCTCAGAGCAAAAGGGAATAAAACATACACAAGTTTTAATTAACCTGTCAAAATTATGAAAGCAGTTCGTTGAACCTGATGCTTTGCACATAAGAGGGAAAATGAGCTGAAGTTAATACTAGAACATGGTTTAGAATTAAAACATATCACATGCATGTATGTACACTCACACAAATGCACAAATATATTTTTCCCAAGAGGATATTAACAAATCATTCACTTTATCTTCAGAATATTTAGGTACGCTGCAAAATAGCACAGACCAAACAATAAACCAGCCAATCCCCCGGGACTGGAAGACTGATTTTGCATAAATAATTAAAACAATCATAATTACAAAAATGAGCCTCTTTTCCCTAACCAAAAAAAAAACTATCTGCTAAGAATTAGGTTCAGATCATTTTGACTTACACATGTAAATTTTATAATATCTATACCCAGCTTGTAGGTAATATTTTAATTTTTCAGCAAGCTTTCATAAGCTAATATATACTGTTATGCTTCTGAGTTCAATGAGAAACCTTCAACTCTGTCTCTAGGCCTCACCTGGTGAAGTCTGTCATTTCCATCATGATCATACACATCTGCTTGGCCAGCACAATTATATCATTGCCGCTGTCGTCCCACTTGGCCACTTCAGCATCCAGCTTGCTTTTCTCTTGGTGGAATATTTCCACCTGCTCAGCTATTTTTGCCTTCTCCTCCTGTGGTAGTTGCGCCATGATGGCCTGTGTGGGTTACAGAAAAGGGTGACTAATAGTGACAATGGAAATATAGACAGTAGGTTGGCTCTCCCTCCAGTTAACGGCAGAGCCAGACCTGACATGTGATTTATAGGCTGCACCTCCATTCTGGAAAGTATGTTTCCTCCATCCTGGGGAAGGAAAAAGCACAGACATCTGATAAGGTCCCCAAACTCCCCGTCCCCACTCCCACATACAAAAAATACAGAGATTCAAAAGCACATGCACATTGACAGTAACAGAATTTCTCTGTCGCTTTGATGACATATGTTTGTTCAAAAGAATCTATTCTTGACAAATTTTATATTTGGTCTCAGGAAACTTTTACCAGATGAAAGAATGCACCTCTTTCAACACCAAAATCTGTTCCGAGAAGGGGAAGAAGAAAATAGGCCTTCTGTCGCTAAGGAATTTTAAACACTATCCGAGCATCCAAGTGCAGTGGGTCGGGGAGACTTCCTATGAGTGTTAGTGAAGGAATCTATGGTTGGATGTCAAGCAAAAGTCTCCTACCCAGAGCATTTCAGGGATGGCACAGCAATTCTCAGCCCTCTTCCACCACATCTATGGAGATCCTGGTATGACCAAAGCTCCCTGTGGAGCCTGTGAGCGTGTAGACAGAGATGCTGGGATGGGTTAAAATATAGGATTAGAAAGCAAAGGTTGATTATCAAAATCTATAAGCAAAATCTATAAGCAAGAAAAGCAATAACAAGTCAATTCTCATTTCTCATGGATCCTTTATTTGTAAATTTACCTACTCTGTAAAATTTATTTACTCCAAATCAATACTTGCCTGGAGCTGAAAAAAAAATGAGGCACCCAAAGTGTTTGTTCCCAGACAAGGTTAAATAAGGTATTCTTACTCTGTCTTCCTGTTTTGCCACTCATCCTATAAACAAGCATCCCTCCTGGGATATATTCAGTGCCACATTTTCCACATCTCTGTACTTTCTGTTAGTGATTTTGCTATATAATGTGGCCCCCAAGCATAGAGCTGGAGTGCTGCCCAGTGTCCTGTGATGTGCCTTATGGAGAAAATACATGCATTATATTCACTTCAGTCAGGTATGAGTTATAGTGCTCTTGGCCATGTGGGTTCAAAATAAGTGAATCACAATTGTAAAATAAGGTATCTAAACAAAAACAGCCACTAAACAAGATTATATCTGATTGAAGAAAGTATTGAGAATAGCAGCTCTCAGGAACCTCTTTCCTCTAGCGGCAATAATTCAATATTGCTAATTAAGTATTCATGGTGACTATAGAACATAAGTGCCATGAATAAAGACAATCAGCTGTATTTGGTAAGCACTGTTTATGTAGCGGGGCCACACCAAAATAGTTGACACCATCTCAGGGCACCCTCACAGAACTGTGTGCAACCTGCTTCACAGAGGAGCAGGTGAATAAGACTATCAGCTCTAGTATCCCTCTGGTTTTGGCATGCAGGTATTCTCCAGATGAGAAAGAACTCATGATTTGAGAGACCTACAACTTTTGCATAAGAACGAGTAAAATAACAGGAGCAACTGCTTCCTAAATGGTGAGTGAGTTGTTTGATGGAGAGGTAGCAGATGCCTACTAGAAATATCAGGGGACACAAGCTCAAAAAAACTGGTCTCAGTTCAGGCCGTCACTGAGTTGGTTTAATGCCTCATTGCTACTGGGTCATATCTTTAACATCTTCATATATAGTATAAGAATAACAAACAATTACCTCAGAATGTTATGATGGACAGCAAATAAAATAAACGTGCCGTTTTGTCCGACAAAAAAATGAAAGTAAGCATGTGTGAGATGATTGTTAACATTATCTAATCATCATTTCTGTATTAGTCCACCTACCCCCATAACTCATTATTTTGTTGCTATCAAAGTCAGGAATTGGGCCCAGAGTCTATATGACTCTCTGTGAATAAAAGATTGATCTGAAACCCAGACATATATTTACTGGGTACTGTGCTGAGTACCCAGGACTAAAAACACTTAATCTAATCATTAGATTCAGTAATCATTAGTAATCATTGTACAAAATTAGTACTAATATTACCACTATTTTATTAATGACAATACCAAAGTCCAGAGAAGTTCATTAAATTCCCAACATCATACTACTACTAAGCTGTAGGAATAGGATTCAAACCCACCTCAGCTAACACCATACTTAACCACCATGCACAACTGAATCACCATGCATGCCCATACAGGTTTGACACTGCACAGTGGTCCTGGCTCAATGGAACAAATGTCACTGAAATTGCTGTCCGCCAGGCTGAGCATCTTGCAGATAATGGTTCATCTGCCCAGAGTAAGGGTGTCTTTGTCTTATTTGCATAAAAGTAACCTTGGACTAGCAGTTACCTAGATGCTACCTCTTACCAATAGACAGTCATGCTTACTAATGTCCATGCATGCATGTATGTGACTTTATATAAATAGTACATGTCTGAGTACATAATTTATGTATAGGTACACACACACACACACACACACACACACAAATTACAATTCATATTAAATAGCCAGACTGGAACAATACTATAGTTAATGTATTTTAAAATACTATATTTAAATTTTTTTAAAGTACTTTAAAAAACTATTTAAAATGGTGTTTTATATACACAGGAGTATATTGCACTGATGATAAGATAGCTACTCCAATGCATTTGAGACAGATTTGGATTTGCAGAAGTTAACACTTACTATGCACTTTTTCCAGAGGCATCCCTGTTTGATGACGTAATGCTATCCTAGAGTAATTTGTCCTCCACACACAAAATTGATCATGTTTTACTTAGACCGCACAAGTCCCAACCAGCATCATGTAAAGCATCCCCTACCTACTTCTCTGTAGAAAGTTCTGTAAACCTATCCAGCAGACCTCCAGACTCTACATTTAATCCTCAGATGGAAAGCAATGGACCTTTTGTTATCACAAGAGGGTTAATTTGTATACTGAAGGATGCACACTATTCTGTGAACTGTATCAGTTGAGTTTCAACTGTGAAATTTAACATCTGAATATTATCTACCTTACTCTTCTAATTTTTATTAATGTCATACCACCACCTTCTCTCTAAGCTTCCTTAGGGTAGAGTCCTCAACATTCTCTAGAGAACAGAAGCTCAATAAATATCTTTTGATTGACTACCTAATTTTTTTTCACTTACTACATCAACATAGTTCAAGAAAAGTTACCAGAACACACAAACATTTTCTAAGGGCACAGTTTGGAAGAAAAACTGGCTCCTTCAGAGCAGATTTGCAAAGGAAATGTTATTGTGGTTCTAGGGGTGCTCAAGCTGCATAACATACTTAATGTTGTGTGACGTGGGTGCAAGTGTCGTTACATAAGCTTCTGCATATGTAGCTATCAATGAACCAGTCTTTCCCAAAATGCTCTTGCTTTTAAAAATTCATAATTGACCTTTTCTGAAATTGGAATTTTTTTAAAAAAAGGTTATCTATAAACAGTAGACCACAAACTACAAAATTTGCAAGTTAATCAAATTAACATTCAACATATGAGTTTTAATTAGGTCTTATCAATGTAACTCAGCAGTTTGAAATGCTAACACTTTAAGGCTGTTCTACCTAAAAAAAATTAAAGACTGTTTACATTGAAATCAAATTAAATACAAAATAAATAACATGCAGTTCACTCATTCAAACTAAGAGAATATGAGACAAATTATTTTCATGGCCAAGAGGAAAGGGAATAAATCGGCTTTTCTATTTCTGTGATGTGACCACCTAGGGCCTGAGGGTTTCTGCTGCTTCTGTTCATAGCAGCCAAGCAGAGCTCTGCAGATTGTTGATCTGCTTGATCTGGGAGCCCAGATTTGTGGCATCAGACACTTGAATCCTCAAAGTTGCCAACACTCTCATTCCAGGTTCACAGCCAACCATTTTTTTGTGTGATAAATTCTACTTATTAAATAAAAGTACAAATCACTGATCCAGGCCAACAACCACTCAGCTCAGAATCTTTTCTTCAATCTAAATCTCAAGAAGCTTTTCTTATAATTGTTTCTCCAGTCTCAAAGAAAAAAATGATTTTTGAGGTCTATAGGCCTCCAACCTGACAAGTGTTCATTTCCTAAACACAGAGTAAGGGTCTAACATTAGGGCTACAAGTAGATGAATGTTTGGAAATAAGTAGTAAAAGGACTAAAACTCAATGCATCCATTTCTATTCACTTTAATTTAAAGTAGGATAATAACTAAAAGTAGTAAAAAGGAATGGGTCCTTTGACTTCTACCAGTATCGGGCTGTGAAGTGAACTGGAAAATTGCAGTACTTGTCCCATTAATTCAAGTAAAAATTTTCATAACTGCCTAAATTGTCCAGCTTTCAGGATAAACTATTTGGTCAACCTTCTGATGAATAACTCCCTAGTATCATCATCATCTTAATCCCCCTAACATTACATGACATCTTGTAATAGATTTTATCGTGCAGATCTCTGAATGACATTCCAAGGCAGGATGCTGTATACATAAGCAAAAAGATGAGGCATGAAGAGGTTAAGAAAGACGCCTCCAAGTTATATAGCATGGTCAAGCCCATATTAAAATCAAGTCTGCATGATTCCAAATAACACATTCTATCACCAAGGTTAAGTGCCCCCAAATTGTTGCTAACCAATTTTAGCTATAACAACATGTAAAAAAAGAAGTTTTTAAGATGTCATGTCAAGGTCTGATCAATTCTACATTTCATTATTCCAGGGTATGGTCATTCTCACTGTTTCACTCATTTGTTCTCTAACTCACTTGGTCTCTTTCATAAAATGTTTTAAAGAGGCATCAGACAGGGACACGTGAGGAGAATAAACACTCTAATTTCAGAATCTGAGAGCAATGTTGGAGTGGGTTCTAAAAGCTTTTTTCCCCACCTTAACCTCCTTTTAGATTAATTTAACACTTCAGAGAGAAATGTCTGAATGAGAACACAAAATAAGGCCATTACCCAGGACAACTGGCTGCTGGAAAGAGCAACTGCCTTTGTCAAAAACAACTTCTGCTTCCTTCACAATTTTGACCAAGTTAACACACTTCTCTGGTCAAAAGTTCAACTATCTGTCATCTCAGCAATCCAATGCACCCTCTTATTTCCAACTTAATTCTATGTCTCTGATTTGTCATCATATAATTACAGGCTACAGTAGGCTGACTCAATAACTAATGCTGTCTTCTGCAAGTTAATCACACAGACCACATGGTGGATTTCAAAGACAAATCAGCAAGTGCTCTATCATAGCAGCACATTTTCATAATTTCCTAGACCATGTTCATAACTCATGCTGAGAAATCCTTCAGAAAATACTATTATGTTTTCACCTGTTGAGTGAAGAAATAACTGATGATGTAGATAGGTGGCATCTAACTTTTGTTTCCACCCATAACGTACTTGATGAAATGAAGTACAATGAGACCTTGTTCGTCCTTATAAAGAGTGAGACCAATCATGCCATTTTGACAAGATGGTGATTAGAAGAATTGTACAGTATGCCTTTGTCTTTGAGAAAACAAGACAATGGTTTTTGAGCTGTATCAATACTGAGTTGCAATCAATCAAATTGACTTTGAATTGATTAAAGCTTGGATAAATTACTCAAACTTGCCCTTTGTCATTAATGTAAAAATGCTGGTTTTCCTTAATTTTGAAGATGAATGACTTGGTTGATGAATTACTTTAGTGTTACGCCAACCAAGCTCAAAAGACTCTCAGCTAACGATCTTCCCAAGTCAACATTTTGAGCAGAGTTAAATAGAGTCTACAAGAAATTTTCAAAGTAGGAACCTTCATATTGTTTTGTGTGCTTTTCTACTGTCACCAGTTGATGATCAGAAGAGATTTCTCTTCCAAATAATAACATTTTGCAGAGTCACCAGTATTGAGAACTTAATGTATGTCAGGTATTATCCTCATTGTTTTACAAATAAGTAATTAAAACCCTAAAAATTTTTAAAGTCTATTATTCATATTTTACAGATGATAGCTCTGAAGATCAGAGAAATGAAGCAACATGCAACAAAGCATGGTCCTCACTTGAATGTTTAGAATTCAAAACCAAGTCTGTCTGAAATCAAAGCCAGTGTATCTTCAATATTCTGACTTTTATGCTCACATTTCCCCATATCAATGTCCATCTACATTTTCTGGATTATTTAATTGTTGGATGAGACTATAAGGACATATAGCACAAAAGAGAATGTGGGTTTTATGCACAAAGACTTTATGACTCATTTAAAGACCTAATATTTGTCCAGCCCATGCCTATTGTAAATTGTGCTGCTATGAACATTGGAGTGTACAGGTTCTTTGAATTGGTGTTTCAGGATTCTTACGGTATAATCCCGGCAATGGAACTGCTGGGTCAAAAGACAACTCCATTTTAGTTTTCTCAGGAAATTCCATACTGTTTTCCAGAGTGGCCACATCAGTCTGCATTCCTACCAACCATGCACCAGGGTTCCCTTTTCTCCACATCATCACCAGAATTTGTTGTGTGTTGATTTATTAATGATTACCATTCTGGCTGGTGTGAAGTGGTATCTTATTGTGGTTTTAGTCTGCATCTCTCTGATGGCTAGTGATGCTGAGCATCCTTTCATATGTCTCTGGACTCTCTATGTCCTCCTTGGAGAAATGTCTATTCAGGTCCTTTGCACATTTTTTAAATGGGTTGTTTGTCTTCCTGGAATGGAGTCATATGAGTTATTTATATATTTTGGAGATCAAACCCTTGTCCAAGGTATCATTAGCAAACATACTTTCCCATACCATTGGTTTCCTTTTCATTCTGCTGAATGAGTACATAAAAAAACTATGGTACATTTACGCAATGTAATACTATGCAGCAGAAGGAAAGAAGAAGCTCCTCCCCTTCACAACAGCATAGATGGATCTAGAGAGCATTATGCTAAGTGAAATAAGCCAGGTGGTAAAAAACAAATATTATATAATCTCACCTATAAGTGGACCCTAATTAACAAAACAAACAAGCAAGTAAAAGTAACCAGAGACAATGAAATAAAGAACAAACTGACAATAACCAGAGGAGAAGTAGGGGGGAGAAGTAGAGGGGATAATGGAGGGAAAAGGGGAAGGGTTATCAAGGAACATGTATAAAGGACACATGGACAAAGCCAAAGAGGGGCAGGATCAAGGATGGGAGGTGGGGATGGATGGGGCAGGGGAGAGTTGTGGGGTGAACTGTACTTGAACAGCAATAAAAAACGGGAAAAAAGACCTAACTTCTTTGAATCCTCCTTATTTTAATGTATGGTTATTTCTCACTGTTATTCCCAAACCCTACACTAGTGTCGGCTTTCTGGGGTTCCCTAATCCCTATCTTCATCATCACCTTTCTCAACCTCATGCTTCCTATTGATTATATATTTTTTAAAGATTTTATTTATTTATCTTTAGAGGGGAAGGGAAGGAGAGAGGGAGAGAAATATCAATGTATGGTTGCCTCTTGTGCGTCCCCCACTGGGAACTGGCCTGCAACCCCGGCATGTGCCCTGACTGGGAATCAAACGGCAGTTGTTTGGTTCACAGGCCCGAGCTCAATCCACTGAGCTACACCAGCCAGGGCTGATTATATTTTCTTAAAACTAACTTAGAAATCTGGAATACCTACTTCTCAGCTATATTATAATTTGATTGCTTTTACCCTATTGAAATTGAAGCTTTAAAGGGAGGAGAATCTCAGCCTCCTTTGCAATCCCCAAGTATTTCATCTCCTGCCACCTGCCTTGCCTAGTTGCTTTTACCCTCAAGATGATACAGCTAATCTGATCGGTCAGATTTCAGGATCCTCTTTGAAACACTTATGTCAGTGGACAGTATCACAAGTATTCAAGAATGCTCAAAAGTCAGCCAGAACAGAGATCTTTTTTTTTTGTTTCTTGCTTCATTCCTTGAATTGGTATATTTGTAGTATGTCTGTATAATTTCTTTTTATATCACGTGGCAGACAGATCTGGGGCTACTGGTCTGCCCATAGGTAGGTACTGGGGGAGGGGGAGAGGAAGTTTTCTCTCTACTCTGATGGTCTTGAACCAATTTCAAAAGATGTGGTCTTGTTTCTTAGACACCTAGGCTAGATTATGAAGCAATGGCAGCCCAGTCAGTAACAAATAGTACTTGAATTCTCCATTTGTCCTTGCCTTTTACGTAGTTAACAAGCTTGGGGACTTCAAGCAAAACCATGGTGTCTGTGCCAGTGGAAGATCTGGACATCCTGTATCCCCTGGCTATTGATGCATTTAATCTTAATCCTCATCCTCAATAAACCCAATATGCACATAAGTGTTTGCTTTGTTGTGGTTGCTATTTTTTGAGTGTCAGAGAGAGAAACAAGTTAAAAGCCATCAGAATCAGTGGTAGTTATTTCTACTATGTAAAATGTAAGTCACTATAAACAACCCCAGACGAGAGCACAGATTTCAGAGCCATGAATCTGGGTTCCAATTCCTTGGAAATCATAAATCCCCTCAAATCATTCTGGGTTTGTAGCCTCTGTGCAACCAACTGAAGCCCTGGATATCCACTTACCCGCGCACTCTGTCCAGCGATGAGCTGGTCATCCTCTGTCTGAACACTTGTCCTACTGCGCACGTCATAATCCTCCTGCTCAAAGTCAGAATCATCTTCTAGTTCTTCTGGAGTCTACAGATAGAGAGGAAAGAGAAAAATCATTATATTTTACATTGATAACCTTTACCCTCATTCATATATTTTGTCACCGTAAAAGCTAAATATCCCCCAGAAAAGAGTTTGTAGGGGATTAACTGCAGGGGCTTATGTGGGCAGGTTTTGGCTAGAATGGAGTCAGAAAAATCAAGCTGCCCTAACTTATATATTTTTAAAAATGCATTTTGTGTATTCCTTCTGTAGGAGTAGAAAGTCTAATTCTGTATTTTTTAATTTAAGAAAAATGTATTTGTGTTATTTCCACCCATACAAATATATTCTAAGATAGAAAATCACCATCAACAACCCAGGTGAAACCTGGGCTTCTTCTGCAATGCCCCTTTGCTCTATTTCAGCTCTTTCAGTCTCAATAAGCCCCCCAAAGATTGACCATTTCCAGGGCAATGGCTAGACCTGATGAAATAACTGATGTGGTCATTAAGCTATTTATTATACAGGTTGCAACTATAGAGTAAGAACACCTAACTATGAACCCCTATATGACCATAGGAAAACCCCTCTCTTAGGTTTGGTTTCAAAGTCTGTGAATTGGTTGACAACAGTAGCTACCTACATGATTGTTGTGAAAATTAAGTACTCTGTGTCAAGTGTCTGGTACATAACAAGCATTTTAAAAAGGTTTGCTACCATTATTACCAAGGAATTTGAAAACCAACTCGTTCAAACATCTATTTTTTTACAGTGAAGCTATCAACAACTACTGTATACCCACTAAGGATTAAATAATTCTTTCATACATAGTACCTATTTAGCTCAGTACAGCACAATAAAATAAGTTTGGAGAACCAAGCAGAACCATGGTGTCTGTGCCAATGCAAGATCTTGGCATTCTGTGTCCCTGGCTGTTGAACTATCTGATCATAACACCTAATCCCAACAAAATCCATTTTACATGATTTGCTTTGATGTAGCTGCTATGTTTCAAGTGATAGAGAATGCTCATCAGATGAGAAAACCAAGGTTCTGAGAAGTCAAGCAATGTGCCCAAATGTCCCTGAACTAGCCAACAACAGAACTAGCATCTCGACCCAAACACTCGGATGTGCCTGACTCCAAACACACTGCTCTTTATCAGTTGTTCTGTTGTCATTGCAGGTTTTTTTTTTCCATATGACAAATTGGGCAAGAATTGAAAGTATGGAATAGCTTTAAAGTGAGTAGAGTTAGATAAAATCTGGTCCAATATGTAAAGTCAGAATTGGAGAAAAGATATAAATGAATCCAGAAATTTTAAAAATCTCTCATGACAATAATAACAGGTAACATGTATTAAAGTCTTTCTATGTTACTATCACTGTTTTCATTAAGTGATTTACATACACTAACTCAGTTTCCTTAACAGATCTACAATGTAGACACAACTGTCTTCATTTGACAGATAACAAAACTGAAGTGTGAAAGATTATATCTCTTTTAAAGTCTTCTGAGTCTGGCAATTTGAAGTATGTAGTCTCAACTATCCTGCTCTGTTAATCCAAAGAGGATGAACTCAGAAGGTGGCCAGGACGGTGCATGAGGGGAACACAGGGCAGAAGTGAGATCCCTAGCTCAAGTGTCATGAGCCTTAAGGTGATGTCGCCCACAAACTGCCTCTTGGCACACAGTAGCACCACCTCCTAGGGCTCTGTCTCGCAAAAGGAACAGACCACAAGCAGTACTGATGACTGAGTTGCTCACTCCTCATGCAAAAGAACATCATTTTTATTCTGTTGGTTTCTTTGACCACCTCAGTGTAATTAATTGGTGTGGTTATTGATGAATCCTGGATATTAGTCAGACAGGCATAAAATGGGGCCCTTCATGCCAAAAATCATAGCATGCCTAGTAATCCTCCGAGCTTCAGCACAACCCCCTTGTTTTCCTTCTCTTGCCATCAGTATATTTATATTTACTCATTCATGTTCTCATGTTCAATTTTCTTTCATAGGGATATTAAAAGAAAAAGGAAAGAAAGAAGTTTTTTGTTTCCAAGCTTTATTAACTAAAGCAGGGGCGGGGTGGGCCAAACATGATTCAAGTAATAGCGTGTCTTTTCATTATGGACAGAGACACCCATCTCTGATGACGCCTCTCTTTTCTGGGCAGTGCTCCTGAACAATTGCAGCAAGTTGGTAAATTCTGCTGACAGATGTGATGACAAGATTTCACACACTTTTCATCATCAGTTTTTGAAAAGGAGAGAGAAGAATAAAGTGGAAAACTTCACTCAACAGAAGAAAGGAGAATATGACAGTGCTGATAGTACTGTGTCCAAACATTTCAGTGATCTGTGTATTTAGCAGATGAATCAATGACAGACAGAACCTGGATGCATTAGGCTAATATTTATGAGCTTTTATTCAAGTGACAGTAGCTCAGGAACCAAAATGAAGTTTGAAAATGAAAAAGTAATAACCTGAAGGTGGACCCAGAGAATCTCAATTTTCTGTCCTAACTCTGGCACTCATAAGCTGTGCGTCTTTGGCAAGTCACTGAGAGCTTTTCTACCCCCGGTTCCTCACTCATGATATGGAGATAATAACTGCTGCCTGTCCTGCCTCCCTCACAGGATTCTAGAATAAAATATATAGGAAAATGCTTTGTAAATTATAAAAGTGAACTAAAGTAATAACTGAAAATTATGTTAAATAAAAATATACCTAAAAACAACAATAATGATAATAGCAATCATTATGGAACAAGCATTCAGCTAATGGATTTAATTCTTACAGCACCCTACTAATTAATTAATCCCCATATTATAGATGTGTAAACAGGCTCAAATTTGAGTAATCTTTCAAGGTGTCACACCTAGCAAGTTGAAGGTTCCAGAGCCCCTGCTGTTAGCCATCGCAAACACCACCAGGCAAATGAATGAAATTCAAATATTTTCTTGCGCCCTTCACTACACAGCAAATCCATCCAAGCCACCCATACAAATAATTATGTCCATGTGTGCACTTGGGCAATTACATATAAATATGTCTCCTACCCATGCTGTTATTTTTAATTATTTTTTTTAAAGCATGAGTGTTATTTTTGGTTGGTCAAAGACATTTACAAATTAAAAGGGACATGGAAAATAGTGAGGATCTGCAAGTCAGCCCAGAGGTCACCAGATTTGTATCATTAGATGGTGTTACAGGGTCAAGTGAATTAACAAAATGTGTAATTCCCTGTCCTGGGAGCTGGAGAATGAGGGGCAAGTCTCGGTTCTGCCCTATGTTCTCTCAGGGAAGGTCTTACTATAGCATTCAGAAACCACTCTGTTCTATACTTGATTCCCTAGTTCTACTGTTATCTAATAATAGAAGATTACTGTGAAAGTGGGACATACCTGTAAAATGGCATAATTAAAGTATTTGGCCTCTAAAATCTATCCCCTCTAAGAGTCTGTGGGATGGACTTGTGCCATTATGAAGGCCCAAGAAGCTCATCTGACTTGTCCAGGATCACACCACATATAAGTTACAGAACAGAATCCCTCCACCTGCCTCTGGTCCCCAGTCAAATGCCCAATCTCCTCTACAACAGCTTCTGTAGAGAAGCAAAATGAGAAAAAGGCTAAAGGATTCAGAGTTGTTTCACCAGGGTATTAAGGACCATTCAAAGGAAAGGCTATAGTGTGTATGAGTTTCATTGGGAACAGAAAGATGAGGACGTAAGTTGGCAGCTACAAAAGGAAAGTTTGGGTGATGCATGAAGAAAGATTTCCAAACAGAGCTCCATACCACTGGAGTGCGTTGGAAATTAGAAAACAGAATTAAAGATTTCCTAAAGAAGATACAGAACAGAATCTCACCAGTCAGAACTGACTGGCCACTGGCATCTCCATCCTGTATTGCAATGGAAGCGTCCAAACTGATCTTTTTTTCTGCCCTTGCCATATACATTTTATTCTCACCAGTTATAGTCACGGTGGTCCCTCCAAAATCTAAGATCATGTTATTTTCCCACCCAGAACCCTTCAGTGTCTCCCATCTCATTCACTATGGTCCTCAGCACATATGTGCCTTTCCTTCTGCCTGGAACATACTTCCCTTAATACCTTTATGGCTTATTTTCTCCTTTTCCAAATCTCTTCTCCCACGTTACCTAGTGACCACCCTTCATAAAATCCACACCCATTCTGTGTGCTGTCCCCTTTACACTTCCTTGGTTTTCTTCATGGCAGATTAACTGGCATTTTATAGGTGTGTGTGTGTGTGTGTGTGTGTAATATCCTCTAAGGATATATATAATACATAATATTATATATACTTGTTCTCTGTTTCCTAGCAAAGGAATGCAAGTTCTTGGAGGATAAGGGCTCTTCCTCACCTCTACATTCAGGGAACCTTGAGTAGTGGGGCCTGTAGTAAGTATTCAATAAATATTTGGTCAACAAATGGCCAAGATGAAATAACACTTTAAAAAATCATAATATTTCTAATTAATAAAACAAAACTAGGTTATCTTGTGGGTTAACTCAATAAGAGCAATCTGTAATAGGCAGATTAATTTTACCTCATAAGTTGTTTCTACAGTCTCCTCAACCCTTTATTTTCTAGCTATGAAAAATACTCTCACTCCAATCCCTGAAATTTTGATAACATTGTTGACTTATTATACAAGTTCCATTTCATTAATTAATTACATAAAGATAAACTTCATCCCGGCAGGATAAGGAAATGAAGTATTTCTTCTGAATGGACTAAGGGTCAGACCTATGCAGGGGCTTCATAGCTGGAGCAGTATTTGTCCCGTTTTCAGATAAAGGAACAGAGGGATAGAGAAGGAAATTGGCATAACAGTGGAATTAGGATAAAATAGGTTCCTGAACCTGCCCTGGCTGCTGTGGCTTAGTTGGTCGGGCATTGTCCCACAAACTTAAAGGTTGTTGGTTTGATTCCCAGTCAGGGTACCTGCCTGGGTTATGGGTTTAGTCCCCAGTCAGAGTGCGTACAAGAGGCAATCAATTGATTTTCTTTCTCACACCGATGTGTTTCTCCCTCTCTTTCTCCCTCCTTTCCCCTCTCTCTAGAATCAGTTAAAAAAAATAGGTTCCCAAACTTTATTGCTTCAAGCACTCTCATTGTCTTGGTAATTTTTCATGGTAACTTTAGGCTAACCAAATAAATAAATATCTCCAAAACTACCCCAAAAACCTAACAATGCTGTTTATTAAGCAATAAAAAATGGATTAAGTTAATTAGACCTAACAACTGAGTTACTGTTACACAGTGTACAATTTTTTAAACCTTGGCATGCAATTGAACACTCATTGAGCTTGCATTCCCCCCCCCCCACCAGAAACCCAGGGTCACAATATATGATGTCATCTGAAGAGGTGAACCGGTCTTATGTTTAAACTGTGAACCACCTTTAGCTAATATTTCACACACTATCTGACAGACTTTTATGCGTTTTCATGGACATTTAAAAATATTTTGTAATGACCCAGGATACATTCGTGCACAGTTTGGGAAATATAAAGTTAAGCTATGGACTTTTATCTGAATGCTGTTTTAGGCCCTGTTTTTTTCCCATATAACCAAATTAACAGGTTCCAATTACAAAAGTTTAGCATCTAGCTATCATTATAGATTATTTTCATGGTTATTCTTATGAGAAGCAACTACTATTTGTTAAATACAGGTATTCTGACACCAAGATAACATCATCATCTTCTACACCACCCACTTAAATCCCAATGTTAAATGTTTAACCCTTTTTGTCTTAAATATACACAGGCTCTTCACTATTTGTAGATGACTTATTTTAAAATTTTTTATTCATTAAAGTTTCTTTGCATTCCCCAAACCAGTACTTTTGTAATTCACAGACAGGTGTGCTATGGCATAAAACTGTGATCACCCAACATGCAAATTCTCTGCTGAGGGCAAACGGCAGTGTCCTGTCTTCTTGTTCAGCTCTGATACTGTAAATAAGCATCCCCTCTTCAGTTTATTCAGTGCCAAATTTCATGCACTTGTTTGTTCTTTGTTGGTTATTTATCTACTTAAAATGGCTTCCAAGCCTAGTGCTAATGTGTTGTTTAGTGTTCCTAAGGGCACAAAGGTTGTGACTCGTATCATGGAGGAAATGCATTTGTTAGGTAAGCTCCCTTCAGGCATGAATTATCGCGCAGTTTGCTGTGAGTTCAATATTAATGAATCAACAATATATATTAAAGTATCTTTAAACAAAAACATACATAAAACCATATTGTGTATTGATCGGTTGATAAAAATGTGACCAGAGGCTCATAGGTGCCTACCCTGAATTTCCAGCAGAAATCATTGTTGAAGTATTCTCTAATCCAGTGTTCACAGCACCATTATTGAAAATCACTGCTGCAAATAATAAGAATCAAATGCATGTAGGTGTGCAAGGTTTCCTTATTTATTTTTTAAACAACCATGCTGGGGTAATCAGAAAATTCTTATGTAGCAGATAGGTCACTAAAGACAAGCCTCAGCGAGAAACAAACCAAAAAATAATAAAAAAAGAACAATCTCATGGAAGAGGGGCAGAGTAGACATTTGCAAGGGAGAAGTAGGGTCATAAATGGTGAGGTTGGAATATGGGAAGGACATGTTTTGCATACTCCAGACAGTTGCCTGGAGAGGGCCTGGAGAACTTGTCACTATTAAATATATATTGATTGCTGAAAAGCAAGGTGTGGACAATTGACCCCCCAAGGCCCTTTGTGCATTTATTCTTGGGGACAAATGAGAAATCAAAACATAATCAACACCTTGGGAGAGAAGCCACGGCCATGTTTTCTGGGAAATGAATAGCTCTGCTTGTCTTACTTTCTTCCAGACTTAGTGCAATGAAATATTTCTTAAATCGACTTAATCATTACACTCAAAAGCAACTAAAAAATTAAGTACAAAATGAAGCCACTTGGGTGCTAAATGGAGGAGAAGTTTAAAAATAATAATTTGTACATACTGTGCATTTCTCTCTTCCTGAGTTTTCAGTGATGTGAAATCCATCTCATCAAATCACTTAAAATGTCGAGATGGAGGAATGACACTTCGTGTAACAAAGATGCAGCATTTCATCAAAAATTATGTTTTTTTACACATCATGAATAAATAAATGAATGATGGCCATAAAATTCCTCAGCCTCTCAGATGAATGGTTGTCACAGAAATGTGAAAGCTAACAAAGCAGAAAAATGGCAAAAGAGGGAATATGTCCTACGGTTTAAGTGGGATTTAGTGCCAAATGCTTTGAAAACATAACTCTCATGGTCTATTACTTTATTTTACACATCAGTATGTAATGAAAAAAATGATCTAATTTGTTACAGGCTTAAAAGGCTGACTATCCTTTCTTTCCTTCTCCTCCAGTTTGCCTATATATTCTGTCACCTTCCTATCTGCCTGGATATTTGTGTTTTGCACCTCACACATATAGTATTAAGTAGAAGAACAGGATATACATCTGACAGTCTCCAAATTCCTAAGTTGAACTCTACATGTTAAGTATGCTTCATAGTGTCTTACATAACCAGTACAATGTTATGAACACTGAATTAAGCATGGAATTTTTTAAGAGACATTTAATGTAAGAATGGGCAAGCTTTTTAAAAGATGAAAAGATAAGATGCTACTTGCGCTCCCAAGTGAAGATAATTGGTGGCAGTTTTAGAAGCATGGATGTCAGTCAACAGGGTGGAGAAACCCTTTCTAGTGATGCTCTGCTCCGCTCAGACCACCTTCGAAGCACCATGCTGTCCTCTGGGTACCACAGTGGGAGAGGACAAACCACAGGTGCATTTAATGACTTCAAAAATACCAAAATTTGAGGGACAGTTAATGCCAAAATGGACTCCTCAAAGACGGGATATGTATTGTCCAGAAAGAACAATACATTACAGACACTTTATGAAGTAGCTGAGGGACCATACACAGAGAGTGAGTGATTCGGTTCCTATTGTTTTCCAGTGTTTGACGGGATGTTGGTTTTTTGGATGCTGAGTGATCACCTGGACACAAAGTTTTTCAGAATGCACACAGAAGATGCCTTGTGCCTTCATGGAGCCCCTTTGGAGACAGCTGTGGAGGTTGACCGTGAGGATGGAGTCAAGGGCTATTTGTCCACTAAGTTGGAGCTGCTAAGCACTTCAAATGTGGCTAGGGTCACATGTTGAAATAATAAAGTTTTGGATACACTTGGCTGAATACATTATATTGTTAAAATTAATTTCAACAGTTTCATGTATTTTTGCAATGCATCTATTAGAACATTTAAAATTGCAAATGTGGCTTACATTATATTTCTATTAAGCAGCATGCTCATCAATTCAGTTTTTGCATATTTAAGTTTATTTCAAGAAAGAATTTGTGGCTACGAAAGTGTTTAAAACTACTATTCCAAACCGTTGACTGAGGTAAGGAGAAAAAAGTTTTATCTTATGATGGAATATTATGCTGCAGTTAAATGGAACGAGGTAAGTGATGTGTTTTTATAATAGAGATAAGTGACGGCACATTGAGGGCTAACAAAACAAGTTGCAAGTGATAATGAGTTTTAAAATCTACTTTATATGGCTTCTTGGCCTTTTGGCTAAGATCAAGTGTAGTGTCTGTTCTTACCAGTTTAAAATCTACTTTATTATACAAGGTAATACAAAAGTAAGTTTACAGTTGTGAGTACATAAAACACAGTTTATTCTTGTATTGTGCATTGATTATTGCATTATTTTCCATACAGACGGCTGTAAACCTACTTTTGCCCCAGCCTATATATTTCCTAGCATGTGTCCATATGAGGGAGGGCCCAGAAACCCAGAATTATCTTCTAGAGGGCAGGTCCCTTGTGGTACTGGCCTCCCTAACTAGGTGAGTGCTCCAGGAACACCTGTGTATCAGTGTATCAGCTGATGATATTGAGGGAGGCTGTGTTCAGCTTCTGTGAATTTATCTTTTCTGAAGACTGTTTTAACATTGTCCCATTTTGTGATGGGTGATTTATAAGTGCACCTGCCCACACCGCACTGAGTGTTCAGCAGTTTTTGGCCAAACACAGCATGACCCTCAAGTCCTACCCTGCCAATTCACCCCATCTCACCCCCCCATTTTTTTTGTTTCCCCAGATAAAAACAGTCCTCAAAGGGAAACATTTTCCTGATGTGGAAGAGCTGAAACAAAACACGGCAGGAACACTAAAAGGTATCAAAACCAACAAGTTCAAAAACTGTTTTAAGCAGTGAAAAAAAAGTCTCAATAGTTATATAAGCATCAAATGGAGAGTACTTTGAAGGTGACTGAAGTTTAAAAGTGTAAGAATAAATACACTATTTTTTAATAAATAAGTTTCTGCTTTTCTGGGCCCCCTCATATATAATCACCTGGACAGTGGTTTGGAAGGCTTACACCTACCTGACAGCAAAAGACTGAGAATGGGAACATAGTAGGGGAGTAGATGGGGAGGTCTCCCAAGCGGTTATACAGCCGTATTTACAGTGACTGAATTAATTATTTAAGGAGAATGCAGCTATATACCACTTTATCATCACTATTCTCATTATTAATGGTTTTAAGCTAGGTAATCTTCATTTCCCTCCATGCCATGCCTTTATGACCCTGATGGGAAAATAATGTCACCAAGAGAAACATGTGGAGAAAAGCAGGGGCAGTCCTGAGCTCAAATCAAATTTAGGTAACTACACAGGCAAACATCAGGTCACTCACTGCTAACCTAGGCTTCTTGGGATCACCCATCCTTTTATTAGTACAAAGTTACCAATGCTTGAGTAAATGAGGAGCCAAAGAGCTTACCAAGTTAAACTAAGTAATTAAAAATGAAATGGTAAATTCCTGGGAGTCCCTCCGAGAAGGTCTGATGAGCTCTGAGCCGCAGAGGCCTTACATACCCTGATCATCAGCACAGCCTTCCGGATGTCCCGAACACCATCGTACACCAAGCGAGAGGCATCGATGAACTCGTTCTCCTCAAAGGGTTGAGGGACATTGGCACTCAGGGCTTCAATGGCTACTTCTACTTGTTCAGCAAAGCGTGGCATCACTGGGTTGAACAAAGAAAAGCAGTGGATTAGGTGACCTTTCTCATGCTCCTGTGTACCACCCCTTGGGTGGGGTGGCATGGCAGGCCCTGAGCATTACAACAACTCCATGGAGCCGTGTGTGCACCTGTCCAGTGTGAAGCGAACCCGCTTCAGTGGTCTTTGTGCTACTTACTTGCAAGAGGGGAAGCAAACTGTTAGTTCAAGAATGGTGATTTACCATTTACTGTGTTTTTCAGACCATAAGATACACCTAAGTTTTAGAGGAGGAAAATAGAAAAAAAATTTTTGAAGCAAAAAATGTAAAATATTTAATAATATAAATAACAATATTTCACCAATGTAAATGTAAACAGAACTTAACAGCATCATTAACAACCATTATTCCTCCCAAATTTGCGCAGGGGAGGGGGAAAATGGTGCATCTTATACTCCAAAATATGGTATTTATCAGAGCAAGTTTTTAAAGCCAGCCCCAGGTAGTATATCGGAATGTGCAGAAGCACAGATTTCATGTTATCCTAAACAGAGTTGAATTCCACTTCTGCCAGTAACTAGCTATGAAGCCTTGAAAAAGTTTTCTTAATACTTCTAGACCTGTTTCCTTGTCTAAAAAAATATAATAATACAATTCTTCCTTAGGATTCAGTAGGATAATGCATAAAAATGTGTCAGATTGCATCTCGTCTTTAGAAAGCCTCCATAAATATGTGACTAATTTCAGAGGCTAGTCATCACTGGGGAGGAACAGCCCTTCACCTACATGACCTCATAGTAAAGTGTGAGTGAAATAATTTAATTTTACTTGTGTCTGAAGTACAGGACTCGAGATGCTGGAGGTTGGCGGATGGCTGTGGAAGAAGGCTTGCGGGAGGACTGTCAGAGGAGAGAGGAAAATCCCAAAAGACTTCAGCAGAAAACCTATGTAGAGACTAGTGGGCTGACCGGTGAATCTGATCATTCCATTTTTACCGGGACCACCCTGATGTGAAAGAAGGCGCATACACACATTTCTAAAATAGTGGTACCTTCTCTGTAAATGAGGACCCCTTACATATACACTGGAAGTTTGTGGAAAGTAAACTCAGTGGAGTATCTGGAACACTTAAGACAAGGATGCTGATTCACCGGTTCTCAAAAATTTTAATTCAATTTGCTCAGCTATTATCTTGTAACATCAATTCATACGGCAAAAGCAGGCCAAGAGAACATTTATTCACGAGGGCAATAAAATAGAAACATCATTCATCTCCTTGTTTCTGAACTTTCATGCCTGATTCGTCTTTATACTCATTTTTTTCCTCGTGGACATTTTAACATCCATTTTAATCCCTAGTGTGAGGAACTCTGATAAATTACTGTCTCAGGGTTAGAGTATTCAAGATAAAGCATTCCTAGAAAAATGTATTTTTTCTAGGAAAATTCAAACGATTTTTTAAGGCAAATTGGAGGAAAACAGAGTAAATATTCTTTCAGTAGAAATTATCAAAACCAAAGCATGCATTGGGTGAATTTCCCTCCATGAGCAAATTAGTTCTCTACTATTTGAACACTTCATTTTGTCTTTTTATCTGCTTTTATATAAGAGCGATTTGGGGGATTTTGAGCTGTATTGCCTCATATATGAATCCAATTAAAATGTATTTCTAATGATTGCCACATTCAACTCGGGCCACTTCAGTCACCCACTTGTGCTGGGAGTAAACTCTTGTACCCTCAGCGGTCTAAGTAATTGAAACTGATCTCCTTAAGCACAAAAGCACTTTTGTAGGTATTTAGAAATTTCACAAGTACTTTTCTTAAATTAAATTACAAATTCCCTTCTTTCTTAAACTAAAAATTCTTAATCATATTAATCCCATTCCATTTTATGTTTAATCTGCCAATCATGACCCTCGGCAATTTTATACATTGATGTGATACCATCAGTAGCACTTAGCTGCATAAATTTGTGTCTCCGTTGTGTAACTAATAAAGGATCAGTAATCCTACATGTACACAAGACAAACCCTCCTGCAAATCAATAAGGAAAAAAGAAAAACAGACAAAAGCATAGGACAGGCAATTCACAGAAAAAGAAGCCCTAAGTTCATGCATAAATACATAATAAGGTACCTGACTTCTCTAATTTAAAAAATTACAATGCAAACAATGATATATAATTTCATAATAATATCCATCCTATTGTGAGCATAGACAAAAGGGAAGCCTTCTGTTGTAAATGGAGTAAAAAATTGGTACAAATAATTTCGGCAAACACTTTGACAAAAATCTAATGAAGCAACCCGGTCCCAACCAGTGAGTCGGGACAGTATCTGGAGCGTGGCCAAATGTCAACTTGTAAAGAGATAGTGAGTAGGAAGGCTGGGTATACTGAAGTCACAGCACTGTCTTTGTGTCTCTGGTTATGGCTGTTTCTTCTGCACAGGTTATGTATTCTAAGAGTTAATAAAAAGAGTTAGGTAAAACCTGGGAATAAAAATAATGGAGGGCTTTTTCAACAGACTTTCTGCAAGTTCTATTCTGAGTCCCCAAATTCGGGAGGGAACCACTGTAAGCTGCTCACCCAGGCTCGTGGGCAGTACACCTGAGTGGGTCAAAATGGACTGAGGGGTGTAATCACAGAACACCAGTATATTAAAATAAGTTCAGAGGTCAAAGTTTTGACTGGGAAAAGCAAAATGAAAAGTCATTTACAAGAAGTTTTAAATACACAAAAGGGTTCTCTGTATAATTTAAACCAATATGCATCTTTATTATGCATATTTTGAAGGGCTGTATACCAACTTAAGTACAGTGGCTACCTTTGAGAGAGAAAGGAGAGATGTGGGATTAGGTAGACTTCTTAAGGAGGCCTTAAGTGTATCTTAACTCTAACAAGTCTTATTCAAATATAGCAAAATGTTAATATCTGTTACACAGATGAAGGATGATGTATCTTTGTATCTTTGAATCCTTTCATAATTCAAATATTTAAGAAGAGATCAATGCATTATCTTCAAGGCTATACTTCTTATAGACTAAGGCTCTGAAAAAAGAAAGTTCCAGGTCATGGCTTGGAACATAATAAAAATTAATTTGATAACAGTATTAAGTGAGGAATTCTCTCAGAACTTGTGCCTGATCAAATGTTAAGGCTCAATATTCAGCCTTAATAACTGACAGCTGGAACATTGAATTATGGAGTACCCACCTCTTAGACCTCAGCTCCTATGCACATACCTCTATTTGCATGAGGACATTTGATAGAGTCTAAAAGGAAGGGCAGTGCTGTGTGCTACTTTGGGGTTTTGTGTGAAAGGTCACCCTGAAGAAGATTTGGGTAGGAGGAACATGCAGGAAGTGACATGCTCTCTCTTCTGCCTGCCTCTCGGCCTGATTTTGCCCAATGGAAAGAGAGGAAAGCTAAAATCTAAAGGCATTATTTTTGTAACAAATGCTCTGAGGTCTAAAACATACCCAGAGTTGCTCTGAAACCCTAAGTTTGGAGAAGGGAATATTATTTGCTCCAGCATGGAGTGCAGAATTGCTCTAGGGATACTTAGGAGGGCACAGTCTTGGTATCAATAACAGTGTTGATGATACAGCATTGTTAGAAAAGGCAGAAACAAGGCCTTCTTCTAAAGTGATAGGAACAGATAATACTATAACCTTCCCAGGTGAAAAATGGTGGAAAAGGGGCTGCAAAATCCTTAGTTTCCAAATGAGGACTCTGAGTACAATTTAGCCTTCGTATTCCAATGACCTTGTTATACTCCACAGGCTGGCAAAATGTAGAACTTGAACTCAATTTACTTTGATTTTATTTATGGTCACTGAGAAGACATCTATTTTTCTTACTGCAAGTCAGGGTTTTTCTGAGTCTGACCCTTTAGAAAGCCTTTCTCCATGCTCGCTTCCAAAGTGCATTCAGTAGTTATTTCTTTAGCAATGGGTCAACTGTTAATGCTCTTTAACCAACATACTTGTGCTCTCTGCATTGTTGTTCTCTTTCTGTTTTAGCTTTATCTTGGTTTTTAAAAGTGATAAGAGGGGAAAACCAAAGTTTGTAGAACAATCCATCTTGACAGAACCTCAGATGTTAGTTTAACTATGAATTCTTCCAACACTTCAGTAGGATCTGAAAAATTAAATACCCCAAAAGTAAAACTCAGGTAGAAAAAAAAGCCTCAACTTCCTCAAATATGAGGCTGATTCTGCTTCCTACTAATTAGGACAACACACAGCACTAGCTTTGCAATTCACACATTATGTATTAACAGAGTTTCTGATATAGAATTATATAAATAGAAGCTTTTTTCTACTTTCTGAATTACATCCAAAAAAAGTTTAGACACTACTTTACTGTTATTTATCAGAAACCCTGGAATGCTTTTAATAGCTTATGTCCTGAAAGGCAGATCAAAGTTAGGAATAAACTTTTAAATTCTCACTGTACTTTTGTATGCAGAGTGCAGGCCGGGCCACAGAATGATGACATTCCCAGAGTAATGAAACCAGAGCTCAGTATGCACGTAAAAATCAAGGTCATCTCATTCTAGTGTTGAGATCCTAAACCAGAGGGGAGAAAGATCTGGACTGAATCCTTCACCTTCAGAGGTGAAGTTTCAGAGCACAGGGAGAGTCAGTAGAACAAATGAAAAGTTGTGCTAAAGATGCAAATGAAACTGCAGACAACCTAAGAGCAAAATTCAAGGTGAACTAGAGGCAGTGAAATGAAAACCAACCTACCACAGTTTCCGAGAGACTGTCTGAAAGGTGTACACCCAGCTTTATATCTTCCAGTGATTACCGTTGATAGAGTGGAATACAAACAAACCTCTGATACTTGCCGATAAGTCCTAGTGCTCACGCTCTCTCTCCCCTCATCTATTCCAACATATACGCAAATGTTCCAATTAGACTGAATTACTCCTATGTCTTCTAATATGACACAGAGACATACCATGCTATACCATGATCAATTTATTCACTCATACTGACATGTATGTTTTATCTTTTAGCTCAGTAAATTTCTCCTCCATATTCAATGTGCAGTTTATAATTGACTTCCATTGTGAAGCCTTCTTTAATCCATACCTCAAAGTTGGCAGTTCTTACAATGATATAGCATCCTAATTATGTATGCATCATTACAGTACCTAGAACACAGTACCTAGAACATTCTGTGTGTCAATTTTTTTTTATATAGGAGTCACCGTTAGTCAGAGATTTTCTCTTCTTCATTCTTTGTATGTTAAGTCTTTATTGTGCTTCTGGTACAGTTAATCTATCCAGTTGGGAGAAGAAGTGAAAAAACAGGATGTAAGGAAGAATGGACTGGCCATCAAGTATTCAATAACAAAATGAGCAGTATTACATTTCACATACTCTTTCTGCCCATCATTTCATATTAATTCAGTAGTTATATTAAAGAGTTTCATGAGTCATTAACCAAATTATTAGTGAGCATTCCAGGTTTGGTCTCCAGGGACTTTTCAGAGAGTTGAGCTCAGAATACTTTCATAAATACCTGAGGAGGATCTTCACCACAAAGCCTGGAGAAAATTAATTATTGTAATTATTATCCTTGACTAGTTCACCAAGGCCAAACCAGCATATCTGTATTTCTAGAAGTCACCCAATTGTGGTGGTGCAGTCAACCAACATACTCTCTTAACTGTGCTCCTTATAAAACAGCTCCTTATAAAACATTATTAATTCAGATAGAGAAAATAGATAGGGCCCCAGTTTTAAAGAAAGAACCAATCTGCTAAGTGTTAATAGAAAATAGAAAAATAAGAACATTTGAGAATAATCTAAAAAGATAAAATCCCAGGACCAGGAGGAATTATGGACCATTCCAATATAGGAATAAGTACATTATACTTCTCCCCTACCCATCACTAAAGGTTATTATGCCTGCATTTTAATAGTTGACATTAGGTAAAGAATTATGTTTTATCAGAGGAAGTGGAGCCAGGAAGTATTAATTTGGACAGAGACTCTGGGGGCCACTCCAGGGTTCCCCTAAGGCAGGAGAGTATTGTGTGATGTTACTTGTATAGGTAGTGCATTCTTTCCCTAAAATAGTTTTTTATCAGACTCTGCTAAGATGTTTTATTTAAGTGTACCCAATCAGATGCTAGGTAAGAGAAGAAAGTGCGAAGGACAGTATGATCTCAACCACTGGGGCTACAATTTGCTCACAGCAAAGTCTGACCAGCATTTCTAGGCTTTGGGTATATCTTGATAGCTCAGAGCATCCATCAAGTGTTGGGAACCACCCTGCCTGGTTTCAGGATTTGTAACTGCCCCCCATGGTTAAGTGAGCAACCTCCGGGATGTGGGCCACAGGAGACAAAGCTTGTCTCTGGCAGCAAGCACTGCTTCTGCTTTATTCTCCTGTCCCCAAAGCATGGTCGATGTCCATGGCGGGTATGACCCCTCAGAGAGGAGCAATCTAGACCAGACATGATCCTTTGGGAGGCCATCATGGAAGGACTCAGGGGGCTGTGACAAAGAAGAAGTGATGAACCCTCATCCGCGCTCCCCCCCCCCCCAGCTATTTTGACATAGCCCAAGACCCCATTTCCATCTAGGAGAAGTGCTGCCTGGCTCTAATCCACTTAAGCCTTAAAAACATATGATGGGGAAGGAGGTGCAGCCCTGTGCTGGAAAGGGTGGGTATTGGGGTAAATCAGGCCTAAGAAAGAATATGTAAAATCATATGAAATCTGCTTTGTTTAGAATGCTCCCATTTAAAATGATAACAGTCCAAGCAAGAAGTTTGTTCCTCCAAGTTTTATGGCTCTTTAGCTCTCTGACCCTGACTGAGAACAACCCCTCATAGTTCTTTGAATGCTATCTATTGTTTGATCCTCACCTGTACTCTTGTGCAAACAAACCCAATAAAAGCCCATTGAGGAAAAGGCTCTTGGCCCTTCCCCTCTGAGGGATCCGTGACCTTTCCTCCCCAAGCAGATCCTGTCTTGGTATTGTTTACTTTCATTGGTGGACCGGAGGACCTTGCAAGGAAAGTTGCCCTCGGAATCAAGCATCATCACTTAGGAAGGAGCCTATTGGAGTCTGAAGCTTCAAGTCATACTTACTGTCCAATCCAAACTCATTGAAGGTGTGGCACACTTGCTGCTTTGGTACCACTCCAAAGTAGTGGAGGAAACACCACAGAAGCTAGCCAATGTTTTGTGTTAGTTCAGTAGTTTTAGTAAAGGCCTTCATGATCATTAAGTTATTAGAGAATGTTCTAGGGTTGCCTTACCCTCAAACAGGGAATCTTTCAAAATCCTAAATTCAAAAATTTTTTAAGGCTGCTTGGGTTTCTGAATCTATTGGGCAAGAAGTATGTAATCAAATGACTCTATAATTCTACTGCATGGAGAGTGGCTATTTCATTTCTATATGTAATATACTATAAACCCATGGACTTCTACTAGATGTAAAGGCTTTCCTACAAGGTAAAACAGCAGCCAGAATCTTGCTGAGTCACTCAGCTAGGATTTCCTGCATTATCTGGAACTTTTACTTCTCATCCTGATTTTGCACATTTTCTCTAATCCTGCTTGACTTCCATCCCCACTGGCTACACAGCTTCTGAGATTCTGAGGTTAATGTTTGCATCTCTGAACTTAAGTCAAGTGATATTTTCTTTAGTGATATTAGTATTTTGCCTAAACTTTGATTTGTACTAATGATTTGTACTTCCTTTTTCTTCCCTTCGAATTATATTATATACCAGCTTTATCATGTTTCTCTGTACAATTCCTTGAATCTGTCCTCTGATCTAACTGCCCTGTCCAATCACCTTGAGCCAATTTTACTTTTCCCTTGCTCACTATCTAGCTTTGCTATTTTCTGGTGTCCTTTCAGGAGATCCTGAGACAGTGTCACTCAGCTAAGTTGTGGCCAGATTTCTGGTCCACGGAAACTATGAAACAATAATATTTATAATAATATTAATTCATAAATATTTTGGGTAATTTGTTACATGGTGATAGGTAACTAATAGAGTATGCAATGCCATAAGTAGAAATATCAGTAAAAATAGTTATCAGTACATTAAAGTTTCTGCTCAATTTTAGAAAGCATCCTTGGTGTAGGTTTCTTTTTCATCCATGCATTGGGTCCAGACAGAAATATAATGAAATCTTAATATTTCATTTGCTACAAGTTAACCAATATGAACCTCAGTTAGTTAAAAAACAGAGATAATGATAGAGGTCCTTCAGGTTTTGCATTAAGTTAAAAAATAATGCATTCAACAAAATTTTTATACTGTATAGACAGTACTTTAGCAACTGGATGTAGAGTGACAACACCAAATGATCTTCCCTTCAAGGCACACAAAGCATGAAATGTGTGCACAATGCTTACCATTGTGCCTGGCACATAAAAGATTCACAGTAAATGGTTCTTGCAACTGTTTTCACACCAGGACTCTCTGTGTCTACCCAGACATGTACCCTTTTCATTATTTACAGCAGGCAAAATCAGCCAGTCTCCTTTGGATAAAACTTGAAGGTACAACTACATGATTTACTCCCAAAAATATACCTTCTGGAAGTAAATTGAAAATAGCATACCAATTAGTGCTGAAATTTCTGAAAATTGAGAAGCGGCAACAATTTTTGTTAAAAACAAGATATCCCTGCTTCTATGCCCCTCTCTTTCCTTAGCAGGTCCACACCATCCTTCTGATGACTTTGCATTTTTTAAAAATAAATTTCCTATACTATCTGTCATTGGGGTTAGATTTTATAAACTTACCCCTAGAATTTTCCTTTTTGTCTTGATTGCCAGCAAGGTCAGTCAGTGTCAAATATTGTGTTCCATTATAACCTCACCAGATCCATGAGGAAAGAGAATCTTTAAAAGGTAAGAGACTTTGCTGAGAATAAAAATTAAAACCTAGCTTCCCAAGGTCAAATGAAACACTACTCCTAAAACATCTCCCAGCTTAATCTAATATACTTGTGAAACTACTTCTCTTCTAACTCAAAATTATACCACTTTATTGTATATTAACTGATTTACTGGATTTAAATCTTGAGTATCCACAAATGCTTTTTGAAATGCAGTAGTGACAGTGTAGAAATACTAGTTAAATACTTCCTCCAAATTTACATTTCACTGCCTAGACCAGTGATACACTAGGTCGCACAGTGCTTCCTCTTCATAACGTTTCATCAGGTTGGAGGATGTTGTCACCGGAAACCAGGAGCAGAGACAAAAGCAATTCAGCTTAATCTGTTTCTCACTGCCCAGTGACTATTTGTTCAGTCCTTCTACCTTTCCAGACGACCATCGGCATCATTCTGGCTAGTCCTAATTCTTTCATCTTTGTGTTATCTTGGACTTTGTTTTATAAAAGCCAGTCATCTGTTCCCTCTGAGGGAATTCCTAAAGGCTTCCATTTTCATCAGTTCTTGTTTGGAAAATTATAATGTACATTTTAAACATCAAAATCAAATTCAAGTTCCAGAAGGCCATACATAACCCATGAGCTGAATTGTTTGATGAAAGATGAAACAGCACTGCCTAGAAAAGAGGGGGAAACATCCTCTAAACTCCATTCACAGTGACTGCCCTAGGAGAACCAGAGAACGTCCATCTGCTCTCGTCTAGACACAAATTCTGTTCCCTCGGGATAGAAGAGGCTTGCTTGGAAAGTTTTCTTATATTTAAAGTAAGCGTTTAAAAATAATTTCAAATGGTTTGTAAGTTACAAAGAAGGATGGCACACTGAAGCTTAAAGAAGGGATAAAGAATCAAATATGATGCCTTCTCTAGTTTACAGAGGTTTCTGGAAACCAAGCTTGATGAATACAGCTAAGTTTGGCATCTGTGAGGTTTAAAATATTAAGATGTAGTAAAATAATTGCTAATAATATATTGCACATAATTTAACAGATTTTGATTTTGATCATTAGGCTTATAATTTTTAAAAGGTATACAATTGATACAGGGTGCAGCCGGGGGGGGGGGGGCCCAAAAAAGATTTGGAATGGTGTCCAGAATTCAAAGTGTATAGGAATATTGGAGAGACATATAAGATGTCCTCACATCTCCCCCCAGGGGGAAGAAACGAATGGAGCCAGGCCGTTGAGGGCTGTTTTGCATAGCAACAGTTTTGCAGCTAACCTCTGGAATGATTATTTAACATATCTATAACCTTTAACTGGTTTCATAGATATGTTAAATAGCTGTGGCCAAGTTTGGAGCCAGGAAGAAGGGAGTAGCTGGGACTCAGAATGGACCTAGGGGCTGCATCCCGGAGAGAGAAGGCCGGTGCGAGAGCTTGGAAAAGATGGGCTCCGGGACATGAGGGAATAACTGCCCAGGTGAAAGGGAAAAACCACGCAGCATTGCCAGAATGGAGGTCCCTGCAGCCAGGTGAAGAAGAAAGCAACATGCTTTTGATGGAGTGAGAACCCCTGCAGCTTTGGTAGAAGAGGCCCACGCGGCTTTGGGGTGCTCCCTTTGGCTGCGTGACCTGGAAAGCAAGAGAGACTTTGACTGGAACTGGGTACAAAGGACTCTTGCCAGTGGACCATGAGAGGGTACCACAGTACTTTGGATTAACTCGAGATCCTGCACAGTGACACAGCTGACGGTGCCAGCGGCCTGCAACACAGACGTGTGCTCTTTTCCTGATTTACGGTACCCAGAGTTGGGACAGTGGGAGAAGGGAGCTGTGTGGGTGTAGGTGTATACCCTAAAGGACTTTGATATTTTAGTGGAGGCGTTAGGCCTAAATAGTACTAAATAAACATTTTGTTTCCTTTTCACAAATCTCTGGCATTGAGAGATGTCTTTCCAATTGTCGGCGGACAGAAGAGCCCAGTAGATATTAGTATTCTGTTCTTGGGAGGGGCCCCTGTTGTATAGCAGTTTTGGGCATCCCTAGGTGGGCCAAATATTGTATTGCCCCCCACCCCCGATCTCTTGTTCGGTAACACAATCATCAAAATAAGGTATTACTCTGTCAGTGATGTTTTTTCATTTATATTAATAAAACCATTTTAAACTTAAAATCTAATTAAGGTTAAGAAATGAAGAGGTGCTCTTAAAATATCAGGGAGTTAAAATTTAATTAGGAAGCAACACACACACACACACACACACACACACACACTAAAGGAAAAGGTGGAGAAAGAATGGATATATACATTAAGACCGAGAAAAGGGCAAACAAAGTGTTTGCAACTCAGAATGGTAAATGTAAGTTGCCTGATGAGAGACCTTGATAATAAGAGTAATGGGGGCACAGAAAAGTAGGATTGGCAGAAGACTTGACCTACAAGAATGAAACTACCCAGTGCTAAAGAATAGGTAAAATACAAAAAGACAAATCAGGTGGGGAGGTTATTTTGGGATCATTTTGACCAGAATAAACAGAACTTCTCTGGTTCTTATATCCATCTGTTATTTCAGGTTCTCCAGCTTTTTCCTAATCAAACTATTTCTGGAATATACCAGTGATGTGTCACCTGTGCTCCCAAACAAGTGATTGTCAGCATATTCTTCCCTTCTTTGATTCAAACACCTGTCACTAACAGGGCAGATATTCCAGGTGAAGGGAACGTACTAACACCTCTACCATGCACAGTGAATATATCCTGGATGCCAACTCCAGCAGAGGCCACCAGTGTTGGTGTCCCCTGCACAATGAAATATGCAGGCCCTTCCTCCACTCCACTGTCACTATCACTATCACAGATGCTGGTCCCTGGGGCCCAAGAAATGACAAAGAAATACCATGTCCTATGCAGTCCCCAGAATTCTGAATCTCTGATGTGGTCCATGAACAACTGGATATTCATGTTTTTCATTTCAGTTTTACTTTGACAACTGGGCACAAGAAAGTGCTGTTTCTTCCGCTATGTTGCTCTAAACTTAGGGCATGTAAATATGTAACTGTGAGCCTTCCTAAATTCACCTTATTTCCATGTCTACTTCTTTATCAGAGCTTTATTATCAGGGTAAAATTGTGTATCTTTTTTATTTAGATTTTTATTTATTTTTTAATTTAATTGTTCAAGTACAGTTTTTCTGTCTTTTACTAAAATTGTGTATCTTAATCGTCTTTTCTTAAGTTGTGTTTTCTTGGGTGGTTCTTCGGCTCCTTATGCTTAGAGAACTGGACATGTCTGAGTTCTAGCAAAAAAAAAGATTACTGACAAGCAAGCCAAAATAGAGAAAATATTATCATGTTTCTTCATGGCCAGAGCTTTGTGACTGGTAACCTGATTCAAAAGATGAATCAATAACAGTCCTAAGATAGTAAAATAAACCTGTAAATTTCCAGGTTATCTCCCTCAGAGAAATGTATTCACATTATATTCCAAAGTGTTGTAATAATATGGGCACCTTTCCTTGACAGTTCGTTAATGTTAAAAAGTAAAGCTTTCTCTCCTCTTCGGAGGGGAGAAAGGCAGCTGAGCACCAGTTCCTATATAAGGTCTCAGAATCATAATCTCATGGTTCTACTCCTACAGTATGGGCCTCCCTGTGTGTGCAGATTTCACCTGCCCTCGTTACATGCTTTAAGAAGATGGATGAAGCCTGGGGAACTGGCCAAATTACTGCTCTAATTAATACGTTTTTTTTCTCTGAGCCAGAAACCTTACATTTACTCTTAGGATAAATAAATACAGGTATTTAAAACCATCAGTCAAATTCCCGCAATACCTAGAGTATATAGGTTTCAGTCAAACAGAAAGGACTTTAAGACAAACTATGCATTGCCTGTTTGGACTATTAAGTGGATACAATTTTGTTCTTATTCCTCCTACGCTTCTGACTTCCCACCACTATGAGTACTACAACCACCAATAAGACATTTCCTTCACATAATAATCCTTTGATCTTTCAGTGAGAAATAACTTTGCACCAATACTATGAGCCCTATTAAAATACATATATTAGGATGCCCTGGCTGAACAACCACAGCCATTACAGCTTCTGTGGAAATTCCTTCCTTTCATAATCAGATTTCAAGATCAATTATGGAGAAGTGAACGTGCACTGTAATAGGACTTTTTAGTTATAATAGCTAATGCTTTCTGTCCTCCTGATAAGCTGTCCCTGCCATGTTCTTCTGATATTGATCTTGCTTCAGTCTACACCCAAATATCGAGTCCCATATTTAGGTAGATGTGTACCTGTCCAATCACAAAACTGACTCCCCCTAGCAAAAGAAAGCAGCCCAAGGGGAAGAAGCATACCCCAAGTAACCAAGCAGATTGCTTCCCTTTAATATGTAGAAAGGAGGAGGAAAAGAAGTCTCCACATTTATCCTAAAATCTTGAGCTGACATATGAATATTCTCTACTAAAAAAAAAAAAGAAAGGTGATTTCCTAAGATTTTGTTTTCATTTATCCAATAAATATCTATTAAATGCTAATTATATGATAACACTGTTCTAGACCCTAGGCACTGACAGGAACACCCAACCCTGGAAAGAATCTAGTTGTGGACCATATACACTGAAGAGAACATATTAAGTGTCAGAAGACTAATAAAGGGTGGTCCTGTTGTCTACAACTGAAACTTCAGCCAGACCTTAAAGGATGAGTTCAATACACAAATGTAGAGAAAGAGAAAACAACGAACATCAGAGGAAGGAGTGTGGGAACAGCATGGATCTATTTTGCTTGAAGAATAAGAATACACCTGTCTAGATGGATCGAAGTTGTTTTTTAACTTTTTTAATAACACGTTTACAAAGGTGTTTATGGAGGATTCATGGGCAATAACTGTCTGTGGTAAGTGCAGTCACCAGGAAGCCAGTAGACAGGGACACATGTATTCCCAAGATCAGTAACACTGATCATTCTTAGATGACTAAACATCAGCCAGTACATGAGAAACTGAGGCCCAGAGGCATTACCTAACTTGTGTGAGGTCACAGTTAGTTGGCAGAAATCCAGGAATTGAGTTCAGATTCCTAACCCGAATTCATTCTACTACATTATACTGAGACACAATGATACCCCTCATTACTACTTCCAGTTTGGATGCTTTCAATTTGCTGATTCTCTTAACATTTTCTAGGTAAACTATATACAAATAATGTTAAGAAATCTCTTACATTTCTATAAAAACTTTACATAAAATTATGCATAAAATTAAAAATTGTACCATCTCTACTAAGTAAAAAAAAAAGCTAAGCTACATACTGTGTGATTCCAACTATATGACATTCTAGAAATGGCAAAACTATGGAGACAGTGTAAAAGATCAGTGGTTGCCAGGGAGTTGGGACAGGGAGATAGATGATTAGATGGAGAACAGAGTATTTTTAGGATAGTGAAACATACATGGTGTGATTACACAAAGATGGACACATGTCATTGCACATTACTCAAGCCCATAGAACATATAACACTGAGAGGTGACTAATTCAAACTATGGACTTCAGATGATTATGATGTGTCAATGTAGGCTCATCAGTTGTAACAAACCACCCCGATAGGGGGTATGCATAATGGGGACACTGTGCACGTGTACGATCAAGGCATAGACAGAAAATATCTATATCTTCACTTTTTCTCTGAGCATTAAACTGTTCTAAGAAGAATAAAGTCTTAATAAAAATTACACCATCTGTTTGGCCCACGTGTTCTCCAAAACAATGAAATTTTAATTTCTGCCTGTAACATGCTTAATAACAAAGAATCCTATTAAAAAATACTTCACTTTTCTATTCCTTCTTTTTTTGTTCCCACTGAAGAGGAACTGTTGGCAGAACCTCAAAGATCTTTCAACCTTATCACGTACACATTGCCACAAACTTGCATCAACTATCAAATTTAAAAATGACATTTCAATATAATCTGTTCGGTGAAGAATGAGCTGCTCTTTCCATATCTAAATATGATATCACTGAATGTATTTTCGCCCCACTCAACCTTCTGCTGTAACCTGACTTTGTAAATAAGATCTCTGAAGATGGGCCTGGTCAAGCATGCACGTACTATCAAGCTGCTGACAGTCTGTTATAATTCAGGTTTTATTGAAGAGCCCATCAAATATGTAAGCATGTAATGAGGCTGATGAAGACTGAGTTTATTGTGTTTTTGTCAGCCTAGATTACTTTTATAAAAAATAAATAGGTATAATACTGCCCTTGAATTTTAGCATCCTCGTAATCCACACAATTTCTCCCCTAATTTAACTTAGCATTATATAAACACAAAAAGCACTCTTCAGCAAAGCATGGTCTTTAGCTTGCTCTCAGTTCCTAGCCACTCAACCAAGGCAGTCAAGTGGTAAAGTGAGAGTTTCTCTGCCGAGACCCACCCCTGCATCATTTGTGTGGCTAAACGGGGGCTGGCCTGTGTTTACAACCCCTTCAGCAGCAAATTCTGTGCTAGTCAAAACTTTTTGAATTGCCTGCCTTTTTTTTGGGTTCTTCTTTGTAATACACTCCTACTCCACTCCCTACACCATGCCTTATGGTCACAACACCTGATTTCCCTTTTTACTTTTTTAAACTTACCCCTATTTGGGAAAATTTATTCCCTTAGGGCAGTTATTGTCAATGGGGTTACCCCCTCCCAAGAACATGTGGCAATATCTAGAGACGCATGGTTGTCACAACTTGGGCGGGGGGAGTAGGGAGGAGGTCCTACAAGCATCCAGTGGGTTGAGGCCAGGGGTGCTGCTAAATACCCTATAATGCACAGGACAACTCCCCTCCCCCAAGAAAGAATTCCTGAGGCTGAAATGTCAGTAGCACAGAGGTTGGAAACTTCTCCCTTGTGGTCTTGAATCTAACAACTCAGATATACAACGAGGCAGAGTCTGGTAGGTTGTAAAAAGGAAAGAAAGAAGACATGCCATTTTGTCTCCCAGGTGCTGGACTCCTTTTCTTCTTCCTCACCCTTCCCCTTGGAGCAATGCCATTCCCTCTGGAGCACACTCCCTCCTTGAGCAGTGCAGTCATGTTCTCTTCCCCAAACACAATGTGCTCTCGGGACAAAGTCTGATAGGTTCGGATCTTGAACCATGACCAATTTAATGTGGCTATACATTTTGTTTTTAAAAAATCGGGAACAAAACATTAGCCCAAACATAGAAACTTGGGCATTAGTGATATGCATATGAGTTTTTATTCTGAGGGCGGATGTCTCCTTAGCATAACCAGAACCTTACAAGTGGACTAATTCATTTTATAATATATAACATATAACATAATATATAACATATAACATGTAGCATATAACATACAATATATAACATATAACATGTGTGCATGTATTAGTTATAAATGTGTACACACATTTGTATAAATAATATATTATATATTATATATAGTGAAATGAATTAGTCTTCTTTAAGATTAATATATTATATATGTATATATTTTATACATGTACATATATAATATATATATGTGTGTGTATATATATCCTTTTTTCTTTCCAACAAAACTCTACACAACAGTAATCACAGATCTGACCCTATGATCTTCCTCAAACTTCACATGTATAGTACATTCTCAAAAATTCTAATGAGCAACCAGTGAGTTAACAGCTGACATTTTTGCCTTCATTTCTTTAGCAAAGTCTCTAGTTACACATAAAGAACCAATTCTGTTCCTGTTTAGAAAAGATAAAAACAATTGGTGAGAGAAGCAAAATAATTAATATACCTTATATATTCTAACTCTTGGCCCACTAATGTCCACTTTTCTTTGACATGAATTTTTGTATTTTCTACTACAGTTGTGTACAAACTATCTATTTTAATATTTTCTACCTGGTTACTTTCCTAGTTATCTTTGATGGATCCTGAAAAATAGCATATATCTAAATATCTTGCTCATTGTATCTGTTCAACCAACAACTAAATGTGGATGTCAGAATCAGGAAGGTGCCTTTAGTTAAGTCTCCCGAGTACACAATCACCATAAGGGAAGGCTGAAATGATGAGAATTTTAAAAGCTCTGGAAATTAACAAATAAGAGCAAAGTCTTGATTAGCAACAACAACCCAGAATAAATTGCACTGTTTCACTGATTTTCTTTTTCAGTTAAAAAAAATCTACCAGATAATTGTATACATTTCAAGACTTTGGTAAAAATTATGTTAAAATAGCTCAATCAACTAAGCACACTGTCCTTGCTTTTAAGTTGATTTTGACTTCATGACACCACTCCTGTTCATTAAAGCATCCCAAAATACAATAAGAAAAAAACCCTAATTGTGTCTTGAACAATGCCTGAAATCTTTGTATGCACAAAAAAAGCACATGTAAGTCTGCTATGCACTCTGTGTCTTTCAACTGCTAAAATTATTCCGACCCCGTGAGCAGGCATGAGCTGAGAGTGTCATCTCCAGGTGTACCCCCTTTCTCTGAAACTCTGCTCCTAGTGCTGTACCTCAGGCAGTGCTGCTGTGTGTCTGGTATGCCGTGTGAAGCTGAGACTTTGTAGGAATAGAGCTAAGGGGCCAGGAACGGAGTGCCACAGGAAGGTGAGAGGGTCCTCTAAAAGCGAAAGGAAAGTCCTTAACTTGGAAAGTTACGTGCCTATTTCTTCATTCTTCCAAGTGAGGAAAGGAACTGTATGGCTTGCTGCATTGCTCTATTGCTCTACTGAGTGCAGAGGGCAAGTCTGTTTGAAAGAAAATAATGCCGAACTTCAGCTAATTAAAATATAAGTAGATGTTATTATTGTTATTGTTATAATTTCTAATTCTAAATCTGTGAGGATTCTCAAGAGCAACAATCTCTGAATATATTCTTTATGTTGTCATATTACACTATTCCCATACTGCTTAAATTTCAGAGATGGCAACCAATGTCCATTTATCTTTTTTTTCCTTGGTATACTAGACTAACAAATATGTACAGGAATCTTAGTAAAACACTTTTTCTCTGTAGAAGGAAACATGTTTCTAACATGCAGAACTTGGAACACTGCTATATGTGACCCTTGAGAGCACTGTCTCTTTTTGATTAGCCCAGTGGATTCCAAAGTCCATTTGCATAGTGCAGAAGCTCCCCCACCGCCACCGAACTTGGGGTTTGAAGAGAGGTCCTTCTGTGAGGCATGGGACCCAACTCATTATTTATTCATAGCCCCATGCAGTATAGATTTAAAGTCTCGGTGCTCTCTCCTCCCCTGAACTTATTCTCAATTCTCCCCTATATACAAATCCACATGGCATGAAAGACTTTAGAAATGGTCTGAAGCCAAGAGGCACTAGTCAAGAACACACACTACTAAAAATAGGCTAATCTTTTCTTATTCAAAGTTATGAGTTGTTCTACTAACTCAGTGGAAGACTTTCTTCCATCCTAATGCACCACAGAGCTATGACAGGCTCCCACAAGTAACCGTGCCTTACCACGGCACTGACCACTCCACCAGTAGACACTCTCACACCCCTGGAGCAGGGCATGTAAGGCTTTTCTACAGGAGCAGGGAATAGGAAATATATTGAATGTGTAACACTTTGTCAGCAGCTACCACCTCCTTTCTTTAAGTAATTCATATCCAGGCACTACCTAGAATTTTTATGCATTCTTCCCATTGGTTGTCCATCCACAGTCCTTTCTCAAGGTCTGTCTTCTCAAGAAATTGACTAGAAAATTGTTTTCAAGTTCAAGATTCCAAGTTCCAATCACATCTCCACTATTTTCTAGCCTTGGAAAACTTTGCCATCTTTTAACTGATTTGAATCGCCACATTTGCATAGTAATTGGAAATAAATTTTTATTATCTGCCTACTTCATAAGGTACTTGTGAGAATCGGATGAGATTGCATATGAAACTGCAAAGTTTTTTTATGCATGCAAAGCATTAAGATCATTATTCTGCTAAAGTTATACCAACTTAAACTCCAGAAACAAAGACAGCACCCCTTCCACGATTGTGTATAATGGAGATTCACAAAGGCCTATATGGAACAATAAAACAGACTTATTCAAATATGAAAATTAATCACACGTTCACATTGTGGTTAAATCTAATATCCATGTTTACCTGTCTCAGAGAGCAGTTTTGTAGCTTCCAGCACCTTCTCGGTATAAACCCCAGCTTCATAGTTCTCCATCTCAGCATTGATGATGTGTATGACTCGAGCTGCGCGGCCCCTGATGGCCCCCGCAGTCCGGTCCAGAGTGTCCACGTCCCCCTCTTGGAGGGCTATCACACACTTGTTCACGTCCTCCAAGATGTGATTTTCTGGAGGGGGAAACAGGTACATGTGTGTATGATTTTACATCAGTCAGACCTTCCTTAATAACCAATCTAAGATTCATCACTCTTGTGAACCATCATCTTGTACATTTCCACATATGCCTCACATCCCAGAAATGACATTTAAAGGACAAGGTTTATAATTACAATGGTGGTTCTCAAACTTTAGCACAGCCTGAAGACTTGCAGAATCCTATAGACTGCTAGCGTCATTCCCAAGGTTTTTGATTGGGCCTGAGTAGTAGCCCAAGAATTGCATTTCTATCAAGTTCTTAAATGATGCTAATTTTCCCAGTTTGGAGAACGTACACTGAGGACCACAAACTTTGTTTCTTTCAATGTTTTGAGATCTATTGCACAGAAGGTCTTTTAGAAGTGGTTGTGGTAGCTCATACAAAGTTGACTGGCCAAGCAGGAACATTTCTGGACGTGACCAGAGGTTTTTCTAGACATGACCAGCCTTGGGTTTGTTTGATCATGTTTTTATTAAGGAATATTTAGGGGGAACCACAGAATGAACAAACACCACCCAGTCCATCTTCTAATGCCATGCCATGCACAAGGCATATGCGATGGGCAAACGGATCAGGGGAAGATGGTTACAGAGTTCTCCACAATTGAAATACAACTGAGTCCTGTTCCATCAGATTAGAGTCAAGGTCTGTGATGGCTTTCCTACTATTGCCCAAAATAGAACCCAGTCAAGCAGGATGAGAGGCTTTGCCCTCTACTAGCATAGAGAAAACAAATGATCTGGTCCCTCACAGTTTTGCAAGGATGTAATTTTGTATTCCCATGTCCAATGTGAGATTTGTAATTATGTCTCTGCACATTCTTTAGTGGGCGTGAGAGGGCCCACTGGGGGGGTCAGTGCTGTGGTAAGACAGCACTAAAGTACTAAGAAAATGTTCAAAAAGTTTAGTATTTTCTGTCTGAGGAAAGAAAATAACAAACTGAAAATAACACACGCACATCAAACAGGTAAATAGAACAAGCTTGGAAATATTGTTAAATAATCTACTGCCTTTTAAAAATTACAACTGTCAAACTCCATGAATAGTAATAAAGGATTAAAATAAATATTCACCACTTTAAAAAGTTTCTAGAACTAGTTCTAATTTTTAAATTTCCAAAGCAGTGGGAGGGTACTCGGCAAACCCATCTCTACCATAGATCCCTCCTACTTTCACCAAACAATCACTCAGAGGAAAAGTTGTTTCTGTAAAACATTTGGTAGGAAACTGCAAAGTAAAACTTACTGTTCACCAAGGAACATCTGTTTTGACCTCAATAGTATGATTTCCTCACCCAACCTTAAGAAATTTGTCATTTCTATAATCCCTAGTTCTTCCATTTCAAACATAAATTAAAACATAAAAATAAATGTTTGATTTAACTTTATTTTTACTGTTGACGCTGTTATAAATTCACCATTTTCCTCCCCTTTGCCTACCTGCCCCCAACATTGGCCCCCCACTTCCCTCTGGCCATCACTACACTGTCGTTTGTGTCTATGGGTTATGCATTATTGTTCTTTGGCTAATCCCTTCACCTTCCCTCCTTCCTCCCTTCTGACAGCTGTCAGTCTGTTCCATGCATCCATACTTCTGTTTCTATTTTGTATATCAGTTTATTTTCAGGTATCTTAAAGTCACAAGTAGCAGTACTTCTGAATGCTGGTATTTTTCTAAGTAAAGGGGAGAATCAGCTTTGAAAATATAGACTCAGAAGTTTTCATTTTGATTAAGGAACTTCTGAAATCCTCCCCTTTTTATGAGATCTTGGATTATATCATGCAAACTCACCTAAAAGGACACCTGAGGAAAATGTTTACTCAAATAAAACTTGGAACAGAATTTCAAATACAAAAGTTTGATTGAAGTAGGCCTCTCTTATGTCTCTGCTGGATTCCTCCAAACAATTAAAATACTCCCTGATCCCTGAAAGTGAGCAACTGAGAAGTCGTCACGTCAAAAACAGGCATCCAGCTGCCATTTTCTCTGAATAGCCTAGTATAAGAATAGACACAGCTACTGCTTTTCTGTGCATAGTTTAAAGATGGAATTTTGGAGTTCAATGAAAAAGAATTTGTTAATTATAATACTTATTTCTCCGGAGTTTTTTTTTTTAAGTGCGCAACCCACTTAAGATCCAATATCTTAAAATAAAAAGATAGTTTAAAAATTCTATTTCCAAAACTAGAACATGTGACTAATTTAATTAAAGGGCAAAAAAAAGAACATACTTTTGTATATATAAACTATACATAGCTGAAGGAGGCCAGCAGAAGTTGAAAATCTATGACATAAAAACTCTGCTTTGAGTTAGATCATCAACTAATTTATTCAATGGTAACCAGGTTAATCATATCACATAAGTAAAGTATTGACTCAGTTTCCTGAGTCAACTCTTTTTTGAAATGTTAAGACAGTTTACACAGTATTTGCCAATCTTCTCCAAAAAGAGGTACCCTGTCATGGAAGAAAAAGTCACAATTCCCTCATGATAGCAGTTTTACTGGTATATGGCATATATATAAAAGCTCTGATGATACAGACGCTTTAAGCAGACTTGCATTTTATTAACCTAAGTACCAACAATGTATTTTAAAAGGAGCTATACCTGTATATGTAGACATGATTTAATCACAAGACAATACTTGTTGTAAATATGTGTTGCTGGACCCCTTTAATAGTTTCTCTCCCGCTACTGCCTACAACCTCAGGCCTGGGGCTCGCAGGTTTGGAAACACACTGACCTGGTATCTAGCAAGAAGAACAATGAAGTATTTAAAGGCAGAATCCACACCTGAGTTATATTTGCATTCACAACTGCCTCACGCACAAGAGGCAATCAAAGAAGAAATAATGAATAAACTTTTCCATTGAAAAGGGACAATCAAATATATCTTTTATACTAAGGTATTTTCAAGAGAAAGAATTCGTTAAGTAAGAAAACAGATGAATGCTCTTCCAACTAGAAAAGAACATAGAAGTGAAAATGGTAATAAAAACCGTGCGCATTCCAGAGATGATTGCACTGCTAGGAAAAGCTGCTCAGGTATTTCGGGTATCACACCTGGATATAAAGCGTGGCATTTAAACATATGATAAAACATTTGACTGCAACAGATTTTGTGATAAACTTCCTTCGATTCTTGCAGCCTATTTCAGACAAGATGTAATTTTGTTACAGAAATCACTGATGACAAAAGTACTTAATCATTATAAAGCTCAAAGCTATTGTTTCTGAATTCAAGAACAAAGTTCACTGTATGAATTTTTAAAAGGAAACTAACTCAAGACCCTGGAGTCAAAGAAAAGAAAAAGAAAAGGCAAACAAAAAACAAAAAACTTTTGAACATTATAGGATTGCGATAATAGCTTTTTCAGATCTTAGATGCCTGCTATTTTGTGAGCCAAACCCAAGAATTAAACTGCTACAAGGTTAATGCCAAGATGCTCATTTAAAAACAGTATTGCAATTGTAGTTTTTGCCCAATGGGAAAAAGTTAAAATGCTCTAACACAGCCATTCCACTTCTTTATGAGCCTAGGCCAATATTGGGAAATTGGTTTGCTCCTGTAATGTTAATAGCCAGAGTCGTTGCAACCCAAACTTGTTGCACTCAGATACACACATCCAGGTAGCGGGAACAAAACAAAACGCAGAATACTATATTCCTTTAAACACAAAGATCTTTGTTGTTGTTTTTGCCAGAATAGATATTCCCTTAAGAAGAAACTGATACATAAAATGTCATTAGTGCCATTTCAAAATATCTTCTGGGCCAATCTTGCAAGTTAAGGATGCAAATATTTTGGCTCCAGCTCTGCGAGGAGATGACAAGTAGTTTCCCCAACTACTGGGCTGTGTCCACAGTCTACCAACAGGAGAGTGGGCTGTGTTATTATCTGTCAGGCTCATCTGTGGAAAGGTGCCTGCTGCCCCCAAAGGCATGCTCCAGCAGGCCCGGCCGAGGCTGGCTCCCTGACAGCGCCTGTTCACTTTCCTGTCACGGCAGCTGTGGCACTTGTACCACTGGGGTTGGACTGCACCGTGTTATCAGTGGAGGAGAAAGCCCTTTCTCGTTGCCAGGAAAAAATAAGTTGCCCAAATGGCAGGGAGAAAGGTGGCAAAGAGGCAGGGGTGGTGTGAGAAAATTAAGAAAAGCTTTGCACTGTTGAAAAAGTCTGAGATAGGACCTGCCCACCTTGCTTCTCCCCATCCTCAGAAATTTTGTATAGGTGTTTAAAGAAAATGATAAGTTAGGGAAGTGAGAAGTTCTGAAATGCTTCGTCTTTGGAAAAAGTAATGTGTGGGTATTTTCTTCTCATTTGTAGCTAGAAAGGGATGAAGGGTAAGCTTTCTAGGAGCTATTAGGATTGCTCTCTGAGATCTCAGCCTGGGTGGGGGTTCCCTTGCCCCTTCCTGGGGGCCCCTGTGGTCATATTGACAAAAACTGAGTACATATTAGAAAGATATTCAATATTGTTGGCCACCCCTCCATTCCCTACTATCCAAATTCCCAATGTGCCTGTCCAGACAGTTCCTAAGCTCCTTGAGAGATGCATTTCTTGGGTATATCTTTTGTAATGTTAGGACTCAGCCATCAGAAAAGCAAAAATCCCAGTACTGGCAATATTGAGTTCTTTACTAGCCAAACCCTAGATAGGAATATATTTAAATGAATAGCTGTTTTGACAAGTTATCAAAATAGAGCACTGTGGGAATGAAGAACAGGATGGATTTCTGCAAGGGACTAGAGAGAAATGAAGATGCCAGAGGTGGAGGGAAGGGAGCTGTAAGGAAAGCTAGAAGCACCAAAGGAAATTTCCTTTCTAGCCTGACTTACTGAGAATCATGTAACTTCTGAAAGGAGGACAACCTGAATTTTAATGCCCTCTCCACCAAGTTACCTACCATTTCAATGACTTCATTTTCTCAAAGACTTAGAATACCAAAACCTGTTCTAAAGAATTTTGGCGAGAATTCAAGCAAACAGCAGAGAGTTGGGCAAATTATAGACACAGCATGTGTTAGCTTGTTTTTCCCATCTGCCTTGTCTTGCCCTCCATGATTTCAAAGTCAGCTTTTCGATTATCCATCAGATCTATAGATTCAACTATGCCACTGTCAGACAAGCTTTAAACCAGAGGCTTCCACAGAAGCCTCTAGTGGAAATCCATTCTCCCTCTTTTTTTTTTCATGAGAAGAAAATACTACATCTAGGAAGATTTCCCAAATATGACAGCCTCTGCTAGGAACCTCTCCCACACTGTTGCAGTCAGCAGCCCTACTGGCTTGGTCCTACCAGTAGTGTTGCGACCTCTCCCTCTCAGGCCTCAGTGGCCAAGAACAAGAATAGCCTGGTCAAGGTTATGGCCGACCGACTTGACAAATGTGAGTTCCACACACCTGTGGGTAGAATCAACACCGGGTCAATATGAAATTGTCAAGGGTCACTGGGTTATGTGGATACCTCACATTGGAGGTTGATGTTTCCAGTGACCTCTTCCCCCACTCCTCACACAGAGACTCATCTACTTGAACTGAGCCAAAGGTGTTTGGGGAAAAAGGCCCAGTTTTTGGCTGGTGGTCCTATTCTACTATGGCACTGATGAATCTCGTTAAAGGTCAAAATAGTCAGTGACTGCACTGTTATTCAAGTGCACTAACATCCTTCAGTCTGGCTTCATTTACAAAGAAGGAAGTTAGAATTTTGAGGGATGACTATTTGCTTTCTCTCTCTTCCTTACACAGCCTTATAGACAAGTGCTCAAAGCCTCAATGGCTCCCAAGTGCCTTCTAATGGGTTCACTCTGTGGCTAATATTTCTTCCTGGCTCATGGCGAACCTGGACAACTTCACTTACTGCAAAAATGACCCCCTTACCGCAGCCAAACTGCAACAGATTTTTTTAAAGATGTAAACATAAACCATGAAGACTAATCAGTTTCATACCCCATGCCCTTTTTCAGATGGGTGATTCAGGTGCATCAGAGACCATCCTGTTTTTAAAAACTCCAGGAACTAGAAAGGAACCGACGTCTTCTTAAATAATTTGTTTGGGCTTCTGATCTTATTGGAAAGTTGTGTTTTCTCCTGCTAATGCTTTGACTAGTACCTTGAAATGATGTGCTCACCGAAGAAGAATTTTCAAGAGGGTATGAGAGTCACATTTGCAGAGATGATTGAAAGCTCAGAGGGACAAGAAGAGCACTTGAAACGCAGACCCATGACATTTACAAATTATCCCTTATCTCATCCTGCTCTCCTCCTTCAGCCGCCTTGCAAGGGGCCTGTTTCTGATTACCTGAAACAGAGAGAAAGTCATCCACCGAGGTGATGTCATCCACAGCCTCTGTCAGCACTCGGACCTGCTTCTCCCACTGGTCTTTGAAGACGTCCATGTTGTCCTGAGCAACTTTGCTCTGTGGCCGGGCAGCCAGGGTGAGAGCCGCATTGATGACCTATTTGTTAGAAACAGTCCAAGGACACATTGAGAACGCTCTTCAAAATACCATCTTGAAACCCCAAACTGTACTTTCTTCGGATAAGTGGGTTCTGTTTTCAGAAGGGCAATCAAAAACATGAATGATAAAGTAGGCCATCAACTACCATTAGTTTTTGTGTGCTTTGCTTCTCTTTTAAGATATAGTAATTAGCATCAGGTTTCAGAAAGTGTTTACTGGACAAGTCTTGTTTACTTATCACAGACTTATCAATGGAGGAAGCATAACTTGTTTTACATGTGCAAGCTTAGAATTTAGTTGTTGAGACAAGGTAAATAGACATGGAATATTTAAATAATAGCCCACAACAAATAAAACAAAGCCAATATGAGTAGAAGAGATGATAATGCCACAGTGATTCTGAAGAGACTGGAATAGTTAGAGTCTCTCTCTCTCTCTCTCTCTCGATAAAAGCAGAACTTGAAACAGCCCATAGAAGTTTGGTAGCACATTCTAGTGAGAGAAAAGAGGGGAAGGCAAGGGATAAGAGTGACATGAGGGTTGTAGTGTGAAAGGTTTGGAGTATAGAGTCACTGACCAGTTTTTGAAACAAAGTGAATAAAGCTTACCTGGGGACACAGGCTGTCAATCTGGGTGGCTGCCATTCGAACTAATTTCACCCCTTCTTCATTGTTGGAGATGGAACAGGCCAAATTGGCAACCTGTATTGAAGAATATTTGAGTGAAAATTACATGGAGGCACAGGAAAAGTGTACTGTTGTGGGGCCTTGCACCTTCTCTGGAGAGTGGCACATCCAGGAGACGTCTTTCACAAATCAGATTAGGGTACACTTCAATATTGAATCAAATGTTACTAGTTTTAATGCTAAGTTAGGCATCTCTTCCAGAATAGAGCGCTAATAACAAATTATTGCTTCAGGATGCTCATGCGCACACAATAATGTTTTTCAACTGCATTGATTTGAATTGTCTATTATGGCTGCCCTAGTCTGTAACTTGAGTCCTATTAGACTCATCACTGAGTACAGAAAACTGTGATTTGGGTCAAATAAGTACTGAATTATAATCACTAAGATATGTTACAGGCAATGCTTTGAATTTAAAAGAGACTCACAATTAGCTGAAAATCAGTGTGTTCTACCTACGGGAGCTCAGAGCTGCCTGTCACAGTGTGTCAGGAAGATGCCAGCCCACAATAGGCAACTACAATGTTTTCAGAGGCTGCATGGGTCTGAGAAACGTGTAGAAGAAACTGATATAATCCACAGGTAGCAGTGGAGCGTGGGGCAAATTAGAACATGCAGGTCTAGTATAAAGGCACTCAAATTTCATATTTTTAACACATGACACCAACCAAAACAGCTGAACAGCACTTAAGATCCCAGGTCAAGCATTTCAATTTGTATTACCCCTTTTCTTCAAGGAGTGAGAATTGATAATACAAGGTCAGATTGATTGGCTAAGGTTAACAGCATTCAAAACACCATCGGAACACTGATCAGTCCCATCAGGCCAGTGTAAACAGGACAAGAGGCTGGGAACTAGAAAGGGCAAAGGAGTAGAGAAGGGGTGCCAGCCAGGCTTGGGTGCAGTAGGGCAAGTAGAGCAAGTGATTAGCAGAGAGACAATCTGTGGGAGCCTCCTGGCCACCTGCCCTGTTGTATGTGGCTCATGTCTGCTCAAAACCATGCTTTCCTACCATGTCTGAATGCCCTGGAAGATTATACTGCATCACACATGTGCAGAGTTCCTAATGTGAAGGAAATCTTAGTAAAACAGTGGGTGCAGTGGGAAAGCACAGAACTGGTGATCATTTGGAGGACCATCACTTGTCAGCAAAAGGAGTTGGGTAGCTGGTAATAGTATAAATACTTTCAAATCCTACTTTATTAAATCATTAGTCCAAAGAATCCTGTTTTGAAGCTTTTAAGGACATATTAAGTTTATTACAGTGAGTATATATAGTACTATAAGAGATCACAGACTGAGTACCAAACTTTATCATGTAGTTTCTTATATTTAATACTTCACTTTTGATTCGTCAGATCATCTTCACCATTTTATTTAGTTTTCAGAATAGTTGTGTGAGAAAGACAAATATATATGTTGATACTAAATGCCCAGGGGCATGAAGTTTCTTAAAGGCAAGAACTGATAATACAAATTCTCAATTCATTTTCCTTATATCACATTGTCTCCACTCTGCATTTTATTTATCTTCGTTGTGTTTATTCTAGTGTGCTCTATAGTCCCAAAACCAGATACATAATTGGTGTTTAATATGTGTTTATTGACTTAAAAATAGCTTTTTCATATTTTTTTACTTAATATAGTGATTTGTAATACACCATAGATTAAAGATATTCCCAAAGGTAAAGTTAAATTTCTCCTTTAATTTGTTTAGAAATTTTTTCACATTACTTTCTAGCAGATGTTTACCAATACTACGGTGCTAAACAAGGTCCCTACATTCTGCTCCATTATTTGACTCCAGAATGCTGTGTTCCCTGTTCATGGTATGAGAAAAATCAGGATGCCATGGTGAATTCCCCAAAAATATATATGTATTTAATATAAAATTCCATGATTTAATCTTCTATTAAATTCTTCCTAGTTTTGCTATTAAACAACCCTTCAGTTTATAAAATAATTTCAGGGAATTATTTTGTTTGTTCTTTATCAACATTGATTGGTGTGTGAGAGGGACTTGAGGTCACACTTTTGCACAGCAGTGAACAATTACTACTGAGTCTGGCGTGATCTACATAGCAACAACATGAAAACTCAGAAATAATCCAGGAACAAGGTCTTGGATAATATGTTGGTAAGAAGAGGGAAGAAATACCCCATATTCTCAATAAAATAATGACTCTAGGCCTAATATTTAATGGCTATTAACATAAAAATTCACATAATTAAGAGAGAGTGAGAACCAAATATGTATATCTCGATGAAAGGACATAATACTACTCATAAAATGTTTTTTACCAAAAACAAACCAAAACCCCAGAAATTATCAGCCTTGTGTTCACTTCTGAATTTATAGGAGAATCAAGAGACAAAGAAACATGTAAAATGAAACCACATAAGTGAAATCATGAAAATCCTGATGTTGATAAACTAGTAGGAAAAAGTCAGAACCATAAGTGTTGGGGTTTCTTTTTTTTTGGTTCCTGAATACAATAAATAAACTGTAATACATACATATGGAAATATGTAAAAAATAAAAGTGCATTGTAAAACAAAGTAAATTTTAAGTATTGACTAAATATATGATGATATTAAGGAGTGAACTAATAATATTTCAGTTATTTTTTAAATGTCCATGTCTTTTAGAGATAAATAGAGATCCTTATGGATGAAATGATATATTTGGAATTTGCTTTACATTTATGTAGGCTAGGGAAAATGAGGGGAAGTATAGAAGAAACAAGGTTGACCAGTAGTTGATAATTATTGAAGCTGATGATAGTATGTAATGGCTTATTATACATGCTCTACTTTGACTTGAAATTTTCCATAATGAAATAATTCTAAAAAAAAAAAACAGATAGGAACCACAATCTATTATACCACCAGCTCTGACGAAAAATTCTCATTCTCGTGCTTATAAGAATCTCAAAGGGGCACAGAACGAGTTAGGTAGGAACCTGAGTATGGTTTGCAGTTAAGGCTTGCAGACAACAAAAGAGTACCAGCCTAAGCATGGAAGAGGAATATGGTGACTGGACTGTGAGTCACAGAGGTGGCTTACACACAGAGTCAGACCAGAACTCGGTCTCCTGTTTGTGCTGACTGCAGATCCCTAGGAAGAAGCTGAAGCTGGAAGCTTAAGGGTTAAGAAGAACTGGGCTCTTCTGTGAGGAAGATGCCAATCAATGAGTTCTACATGGTGATAATGGACTTGTTTGTGTTGTTTTGAAATATTTCTTCATCCTTTGTTTAAATAAACTCTGTTATGTCTGAAATCTAGTGTGGGAACATCACTGACCAACAGAATCTTAGTAAGGAGCCATAGCACGAGCAACACTTAGCAAAATGCAAAGAACTGGCAACTCCCCCAGCTCTTTTAGTCCTTCAATTACTTTTATTCTCTTTAAAGATTGATAAATTCTAATGTCTGGCAGCCTCCACTCTGCAATCCACTCCTGCTCTTTAAGTTCACTTCAGATCAAAATTTTATTTACCTTATATTGTATTCAAGAATATTCTGAAAATATTTATTTCCAATATGGTGCTAAGGATTTCACTATCTCCAAAGGCAGGCTTGTATATTTAAATTGGTCATGGACTCAATCCAAATTCCTACCTTCCTTATTCTGCTTTGGCTTGCCTTTCTACTTCCCACTAGACATTGGTACCATAATAACTCTGCACATGGTTTCATATATTGTGCTTTCTACAACTCTGGCAGCAAACATTACGTTTCAGTCTTGAGGCAGCTCCCAGTCAATAATGCAGCTTGAAATGCCAGTTGACAATTCAACATCAGCCCAAGACTAGTGCACACAATAGGTACTTAAGAACTGTTTAGCTGCTTGTTCTTTATAGTTCTTATATTCTATCAGAAACTGTGGTAAAAAGTCCTATTTTTTAAATCACAATATTTTCTCCTTAAAAATGGTTTTAGCATGCTAATCTTTCTAATACAGGGAGAAGGGGAAAGGAATGGTATACTAGAATTATTAGACATTTGAAAAAGATTAATAGCAATAACAAAGTAGACAACAGACCATTAATAGGTTTGTGTTACTAGATTGCAACTCAAAAGATGTTGAGCAGTATGGTTAAATTTAATAGATTTTGAACTTGCTTGCATCTACCAAGCAAATCCTATTTGCAGGCTGGCTCTGGCCTTTGATTTCTCCATTCTTGAATTGTTTACAACTTAGCTGAGGCAACAAGAGTCATTTGACCTTCCTAGAGGCTTAGAAAACAAAGTCTATCATTAATTATTAAATATTGAGCTATTTTGATTGATTTGGGATTTCTGAAAGTGACTAGGTCCATGAATAAAGTTGGCAGAGCTCCTTGGTGAACTAATTGTACAAAACTCACATCCATCTTTTATGGAAGGAAGACCCCCAACACACATGCATATAACTTCTGAGAGTATAATGAACTTGGGGCAATAGAAACTGCAAAGACTGGGCCAAGTCACTATATCTGACTTAGTGCCTTAAAAATGGTGATCTTGGAGAAAAGAAAGCAGCTTAGTAGTCATTACTAAATTGTGTGTTGCTGACTACAAGAATTGAATGGGTTCAGAAACAGTACCTCTGGGTGGGAATCAGTAAACACATGGATGGTTATAACATCTATTTTACAATATATTTTTTCTAATTGTTTGATTAGCACAACTTTCTGGATACTCAAAAATTATGACATTTTCTGCTCTTCTGGAGGTACATCATGTGAGTAGGTAAAGCAAACAATACCATCAGTAAGATTAGAAAGACATAAACCAGCAAGGTAGCCTGAGGCTGATTCAGAAAAACAGCTGTCTCCTTGAACTGAATTTGTACTACAATCAAATGTACATGAATATTCCCTGACATTTAACAATCACCCCAGGAGACGAAAAAGCAGGTAGAGAGAGTCCAGGGACATGGGTAGGAGAGTTAAAGTGGACAAATTCAGAAACATGTGGAACCCTCATGAAAATACATTGTGACCATTTAAAATACAAGATGTTTTTAATCACAAAAATATCCTGCATAGCTCAAAGTTCAAGATGAGTAGCATACCATGACTGTGAAATTTGGTTTTCTGTAGATATCGCTACAGAAAGCACCTTCATTTAAAAAATGCCATAGTCTTGTTTGAGCGCTTATAATAAAAGCCAAAATGCCTGGAAGGCTTAGCTTTAATTAGACATTACTAATAATGTATTTAACTCCAAAGTGACATGAGGTGCATCAGAAAGACCAGAATGTTTTCTTCTTTTCTGGCTGCCCTAGAAATCAAATCGTTGTTTTTCAATATGTGTAATTCTGTTCAGTTTTAGATGCCAGTGCATATTTGATGTGTTCAACCCCTAAACACTCCATCATTTTATTAACTTTTATAGCTTTAGGTGTTATACTGGTGTTTTAAGAATACACTATGAAGTAAATCAGAATAGCAATTCTGAGGTTTATAAAGTACTTGCCCCTCATGTAGATATTTCATTATCATCATAAATTTGAGGATAAAATGAACACACTTACCATTAAAAGGGAATTTATGGAATTTCCAGACACTACAGGTACATGGCCATATAAAAGCATAAAGGAAGAGATGATGGCACAAACCTTGCACATAGCCACTGTCTGTAACATTCATGGCAATGAAGAAGGCTATGCTCTCGACATAAAGATTTATTTAGTTATCTGTAATGATAGCATGAACACACAAAAAGACATTAATATATGTGTGGCTATCCTGTCTAGAATTGTAAGGGTCCTACAGAATATGCCTCATGTATTACTTACTGATGGAATTTTACAATCCGGTGAGAGGTGAAATGATACACTTCCCTGAAATATTCAAGAGGCAAGACAGAAGCAGCTGATGTGAAGACAGGGATTTGACCTTATGATGATGCTGGACTTCCACAAAGATGGTCTTAGAGAAAGACCTAATGACCACACTCATGACTTGATACGAGGAAAGCCCCAGTGATCTGGCCACCCCAGATTATGTCAGCAGTAGTATCTCTTCCTGGTTGGGTATTTTGTTCTTTTTGTGTTTGTTTTTATTGTAGTATAGTGTATTAATTGTTCTATTTTATTTTTTCCTTTTTTATTCAATTTATTGGGGTGACATTGGTATATATCTCATATATAATACATGTTTCAGGTGTACAATTCTATAATATATCATCAGTATATTGTATTGTGCCTTAACCACCCCAAGTCACGTCTCTTTCCATCACCATTTACCCCCCCCCTTACCCTTTCTTGCCTTCCCCCAATTCCCATTTCCCTCCTGACTGAGGTACCTTGGAATCTTTTACAATGCAGCTGCCTTAGGAGATGAGTTTATCAACCTGATTACCAGTAACTGGGATTCTCAAAAAACAGAGGAGACCACAGGGATAATTTGATAAGGGAGGGATGGCTCAGGAGAGGTTGGCAGCCGGGGCAGCACGAATCCCTGGGACAGAAGAAAATGAGAAACACTTTTTCACGCTTCTGTTTTAAATGACTTCTGTAAAGCATCTGTGATTAAAATGATTCTATATACTTCCATTTTTTTTAGAATCATATAATGGTAAGAGCCTGGGCTTTAGAGATGGGCGGCTAAGGTTTACATCTTGACTTCTCCTTGCCGTCAAGCATATTGCATTAGTGATATGACTCAATTTCCTCAACTATAAAACATAAATATAAAGTAACAAAGTGGTGATAAGGTTGAAATAAAAAATGGACAGAGTGCTTAACCCAACACCCAGTAAGAAGTTGACAGATATTATCTTTATATTGTGAAAGGTCACTATGAAAATTAAGAAATATTTTAATAACATACCCCATCATGGATGTATGTACTCATCTATTCAAATCCTGATGCCTAGAATGTGCCGTACAGAAAGGTAATCAAATATTTTTGTCTTTTCTCAAGAAGTTTATATTTTGGTAAAATTAAGTAAGTGCATTTTTGAAGCTCATATTGTAAAATTTAAGACAAAGAAAATAAAGTAGAAGCAATGAGAGTAAAGAGAAGTCTAAGTGATCATTTGCATAGTTGATCCTTCAGTTATATATAATTTTTATATAGTTGCAATCTTAGCATGTATCTTTTTTCACTGCTTAATCTCTTACATAGCAAATATTTCCAGATTCTTATATAGTTGTAATTAATTTTTTTTAAATTGATTAAGACTCCTAAATATGTATGCTTTATGTGTTCAGTCAATTTTCTGTTTTTATACACTTATAGAAGTCTCTGATATTTGCCCTTCCCCAAAACAGAGTTATGTACATCCTTAAGCATCTACTTTTGACTCCTGTCAGAAGCGTGCTTTCTGGGTCAGAGAAACTGGTTGTGTTGTGGCCCTTATTTACATATGGCCACAGTGCCTGATGCAAGGTCCCCAGCAATGAGTGAATTGCTAATTCCCCGGTGTCACCAGCATTATATCGCATACTCCTCAACACTGTTCCTCCTTGCCTTCTCGGCCACCACATCAATCTCAATGTCTTTCCAACCTTCATTCTACAAACCGCAAGTGGAAGTCAGGATTGCTAAAAAGTCATCTCATGTTTCCACAGCTAGATTGTGAATTCTTGCAGGACAGAAGTCTTTATTATATCTAGCACAGGTACTCCATTCCAATTTTCTGATTTTGCTAAATCTTACAAATTCTCTGTATCTGTATAAAGTGGAGCACCATTTAACTTGTCATAACTTAATCGCCCCTAGAAGGATCCTGAGTCCTATGACCTAGAATTGGGAGTAAGTATATGTTCTATGCACCATGCTTTTTGGAATTTATCATTAAATCAGCATTCGGCAGCTAATACTAACACACAGTATCTGCCACAGGATGCTATGAAGCCATTTCTGCCTAGTCCCACCAGGCTTCGTAACCTCACCAGTACTTATATACCTATAAGAACACAAATCTTCATTCCTTAGGGGTCCTCAGGAATGCAGAACTGCTCTTCTGCCTGTGCTCGTGGGTACACACACACTACTAGCAAATGCTGTTTGCATACCTCTGCCCAAATTAAAGTGATCAGTCTGCCCTGGTGACTTTAATAGAGGTAATCACCAGTTCACATTCATAAACAAATTAATGTGCTTGCTTCATAGCTGAATCACTCAGCATAAATCTATACCCTTCTTATATAAAAACCTCAGTGGCTTAAAATAATGCAATAAAGCACCACCAAATGCCTTCTTGATGCCTCTTCATCAATAATGTGTGGTTGTGTGGAAAAGATAGGAGAGACTTAGCATGTGTTATCTAGAATCACACAACAAATGCAATGCCCTTTTAATTACTATTGGCATCCTAGGATTTTTGTTTTACCCATCTTTTCACTCAACAACTGAATTCTTGCCCTCTACTATTAATTGGTTTCTCAGAGTCCCAGGTAAGTGGAATATTAGTTGACTTTCATATATGTGAGATGAATATAGCCCCACTGCACACTGGTGGGCCCGGAGCCCAAGGTTCTGTCGCTAGCAGTGGAGAAGGGCCACACTGTACCATCAGTGCTTGACTTTTACCAGAAGCCAAGGACTGTTTGCAGAATATCTGAATACCTAAGTGTAGGTGTTCTTTATTGCCTGGTCTCATCCATTTCAAGCTGATAAGCAGAAACATGGAGTCAAGGCCATAACCACAGTGTAAAGAGATGATAACCATCCTAACCAACATTATATCTGACCTCAGGCCCCTTTGTACAGAATTCCAAGTTGATAAGGATGACAGAAGTCTCCCCATGTTCTCCCCTTTATGCCAGTGTTTTTTTTGTTATTGTTGTTTGGGGGTGTAGGGGGGTAATAGAGGCAGATGCCTCCACCAAGAAACCTTTCAGAGATCAGCTAAGGTTCAATTCAAAGTCCACAAGTCCCTGAAGACTGGACAATAGGAATAGATTTCTTTGCTAAGGCTCTTCAGGGTTACTGCCTATACCACTGGCAGCTGCTTACCACGTACTAATGTTTTAGCCCTTATTTAGGAATCTTTCAGTGGTTATGTGTGGATAGATGAGTAAGTATTTACACAGTACTAGAAATACATATATGTGCATATATATATACAAACATACATACATACACACAGGGTGGGGCAAGAGTAGGCTTACAGTTGTGAATACAAGAAACAGTTTATTCCTGTATTATTAATTTTTAATTATTGTATTATTTTCTACACACACAACTGTAAATCCACCTTTGCCTCACCCTGTATAGATGTTGTGTGTGTTCAATTAAATTTCAACCTCCCTGAAATACGGTTGTTTTGTTCATCCTTGTGGCCCCTGTGGCTCCCTGTACAAGATCTTGCATATAGCAGATATGATTTTAGTCCCTGGATGTTTCCTGATCTCCTGTACTTACCTCTGTTGACTCCTCCACCCTCTTATGACTACTTAGCCAGCAACAAATGCTAACTGATTAGTCGAAGTAACTATTCACAAAGGTAATATTTCTCCTCCCAGAGAAAAAATTATTCTCTAATATATTTCTCCTAATATAACATCTTAACCCAGTTAAGATGTTCCTGAGTCCTTAAGAACTTTAAAGTGTACATTGTAGAAACTTCAGGCCCCCAGGGAAGCCATGGGGGAAATATGCAGGGACATTGATCTTTCTTTAAGCTCTGTCATCTTTATCTAAAAACGCTTTTGTCTTTTCTTCCTCTGATCACCTGATTGTGTGAATAAAATCTTATTGTAGCACATCTTTGCCCATTCACTTGCAAATTGTCTATGGTTGCATTTGCACAACAAGGGCACAGTTGAGTAGATGTACCAGAGACCACAGGACTCATAGCTTCAGGTTCGCCTTTGCCTAACACCTAGGGAGGTTCTTCCCCAGCTACCTAACATTATTAGCCCAGTGAGTACACACACCCTCTCTCCTTCTCATCCCAGCAGATTTTTGCTTGCCTGCGTCCTGAAGGACAAAGTCAGAAGAAGCCTCATTTCACTGATAACCAAGGCTTCTACAAAACTCTAACAAGCTGGAGACTCCCCTGTTGGGTGCCCTGCACACCTTTCCTTCCATAGGCCACAAGCCCCTATGAAAACCTGCAAATATGCTAGTGTCTTGCTCAGTTCTGAAATCTAACACAATTCCATGATGCTAGAACAGAGCAGCGTGGTGTCAGAGGACTAACCCAGAGTTATTCCATGTCACCTGGGAACCATCTCTAAAAGGGCCCTGCCACATGGAACCCCTTTTCTCCCATGTGACTTTCAAGTAGCCACCTCCACCTTGCTAGGCAACAGAGGCAGCCATCCCACTACAGAACCTTGGACACCAGATGCATCCTGGTTTCATCTGCAGGCCCTCAGGAGACCAGGACCAGCTCTAAATGGAAGCAGCAGCTGTGCTTGCAAAAGCACATATCAACTTTCAGCCAAGGTTATGTTCATAACCAATGCTCCCAGGAATAGGCCAGGACCACAATACCCTTCAAATGTGCCTCAGCTTGGCAACTTTCTGCAGAACTGTCTTGCTACCATCCTCAGTGGCTCAGTTTTTTTCCCTAGCTGAATTAATCATCTGGGTGAATGGCCAGTTCCCCTGACCTTTCAATCTGCTGTGTAAAAAACAAACAAAAAACAAACAAACAAAAAGCCAAGCCTGAAGACAGCATTGTGACTAATAGTCCCTGAGAAGAGCAAGGAATGAAGAAATTCTAGGCATCTTGCTTCTGTTCAGCTTTGTACTCCCCGGGCTGTTTATGTAACTGTGGGATTTTTGCCTCAAGTAAGTTCAGCTTTGTTTTTCTATAGGATCCACGTTTAGCAAGCATAGTTGTTTGGGATCATCAGTAATATTGTGTGTGCACATGGAGCAAGGGAGACAGAGAAAAGAGGCATATGAAGATATTTGAGCATTATCATCCATGTAAATGCTGTCTCTTAGTTAAGTAAGCAGTAATTAATTATAACTTTGCCTAAGGTGTAAGTAATTTTTTACCTTTTAAAGGTCTTAAAACCTATTATTTCACAACAGAATATTCTGTGCATACAGATAAAAATGTACATATTAATTGGAACTTTTTAGTGAAGAAATATGATTAACAAGCCATGCTCATGAGCCAAATGAGGCTACTTGCTTGTTTTTGTATGGTATTCAAGAAAAAAAAAGAAAAATCTTTATGCATTGGTTAACATATGTGCAGAAAAATATGTTAGACCCTATATTATGTGGCCCACAAACCCATAGATATCTACTATTCTTAACAATAAAGTCTTCTAATCCCTCTAACATTGTACTGTTGTAAATATGAAGATGCCGTGGTATTTGTTTGCTTGTAGACCAGACTAGAAGTTGTTCCAGCTACTCTAGTCCTGGAATTCTATGCTTCTGTTCAATGAAGCCCTGTGTACTGGTATCATTTCCCAACCTCTTCCCAGGTAATGTTCATCAAAGGAAAGGATCCTTCACATTCCTTGCGCATTTAATTTATATATTTATTTATTTACATTAAACCATATTACATCATTTATCATTTCACCAGACTTAGCTTTCCCAAAAATCCAGTCTATCCTCAGGGACTAAAGAACTGCTAAGTTTGAGAATGGTCCAAAGAATATGCCCAAGACTTTAAAGGGAATTCACAAAGAAGCGCAAAAGAAGCATGTTAGAAGCACTATTTCTAGAATATTTCTAGAAAGCTCCCAATGGGACTACTTTGAAGAAAACAGCACTCTTCTGGATGAATATGTTTTATGTAGGAGTTGTACCCTGTATGTGCCAGGACCCATTAGATCTATAATAATGTCTGAAGAAATGAGTTCAGCTCACTGGTCTACATGGAGAGAATATGGGATAGAGCTTTAATACTGAAAACATTGTCCGCAGGCTGGTGAGAAAGCCATTGCATTTGGGGTAGCAGGGTGGTAATTTAGAGAGCCAGAATCTCAGGTCTTCCCTAGATCTTCTGAATCACAGTCCATATTTTACAGAATCCTCAGGTTGATGCTCAGAACCATTATAATTTGAAAAGTATTGGCATAATGCAAATCACATGAGATATAAAACTGGACTAGTGTGCTACTTGGGCAAGTAAGTTATTCTCTTTAAGTTGTCATGTAACCCTCTATAAAAGTGTTCAGATGCCTAATTTTTATGGGAAGGATAATTTATTATAAGGTGTCAAGCAAATAAGTGTTCTCCAAGAGGCTGACTCCTGTATGTGATTATGTGAGCCACTATAATACAGTACATACTAAAACAAAGTGAGAAAAATTATTTTTATGGAAAATGTCTGGCAATTTAGTCTGTTTTCTGAAAATTATTTGACACTGGCTATAGGAAGTCAATGACTAATTCATATGAGAACAATGTATAACTCAGAAGGTTTTAGAAATCCTCTAATGCAATGGTTCTAGCCCTGGCTGCGTATTCTAAACACCTGAAGCATTAAACAAACAAACAAAAATACCAATGTGCAGGCCTGACCTGAGATGCCAGAATAGGACTTGCCCATCAGTAATTTTTATTTTTAAATTTCACTGGATGATTCAAGTGCCTAACCAAGGTTGAAAACCACTGATTAAATCCCAACACCTTTTCATGTGCTCCATCACCATCCATTTTACCAAAGAGAATTATGCCATAGGCTTTAGAAGACTTGCCCTTGGTCATGCAGCTAAGTTTCTGCAAAATAGAGGCCAGAATCCAGGTCTCCCTTTTTGTCATTCCTAACTATGGATGGGCATTGAAACCTCGAAAGAAGCATTAAAATTATATAATATGTATAATTTAATACATATATATGAATTCTGTATATATATACATATATATGTGTGTGTGTATACACACACACACACACACGTATATATATATATATAAATAATCAGCCTGAGATCCATTTTCACAGACTCTATTGAGATGCCTATTCTGTGGACTACAGGGGATCTTAAAGCTCCCCGGCTAAGCCTAACATGCAGCCCAAGTGGCGAACTGTCTCCCCATTCTAAGTTTAATCTAATCATACTCTAAATTCAATTTGAGCATTTCCCAGCAGTGTTTCCTCCTCCTCTAAGTCTTTACTCCGTGTCCCTCAGTTTTGATATTTCTTAATGAAGACAGATCAAAGAGGGCCGTGGTGAGCTGTCTTTCCCAGCATTTTCCAAGTTTTCTATATCACAAGAATCACCTAGGTGCTTAAGCGTGTATTTCACCAAAAGTTTCTGATTCTTGAAGTCTGCGATGGACCTGACAATTTCTGGTTTCAAAAGACTCCCCTGATAGCATTTATGAGGCAAATTTCAGATAATTCAGCAGCAACAGCATCACTTGGAACTCATTAGGAGTGCCCACTGTTGGCATCATCCCAGACCTAAGGACTCAAAAGCCCTGGGGATGGAACCCAGCCACCTGTGTTTTAACGTGCTCACCAGGTGATCTGGAGGCACACCCAAGTTTGAGACCCATAGATCTACCACCAAGTCTTCATTTGACAAATGGGACCTGGTTTCTAGTTTCCAGGAACAGAAATTTCCCCTAAACAGCACGTTTTTCTTCCTTTAAAAATTTTTTAAAAATCATATATTACTTTTTGCAAGTCTGTAACAGTAAGTAGTTTGTGAGGTTTCCTTTTAATTAGGGAGGCTTAAGTACTATCATTATTCATGAACATTCTGAGTAAGAGTGAGACCCTGTGATGTGACACCAAAAAGGACCTTTTCCTGAGTATTCTGGGTGGTAAAACCAGCTAGGTTGTCTTGCTCTCAGATTCTCTCCCCTGAAATGCAGACATGCACACACACCATGATCTTTTATTATGCACTCCTCCGCACCCCGATGTTATAAGGGTAATCAGAGGAGGTCAAACATCCATAGTTATCTCCAGCATTCCTAGAGAAGTTTACATGTAAGGAAAGGCTGGATGCCTGAACAGGGTGCAAGACACTTTGAAAGTTACTATTTCTTTCAATTCTCAGAACACTTGAAGTAACGAGAGTTTCATTTGCATGAATATAAATTGCACACTTTCTTAAGTTTTATATGTATTTTTCTCATGATAGCCTCACACACCCTATGAGGTAGGTACTATTACGATCATTGCCATTTTATAGATGAGGAAATCCAGGCACAGAGAGTTTTCCCAGGTCACCCCATAGCAAGCAGGAAAGTCAGGTTTGAATGTCAGCAGACTAAGACAAAGCATATTCAACAAATGCCAACATAATGCTTATTTCTCACTCATCACAAATCTCTAAACAGGAAATAATTTGCTTCCATTTTACAGATTACAAACCAGAAGCTAAGAAAGGGTAAGTGCATTGTCTTGATCATACAATTAATAACTGGCAGAACTAATATTTGAACTGGAGTCCATTTCCAGGTCCCATGTGTGTATGTCATTCATATATAAATATATATATAATGTAATTAATATTATGAATATGTAATATATAATATATATTATAAATAGGGCTATTGTACCCTCTGCATTCTTACCAGTGGGGAAGGCAGCCTTCCAACTTTAAGTTATAGTCACTTCAAGAGGTATTTAGAAAAAGCTAACATTATTAGAGTAATGAACACCCTTCTAGCAGAAAATACACTTCCCAATAGAGAAAACAAAGGCACAAAGGACACAAGTTGATATTGAGGATGAAGAGCAGATTGGAGAAGGGACTCTGGAAAGTCTGGCTTGGTTGACTTCAGTTTTGCACCTGAGACTGGTCCTGCTCTTGAGCTTTACCAGACACAAATTCAAAGTCACTTAACTTGACCATGGTACCAAGTTGTTTCCTCCTTACTTTGAAGATATAAGAGAGGATGTCACTAACACAGAACTGAGGGGTTGGCATAAAACGAGCTCCTTCAAACTGGAAGAGACATTGAGTCCCCAACACCTTCCGAGACCTGCCTTACCAGACTCCAGCTCCCAGGCAAGCAAACACATTGAGCCCATCTAACCAAGCAGGGTAGGAGAGGGTTCCTGAGTGGCTGTTCCAAAGTAAAATTCAGGAAACTTAGAAGCATATTTCTGGCCAGTATTCTGCCTCCTATCTCTCTAGGTGAAGAGAAAGAAGATGGAAACAATCAGTCTAAGAAATCTAGCTGTGACATTCTGGCCCAGCCTAACCTGAAACCACGCAAAGAGAAAAGAGTAGCCACAGGACATTGACTTCTGCTTCATTTGTTCACTCTCTTGCTTAATGAGTTTAATTAATCACCACAGTTGGCTTAGTGAAGTCAAGCAAAATAAGAGAAACAGACATCATCTCTGCCTTCAGGCAGCCCAAATCTGATGGGGTGAGGTAGCCCTACAAGAGCAAGTGCAATGAGATGCGAGACCTGCTGTTGAGGGCCATGCCAGCTGCATCAGACACACAAAACAGGGGGGTGATTCTATTTTGTGGGAGGGCTTAAAGAGGAAGGGGTCCCTCAGGAAACACTTCAATGAGGCAAGTCCTGAGTCTTGCATAAGGCAGATCCTAAGGTGGGGGATAAGGAAAGGGTAAGTAGAAGCTGGGGGCATAGGCAGGGAATTCCAGGGAGAAGGAACAATGTGAGCCAGGTCCAAAGAGCCTGAGCTGTTTGGATGTTGGCAGGCAGCTCCTTGAAGACTGAGCATAATGAGGGTGGTCAGCAGGTAATGCAGCTGGGGCCAAAGTCAGTGCCAGGGAAGGCAGAAATTTCACTTTCCCCTGTAGGCAATGGTGAAGACTTTTAGCATATAAGGAACACTTGGACAGTTGTTTGGAATGTGAATGGGAGGAGAATGAGACAGACAGAGCTGGGATCTGCCTCTAGAGTCAGAGTGCAGAAAGGAAATTGTGCACCTGCTATATATAGAGAATAGGAAGAAAAAAGGTGCATGAAGGCCAGTGCACAAGAAAGCACTTTACGACTTACATTTTCTGACCCCTATTTTACAGACAGGACATAGAGACTCAAAGAGGTTAAGTACATCCCCCCATAATCATCCTGCTGGTCAGGTTCATAGCCAGGACTAATCAATCCAAGGCCTGTCTTGCCAAAGCCCTACCCCCTTTCCCCAGGTGCTTCCTGTGTTCCATCTTCCCCTGAAGGCTTGCAACCCCCACCAACAGCTACCCTGATGCTGTGACAACTTAGGCAGAGATTGGTAACTCCTGAAGCCAAGGTCGAAAGGTCCTATTCTATGCTTTTGCTTACTCTAATTCTACCTCAAAAGTCAAATTCAGGCCCCGTGCAATCCAGGAAGCCTTCCTTAGCTAAGCCCACAGAGGCTAACAGGATCTTCCCTGTACTCTGAAATTGTACAATACTAGTTTTAAACGTGTGTCTCCAGTTTGGTTATGTTAAAACCCTTCTCCTCTGTGAAGATCTTGTCTTCCTAATTATAACGTGCTTTTCAGAGGCAGGCACTGGCTTCCCCCTCCGATGAAATGTGATGCTGAGAACACAATGAGTGTCAAACCCTCCTGCGTGCCAGCTTCTGGCTGCATGTCACTGTGCCCCTCATAAGAGGGGCGGGCAACTCACCTTGGAGCCCAGCCTCCTCACATGCTCATAATTGACATATAAAATGTCATTTAAAGTTTAATTCCAGAAAGAGGAATTGGCATCACCTATCTTCCTCTCTCCAGCTCCTACCTTATAACTTTCTCTTCATACAGGCCTGCCATTACCACCAAGGCATGCATATTTTCCTCCTCCTGCCTCTCTTGCCCACACTCCAATCATTCACATGTTGTTTCTCCTCAAAATTTACAGCTCAGCTTTATACATCTTTTCATTGTATTAAAAGTCACTTCTCTCTACTCACTGGTGCCAACCTAATATTTACTCAGCCTTTGTCACACTGACACTTCAGCTTCCATTTCTGCTCGCCAATCTCCTTGAATTCTGCTGTCCCCTGTTCAGCCTGCTTGATATGTGCAAGACTGCAATGAATTTTTTCATTAAAAATCTCCTCCTGCTAACTGCATAGAAATGGTATCTGGATGATTCGCAACACCTTCTTCTTAAACGATTTCCTACTCTTGTGTGACCTTAACTATTTTCATCTTTGATTTGACAATTCCCAAATCATTATCCCAGTCTCCGTCTTCCTTCTTCCACTCTTGATGTAAGGTTCTGAATTGAGCCTTCTGCTCCCAAAAGATGTCCCACAGTCACTTTGAAGGTAAAATTCCACACACACACAAAACAAAACACCCACCTACCTTCTCCTCAGTTTCACTATCAGCTCATGACATACACAGGACAGGAAACTAATTACACAAGACAGGAAACTAAGATTGTCATTTAGTTTATACACAAGCCTTATCACGTTTAACTTAACTGTAAAGCATCTTCACTTTGCTTCTTTCAAATCCCTTTGCCATCATCCTAATTCAAATCTTTTTCAACTCTCTCTCTCTGATTGCTGGGATAAAATGCAGCCAGTTTCAGATAGTCGCTCAGGGCCTCCAAGCTGGGCCTGGCCTGAACCTGCAGCTTCACCCTTCACCTCCTCTGTTCACAGCCCGATTCTCTCACTACAAAAGGGTACAACCTTCATCGAAACCTGACTCTTTAGCCCCGATTTCAATGATGCTTGAAAAAAAGCTGAAGTTCGTATTAATAGCTAATCACCCTAATGGAGTGACTATTTCTGCAACCTAGCAGAGCCCCACAAAAAGTTCACACTCTGGCTTTGGACTGCAAATATGATTTTATTTGGAAGCACAGAATACTTGATTCACTTTTTTTTCTAGCATTCGTTGGCAAATTATAGGAGAAAAGAGCAGCAGCTGACACAAGTTAGCAATGAGATTGTTATGGCAAACAATCGTGTCACGGGGCAGGGATTCCTTGAGTAACTTCACATGCTGGCTTCTCTCCATTTTTTTAAATCTTCACATGGGAATATGTTTAGATAAAAAGAGAGAGAAACATCAATGAGTCACCTCCCCCGGGTGCCCAAAATGGGAATCAAACCCATAACTTGGTTGGTGTATGGGATGATGCTTCAACCAATTAAGCCGCCCAGAGAGGGCTCCCTCTTATCATTTATTGTCTGGGGTCTAATTCTGTCCAATCCATGACTTTTCTGGTCATTCTGAAGTAATACAGTCTCAACTCGGCTATGCAGTGTGTCACTTCCCTATTGCTGCTGTAACAAATTGCCATAAAATAAGAGGGATATAAGAGCACAAATTTATTGTCTTACATTTCTGAAGGTCAGAAGTCTGACATGGGTCTCACTAGTCTGAAGTCAAGGAGTCAGCAGTGCTGGTTCTCTTCTGGAGGCTCCAAGGCAGAACCCACTTCTTGTCTTCTGTCTTCTACAGGCTGCTTTGTATTTGCTGCGTAACAGTTCTTTTCCCATTTTCAAAGCCCGCAGCGGCCAGTCCAGTCTTTCTTATGTTGCATCATCCCGACACTAACTCCTCTGCCTCTCTCTTTCACTTCATAAGGGCCCTTGTGATTACATCGGGCCCACCTGGAATATTCAGAATCCTCTCCTTACTTTCAATCAGCTGATTTGCAACCTTCATTCCACCTGAAACCTTAATTCCCCTTTGCCATGTAAGGTAACACAGTCACAGGTTCCAGGAATTAGAATGTAGACAACTTGGGGTTGGGACATTATTCTCCATACCACATACGGTTCTATATAAAAGTTTAAATCTTGCTTTAGAGTGAAAGTACCTCTCCTTCCCCTGATGGGACTATAAGAAATATGAGGAGGCACTTGTTAGATTGTCGTTTGTCCTTCACGTGGCAGCTTCAACTCCTACTTGCCCCCATTATTTGCTAAGTTTTCAAGGCCTCCAAGTGGAGCAAGGGATTGGAAAAGAACAATGAAAACAGGACCTTCTTTGCTCACCGAACAGAGATGCTGCCCCAACACAAGTGCTGGCTGGGCTTGGCAGGTCTTCCAGGAGGCTCTGTCAATCGGTGGAGCCCTCGGCCCAGGTCAGTGCACCTTCTCTCCACCGGGACATTGCCTCTGCATCAGTGCCCAGGAATCTCCAGATTTCCACTGGAGTTTATTCATACTCCAAGCAGCCATCGTGAATCAGACCCACGGATCACTGTTCTCCAAATCCTTCAGCCACAGGAAACGCCAGTCCTTTTCACAGACAAACACTGGGAGTGTAGGCCAGTTCCAGGGCAGCCAGCTTTCTGCTGCATCACTGTGGAAGCAGCTGCAGTGTAATTCTCACCCTTTCGCCTCTCACAGTCTGTTGAACCCTTGTCCTCTGTGTTCCCCATCAGTACATGCAGGATTTGCCCAGCTCTCCCAGTGCTTTGGTCAGAGCCCATTTCTCCTTTCTAAAGATAGGGGCTGGCTTGGCACACAATCAGCCCTGTTTAAAAAAGTCTTCCTTTTACCCTGGTTGGTGGCTCAATGAATTGAGCACTGGCCTGTAAACCAAAGGGTCACTGGTTCGATTCCCATTCAGGGTACATGCCTGGGTTGCAGGCCAGGTCCCCAGTGAGGGCAGCACACAAGAGGCAGCCACACACATTGATGTTTCTCTCCCTCTGTCCCTCCCTTCTCCTCCTCCCTTCCCCTCTGTCTAAAAAAGAAAAAGAAAAAAGTCTTCCCTCTAATATCCATGTATTGATCTGTTTATAGCTCCAGAGTGGCGAGGGTACTGAGTTTGCTAACCAGCTTTCAGCCAGCTACTTGGTCTGAAAGATAAACCTCTTGGTCTTACATCTCAATTTAAGAAGTGACAGCTGAAGTTTCTATTTTAACAGCATTCCTGGTGGAGAAGGAAAATCAGGGAAGCACAGGGGACAGTCTGTATATGTGGAGCAAAAAGGAAAGGGCTTCTAAGCAATAGTGGCTCTGATGAGTCTTCATTCTAGAAAGAAGAACAACAGATCAACAGACCATGTGGTCAGTGAATAGGACATGTGGTCAGTATCCTGCAGTGATCCAGTACATGTTGTTCCACAGGGTGGTCTCAGGGATGTCAGTTCCCCCAAGTGAGGACGCCTGTCCTTTATTGGCCTGGGTCTGATGAGCATCTTGGCCCAGGTAGTTCAATAAATCCATAAGAGCTATTCTGAGACTACTATGCTATGGGCTATTTTGGCCTGACAGGAAAGGTACCAGCATGTAGTTGTTTCCTGCAATATAAAGGGAACATTACTAAACAGACAAGTCACCCGTTGAATAAGTATAAAAATTTCTGGGACACAGAGTCCAGGGGAGGTCAGAACAGACCAGGTCAAAAATCCCAGTTCTGACCTGTTACTATCTATAGCTCAGAGCTGTGACCAGGCCACATGCTGAGAGTGACAACACTGTTCCCAATACTTGTGCAATATGGAAGTATTTTTAAAATGACTGATAATGTCAAAGCTAGATGGGGATTTAGAAATATCTAGGCCATGCCTCTCATGTGAAGATGAAGAATCAGAGACCTGGAGACAGTGTGATTTTCTCAAAGATGCTCTCTTAACCAGTGACCAAGCTAGGACTCAGAAGCAGACTCCCTAACTCCTATTCGAATGATCTTGACACTTTTGTCAGTCTGGACTGGCAGTAGCTTTCTGCATTTTGTTATTGCATCAGCACAAAGCACAGTGTATGGTAGTGTTCAAAAAATATTTCTAGGACTTCACAATGCCAATTTGTTTTCCTTTCCTTAGCTTTCTTAGCCACATCTTCTTTTCCATCTTGGATGCTCCCCGGTTTTATAAACACTCACACACACAAACTGCAGTGTCTATTTTATGCTTTCTCTCCTTAAATCAAGCTCCAGATTTTTCTTTCATATTTCCCACTGTCTCATTATAACTCACTAACTGTGAGTTCCTTCTCTCTTCTCTCTGACAATAGGTAATGTTCATGAGTTCAAGAGAAAAAAGTTCTTATTTATGTTGGTAACTAAATTATCTAGCCCTCTAAATTACCCAGGAGCAGTAATAAACAAAAGCCAGGATAAGTAAGTTCACAGATATGTCTACCACCTATAATTAAGGCCAAAAAGACAAATACTGGGTTACATAAGTATTATTTTTTTAATTAACAAAAAGATACAGATTCAACTTCAGAAACCAATCCTTTCCTGAAGTTGAATATCACTTACTCATATAGAGAGTCAAGGATATTTAAAAATCTAGTAGAAAAAACCCACTAAGTATGTTTTTATGCCAAATAAAAACAATCCACTCCAGATAAGTATTGTCACTGAGAGTCATAACAAAGGCCTGGCATTGCTGACCCTCCTAAAACAACCAAGGAGTAAAGTCAATTGAGTTCAAATTCAGGTAGAAACTCAATAGACAACAGTTTCTATATATTTTCAATATTCATAGTGTGTGTGTTAGGGCAGGGTTATCACCTTCTATCCAGAAAGATCAGAAGAACATGGGGTGTTCTTGGACAGTTGGAGACTTCCCAGTGTCATAATCAAAATCTGTGCTTCTGTGGGTGTAGGAAGAGGGAAAGAACTTGGCAAACGAAGAGAGTGATGTTCCAAACCAGAAGACCAGGCTGATCCAATTATTCCATCATGACATTCCATTCCTACCCAGAGATCACCAGTTCATTCTGCTTCTAATTAGATATTTCATCACTAAACCTGGATGTAAAAAAAAGACATTCTTCAAGAGTCACCATAACAGTCTTTTGAGGTCTTCAGTTATAAAACCACAGGCCAGACTCAAAGTTTTTCATGTGAATGTCTCCAAGAGAAGTGTAGAACTTTTAACCCACAGTCTAAATCACTCCCTAGTGTTCTGCCTTAAAGCCAATTCACTCAGTTACTATACTGTCATCTGAAGGTATTTTACTTGTATTTCCTAGGAATAACATATGTTGAGAAAGTGAAATATGGCAAATATCTAGTTGGTTGATCCATACAGACAAGCCAAATTTTATAATACACCATGATCATAAAATAATTTAGTTACCTGGATCAGTAAAGTAGCTATTCAGAACCAATTTCAGACAACTGAGATACAAAGAAATATCATGGAGAAAGCGACTGAGTGTCAATGCAATGCCATCATTATTAATGCTTTGGGTTCTGTGGCCAAGGCTTGTCCTGAGCATCCTTTATGTGGCAGAATTTCCCAATGCTACCCTCAGCTAGAGATATTTCCCCAACAGAACTTATTTGGCATCATCCATCCCGTAGGAGTCTTTTCTTTGCCTGTGAGTGGTCCTGTAATTCTTTAACTTAAAGGAATAGCTCCTACAGGTAATTTCACAAGGATTGGGGTAGCAAGCCAGTGAGAACCTGGGCCCAAGGCATCCTACCACTCTCTCTATTATAGCAATGGATAAATGTAATTACAGACCAAGCAAATTCTTATTAGGAACAGTAGGAGAAAGGCACCCTTTACCAGTACTGGGGAGCTAATCCATGGGGGGCCCCACTTTTCCCAGTCATTACAAGTTAACTGCTCCTTTGCCTCCTGATGTAGCTGGTGGGGAATAAACCTCCTGAGCTGACAGCTAGAAATTAATTTGATTGATTGATTTTCTGTGTTTCACGTTTCAAGTGCAAATGCTTTCCCCATCTTGATGGAGCAAATTTATGCTTCCCCATTTGCAGAAAACACATTTATAGTGCCCAACTAGGAGAATTCTTTTGCTGAAGGTCAGAAATAAATGTTCCCATCCATCTCCCTTTACCTTTCTGAGCAGCACCAAGTTGTTTTCCTTCTTAATTTCAGAAAAAGAAAAACAAGAAGTACTGTATTCTGGTGAGGAGGAAGGGTGAGGGAAAGAGAATAATTGGAACTTAGGAGTTTTCTACTGAAAACAAAGCTTAACATACCCCTCATGAGAAGAATGAAGCAAAGAAATAAAAATGTCTTCAGCTTTCACATGGAAGAGAAAATTTCAGATTTGACTTAACTCAAGTAAAAAGAACACCATTAGGTAAGTACTATTAATTTATCACTTTTTGACAAGTAGAATCTAGCACCTAATTTGTCTATATTTCTTGCTCACTTAAGACCAACTTCCATCTTTGGCAGGTAACTTCCCAAAACTGCAGAGGGAAATAAACATGCATGATGAGAACCAAAAATGATTAATCTTATTTTCTCAGAGTATCAATTCACTCTTCAAGAAAGACAAGTATTTTTTAGCTTTTACTTAACATAAATTCTCACATCCCTGAGGGAATAAAAGCTGACATCCGTGAGCCCCACCGCTTGCTCGGGTGAGAGTTACAACTGCCCTACTCTCTTTGGCTGCAGGAGTCAATCCTGGACAGAGCTCAGGAGCTCTTAGGACCACAGGGGTAGCTTTAAGCTACCCCTGTAGGAAGGAGCAGAGCTGCGTGGGATGACAGAAGCAGAAAGTCCATTGCACAGAGCCACCCTGCTTTAACCTAAGTGCAGAGCTGAGTCAAAGTGATAAAGGAAGCCAAATTCCTGGTTAGGTTATGTAGCCTCCTCTCTTCCATCTAATGGCATCTTTCAAGCAGACTACCAACACCTGCCTGTTATTTTGCACTCTCTCTGCTCCTGCTCTGAGAAAATCTTCTCATATTAAATTAAATTTTTATGGCATGAAATGGCCAAAAGGGAATGCCTATTAGCCAATCAGCTCAGTATGGAAACAAGTCTTTCTTGAACATGCCTGTGTTCAAGGTGGGCAGCCCGGCAGCCCCCAGAAGTTACACTTAGGTGGCTCTGCATGCTGCCATACTGCCTCGGGAGATTGGAGACGAGCTCTGCCTGAGACATCTCATGGGCTGTCTCCAATGAGGAGGTCTCCAAACCATAACTTGAAAGGAGTAAAGTGGGAAAGAGAAGGGAGGAAAAGAGGCAGAAAAGGAAAGAGAAAGGAGAGTTGGGTAAGAAGAAAACAAGCACAAGTATTAGAAAGGGGGGGAGTCAAATCTGATTCCCTTATCTGGATGTGAGAATGTTTTGGTACCTGACTATAAAGACAAAACAGTGATTCACTTCAGGGAGGCCAAGGCTTCTGAGATTCATGTGGAATCTGAAGCCTAGATTGATTTTGGCTGAAGCCACCAGACCTTGGCTATTATCCCTTTCTGTTTTGTTTTCCACAAAGCAGAACAAGGAGTAAATTAGGTCCTTGGTTTCTGTATCTTTACAAATCCCAGCTCATGTGTTGAATAATGGAAAAACACTTCAAATTTAAAGAATGCATAACAAAAGTTTCTTTTAAGCACTAGAGAGGGACAAATGCTTTCTTACCCTAATGCAGCTCAAGAGAAAAAGATCCCAAAGAGCCCTCAGCAATTGAAACAATCGATTTCTACAGAAATGCACAGGCAATAATATCACTGACGTGTCAGAAAGTTATCTAAGGCCCAGGTTCTCCCTTCTGAGTCTCAGCTTTAGCTCTGAGTTTCTGACCCATCCAAAAGTATGAATGAGGAGACTGTCAAAATCTTCCTTTTGTTCTTCTCCCTTAGCAATTAATTTATCATCTTATCACTTTTCTCATATTGGAAGCCCTGAGACACAGGAAGATAAATTTCTATCAGAGAACAGAGCTGAGTGTTCCCTTGGTGACGAGGGTAGCCATGGGCAGAATTTTTGCAGGGGGTGGGGATCCTAGTTAAAACTTATATGAATAGAAGAAGATGGCAGCCCAGAAGGTAGAAGCTGAGCCCACTTGCTCATGCCCCCGACATAGATTTTCAGTTGATCTTCCAAGTGACCTAAATAATCAATGGAATCTTAGCTGATATAAATTTCTGAAGTCAAGTAGTACAGAGGATGCTTTGTACCATCCAGTAAAAGGTTATATAAGTTAAAAAGGAAATAGATGGCATAAGACATCTGCAGAAGAGGACAGAACAGACTGAAAATGCAGTTTGGTAGTGCCCACCCTCCTGGAACAGGGCGCCCCAGTCCCTCACAGGAAACCACCAACCCTAATCAGGAGAGACTTGAGAGGATATGCAGAGTCTGGGACACTCAGGTTGCACACACACAGCAAGCAGCACATCCATAGCTGCAACACCAACCATGAGGGTTCAAGAGAGAAATTCTATCTCTTATACCTGTCAGAGGCACTGGCAGGCTGTGGCCAGCCCTGAGCAAGAGAGACCTTGCTGTTGCCTCTTGGGGAAGTGGGGTGCATGGAGAGCTGGGTAGTGGTTCAGTGCTGCAGGGTGGAAGCCATGTAGGAACTACTTTTTTTAAGAGAGTAGCTGAGGCATCACTTGTCAGGGACCCCCTGACAAGGGGGTAAGTGGGGGCTGCAGAGCAGAATAGAGAGTTTGGGACTAAGACTAAGCCTCCTGTGAGAGCAGTGGGCTAGGAGCTCAATGGGCAAAAGCTGAGCAACTGAGATTCTTTGGAACCAGGCAGGACCACTCACCACAGAGCACAAAGCTCTGAGAAAGGCAAGGAGTGCCCAACACCCACCTGCAGGATTCAAACTCTGCAGAACAGTAAGGTCAGACTCAAGAAACCCCTGCTGGGCAGGTATATGCAGGGGAAAGGAGAATCTCTAAAGGATACTTCTATGAACTTTTATAAGACACTATGCTGGCTCTCCCCTGGGCCCTATTCCACTGAAAACAGTGAAGCAGAACCATTAGAAACTGGCATAGCAAAAGGTATTCAGGGTCCCACCCAGTCTCAGCTCTCACACAGAGATGCCATCAGTTCCAAGCAGGAAAGAGCTGACCTTTTACACAGATCAGCCCTTCACATGAAACAGACAGTTAATTCATCAGAGACTATATACATTATTGGAAATAATCTGGGACAGACCAAGATATGTGGCACAGGTGTCAGGGAACACACCCTTCATCTACCCTGAAAATTGAACAGTGCCTCCCAGGAAGAACCAGCAATCACACCCTCCTGATAACACCAGAAGCCCCCTCTAGAGGGAGGTAGAGGTGGTACATGCAGTGCTGTCAAATGTTAGATAAACCACCCCTGCACCTTGTGCTCATAAAGAGCGATTAGGATAGAACAGCAAGGACCAGGCAAGCAGGAAGGAGACAGCCAGACTGTTGATTGCTTGTAGCCTTGAACAGCCTGCACAAAGCTAGACTGGGACACCAGCTGGTGTTACCAGGGACAATTCCGGAAGGAGAAGACAGTCGGCCAACAAACACTAGACTCTCATAAGATTAATTCCACCTCATTCTTTTTTATTATTTGCATTACTTTTATCTTGCATAGCTTTTTAACAATGTTTCTTTATCTTCAATTTTGTTCATACTATTTAACTATCTCTAGTTTTATTTTTATATATATTTTATTATTGTTATTTTATTTTTGTTTTATTTCAAATCCCATATTTTACTCTTCCCTTCTTTTGCTCCACTTTGCCTTCTTCCTTTTCTTTCTTATTTTTGCATTAAATTTTATTTTTTCCTTTCTATGCCTTGCTTCTATTCCTCACTCTTATTATTTTTCTTCTTTCCACCTTCTCAAAACCATCTTTCTTTCCATTACTCATCTAACATTCTTTTTCCCATTCTTATAATATTCTTATTCTCAATCCACCATTATTAATATTTTCTTGGTTGTCATTGATATTGGGGTTGTTGCTGTATTTCTTTAATGTTATTGCTAGTTCATTTTTTAAAATTTTAAATCTCATATTCTGCTTTTCCCCTGTCCTATTCCATTTTGCCTTCCTCCTGATCTGTCTTATTTTCATTTTAAATTTTATTTTCTCCCTTTATTAGCCCGGCTTCTAACACTTACACTTATTATTTCTCCTCCCTTTATCCTCTTAAAATCATTGTAATTTCCTTTAGACATCTCATAATCTTTCTTTTCTTTCTTTTTTCTTCTTTATAATATTCTAATTCTCTTTCTACCTTTATTAATCTTTGTTCCATTTACATAGATATCACTGTGGTGGTTGCTTTTCTTCAACTTGATTCCTATTTTTTCAAACCTTATTTTGTATTCTTCCCTTTTCTTACTCCATTTACCCTACTTCCTATTTTATTTATGTTGTAAATTTTATTTTCTCCTTTTCTTCATCTTGTTTTTATTCCCTGCTCTTATTATCCCTCCTCCATTGACCTTCTCAAACTTTTAAGAAGGTCAACAGCAATATAGTCATTGTAGGGGATTTTAACCCACCACTGTCAACAATGGATAGATCATGCAAACAAAACATCAACAAGGATATTGTGACATTGAACAACACCCTACAGACTTAATTGATACAAGAAATTTCACCTCAAAGAAGCAGAATATACATTCTTTTCAAGAGCACATGGGTCATTTTCAAAGACAGACTACATGGCAGGACACAAAACAACCCTCAACAAATCCAAGAAAAGTGAAATCATATCAAACATCTTCTTGGATCACAATGCCTTAAAACTAGAAACCAACCCAAGGAAAACACTCAGAAATGTTCAAATACATGAAGACTGAGTAACATTTTATTAAATAATGAATGGGGTAATAATAAAAACAAGAACAAAATCAAAAAGTACCTGAAAACAAATAAAATTGAATACAAAGCAACCCAAAACCCATGGGACACTGCAAAGGCAGTCCCAAGAAGGAAGTTCATAGCTCTGTAGGCCTATCTAAAGAAGATAAAAAAAACTCAAACAAACTACCTAATCCTGCATTTAAAAGAACTAGAGGAATAGCAACAAACAAAGCTCAGAGTGAGTAGAAGGAAGGAAATAATCAAGATCAGAGCAGAATCAAATGATATAGAGACTAATAAAAGAATCTGAAGGATCAATGAATCCAGCAGCTGGTTTTGAAAAGATAAACAAAACTGACAAACCTTTAACCTGACTCATCAAGAAAAAAAGAGCGAGGACTCAAATAAATGAAATCAGAAAAGAAAAAAGAGAAGTAACAACTGATACCACATAAATTAGTATGAATAATTACATTCCAAAAAATTTGACAATCTGGAAAAATGGATACATTTCTAGAAACATACAGTATTATGTTTCTAGAAGAAACATAATAATAAACTATGTTTCAGTTTTCTTGATCCAAAACTGAATCAAGAAGAACCAGAAAGCTTGAACAGATTTATAACAACTAGCAAAATTGAAGCATTGATAAAAAATCTCCTGGCACACAAAAGCCTTGGACTGGATGGCTTCACAGGCAAATTTTACCAAATATTCAAAGAACTAACTTTTAGCCTTCTCAAACTAATTCAAGAAATTCAAGAAGAGGGAATAGTTCCAAAGTCTTTTTATGAAGTCAGTATTATCCTAATTCCAAAACCAGGTAAAGACACAACAAAGAAAGAAAATTATAGGGCAATAATATTCAAGCGAGTTGTCCAACAAGAGGATATAACCATTTGAAACAGATATACACTCAATATAGGAGCACCTAAATATAAAAGAAATATCTTGGAGGACTTTAAGAAGACAACTGACAGAAACAAAGTCATTGAAGGGAATTTTAACACTCTACTACCAACAATGGATAGATTGTGCAAACAAAAATGAACAAGAATATTGTTGATACTGATGAATATTGATGAAAAATCTTCAACAAAATATTGGCAACCTAGATCCAGCAACACATTACAAAGATCATATACTATGATGAACTGGGATTTATCCCAGGGATGCAAGGATGGTACAATATTTACAAATTAATAAACATGATACACCACATAAACAAAATGATGGACAAAAACCACATGATCATACCAATAGATGCTGAAAAGCACTTGACAAACTCCATTACACATTAATTATTAAAAAAAACATTCAGCAAAGTGGGAATAGAGGGAGCATACCTTGACATTATAAAGGCCATATACAAGTCATCTACTGCCAATATCCTAGTCACTGGCCAAAAACTAAAAGCATTCTCCTTAAGGTCAGGAACAAGATGAGTGTGTCTACTTTCACTACTCTTATTCAACATAGTACTGGAAATTCTAACCACAGTGATCAGACAGGAAAAAGAAATAAAATTCATACAAATTGGAAAAGCGGAAGTAAAACTCATTATTTGCAGATCACATGATAGTGTACATAGAAAACCCTATAGTCCCATCAAAAAAAACTACTCAACTTAATAAGTGAATTTGGCAAAGTAGTAGGATACAAAGTCAATCTTCAGAAATCAATGGCATTTTTGTACATCAATAATAAATTATCAGAATGAGAACTAGGGAAAAATCCCATTTACTATAGCAACAAGAAAAATAAAGTATCTAGAAATAAATGTAATTGAGACAAAAGACCTGTACTCAGGAATGCCAAAGAAAGAAATTAAGGAAGAGACAAATAAATGGAAGTATATACCAGGTTCATGGATTGGAAAAATTAACATCATTCAAATATCCATACTACCCAAAGCAATCTATAGATTAAATGTAATCCCTATGAAAATTTCAATGATATATGTTACTGATCTCAAACAAATACTCTAAAAAACTTATATGGAACAACAATAACAACAAAACCTTGGATAGCCTCAGCAATCTTGAGAAAAAAAGAATAAAGTTGAAGGGATTGCAATAGCTAATATAAAACTATATTACAAAGCACCTGTAATCAAAACAGCCTGGTACCAGAATAAGAACAGGCACATCAATCAATGGAACAGTATAGAGAGCTCAGAAATAAAGGCATGCCTATATGGTCAATTAATATTTGACAAAGAGGGAAGGAGCATAAATTGAGTGAAATTAGCCTCTTTAATAAATGGTCTTATGAGAACTGAACTGGTACATGCAAAGAATTGAAAATGACCATCAACTTACATTATACACCAGAATGAATGCAAAATGGATAAAAGACTTAAATATACTCATAAGAGGCAATACCATAAAATTCCTAGTGAAAAAAGGCAGTAAAATTTCAGATATCCCATGCAGCAATATTTTTGCCAATATACTTCCTAAGGCAAGAGGAATAAAGAAAGAATAAACAAATGGGATTACATCAAATTAAAAGCTTCTGCATGGCTAAGGAAAACATCATCAAAATAGAAAGGGAACTGACTGTACGGGAAAACACATTTTCCAATGATACACTGGACAAGGGTTTAATCTCCAAAATATATATAGAACTCATATGTCTCAACAGGAGGAAGACAAAAAATCCAATTAAAAAGTGGGCAAAGGACCTGAATGGACACTTTTTCAAGGAGGATATACAGATGGTCCATAGATATATGAAAAGATGCTCAACATCACTAGTCAGCAGAGAGATGCAAATTAAAACCACAATGAAATATCAGCTCACACCTGTCAAAATGGCTATCATTAATAAATCATCAAAAAACAAGTGCTGACGAGGGTGTGGAAAAAAGGGAACCCTAGTGCACCACTGGTGGGAATGCAAACTGGTACACTCACTGTGGAAAACAGTATGGAATTTCCTCAAAAAATTAAAAATGGAACTGCCTTTTCAGCCAGCAATTATACCACTGGGAATATACTCTAAAAATCCAGAAACATCAATTAAAAAGAACTTATGCATCCCAATATTCATAGCAGCACAGTTTACAATAGCCAAGTGCTGGAAGCAACCTAAGTGCTCATCATAAATAATTGGATCAAAAAACTGTGGTACATTTACATAATGGAATACTATGCAGCAGAAAGAAAGAAGAAACTCCTACTTTTTGAGACAGCCTGGATGGAACTGGAGAATATTAAGCTAAGTGAAATAACCCACTTGATGAAAGACAAACACCATATGATCTTACTCATAAGAAGAATCTAATGAATAAAATAAATTAATGAGCAAAATAGAACCAGAGACATGGAAACATGGAACAGACTGACAACAGCCAGAGGGGAGGAGGGAAGGTGATAACGGTGGAAAGAATGGGAGAGGACTAGTCAAAGAATATGTATGAAGGACCCATGGACTAGGACAATGGTGTGGGGATTGACTGTGGGACCTGACCACGAGCTGGGCAGAGGAGGGCAAAGGGAGAAAAATTGGGACAAGTGTAATAGAATAACAACTTTTGAAAACTTGTAAGAATGAACCTGAAAATGAGCAGTTTCCCTGTGGAAATAGAAAAAGAATGGCAGTTCACCTAGAAATTACAGGTACAATGTGATTTATCTCCTATACTTGAAGGCATTTAATTTCTCAAAGAAAGCATGCTGCAAATGTCCCGGCAAAAAAGAAACCAGGGCTGGAGTCACTTTTCTCCAAAAACCAGCTTACCCAAATGAGTGAGTGCTGAAATGGGCTAGAAAATAAAATAAAATAAATAAATAACTTGAAAAATCCTAGTATAATCCCAGGGTACTCAGTTCTGCTCCCCAAGATCTGACTCTCTTCTTCCTCAGAGCACAATAGGATTCCATTTCCTCCTCTCTTTGTGGTTGGATAGGGCCATGTGACTAGTTCTGGCGAATGAGTCAGGAATGGAAGTTATAAGTGTTCCTCGTGTGCTAAAGAGGGAGAGCTCTTTTCCCCTCTGGTGTTTAACCAGCAATACAGGATGTGATGACACAGATTTTGGAGCGTGTTTTGTTAATACAGCATAACCTAACTTACCTTGACTGATACACAACCAGAAACTCCATAAAAGAAACACAAAGCTGTGTAGTGGCCAAAGATTCCCTCTTGAGGTATATAAAAGAAACCAGGCAAAATTGATATAGTGTTGCACAGACGTCCTTGGTGCAGAGAATCTGCCAAGAACGAGTTCACTGGCATTGGCTGAAGCACAGCTAAACTGTCCTTGTCAGAAAAAAAGAAAAAAAAAGAAAGAAAACTGAGCTATAACTTTTAGACTGAAGTCTGAAGAAGAAAACTAAAGAGAAGCTGGGTAGATTTTTTTCTCTCTGCTTTATATTTATGTTCCTGAAAGGGAAGCTAAGGTGATGTTCATGGGTGTGCAAATAGGTTCAGGTGAAAAACCATGGATTACAGAAACAGAACCACAGGATCCTGCATAGCGAGGAATGCATCTTCAAATAACTGTAAAGAGAGACTTGTGAGTAAACTCTCTAATATAAACAGGGGAGTTATAAAAAGAAATGTTAAGGAAAAGAGAAAAATTGCCCCCCCCAAATAGCTCAAATCTATATATTGTGAATAGAAGACAATAGTTGTGACAACAATCATGTACTCTCAAGGGGACAAAAATTAGTTCTCGGGGGGGTGGCAAAAAACACCTCTGATATTACAATGACAAATGAACTTCCAAAAAGCCACAGTGTATAAGCACATATAAAGTGTATCTGTGCTGTTAACATTTTACGTAGAAGGTGATTTGAAAAACAATGTTTAAAACGGTTACTTTGGGGGGAAAATGACAAAATAATAGGGTTAAGAAACACTGGCATAGGTGAAAAAATATGGTGATTTTCAAAGGAAAAAAGGATAAAAGAAAAAGCTTCAAAATAAATATTTATAGACATATGTATGTGCCAAAGCAGAAAGTGTGTCTAAAATAAACCAGATCACTCTGAAATGGTATCCAGGATTAGAGACAACTTTCAAATTTATACCAAGCCTTGGTGGAAAAGAACCACAAGCCTTTCTTCCATTTTCTATACATGCCCTGGAAGCTCATCAGAGAATGTCCACCCTACTTTCCCTCCTTCAAACTCTTTGTGGGAATGCAGCCCAAAAGTTTATACTCTAAACCTACAGAGCCTCAGCCATGGCATTATGACCACTTTTTTTCTTTGAAGTTTTATTTTTAAACTTACTTTTGTGAACTCTCCTGTACATAAGGCTCTATGCCCTATTTTCCTTTGCATCATGTTATGAAGTCCAAGAGGTAATGGTCAGGTTTTTCCAAGACTCGCTCTTTCCTTTCCTTTCCTTCCCTCCCATCTCTTTCCCTCCCCGTCCTTCCCTTTTCTCTCTCTCTCTCTCTTTCTCTCTCTCTCTCTCTCTTTCTTTCTTTCTTTCTTTTCTTTTTCTTTCTTTCTTTCTTATCTCTTTCTTTCTTTCTTTCTTTCTTTCTTTCTTTCTTTCTTTCTTTCTTTCTTTCTTTCTTTCTTTCTTTCTTTCTTCCTTCCTTCCTTCCTTCCTTCCTTCCTTCCTTCCTTCCTTCCTTCCTTCCTTCCTTCCTTCCTCCCTCCCTCCCTTCCTTCCATTCTTTCTTTATTTTTATTTTTAACATCATCTAACAGATAAGAATTAAATCCAGAGCAAAAGTCACCACCATGGCTTACAATGGAGATGTTTTGATAAAAATCATCCTAGACTGTAGCACAGAAGCAGGACAGGAGGCAGGGACAAGCAGACAGGAGGTGGAGCTCAAGAGAGCTTCGCCCCAGGCCTAGTTCCTAACAAACAGTGGTCCACTACCAGTCTGGGCTCAGGGTTTGAGACAACTGCTCTAGTAGATGCTGTATTTCTAAAAGATATGGTTATATAGTAGGTATAAGGAAAAGATGAAATATCCTACCACTATTAGAATTGACCTTGGTCACAGTTCTGTAATTTGTATTAAGAACCCAATATTCTATCCCCTACCATATTGAGCAAACAGTAGATAGCAACTGACTACAGATCTTTTAATCCTTCATATTTTGTCCAGCATGTTCCCATCTCCAGGTTCAAGGATTTTTACAGTGATATATATTTTGTCAATACACAATGCCACAAACTAATGTTATGAATGAATGTTACTAATGAATCTTGATCCACAGGAAAGGGGTAAAAGTACCATCTATTTGAAGAAGTGCTCACTGAACTAGAAATAAGTAATATGATTGAGTTATAGCAGGTATGTTTTTCACTCACCTATGACCATGGCCAGATATTTACTAACATCTTCAGCATCTTGCTCATAGTGCCTAGACAGGGCTTCAAAATTGTTTTAACAAAAGACTTTTGTTCAAACCCATAAAACTGATGTTAGTAGATGACGTAAAATTTTTCCTGTAGGAAATTTCTCTAATATCTTTCCATCTCTGGAACTGATTATATATTATATTTGTGCCCAACTAGTCATACACTGAGGACTCACATACATCTCAGCAGGCATAACAAAAGGAGGAAGGAATATTGCAGGTGCCTATTAGTTTACATCCCAGTGAATGACTGGATATATGGCTTTCCATATTAACTTTTGTGTGTTTGCTTGTGTAGATTCTTTGCAATTATAAGTAGCCAATAAAACCCTTTCTTCCATGATGAGAGATGAGACTAAAATGCAAGTATCCTGGGAAAGACCACCTGGTGGCTCCTTTTTAACAAAGATAAAAAACAACCATGAGCAGATTCACATCTGCGAATGGATCTGATAAAGAATTTACAGACCAGAATCCTCTACTATGAACCCAGAGCGTATAGTGGGGAACAGGGTGGTGGAGAACATTTAGTAGAAGTCAGCCTGCTCTAGGATTATAGATGGCAATGTTTTATTTTGTTAACTCTTATGCCATAATAACCCTATATTCTTGCCCCGAACCCTAAAAGTTATGCCTTCTCAGGTTTCTTGCCTGAAAGTCAATTTATTAATGACTCAAATAATATAACTGATGAGCATCAGTAAATTTCAGGAGCTATGACTGATTTTACAGTGCACAACCAGAAGCCAAAACTAAAGCCTGCACCTCCTGCTGGGAGATGATCTAGGACACCATTGGCATGATTTCCAAGTGGAGGCAATTTCATTATTGAGTTCAGTCTTCAAGAATAAATAGGAAGACTTTTCCAATGTATTTAGGGTCTGACAGGTAGGTCGGTATAGGTGGAAAACAGCAAAGATGGGACCAGTTGAAATAGGAGAGAGAAAGGCCAATAAAAAGACTTTAAATTAATGGTATAATAAAATATTTCAAATGAAGGATTGCAAGGTCTGAAGTACAAGGGAATATAGAGAAAGGAGTAGCTTCATGAGAAAATTGAAAGGGTATTTCAGTAGATCTTAATCATCAAGAAGATGTAACCAGTTTGGTTTGGGGGGAGCATTTTTTGGTAATAAATATCAATGAATAATTGGTAAAATTGAAAAAAAAAACAGTTAAGCATACTAAGGGCCTCATTTAAAAAATAACAGGGAGTTACAGAATTCATAATTTATAAATAATGTTAAAGTGTCTACTATGTGTCATAAACTATACTGAGCTCTGCAGGCTACTAAAATTAATAGAATATAGGTGTTCTATAGGGATTCTCAATAGATTCACCAAGTTTGAAGGGGGAAAATATACAGATAGGTCAACAAATATAGTAAAGGATTAAGTGCGGTGAAAAGAACAGATGAACCCTTATTTCGGTCCTGAGAAATTGCATGGGGGATAGTGTTTTACAGGCCTGCATATCCCTGACCCTGTAACCAAAGTATTGTGTGATAGTGGAGAGGAGTCAGAAGGATGGAGTCCAGTTCAGGCTCTATGACCCTACTACTCATATGTTGAGACAAGTAGTCCTATCCAATAATTGGCCTTGCATGTGCTATGTGTTGCCAGTCAATTATCTGGAAGGGCCACTTATTCTCAGGGGCCTGGGCTCACCCTTTCCTCATTGCAGGTACTGTGTTGAACTTGGTTTAAAAAATCTTGGGCTCCCCAAGATGTTCAGATGCTGAGCAGCTGACATTTCCCATCACTCCCTAAAACAGAAGACATCTACACTCATTCTGCCTTTTTCCTGAGCCCGATATGTTGATTTTGTACAAAAGATTACTTCCACACATATCCCGTAAGAAGAGAGGGTCAGTAGGACACTCACCTGAGGATGCTACTGCATGGCGTCAGTGCCGTCCTGCCCTCATCACACCTCTCTGGGGGATAATGAGGGAATAGCAGGTTCAGAACCAACTCTCGCTGAACCTTGGCTGGAAAATGTGTTCCCACTAAAGTAAACAGGGACATTAGAATGTGGAGAGCATGTTGAGGCCCCAGTTTGGCCCTGAAGCTTCCTGGCATGCAAAGTCAAGGGGAAGCAGGTCAGATACATACTTAGCATTGCTGGCAGAAAAGACAGAGATCAGTCCCTTTGGGTAAATGTGGTTTCAAATGGACGGAACTAGGTGAAGAGGTTAATGGTTTCCTCTACCACATGCCAACATAAATGTAACCTTGAGTTTCTTAGCATAACACCCATAGATCAGTTCAAATGTATTAGTTCATAGAGGACCCAGCAAACATGATCTGATCAGAGTTGATCCAGAAATAAAATATAGACTAGAGAGAGAGAGAGTTCATGTTTCATAGGGTAAAGATGTGAATCCTTCAGAAAGAGCAACAACAAAAAAATCCTCTTATCTCAAGTCCTACTTCTTTGGAGAGCTTCTAGAAAACCCCTTCTTACATTTATTTGGCAAGCATAAAAAGTTGGGAGAGAATTTAGGTATCATGCAGTGCCAACCTCATTTTACTGAAAATAAAACTAAGGCCACCAGATGGAAAATGTCTATTCCAAAGTGGTAAAAGCATTTATTGCCAGGACCGATCCCAGGTCAGGCGCTCCCTGGGGTGCAGCACACTGTGCCCCCCCAGCTCTGAGCAGCCATGGTATGTACCATCTCTCCCATTGCTCACCGGATGTAAGGCCCACTCATCACCCATCACTGCCAGCTGGGCCTCTCTACCTAAATAGCAAGCTCTTGGTCTCAAATTTGTTTCCACCTTCATAGCACTTAGCCCAGACCTGGCAACACGGCAGATTCTTAATATAACCTGAATGATGAATGTAAGTAGAAATGAAGTGAGAACTTTCCCTTAAACTGTGAAGACCCAGCCCAACTACCAAATTCCACTCTGTTTCTCAGTTTCTGGCAGTAAGCAACCTCCATCACTGGAGGACAGTGATGACATTTCCTACAAAGCAGATTATGTGGATGCCAGAGCCAAATGATACTTTTCAATAAAACTTCAGCCAGAATTGAGGAAGCATTTGTACTTCCACCTTCACCTCCCTCTCTTAGGGTCAAAGGCACTACAAAAATTCAAAATGATAAGATCAGTAATCTCGCTATAATTTCTTGGAAACATTAAGGCTAATTTAACAGGCAAAGTAGTTTTATTTTAGGAGAACTTTTAAATATCTACAGAAAATCAAAGTATGTGTGGAACATCAGTTTATATATAACTAATAAACATCTATCTTCAATCTACCAACATCCAAAACTGTAAAAGAAATGAAAGAGTTGCCTAGGTGTTGATGGTGGTGGTGTTGATAATGATGAGGATAAAAAAAGTCACTGGGACTTATTCATGCCCAGCACTTGCTAAGCGCTTTACACATATTTCCCTGTTTAACCTTTATAGCAACCATAGGAAGTATACAGTACATCGTTATCTACTTACAGATGGAGAAGCTGAGATGCAGAATGGTTAACTTCCCATAGTCACATAACAAGTGTCTGTTCCAGAATTTCAGCTCATGGAGTCTGACTGGGAACCACAAGTTCCCAGGATCATTTCTTTCATGCAATAATCACTAACGCATATTGAACACATAAGATGTGCCAGTAATGCTTCTAACTATTCTAAGTGATTTTATGTGTATTAACAGATGTTATCCTTTATTATTGTCACCCCTATTTCACAGGGGAGAAAATAAAGGCACTGAGAGGCTGAGGAGTTCACACCAGTGACAGAGTCAGTACATGATGGGGCTAGGACTCACACTGGGACAGTCTGGTTCCTGCACCCATTGTAACAGGTATGCTCTATGTGTGCCTGGAAGGGACAGGAATGCAAAAGCTGTGTTTTAACTTGTCCATCGCTCCCACATTAGACAAAGCTTGTCAGGATGTCATCATCTATAGTTTAAAGTACCTCAACAGCCTACTAACTGGCCTCCTGCTTCCAGTCTTGGCCTTCTAAATAACCCCTCCACACAGCATATAAAGTAGACTCTACTCAGGACCAACAACTCCCCACAGTGAGTGTCCATCGGTTGCCCGTCAGGCCTGCCATGATCAATGTAGACACTCTCTCCCTCTTTGTCCTCATCTCCCTACACTCATTTTCTCATTTCTCACAGACCCGCCCCCAGCAGCGCTGTACTGACAGATGCTCCCTCTAACACTCTGTTTCTTGCCTGGGTACTTGTGCTCGCATTGGTCTTTCTGTGTGGAAGGATCTTCAGGATCATCTTCCATTTTTAACTGGCTTCTACCAATCCTTTAAAGATCCAGTTCAAGTGTTGACTCCCCTGGAAAGCCTTCCCTGGATTCTCTAACCAGTCACTGTTGCTGAGAGTTAGCTGATTGACTCCACTGGTCACTCAGGGGTGACAAAGTCTATTAGTGACCACTGATCCTTCCATGCGAAATTCTTCTTGGCAAGTGGTTCATGCACTGGGCCTGTAAAACCCCAGTAAATTCTTTTGATGCCTCTATATTTCAAAATGTTTTCAATTGTGCACTAATAATAAGGCTGAGACTGACGCTGTTGTCACTTTTTTGGGAATACGTGACATCTAGGAACCAAACAGAGCTATAAATTACCTCGCTGATGAAAATCCTCCATATATCCCTTGAGACTGCTTTACAGATCTTTCATACCTGGCTCAAACAGCTGCAGTGTTCTCAAAAAAGATATAGCATTTATAGTTATCTTTTTAACTAGCTTCAATAGCACAAATAGCTAAAGAAAGAAATCACCTGGAAATACTCCCATCAGGTACATTTGTGGGGCAGGAAGTGAGTTAGCAAGATATCTGCAAAGTTGCGCAGTACCACTTTTATCCCCTCCCCCCAAAAAAAAGGAAATGTTCTTGGCGTTTATTTGGACTTTAGGAACAACTTGGATTGTCTTTATCTACATCTGAAGTGCATATCCGCATCATGTTATCCTTCATCCTCCCTACTGAATTAAAACACAGCCTTTGAGTCAATTGAAGAAAGACACATACTGTCAGTTTTGAGAAAAGAGGAGACAGTTGTTGATATGCTTGATCTCCATTTCTGCTTTGGTACCTGTGATGTACACATTTTAGAAACCATGGGCATACTTAAATTAAAGGACATTCAAATGAGCTAATTAGGGTTTAATTAATTTTAAAAATAAGGTAAGATCATCACACAATATGTGTTAGTTACTCACTCCCCAAGTGTGAGAAGAGTAATTATTCTATTCCTGCACTAGGCCAAGTGCTGTGCTGGGGGCCTTTCATCAATTTTCAAGAACACCTTCTTCTGGTCTCCCTGACAATCCAAATGCTACATGCCTTCAGGTCTCAGCTCACACTTCATGTCATCAGGAAACTCAAGCCAACCCTGATGTTCCTTCTTTGGCTTACCGCTGAGACTTAATTTTTTGCTTTGCCTTTAACTTCCATAAAGTATCCATTCAGGGCAAGCACTCCAACAAGGACTGGATATATAATACTGAGGTTTTGTGGAGCACTAGGAATACCATCCTTAGAAGTCATATCCACTCAACAAGGTTATAAGCTGCTTCATGACCTCCTATTTTGGCCCTGATCCTGGACCCTTAAGCCAATGCATCCACCAGAGTAATTATAGCTCTCAGATGTGAGAGTCATGAGCCACTTGTTTAAAATCTGGTCATTTATTAAGCAATGGCCCTACTCAGGGCACCAACCTAAGGGCTTCTGTGCATAAGTCCATTGAATTTGCACTATAACCCCCAGACATTAGTGTGATTATTTGCCCCATCACACTGGTAAGAAACAAAGGAGACCCAGGGACAGTCCCTAGTCAAGGCCTTACAGAATCTACGTGGTTGAGCCTGGATTTGAAGGCAGAAAGTCTGTCCATACTCACCCTTGCTTCATTCCTATTGTAAGCAAAATTCTGAGATGACCCCAAGATCCCTACCCTTTGATGTACATAACCTCTATCCTTCCCTTTGAATATGGGAGAGATTTGTGAACATGAGGGGATTATCACTTCCATACTTGGGTTACTCATAATTGACTTTGAGTTATTCAAAAAGAGGTTACCCTGGGTGAGCCTGACCTAATTAGTCCTTTCAAAGAAGGAAGAATGTCAAACACATAATTGCCTGATGACCTCAAGGAAGATGAAAACTGCCATCTCATAGAGAGGGTCAAGTGGCAGGGAAAAATGGGTGACATCTAAGAACTGAGAGTCACCGCTGGTTGCTGGCCAGCAAGAAAGAAGAAATATCCTATGACTGGAGGTGCTGAATTCTACCAACAATCACATGGGCTTTGAGGAGGAAGGTGAGCTCCACAAAGGAAGGCAACCTGGCCAACACTTTAAGCCTCGTAAGGGCCTGCACAAAGAACCTAGCTAACTGATGGTTAGACTTTTCACCTATAGAAAACTTTATGTGTATATATTTATATTATTTTAAGCCATTAAGTTTGTAGTAGACTGATTGTAGTAATTTGAGCAAAATACAGCAATAGAAATCTAACACGGTTCTACTGCCTTTGCTTCTACCCAGTTCCAACCCAGTTCCTGACCCTTTTTACCACATCCTGATTGCAGATTAGCCACTTCCCTTTGGACTTGCAGACTATTTTCTGGACTCTGCCTTCTGGGCTTGGAAGACCTGGGCTCAAATCAGCCATTACTTGGTTTTTCTCCTGTTTCCCGTATTCTCCCTCCATTCCTTGAACTCAATCCTGTCACTGCCCAGTGCGCCCCTTTTTAAGTGGCACCCCAAACTGGAAACAAGTTGGGTGCAGAATTTACTAAACAATATTATAAAGACACATAAAGACCTTAAAGGGACCTCACTAAGGTCTCTGTAACCCACCAAAGAACTGTTTACTTGTTTTTTATTTTTTGAAGGGCTTGGGGGCACAGAGCTTCAGAAACGAGAAAGAAATGCGGGCGGGATTCCAGTCCCCCCATCCTATACCTCATGTAGATTAGCTCCAGCCAGATTTTGTTCCAAAGAAGGTTGTAATGCTGATAACTAACCAGAAGTTTGGAAACCATCCATGGGTGTCACAGAAGAGTGCTCCTAGCCCTGTGGATTGTGTGACCATGAGAGAAATACTTAAGCGATATGGGCTTTCGTCCAGTCCAATCTAAAATGAGTAGATTGGGAAAGATATCTCTAAAGCCCCTTCCAGCTAGCAGTAATATTGATTGAAAAATTGGTAAGTCTCACATTTTGCAGTTGGCAGAATCTCTTGATCTGCTGAGCTAGGGACTGACTCAGGAATGAAAGTCTCACCCCATCCGTAATTGAGAAGGGCCCTGCCCTTCTATTGGGCTGCCAAGTTCCCAGAGGGCCCCTTCCTTCTCTCCAAAACCACCAGTGTACATAAGGAGGGCCTCAGCAGGCTGGCCTGGGATAGCCTGGATTCTGACTCCAACAGCAGACTGCTAGCCTAGCCTGCTGGCCTCTCCCTGCCATGTTCCTTGGGACCGGAGAATGCAGTGGGGACACTAAAAGCAACTTCATGGAGAAAGAAAGTAAACAAAATAATCATTGTAGGAGCTTAATTTGGAAAAAATGAAAATAAATGCTGTGTCATCTTATAACTTGTCTTTGATTCTTTTGAGAGGCTCCTTCTGGGGGCTACGAAAATGGGGCCAGCATTGCAAGAAGGCAGAGGGGGAGGTGCATTTGCCGAGAGGATTCTGGAACAATGCAGGGCACTCTGTGTCTACACATAAGCATGCTGCAAGCATTTCCCTGCTGTCAGAAATCCCTTTAACTTGGGTTAAACCCCATTGGTTTGCAATGAGAACTAAGTTTGAAACATCCTTGAAGAAGTCAAGAACTAAGGTTTAAATAATTGCTGGTGGAAAAGTTCCAACTGTCAACCTTTGTAGGAAGGATCTGTGCCTGAGAAGGGGCTTTCCTCATCTGTTTGTGTGTTTGGGGGGTAGTGCTCTTTCCTCTAGGCCACTCACTACCTCTTTGTTCAGAAACAACAGGATTAGGATTCAAAACTAGGTATCTCTGGCTCCATAGCTACGGTTTCCTTCATACTACTACTCTAAAGAGGCCCAGAAAAAAGAGTGTTATGACAAACTTGGACAATTTGACAGAAACCAATCTCTAACAAAACTCTCATCTTGGGTTGCGTATTTCAGTACAGTGAACACTATTGGTACACAATCAAATTGCCACAGGTTCCTTCCTAGCTTTGTGTTCATCACTCAACTTCTGTTTGCTTGGTACCTGCAACCCTCTGAGGATGGTCTCCATAGCCTTCTTTGGGGCTCCGGCTGAATCTGGGTAGAATCATACCTTTGCTTGGCTTTTTCCCCTTTCCCATTTTGCTTCCGTCACTCCCTTAAAGCTTGTTCCTCAAAGCACTTTCATGACAAACCCGTAACACCCAACTCCTTGACTTAGGGCTACTTCTTGGAGACACCAAGATACAACTTTATGAGAACATTTTAAATGAATATTATTGCAGGTTTCCCTCTCTTTTACCTTATTTAATAAATTTCTCTTTCATGGATTCTTTAGGGACTGTATCTAGCCCCAGGTTATATTGTTTACGTTCTTGGGCTGGTAGAGAACTAAAGTCTCTCTCTTGCCATACGTTTCAATTTATCACACTTAATTCTATAGCAAATGTCTGGGGGATTGGTTAATAACACAATGTCAGTTTTTCTCATTTCAGCTATCTGGTCAAAAGAATATGGCTCGATCTTTCAGAAGGAAAGAGTTACAATGACATGTTTTTGATTGTGTAGAACAGAGTTACTCTCTTTCTGAGATGGTGAAAGCATTCTGATTGCTTCAAATAATGGGACTGGGACAGGCCTAAGCCATCAAGTGTATAAGGAGTATAATAATCAAGATGTAATATATCTTTGTATTGGCATTACTCCAAATAAAGCAGAAATTGCAATCCTTGGATTTACTCAGTTTTCTATTAAAAGGAAAACTAAACTGAAATAGAGGAAGTGATACTTAATAAGAATCCCTGTCTAGCTTAAAACATTCATTACTTCTGAATTAATCTTACAAAGAAGGAATCAAAGTGAAACTTACTGAGAATATAAACATTCACTCCTCTTACCTATAAATAAGTACAGACAAACAAACAAAGTATCTAAACTGGTTAGGAAAAAAATGAGTCTCCTGGATCAAAGAAGGAACTTGAAGTTTTAATGAAAAGTAGTTTCTGCGGAGAAAAGAAGCAAATAGACATAAATTTGTAATGCAATACAAAGTTCTTAAAGCCTAAAGGCTGCCATATTGTGTAACTTAAGGCCATAGCCTGTGTACTTACACTCATTAGCAATGAGTCAGTGACCCTCTGAGTATTCTGTGAGAAAAGAAGGGGAACACAATTGCAGAAGCTATTTTAAAAGGTTCGAATGTATTCAGTTGCACAGCACTCTCCAATCTCTAAATCACAGATGATGGTCTAGTTTTGCCAATTCTCCTCTCTGCACCACTGACATATTATATAAACATTTCCCATTGGCTGTTAGATTAACCATTAATACTTGGCAAATGAGAAGCACTCAGCTAATATTTGTTGAATGAATTAATAGACGGATCACAGGTGGCAAACACAAGGCGCACTCATTGACTCTGGCCCAGCACCTTATTTCTACCCAGCAGCAGTACTGAACTCCTTGCCCCTAGTTAATGAGTAGGCACATTTACGTGGTCCTAAAATTACATCCGGCCCTTTGAAGTTAACTGTGAGGCTGATGTGGACCAAGGTGAAAATGAGATTGACACCCCTGATACAGATGAAGAGAAATGGATGGCTCACTGGGCGAATGAATGGATGGGTAGATAGATGTATTGGTGGATGAATGGATGGCTGGAGGTGCATAGATGGCTAGATGAATGAATGACTGGAGGGATGGTAGATGGGTGGGCAGATGGATGGAAGGGTAGATGGGCACATGGGTGATGGGTAATGGAAGGAGAAATGAATGAATTATGGTGCAAAGATACTGCATGAAGTAGGAAGAGGAAGAATTCTCAACATAAAGGTAAAAAAAGTACTCTTTCCTCTTTTCCCTGTGCCTAGTCCATTCTTAGATCATCTGTTATTTAGATTTTTTGTCTTGTTCCTGATCAAATGCACTTTCATGAGAGAAAGTGGTAAACTTGTTCCCACAAAAACATAAAGATTAATAGAAGTGAATCACACAATTAAAAACTTGAGTAATGTACAAGCTACTTCAAAAAAAAAAAACCAAACAATGCGGCATCTTGAGATTATTCATTAAGTTCATTGCTGCATAGATGTTGCACAGCACCAGGGGGCACTAGTCACATAGAATAATGTGGGAACTATGCCTCTCAGAGCTGTAAAATACGATGACTTGGTTTACTGTTTGAGAAACACTGGGTTACATCTCTCACAGGCTTACTTTTATTGGGGCCAGAGGAATCATTATATAATTATGGAATATTGACCATCAGTAAAGAGGCAGAATTGGGGAACATTATGAAGATAGCTCTGCCTAGCACTCCTGAAAAATTGTCCCACACAGATCTATCTCAATCTGCAGAAAGCACATAACTTACTGGTTGACAGACACCTTTATTTTAAGAGTATTTCACTTACTGTCTGAATGCAAATTGACTAAGCTGAAAGATTGGAAGGGTGGTCTTTTGGGTTGTGAATTTATATACCTCACAGAACTGTAAATATAAGTCAGAAGCCAATTCTCTCTCTCTCACACACACACGCGCGCACACACACACACATCCTGCTATTTAGCAAGAGAAGTATTACATACTGAAATTCACACCTACAAACATATCAGACGTATCTGAATATGCTGGAAACATTAGTTCAAATATGTCAAGAAATCAGTGAAAACATTTTCCCATTTCAGAGATGAGGCCTGGGATGTTGAAATGTTGGCAGGTATGCTACTGTCCTCTGTAATGTTCATTTGTCCGAGCAAGATCCATTTGGAAAGAAAATCAATATGAAATTTTTACTAGATTAGCTTCTCTTCTTCTCCCCATGCATATAAAAAAAAGCATCTTGAAAAACTTACTCCAAATAAGCAATATGCTCAAAGGGCCCTTTAGAATTCACACGTGAGAGAAAAGTGAGAGCAATGTGAAAAAGAGGAAGTTTTAAGATTGACGTTTTTTGTTGTTTTTGTTTTTGCAGAGGGAACAAACAGGAGATTGTAATATGCCTTAAGAAAATTCTCAGGACAGATGACAAAAGTGTGGAACAATAGGTGTTCAGTCAGTCCCAAGTTAGTGCACAAAATGACCTCTCTGCTAAGTCAACAAAATCCTGGTTAGACTGATTCGTAAAGTCTTGCAGACCACCTCGGTGTCCAAACTACAGGGCTGCCACTCTTTTGTGAATGTCTATGCTAACGGGGAAGGAAAGAATATTCTGTGAATTACTTGAAAAAGATAACTCAGTGATGTGGTTGTACACAGACTGCTTTACCAATTCACTGAAAGACAGGATACCCCACACCTGAAAGTCATAACTGTGTTTGCTTTCTGTTGTTGTATAACAAATAAACACACACATTATGGCTTAAGACAACACACATTTCTTATCTCATAGTTTCCATGAGTTAAGAGTTCAGCACAAAATAGGTAGGCTCTAGGCTCAGGGTTTCACCAAGCTGAAATCAGGGTGTCAGTTGGGGTCCGATCCCATCTGAGGCTCTTCCAAGCTCACTGATTGTTGGCATATCAGTTCCCTGAGGCTGTAGGACTGAGGTTCCCACTCTCTTGCTGCCTATTAGCAGGCTTTATCTCAGCTCTTAGAAGCCTCCTACTAGTAGGCCCTTTCCACATGACAATTTGATTCTTCGAGACCAGCAAGAGAGTCTCTATCAGTTAGCTAAGATGAAGTTTAACACATCACACAATTAAAGGTATAACTGTCCTATCGATAGTCATAAGTCCTTGCCACACTTGATGGGAGGGCATTATACAGGCTGTGTACCCCAGGGGACAGAAATCTCGAGGGTTGTCTTAGAATTCTGCCTACCACCAACAGGCTCAAGCTACTGGGACTACACCAGAGAGTGCTCATCTCCTGGCACACGGATCCTATGCACTCAGTTCCCATTAGCACAGCCATACTGTTCTCTCCATGCCTACGTGACCATGCCTCACATTGTCTTTAAGATGTCTGGAACTAAGAAGGCAACTACTTTTTTCTTTCTAGTTCAGTCACCAGTAAATTACTCCTCCTTGTTTTAGCCACTAAAAAATGTGGCATCTTTAGTATTTCAGAAAATCAGTCTCATTACAGTCCTCAACTCCACTGTGCCTCACACAGTTTAGCTGTTCAGTAAGTGCCTAGTGAATGAAAAAGTCATGCTCCCTAGTGCCAAGACCTACACAAGTACACACGTGAGCAACAGAATACCCGAGTGGGTGTGCACATGTAACCACAGCACCCCTCTCCCACTTGCACACACAGATTCTCTTAGCATTGTCCCCTGAGCACACAGTGGTTTACTGGTGAGCCATTCCCTGTGGCCCTCTGACACCTAACCTCAAGAGAGAAATGACCTCCAGAGCATGCTACTTAGCACACACCCTTTGGGCTGGCCCAGCTCTAAAAGATGCTCTCTGAGGGCATGGATCAAGAGCCAGCCCAAGTCTGCCTTCGGAGGAAACAATATGATGGAAAAGGAGGGAGGAAATGACCTCCATGCGAATACCCCTAATCCCCAGGGGCATTTTTTATACAACAGAGGGGCATGGGGAAAGGATTTCATGTGAGCAAATGTTTCTGATCATTAAAATCAACTGCTTTTAAAAGGAAAGTAATAATTTATGAAAAATTATTAACATTTTAATAATGTGTCTACATTTAAAAAGGAAAATAACACATTGTTAAGTGCATTTATACATTTTCCTTCTTTCTTTTACAGAATCAACACAATGTATCATTTTCTTCAGGACTTGTAATCATTTTTATACACCTAAGTGCATATGTTCAGTTAAAATGAAGGTAAATAAGACTGCTCTACATAGCCACGGTCAGTGATTTCTCTAAATTATATATTTTAAGACAGTCCTTTGATAACTCCTATCCCTGCCTCAGAGGCTTCTGCCTTGTGTTCATCCGCACTCTGATGCAGTTCTCAGCTCCATTAATTCTGGTAACTATTTCCACTCTCTCTTATTGATACATATGTAGAATTGACTACTTAAATATGTGGGAATATAGAGAGAAAAGCTAAACTAAAGACAATTATGGCATGGCAGTATTGCTTGGTATTCTTGCTGACAGATCGTGGGATAGTAAAACAACGAGTGTGTGAAAAACTAAGTTGAAAAATCCACTGAAAATTAATGAATCAAACTCCAAACACATGCTTAAATATCTTAATCTTCAGCAAAACTTTCCAGCCTCCGCTTTTCACAGCAAAAATAACACTAAAAACCCCTCCCCCTCCCTAACACAACCATCTCCCCACTTCCAAGTGCTCTCATGTACTTGGTTCATATTTCTCCTGAGTCACATATTGCTTTAAAAGGAATTGTGTAGATGATGAATTGGTGAGTCACAACCATGGAGAATTAAAAGTCCTCTAAAATTAGTAACAATTCAAAATTAAACTGGAAAGCACTAATTTTTCAAGTCTCAAAACACTTGAGATATAAAGAGAATTTTAAAAGAAGTCAAATTTCTCTTTTTCATTTATATGCAATGATTACAAATCCAATTGCTTGAGCAAATATAACAATTAAAAGCTCTCTAGCAGCATTGCAAGTCATGAAGAACTAATAAAATAAGAATAATCATGCAAGAAGAATAAAATTCAAGTCACTAAATATTGGGTGACTACCATGTTACAAATGATCTGCAACCATAGTTTCTCACATCTCCTTGGGGCAGAAAGTTGATTTTATCATCCACAGTCTACATATACAAAGAACAAAACTCAGGGAGAAAAAGTAGCTAGGGCTGGAGCTGGGATTTAAAGCCAGATTTGATTCAAATTCATGTTCCTTTCATAATATGGTGCTCTAGTCACTTCATTTGCAAATTAGAGGTACAAAGATTTAAAAAAAGAAAAGATGGCTCGGGGAACTAATATTTACTGAGTGCCTTATATTTGCCAGGAGGTATATGTGTATAGAATTAGGGAAGATCCACATGAAATTACAACACATTACTCTGAACTCTTCACACTTTGAATGAAGCAGAGCCAGCGCACAGCATAGAAGTTTGTCTGTGGCCCTGCACCAGTTTCCTGAAGTGGCTGTAACAAAGCATCACAAGCTGGATGGCTTAAAACAACTGAATTTTTTAATCTTACAGCCCTGGAGGCAAGAAATCCAAAATCTAGGTGTTGACAGGGCCCAGCTCTCCTGTAGGAGGACCTTTCCGTGTTTTGGTGGTTTACCCACAATCTTTAGCATTCTTTGGCTCGAATCTGCATTACCGCAATCTCTGCTTCATATTCCCCAGGCACTCCCCATGTATGACTTAGTCTTCACATGGCCATCTTCTTACAAGGACAGCAGTCACATTGGATTAGGGGTCCGCCCTTCCCTCGTGTGATCTTGTGTAAATAATTACATGGGCAATGACCCTGTATCCAAATAAAGTCCAATTCTGAGGTGCCAGGGCATTTCTTTTCTTTTCTTTCCCTTTCTCCCCAACATTTCTTCTTTTTTCTTTCTTTCTTTCTTTCTTTCTTTCTTTTTTTTTTTTTTGGTGGCAGAGGGAGACACATTTCAATATATAATAATAGCTCATATACTATTGTATTCTCTGCTTTTTTATTTTTCATGCCAGAAGTGCTAGACAGAAAGAGAGTTTAGATTTTTGGTGAAATTCAGAATAAAAACAAGAGAGATGGAATCCAAATCCTTGAAGACTCTTAAGACTTCAGATGGAACAGGAAAAACACGTGCACAGAGGCAGTACAGCTGGGTTGTACTGCGAACAATACAGAGAACTGGAACTGGTAAGAGGGCCTAGCTGCAGTGATTTTGATTCAGTATCTGGCTCCCTGAGTGGTGAGATGGCATCTTAGAAATTTAGAGTTGTCAGCTATCTTTCAAGTCACCCAGGCAAACCAACTATCCTAAAAATAAGTGGTTCCTACAATATCTCCAACACGTAGTCTCAGCTACTTCTGGTTGCGAATAACACACAGAACCAGGAGGGACAACATTCCATAGATGCTGACCAAGAACAGCCTGTCATCGATATTATTTTTGATCACCAAGGAAAGCTCTAGGGGAAATTTTGTGACTCAATAAAAAATTATGACTTTTCTGATTCTGATTCTGTTTTTAAGGGAGATATGTCACAGTTTTAGATTTGCTTGTTTTTCAGATTTGCTCTTGAACTGGTTGTGACACCTCACCAGTCTCCTCATTAATGGGTTAGGTAAGATTTTTAACAAATGTTCACTTTATTCCCTAAGACTCAGGAGTCTACCTTTTATTAGAAATTATAGCAGTACAGAAGCACAATACATACTTAACATGACCTAAAATGCACCTTCCCCCAGCTTTTCCTTAAGCGGCCTTAACTAAACTGAGCAGAATAATTCTGATCCCTTTTCCACATCATGACCCAATAAATATTTTTAAATGACTGTCCCAACTCCTCCCCTACCGCTAACTTTTCTCCACACAAGAATTCTTCATTCTTCAGTTGTTTGTAATTAAGGAAAAAAAATCTACACATAGCATCCCTCACCATACCTCTAATACTAGCTCATTATCAAGCAACTTGCAAAAAATATCTCCCGTCATCAGGAACAGCCACTGTTAGTCTTTTGGGGAACATCTCTGGAGCCTGTTTCTGGTTGACATCGCTTGTTCTGCAGCCCACAAGCATTCCAGCTTGCCTGCTGCGGACTGTGTGCCTTTTGCTCCTGTGGCTCTCCCTTCTGTTCTTGCTTAATATTGTTACAGGCACTTTAAGTTGAACTCTCTGTAGACACCATTTTTGATAACTGCCCCAGTTTTTAAAACTGTACTTCTTATGTTTTTCTGAGACTGTCATTCTCCTAGACATTCTTGTCTAAAAAAATCCCCCACATTATCATGTCTCTCTGAACACGGAGCATGATGAACTCAGTACAACCCTGCGGTTCTGATCCTCTGTGGGCAGAATAAAACAGACTTAAGCCTCTATATGTGGAAAGTTTACTTCTGTGAACACTGTTTCAGATTGCAAAAATTTTTGATGGCAATATTGTACTTTGGACTCATTTTTACTTTTTCAGTGTATCAAAACCACCTTAAGGGTTCATCACACATTATTCAGCAACTACTCTGTGATCACATTGCACCAGGTTCTGTGTGAGAAACCAACAATTCAAATGCATATAAAACTACTTACCTAGTGGAGGAGATATATATGCCAGCAAGCAATAAACGAGATGTCCATTCCCAGGAGAGATAGGCTACACAAAGACTTACATGGCCCAATTGATTTCCATGAAAGAGGTGATTATGAGGAACCTAATGGATCTACTACATATTCACAAGTAAGCCACTTAATAATCTTTTTCAGACTTTTGATAGTTAGCGTCCACCTTATAAGCCCACGAGTTGGGAAATTCAACTTGTTACCATTTTTAAAATTCAGGAAGGCATTTAAACTTCATTCAACCTTCTAGTACTACATACACTTTCTTCAATCATTCAGTGAACTTTAACTTCTATTCCAAAAGTTCTCTGGGCACTCTGAGCTATATTCAACTGGACTAAGAGTGTGCCTAGAGAAACTAGAGGTGCTGGCCATTGTGGTAGCATCTGTACTCAGAAAAGGAGGAATGGTCATCAGTGACAACAAGGTAAGAACACTCTTTCTACGGCCACTTTGATGGGATGGGCAGCTGTTACTGGATCATGGGGAGTCACACTGCTTTGGCCCCATATAAATTTAGATAAAATGAATATGCCTTCTATGTAGTTTTCTATATTTTACTAAAACCCTGATCACCACTGTCTGCATATTTATGCTTTTTCTCCTAGAAATAGCATTCCTTTCTCATGCAGACTTATTCATTCATTCCTTCACCCAACTTACATCCATTTGTTTTTGACTAGTCCACTGTTTGCAGAGGTAAAAAGTATGGTCTCTGCCACTAAGATGCCAATAACCTACTGAGGGAGAAAGACAAGAAAACTATCAAATGAAGTTCAGGTGTCTAAATTTTAGGACTGTGGTGTACCTAGGTAATTATGGTAGCGGAGTGAAGGGATAAATGCTCTCAAAGGAAAAGGAGGGCTGGCTAGAGAAGGAAGCCAACCTCTGTTTTTATCCTGGGAAGAAAAATCATCAAAACCCTAGTGTGGCAAAGCATTTCAGGCAGCGACAACAGCATGTGCCCCAGCAACACAAGGACGAGAAAATGCACAGCAGAGAAACTGCATGTAGCTGGTGAATCTGCAGGACACGGTACAGGTTGGGATGTGAGGAAAGATAAAGGATGATAAAAGGACAGGAGCTAGGCCATCAGGGGCTTTGTACATCAAGCTGAGTTTTATTTTCCTTCTAAATAAATGGGGAGTCCAAAAGTGTTTGAGAGGGTATCCAGTTTCAGAAAGCCATCTCCAGTGATAGTATGGACATTGAACAGAAGAAGGTTAACTCTGGAAAATAAGACACCAAGGAATGCCAATGAGTATCATGGATAGCAGCAGATGTCAAAATACAGTGGAACTCTCCGATCTAACCCCCTTCCCAGACAAGCAGGATCCTCCAGAGCTGAGACCCGAATGAGGGCTGTCAGGTTTGCCCACCCTACCATCACTCCTCCTTACTCCCAGTGTAGGTTCAACCAGATCACACAGGGTAGCTCTAGAACAATCTAGAATTGATGCTGGAGTCTAAGGTCCAGCTTTGGACATGGTGAACAAAACCAGGTTTGAAAACCCAAGGAAGAGCAGGACCAGCTGTCAGTCAGAAGTGATATTAAACCATGGAGTCCTTTAAGCCGACAATGTAATCTGCCATGTAAACATGCTGCTGTCTTCCTTCAGCGAGGCACTTGAAGGTTTCCTTTGTTTCCATAAGCCTTCCAGTAGTTTTCTGCTATATCCCTTTTGGGTTATACTAGCCAGGGTCTCTGGCTTACAGCCAAAGACCTGTTAAGTGATCTGCTTTCATTTGTCAGACCAGGAAACTTAATTCAGTAACTAGCCCAACTATGCACAGAAAAGGCAACCCTTCAAATTACATCTGTCTGTCTCTAAAGACAGTGATCACAGCATCCTACCTCCTTGAGTTAGTTGGATCCGTGGGTAGATCAAGGGAATGGGGCCATCCTGGTCACTACATAAAACAAGATGGATTCTCACAGGTGCTTAACCCTCCACTGTTAGGCTCAGAGTGCTACCCGTCATATTGGGAATGATATGAAACCAGTTTGACTCAATGCTGCTTTTGTGTGTCCAGCTCCCTGGAGTACGCTGATAAAATGAGAGGTCACAGAAGTACTGTATAATTACTCAAAGGTTGTAGGTTGGCCGACTAGCTCAGTTGGTTGGAGCGTTGCCCCATACACCAAAAGCTCACAGTTTCAATTTCTGGTCATGACACATGCCTAGGTTGTGGGTTAAATCTCTGGTTGGGATACATATGAGAGTCAGCCAATCAGTGTTTCTCACATTGATATTTTTTCTCTCTCTTCCTCTGTTCCCTCTTCCTCTCTCTCTCAAATCAATAAATGTATCCTCAGGTGACTATTAAAAAAAAGTTGTGAGTTGAAGAAATAACTTGGTCATTAATTTAAGAAATTTGGTCACTAATTTAGGACATATACATTAAAATAAACATAGATGTAGAGTGGAATAGAATACAGAAATAAAATAACATTAAAAAAAAACTAAATTTCAAAGAAAACTAATCTCTCAGCTGGCAGCTTGACGTTGTGCCCTTAGACTCCTGGGCTCTGCATTCTTTCTGTAGTACATGTAGGTAGTTCTTTGAAAAAGATGGCATTTGCATTTTAACATGAAACCAAACAAATGTATTTCTAGTACCAAAATTTGAGGAGCAAACATAGTGCAAAACAATAGCACTTAATCCCCTAACAAATCAAGTGGGTGGCAAAGAAAGAAAAAAAATTGTCGTTAGCCAATTATTTGGGGGGAGATAACATGTTCCCTAAAAATAAATAACACACGTTTTCATTAGAATTAAAATATATAGGTAAAGCTCAGTAATTATGTGGAAAACAGCTTGAATTAGTGATTATCTTGACTTACTTAAACAGGGTCAGCCAGTTCGAGCCAGCTGGTCAGAGCCGGCCCACTGCCTGTTCTGTGTGGTCCTACAAGCGAGGAGCGATTTTACATTTTTTAATGGTTGTCAAAAATCAAAAGCAGAATAATATTCTGTGACACATGAAAATTATATAAAACCCAAATTTCATAACCCACCCACCACTGAAACGTTATTGGAAGCCGGTCACACCCAGGGGCTGACGCTCATCTGCGGCGTTCTGTAGGGACAAGGCGGAGAGCCCAGTCCCCACCCCCACCCCCGCCCTCACCCCTCTCCCCGCCGGGCTCAGGCCACAAGGCCGGCTGGAGGCCTTCACAGTCTGCTGCTGCACAGAAAACATGTGCCGACCCCCGAATCTAAGGCTTCCGATTAGACGGTTAATTACGTTCAAATAATTTACCCTGTGGTCTCATTTGACGAAAGATCATTGTAATTTGAATTTATATCTCTACAAATGGCTGCTGAAAAGGGGTGGTTTACAGTTGGTTAAGTAAAGAGAACATTTTATGCCCTGCCATTCTCACAATTATTTTGCTCAGTAACTTTTCCCAGATATCAAGAAGGTTAACTTCAGCCCAGGCCTCATTCACATTGCCTCTCCTGTCTTTCTGGACATGTTTCCTATCACTGGAAATAAGTCACAAGCCACTTCTGAGACAACACTGGGACCTGTGTGACCTCACATTTGGTCTCGGCTTACACCCTATAGTCAATTAGTACTAATTTGTCTCCCCAAACAGATAACCTTTTTTAATTTTTAACATAAAACACAGGATATGTGTCTCTCACTGCCGGTCTGAGCCCCTAGGTTGAATTCCTGTAGTGTCTTTCAATAATCCGCATGTCGGAACATTAAAATGAAATGTATTACAATGGGAATACCCTTTGAACTGATGCTACTGAGATGGTTTACAACTAAAGAGGGGAACTGTGGCACCTGCCACAGAGACACTTTTATTTCCTCCTACATGAAATCCAGTTCTATTAACACATTTAAAACACTCAGAACCAACCTACCAACATTCACTTTTCAGAAACAAGAAGTGAAGTATTCATTTAAATAACAGAACATCCTTATATAACATGTTCTCTTAACAACCACCATGCCTGGGGCTAATGCGTTCAAGATGAGCTACTGAAAAAGAAAGAACCTGGAATATATTAGTCACACCTGCATCTATAAGGTGGTTTATGTGGGGTTTTTTCCAGACTCGATACACCAGATCTTCCTAGAATTTAATGATGGTTTATCTTTTCTGATTGCCAATCATTAAAATGAACAGATTTTTATTTTCTCTCCAAAGATTTCCATCGAATGGTGCTCATAAACCCCCTGGATTATATCCTCTTTCCTGGAAAAGGCAGTAATTTTAAGCCTCATTGTGAATATAATTTAAAAGATTTCTGTGGGAAATGCATTGAAAAGGAACTGCAGAAATGTCCATCTCAGGGACTTAACAATTTGCAGGATGTTGCCAGCCCATCCAAATGGGAGCTCTGCCTGACAAAATTATCAGATACACATCACAAAGGCCCACGCAAAGAATGGAGTAAATGTCATTCTCCAGGGTCAGAGACTCCAAAACTGATAACCAAATCTGCATAAATGTCCTTCAAAGAACACCAAAACCAAAACATGCATCCAGCAAAGAAAACGAATAATGGACCCTCGCTAGGGAGGGCAGAGCATGGGGGAGGGTGTGTATCCTGAACTGATCATTCCTACCTTTATTCCTCTAAGATGTGAATTTAATGGTTGATTTATTTTGAATGCATTATTTCCATCTCCAGCAGAAATTTGCACAGATACCCACTGGAACACATTCAGTGACTACGAACTGGGATTTATTCAGTTACCTGGGGTCAGTAGACATGTAACATGGTTTTATGAACAGATAGCAAGGAAGAAACTGCATTAGAATGGAAGCTGAATAACAATCAGCAGAAGTCACAGGTGCCTATCTCAGGCTCCTGCTCATTTATGTTTGCCCTGGTGGGAAACTGCTGATTTCCACCTCTTGGCCTACCGTTATCTTCACAGTAGACATTAGACACAGATTCAATGCTAAGGTGAAAATGTTCTCCTTTTTTTTTGGATTTTATTCTTTCTCATCATACTGATAGCACCTGCCATAGGTAATTCCTGAGAGACTGTGCTGACTGTAGTAAATTAAGGGATTCAGGGAATTGCCCACACTCAAATACAGGTGCTGATAATCAGACATATGCCCTGTTCCTGGTCACGGGTAAAAAACCAAAAATAAACAACCCAAAATTACATTCAGCAAAGTTATAGATTTATGAAACGAAATAGGCTGTGAGGAATAATTATATTTATAATCTTGTGCTGTATCCATAGAAGGTTAACACATCTTCTCATGGCTTATTTTTTGACCATGATCCAAAGACAAATTCATTCAGTAGAAGATGGCTGATATTTTTTTTCAACAACTGGAAAACCACAAATAAGAAAGAGGAATCCAAAGACTTGGCCTAGTCATTAACACAGTCTGGGTTATTCAAATAATTTCCTCAGCTTTAAAGCAATAAAAGTCACCATAAATAAAAAGAACTACAAATGTGATCATTTAAGAACTTCTATGCAATGAAAATTAATGTAACTAAAATAGAAAATTGTCAGAGGAAAGAGAAATAACAGCCTGGTGTCTGTCATATAGGGAACCACTGTGAGACCAATGAAAAAGCCCCGGGTCAGCACTGTGGTTACCAGGTCACAGTGAGGATTAAGTCGTACAGTGCTCGGACAGTCCTGGCAGTTGTGAACTCCATTTAAGGTTTATATGAAAAACATCACCACTCACTGGAGGGTTAGACAAACTCTGCCATAGGGACTAAATTGATTAAAACTCTGCACTTACTGAAAACAATGATGCATGCAGAGCTATATATGCAGATTGAAAAGAAATATACAGATATACAGTGGTTTGTTAGATAAAACCAAACCAGCACTAAATACAATATGAGATCACAAATGAGACCCTGGATCAGAAAAAAGACATTAGTGGGAGAACCAGAAAAATCTTAAACTCTGGAATTTATTTAATAACAAGGTATTAATCTGAACCTCTTTATTTTGGTAAATGTATAAGGTTATATATGATATTAATATTAAAGAAATCTGGATAAAGTGTTAAGGGACTCTCTGAACTATTTTTGTAATTTTTAGGTAAATCTAAAATTATCCCAAATTTAAAAGTTTATTTTTTAAAAAAGCAATTTTCCAATCAGTATGAGTAACACAAATAAAATGTACACAAAAATTAATAGTAAGTAGAGATATAGGAAAATTTTCTTGACATATATATTATAAATTCTTCATCATGATTATGCAGTATTAAAGATAAGATTGATGAATGTTCTCTTATTTATTTTATATATTCCTATCATAATTGCATTTTTTTAACAGTGAGCATATATTAGTATTACATAGTCATGTATTGCTTAATGGCATGAGAATGATTTGAGAAATGCACTGTTAGGTGATTTTGTCTGTGTGAACATCACAGAGTGCACTTACACAAACCTAGATGGTGTAGCCTACTCCTTACCTAGGCTCTATGGTACAGCCTATTACTATAAACCTGTATAAAATGTTACTGTACTGAATATTGTAGGCAATTGTAACATGATGGTAAGTACAGTGTACCTAACCACATCTAAACATTGAAAAAGTATGGTAAAAATACTGTGTAAAAATGAAAAATAGTACACCTGTACAGGGCACTCACCATGAAGAGAGCCTGCAGGACTAGAAATTGCTGGGGGCCAGCCAGTGAGTGAGTGGAAGTGAAGGCTGAGGACACAACTGGCCAGCACTGCAGACTCTGTATACTTTGTATACTTAGACTTTGTACACAGAGTAGACTTTGTATACTCTGCAGCCTAAGTTTATCCTTAGGCTGCACCAAATGGATGAGATCTTTTTTTCATTGGTAATGAATTAATCTTACTATAACATCTTTATAAACTTTATTTTTTAAACTTTTTAACTCTTGCAACAAATTTTAGCTTAAAACACAAACATGTACAGCTGTACAAAAACATTTTCTTTATATTTTTATTCCAATCGTTTTGTTCAATTTAAGTTTCTTTAATTTTCTTTACACTTTTTAAACTTTTTTTGTTAAAAAAAAGACCACAACACACACATTAGCCTGGGTCTACACAGGGTTGGGATTGGGATCGTCCATATCACTATCTTCCACCTGTGTTGTCTGGTCCCAGTGAAAGTTCTTCAGGGCTAATGACAGGAGTGGAGCTGTCCTCTGTCCTCTTTTATGGTGACCCCTTTGTCTACAACACCTCTGGAAGGACCTGCCTGAGGCTTTTCCTGAGCAGGTGTCACGCTTTTCAGAAATATGGAAATGGTGGTTTGCTTAGTTTGTTTCTCTTTTATCACACATTTTCTTGTGAGCAGTCAAGCACTGTGAACCTTCCTCTGTTACTGAAAACCTTTTGGTGTTGGGGTCCATGTTTTCAAACATTTTACGGAGCTTGCTGAGGTTTGCATAAGCTTCTTCTAAGCCCTTCACTGTGAATTTTTTTTGGGGGGTTCTCTTTTTCTTCTCCTGCAGTTTCTTTTTCTCTGGCCTGTTCTTCATCTATGCATCCCTGTTCCAGATCCCATAGCTCCTTGTTAGTCACTTCCTCAGGAGCCACCAATAGAAGCCCCTCAGTGTCATCGTCATCCACATCCAGATGAAAGTTGCTTACTATCTCAAGTACAACCTTGTTTATTTTTGCAACTTCCTCATCTTTGGCAAATCCTTTGGAGTCACAGATAGATCTGAGTATCTTCTTTGAGATGACATTCGCATCATTCTTGGTGACATTATCCCAAGCCCAAGCAAGGTTCACTGCTGCAGTTACAGATGGTGTAATCCTTCCAGAATTACACCAGTGTCTTCTCCAGTTTCAGCAATAGCCTGGGAAAATAGCCTCCTCAACTTTTAAGGTAGTAGGCCTTAAAAGTTGCTATAACTCTTCGGTCCATTAATTGGATCAAAGAGGTGGTGTTAATGTTGGGATGAAGAACATCAATAAAAGAAATATGGATTATGCTCAAAATAAGCAAAATCTTGAAAAGTGTGTCATTCTCCAAACAATAAATACTTCTCAATTTCTCTGGCACCACAACTCAGGGGGGCACTTGGAAGAGGAGCAGGATTGTCCATGACTTCTCACTGTCCCTGTGGTGAGGGGCAGTGCTTGCCTACTGACCTGCTTGAAGGCCCTGGGGTCTCACTGTGGCAGATCACAAAGGGTTTCAATTTGTAGCCTGTGACACAGACTCCAAGCAAGACTCTTATCCTGTACTTAAAAGCCTTGAAATCTGACATTGACTTGGCCTCCTTATGAATGAGTTTTTCAGGCATCCATTTCCACTATAGGGAGGTTTTATTCATAGTGAATATTTGCTTTGGGAAGTAATTTTTCTCTATAATAGGCTTATCTAGAGTTTCCAAAAATTCTTCGGCTGCTTTTACATCAGCACTCACAGAATACCACACTCACTTTCACATCACATAATGAATAATGATTCTTGAATTGTTTAAACCATCCAGAGGTAACAGTAAATTCAACATTGTAGTCTGATCCAGCCTTTTCTTAACACACTGCAAACAAACTTTTGGCTTTATCATGGTCCTGAGAGGGATAAACTTTTGTGCCTGGTCTCCAATCCATGTTATTAAAAGTTTCTCCATGTCTGAGTTAGCCCTTCTCAAACTCTTGTTAGCTAGCTTATTGCCTTCAGTGAAGCCGATCCTTTCACAGCTTTTGTTTCTGTTCTCCAAGATGGTAGCTATGGTGAAATTGGACATGCCTGATGTAACACAGCATAACAGGGCTAGTGTTTCAAAGCAAACTTTCACAGCAAACTATTTAACAAATAGTAACAAAAAGTATTGTTACATTTAACACTAAAAGTAACAATAGAAGTATAATATAGTAAATACATAAATCAGCAACATAGTCACTTGTTATCATCATCAGGTGTTATGTATGTCGTCACTATAAGGGCTGTCCTTTTATAGTGCTGGGAACACAATAGGTGTGTTTACACCAGCATTAACACAAACACATGTGCAATACATTGCACTACAATGTTACAATAACTACTAGGCAATTCAGCTCCATTGTAATTTGTGGGGCATCCATTGTATATGTGATACATTGTTGGCTGAAACATCATTATGTGGTGCTTGATTATAATCAGAAATATATAGTATATTAAATGTGTATCTATGGCTATTATTGTTATCATTTAGTGGAGAACACTAGCTCAGTGATGTCAAAGGGCTACAGATAGTTAAACAAGATTTTAACATAAGCTTTAATTGTGGAGTCTGAACTATTAGTCACTATTTGATAATGCCTTCTGGAATCTGAGCTCCTTGGGGACAAAGACAGTATTTTATTTAAGTCTGTATCCCCCACAACATCTAATATAGTGCTTAGCATGTCCCAAGCAATCAACATGTGTCTACTCCAATTGAATTCCAGTACAAACATTCCTTTTCTAACACAAATGTAATAGGCTTTCCATTTATGAAAGCTTAAGTATGTACAGCTGTCTAAAGAAATTTTCTAAAGAAAATTTCTAAAGTTTCTTGATTTCCCTTAGGAATAAATGCATTTTTACAGAGTCTGGGGGTGTAATTAGGGACTGGAAAGGAATTGAACTGAATTCAACATGAATAGTGCCACACAAACACACCAACAAACATTAAAATCAAATGTTAAACTCTGAAAACTTAACTTACTTTACAGAATATCATCACATACCTCAAAATAATATATCATTAAAACAAAACCCAGGAATCTAAGATGTTAGAGGAGTACATGAAAGCTACATTCACCTCCTCCCAGAACTGAACTGGAATTAAAACTAAATTAAAGAAAAAACATTCTGAATAACCAACAGAACACTGGCTGGAGACAAGCCTTATATCCAAGGCTATATGGAAGAAACCACTTCACCACAATGAGACTGGTAGAAAATGCAGAGGCACAAGAAGGCTCACTGGGCCCCCACAGGCAACAACTGAAGTTCCAGAGGAATAGTCCAGTGGTCAGGGTGTTCCCCCTGAGAAGTGTGAGGCCTAAACCCCAAGTTGGGCTCCCCACTCTACAGCACCAAAACCAGGAAAGGAACCCACAAAATATCCAGTTGTGAGAAACAATGTCTTTTTTTTTTCCCATCAGGGAGAGATAGCTAGAGATGCAGAGAGCATCTTTAAGAGTTAGCACACAGAATTTTGTTTTCAGCCACTTATCATGGGCTCTGGCAGTGAGAGGGCAGAGTAGACTAGAGATGCATCAGGGAAGTCTGTGGTTATTGGCTCTGGGAAGAGGGCTGAAGGATCAGCCACTAGGATCCCTGTGTTGAGTCATTCACCATATTGCAGAAGCCATCTTTCTCACTCAGAGCACTCCCCTCCATGTGACGTCAACCTGTGGGGAAGCTATAGCGCCACCCATAGGAATCCTTCTTGCCCCATCCTATTGAGCTTAAGCCAGGCTGATAAGTACAGCTGGAGGTTATTTCAGTGATTAAGATTAACAGTGAATTGGCTCTCCTGGACCTCTGGGAAATCTGAGACTTTAGCTAAAGTCCCAATCCTTCCTCATCATGGTGCTGGTAAAAGCCAGCCTTGGTACGCAGCCTGGGCACACACCCAAGCCCAGCAGAGGAAGCCGTAAGCTGTGGATTGCCGATAGCTCCAAACAGGTTGCCCAGGGTCAGTCACATTTAGTGCCTGGCATAGGTCTGAACTGGAATTTGCGCAGATCTACCTAGTACACAGAAACAAATACAAAGAAGCAGCCAAAATTGGAAGACAAAGAAATAGGCCCCAAATGAAAGAACAAGGGAATTCAAAAGAAGAACCAAATGAAATGGAGCCAAGCGATTTATCAGATATAAAGTTTCAGGTAATGATTATAAGAATACTCAACAGCATAAAAATAGACATAGAAACCATGAAAAATGACCAGTCCAAAATAAAGAACATAATAGCTGAAATAAATAATACTCTGGAAGGAATAAACAGTAGGTTGGATGAAGCAGAGAATCAAAGCAGCGACGTGGAAGACAAGGTAGAAACAAACACACAAGCAGAGCAGCAAAAAGAAAAAAAAAAGAAGTTTTAAAAAGTGAGGAGAGTTTAAGAAACGTTTGGATCAACATGAAGCATAACAACATCCCCATCATGGGGAATACCATAAAGAGAAGAAAGTAAACAAGGGGTCTAAAATCGATTTGAATAAATAATGACCAAAAACTTCCCTAATCTGGTGAAGGAAAAAGACACACAAGCCTAGGAAGGTCAGACTGTCCCAAATAAGTTGTACCCACAGAGGCCTACACTGAGATACATCATAATTAAAATGGCAAAGCTTAAATACAAGAAGAGAATCCTAAAAACTGTGAGAAGAAAGCAGGTACTTACCTATGAGGAGCTCCAATTAGACTGTCAGCTGATTTCTCATCAAAAACATTTCAGGCCAGAAAAGATTAAAATGCAATATCAAGGTGATGAAAAGCAAGGACCTACAACCAGGGCTACTTTACCCAGCAAGGTTAACATTGAAATTGAAAGAGAAATAAGAAGCTTCCCAAACAAGAAAAAGTTAAAGGAGTTTGTTGACGCCAAACCAGTATTGCAACAAATGTTAAAGGGCTTGGAAGGAGAAGGAAAAGAACAAGACATGAAAATAGTTTAAAAAGAAAATGACAATAAATACCATATTTTGCCATGTATAATGCACACCCATATTTTTGGCCCAAACTTTCAGGAAAAAATATTTCATTTTAATTTTTTAATTCAATCTCTTATTCATTTATATTCAGGTACTTGGTTTTTTTGTATTATAAAGGAATTTTAGAATTTATTTTTGAACATATTATGGTACAAGAAATTTTATGTAACAAATAATGACAAAACATAAGAACATACAGACACAAGGTATTTTGGTGCTATCCATGTATAATAACCATCCTTATTTTTCCCTCGAAATTTTGCACAAAAAAGTACACATTATACATGGCAAAATATATTAGTTACCTATCAATAATCACCTAAAATGTAAATGACTAAAGTGCTCCAACCAATAGACATAGCGTAGCTGAATAGATAAGAAAACAAGACCTATATATATGCTGTCTCCGAGAAGACACCTCTGACTGAAAAAAGCACATAGGCTCAACATAAAGGGACTGAAAAAGATATTTTATGCAAATTTGAAAGAAAATAAAGCTTGGGTAGCAGTACTTATATCTGACAAAATAGACTATAAAACCAAGGCTACAGTAAGAGACAAAGACGGAACTACACAATGATAATGGGAACAAAAACTGGAATTCCAATAGGAATTAAGCTTAGTAAACATTTGTCTGTGGGACATAGGAACACCTAAATATGAGAAGTAAACTTGATGGACATAAATGGAGAGACTGATAGACATACAGTCATGGCAGGGAATTTTGACACCCCATTTACTTCAATGGATAGATTGTACAGAAGAATACAGCAGCCCTAAATGACACACGAGAGCCAATGGATTCAATTGCTAACATCAGAGCATTTTGCCCCAAAGCAGCAGAATATACATACTTTTCAAGTGCACAAGGAATGATTTTTATGATAGACCACAGGTTAAAAAAGAAAACAAGTCTCAAAAAATTTAAGAAGATTGAAATCATGCCAAGCACCTTCTCTACAAAGCTACGAAACCATAAATCAATTACAAGAAAAGAACTGAAAAATACTCAAAGACATGGAAGCTAAATAACATGTTATTAAATAATAAATGTGTCAACAATGAGATCAAGGAAGAATGCAAAAGATACCTTGAAACAAATGAAAATGAGAACACGACCACCCAAAACCTGTGGGAGGACTCATGGACGTGGACAACAGTGTGGTGATTGTGTAGCGGGGGTGGCAATAAATGGTAACGAAAAAAATTCAATTAAAAATCAACATAATTTTTAAAAAACCAAACCCACTGCTCTAAATAATAGATAGTGATTGAATATACATTGGCCATATGCAAATCAGTTTGATCCAACCAACTCCATGAAACTAAAAATGCCCTGGCCGATTTTAGCTTTTTGTTTTTAATTTGTTGGTTAAACTAGAATGTTTTGATATATTTTTTGTAAAATATTTATGAAACTAAAGGTTAAAACCTTGGCTTTACTCTTGCACTCCTAAAACACATATGCATTCTGTCACAATACTATGGCATCTTGAAATCTGAAAAATGTTATTACTTAAATGGACTGTCTGACCTTTTCATTCATTATTCTCAGTCACAAGACATTTAACAGGGCTGTCAGGCTAGAGGTCCTTGTTCCATGCTTCGCGGTGAATACAACTCAGCGGCTAAATAGAATCTCAAAGTATTAGGAATGCAAATGAACAGAGAGGTTCGGAGAAACCCTGTATGGGATTATCAGAAGGATAGTTCTTGGAGGGGTCTATGCAGAAGTAAAGGTGTATTTTTTCCTTCCTGGCAAAGAGTATTGTTAGTAGTTGGGTCAAAAAGATGAATGTTGTCACCTATTTTCCAAAAACATGCTGATAAAAAGATTCCTAGGGGATTTCACGGAAGCTATGCTGACAGTGGATTTAAAAAGAATAGAATCTACATGTACATTCCTTGCCTGCTTCTAAAGAACTTGGAGAAAACACAATTACATAATATTATGCAAAAAAATGAGTAAAGCATTTGCAGGAATCATTCATGCATCTGTTCCTCTGTTTGTTTTGTATAAAACTTTCTGTCTTCATATTATAAGTATATAAATTTTCACAGAACAATAAGTTTCATGTGTATTATATGCTATCAAAATAGAAGTTCTTTACACCTATCCCATTCTACAGCAATTTCTGGGTTTCCATTCCTCTTCTACTCTTCCCCTTCCTTCCATCCCCATGCAATGGAATGGACTAGAACAGGGGGTATTTCCTGTTATATATGCATCAGGGTTTCACATAGTTTAATCACGCTCCTTTTTAGCCTTTTATTTATTTATTTATTTTTATTCTCATCCAAAGATATATACACTGATTTCAGAAAAACAGGAAGAAAGGGAGGGAGGGAAGGCGGGAGGGAGATCAATGGGAGAGAAAAACATTGATTGCCTACCTAGGTGTGTGCCCTGACAAGGAAATCAAACTTGCAACCCTTTTGGTGTATGGGACAATGCTTTTGTTTTTTCAAGAGTTTATTCATTGTCTTACACCAAGCACACTTACTTAAAATATTAGCCTTACAGCAACCAACTGAGCCACCCAAGCAGGGCAGCCTAAATACTTTTAGAGTCATTTAATATTATTGTTGTTAATTTTTAAGGAACTAGTGATGTTTCTTTGTTTTTGTTCTTACTCTTCCCTGATCATTTTCACTTCCGTTCTGTCCAGACTCATTTATTCAACAGCTTTCTAATTCCCACCTACCTTGTGTCAAGAACCATTCAACTGCTCTTTTGTTGAGCACCTCCTACATGTCTAGGTTATTACAAAGGCTACATATACACGATCTTGCTTGAGGCATATTGATCACAGCTGTGGTCAAAATTCCATAATTAAGTGAGCATAATTTTATCTTAAAATTTCAAAATAGTTTTACTATTTCTGAAGCTCTACTGCTGTCTCAGAGACAGTGATATAATTGTACAGCCATATATCAGATTCGAAGGTGCCCCTGGCCCTCATCATCAGTGAATCAAAACAAGATAGCTTTCAGGTATTGAGAGTAAGAAAGAGAAGCAAGAGTTCTCCAGGAGCAGACCAAGGGAAAGAAGGTTGATTTAAACAAGGAATAGTGAATGAGCCTGCATTTCTGAAAGGTACCAGGGAAAGGTGTGGTAAACAAGCAAAGGAAAGCCTCTTCCGAAGGGAGTGCCACTACTGTTACTAGAACTTTTTATGTTTTTCAGATATCAGGTTCCATATCTGTATGTAAAAATCTCCTGGTTTTTAAGCGTTAGCAATCGATAAGTAATAAAACATCTGTGAATAAACACTGCAGAGTAAAAACAAAAAATCTTCAATTTGGCCAGTGACTCTCAGTAGTCACCTCTGGACTAGCAGCCATTCCTCTAAATGAGAAGTTAGCAATCGATGGCCCTTGGGTTACAGCCAGTCCACTGGCTTATTTTTGTAAATACAGTTCTCTTGGACTACAGCCATTCTCATTCTTGTATGTATTATCTACTATTGCTCTTGCATTACAATGGCAAAACTGAGAAGATGTGACAGAGACTGGCCCACAAAATCTAAAATATTTATGATAGGGCCATTAACAGAAAATTAGCTGACCCTGTTCTAAAGATTCTTTTTCTAGCCACTACCTACCAGTGCCAGGCACAGTTCTCTTGTAACTACCACACATGGCAAAAGAAACTCTCAAAGTTAGAACTTCCTCCTTGAGGGACTAGGTGAAACCCACACGCAGCCACAGAGATTTCATACTGTTCTCGGTCAATAACTTTGGTCCAGATTAAAGTCCCGCAGACTTCTGTAAGAAACAGAAGGGCATGATGCATCAGCATGTTAGAAGCCTATTGTCTTTATTTCTAAAGAATAGTATTTGACTGAATTAATTAAGAAAAGATGTTGGCAAACAAAATTCTCAACTTTTTTTATATGTTGTTATTAAAAGTTCATACTTCATAGAAAACAAGTCTATTTGGGGGAATGATATTCCCAATATTGCTATCCAAACTTGGTTCTTCATCATATATACACTTTAGAAATTACAGGGTTTTCTTTATTTTTTCCAACAAGGGAAAATAGCTGTTTATCTCTCGGGTCTGTGAAAAGTATGAAGTCCTTTGCAGTACTATTTTTTTTTTCTTATTCTTTTCCTCTCATACAATTACAGATTGAACAGGACACTTTTTAACTTGGGTTCTTAATTATAGTCCTTGACCCACAGAAGCTGTGAAGCAGAAGCTCAAAAAATATGCAGTAGTTAATAATAGGCTATTATTTTGTGTCCATCTCATTTTTGATGTCTTCTTTCTACCAGGAATAGAAGGAAACACTGAGGGCCTTCAGTTGGTGGGATCCAACAAGTAGGTCAAGCCTTTTGAGGAATACTTTTTGAGTGTCTAACTGGAATATCTAATTTATTCTTTAACAACAACCTTACGAAGCAAGTATTATTTTTATCCCCATTTTATAAACAAGGACTTGGGCACAGGGTGTTGAGTAAAAGCACATAATATCCCAAAGAAATAAGAAGAGACACATTTGTTTCATGGCTTGTCCTGTACCAGACATTTAAACCTGAATTAACTATAAGGGAGTATAAGAGAATAGAGATTATTTTCATATCTAAACTGTGCCTTTGGTCAAACTTAGCCACCAGAGTTACTACCATTATTTCAAATGGAGAAATACAGTTTAGCATTTTAACTAAATCAAGGTACATTAGTAATAAAAAGGACTACCTGGAAGATCAATCTTCAATTAATTAGTGGCTTGGATGGACATTGTATTTTTGTCAGAAAAACATAGAAGTAAATATTATGAAAGGCATTTAGATTTAGAGCTAGGAAATGTGCTTAAACATAAATCAGTACATGGTTATGGAATCCTTGACTCATTCACTTATCAAACTATCTTATCAAAGTGCTTATCTAAGGCTTGTATCTCTCAGTTTAAGACTCTTATAAGGAAGGATGGAGGATGAAGGTAAGAAAACAAGATATAGAAGAGATGAGTTGGCTGCATTCATGTGATAAGTAAGGTAAAAACCAGCAATGAAAGCTCAGACTTGTGACTCTCAACCAAATATCCTATTTGTAAATGCCAAGTGCTCTGAATTATTAGAGGTATCACACATAACCCTGCACTGGAAATTCAAGATAATAATCTAAGTTTATAAGATTTTTCATCAATAGGTTCATATCACTTAACAGCTCTAGCCTAAGTTTTCTTATGGGTAACAACATCTACTTTTCATTGTTGTTTTCCAAAGTACTTGATTGTTTTCAAGAATAGCCTGCAGTTGAAGGCCAACAACTTGGTTGTTACCAAGTCATGATGTAAGAAACACAAAAATACAGAGTAAGCATTTAGAAATGCTCACAGAAATTTGAGAGAGTAATTTTATGTCTGTTATATCTAATTTTTAAAATTGGGGCTTATGTTTTGTTTTTTGGTCTTTCTAAATTTTATCTTACCAGTTAGTAATTTAGATGTTACAGTAAACTGCAAATTATTTTAAATTTAAAAAATAAAAGAGTGGTCTTCTCATAGTGAGAAGCATTAATTCAGAGACATTTGGTCAAGTTTGTGTGGGAAAATATATATTTTTTCTTTTCTCATCATTTAAAATTTCCATTTGTCAGCATATAAATTTCAAAATACATAAATGTGCAAATAATGGGTAATGATTTTAAATGTTAATTGATTGGCTATATGAATAATTACATTCAGAGGTTGCTAATCCAGGAAATTGTATAAGGCAAGATATGAAAGTGTTACATCTACTTCTAAAATCTTACAGAAGTACAGGGTTTGTTGACTTAAGTCTGTATATCTTTTTTTCAAAGTTACCTACATGTGTTTATATTGCTTTACAGGAAACCAGGTTTTCTCCTACATTATCAAGAATGGACTCCTTCACTAACTAGATTATTTCACTTAGCATAATGCTCTTCAGATCTATCCAAGCTGTTGCAAAGGGCAGGAGCTCCTTCTTTCTTTCTGCTGTGGACATTGAGATTAAGAACAAACTGACAGTAACCAGAGGGGAAGTGGGAGGGGATATTGGGAGGATTAGGAGGAAGGGTTGTCAGGAACATGTATGAAGGACACATGGACAAAGCCAAAGGTGGGCAGGATTGAGAGTGGGGAGTGGGGATGACTGGGGTGGGGGGAAATTAAGGGGAGAAAATGGAGACAACTGTACTTGAACAACAATAAAAAAAAGATTTAAAAAAAAGACTGTACTCATACAAGTTTTATATCTGCGAGTGGAACCTTAGATTATTTTATTTAAATAAATTCTGCTACCGGACTCTGAATCCCTAGCACATTATCTGGAATGAAATTGTATTCAATAAACTGAATTTACATTATAATTAGATATTGGACTTCTCTCTTTAGTGACAGTTCAATTTATGTTTTAGTTACCTATGGATAAGAAATCTAGCTCTCAAGGCGGTACATTTCATCTTTGTTAGAAAACAAGAAATCTGTTTGAAAGCTTTTCTCTGTCTGCCTAAATAGTTTTCGTTCAGTGGTCCAAGTGCCCAGCCAAGAACAGGAAAAGTAATTCCTATCCTCCTTACACATTAAAGATTTCCAATACTTGAGTGCGGCCATCAGGTCTCTCTGTCTTCTCTTTATCATGCTGAACATCCTGTAACAGGGTGCAGCCAAGAGGGGAGCCCCAAAAAGGGATTTAAAATGAGGTCCAGAACTCAAGGTGTCCAGGAAATATTAAGATGTTCTCACCCTCCCCCGCCACAGGTGTGAATTTGGGAAGGGACAAATGGATGGGGCCATTGAGAACTGTTTTGCATAGCAACAGTTTTGCAGATAACCTCTGTCATGGTCATTTAACATATCTATAACCTTTAACTGGCTGCATAGGTATGTTAAATAGCTGTGGCCACGCTCTGAGCCTGGGGGATGGAAGTGACTTCCACCCAAGATGTAACTGGGGGCAGGTCCCCCTAGTTACAGCACCTGTGTGAGAGCTTGGAGATGATTGGCTCCATGCTAGTGGGCCACACCTGCCCAGACTCACAATGGCAGCCCAGTAAACTTGAAATAATACAGTAATGCTGGCAAGTGTAGCTGATTGTAGGAGGAGTTGAAAATGGGACTGCAAAAGAGGACTGGCTTGGGGATTTAAAAACCCAGACGTGGCAGCCATTGAGAGAAAGCCACACAGTTTTGGTAGAGTGAGGACCCCCACTTGGCCGTGTGAAGGAGTACCATGCAGCTTTGCCAGAGTGAGGACCCTTGCAGCCATGTGAGAAGGAGAGGGAACCACACAGCTGTGGCAGTGCAGAGAAAAAGCCACATGCTTCTGGCAGAGTGGGGACCCCTACAGCCATGTGAAGGAAAGAACCATGTGGTTTTGGCCAGAGTGCAGACTTCTGCAGCTTTGGTAAAAGAGGACCACATGGCTTTGGGGTGCTCCCTTTGGCCACTTGGTCTAAAAAGCAGGAGAGACTTTGCCTGGAAAATGGGTACAAAGAACTCTTGCCAGTAGGCCATGAGAAGGTGCCACATGGCTTTGGAGTAATTAGAGATCCTGCTTGGATGGTGACACAGCTGATGGCAATACAGGTGACAGTGCCAGCAGCCTGAAGCACAGATGTGTGCTTCTTTTCCAGAGTTACGGTACTCCGAATTAAGGCAAGGGGAGAAAGAAGCGCTGGAGGCATCTGTGGGTATCCTAAAGGACTTTGATATTTTAATCGGGACATTGGGTCACTACTTTAAGTCTGTATAGCTTTAAATAAAGCTTTCCTTTCTTTTTCACAAGTCTCTGGCATTGAGAGACATCTTTCCTCTGGCAGCAGACGGACGAGCCCAGTAGGTGGTCCAGACAGTATTAGTATACTGTCCTTGAGGGGGCGGGGGCTGTTGTTCTGTAACAGTTTTTGGCATCCCTGGGTGGGCCAAGTATTGTCCCTTCTTGGACCTCTGTTCTGTAACAATCCCATTCCTTCAACTGTCCCCTTAAGAGTTTGTCAACCTCAGAATTATTGACATTTTAGGCCAGATAATCTTTGCTTTGAGAGGCTGTCCTGTGTGTGCATTGTAGGCTATTTAGCAGCATCTTTGATATCTACCCAGGAAACACCAATAAAATTTCTTTCCATCCATTCCTACTTACAACAACTAGATATGTCACCAGACATTGTCAAATGTCCCCTGGGAGGTTAAAATTGCTTCTGATTCATAACTGCTTTTCTAAGAGTAGGTACAAAAAAATAGATCCTAACAATGGGAAAAAGATAATCCTCTGTCTGATAAGTAAGAAAACATTCTCCAAATTAATACTAACTTCCATTGACTAAGGACAGGCTAAAAATAGCAATTAACTTTTATTTACCATTACTAAAACAACTTAGAATAATCAAACCAAAAACAAGTATTATGCAGATAAGTTTTCTCCATGTCTTTTCATGGCTTAATAATAGCTCATGTGTTTTAGCATTGAAAATATTCCATTGTCTGGATGACCACAGGATTTCTATTTGGCAATTATGACTAAAGCTTCTACGAACATTGTGAGCAGTCTTTTTTGTGAACATACATTTTCAACTTCTTTAGGTACTAAAGAATGCAGTTGGTGGATCGTATGTAAGAATTTGTTTAGTTTTGAATCTAAAAAAACTACATACTGTGTGATTCCAACTATATAACACCTTGGAAAAGGCAAAACTATGGAGACAGTAGAAAGATCAGTTGCCAGGGAATAGGGTAGGAAGGGAATAATGAATAAGCAGATGGTAGAGAAGTTTAAGCATAGTGAAAACTCTCTTTATGATATTATAATGGTAGAATCATGTCATTACACATTTATCCAAACTCATCAAAAAAACAATGCCAAGAGTTGAACCTTAAGTAAACTATGGACTCTGGGTAATAGTGATGTGTAAATGTAGGTTCATCCATTGTAACAAAGGTACCACTCTGGTGAGGGATATTGGCAATAAGGAAGCTATGCAAATGTAGGACCTGGAGATATATAGGAAATCTCCACACTTTCCTCTCAATTTTGCTCTGAACCTAAAACTGTTTTAGAAAAAGTCTTTAATTTTTTTTGATTTTTCAAAGCCTGTTTTCTTCCTAAATAGTAGATGCATGTACTTGTGCTTCTCCTACATAGATAGAAGTGTATTCTATTCCTTATCAGCACACTCCTTGCCTTGAAGTATCAAGACTGATAATGAGATCTCTAAACTCAGGTCGTTTTACTAGTCCAATCTTATATGGTCTAAATAGTAATTATTCCATCAAAACAAAAAAAAAAAAACATTTTTCATGTAAGAGACATGTATGTTTTTTGTTTCTTTTTTGCCTGGTGGTAAAAGGCCTCTCTACCCCAAAATTAACAGACAATCATCTCCCTGTCATGAATCCTGATACAATGGCCACTGCTATCAAGTCATTTTCTACTTGAACAAGTACAAAACACAAATCCACCCTCGGCAGCTGAGCAGGTGAATCACATATAATTTGCTAAATTTCATTTTTGGAGGGTATAGCTTTTCCATTGCACGATGCCCCCACTTCATTCCTGAAGAGGATCTGTCTCTCATGTCTGAGGACAGAAAACAGATGGGGAGAAAGATGCGTTGCCGTGCTGTCAATAAGCCGGGCTGTGGGTCTGCCTGCCTGAGAGGCCACAAAGAAGTCAGGTAAAGGACTGAGCCAAGGGACTAATACGCTGAATTAAAGCCTTCAATATATAAAGTAATTTAGTCTTAAAACAATTATCTGCAGGAAATGGTCTTTTTCACTCTTGATGCCAAACTACCTCTTCAACTTTTTTTTTAATAGACTGTTATCATGGTCTGAGTCCAAGCACAGTGTTCTATCATTAGTGTATGCAATCATTATTTTACCTCTTCATGAAGAAAAGTAAGTTGAGGAAGAGAAGAAATGAGTAATTTCTTCATGTTTACCCAATACATGGGTCAGGAGAAGTGAGTGAAATGTGTTTCTGACAAGACACAGTACAACTGACATGAATATGGGAGAAAGTGTTCTGTTCCCAAGAGCCAAGTCTCAGCCTGACTTCCCAGCTTGCCCAGCACATTTGGTTCTGTGTTCTCGGGGTGAATCAGACATCCTCTGTGGTTATGGGCTCAACTAAAGGACAGAAGTACTTTCACACAAATGGTATTTACCTCAGTTCTCACAAGTCAGGTAATGCAAATGAATGAAGAGATAAATGACAACCCACATAGCCTCGGTCTCAGCAGGACTGGGGACTGTTATCAAGAGGGTCAGGGACTAGGCCAGGTCACTCATCTGTGCCCTGGAAGATGACCATCATGTTCTAATCTGCAGAACTGTGGTCTAGGATTTCCAGAGCTGAATTTTTTAAGGCAATTACAAAACACGAGGGTTGGGGGAATGGGGCCAGGGGGATCTCCTAAGTGTTTAACCATTTATGACAAATTCCATGTTTCCCTCTAAGAGCACAGGAGGCAATACTTTGTGGACTGGACATACTTCCTTCACAGGCCTTATTCAGTCTGCTGGCTGGTCGTTTGAGACTTCTCCCAGAGATCAGACAATTAAAAAATTAGATTATCTTAAACTTGAGGCAGCTCTGCAGATGCATATCTGAACAAAGTTATCACACTAGAGAACAGTAAAACTGGAGTGACTTCGATAAACCAATCCCCGACCTTCATTTTACACAGTTTTGCAGGTGTTTGGAGGTAAAAGAATTTCCTGATTCACATGCAAGAGGTCTTCACATTGCACCTCTTCACCTCCAATCTCTATTTAAGAGTTCTAGTCCTTTTCTTATGAAAGTCGATAAGTAAATGTGTGAATATTACTCTTTTTAACATAATTGTATGATGTCACCTTGAACTCTTCTTTCTGCTCCACTTCCCCACTTCCTACATCTGCGGTGCCAGCACATATATGTTACATGAATCAAGAAATGTTCCCATCAAAAATAGAAAAAAATAAATATAAAACATTCTGATAAGCTCCAGTTATTGTAACCTCAAAATGTACTTATATAATACTTTCCAGTGGGGGAGACTACTGGCCATTCCATTTTCTGGCACACATATTTATTTAAGACCAAAGAACTTATGAATAAAATCATTAATTTATTTGAGAAAACATGTACCATATTTGCTTAGAAAATGGTGCCACTACTTCATTGTGACTTCATATAATACAGAACTGAGAACATCATCTCAAAAAATGGCAAAAAAAAATCCAAAATAAAACATGCTAAGAGAAAAATATCTAACTCAGAGATGCCTCATTTGCTTAGGCTTGTATATCTCTGAGATCTGGCCCTGAAAGATAATTCTCTTTCCTTTAGAATGAACATCTTGCTAAGTTATCTTAGGTCTGACCTTCTGATAAATGACAAACTGTTTGCTCTTCAGTGCTACACCACCAGGGAAGAATGCTACAAAAATCTTAATATTCAGCCCTTGCTGGTGTAGCTCAGTGGATTGAGTGCGGGCCTGCGAACCATACAATCGCGGTTCGATTCCCAGTCAGGGCACATGCCTGGGTTGCAGGCCGGTTCCCTGCAGGCCAGTTCCCAGCAGGGGATGCACTAAGGCAACCATACATTGATGATTCTCTCCCTCTCTCCTTCCCCCCTTCCCCTCTAAAGATAAATAAATAAAATCTTTAAAAAAAAATCTCAATATTCAATTTCCTTGCTTTTGTCCCTGTATCTAAAAATCCTCCCATGGTTTTATTCCTGTTTTGCACATTTAATTTCCTGCTGCTACTTCCAAGTAGCTATCTAATCAGGCTGTATTTTGTTGATATTTACTCAAATAACAGGGATTTCATGACTCCTCAGGTACTTTCAATAAAGAGCACTTGGGATAGGCCCTTTGGTTTTCCATTTAGATACTCTCTAGATAATCTAAAAACTTTGTGTTTTACTGGTTTTATAATGAACATTGGAGGGAAGTAGTTCAATGTGTGTTGGAAAATATAAATATAATATAAGCTAGGTCAGGATCAGCAGGCAATCTCAGACTTTACCTCTTAAGCATTTCAAGCCAGAAACTGTCCAACTCTTGTTTTGTGGTTGTTTTTGCTGTTTTAGAGATGGAATAAAGTATGGTGGAGGTGAAGGTAGTCTTCTAATGGAAAAGTATGCTCTGAGTATGGAACATTACCATTATTCCCTGCTTAAGGTCTTCTTTGTCAACATTCTGGACCCTTAAGGAAAATCTAAGGCTTAGGAAAAGAGTCAAAAACTGAAATGTCAACAGGAGCCAACCATGTTACTTAGGTGCCTGCATGTTGTTTAAATATTCTTCATTTCCATAAATAAATATGTTTCCTCTCATTTTTATCTTGATGTATATACATATACACACATAACCACACATATGTGCACACATATGTACACATACATACACATATGTGTATATATTATTGTGTCATTATTACCCAGTCTACCATGCATGCCCCCAGTCTGTACAGCATATCTTTACCATTCAGATAAGAGCTCAGTTGCTTCCTATCTTTAATTGTTCTCAAATAGTACTGTTTAAATTCTGCTTAACTTATAAGCAGAAGATATATATATATACCAATTTTTTGGTGATTGTGTGGTACCTTTAAGGGGTCCAGGAGAGCAGTGGGTACCCAGGAGGTGTTTAATATATTTTTAATGACATAGTAAAGAAGATGGGATGTGTGGGTCAGACTTCCCTTCCTAGCCCAATAGCTTGTATAATGGCAATGACTAGAGGCCTGATCATTAAATGATAATAACAATAATAATAAACAACTAGTGATAATCTGCCTGATCCAGCAGGACAATATGTCAGCTAATCCTCTTCCCACTGAGCCCACAATTGTTATGTCATTTTGGCTTATACTTCACTAGACCTGCTCTTGGCTCCTTCCCCATTCACCTTAGGTAGAGCTGGAAAAAATGTGCCTTCTTGGATCCCAGCCTCCTCTTGGACATTCTGCTCCATGACATTTCCTCCTCCAAAAGGTAGGGGAATTCTCCATGAATATCCAGGAAAATCTGACACCTACTAGAACCAAGCTTTATTTTAGTGGATTAAAGCCTAAACTAAAGTTGTGGAAAATCATCTTTTCAGGGAATTTAGTAGTAAGTGTCCAGAAAGTCGGAGCAGAGATTACATTCTTGGCTCTGCCCTATGGGTACAGAGATTTCCTCTTAATATGAGAATTACTTCATGTGGGATAAATGCACTGTAGGACTCATGAGAGGGAAACTTGGCATCTTTTCTCCTGATCCCCCCTAAACGAGTCTCCACTTAGGGGTGGTGTCACTGAGAGAATGCCATTTCTTCTTCAGGCATGGTAGTCCATAAAGTGTGTGACATTTTTAGTACCACTATAGCTGAGAGGATTCCTAGCCACTCATGACCACTTCCTTTCATTTACCTTCCCCCAAATCCCACCCTTATCTACTGGTCTTCTGTCTTTCCAGTTTTGGGTCTTTTCTAACTGTGTTTGTATGTTTTAAAATATACTTGGGGAGTAGGGAGCCCTCCTTCCCCCAAGAAAATACCCAGTTTTATATAACATCCTTCTCCCTCTTTTTTATCCATTCATTATGGGAGACAAAAGTAAATATATATATATATATATATATATATATATATATATATATATATATATATATATATATAATCAACATTTTAAAATCCCTCACAGTCTAGCAATGCAGTAACTGGCCATGGTAAAGCCATATTACATGGCCATATTCATGAATTAAACTGGGAAATCAAGAAACCTTTGTTTTGATACCACTGTCCTCAGTGACAGCTGCCTCATCTTGGTTCCTTCCTCAATCTTGCCTCAACCCCTATCTAGCTTCTACCTCTTAACAGCATGGATCTTTCTAGGCATTCTAAAAGTAGGGGCTTGACTCCTTCGCCTTGAGATACCCAGCTTTAAATTGGGGTTTGAAACATAGTCTGTGCTTAATAAACATGTGTTGGATGACTGAATAAAGGAATAAATGCAACCCTCCCTTCCTAACATATGAGGGGCTCTACCTCATGGGAAGGAAGCTATCTTGGTGTGGAAGCATCCAGGCTTTCTCATGGATGAGACATCGCCATTATCTCTTGCCTGAATTTTAATGAAGGCCTCTCCCTCCTTAGGCTTCCTGCTTCCACTCTTCAGACATTTTTCACATAAAAGTCAGAATGATCTCTAAAATATGTAAATCATATTATGCTTAAGACTTCCAAGTTCCTATTGCAATGAGGATAAAATGCAAATCCTTTACCACAGGCTACTTGCAGTGTTCATCATCTGACTGTGCACATCATTCCGGGTTCTCTCCTGACTCACAGACTTCCAAGTGCTGTCTCCTGGGCTGGGACCTCCTCCCCTCTCCACTCCTTTCCCTTCAGGATTCTGCTTCCATGTCACTTGCTTGGAGAAACTCAACTTGAACAGCTCATCTCAAATTAATTCCCTTCCCATTCTCTGTCTCTGGACTCAGTCTGCTTGTTTCATAATTTTATCTTGATGGGAAATTAGTTATTGACTTGTCTGTTTACTTGTATTTCCTATATATTTTCTCTATCAAACATGTTTAGTAAAGTAGGGAGGGAGCATGTCTTGGTCAATGTCTCCTCAGTGTCCACTAGAGAACCTAGTAGAGTAGGTATTTAATAAATGTTTGGTAAATAAACCAACAGTAACAACTGACCTTCCGCTGATCCTCACAGGTATGTGCAGTCTTGATGTGATGACTTGAAACCCTGGGCAGGAGGGGAACTGGGATCAGAGAACACTGTTGCTTTCTCCACAACTACTCATAATATTTTGGGATCTGGCACAAGACCCCAAATTTAGAATTTAAGTTTGAAATTCTTTGGCTCCTAGGAGTTCTATGAAGCCATGGGACAGCTGCCTCCTGGCCCACAAAGCTTGGTCTAGCCCTGTTCTTTCTTCTCCTTCCTCAGCTCCATCTTTCCCTATAAAGGGGCATCTCAAACCTCTTCCCAATAGCTAACTCTGGCCACCCCTTTGCCTAAGGTGTGTTCACCAGCAACTTAATCTGCTGTCAAGAGAATGGATTAGAAAAGAGGTCCAAGCAGGTCCTAGATTTGGGTATGGGCTATTTGGCAGGGATTTCTGGGTGGTCTAAAAGGCAGAGGGTGTTGGCTCTGCATGAGCATGACCCTTTGGTTACACTGACTCCTCTGCCAGTGGGAAGGGATATGCTGGGTGAAGGCCACTATGGATTCTTCCAACATGGTTAGCTTAGGAGAGGGGTGTCATTGCCCTCGTCCAAAGGTTGTATCACCTCTTTCTAAAGGTATGTTGACATGGCCATTGCTACAAATATAATCAGAAGATATTCTGAAGGCAAAAATAAGATGCTGAAATATGTAGAGAAGTTAGTAAAAGCATGTTTGTTTTGCTTAAAGGTTCCCATCAACCAACATCATGGGCCCGTTGCTCACCTCCTGCTTCCTCCCCACCCCGCACCTGCCCCTGTGACTAAACTTACATCCAGTGCAGTACAAGGCCATGCCCATGCCCCAAGCCTCACTGGCAGACATGCCAAACTCTGCAATAAAAATCAGGCATCGCTACATGTCTCACTTGAAAGGGAGATCTTTTTTCATCTGGAAAAAAATAGTTCAGAGATGGGAGAGTTCATTGCATTTGGTTGGTGATATATGACACTAAACTGCCAGCTGAAAAAACATCATCTGGAAACAGCTGGACATTAGTAGCTTCTTTAGTGAACACTGAAAGACTCGCAGGCCCCCCCCCCCAAAATAGGAATTTGTCTATTCCCACTATTTGACACATCTTAGAGACTGGGGCTTGTCAGTCTTTCAATGTTTACCAAGAAAGCTACTAGTGTCCAGCTCTTTTTCAACTGGCAGTTTACTATCAGATATCACTGACTAAAATGCAATGTACTCTCTCATATCTGAAAACTGTTTTTCAGGTGGAAAAGTCTAGCTTTCAATCAAGATGTTCAGCAGCCACTGGCCTGTCAGAAACATGACTCTCCATTAGTCATACTGGGAGACAAAGGTCTATTATCAAATAATTATCAATTATTGTGGTTCTGGCTGTTCAGGCACATAATGAACCCCTTGGATATTTTCTTTCCCACAATATTTCTGAGACAGAAAGTATGTCAGAGCAGCCTGGAAATGTTAGCACAATGATCAAAACCCAGACTCCAAAGAAAAGAAAGAAGAAAGGTCTCGCTCTGAGATAAACAGAGGGGGAGAACTGAAACTCTGGTGGAGCAGGACCTCCTTTCAGCCGTTACACCACCCTGAAAACAACACATCTGCCTAGTCTGCCCGGACCCTCCACACCTTCTCCCTGCCGCCTGCTCCAGAGTGCAAGTCACTAAGTCACTGAATGGCAGAGATAGAAAATTTAGCTTTCGTGTTGTTCAATCCTTGTGTTTTATAGATGAAAAAAAAAAGCTCAGAAAAAGGAAGGCATTTGTCTAAGGACAAAATTCATCATTATAATTATCATCATCCCCATCATAATTAAAGCTGCTAAATTTTAAGTGATCACTTATTACAGATCAAGCCCTGTGCTAAGCACTCGAAACTCATCATCTCAACATAATATGGAACTTGTGAGTCTACAGGGGTGGGTTCTGGTCTCAAAAATAGCACGAGTAGAAGTAAAATCCATCTCCGCAGCCTCAGTGTTCAGGCCTTTCAGTTATATAAGGCTGTCTCCATATTTACCAGTGTGAATAACACTGCATTTAACATGCTTCTTGCTGCTGTTGTTTTGTTTTTCAAATGGAACCCAAATTTTAATGCTATATAGAAACCAATTTCCATTTGGTTTGTATTACTTTATTCATAAGCTTTGTGCCTGACAACCCTTGACTTTTCCAAAAGTCAAGCCTATCTTCAAAGTATAAAGGTATACTCAAAAAATAGGCCACAAGCTCTTTGGTCATTTCCTCACAAGTTACTCTGTAGATACTGAAATATGTATCAGTAAAATAATTATTAGGAAAAATATAAATCTTTCCATGGGAAATCTAACATTTCCTTGGATGAGAATATTCTAGTTTGTCTTTTTTTGTTCATTTCTTTGTTTAAAAAATGACAAGCCAACACTACATTGTAGTTTCAACCTCTAGATGTCAGGAAACTTAATTTCTTAAAAACAATGAATTGCAAAAAAAAAAAAGTCCTAGAGTATTAAAGGGAAGGTAGATTAAAAAAAACACTTCATTTTGACTAATTATAGACTCACAGAAGTTGCAAAAGTTGTATATATAAGTCTTATGTGCCTGTCATTCAGCTGTCTCCAGTGATGACACCTTCCCAAACTGTAGTCTGTGGGTACACTGCTATCAGCCAGTCTGGAGATCTTACCTAATTTTTACCAGTTTGTGCATATGTTTCTTCCTTCCTTCCTTCCTTCCTTCCTTCCTTCCTTCCTTCCTTCCTTCCTTCCTTCCTTCCTTCCTTCCTTCCTTCCTTCCTCCCTCCCTCCCTCCCTCCCTTCCTCCCTTCCTCCCTTCCTCCCTCCCTCCCTCCCTCCCTTCCTCCCTCCCTCCTTTCCTCTTTTCCTCCCTGCTTCCTTCTCTCCCTCCCTCCATCCCCTCCATCTTTCCTCCCTCATCCCCCCATCCTCTTTTGGTTTGGTATGTCTTTGTGCATGATGATAGACTTTTAGAGTGAGAAAGCATACGGAATAAGAAGTAAGGCTAAGTTTGAAAACAACTCTACCACTTTCTGGGAACTTTAACCCCTTTGAAACCTTTTGTCTCTCTCTGTAAGATGTTTCTTTGTGTTAGGATATCTGACGGCATTAATGATGAGGTAATGAGTACTCATGAAGTGACTGGTCACAGGAGGAGTTCCTTAGCTACACTAATATTTTATGAGACCTAGAATTTCCTATCAAACTGGCTTGAAGAAAATTACATCATGTAGTACAGCCCCATGCATATCACCTACTTAAAATATATTTGCTGATGATCTATTAGGAGGAGAGAAATGTAGTATATCTGTTATATAACTTGCAACCTTCCCCTTCTTATCTAAAATATGTCTTGCCTTGGGAAATCCCAGATTTATAATCTTATTTCCATTGAGCATTTTGATGGAAATCCTGCTGGTACTGAAGCAAGATAGCATCAAATAGAAAGAACATCCTGGCTGAACTCACAGACAAATGCAATGGGAACTGTGAGCACTTTTCATGTATCAGTCAAATGTACTTTTCCATCTGTATCTGAACAACGAAGGTCACAGAAGGAGTTTCAGAAAAACTAAATGGACAAAACAAATAGAAAGGAACGCTTACTTTGAAAAAAGTTTCCTCCTTTTACAAAAATACCATTTCTACCATTATTAAGAGCCTTTGCCAGTACATTTACAATTATTTGCTATGTTAAAGAAATGGACTTTGCTCAATAAATATCCTCCATAACTTTCCAGAAACACAAATATGGTGCATATTTCTTACTTTGTTAACATTACTCATTCATAAAATAAAGGAAGAAAGAAACAAAAAAATAGAATGGCAGTCTCGATTCTTGGTGCTGCTAGGGAGACAGGCGTGATTTCTTTTCAGTATGTCTCCTCTTCTTCTCCCAGCATCTTATTTGGATGGAAAGTTCTCTGTAAATCACTACAATAAGGCTTAAATAACTCCCTCCGGCAGGATTCAGATTTTCATTATTTTATACACTAAATGACGATGAGTTTTCCAAATCAATGTTACAACATAAATGTGGCAATTACAGTATAAGGTACAGAGGAAGTATGTGTAAGAAGTGACTTTCTTGTATTTTTGGAGAAAAAGGGCAAGAAGAAACAAAGAGTTTTAAAAAATACACACACAAAAGGGGGTCGAGGAACTAGCTTCAGATGACTCGTGGCCCTATGTGCCAAAGACTAAAGTACCATTAAATAATCACATGAGACACATTATTAATATTTTATAGTAGAAGGAAGGCACTTTGTTTTGGAAAAAGAAAATAAAAAACACTATGCCACATTGAAACAGAATGTAACATTCAGGAAAACATGACTAAAGGTTTGGGCTTATCACATATTATTCTAAATGTATCACGAAATGAAAATTAAATGATAAAATGGAATTATTTGGCTTAACATCTTTTCTAATCCCCTATTAAAAGGAAATACTGAAGTTAGAGAAAAGAGCGGGATGCTTGGGAAAAGGGAAAGAGGGAAGTAAAAATGATTTATTTTTCGTCTTAGAATTGGCCTTGGTGAAGTGCAGCTTTGACTTCTGAATGCGTCAGCTCATACGAAAGCTTGGGAGCGGGATCTGAAGGAAGTGGAGAGCCTTTCTTTCTGCCTTCTTCAAGGCTTCTCAAAGATCCCCAAAAGATCCCTGCAGCGGCAACAGGTGCCAAATTTCTTTAGTCTGTAGTAATTGGTATCTTTGTCATCCTTCCCCCATTTATAATGGTCTATAGTTCATGATGCGCTAGGAGGGACTTAGACCAGGAAACACTGACTAAACAGTCACTAAGTTTGTACATTGCAATACATATTATTATAATTCATATTGCGGGTTTTAAGTAGCTGTCACCAAGGGTGGAGGGAGATTCAGACCTTTAGACAACTAATTCAAATGCAGCAAAATACTGCAGTTTATACTCATATACATATATAAATGTATACTTATATTTAAATATAAAACATTTATATATACACATATAAGTATATATACACATGTATGTATATAAGTACATATGCATATAAGTATATATATGGATATACACTTATATACACATATATACTTTACTTATATACATATATAAGTACTTATATACATATAGACATACTTATACATGCATAAGTATACATATATACTTATATACGTGATATATACATAATATGTACTTATACATATATAATACTTATATGTGATTATATATACTTATGTGTATATACACATGTATGTATAGGTATCTTATATAAGTATACATTTATATACTTATGAATATATGAGTATATATATAAATGTATATGTATGATATACTTAATGCATATGTACTTATATAAGTATGTATTTATATAAGTACATATGCATTAAGTATATACATATATACATACTTATATATAAGTACTTATATACCTATATAAATATTCATACATATATACATATATTTATATACATATTTTTAAAAAGAGGCCTGTCCAGAAAGTATCCAGCTGTGTACTATGAAAAATAGAGACATTTACTGAAGATGCAAGATACAAGAACATAGGACAATAACACCTCACTCTTCTTCAAAGTAGGGACCTTGGGACCTCACAGAATATTGCCAGTTATCATCAGCTGCCCCATCATATTTTCCTGAATCTTATCAACAGTCTGAAATCTCTTCTCTTTCAAAGGTGATTTTAGCATTGGGAAAAGTCAGAATTCACAGGACACCAAACTGGGCTGTAGGGGGGCTGAGTCACCTGGGTGATTTTATGTTTTGCCAAAAAACTCTGCATGAGACGTGATGCATGAGCGGCCACACTGTCATGATGAAGCTGCCAGTCACCAGTTGCCCAGAGCTGTGGCTTCTGAATCATCTAAATAGTTTCCACAGAAGAATGTTCAAGATTAACACAAAAGTTATTGCAGATCATTGTTCTAGTCATTCAGTCATTTTGAATATGGTAGCCACACAGTACACATGCTCACTCAATGGTGTCTACCACCCCCACGGACTAGTACAGTGAAGTTGTCATTGTTCATGATGCACATTCCAGTCCACACTCCTTGGCTGCCAGGTTACACTGATGTCACACAAACCATTCTCATTGTACTAACAATGGTTGGAATTTTTCTGGACAGACTAAATACATATGTGTACATATATGTATGTATATATGTATACATGTGGTGTATATAGAGAGATACATACTCTTACAGAACTGTACATATATATGTACATATGTGTTATATATAAATAATACATACATACACATATACATATGCATAAACATATACATAAATGTTTATTTTCCTTCTTTCTGGAGTTGGTTCATTGCTTATAAAATAAAAACATCAATATCTACTTCACATGAGTATTAATGTAATTAAATTCAATAACATACAGGAAAGCTCCACCACAAACTTCATGCAGTGAAATCAGAATTCATTCCTCTTATTATATCAAGTTCCAAGTACCTACATGCTGAGGTTGTTGATTATAAGAACAGCCTGAACATGAAAAGTCATGAAAGTTCTTAGGAAACAATTCCTAATAACTCTATATGGGGTGAAAGAAAAGATTAAACATGTTGTAATGTTGGGCCTGATGGCTCCCTCCCTGTGCTCTGTAACCCATCTAAGAGATATTTAAACCTCACCTTGACTAATCTAAGGCCTTTAAATTGTAAAGGTACTTGAAAAGGTACCAGCACCTCAAAATGCACAAAGAAATACAGAGCTGGTGCTGGGTTGTTTTATTTTTATTTGCACCTGCTAAGATGTCTATGTTACTGAATAAAAAAGTAAAGAATACATGAACTTAAAAGGAATATAAGATAAAGGGAGAGTTGAGAGTACCCTTAAAGGGATGATGAATTGAGCGGAGATTTGTCAGAGGGTTCTTAGTAAGCAGTGGTATGAAAAGGTATTGACAAAGAGGTCAGAACTGGAAGCATAAAATGTTATGCAAGTATCACTTCATAGGACCAACTCACAGAGAACCGGATAATAAAAGATGAGAAAGCCTGAGAAGGTCTGGAACAGGAGCCATAGAATTTGGAATAATTAGTGCATCAGCCAAGTGGAAATTAAAAACAGAGTGATGGATTTAGAGCAGAGGTCAAGCACTTCACCAGAGAATAAGCTATAAAAGATCAAAGGAAAACTGCTATGGAAAGGGTAGGATAAAGATTTTATAAAAGGGTAAAATTGTGACTCCATGACAAGAAAGAACACAGTATAGAAGAGACACTGTTGAGGATAAAATCTAAAGTATATACGCTAATTTCTCAATGCTTGCCACTCATACCTAGGTGTGTTTTCAACTAGAAAACCTGCTCTCAAGATTAATACTGCCTTTTAAAAATATTTTGTTTTTATATTTTATTCTACTTTTAATTTTTTTACCCTCACCTGAGGACATGCTTACTGATTTTTAGAGAGAGGAGAAGGGAGGGAGAGAGAGAGTGATAAATATCAACATGAGAGAAAAACAAGGATCTGTTCCCTCTGGGACTCCCCTCTAAGGGAGCGAACCTGCAACCCAAGAAAGTGTGCTAACCTGGGAATTTAACCCTCCACCATTATGGGATGACACTCCAACCAAGTGAGCAAACACTGGCTGGGGCAACTGAGAGTGACATTTAATGCTGAAAGTTGATAACCTTTCAACTCATTATTTATCAAAAGAAAACATAAAGGAAAGAAGAGAAAAATGAGGAAGACAGACAATTGTATCTAGATTAGTCATCAGGTGGAAAATCAAATGATTAATACAGTCACATGACTATCCCCAAAATCTGAATGAGAAATTGATGTCACCTATAAAAAATACAACTCAAGAAGTAGCTGGATAGTCCATTCATTTGCAGCTCCCAAGCTCCTCAATAGGAAGCAGTGTAATGTTCCAAAAACTGAAAATAAATTTGCAGCTGGAAAGTTCCGAGTTCAACTCTCAGCTTGGCCATACACTAGCATGCTGAGGCCTAGGAAAATGACTGTGCCAGGCTGAGACTCTTCAATAACAAGACAAAATGAACTTAACACCCTTGTCTCCTAGGCAATGAGATAATGTTTTTAAAGTGTCTAGGATATACCAGGTGCTCAATTAACAGTGTTCAAGCGCCAAGGTTCTGAGGCTAGCCTCAAGACACGTATGCAAGGTGCAAATAAAAAATAAATTGGCTAACTTTTAAACAATGAAGACATCTCCAAACTTTTATTAGATGATGTTCTTGCAAAGTAGATCCCCAGGAAGGCTATGGACCAGAGTTAACTAACCTGACCTTTCTGACAATGCTCTCAGCTAGAGCCCCTCTTTCAGAACTGCTACAGGAGCAGCTCAGGGCACATTCCTTTGATTATTCACAAAAGTGAAAAATACCATTCTTCTGAGGGGGGGGCTGGCTTGTGGGAATAGTCTGTGTTTATTCCCAATAGTCTTGTCTGACCACCAAGCAATGAGATGGATTTTTCTCCTGGGACTCATCATCTAATTGAGAAGACATTTTCAAAAAGTTCTGAATCCTGTTAAAATAAATGCACCAGTATATGAAGATAGTGATATAAGAACCTTTATTGCACCATTGAACGTACAGGCAAGAATTACTGCATGTGTGTCAACAGGGGAATGGGTGGAAAAAAAACTTGTGTTATAATTCTTATGTCAAATATTATGTAGCTCTGTACAAAATGAGCAAGAGAACTTTTTCTTAGAGTGGGTCCTTAGAACAGCCAAGATTGCCCAGGAACTTGTTAGTAATGCAAATTCCTGGGCCCTGCGCCAGACTGACTAAATGAGAAGTGCTAGGGTGTGTGACCCAACAATTTGCACTTTTACCAGTCCTCCAAGTGGTTCTGCTGCAGGCTTAGGTGCAAGGATTACTAAAGAGAGATACATCCTGCATTTGCAGGAATGTCTGAGAGATGTAAGAAAAGCAAGGTGCAAACCAATAAGGAATATTTACAGCTGAACTAAATTGCCCAGGTATATATGTGTGTCTATGTGTAGAATGAAAGTTGTGGTAGATTAATTTCCAGACTCTTACAATGAATGAGAAAGAAACAGACAGAAAAAGACACATACCTTGTACATAATATAGAGAGGGGTAGGTTTACCAAATGTATAATACTCTGCTTTTTAACTTAAAGCCAACCTTGCACTCCTTTGAATCTCTTACTCCTCAGTGAATGTTAACAGTCTCTTCTTCTGTAAGTCTCATGTTAAGATCTCAAAAGCAGCCTGCGAGTGTATACATAAGAAATAAAAATGATACAGACATACTTAATATGTATTATCATTCTTCAAAGATCATCCAAATGTCTGCTGGCTAAATGGCTGTCACTCAAGATTTGGGACAACAAAAGTTAGCTTTCTTCACATTTCTCAAGAAAGGAAGGCTGAGGACTGACAGACAATTGCCAGGAAGACCCATTCACGAAGACATTTATTTTTCACTCAGAAACAAAAACCTAACTGAGCTCAAACCATTCGCATTATTTGGGTCATATCTGGCTTATGCATAGAGTATTAACCAGATTAGGTTGTAAGAAATAAGTAATTTGTTTTCAAAGTCTTGACATTTTCATAGATGTCTGGCAAGTCTGGAGATTTCCCAAGTAAACCTCAGGCGGAGGGAAGCCTTGTGCATCCTGGAACACCCTGCAGGGCTTCCCCCACTCACTGCACACTGTGGCCCTATGAGACTGCTCCAGGGGTTTGCCTGTATGACAAGCTCGCACACACTCCCCCAGCATGTGCAGCCCGACATGCCAAGATCTGAGCACCCTCATGTAGGAATTGAGACATCTTTGTTATGGATTAAAACTAAGTGGCAAAGGGAAGTCAGTGTAACATACCCAAGGCAGACTCTGTTGGTAAAATAAGGTGACTGCTACAAGCCCAGAAAAGCCAGAGTAAAAGGAAGCAAGATCAAGTACATATGTGGGAAGTGCCCTGGCACAGACTTGGTGATTCCAGGGTAAGGACCTCAAGCACTAAGCAAGGCAATGAGGGGAAGCTGCAACTTTCAACAAACATCCTTAACTCCTCAGATTTTGCAAGGCATTTCTTTCTGGCTTCTGCTTGGACTCAGGTTCTCTGTGAAATCCCATTAGGATACAGAGCCTGTCCCTTTCTTACTGATTTCAAAAATGCACAGTTCCTTTAACACCTCAGATTTGAATACCTTATGGAGTATTCAAATACTCCATAAGTATTTGAATTTAACTTAATCAACGTCAGAGTGGTCTGTGGTCCTTTGGCCTGCTGTCCCTCTCCCACCGGCACATGACAACACAGGCCAACCTGTTCAGTGGTTCTCAGCCTGGTGGCACATTAGAAGCACCTAGAAACCTTTTTAATGCCATCACCAGAACCCACCTGAGACCAATTTCATCAAAATTGTTGGGTGGCAGGGGGAGCATGGGGTGCAGAACTGAGCATCTGTAACTTCCAAAGTTACGAGTAGTCTAATATAAACCCAGGAGAGAAAACTACTGAACTGGTTCTTATTTAAGTTCCTAGAAGGAGGATTAGAGCTTCCCATTTGTGGGTGAAAGAGGTGAACTTCAAGGTCCTTTCCAAACAGGAGGAGGGTCAGTGATTTTCAGAAAGCAGCCAGCTACAATAATGATTTTTCACAAATAGCAATTCAAGGGATTCTTCAAGGTTAAAGAGAAAGACTTTTTGCAAAGTGAATCAGAAAATTGAGCCTTCTATCTAGACAATTCTGACCAACCAAACATAAAAATGAATATAAATATGTACTTTGTAGTTATGTCAATAATCTAATTTTTAGAGAAGCGATTTTTCATAAATTTATTTTTTATTGGTCTCAAGGGTCCAGAAAGTCAACTCCAGAATTTGACACAGTCTACTTCTTCAACTTTACCTAACTCATTTAACTATAAATAAATCAGGCTCCAGTAGCCCACATCTAATTAATAGACACTGAACCACATTAACTACAAAATACATCACTATGAATAATTGAAACATCCAAGGTTTTCAGGCAGTCCCTCAGTTCTACCCAAAGTAACTTATCAACTGGCCTAAATAGAATTACCCTAAATATTTCTTTTAAAAAAATCAAAGGAAAGTTTGTTTCTCCAAAGACTAAGAATGGATTTTGACAAAATGTACAACTCATTTCTACAGCTGCACTTACACAAAGATGGAAGGACAGGGGGATAGTCCTTCTTAACCATCCTCACATGCAGCCCAACTCTGACTCTGGAAAGAAGTAGCAAGGACAAGCGAAGTAACAGAGGATAGTATCTTCCGTAAGCTGGAATTTCAAGGTGGTAACTTTTCACATGTTCTAAAGTAGATCACCGCTCTAGACCTCCTTCCTCAGCAGGAGGTGAGGGAGTTCAGAGGGCCCTAACTTTTAAACAAGATAAACAAAACCAAATCTTAGAGAGCAGAAAGACTAACCAAGCAAGACAAAGAGGGGAGTAAGTGCCTCACACTCTGAAAAAAATAAAATAAAACTTAGATCATCATCCCATGAAGATTTATTCTCAAGCAGAAAGATAATGAAAGGGAACATGAATTGATCCATCAATCCACTGTTAAATCTACTTTGAATCAACTATGTGTTGGGCCTTGGAAGAGATGCAATGGTGAGTCTGGAAAGCAACTTTTGGAACAAATCATGGGTCTGAGAAGGCCAAAAGGGAGTTTCCTGTACCAGTAATACTAATACTAATACTAATACTAATACTAATACTAATACTAATACTAATACTAATACTAATACTAATACTAATACTAATACTAATACTAAATCAATTGATTGTGTATTTATTATGTGCCAGTAATGTAGTAAGAAAGCTTTCACACATTCTCTTGTCAAATTCCCTCAGGTGCCTGATAAGGTATCTACTATTTATTCCCACCATCTAGCTAAGGAAACTGAGGCTCAAAGTGTTTAAGTACCTTGTCCAAGGTTATTCAGTTAGAATGAATTGGCTGGGTTTTCAAAGGCAGATCTAACCTACTTTAAACACTGAGTCTTAAACCCTTCCTTTAATTGTTTATAAGGTTGAGAAATTAAAAAACAGTGTTACAGTTGTGACATAAACAGCTTTGATAAATCATACAATTCCCATTCTAGTTGAACGTCAGGCCAAGTGGCCTTGCTCTGGGGTCTAATCACCCCAGCCCGCCGCCTCTACACCCCAACAGCATGCCCACCTCTTCCTGCATTACTGGCGATTCCTGGGATGGCATCAGGGCTGCTGCAGAGCCCACAGAAGCCACACTGCAATGTGCAGGGGATGCTAAAGTGAAAGGAGAGGCTTCTCTCTAAAAACATGTAACATTAACTTAGACAGAGGAACATCTGTCTACAACCCAGAGCAGGGCAGGATGTCTCCACTGGCTTAGATGTCCAGCTTCTTTCCTAGTGGTAATGACTAGAAACTCAATCAGTACCCATATCTGTCCTTACATAAGGCACCATCTCTCCAAATCAAAATCCTCATAAGCACTCAGGAAAATTGTTATAAATAAGGGCGGTAACTGGTCACACATTAGTACTGCATAGTAAGAGGGGCCGTGAGAAGTCCTTAAGCCAGCCTGTTTAAGTTCAGTTCCAAACTTCTTTTCTTAGCCATATGACCTTTCTCATGTCACATAGCTACTCTGTGCTTCAGATAAGCACAGGTTTGTTCTGATGATTAAGAGCTTCGGTGCACATTTTCAATACAACATAGCATGTAGTATGCATCCAGCTGTAGATTATCCCTCCCCTTGTCTGACATTCTGCTGTTGGAGCTTTCCTCCCCCATGGGAAGCATTACCCTTTTTCTACACTTGTCATGTAATATTCAAAGATCACATGGACAGCACACATTAGCCACTACCAACTTAGTGGGAATTAGATATTATATTGTTTCCTTCATTTTGATGAAGGTAGGATCTATTAGAGTACACTTCTGTCCAGGGAGATATGGAAGAGGAGCTACAAGATATAAAAGTGAGGTGGGCTGAAGGTATGAAACACACATTTCTACTAATTTGCAGTTTCATGGAGACTTAATCCCCTGGAGACCCTCATGTTGATTTCAAATAACCCCTAAGCTCCCTCAGAAATAAAAAAAATTGGTTAAATCTTCTTCCCTTGCCCCTCACCTTGGTTACACAAAATTCTTCCTAAATATGCCTTACATAAGCCCATTTGACCTTGTAAGTACTAAGTGGGTCATGGTTTCTCTTCATGTCTTTCTTTCTTTCTCTGCCCCAGTAACCCCACTCTGGACTTAGATGGGTCGCCTTTCTTTTTGATAGAAGCATATTAATTACATCATCGCTCTTCTCTGATTTCATTTATAGGCACAGGAAGGCTGCCTTATGGCCCCCTGCCACTTCACTACTTCACTTAACCACTTTGCCATTTGTCGGCCTGGCCTGAGAGCCAGTGAGCGGCAACACAGTGATCACTAATCTGAAAAAAGGAAAATTGTCTTTTGGACCAAGTTCTGCTGCTCATAAGGGATGCGGCCTTCACTAATGAACTCCCTATTCTGAGCCTCTGGCTTCTCATCTGTGAAAAGAGGGAGTTGAGCTCCGGGTCCCCTTCCAACATGAACATCCTTTGATTAGATTTCCTGGTTTCCCAGTTTTTCTTCTGACCTTTGGCCCCAGGCCTTCCAGGGCTGGCCTATCAGCAGAGAGAGAAACACTGCTTGCCTGCCTCCCTGCCTGCCTGCCTGCCAATCTGTGCTCAGGGCAGACGCCACTGGGAGCCGATGATCAAACATACCCAGGGCTGGCCCTGCATCACACGTCAGCTCAGTTCACTGTCCAGGAGGTTGCAGATGCCGACCTGGGAGACCCAGCAGGCAGCATGTCGCCCTGCAGAACTAATAAGCAGCACCCAGTGCCCAGGGTGCTTGTCCTCAGCATCAGTGGTTCTGCTCATCTGCCTCCTCACCTCCCTGGCAAAATACAAGGATCCAGTCTCAGATTTAAATAGGGCTTTAAAAAAGTAAAATAAAACAAACAGAAAAGTCCAGACATTTGAACATCTGCAATGAACAGGTACTCATGAATAATAATATTCAATTGCTGGGTATTACCAAGTGCCAGGCACGTATTGCCTTCTTTAATCTGCAAAACAATACCTGAATGCTAGGCTATGATTTCCCTGATTCACATACGGGAGAAGCACAGAGTAATTTGCACATCCTAAGTCATATCCTGACAGTCTGACTGACCCCCGAGCTTGCGGAGGTAAATTCTGCACTGTACTGTCCCTCAGGACCTTCCAGAACAGTTTGTACTCCCTTTAAAGGAAAAGTCTTCCTTAGGCCAAGGCAAAATCTATCTTCCTATGGCAGCCCCTCAGCTCTTCTTCTATTGGATCCTCTCTTGACATAGACAGAGACGCTCAATCCAATCAATTGTAACAGGTTAAGATAAAAAACAATTAGACCAGATAATGACAAAAACGTGGCTTCGCCTTTGTTCTCAAGCAGCCTCCCTGGCCAATTCAAAGGTGGCTCGAAATGTTTTCTTCACTCCCTCTTTGCCCTTCCATTTTTCTCCAGCAGCATGTTAATAGAAGCCACAGTTTTGACAATTGTGCAACTAATTTTTGAGGGGTTGAAATAATTTATTATTATTCCAGTCAAGGAAAGTTCCTACAGGAGCTAGAGCATCTGGTAACGGTGCCCAAAGAATTTCATTACACAAAAACTTAACATTTAGCGGAAATCATCATAAAGATATGGGGATAAAGAATAGAAACATCTTTTGATTTACATTCAGGTCAGAGGATCAAATGATTCTGAATTGAAATTACATTCAGTTGCCCCATCTGTCCTCTCATTCTCCCTCACAACTCCTGTTTTCTGAGACCTCTCTGCGATCCCCTGACAGAGATATACTCTGGGTGTTTCCTATTTAAGCAAGTCGCTAGCTCCGTGATGGCTTCTCTTTTCTGACTTTTCTGCTGTTTTTGTTGTTGTTTTAACTGCCTCTGTGGACCTAAACAGGATGAGCTGAGCACAGTTCACATGCAGCGAGCTCAGTGATTGTGAAGCCACTGCTAAGGCTTCCAAAGGAAGCCTGTTTTAAATGCACCATATCACAGTCTACCCTCCGGCTGCCTCCACAGTGATCTGTACTAATACCCAAACTCGACATGCTGCTCTCAAATTGGCATTTCTGTCATACTGCCCCTCCATGTGTCCTTCTAGGGGTTGCAATGAGGGTGGAAGGTTACTATCGAGCCCTACCAACCTTGGCCATGTCCAGTCATGGGCAGTAATAACCTGTGCTCAGCCTATTCAGCCTTGCCCAGACCCTAAAGCAGGAAAACCTGGGCAAGGGGTACCTTAGAAGATCTAACCCCAACAGTTTGGAAATGAAAAATCCATTTGATGCCCCCATGCTTGCTATCTGCTATGAATTTTGCTGAAAGTACCCACAGGAACATTAGGCAACAACCCCCTAACTAATTAATACCCATGGAGTGTAGCCAGTCTGCCTCCTTGGCCTTCAAGCAGGTCCTCGGCTCTCAGTTTCAACTTCAGCTCCACCAGGGATAGAACCTACCCCACACCTTCACCTGCCCCTCTCCCCCCATGACCTGGCTGATGGACTCTGATGCTCTCTCCTCATTCCAGTGACACCCTCACAAGAGATTGGATATGCTAGCTCTGTCCCAAGAACAAGTCTATCCCAAGGATGGGATATATCCCAAGGATGTCCAGTCACCATGACTCATTAATTTCACCTACAGATAAAGTCAGATCCTCTCAACCCAAACCCAACTCTGCTCGTATCAAGCTTGATGGTTTGAACATTTGATCCTTTCCAGAATGTTTTGTCTAACTTGGTTTGCCCCAGCCCACGCTCCAAGGAGTATCCAGTACCACCAGTGCCTCCTCTCCTCCCCTATGAGCTTCTGAGTATTTGAGAGCAAGCTAGTCCAAATCGGGGTACAGTATGTGACTCTGGCTCTGGGTCATTTTTGCTTGAGATGTTAGAATAGCGAGAGCTGGTCCAAGGACCTTATCAATTTTGGGAATCAGCCCCGTGAGACCTGAATAATTTGGGAAAGAGATGAAATTTGATGCACCATTTGGTTTAAAGCCACTGAGCACAAACCTGACTGGATTATAGCCATGCCCCCAAGGGCAGGGGCCATATTCACTCACCAATGTTTATAGCACCAACATAATGCCTGGCAAATAGGAGACACCTGATGAGTACTTGTCGCGTAAGCAAATGGGTGGATAATTTGTGTCAAAGTCCTACTTTCCCAGTGCCTCAGAATATGACTGTATTATGGAGATGCCTGTAGTGCTTTTAAAGAAGCAATTAAGATAATATGGACCCTAGCCTGATATGACTAGTGTCCTTAGAAGTAGAGGAGATTAAGATACAGACACACACACACAAACCATGTGAAGACAAAGGGGAAAAAAATAGCAATTTACAAGCACAGAGAGAGGCCTTAGAATGAAATAGACTGTGCAGACACCTTGTTCTGAGACTTTCAGCCTTCAGAACTGAAAGTAAATTTATGTTTAAGTTTTCCATTTGTAGTAACTGTTATGGCAGCCCCAGGAAACTAATATAAATATCTATCTGATGGACTGGTTTTTATATTCTTAATACTGTGCTTAGAACACAGTAGATACCAAATACAGTTTAAATATTGTTAAAATTAGCCATATATCAAATATGCTCTGACATATAACTACCCTCATATTCTGGATCTTGGAATTTTGTTTATATCCAAATTTAATTTTTTGCCATCCTTTTTGAGCTTAACTTAAATCTAACCTGGTACATGTTGAGTTAAATATACATAAAAATACTTTTTTTCCATTTAAGTATGATTATTGGATTGAGAAAATAACATCAGAATGAAGAAATACTATATAATTCTTGAATTTAAATTAAAAAATCTTCTTTGTCTGGATTGTTTTAAATCCCAAATAAGATTTTAAACATTTTTTCACTCCTAAAATGATATCAGATATTTTACTCAAATTGAATTTGAGTTATTGCCCAATCCAAGAGAGCAGGTGCTCCAAATTAAAGGGTCGGACCATATATTAAGTACAGGTTCCAGAGTAGTAATCCTCAGACTCAGTCTCTTGGATGAAGATAGGTCCAGCCCAATAAGAACATGGTAGAAACTGCTATGCAGTGTGGATGTGAGTTTTGTGTTGGAAAGTGGGCCTCTTAAAAACACCTGCTCACAACGGCACAGGTTGACACGGAAGGGTGAGAATCCATACAAAAGGTAATGCCCCAAATATTTTCAGAGAAAGATAAGTAGGGTATATAATTTCTTTCAAAGTGAGAAGGGGAAAGAAAAATGTGTGTATGTATTTGTGTGTGTGCACGTGTATGTGTGTGCGCATGTATTTTAACATTGACACCTTAATGATCAGAGGCTATTAATGAATACTTGGGTAAGACAAATAGAAAAAGAGATTATAAAACACAAACAGAAATGCTCTCTCAAGTTCTGTTGCTGCATATCACCATCCGACCCTGTGATTCCACGGATTTACCTGCACTATATCAAATTTTAATCACCATAAACCATAGACTAATACAGAACTGCCACCAACAAGTACCCTTAGTAGAGACTTTGATTAGTTTGGACACCTCTGAAAAAATTTTAAGACTGTCTAGCCCAGAAACCTGAAGATAAAAAGGAAGCACCTGAAAAACTTTATTCTATTGTTTTTACAAAAACTAGGTATGACATTCTATTTCAAAGTTAGGACTTTCAGAAAATACATGAACAAAAAAAAAAGGTGCAGTTGGAGAGTTAGGAGAAGTAACCCCCTAGCAAATATAATTACCATAAAAAGAATCCCTTGAGAAGAAATGACAAATTTGTTTTTTTTCCCCGGGGCTAAATTACAACAGATTTACCTTATGGTCTCAGCACATCTTAATCCTTTAGATGTTCACTAGATGTTCCCTTTTCCCCAGTACATGAAGCTTGGCTACATTAAACAGGCACATTCTAAATTGGGCCACAGCACTAATTTACCAAGATATTAATAAATGGCCCCTTACAAAAGTGTATTGCTATAATGTGGGAATTTGCATACTATATCTCACGTAGAGATTTATAATGCCCATAAGAATATTAAAGACCTGGAGAACTTCTATAATTATGGAAGCTGTTTAAATTGATTTAATACAAGGTTCCCCAAGGACTATCTATTAATATCTCAAGAAACAATATTTTCAATCTAGGTTTGTGATGTGTTGGTTTAAATACTAGCCTTTCTGTGCGTAATGTCTCTGTACCTTTCCAACACTGCTCCTGTGCATTAAGAGATGAGACATATACCTAATGTGTACCCTGTATGATCAATCTATTTTTCTCTGATATGTCCAGGAAATTCAACCACAGGCACTTGATTTCTTACCTCAGTAGTAGAATTAACCCTCATTTCTCCTACCATGTGCAGACACAGCTGCAAATACTTCTGGAAGCATCATCTATTATTAGCAGACATGGATGAAATGCCATCTTTGTTCTTGGCTGCACATCAAGGCCATAGAGAGGAGTAAACTAGGAGAACACATGGGCCCAAAACTTTGTGTCTCTGGATTTATATGTAGGCCTGTCTGGCTAGTCCCATGTTAGGCTCCTTAATCTCTTTGAGGCTCAGTAGTTTTATTGATCAACAGATAAACTTCACAGTCATTCTAATGTCTGAGGTCCCAAGAAACTATCAGTTTTGAATTCAAAAGTATGAAGTCAGTTGAACATCTTGAACCTTCCTGTCTTAGTCAGAGGCTCTATTTTAATATGTTCCAGGAGAGAAGTCCATTAAAAAAGCATTTCAAATATAGGAAATTATTTGGAAACTAAGACAGGAGGAAAGACAGAGATTGAAAATATCCATGTGGATTATGGGTGATTTCTGGTTTGTTCTTTCCAACATACCTGCAGTTTATATTTTTGCAAAGCACAGGTATTACTGTTGCAATAAAAAAAGATTAAAAAGAGTTTTATTTTTGTTTTTAAGTCTTCTGAGTCCTTAAGCAGGTTTCTACTGATTTAGAAACCCTACTGTGGGTGGCTTATCAAACATTACAGACTTCATGTGCAAACCAAAATCACCAAAGTTTGGGATAAGCAGAATTGTGCCTTAGAAAAGCATGGGCTTAGACAGGCCGACCATGAGCTCCATAGGTAGATAAGCAAATGAATGACAGGAATTAGAGGCTGAATCCCAGAAGAAATGCTTGTAGCCATTAATAGAAGGAAAGAAGGGATAGAGAGAAAGAGGGAGAAATGAAAGCAACACTGCTGATCTCTCAGTCCATAATTTTAGCATCATTATTTGAGCTCCCAGTTTTCCATAGACTCTGCTAAATACAAAGGCCCCTGGGACACATTAAACTTTATCATGGTACAGGTAGGTTCAAAAGAGAGAGGGAGACAGATGGAGAGCCACCAAGAAAGACAAAGTTGTACAGCTGAGGTTTTCAGCCCTGTCTGTACGCTGGCATCACATGAGAATCTTTAAACTGGTTGATAGGCTCCGTTCTAGAGCAATAACATCAGAATCTCAGGGGTGGGTGTGGCTCAGGGTAGGAGTTTTTGAAGTTCCCCAGGTGATGCTAATGTGTAGTCCTGCTTCAGAAACACACAGGGCAGGTGAAACATAGGAATTAAAAGCAAATCTTAGTGAGTTTTCAATGTTGCTGAACGCTCCTCAGAAACAAAAGTAGTTTCTTTTCCTGGACTATTTGAAAATTTTCACACCATAGCTGACTGAGAATAAAACTGAGAATATGGTGAATTTACCCTTATTGCTAACAATCATTCTAAAATGCCCTTTTCTCCCTTGCTTAGTAAATCCAGGCAGGTGAATGAAATGGTGTCTCTCTTTCTTTAGTGGGTGAGGCTCACTATTCTACCACCAGGGATCTTCACAAGATCTGAGGACAAAGAGGGGAAAGGTGTCAGGGATTGGGTAGAATCAGGGAAAAGCCCTGGGCTTTCCTGAACAGTTGTTCTGAAACTAAAAATCTGATACTAGTCCGTTTAACTGTAATTTGACTCTCTCCTGAAGTCAGTGCAGTAATTAAGGCTCTGGTTCATTGGGTGTAACTATTTGACACTTTAGCATAAATATTCAACAGGATGATCTATTTATACATTCATATCTGTCTTGTTCTTCTTTTGAAAAGATAAGACAAAATGGTAATTCTGTCCTTCCCCTCTATCCTTGGAAAATAATAGTCAAGCTTCTGAGTTCCCAGGTCTAGGCTCCTTTTAGTCACACTCAACCCCATTTCCACCTACCCTCTTTGTCACCTCCTTGCACACAAGTTAATGACATTTTGGGATTCCCGAGACTCAGCTAAAGAAATTTCCCACCCATGCATTTGTTTAGAAGATTGATGTCCATCAAGGGGTCATTAATTTAAAGTTATGCCAGAGTGGAAGGAGAAAGAAAAAATGGGCCTAACTGATGGGGGAAAGAAAGAAGAAATTATTCCACTGGTGGATTTTCCTCCACCAGAACTAACAAACTTGCTTCTCATACTCCAGGGGATGTCAAAGCACCTGGGCATAATGAAATTCTGCAATAATTCGTTCACATTTAGGCATGAATGGAGTGGACGCCTCCCACCCAGGCCTGGGGTAAGAAAAATAACAGCGTGACAATTCTACATTGAAAAACGTGTTTTTACACTTCCATATGTTCCCCAAAGCTTTTGGAAAGAGTCCAGCCATATTAATTTGCTTTAAAATAATAAAAACAAGTGCTATTTTTGTTTATGAGCTTCATGGAGGAAACACACACCCTTATACATATTACCCCAAGAGATTTTCAGAGGAGGAAATAATAGAAGGACTCTGAAGGAATTTGGTTCATTTGAGAATATGTACTACAGGAGAAAACCTATCAGTGGGTGTCCTGGTTCCTGGAGAAGAAAATATGGATTACCAATAATTGGTCCTAAAATATCGCACTATGTTAATAATAAAAATGACACAAAGCACAGAGAGAAGGTCCTTCATTTAACAGAAAGAACATCTAACTTTTACCTATTTTCAACAATGGCTTTGATTTTGATATTGAACATATTCATGAAAGTCATCATTCATATCAGGTTTATGGAGAAAAATTGGATGTTTTGAAAGCGTGTTCAAGAAAGTTGGAAAAATCAGAATACATTTGCATTTTTTTAAACAAGCAAAATTCTTGTTTCCTCTGAAAGAACCCTAAGAGAAAATTCTTTTCTATTCAAAACTTTTATTTTCATCAAAGAATAAGAATAAAGATAAAAAGAAAAATGTATACAGCTAGTCCCTTCAAATTCCATATGACTGGATTCTGCTTGTTAGAAATCTGTACTGCTTTTAGAATTTCTAAAAAAGTAATTTTTTTCAAATCTACAATCCACCATGTTGAAATGTCCTGCTGAAAGAGGTATTAGTCTAGGTACTATCCTTTCCCAATGTCTGTTCTTCATTCCTTTCTAACAGTCTTTACATAATTTTTTATACTCTGATTAATTTTGTAAGAACCTTTAAGTAAATCAAAGAAAACTAGAAACTGAGACTGTTGTATATTGAATAAAAAATAAAAAAATATATATATATACAATGTTTTATAATCATGAGCATGTGGGGCATTCATTGGAAAATAGACTTAAAGATCCTGTTCCAGACTTCTAGTAAAGATGGAATGATAGGCAGACAGGGCTCACCTTTTTGCACAACCACATCAAAATCACAACTAAAATATAGGACAACCATCACTCAGAACCATCAGAAATTGAGTTGAATTGAGTTGAATCAAAGTCTGACAACTACGGAATTAAAGCAATCACATTCATTCAGACTGGTAGGAGGGGCACAGATGTGGAATGACTGGTCCCTCACCCACATGTGGTGTATAAAAATTCAGAAGGGATATTTCAGGAGTAATTCCCCATACCAGGCCCCCCAGTCCAGGGGTCCAATGACAGGAAGATAAGTCCCCATAACTTCTGGCTGCAAAAACCAGTGGGCATTGACTCAGTGGAAGAAACTTCTCAACCCCCAAGTAATTCCTCTTAAAGAATCCGCACACAAACTCACCTACTCAGGCTTACTCTCTCTGAGCTCCTTCATTGGGGTAGCAGCTTGAAAGGCACGAGTGGTATACAAGGGGAAACTGAAGTGTCTGGAATCAAGACAAGCAGAGGCCACTCTACCTTTTATAAACTCTCCCTCAACAGAGCCACAAAACTGGCAAGTTGCTGCCGTATCTGAATCTACATCAAGCTGGCTAATACTGTTTGACCCACCTTGGAGATCCCCAGAGACTCCACCCCACCCAAGCTGCCTTTTTATATGAATTTCTGTTCTTGACTCCTGCCTCACAACTTCCTAAATCCTACCATACAAGCCACAGCTGGCCTCAGTGAGCCCCAGGCCCAATACTAGGAGCAGCCGGCATAGATTCACAGGTTGGCTTCACCTGGGAATCTCCAAGCCCAGCCCAAGTAGTAGCCTTCTCAGATTGCTTTATGCTCAGGCAGGGTGGACTGAGGAAAACACTGGTGGGGGCTGACCTTGGCCTGAACCCCAGGACTAGGTCACCCAGTGTATAGCTACAGACCACTTCAGACATTGCCACCCTATACAGCTGATCCTCCACAGAGGGTGGAGGTTTGTAATAAGGTCATAGCCAATCCTTGCAGCTGGGTAAATCTGCAAGGACTGGCCTGGGTAAATCTTTCCCATTGACCTGCCAAAAGCAATCAAGGCTCAACTATAAGAGGAGGGTGTACTCAGTCCACATGTACGGAGCATCTTGAATACTTAGCTTGGGTGGTAGAGGAGGCTCTGCCACTGGACCCTACAGGACACCTACCACATTAGGGCACACTACCAAGTCATGGGGTCAAAGAAGCTCTACCTAACACATAGAAAGAAACACAGGGAGGCTGCCAAAACAAGGAAAGAAAGAAACATGACTGAAATGAAAGAATAGATCAAAACTCCTGAAAATGAGCTAAACAAAATGGAGATAAGTAATCTATCAGATAGAGTTCAAAACACTGCATAAGGATGCTCAAGGAGCTAGTAAGGACCTCAACAGCATAAAAAAGATCCAGTCAGAAATGAAGGATACACTGGTTGAAATAAAGAACAATTCACAGGGAAACAACAGTGGTGTGGATGAAGCAGAGAATCAAACCAATGATTTGTAATATAAGGAAGCAAATAACAACCAGTAAGAACAACAAGAAGAAAAAAGAATCGCCCCCAAAATGAGGATACTGTAAGCAGCCCCTGGCACAACTTCAAGAGGTCCAGTATTCATATTATAGGGGTGCTATAATGAGAAGAGAAAGAGAAAGAAATTGGAAATCTAGTGGAAAAAATAATGAAAGAAAACTCCCCTAATTTGGTGAGGGAAATAGACATGCAAGTCCAGGAAGTACAGAGAGTAGCAAACAAGATAGATACAAAGAGGCCCTCTCCAAGACACATCGGAATTAAAATGCCAAAAGTTAAACATAAAGAGATAATATTGAAAGCAGCAAGAGAAAAGAAGTTAGTTACCTACAGGGAAGTTCCCATAAAATTGTCACCTGATTTCTCAAAAGAAACACTGCAGGCTAGAAGGGATTGATAAGAAATATTCAAAATCATGAAAAGCAGGGACCTACAGCCAAGATTACTCTACTTATCAAAGCAATCATGTAGAATTGAAGGGCAGTTAAATAGCTTCCTGGACAAGAAAAAAACTAAAGGAGTTCATCATCACCAAACCATTATTATATGAAATGTTAAAATGACTTATCTAAGACAAAGAAGACATTGAAACCTACAAACAATAAAATGGCAAAAAATACAAATCTATAAACAATTGAATCTAAAAACAAACTAAGCAAACCAGAAGAACAGAGACAGAATCATGGATACAGAGAGCATTTTTAATGTTGCCAAATGGGAGGGTGGTGTGGGAGAATGAGTGAAGAGATGAGGGGATTAAGAAGTACAAAGTAGTAGTTACAGATTCGGCATGGGGATGTAAAATACAGTGTAGGAAATAAAGTATCCGAAGAATTTATGTGCATGATGCATGGACATGAACAATGGTGGGGGGTTACCTGAAGGAGTTGGAGTGCTGGGTGGAGTGCGGGCAAAGGGGGGAAATCAGGACAACTGTAATAGCATAATCAATAAGATATAATTTTTTAAAAAGATTGTGTTCCAGAATATAGTCTGTAACTCTGAGTAGGTCTGTGTAATGAGCAGGTCAAGTGTGTACACAGTACTACATATTCCCTCTAATACAGTGTGTTTCTACAAGTTGGTTGCCTCATACTCACCTGGAAAACTTCACAAAAAATTCAGAATCCTACACTTCATTTGAGACATACTGAATGAGACTGTTTTGGGTTAGGGAGCTTGGAAACATGCATTTTGCAAACTTCCTAGCTGACTCCTGACAATTTAGAAAATCCTGTTCTAAACACCACAATTCCAGAAAAGGTCAGGAACACCCACACACTGCTGAGATGGCAACATTCCACACTTTTTATTTGTAATTAACCTTTGCCACTACCTCTAAATATTTATTGAACACTTTGTGCAGGAACAATTACTGGAAACTTTTCATATATCCAATCACACGTAATGCCAATTTTTGAAGCAGATGCTAACAATGTTTTTCATGTTCCTGATAAGGAAACACCGGCAGAGAAATGCTGAATGGTCCACCTAAGGCTACACATCCTATAAATGATGAAGCCAGGCTTTGGAACAAGGACATCTGATCTTAGAGGCTACCTGTTTAACCAGATCACTATAAAACTCCAAGTAAGCAAAGTAAAGGTTGAACCTCACATTCCCTGTTCTCAAGCCTTCCTATTTTACAAACAGAGCCCAGGTGGCCCCGACGATAGCATCTGGAGCAGTGTTTTAAAATGGGGTCTCCGCACTCCGTCAGAATCACCTGGGGCAGGCAGTGGGCCCAGGGCTGGCTAAAGATCGAATTCTTTGATTCTCACCCAGACCCACTACACCAAACTTTGAGTGGAGAGGAAAAAATCATGTTCCCCCTGGTGATTCTTATATACAGTAAAGTTTCAGAACAATTGTACTGTGTAAGTATAAGCCCACAGCAATAAAGTTAAACTAAAAAATGATGAAGTTAATTTCCCTATCCTTAGATTCTGATCTAAAGGATAAGGTTAAGGCTGTGGTTCTCAGTCAAGGGTGATTTGCCCTCCCAGGGAGACTGAGCAATGTCTGGAGATATTTTGGTTTGTTGTGAGTGAGGGGGCAGTGCACTGATACCTACTGAGTGTAGACCAGAAATCCTGTTAAACATCCTATCATGTAGAGGACACTGTCCACAACAAAGAATTATCTGGCCTAAAAAGTCAACAGTGCTGACAAGAGGGTGAGAAACCCTGGGTTAAAATGTTCAGAAGGAAAAGCCTTGTCTCCCTTCTTTCCTCAATAGCAGCCTCATCTTGGTAGGGACAGCTTCTTTATTGTCTTCTCTAACTGTCATTCTGACCATTCCCCCATTATCCTGGCATTCATGTCTAGCTAAAATATCCTCTCTCCTCCTTTCCACATAGCCAAATTCTACTGTTACTGCATAAACTAACACTTCCAAAGGCTCCAACTCTTATCTCCCTTGACCTAAAATCAAGTTTCCATAGCTGGTTAGATGACAAGGAATCATAAAATTTAGAGCTGAACTCAGTTGATCCATCCAAACATTTCCCATCAAGGAACAGCTGAGGCTCAGAGAGGTTACAGGACAGTAGAAAGTATACAGGCTTTGAATTCAGGCAGATCACAGTTTGAATCCTAGCTTTGTCCTTCACCAGATAGGAGACCTTAAGATGTTATTTTAACTTATTCCAAGTATCCCTTAAAAACTGCAAAAGGCTTTTGTGAGGATGTATGAAACTCATGTGGAGTGTCCCATGTGACATGCACAGGAAGCACACAGCACACGTCAGGCATCTTTTCTTTTTCAGAGACTTTCAAAGGCTCCCCTGAAATATCAAACTAGTAATAATCAATCTTCATGTGTCCTCAATGTGATGATGCAAGCAAAGTTTTAACTCTAAGGTCTCAACGACTTTTTGAGTTGGGCACTGTTATTAATTTCATTCTCACAGATGAGAAAATTGAAGACAGCTATGGAATTTTCCCAATATTTCCTTGTTAGTTAACATCAGTCCCTGATTTTATAGGTCTGAGAGCCCAATTTCAGGACTCTCTCACTTCACCACATACTATACTACTCAAAAAACTATGATAAGACCACAGGTTCCATTTCCAAGTGAAGAGTTCTTTCTATTAGCCCATGAATACTGGCTTTGTCTCCCCAAGTAAACAATAAATGGTAAAAGCAGAGGTTGTGCTTAATGTTTATTCTTTCCATTCCAATGCAGAGCTCACAGATGGTGTTCAATAAATAATTGTTAATGGACTGATAGGAAAAATAAATGAATGGCAATCTGCAAAATTAATTTTCTCACTCTGTCAGTTTGCATTAATCCTATTATGGGCTGAAAATTATACCATTTGAAAGCCAGGATACATAACTGAGATGAGGAGACTTGTTTGGCCTCCATTATCGTCTGGTGATTTTATAAAAGCATATGACATTTCTCTGAATCAACACTAAAGAGCATCACTCACTGTGTACACATAGGCAGAAGGTATGAGTAAGTGACCTTTGGTCCCACAGGAAAGCTGTCCTTATTCATACAATTAATAATGCTTCTGAGTTACCAATTCATCTTTCCCCCAATTGCATATCTCAAAGAAAGATTAAAGCAGGTCAATGGTTAATGACCATTGACCACATCACCACACTGTTCCAAAAGAAAAAAACCTATGAGCATCACTTCCTTACTATGGGCATCGCTCACTGCCAGCTTCAGGTGTGTCTTATAGGAGGTGAGAGAGATAGAGAGACAGAGAAATGAGAATTCTTGACCCTGGCAGAGCTAGGGTCACTCTGTTTTCTGTTCTGAGCTATATGGAGACTAATTAATGAGGGAAAATAAGACAGGGGTGATGGCAAAGATAATGTGAGCCTTTTTCTGGGTCTTTTCTAAAGTCACACACAGTTGTATTTTGTTTGTCAATGAGAGAGATTTACAAATTTAAACTCATTATTTTTTTCTCCTCTTCTAGAGGAGGTGAAGGTGTTATCATCTCCATTTAACAAAAAACAGAGGAAGGAAAAGGAAAAGAGAGAATTCACAACCTGAAGTCTTATATCAACTAACCACTCTCTTATTTCAAGAAATGGCACATGGGGACCCCTTGGAAATGGGAAATGTGAAGATATTAAGAAGCAAAAGCAAGACGTCAGGGTTCAACTGGGGGTCAGGGTCAGTGTGTGTTAAGGGAATGTGAGTTATGAGAACTCACTACATGGCTCATGGTTGGTTTAGAGTACTTAGCATTTACACTACAGTCCTATAATTCTAACAAAAGTTTCCTGTGTGGCCCCATGGCTGGGTCATGTTTGCATTAAAATCCACTGCCCAGCCCTCTGACCTACTCTGTAGAAGTGTACATCAATTAATGAAGAGCTTCGAGTGACTAATTCATTAATGACTATTGACCACATCATCACAGTGTCCCAAAAAGGGGACCCGAAGTTGGGTAACTAGAAAGGCTGAAGCTCAGAATGTGGGTTGATAAGTGGAAGAGGTATGCAAGAATGGCCTACATAAAATCCTGCTTATTTGCTGTTTAGATAAGTAAACAAGTAATTTTGTCATATTTGTAAACCTGTAACAAGAATGTACACACTCTTTCCGAAGGCAACTAGTACTCTTGCAGTGGATCCCCTGAGTCTTTAGGAAGAAAGATGCAGAAAAGGGATAATGCCATCTCCCTCCCTAATGACTCTGGCAAGACTGGGGTCTCTCTTTGGTCTCTAATCAGGAATAGTATTTATTTTTGCCGATCTGACTCCTTCTTTAACTGGAGATATACCTAAGAGAAATATAACTCTGAGGTATAGCTTTTAGAGTAACATCATCAATCATACTAAAAATAGTAATAGCAACAATGAGTAGATGATGATGGTGATGATAATGATGATAGAGTTTATGGGGCACTCACTATTCACCAAAATGTTTTTTGAATTTACATGATATTCTCTACTTTTCACAAAATCCACAAAGCCGATATTATTATTATCCTCATATATCAGGTGAGAAACTTGGCACAAAGAGGCAAAGTAGCTTGCCCAAAGTCACACAACCAGAAAAAGATGGCTTGGATATTTCAACTCAAAGAGTTCAATGATGTTGCACAAAAATTGCCATAGTGTCCACATTTCTACCTACAAGGAAAACATGTTTTTGGTTCCAACTCTACATAAGATCGACTTCTCCTGTCACAGAAGAATGAAGTCCACCACCCACCATACTAACCTGCTGAAAACAGTGAGCTCACAGCATGTTAGCTCCCAGGGAAAATCTAGGATACAGAATCAAGACACTGGAGTGGCATGCAACTAATTCTTTACCTTGTAAAAAAGCAAAGACAGGTGATGCAAGAGGCTTCCAGTTCAGCGATGACCAGGGTTCAAAGTCTCACTCTAGCATTTAGTGGATGTGTGACTTTAGATGAGTTACCAGACCTACTGAGGTCTTGGTGTCCCTATTCCTAAGAAACTACCACCTGTCTCCTAGTGTTAATTACAAATATTAAATGCAATATTGTAAGAAAAGCAGCAAACATAAGATCTACCATGTAGTTGACATTCATTAATTGGCTATAATTATTATCATTAGCATCGTATTGGAAGGGAGTCAATGAGGGAATGTGAGTGTTATCAGAACTAGCTACGTGGCTCATGGTTGATTTGGAGTACTTAGCATTTACACTACAGTCCTATAATTCTGACAAAGTTTTCCTGTGTGGTCTCATGGCTGGGTAATAAAGCAAACAAGCTTTAAAATCCATTCCCCCACCCTCTGACCTACTCTTAAGAAGTGTCAATAAGGTGAAGAAGGTGAAGAAGCCTCTGCTCAAGTGCAAAAGTTTTGACTCTGATTTCCCAGATATTAACAATTAGTGCACTGAATGAAGAATTGAGACTTCTTACATTGATGGAGTTTCCAGAAGGTAATTTCATGGAATTGTCAAAATCCTGGATAGACAGGCATATAACTTTAGACACACTGAATGAGGTTATTAGCAGTTTCTAATAAAGGAGAAAATGTGAACTGGTTATATATGCCACTATATAGCCTTTAGAGTATATTGAATGTGAATGAGATAAAAATACATTAAGTATAGATATTTACTGTTTTTCCCACTCTCTCTCCTTCTGAAGAGGCAAGCTATTTCCATGTGGAAATAGATTGATGATCGAGGATACAGAAATGAAGAAGCTGTGGATAAGTAGAAAATGAAAATAAAGATACAGAGGGTCAGAAAAGAGGAAAGGGGGGTTAGAAAAAAGGTTCTAAGGGTTGGGGTTCTGAATGTAACAATCACAGCTAGTATTTCATTAGAACTTTCCATGTGCCATGTCCAACTTTAGGTTTACTATGTATTAGTTATCTCACCCTCACAAACACATTAACATATTACTACTCTACAGGTGAGTGAACTTTTTTGCAGAGAGTTTGCATAAAGTCAGGATAGCCCAGTGAACAAGTGGTAGAACCAAGATTCAAAATGGACAACCGAAATTCTAAGTCTGATATTGATCACTGTGCCATATCAGAAGAGATTGGAGTGGTAGCATGAAAAAGGAAATTTGAGGAAAGGAAAAGTTTACAGAATAAAAAATGTTAAGCAAATTTTTGCTGCATAATCTCCTCTCTCCTGTATACCCTTAGTCAAAGCATCATTGGAGGGCCATTAAAGCTATTCTTGAAAGCATTCTGAGCTAGACCTGTGCCTCCTTTGGGACACATCACCATAGCAGAGACTGGTCTTAGTGCTCAATCAAGAAAGCCCACTTGTATTAGGATTACAAATACAAATACAAACTAACTGTTACCATCTTTGTAGATTGAGAATTAAAAAAAAAAAACAGACACACACATACACTTCTGGAAATGTCCTAAAGGCTTGCACTTAAGTATAAATATCTAAGTTCCCCCTCTCCTGGTATGGCTAAAGACAGGTAAGCAGCCTCATTTGAACAGTTCCTTAGCTGCGCCCATTTTGTCTGATTTACCACGCATAATTCTGGTTTCCACTTTATGCTGTAGAAACAGACCTCACATGGGCATCTCTTGCTCCTCAGTGCTGCTGACTGAGTTCCCTATCTCTTGCTTACTTCTGAATCAGGCATGTTAGACCTGCTTGTTATTGCTCATCTTACCTGATCCTGAGCCTCAACTTATTCCCTATATGACTTCTGACATCCATTTGGCCTCCCCAGTTGTGTCTCCACTGCTTAACAAAGCCCATTGCTTATCTAACTTGTGAAATTTTCTACCAACATGAGCCCTTTTTAGGAGCCACAGACTCCTAGTATTTTGGAATTGCATCACACAAGTCATGGAGATAAATGAACAAAGTATTCCCTATGGTAAAGAATTGTAATTTTTTAAAATTTCACCACTAGAAGCTAAAACTGCTTTTCCCCTCCTAAACCAAGATGAGCTTTTGAGACAATCACTTTATTATTAATGCATAACCATTGTATTCTTTAAAAAACTGTTTTTTTCCTTTGTTAACCTTCAGCTTTACTTCTCCAACTTCAAGTCTTAGAATAAACTGATCATGCTTTTCTCCTTCCTAAAAAGTTAAGAACTTCATGGGAAGAATCAGCTACCTAGTCTGAGCAGCCAAGTACACCTTCTCAAAAGCAACTTTTCCAATAATTTACTTTTAAGTCTCAGGGACTACGAAAGTTCCAAAACCTTACCAACTATTTTAATTCATACTTGATTGACAAATATTCTGTCTCTCTCTCCTTCCAGATACTGTGTAGGATTTACTCCCACAAATACTTGAACATAGGTCTATCCAGGGAAACTTTCTCCAGTCAGTAGAAACATGTGCCACTTCCAAGTGGAAGCTTTAGAACCTAGTGCACACTTGGCCAGGTTCGCTCTCTCCGCAGTTACAAATACTGGTATGTTCCAGCCATAAATACTGGCTGCTCCTTGAGCCCAAGTCCTGGAGTGAGGATGACCAAAAGGAATAGGAGCTCCCAAATAATCCTAGAATTCTCAAAGGACATGTAGTAGGAGAGAAAATTAGATCTGTGCTATTTTAAGCCACTGAGAGTCAGGGATGTTTATTTGGTTGGACAACCAAGCCTTCTCTACCCCACCTATCTGATGTAATTTGAGAGCACAGGGCAAAATTTGGAATCACAGGACAGAGAGATCCTCTAAGGAGTATCATCTAATGTTTTTATGACATTTGGGTCCCAACTTGGCCAATTCTTTCTTTTGATGCTTAGAGTGGACACAATTCTCCTTGTGAAGTTTTATCTTCCCTTCTCCATACTTAATTGACAGGAAGAAGGTGGGGCTTCAATGAACTAGAACAAAACCCTTAAGGAATAGGTACAAAGAGAAGTACCAACTTTGTATAAATATGTGAGCAGTCTTGTACCCAAATATGTATGTCAAGTCATGTCAATCAGCCCTCAAGGTCATGGGTTGGTTCAGTGTAAAGATAGAAACATGTTTAATTTCTTTAAATCTATGACCTTCTTAAGTTAGAAATTGCTTGTCATAAAAAGGCAATGATCAAGCAAGATTCTTTCTTGAGATACAAGAATGATTTGACACACACAAATCAATAAATTTTATATACATTAAGAGAATAAAGGATAAAAATCATATAATCATTACAATAGATGCAGAAAAGCATTAGAAAAAATTAACATATTTCATGCTAAAGTTAAAACCCTCAGCCAATTAGGTATAGAAGGAACATACCTCAACATAATACAGGCCATATATAAGTAGTTCACAGCTAACATCATACTCAATGGTGAAAAGTTAAAAGTTAAAGTTAAGATCAGGAACCAGAGAAAGATGCTACTTTTACCACTTCTATTCAACAAAGTACTATAAGTCCTAACCATGGCAATTAAGCAAGACTAAGAAATACATGACATTCATATCTGCATGCTAAATAAAATTATCTGTGATTTTAAAACCCTAAAGACTACACCAAAAAATTGTTTGACCTACTAAATAAATTCATCAAAGTTGCAGGATACAAAATCATCATATAACAATCAGTTATATTTCTATGCACTAACAATGAACCACCTAAAAAATGAAATTAAGATAGCAATTCCATTTATAATAGCACCAAAAACAATAAAATAGTTAGAAATAAATTTAACCAAAAAATTGAAGAAGACACATTAAATAAAAGATAGCCCATGTTCATGGTTTAGAAGAATTAATATTGTGAAGATGTCCATACTATCTAAAGTAATCTACAGATTCAATGCAAACCCTAACAAAATTCCAATGGCATTTTTCACAGAAATAGAAAAAAACAATCTTAGAATTTGCATGGAACCACAAAAGACCCCAAAATAGTCAAAGCAATCTTGAGAAAAAAAGAAAAAAAGCTGAAGATATTACACTTCCCTGGTTTCAAATTAAATTATAAATGTACAGTAATCAAAACAATATGATACTGGCAAAGATGACACATAGACCAGTGGAACAGAATTGAGTGCCCAGAAACAAACCCACACACATCCCATTAACTGCTTTTGGGTAAAGGCATTAAGAATATACAACCAGGAAAGGTGGTCTCTTACATAAAGGGTGCTCTGAAAACTAGGTATCTATTCCACATAAAAAAGAATAAAATAAGACCCTTATCTCACACCACTCACAAAAATTAACTTAAAATAAAGACAAATTTCAGATCTCAAACCATAAAACTCCCAGAACAAAAATAGGCAATAAGCTCCTTGTCATTGGTCCTGGCAACAATTCCTTGGATAAGACCACCAAAAACTACATGCAACAAAAGCTAAGACAGACAAGTGAAACTACAAACTAAAAAGCTATTCTACAGCAAAAGAAAGAATCAATATATTGAATAGGAAACCTTTAGAATGATAGAAAATATTTGCAAATCATCTACCTGATAAGGGGTTGATATCCAAAATATATTTTTAAAACTCATACAACTCAATAGCAGAGAGAGAAAGAAGAAAGAAAAAAAGAAAGAAAGGAAGGAAGGAAGGAAGCAAGGAAGCAAGAAAGAAAGGGATGAAGGAAGAAAGAAAGGAAGAAAGAAAAGAAAGACAACTAATAAATGAGCAAAGGACCTGAATGAAATATTTTTTCAAAAAATACATACACAGGCCTGCGAACCAGACAACTGCGGTTTGATTCCCAGTCAGGGCACATTCCTGGGTTGCAGGCCGGTTCCCTGCAGGCCAGTTCCCAGCAGGGGACACACGAAAGGCAACCATACATTGATGTTTCTCTCCCTCTCTCCTTCCCTTTCCTTCTAAAGATAAATAAATAAAATATTTAAAAAAATACATACAAATAGCCCGCAGGTATACGAAAAGGTACTGACCATCCCTAATCACAAGGAATATGCAAATCAAATCCACAATGAAATATCACCTCACACATATTAGGATGACTATTATAAAAGACAAGAGAAAACAAGAGCTCATGGGGAACCCCTGTGCACTGTTGGTAGGAATGTAAATTGGTACAGCCATTAGAAAACAGCATGTGGTTCCTCAAAAGTTAAAATGTAACTACCATACAATTCAGCAATCTCACTTCTGGGTATAAGTCCAAAAGAAAAGAGTTCAGTACCTTGAAAACATAGCTGCACCCCCATGATCAGTACATCATTATTCACAGTGGCCAAGATGTGGAAACAACCTAAGTGTCCTTTGACAGGTGAATGTAGAAAAAGTATATATTTATAAATAATATATAAATACAATATACACTAATCCTCCAAAAAAAAGAAAAGTCTTTCATTTGTGACAACATGGATAAAACTGGAGGACATCATCTAAGCAAAATAAGCCAGAGAAAGACAAATACTGTATGGTAATACTTACATGTGGAACCTAAAAAGAAAAGCCAATTTCATAGAAAAATAGAATAGAATGGTGATTGTCAGGTACTGGGTGAGGAGGCGATGGTCAGGTGTAAGTCAAAGACCACAGAGTTTCATTTATAAGAGTCTAAGTTCTGAGGATCTAATGGTAACTACAGTTTATATGGCTTTATAAACTTAAATTTGCTGAGGGTAGATTTTAAGTGTTCTAACCATACACACACACACACACACACACATATACACAAGTTAACTATATGAGGTGACAGATGTATTCACTATGTTGATTTTGATAATCATTCTACAATGTATACATATTTCAAATCATCATACATATTAAACATACACAATCATATTTGTCAATCATTATTCATTAAAATTGGGTGAAAAAAAGCATTGCCATCCTGCTTACCAGAACTCAATAGGAAAAGAGGGCTGACTTTCCCTAGTGCCACATTGTCATTTTTTAGAAGTGCAGGCCAAGATCTATCATTCTTTTTAATTATTGTATGTTGTTAAGTTTTTAAGAAAATATATGTAGGATATTTATGTTATAACCAGAGTCCAAGTGGGAGGGAGGCTCAGTAGATAACCACCAGTAGATAAACATCAAAGTCACTTTTCAGCAGACTTGGTCCAAACATTACTTTCTCACCATAGCCTCTTCTGACAATTCTAATTAAAACTACAACTCACTCCTCCCAATTTCTCTTACTGCTCTACATTTCTTTTTTTATAGCACTTGCTACTTTCTAATTACTAAATAATTTACATGTTTATTCTATCATATATTATCTGTTTTCTACTATTAGATAAGTCCCCCAAGGGTAGAGATCTCTGTATTGTCCACTGATACTTCCCAAACATTCACAATAGTGTCTGGCACATAGTAGGTGCTTAATTAATTTTGGGCAAATGAGATTGAAATTAGGAGAGTGGAAATTTGGACTCTTGAATCATGTCTGTTACCAACTGGCAGTACAGCATCTCTGGAGAAAGCAATATTCCTTATCTTCCTCAGTGGGGTGTTCCAAGAATCAAATGCATAAAGATGAAAATATTTTTGAAAAATATAAATATATAGAATATAAAATTATTAAAATGCAATACAAACACTCAATGTTATTGTCAAATACAATGGCATGCAATGCTTCATTTATTCATACAACTTCCACCTTTTTTGCAAATATCTTCACATTAAAATGCATCGGTAGAAATGAAAAATAAATTGATGATAAATTTTTCCTGACTGCCCTTGTTGCTAGGGTAAATCACTAGATATAATAAGATAACCCTGGCTGCAGTTGATGCAGCTGGCAAAGGGCTCTAAAGTAGTCAAGAAATTGTTTAGACTTGAGAAAGTCTAGCTCATAATTACATGATACATTCAATATCATTATTCTCACTTCCCATTCCTACTGTGTTTACTCATATAGTTTTCAGTGAATATTTTATTATCAAAAAGAGAAATGTATTTTTAAATGCATGTTCCTCAAGCAACTGTGGCAACAGGCTATTGCTTAGGCTAGAAAATTATATTCCTAGGTGGAACAAAGGAAGCAGTAGTCAGCACAACACTTATCTGTGTTGCGACCATTCAAGGCCTGACAGGTTCACAGTATTTGGGCAGATGGAAGAATATTCACGGAGCTGTGGAGATGGATGCTTGACATGCCTTTATTCATGGGTGGTCAATCCACACACACTGCAAGCTGTGTGTCCCCCTACTGTCTCTGAGTGGCACACCACATGTCACCTGTCCCTTTGCACATGGCACCTGTCATGGCACCCAGCAGGCAGTTCCTACACCCTTAAATCCAGAACACAGATGAAGTTGGCAGATGCCAACAGATCTCATGCAACAGAGCTTCATACTACACAGGCGAGCCCACTCAAGGCTATGGGAATAGTTTATTGGACCCAGTGTCAAGGATATGAAAACACTACTTACCCAGCCCATTCTCAAGGTTATGCAAAACTGCTTCCCTTAGTTGCCCAGATACCTGAGTGAGGAAGCCAGACTGCTTCAGTTTACACTACACCATTCTTTACCCTTCTCTGAGCCCTTTCAGCAAACAGGGTCTTACGTAGTTTGTCAGCTGTTCAGAGCACAGTTTCAAGAAGTTTTTCACGTTGCAAGTATAATACCTTGATATGGATGAGTAAGAAATGTGAGATGGGAAAAACAAAACAAAACCACAATGGCTTCCTGGAACAGGAGTTAGTGAAGAACATTAGAAGGAAAAATATATAAGCATGAGTGAATAAATTATAGGAGAGTCAAAACCTCACACAAGTCTGCTTCAGGTACATTAAATTAGGTAGAATGAAGAGTACTATGAGTAAGGATCATGACTGACTACATAAGCCTGAACCAAACTTAAGAGTTTGAGAAACTTCTTGATGAAGTGAGGCTTTCTTTACATAACATTCCTAGGAGCATTTTTTTAAGAATTGAGAATTTTTTTAATGTAAAAATTTTTGTTACAGTAAAAAGAATTAGTGATGATTTAGATCATTCACTATATAATAATTTCTGAGGTACGAAATCATTGGCTTAAACAATGGGTAAAGATTCAAATGCAAACCCTTAAAAATAGACAAATAAAAGTAAATATGTTTGCTCTCTTTATCTCTTAAAGAAAGCTAGTTGGTGCCTTTCATAAACTGAACAATGTGCTCCCCAAATCCTCATGTTGAAGGTCTAATCCCCAGTATTTCAAAGTGTGACTATATTTGAGGAAAATGTCAGAGGTGATTACATTAAAATGAGACCTTTAGGGCTGACCCTAATCTAATCTGATTGGTGTCTTTATAAGACGAGGAGATTTGAACACACAAAGAAAAGATCATGTGAGGACACAGGAAGAAGGAGGTTATCTGCAAGACAAAGAAGAGGCCTCAGGAGAAACCCAACCTGCTAACAACTTGATATTTGACTTCCATTGCCCAGAACTGTGGGAAAATAAATTTTGATTGTTTAAACTACTCACTTGGTGGTATTTGGTTATGGCAGCCCTCGTAAATGAATATAGTAGGCATGACCATGTTTTATCAAAAAGATTTGGAACAAATGCTGGCATGACATTTGAAAATTAACCCATATTTTACTATAAAAATATAAAGTTGATTCAAATGACTTACTCAAAACAGCATTTTCATCATGCCAGTCCCTTTAGTTGTTTTCTATAACCAAATTTTAATTATAATATGTCTGGAACTCAAGGCTTCTTTCAACCCCCAAGACCCAATGTTTTAATTTGGGGCTTTCCAAAGTGCCTTTCTTAGTGTCCATGAGCATTATGGATCTCTAAAATGTGGTCATAGTATGAAGAGTTTCCCACATATGTATTTGACCCTGTAATCCTTTATTTTTTCCCCTAGAGCATCCCATGAAGCTACACTGTGGAAAACAATGTCTTTTATGTCAGTGCTACACAAACTTAAAGGTCACAGGACTCACTTGGAAATGTTAACATGCCAAATGAGGTCAGGGATGGGTTCTGGGATACTGCATTTCTAATGAGCTCCCAGGTAAGGAGATGCTGCTGGTCCAGGGACATACTTTGAACAGTGAGGCCTGTGCTTTCTGTAATCAGTATCCACATGGTTTCAGGAGTAGTGCCTGTCCAATGACCATGGCCTAGGTATGATGGTGGTCTTCCTGACCTTGTATGCTCTTTATGTACTGGATCCATTATACATATAATTCCCTTACTGCTTCAAAATTATCTTGCATTCTTATTATCCTTTAATTAAATATATAAAGCAAGAGATCACTTGGCAGAGAAACAGGGAAAAAATTCCTGGTTAGCAAATGGCAGGAGGTAAGGCCCAGAGGCAGCAAGTGAGAGATGTCAGGGTACTAAGAAAAGCTGTTTCTGCATGATTTTTTTTACCAATTAATAGAAAGTGAGACTACAAAGCTAGCTTAATATCAGGCTAATCCTGGGTATTCCAACCTAAATTTAACTCTCCACTAATAAGCATTTATGTATAATGACTGCTCTGTAGTTTCATTTGAACCTTATTCATGATGTAAACTTATGAGGGTGAACTTTGTTATCTTCTCTTCTTTGTATACAGCCTATTTGTTATCTACCTACCTTTTCCTCTAAAAGTTGTCTTTGTAGTCTTTCATCATATCCTTAGTTTCAGCCAACTTCCCCAGTTAAAAAGAAAAAAGTGGACTTCAAGATAAGATGAAGACATAGGTAGATATGCTTTGCTTTCTTTCATAAACAAAAGAAGGACCAGAAGTTTAAAAACAAATAATCAATCAGGACTGCCAGAAAACTGAACTGGAATTCTGACAACCAAGGTATTAAAGAAAAAACATTAATCCCAACTAGTAAAAGCAAGAAAGATAGACAGCTAGGGTGGAAAGGACATACAGCAAGGCAATGATCAGGCAGTTCCACATTTGTATGCTGATAAACCAGGAGGAAGAACTGGGGAGATAGACAGACTGCATAACCCAGGGTTCCAGCACAGGGAAAGAAAGCCACAAAACCTCTGGCTGTAAAAACCTGTGGGGGTTGAGGCAGCAGGAGAAACTCCCAGCCTCACAGGAGAGTTCATTGGAGATACTTGCAGGTTCCTAAAACATACACAAACCCACCCACCTGGGAATCAGCACCAGAAGGGCCCAATTTGCTCATGGGTAGTGGGGGGAAGTGACTGAAAGTGGGGTGAGAGCCAAGCAAGCTGCACTGTTCCTTCTCTGACCCCTCCCCCACATACAGTGCCACAACTCAGTGAAATGAGTTGCCCTATCCTGGTGTACACCTAAGGCTCTGACTATTACTACATAACAGGTGCACTGAGACAAAGAAATATGGCCCAAATATTTATTCTTTTGGAAGAACAGATCAAAACTCCAGAAAAAGAACTAAGCAAATAGGAGATAGCCAATCTATCAGATGCAGAGTTTAAAACACTGGCAATAAGGGTGTTAAAAAATGATGATTATGGACACAAAACAGAGGAAGAAGTGAAGGCTATGAAAAGTAAAATAAAGGAAAATGGACAGGGAACCATCAGTGAAGAGAAGGAAACTGGAACTCAAATCAATGATTTGGAACAGAAGGAAGAAAAGAACATTCAACCGAGTGAAGAAACAAGAATTCAAAAAATGAGGAGAGGCTGAGGAACCTCTGCGACAACTTTAAACATTCCAACATCTGAATCATAGGTGTGCCGGAAGGTGAAGAGGAAGAGCAAGAAATTGAAAACTTATTTGAAAAAATGATGAAGAAAAATTTCCTCAATAGGAAAAGGAAATTTTCCTGGCAAAGGAAATAGACTTCCAGGAAGTCCAGGAAGCTCAGAGAGTCCCAAAGAAGTTGGACCTAAGGAAGCACACACCAAGGCACATCATAATTACATTAGCCAAGATTAAAGACAAGGAGAGAATCTTAAAAGCAGCATGAGAAAAAGAAACAGTTACTTACAAAGGAGTTCCCATAAGACTACCAGCTGATTTCTCAAAAGAAACCTTGCAGGCACTAAGGGGCTGGAAAGTAGTATTCAGAGTCATGTAAGACAAGGACCTACATCTAAAATCACTCTATCCAGCAAAGCTATCATTTAGAATGGAAGGGCAGATAAAGTGCTTCCCAGGAAAGGTCAGGTTAAAGGAGTTCATCATCACCAAGCCCTCATTATATGAAATGTTAAAAGGCCTTATCTAAGAAAAAGAAGATCGAAACTATGAACAGTAAAATGACAACAAACTCACAAGTATGAACAACTGAACTTAAAAAACAAAAAACAAACTAAGCATACAACAAACAGGAATAGAATCACAGAAATGGAGATTGCTTGGAGGATTATCATCAGGAAGGTAGTGGGGGGAGAATAGAGGAAAAGGAAATAAGAAGCATAAATGGTAGATACAAAATAGACACAGGGAAGTTAAGAAAAGTATTGGAAATGGAAAAGCCAGAGAAATTATATGTACAAGCCATGGACATGAACTATGGTGGGGGAATGCTGGTGGGAGTGGGGTACAGGGTGGAGGGGAATAATGGGGAGGAAAAAATGGGACAACCATAATATCATAATCAATAAAATATACATTAAAAAGAGAAAAGGTGAGAGAACCCTAACTAGATAGTAGTATTTGACCCATAATTTAGGACTACTCCTGGAAGTAGTTTCAGAACACTAGGAGAGACTTTAAATAGTGAGATTTTAGAAAACATTAACGATGATAAGGGAATAATTTGGGAACAAGGAATTTTCACCAAATTACTTATGAGGAGTAATACTGGTGACAGTTTAGAGTAACAGCAATTTCAGAGATAATTTCAATAAGAAATAGAACTTCACCTAGTTTTTCTGTTATCTAGCCAGTCATTTAGATACAATGATGTGCGTCATGAACTAAGTATTGTAAGTATGGGGTGCTGGGTATGCTTAATTTAAATGTTAACATATACATACATATTTGATTTATAGATTTAAAAGAAGTGGCCTCAACTCAGAACAATTTTTGCCAGGGGATTCCTGGCAGTTTCTATACCATTTTTGCCTTCACACCTGGGACACAGAGTGAAGTCCAACTGACTTCTGGATGGTAGAGTCCAGAGATGCTGCTAAACAGCCTGCAATGTACAGGATAGGCCTCCCACCCCCCAAGAAAGAATTCTGAGGCTAAAATGTCAATAATAGGGACATTGGGAAACCCTGTTGTCAGGTAATTCTGTATTCTTCCTGAAAAACTTTGCTCCTCCTAATAGCTACCAAAGCATGAAATTTTATTCAAAGTAAACAGTATCAGCTCTTTTGAAATCATAATCACCCACCTTGTTCCAGAATGATAAGCACTCACAAGTATAGTGTAAATACACCACCATGACATCTACAAGTACTTTAGTTTCCACACAATTGTAAATTTCTTTAAACAAAACAGAGTTGACTCCATTGTGAAAATGTAAACCTCATTTGACTTTGTCCCTCTCTTTAGGAAAACTAACAATGGAAACAATCACTTCACACTAAAATTCTTTAAGCTAGGAGGGGGAAATTTTAGCTTCAATGCTTTCCTTGTGGATTTATACTTGGATTTTTCAGGACAAGAAAATCAGTTGTAAGAATCTCATTAGTGTGTTCGACTATGATAAATTATTCAAAAATCTGAGGCAGTCATTTGCTGATGATGTTTGAGCAAAAGCTCTTTCTCCAAAACTCTGATTAAGCAACTGGGACAAAGTTTAAATTGTTTTCATTTTGAGAAAAGCAATTGTTACCCTTAAAATTCCAGGCAAACGTCAAACAAAGAGAATTAATTGGCTATTAGATTCCCCCTACCCCCCCCAAAAAAAAGCAAAGGAAATAATGGGCAATGACATAACCCTTACTTATAGAGACACAAGGCGCTGAAACCTGCAAATACATTGAATGCCCACCTGAAAGGTTGTTGGTGATAGGAGGACCATGGGGAGAAATAACAGAGGTCAGATAGAATCTACAAAGTCAGTGAAAGGAGAAAATAGCCTTAAAGCAAAATTCAAGGGCAGAGAAACATCAGGAGTCTAACTTATAAATTAGATCCGCATCTAACTGGTAGAACAGCTAGCAGAGGCAACCAGATTCCCTGCCTTCCCTGACTGTCAGTTCTTTCTCCTCCCACCTTCCTTCAATATACACTGTGCAGTCGTCTTCCTCCTGCTTCGCTGAGCTTCTGGCCTTGCCATGGCAGCCTGAATGACAGCTCTTGCACGATCCCTGACTCTATTTCCAGTCTCCTCTTCAAGAACATGGTGGCCTTCCGTTAGTTGCTGACCGCCGCATTAAATGAATTGAGCTCTCACTGGCTTCAATCCTGGACTTGACTGGGCTAAAAGGAATTCACCCTCCATAGTGGGCAGTGGAGACTTCACCTGGGCCTCTTCCCCAGATGAGTTTGAGGTAGGATGTCAGAGGTCCTCTACTGGGCATAGACACCTGTCTGGTGTCACGTTTACAAAATGAGCACATGAACCTATACCAGGCTGAATGTAAAGTACAGTTTATTTTTTAAGCTCTATGTAACAGAGACGCCTGTAGGCATCTATCTACTTGAAAAGATTTTCCTTTTTGAGATATTTGATTAGAGGATGAAAACAGCCTCATTAGCTGAGTATTGCATTGGGATAGGTAAAAATCACTGCCTGCTGTTAGTTTGCAACACTATTCATGCACAGGAAACTCGGCGGCCTGGCTGCCATCATCAACCTGCGCATCTTCAGTCTCTGTGTAGAAACTGCCATAACATTTTACAGAAAAGCTACAGGACAATTCATCAGGCAGGCAGTTGCATATACATAATGTTTCATTGTCAAAGCATCCTGGCCTTTAAAGTTAAATTTCAAACCAACCTTTCAAAAAATTAAAATAAAAAATGAGAAAGAATCACTTCTATGTGGGTGAGAAGGTGATGGTTTTGAGGCCTCAGCTCCTTGCACGTGCATTTGGTAAAGGAATCATCCACTCAGGAAATGTTAGTGATTTGGAAAGATATGTCTGTGTTTTCAGTCTTCCAAGAAAACATTTAGGGAAGTAAATCATGAGGTGGGGTTTTTTTTGCATAAAAAATAACAACTTGTCATTCTAAGTAAGAAACTGTAGCTGGGTAGCAACTAGCATTATGTGAAAATATTGACTCAATTCCCAGGCACCTTGGAAGTGTGAAACCCACACTCTGTGGCAGCTCTAAACATCGAACAGGAGCAGCTGAGGGCAGCAATCTGTTGGAAGTGGTGGTAGGAAAATTACTGGAACGTGTGTTTGTGACGCAAATAGTTTGTATTGTATTTAGATCTTATATTAAAGGTCAATTAAAACATTGTGTTTTTTTCTAAAGATGCTCATATTACATTTTACAAATGATTGAGAAAATATCTGTTCTTAAGATCAAAGACTGTGTATATGTCTAATATTCATATCTACACACCCACACTTAATAGAGGGGATTCAAGGCACAGAGAATGCTCTTTGGAAATTGGAGCAGAGTGTGCTCAAGAACAACATACCACCTGCCTCCACTTGCCCCTGCAGCCACTCACAACTACTGGCTTTTACGAGCAGGCACTAATGAACCTGTAGCAAAAGGGAAAAAAAAAAGCTCTTAAGTCATACAAAAATCTCAACTGATCATTGAACATGCAGATTTTTCTCTGAGGCAGGCTTTGATCTCTAGTCTCTCTTTGGTTCTTACATATATTATTGCCAAGGTGAGTAAGTGCTATTTAAACCTGCCTGTAAGACATTGGGTCAGTCACAGGCAAAAGCCACAGGAATAAAATAAGTAGTGATGGAGTCTTCATTTCATTCACCTTATAGTATGGTACAGCTTAGCCATCAATTCTACCCTAAGTTCCAATTCTGTGTTCACGTGACCCATGAGGGTATCAGAAAACTGTTACAGTGACATCTTCTACTCCCCAAATTTCATTCTCAACCACAAATGCATTCTAGAACAATACCATTATTTGGGTCTTCCTTTTTCCTAGACTCTGAAATCAGGAAAGGTCCTTAAATATAGAATGTAGGAGATAGGACCCAAAGACTGACCTAACAGATGAAAAATCTGAGGGCCAGAGGATTAAAGTGATTTCTTCATTCTCATAGCCGTAGGGGCAAATCAATTATACTGTCAAAGACATCCCAGCCATCTGGTGCACAGGACCCAATGTTGTTTTTGAGGTTTAAGTTGAAAGTACATTTTCACTGAGCCACAGGCTGGCCACAGGGCTTTGTGAAGTTGAACTTTACCCCTTTCTAGAGTCAAGGTAATCTGAAAACTTGTTTTTATTTCAAGAGAGCAACATCCTAACATATCATCCATTTCAAATTGTGGCTTTAGGCTGGATAGGGGGCTTTGTGATAAAAAAAAATAAAGTCCCTACAGCTAACATAAGCATCAAAGAGTTTTTTTCCTGGGCAATTAAAAACTTCTTGCTCTTAAACAAACCATTTCATTTTTAATGAGACCAATTTTTCATCTTTGCAGTGAAAGAGTTTGACCTTAATAATGTAATATTATACTACACCGAAAAGTTTCTGAATTATACTAAAATAGACACATCTTTAAAGAGTTGCAGAAAACACAAACTACAGGGGAAAAGAGACATATTCATACAGGGAACTGTCACTCCCCACATAGGGGATAAAACAGTACAACTAATAATTAATATGGTAGTTTCATTTACCAGCAGTGTTTGCTTTTCAGTTTCAGTTACCCATGGTCAGTCGGTTCTATAATAAACAGTAAATGGAAAATTTATGTTAAATGGAAATGAGCATTTCATAGATTTTTTTATTGTGGCCTGTTCTGAGTATTATGATGAAATCTCACACTGTCCCACTGTGTCCTCTCACCAACGCAATCATCACTTTGTCCAGAATCTCCACGCTGTAGACACTCTGGCACAGTAGTCACTTAGTAGCCTGATTGACTGTCGCTGTGTTGCAATTATTGCATTCAAGTTAACTGTCATTTTACAAAAATTATGGAATACAGTCCTTAGATGGAATGCATCATTAAAGGCACCTGTGTGATCCCAGAAGGATTATACCCTCTGCAGCAACACTTGGATGAGTTAAAAAAGAAAGAGACCATGCTTCCAGTTACAATGTTCTTTCTTCCAAAAGCTTTTGGCAAAAAACAGCTTCAACTATCCCATCACAGTTGATGCCACAATACCTATGTCAGTCAGCTCACTTCATCTCCTCATAGGCTTCTATCATCTCACATCATCACAAGAAATAGGACGAGTATACTACCTTAAGATATTTTGAGAGAGAAAGAAACCACATCCTCATAACTTTGATTACAATATAATGTTATAATTGCTCTTTTATTATTGGTTATTATTGTTAATTTCTTATTATTCCTAATTCATAAATAAACTTTATCAGAAGTATGTGTATATAGGAACAAGCATAGTAGATGTAGAGTTTGGTACTATCTGTCATTTCAGACATTTACTGGGGGTCTTAGAACTAACCACTCACCAGTAAGGGGAGCTCTTGTACACACTCCCAACTATTTCCTTCCTGCCTGCCTGCAGCAGCAACATTGAGTGTAACTCTCGAACATCTGATCTGGCAAAACCACAATTGTAGCCCAGACCCCAACTTCCTCTAAATCTTTTTATTACATAACCCTACTCTTTCCCAACTTTGCAGAATAGACTACAAAAGTTAATATACAACTTGTGGTTTTATTGTGGTGATGGTAATAAATTTATAAGGCTAATATACAGGGTCTGGCAGAAGTAAGGCCTGCTTGAGTGTGGTTATTAGGGTAATAATGTGGGGGTAATGATTTATAGTTTTAATTTGGACATTTCACCTACAATGTCATATGGTGTGCTTGAGTGTGATATTGTTATGTTATAGAATTGCATGCTTATGATTTTGTAATAAAAATGGGTGTTATTTCTGATGGACATAATATGTAACATATGTGCATGCAAGTGTGTTATGTGTGTATATACACATGCAGAGAGGATAGAGAGGAAGTTGGGGAGGAAGGAGCGTATATGAAACAGCGTTACAAAACAAACCCTTAGGTCGCTGAAGTCTGGCTCTTTCACTCACCCATCAGCTGCTGACTTTGGTCAGGATACTTTTAGTCTCTTTGAGCCTCAGTTTCCTAATATGCAAAACTATGATATTGATGATTAAAGCCCTTACTTGTTAAAAGTGTTAAGTGAGATAATATGTAAAAATTACTACAATAGCTAGCATGGAAAATATGTTAAGTATTGATATCTTTCCTCTTCTCCTTAGGTATGAGCGAGAAGGTTAATTGTCCTCTTTTCTGGGTATTTCTTTATAAGTATAAGCAACTCACCTACTGGGTAAATCCGGGGGGTAAGTCATGGTGAGGTAAGTTTTAATTCACACACCAGCAAACCAAATTTTCATGACTATTAACAGTTTTATATCTAAAAAAGAAACATTGATTTTGTAAGATGGCCCTGCACTTTTCATTTTGACTATGTTGTACAAATTGAAACATAACCTGGAAGAACTTACATCTTGTTCATAGTTTACTCAAGAATTTGAGTAGACCTTTGGCATGAAAATAGCTAAGAACCTTAGAATCCCCCATTCCCAAGTAACCTTGACAGTTCATGGCATTTAGTGATTTGAACAGATAGGAACCATGCAGATTGTGCCAATGAAGATTTGTAAAGCTACCCAGTGAGCTTAGCTTATGCCCAATAACAGTACCAAAAAGCACTTGAATGATCTACTCCACTAGGGTGTATAGGAATTCTTTGTAATAACACATGGTACTCCCAGGGGTGTGTGCAGTAAAGTATGGCTCTCATCTGAGATGTGATTTGAGGGATATGGAACTTAACCCCTGTCAATAGCAGCAGCAGAAGCAGCCAACATTTTCAGTGAATTATTTTGGGGCCAGTCACTATACTAAACACTTAGATAAAGGATTGGATGCCAGTCTATATGTACATCTTGAACAAGAGTTTGGGAGCAGTGTGCATGGTAGTTAACAGCATGGTCCCTGGAGCCCAGGATATTTGGGCTTGTGCATGAATTCTGCCTCTTTTTATGTGTAACATTTTGGATAAATTATTATTAAAATTGTTGAAAACTCAGTTTTCTCATCTATAAAACAGAGTTAAAATAGTGGCTTCTTCATTAGGTTGTCAAAAGCATTAAATAAGGTCATAAAGAGCTTATAAAGAACTATTTAAATAATTGCTAAGGGCCGAAGGAGAACCCTTGAACTTTTTTGTAATGCTGTATTGTATGCTATAGAAAAAATTTTAAAATACAGTACAGTTTGGGAATTAGAGAATCTGGGAGGGGAGAGTGGTACTGATATGTATGTGTATGTGTGTGTGTGTGTGTGTGTGTGTGTAGACTTCTGAAAGGAAAGAAAAAATTACCATAAATTTGACATGTGCTTGAGCTGGAACAAAATAGCTTTTCATAAAATATTATGATTTAAAAATTTGTTATGGCTCAATTATTTGAGAAATTTCAATAATTCAGTTCTAGTTCAAATATATTAACTGGATTGGGGAGGGTGATGTTGAGAAAAAGATGAGACTGTTTCTTTAAAAAAAATGGAGATCTTAGTTCCATCAATGTAGTTTCTGATGCAGCTCTTTTTTTTTAATCTTCTTTTTAGTTAATGGTTTGAATCAAGACTCTGGAGTTTACAAAGCTCTACTGTATTTATTTAATCTCCAGACATTTGTGTAGGGTTTTCAAGGTCACACAACAAATACCTGCAACCAGAGTAAATCAAGAAACAGTCAGAGTGGAAGCTACTTTTTTAGAGTTCCAAGTGACTTCGTGACCGCAGCCTGTCCAAACTTAGAGTCATCCTGCACTCCTCTCTGTCCCATATCCTAACATCCAATATATTGACCCAATGTTGCACATATAACCCAAATCCATCCACTTCTACCCACCTGCCCTGCCTGTATTCTAGGCATAGTACTAATCCCTTGCTGGACTATTGGGACAATGTTTTGTCTACTCTTTCTCCTACTTTTGTCACCCTACCTATACTTGCCATGTAGCAGCAGAGTGATACTTTCCAAATGGAAGCTGGATTATGCCACAGCTTTGTTCAACGCCTTCAGTGGATTGAAATATCTGAGTAAAATGCAAGATCTTTACACCAGCCCTCAATCTCGTCTCGGAAATGTTTCCCCTTTCTCTCAGCTTCGGTCACACTGGTCTCTTGGTTCTTTATCAAACATTCCAAGACCACTGCTGCTTTGAGGGTCTCTGCCCTTTCTGTTCCCACAGTCTGGAATGTTCTTCCACTCCCTTAAGGTCCCTGCTAAGCAGTCAGCTTAAGACACAAGCCTTTTCTAACCACACATCACATACCCATCCCTTGCTCTCCTCCACACTGTTTTATTTTGCTCTGCAGACATAGCTCCATCTTACATATCAGACATTTATCTCACTGTTTCTCAGTCTTCCTGGACAGAATGTGTGCCCCAGGAGAACAGGAAGATTATCGGATATTGTCATGGTTACATTCCCAGCAACTGTCAGCACACGGTAGCCACTCAGTAAATATTGCTGCTGAACGAGTCTTCTGTGCAAGTGGAGGGATTAAATGGAGGAAAACAATTTATTTAAGGATGAAACCAAGACAGTCTGTCTTACTGATGATCACATTAGTGATTCTGAATATTAGAATTTTTCCCTTACCTTCGAGCCTAACAGGTACAGCTTCTTAACCGGCATGGGGTGCTGTTCTCAGGATTAAGTCAAGAGGATGAAGTGGATGATCGAGATTCCCTTGTCTGACTCATCTCTTTGATGGCCTCAACTATGCACTTTACTTGGTCAGACAGAGGCAGCTCCCTCTCTCAGTTTCTCTGTGTCCAAGCAGAAGAAAGAGAAGGATGGCTGCAAGCTTGTGGGGCAGGGGGCAGGGAAGAAATGACAGGGGAGTTAGGGGCTCTCTTTCAGGAGCATCCTGACAGAGTTAGTTCAGCTTCTCAGGAATCTCCATACACCAAGGAGGCTTTTCTACTGGGTGGAAATAGGAGTTACCCACATTAGTCCTTCTCAAACTTAAAATCCCTCCCTGGTATTAAATTAGAGAATTAAATAAGCACAATGCCTCTTTACTGACCCCAGATGCACCTGTATAGAGTCATATAGCCTTTCTTTTAAAACGTATTACTTCAGAAGTGAAAAAGTTGGTAATTTCCCTGAGTGCATTTATTATTTCTTTCATTATTTTAGGCAACATCTGTTTACTGAATACCTGCTATATACTAGACACTAACCTATATATTGAAGTGCAGTTAGGAATTAGACATGGTCTCTTCCTTAGAGGAACTGCTAATCTAGCAGGAGAAATAAGATATATTGAGCATAGAGATGGATGTGTGCATATCAAAAGTAAATAGGGTTTCATGAGAGTGAAAAACACAGGTACCTGATCCAACTTAGGGCTGGGATATCCAAGCTGAAATCTGCACAGTGATTGGAAATAAGGGGAAACGTAGACAGAGGAGTCTATCAGGAAAGGGACAACATAAGCACAGGCCTAGGGTGGAGGGGGCAGAGCACAAACAATAAAAGATGGCAGGTGTGGGGAGGACAGGCAGGTGACCCTGGAGGTTGAAGAGGGAGCCAGATCACAGAGCCTTGCCATCTGCCTTAAAATGTGGGTCCTTTCCAGCAAATACCACTTTTGAAAATACTGGGTTGGTCAAAAAGTCCATTTTTTTCCTGTAAGATGGCTCTAGTAGCACTTGGTTGTCTTTAACTTAATTCAAAGCAATTTTGTTAGACTGTATTGTGACAGCTGTCATATCAGTGTGCATTTTTTAAAAACTTATCAAAATTGGTGAATTTTTATGTAGCCATTTTAATATTAAAGATGACAGAAAATAGGCAACATTTTCAGCATAGTATGCTTTATTACTTCAAGAAAGGTAAATATGCAACTGAAATTCAAGAAAAGATCTGTGCAATCTATGGAGAAGGTGCTGTGAGTGATCAAACATGTCAAAAGTGGTTTGAAAAGTTTTGTGCTAGAGATTTCTTGCTGGCCAATGCTCCACAGTTGGGTAGACCAGTTGAAGTTGATAGCAATCAAATCGAGATATTGAGAACAATCCATGTTCTACAACATAGGAGATAGCCAACATACTCAAATATCCGAATTAATAAAGTTACTGATGAAAATGAACAATGTGTCTCTTATTTTATGGAAAAAATGAAAAGGACTTTTTGGCCAATCCTACATATCCAAAGAAACCTGAAACACTAATTCAAAAGGATATATGAACCCCTACGTTCACTGCAGCATTGCTTAATATAGGCAAGATTTGGAAGCAGCACAAGTACCCATCAGTAGATGAGTGGATAAGAAAGCTGTGGTACATTTATGCTATGGAACACTACTTGGCCCTAAAAAGGAAGGAAATCTTACCCCTGAAACAGCATGAATGAACCTGGAAAGCATTGGGCAAGTGAAATAAGCCAATCAGAGAAAGACTAATACCGTATGATCTCAATTATTTGTGGAATCTAATGAACAAAATAAACTAACAAAATAGAAACAGACTCATAAATAGAGAACAGACTGACAGCTATTAAAGGGGAGGAGATTTGTGGGGTTGAATGATAAAGGTGAAGAGACTAAGCAAAAAAAAAGACACAGTCACCAGTATGGTGATTATCAGTGGGAAAGGGCATGGGAGCAGTTAGAAGAGAGTAAAGGGGGGATAAATGGTGATGGAAAGACACTTGACTTGGGGTGGTGAACACATGATACAATATACAAATGATGTGTTATAGAATTATATACCTGAACCCCATATAATTTTATTAACCAATGTCACCCCAATTAATTCAATAAAAAAGAGATCAATATACGAACTAAGCAAAAATTTTAAAAAACACAAAAAATAAAAGTAAAATGTGGAACCTTGACCTGAGAACAATAGGATGTCTCTGAATGGGCTCAGGGAGAAAAAAAATGAATAATCTAATTTGCATTTTCAGCAGTTCACTCTAGCTATTCTCTGCAGAGGGACTGAAGGAAGACCAGGCAGATGAGACGCCTGTTGGGAGGACACTGCAGTTGCCAGAAAGAGTCTGTACCTGGCTATAGCATGGGTTTGGTGAAGATGGGGGAGAAGAGGAGGCAGGCTGACTTAGCAGTAAAGCAACGGAAGGCATAAAATGAATCTAGAACCTCTGAAAACCACTGTATTAATTTTGCATCTCATTTTAAAGACTAGCTTTTAGGAAGGAGGGGATGAAGAAAATGGAGACAACTGTACTTGAAAAACAATTAAAAACATTATTACTGCTAAAAAAAGAATAGCTTTTATTTTATTTGCTGCAATGCACATTTTGCCCCTAATTTACATCCACTCTACCCAACCCGGACCATATCACTTTGGTGGTGAGTTGCCATAATTTGCATTCCATCTCTCCAAAAGGCATGGGGATGAGGTACCACAGGCATCCTCTGGTCAGTTCAGCTCACTGTCAGAGAGTCCTGCCCTGAAGCCCTTCGTTCCCCCTCAGAAGCGATGAGTTAGCTAGATTTTGAAGAGGATGAAAATTTACTTAATTTTATAAAATTCAGTACTACTGGTGATGCTTCCTATAGTAGCCAATATTACATATTACAAAGCACTCTATTTTGCCTGTTAAATTCTCTTAATCAATAAACCCTCATGCAAATTTACCTAGTCTTTACTAAATGTTATGAGCACTGTGGGGGGTGGAGGGAACCTCAACATTTCACTTGTAAAGGCAATTTTTAAAAATCCAATTATTTTTCCTGTTCATATTTTACTCATATTTTATTAGCACTAAAACTATCCTCATTGAGGACGTCTTGAGGACCACAGCATAGTGTCACAGGCTGAGAAAACTTCCATTCACTTAAGCACATCAACCTCTGTGAACAGCAAATGCCAAACAGGGTGGAAGAGAATGGCATATAGATACAAGAAAAAAGATAAAAATAGATGGGAAACAATATACTGTAATAATTTCAACAATCAGGAAATGTTGAAGGACCAAAACCATCATCACTGATTGAAGACTGATCATTTCATCCATTCAGGTACTCTTTATTCAGAAATTTTGACATAATTTTTGCATGATTTATATTAATGGCAACTTAGACATCAATCAGTGGTCAAATGTGCTCTGGAATGTTGTGAGGTTGTGGTTCGTGGGAGGAATTGCAGAAAGTGGACAGAGCATAGAGATGATTATTTCAATTAACTCAGAAGTGTTTTTATTGATTTTATGTTATTTATTTGAAGTATGGAAGCTCCATATTTCAACTAAATAAAAAGATCTGTGACTAAAAATATTAACAAAACCAAAAACACCCCACAAACGTATTAAAATGTCTCTCAGGAATTTCTACTTCCAGCCATGAAGTAGTAGCCAATGCAACACAATTTCTTGCTGAGAACTAGAAATGCAGAATAAAAATAATTTGCTTAAAAGCATGGGACAGTGATCAAAGAAGTTGAAACTGATTCTAGATCCAAGAAAAAGATACTCATTGAGGAGAGCCCAACTTTCTGTATTTCACTTTTCCTCCCAGGGATTTGCTCATTCTTAATATTAAAACAGAAACTGAGATGCCAAATAAAAGGTAGCTGGTGAGATGAAGACAATTCTTTAAAGTTTGCAGCAACCTCACAAGGTGAGGGAGGCAAAAACTGAATGAAGTCCAAGGCAGTCAAGGAAGCACAGACATAAGGCTAAGTTCCCACAGAGAAGGCAAATTCAAAGACTGGCACCTTACCACCAGTTTTCTCCCAAGATCTTTGTCTATTAAGTTACATATAGTGACAGTCAAAAAGCAAATGGGAAGTATAAAAAAAAAAAACTTGACAGCTATCTCATGAGGTCAGACAAAGAAAAATGGGAGTAAATGCCTCACAAGTGAGGTGGGAATCTAAATAACACAACTGTTCCTGTGTTTGCACCCCTGGAAGACTACTGTTCCTTAGGACTGCGGTGAAGGAGAGGCAGGTTACGCCTTCATAAGACTACAACCCAGCCTCCAGTCACTTTATTCCTTCCTCGATGGATTGAGGTCTACCTCTCTGCTGCCCTTCAGAGGACAGGGTGCATTCTCTCTGGAGAAAGAAAACATTACCCAGACAGCAATGGTCTAAATGTTTGTGTCCCCCCAAAATTTATATGGTGAAATCCTAATGCCTAATATGATGGTACCAGAGGGTGAGGCAGAGCTCCTATGAGCAGGATCAATGTTCTTATATGAGGGACACAAGAGAAATCATTCCACCCTGCTACTCTGTGGGGATGCAGCAAGGAAGGCGCTTGCTGTGAATGAGGAAGAAGACTCTCACCAGAGCACACCCAATCTGGAGTCTTGATCTTGGACCTCCCATACGACAGAACTGTGAAAAATAAATTCATGTTTCTTATAAACCACCCAGTCTGTGGTATTTTTCTATAGCAGACCCAAGTAGACTAAGAAACACACCCTCTATATTTTCCCATACAAATGTTTGGCTTTAGATCAAATATAACCTAGAATATAAAAATAATTAAGATAAAAATCAAATAATAAAAATAGACACCATAAGAAAGTCTGCCTCAACTTTGAAAGCCTCGTGGAGCTCCAAATAGCTTATTAAAACAAGTTCAAATTCTATTAAATGAAATGTAGTGCATTCCAGTCATCAGGAGTGAATTGTAATGAAAAGTTGTACTTTGTTTTGAATGTTTGACTGCTGACAGCTTTTGAATCCCACTCTTCCCGACAACCCTTTTGTCCTGCTCCACAAATGGGCAAGCTAATTGGTCATCCCACCTTTTGAGGACAGCATGCAAAGGACAGTTCAAACCACCCAAACCCCAGCCCCCTACATGAAAATCTTGACCCCAGCCCCATCCCCTAACATGATAAAAACCCAAACCACTTATTCTTCTCTTTGCTTGAAGCCACCGTGGACTGGCTTGGGTCTTGCTCTGCTCTCCCCAGAAAGTGCCCTTATGTGAGTAATAAACCTGTTCATGTCCCCTGTGACTACTACTGCATTATCAGTCTCAAAACCCAGCAAACTGGGGGTGGGGGTGGGGGTTCGGTTTTGCCCTCTGTGGGGGAATCACAAAACAGAAATAAAATTGACCCAAATGCTGGAGTCTTGGACTTGAATTTTTAAAATATCTATAATTAGTATATATTTAAAGGAATGACCTGATAATGATTTTTACCAGCAAACTGAAATCAATGTTTAAACATCTGACTAGAAATTCTTTTAAAAAATGAACTCAACAGATCAGTTTCAAGTAAACTGTACGCAGATGGAGACAGGACGAGTGGGCTAGAAATTAGGCCAGTAGAAAATAACTAGACATAAGCATAGCTAAGGGATAAATTTATAGCCTTAAATGCATATATTACTATAATCTTAAAGAGGCTAAAAATCAATGATGTGATTATTCATTTCAAAAAGTTACAAAAAGAATAGTGAGCTATGCCAGAAGAAAGCACAAAAAGAAATACAAAGATAAGAGGATAAATAAAGCAGACAGAAAAGAAAGTCTATAAAGCTGAAAGCTGTGTTTCAGAAGAAACATTAAATTAATAAACTTTTTGCAAGATTAATCAAGAAAAATGAAGATGCCAACTACCAATAGGAGAAATGGGGAAAAACAGTAATGCAGACTCTTGCACATTAAAAAATTAAGAAGAGATGCATAGTTTTAGGTCAAAAATTAGAAAATTAAATAAAACAACAAGTCCCTAGACTACAAACTACTAAAACTAACTCCTCCTATAATAGAACATTTAAATAATCATGTTTAGTAAAAATAAAATGTGCAATTTTTAAACCTTTCCTCAAAGGTATACCCAGGCTTAGATTACTGTATCAGTGAATTTCTCCAAATATTTATAAAATAAATAATGCTAGTATTACATATTCATTCAATAAAAAAAACAATAGAAAGCCAGAATAATGTCTTACTCGTTTTTTGAAGAAAAGTGTAATTTTGACACCAATATCTCTAAAGGAGAATAAAAGAGACTAAAATCACAGTTGACTTAAAATGTACAGACAACCCATTTGATAAAATTCTATATTATCTGTGATTTAAAATAAACTCTTAGCAAAGGGGTAACAGAAGAGAATTAAAATAATCTAATAAAAGTATCTGCAAGAAATATAAAACAAACAATATAATTAATGGTATAATATGTAAATCTTCTCACTGAGATCTATAAATTACAAAAATACCTAAAACCACAATATTGTACTGTAGGTCTGTGGTAATAGTGTGGCCAAAAAAAAAGATATAAAGATTGGAAAAGAAGAAATACAACTGTTATAATTCATGGACAACATGATTATATACATAAAAAGGCCAAAAGGGAACAAACTTTTGGAACTTGTAGGTGAATTTACCAAGGTCAATGAATATAAAATCAATATAGCAACAAAGTTTTTCATATTACAGACACAGATACTTAGGCCCAGAAAGGTGCCCAAGTCCAGAGACGCTTTCAAAATTAGAAAAAAGGGTGACTCTTGCCCAGTGTTTCAAGCTTTTTTTAATGTATATATCAGCAATGAGGCACTTGTTTGAAGGCTATAAGCTACAGAAATTCTTTTGATTCTAGTTCCTCTCTAATCAAACTGAGGATAGTCCCTACATCTACCTGGTTGTTAAGACACTGTGAAATGTAGCTGACTGCAGCGACTCCCCCCACTCGGCCCATAAAGGGAATAACTAACACTCGGCCCATAAAGGGAATAACTAAGGGAGGCGGAGCAGCAATCTTTTGGAATGTACAGCTCTGATGGGCTCAAGCTTTCTTTCTGTTCCTGCTACTATGTGAAGACCAAGGACCACTTATAGTTGTTAAATTTCCCTACAGTGAAACCTATGAATGGAACAAGGCAACATGGTGAAGGACTTCAGTGTTTATCACAGGAGAAGAGAGAATGAGTAGGCAAGAGGGCTACTTGGCCCTGACCTCACATTGGTACAAACGTCAAGTGTGAACTCTAAGTACTTTCTATAAATGAGGCTACATACAGAACTAGAGAAAGACAGTGACAGGACTGAAAGTAAGAGATATTTATAACATGACTTTAAACTCATGTCTTTCTTTACACACAATGCCCATAACACAAAATTAATTAGTGCTTTCTTATCACTTCTGCAACTGTCCCATGCATACTGTGAGTATACAGATAGAATACTATCTATATGTTACCACTCTTATTTTATCACATATGACTATCAAAAACTTATATAGCCTGCATTCAGCATTATTCATTTCCTCCTCTTCCTCCCCCTTGGCCCCTCCACCTCTTGCCCCTTCTTTACCTTTTCCTTCTCAAGACAGGGAAGTGTCTTCCAAGGACAACCCTGGGCAGACTCTGGATTCCTCAGAGGCCAAGCGAACTCTCAAAAAATGTGGGTGGAATGTGAGGGGTAACAGCGTTGCTTGCCTTGTAGGTGGGGACAAAGCTGGAGAGACTACCTTGGTATTGGAACTATGACCTTACTTTTATCTCTAGGCTGGTGTCACACAAAGGCACTCGGGTTGTGGTAGAAAGTTCAGGGGTTCCATTACTTTGGACTAGGCTTCTGCACTCAACTTGCTGACTGCTGTCAGGGGTGAGGACACAGCCTGTGCCCTAGAGGACCCAGGCCTCCCTCTGGGTATGATGCAGAATGTCCTGCCACTGGATGTCTTTAGCCCCAGAGGCAATGGCAGTGCTAGAGTAACCAAAATAAGCAGGCACATAGGGCACAATTAAACTAGAACACAACCTACCACTCACTTCAAGAAACATGGAGAGAATATCACATTGGATGAACTTATTCGGAATTTAATTTTGCCATCCTAGGTGGGAATTTTTTTTTTACTTTTAGGTTGCATTTAACTCATCTGTCATTCTGAGTAATTTTATTTTATTTTTTTAGTCAAAAGGAGGATATACCATAGTTTTGTTGTTGTTGCTGTTGCTGTGATGACAGTGGCAGTCATAGTGGTTGGTGAGTGCTCAGAGCCCGGTGGAGTTCCGACCCGCCCTTGACAACCACTCCCATGTGTGTCAGGATCCTCGCCCTCCTGAATCTTTTCTCTAGCACACACATTTCCCATTTAACATCTCTCATTTGCTATGTCAGTACACATCACTAAATGCAACCTTTGCCAAGCCGTTGGCTTTCAGCTCCTAGATTTAGGCAGCATGCTTATCATTTCCTTTTTATTTTGTTTCTGTTTGAGGAAAAAAACCTGTTTTCAGTATTACACAGCACAATTTCACATTTATAATACAACTCCCACAGATTTCTCTAACACATATAATATACTTCTGACCCTGAATTTAACTCATTCAGCAGGAGTCTAAACATCTCTTTGGGGGAAGGGGAATTTTTTTCTCAAGTTTATAATATGGACAGCTAATGTTGTGTAAGTAGGTCGAGTGGAGAAAGGGATGAGGAGGAGGAAAAGGGGATGGTTTAAACCTCCAGGTGGTAGTTCCTACCCCTCAGATTCGGGGCTTTGGAATATTCCTTCTCCTTCTGTCTCAGCTTCTGTCTATGGTTCAGCAAAATTAACAGACATGTTCCAGATCATATTTAGTGTGTGGGATACAGAGAGGAGAGGATGCTGATGACCTGCTCCATTCGAAAGGGATGGAGTCATCAGAAAGGAAAGGAAAGAAAGGTTCCAAGACTATTTCTCCAGGAAAACCACAGAAGGGCTGCCATTTGGAGAGATTAAACTTGTGAATAAACTCTAGTTCTCAGGCCTCTCCTGACTTACCTCTACAAGCTTGTTGGCATGTTCTCGAAAAACCTGGGCATATTCTTTCACTTCCTTTTCATTCCCACTCTTTGCAGCTTCAATGAGAACTAGCAAAGGGACGTTGGTTTCCAAGAAGGAATCAGATATGTGATCCATCACAGCTTTCCGAAGCTACAGGAAAAACAAAAACACACATAATTAAGAATTGTCCATTTATGAGTCTGTTGACATTACTCACTTGACAGAATACATTGAACTACTGTCTAAATAATACAGTTTTTCTTCGCTATGCCCAGATTTTATTATCCATTAAAATAATGTGTCAATTCTGTTTTCTGAAAAACTATTTTTAATTAGAGTTAGTGTACAATATTACATTAGTTTTAAATGTAAAACATAGTGATTAGACATTTATATACCTTTTGAAGTGATCACCACAATAAGTCTAGTGCCCATGCATAGTGATGACGATGTTATTTACATTATCTATGCCACACATTACATCCCTATGACTAATTTTATAACTGGCAGTTTGTACTCCTACCCCTCTTTATGTTTTTCACCCATCCCCTTACCCTCACTCTTTTAATTTTCCCAGTGCTTAGCACATCAAAGGAAAACAGAGAGACAACTGATGGATGATTCTGAATTAACTGCATTATATGTCAACTTAAAACTTACATGTATGGCCTGCAGTTCAACACATTATAGGCCCTTTCACCCTTCACTGGCCCAAATGTCTCCAGGGAATTTTAAATTGTGGCAAAGTTGAAGGACTCAGGATCTTTAGAAAAATGAGAAAGCTAGGCATCAAAAAGCAAATGGGGAGAACTTTGGATGAAGAGTTGGGCTTTGAATCCACCCTAGAGCTTTACCACTGTGCAGTCTCCTTTCTAGACACATTGCTTGTGTTTGATGGAGGCAGAAACACAAAACATCTAACCACCTCAAAATGTTTCTGCCCAAGTGCTATAATGATATAGTTGCTGTGCCCCAGAAAGTAGTACTTACAATTATTTTTCAAGGTAAGTAGGAATAAAGGACCCAGATTTTCAACAATGCATAATTACAAATCATCCCCTTATTGTTAAGACTGGAAACAAGGCAGCTGAATGAAAATGAAGTGAAACTGTACCTGAAAAATCACCTCAATACTGTTTTGTTCATAACTGTCCAAATGTACACAGGAAGAAAACACCCAAATGTAAATAAACACAAGAGAAGGTGATTATTGATATGTGTGCTTCCCCAACAGATATACGTATGTAGTATTCAGGCAAATCTTTTTATGAGGTGATACATATATACATTTCTTATTAATAAAAAGAAGAACTCTGAATAAATTTCAGTTCCCTTCTTGCACTAATTAGCATAACATATATATATGTGTGTATATGTAATTTAGTTTGGTTTATCTCTCAGTTGGGTTTGACATTTCACCACATGAAATAAAATAAAGTTTATGAGAAGTTAACATTAATTATCTACTCATTTGGCAACATGTGCTAAATTACTGTGTAGGAACAATGTTGATTATGGGCGAGTTCACGTTTTCCAGTTATTTACAATGTGCCAGATATTCAACTAAGCTTTTTACATATTATAGCATTTAGTGCTCACATCAACACTATGAGATACGGACTATCATACACCAGATTTTCAAATGAAGAGGATGAGACTTAGAAAAGCTAAATGAGCTGCATGCAGTCATGAAGTAGTGTGGCAAAGCCCATGGTAAGAAGGTCTGAAGGGGTCAGTGCAGGGACCACTGAACCTGACCTGCCATGGTTCTCTTCTACACAGAGCCCCACATAAAAGAGAAACTACTGGGAGTTTAATCAGAATTGAACTTGATGGGGACAATATTAATAAAAGAAAGAAAAGGCCCAGATAAAGTCAGGGAGATGAGCAGAGATGGGCTATCTCATCAATCAAACCACCATATTTTTTAACATCACACAAAAATAACAGAAGTCAGAGCTCTATAAAGCTAGAAGTGGTAACTTCATTAAGCTTCTTTCCAAACCTTCAAGAAGAATGATTTCACATAAAAATGAACTTAAAATTGATAAGGTCAAACTCATATGAAGTTACTATAAGAAAAATGAGAATAAGAAATATAATATCATCCCAATTAAAGCAAGTCAGAAGCATATGTCTATAAAACAGATTAAAACTGCAATCTATTTGAAGTAAATTAAAATACACTAAAAAATAATGTAAAATCTGAGAGAACAACATAAATTAGAAAAAAGACAGTAGAATGAGGTTATGAAAGTCAAGAAATAATTATAAATATTAAAAAAATCATTTGAAAAAAAGACTAAATCTGAATAAGCACAAGAGAAAATGCCTTGAGAGAAAAAAGAAGGAAAAAAATCCAAAAAAAATTTTTAAAGAGATATAAAAAAGGATTTGAGAAAAGGTGACACATATTAAAAATAGACAAAGAAAATTCAATATATGGCTACCAGAGGTCCCCAAAAAAGAAAATCAAAGAAAAAAAAAACAGAATGAATACTAAAAAGCATACTCATGAAAATATTCCTAAAAATATAATATACAAATATACCAATTTTATATTATATATCACACATTATATTATTTATATATAACATATGCATACACACACACTACATTTTGGAAAAAATATGTAACTGAGAAGACTGACCCACAAAATAACCAGAATCACTGGACTCTAAAGAAAAGGTAGGGGGAGGTGTTGTTAATTTAGACAAATAGATCACATGTCTTGGAAGAAAAGAATCCGATGATCATTAAACTTTTCAACAACAAAACTTAATGCCAGAAGATAATGAAGTATTCTAAGATATTCAAGGAAAGAACATGGGAGCTAAAAATTTTATAACCAGCAAAACTGATTTTTAAGGACATATGACACAGATAAAATTTTATCAACATGCAAAAACTCAGAAAAAAATATTCCCAAGAATCTTTCTTGGGAACTCTGTTAGAGAATAAACTTTAACAATCAAGATAACTAGAAAAACATCAACTATCAATATAAGAACTGAAAGTGAGCATTAGATGTATGCTTACTCATAAAATTTAAAAAATGGTTAAATGGGAAAGAGTATAATATGAAATGATTGCATGATCTGGCAATGAAGACATAGTATAGCAATGGAAAAGTGATATAAAAAAATGAGATATGCAAAAAAACTTCAACTTTTTAATGTAATTTTCATCATATTGGTAATATGAATATTGTTATTCTAAAACTAAAGATAAAATAAAGCATATGATTAGTTATGAGACCTTTTTTCTCATCTCCTTTGTCCTTGCTAAATGTTGGTGTGGAAAGAAGATGATAAAAGTTAAGGAAAATCCTATTACCCTAAATCTAAAGTAGAAATATCAATATGAACACACGACATTTTAAATTGAAAACACTCATATAATTTCTCAGTGCATCCAAACAAAAGGCCTAAGTAGCATCACACAACTTAAAATACAATTTTCCACTAAAACACCAGGGCTTCTTGGAGAAATGGCTGGTTCCAAATCCTTTAAAGCTAGAAATATGTAAATAAGCCTGAAATATATCATTATACCAAATAGTAAAGAGCCATCAGAGACTGCTAAGGTCATATAAAAATAACTCAGGAGGCTTCCACTTGGCCAGAGAGCAGACAATTTAAACTTTACAAAGGATAAACATTCCAGTGGATTGAAACCCATTAAATAAGTTTAAATTCATGAATTTACAACGACTAAAGAAAAAATTAATAAATTGGTCATCTTCAGAAGATAACAAAGAATGATTTTATCTTGAAAAAAATCAAGCACATTTACTATTTTTCTTATGTGAACTCAAATTCTTTATAATGAAGAAAATGTCTGTTAATAAATTACTCCACTTAATAAGTAAAAGCCAAATGAGAGAGTATCACCATTTTTCAAACTAAGAAATTTCAAAATTTAGGCAATAAATATCAGTGGTTGAAAACACCACAAAAAAGAGACAAGACACCAAGTGCCTTGTGGTGAAACAGCATATTACCAATCACAGTGTTGCCAAAGGAACTCCTGACCCCTTTGGGGATTTGCAGAAATTCAAAGGACACAATACCACCTAAAACTGCAATACATACATCTAATCAGCAAAATGCAACTATGGAGAACTTACAGTACAAACCAACCGAGTTCTGCAATGGACATATTATAAGCAAAACAAAAGGGATGGAACAGAATGTGATATATTAAGACTAAAAAATGTACCCCATATGAAAAAAAAGGGCATATCCCAAAATGCGGGCAAAACTAAACTATATCATCTGAAGGTACACATTAGCATGATAAAAACACACAAAAAATAGGAAGTAAATACCCTACATGTCAGGATACTGGTGATTTTCGGAGGTAGGCAAGAAGCACCCAGAGGCATTTCTAAGGTGATGCAATTCTATTTCTTGACTTGGGTAGTAATTACAAGAGTATTTGCATAATAAAGATTTAATAAATTATATATTTATTATGTGTGGACTACTACATCTTTTTTATGTTATAATAAAATGTTCAAAAATATTTGATGTTATTTTCTGTTTCTACCTGTGTAAAATACAAACATGACACACAGGAGACCTGGAAAGAAGCCATGAGTTGAAGATGGCAGAAGCCACCCACCTCTTCCAGTAACCTGTCCCCTTGAACACATGGAGGTGAGTTTTCCAGCTTCTGGTTACTGGTCCAATATTGTTACATGATTGAGATTGCAATTCTGATGTGTCGAAGCCTTTGCACATTTTGAAGTTGATTAGATGCAGTAGCTGGTCTGCCCTAACTTTACTAGAACATGTTAGAACAGACCTCCTTTTTTGTCGTTCTTTTTCCCTGCCCATTTCTGTCTTCTTTTAGACTGCCATTCCTTCCCTAGGTCCTTCCTACTTCAAGGGTGAACCACAGACCAGCATCGCTGCATTATTCTGGAGTTTGCAAGGAATGCAAACTGCAGGCCCCAGCACAGATCTACATTTCATTCAGAACATGCATTTTACTAAGAAGCCCAGGTGATTCCTCCACACAGATACAATAGACCTGTTGCATCAGTCAAGATCTTAGTTGTAAGCATGAGAACCTAACTCTGTGAGGTCTAAACAGAAAAACTGCCCTGTTAATTCCAAGACAGAGTGAAACTTAGAAATGGTAGGACATCCTGTGTCTTAGTGTCATTAGCTTTTGACTCAGTGTCTCAGGCAAGTGCACCTGATTATTTTGTAGGTGAAATGCAGACACAAACTCTGGATCATGTGCTACCACCTGGCTGCAAGGGTGAAGGAAGAAGTTAGGAAGAACAAGTGGTCTGGCCATTTTAGCTTCTTACTGCAAAATTCATATAATTAGTAATTTTCCAAACACAGGAAAGGTATTCAGATGCTGATTGAAAAACAAAAACAAACAAAAAAAAACAATAAAGGCTAGATCCAGTAGAACAATAATTCAGGTACTCAAGCATGGGTAGAAGGTGAAAAAATAGATATATTTATAGGAAATAATTAAAGTGAAGGGTTGCCTATAAGGAATACATCAGAAAAAATGGATGAGGGCAGGAGTAGCAAATATGCTACGACACTGCCTTTCTCTGCCTGCACCAGACATGATTCATCAATCAGAGCATTTTTATGATGAGCAAATATTATTTGTTTTTTTAATTATATTATATTGATTATGCTATTTCAGTAGTCCCAAATTTTCCACCTTTGACTCCCTCCACACAGCATCTTCCACTCTCTCAGGCATTGTTCATGCCCATGGATCATTCATATAAGTTCTTTTTTATTTTTTAATTTATTTTTATTGTTGTTCAAGTACAGTTGTCTCCATTTTCACCCCACCATGCCCCCTGCCCCAACAACCCCACCTCCCACTTTCAAACCCACCCCTTTGGCTTTGTCCATGTGTCATTTATACATGTTCCTTGATGGCCCTTCCCCTATAAGTTCTTCGGCTACTCCATTTCCTGTACTGTACTTTACATCCCCATGGCTATTCTGTAACTACCTATCCCCTCAGCTCTTCATCCATTCCTCCATACCCCACTCCTACCTGGCAACCATCAAAATGCTCTCCATATACATGATTCTGTCTCTGTTCCTCTTGTTTGCTTAGTTTCTATTTGTTTTCTAGAGTTAGTTGTTGATACATATGCATTTATTGCCATTTTATTGTTCATAGTTTTTATTTCTTATTTTTCCTTTTTTTTCAAATGCTATCTATTGTTGATGTTTTCAGATGTGAGGGTGCAAATATTGACAATTGACTTATCATCTTATTTCTTTTGTTTTGTAACCCTTTTTATTTTTAACTTTTTTTATTGTTGTTCAAGTACAGTTTTCTCCATTTCCCCCCACTACTCCCCCCAACCCCAGCTATCCCCATCTTCCACACCTAATCCCACTCCCCTTGGTTTTGTCTATGCGTCCTTTATAGATGTTCCTGAAAACCCTTCCCCCTTTACCCCCATTATCCCCTCCCACCTCCCCTCTGGTTACTGTCAGTTTGTTCTTTATTTCAATGTCTCTGGTTATATTTTGCTTGCTTGTTTCTTTTGTTGATTAGGTTTCACTTATAGGAGAGATCATATGGTATTTTTCTTTCACTGTCTGGCTTATTTCACTTAGCATTATGCTTTCCAGTTCCATCCATGCTGTTGCAAAGGGTAGGAGCTCCTTCTTTCTCTCTGCTACATAGTATTCCATTGTGTAAATGTACCACAGTTTTTCAGTCCACTCATTTACTGATGGGCATTTAGGTTGCTTCCAGCACATGGCTATCATAAATTGTGCTGCTATGAATACTGTGGTGCATAGGTTCTTTTGGATTGGTGCATAGGTTCTTAGAATGTAATCCCAGCAGTGCAGTTGCCAGGTTGAAAGGCAGTTCCATTCTTAGTTTTCTGAGGAAATTCCATACTGTTGTCCATTGTTGTTGTACCAGTTTGCTTTCCCACCAATAGTGTACTAGGTTTCCCTATTCTCCACAACCTCACCAGAACTTACTTTTTATTGACTTATTAATGATGATGATTCTGATTGGTATGAAGTGGTATCTCATTGTGGTTTTCATTTGCATCTCTCTGATGGCTAGTGATGCTGAGCATCTTCTCATGTCTCTGGATCCTCTGTATGTCTTTCTTGGAGAAGTGTCTGTTCCAACCCTTTGCTCATTTTTTAATTGGGTTGTTAGTCTTCCTGGAGTGGAGTCATGTGAGTTCTTTATATATTTTGGAGATTAAACCTAATTTCTTCTTTTGTAAAAAAATAAGTTCTTTTAACATTTTACATAATAATGGTTTGGTGATGATGGACTCCTTTAGTTTTTTCTTGTTTTGGAAGCTCTTTATCTATCATTTGATTCTAAATAATAGCTTTGATGGGTAGAGCAATAGCAGCTGTAGATCCTTGATTTTCATGGCTTTGAGTATTTCTTGCCAATCCCTTCAAGTCTGCAAAGTTTCTTTTGAGAAATCAGCTGATAGTCTTATGGGAACTCCTCTGTAGGTAACTATCTGCTTTCTCTTGCAGCTTTTAAGATTTTACCTTTATCTTTAACCTTTGGCATTTCAGTTATGTGTTTTGGAGTGGGCCTCTTTGTATCTATCTGGTTTGGGATTCTCTGTGCTTCTTTGACTTGCATATCTATTTCCTTTTTTTTTTTCATTATCTTTTGCAAAAGATTTTCTATTTCTTGCTTTCTCTTCTTCTGGCACCCCTATATTGCAAGTATTAGATAGCTTGAAGTTATCCCAGGGACTGCTTACACTATCTTCTTTTTTAATTATTGTTTTCTTCTTGTTGCTCTGATTGGTTGTTTTTTGGTTCCTCATGTTCCAAGTCATTGATCTGATTCTTGGTTTCACCCACATTGCTGCTGTTTTCCTTTAAATTGTTCTTTATTTCAATTAGTGTATGCTTTGTTTCTGACTGCATGTTTTTATACTGTTAATGTTCACACTAAATTCCTTGATATCCTCGTAACCAGTGTTTTGAACTCTGTATCTAATGTGTTGCTTATCTCCATTTTGTTAAGTCCTTTTTTTTTAGAGTTTTGATCTGTTCTTTCATTTGAGCCACATTTCTTTGTCTCCTCATTTTAGCAGCCTCCCTGTGTTTGTTTTGGGGTATTAGGTAGAGGTGCTATGATTTCCTGTCTTGATAGTGTGGCCTAATATAGTAAGTGTCCAGTAGGGTCCAGTGGCACAGCTTCCCCTAACACCCTAAGCTGGGTACTCGAGATGTGCCATCCATGGGGACTGAGTACACTATTGTCTTGTAGTTGGGCCTTGTTTGCTATAGGCAGATCAATTGGAGAAATTTATTCAGGACTGTCAGCTACAAGGACTGATTACGACCCTTGACCACCAACCTCTGCCCTCCAAGAAGGATCAGCTGTCAGGGGCAGGGTAATGGCTCTGACATAGTCTGTAGCTGTCCACTGAGTGCACAAGCTCTGGGGTTTCCCAGGTGGTACAGTCAAAGGTCAGCACCCATGCATGTTCTTCCCAGAGCCACCTTGAATGAGCTATGAAGCAATCTGAGATGGCTGCTACCTGTGCTGGGCTTGGAAATTCCCAGGTAAAGGCAAGCTGTGAATCTAGGCTGGCTGCTGCTGAGCCAGGGCTGGGGCCACTTAGCAAGAGGTACAGGGGTTGAGAACTCACTGAGGCCAACTGTTGCTTGTTTGAGAGGATTTAGGAAGTTGTAAAGCATGTACCAAGATCAGTCATTCATATGAAAAAGTCATTGTTAACAGCTTGGATGTGCCCATAATTTGGATAGGACAGAGTCCAGGTGATCTCCAGGGTGGTACAAACAGTGTTAGCCAGGTTGATGGAGTCTCAAATATGGTTCCCGCCTGCCAGTTCAGTGGCTATGTGAGGGGAGGGTTCAGAAAAGAGATAATGGCTTCTTCCCACCTTTCTGTCTGGAAGAAACCTGTCCTCCAACCCTTGCCATAATGCCAGACACTTTCATACCTTTCTGTATGCCACTGGTACCTTTCAAGCTGCACCCCCAGTGCTGGAGCTCAAAGGGAGTGAGTCTGAGTAAGTCCATGTGTGGGTTCTTTAAGAGGAACTGCTTGGGACTCCAGAAATTTCTTCCACAGACTCAATCCCTGCTGGGTTTTGCAGCTGGAAGTGATGGGGAATTGTCTTCCTGGCACTGGAACCCTGGACCAGGGGGCCTGGTATGGGACAGAAACTCCTCCCTCCCCAGATATGCCTCCAGAATTTTTATGTATCACACTGGGATGTGGGACCAGCCCATTCCTCCATTTTGGATGGATGTGGTTTCTTTAATTCCATAGTTGTCAGACCTTGATTCACCTTGATTTCCAATGGTTCTGAGTGATGGTTGTTCTGTAGTTCAGTTGTAATTTTGATGTAGTTGTGCAAGGAAGCGAGCTGTGTTTACCTATGTCACCATCTTGACTGGAGGTTCAAATATCATTTTATAATTCTTCTCAGCGCAGTGCCCCAGGTACCTACTATGAATCAATCCTATGTCTACTACATGATAAATGCTTTCTTTCTCTGCTGAAACTTCCCTGCAATTTAAGTCTTTTTGTATCAGGTTTTAGGCAGAATTGGCTCCATGTGTGTAAGCACTCCAGTGCCATCTTGATTTCCAGAAATGTGTTGATGATATTTAATGACTGTCTGACCATTTAACATCTGTCTTGTCATCTAGACAGATGTTCAGAGAAACATGTTAAGAATAACAATAGTAACTGCTTCATGAAAATAATGTTAAATAACATCAGCCAAGGTAAAATTTGGGATTGAGGGTGACTTTAAATGAGCCCACAACTTTGAAGCCCAAAATCTTTCCGGGGATGTGGCTTCTGCAGGCTCTTCGTGATTACAGATATATTTTACCATATTTCCTTAAGCTTTGAGGTGTAATTATTAAAACTAACAAAACAAATTAAAGCAAGAAAGTTAGTTTCTTGGCCAGAAACCATCCAACCTTGGAAGCTTGACAAGAATTGAGGCTCATTAAGTCTTAAAAAGTTTGGCCAGGCTGAAGGTCAATTAAGGTATCCAGCCAGTGCAGTAATCCACCCAATGCCATTTTAATAAGCTAAGGTGCCATCACACACACAGTCCACTGCTAATGACAATACAGCTCATTGTTTGGGCTGAGGGTGGGGGCAGATAACAGGGGAAGCAGGGGGATATTTATGAAGCTTGTGGAAGAGCACTTTTAATCACTCTTTCTGCATTATTGTATTATTTGCTCATTCTATTCATTATCCTGATGGCACTGACTATCTTCTATGAAGCAAAATCATTTTAATTGTAATAATAACTTTATTCCTTAATGGAAGCAATTACTTCTAAAAACAAACAAATAAAAATCATAAGGTTCCATGGTTTTCTCCATGCCCCCACCTTAAATTCAGGTTCTACTAGGTCAATTAAAAACAGAACTGACGTCATTAGTAACACCTATGCACTTGACCCCAGGAACTAACACATCATAGTTTAACCAAACAGTCCTTGACCTCTAAATTTTTCCTCTAGGAGTGCTGACAGGATAAAAATGAGATACATGTTTTGCTGATGGATAAGAAGCACTGAGGCAAACTTAGATAATAGTGATATATATATATCATAAAGACATAAAGACATAAAATATATATATATATATATTTGTCTGTATGACCCCATCCTTCACCTCTTTTCATATCCACTCCCATTGCTGTGAAACTCTGTAATGCCTACCCCCAGAGGATGCACAGGGCCGATGGATGTTCATAACCACAATGCATGCAGGGGTATTAAAATCCCATTCATCTTTGGGCTTACTTGGCCTTATTTGGCCTTGTTACTTGCCATTCCCATGATAAGAACATGCCCAAGTTAGACTATTTGTCCCAGGGAAATGGTAGGGGGGGACATGCTGAACAGAATTGAGCCACCTCAGTCATCCCTATCAAGGCCATAGTGGGTCTGTCAAGAGCAACTGAGCCCAGACACAAGAGAGGCCCTGACCAAGGGGACCACTCCAACTGGTGAGTGAGCAAATGTTATTACTGTATGCACAGACATGTTACTTATTATGCATATCAATGGATGCACTTATGACAATGAATAAGTGATAACATATATTTTAGCTAGAATAAGTTTTTGTGGTCACTAAGCCATATTTTGGAGAAACATCTTGATCAATCAGTTGACTAGTTTGTCATCATTTCAATACATTTTGTGGGCCAAAAGCCTTGCACTGACAGTAGTCTGTACCCTGTGTTTCATCATACAGCCACGGGCCATGCTTAAAACTACCACAGTGGCAATTTCTTATCCGTTAGACTTAACGATTTTTAGTTAAAAGTTTTTACTGAAGATACAAGTGTGGGGACTAGGACAGGGAAAGGTCGATTGGGGATCATCCTGAAGAATAGTGACAGCGCTTGGTTCCTTCCACTTGTTGTATTTTCTGCCTCAGCACACAGAGGACAACCTCAAAGTACTTTTCTCCCCCAACAACAGGCAAGGACAATTTCTTTCATGGAAAGAGACCATGAAATATTGCCTTAGGATTCAAGGGAGAGCTGAGATTATTGTGGATCCCTAGATGGCTTCAATCCAGTGGGGACAGCAGCTCATCTTGGTTCTGGTAAAAAAAATATTAGTAGAACATGAAGCCTACAATTGCTGGATGCAGTACAAAGAAACCAAAGAGAGGTTGGTGGGATGGAGGATGTATTCAGAAGGCAGAAGCTGTGTGTGGCAGTTGGGCGAGAAGGAGAGAGGATGAGGAGGGAGGCAGGAAAGGATTGGGGGAAATTATCAATAATATTCTATATAACTAACTTCATTTAATGCTTATTTTGTGTCAGGCACTGTCTTAAACACTTAGAATAACTCATTTATTTTCTCAAAAGAGCCAGTTACTATTTACTCCATTTTGTAGGTGAGGAAATTGAGGCAATGGAAGTAAGTCCCTTGCTCATATTCACATGGCTAATACGTAGCAGTAGGGGGATTAGAATCCAGGTTGTCTGGCCCCAGAGTTCATGCTCTAAAAAACTATCACAACACAACTTCTCATACATCTATATTGTGCCAGCTTGGCATACATTATTGACCAGAAACAACAGTATGTATGATAGTAGTGTGCAAAATTCCAGGAACATATGTGATCCAGCTCCTTATATAATGAGTGAAGTGCTTAAAGAATTATGGAAGCCTTCCTTGACATATTAAAGCAAAAAGAAAAAAAAGTTGAAAGAATGGAAAAACAGACTCAGTGGCAGAGACACACAAGGGAAAATCAGTGGTTCCACCAGAAGTGGAAGTCTTAAATGAATCCCCATACCAGGAGCCAAAAGCAACCCACTGGGTCTCACTATGAGGAGATTCGGACTTCCTCGGGCTCTTGGATTCTGTTAAAAAATATGAAGGATTCATGCTTTAAAGTATGTCTACTGTGAAGTAGACACATTGATGGGTTATACTTGCTCTTATGTAAGCATCTTATTATAGCTTATTGGCCAAAATGTTTTAAACAGTAAATTGTGGGATTTTTCAAAAAAGGCTCAAGCCAAGGTAAGTGAGACTTATTCCAGAAATGACTTGGATTCATTTTCCATACTTTGCAAATCTAATTACCATAATGTGAAAATCTAATTACCATACATGTGAAAATCTGTAGCAGAGGTAAGCAGGATATGCTTATTAGTGGGATCTACCTTATTATAGAGAGATTTTTTTTATTTTTAATAAATTTTATTTATTTATTTATTTATTTATTTATTTATTTATTTATTTATTTATTTGAAAGGGAAAGGGAGGGAGAAAGAGAGGGAGAAAAAACATCAGTGTGTGGTTGCCTATCTCATTTCCCCCACTGGCGACCTGGCATGCAATCCAGGCATGTGCCCTAACTGGGAATCGAACCAGCAACCTTTCTTCAGGCCAGTGCTCAATCCACTGAGCCACACCAGCCACCGTTATAGAGAGAGCTTTCAGGGGTGTCCAACCTGCAGCCCGCGGGCCACATGCAGCACAGGATGGCTATGAATGCAGCCCAAAACAAAATCTTAAATTTACTTAAAATATTATGAGATTTTTTGTGTGTGATTATGTATTGCAATATATTTAATGTGTGGTCCAAGACAACTCTTTTTTCAGTAAGGCACAGAGATGTCAAAAGGTTGGACATCTCTGATAGATGAAGGTTAGTACTGTGACAATCTTTTATTCTCATTCTTAAAAGTTTTAGGATCAAATCATAGTCATCCAAATATATCTACTTATTACCTAAGTACAGGTACATCCAAAAGTGGGAATCAGAGTCCTCAGTAGTCAGGACCAGGGACACCTTGAACTTGGTATATTATCCCACAAGTGCAGGGACTCATAAATACTGCCTTCATTAGCTCATGAGCCCTGTGATTTGTGTCCCTGATGAATAGGGGCACATTTTGTGACCCCCTCCAGTAAACAGGAAATGTAATTCCTCTGTAAACTGACAATTAGAATGTTTTAAATGACCTTGCCTACAAGCCGAAAGGCATAGTTAACACTTTTTACATAAGCTAGAAAATCAAAATTTAGCTATCAATCAACCAGGGAGAAAAGGAGTGACTTGACAAAATCATTCATTAAATCCGACAGGAGTCAGGAACACAAGGCTTCCTTCCAACTCCTTAAACGTATGTGTGACAAGGGAATATTAATTTTGTAAGACAAGACATTTAGAGGTATTAGCTCAGCACTACCAGTCTATTTTACCCAATTAAGGCTATTCATCAGTGTAAACCTGCATTTTCTTCAGCAAACCAAAAGGAATATAGTCGATGGATCATAACCTATTCTAACAATTCACTTATTTCCTGGGAGGGCAGAGCAATGAAATGATAGGGTTTAAGTCACAAACTCAAGGAGAAAAATAAACAGTTTCAAAAGTGACCAAAATGTCCGTGAGGCATCTATATGGTGAGACATGAGGAGCCTATGATGTATATTGAGATGACTTCAAATAAACATGGCAAAAGTGTTTTGCACAAAGTCTAAAACTCCACAACCATTTGATAAATATGAAACAGTTCCCTGAAAAAGACAGTGCAAGAAAACATAGTTTTCGCCAGCCAGCTAGAGTCATAGAAGTTTAATCTTAGATGAGACTCTGAAAGCTGCATGTCCAGTTTTCATCTTCCCAGTGAAAGGGCATCACTATACTTTTTATTAAATAGATGTCCATTCCTTTTCTACAGTTAAGTTTTATTAAGGTATAACTGATAAAATTGTAAGATATTTACAGTGTACCTTGCAGTGAACTGATGTACATTGTAAAATAATTCCCTCTTATTTAGTAAATTCAATATCCATCACCTCGCCTACTTCTTTTTTATAAGAACATTTAAGTTCTACTCTCTTAGCAAACTTTTATCTCAACATACAGTGTTATAAACTATAGTCACCATGTTTTACATTACAGGAGTGGGCAGAAGTAGGTTTACAGCTGTTCAATATAATACATACAATAAATAATACTGTAACAAATAAATAAAAATACAAGAATAAACTCTGTTTCCTGTAGTTAAAACTGTAAACTGATTTTGCCCACCGCTGCATATCCTCAGGCTTTATTTATCTTACAGCTTTGTATACTTTCCTATTATACCTTTGTACCTTTCCCTATTTTGCCTCCCCCCCAACCCCTGGCAACCATATTTCTACTGTTTCTCTGACTTCACCTTTTTTTTTTAAGATTCTACATTTAAGTGATACCATGCAGTACCTGTTTTTTTCTGTTTCTGAGTTATTACACACAGCATAATGCCCTTGAGTTTTATCTGTGTTGTCACAAATGGCAGGATTTCCTCCTTGTCCACGGTTCAGTCATATTTTAACATATTATTGTGTGTGTGTATATAATTGCTGAGTCATATTTTAAATATATATGTGTATATATATATAATGTGTATATATACATTATACACACATATATACACAAAGATATATAATGTGTGCATATATAGACACAATACATATAATGACTGAGTCAGATTTTAACATATCCATACACATATATAACATACATACATGTGTGTTTTAACATATCCACACATATACATGTATATATACATATATATATACATCTCACATCTTTACCCATTCTTCTATTGATGAACACATGTTGTTTCCATATCTTCATTGTTGTAAATAATGCTGCAATAAACATAAAAATGCCCATATCTCTATAATACCCTCATTTTATTTTCTCTGGATACATATACAGAAATGAGATTGCTGTATCATAAGGTAGTTCTAGTCTTAATTTTTTGAGGAAACCTCATATTGTTTTCCCTAGTGCAGCCCCAATTTACATTTCCATTAAAAATGCACAAAGCTTCTCTTTTCATTACATCCTTGCCAACATTTGTTATCGCATATTATTAGTGATACCCATTCTCACAGGTGCAAGGTGATTATTTCATCGTGGTTTTGATTTGCATCGCCTTGATGCTCAGTGTTGAACACCTTTTCATATACCTGTTGGCCATCTGTATGTCTGTGAAAAAACAAATGACTGCTCAGATACTCTGTCCCATTTTTAAATGGGATTGTTTGTTTTTTCCTTTTGTTGCTATTGTTGTATGAGTTCCCTGTAGTTTAGATATTAACCTCTTACCAGATATACAACTTGCAGATATTTTCTCCCATTCCATAGGTTGCCTTGTCATTCTGTCAATGGTTTCCTTTGCTGTATAGAAGCTTTTTAGTTTGATGAGTCCCACTACTTTTTTGCTTTTGTTGCCTTTGCTTTGGGTGTCAAATCCAAAATCTCATTGTCAAAACCAATGTCAAGGAGCTTACCTCCTATGTTTTCTTCTTAAAGTTTTCATACGTTCAAGTCTTTTATCCATTTTGAATTGATTTTTGTGTGTGGTACAAAATAGGAGTCCAGTTTTATTCTTTTGCTAATAATTGTCCAGTTTTCCTTACACTGTTTTTTAGGAGATTATCCTTTCCCCATTATATAGTCTTGGCTCTATACATCTGTCCATTCTTGAAAAATGAATAATGGTCCCTTAGCTGTCTTCAAGTGTGCATTTAAATTTTTTTTCTGATTTCAAGGAGAGGAGAAGGATCCATAAAGAGAAACTCACACAAATATCACATGATGTTTTAAGAATATTTCCATATTATGCCAAGAAAAAAGAAATGAGAATAAATATATAAAAATATAATAGGATATAGAGATTCAATTAGATCAAAGGAGGAAGGAGCCTAATTAGAGTACTAAGATTTTCACAGACAGGAAAAGTATGCTTTATCTTTTTTACTTTATTCCTCTCCTTATACTCAATGATTGGTGTTTGCTCATTTAATTCTTCTACTAGCATTTGAAGAGCTCCTGGTATACCAAGCACTGATTTGGCCAGGGATACAAAGGAAAACAGGACAAGCCATCTACTCCCACCGCTGAAAACTCCTCTACTGCCTCAATTCACAGTTACTAATAAAGCTACAGTGACCACGTATATACTTGACTGGTCTCATAAATGAGGCAAGCATGAGTTAATTTAGCTACATATGTTGGAGGTTGGCCTAAAGAATACTCTGAACTAGTCCAAATTTGTCAGATTTTCTTCACATCATATTGCTTAAGATTTTTTCCTCATTTAAAAGTTTTCTCAGGATTTCCTCACCTTCCATCAGAACAGACACACTTTGAAATACCCAGTTGGTTATCCCAGAAGATGTGGGATTTCAAAAGGGTAGGGTGCTCAGATCCCTTAACCCACATTGAAAAGAAGCCTGATTCTTTTGCATATTTGGAAGGTCTACTCTGTTTCCGGCTGCTTATTGCTTTCAATAATAATCCTGTGCATGTTCATTTTTATATCTTGCAGAGAACTTTCCTAGACATTATTTCATTTGACCTTCCTTACAATGTCACAGTGGGGGTGAAAGATGAGGTTTGCAAGGTGAGCATCATTTTCTTAGTTGTATAGATGAGGAGAGGGGGTGTCACTGGTTGTACACAGAACATCTCAGAGTCAGGTCTTCCAATTTTAAGAATAGTTCTATGTGTTTATGAAGCTGGCTGTTCAAGTTCACAGATCCCAATAGGACAAAGGTCATCATTTTGTTCATCCTTCATTCTCACACCTAGTCGACTACTCTCTCTCAGCATTAGCTTCCATCCAGGATTGTTTACCACAGAGAAGGAAGTACAGGTCAACACCTGAATATTTCACTTGAGTATCTACTATCTATAACTGAGTAACTGGCATTAAATGGGCACAAGCTGCTTGAATCCAGTGTAAGAGAGTAAAGAGTTACAAATAAATTCACCCCAGCAAGAACCCTTAGGAAACTTATAAAATGCTGCTTAAAGAAAAGATTTGATTCTCACACGACAGCAGTGGCAATTGGAACAAACAATCATTTTAGATGGATGAATTGGACATCATGCTATCAGCAGAAGCATATAAAAAAGTGTGTGGTTAGAGGCTTTGAAGCAAAACACAAAGAGCAACTGTCAAACCATATACAGGTCCAGCAGAAGTAAAGCCTGCTTGACTGTGGTTGGCAGGGTAATAATATGGGTGTAATACTTTATAGTTTCAATTTGAACATTTCACCTAAAATGTCATATGGTGTGCTTGAATGTGATATTGTTATGTTACAGAATTATGTGCTTATGATTTTGTAATAAAAATTTTGTAATTAAAAAAGGGGGTGTTATTTGTGCCAGACACTGTATTTCTTTCTGCTCAGGTCAACACTACACATTTGCCACAGTTTTGTAGGATTTGCACCAGGTAGAGTTATCTGGTCCCATACTTCCAGATTTCCTGTGATTTCTCATTATAGCCTAAGTCCTGTGGGTCTCAAGAGAGTCCCCGTATAAATACAAGAGTTCCTGGGAAGGCCCCAACCTAAACTCCCCAGGTCCCACTCCAGGTATGAGATGAGTAACACCTGGGAAAGATGGGCAACTTGAGGGTATAAGATGCTATTGAGTAGGTGAAGAGGGATGATGGCACTTACTCGTTGGTACAGATGTCACTTATAAATGAATCTTTCAATCTTCTGACTACCTGTGGTTCATTAAAGAGGCCTCCACATTTTCTAGAGTGGAACGCCATTCACCATGCTCCTCTGCTCTATCCCAGTTATGGATAACTGTGTACCTCTGAGCTAACTTCTCGCTCCAGAGTTTGCCACCCTACATGATATGTCTTCACTTCCTGCCTCTAACTATCTCACCAGCATTGCATTTCCTGCAGCACTGAATTTTGCCTGCAGCCCCTAGAGGGGCTTCATTTCAGAGACCTAACAATCCCTCTCAATTTTAAGTTTATGGAAATCCTATAAAAGTATTAGTATTATTGATATTTAGAGGAAAGGGCAGAAGACAAGCTCAGATTTCAGATCCCTTCATTTGTTTTTCAGAGAATCTGGACTCTTACACTCCTAGAGCACATGTTTGCCTGTTTTTCCAGAAACAGGCCACCAGGTAGTATGAATTTTAGTCTTTATGGCCAGTTGGTGTCTGCCACAACTACTGAGCTTTGCCACTATAGCCAAGAGCTAACAATACAATGTTATTTACACAAATAATCAGAGATCCAGACTGGGGCCACAGGTAGTAGTTTCCAAGCACATGTTCTAGCTCGTCCATCAGTGACTAGTAGGCTTGCAGCCCTTGCACTCTGTCCACATCACTGTTGCATCCCTCCGGCAAGTTCCTGGCCCCTCCAAGCTCTACTTACTCATGGCCTCCTTACCTCTGAGAAGCTGCTGGACCCAGCAGCTACCTGCTTAAGAAACAGAGGAGGCTAGAGATGGCCATGAAGAGCACCCACCTGGCCAGCATGACTGGTATCCTTTGACCAAGTTGACTTTTTTCTCTTTTTGTCTCCAATACAAAACACAATATTTGAGTCATCTGTAATAAATTCTTTTTTTTTCTCAGAAGCTTCAAGACAAGAAATGAAGAGGATGTAAGGGCAGAAGTTGTTGGCTTTCCCTAATATTGTGGATTAGGAAGGTATCCAGTTGGGTTACCCAAACTGCTTGATACAGGCATTCTGACACACACTGGACTCCTGATATTTTCTTCTAATTTGACAATAGTTTTGAGGGTGTTTCCAAAGACTGGCCAAACACACAGAGAATGTGACCAAAGAGCAACAGGCAAGCTGGTTACTATGGTAATATACAGACAAAATTACTAGTTGATCAATCACAGGTGATCTCTTTTGGACTAGTTATTATGGCATCTGTGGATACAGCCTCAGGGCCCCCTTGATCTAAGCCTACAGATTTCAAAGGAGGCGCTGAGGGAAATCTGATCAGTCAGGCATGGTTCACCAGCGCTGACTGCCTCCTGCCCTTGCAACTCTGCAACCTCCCTCCCATGTTCAATTGCCTGGACCTCCCAGCCTGCCTTGACTGAAGGTGATTTTCAGCGTTTCAGTCATCTCCTTTTACAGAGTTGCCACGTTGACTGCAGCTATTTAAGGCAGCTAGATTCTCACTGAAGATGAAGGAATCAAATAAAAATATAGATATCCTGCCCCTATCAGTTAACAGGATTGAAGTATTTGTGAAAAACTGAGAAACTGGAATAAAAGAGGAGGTGGCTAGAACTGCTTAATCACCTAAACTTCTGACCTGCACTTATGGTTGATCAGATGGAAAATCCCCTCTCATCACCAAAGTCCTGGGACAAACCGTTCTTCTTTAATCCTGAAACCTGGGGCATGAATCCATTCAACTGCTGTTCACTGAATATACCAGGCAGGTCTGCCAGAGTCTTGATCTTCATTTAATCAGCTATCTCCCCCATCCCACCCCAGCTAAAATGAAAGTCCTTTACTTCTTTCCCCTATGATTAATTAGAAAAATAATTATCAAACTCTTATTCACAGTTGAGTGCCTTGCATGGGGTTGGACACAGATGAACGGTTTAAGGAGGAAAAATGGTGATTATATTAAACAAGAAGACTGTTATTTTGATTATTATTGAGAATCTCAAGACTCCTTATTAATTTAAATTTATCTTACATTCTTCCCACTAACAGAATTCTAATGATAGGTCTAAACTAAGAGCCAAGTGTATCAAGTTTAACAAATACAGACATTAAAAGGACAGACTTCAGGAATCTCAAACTTTGAGCTCTGTATCAGTAAGAAATTTAATCCTACTGTTGGAATTTCAAGACTCTATTAAAAAATGTTTTTTGATAGTCCTGCCTCCTCTGCAGAATGGATGATTAAGTGTTAAGGAAAGGATGGACACTAACCAAATGCCAAACAGTGTCAGTGGGCAGCTTTGCTTTTCTGATCTTCACTCGTGACCCAGGAAAAATGGGAGCAATGGGTCAGATGATCTAGAGAGTTGGTTATTTCAGCTGTCACAATGAAAAGAGAGCATCAGCTGCTCAGTTCCTAAGCCAAACCATGTATAGCACTCAGAGCTATGGAAAGGCAGGCCAAGTGATTGTGAAACCATGAATGCATATGCAATAAAATCACTATTTGTAGGTCTTTGAAATTCGAAATAGAGTTCTTTACTGAAGCTTTTATCTGGGCCTTAAACTTAGGAAAAGTAGGGAGGAAAATAAAACCATCAGTTTTGCAGCACAAATCCAACATCAATGGTTGATAATTACAAAATCACTGATCTTAACTCAATTTTCTAACTAAAATTGTCCAATAATGGTACCAGCTGCTGCTGGGTGAAGCTCCCATCTCTAAAACAGAGGCTAATGGGGGGAGTCTTGAAGAACTTTTGGCATCTGTGGCTTAATACTGAATTAAGGAACTTTTTCCCTGGAAAAAGACCTTAGCGGTCCCTTCTACACCTAAGAGCCTATGAATCCAAGGCTACTAAATCCATATCTTCTTTTTCGAGGGTAGTTGAGAAATGAGCCCAGAACAAATTACTGCATTCCTTTCCTATCTCTCCTTTTCCCTAACTCCTACCCCCAACAACCCAATTTTTAAACTGAAAATCTTTAAACAAATGGAATCATTCGAATTTAAAGGGACTGTATCCTTCTTCCCTTTAACGGAGAAATTTAATATGCGTATTTCTCTCATTGGGGGATATTCTTTGTCTAGACAATTAATTTCCTCACCATTTGTGTGTGTGTGTGTGTGTGTGTATGCATTTTCTGTAAATGAAAAAAAAATTTTCCATGCTCCAAACTGACAAAAATGTCTGCTATGGGTAGTTTCTTAAAATGTGGCACCATATGTGCATCAGTAAACATTATGTGTAGAGTAAATTAAACCAAGCCTTATAATTAGGCAGTAAGAAAATTACTGTAGACCTGAAAGAGTAAATCAGTGGTATTAAAATGCTCTCCATTTTCTCGGAAGCACTTCAGACTGGCATTAAAAGCCCACGTCACTACAATAAACATCAAGAAGGAACACATTTAAAGTAAGACAACCTAAGAGACACCACAATACAAATCGGTCTTCAGATCTGGAGTCCAAGGTGTCATCTCACAAAGTTTAAAAATCAGCCCTTTTGTCATTAATGTAGGGGGCAAAAAAGGAAATGAACTGACATTGAGACTTTGGGGGCTAACTTTCTCATACAGCAGGTGTGGTAAACACTTGCAGTGGAACCAAAACTCAGGAAAGATTTACCCATCATAAACAAAATCAACACTATAAATAAAGACAGGATCAGTATTACTATTTTTTTTTTTTTTACTTTAGGCTTCAAAGATGGCTTGCTGAGCATAGCCCTGTTACTGAGTCAGTCTTTATTTTCAATGTTGATCATTTGCTCATGGATTAATTTTGGTTTTCTAAAACACTGCATGAAAATATTTTTTATCTTGATTACTGAGTATTTCAGTGTTCCCTAAAATGTTGCGCCCAAGGCCAGTGCCTCACTCACCTCACTCTTATCTGTGTCCTGCCCCAGAAAGCACAGATCTTGCCAAGAAAGCCTTTCAACATGGCACAAGGAGCAATCAAAACCCCCATTTCTCATCTTGGCCCATGAGGAGCGTTGATTGTCCTGCCCTTGAATTAGGTGTTTTATCTGTGAAGTGATGAGGTCTAAGAGAGGCTGAATGGATTAGAGAGTAATTTGAGATCTTCACAGATTCTCAAATATATCCCCCAACAATAGCAATGAAGTCTGAAGTCCCCAATCTCAGAAATAAAGGTAGTTGAATTCAACCTGCTAGCACATCACAAATTCTTTGGAAGCTTATTATGATACAGAGTTTAAGGTCCTATTATATGCACACGAAATCACAATCTCCCAGGTTCAAGCCATATGTCTGCACTGCAGCAAGTTCTTGAGCTGAATTTTTAAAGCCAGCCCAGCTTTAGGGGACTTCTGGGTTAAGGAATGGAAGCTCTCTCTTAAAGTGGAAATGTTACTGAACAGAGCAGCAAGTTGGGTCCTGCTGCCCACTGCCACCCTCTAGGCAAAATTCCGGAGGCAAAGGTTTAGTGACAAAGGAAAGGAGTCTTTTTATTCAACAGCTACACAATTTTGGAATAACAGCTTTCCACGTGCATTAGTCACATAAGCCCATCAAGTAGGGCTAAATAAACTCCCTAACTCTTTAGTGACAGCTTTAATCACTTAAACCCATAACACTTGAGTTCTATCATTCACCCTTTTTTTTAAAAAAAAATTATTTATTTGTTTTTAGAAGGAGGGGGAGAGAGGAAGAAAGAGAGTGAGAGAAATATCAATGCATGAGAGATGTTGCCTCTCACATGTCCCCATCTGGGAACCTGGTCTGCAACCCAAGCATGGGCCCTGACCAGTACTCAAACCCATGACCTTCTGGTTCGCAGACTGGCGCTCAATCCACTGAGCCACACCAACCAGGGCTAATGAGTTTATTTTTATAGGGTTAGTTTACAAATTAAAACACCATAAACTGCAAGAAGCTATGCAATTTTGGAAGAATGGCAGGCTTCCGCCTCAGGGTTTGTCCCCTGTAGAACACCTAAAGAAGAATAACCCTGACACCTTCTGCCAGGCTAGCCCAATCCTGCTGCACCTGGAGTTGTCTTCCATTCAAAATACAGTCCATTGGGAAACACAGGCAGCTGCAGCACCATCATCAATCACACAGGCAAGCTCCAGGAAGAGAGCCTGAGAGCCAGTCTCTACTCTTTTTGTTTTAAATCTTCTGCCTCATAATCCCTTGCATTCTGGAGGCATTCAGTTTCTCAGCCAATCCCATCCTAGACTGTTTACCGTTGCCTCGGGCAACCTCCTCCTACAGCCCCTTCCTACTCCTCCCCAGTGATCTGATCAGTTCACTCTGTGTTAGAAACAACCAATTTGATCAAAGTATAAATAGACTGTTTAAGTTAATAAATCTAGTTCTGGCAACAATGGAACCAGCAACATGAGAGTTGAAAATGGCAGGAAGTGGATGATTAAAAATATTTCTTGGTAGGATAGCTACATACAGGATATTTTTCATTCTTTCAACACCTGTGTGGTACAGGCTTACTTTACTTGGCCACTAGGATATGCCCTAACAAACAAAGAATGATGGGACATGGGCCTAAGCAATAACATATAAACAACTTAAAAACTTAGATCCACTGCAAAAAGTATCATAAAAGTATTTTGAAATGCTTTCTGAGCCTACTGAATAAACCTATTTACAGAAATTGGATAAAGTTCTGATGGTATGGTGACATTTAAGCTAAGCCTTGTAGGAAAATTTTTACATTTTTCTGAAAGGAGAAAAAAGTGTGGGGGTGTCGGGGGAGGGGTGTTCCAAGTAGAAGCAACAGCAAGGCAAAGGCACAAAGGAGGTGTGAATAGTGACTAATCGACTGCTGGAGCCACAGTGCGAGGAAGGCAGGGAGGCTGGGGGCAGGAACTGGTTACCAGGCTGTGACCATCATTTTGTAAAAAGGGATTAAACAGTACCAATGGGAATGGAGAAGAAGAAAGGGACTTGAAATGCATTTAGGAGGTTGAATCAACTAGACTGAATGGCTTATGGGGTGTAAAGAATGAAAGTGGGAGGAGTTACAGGGGACTGTAATCTTCTTAGAAGGTTAATCACAGTGGAAAGCACCTAACTGTGTAGGGTGGGAGTGAGATGAGAGTTTGGCTTTAAATGATTCCAGCACCCTGGCTGGGGTGGCTCAGTGGATTGAGTGCTGGCCTGTGAACCGAACCAAAAGGTTCACTGGTTTGATTCCCAGGCACAGGTCCTCAGCTTTGGGTGCCTGAAAGGCAACTGATGGATGTTCCTCTCCCTCTCTTTCTCCTTCCCTTTCTCTTTCTCTGAAAATAAATAAATAATTATTTTTTTTTAAGTTATCCTGGACATTCATTCAGCCAGGAAGGAAGACTAAGTAAGATTAGTCAAGGGTCTATAAAGTCAATAGATGGCTATTATAACCAACATCACCTTCTTTACAACATTCTACCCAAGTAAAGAGCAATGTCGAATTCCCTCAGCCATCATCAGTGATGTCCAAGGAGTCAGAAAGTTACAAAATGATGAGATCTTAGAGCAGTAACCTATAAAAAGATTCACTTTCTAAATTTCAGATTCATCCGGTCACCCTGGGAAATAGGGAGATAAATATCAGCTATCCGGGTGGCAATTTCCCCTGGGAAAACTGATGCCTGAAACCTTTTCAGGCAATAAAAGATAACCTCAGCATGGGTGGGGTCAAATGGAAAAGATACATTTGTGGCTGCAGTGATCCACTGAGTGCCTTCACTCAGAGACAAGGAAGTTAGCTGTTGTCATCAGCTCTAGAAACACCTTAATTCAGGCCACAGTGGCAGACTCTGACACATTTTAAAATTATCTTCAGTGATAGTTTTAATGAAATGATAACCTCAACATGGCCTCGCACAATGAATATGGGCCAACCTCACTTTAGCAGAATAGCTGTCTAAAATGAATATTCTAGTAAGCTTTAAGGGAATGCTTTAAAAAACGAACAAAGAAAAAACTTGTTATTTAAAATCATTATCATTGAAAATCTAACCCTGGGAAATGTGGGAATCCTTTTTTCTAATCTTATTGTCCTAAGATCGTCCATTGTCAGGATCAAGATTCTTAATGGCCTAAAACAGAAGGTGTCAGAGATCGAACCAAATGCAGACATTGTCTTGAATGTGACCCTTCCTATCTTTCTTTGACTTCTGCAGCCTGAAGAAATGAGCAGAATCAGTAGCTGAAGTTGCCACTTCATTGAGCATTTTTCTATTTATACATATGTTATAGATTCCTCTGCTCAGAAGAGTGTGTTATTTGATTAATCAATACGGATCAAACTCCTGGACTCTTTCCAAAATCTAGACTTGCTAGGGAGAGAGAAGTCAAGCCTGGTGTCCTCCACAAGCTTGGGCTCATGTGTGAATGATCAACCATATGCTGGCTTATTGGAATAAATTAAACCACTTCAAGGCTTTATTAGTGTCTTCACAAGGGAAGAGCTTGCCTATAGTGATGTTTTAAGAACTGTTCCAGCGGATAAAATCATGTGCCTTGAACCTGGCCTACTGTTTTCCAAGAGATAAATGAATATGTGGTAGTCTCACAATCAGGGGTGTGGTACCAGGATTTTCCGAAAGTGGAAGTAGCCTGAGTATATGACCTGTGATCAAGAGGCATGTCCAAGGCATGGCCCTTCCAGCCAGTGCCCTTGAGTCCTCTGCTTTACCCTTTTCACCCCAGCCTTGTTGATTCTCATCTTTGGAGTTTCTGATGCTATTTTTCTTCAGCTTCCTCTGAGCCACTGATGTTCTGTTTCAAATCCCAATTGCTATATGATCACTTTCTGGTCTCCATACTCACAGTACAGCATGACGTTCTGACCTGGAGGCCGTACTCCAGGGATCATTATCTCTGACATAGGTTTTCAGTGAGAAGAAAACAAACCTTAACATTTGCATGAATTTTTTTTATTTTATAACTTTTTGTAGCTATATAGATAGACTTATGTATTTATGAGGAGAAAGTCCAGAGATAAATTATTTGAAAATGTTTGTTCTACAATTAATCTAAAAATAATTGGTCCCATCATGAGCAGATGTGAGGAAAGGAACTGAATGCCTCAAATTCCTTTTTTCCATAAATGTTTTGGAAAGACTGTAATTTGTGCTTTGAGAAGATAGCTACCTCAACATAATAGCACTTTTTAAAAAGAGAACCCAATGAACCAAATTATCATGTGATAATGATACAGTATCACAAACAGGAACCATATTTTTCACCACAGATTTTTTTGTCCTGTCTGCAGTGTGCACCTGTCACCCATGCCAAACCCTGAAGCAGTAAAGGTACTGTCAAAAACCACAGAGCACCCTAAGTGATCTTCCAGCATAGATTAGTATATGGGTGGCCCAACTGCACATGCCAGTTCTGTGAAGAGGTAGGGGAGGGAAGGTCATGAGCAAAGTCCCTACAGCTAGACTGCCGGGCTAGAAACTCAACACATCCACACTCTATGTGGTCGTGGGTATGTTACTTTATTTCACATCCTCATCTGTAAAATGATCATGGTGACAATACTTTCTATGTCACAGGGCTGGTATGAGGATTAAATGTGGTCCATTCATGGAGAGAACTTAGCACAATACCTGGCACAAAGACTCAATACAGGTCAGCTATAATTTGGCTTACACTTTGCAGGCGGTGATTTTACAAGCACTGGCTGATGAATGCCTACCTTTGGCTATAGTTCTTACGTAAGGAATTGGCTCACAAAGGGGAGCAGCTTGAAAGCTCTTCAGCTGTAATCATTTCTTATTAATCTTTGAAGAATTTATTATAGTCCTATCTGGAGTCATGGTCTTGATAAACAGACCTTTAAGCGTACCATCTAGTGACATGCTTTGCTTATTTGTTTTTAATCATGAATGATATAGTGCAGTCTATTAAGCACTCATCCCAATGTAAAAAAGCCTTCTATACATGGTTTTTGTTGTTGTCTGTTGAAAATATTTTTATTGTGATAGCAAATTGACATTTTATCAAGTTGATACCTATTAAATCTCATTGTTGGAATTAGTGTGATGCCTATTAAGGTTGAAGGGATAAAAATTATGCCCTTTATTGGGTAGGAGAATGAGAAAGTTGCTAAGTTTAGCAACACCCTAATGTGTTATAATTAGCATTAATTACTTTTTCTTAAGAAAATATTTGGGTCCTGATTTGCTTATCAACTTGGAAAAAAGACTCATAAGAGGACAAAAATAATATCCAAAATAAAGCAGCATCTCTGTAAGTTTAGGGGAAATTAGGTCATCATGCATAGGACAATCCACAGGTGGAACACAGAAGGAGGACAACGGGGGACAGCTGGCAGAAACCGACTGGGTCCTCCCTAAGGGATGAAGAGACCATGTGGGTTACCAGATCCCCAGGTAGGGAGTCAGCCGAAAGCTTTTATTTTTCTAATGGTCTGATTCTAGAATCACAGCAGTGACAATAACTCAGACATGGGGCACACTGTGTCCACAGCTTTAAAATTAAAACATAATCCTTAAAGCTACCAGTGATATTCCCCTAAATCCATTTTAATTCAAAAAAAATATTCCTAAGAGGATTCTGCTCTACTACCAACCACACTCCTGGGTTCAATTGGCAAGATGGATCCATGCCAATTAATTTTAAATAACACCCTTGGGTTCCTGTGACCTTTTTACTATTTAGGAACCTCCCCCCCCCACACACACACACACAGTCCATTGGGATATACTCCTTTAAGAAAGGGATTCTGCTTACTTAAAAATTCTACTTAAATAGATATTCTTTTTACTCAATTACTCTTTATCTTTTTGGAGTGTCTACTAGTCCACTTTTTTTCATTAGGGATGTCCAAGATCACAATCATATTGACTCCCTTTCTTTTAAATTTGGTGACTAGAACTTTGTAGGACTCTAGGGCCATGCTTTTGAATGACTCTGCCCAACTTTAGGGCTATGAGAAAGAGGCAGAAAATGAAAAGAGTGGGAACTCATGAAAGTCACCAGGGAATTTTTTTCTTTGATTTCAGCTTCCCCCACCCCCATGTGATTGGATTGTTCTAAATGTTGTATAAAGGAATATATGATACAGGAAAGTAGAAATGGATAACTGAGGGTTCTCATTTGGGCTCTCTTTTAACAAAGGCTGACTGTGATTGAAAACCCAGAAAGTGTTTCAGTAGTAGGGAAACATTCATTTAAACCAGTAGCATTCACTGGGCCACACTACACAGTTCTGTTACCCACTCAGGAAAAACCTTGTTAATCCAATTAACTGGCTACCCAAATTTAAGCTGAAGACTGATCTGAGCCTTGAATGTTCAATCTGCATAAGTGCTAGGTAGCTTCTGTGCACTTATATCAGAGAAGCTTTTGTGCTACTACAGGTGTACATGGAGAATCAGAAGAAATGGGAATAAGGACAAAAATATTCCAACATACAGATAGGGATGAAAATGACAGCTGGGAACCATCCCTGTTCTGGAAAAGCAGATTGGGGACAATACAGACATCTGAACCAAATTCAGGGATGTGTTGTGAAATTATACCATCACTGATAGATCTTAATATCATGAAACAATTCTCTTTGCACCCTTATTCCTCTCAATCTTTAGGAAAGATAGGAAGAAAAACAATACCTTATACATGGAATGATTTCAGGCGATGGCACATTCCTTCCAATGCCATCCTAAAAGACGCTCTCCCAGGAGCATGTCACTACAGCATTTAAAATTATGTCATAAATTCAACCATCAAATTTCAACAATCCTCAAGTAAAAAGAGTTAACCCTTTTCTGAGAGTTGTAACATTGGAGTAAAAATTACTTTATCCACTCCTTCCCAATAAGACAATGATTTTCAATGATAGGTTTGTCAGCGCAGGAAGCTGAGTGTGCTGGGTCCTGAATGTGAAAGAGGGTTCCCTACTAAGACCACGAGATTAGAGAGGTAAAAGACTCAGTTCATAAATGTTGCGTGGTTGACAATCAAGCCAGAGGCAAGCTCTAGAAATACTGCTCAATGCCCTCCCAGTGCGTTTAAAATCTGTGAGTTCCAGGCATTAGGACCTCTGGCATGAATGATAAATGAGGATTTCCTCTGGACTCACTCAATTTCATACAGCTCAAAGATAGCTTGCCAATCTAGCCTGGCTACCTACTTTTATAAATAAGAAAAGGAGACCAAGCAATGAAGGATCCTCACTTGCACAACCAGTTTAGTGACAGAATTAGAAGTAAAGCCCTGGGCTCCACACACCTGATGTAATGTATTCTATTAACCACAGTTCCAATTCCTACTACCCGTACCGTTTCATATCAGATGGGGAATTTTTATGGAGAGATGGTATAAGAGGACAAGGAGAGGCAGACCTGGCCATGTATCTATTTGACATTATTTACAAATGCCTAAAAACACAATATTTTATTCTCCCTTACTTCAAGGTAAAATAAGAAGGAAATGTTTTTCCCAAAAGAGCTTGTCAGACTGAACTCTTCCTATCCCAGAATTAATTTTTTTATTGTCTAGAGGGCATTATTTCAAGTGTGTTATATCCCAGAGGGCCCAGAAGCGACCTGGCAGTAATTAGAAGTGGAGTCTTCCTCCCATTGCATCCATTTCTCAAATATCCCTTGGCCATTCTTGCCCAGGCACGTTACTAATCTGGTCTGTACTTGACATAGTGCAGGAACAAGTGTTAGATTCAGCCCTGACCATCCAGCCATTCCAGCTGCAGCAAGTACAGCAGGTGCTGCTGGAGGGCAGAGCTTGGTTCCAGCCCACTAACACAATCAGCACTTAATGAATGGGATGGATATATGCAAAGCTACCAGTAGGAGACAGGATGCCTCTCAGGCAGAAATCAGGAAGGGATTTTTATGGTAACAATGGATAGCATTATATCTTCTAAGGAAAGAACACTATCAAAGAAAGTGAAGCTCACCATGGAAACATATTGTAAGGGGTACAGGACAAAATATACCAGTATTCATATAGCACTTTTAAGATGAAAAGAAGCCCTGGTCAGAGATACCCCATAAAAAAAAAAGACCCATCACACTACTGATTCCGTTAACTGTTTAAATCACCCAACTGACATTCCTTGCTACGGTTCCCTGCTTCCCAAACAACCATCTGACGTAGATTTATGTCCCCAAGGGAACACACTGGGTCAGAGACCTTAATTAGTCCATCAGATTAAGAGTTGTATTTCTCATTAACTATTAGCCTTCATGTTTATTCATTGAATGCCTTTAAGTTTAAATATAAAAAATCAGAAATCAGAGCCCAGGTCTTTGAAAACCTGGATCTGAAAAAAACTGAAAACCCAATGCAGAAGGTAGTGAATTTATCAGGTCCGTTTCTCTCTGGGAAGATTGGGTCTGGGCAGTGAACAGGCTACCGCTCGGAGGTGGTTTTCATCATTACGCCCCTTGCAGCTGTCACTGCTCAGCAGACTACATTTTTGATTAAATGCTTCTGTGTATTTATAGACATTATAAAGAATAGCAACCTGAAGTCAGCTCTAAGAAGGCAGCCTGAAAAAAAAAACATTCTTGGAAAGCACCACCAAAGAGTATGCATTTGAGACAAATGAATGAACAAAGAAATGAATAAGTCAATACAGTACCTGTCTTCTTAGATCTCTTGTTTTCTTGGTCATCTTATCAATCGCAATGTTTAGAGGATCTCCTTTTTCCTTCCTTCCAGTCTATAAAAAAAAGAAAAATAATTTTGGATTTAGGAAATTCAATATTAGAGACAGTAATTCTTTAAAAAAATACCAGAAACACACTTGAGTTGCAGAGTCCAAGCAATATTGTAAAAGATTCTTTACAATATCCAGCTAATATGATTTGGTCTCTGAACTTGGTTTTCTCTGAAATAAAAATTAAAATTGATGGAAATCAATACATTCTCAGGATGGTTACACATATGTTCTTAATCGGCTCCCCGCAAACCTGTTTTCGTGTCTTCTGCAGACATTTAGTGATTAAGTAAACACAACAAGGATGTTTCGCTTTTGCTTTAAAATACTGTTTTATGCTTCTCTATTACGTAAGCACACATCTGAATAGATAAGATTGAGGTGGTAAAAACTAAAGTAGAAAAAAATTAAACTAATTGACTACAATTCAGAATTTTAGACCAATGTATCATAGGCCATATGTAACTTGTATAACAAAATCAAAAGAGATGATTTACCAAAAAATACAGCATTTCTAATTTCTGTTCTGTCATGCAGTAGAATGCTGACCTTGACAATGAGGAACCCACCGCTTGAGGTCAGGAAGAAACTTCTATCATGATTTTAACAGGTAGATGTAAAGTACCCCCCACAAGACACTCCCACAAAATTTTCCTAGTGAGTTATTCACTTGGAAGTTTGACTTTTCACTAGTTTCTTTTTCTTTTATTTTTATGGCTATAGTAAAACAATTAAAACCAAACAAAAATAGAATCTCTATTATCTTTTTATTTATTTTATTTTTTTAAGATTTTATTTATTTATCTTTAGACAGGAAGGGAAGGAGAGAGGGAGAGAAACATCAATGTATGGTTGCCTTTCGTGCATCCCCTGCTGGGAATTGGCCTTCAGGGAACTGGCCTGCAACCCAGATATGTTCCCTGACTGGGAATTGAACCACGATTGTCTGGTTCGCAGGCCCACGCTCAATCCACTGAGCTACAACAGCCAAGACTCTGAATCTCTATTATCTTTTTAAAATGACAACAAATCCCTAGGAATTAAAAATTCCAGGTGTCTTCAGAAATGGCCTTATCTTCCTTTTAAGAGAAACATGTTTTCAAGAGCTTTGTCAAACTTATTAAATTATCTAAACTTCAGTTGAACACCATACAGATGTATTTAAGCACCGTCCTACGGGCAGTTGCCATCATTCTTGGGCCGCCCTAAGTCTCTGAAATTCAGAGGGTCCCTGCAGTAATTTGTATATATGATTAAATGAGATCCCAGGTCATAAATCGTGCCTAATGTGCTAATGTGTTTTGGATTTCCACAGACACACCATCCAAAAGATTTTTAAATGTTCTCTTTCTGTGAAGATCTTGGACACATCTCATGGACTATCTACACATACTCATCAGATCGACACAGAGCTAGATCTAATGCTGTCATTCTTTCCTGCAACTGGATTAATTAACAATCTTTTTCAGAACAAATGTCTACTGTGTAATCATACAGTTTTTATTAAGCAGCCAAAACACATGTGTATGTTTTTAATCACCTAAAATCCTACAAATTCCCATCATCCTTTTCTAGTTTACGGTTGAAGTTTATAAGTAGAAAGAGCTTAAAATAAAGTGCCTAACATTTTATACTTTTGAAATATCAGCACACAAATAGCTCCAAGAAAATAAAAATATATGGAGAACAGTGTGCTTCTTATTTTTTAAGTTTATTTTTATTGTTGACACTATTACAGATGTCCCCCATCCCCTACCTTGCCCAACTCCACCCAGAACCCCCCTATTGCTCTAGCCATCACCACACTGCTGTAGGTGTCTATGGGTGATGCATATTTGTTCTCTGGCTAATTCCCTCATCTTCTTTTATCCAGTCCTCCCCTGTGCTTCCCCTCTGACAGCCGACGACAATGTGCTGCTTTATCTTTTGAGGAAAACTGGTTACATAGCAAGTGTGACCTCAGTGCCCTGTCTCTTCAAGTTCAGGTGTGCCCCAGTGAGGCACGTGTTTCTTTTCCCTTTGGTTTCCTCCTTGCACCTGGGATGTACATCTGCCATCACAGTATAGTGCACTTTGGGTAGGTCTGGACCATGATCGTCTGAAAACCACAGATTCCTGTGTCTTTGCCATTTTTAACAGTGATAAAAATTTACTTTGAAAAAACAATAACTATAAATTAGGTTTATTTATTTATTTATTTATTTTTATTTTATTGATTTTGGGGAAAAATAGGTAGAGTTTAAATCCTGGATAAGATTTAAGTGGGAAAAAGGAAATCCTTGCAGAGAGGGTGGGTTGGCACAAAGCAAAGCATCAAGAAAAGAAAGAAACACGTAGGTTCTGGGAGGACGACGGGGAGTGGAACGGGCCAGCCTTTTCTCCAGGAAGTCATCGAGACAAGTTACTTTTACAAGAACTTGTTTATACTGTGATTTCCAGCTACACCTGTGAGCTCAGAGGATGTCTGGTGACATTAGCCTGCCACGCCATGGTGTCGTCAGGATGCTGTTTGTGTCGTATCTGCGATCCTGGGTTTCTCCAGCTTCCAAGTCTGTGGCTGAAGGCGATTAAAAAATGTAGATAACTTGGGTGCAGTATTTTGTCTCACTGTTTAGAGAAGCTGGGAAATGGTAAGGCAAGGAATAGAACTTAGGAAATTTGTGGCACTAATTGAAGTCATGAATTCACTGTCCTCTTGTCAGCTCTGATGTCTTTAAATAAGGTATGTGTACAGGAATAATGGTAGGACCTTTCCAATGCTTAGACTTACATAGTCTCATGGGGAGCAGCAAGCCAACACTCCATATTCTCCTATGGTTTGTCAAATGCACATGTGGAAATACGTTGAAATTATCAGCTTAAATTGGACAGAAAGCCAATCCCTGAGTGACAGGGGGAAAAATAAGTCTTGCCTCCTAGTATGAACCTCCATTATTAGGTCCCATGATCTCAGACTAATAATTTGCCCTTTTTTATGTCTGAGTTTTCTCATAAGCACTGTGGGTAATGTAATATATGCCCTGTCTTCTTCACTAGGCTAGCAGGACAATCAATCACGATGCCAATGTGTTGAAAACAACAAAAGGCATTAACGGTATTCAGGGTAATTAGGAAAGTATGTCTGTAGTAGAAAGGAAAAAGGAAACAATTGATTTGGAAACTATTTTTGGATCACCTGGACCTCTCTAGCTTCTCCGCATAGGCAATAATGTATGAAAATCTCTCCAAAAACTAGAATTTTTAAAGAAAAAGTTATTTCTCTTCAAGGAAGAAATGTTTGGGATGGTTCATTTTAAATAGATAACCAACTAGTCTGAGATATTTCTAACAGTTTAAGAAAGGAACAGAAACTCTAGATGAATGACTTTTACACAGGTTCCGGGATATATTTGTTAAATAACTAGGGATTTGAGTATTTTGGGCAAATTTTAATTCCCAGGGAATCACAAAGAAGCCTCACTCAGCTCTCCCTCCCTGATGATCCATGCTTTATAAACTAAAAATAGTTTAACACACTGAAGTGAGAGGACACCTAAGTCTTCATTTTGACATCATTGCCTAATAATAAGACAGAAGTTTGATTTTACATCAGTCATGCACTATTCCCTGCCCTTGCTGAACAGAAGGAAATAACACCAGTGACAACTGCTTTCTGCCAATAACTACCTAAATGACCCAGCAAATTCTCCAGACTAAAGACTTATCATCAGTTGAATGGAGGGGCCAGGGATGAGTTACAGAATGGAGAAGTGTGGGGGCCTGATAAAAACATCAAGAACACTCATCACACTTTCCTTATCACAGGGAAGCTCTCAGGGTACTGCCAAAGCCCTGGGAACTGGCAGTCAGTCAGGGTTTTCTCATCTCTAAAATGTGGATGAGTGTTTTCTTTGAGGGATTATTGTTAACACTACAATAGATAACATTTGTAAGGAGGGAAAGAAGAGGAAAGGTCAAGTAAAGGAACATGTATAAAGGACCCATGGACAAGGACAATGTGGGGAGCACTGAATGTGAGGGGAACAGGGCAGAGTCACTGGGCGAAATGGGGACAACTGTAACTGAACAACAATAAAAAACGAAAAAATAATAGACTACATCTGGCCCTGGCCAATGCAGCTCGGTTGGTTGGAACACTGCCCATACACCAAAAGGTGGGAGATTCAATTCCCAGTCAGGGAACGTACCTAGGTTGTAGTTTTGATCCCTGGTCAGGGCACATGTGGGAGGCAACTGATCGATGTTTCTCTCTTACATGGATGTGTTGCTTTCTCTCCCTTCCTTTCTCTCTAAAATCAGTTAACACATTGAGAGAGAGAGAGAGGATCTCTAACATTTAGCACAGTACTAACTCTGGAAAAGGTAACTCAATGTTAGTTTGCTCTCCTTTCTCTCCCCTTTATTCCAACTAGGGTCTGACCAGGATCTCCAGACATCTATCAGTCAAGAGATTTTGCCATTCCATATCTAAACCATCCCCCACTTCTAACATTCTAGGATTTTGTGATTTTATAGTGTCATGTGTTTCTTTTCAAAGGCTATGAAAAAAAATCTGAAGTATATTTTCTTTGTCATGTTTTGTCCATAGATCCTGTGTGCTTTCTGGGACCTGCTCCCCACTTGCCTTCTTTATCTTTCCCCGCAAAGAATAAGCCTGCAATAGAGATAGCCATTTAATAAATATTTTATTAAAAATAAGAAAAAGAAGACAGACAGGAGTGCTTTCTCATACTGCTTCCGCGGCTTTCTAGTTGCCATCTGCTGTGCTAGGGAGGAGCATGTTTATTAAACTTTATTTGTTTTAGTCTTTGAGCACTATTTTACAAAACACATGGGGGAGAGCCACAGCTCAGACTGATGAGGGGGAATGGATTTCCTGATCTGGACGAGGGTTTTTTTTTCATCCTCATCCAAGAATTTATTTTGTATTTGTTTGTTCGTTTGTTTGTTTAAGAGTGAGACAGGAACATTGTCTGTTGACTCCCATACATGACCTGACCAGGGATCAAACACAAAACTAGGCATGTGCCCTGACCCAGGGTCCAACCCACAACCTTTAGGTGTATGTACAGGACAATGCTCCAATCAACTGAGCTACCCGGCCAGGGTTCCTGATTTGGAGTTTTATAGGGGATCCTTTATCCTCCCACCCTCTGGCTCTAAATCCAAGTCCAGTTTCCCAGAGCCATTGGAATCAGATGCTGCCAAGTAGACTTTCATATTTTTAGTTTGATCTTTCACAAAAGAATTGAGGTCATTAATAGAAATTTTGATTCTCATAATTAGTATTCAGGAAAAACACTATTTTAGTTTAACACTTTTTAATAATACCATCCTCTCCTTTTTTGGGAAATAAAACCCCTCTACTTTGGATGAGGAACTTCATTTTTTCTATTTTTCTATTTTTTAAACTATATTAATATCCATCATCCCTTCTGAAATAGTGAAGATGAATTCTGCGGAATACTGCACAACTGATACCAACTCCCTAATTTATGGAGCAAGAAAGTAAGAAATTATCATTTCTGAAATTGACTAAATATTTCTTTAAAGGTCATTCCCTACCCCAGCTCCTTATCACCCTCAACACATAATTCACTACAAATGGTCACTCACAAAAATGCTGGAAATATAACCCTACCATCTTAGAGCTTCCATCAGACCTGAGGCTTCGGGTTGGTTCCAGAGCACAATATTAACAGCACAAGTGAAATGGCTATAAGAAGGCAGATGTCTATCACTCTTTTCTTTTCTGCTCAATGTTTCCTGCAAACTTGATGAAATGTATGAGACATCTTCAAATATTGGAGAGCTGAAGCTCTAATATATTGAAGGTGTGGAGAGCTAATTAAATGCTCAGCCTTCAAACTGTTGTCATTTGAAAGAAACAAGTCACAAATCATCAGAATGGCAGAAAGCAATTCTGTTCTCTGCCCTCTCTTGCCAGCACCTTTTCCTGTCATTTAAACCTACGATTTAGACAACAGAAGGGAGGAGAAAAAACCATCTACTGATATAGCAGTCACCCTATAATATTTGGGGGGGATTGCCCATTTGCCACCAAACCCTGCATACAGAAATCATACTCTTATTACCCAGAGCACCACTGTTTATAGAACCTTGACCATTTCATAATACTTTTGTATTTTCTGTAAATCACAGTCTGACAATGTGGACCTTGCTAAACATTTTCTTTTCACTAGCTGTGGACATTTCTCTTGGAAAAGAAATCGGCAATATCTCTTTAAAATGGATGAAAGTTCAGCAGTGGCCACAAATCAAATCCATAATCAGGATATTTGGACCACATTGCAACCCAGCTTCCTGAACCCTGGGATGAAGTGGGCAAAGGGAAAAACTGGTCACAAAGTTTCAGGGCAAAATGTATCCTGACATTTCTCTGCCAGAACTTGTCAATGCTGAAGGGAAAAAATTTCGATGTAAAGGTAAGGATATCAGGATGAGGTTATTGATGAGAGTCCCAGAACCTGCCTACGAGCATAGTGATATGAGCACATGCACTGGACCATGTACAAAGGACTGGCTTGGGAATCTCAGGTGTGTTACTGTTTGTTTTCCTTTTCCCAGAAATCTGTGTTCTTTTAGAAAATTGTCTAACTTTTCCTTCTGACTCAACCAAGGGTTTCTGGCCAAGGGATAAACCCATGATGACGTCCAAATCAATGAGATTCAACTATAGGTTTATGGGTGAAAGCATTGAAAGAGGCATAGTTTCTCCCCACTGGGATTGATAAACTGGTATCAGATAAACCTTGAGGTACTTATGGAGTCCCTAGAAATAGATCCCACAAAAAGAGAAGCATAGAAGGGAGGAAAGGAGGGATTAGGGAAGAGAAGAAGGGAAGTCAGTGTTTTGGAGTCAAATTTGTTCATATTTCCATTACATACTAACTTGTAAAATAAAGCCCCATGAGGGTACAGTCTCTTTTTTGTTTATCATTATATAGTTAAAGCTTGGAGCCGTGCCTACCACATGACAGGCATTCTATAAATTTTATTAAATCAATGAATGAAACACATTAGCTCCTGAATCCAGTTGAATGTAAAGCCATAAGTATTTATTGGTGGATTTCCTGGTGCCGTGAGTTAATAAATTTCCTTATGTCTCTTCACGTTGGGTTGTGGTCACTTATGACCAAATGGCCTGAATAAATCATAGATCTTATCATTTCAGACCAACTACTTTGAAGGCAGGGTGGTAGAGAGGGAACACCCCAGCCAGGTCCCCTGTGGACACATCCCAGAGCACTCTCTAAGATCTCATGCCTTTGTTTTGCCCACAGGGTTTTCCCCAACACTAACTATTGCCCAGGCTCTAAATCCTGATCTTATTTCTCTCCTGTATCCTGTTGTTAGTCCCTAACCTTGAGAATCTCTTCATCAAATAGTCTCTAAAATGCATGCTGCTCATGACTAAAAGGATGGATGCTCTGAGTAGGCACCAGGGTATGGAAAGTGGGTGTGAAAGATATGAATAATTTGGAAAACGTGGGGTTCTAAAAATAAACCTCACCTATTTCACAATCTGCTGATCAAAGCCATAGGAAATGGTTGGCACCTGTGTAATGTTATAATTCTTGCTCCTTGATTTATTTTATCAACACAGGTGTGGTCCTCAGTGAGTATCTGTCAGGCAACCCTGCACAGAATATGGTTGTTATTAAAGTCCCCCTCTCCCAGCTTCAAGCCTTAGGTGATTGCTAAAAGGCAAGGTTAATTAAGCACACATTCCTTTAAAGCCTGTGAAACACCGTGAACTGAGCAAACTGCTAAAATAAGCCATTTTATCTTTACAGTTGAGATGAAAGTAGCCAAGGTGAAGTGCAAATTTCCATTGATTTTCTAGACACAAACATATAAACCCATACTGAATAAATGATTTTATGAAATTTCAACTTCTGCTTCATTTTTGAGTTCACATTCCCCAAACCATTCAGTTACCGTTAAAGCTTTCAACACCTCAAGAATCTCTAGAGTCTGGCACTTTTCACCATCTCAGAAGGGGTCAATAACTAGGTCCATGTTGCTGAGAATTCACAGAAATGAGAAGACACTCAGGAAGAGGGTTGCCTTAGTTTATGGAAAGACTGTCTATCGCGGGGATCCCAAGCCTTGGCTTTCCCATGCCCCACCTACCCATATGTCAGCAGCTCGCCCTCCTAAATAAATGACCCATCATCCTCAAAACTCCTGTAGCCATGTACATGATTGATTTGGTGTTTTATAAGCACTCCCCACTCAGTTAACAATTATATCATGCAAAAACCTTGCATTGTTTAGTGGATTTCAGATGTCACACTATAAAGCTAAAATACAAATACATGATGCATCATTATGATCCTGTACTGTTCAGAAACTTATCATGACTATATGTCAGGAGCTTAAGGACAGTGTATTAGTCAGCTTGGGCTCCCTTAACAAAATACCATAGACTGGGTGGCTTAAATAACAGAAATTTACTTTACAGGTTTGTAGGTGAAATTACTAAAAAAGAGTATGCATAGTCCCCCTACTGGGATTAAAAAAACGGTATCAGATAAACCTTGAGGTACATATGAAGTCCCTAAAAATATATCCCAGAAAAAAAGAAGCAATTCTGGAGTCTGGGAAGTCCAAGATCAAGGTTTGGTTTGTGGTGAGGACTCTCTTCCTGCCCCATAGACAGCTGCTCTCTCGCCATATCCTCACATGATGGAAAGACAACAAACAAGCTCTTTTGTGTTTCTTCATATAAGGGCACTGCTCCATCACGAAGTTCCCATTCTAGCAGCTCATTCAAACCTAATTATCTCAAAAAGGCCCCATCTCGAAATACCATCACATGAGAAGGGGTGGGGGCATAGGGATATATATAAATTCTGGACGGACACATCAATCTATAGCAAGCAGGAAGTTGTCAGCAATTATATTCTCTTAAAACGCTGAAGTTCTTACATGGCATCTTAAAATAGATTGGTGCTAAGCAAATTAGAAATATGTATAGATATGTAGATGTAAGTATATATTACATATGAATCAATGAAGTAATTAGTATTCTGGCTGTGTGACATGATTCCATCATATGGATCTTTGGGGGCAAGGCTAGTTTTATGCAGAGGTGGAGTTGAAGGATAGCTGTATCTTTGCCGGTAGTAGAGTAATATTTTTGTCTTCCTTCTTTCTATACTTATTCTCTTCCTTCCATGTTCAAAGTCTCTCCTAAGCCAGAAGAAGATGGAAATCAAAGCTTTTGATTGCATGTAGAGGATTAAGATGCACACACACTTGGGAGAAGGAACATAAAATTAGTAAAAGAGTTCTATCAAATCTGTCTCTGAAAATAGTGGGAGGTGGGAGTACATCAGCTTGAAAACTCTAGATTCCCAAAAGGAAATGAGTTTAGTAAAATGGCATTTCTGAAAGATGGTCAGAACCCTGATTGTGACAAACGGACAAGCCATACTAGAATAGAACTGAGATCCTTCTGATTGGCACCCATAGAGCAAAGGAAAATGAGGACATTTGCTGGGCCACAATGGGAAAGAGAAACCGGATAGTTGGGAGTGCTAGGCACTTCCTATATGCCTGGGGGACCCCCAAAGAGAGCTCCTTGCACATTCAGAACAAAGGATTTCCTTCCTTTCCAAATCAAAATGGCATCTATTGCTCTTTGCCGAAGCCTAGGAGGCCCACCCCTTCTTGCTCTCTCCAGCGTCCCCGCCACCCAGTCTACACCTTGGCACTTCTCCTTCCTCTTGTGCTCTCTTCCTAAAGGCCGGCACTGTCTGGCAAGCAAGGTCACAGGTCTGGGTCACTTTCAGTATTATCATGGGGAGGAAACTGAGAAAAATGATACTTTGTTTTTAATTATCTGGACACTCAAAATAACCAAAGAAATATTTTAACTATTTATAAACTAGCAAGCCTTCATCTAGAGTTGCTAATTTCATTCTTAAGCCCCTTTGTGTTGACTTTTATTCTCCATGAGCAAAGCTTATCAAGCCCAGGAGACCACCACCAGCTGAGCAGAAGGCAAGCACGGACCCTCCTCTGGCCTAGGTCAGTCGGGGGCCCCCTTTCAGCCCTTCTCACTGAAAATATGTGGAATTTGCCCCCATAATAGCACCATCTCTTAGGCATTTGATCACACTTGGAGCCAGTGAAAACTTTATGAGGCAAATAGCATTTTTTTTCCAGCATGGCAGTTAAAAACTAAACTAAGTAGAAAGCAGGCGAAACACTGGAACACATGTCTCGCATCGTCCCAAATATTCCTCCCTATGTGGCTCCCATAAACACCATCTGCTGTGTTAATTTGTAAAGAATTACAAGGTTCTTAAAATTACACTTTGCTCTCTGTAGCGTACACTGTGTCTATTAAGGGGGAGGGTTGAGAATGCGTATTGCATCCTGACACTGATATTTTCCCTTGCTGTCCTGGAATCTTACTGCGAGTTTGCTAGGTCTGTGTGGAATTTTAAGTGACTTGCATTCTCTCCAGACCACCTGTAGAAAATAAATTCAAAATAAAATACACACAACTCAGACTTTACATAGATTATGATCTTAGCATTGTATACATTCCCAAGTTGCGTGCACCTTGGCCACTTCACTAGATTCTCTTGACAAGGCAAAGTCCTTGGCTATAAGTCAAAGAGGGTGAATAGCCAAAACTGAGAGAATGTCTTAGGTGAGAGTTAATTCTCCATTGCTGGCTCCTCAGAGCCCTTGAATGGTAGCTGGGAGTGCTCCTCGATTGAACATCCTTGTCTACTTACAAAGTCAGAAAGCAGCATCCTGTTCTGAGACACATCTCTACTGATGCAGGGCTATAAAGACAGGATGCCAATGCCAACTTACTGGTGAATTAAATATCTAGCAGGTTGTTGGTTAAATGGTGATAAGTGGTGGCTAGAAATGAGAAAGTATATAGGAGACTCCGAGGCTCAGTAATTCTAAACTAAAAGCTGTCAATGTGAGGTAGTTGTTACATGTGCAGCTTCCTGGTCCCTCCATGCAGAGATTCCATTCAGTGACTCTAGAGTAGGCTGGCGACATTCATTTTAAAATTTATTTATTTAATCTATTGGGGTGACATTGGTTAATAAAATTATTCAGGTTTAGGGGTATAATTCTATAACACATCATCTGATTTTTGAATTATGTGTTCACCACCCCAAATCAAGTCTCCTTCCATTACCATTTACCCACCCTTTATTTTTATTCTACCTTCCCCCCAGACCTCTTCCACCCTGGTAATCACCATACCTATAGTAGTGATTAAAACTCCTCATTTTCTAAATGACCATTTTCTAAATTACAGTCAAGTTATGAAAATACAGGGATAGTTCGGTGTGTCCCAACCTGACTAATCATTTAATTAATCAAAATGTCCCCAACTGTAGTGAAGATCTGCATTTTCATGTATCCATGAAATTCTATTATTAGTAGAGTTTGGCAACAATAAACTTTGCAGAGATGTTCAGGTAGTGAGCTGAAAATAGGATCAACATCCAAAATTAAGGCAATTGAGATTAATTCTGATGAATCAGATGCTCTATATCAAAACATAAAATTCTCAACCAAATCACTTCATTAGAAGAGAAAAACATAAGTTTCTACACCAAACCACTTAATTAGAAGAGAAACCAAAACAATACAAAACAGGCACAGACTACAGATCATTTCATAGGAAGTTCCTGCATAAAGAAAATGAAAGTTAAACCAGTTTCCCAAGTTTCTTGCCTGTAATCATCACATCTAATATAAAGGCATCAAAAATAAGGTTAATTAGATGTGATGGACAAAGAAAAATAGTAGACTGTTGATCTTACTAAATCACAGAGAACTTCAGAAATTGATTAAATTAACATGTGGCAAGATCACACACACATACACACAGAGGAGAAGAATCCTGATCCAAACAGTGTTTCAGAGTTTCTGCTGATAAACTCTGCTGGTTTCTGAATATTTTCTGAGAACTTGCTCCCAAATTCCTCTTCCTATTGTCCCAACCCCTCTGCTCCCTTGTAATTAAGCCCCTGTCATGAGGGCAGAGTTCCTCTGAGTATCCCATAATAATCTGCTTGATGCCAAGTCTGCCTTCTTTTCCTTATCCTGAAATACTCTCTACAGCCCAGATCAAGCCCTGCCTCTCCTGACCCCAGAGTCCACACAGAATCCTCCCCTCTCTCAACCACAGTAGCAATTATCACAGTTTTCTGATGTCCAGCCTCAGTGTTACCTCTTACACAAATCCCCACATAACTTTCCGTGAGCAAGCTGGTACCAAGTCCTGTTCCACATCCCTCAGAGTAAAGTGTCTAGCTTGTAGCTGCCTCCTGACTCCCATGCTCTGATGAAAAAGCCACAAGTAGGACTAAAAGTTGTTGCCTGAATTTTTTCTGTTCACTCAGAATAAGTTGAACTGAATTTATTACTGTTGCTTCCATTTTTTCAATCTTATGAAAAACTCGATTTTCAACACTGATTTTTGGAAAAAAAAACAAAAAACCCTATTGGAATAGGTTGGCAGTAACCCCCAAATTGTTTAGTGATGCATCTGTCAATTGCATATATAATAGTAAAATAAAAATGTAATCACGTTTTCCACTTGAATGTATGTGTATATGTGCATGAGGATATGTGCATGTGTATTGCAAGTTAACTACCATTATATTTTAACTGTGTGGGCACTCTCTGCATTAGTAGTTCATGAGAGGAAGACCACATCTCCCTGTATAGGCACAATGCCCCCAGAAGGAGTTTTCTTTATACACAATAATGCTTTGTGGTTAGTAATAGGGTAACTATTACACCCGCAGGATAACAGGAATCAAAGAATGTGATTGCCAAGCTTCCCTGGGTGAGAGGACCATAGACCACTGGGGAAGATGAATCCCCAAATCATAGTGCTTTCAGAACCCAACAGAGACCTGTTTATGTGCATCCATAGCCATTGATTTGGCCATGTCCAGCTAAGAGAATGCAGAGTACTAGCTCTATGAATCATCTTAGTCTTCCAAGGATTCAGGACACTAAGAGTTAGGGTGAGAGGAGAGGGAATCTTTGATAAAGAAATCAGTGTTATTTCACTCTTATGTAAAATGATAATGCAAATGTAATTAATACTCCATAATCCCACCCACCCTTCCTTTAAGCCCTCTCCCATGTCTTCCTTCCTTCAAAGAATTTATGAAATTATGGACACCACTGTGATAAGTTACATCTTGGCTCTGATACTTACTAGCTGTGTAACTCTTGGCAATTCACTTAAACTCACTAAGTCTCCGTTCTCATCTACAGAATAGTGAAAATAATGCCAAAATCAGGATTGTGATGAGATAATGCATGCAAAATGTCTATCCCCAAGTCTAGCATGCAAATGGTATCCAAGAAACAAATTCCTCTTCTTTTTCTTTTGACAGTAAACTTCTTAAGGAAAGGCATAGTGCCCAGCGTCTAAACCATGAATGGATGTAGGATGGGGGTTTGAATGTCTAGGGAGAATATTTTGTTTTATAGGCTAGGTCTGAATTTTCATAGACTTGCCATTTGCAAATCTTTTAATATCTGAGTGGCATTTAGCATTCATGAAATTTTCATCACTTTAAAGTCCATTTATGACACAATTCAAATATAAGACAAATCAAAAAGGAGAGCCAGACATGGGCTCTGAAACTGCACTAATGAGGTGGTGAAGAATTCAAACTCTGACAACTGAGGTTTCTTGTGCTAGTGAGGGGCAGGGAGCAAATGTTGAGGACTAATTCCTCCTTTTCAGTTCTCTGCATGGGTAATGAAATCAATAGTGAACACACTTCTCTGATGATTTTAATCAAAATGAGCACCTATAACCAACTGCCAAAAAGAGGGGGTTCCCCCAAGTAGCACGAGTGAGTTCTACTTTCAGTCTCCTTCCTTTGGCATGTCAAGGAAGAAACTGCTCTGCAGAACGAGAAAGCCAGATATAGCTGGCCTGCGTACTACCTGATACTGATGGAGAGTCAGTGAGGGAGCCGCCCGGCTATCACAGGCCTCAGTAGGAGGGGCCTCCAGAGGCAGAGCTGAGCAACAAAACCACACCTCTTTTCTAGGTATGCCTTCCAGTCACAGGCCAACTCTAGAGATCAGCATTAGAAAACTGTTTCAATTCATTTATAGTAACTCTAGAAGTTTCCTGCTAAAATACTACTAAACTTGAGAAAGACCTTGCATAGCTAATTTGCTTAGTGTTTTTCCATCTGTTTCTCCCATTAGATTGTAAACTTCATGGGACTAGTCTCTTCATCTGTGTGTGTGTTTCACTAAGTCCAGTACCTGGCACACAGGTTCTCAGTGAAGCAGTGACACAAAATGGTTGTCACTTTGGGAAATTAGGAAGTTGGTCTCTAAACAGAACAGAAAGGCAGGAGAAGAAACCTCTGTGTGGGGGTTGGGTGTGTACTTAAGACTCAAGAAAAACCCTGATGTTGATTATAGGAAGTGACAAAATCCATGTGAGGCTAGGTCAAGGCTAAACTTTGGGTCCTTTTTCATTCACTCCACCAATTAATATTGAGACTCTCACAAGTGCTGGGCACTAGGGACACAGGAAGCAGTCACGGTGACTACCTACATATAGCCATAGTCTAAAACGCTGCTTCTTACCCTAAGCACTATTGATAACTTGGACCAGATAATTATTTGTTATATATGTGCTGTGGGGGTAAGGGGGTGCTGCGCTATGCATTCTAAGATATTCAGCAGCATCCCTGTCCTTTACCAACTAGATGCCAGTAACACTTCTTCCCTCAGTTGTGACAACCAAAAATATCTCCAGACATTGTTACCCTGGGGACAGGGGCACAATTGCATTCACTTGAGAACCATTTGCCTGATGAGTGAGAAAGATAATTTAATAAGCAATTATAATGTCGTAAGATAAGTGCTATGACACAGATAAAATTCACATGAAAGGAGCCAAACAAACTGAGGGGTGGTGGTTAAAACAAAACAGAGCAAAGAAACCCCTGCTTCCCCAATGAATAAATAAATTAAAGACATAATAGCTACTTAATTGGTATCTGCTACATTTTAAACACTAGACTTTGACTGCTTATTTAGTCCTTACAAAATCCCAATATGTTAGGCACTTTACAGGTATATATAAAGACAAACAAGCTTTTTCAATATTCAAAGAATAAGAAATGGATGGAATACCTAACCTGGCTTCTCAAATCAAGTCTGGATAATTCTTCAGAAGTGGAAAATGTATGAGAAAGAGAAAGTTTTGCTACATGAGGGCCAAAGCAGCTCACAGATTTAAAAAGGAAGGAAGGAAAAAATCCTTTTCTAAATATGGGGCTTGCATAGAAGTTTGAGGCACTAAGTAAATGTATCATTGAAAGAATTTAAATTGGAAATTGGTCCATGGATTGGCCTGGTCTTCTACAGTTCCCAAACAACTACCTGCCAACTAATTACCATACATAGAACAAATCCTCACATATCTTCTAATTTGTTTCCATTGTCAATGCACCCCCCAAAAAAGGAAAGAAAAAAATGAAGTTGCCTTTCTTCACTCTCAAAGTGTCCCAATTTGAACAAGTTTATGATCACCTTATGATCAGTTTATGATCATCAGTCTTGAGTTGAAGAATTATTAGGCCAGCTATTTTACATCATCACAATCACTGTGTGAGAACCCAACCCATTCTTTGATTGATATCTTTAATCATACTTATGTTACTTCACTCACCTGCCTAAAATCTTCTGATGCCAACCTAACACCTGTGAGATCATGCACAGGAAGGTCCTGGCCAATTTGACCTCAGTTTAGCTTTCTAGTCTTATCTCCTATCCCCAACACAAGCCCATGTATTTCTCCAACAGAGTGACCTTTCATGCCTCTGGACTCTTTCACACATTATCAGTGCCTATATTCCCTCCAACATTTTGTTCAATCACATTGACCCCTGAGTTAGACCCTGTAATGTTCTCCCCTTCACTCTTTACCTATTGGAGATTTGTACAAATGTCCTCTCTTCCTAAAGAATCTCTGATTTTCTCAGACACTAGTTGCTCTTTTCTATGTGTGCCTGCATTACACTGTGTCCATTCTTTTATTATGGTTCTTCTTATCCTATCATTACAGGTTCATGTGCATTACAGTGTCATGTACATTTCTAGAATGTCATGATGATCTTTGTTTCATTAATGCCCTGTACTACCTGTTACTCAGCTGGTATTTGGTATATATTTGCTGATTAATGACTACTGTGACTATTGAAATCAGAATTGGCTCCATTTTGGAAAATCACTAGGAATTTATTGAGTGCCTACAGTGTGGCCAGACTGTGCTTTTTGCTTTATAGCACACACAAGTAAGGGTCAGTGAGGTATAGTGAAAAGCCACAACATCTCCATCTCATTTCCAATTTGCTTCTTTGTGTTTCTTTGAGACCAGGCAATCGCTGAACTGGACTAGATCCCAGCTTCCTTATCTCTAAGGTAAGTTGTTAGAACTAGATGATTTCTATTATTATTTTTTTAACAAATTATAAGTCATCCTTGGTCATGGAAACATATCAAAGTCTGTTGACTGAGTTGTCAATAAGTCAACATTGATTTACCTTTATTATGAATACATTTTCAATATGTTTATAGTTTTTAATTACACTATACTGTATATTTGTTAAGTATTTGAACTATTCATTTAAATAAAGTGAAATATAAAAGGCTCTCCCACCACCCAAACACACACACAGCCCTTTCTGTACTGAAACTATTTGTAACATCTTGCTACCTTTCCTATAATTATTTCCAATTCTAGGGTTGAGATATATATATGGTTTTCCAGAAAGCATCCAGTTATGTAATATAAAAAATAGAGATATTTATTAGAGAAGATACGAGATACAAGAAACACTGTACATAGGACAATGACACTTTTGTCCCCTTCAAAGAAGAGGCCTTGGGATTTCACACAATTCTCTCAGAGTCATTAGCAATTGTTGCACAATGTTCCTTCTGCTCAGAGAGCAGAAGCCATGGAACAAATTTTGACACGACACATTTCACGCCAAGATCCTGAATCAAAATCTCAGACACAGTAGTTTTTGGAATCCCCAGATAAGCTTCTAGTTCACACACTGTCAGTCACTCACCTTTGTTGACTGCAGCCCATACACGTTCAACATTCTCAGGCATTCTGCTTGTTGCAGGCCTTCCAGAATGTGGATCATGTTCAACAGATTCTCGACCACCTTTGAAGTATTTGTGCCACATTGATTCATGTTGCACTCATTGCATCGTCCCTGAAAGCCTTGTGAATCATCCAAAAAGTTTCCACAGAGTAATGTTCAAGCTTAATGCAATTTGATGCAGATTCGTTGCTCTACTTGTTCAGTAATGTTGAATGCGATGGCCACAGTGTACATGCTCCTCAACAGCATATACCACCCCCACTAACTAGTACGGTGGAGTCATCATTGAACATGAACGTTCCAGTCCACTCTCCTTGGCTGCCAGATTACATTGATGTCATGGAAACCTTTCTCATATTAACAATGGCTGGACTTTTTCTGAACAGTTTTCATCTCTCTCTCTCTCTCTTTCTCTTTATCCATGTATATGTATATATTCTCCCCCACCACCAAATCAGGCAAACCTATAAGCCAGTGACAAATTCAAAACAGACTGCTAAGGACAGTTAGTAAAATTTGGAATATGCCACTAAATTTAGAGTTTGATGGCATAAACAGGAGAATCTAACATCTTCCAAATTCTATGTGTCATGTAAGTATCTTAAGAAAAAATCCAGTGTTCATGGATTTGAAAAATTAACATCATTAAAATGTCCAAACCACCCAAGGCAATCTGTAATGCAATTCCTATCAAGATTCCAACAGTATATTTCACAGAATTAGAACAAATATTTCAACAATGTACATGGAATGATAGAAGGTCCTGCAGAGCAACAGCAGTGATCCTGAGAAAGAAGAAAAAATTTGGGGAAATCATGCTGCCTAATATCAAACTATATTACAAGGCCACAGTAATAAAAACAGCCTGGTACTGGCATAAAAATAGACACATAGATCAATGGAACAGAATAGAGAGTCCAGAAATAAACCCATGACTTTATAGTCAATTAATATTCAACAGAGGGAATAAAGCATATAAAGTGGGCTAAACATAGTTTATTTCAATAAATTATGTTGGGAAAATTGGACATATGTGTACAGAAAATTAAAGTAGACCACCTTCTTACACCACACACAAGATTAAATACAAAATGGATCAGAGATTTAAACATTAGTCCCCAAACCATAAAAATCCTAGAAGAAAATAAGATAGCAAAATCTCAGAAATAGCTCATTACAACATTTTATTAGATATAGCTCCCCAGGCAAGGGACACAAAAGAAAAAATGAACAAATAGGACCACACTAAACTAAAAAGCTTTTGCACAGCAAAAGGAAAACATCAACAAAATAAAAAGATAAGCCACAGAATGGGAAAACATACTCATCAATACATTGAATAAGAGATTAATATCCTAAATTTATAAAGAACTTACAAAACTCAACACCAAAAAATCAACAACCCAATTAAAAAATGGGCAAAGGACATGAAAAGACACTTCTCCAAAAAGGACATAGAGATGGCCAATAGACATATGAAAAGATGCTCAACATCACTAATCATCAGAGAAATGCAAATTAAAACCACAATGAGATATCATCTCATGCCTGTCAGAATGGCATTCCTCTATAAATCAACAAAGGACAAGTGCTAGTAAGGATATGGAGAAAGGGGAATTCTTTTCATTGTTGGTTGGAATACAGACTAGTACAGCCACTATGGGAAAGCAGTTTGGAATTTCCCCAGAAAACTAAATAAGAATCTGCTTTTTGAGCCAGAGGTTCCACTTCTGGGAATATATTTGAAGGAACCCAAAACACTAATTCGAAAGAGTGTAAGCACCCCTATGTTCACTGCAGCCTTGTTTACAATTGCCAGGATATGGAAGCGCTGCAAGTGTTCATCAGTAGGTATGTGGCTAAAACAATGATGGAATATTTACACAAAGGAATTGTGTAAATTCCTCTCAGCCTTAAAAATGAAGAAAATTTTACCCTTTGCAATGGTATGGATGGTCCTAGAGAACATCATGCTAAGTGAAAGAAGCCAGTCAGAGAAAGACAAAAACCATATGACTTCACTCATATGTGGAATCTAATGAACAAACTGAACAAACAAGCAAAATGAAAACAGACTCAGAGCTGGATGACAGCTATGTGGGGAAGGGAGGGGAGGGAGTGGAGGAAGTGAACAAAAAGGAAAAAGGACTCATGGACAACAACGTAGTGATTGTGGGGGGTGGTAGGTTATAAGGGAACTAAATGGTAATGGAAAAAATACAATAAAAAAAGAACAAATATATAAAAAAAGAAACCCATGCCCAAAATAGACCATCAAGTAACCTGTATTTCCAACAGTCAATTTTGGTTTATGTTTACTTTTCACACCAAAATTAGCCTGCTTTCTAAATCTAAACAAAATGTTTAAAAAGTAGAACCTGTGTATAAGGTTGTAAATTCTCCAATCTTAGCACATTCATATGAAAATTTATAGAAAAATGATTATATGCTGAGGTTTAGTATTATAGTGTGAGACAATTCCTATCCTCTAAATTCACCCGATTACTACTAATAATTTAAAATTATTCTAACTAAAATATGTATAGGAAGTATTTTTCTTTGTATTATTTCATTTTAATCCTCAGAACAACTTGTAACTTTGGTAGTATTTATATCTCTATTTGCAATATGAAAAGTCCAAATGGTAGAGATTTTGCATGCAGAATATGAGACAATGAAGATTTATTTTTTAAAGATTTTATTTATTTATTTTTAGAAAGAGGGGAAAGGAGGGAGAAAGAGGAGAGAAACATGAATGTGTGGTTACCTGCTGCACACCCCCACTGAGGACCTGGCTGGAAGCCCAGACTTGTGCCCTTACTAGGAATCGAACTGGCAACCCTTTGCTTCACAGGCCAGCACTCAGTCCACTGAGTCATACCAGCCAGGGCGAGACATTCAAGATTTAAATGCAAACATATCCCAAAATAGCTTATGAGGTTGTTATAGTTCTTAGAATTTAATCTAACTCTAAATTAATATTGTGGTGATATCTGCCCACAAGAATATGGTTGTCTAGGAATGTGTGAAGTCTTTAGAAATGAATTTTGCATGCATTTATTTGGCAATGTAGATTTCCAAGTTATTGAATCAAGCTAGTAAGAAGCTAGGAAAACTTCTTGGCAATTGGAATGGGGAAACTAAGACAGATAGCTAAAAAGACAGCTGAGCAATTTATAGACAGCTAATGAATCACAAAATCTTATCTTCCCTAACCAAGAACACTTAGGAGCAAATGGTTCTCACAGTCCAGACTGTGGCAGTGCTGACCTGCCTCTGTTCTGGTCCCTCCCCTGTGACATTCTTTGAAAGTGAAACTGACTAGAGAATGACACTGATTCCTTCTAGACACTCATTTTGATGCATCAGCATATCAAGGGAGGTACCAGGAAAAATGACAAATATTCTGATTAAGACCTCCCCTAAAATTTCTACATTTAGAAAACAGATAAAAACCCTAAAAACAAAGGACCCAGGGCATGCTCTGCTCGAACACATGGGTTCTCATGCCATTCTCCCCTCTTTTTTAGGCATGTATCTTTGCTTTCTTTCTCCTAAGCTCTACAGGTTCCTTCGAGACTTGCAACCAGGGGAGTAGTGGGTAGCAGCAGCACCCCTAAACTTGTCTCCAAGAACTCTCCCTTTCCCCCTGTGACTCTTTTTTGTGAGTCCTCACAGCCCTGCAAGGCTCACGTCTTCTGCCTCTGACTTTCTTTCTAAAGGGATCAAGGCAGTTCTGCCTGGGCTCATTCCTGTTGCTGTGATCTTGTCTTTTCTTTCGTAAGTCCTTCCTTTGTTTCACTGTCCCCCAGCTTTAATAGACATACTCTCAGAATGGCCTGGACTTATGTCTTGAATTCTTTCCGGCACGAAGTCAAGAACCTATACATTTGAGACTATGCCAGGGCAGATCCACCTCGGCCTGGTTCCAATCCCTTTTCGGTGACATTATGATGATGAAAGTCTGAATACATTGATAAATACCTTGGAACTTAACTGCTCAAAGTCACTTTTAAACACAATCCCATATGAACAAGCTGTTGGTGATGTAATTGCACAGAGCCTTATTTTCTTCAATGTGTCCTTTTACTTTGATCTTTTTCCTTTGACTCAAACTCGCCTCACCTAGTGCGCTAGCTCACCCAGCTCCTTCTCTCACGCTTAATCATCAAGCCTTAGGACAATAAGTTTCTGGTCAACATCTAGTAGTGTTAGAAACAAAACCTTGGGTCTGTTGACACGGAGACAGTTTTGGTCAAACTAGATAACATCTAGGCCTCAATACTGTTTCTGCTCTAGTATGACCATTCTGATTGTAATCTTGCAAAACCAGATGAAGCAACACCACAACTGGCATCAGCACAAGATGCAGTGGTCAACCACCCCCCAGCACTGACCAATCAGTAGAGACCATGACCTTGACTAGAACCCTAATTCCCTTAGTCACCATGAGTAATGATTTTTCACTATGTAACCCATCCCCTAGAAGCCATTGATTGGGGAGCCAGATCTTCATGCATTAGGTACTTGTGACTCTGGGCATGGCACCATTTCCTTAATAAATCCTTATTTTCTTGGCTGCAAATCCCTATCTGTGTCATATGTGGCTTCAATGAGGACAGGCAAACAGACCCATCCAGTCTGGTAACACCAGGCAGCACAATAGAGCAGATGTTGCAATGTCTGATATCTCCTTGGTTACATGACAAAGAAACAGAGAATAAGAGGATATGATTTCTATTAGTTGGAAGAGCTGATTACTATTAAATATTTACCTGTTTTTTAAACTGTACCATTACAACACCCTAAAAATTTTCTGATACTACTGCCAAGTGGACTATAAAAGTGAAAAAAAAATCCAGTTAGTCATAATGCTGTTTCTTACCAAGCATAAAACAATTTGTAAACAGCTGAATGCTCAACCAACTTTTTCAATTTGCATCTAGATATTTGGTCATAGTGTAGTTGCTGGCAAAGAAAATCTAATAAAATTTTTTAAATCTTAAGATAATAATAAGTGCTACTATTAAAAATATGTCTACTATGGTCCAGGTGCCTTACATAGATTATTTTCTTCAATGTGTCCTTATAGCTCCTCCATAATAACTTGAAACAAGGTACTTTTAGCTCCTTTTAATTGATGCATAATGGAGGCTCAGAAGCCATAAGAAACACACCTACGTTCATAAAACTAGTGTTAAAGAAAAACCCAGAAGCCAAAATGGTATCACTTAAGGCTAAAAGCCTATGGTATCAAAACTAGATTTAATACCTAATCTAATTGTTGTTTTAACCTGTCCCAGAAACATAATGTTAATCAACCAGTCTGGAATTTTCTGGTCAAAACCAATGAGGTAATCTATCCTTTGGGCCTTGCCTATCCCCCCGGCTACTCCCCACCCTCACCCTCACCTCAATCCCCTCAACAACGGAAAGAAGAAGCCTGCATGATACAAACCACACCAGTTCTCTCCCCCTGGAAAGATGCCCAGGCCCCCTGATGGTCTTGTCTTTTGGTCTTGTCTTTTGTTAACAGTTCCCTTACTGGACCCTTCTTCCCATAAAATCCTTTCATTTGGTACAACTATTCAGAGCATCCTCCTACTTGCTAGGTGGAATGTACCTGATGCATTAGTTGCTTTAGCAAACCAAGTAGGTCTTCAAATGTACTCAGTTGAATCAGTCATTTGAAGGTTCTAAACCTGTGCCCTGTGCAGTTCACCACAGGAGCATATTGTATAGCAGTGCACTCAATGGAAGGGAAGGCTTCTGTGTGAATGAAGGGGTTCTCCACTTTCTCATTTTCCAGGCAACATACCTGAAGGATTTGACACAGAGTCGACACACACTACCAGACATACGGGAGTGATATGGAAGGGACAAAGAAGGAGGCTTAAGGGGGCACTTTTAGAAAGACTGATCCAACATTACAGGAACCCACCACCACTACCACCAAGGTTGAGAGCCCCAGCACACAATAACCAGGAGACTGGTCTCCATTGGCTAGATATGCAAGTTTTAAAAGGTGATCAACACAATGCTTAAAAAAAATTCTCTAATATGTCTGTGAAACACCATGCCCCCTCATAAACACACCCACCATACCACCTTTTGTTTTTAACTTTACAATGAGAATATAATAGTTATAGATAAAACAGCCCTGTTTAATTTAATTTATCCCTGATTTTTCAACATCTACTGTGCCCACAAAAACATTTTTCCCCCTGTCATACTCATTAAAATCTCAAGGAACGGCTATTCAGAGGAGCACACTGGGAGCCCATCGGCGAACAGGATGTTCTCTGTGGTCTTCTCGAATTCTCCGGGGTACCTACCACCCCAGAGGCAGAGCCAGCAGCAGAAGGCCTTTCTTGGGCCCTTCCTGTAGTGCTAACAGTCTCCTGGCAATGGGTTATTTCTTTGGCATGTTAAGTGCTCTGTGCAAGAAATGCCATAATCCAATCCTGTCACCTTTCAGCTCAAGGACATAAGTGACAACCACTGGGTTCCCCATCAGCTTAATTAGAAGAAGTGAAACACAATGACAGGGTATTAATGCAGGGAAGGGGCAGAGCAGCCGCAGGCCCTGAGGGGAGGCCACAACAGCAGACCACAGGAAAGCGCACTCCTCTCCTGGGCCGTTTCATTGAAAGTCCTAATTACAATGCTACTGTAGGGAGAAAATTGTTTTACAAATGCCATTACAAACACAGTCTGAGTGCAGAAATCCTTTCATCTAAAAACTAATTAAAGCATTATTTCCTCTTAAAGTACAATGGTAAGTGTAAGTTTTTCTTTTATGGAAACAGTTATACAGTCTCATGTTCCTTATATTTAGGCAGCATCTATTTAAAACTACAGGCCAAAATGATCTTAGAAATTAGAAATACTATCAAGATAATAAACTGGAGAGTTAAAAAAAAACATACTATTGTGATCCAGACAAAAAGTACAATGAAATGTTTTTGCTAAAATGTGAAAATAGTGAGCTTATGTGTAGCGGCTCAATCATTCTAAGGAGCACATTTTTTAAAAAATCATGTAAAAAATTCATTAGAAAGAAACACCCAGTGCCAAATTTGACAGAACAAGATTTATCTTTTTGCGACCACTAAAAGTAACTCCTAGGTGGGCCTCGGGTTCCACTCCGCTCACAGGTGCATCGGCAGCACAGAAACAGTAGGTGCGTACTCCCCACTTCCTCATGGAAAGAGAGCTGATCACCAACCGGCTTTAAAATGGTTCCTCGAAGTCCATAGTTTAAAAAAAATGGAATAGTTGAGTAGATGGAAATTTCATAAGTTATTTGGGACTAAAGTAGTTCCGCCTTAACTGTCTGTTAGTCACTCAGTAGCCTTCTTCGTTATCAGATCGACTGTCGAAGTATCTCAGGGTTTGTGTCCAAGTAACCCCGATTTTACTTAATAATGGTCCTGAAGTACAACAGTAGTGATGCAACAATTTGGACATGCCAAAGAGAAGAGCCTTAAGGTTCTTCCTGTAGGTGAAAAAGTTGAGTATAGTACAGTAAGATGTTTTCAGAGACCACATTCACATAACTTTTATTACAGTACATTGTGATATATTCTATTTTATTATTAGTTATTGTTAATCTTTTGCTGTGCCTAATTTATAAATTAAACTTTATCATAGGTATGTCTGTATGGACAAAAAAACAGAGTTCATTACTGTCTGTGCTTTCAGGTGTCCACTGGAAGTCTTGGAAGTTACACACTGGAGGTAAGCAGATTACTATATTCCATGTATGTCGGTGGAACACAATATTAATTCTTGAGCAGAAATGGTAAAGATGACACCACCACCACTAAATGGGTGTCATTGTTAATTGTAGGGAAGAGACAAAAGGGCACATGTGCAGATAAAAGGGAGGAAGTGATGTTATAATGTGGCTAAAACCCACAAATGATTTGGGATTATGGGGTGTTAGTTCCTGTCCTAGCCAATCCAACCATTACTCTTGCACTTAATTGCATCACTAGGGATAAACCCGAGTGCTTTCCTGCTCCAGCTTCCAGAGCCCAGATTCACATCAAGGGCATCTTTCACTTGCTTCAAAAAGATAACAATTGTTTTGCTTTAAGAAAAGGCTGATGACTAAGATAGTGCAGAGGAAGCAGAGGTGATTATAACTAGATTATTTGTTTAAGAAAATGGTTTTCTGTAGGCTAATTTTAAATAGTGAGCGCCTCTAAAGACTTTAAGTATTTATGCAAAGATCATCAATTATCTGGGTGGGGGGGTTAGGATTTGTGGAGAATGCCAGGGAGAAGATACTTAATCAACTAAATTATTAGGAGCCACTGACAAATGGAAAGCAATCAGATAACAAAATACTGGTTTCCTTTCTTTCAAATAATAACATAGAAGTCCAAGGAAACTTAATTTTAAGATGCAAATACTGAATTTACACCATATTTTCCGGAACAACTAAACAAGGCACTGAGTTTATGTTTCATTTTTGCGTCCCCTTTAATATTCATCATCTTCTTTTTTTGTAATTGTTTTAAGAAGAAAGAAAGAAGAAAAGGGTAGTTTAAAAAATTAAATTGACCTTCCCTATTAAACTTGAAGCAATCAGGAAGATACAATTTATAAAGCAACCATCAAAAGTTTATTTTCCAAAGCCTTTTCTCCTAGAGATTCACTGGTGAAACAGCAAAACAATAAGACAGGAGCACAGTTATTTTTAACAATCTTAGTGGTACAGCTTTCTCCTGAGGCAAAACTTAAATCCAATAAGGGTCTCCAAGGACCTGGAAGGAAGGAAACCACCCCCATACTGTGTTCAACTGGATCCTCTACACACAAATTTGATCTTAGAAACAGAACTAAAAAATATATAATGGAATAGTTAAGGATGACACATTTCGACAACTGTTAAGAGGATGTTATCGCTCTCATTGCACACAAGAAAATTAACCATAATTGGGTGAGCGATGACTGCACAGCACAGGAATGGGAACCCAGCAGACAATTACTGGTGTTGGGAGAAGGGAAATGGGATTAATGAATAGTTGATAGAAATTCCATTTTGCTCTGGGGTTAATCACTGGTCTCATGAAAATGTATTTCCTGCCTAAGATTTATAACAAGTTTTAAAAATATTTTATATTGTTCTGAATAGTTTCTAACTTGCACTGAATTTCCAGGGTCAGATTAGCCACACGCTGTATTGGTATGTGTACCTACCCATTCACCTGCACCATCATAAAAATGTGGCAGGACTCAGTCTTTAGTACAGAATCCCCCGTGCAAATGGGACACGGTAACTTGGATTTGACACGTTGTTTATATAATTTTGGTGTCAACAATGATTAAATAACCAGGTGATGAGTTTAGGGTCAAAACAAAGCCCCATCTCAATGCTGTGTTTCAGTCAATGGAGCATTTTCCTAGCCTGGTTTTGCTGGAGAGCCCTAGTAAAGTATGCAAAGTACTTGAAATTCTTAGACTATTCAATTTAATTTTATACTTAGCCTTACCATGAAGCTATTCTTAGTCACTTTTGTTTTACTCATATTTTAATCCATAATATGTCAAATATGTCAAATCGAACTAACTCTGGATTCAAGTAGTGACATCAGCTTTTTAAAAAAAATTTAATGTTTTTTTAAAAGGACTTACCATGAAATAAAACATTTCTTTGGTTGTTTTTCATCAAATCTAAACTCTTTTCTCATACTTATATTGATATTTCCTATTAAAATGTATCTTGCATTATTTTTAACCAAAATGAATATTTAGAATATGTATTTTCAATATATTTCCTTAAAATATATTTATCTATTTGATTAACTTAATAGAGGTTCAACCACCTTTGGATTTACTGAGACTTATTTTCAACAATAAAATGGAACTTGAACACACTGGTAACAAAGGAACTGCTACACAAAATTTATAAGAACTGGTTTTATGAGTAAGACACAAGAGAGATTAAATGCTGAAATCCAACATAGAAACATAGAACTTATTTATTTATTTATCTCTCTCTCTCTCTTTCTCCCTTCTTTCCTTCCTTCCTTCCTTCCTTCCTTCCTTCCTTCCTTCCTTCCTTCCTTCCTTCCTCCCTCCCTCGCCCCCTCCCCCCTCCCTCCCTCCCTCCCAAGAATTCTTGGCCTGAAATAGACTTAAAAATACCAGCATGGAGTGGGTAGGTGATGCTAGATTAAATAAGGTAGAAGGATTAGCCAAAGAATACATATATTTATGTGATGAATCACATTTATTGATTTGTGAATGTTGTACCAACTTTGCATTCTCAGAATAAAACCCACTTGATCATGTTTTATCATCTTTTTGATGCACTGCTATATTCGATTTGCTAGTATTTTGTTGAGGATTTTATCATCTATGTTCATCAGGGATATTGGCCTATGATTTTTCTTTCTTTGTAGTATCTTTATCTGGTTTTGGAAATAGAATAATGATGGCCTCATAAAATTAGTTTCAGAGCTTCCCCTCCTCTTGGATATTTTGAAATAGTTTGAGAAGGAGAGGTGTTACTTCTCTGCAAGTTTGGCAAAATGCACCTGTGAAGCCATCTAGCTCAGGGCTTTTGTTTGTTGCAAGTTTTTTCTTAAAAATTTATTTCTTTATGATTAGAGAGAGGGGAAGGGAGGGAGGTAAAGAGGAAGAGAAACATTGGTGTGTTGTTGCCTCTCACGCAACCCTCACTGGGGACCTGGCCTGCAATCCAGGCATGTGCCCTGACTGAGAATCGAACCAGCAACCCTTTACTTTTTAGTCCGGCTCTCAATCGCTGAGCCACACCAGCCAGTGCTGTTGCAAGTTTTTTATTACAGCTTCAATTCCACTAGATGTACTCTGTCTATTTGGATTCTCTGATTCTTTTTTATTTAGTTTTGTAAGATTGTATGTTTCTAGGTATTTATCCATTTCATCCAGGTTGTCTAGTTTGTTGGCATATAGTTGTTCATAATTTTTTCTTAAAATCCCTTCTATTTCTTTGGTGTCAGTGGTTATTTCTCCTCTTTCATTTCTGATTTTATTTATTTGGTCCTTCCTCTTTTCTTGATGTGTCTGTTTAAACGTGTGTCAGTCTTGTTTATCTTTCAAAGAACCAGCTGTTGGGCTCATTGATCTTCATATCATTTTTTAGACTCTGTTTCATTAATTTCTGCTCTGATCTTTATTATTTCCTTCTTTCTACTCACTTTAGGCTTTGTTTGTTGTTTTTCAAGTTCTTTTAAGTGTAAAGTTAGGTTGTTTATTTAAGCTTTTTCTTGGTTTTTGGGTTGTTTTTTTTTAGATAGACCTGTAGTGCTATGAATTTCCCTCTTAGGATTGCTTTCCCAGTGTCCCAAAGGTTTTTGAATTGTTGTGTCCTCATTTTCATTTGTTTTAAGGTATCTTTTGATGTATTTCTTGATCTCATTGTGGACCCATTCACTGTTTAATAACACATTATTTAGCTTCCATGTCTTTGCATGTTTTTCAGTGTTCTTCTTGTGATTGATTTCTAGGTTCATAGCATTGTAGTCAGAGAAGATACCTGATGTGATCTCAATATTCTTAAATTTATTGAGACTAGTTTGTATTCTAACATGTGGGCTATCCTAGAAAACATTCCATGTGTTCTTGAAAAGTATGCATATTTTGTTGTTTGGGGGTGAAATGCTATGAAGATATCATTAAGTCCATTCACTCTAGTGTGTCATTTAAGACCACTGTCTCCTTGCTGACTTTCTTCCTGGGGGATCTATCCATTGAAGTCAATAGGGTGTTAAAATCTCCAATTATGACTGTATTTCTGCCAGTCTCTTCCCTTATGTCCATCTAGATTTGCTTTATATATTTAGGTGCTCCTATGTTGGGTGTGTAAATGCTTAGTAGGGTTACATCCTCTTGTTAGATGATTCCCTTTATCATTACTTTATTCCTTCCTTGTATCTTACTATAGCTTTGGTTTTAAAGTCTATTTTGTTGGATATAAGTACTACTAACCCAGCTTTATTTTTTCTTTTCCATTTGCATCAAATATCTTTTTCCAGCCTTTTACTTGTAGTCTGTGTGTATCTTTCAGTCTGAGGTGGTCCTCTTGCAGGCAGGCAGCCTATACACAGGTCTTGTTTTCTTGTCCATTCAGTTACCCTATGTCTTTTAGTTGGAGCATTTAAGGCATTTACATTTAAAGTGATTATTGATAGATACACATTCAGTGCCATTTTATTGTTAGATGGTTTTCCACTGTTTCTTCTTCTTTTTTTCTCTTTTTCTTCTTCTTATTCTTAAAGCAAGCCCTTTCACACTTGTTGCAGTACTGATTTTGTGTTAACTAACTCCTTTAGATTAACCACATGATCCTATCAATAAATACCAAATAAAGCACTTGATAAAATCTAGCACCCATTTAAAATAAAAACCCTCAGCAAAGTGGAAATAGAGGAAACATACCTAATCATAATAAAAGCCGAATATGACAAACCTACATACTCAATGGGAAAACCTACATGTGTTTCCCTTAAGATCAGGAACAAGACAGGGATGTCTGCTCTCACTTCTCTTATTCAACACAGTACTGGAAGACCTACCCACAGCAATTAGACAAGAAGAAAAAATAAAAGGTATTTCAATTGGAAAGAAGGAAGTAAAACTGTCTTTATTTGAACATGACATGATATTCTACATAGAGAACCCCAAAGATTCTTCCAAGAAACTATTAGATCTGATAAATAAATTTAGCTAAGTAGCAGTATACAAAATTGTTATCCAGAAATCAGTTACATGTATATATGGCAACAATGAACTAACAGAAAGGGAAATTAAGAAATCAATCCCATTCACAATTGCCTCAAAAAGAATAACTACCTAGGAATAAACCTAACCGAGGATGCAAAAAACCTATACTCTGAAAATTATAAGACACTGAAGAAAGAAACTGAAGGAGATACAAATAAGTGGAAGCATATACCATATTCATGGATAGGAAGAATTAACATCATTAAAATGTTATACTACCCAAAGTGATCTATAGATTCACTGAAATTCCCATCAAAATTCCAATGATATATTTCACAAAACTAGAACAAATATTTCAAAAATTTATATGGAACCACGAAAGGCACTGCATAGCAATAGCGATCCTGAGAAAGAAGAACAAAGTTGGAGGAATCACATTACCTGATATCAAACTATACTACAAGGCCATAGTAATCAAAACAACATGGTGCTGGCATAAAAACAGACACATGGATCAATGGAATAGAATAGAGAGCCCAGAAATAAACCCACATCTTTATAGTCAATTAATATTCAACAGAGAAAGCAAGCACATACAATGGGCTAAAGATAGTTTATGCAATGAATGGTGTTGGAAAAATTGGACAGATATGTGCAGAAAAATAAAACCAGACCACCTTCTTACACCACATACAAGAATAAATTCAAAATAATTCAAAGACTTAAATGTTAGACCCCAAACCACAAAAATCCTAGAAGAAAACATAGACAGCAAGATCTTGGACACTGGCAAGAATATCTTTAGAGGGGAAGGAGAAAATGCCCGGAACCCACACCAGCCAGGGCTCATAGTGATTTTTATTGGATATCTATCCCCAAGCAAGGGAAACAAAATAAAAATTTAAAAATGGGATACATCAAGGTAAAATGTTTTTGCACAGCAAAGGAAATCAGCAAAATAAAAAGAGAAGCCACAGAATGAGAGACCATATTTTATAATATATAGGATAAGGGGTTAATATCCAAAATTTATAAAGTACTGACAAAACTCAATAACAGAAAAAAAATACACAATCCAATTAAAAATGGGCACAGGATTTAAATAGACACTTTTCTAAAGAGGACATACAGATAACCAATAGAAATATGAAAAGATGCTCAAAGTCACTAACATCAGAGAAAAGAAAATTAAAACCACAGTGAGATATCATCTCATGTATGTTGGAATGTCCATCATCAATAAATCAACAAACTATAAGTGCTGACAGGGATGTGGAGAAAGGGGAACCATTTTGCACTGTAGGTGGGAATGCAGACTGGTATAGCCACTGTGGGAAGCATTATGGAGATACCTCAAAAATTAAAAATGGATCTGCCTTTTGACCCAATGATCCCACTTCTGGGAATATATTCAGAGGATCCTAAAACACTAACTTGAAAGAACATAACACTTCCATGTTCTTTGCAGCATTATTTACAATTGTCAAGATATGGAAGCAGTTCAAGTTTCCATCAGTAGATGAGTGAATAAAACAACTGTGGGACATGCACACATTAGACTTCTACTCAGCTTGAAAGAAGAAGAAATTTTACTCTTTGCAACAGTATCGATGGACCTGGAGAACATTATGCTAAGTGAAATAAGTCAATCAGAGAAAGACAAACACCATATGCTTTTGCTCATCTGTGGGCTCTAATGAACAGAATGAACTAACAAGGAAAATGGGGACAGACTCATAGATGGAGAACAGATGACAGCTAGTGGTTTGTGAGGGTGTTAGATGGTGGAGATACTGAGCAAAAAGGAAAACGGATTCATGAACATGGGTAATAATGTGGTGATTGCTGGGAGAGGGTATATAAAGGAAATAAAGCATAATGGGAAAATATAATAGATTAAATTTTTAATTAAAAAAATTAAAACTGATATCTGTATAAACTTATATACACAGATAACAGTGTGGTGAAGGCCTGAGTGAAGGGCTGGCTCCAAGTTGGGTGGAAGAGGGCAAAGAAGGGGGCAGAGGGGGCATATATAATAGTGTAAATGATAGAAAAAAATAAATGAAAAAATATAAGTGCCCATTAAATATTAGATTAACTGTTTGCATGTACTTTAATACCAGTAAAGATATATTATATCTATTCCTTTCACCATGAAAAATGCCAAATAAGTTCAGCACAGTTCCTTTATTTAAGCCCTCTGTGAAGAGAAATAATTGTCATTAGTGTTATTACTCCCCTTTTCCAGATGAGGAAACAGATTGAGGGAGTCTGAGTGGCTTCCTAAAGTGTCTCAGGAAAACAGTTCAAAAAGGGGAAAAAAAAAGTTCTCCTTGTTAAAAATAAGAGAATGCTCCCTCTGCTCACCCTTTTTCTTAGATGACTTTAAAAACCATTATCATTGTAAATTCTTTTTCTTTCTCCTTAAACATGTCTTTGTATATACATGTTTGTAAAAGCTAAATAAGTCTTGTAAGCTTTATAATCCAAAGGTGTCTTTCTGAAAGACCTGGGAATCATCTCTTGGTATTACAATCATCCAGGAGGACAGAGCCCTCATGACACAGTAGGGACCAAACTTCAGCCAGTTCCTCTCTCCAAGGAGAAAGGGAACCCAAGTGCACTGTTGTGGGAATGCAGACTGGTGCAGCCACTGTGGAAAGCAGTGTGGAGTTCCCTCAAAAAATTAAAAATAGAGCTGCCTTTTGACCCAGTGATCTCACTGCTGTGAATATATGCAGAATCCTAAAACACCAATTAGGAAGAATATATGCACCCCTATGTTCATAGCAGTGCTATTTACAATAGCCAAGGTAAGGAACAGCCCACATGCCCACTAGTAGATGAGGGAATTAAAAAAAATGCTGTGGTACATTTACACAATGGAATACTACACAGTTGTAAAAACAAACAAACAAACAAAAACCTCTTATTCTTTGCAACAGTATGAATGGACCTACAGATTATTATGCTAAGTGAAATAAGCCAGTCGGAGAAAAACAAACACCATATAATCTCACTTATATGTGGAATCTAATGAATAAAATAAACCGATGAACAAAAACAAAACCAAAGACAAGGGTACATGGAACAGACTGGCAATATCAGAGGGAGGGTTGTGGGAGGGACTGAAGATGGTGAATAGATTAACCAAAGAACATGTAAGCAGCCCGTGGACAAAGATGACAGAGTGGCAAAGACCAGAGGAAGGGGATGGCAGGGGCTGACCGGAGGTGGGTAAAGAGGGACATTTGTAAAATGTTGCTCTTTTACAAATTGGGGACATTTGTGATCGTATCAACAATTAAAAAACAAAAGAAAGAAATGCACTTATATTTCTTCAGACTCAAGATAATTCAGTTACTAAGAAGGCCTGGCTTCATGTCCCATTGGGTTAATAAACACTCATTGCTGCTTCAGGGTGATATTCCATCTGCTAAAAATCAGGTGGGGGCCTACAGGGATTAGTATTACACTGTTCTTATTGGGGGTATGAAACAGAGCTTCGAGCGATGAAGGACACCTGGGGCACACACAGGTGGGGAAGACCTTAAGCCACGTGAGTTCCATATGTCAATCCATTCCCAGGGTATAATCAAATTTTGGCAGCTTTACTATTAAACAATTACTATAATAAGTTCAATAATTTATAACTAATAATAAATGCTAATTAATAATAATCCATAGCACGTATCAATAAACATAATAGGAACTTGTAATATATACAGATTAGTGACTCGTTTAGACTGGGGGTTATACATCGATCCCTATGACATGAGAAATCACATCAGAAAACAAATAGGTGAGAAGGCCATTATTACAAATGGACTCTTAACTTCATTTTTTAAAAGCATCTGCAAGCGTCAGCACTTTAATTTCCTTGCACTTTTGTTCTAGAGGAGAGGTTTTCAGCAGGAACAAGAACAGGTACCCCTAAGAATCTGTAAAGCTGATCATGCAATACGCTGAAGAACAATTTTGAGGGAATAACCTCCAGATCCTTAAAGTCCATATGATTTCTTAACTTAACTCAGTCTGTTAGAGATGCTCTCACAGTTGAAGTTCTCTTTTTCTTTTTCACTTTCATGCTCACCATTCTCCCATTTAATAAAAAGCACAGTTCTCAACTATTCTGCACCTTACAATATGCATTGTTCTGAAGTGTGAAAATTTCTGGTGTGCTTATAAAAAGGAGGGCATTAGGGGGCTAGGCTAAAAAGGTGAATGGATTAAGGGGGGAAAAACCTCACCAAGACCAGAGGGAAGGGGTAGAGTGGGAGGTAGAAGAAAGTAAAGGGGTGGGTAAATGGTGACAGAAGACTTGATTCGTGGTGATGAACACACAGTACAATATACAGATGATTATTATAGAATTGTACCCCTGACACCTATTTAATTTAACTAACCTATGTCGCCCCAATAAGTTTAGTTAAAAAAGGAATTAATTACAAGAAAAGTCTTCCTTTAGACTGGCTATGGCTAGAGAAAGAATTTAAATTCCTCAGAAGAAATCACGATTGAGTTGCCTTTTCACTATTTTTCACTTTTTTTTGGAAAAATAAAGATGCTGTTTAGCTACAGGGACAATTCAGACTGGTTTGTTATATGGAGTCCAACAGCAGCAAAAGGAACTTTGTGTGACTGTTTCATGTTTAACTTTCAGTTCTTTAATTTGGAGCCTAGCATAATTGACACCTTAATCATTCTGGAAGGTTTTTAAAAAATTATCAATAGTATTAAAATATTTGATGAATGTGAAAAAAAGACACAGCTATTTTAATTGAATTGTCATAATTGCTATTTCCACCTCTCTATAATATGTATTCTCAAGCATTATACTCTGTTTCATAATTATTCATCATAAGTTATATTGTTGTTTTGATAAATTATGTGTTAACAGTTATTTAGTAATAGCTCAATCCAGGATAAACTTTTTAGCATACAATCTTATGGTTCACTAGAAAAAAATGGGTATGAATTTAAATATTGTATTCCACCACATTTTCCAATAGCTTCAAAAACGTCAAATATCTAGAAATAAATTTACTGAAAAATCTTCAAGGCCACTGTACTAAAAACTACAAAATGTATAGACTTATGACGTTCATAGATAAGATTCAAACTTGATGTCAGTTCGCCTCAAATTTATCTAAAGATTTAATGTAATACCAATCAAAATCAGCGCACCCTGTTTTTGTGGTAGAAACTGATAATCTAACTCTAAATTTATATCAATACAAAGAAACAGAAGAGCCAAAATTATCTTGAAGAATACAGTTGAAAGACATACTGTATCAGATTTTAAATACTCTATCAGATTTTAAAACTTACTATAAGTTACAGTAATTAAGGTAGTGGCATAAATATTGATGAAAAGGTCAACAGAACCAAGTAAAGTGCAGACATTGAGCTGCTCATCATGTATGGTCGCTTTATTTTTAATAATGACATCAAAACAATACAGTACAGAAAACAAAAGTCTTTTCAATAACTGGTCCTACAGCAACTGAGGGGTTAAAACTCAGGAGGAAAAAAAACCCTCTCAAGCCTAGGAATAAATTGCTTTAGTGTTAACTTCTGTGATGGGATAGAATAGGAATCCCTGTCCAAAGAGGAAAAGAAATGATGCAATGGGTGAGAACGTTATACAATAATATACTCATGTTTTTACTGAATGATGGTGATATTTCTGTTCCATTAAAGATATTTAAAGAGTGATGTAAAATGTTAACATACACAAAACACTAGAAATTGCATCTTTTGCAACTAATTAGATGCAGGATGAAACACGTTAGGTATCTTTAAGATGTACAAGGAAACATACTTTTCCAAAAATGCTCTGAGGAATCATAAGCTAAACAAAAAAGTAGAGGACTACTAATGAAGTCCTGCATATATTCACTTAACAAAAATACTTTGCTATATCTCTTATGTGCTCAAAATAAGGCGAGGCTGAAATAACAGCAAGCAGTAGTTCATAATGTTCACTGAACACTTACTTGGTGCCAGGCACTGTCCTAGGCACTTTGTGAGCATTAGCTGAATTCCTTTGCATCTCATCTTTATGAAATGGGTACTCATAGTGCCCACATTTTATGGATGAAAAGGCACAGAAAGTTTAAGAATGTTGCCTCAGTCCACACAGCTAAGGAATGGACAAGGACAAAATTTCTGCCCTCACAGAGCCTACATTTATGAAGACCAGGAATTAATTAGGCAGCCCTAATTCATCTTTATCTCTGTGTCATGTGCAAAGAGGAGTTTTCCTTTTGCTCTCCCATTTCCTAAGAGTACCCTGTATTACCAAGTGTCCCCTAGAAAACCAACTTTAGAAATGGCTTCTCCTGGCAGAAACCTGGAAAACCTGGACAGCAGTAGCTGTCAGCTGTCTACAATCTGTGAGGATAAGTGTTTGATGGTATTACCTACATGAACAGAATAGATAATAAATTTGCCCAAGACTTAGAGCTAGGAATTGCTAAGCCCTGCCTTTTATCTTCAGTACCTGAGTGCAAAATGGCAGGATTTGACTAGAAGAATCATAATGGCTCTTCTGTCTTCAGCACACAAGAAGCAAGAAGTCAGAAGACCCTGACATGCTCCATTTTCCTATATGCTGCCACCACAACACTGGGAATTGGGGAGGAAGGAAGAGATGATGGTTCTGTTCATCAGGCAGTGCAGTCCTGTTTGGGGGACATCTGCTTTGTGCACAACTTGATAGATGCTGTGAGAGATAAAGATGCAAGGGAGACTTCCTACCCTGTGATGACTCATGAAGACAGGGTGGGGTATGGACATAAATACCAAATAGAGAGAAATGGCTGAAATGTATCTACAGAACATCACTCTACCTTTTTCTATTCCTTTCCTCCCCCTTACTTACTCTTTTCTTTCTTTCCTTGCCAAAAATGAGCTACTCTAAATGCCCCTTTGTAAGTCAAATTAGAGGTGACCCTTCAGTGGAGATGAATGCATGCCATGAATTAAGTGAGTGAAAACCACTGTACTTTAAGATAGTCATTAATTGCCCTTTCACTTTACCACAGTTTGTACTGCATGCATAGAACTTCTGGTTTGTATTTGGCTATGGGTGGTCAACCTGTTGAAAGTTAACATTCCTAGCTAACTTTTATCATGCCCACATGCCACTGATCTCAAATGATCACATAAATTTAAATATCTTCTATAGACTTCAGGCCAAGATGGCAGCATTAGTCACCTCCTCCCACAACCAGATCAAAATTGCAACTGAACTACAGAACAACCATCATTCCGAACTGCCTGAAATCTAGCTGAATAGAAGTACTAAAACTAGAGACTTAAAGAAAAAGCCACATCATAACTGGTAGGAGAGGTAGAGATGCAAAATGGGCTGGCTTGACACTCACATGTAGTGGATAAGAATTGGTAGGAATATCTCGGCTACAGAGATTCCCCCCTGTAGACTGAGGGATGTCACACTTGGAACTCCAGTCCAGGTTCTAGTACTGAGAAGTCCCCATAACTTCGGACTGTTAAAATTCAGTGGTCAGAGTACTGGGGGGCATCTTTCTCCCTGAAAAAAAGTTCAGGCAGAGGCCATTGTTCCTCTGATGAGCCCTCCTGTCACAGAGACAGCAGGCAGGTGCCATATCTGAGTATCCATCAACCTGGCTCATACTGTATGCCCCTCCCCTGGTGATCCTCTGAGATCCTGACCTCCAAATTGTGAGCTCACCCAAGCTGTTTTCAGTACCTTTTCCATATAATTGGTCTGTCTTGGCTCACACTTTAGACTTTCAGGGAAATCTCTCAAACAAGCAGCATCTGGCCTCGGTACCCCCTGTACTTCTAAGTGGCCCCTGGCCCAGCATTAGCAGAAGCTAGCCCTAGTTCACAGTTTACCCTCACCTGGACACCTCCAAGCCCAGCATAAGTAGCAGGCAGCTGCCGATTGCTTTGTAGCTCAAGCTGGCTGAATTTGACCTGCATCTCCCGGGAGGCCAATCCAACGGCCAGCTTAAAACCAACCACGTGGAAATACCATCCAACAACCTCCACAGCAACATAGTCAAGTGGTGAACTCAGCAGGCACCACAGCCAAACTGAAGTAAGTCCTACTTTGTGGGGCAGGCCCTGCCCAGCTGATCCTTCATAGTGGTTATGGTCACAGCCCATCATCACAGGCTATTGGCCTGAGGGTAAATCCCTCCCATTGACTGCCAACAGCAGTCAAGAACATCTAAAGCACTTGCCTGGTTTATTTAATAGCGCATACCAGAAAGTATTCTGATGCAGTTTACATAGAGAAGTATCTGATCTCTTAGTATTCTCCATCTAGTAAAGAAGTCAAGAAAAATGCTCAGAAAGCAACTTGCTAACACAGGTGATGGATGAGTGCTGAAAAATGACACGAGCGGAAATGCTCTGAGATTCCCTGGAAGATGAGATCAATGAGTGTAGTGGACTAAGAAGTCTTCACTTAAGAGGTGGAATCTAGGCATATTTTATTTAATGTTTCCATTTTTTCTCCATTCTCATCCTCCCTCCCCTACAATAGTCTTCCTGCTGGTCTCATCCATTCTCTGGACTCTTAAACCTGGTGCCTTCTTCTTTCTGTACTGTTCACTACTACATCACCATCACTAGGACAGGGTCCGGTCCATCTTGGGCACACACACATACCAATGTTCATCTAAAGAGAATAGCTTAGGATGTCTGAGCTGGAGGAAGTCTTAGATACCACTCCTTTTATGCATGAGGCTCAGAGAAGCTAAGAGATTGGCCTAGGGGCCCATCACTTTCAGCATTAACAGGTGAAATCAGCAGACTGGAGTTCCTGATCACCTGACTCCAGGTATAGTGATGTTCTCTCCATTTCTTGCTCCCTATTCATATTCACACCAAATACAGATTCCACTGTCTATGCAAAAGTCACCTTTGCACCAATGTGAGGCTAAATCCACCAACTTGGCTTTTGAATTCTGCAGTGAGCCAACTTCTTTTATGACTATTCAGTGGCCAGAGCTATTTTGGAGAAGAAAACCAGGCACAGGGCACAGCAGGTATGTTTCCTAGCTTATTGCTCTGCATGCTGCTTTACAGAGAGAAAAGAAGCAAAGTGAAACAAAAGCCAACAAGGGCCAAAGGATTGCGTAATTGACATAAGAGAGTTACTAAAGATAAAGAAGGCTCCAGCAGAGGACAGTGGTTATTTTGAAGAGTGAAATGGATGAAATAAGGAAAAATGGGATCTTTGAGCAAGGGGTCAAAAGGTGAACACCATGACTGTACAATTTACCCAGTATTATAGACCATGGCAGAGAAATATTCACTTCTCTTGGATGTCCTTTATTTTAACCTCAGGAAAGTACCAATTGTTCTGCCTAATTAGGAATGTCCTTTTAATGTTCATTAAAAATGTGACTTCAAAAACATCATGTAAGAGTTCAAGATAAAGGAACATATATCCAACATTAAAAGAAGTCTATCATCATATGTGAAGGATCTTCTTTGCTGATGATATTCTGCGATGTTTAGCTGTAGAAACTCAGGTTACTTACATGACATGGAAGAGATTGCTTTAGAATATCAGTCAGGACTCTTTAGTAGAAACCCACAAAAGAAGAGCTTTAACGGGATGAGGTTTATTTTTCCCACATAGCAAGAAGTTGTTTAGGAGACTGTTCAAGGCTAGCACAGCATGCAAAGAGGTCAGAGTCTCTATTACCCTCAGAATGTAGTTCCAGTACTCATCATCACAAGGGAGCTGCATAACCTCCAGACACTGTGCCCATCTTCCAGGCAAGAGGGGGGCCCAGGAAAAGTATAAATAACAAGCTGGCTTTTTATCAGAAAGATAATATGTCTCGCAGAAGGCTTCTGCTTATGTCTTATTGGCCAGAATTATGACCTGAGGCCACTCCTGGCAGCAAGGAAGTCTAGAAAATCAACTCCACCCACCCCACCTCACCCCAAGCACACTGACAACCTGCATAGTATTACCAGTAAGGCTATAAAAGATAATGAACTTGCAGTAGGCATATAGGAGTACCTGCTACTATTAGGGAGGGTTATTCCAAAATGACCCATAACTGATATAGAAATTAAAACATCCCAAATGAAATAGTACATAAACTTTCTCAGATGTTTAATGAGATCTTACCATGTCCACATCAGTGCCCTGGACATGTGGAGATAAATTAATAAACAAGATCAACTCTTGCACTAAATGAACTCTCTGTATACTGATGAAAGTATAGAACCACAAACGATGGGGAAGATCTGTGAGGATTTAGGTAATATAGGAAGCTGTTGACAAAGCAATAGCCACTGAAGCTCAGGGTAATAGAGAGGTTTAGAGTTGAAAGAACATCTGAGCCTCTCTTTCCACCTTCAAACCCTGACATCCACCTCCCTCACCCCTGGCAGCTTCTCTTGAATGTAAGTGAAGTCTTCTGGGGAGTACCAAGGGTTATCTAGACTCTCATAACCCAGAGTAGAGCCCTAGACCAGCAGCCTCAGTGCTTGAGTTTGAGAACCACTGATGTAGACTTTACCACTTTCATACAAAACATCATCCACATGTTTCCTTGGAAATATATTTCCCTATAATTCTGCCCATGCTCAAGGCATGAGTTCAAATAATTACACTACAGAAATTCTATCCTCCCTAAGACTTCTCTCCTAAAAGTTCCTCCAAATCTCCCTATCTCATTTACTTCCACAGCCCTCACGACATTGGTGATTCTCTTTTTGTTTCTTCATACCTCTGCCCCCTTAAAATTCTGCCCCAGAAATGTGCACAGCATTGCACATGCATCTGTTTGCAACAATGAACAAGAGAGTCGTGTGACTCATGGCCTTTTCTAGTTATGTGCCCAGTGGATGTGATTTGGTCATGGTGACATTGGAAAAAAGGTTTTCCTAATCAAGCACCATAATTCTATGCTCCTCTCCTCTTCCCTGTAGTGTACCCCGCTCCTCACCCACCTCCTTCCTCCTACATAAACCCTCCCTTCTGGAGTCGATCGCATGTATTCTCTGGTTATGACATTCCTATTTCTGGTTCTTTCAGTAAAGTGTTAATGCTCCTGAAACAAGACTGCCACAAGTGAAGTGCAAAGGACACATCTGTCAAAGGTTAAGAAGAGGAAGCTTCAAAAGTGGTTCAGGTGTGAGTGGCTAATTGCTACAGTCATACACTCAGGGCTGCTTTTTGCAGCACACATGCTTCCTCTCATTTACCCCATCCACCCTGCCAACTACCTCCCTTTTTTCTAGGTATTAAGTTACCTACTTACCTTTTTTCTAGGTATTAAGATACCTCCCTTTTTTCTAGGTATTAAGATACCTCCCAGAACTCAGAGAGACTGTGCCAGTCAGTGAATGTTACATGGGGAATGAAATTCTTTCACATATAAGCAATTCCTTAAATTAGGCTATTTTGGAGACCATATTAATGCAAGGCACTGAGATTATTTAGTACCTTGCTGCTTCAGGACACTAAATAATGTCACATTTTCAAACTTTAATGCCATTAGTGTTTATAAAGCACTTTCACTGAGGTTATCTCATTCAATCTTGGTTATAGCTCAGTGCACTAGATAGAGCTGGTGCATAATTATTGTCCCATAATGATATCGATGGCCTTGTTCTGAGGTCATCTGGTGACTATGTGAGAGAGGAGGAAGGTCTGGATCACCTATCTCCTTATTACTTATTCAGAAATATTACCACTGAGACAGGAAGGAATACTGAACTTCTATTAGGGGACACATGATCTTTGATTGTGTTATAGATATTTTAACTTAAACATATTCAATGTAAGTGGTCATATTGTAGCTCATTATATTATTAGGCTATACTAGAAAGTAGAGAAAGTTAAAAAAGATACTAACCAGAGTGTTATGTCAAACATTTGAAAAAAGAAGCAGAATCATACTTTCATCACACTTATGGCAAACTACCACACAATTCCATTTAGAGGAAAAATAGTAATACATTATGAGGTATTTTGTCTAGTCCTATAATGTCATGGCTGAATTTTTCTCTTACTGTTTAAAAAGTCAACCCCTACCTCCAACAGCTTATTTTTCTATTTATTAGAGACTTGAGAATATACAAGGAGAATGAGGGAGAATGCTAACGATGGCTGAGGGAACTCATTTTGGCCATGATCAAGATATTTTAAGACCTGAGTATTTTGATGGAACAAGATTAACTACATTATGTGGTTTTTATCCTCCATTTTATTTATGTGGTGAATCACATTTATTGATTTGCAAAAGTTGTACCAACCTTGCATTCCTGGAATAAATCCCACTTGATCGCGGTGTATCTGACTGGTCCTTTTTTATGGTTTCTATGTCTTTTTTCATGCTGTTGAGTAGCCTTATAATCATTACTCTAAACCCTCTCTCTGAGAAATTGCTTGCCTCCATTTCATCTAGTTCTTCTGAAAAATTCATTTGTTCTTTCCTTTGGGGTCTGTTTCTTTGTCTTCCCATTTTGGGTGCTGTGTATTTTTAGCCTTAGTTGAAAAACTAATAGCCACTAAACTGATCAGTCATTAACCTAATCAAGGTGTAATCAGCAGCCTGACTAAAGCACCACAGGGTGGGGCAGTGTAATTCCTGAGGATGGGAGTGTTGCTTCCCCTCAGGCTGATGCCACCAGGGGAGGAGTGCTCTGCCTGAGAGTAATGGCTCCTGCTGTGTGGGGAATGACTCAGCACAGGGATCCTGGCAGCTGCTCCTTCAGTTTTCTCTCCAGAGCCACCAACCCCAGACTCTCCTCAAAGGTCTCTAGGCCAATCTGCCCTCCCTTTTCCAGTACCCAGTATAAGTGGCTATAAACAATTTTTTGTGTTTTCATCTTTTAAAAGGCTCTCTGACAGACAGCACCCCTGCTGCTTTTCACAGCTGGATGTTATCTGGTTCCTTTCTGGCTCTGGTGCTATAGGCTGGAGAGCACAGCTTTGGGTTTATACCCCACACTTCTCAGGGGAAACTCTCTCACCACTGTAATATCCCCCCAGCACTTCAGCTGCCACCATCAAAGCCCAGTCAGCCAGCCCTCTTGTGTCTCCTCTGCACTCCCTGCCAGTCACAATGTGGTGAAATGGTTTCTGCTGTCTGTCCATGGTTATAAGTCTTCTCTCCAGCTAGTGTTCAGTTGGCCATTATGGATGATTCCTCTACAATTTTGTTGTAATTCCAGATTGGTCCTCGGAGGAGGTTAGCATAGGTCCACTTACTCCCCCATCATCTTTGATCCAATTAGGTTCATTCACAAACCAATAAATGTGATTCAACACATAAACAAAATGAAGGACAAAAGCTACATAAGCATATCCATAGATGCAGAAAAAAAACTTTTGATAAAATCCAACATCTATTTATGATGAAAACTCTCAGCAAAATGGGAATAAAAGGAACATAACTAATTATAATAAAGGCTACATATGACAAACCTACTGTCAGCATCATACTCAATGGGCAAAATATACAAGTGTTCCCCTTAAGATCAGGTATAAGCCTGGGATGCCCACTTTCACCTCTCTTATTTAACACAGTACTAGAGGTCTTAGTCACAGCAATCAGACAAGAAGAAGAAATCAAAGGCATCCAAGTTGGAAGAAAAAAATAAAGTAAAACTGTCTTTATTTGCAGATGACATGATATTCTACATAGAGAACCCCAAAGATTCTACCAAGAAACCAGTACATCTGCCAAAGCTACATAGCAGTATACAAAATTATTAACCAGAAACCAGTTACATGTGGATATGTCAATAACGAACTAACAGAAAGGTAAATTAAGAAATCAATCCCATTCACAATTGCTTCAAGAAGAATAAAATACCTAAAAATAAACCTAACCATGAATGCAAAAGACTCATATTCATAAAATTATAAGATGCTGAAGAAAGAAATTGAAGGAGATACAAATAAGTGGAAGTTCATAGATAGGCAGAATTAACATAATTAAAATGTCCATATTACCTAAAGCAATCTATAGACTCAACGCAATTCCCATCAAAATTCCCATGACATATTTCACAGAACTAGAACAAATATTTCAAAAATTTATATGGAACCACAAAAGGCACTGCATAGCAATAGAGATCCTGAAAAAGATCCTGAGAAAGTTGGCGGAATCACCCTACTTAATATCAAACTACACTACAAGGCCATAGTAATCAAAACAGCATGGTGCTGGCATAAAAAAAAAACACATAGATCAATGGAACAGAATAGAGAACTCAGAAATAAACCCACACCTTTATGGTCAATTAATATTTACTAGAGGAAGCATGCACATACAATGGGCTAAAAATAGTTTATGCAATAAATGGTGTTGAGAAAAGGACAGATATGTGCAGAAAAATGAAAGTAGACCACCTTTTACACCACATACAAGAATAAATTCAAAACAGATCAGAGACTTATAGACCTGAAACCATAGAAAACATAAGCTGGAAGAAAACATAAGCAACAAAATCTCAGACATTGCTTATAGCAATATTTTATCAGCTGTATCTCCCCAGGCAAGGGACACAAAAGAAAAAAAAATAAACAAATGGGACTATATCATAATAACAATTTTTTGCACAGCAAAGGAAATCATCAACAAAATAAACAGACAACCCACAGAGTGGGAGGTCATATTTGCTGATACATCTGATAAAGGGTTAATATCCAAAATTTATAAAGTAGTTAAAAACTCAACACCAAAGAACACAAACAACTCAATTAAAAAATGGTCAAAAGGCCTGAATAGACACTTCTGCCAAGAGGACAATAGACATATGAAAAGATGCTCAACATCACTCATCATCAGAGAAATGCAAATTAAAACCACAATGAGATACAATCTCACATGTGTCAAAGTGGTTGTCATCTATAAATCAACAAACAAGTGTTGGTGAGGATGTAGAGAAAGGGGGACCATTTTGCACTGGTAGTGAGAATGCAGATTGGTGCAGCCACTGTGGAAAGCAGTATAGAGATACCTCAAAAAATTAAAAATGGATCTGCCTTTTGACCCAGCATTCCCACTTCTGGAAATATATTCAAAGGAACCCAAAACACTAATTCAAAGAAACATTAACACCCCTATACTCCTTGAAGTGTTATTTACAATCACCAAGATATGGAAGCAGTCCAAGTGTCCATCAGTAGTCAAGTGGATAAAGCAACTGTGGGACATTTACACAATAGAATTCTACTTTACCCTTTGCGACAGTATGGATAGACCTGGAGAATATTATGCTAAGTGAAATAAGCCAGTCACAGAAAGAAAGATACCATATACATTCACTCATATATGAAATCTAATGAACAAACTGAACAGGCAAAACAGAGACAAACTCCTAGATGGAGAACAGATGACAGCTAGTGGAGAGGGGTGGGTGGGAGTTAGTGGGTGGAGAGATGGAGCAAAAAGGAAAAGAACTGGTGGGCACGCACAACAGTGTGGTGAGTGCTGGTGGGAGGGGTGTGTGTATAAGGGGACTAAATGGTAATGGAAAAAATACAATAAAGACTAAGTTTAAAAAAAGAGATGAACTAGATTCCTTTGGAGAAGATATACTCACAGTTAACCCTCTTGAACATTCATTTAGAAAGTTTTATCTTATCAAGCACCTATGCATGCACTATTCTAGTAGAAATAATGAACTTACTTCCCCAAAGGGAGTCCTTTGTTGAGATGTTAAATTCAACTCTAGATCTGATATCACTTGTGTGAAATTATGGTGGCAGAGTACATATGATCTGGAAAAGTTAAAAATGTGCCCATTACCTGGTATTCCATGCAATGTCATCAACTGAAGATACATTTGTCTTATAATAAACTCAAAACAGCTTAATTAGGTGAAACACATAGTCCCCCTGAGATTCTTAATAGTACTTCATAACTACCATTTCAATAAATGGCATATTTCCATAACCTATGCTGGCAAGAAGTTATGCCAAAAAGATCTGTGTGTAGGGGATGAGGGGAATCAAGCAAACATCCCATTTGAATTTAATTCAAGGTTACAGAGCTCAGGAATTACTAAACATCAGACCCACTCTGTGAATCAATGGCAGCTACTAATCAGCATTCCAATGATCAAATAGAGTTGAGTTTACATTTCATTGTAAACCCCAACCAGTGGAAATTATTTGGGCACTTACAGATTGTTTGGCAGGGCAGGCCTCTGGCTTTGACATTTTATTTATTACATCTTACTAGCCTCGGGGATAGAAAATGGCTCATTCAGAGATTTCAGTTCTCTAGGTAGGTTCAAGACATTGTATTCCCTGGCAAACACTTGATTGTTGTTTTCGGCCTGCAGATTTTTGGCTTAGCTCAGCTTTAATTCATTCACATCAAATAAATAACTTTAAAGTAATATGACTTTGAGGACCAACTTATTTCCTGAAAACTGAAGCCCTACATAGTAAAAATTTTAAAAAAAACTACAAGTAGAGCTCTTGATCCTAAACTCTCCCTTGCAACTAGGCTCATTCAACTCAGATCAGGGTTCTAATTAAGGGTGACGTGGAAGGCAGACATGACAGGAAAAGATGAGGAGCCCTGCAGGAGCAGCTCTCCCCTGCGCCACTGCTAATATAGAAAAGGTCAGAAGGGAAGGATCAGGAGTGCCGACTTTCCTCAACTATAACCTTGAGATGCTAAATGCTGAATGTTGATTAAATGGTCAATTAAGTAAGGGCCTAGGACATGGTAAGTGATCAATTAATGTGAACACTAAAGTGAGAAAGAATGAGAAGCATAGAAAAAAATTAGCACAAACTAGTAGCCTTGAGAACTGCGTTTGGCCAGAGCATCATGACTATTTTGAAGAAGGGAAGAGAAGGAAACTCTTACACCAAGAATTTAGTTCTTTCCAAAGTAATATAGAAACTTTCAAATGTGAAATTAACACCCCTCTGCTTAACCCCCATGCATGTGAAAGCAAATTAAATTTCATGCCAAATCACTCAAGCAGTCAGTGAGCAGCAGCACATTTTCAATCTCTAGGATTTAAGCTGATTGCTCTAAAAATATAATTCACCAATTGGGCAGCAGTGGAGTCAAACATGGTCCTCTTTAATCTTCTCTCCTGACAAGTTGTTTTCCCAGGAATGTGGCCACTGCGAACTGTAGGTTGATTCATCTCAGGGCAGTGAGGGATTTTATTTCCATCTGTAGCCCAGACACAGCAGGGAATCATAAACTGACCTGCCCAGACTATGGATCCCTTCCCCTTGCTAGAGGCAAACATCCCATTTCGGTGTTATTCACCTGACAACAAATTATTTCCTAGTTCAAAGAGCCTCATCTACACAGGGAAAGAAGTCACTTTTGGCACCCACGTTTATCAGATTTAACCACATTTGCACCTGAAGTGTGTGTGTGTGTGTGTGTGTGTGTGTGTGTGTCTGTGTGCAAGTGAGTTTCATTTTTAACCTGACTCCCGCTTGCCACCGTAGGAATCAATTTCCTTTATTCTTTTATTACCTTCTCAATGTTCATACAAGTTTTAGCAAAATGCATGTAAATAACTCTTTGAGTTCATCATAGGAATGAATAATGACCAAACTCATTTGTTTTGTTTCATTTTCAGTTTAGGCTTCAGGTCATCTAGAGGGTTAGTTTAAATCTTCCATTATGCCGTATTTGGAGATGTGTCCAGAGGCATAGCCACATGAGAGTTTTGAGGAACTGAAGTCCCTTGTTTGGAAATGCAAAGCGTTGCATTCAAGCATCTAGAAGAACCCCCCTGTGCTTGAGGCCCACACCAATGATCACAAAGGGTTGCAAAGCCCGGACACGCGGATGCAGTCTGAAATATGGGTGCTGAGGCTCCGGGGAAGCAGTTACCTCACTGGTATCATTCAGACAACACCAGTGCCCAGACTGGCTTTGAGTACTTTTACATGTTAGCTTCCTGAACTGTCATTAAAGTTTCCACGTTAAGGTGGAAAAATATTCTTCACATTACAAATCACTCCACAGTACGAACTGGGGGGCTTGCTGGGACGGTTCAGTGAGAGGAGGGGAGGACAGCAGCCATGTAATCAAGGCCAGTTCTTTTGCTTTGAAGGAGAACAATTAATGTTTTATGTGCTGTTTCTTAAAACAGTGGCCTGGCATTTGATCTCAACACTGGTATGTTTGTATATAACAGTTTTACAGTGACCTTAAGAATTTGGAATGAATTAGAAAGGGCCACTCTCTAAGTGACAGTTATCGGTTTGAAGAGTCTAATGAATAAGAATGCAATAATATAGTAAGCCTTACCACAGCAGTGGGAAGTCTTTGTGAATGCCCTCACTTAGCAAATGATTCGGTTAGCACCACTGGCATTTAGTGGGCAGGACTGAGGATTCCACACTTCATGCAAAGACCCAATAGTCCCTCATACCAACAGTTTACCCACTCAAATGCCAAAGCACACTCTCATGATCAATTCACTGCTTCTATAGAATTTTAAGATCCATTCATACACTATTATACATTAGACATCCTCTTAGAATTTGTTGTTAATTATTTCAGTGAATCTTTTATAAATATAGTCTATATAAAAATTAATTTCTATCTATCCCATGGCCTAGTCATCAATCACAGTTTTAAATACAGGGAAGTATAAATATAGATTTACAATTATGAGTACATGAAACAGCTTATTCTTGTATTATTTATAACTTTATTGTATTATTTTCCATACAAATAATGTAAACCTACTTTTCTCCCACCCTGTGTAAAAAGTTGAAAGAAACCTTAATAAAAAATAATAACAGAGAAAAGTGGCAACCCACGGGAGGAAAAATGAAAGAAAAAAATAAACAAAAGAGAGTATAGTATCTAGGGATTTAATCCAGATGACCAGTGGAGATATAAAGAGGAAAGCAGCGGGAGCTAGAGAAATAAAGGTAACCACGGTGACTGAGAGGAGAAATGGTGATTAGAATTTGGGGCAAGAGTTCACGTACCAAGGTCTTTTCTCTTTCCTACGATTTTTCTACAATGTTTAGAATCTTTGACAACGTCCAAGACACCCATCCCCAGTAAAGAAATGAGTCTACAAATCAAGAAAGCTGCCTCATTGGTAAAAATCAGTGTGATGCTGTGGAGATATGAAACTACTGAGAGCAAAAATGTTTTGAAGCCAAAATCTTCCTCAGTTATATACAAATTCCATCTTTTAAAAGAATTCAAAAGAAGAAGAAAAACAACCAGATGAAAGAATCTGCTTTTTTGGGCAGAACAATTCCACATTTCATGAGGCAATAGAAACCAACAGGAACCGCAGATGGCATGTTCTGGAAGCTATCATTTAACGGAGTCAAGGCTTTGTCAATTGATCCAAGTGCCTTTTACGGTTGGCTATGAAGTGGACAACAAAAATCCCAGCAAGTTCATCTGTCTGTCCTTTCCATTTTGCCATCTGCTCCTCTTTATAATCTGAAAGAACATTTCAGTTTTTTCCATAGCAGCCCTTCCCCTTTCTTTTCTTAGAACTTGTCCTTTCTCTGCTCCTTCCCTTTATGTGACCAGAACAGCAGCATTGAGTGAAGTACTGGCTTCTTGGAAGTTCTTCCAAACAAATCTACCCAAGATGCCTAACCAATGTCTCAAAACCTGTGTTTCTCAACCATCCTCCTCTCCCCTAACGTGTTTATTTATTCATTTCTATTTTCAAATTTATTTTATTTTTTATTTTTTAAGATTTAAAAAATTCTTATTTCTATAGAGGGGAAGTAAGGGGGAAAGAAAGGGAGAGAAACATCAAGATATGGTTGCCTCTCGAGTGCCCCCTACTGGGGACCTGGCCTGCAACCCAGGCATGTGCCCTGACTGGGAATTGAACCAGAGACCCTTTGTTTCATAGGCCAGTGCTCAATCCACTGAGCCACACCAGCCAGGGCTTCATTCCTATTTTAAAACAATCACAGGGCATACAGTATTTTTATTTACTTGTGATTGATGGAATGGCTTACATGAAAAATTGTACCACTATATATAAAAAGATGCCACAAAAATGAAATAAATCATAATTTTAAGTTGCTATTAGACACAACTAAGTTTTGTTTGTTTGTTTGTTTGTTTGTTTTAGGGGGAAAAACACGGTGGAGTAGAAAAGCATGCACTTTAAGAATTAGATAAGGCCTATTCAAATCCCAAATTCAAACTTTGGCTTTTTGAGGGCCAACTGTGTATCCAGGCAGCTACTTATCCTTTTGAAATCTCAGCTCTTGCTTCTTTAAGAGAGATAAGAACAACTGCTTAGCACCTGTGGAAGTCCTAAAGAACAGCTTTAGACCATACCCTTCCCCTTAAAGGCATATTAGAAAATAAGATTTAAATTAAACAAGACTTTGACTATTCTAGAATAAGCATATAAAGCAGAACTAATCTACCAATTTTCAAATACATAAATAAAATAGAGAAAATGGCAAACTAAAGAGGTCATGAGTTTCTTTGGTGATTCAGAACACAACAAATAACCTGTAACCTGATGAAATGCAAAAGGAGACTGGTGGCTGGTAGAGTGCCAGGTGACTAAAAGTCTTGTAAATATCATCAACTCTTAATTATCCACCTGTGCAGAAGAGGCATCTGGTTCTGCTCTAAACCCGTGGCTGGCAAACTGCCACGTGTCACAAATACCTGGGGAGCTTGGAAAACTCACACGACCAAACTGAACCCCATATCCATGAAACCAGGCTCTCAGGTAGTAAAACCCAGATACCAACCCATGTTTGAGAAACTCCCCAGGTGATTCCAATGTACCTCCCTGTTGGGGAACCAGGGCTTCAACCAACCAGTCTGGAAAAACAAAAAAGAAACCTTAATGTACCAATGAATCACCTGAGGATCTTGTTTAAATGTGGATTCTTATTCATTAGGGGTGCGGGTCAGGACTCTGGAACCTACTATCCAAAATGCTCCTAAAGAATCCTGGTATTACTCTTCTAGGACCACACTTTTACTATCAACTTCTAAATTGAAATAGTGTTTATTCCGCAGTATGGAAATAGATATTTAGACCCTGTTACCAATTTCCATTATGCAACACGAGCTCAACAAACTGACACTTCTCTTAGCCTGCCCATCCCCCACCCGAAAACTTTACCATGAAAAATTAGCAAGAATCTGAGACACATGATAAATTTCCATGTCAAATACAAATGGATCAGGTTAGATTTTCCCTGTGACTGCCCCTCTCCTATGGTGCTGACATTTGCAGGTACATGGAACTCAGACATGCAGTCTGCCCAGGGAGACCCCAACCAACTTTTCTTAGAAATCTCTATACTTCTCCCAGGGCTGCAGCTGCCTTTCTACATAACAGGCATCAATGAGGGCTTAAAGAAATAAAACCATAGACACAGCAGTGTGTGGGAAAGAAACCGGGTATTACACGAGGGAACTGATGAACTAGTCTAACTTAGATTCATCTCATCCCCAAGTCCTGTGACTATGAAGTGAACAGGATTTATGATGTCAAGGCCATTTCCATTAGAAGGTGCCAGCACTGTAGAGGGCAGAGTGCTGAGTCAGCCACTACAGGATTCACTGATTGCTTTATATCCCAGGCTTGGTTTATCTCTAGCAGGAAATATGAGTCCACTGATAGCAAAGACTATTTACTGTATCAGCTTCTCTGCAGCCTTTAATCAAGCTGGGATCCCAGTGTGTAAGTCCAGATCTTCAAATCCTTCTAGCGGAAACATGGTCTCCCATAAATCCTTAATTCACAGAGGCTGCTTTCCTTGGGAAGAGCTGAGGGCAAGATTCTGCTATCACAGAACTTCTTGGCAGAAAATGTGCCATTTTGTTCAATCCATGAGGGCACCTCCGTAGGGAAACTTTAAAGGGAAGGCAAGGAATAAAGCGATTTCATGCCTGGCCCTTTACATAAGCTTCCTTCCAATTCTGATCTTGCAGCCCTTTGCTCTTTAAGGTTTACAGAAGTTAGAGAAATACCTTGGGAAGAGAGGGCAGAAAGGAAAAGAAAGAAGTCAGGGTGGGGTAGAGGGTATGCAAAGAAAGCTTCAAAGGTTTTTCTGAAAGCAACTTTGACCTTTCTAAAACTATGCAGGTAAAATTAAGTGCCCAGGTGCAGGTTCAGCTAGGAAAACATGTCGTAGGAGTAGTGGCAGCCACCAACAGACAACAGCAGAGCTGGCTTTGCATTTGCCCCTTCTAGGCCAGAGAGGATTAACCAGGAGTTCTCCTGCAGGTAAAGAGCCCCTGAATGGATTCAAAGACATTCATTAACCTCAGATTTTAGGCTTGAGGGCATTTGTTAACCTTGGAATTTAGGTAGCAAACTGTCTGTGGATAGCATTTTTTTTCCAGGAAAAGTCTCCATAAGTTTTGTCAAATCTTAAAACAGTTCATAGATCTATGAACTAGAAAAGGTTAAGAACTCTTCTGTTATTCATTTGATTTTTTTTTTACTGTCCTCCTATTGTATGTCAGGCAGCGAAGCAGTTTCTGAGAATAGAGCAGTGAACAAACAAACACTCCTATCTCCTAAAAACTTACATTCTTCCGCGGGGGTTGTTTCAACAATTAATACATAAGAAAACGAGATAGCATACCTGATGGCAATGAGTGCTATGCTGAAAACAAAGCAGAAAGGAAGAGCAGTGAAACTCAGTGCTTCGGAGTATAAAATCATATTAGCAGTCCGGGCCTTCCAAGTAAGCTACCCAATGAGCAAAGACTGATGGGTGAGGGGGGCAGGCCAGGAACACAGAGCTTTCCAGACACAGCCATCTGCAGATATCAATGACCCTGATGCAGGAGCAACTCCACAAGTTTGAAAATGGCCAGGAGGCCAGGATGCCAGGAGCTGAGTGAAGAGAGAGCAGAAAATAAGAGCCAAGAGATAAGGGGTGGGGTCACCTGTGGCAGCTGTAGGCCATTGTCATGATTTGGCTTTTACCGTAGATAATGTAGAAGCCACCCTGGGGTCTGGGGAAGAGAGCGATTCACTCTGACTTTCATTGTTTAAGGATCACCCTGGCTGCTGCATTGAGACTGGCCTTGGGGAGTGCACAGCAAAGGCAGAAGCAGGGCGAGCCATGAGGTTTTTCTAAAAATTCAGCTGAGAAGTGATGGAAAATTAATAGTGATAGAAGATGGCAGGAAGCAGTTACTTCCTAGATAAATTTTCAGTTTAGAACAGGGTTTGCTAATGGGTTATATATGGGATGCGAGAGAAGGAGAGAATACTAACATTTCTGAAATAAAGTACTAGGAGAATGGAGAGGTTCTTGCTGGATGTGAAAAGATGGAGACTAGAGGGCTGATTAAGATTTCAGTTTTGGAAAGGTTAGGCGTGAAATGCCAATGAAATATCAGAATGTAAATGATGGATACAGGAGTGTGGAGTTCAAAGGGAAGGTCTGAGCTGAACATATAGATGTGAGAGCATACAGATATTTAAGGACTGATCCTGCATAACATCACTGAGAGAGTGGGTGCAGATGCAAGTAAAGTTCTAAAGACTGAGGCCTGGAGCACTTCAGAATTAAGACCTCAGGGAGATGAGATGAGGGGGACACAATAAAGAGTCCAGGAAGTGGACAGCGAAGGGGGAGAAAACCAGGAGATTGTAGAGTTCTGGAAGCCAAGAAAAAAAGTCTTTCAAGGAAGAGAAAGTGATCAAGTGTGCCAACCTCTGATCAGCAAGGAAGCAGTGGGCCAGGAGTTGCCTACTGGCAGTGGGCCTGTGGTGGCTGTTAGTGACCTTGACGAAAGCAGGTTGGGGTAAAGAGCACATCATAGAACTCTGATTGGAGAAGCTTCAAGAGAAAGTAAGAAAGGAAAAAGAATAAACAATTCCTCTTTTAGGGAACATTGCAATCAAAGGGACAGAGAAATGAGAAAATAGCTGAGAGAAATGGAGGTTAAACATACATACGTGTGTGTATGAGAGAGAGAAAGAAACTTAGAACTTTTTTATGCTCATGAGAATGATCCCACAAAAAATATCGTTTACATTTCTTTACAGGCCTATCTTCATTTGTTTTTGATTTTTGTTTGATTTATTTTTAGCCAAAGTGCAAATTGCTAAAGGATAACATCACTGCCTATACTTTTGGTAATCCATTTTGTTGGTTCAAAACACTTGTAGATTCAAGCCCTATTTTTATTTTAAATAGCAGTGTGAATATGGTAAATTTGCTTTATACTTGTGTTATCTTCAATCCACAGGCTGAGATGATCTAAGAAAGGGTAACAAAGACATATTTCTTGGCAATCCACAAAAGGAATGTTCTAGAGACAAGAGACACAAAACTAGAGGATGATCAAACTCCCCAATTATATAATCATTTTCATTATTTTTCTCTGCGGACTTAGAACACTGGGGATTTTTCATGTGATCCTCTGTTGAAAGTCATCAGATGTAAAAAGACAAAGTTAATCAAAGGGCATACACAAACTTCAATTAGTATTTAGGTGACTTTTTAGAGAACATTCATTCTTGCTCTGATCCAATGACACCATTAATAAAAATCACAAATTCAGCTATGCCAAAAGAATATTTTAAAAAGTATAAACCCTAGGATATGATTTAGGGTTATGGGTTGAATTATATTCTTTCAAAAAAAGATATTGAATTCTTAACTTCCAGGACCTTTAAATGTGATTTTATTGATCATGTTAAAGTAAGATTAGGGTGGGCCCTAATTCAATATGATTGGCTCTTATAAAAATGGAAAACTTGGATATAGAGACACACATATATGGTAGGAAGATGATGTGAAGACACAGGGGGAAGTGACATCTATAAGCCAAGAGACATCCTAGGCTCCCGGAGCTGGAAGAGGATAAAATGAATTTTCCCTTACAGCCCTCAAAAGCAAGCAGCTGTGCCAAAAGCTTGATCTTGGATTTCTAGCCTCGAGAACCACGACAAAATAAATTTCTGTTGTTGAAACCAACCAGTTTGTTGTGCCTTGTTATGCTGGCTGTAGAATAAATACACTCTGTAAATACAGCTTATTATATATGTTTCTTAAGACATTAACCAGGTAAATAAAATACACAAACAAAAGATGTGGGGCTCTGCATTTTTCTTAATTGGAAATGTTATACAAAAGGAAAAAATAGAAGAATTGTATGTGGCAGTTGATTTTTCTGGGTGTATTAAGTATGGTGTCTGCTCAAAAATGAACCTTTTATATAAGCAGGAAAACCCCCAAACTTTTCAAATAAAATTTAGCATTATAATTGAGCTGTTAATTTCAAGATCACCATGACTGCTTGCTCCTTGGCAAAGCCAATTTGGCAATATTGTTAATTAGCTCTTATAGCACTGGTTTAGTTTATTTGTAAGGAGAGCTGACTTCAAGTTCTAGTTCACTGAGTTCACCAAAGTGCAAAAGAGAATTGCAGTGTTTGGAAACTTAATTTTAGATACATTTATTTATCTATTGTCTGAATGGCCCAACTCCAGGAAGTATCATTTGTTGATTTTTTTTAAAGTACAGAGATATAATTCATGTACCAGAGTTATGCAACCATCAGCACAATTGAACTTCAGAAACCTTTTATTATCTGCAAAAGAAATGCCTTACCCAATAGCAGTCACTCCCCATTTCCACTTGACCCAGCCAACAGGCAACTGCCAATATACTTTTTGTCTCTACTTGTGTCTCTTCTGTATAGTTTAGTTAAATGGGATCAAACAACACGTGGTCCTTTGTGACGAGCTTCTGTTCCTGAGCATAATGTTTTCAAGGTTCCCATGTTGTAGTTTGCATCAGTACTTCTTTCTGTTTTATTGCTAAATAATATTCCATTGCATAGATATACCACATTTATACATGTTTATGGACATTTGTATTCTTTTCAAATTTTAGTTATTGCTAACAATGCTGTTATGAACATCCATGTACAAATTTTTTGTGTGTGTAAACCTGTTTTCATTTCTCTTGGATTATACCTAGTAGTAAAACTACTGGGAACTATATTTAGCAATTTGAGGAACTACCAAACTGTTTTCCAAAGTAGCTTCACCATTTTACATTCCCATCCACAATAAATGAAGATGCTGATTTCTTCATATCCTCTCCAATGTGTTTTATTGTCCATCTTTTTTATTAAAGTGGGTATGAAGTAATAACTCATTGTGGTTTTGATTTACATTTTTCTAATAGCTAGTGATGTGAGCATCCTTTTTGTGTGTTTATTTGCCACTTGCAAGTCTTCTAGTGGATTGAAGAAGAGAAAACAAAGGTCTTCCTCCTTGGTTCTTGGCATGCAGCTACTAAACTCTTGGAGTCTCTAAGGTGATGAGTGTCTTCTGTATGCTAATGATGTGACTGGTGACTGGGGACTCCTAAATAGCTTCATGGTGGGAGCTGACCCAAGAAAGGCCAAGACAAGACTAGATTATTTAACTTTTCAACCTGATCTCTGAAAATTGAGAGGAAGGGAGGCTGAATGTTGAGTTGCCAAGGATTTAATTCCTGTAACAATCCCTAAACAATGAAATTCAGAGAGCTTCTGAGCTGGTGTACACAGCTATGGGCCAGGCAGGTGCTACTCCAACTCCACATAAGGATTAGAAGCTCAGGGTTCTTTTGGAAATTTTCTGATGAACATCTTCATCTGGCTATTCATTTGTATTCTTTATAAACAACTAGTAAATATAAGTAAAGTGACTTCCTAAATTCTGTGAGCCATTCTAGTAAACATGAAGAAGGGCTTGTGGGAACCCCCAATTTATAGGTGATTGGTCAGCAGTATGGGTGGCTCAAGACTTGTGATTGGCACCTGAAGTGGGGGCAGTGTTATGGGACTGAGTCTTTTAACTTGTGGGATATAACACTAACTCCAGGTAGATAGTACCAGAATTGAAATGAATTGTTGACACCTTTTTGGTGTCAGAGTTGGAGAACTGGCTGTTGGTATTGGAAAACACTCCACAAAGTGTCTTTGCCAATTTTATAATTATGTTATTTGTCTTTTCACGATGTCTTTAATGTTAGATAAAAGTCTAAGATCAGACATATGGAATGCAAATATTTTTCTCCCATGGCTGTCTTCATTTTCTTGATAGCATGACTTGAGCTTAAACATTTTTTATTTTGATGAAGTTCAATTTATCTATTTCTCCTTTTTCACATATTCTTTTGGTATAATCTCAGAAACCATTTCCTGACCCAAAGTCACCAAGGTTTACTTCTATGATCTTCCTATAATTTTTACAGTTATAACTTCTACATTTAGATCTATGATTCTTTTTGAGTTAATTTTGCATATGGTGTAAGGTATCGATCTGTTGGTAATTTTACAACTTTTCTATTTAGCTTCCAAATTATTGCTATTCAAAAAAGTCAAATATTTGTAACTTGGGTCACAAACCCTATATTCAACTGTCAGTGAGATTCATCACATACACTGGTTTCAGGTCTTGCACCAGAGATAGAGAGAGAATCTGAGCCTGACTGAGGTCAGGAAATTGGGAGGCACTCTCTACCCCATGGCTGAAGGGCTATATAAAACCTTGAGACATTCAACTATTTTTAAGCAGAAAAAAATCTTATTGGTATGAAATTAGAAAGTATAAATAAATAATCTTCAAGCAAGATAAACAAAACAGTCAATAACATAATTAACAGTTAAAAGAAATCTACGGATTAGTTTTAGAGACTTTAGGTTAAGCCCATGCACCCAAAACAAGAGGGCCAGCAGCTTTCAGACTGAGCAAAAGCACAGACTCATCGTAAACACACAGCTTCCGGGAAAGTATACATTCAACCAATCATACTGGTTCTCTTTTGTTAGAAGTAAAAGGGGAAAAGATGTAACTATTCTCTTCCAGCGATGAACTATGAAGATTAAAGAAAATTATGAATATGAAAACCTTTTGAAAAGTGAACCACTGTAAAATTGGGTATCCACAATAATCAGAGTTTTGCCAAAGGCCTTTCTTAAAGCCATAAAGCTGCAGGTACAAGTTATAAGGAGACTCCACTCAAAGTTATGCCTTGACTGGTTTTTCTCTGCACGACACACACAGATGAGCAGGTTCAGGAGTTCCTTCCCTAGGAGATGCTGCTGTGAAACCCGGCTTGGGAATCATAGGTCGTACCGCCCTAGTGACAGGACGGCTCTGTGGATTACAGTTATTATCCATGCCTATAAAGGATCTAGCAAATACTGATGCGTGCAGCCAGTTTTAAATGATAAAACAGATTAACCTTGGCAATCAAAAAAAGACCCCCCCAACTCTTATGCATTTTCCCTTAAATTACTTGTGTGTTTAATGAACAATCACCACACATGTTGTAAGCATGATATTGACAAGAGGCTACATTAATAACTTGGTAGTTCCCCAATGTAAAGATACTATCCTTAGTTAATAATGTCTTGAAAATCAGCTCCCCAAGGATGCAAGGCAGTCACTAAAGATCATGCTGATAGGAAACATCAAGATCAAACACCTTAGGGCTGCTCCAACCCCAATAATCTCCTTCAGCTCAAAGTCATATGTTGTCTGATCTTGGTTCTTACTTGTTGGTTTCTAACACTTTCCTCTCATGTCCTTATTAAGATTCCCTGAAGTCAGCATCTAGCCTCACTCTTCTTTCCATCTCTAGTAGCGCTTAACCCATGGTAGGTATTTAAAGCCAACTAGCTAAAGGAGCAGGTAAAAACCCGGCTCACTGAACATTACATCAGGTTATAAAGGGAAACATGAACTTATTTTTGAAGGGAATTACAACTTCTAAAAGCATGTTGAAAGAGGTAATTCTAGGTTTTGCCACAGAGTGGGAATAAGATTTGCCGAGGTACTCATGTCATATTATATAGAATACATTTGCAGAGTTACATTATGGTATGTTGTTTTTTCTTCTGTGGTTGAGTATGTAAAATTACCACCTCTTCCACCAACTTCCCATAAAAGTTAAGTATTCTGTCTGCTGAAAGCTATAACAGAGTTCTCCCTAATACTCACTCTAACATAGTGACTTCGTGCTGTACCTCAAAGTTTTTGAGTCGTGTTTTAGGGGGTAATAATCTGGCCCTAAAATATTTTATTCTTTGAATTTGATAAAGAGTTGATTGGTGAAACTCAGTTGATATTTGTGATACTCATGTGTGCACACCCATGCACATACACACATAGTCACATTCTATTATCAGTGAAAGTGGTGTGTTCTTTGTAGACGTGAAGAAAAACCTACCACATGTCAGCCTTAGCACTCCCTGTAGACATACTTCCATGGAGATTTATCTCTTTGGTCACTACCATTCATTGTGTCATTCTGGTGTAAAGCAAAATGAAGTAGACTCATCAAAAACACACTAAAAATAGCCAGCCCTGATTGTAATCAGAGATAGAACGTGCATCCCTGTTAATGCTAATGTTCTGTTTTGGTTTTAAATTTTTTCCTTTGTTGTTCTGTGTCTTTGGACCCTGCCCTATCTAAAATCTATACAGTCCCTCTTCCCTGCCTGGTGATTTGAATTAGCACAAGTTTAGCTCTCACAAATCATCAGAAGAACCACCAGGACTACAGTGAGTTCGCACCACTCACTTTTGGGGATTTTAGTAGGGAATATGGACCTCCTCGGCAAAAAAGAGTTGCTTCCACACCAGCAGGTGATGAACGCAAGTCTCTGGAACTGGTCAGGCTCAGATGCTGAGAGAAGAGGCCAAAATGGGTGCTTTTAAAACGCTGGGTCAGTATCGATGGATTTCCACCTACCATGACCACCACCGAATTCACACGGTGCTTCTATTGCCAGCAGATTGATTTTGTTCTCACTGCTCTCCCATTCCTCATTTTAAACCATCTGCCTTGGCTGAAGGCCCAGCTGCTTCTGAAATGTTCTGTGTTCTCTAAAATGGTTTTCTGGATCTTCCACAGAAAGGCTTCCAGAATATTCCCAGTCTATGTTTTCTCCCTCCTCTTTTTCTGCTATAACACCTTTCCGATTTTACTGTCACTCATAAGTTCTGCTCCCTGACGCCGACAGGGGTGCAGGCCTTTGGTTGCCTTCAGCTTGCTTGCTGCTGTCCTCTTTTCTGACTGACAGACCTCCTATGGGGAGGGGAGAATTTGGTTACTAGAAGGGGCTGCACCGAGTCCTCCTGTGATTTGTCTCTACCTTTTGATATGAGGGGTTGGCAGTTAACATGATTCCAGTTTCTCCAGGCTATTAGTCCTCATTATGCCTGGAGACAGTACTGAACCATTAGCTACCACAATTTTAGTGATGAAAAGCCCCCCCCCCCATATTCTTTGTCTCCTTGGTCCAGCCAGGAGCTATGTGTGTGTGTATGTGTGCAGATGAACAGGAGCTCCTCACACACCCTGGAGAATGTGGGAAGGGAGCCGGGAAAGAGAGCGTGGAGTACCATTTTTCAGCATCTGTCTCTCAAAACTGCTCTACTTTCTCTGATTTGTTTCCATAGGAGCAGAAGAGAAAAAAATAGATTTTAGTCAAATAGAGCATTCCTATGGCAGAAGAAAAAATCTCGTGACTTTTTTTGTCCTTTTTTCATATGGCCACTCCCCACCCAGCTGGAAATGTCCAGGTTGTTTGCCCTTTTAAGATGCAGAGTGTGGGGTGTGCCAGGATGCATGGAGCTGGAATAATGCTGACTTTTCCGTAAGGCTCCGTGACCTTCATGTATTCTATCTGAATATCTCCCATTCCAGTGCATTTCCTTGACTCCAAGACTTATCACTCATGAATTAATAAAATGTGCGTGGAGTCGCCTCCTAGCAACAACTTGAACACAGCACCATATAAAACCTCCTTTTAAAACTATAGCTGGTCTATAGATTTTATTTTTTAATCCTTTCACCTTTTCACCCAGCCCCACAACTCCCCTCCCCTCTGACAGTTGTCAGTCTATTCTCTATCTATGATTCTTTTGCTTAGGGTCATGAACACATAATACAATATCCAGATAATGTGTTATCGAATTGTACACCTGCATAATTTTATTAACCAATGTCACCCCAATAAAATTTTTAAAAACTACAGCTTGATGATGTGACAGGACAAATCTATTTCCTATAAAAATGTTTTTTTAAATGAGCAAGTACATCTTCTAGAGCAAATTATTTTTAAGTGATTATTTAAGCAAAACACAACATATTTCAAAATCTTTGAAACAGAAAAAAAGGAAAAAGCCATGTTCATGGTTGATGTCACTGTGTGTACATTTTACATATAAAATAATGGTAAGCAAATATCAAACTCAAATAATGATCCGCACGCTGAAGTTTTCATGGGTGAAGTACACTGATGTCTGCCACTTACTTTCAAATGCTTCAAAAATAGGATGGATAGGTAAGTGATAAAGCAAATATAACAACATGGGTAAAACTGAGGCAGTTGGTATATAGGTGCTGACTGTACAATTTTTTTAAACTTTTCTGTAGGTCTTCAGTTTTCATGATAAAATGCAAGCACAGGAGTGGGGAAGCGTAGCACTTGGAATTGGGAGATTTGGGTCCAAGTCCCAGTGTGGCATGAATGAGCTATTGAATGTGGTCAGGGCCTTCCTTCAACAGCCTTTGGTTTTCCCATTTATAAAATTAGAATCTCCAGTGTATTTTTTGCACCGAATAATCTATTATTTTATGAAACAAACATGGATAAAATGGTCAGATGGCTTCAATTCATAGAAATTTGGGGCTCTCATTTATTGAATTTATATAGTCGAAAGGAAACATTGAGAATCCTATTCTCCAACATTTTCTCAGTTGGGAAGCTCTAATGCTCCATTTGATCGTCTCATCTCCCCCAGCACAAGTGTCTTGTCTAGTGCCAGAAGCACAGTGGGTAGGAATTACCTCTCCAAATCCAGGGCTAGTAAAGGCTGGTCTGAATAACCCGAGAGAAAAAGACTGGACTGCAGTCCCATGGGGCTTGACCCAAACTACTCTGATAGGAGAGTAACCCCACTGCCCTTCCAGAGCCCCCAGTCCTGAAGTCCCACACCCAGACAGAGTGGGTAGCCACATATAACGTGGGTATTTGGGGCGAGTCTGAAGTTGGGCTTTCCTTCTCACTCCCCTTTTTACCCCAAACCATGCCCCCTATTTCCAGGTCAATATATTTGTCATTTTGAGTTCACCATTTGATTGACGGCTCTGTTTCTTATTAAAAATGCAGCTACTTCTGAAGTGGGTAGCACATTCAACTACAGCAGCCATTCACGCCACACTGTTAATGACTGTCTCAACCCTTTAGGCTGCTATAACAGAATAACCTAGATTGGGCAGCTTATAAACCACAGGGATTTATTTCTCTCACTTCTGGAGGGTATTCCTACCCTCCAAGACCGAGGCACTGGCAGGTTCAGTGTTTGGTGAGATTTGGTTACTAGCTCATAGACAGCTGCCATTTCCCCTTGTCCTCACACTTTGGAAGGGATAAGGAAGCTCACCGTGGTCTCTTTTCTAAGGGCACTAATCCCATTCATGAGTGCTCCACCCTCATGACCTAGTCACCTCCCAAAGGCAAAACTTCCTAACATCCCCTTGGACATTAGGATTTAACATATGAATTTGGGGGGTACATAAATATTCATTCATAGCAATGACCTTCAAATCCTTTCCAGATATCACTTAATAGTGGGAAGAGATTTACTATGAGAATTTTCTCTTATCCTGTTAGAACTTACCCTTTAGCCTAAAATGGAACCAATATACAAAGCACCGTTTTATTATTTTATTTTTATTGTATTTTTTCCATTACCATTTATGCTCCTTGTTACCTCCCTTTTGGCCATAATCACCACACAAACCCACATGAATGCCACCTCCCTTGTCTTCTTTTTTATTACTTCCCCCCTGAACTCATTGAACCAACTAAAATTTATTGATCATCTATAACTTACAAGGCACTATGCTAGGTTTACTGAATGCAGTATGGAGAAGATCACTATGGTCCTCAATGCTGAGGGATTAATATTCTCACACGGTGACCTGGGGAAATTTCACGTCTTGGGAAGTCCCTCAGTCCTGGGCAGCACAAGAGCATTGGTTACCTTAGTCTGATGTGTAAATGATAATATAAATTATAATACAATTTTATATTATCCATCAATATATTTGAAGATTGCAAAGGTGCTCCGAGTGTGAATAATGAGAGGACCTCACTTGACCTGTGTAGCCATAGAAGACTCTTCTGAAATGTGGACATGAGCTGTGAGATCTGAGGAATGAGAACTGTGAGGGAACTCTCTGGGAAAGAAAAATCGCACTCGAAGTCTGTGAGGTGAGAAAGAAGCAGGCATGTTTGAGAAAGTAAAGGTGACCTTATGTCTTGGTTTGCCTGGAACTGTCCTGGTATTGCCTGTTGCCCTGACCTAATTAATTATATATCTCTTGGTTAGAAAAATGAGTTATTTTGGTTTAGAAAATGAATATTCACCACAAAGAAGCTGTAAGATGTTTGTGTGGCTAAAATAAATGGACAAAGTGGTATAAATGAAGCTGCTGAGATACCTGAAACTGATTATTCAGGGTCTCCAGGGACAGACCACAGGTTGGGGATACAATGTAAGAAGCACAGAAACAGTGAGAAGCGTCATCCACAGAGAAGCAGATAATCACAGGAGAGTTTTAAACAGAGCAAATGGAAGCACGGATGTAAGGGATCCAATCAACAGCTGCTTCTGTGCTCAGGCCAGCAACCATAGCACCTGCACTTGAGTGAAAACATCAAAAATGGAGCTCAGTAGATCATTCAAAACTATTTAGAAAGAATAATCGACAGGATTCAGTCTGATGGATAAAAGGTCAAGGGTGTGGGTGAAGCAGGACGGCCACCACTGGCTGCACGGGTTGAACAGAACTTGCCAAGGGTACCTTTCCCAAAGAACACCAGGCAGGCTGCATTGCAATCCCGGCCTCCTCATCAGAGGCAGCAGGACAGGAAGAGTCAGGGAGGATGGCCAGCTTCCTGGTGGAAGTGGCTAGCTGGACAATGGTGTTATGCAGGAACAGATGAGATTCAGAATCCCATGCCTTCCTTCCTCAATCTTCTTATAACATGGATCCTCCTTTACCATTTATTTGGCCCTGCACATCTCTTCCACTGATGCAGGTTTTCTCTTGTTCTTCTCCTCCTGTGCCCTAACTGGACCGTAAGTGCTCAGAGACAGAGGCCAGGTTGGATTTGTCTAGCTTACCGCCACAGAGCCTAGTGCAGGGCCTGCCATGAAGTGAGCCCTGCCAACTCTTAGAGGAACGTGGACAAATGGACGTGGAGGTGGGGGGATTCGCTTCCCCAAAGAGAAGACCGGACGGAGACAGGCCAGCTGGGGAAAAGGCTGTCTGAATCAATTCCCAGTTAACCCAGTTGAATGCATCAACACAAGGGGCCGCAAACCGTTTCTGTAAGGGTGACTGCACATACTTTAGGCCCTGCAGGGCACGCAGTAGCTGTTGCAACTCGTCTTCTCTGCTGTTTCACTGAATAAGCCACCGCAGACAGTGTGTAAACATGTGGGCGTGGCTGTGCTCCAAGGAAACTTTATTTATGGATACTGACATGTGAACGCCACATCATTCTCGCAAGTCGGAAAATATTATTCTTCTTTTGAATTTTCTCAACCATTTAAACATGTAAAATCATTCTTCGCTTGCAGACCTTGTAAGAACAGGCAGTGCCTGGATTTGGCTTTGGGTGGTAGTTTGCTGAACCCTGAACCAATACATCCATTTCTCTAACGTGCCGGGTAGCACAGCTTCTTGGCATACATATTCTCAAGCAGAATTATGAACAAGCTCACCCCAAATGCCCTCCCTTCCTCCCTGTCTCAGGAAGACATTTACATCCCTATTGTCCCTATCTGGAGCTCATCTAAATGGCTCTGATTTCTTAAATGTTTTCTCTTTCCACAATCTTCTTTTGAGGCCTTCTTCCTCTCCCCGCTTTCCCCATTTGACTCTTTTTTTAATTGTGCAAGTTTGTTCTCTCAATCATAAATTGTGCTTTTACTCCCAGAAGCATGACTGGGTTTGATATTTTTAGTGAGGATGCTGAGAGTACCCCCATTTTTGTTTATCGCTTGCCTTTTCGTAAGGAGGGACAGCCTCAGACCTTCCTAAATGGAGGACTGATGCTTACACAGCATGACCTACACCTGGAAATCTATTAACAATTAACAGGCAGTAAAAACAGACAACCTAAAGATCCAGAGGCTGCCTGCTTCACGGGAGGCAGGGGCTGACTTAAAGTGCCAGTGATTTAATATATTACTGCCTGCCCAGCAGCATCTGAAACCGGTCTCTCTGTTTGTTTAAAGAAAAGCTCTATATGCATGATGATTTCTAAAACTAAATTCAGACAAGTATGTGAGGAGGAGAATGCCATTCCTGCTTGTTTCATTACGGGGCAGTCAGAACGAGGCTGGGAATCCTCTCTAAAATGCACCTCGCCAAATGTGTTTCTGCAGGACACTGTCCTGCGGCAGCTTTATTCCACTCAGGTGTATCTCTGTATAGGAATAGCACCTGAAATTGAGGCTAGCACCCGCCCAAATGCATGGATTAAAAGGAAAAAAAAAACAACCACAAAACTTTGAGTCAAGAAGGAGAAGAATTGCAATGGAATCAATGAAATCATTTTTCCCCAGCGCTAGGAAGTGTAACTTATGACCACTTCTGCCAACATTTCAGAGGGGAGCAGGTCTCGATGCTGTACACGTGATAGGGATTAGGAAGGAAAAGTGAGGACATCCACTCTACTCTCCAGCCGGTCAGTATTCAGCCCATCATACAATGGGGTCAAAAATAGTTGGGCACCAGTGCTGTGGAATACAACCCTTAATCTGGGAAAGGGCAGAAGTGATGTGGAGGGAGGGGGGCATGTCAAGGGAAGGGAGCACAGTGGGCATCGTGTGAAATGCCTTCTCCCCCTTTCCTGCCACAGAGAGCATCTGTCAAGGTAACCTGCGGTTTCTGTCTTAACCGACCATCCAGGACTTCTGGGAAGGTCTATGATGGGAAAACCAGTGCTTTGATGTGCAGCCCTATTTCTGCAACTGGCTTCTTTGGGATGTTATGTTGCAGGCCCGGCTATAGAGTTAAATCCGCAAATACCAATGGCACTGAAATGAAACCCGGAAACTGAACTGAGGTATGAGGATTTAAAAGAGAGAGAGAGATCGAGTCCTGTGCCACCAGTGTGTCTGGAGCCGTGCCTCTGTGCAGGGTGAGAGTGCATGGTCTGTGACACACTTGAGGTGGCCCTGTGTTTGCCTCACCTCAGTTGTCCCAGAATCAGCTTTGTTAGATAAAAGGCCCGCACTTTCTTGCTGTGTCTTTCACTGGCCCGTGGAAATGGACCATTTTCACAAACTGCTAATTCCTCAAGCCTTCAGTGGATGGAGCCAGGGGAAGGAAAGGAAAAAAAAAAAAAAAGAAGCAATTCAAAGGCATGCTCAGAATTTGTTAATAGGCATGCTTGGTCCTTTTGGAACCAAAATAGAATTTTTGATGAAGTACCTTGTGGCAAATTTGAAATATTAGCCTGGAGGCCCCAGCAAGACATAATTCACTCCACTGGTGAGAACAAATCTCATTTCCACATCCACTCCTTTAAACTCATTACTGACCTGGGGGGGAAACGCTAGCCTGGAGCAAGTGTTAATAAAGACACTGGTGGAGTCGTCGCCATAGTATTAAATGCAATAATGAACAGCAAGCCACTTGAGGGCACGGACCCCTGGCCTGTCAAGACCCTGGAAGGCAGATCCTGAAAGGCTCAGCACTCCATCCAGCACGGAACACAACGTGGAAAAACATCTCATTACTTTATATGACAATTTGTCATATAGTACTCACTCTGGCTTCAATGGCTTGATTGTCAGCTTGCCTTCAAATGAACAATTGCTGAGAATAATTCATTTTAAATTAATTTTATATCAAAACATAGAAAAAACAGGGAGATGTGATAGGGGGGTTAAAAATAATGATAATTTTGGGCCCTGGAAGACCTACACCCAAATTTCTAATCCAGGACAAATTTTCCCCTCATCAGGACTCAATCTCTGCCACTAAAAGTATGCTTTTAGGGAAACATATGTTACATGTGGACAAGGTCCATGTCTTTATTTCTTGCTGCTAACACCATCACGTGCATTGTCATATACTAGATTCTCAATAAATCCACATTAAATGGATCTATGCTCAAGGATGGTTATATGGGTTAAGAGAGCTAACACATGTAACGCTTTGGGCCCCTTGCTTGGTACAGTGTAGTCCCACAACAAATTCAGAACAGATGAACTGGTGGTACTAGGGCACTGGTGGAAAGGCCACAAGAGCTTATAATGAAAAATCCAACCAAACTGAGGAGGTTTGCCAGCTTCTGTGGTTCTCCTACGAAGAGGTCAGGAGCAGGGAGTCCAAGGAAGGTTACACAGTGGAACATCACAAGGAGGGGGGCAGGACACCTTGAAAATGCAAGGGAGGATTTATAAAGAGCTGGGGCCAGTAGTTACTGTTACAAAGTCATGCTTGCTAATCAATTCTCAGCTTTAGCAAGCAGATTGAAAGGTTTATCTGGGTTTCCAGAGTATATCTATATCTAGGCAGGTAAAGCCAAAATAAAAAAGCGTGTGTGTAGAGAATCTACCTAATCAGCTATGAGGAGGGACGCACACAGGTGCCTGACGAGGCAACCTGTCCTAGCTTATTTCTCCGTACCTCCCACTGTGTCCTTACACAGACCCTCTGTTCGGTCTGGCCAATCTGTCACCAACGCTCTCTGTGGCCAAATGGTGACTTCCTCAACCCCTTGGGTTGGCTCTTTCAGCTTGTCTTTGCCAGTCAAATTTCTGCATACTCTTTAAGTCTGAAACAAGCTATACCACATTCTCATTTATTGAGAGAGAGAGAGAGGAAGAATGAGTGCAGTGGAACTCCTCTGCATCTTCTCTGTCTTCACCACACATTTGGTTTATTTCTACAATGTTAGGATGTTTTTCTCATTGTTTATAATATACTTGTTTCCTTAAACAAAACATTAGTTCTCCAAAATAGGAACATCTTGGTACATTGTCCCCATGGGCTGGCTACTCACCTACATGGCCCATTGGACACCTATCCATTAAAGGTTGAACAGAAGTCAGCAGGTACCTGCGTCATGTTGTATAGACAGGAGAAAATGGCCTTTGTGTGATTCTCAGTAACTTCCCACAAACATTTATATTAACTATGATATGCAAGGTAATCAGAAGGAACATCAACGGCATTTTATGTATGTGTATATCTATCTATATCTATTTATATCTGTACAGATAGATATAGATAGATATGCATACACATCAAATGCACCCACAAACAGAGAGTGCGTCTCCACTTAGGCTTTCTCAGAGACAGGATTCCTAAGCAAGCTCTCGTTTAAATTCTGTTCATGATCAACTCTCATCAGCCAGGGCGGCCAATACCAGGTAAGCATCTTGAGGCTAGAACCTCAGTAGTAGGGTCAGGGCTGATCCTACCCCAGCTACCAGTGCTGATTCTCTGAGCTACACTCATCTCAGTTGACTATTCCAGACCTACTCCCAGCTTCCCTCTCTCTCCTTAACAGTGGGGTTTTCAATCTGCCCCTCAGCTTGCTCACCCCCCACCGATAGGCATGTCTCTGCAATACATAAATACACATCTCCCTTTAACATCACAGAACTTGAAATCACTGCATTAAAGTTTCCAACGTTGCTGCCTCATTTAAGAGAGAGAATAGATGGAACTGTTACTGGTGCTTTGAGAAGGAACTGAACATCCTTTCCTGAGAAAGATAGAAAATGACAGAACCTCCAAAAGCAACCCATCTGCTCTCTGGTTGCTGGGATTGGACTGGGGATCAGCCAAGAGATAGGGACAACCAAGCACTTATTGTCAAAAGGAGCAAAAGGAAGAGTCCGGAGAGTTCTCATCACTCCAGAATTACCAACTGATGACGTTCCATTTTATACTAATTATGAATGGCATCCAATCACAGACGCCAGCTAAGCTATCCATATTAATAAGTAAATATTTCGAGGTATCAGAATTGTGAGGAAACAGAGGAAGTAACACAGAATGAAGCCATATATACAGGTTCAGGGGGTGGGGATCGCTGGTGCAGATGGTTGCCTGCACTGAGTACACAGACAAGTGATTATCACAAAGTTGAAAGAAGCAAGTCTTCCTGGGCATATGTTCTAGCTAAAGTTGAAGCAGGCCTGTGGATGACACAGCAAGACAATTAGGGAATTAATTAATTAAGGCTCTATTTACACTTCTGTTGTCAGTGCTAATTGTTGGTTGGTTTGAAGTAAGCTCTCCTGTCTTCACTAGTGGCTGTCAGTGACAACGCCCTTGGATTTCCACAACTATCTGTGGTTTTCAAGGACTGTATTTGCAGCATCAGCTCACGTTTTCACACGATGACAGTAACAACCAAGGAACACATACTCTGAATACTCTGAAGCTAAAAATGCCCTTTTTTTTTCAACAAGAGGTACATTATTGTTACTATTCCATTCCTTTAGACTTTAGCCTCTCTCTGGTATGTAACATACCAAGGTAATCATTTTCTTCAACTTTGAAGAAAAAAACTGGTTGGGTTCTTTGGAAGAGGATGAGTGAGCAAAAGTTTCCTCCATGAACCATTTGTAAGACCAACAAGTCCCTTCTACAAATCGGACATTCCTAATATTAGCAAGCACATCTAGGAGACCTTGTTTGTAAGTCTGTAGACAGCCTTTCAGTGAGGACTGGCTGATGGAATCGACTTTCCCAGGCCTGAGAAGGCCTGAGATCACTCATTTCTCTCTTCATTTATAAATCTATAAATGGATGTTATTTTAGAGACAGGGGAAGGGGGAATGGGGGAGAAAGAGAGAGAGAGAGAAGGAGAGAGAGAGAGAAAAACATCAATTTGTTGTTCCATTTATTTATGCATTCATTGGTTGATTCTTTTACATTCCCTGACCAGGGATTGAATCTACAATCTAGGCATTTCCGGAAGACACTCTAACCAACTGAGCTACCTGGCCAGGGGCTCAGTTTTTCCTTTGAAAAGAGAGTAGCTGATATTCTTTTACGTTGATTTCTTCCAGAAGCCCTTAGACTTACAATTAGACGGGGGAGGATGTGTTTTGACTTCTGCAATTCTGTAAGAGTCCTCGGGGCCCAGGTTGTAGGGGCGAGGGCGGGTGTAGGGGCCCGAGACTAGACGGAGATAAACGGAGGTCTTTTCAGCTATGCCTGAGGAATACACCTGAAGAAGGAGCTTCTAAGAAGGAAAGAAGGAAGGGTGCTAGATTCGGCAGTTTTGATTACTGAAAGAAAGGGTGTGTGTAAACAGGATGGAAGGATAGTAAAGATTGGATTACAGGAGACCAATGAAATGCAGTCAAGGGAAATTTGACAGAATTCAGTCTTGGGTGTTATGTTGGAGATTTTTATGACTTTTTAACCAAGGACTAGACAAAACCTAATCAAACCTACCCTCCTTTAAAAGCTAACCCTAAAGAAATGGACTATTTTTTTTAAAAAAAAGATACTTTGTTTTCTTAAATGGAAACAATGCTAACCCTAACCCTGAAGTTAGAATCTCTAACTGTATCTTCTCTTTTTTCCTATTTTTTTCAAAGTTAGAACTGATGGTTAATCTGTAATTTTGCTATTTCTGGGCACATTTAGATTGGCCATTAACGTCGGAAGCTGAAGGTGGTGATTCCAAAGACAAAGGAAAGGAGTCGCTTGTCCATACAACCCTCAGGAACACACAACGATGGACTTCTGAAGCGGGGGGTGGAGGAGGGCGCAGTCCACGTGGAGAAATAGGTAAGACGAAGGAAGACTCGAGTTGCCATCTGCTGGAGGGTGGAAAGAATGACATTGGGCGCTCACTGTGAGAGAAAACTAAACTCAAGAAGTCAAAATAATAAATCTGCACGCACAGTGTACTGCCAGTTTAAAAAAATAGGAAGCCATGTTATGATTTCAGCATGGCAGTTTGGGGTAACGTAGAAACTATGCGGGGGAAGTAAAACAATGGCATCCTCTCTTCCTAAACTTGCACTCTGCACACTTTTCAAAGGGATAATGACTGTACTTTAAATCCTTTCAAATGTCAGCATGTGCTTTCGACATGCATTTCTCACTTTCACTGCTGCAACTTTGAACATGAAGTTGATGGGGGGGAGGGCGTTCTTCTATAAAATGCCTTAAATCTCAGATTTCCTTTGTGCTTATGTAACACGACCAAATGCACGAAGTTCACTTAGGTTGAGTATAGAGAATACTCGGATGGGGAGTCAGAAAGTCCAGGTGGACAATCTCAGTTTGCTTAGCAGCTACGGTAACCATCAGGCAATCACTTTATTGCTCTGGGCCTTAGTATTTTAAGCTGTAAAATTATAAATGGGATGGAGGATGGGCTGCAGAGTTTAAATGATCTCTAAGGCCCCTTTTAGCTCTCAAATTCTGTGAATCTATAAGCATTCCAAATTTATATAGTACTTATAACATGAATATTCAAGCTAACATGTCATCATTGCTTCTAGTGAATATAGCAAAACAGTATCTAATGGCTGGATTAATCAGCCATAACCATCTTTGCCAATGGAGGGATAATGTTTTCCCCCTTCTCGTATTGTAGAGAAAGAATCAGTTACTTAAACTTGTTTTCTCTGATGCTCTCCTCATTGCAGCAACTGCCATACCAGAGTAAGTACCCTGATGGGAAAAAACGTCAAACAAAGCCAGCTTTCAGACTCACGGAGTTAGAACAGCAAGCAACTTTGAAATCAGAAGAGGAAACCAATTAAGGGACTCATCCACTCTTGAATAACTGGTTTGGGCCAACATGGATTGGATCATTTAATTAGCAAATTCTCTCTTACCTGAATGAAACCCATCTTACTTCTTGTAGCTTTAACTCCCATATATGATGAGCATCCAAGTCAGGTGTCCCTTCCTCTCTAATTAACTTCCGTCTAGCCCAGAGTGATCCCTCCCTCGTCTGGAAACATTAGTGTTTCATATCTGAACACCTCATTTAGCAAATAACATAGACAACCTTTCACTCATTCATTCATTTGACAAACATTCACTGAACACATTTTTGTCTCATAAGTACCGTGCACTAACCGATTGTACCACTGGAGCTCCTCATGGAACACATTTTTGATGCCTTGAATTCTTTTAGGTGCAGTCGAAGAGTTAAGACCCCCATTCTAATGAAGCTGATATTTTAATGGAAGATGAGGGGGAACATTATACAAATAGGAAAATATCCTATAGTAGTAAGTGCCATAGCAGGAGACCAAAACACAGTGGTATGATAACAATCTGATACTTTTTTTAGGTTGAGTGTCAAGGAAGACTTCTCTGAGGAAGTGGCTGCTAAATTGAGACTTGAGTGACAGGAAGATGACTATTCTAAAATTGAACCAATAGGCATTTCGGGAAAGGGCATGCCAAAAGAGAATCAATTGGCATTAATGTGGAAATCAAAGGAAGAAATAAAGCCGTAGTTAAATCAACAAGGGGGGTGGTGACAAAGGATTAGTAAGGGAGGCACGCAAGATGCACGGGAGTTGGGGCCTCAAGGTCCTGTGAGAAAACATGGAGTTAATTCCAAGTGTTCTGGGAAACTAGGCAGAGAATTTAGTTTTCTTTGCATGTAAATCAGTCTTCTGGAACTTCAAGAGCACTGGACTGGGAGTCAAATTTTTTTTTTCAAGACCACTGGACTGGGAGTCCTTTTTTTTTTTTTAATTTTTCAAAACTGCCAAACTGTTGTACATAGAAAGTTTTTAGGTAAACAGCTGCTGGTAAGCTGGCTGATTGGAAAGTACATGAAGTCTTCAAGTTCGTTAATAGTTTAAACAAGGCCTGAATCGTGAGGCAGTCAGAGGTCATGATGATTGCAGCCCTCGAGTTCCAATCCTCATGAAGGCTGAGGAAATGAGCTCAGGGCGGAGCAGCACACCGGCAGACTGCGCCTACGCCTGCAGCTAAGAAGGCCTCCTGCTGCCTTGAGGAGTCCTAAGGAACAAGGGAGCGTTTATGTCTCTTTGTTGCAGACTCCCTCAGACCGCAGCCAATCCCCTAACTTCGGAGAGAGGTTCTCAAGGTCTTTTGTACTCAGAGTCACACAGCTTTAATTGAAACTTTGGAACAGGTAAATCTGTAACAATTCACGATGCTCGTGCTCAAAAGAGTATCTTTGTGTAACACAGCAGCCTGAATAATAATGGGGATTAATTCACAGAGGCTATCCTGTATTTTCTTTTAATGCAAGCCCCATTTTTACATGGTTTCTTTTGACTGGAGAATCTTTAATTGCAACGTTAAGGAAAACGTGTATAATGCAGAAGTTGTTACACATTATGAAAACTAGAATGCTTCTAACAGTAGCTGAGAGTAACCTGACTTATTTTTCACCCTGAGTTCTAGAAAAGGCAAATCCCATGTAATTAGCAAAGAATCAGGAGGGGAAAAAATTACCTTCCGCCTTCAGCCTCACCCCTCGTGATCTAAAAAGGCGCTCTAAGCTCTGATGGGAAGAATCTGCATCCCGGAAACCCAGCTAGATGCCAGCACCTTTTAATCCTACGTGACATCTGGCCTGTTAAGCAATAAAATGGAATCACTAGTAGCAATAAGAAAGAAAAGTTAAAGAAGGGGAGGGGAGGGGAGGGGAGGGCAGGGGAGGGGAGGGGAATGGGGTAGAGGGAACAGGGTGAAGATACAGAGAGAAAGTGGAGAGGAGATAGCAGGTATGGAGAGAGGCAAAAGAAAAGGTCAATGATGAGAGACCAGCAATGCCTGCCATGAGGAGGCAGAGATCATAACCTCCCGAGCATCTAGAACAGTGGCTGCATCTTTAACAGATGCTTTAAGATGGGGGCGGGGGAGTGGGAGAGAGAAAAAGAGAGAGAAAGTGATAAGAAAAAAAGAGGAGTTGAATTTGAGACATAGAAAGAAAGAAGGAGGAGAGATAAGGGGAGAAACTAGAAATGAAAAAGAATGAGAGATCTAGGCAATTATTCCCAAATTTGAATGCATATCAAAATTATCCTGAGGATCTGCCTGAAAGTACCTTCCCTGGCTTGTTTCCTATTACAACAGAAACTGGAGGGAGGGGCTGTGTTGTAGTCTCAATGAAAGTCGCAACCAAAACCTCTCCAGGGTGAGGATGCGCAGTCGGATTTGGGAGCCACTGAGCCACATGCAAAGAAGAAGGGGAAAGATGCAACCAGTGGGGCCCTGCCAGGGCTGGTGCCAGCACTGAGCCTGGAGGTGGGTGGCGGTGATGCCACGGGGCACCCATTTTTTCAAGATAGCTCATCTTCAAGAACTAGAGTTTTCCTGTTAACAGTGTTCCCAGTTTTGCCTTTTCCCAAATAGCATGCCATTCAGTGGCTTTTGGAAATGGCAGGTGGAGGACTCCACAGGCAAGGAGGCTGGAAGGCAGCTTCTCCTTTGTCCGGTATATGGGGCAGGGAAATGGCTTGACCTGTCTACACTGTCTTGGATTGCGAGGTAGCCCAGGCTGGTTTGGTGGGTTGGCCCCCAATTGGCACCAAGTGCAGAGAGAATCTCACATGCTAAGGAACTAGCAAAAGTGACTGGGTTTCAGAAAACGCACGAGACAGCACTAGCACTCATCTTCCCTGATGCGCATTTTTTATTGTCATGGTAACACACCCAGGGGCGGGTGCAGGGAACTGCGTCTGCACTTGGGCGCGGAGGGCGAGTGGGGACCTGCTGTCCTCGCTGCGACCCTGGCTGTCGTGCTGCCTGGAGCTACAGGAGCCAGGGGGCGGCAGCCAGCCAGGCCGGGAAGGAGCACAGCTTCCCAGACAAGGGAACAAGTGCCTCTCGGGATTAAGTCTACGTGGGTCCAAAGTGTGAGTGTTACTATGACAATGGTAAACAGGTTTGTCAGGTTTTCGGGGAAGTGGCTCGGTGCAGAGTGTGAGCCGTGGACAGCACTGTCTCTCTCCAGTTCCAGAATACACAGGTACCCATAGGCGGGTCTGTTTTTACACCACACGAATGGAGGGGCTTAAGGAGGGCACTGCATCAGCCCTGGATAATTCACTGCCAATGGCTGACACTGAGTTTGGTTTACTGCCTCCAACCCATCTGAAAAGCTTGGTGGTTGAAAGAAGAGAACGGAGCAACCTCATCGGATGGTAATTAACTTGCTCTTTAGAAAGAAAAAAAGTGAGCTAAGTGTTCTGATAAAGTGGTTCTGTGAAACTCTACATGTATCAAGAATGTCTCAAACATCATCTTAAGAAATTATGACCACATATAAAATCATGTTTTGTTCTGCTGTTTCCTGAGCAAGAGGAATATCCATCTTTTCTGAAGCCTACTACACCTTTAAAAAAATAAAATAAAACAAAATACAGAGCACCTTCAGAAGGGCTATAGCTTTTCCTAGGATATAGATTACCTACCATGACAGAGCCAGCCTCGCAAAACATGTTAGCAGAAATAAGGTATTGATTAAATATAGTCACAGTAAACACTAAACTTACATTAATATTTCCCACCACTGGCGATTTAACATTTTATCATCCATCACGGCCTACGACTCCATGTACACAGAGTCACAAAAATTAAAACTTGTCACAGCTAACAGGATTTAGAACATAGAGCCTTTTTATATATTCGAAAGACAGACTTTTTAAAAGCCCATATCAATGCTTAAAACAAAAAAAGATACATCCCACAATTATCTGTGGTTGTAGGTGCATACAATTTATTAATTCATTAATATCACAGATTATTTTAAAATATGCTCTTCATTAAAGAAATAACATACTCAGGTCAAATCACTGGTTGGTTCTAACATACTTCTCTTACCTCATCTCTATGTGCATTTCCACAGAATCTGTGCTTTGTCATGTTAATGCTCCCTCAGGAGTATTTGTTTCCCAGTCAGACTTGGTCTGGATCCCCTCACCACCAGCCGTGTTTGGAGAAGCGTCAAATACCTTTCCTCAACACCCCTCCACCCGGCCCCATGTGAAATCACCAACCTGTTGATTAAAGTTGATTTTCCTTGTTTCTCCAGAAGGCCCTTCTTGTTTAATCTAACTTTTGTAAGTATTTATTTGGTAGGTTATCAACTTATTCCATGTTATGTCAATTAGAGACTTTTCTTATGTTGCTTCTTTTTAGTCATTTTTATATGTATATCAAAGAAATACATATCGTGTCAAACTTATTTTTAGATTTGCTACAGTAGCTATCATATAGATACAAAGATCAATTGATAGGTAGGTAGGTAGAAAGATAGTTGAGTGAATGGATGAATGAGTATGGATGTTGGCACACTCCGGTGCACTCAGATGCTTAGGAGTATTCCTACAATCTTTCTTCCCATCTGGTCCCCTAAAATACATCACCTTCCTAATAAAATGAAATGTGGAGACATGGTTTGGATCCAGATTCAAACAAATCTACTTCAAAAAGAAAAGAAAAGACATTTGAATTTGAGGAACAATGAGGGAAAGCATCTGAATAGGGGTGCATATCAGACCATACTAAGAAATTACCATCAATTTGCTAAACTCTGACCATGGTATCTTGGCTGTGAAGAAAGGTCTTTTTTTTAGTGATATACGCTAAATATGTAGAAGTAAAATATTATGAGACCTGTGATTTACTTTAAATATCCAAAAATTATGGTGCAAAAGGGACAAGCTGTGAACAACTATTAAGTCTAGTATTCATAATTAAGTCTAAATCTAACCGAATAACTTTTTAGTCGCCTCTTTTCATGCTACACTTGATAAGAAATAAATTAATAAAAAAGAAAAGTAAGGACTATACTTCCACATGGCAATTGTCCAGGAGTGATTTCTTTCTCTTCCTTCCCTCCTCACTCTGTGAGGCCAGCAGCTTACTGTATCGCAGTTCGGAGAAGTTACATCGTGGTTCATTCCTGGACAAAGGCACAAGGGCTGCTGCGGTCAAAAGAGAAAAATAGCTAGGGAAACACTAAAGCTTTGTCCAAGGTAGGCCCTACTTTCCTGGGAGGTAACAATGGCCAAATGGCCAAAGAGGAAGAAAAAAGCAATGCTAAGTGTAGGTGTACTGCTAACGATAGTGATGATGACAAGAATACATTCTCACAGCTGGGGAACGCAACTTTAAAACCAACTGGATATGGATCAGCTTATGTTTATGTTTTAAAAGTTGTTCTGTAAAGCAAGAACATGAATCCCATTTTATAAAGAAAGAAACTCAAGTCCTGAGAGACAACTTTACCTTTATCCTCGAGCTGTTTGAAATTATTAAATGGATGGAAAATAATTCCCAAAGTTAAGGCAGTAGCAAAATCTCAAAATCAGAGCAAAATTATCCTGACATTTGGATTAGTACTTTATAACATGTGATTCTTCCCTCATCTTTTTTCAAAGTAGTTGGGTGAAAAACCTCGCCTCATTTCCTACCAGCAGGATGCAAGAGGAGACTCCCTCCTCCTGCAGCCAAGGCCTGGTGCATGACTTGTTACTGTCTTTATACAGAACACCAAATCTTTCTGGAGGGCTTTGAATATGTCTCATTTTAACCCTGCTGACACTGCTGCAGTTAGGTGGGTGGTAAGTGCCATTCAGTTTACTGTACAAATCATGAATTCTTATGTGAAAGCTGGAATGTAGTTCTAGATGGCCGTGACATCAGAGTAGAAAGAATGCTGAAAATGGAGACCCAGATAGAGTCTTCCTATATCCACGTCACCAAAGTCTTCTTCAGCCCTCAGGGATTCAGAAAGAGCAAAATTAAGAGCAGAGATGACCGTACTTTGCTTTCCGCATTGGTTGAATAGCATCCTGAGCAGTACAGTTGGATTTCAAAAAGATTTCTGAAGCCTTTGCCATATTCACAATGACTACAAACTCTTTGCGTTTGAAGAGATGTTGCCAGTTTGGCAATAGGCCAATTTCATTTTGTCAAACAACTATTTTGTTGTTTATAACAGAAGAACTGGTTGGTATCTGTCAGCCCTCGTTAGGCAATTATATTGAAAGGAAAACGTTGAATTCCATTGAACAACAGTTCACAGTTGTAGACTTCCTTGAAACAGCAATTATCTTGAAATCTAGTACATGAATTTAAATTCTTTTAGAGCTTTATATATTTTTTAAATGGTTACCCATACAGGATTATTACTATCTGAATACAGTTAACATTTGGGTATGGTCAAAAGAACTAAAGATGACCATTGGAGGAAGGGCTACAGTCAGGCCGGGATCCCATCTATGATGGGGTTTGATCTCTCTCCCTTTGATAGCAGCTCCTAAAACACAGGACTGGACCCCAGTAGCCTACCTTCCTTAATCATCAGTTGTGAATCATTCAATCAAACATAGAAACCTCTTCTAGGACCATCTTGATACTGCTGCTGTTGAATGCCTGGTGTTAAGACACAGCAACCCAGTAAAGGTAGAAATGAGGAGTTGTCTTAGTGAGAGGTTATATTTTCTGTCTGCAATGGTCTGCGGGCTGGGAAAGAATCCCTACCTAGCCGAAGACCATGTTCAAAGCCTAGCTATCTTCACAAGAAAGGCCCAATCTGATTTTTTGCTTGTTTTTATATTTACTCTGGTTTAGTCTTTAGGTCTGGTTCGCATGCCCGCGCTCAATCCACTGAGCTACACCAGCCAGGGCTAGTCTTTAGGTCAGTGCAAAATTACATTACAGTTAGAAAACCACCCACAGTATAAATAGATTAGAACTACAAGCTTGAAACACGCTATTGACACCTTTATATGAAATGTTCCCTTCGCATTCCAGCCTTGGTAGATACTTTACAATTCACAAATTCATGAATGTTAGAGCTAGCAAAGACATTAGAAATCCTCCCACAAAGTTCCATTACCTAAATAGAGAAGGCCTGTACCCCTGAAACCACATAGCTAGTCAGTAATAACAAAACCAGAATTTAAACATGGATATTCCAACTCTATGTTTGGGTCACTCTAGTCTACCAAAAATATAATCTGAATTTTACTCTTGAGAAATTTCAACTTAGGAGATGTAAAAAAAAAAAAAATTGGTGGGCAGTAGAAGCAACTAGAGGCCAATTTATGCAGTATTTAACAGAGCACTTAGTTTTTAGATGAGTAAAAGTTCAAAAGAAGAGAGAGACTAATATGGACTTTGGGAGTGTGATCTCTGTTTTTTTAAAAAATGAAATACTCTCCCAATATTTTATATGCTCTAGCACTTCACACAGTTAATGAAAGTGAGCAAGTACCCATTATGTGGTGGTTGAATGTCTAGGTGAACATATGGATTTGTAAATGGGTAAGTGAATAGTCTGGACAATGCAAACCATAAAAAGAGAAGTGGGACTTAATATGGATTAGCATTGAAGGGACAATTGTGGAGGCCAGGGAACTACCGAAACAAGTATTATTTACTTGGAGGTTGTTGAGAAAACAATGTTCCTGAACCAGAAGACAATTACTAGGAAGTAGCAGATGATGCACTTGGATGTTGACACCTCACTATCATGCAGCTGATCATCACCCATTCCCATGACTTCACTGGGTTATGTTTAGACCAGTGTTGTAAGTACAGGGAGAATTAGAGGAACTTGTTAATGAATCCAAACTCCCACATACAAAATGAGATTGCTGAATGTGTGTGGTAGTTGGTATTCTTTTATGTTCTTTTTCTGCACAAACAGCAACAGATGGTAGAAGGGGGCCAAGAGGGGTGGAATCCAGGAGGAAAGGTGCCTCCTCTTCTCTCTTGCTGGGTCTACCCTAGATGAAAGCCAGGGAAAAGATGGATTGTAGAAGATCAACCTTTTTCAGAGTCAAAAGTTTGATTGGCAGCCAGCTCTCTTAACTGCCCCAGAGAAGGTTCTAGGGAATGGAAGAAAAAATCACTTGTCACCAGAACCAGCTCTGTTAAGGGAAATGGCTTCGATTTTTTTATGCCTTGATTTCCTCATGTATATAAGGGTAATGATAAAATCTCATAGAACTGTCAAGAAATCAATGGAATTAATATATCAAAGTGCTTTAGTTTAGTGCCTGAGATGGAGTAAATCACTCTCTAAGGTTTGATGGAGCCGATGAGGATGCTGGTGAACATTTGTGAATTGCAGGTGTATAAAAAGATGCATTGACCCTTTAAGGAAGTACATCTTCTGTTTGAAATCCTCCTTAATCCTGCATGCTAGTCATTTCCCAATCTTCTGAACATGGGCTTGCTTTGTCCTTAGTACCTTGGCACTTGATATTCTGCCTGCTTCTGGATCTGTAAGTGGCTGCCTCATACTTATTATTCAGGTTTCAACTCAACCGTCACCTCTCCAAGGAAGCTTTGTCTAACCTGGAAAAAGTAGGCCCCTCCCCTCCATTTCTCTCTGCCACATGGTTCTATTTTAACTTTCCCTCGTGTATTCGTATCCAAAAATTATCTTATTTACCTGTTTGCTTACAAGGCACTCAGTCTTGCTTACCACTAGATACCCAGACCTAGAATATGCTGCATATGTTAAATGCTCACCAGATATCTATTAACTTCTTACTGGTGAACTGAGCCCCAAAGTATAAACATTTAAAATAGTATTCAATGCTCCAAAAAACAAGTTATCCCGTTCCAGAAAGAAAATACTCAAAGCAATCTTCACAGGGAATAACAGCATTAGGCTTTTCATGCTTTCTTTCTTTCTTCTTCTTCTTCTTTTTTTCCCCTGTACAATCTTGAATTGAAAAGCAAACTAGTGAAGGACACTGGATATTGTGACCAGGTTCCTTCTCATAATCTATAAGTCTTTAGATGTCACTTTGTCAGTCCTCAGCTTGGTGAAATAAATTTTTAATTTTGAAAGGTCGGGCTCCCCTCCCCTCTGGGTCCTGAAGTGAAAGGAATTTAACAATCTGTAACACACTTGTACTTCATATGTGTTTAGATCAGTGGCCTGCACAAACTAGATGCTCAATAAGTCTGCCGGTCTTATTACTTGTATAAAGGATGTGTACACATCCTAGAGATGTTTAACATGTGCTTTACAGACTGAAGAGTCAATATTTTGACCTTCAGAAAACCAAGGTCTAGTACAGCAATTGTTCAGCAGTGTAAAAGGTCAGCTAGTAGAGACTAGCTATTTCTACTTTAAACTCTGTCCTATCTTCTAAATGGTGCTTCCTAGTTAAATTCAATACTTTTAAAATATTTATGTACTGTTATTTTAAATTTCTATTCTTATAGTCAAAGGACAACTGAGTAGAAAAATGTTATACCTTCTTTTTCTCCAGCTATTCATGCTGAGAAGCAACCTGTTTTACTGCTGAAACCTGTGTTTGTTCTGTTTCAGTTGTGCTGAAGGAGACAGTTCTGGCACCTTTAAAAATCAAAGATCTATCACTCTACAGGAAAACACAGCAACCCAAGAAAGGGAACTGCGAGAAATAGAAAATAAAATAAGATATTGTGCTTCTAAAACCTTATTGAGCTTATGAATCACCTGTGGATCATGTAAAAATGCAGATTCTGAGTTAGTATATCTCAGGTGGAGCCTGACATCCTGAGTTTCTCACAAGCTCTGGTTTGCTTCAAAGAACAAGTGATTCTTCCCTGCTGCTGGTCCATTGTGTTTATGGGCCACACTGTTTAGGCCATATGGCTGGAGAAATAAAAATCACTTAAGAGCATTTAGTACTTAAAGTTATGGTAACATTCAGCCATCACTACTTTATTTAACCTGCAAAAATGACCATAAATTATTCCCTTCCCATCCAGAAGATGTAGTTTGTTTTTCTGCTCCTTGAGTCAGGGTGACCACGTGATTCACTTTGGCCAACAGACAACAGCAACTTGCCACAAGGTGAGACTTGAAAAGAAGTTTGTATGCTAGAACTTGTTCTATCTTGCTGCTCTTGGAAACCTGCAATCACCATGCAGTTGCGCCTAAGCTGGCTGGCTGGAGGATGAAAGGCCACATGCAAGTCTACAGCCAGTCAGTCAGGCCACCGCCAACAGCCTGCTGATCGCCATCCCCATGAGTGAAGCATTCTAGGTTATCCAGCCTTCAGCTAATTCTCCAAGTGGCCACATCATTAGAGTGAGCATAGTCACCTTGGGCCACACAGAGAATCTCTGAAAGCCAACACACAGAACCATGAACTAAATAAAATTATTGTTTTTGCCACCAAGTTTCCTTTGTTTGCTTACCCAGCCTGTACCATAGAAACTAATACTTAAAGAAACAGTCGTTGGAGTTTAATTAGAAACGCACAACACTATTTGTGCTTATGATTATTTTTTCTTCTTATCTTCAATGTGTGTGGTATAATTTTGGCCTCATAAGATAGAAATTGATATAAGTAGTTATTGCAACAGAATTTAAAATATTTTTTCTAATTAAATGTATTTATGCCTTACTTTCGTGTGTTGAGTAGTTCTGCTAAGAGTTAAGCTGCATGCCCTGGTTACACACACAGCTTGTACATGGCAGAATAATTTTTAGCCTAATATAAGTCAGACATTTCAGAAGTTCTTTTCAGTAAGTGAGTCAATGTCTCAGATTCTTCTGCTAAAATGCAAGTATAGAATTTCATTCTGAAAGACTTAGATTTCCAGTTATCATTTTCATTCATGTTTCAGGCAAGGCAAGGCTCATCCACAAAGGAGGAATCTTACACTGATCTGAGATGCCAATGACAAACCCTTTTGGGGGAAGGACACATCTGACATCAGCCAGTCGCTGGTGCAGTCCTTAGATTTGCAGCGCCAGAGCCGTACTTGTCCTTTGCTGGTTTACACATTGTTGGGGATCTCCGCCCCATTGTTTGTGATCCTTGACCATCTGGACTCCTCTCATACTTGTCTTAACCACATTTTTTTTCTGTTTTACGGCCACATGACATACATATTGATTACACTCTTTTGGCCATGCCATATATTAAACTGTGGACAAGGGTAGGTTTCTCAATTTTTTTTTAAAAAACTGTCCTTCTTATTGAGACAACCTCTACCTCCTGCCCACTCCTAATTTTTCCATGTTCAGAATCATCACTACCAAAGGCTTTGCAAACTGGTACTCCACAAGCTGAATAAAGTCTGCAGTATCACATGCTTTCTAATAGAACAGAATTCCTAAAAATTACAAACTGAAAGCCTTTGATGAAAACATGCACTCCACAGGCAGCACCAGCTCTATCGCTCCCTACTGTCCAGCTGCTTTCCACATCCACGGGGACCTGGTTGGACTGAGAGGACTTCTGATCATAGGTGAGCTATATTCTACTCTTTCTCTTCGGAGATCTGCATGTACAGCCACCACAGCAACACCACCGAGTGCATTCCAGAGATCTGTAAACTCCGTGGCCTGCTGTGATCTCTATCCCTATCGCCATCTGCTTATTCTTAGCTCTAAATGTCAGAGTTCACTTTCATCTCATACTCTATATTGCCTTGTGTCTACCCTAGATCGAGCCATTCTATTGAAATCATCATAAATTATTCCTTTTCTTTAGAGTACAACTTAAAAACTGTCAATCGCACGACAAAGCAATGAGTGTACCTGGCCCACCCTGTCCATTTCTAACATTTATATAGTCAGTCTCACATACGGGCAGACATGGTGGCTTCACAACCGACCTCCTTGCCTTCACTATCCTTTTCCCTTCCTTCATATTCAAGGTTACCAACAGAATTATATTCCTTGCCCCCACATTTTGGAAATCGTAATCCAAGTTGAAAGTCCACCCAATCTGGTGCTAAGCTAACACTCCCTTCCCATGTCCCCTCCTTCTTCTGGCTCCCGAACCTGTGTGTCACACATCCAAAGCACCCCTTTTACAGACTTTGTCTACTGAACAGAGTGGCCTTCACCTGTTCATCTGGCCAGCTCCTCCTCCTTTTACCCATCTCCTCTGACTGGCCTTGCTAATGCACTAGAGGAGTTTTTCCAAACACAGCTTTGCTTACATGTCTGCCACAGCAGGAATCATACTGTTTTGTTACTCATCACCTCCACTCCAGATCTGGGAACACTGAAGGCAGACAGCACATTTTATCTAATTCTATCTTATCAGCTAAGCCTCCATGTGAGGTACACTAACAAAAACAAATAAGAATAGCAACTGGCATTTATGTTAAATAATTAAAAAGACTTCCTCAAGGTGCCTTGGAAGATTAAGAAGTGATTCCAGACGATGGGAGATGATTTGAATAAACAGATAAATGCATCCGACTGGGCAGGTAAATTCACCCAGAAGGTGGCTGTTTAGGGATGGTGAGAAATTTTCTACCCAAAATAAATCTGTGAAAGGAGACCACATATAAATGGCACTAATCTTTGTGACTTCAACTTCAAAAGGTTGGACCTTCCTGGGTTAATATGTTGTACTTATATGCTCAAATAAAATAGAAGTTTTTATATTTAGCTCAGATTCTCTAGACTATTGATTAGGTAAGAATTCAAACCAGTTAATAAACTCAATTCAATAAGAATCTCTGTGAACCCAGAAAAGTGGCAGGCAGCACTATGAAGAGTGGGTATGTTTACCGGTGCTATGTGATAATTCCTATGCTCTGTATATACAGTCTTTCATATGTGGTCTTCTTCCACACCTTTAGAGGTAGATTTTAGAAGCTCTTAAAAGTGGAAAAATATCAATCTGTCCTTAGGAAATTTCACTTTATCTTTAAGGAAAGAATGAGTAGCATCGGGAAAATTCTCTAAAATAAGATAATTAAATGCCAAGATATATCAGAGATGGGATTTACTACAGAATTCAATTGGTACAATTATGTATAGCTGGGATAAGGAGGTGAGACTTTCTAATACCAAACAGAAGAACTGTAGTTGTCCAGCTATCCTCACAAATTTTAGAGGAATGATAGAAAGAATGAAAAAGAGAGAGAGAGAGAGAAGAAAGAAAAAGAAAGAAGAAAGGAAGGAAGGAAGAAAGAAAGAAAGGAAGGAAGGAAGGAAGGAAGGAAGGAAGGAAGGAAGGAAGGAAGGAAGGAAGGAAAGAGAAACAAAAAGCAGGTTCTTGCACTAGCATGTTGCTATGGTGCTTAAAGTCCAAACCTTAGAATCACTCTTGACATTGTGAGAAGCCAAAACAAAGTTAAGTGTATTGCAATTAAATAAGTGTTTCCAAAGTTGTGTGGGCACATTACTTTGGTTTTAATAGGTGTCCCAAATAAATGGGTAAAACCAGGAAAAAAAACCCATAAAAAACAAGATTTCTTATAATTGAGATAAACAGTGTGCTGTGGCTATCAAAGAATAGAGCAGAGTCTGTTCATTTCACAAATATATTTAAATATTCTTACCCCCACAGAGCATCTTAAGTAATATCACATCAAACTATTTTCAGACATTAATAGCTTTGTGAAAACAATATGGCTGACATGCCACTTAATAAGATGCAGGAATGAAATGCTCATAAACTCCCAGGAAAAACAATGAGGACCACGAAGGCCAACCTTCCTTCTGCAATGGGGACTGCCTATAAAGGAATGAGTGAGACAATGGGAATGGGAAGGCAGGGTAGTTCCAAGGCGCCAAGAGCAGGTTCAGGCAGGGATCTCTCCATCAGTACCTGAGCCGGACGAAGGAGAGAGAACCAAAAGATGTTTCTATTAGTGACATGGTAGAGTTTATCAAGGAGAGAAAGCAGCAAAAGAGCTGCTGAGGGTAAAACCTGTGTAAACCTTCAGAAGGGCAGTCTGGCACATTCTGTATTGAAAGTCCCCATCCTTTGAAATCCACTCATACTTCCAAAATTAAAATTTAAGGATACACTTGCCCAAACATGCAAAGCTTTATGTCCTGGTCCATTGAGGCTGTTGTAACAAAGTACTGTAGAGTGGTGACTTGAATAATAAACATTTATTTTTTCACAGCTCTGGAGGCTGGGAAGTCTAAAATCAAAGCACGTGCAGATCTGGTGTCTGGTGAAGACCTGCTTCAAAGTTCGTACCTAGCTTTGCTCTTACTGTCCCCCGCCACCCCCACCCCGCCATGGCAGAAGGAGCCTGAGAGTTCTCTGAAGCCTCTTTTATAAGGACACTACAACCATCCTTGTGGGCTGCACTCTCATGACCCAATCACCCCCACAGGCTCCATCTCCAAATGCCACCACACTGCGGATTGGGTTTTAACATATGTATTTTGGAGGTGGCACAAATCTTCAGCCCATAGCAGTATTTGTATAAGATGTTCATCATCACCATTTTATAATAGCTAAGATAGAGAAACAACCTAGTTGGTTAACAAGAGGGGATGAGTGAAATAAATAAAATAGAATGGTTGGCAGCCATTTAAGGTGATACTATCCATTTGTATTGTTGATATGTGGAAATATCAACAGTGAACAATAGCTACAAAGTAATATGTATAATGGTATCAGATTTTTAGAAACTATAAATATATGTGAAATAGATAATCTCTAAAACACTTTTCTCTTGGGTGGTTGAATTTTAGGTGACTTAATCTGCATTTTAAATTTCTTTTCTGATTTTTTCGTTTTTCTATAATAAAGAGGCAAAACTTGAATGTGCCTGAGAAATACATGCAAACCAACAGCAGTAAGAAAACTTGGGTGTAACCTATGCTGAAGGATGCTCAAAGCTCGCACATACAACATCTCTGTATTTCCTGATGCTCTGGTGAGAGAACCAATTTATTAAGAGTCCCACTAAGTGCTGGGGAATGTTATAGATACAGACTTTATAATCTGTGTTTGAAGTCTAATAGGAGAGAGAACAAGATTTACCAGGTGTTTTGTCCAAATTCTACCACCAATTGTGGGTAATCACTTGACATTTCTGGCCCTTCAATTTCTCAATTTAAAACTAGGGTATCAGTGGTATATAGGCTACTTTTCCAGGTTATATTTTGTTAATGCTTCAAATGAATGTTTCTCAGATTTTAGTTTTAACTTGGGGCCAATGGTAAAGAAGATTTTATATGGTTGGTCCAAGATTCTGTGTTTCTAACATGCTCTAAAGCTGCTGGTCCCAGGCTTACACTTTTGAGTCAAAATACACTAATAATATACATGAGCTTATTGAATTTCCCCAAGATTCCTTTATGATAGCTATCCTTAACCCTGCTTCACTGATGATGATATGGCCTATGAATTATAAGATCCAACCGATGGAAAATGGCAAAGCAGGAATCCTACTTGGGAACTTTTTACTTCTTCTCTCCAAGATGTTAATGTGCACCGAGTTCTAAAACACTGGAAGTAGAAATTACTGTCACACTCATGTTAAAGTGAACAGGAGCAGAAACATCATCGGTAAAGGAAAGCTGCTAATGGAGCTGAGAAAAATGAGAGATCACTTTATATAAGGAATGGTGAAGAAGTCACAGGGGGAATTCAACACCAACCTTGAAGCACAGCTACAGTGAAGGTCAGCCATGATGGAGAGAATGGCCAGCAGCTGGGTAGAATATGACACAATCAGAGCATAAGACAGCGCAGAGGGAATTTGCACAGTGGTGCCAGGAGAGCAGGAGGGGCCTCAGGAACTAACCCAGGTATTTATTACAAGAGTCAACGATAACTCTAAGGTGTTGAGCCTTAGAAACTAGAGGAATATCTCAAATGGAAAAATTTAGTATACCATTGGAAGGCCTTTACCAACTTCCTCTCCCCAACACAGAGACTCCATTTGTCTCTGTCTACCTTCTCCCCCTCCCACCCAGTGCAATGGACTTGATCTCTTCATCATAATAGAAGCATTCCAGTGCCCATACTTGTACTTACACCTTCACAATATCCATCCCTCCTGTCACTGCACCTACATCTTCAGTCCTTAAAACTACTTCCCAAACTCTTTTCTTCAATGAAGGCCTTCCCTGTCTATTTCCTTCATCTGAGCCTTTTAGCCCTGATTCTATCTGACCTGTTTGTCAGCTCATCTGATTTGTATGGAGACATTTACTCTTGAGCACTGAGCAATATATAAATAAGATTATCAGCAGAGTCCCTCCATGTCTAACTCACTTTCCTACCTATGGTTCCTAGAGGACAGCAATGAGTCTTTGCATTTCTTCTGTTTACTCCCATTGCTCACGTTATGCATTGCATATGATAACTGCTTCCTCAGTGCTATCCACATTACTGTCTTGTTTTCAGAGAAGGATAAAGTTTATTAAAAATATATAGCTTCCCTTTTTAACTTGATTCTCCTCAGTAGATCTCTTGTGAGAAGCCATAGGGCCCTCACCCTTGCCCCCTCAAAACCCACCCCTTGCATCTTCAGAGGCACTGTATAAATGCCAGCTGGGCTGGATGCTGTGTGCCCCTGAAAACAACAGAGCTGATTCTCTCCTTTTGAAGTTGTGACTTCCACCCTCCTCCTCTTCCTTTAAGTGTTTTTTTTTTTTTTCCTAAAGAAAAGCCATGGTTCACTGCTCCTAAAAATTAAAGATAGAAGCATAAAGATCAAGGTCCATGCTGGTGCAAGCGGTGACAGAACATTAAAATTGTGGCTTGAATTTCTTTTGCCTTGAACACTTCCCAAGACAAGTAATGGGAAGCTCCCCCCAGAATGCATGTTCCTTTCAGAATTTTTCCACCTGCACCTCTTGCAGGTTCACAAACTCTTTTGACTAAAATGAACCACTTGGAGGCAGCCGTCAGTTGAGATAATATGTGAGTGGCAAGACGTATAAAAAAATTGTATGTACCCATCCCTTACCTCCCTACCCCACCATGAAGTACCAAGAAAAAGCAGGAGGGGTTATTCATGCAAAGGTGAATTTGTAAGTTTTAGAAGAGAAGGAATTAACCCTGTCTCCTCCAAGCTCTAAGTCTGGCCTCTTCAGATGCACCAAGCACGCTCTTCTACCTCCTCATGTTCCAGATCGTGTTTTGGCAACCAGAGTCACACAGCATGTACCTCGGAGTCCCTTCCTATTTCCTGAATCCACATTTTCAAGACTCTTATCCTTTCTCACCCCAGTCACCCAATCACATGTAACTGCTAACTTGGGGTGGTTTCCCTGATGCCCAGCTACTATGGTGCTCAAGCTCCTTCCCTACACAAATATGAAAAATGGAAACGGTGGCCTCAAAGCTTATAGAGTACCTTTCGTCAGCATCTAACACTAAAGGAGAGACATTTGTGGATAGAAACTTGTGGTTAGTCCAAAAGAAGAGTAGATCAAGTACACACACATCATATATTATATACTGTTCAGTCACATTATACTCTGAATCAGATGTTCTTATAATACAGGTAAAGAAAGATGAAAGATCGAACATAAGAAAAAACAGAACTGTGAGTGAGTTCCTTTTTTTTCTCTTAAAAAAAATTTGTGTGCTGGACCCTAAGAAGCATGACACTAAAACCTGTGAAAAACAGTCCTATCAGCTTGCTGTGGGGACTCAAAAGTTGTTGTTTCTCTGCTCAACTTTACTGAAACACTTGATTCATGTTGTTCTTATTTAACCTAATTTGCATTGATTTAATCAGTGCTGGTATGCTTTAAATACATAATAAATTGGGATTCTGCAACTTAGACGACTTAGAATAACTAAATTTCAATAAAGCTCATTTCAATCTGTTAATGTATACAGTTCTGCCAAGGGGTTTAAAACGGTAGAAAAGATGCAAACTTGCCACACTAGAGGTGGGAAAGGTTTAAAGATGTCATGCAGAAATAATCTGCAGCAAATAATTTGAAAAGATATACATCTCTTAATTGCAGCCTCAACACACCCTCTATGTTTTGAGTAGCATACTTAGAAGAAAAAACTCACATAACAATGCATTTAATTTAATTTTATTCTCTTTCCTTCTTGCCAGCACTCAACTCTTTTCTGCCTTTCTGCACCAGCTCTACAAATCAAGTGACATCCAAGTGGGGCCTCTTCTTGCCCATTTGGCAGGTTCCATCACCCCTGTGCCAAGCTGCCTGCACTGGGAGGATGTTCTGCCTAGCGGCCATGGGGATTGGGTGCCTTGGACTCACAGTACTTGCTGAATGGCTGGCCAGTGTTTACCCCCCCCGTCTGCCCTCCTCTCCAACCCTTTACTGTTTATGGCTCAATCAGCCGGCCTGCTGTCACGAATAATTGTCTTGGCAAGAGGTGAAAACACTTGCTGGTGGAATTGTTTTTCTGTTAAAGTGTTCTGCAGCCACATGGAGGTGCCAGGACAAAACCGGCAGGTAACCCGTCCAGAGTTAGGTAGGAAGCAAGAGTGATGGAGGTGACAACCATCAAGAATGGCGAACAAAGGAAGCCCACTTTGGTGTGGGACAGCCCGAAACCCATCTGTACCAGTAACACGCTGTGAGACCTTGGGTAACCATCTGATGTTTGTGTACCTCAGTTTCATCATATACAACATTAAGGGTTTGATTTTCTAATGTGTTTTCTAGCTCCTAAGACAGTATGTGACTTCTAGGACATTTCAGGTTCCTTTTCCTTCCAATGAAATGATGCATCTCAGGGATGAATGATCAGGGCAGAGCTCTAAATACAGAATGGAATGATTCATGCCCCTGTCCGTTGGACTTTCCTGAAAAGTACCACTAGCCTTTGGTGACCATGATTTCACTGGTCAGTCTATTCTATTTGGATGCTAATGAGCAACCCAGTTACTTGCCCAAAGTTGATGCAACCTGGAAGCTTTGGTAATCCAGCTCATTCTTATTAAAGTGAGCACCACTACATAAGATACCCACTTATTTTCAGTTCTTGAGAGGCCCATGTGATGGGGATTCAAAGAGAGGAGCTGTAGATTCACATTTGAGCCTCTCTGCCACCTCCTTGGGCTTCAGTGTCCAGAAGGTAGTTTGTCCACACTCACTTCCAGCAGAGATTCCCTGCCATCTTCTCAATGTTAAAAAAGAAACAACAAAAAACATGGCCAACAGGTCCCTCAAAATAGCAATACAAACCCGAGAGAGAGAGAGAGAGAGAGAGAGAGAGAGAGATTGTAAGAACCCCATCTATTTATGGCTATAAATGAAAATAATCCAGCAAATACTTCTCTTCATACTTAGGAGACAATTTAGTAACAGTCCCAAAGTTTAAGAAGGGACGCATGTGTGGAAGAGGGCAGGCACTGTTATGGTTTAAACCACCACTTCCAGGCTCCCCTGGAACGGGTGCACTGCAGGGCGCTGGAATCACCCTGAGCAGCCCGCCAGGCAGGGCCCTCCCAGTGCGGTGCCACACAGACAGCAGAACCCTTTTTAATCCACCACGGCCCCCACAGACCTGTGTGGAGACTGTGGAAGCCCCAGGGGGATCTCGGGCAAAACTCCCTGTAAACAGACCTACGCTGCAGCCACTCTGGGCCACATAGCACCAGGACCTGGATGGCTCTGCCAAACCCGTGGAAAGCAGTCCCGCTGTTCACCACCTGAAAAGGCTGACGGACTGCGGAACTCCAGAGCCTAAGGGGGAAAAAAATCTTAGCCGAGTCGCCCCTGCCCCCGCGCCCCAACCCCCGCTCCCGCAATCATTGCGCTCTCTACCTTCTCTCAAGTTGCTGTTCTGAAGCAGAGAACCAAATGTTGATTTCTCTACATATTCCTGCGTATCCCTTACACGCAGACGGATTTAAAGTGGGAGGGAGACTATCCCAAAAAGGGAAGGGGGAGAGAGCAGAACAGTTCAATTTCCCACTAGAAAATATCTTGTTGTTGAAGATGCTGCCCCATACCTCCATCCCACCCACACCCCCCCCCCTTTTTTTAAATATAGGCAGAAGGCTGAAAGTGTTTTCCGTTCCATCAAAGAATATATACTACTTTAATGGTTCGGGAAAATGTTGGTTTTATGCCACCCCTTTTCAATCTGCCCACGTCTGAGGTGCTCCGGGAAGACGCACAATCGTGAGCAGCTTACGACACTCAGTGAGCAGTAGGTGCCTGTGCAGGCTCGCACCGCACACCGCCTGGCGGAGGGAAGGAGCCTGGGCGCCGCGCCCCGCGCCCCACGCCGCCACCCGCGCCGCCTCCGCCCGCGTCTCCTGCTTGCCGGCAGTCCGCAAAGCATGAGCGAGCCCGCTCTCCGCAGCCACCCCGGGCGCGAATGGCAGGCTGTCTCCGAGGACTAAAAGGTAGCGCCGGTCAGTGGTCCTTTCCAATGACGGACATTAACCAGCCTGTCAAATCCTGGGGAGTCGCAAGCCCCGACTTTGGAGTTTTTCCCCCCCACCACGTCACAGTTCGAACTGCAGAGGGAAAGGACAGCGGTAGGAAGGCGAAGACCGGGCTCCGGCACGTAGTTGGGAAACTTGCGGGTCCTAGAAGTCGCCTCCCCGCCTCGCCAGCCGCCCTTGCAGCCCCGAGCCGAGCAGCAAAGTGAGACATTGTGCGTCTGCCAGATCCGCTGGCCGCGGACCGGGGCTGCCTCGGAAACACAGAGGGGTCTTCTCTCGCCCTGCATATAATTAGCCTGCACACAAAGGGAGCAGCTGAATGGAGGTTGTCACTCTCTGGAAAAGGGTGGGTAAGACACTTTTTAATTAAATTCTTTCCCGAAGATTTTTTTCCCTCCCTTTTCTTTGCTGCAGCATCTAACATGGACCAAATCACCATCTCTTTGATCTTTCCGTGGCTGTGAACTTTCTATGCTGCCCAGCTTTCTGCATGCTTAGAGGTGAACCTGTGGCTTTGGGGAGGGGGGATCCTTCTTTATTTTAATGTATTTGTTTGATTTTTGCCCTTTTCTCCCCCTCCCCCGCTTCCTCTCCCTCGGAATAAAATATGATGTAGATTTCTGACCGAGCGCTTCCAATGGACATTCTCCATCCTCTCTGGAAAGATTCTCGCTAATGGATTTCCTGCTGCTCGGTCTCTGTCTATACTGGATGCTGAGGAGGCCCTCGGGGGTGGTCTTGTGTCTGCTGGGGGCCTGCTTTCAGATGCTGCCCGCCGCCCCCAGCGGGTGCCCGCAGCTGTGCCGGTGCGAGGGGCGGCTGCTGTACTGCGAGGCGCTCAACCTCACCGAGACGCCCCACAACCTGTCTGGCCTGCTGGGCTTGTCCCTGCGCTACAACAGCCTCTCGGAGCTGCGCGCCGGCCAGTTCACGGGGTTAATGCAGCTCACGTGGCTCTATCTGGATCACAATCACATCTGCTCGGTGCAGGGGGACGCCTTTCAGAAACTGCGCCGAGTTAAGGAACTCACACTGAGTTCCAACCAGATTACCCAACTGGCCAACACCACCTTCCGGCCCATGCCCAACCTGCGCAGCGTGGACCTCTCGTACAACAAGCTGCAGGCGCTGGCGCCGGACCTCTTCCACGGGCTGCGGAAGCTCACCACGCTGCACATGCGAGCCAACGCCATCCAGTTCGTGCCCGTGCGCATCTTCCAGGACTGCCGCAGCCTCAAGTTTCTTGACATCGGATACAATCAGCTCAAGAGTCTGGCGCGCAACTCTTTCGCCGGCTTGTTCAAGCTCACCGAGCTGCACCTGGAGCACAACGACTTGATCAAGGTGAACTTCGCCCACTTCCCGCGCCTCATCTCCCTGCACTCGCTCTGCCTGAGGAGGAATAAAGTGGCCATTGTAGTTAGCTCGCTGGACTGGGTTTGGAACCTGGAGAAAATGGACCTGTCAGGCAACGAGATCGAGTACATGGAGCCCCATGTGTTCGAGACCGTGCCGCACCTGCAGTCTCTGCAGCTGGACTCCAACCGCCTCACCTACATCGAGCCCCGGATCCTCAACTCCTGGAAGTCGCTAACGAGCATCACCCTAGCGGGGAACCTATGGGACTGCGGGCGCAACGTGTGCGCCCTGGCTTCATGGCTCGGCAACTTCCAGGGCCGTTACGATGGCAACTTGCAGTGCGCCAGCCCAGAGTACGCGCAGGGCGAGGACGTCCTGGACGCCGTGTACGCCTTCCACCTGTGCGAGGACGGAGCTGAGCCCACCAGCGACCACCTGCTCTCCGCTGTCACCAACCACAGTGACCTGGGCCCCCCTGCCAGCCCGGCCACCACGCTCGCTGACGGCAGGGAGGGGCAGCTCGACGGCACTCCAGAGCCGGCTACTGTGGCACTCCCTGGCGGCGAACACGCCGAGAACGCTGTGCAGATCCACAAGGTAGTCACAGGCACGATGGCCCTCATCTTCTCCTTCCTCATCGTGGTCCTGGTGCTCTATGTCTCTTGGAAGTGTTTCCCTGCCAGCCTCAGGCAGCTCAGACAGTGCTTTGTCACGCAGCGCAGGAAGCAAAAGCAGAAACAGACTATGCATCAGATGGCTGCCATGTCCGCCCAGGAATACTACGTTGATTACAAACCCAACCATATTGAGGGAGCCCTGGTGATCATCAATGAGTATGGTTCGTGTACCTGCCACCAGCAGCCCGCGAGGGAATGCGAGGTGTGACAGTCCCCGTGGCTCTCCCCCGTGCACTACCAAATACGCTTGGGCAGCCGGGGCAGGCCCACGAGCGCGCCAGCCTGGGGTCTCCTTGTCTTTGCTCTGCTAACTCTCCTTGACTGAAACTGTAAGGGGATCGCTCCCAGAGACATGACATTTTGGCTTTATTGTGTCTTAAAAACAAAAACGAAATAAAACAACAAAAATCCACCCCACAACCTTCAGGACAGTCTATCTTAAATTTCATATGAGAACTCCTTCCTCCCTTTGAAGATCTGTCCATATTCAGGAATCTGAGAGTGTAAAAAGGTACCAATCATTGATTTTTTTTTTTGTAAACTAAAATGTTTAAAATAAAATAGCATTTACAGTTTTTACAGACTGGAGTAATCTAAATGAGTTGTTACCTGTGTTATAAGACCAGCAACAGTTAAAATTTCCTTCCCACTGAGTGTGGGGGGTGGGGTGGGGGGAGGGGGTGGAGGCAGGAGGAACAGGGGTGGCTAGTAGCCAGAAGGAAGAACCCTAAATTCAGGAGCAAAGTAGTCAGACTCCATTTAAAATATGAAGATAGACAAAAATTATCAGGTTGATTTTCTCCATATGACTAAGGACTTAAAAAAGCCAGACCCTTTCTATTATTTTTAGGGGGTGCAATGTAATCTAACCACTTTAAAGCAAGTGAAAGGTGGACCAAGCACCCACTCAGCCTTGAAAGGAGGGATCACTGCAAATGGCTTTTAACAGGCAGTGCCAGACAGCTTGTCCTATTAACAAGAAACATTGTTTTGGACTTAATATAACCATCTTTCAAATCTATTTGAAATCCCACCCCCAAATGCCACTGGTTCATAATTCTCTTATGCCTTTTAGTCACCAGACTTAGTAGCATCTGTGCCCTTTTTCCTACTCTTCCCTGAAAGAACGGCCCTCAGTTCCTGCTCTCTGTGGTCTGACTAAGGGGAATCAGACGGAATTCAAATGTTTGGTGATGAAAGCTGTGCTTTCTGGAGCATGTTGCTAAGACTGCAGCAAGCTGAGGTTCTAAGCAGCGACAGCACACTCCTAGTTACTATGGGGAACAGTCAGAAAAATCCTGCCTCGTGATCAATGCCTACTGGGTAATGCCTTGTAGCAGGAGGCTTTGGGGGCAGATGTGCTGCAGAAGTGATATGTGTGGCGTAGGGTGGTGATGGTGCGGGGATATCATCATCTGACCCTGCGTTTGATGGAATGCAGTACTGAAATGGGATCGATTTGTTAATCCAGGACAAAAGCTGTCTCTTCTCAGATTGCCTTTTTGTGTAATGCTTGCTTTTCCTGTGTTGTTTTACTTTTTTGTGTGTTGGGATTAATGACTTCCCCTTTCCACCCTTCATAGGTAGGTTTCCGGGTTCACTGTCGAGATTTAGGTTATTTATTGAAGAGTAGTATCACTTGGTGGTTGTGGAGAAGGGGGAGGGAAGGAAGAAGAGAAGGAGGAGGAGAAGGAGGAGGAGGAAGAGTATGTGTGTGTCTGATGAGAGGGGTCTTCCTCTCACTAACAATGTGAGCAAATGTATGATTGAAATAAACTGTCATGGATGGCAAATGGTGAACACGAAACCAAATGCTGTCCATGGCCAGAAGTTTTTCTCAAACTCAGGTGGCTCACCCTTCTGAATGATCCTACAGAGTAGCATTTTCTTTTTCTTTTTCAAGAAATCCAAATAGCAGGAAGAGGGTTGGAAAAACCTACACCACCATTTCCCAAAATGCAAATGCCACCAGCCACCCAACTAAAGAGGATCAGCTGTTTGAAATGCAGAACAGCATCTCCAGGAGATTTACTTAAACTGAGGTTTGGTAGCAGATTTCTATTCTACTTAAGGAGAAACCAATATGCCTAACAATACTGCTTCTAACAGCTCCTTTCAAGAGAAATATTTTGCAAATATCTCTAAGATATTAAGCCTTGAGAGACAGCTGCAGGCCCCTCCCCAACACATTAGCTTGGAAAACCGCTTCTTGCTTTGCTTCTCATTAAAACATGACATTATGGCATACACCATGAACCGAACACCCATTTAGACTGGCAGTGTTCTCCAAGAGAGGTGTCTGAGAACTTAAGAAGGGGGTCCTGGTATTTGATCTCAGCACCATCTTCTGGGGCTGCCGTTTTAAATAGCGTATCACAGGAATGGCTGGGCTAGCAGGGACAAGGATCTCTTGGGGATGTATCTCACATCTAAAGTTGAACCTCTCCAAAAAACAACATACCTTTTCAAGAGAAAAAAAAATCCCCAAACTGTGGCAACAGAAAGAAGCCTGGGATCCTACTGATTTCACCTCATAGTAAAGCTACTGGAATCCAGTGCCAAAAGCTGCTCCGACGTGGTGCATGAAGGGCTGAGCTGGTGTGCTTCTAGGGGAAGCTTCTAGAAGTAAAGCCCTCTGGCCAACATCAGAACCACAGGTGCCCCTACCCACTAAAAATATGGATATTGGAAGCCGCAGAGTTTATCTCCTGTCCCCAAGGTTGTTTTTCCCCCTTTCTTTCATTTTTCTTTTTTTCAACGTGGCCACGAGAAACAAGAAAGTCATTGTGCTTTGTTTTCTGTTGCTGCTACCCCCACCATATGACAAGTTTACCACATACGTAGAAGCTCTTAAGTCCATGAAAATATAATGAATGACCACTGCAAAGGGGAATCTGCAATCTGAGACCTGGAGAGCAAATAATGGCCACAGAAAGCTGTGTTCTTACTTTGCCTGTGTGCATCTGTATGTCTCTACCTGTGTATCTCTGTAGGCAAGCCATTATGTTTCCTACACTAACAGACGTATTTAGCTCACACTATTTCATGCCTCTGTAATTCCTAGTCTAGAGAATGGCAGGGGGAGGGAGAAGACAAAAATAAGGGGACTTGGTAGTTTTAACTAAGGTTTTGTGACACTTGACGTCTTTTCTTTCTCAAATTAATTAATCTTTAAGCTTCAAGAAACTTGCTCTGACCCCTCTAAGCAAACTACTTAGCATCTAAAAGAGAATCTCATTTTTAAAGGTGTAAGTACCTCTTTTTTGGTTCTTCCCACAGAGGGTACTAATCTCATTATCCTGTGTCACAAGAAGAGAATTTAAGGCCAGGGTTCCTGTATCTCCTGGTGATTCAGGATGAATTAACCCTCCATTTGAACATCCTTCCCAGCTTATTAAAGTCCAGCCATACTATAGAGGATTTTCTTGAATAGTTATATAGGAAAAAAGTCTTTTCAAATGACAGTCGATGCTCTCACTCCAGTGTTGGCTCTGGTAGAGATTCAGGTGGTGTCAGAAGGAGCAGGTTAAATGAAACCCATCCTGTGGCCTTCACTCACAGAAGAGGCACCCTGACACACGGACTTTAGCCACAAGAGTTGACACCAGCAGTTCCGCACACGTACTGGGCATGTAGGGCTGAACAGGTGCCATCACAAAGGAAAGGTTATTCCAATAATAGGAAAAATTTTTTTAAATTTGTTTTTTATATTTTCCCAGGCTCCTCCAAGTATGAATGATTTACCTTTCTCCCTGCATGCAGGAGGGCAGCCATTTGGTACAACTTAGTATCAACAACAAATTTACGTGTCTGTATAAGTAATTAGAGGGGCAAACACCACCACTTGGTTTCCTAAGCAACTGCGCACAGATCACTGGAGGGTCTCGGGGCCACCTGTGTTTCTGGGTCCTATTAATCGGCTCGTCAGCAAGTCCGGCACCTACTTGATCTGCCACATAGAAGAGGGCACTAGTGGCTCATGTTTCTTGGTAAAATGAAAGGCATCAGACACCCCCCTCACAGAACATTATTGAAAGACCAGACTTTTTATCTGTTTCGGACAATGGGTATTATAATGGCTCAGGGTTCTTTTCTCCTCTGGATCGGTGGTTATGCTGGTTTGCCATTGATGCAATGTCAAGTAACACGCATATGACTGTTAAACGGGCCCATGAAATATATTTGGACAGAAGTTTAGGGATACCAACCCACACATGTACATACCATAACACAGATATAGCCACACACACATACATGTTATATATACTGCTATATCCACACAAATAAATTAGCTCAGGAAGGAAGTACCCTCCAGCATTAATTACCCTCCACTTTGCTCTACCATGATCAAACTTTTACTCAGGAAAGGACCTGATAAAATCAGTCACAATCCCGGTGTAAAGGTCTGAGTGGGCTGACGGCTGGTGGCACTGTCGGGCATTAGTTCATGAGTCGTGAGTTGGTAGGTGCTTTGCAGTCTGGGGGTCTGGCATCCTCATGCCACAGGAGAGTACAGCCCTGCTCCCTGGTGGTAAGAGCCAGCAGCTGGCAATGCTTTCTTTTGAGAGCATGTTCCTCATTAACAATTTCCATCTCAGGGTTAAGTAACACTTTTTTTTTTTTGGTTAAAAAATGCTCTACTCTGATTCCCCCCCAAGGAATCCAGGAGGCAAAATTCTTACTCCAGACTGGGCACACTGTCTCTTGGCTGTCCTCAGTGGGATACCATTTCTGAAGGTCTTTGGTTTCCGCTCAAAGAGAAGGGCCTGGCTGTTGCGTGCTTAAGGTTTAGTCGGAGATGTAAATGAGATGGAGGAAATGAATTTACTGAGTGGTTCCTTGGTATAGGAGCCATGATGGAGGTTTCAATGTGTGTGTGGAGGTACCAGGAACCATATCTTTACATGAGGCCCTCGGGTTCAGAGAGGTTGAGTACTTTGTGCCAAGTCACCCGGCTAACAATTGGGAGCTCTGGTATTCAGTTCGGTGCCTTTTTCAGTGCACTCTGCTTCTTCTTTCCTTGAACAGTTGCCCTCTGTTCTCCTTCACCAGCAAAGAGCTTCAGACTGGCCAGGCCACAGGAAACATGCTCACCAGATTTTTGTTGGAGGACATGGGGGCAATGTTTGGATCCTATAATTCTCATGACTTGGTTTTGGCTTCTGGTACTTGGGTAATGTGGCACTCTGGCAAGAGAGGAGACCTCTCACGGGCTTTCAGAAGCAGACATATCCAGACAATTATTCATCCCAACCTCTAACCAGAGGATTTTTGACTCAGAAAGTGCAAAGTACTGGCAACTGTATATGACTGTTAGGGATTTATTCAAATTTGGCCATTACGTGGGCTAGGTCTCTATGACAAAGTGATTGTCACCCAGGGTCAAATTTGCCACCCAAGTAACAACTGGTCATATCTGGAAATATTTTTGATTTTCATGCATGGAGTGGGGTGGATGATGCTACTGGTATTTAGCAGGTAGAAGTCAGGGGTCCCTCTAAACACCCCACAATACAAAGAAGAGACCCCTGCAACATAGAATACTTTGGCCCTCAATGTCAAGATTGCTGAGGCTGAGAACCTCTGCTCCGTGGTCTAACGTAATGAGGCTGTCTGGACCAACACGCCAGGCTCCAGCTCTGCTGGAGGTGGCCTTTCTGACCAGTTAGGTTTTGGTTCTCTTGGGTGGATTTTTTTAAATCTTCCTTTCCCTTGCCAAAGAACTAGAAGTCTAAATTAAAAACCCTCAGGTTGGTTGCTAATCCACAAGAGGACCTGCAGTTCGCACATGCCTCCAAAGGAACATACGGCAAAATTAACTGGGACAAAGCTTGTCAGAACCCTCATTCAACCCACTTTTTAATAAAGCAATATCTCATTTAGGTGCAGGAAAAAAATCAAGTTAACAGTAGATATTTAATTAACAAGAAAAATGAGACACTTGATATTTCTTTCAGGAGGTGTTCTGAAGCCCGAAAAAATTTAGCCAAACTATGTTTTTTCCTTCTCACACCAAGCCTCATCCATCTCTGAGATGGGAATGGGCTTCCATTAAAAAAGAAATCAATGTGGTTAGTGGCCGTGACTGGTGTAGCTTAGTTTGGTTGGGCGTCATCCTGCAAAGCGAAAGGACACTGGTTCAATCCCTGGTCAGAGCACATGCCCAGGTTTCAGGTTTGCTCCCTGGTCAGGGCCCTTACAAGAGGCAAACAATCAATTTTTTCTTTCTCACATCAATGCTTCTCTCCCTTTCTCCCTCTCTTCTGCTCTCATTAAAAATCAATCAATCAATCAATCAATCAGTGTGGTTAGTCTAATTATGGTGGGCATACTAATCAGGAAAATAATCTCTGATCTTAGAAGCAGGATAGGATAGAGATGCAAGCATTACAAACTGAAATGTAGTGGGCACCAGGGAAGCAACATAGATGAGTGACGTTCATCAGAAACTGGAAAGGTCACCTAAATAAACAAAGGGCAATTCACATTTGATGGGTCCTGGTTAATCACAACACTTCTGCAGATCAGTTCAAGTGTGTCCTCTGGGAGTTCAAGGTCCAAAACTGAGAAGATGTGGCCTTTAAACCTGGTGTTACTACTCACTTGGCTTGGATTCATCTGATAAGCATCCTGGTGCATGGGTTTTCATCCAGACATTCCCTAAGAACCCTTCTGGTGTTACCATTTCCCACCCCCCCCCAACAATAAAACATGAGACAAATATGATTTTCAAGCTAGTGTCACTTAACCAGAAAAATTAAAATTCCCCTGCACTCCCATTCCCCAGAAATTCTGCTCCATCAAGCTTGTCCGCATAGGAATGAGAAAAGGTAGAAAAAACACACACACAGAGAAACAGGGCCTCCGAGAGGAGGTGGGCATGCTGACAAACATGAGAAAGTGCAGGCATGTGTGGGAAGGAAAACAGGGTTTTTTGAATGTGCAGGAAGAGAGGAAAGGAAATCCTAGAGAGGACACACTCACACTCACCCACATGTGAGAGCGTGCGGGCACAGGGACGTGCCATGGAGTAGGCCCAGTTAAAGAACAGGTGAGGAATGCCACTGGGGCAGGGGCAGGGGGGCAGAGAACCATTTGTACAGGGCTCCTAAAATAACTTACCACAGTGTGAGCAAGTGGGTACAATTAATATTAGTAGTTCAGAGCCCTTTTATAAAATGAAAAGAGGAGGAAAGTAAAGAGGGAGAGATTGGGGGAAATAAAAGGCCAGGGAGGATGTGAGGGGTAAGAGGGGGGAAAAAAGAGAAAGAAAGAGGGAGTTTTAAGATTTGTGCTTTACATTGCTCAAATACTCATTGTAAGTTGCTGTAATACGCCAGCTTGACTTGTCCACCATTTTTAGTCATTTCTTTATTCTGATCTACCAGGCTGGCTATTTGCTTCTTCTCGGCAAAATGTTAGAAAGTCATTTTTCCCCCGGCATTATGAGAAAAAATAATTCATTGTCTAGCTGCACCCATCTTTCTTTCACGTAGCTACAAGACTAATTCTCAACCCTGGATGTGCATTGGAACCCCTTAGGAGCTTTAATAAATACTGATGTCTGGGTTTCTCCCCAAGAGATTCTGATTTAATTGAGCTGGACTGTGGCTTTGGTGAGGAGACTTTGTAAAGCTTCCCAGGTGATTCTGAAGTTTAGCCAAGGTTGAGAATCGATGGGCCACAAAAATCCCAGTGTGTGCAGCTCAGTAATCTACAAGAACCACAAGTCTGGCTGCAGCTTTTGAAAAATACATGGCAGGCTAGGGATTGGGCTGGACAGAGTGAGTCTTGAATGAGGAAGCCCCCAGTGACTCCACCGGGTGGGGCTGATACTGTGAGAAAGACAGGCAACCAGAGCTGTGTTGTAATCTGTTTCTGAACACTCCATCGTTTACAAAGAGCCATTTACAACTAATTATTTTATTTATTTTAATTCTCCCAGCAGTCTCACAAGACAGACACAGAGTAGTCTCACATTTTTTAAGACAAGAAATCTCTCATCAGAAGAGGTTAAGTAGCTTGCCCAAGGTCAATGCCACTCCCATGCCCGGACCCAGAATTGCCTCTTCTAAATTCTGTGTCCATCCTCCTCCACCGCGTCCCTTTCCTCCTCTGATCTGTTGTTATCATTATGAGACAGGGCTGGCCCTGCTCAAAACACAGAAGTCATGACGTCTTCTAGGAGGTGTCCTGGAGAATATATTGTGTACATGTTCTTGCATCCCCTCCTTCTCCAACTGGACAGCATTTGGCAACCCACTCACACCACTGCCCCTTTGTGTCCCACCCCCACCCTGTGCCTTACTTTTTTTTTTCTTTGCCACAGCAGCCTGGGAGGCCTCAGAGACATCCAAAAAGATAACAACTCTTTCCAAATACCCCAGCACCAAAATGCTCCCTTTCTGCTCAGCCCACTTGACATTTATGCCTCTGCCAGCTACTCTTTCAAGAATGTGAAAACTGAATCTGAGTAGAAAACTGATGGATGGATGGTCTTAACAATTCTATCCTTAGATTTGTGCAGCTCACAAAAGGATCTTTGTGGGAAATAACCTAAAGAAAGTGTGCCAATGCTAGAATTTCAGGTACGGGGATAGCTGGGTGATGTGCATTTGGACTGGAGATCCATCCTTGTGCCCTCAAACAAAAAAAAAAAAAAAGTGAGCCATTGCTCTGTGTAAGACCAGATCTGTCAACAGTTCACAGGGTTTATGTTAACGTCATGTTCAAGACTGAATTTTCAAGTTCTCTTCAAAAATCATGTATTATTAGGTGTTCGCCATCAGTGCGTTTATCTTTAATTAAGGACTCTCAGTATTATAAACTACGTGTGGCAGAGGCCTCTACCTCAGAGATCCAGAACACAGCCATGGCTAAAAGTGAGAAGGTGGTGAGTGAGAACTGGACTGGTCTGCCACAGAAAGGTCTGGAAAAGCCAAGCTATACACAATTAATAGAACAATGCAGCAATCTGTCTTTAGCTGGCCAAGGCAATCCTGTCATTTGTCCCTCAGCTGCAAAACAACTAAGCACTCTGTGATTTTGTCTCACTGCCTGTTCCAGAGTGATTGTTTTTGTGGTGAAATCTGCATTTCCCTGAAATTAAGTCTGCGTGTGTATTTTATTTCAAGAATAATGGTCCTTCAAAAATAATTCAGCCTCGCTTCTTTGCTTACTGCCCAGATCACTTTTATCTGAGTTTCTTATATTGATCCTTTTGTGTACACTATTTTAAAAATAATGAAGATTAAATGAAAGCAAAAACAAACACGTACACTGTAGGGAAGCAAAGGAGAAACCACAATGTAACTGAAATATAACTGAAGGTATTTTTTAGTTCTAACTATGTTGGTCAAGTCATTCAATCAAACTAACACAGCATTTCTTGTTCAGGGATTAAATAAATATGCCTTGAGTGAAAAATAGAACAATGGAGCCTGAAGGTGAGGCATCAGCCAAGGTCTGTGCTAAGAGTCTAGGCCCACCAGACTTACCCTGGATGTGCACAGAAGAGGCCTCCCCTTCACCCTGATCCATTTAGGAAAGGCTCCCCCTGGCCAGGAGATCGATTATTATAAATTGTACTTAGTAGGGGCCAATGCCTGGGTTCAAATTCTGAGTGAATTTGGCAAGTTATTTAACCTTAACTTAAACTGATCCTTGTTCCTTTGCCTATAAAATAGACATGGGGTTGTTATGACAAACAAGATATTACTGAAAACTAAATGAGTTCTTATTTGTAATGTGCTTTGACCAGTGCCTGGTATATGTAGGTGTTAGATAAGTGTTTTTTTTTTTAATTTAATAAAAGATAAAATAACAAACAGCCCTGGCTGGTGTGGGTCAGGTAGTAGGAGCGTCATCCCATAACCAGAAGGTTGTGGGTTCGATTTTTGGTCAGGGCACATACCCGCATTGTGGGTTTGATTCCCCGTCCAGGCACACATGGGACGGCGCCCAATCAATAAATCTCTCTTGCACCAATGTTTCTCTCTTTTCCTTCCTCTCTCTCTAAAAGCAATAAAAAAATGACCTCAGGTGAGGTTAAAACAGTTTTTTTAAAATAACAAGCCAACAAAAACAAGGTCACACAGCTAGGGAGGGTCTGAGTTGAACAGGGCTGCTATACTCCAAAGCCTTATTACTTTCTTTTTCGTCTGTGATAAGGTGATAGGCAAAACTCTGAGTCCCTGGAGCACTGGGTTTAAAACAAAAGGTTAAGGAGGCAGACTGAAGTACCACAGGCACACGTGGCTTCCTTCATAGCTTTGCAACTGCTCAGGCCTTGGCCTTTCTACACTCATGTTTGACTTTGCTCTGGTTCTTAATTGGTTTGGCTTTACCACCGAGTCAGGCAGGCCTGGTGAATGTACCCACCACTGGATTACGCGTGTGCATGGGCATGGGCATTCATGCACTCATGCAGATTTGGCACCCTCTCCCAGTTTCCACAGGAACCAAAGGCTGCTGGCCAGCTCAAGGACACATTCATTGTTCACATGGGTCTTTGGCGAGATGGCAGAACTCATTTCCACCTCTGAGCTATTTGCTATCCATAGTCAATTCCTGAGGGTGGGTGAAAAGCTACTACACAGCTTGCGATTGTTATCCAGCTCCCAAACTCTTATTTAATATCAGCAATACTAAATCATTCTAGCCCCTGGGACACTAAGCATACATCTTCAGCTGTAACAGATTTGCTGGTGTTTATTTAAAGATGGTTTTTCTCTGTGCACTAACAGCTCCAGTTTGGTGCTGCACAGGCATAGTGACAAAAGAACATGTCTGAGCTGGACTCTCTCTTTTGGGACCGGGGCCACAGGTTTCCAGAGGCAGAATCCGAGTTCCGGCTGTCCCACTGATTTGCTGCTTAGACTTAGGCAAGTCAATTCCATTAGTCAGGCCTTTCTTCCCTCATCTGTAGTTACAATTTTTGGCTTTCCCTCTAGTTAGTCGATTTGGTAGGCAGGGTGTGGAGTTAAGAAGGGGAAGAAAAGTAGGAGTAATTCCCATACATTCTCATTTTTGTTACTCATCCACAAATAAAGTTATGGGTTCATTGATCTTCTACCTTCCCTGGAGACCAACCCAGAACCTACCCTATGTTTGGTCAGAGGGAACACACTAGTTAGTTTATACCTAGAAAATTAGATATGGAAAGGTAAGTCATTTTCAAGCTACTGTCTCTTCCTTGTGATTCATTCACAGAATTAGAGAATGCCCTTCCCTGGCTTTGGATAGGCACAATGGGTACATTTTGAGCAAAGGAGAACCCCACCACATGAATCACACTACCAAGAAAAGCCATAGCTATTAGGAAATTGAGGACACCCTCCAGTTTAGTGTTTTGTGTTTTGCTGACTTGTTTTACTATGGGTTTGCTGTTTTTCTCTCTTCCCTTCTTATCTCCCTCCCTCCACCCCTCCTGCTCTGCTGCTTCCTTCCCTCCCTCCCCTTTTTTCTTTCTTTCCTCCTTCTTCTGTTCCACCTCCTCTGCCTTCTTCTTCCAAAAATATTTTTACTGCATTCACAGTTATGAGTTACACTATGCATTCTCAATGGTAGTGATAATGAACCAAGAGGGTAAAAATTCATTCTTAAGGGGCAAAAAAATCTTACTTCATGTGTGTCTATAAATAGACATACCATATAACTGTAATATAAACATTTCAGAGTGAGGGGGCAGTGGGGGAAAATGTCTAAAAGAAACTCTTTGGTGGAGATAAAAAATGTTTGAGGAACACCAAGTTGGACATGGATTAACATGGGAAGAATCAACAGCATAAAGTTAAAGCAGCATGGCAGGTCACCAGGGCAAGACCTTGAGAAGGTCAAAGTGGTCCAGTATGCCAATATTGCAAAACTGAAATTCAGTGATTATTTGAAAACCAAGTATCAGTTGGGGAACTGAGTCTTCTCAGCCACCTCTTGCACTCAACACCTCCCAGAGCTGTCTTTGTCTGGAGGCTTCCTGATGTATTAGAAAAATCTATTGGGTGTGGAATTAATAGGCAGAGACCTGGTGCTGCTCTGCCATTTACTTAGATAAAACACCACCTTTCTGGACCTCAATTCCCTTGTCTATAAAATTCAGACATAATCCTTCTTCAGCCTTTTTCACTAGAATCTGGTAAGGATCAAATGAGATAATGTAAGTGACAACTTCCAAAGCCGTGAGGTATGAAAAGATTCAAGCAGTGGATGGAGGCGATGGTGGTGTGTGGGTGCCACCCACACAGTATGAATTCAGAGGGCCACATGCTTCAGACTCTCCTCCACAGGAGCTGAAATTCCCACTGTTAGTCATTGCTCTGAATTAAGTTCCCCATGACTCCTCTGTTAAGAGCATACATAGCAGGAAGCCGACTAGACTGCTTCTGGAGGAAGAGCCCTGCCTTTCATTTGACTTCTTCCCTCGTCATCTAGCACAGAATCAGACCCAAGTGGGTCGGATGGCCTTTAGGCAGGGAATTATTTCAGCTCCATGAACGTTGGCAGCCACATCTCTAAAATGGACATATCAATGGCTGCCTTGCAGGTTCTCGGGATGATGGTCAGAGATCACATTTGTTGAGTTGGCCAGAGTGCTGGCTGATAGGAAGTTCTCAAGCAATGTTAGTTCCCATCCAGTGTTTATACAAACAGACGAGGAGAAAATGGAAAGGCCTTAGGAAAGAGTACACTCTAGAAATGAATTCTGAGAAGTGGCTATAAGAGGTTAAAGAGAACATTGAATTAGTAATAAAAATTTATCTTCGTAGAGAGAAAAGCTGGGGTACAGATTAGCAAATACAGTAAGTGGGAACAAGGAGATATAGCCCCTTCTCTATTAATCAAAGTCAGCTAGAATACTTTGTTAAAAAGGAAATTACAATGAGCCCTTCAGAGAGGTACCCCAAGAGTTGCCTCCGGCGGTTGCCTTTATTTAGTGCTTTTCAATATAATGTTTCTTCCCAGTTCTGTCAACAGATTCGATTCCCAGTCCTCTGTTTCTAAGCACACTTCTTTCTAGCAGTATACGCTCAGTGGATGACCTGAGAGTTTAAACTGAGGCGTCTGGAAGAAGGTAGGAGCAGGAGTTGACCTTGGTCCAAGGATAATCCTTTATCACAGTATATCACTGCCATCAAAAGTGTATGGGTGGCTTTTCTGAGCCCTCACACAGGCTACTGCAGTGGTCCTCTATCTGTCAGCTGATGAGACTCAGTGTGCTTGGACCCCGCAGCCTTGAACTGCAGCAAAACCAGGAACACATTCGGCAGCCAGCAGTCTGGTTTACCCTGGGCTACCAACCCTGAAGAACTAGGAGGAAAACAGATGGGGAAGAGGGAGAGGGTCTGCTTGTGTTTTTATTTTTTACCAAGCTCAGCTTTTCGGGAAGAAGAAAAAAAGAATCACGCTCTGAGCTGGTGCTCTGCCAAGCTTCCTGCCCTCCCTTGCTAGTCCAAGCACTCCACCGTCTGTGCAGACTGTATAACAGCAATTTCTGGAAACACACCAGACAGTCTGGGCCAGTCCGGAGGCAGCCGATTCCTGGTGTCTGTATGGTGGGGTTTTAGGGGTTTTATTTTCCACCTTAATTCTTTTAAAAGTTGCCAGATCTTTGAAGCACATCTGTTATCAACAGCTTCTGTTGGTAAAGTGAGACTGAAAGAATCCTCTCTAGAGAAATTCCTGAACCTTCTCTGCAGTCCAGTGCTTCCACTGGCAGTTTGGCTCACAGAGTAAGGCTGCGTGTGGCAAATATTAAGGAATGTTAATAAAAATGAGATAAAACGCAAATAGATTTCTTTTTTTCCTCCGAAGTTTGATTTGCTCACTACTAAAGTTTATCTTGACAGAAAATTTAGGCCTCTGACTCACATCATTTCCCAAAGCAATTTTCCAAGCGCAAACATAAATTTGTGGTGACTGCTAAGAGATTTTCAGTCCGTGTGCTAAAGAGGTCATGAGGTTTCAACTGTTCCTCTCACCTTCAGGTACATACCCATCACTCAGGACGCTATCACTGGGGGATCCTGGGTGGCAACTAAGGGTGAGAGCCTGGAAATGAGCTTTTAGGTTTTCGGTGTAAACAGGCTTGGTGAGGGAGATGGTTTGAGCATAAAGTCTGAATCTTCAGATGGTAATGAAGTCATTAAATGAGAAAACAAATGCCTAGGCCCACATGGCCGTGTTCTCTGATGGAAGGAAGCACTAAGTAAACACAATGCCTTTGCACTGCACTGAACTTGGACCTGGTTAACACAGATTCCATGTATCCCAGATCAGAGGTATGGAACTCACATCATAAACTGTGTGCTCTTCTTTTTGTTGTGTTTGTTTGTCCTCAGCCTTTAGGACTCTAGGGACTGGTATCATTATAGTTGGTATTGATAGGGGACTCAAAACTTCAGAAAATTTTAGCTTAAAGTAAAAAGTAATAAGTCTAACAAGTAATGTGGATGTTAAAGCTTTTATTTCAGAAACTACAGATAAGGCCCATCCTGGCTCCTGGGAAAACAGTCGACCTCCTGGGGCACTGCTAAAGATTACCACCTGGGGACAAGTGGAGGCATCCAGGCCTTTGTGTTCCAGGGAGAGACAGACCACCACCTTCCCCTGGGAACAGCTAACTGCCCAGGACAGGAATGTTGCAGCCTCTGAATCTCAAAGCCCTCACCGCACCTTGTTTATTCCCCGGTTATAAAAAGTCTGGCCTGGAAAGAGAAGACAAGATTGTCTGTTAGAGTATGATCCTGCCATCTTCTTAGATAACCAGCCATCTGAATAAAGCACCATAAAGATTCAATTGCTGTCATTGCTTATTGGGTTTGGTAGTGAAAGGTAGCCTGAACACTGGTATCTTTTCTGGTTTCAGTATCTTCTGCTTCATCCTTTTCCTCCCCTCCCCCATGATTACTTTTGGTACAAACAGATCTGTTACCACTAATGTGTGTTTTGACTGTGCACAGTGAATCTCCTTTGCAATGAATTGTATTTTCAATAGAGTAGACTTCACTCTATGGAACTAACTAGATGGAATCACATAAAACAATATATGTGACAGTACTTTATAAGTTGTAAGATTTGATAAAATCATTAGGCACTATTAGGATTTCTTCTTGGTGTGTACAAACCAACCCACAGATGTTGAAAGTCATTTCTGTTTTCTTCCATATCCCCATGACTTCTCCATCTTTTCCTTTCCTTTATGCTCATTCAAATTTTTATGGCAATGCAATATCCAGTTTGATTTCTAAAGACATCTATGAATCCTTTCCTGATGCCTTCAGCTCACAGTGGTCCTTCTTCTTATCCCAAACAGGTGTTAGGACATTCATTGACCTCAGCATCCATGTTTACCAGTCTGAATTGACCTGGGATATCTTTTTTTCATTGCCAATACTATTAATTTACTTATATAGCAGGCATATGTGTTTTGTGTCCCATCACATACTTTTGATGGTCAAGGGTCAAGTTGTTTGCATCTGATCCATTCAGTTAGTTTGTAGGCACCATCAATAAAACAAAGGTAGCAAGATAGGGCCTTGCTCTCAAAGGGATTATTAACCAATAGGATGAGTACAATGTCCACACATATAACGCCACCCAAAGGTAGAAAAAGATTTATACTACAGCACAGGTGTGTCAAAATCCTCTGAGGACACAGCAAAAAGAAAGGGTTTTCTCAGTTCAAGGAATGGATGGGAGGAAAAAGAAAGCTTGATAAAGAAGATGGTCTATGCACTGGGTCTAGCTAGGTGGGTGGGATTTGACAGGCAGAATGGAAGGAAGGGGCCTCTCCAGAGAATAATCTGAAATATGCAGTAGTGTGGAGACAGGCATGTGAAAGGGAGCACTGGCCAAGTGTAACAGTAAGGTGCTTAACAGCATGCTGTGATTTGGCTCATTTTAAGTAGATACTTAATCAGCAAGACAATTGGGAATCTAATTTGTTTCATTTCAATAAGAAATACATCCTATTTATAACAGGATGAGTTAGTGAGAAATCAACTGATCACCTTTATATTCTCCCCCTATACTCATTGTTAGAAGGAGAATAGAGTCCAGAGAAACTTTTCCCAAGGCCTCCTGAGGGGAGACTTTGTGGAATCATTCTTAAATAAAGGGAAGTATTTGAAGGGGGTCATTGGAACATCTGGAGCAGAGACAAGTTTTGCAAATATCTTTGAGGTTGGAATAGTAATGTGTTTGCAACCACATGCGATCTGGGGAGATGGTGGGATCCCACAGGGGAATGAGGGGTCTCTAACGTGGCTGTGTTGTGGGTCCATCCTCAGCTAAGACTCTAGTGACCAGACATATCAGGAAACAGCAGTTCTGGTTGTCTTTAAGAAACCATAGACAATAATCAGGTAAGTGGAGATCACATGGCCTGAAGATCACTGTTACTGAGAGTTCTGGACCAATAAATAAGGCCCTGTGGACTGAGAGGGTTACGTCTGGTATGGGAATCCTTATAGTGATTGAAAAGTTAATTTCCCTGGTAAGAGAAAAAGCTTCAAGTAGAATATATACAATTTTTTTAAGAAATAAAAAACAAGTGAAATATTCACTCTTGTTGGGAAGTAAATTTTATACCCATTACATTGACTTTTATCACATAAGCCAAGCCTACATAACACCTGCAAATAGAGTAGCTAAAATGTTACTAGTATTTTTTATAAATTTGTGTTTGGAGGGTCATCCGGGCAGGAGATTATTTAATTCCCCATCAAACTTTGAGGGTGTGATAAACATCCCTGAGAAGACACTGAATTGCATTCCCACTGGGAGTCCTTGCTTATCTGAGTTTTATCTGTTTGCATGAGAACTCAGGGCTCACTGGAGCAAAATATAGGGACATACTAGGATTGATGACTGGGTCCCCAAACTGTGACTCTTGTACAAAAACCAAAACCAAAAGTGACCCTCAGCCTCTCTAAAAATGCCCTAGAACCAAAGACAAATCACCGAGATAAAAGTGTTAAGACACCCAGGCTTGATATGGAGGCACTAGTTGATGGTCATTGGGAACATATTCTTTTGAGTACACGTTCAACTGGGTGCCCTCCTCAGTGTCCCTAGACCCAGCGAGAGAATGAAAATTGTACTAAGAGATACCAATGTGGTAGATGCTGTTGGCAATCTACCCAACAGCCACTCCCTGTCTTCTTTGTTCACGATGGCAGTATCTGTTGCCATGGTAAAGGCTAAAAAGGTCATAGGCTGGTTTTGCCAGCTTCCTTGAAGCCAGGCCATGGCTGACAAGTGGGATAAATGTCTCCTAGGGAACCTCTCGGTAATATTTTATTCCTAGAAAAAAAAGGGATATGTAGGAGGAAATGCCCTTCCCTCTTTTGGGGGCCACACGTAGCTATCCTGAATAAATAAGCACAAGGGTAGGTGAAGTAATGGTGCTGAAAGAAACAGGGTACTGGCTCTCAGATGGCACGGCCATGGTCAGTGTCTAGCCTGAGACATCAACCTCTAGACCTACTGCTATGTGAGATAATAAACAGCTATTTTTCAAGTCACAGAAGATAAGTGAAACTATTACTTGCAACCATAAGCATCTTACCTGATGCTACAAAAATTTAGATGAAATGGGGTAAACATTGGAGAGTTTATGAAGCAAAATCATAAAGCTGAACTATTAAGGAGGCAGAAAAAAAAACACTGTCTCTCAGGGTTCAGGGCTAAATTGTCTTCCTTTGTAAGGATTTTGAGGGATTTTTCAGAGAGGATGAGAAGAATGTGGTTGAAGGTCAGAAATGATGGAAGGAGTAGTGTTGATGGTTTTACAACAGTGAAAAGGCTAAGCAAAATGCACTGAAGAGGAAATAAGCACTTGAGAGGAAACTGATTAGGGCCACTGAATAGCAGAGTGGGGGGACTAAGGGCCACCACTTCTATACTGCTCAGGCTTAGTCTTAGGAAAGGAGGAGGCTGGAGGAAGTACTCTGGATAGGGATCAGAGATGGAAACTTTTGCCAACACCTTTCCATTTGCCATCCTTCTTCCTTGACTGTTCACATTGAGACTGAGTGGCCTCGGGAAGGGGCTACTTGTACCTTCAAAGGAGAGTAAGATCTGGCAGTATTGTACTATGTAGTGTTAGTCCTTAACTCCCCAGTAAGATAGCTTGTTATTTTTATACTCAATTGTGTTTTCCATTTCCATCTTCTAAAAATTAGAACTCTTTATTAAGTCATTAAAATCATTCAGTAAGAACTTGGATAGTCTCACTGGATTCACAATACCCCTTGCTGTAACTGCTTTTGAAACATGAAGGCAGAATCCCTTCCAGTTGTGTTGCCATGAATAAGATTATTCCACTCACATTCACTGTGCCATAGTGAGGGAAACTGAGACAATGCAAATGCGAATACTGGGCATGAGGCCTAGAATTAATCACTCAAGAATTATTAATGGGTTGCCCCTTTTTCTTTCCCTCCTCCTCTCCTTCTCCTCTCCTTCTCTTATTTCTGCCCTTCCTTCCCTTCCCCTTCCTCTACCCTCCTTTATCCTTTCTTCTCACTGAATGCGCAACATATGCAGTGACTAGAGAAATCTCCTTCTTCCTGCATAACTGTGCCTCCACCTCTTCCCACACACTTCCCAAACACACACTTCCCAGCTTCCCACAGCTGCTACTGAGGTCAAGGGTAGGTGGATACAACCTGTTACCATCTGTTGTAACTCATGAAACATCTTCCCACTGAAGCAATGCCATAAATGTGGATACTTCCCTAGCCTATCAAACAATATTCATTGAAAACTCAATTTAAATATGTTTAAGTTTCATCTCTGGTGTTGCATTTGTGAGGTTACAGCCTCTGAATATAGGTCTCACATGTCAAGTCTCTCATTACTTGTCCATTGATTGCTTATACTCATGATATCAATGTTCATTCCTTAGAAATTAACTTCTTAAAAGCATTTACTGGCACATTTTAGTGATTAAAGCCCTAGCTCTCATGTTCTAATTAAAGTCAACTTTTGCATTTCATATTAAAACCATTTGTAAGATGCTCATCGCCATTTCTCTCTTTCTCCTTCTTTCTATCCCCAAAGGCTGATTTGGAAGATCACATAAATTCCCACTGATTCAGAAGCTGCCCTATTTGATCCCCAGTAACTTCACCTCCAGAAGTGTTTCACTTAATAGTCTTGCATCCAATATGCTGGTTGAACTTAGTCTTTGAATTTCCAGTGAGCTCATAACCCTGGCCTGGGCCTTGACAATGCACTGTCTTAATTATGCAGACACTGAGAGAACACCCAGGAATGTTTCTGAATATAACTCATGTAAAATTAATCTCTGACCACCTTGAGAATCCCAAATCCCCTTAGATCAGTGGAACCCAGGTGTGTCATTTCAGCTAACAGCCAATATCATTTTATGACTCTCTTGAGAAGGCAAAAAGAAATGGTGCTTTCATGCACATTTCAGAAGGAAACCTCTCAAGGGGGAAAACCCACTCACCAAAGGAAATAAAAAACTTTTTGTATTTATCAATGCCTTTCAGAAATATCTGAGAGCACTTTAACAGTGAAATTTTGCTCTCTGTTTTAAGGGGTAAAGAAATAACAAAAAGGGGGAAAGGTATCTCAAGATACTACAAGGACCAAGGCTAGGCACTCCACTGGAATGCTAAGTGTCACTGCACTGAAATATTTTATCTAAATGTATGCATTCTTCCCTATAGGGTTCAAACCTGGTGTAGATGCCTATGTTTTTGTTGCATCACTGAAGGCTCCAGACCTTAAGGTGATATGTATAAGCCCACCTGTGACCTGCTGACCTCCTAAGGATAGTGGATAGATAGTGAGCAGTGGACAAAGCTGTAGACTAGAGACAAAGACCTGGGTCCATCCCCAGTGCTACCTCTAACCCAGTTGGGTATCTCTGAGCAGTGACAATCTAGTACTTCCCACGCATTAGAGCATAGACTGGTGCCAGCCATCATAATCCATAATTTGTTTTATATTTCAGAGTTACAAAGTGCTGCAGCTTGTGCACAAGATCCCATTTGATCAGTTCGGCAAGCAGGTGAAGGGTGAAAAGGAAAACATATATTACTTGAAGTCCTACAAGGAAACAGACTCTGATCTTGGTACTTATAGAACTTTATGTTATTTACTTCTCATAAAAACAATATTTAGGTAAGAATTGTCGAACTGATGAAAAAACTGAGATTCGCAGAGAGAGTAAGTCAATGGCCATCATCCCACAGTTAATGCCATTCTTTTTAACCCAAATTGACGGAAGTATCCATTATAAAACAAGTGTAAATAGAAAGATAAACTCAGTCCCACTTAAGGTAGGCCAACCTCCTCTCACTTTCATCAGCCTAGGAAGTCATGACAGAGAAATCTCACTTGGACAAGAAAAAATACAAGAGTTCTTACACGATAAAATGTAAGTGTCTATTAGAGGTCACACACGCACAGAAATAGACTCTATTGATTCAAATGTATTTTTTTTTCTTTTTTGAGTGTTCCATCCCATCCATTGGCAGATGACATTAAAGCAACAAGCTGGGCTGAAGAGTCAGGAAAAAAGATGTGTAAGTTTTAAAGGGAAACATGAAAGAGTATAATATGGTAAAATTGCACATGTCACCAATAAAAGATACCTTTAAATAACTAAATCCAATGCCCTCATTAAACAGTTGAGAAAGCTTACGCCCATATAGGCAAACTGGTGTGTCTATGATCACTGAAAGTGAAAGCAGTGGGATCCACAGTAGACACCGCGAACAAGCCAGTACCAATCCTGGAGATAGTACTCAACTCATATTTGCAGCATAAAGGGATGAATGGAAGAAATATAACTCTCTGGGATGTCTGGTACCTTTGATCTCCTTTTCACACCTTAGCCAGGACAGTTGTGGAGGTGGACAGGCCTGAGCGGGAGGCCTTCCTCTGTTCCTTTTGCCCGGATGAGGCATGAGACTGCCAAGGCCATTTGATTTAGTGATCTTTTCTCCAGGTGGGCCATTCCAGTTTCCTGTCAATTTCCCATCTCCTTCTTCTCTTCCTCCTCCTCCTCCTCCTCTCTCTCTTTCTCTCTCTCTCTCTCTCGCACAAACACACAAATACGCACCCATACACCCACACTCACATAGACACAGTGAAATACAAAGTTAATAATGTCTCAGGAGATAAACACAAATTCAGCCTTCAACAGAGTAATCATCTTTCACTACTGCCTTTAAAATACTTTTCTTAGAAAGAAAACAATAGTCTGGGGTAGCTTACAGGATAGCCATAATTCTTCACCCTCCCTGCCTCCATGACTTTTGACATTGCTGTTCCACACCAATCCTGGACTGGTCTTGGCCAAGGGGACAGTAGCAAACATGTCACCAGTGGAAACTTAGAAAGCACTTGCATAATATGGATGGGTCCCTTTGATGCTCGTGAGAATACTGAGACCTCTACCATGGGAACAATACAGGCTGGCCTGATGGATGATGAGAACATCTGGCCAGAACCATATAGCCTGCAGCCAGCTGAACACCAGACACACAAGTGAGACCTTCCACCACCAGCGAATGGCCAATACACAAGTGAGCCCACTGAAGAGCACCAGAACTCTGAGGCTGAGCCCAGCCATAGATACCAGCACACCGAATAATGAGCTAATAAATTATTTTATTTTATTTTAGGCTATTAAATGTAAGGTTTTCTTTTTAAAGAAAAAATGCTCACAGATACATTACCCTAATAATAGATGGTGTAAATTGAATACTTATTCTATTTGGAGTACTGTCTCACTTCATAAAATTTTTACTATCTCTGAGGCAGTTATCAATATGCTCACATTATAGAAAGGAACCTAAGATTCAAAGAGGTTAATTAACTTATAAACCTGGTAAATGGCAGGTAGCACCTCAGATTCAAATCTCTTTGCTGTCACAACAGACTTTCTTAACCACCACCCAAATCAGAAAGACAATTTCAGTGACAGAAAATGTCAGAACCACGTGGTGTGAAGAATGCAGGCGAGGACTGGGTTGGGACTAACCTGTGGAAAGTGGACTTTCAGGGGCCGGAAAAGAAACCTCCATTTCTCTGATGACTGTCCTATGGAGAGCAGAACTGAAAACTATGAGGAGAAGGTGTCAGAGGGCTGACTTGCCTGGTGACAAGACAGAATCTTCTACTAAAAGCAGTAATGCAGAATGGAATGAGTAGGTGAAATCCAGGGAAAAGGAGTTCTCTGTAACCAGCATATTCAAGGAAAGAAATGTACTTGCTCCATCAATATCTCAAATTTATTTCTATCTCACATTTACTCCTTTTGTTCTCATCAAGAAGGCCCTCTGGCAGCCCTAGCTGGCGTAGCTCGGTGGATTGAGCATGGGCCTGCGAACCAAAGCATCATCAGTTTGATTCCCAGTCAGGGCACATGCCTGAGTTGCAGGCCATATTCCTAGTATGGGGTGTGCTAGAGGCAACTATATCTTGATGTTTCACTCCCTCTCTTTCTCCCTCCCTTCCCCATCTCTCTAAAATAAATAAATAAAACCTAAAAAAAAAAGATTTGGGTTTTGTTAAAAAAAAAAGGCCCTCTGGCTTCTCTTCAAGGCCTGGTTGAGGTCTAGCCTTTTATACAAAACCTCCCTTTTCTCTTTCCACAACCACTTGTACCAACAATAGCAGTCCCCTTTTCCTCTCACTATAACTCGGTTCCAATCTACATTATAATGTGGACTGGAGGGGAAAAATAGTTTTGGAATTGTACAGGCCTGTGTTGGATGGACTCTAACCATGTGGTTTTATTTACCTTTCTGGACTACTTTCTGAGGCTTTTACCAGGCTCAATAAATTCAATGAGAACATACATGCCATGTGCTTGGGATTGTTTTTAGTAGTATGGCATCTCCATATTGATCTGGCCTTCTGAAACAGACCTTCAGGCAGGAAACGTGCCTTCTTACACTCCCTGACCTCACTTCCTCACAAAGTTGGTTATAAACACGAAAGGGATACCGAGAAAATATCATTTGAACTAACTGAATAACCACTAAAAAAGCCAAACCTAAGATGTTTCTATGAAATAAACCTGTGGTATAATAAAACCATAATAACAATAACAACAACAAAATCATATCTGGACTTTTGTCCCTGGTTCTAGGCAAAAAGCTTCTGAAATCCTTGGAATTTCCTGAGTGACAGGAGTGCCTTTGTTATGTTAATTAGGGAGCTCAAGATGGGGCTCCTAGATAGTGCAGGGTGGAGGCTGGCAATCAGAAAGAACAATTGCATGATCAGAGGGTTGCAACTTTAGGGCAGGTTGATCCTTGGGGAGAATCAATTATGCTTATATAATGAAATGCCAATAAATACTCTGGACCAAGAGCTTAACAGCTGGTGAAGACATCACGTGCTGGGAGAAGAACTTCCCAGGTTCCAAAAAGGGGGGCATGGAAGCTCTGCATCTTGCCGAGACCTTGTCCCAGACCTTGTCCTATGTGATTCCTCCACTTCATTGTTCCTATGGGTGTATCCTTTGTAATAAAACTGTAACCCTAAGTATGGTACTTTCAGTGAATTCTCTGAGTTGTTCTAGCAAATTATTGAACTGACGGGGTTGTGGGTTAGCCAGTTGGTCAGAAGTGCAGGTGGCCCCTAAACTTATGGCTGGTGTCTGAAAAGGGGGAGGTCTTGCTAAGAACTTTGCCCTAAACTTCTGGGATTTGGGCTAAGTCTAGGTAGTATCAGAATTGCAGAATACTCAATTTTGGGGAACTGGTGCCAGAACCTAAAGCCAAATAACTAAATATCACTTGGTTATTAGACTATCTCTTACTGGATCAGGAAAAAAAAGGTAGGTTGTATTAAAAAGGTACACACTTAAAATAGTTTTGCTCGTAAAAGAATCCTGACATTAATTGCTTATTTCCCCTCTCTATTAGCAAGTTAATATTTAGCATCCTAAAGAATGTCACTGATGAGAATGAAAAAACCTCCTGAAATTTACAATGAAGAAAATATTATGACATCAACTTAGAGTATCAATTCTTAATTTTAAAAAAGGGAAATATATGTTATTAAATAAATTATGATACTTCTACAACATGCTGTAACATAGATCATGTATTTTCTTTAACAAATTAGTTTTGCTTGAGTACTACCAAAACTGCAATTGAAAATTTTCACTTTTAAAGCTAATGTAACTTGATTCACTTTTTTGCTCTTGCTCTCACTCTCGTTCTCTCAAGAAAATACTTTGTAAAGAGTGACAGGCCAATATTCCTTATAATTTCCCGGGGTAGTGTTACTGGGGTAAATGAGGTGTCAGGTTGTTCCATACTAATTCATCACTTATTAATTAACAATATCAACAACTCCTTTTTCATTACTGATAACACACTTTACTGACTACTAGAAGGATTTTTTATTACAAAACTTATCTCAAAGGCCCTTTCCTGTTATCTACTGAAATAATAAAAAAAATCATTCCATCCTCATTTTAATGACTGATCATTTTTCCCCCTCACTAAAATTAAATCATAAAAGCCATTTAATTAAATTGAATGGTAATTGAAAGGCTTTAATCATGCAAAGACTTAAAATGAAGGACACTTTCTCTCAAAGCCTAATATCATAATGACATGGTTTGACCAATGTGGCAAATTCTAAAAGTAAGCAGAAGGTAGATTAGTAGCCTGCCTTTCAGTATCGACAACAAAAGAGCTACTCTTAAAAACACACTTTGCCCTTCCGAGCTTTGGGACAGGATTCAATCAACATGACTGGAAATGAACTAATGGTTATTGGGTTTGATTTGGGTGAGGTTCTCATGAAGGACCAAGCAAAGCCAAACCAACAGCTAGCTATAGAGAACTATATGTTCAGAAGAAAGAATGTATCCAGAAAAAATTTCTCCGAACTTTCCAAGACAACCCATTGAATATGCACTTGTTCTATACTTTCTATTTGCTTTCCTTGGTGGGAGACATACAAAGATACCTTCCAGGTTTGCTGGGATGACAGATATCCTAACAGATCATTAAAATACAATTAAGTGCTGTGCCAGAAGTATACACACAGTGCCACTGAGATCTTTGAAGAGAGACCAATAAATGCTTCCAGGAAAAATTCTAAAAAATCACCTAGGAGGTGGCTTGTGAGTTGAGTTTTGAGAGCTGAGAAGTTCTCTAGGTAATGATGGCCATTCTGGAGAGTAGAAAAGGAATATGCAACTGAACAGAAAAGCTCGGGTGGCTGGCCCGTGGCTGGGACTGAAGGGTAACAAGGACAGGGAATCATGTGACTTATTCCCAGTTGGGGAAAAATGGCAATTTAGAAGCTGAATAATGATATGGCTTGATTTGTTTCTTAGGAGGATTGACCTGAAAGCAGTGTTGTAAGAGATATGGAAAACTGAGGATAATGAAGAAGAGAAGAGAGAAAAGAAGGGTGGCAAAATGACCCTCAGGAGACTAGTTAACCTAACACAATGAGGAAATGATCCCCATAGCCCAGAGAAGACTCGACTTCCAAAGACCTTAACTGTCTTCCAAGATCCTGGGGATGGCATTGGAGCTCCAGCATGAAGATTATCTAGAGAACTGCTTTCACAGTTTTGAGACAAATGGATACTCCTGGTTTTGCCAAAGGCCAGTCCTTGGACAAACTGTAAAGCACCCCTAACATAGTGCTCCCTCAGGCATCCAAAGCTCTGACATTGACCTGCTCATCCAACCCTCCTCTGGTCTTGGCTTCTTTTGTTTCTCGTCACCATGTCCCGCATCTCCTGCAGAATGTGAATCTTCCAATACAACATATCTTTTTCTCCCAAGAACCTGCTATTTACAGATAGGTATTTAATTAAAGAATAAACTTTATTTCAAACTGTTAATGATTCATTTATTCCTTCAACAGATATGCATGAAGCACTTTCCACATACCAGGCACTATGCACTGGGATAGCAAGAACCAAAATAAACAAGGGCAGCAACTCTAAGTCTAGTATCTTCACCTGGCGTACACTCTAGTGGAGAGGCATCATAGCAAGACAAACGAGGAAAAGACAGAATATAGGCAATGAAACATGCCATGAAGAAAAAGTAAAACATAAAAATATGGGTGGAAGAGGGTGGCAATGCTGTGAAAGAGACATTTGAATACGACTTTGAAAGAGGTGAGGGGGCAGGTCTCTGGGATGGAGGGTGTCTGGTAAAGTGGACAAAGAAGAGAGTGAGGCAGAGGCATCGCGGAGCTGAGCTCAGAGAGGGCCAATGGAGTGATGTGGAACTAGTCTTATGCACATCTGTTGGGTGGACATCTGCTAGTCTTATGCACATCTGTTACCTGAGCAAGATGGAAGCTACTGAAGGGTTTGAGGGGATGTTTCTAACAGGTTTCAACAAGATTAGTCAAGAGACCATGTGGGGGTAAACTGAAAAGGGCAATAGTGGAAGTGGAGAGAGATCATGGAAATAATTCCAGTGGGGGATGATGGAGTCCTGGACAAGGATGTTAGCAGTGGATGTTGCAGGAAGTAGACAGATTCTGGCCATGTTATAAAGGTGGAGTTAACATTTATTGTGGATTTGAATTTGGAGAGAAATAGAGGAGTCAAGAATGAGTCCGTAAATTTTGGCTTGCATAACTGAAAGCATGAGTTGGCACATTAACTTTCTTTCCTCTCCACCCACGATGGTTAGTATTTACAATTAAATACACAAAATAAAATGAAATACAACAGTTACTTTGTTTTAATCTGACTCCCTTTCTCCCTCCTTTCTACCCTCTACCAGGCTGTGAGTGCCAGGAATCAATACTTGCCACTTACATGTTCTGGATTCAGATACAACAGGAAGGCTTCCCCAACTGAAACATCTCTCTAAAACACTTCAAACATGTCCCTCATTCTACCAAAAGATTCATTCTTGGAGCTCTTGAACAGTTTGGTCTTTACACCTTTCCAATGAAAACAGTTATACCTTCAAAAAGATGAGCTCCGATACAGTTTCCAAATAAGTACCTTGACAAAATAGTTGGGTTGCCTGATATAGTAAATATAAATATGGAACAGTTAAATTTAAATGCCAGATGAACAATAAATTATTTTTAGTATAAATGTGCATCAAGCATTGCATGGGCCACATTTATACACGCAAAAAAGTGTTTACCTGAAACTCAAATTTAATTGGGTATCCTGTATTTTTATCTGATGGTCTATTTGTGAGTGAAAATGTGGAGTTGTTCAGGGCTAGTCCTGGGCCAAAGAAGGGGACAGAAAGGTGGAAGGGAGTGAGAAGAGGGGACCACAGTTCTTCCCATTTCCCTCTCTACTCTGGATCCCCTTTACCTAACTCTTGCTTGAGTCCTTAACAGCCAGTGGTTCTAAAAGTGCAATTTCCAACCGCCACCGAGGGTCTTTGGAGGAAATAAACAAGGAGAGATTTAAATTAAACTATCAGCCTTTGGAAATCACATTTTGAAAATGTAGCCAACTCTGTAATCAAGTTCCAAATTATTTGGTGCAGGGAGATTGGCTAACAGATGAAATGGTACTTTTATTCATCCTTCATCCTCAGTTTCCAGAAATCCTGAGTGGGGTGTTTCAGGATTATTGCCTGAGTGACAGTTACATATGTTTAATAATTTACTAGAATCAATGGGTTTCTTTAAATGAATTCAGTGAACTGTTATTTATATAGCTATGAATAATACATTTGTAAGGGGAAAAGAAGCAGCTGGGAAATACTTTTAAAATGATGTATTGCAGTAATGATAAGTAATTATGCATCAACAAACGATGCTTGCTGATAAGATATAACCAATGCTATTTCAGGAAGTCTCCCCCAGAGGTCCGCCATGGTTCCAATGCAGTGGGATCCCATCTACAGACTCTAACCTTCCATGGACAAGGCGGACAGCACTTTTGAAAAGACTCTTACAGATCAGTCTGATAAAAAACATTTGCCCGATGAGAACTTCCACGGCTGTTTTTTTTCTTTTAATCTTATTCTCATATGGGATTTTCTCCCAGATATTTGTTTAGTGTTTATTATTTACAGCAGTGTTATTTGCCACCAAGACAACCTTTCGAGGAAGTTATTACTCAGACCCCCACATTGTGAAAAAGCAAAATGACACTTTGAGGATAAACTTGTCCAATGACTTAACACTTTGTCATTGGAAGACCCTTCCCAGGCTTGATGTGAATGTATATACACATGCATATCCCATCACCACCATCACCATGACACACTCCACAAATATGTTTCTCAATTTTACATGGTCCAACGGGAGTCAAGAGAGGCTTCAATTCTTGCTGTTAGATATAAACTCATTCCCCTAGACACATGCCTTCCTATCGTATTGAACCCCGTCACTTGGCTGACAGCAACATAGTCCATGTCTACTAGAGGAGCACTTTGCATTAGAGGATAAACTGGGATTGAGAAATTGCATGTAAGTACAACCTTGTGGTTTGTTGGGGGAGGGGAGTTTATACTTTCAAAGACAACTTTTCTTGGCAGTAGTTTCCAAATGAATTTCTTTGCCCTCCACTTACCCAATCACTCTCTCACATTGCCCAAATCACATAAACAACCATCTAAATATACCAGGATAGCTAGCATTTAATTATTAAATCCTTTGGTTAGTGGTAGTAACTTTCATCATGTAAATATCCTCTCCATACTTTTTCTCTGTGTTTGACTTTTTGTAAATTGTAATTTCTTAAGGAAGCTCTCCTCCAAAGCCTCAAGCCCGTTTACCTGGTAGGCTATGCCAAGTTGTCTAATATTGGTACTATCAAACTTGAAAATTATATTGCCCTCCAAAAATTACAGTACCAGCTCTGCTGTGCCAATTCTTGTCACATTCAAAAACAGTGACTTGAAGAGACTGTCACATAAATCAGAGCAAGCCATCAAGAACTCTATGAACACAAGCTAAACTTTTACGGAATTTTGTACAAAATATTTCTTCTGTAAAGGAGGACTATGGCATACATCTGACATAGTTATTTTACATGTTACAGGTCTGTAGTCTATGACACAAAAAGCAATCAGCTCCTTGTTGGAGTAAGAGAGATGGTTAAGCTCTGTACTCTACCAGTGGCAACAAAGGCCTTGCAGTATTGAAAAAAATCTCTAAGTTTTCTTTTTTTCTATCTTGCTAGGCATTTTTTAAGTTATAGAATATTGAAAATATATTAAAACAAAACAAAAATAAGCACAGGGTTGAGTACAGTTTAGACTCAGCAAAATAAAAATAGGAGAAATCACAAACTCAGGTGCCCCTAGAGGCAAGGCAGGAAGCATAAATGAGTGAAAAGGGCAAAGTGAAGGGCAAAGTGAATAGGGAATGGTGGAGTCTGTGGCAAAAAGTATTTTTCCTGTCTGGGGGAATTCATCGTTATATTTAAATAACAATTATATTAGTCAAATAACTATGCCTGGACTTGATCTGCCCACAGTCAGTTTTCAGGCCCTGGTTTATGGCGTTGGTTATAGCATCTTGGTTACAATGCTTGGTTTCTAGGTGGGGACTCTGCTGACCTGGCCAGAGCTGCCTTGACTGCTAAAAAGTTTGACACAGATGGAGCTCATAACATTCTATGAAAATTCTAGGGGACTTGGGATTTCAAGTTGATACAAAATAATTTATAAAAAACACTGCAATTTAGTTTGTAAAAATATCTTAATTATAATAAATTAATATTAACAAGAATGCGTGGAAAAATATCAATGCATCATATTGTCTGATGAAAAAGAGTACTAAGAATTTTCAGTTTAAAGTTAGAAGAACCATTTATAGCTTGCATGGTTATTATAAATAAATATATTTCTGATACTGAAAAAATGAGAAACTTTATAGTTAAGTCTGCTGGACTTGGAAACATATCACTTTACCATTTTGTCTGAATAATGTAGGACAGCAATTTTCAAACAGTGGCCACAGCAAACCGGTGTACCGCAAGAATTTTTAAAACATGCAATACTTGACTACTTAGTCAAGGGCACTGACCTCTTTTCCCTGAGATTGTCATCAAATTAAAAAAAAAAATGAGAACAGCCAATGTAACAATGGCCATCTGGTATGAATGAATAAAAGTTATACCTATTTTTTGTCAGATTGGCAAAACATATATTTTTTGTGTGCTGCAGATTTTATTAAGTAGTTTATGTGTGCCATGGATGAAAAATGTTGAAAAATACTGATATAGAACAATGTTGACATTTTCACAAGTGTCTAAATTGTAGAAGTGATGTTAAAATTCAGGTATCCTTTTATTATAATATAAAAATTTCAATACTTCTAGCAAACCAAGTGGTAGAATTTGTCAAGTCTTTATTCTATGTTATAGGCATGAAAGCTTCCTTGCTCTCTTCAAGACAGCTGTTTACCTCATGCTGCTTGGAAATACATAGATCTCTCACTTGTGTGCACTTTGCTACTTTAAGATGTTCTAGAAAAGTCACAATTTTTAGGAAAGAGTTGCAGCCTAGCCAAGGAGTCCCTGACATCACCAATGTCTAGCTCTGGCATGTTTATCAGTTTCTGGTATTGGACTATATAATACAATGATAATTGGTTTATATGGAAAGCTAAAAATGATTTTTTCTTTTTATTGTGATATTCTAGCCTTCCAAGAGTTGTCATATGTATCCCACACCAATGATTCATAGTATAATAAAATACACTTAATGGGATTAAACTACATTAAGTCTTTCTTTGATGACTTATGAGGCCACATGGAATTATTTCTGAGAAAATAAATTTCTATTACACAGGAACTGGTAGAGTACCCACAATAAATTAGACCAAATCTTATCTTAGACTTGTCTTTCTAGATTTTCTGATTTTCATTTTCTTGCTGTTTTTCTCTAAATGGGTACTAATTAGAAGGTTACTCCTGAATGAGAGTCAGTGAGGACAATGGAAGAGAATATGGCCTAGAAACTTTGGTAAGTCATTTAATTTTTCTGTAACATGGTTTTGTCACCTGTAAAATGGAGGTGGTGTGCAGATACCAGATGAAATAAACGTAGATGTAGATTAGGTTTGCAAATGTAAAAACACCACAAAAGGAAGCAGAGACCTCTACAGAACTGAGAGCATTCTATAGCCACCCACTCTCCACTCTCAGGTTATACTTTTGCTTTAAAAGTGCTGATCTGTGATTGTGTCTGGGGCCCAGGCTGGGGGTATAACTGTGCCTGGCAGGAACACCACCTTCAGGGCTGTCACTTCCACTTTCAGTGTAGCACAAGTTTCCAGAGGAAAACAAGACCTGGGCTCTGTGGCCTGACAGCTTCCTCAGATCCTGGCCAACTGCTCATTTTCCAGAGCAGAGTGAAGCCACTTTAAAGTATAAACTCAATTCTACATTTTATCTGGATGTTGTTAATGAGCACTAAAGCAATCCCTTTCAGTCATTCCTTTTGGCCATAAAAAACAAAACAAATAAGCAACCCCCCCAATACACACAAAAAATATCAAGTGATTTTATTCTCCTTTCTATTCCTCTTTAACTCTCACTGAAAAATCTACTTACTCAACTACCTGTTTGCTCAGGACATTTCATTTCTCCATTGACCATCATCACCTATTTTGCATCTACTCATCCTTCAGGTTTTTTCTCAAATTTACCTTTCTTAGGAATGCTTTCCTCAGTTCCCTAGACTTGCTCAGACCCCTTGTTTTATGTTCTCATAGCAGGTAGTACTTTCCTTCTTCACACATATTGTCATTTACGATTACACATTTGGGTTGCTATTTGATTCAATATGATTGCCCACTAGACTCCAAGTTCTATGAGCGCAAGGACAGTATCTGTTTGCCTTAACATTCTAGCCTCAGATCCCGCCAGTGCTTCCAATATGAGTGTTGCCAGGCAACATCCAATTAGGCTATAGGTTAGAAAGTGTGTCATATATTGGGTCTAAGCTTTTGCTCTTTGCAGCATAAGCCAGTCCTTTTCTCTCAACTTTCTTTCTCAGTCCTTTTAGTTTTTCATCCCTCTTTCTACTCTTTGCCCTGCTATATGTACTTTATTCTGTGAATGCTGTTCACAGAAGTTAACATATCTAATAAATACTCCCCTTCCCATATGGTCTATTCCCTGAGAACTTGTGGGAAGATGTGGGAGATTGAGGATGTGGGGAGAGGGGAGAAAGAAGAATGAAGAGTGCACCCTCAGCAGGACCAGTCCATGAAGTATGAACGACTATATTCCTCAGCGAATAATGTCCTAAGAGGTGACCCTCGGGGCCCTGGGGAGCCAGACATGGTCTTCCTCAGTCCAGATCCTCCTTGATCCTCAGAACACATAGTGATCTGAGTGACTTTTTCAACTCTCTCAGGGATAGTACATCACTAATACCATTCTAGGTTCATAAGAGAGAAGTCAGTCCCTTACGTACTATAGATGCTTCTTGCAGGATCGCAAGTGAGAGTTCCTGCTCCAGAGGCAAGACATCCAGAGTGAACTAGAAAGATGCCAGCTCTATGCTGGGAGCAGGTGGCAGGACCTGGACAATGATGGAGAAGCCTGGCCCCCACATCTCTTATTCTAGATGAGTGGCTGACCCCTTGGTTCATGTTACAGTCCGGTTCAGCACTGAGGGCTCAAAAGCAACTTTTTCCCCATGAAGTACAGTCAGGAAGGAGATATATAAATGCTAGGCATCAGTGGCTTCTTATCTGTAGTGGCTAAGTGAGAAGAAACTGACTCTCAAGGTAGCATAGGAAAATCCCTACTACTTCCCTATTAAAAAAGAGGGCATGGGAAAATTGTGTAATAAATCACCAAGCTTGCAGCACACCTGAGGCATGGTGCAGGCACCAAGGAGGCTGAGTAGGTGAAAAGCTGGCAAGAGGCAAGGGCACAGCTGACGCTGGCCCACAGGCTTTTGAAGAGAGCACCTCCCCCCTCCACACACACAGTTTTCCACCTACCACCATCTGGTGTTCCGCACAGAACTCTCAACCACGCTTGCCTGTGGGCGGTGGCATCAGCCATTCCTTTCTTTCTGGTTGTGTGGCCACCCAGCCCCCTCACAGGGAGAATCCCCAGGCAGCAGGACCCTCCAGGGAGGCTGACAGGAAACATCAGCATGAAGGGACTGCCAGGTAATACATTCAGGGAAAAGTAATACAGACTCTAATTTCAGGATGAGGAATTGGTTATGACCCAAGATGCAACCTCATCTGGGCAAATCCTGTGACTGATGTGACCACAGACACTACGTCAATACTATAATTTCTCAAGTGGGAAACAGGAGACCCTGCAAGTAAAGTTCCTTAGTTAAGGCCACAGAATCAGACAAAATTAAAGGCAGAATGAGAAATCCTTCCCACAACTGAATACATGAGGCTGGCCATCAGAATCAGCTGAAAGTAAAAAATACAAACATCTGGTTGGCCTCCTAGAACTACTTCATCAGATGCTCCATAGCTGGAACCAAAGAGTTTTTACTTCTCAAAAGCTCCAGTGACTTATAATATTGGAGAAACACTACTTCGGTCTCCTCTCACCTCAGTTGCTATTTGTGTCTATGCAGGGCAGCAAAGAAAGGTAACCGAGGTCTCGGACTCCTAGAACTTACACATGAGCTGGGAGTAGACACATCCAGGAGAAGAGCTGGGTAACAACACAGAAGGCTACTTAACAACTGGGCTAAATGAGGAATATGGGAGCAGCAGTCTATATAATTGTAGCAGGCAGAGAAGGGGTGCTCTGTGTCACCTCTCAAGTTTGGGAAAGGTCTCAAGGACTGGACTCTGAATCATTACTCTTGAAACAGGAAAAGAAGGGAAGGCTGGGTACTGTTTACATGTCTCCTGAATCCTTGTGCACTTTTCAATTACCAGTGCTATTGCCACCATCTTGTTCTGACATTTGACATTCCTGGCTTTGGTTTGACCAACAAAGGCCTTGCTGGTGTCCCACGCACAATACCACTCTTCCCTACTGCATCCTTCATGTTGTTGCTGGAGGCTCCACTCACAAGTATAAAGCTTTCACAACTTTTCTCTGCTGAAAACAATCCGATGCCCTTCCCTTTTATAAACTAAAAGCCACATGCCTTGTGTCACCAAGACCCTTCTTAATCTGGCTTTTGGTTATCTCTTTAAGTTTATTTTCAATGTTGTCTTTTATACACCTTGAGTTCCATGTGGGGAAAAAATGCTGCCCCCCCTCCCCAAGCCAAAGAAGATATCACTATGTCTTTATTATATCTCTGTCCTCTCTCCCAATTGCTACTTAGAAAATTGACACATATCCTTCAGGAGCTAGCTGCAATGTCATCTACTGTTAATCACATTACCCTACTCCAGAGATATTTTAGTTTTAATAGGAAGAAATAGAACTTTTAACAGTAGGAGTCCCAGGCCTCAACTACTAACGAGGGCATTGTTGGGCATTCAAGCCACTGAAACCCCAACTGCTAGACAAATGTGTCTTTTGCTAATAAATAAAATCAAAATCAAATGAAGAAAGATATGAATGTTAGAGCACAAAAGAAATTCTGGTACATTTGTACCTGGAATGAAGGCAAATATCTTCTTGTGTGAGTAGGGAAGATACAAATATTTATACTGTTAGCCCTCATGTTTAAGTCCAGATTAAATTTTTTGGACTCATTTATGAAAATAGGTAAACTGGGAGATGCAATTACTATTTGAAAATCATTTTGCTATAACCTTTTCCTCCAATATTGTAAAAGAGAAATGTAACGGATGCTATTTTAGTTACAAGCAAAAGAAAATAAACCCTTCTGGCAACAAGCATATCTATCAAGGGATTTGATGTTCTCTAGAACACTCCTTGGTATTAAATAAGCAATCTTTTACTTCTAAGCGAATTTTCAGTGACACATACGAGCTAAGCACTCTATTATTTATGGTTAAGTGCAAATTGATACGTTTAAGAAAAATTCAAAATTAAGAAACATGCATATTAAAAGACCTAAGGTGGCAATTATGCATCAGGCGCAGATAATTTAAATACAGTGATGTTACAACATGCTTTAATAAACCTAGACATGGCTTTGGAATACAATGATACGTTGCTTTTAATGGATTTGCATATGGCCCTGGCTGGTGTGGCTCAGCGGATTGAGTACAGGCTGTGAACCAAAGGGTTGCCAGTTCGATTCCCAGTAAGGGCACATGGGTTGTGGGCCAGGTCCCCATTGGGAACCACATGAGAGGCAACCACACATTTATGTTTCTCTCCTTCTCTTTCTCCTTCCCTTCCCCTCTCTCTAAAAATAAATAAAATCTTTAAAAATATATATAATAATAAAGGGTTTGCATATGAAGTTACAGTAACCTGGGTTGCTCTGGAAGACACGCTGTGGCTGTTTCAGTAGAGTATCCAGTGGAACTAGTATTAGACTGGCGATTGAAAGGTAGATCTGTCCCACAGAACTTTCTGTGATAATAGAAATGCCCTATAACATTTCTGTAACTGTGGTAGCATTAGCCACGTGTGGCTATGAAACCTAAGGTGGTGAAAGAGGATAGCATATTGAAGATTGAATTGTGGGCTTGTTTTTACCATGAAATTCACCACATAAAAGAACCCTAACCTCTCTGGTCCTTGTTTTCCCATGCACAGAATAGTTTCAACAAAATAATACCTATTATAATATCTATTATTCTGTGAATTTGTAGATTTTTAATTCATCCCACACCCCACCCCCCATCGAGTGAAACAGACAGTAAGTGAAAATCAATGTGAACGCCCAACTGGGATCAAGAAACCAATTAAGAAATTGTGCACTCTCCCCGCCTACAGTCCAGAGAGTCTTCTGAAACTGATTTCTAAGGAAATTTCCTTCCCAAAGGTCTGGTTAGGCGATGCAATTCTGACACGCTATGATTTTTTGTTAGCTGTTATTATGATTGTCATGTTTAAAATTTGTCAACACTGTTGGTGGGGACAGAATAGGTGGTCTTTTTCTTGGGATTTAAAATTTCCATCCATGGTCCTGACTTGTTGCTCTTAAGAACCATTTGGAGGATTGAGCTGAAAATATGCTGATAATTAGTACAGCTAACAAATGACAGCCAAGAAGACAGCAGGGTTGACACTGACATTTCTACATATGGTCAATTGCAGCACTTAACTACCTGGTTAAATCCTTCCTCACAAAGAGAAAGCAGTCCCAAGGCAACGGGACATGAGGTGCGTATGTGCAGATGGTGAAAGAAGGTAGACAGAGGTCTGAGGACCATTTCCAAGGTCTTAGCAACCTGCACAACACAGCCAAGTGGGACATTCTCAGGGAAAGCAAGTACTGAAAGAAGCACCAGATACAAACACACTTAAACCCAGCAATTCTGATTTAAGACGTTCCCATTAGGAATCGCTGACAAACTTGAACAGAAGATACGTATACAAAATTGTGCTTACACAAGCTTTGTTATAATCATGAAACTTTGGAAACTATCTGGATGCATAGCAGTTGGGAACTGATTAGTGGTTAATCTGTAGAACAGAACACTGTGCAGCCAGAGAAATTTATATTCAGGGAGAATTAAAAAAATCAGAAATATCTTCAATATGTACTATACTTAGTGTAAAATAAGTGGAAATGGGTGTTGAGAAATCCCTTCCTCCCTCTCTCTCTAATACATATATGTATATGTGTATTTAGAATACATACATACATATATATTCTAAAAAAACATGTTTCAAAAACCCACTAATTCATCATTTTCCTATCACCTGGAGAAAACTACTATTAATATTTTGGTACCTATTCATACATATATACTCATGTCTTTTTCAAAATTAACATGTATTCATAAATAACAAGAAGTATTAGTTTTATTTTTAAATTACCTGTTAAGAAATTGAAAACTCAGATGCACTAACAGAATAGTAACTAGTTAGCTTAGCAGATGCCACCGTGTTGTGTAGACTTCATCATTCTGTGTAATAACATGTCTTAAGGAACCACAAAAGAATTGAGTCTTCCTAAAACACCCTACTTAGTCATAGGGAAAAAACTGAGTTCTTTTGTTGATAGATACAGACTAATAAATAGCTATAAATATTCATCAACATCTATTGCCTTTGGTTTTATGTGAACCACAAATACAATTTCAAATGGCTGTGAGCAATCACTGTTCATTCACTCTTAGAAAAAACAATGGTTAATACAGTGATCTCTTTATATCACTGGAGGTGGCTTCTAGCATATTCTAATTATTACCTCAACCATATTACTAGTAAAGGTCCTCAAACACCTGGACACTACAAGATAAACCAATTTCAGAAAGTTTTTGTTTGTTTTTAATCTTGGCCATTTAAGCAAGCCAACCTGCCATTCCTACTATACAGAAATAGCTCATTATAGCAACAAACTGGGGTTAAAATATATTAGGAAGTGCTTGAAAGCACATAAAATGTTCTGTAATGAAGTCATTAAACAGGGCAAAGCTAATTTTTGAGGGTGTGTACTCACCTACAACCTAAGCCAGTAAGCAGAAGTCAATAAACTTTTATAGGGTTCTGTAATTAAGCCATTCCTAGGAGTTAAACAACCAAAGCACATTACAAGGTGTGTTTGACCAGCAAAAACTAGACAGACACTTTCAGTATACACAAAGTATAACATTAGCAAATGCACACCTAAATTTTCTGCTGATTCTGTAGGTGAATGTGGCATCTGAGAAGAGCTGTATTTCTGTGAGCCACGGAGCAAATACTGCATCCTGCTTTGAACAATTCACATAAAGCCAAGCAATTCAAGCAAGGTTTGGAAAGCAAATACTGCAAACATAGACAACAGTGCCCAGGATGACTGTGACTGTGGTGCCACCAGGTGCGTGGATGGGCCACTAGACTCTGAGCACCACGAGAACAGAGAACGTGTCTATTCTTCAACAGGTGGTCCCCAGCACCTGCCCTGGGCCTGGCAGGGAACAAATGTCGCCTGAATATTTTGGAGGAATGCCTGGGTAGACATCAGGAAAAGGTACAACTCAAAAAGTGAGCCATATGTCTTTAAATATTTAATTTAATTATCAATTACCCATTAAGACTTGCTTCTCATCTGTTAGGATTGCCAAGAAATAGACAAGAACAGAGCACATTGCCGTGTGAGATGTAACCTGGCTCTGCTCTTAGCTGTCCGGCATACCTGACTTAGCTTTCCTGATCTCAGAGCCTGATAGTAATTCCCCAACCTCCGGCCTATGTCTGAGTCCTGATTTTCCTGCCTTCTCTCATGGGTTTATGTGAGGTCAGAGCTGCTATTTTAAAGCCCCATGATGAATAAAACCCAGAAAGTGAAGTTTGTTCAATTAGTGAAAACAGATGTAGCTTCTGCTTTGTGCAAACACTTACCAGGAAGCACAGGACTAGAAAAGCCCTAGGTCAGCAGCTCCGTTCGAGAGCCCCCGGCCCAGGCAAAGGGGATGTGTCTGGACATTAAAATTCTTGAGAAACAGCGCTCTGGCTCCATGAACAATTTCTCCAAAATAAATAATGGCAGCAGGCCCTCCCCCGTCTTCCTCACTGTCAGGTTAACAGAAGAGCACCAGTCTTTCAGATGGTTGTTTATTTAATGTTATTATGAATTGTGACATTATTGTGAAATAGCACAGTGTGAGGTTAAGAGTGCAGGCTCAAGCGTGAGTCTCGTCATGAAACTGGAAGACTACGAACATTTGTAACTATTGGAACTTCCCATAACACTGTGGCATAATAAGAGAATCAAAATAGTACAAAGCACATGGGGTTGCTACGAGGGTTAAACGAGATAAGGTGTGAAAAGTACTCAGCACACTACCTAGAACACAGTCAAGGCTCACAAGTTGGCAGCTATTATTATTCTTTTTCTTAAATGTTTTTTAAATTTTGACTTATTGATTTGAGAAAAAGAGAAAGGCATTGATTTGTTGTACCACTTATTTATGCATTCACTGGTTGGTTTGTGTATGTGTCCTGACCTGGGATCAAACCCACGACATTGGTGCATCGGGGCAATGCTCTAGCCAACTGAGCTAGCTGGCCAGGGCACAATTATTATTATTCTTATTGGACACATAATGCTTTGTGATCCAAGATTATAAAACATGCCTTTTAATTTTCAAGCCATGTGCACTGTCATGATCTCATTTGATGCTCCCATCAGTCTGTGATTTATTCAGGAGAAATATTAATAAGAAGAAAGAAGTAAATCCTTTATCCACTGTTACATAGTAACAGTTGAGGAATGAAGTGTGAAACGGATATCTTCTACATCATAGCCTAATCCCTCTTTCTGCCATGCACTGCTGACAAGAAGTGGAATTTAAAAAGAAGAATATACATCTTGATTGAGACAGATTGTAGCAAAAAGATTTTGGGGTTTCAAATATCTCAGGAACATCCTGTGGGACCCACCGGGAATCTGATGAGTGGATTCTGGCCAAGGGGCAGAGCTGGGCACTTAGGACCTCACTACATCCCCTTCTTCGGACATGAGCCCATGGGAGAGGCACAGTGTCAGGTCGGAAGGCCGTCGTTAAAAGAAGTTCACAGTGGGTCACTACCTGAGGCAGCTCAGAGGCCCCTGCAACCTCCTGCAGCAGTGAATATCATCAGAAGCTGGGCAAGATTCCAGGGAAGACCAAATGTACTGCAGGAGGCTTGGCTTCACAGATGTCAGGAGCCAGTTACTCAGCGCATCTCCCTCGCCATGGTGCTGTGCTTGCATCTTCTCAAAACTCTAACTTTCAGAGAGCAGTGGAATAAATGGGGTCAGTGTTAGTTAGGGATGATGTCTGGGTTGGGAAACGTCCCAAAATGGGCCAGTCCAATCTGCATAATGCTACTCGTAGCAGCTTCTGGTGTCTAGCCACAGCTGAGTGCGAAAATCAGGAGTCAGGATTCCTGCCTTAATGGAGAGGGTCTAATGAGGGTCACGAGCCAAGCACACCTGCAGCTACTGTAGACTATCCCAGAGTAACAAAAAGGCTGAGACAGGGTTTCAGAAGCCCCAAATCCTGCCCCACTCTCGCTCTGACACTGAGAATGTGATAAGTGGACATTAGACAGAGCACTTCCCCTCCTTCATTGGGGGCCTCCTCTGTAGCCGTAATTTGATGATGTTAATGACATTTACTATAGGCACCACTAACTGCCCTGAGATAATAAGGAGGCAGGAGCAGAGTCCTCCTCACCAAAGGTCCTGCCAGGCTGTCAAATGTACCATGTGTTCTCTGGCCTTGTGGAGGAATCCAGGCCCAATAAGCGAGGGCTCACCATCCACAGCTGTGGCTCACGTGGGAATTCCTGTTCCCTTCAAATTGTGGCTGTGTTATATGTGAAAATGCCCCCTAAAGATGCTGCATTGGAAGCAGTCCTCAAAATGTAGAATTGAATGTTGAAGAGTTCCAGGTGCCCTTCTGAAAGCAGGTGGGGTCTGGAAACAGGGAGGTGGTCTGTTGACCACAGATGACTGCCCCCTCCCTAACCAAGCCTGCCTAGACTTCTCTAGTTCGACACCACCTCTCCTCCCTTTCCAAACCCTGCCATGCCCCTTCCCATCTTCAGACATTAACAAAACCCTGAACTGTGTCCTGCTTCACACTCGTTGTATGTTTGTGTTTGGCTTTGCACAGTTGCATGTCTGTATCCTACTTCCCTTAGAATGGGGCTCTGCAGACACACAGTGACCAAATTAATTTGACTTCTCAGATACAGAATTTACTTTTATTTAGAAATATCTGCCAATTTCTCAGTGCAGAGTAACCTGAAGATTATTACAAGGAAGTTTTGCTCACTTCAGCTTAAGAAGGATGAACTGTCACTCTGTCCAAGGTAGGAAGAGTTCACATAAGAAACTCACATTTACAGTGGCAAAGCTCTTTAAAGTAAGCTCTTCTGTAAGTAGTGTACAGAAATTTACTCTGTACACTAGCCCATCCAGCACCTTACTTTATGTCCACTTATTAGAAACATTCTAGAATGTTTGATTGTTAGAAAAAGATGCTAGGGGATTTGTCATGATACATACACAGATCTCTGATGGCTATGCATGCAGGAGGCTGCCTCACCCTATGCAGTGTACAACCTCTAAAACTGTATGTGATGATGCTGAATTTAACCACAGATAAGATGACTGATTCTTGGGATTCTGGTCAAATAAACTTGATAATGCAAGCTGCAGTGTAATGGACTGTACTTGCCGATTGCCAGCAAGTGGACTTTACTATGAACATCTCTATATTCATAGGCACCAACATCTGTTCCTCTTGTTTAATTATTGCCTATCCCTGAGAGAATGCCAGAGGTAGAGCTATAATGCACCCAGAAAAGTGAATGCTGGAGGAGAAGAGATAACCACAAGTGCCATTTAGAACCCAGTTGCATGATACACAGTAATTCCCTGTCTAGCAACTGGCTGGCCTGGTTAGGGTAAGCCCAGCTTCACACTGGATCTTCTCGTACATTCAAATCTGGGCACACTCGCTGACCTCTGGGATCTATGCACCACATGTTCGCTGGAACTCCTCTGACGATTTACCTTTCAGCTTTCTTCCTCTGCACTGCATCGTCAGGTGGCTACCCTCAGGCCATGGAATGTGAGGGACGTCCTCTTTTCTGTCTGCCCATTCCCACAGCAAAAAGACAATCATTAACATCCTCAAGGTTCTTTATATTTTACAAAGTCCTTTCATCGTGTGTATCATTTCAAAATTTGCTCCCCATCGTGATGCTCTGGGGTAGGTCTCATTATTTGTTTCACTTTAAAGATTAGTTCCATGCCTTGCTGATGAAAATACAGTCAATGCAGGGTAGCTTTAGGTCTAACAATGAAGACCTATTGTCTGAATACCAATATATATATAATATATATATATATTATATATACATATATATATGTGTGTGTATATGTATATGTATATATATACACATACATACACACACTCATACACACATATGTATATACACACATATCTGATGTTTCTTTAATTACAAATACTTTAGAATTGTGAAGAGGCAGAAGGTCTAGGTAGGAAAGAATTGAAAGCATAGTGAAGATAAGCCTGGATTGATGAGTAAAACGCCTTCTTACTGATGTATCTGACTCCTCAGAACTTTCCAGTGCACACAGACTCTGTCTTCAAACATGATATGTCCACTTTAGCTAAAAAGGAAATACTGAATCATAGCCATAGGTACTATTAAAGTGAGGACATCCTTGGCACAAAATAAACCCTTAAAAATGTTCTTTGAACTGAATCCTCCTTGAACACACTGGGCATCCTCGACAGATACAGCATCCTCTGCTATGAGCCTACAAGAGACCAACCGATGCTGTTATTCATTCACAGGCCACCATAGTAGTTGCCGTTATATTTATGGAATACTCACAACTTTGCAGAAGTCTGTCCTGAGTCTGGCTTCAGCAAAACTGTGAAGCTGCTGCCTCACAAAGACACATGTTTGTGACTTGATGAGCTCCCCAGTGTTGGAACTGGTCTTCCTCAGGATCTGGGTGATTCTGCCTTATGGGCGAATGACCACTTTCTAGGGATGTCTAAGTGAGTCAGTCTCCCAGATGAAGTTAGGAAGGGCTCCTTGGATAGGTAGCCGGTTTCTATCTAGAAGTATGGTTTCTTGTAGATGTGGTAGCAAAGATGCACCAGCAACAAAGCTCCAAGGAGTTTCTTGGAAGAGGCTGGATGTCTCTGAAAAAGAGGGGCTATTTCTTGCTGTGTTCTCTTAGTTCCTACTGATTCTGTATTCAGATGAGTCACAGCTTTCTTAATTTTCAGGGAGACACAAGCAGCATGAAGGAACCACTGAGACATCCATCAACGAATAGACTTGGGTGCTCACACATATGCTCTTGAGGACGATTTCTGCTGACCCAGAGGGTGAAAACTGAATTCACACTGTATGGCTGAGGGCAGCAACAATAGCCATGCCTTTCAACGGTTTTCTGAAAACACTTCATTTTATCCATCAGCAAAGGAAGCCCATTAATATGGGGAGAGTGGCTGGAAACCAGCTATAGATAGTGAGCCATGCCAGCTCACTGTGATGTGAAGCTTTTGCTGTACCTAATACATTCCCTACCCACGGTAAGACAGCTTCATTGAGTAAGGCGTCACTACTGCTGACACAAATGTATTAAAAAGTGGGCATAAGCAAGAGCCTAAAGCTCTTGGGAACATCCCACCTGTGTGGGAGAAGGATGGCCGAAAAATAATTGTATTCTATGAGTGAAACTCAGTCCTAGCATTATCCTGTTAAAAGACAAAAACAGAGGTACCTCACTCCTGCTAATGCTATTGAATTACAAATGAAAAAAGAATTCCTTGTAGTATATGCATAGATACATACATATACACACATATATTATATATACACACATTATATTTGCTACATACTATACTATATTGTAACCACACACACACACACACACACACACACACACGCACACACACCACACACACACACACTTTATCCAAACAAACACTCTTTCCTTGATGGAATAACGGTGAACCTCTTGGGTTGCCAATGTAGCATTCTTTTAAAAGCCTCATTTTTCCCCCAGAAAAATGTGAGTCATTTTATTCAGACATGAAAAAAATGCAAGGGGAGGGGCTGGTGGAAGAGTACTGAGTCTAAAGAAAAGGCATGAAAGTTTGATAAACACATTTTCTTCTTGAAACAAGTGAAGTCATTTGTCTCCCAGGACAATTCATTACAAACAAGGCCTAGAAAATCAATTTGAAAGAAATCAGCATTATAAAATATAAATATAGGACTGAAACCCAGCAATTAGGCTTCTCAGATCAGTGTGCATTTTTCTTTCTGAGGGGAAAGGGGGAAGAGAAGAAATAGCAGTCAGCTGCATGAGAGGAGCCCCAGACCCGGCCAAATGACAGCGTGACTATGGGGCACTCACTGGCTTTCTTCACGTGGAAAAGGGGATGATCAGGCTTTCTGTCCCTAACCCTCTGGGTTCATCTGAGGATTCAACATGATACTGAGGGTGAAACTATTTTGAAGGGGCAACACAATGTAAGATATATCTTGATATTCTCCGAATCATGAAAGAGTTCAGAAATCTATGTGCTCAAACATAGAACACTGGGGGGAAAAACAATTTGCGACTCAGGAAGGCTGGCATGTGGGGAAGGGAGACATCATTTTACGGAACTCCCGCAGTATACCAAGGCCCTTGCACATCCCTGTTCATGCTCAGGGCACCTGGGAGTTTGGGCTCGTTGTGCCCATGTCCCCATGAACATCAGAGTAAGAAGAGAGATATGAAATCCACCCCAGCCATATAGAGAGTCATGGCAGCCTGTCCCCAGGCTCTGTCTACTACACCTGGGCTTTTGCCCAGCTCTGCCAATCACTCAGCTATGATCTTCGCCAAGTCACTTTCTTCTTTTGAAAAACAAAGAGATTTTTTTCCAAAACTTAGTACCTTGAAAAACACTTTTCATGATTTTTCCTAAGTCCATAGACTCTCTATCCTAATACTTTTTTTAAATTTAAAAAGAAAACCGTTTTACTTCTATAGATGGGAAATCATTTTGTTTATGACATATATGAACATACACAGGAATGTTTCCAACACATAATTAAATACTCAGCTATTATATTACAGTAAAAAGGTGTTGGCTACCACCTTGGCCCCCTGTTTTGGAGACCACCGGGTCAAATGACTGCTAGCTCAGCACTGGAACTGTGTTCTACTGTGGAGTCAAAGGACCAGACCAGTATAGGTACCAGGGACCAGCACCCCATACCTTGACTTCTCTCTTACAGCGGCTCCATGTTTTATTTTAAGTACGTTTTCTCCATTCTTTCCTTCTTATCTTTCTTTGCTCTTCTCAACTCTTAATTTCTAGTTCTCTTCAATGCAAATTTCAGCAAGCTTTTTACTGAGAACCAATGTGGGCAGAAGCATGTGGTAGGTGTTATCAGGGCTCATAAAATGAACAATGCACCCCCAAATATGTATGAGTCAAGAGTCAAGACAGATAAAGCAGTTTAACAAAAAACTTATAAATGCCCAGGCTGGTGTGGTTCAGTGGATTGAGTGTCGGCCACCTGCAAATCAAAAGGTCGCTGGTTCAACTCCCAGGGCACATGCCTGGGTTGCAGGCCAGGTCCCCAGTAGGAGGCATGTAAAAGGCAACCACATATTGATGTTTCTCTCCCTCTCTTTCTCCCTCCCTCCTCCTCTCTCTAAAAATAAACAAATAAAATCCTTAAAAAATAAGTAATAATGAGAAGCTTTGTCTTTAACTTTCAATTGTCAACACTTTATACTCTAACTCAGACTTGCTGGTGTGTATTCTCTACCTGCTCATGAAGATGTATTAGAGTACATTTTCTGCTGTACTTCATTCTCTACCATTATCTCTTAACATTATACAGAAGTAGGAAACTGAGACCCAAAGTTCTAATAGCCTTGTTGTCAGAGCAGACCTGGGATTAGATCCTAGAGGTCTTGATTGAAAGTGAAGTCCTTTATAAAGTTCAATCTACAATGATGCTCCCAGAATACATCACTCATATAGAGTCTTGAAAGACATGTTAACAAAACAAATCTTGAAGTACAGATATTACTTGAGAAAGTTTGCAAAGAAAAAAAAAGGGTGAGGAGAGAAGATTGAGGAGTATGAGGAATGGGGAAAGGGATATTAAAATTAACCAAGTGCAAAAGAACAGCATGTAGATGGACAAGCACATTTAACTCCTTCCTAGGGCTTGGAAGATAGGGAAAATGAGGAACATGTGAGGAATAGCATGGACCTAGAGAGCCCAGACTCTACCTAAAATGATTCCAAAATTAGCTTTAGAAATACTATATAGGCAAAAATGATCCAACTATACTCTCTTTGGAACTAATTGGAAACCAGGCTAGGAAAGCAGGATGTTCAAGAGGAATGGCAGGACTGAGAATCATTGAGTAGAACTTAGAGGTAGAAATAATTTTAATGATCCTGTGAAAACTTTTTTGTTGTTTGTTTTTATTCAAGAAGAGACAAAGGCCCCAGAAGGGTGTGTAGCTTGCCCAAGTTTATGTCTCTGGATAGAAACAGAGGGAAACTATATATATACCTGGTCTTCTCACTTGCAGTTTGGTGTAGTCTTCCACTTTGAGTTTGACTGGGTTTAATAGACAGTAAAGAGAATGATGTTGCAATATGTAGTTTGAGGAAATGGAGTTTGCAACTATGTTCAGGAACAATTGGAGTAGAAAGTCAATGGAAAAAGAGAAATATGTCAGTGTCTTTAGCTTTTCGGGTCTTATTTTAAGACCAGGACTTCTTTGTAGTTACCAATATCACTACTCCTCTTCCCAAGAATCTAATAAATACGATTTGAAGTCAACTGTTCTTCTTTGCAATAGTCATCAACTTACTTTTCTCACCCACTCTACTCATCAAGCCTCCTGCAGATACATCACCTTGAAAACAAGTTGCCTCCCACGATGCCTCTGATAACCTCGTGAGCTTGCATACATTCTATTACAACTCCACGGAGTGATGACAAAGTCGAGCACTAGTCACGGGGGAAAGCACTAGGAGCAATTTATTTTCTATCTTCCCAGATATGTGTTAACAGTTCACTTTCTGACTTTTGAAATCACAGAGAGTTTCTGTTGACCAGAATTTATTGAGCTGTTTTAGAAAATACCTAATGTCAGCAAAGGAAATTATTTTTATCACTGTATGTTGTTTAACGGCCCTTGATGATGATCAAATTTATAGTACCTATAAAAGGCAGGCCAATCCAAGAGGCTGAGCCAAGAACTTTGATTTCTAAAGAACTAACAGTTGCAAAGTGAAGATTGTAGCTAGCACCTCACAAATTGGGTGGGAGTAAGGGTGTCACTAAATGGAAAAGTAAAGGCATAAAGAATTTGGCATACAGCCCAACAGGCAAGTATTTAAATTAGCTTCTTTTTTAAAAATTTATTTATTTTAATGGTTGTTCAAGTACAGTTTTCTGTCTTTTACCCCCATTCCAGCCCACCCCCTCAGTGCTCCCCACCTCCCTCCCATTTCTACCCCCCTTAGTTTTTGTCCATGTGTCCTTTATACTTGTTCCTGTAAACCTTTCCCCTTTTCCCCTGAAGTTCCTTCTCCTCTCCCCTCTGGTCACTGTCAGCCTGTTCTCTATTTCAGTGTCTTTGGTTATATTTTGCTTGCTTGTTTGTTTTGTTGTTTAAGTTCCCATTAAAGGTGAGATCATATGGTATTTGTCTTTCACCGCCTGGCTTATTTCACTCAGCATAAATTAGTTTCTTAATGCTAACCCCTCCTCAGAGTTTAGTAATTCAGAAACTATTTGTTGAGCAGTTCCAATGCACAAATTCTATTCCAAATATTAAGAGGCCATAAATAAATAAATAAATAAATAAATAAATAAATAAATAAAGACTTAGTTCCTTATATTTAAGAGCTCCTAACATAGTGGAAAACAAAGAGGTATATATAAACTTACTGCAATGTATAGTGACCCCAGCAACACGCTGAAGGTGCCCAGAGGAATTGATTCAAGAAGGTTTGTCTGATTACCATATAAACAAAATTTTGCAAGTTGTAAGCAATGATGTGGATTAAATGAATTTATTTTGACTGAAAATTAATTAAAAAGATAAAAACTAAAGTCACTTATAATTTTGACATTTTATCTATAAATTTATTAATAGACTAGCACTTTAAAAATGTGAAGGCAGTTTTCTTGTGAACGTTGGCTATTCTCAACCAGAAAGAGAAAAAGCTATAATCTTTAATGACTCTTAAATATTTCTCAGGTAACTAGTTTGATGCAGAAGTCAAACCAGATTTTACTATGTAGACTTTCCTTTTCTTCTTAGCCTTCTAGGGATTCAGAAACAGTCAGTCAGTAGCAGAGAGAGAGAGTCCATTGGATCAGAAGATTCTGGCTAACTCTTGGGGCAAGAGCACCACCTCTCCCCTGAAGCTAAAGAAAATTAGCTTTGGTTTGGTTGGCTTTCTTTAGAATGTAATGGAGGGGATCAGTCTGTTTTTAGAGGAGTCCATCTAAGTCTTCCTGGGTTTTTTTTTTTTCATTGCACAGTCCGGTGTTCAGTCAAGTTCCTCTTCTCTGTGGGGACTTCATTCCTCCAACTAGGGAAGTTCGGTGGAGGTGGGATATTCCTGCACTTCTGAACAGGGATAGTGACTGGACTGCTAGCACATCAAACAGCAATGGGTGTCAAGGCTTTAAACTCTACCAGCAAACTCTGTGGTACTGATTTGGCTGCTGTCATGATCATTCATACTGCACAAATTGCATTTGAAAAACAAAGAAACCAAAAAACAAAGTTTAAGGAACAGGCCGGTGTCATAATAGCTGGTGAATAATCAAGATGGACACTGAGATGCAGGCTCCCATCATCCCTGAACTGATGGGATCCCTGAGGACTTGCTTGCATTTATTTGTAAGTAGATGGATGAGATATTATGATGATATAGTTTATATAATTTATCTTTCATGATTATGATTAATGTATGAAATTATTAGAATATCAACAATATACAGAAATACAGATATTTGACCCCCCTTAAGACTCAGTTGGATTGTAACTTGAGAACCACTTTAGGGTTAATGCTTTTCCTTGAAGTACTTTTTTCTTGGGAAGTTGAAAGATTAATACCTGCCAATATCATAGTATATACAGCATTAGACTTGGAGTACATCTAAACATTGTGCAATACATTCCCTAAATTGTACAGCTCAGGAAACTGAGGCTTAAAAAGATTAAGTATTACCCAAGGTCACGTGCCAGAGCCAGTACCGGAAGCCCAGCTTACTGATGTCACAGATAAAAAAGAGTGTGTGCCTCAGCACTTTTTATTTTGTCCTCATTCACAACCCTATGTCCTACATGCTAATTATCCCAATGGAATTATACTTCCTAAAGGCCTTAGGGGCCTAAAGCACCAAATCAAGGGGGCCCTTTCCAGGTCTGTTTGCCAAAGCACTCTACCTTCCTGAAATTCTGCTTCATTGAATAATATGGCTCATTTCTCTTGATTTTCCTCCACTTCTTCTGATTACTTTTTCTCATCCCCTGTCACTGGTCTCTAAAATATTGGTGGTCACTAGAGTTTCACCCTCGGCCAGTTTCTCTTCTATCTTTATACTTATTCCCCGGAAAAAAATCTTCATAATTTCTACAGCATTCCACTGTGAGTTATGTGCTAATGACTCTCAGAGGAATGTATCTACCAGCTAGACTAGACTCCTAGGCACCTCCACACAGATTCCCTATAATCACTCGAATTTAACGTACCACAAACTTCTTATAAGATAAACATGCATACATTTGTAATATAGATACATGGGTGGAGAGAAAGATGGCAACACATCCTGTGATTAAAAATAACAAGATTATAAGACAATTTCAAATCTCAGGGTAAACATACAGACAGGAAGAAAGGGGACGATAAATACTCATCTTTTATACTAGAGACATGGGGTGGGAGCCATTGTTCAATTTCTGGCACTGATAATTAAATGCAGGTTTATTATTTTTTTTAATTTTAAGGTAAGAACTAGTAATAATAAAACCGATATGTCTAATTGCAAATTTTTATTCAGAAACTAACAGAAATACAATGGTATATGGACAAAAAAAATGTAAGGAAAACATCAAAGAAAGAGGAAAAACAGACAACATGAAGCAAAATGACAGAAGATTACAAAACTATTACTATAATGATTATAGAGTTGCTAATTATAAGAATGCTTATGTATTTAAAAATATTTTATTTTATTTACTTATTTTTAGAGAGAGGGGACGAGAAAGAGAGAGTTAGAGAAACATCAACGTGTGGCTGATCTCTCATGTGTCCCCCACTGGGGACCTGACCTGCAACCCAGGCATGTGCCCTGACTGGGAACCGAACCAGCAACCCTTTGCTTCACAGGCCCGTGCTTGGTCCACTGAGCTACACTAGCCAGGGCAGAATGCTTATGGTTTTTAATAACAAGAAATGCTTAGTGAAAAAAAGCACATTACAAAACCGCATGCACAAATGATCACAACTCTGTATAACATATAAGGATGCTTACCAGCAGCAGAATACAGTCATTAAAAATATGTAGTTTAGAATCCACAGATTGATATTTGAAGTTCTAATCCATGACTTAGTGTGACCTTGAACCAGCTATCAGGCCAGGCCCATTACTTCAACTCCCTTTTTTTGTTTGTTTTTAAATGATGATAATAATGGTACCTACTTAGAGTTTGTGGGTAAACATTAAAACTACCTGCAAGCTTGAGGGAGGTTCCAGGCACACAAGACATGATCAGTAACAATGACTGCACTATTAACTCCTTGATAAATAATATCTTAGTAACTTTGTCTTATTCCCCAAGGACTCCCTTTGCACAACAATGTGGAGGAGGGAGCTGCAATGGGAAGGCAAGAGGCCTGAATTCTGGCCCTGGATCAGAAAATTAGCTCTGTGATCTTCAGTAATGTACGTGAATGCCCAAATCTATGTGAAGGCCTTATAGAAAAAAACAGCTATTGTCGATGCTTCTGCAGTTTCTTTAAAACTCTACTATGGTGGTCAGAGAAAGAATACATGAAATCACAGTGCCAACCTGGATGCTGACACAGTCTCTCTGTGTTTAGGTTTGCCTTGCCTGCCAGGTGACTCTGTGTAGAAACAAGAACACATCATGGAAATGGCCCCCATATCATCACCATGTGAGCTCATGGAGCCTGATGATGGAGGAGAAAAATGCACTGGGGCTTCTTCAGTTTAGACCCTTATTAGAAAAGAAAATCTCACCTGCTACCCAATGTTCGGCAGGTAAATTACATGAATTTCCACTTTTCTCAAACAATCCCCCTTCACCTTGACAATTTCACCAGTACCAATGGAGGTAAAACCCCAAATTAAGAATTTTCAGCCACTGAAGACATTTTAAAATTAATTTAAAAACCTCATTGCTTTGCTACGTAAACTGGACCAAGTACAGCTTTTACCATCTCTTCTCATTCTGGGAGCCCATATCTTGTGTTCTAGACATATGTTCACCACGACTGGAAGTGTGAAGACAGCCATCCAATTACAGCCACCTGCATCGAGAGTCATGGCCCCTGCTGGGCAGGCTGTCAAGGGTCCAACCAGCAGCTGGTGAGACACATACCCTCCAGGGAAGCACACTGTGGTGGGAAGATGGCAGACTTGAACTGCCTACAATCTGGCTGTGTTTGTTTACGCTCACTAAATATGGCTAACCGGGACAGTCATGGAATACAACAAACTTTAAGGCAATGAGTCTCAAGAAAGAAAGAAAAGTCTGCAAACCCTTAGCCAGATGCTACAGGCAAAACACAAGTATAAGAAACAAATTAAGGGTCGGAACTCTAGAACTTCTCCTACCCCAAAACAAATAACAGTTCTTAAATTCCTCCAGCAGGAGATTGATGATCACATCTGAAACAACGAGAAGAATTTGTGAGCTGTTTCCAAAGCAGATGGAGAGAGGTTGTAATTCAGAAGAAGTTTAAAATTCCATCTATCTTGACAAGAGCTTGCTAACCTACTGAAGGATGAACCTCTCTGCTCAGTGGGCCAGGCATCAAATGAGACTCTGACAGGAACGGTGAGAGATCCTCTGAAATAATAAAGATGGACAGAGACCCTGACTGCTTAGTCCATACGTCTGAGGGATAGAGAGGTTACAGGTGCAGCCACAGTTCCCAATATGATGTTCAAAGTCCAGAAAAATCAACCAAAAAAAAGAAATACATGAGTGGCAATATTAAAAGGGCTTTTACAATTCTAACAACATGCAGATTCCTTCAGTGAGAGAGTCTAGATTTCAATAACCTGCTACGTAGGACCACTTGGGATATTTATTCTGAGTTCCTGGTATCAAACCAATATAAGACTCAATTTAGTTCCTCTAAATTTATTTTCTACTAGACTTCAGGCCTTATTAAATCTTAGATATCTCCCTACATAATATATGTTAGACAAGCCTATGAGTGAGTGTTTTTGCATGCCAAAGAAAATTAATTTTATAAGGGATCTGAAAGCTGGACATAAACAACTCAGAGAAGCCATCTCAGAGGGTCCTGATGGAAGAGAGGGGTTGGTAGAGCTTGAGAAGCCAGAAGATACAACTAGAAGGAGTGAATGAGAGAAAAACAAAAGAGACTTTGAGCTATCTCTAGTCATGTAGGGTAGACTTATTCACAATAAGAATCTAGACAGAATACCTGGTATCCTGCATGTTCTGAAATTGGAGTGATAGGCCACTCCACAATCAGTTGGGTGGGGCAGCTATGCAGGAGATTGGGGAGATGATTGATTGCAGAGACTATTTGGGCTTAAAGATGTCTGAAGGGTCAACCCTCCAGTTTCCTCACTCAATCAGCGAGAACACCGAGACCCAAATAAATTGGTCAAGGTTACTGAGCAAACATGGTTATTATGATTGCCATTTGCAACAGGGAATCCCCAGTCTCTCAATGTAATGCTGCTGTCTCTAGCAGACATACAGGGCTGCCATCTGCTCCTCCTTCTTATCCTCATATCATTTGAACTGTCTGAAGCTTATAACGGTTTTTGAACTTCATCAGGATCTTGAGGTTTTCTCCACCCTTTGCAATGTGTCCCGCCATCTACATTCCTTTTAACTTTGATCATCTCTTCTTCTCCATTTCCTTCTTGTCCCAAACCTGGCTCTTCAAATGTACCTGTTTTCTAGGCTCCCATCCTTGGTCTTCATTTTTCTCCTGAAATATGTATCACATATAACCAAATACATCTTTGAAAATCTGTATTTCTTGCCAACAGAGTACTAATAGATTTCATATTCCATGTCTAGGAAACATTAGCGGGTATCTTGGTTGCTAGGCTGTCTGGCCTACCTCAAGTTTGACTTTCTACCATGTTCCCCTTGTGGTAGCTTCTTGTCCCATTCAGATTCACACACCTATAGACAACTGCTATTCTGTCTATGGAATATATAACGTATACATTTTAACTATATACAATGTATTTTAAATGTATGTATGTACTTATTTCTTAATTTATTTTCTGTGTACATTAGTTCTCCTTATCTGAAGTTTCTTCATTTTGAATATATTTTAATGATTATGCGATTACAGTTGTCCCATTTTTTCTCCCCTTTATTTCCCTCCACCCCGCATACCCCCTCCCACCAGCATTCCCTCCCTTTAATTCATGTCTATGGGTCATACGTATAAGTTTTTTTGGCTTCTCCATTTCCTATACTATTCTCAACCTCCCCCTGTCTATCTTCTACCTACTGATTATGCTACTTATTCCCTGCACCTTTTCCCCCTCTCTCTCCCTCCCACTCCCCTGCTGATAACCCTCCATGTGATCTCCATTAAAGTTTCATTTTCTGCAGTTTCAATTACTTGGGGTCAACCATGATTAAAAAATATTACAGAAAATATCTCACAAGTAAACAATTTGTATGTTTGAGATTGTGTGCTGCTATGAATGATGGAATGGAATCTCAAGCCTTCCTGCTCAGTCCCATTGGGACACGAATCATTGTTTTTTCCAGCACCTCTGTGCTGTATACACTACCTGCCACTAGTCACATAGTAGCCATGTTGGTAACCAGAGTGACTGTTGTAGTATCTCAGGGCTCGTGTTCAACCTGTTCTACTTAGCAACAGTTCCAAAGCAAGAGTGGCAATGCTGGCAATTTAGATATGCCAGAGAGAAGCCATAAAATGCTTCCTGTGAGTGAAAAGAGAAAAGTTCTTGACTTAATAAGGAAAAAAATCATATGCTGACATTGTGAAGATCTACAGTAAGAATAAATTTCTATCTGTAAAATTGCCTAGTTTCTAAATTAAGCTATATCATAGATATGTATGTATAGGAAAACAACATATTATTTATAGTGTGCAGTGGTTTCAGGCATCCACTGGGGGTACTGGAATGCATCCTCTTGTGGATAACAGGAAACGGCTGTATTATGATGTTTTGATATCTTTAAAAAAACTTTCTAGCTAAGGAAAGATTGCTCCTGGAAGAAATATTCAATTCCTAGAGAGAGCAAAACATCCAGGGGGAGCATGCCTTTGATATGCAAACTAACCAATCCAGATTCATAGTCTTCTACTTGGCCCATCCACCATAGGAGGCAACGTTTTTTTACCTTAAGCATCCCAGGACTAGGAGCTGGTGAACTAAAGATCTCAACTAGAGATCTAATTATTCAAACTAGCCAAATCTAAATTGTTCACCCTGGAAAACCCTATAAAAGCAGGGGCTTAAACCTTCCCCTCACTCCTGTATTCTGCCTCCTGACCTGATGGCTTCCCCACACAGCCCTGTGTGTGTTCTGTGCCCTCTGTCCCTAGAACCTATGAGTCTCATACACTTTGTTTTCATCAGCCTCTCTGTCCCTTCCTGTGGCCACCAGGCTGACCATCTTACACAAGAATACTGCACACACTTAATGTGTTTTGTGCTTTTTCCAGTCATGTACCAGACCAAGGACCCCCAGAATACTTCTCATACTTTGTTTTTGTGAGAACCAGGTTCCTTGTTAAAATCTAGACTTTGGATCTACAACCTTTCCATTGCCGGAGATTTTGATAATTCAACAGAATGGGGAGATGCTGGTGCCTGTGCTTCCTGGAGATTCAGACTTAGAAGATTTACAGATTTAAGTAGGATGCATTTTCTAAACTGTCACGTAGAGTATGAGTGTGTTACAGGTGATGGCTCTGCCTCATGTTTCTTTGTCCCTCCTGGTAAAGGCTTCATATACAATGGAGAACATACTAAGTGATGCCGTCTCAAAGAAGAGAAGATCACCAAACAAACCAAACAATCTGATTGTATCCAGTGAAATGTTTCCCATTTGAAGTGTAAGATCCTGAGCAGAAATAAGTGAAATTGTGTTTCAAAGGACATATTAAGGTTTCAGAAGCCTAGGTTCCTTCCTGTCTTAGGTAACCTGGTGTCTTAGGAGTCTCAGAGGTCCTTTCCTGGACAGGTGTCAATGGCCTAAAGGTAATATGTGTAAATGCCCCAAAGTGGCACCTGAGCAACTCCTTTCCATTGTGCTTTCTGTTTGCAAAGGGATTCTGGGTCTAGCATCATGCCTAATGCTACCGAGTGAATTCCTCAATGCTTGGTGGGTTTTATGGCATGTCCTGTGACTTTGGTTTCCTAAGAACTATTTATTCATTTGGGCACAAAACTATCCAATCAGTCAGTGCTTTACCTTTGACGTGATTTTTACAAAGGCCTTACAACAAATGCTCTGTTTATTTGCTGTTTTAAAATTATGCTCAATTCATTTGTTGAGTCTTTATTAAACAAGTTATTTCTGCACGGGAAAAAGGTCAATTTAATTACACCAATTACTTTGGAAAAGACAGTCTAATCAATACAATTGTATTATATATGTGCACTCAAATTTACCTTGCTACTTCCAGTAGTAAATTGCAAACAATAGCACTTAACAGCAATTTATTTCTGCTTCTCAGTAACTCCCTTACTTCCTAGTTCTACTAAACAAACTCTTGTGAGCAACTATTCATGAACTGAGCCTTGAAAGCCCTCTTGCCACATCTTTTAGCCACTGGTGTATTTCTCACATTTAGCAAATAATTATTCAGTAGCACAATTTCATCAATTAATCGATCCATCAACTCGGGAAATCCTTTCATGGCAAGCACTTGGTGCTGGGGTAGAAGTCAAATGGGAGAATAAGTAGCCCCGTCTAAAAGAGGGCCTGCTCCACTCAGAGAGGCAATATGTAAACAGGCAAAATGTTAAAGTGATAAAAATGTAAAACTGCTATTCAATATAAAAATAGAGACATTAGAAAGCATCTGATTAGCTGTAGTATTAATAGAACTGAAAGTAACCCATATTGAGTTAGGGGAAAGACAGAGGTCTCCTCAGGCTTCAGTCGTTTCATCAGGTTTAGAGAAAGAGTCGGGATTTAGATATTGAATGACAGGTAGGGCTGAGACAGAGACACAAAAAAGATGTGAGTAAAGGCACAGGAGAAGATAGATGTGAAATGACAAGTTTGTGGGACTAAGAGGAAAATCACCCAATATTCCCACAGCCATGCATGGATTCTTTACGGCTGTGATCTAAATATTCATCATGATTAAATCCTTTCAAATTAAAGAATGTAAAAGTGCAAGTGATACAAATTTAAGAGAAATTCCTAATGAACACCTTCAGATAAAGGAAGCTTTCTAAATATATATGATACTAAAACGAATGGTCAGGGAAGGGTCTTAAATTAACATCTTTCATAGAGCTCCCCCCCCCACGTGCCAATGGCTAGAATCCGAGGCAGAGTTTGCTGACAAAGAACCTGCAAGGAGCAAGGCTGGTTCTGAACCCTGCAGCCTTTGCAGATTATTCCCAACTTTAAGTCACAACACACATTTTCAGCTCAGCTGCCCTGAGATAATGAATTCAAAAGAGGGAACTCAAGTATGAACACTTTGGAAAGCTCAGCAATGTGGAAAATCCTCTTGTGCACTTCATAATTTTCTGTTTGTTTTCATCTCCATACAGTAAAATTGCCTGCTTTATCACATGCATGGAGGCCAGGGTTAGGAACAGGTCAAACCTCCCATCTGGGTGCCCCACGTAGATGTTTTAGATCCTCTGATCCCCCATGAAGATTCCCTCACTTCTCGGTTGAGATGTGTGATGTGATGAGGAAATGACAAGGAATCACAATATTTCCTAATGAGCGCCCTGTTAAGGGCAGTTGGTTCTTCATTTTCTGGGAGAAGTAAGGGAAAGGTACAGAGCTGAGAACCCAATGGCTGGCAGGCCTTCTTGTACCCAATCCCCTTTCCATCTCACTGGTCTCACACTGAAGCTTTGGGACTACAGGCTTAAAGAGAGTTTACTGTGTAAAAACTCACCAAAGAGCCACAATCGGTGTTTTATATATAGAACTATGACCTTCCTCTACTGGTTATTATTTCCCTAAACATTAATACCAAGTAGGTAACATTGTTGTCATGCATACTGGAAAGGTCACCAGCCCTGAAGTTATACCTGGGTCAGAATCCTAATCTAGGTTTGGGACCTTGAGAAAGTTATTTTTTCTGAGGAATGGAGATAATCATACATATAATATAGAATTGAAGAGCACACTAAATGGGATAAATTAAGAAATAACTTTATCTAGTAGAGTGTCTGGCAATAACTAGGCACTCCCTTTGTATATGTCCTTCTTCATGGATACTTATTTAAAATGACTTTATGTGCCTGTGGTCTGAACTTCATCTTAGAATTTTAAAAATAAGCCTATTAATTTAGGCTTATAAGTGATGACATCACTTAATAGGTAATAAGATATACAATAATTATCTTTTTTATAAGATTTTATTTATTTATCTTTAGAGGGGAAGGAAAGGAGAGAGAGAGAGAAATATCAATGTATGGTTGCCACTCATGTGTTCCCTGCTGGGAACTGGCCTGCAACCCAGGCATGTGCCCTGGCTGGGAATCGAACCTCGATACTCTGGTTCGCAGACCCGCACTCAATCCACTGAGATACACCAGCCAGGGCTAATAAATATCTCAATGTTTGGTTAGAGTTGTACATGAAATTCTACAAAAAGTTACACCCAACATTTTGCTCATATTTTCTCAAACCTTGCTTAGATAAATGCACGAATAACTAAATAATTGGGGAATAGATGAGGAGGCTCCTGTAGGATATTTGCAGGCATATTACTATTCTCTGAAGTCACTGTCAAATAATTCTGTTCTCCCTCTTGGCTATGGTACTCTGGAGACAGTAGAAGGGCCAGATCTTTCACCAACTCCAGCCAAACTAACTGTTCTGCCATTTAGAGGCTGTGTCCTATCTGCACCATGATGCTTCAACCTAAATAGGGATGGCAAATTTGTCTACACAATCATTCCGATCTTTTAAAGATCTTTTTCACACTCTCCCCAGGAGTGTGTAGGAGACTTCCATGGCACCCTAAAATCACACACACACACACACACACACACCTTCCACTACTCCAATCACCCCGGGGGACCAGGTGGTACATCTCCTTATTTGTTCTGATTTGGGTTTCTTTACTCAGCAACAGGCACCAGAATTAAGCATAGGTAAACAGACAAAAAATGCCACAAATATCTCAGAGCAGATTGCTTAAGTTAACGCTATTTCATTACTTTTAAAAATAACATAGATAATATTTTTGATGGTATGGAGAGGGACTGGCTTATATCATACAAGTGACAGAACACCATATGCTACAGATTTAACCATGCACATTCTTTCCTATTTATTTTGCAACTCTTGAATTAAAGACAAGAGGTGGTCATATGAAAGTGGTCCTGACCTAGTTCTAGGATCCTTGTGTTCCTGCCCCAGCTCTACTATTAACAGTACCACCTGAAGCAGGAACAAATCACATTTCCTCATGAGGTCTCAGGCTCCCCACCTAACTCAATCGATTGAGCTACACATAATTGTTTCTCTCCGTCTGTCTGTCTCTTTCAGTCTCTTTCTTAGTGGCACCCTTATTTTTAAGAAACTTCTTACTTCCAAGTTCTATTTGTAAAGCATATACAAAGAATGACTCTAGTTTTCTGGTTTGCTCCCACCCTCCCCTTTTGAACCTGGCTGCAGGGAACATAATTTGGGACCAGCTGATCTCTAACATATTACCTGGCCACAGGAGTCTAAGATGTATAAAATAAGAGAAGTAGAAAGAATGCTGTTTTCTGAAGCCTAACTTGGCTTCCTCATGCTACACTATCGCCTGCTTTGATAGAGCTGCGCTATGTGAACTGATTCGGAATCACTTCACGTTGCCAGGCCAACAGGTAATAACTCCTTAGATAAAAAACTGCTCCAGGAACAAAACTGTTGACTACGGAGATAGGCCTTCCCAGGAGGTAGTGAACTTGTGGTCATTTGTGTTCGGGGAGGATGCAAAAGGGATTCCAGCCCTCAGCATTCAGGCTAAATGTCCACACCCAGAAACATGGTTCTCTTGGTGAAGAATAGCCTAAAGCACATTTTTGTATCTCTGATCATCATGTTCATGTCCGTATGTTAATAACATTTACTGGGTTCCATAAAATAAAAGGCAAAATGTGTTTCTTATCTGCTTACAGAAAAATGATCAGGAATTTTAACCCATATTATTTTATTATTCCATGGTTTTGAGTAATACCATAGCATCCAAGTTCTTCAATTCTCTAGAATCTCACAAAACAGATAGTTCCTATCAATGTTGGGTCATGACTGTCCCTCAGTCCAGCGTCTTCCTCTCTGTGTAGCCCAAATCTTGACTCTTCCATGTGTGGCCAGAGGCAAGAGGCCATGTTTGAGGTGGGTGACCACGGAGGCTAGACAGGCATCGCACAGCAGAAAAGTCAACCAGGATGTGAAGGAACTAGGAATCATCTCGTAGGGATATAAAACAGTCCAGCTCCTTTGGAAAGAGATGGGTCATTTCTTAAAAAGCTTATATCTTTCATATGGACCCAGCCATTCTATTTTCCTAGGGAAATAGAAGCATACAAAGACTTGTACACAAAACATTCATAGCAGTTTTATTAGTACAAACTCCAAAGTGGACACAATGCAAACACCCCTGTGCGGGTGAAGGGATAAATGGACTGTAGTGGGTTTGCAGGGTGGAATGGTCCTCAGCAACAATGAAAAATGAACTGTCGATGCACAAAGTGATACGAATGAATCTCAAAACACTTATGCTGAGGGGAAGAAGCTCAACAAAAAGAGCACATACTGTTTGATGCCATTTATACAAAAGTCTAGAAAATACAAACTAATCTATAGTGACAACTAACAGATCAGCGGTTGCCTGGAGATGGGAGTGGGGCGGGAGACACAGGAGGGATGGACTATGAAGGACACAGAAAACTATGTGAGGTGATGACTGTATCTGTCATCTTGATTGCAGTGATGGTTTCACGGGTGAATGCCTATGAAACACTTATCAAATCATACACTTTATGTGCAGTTTATTGCAGTCCAACTATAGCTTGATAAAGTTGGTTTTAAGAGATCTAGAAAAGAACTTCAAGGAAAAAGGAACAAACACAGGAATCCTGGACCCTCCATCGTGCCTGTGGGATGGATGGCTTCCAGAAAGCTTCCTTTTCAACATCACTGCCAGAAAGATCCCAATGAACCAACACCCTCATGTTAGAAGAAGAGCATTCATAAAATAACATCTTTGGAATGCATTCTTCATTTCTCTAAACAGCCCGCCGCATAATTGTGGGGTCACTATCTAGTTTAGAGCCTAATTCTACACTGCTTTTAGGGCTATACTGAAACGGTTTCTCTTTTATACCTTCAGAAACTATTTTCTGACCTCTGCTGCTTGCTCAGCCTCTGTCCTCACGTGGTCACAGTGAAAGCTCAGTGGCAGGGCTCTGGTCACAGCACCATCTAGTGGGATCCTGCAGAACCAAGGAGACACACCTGCCCAGAGTAATCATCCAGACAAGGGAACAGATGCAGCCTGACCTTCTTCTAGGCTGCTGCTCAGGGAGGCATCTGCAAGGAGGGAGCTGAAACTTGTATGGGAGATGCTGTCCTCTGACTTGACATTCAGACAGAGAGGGCCAGGATAGATGTGAACATCCCTGGCCCAGCACTACATAAAAAGCCCACGGGAGGCTGGAACCTTTGATTTGGCTCTCACAGCACCAGAAGAAAAGCCAGTAATGCTGGGTTATTTTTAATGTTCAAAGAGCTTAGCAAAAGATTTATGACTACAAATATGTAGTGTGGGAGAGATAAATTGGAGCAGGGTGCCCTCAGCTCCAACAGAAGAGTCAGCCTGCCAGCCTGGTCAATAAAGTATTTAAGCCCTGAGTGCTGTTGGGTTGTCATAGATTAAAATTTGAAAATCTTTTATGGTGTAACAAGGTCCTTAATTATAACTTTGGGCTTTGGATCACTTGCAGGTTGTGCAAACAGCAAGAGTTATGCCATAGAAAATATCCTTGCATATAGTAGCCTTTAAATCCAGCGTCCATGAGAGAAAACACTCATTTGCCAAGTTCAGAATTTTGTCCCAGAACAGACAATAGATTTCAACCATAAAACCCTTTCCTATCTCAATTATATTTGACATTATTTCTTTCTTACATGGAATTCACAGAATCCAACAAGCTGGATGAAATTTCAAGGTGATTCAGCTTTCAACCCTTTTTCTTCTGTCTTTCAATATTTCTAAAATGTTCTCACTTTTTCAGAAACTTAAAATGCATGATAATTTTACTTCTTTGAATTTCAGCTGCTGATTAACTTCTCTGGCTGATAGTTTTTAGATCAACACCTTCCCCTGGAACAAAGGAATCTTGAATCTGTAACTAATAGAATGAAGATTAGCAAAAAATTCAACTCTCCTCAACAGACTGTGTTAAAGTACTTTTGATTCTTGGTGAATGATGGGCATTAGAGCAAAGTTAACCTTATGCTTAGGCTCCAGCCCATGCTTGGGACTGAACACCACTAACTTGGACTTTTAGGCCTGTAACATTAATTCTACCTTGTAAAATAGAAATTACATATAGGCATGTATATACATATATATATTGTAAATGCCTGCACCAGGAAGCCCTAATGCTCACACATTCCTACATGAGCTCATCTGACATCTATATCTACAATTTATGCTACAGTGTGAAGGATACTAGTGTTAATAATGAGGGATCAGGAGCAAGTAAAATCATGGCTATTATATGGAGAAGAAATTTACATGTATAACATCAGTGTATATAATCTATCAATACTATACCTAGACTTATACAGATGAACAATAACTTATAAAATAGAAATGTTCCTAAAATGCTTTATATTAATAGAATTATTGTGATTTAACAACCACTCCTCCTCCCTGCCTCTGATGACTATTTACCTTTTTCAAAGGAACTATAAACATTTTTTTTGATGAAGCTTTCATTTAACCTACATTCTTCAATTTTCCTGCTCATTGAGTAAACAAATATAGCAGTGCATTAATAGTACTCCCCTTAAAAAACTGTATAAAGTAAATTATATTTGCAGCTAAAAAAATTCCAGTTTGTTGAGTACGACTTTTTGAGGATTAAATTATTTTGTAACGGCCCTTTAAATGTGACAACAGGTTGGGAAGACAAGATGGGCATTCTTGAGGGTTGATTTCAAAGTGCATGATTGGGGTGAATGTTGGTTTTAATATAAAAGGGTAGATTCTCCCCTGGTTGGTGTAGCTCAGTGGATTGAGTACAGGCCTGTGAACCAGAGTATCATGGTTCAATTCCCAGTCAAGGCACATGCCTGGGTTGCAGGCCAGTTCCCAGCAGGAGACACACGAGAGGCAACCATACATTGATGTTCTCTCCCTCTCTTCTTCCCTTCCCCTCTAAAGATAAATAAATAAAATATTTTTTTTAAAAAGGGTGAATTCTCTTCAGAAACACCTGGTACCACCCAGCTTCCCTTTAGGGTGATGGCCTCTCAGCAGGATAAACCAGAGCTGCTTTACCTGCCTGGATTGACAACTCAGCTTCCACTGCTGCCTTCCCTGTTTTCCAACCTCGCCACTCAAACTAAGGGCATTATAGAGAAGTAGGGAGGGTATTCACGGACCAGTCTGAATCATAATAATGCTGCTCAGCCTCAGAGTTCTATCTGTATTTACAACTGAAACAGACCCTGATGCTACTTTAGAAAACCCACCCAAGACTCCCATGTGTTACACTGCAGACAAATAGTCTTTTTTAAAAAAATATATTTTATTGATTATGCCATTACAGTTGTTCTATTTCCCCCCTTCATTCCCCTCCACCATGCACACCCCTCCCCCACCATTCCCCTCTTTAGTATATGACCACATGTCTCAAGTTCTTCAGATTCTATTTCCCATACTATTCTTGCCCTCCCCCCTATTTTCTACCTACTGTCTATGTTACTTATTTTCTGTACCTTCTCCCCCCTTCTCCTTCTCCCACTCCCCTGTTGCTAACCCTCCATGTAATCTTGATTTCTATGGTTCTGCTCCTGATCTAGCTGTCCTCTTAGTTTGCTTTTGTTTTAGGTGTGGTTCTTAGTAACTGAGTTTGCTGTCCTTTCACTGTTCATATTTTAATCTTTTTTTTTCTTAGGTAAGTCCCTTTAACATTTTATATAGTAAGGGCTTGGTGATGATGAACTCCTTGAATTTGATCTTATATGAGAAGCACTTTATCTGCCCTTCCATTCTAAATGAAAGCATTGCTGGATAGATTAACCTTGGTTGTAGGTCTTTGGATTTCATGACTTGGAATACTCCTTTCCAGCCCCTTCTTGCCTGTAAGGTCTCTTCTGAGAAATCAGCTGACAGTCTGATGGGAACTCCTTTGTAGGTGACTGTCCCCTTATCTCTTGCTGCTTCTAGGATTCTCTCCTTCATTTTAATCTTGGCTAATGTAATGATGATGTCCCTTGGTGTGTTCCTTCTTGGGTCCAACTTCTTTGGGACTCTCTGAGCCTCCTGGATTTCTTGGAAGTCTATTTCCTTTGCCAGATTGGGGAAGTTCTCCTTTATTATTTGTTCAAATACGTTTTCTACGCATGGCTGTTCCTCTTCCCCTTCTGGTACCCCTATAATTCAAATGTTGGAACATTTAAAGATGTCCTGAAGGTTCCTAAGCCTCTCCTCATTTTTTTGAATTCTGTTTCTTCATCCTTTTCTGTTTGGTCATTTTTTCCCTCCTTCTGGTCCTCTCCTTTGATTTGGGTCCCAGTTTCCTTTCCATTACTATTGGTTTCCTGTGCATTACCATTAATTTCAATTAGTTTAGCCTTCATATGTTCCTCTAATGTGTGACTAAAATCAACCAGTTCTGTGAGCATCCTGATCACCAGCGTTTTGAACTGTGCATCTGAAAGTTTGGCTATTTATTTATCACTTAGATTTATTGGTTCTGGGGCTCTGAGTTGTTCTTGAGCCATATTTTGATCTTTTCATGCCTGTTGTGCAAGAGGAGCAGAGCCTTTGTCATTCACCAGGGTGGGGCCACCCAGGTCACTGGTTTGTGACACTGTATGTGGGGGTGGGGTCAGAGAGGGACAATGGCGGTTCCCTCTGCTACTTCCTGCCACTGGGGCCTGTGTGTTACGTCTCACCGCTCGCTCCTTCACCGGTTTATCTGTGCAGGAATGTGTGACCTCAGTGGGTCCACTGCCTTGTGCCCTCAGTGGGTCCACCAGCTTCTCCACACCTGGGATCCACCCATGGCTACTGGCGCACCTGGGTCGTACACCCGGGTTGGTCTAGAGGACCTTTCCTGCCCGATCCCCTCTGCTACTTGCTCTGCCCCTCTTACCGGTTTGGCTGAAGGGTTCATTGTTGTCAGACTTCCATATAGTTCAATTTTCTGTGGTTTGGCTGCGTTTTTGTTGCTAAAACTTTCTTGTTTTTAAACTTGGTTGTGCGAGAAGGCACAATGCTTCCACCTACGCTTCCGTCTTGGCGGAAGTCCCCCAGAAAAATACTCTTGAACAGTCAAATCCTCTCCTCTTCCTAAAGACCCAGGTCAAACCTTAGCTTCATCATAAAGCTCTTAATGACCACACATTCCCACATGAGCTCCTCTGGCATCAATACCTATAAATAACACTACAGTACTAATGATGAGGGAGTGGGAAAAATTGCTGTAACATAAAAATTAATTTTTTTTCATGGGGTATTATGCTGGAAAGAAAAGACAACAAAAATGAAGACATGAAATGAATAAGCATACATGTTAATGGACTGTGCAAACCACAGAAATTAGATGGGCCAAAGATCTCACTGAAGAGAAAAGTTGAAAAAGTAATGTAGGAAAAAGAAGTTAAATGATTGTGCACACATCTGTGTGGATGGCTGAAGGCAGAAATAGTAAGCTATTTGAGTGGAGAATATCAAAGACAGTAAGCTGCTGAGAAGGGGCAAAGTATTGGTATTGACAGCATACAAATTCTCAAATCTGGTTTGGGTTCAAGTCATTCTGCATATCTCTAAGATACACTAAGACCAAAGCCATTTAATAACTTATATTGAGTATCATTGCTTCATGTGTGTCTTAGATGTCCCATTTGTCAAGGGGAGAGGACTTTTGTCCTCCTTCTCTAATACCCCTCACTGGGGTGAACCGGAACTCAGGTCATTGAGGGTGTTCAATACATACTCATTGCTAGTTTCCCTCAATATTCCTGAGAAGCAAATAAGAATAAGAACAGTCATATTACTTTAACTTCAGAAATGCATTTATACATATGACCACACAGCACATGCACATGCAAACATAACTGAACAATAAATAAATGACTTTCTAACAGTGGTCTACTGTTTGCAGCTAGCTTGGATGGTCACCCAAGTCTCAAATCAACGTCTGGAAAATGTTTTCCAGCACACTTACAATATTCCCAGCATGTGAACACTCTTTTCAGATGACATCAAAGTAGAATCTCATAAGAACTGCATCCTGAACAGACATTTTAAAGATAGTATAATTGTAATCTCCAAATACGTACATGGATTGAAGATGTAGGAAGAAGGTACTGTATTCACTTATGCTCACGGTTTTGATCATCTAATTCTGAGATGGCTGAATGCAGTGGAAATCATATTGTTATCCTGTTAAAAATCTTCCTCTGATACGAAATATCTTAAGCCCCCACTTACACATTTCTATAACAATTAACATCTATTGCGAATAAGTACTTTATTAAGCCTCCCAGGAGCACAGGGTCCACAAAATTACCATACTGCTCCCACTCCTGCCTCTAGGTAGCCAGTCCCAACGGCTGGAATACATCACTGGAGGATGAGTTCCACAGAATTGCGACAACTTTGGATGATTTCCCTGCTTTGATGTCTTGTGGCCTCAATATCTAGTTTTACTTACCCTGATGACTTTATTCCTCCCTTCTGTTCCATCTCTATTTCTCTTCTAGTGCAAAGTGCTTCTTAACCCACATGCCAATCCCCAGTCATGTTTCATAAATCAAGAGGATAATACTCTAAAAGCTAAGCCAAGTGCCTTGTCAGGAATTGTCTCATGTTCTTATTTCTACAAGAGCTTGGGACTCATGGGAGCCTCTGAATTTTCCCTGAGTGAACCATTACTATGCAGGGGCGTCTCTCCCCACATCATCTACAAAGTCTCTCCCTCATTTGCCTATAAAAAGGCCCCCATGCTTCCCTCCTTAGTCCCCTCCCCAGCTTCATAATGAAAAGGCACAACAGCCTGAAACAAATGCTTATCAAGCCTTATAGTCTTCTAATTAACTCCTTGTAATGCTATTTCTTATATCATTTAAGTCCTGGGGAAGCAGCGAGAGCCTGTCAAGGCCAGCTCTTTGCAACTGCAGAATAGAAGGCTTTCCACACAGGAAGCAGCTATAGGACATTAATTGTTCAAACCTCTGTCAGCCCCTTCCTTGCTACCATGTAGCCATGACCCCTGGCTCTGGTGCCTCACATGACCTTGAGTAATGTGACTCCCTGAGGTCACACAGTCAAAGGGAATTTCATTTCCAGAGTGGTGGGGCTGGGGCAGGGGTCCACTAGTTTCTTTCTCTGGATGAAGCTATGCTCATCACAGGCAGTGCATCCTTGAAAGGTAATGACACTTAGATGTTGGTTTAAGAGACAGGTTAGGGGAGTGGTCAAAGGGGAGCAAGAAAAAGAAGTGAAGAGTTAGAGAGTGGACACAAGACCCAGAACAACTGTCAGCAATGGTACCCAGAACAGGCTTCTGGGAAGAAGAGCACAGCAGCCCTAAATGAAGGGCAGGTTGAAGGGCAGGACCAACTGAGCCCACCATGATTTTGCCCAAGACATGGAATCTTCACAAGATTACCCTTCCCTTTTCTTACTTCATTTCCCAATCCCCATTCCATAGTCAGGAAAGCATTCTGAGAATTCATCTCTATGATAAATCAGCAGACCCTGAGGATCTCATAGTCAGAGGTGCTATTCAAAGTCTTCTTGCCCAAGGCTGAGATGTAGAGGGATTCTCACTGGGGAAGTCCACCCAGTCTCACTTTACCCCTGAGGAATTCCCATCATAAAGGGCAGGTCTGCTTGGGAACTGGCAACAACAAAAAGGAACAAGGGTGACCCTCTCACTAGTATCTCCCAGCACCACCAAGGAGAAGTCACAACATTCAGCCTTTAAGTGTCTCTAAAATGATATGTTTTAAACAAGCACACTCAAATCCCCAGAAAAAATACCAACAAGAAATAACACATCCAAGATCACCAAGCTGTATAAAGCAGGGCTAAGGTCAGAATCAACATGCTTTTGAGCCAACCATATAGCATATGAACACTCTTGCATTATTTATTCCAGACTCACATCCCTGCAGCCATGTTCCTTGATCCAAGGATTAGGCTACAGAGACTGAAAATGGGATGGGATCCTTGAAAATCCAGGCTAGTATTAGCTGTTGAAATGGCACAAAAGGAAAATGTGCATTTCTTTCTATATTCTCCTGCTGTCCTGCTTTTAAACAAGGTTTCAGAAAAAGTTCCTTCTCTCTGTGTAGTGATAAACGCTGCAAAGAATACATATAGGTGCTGAATCACATTTTGTAGTGTGGAAAATCCTACCATTTTGGTTTCTCTACCTCTAGTTAGCCATATATATAATTTAGATTTATATAAATACATATAGCTAATTGGACATGGAGTAAATATATATTTTTTAAAGGAATGAGCCCAGGAAATTTCTAGTTCACTTCAAGTGATTTTGTATATCTAAAGACCTAATAGTCTTTGACAAATGAATATGAGCAAGTTCAGGGCCATGTGTGTGAATAGAGACAATAATCTATAGACCTGCTTTATTATATTTTTAGAGATTTACATGTTGTTTGCCTAATTCATTTCCCTTTCCCCCTAAACACACAGGTAGATTACATTTCCCAGTGTCCTTTAAATTAACTATAAGTGACTGAGCCCTTATCTGCAAGTAGAGCAGAGAGGATTACACAGCCTGAAGGAGGGTGAAGAATGGAAAGAAAGACTGAATGATAGTATGACTGTATGGAAGAGACTATGAACCTCCCATACTTCAGCCCAACATTGATTTGACCACTGGTATCAACTGCCTTGTGAATTTGAAAGCAAGAATCAGAAAGAGAGCTTGTTAACTGGCAATGACAATAGAAGAAGAGTCGTAGAAAGCCACTGATAGGCATTAATAGTGCAACTCTAATAATGTAGAAGAGGTGACCAAGAGACCTACTACCCAGGTGTCTTGATTCCTCACAGGACTACAGTTCTAGTTTGCCCTCAGTGTGGTGAAAGCTCCTCTCTCTTCCCATAAGGTTAAGGCAAATGGTAGTGATTTCAATCTTCTTACAATAAACCTCAATTAATCTGAGTTAACCTGAGAGAATCTCTGCCTCCTACAATCACAGAACTCTCTGACTAGTGTGAAGAGGCCAATAGCTACCTGCTGTTGTATCCGCTCTACTTGTGGGACACAGGAATGCACACTTGGCCTTGGCTGGCTTCCACTGTGTTACCAGTGTCTGTAGTGATTGACAGTTTCTCAAGAGCAGAAATATGTGCCCCGATACTTTGGAACATTTTCTAAAATTGTTAATTCAGTATTGCACTCTCTGCTTACATGGAATTTTATTGTTGTTTTCAGAGTGTATGGTTCCCAGGGACAATTATTGCAATCTCTCTTATATAGAAAGAAGTGCATTATACTTAACTCTATGTACCAAATAAATGTGTTTTCATATGTGCAGATTTGGATACTTAAAATGTTATTAATAATAATGGCAAAAATGAGCCTTAAAATATAGCTGAACTTAAAGAGAGTTAATAATCTTTAGAATCTGTGTGCATTCTGAATTTTAATAAATCTAAGAGTTAGGCTTGGAACCAGACATATCTGTACCAACTAATTTAGTACTTATTTTTAATAATCAATTTTATAAACAAGTGATTAGATGTTCCTTGGGCCAAATCAGTCACCACCTTTTTCTGTAATTAAAGTTTTATTAGATTACAGTGATAACTATTTATATATTATTGTCTATGGCTGCTTTATGGATGAGTTGAGAAGTTGTAGCAGGAATTGGCCCACAAAGCTGAAACTATTATTTATCTGGCCATTTACAGAAAAAAAAGTCAATTCCTGGATTAGAGAAAAGATATTAACCATCTTCCCAATCTCCATAAAATGGCCCATCACTGTGTCCTCTTTCATTCTTGCTAGTTATTTTGTGGCCCAGACACTCAGCCCTGGTCCTCTGGCCTATGGCAGTGGCCCTCAATACACCTCCTATCTATCAGCTAGCTAGTCCTCACCTTCCTGCCTGAGCAATTGCCCGTGGTAATCTCCTCCATATGACCCCAATCAGCTCAGCCGCTCTCAAAAGCAACAATGCAAGTCCGAAATGACCTGATCCCAGCTTTTAACTTTAAGAAAAAAGAAAGACTTCTTTTTCTCATGAGGAAGATTACCGAATAAGAATCTTCTCAGAGGAAGATTACAAGATGAAAGGTAGATTAATGACATATTGACGAAAGCATTTTCCCTAGAAGTTGAAAGAGAAAGGAAGGTGGGAGGAAGAGAACTAACACCTCCTGATATGTATGCTTCCTTTATATGTAATATTTCCTTTAAAGCATAGTCAGACTTTTCATCTCCTTTATTTGGGTATGGGGGTGGCAGAAGATTACAAACATCCTCTTACTTAAGGTAGTGGTACTAAGCAACACGTGTTTTAGTTATCATTACTACGGTAATTTAAAAGACAAAATAAGTAGATGTAGCCTTCCACAAGATTATTAACACTTCTTCAAGGTTATTAACCCACAGTATAGTCATGATTACCTCAGTGAATGAGGACAATATTCAGTTCCTGATCAGATGAGTGTCCTGCAGGTATTATTGCCATTGGGTTGTACAGCTACTTCTCCATGGCTGCTCTTTTCAAATCTGAGTGCTAATTATAATCACCCCTAAAGAGATGCTTTTTCTAGTAAAATATGATGGCATTAGCTCAAATCTATGTCAATATAATGAAGTTTCAGTCTGTCTTTCATATTACAGATAATGCCTGAGTGGATTTTCATTAAATTTGGAGACTAGGTGTCATATGCTAAAATTAATATGGGGGATGGGTTGAGAGGGGACTACACAAATGCAATGCAGCTATCATCCAGAAAAGCTGCACTGATGTGAGATAGGAGATCTAGAAGTTTCCTGGTGAGAAGAGACAGGATTTTCAGGGGGGTTGCTTCTCCAACTGGCAGCTCTGTGCTGGAGCGCCCTGGTGTGCAGACCTGCAAATGTTTATTAACAGATAACTAATCACTGTGGTGCTGCTGCCCGGGCTGGCAAGTCCTGATCATTTAAAGAAGATACTTTGTATTACTCATTAAGGAACAGACCTATAGTGATTAGTACCAGTTTAAATTCTGAATTTCAGTCTGGTGCTTTGTAACCCATTTCATTTTGGTCAAGGATGTTAAAAAGCAGCTTAATGGTCATTGTCTATTCTCACATATATGACAGGTAATGGCCATAAAATGTTTCAGAAATAAAGTAGATGAATTGGTCTTTCTTGGTCACGTAATCAGCAAGTGAAATGGCAAACAAAACAAAACAAATTTTATAAAGTTAAGAAATCTAGGCTGACTCCCAGCTTACTACAATTCAGCTTCAGTTCATCTTTCTCCTCTCCAGTTGCATCATCTGTAAACTGAGGTGAAAACGGCCCCTTTTTGTCTCAGCTGAGGTTCTTTGGTCACAGGAAATAGAAACCCTTCAGCAGCATCTAAGGAAGAAGGAAGATTTGAACCCATGTTCTGTCACCTCAATGGCAAGTCAAAGGAGTGACAGAGGAAGGTCAGCTCCCCCTGACCAAGATCTGAGGGAAATGGTGGCCATCCTAACTAATGACATACTCTTCCCAAACACTGGTGCATTCATGAAAAGACTGGTCAAGTTCGGTCTTTTTAAAAAAGAATTATTTATTGATTTTAGAGGAAGGAGGGGATGGGTAGAGAGAGAGAGAGAGGGAGAGGGAAACTGATTCACTGTTTTCCTTATGCATTCCTTGGTTCACTCTTATATTTATATGTTCCCTGAATGGGGATTGAACCTGAAACCTTGGCTTATTGGGACCATGCTCTAACCAAGTAAGCTAACCAGCTAGGGCCAAGTTTAGTCCTGACAGGCAGAAAAGTAGCTTGGCCTGCTCTGGACTCAGATGCATGATGTCTGTGGACCAACTATCAAACCACCAGCTACATATCAAAGGGCATATTTTGGGATAAAAGCTCCCTGGGCATCTTTCCTTTCCCCAAGTTTTTCAAGATTACCAGTTTCTAGACCACACAATAACTTAATAAAGCATATAGCTATTCTCCACTAGGGTCCTGTAATAGATGTTATAGCTTTGGGATCGTGTCTTTATACATCAATAAACAGCCAAACACCCAAGTTTTTCCTGGGTCTCTCAGGCAAGTAATATATGTCATCTTCACTATGTTTCCTCATCAATCAATGCTGTCTACATCTGTAGTCCAGTGAAGCAGAACCTCTGTGGGAGAGCTGAAGGAGCGGGGAGACGCTGTCCTGTGCATGTGATGAGCGCCCGGCCATGTTCATGGCTAATCAGCACCAGAGGCACGATTTGGGCGCACATCCACGGACAGAAAGTGCCATCAGCAAAGTCACAAGTCAGGTCCCTGTCTGTGCTGCTACTGCAAAGGAAGCTTATCTGATAGCACAAGTCAATTAATGCCTGGGAATGTCATTTTAGGGGCACTGTAACATGAGATGAAAGTCCATTAACTTACAGGGTCAGGCCAGACTTGGGCAAGCTTCTAGTGTTTCATTTATAAAATAAAGTTAATAGTATCTCCCTGATAGTATTGTGTGAGGAAAAAGTAAGTCAGAAGATACATTGGAAATTCATCATTCAGCTCCTGACACCCAGTGAACATTCAGAAAAGCAGTAATACTTACTATTTTGATAAATAATGCCTAAAGTGTTCTTCCTTAAGAATGCAGGGCCATGGCAATTCATCCATAACTGTAGAATTACACTAGTCTGTATCAATCAACTGAGCAATAAAAAATAATAAACAGGTCCTTAAGAGGAGGATTTGGATGGATAATCCCGGTCGTCAAATAGTCCATGTCACCTGAAAAAGGGGGTGACATTTGACAACTCTGTGCATGAACATTATTTGAAATCTTCTAAAGCTGTCCTTAACCCCAATCTAACGTCCATGGTAATATACCCACACTTCAACATGCTGAAAGTTTCCCGGGCTGCTTTTACAGAAAAGAAGTAAAGATGAAGAGGAGCTTGAGTTAGAGCAGGACAAAAGCACTTCCTCCGGGGCTGAGTCGGGAAGTGAGGCATCCAGGGAAGAGGCGGGAGATGGGATGTGAAGGAGAAGGAGATATTTTTATATAAAGTAATTTGGTCACTTAACTGAATTTTGAGTCAGTCTGGTCACCATGGTCATGCTGTATCACTGAGAAATCTGTCACTCAGGACCTTTCATCAAGCCTTTCCTATCCTCACAGTCCCCCGAATTCAAGCCCAGGGAGAAAGCAGGGCAGGGAGAAGCAGGAGGTAAGCAAAGGAGGGAGAGAGCCTGGCTGCTCCGCAGGCTGTGCGAGGCGCCATCCCAGGGGCGCCCTTCTGATCAGAACCTCCCCCCAGTTGCCCCAGTGAAGTGGATCTGGAAGGACACACAAAATTACAGGCAGAGGTCCTACAAATTGTCAGTTCCCTGTGTCAGTGTGGGGTCTGCCACTAACGAGCACTTCTAAACAACCAGTACCCCAACCTTCCAGGCTGCTGCGGGTGTGATTCTGAACCTCCAGTAAAGCCTCTTAAGATCCAACCATTATAGGGGATGGCCTCCAGCCACTCTGGAGAGTTCTGTTCTAACCACACCCATACACCTTTCTCACAAAGTCACAGTTATGTATTTGTCTGGGTGGACAAAGAGTGAAATCACAGGCCCATCAAGAGAGACCAACTGCAGTTAACCAAAGGAGTTAGCCTCTAGCCCCAGGAATCTAAGCATGTTTGATCAGCTGAAGCCAGCAAAGGCCATTATAAGGATAGAATATTTTGATACTCATCTGATAATGGACATCACAGGGGTTAAAGATTATTAAACTTTTTGAGGAGGTTAATGTTGAGAATGATCAATTAAAACCATGATACAGATGAAATTCATTACATAGGAAAAGGCTCCACTACTCATTCTTTCTGAATCGAGATCAAGAATTATTATTAGAATCTAATCCATATTTTTTGTTGTAATTAGGGCTATCACTTAAAAATGATATGGATCCACCATCAGATAAACATTAACAGTTTATCCAAAAGAAATGGAAACTGATTCTGTTCTAGCTTACTCTGGGATCAACTATTTTCATTAATGTGGGGTCCCATTGCTTTGACTCATGGCCAAATGGGATACAAAGTAACTATTTTAATAAAATCTAATTCTGCAGGAAAAAAATCATCATCCATATTTATTCCTGTTAGTGGGAGAATAATTCTGACAGAGCCATTATATGTTATTCTATATACATAGCTGTTTTTACTGAAGTTACTTCAAGATGTTTTCCTACCATAGCAGTGGAAAATTCTTTTGTAAAAAAAATTAAAAATCAGGAATTGCTGCTATAAAGCATATACATCGCAAAGGACTCATATTCTGCATTTTTCTTAAACCACTTACCATAAAACCTTTATTTTTTATGCCCCGCTTGGTGTTGATTTCATGATTTGCAGCCAGAAACAACTGATTTCACAGTATCAGTCAGTCATAAATCTGAAGAACCTAAATTCTGAATCCTAAAGCAGTGCCTGGAGACACAAATGAGATTTCTCTCCACAAAGTGGGACTTCTGTTTGCAGCTTTGATTAAAAAGAACAAATTTGAGAAACTGGTAGCCATGTTTTCCTTTTCCACTGTTTAGGAAAAAGTTTAAATTAAATATTTTTTCTGATTTGTAAGCCATGGCTAGGGTGAAGCTCTGGGAGTGGACCTGTTCAAACATGGTTATCGGGACAGCGCACATATTCCTAAGGTGGAGGGTAGCCCTGTCCTCTATCAGGGAAGTCACCATATATCTTATTGTATGATTCATTTTAAGAAAGATACTGATGCACTAGAATACAGTCCACATACCCTGGCCAGTGTGGCTCAGTTGGTTGGAGCATTGTCCTATAAGCAAAGGGTTGCGGGTTTGATTTCTGGTCAGGGCACATACCTGGGTTGTGAGTTCAATCCCCAGTCCAGGCATTGGCATCTGTGACCCCCTGAATTGTAAGTCCAGGCACTTACAATCCCAGGTCCAGGCACATACAGGAAGCAGCCCATTGATGTTTCTCTCTCTCTCTTTTTTAAAGATTTTATTTATTTATCTTTTAGAGGGGATGGGAAGGAGAGAGGGAGAGAAATATCAGTGGATGGTTGCCTCTCGTGCATTCCCTGCTGGGAATTGGCCTGCAACCCAGGCATGTGCCGTGACTGGGAATCGAAACGTGATCCTTTGATTCCCAGGCCCACGCTCAATCCACTGAACTATACCAGCCGAGGCCCTCCCCCTCTCTTTAAAAGCAATGAACAAAATGTCCTTGGGTATTCTATTGTACAATAGAATAGGGTCCATATGCTAGTGATCAGGAAGGTGAAGTGTGTGGGAATTCTGATTCAGAGGAATGGTTGCATTAATGTAGGCTATTCACCTGGCATTAGAGCGAGGGTTAGAAGGTGAGGAAAATCCTTTCATCTTCATAATTCTCACTTAAAAAGGAGAACTTGGTTTCATCTGTTGCAGCCAGAAGGTTGTAGAAAAGAGAGCTTTGCAAGAGCTTTATAAGTGGGCATGGTTACTTGAATGATGAGGAACTAATGGTTTAGGGACTATGAGGTGGGTCATTGGTAGTGTTAGTAAATACGGATGTGATACAGATGTGACAGAAGTATGTGAGGCCAGATGTGAGTTATAGGGTGAAGGCATAGAAACCATGAGTATGCAGATACCACTTCAGACTCAGACTGAAGTGGAGAGAGTCTTGCTTCCAACCAGAGGACACACTCCATTAACCATGAAAGAGAGGTGAATAAGGGTGGACACATGTAGGCAGTGCGGTTGGTATAAATTAACAGGTGATGTGGCTGGTGGGTCCTCTGAGGGCCAGAAGGGTAACAAGGAGTTGAGACTGTTCTGTTTTCTATATTCTTTATGATGTGAGCAAGGGTGCTGAGCTCTAGACACACAAGAACACAAGACAATGGATATTTTGTAACAAGAGGATGAAAACAAGCTATGGGATGTGAGAAGGTAATGCTGGTACGGTGGCTTGAGGGCTGGGCCAGCCCAGAGGCCAACTGAGAGCACTGGGTGCCAATGGGAAGACAGAAACTGGCAGTACCTGGTCTATCAGTAGATCTCATTTCGCTCAGTCCCATGCATCAGCTTTCTCATCCAGTGTTGCCAACACCCAGGTGTGAAATCTATGATTGCATTGACTCTAGAAAACCACAACATAAGGAATTCTGGAGTAATGTTTCTTTCTAAGGTTATCAGTCACATCCAAATCCACAAGGATGGACACTGATTCCAAGTTCTAAGTACTTACCAGGGGGCCAATTTCTGTGAACTAGACATGGACGTAGTTCATTATTTGGACAGCAAAGTTGCTTTCAAGAGCTATTCTAAGTAGCAGTCACTTTCCCTTTCCAAGAGACAGCCTGAACAATTATTGGTTTATTTTGAACATTCTGTAACACGGAACCAATAAACCAAGGCTGTTCAAGGAGACTGTACTGTGAGGAAAGTATGTAACAAATGGGCGGCAAGTCATCTCACCAATGGCCGTCTGTCCTTCCCTCCATTCTCAGCCTTCTGATGTTTTCCTCTATCCTGTGCCTTGACTAACTGCTCTTTCCCCAAACACACAAAGACACAAAAATCGACACCACTCACAGAAAACCTAAGTTATATCTTGCGAAGCACCATCTTCAAACCAGGACAGATGACAGACTTTACAAACTCAATAGACAGATAGTAAGATGGTCAATATGGACATTGGAACACCGGGATTTGGACAAAACAGATATTAGAAATAGCTGTGTGAGTGTTGTAAGTCATTGAGGTTTTCCTGAATGCAGTTCCAATCCAAGCCAGGCTACTTTACTTCCAAAGCATTGGGAAGACTCAGCCTAGGTGGAATCACCAAAGAAACAACTTCATTTTCTTTTGTTCAAATTTCAAAACCTTTTTACTTTACAAACAACCGTAACGACTAAACAACAAACACTGATACATACACACATACACACACATTCGGAGGTCATGTAATAGATTTGAGATTATGGCCATGGAAATTTAGGCATAAAGTCATCAGTGTCCAAAAGAGAATGTGCAATAGATTCTAAGAGATGGCATGCACTGTCTCTTCAGGTTTGTTTGTTTGTTTCTTTGTTTTGCGTGTCCTTAATCCCGATAGCTTCCTGGGGTTTACCCTCCAGCTAAACATTGTACTAACTGTGACAGAGTGAAGCAGTACAAAGAACTTAGGCCTGGGTTTTGGAAAACCTGAGCCCTAATTCTATCTCCACAGCTGCCTAGTCAATGCAACCCCTCGGGGTTCAGGCCACCTCATACTAATTTTTAGGGTCTGAGTCCCTACAAGTCAGACCTGAGTCACAACCTTGTCTTTTCCAATTATAAATACCATTTGCAAATATAATCAGATAAACAACAAATTTAATATCTAAATAATAAATAAGAAAAGTAGGTTTGGTATGGGACACTATAAGTGACTGATAAATGGTATAGAAAATAGGAAACCAGATAGACTAAGATGACTATACATTGGATTTATTGTTAAGGTGAGATTTGTTTTGCACATGGATGTAGTTTGGGATACTATAAAGCAGAGGAAAAAATAATTTTATAAAAAATCCAGGTCAAAATAACTAGATATTTTATGGGGATGGGTACCTGTAGCTAATTTCTTTGGCTTGGTTTTTGTCATAAATGCTTTTTTTCCTGCCTCCTGTCTTACCATACATTGTCCAGGTGGAAAATACACCTAGTGCTTGAATTTGAGCAATGCAGACTGCCACTGGTTCACTCTCCATGATGGTGATGTGCCAGGGGCAGGCTAGGTGGCCATGGTGGGAAGTGCAAAGCCTTCCAGGAGTCTGGGCACCACAGGAAGTAAGCCTTCTTGAAAGCACTGGATTTATTTAAGTGATTTGGGTAAAATGCCTACCTCCTTCCATTTAAAGCCGTACAAACGGAGGTGACTAAACTTGAATGCTTAAATTCCAAAAGTTAAAAGCCTACTAAAAACAGTTTAGCAAAATGATCTGTCTTACACACATTTTGACCATTAATGGATGCTCTGGATGCTCCTTAGCCACGCCACTTAACTCCCTTCTCCTTCTCCTTCTCTTTGTCTTCCTTCTTCTTCTTCTTCTTCTTTTTTTTTTTTTTTTTTGTAGCTCAGGAAATTTATAATATATATAGGACAAGAAGAATTGAACCAGAACAGTGCAGTGTCTGATCCATTTTACCCCTTCTCTCTTGGAGTGTTTAATGATTCAGGGGAAGAGGCACAGATGGAAGACAGGAAGCTGCATGCCAGGAAACTAACCTAGCAGGAATGAGTGGCTTATGAAAGAAAAGGTTAGTACTCAGCCTGCTTTTTCTAATATAGTCACTAGATTGGTAAACTGTCATCTTCCACTTATCCAGTCCTGGGATCCAGTGACCCCCATGAGAGGAGAATTGAGTGACCCAATTTGGGGGGAGAATTTTGAAAAATTGCTTTCCAATTTGCAAGCTGACCTGAGATCTCCACAGCAGGACCACTATGCAACCCTTTACAGCAGAAGAAAGCAGACTGGAACCCTGGGACAGACAAAAGTCTATTATTTCCTCTTTCAATGATGAGGGATTCTGCATGGCATAAGCCCTGAGTCCAAGCCCTAAAGGTAAGGAAGCCCTAAAAAATAAATAATAAGGAAGAAGGCTCAACAGAACTGAAGAGTAAAGAGAAGAAACTACTCTATAATCACTGGTGTCTTATAATAGTAGTAGGCAATATTGTATAATTTCTTCATAATCATAAAATAATAGAGCATCATATAGTTGATGCCTTCTCAGATTTTATCAAATACAGTATAACTCTATTCTAGAAGACATCAGGGACTTTTTTAAGCCCAAGAATCCTTTAGATTTTTCTTTAAAGGGCCTACGGCTACCAGTAGAAGTGAAGAGGTAGGAGTAAGGGGTTCCAAGTAATTTTTCCTGAAACAACATCGGTATCACAAGCTCACAGTTCTTAGATTTTTCACCTGCAAATCTTTGTGGCAAGACTGAGGCAGATCAACAGACTTGTCTGAAAACTGTATCAGTATAGCAAAGCCACTGTTGTTACTTAGGTCATGTATTTTTGGAGGAATTGAGTCTTCACGGGGCCTTTGTCTCCGAAGTACTCCTCCTGTCAGGAGGCTGACAGGGGAGGCAGAGAGGAAGGGCTGGACATTGAAGTGCTGTCATGCCTGGTCTAATCAATCTCTCATGAGAAGACTCGACATCACGATGAAGATGCTCATGACATTACATCATATTAAAAAGAGAAGATGTATTTATTTTTTGCTTTTCTTTTAATAAAAGGGGCAGAAGTTTTAAAAATGCTTATGAAAACAAAGGCATACAAGAGCAAGTTCAACCCCCCTAGGCAGGCACTGGAAGCCCTCCAGAATGCTCCTCCCACCAAGTAACCAACCTTTTTCTTTTTTCTTTATTTTTTTAAGATTTTATTTATTTATCTTTAGAGGGGAAGGGAAGGAGAGAGGGAGAGAAGCATCATTGTATGGTTGCCTTTTGTGCATCCCCTGCTGGGAACTAGCCTGCAGGGAACCGGCCTGCAACCCTGGTATGTGCCCTGACCCAACCTTTTTCTGATTGCTCTCTTTTGGGGATCAAAGACAGCATTCTGACAGAATTTATTGTTAATGGTATTCCTTTTTAATAGTGATGTTCATCTCTTCATATTTACATACATCTAAATTATGTTCGTCTTTTCAAGTGTATTTTGCCTATCCCCTTCCCAATGACAAAGCCCTTTGATCCTCCAAGAGCGCCATAATCTCTGCCTCCTTTGAAAATTAACAGAGAAACAACACACACTTCCCCAGCTGTCTTACAGCATTTATCTAAATTGTGTTGCAATCATTTTTGTACCTGCTGTCTCCCCTACTAAACTTTAATAACCCGAGACAGAGCATCTTTCAAAAAAAGTCTTGTAGGGAAGACATCTCAACTTAGGTCAAAGTGGGTAGAATTTAGTCATGCCTGGACATTTCTGATAGAGTGATGGAGAAGAGGCTTACAGCAGTCTCTTTGCAACAGGAACTGGAGACATATCCCTCAACAAGAATGTATTCTGAGAGAACTTCAGACAGAGCACCTGGTCCCAGTTAGAAAGTCTTAGGCAAGGGTGTCATACTGATTTTCACCGGGGGCCACATCAGCTTCGAGGTTCACCTTCAAAGGGCTGACATAATTTTAGGATTGTATAAATGGAAATACTCCTTAACTGCTAAGGAGTTGAAATTATATTCAGCCCTTTGAAGGTAACCACAAGGCTGATATGGCCCCTGGTGAAAATGAGTTTGACACGCCTGGCCTAAGGTTTTGAAAGACAGCAGCAATTCTACACTTAGTGAGATTTCAGACCCCAGGAAATCTGTTCACAATTATATGGGCCTGGTGAGCTTTTTATAAGAAAAGAAAGATGCTGCTACTAACAAACCCTTAAGGTCCCTGTATTTAAGTACACATATGAAAAACTGGTATGAAGAATTCTCCATTCTTCCTACTTTTGATGCAAGAGTGCATGGTTGTTCTTCAGCACACACATGAGGGCCTCTAATAATCAGTAGCAAGAGGCCCAAGAGATGCAACAAAAATGGTAGAAACCACTAGTAGGCATGATAGCAATGCCCAGAACCCTGGGTCACATACCAGGGAAGGGAAAAATGGTAGGTGCCATGTGAAAGCTGATGAATCTTACATGGTTTATAAGCCTAGATAGTAGAACTCTTGGATGCATCCAAAATATTTGACATGATTTCAAGGGGCTGGGGAGGCAGAAGCATTGTGAGTTTTTGTCATAGGTGTGAGGCGTAGGCTGATGCCTTACTATTTTGATGCCAGAGTAGAGGACAGAGTTCACATTCTACAGATATTTTCCCAAGGACTGCAGCATGTACCCTCATCATCAGTGCAGTGGAAACAAAGACAAGGCATTAAATTCATGCAACTCTGGATGCTGTTTTCTTTTTTGTTGTTGTTGTGGGGGGGTGTTTTTTGTTTGATTTTTGTTTTAACTTAAAATACTGTGAGGCAAGGAATAAACGTACATCTGCTAAATCATAAAAATATAAACAGGTGATCTAAAACACAGTAATTAAAAATAGAGAAACCTATCTTGATGGGAGTTAAATGGAGAGAAAATGAAGGAATTTAACAATAGCACTGATTAAGAAAGTAGAGAGTTAGATTATCACAGAAACTTAAAAAGTATGGTTTTGTCATAAACTTAATTATTATGTAGAGATATTTCCTATTAATCAGACCTTTCTAAATCCAGACATTACAAATATCAAATGAGTACAGGTGAAAAAAACTATAGACATTGGCTCTTCAGCATAATATTAGCAAGAACATAGGAGGTGAATGTGTTGATGACTAGTTTCACATTAGGTGGTATATATTTAAAACAAAAGTAGTGAAGCAACAAAATAGAAATTGTGATCCTCGCTTAGCTTTTATACAGCTTCAATAAGGTAGAATCAAATGAGAAAAATGTAAATGAAATTTCCTTAAAAATCTCTAAATGCTATAGGAATATTTTATGTTGACATTGATAGTATCTAACAGTGCCTAAAATCTAGTACATTCTCAATAATTTGGTTGAATTAAAAAGCCATAGCTTAAAAAATAGCTACAGCTAAATCCTTTCTTACCGTGCAGAATCGTGGGCATATCCTGGAATACTGAACAAAGTTTATTGCGTAGAATTATTGCACTGAAATATGGCATTGCAGGAGGTATATGCTCAAAATTATGACACAGCAGATGTCTCAGGTTGCTTTGTAAGTCAGTCAAAGTCCAATCTTGGCTGTATTTTTTTTTAGCTCCCGAAAATGGATTTCATCATCTCCACTACATATTATTTACCACCTAGCCAACTTACCTAAGCACAGTATATCTAGGTGATCATATATTTGGTTGTGGATCCTTAGCACGTGATTCTATATAATATTAAATTGAGGTTTTAATGTGTGTAATAGTCCATTACTAAATGCTACAATTAAATAGTTTTTCTACTAATCATTATCCTATACCTCAGGTAATTCTAAGCATTAAAGAAATTATAGTATTAATTCAATGACACTAAGTACCTTAAATGTATTTTCACCTTATCAAATGAAGAGAAAGTTCAGTGCATAAGGAAGCTCTATTTAGTGAGTTCTTACTATGTTCTAGGCTCTGGGCTAAGGGCTATTTATCTATTATGTCTTTCAACCATCACAAGAACCCTATGAGTAAATATTACTATTCTCACTTTACAGTCCAGAGAATAGAGCAGAAGAGAGAATAAGAAATATGCTCAAGGTCACAGAGCTAATCATATCAGTTCAAATCCAAGCTCTTCTAAATCCAGAGCTCTTTTTCTCAACTACTTTGTTGCTCTGCCTATCTATTCATCTTTAACACCTTGGTTCTTAAAATGATGTTTGCCCCAGGGCAAAACCCCTTTAAACACAGATTGTCTGGTTTTGTGTAATCCCCAAACTGCTGGCAATTAACACAAGACAGGTCCTGAAGGCCTGTCCAGTTCTCTCCCTGTTCTATAAGAGATATCACAGTGTTCTTTTACCTTGAGATACTGTATCTCATCTTCTTGATGAGCTCCCTTAGGAGCACAGGTAAAAACATGCAACCTTTTTCTTTACTTCTCTCCCTTTGAAGTCCAAAGTAGTTCACCTCTCTATTGCTACAGCCAGATGGTTGGGTAGGTGGCAGAGAGGGTTTTCCACAGTTCTCTAGAAAGGGATATATTGGGAAGCACTCAAAGAGTCAACCTCCCACCCTTCCAACTCCAACCCAAAATTAGAAAAATAAAATAATTTCTAACTGATTGGTGTTATGTATGATATTTAGTAACATTTTTTTTCGTGAATTAAGAGGCCAGTATAAACCCAGTGAAGAAATACATCATAATGGATAATACAGCCTCCCTCATTAATAAATGAGATCCTTTTGCAATAGTTCCTGGATGAAGCATTACAGCCTGTGCAGAAGTTTCCCCACTGTGTTCGGGGTGTGCTGTGCTTTGCCGAGGGGACTCAGGTGCACAGAGGGTCAGTGGGCCGGCCCCTGCTGCTTTCCCAGTTTCAACCACAGCAGCTCTGCTCTGCTGAGAGCTTAGGCTCCATGTTTCATTTTGGGGAAAGCAAATGAACAACAACCCTATAAAGTATTCTATATTCTACAGTTTTTAAAAAATGAAAATCACAAGTTTAGTGGGAAGAGTGTGAAATTTGTGTTCAGCAAGGCCTAGGACAGTACCTAATAAAATAAAAATCATTATCTCTCCCTCAGAACAGGTTTTAATTTGAAAAGCAAGGGAAAAAGTTCCATTTCTTAAAAATCCACTAAGGGTCTGGTCCTGAGCCAGGTCTTTTATTTTTAGTCCTTCATTTAATCCTCTGTGAGCAAACGTTAGGCCCATTTTACAGATTAAAAAAAAAAAAGCTCACAAGTATTCCAAGTCATGAAATCCAAAGACCTACATCCAAGATTGCTCTATCCAGGAAGCTTTTATTTAGAATGGAAGGGCAGATGAAGTGCTTCTCAGATAAGGTCAAGTTCAAGGAGTTCATCATCACCAAGCCCTTATTATATTAAATGTGAAAGGAACTTATCCAAAAAAAAAGGAGTTAAAAAAAATGAACAGTGAAAGGACAACAAACTCATAGTCATTAACAACCACACCTAAAACAAAAGCAAACTAAACAGACAGCTAGATCAGGAGCAGAGCCACAGAAATGGAGATCACATGGAGGGTTAGCAACAGGAGAGTGGGAAGAGGAGAGAGGGGAGAAGGTACAGAGAATAAGTAGCATAGACGGTGGGGAGAAAATAGACAGGGGGAAGGTAAGAGTAGTGTGAGAAATGTAGAAGCTAAGAACTTATCACATATGGACATGAACTAAAGGGGGAAATGTGGGGGAGGGGGTGTGCAGGGTAGAGGGAAATAAAGGGGGGAATGGGACAATTGTAATGGCATAATCAATAAAATATATTTTTAAAAGAGCTCACAGAGGTTAAATAATTTGCAGAGTTGATGAGTGGAAAAGCTGAGATTCAACTATGGTATCCCTGGTCCCTAAGCGACCCCACTGTCACCGGGAGGACACAGATGGATTTATGGATTTGGAGAGCGACACAAGAGTGGGTACATGAAGGCAGTAATCCAAGCTTTGCCTTCTTGGCAATGTATATGACAGCCAACTCCGTTGTTTTTGCTTACAGAATCACACAGAAAGTGCTTTTCAGGTCATTATAGCTTTGCAGGGCCCTTAAAAAGTGGGAACAGCTCACAGTAAACCAGGCCTCCCAGAAATATTCCTTCTATGATGTCTATAAATGTATTAATTAGTATTGATGTTAGTATTGGTATTATTATTTTCTTTATTAGTTAAGCAGCTCTGCTTGCCACAAAGAATGTGTTGAAAAGAAGGAATGAACAGGGTGGCTTTAATTTGGCATCAGAAATGGAAAATTCTGGAAAATGGAAATAACTGTAGTTATTTAAACAACAGTCTTTACTGATGAGGAGATATTTACAGAACGCATTGTTTAAAGCGTTCTGTAAAATAATGTAAATGTAAAATAAAATACATTATTAGGATCCTACTAAAAATATTTATTTACATATGTTTATTCTTGCATGAAAAAAAGTCTTCTAAAAATACACCGAACAGTTAACAGCAGTTATCTTCAGAGATCGGGTTACAGGAAATATTGATTTCCTAGACCGAATTTTTCTGTAATGTTTTAATCTTATATAATATCTATACCGATATTTTTGCAATCAGTAAAACAACAGAGATGTGCATAATAAGTGTCTTTGCTGGCATTCTGACTTTGCGGTGTTTTTTCTCATCATGTGCAGCTCTCCCCAGGTTGTTCGCTCAGGAAACTCTGATTAAGATAATTTGTGGGTCTGCCACAGCACTGGAGCATTTCTCTTTGTGCACCTGTGAGTGTGAAATACTTTGACGGTATGCTACAGGCAATTCGACAATCTTACGGTTTGTTTTTTTAATTTTATTGATTATGCCTTTACAGTTGTTCTGTTCTCCCCCTTCATTCCCCTCCACCCTGCACACCCCCCGCCCCCACCATTCCCTCCTTTAATTTATGACCATATGTCTCAATTTCTTTAGATTCTATATTTCCCATACTATTCTTGCCCTCCCCCCATCTATTTTCTACCCACCGTCTATGCTACCTATTTTCTGTACCTTCTCCCCTCTTCTCCTCCTCCCACTCCCCTGTTACTAACCCTCCTTGAGATCTTCATTTCTATGTTTCCACTCCTGATCTAGCTGTCCTTTTAGTTTGCTTTTGTTTTAGGTGTGGTTGTTAATAACTGTGAGTTTGCTGTCCTTTCACTGTATTATTGCTGGGTCGGCTCTGACAAAAAAGGTTCATATGAGAATGAGATCTGAATAATGACTATACAGGGAATTTCAAAAAATTATGGGCAGAATAAAACTAGCCTGAAAGGCTAGTTTTCAGTTAAACAGATACTGTTTCTAAATGATTTTTTCATTCATCATAAAGATATTCTTGGTGTTTGATGATGGTGCCTCAGGCTTCCTTATGCCTTGCTATGTAACATTTGTCATTTAGTTTAAAAGTCCCTTCCGCAAAGACAGGGAAATTTTGTGAGTGTTCTTTAGTTTAAGCCCAATCCAAGGGATAGTCTGTTGCCTTCATCAAGAATCCAACTGCCCAGAGGTGGTCACTGCAAGGGTTTCTCCTAGCAGCAGTTCAGTCAACACTGGGGCTTTACATAATAAATATTAGAAATGGGCATTCATTGGTGAAATCACTCCCTGTTAATTAATGTGAGAATATTCATGTTCAGTATTGTGTATTGGCTAACATTATTTAATGGATGCTGCTCACAACTACAGCAACAACATGGCAAATAGTTAGACCTGAGGACAGGATCTTCAGGAATGTCCCTGGAGGCTCAAACTCCAATGCTTCTGTGTCCAGAGACTGGATGCAAAGTTTCTGCTTCCCTGATGACTTATTAAAGGTAGCAGTCTTGCCTCTCAAAGGTTGTTATGCCCACAAGTGAACCTTTCATGCAAGTATTGATTATAGTACCTACTCAGACAGGAAAATAAAGTTCATCAGTAGATTTGTTTTGAGAATTGCTTTCAATATAACTGTTAATGGTATTGTAAGGGAGTAGGTAAAGCTCTCCTGTCTCAAATAGTTTGGTAGCTACTGTCTGTCTGTCTATCTATTTATCCATCCATCCATCCATCCATCCATCCATCCATCCATCTATAAAACCTAACATTTGTGCATGACCAAATTGGCTTCTTAGGTTAATTTTCAATACACTAGTTAAAAAATTAAAACAGATTAGAAAAGAGGTCATAATTGGTTTTGCAGAGAAAGAAATGAATTGTGTTTTTGGAGGTATAATCCTTCTGTAACTAAATCCAGGTCAGAAGCTTTGGCAGATCACTCCTTCACAGGGATGGACCTTGCTTTAAGGAATGGACATTTTCTGCAAACACGTTTGACTTCTCTGCCAGCTACTAACCCAGATCCAAAAATCACTGGATTACTTTAGTTCTATCTTATCTGATCTCTTTTCATGTGTTATTGCTGACAATTTATTCTTTTCTTGTGACTCTACCCTTCTTGTTTTCCTCACAGATGATATTTTTCTCAGTTTCCTTCTGAAGCTCCTTTCTTATCTGCTCCCTAAAGTTCTGCTCTCCCAAGAATTCTATTACCTGCTCTTTTCCTTTCTCTTCTTGGAAGGGCTCATCAATTCAGTGATGCAAAGAGCCTTATGTATTTTTGATGTGCTGTTCAGTTCCAGATCTGAAAGTACATTCCAGATCTAAAAGTAAACCTTCTCCCATGCATCAAACACTTACATAAAACTATTCACTCTGCCAGTGTGCCCTCAAACTCAACTTGTCCCAGACTGAAATGAGTCTTTTTCCTGGCATCTTTATTTCCCAAATCATGTCGCAAGGCATGCCCACTAGACATCTAAGTTATTCCTCACTCACTTTCTCCCCTCCTCATCCCTAATGCCAAAGACCTAGTCCAGGAAATCACCATCTCTTCACTGGACTATTAAGCATTCTCCCACGCTTCTCTGTCTCCATTTCACCTTTCTTGGCTTTGCTCTCTACCTGGTCTTAGCTGGGTCCTTACAGCATATGAAATCTGATCTCCTTGTTAGCTACAGTATACATTTCAAACTTCTCAGCAAGGAGGCCTAAGGACCCACAGCCTCGAAAGAGTTATTATCATTTGCATTTTCCTCCATCTCGAGTTCTCCGATTCCACATCTCTCCTTTCCTATAGACATGGTATAAAATAAATCCCTAAAAAAGTTTGTTCAGTGAAAAAATGAACAAAGAAAACTTAATAAATTAAAAATATACAGGGTGGGCCAAATGTAGGTGTACAGTTACATGAAATACAGAGTTTGTTCTTTTACTCTTATTCATTAATTGTATTATTTTCCATATGAATAATTATAAGCCTACTTTTGCCCCACCCTATTTCTACCTACATAGATATAGATAGATAGATAGATAGATAGATAGATAGATTGATAGATAAAACACCCCCATTGATTTCCCATGACTATTTCAGAAACAGTACTATGAAGAAAAAAAATTAAAATTCTTCACTTAACAATTGATGCAGCTGAGCCTTGGAAACACAAAGTGGCTTAGCAAAGTCTACCAGCAGATATGTACAGGATGGAGCAAGGACGATATCTTCAAATCCCAAGTATAGAACACAGAGACCTTCAGATGCTGACAGTGCCTCTTCTGATTATTTATCAGGCTCTACTAGGAAACATTTGAGGAGGGAGCAACCTTTACCCAGTCCAGTTTCTATATCAGGTAGCAAAGGAAGAATATACCTTGTATTAAGAAGTAATCTATCATGACCAAGTAAAGCCTTCAGTGATTAACAAAAAACAAACTGGTCTATCATTCTAATGTTCTCAGGCAAAAATCATGTCAAGTAAACGTGAAGAACTTTGAAGAACATTCAAAAACACAATCTCAAGGTGGGTGATGTGGGGGAGGGAGGGACAACAAAGTTATAACGAGTACAAGATGCAGGTAACAGATGGTAAAACATGGACTTAAAAGCACCTGCTTCTCCCTGCCCCTCGCCTATTATGCAGATTCCTCTTTTCTCTATTCACCCTGCAAATCTCTATGCTTTTGTTGCTTCTCAAAGGAAGCTTATCAAACACTTGAATTTTAAAATTGACCATGTTTTATTTTAAAAAATGAATGTGATATGGTAACATTTCACAAATTAATTATCTACTTACATGTTCAATAGTAATATGCTCTGTTTAGTTCATACAAATGCACAGGATTCAAATTGTGGTCAACCCAATACAGCAACATAAGCATAAAATCAAATATTCCTTGGGGTTCACACAGTAATGATGTTTAGATCACGGTTGGGAACACAATAAATCTCTGAGAACACATATTCTATTTTTAAAAATCCACCTCTTCATCTGTAATGATCTGCTGGAAAATCTTTAGTTCCTTACATCTCTACATTCTGTAATGCTGTGAGCACTAAAAATAATAGATTTTAGTATTATTAAGAAGAATATGCTGATAATTATGATAAAAGGCAATGGTGAGTCAGATTATTATGGTAATTGTGAAAAGAAAACACTTCAAATGCATTACTGTGACCAGAAAGGTGAACAAAATATACTTCATTGTAATGTGAAAGGCTAGATCTAAAGCTACTTGATGAACTATAAAGTACTTTATAAATGTTTTAAATGCATTGTCTTGAGTCAATTATAAAAACTCCTAGTGCCTGCTATTATTCATACTCAAGATGTCAGAACTTTGGATTTTTAAGCAAGCATTTCTCCTTTCCTAAAAGGTTACAAAAGAAGCTTTAGTGGTAAGGGACTACTGTTGCCACAAAAAACTATTCTCCCTTTGGAAACAAGCTGGGCCCCCTATTATTTGAGGAGAGCCTTAAGAAATCCAGAAGATTCTCAATAGTGGGTTTGTCTCTTCGGGGAAACTGCAAGAGTGATCCAGTAAGTTAACACAAAAAATGAAAATCCTGAGCATCCAGCATCAACCAGCATGGGATACATACTGCTGTGTGTGATTAAAATTTATTTCTGCTAAGAAAAAAATTATATTCCAGATATTGAGAAAATTTCCACCATAAGTTATCAACATCTTCACGTTCTGAAATGAAGCTCCTTGAATCTAACTAGACCTTTACCTGCTCACTCCAGCCCTTTGCTATTAATACCAGTCACTGTGCTCTTTAGCATGCAGGGACACCTGTGGGTTACAGAGATGGCCAAATAGCAACTGCTATTTTTATTCCATGGCTCTGCTGGTTTTCACAGAGTTTGTTTTATAGTTTCAGTTTGTTTGCTTTATTTCTCATTATTAAGGCATTAGATGACTTTTCTCTGGGTAAAGACATGATCCTTCAAAGACCCCTTAACCTTTTAGGTTTGGTTATTTCTTAATCTGATTGTAGTTTAAGATGTCAGAAAGGTAAGAATATCAGAATTATGTAAGATACCTCTAAGAAAAGAGACATTAAAAACTCTCCTTAAGACTTCCGCCAAGATTGACGCCACCTATGGTTGGCGTCTCCATAGGTGGAGATGCCGCGCTTTCTCACACAACCAAGTTTAGACAACAAAATATTAGCAACAGAAAACACAGCCAGAACACAGAAAAACTGAATTTTTTGGAAGTCTGATAACAACGAATTCTTCAGCCTGACCGGTAGGAGGGGTGAAGCCAGCAGCTGGCGGAGCGGGGTTGCACAGGAAAACTCAGTCAGACGGACTCAGGTGCTTGGATCCCATGCGTGGGGTTGCAAAGGGCGGACCCAGTGAGTGACCCAGTGAGCGACCGGTGAAACCAGAGAGGGCACAGGGCGGCAGGTTGACTGTGGTCCATATTTGTGTACAGATAGACCAGTGAGAGAGTGGGCGGTGAGATGGGACAGAGCAGACCCCAGAGGCGAGAGGCAACAGAGAGGGCAGCCATTTCCCGGCTCTGACCCCACCCCCACATAGAGCTTCACAATCCAGCAACCTGGGTGGCCCCGCCCTGGTGAACATCTAAGGCTCCCCTCCTCATATGTAACAAGCTCGTACAGACCAAAACATGGCTCAAGAAGAACTCAAATCCCCAGAGCAGATAACTCTAAATGACCAAGAAATTGCCAACCTATCAGATGCACAGTTCAAAACACTGGTGATCAGGATGCTCACAGAACTGGTTGATTTTAGTCACAAATTAGAGGAACATATGAAGGCTAAACTAATTGAAATGAAGGAAATTGCACAGGAAACTAATAGTGATGGAAAATAAACTGGGACTCAAATCAAGGGAGTGGACCAGAAGGAGAAAAAAATGGCCAAACAGGAAAATATGAAGAAACAAGAATTCAAAAAAATGAGAAGAGACTTAGGAACCTCCAGGACATCTTTAAACCCTCCAAAATCTGAATTATAGGGGTATCAGAAGGAAGAAAGGAACAGCCACCAGTGGGAAAATTATATGAACAAATAATAAAGGAGAATTTCCCCAATTTGGCAAAGGAAATAGACTTCCAGGAAATCCAGGAGGCTCAGAGAGTCCCAAAGAAGTTGGACCCAAGAAGGAACACACCAAGGCACATGATAATTACATTAGCCAAGATTAAAATGAAGGAGAGAATCTTAGAAGCAGCAAGAGATAAGGGGACAGTCACCTACAAAGGAGTTCCCATCAGACTGTCAGCAGATTTCTCAAAAGAGAACTTACAGGCAAGAAGGGGCTGGAAAGAGGTATTCCAAGTCATGAAATCCCAAGACCTACAACAAAGATTACTCTATCCAGCAAAGCTTTCATTTAGAATGGAAGGGCAGATAAAGAGCTTCTCAGATAAGATCAAATTCAAGGAGTTCATCATCACCAAGCCCTTATTATATGAAATATTAAAGGGACTTATCTAAGAAAAAGAAGATAAAAAAGATGAACAGTGAAAAGACAGCAAACTCACAGTTAGTAACAACCACACCTAAAACAAAAGCAAACTAAAAAAAAAAGCTAGATCAGGAGTGGAAACATAGAAATGAAGATCTCATGGAGGGTTAGCAACAGGGGAGTGGGAGGAGGAGAAGGGAGAAGGTACAGAAAATAAGTAGCATAGACGGTAGGTAGAAAATAGATGGGGGGCAAAAATACTATGGGAAATGTAGAATCTAAAGAAGTTGTGACCATGGTCATAAACTAAAGGGGGGAATGGTGGGGGCGGTGGGGTGCAGGGTGGAGGGGAATGAAGGGGGGAATAGAACAACTGTAATGGCATAATCAATAAAAAATGCAAAAAAATCCTTAAAAATTATAATAGTCTCAGGATTTGTAGGCAGCGCTTTCTTCCTTTTCTTAGTCACCTAGAAGCCAAGTTTTATTTCATGGGCCTGCTCTTTCTTTTTTGAGTCACTTAGAAGCTAGTTTATGGCTGGGTTAATTAGTTGGGCTTTGCTCCATTTTAATTAATGCACTATTTTTACATGGGCATTTCAAAGTACCTTGTAACATTCTCTTAATGAACATATTACTGCATTGTTGAAGATGCATGGGAAATCAATATCCTCTGATTATCAAATTTGCTATGAATGGAAATTTACTATGGAATTCCACCCATTTTCCCACCTATCAGAACAACCATTTCAAATGCCAGCCACTCCAGGAAGCCTCCTGTGCCCCCTAGGCTAGAGTGGGACCTCCTCCTGTGTGTTCCCACAGCATCTTCTAAACTGCATTGTTGTTACCTGTGCTACATTTATTATAATTGTCTGTTTATTTGTGCATCTTCCTATGCAGACAGTGAGCTCCTGGAGACCAGGATTGATGCTTCCATGTCTTATGTTCTGTCTCAGGGTAAGTTCTGAGTTATGTCTGGTTGATTAATTAATCCATCAATTGATCACAGGCATGCAGAAGATTAGGACAGAAAGAAGCAACAGAAAGCAAATGAAACAGAGGAGGGAAGAGAAGACTCATGGTAATATGTGCATCCTACAGATAATTAAAAGTAAATATAAACAATGCTATGCAGAATCAATTGAAGTTAGTAGGGAAAATAAAATGTGAAAAAGCAGTAGAGTAATAAGAAGGGTGAAAGAGTTGAGAATATTTTCTTCACTGAGTTTGGGTGGTGAAGGGAGCAGATAATAGGGATAAATTAGGCCCATTAAAATGTAGAGAGGGCAGGAGATTAATGTTGTCTCCAAAAGGGTGGCAGTTCTGGGCTCATTCTGTAATTAGTGTTTAACAGAGAAAAGAAAATTGGGTAATTAGAAAAATAACAACGACTTGGCAAAACATCGCCTAAAAAAAAAGCTCAAAAAGAAAATGAATATACATTAACCACAAGATTGGTCCTGAAGGTTGGAACATTAGGAAACTTGGCATGTGTGCTGAATGCTTTTCTATGATTAAAAAAAGAAATCCTGTGAATTTGGTAAAACATGTTCAAATGCTTAAATGCAAAGGCTGAGTAAGCCCATGTTTGGAACAGAGAAAGCCACTCCTTTTACTTCTCTGGAAATGTAATATGGTTATTTTTTTATCATCATGGTTCCCATCCAGGAGGACACTGGGGAAAGTACAGACAGGAAAGTCAAGGTTTGTAGAAACACTCATTCACTTCAACATGGCCACACCCAAATCTGCGTACAACACATGCCTACCTGCACACATTATTCTCATATGAAGTGGAATCAAGTATGATGGTTTTTCATGAACTACAGATATCAGTACAGCAAAATGTAACAATAATGGGGAGAGACACTGATTTAGAAATTACATAGCGTGGGTTCCCATTCTGGATTCCCCTTTTCTGAGCCTGATACACTTGAGTAATTCATCATATGCTAGCTTGGAGTGTGTTTTTCATCCGTAGAAAAGGAATAACAGAGTGGGCTGTGAGAATGTTGAGATATTGTATATTTGTATAAAGTGCTCAGCACATTGTATGGCACATAGCAGATTGCTCAATCAATATTGATTCCTTTTTTTTTTTCTTTCGCAAATGACTAAATAGGAAAGTGGTTCTAATTAAATTTTCTAGTGGAACATTTCTTACTTCACCCCCCCAAAACCTACAAAAAGCAGTGGTGTCTCAGGGGTAGCAAATTGGCTGTCACATTGCTTAAAACATTCAAATTATCTTCAGGATAGCAGCTTAGCTTTCCGGATATATCCAAGGGAATCAAAAACACTAAGCCTTAGTTGACTCAGTGCCTGGGAGAGAGGCTGGTGAGCTCCAGATGAGCTCTTACCTTCTGTTCATAGTGAGAGGGAAAGGGATTTGTTCATCTTGTCCCAAAAGTTTCTTAAGCTCCCTCTCACCTTGTTTTGTTTGTTTGTTTTTTGACAATTCTTTTTTTTTTTTTCATTTTGCTGCTGCTTGGGTGGTTTTTCTACCTTGTCTTCCAAATCACTTATTCCATCCTCTGCTTCATCTAACCTACTGTTCATGCCTTCCAGTGTATTATTCATTTCAGATATTCTATTCTTTATTTCTGACTGGTCCTTCTTTATGGTATTTATGTCTTTTTTCAGGCTGTTAGCATCCTTATAATCATCATTCTAAACTCTGTATCTGATTAATTGCTTGCCTCTATTTCATTTAGTTCTTCTTCTGGAAAATTCTCTTGCTCTTTAATTTAGGTCCTGTTGTTTTGGTCTTCCTATTTTGGCTGTTTCTTTCTATTTATTTCTAGGTATTAGGTAGATCTACAAAGACTGGTGCGGACCCTATGTCAGATACTGCCTGTGACTGGCCCCGGGAAATCTGTTTGGAGCTTATCAGTGATTCACAGCTTGTGGCTTCCTCTGCTGGGCCTGGGTGTGTGCAGAAAAAAACAGGTTGCACACCAAGGATGGCTTTCACTATCATCAGACCTGGGAGAGGGTTGGCTGAAGTCTCAGAATTCTCAGAGATCTGCCTTGGCCTGAGGCTTTCTGTTAGGCTCTGTCTCCGAAATAGCCTCCAGCTGTACTCTTCGGCAGCCAGGCTTAAGCTCCACAGAGTGGGGTGAGAGGTATTCCAGTAGGTGGGGCTATTGTTTCACCCCCAGCTGATGCAATTTTGAGGGGAGTGCTTTAACCAAGAAAGATAGCTTCTGTAGTATGGGGAATGACACAGCACAAGGATCCTGATTGTTGGTCCTTCAGCTCTCTTGCTCGAGCCACCGACCCCAGACTCTCTTTACATGTCTCTAGTCCACTCTGCCCTCCCTTTGCTGGAGCCCAGGGGAAGTGGCTGCAAATGAAATCCTGTGAATTGGCCTTTTGAGAGGCTCTCTGCATCCCTCACCATCTCCTCTCTCCCTGGCAGACAGAAACTCAGCTGCTTTTCATGGCTGGATGTTATTTGGATTCCTTTCCTGGTTCTGGTGCTCTACGAAAAGAGCGTAGTTTGGGGTTTAGACCCTATACTTCTCAGAGGGAAACCCCTGTATGTTGAAATATCCCTCTGGAACTTCAGCTGCCACCTATAGGAGACCAGCCAGCCCTCTCACACCTTTTCACTTTCTACCAGTCTCATTGTGGTGAAGTGGTTTCTTTGTATGTCCTTGATTATAATACTTCTTTCTATCCATCTAGTGTTCAGCTGGTTATTCAGAATGACTTTTCTTGAATTTCGTTGTAATTTCAGTTTGGTCGTGGGAGGAGGTTAGTGTATCATCCACTTACTCCTTGGCCATCTTCCAACCTGAGAAATGATCTGGTTCAGATCTCACCTCTTCCCTGACACCATCTTGGTTACACTTTTTCCTAAGTTGGTTAAGAATCAGTAGTCCTGTCTCCTTCTGTTGGTGGTCTTGTCTTATGGAACCAAATCTTACCACAAAGAACCTCTCTTTACTATTCTGACTAAGCTCATTGTCCCAAGAAGGGCTAAAGCTAAATAAATTTCCAAGTTAAAATTCCTAAGACTCAACATGATAACTAAGATGGTCAGCAATGTGGTCCAAGCTATATCCCATTGTTTGGGTGTTTTCCTTTCCTTTTCTCCTTTGAAATGACTCCCCAGTCCCTCATTCTGTATTTGCTTCCCAGGTACAGCTACTACTAATACATTAATCTGAGACACTGTGGTCTCTGGAATATTTACATTTCTTGAAATGTTCATGATAGAGATGATATTAAAAATGCCAATTAAATTGTCCTATTAACAATGATGCTTCATGAAACCCTTTAAATTATTTTAGTCCTAATTCATTGAATTCAAGAATCATCTCCAAGTTGCTAGCCACATGGCTAAATTAAACAGTTAAAAAGCCATTAGAGTGACACCTTAGCTTTTCTAAATTAAAGAGTCTATCTATGTCCCTCTGAACTATATACTTCTAAAGGACAGAATAACTCATTGGAGAGGAAAAAATAACTGATGTTAGACATATGAGAAATACATCAGTAAACACAATAATGAGCAATGACATCATGGGCAATAAGCCTCATGGATACAGTCAACATAAATCCTCTTCCAAGCACTTTGGGGTAGGGTCATAAAATTAGCAAATTCGTCTATGACTGATGTTTCTTTAAAAAATTAGATTACATGGCAATCTTATCTAATGAGAGGTGAATGTTATGGCTTATTAAGCATAGGTTAGACTTCCCTTTCAAAGGCAATGTACAGATAATAGCGTGTTGTATTTGATCAGAGCTCAGCTTTCACTGATTTGACTAATTTGGCCTCATTAATACTAATTCCTTTCACTTCCTCCTGGGTGTTATTGCCCAGAATTTAATCAATTTAAAAGCAATCCCCTTACTGAAGTTCCCATGATCCTATAAATCTGAAAGAGCAAAGACCTCAAGCAAGGGTATGAGCAGAACACTGCCATGAGGTAACTGGCGAGCTCACTTCCTGAGGCATCGTGGATGCTCTGGTATCATGTTTGAATTTTAACAATGGTGATTCTATCACGGACTCACCATCAGCGACATTTTCAAAGCTTGTTGGTATTACCCCTTTATCCATGTGCATGAGTGGTGATAAGAGGGCAGAGCAATTATTACTGAAAATCCTAAGATGTGTATTCTAAAATATCACCCTTCTCTAAATATTTTCTCATAGTGTGAAGTCTACCAGCACGTGAGTAACTACTGCAACAGTTATAAATATTCACCAAGTGGGATGTAATGTATGTAGGGAGGAGGTGGCAATGAGCCTGTCCGTGTTATAGGTCAGGGACTTATCTTCTCTCAGACTCTATATCAAATAATCGAGGTGGTACTTGTGATCAGAATAAGGGAAGGCTGGGCTCTGCCTAACTCAGTAAAACTGCAGCATAGCCCTAGACTATAAAATGCAAGCATGTAAACTAGCCTCTGATTGAATCACTGAGAGTTCCTTTACCATAAGCTGATTTCCTGTCAAAGTAAGACACTAGGGGTGGGGCGACTGGATGCAGAAGAGCTGATGGATACCAGGGGTCAGGCAAGTACTTGGTGATGACTCAAGAGGAGACATCAGCTGAGAGGACAATGTTCAGGCAGTAAACGATGGGGTTTAGGAGGAGGAGCCAGTTGTGATAGGGAGAGCACAGGCTTTGGAGGAAAACAGACTCTGAATAGAATCCTGGCTTCATCATATCTAGCTTTGTGACTTGAAAGAAATTACTATGTTTCCAGAGTCATTTCCCTTCTTCTAATATGGGAATCATAATATGTACCTTACAATCGGACTGTGATCATTCAATGCATTACATGCATTTCTTGGAACACAAGAATTGACGGCAATAAATTATTAGAAGAGGAGAGAAAGTAGTAGTACATTACATATTATCTAAGCAGATAATATGTTCACTTAATCATTTAAACATGAAGTCTGCAAATGAGTCTACATTGTACGTGAGGCAATTTGCTAAGGTTTGGGTATCCAGTAAAAAACAAAGGGGGTTGGGCCCTACCTTCACACATTATATGATCTGAGCTTCCACTAAGCAAGAAATAATTAATTACAAGTGGAGCTAAGTCCTCTGAATAGGAACCCCAGAAAGAAAATAACAGGGTGTAGCAAAGAAATAAGTAAACCCTGAAATTTTTTCAGGTCTCTTTCACAGAGACCTGAAAAAATGAGTAGGTGTTAATTCCAAGAGCTTAGAAGTACTTAGAAGTCTTCATAGATGGAAAATAGTGTGTGCAAAGGAAATATGGCAAGGCAGAAGGCTAATGGGTGTGAGCTTTGAAGGCAGCCAGGGACTAAGAGAACCAAGAGAATTAGGCAGGAACAATATTGTGTACAAACTGAAAGATCATGTTGAAGAACTGAAAAGTACACTGGGAAACCAGTGGAGTTGTTTGGAACAGAGTATCCACATGATCCGATTTACTTTTTAAAGAGATATTTCCAGAATCTGAAGAACATATTGGGGGATGGCAAAGGAGAAAGCAGGGAGAGATTACTGCAGTAGTTCAAAGAGAGGTCACGGTGACTTGGTCTCAGATGGTGGCATACGGCTTCTGGAGAGTCCAGGAAGGAACTGTCATTGGCTATCTATCAGCTGTGTGAAACTCAAAGTCAGTCAATTAAACACAAAATCAAAGCAAGTAGGCTTTGAGGTTGCCAGAAAATTGGCAGCTGTGCCACAACCAAGTTAGTATGGGTAAGAACAAGTAGGGTTCCATTTTCTACCAAATCTATTTTGTGCAAAGAAATAAAAACAGAGACTTGGTTGTGGGGTGCAGTTTCCTGTGGTTGGATATAAGGTGGGGCCGCATCTTTAGGAGTTACGACAGTGAGGCGCAAGTTCAGATGAAAGAGTGTAGCTTACCTTATGCAGAACTGTCTGAAATGATGGCTGGAAATTGATGTCATATTCTATAACTAGGAATACAATTAGTCTTAGGCATCAGGAAGAACAGAAACAGCAAGTGGAAAATGTGAGACCTAACTTCAGGAAAACAAAAACACATTATTATTCTTTATTAATTTCTCCTAGGTGTATGTTTCTAACACTCTCCCAGTTAGGAAAATTGATAAGTACACAAATTTTACAAATACGATGAAAGGTCATGTAGAATATAAATAAAAATATGCACAAATATGTGACTTTAGTACATTGCCCCCACATAAAAGTAATTTATTAATATTCAATGTACTGGTGTTTTCTCATTCCCTGTTTTATTATGATGTAAATTCATTCTCTCAAGACCCCTAGGTTTGAGAAGGTCTGGCCCTTGTCTTCTACACAGTTTTGCGGTGGCTGGTGACCGTGGTTCCCAACATAAGGCTATTTCTAAGCAGCTAGCAAAATAATGGGCAATGTCTTTCACATCATTCCACTAATATTGGAGGGAATAAAAACACAGGTTTCCTTCTTCATTTTAAAAAGCAAAGATCTTTCTTCTTAACTGTTTTTGCTTTTTTTATTTTCTAAATTGTAATGTGATTCTCAAAGAAATGTTCTGGTTTTCACTATGGGATCAGATGGGCCACTGCATTTAATTATCTCTAGAAGTCATTAAAGGCCAATCAGAGGGATTAAGACTATAAACTTTGTCTGAGTTGTCAGAATAAACAGATTCTATCCTTGCCTAGATGGAATCTTTAAGTCTACCTTTCAAATTTGTTAGATGAAGATTCATAAACCAAAATATCACATGAATATATTCTGTGCTCTTAGATCTTTTTTTCCTCCCCTAAGGCAAGAAAGTCAAATTTACATTGCTAACAGTTCTCTAAAAAAGTTCTAAGTGACACACTTTTCTTCAAATAGGCAACAGATTTGTCTGTCTATAAATATGCTTATCATCCTATTGGAGTGGAGAAAAGAAGCAGACATACTGAAGTCAATAGGCGGACTATAAAACTGGGAAAACATTCATACATTAGAAAGCTATTGTCAGGAATAGTCAACTGTTCTACTACATAATTGAGTTCAACAAACATTTCCTAAGAATCTGCAAGTCAGTCTGCTAGTTATCTCATGGAATGCAAACTGATAAAGCCCCTATTCTTAAAGAACTTAAAATATTAAAAAGCAAGATAATGTAGGTTTTCTTCATTAAAGCCATTTTAGGTACCAGAAATGAGAAACATGTTTGAACTTATATTTGACTTTTAATACAGCTCACCCTTCAAAGCAGAAATATGAAGTTAATTAAGTAACATATATATTTATATATATACATGTACACATACCCACACTCACATATCCATCAGCATATATATATATATAATATAAATTGATGCATCACTTACAAGTATATATTATCATCTAATTAGTAATAAAAAGTTTATCATAAAATTAATTTTTAACCCAATAAACAAAAGGTTACCCGTCATCTCAAGTATAAATAGAACGTCAACTCAAGAATTTTGTAACTATTTCATCCTCCTGCAGATACCTGTCTGGCTCTGGTTTGAAGCTACGATATAAACACATACAGACATGCAGGCACACCCCTACCTGCCTCACCCCTGCTGCCAGCACTGACACCTGCATATTTCAGTTTGAAAAGGTTATCTGTTATGTAACATAAAGAAGGATTCTTAAATCAAATTATTCTAAAGTCGCCTCCAAGTCTAAAGAGTCTAAAACACTGGTAAACTTAAGTGTATTTGCTATAAGGAGAAAAATCTCTACTTAATTTCTCTCTCTACAAAAATAGTGATACTCCACATTGGCCATCCATGGTACCAATACTCCCTGGGCATAATGATGTAAGGCCTCCTATTCATCATGCACAGGAAGTGTCTGTTGAGACCCGCCACCTTTAATTATTTAGTATGTTGGCTTATACTTTCCACATGAGTACTCATGTCTTAACAGCAGTAAATACAGCTACAGAGCAGTGAGACATGGCGATGGGCTTAGGGCACTAATTACACTGCCATGACTTGAATTAAAACTGTTAAACAGCAAATGAGATTACCAGCCTAAAGAAAACCTTAATTTAAATGGGAGCCTACATTTATCTCATCTACAATGTAATTTTCCAGAGGTGTAGAAAAATACAGTTTTAATGGAAACCTAAAGACCCCGGCCCCTCCCTCCACCCCACTCTTTGATCTTGTTCTACAGGAGGGATGTGCAGACTGATTTAGAGGTCAGAACGGAAACATGCAGATCGTGTCCTCATGGCCAGACATTACCTTGTGTACCATCTTCATTTTTAATGATTAAGAGCTGGCTTTGGGACAGGTAAATGTCAAAGGGGTGGGGGATGGGGGATGAAACAGAAAATGACCTTTTCCAGCCCTGCATCTATAAGGAATCTTACAAATGATAAAAACCCAACTCTACTACTTGATTAATGAAGCCCAAGGCCGGCAAAAGCCAAGTGATTTTTTTTTTAAGAAGACAGACTAAGAAGGCAGCAGTATCAGGGGGGATGATATTGTCCTGGGATTTGGAGCCAGGAAATACCATCTCTTTTACTTACTAGGACTTCACAGGCCACTTACTATCGTTGAGGCTCAATTTCTGCACTTGTAAAATGGAGATGGAAAGAATACCACCCTCAGACGTCAGTGAGAGTACATACCTGCCTGATTTATACAAGTGCTCAACAAAAATGCTTTTCTTTTTTAGGGAATTCCTAAGAGCAGAACCCAAATGTCCAGATTTCCAGACCAAGTTTGCTACTTTATCCTTCATCAACGTTGAGATTTTAACCATGCTCTTATCAATCACACCACACACTTAGTGTATGTATAAGTGAAAGAGGAAGACTAGGTAAGAAATAATTATGAATTAGTATTTTGATTGGTTTATATGAATCAAAACTTAATTTGCTAATTACCAGTGTACTATTACTACTGAAAACACTAAGACATAAAATACAGGTGAAAGGTTTGTTCATGTTTGTTTTATGAATATTAAAGTACCTACATACAAAACAAAGCTGAAGACTGATCATTGGCAACTGAGGAATAAAGGATAATTTCAAGATGAAATTCCTCCTTATCAGTGATTTAGACTTCTAACTGCACTTTACTAACCTACAAACACATACACACACATCACTGCATACAAAATACTCCCTCCCCCGCACATTCATAGTAGTTTAGTCTTTCCCATCATGAGAGGCCTGGGTAGATGCATGGCTGAACTCCCAGAGGTACTTGCAATTTATGTTTTTGAGAGTAGTAAATAAGGGGGTGGGCTCTTACAAAAGTTCTGTACATGAACCAGTTAAATTTTTTTCTACTTTTCTGTTTAATGAGACAGAAAAGAAGTGTACAACAAAAGAAAAGACAAGAAGGCAAGAAGGAAAACAGAATGAAGTTAAATCATGATCATTTGGCCACAGAGTTCCCTCTAAAGATAAAAATGAAGTGCCTTGGTAAATGTAAGGCTAGTAGGAGAGTAAAAACAACCTTGAATGAGAATGAAGGAGTCTAGTTTTTAACTCTAGTCTTGCCTGTATTTGGTGGTATGGCCTTGTATACAGGTTTAAATTTACTAATACTTCTCTGTAAAATTAGAAATTTTCCTCATCTCTGGGAAAATGGGACAAATCAGATTATCTTTAAAGTAGTTGTTGAATTCCATGATTGCATGAACATTCATAATTGTAGGCAACAGAAATAAATTCCTTTTTACGATGAGAAATCTCATGTTTTTAGTGTATAAATTTAGGGGAGAGTTATTAACCAGGTTGAGTTGTAGCAGAGATGTTCACTGGGTAGTAATGTTCTGAATAGTACTACCTTCTAGAAGGGATCTTGACCAGAAAACTAACCACATTTTAAGCTCTGAGTTGTTCTCAAGAAAACAAACTGGATATTGTTTGTAGTTGAAATACCTTAATCAGAGTGTCATCTAGTCACTCTATTATACATTGAAATGGTGACATATATAAGTAATACTTCTCTCTCCACCAAGAGATATACTAGTAAGGTAATCTTAGTTTTAAAACATATTTTCATTACTTTTCATATATACAACTTTCATCAAATAGTCCTTGGTGTCCCAGGCTCAACTCTAAGATGAATCAAGATAACACATCTGAAGTTGAAAATATTCTAGTATTACTTGTTTTTCTATTGGAAACCAATGAGGAATAAAGGAAAAGATGAAGGTGGGTTGGAGAAAGGCAACGGAATTGCAAGATGTGCAACTCACTTCCTTATTCAAACTGAGCTCAGTGCAGGGACCATATCCCATCTGTCCTGAAGACAATTTCTGACACATATTAAGTAATGAATGAATGCTTGCTGGAAGAATAAGTATTACTAAATCCAGAAATTAGTCAATAAGACAGAGAGGATCTAATTGATCTGGAATTTGTAGGAATATTGATATCAAAGGTCAGTAAAATCTCATCAAGGTTTTTTTTTCCCCTAAACTAGTTATATATCTTCTACCTTTCTCCTTTATGGATTTGTCTACCTTTAAAAAATATCAGCAATCTTCATATTCCCTCAATGAAATCACAATTACGCCCATCTCCTGGCATAGTCCCGGAAAACATGATCTGATTTAATATTCTAGATAGTGTACAATATGACTATGAAAAAGAATGTAAAAGGGGTTTTGAGGCCACTGTGCATTTAAAAGCTTAGCGGTCAATATACCAAAACAGTCATGGCCTACATTAAATGGATTGGTATGACTTGCATTCGGGTCATGGAAATCAGCTGACTGCTCTGTCTCCTCCCTGGTTAGCTCATATACAGAAGAACAATCAATATCAACAACCAGCCCTGGCTGGTGTGGCTCAGTGGATTGATTGCCAAACCGTGAACCAAAGGGTCACCAGTTCAGTTCCCAGTCATATGTCTGGGTTGTGGGCCAGGTCCCCAGTAGGAGGCGCTCAAGAGTTAACCACACAGTGATGTTTCTCTCCCTGTCTTTCTCCCTCCCTTCCCCTCTCTAAAAGTAAATAAATAAAGTCCTTTAAAAAATTTAAAAATATACCAACGACCAGGCAATTAGGTTTCTCAGAGATGCAATCTCTGCTGCAAAAGAAATTCCAATAATTTAGAAATTAAGGCACCATATGAAACAGCATTGTAGAGTGATAGACATCACAAAACACTTGTATATGGTGTTTCCCAAGATACCACTCAGGCCAGAACCTGTGGCGGTCCAGATATTATATTTTGTCACCGATATCATTGTTAACCTGAAGAGTCACAAGGAGACAACTCTATGGCCAGATCTTAAAAGCATTAATGAGATTATCTCCATGGATTTCCCCATCCACAGAAATAATTCATGGTCCCTTCCACCTCACAGTTTTAGCTAAGCATATGCTTTACATGAAGGCTTATAATTAATTAAGGATTCATTAAGGGTTAATAAAGAAACAAACAAAACCCATCTGATTTAGTTCTTCTTAGTACAAATGCTCCCTATTTGACATTACACTTCTATCTGGAAAGTTTGCCCATGAGCAAGGCTTGCTGTTGTGGTTGAGGCTCCTGTTGAGTCATCTTGTTTGTGTGACAGAACTACGCCAAATGGGCCCAGGCCTTGGAATCTGTCCGTCTTGGTTTGCATGATTTCGCCAATTTATTTTCCTTCCCAAATCCTAGTTTTCTTCTTTCTGAAAGCCTGAGGCATGGACAATTTGTTGCTGAATGTCTTGGAACTCTAATGAATGACTGCCCCCAGGAGTGCAAAACTTGATAACTGCTGATAAATATAAGGGTTCTGTGGGGGGTGGGAATGGTAAAATACATGATTTTATAAGCATGAAGAAGAAATCAAAGATTTGACTAAGGTTTCTCTTGTGGCCAGCTCAGCTGGAGTTAGGAAGTAGAGGCTGACAAAGCAACTGTGTCCAATTAATCAGAGCAGAGAAATAGCCCTCCGTACAGGCAGAAATATCTGGCCAGGCCTGATAGTCTTGTTAACTGAGTCAGTTTAATGAAAAGCAACCACCAGCATGGACGCATTGTGTCAAATGTTTTTCTACTTAGTGCCTGCATTAGGCAGAATAATTGCCCTCCCTCTCCCAGAGATGGCCACATCCTGATCCCTGGAATTTGTGATGTTACCTTATATGGCAAAAAGGATTTACAGATGCAATTAAATTAAAGACCTTGAGATTGAGACATTGCTTCATATAAATCATAGATATTAAAAGCACAGAATCTTCTCTGGCTGCAGAGAACAAGAGAGATGGTAGAGTGGGAAAGACTTGGCACATGGTGGTTGGCTTTGAAGATGGAGAAAGGGGCCAGGAGTGTCAATGGTCTTATGAAGCTGGAAAAGACGTGAACATGGATTCTCCTCTAGAGACTCCAGAAGGGAGGAAGCCCTGCCAACACCTTGACTTTAGCCTAGTAAGACCCACTCCAGACTTCTGACCTCCAGACATGTAAAATAATAAATCTGTGTTGTTTTAAGTCATCCAATTTGTGGTAATGTGTTGCTGTGTCAACGGCTGAAAGTGTCAAGGGGCACTCAAGTCTGATCTTAGAACACTGTCAGGCAGTTTGCGGAGAATTTTTTTTTCTTACTCACAAAATTTCTTATTTTGTGACCTCTGTCCCTCGCAAGGATTTTCCAGATCAACACATTCTCCTTAACAAAATTTAGACTCAAGAAAGAACAGGAAACATTTACACTAGACTATAAGTGTATAAGTAACTGATGCCAGATTCAAATGAATGATTCACATTTTATCATGGATCATAGCCTTGGAATAAGACATGAATTTCCAAAATCTCATCTTGAAATAGCAGCTGGTGATAGAAGAAAAATGGGGTGGGGCAGGAGCTCTTTTCAGGATTTTAACAGTATTCCACAGGCAGGTAACAAACTCTCTTTGCCTTTAAGGCTATTTCTGGACATGTTTTGTTTTGTTTTGTTTCCCTCACCAGAGGACATGCTAATTGACTTTAGAGAGAGGGAGAGAAACATCAATTGGTTTTGCTTCTCACACATGCCCTGATTGCGGACCAAACCTGCAACCCAGGCATTATGTCCGGACTTGAATTCAAACCTGCAACCCTTTGGTTTACAGAATGATGCTCCAACCAAGAGAGCAACACTGGCCCAGGCAAAATCCTGTAAACTTGTGGTGTTGTATAATCTTGCCATCATACTCTGTCTCCTTTCATGATATTAGTCATATACAATATACTATCAATGAAAACTTAAGAAAGAAAAAAAATGCACACTGGTAGTAGGGTGGGGTAAAAGGAATAAAAATGAAAGCAAAGGAAAAGAGAGTTTTATTTTAGTGTCTAAACTTTTCAAAGATGTAGACATTCAAGGTTTTAAAAATTGAGAGGCATCTGTGATAACTATGAGCATCATTTTCTCTATCATTCCCTACCATCTGCCTCTTTCCCTCTTCCTCTCTGATTGCTGTCTTTCCCCTACTTTTCTGCCTCATGTCCTGCCCTTTGCCTTGACAAGTTCACTGGTAGCCACAGGCCTTATTCTATTCCTTTGCTGCACTCAGTGGCATGGACTGGACAGCATCACACTTAGAAATACAAAAATGTTTTCTGTAAGACAAGGAAACGTGCTATTTAGAAAAGTCCCCCATTTCCACGTGAATCATAGATGAACAGCATACGTAGTTGATTTATAAACCTAACCAGAAGTCTGTGACAGCACTTTGTTACAGGGTGTGAATAAAACTTAACAAATTACTATTGAGTCAACTATCTTCTACTGTGTACTATTTTTCATCGCTGTATCTTTCTTCACCGCCCTCCTCCTACATTATAAATTAACACCCTTTCCTGGCACTTTTCAGACACAACAGATGTAATGCTATCAACATTCTGATAATGCTGAAGTCACCACGAGCTCCAGGCATACTGTTTGCTGCCAGAGATCTGATGTTTTTATTATAAGTTTCTCTCTTTCTCTAATGTATTGGACCATATGAAATATATATACTGCATAGAAATATGCAAATTACAATACCAACTGCTGAATGGACCATGAACCATAATGAGAAAGTGGAAACATCTGCTCACCTTCTAAAGTTGTTAATGAATAAAGAAATTTCAAAAGTACCTGGACCAAGCACTATCATTCACTAAAGTTTTTAATGCCTTATTTAGTCAACATTCTAGATGGATCAGGTTTGTGCTAAAATGATATTCCACCAACAACCTCTGTCTTCTAGATGCTTCGTGACTTGTTTTGTAAGACTCCTACTGAGTCTTATTTTGCAGAAAGAATAGCTAATCACATTGCAGGGGTTTTGAGGAGGAAAGAAGTACAGAAGTGTGGAAGGACAACCCCCCACCTCCACATGCATACAAAACAGATTTACCCTAATCCAAAAGTACTACAAAGAATGAGGCTCAGCATGAAAACAATATAAATTGTCTATATATCCCTTTCAATACCTCCCCTGCCCTCAGGGACATGCAAAACATTTTTCACGAGTGGCAGAATATGAATAATTTTAGTCTACAATACAAAAGACCATTCTTCGTGCATTCAGACATGCAACTACAACCTAGCAATAACTCTGCGTATGCGCCACCCCACCCCCTGCCATTTTTCTCAGCGTGACAATCACCAGAATCCATTTACAAAGATGCCCTGTACTTTCCTCTTGCACTTTATTGCACTGGCAGGGAGATGCAGGTACACATGGCACCCTGTGATGTCAAGGCCTCTGTGTGAGAATGACCAAGTACACCGGCTCCTAAAGGCCAGAACAAGCTAAACAGTCATGTTGGCCTTCTTTACGTGAAGTGCTGCTACACCACATAAGATGCATTTTTAGAAAAGGGCCATGGGCCCAAAGTAAAAACATCGAGTCAAGATGAGTCAAGATGTGTCCAGCAGCAGTTGACAACCTTTTAAAAGTGAAGTGTGAACATTGTAACATTATTCTTTCTAAAGTAGTTACTGGTGACAATTCATCTTCCACAGGGATGGGGGAGGAAAGTTGAGACAAGGGTGTCAGAATTGGCCACAGGCTGGATTTTTTCATCTACAAAGGCTGAAGGGAGAGTACCAACTGGGGGTCCATATACAGGATGACTGGCTCACAGTTGGTTCTGTAAGCAGGTTCAATAGCAAGTCATGCACTATCTTCATTTATTTAGCTTATGTTGCCAGCAGCGGATGCAATAGGCCAACCAAGAGACATCATAAATAGTGGTGGCATAAATAAACCTGTAGCAATTTAATAAAGATGAAAAGAGCCCCAGGAAACCTGCACTGACCCCATGCTTTGCAGCTAATGGCAAGGCAACCCTCCAGACCTCAGCAGCATCATGTGTCAAGTGAAGATGTTCTTCAAATGTTCTGAGAAAGGACAGTTAAATATGCTACCCTTCAACCAAAAGGATTCAGTGGACAAATAGGAATGAGTAATACTACCACCATGTTCCTTGCCCCCCTCCCCTGTCTTCCTGCTTAAAGATTCACAATGCAATCAGTGTGCTCAAGACCCTGAAGGATCCTTTGGAAAATCTGCTCCAATGCTGGAATGTCACAATCTTTCCAATCATCAGACTTCCGTACTGTTACCACCTGCACTAGCCAGGTCCTGATGTACCTTCCAGTGACCCCCGCTTTCTGATTTCCACATACTCACATAATCTTTCCCTGTGGGAGTGGGCTAGACCTAGTGGGCTAGACAAATAAATGAAGATAGTGCAAGACTTGCTGTTGAACCTGCTGACAGAACTGACTGTGAGCCAGTCATTCCGTATATGGACCCCCAGTCGGTACTCTCCCTTCAGCCTTTGTAGATGAAACAATCCAGTCTGTGGCCAATTCTGCCACCTAGTAATTAGCTTCTAATGAATAGAACATGGCCAAGGATACGAGCTGTCATTTCCATGATTAGATTATCATTACCAAGCTCATAGATAAAAATAACAAATTGAAGGTTGCCAGAGGGAAGGAATGGGGTTGAGAGAAATGGGTGAAGCAGGTAAAAAAACAAAATAAAACAAAAAGTTAAAATTAAAAAAAAATGAATTCAAGGAGACCCAGTTGGACAAAAAAGGTATGGCTGACAAAAATCAGCATTTTGTACACAAGTCACAGTAACCGCCTTAAATAAATGATGTTTAGTCAGTCTTTTCTCCTTTGGAGGTAAATAGTATTCCAACAAAAATGCTTTACAAATAATAAAAATAAAAAATAACTAGAACTTGCCCTGGCTGGTGTAGCTCAGTGGATTGAGTGTGGGCCTGAGAACCAGAGGATCGTGGTTCAATGCCCAGTCAGGGCACATACCTGGGTTGCAGGCCAGTTCCCAGCAGGGGATGCACAAGAGGCAACCATACATTGATATTTCCCTCCCTCCTTCCCTTCCCCTCTAAAGATAAATAAATAAATTTAAAAATAACTAGAACTTTCATCTTATAACTTTTTCTCTTGCCTCCTGTTGATCTACAGAGCAGCCAATTTGATAAGGAACTAAGGGTACCCCGTGGATGGCAACCAACAGACAACTAAATTCTGCCAACAACCACATGAATGAGCTTGAACTGGGTCCTCCTCCAGTCAAGCCTTAAGATGATGGTAACACCCTGCTAACACTTAACTGCAGCCCTTTGGGACACCCTGAGCCACTGGATTCAGCTATGCCATACTTGCATTTCTGACTCATAGAAACTTAGACATAAAAAACATTTTGCTTTAGACCACTAAGTTTTGGGGTAACCAGTTATGCAGCAATTAGTAATGTTAATACAAAAGTACATAGAACCCCATGGCAAACTCCCTTTAAAAAGTGCTGACAAAATGTTTAAGGTTATTGTTTACATATCTTTTAAATATATGAGATAAAACAAATCATCGGCAAACAGATTTTCCTAGTCACAATAGGGGAAGAATTGCATAAGCCTCTGAATTATAAAACTCAACTGTCACTAAATTAAAATGACTAAGCTGAGATTCCTCTTTTCACTCTCAATGAGAAAAAACCTACAAAACCAAACTAAAGTATGCAAAAGCCAGGCACAGAATCTCCAAGCCCTTTGGACATGTCCCAGTCCATGGGGGTGCTCACTGCAAACTAAAACCTATTTATTAAGGCAAGTCTTCAAAATACCTGCTCTTGTCCACACATTTTCAGACCAGCTTACATCTCCATACAAAGCTCCCAGTATTAAAACTGTATTTCATGAAAACTGTTCTTCCTTCTAACAGGTCCCTAATTCAAGCAAGTCTTGTAAATCATCAAACCCACTATGTCAAATGAAACTCTGATTCCATATTTTATGGTCTCACTAAGTCAAAAAAAGTACTAGAATGCCTTCAAAGTACTGAGCATTGAAGGCACATAATGCAAGCTTAATGTTAGTATCATCACCATCATGTCTTTATCACATTTAATGAACATGTAAATGTACAAACAAAAATGAATATGCATTTGCCAGTGACATGCTAAAATTATTTCCTAGTAAATATGCAGAATGTAAAATTGCAGATAAACACGGTCTCCTTCAAAGAAATCACACCGAAGGACTCTACACTTACCTCCTGAAGCCATCACCAGTCAATGTATTTTGCATAATTTCCTTTGGTTGACTTTTTAAAAAAATAACCTTTTTTGTGGATATTACAATTATTATACAACTCTGAAGTGGTAAAATCCAATTTGCATATCCATCTCATTCAACATATGTTGCTCTCACTGGATTTTGTTTATTTCAAAAAACAAGCTCACAAACTTGATGATTTGCTATGATTTAAGATCTCCCCAAAGATATCTTATGCAATACTCACTAAACACCTGAACTCTGAACACATATACACACACTTCCATCTCTTGTATTTGAATTGTAGGGTTAATAAAAAAAACAAACATAAAATTTAAGTTGTATTAATATTTTAAAAGTAAAGCAAAGTAAAAAAAATAAACAACCATATAGCTTTATAAATACTAAGTAATTACTCATGTAAATGCAGGGGGAATTTTAGCCATAAAGTATTTTGTATCTGAATGACAATATACAATGCATTTTGGCAGACTAAACATGACCCACAGTATGAGGCTGCAGTGAGCAACTGAAGAATGTTTACTGCATAAAAGTAAACTTATTTGTCTGAAGCAGCATTGAACAGAAGGTAGGCTTCCAAGTCTACCTTCTTTCAAAGAACAGATAAGGCCACTTGAAACCTATATGATCTTATTAACCAATGCCACTCAATAAATTGAGATTTTACTAATTTATCTAATTAGAGATTTTTCTTATTTCCTGCCAAATACCAAAGCCCTTCCCATTTGGGGGCTTTCTCCCCTGCTGTTTCTTCTGCTTAGAACTCACGGCTCCCATCTTCATGGAGCTGACTCCCTCCTGCTCTGGAAGTCCCCTCAGCTGCACTTCCCGAGAGAGGCCAGCTGGCTCACTCCACTCAACTCTTACCCTGAAGCCCTTTTCTATCCAATCTTCATTTGTTTTCATCTTGCCACCCAATTTTACTATCTTCATTGAACTTACTGTGATCTGCTAATTTTTAGGTATGCACTTGCAACATGTTTCCATCCTTTTCTATAAGCATAACTGCACCAAGAAAGCAGGAGTCTTGTCTGTTTTGTTCCATTCTGTAAATACCTCATACAGTGGAAAACACATGTGGGAGCTCAATAAATACTTGTTAAAGGAATGAATGAGTGAGTCAGGGACTAAATTGCAGCACAAAATTTTAGTACAAAAATTCCAATACTTAGATTTATTAATTTGCCTAAATGAAAGGTACTGAGCTAAACACTGTGGATATAATAGTGAGGAATAACTAATGTGTCTCACCAAAGTGGATCTTACAGTATAGAAACAAGAAGACATTGTCAATCAAATAATCAAACAAATGCATGTAAGACTGAACTCCGAAAAGTGCTGTCGGGAAGACGTAGCTTCCAAGGTGTCCTGAGAGCTGACCGTAGGGCATTTGAACCAGATACGAGTGACCAAGGAATGGCTAAAATGAGATCCAAAGAGCATCCAAGACACAGGGAACAGTATGTGCAAAGGCCCTATAGCCTAAAAGAGTGGGTTGAGACCTGGCAAAAAGCCAGTGCAGTGGCAGGAGGTCACATAAAAGTGAGAGGTGAAGTCAGGCTCCAGAGGGAAAAGGGAGCCGGGCCAGGAATTTAGAAGTCATGTAAAGGAGCTTTGTCTTTATTCTAGGAGCAATAAAATATCACTGACAAATTTTAAGCTGTGGGGATGAGTAAATATGTAGGAGCATGTGTGTGAGAGTCAGATAGATCATATTCATATTAGGGACGAGGTTAGAGTAGTTGCTAATAGAGTAGTCGAGAGGTTATTTCAATGATCCAGTTCATATTTGATATATCTTGCATTTGACTGGTGTTGATCTAGATAAAGAGAAGTAAACACATTTTAAAAGTTTGTATGGGCTATGATCCAGGTACTAGGTAGTGGAAATAATATAGAAGGTAGTGAAGAGAAGTAAGAAAGATATTGAAAACACAAGTTACCATCGAGAAAGAGAGAATGAGCAGCAGATTAGGGGCAAATGCAGTGATATGAATGAATTTGGTTTGCATATGTTGAATTTGAGGTGACTTTAAGGTGACGTTCGAGGTCAACCTCAAGGTAAACTTCTACGGAGCTCAGAAGAGCCACCTGGCTAGAGGAATACATTTGCGAGTCATTTGCATAGGGCTGGCCAGTAGAGGGTGATGATGGGATGGCTCAGAATTGTGTAGATGAGCTCAGTTACCGCAGGAATGGCCCAGAGCCCAGAAAAACAAACCACCCATGGAGGACAGTCCAGAGAAGGGACCTCATTCCTAGAAGGCAGCACGAGTGCCTAGGAATGCTTTGGATATGACATCACAAGGGTATGGACAAGCGGGCACCATCATCCAGATTTGTTCAGTTTACAACTTTGTTAACAACTTCACCTTCAAAATTCATTCTCCCCCCGAACCCATAAAAAAAAATCCCAGGAGATAATCTGGGAGGCAAAAGAAACACATATGAGGGAATTAAAGAAAGGCTGAGGTAACTAAATTTCTCATGTATTTGGTAAGGCATTAGAAATTCTACGTTCTTCCTTTCCCTTATTCCCTGAAACCATCACTGGTACTAGTACTGAGAAAGACTTTACATTTTCATGGTGCATGTGCCAGTTATCAATCTACTGGCTCTCAGCCCCAAAGTCCACCCCTCATTAGCTGGGGATGTTCACACTTCCTCCAGTGAAGTTGGCAACAGAACTTTGGGGAGGGAAGGCCTCTGCTTAGGCCTTTGTTTCTTCTTCGCTTACTCTCTCCCACCCTTGAAGCCTTCTTTCAAGTTCTTTTTATGCCTTTGCAGTCACTCTCTTCTTATAATGATTCATTACATTGAAGTTTTTTTTCTGTTGAAATGAACTCTGTTTTTGTCTCTTAACTGGACTCTGACAAATAGTCACGTTTTTATATTTAATCAGTCATACAATTTTTATACTATTTTACAGATATCTTCATGTTAGACATAAAACCTCTTTGGCCCAGTTTTTCATTTATTCACTAAGTATTTACTAATGCTAAAGATGGGCCTGAGGCATTGCTACGTACGGTAGAGCGAGGCTCAAATAGAGCCAGCATCCAGGAGTCCCAGTCTAGGACGTTGCCATTGCTTATTCAGGATAGTAGGAAGCGCGTTGGTGGCATGCCATTTTTTGAAGAACTTTAGGGCACTTCTCAAATGTTAATATATATACAAATTACTTGTTTAAGTACAGATCCTAATTCAGTGGTTGTTAAAGGTTGAATTGCATGCACCCCCCCCACCCAAATCATGTTGCAGTATGAACCCCTGGAACCTCGGACTAAGACTGTCTGGAAATGGGGTCGTTGCAGAAGTAGTTAAGAGGAGCCGCACAACAGTAGGATGGGCCCCTAATCCAATATGACCAGTGTCCTTATAGAAAGAATGCCATGTCAGAGGACACCTGCGCACACGGACAATGCCATGAAAACATGAAGGCAGAGGTCCGTTTCAGCGATGTGTCCATGAGCCAAGGGATGTCAAAGATTGCCAGCAGAACACCACAAGCTAGAAGAGGGTCACGGAACAGATTCTGCCTCACAGAAAACTGAAGAAACCAATCCTGCCAACATTCTGATTGTTAATGTGTAGCCCCTAGAACTGCGAGGCAATCCATTTGTTGTTTCAGCTGCCCAGTGTCAGTCCTAGGAGACAGATACTAGGGTCTGAGGAATGGCCTGAGACTCTGAATGTCTATCAGTCTCCCAGGTGATGCTGGTGCTGTTGGTCTTTGGATCCTACTCTAAGTACAGGGAGCTAGTGTGTAAGAGATGGCAGCCACCCCCTGCTCTTTCTGGGACCCACTAGCCTTTCTATAAAACCTGGCTAAAAGCCCTGGCAGTGACTCAGAATCCGTGTGACCTGATTCCAAACAATTAAACCGTTTTCCAGTTACAGGGGAGGAAGAAATTACAATGTCACTAAAAGTAAGAATGAGGTCCAAGGCAGTTCATCTATAAGAATAAATTAAGAGGAATAGTAGTGAGTCATTACTTGGACTGGAAAAAGTAAACAATGCAAAACAAAATGAAACAAAATAAAAACATGGGCAGATGTAGCGAAGTTGCTTCAGCGCATAACCTTCAGCATGGAAACATCTCCCATCACAGTCTTGCTGAGGTCCCATCCTGCCACACCTGCCTATGAACTCCTGTGGTTTCTCATGTTGCTTTGCTTGTATTCTCACAACGTCTCCTCTCCTCATTATTTATAACCAAAGTGTTGTATTCGAAAGCATACAAAACATAAGTGGACTAGAACACATCTGCGCCTTCCCATTGATCCCCATGAACAAAGGTACTAAATTGTCTCCCAGCAGCTATATTCTCCTGTTCCATTTTTATGAAATTTACCAGGGCGTATGGCCTACAGATGGAGATTATCTTTCCCAGCATTCTCTCTTTGTCGGACTGTGTGAGGAAATTTGGGACACTGGAATCAAAGTTGAGATGATATATGGAATTTCAGGGTCACATCCTTACAGGTAGAATAGGCCTTGGCCTTAGTTTGTCCCCATTTCCACAGCTAGGAAACAGCAACAAGAGCAGCAGTGGTTGGACTCATAATGGAGAAAAGGGGTTGGACTCATGATGCCCCCAGGGTCTAGGCTGTCAGATCAGCCAGCCTACACCCTGGGGCCATGGATATTTCCCTACTATAGATTGCTTACTTAGCTTTGTGTTGTCACATATTTAGGGGCTTCTTTGTTATAGCATCTTAATGTGTGTTCTAACTAATACACACTCTCTAAAGTTTGGGGTTTGTAGAAATCTGCTCTTCATTTCCAACTCTAAGCCCTGGCCCGGCAGCTCCATTCTGCTTTATCTGGGGTTCGTGACATTTGGCACTGATGGAACATCTGTGTCCATGCCTACGCCAGAACATCGGCAGCCTCATTTTTCATGGGGGCTGAGGACAACTTCCATGTGGTCCCTGCATGGGCCTTAAGGGCCTGGTTTCCCCCCAAGTACTATAGTGCCTGAACTGAGATGGGCCCTTGTGTCACTGAGAATAGTGACACAATAGTATCCCATCTGTACAAATGCACAGGCTGCATACTAAAGCAGAGATAATCCCACTAATGAGCACTTCTATTGAGAAGAATCTACAAGAATTCACAGAACTCAGCTAGAGCAACCAGTTTTGTTAAAACATGGTTTTGTTAAACATGTTTGAGTAGATATCATAGGCTTACTTTATAGACAGAGAAACTAACAGAAGCAAAGGTTAAATCCTCTTGGTATGTAGAGCAGTTACATACAGCAGCCGCCTCAGCATAGCACCCCATCTACCCAATAGCATTTCTTCACCATTTGTTCCTTCTATTCATATAGTTTATTGAAACATTCAACAAATCCGTATGTGGCTTGCCCATTAACTGTTAGGACAAGCCAAAATTAAGCACAGAGTATTAAGTCCTCATTGTATTATTTGCCATTTACTTATGCCTTCATCTGACAAGCACTGTTCTACACACTTGCTATGCACGGCCCATTATATGCCCAGGTAAGTGCACTGAACAAAGAGCTACAGCCTCCTTGCTGTGAGACACTAAAAGCAGGTTGGAACAGGACACGGTTAACCTCATTAAACTGCAGTCAATTCTGCTTCGCTCTGACGGCACACACGGAGTGCCAGTGACCAAGTCCTACCCACACATCACTTCTATTGTGCTCATTGCAGAAAAAACCCAGACAAGGTAGTGGTTGTGTGGGGAAGAGATACTGGCAAAGCAGGAAATATGAACAGCCTCCTGATCATAAAAAAAACTCCCAGTGCTCAGTCTCCTGATGGCAGGCTAGTTGTCATTTTGATAGAGAAAGGACTCACTCTTCACACACACACACACAGACACTCAGAACTGAGAAGAGTTGAAAAATGCACCACAAGAAGAAAAATGGAAATAATTTGGTTATTTAGTCCAGAAAATGTAAATGAGGGAGGTAAAGGATCACTGTTATTTTTAAATAAATTGGTCATTACTCGAAAGGGAGAAGACATTATTTACTGAGTTCCTGCTACCTCTAGTCTTGTGCAAGGCCCTTTACATATTTCTTTGTTTCCTCATTTAGTCTTCTCCAACCCCACGTGGAACAGGTGTCGCTGACTCTGATTAACAGACGCACGAGCCAAGCTGTTGAAAGGTCCAGAAAGTCACCTCAAGTTGCACACATGGAAAGTGGCAAGTGGCAGTGCCAGGACTTGAAATTATATTCATCCGCCACCAAACCCCATGCATCCTACCCATGCAGAATATTAGACCACGAAACCCATACACACGTTAGACCATTACATATGAGACTGTGCAATGGCAGAAGAAGCTCCCAACCAAGCCAATGAGAAGCCAGTGAGAGGAATCAAGGGTACAAGCTGGGTAGGGTTCCTGCTAGTCACAGGATGGAGGTACCGGAGAGCCAGGGCAGCACCTTCAAGTCATGAAAGGCCCCCAGAAATAGACTCCTGGGCCTGTGGCTCTGGTTGGGGCAGTCATAGGACAGACTCTAACATTTTCAAGGCCCGCAAAAATTGAACATGGGAATACAAATGCCACACTTTAAAATGCGTAAATTAACTGTTAAATAACATCCATCCCTCCTCCTTCCTCAACAACTCCTTTCATAACAACTGGGAAGACCAGGTTGTAGTTTGGACGTCTTCAACCTCTCAAAGTGTCGTGCTTGGCAGCACCTGAAAAGTTAGCCTATGACATTGACCCCTATCCACTGCCCCAAGGCCTGTGCCCCCATCACTTCCTACGCCTAAGCTCCAGAGTACAGCTCATCACAAGGGGCTTTGCGCTCATGATGAGGGACACTTAGCCTCAGTGGCCAAGATCTACCCACGTGCTCATCCCTATAAGTGACTGCACTTTGGGCAGCCCTGAAGGGACACAGCTCTGCTGCTTGTCTACCCACAGGCAGAGGTCTTACCGACACCGGAAGCAGGCTGGGGGCTATTTGGACTGTCAATTCAAAAGTCTTTGTACCTAGAGTATGGTATAGAAAGGGGGGATGGGCCCCCAAAGGTCAGATCTCCTGATTCCGTGGATTCCTTATCCCATTGAGAGGAGCACAGCAAGAGGGCCAGAGCAAAGCTCTCTTAAGACAGGAGCCCTTCTTGCCTGAGTCTAAGGTTCTTCAGGGGAAATGACATACCTCTTTCTTCTAAGGGAAGAAGCATTGGTTTGTGGGATCAACTGGATTGGAAATGTGTGGTTCATCAAGTTCTCATGCCCACTGTACAGTAAAACCACCTAAGGAGGCATAAAAAAAACACATATACCTGGCCCCGCCTTAGAGACTCTGCTGTAATTGATATGGAGAGGGTGCTGGGCATTGGGAATTTACAAAGTTGCCCAAGGGATTTTAATTCATAACAAAGGTTGCAAAGCAATATTAACTAGATGAAAGAATGTGTTCTGCAGCCCAGAAAGGCACCCTACCCCTGCCCTGTATGTGTCTGTACAACTTCAATGGTTGCTAAGGGGTGAGGGTGAGGATTGGAGGAAAAGGATTGGGATGAGGGGAGGAGAAGGCCCAGCCCAGAGGCAAGCCTCAGGGGCCCAGACCGTGCCCATGTATGTAAAGCCAAAGCATTGCTTTAACACTGAAACTAAGTAATTTATCTGGGCAGGTCAGGAACAGAATCAGTTTGTTTGGTTTTCATGAATGTTTTCTTTCTTTCAAGTTGTTTATACATTCACATATCAATACCTGTTTTGAACTATAAGCTTTGATAGAAGTCTTGTTTCTACATACGGTCAGAGACTCTCAGTTCATATCACAGCCTTGATCCAGAGAGGCCACAGTGGGAGAGGAAGGGAAAGTGAAGGACCTACACTTGTACACCTTTCCTCCCATACGGCGCTGAGCCTCGTGGCTTCTGCTACACACTGAATGTTTGTGTCCCCCTAGATTCACATGTTGAAACCTAACCCCAATGTGATGGTATTTGGAGGTGGGGCCATTGGAAGGTGATTAGGTCATTGAGGATGGAACCCTCATGAATGGAATTAATGCTCATACAGGAGGCTGCAGAGAGATTCCCTACCCTTTTCTCATGTGTGTGGACACAGCAAAAATTTGGCTGCCTGCAAAACAGGAAGTGTGGGTTCTAACCAAACATGGAATCTTGTGGCACCCTGATCTTGGACTTCCAAGCCTTTAGAAGTGTGGAGACTCCTTTCTGCTGTTTGTAAACTACCTAGTCTGTGGTGTTTTGTTACGACTGCTGAATGGATTTAAACACCGCTCCCATTTTCCCCTCTCCGATTCGTAATGAGGAGATAAAATAAACACACATTTATTCCCTGCTTCTCTCCATAAGGCATCTAGTGTGTGTCATCAGGGGTAGACTTGTCATGTACAAAGGATACAAAGAAGGAAAAGGTATTTGGGCAATGTGAGCACATAAACACACACGGATCCAATGTTCTCCTCACAGTCACAGAGCCCCTAGTTTGTCTCTACCAGTTACAAAAGCACAACTTTCCTAGGGTCCCACTAAAATTTCAGTTGCAATCACTTATGAACAATTATTTTTCAGGCTTTTTTCTCCAACAGATATAAAACTCAAGCTGTATACATAAATGAAATCATAAGGAAAATTTCATGCATTACAACTCATCCCTGGTCACCACTCAAGGCAAATTCTAAACACCGACAGAGAAAGTTACCTGCTTTTAGTTAATCTCAAAACCAAAGACCTCCACTAGATGATATTTCACTTAAGCAAACTTTGCTTAGATCAATGATCTTCAAATATGGGTATGTGTACCCCACTGGTCCACAGTCAAGGACAACCATAAGGAAATAAATTCCATATTCTCATCATCCATATTTACCCATTTTCAAAATTAATTGGCCGAAGAATGTACACTGTATCTCTTCACAATAGTCCTTCTTCTGGGTTGCAAAAAATATCACACTTTTCAGCCCATCTAAATATCACTAGTTCTTTGCCCTGATAATAGAAATACCTCCAGCCACCTAAATGATAAACCTAAATACTGTTTTCTTGACAGTCTGCAAAGTTCCATTAATAACTAGTGAATATTCATTCCTTTCTTTTTCTGCCTTTACACACTTCCCTGAAGCATTTAAACCATGTAGCTTGGCACCACAAGAGGGCATTTTGTCCCTTGCTCGAAATGCCAAAACCATTAATGCGGTATGTACTGTTTTAAATGTAACGAATGTTTGCAAGACTACCCGTATGTATCCATATTTGTTTTTTATAACATTAGATGAAACCTATGGAGGTAAAAATTTGCATGATTCCTTTCAGATTCAAATATATATTCTTACAGTGGAATATATATTTATCCTCACCTGACAAACCTTTTCATTGCTTTTAGAGAGGAATGAAAAAAGAAAGAGAAATATAAATGCGAGAGAGAAGCACCGATTGCCTCTTGTACATGCCCCGACTGGCGATGGAACCTGCAACCTTTCGGTTACAGGTCAATCCTCAAACCAACTGAGCCACCTGGCCAGGGAGGTGGATTGTATTTTTAAAAGGTACCTAAAAGCCTATTGATAAAGTAATAGCTTAAATGATTATACCAATTAGAATAATTCCTACTATTTTACTCTGTAAGAAGTTACATGTTTTCAAACTTATGGTAATAAGAAAAAAATATATTTGAACATTGATTAAAGTGTTTAGGTAATCACTTAAAATGTCTGAGATAGACTTCTGCTTCTTGGAAGACAGAGTGCACATACATATTCTTATTTTTCCCGCTAATTATAACTGAAGTCCATGAGAATTTTATATAAAATATATAACAAGACTGTGAAAGGTAAGGGGCAAGGGCAGAGCTGCTAAAACTACAGGACCTGAAGAATTACAGTGGTAAGTTTCCTGGGTGTTTTTCACCCTCATGTCTCGGACTTGAACCTGAAGAAGCTGACAAATGAGAAACACTGAAGGCACAGACCAATAAAAAAGTCACCCCCAACGCTGGCTCTCTCTAGCCAAAAGATCAGATAACGAAAAGTCTAGAAACACAGATGTATTATCAAATGTAACTCAGCAATATGATTATATACTACAACCAAGGGAAGCTTAGTACAGTAATATAGACAAATTTAGAATTTAGACAAAAACTACTCTACTCTTGTTATACCCTTTAGCGGAAAAAGCAAACAAACAAAAAAGTGTGCTCTGCCCTTCCATAGGCCAGCAAAGGAAAGGAGGACTGCAAGTTACACCCTCCTGAGGCTGTGATGAGATGCCACAACACCCATACTACGGTGGTATCAAAGGGGCCCAAACAGGAAGCCAGGGTTTGACCCACATAGTAAAAGGCCTGCTGCCTCTCAGGGGTCTTAGTGGGGAGTTTAGACTACCACTCTACCTGTCAATAATGAGGTGTGCTATCAGACCAGCGGAGAGCCGGGTTTTTCCTAATTACTTAGTGGGGACGAGGCCGTTCCCACTGATGTGTCAGTGCAGGCCATGTAAGGAGCCCAAATTCCAAGCTTGCCAGCAGTAACGAGGAGTCTTTCCCACTCATGCAGAGGCTGAGCATGAAACGTGGGCTTTTAATATTTCCACCTGGCAATAACTACTGGAGTTCCCACTTCCTCTCTTGCAGTGGCACCATAAAAAGGCAGCTAAAGCAGAAAGTTTAAACAATATTCAGAGTCTCGTAGCATTATAAAATAAATGTGCAAGTTCCAATAAAAAATCGGTCATCATGCCAAAAATCAGGAAGATCTGAAACTGCATGAAAAAGATAGTAATAGATGGCTCCATGAGATGAAAAAATACATTAGAGTTATCTGACAAAGTTTTTAAAGCAGCCATTATAGAAATGCATCAAAAAAGCAAGTATAAGCACCTGTGAAATAAAGAAAATATAAAAGAAAGCCTATCAAAGAAATATAAATTCCAAGAGTCAAGTAAAATTTTTAAAACTGAAAAAAATACAGTAACCAAAACAAAGCACTTGGGGGGCGGGGGGGGAGATCAGTAGCAGAATAGAAAGAACAAAAGGAAAAACTGGAGAACCAGAAGATAGAAAAATAGGATTTAGCAAATTTGAAAACAAGGGTAAAGACGGAGTAAAGAAAACCATGAGAGGCTCAGGTACCTGAACATTCATGACACTGGAGTCCCCGGAACAAGGAAGAAAGAGGGCGGGCTGAAAAAGTACTCAAAGAGAAAATAGCTGAAAATGTCCAAAAATGTTTCTGGAGATAGAAACCTACAGATTCAAGAAGGTGAGTAAGCCTTATACATGAAAACCCAAAGAAATTCACAATAAGACACATCATTATTATACTTCTGAAAATTAAAGAAAAAGAAAAGAAAGTCTTGAAAACTGCCAGAGAAAAATAATATTTTACCATGGGGGAAAATCTATTCAAATAGTAGCAGATTTATAATCAGAAACCATGGAGGCCAGGAGGAAGCACACAGTATGTTTCGACTGCTAAAATAAAAACTGTCAACTAGAATCTTATATCCCATGAAAATATCCTTTAAGAATGAACAAGAAATCAAGACATGCTCAGTTGGAGATAAAATAAGAGAGTTTGCTCTCAGTGTATCTGTGCTAAAAGAAGGACTAAAGGTCTCAAAACATCACAGAGGAAGAAACAAAACAGTAAGCAAAAATATGAGTAAATACAATAGGATTTCCTTCTCCAGTATTTTTTAATTTTTATTTATTTATTTTGTTATAATCTGATTAAGTCAACTTTATTATTATTTTTTAAATCCTTACCCAAGGACATGCTTTTATTGATTTTAGAGTGAGAGGAAGGGGGAAGGAAAGAGAGAAACATGGATGTGAGAGAGAAACTTTGATTAGTTCCCTCTCCTTTGTGCCCTGACCAGGCATCAAACCTGCAACCCAAGTACGTGCCCTGATTGGAATTGAACCTGCAGCCTTTGCTATCCTGGACAGTGCTCCAAACAAATTAGCCACCCAGCCAGGGATCCTCTTGAGAATTTTAAATTATGTTTGATAGTTGAAGCAAAAGTTATAATAGCAATGTAATTCTAAATGTGTACACAAGAAATATTGAAGATTATTATGCTGTAATGAGGGACAGTTAAGGAACATAAAGGGAGATATGGTTTCTACAACTCACTGAACTACTAAAATAACAATACTAATTGACGTCATATAATAATTTATGTGCAAATGAAATAATACTTAAATCAATCACTAAAAATGCTATACAAAGACACATAGATAAAAATGGAATTCTAAAGTTTAAGTAACACACAAAAAGGCAGGAAAACAGAAAATAAGTAAAAACAGAGAAAATAAAAAATAAAATGAAGCCTTAACATCCCAGTAATTACAGTAAATGTAGATAGGCTATACCAATTTAAAAAGGCAGAGATTGGGAAGACTGGATTAAAAAATACTAGCCAATTTTATGCTGTCTATAAGAAACTCACTTCAAATATAACAATATAGGCAGTTTTAAGGTAATAGAATGGGCAAATATATATCATGTAAATGCTAATAAAAAAAAGCAAAACTGAGCCCTGGCTGGTGTAGTTCAATGGATTGAGCAAGGGCCTGCAAACCAGACAATCGCGGTTCGATTCCCAGTCAGGGCACATACCGGGTTGCAGGCCAGTTCCCTGCAGGCCAGTCCCCAGCAGGGGACGCACGAAGGCAACCATACACTGATGTTTCTCTCTCTCTCCCCTTCCCTTCCCCTCTACAGATAAATAAATAAAATCTTTAAAAAAAAAGCAAAACCGGTTATACTCATATCAAGTAAAGAAGATTTCACAGAAAATAAAACTACCAAAGACAGAGACAGAGATATACAATGGGATTAATTCACCAAAAGACATGGCTACCCTGGATGTGTATGTATTAATAGAGTTGTAAAACATGTGAGGCAAAGGCTGGAAGAACTGAAAGAAGAAGTAGGCACATCCACAACTATTGCTGAAGATTTCAACACTCTTTTCTTGACAACTGGTAGAACAAGCAGACAGAAAATAAGCAAGAAAATAGAACTAAATAATACCCACAATCTAAGCATCTAATTGTTTCTGGAATACTCCACCCAGTAATAGCAGAATATACATTGTTTTCAAATATGCACAGAACATACCCTAAAATTGATAACACCCGAGTCACAAGGCAAATCTCAACAAATGTAAAATGTAAAAATGTGTTCTCTGATCACAGTGAAATCAAAGTAAAGATCAATAACTGAGTGGTAACAGGATATCGCCACATGCTCAGAAACAAAACCACATACTTCTTAATGTAATGGATCAAAGAGAGGGTCTTAAAGGAAATCTTTTGTCCCAGAGAGTTTCACTGGAAAATTCTACCAGTTAAGGAATGAAAACCAGTTCTATAAATCTTATCCAGAATACAGAAGAGGATATAAAACTTTCCAAGTCATTTTACTGGGCAAACTGGGTGAACTATTATTGTTCTGAAACCAAAAATGGAACAAAGTAGAAGAAAACTACAAACCAATATTTTTCATTAATATATGTAAAAATCATTAATGAAACATTGACAAATACAATTTGGCAATATACAAAAAATATGTACCAAGTGGGTCTATTACAGGGATACAAAGCTAGCTTAATTTTGGAAATCATCAATGTAATCCACCACAATGACAAGACAAGGAAGAACATTTGCATAATTGTAACAGTTGTTGAAGAAAAGCAATTGACAAAATTTAACATCAATTCATTAGGAAAAAAATCTCAGAAAAAAAGAGGAACTTCCCCAATCTCATGGAATATCTACAAAAAAACTTAATATTATACATTAATGAATAATTAATTATACAGCTAACATTACATTTAATGTTGAAAGACTAAAAGCTTTTATCATAAAATTGAGATGTATAGATGTCTATTCTTACCACTCTTATTCAACATACTGCTGGAAGTTCTATCCAGTACATTGAGACAAGAAAATGAAACAAAAGACATGCAGTTTGAAAAGGAAGAACATCTAAGATGATATGATTGCCTACATAATGCTAAGAAAATGCTAAGGTAGTTATGAAAGACTCCTAGAACTAATAAGTTCAGCAAGGTTATAGGATATAGCATATACAAAACAATTATATTTTATATAATAGTAATAAACTATTATATAAGGTTATAGGATATAAGATATACAAAATAATTATATTCATATAATAGTAATAAACATCTGCCACTGAAATTAAAAATGTAATACCACTTAAAATTACTTACAAATATACTTAGATATAAATCTATCAAAACATATATAAGATTCATATGCTGAAACTATACAATGCTGACTAAATACTGTTTTAATCTAAGAAAAGACTCATGTGTTCATGGATTAGAAGATTCAACATAATAAAGATGTCAGTTCTCCCCAAATTGATATAGTCATTAACACAATTTCTACCAAGTACTCGGGAGCATTTTTTGTAGAGGTTGATAAGATTGTTCTAAGGTGTATGTGAGATGACAAAGAATGGTAGTGAGTTTGGGGCTGACAAGGAGAAATGGGCGAACTGGGCTGTTTGTTTTGTTTTTAGTTTAAATAAATTAAAAAAGGAAAAGACAGAATAGCTAAAATAACTTTGGAATAAAGAATTAAGTCAAAAGAATCAATTTGCTGTTATCAAGATTTATTTTATAGTTACAGTAATCAGTATTGGCGAGAGATAGAAACATAGATCAATGGAACATAAAAGAAAACCCATAAATAACACACAAATATGCCCATTTGATATTTGACAAAAGCACAAAGGCAATAAAACAAGGAAAGAATAGCTTTTTCAACCCTTTTCAATTAATGATGCTAGAGCAACTGAACATCCACAGACAAAAAGAGGTGAAATTTGACCTGAGTCTTGCACTTTATACAAAAAAAAATTTACATAAAATATCAGGGCTTCAATGTAAAATGGGAAAATACAAAAGCTTTAGAAAAAATAGAAATTTTCAGGACTTGGCAAAGAGTTCTCAGACTTAACAGCAAAAGCACAATTCATAAATGAAAAAAATGATAAATTGGACTTCATTCGATTAAAAACTTTTGTTCTGTAAAAGGCACAGTTAAGAGGATTAAAAGGGAAGCTACAGAGTGATAGAAAATATTGAAAATTCTGTATCTTACCAAGGATTAATATCTTGAATGTACATGTAAAAAACTCTCAAAATTCAACAGTAAAAACAACAATTTAATTAGAAATGAGAAAAATACATAAAGAGGCATTTCAACCAGAGGATATAAAAATAACAAATAAGTACATGAAAAGATATTAAACATCAGTAGACATTATGAAAACGCAAAATAAAAATACATTGAGATATCACTATCTCATATACCTATCAGAATGGCTAGTTTTGAAAAACAAAAGTGACAAAACCAAATTTTGGGAAGGATGAAGGGGAACTGGATCATTTTACACACTGGGACGAGAATGTAGAATGTGGGAAGCCATCTGCCAATTTCTTAATAAAAACCAAACACACAGTTACACTCCTGAGCATTTATTTCAGAGAAATGAAGTCTTGTGTTCAGGCAAAAACCTGGACACAAATGTTTTTAGTAGCTTTGTCCATAATAGTCAAAGCCAGAAAATGACTACATATTCTTCAACAGATGAAAGATCAAACTATTGATACACAGAATAACCTGAATGAGTCTTATGCAGAGAATTAGGCTAAGTGAAAAAAGCCAACCTCCCAACTTTTATCTTGTGTGTGACTTCAGTTATATAATATCCTTGAAATGACAAAATTATAGAAAGTGAGAAAAGATGAATGGTTGCCAAGGGTTAAGGAGGGGGGAGCAGGGCTGGGAGGGAAGCGAGTGTGGCTATAAGAGGACATCACAGCACGAGACACTTGTGATGATAGAAAGGTTCTGTACCTCGACTGTATCAACGTTGAGATCTTGGTTCTGGTATTGTACTATGGTTTTGGGAGATGTTACCATTGAGGGAATGTGGGTAAAGGATATGCAGAAACACTTTGTATTATTTCTTACATGTAAATCTACAATTATGTCAAAAATTTTTTAAATAAAAGGTTTGAGATGGTACCCAGTATTTCAAAATTCTTTCGAGGGCTACATTTGAATCAAAATGTTTGAAGGCCACTGATCCAGAAAATTGCTGGTTGGAGGCATAAAATGATCTCACCGCATCTCTTTGGTTCATAATTAAGCAGGTAAAAGGGGCTATTTTTGACATCTGTATTCAAATGCAACTCAATTGAAGAGACAGTGGATGAGTCAATTTCATCTGAAATCTCATGAGAGGCTCAGCAAACTACACAGCATAGAAAAAAAAAAGCGTGATTTTAGAAGAGCTTGGATACCAATGTATGCAAAAAGGGACTGTTATAATTTCTGCCCGGTCTCTATGCCTGATGTTCAAATAGGAAACACAGCGCCCAGCTGAGGCAAGCACAGTCACCACACTTCTCTATGCAGCTGCAGAACTGAGTTTCGGGGTGCCAGTAAATCGAGGGGCTATGCATCTGTGAGCACAAATGTACACAATAAAAGTAAATGTCACAGACACACGATACCGTTTTTATCGTGTTTCCTTTCCCCTATGGTTGCATCACACATTCTCAGACACAGCAGGTGTTAGAAAATTAGAATAACTACCTTCCCTTGGCCTCATTCTGGCAGTGTACACAGCAGCACCAGAACAACTGAGAAAAAAATAGAAACCATTCATTTGCCCACACTCTGCTTGATAGGGTTTTGATAAACGAATGAAAAAAATGGTCACGAATCTTCACTTGACTGATGATCAGATCTGATGCAATGCATACACATATCTAACAGGAAGTCATCTGGGATTTGTCCAGTTGTCTTCAATCGTGTCGAAAGCCCACTGTTGAGAATAATGGAACAAGTTCCCCACAGCTGAAATTCAGGGACCCATCACCTCTGCAGCTGTCTCATTCCCGCTGGGTTCACTGAGAACTACTGCAGAGCTACCACTCACACAAACCTTTCCTCCACCTTCCTGTTCAGCCTCAGTGACAAAGTGGGGAGATGGGCAAGGGTATTTTGGGGAAATTGCAGTCTCCATTAAAAGCAGCTTTTTTTCTTCAGTTATCCCTTCTTAGAGAGAATGGAAGATCATCTTTTCCTACCCTGGGGCCAAGAGGATAATCTGGAAAGGTTATCTGGTAGAGTTTGCAACAAAAAATGACACATTTTATTCCTTTTGCCACAGAGAGACTTAGCCAGTGGACTAGCGGACCTGCTCCTCCACCACCAGAGTGAGACAACAAGAACTGGAGGCAGAGACATGATGGGAAGGTGCAGACCAAGAAGGGATCCTCCCTCTCCTCTCCCTTGGGTTCCTGTTTTGGAGAAGGCAGAACTTCAGCACTTGCCTAGATTCAAAGGCCTGACAAGGTGGACTTGGGAGCCTCACTCTTTCTACAGCTGTGGGTCAAGGTAAAGCAGGATGCTACCAACTGGAAGATGTGAACAAAGAGACCACTGCAGTCAGGGAGCTGTTTAATGATGCACCCTCAGCCGCGGTACACATGGTACCCACCACCTCTCTATGCTGAGTCCGCAGAGAGAAGCTGCACAGCATCGTGGCTAACCCAAAAGAGTGGAATATCAATGAGGTCAAGTGAGGAGATGCTGGTCTATTCCTTCTCCTTTTTTTCTAGCCCCCTAGCTCTGGAATTAAAAGTGGAAGTGGGATGTGAGAGCCAGACCAAGCTGCCTTCCCCCCACCCCCTGTCCTCCCAAGCTTCTATCACCACAGTGGAGAGATAACCAGCCCTGAAGCAATTATAAGATGAAATCAAAAGTTTTATTTAAAAGTGGATAAAAGCAACTGGAAAATATATAGACTCTGGGCACATTTTGTGAGGAGAGTTGCTACAAAATAGAAAAGGGGGATTCATCCAATTAAATGCTGGGCAGCTGTAAGGAAAATTAAAAGCTATCATATTTACATCTTGAATCACGGCTAAAGTTTCTCCTGGAGTAAGAGGTAAGAAAAGCATCGAGGGGACCGCTCCCCCAGGGGATATGTGTTGGGGTTGGGTGTAGAGGCTTACGATTCAACAGACACTCCCGGGACCAGCAGGATCTGCATCACTTTAGAGCTTCCTGGAAATTCAGAACATCAGGCCCTCCCCAAAACTACTGAATCAGAGTCTGCATTGACAGGAACCTCGGATGATTCTACATGAAATCCGGGCAGCAGCAGCCTAGAGCACTAGAGAGAAAACCCCCGAAGAGGCTCCCAGGTGTGTGGCATCCACCTGCCCTCAGGCAGTGAGTGCACTTAACTAGTAAATGGCTACATCTGCCCCGGGGCAGGTGCAGCTTGTTTGTCCATCCCCACAAGAACAACGGGGTGAATAGGAAGTGATCAGAACGCAAGAGTTTATCACCGTTTTTCAATAAACTTATAAATATATATGTTTAAATCTTAGTTTTAATTCATAATGCAGTATACATCTAAGTATATAAGTACATAACAAATATGCCTTGGGATCCTTGATATTTTTTTGAATAACTTTTTAAATCCTCACCTGAGGATGTTCTTTTATTGCTTTTTTTTAGAGAGAAAGGAAGGAAGAGGAGAAACATCAATTGGTTGCCTCCCGCAGGGAAAATAGAGTCAGTCAGACTCCCTCACCCAGATGTCCAGGCAAACATAACTTTGCAGTGTTCCTTTAACCTCGAGTACGGGCCTGCATGCATAGAATGCAGTTCTGTTGTATAACTTGAACGTCGTTATTGGCACCTTACTGGCTATGTGTGTGTTTAGTATGCATAAGGGAGTCGGGACTGCCCACCGTGCGACACACCGCTTGTGGCGTGCGTGAGTTGTCCACCCCAGAATAAAGGCATGTGAGACATCCCAGCAGCTCTGCGCACATTCTTCCAACTGCCCAAACCCCCTGGGAACCTGTCCGGCCTTGAATGGTCACAAGACACCTCCTGTATGTGCCCTGACTGGGGATCAAGCCCGCAGCCTAAATATGTACCCTGACTAGGACTAGAACCCGCAACCTTTCAGTTACAGGATGATGCTCCACCAACAGTCACCCAGGCTAGGGCAGAATCCTGGATGTTTTTTAAGAACACGATGAAGCACAGCAATTTTACAAAGTTTGAGAATGGCTGTTGTTACAGGAAGAGAATACACCAGCCTGGATCTCTGAGCACATATGTGGAGGAGAGATCCCAAGACCCATTTCCCTAGGGAAAGAACTCCTTGTGGTATTAAGTCACTGGGACTGGAGGTTTGTTGTCTCCTAAGCACAGTCTGGCCTATCCTGACAAAACCACAAAAAACACTTGTGGAGGCCTAAAACCACTAACCTGACCAGAGAAGCTACTGGAATAGAACTTCCTGTCTCAGAAAATCGCTCTAATGTCAGATGTTTTTAGCTCCTTTTTCCTCATAATCACACTCGCTGCTCAGAATGTATTTCCTGGCTCAGTTTATTCCTGGAACTTGGCTCCCGGCATTGTGGAAATCCACACCTTGATAAGATGTCTCCCCATTAGCAGCAGCTCTTCCAAGAACATCATCTTATTTTTCAGGGCACCACCTGAAAATATATCTTCTAATTAAAACAACACACGATTCACCTTTCCAATTGCTAAGGGCCCTTCTGAGATACCACTTTATATCCTTCTAAAATACCATAAGAAAAAAAAAAGTGCTTCATAGCCAAAAAACCCACAGGCTTTCTACATGAAAAAATAAAGCAAATAAAATGCAGAACTAAGTGTGGGTGGCAGTGTCTAAATAATAATAATTGCAATAGGAAGTTTCTGAGTCACAGATAATATTTATCAGGCACTAATTATGTACCAGGCACATAATTCTAGGTCTTCTTTCATTTAAATTTTCCTAGCAATCCTGTGAGACAGACACTGACATTATCTCCATGTCATAGATGAGGAAACTGAAGCACAGAGAAGCTAAGTAACTTGTGCAAGGTTGCACAGCTAGGAAGTGGAGAGTCAGTAGGGGACTCTACAGACTCCTCCTTTGACTGTATTTATTTTAGTATTTCAGGAGAACCATGCAATTTGAACCTGATGACACCACTCCTTATTCCTGCAATCCTCCCTACACCTCAGCTTCACAAAAGGATTCCCCTTTTTCTCTGAGAAGCAGAAGCGTGGTTTCTGCTTTTTCTCCTTCTCCTTCAGGATTGCCGGCACCACTCTCAAAGTCCCTCACTTCATTTGCTCCTTTCAGCCGTGGGATAAAGCCTCATTCGTGTGGTTCGTGTTGTGCTACCTGCCTAGTCCACAGGGATGAAAGTCAGGCAGGGAAGGCGGAAACTGGGTGGAAGAGGAAACGAAAGGAAGCCACACAGATGAACCAGGCAGGTTCCATCGCCAGGAAGGTTGCTCCCTCTCGCCAAGTCAGGCCAACACCTGGCACAATCAGGGCCCGTTTTGAAGGACCACAGGTGGTTTATTCAGTGTGAGGAATTCCCTTACCTGGGAGGATAACAGTCTATGAGCTCCTGTGTTAATTCATTAAAACCACTGAACATCTTTTGATTTTGCCCTGAAGAAAACGTGCTCAGGAGGGTCCAGATGACAGATGTTGAGAAAGAACGAGAACATAAGCCGCTCTCAGGAGGGAAAGACACCTTAGTGAGCCCCTGGGAATGTCCAGCTAGAGCACTTTCCCTTTCGGCAGCAGTACCTCTCGCACGGCACGCGCGCTGAGCCACAGAAACAGTGGCCTTCCTGGCCCTGGCAGCTGAGGCAATACTGTCAGTGCACCCTGGTGACCTGGCTGCCAACCACAGCACTGGGTGTCCCTGGAGACTTCACCGCAGCTGGAAGGAAAGGTGGAGACCCATATGGTTTGTCACAGTGGCTGCTTTTAGAAACACAGCTGAGATCCTCTGGAGACTTCAAGAAAAATCTGGAAAGAATGTCAGGGGCTGCAGTTCTTGAATGGAAGGTGAAGGAAAAATAAGACAATTCAATTATTTGGGGTTTATCGTTACCAAGTCCTTAACAGTCATGCTTCCTGAAGATTCCTGAACTCTAGAGGGAGAGTAGCTGAGGCTAGAACTAGGACTGGGGTGGATATAAATGCCCCAGCACCCTCCCCACCTTACTGGTACTTTGAAAACAACAAAACACATTAATGTCAGTGGGGAAACTTCTCTCTAGCTTTTATTTTTTAAAAGCACAATAAAGACAAGGTGACAACATCTAGTGCATTTGCATTTGTTTGATTTCTCTTGTCTGTTCCATAACTTTTGATGTGCTGCCTGGGTGGGGTTGCTGTAGAATATTAAGCACTTTGTTTCTAATCATTTGGAGCTTTTAATAATGAAAAGTGCTTTGAATGAAAAACTTAAAAAAATCTTCATCAAACATTTATGGAATTTCAAGGCTTGACATAAGAGTAGATGCATGCTTGGGGTTCATGGAATGATAAATGGCACTAACCCCCATTCTGAAAAACTTGCACTAGTAATGCAAAATGCAGACATTACATGCACACACATGCATGTCATGCCAGTGTGCATAGACTCGCACATGCGATGCCTTGAATTTCCTCTTGGGTCTGCCACAAAGCTTATGCTACCTGCCTCTTGCCATCCACCTTTAGGTCCTGGGTCTCCATGAATAAACCTCATAGGTTGGAGCTTTTGAAGAGATCTTGGCGATTGTCTAGAAAGGAGAAAAAAGTTTACCCCAATAATGTTGAACCCCCAGCTTACTACCTTTTACAGCACTCTATCCTGTGCCTCACTCTGCTTAGTGGGTAGCCTGAATTTTCCAGGGAGAGAGGCATGCAAAAGGTCAGAGTGCCTGCTGGCCCAGCCCCCAGGACCCTTGCCTGATGCAATTTAGGGTAATACAGCAATTAAAAAATAAAGGGAAGTGATGCTGCAGTGCCAGCAGCATCAGCGATTTGGGTGGTGGCGACAGAAATGTTGTGGAAGCAGCAGGGGGATGAGGACTGAAGCTGGCAATGCAGGAGGTACCACTGGCAGCATCAACTGTACCCCAGACATCAGGCATGGCAACACTTGCCAGGAATCTCAGGTGCTGCTAGCCATCACACAGAAATTAGGGCCAGTGGGAACCATGGGGTGGGAATCAGCCAATAGTGATGGTGCAAGCCATGGATGTAGGTGGCATAGTTCCACTTTGGGCATTAGCTAGGGCCACAGTGAAAAGGAACAAGGAGTGAGACAATGGCAGAGATCCTGTGTTAGTTACTAAGACAAGTATTTCCTGCAGCATGTGTAAGAAACCTTGGGGAATGTGCAAAGCAATCAGGAAAGAAACCCGTGGGTCACCATTACAGTCTTGAAAAGGTGGCTTAAAAGTAGAGAAATTCTACTTTGTGGCTCGTATATTTCACAATCATTTTTTAACTGGAACTCCTAGCCCAAAGCTCTTGACTCTATAACCCACACCAGGCTGCAGCTCAAGAGAAATCACACCCATCAACTACGGAGAACTGAACTGCATTCCTAGATGTGTGCCAGGGTTTGGTGTGAACTTGAATCCAGATGCATCAGACAGAAAGGAAAAAGGAATCTCAATGTCACTGTTGGAGGGGGGAAGAGGGATAACATCTTGATTTGGAGGGGAATTAGAGGTGGACCCAATGGAAGGACGCATGGACTTCAGGGCAGCTTGAAGGTACGAAGCCCAGAAGGAAAGTGCCCAGCAGAGAGGCATAGAGCAGAGGACACAAGAGTGGGAAAGGGAGGTTGAGCCCACAGAGGAATGCTTCTCCCCCACCTTCTTCAATTTTTGTCCTGATTGTCCCACTGTTGATCCTAATGGATAAACTACGTGGGAAACAGACTGAGCTTTCAACTTCATCTCTAAGAGGTAAATCTAACAGGAGACTGGTTCCCTCTGTGTGTCCCAGCAGACTACCACCTGCTACAGATCTAACACGAAAGAGTAAATAGTTATGTGATCTGCATGAAAATGAAAGGGTGACATATTTTTCTAAGTTGAATAAAAAATGTATAGTGTCAGTATAAATATCCTTTTTCCGATGCCACAAAAACTAAAAAGGCAAAATTTTTGTTACACGGCTGCATTCTACTTTAAGTGGGCAATTACAGGGTAAAATGCTCTGAATGAACACCAGCATTCATTTAGCTGCAATGATTATACCTTGTGGTCTTTTTTCCCTAAATGGTCCTCTGAGATGTTGTAACTCCTTCTCCAAAGCACACAGGTTCCAAGATCTGAAAACTCTCAAAATTGCAGGTCAGAACAGAAAACACATGAATAAAATAGACACTATGTCACCTAAAGAAGCCATAATTCCTTGGTGTGGCATCCCAGACTTTTCCTAATCTGACCCTAAAGGTCCGATCCAGGAGCCTCAGTTTCTCTCCCTTCCTGAGTGGGAAGAGGTGAGGCCAGTGTAAACAACTGTATAGTCCCCAGTGCTGAAGAAGAGGGATGGAGCCAATTAAACAGTGAGACCTTAAAGCCAGGAAGTCAAAGTTGGAGTCTCAGAGAGGACTGGAACTTTGAACTTAGAAGTCAGAAGGATGTACCTTGAGAACAAGTGATAAGAAAAGGGCAGAGAGAAAGGGAGAGAGAGGCTGAGCTGAGCCTAGGGTGATGAGCAAGTCCTTAATGTTGAAGGCAAATGAAGCTACCACCACAGCAATATCAGTGGAGGCAATGGTGTGGCCATCTCAAAAAATGCTTTCCATGGTGTGGCCAGACATCACTTCACCATTTTAATCAGACCCTGAACAAATGTTCTGAAAGCCTCTGGAGTCTGGGGGTAACCATGACCAGCACGAGACCCAAGAAGCTAACAGGATAGACAGGTATGTGCAAAAGAGGAAGAACAGGCTTGAAATGAACCCTTCAGTGTTCACTACTCATCCTTCAGGAATACATTTTTGTGTTTAAACAAGATCACGACTGTGGTAAAATAGTAATTAATCATTTGTATTTTGGGTCACTGTCTAGTAAGTCTTTAGAAAGTGAGTACCCTGTGTTTTTGCTTTATTTCAAAGCATTATTATTTAATCTAATGATTATTCCCTGAATTCAGAAGTAAAGGTCTTTCCTTAGGCAAAGTTAACCAACATAACTTAGAGAGAAATTGGCTGCCCACTCAGGGACTGTTTGATTAACACTCAGGCCTGTAATTATGTGGGTTACACAAATGGTACATTTAAAGGGTATTCCTATTGCTTAATGCCTAGAGAAATACAGGTTTTCAGAACACAGAAGAGTTTTGTCACAAAGAAAAGAGGTATTACAACTGACTGTGGAGGATCTGGAGGACAGGGAAGGTGACATGTGAGTTCTGAGTTGAGCCTTGTTGAATAGCCATGGTGTGTGTGTATGTATGTGTGTGCCCATATCCATCTACAGAGAGAAACATCTTGCAGTATGAAAAGTACACTCTCTAGAAGCAGTGATCTCTACAACAAGGTAAATAAGTTAAAAAAAATCTCTAAACATCTCAAAAATAAGAGATTCCACCAACTACACTGAAAATAGAGGCATTTAGACACTATCAGTGAAAGAAAGAGAGGAGGTGGTGGCTATCAGAATGGTTATCATCAATAAATCAACAAACAAGTGCTAGTGAGGATGTGGAGAAAGGGAATTTTTTTGCACTGTTGTGGGAATGCAGATTGATGCAACCACTGTGGAAAGTGGTATGAAGATACCCTCAAAAATTAAAAATGAAACTACCTTTTGATCCAGTGATCCCACTTCTGGCAATATGAGTATATCCAGAGAAATCCAAAACACCGATTCAAAAGAACATAGCACTCCTATGTTCTTTGCAGCATTATTTACAGTCATCAAGATATAGAAGCAGCCCACATGTCCATCAGTAGATGAGTGGGTAAAGCAATCATGGGACATTTACACAATGGAATACTACTCAGCTGTAAAATAGAAGAAAAGTTTACCCTTTGTGACAGTGTGGTCCGGCCTGGAGAACATTATGCTAAGTGAAATAAGTCAGTCAGAGAAATACAAGAACCATAAGATTTCACTTATATGTAGAAGCTAACGGACAAACTGAATTAACAAGCAAAATAGAGACTCACGGATAGAGAGCAGGATGACAGCCATTGTGCTGGGGGGAGGGGAGTTAGGGGGTGGAGGGATCCAGCAGAAAGGAAAAAGGACTCATGGAGATGGACAACAGCGTTGCAATTTCGAAGAGAAGGGGACATAAGGGGGTTAAATGGTAATGAAAAAATACAATTAGAATTTTTTTAAAAGAAAGCCTGTAACAGATGGTCCCTGATTTAGGACAGTTCAGCTTATGATTGTTCAAATATGCAATGATGCAAAAGCAATATGTATTTAGTAGAAATCCTACTTCCAAGTTTGAGTTTTCATCTTTTCTCGAGCCAGCTATATGTAGTACGATATTTTCTCCAGATGCTGGGCAGTGGCTGTGAGATGCTATTGCCCAACTGTAGGCTAATGTAAGTGTTCTGAGCACATTTACAGTAGGCTAGGTTAAGATACGATGTCCCATAGATTAGGAGTATTCACTGCATTTTTTTACTAAGGATGGATTTATCGGGTTATAACCCCATCGTAAGTCACAGAGAACCTGTATTATAAATTGCAACAGGAACAGAAACTTTTATAAGGCAGAATGTTAAGATTTTTTTTGAGTTTCACATTGATGTATGTATATATCTAGATTTGGTGAATTCCAGCTTTCTTAGCAATGCTTGTGAAGCGTGAAGTAAAAGAGATTACTGTCCACTCACCAGAGGTGTGGAGGGCCCACGAGGCAGCCACAGAGAAGAGGATCTGCTAAAGTGCAACCAGGGCAAAGGGGGGGCCGCTGGGCTCCTCCCTTCCTCCTCTGGATGTGCCCTCCCCAGTATCATGCTTGGAAGTTTCTGGGTTTTATTTTGAAAGACAGTTTTCTCACATGGAAAAACCTAACAGAAACTACAATCTGTACAGCATACCTTCACAAACTTCCATAGCCTTGGAGAAACAAAGGCCAGATTTGGCAAAGAGCTTGGACAAACCGTGCAGACCCAGAGTTACATTTCACGAGAGAAAACCCTGTGACTAGAACCAGTTGCCCAGGTACTAGGGCCCACCCTCTGCTCCAGGAGCTGCTCCCCAGCTTTCCAACCCGCACCACCTCCTTCCGGGACTGTTCACCTGGCTGGGTGTGCGCTTGTGGTATTTCTGTGCCTCCAGCCCCAGAGGCCTCCTGGAGGCTGATTCTTTGCAAGGGTTGGATCACGTCACTTGGATTCATGATCCTGACATTTCTGCTTCCTGTGTTTCTCTTGCCCATGTGACTGCTGACTTGATATCCAGTTCCTTGTGTTTCACGGGATGACCCTGTCCCCCACTTTCATCTCTGGTCAGTTCTGCTGCTGCTGATGCCACCTATTGCAGTCCCCTGCATCTAATCAGGACTGGCTACCTTTAAACCTGTGCAGAAAGCAAGCTGCCAGTATCCTTTAAAAATAAAATCTCCAAATATCTCAAGAAAAAAGATCCCACCAGCTAAACTGAAAATAGAGAGAGGCAGACGTCAGCAGCAGAAGAGTGAAGGGAGAAGGAAAGAAGGCCTATATTATAAACCGAGCTATGTACATTAACAAAAAAATCAAGTTCTTGGCTCTGAAGAATGACATTAAAAAGTTAAGCTGTACTTACTCTTATTTAAAATGTCATTCTTGTTCAGTGTAACTGTTAGACATGTAATACAGACAGATGAGCCACACTGATTCCATGAAGACAAAACTTCCCCTTGTATATCCGCTCTAAAAGCTTTTAAAGCCACTCTGTCAGGAGCAATTTGACTGCATATCAATTGTGTTTCTCCACTGAACCGCAATACTGCATGTGACAAATGAACATCATAAGGGGGACTGGGTGGGTGAGGGGAGGAGCAAGGGCTGAGAAGCCCACCACATGGTATAAATGACTCTGACACAAAACATTGCCAATAAACCAAGGAAGGGAATGCATTAGCCTGCTACAAGGAGCTCAGGTTGACCATTCAATATTTCATATAAGAAAAGCACACACGGCATCTCAACAGGACTTTGCTAAAAGCTAGGGATTCATAGGCTCCTAAAATGATTTACAAGGGGCATTTTGTGAGAGAGGCTGAAACGGAGGTTGTACAGGAGTTCACAGGGGCTAGTAAGTGGGCAGCTTCTGATCCTGACACCTCTCAGGTAGGACCTTGGTTCCCAACAGGAATGTTTGTATCCATTTGCCTTTTCTAAAAATCTTGAGCCTTTCACCAACAGTGGCAACTTCCCTGCGATTAAAAACAAGAGACTGCTCTCTTTTCATTTGTTACTCTTTATTATTATTATTATTATTATGAATTGGTTGTTTAACTAGAAAATCAATCTTTTTGATTAACCAGTTTGAGTTGGGGATTGGTAACCCAAATCAAGGAGGAGTGAGCTGGAGAGTACTAGAGAATACCTCCCCTGCTCCATGCCAAGGGAAGAAAATTCATTAAGCATAGAGGAAACTTGAACTGGGAAGATAAATTTAAACCTCCACACCTGAAACAGCTAATTGGGCCAATAGATATTTAAATTTCTAATGAGAAGAAAGTAGGTTCAGAGGAAAGAAATTTTTAGGAACACTGTCTGGGCTACCTATTGAATCTATTCTTGAATAACAATCTACTCCATAACTATGTGGCTTACCACAAAAATTGGTATTAATTTGTTCACAGTTCTGCAATTTAGGCAGACAGAGCTCAGCAAACAAAGTCCGCGTTGTATTGGCTAGGGTTCCAGGACAATGGGAAGAGCCAAATGGCCCCACTCATACGGCTGCCAGGTGGGGCTCACTGTTGTTTAAGGATTCAACCAGGGCTGTCAAGTAGAGATCCTCAACTCTCCTTTGCATGGCTTGAAGTTTTCACAATGTGGAAGCCGGATTCTGAGAGGAGGTACCCCCAAGCTGTGAGGGTAGTGTAGATCTCTTTAGGCCTGACCTTGGAAGTCACACAATTTATGTCTGTCGCATTCTATCAATCTGCAAATCAAGAATTCAACAGGAGGGAGAAAAGACTCCCATTCCTCCATGGGAAAAGAGGTAAAGAAATTGCAGAAATCTTTGGTCCACTACAGCAACTAAAATCAGTTAAAAGGATATGAGTTGCCAATGAAGAATTTTGAAGGAAAAAAAGAAACTCTTTCTTTCGAGTCATATACACTTTAATAGCAATCAATCTTTGTGGCAGCCACCAGGAGTGGGACCAGGGGCGTCCAACCCACGACCCAAGGCCGCATGCAGCCCGGGATGGCTGTGAAAGTGGCCCAACACAAAATCATAAATTTACTTAAACCCCTTTTTTTTGTTCATCAGTTTTTGCTAGTATTTGTGTATTTAATGTGTGGCCCAAGATGACTCTTCTTCCAGAGTAACCCAGAAATGCCAAAAGGTTGGCATCCCTGCTGGTTAACTTGGATTTGCTGCAAAAACGCTTGCAGTGCTTCTGAAACAGTATGTCCCAAATTCCAACATGGCTCATGGTCAAACGAAGGACACACCCCATTATTTTCCTTTGTGCACTAATTAAGTTCTTGTTTAATTGGGTAGTGAATTCCTAGACCTCTTGTGCATTCCCTATGGACTGGGCACATGGAGTTAAATAGAAATGTTCTGGGAGGCATCATGGTGCTTTCAGTGAATAGCTTTTAATGTTCCCAGGTAGTGGCTAGTGATGGATGTTATGGACACCATTAATCAAAAGGAGGAAAGGAATCAACCACAACAACATGCTTGAGACCCAGTGGAATGTCAAGAAATATATGTTGGGTGATTAGATGAATCACCATGAAATTAAAGTACTTTGAGTGTAGACTAGAAGGATTTTTTTGGAAGATTCACCTCAGAAAATGTCTTTTTGCTGCCATCTACAGCCGTGTGGGTCTTCCTGGCATGCAGTAGATTTTATGTAGATCGTTCATCTGAGACAGGGAACACAGGCTAGTAACCAAGGAGATTTACTTACGTCAACATTTTATAATGTATGCAGTCCCACAGTTTTAAAATCCTGTTCATTCCTGTATCCACAGTGCCTAGAAAAGTGACCGACATAGAGCAGCAGTTTTGAGTCAGGGGCGATTTTGTCCCCCTGGAGATACTTGGTAATGTCTGGAGACATTTTCGTTTGTCACAGCTGAGAGGCGAAGTGTTACTGACATCTAATGGGTAAAGGCAAGTGATACCACTACACATCCTACAATGCACAGTCTCCCACAACAAAGAATTATTCATCTCAAAATGTTAACAGCGCCGAGAATAAAAAAAACCCTGACACAGAGGAAGTATTCTATAAATATTTTTAAGGATGAGTGAATGAGAAACAAATGATTAACAATAGTAATGAGTTCATGGAGACTGTGTGGCTAAGGCAAAATATCTCAGGGCTATCCAGCAACTAACTGCAGATAGAGAGACAAACATTCCTGGATTAACAAGAAGTGACCCGAGTTAAACTTAAAAACAATAGAAGGAGTCAGATAAAGAGTCAGGATGAATCAAGAATGAGATCATTCAGGTTCTAGACAGGAATGAGACCCTCAATGTTGCTCTAAATGTGTTCTAGTGACAATATAGGAAGTGTGAACAGCTCCCAAAGTATATACACTGCTGCAAAACTGCATTGTTGATAAAGTATTGTTTCCTTGCATTTCTACTTAGGTTAATCATTAGTGACTTACATGAAATGTGTTTTATCATATGGGTTTGGTATCTTGTGAACTCCCTTCTGAGACTGTTAAGAAAGAGGCTGCCTCTTTACCAGGTGAATCTAAGAGATACCACAATGCCACCCCTGGAAGCTCAGTTAGAAATCTTTTGCATCTTACAATTTCATGTTGCTAATCTCTCATTTAAATTGTTGATATTTGCCTGGTGCATAGATCCATAACCAGCTGGGTTAGCCTCACTTTGTCTATATACATCAAGATTTCTGATAGTTTTACAAATTCAAAACACCTGAGTTGGAGCTAAAAAATGTGTGATGCAAAAATGACAGGAAACTAAAGAAGCGGCATCCTCAAATGAAAAGAGCCTCAGCAGCAAGAAGACTTTTGGCCTCAGTCTCTTCATCTTTCAGTTAGGGGTGAGACCCCTTCCCTGATACTTCATACAATTGCTAACGACAACCAAATTAAATGGGAGATGTGACTGCTTAAGCACCATGCCAATTCATTTTTAAATCTAAATTTTCTCCATCAAGCAAAATGTGAAGTGTTTTGACAAGTAAGTTCCTGGGTCTTTTGAAATGATTTTTTTTCCCACACAAATACTTGGCAGAACAGAACTTTTCACTGCAGTTGTGGGATTCCCTCCCCCAAGCAGTTTCCAATCACACTCGGGGCTGCCTTAGTTTTGATGTTTCTACTTCTCATTTTTGTTGCCTGCTTCTTCTTGAAAGGGGAATAGAAGAATATATTTTATGGGATATGAAACCTATCTTCTACCCAAAATCACTCGAGAAGACATTTCACTGCCCTGTGTTAATGTTTACTTGACTTGTGAATAAATACGAAGTAAAGCTCTGGGAAACGTTCATTGACCAAGGACACCTGCACATTAAGTCACAATACACAGAGAACTTTCACACCCATTCAGCACTGGCGTATGAAATCAAAGACTGGGCCCCCGGAGAATGAGGCATCGTTAATGGTAGTTCACCTCAGAGGGGCACCAGAGGGACTATCCCATGGCACTCTGTTGCTCTGTGGCCATTGTGCTAGTTCAGGACAATACCTCAGGTACACAGGGTTTTCCAGAGGCTTGCAACTGAGAATAAATAAACCGAGAGAGCGGAGACAACAGAAGCATCCTTGAAACTCTCCAAGAGCAGATATTGTATAATTAAACCCAAATACCAATCTAAGGCCATTTTTCATCAGGGGGCTTTTGACGGCTCCTTGCTGCAAAGAGGTTTAATGATTTCACTGAGTAAAAGGCGGTGGACTCGAGATGTGTGCATTTGCTGAGAGATAATTGCATTTAATGACAGGCACATCCATAGGTTTGGAGAGTCAAGTGATAAATCTTCCTCCAGAGCCTGTGGATCAGTCATATTCCAACTGGTGAGTGGTTGGGGGATCAATTAATAATCATGATGAGAACAATACTTTTCACTTGCAGTTTTCCTCAGGTCTCAGAGCAACATGATAAACATGAACATCTATTTTCCTGGTCCTCCTGGAAAGTAAGCATTTGGTCGCATTATTATCCCTAAGTATGTGACATGAAAATTGAGGTGCAGGGAAGAGAATGGCCACAATGGCAGTTGGGGGAGGCAAAAAGAAAATAGATACATCTTGGTATTTTCTATCTGCATTATGAATATATATTATGCAAGCCTCTAATAATACTAGCTGATGATTTTAGTGTCAGGTTCTGTGCTTAATTAAATGCTTTGCACATATTACCTCATTTAACCTCCTCATGTCACAGATGAGAAAACCAAGGATTAGTAACTTAAGCACTGTGCAGATGGTCCAATGATAGAACTGGAATATGAATTCAAGCAGTCCAATTCCAGACACATCTTCTCCTAAACCTCATGCATAATATAGGCCAGGGTTGCATGGGATGCCAGGACTGAGATGGCAGCACAAAGCACAGAATCCCTGTTCCCAGGGAGTTCACAGTGAATTGGGGGGATAAACCCAGCCCTCATAACATCTGTGTGCTAGGCACTGTTCTACATGATTGATTTATGTGTGGACGCATTTAGTTTTCTAACAGTTAGAGGACCTAGATACTATTACAGCCATCACCACTTCACAATGAGGAAACTGAGGCACCAAGAGGCTATATAACTGTCCAACATCAGCAAGTGTCCTTGCCATTAAGTCATTAAATGCTTTATTTTCCACACTAAGGACTTTGATGTTCATATTGCAGATGATCAGGGAAAACAATAAGTTTAAGCAAAGGTGTTATTTAGATTCGGTTTTTTCTAAGATCACCCCAGTGATACTGGGGTGAATCGACTGTTTAGTCCTTCTTTTGCAGTGTGAGATACTAATGCATTTGAACAGAGTTCAAATATTGAAGGTCTGGCACTCTTCCAGGATACTAGGTGGAATTCCACATGAATTTTCCTGTATTTTTCACACCCATCCTTTCCTTTATGAGGCTGACACAAAACCAAGGTTGCAGCTGCCCATACGCCAGCAGAATGGCCTGTAGCTCTAACAACAAATTCCTTCTCCTTAACAAGCCATATCGGTGTGGAGCATGGTCTCAGCAAAACAGCATGAGACCCTAGAGGCCAGGGCACTGTTTTCACAATCCTTTGTTGTCTAACAATCCAGCATTGGAATGCTCAAGCATCAGAAAGCAAAGAGAACTCCAATAGAAGTGCTCTAGATTACGTGAGTGGCTGGAGAACTTAGAAAGGTCTGGGTGTTCCAAAATCCACCCCATAGTTTATGATATGCATGGTTCTGGCTCTGAGTTAGCAGTTAGAGTCTAAGACTCTAACTCATTCTGTCCCATCACCTGTGAGCTCCTCCCTACTCTTCTTAGGTTAACCAGCATCTTATAGTTAATGGGACCTCAAGGTCACATTTCTCCATCAAACTTTTACCATTACCTGCTCAGTCTCAGTACAGTGAGTCTTGGTCTCTCAGGAATCCAAGATTTTCAAGATCACCTTGCTAATTCACTTTCAGTTCATAAATCTTCTTCAAATGTTCTCATCAAATATTTTATGATCTCCTTGCATAGGGAACTCACCACATTCCAAAACTGCTTTTTCTATATTTGAGCAATTCTTGATGGTTTTAAAGTTTATCCTTCTACTAAGTCAAATTCAGTTGCCTATAATTTCCCTTATAGCAGTCCATCTCTCAGAACAGAACTCCTGTCTCCTAATCAGACTCAGGGTACAGTGAAGGGAGCCTTCCTTTAAAGTTCTCTTGGGCTAGGGCAAATTTCTCAAAATACCTATATTCAGTCTTATCAGAGCATGGATCAGATTGCATATAACTCTACTATAAACCAAATGTCTGTTTCTCCCTAAAATTCTATGTTGACATAAAATCTCTGAGGTGATGCTATTTGGATGTTGAGGACTTGGGAGGTCCTTAGGCCATAAGGATGGAGCAGGTAGTCACGAATGGCTTTAGTGCTTACAAGAAGTAGTCAGAGAACTCCCTTGCCCCTGCTCTCACCAGGTGAGGATGCACCAAAAGACTGCTGTCTGTGAACCAGCAAATGGGCCTCAGCAGACATGGAATCTGCTAGGGCATTGACCTTAGATTTCCCAGCCTGTGGAACTGTGAGAAATAGCTTTCTCTTGTTTACAAGCCACCCAGTCTATGGTACTCTGCTATACTGCCCAAATAGACCGAAATGGTCCCTGTGTGCTTCTTGGTATCCCCAGTAAACCATAAACTTCCTAAGGAAAAGAGACAGATCTTTTTTACTTCTCTGAAGCTCCAGCAGCAAGCTCAGTTCCTGCACAGAGTAAGCGTTCGATATTTGTTTTGCTTGGAGTACACCATGGATGGCCTTCCAGAAAGATCTACGTAAGTAAAGAGAGAATAAACAAGGTAGGAGGGAAGTGATGAGGAAGCAGGAGTGGTGTGCCCCCGTTTCAATGTAATTAGCATGCGCCTGTATGTTTGAGTGACCTTCTGCCTGGTGGAGGGGCTGAGCAACAGCCAATTATAGTACATTTTATTACCACTTAACTAGTAGCCTCATTAATAAATATGGTATGAGACTAATATATAGTTTAATCAACAGAGTGAAGAAAAATAAAATAAGGATATGAAAATCACTGGGCCTGCTTTTGCCAAGGGGTCTAGAAGTAAAGGCCAAAAAAACTTACCAAAGGAAAGAACAGGAAATAACAGAAAGGAAGGAAAATCCTTGAGAAGTAGAACATGGGATCCGAAGCCAGCACAAAAGAACTTTGGTTGTGAGGATAAATGGTTATTATGCTGGGGAAGCTGCACAGTGGCTTGGGTTTGGAGAAGAGCAAAATGGGAGATTTCGAACCAAAGGACATTAACATTTCTGAGGAGAAAGTCAACAATTAGTTAGTATTGGCAATAAATGACCATGGAACTTCATGAGTTCAGTATCTTCCTGCTAGAAGGACCCTTAGAGACAACTAGCCCAGAGCTCCCCAATCCCCAGGCCACAGACAGGAAAGGTCCAGGCCTGTTAGGAATTGGGCTGAAAAGCAGGAGGTGAGCAGCCCAAAAGGGAGCAAAGGTTCCCTAGCATTACGGCTTAAGCTCTGCCTGCTGTCTCCCCTCCCCACTTCAGTCACAGAAAAATCGTTTTCCCAGAAACCGGTCCCTGATGCCAAAAAGGTTGGGGACTGCTGCTGTAGCCCAAATTCTCATTTAAAAAATTAGGATGCTAAGAGCAAGCAGTTAAGTACTTTGACCAAGTCACAAAGTCAGGTTTTAGCAAGGTCCCCCAGATCTTCAACACAGCACTCTTTCCTCTAGCCCAGGTCTGCACAGTGCTGTGTTCATTTTGCTTCAGGCACTGCCCAAGAACTTAGCAAATGTATCTCATCTAAATGTTACACTTTCCATTGGAAGAACCAAGGGATATCTCTCCAGGAACACGGTAGAATACACAGGCCAGAGAGGCGAGGTCTGCTTAGAACGTCATAGCAGGATAGGGAAGACTGGGGATTCATATTCTAGATTGCTCCAACTCAAAATCCTCTTTCCTCTAGACTACACTACCTTTTAGCATAGATTACAATGCTTAACAATCCAAATGGACAGTGAGTGTCTTCTATAGCATCCCCCTTCATCACTGGGGTTAGAGGGCCTGCACAAGGAGAAAAGGAATGTGATCTCAGTACTCAGTGAGCGATAATATCTACAGCATCTGACCTGAAGGCAGGCCAGGGCTACACCCCTTCCAGGCAGTCAGGTGATTAACTAAGGAGAGAGGACTCCCAAAACAATTCTGTAGTCTAGACTGTAAATTCTGGGGGTGCAGGAGCGTGTTCCTAGTGCCTGGTCCCATGCGGGGCACATCATGAGAGGCCCATTATCAGCTGTTAAAGTAGGTGGTACTCAATACCTATCTAAGGTCAGGTCCAATGTATAGACCACAACTTTCCTTTGGCCAAGGGCAGAAGTGCACTGTGATGCTGCGTGGCAGCTTAAGAGGAGAGAAATGAGAAAGAGACCTGGAAGATCTGCCTACACCTCAGTCAAGGCAGAGTTCTCCTGCAGACCTCCAGGCTCTGTCTATACCCCCACCTGTGATCTGGATTGCCCCCCTCAAAAACTCTACAACACAGAAAGCAGAGACTGTCTCCTATCCCAAACCCACCTTCTGATGTCTCTGTGCTGCTCTCCCAGAGCTTCTGACCTGCTGGTCTTTGAGCCGCTGACATCTGCCTTCTTGTTGGAACTCCATCTATCAACCCATGGCATGGTGGCTGCTTGGAGACGTGAGGTTTGGTCCTGGCTTAGGTCTCTCTCTGTTGGCCCCACATTGCATCAGCTAGGCCTCATCCACACCTCCAGACCACAAATCCTCAGGCTGCCCGCAGCACCCTTTCCGGTTCTTTAAGGCAGAGCATTCTATTTAACTTCCTGCTCTTGTACAGATAAGCAGTACAAGAAAAGATAAAAATGTGCAGCTCACCACTTTCATAAATATGGAATACTGCACCTGGCATCTATCTCAAAAATAACATTACCTGCACCACGAGAGTGCAATAACACTGCCATAACAATAACACAGTTGGGATGCAGAAAACCATGATGTTTTTAATTGTGTTATAATTAGAAAGCAGATAAACAAATAAGAGCATCATTTATTCATTAAAATTGTGCAAATGCAAAACCTACTTAATTAATTTCTTTGTACAATGTCTGTAAACTCCTTCAGGGAGGAAATCTGAGGAACAATTTCAGACCCAGAGCAAATGACACAGACATGGCTTTGAAGCACAAGTGGAAAGACTGGGGATTGTTTGGGTCCAAAGGGCTCTTTTGAATGAGATGGAGACCAGGGTGGCCTCACAAATGGGTGGCACAGGCAACCAATCACAAGTGTGCTTTGATTTTATTTGTCCTGTGTACCTGAATAATACCCCCTCCCTTCTCCATCCACAGTCAGAAGAGAGCTCTCGAGGTGAAGTGAATGAGTTAGAGCTGATTAAGGAACTCTGTGAAACCCTTAGGAAGGATTAAAAACTGGATCATAACTGTGAGTTTGTTGTCCTTCACTGTTCATGTTTCTTTAACTTCTTTTTCTTAGATAAGTCCCTTTAACATTTCATATAATAACGAAAGCAAACTAAAAGGACAGCTAGATCAGGAGTGGAAACATAGAAATGAAGATCTCAAGGAGGGTTAGCAACAGGGGAGTGGGAGGAGGAGAAGGGGGGAGAAGGTACAGAAAATAAGTAGCATAGACAGTAGATAGAAAATAGATGGGGGGGCAAGAATAGCATGGGAAATATAGAATCTAAAGGACTTGAGACACATGGTCATAAACTAAAGGGGGGGTGATGGTGGGGATGGGGGGTAGGGTGGTGGGGAATAAAGGGGGAATAGAACAACTGTAACAGCATAATCAATAAAAAAATTAAAAAATTAAATAAATAGAAAAAAAAACTGGATCATTAGTGAGTTTCACATCTATCACAGCAGTCGTCATGCCTAGCAAAGGATTGGAGAAGGGTCAACACTCAGCACCACTGCAGACCAACCATCAATTGACCTTGGTTCAAATCTCTTTTCCCTGCCTCTTCCCTCCCTGTCCCTACACTCACTGACTTTTTCTCTTCACCCCAAATCTACTTCCTGGCCATGAGTTCACAGACATGGCCCTACTCTACTCTATAATCTCTCTGCCTTACTTTCATTTTTAAACACGTCTGATATTAGAGTCAGTAGTATAACTGTAGAGTTAAGCTGTAGTTGCATAATAGTTGATAATGTTCAAAAGGTCTTACTGAATCTTTCAGTTAATTCTCTCAACATTCTATCAACTAATAGTAATAATGGAAATTACTTATTGGATACTTTGAGTTAGTCATTGTCAAGTATTTTACATGCATTAGCTCATTTAGTCCTCACTATAGACTTAATAGGCAGCATTATTAGTATTATTCCCATCTCACAAATGAGGGAAGGGATGCAGAGAGTGGGTAATTAACTTTCTGAAATACTGCATATTCAGTAAGTATGTTGTGTCTTAAATCTGATTTTTTATTGTTTTTATTTTATTTTCTTCTCTTTAAAACATGATCACTTGTTTTAAAGGTTTAAAAATTGATCTCATAAGAAAAGATTTTAATGACAAAAAAAAAGAAGGAAAAAGAAAAAGGATATGGTTCATTTAAAAGCAGCTCATGGTCTAGAGGACATGCCTCAAGGTGTTTCAACTCTGGAAACTGTAGATGAACTGATAGCAATGCAAAATAATTTTTGTCTATGCACATCCAAATTCTCTTCTCCCAGTAGAGATTCAAGTCGACTTACTTGCTCCTCTGTGGAAGAGGCTAATTTTCCTCCATTTGCACATTTATTTCAACATTTATTTACTACATATACATTTTTTACTTATTTTTTTAAGGATTTTATTTATTTATTTTTAGAAGGAGGGGAAGGGAGGGAGAAAGATATATCAGTGTGTGGTTGCCTCTCTCACGCCCCCTACTGGGAACTTTGCCTGAAACCCAGGCGTGTGTTCTGACTGGGAATCGAATCAGCAACCCTTTGGTTCACAGGCTAGCAATCAATCTACTAAGCCACATCAGCCAGGGCTTGATTTCTTTAAATTGGTTGTAATACTTCACCAGTTCCTCATTAATGATGTAAATAATATCATGTGCATTAGTTTCCTAAAGCTACTGGAACAAAGCGCAGTATGAATGGCTTATTGAAGCAGAAATTTATTCCCTCGTAGTTCAAGATTTAGGTCCTGTTGGCAGAACCCCATTCCCCCAGAAGATTCCAGGGACAGGGTCCTCCTTACTGCTTCCAGCTCTGGTAGCCCCAGGCCTTCCTTGGCTCTGACAGCCTCACCCCAATCTCTACCTCCATATTCACATCACCACTTTACCCTGTGTTTCTCCATCTTTACAAGGCATTCTGCCTTGTGTCTGTGTCTAAAATTTCCTCTGGTATAAAGACACCAGTCATATTGAATTAGGGATCATCCTAATGGCCTCATCTTAACTTGTATATATCTATAAAATCCTATTTCCAAGCAAGGTCACATTCATAGTTATTGAGGCTTAGGATTTCAACATATTTTCCAGAGGATACAATTCAAGACATAATAGCATGTGTTTGTTTTTATATCTGTATGAGAGTCATATTTTACCCTTTCTGAAAATTTTTATAACATCTCACCGCCACTGACAATACAAGGTGGGAAAAAGGAGGTTTATAGTTGTAGGTATGTGAAACAGTTTATTTTTGTATCATTTATTAATTATTGCATTATTTATTTATGCTACAATTATAAACCCACTTTTGCCTACCTTTGTATAGCAGGATACAGAAGTACCTATTTTTTTTCTTTAAGTTTTTTTTTCTGCAGAAAATGTCAAACATATATAAACAAAACAAAACATAACAGTATGTTATAACATAAAGATGGATCCCCATATACCCATCAATCAACCCCAACACGACATTTTGCCGATCATAGCTCTACTCCCACCAAAGCATCCGTCTGCATAAGTTCTGTTCTCAATTCTCATCTTTTTTCTCCTGGGTATCTTGTGCTGCTAATAGTTGGTTGTTACTTGAAATGGATTTAAAGAACTAATACATGATAAGGCAGTGATAATGATACGATCTTAACACTGCCCATTCCAGGAGGGAGTTATATTGCTTCCAGACTTTGCTCTTGGCCAGCATATCATAAATATGTTTAATGAATCAATTAGAAATCTCTAGGTACCATTTACATTTTAACTGGGGTTAATCCAGAGGGACCCATGAAAGAAGCCTTGAAATAGGTGGGGGACTGTCTTGTCCCTACCACTCTTCGAAGCCATGCTTATGAGAGACTGTCACCCCCATCTGTCTGTAGGGACAAAGCTGGGTTTCATATAAAGCTGGCAGCATGAAACCATCAGTAGCAATTTGTGTATTCTTTTCCCTATAATTTACTCCAGCTAACAGCAAATGCTGAGCCTTCTTCTCTTCTTCCACAAATGTCACAATAGCAGACATATCAATAAATCAGAACATCCAGTTAAATGTACAAGAAATTTTTAATGTGCTTCACAAGATATCTGCTGGAAGGACTACTCATGAATATTTAAGTATAAAAACAAGTAAGAGGGTGCACATAAGTGCTTTAATAATTAAAAACATCATGGGGCCTAGAATTAAAGATGGGTGGATAAAGTCCATGCTGAGATCAGCGGGCTGTCCTGCAAGACCTTACCCATGCCTGGCTTCTCATCAGTAAAGAGCGAGGTTCTGTAGTGGGGGTGCAATAATGACACATATCCTCTGGGAGAATGGAATACCCTGTAATGGATAGTGTCCTGTCCCCTCATTACCATTTTAAAACTTTCTTATTGTGAAATAATATGAAACCGACAAGTAGTTACAACACCGGTGTATGCCCTTCACCCTGCTCCCTGAGACCATCTGCTGTGACCCCAGTGATTGTCAAAACCAGGAGACTGACCCTGGTAGAATGTCAGTTTGGTACAAACTAATCTAATAGCTCCCTCAGGTTTCACCAGTTTTTAATTGTAATCTTTTTGGAATAGGCCTATAATTTTTTTCACAAGTAGGTCCATCATTATCATTTTTTTAATCACAAGTTGCATTAGCCCATTTTCCCAGAGTTGGCCCAATCTTGTGAATCTCATTTCTTGTCCATATTCGTGTGGGGTTCATGCATTCTTTTTTTCCCATTCACTTTTAAAAAATAAAGTTAATATTGGACATATTGGAAAACACTGCTGCCATCATAGGTTGATTGTGTTTCCTTCCATTTAATCTTGTTCTACTTTTACATGCATGCTTTGTGTATACATGGCTTTTAACTTTTTACTACAGTTATTTTCAACCATTTTATCCCACTGATAGACACATAACAGATGCTTTTCAACTGGGGAGTGAGACACTCCCCACTACAACTCCTAGAGCACTAGTGGTGACTCTCTCTCCCTCATGAATTATAGTTGGAATTTATGAAAGACTCATCTATAATGGAATCACCTTGAATGGGTTCCACTTTATAGAAATAGTAAAACCTCCAGAAATGCCAGGATTTTATTTGTAGTAATCACTTAAACTATACCTTGTAAGTGATCTCCAAGCAACATGATGGTTTTAAATGGCTGTTTTAATAAACATAAGCTTTCCAGGCAACTAAATCTTAAAACGGCAGAACTTGACTAGGGCACTGAATGGAAAAACATCTGAACAAATAAAAGGTCACAGGTTCTCTCAGGCATGACTGTAAATTGACAAATGCTCATTGATCTATGTAGATTTCTCTCCTTTTGATCAGATTAGTGATCTCTCATCATTCAAGACTGAGTTCTAATTTATCTCAATTCTCTGGGCATTTCTCTTATTAAGCTGTGCATAATGTTTTATTCAGACCTCAGTTCTACTTCCAGAATGAGGTTCTTGAGAGCAACGTTACACCTGAGAATTACAAAATTCCCAGCAGCCAGCATAGTACCCAGGCCTCTAGAGGTGCCCAAGCGATGTCCACTGAATGGGTGGAAGTGTGATAGAGTAGTCATGTGACCTGGCTGACCAGGTTTGAATAAAAGTACCGCCACTTACAGCTAGATGGCTTCCAATTAATTATTTATCCTATGAGTTTTATCTGCAAAATGAAGATTTTCTCTGTAGTTCCAGAGAAACAGTTGAGGTAAGGATGAAATGTGCTGATACTTATGTATTAGTTAGCATAGTGCCTGCTATCTAGCAAAAATTCAACAACAGTAGTGAGTGGTGCCTAGGGTATTTGGTGAATGCTTGGGTGGACTGCGTTACTGAACTTGAGCACATAGCAAGGGCACTAGAGGTGTATGGAGCGACAACCTGAGGCCCAGGGTGCAGGACAGGAGGTATGAGTTTTATCTGTGGTGACTATAGAAGAGTCCTACTCAGATCTCCCTTTAGGATAACATGGCAGGCAGCCATGTCGACTGACAACCTCCAGCTGTCACTCCTTTGAAGCCACTGTGGCATTTACACATGAGCCACTGAGCATGGTGGAGGTACTACAGCCAGGTCATTTCTGCCCAGTGCAGAACTCCACTGGTGGACTTTGTTCAGGCACCCCAGATAAGCCTGGCTGAGACTTCCCAGAACTGCACTGAAACTCACAGCTTTTCCTACAAAATCCTTTCTTCTGTCTGTCTGCCCAGGGATGTCAGACTTGGATCATGATCTGAGGCTCACCAAACTTCACTTGTTGATCCTGTTTGTTATATACAAATGTGCTTCCCAAAACCTCTTGCACATTCAATCCCATCTTGTAATGACACCTTGCCATGAACTGACAACGCCTAGAAGATACACACTTTCTTTGGATCATGTGATGTTGCTTATTCTGCCTTCTGTTTTTCTAAACATCCCCATTTATGTATTACATTAAGGAACAGTTTGGCATATCTATTTCCATTTGTAGGCAGTTCCTAGGAGAAAAATGTAAAGGTGAGTGGGCTTTCAGATATTCTCCTTTTCCACATGAAAACAGATTTTGGTGATGACTCCTAAGCCTGGCCCCTGTGTCCAAGACTGTGCTACCCAAAGAGCAGCAGTTTTGAGAAGTCACTTCTGCAGCCATATTGATGGAAAAGATAAATTACCAAAGACATACATAGCCTCAGGACTGCCTGAGCTTACAGTAAAAGAAAATATGAAAAGGAAACCATTTGTACTTGGCAGATTGTTCCTGGTACTTGGACTTCTGATCTCCGTGGATATTATTGGCATCATTTTCTATAACACACATTTCTAATACTCAGAATTGGCTCCAAGTTATACACTCATGCATAGACCTTTAAATTTGGTCCATTATCTCTCCTTCTATTAACTCAAATTGCTTTAAAAAATACCCTGTGTGGAAGAGGAGCAGACATAATTTTCTTGATTTTATTCATTGGAAAGCTATGGCCTAGAGAGGGAGGGGCTACTGAATGCACACAGGCCAGCAAGGGCACTCCTCCTGCAGACTTCACCCTGTTGACTCTGGTACTGAGCGCCTTTCACTGAACCAAGCTGAGAACTAACACTCGTCACTCAAATGAATAGACACACATTTGGGGTGACTGCAGTTGAATCCCTTCCTGCCATTGAAGTCCCAGTCTTATGTTTGCACAGCCTGACTGGCTGTAGCCTTTGCAACATGCTTCAAACCTAACCGTAACGCCTGCCAGTAGCTGACACCCCAAGGTTTTTCAGGTTTTGTTTTTCCCTTGTAGCTTCTGAAATGTCTTGCTTCCCCGCAAAATCTATCTTTTGATCACTCAGAGAAGAATCTGGCTACTTTCATCCATGTATTTATATTCTGAATCACTGAGCAAAGAGAACTATGACAGTCGCCTGATTCCTAAAGTTTGCAAAACACCCCACTGGATAAAACTGACATTTTAGCAAATCGATGATTTTACAAAATTTTTACCAGTAAGAACTCTCCCACAGATACCATCTAAGCCAGTAATAGCTGCTCCCATACTCCCAATAAAATGTCCCTCTCTTAAGCTAATGATCCCAGCAAATCCCACACTAATTGATAGCCTACAGTTCCAGAGAGTTGCATTTCAGTAAGTGGTCAAAATGACACATTTGGCATTAATGCCTTGACTCTGTCTCCCACAAGTGCAATCTCCTTTTAAACTCACTCAGGCAAGAGAACCATCTCAGTTGTTAATTTAGTCATGGACCTCTACCTCATTGTCTATTCTTGTACTTCAGGGGCAGAAAGAACATGATAGGAGACAGAGTCCAATATTTAAACATTCCATGTTGAAACTCTTCCAGATAATTATTCATGTATATAAGCTGGGTTATAACCTTGCTTTCGGGTGCACACCTGTCTACACAGATTTGCAATTCCATTATGCTGGCTTGTTGAAACATAGGACTAATTATTTTGAAACTAGTAAAGTCAGTCCATAGTGCTAGTCACTTTCATGTCAGCTTCCATATCTAGTCCTGAAGGGTGTCTTTCTCTGTTCCAATACTCCAAAGGGAATAGCTAGAGTTTCTCTCTCTCTTTCCACAGTGAGCTAAGGAATGTAGCTAATAACAAGATATATGCAGCTAAGATTTAACAATCTGTTTCTTGAAGCTTCCTAAAGAAAACAAAAAAGAGTTTTTTGATGGTAAAAAGACTGGCTGTAATGTTGATTTTGGGAGCAGATAGTCCTGTCCAGAGCTCCCTGAATTACAATGTAACTATCTTGTCAGCCTTGTCAAAGCATGGAATGTAGCCTCCATTTCAGTTTTCTCAAAGAGTGTTTCCTGGCTTTGGTCAACATGAGCCACGGACAATAACTGATGAATCACAGCAACAACCCGCACTTGAGACTAGGAGCCACATTTAAGTAGGCCAGCTCAGTTCTCTCTCTTTTTTAAAGATCTTATTTATTTTAAAAACGAGGAAGGGAAGGAGAAAGGGAGGGAGAGGAACACTAATACAAGAGAGAAACATCAACTGGTTGGTTGCCTCTGCACATGCCCCAACTGCAGACCTTTACCGCAACCCAGGCATGTGCCCTGGCCTGGAATTGAACCTGGAAGTGACCTTTTGTTTTGCAGGACAGTGCTCAAGCAACTGAGCATACAGATCATGATTCAATTCCCTCTCGATACTTCAGGTTCCTCTGCTGTAGAATGTCACTTGAGTCAAATGACACCAGATCTAAAATTCTAAAATGTTGATGCACCAGATTTTCTCTGCTTCAGTCATTTCAAACAAAATGTGGATTTGGTTCTCATCCAAACTTGTTCACTGATGTTCTTTCCAAAAACATTTTGTTAAATGTATGAAACGCTACTAATATTCTCTTCAGAGCTTACAAATCAGCATCGATTGTCCCTTGAATAGGCCGTGGCAATTTTCACCTCTGCCTTGGCCACTGTTCCTGTCTTATCTTAGCTCCTCCATTTGAATTCTAAGTCTGTTCATTGTGCTATTCAACTTCTTCCACAAAGCTGCCATTGACCTTGACATACTCCCAATCCCCTCCTGCTGGTATACAAAGCTTGAAGGCATCTCTGAGGATGCCTTCATCCTCAGATGAAGGCATCCTTTATCTGATAAATGTGCAATGAAATATTGCACATTTAATCAGAGGAAGATAAAAGCAGGACCTCAGTCAACCCATGGGACAAGTAATACATGGGTGTTCTCTACATTTAAATATTGAGCTTGAATATTCATAATTTGACCAGGTCTTTTGGACTCAACAGAGTTCAGTTCTAGATTACTTCAGGTAAAAAGAGCAAAAACTATTTCCTACAGAGGGCCTCATTCTTTATGCTATATATGATAAAAATACTTAGTATACTACATAATGGAGAGAAATGGAAAGGTACTTTTATAAACAGTATATGCTATAAAGAATATAAACTCATATCTGTATCATATTGTGGTACAGACCTTAGACATTCTTTCTTGACTTTAGAAACTGTCTTTCTTCACACATGAGGTCATCAATTCAATGTCTTCATTGGTAAAATGAAGGCAATAACATCTTTGGATCACGATGAGGTTTCAGTGATGCAAGATGTGTAAGCACTCTGCACAGTCTTTAGGGTATGCCTATAAACCAAAGATGGCTGCTGAGACTGGATGCTGTGGATATTTAAATCATAAATGGAAGGCAGAGTCTGGGGAAGATAGAGACAGAATATGGACACATATCTAGAGCATAAGGCTCAAAACAGAATACGGTATTTCAACAAGACTTTTCTTAGTGATCTATTTTCTTCCAGGTCTATTCTCACAGAGTGGCTGGTTCTTAAAAAAATCCTAAAATATCTGGATGGAAGCAAGAGACAGAGGAGAGAGGAACATGTGTAAAGTACTGAGGCTGCTTCCTTGCCCTCTAATTCATCTTCCAGCCTGTCATGAGACTGCCTGTCTCAATATGCAATGAAGGATCAAAGTCACTGCTGGTCTGGGCTGGGTCCTTGGTCAGGGCTCAAATATAAGTGAAGGTGCCCACTTTTGCCTACTTCACACTCTAAACTCAGTTGATTGGCCTATTAAGATTCTGTACCCATCTGTTTTTCCCTCCGATGATTTATTTATTTAACTAGAGTGATGGAAAAGCTATCCATCATCACAAGCCCCCTGTGGTTGTGGGTACTGTGTAAATGTCTAATGAAAAGAGGAATTCAGTAACATTCTTGTGAAATCCTGTTGTTTTTTTTCTTTTCTGGGTGGTTATTTTGCAAATGCTTGTTTCACTGTCAGGCTTCAAAGCTCTTTGCAAACTCCATTGTGAGTACTTTTGTCATAAAAATAGGAAAGAAAGAAGGGCAAGGCCAATATATACTGAACAATAAATGAGAAAATCAGATCTGAGGAACCATTGTTCACTAACATTATGTAGACATTCAGAGGTACACGTTTAGTGCAGCTATGCCCAGATCAGTTTCCAAAAACCCCCATTGAATATCATGTTTTCTTAATGTTTCAAACCTTTCTTTCAAATCCTGTTTGTACATGGAGTGTTTATTTGTACAGCTCTAAAAATTCAAATGCTACCCCTCCTCTTCAAGGACAAGCTCTAGATGCAATTTCTTGTTCTTTCCGTACTTCTGTCACCCATACTGACCAGCCTTGAACTCATAACATGTCTTTCTCTATTCTCTTTAGCACTTGCCTATTCTATTACATTGTTTTCTCTCAGAAATATTATAGAGATAACTTGGTCCCTTCATATTCTACAGATCATAGCAAGGAAATACAGCAACACCTGGGAAATGAATGTGGTAAAGCCCAGTATTAGGCTCCTATAGAAGTTAAATAAAATTATAGCTTGCAATTAAGCAGAAAGAAGGAGGCCTCGCCTTATTCTTTTTACAATGGTGGGATAAACTAGAGCTATCTGACCTTGTCCCCAGAAAAGAGGTGGTAGTGGGACACATACCAAACCACACTAGGAAATGGTAGAAATGAGACTTCCATTTGGAGCTGGCTAATTTTTGCTTGGTTTCCATAGGCACAGAAGACAGCTTTGTTTTCCTGGATAATCAAACCACTTTGGCTGATAATCTGACTCTACAGTCTTCTCAGGAAGCTAATGCAAATATTCTCCTTGCATCTTCCAACCACTCAGTGTGAATCTTCACTCTTTTCAATGTCATCATAAAGCACCCAAGAGCAGGTACTGTATTATATATTATTTACACACTCACACACACATTTTTGCATGGATATCTATGGCTATCCTAGACTATAACTATCTAATCACACTCATATAATTATCTATATATAATTAATTCACTTGTAAAGTAATACTTGTATTTATTGAGTGCAGGCTATATTCACAGCTCTCTGCCAAACATGGAGGAAAAAACTTGGGGCCACCACAAAGGAGTCATAGGTGGAAAACCAACATGCAAAACAGGTGAACATGGGAAATAAGTTGGAAATCACTGCTCTTCATTTTAACCTGCAATTTTCAAGAAAAATATAGACCTAGTTAAATTATATCAATTAAATAAGTGTTTGTTAAACATACTTGCAAGTAGAAATTACTTAGGAACTTTGCGGGAAAAGATGGGAAAAAGAGAGAAATTAATTGTCTTTCAGACCCAAACCAGACCATTGAATTCCTTATAAGAAAGAAGTTTGGCAATGGGTGGGTTTATCCAGTGTCCCAGATGATGCTTATCAGTAAAATTAGGGACTTAAAGTCATTCACTCAATGCTGTGAGTCTGAGAATTGAGTATTTCTGCTCCAGCACTTTCTCTATCACACCACCCTGCTTCATTACCCAACTGTCCTTTACTTATTGTGCAGCTTGGACTTCATTATTTTCATTACTCTCTTTCCTATGGGCATATCTGATGTCCTTCATGGGCTAATAGCCACTTCAGGGCAGAAGCGAAACTTACTATTTCCCACTGGTCTTCACACCAGGTTGACCATATAATGGATATTCTTACTTGTATTCAGTAAACTTCTACAGGTTGGTTTGTCATAGTTAGATGTTCACATTACAATTCTACCACTCATCTTTCTTACAGGTTCTCTTTGATCAATTTAACCTGGTGTTCTAGAAGGAGCATGCCATGGAAAGGTGGAGATCCCAAATTTAGTTTTGCCACTGCCCATGGGAGAATGACTAAGCTCTGCTGGATATCAGTACAAAATGAGAGAACTATTATAGATTTTCTTATGTTCCTTTTAACACTCAGTGATACTAAGATTCCTACTATAGAAATCTACCCCCCCAACTTTTTAAATTCCTGTGTGATTCTTCTAGGTATTAATTCATTAGACTTCATAGTACCATACTGTTTTCAAAGATTTCACCTGCATTGTTTCATTTTCAAAAACCATGTGAAGAGGGTAAAATTATTCATATGTATTCCCATCATACATATTAATAAAGTAAGCACAGAAAAGGTATGTGGCTTGTTTAAAGTCACATAAGTGGTAAAGCTGAAATTGTAATTCAAGACTTTTGACTTTTGTGCATGGTTCAATGGTTTATCTTTTGAGAGTCTGTTATTTTCACTTAAGAGATGGCTATTTCCCAGAGCAGCTCATGCAGCAGAGTTTAACTCTTAAACTAAATCAGAATTGTGAAGTGGTTTCCCTCAGCATTTTCTATAAATTCAAGCCATACCTTTCTGGTCTCCATGTGCCCCAGAGAGTAGGTGCCTTCATTAGCCACGTTGGACCATGTGGAAAAAGCCCAGAGCTGGCATTCGATTCATGCTGCATGCTCTAGCTTATTTATTGGTTTTATCCAAGATGCCCATCAGTGCAACACATGGGACATAACTCGTCCAATTAAACCAAATGTCAGTGGTTCCTCTTTTGAACCAACCATTTTACCAATTACAAACAATCTGATCGAATAGGTAAGTCTTGGTTTATGCCCTTAAGATTGCCTCAGAAAAATGAAATGAAGCCCTAAAATGAAAAGTCAGTGGTGGACAGTTATTGTGTCCTACTAGCCAACATGACTCATGAACAATAGGATCCTTAAAATCATGGCCATAACTCCCTAGCAGCTGAGGAAAAGAAAACAGAAAATAGTCACTGATCTACTACTGCCATGCCCATAGCCCTGTGACAGGCAATCAGAGATGGCCGGTTAAAAGGACTCAGCCTAATTTCCATGTAACTCTGAATCTTGGAACAATATCCTAAATGAGTCTCAATTTCATCAGTTCTAAACTGAGAGAATAGGATTCAGTAAGAGCTAATGTTACTTCTGTTTCTATTTATCTGTGTCCTTGCTTGACCACGGCATTTCCCACAGGAGTTTTCCATGGTATGTCAGGAAAATCTGAATATCACCCTCCAGAAACAATGTTTTATTTCTCAAAAAATTAAATGGACAACAACAACAAAAAAATCCCAGCAGCCCTGGCTGAGTGGCTTCATTGGTTGGAGAACCACCACCCCTTGCACCAAAAGGATGCAGGGTTGATCCCCTCTCAGAGCAAATGCCTACAGTGCAGGTTCGATCTCTGTTTGGGGCACATGCGAAAGGCAACTGATCTCTCTCTCCCCACAACCCCTTTCTTTCTCCCTCTATCTTCCTCTCGTTCTCTCTTTAAAATCAATAAGCATGTCCTCAGGTGAGGAATCAACAATTTAATAAATAAACTAATAAATAAATGCAGTGAATTTGCATTCACATGCTCACAAAATTTATACTGAAAATTATTTACAAATGTTTAGATAAGCAACCTTGTACTGAGCTATTACTCTTAATGAATGAAAGCTTATTGACTACAATCAGTCCATTTAGTTGTGACAGGAAATTATCAGACAAATGAAAATGATTATTAAGAAAGCACAGAGAAATTCTGGTCTGGTTCAAGAAAGAATGAAATTAAAAATGACCCTCTATGGCAATGCAGGGTCACTTAGCAATTACCCATTGTGTTATAAGCACAATGATTGACTAAACCTCTTGCGAGTAATGGGCACTTCAGTCAAAACCAAAGGCTGGTGTTTTATAGAGTGCCAGAGGCTTTTAATTTCCTTATAGCACATTAAAACATAGTCAGTCTTTGCCACATTTTAACCTTGTTTAGCATAAATTGTTGCACTTTAAATTCATTGTCATACATGGTCTACTGGAGATATCATTAAGAATTGTCATCACGGTACTCCCATGACCGGAACTTTCATCCCTCCCCCCTCCTCCCTTATAGCCTGTAATAATTCAGTTATAGATAACTACCTGTCTCCAATTCCTTTAAACATTATTCTGAGTCATTTCACATTGAATATTAGAAAATATCAAGGCTTAAGGAACCCTTGAAAGAAGCAAATATAGTTACATGCCATGTGCTCTCATTTATAAATTCAGCTGACAGATACATTTCTAAAGCCAACAAGATCAATGATTTGGAACTATAAATCCACTTGTCAAATAATTCCACACCTGTGCAAACACACCCAAACTAACAGTGAACTTGGAATGGTATGGCAGGTACCATTCAAATAGCCATGCTCTCCCCACCTCATTTTCTTCCTGCAGATGATTTGAAAGAACAGTCTGCTAGTTCCTTGTCTCTCCGACCCACCCCTCTGGAAGCCATCCTCTGTGTCACAGGCACGTGACCCAATCCAGGCTAATGGGATACGTGGGGCAGGTAGGCAGACATACCAGGAAAGGATTTCCTCCTGACAGATGCATGCAGGGACTACTCCTCCACGTTAAGTAAAGTTGGTCTCTATAAGATTCCTGCAATCGTAGCACCCATTTAGCCAAGATGAAGAGCCAAACCTACAGATCAAACCTATGAACTAAGGTTGAAAGAAAGTCTGAGTGCTTGAAGACATAATGAAAACAACCCTGATCCTGCCTCCTTCCAGGCTTCAGGTTTTTTTAAGTACCTGAAGCATCTGATTTAATAAAAATGAAGGGAGTGTATCGTGTCTATGTGTAACTCAGTCTTTACCTTTGATATACCCTAAGAAGTAGACAATACAAGGCAGAAAAGATAGGTGAGATGGTTGGTGGTGAAGGATTAGACGTAAAGGCAAAGAATGGAGATGCCCTCATTCAGCCTTCAAATCTGGCTTTGCTGGGGTGCCTGTGGAGGAAATGAGGCTTGCATGGGTCCCAGGGGGGCTCTCCTTGGGGATGCTGACCTTGCCCTAATGTTTTCTTAAATAGCAGCTAAAGATTAAGCATGCTTTGGGTTAATATTAAAAAATAGCAAATTTCCTTCTTGTGTTTCCTTTGTTAAAAAGACCAAGAGTTTTCTTCAGTAAAATATGATCTACTTTAATTAGAGCCAGTGGCACTGAGTAAATTAGAACATAATTGCATTTTTCATGAATTTCACACAGCCTGCATTTTGCCAAAAGGAACTCGGTTTCAGCCAATGCTTGTGAGCTGATACCTGTAATCAAGGTCTTACTAACCTAGACAAATCATGACTTCATGCAAGTTAAGAAAGCATAAATACAAGGCAATTCATAAAGTTCCTAATTTCTGCTCTTTGGAAAGGCAGAGTTTGGAAAGAGCTGTTTAAAAGGGAAACTTTCAAGGCTAATGCAAACTATCTCAGAAAGCCTAGATTTTCTCCCATCTCAATAATGATTTGTCCTAGAAAGCTTCAGTCCCCCTATGTGACTATTTTTTCTCCATTATTTTTCATGATGTGCTGTAATCTCAAGATAGAGGATGTTTCAGAAAAATGTTTATTTTCAGGTAAAAATAAATTTTTGAAGTTGGGATTTGGTCAGTAAAATAATACCAATTTTAAAATAATGCCATATCAAAACAATGAAAAATGACTCTTGTATGATATGTAAGTTAAGAGAAAAGAAAAATAATGTAATTGGTTAAGAGTCTGGGTTCTTAACCTCTGCCTGTATCCTGCCTTTTCCACTTATGAGCTATGTAGCAGCCTTTCTATAGTATCACCCTAATTCAGAAATGATGGTGAATAAAAATAATAGCCAGCCACCCATGGGGTTATATTACACACTGCATGTAATAGGTAAATAATGGTAATTTGGATCAGGCCTTGCCTTCAGAGTTAGAGGCACGATAATAGACATGCACTGCTATAACACATGAATTACGAGGTTATGAGCTGAAGTCTCATTTGGAACCTTTCCTTTGATTTAGTTCTTGGGAGAGTGAGACTGACTACCTGCATGGTCAACGCTGCCTACTCAGTCCCCTCCATGAACTTGAGAGACCCATGGTCTCCCAAGGTCCCAGATGGCACCCTCGCCTCTGGGCAATGGGCCTGGAAAAGTCAGCTGTGACTTCACAGGGGGTTGAGTCATGAAGCTTTCCACAAATCAGCAGAAATCTACCTACATCAAAAGATCAGTGTCAGCTCAGCCAGAATTGCGCATTTCAGCAAGTCATTTTTGTAATCTGGTGCTGGAGACACACCGCACGTGCGTGTGCACACACATGAGCCATCTGTACTGAATAAAAAACACCAAATGAAAACTTATAAAGAGCTGAGGGAAATCCTGGGTGGGTTTAGTGAGACCATCCACATACAGATGGTGATGGTACTTATGTAAAATATGTACCCTCCAAGTCAAACAGAGCTATTTCATAGAAGTTCTTATATTAGAGAAAAGAAATTCAGTCTGAGCATTATGTACCTTGTTTTCTGTTTTCCCTCTCCACTTGTTCACAGAAAGAAGATCCTTCTAACTGGCTAAGGCCCCAACATAAAGATATTTCCTTGGCAATCTTCAGCTTCTACCAGACTTCCAGATAATAAACTATACTGGCTTCTAAGTCAATACCTTCACAGTAGAAACATATTTTCCATTTGAAAAATAGTGTTAAAGAGTCTTTGATGCTGACAGATAGGAACTACAATTTTTTAATTTTCTTCTTCCCAAGCCCCAAACTGTCAAGTGTGTCTATGCTTCTCTGGTCTTATGTTAATATATGAATACGTGATAAAAATATGCTTGCACATATATTGTTTTAGCATCCTCTGGAACTAAATTGATTAATGCTTTATACAGGCATTTGTATCTACAGACTGTTTCTTCTGAACCTCAACATGACTTTAGGAAAACTTAAAAAACAAAATGGTCCTAAAAATCTTTCAAATTCTTAGCTCCTTGATAGTTCAATCAGCACAATATGAAGTTCACTACCTACCTTAATGTCTTCAAGTATCAAGCAAAAGCTATCTTTAATGTGTGGATTTCACCCTCTCAACCAATTATTCTAAGTCCACATCATATCTCACATCACACAGGATGACTCCTTGCAAATGCAGTTGCTCACCTGTTGAATGAATGGATGAATGATACTCAGGCCAACAAGAGCTGACCCACACTGCAAGGGGAAGGCCTTGACAGAAACAGAGCAACATTAAAACTGGCAGCTCACAAAGCATGAAGGCTGAGGCAGGCCTCAATTCATACTACATTATCTAACAAATTGTGTGTGTAAGTATCCTGGCCCCCAGACACCCACTACTACCTCAAACACTGATCTCCTCACATTTGCACCTGTTACCATCACTTTGCAGGCTACTGTGGAAGAACAAGACCATTTCGCAAGGGTAAACAGACTTTCCAATGATGCCAGCCTTATGAGATCAATCAGCTCTCGGCAGGGAAGCACATGGGATCAATTGGCAAGCTTAGTGACGCATTTCTTCTGCAGGGCTTGTCTTAGTGAGATGAGAACAGATACCTTTGATGGAAACTTTGGGGCACAAATCAGGTTTTGTGTGAGGGTATCTTCAGGCACCTTAGCAAGCTTAAGTCACAGCAGAGTGGTGTTTGGCTCTGTCCCCAAATCTCAGCCATGCTTTGACAAGGCAGGTTAGAAGTGGCAATCCTGTGGGAAGTGTGGCTTGGGACCAGGAGCCTCATGGGATAATTAAATTTTGGCATTAGTGCCTGCCTTCTTCCCTCAGAAGTCACGTCACTCTAACTAAATACTACACTGAGGACATTTGTTGGTTCTTTGCTTTTTCTGTTCTTACTCCAAATATGAGAAGTATTTTTGGTGGAAAGCAGGCAGTTGGGTAGAGAGACAGTAGGTATAGCCAGGGGGGTGGGAAAGAAGTCCTATATAGAGAACTTAGAATAAAGAATGTCTAATATGCACAAATAAAATCTAGCACTATCTATATATTTGAGGCCACATTTTCAGGTTTTAGAGATGATTATAAAAAGAATATACCCCAGTTTTTCTTTAAATGTATTTGGATAAATCTCTAAATTTGATTTACTGACATCAGTATTGTTTTTCCTTTGGAACATATTTCCTATTGCAAACAGGTATTTCTGAAATAGCATCCATATAAACAAGTTACTAGATATCTTCCACCTTCTCTGAGATGAAGAGCAAAAGAGAAATAAACCTGGGGGAGAGAAGAGCAATTCAGGTTATTTTGATGAGAGTATCTCTATATGTTCAAATTATTAAGCTCTTAGATCCTTGCCTGGAGCCCATCAGAAAGGGGGCACTCAAAACACCTTATGATGCAGATAATAAAACTGATAAATACTGGGAGAGTTTGCCCTGAAAAACAACTCTTTTAAGTAGGTTGAATAAATGAGTGGCCTTAGAGGCTAAGGGAGCAAGTATATACATATTTTTCATTCATTCATTCATTCATTCATTCATTCATTCATTCATTCATTCTCTGGTTCTATGGATCCAGAATTTTTCATAATATTCAGAATTAACATACCCAAGTCCCATGGATATCTTTGCCATATTTTCTTATTCCACATCAGATGTTATTTAAGTGTCCATGATACACTGGGGTCCAAATATCTGAAAATACCATCTTTATCCTTGAGAAAATGCTAATCAAGAGTAAGGGTCAGTACCCTTTTTCTGAAAAATGCCACATACTAAATGTTTTGGGCTTGCATGCCAGATGGTTGTCATAACCACTCAACTCTGCCATTGTAGTGCAAAGGCAGCTGTAGACAACAAACAAAGAAATGTATGTGGCTGAGTTCCAACACAACTTAATTTACCAAATCACACACAGGGTCAGACATGGCCCCCTGGCTGTACTTTAGTGTCTCCTGAACCAAATGGGTGACTCCTCATCCACAGGCAACACACTGCTGGGGCCTCTGCAACTTATCAAAGTGAATGTTCCTATCCATATGCACCAAGGATGGCTTACTGAATGAAAATAACTCTCACATGTCTGTACTGCTATTTTCCCAATGTGTGTCAATGCTTTTGTGATGAACTTATTTAAAAATAGCTTTGTTCTTTTTCCCTCCCTGGTTGCTTGAAGATTGGCCGGCATCGTGAATGACACAGAACTATCCAGACAGGAAGTTCATGACCAAAAGACTACTCCCGTGGAAATAAATAGTCACTGATGCCCCTCGCCCTGAAGGTCACAGTATCGAAGACAGAATTTTGGGAAAAAGTAGCCACACTCTATAAGACCACATCAGATGTCATGTCTTGGATTCAGAACCCATTTTGGTGGCCCAAGGCAACTGGCGTTGGTATGGCTTATAGTTCCTTGGATTATACAAAGAAAGATGAACTCAAACATAGACTTGCCAGACATGACCTGTATGAAAAGAACAAGAAAACAGAGAGAGGAATGCAAGAACAGAATGAAGAAAGCCAAAGGGACTGCAAAGGCCAAACTTGATGCTGGCAAAAGTGAACTGGAGATTGGACAATAGAAGGAGTAAAGATTCTTCAGTGACTTTATCTGTGGATTATGCGGATTTTTCATGAGAGGATTAATAAGCTAAGAACTTTTATGTGGAAAAAAACAGCTTTGCTTGATGATAATTATTATATTAGTCATTAAAAGTGGTATGTGAGATTTTTGACAGTACAAAATCAGACTGTACCCAAGAGGCTGAGAGCTACGTCTCTAGATTTTTACACGAAGTGCGTGTACTTCCTGCTATTTCAGCTATTCTCTGAGTTTTAGTGTTATCCCTCTCAGGTAAAATATTGTATATCCCTCCCCGCCCAGGAATCTGCCTGAAGAGGTTCCAACATCTATGTCAAGCAAAACCCAATACTGCAGTTGTCAGCTGCATAGGACTGACTGTCTGACTGTCAGCATGAAGCTGATCATTCACCAGTGGCTTCCACAACACTCCCATGTGACAAACTGCTCACATGCCAGGTGCAGCCAGCTGCTGATTAGCTCTCTGATGGGGGGCAGACACTAGGGCAGAAAATCCCAAACAATAGGTGTTCCAAATATAATTTATAGTTGGTTCAGCAAATGACCTTATTTTGCATTGGTTTTACTTTCATAATTATGTTTTCCTTAGACTAATACAATTTGTCGGCCCACAGCATCTGACAACAGAATGAGGTGTACAGAAATGCAGGTAGGTGGCAAAGAGAAGCTGGATAGGATTTAAAAAATTGCTGTAAATACTTGAATAGATATGACAGAGAGAAACTTGACTGTAGACCATGCAACAGGTCACAAAATCACATGGAAATGACCTTTAAAGTTGCTCTAGTTCAAATGAGACAAAAATGGGTTAAGGGATTACTCAGCTAGAAGATATAAAATGACAATAATGATGACCCACCCTTGTCAGATTACACCCCCATCACTCTCTGTCACAGGGATCAGCAAACTCTTTCTTTAAAGGGCCAAACAGTAAATATTTTATGGTCTCAGCTGCAGCTACTCAACTGTGCTGTTGAGTGAACACGGCTGCGCTCCAATAAAACTTTATTAGGGACACCAACATTTCAATTGAATATGATTTCACATGTCATTCTCCTTCAGAGTGTTTTAATTTCAATCATTTAAAAATGCAGAACTCAACCTCAGCTCCAGGCAGGACAAAAACCAGTGGCAGGCCCGCTGGGATGCTGCAGGTCATTAGTTCATCCCTTCTGCTCTGTCCTATCACCCTACTCACTTTCTTGCCTCCAATCCTCACCATTATTTGACATGGTACTGTACATTTATTTCCCGTTTAGACAGTACCTAGCCTTACTCAAATCCCAATTCTTTCACAAGGACCACAAATGCCTTTTTTCATTTCTCTTTCGGCTTTGTATGTCCAGTTCAAGATGAATATTAAATAGTCATTAAATGACTGACCGAATGGTGAAATATTATTAGAAGTATAGTTACAATTCTATATGATTGTACAACCTCCAAAATACCTCCACATATAAATATCTCCTTTGACGACGTGGGGAAGAAATGACTATTCCCATCCTACATCTGAACGCATAGAGAGAGATGCAGCGACTCATTGAGGAGCACAAGGATAGAAGGCAGCAGAGCCTGGGCTGAAAGGTGTGAGTCTCCTGCCTCATCGGGGCCTCTGTCCATGCAGCATGCTGATGCCACCAGGCGGCCCACAGCTGGCCCACAGGGCCATATTCCTGGTCATTTTAAATGGGAGATGCTGCGTACTAAGGAGTTTAGAAGAGTTCTGGATGCCCCTCTTACCAGCAGTTTCAACCACAGCTTCCTTTCTATGGTCTCTGGGTTTCAGGGAGTTTCTGAGATGGTGCAGCCGGTGTTCATTAGGGTCCCATCAACATCCTCACTACAGCAGTCACCTCCACACAAGGGGCAGGTGGGGAAGTTCTAGGGATGCAGAGATGGATGGCCAGCTCCGACTTTGATGCCTCCAACCAGCTCTCGGCTCTGGGTCCAGGTGCTTCAAGTCAGTGCTTTTTCCCTCACCTGCACCCTGAGAAGCTACACTCCACAGACAATAAAACAAAACCCAGAGAACCCCAGGACTGCTTTCTGCTGCTCTCCTGTAAGCAGTTAATTCTCACAAACATTTATTGAGTATCCTCAGAGGAATGAACTCTGAGCCATGTGTACTGCGGACCAATGGATATAAAAGAAAGAACACAGACTTTGAAACTAGGCCGACCAGAATTCAAGTCACTGGTCTGCCAATATCAACCACATGACCTTGAATAAATTACTTCTCTTTTAATCTCTAAAATGCAGAGATGATCCCTTTGCTTTCTGGTTATTATAAAATGGAGTGAGATAATAATGCATCGCCCATCCTGGTTTCTCCAGTGTAATAGATACCCAGTAATTGTTTTTTCCTAGACCTCAAGGTGTGTGCCCTCTAGTGGGGAATAAGATAATTATCAGTGGTGCCCAGACAATCGGAATCGGTGAGTAGCTCTGCCACTGTTCAATATTATACCTTTGCATGACTTAACAAAGTGCCCCCACTTCAAGGCACTTTGCTATCATATCCTGTAACACTGTAACAACAACAACAACATAAAACTACAGTGACGGTAATATGAATGGCACCTCTAGAGGAGGGCAGTGTATCCATACCCAATCATAAGAAGCGGCATTTGTCAATATGCATAGTATGTTAATTCAGAGACGAAGGGTTAATGGGGGCTAGGCTAGTCAAGGACAGTGAGAGGGAAATGGCTTGAGTTAGATATATTAAGTTGATGACAACTGGAGCTGTGGTGAGGGAAGGAAAAAGAGCCTTTAGCTGGCACCATGAGAAGGCAGCCAGCGAAACCCTGGAGAGTTGGCCAACCTCTGAATACCAACCCAGTTCACAGAGGAGGTCCCTATGAATACTCCTATGTCAGGTTATTTAGCTGAAGAGTCATGCTCAGACCAACCTGACATCCAAAGCAGAACATCCATATCCATGCCACGCAGAAGGCTTTGGAGGACCAGAGGATGTTACACTGCACTTGGCCACTTCCTGGAATTCACAATACTGAACATTTGAAAGTATACCCCCACGTCGCAATACAGCCATGGCCTGTGCTGCAGCAGCGGCATTGGCCAGGCAAGGGAGAGAGGCGAGTGGCAGCACAAACCGTCATCGCCACCACTGAGAGAGAACTTTCTCTGAATCAGCTGGCCTAGGAAACAGAGTGGCGGGAGAGGCAGAGTCCATTCGATGTTCTGGTTAGTGTGGGTTCTGACCTTCAAACACTAGCCTCTACCCACAGATTTGCTGAATGAGGAACACAGCTGCTCCCAGGTGACAGCCTCCCTAGCAGGAGAGTGGAGCCACCTTTTCTTAGAGTCCAGGAGCCACAGCTACCCAACGGCTGTTCCCCTCTGGGTCCTAACATTAGCTGTTCCACCAGGACATACTTCGCTCTTCGGGCTTTTCCCCTCTTCTTAGTCCTTATAAAAATGAAAAGTGTTCTGGGAAAAATAACACATTCAACAACTCACATCAAGCTCACGGAATGTTCATTTTCTTTCCTCTGGAAGAATTTGCCAGGGGTACAGGCGCGGCACTGGGAAGCGGGGTGACAGGGCGCTGTTGGGGTGCTACACGTTCAGAAAAGACAAACACTAACGATTCACAGTTTCCTTGAAGATGAGTTCTGGCAGGCTGGTGCTAAGCATCACACTCAGCACAGCTACCACATCAATACACACTCAGACTAGGGAATGAAAAGTGACTTTTCCCTACTGGCACCTCCACAGGACAACCTTTATGTGCCTCACGTTGGTGCTGAGACTCCTGCCGGAAATGCTTCTCACAACCTGACGGTGAACATTCTGGCTTCATTTTGCTCGTGGCTCTCCTCCGGAAGCCCCCGTGAGAGCCTCAGCATCATTAGCAATCTGATGTTGCAAGCACCTGTCAGCTAAAGGCAGGTGCCAGGCCTTGCTGAGAACTGTTCATCTGAGAAAACAGGGCTTAATGGTGGAGGCTCTTAGGAAAGCTCAGGTTTAGGCTGGTGCAGCAGGGGCAGAAGCTGGCGTGGGGGTAGGACACGCATGGCAGAGAAAGAGGATAGTAAGATACCAAGAAACAAACAACTACAATTTGTGGAACACATTCTGGGTTGCGTGATGACATGTATGTTTTTCTCCCTCACGACCTCTACCCCTTCTTTAGAAAACCAAAATTCAGAAACACTAACTAATCTGCTGAAGGCCACAGAGAAAGTAAGTGAGCCTGAGTGTGGGTCTAATTTTCAAGACGGCATTTATTTTCTGCGCACAGCACTGAATGCAGGATGCCTGGTAAGGTCTGGGAAAACACACATAGATGATGACGGCTCAGAGAAGCAACAATAAAGGCGTAATAAATGGATTTATTGATTACAAATAGGCTTTTTAGATGTCTCTAAAATTCAAACTTGAACAGGTGTAAGTATAGTTTAAACATCTGATAAATGCTGGACCCAGGCCCATCTTAAGTAATTCATAAGAGCACCTAGTTCTAGGCCTTCTTGTATTTTAATTGGCACTTCAACATGTAGTAAAACAAAGGCATAGAATGGCCTGCTGTGTGTAGGTCTGAAGGGCTGACAACTCAGCGTTCCACGTGTGCACTTCATTGGATATACCAACAATACCGTTGGTGTGTTTTCCCTGGAAAAATTCTACACAGAGTAGTGAGGAGCTGACCACGGGTATTTCATTTAGTCAACTCCTGGCCCTGCTCAGCCCCATTACAATCATCCTCCTTTCATTTTTAAGAAGCACTAAACTCTCAAGAACAGCGGCAAAGCTGTAAAAATGTTGACACTCAGCACATCTCCAAACAAGTTCACCATCATCCATTCTGATTCATTCTAATCATTGGAATTTTAGGTCACACCGGAGCCATCTGTGAAGCAGCCTCCCCAGATGATTAAAACACTCCTGTACAGTGTGCATTTACAAATTGAAAATTAATGAGAAAACATGTTTAAAAATTGACTATAGCTACCCAAGGGTTTAAAAACACTTTAAAATGCATAAAGAAATCACTTGGCTATGCAGGCCTCCTCAGTGACAAATAAGTTGTATTACCTCTCCGAATTACTCCTGCTGAATTAACTTTTCAATGTGTTGGTTATTATGGTTGCATCCCAATATCATATCTCAGAAACTGTTAATACAAATCATCCCCCCACTCCTGTCCTCTGGGCTAATTCTTTTTGCATCTTTCCAACTCAGGGTTAATGACCCAGAACAAAGCAAAGACTCAGAGCTGGATTGCACCAGGGGACAGTCTGCTCTCGGAGAGAAGTTTCTCTGGTGCCCCTGGCGGCAGATGGGGAATAAAGACTGCACAATAGACAGTCCCTATACATTGCTCTTTTTTTCCCCTTGACTTGGTCTTTCTCCTCCACTATCCACTTCGCCTTCAGTCTGGGATTCCATCTGGCAGCCTGTGGGGACAGACATCTTTACTCAAGTTAAAGAGAAGAAAGCATATTCCATGTCTTCCAGGAGCTTAGTCGAAAAAGAGCAGTAAAGGCAGGGGTTGGCATTGGGAACCAACTTTTGACCAGCCCCAAGTATATTCCTGAACAGGGTCAAGTGCTTTGCATATGTTGTTGCATCAAGCCTCCCCACCCCCACCACAGAGGCCTGTGAGATAGGCAATCTAGTATCACTATAGGTTGGAGAAGCGAGGCTTAGAGGGGTTTTGTGACCTGCCCAGGGGTCATAGTAGGCCTCACTCAGGTAAGTGCATAACTATGAAAATAACAGCCCATGTAAATCAGTAGCAGATGCTCAGAGTGATGAACACATAATCGAGGAATGCTAGCTAGATAGCTGGATAACACAAACATCTGCCAGGGTCTCAGCAGATGCATAGGGTGGATACAGTCCACTGAGATCACTATGGACTGAATGGTGCCCCCCTCCCAAATTATTATGTTAAAGCCCTAACCCCCAATGTGACCATTTGAGAGCTGGGCCTATAAGGAAGTAATAAAAGTTAAATGATGTCATAAGGCTGAGGCCTTACTCCAACAGAACTGGAGTCCTCACAGGACTAGGAAGTAACGCCACAGCTCACTCCCTGTCTGCACACCAGCACATGAAGCCAAGGCTGTCTGAGGGCAGTGAGAAGGTGGCCTGAGAACCAGGAAGAAAGCCCTCACTAGACACTGAACTTCTGGCACCCTGGTTTTGGACTTCTAGCCTCCACCTGTGAGAAAATAAACTGCCGTCCAGTCACCCAGTCTTTACTGCTGCATTCCAGTAGCTTCAGCTGACTAGTGCGGAGACCATGAGAATCAAGAATAGGAAACGGAGTCAGGTGTGAGTGGAGGTCAGTGTCAGCGTGGGGCTCCACACACAAACTCCAGCACAGAACTACTGATGCAGGAGCCTCCCCTCCCCCTCTGTCACCTCCAACGGAGGTGGACCCCATTCCTGGACTAGGGTCCCTGTCATGTTACACCATGGCTGTCTGTTCTACACGTGTTTCTACCTGCCCTCGACTGTGTGTCCGCAGAAAGCACAGTGCTTCATTCATCCTTTCACCACCCAGTGCTCTCCTCTGTATATCCCTTTAGTGGATCAAGGGTTGGCTATCTGAGGAAATGGGGTAGGCCATCCCTGCAGGAGGACTCAAAGTAAGAACATCTGTGAGAACCAGAGACTTGTAGGGTAAAGCATCATCCAGACTACCCCAAGAGTGACATGATCAAAACAGTTTGGATTAGATGAATCCGGCATCAGCAAAGGGGTGTGTCTGTTTTCTGCAGCCTATTGTCAAAACCATGCGACACACTCAGAAGGTGAACTGGACATGGCACTGGGAAGAGGAAAACACAAGAAACATTGTAAAGCAAACAGCTGCTGCCAATATCGAATGCACACCTTCATTAATCCAGCCAATATCCATGGACTGTCAGCTTCCCTTCAGACACTCGGCACTGTCAGACATGCTGCAACTCAACAGGGCACAAAATCACCCACACCACCACATCTGCCCTTGGTGAGACAAAAGTAAACCAAGGAACCACAAAAAGAACTTTATGATGACCAACTAGAAGCAGTAACATGAAGAAATATTGCCCACAACAGTGGGACTTAGTGTAGGAAGCTCAGCCTCCTCAGAGCCCTAGGGTCGGACTCCCTCCCTTGCCAACAGGGTGGAAGAGAGAGACGTGAACAAAGCAGCTTTCTGCACCCACAGAAGCTCTTCAAGCTCTTCAAGAACAGAATGACCTCCATTCTCTAGGGCATCTGTCACCCAACTATCTCTCAAATACACCACTGGTCACAGGAGGCATTAGAGAAGAGATGCTGATGCCCCCCCTACTTGTCCTGCTGCAGAGGACAGAATGTGGAGCCAGTCCTCACCTTCCATATAGTAAGGATGGCACCTGGATTACCCCCCAAGTCTTTTTCACTCCATGATGCCTCCTTGTGCCGTTAGAGAAGAACTGGGCCTAGGCTCCAGGCAGATCCTTTGTTAAACAAGTGTACTCATTTTAGGTTTTTGAATGAACACTTCAGAAGAAGATAATTTAAAAAGAATCAAGTCAAGTGAAAATTGCCATAGGTGTGATATTTATTTTTAATTTCATGAGTCAATGTGAGATGGTTTGGCAGATTAAAATAATGTAGAGTGCCAACTGTTTCAATGTTATCAATTCAGCATTTACAGAACCTATTTTCACAGCATAGGCTGTCATCTGGCAATCACAGTGCTCTTTAGAAAGCCCACTATGAATGCATCCTAAAAGGACAAGGCGTCAACACGGGCATTTGCAAAACCTTTTTTTCTTGTGGTGGTTAATATGTTAAGGGGGATATCTGAGCTGTTTAAAGTCCTCTGGAATATTCACTTGATAGTTATCAAAAAATGTTTTCACTTGGATAGTTTACTTCCTACCAAAAGGTATTCTCCTTTCTAATCAGACTTATTCCAGCAAAAAGGCCCATAAACACATCAGGAGAGCACATTTAAAGAGGCGTGGGAGGAAAAAAAGGCACATGCAAATGCATTTTTATTTATTTGTTTGTTTGCTTGTTTATTTATGTTTTTAAAGATTTTACTTATTTATTTTCGGAGAGAGGCTAAGGGAGAGAGAAAGAGAGAAAGAAAAGCACTGATTTATGAGAGAAACATCAGTTGGTGGCCTCTCGCATGCCTCCAACCAGCCAGCTGGCCCCAAACCCGGGCATGTGTCCTGACTGGGAATCCAACTACATACCTTTTGGTTCACAGGCCAGCACTCAATCCACTGAGCAACACCAGCCAGGGCACAGATGCATTTGTACAGCAGGTATTCATTAAGTTTGTTCTGTGAAGGTGCTAGGAGAATCCTAGACTGACAAATGGAAAGTAGAGAGAAAATGATTTCCCTTACAATAATGAAGAAATGTCTCCAGTCAAATGTATCCAGAGATGCAGGTGGAAGGGGTGTGCTCAGAAGGCAGGATTCCACCAGCAGTGGAGGGTGTGCTGCACGACAGTCAACTGGTATAAGAGATCCAAGCCTCAGAGGGTGAGTTGATCTCAACATCCTAAACTGCTTCTTCAGGCACCGAGTACCTAAAATAACGTGGCCTGGGCACTACCCCTGGTGCTTCAGATACCCTTCTTACCTTTTGATGAAAAAAGACCGGCATGTCCCAAGTGACAGTGAAATATACAATGCAATACAGTAGTTTTCTGATATTGACTGGAATGATTCTAGGATTTGTGATGAAAAGCAAATACAATCAAGTGCAAGTGCTAGAAGAAGCCCCATGAAGACACTGACTGACAAAAACATCTTAAGATAGGACAGGCCTTGAAACTACTGGAAAGAAACGGACTTGAGAAAACGAACAGTAAGTTCTCCAACCAGGGATGAAAGCATGGTGTGTAGAGAGACTGGCTTGTTAGATTAAGGACAGGATAGTTACCGTGAGTGAAAACTTTCGTAAGAGTCAGCAAAGCCTGATCAGAAAGCAGATCCAAGGGCCACAAGCCCTAAGACTTTGATTCAGTAGGTCTGGAGTTGGGGCCAAGATTCTGAATGTTTACCTTCTCTTACCTCTCACACCACACCCGACCCTGTGATCTTTTAGCAGGTGATCCCCCGAGCATAGTTGAACTAAACAGGTTTTTTTCTGAAGAAGAGAATTAAAACCTAAGTCAAGCTTTGCAACTGTTACTGTAAGGATACACCAGGATCTGAAGTAAGAATGAGTCTGCTGAAAGCTCTTTCAATCCATCTGAAATCTTTGGTTACCACACACCACACTGGAACTTCTACCCTCTGAGATCCCTTAAAATATTCAACCTCTCCTACATATTGCAATCTTTATTTTTTTAATTTATTGATTTTTAGAGAGAAAGGGGAATGGAGAAAGAAAGGAGGGAGGGGGAAAGAGCAAGAAACATTGATTTGTTTGTCCACTTACTCATGCATTTATTGGTTAATTCTTGTATGTGCCCTGACAGGTAACTGAACCTGCAGCCTTGGTGTATTGGAATGACACCCTAACCAACTGAGCCACCCAGCCAGGGTCCACATGGCAATATTTTAAATGTCCAAAAGTTTTTAATACGGTTCTCCCAAGTAAACACATCTCCAAGATACATGATTTCAGTTGCTTCAACTGTTTCTCACAAGAGATGATTTCTAACAGCTTCTCACCTCTGCTCACTCCCTCCTGACCATCTCCCAGTTTGTCAGTCTCTCCCTCAAAGGCACACTCGTATGTGAATACAACATTCTGGTTTCCTGTAACTAGGCAGGCATACAACTTCCATCTCCCTTGTTCTTCTCTTGTTCTTATTAATGCAACCCAAGATCTCATTAGCTTTTTCTGGAGTCCAAATCAGCTTGTAAATAGTAAAATCCATAGAAAAAGAAAATTATGTTATCAGAATTTGTTTTTAGAGAATCTGTAGTTTCTGACCACCAAAAGTATCAAAACAATTCCTTTAAGAATAATATATAATAGACCTGGCTGGTGTGGCTCAGTAGTTGAGTGCTGGCCTGTAAATCAAAGGGTCGCTGGTTTGATTCCCAGTCAGGGCATTTGCCTGGGTTGCAGGTCAGTTCCCCAGTAGGGGGCACCCAAGAGGCAACCACACGTTGTTTCTCTCCCTCTGTTTCTCCCTCCCTTCCCCTCTGTCAAAAAGAAATAAATAAAATCTAAAAAACAAGCACATATAATAAACTCATGTATACATTATTGTCTTTAATGTTAGCTTTTTAAATCAGGGTTTAAAAAATACAGATGTGCATAATTCGATGAAGATTTAATTTTAAAAATTGCTTCTCTGGCCTTTACTGCCTGTTTTTTTTTAAACTTCTACATTAATCTTAGTCCCTTTCAAGAAAATCTCTGGATGGGATAGAAATTGTCAAGACAACAGGAGCTACAGAAAGATGTACTCTCCTCCTGAGGAGACCTTGACAACAGCTAGGCCAGTAGGCTATTGTCTCCTAGACTATTGATTAAACAATCTGTAACCATGGCAATACTCTTCTATTCCTGGAAAGGTTAGTGGGGTCGGATGGACAGTTCTCCATGGTAAAAAAAAAAGGTGTTAAAATGAAACAAATTTTTCACATTTCTCATATTACTGAACAGTAATTGTCAATGCTAGTTTCTTATCTTAAGCATTTTATCACTTTAAAGAAAATCCACTGGGAATCTAAAACCACACATTCAAATGAACCTGAGAAACCTTCAGGATCTAGGAGATAAGGAGATTAGGAGATAGGGTGATGGGTACATGTCTGATTTTCTTCTACTGAATTTAGAACATTTTTAAAGTATATTTTATTGATTGTGCAGTTACAGTTGTCCCAATTTTTTTCCCTTTGCCCTCATCTGCTTAGTACCCCGCTTCCCTCCAGCATCCCCCTTCTTAGTTCACATCCATGGATCATTCGTGTAAGTTCTTTAGCTTCTCCCTTTCCTATACTATTCTTAACATCCCCCTGTCCATTTTGTTCCTACCAATTATGTTTCTAAATCCCTGCACGTTTTCCTCCATTCTCTCCCTTCACCTTCCCGGCTGATAACCCTTCAAATGATCCCCCTACCTATGATTCTGTTCCTGTTCTGGTTGTTTGCTGAGTTTTCGTTTTTACTTTTTAGACTCAGTTCTTGATAGTTGTGAGTTTGTTTTGATTTAAATGTTCATAGTTTTGATCTTCCTTTTTCTTAAATAAGTCCCTTTAACATTTCATGTAACAATGTCTTGGTAATGATGAATTGCTTTAGCTTTACCTTGTCTGGGAAGGACTTTGTCTGCCCTTCCATTCTATGATAGCTTTAATGGCTAGAATAATCTTGGTTACAGGCTCTTGCTTTTTATCACTTTGAATACTTTTTTCCAGCCCCTTCTTGCCTGCAAAGTTTCTTTTGAGAAATCAGCTGACAGTCTTATGAGAACTCCTTTGTAAGTAACTGTCTCATTTTCTAACAGTCTTATGAGAACTCCTTTGTAAGTAACTGTCTCATTTTCTCTTGCTGCTTGTAAGATTCTCTCTCTATCTTTAACCCTTGGCATTTTAGTCATTATGTGTCTTGGTGTGGTCCTCTTTGGGTCCAAGATGATTGGAACTCTCTGTGCTTCCTGGATTTGCATGTCTATTTCCTTCACCAAATTAGGGAAGTTTTCCTTCATTATTGTTTTCAAATAGATTTCCAATATCTTGCTCTTGCTCTTCTCCTCCTGGCACCCCTAGAATGCAAATGTTAGACCCCTTGAAGTTGTCCTAGAGTCTGCTTATACTATCCTCATTTTTTGAAGGGGGATTCTTTTTTTCTTTTTGCTGTTGATTGTTTTTTGCTTCCTTATGTTCCAAATCATTGATTTGATTCTAGGTTTCATCCACTCTACTGTTGTCTTCCTATACCTTGTTATACATACATTGTTCTTCCTATACATACATTGTTCTTTATTTCAATCAGTGAATCCTTCATTTCTGATGGAATCTTTTTTTTAAACCAGCATCATTTTATTTATTTATTTGTGTGTGTGTGCAAACGTGACTTTTATAATATATTTTATCTGTGTAGGTGAGTACTTTTCTCACTCGCATATAAACTCTAGCCACAATAGTAGTCACAGAGAAGCAATGCTAATCGACATCATCGTTTTTTACTCACAATCGTCTACACATTAATATATTGCCTGCACACATATTTAAATGGTTTATATACATGTTTTTGCATGTTTTACACTCAACAATAGCTGTCAATTAGCTGAAGAGATCCAAGATTTGGATATGAAGTAGTTTGTCCAACCACTTTACCACTCTTCATTCACATTTTTGGCAGTAGAAAAAATGGTCTGATAATCATCCTCAAAAGGTGGCAAAGCATAATAGCATAGTGGACAGGCATAATCATGCCCACACCTACTGGAGTTTTAAATTTTTCTGTTACATACTTTTATTATTTTTTATTTTTTTTATTGTTGTTCAAGTACAGTTGTCTCCATTTCTCCCCCCACCACTCCCATCCACCCCAGCCATCCCCACCTCCTCCTCTCAATCCTGCCCACCTTTGGCTTTGTCCATGTGTCCGTTATACATGTTCCTTAACAACTCTTCCCTGTTTTCCCACATTATCCCCTACCACCTCCCCTCTGGTTACTGTCTGTTTGTTCTTTATTTCAATGTCTCTGGTTATATTTTGCTTGCTTATTTGTTTTGTTGATTAGGTTCCACTTATAGGTGTAATATGGTACTTGTCTTTTACCACCTGGCTTATTTCACTTAGCATTATGATCTCCAGATTAATCCATGCTGTCATGAAGATTAGGAGCTCCTTCTTTCTTTCTGCTGTGTAGTATTCCACTGTGTAAATATATCATAGTTTTTTGATCCACTCATTTACTGATGGGCACTTAGGTTGCTTCCAACACTTGGCTATTGTAAATTGTGTTGCTATTGACATTGGGGTGCTTGGGTTCTTTTGAATTGGTGTTTCAGGATCTTTTTTATGCTGCTAAATTCCTTGAGCATCCCTATACGCAGTTTTGAATTCTGCATCTGATAGATTGCTTATCTCCATTTGGTTCATCTTTTTTTCTGGAGTTTTGATTTGTTCTTTCATTTGGGCCATGTTCCTTTGTCTCCTCACTTTGGCAACCTCCCCATGTTTGTTTCTATGCATTAGGTCAAGAGTGTCAAACTCATTTTCACTGGGGGTGACATCAGCTTTTCAGTTGCCTTCCAAGGGCTGAATGTAATTTCAACTCCCTAACAATTAAGGAGTAGTTACATTTATACAGTCCTAAAATTATTTCAGCCCTTTGAAGGCAACTGCGAGGCCAATGTGGCCCCTGGTGAAAATGAGTTTGACACCCCTGTTAATTAGGTAGAGATGTCTTGGTACTGTGGCCTAAAGTAGTAGGTGTCCTGTAGAGTCCAGTGGCACTTCCTCTCCTATCACCCAACCTGGGTATTTGAGGTGCACCCTACATGTGGGTTGAGTACACATGCCTCTTATAGTTGAGTCTTGACTGCTGTTGGCATGTCAATAAGAACAATTTACCCAGGCCAGTCAGCTGCAAGGATTGGCTGTGACCACTTATCACCAATCTCTGCCCTCTGTGGAGGATCAGCTGTGCTGGGGCAGGATAGCAGTGTCTAAAGTGGTGTGTAGCTGTCCATTGGGTGAGCTAGTCCTGAAGTTACCAAGGTGGTGCAGGCCAAGGACAGACCCCCACCTGTGTGTTGCCTAGTCTGCCCTTCCTGAACTATAAAGCAATCTGAGATGGCCGCTACGTGTGCTAGGCTTGGAGACTCCCAGGTGAAGACAAGCTGTGAAACTAATCTGGCTGTTGCTAGTGCCTGGCCCACAGTTCACTGAGGTCAGCTGTTGCTTGTTTGATAAGGTTCAGTAAGTTGTGAAGCCTGAGCTAAGACCAGCCATTCGTATGGAAAAACAGTTTGGGTGGGCCCATAAATTGGATGGGGCACAGTCTCTGGGGATCTCCAAGGCAAGTCAAACAGTGTTAGCCAGGCTGATGGAGTCTCAAATACAGCACCGGCCTGTTGGGTCCATGGCTCTGATGGGAGAAGGCTCAGAAAAGAGGCAAAGGCATCTGCTCATCATGATGCCAGACACTTCAGCCTCTCCTAGTAGGCCACTGGCCCTTCAAGCTGCCACCCTGGCTCTGGAGCTCAGAGGAAGTGATTGTGAGTAGGTGAATCCTTGTGTGGATTCTTTAAGAGGAACTATTTGGAGATTCAGAAGTTTCTTTTACTGACTCAATCCTCACTGGTTTTTGCAGCCAGAAGTGATGGGGACTCATCTTCTTGGCACTGGAACCCTGGGCTGTGGGGCCTTATGTGAGGCTGAGCCTGCTTACTCCTGAGATATACCTCCTCAGTTTTTATCCACCACACAAGAGTGAGAGACCAGCCCATTCTGCATCTGCGCCCCTCCTACCAATCTTGATGGATGTGGTTTCTTTAATTCCTTAGTTGTCAGACGTCCATTCAACTCAATTTTTGACTGTTCTGAGTGATGATTGTTCTGTATTTTAGTTGTAATTTTAATGAGGTTGTGTGAAGAGGCAAGCCACATCTGCGAATACTGCCATGTTGACCAGAAGCCTCTAGAACATTGTTTTAACACGCTACTCATAATAGAACAGTTTCTGGTACTCCTGTTGAGGAATACAAGTTTTTCCCTCCAGTAAGTACCTTCTATGTAACTATGCATTTGCAGATGTGCAGACCTTTGACTGCTGAACTGCCTGGTAATAAGACGCCATTGCCTAACGGTTTCTAGTGACCAGAAGCTGGAGGGAGAAAAGGTTGGAGGGGCTCCACCAAAGGAGACTCAAGGCAGTAGAGGAGAGTCCGTCTGAATGCAGGACAAACCATGATTTATACACACACACACCTTTTACTAAGGAGAATTCATGGTGATTGCTAAAGACAGAAATGAACAAACACATTTCTGAGCACTGAGAAGTTCTTGACTGATAAAAAAGAAAAGCAAGGCAACACATACAGACATTTTTAACCATACATTATTTTAACAAAAATTCAACCTCCCACAAAAATAAGGATGGCCAGGGGTTTTTCAGAGGTTTTATAAAAATCAATTAGCTATGCTCCTGCCTTGTTCATCTTGCTTCTTTAAACCAGCGGACTGCTCCAGCAGCACTTTCTGGTGTCCATTATGCATGGCTTAAACTATAGACCTCAAGTTACTTTTTTCTCCATTTTCTATTGTCCCCAATATCTACTACCCTTAACTTCTTCCTTTCTCTTACCTCATCCCTTCACATCTGGCATAAAGCTAAGGAGTTTCTTACTGCTTTGGGATGTCCTGATGTGCCAAGCAAACCCTCCCTCCTCCCTAATCCAACTTGGTCCCTAGGACCCTGTCCTAACACTAGCTCAGGTGTCTAGTCCAGCCTAATTTACACCAGGCTGTTGACAGGGAGTAGCATGCTGACTCTAGCCCAAACCCCTGCAGGTAGCACCAGGTCCTTCAATTATTTTTGCAACCTCCCTCTGCCCCACACATCTTAGCATTTTTGACAGATATGGTAGCACACAAACCATTATACCAACTAGTTTTCCCAAATTGAATCTGTTCCTGCAGACCTTGAAAAAATAATTATTTCTTTTTATAATAGACTGGGTCTACATCTGATGTGTGGGTGGACGATGACCCTTAAACTTTCAAAGAGAGCCAGGAAACAAGCCCCAGAATAACAACACCTATTGATAAATTGAAGCTCTAAGCTACAAAAGTGCTTATTCACTGACTGAGAGCCCTGCAATTTATTTTACTTTATTAGATGCTGAATCCTTCAAAAAAAGAAGAAAAAAAAAGAGAAAGAAATAGAAACTGCTGGAGTTCCAAAAGCTTGGAATCTAATTATTGTAAGTATGGTTAATCAAACCTTTGAGGCTACTTGGAACCTAATGCTAAAGTTTAGATGAGGTTACACCTTTCTGCCACTCATATAGACTAATAAAATTCTTGAGCTTTGTGAAGACACAAAATAGACCCAATGTTTAAAACAAAGCAATATTTTTAATTTTAGACTACTCTCTGCAGATAATTCTCCCCTCAGCCATTACTGACATCCTACTCATCCAATCCTGAGTATCCAACCTGAAGAAGTTGAGGAAGTGTACTCAAGAATAGTTACAAATAAAAGAGATCCTACTTCATGAAAGACCTTAAAAGTCAATTTATTATCCAGTGTTTGTATTTCTCCTATTGTATTTATGTCAGGGAGTCATTGATCCTACACATGGATCTTTCAGCCTCACAGGGCTGTCAATTCCACCTTTCATATCTCTGACAATAAGGAAGCTCATTGTTATATAACCCTGGACTTGTTTTACAGCGGCTTTCAGCTTGTACTCACACAAATTCACACTGCTTAGAATAAAGTTCAAGAGCTGAACATACAGCTTCACTGAATATAGAGAGAGCCCTGTGAGCCCCAGACTATGTATTTCACAAACACCATCACACTCTGGATCTAAGAACAAGTCCACAACAGCTAGCATTCAACTTATTACTCAACACAGAGCTTCCCAGACTTCTTCGGTCCCAGTCATCCCTGTGCAATACTCCATGACAGTGATGGTAATAGTGGAAGGTAGGGTGTCTGTTCATTCTTTATTTGGCTAGCTAATTCCTCTCTCTTTGGCCACATGGTTCACACATGCACACACTGAGCACCTGAAAACACAGATGAACACCAATTGAGTGTCTATGTTCAATGAGCAAAATGCACACACTCCCACACAGAAAACTTATTTTCTTTAGCCACTGTGGTCATCATCACCTCTATACTTCAACCTGTAAGTCTCAATCTTCCAAACCTCTCTTGGGCACATCCTGAAGGTCCTCACAGATCAACAGTTTTCTAGTGTGTCTACCTTTGAACACCCTGACTGGGCCACAGAAAACATCTGAAGGCATCATTCCTGAATAAGGCAGGCAGACATCAAGGGAAATAGAAGCCCCCCAATTTGAAGCACCCCAGAGATCCACACTTCTTACTTGAAAAAGAGGACTGCCTTGTTCATCTGGTAAAGTTTACAGCTTCTGGCTGGGAAGATGAAGACTTTGTAGAAAGTGCTCCTTAGATCTTCCCTAAAGCAAGGTCTGGCCAAGAGAAAGGGAAACAAAAGTGGGGTGTTTGTTCACACCACACTCATAATCAAAGCAGTAGTTGGAGACCAAATGGTGCTTTCCCTATAAAATAGAGCCAGAAACTGAGGTTCAGAGCACTTCTAGAGAAATATCCCTTTTTTAATTTTGCCATTTGATAGTTGTTCTCTGTTTTTCAGGGTCAAGAGAAATGAGATCCTTAACATGAAAAGTTCATGTGGATATACCTTGGTAGTAGCAAAGAAAAGAAAGCTTGGGAGACCAAGTTGAGCATGGAGTTTAAAGAACCACAAGGAAAGCACAAGGAGGTGCTGGAATGAGGAGAGAGAACCGGGAAGAAGATTAACATACCAATGACCTCCAAGTCCTTCCTCCTGGGAATCAGCTTTTCACAGCACCCAGGAAAGCTCTTTGCCAAATAAGAAAAAGATTGTCACTGGTGTCCCTTCCCCTTCAGATGATCTTCCCACGTTTGTTACCACAATTCTAGGAGGGAACATTTAAAAACTGACCCACACCTTGAGGTCCTAAATTTTCAGGTCTCCTCCACTAGTGAAATCAAATTTGGAAAAAACTCTAAGGAGAGCAAAAGTATCTACTTCAAAATAGTGTTTCCCAAATAAAATTTCATGCTCCTCCTGGGGAGGGAAACAGATCTACCATGGGACAAAGTTTCTATGGTCACCTTAAGCTGGAAAGAGCTGGGTTAAATAAAGTGAATTTTTTCCTGCCCCACTTCTCAGAATCTTCAATTTGCTGCTGTCCATTATAAATGTCCAAGCAGGTATAGGGATCTCACAGGCACAGAAAGTGTGTCCAAAGGGAAAAGAGTACTAACAGGGGAACCATAGTTCTCAGTGGACAGCTATTTAAGTCAGGTAGCATTTCAGAATTCTTCACACGTGTTTCACTTAGCTTTCATCTTCTATATCGAAGATGATCAAAATGACAGCTCTTACTTTACTCTACTCCTTCACTTTTTGATCCTTCTTTCTATTTTCTCCGGTAATTGAACAGATACCATTTGAACATCTATGCGCAAGGCATCTTGTCCATGATTTAAAACAAAATCAGAATCAGAGCCAAAATACCTTTTCAAGGCAAAAAGACATTTTCCCTTTCTTAAAATTTAAATATAATTGACATAGCATTGTAATAGTTTCAGGTATACACTATAATGATTCAATGTGTATATATAGAGATAGCAAAATAATTGCAATAAATTCAGTTATCATTTGTCACCATATGTAATTAAAGTCTGCATGTATTTGTGATGAGAACTTTCAAGATCTACTCTAGCTACAACTGTTCCCTTAAAAAGAAAACAAAAACTGTATGTATTTTTCCAAGCATAACAGCTTAAATTATAGGTATCACTATGGTGTGAATATTTATGTCTCACCCAAATTCATGTTGAAATCCTAACCCCCAAAGCTGTTGATGGTACTAGGCAGTGGGGCGTTTGAGAGGTGGTAATGTCAGGAGTGTGGAACTCTCATGAATGGGATTAGTGCTCTTAGAAAAGAGACCTAATAGAGCTCCCCAGCCCCTTTCACCACATAAGGACAAAGGAAGAAGGCACCAGCTACAAAATGGAGAGAGGGCCCTCACCCTACCATGCTGGTGCCATGCTCTTGAACTTCCAGTCTTGAGAACTATCAGCAATAAACTCCTATTGGTTATAAGATAACTAGTCTGTGGCATTTCCATATAGCAGTCCAAAAACACTAAGATAGATATAGCACAGGCTTGTTGAATTAATATTTCTACTTCTACTAATCCCACAAATATATGCTGGTCCCTTAGTTTGTCTTTGTGCAAATAACCAATAAGAGACGAAGCATTCATAGGTTAAAATGTGCCCTGGCTATCACCAAGAGGTAGATTAGCAACATGGTTTGGAGGCCTGGGTTTGGCATCAGGCTTAGATGCTTTGTCCATGAGATTAAAAAATATATACTTACAGCATCTGTATTGTAGGATTCATATATGCATTAAATAAGATGATTTCATTAAAATACATAGTATACAAAGAGCCCACATTAAATGACAGAAATTATCATGTGTATTAATTTTAGATTAAAAAGGAATTTTATTTCTCCTCCAAGAAAACTACATTTGGATGATAACATCCTGAGCAGTGAGCTTTTCTGAACTCAGTGGCACACTCAGGTTGAAAGGATTCTTACACTCCTGGAAGAGTCACAGCCAAGAGGCAAAGAATTTCTGTAGACAGGAAAGGTAGCTTACTATCCCCTGGGAACTGGGTGGTCAGCAGAGTCTAAAGTGATCGATACTTACATCAGCCCAGTCATTTACTTTTTCTTAAAACTCCATAATAATTTTCTGTTGTACCTAAATGGCAATGGAGGAGAGGGAAGAGACTGACTATGTCGTACCTCTATGCCAGAGCTGGAAATAAGGCGGTTCTCTTACTACTCCAAGTGGGGCTGTGAACCAGCAATGTGGGCATCACCTTAGAACTTGCTGCAAATGCAGATGCCAGGTCCTGGCCCAGACCTAATGCAAACAAACCTGAGAATCCCAGACAATGCACAAGCGCAGCACTGCTTAAGAAATGCTACCTAAGAGCACCTCCATTTTCCCTGCGGTTGCCACACCTGATCACTCCAGAGAGCTGGCCACATGTTCTTGAGGAAACTTCATACCCCAAGAAGGCTACTTCCAACCAGAAGGAAGAATAGACAGCCTCAGACCTGGCCCCACAGAGACACCCACTGGGAGCTTATTAGAGCTTGCCTCCTGGTTGCACTTCCTGTTTTGACCAGTTTGCTTGTAACTAGCCTGACACTGGATTTCTTACTTCAAATGGGCATATATTTTATGCCCTGCATTTTCTACCTATTTTTTAGTGCACAATATACAATTTGATGTGTTTTATTTATACCACAGTGCCTGAACCCTTATATCATTAAGGTCTTCAGTTTTGTGATTTTCACACTCCCTTCACAATACACCTAGTAAGCCTGCCACAGAATTGTCTATACCCTGAAGGGAGTTTGCAGGGGCTGTGGCTGCTGACTCAGTGAAATGCCTTCCCAAATGTTCAGAGTGCCTTTTATAATAGGCCTAACGGTTACTGGTATCAGCCAAAGGAAAGTTGAGGTAGCAAGGTAAGTGGTATATGGTATGCCTTAGAAGATGATTAGGGCAAGGGACAGTTGTTCTGGCTGCTGCATAATAGCTTCTCTGTTAGTAATCTTCAAAGCATCATCCAGAAACACATTACAGTCACTGCATTTATACTGAAAAATCATTGATAACAATCCTGATAATCCTGGCCTCCCAGTAGTATGTTTATGTTGCACGATCTAATCAGTTTCCTGAAACCATTTGGAAAATATCACTGCAAAGCTTCCTATATTTAAACAATGCTTCACAATTTACCCAATGCTTTCACATGCATTATCTCCCTTGGCTTTCACCACGTTGAGGTTGGCAGGGCAAGCTGCTCCCAATCCCACACATTTCAAGCCTTTACAAATAGATGAAGAGACTTAACCTAAGGAGGTTGGTTAGGTTAGTAACTTATGCAAGATGGCTTGTCCAGGATCTGAAGGCTGCTAAATGGTCGAGCCAGAGTCAAAGCCCAATTACTTGATTCCTATGTCAGATTCTTTTGCTGACACTGTGCTGCTGTCTTCCAAATGATGATCCATATATCACAAGGATGTCCAAGGAGTTGAGTCCCTGACCAAGAATCTCTGGATCAAATTAATTGTGTCTTATAATGACCCTCATTCCACCATTTCATTAGTCTGTTTATTATCCCTGAGCTTTTCACTTAAAAATAAAGTTCAAGTCAGCACAAATAAAAACCTGTGTGTCTATGTAATTTTGGATTATTTAGAACAAACCTAGATTCCCCCCATAGAGGGAAAGAATGTCATCCTGTCTACACGTGTGAATGCTACTTTCAGAAAAACAGGAAAGACATCTTCCTTTACATTCAGTCACTCATTCATTTGACAGATGTTCGAGCACTAAGTAACGTCAGAATCTGTATGACGTCAGGGTCAATTCATTCGTCAAGTGAGCATTGTTTTTTTTAGATAGCCAGATCACACTATTGGCTTCTACCACTCGCACGGGGCTAAAAGCTCAGACAAGGATTTAATAATCATTGATTCTAAGTCAGATATTCACAAACCTCTGCACTTACAGACGATTTTTTTAAAAGTCTACATAAAAAGCTATTTTTTCTTCTTAAGTTTAACCACAGGCTTATATGCCCTATCAAGATTGCTCTGGGTTCTGTACTCATTAAATTAACCCTCTCTGCCAGCTCTTCCCTACATGTAGATTTAATCAATGTCATCCCTTCCTCATACTCCTCTCTTTTCCTCCCTCTGTAATTCACATCATTAAAAAAAAAATACTGAGTGAAACCGGAACAAGGAGGAAGGAAGCCCTATGCTTATTCACAAGAGATTCCTCTCTACATATCTCTGAGACAATTTATCAATACAGGTGAAACCTGAGAGCTTAAAACGAAATCCACAAACAAGACACACAAAAAAAGAGTGAAATGCCTTTATTAAATCCTTCTACAATTTCAAAAAAATTTGCCTTTTGAAAATTACCCAGTCTTTGGAACTCAAGCATGATCTATGACTCAGGAGGGTTTCTCACGTGCACCACTCCTGGCCTTAGTTTTGAATCATCATTTCGCTCTCATGCTCTGAAGGGGAAGTTACTAGAACTATTTAGAAATATTTCTGTTCTCTCTTTGTACCTAGGTTAATATCGGATGTCCTTGTCCCCTTTTGTGTTTGGCCTGGCGCTGTGACCTACTTTTGCCCATGACAGGGGAATAGAAGTGGTGTCTGGCACTTTCAGGAGGAACCTCTAGGAGCCAGTGTATTTTTTATTGTATCCCCTTCTCCCATGGATTTTAGGAAACACATGTCGTGAAGGATACATGACCACCCTATGCCCCTGAGTGACTATGATGAGCAGAGCCCATGCCAACTCACATTCAACATGGAGTATGAAGGAGAAGGAAACTTGTATCAAGACATTGAGATTTGGGGCCTGTTGGTTACCTTAGTGTTGGTTGTTACATCAGTGAGGACTGACATGGTCTATCCACACTGATGCATCTGGAACGACCAATGGCTTCCCCTGCTCATAAAAAATATCTGAATCCCTCTTCTATTATTTAAGGTCTTCTATCATTTGACCTGGATTTATTCCCCAAATATATTTTAAAACAATCACTCAGATATCTAATTCTTTTAGGAATGTAACTCTTCTGAAAACTCAACCTTGAAATGTCCCTTCTGTTAGTCCTACTGTTGAGCACCATGACTCAGGGGCCACACTTGCCTTCAGTTACTTCATCTTCATTCCTGGGTGTCTAATACATCATAGCACATCACAGGTGAACACAAAATATTGGCAATTTTCCCCCTGACCATCTCCTTTGCTTTTTTCATAGAAATGCCTCAGCAAATAACAACCAAAGAGTAAGCAATACAAACCAAAATCAGCTTTGAGGTTCTATAAGTTAGTTAATCAATGTACCCCATGCAGAATTGTCCTACACTAACTCAGATGTGTGTAAAAAGCATGATTTTTTCTAGAAATATCATTGTCTTTAATTAATTAAATAAGCCATTAACTACTAATTACAATCCCTGAAGTTGTCTTTGACAAGTTCAACATGAATTGTGATTGCATGCTCCAATTCTTAGAAGAGTGCCGCCATACATTATGAATAAGACCCAATGTGTTGGACATCCCTAAAAGAGTAATGTGGAGTCAATTAAATTTTAAAAAATGGCCTTTCTAAAAAGTACAGTTTTCCACAAAAGGAATGTACTGCCTGAAGAAAGGGTGCATGTTCAGAAGTGTCAGAGGAATGGCTCTGGTGTTCATTTCTACCAGATGAATCCTGGGCTGCATCCTGCTTTCTGGTTCTGTGATTTTATTTCTCTTGTTTTCCTGTGTCTACCTTTCAATACTCCCTGCTGTTCCCTTCTGGCTTGATTCTAAACCCTATTACAAACCACAGGTAAGGGGAAAGAAAGAGGCCTTCATCCTGTCTTTGGTAATATGGGTCCACCTGGGGAGGTATTTACAGACATGATTCAAGGAGAACCCAGGAGATTGGGCTGGTGCAGAGGAAATGGATGAAAAGCTGCAAACCCCTCTTCTACAAACGCTGCTCTGTCTCGCTGAGATACATTACCTCTCTGTGGGAAAGCGACCAGCCCAGCATTCACTATTTTGAGATTATGATCCACCTTCCATCCTCCTGCTATATAGCATCCCTATCTACCTCATAATTTCTTGTAGGATCTTGACAGAGATATTAAAAAATCATAACTTGCCTTTTAGCCACAATAAAAATGCAGTGCAGATTTTGGTTTTAAAAAAGCCTATTATAATAGAGGAAGTGAGAAGAAGCAAGGTCCCTTACTCTAATGATACTTCATGGAATTATACATACCTGGAAATAAGAACATTCTAGCAAGTCTGGTGACACTGAATGAGCTCCCCAAAATGACTCTTGCACAGCATCTTCACTGAAAATGGAGAGACCTCAAGGACCTTTTCTTCTTTCATGCTTCTCTGACCTTGCCGTTCTCCCTGACATCTAGCCAATACATTCAAACTGGCCTCAGGGACTTGGAATTTCCAAACACCATCTTTGACTTGGGCTTGATGCCTGCAGGTAACTACAGAAGCTCCATTGGTTCTTTCTCTCTTCTGTACACATCTGTGACTCAGAGCTTCAAAGACCTATTCTCAGCTTCCTAGTGTGGGAGCTAAATAGCCTGCAGAGACACTTCACAAAACCTAGCAGGGGTGTTTCATTAACCAAATGCCTCCATCCAGATCCATTCTGATTTAGGAATTTCAAAACTAGTACTGAAAAAAAATAGTTTTAAAATTCTCAATGACTACTTGCAAGAGAAGATAGTTTGATACAAAGCATAACCTTAGTGTATACATCAAGTCAAATTCTGTCCATAAGTACACAGCCCTGGTATACTAATTTTAAAGAGTTGCACAGAATCACAGCAAATCCCATCTTGAAAAGCCAAGTTTCAAGTGCATTGCCTCCATGAAATGGAACAGAGGGACATGATCAAAAACATAATATTTCTTCAGTGGTGGAAAAATCAGATCACTTTCCCAAACAGAGAAACTATTCTCCAACTTTTCTAAAAGATAGGAATAACCCACTAATAATTATAATGCAATAAAATGGGGAGCATAAGAAGTAGCCTGCCAACTAGAAAAAAACATATGAATAGTCTGTTCCAGCCCCCCACATCCTGTGCTGAAAATGATCAAATTAGGAAACTGATTAGACCATCTAATTGTCTCCCAGGTGACAAAGTAGAAACTCCATTGCTTAATAGAGATTTAAAACTAGAACAAAGAAAGAAGTAAAGAGAATAATTTGACTGTGGAAGAGAAATTATATTCTGGTTAACTAATAAAGGTGTTTTAAGCCTTTTTTAACTGTTTTGGGATAGGATAGTTTTTAAGGAAAAAATACACCTAAATTTGACTTTTAAAACATTCCAACATTTAATTCAAATAGGTTGGCTTCTCATGTGAAGTGATATGCCCAGAGTTGGCCCCAGAGCCTGGAAGTAAGAAACAGTGGCCTCTGGACAATATGAACAAAGGCCAAAAAGTCTTTCTGGCAAGTATTTTGAATTATTCTTTTTAGTTTGTAAATTCCTTGTAGAGATTTGTTCAAGGAACAAAACAATATGAAGTGCATACCATAAACTATGCTGCCACGATGCTAGGTTCTGGGAAACAAAGAGAAGTGAAAACTGACCCTCCTCATTTTCACTATCAGGACACTTTTCAAAAGAACACACAATAAACAAATAGAAAACTCGAACAAACTATTTAAAAAGAAAGAGAGAAATCTCATTAATTCTCTAAAATTTTAAATTAGAACAAACTATCATCAGATTATGAAATATGACACAGAGCAATTCCATTTGGCTCAATACTTACTCTGAACCTTCACATTAACCATTCATTGGAACCCTGAAGAGAAACACACCTAAATTACTACACCCAGGTCCTACAAACAATAAAATATCCACAAAATCCAAAGAAAACCAGAAAAGGCTAAATTGAAACTTCATGTTTTGTCTCCTGCATTTAGTTGCAATTCTTTTGATATTACAGAAAAATAAAATATAAAATGAAGGGATTTGACAGAAAAAGACAATGCATTTCTCTGACTATCAGACTGACAATATTCTATTGGTGTTTTAGTTTTTCTCTCTTTAACTCTTTTCTGTTTAGTCTTCATTTTCAAATATGGCCTGCTTACTTATTTCCTGAGCTAGTAAACGTGCTTCTATTCAGGTTATTTGGCTATGGCAATGGGTTTCAAAGGTCTGGGAGTGTGTAGCTGTGTATCTGCATCTGTGTATATGTGTCTGTATGTCTGTCTGTCTCTTAGGACTTTAGTGACCTGGGTGAAACACAGCAAAAAGAACAAAATGGCATTAAGGAATGAAAGAAGGTAGAAAAGAGATTTATGAGGGTGAAAAAAGTTTCTCTTGTTCAAATCAACTTTTTAAAACTTTGTGACTGAAAATATTTATTATTTCACTTTCTTCCTCTCCATCTAGTGTGTGAAAACATCAACCCTGTCAGTAGGTCCTTGGTATTTTATAAACCAGGATTCCCAGTGGGGTGGGCAGGCAGCACAGAAAAGAGAGGTGCAGGAATTTGGAAAATTCTCCAGATGATTACCATAAGACCAGCCTTTTCTCTACATAGATAAGAACCAGTGTCCTACCCCAATCCATTCCCAAAAGATACTGACCGACATTCCTGGCAAAGAGAAGAGCACATCCAAAGGCATAGAAGTGGGGAAGTACAGCATTTGGGAGAAACTTCAACAAGCCTGGTTAGCCTGTCTTTGCCAGTTACATCATGCCTTTTGCAAAGGTGAAATTCATTGGGGTTTTACACTTTACAGGGATGGAGCAAAGTGAGAAAGAGAAAAAAGGAGGGGTAGGAGAGAGGAAAGAATTTTGTTACCACTAGTTTCTGAAGCCATCCCCAGAGTTTACAGATTGCCACTTATCGCTGGAGATACATACCATCAGATAATGAAAACAGCCCCCACATGTTTTAAAATCCCCCATTTAAAATTTAAATTCATTAGTTTATGAGCTGCTGGGAATTGACAGTTTTACACCCCAATCCTCCTTGCAATTTATGTAAAGGATGCCATAAAACGGAATAGGGGAGCATCTCCAAGCAAAAACACCAAACACAAATTGCAAAATAAAAATGCAGCTGAAGATGATTTGCTGTGGGTCATATAACCAAGAATGTCATTTTTATTAAAGGGAAGTTCTTTAAGCATTTGCTCCTCACCCGGCCATGCTTTTTTTTTTTACAAACATTTAAAATATTAATGCACTGTTTTTATTGCTTCCTGCCTCTAACAGTGTTTCTTTAACTGGTTCTGACATATAAACTATGTCCCATGTATCTGCAACATGGCAAGCGTCTCCCTCATTCATTCATTCTCTCTCTCTCTCTCTCTCTCTCTCTCTCCCCTCCTGGTGCTAGAAAGGTGTGTGAGCCTGTAAATGTTTTCTTTCTGACAGTTTATATCTCTAGACTTCAGTGTTTTGATTTTAAAGATTCTATTTATAATAAACTTGACATACACTAGAGATTAGACTTTACATGGAGGTTTGTAGCTGATTTGTCTTCAATGTTAACATTTAGTTCTTGCTTTTAAAACAAAGACCACTGGGCTATGCATATACGTTTAATATGTTATAAATAGGAGTGATAGAAATAAGTCTAGGGACTGGGTCTCCAAGTGAACACTGTATCTGGAGGGGTCTCAACACAAGCCCTTTCCAAATGGGGGCCCCTTGGACGCCCCTGATGGTTCACGATTTCTGAGTCATCGCTAAGAAATCTTTGCCTGTTCCAATGTCAGAAAGCTGTTCTTCAAGGTTTCTTCTACTAACTTTGTATTTCTAGCTTTAGCTTCTTGTCTGTAACTCATCTCAAGTTGGTCTTTATGCATGGAGTAAGGTAAGAGTCGAAGTTTTTTCCCTATTGAAATATTTTTGTGTCCTCGTCAAAAATCATTTGACAGTTTACGTGCAGGGCTATTTATCGGGTCTCAATATTCTTCCATTGATGCACCTGTCTCTCCTTCACCAATACCACACTGTCCTGACTACCATAGTATTACAGTAATTTTTAAAGTCAGATAGAGTGAGTCCTCCAACTTTGTTTTCCTTTGAAAATTTGTTTTAACAATTTTATTTTTTTGCTTCTCCAAATAAAATTTAAAATCAGTGTGTTTCAGCTACCCCTTCATAATGCCACCATGTCCAATGCTCAGTACATTGGTGAGGGGGCCTGGAAAAAGCTGGGTGAACAGGTCTCCACGCCTGAACCTTCAGGCTACCCAGAGCAGTGAAGTTACAAAACCCAGTGATATGTAGGGCTCTTCTAAAATAACTATTTTAATCAAACCCTGATTCCACAGAGCTGAGGGATCTTCTCAAAGATTAAAGAATAAAGCAATAATTACAAATTATAAAGGCTGACCTCATTTAAAGACTAATTTGCCTCCAGAACTACCTGGGAGAACAATAATCGTGTGGCTGGGGGACATGTGGGGCTGGGGGGAAGGAAGTGCTGGGTAATCCATCAAGCCAGCTATCACACTCACCCGCACCTCAGAATCTGGGACACAGAGCAGACACTCAGTAAACATCAGTCGGTGGAAAAAGTAAGCACACTTTCTACCATAAATGCTCTCAAACACAGCCATAGAACTTAGTTTCTTCACATCCATGAGGGAAATCACCCATGACAGCATTCCTTTCAGAGGAGATATAAATAGGACTCCTACGAAATGTAAAGGAAGCCACGGCATTTCCCTAGCCTGTGTCAAGGACAAGATAAAAAGGAAGCAAGAAACACAGAAGACAAGACATGCTTCAGAAAGCATAGTGGATTAGAGTGAGCACCAAGTGCCCTTAGCAACATAAAACACACTGAAAGCAAAAATAAAAAAGGCAACACCAAATGGAGCTAGAAGACATTTGGTAAATATGCCAAAGAGCCAGAAGAGGCCAGGACCCGAATGTTGTCACCTTCTCATTCCTAGCCACTGCTGATTACTTCAGCAGTCCCCTAACTGGTCTCTGCTCATCCTTGACCTCTCTAGTCAATGCATCACAGTGAAGCTAGACGGACTCTCCTAAACAATAAGTAGCACATGCCACCCTTCTGTTTCACATCCATAATTTACACCAAACTGAAAATAGGCCAAAGCACACAGTTCTTCATCCCATGGCCCGTGTCCACTTTCCTGTTCCTCATCAGTCACTCTCACACATTTATATTCTTCATTTCAGCCACAGTAACCACCCTGCCATGGCTTTGTAAGTGCTATTCTCTCTGCCCAGAGCATCTACACCTTTCCTCTTCCTGCAACTCAGATCGAACCTAACCTCCTCCCCCAAGAACCCTCACAGATCCTCCCAGTGGAAGCCTCCTTGGGAACCATTTCTGAGTGAGTCTCCTTGCCAAAACTGCAAATGTGCAGTGGTTAAAAAGTCACCTTTGATCTCTATAGGTTATGTGCCTAACGCTTGACCTAGCATCTCATCAGTGTTTATTGAATGGTTGAATAAGTGGTTGAGGGAATGCATAATGTTCGCAACAGGTAATTAACAGATTCATTTGTAATACAGCTACGATCCTGGATATGTGTTGTGTGACAACTGAAATTTCTCCCTTTTATTTTTTAATCATCATTATTGACATATTTTACATGCTATAAAATGTAAAACATATACTATGCTATGCAGATATATATAATACATCCATCTTAAGTATATATTCAAAATAATTAAAAAATTTACTGGTCCTCATAATTACCATCGCAGTCAGTATACAGAACATTTCCATTACCCAAAAAGTTTCCCGTGCCACAGCTCAATGTCTTTCTACCCATTAAATCAACAATTTGCTTTCTGTCACATGGGCAAGACTCAAGTCAGGAATAATGAGGAGGGACAAAGTGAGATGCAGGTGGACAAGTCCACAGGGAGATAATCACAAAAAATATATGTAAGGATGCGAACTGAAATGCGGTTTAAGGCTGGAACCTCCCCGGGTAAGCTGTGCAGTCAGGAACCCAGGCTTTCCCAGGAAGCCACCTGCATTTCCTGGACTGGTGCAGAGCACTGACGAGGTCCTCAGCAAATGCTCGCTGATTTCCTCTGGAGTGCCCTGGGAGTTGTGCTGAGGAGTGCTTTGTGGCATTCGGACCATTATAAATAAGGGCTTGAAAATTTCTCATCAGGGAGCCAAATAGACTGAGGAAACAACAAGTTCTGGGATCTGTTTTTTATAGTCCCAAAGTCAAATCAATAGATAATGAAAGCAAATTCCTTAAACTGCCTACTGCCTCTTTCCCCACAGTGCCTCCAGCCATGCAAAGTCCATAAGAACATACGCAGAGCGATGAGTACACACTGCACAGTTAATGAAGTATGTTAAACTGTTGGTCTAACATATAGGTGAGTTCAGCAGAAAACAACCATGAATGCATACATATTATTTTATAGCAGTTAAGTTTTGAGAGCTATGTGCTGTGCCTTTTGCTAAGGAAATTACATGTAGCATGTCATTTAATCCTTACACCACCCAGGGAGATAGACACTTTACCACCTTCATTTTGTAATGGAGGTAAAAGAAACACAAAGAGTAAAATAAATTGCAAAAGGTAAAACATCTGGTAAGTAGGAAAGTCCAGATCAGAATTCAGGTTGAACCTACTCCAAAATGCTTGGTCTTAATCACTATGTTCTGATTTTTGACAGAGTACGTATCAAAAGCCATCCTGCTATTCCAACCTGCTAAAGTACTGAGATTTCTACCATTCAAAATTACTTCTTTGGTGGAAACTATACGATAGTATTATCAACCACTAACACCTAGCCATAGGTAGCTCTTGTCATTAATAACGGTACCAAACAGACATTTAGGAGCAGGAACACGGATGTTTTGACAAGAGAAATGAAGGGAAAGACTGAGGGATGTTCATAGTTCTATCTCAGCAACTTCCTGGGGCAGCCAAAGGACTGAATGAAGGGACCGAGTGTGAGAAAGGGGTGGACATGCAAAAACAAAAGGTATATGGACGAGGTGGTAGGAAAGAATCAAGGACAGATGCCCCCCCACACACAGGTTTTAGTGGACTCTTCTGGGTATTTGAAACTCTCTGTACAATCTTGAAGAAACATCACCTATTTTTGAGGAGCCTCACATCTAGTTTCATAGTGGGCCAGCCAGGATTTTGAGGAAGTTATTAAATTTTTTGTGAGATTAGGTATTCTAATCTGAACACTGGAGATACAGAAATTGCAAGATTATTTTGGAGGTTCCATTAAATTATGTGGGGAAATATATATTGTAAACTGCCTGCTACAGACTACTCAAGAAACTCCATCCTTCTTTCTTTCTCCTTTTTTTCCCTATTAGATTTAAACAACATCTATTACAGGATGTCAAACTCATTTTCACTGCTGGCCACATCAGCCTCACCGTTGCCTTCAAAGGGCAGAATGTAATTTCAACCCCTTAACCATTAAGGAGTAGTTACATTTATATAGTTCTAAAATTATTTCAGCCCTTTGAAGGCAACGGTGAGGCTGATGTGGCCCCCGCTGAAAATGGATTTGACACCCCTGATCTATTACATAAATGGTCATATACAGGGAGAAGCCTCAAAAATTTCTACTCAACCCTGCAATTGCCTAAGAAATGCAGGAGTCAAGTTGTTTGATCTGCTTTTGTTCTTACGAAACATCCTACCATTCAAAGGTTCCTGTGACCCACTCTGCACAAACACACAATGAGGAAAGTGGGAGTCACAGTGTCATTGTGCCACCTTCTCTAGCTCATCCACTCTTTGCAAATGAATGTTAGGATTTTAAATAGTGCTTTAGTTGCATCATTAAAATGGGTAAATGCCATTCTTAATCCAGCTACTATCTGTTGAAACGTTTTCTGTCATGGTGATTTGGTACAGCTGGTAACATGTAGCTACATGAGGTCTGTTCTTTAATTAAAACTAGGATTCTTCAGGGAACCAATATGATGGAGTGTTCTTTGCACAATTTGCTTATTTGAGGAGCACAATTGCTTTTTGACTACAACGTATCTGCAAACTCAGGCCATTAACCACATTGCTAAATAAATAAATACAACACAAATAAATGTGTACATAAATATTTTAAAATCCGACTGAAATCCGATGTTTTTTACATTATTTTCAAAAACCTTTGATGATTCCTTAGCTCAGGTATTGGCTCAGTAGAGTTAAGAATCAAAACAGGCCCTGACTGGTGCGGCTCAGTTGGTTGGACATTATCTCACAAACCAAAACGTTGCCTATTCGGTTCCAGGTCAGTGCACATGCCTGGGTTGTGGGTTTGGTCCCTGGTCAGGGTGCGTATGAGAGGCAATTGATTGATCTCTCTCACACTGATGTTTCCTTCTCCTTTGTCCTTCCTACTCCTCTCTCTAGAATTAAATAAATAAAATCTTTTAAAAACAGAATTAAAACAGGTTTGTGGGTAAAACACTCAGGCTCCATCACACATATTTGGAGGTCAACATTAAAAACGTTAGGCTACCCATAGGAAAACATTAGCAGTAGGGGATCAGCAAATCATAGGAAAAGCTCATGGAGAGATAATATGCAGCCATTAAAATGTATTAGAATAATTTGTAGTGACACTGGAAAATGTTTAAGATATTGTGAAAACCACAAAACACCACATATGGTGTAACTCCAAGCCTGTAAGAATGCATCTGTACATCTGTGCATGTATGTGTGTGTACTGTGTAGTTCACACGTATGCATCAAAGATGGCCTCTGTTTATGGTCCCCAGGTTGTGTTTTTCTCCAGGGTTGGCTGAGACCCATCAGCTCAAAAGCCTGCTGGTGCCAAACTCAAACTTTTACACATTAAATTATTCGAAACATAGTCCAAGTAAGCATATTTTCGGCCATTTAGAGACTTCCTACTTTTCATATCCCAGGAATCTGTTCCCAATATCTAACCTGTTCCCTATCTATAGATGAGACAGTCCAGGTCATAATCTGTGGGTGAATAGGGGAGAGAAGAGAGAGTGAAAGGAGAGAATCTATGATTAAATAGGTAGGGTACAGGGCCAGTATGAGCCTCATCATAATTGGGGTTATGAAGACCCCAATTACTACCACGGTTTGGAGCTTTCTGACTCAGAGACTCATGCTGCTGAGCTACACCACGCTGATCCCTCTTTTCCTCAGGAGGTCCCACGCCCTTCTTTTCTTGAGTTGCTGCCCAAGGCAGTAGCCTCTGGATAGACTCCTGCTTGGAGGAACTCCCCCAGGCAAACAAACCAGATCTCAAAATGCCTGGTTAGGCTTGTGTGTGCTACTGCCCCCTTGTGGTCATATCCTTTTCCTTTAAGTAGTCCCCAAATCCCTTGCATCCCTTCTAATATCACCTGAGGTCTCCTATCCCCATGAGATCTAGGGAAGACAGACAGACAGACAGACAGACAGACAGACAGCAACCTCATGTCACCAACCCACATTTCTCCAATATTTTCAGTGCTCACTATTTCATTTTCAGCTTTTTAAGAAGCCTCTGTCTTCTACTGATAATAATTTCTTCATTTCAGTTGATTCAAATATGAAAATCAGTCTTTCCATAATTTCCTCACAAAAATATATGCATAGAATGCATGTGTCAAATGGACTTACCTGATGGTTTCATGCTGGGTTGGTTGGAAAAGTGTTACAACAATATCCAGTTGAACATCAAGCACTGCTGTTCTTGCAAGTCTTTCAGATACTCCACCACCACAGGCTCACACTGGCCCTGTACCCTACCTGTTTAATCATAGATTCTCTCCCTTCACTCTCTCTTCTCTCCCCTGTTCACCCACAGAAACTCACTGATCATAGACAGTTTTAGCTGGAGGTGGAGGAGCCAGCACTGTGCCTGACTATTAGAACAGTACACAAGAGAAGGGTGAGTTCCCAACAGCACCATCTTCGAAGCTGATGCTGCCAACTTTCACAGTGGAAAGTGGGGGCAGTTTTCTGTTATTTATAGTAAGCAAACTGATCTTTCAACTAAGAAATGTCCAAATCTGTATATAATGCTATAAGGGTTTATCTGGGGCAGACCTACAATACACGCCAGGAAGCAAGATCTCAAATACTCTAAAGAATAACAGTGTTTCAGCCTCTTTTATAAATTTGAAACTATGGATCTAATGTAAGGAAATTTGGGGAATGCGAGACAGGAATTGGATTACAGGATACTTAACAAGATTGTGTGCTCTCTTGAGGGTTAACACCCACTTTGAGGGGTATTATTCCCCGTATGTCAAAGGCGTGTTATCCTAGATACATAAGAACAATGAATAGGGCTGACTTAAACCCTTTCACTAAAGAAGTTATAGGCCTGACTATAGAGACATGACTACCCACCATGGCCCACCCAGTTAGCAATTTATTGATTAGATCATTCTGCAAGGTTATTTTCCATAGAACTCCTTTATGTGGTCCACAGGTTTCTGAGAGAGATGTGATGTGATAGGAGAAAGAGACACAAAATATTAAATATTCTTGTCCAGAAGGAATAAAATATTCTTGTCCAGAAGGAATAAAATATACAAATAAGCAACACAGAGAGGCAGGGTACGAAGAAAATACTCTTCAAAGGTTAAATGCTATAGACACTGTGATGGAGAGCAAGCAGTGAGAGTTGGAATGCCCAGGAACCTGCCCCCAGAGAAACTGGAGCAGAGCCTGGAGCTCTTGGCAGGGGGCATGACTTGGGGGAAGGCGAGGAAGAGGAGGGGAGGAGATTGGGTGGCATTTCAGAGAAAAAAAGTGTGATATGTGCAAAGCCACAGCTATGAGAAGTCTAGGGAATTCTAAGCAGCGTAATTTGACTGAAAAAAAAAACAGTGGGAGGAATGAAAAGTAGGCTAAAAGAAACAGATGGAACTAGATTAGGGAGAGATTAAGATGTCAGGCTAAGGTTTTGCATCATTTTTTAAGCCACAGTTCCTCTAACTGAGAATTGAGGATGACTCCAGTTAAAGGATTGTGTGACTGAGGAAAGGGTCAAAACCCACCAATATTTAAGATTCTCTTGCCAAGGCATTTGGAACTTCCTCTTCTCCTGATCCTTAGTCTTCGCCTGCCGATCTCTCTCACTCTTTCTCTCTCTTTCTCCCACCAACCCCCAAACTTTGCAGGAATCTAATTTCATTATTTCCATTTATAAGTTTCCTCCAAATTCAGGAAACCTCTTGTTATACCTAAATCAGAGATCTTACGTACGACCTCCTTTAAGACCAAATGTGCCATTACTTTAATAACCAGCTCCCCAACTCCAGCAATGTTCCCATCTATTCCAAAGTAGTGTGCACAAAGGCGAAAGAGCATTGTAGAAAAGAATCAATCCTGCTCTCACCTCCATTCTCCCCTCCCCCATACTAAATGTAAGCTGGGATATGGCTCCAATTTATTCAACGGAAGGGCCTGTAATGACTTATCTGTCTGAATGAGAGGAGTCTGTTAACCTGCAACCATACATCAAGTGGTTTTCATCTCAGGTCCCCATGCCATTTCAGGGAGCTCCAGTGGGTGCAGGGGGGACAGTAAATTCACTCTGGGGTCAAGAAAACTTTGCTGGGGGCCACAATGACGACAGACAAGGCCTTGATTGCAACATGTGAGATGGCGATTTCTGAACAGGTAGCGAAATCTATACTTCAAAATGAAAACTTAGAAAGTGACAAAGGAAGGCATACAACAGAATAGGATTCTACAAAGAATAGGATTTTACAACAGAGAGCACAGAATGGGGAGGCAGTGCATTTCAGCAGAATTTTTTAAATTGAATTCATTGGGGTGACATAGATCATGAAATTATATAGGTTTGAGGTACACAATCCTACAATGCATCATCTGTATATTGTATTGTGTGTTCAACACTCCATGTCTCCGCAGAACTTGATTTGCCACTCCTCACTCCTTCCTTGCCACCTTGCCACAATTCTTCCATCTGACTTGTTTTGTCCTACACTTTTCAAGGAAAATGGGAGTCAGTTCACCTCCCTGTGGTCCACTAACAGCTGCACTCCAGCACCAATGAGGAAAACTAAACTGATGTAGAGAAAGGCTCAGGGCTGGGGATGAAATGATGTGAACTTTTTGTAGGGGGTGGAACCATGGCTCCTGAAGCTATTAGATCCTAATCACTGGAAACAGCAAGCATTACTTTATTTGGTAAAGGATCTCTGTAGGTGTGATTAAGTTAAGGGTCTTGACATAGAGAGCTTATCCTGGCTTCTCTGGTTGGGGCCTAAATGCAATCATACGTGTCCTTAAGAGAAAGGCAGAGGGGGATCTGACAGGGATAGAACCCAATGTGCCCAGGGAGACAAAGAATAGAGTAGCATGGTCAAGGACACCAGCAGCCACCTGGGCTGAAAGGAGCAAGAAGCAGCCTTTTCCTTTGAGCATACAAAGACAGTGCTGCTCTGCCGACACCTTGACCTCAGCATAGGGAAACTGATTTTGGACTTCTGTACTCCAGAGCTGTGAAAGAATAAGTTTCGGTTGCTTTAAGCAGCCGAGTTGAGGTAATCTGTTATGGAAGCACAAGAAGCTAATACACTGCTCAGCCACAGTCCCCTTATATAGAGTATTTTTGGACACAATCCAGGGATTATTTCTGCTGGGCATCATCCCAATGGTTATAAAATAGACTTAAATGCAAAAATACCTTGTTATGATGACTGGAGTACCCATCTCAAATTTCACAGCAAAGTCATTTAGAGCAAATTAGAATTATCTTACCCACCACACCGTAGGGTTAAACATGACTGTGGCTAAATCGTTAATACAGGACATAGCACTTCATCCATGGACCATGGCTCATTCTACCTGTTACTGGTCAGAGTATAGGGGCTAAATCTCATGGAAAATGTATAAAATGTTCGTGGCAGTGCTCTAGCGAGTGCCAGAATCCTGGGCCCAGGAAAAGGTTCCAACTGGTCATTCACTGTTTCTTACTTTTCTCCTTTCCCACTCTTCCAACCCCAACTCCAAAGTTGAAAAAAATAAAAATGAATAGTCAAAAACCATAGTGTAAAATAAAAATGAATTGTCATTTGGCAATAGTCTCCAATCACGTACTTGGGTTTTCAGAATCAAAGAGGACTCGGGCTATTTTAATAAACAGCAAGATGAAAAGCAGTGAGCCTACAAAGCGTGACAAGATTAGAAAAATATCGTAGCGATGTGCAAGGAGTTGCAATTATATTTCCAGTTAAAGAGAGATAGAGGAAGTTCAACTCCATTTTCAGCAATTTGCATGTTTCCCACAAAGAGCTTCGCTCTAGTTAATGGTCGAGATGATAAAGCGGAAAAGCACGACCTCCCAGTTACCCAGTGCCACTCCCTGCAGGCTCTCTAGGCACTTCAAAGCACTTGGCATGGTCAGTTCCACTGCTTCTCTTCCAGAAAACTACCTCCAGGACTATGACTGCAAACAGCATTGTGAGGTTACTCTTTGTAGTCCTCAGCCTCTGCCTTGAGTCCTTCCCTTCCCATCAGCCAGTGCATCTATGCTTTCTCTCCCTCTCTACATCAAAATTGCTATATTGGGACCCTAGCCAGGTAGCTCAGTTGGTTAGGCCATCATCCAGATACACCAAGGGCGTGGATTTGATCTCCAGTCAGGGTACACACAAGAAGCAACCAATGAATACATCAATAAGTGGATGTTTCTGTCTCTCTCTCTCTCTCTCTCTCCACCCCCTTTCTTCTCTCTCCCTTAAAAAAAAATCAATCAATAAAAAAAGTACTGTACTAGCTACTCATCCTTCTACCACAGAGCACCTTGCAACTCCAAGACTTGAAGCAACTACAAACATTAATTATCTCTCATAGTTATGGCTTGGGAATCAGGGAGCAGCTTCGCTGAGTGCCTGTGGCTCATGATCTCCCATAAGGTTAGAGTGGAGAGGTTGGTTGGGTCTGCAGCCATGTTAAGGCTTGACTAGAACTGAAATACGCACTTCCAAGCTGGCTTGCTCACAGGGCTGGCAAGTTTGTACTTGCTGTTAACAAGAGGCTTCAGGTTCTAGATACATGGAAGTCTCCATAGGTTTGCTTCAGTAGCTACCTATGACATGACAGCTTTCTCCAGAATGAGGAGCCCAAGAGAGGAAGGTAGAACCTGTAATGTCTTTTATTACCTAGCATCCGAAGTCATACTTCATTTCTGTAATATCCTTTTGGTTACACAGATCAGCCCTATTCAATGTGGAAGGCATATTACACAAAGGCATGGATACTCTAAGGCAAAGAGCACTGGAAGCCATCCTGGGGACTGGCTACCAGTAACTTTTCTTTACACTGTAGTGAGAATACTAGTCTCCAAGTCTCTGCTAGAAACAGATTTGGGCATAGTCATTCTCTCCAGTTATCATGGAATAAAAGGCTGGGCTAATCATTAAGTTATTTGGGAATTTCAAAGAGGAAAGGGAGTTATTTCCGCATAGATTCTATAGGTAACTGCCAATTTCTTAGGTGAGTAAAAAGAGCTATTGGTATGTTAGCAACTTTTTTTCCTGAAATGATAACAACAAAGATGATGATAACAACATGCTTTGTAAGCTTTTATGATGTACATTATTCTATGTAAAATTTATAATAACCCTATGTGGTATGGGAATGTGAATACATTCAATGGCCCAAGGTAAACAATTCAAGAATGTCACATCCAAGACTGGAACCTAAACAAATAGATACTATAACCTTAGTGTTACATCATCCACTCCCCACAGAAAAGCAGTGGAGCAAGGATATTCTGCCCTTACTTAATTTTCCCCAGATTTCTGAGAGTTTCCCCCCACCCCAAGCCATTTATGACAAATGACATGAACAAAGACTATAAATTTATAAGAGTCTCTCCAAGATTCTGACAATTCCAATGATTTTTTTACTCAAATAGAAAAAAAAATTAACTTCTAGGGATGCAAGTCACTGGGAAGGCTTTTAATAGATTCGCATTTACACTAAAATTTATATTTTAAATGTGAACCCTTTTATCAACTGTGCTTCTTCAAACCCTACTTGACACACTGGTTTACTGAGGTAGCAAATATGGCAAATTGTTGGCAAAGTTGGCCCTGGTAATTCCTCCCATCCCTTGCAATGTGACTTTTTCATACTTCCCATCAAGATGTGGAATTTATTTGTCTTCCCCTCAAATCTTGATTTGGCCGTGGGCTTTATTTTGCCTAATGAGACAATAGAAAAACATAAGATAAAAAGAGGCTTGAAAAGTGCTTGCACATTGGGAATTCTGAAAACACCTTATGCAGAAGCTTTCACTAGCCTGCTGCCAGAACCACAAGGGGAAGAAATGAAGTGACTTTGATTGACAGCCTTCCAAACACCAGACAGGTGCATAGGACAACTCCGACCATGGAGCTCCATCTCAGTTACCAGTGGCATGAAGCTTTGTGAGTGAGGCCTGGAGCGCGGGGGAAAGATCATTCAGCTGAGCCCAAACCACATTGCCAATCCACAATGAAAAAAAGGCTAATAAATGACTGATACTTTAGAAAAGAAAGAGAGAGAGAGAAAGAGAGAGAGAGAGGGAGGGAGGGAGGGAGGGAGGGAGGGAGGGAGGGAGGGAGGGAGGGAGGGAGGGAGGGAGGATGGAAGGAAGGAAGGAAGGAAACCAATACAGAAAAGCTAAGACATGGTTTTGTAGTATTTCTCAAAGTGTGGCATACTAATTATACCCCCTCCAACAGACTCATGGGGCCTCATTTAGAGGCTCCACCTCAGAAAAACTAAATCAGAAATTCGAGGTGATGAGGTGGTGGCTAGGAATCCATCAGTTTATTTTTTTTCTTCTTATAATTTAAAGTTTGTATGCTTTTACCAATCTCTCCTGATTTTCCCTACTCATTAGCCCCTGACAACCACCATTCTACAATTATTTCTATGAATTTGACTTTTTTTAAAGATTCTACACATAAGTGATACTATGCAGTATTTTGTCTGCCTTATTTCGCTTTGCATAATGCCCTCCAGGTCATGCATATTGTTGCAAGTGGCAGGATTTCCTTCTTTTTAATGCTGAAATATTTCTCTCTCTCTCTCTCATGTCACATTTTCTTTATTTTCCCATAAGTAAATACTTAGGCGTTTCCATGACTTCGCTATTAGGAATAGTGCTGCCATAAACATCGGAGTGAAAATACATCTTTGAGATAATGCTTTTGTTTCAGGAATCCATTATTTTAACAAGTCCCTAGATGACTTTTATGGACATGAAGATTTGATAACCCAGCCCTGCAGGGTCAGTGAGCACGTCAGCTTAGACTGGTGAAGGCTCTTCCTGGAGAACTAAGAGACAAGGGAGTTTGGGCATTAAGGATATTGTAGTTTTCTTCTGGTTTCCTCTCCCTCTGCCTTCTTCTCTCCTGACCCCTCTCCTATCCCAACACATTTCATTATTGCTTTCAGTTACCGATAATTGAAACATCTCTTTCTTTTTTTGTTATTGTAGTATATACACTGGATTGATAGCCCATAACCACGGTAACAGTCTAGACTACGGAATCATCCTCCCTGGAGAGCCCTCAGTGGAGATCCACATCAAGCAACTAGGGGTAGGCAGAGTGGGAATTCCTATACTTTGGAAATAATAAAATGCTAAGTAGTCTATTACCCTGGGATGCAAACAGCAGGTGTTACAAATATAAATTCAGCATTGAAGCTCAAGAGAAAAAAAAAGAAAATAGGCTGGAAGGAACATTCAGGATTATCAATGCTGCAACATGTATATTGTCATGATATGTATCTAATTAATAGTTTGCATCTTTCTCTAATGAGTTTCAGAAAATTTCCAGAGGTGCAAACATTCTGGCTTCCTATTCCTCTGATGGCTTCAAGGCAAATACTGTTCATCAGGAACAGTGCTAACTGTAGACATCCACATGAGGGGGTCCAAAGACACATTCTACCAAAAAAAGAGTTCTTTACCAATCTGCCAGAAATTCCTAAATATTGTTGGTCTTGTTTTTGCATTTAGTAACTTTAGAGTATCTATTATACTTCAAAATCATTGAACAGTAGAGATTATATAAATAGCCCCTATGCTCAAAGTACTCACAATCTTATTAGACGCAGTAATGGAACTGATGATTACAAACCAATATGGAATATGAACCAAGGACATACAAAGTTTCCAACAGAATTGGAAGGAGGAGTGAGTGCGGGAGAGGTGGAGAGGAGAGGGAGAGGGACAGGGGCCATCAGGGAAGGAGGAGGAGGAGGAGATGGAAGACAGCAGATGAGTGTGGCCTGTCAACGCTGCCTGGTGAGAATAAAGTAGATTTCATGGGTATCAGAGTGCCTGGACCTCATCTCAAGTAAGGATACATAGGCATCTGCCAAGCAGAGAAGATAAGATACACCAATGCATGAGAAGTGTGGCTTTCTTGAGGAAGCAAACGTATTTAAACATATCTTAGACTCACAGACCTTAAGGGGAAAGGAAGCTGAGACAGACTGAATGAGCAGGGGCCACCCTAAGAAGCTTCTTATGTATATCATCAATGAACATGATCCTACCCTCTAGTGCCAGGAATCCATGGAAGAATGGAGTTTGTTCCTTCAGTTAAGTCTTATTTAAATGTAAATGTGTTACCAAGGAGTATTATTGCAAAGTTAGCTCAACAGAACTAGTTAATATCTTTGTTAAAAACTGTCTAAATGACACTTAAAACAGAAGCCAAACTCAGGGTAAAAAGGCAGTACTCACTGAACTGTACACTTTGAAATAGTTAAAGTAAGTGAACTTTACATTAATTAAGAAAAAAAGTACTTTTTAGTAATTGTACAATGAAGAATAAAAGTAATTGTAGAAGAGTGAAGAAACACAAAATAAGATACTGCCAGAAGTTTCAAATGCAACTTTCCAAAATTTAACTTAGAGAAATTTAAAAAATTCCAGAAACAACATTAGCATATTAATATAGAATGATTAGAAAGAATGAGCATTGTCAAGTTGAAGAAAACATTCTTTACTAAATGGCATGCAGGTTCAGAGCCAGTTTCCCCCACCCCAAGATATGCTTCTGTGATACGTGGATTGTTTTGAGCTAAGGGCAATTTTAGATTCAGGCTCAAGAGAAACTTCTGCTGCTCCTTAACTATCTAGAATTTGAATTAGGGGTATTGCCCATAGTAAGAACTTACCAGCAATAACGTTTTAGACCCACTAACATGGAAGGACAAAGTTATATTCAACGAACACCTGTCCTTATCACCATGCTATGCCCCCTAGGTGCATTGCCTCATCCATAACTCAGAATGTTTTGTCAACCTCAATCCCCCCTTCTACCTCTGAACCTCTCTTGCATGTGGGGTTTTGGACTTTTTCATGTACCTGGGGTTCCCATACATATGTATGTATAAAGTTCGGTTATTTTCTCTTGTTAATCTGTCTCATGTATACCTGGATATTAGATCATCAAGAAGTATAATAGGCAGTTAAACAGGCATGAGCTGAGTAGGACTGATAGGCCAGATACTAAAGGCCACCAGGGTGGAAAGACCAGGTGAGTAGTAATAATGGACAATTGTAGAGTTGGACCTCACCCCCAGAATGACCTTTCTTCCCCTAGTGTATCAGTGGTCATTTGGTTCAGACCCTCCTCTGATTTTTCCTCCCTTTGCATATAACTAGTCATGCTATAGACCCCCTTAAAGAAAGAACAAGGGGCCAGAGAACAGCCTCATATGACTTCCTTGCATGACCACTCCCTTAAGCATTGAGACCTAGAGATAACATTTAGGCCTCAACTGTGTTTCAGCTCCAGGCCCAGGAAAGCAGCAAGGCCAGGTAGGGCGATGCCATGGTTGACATCAGGAGTAGCTGAAATGACTAATGAGCACCCCCCACCCTGGTGCTCAGCCAATCAGCAAAGACTATAACCCAGAGTAGACATACTTGGGAAGGAATATTCTATTGACATCCTCCCCTGTGACCTTCAGATAAAACCCTTCAAGATGGAGGACTCAGTGGGTTCTCTCTCCACCCATCTGTTCTCACCCTGAGCCTTTCCTTCCCTTAAGACTCTCGCCTTTGCTTTCTTTCTCCTAAGCTCCAAGGGTCCTTCTTTTGCCTCTGTAACTTGTTTCCTGAGTCCACCCAGCCCAGCTGGCTCAGTTTTCATACAATTCATTTCTTCTGCCTCTGTGATATACTAAATAAACTTTTGCTTGTATTTCAGTCTTGGATCTGAATTCTTTCCTAGCCAAAACTCAAATACCAAGTTTTCATTTGCATGCTGGTGAGGACTCTCAGAAGGTTGCCTATAAGGAAACAGGCTTGGACAGAGGGAGACCTTGGGTGTGATGAAGCTGCAGTGGATGGATGCCTCAGCCCATTCCATCATGCTGAGTTCTCATCTAAAATGGCCCTTCAGAGGAATCTCAAACAGAGGCAAAGAGTCCAAAACCTCTGCATCCTTGCATAAATAAGTTGCCAGACGTGGGCTAATATAAGCTTGGGCAAGGTAGCTTCCTTTAATCCAAGGCTTATAGAGCAGAGATGATACTGGCATCTTGTATGGAGTGGGAGAGGCCACAAGAAATGCCCAAGGCAGCATGGTAGCATTGCATTGCCTGGGTAACCCACCTAGCACAGTGTATGACAATAGATTCCCTGCCTCCAGGCAAAGGTAGCAGCAGGAGGAAGTCTTTGTGCTGAGTCTGCATGAGGCTAGCAAGAGTAAGTGGCAAAGTGAAAAGCCTACCTCATTCTGGTTATTGACTGAGCAGGGACCAGAGGGCATGAGCACAAGTACTGTAAAGGTCAATATGGCAGCAAGGGGAGGTGCTTTGCTGGAGGTAAGACCTGTCAGTCTAGCCTGGGAAAAGGGATTGGCTGGGGGAGCTGAATCCCTCCACAGTGCACAGAAGTTTGCACCAGGAGATTTAAATGGAGGGAAAGCAGAAAGGCCCACTCTTCCTCTGGAATCTATTGCACAGACATGTGGGACCTGGAAGCCATGTGACTGGCAGCAGGTGCTGGGCCCCAAGGCTAGCACAGTGGAGCCTTTTAGCACGTGGCCAGCCATAGTAGTTGGCAGCGTCCCCAGGCCCCCATGACAGGAAGTGGCAGTGATGGCATGGCAGCATGGACCACGTGTGCAGACTCCAAGGGGAAGTTTGAAGCCAGACTGCGACCAGGAAAAAGCTAAGCAACCTGGATGATCATGTTGCAGCCACTCACGGTTCTCAAAGGTCAGTATTTTTGAATGGGAGAAGGAACTCCAGGGACAGCCTTGAACTGGTCTGGCAGAGGCTGACAGGGTTCTTCCTTTGGGTGTCCTGGAGGGAATGGGCTCTGAGGCAGAAACCTTCCATTTTTCCAAATGTGGACCTTTTGAATAAAAGACCTTTTTCCTTTTTCACCAAACTGTTACAGAACATAGGTCCAAAGGGGCCAATATTTGGCCCACCCAGGGATATCAAAAACTGTTACAGAACAGACGCACCAGGGCCCAGACGCTGAGGATGGTATACTAATTCCGTCCAGACCACCTACTGGGCTCAACTGTCTGTCGCCAATTGGAAAGACATCTCTCAATGCCAGAGATTTGTAAAAAGGAAAGAAAATGTTTATTTAATGCTATACAGACTTAACATAGTAACCTAACATCTTCACTAAAATATCAAAGTCCTTTACAATACCCACCTCTGCACACAGCACTCTCTTCTCCCCTGGCCCTAATTCAGGGTACCGTAACTCAGGAAAAAAGCGCACATCCGCTTTTCCAGGCCACTGGCACCGTCAGCTGTGTCGCTGTCCAGGCAGGATCTGCAATGAATCCACAGTCCCTTCTCATGGTCCACTAGCAAGAGTTTTTTGTACCCATTTTTCCAGGCAAAGTCTCTCCTGCTTCCCAGGCCACACAGCCAAAAGGAGCACCCCAAAACCACGTGGACCTCTTCTACCAAAGCTGCAGGGGTCTGCACTCTGCCAAAAGCGTGTGGCTTTCTTCTTTACCTGGCTGCAGGGGTCCCCACTCTGGCAAAGCCATGTGGTTCTCTCCTTCATCTGGGGGTGAAGAGGGGGTCCTCACTCTGTCCAAAACTGTGTGGCTCTCCCTTAATGGCTGCCATGTCTGGGTTTAAATCCCCACACCAATCTTCCTCTGTATCCCCATTTCCAACTCCTCCCATAATCAGTTACACCTGCCAATGTTTCTATATTATTCCAAGTTTACTGGGCTGCCATCATGAGTCTGGGCAGGTATGGCCCCATGTCCTGGAGCCAATCAACTCCAAGCACTCACACAGGCGCTGTAACTCAGGGGACCTGCTCCCCATTTACATCTTGGGGGGAGTGACTTCCATCCAAGCCTGGCCACAGCCATTTAACTTATCCAAGTGACCTGCCAACGGCTATAGATATGTTAAATGACCATGCTGTGGATTAGCTGCAAGGCTGTGGCTGTACAAAACAGCCCTGCATTTTCCTGCTCCATGTGCCCCTTCCCCCAACTCACACCTGTGGGGGAAGGGGTGAGGACATCTTATATGTCTCTCCAATATTCCTATACACCTTGAGTTCTGGACACTACTCCAAATCCCTTTTTGGGGTCCCACTCTTGGCTGCACCTTGTATCAAAACCTCTACCTGTGGAGTTTCCTTATGCATGGTGTCAGGCAGCAGAACTCTAAGTCCTATTTGGTAACAGAGGGACTCAGCTGTGAATGGTCAGTAGCCAGCACTCCTGACGACTAGGGAATGAGAGCCATGGCCCTCAATGAGAGAATGGGTGGCATAGCATAGAATCCACCATGTATTCTAATTTACTTATCCACTGTCCTACTGTTGGGCCTTTAGAGTATGTTTTAAGGATGAATAGCAAGGAAAGAGGGGAGATTATTTCAGGTCGATGGGACAGTGAGAACAGAGGTCCAGAAACAAGAGAAAAAGGAAGGAAGGGAGGGAGGGAGGGAGGGAGGGAGGGAGGGAGGGAGGGAGGGAGGGAGGGAGGGAGGGAGGGAGGGAGGGAGGGAGGGAGGGAGGGAGGACAGATAACTCCTCATAGTAGAGGCAGACTATTGTGAGCAGACAGTGATAAAGGATGAGTGGAAGAGGTAGGCAGGGGGGAAGCGAGCTCATGGTACTTGCAGTTTCTCTTGCAAGAAATGGAAGAAGTTAAATGGTGTGCCCTGGGTACAACATTCTCTCTCAGTTATGGGCTGCAGACCCAGAGGTGGCAAAATTGCTACCAGATACTGAGCCATAATTTGCAGGGGCCTCTCCAGCTGTGTCTGCCTTTATCTTGCTGTGGTGGGAGTCTAGCCCAAGGCTCCAACTTTTTGACCTTGCAAAGAGCCTCCAAGTCTTGACCCACCTCTCTTCTCACTGTCCAACAAGTGTGGTCCCAGCAGATGTATACTGAGTTCAGTGAACCTATAAAGGGAGCCTGTACGGTGGAGTCCAAAGAAAGAGCACACCAGCCAGAGTCAAACATGCACTGCTCCACTTTGAGGCAGAGGAGCACAGTGCACTTCCACTTGGCAAGGCTCTTCCTTGCTCACCCCACTCCCTCCATGGACACCTGCCATAATTGAGAAATCCTCATCTAGATAGAGAAAATAACAGTATCCAAATAGTTTATCTCTTCCTCAGATTGATCAATTGATTGACTTTTAGAAAGGGAAGAGCTGAGCTGAACTGAGCATAAGGAGGTAGAATAAACCACTGTGGAAAAATATTTTTTCTAAATGCCAAGCAGGGTCAGAAAGCCAGCAACACAGATTTCTGGCTGCTAGGAATTAATAAAGATCTTGGCCTTAAGGCAAGAAATCCCCATTGTTTAAGTTTGTCAGGCCTTATTAAGCCAGTGGCTCCGTGCTGATTGCTAACAGGGTGGAGTTGACATCAGAGCCAGTGTGTTGCCATGGTTACAAGAAGAGCAGTAATTTGCATGTGCACAGCCATTGTCTTGATTCTAGAAAGTTTATTTAAAGATAGACTCACACACTAATGGGCAGAAATGGTTTTGAATCTTTTGGAATCATTATGAAATCAGTGATACAGACCCATCATACTAACAGCACACTGGTAACCAAGCAACTAAAATATTCCTTGCCACACTGAGAGAATCCAGGAGACTCCTTGTGAACCTGCCTCTTATAAAAGAAACAAGGTACTAATGGCTTAGTCAGGGGGCTCAGAAGGCTGTTTAACAAAATTCAGAGATTCAAAACCCAAAGGCAAAAGCAAAGTTTCAGTGCTCATTTATTCATTCAAAAATGTACATGAGACAACAGGTGCCAGCCGCTGTTCTAGGTTCAGTAGGTTGTAAGCACCTCATTCCACCTGTCGTGCCTGGTGAGGCAGGTGTTCTCACGTACTCTGTTCTGCATAAGGGACTTACAATCTGTGACAGGGGCACCAAGCAAGGGCAACTACACTATATGCCAGGAAATAGGGTGCAGGCAGAAGACCAATGAGCTCTGCTTCTGTGAAAATGAGCTAAGCTAACAAGACAGCATTCTTAATGCAAGAGCTTTCATTGTAATTTTGCACAAATGCAGTTTCATGATGCTTCTCAGTAAATACTTTAAAATACTATTAGGGTACTTTGGAAGCACTTTAAAGGAAAAGTAAAAAACAAAAGAAGAAAAAATATTTGTTGCATGAATTATTTTGATTAGAGAGTCATTTAGCTGTTAATTAAAAAATCCTTTCCAGGTATTATATGAAGTGGGAGAGTCAATAAACCTGTCTGAGATGTATTTCTTGGTTGACATACCTTCAATATTGCTTTTTGCAGGAAAATGGTTTGATGGGACCTGAAAGGGAACCCCAGAACTGGGCTCCTCTTGTCAGTGGGGTCTGGAACAGGTCATGTCATCTCTGTGATCATGGTTTCATTCATGAAATGAAAAGATTGAGAAGGAAGATCTCCACTTCCACTTCTGACAATTTAAGATTCTAAGACTTAATCTCGTGGAAGAGCTCCCCAGAACCTAATCCCCACACAAAGCAGGTGGATGGTCATAGGCATGTAGTTAAAAAGGAAGGTTGCTTTTATGCCTCAAAGAAACATGCCTTGTTGAACTAGCAATCGTATGACTCCTTCAGGACAAAAGTAATTCGGAATGTTTCTCTTTCCTGTATGCAGTCAACTCTCAGAGAACAAGTAGAAATACCACAACAACAGAGCAGAATTGGTTACCTGAGTCAGATATGGAGAGTCCCATCTTTGCCACCATGTACATGTGACCTTGAGCCAGCGATGCACCATAAATATGGCCCAGTGTTTAAAAACTCTAAAACTTAAAAAGAACTATTCTGGTATTCCAATATTTTATATGGAGAACCCTTAATCTTCTTCCTTCAAAATAACTCATTTTACAGACTAACAAGAAGACCACTGTCTATTATAGCTCTCCAGAGAATGTGCAGAGCAGATGTTGAGAATGACAAGGTTATCCTTGCAGATGCTGGGAAATAGTGAAGACATTAAACTACTGTTTCTAGATACCACTCACTATATATACTTAATCATTTTTCTTCTTTTTTAAATATGGATGAATAAATGTCTGCCTGAGAATGACTTTGGGTTTTTTGGTTGTTTTATTTATTTATTTATTTTACTATGAAAGGTGTTCTTTTCTTTGTTAAAAACAAAAACAGCATCAACTCTTATAGCAAGGAAATACTCATCACCTTGCCCCATTTGGGGTCATGCAGCATAGAAGTATCATAGCTTCTCTAAAACACATAAAACAAATGCATACATATCATATATACATATATATATACACACACATGCATATATATGTGTGTGCGTGTATGTGTTTGGGTCAAAATGTAATTTTCTTGAGACCTGAGATCTAGCCCCCAAGTCTTGGTCCTTTTGTCTGCTGCTAAGAGACACTGATGTGTTAGGAACTGCTCTGTCTGGTTTCAGGAATTGTAACTGCTCCCCATGGATAAGCCTGAGTGAGCAACCTCCGGACTGTGAGCCACTAAGAAGACAAAGCTTGTCTCCCTGGCAGGAGCGCTGCTTCTGCTTCATCCATCTCTGGCCCCCAATGCTTGGTCAGTTAGTCAATGATGGGTAAGACCCCTGGGTGGGACGACCCAAGCCAGATACAATCACCTGGGAGGCCATCAAGGAAGGATTCTGGGGGCTTCAGCAAAGAGGGGGTGATAGACCCTCACCCCCCAGCTACTCCGACATAGCCTGATTCCCCAATTCTTTCTGGGAGAAGCACTTTTTGGCTCTAATCTACTTAAGTCTAAAAATCTATGACAGGGAGGGTGGTGCAGTCCTTTGCCAGCTAGAGCAGGTTCTGGGGTGATCGGCATAAGAAAGAATTCGTAAAGTCCTGTGAAGCCTGCTTTGCTAAGAGTGCTTTCATTCATATAATATGGGTCTGAGCAGGAACTGAGTATGTGTCCCAAAGCTTCTGCAACCCCCCACTGACTCAGATTAAGCCCTCAGATTTCTTTGTAATGTTATCTACTGTTTGATCCTTGCCGCCTGACATTGATTGATGAGCTTTACCTGTATTCCTGTGTATTACGAACCTAATAAAAGCCCTTGAGTAAGGGGCTCTTGGTCCTTCTCCTGTGAGAGACTGACCATCTCTCCTCCCCAAGCAGATCATGTCTCAGCAGTCTTATTTTCTTTTTTTTTAAGATTTTATTTATTTATCTTTAGAAGGGAAGGGAAGGAGATAGGGAGAGAAATATCAATGTGTGGTTGCCTCTCATGTGTCCCCTGCTGGGAACTGGCCTACAACCTACACATGTGCCCTGACTGGGAATCGAACCGCGATACTCCGGTTCGCAGGCCCTCGCCTGCAAGCAGCAGTCTTATTTTCAGCCGTGGCAGACAGGGGGACTTGTGGGCAAAGTTTCCCCCACATTGATGGGAATGAAATTATACAGAAGGGGAGTGGCTGGCACATGGGCTACATCATTAGCCCCTTAAATTCTTCAGTGTCCCCTAATTCAGACATCAGAGTGTGAATGTGAGCTCAAAGGTAAAAGGAGGGATGGATGCACAGGGCACAGATACCCAGTGGGAGTGGTCTTATCATCATCAAAGCCTGGATCCTCTACAGATCCAAGGCCCCCCTCAAGTACCTGCTCCCCAGAAGCTGAGAGACCTTTTCCCTTAATAGCACTAAGGCCCTAAAATGTGTTTTTATTATTCAAAGAAGCAAAAGCATACACATTACATCATAATGGTTTGTTTCAGAAAGTCACTTCAGGGCAACTTTTCATTCAATAAGATGTACCCTCTGTCCCTGACTAGGAAACAATTAATTAGGTTGCATTTCCCACAGTCTGAATAAAGTAACTATTGGGAAGATCTAATCTTTAATCTTGAGTTATGTTTCAGTCTTCCTTAACAGAAACTAATAATAGGCTTCTTTTCATCTTATTGATTTAATTTTTAAGGTGAAAATTCAAAAAGTTTAAAGTGTAAAAAGCATTATGTAAACCCAGCTTTTGTAAACTGATTCACATAGGACCTTACATTTATTTTCTCGGAAAAAAAATGAGTTTATTCTCTAACATGCATGAGCTCCATGCATTCCTACAGCGGGTTTGTGCTTTTTACTTCATTTTTTTCATGCAGTGATTAGTTGCTGGAGGCACCTGTTCTTGCATTCACTGGCTGGAAGGAGACCACGTCACAGAAAACTCCTGTAGTGACCGTGCGAGATTCCTCCAGCAGGGCAGACTGTTTACTACTTCGGTAAATGCAGATGTTGCAAGACGTGGTCAGAGTCCAGCATTGGTCTTACTTGTAAGCTTGGGAGACTGGACTTCCTGTGTGAAGTTAGAGTTAGGATAATACATTTGCTTTTTCAAAAGGAAAGGGGCCACACTGTCTCTTGCTTCTCCCATAGCGCCTTGCACAGGATTTAACACTCCGTTGATTTACCAGTGGGTGGTAAAACAAACCAAATGCATAGGGCTAAGATGTGATGGAAGTCGGTAAAGCAACTAGGAAAGTACGCATTGTTCAAGCAGTTTCACGGCTGCATGGATAATCGAGTTTTACTATAAGGGGCTGCTGGGGTTTGACACCTTTACTCCCTTCCCCTTATAGTATTTACTAACATCCACTGTGTGCAGTTCTCTGGGAAATTTGAGAACCATATAGTCCCTGTAGACATTCCCAGCGATGCCCTAATATCTGTTCTCTTTTTGCTGATCCTTTCCTGGGAACAAGGTCATCCAGAATTCAGACTCCTTTTCAGCCTTCCTCACAGCTAGAAATCCCCATGTGAGAGTCAGTTCTGGCCAATGGGGTGGAGGCAGAAATGATGTATAGGGCTTCTGAGAGGTTTCATTTGAATGAGAAAGCATGCCTTTCTCCTGCTTTTTCTCCTTCCCCTGCCATGGCCTGCTAGGACGGGAATGGAGCACCATCCCAGTTCACAAAGCAGCCTCCTTATGTTGAGGATTCTGGGTCTCTGATGGTGGTGGGACCCGTTTACGCATTGTGAACCACCCATCTATAGTTCTATGACAGTTAAAAATACGAAACTCTTGTCCTGACAGTGTGGCTCAGTTGGTTCAGTGTCATCCCACAAGGGGCAAAATCGTCAGTTTCATTCCTGGTCAGGGCACATGCCTGGGTGGTGGGTTTGGTCCCTGGCCAAGGTGTGTATAAGAGGCAATTAATGGATATTTCTCTCCCTCTCTTTCTCCCTACCTTCTCCTTTCTGTAAAAACAAATAAATACATTTTTTTAAATACATCACTCTTTTGTTTAAAAACATTGTTATTTTAAAAGTTTCAGCCACCCACAAATAAATATAATCTCTCTGAGTGAACTCTTCCTTACAGAAAACTTCACTTTACACATGTAGTTCTCTTGCTTAGATGATTAAGATCAGAAGCCAAAAACATGGTTTTGCATGTGCACCTGGTTCAGATCCATTTGGGGTACCTGCTGCTCCCTGGAGAGTCACCCGCTATACATAGACTTCACATAGGGACATTCACACCTTTGCAAAGCCTGTTCTGCATTGAGGTCACAAAATGAAATGCTGGCTCTGGGCAGGGAACATCAGGGAGAGTGCAGGGCAGGCTGCAGAAAAATGGACAGGGCAAGACTAAAGCACAGTGCTGCAAAAGTGACTGAGGCTTTGGAGCCATAGAAACATTTTACCTTTAAAAAAAAGTTGTTGGGCCACTGGCTGGTGTGGCTCAGTGGACTGAGCACTGGCCTGTGAAAAAAAGGGCTTGCTGGTTGGATTCTCAGTCAGGGCACAGGCCTGGGTTGACCAGGTCCCCAGTAGGGGGCACATAAGAGGCAACCGCACACTGATGTTTCCCTCCCTCTCCTTCTCCTCCCTTCCTCTCTACCTAAAAATAAATTTAAAAAATCTTTTTAAAATCCTGTAATATAAAAAAAAAGTGTTGGCATAAGGCTTGAGGTTTAGGAGGTAGGTCTTCCAGTTTTCAAAAGTCATTGCAAATCTGAGTTTTCATTTTTTAAAAAAGATTTTATTTATTTTTAGACAGAGGGGAAGGGAGGGAGAAAGAGAGGGAGAGAAACATCAATGTGTGGTTGCCTTTCGTGCACTCCCCACTGGGGACCCAGCCTACAACCCAGGTATGTGCCTTGACTGGGAATCTAACTGGCGACCCTGTGGTTCTCAGACCCTTTGGTTCACCAGGCAGGGTGCAAATCTAAGTTGTCATACAAAATTGATCCATTTTTAAATTTTAGCATCTAGAAAGGAAAAACAACTCATTGTGCCCCAAAAGACATGATTTCCTTCAAGATCCTGGCTGTTGTCCAGCAGTTCGGACTCCTAGTCATAAGTATGGAAAGAAGCCGGGGCTGTCAGCTGAAAGCTCACAATGCATGTGCTCTCAACACCAAAACAGGCATTACTGCCTAGAGAGAGAATTTAAACCAGTAAAATATGATATAAATGTCAAAAGCACCTAAAATCAGGTTCATAAGTTATAAAGCATAAAACTTACATATTTTTTTTAAATTTTGGATATAATGGAAAAAAGCACCATTCCCCCATCCCATCCCCCATCAAGATGAAAACTGCAAATTAAAATACTTTTGATGCCCCACCTTGAGGACAGATTTACCTGTACTCCACCCAGGTCACTTGGTATGCAGCAGTAAAGAATCACTTATGACAGGAAGCGGCTAATCTCTTCTGTCCCCAGCATACAACAGTACTGGCAACAGGGAACAGCAGTCAGAGCCCCGGGCCTCCTACTTTTTAAAAAGTTCTTTTCCTAATTTTAAAGGGCAACAGAATCCCTAGTTTCAACATCTCCTTGAGTTATTAGTCACCCACTGGCCCGCTGGCCCTAACTTCTCAGGGATGCTGTTGTTGGGACTAAGAGCAGGCTGGCCAGACTCAGCCTTCGGCCAGAACCCACAGCATCCATCCTACCCCCTGCTCTGTACCTAATACTCTCCTTCTGCAATTACCCTCTCCACCGGATCCTCCACGCCAAAAACTAATGCCAAAGGCATTACCACACAGCAAGCAGAGCACAAAGTTCCTGGGATTTTTCCTGTAGGTAAAATTTACACTGTAGCAACCTGGAGCTCCCTTAGCTTAAGAGACTCTCAAAACCACTCACGAGTAGTTTTGATCTTTAACTTTAGGGTCTCTCCAATTTGTGACAAAAGCAATGCAAACGCTTTGCATTGCTTTGCATTTGCTAATGCAAACCCTGATGAAGTCGTTTTTATTCCAGTTAAATTAAAGACTCTCCAGAGGCTTAGGGCTTAAGACCCAACCACTTTGGACAGAGCTAGGGAAGTGGGCCTTCAGAACCAGTGGAGCCCCATCTTGGTTGCGTGAATTAAGCAGCAGCACTACATGAACAGTGCATATGTACCATTAATTTTCTTTTTACCTCTGGTTTACAGCCACATAGGATGTAAATTTTTGCAGAGCACTATTTGCCAATGTATGGTCCACTTCACTAAATATATTTCTGCTGTGCTACTTTCTAAAATGAATATTTATAAACAACAATTTCTGTTGATTGAAATCTATTACAATTTAAGATATATTTGTCTTCAATGTAAGATGTATGTATAAAGACACACATATTTTCTGAGGAAGGAAAGTTAATCGCCATGAAGAAGTGATCACTGAAAAATATAACGGGGCTGTGAATGTGCAATGCCACATCATGGAGCCAACAGAAGGTTGCTAAGGGCCTTACCACCCAATGTGTGCTGGTAGACCAGCAGTCCCAGAGCTGGGAAAAAGTGTGGAATTCTGGGCAGCACAGAGTTTGTTAGAAGTGCAGAATCCCAGACCTAAGTCAGAATCCGAACCTGCATTTTAATATTTTAACACATGGTTTACTTGTGGAAATGACTCCCATGCACTGATTACAACCTGAAAAGCTGAAGTACAAAGACAGCCACAGGTGTTGTTGGTAGACACATAATTCACGTCCCGGCCTAGGGCACTGAGTCTGGAGAGACGGCAATTGACCTTGAGTCTTAATTATATCCCTCTAAGGAATAGCTTGACTTCTTAGTGTTCCACATCTGTAAAATGGGAATAGCAACACATGTCTCATAGGATGGAGATATTTACTTAGTAAATTCTGAAAGACTGTTCCACTATAAAGTGCTCTTAACACTATTCACCAGCATTCATTAGCATGGGTAGCTAGTTAGTTATTAACAAAGGAAGAAAGCAAATGGAATCAGACATAAAGCCTGTCTTACTAGGAAGCTGCAGCATTCACAGACTTTCCAAGGGACTGCCACATCCTCCACCAAATGGTGCTAATAACCAAGCAGGCAGGAAGAACCGGCTTTCCAATCTCCCCAGGGGACAACTGACCCATTAGTCGAGGTGATGGGGGAAGGATAAAAATAGTACGGGAAATTCCTTTGCTGGGTTGAATGCACCAGATGGCACAGGAGAGGTCCTTTTACTAAGTGCATGTGCATCAGAACCCAGATGATGAACTGGAATTTTGAGGCATGACAGTAGGAGCCAAAATGGCTACATAAAGGGGAGGAGTCTAGCCTTGGAAAAGCTGGGAAAAAGACCAGATAGGATAAGGGCACAGAATCCCGGAAGATCCAGAAAAGGGATTGAATAGGAGGAGGGCCCAGCACAAGCCCACAAAGAATTAAGAAGAGCGGTTAGTTTGGAATAAAGCTTACTCCTTCACAAGCCCAAGGTAATATAATTAAAGCTTAACAAAGGCCCAAAATTTGTTTGTTTGCTCATTTTCTTTCCTTGTTAGCAGCCATGTGGGCTGAAGCATAGCGCCAACCAGGTTGGAGCGCAGCCAGGAGCAGAGAGATGCTGGACTACTGGAACTCAGGGTGCTGGCAGTACGGTTCTAGATGCTGCCCCTGCTGGTGGGCACCAGGCTCAGGACTCCTTCCACAGTGGGATGGAGCTGAGCCACCTGGTCATGGATGAGCCATTTGGCCCCTGGTGGCAGTTCTTTGATTTTGCTCCAATAAATCTTATACTATGCCTCAAGATCTCCTATGCATGGGTCCCTAAATTCATTTCCCATGACTCTGCAAAAGAATCCTGTTTCCACTGGCAACACATTCTCATTGTGTGGGCCACTTTTTAAATATACCATCATGGAGGAATTTACCTTGAAAATGCCCTAGATGTGTTGGCTAGAACTAAGGATAGAAGACCAATGTCCTAAACCTGAAAGGCTAGAATAAGTATGGATGACTATAACACATGGTTTGCTTTTGAGTATAAAAATAGAATACAATGAGAAGTCCCTACTTTTCCCTAAATCCATGGTAACAATCTAAATGTAGTAAACAGCAAAGTAAATAGTGAAAAGAAATTTTAAAAATCAACCTTAGGTACTTTAACCCACTGTTACTTAGTTCAAATCTACTAGGTGCACAAAGACAGAAAAACTCCTTAGATCCTCTTTCCCATCTGGAAGTCTGGCTACAGCACTGAGACTGGTCTCCTAGGTTATATACGACAAGAAAAAAAGTGATCAAAAAAGTTTAAATTTTTCATGCAATTCCTCTCCCCTGAGGAGGCGGGTCGACAGAGAGTTCTTCTGATGATCATTCATTAGTGTAAATACATAGTTATACTACTTAAGGTATTTATTAAAGGAGCGTGGACCTAAAGACATTTTCCAAAAAATATTCACTTAACTTTTACTACATTTGAAGTGGGGAGAGCTTCAGCGACACACCCTTGATACCGCATTCATTGTATAGAAGAGTTTAAGACGGATGTATTACAACCTGCAATTTCAACTGGCAAATGAATTCAGGTTTTCTATCAAATAGATGATCAATAGTAGCAAGTCTTATAGTCCACAGTGGATGCCCTGTTTGACAAAGGAAGCCAGTATGGCTGAAATCAATACCTATGTGGCATTTTAGACATAGAACCCCTCTGTGACACACATACCCGTGTGTGAACTGGAGACCACATGGGTTAATGTAAGTGGTGGGTTTCATTGTCTGGTCTGTTATTGTTGTTTTATAGGGTAACAAGTGTTGGACAGATCACCTCAACTTTTCAACCTTAGTTCCTTCATTTGAAAATGTTAGTATTTCATATGATATTTAAAGCCCAGAACCAGTCAAACACATATGATTTTATGTTTTTAAAGGTCACATTCTAGTTGAATACCCTTCTCTACCTTTGATATACCCATATTGCCCTTAAAAATCACTAAGATATATAAACCACTTAAAACACCCATTTCTCTTAGAAATGGATTTAACTGAACAGGGCTTTGCTTAGGGGAACAACTCACTATAGCACAGAAAATTTTCAATAAATAAAAAAGGAAACGACTCTGAGCTGGAAAATGGAGGACACTGTCCTGTGGAGCTGAATTCTCCGGCACATCACCACTGCTGTGGCAAAGCGGGGACTTCGCTTGGCACCCATCCTGCCTCGGGAGCCTTCAGAGAGGGACGTGGCCTCGACCAGTGGTAAACGAGGTCCCTTCTCACTCACTCACCTTTATTTATTTCCTAAACTAGCCCTTGGTTTTTCTAGTTCTTTAAACTGATTTTTGGATCTATCCTGTTATTTCCCCCAAATTTTATGATACCCAAAAAAGTAAATTTATAGACAAATGTACAGGTGTTACATTTTGTGGGAAAGATTACTGCTGTTCACTTTTCTAAGAAATAAGCAGCAGACTTTTACATTTAAAACATAAATGATCTATCAGGCACAGGAAGCGTTACCTAAATCCATTTCTTCTATAATTTGCTTGAATCTATGTGTGTTTTGAAACCATAAGAAACATGTCTGACCATTCTTTTCCCCTAAGTTACGCAATATAACAGAATTCAGAAAAGATAATTAGATTACCCATTATCAGGCTGACCTGTTGCTAAGAGTTCTAGCTAGCCAAAGTGGAACAACTCACTGGACCTCCAAATAGAGATGTTCTCATGACTAAAGAAGTACTGGTGACCATCTGTGAGACCCTAGAAGTTGCATAAAATTTTCAAACCTTGCTAACTGGTGCTCTTTACAAAATCTCTTTCCTACTAGAATAACCATGAAGAGCACTTCCAACAACACTATGTATGCTGAGATAATAATCACTAATAGGTCGGATTTTCTATAAGGCATTTTAATAAAAGTTTCTATTTCATAAGGGTTTGGATCCAAGAAGTAGTCATCAGAACCACTGTGATTTGTGAACCTGTCTGGCATCTCCCTTCGGGGAATCTGCATGTTCCCGCTCAGGTTGCAACCTCCCTGTACTAAATTCTCATACACCCAGAACCGTGAAGCAGGGGCCTGATATCTCAGCAGATGGCACGTTCAGGCACGAGAGCAAGGAACACAATGCAAGGGACATGTGGCGGGTTGACTGTGCAAATAATGCCGCAAGAGAAAAATGATTAGCCACATATGTCAATGATTTAGTGGTCAGCTGGAAAGAGGAAAACACTGAATCTACTGGCTCTAGTTTAAGAAAAGAAGGAACACGAACACATGGGCTAGATAAGTGAGAGAAACACTGGGCAACTTTTCTCATTCTTAGGCTCAGTGTAGCTTCACCTTCTAAGGAGTAGCTCATGGTTTTGTGGTTTGGGAAGACAGTATGGGCGTTTTCAATCAGATTTGAAAATCTTTATTCAGTCTCCCTCCTTCCCCACGTGCCATCTGTGGCAATAATCATCACCACAGTAATTCAAATGGACAGAGTCAATTTGTAAAGAAAAGTCTTATTTCATTCACATTCCCTACTCCATGTTACTGCATGGGGGGAGGGAGAGGGGAGGGCAGGGCAGAGAAGGAACTGCTCCTTGTGTCAGGTGACAGAGGAGTCTTTTGGGACGTGCTGTGTGGTGGTAACAAGGCCAAACTCATTATAGCTGTGGACTTTGGAGCGGAGGAGCAATTATGAAGACTGGTTCTTTTTGCTGGGCTCCTAATGGACATATATCTTAGTTGTACAGAGAGCAAAGAAGGAAAAATAGTTCAAAAGAAGCAACTTCATTAACCTCTTAAACACACTAAGGAAAGAACTCCTGACAAAGACAATGGTTCCATTTTGGAGCCCTTAGGGGCTGAGACTACAATAGTGGCCAGTAAAGAATAAATTCTGATGTCAGAAGAAATGCATCATAAACCTGGGGTTCAGCACACTGCAGTGCCTGCCATGAGCCGACTGGATGTAAGCATGTGTGGCCAGTTTCCTGAGCTTCCAGAAATAGCTGTGAGTTTGGAATCTTCGGTGGGACTAGAGGTTCTAAATTAGCTGTTAGATATCAGAGCAATAGTTAAAAATGTGGAAGGAAACAGTTATTGTTAACAAAATTTATGATTTTTAGCACTGTCAAGCATTTTATGCTAAGAATTTGATATGCGTATCACTTTATCTTAAGTCCCTGTAAGGTGTGTACTATTGTTCTCCCCATCTTTCACAGGAGGACTGATATTGCATGTCTCCATCAGGGTGGCTGGGCCAGGGCTCAGTTCCAGCACCATCGGACCCAAAGTCCATGCTCTTAACCTGGAGTCTCCCCCCGTGAATGACACGTGAACTCTTAAACTGGTCAAAAATAAGATTATTTTTAAAAATACTAAAAAAATATTTAGTTACCAAATTTAATCCCATAATTTCAAACACATTTCAAATACACTGCTATCTAAAATCCTATTGTCATTTCCTAAATTACAGATGAGATCTTGACTCTCCCCTGCTTGAGTGCCTCTTCACAGCTGTACACTATAGCCTTTAATGATAGGAGTCCAGCCCATCCTTTACCCCCATCTCAGCCTACCTTCCCGGTGTCCACACCCCACATTCCAACCGCAGCTGACCAATGGCTAAGTCTGTGATCACACGAACCCCTTCATAAACTGTGTTGTGCTTTCTCATTTTCATTCTTCAAAGTCCAACTTAAGCATCACTTCACATGCAGTGGTCCTTTCTGACCCCCAGGCAGAACGACTTTGTCCTCTATATAATTATTGCACATTACTTTAGATTTTTCTTATAACACTTTCTTTCAAACATCAGTGGGCATGTCTGGCTCTTCCACAGAGCAGATTTCTAGGGCATTTAGTTGGTCTTCTTAATCTCAGTTTCCAAGTTTATGGCATCATATATTTGACACATAAGAGTCACTCAATAAATTGACTGAGCTGAATTCCCTGGCTTTGGTTATAACCAAGTTTACCTAAGAATTATGTTGACTTAACATTTACATCAATTAAGTATCTTTTTTCCATCATCATTGCCCTTTCCTTCCCACTATCCCAAATGTACATTCTCTCATCAGCAAGTCTTGCAGCTTCTTTTAACTTTGCCACATAAAAAAAATGGATCTCCCAATTAAATTTGATTTTCAAGTAAACAGCAAATGCATATTTTAGTATGACTATACCCCAAATATTTCATGGTACATAATTATACTAAAAATTATTTGCAGTTTATATGAAATTAAACATTTAACTGGGTGACCTGTTTGTTGTTGTTGTTTGCTTAATCTGGTAGCCCTATTTTCTTTACAATGCTCTTTAAGTAACTTATAGTAACCACTTCTTCAGTCATAAAACAGAGCTTTGCTCTTAATGGAATGCCTTTTCTTATTATAGGGGTAGCAAAACACAACCATGCAGGTCCCCAAAATCCTCAATAGCTCTCTTTTGTTGGTAGTATAAGATGAATGGAGGGAAAATATCTACTTAACAAGCTGATATGATTGCTCATGCACCCACATCTGGCTACTCCTCACTCTTCAGACTTGACCTTGAGCATAGTTATCTAGTTGTCTTCTTGTAGCCTTTCAAGCCCTTTCTCTTGCTAAACTTCCTGGGTTCTATCTGGATCCAGGACTTTCTACCCCGAATGCTTCCCTATGGGTAGCAAATTTGCTTATTCCTGAACTTTAAGGGGAAATGGATAGGTCTATGTTTTTTATTTCAAGGGGTCTCACCTGCATTTTTCCTTCATTCAGGAAGGCCATGAGCAGACAGTAGGTCAGTGGCTGCTCCCTATTTGCACATGCTGGAGAATAAGGAAGGCCTTCTGATTGCTAACAGAGTCAGCAGTGAGCATTTTGGGGCCTGCCTCCTCTCCTAATACCTAAAGAGTCACAAGTGTGAATCTCTCATTCCTAAAAATAAGAACTTGGTTAGAAAAATTTTGCCTATAGCTGTATTCTCCTGTAGAACCTGCTGTAATAATGGAAATATTCTATCCTGTGCTATTCGACATTGTAGCTACCTGACATATGTAGCTATGAAGCACATGTTGATATGTGGTTAGTGTGAGTGCAGAAGTAATTCTTAAATTTTTATTTAATTTTAACTGATTTAAATTTGCATAGTTATAGGTATTTAGGGACTACTGTGTTGACTACTGTGTTGGACAGAGCCACCCTATAAAGCATTTAATTGACCACAGGGACTTCAGATATTTTAGTTAGGTGATGGGAAGAGATGCTATAGCTCTGGCTAGGGTCTACACAAGGTCTAAGTCGGAGATTGTCCTCCGGGGGTGATTTGCCTTCAGGTGACATTTGGCAATATCTGGAGACATTTTTAGTTGTCATAACTGTAGGTGAAGGTAATGCTGGCATCAGCAGATAGAAGCCAGTAATGCTGCTGAACAGTCTACAAAAATAATTATTCAGCTCAAAATGGCAATAATACCAATGTTGAGAAACTCTTTTTTTCTTTGTTGTTGTTCAGTTGCAGTTGCCCCCATTTTCACCACATTACTTTCCCCTGCCTTCTTTTATTTAAGGAAAAGAGTAAATGAGGTAACACAGACACAAAGCTTCTCTCAGCGAGGTTGCCAGCTCCCCACCACACTCTCTGCAGACCTCCATTCCCTTTAATCTCCAGGTCTTGTCACCACCCTTTCCCATATCCTTATTTTTATTAATCTAATTATTGTTATTATCTTAACTTATGAGCTTCCATTTCTTGGACTTACTATGTGCTGATTATTCTGTTAAATGTTTTTTATTTATGTGCATGTGATTTATTTTATTGTCACAATAATCTTTCAGTATAGTTGACTTTATGCCAATTGTATAGATGGAAATAGCAGCCTAAAAGGTCAAGTCCATTATGCTAAGTGAAAGAGCAGACACAAAATACCACCTATCAGAAGACTGTACAGACATGAAATGTCCAGAAAAGGCAAATGTATAGAATCAGAAAGTAGATTAGTGATTTCCAGGGATTAAGGAAAGGGAATAAAAAGAAGTGATAACTGATAAATAAGGAGTTTCTTTCTGGGGTGATGAAATGTTCTAAAATTAGATAATGGTGATGGTTGCACAATCCTGAATATACTAAAAAACACTGATTTGTAAACTTAAGGGTGACATGTGACATCTCAAAATTATTAAAATGTAGTTTTATTTAAAATGTGCATTAAATGTATTTTTGTGAAATTTATAAATTAAAATTAAAACATGGAAAAATATAGAAGTTAAACCGGTTTCCTTGCATCACACCACTGGGACCAGGATTAGAGGCAGGTCACCCGATGCCAGGCTGCCAGGCCCATTGTCATTGTCACACGATGATCTATTTCTTCCCTTCGTTGCTCCTCCTGTCAGGGGTTCACACTTCAGAGCCAGGAGAATCTAGATTCAAATCCCTGCTTTCCCTCCTACCCTGGGCAAATGATTGCTCTTTCTTTCTCTTATTTTATTGTGGTGAGAACACTTAACACACAGTCCATATTTTTAGCAAAATTTAAGAGTTCAATATAGTATTTTTGATGACAGGTACAATGTTTTACAACATATCTCTCAATGTGCCTTGCTTAACTGAAACTTTATGCCATTGATGAAAAACTCCCCACTCTTCCCCTGCAGCCCCTGTAAATGACCATTTCACTCTTTGATTCTACGAGTTTGACTAAGTTCAATGCCTCATATAAGTGGAATCATATGGTATTTGTCTTTCTGTGACTGGCTTATTTCACTTAGCATAATGTCCTCAAGGTCCATTCATGTTGACACATTGCAGAATTTCCTCCTTTTTTAAAGGCTGAATCATATTCCATTCTATGTATGCATCCCATTTTTGGTATCCATTTATCTGTTGATAAATATCCATCTTTCTTGGGTCACAATTTCTTTATAAAATGGTGTTGATCATACTCATACTATAGGATGATTATGAGGACTGGAAATTATGTAAAGTGTCTGACAGAAAATGTTCATTCAATAAAGTGCAGTTATTGAACTGTTCAACTGATAAGACTATGAGAGCATCTTTTGGGGGCTGTTAGAGGACCAGTCCTAGACCTTGGTTGCTGAGGCACCCTTGGTTGCCCGGAGCATGAAGGGATCTAAATGGCCTCCCTTACCATTAGAGCAACTCGATTTGTAAACTGCTTTATATATGGGGCTGCCAAACAAGATTTTGCCTGAATATAAGGTTGTATAAAAAATCTGAAAGTTGAAGCTCTGACCTGTTCATGATTCTAAAGTGGGAAACTGGCTTCAGGCAGAAAGAAGCAAACTATCTGTGGGGGTACTTACCTTTTATCACTTTCCCAATTACACTATCTTGTAGGTTTTATCTGCTGAGAACCTAAAAGTAGAGTCTTTGTGATTTCTCTTTCCTGTGGGTGAAGACATGCACACCTGGAGAGTCTGAGTGACTTGATTAAGGCATTTGCAGGACGAGTGACCAGAGAAGTTTCCCAAAATATGCAGTGCGGTCAAGGCCCACCCCAAACTCAGAGTGAAGCACAGGGGAAGCATGGAATAGCCAGCTTCTCAGCAACTTCCCCAATGTTCCATTCATTATCACTGTTTTTACATCTGTGGCCAAGGGCTCTCTTTATGACCCACTCTCTTCTGCAAAACTCTGAAAAAAAGAATGGGGAGAAAAGGGCAGATTCTAGAGGCCTAAAAGGTTAAGTATTATGAATGTGGTACATATATACAATGGTTAACAGGCTGCCTGGGGAAGCAGCGGACACTGTGGCCTTTGTGAAACGGTCCTTAATGATATTTGCAATGGTTTAATCGCTTTCTTTAAAGCAAACATCATCTGTCTGCTGCTCTGCTCCCACTTTTCGAGATGCAGGCTCATTTAACAACTGGCAATCAAACCCGCTCTGGCAGCCACAGTGGAAAACTGTCAAGGTTTATTACACTGGAAAAATATGTCATCTTTATATCCATTCTATTGTTTCCCCAAAGATTAACAACATACATTTTTTTCCAATGGCCTGTTTTCATGAAATTTCACTTAGATATATTTCTGAGCCCCTGATCCAGATGGTGCAACTCAAAGTAAAATTGGAAGAGTGCTTCTTGTGCTGCTATTTTAAGGTGTGGCATTACTATTCTGAACAAATTTGGGGGAAAATGGCATCAGACATTTAAGAGAATAAAATAATTTGAGATTGAAGAGTTTATGATGTGGGATAGGGAAATGAACTCTTGATTTAGATAGATTATATTGATAATAATTTGTTAGTAGTTTTTATGTTTGCCCCCTTATTTAATTGGTGTGGGAGGCTTCTTGTCAAGTCCTCATATTATATTGAGCTCAATTAATACACTTCTGTTAAAGAAAGCATTAAGAGTTTCCTAATGTAGTATTTTGGGGGAGTTTGAAAAAGATACAGGGAAACCAAAAAAAGTGATAAGCTAGTGCAATTTTTAAAAATAGTAGAAAAAACAGATTTTGAGAAAAGAAGATGGTGCTAGTTTTAAAACATGGCTCCCATACATATTTTTAAAAGTTCTCACTTGACAGGTGGTGTCTTTCTGGTATACTTACATCACCTTTGACCAATAGATACAGCAGGAGGAACTTTGCCCTACTTCCAAAGCTAGGTCATAAAGGGCCCTGCAGTTTCTACCTGGTTTCCTTGGGACTCCTGCTCTGGGAGAAGCTATGTGCAGTTTATCAAGTCCATCTTCCTTGAGACCACTGTGATGGAGAAGCCTGGTAAGTGTTCTGTCAGCAGGCTGGCTCAGCTCCCAGTGGCAGACAAATAAACTGCCGCCCTTGGGATTGTGCAAGCATCAGGTAGCCAACCCAGGTGAGCCTTCTGATGACTGTTGCCCCCACTGACATCTGCTTGCAGTCTCAGGAGAAATCCCACACAAGTGCCCAGTGAGCCTCTTGCAAACACTTCAGCTTCAAAATTGTGAGCAAATTAAATGGTTGTAGTTTTACATCACTAGGCTTGAAGGTGATTTGTTAAGCTGAAATAGTAACTGGAACAGGTATCAAGGATGCTCAGGAATGGGCTCAGGTTTTTCCTAAATATCTGTACCAGGGGTTCATTTAGGAAGCTTAGAAAAAAATATTTCCAAATATAGAAGAACTAAAGGTGGGCAGTTGAATGCTCAAGCACGTGTCAGGAGCTCACCAAGCATGGTTTGTAACTGGTGCACTAAATCCAAAGGTTTATAGTTTGTTTCAGTTAGCTGAGGCTCAGGGGTGAGCCAAAGCTTCCAAAAGCCTGGATTAAATAGTAACTACAACTGAACGATGGGAATTTAGGATTTGTTTCACTATGCTATTGCTATCTTCCTCCCGCCTTCTAATTCAGCCTGAGCAGGATGCCTCCCCAAATTCCCCCACCTCTACCTACACCCCATCCCACCAAAGCCCAGGTCCTGCCACCAGGTGCCTTCTCAGCATCTTGACTGTGCTGTAGTTAGTTAGCATCCACGCCCTCTACCACAAACCAGAAATCTCAGAGACTAGACAAAGCTGTGGGCAAATCCTCTGAGGCTCTGACATAGGGCAAAGATCTTTGATCTCTTTCACACATGTGACAGCTACTGATTTTATATCAAGAATAATGATATACATACATATACATATATATAAGTAATATTTGTATATAAATAATATGAAAATTTTGAAGGGCTCCCACAATGGTAGACCCCTCAGTCAACCGGGTAGCTGGGAACAGCCCCAGAAAAGGGAGGGAAAGACAAAGTTTGCTATTTGCCTCTCTTCAGCCCATACTGCCTGAATTTTGCAATCAGTAGGAAATAAAATGATTTTAACATCTGTGTTTTTAATAATGGGGTATATTTTAGATGATTATTTGTTTCATACAATCATGTGAATATCCTAACTAATCAGCATTCCACATGCCTTTAGCATTTGATTTTCTTCCCAAAAGCAGCATTTGCGTGCCCATAAATGCAAATGTTTTTGTAAAGTGATGCCCTTTGCATTATACAGCAAAGCATGCAGTTCAAAAAACAAAAGCAGAACAATTTTTGGATCTTTAGCGTGTGAAAAGTATGTGGTTACTTTCTTTTCCTATCTTACAAAAATACCACAGTTTTCCCAAAAGTGTTTTAAAATTACCTAGTAATACATCACTGCCCTTTACTACTTCTTTTTTAAATTATCAGTAATAAATGTCTTCTTGATAGATTTCAAATAGAGTTAGTAATTCTGTTACTTTTGAAAAAGTCTATGGAATTAGATCAAATACATGCATACTTAAAGTATTTTTTAATGACTGGGGCAGTAGCTCCATTTGTTTGCTATCTTTATCCTCCCACTTGTCTCCACCGAAATGTGGGAGTTCTCTCTCTCTCTCATACATACACACACAGCACATTCTTGTTAGGATATGAAATTTGGCCCAGCATTTAATAAAAGCCCTGTGAGTTTAAGAGTCATATAAATGAACAAAGTATTATTGCCATGTATGTACTGGAGACACTTGTTTTCCCTTCTCTCCCATCAGTGGAGTGGGGTAAGGCATGGGTTTGCACCTAGCTTCTATGATTGACAGCCCATGTGACATCCTATTCATTTTTCCAGGTATTCATTTCTCTATCAATATGATGGGGAGTCCATCTCAGCCATCTGAGGATGCCCTGGTGGTAGACAATGCTACACATTACCTTTACCAACATTAAAAGTACCCCCCAAACCATCAGCTGATTGTTCAGAGAGATCTTTAAGGAATCAGTATCATAACCTGATTCCGATATGATAACCTCTTCTGTGGGGAGCTCTACATTCAGCCCAAGAAGACTCTAGGATTGAGTTCCTCTGAGGGAATCTAAAGAGATCATAACTACAGAGTGAATTTCTTTGGCTTCCATGGAACACACCATAGGCTCAAAAGCCACAACTGCAGTCCCAAACTGATCCCGATATTCCCAAAACTAGAGGCCATTTCACATTCCCTAAAGTTCTATAATAAAGGATTTAGTGAGAGAAAGATTAGGCCAATGAAGCCAAGAGCTTATGCCTTTAACAATCACAAAGTCACTGTGACATACTGCAAATTCCTCTGACTCCATCCAGCTTAATTTACAAAGTGATTTTTCTTTGATCTGAGTTGATGAATATGAATGTGCCAGATGAGCACTGTTGCTCTTCTACACATGTGACAGATGTCACTGATCAGTCAGGCTCGTTTCCCACACACACTAGAGTCAGCCTGGGGATCCTTCTCAACACATTGTTTCATTGATTAGAATGAACCCTTTGGAAAAAGCCTTGCCAGCCCAGCTTTAGAGAGAGGAGACACCAGATAAAAGTGGTCAGAAAGGTGTGACTCAGTGTAGTTCACCTCCGTCTTACTGATGTTTCTTTTGAATAAGTGAATTCCTTTGCTGATAAGATAACTGGACCTATTGTTAAGCCTGGTCCGCAGTAGCATTCAGCAGGCTACTTCATACCTTGAGGCCATTGTCCTTTCCTCTGATACTTACTAAGTATAACTTTCAAGAAAAAAAAAAAAAGCACTGATAGATGATCAAACAACTCACTGCTATTATTTCCAACCCAGGAGAGAAATCGGAAAGGGCTTTCTCCAAATATATGTTCTGTTTGTTCTCTCTCCCAGGGGCCTCCTTGATGCTAATCTCTCAAATGTGGATTTCTAAGGGTAATGCTTCAATTATATTTTCCAGGGGAAACTGTCTTATTAAAGGTGAAAATAGTGCTTTGAGTACAGTGTTTCACCCTCTAATTTATTTTATGTACTATCCATTCTATAAGAATGCACTGCTACGATGAGAAGTCATTCCTCTTCACAGACAAGAATGTATTGAAAATATTTCTCAATTATTCTATTCCTCCAAACAAGCTACTTAATTAACATCGATAACATTAGTCATGTCAGGGGAAAGGTCATTTCAGATTTGCATTAGGTAATGTCTATATACACAGGCTGCTGCATTATCATGACGTGTTACTTATGTTAGGGGCTTTCCTCCGGCCCCAGGTCTAGTGAATTGAACAAAGCAAGAAGATCTATATACAAGTCCATTAAATAGCCTTATTCTTGAACACTTTAAAAATACCAAATATTAGCAACAGGAGGGTGGGAGAAGGAGAAGGGGGGAGAAGGTACATAAAATAAGTAGCATAGATGGTAGATAGGGGGGAGAGCAAGAATAGTAGGGGAAATACAGAATCTAAAGAACTTGAGACACGTGGTCATAAACTAAAGGGGGGAGTGGTGGGGGAGGGGTGTGCAGGGTGAAGGGGAATGAAGGGGGAAATAGAACAACTGTAATGGCATAATTAATAAAATATATTTTTAAAAAATACCAAATATTCTTTTTCCATACCATTTTTAGTAAGAGATTTTTTAACTTAAAAATACTGAGGGGGGCAAAAGTAGGTCTACAGCTGTGAGTACACAAAACAGAATTTATTCTTCTTTTTAAAAGATTTTATTTATTTATTTTAGAGAGATGGGGAAGGGAGGGAGAAAGAGAGGGAGCAAAACATCAGTGTGTGGTGGCCTCTAGCACACCCCCATACTGGGGTCTTGGCCTGCAACCCAGGCATGTGCCCTGACTGGAAATCAAACCGGCGATGCTTTGGCTCACAGGCCTGAAACAGAATTTAGTCTTGTATTATTATTTACTATTGTATTATTTTCCATACAAACAACTGAAAATATACTTTCAGTTGCACCTCCCCCTGCACATCATGTAGTTTTTAAAAGTGGGAAAAAAAACACTGCCTCCTTTCTTATCCTTCTCCATGATCATAACAAACTTCAGTGTTCATTATACGTAATAAAAATTTATAAAAATTATTTGGGAGAAAATTTAAATCACTTATAATTCTGTCACCCAGATATAAGTATCATTCATATTTGCACATTTTACATATTCTAAATATATCATATGGTTAATGGCATTATTTTTATTTTACAAAACATCGTGGAGACTTTTCCCTGTAGTAACCGAGCACTGTAGAGCCATTTTAAAGAAGCGTGTGATGTTCCATTGCATGAATTGAGTACAATTCATTCAACCAATTTCCTGTGACTGGACCTTAAGTTACTTCCCAATTATTTGTATCATAAATATCCTTGTTAATTCATCATTTTGACACATTATCTATACTATTTCCTTCAGGCAAATTCTTAGAAAACAAAATGCTAGGTAAAGGGTATACGGATTAAATTTTATGACCCTTAATCGAATTGTGCCACAAAACTGTTGAGATCATAAAATCTTGGCACTATATGAAGAAGTGCTAGCCATTCACAGAGGTCTGGGAGTAATTTTTGGTACCCCCCACTCCTGGCACTGGCCTGTGGGGTACTATTTTTGGCTTTGGGGTATAGTCAAAGGGAACTACACATCTGATTTTGTTTATGTTTTCCTTTCTTTCTTCTTAAAAGAAAACTGGCTCCAACACTATACATAACAGAATTAATTTGAACAATGGTGAAGAGGACAAGGGGGTTCCCACAAGCACCCTATCTAAAAACAGCATAATCAAATGGCCAAGATGACCAAGAAAAACAGGTGAGAGCTGAGAATGCACAAACACATTGTGTGGCCCTTGGAGGGTCACTGCACTTCTCTGTCTTAGTTGATTAATTTGTTAAATATCCATTAATATGCCCATAGTGTTTTTAAAATATTAAAAATATAAAGAATAGAAATGACATCAAAATCACAACTAAACTATAGAACAATCATCACTGAGAACCTAAAGTCTAGCTTAAAAGTGGTCTTATAACTAAAGATGTGCAGAAGAAGCCATGTAGAGAATGGTGGGAAGGGCGGAGACATGGAGAGGACTATTCTCATGCCCATGTGGGGCAGTTTGAACTTGGTAGCAACATCTAGGCTGTGGAGGTTTCTCCTGAGAAGCCTCACACCTGGCCCCCCAGCCCAGGATTGCAGTGCTGGGAAGAAAACTTCCCATAATTTCTAGCTGTGAAAACCAGCATACATTACGGCTGAATGAGTTGGAGAGCTTCTGGAGTGACAGGAATTTTTATTTTAAAAAACATAAAACTATATTTCTATTCACTCTTTTTTTCAAATACAGGTTATTTTCATTTTTTTGTATTGGTTTCAAGTATACAGCATAGTAGTTAGATAATTATGTACTCACCAAGTGTTCCCTTGATATTTAAAAGGCCCGTGCAAGGGCGTTGTTACTGACAGACTCACTGCCTCTGAGCTCCAGAGCTGGGGTAGCAGCTGGAAAGGTGCCAGGGACAGATGGAGGGAAACTGAATTATCTGGCTCCAGCCTGACAGAAGTGCTGGTAGAAGCCACTGTTCCTTTGTTAAGCCCTCCCCTTCAGGTGCAGGCAGGAACCAAATCTGAGTCCTCATAAACCTAGCTAACACCCGTTGTCCAACCCTGGTGATTTCTTGAGTTCCCACCCAACTTACAAACCTAATCCACTTCTGGAGCCTCCCCCATACAAATGGCTTGTCTTGGCTTATTCTGCAGACTTTCCTAAAATCTCTCAAAGGTTCACAAACCCCAAACAAGCAGCCTTGGTGTGCCCTATACCTCTTGCTAAGCTGCCGAAGCCTAGTACTAGCAAATGCCAGCCTCAGTTTGCAGCTCAGCCTCTCTCAGGCAACTCCAAGTCCAACATAAGTGGCAACCAGCTTTACATGTCTTTATAGCGCATTTAGAATGGAAGGGCAGATAAAGTGCTTCTCAGATAAGATCAAATTCAAGGAGTTCATTGTCACTAAGCCTTTATTATATGAAATGTTAAAGGAACTTATCTAAGAAAAAGAAGATAAAAAAGATGAACAGTGAAAGGACAGCAAACTCACAGTTATGAACCACACCTAAAACAAAAGCAAACTAAGAGGACAGCTAGATCAGGAGCAGAACCATAGAAATGAAGTTCACATGGAGGGTTAGCAACAGGGGAGTGGGAGGAGGAGAAGGGGGGAGAAGGTACAGAGAATAAGTAGCATAGATGGTAGGTAGAAAATAAATAGGGGGAGGGCAAGAATAGTATGGGGAATATAGAACCTAAAGAACTTGAGACACATGGTCATAAACTAAAGGGGGGAATGGTGGGGGAGGGGGTGTGCAGGGTGGAGGGGAATGAAGGGGGGTATAGAACAACTGTAATGGCATAATCAATAAAATATATATAAAAAATGGCCCTGGGCAGGAAACAGGCAGTGGCTGATCTTAGCCTGCACCACAGCCCCTCCCAAGAGGCCCCAGAACCAAAAAAACTGGGTAACCAACTTCAGACCACACCAGAGCACCACCGAACCATATCCACAAATGACCCACTCAAAGTCCACACTCGGCAGGAACCAAAGCTCCTCTAAAGTGAACCCTGTTCCATATGGTCAGTCCCTGAACAACGGCTCCTCCACTGTAGTCACAGCCAGTTCTCAAAATCAATCAGAGGGTCAATCCCTCCCACTGACATTCCAGTGGCAATCAAGGCTCAACTACAGCAGGAGGGTGCACACAATTCACACAAGGAACACACCTGAAGCACCTGGCTCAGGTGACAACAAAGAGTGTTCCATTGGGCCCTGACCAAGAGCAGGAGATGTAGCAACTTTACCTAATATAGCTATACCTCAGTACTTGCCAGCCTCAGAATTTGCCAAACCCTATAAGCAGAGCATTTTGACAAGAAAACAATGTTTTAGCACTCAGCACTTGCTTGGGATGTGTAGCACTTTCTAGAACTTGTATGAGTCGTGATGCCACCCTGCAAGAGAAAATGTTTCATCATTCAGCACTCATCAATTTTCTTATTTGTCACAAGTTCTAAAATGAATTAATGACAAGTGCCAAGGTACCACTATACACAGAATCAAACACAAGAGGGCAGCCAAAATGCAGACACAAAAAACATGTCCCAGATGAAAACAAAACAGGATAAAACTCCAGAAAAACAACCAAACAAAATGGAGAAAACCAATCTATCAGAAGCAGAGTTCAAAACATAAGTTCATTTAAGGATGTTTAATAATCTCAGTGAGAACTTTAACAAAGAGATAAAAAATATTAAAACAGAGATAAGAAACATAAAAAGAACCAGTCAGAAATGAAGAAATAAAAAATACATTAGAGAGAATTGGTAGTACATTAGATGAAGCACAGGACTGAATCAGCAATTTGGAAGATAAGGTAGTATAGAAATCAGAAAATCAGAAAAACAAAATCAGAAAAACAAAATACAAAAAGAATTCAAAAGAATGAGGATAGTTTAAGGGGACTCTGGGACAACTTTGAGTGTACCAACATTCACATCACAGGATACCAGAAGGAGAAGAGAGGAAGAAAGAAATTGAAAACCTCTTTGAAGAAATCATGACAGAATCCCTACCTAACCTGGTGAAGGAGACAGACATACAAGCCCAGGAAGCACAAGGTCCCAAATAAAATAAACTCAAAATGGCCCATACCAAGATACATCATAATTAAAATGCTAAAGGTTAAAGACAGAGATGGAATCCTAGAAACATCAAGAGAAGACTTGTAGTGATCTAGAGGGAGCTGCCATAAGACAGCGCTGTCAGCTAATTTCTCAAGAGAAACTTTGCAGGACAAAAGGGACTGGTGCAAAATATTCAAAGTGATGAAAAACCAAGAATATACCCAGCCAACCTACATTCAGAATCAAAAAACAGATAAATAACTTTCCAGATACCCCTCCTCCAAAAAAGCTAACGGAGTTCATCACCACCAAGCCAGTATTACAAGAAATATTAAAGGGATTTCTTTAAAAAGAAGATAAAATATGAATGATAAAATGATAATAACTATATATCTATCAACAATTACTCTAACTGTAAATATATTAGATGCTCTAATCAAGACATAGGGAGGCTGAATGGGTAAGAGAACAAGCCCCTTGCTGTGCTGTGTATAAGAGACTCACTTCAATTTAAAGACACACAGATACTGAAAGCAAAGGGATAAAAAAAGATATTTCATGAAAATGAAAACAAAACAAAACAAGAAAGGCTGGGGTGGCAATACTTATACCAAACAAAATATACTTTAAAACAGGGGCTATAACAAAGAAGAACCCAGGAACTCTATCCCTTAGTATTTATTTGAAGATACCCAAAACACTGATTTGAAAACACATATGCATCCGTAAGTTCACTGTAGCATTATTTACAATAGCCAAGATATGGAAGCAATGTAAGCATCTATGAACAGATGAATAGATAAAGAAGGTGTTTATACACAGTGGGCTATGACTCAGCCATAAAAGAGAGTGAAATCTTGTCATCTGCAACCACACGGATGGACCTAGAGGGTGTCAGGTTGAGTGAAATTAGTCAGAGAAAGACAAATGCCACTTATACGTGGAATCTAAAAGGCAAAGAACAAACAAAACAGAAACAAACTCATAGATACAGAGAATATATTAATGGTTACAGAAGAAAGAGGGTTGGGAGAATGGGTAAAATAAAAGAAGGGATTAAGAAGTAAAAATTGGTAGTTAAAAAAGTCATATATCATAGGAAACATAGCCAATAGTATTGTAATAACTTTATATGGTGTCAGATGGGTACTAGATTCATCAGGGTGATCACTCTATAGATTATATAAATATCTAATCACTATGTTGTACAGCTGAAACTAATATGTCAACTGTAATTGAAATTTTTTTAAAAACTACTTAAAAAAACAAGACAAACAAACAAATAGAATGAAAAGTGCTTTGGAAAATACTAAATCTCTTTGAATGATATTTAAAAGTCATTATTCCAGGGAGGGCATTGTTTTGTGTTAAGAATAATAAAGTTAAGCCCTGGCTAGTGTAGCTAAGTGGATTGAACGTGGGCCTGCGAAACAAAGTATCGTGGTTCAATTCCCAGTCAGGGCACATGCCTGGGTTGCAGGCCAGTTCCCAGCAGGGGATGCATGAGAGGCAACGGTACATTGATATTTCTCTCCCTTCCTCCTTCCCTCCCCCTCTAAAAATAAATAAATAAAATCTTTAAAAATAATAATAATAAAGTTAGTAGATAAAAATGATAGAAAGTTTGACAGTTTGAAATCAACCTCATGTGCAGGAAATCCAAAATTTGCCAAAAAGATCCAACAAAATATTACAGACTTCACGAGTTCAGGGCCCTCAATGCTTAATCAAATAAACTGAAAAGCTCCGACATGTAGAAAAATCGGCAAATTTTCCATATCTAGCTAATGTTTTATATATTTTTTGTTTACTTATAATGTTCTTATCCACTTTTAAAAAATATTTTATTTATTTATTTTTTAGAGAGGGTAAGGGGAGGGAGAAAGAAAGGGAGTGAAACATCAATGTGTGGTTGCCTTTTGCACACCCCTTAGTAGGGACCTGGCCCACAACCCAGGCATGTACCCTGACTGGGAATCAAACCAGCGACTCTTTGGTTCACAGGCTGGCACTCAATTCACTGAGCCACACCAGCCAAGGCTAATGTTCTTATCTACTTTTAACATAGGACATTTTATCTGTGATTCAGTGTTTGACATGAAGTTAAAGTGAATGTTACTATTTTTTATTTTATTATTTTATTTTATTTTATTTTATTTTATTATTTTATTTTTAAATTAGAAATGTAGTCCTAAAATCCCAAGCAAATGCACTCTGTTTTCTTCCCACTTCATGCTAAGGATCATGCTAATATGTTCTCTGGAATTCAGATGAGAAGAAGCTTCCATCTTTCAGGTATTCTGTTTCCAGGCTCATACTATGACACAGAGGAAAACACATCTTCCCAGCAGAAAAATGACAGAAGACAATACACATATAAATAATAAAACAAAGGAAGATCAAGAGATGTGTTGGTGGAATCTATTAGAGACCAAAACAGGAGCCTCTGAGTTGAGGGCCAATATCTCTGATTTATCCCCCTTCGAGTCAGACAAAATTGGGGTGGTGGGTCAGCTGCCACTCCCAGCTCCCTGCCTCCTTTAGACAAAATTTTGGCTCCCATTTTGTTCAGCTTGGGAGTCAGAAGATGGTATGACTGGGACTCCATCTTCCTTCTGAAGTCACCTTCTGGATGAGAATGTCTTCCTTCAGAACCCTATTAGAAAATTGATGGATAAAAAGAAACTCTGGTAGTAACACCTATAAGATTCAACACTCCCTGGTCATTTTTTTTAAGTTTTATTTATTTATTTTTAGAGAGAGGGGAAGGGAATGAGAAAGAGAGGGAGAGACACTCAATGCTTAGGCGTCTCTCACACACCCCCTACTGGGAACCAGGCCCACAACCCAGGCAGGTGCCCTGACGGGGAATGGAATCAGCAATGTTTTGGTTTGCAGCCCACACTCAATCCACTGAGCTATACCAGCAAGGGCTCCTGGGTCATTTTTTATTTATCCAAAGCAAAATCACTCTGGTCTAGATTCCATCCAGCCATGTGGCTGCCTCATTGGTCACCCAGTGTACTGGGTACCTGTTATTCTTCCAGAATAGCAGCTGCGCAAAAAGGAGTAGGCGGGGCATTCTGTCTACCTTAGTAACCGAACAATGCAAAACCTTCAGTGTTCAGAGGCCCTGGGTTTTTGGAGGTTTTCATAATTAACATTAAGAATTTTAAAAGTAACAGCAGCATGATTCATTTCATAAAATTCCCTCTTGAGAAAAAGTACCCAGGAAGGCATTCTGCACCCCCACCCCACTTCCCACTTACTTCCCGAATCATTCACTGTCTCTGGAATCTCTAAGCCCTAGACACGCCTCTTTCACAGACACTATTCCACCCCCTCCCTGGCTCTGCTACCAGATTCTTTTCTCCCACACGTTCCTCCCTGCACTGCCCAGCCTTTACGCTATCTTTTCACAGTACAGAGACTTTGGCTTCAATGCCTTGATAAAATAATACAAAATTTCACTCTCCAAGTTAAAAATGTCATCAACTGGAGAACTGTGATTCCTGATAGCCCAGAGATACTGGAACCCTCTGAGTTACAGGAAGCCTGACACTAGGAATGAAACAAGCCTTTTTTGTTTATTTGTTTGTTCCAATTATAAAAACTCCTACCCCTCTCACATTTTTATCTTCCCTCTGACAAGGAGACTATGTTGAAGGCAAATGCTTGCTTGTAAAGAATACACTAGCCTACTGTCAGCAGAATCTTGACCTTCTGAGGGCTATCAACAGTAGCAGAGAGTCCACCTTCCCCACCCCGGGTTTTTCCAGGGCAGGAGGTGGAGGGAATGTGAACTTTAAAGTCTGTGAGTCAGGTTGTTTTGGGATTTTTAAGACCAACTTACAGGAGTGAAGAGGAACTAATGTCATATGACAAGTTTATTTCATTTCTATTCCCTTACCCTTCTAATAGTAACAATAATATCAACAAACATTTAATGAAAATGCATTATGTTCCAGACACCATTCTAAGCCCATTTTATGTCATCAGAAAGACTTACTCTGTGATAATGAATACTTTACATGAATTGAATCTGATTTCATTAGTATCAAGAATGAATTTGTCAAGTTCTCCCTTCATGCCCAGCATACCATAAAAAATCATGTTTCCTTAGTCATCAAATAACAATATATAAAGAAGACAATAAGTCAATATTAAAATCAGATGTTTAAAAACCTCTAACATTTATTAGACAATTACTAAATGCCCAGCCTTTGTATACATTACCTCACTTAATCCTCATGGTAACCGCAGAAGTGGATGTCAGAGCAGCCTATTAAATCGTGACACCATTGTTCTTTCTAGTAACTGTGCTTGCTTCTCACACACACACACACACACACACACACACACACACACACAGATTACACATTACCCAGACACTGTGTCACATTATTATCCTATTAACATCATTAACAATTTCTTTCTCAGTAGTCAACAAAAAAAGAATCTCTTGCCTTAGAGTAGTAATAAAATTACCAAGCTATTATGATGATGCAGTAACCAAAAATGAGTTCAGAACAGATGAGTTTTTAATTGAACTGACAATGCCACAATTAAGAGGACATGGTTTCTGACATGACAAATGAAGAACTTTCTAATGAGAAAATTTACTTTACTGTGTTGAGAATAAGATTATGATTTTCCTGGGATGGGACAATGCCATTGTCTTCTTTTGAGAAGGCTACCCTACCAGGATTATTGTGTTATGGTCCAAAATGAAGTCAAAGCTAATATGTGACCTACAAGGTCTGTCCAGAAGGTATCTAGCCATGTAATATGAAAAATAGAGACATTTGTTGAAGAAGATAAAAGACACAAGAAACACTGTACATAGCACAATGCGACCCCAGTCTTTTTCAAAGTAGGCACCTTGGGACCTCACACAGTTCTCCCAATCTCCATCAGCTGCCCCATCATAATTTCCTGAATCTCATCAACTGTCTGAAATTTCTTTCCTTTCAAAGATGATTTTATTTTGGCGAAAAGGCAGAAGTTACAGGGTACCAAATCTGCGCTGTAAGGGGGCTAAGTCACCTTATTGATTTAATGTTTCACCAAAAAACTGTGCACAAGATGTGATGCATGAGCAGGCATGTTGTCGTGATGAAGCTGCCCATCACCAGTTACCCAGAGCTACAGCCTTCTGAATCATCCAAACAGTTTGTGAGGAGAAATGTTCAAGCTTAATGGCAAAATTTAATGCACATTTGTTGCTCTACTCACTCAGTCATTTGGAATGTGACAGCCACACAGTACTCATGCTCACTCAAGTGCATCTACTGCTAGTACAGTGAAGTCATCATTGTTCACACACACACATTCCAGCTCAATCTCCTTGCCTGCCAGGTTACATCAATGTTGTGCAAACCATTCTTGTTATATGAACAATGGCTGGACTTTTTCCAGAGAGCCCTTGTATATTCCCCCATCTCTTACTATTTCTATAATAAGTACAGAGCGTGGGCTAGAAGAGCTAGCATAAGACAAAGTGGTCCATCCACCTTCTACCTTAATATTCAAATCTTTGGCTCAACAGCAGCACGCCTTCCCCTTTTCCTAGTCCCATAATAATCACTGGGCACATCCCACCGATGTCTAGAAAAACCCACTTTCCTAGACCTATACACTTCTCAGTTTGAACCCTTTCCCAACTTTCTAAACTGATGTTTTCTCACACAAAGCCCCTGAGTAAGACCTCTCTCTCACATACACTGCCCCCCTCCACAGAATGAATGACTGTCTGTGCTATTTTCCTCTGCCCTCAGTTTTCTGTGTCTCCCAGAGGACACAGTGGCGCGTGGTTCCCCTCCCACCATGATCTAACCATGAGAAGCTCCTAGCCATCCACAATGTTGTCCTAGCTCATGCTCACTTCCTATAGTGTTTGTATAGTCCCCTAATCCTAGAAATGGACATAACATTCTCTCTTTCTCTGTCTCCATCTCCCTCACTCTGTCTCTGGTACTGCATTAATGTCTACCTCACTCTATCCATTTGGGACTCTCTGCCATCCCTGACATGCTCCGGTGTCCTAGTAGATTGTTGCATTAGTTCTGTCAAGCACTCTGCTAGGCTTGGGTGACACAAGTAGGAGTGGGAGGGGCCACCTGTCCCATGGACCCTGAGTTAGACCCAGTCTTCAGAATGTGCTGAAGAGACTGTCACGTGAAACAGAATCTAAAGACTTGCTGGGGCTCCTGTAGATTACATCTATTGCTTTTTGCCTATCTCTGTGACCTGTCATTCTGTCATAGGAGGAAATTGAATTGGCCCACACAATTTTCTCTTTACAATACCATGCTGGTTGCTTCCCAGTTCCTCAGGCTTCACTGAGAGATGAAAAATTGATTTCCAGATGCTGTGTCTTGGTGTCTTCCTAAGCACTGAAGGTGACTGCTGATAGGATGCAGGTAGAATTCACTTGATCCAGTGGCTGCTTCTCTGAGAACTCATGCAAATTAAATTTTACACAAATTAGATTTTACTTCCTGGTTGCTTTTTTTAGATAGCTGATTTCAGACAGAGCCTTAATGATCTGTAACTCCTAATGTTTGAGTTGTAATGTTATCCTCCTTAAATCTTCAGGCACTTAGGCCCTTTGTTAATGAGATATAAAAGCATAAATAAATTCATTGGGTGAGCTAAAACAAATAAAAAATATTAGCAGGTATTATGCTGCCAACCATTTCTTTTAGTTTATATAATGAAGACACCACCCCTTCTAATATTAATAACTATCCTTTGTTGAACATATTATAAACCAAATGTCTTGCTAAGTGCTTTATGTTCATTTTTCTCATTTAATCTGTCTAATAACTTTTTAGACCAGGGCAATTACCTTCATTTTTAGGTGATGCCATTGAAGCCCAAATAATATATAACTTGGACCAAATTTATCTAGACATATGTGACAAAGACAGGACTAGAAACCTGCGCACATGGACATGGGTTATTATTTCCCCTTTGAACACACAATGTAGCCTACTACACACGCTCCTTTTTATCTGAGTACTCTCTGAACAGCATGCCTTGGGGATCTATCCAAACCAGCACCTGAAGAGTGGCCACACTGACCCCCAACCCCAAGGTATCTATAATACTTTCTTGAACGAATGCACCATGCTTTACCATTCCCCTAATGACAGACACTGTGTTTCCCCAAACTTTTGCTATTAAAGTAAAAGATGACATAAACTTTCACATATCATTTCACATAATGTGAAGAATAAATTCCAAGCATGGAACTTTTCAACATGGTGTATGCATTTGAAATTTTATAATTTGTATAGTGATTTCTAAATCAATTTCCACAGAAGTTCTATAGATGTATGTTCCCCTTGTCATTGTGTGAGGAAGTCCTTTCTCTCATGGTCTGACCAACAATGCATAACATCAAATTTTGAATTTCTGCCAATTTGACTGGTAGGAAAAATAAACAATACTATCTCAAGGTAGTTTTAATTTTCATTTCTTTTATTAAGAATGAGACTGAGAAATTTCCCTTTGTTTAAGATTTTTTTGTATTTCTTTGTTAGTGGCTGTTTATATTCTTTATCAGTTTTTCTATTGGGTTGAATGATTTTCTGGCTTGGTTTCCAGATATGGTTTTTATATGAAGGAGATTAAAGCTTTGTCTGTTGAGCTTTAATGGGGAGATGAGTTGGAGATTCTCCCCATTTATTATTGTTTTTTTTTTATATTTTCTCCCACCTAGAAGATTGTTGTTTTCATATGGTTATAATTAACTTTTTCATTAATGGTTAATGAAAATTAATCATTAATTTTAAGACATACTTTTTAAAAACTTTCCACTCCGAGGTTATAAAGGAATCTGCCCATATTTTCTCGTAAGACTGGGGATTTTACTGTTTACATTGGTTTGTAATTTATACTGGTATGTGGCTTCAGATATCATGCCAACTCTGATTTTTTGGGTTGGTTTTAAACTGCTACCCTCTTTGTCAAATTATCTCCTCTTTCCTCATGGAGGTGATGCCTTTTTCATACACTGAATTTCATATACATTTGGATCTACTGTCTGTAATTTCTCATTCTTTTCTTGAAATCTGTTCATCAAATTTGTATGCCTGCAACACACTCAATTCCTTATTGCTACACACCTTCATTGATCTTTTTGGTGTGCCTACATTTTCAAATTTGATTATTTTTGTATATAAACTTTAAAGTAAAAATGTCTGATTTTATAAACTTGCTATTTTTAATGATGTCATGTTACATATATAAATTGATTTAGTGAGAGTCACCATCTTTGTATTGTTTTATTATATTATGCAAGCACAAGGGATTGTTCTTTTGTAAGTTTCCAACTTTCTTTATGATTTTCAGCAGTGATGGAAAGTTTCTTTATAGGGGTTCTACAAAATAAAGTGTTTATCTTGGCATATTTCCAGTGTTATGTATGTTGCTATTTTAAGTTAATGTTTTTATACCATTGTATTTTCTAACCATCTATATCATGGAAGTTATTGATTTTCTAAAACTACTTTTGTATACCATTTCACAGACTTTTGCTTGTAGAAATTGTTCATGATCAGGTTTTGAGCCATGATTAATACATTTTATCACACTGGAAAACTGTCCATGCATTTTTATTTTACATGATGTGTATCTTTTAAATCAAGACCAATGTTGAATTTTGACCAATTTGCATTTCAGTATCTATGGAGATATATATTTTTTACCCTTAAATAAGTATGATGACATATCAAAACACTCTTCTGTATTACTCCAATAAATCTCACCTCATCAGAAAGTTATCAATATGTTAACAGGTGCTCCCTCTGGTTAGTCATGTTTCATGTACGACTGAGGCCAACAAGAGCTGCAGGCGGGCATGTGAAGCGGGATCTCACCTGCACAGTATCTTTGCTGGCACCTCTGAGTCCTGCTCTGCCCGGTCCTCCTGATACTCTTCACATCTTCCTTCTCTGTCCCTTGGAGAGATGCAGCTCGGGCTCCATCTCAGTTTGCACCTTCCTCACACATATTACAAAGTCTATGGCATTCAGAAAATGCCAAGAAAACATGGGTTAACTTTTTCTCTTTATTCTTCTTATGTTTAAGTGATTTCCAAGAGAGGAAGAAAAATGCTGTCATACCCTGCTACCTTCAAAACAAATGTCCTCGAGGTTTACTTTCTACATCTAGAACAAATATGTTTTTTTAATGTCCCATGGTAAGTTATACGTGGAATCATTCTTGTTATTCATAAATTCATTTAATCCCTTCTATTCTAGAATGCCCTTAGTTACAATCTGTAGGTAGCTGCAAACCAAAACAATCAGCATTATTCAAATCTAGCAATTTTCTAAACAGATTTTTAAAAAGGATGTTTATGACTATACTTGCTGAGTTATACAGTAGTGCCTATAAATGTTTTCATTATAAAATATTTAAACAATAGAAAACAAAAAATAAAAAGTGAAATTGCCCTTCTTATTTTATCTGCCAGTGAGACTGTCTATTTACTTTCCTCCCCAGAGCCAATACTCTTGGGTGTTGTGTGTTTTATGAGACTCTATTCTTCTGTGCTTCTATACATTTGTATCATATATGTTTTAACAGATATGGTACCAGATGAATATTGTTTTGTATGTGCTATTGTATGACTCTGTATATGTCATACAATATACAGAGTGTGGGATAGAGGCCTTGAAATGGGATTCAGAGGGCAAAAGACATACACGGCTAAAAACTGTTACAGATATTGTGTATTGCGATCCAGAACAGTTATGATAATTAAACTTCCTATCATAAAAATAGCCATTTTCCCATTGTTGACATAACTGGATATCTTAAATTTGTTTATTGTATGTTATTTTATTGTAGTTTGTATTTCCCCTTATTATTGAACCAGAATGCATTTTTTTCAAATCTGTTGACCATTTATATTCTTCACTAGATAGCCTTCTACATCTTTTGCCCACTTTTCAAGTTTTTATAGATTTGTAGAAACTTTATAAATACACTGGAGATTAATCATTTATCTATTACACACACCATGAATAATTCTTCCCAGCCCATCACTCAGTTTTTTAGCTTAAATTCATGATCCTGAAAGTTTTCCTTTTCATAAAATCAACTCTTTATGTTTTATCTTCTGGATTTAATATGTCTATTGGTTTATTATTTAACTAAGAGAACCAAATACAAATATATCTGCTAAATTCTTTGGCTGGAACTCCCTGAATCAGGCCTTGCCTTCCTGGCTTTGAGGACTGGGGACAATGAATTAAAGCCTGATATTGCTCAGAATTCCCCAGGGGATGAGAGAATTTTTACCCACAAGCCCTTTGTTGTTATTGAAAATCTTGTTCAAGTGCTTCAAACTTCCATTCATGTACACTTTTCCCACCATACAGTTCTTAATTTGGGGTTCTCCTTTACTGAGTAAAGATTGTGTTGTGGTCATTATAAGACCACAAACCTTCAGTGTCTAAAATCAGGGAGAACTGGGTAGGAGAGCTACCCTGGTATATTCTGGGAGAGAGTTAGAATTTTTTTTTCTTTTTTTTTAAACAGGAATTATCATATCTAAATGTGTGTGGTGTTGGAAGGGAAATGGCAATGTGGGTTAATAACAGAAGATGTTAAATAAATTACAATTGTATTTCAGTCAATCCAAATTTTCCTGCAGTCTTTGTTTTCTGTTAACGTGTCCTCATTGGTTTTTTAAGGACCTCGTTGGTCCTTTTACCAAAAAGCACACTGTTTCCAGCTTGTATTTTCCAATCTTGTTTTCTTAAAACTGATCGATTTCTCCATGGACACTTTGGAGACTTAGCCTGACATTTCCCTGTTGACGCCCTTTCCACAGGCCAAAGCTAACATCCAAACGAGGCGCCCACATCATGGGAACACGACGGCTCGTTGCCTCCTCCTCAGCGGAGAATATCTTTGCTAACTGTGCCTGCGGCCCAGGCCTTTCTGTTTAAGCAAAACAACATTCCCAAAGCCCTTCATTGTTAACAATGCTCTTTCCTTTATCACTTGTCATGTGTTGCAGTGTGTCTTTATGCTCTGCTGTGTGTATCACTAGTCTACAAACAAAGCAGACACCAGGACGCATGCATGTGTTTAGTGTTGCTTCCCCTCTCTCAGGCAACGCCCATGGTCAAGGTCACGTACTTAGGACAATTTTAACAAATCTTAGTTGGGAAGTTGGGGAAAAATGCTGGGCTTGCTTGTCATCAGTTTTTTCTTCCTATCTTTTTGCCTCCCATTAACTTTTGCAACTTTGTAAGCCAAGCTCTTCATCAAGAAATGTGCACCTAAACTAGACCCTTGGTTCTAAATGTTAATTAACTCCCTTCAAGTCTGAAGAAATGCCCTCAAGTTCTTTCTGTCACAAAACTGAGAGACCCCTGAGATGGCAGTCAGAGGTAGGTCTCCAGAGACACAAATGTGTATAGCTGAGGCTGGTGAGCCCATGAGGTGCACCAGTTCTTTCCTCCTTCCACCCTCCCTGCCCCTGCCAGGTGCCCACTAGTGAGACCGTCGTGGAGGAAACAGGAAGCTGTACATTGACAAGCTTGTGCCACACCACCTGGGCCAGAACCCCAGCCCGGATTCTTATTATGCCTCAATTCCCAGTTTTGTAAAATAACGATGATATGAGCAGCTAAAGTCGGGCAAGGCACTTAGTAGTGATCAAGTGCGGCCAGATAAAAAAATTAAAATTTTTCTTAAAAAGCAGCAGTAACAGTCACAGTATCCATTATAATAAACTTCAAAAAGGAGAGAAGTGAAGTGAATTGGAGGACTGAAGAAACTCTTTCCATTAGCAATATTTATCTGGTCTCAGCTCAAGGGTCACTCATTCCCTCAGAAAATAATAGTGGAATACCAGTGTATTCATTTCCTGTTGTTGCTGTAACAAATTATCAAAAACACTGTGGCATGAAACAAGGAATATACATACAATTCTACAGTTTGGGAGGTCAGAACTCCAAAATGGGTCTCATTAGGCTACACTCAAGATGTTGTCAGGGCCCTGCTCCTGATCGTAGTTGTAGGGAAAACCCTGTTTCCTTGCCTTTTGTGCTTCTAGAGGCTTCCTAAATCTTTGGCTCTTCGCTTCCTTCTTCTACCTTCAAAGCCACTCTTCTAATTTCTCTCTGACACCAGTTTTCCCACTGCTTTCTTCTGCTTTTCCATAGTTTAAGTACCCTTGCCATTACATCGTGTCTATCCTTGAAAATCCAAGATAATCTCTTTAAGATCAGGGGATGAACCATCTTCATTTCATCGGTGACCCTAATGCTGCTGGCCATGGAATATAATACATTCACAGGTTCCAAATATTAGTACACAGGCATCTTTGAGGGGCCAGTATTCTGCCTCTCACAGTCTGCACTGTTTCTAGGAATGTATAAGGAAAAATTAAGACATTAACAAAGAACCGGAGCATAAAAACTTAGAAAAAATGTGCTGATGCTCCAAAAGGTCTCTGTGTTTGAAGTTAGTGATTCTTCCCTGAACGATGAACTCAGAAAGAAAGGTACTCATGTCCCATATTTGAAGGTCCCAAGGGATTAGGAGCTTATATAGGGGGAGACTATATACATATAGTCTATATATAGACCATACACTACACACACACACACACACACACACACACACACACACACACATTGTTTTTACCCCTCATACTCAGGTTTGCTGAGAAAGCAACCATGGAGTTAATCAAAGGTATATGCCAGTTGGCAACAACTCATACAGAGGAAGGGATTAAAAAAAAAAAACAAAAACACCGCTTAGTACTGGAGCTGAAGGGCAGGCACAGGAGTGATGCCTAAGCTCTATCTAACTGGCCATCCCACCCCAGGCTCATGTGGAGAACCACTTTGAAAGTCTAGGCTTTTAACTATATGTTAAATTGTTTTACTGTGTTTGAATGAGTCGCACATCACTTTGTGAGCCTCACACCACCTTATATGAAGTTAGTAAATACATCTATATTTCTGCTTTTATTATTTCCTATTGACTTATATGGGTAATGAGACTCAAAGCTGGTAGGTGAGATGCAATCTGTTCTCACCTCTCCGATTCCAATGCTACTCAAGTCCAAGTCTCCACCCTCTTGCCTGAGCTGGTAAAATAGTCTCCCATCTGGTCTCCTGGATGTCCTTTTTTTTGTTCCAACATAGTTAGTTCTTTACACAGAAACTAAGCGATCTAAAAAATTTATTAGCCAGATCATATCATTCCCCTGTTGAAAGCATTCTCATATTTTCTCAATGGGAGAATAAAAATGGACTCTGGCCCTACCTGATGTGGCTCAGCTGGTTGGAGTGTCATCCTATACAAAAAGACTGTGGGTTTGATCCCTGGTCAGGGCATGTACCTAGGTTGTGGGTTCAAGCTCCACTCCAAGTGGGTGTGAATCAAAGCCTCTCTCTCTGATCAATGTTTCTCTTTCTCCCTTCCTCTCTCTCTTCTCCTCTACCTAAAAAAGCAATGAATGAAATGTCCTCTGCCAAGGATGAAAAGAAAATGGACTCTGACCACTGTCTCAAACAGGCCCCATGTGAGCTGGTTCCTCACGTCAGAGTGACGTGCACTGGTCACTTACTCTACAGTAGCCTGTACCCACAGCTCCAGCGCTGTCAAACTCATCTTACTCTTCTTGGCTTTGCATCACTTATATCCATCTGAAAGCATGTTGTCCGTGTGTCAACTTAGTGGTTTCTGGTCTGCGCTTCCTGCTCCAATGTCCCTCCTCATAAGAACGATTTTTGATTAAGTAGGAAGCAAATCTGCCTTATCTGGGGCTGTAGCCCCAGATGCCAGAAGAAAGCTTCATACATAGTGGGCACTTCATAAAAATTTTTGAACACCTTTTGACACATAAATTGATGGGGTATATTCATTTCACAAAAAAATTTTCACCAGAATAGCGATTTAAACAGTAAACAGATATGTTTATAATAGCATTTCATTTATACTTTGTACCTCAGTTTCCTCATCTATAAAATGAGTGTTGGATTAGATGGCAAAGAAGGCTATTCTAAGTAATTATGGTTCCATGATTGTGACTCAAATCAAAAAGATTAAAGCTAATTTTCAAAAGGACAGTTACTAAAGAAAGTGGTGTCCACCCCTGTAATTTAAAAAATGATTCATTCCTCTCTGATTCATCTAGAGTGGAAAGTAACTTTTAACACTTTAGTTGCTGGCTTCTTTCTTTAGCAAAACTCTCCTACGACCAGAAGCTGTGAACCATGGTCAGGCCAACTGTCAGCTACACAAGTACATACAGATTTTTTCACAGGACCAAAAGGTTAAGTCAGAGATCCACAGAACACAGAAAAGATTTTGCTTCTCTTTATTTGTTTGTCACCCCACTTTCCACCTACAAATACTTAGGTCACTGAGTCTTTGGATCACTGAACTTTTGGAATCCATTTCATCCCCTTGCAACTGAACCCACCTGAGTTTATTCTCCCCTTTTCTCAGCCCAGTAACACTGGCCTCCCTGCTATTTTGTAGAAAAACCAAGCTGCTCCTCACTCCAGGTTTCATACTTGCTTTTCTCCTCTGTCTGGAATGTCCTTTCCCTAGTTGGGCCTCATGGATTTCTCCATCACCTGCTTCAGGTCTTTACTCAATGTCATTTCCTCAATGACACCTTCCCAGACACCTTCCCTAAATTACAAGCACATCCCCAACTCACGCTCTGCCTCCCTGCTTATGTCTTTTTGTTCCTGTGCAAAACCACTAAGGAACACACTGCACCCTTCCTTTCTTACCCCTGACTGAATGTAAGCTCTAGGAGGAAGACATTTTTGTTTCTTTCCCAGCACAGAGGCTGTCAGAGCAGATCAAGAACGCACAGTATTTTCTGACTTCCTGCTCTTTCTATATCTGTGTCTCTCTACATACAGACTAACAGGCCTGGCAGTGGCAACTGTCACTACTTTAATTCATTCCGTTACCTCCAGTTGAAATTTTTCACAACAGAACTAAGCCCAGTGTTTGAGAAGGGCGATTCCACACTCAGCCCCTCCCTGCCCATCTCCAGGAGCCCCCATCAGTTCTGGACATGCTCCTTGAACACCTGCCACAGGGTTAAGAGCACAGGCAGCTCCCTAAACCCACCTTGTTCTCTGCCATCTCATGACTGCAAGACAGTCTACTAGAGTGTGATGGGACATATCTGAGCTCCCTGGGGACAGGGACAATGATTTATAATATTATATTTTCCATGTCTGACACATAGTAAGAAGTCAATGCACATTTCTGATTGCAGGTCTTGGACTTCTTGGTACAGGAATTTGCACAGAAGTAACCATGAAGAGTCACTGTGTAAACTAATCCTCTTTTATATTAAAAAAAAGTTCCTCCCCATGAAGTCTGAAGCAATTGGGAAATGCAGGGAAGAGAGAACAAAAGAACCCTTCCAACCACATGTATTTCAGTCCAAATCAGGGCTATAAATGCCATAACTTAGACAATGGCCTTCAAGAGGACAGGACCTCAGTGGACACAGTGCCTGTGGAGTGGAACTAAGCAGAAATAAAATTTCAGCATTAGGACAGTTTGGTGGCCCAGAGAACAGGAAGGGGCAGCCCACCGTCAGAAGCCCGAAAAGAAAAGGAGTATGATCCACAGTCCAAGGGAGTGGCTGCCAATCCCTTGGCCAGTAGAAAATTTAATTAAAAAATAATTACAGAAATAATAGACACATATACTCGCTTTATAGAACAGAACTCAGAGAACATTTTGGGTGCTTACAAAATTCATTAACTGGAGTACGAACGATTAACAATTTCCTAAGTAAAGCAATTAGCCAGTACTAACACTCACTTTAAATATTAGAAACTAAAATTTTAACATAAGAACAAGAAGAGAAAGCAATGATGGGAGGTATAAAATTTTCAAAATATATTAAATTTGTGAGTTTACCAGTCAATAATTCTACTTTTCTTTCTTTCTTTTTTATTCCTGAGTCCTGTACCTTTTGAAGATCTCGTGGAAAGTTTTGATCATTTCTGGTCAAAAGATGCCCATGATGCCACATTTACGGTACTTTAGTGATCTGGAGGATGAACAAAGCCTGCCATTGTCTTTGTGCTTCCCAGTGGATGGGATCTAGCAGTCCTGGGGTCCTTGGCCTTCAATCGACCTAGCAGGAGAAGGCTCCTCAAAGACTCCATTCCAGCGTCCTCCTTTACTTTCTCTTCCACTAATAACTTAATGGCACTGCCTGATATGCTTGGTTTGTATGATACCACGAAGGAAAATATCATATCTGCAAAGTGTTGCATAAGATATTATTCCCCTGTTATTTTAATTACTGTGCTCTCTGGTTTGAGCTCCTTACATAATGGCATACCTGGCTAATTTCTAGATGGGAGAGCAGTGTCTCTATCTTTTTTTTAACTTGCTTTGTGTAACACTGCATGACCCATACCCACCTATGATCCACTTGTCACAGCTAAAATTTCAGAAGAAAGTGAGGGCTTAGAAAATAAAAAGGTACACGACTACAGGGGGTTAAGTGTCTGATCGTAGAGACTAGAGTGAGTCTATGACATGTCTTGTGTTTGGACCCAATTAAACACATCACTTAGTTAGATCAGAGCAAGGGAAAGAGAACAGAAGAGAACAGCTTTTGATGTTCCATGCCACTGTGTTGATGGCAAGGACACTACTTTAGGAGTCCCTGAGCTGGTTCTAAAGGACAAGTGATGCCCAAATGTCATCAGGGTGATGGTTGACAAAGCCTGCAATCAGTCAGCCACAAGCAAAAATAAATGGCCTGTCAAGAAAATGGAACTTCCTTAGGGAAGAAGAGATTTTCTAAAAAGGAAACAAATTTCATTTTGGCTTGAATAATCTAAACTGACTGACTGGCTTCAGTCAACTGCCGAGTTACGAGGTCCTCACTTTTATCATAGTGAATTGGGGCATTATTTTGTGGTGTCTGAGTAGATCGAACAAAAAGACTGAAACTTTTGCCCTGGCTGGTGTATTTCAGTGGATTGAGTGTCAGCCTGTGAACCAAAGAATTGCCAGTTTGATACCCAGCCAGGGCACATGCCTGGGTTATGGGCCAGGTCCCCAGTAGGAGGCAGGTGAGAGGCAACCACACATTGATGTTTCTCTCCCTCTCTTTCTCCTTCCCTTTCCCTTTCTCTAAAAATAAATAAATAAAATCTTTTTTAAAAGACCAAATGAAGCTTTTGGCTTATTTTCAATTTATATTAAGCACAAAAATGCTCTTCTAAAAAAAAAAAGACATTTGGTATTAAGTTATACACCAACCACTGTTATTTTCTTGGTTTCAACCATGACTCAATTTCTCCAAATGACCCAGTATTAACTAAGTATTGACTTTTTGACTCTCATAATGCTGGATTAGGTATATTCAGATACAGGCAATAGTGTGCTTGTAAACTAGATCAAAGGAAGGAAGGGAGGGAGGGAGAGAGGGGTGGGTAGGAGGGAGGAGAGAGAGAGGAAGATAAAAAGAGAGGAAAGAAGGAAGGAAGGAAGAAAAGGAGGGAGGAAAAAGGAAGCCCCGATAAGTCCCATTTACTGATTTCTGTGATATAAGTACTCTACTATGGTCAATTTCAAGTCACTAAATTAGGAGTTGGGAAGACATGCACAAAATCAACTGTTTTGAGGTAACAGGAGTCAACTCCCTGAATGGGAGAAGTAATTACTACAGCAACAAAAACAAACTTACATTTCTAGTGCTTTAGAACTCACAAAGTACTTTTCTCACACATGTGTTCATCCAAGTCTCACAGCTTCCTGAGATAGGTGCTATCCTTGAAACTGAGGTTCAAAGAGCGTCAGTATTTAATATATTCACTAGGAATAGTAGATAACAGATCTGGGATACATCCCTGATTTTTTCAAACTAAACCCTCTGCCGTTCTAAAGTTATTTCAAATTCTATGACCTTAAAATTACAATTAATATAACACTTATACTATTCTATTATAATTATTGCTTAATAATTTGATAATACTTTATAGTTTTTGAAACATTTGCACTTAACTGAATTTCATTAAAACATGGTGAGTTAGCCAAGACATCATTACAACAATTTTAAAGTTCCAAATTCAGAGGTTCAAATAAGTTAAGAGACCTGCAGATCTCATAGTAGGTAGAACTATTTCACAATATAGATGAAATGGCCTCCTGGCCTAGAGTGACCAGGATGCATTAAAAGTTAAACCGGAACTGATACTTACTAAGTGTAGGGTTCAGTGGAAGGGCAGTATCTGGGATAAAATCGAGCAGAAAGGGAAGGTCCAGGCCTTCTGAGACAGGGCTACCATCTTGATTCCACCTATACCTTTACATTTGGAATCACTTGGGAAGATTTAAAAATCTCAATCGCTGGGCCAGACCCAATAAAACAGGCCACGCCTCTCTTAAACAGATGGGGATGCTCTTAAGCTATTTTTTAAGCCTGTCCTAGATAACTGTCAAGTTCTTCTGCAGGCACGCCCCAAAGAGCTCTGCTCTGCCTCTGTGCAGGGTGGAGGCCAGCTGACAGCAGGAACCTGGAAAGCAGAGAAATCCACTTTCCAGCTGCACCAAGAACCCAGCCCCATATAAGTCGGACCCTGGCCACAGTTTGGGGGGAGAGGCTTTTGTTAGCATGTGCTCCCTTGGTGCATCAAGCTGCCTCCCTCTCCCCTTTTCTTCTACCTTATCTTCAGTAAACGTCTTTTAAATCTGTTTCTCTGCCTCTACTGATTTCTATTTTGGGGGCAGGGTGGGACAAGAACCCCTTCACCGCTGACACCAAGATCAATTACAGATGAATGAATGAATGGATATCTGATGGTGAGACCCAGGTTTAGTATCTGTAAAACCTTCCCCAGTTGATTTACAGAGGTAAATTAATATATATGGGGGAACAATCAACTTATTCCTTCACTTGTTTATTCACTCACATACTGCTCCAATCATCCATTCATACAAGTAATACTGCTGCACGCCTACCATCACCTCTTAGTACAAGACACTGTTTTAGATGCTTTGACTACAATATGGACAGAGATGGGACTGTACTCCATCAACCCTCCCATGGAGCTTCTACTCTAGAAGCTCCCACTCTAGAGTTGACCCACGAGGAAAGAGAACTGTGTAATTTGCGGGGTGGGAGGAAAGTATCCCATAGGATACAAACTCCAGCAAGGCCATGGCTCTTTGCTGGTTGGCCAAAGGTCAGTGCCTTGCAGACTTTCAGTGGAAGTCACTTTTAATTGGGATCAGGGATCCTGTTCCTTATAATGATATTTCACCTTGTACATCAAATTAAGTGAGGGGCTTTAGTGGTTTGGGATTTAATCATAGAGGTACCTTAATTTATGCACTAGAAAGGCTCCTAAATTGCTCTGTGTAAATCATTTTTAAGGTAATGGTGAATAGCACTTTCCTATTAACTCAGATTATCATTTATCTTCATTACAAATGAACTTTAATTGAAAATGGCTCCTACCAAATTTAGCTAAGAATATCTCACTGGGCCCTCTATTAAACACCAATCAATAAAAAACAAACCAATCAAAAGACCAAAAAAAAAATCTCTTCTCATAAATGTAAAAGAGAAGTTAATTATTTTTTCATGTCAATTTGTACAAAGAGACAGTGACTTTAATTCCCTGATCCTCTAATCCTACCACGTGTGTAAAGATATGCTTGTAAATGTAATACACCCATATTTATTCCCGATGGTCAGGAATCACATCCTCTTTTCAGAACTGATTAGCTCAAATAGTTAACAATAGCTTTTAAAGTGCCATTAGGTAAATAGATGACCACACAGGGGAAACCTGCCTTACGTCCTTGGCCAACATGGGTCTTGAATGCTCACTAACTCACATGGCGCAGGGCCTAGAATGCTCCCTTCCTCCACAACCAACGGGGCACTCCTCACTTCTGAGCATCAGAGCCCCCACGCTGACTCAAAAAACAGCACTGTCCCTCTGCATTTAAAATCTACTTCTCTGATGAGCCCCCACAGGATAATGAGCAAGCCTTGTCATCTCCAGGCCAAGGCTAGCACACAGTTTGAGTTGTGCTCCCAAAAGGTCTACAAGTAAATTAATGATTTAACATTTATTTCAAACAATGCTGCTCTACAATACACACATTTTCTATGGCCACAGCATGCTCAGATGTTCTTTCTTAAACAATAGGACCTGATTTTATATAAGAAAGAAAGAGAGAGAGAGTGATAGAAAGAGAGACATGAGGGAGGGAGGGAGGGAGGGAGGGAGGGAGGGAGGGAAGAAGGAAGGAAGGAAGGAAGGAGGGAGGGAGGGAGGGAGGGAAGGAGGGAGGGGAGAAGGAAGGAAGGAAGGAAGGAAGGAAGGAAGGAAGGAAAAAAAAAAAGGGGAGGGAGGAAGGGGAGGGAGGGAGGGAGGAAGGGAGGAAGGGAGGAAGGGAGGAAGGGAGGAAGGAAGGAAAAGAGTAAGCAATCTCCAGTTTGGCTGCTACTCCAGAGGCTTCCCAAAGCTGAAATGACTTGAACTGCTGAAGGGTGCCATCTTGGCTTTTACTAAAGTGGAGGCAGTCCGTCCAGTGGAGCAGATATGGATTCTGCAGCCACCGGTCATCAAGTCTGTAGGTCAGCCTTTCCTTCTGCATCTGTCTTTCCTCCTTACATTTCCCCTCTGGCTATTCGATGCCATTAGAAAGTGAAGATGAAAATTAGATAAAACTCATTGAACACATATTTTGTCTCAGCAAGAAAGCAATTTAGTTGGCAAAGAAGAAAACCCTAGCCATCTTTAATCACAGAGAACGTGTTTATAAAAACTACTCAATTAGGCATGACATGGATCATCATCTTGCTTTACAGAGAAGAACACTGAGAAAGAGGTTATTTGTCCACCATCATACAGGCAGTGAAGGAAATATAAGTCTCCTAATTCTACATACTTTATCTATTTGACCACACTTTATGGATATCACAGAGGCATACTCTCCCTCCCGCCCCCTTCCACTATGGATATTGGAGAAACGGCTGTGATTGGACACAGCAAGTGCCACTATCAGAGATTGCTGCAGGGTGACAGCCTCACAGTGTCAAGACCAGCACTTGATGACTCCACTGCTTCATGTAGTATTTGTGAATGAGCCTGTCTCATGGTCATATCTATTACTGAGCATAATTAAGGCTGAAGCTCTTTCTCTTTCAATCATAGCATTGAGCTGGTTTAATTTCAAATGCAAAGAGAGCCGGTACCTAAGTAGAGGGGAAAAAAAGAAAGAAAAAAGGAGTGGTATATGATTATCAGGACAGCACCAAATAAGCTTCATTCAGAACACATATGGAAAAAATGCAGGTATTACAAAAGGTGAGAATAATAATGTATATACTGTTCATTATAAACCAGTTAGAAAGCAGGCTATTAGTGTCTGTCCATTACACAATTGCCTATAAAAGTTAAATACATATCCCATATGGTGGAACACATGATTGATTTCTTGAATAATTTTCATTCCAATTTGTTTGAAGATTATAAACACACATACACATACAAATCCTTCCTAGAAATACTCTGTAAAAATGTTTTATTTATTTAAGTTTAGAGAGAGGGGGAAAGGGGGAGAAAGAGGGAAAGAGTATAATAGATGGGTTGCCTCTTGCATATGCCCTGCCTGGGACTGAACCTGTAGCCTAGACATGTGCCCTGACCAGGAATAGAACTGGTGACCCTTGGCTTTGCAGAGCGATGCCCAACCAACTGAGCTATACCAGTCAGGTTAGTAGAAATACTCTTGATTATGCCATACCATGGAGTCTCTGGATCATTCCTCCCATTATTACACCCCTGTATGAAGCAGGTTGGAGAAAAAAAAAGATTGTCATCATAAAAAGAATGTCCATGTTGGCTGAGTAATTTAATACTTAGTATAATTCAAAGCTATTATTGCATGCAGTGCATTCATTTTCAAAAAGAGGAACTCAAAATTAGGTAGATACTAAAACGTCCTCTTCTTTTCATCATTGTCAATCAGTATTTATGAGTGAGAAGGAGAGGAAAAAAGTAGTGGACGCAAAGAGACACCATGTGACTCGCATCCGTACATTGTGGAAGTCAGAAGAAACATGAAGGGTACAATCTGGCTGTCACTAGGAAAAGCTAGCTAGCTGGTTTGTCGTCTTTTAAGGCCACTCACAGCTTGGTGTAGTCACTATGGTTCAAGGTCTTTGATGAAGATCAAATAATATATCACAGCATATAACAGCACTTTGAAAATATAGAGTTACATAAGAATAAGGCTTTATTATAGGCAATATATGCCTCAAGAGATGAGGAAAGCTTTAAAAAACAGAAGAGATCATAGATGGAAATACTTTTATGAGAGCTCTCTGCATCCCTCTTCCACGCCACCCTCTGGACCATGTCCTTTGCAAACCCAGAAAGAAAAACATCCACTAGGTTCTTTTCCTCCTGCAGATTCTCCTGTACTACTTTTAATATCTCATTTTATTTTTTTACTTTATTTAGTTATTTTTCAAGTACAGTTTTTTGTCTATTTCTCCCATCCCAGCCCCCCCCCCAGTGCTCCCCACCTCCCTCCTATTTCCACCCCCCTTAGTTCTCGTCCCTGTGTCCTTCCTATTTGTTCCTCAAAATCCCTCCCCCTTTTTCCCCTTAACTTCCCTTCCCTCTCCCCTCTGGTCACTGTCCCCTTGTTCTCTATTTCAGTGTCTTTGTTTTTTTCTTTTTTCTGCTTGCTTGTTTGTTTTGTTGTTTAGCTTCCTGTTAAAGGTGAGATCATATGGTATTTGTCTTTCAACACCCAGCCTATTTCACTCAGCATAATGCTTTCCAGTTCCATCCATGTTGTTGCAAAGGGTATCTCATTTTAAAAACTATTGCAAAAATGATCACTATAAGAATTATTTATGAAAATAATGAGGACAGTGATTTAGTAAACATATTAAGTAATAGTTACTACTAAATATTTACTACTATTTACTATTAAATAGTTACTACTAAACATATAGTTAACCAATGAATAATGAACTATATTTAAAAATAATAGTGGTACCTAGAGATTTTGTAGATATGTAACCTGATTGACACTATTTTTTTCTGTGGAAAAAATGTCTAGATTTGGGCTCTGGTCCTATATCTTAAATCCTATTTTCATTTTATGCAAGTCATTTTTCCTTACTAAACTTCCCTATCTCTTCTGGAAACAAAGAGATTGCACTGGACAAGCACCTAGAAACCCTTTCAGGTCCAAGAAGGCAAGCTGTGATGAGGTGCCTCTTAAGAAAGAGCCAGCAAAGACAATTTATTTTTGAGAGGCAAATGTTTTATAGTCCTGGGCCTTTTGGGCTTTGACTCTCATGAGCAAAGTGGATGCTGGTTGGCCATATAAGGACATCAGCATGTGACTATAACAAGGGAGAAAATATTTGACCCATAGGCTCCATAAAAGTCTACTTATAGGGGGATTATTTTCACTTGGTGAAATGCCTGAATACATGGTATTTGGTGAGAGAGGAGATCATGGCAGCATGGATACCCTGACAGCAAAGGCAACCAAGAATGCTCTGCAGAGAGCACAGGGAAGGGTCGGTTTTACATTTAAACACTGAGGAAGAAATATGGAGAAAGGTTGGTGTACATATAGGGCTATATTGAAGAAATGCCTATTGGATGCATGCTAGTTATGAAATGGCTGAAGAGAAATTTTTTTTAATTTTCATGTATTTATTTTTAGAGACAGGGGAAGGAAAGGAGCAACAGAGAGAAACATCAATGTGTGGTTGCCTCTCACATGGCCCCCACTAGGGACCTGGCTTGCAACCCGGGCATGTGCCCTGACTGGGAATTGAACTTGCAACCCTTTTGTTTGCAGCCCATGCTCAATCCACTGAGCTACACCAGCCAGGGCTGATGAAAATTTTAAACTTGGGAATACTTAATCTTCAACTAGAAGATACATGCATTTTACAATGCAATCTCATTTCCTCTTCTGTAAATCCTCAGTAAAGAGTGCTGTACTCATGCTTTAAATAAGTCCCACTTTCAGTGCTTTTGACAGTTCATTTTTGGAAATCACAAAAGGGGTTATGCTTCAAATCTGGACCTAAATGGGCAGAACAGAGACGGCCTTGAGAATAAAAACTACCAGGGAACTTAAAAACCTTTTTGAGAGTGTTTGAGACTTTCAAGAAACACAGAAGAGTAAGACCACTCAATGCTGCTAAGCCAAGGAATCTCTACTGCTCACCTATTTTATCTAGATTTATGCGTGGCAGGTAAGGAAAGCCTAAGTTGCTATTTATGAAAACTCTCTGAGACTTCTGGATCATAAGCTAGGGCAGGGGTCAGCAACCTACAACCCATGTGCCAAATCTGGCCAAGGACCTGATTCTGCAAATACAATTTCACAATTTCTTGCTCACAAGAATGAGCAAATGAATTGTTCATTCATTTGCATGCTGCCTATGACTGCACTCATGCTAAGACAGCAGAGTTGAATAGTTGTGCCAGAGATCATGGGGTCCACAAAGCTTAAAGTGTTTACTCTGTACCCCTTTATAGAAACTGTTTGCTGACCCCAGAGAGGAAACTACATTGGTGGGAAAATGCCTTTTGATAGGCTGACTCAGAGTCTCAGGGAAGAGAGCTTCCTTCTTCCAACAGGCAACAAGACACTCTTTAATGACGTTTGCCTCAAGAATTGGCATAGACTTTCTTCATCTACCCCTCACGGACCATTATCTTGACAGAATGCATACCAAATAAGACAACACATATGGCAATGAAAGAAAACTTTTGAATTTGAAACTCTAACTGCTGGGCTTACTTCCATCACAACCATTTCACACTCATTTGTTCATCACACATGAACAAAGGACCGTCTCCCTGCCTGGCACCGAGCTAGGCAGTGAGAGCCCAGAGATCAGTAAGACACCGCCTGCCTTCAAAAATGCTCACAAAGGAAACGAGACAGGATCCAAATTGCTAGAAGGCTCTTTGTGGTTACAGCAACAGACACCTGCACAAAGTGTACCTGCTCTAAAGTTTTCCTTAGTATTCAGGCACTGCCCCAGTGGTGGGAAGCAGTATACGGCTGCTGTTGTTGGACTGAAATACCCCGTCATCTGTGGCCAACACTTTGGCCAATCTTATTCAAACATGGCATCTTTGTAGGAAGCAGAAGGAAAGACCCAGGATAACAGCTATGCGTGATCTAGCAATTCTCGGGAGCAACTGGTACCAATGAGAGACACCAGCCTTGGGAGCTGTCAGAAGACAGTCAGTGAAGAACTGATAGCATGAGGGGAAGGGAAGCTAGTGCCTTTATCTTAAATAGTAGAGAATTAGATACTGCCTAAAGTGGAAGGACCAAAAATAGGAATACAACTATTTTACATAAAATCAATAAATAGAAGAAATAAAAGATAATTTAACAATCAATAGGAGAAAAGGGGGAAGGAGAGACTGCTGTGTTTGCCTTATCTTTCATAGCAGGGAACCACTAGATAGGCCTCTATTTTTTATTAAGAGAACCACCAGGAGAAAGAAAAACATACGGTAACGTACGGTAGTCTGAGAAAGTGGAATTGGGGGCATAGGGAGAAGGGCAAGGAGAGAGGCTATTCTCCAGCCCCAACTCTCCTGCACAGCTTAATTCACCATCATGTACATGTATTATGTACATGTGCATGAAAATAAAAAAATGCAAGTTGGAAATTGAGTGGTACCAGATACATTCCATAGGGAAAGAGACTAGAGTCCTGAGTGTAAAGACTTGGCAAAGGATACTAAGTCAGTTCATTAATATAACACTAATAGCCGGAAGCAAAAAATTAAAAAAAAATAATGTTAACCACATCTTCAAATACTTTATTTTGCAGATGTGATTTAGTTAAGGATCTTTTTCTTTTATTTTTTAAGATTTTATTTATTTATATTTAGAGAGAAGGGAAGAGAGGGAGAAAGAGAGGGACAGAGACATCAATATGTGGTTGCCTCTTGAGGGCCCCCTAATGAGGACCTGGCCTGCAACCCAGGCATGTGCCCTGACTGAGAATCAAACCAGCGACCCTGTGGTTCAGAGTCCAGCACTAAATCCACTGAGCCACAATAGCCAGGGCAACACATCTTCAAATACCTTAAAATGAAAGCAATACATATACTTTTGAATAATCACTTTTAGCATCTAACATAGATACTGGAACAGATAAATCGATATTCATTAAAGGCATGCAAGGGAAAAAAGAACATACAATAGTTGTAATGCCTACATGCAGATATGAAACAGAACACTTGATGGGAATCAATCACTTAAAACAAAACAACCAAATGTGAGAATAAGAGGACCATGGAAATATCTTGTTTAATTCCTTCATCAGGAAAAAACACATGTGGGGATGTTCCAAGTCACTCACCTACTCACTGGCCCCCCTAGGGCTGGTACCCACGTGTTTGTTTGGTTTTGTAGTGGGTCCTCTTTCCACTATACCAGCAGTTTTCAGCTGTGTTCTGTGAAGCCCTAGGACTCTGAGTTGGTGACTCAGGAGTAGATAGTAAAGCAGGTGCAGGTAGCCTAAAGCAGATAGGGATCCAAGCATGCACCCTCTACAAGAACAACTCTTTATTATGTTATACCTTCCACACTATGAGTTCTGCCCAAGATTTTGTTTAAAAAAAAAAGCAAAAAGTTTGGGGACTCAGAACTGTACCAAGCTCTGTCTTTGGTCAAAAATAGAAATCAAATTCTCTTAGTATTAACCATGTTGTGAAGGTTTCTGTAATGCATTACATTTAGTAGTATTCTAGGTTTTTAAAATAATAATAAGCATAGGTCCTTAAAAAGGGATGAGTTTATATGTGTATTTCTTCTGCTTGGGACGGGGAGGTTCCCCTAGAGAAAGACAGTTGATTCCATGCTCAACTCAGCGACCTGATTTATAGCAAAGATGACGTTGGTAACATTCCACTTAAGCCTTAATCCCAATGAAGCCATTGATTCTACACTTGAAAATCCATATTTGGAGAGCCTCAATGTTACAGAGATTTTGATACTCTTCAATTTCTGTGTGAATTTTGAGTAAGAGCAAAGATTTGTGAAACAGTTGCAAAAAATGTATTCTTGTCGCTATTTTTCCAAGGGAGCAGAGTCCAAACAAAGCACGTGGGATTTTCTTTATAAGACTGCTTTGTAAGATCATCCTCAACACGAGTGATGATTTCAAAATCTTTGGGAATTACTGCATCTTAAAAAGTTGTTTAATGTATCTGGCTCACAGCTGGTTAATGAGACTGGCTGAGAGATAACCTTGAGCTGCTCTCATTCTCCAAGAAGTGTAAGGGAGGTACAAGTCAGACTAAGATCAGGAAACTCCATGGCTTCCTAAGAGGGAATGGTGAGTAAGGTGAGAAGAATTCCATTATTCACAGGAAATATTACAGTAGTCCTCCCTCTTACCTGTTCTAAGACCCCCCAGTGAGTGCCTGAAACCATAGAGATAGTACCAACCCCTATAGATACTATATGTTTCTTATGTATCTATGATAAAATTTAATTCATGGGTCAGGTACAATAAGAGATTAAAACAGTAACTAATAATAAAATAAAGCAATCGTCACAATACACTGCAATAAAAGTTACGTGAAGGTGGTCTCTGTCTGATAACTCATCTGATAACTAAGACAGCTACAAAGGGCAGGTGAACACCCTGGGCAAAGGGATGGTCTCTGTCCCAGGCTGGACAGAGCGGGATGATATGAGATTTCATCATGCTGCTCAGAACTGAAGATTTATTTATTTCTGAAATTTTCCATTTAATATGTTTAACTGTGGTTCATCATGGTTACATGAAACTCCAAAAAATAAAACCGCAGATAACAGGGGACTACTCTATTTTTCAGCGTGTATCAGACAGGAGGCAAAGAGCAGCTGATACGATCGCATTTTATCCTAACAAAGGTTAATGGAGGAGGGTGGCCTTTCTTTTTATAGATGAGGTAGTAGTGCTTTATGAATCTAAGTGACTCACCTAGGTTCATGCAGCTTATAAAGGAACAAAGCCAACATTTGAACCGAATTCTCTGTTTCCAAAGTCTGTCCTGTACAGCACCTCCTTTACAGTGAGCTTCCAGTGTGGAGCTCATGGCTGTTATACGTCGGACTGTAAAATAACTTCTTAGATGAAGATGTATCTCCTCTCTCTCTTTCCTCCCTCCTTTCCCCCTCCCTCCCTCCATGCACCCCCCTACCCCCCATCACATACACAGAAAGCTGTATAGAATTCAGATCCTTACTGTCTATTGTATCTTTGAAATACTGGTAGTCAGGATAAATGATAACTATAATTAGGCTGAATCCCCTACATAACAAACATACATTCATTTTCTAATTCATTGCATTTATAACTTGCGTATGTGTGCACGTGCGTGTGTGTGTGCTGATGTGTGTTGAGAACATAACTCAGTGTGAGCACACAAGACAGCTGCATTTCACAGTTGAGTCCTCAGGCAGCAATATTTTAGCAGAATGAACATATCGCGTCTTCCCAATGACTTGCGAGCTGTGAAAGACATTGCAGCGAACTCCAACTGTAAAAGATATATTGGCTTCAGAAGAGGAACGGCATTTGGACGGCTACGCTTTAAAACGACGTTGGGAAAGAGAAAAACAGAAGGCTGCAGCTCTCGTAGTAAAATCATCACCCTGGGGGCCATGGTGCAGAGCTGGAGGTGTAGGGAGAAGCTCAAGGTCTCCTTTTCTGTTTATCAGATTTACAGCAGATGCTGCAGGAAAACGCAGTTGCGAGAGGGCCTCGGCTGTGCACTGGGACAAGGATACGATCGTGCCACGTTCCCTGCCGCTTTCTCGTCCCTCCAGTTCTCTAAGTCCTAGCACTCTGCAAGGTGAAAGAAGACATCTGCCATCCCACCCAAGAGGTCTTTTCCAAGGCCATAGCTCTTAGAGGTGCCTTTTTCTTTGATTTGGTTTGAACAGCAACAGCTCTCTCTGGCATTTGAGGGTCCCTAAAAATCTGGAATACGTTCTGTAGGATCCTCCATACCTTGTCCTGCACAATGTAGATGATCAAGAATTGTTTGGAGAATAAGGGACTGACTTCAATATCCCCCAAAGGCCAACTACGGAGAGGCAGTTCTTCACTAAGCATGCGTGATTTACAAATACTCAAAACAGCTCCACAGAGGGAGACACGGCTGTTCCTGTTTTACACACGGTGAAGCTGAGTATTACACAGGGTAACTGATGTGTCCAAACACGTGGTTAGATGGTAGCAGGGCTGAGAGTCAAACCCAGGCAGTCTGACAGCAGACCCTAATCACAGAGGCAAGCTGCGTCCCTACACCTATACTGTCCTCACCAAGAATCTAGATCCCTGGTCTCCTGGGCTCCTCCCATGCCTGGCTACTCAGAGAATTAAGGAGAAAGCGAAGTTGATGCCGAGTGATGGAAAAGCTTGGAGAACTGCTTCAGCAGACATCTACCAATACTGCTGCCCCTCCCCTTAATTACTAGTAAGTGCCTGGGGAGAAGGTTAGCTTTCCAAAGAGCTGTCTCTCACAAAAGCTAGGGAAACTCATTACTCCTCACCACAGGGGTCTGGGTCTCTCTCCACAACCCTCCAGAAAAGCACAGTGGGGTGACTGCAGGAGAGATGCAAAAACATAAATAACAACTGTGCTTTCTAAATGGCCTGGTCTATGCCACACTTCTTCCAGAGAGGTGTCTGAAAACACTTAAACTTCATTTCCAGAACATGCAGGCCAAAATAAGGAGGCAGAGGACTCTGGTCTTCCATTTGTTTCTGGGACAGGAAGAAAGGAGGCAGGACCTTGAGAAGCTGCGGGTCTGGGTCAGAGAGCCCCAGGATCTGGAACACCTCAGAGATCTGCAGATTTTACAGTTCATAAAGCATTTTCAAGTGGGTGCTCTCATTCCTCTTGAATTTGTGAGTTAGTGAAGTGTGCACAAGGCTTAGTTTCACAGGGTAAGAGAGTGAGGAGAAGATGAGAAACTTTTCATGCATCTTCCAGCCTATGAGTGACTTGAACTCACACACTGACTCTAAGCACAGTGGTCCGTCCATCACATTCACTTCCTTCAATACCAGTAAAAGGTGTTATAGGTGCGTGAGTCCTTCTAGGACCCCGTTAGTGAATATATTCCCACATTCTTCTTTCTCCCACTCCTGGAAGAGTACTGGATTTTTTAAAAAATCTGATCTCTAATAAGAACAGTTGGAGAAAGTTGATATAGACCCAAATATTTTTATTAACAATGGGAAACTGCCCTATCTCATAAAGCTTTCAAAGGTATCTTTGTAACAGCTCGGGCCAAGCAAGGGATCCTGTCCCCCAACCCTGAGCACCAACCAACCCCCTAGGCAGAGTGAAGAAGGGTGGATACACCTACACAGTGTGTTTGTAAGAGTACAGAAAAGCCGGTGTCCCCTAAGTCACTAAATTGAGGTTGAGGAAATGTGGGTTTCCTTCAGGTTCTTCTACTAACCATATTTAAAGCAAATAACATAAACATGTACTCTGGGTCCTCTTGCTGGTAAAATACAGGGATACTTATGGTCTCTTCCAGTTAGATAGTGATCAAGTTTTGATAGACTTGGAAAAAGAAAAAAACTTGAAAAATGAACTGTAATTCATTTATAATTAATGCAGCCTCTCAGATATGAGAATTTATTATGTTACTCTACACCTACAATTTGTCCACTATGCTCACAATAATCCCTTAGATTAGTGGTACCTCCCATTTGTACAGAGTAGCAAATTTATCAGAGAGATAAATAACAAGATTAAACGAGATGTGAAATTGATGGGAATTTAGGAATGCGAGATATCTCTGGTACCATTCTTTCAAGTGGGATTAGATATGGAAATTCTTGGAGAATTATAATCAGAATACCTCACATATGAATGGTAATAATGCAGCATTACTAGCTACAATGAATGAACAAAGAAATAATGCAGGATTACTAGCAACAAATATGATGCTGAAGTGATAGGACCCCAAAAGAGTAAGACTTTGTGGGGAGAGGGAAGGTAAAAAGATCTCAACTCGACTCTGAGGTCAGGCCAAAGAAGACATGTATGCACAGGATTCCAGTGAGAACAGAGTGGAAAAGTACAGGAAAGGCAAGGAGGGCAGCTGAAGGAGAGAGAACAGTCCACAGGAATCAAACGACCTGTCGAAGCAACTTGCAAGGTGCCCTAAACTCTGAGTCTGGTAACCAGAGACCTGCCCACAAGGAGAACATGCAGGACAGGAGGTGCCCAGTTGCCAAGCCTCAGTGCCACATTCATCCTAGAAACTCGACCATGAGATAGTCTATTCCTAGGAACAGGTTCTTAAGTGCAGTGGAAATTTGCACAGGCTGCAGCAGATGGACTCAAATGTAATAGTTTTATGGGAGAGCAGGCTTTGAAGTCCTGGTTTGAAGCATGGCTCTCACAAATTAGCTGTGGAGCTGTAGACAAGCTCTGCAAACTGTCTGTGCCTCAGTCTTCTCCTATGTACCTACGTCATAAGGATGGGATGATTCTAGAATGACATACATAAAACATGTAGGGCACCTTAAGCACTTAATAAATATTATTATTAATAGTATGAATTTGAAACACTTTTTGCAAATATTCATATTGCTATGGTCTGAATGTCTGTATCCCCCCCAAAGCCATGTGTTGAGACCCTGGAATGGTATTAGGAGATGGACCTTTGAGAGGTGTTCAAGACATGAGTGTGGAGCCCTCACGGACAGGATCGGTGCCTTATAAAAAGGGCCCCAGAAAGACCCCTAGCCCCACCATGTCTGGACACAGCAAGAAGGTACCAGGAAGAAGACCCTCACTAGAAGGTGACTATGTCGGCACCTTAATTCTTGATCTTAATTCCCTGCCCACAGAACCATAAGCAATGAATTTCTGTTCTTTATCACCCAAGTCTGTGTTATTTTGTTATAGTATCCCCAATGGGCTAAGACACATTTCTAGAACTATGATACTCAAATTGTGTACAGGTGAAATACCCAAGTTACATTGCTAGGATACATTTGGTCTCCCTCTAAATCATAGCAGTTGAATATGGTCAGAATAATTTTTAGTCCATAATTCTTTCTTTAGCTGTTAGGTGACTTCTACATCAAATCCAAGGCTACCTTATTTAAAAAGTGATGAGTAACAGATATGTAATTGAGAAACGCTGCAACAGCAGTCGACTGTGGAAGTGTGTTTTCCAGTGAACATGATTGTTTGCGGCTCTGCTTTCCCATTGTTCCATACAACGTGATCATACTTTCACTGTAACATGTAGCCCTAGCTTGTAATGTTAAATATAGAAAATGATTAAATATCACAATATTGTATTACAATCTAAATGTTCTACCACCTGAACTAGTTTTGAAAACTAATCACATAAAAATTGCCTAATTCTTTAGCTATCTCTGCTAAAATGAAACAAACAAACACACTAATAAACTGGAGTTGTTTAGATAATTTCTAAATGCATAATATGAACAAATAAATTGAGTGTGCAGCTGGCTTATAAATAAAAAATTTTAAATTTGTAAGTAGAACCACTGTTTTTTTTCCCCTCGAAACTGCTCTGTGGGTATAGGCTTTCCAGAATTTTCTTCTCCCATGGCTCCCCTTGGGGATCCGGGCTGGTGTTCTCTATACCATGAAGAGGCAATGCTGTGACTTCCACCATGTCAAACAAATGAGGCATAAGCAATGCCAGCTGCCAGTGAGCAAGTGTTTCTTCTTAAGTATGTCTCTTTTAAGTGTGCTGGAAGAAATGGTGGACATAGGATTTAAAAGTCTTTCTCTTACTCAGCATTATTAGGGCCACTTTTAACCCTTGTGGAATGTTATGCAAAATTTTTAATGTGCCCCATCTTCTGGACTGATACAGCTCCTGCTTGCCCCCTCCACAGGGTGTCTTGTGCAGTGCACAGCTATTCAACTACACACATACATAACTGTGGGCAGTGGCCCTAAACACAGTGAGTCTGAGCTCCATGACAGAGTTTCAGGGGCCTCAACCATGCATCGCGGCTCGATCTCCCCAGCATTATTTCCAACTGTCACCACTCACACCTGCCAGTCGAATCTCCCAGCCATAACCTCTGCCATCTTCCTGGGAGGGGGGGAGATAGTGTAATAAAGAACCAGAAGTCTAGGGTCAGATGGGCTGAGTTCAATGCCAACTCTACTTCTTACTAGCTGTGTGATTCTGAACAGATTATTCAACCTCTCTCCTCCTCCTCTATGAAATGGAGACGGTGCTAACCCCTATCTCAAAAAGATAAACTGAGAAAATGCAGTAAACCGTTGATTCATCTGCTAGGCTCATAATAAGTACTCAGTAGATATTTGCTACTAATAATCTTATATGTTTTTTTATTTTTATTTTTGTCACTACTACTTCTGTCTTGCTCATGGTCTCTTTCTGTCTTTCCACCTTACCAAACTCCATGGTTCCTTTGGGGATGAGTCCCCTCCTCCACTAACCGTACTCTAGGCCGTTCTCTTGACTCTGACCACCCCTATGTGATTCTAAAGCAAATTCCACAATTGAGGCAGCGGGTGTTCCTCACACCACCAAGCAATCTTGGACACCAGCTGGATGTCCTAACAATTCAACTCAATGCTGACACCGTTTGGAGATAGTGTCAGATTCCACAGGCTAAGAGTTCAATTCTACAAGACTGCCCACTCCCCTCAAGCTCCCTATGTCCTATTTCAGATACCTATGGCAAGCCCAAGTTGGCACCTGAGCTTCTGACCCACTGGCTATAAATCAGAAGTTTCCGTAACTCCCTCCTTTGGTTTGATTCATTTTCTAGAGCAGCTCACAGAACTTAGAAAAACATTGTACTTACTAGGTTACTGGTGTGCCGTCCTCCCCAAATATGTTCCCTAATGAAGAAGTTCTCTGAAGTCTTCCTTTTGGGTTCTTATGTAGGCTTTATTACATAGGCAGTATTGACTAAATGATTGGTGATTCACTATGGTATTGATTAAATCACTGACAATTAGCTATAGATCCAACCTCCGGCCCCTCACTCCACCCCCTTCCTTCCACAGAGGTCCAGCGGTTGGACTGAAGGTTCCAACTCTCTCATCACATGGTTGATTATCCTGCCAAACAGCTCCCATCCTTTGGTGTGGGTCCAAAGTCACCTCATAACACATGACAAAAGACACCTTGATCTCTCTTAGAACTTAGAAAAGTTCCAAATGTTTTAGAAGCTCTGTGCTTTGCCCTGGGGGTGAACGCCAAATATATACTTCTGATTATAAATCACAATATCACAACCCCATACAGTTAGCATTAAATTATGTCCTGTCTTTTACTATGTCCTAGCAACAAAGCCTGCAAGAAATATCAGTCCCATGAAACTCTCCTCCAAAAAGGCTGCTGTACTCAGCTAAGTCTGGGAGGATGGCACATCGTCTCTCCTCCGGGAAATCACAGAGTGCTTCAGCCTAGTAAAGGCTGTGAAAGGTCCTGCACTTAAAAAAAATCTTTCAAGCATTTCTAACCTCTATTTTCTGACCCATTTGAGTAAAGGAAACTAGCTTAATATAACACACATTAAGAACCCAAAGAACAAATGTGTCTCAGGTCACACTTTGGAAAATTCTGCCCTACAGCTGAATCCAGTGAAACTTTGGGGTCCTTGGGGGCAAGGAGGATGGATGATGCTGAGACCAAGACTCGCATCCCCCTCCTGTTCCCCAAAGCTGCCTCCCAGGGACCTCCATGGCACCTTAGGGAACTACTGAGCACAGTGAGGAAACAATCAACGTACATTCTCTCATCTGTTCCCCAGGAGGCAGGAGAAATATTATCATCTTTGTTTGCAGGTAGGAAAACTGAGGCTTAGAGTCTTCAGGATTAAATGGGCACACATAAAGCAAGCACTGTGAAAGCAGAACCTCTTTCAAATAAAGAGCTCCTTTCCCTGGGCCTTGCAGAGTTCTTTACATGTGTAATGAATGCATAGAACCCCACCTGCCTCCTGTACTTGGGGACAGCTAACAGGTAAGAATGGGGGAAATGAAGGGGAAGGGTTGTCATGGAACATGTATAAAGGACCCATGAACAAAGCCGAAGGCAGGTAGGATTGAGGGTGGGAGGTGAGGGTGTGTGGGGTGGGGTAAAATGGTGGCAGGAAAATGGAGACAACTGAACTTGAACAACAGTTAAAAGAATTTTTTTGAAAAAAGAATCACAGCTGCCTTTCCTTCTATGCTAATAAAAATGGTGTCCTGATTGTAATTATGGCCAGGCATTTTCAAGGGCAGTGGTCACTCCTTAGATCCAAGAGGACATGCAGGCCTCAGGAAGCTGTATTCTTCATATGGCTTTGAATCGAAATCTGCAGGAATCCAACCCATTTCAGCATTCAGTGGCAGTGACAGGTATTTCTGTTTCTCCCTGACACTTCACAGAGTTTAGTCTCATCTTTAAGATCAGGAATGAAGCCATGGCCACGTAGTTCAGTTGGTAAGAGCATTGTCCTGACATAGCAAGTGTGTGGGTTCAATCCCAGGTCAGGGCATATAGCTAGGTTGTGGATTCAATCCCCCAATTGGGGTGCATATGGGAAGCAACTAATGGGTGTGCCTCCCTCTCTCTCTCTCACCCCTTCCTCTCTCTCTAAAAAGCAATAAGCATATCGTTGGGTGAGGCTCAAAAAATCTACTTAGTTAGAATACATAACTAAGTGGAACAATAAATCAATACCTCTGCCTCTGTAAAATCAATAAATAAAAGTTATAAAGAAAGATCGAGAATGGAATCAAGGAAAGGCAGAAGTGAGAATGCAGTTCCGAGAGGGTGGGGTTGGAACCAGGGATGAGATGGTGATTGATGGTAACAACAGTTCTCCCGTCACCACCACTCTGACAATCACTAATTGCCAGGGGAAGCTTCTAAAACACATTTCACCACTTAGTCTAAGTGAGGGGAGGATGTTCAGTAAATGTGGAAATGTTTCTGACGACAGAAATTTTGGGATACCATTCCAGAGTATCTAAAAAGACCCAGGTAGGAGGGGCAATTATTTCTAGAGGAAGGAATGAAGGGAGAGGAGGCCAAAGAGGTGGTTTGCACTGGTGTGACAGAGCCTGACACTCTTCTGTGGGTGCAAGCACGCCACGGAGAAGGGTGGAAGGCACAGCTCTGTGCAAACTGATGGCCAGGAAATCACCTGGATAGGCCAGGTAACAGAGGAACAGAGCTGTGATTGAGTGGATTCAGCACAGCTAATGGATCTCAGCCTTCCAGCCAGAACCCGGCCTTCCTGTTCTCAGTGCAGAATAACCTTCATTAATGCCTACTGAGTCCGCAGTACAATTCTCTTTCATCCCTCCTTTTCTTTTCCCCTCCCTCTCCTTTTTTACTGCACAGCCTGTGGTTCATAATTAAGTATTTTTGTTAAATTACCTCCTAGGATTCAACAAGGAGTACTAATGTACATGTTTGATCTAGAGGTCAGGGAACTATTATAGACAATGACTCACCATCCATTTTCCACTTGGCCGAGCTCATTTTGATGGAACTTCACTCAGACCCAACTGAGCCAATCTCTCTGAACTTGGGCCATGGTTTAAGTGAAATCAAAACTACTTCTGTGCATGTCTCAATGCTGCTCTTAGCATAAGAGTACTCCACATGGCCCATGCCCACTTCCACTGCTATTTACACCAGCACTTGGGTATTAAAAGGTTACTCTAAAGAGCATTCTCACTACACAAGGTGTCCTTAGCTGAGGATGTGAATCCATCAGTGAATATCCCAAATGTGAAGAATCAACCACTGCACTCCTCAAACAACATTATAAAGCCTGTCTGAATCACTCAGGGTATTGTGGGGTCATCATGAAGCACATTTAAAACCAACGTTGTTTAAAACCTTAACATTTCTGTGTGGGATCAGTAGCTTATAAGAGAGATGGTCACAAATGAGTAAATTTTGAGCTATTTAATGAAGCAGAATCTTATGTTCAGAGCTATAGAAAGTTTAAAAAAAAATGCAGTGTCCTAAAACTTATTGCAGTGGTTTTTAAAGTATTTTAAAGTTATTATAGTTTTTAGCTATAGTTCTAGCTATTATAGTTTTACATTTTAGGTTTTCCAATTGAAATTGTATATGAAACCGCAGTACCAAAGTCAGCTGACCACAGAGCTGCCCTGGTGTAATGGGATTCAGTGGGTGGGAAGGACCTGAGGCTGTGCTCACCAGGCCTCTTCCTCATCCTTCATTCTCAAGTCATTGTCCCTTAACAGCAGGTCCCACAACTCAACTGCAAACTGCTGAGCTAGATCAGCTCTCTCCCTTTACAATAGACTGCAAAGGACTCTGGGTTAAGCATGCATGGCCTTCATTCCTGTCACTGACAATTATTAGCTTGATCCCCAGGAGAAAAATCCTGGAAATGGTCAGCCTTTGTTTCTTCTGTTATAAAATGAGAGAAGGGAACAAAGTATGCACATACACACACATACACACACGCTTTCACTTCAAAGATTTGTTTCAGGATCAAACTGGATTTAGAAATGCCATTTTTAAAGCTCTAACATTTAGATAAATGTACAATACTGTTGATCATACAGGTAATTTATAGCAAGCTTCAAAAGAAAATAGGAGAATGATCAGGCAGAGTATTATGATGTAGAGGAAGACAGAGGAAAGAAAAGCAATTCCGAGTTGGGCTATAACCTACAGGCATATTTCACTTAAGAAGTCTTCACTAAATATCTGACTGACTGGAGGGGCCATCGTGATGAATGTGGAGCTCTGCTGTGTGGTGCAGACTCTGGGGAGAAAGCACCATCAATTGCTCACAGCCTAAATCTTCTACACACATGAACACACGCACAAAGAAGCCATGTGAAATGGAGGAAAAAATTAAAACCAAAGCAAGGAGCTCATGCCGGGTGCGAGGGTAACAGCTTGGCTACAGTCTCCTGGAATACCTTAACTCAGATCTCTTTTAGAAATGCTGTGCTCTTACTGGTAGGAAGAAGCATCTACTTTGAGCCCAGGATGCCAGCCTGCTCATACCTGAATGGGAGCATTCCGTGTCGATGTTGAGATCTCACTCAGCAGATACCTAAGTCACTTGCCGACTCGCCAATTCTTCCCTGTTCCCCCTTTTCACCTTTTTCTTCCCTTCGAACTCTGTTCAGATTCTCTTCAAAAACTTGCCATGAATGCCTCAAAAGCAAAAGAAGCACAGCCCGGCAGGGACCTTGTTGGCTCAGGGCACGAAGAATGGGCACTTCTCCCTTCCTTAGAGAATTCAAGGTTACCAATTTACCATCTTCTCCCACAGACTTGTGACCTTAAGGCTTTGGGAAAATTAAAAGTCTTATCTCTTTACCCCCTTCAGAAAGTAGAACATCAATTATCAATTTGGAGGGAACATTGAGTGGAATGAAGTAGCTAGCAGTGGAGGCTATATATGAAAATAAGGCCAAAACTATCAGAAATTGTAAATAGAAATTGTTTTTTTCAAAATGCTGTCCCTAAATATTAGAAGGGTAAGCTCTATTAATCCAAGAATTCTGCAGTGATTGCTGTTTTGTTTGCCTATTTGGTTTCCATCCTCTCCCACCACCACCCAGCAGAAATTAATTCACCTTTGCACCAGAGGCTCTCTTTGTATTGTCGGAAACTGCAAATACTCATTTCGCGTCTTCAAACAACGCCATAGACCAGTGTGCAATGATATAGCTGTGTCTCTCTAATTACATGACATTCATCAGGCACTATGACAGTCCAGAAATCCTATTTCATTCTCCACAGCACTCCAAAATATGTTTTGAAAGAAACTCCAGACACCCAATTCTCTAAACTTAAAACTGCAGAGTCATTTAGAGTCCCCTCCAACTTTGCTTTCTATATCCTTTCGGTGGCCAAGAATCAAAGATTCTTCATCCGTAAATATTCTAATATCCATCTTTCTCATAACCTCCACTTCCACAGTCCTCTCCGGACCCACATTACTTCTTACCTGAATTACTGCAATGTCCTCCCAAAAGGTCCCCCACCTTCACTCTCCCCCTCTCAGTCTGTGCTGTACACTCGGCCGAGTTAAAAGTTTCCTAAGCATAACCACGAGCATGTTGGTGCATCACTAAAAATGCCCTATGGTCTCCCTCTGCTCACAGGAGACTTTTAAATAATAAGACTTTAGATAATGATATTTGCTCAGTGCCATCTCTTCAACTAGAATGTAAGCGAGATGAGAGTGGTGACTGATTTTGAACTGTGCTGGGCACATAGTAGGTACAATAAACATTTATTGAATGAATATGTAAATAAAAACTGGGTGAATGGATGGATGGATGGATAGAAGGATGAAGGGAGAAAGTCTGGATGGATAAATAATGCTTCTTTAAATGGCATGTTTACAGGAGTAAATAGAATAATGTATATAGAAGTGTCAAGCACAGACTTTTCTTAAATTTTGGTCCTCTTCTCCATTTTCTCTATTGGCCCCCTAGTACCACGCCATCCCTATCTCCCAACCATGAAAGGCAAGACCAAAACATGGAAAGATCATGTTTTCCACACTGTAGGCAAGGGGACAATTAACCAACGTTGAGTCTGTAATTTAGGAGAGACGCCGTCGCTCGATTTGTTAGGAATCGGCTCTGGTGATGAGTTGGAACACAACAGGCTACTTACAGGTGTCGGACGGGCAGTCACAGGGCTTACAGAAGAGCGCTGGTAAAAACAGCTTGGGTCTGCGCCCAGCAATGCGGAAGACAGGAGTTTGAGGGAGGATTCCGAGGCAGAACATGTAGGCTCACTTGAGAGTGAGATATAGAGCCTCGATCACCTGACCTCAGCGTCTCAAAATCAGCCCACACCCAGGCTCAGCTGTCCTTTATGTTCTTTGTCTTTTAAAAACTATTGATGGTAGAAATAATTTGGCTTTTGAGAGCTGAAAGCTAACAACAAGAAAGGCTGTAGAGCGAGCTTCTACTGCCTTTAATCACTAATGTCCTAGTGGGTGTGTACCCTACAGAGAAGGCAGATATGCCAAGGAGCAGAACTCCCTACAAGGAGTGTTTTATAAGGCACTTTTTTAAAAAGCCCATTTTGTGAAAGAAACCAGCTGTCTCTTAATTGCTATCTGCACTGTGGTTTCTCATGGGGGCTGAGGAAGGGAGCAGATTAAAGAGAAAGTTTTGAAGGCCACAGGCATGAATATCCAAATGATATGAATTTTAATATATACTTTAAAAAGGGTTAGGCAATGATGGAAAGATATGACTGCCTTCCTTTCATTTCTCTGTTAAATTAAAATTCCCTTAAAAGTACAGCAGCTACCTCTTTGAAAACATTGCAGGATTTTAAACTTTGGAAAAACTTATCTCTCTCAGTCACAAATTATACAAAAGCCTTTGGCTACAGGAAGCCCAGGCGCTAAGTATGGCAAAGGCTTAACACACGTCTCTGAAAGGTAGCTGACTTGGAATAAGCACCCTTCCATTTAGGAGTGAAGCCACCTAGTTATCTAAATGAAACAGAAAGATGCACGAAATACTCTCCTCACCCCAACTAGATAAAAAGGCTGAGCTTCCAAGATGGTATTCATGGTCTACAATTTAAGAATTTTGAGATTATCAACTACAGCATTTCAAAAAAAAAGCAGTTCCAAATAACATTGTAAATCTCATCCCCACTCTATCCAAGCTTCTGAAAAGAAGAGGCAACAGGACTGCATTTAAATAGAGTGTCAAAGAAATGAATCCACATTTTACTGCTTCTATTCATCTTGGCTGGTAAATGGTCTCCACACCATTTTTCATTCATTAAAAATGGTTCATTTCCCTTGGCCTTTATTCATTGCCTAATATTCCTAATGAACTTAATGTAGCAAGTGATGTAATCAGACAAAAGAACTGTAAGAACGCTTTTCTGCTACTATAAGCAGATTTAAATCATATTTAATTAAGATTTTAGTGTTCACCAAAAGTCTTAGTTAACTCTTTGTCACCCACACTGCTGTTTATTCTTATTCTGAGCATTGTTCTTCCTCTCACTGAAGCAGGAGAACAATACTGTTTCTTAGTCTGAGTTCTCTTTGTTGAGCACGATGACCTACCAGGCAGGTACCTGACCAGTCCCAGTGAAAGATCAGTCACTGCATGACTGTGATCCTAGGTCCTCCATGGCCAAGGACTTCAGAAGTGCTGTCCAAGAGAGAGACGTGGGGTGACTGACCTAGAACCTGAGCTGCCGAGAGCCCAACACAGCTGGGAGACTCGAGAGGCAGTGGCTTCTGGATAAAATCGCTAAAAATAGACAGTGCATTTTGGTGAGGATGAGAGAATTCTATTTCCAAAGAGGCAAACTGAGAATACAAAATGGTGTGGAATAAGAAATCTGCAGCAAGTAAGTGCCAGGGAATTCAAGAAGAACAAACCGCAGCTGGAGGGCCTGCCTGGGAGGCATGTCAGGCTCCGGACTCTGGGACCCCAGGGGAGCAGGAGGCCTGCACGGTTTGTTTTGGTTTGTTTTTGCTTTCTGAGCAGAGATGTACGTGGTGGGAGAGGCGTTCTGAAAAACATGATTTGGTTACTAAATAGTGCAGCTGGAAAAATCATGAGGATTTTGCAGTTGTCCGGTCAGAAGGCAATGAGGTTTGGACCAAGGTGGTCATAGGGAGGTGCCAAGACGGGGCCTTTTGAGGAGAGATCCTGAGGGGAAGAATTGGTGATGAATTGGACAGCCTTCCCGGGGAGGTAGAAGAAAGAGATGTCGTCTCAAAATTGCTAGAAGAGTATCGAACTGATTTTACTCTGACTCCCACCCTGTCTGCCCTTGCGTCCCATCTGCCAGGGTGAAGGTCCATACCAGGGCTCCCGCACCTTCATCTCAGCTGAGCGTAACTCTCCCCGCACTGAGCTCACGCAGCACGTATGGCCGGTGCGGGCCATATGGCAGCCATCCTGCTCTGTCTTGGCTGGTTTCTAAGCAGGTTTTTATATTTCCTTGAGCTCCTTGGGGCAGCAAGCTCCCTGCAGCATGTCCGTAATCACTGTGGCCCAGTGCCTGGTACACGCGGCACTGCAGGGACCAGGTACGTATTTATAGAAAGAGTCATGAGAATCGAACACCACAAGAGGTCCTCAAGTGTTTCAGGGAGGGTCAATCCCTGGCTGAATGAATAAAATCTCTATAGTGACCCCAAATGACCATTCTCCGCCCAGAGCTGCTTTCTGATAAAGGTCAAACAAGCTTAAACAAACAAATATCTCCATTTTATCTGACATTTCAAAAGAAAGCTGAGAGTCTCAGCTGCCGAGAATCTCTGTCTTCCTTATTGAGCTCCATCATCGGACCACCAGGCAGGTGTAACAAGGCTCCTCACAAGTCTCAAAACCGCACTAGGTTGAGTGTTCTCACTGAGTCATCGATCAAAGTAAGTCCTCTTAGGGAGCAGGCCAAAGACCAAACCTCAGCCTGCATAAAGGACAAACTCACTAGGATTCTGTTTATGCTGTGTGCCCAGTAACATAACCTGTCCCACTTGCAGAAATAATTTTATGTGGTGCTCATATATTAACAAGCTAATGGGACCTCAGTAGAACCTACATTCTTCTGACTTAAAGGCAAATAACATTTTAAGGCTCATTAAGGGACAACAGTAACTTCCCAATGGCAGCACAAGCATTTCAGTGTTGAGCTGTTGTCTCAACACTCTCTACATATCTGAGAAGCCAAGAGACCTTTAGACTCAAAAAAAACACTGTTTGTGTTCATTCCAGCATAAACCTGAAAAAGAGAAATCCTGAACTGATACCAAAGAGGATCAGCATGAAAAATGACTAGTAAAAATTAGTGGCTTCCTGGACAAACCAAGTCTTCTTCTATAGTTTTATTACTCTGTGTAAAGTAAAATCAACTAATTAAATAGTGGCTATATCTATGCTTGAACCTAGGGCACATTTCAAAGCATAGCAAACTTAAAAAACTATGAATCCTGTTGCATTCATCCATGTTTTGGATTGCATTCATCACTGAAGACAGTCTGGACTTGACCATTGTAGGGGAAAATGATTCTAGAATGCGGTGCTAGAAGACTGCAAAGGGACTAGTCTCCTTCCTCAATGATGCCAAACCCTTGGAGAAAATGAATAAAGAAATAAGCCCCAAGGAGTTGATTAATGGACATTTCTTCCTGAATGGTTCATATGTCACACCTGCCTGAGTGACCGTCACAGATTTTATTAACTTTAAAGCAATGCTATTCAAACAGGTATCAAAACATTTTAATGCAATGGAACTCTGGCTGAAATATAATTGCTGCCTCTCGGAAGACTGAAAAAAGCTGAGATAATTGAATTGCAAGGGAAACTGACTCAGCCTTCAGGTGCCATTTAAGGTTCTGAATTTTGCCTTCTAAAACTGCATTATTTGGTGTAATGCATTATTACACATTATTTGGTGTAATAATGTTCTAATGGTATGTTCAGAATCAGTTTCCCCCATATCGTGGTACCCAATGGATTCTACTGATTGCATCCCCTCTACTCTAACTATATCTTCTGAGGCTTAATATCAATGAGGAAGCCCAAACTGGGCACTTCCTGAGACAGCCCTGGTTCTTTGAGGGTGGGGTCGGGGGTGGGGACCAGACAGTGAGACTTGGACCCAGACTCTGCAAAGGGTCCAGAGCTGCAACATGAAACTATTTCAGAAAATAATATTAAGTACAAGAGCAACAAGTGTAGACTGCCAAACACAAGTGAAGGCGTTTAGAAAATACAGCAAAATCCTTCTTTTGCATTTTTCTTCAGAGCCATTTATGTTTCTGAAAATAAAAATCAATTTCCTATTTTCTGAATTTAACTCCTTTCTCCTTACATTCTACTTCCCCCACCCAAGCCTTCAAGTATCTGTTCATGGGACAGAAAGAGGCCCGGCAGTGCCAGTCCAGCAAGCTCGCCACCACACTGAGGGTGTGATGGTTGTTCATGTGAGCGGTGAACCAACCCTCCCAAACAGGGTGGTTGCCTCGAAGTCATTTTCAGAAAGCGACTCTGCAAAGGTGAGAGTGTGTGACTGTCTATGAGCTGGGGGAACAACAGGAAAGCAGTGACAAAGTCTAGCATGTACACACAGAATGTCATATTTGAATATAGTCACCCTATTTCACCATGTAAGTAACCACAGGCCACATTCTGAATGTCCCCAGGATAGATCAATGACCTCAGGGAGGACACTGGGTTATTTTGACCCTTGATAAACTCTCTCCTCTTGCTTCTTTTTTCTACAGCTGAAGCAGCTTGGTGAGTGGCAGAGTCATCTACCAGGGCTCTTCTTTCTACTCGAAATATGCCCCTCAGCCTCCCAAGTTCCTGAGAGTTTCTGCCCTCAGAACTTTCTTAGTTTAGTCAGTCCCCATGGACCCAATGCCCTTCTCCTCTCCTTCCCTTCTTCACACACACTACCTGTCCTAGAGGCCGCTCAGGGCCCCCACCTCCAGCCTATGGCACTGCCTTCCCGTTCTGCTTTCCTGAGCATTTGTCATTTTGCCACTTAATCATTTACTACCTTTGTTGTTATTCCACATCTTCATGCAGCTGTATATTGCATTTTTGATGAGTCTTGAGATGTTTGAGGGCAGCAAATTGAAAACTCCTGGCCAGGTTTCAGTTCTTGGTAAAAGACCAAGCAAAGTCTGAAGATGCGCCAGGACCTGTGGCTCACCTTGCATCCTGTGTGGGATCCCACAAAACCACAGTGAAAGACCAGAGGGAGAGAAAAAAGGCCAACTGGCAGGAATGTGACTTCAGCACAAGCTGAAGAGAGCCTTGGAGAGCCACTGGAGTTCCAGGGCAGGTTTCAAGAGAATCACAATGCTAATGCATGCTTCCTGTGGACACAGTTAATTTAAGAGCATGTGTCTTAGCGGAAATGAACAAACCTCTGTGGTTTGTGTCCACAGCTGGGGAAGAAGTTAGAAAGTATCCACTTTGCTACACTTTGATGAGCTTAATAATTTTCCCCCTCTTCCCTTCAATTAAACTTCACGAAAGTCTTGGGTCTCTGTTCAAGAGAATCAGGAGAAGCAGACAACAAGGAAAACTGGAGACTGGAGGAGTAATGAATATGAAATTTTGCCAATTTCACAATTTGGCCAGGACACTGCCACATTCCTGTTGGAGGGAAAGGGCCAAGAGACAGTCTTCAGTTCTGGCCCGACCTTCCCTCTTCAAAAGATACAAATCCAAAGAGTATCTTTAGGAATTCAAATAAGCTGGGACTTTTCATTATTCTAGTTTTGATATTCCTATTATACTCAAAAGATGATTCTAGTAGACCATATCCAACTAGGAAAGTTCAATCCAGGCATTTACAAAGATTTTTGCATTTATAATTGTGAAATCATCATTCACCTAAATACAACTGCAAATGTAATCAATCGGTACACCTTTCTTCACGTATTTTGTTTTGGGGGTGTTTTATTGCCTTCCTTTCACCATATGCACCATTAAGTATGAGGAGGAACAAAAAACTGGCATTATCATCTGGACAGTGGGCCCCTTGTAGTACAGGCTTCTCCCCACTAGCTGAATGTTCCAGGAACCCATCTGTATCAGTGCACCAGCTGGCGTTGTTGTGAGAGGCTGCATTTGGCTTCGCTCAACACCATTTCATGATGGGTGATTTACAGCACACCTGCCTAAACCACACAAAGTGCTTAGCGGTTTCTGACCAAAAATGGCATGACCCATGCCCCTTATTCACCCAGTCTTACCCTGAGTGACTTTTTTTTTGTTTCCCTGATTTAAAAAAAAATACTCCTCAAAGGGAAATGTTTTGCCCGTGTTGAAGAGGTGAGACAAAAAATGGCAGAAGCGCCAGAAAGCATAAAAAATTGATGAATTCAAAAACTGTTTTGAGCAGTGGAAAAAAATGTCTCGATAGGTGTATTGCATCAAATGGAAAGCACTTTAAAGGTGACTGAAGTTTAAACATGTAAGAATAAATACACACTTTTTTATAAATAAATTCTGGTTTTTTGGGTCCCTCCTCGTATGTCTAACTTTCAAAGCAGAAAATAAAATCATTCTTTTTGTCAATGGAAATTTGGGGTAAAAATAATCACTAATATGAATCTTGCTGTTACAGGTTGTTAATTTCAAATGAATATAAATGCTATTCCCTCAAAAATTTCTTTTTAATTCAAGGCATAAATGGGCCTTTGCTCTTGCCTTCAAGGTTTGCCTTTAATATTCTCTGAAAGATAGATTACATTATTATCTTAGGAAAGTCTGCTGAAAATCATTGAATTTTTGGATCTAGAAGCTGAAGATATTTCTTGTACGGCAAAGTCTATCAATACTTGTCACTGACACAGAGATTGAATTTTTAAGGCATTTTTAGAACAAAAGAAACAAAACAAATTTTACCTTGGCATTCATTTGAAAGCAAAACATCTAAATAAATCAGACCTGAGTAAGAACATATCTGGGCTTTGGCTGGGTTTAATTGCATGCAGAGTTGGCAAATATACAGCCATGATCGACAGGCAGAGAGCAGCGCGCCTCAACTCCTCCCCCTGGGACATGGCGCAGGCAGGGGACTTTCAGACACACTGGAGCTGAAGCCACAGTGGGGCCGGAGTTGTCAAGTACGTAAGGTGGCCGTCAGAGCATTCTTCTGATCGTGGGCTTTCCATTCTAGATGCAGCCTTCCAAACAGCATTGTCCTTTAATGGTAGAATAAGAATTAAGATGACCACACACAGTGTTAGCAGAAGCACACGGTTTACGAAACAAGGTTTACTGCCATATATGCATTTCATGGATTCATTTTGTGTGGGACTCACAGCAACCCTGCAGAGTTGCTATGACATTCATTTCACAGATGAGAAAACTGAGACCTAGAAAAACCAAGCCACTTTCCCAAGGTTATGAAAACAGTCCATGTGTCAGAAGAAGTATTTCAATCAGTAAGTGAAGAAAAGCTCATACAAACGGGGGTAGGTAAGAATCTAATAGGATTCTGCAGAATACTTAGATCCCATTCACTGTAACTTGTTTCTTTTATATAAGTTTAAATATCAGGAGAATCGAGGTGCTAGTCTCCTATCCTCGAGTTCAGATGCATGAAAAATTTAGTTTTCTTTCTTTTTATAAAACTCAGTAACAATAACAGCAAATGCTTATAAAGCTCTTATTTTATGCCAGGAGGCATTCTTAACACATTACTATTATGCCCATTTTACAAGGGGGGAAACTGAGGTACAGGGAGACTAATTTGCCCACTGTGGTGTGACTAGTAAGTGGGTAAGTGGGTATTTTGAGTGGAAATAATCAGGCCTCAAAGTCTTCTTTTTTCAGCCACCACACATCAATGTAACTCCTTGGATCCAACTTCCTTAAACATCTGTGTTTAGTGTATTTCTCCTCATCTCGGTGGGGACACAGGATACCTGGGGAGGTCCTCTGGGGCTTTTTAACACTTTCATACTACAGTGGAGCGCACAAAATCATCCTGCTCCCCTGCACCTTACCTACAGACATTCTGCGAGGTTGCCCCAGGCCCACCTTTAGGACATTATCTTAAAGCCACTGTGCCCTGGGGTTGTGCTGCTGCCTGAGTTTTCCCCAAAGAATGAGATACGTCCCAAATCAATCCAAGGACCTTCTGTGGCCCCAGCCCTAATTCTGAGCCTGGGTGTGAGACGGGCTCAGAGCCCCTTCTCAGGAACATATCGGCATCTAACCTTTTCTTTGTTTCCTCCCACATCCAGGAGGATCTTAATTTCAGGCGCTGCTCTTCATGAATTTAATATCCAAGTTCAAATCTGTATCAGATGGTGGTACAAATAGGAAGCCAAAACTTGACACTTTCTCTGCCTTCATGAACATTTCAGCAAAGGCAGGTAAGTCTCTGCCATCATCCCATTTACTAAGCTATGGAATTACCACGGGACCTGGTATGGCACCAAACACATCTCCTGGCCACCTCGGAATCCAGGACAGAACTTTGACGTGACTCCTGCCTCTGCAGAAAACTGAGAAGAACAAGGAAATTTATAGGAAGGAACCAAGCCCCTCAAATGCACTCCAACTTTGAAGTGTCTTCCACGAAGAAGGAGTAGTATTGCATTTCCACCTCAGGCCAAGAGCAGGCTAGAAGGCTGGAAATATGCACTGGGAATATACCTGACATTATTTTTTTCCTTTGAAGAATATTTTAAAAAATACTTGAACTAAAACATCTTTAGATTTCAAGGACTCCTTTGAGGAATCCTCTACCATCCTGCATGCTTTCATTTACAGGTACCACCATCCCTTGTAGCAATCTGTCTCCTCTGACCCAAAGCAATAATGGAATTTTTGAAGTATTATGTTTACCTATTAGAAATTAGCCAAACAATGATCTACAGTTTGAGACCAAAGTTATTCCTGTAACTAAATCCCCAGCAAGAGTTAAAAGAACTGTAACGTACCACATAACACAACAACTTCCAATAGATAGCTTTCTAAAATGTGATTTAGGGCTTTATTTTCTCATCTTGATTTATGAGTCTTAGATATGCAGTGTTTATACATAGAAGCCTTCTTGAACACGTCACTTTATCCTAGCCTCGGGCTAATGAACTGATACTTCATTCCTTAGAGTCACAGAGATAAGCAGGCCCCTTACTTATATCTTTAAAAATATCACTAAACATCTGAATCTTAGAATCCCCACTCTGGCAACAGTGGGGAAGTCACTTTCCTCCACGAGCTTTAGTGTCCTCCTTTGTAAAATTACCCATTAAAAGCACTCAAAATTCTCACAGAATTACTTTAGGTAAAAGAAAATACAGATACTGAGTTCTTAGCATAGTGTCATAGCAACCATATTAGTGTCACGGTGCCATATTACGGCTCTTGAAATGGAGAACTAATACACACACGCACACCCATACACAGGTACATAATTGATACGGAACAGTGACACAAAGAAAATTAAATCTACTGTTTTTTTTCTGATGTAGCCACCTCAGGATCTACCTTGTAGGCCAATGGAGAAGCCGAGCTGAAAAGTTAACCGCGACAGGCCCTGGCCAGGTGACTCAGTTGGTCAGAGTGCCATCCTGATACACTAGGGTGGGGGTTCAATCTCTGGTCAGGACACGTACAGGAGGCCACCAGTGAACCCATGGATAGATGCAGCAAAGGATAGCTGGTTCTCTCTGTCTTTCTCCCTTCCTCTCTCTCTAACTCAGTAAAAAGTAGACTCGACTATATGTATTCAAACAGACACACCACAGAGGCTTCTGGGCTGCCATGATGATACCAGCACTATCCAAGCTCTTCCCTGTGCCCTGTGAGGGGACGATTGAAATTTACCTTGTTTCACAAATGAGGAAACCGAGGCTTCAAGTGTTCGGATAATTTGCCACCTTCATATAGATGGTATAGGGTACAGTCAGGATTGGAACCCAGGCAGTTCATGCTCTCCACTTTCACGCAACAAAATGCTGCTTCTACCTTGCCCGGAGTCGAGTGCTCTGGGCGATACAGGCACCAGGTGACTGAAATAAAAAATAGTCTGCCCTGCTACTGACTCTGCGGAGGGAGGCTGTCATGGGCTCCCCTCAGTAAGTCTGACGTGACGTCCCCCCAATCACACAGGGCTGTTTGGAGAAATGACTCAGGTGACTATGTGTTCAGTGGAACAGAACACAAGGTGCTTTCAACACACAGAAAGGGCCGAACCCGAATTTGAACCAGCTTCAAAAACAACTTAAGAATGCCTGGCATCGCTGCATGCTCTGCATTTTCCACTTCACTTCTCATCCCAAAGCACTTTCTGGTGGGCACCCACTGCTTTTCACTTTTGACACAGTTTTGGTTGAAAGACTACTTTCAAAAGTATTAAAAAGAATGAATATCAAAAAAAGGTACCTTAAACATCCTTACTATCACAGGTAGGGAAAAGGACATTAACAACGGTTTATTTATTTACTTGTTTGTATCATTAACATTCTTAAATCAAGCAAAGTAGAAAGACTCTGTACACATGCAATTTGCAGCTTCCATTTATTGAGGCCCTACTATGTGTCAAAGTTATTTTTATTTCTCACAGCCACTTTGTGAGTTAAACACTGTCACTTTCCCTTCCACAGACCAAGGATACTGAGGCTCCAGAATACTGAGTAACTCAGCCAAGGCCGTAAAGCTTGTTCAGAACCAGAGGTGGGGCTTGAACTCAGTTCTATCTAAATTCAAGGACTTCGCAGTGTCTTCCTATCACATCAAGCTGCTTCAATGAGATTCTAGAAAATTAGGACAGTGAGCAAGCTTGAGACAAACGAGGATTTGAATGAAAACAGAAATTATGACTCTCAGGCTGGACCCTGCAGGTTTCTGAGCACATTACTCCAAGATGCACTGCTCACACTTAGGACAAGAGTGAGGGACCCAGAGTTTCAAGCCCTGACTGGGAGCAGGGGCCAGTGCTGGGTTTGACTTTCCTGGGGAATCACGGTCTTGAGTTTTGGAGGCCAGACAGCTCACATTGGAAAAAGAAGCAGGTTCTGTGAGGCACGAAACCCCACACACCACTTCGGGCCTGGCGTGCACAGTCAGGAAAAGTAGACACAGGCCTGCACCCACCATGCCCCCCCCCACCCCGATAGCTTCTCCCTCCGGGCAGCCATATCCAATCTGTGTTCCATTTTATGGGTGCTCATCCTGTGAACTCAGGGTTGAAAAGATTATGTGCTATGTTCTAGATTAAACAAAGCCTTAAATGCAGCATGTGGACAGAGGTACTTCTTTTAGCAGCCTGAGTTATTTCTCTGCTTCCATCTATTTAACTGCCTTTAATTGTACTTCATCTTTTTCCCATCTCAGCAGAGGGAGGAGGGGAGGGGAATGGAAAAGCACACGCTGTTTGTTGGTGAGCAGGGAGGTCACCAGGCGTGGACAGCCAGGAGACAGCAGCAGTGGGACTACATTTCTGTCACACGTATCTGTGAGTCGAACTCGCTGGTGCACACCTTCTGAGCATGGCCCCCCTCCTCACAGTGCACTGACCAGCAGCCACACGCCCCTCTCAAGTTCTGCAGACGAAGGTGTCATTCTCAATCCAGATGCATTTCTTAAAGGCCGAGTTGTCATGTGAACGAATTACAGATCAGTGGAAGGGTACATTGTAAATGTGACAGGGTGTAGAAGATGGAAAGGATGGTTTGTAAAGAAAGATGTGGAAAATCAGGGGCTGATTATGGAAAAACAGGGCGCAGAATGATAAACGAGTGCTGCCAGCCCTTTTTACTTTTAATACTGAAGTGAGAAGAAGGACTTCGATCAACGCCCCCACCAGTGATTAATTCTTCTCTCCCTTCTCAAAACAAAACTAACTTGCTACATGAAGTGACAGAAGAAAAAAAAACAAGCACAATAACAACAATAAAAATCCCAGCCTTCCTTCCGCTTCTCTCTGAGACCAGTTTCCAAACAGAGGCCCTGTCAGTCCCACTTTTATGAACAGATAAAAATTCTGTGATAATTAACAAAATCCACCTGCACTAATATGTAGAAACTGCTACAAACCCAAATTAAAATGAATGTACCGACTCTAAATGCACTATTATGGGGAATTCTTCATCACAGGACAAATCTAATCTTTACTACAGCTTCAGTAGGACCCAAGATTTTGGAGTAATGATGTTTTGTTTTGTTTTGTTTTGTTTTGTTTTGTTTTGTTTTGTTTTGTTTTTAATAAAATGATGACCTAATTTAAGACATCCTAATGCAGATTGCCCCCATCTTAAAAAGAACCACATTCCAAAAAGTTTCTGTGCAATAATATTTTCTCCCAGAAATGTGGCATAGACATAGGTAGGACACAACAGCTGTGCAGTCCTAGGAATTAAGCAAACCCAAAGCCATTAAGGTAGAAAATATATTTGTTAATTCTCTTAAAAATAGGGAGTTTAAGGAAATAGAGAGACAGAGTATTCATTTTGAGATTGTCATCGGTTACTATTCCTCCTTCCCTCATTCATCCCAAACTCACCAGCTTTCTTGATGGTCTTCGAAGACTCCATGCTTGTTCTTGCTACTGGGTCTTAATACTTGCTGCTCCATCATTCAGGAACACATTTCCAGGACATTTCTCAATGTCTACATCCTCCTGAATGTCAAGGCCTTGTGGCCTTCCCTATGAGTGTCTGGGAGATGCCCCCCTACTCCAGTCGGCATCTGTATTATCACCCTGAGTCACTGTCTTCATTATCTGCATGAATGATATTATTTACTTTTCACTTGACTCACTTGTTTACTATCTGTCTCCTCCATTCATACATAAATTATGTGCAAAAAGGACATGTTGTCTTCTTTATAGTAGTGATTATTCAATTCTGATTTTTGTTTTACTGCTGAAAGAACCCTGAAGGGATTATTGTGGAGATAGATGCTTTCCAAAGATTCTTTATTTTTATTTTTTATGATTTTCTTATTTACTCTAATATAATTTCTAAATTTCTATAATTCTTTAATTCCAAACTGATGGCTATCCATTTAATAAAAGAGAACCAGGCTGAGAACCATTCTCTTGACACTTACTGATCAACACTAAAACGACTTGGCTCCTCAGAAACACAACAGCAGGGCCCTGGCTGGCATAGCTCAGTGGATTGAGCGCAAACTGCAAACCAAAGGGTTGCTGGTTTGATTCCCAGTCAGAGCACATGTGTAGTTGCAGGCCAGGTCCCTAGTGGGGGCCACGTGAGAGGCAACCACACATTGATATTCCCCGCTCTCTCTTTCTCCTTCCCTTCCCCTCTCTAAAAAAAAAAAAAAAAAAAAAAAAAAAGAATAGCAGTGGTCAAGGATGGAAAGAGAGAGGTAGAGAAAAGTAGGTTAAAAATGTCTGCGCATGTAACAAAAAAGAGAGCATAATGTTGTCTCAACTAATCGCACATCTAGTAAAAGGCATTAAAATGGAGATCAGTGGGTGGAAGCAGAATCTCTCGAAAGGAAGGCTCTGCAGATGCTAATCTAAAATACTGCCCCAGGCCTCCAAGGAGCCCCACTGACCAAGTGCAGAGTTGCTATTCAAGACGTACTTTAGCCCTGGTAGTCCAGTCAGTTGGAGCATGGCCCCATTCACCGAAAGTGTGCGGGTTCACTCCTCAGTCAGGACACATACCTTTGATGTCTCTCTCATATCCATGTGTGTGTCTCTCTCTCTCTCATCCTCTCTCTCTAGAATCAATAAACATAATCTCAGATAAGAATTAAAGTGTATTTTATATTAAGCAGGGAAAACTATGCTAAAGAGAAGCCAAAAGCAATAAGAATAGCATTTATTGAAAATCCATCCTGAACCAGGAACTTTGCTGTTTTTATAATTAATTCTTACAGTAATCTTTTTTTCTCATCCTCACCAGATGACATTTTTAACTGCTTTTTAAAGAGAGGAAGGGAAAGAGAGAAACATTGATGCGAGGGAGAAACATCGATTGGTTGTTTCCTATATGCACTCAGACCGGGGATCGAACTGAGAACCCTCAAAAGTGCCCTGACCAGCAATCAGACCCTTGACCTTTCAGTTATGGGATGAGGCACCAACCAACTGAGCCACACTGGCCAGGATAATTCTTATAACAATCTTTCAAAGTTCAAATTATATTATCCTTATTTTTCCAATTGAGGAAACTAAAACTCAAAGTTAAATAATATATTTTTTTGTTTTTAAATATTTTACTTATTTATTTTTAAACAGAGGGGAAAGGAGGGAGAAAGAGAGGGAATGAAACATCAATGTGTGGTTGCCTCTCATGCACCCTCCACTGAGGACCTGGCCTGCAAACCAGGCAGGTGCCCTGACTGGGAATCAAACCAGCAACTCTTTAGTTCGTAGGCTGGTGCTCAATCCACTGAGCCACACCAGCCAGGGCTCAAAGGTAAATAATTTAAAACCAGAAAACAATGCTGAGTTTTGGATCCAGTTTTGAACCAAAGTTTGTCTAGGATTGTTTTCTCCCCGTGACATTTCTCCAGAAAGAACACATATTAGTTAGATGTTTATACACATAAACAGGAACATCAACATTTACAAAACAAATTAGGAGCAAGTTTGAGTAGCTATTGTTAAAAAAAAAAAAACCTTGGCTTAATAAAAGTGGTGTAAAATACAGTAATGACTAGTTATCCCAGGGTCTGTAGTAATGGTTTTGATGACTGACAGAAAGATTTTGCGCTGTGGCTGTGCTCTCCAACTGTCTTTGGGAATAACTGTCAGAGTTGGAGATTTGGAAATCAGTAGATTCTGTTAGTAAGTTCCAGACACCACATCCCTGTCCTTTCCTATTTCCATGACAAGTGAACAAATAAAACAGCTGAAAAATTACATCCACGGGATCCACATAGGGAAAATAAAAGCTCTAATAGGGAATTTTCCTAGGTTAACTTACTGCTTCCAGCATCATAGGCCTGCCTGATTTTTTTTTTAAAGATTTTATTTATTTATCTTTAGAGGGAAGGGAAGGAGAGAGGGAGAGAAACATCAATGTATGGTTGCCTTTCATGCATCCCCTGCTGGGAACTGGCCTGCAGGGAACCGGTCTACAACCCAGGTATGTGCCCTGACTGGGAATCGAACCGCGATTGTCTGGTTCACAGGCCCGCGCTCAATCCACTGAGCTACACCAGCCAGGGCAGGCCTTCCTGCTTTTGATGCCCCATGTCCTACCCATGGCTCCCATGCTGCCCTCTTATAGATGGAGCCTGAATGGGTCAATGAAGAAGAAAGGGAGTGGCTTCTCTCCCCTCCCTCTGTGCACAGGAAGTTCAGTATCTGGCGTAAGTCAGAAGAGAGCAGGTGATAGATCAAACCTAAAAAAGTAGCTGTGGGCATTTTATTTGATCTCCTCTAAATCTAAAAATGTGTGCTTAGGAATGAAGCCCCCTGGATTCCAGTGTGGTGAGCTCTGTTTTATTTTTCCTGTTTACTTAGCTGTGTATCATTCATTCTCGAGCTTTGCCCTGCAAAATGAGTGCAACTCAAGCTCTTTCAAAGAAACCGGGATCTAAGCGAATGCATCATTTTGACAGTGGAAAATGACAAAACAGCTTTCAGAATCTCTCCGTACTTGGCTGATAAATGAGCCACATCAACTACAAATTCTAAGACCGAGCAAAGACTAGTGAAAACAAGTGAGCCCATTCAAAATATAGCAAGGAAGACAGCCAGGATGTTTGACGGTTAGATAAGAAAGAAGATTGATTCTTTGTTGATTTGTAAACAATGAGCGAAATGGAAAATGAGTTACACTGCAACTTAAAGCTCTCCACTAATTACTTATTTACCAAAGCACCACTACAAAACAATGATTATGCAGCCTTTATTTCTAAATTAATTTCTACTAGCTTGTTTTCTCTAAAATAGGCAGTATAAAAATTTAAATTCACAGGAATTAACAAAGCATACATATAATGCTCATAAAACCAATTCAAGCTACCCCCTTTTGCTCTTAACATTTTATTTTTTGCCTTAAAGAATCTTTAACATAACTCGTAATGATTTTTATATAATTAGAGTGAGGTCTTAAAATGTAAATGTAAATATGATAGTACAGATGAGTTTTTAAAGTTTAATTATAAAATTGATAAAATAATCAGAAATCTCAGAAATGACCCCTGTAATTTTAGAGGGAATGAATCACTGGAAGCATAATTTTGGCAATTACAGGGCTTTGGGGATAAAAATACATCAATGAGGCAGGCACTGACGTTTCTAATCAGTATCATATCCCTCCTGCCTTCCTGGGCATTTGAAAAAAATAGTCAAGGCAATGACCAGTTCTGGTGTAAGGAATATGAGTAAAATAATGATGTCACTTTAGGATCAAGGTGGTGTGAGGCGTCTATGGGACTCTCCTGACCCACTCCATCTGCCGGAGGAATGTGAAAGCCCAGATTTTAGAGACTGTGGTATCACCATGTAAAAGCTGCCCAGGGAGACTCCAGGACAGGCAGACTTTTCTTTTTTTTTTAATAAGGGAGAAATAAACTTCTATCATTAATCCTTCAAGATTTTGTGTGTTCGTTATTGCAGCACAACCTCTTCTCTCCTTTATAACTGCTATTGCACATTTACGGCTCCGCCGTCCATTTATTTTCAGACATGGGGCCCACCTTCGTGAGCTATCTAGATTCCTAAAAGTTGCAGATAAAACAGTTCAAGTAAACTGAATAAAAATGTCCTATTTGTCTGTCATATCTGAGATGCTTTCTCCTGGTTTCTGATACAGCTTCAGTTTGTCATAAGAAATAAATCCTAGGATTTTATCTTACTCCATGGAAGATATTTCACTGCAGTTTTTTTTTTTAGAATATGAATTCTTTATTGAGTCAAATGGCCATAAACAGATAATATAGAATGATAAGACTTACTGGGTCTGAAACACCAGAAAATTATTAAGGAAGAAAAGAGAAAATACAAATCTAAGAAAACACAGGTAATTTCTCCCTTAAAAATTGAAAGGTGCACGGTAAGCTTGAAGTCCTGGACACCTGGATTTGGAGAAGGACTCGGGGGTTATCAAGCACCCCATCTTGAGCTGCAGATGAAGACCTGCAGGCTCAGGGTAATTCCACGGCTTCTTCAGTTTCCTGGTTCAGTTCCTCCTGAGGAAGGGATTTGCTTCCACACTGTCGAACAGCATCTGCCCAGCCCCCCTTGTTGGAATGAGTCGCCAGTAACTAATATTTAAATACGTAATCTGGGATTTATGAGTGCATGGGGCCCTAAACTGTGTTATCTCTGACTTCATCTTAGTTTTTCTCAAATACTTCTCATCATTTTCCCTCTTCTGGTTTCATTACTTCCTTTTGTCTCGTCAGACTTTAGTTTCATTATTAACCTACTTTAAATGTTTCCTGTAATAAGGTAGTTATAAATAAAGGAACAAATAAAAGTAAATCATTTCAAAGGCCCCTTCCAATTCTGACATTCTCTTTTTAAGGAAATAAGGGAGCTAAATATTTTATGTACTAAATTAACTAATTTATTCGCTCAATTACATGAGTCGCTGTGAAGCAAGCAGTCAATCGGCGAGTGTTCTGTCCTGTACGAGGGCACCCTGTGGGTTTGACATTCCAAATCCCACAAATCCACTCATCAGACTTTTTCTAGAAGGCATTACTTCCATCCAACATACATCCCTTAGTGTTATATCAAAAAATAATCAATAATGAATGAGTGATAAGAATCTAGAGACGGATTCTCTGGGTTCAGAATGAGCTCTGCCATTTACAAAATCCTTGACCTTGAGTAAATTGCTTCAACTTTGTAAGCATCAATTTCCTCGTGTGTCAAAGGAACATAATGATAGAGTATTCCTATTTGGGAAGCATCGGTATTAAACGAGATAATAGACGAACTATTTAGACTGGTGCCTGGCACTGCTCAATAAATGTTAGCATTTTTTTTTGTTGGTAGATGATTATGAGGCACCATGAAAAGATGAAAGGAGTAAGTGACACCAAAATTAATAGCTTCTTCCAATAGGAAAAACCTAGAGGCATTTCTCTAACTGCTCACCAGTAGCTGTCAACTTTTGCAGCACTTGTTATCAACGGAGCACAAAAGACCTGGGAGCAAATACCAGATTTGAAACAACTCTTGTTTTCCCTATCCCAGCTTAACAGACTGGTATCGAATTGCCTGTCGTTGCTGAGCCAAAACACGAAGGGCACCTAGTCGCTAAGGCTTGGATGCCTAAGGTTCAGAACTATTGGTAGGGGCCAGGGGACACTGTCCCTTGGTGATAGCTGTCACGTTATAGACCCCCTGCCAGAGAATGTTGCCCTCCTAACACAGGTCAGATGCAAACTTCTGACTATCGGAGATGATAGGTGAAATAGACTCAAATCTCTGATGAACCTCAAAACCCCATCAGACGAAATGGGAAGGTTAACAGGTACCTAAGAGTCCAGAGTGACTTGACAATCATGGCCAGGTGCCTTCCCTACAACTCGGACTCAGGAACCCTATGCAAGGTGTGCATGTGGCCACAATGTATGATCTGTCCACCTCAGTGTCACCACTGAGGAATAAATACAAATAAATTCCCTGCAAGGACAACAAAAATCCTTTCCTTCCAGGAAAAACATATCAATGGTATAAACCATATCCTGTACAACCTCCAATGAAGACTTGTCCATATGGAACGTGGAATCCAAGGGGACAATGCATTTTTTCGTTTGGGGCCTGAATCACTGCATCCTCACACCATTATTTAAGCTGAGGGTACCTACATTAACTCCTTCACCTCTGCCCTCACCCGAGGCTGAGCGCCTACCTAGGTGCCCAGTAAAAACTTGTAGATGAATTGAATGGGCTGGGAAGGATACTGTTTCTGCTCAATGAGTTGTCACACCACAGACGGCAAAGCTTACTGAGTCTGAAAGCATAGAGAATTTGAAAAAATAATGGAGGAAACTACAAGTAATTTTAAGATTTTTGGAAAAGAGGGTTATATGGTTGTTTACAACAGAAAAAATATTCTACTTTTTTAAATAAGTGTATATTTATCACATCATGAGTGGAAACGTACATAGTTAAACATATTTTTAACATTAGAACAAAAAAAGGTTCTACCAATATAGGATGATTCCAAGTCAAATTTCAAGTTAACACAGTATTGTTAGGAATAGGCAGGCTTCGATGGGCACTACCGACGGTCAGGACTGAGCAGTCTCGGTGATGGTGCATGCTCCACACTCAAGGCTACTCGGCAGCAGCCCTGGTCTTGAACCACTAGATGCCAGTAGCAACCCTCTCCTCAATTTTCAAAACCAAAAATGCTTCCAGACACTGTTAAATATCCTTGGGGTGGGAAATCGCCCTAGGTCTAAAACATAATTCCATCACCCACAGCAAGAAGAGCAAAAAGTGGAGTGTGTGTGTGTGTGAATGCATGTCACTCATGCATTTATAGGTTCACATAAAACCGTAAGAACAAGTCACAGGATTGAAAGTTTGGTCAGAATGCAAGGCTGCGAGCCCCGGTGTACCTATCCTATCACAGAACTGTAAGCCTTTGTGCCCTTTCCTTCACGAGGGCAGGGGTGCTTGCTCTCTGCACTGCCCTCGCAGTCCCCAAGGGCAGACAAACTGGCCAAACACGTGCACTTTCCTACAAGTGAGCACTGTCACCACACCAAGGGACGAGCTGGCTCTCTTGCACTCTGCTTTTTCCCCTTTTTGAAACAATTTACTAAACCCCTCAGAACTTTACTACCTATGAACGGGGGCTAACATACCTCCCGGGGTCGTTGTGAGGTTCAAATGTAACAGTAGCTGATACAAAAGCACTTGATAAATGCTTATAAAATCTAAGGGGGAGAAATGGTAATAGAAAAATAGAATAAAAAGTAAAATCATTTCCAATTTTATGATTAAGAATAAAGGAGTATATAAATCCAAAATAAAGTAAAATAAAAGACACAAAGAACAAAATAATAAAAGCATTTATTCACTGGCAAAGCAACTTTTGAACTTGTGCCGAAGAAAAGGCCAGGAGGCAATTTGCTGCCAGAGAGAGAGGCGGCCCCTTGAGTGGAAAGACACCAGGGACTCACATCCCAGCACAGCGGGCGGGGAGCTGCAGCCGAGTCGTGCCCACGCGGCTGTGATTCACCTCTCAGGCACAGGGGTCTGTGGTTTAATTCTTGCTCACCCCCCATCCATCTCCTGTTCAACTGGCCTGAGTTTATCGGCACAGCTTAGTGAAGAGCAGCAAGCAAAAAGCCTTGTTATGCCAGAGATGGGCATTCATTATATTTATGTGAAATTGTTACAGAAACATGCTCCCAGGTGAGAAACGCCCACAAAGTTCGGCTCTCACACATCTGAAGGGTGAACAATGATATAGTGACCCACAGTGATTCCAGTTACGAAGAAACAGCTGCAGACCAGGCTCCAGTGGGACGCTCCTGGGGCTACAGCCCCAGGTCTGGGTCAATTTCAAACTCACCGTGTGACCTTCGGTAAGTCTCTTCTTACCTATTCATTTACTTCAGGTGATTAATGAGTGCTGTCTCCCTCAGGAAGGGTGTTGTAGGGTCAGAAAATAAGACGCCTCTTTAACCTTTTTCCTCATTCGATCTGCTCCAAGCACACTGGCCTCCTGGCCGGTCCTGAATACACTGGGCCCCAGGGCCTTCGCCCCTGCTACTCCCTTTGCCTTGCCTGATGCTCCTTCTCCCAGATGTCTGCTTAAAAAGCCATTCCAGGGGCACCTTTGGAGCTACCCGATGACAAACGTCAGCCTTGTGATACCTCATAGGCTTAGTGAGACGCCCTCCCGGCTCGCCTTCCCCACAGGATTTTCACCCTGTGACATCGCAGGTGCTCCACCTCTTTGTATTTTTACCACCTGTTTTCCACACTAAAAAAGAGACTCCCCAACAGTAGGAACTTCTGTCCATTTGTTCAGCTTTTGCCTAAAAGAGTGACTGATACAAAGTAGCTCTTTAATTAAAATCTGCTTCAAAATATATGTGAATGTGAGTCTAATGGCATTAAGCAGAAAAAAAATCGTAACTTCCTCCAACTTCAAACTCTCCTTTGACTGTGAATTCTGCTGAGAAATAATGTTGAAGGCTGAAGTTCAAGAATTTTCTTTCAGTTCGGGCAGTTTGAGATTTGGTTACAGGCAAGAGAAACTATTTTGTTAGCAGAAATGGCCAAGGTCCAGCAACATGGTCAAGTTCTGTGTCGTCAGTCACAAAAAAAAGTGATGCCTGAAATAAGAATGTGTCGATTTTTCCCTCCCAACTCTACGAACTCCACACGAATCTACTTATGTCTACGCGGCAATCAGCATTTATATTTATCCTCTTCACACAAGAAGTGGGCTCTGTCTTTAACTCCAGTTCTCATTTTATATTCACAGCAGGTTTCTACTATAACCCCCATTTTGCAGATTGCAAAACTGATGTTAAAAAAAACACCTTTCTAAAGGAATTCCCCGTGGATAGAGCTTTGTAAGTATCTTTTTAATTTATTTTCACTTGAGTAAATCCTACTCCTCTGTTAACAGGCTTGGGAGTTTTTCCAATAAATCTCTGTTCTGCCACTTTGTCGCCCTCTGGCTTCACGCTCCTTTCTTCCTCTGGGTGAGCCTTCGATCTCCTCCTCCAAGTGGAAGTGACAATAACACCCACACCTACAGCTTTGCAGATACCCCGGGGGCATCCTTCCCTCTCTCCTGACCTTTCAGCCAACTCTGGCCACGCCCTCAAGTCCGCCCTCCCTGCAGGAGACCCATCAGCCCACAGGCCAGCCCTGCTCTGCTTGTGCAGCCCACAGACTGCTAGTCAGACCCTGATTTCAATGGGAACAGGAAAACAAACAAAGAAATTAAAAGAAGAAAGACCCATTAAAATATCTGAATTTGAAAGCAAATGCCAAAAACATCAGAAAGACAGTAATCTTTTTAGCATTACATGGAAAGAAAAATAGAGAATTTATTTCAGGGCAATGGAAAAAATAGATTTTTTTCCCTCTTTTGAATGAGGCTGCCACGTGGTCTCTCTTCCTCTCTCAATGGAAATTTGAAATGGGAAAAGTTTCCCGAATAAATTTAGATCAGTCATGAGTTCATGCAGTTTTGACATCATAACTCATGTCATGTTGCCATGCCAACAGGCAGTGAGGAGCTAACAGCTTTCCGAAGACATGGAAATTTCGGGCTTAGATGCGCTCAGTTCTCCCTGGGGTGAACACGGCCGGCACCGCCAATGGTAAACAACGAGGCTGCCAGGGCCCCTCTCACCCACTCTCCCTTGTGTCTGCCAGCGAGCACTGGAAACACGTGATCTATTTCGGAAACAAAACCTGAACATCCACTTTCCTAGTGGAAGCCCCACATGTCATAAAAAGTTACGTGGATCTTGACGGCTGCTCTTGAAATAAACCACCAAGCTCCCGAGACACCCCCAGCTCCCACTCCCTGGGCAACATAACCCCAGCGTATCTAGTGTTTACTCCTCACTTGCACCCAGAGATAAGGATCCACACGTTTGAGTAGTGTTTCCTCAACTGTGAAAGCATACAAGTTTCAGTGACTAAAATAAAGGGGCGCCTGTGGCGGAAGTTAGAATGGAGGGTGCAGCGGCCACTGTGGCTCTCAAACATGTCCGCTCATCCCAGTTTCTCGTCAGCTGGACTGGGTTTGTTTGGGGCTTTTGGTTTCTTTTTGAAATTCTGGGCTATCAGGTACTGTTATAGAGCAAAAGCAGACACTGTATCTTCTCTGTCTCAGGTACAGTGCCCGGTCGAAGGTAATAAAACTTATACTGTGTGGATTCCTTGATAATAGCAAAAAAACAATACAAAATACTTTGCTGTCTTTGTGTGGTAGTCTCCTCATTGGAACCATCACTGTGAACCCTGCCTGCTGGGAGGCACGTCCTTGTGTTACTCCCCTGAATCTGGCCAGGCCTGAGACTTGCTCTGACCTCCAAATGCTGCGGAGGTCACGCTGGGCCAATTGGGAGCCTAGGCTTTGAGAAGTCTCGGCCTCTCCTGCCTGTGTGTTGCAGGAAGCCCAGCCCAGTCCTGAAGAGAGGACACGTGGAGAAGCAGTGAGGCCCCCAAACAACAGTGCCAGCTGAGAACACAGCCAGTGGCCACAGCCAGTTAGTCAGCCGTGGAGGCGAGACCAGCAGAGCCACCCCACTGACAGACAGGTGAGAGCTCCCTGCCAAACGCTGTCCAAACTCCAGAGCTCTAAAGAAAGAAGATGGTGGCGGTTTCATAAACCTTGGGGAAAGTTGTTCCGTAACACTATGGTATCGATCGCAAGCGCACCTATTTATTTAGGAAAAATACACTGTAGCTCTTCAGGAAGACAAACCCGAGGTCAAATCCCTCCCACTTCCCTTTGCTGTGTTGTAGGACAAGACACAAAAGCCCCATTTCCCACCTCTAAAAGGAAGGGAAACCTACAGTACCAAATTCATAGGGGGTTGGAAGGAATAAATGAGGTCATCCATGTGAAGTACTTAACACAACACCAATCTCAGGACAAGCATGCAACTAATATCAGCTATTATTAATATGGATTTTCTAGGCATTGTGGAGATAAGAAAGAGTCACTCTTGAGAAAAAAATGGCACTTGAGACAGGAAATAAAAAATATATAAAACAATTAAAAACGACATAGAAAACTACGATGCTATTCATGATAGTATTATTTTATATGTGTGTCTTGAGGAAGGGAGAAGAGATGAGGCCAAAGAAAGTATATTTCTGAGTGGACAGTCAGGGGACTATGTCCATGGATTGCTTTTGATTTATAAAAATGCTGAATGAAGTCACAGAGGAGTGAGAGTCGCTCCTGTCGTCCTCACTAGTCAGGCCCGAGCCCGCAGGTGATAATGAAGCACAGAGTCAGGCCGACCGAACTCCCTGGCATGGCACATCTTTCCAGACAGAAGACATGGAATTCCTGGGCCAGTGTTCCCAAGCCCATCTAATCAGTCAGACTACAGAAGCCGTTTGTGTAAATGTCCGTGCTAACCCTGTAGGATCTAGGAATAAAGGCCAAGAAGTTCCACAGAGGTATTCATCTAGGGAAGAAATAATATTGTTCAATGAAGCACCACCTCGAGGCTCGTCTCTGAGCCACAATTTCTGCCACACTCCCAGGTCCCCCCCTCCGGGCGTGACTTTCAATTTTTTTAGCTGCTTACACCTAGATTTCACATTTAGCTTTCCTCAAAGGATGAGAGGATGTCAAATTGCTTTCCTCACAGTAATTTACTGGAGCCCACAATCCTCCGGTACGGCCTGCCACCTGTTATTACTGTATCTAAGACCTGGCAGAGTGGAATTCCTAGAGAAACCCTCCCAGTTGCAAATGGAAGTGGCGATCAATACTTAAAAGAGATTCTGTGGATCCAGGCATCAGCTTGAAAACAATTTTCCTTTTCTCCCTAACAGGGAAAGCATGCAGCCCAGTAGGTGGCAACAGTGGGCACCCTGGGCCACCCAGGTACAGCAGAGATTAAGGGGTTGAGTAGTTATTGACTATATTACACTAATACCCTAGAAGGGCAGAAATATTTCTAATTATGTTCCAGAAGCAATATAGGTACTTGAATATAATAAGTATAGATAGAATGTCTTCCCCAAGTCACTTCTGAAAACGAGGTCTCCAGCACCCTCCTATCAGTGGGGTGCAAAGACACTCATGATCCAGCAAGGCGCTGGCGTAGTTGCGAAGCTTCTTCATTGTTGGGGGAGCCTGTTCTCCTGCATCCCTCGCTGCCCTTCTCTCATCTCCTGCAGCCCCTTTTCCCGTCTGATGTCTGATTTCCTTGTCTCTAGAACATGCTTCTCAGAAGACAGTCTTCCTTCACCAAGTCCCAAGAAAGGATTTAAGTCATGGGGGCCAAACCCTATGCTATGCCTAAGAATATGTATGTATTTGCTAAAGAAAGCCAAACCTTTCACAAACTCAAATGAAGTGAGAGTGGAACATCAGCCACTTTCATTAGGTGGTGGGAATTATTCTCAGTTCTCTTTCAAATTATACCATCTATTAAGTTACTTCTTCCTACTCTGAAGTTAATTCTTACTCATGCTTGATAAATGCACTGAGAGAGAGAGAGAGAGAGAGAGAGAAACATTTTTGGCCTGGTATAACCTTAGAAACCACAAAGTTAGACAGTATCCTGCACTGAGTTTTAAAACTCGAAAAGCTGGTCCAGTTTCATTGCACGAAGATGAATATTGTACTTGCAATAATCACTTGCAAAGAGTGAAAGGAAAAAGCAACCCAAAGAAGGCAGAGAGGGTAAGAGATCAGAGAGGTGGCTTCCCGAGAGCTCCGAGTTCCTGGTCACAGTACCCAGGCTTTAAGCTAGAGAAGCAACAAAGTATCCTTATCCGTCTCTAGGTGGTCTCCTTCAACTTCCACTTCTAGGTAATTTACTTTGGAAGCATTTCTATGTCTGGGATAAGGATTTGAAAAGGAGGATAAAAGAGACCTGTAATTTATTTTTGACCCCTTCTTTTTGACAGCATTATTAAAATGCAGCAGTGAAAAGGCTGGCCTCTCTTCAGCCACTTTCTTATGCAAAGTGCTCAGTGAATTAGCAGGATCAAGAACACATGCATGCAATGCGCTGTCCTTGAATTTCAGAGTTATCTTTGGAGCAGGTTGCTCACAAACTAGGCAGGAGGGATGGCTGGCTTAGTGCGTCGTTGTCCTCAAAATATTGAGCTCCAACCACGGCCAGCTGCCTGTTGTGCCTGGGTCACGTCGGAATTCCATTTTGTTAATTTCATGGCTTAACGTGAATTTAGCATGTTGGTGGAACTATGCAAGGGAAGCCACGATGATTTAGTCATTAGACCTGGTCCCTCAGGTCAACACTTAGCACTCCACAAGCAGTCCTGTCACTTAATAGACAGCCTGACTGTGGAAGAACGACTTAACCTCCCTGCACCCGCTTCACCATCAATAAAAATAGGGATAATCACAGTACCTGTCTCCAAGGGCCATTAAGAGTGTGAATTTGATTATCCTCAACCCTTTCTCTAACACATAAAATGCACCCCCAAAATGTCAGCTATTATTATGACATAAAACACTAACAAATGTCAAATTAGAAGACTAATTTTTCAGAAAACCTTTTTATCTCTAAAGGTTTTTTTTTCAAAGAAAGCAAGGTTATCTCCTGCTGTTTGATAAGAAAGGTGTTTCAAGAATATAAAGACAGACAGTCATTTTGCTCAGAAATAGGGGAGAAAGGGATCAGGGAATTAAGGTATGTGGCTCTTAGGAGCTTAGTGAACAGTGACAGACACGCCCCCCCGGCGGGGCTCTGAGGAAGAGGAAGCTGGGCTTTGGCAGGACTAACAGGGACAGAAGAATGGTCTCCTCGCTTTTTCAAGGGAAAAGACACAACATGTGGTAGATAAATCCAGGCAGGGAAGAAACACCGAGATCCACTAGGGCCATGTACCAATACTGCGAGAAGGTGAAATCCGAGGGCCTTCACGTAGGGGGTGAGACATGGGCACTCTGGGAGATCCGGGCAGTGACAAGGCTTAGTGACGAGTGTAGATCCAGTTGTCTTGGCAAGGTTGATTGGGAGCTAAGCTGCCAGGATCTCTGTGTCAAGGGAAGAATCTAGACAAGTGCAAAGCAACCATGATCTGCGAGGACAGAGAAACGAGAGACCAAGGCAGAATGCATCCAGACAGGACTAATCTCATCCACACACTCCACGTTCAAACTGGGGGGTGTTGGGGAAGCTGCTGTTTAATTGTGTCAAGTAAAGCTGGGAGGTGTGTAATCTGACTGCAATTCTTTGGGTCAGAGTGCTTGAATTGTTGAATCCAAAACCCCTGTCACAACCTGATGCTGTGCGAGGCTGGGCTGTGAGTGGTCCCAAAAAGAGGTTGGGCAACGAACAGCTCGCTGATGGCATCTGGGATAGGACAGGGACAAGGGAGGGAGTCGGAGTCTAACAGGAGAATGAGCCATGCAGGCACTGGGGCAACACTTGCAACTCCCCAAAAAGGCAAAGACGATTATGTCTGAGGACTGACGTGGAGATGTCGCCTTCACCAGGCAGACTGGAATAGCTGGCACTCAGACCTTGACTGTCACTGTACACGCATTTTATTTAGGATTATTTTTGAATTTAAAACTCTGTTACTCATTACTTTATTTTTTTCATTTAAGATATAGACATGTTTCAAGGAATCTGGTAATGCTCTTTCTCCAGGGGAAGTGGCAACGCACAAAGTTGCCACCTTACACACCATACGTTTTCCCAGGAATGTTACAAACAGTGGCTGCTCTGTCGGCCTGGATTCTGAAGCTAAAACTGAGCAACGTGACTTTAGATGGGCAAGTAATATAAAGAAACTCTGTTTGGGGTGTTTTAAAATTTTTAAAATAATTTTACTGGTTCTAAAGAGACAGAAGGAGAGGGAGATGGATGTGAGAGAAACATCAATCAGTTGCCTCTGGTATGTGCCCTGACCAGGGATTGAACCTGCAACCTAGGTACGTGCCCTGACTGGGTACAGAACCTGCAGCCTTTTGGTGCACAGGACAATGCTCCAACCAACTGAGCCACCCGGCCAGGAAAATTCACATTACATGAAATTCGCCAGTTTAAGGTAAACGATTCAGTGGCATTTAGTGCGTTCACAATATTATACAACCATCACTTTCACTGGGTTCCAAAACACTGCTCTCACTCCGAACGGAAACCGCACACCCACTGCTCCCCCTTCTCTTCTTTCCCCAGGACCCGGTAACCACCAGCCTGCACTCTGGGTCCACGGATTTACCTTCTCTGGATATTTAACATAAAGGACTCATACAACGCACAACCTTTTTGTGTTTGGTTTCTTTTATTTAGCACGCTGTTTTCAAAGTCCGCCCACATTCTAGAATATACCAGTTTGTTCCTGTGCAATGGCTAAACAATATCCCATTGCATAGATAAACCACAATCTGTTATCTATTCACCTGTTGATGGACATATGTGTTATTTCTACCTTTTGGCTATTGCAAATAGTGCTTTTACGAACAGGCATGTACATGTAATTGTTTGAGTATTTTCAATTCTTTTGGGTACATATCTTGGAGGGAAATTGCTGGGTTGCACAGTAATTTTATGTTTAACTTTTTAGGTAGTTCCTGAAACCACTGGGATTGTTTGTCACTATGGGATAAACTGGCTCACTTTGACTGATCCATCACAGTAAGGCATTGAGATTTTATTCTGTAGGCTCTGGACAGAAAAGATGATGTGCTTTCATGCGCATTTGTTGAAGGTCATCCTAGCTGCTATCTGGAGACTGAGAGCCATGAGGCGGGAGAGAAAGCAGCGAGGTCAGTGAGAATCCTAGGAGTTAGGGCGTGACCCTGGTGGTGCTGGTGAACATGACCGGACTGGGATGTTCTGAAGACTCTATAGGACCCACTGATGGACTGACTGTGTGCAATGTGTGAGGCTAAGGGAGGTGCAGTTTGGTAGCTAACAAACTGGGTGACCGGTAGTGCCTGCACCAAGATGGGGATGACTGGGGACAACCGGTCTAAGAGGAAGCAGGCTTGACTAGAGAAAACAATTCTGTCTTAGCCATACACAGTTTAAGCTGCATATCAGACAACCTTCTAGAGATCTCCAGTGGGCAGTCTCCCCCCCCCCACCTCTCTCTCTCTCTCTCTCTCTCTCACACACACACACACACACACACACACACACAGAGGCTCAGAGAACTCAGGGCTGGAGTTTATAAACTTGAGAATCCCCAGTGGACAGGAGGCATAAAGCCCTGGGGAAAAAAATGAAGGGACATGCTACGAAATGAGTGTAGACGGAGAAGATTCTGGCACCCCAACATCTAGAAGTCAGGAGCAGAAGCAGCTCCAGGGAAGTGATTTTATTAAGAAGAGAAAAAATACAGAAGGGTGTGATGTCTCAGGAGGAAGGGGCAGAGGGAAGGAGGGAGGGAGTTTCAATAATTCGTAATAGTCACCTGGCTTGAATGCAGCTAAAAGTCAAGAGACACATGTTGAATCTGCAAGATGAAGGTCGTTGCTGCTTTGAAAAGAGCAATTTCTAGGAAGTTGCAGAACTAAAGTAACTTTGATTTTTTCTCTTTCCTTCCTCCCTTCCTCCCTTCTTTCCTTCCTTCCTTCCTTCCTTCCTTCCTTCCTTCCTTCCTTCCTTCCTTCCTTCCTTCCTTCCTTCCATAAATACAGGTAAGTCATTTTTCTGAGGGCTATTAGGGTTAATGATGTGGGTGTAGAGATTCCAACACTATGCATAGAAGATATAAGTAAAAAGAACATAACCACCAATTACTAGCAAAATAAACAACTACCCAGTCTAAAATATAAAAATAAATACATGCCCCTTTAAATATGATCCTGGATCTCAGTAATAATTTGAAAATAACTCATTGGTTATTTTCAAAACCAAAACTATCGGTTTGCTGATACCTCTTTTGGATATGAAAGGCAACAAATAGTATGTGCCTAGAATTCCTTGGGAAAGAAAAAAATGTGTGTAGAACCTCATTACCTATTGCCATTAATTATTTTATTTTATATGTGTGAAGAACAATTACCTTCATTATTAAAACTTATAAGTAGGGTTCAAGAAATGACATGTAGCAGGAACACCTACCATACATGACTTTCCCAACAGTGTAAAGCCATTAATTGAGATGATAAAGTCATGTCCAATACGTCAAATTCATAAGGAGGAGTTCAGATAAAATACTGATTTGAAGTTGTAGGAAATGCCGTAGACTTTTTCATCATGAGAGAACTCTGACCCACCATGTAACGTCCCCAGGGGACCGGCTGGCATATGTCCAGGCATGCTCAGTGTCACACAGCCTGGCAGGGAAGGTTTCCACCGCCACTCAGCTCGAGCTCTCCCCAGGGGCGCCCATCCAGGACGCGGCACAGGCGGTGCTTGTCATTGACACGCCACGAGATCACGAGCAGACAGGCTAGTGAAAAGGACTCCTCAAAGACTGCCTTGCACAGAGGAAAAATGCGTGGAACTAGCAATGCTTCGACATGCCACTCAAGCTCAGAGATTGGATTCTGCTGCTATCTAAGTCATACTTAAATGGAATTTTATTTACAGTCAAGTGTCCTCTCCCACTTAGTATGGCTTGCTGAGCTCAGGTACTGGCAACTCCCCCTGGCCAAGTGGCTCAGTTGGCTGCAGCACCGTCCGTGCACTGAAAGGCTGCAGGTTCAACCCCCTGTCCCGGCACATACCTGGGCTGTGATCTTCCCTCAGGGTGTGTACGGGAGGCAAAGGATTGATGCCTCTCCTATCAATGCCTCTCTCTCTCCCCCTTTCTCTAAAAGGAATGAATATGTCCTCTGGTGAGTATTAAGAAATGTTGGCAACAAACCCGCACATGAGGTAAGTGGCACCAAGTCACTTATTTTAGATTAGAGAGACTGGCATAAAGAGCCCCTTGGGTCATCACGTGGGCTTCCTGGGCTTCGCATCCCTAATCCCTCCCTTTTCTGAGACTGATTAGGCAAAATGAATGGGAGGGTTGAGGTTGGAGGGCGGGGCCAGGGGTGAGGGACGGCCCAGTGGGAACAGGATGATCTCCGGGCAAATCCCTCCGCATTACAACACTGTTTACATCCACAATGTTTCCCCCCCAAATTTTACTTTTTTAATTTATTGTTGCTCAAGTACAGTCATCTCCATTTTCCCCCCACTAGCCCCTCACCCTGTCCCACCCATCCCCACCTCCACCCTCCATCCTGCCCCCGTTGGCTTTGTCCATGTGTCAGTGACTTCTGTTGTTTATCCGAACTGCCTGGGAAATTACCTTAAGTCTCTCAATCTTTCATAAAACTAGAACTCACAAAGATTTGCATTATTAGAGCAAAAAGGAGATTTTGATATTTTCAAAAAAGTCTGTAAATGTTTTTTTCCTTATGACCTATTAAAAGGGGAAAAAGAATACACTTTACTGAATATGAATTTTTTCAAACCTGGATTTGAATGTTGGCTCAGCCATCAATAAATATAAGCAATAATGTAAAGACAGTGGGTAAGGACCTTAAAATCTATGAGCCTTACTTGGTTCTCTCATCTGAAAAATGAGCTAATGATGCTCAACTCAGGGTCACTGTATGGATTAGAAGAAATGACTGTGAAGATCTCAGCCCATAAAAGAAGTTCAGGCCACATTAATTTCCTCTCCCCCTCCAATAAGATAAAACTAATTTAAGTGAGAAAAGAACAGAAGATAAGGGACAAATGAAGAGGTGGGATTTCTGAGATTAATCGACCAGCCACGTTCTGCCGGCAGAGCATGCAGTCTTACTGGCCACGGCACCGGAAGGCCCAGGGTATTTTTAGCTGGCGTGATGCTAAATGTTGCTCCATTCAAAGGCTTTTCCTCACCTTTCTGGAATCCCCATCACCAAGAAAGCTTTAGATAGGCGTATCTCCAGACAGACACGGAAATAGAAACAGGGCTACACATCGGGCAGGAAGATCAGTGTTTGCTGGTCAAATTCTTAATGGTCTTCCTGGCAGGGATTCAGCTGCACTTTGTATGTCCTGTGGCAATTTCTGTGGGCTAAGGTAAGATACATTTAGTGCTGCCTCCATCACAAAAGAAGGGGCCCTTTACGGCAAGGTAACTATGTAGCCTACCGTTTTGCTGGGATAATGTAACTGAGCTGGCGGAGGTGGTATATACCCCATGGTCCACATTGCAGCCATGACTATTTCTTCTGGTCGTAAAGACAGCTCTCTCTGCCCACAGGCCATCAAAGTGACTTTCTGAAGTAAGAGTGACAAAGGATTCCTAGTAGCTGAGCTACATTTTGTGATTTCATTTTGAAAAAGCTGCAATCAATTAGTGATACCCAGCAAGGCACCCAAAGTGGGATGAAGCAGCCCACATGAATTGCACTATAACCCCAGGGTTAGGCACCCTTCTATGCTGGGCTAACCCAGTCTGTGGTCCTCGAGTTAGCCCCCTTCAGCATCACCCTCGTCTAATATGGAAACGCGCATCACTGGTCTGCCAGACATGGACCCGTCCCCACGCCACTTACGCAAGGATGGTAGACATACCATATAAATGAACACGTATTTGCCTTAAGAAAAACGTGGGACTGTGGGAGATTTTATTTCCAAAATTAAATTGGACGCTATCAGATATTCATTGAGAATACAAGATTTGAAGCATTGTGTGAAATATAAAATTTGTGCAAATTAATGCACTGTTAAGAGTAGTCAAACCTCTGCTTGTGGGTGCCAGAATGACCTGCAATCACAGGTATCAGACCACAAGAGGGCGCCACCAGTGAGAACTCAGCCACTCTTCTACACTGCTCCCTGCCAACACAGCTGGTTTTCAACGGTGTTGGGGGTTAATAATATATTCAATAAACAATATGAAATACCTAAAACAAAAAAAAGTAACTGCATCACTGGTTATTGATCAATTAATGCACCTCAGTTTTTGACAAACAGGAAAACAATGTAGACAATTTGAATCTAGATTTCAAAAAATAGAAGATGCAACTTTACAAGAAAGCACCTCTTCTAGAGTATAGTTTTGCTCTAGGACCTTTAAGTCACAGCTGCTGAGACCCCAGGTCAGCTGTCTGAGCTAAGTAAAAATGTATTAACTGGCCAGGGAAAATCCTACTTTAATCCCATCTGTGTCGACGCACGAGAAATGGCAGCAGGGAAGCTTTAAGGTAGATCTGGCCTGCCTATTCCCCAACGTACAGATTGTTGTCAAGCCCCTGCCATCGAAGCCAGAAATCTCACTTGGCCTGGATGGATCACGGAGCTCTTTACCAGCATGATCCTCTGTGATGCTTGACTGCAAGTGCAGAGCCCTGCCTCAGGCCTTGAGTAACCTAGTGCAGGCGGCTGCAAGGGGCCGGGCTGGCGCTGAGGGAGACCCAGGCAGCATAAACTGGTGGCTCACACACCAAGAGGCAGCAAGGCTCAGTGCTCAGCCCAGAGCAGAAGAAGCTCAGAAAACTCCATACTGGCACATAATAGTACAGTATGCCGTAATGAGCCTGCAGCTCCCCGCTTTTTTAAACCTTTCTATTTTAAAAATATAGCTTGAGATTTGCAAACAGATTTTCCTATCCAACTCTACTCTGTAATAAAATATGTGGACCATCTAATTCATGCAAGAGAAACGTCTAAGTTCTATTAAAAAGATATGGTGTTGATTTTCCATTTCTAAAGATCTTCCTTTTGAGGCTGGCATGACCCTGCAAAGGTCACTGCATCGTCCAGTGATTACTGAATTGGGAGCTCCTGCAAATACCTGCTTGTTCTTTACACACGGCAGGCTGTAATTCACCCTCACGGGCCCGCGAAACGACTCCTACTGCTAAGAGTTCAAAGTAGAGTCCTTGCTTATTGCTCTAGTCAAACAATTTCATTTCTATTAGTTGGTGGTTGTACTTCAGATTTTATGGATCCAATGGGGCTAGTGAAATTTTATTACCCTGCAATACAACAGGAAGAAAAAAGTTCTGTGAAAAAATCAATATAATGTTTAAGGTCTTTGTTACCTTTATAACCTCCAGTGTTCTTTTACATATAAACTAATAAATCAACCTTTTAACAGAAGATGCATTCTCCAGTACTTGTTCGATACTAGGTGCTAAGTCCAATAATAAAAACTATCAAGAAGTAGCAAATGGTTTTGCTACCTGAACAAGTGCAGTTGAAGCAGAATCAATTGCAGGACAAGGATATTATTATTTTCAGGTGTCTTCTACTTAGCACATAGTCATCAGTTGTTACCAAATGAAAATAGCAACTTAAAACATTAGAGCTGTTTTATAAACTATATTGTGTTTGACTGAATTTGCAAAAGCATACAAGTTAAATTGAACATTTCGAACATCAATTCCTCATTTTGGCCACTTCTCAATCGCATGAGATATACTCCTTGTAACTTTATAGCTGAGTCAGCAGAACTGCAAGACCATCTTTCCCACAACCTTCAAGAGAATGGCTTTTTCTTATGTCAGGATATTGAAAATATGACTTGAGTAGCTAGTCTCTGGTGGATTTTAAGAAGTAGTGATGAAGAGGCTAAGTATTACAATAAAGCTAAAATTAAATTATTCTACTCATTTCAATGATGAATATATCTTTTCCCATAAACCTCTTTGACCTGGCACACTCCAGGGATTGGTAATCTAAACTCGGAAACTTTTCAACATGAATTAGCATCGTGTAGCCAATTTGAATATTCTGCATTAAATTAAATTAAATGAGAAACAGATTTGGAAAAGCAGTTCACCTATTTATTACGAACAGAACTTTATAGCTTACCATATAACACAGTAAGTACCATTCAGTGGTTAAGACAAATTGAAATGGACCTTATTCCAACCAAGTGCCTAGAAGGAAATACAAGGTTTTCTCTGGAAGGAAAAAATATGACCCAGCAGAAGGAACAAATCTCCCTGGCTCCCACTTGTTTAAATGGCTTAGAAGAGGTCACAAGACCCCTAATGTCCAAAATGAAGATGCATGGCAAAGTTAAGTGCTACCCTCATTACACTATTAAAAGGGTAGCTAATTGTTTACCTGATGGCCACTAATAAATGGAGTTGTTTCTGCAAACTCCCGAAGGACTGTCCCTTTCAGGGGGTCCTGCATTTCCATATGAAAGCAAACCAAAAAAACTGGCTTAAGATGAAAATTTCTTTTTTTTAAATTTTATTTAGTTATTTTTCAAGTACATTTTTTTGTCTATTTCTCCCATCCCAGATCGCTCCCCCTGCCCCGTGCTCCCCACCTCGTCCCATTACCCACCCCAGTCCTCATCCCTATGTCTTTCATAGTTGTTCCTCAAAATCCCTCCCCTTTTTCCCCCCTTAAGTTCCCTTCCCTCTCCCCTCTGGTCACTGTCCCCTTGTTCTCTATTTCAGTGTCTTTGTTTTTATTCTGCTTGCTTGTTAAGATGAAAATTTCTTCCCCCACAATAACTAAACAGATTAGTTAGTCTGTCTGGTCTAGTAATTCAATCAACATTTAAACAGATTAGCAAGAAAAAATAACTAAGCTCAATTACATATGCAGACATGGGAATCTCACATACGTGACAGTCAGAGACCCCACAGCCATGGGAGATCCCAAGACAGAAAGTTAAAATAAGGTACGTGTGACATTCTCAGCTCAGGGTGAGGCACGGTGCTCAGGGCTTCAGAAAAAAGGAAGGTCATGTGCAGGATGGTACAGGTGTATGCTCAGTAATTAGGAGTCTGACCTGCCATATACATAGGTCATAAAAATTACTTCTTGTAAGAACTCTCATCATAGGTAAGGTCCAAATTTAAATGCTTCAAGGGGGAGATAAAAACCTCTTATGAGTCTCCAGGGCCTTGGCAGTCTTCAGCTTAAAATAATCGACCTGCCCATGCAGCTCGTCTTAGGGGGGGCCTCCTCCCCACCTGAGTCAAAACAACAACGAATTCATGAACCTGCACCTTTTTCCTCTTTAAGTGAATTATCAGGCTATAGCATGGTCCTAATGAATGAGATTAGGATTTTGATTTTAAAATATTCTAGATTATGTTCTAAAATTTTCTTTAGCCTATTTTGTTACCAATTGTTGTAGATAGAATTACTAGGATGGTAGATTGAAGGGCAAATTTTTCTACACATGCTGCTGATTTTTTTTTAAATGTTACTTAACAAATATTTTCTGATTGTCTGGTGAGCAAGATAAGTGGTAGTCAGATGGTGATACAGTTGGGTAGGTTCACAAGTAGTTCTGAGGAATGCATCCATGTTAATTGGGAGAGAAGTGCCGTATCGAATCTTCCGGTCTTTATCAGGTTCCTGCAAGGCCAATATCTGCACTAGGGGCACAGTTACTGGGCTGAACAAAACTATCAATGAATACGTCTCCCACAGAAAGGTATCACAGCAGATAATGAAACCTGACTGAGGATATTCTCCACATCCTGGCATGAGGAGGAAAACTCTGTGACAAGAAAGGGAAAAATGAGGTCAACGTTTCGCACAAATTATATTCATTTTCTCTTACACTGTAATGAATTACCATGGCCCCAGTGGCTTGTAACAACCCAAGTTTATCATCTTACATTTCTGTAGGGCAAAAGTTTGACAAAGGTCTCACGGGACTACAGTCAAGTGTCAACATGCCGACCTTACTTCCTGCATGTTGTAGGGGGCAAATCTATTGCTTTGGACCGCGGGATCCAAAGGGGAGACAGGCACTGTCTCACACTTTCACACAGACTCCCAGTGTGTGGGCACCATCCTGAGACCCCCAGTCCCACAGATGGCTGGCAGGAAGTGAGGACGGGCCGCTGGTGGTCTCACTGGCTGTTGGCAGAGGGCAGGTGACTCCTGGGAGAGCAACCTCATGGGACAGTCGCATGTGGCAGCTCACGGGACACCCCCAGGACCCCCAGGAATGTTGGCAGGCACATTGGAGGGAGTCAAAATCCTGAGTGAGCAGGTGAGGGCCAGAATCAGATGTATTTTAAGTGCTCTGGTTACTGCAGCCTTCTCTACCCTCTGACCAGTGGCCTCATGAAGCTCATTAGACTAAATAAAAGGCCGGCCCTCCCTGTGTTTCGAGATCTTCCCTATTATACTGGAAAAGCAGAGCGTAAAACTCCCCTTTGGTTGTTCTGACTGTATCTGGCTTCTAAGGTTTCACATATTCGACCAAACTAAGGGATGAGAGACCCATGATGAAGGGAAGGTGGCAAAACAGGGAGGGGGGCCTTTACCCAGGCAAGGAAATCTGAACGTGACCCCAATATTTCATACTGCTCCCCACCCTGCCACACCTGCCGCAGTGACGCCTCTCAGATCGTGCTGTGGAAAGGTGTGCTTTAAACTGATGGGCTAAGATTAAGTGCAACTCCACTTTGGAATTAAATGTCTAACAAATGATGTCGAACATAGGTTTGAAGCAATACCCATGGAAACAACTGGACATGATTTTTATTTTCAGTTTTTTTTTTTCCGGGGAGAAGGGCATTTCTTCTGAAGTTGATATACCACCTCTGAAACAGTAGATTTTAAGTTAAATATAAAATGTGTTTGTTTTCATAAATCTTATAGTCTCCTGAATAACAATGATAGAGAATAGAGAGAACCCACAGGTTCGAATTAAAAAAATGGTTGAAAACACAATTTCTTCTCTGCATCTTGGCATAATCACCAGGGACCTTTCCTTTTAAGCACCTCTGCTCAGAATTTATGAAGCAGGTATGCACAAGGTAGTGGATCCAAAAATTTCCTTTTTGTTCCGTGTGTATTGCCTCTTGAATCTTGCAAGGACACAGCACATCAAGGGAAAGCTTGTTGAATCTAACTACACTCGTTAAAGAGCTTGGACGATTCGGGTAGCAGGAAGTTCTGAGTGTCAGTCCGGTGAGGTGGAAAGCTTTAAAACCAGGAAGGCCTTTATGTGACAGTTACGTCTGTGACATGCATGAATGACAGAGAGGGGCGTCAGAAGTGAGTCAAGAAAGAATAGACATGAGTTAGCGGTCTTGAGTGGGAGAGTCAAATTTAATCCTTTCTAATCACGGGACTGAGGGTAAATCACGCCCCTTTGCTGGTTCGGTTATGAATCGGCACATGGTCTGCTACCTTATAAGACTAAGAAGAATAAGAATGGGGATGTAAAACATATGATACTGGACCTCATTCTAACTAGCTAAATTAAATTAGTGAATAAGCTTTGAACTAGCAATCAAAGTTGAAATCATTTTCTAAAGGACTTTATTTACTTATTTTTAGAGAGTGGGGGAAAGAGGGAGATAGAGAAGGAGAGAAACATCGATGTGTGGTTGCCTCTCACGCACACGCTACTAAGGACCTGGCCTGCAACCCAGGCATGTGCCCTGACTGGGAACCAAACTGGTGACCCTTTTGCTTCGCAGTCCAGTGCTCAATCCACTGAGCCACACCAGCCAGGGCAAAGTTGAAATAATTTCAACTCATTCACCATAGCAACCCAATTAACTGGTTTCTGGTAGTTTCTCATTTCAGAGACAAGGACCCTGAGTCCAAGTCCACACAGCAGGCAGGAGGAAGAACCAGGATCCAGAAGCAGCAGCAGAACAGGGCTGACACTGCAGCCCAGTGGCTGATTCTGCCCTGTGTGCAAGCTCCACTTCCCTGCTCGTTCTAGGAAAAGTGCAGGTTTAAGGGTAAAATTTTGGCAACATCTGCCATGTGGGCTTCCCTTGCTGATATAAAAGGAAGTGCACAAGGTGAAAGTCAAGTACAGGTAGTATAAAGATGAAAGTGGAGGACTCAAAAAAGCTGGCTGAATTCAAAGGTACACACTGTCTTATTCATCCCTGTGTCTCTCGCCTGTAATCGCAAAGGCAGAGTGTTCAGTCCTCATTCTTGCAGTGAAAATGACCCAAATTATTTTCAGACAAGGCTCAGTGAGGGAAACAGTTTCAGGGAGATGCACCAAGTAGAAGAGGCACTGGGAAGTGGAAGCCTTGCCTTTCAGGAGATGAAGGTAGGGGCCAAAGGTTAGTCCAGGGGCCCAGGACGCCTTAAAACCAAATACTATATCTTGTCTTAACAAAAACTCCGAAGAAAAGGGGCATTTTCACTTTCTAGGACATTAGTTTCACAGGGCTACATCCCCAGTCATCACCAACAAAACAAAACAAAATTTAAAAAAAAGATTATGAGAAAAACTTTGTTAAGAATTTTAGCTCTTCACCAGTATGCAGGAGAAATGGTACAAGTCCATACGGCTTCAAACACACGTTCTGGAGCCAGACGCGACAACCCATTTCTCGGCAGGACTGGGCAGTAAGTACTTTGATCTTGGTGGGAGCTGCAGTCTCTGCCTCTGGTACTCGACTCTGCCCTTGCAGTTGAGAAAACAGCCATGTGCGATATTCAGATTTCATCACAAAAACATGTGCTGGGCCACAGTTCACTGGCCATGTTCTCAAGTTCGACAGACTAGTGAGAACCCCACAGACTCCCAGTCCTCGCACATGCCCAGAGTAAGATTAAATGTCGCTCTTACAGCACAGGTGGCAAACACCAGGCCCGTGGGCCGAGTCCAGCCCTCCACCTTGTTTTACCCGGCCCAGCACCCTGTTTCTGCCCCGCAGCAGCGCCGAGCTCCTTACCCATTTACACAGTCCCAAAATTACATTCGGCCCTTTGAAGGCAACCACGAGGCTGATGTGGCCCCCCGTGAAAATGAATTTGACACCCCTGTCTTATATGAATACTTTATCTTTTATTTCTGGCTAGAAAAATAAAACTACCACAAAGATGTCTTTCATAAAATCTTCACCTCGAAGGGAGTAGCCAGAGAACATGCCCGCAGGGGCCCTGGGCGTGAACAACAGTGTGGAGATGTGTGAGGCAGCTGGGGGGGGGCAGGGTGGAGGGGACAGAGGGAAAAAGCTGGGACAACTGAAATAGCATAAATAATGAAACACTAAAAAAACCCTCTTCACTCATTTTTATGACAGCTTTACTGGGTTATAATTTATGTAACATGCAATTCACATATTTAAAGTGTTTGATTCATTTTTTTTGTATATTCACAGGATTCTACAACCCTCACCAATATGTTTTACCTCCTTCTCGACCATAATCATTCAACATGTACTATCTGCCTGTTACTGTGTGAGGTCTTTGTTATTTTGTTTTGTTTTGCTTTGCTTGTCTGGTTTGGCTTGCATTGACTTGGTAGAAATGTAAGACGCAACATGTCTGAAGCTATCAGCTAACCATATAAGAAAATACATGGTGGGGATGCTAAGTCAGCAGTACGTAGGATACAAATACAACAGCGTGGTCCGCGTAGAAGGGTCGTGAGGAGGATCCTTCTACGGATGAGGTGCACAGACCTTGAAAGAAAACCTAGGTTTGAATGGGTGACAAGAGGCAGAGCTGTGAGCAAAGGCCTGGAGATGGGAACAGCTGTGCCCTGAAAGGAGCAGCTACGGTGTAGCTGCAGTGCATGGACCCCGACTGCAGAGGCAGTGGTCCAGGGGAGGTGGCCCAGCACGCCCAGGGTCTCAGGAAACTGAGTTTGGGGCTCACAGGGCATCACTATCCCCAGGGGCTAAATAGTATCCTTAGACACTCAGGAAGGTGAAAGACCTCATTAAAGACTCTTTTTGGAGGACTGGCTGACAGTTATGGATAGGATAGTTTGAACGGAGAAACCTAGCAGCCTTTTGGGCACTGATTCTACCTGTGAGATTAACTGTAACAAGTGGACAGAGATCATTATCCCTGGCTCTGCATTAGACGCATGTAGCCCCCCTCAGGGTATGGACCCAACACTGGTATTTTTAAATAAGCTCCAAAGTTGATTATGATATGTGGCTAAGAATTATTTTTATAGGGCAATGGATATGAGGCTTAGAGTGTGAAACTATAAGTAGTATCCATTCTCTTCTGCCTCTTTTTCTAGACCCGTTAATTAAATAAGAATACCTTAAATATTCTCTGATGTCTTGCGTTTTATGGAGTAGCAAACAAAGAATGAGAATTTTAAAAGCAGAGGGACTGCATAAATTATATAGCATATTTTGGCAAGCCCTTAGAATACCTCTCTGAAATAAATCCGTAAGCCCAGGCATGCTTTAGAGATTTTAAACTTTAGACTTACACTACAAATAACGCTGCTTGCTTGCTCTGGGTCCCAGTCAAGGCACAGCCCAAACACCTGTGTGTGTCGGGTAAATGTTAATGAATTCTGTCAACAACAGATTACCTTACATGGCTAAATTACTCCATGCCATTATCTGCACCAGCCATCTGCAAACCTAATCCTCGCTGTGTACTAAAATCCCAAGCGCCTGCTAACTATTTTTATTTTACATCCCTGCATAAATCTGTTAAGCTCAATATGTTACCACAAATTCTCAAAAATCAAAGGCAATCTGCTGGCCTATAAAACACTGGTTACTGAAAATCGAAGGGTATAATATGGTAGCAGTTCAAGCAGTCAGTAAGCAATCTTTACTGGGACGGGGCTGAATCGCTGCTAGCTCACTGAACCCCTGAGTCAAGGCGTGTGGTAAAATAAGATATGTTCTTTCAACACACAGTGTGGGCTTGCACCCATTGATGTATTTCCTATCTAATAAAAATCTGAACAGTTGGCCTGATTGGATTTTAAGTGATGCAGATTTGAAAATCAAATAGGCCAACTCCCTTTAGACTTTATCTGTTTAGACTGTAATTGTAAAGAACTACAAATTACATTTACCACACTATTGAATGCCCCAGAGAGTCAATATGAAATTTACAAAAGGGAGCAGATATTTGCAGGTACGTTTTTTTCTGTTCATAATAAATACAATTTTCTCTAGCACAGAATGCCTTCTCCTGATGCTGCTACATTTTCCTTAATACAACCAGTAAATTATGTTTGCTTTCACAAAATCTTTATTGATCCCAAGTTATAATGCCAATCCTTCCTTGTAATGCCAAGTTATATTTGAGCTGAGATTAAATTTGCCTTTACTTAGTAATTATAAAGCACGCATTTGCTTTTCTATTTACATTTTCAGTCATATAATTATACATCTTGAAGAAATACCTAGGAATCTACCCTCTGAAAATACTTCAATAAAAGTTTAGAAAAAGTCAATCCTACAATTATACTTAATACTTCAAAAAAACATCTGGCTCATAATATTCAAATAACCATTAAAGTATGAAAAAATAAAAATTCAGCATCTGAAAGACCTGTTTTTTAGCATTCTCAGGTATTTCAGAAGTTAACCCGTCTCTTCATTCTCTCTTAATGATCACTATTACCCTGAAATCTAAATAAACACCCTTCTGAACGGTCAAACGGTCCTCCATGTAACACACACAGGCTAATGTTTTCCACATAAAGCAATCAGTCTAAAACCTTTCTATTCCATCTGAGGTATTTTCAAACATGAAAAATTTTACACGAGGCAATAAACCTACCCATAATGTTCCCTTATCAAACCTAAACTAGGGCTTGGGGGTCATAGTAGCCATGCAGTTTACAATACGCAGTGTGAATGGTGTCCTACTGTGACTTGAAACGCAAAGCAAAGATTCTTTCATTGTGCACACTGTTCTTTCAGACCCACCTGCATTTTGAAGTGTGCATATCTTTTTGTTTGGATAGAAGTCTCCAACTTCTATGGCTCCTTTTTATAAACAACTTGATACATACATCAGACTGATTATTGATGTTAACTATGTCTACCAATTATAGAGTATTTTCTGCATTTTCTTGGAGAGACATGTAGATTGCTTGCACTTGAATACATAACCTAGGACTTAACTTTTAAGTGCCATAGCTTAGCTCTCTCACACTAATATCTTCTCCTTACGAAAAGTAAAAAATAATATAGTTCCCAGGCACTGTTTGCAGCCCTCTCCTTACATTAATGCTTTTATTTGCAAAACTCTAAGTACAGACTATCATTATCCCCACTTTACACATGAATAAACGAAGTGATAGAGCTTACGCCCGGTAAAGCCAGGAACACAGCCCAAGCAATCTACCTTGCCAGTAACTATTGCTAGCCATTAGGTTATATCTCCATCATAACGACATGGTTCTTTTCATTTATATTTCAACACAAGAGATACAAACATTTCAATTTCATAGTTAGGCAGACTTGGTGGGGTACACGGAGACTCACCAACTAGCTTACGTGGATATACTACTGTGAGCATCCATGGTACAGAGCTGTGCACTAGTGGTATTTTAAGATGAATGAAAATCAAGGTAGGTCACCTCCTGCTCTCCAATAGGATTTCATACTCCTGCTAATGAAGTAACTCCCCAATGACTATAGATTTGATTATAAACTCCTCTTCTTATTCATCGAGCATCAACTGCACACAAAGCACTGTGCAATAAAGAGACTGCAGAGAGCACTGTGGGCCCAGGCGCACCACCTTCTCTGCAGGGACAGGAGCTACGGGGGCCTCAGTCACCCCAGCCCCCCGCAGTCCCATTGGCCCACCATTCCTTGTTGCTGCCTTCTTTTCAAACGCCCTCCTATTTACCAACTTCCCTTTGTACAAACTTATCAAAGCTCTCTCTTCAAGTTGATAGAAAATTCTGCTTTTGCCAGGAAGTCCTGCTAGGCCCCTGTCCTTCCTTTTTTCTTCTCCTTCGGAGCACTTAACCCACCTCATGGTATGGCCTTTGTGCCCTCCTTTTCTAAACACCTGACTGATATCCCTGTGGGAAGGGTGTACATCCTCTAAGTCTTTACGCCCACCACCCGCAGCATCGAGCACACAGCAAACACCTGATAAATATGAATTGTATTAACTTATTTTTTGGTTGAAAGAAATTTACCTACACTGAAACTAATTGAATGACTTAAAATTCCATAGCTATGTAAATCCTAAATTTCTAGAGCTTTTTTTCCCCCTGAGGCAATTGCTTTACAAGAGGGATATTGCTTTATAAAATTGCCTGTTATATCAGTTCTTCTTTGCATCATTGAAACTGTAGGGTTTTGTTTTTAAAGCCTTAGAAAGAAAACTGGAACTTTAAATCTCTAATTTCAGGAAGGCAAGGAAAATAAATCTTGGACTACATTGGATACACAACTTATTAAATTTAGGAAGAAATGCTACCCATGTATGAGTAAAAGAAACGTCTCCAAAAAAAAAAAAAACACCAATAAAGGGCTTCGGTTAAGAAACAAAAACACTCATTAGGAGTCAGATTCACCATCAGGATGGATGCTAATTTTTCTTACTGAATGATTGCTACAATGTAGCTTAACATACTAGATATTACCCTAGAAATCTGAAAGGGACCTCTACTTATGGAGGACTTAAATTGCAACAAAGTGGTACTTTAAGCCCTGGGTCACGTAAGCAATGTGAGAATATAATTTAGAAATTTAAAAAATTTAGAAAATCAAGCATTAGAATTCTTAGAGTACAGGGTTCTGCTCACTTGACCACTTACAGCTAAAGTAGCCCCCTTCCCCCCAGGTCAGTAGGATGCGGCTCTATACAACCTTGGAGGCTGGCATCTTCCCTGCATGAGGGCCACTGCTGTAAACACTAGTGCTCAGTACTTCTTTCAAACAACAGAAGTGTTTGCTTATTGTGTGCTAACCCTAGAAGTGACTTTCAAAAAAAGCCTCTGTTGATTCCCTTCAGATATAAGCTGCCAACAGGCACCCTTCTTACTGAAAGTAACAAACAATCCTTTCCACAGCGGAGGCCCATTTGGGGCTCAGAACACAGTGCTGCACGTTATAAACTTGTCTGATGATGGATCTCTGTCTTACAGCCTCCTCTCTGAAAGGAAAAGCAAGGTGAGATTATAGCAAGGGTTGTGGCTATATATGCTATTGGACTATACCAAGCATTCATTTATCTGAATATCATGGTGATATGGATTTTGGTGTACGAGTTTAAAAAATGTATTGTTTGAAAAACATCTCCTTTATTGGCCAAAGAAAAAAGACTCTCAGTTTAGTTCCCAGAGTAATTAACACAGCGAACCGAAGGGTCTCAAAATATTTCTGTTATTGTGAAGGGTTGTTGATCAATCCACTCATTTGATGTGAAACATGAAATGAGGTGGAAAGGCTTGATTTAGCCTTTGTCTCCAGCAACAGCGCCTGCTCTGAGAGGCCAGAGTCCAGACAAGTCTCTAGTTCCCATTCTGGATGGCATCGGTCATGTGAATTTGGGCACATTAACATCCCTGGGCCGCAGTTCCCTCATCAAGGAGCAGAGGGCGTTACAGCAGGTGGGTGGAAGGGCTCAGCCCCTTCTAATGATGCCTGACTTTTGTTCATTTTCTTTGTCATGGAGTTACTTTTGCCCAGAATGTCCCTTCCTACCTTTCACATACCTGCTTTGAACATCAGTGCAGACATTACCTCCTCCTAGAACCTCACCCCTCCTAATCCTCTAGGTCTCACTGAGTTTCCTGCTTCCACAGGTACCTGCGTGCAGCTGTGTGTGGGGGCATCTCACATGACAGAGGCATCATTCTGTCCCTTGTGAGTCTTCCCCAACTGACGCCTTGGCCCCTGGATTTGTGGTGTCCAGCACAGCCTGGGAACGCAACGGACACACGCAGATAAATATCTGCTGAATGAAGGAATTTCTCTACAATCCCAGAGGGCAGCAGTTGTGACTTATTTGCTGAGCTATGCATCTCTAGGGCTCAGCATGGCACCTGGCATATATCAGTTACTCAAAGGAATAAATTGACGTAACTTAATAAACAAACCAAAACATCTAGTGCTTGATGATTTCATGTGGAGAGCTAAACTGTCACATGAAAAGGAAAAGAGACAGGAAGAGAGAATTCAACACATTGAACACTGAGCACCCAAGATGCTAACTATGTAGAGAAGAATGTTATAACCTTCCCAAGGAAACATATTGGAAAGATTTGCACAAATGTTATAAGCAGTTGTGTTTGGGTGATGAAGCAACATTTGATAATCTTATAACCATATAATCTTTTCTGCTGCCTTGTTTAATTTTATATTTTCCAATGCAGGGAGTATGCATGACTTTTATGATTCAAGTGATAAAAAAGCAATAAGCTTATTTTTGAGAAAAGGTAAAAGAAGTGACATCATCTGACCTTTGCTCTTCTGAGAATGGCAATTTGCCTGCAAGCAAATGTGGGTACATGAAACACAGCACCTGCAACAGAATGTGTGCTCACAAAGTATCTTTAATGAATCCTTCATAGGCTGGAGGAAATATTTTAAATGATACTGTTGCTATGTATGGAGGGCATTGTCTGAGCCCCTTTCTCCTTATTGAACATGACAGTTTCATATGACTGATATATATAATTTGAGTGTTTTACTCTTATGCACCAGAATTTTCTTCACACCCTTAAGATATTGGTGCATTTCAAATATGTGTTCATCATTCATTTCCTTGTTTGGCCCTTAAGTTTTCTGCTTTGCTCCCACGGCTTCCTGTACTCTCCGATTTCTGTACCATGACCCATCGTCAGAAGTCGCAGTGACTATACTAGAGTGACCTAGTGGCCGGTGTCACCAGTTGTCAGCTTTTAAAAATGTAACGGGAAAGGGCCGACATCTGGATGTGTGAGCTCCTATGCATTCAAACGCGTGTCGGAACTATCACGACTGGACTCGCAGACTGAGTGAGTCAAGTACCCAACGCCCTCTTTTTGCAACAGAAGTGAAAGAAAATATTTTCATTTGAAGCCACTGGCTACATCCAGTGAGTTTGCTTCAAGGTGTTAGAAAAAGGCGTTTTTTTCATTTTTTTAATTTATTTTTCATTACAGTTGACATAGAGAACAGTGCTTTTGAAGTAACTGATTCGACGGGGCGGGGTTTAAGGATGAAGTCTGTGTTTGTTGTGTCCCCAGGGGCATCTGGGCCCAGCCCCAAGCCGGGCATCTAAGCAGCTTTCAGTAAATGTGGATCGCAGGTGGTACGATTTCAAAATCCCCCCGGCCCTGATTTTTCGGGGAGTTGTTTCTTCTATTCAAAGCAATTTCAGGCTTCAATATTCTTATTAGAGACAGATGCATGCAATGAAAATGGGCAGGTTATGTAAGTTAACTGATGAATCTATTCTAAAAAAATATCCAGTCCTTAAGCATATCCTACAAAAATTAATATAATCTATATATTTTATCGCCTATCTTTAAGCATATTAAATAGTCATGATACTTGAATTATTAATTTTCTGTCACTTTTATTTTTGGACACCTTTTTAGAACCTCCATATGCTTTGGGCAGAGGCTACCAGTTTTCTAACCAATATCCACTCCCGGGCCCTTCTTCTCCGTGTATAAAGCCCCTACCTATACTGTTTGGGGATCCCAATGTGCCAGATTAAAAAAAATTTCCTCCCTATATATGTTCAGCTTTCTTTACAAAAAGAGAGGGCCAGTGTGCTGTGAAAGCTCTTGACGGCGCTCTGCGGAAATTCTGAGGGGCGGGTGGTGAGCTGGCAGGCACTCTCCTGCTTTCCCACGGCAGGTGGGGCTGAGGCGACTGCAGCTGAGTCTGTGCGGCAACCTGGGGTTCGGGAGGCAGTGCCAAAACGCCAGAGCTCAGGACACAGGCCATACCGGGATGTCATCAAGAGCATGTCTGTCTACCTCTGGGCTTCATTTTTAAATGAAACACAAGTGAACATCTATCCTTTGGAAGTCATTGTTCTTTGTGTTGCTGACTTTCCTCAACAGTTGGCTGCCATTCCCAGCTGATTCCTGACCTGTAGAGTGATTTTGCTAGAGAATCCAGACCTTTCACGAGTTGTTTGTCCTGCATGACTTCTCCCATGAGCCAGGTTTCAGTGAAGCCGTATGTCCACAAATGGAACTTCACGTTCTCAGTACATCCCATGGACAAGTTCATGCAGGGCTTCCATTTCTTCATTGGGTCTCACGTGATTTTCCTCCATGCAAGGACAGGACGTGGAACTCAAATGGGATCTGTAGCAAGGTAGCTAGGGATCCTAATCAGTCCTGACCCACCACTTCCTGGGTTGGTGGCTTGGGCAAAATGTGGCTCAGTGTCTGAGAACAATGCACAGTAGGTATTATCTGGTGTCGCTGCCAGGCCCCCTCACTTGGCCCTTTGTTCCGACCAACAGAGTTCCTGACTTAGCAGAGGCAATTTTTTTTTAGGATTCAGGGCTCACTTAATTTTATTTCTGCTGCTTTCAGTACCACCATTATAATACTTCCCCTTAGTGTGTGTGTGAAAACTGAGAACAATCTCTTAACTAAACAAAATCTAGAATTTCCTCGGGAGAGGCTCTATGGACAGCCACAGAGTTCATGGGCTGGGTGACTAGACTGTGTGCGGCCACTGGGGAACCAGCCTCCCTGGATCTGGGTCTCCTGGTCTGTTGGAGTCTGGAGTCAGTCTGCGTGGACCTGAATAACCCCGGCACAGGCCCTGGCTGGCCGCATGGCACTGGACAAGCTGGTGACGCTCTCTAATGCTTGGTATTCCCAAATGTGAGTTTTGATCAATAACAGTGCCTTCTTATGCTCATGGGATGATGACTGCATGAGACACCTGATATAAAAGACTTGTACCTAGAGTGTAAGTTCTAAACAAATGATGTCATGGTTATTATTCTTATCAATTTCAATATGAGAAGCTGGACTATGAGACCTCTAAGAACTCCCACAGCTCTTTTCAAAAAGTCCCTTTCTCTTCTTTCAGTACACTAGTGCAGTTTAGAAACATAGCATCCGTCACTCACCACCTGTACGCCCGTGGAATTCCTGCTCAGTGGGAGCCCTCCTTCTTGTGGAGCAGTTTCATCAGTGGATTTATGTGCTTGTCAGGAAACAGCAGTGTAGGTGTCCCACGGCAGGCCTGCGAACGAAGTTAACGGCCCAGAACGGAAGGCGTGACCACAGCTCGACTACTCTGTCCAGCCAGAGCAAAGCAGAAATAACAGATAGTGGCCCGATACATGTGTGTAAGGCCACACCGAAAGGCCAATTTCAAATATAGGATATAGAGAAATAAGTCATAAAAAAGAAAACCAAGCTAGCCACGTTGAGGAGGTTAGTTATTGAATGATGGTACCAAGAAGTCTCATAGTCAAACCGAAGAGCAATGCTGGGACCTGCAGGATCAATTTAAAGTGAACCTGACAGCCTCCCAGATGCTGAGAAACGCAGATATCAGGACGCTGGTCCAAATACACGCCCCTCTGGAGGCTGGTGGTGGCTTCTGAAATTCCCACTCTAAGGATCATTCCTTCAGCACGCTGCACTATTTCTAAACCTACTTTTAAAATGGTAATGTGTAGCCAGGAGGAACAGCCACTAGCACATACTGAATGAACACACATTTGCGTATCTCCTTCTCCAATGTCACCTCAAATGGAAGAGTTCTGAGAAGACGGCAGCGAAGCCCAGATTTTAAATAGAGGAAATAAGGTGAAGATAGACGTCAAGGTGAGAGGACCAGCGCAAGGGTGAGACTGCACAGAGGATGTTTAAATAGGTGGGGATCGTGCGTGTCCTGAGTTCCTACATCAATATCCAAAAGATAGTCAAAATCCAGTAGAGGCACACGTGATCTGCACGTACAGCCTTTCAGAGGCCACTGAGTGTTACTCTGTTTCAATTACTCTTAGTCTTGTCCCTGGGACCCTATGCAAACGTTACAGTGGGAACTTGGTGAAGGGTTGCAGTGTGAACCATGGGTAATCCCCACTGCTATTGGAAAGGGGGAAAAACACATTGCACTGCTTCTAGGCCAGTGATACTAATGTGATTAAAAGATAAGTTTATGTATGAAGAAGTCCATGTAGCCATAACTGATATTTGAACTCTTTGCAAAAGGTACATATCCCTGTGTTTTAAAGGTTTCAAAGGTAGTATACTAGTTTGGGGGATCAGCTCAAGTAAAAAACTCTAAATTTTGTCAGTTGATCCTAAGTTTTTGGTAAATAATTTGCATAAAGATTGAAGTTGCAGTGATGTGGTTAGACTAGTTCATGGTTTTCTCGCTATCTTAGTGGCTCATTAATAAAGTAAAACCTACGCATGGACACAGGGCTGGGTCATTCCAAGTCAATGTGATGACCATCTCTGCGCACTGTCTATATATCCACTACTGTGTGGTCCTGAGTTTCTCATCCACCTCTACATTTTCCATGAAAATAACAGGGTTTTCACTTGGGGTCTTGGGGGCTCAGAATTGGTAAGTTTTTATCATGGTGATAGGATTATTAACAGTCACCATATGCACAGATTAAAATACTCTCTCATGCAAAGGTGCGTATAGGGTTGGCACCGAGTCCTCTCTTTTGGCAGTGGAGAGAGTCTCTCAGGGTGGAAATTATTTTCCCTTCTGTTAATATCTCAGTGCTTCTGCTTCATCTTAACTTCTCCAATAGCACAGTTTTAAAAAACATCTCTGCCCCCCTCTAGGAGAGGACTGCAAGTGGCTTGGGGACCAACCTCTGGATGGCTGGCAAAAAGTAGGTGCTCAGGAAATGTTCCGTAGGTGAGCACAAGAGGACCGCACAGTTGGCTGACCTGGGCCATTGCGCATTTCTTAAGAATTGGAGATGGACTTTCTTGCTTTGCTTCTAAGATGGTCACAGCCTAGCAAGATGTTCACTGAAGCAAAGTGAAATAAGCCTTGGAATGTTGGCCACATTGGGACAATATTCTAATGAAATAAGTGGCAGGATGCCAGAGAGAGAGAAAATCCTGACAGCCAACATATATGCCATGGCTGCGTGTGCCGTGACTGGCTAGGAGTTCTCATGGCAGCCTCCACCTGGGCCACTGTTAGCCAAGAGATGGGTGGCTGGGTGATTGCCACCTTTGTTCAGGCTGCTAGTCCAAAGGAGAACTTGGACGGAAGAAGTGGGGGTGGGGTGATAATGAGTATTCCCAAGCAAAAGTTAGTCCCAACTGATCAAATGGGTATTTATTTATATTTTATATTTGTAATAAGCACTTTTATGTTTTAAAAAAAACTATCAGAATGTTCCAGAAATATTCTAGAATGTTTCTAGGGATTTTTTTGGCATTTTCTTTTAAAATTTTCTATGCTTATAAATTTGTCCTTAGGATCTACAAGCTCACGCTCCTAAATACAAAAACAGCATGATGCAATTTTCAATTCTAATTTATGAGAAGAAAAAGACTCAATTTTAATCTTTATTGAAATGTGTTATAGAAATCATTAATGCACATGCGTCTACAAACAATCATGGCTTAAAAGTTTATGTACAGGATTTACTTTCCTTATGTTTTATAACTGATCATGTTGATAAACAACATATCAATTTCTCTATACCTAAATCTAGAGTTGTTATTGAACTTTTAGTGCTAACAGTCTCCTAATTGAGTTTTTTGAAAAATGACTAATCATAAAATAAATAATTAAGATATTAAAAAACAAGCCAAACAAACATGCAAAAAATAAAACTCCCAAGACATATAGGGTTTTTAGGGGGAAAGTATTTAATATGCTTAAAAGAAGAATCCATAAATGTTAACAATATTTTTAAATATTACAGAAAGCAAAATGACTTCAGTGGATGTATTTTTTATCATGTTAGGAGAACAATCATTTAAATGCATTTATTCCAAAGTAAATGGGTGAAATAAAGAAAAAAATGAGAGGGACTGAACAATGACCAGCCTGCACAGAACACTGGATCATAAAGATGCACACGTCTGGGTTTGTTATCAGATTCTAAACGTCACTGCAATTATCCAGTCTGGACAAAATCAGGCACTCATGACACTTAGACCCAAACAACTTGGTGCTGTGTCTTGAATTTTTGTCTTAAAAAGAGCAACAAAAAGCAATGAATTCTATGTTTGAGAAGTCCTATCAGTGTGATAAAATTTCATTTCATTCTGCGTGCAAAATTCTGTAATACAACTAAAAGTGCAGGTGGCCTTCCTCTGCCCCAGGTAACGCAATTAGCTCGGATCACAGGCTCCCCACTTAGCACTGCCAATCAATGTCTTGGGGCTGCACCCTGACACCGTGTGTGGTGATGGCTGCCTGGCCCTCAATGCCACAGCCTCAGAGAACTGAAGGCTTTATTAGAGCAATGTGTTTCCGACTACTTCCACCTTATCGGCATATTCACCTTAGCTTTAAAACCCAACTAAAATCTAATTTATCCGATCTTTGGCTTCTGAACACTATTTGGCAATGAATCTAATAGCCTTGTAGTAACTACATTACTGCACATGGTGCCTAAAGCTGTTCTAGATAAAACTTTTACAAAATTGTCAAGTGCCATTTAAAGCTACAGCAACCTCTTTGGGGCTGCCTCTGTCTCATGTAAAGAACAAATGCTTTGTCCTGATGTGAAAGCTCAACACTAGGATTTAATACCTGCAATCTGAGTTATAATTCATGTGAATAGGTCATTTGCTTCTCTTAAATTTTGATTAACTTTAAAAAAAATGTCGAGTAATAAAATCTTCCACCAGCTAAAAATTCCTCCAACACACACATGCACAAATGTGTCTTTAAATTTTCCAAATTGTGAATATACTCACGTGTATAAATGTTACACTGAGAAATATATTTAGAATGTCAGACCAAATGAATCTTCACTACTGTGTTTGATACTCTGTCTTCTGAAACTGTGAAAAAATATCATGAAATGTTGATACGAATTCAGTTCTTGAAAATCAAGCTCCAAAATGTATACTTTTATTCACATAACTACAGATGTATAAAAACAAGGGGCTCGTGTGCCTTTAAGTATCACATGTAATGCAACGCATGGCAGGGAGCAGATCCCCCTCCCCCGCTGCTATTTCTCAGCCCCTCCTGGGTCAGGCAGAGGGGGCAGCAGTGAGGGGACTGCCTTTTTGAGGACCACGCACCATTCCAGGTATGTTCACATATGTTGATCTTATTCAACACAATAATCATGAGACGTAGGTATTACACCAATAAAAGCTGGGTAAAACACATGTAAAAATGATGGCTAAAACAGATTAAAATCTACATGTTCCCCCATGTTTCACGATTTACATTTCCATGCAGTAATAGGCTAATGAAATGAATCTCACAAGACATGAAGAATTCCTACAATAATAAACGCAAGGACCCTGTTCATTAGAGTTTCTAAAGGTGATTTAGAAGAACCTGGATGAGTCACTAAGTACCGCTGAATCACTTAGGGACAAATGCGGTCCCCTTTTCATTCTCTTCGAAACTTTCTGATTAGGTCTAGAAGAAAGTCTTCCCTTCCAATCTCTTACTTCAAGCCTCTACAGCCTTTTCTCATCTTCCTTTTTAGCAGGGGAGGCAGACCTCAATATCTGCTTGTAATTCGTTTCCTTGTATTTATGTTCGTGGCTGTTTCCACATGATGACAAATGATACTGATGTTCTTTTGAAGAAATACTCCTATATCATTAACCCTGTAATTACACCTGATTTTTAAAGTGAGGGAATTTAGGGGAAAACCAAGTGATGGGAGGTGTGCACAGATAAGGCAAGGCATGATCAGAGTGAGGAGGGCGTAACACCTGAAGACTGGGGACACCGCACGAGGAACATTGGGTGAAACCCCAGCCTCCTCCCCCCTCTCGGAGGCTGGCCCGTTCTTACAAGTAGGTGGCTTCCTCAAGTTTCAGCTTTAAGCCTGTTATTTCGAACACGGGCAGTGGTTTCCGTTACAAAAGTGCTTTGTGTTGCTGTTTGTTTTGTAGTCAGGCCAGAGATCCCTGACTTAAGAGTATAGCTGAACTGGCACGCATTTGAAGTAAAAATTGGTTTTTTAAAATGCAGTGCAACCTAATACTGTTATAACCTGATAATTAGGCAGACAGAGAACAAATTGAATAAGAAACATATCCATTCTCATTCCAAACGCTTGTTTGAGGGACAGAAATCTGATTTCATGAGAGTGAGGAAAGGAGAGATTCTGGAAAGATCTCTAGATTCACTCATAATTCACTGTATCTAGTTTTATCTCAAAATAAAGAGGGAGTACTTTCAGGCCACAACTTAGGAACCTGTTGGGGGCTGCGATAAGCCTGAAACAGGCTGATACAATCCGACCTGAAGGTTGCGCCTGAATAACAGGATGCTGCGGTTAGGAGCCATAGAACTCCCCCTCCTGGACATGCGGGTGGCACACCAATCAGTGCCTTGATCACGCGCCCGCCATGCACCCCCCGGCCAATCGCAGGCTAGAGCACGCCTTGAAGCCACCTATCCACTGCACTTCCTCCACTGCCCTCCTCTATATAACTCCCTCCATTTTGAAATAAATTTGCAGCTTGATCAGAATCCTTTGTCTTGCTGCCATTCTTCGCGCCTCCTGTCCCATCCCCCTTCATCCGTTACAGGTATATCGGCGGACCCCGTTGACTGCCTCACGGGCCGAGGCAGGAACCAGCTTAACCAGAGAAGCTTTTTAATGTTGGTTTGGGGGGATCCTGTGGCTCGCATAATGGGATACACAACCCTCCCTGCACTTACCTGTTTATACCCCAGGAACAAACGGGGTATAAACAGGTAAGTGCAGGGAGGGGTGAGAAATAAAAGTTAATGGACTTTAAGCTTCAGGGCTCTTCACCCTGTACAGTCATCTCCAAAGTTGTGTCTAATATTTATTCATAATTCTGTAATTTTTTAAAACAATGACCTCTCATTAAGTTAATCCTGTATCCAGATGCGTTAAATGGAGGCCGCCTTCGTGGCCAGGCCCAGGTCGCAGATCTGAGCCCAAGTCAGGCGGCATGTGCGGGGAACACCTGCCAAGGACACCTAGCATACCTGAGTCAGAATCCGCCAGCTCACTTTAACTAACTCACCTTCCCCTGGAGTAGGGCCCACCAGCCTTCCAAGGAAACTCCCAACCTCCAGACAATCTTGCCCTGTTTCCAGTCTCTTTTCTCCCATCCAAGTACTAACCAGGCCCGACCCTGCTTAGCTTCAGAGATCAGACGGGATCGGGCACGGTCAGGGTGGTATGGCCGTAGACTCCAAGTCTCTTTTCTAAAACTCACTTACTCCTGCCCAAGATCCCTCAGGAAGAGACCTCCAGTGCCTGGGAGGTGCTGCACTCCCCTAGGCCATGGACTGCTTGCCCTTGAATAAAGGCCATCAAACTCATTGCTAAATGGTTTTACTTTTGTCACTTGACAGCTCCAAAGTGCATAAACTTGACATCCACCCTCAGAGATACTGTAAAATTTCTTGAACATAACCAACCAGAAGTAGAAAGATGGGTGAAGGTAAGTAAAATGGTTGTGACAGTGCCCAAAGGAAAGAATTTTCCTGAAGGGTGATTCTGGGACCGAATTCCAGAGTGTGTGTGTGTGTGTCTGTGTGTGTGTGTGTGTGTGGCTGGGGGGCGGGGCAGACTAACAAGCAATGTTCTGGACACAAGCTGGGTGTCCCATAATTCAAGTCAATTCTGACATTATCCACCCAAAGACAGCACCACCTCCCCCAGGTTCAGGGCTCAGCCCCCTTCAGATTCCAGCCGTAGGTCCAGGTTGTCACCTGTGCTACTGACCAACTGGCTACATGTTTTGGAGGTTCCAGTGACTCCATCCTCTGGTTCAATTAATTTTCTAGATTGCCTCACAGAACTCAAGAAAGCATTTTACTTAATATATTACCAGTTTTATTATAAAAAATTATAACTCAGGTGGAAGAGGCGCACAGAGCAAGGTATGGAGAAAGGGCACAGAGCTTCCGTGCCCCCTCCCAGCCCACTGCCCCCCCCCCAGAATAGCCATGTACTCACCAACCCAAACCCCATCTTTTCGGGGTTTTATGGAGGCTTCATTACAAAGCACGATTAATTAAACCATTGGCCACTGGTGATTAAACTCCATGTCCAGCTCCTCTGCCCACCCAGGAGGTCATAGGTGAAACTGAAAGTTCCGACCCTCTCATCACAGGTTGGGAAGCAGCCCCCACCCTTTGGTGAGTTCCAAAAGTCCCAATGTCATTAACCAACAAAGACACATTTCTGGCTTTCACCACTTAGGAAATTCCAAGGATTTTAGAAGCTCTGTGCTAGAATCAAATGAGGAAGAATCTATTTTTGATTATAAATCACAATATCATAATTCCCTAAACAAAATTAATTAATGATGTTTACAACCCAGATGGGGTGAGAGGTGCTACGAGATGGACTCGCAGTTCCCAGAGAGCCACTAGATGGCGCCAAAGAAGGGCCAGCCAGGGTGTCGGCTGGGCAGAGGGATGGGCAAGGGCGCAGTGCCAAGGGCAGGAGAAGGGGAGGGGTGGGTTTTATGCAGTTATGTTCCTACATGGCACAGCCAGGAGGTGGGCTCATAACTACTGAACTTTCACTATTCTTTTAGCAACAGAACAATGAAATGATACTGTAAACTCTAAATCAACTCATACCTTTATAAGCACTCCACCACCTTCAGGGAGCATTCACCACTAAAATTACCTTCACAAGTGGGGCACATGCAGGCATGAGAAAACACATTTTAAAAAAAGAAGAAAGAAGAACCATTAGAAAAACTGAGAAAACTAGTGTTGCCTTGGAAAGAAAAACAGATTCAAATAAATGTCTTTTTTTCCTGCACTTAGAATACACTGAATAGAGTATATTGTTCGTATAATCCCTTTGAATCTGATGTCTTATGAGAAATCCTGCACCAAATAAAAACAATGCTTGCATTTTATTTATTATTAAATCTCTTTTCATTGCTGCTGTGCAGGAGCAGCGTGCAGAGAACGTCAATGCACAGGGAACAGCTGCAGCATGCAAGCCTGCCCTCTCCTGGACAGATCTTTGGAAAACCTAAAGACGGTCCAGACACTTTCATCTTTTACCTGGACAGTGCTGTAAATAAACAAATCTACGAAGGGAAAAAAAGTCACTCAAAAAGGAAATCTCTGCAAGATTCATTATTTATCATGGCCAGTTTTCTGCCCATATCCTTTGCAAATTAATCAGCAAAATCAGAAACAGTTTAGAAGAGCAAGTTTCAAACAGGTGGTCATTTCCTATCCCAGAAGGACGTGTGTATTTGTCTCATGGAGTTGTTACATAAGCACAAAATTTCAAAGGTATTTCAGGTTTAGAATTTTGCTAGTGCATTGAACAAGGTGGGCCGCCCTGGGCCAGATGAATCCAGACATCAAAAAATGAAGGAAGGACTCTCTTTGCAGGGGGGAGGGTATAACAGAAGAGTATGTGCTCTGAGATGTGGATTAAAATGCTAACAGGAAAACTTGATTATAGACGGTTGTTATTTGTATTTTTTTATTTTGGGTAGCTTTTTGTAAATTTGAAGTTATTCCCAAGTGAAAAGTTTATTTAAAAACTGTAATAGGTTCTGGGTAGGCCAGAGTCTAAATTGTGCTTCTGCCTCCATATGACTTTGGACAAGATGTCTAACTTTCTGGGCTTCTGCTTCCTCTGCTCTAAGACAGAGATAATGCTTTTGGTTTGTTTGTTTGTTTTGCCAAGTATGGCTGTCAGCATAATTAAAAGAAGTAGTGAGTGCGAAAGACCTAACACCATGACTGGCACAGAGTATCTCATCAATGATATAATAGTTGTTATCAGTTTCACTATTCTTATTATCTGGGGAGGAAGACTGGTTTCCACCAACGAGATGAGCTAACTCTGCTCTGTCTCTGGCAAACATTAAACAAAGACATGAAGCTTCAATTCCTGACCTGTTAAGAATCTGTGCAATCCACAATCTCATCCAAATAATTTGGGGAACCTATTTATACATTTATCCTAAAACACCTCTTGAAAAGCCCTTCCAATTTTCTACTCATCTTTGAATGTGAGACCTTGTTGCATTTGTCCCAATGCAACCTCCCAATGGGAGGTTGTCTTCCCCTGAGGGAATGAGCATGAGCACCCCACACTCCCCTCTATAGTACCATGTCTGCTTGCATCTAATACTGAGTTCCAGAGACCGGACTCAAGAGACTTCACCCAAGAAGCAGCAACCAGTCAGTCCCCTGAGACATGTCTCCTTCTATTACAGATGCTCAAGGAGTATTGGAGGTAAGGCTTTTCTTTGGAATGATGTAAGGAAAATGGGTTTGAAATTCAGGGAGACCTGAGTTTAAACCTCAGTCCCACAGGTAATAGATCTTATGACCCTAATCAAAGGAGCTCATTTCAGCATTAATTTCCTCATCTATAATGTGGGGGCAATGTCTTCATCTATTTGGGCTGTTATAATAGAGTGACTTAGCAACAACAATTTTATTTCTCATGCTTCTGGAGGCTGGAAGTCTGAGATCAAGGCGACAGGGTGGCTCAGTCCTGGTGAGAACCCTCTTCGGGGTTGCAGACTGCTGACTCCTCATTGTATCCTCACACAGCGAAGAACTGGGAGAGGAGGCAAGCTGTCTCGTATCTCTTAGAAAGGCACTATGCCCACACTCATGAGGGCAACTCTCATGACCTCATCCGATCCTAATTACCTCTGAAAGTCCCACCTCCCAATACCATCACTTAGTGGGGGGGAAGATTTCAGGACATGAATTTTAGCAGGGCACATTCAGTCCACAACAGTTTTGCAGCGTTGCAGGGTTAAAGATAACATAAGATCTGGAACTAGGAATAGTGTTATTGTTGCCAGTGTTTTCCTGCTGCTGGTATTGTGATTATATATCCTGCAATCAGGCCAAGTTTATTTTCATCTTATTAAATCAAATCTACTCAAAATCAGAGAAAACAGAATTTCTTTAAAAGTATTTTTCTGATAATAGGTACAATTAAAATAGTTCAAAATTGTTAAGATTTTGGATATAGATTTATGTAATTTTCAAGTTGGATTTTAGAACTTATGTAGCTCTTTTTCATTTTATAGATTAAACAAAATATTTGTCAAAATCTATAGTCAGACCAAAAAACTTATCGCAGACCTGAACCTAAAACACAAACCTCCCTTTTATTCATTGTGGTGTGGTTTCTATTACTTCATGTGGCCTTTTACATTTTTATTTTCTTTTTGTCACTGATCTTTAAATGTGTCACATACAATGCCACCTGGAGATGGATTTAGGCTGCCATAATTACAAAACACTGAAGACATAAAACCACAGAAAATGTTAAAACACAGACCAAGAACAAAAATATTTTAAACATGCTGAAAAGTCAGTTGGGGTGGGGTCATGTAAAGAATAAGAGATCCAGAATCCCAAAGACCTGAGTTTAAATTTCAACCTCATGGTTTAGGCTGTGGCTTAAATGCTTTAAGATTCAATTTTCTCATTTAGAAAATGAAGGTAAACCTCCGAGCCTAACAGTGTTCTTAGGAAGGTTGAGTGTGAGAACATGTAACTTCTCTCCACACAGCGTGTAATAAATGTTAGTTCCCTCATCACAGCCCTTTATGTCGAGCCTTTAAATCTATGATGTATCAGGTAATGTATACCCAATTCACAGTAAGACTGTTCAATAAATACTATTGTGATGATGGTGGTGTTGGTAGTCATACTAACAGAAACTAAAAGCCCTAGAAAGCAAGAAAAGATTGTTTTCATCATTAAAGATAGCCACAAACAAAAATCTCCAATTAGAGCTAACCTAATGTGTACGTACGAAATCCTCTTTGGTGGCATAGAACCAACTGGAAATGACATAGGTACATAAAAAATGGCAAATTAATGACCCATGAAACACACACCTCATTTCTGAGCTCATGCAGAGCAGTGCACACTATTATAGTAGACGCATTCAAGGTCCCTTTGTCTGGGCATCAATAAAGGCTTCTTGTGTCCCCACCATGAAAGAGCAAGTGAGATGCTAAAAATGATAGGATGAAGATAGGGTAACTTATCAAGTTTGTAATGCAATACGAGATCTGTCCAGACAACGTCCAGCCATTGTTAATATAATGAGAACAGTTTGCATGACATCGATGTAACCTGGCAGCCAAGGAGAGTGGACTGGAATGCGCATGCGTGAACAGTGACAACTTCACTGTACTAGTCAGTGGTGGCAGTAGGCACCACTGAGTGACCATGTGTACTGTGTGGCTGTCACATTCAAAATGACTGAGTGAGTAGAGCAACAAATATGCTTCAAACTTTGTGTGAAGCTTGAACATTCCTCCATGAAAACTATTTGGGTGATTCAGAAGGCTGCAGCTATGGGCAGCTGGTGATTGGCAGCTTCATTCTGACAACACGCCCACTCATCCATCATGTCTCATGCAGAGTTTTTTGGTGACACAGCAAACCACCCAGGTGACTCAGCCCCACTACAGCCCAGATTTGGTGCCCTGCGACTTCTGCCTTTTCCCAAAACTAAAATCACTTTTGAATGAGAAGAGATTTCAGACCATTGATGAGATGCAGGAAAACGATGCAGCAGCTGATGGTGATTGGGAGAACTGTGTGAGGTCCCAAAGTGCTTACTTTGAAAGGGACTGAGGTATTATTTTTCCTACGTATAATGTTTCTTGTATCTTGTACCTTCTTCAATAAATGTATCTATTTCTCTTTCTTGTCCTCTTTTTATTTTTTAAAAGATTTCATTTATTCATCTTTAGAGAAGAAGGGAAGGAGAGAGGGAGGGAAATATCAATGTATGGTTGCCTCTCATGTGTCCCCTGCTGGGAACCGGCCCGCAACCCAGGCATGTGTCCTGACTGGGAATCAAACCGTGATCCTTTGGTCTGCAGGCCCACGCTCAATCCACTGAGCTACAGCAGCCAGGGCTCTTTTTAAAAACTTAATCTGTATTTTATTTTTTCCAATACCATTTGGTCTCCTTATACCTCCTCCCTGCAGCAATCACCACACTGCTGTCCATGTCTATGAACCCTTTTTCCTGTTTGCTCCATCCCTCCAACACCTAACTTCTCCCCTACTCCCCGCGAGCTGCCGTCTGCTCTCTGTCTCTATTTTGCCCGGATACTCTCTGGACAGACCTCATATAGCTAATGAACGTTTGAGGAACTACTTTCCCAACCAATTTTCTAAAATGGGCCTAGTTCAAACTTAAGATAGTCTTGAGTATTCTTAATAGCAACGTGAAATGTAACTCACTTTACTTATACTCAGTATTGAGCATTGTTTTAATATTGTAAGTCATGTGGTCCACAGACAGTATACTTTTCAGTAAGTGGCCCATTCGTGCCAAAAATTCAAGCTAGAATATTTTAGAAATAAATATCAAAACTAAAGGCTAAATTCAACTGCTCTAGAATTAAGAAAACATAAAAAAGGAAAGAAAACATTTCACGCACAAATACTCCAGCATCAGTGGCTATGAGGTGTCCGTGGTTAGAAGACAAAATCTTATAGGTCTTGAACTATGGTTTTACATCTCCTCCAATACCACGTTCACCCAGTGGTTCCCTCGTCTATATCACAGGCAGCTCTTGCCCATGTTTCTCCTTCCATTTCTCCTGTTTTTCCTCTTTTTTTCCATAATTTTCCTTTACTATAAAACTATAAGCAGCCAGTACCTTTTCAAAGCAAGGGACAGCACAGAAGTGGAGAGGAAGGCCAGTTCCAGACAGCCTTAGTCGTGCACACTTTTCAGTCTGGGTGTGCAGTAGTGAGGTTTCCTCCTCCTGGACCCCAAGGATGGAGCTCGTCACCACAGGGGCCCCCTGGATCTGAGGACCGCAGGTGCCTCAGCTCTGTAAGCTTACCCAGGAAAGAATCAGATGTGTGAGGGAGGCTAACTGGGCAATTCTAGACCAAATGCATATTAAATGGGGCCTTTTAGAGACAACTGTTCTCCTTCTAAAAGATTAGCATTGAGGAGTTTCGGCATCATGGGACAGGGCAAGGAGAGAGGGATTCTGAGGGAAGGAGATCTACCTGAGATCCTCAAGTCATATTTGGATCAGGAACCTTGTAAAGCACTAAGCTGGTCTGCCTGCCTATATTGCCTTTAAGAACATCTGTTTATCCCTGTGTGGGTGTCTTGTCTGCCTCCCTCTCCTCTTTTCGTATCATCCTATAAAAGAAGCACTATGCATAACCCAAAGAATGGTGAGAAGTGCTTTTTAAGTTTCAATCTATTGTAGACTGATCAACATTCATAAACTTCAAAGAAATTGTTGTGGAAATGTAAAAATTCTACAAACATTTCTAAGTGACAATTTTGTTATTGAGCTTAGTGTCAATGAGTCATTTGTGACTAGTTTATGGAGTAGTACCAGTCCTCAGATCACACTTCAAGAAACAACGATGCAAACCAATTAATAAATACATTTTCCCTAATTAAATTTTATATTTTCAGTGTCTGTAAGATATAAATTTGGTAAAAAAAAACACAAAATGAATTGAAATTATATAACACTACAAATAATTAGAGAGTCTTTTAACTACAACTGAACCAAGGCACATTGTCTATGGCCACACTGTGTAAGATAGTCAAGTGACCCAATCTACTGGGTGTGAAGTGTGAAAATACTTCTGAAAATTCTGTGATCAAAATCACCAGATGTAAAAACTACATTATTTTTGTAGTTAACATATCAAATCTCACGGATGCTGCATAACAAGGCAAATTCCAAGTCTAGCAGAAAGCGGGTGCTAAGATTTGCTTTACCCAGTTACCTGACATTTTATTGCTGTGGGGGTCCTAACAGGTTGGGGAGGTTCCAAAGATCTAATTCCACATCCAATAGAAATAACTTCTCAGATTTTTAAAGTGCATATTAGTTAGTTTTTAAGAACCGCATCTATGAACTTGATGTTCATAGATGAATGAACCCACATGAGGAGGGTCTTTTCAGTCTCAGAAAATCTAGCTGCCAGTTCAGCCTTTGGAGAAAACTTGCCCAGGATCATTATCACTAATTAAGAGTCAACTAGCCCTGGCTGGCGTAGCTCAGTGGCTTGAGCATGGGCCTGTGAACCAGAGTATCACGGTTCGATTCCCAGTCAGGGCACATGCCTGGGTTGCGGGCCAGTTCCCAGCAGGGGACGCATAAGAGGCAACCATACATTGATATTTCTCTCCCAATCTTTCTCCTTCCCTTCCCCTCTCTCAAAAAATAAATAAATAAAATATTTAAAAAAAAAAAAAAAAGAGTCAACTAGCCTCAGCCTTCAGGAAGTCGGCCTTGGTGGCCAAACTCAGGGTGCACAGCAGAAATCTGAAATGGATGTCCAGGCACGAGGGTTTCACAATAACGAAGTCCCTGTTTGAGAGCAGCTCCGTGTTCCACAAGACGCATCAGTCCCTAGCAGTCCCACTGTCCCCAGGGAAAAGGCAACTATAGGAGAACCCAAGGCTGTGTCAGCCAAGGCAGCATCTTCCCCAGTGAAGGAGGATGCCGCTAGCACCTGTATTCTTTCTTACGGCAAGGGAGAATTATTTTCATCTCGGCTAACTCTTATCCAGGTTCCTTCTACCCAAGTCCCCCCACGCAGCCAGATGCTAGATAAGCTACAAAATTGTCCTGTCAAGGACTGAGGAATCAAATGTGGAGCTGAATATCATTCTCACTCTGATCATGTCAGAGCTCAAAGTTTCCTCTCATTTTTCAAACTTAGCCCCGTGTACAACAAACTACACAAGTGGCATTCAAGTGACAGATAATTAGCTTTGATGATGGGGAGGGCAGCCTAAGTCCCTTAGGTGCATTTCTGAAAAAAATTACAGAAGTGCTGACTCCAGGGTTGGAGGGAACCTAAAAGTTCAACCTCCCGTTTGAGTCTCTTGTTGCCCACGGTCTGGTGCAGGGCACCATCCAGTGAGAGGACAGCTTGCAGTGCTCCCCGATGACAGCACCGATGATAACCTCCTGCTATTCTACAGCTTTGCTCTTGTACTGAGCATAACGCTTCTTTGTTGTCTTACATATACTTGTGGACTCATAGGAAAGAAGTCTCCCTTTTTATTTTGCATAATTGTGCTTCAAATATTTTAACACAGCTATTCTGTTTCCACTGTCTTTCATAATCGAAACACCCCCCCCCCTTCCAGGAATCTCAGTGCTGTGAGTCTCTATCATCTGATAACCTTTTGAGGATTACTGCCATAAATCTTCCTCTGGAATCAATTTACTAGCCACTGTTGAATCCAATGATTTAATCAGTGTCTAATCCACCAAAATGCCCACAGAGCTCCCCAGAAAGACATTAAAGATGTTTTGAAGGCTTTGCTGGCACCTCAGTACCCATCGCATCTCCCTGGGAAAGGAAAAAATGAGGTTACCCTTAAATAGCCTGTATTTAAGTCAATCCATGGAGGGTTGTAGTGATTGCGGATTTTTCATTTATGAGTCATAAGCCAGACTTTTAATAAGGAGTTCTACGATGTGTCTGTAAATGCTAAGAAAGAACAAGGTCAGGAACATAGGAACAAATGCCATGTTTTTGTTTTGGCCCTGGTTGGACTGTGTTACCTGACCGTGCACCACGGGAAAAAGTTGTTCCTTTCCCAGGGAGATCTCAAATCACACTAAGAGGGGCGGACTCTAACAAATAAGTCCTCATGTACATGAAACTGCTTCATAGCAGCTGTTGGGAACCACTCTGCCTGGTTTCAGGAGTTGTAACTGCCCCCCATGGCTAAGGCTGAGTGAGCGACCTCCAGACTGTGAGCCACTAAGGAGGCAAAGCTTATCTCCCTGGCAGCGACGCTACTTCTGCTTCATTCATCTCTACCCCCAATGCTTGATCGGTTATTCAGTGACGGGTAAGACCCCTCAGAGGAAGGGAAACCTAAGCCAGACATGATCACTTGGGAGGCCCTCAAGGAAGGACTTGGGGGGCTGCAGCAAAGAGGGAGTGATGGACCCTCGCCCCCGGCTATTCTGACATAGTCCAAGTCCCCATTTCCATCTGGGAGAAGCGCTTTCTGGCTCTAATCCACTTAAGCCTAAAAACCTATGATGGGGAAGGCAGTACCACTTTTTGCCAGCTAGAACGGGTTCCAGGTGATCAGGCCTAAGAAAGAATATGTAAAATACTGTGAAACCTACTTTGTTTAAAATGCTCTCATTTAAATTATATGGGTCTAAGCAAGAAGTTTGTTCCTCAAAGTTTTATGGCTCTTTAGCATCTGACCCTGACTGAGAACAAAGAACTATAAGCCCTCATAGTTCTTTGAATGCTATCTATTGTTTGATCCCTACCTGTATTCTTGTGCAAAATGAACCCAATAAAAGCCCATTAAGGAAAAGGCTCTTGGTCTTTCTCCTCTGAGAGACTGACCACCTTTCCTCCCCAAGCAGATCGTGCCTTGGCAGTTTCATTTTCATCCGTGGAGGACCGGGGGACTTGCTGGCAAAGTTGCCCCCACAAGCAGCCATCTCTGTCACCTACGCTAAATGACACTGGCCTCGGGCCAACTGGAAATTAGGCAGATACATCGGTTTTCCTGTGGTAGGTAACAGTCCTTCTCTTGAATGATAACGTATCCAATTTCATCTGGATCAGTTCATCTTAATGACACAATACTTCATTCCCATCATACCAGGAATATCCACAACACTCCAAATGCAGCGATGAAATCAGAGATTATGAATAAAGTAGTGTATTTCTGGACATTACAAGGTATGATTTCCTCAAAGTTACACACAGTGTCTCTTCTGCTCAACTATGCATTCTTCATGGTCTCCAGAAGGGATATTTGCTCATAATACATAGCAAATAAATATTTAAACACTGTTGACTAACAGAAATATCACCTTGCTTAAATCGACAAACTGCATGGAAGCAAAAACCACAGCCTTCATAGGGCAGCGGCGACAGAGACAACATAAAAGAGGATTCCAAGCAGCTGATCACCCTCAGATCCTTGCGTTTCTTACAGGGTGTGTCTGAGATTCTTGTGAAATCCCAAACTCACGCTCCTTCTCCCACCTGGAATCTCAGATGTACAGTCAAAGTATCTCTGAGAAAGTTAAGTGATGTACTCAGATTTCATAAACTGAAGATAAACATAAGTATATCCTTTAAGGTCAATTTTTCTAATAAAGAACTAATATTTTCATTTTAAAAATAACATCTTGAAAGTTATGCCCCCCACCCTATGTGGAGAGTGAGCACCCGAGAGGCAGACACTTGGTCGTTTGCCGGGCCCATTCTCACTACGCCATGCACTGGCCGAGAGACCTAGCTGCTCACGGACCCTGGGTTTGTGAGGTGCAAAATTCAAACTCAGCACTTCATGGGGCTACCGTGGGCGTCATACCGTGAACTTTTGGAAGCTATAAAAGTTAACAAAAAAACACACTAATGGTCTACTGTGTGAATATGATGAAGAGAAGACACATATTTATATATAAACATTATATGATCAAAACCAATATATGGCAGAATGTTAAACATTGTTAAGTGCTTTTTAAGGAGAGATGATAATATTATCCATGAAGGTGATAATATTTGATCATCCCAACTTAGACACATGTTAGTTAATAAGTATATTATTAGTTAATAAGTATATTCCATGGAAACATAAAAGCAATATTTTTCTCCCTCATTCTTTCCTCATAAAAAGAAAAAAAAGAAAGAAAAACAGAAAACAGTCATCAGGTTACTTCTAATCCTTTTCCTTGACTCTGTTTCTCTCCTTTTCATCCCCACTGACTTCCGAGGAGTTCAGACTCCGCCCTTTTCTAAGAGGCCACGCACACGGCTCTGCACCTCCGCTCTCCAGCACGCACCCTCAGAAGCTACTCTGCACTGAAGGCAAGGTGGCTGTCCCCAAACCCTGCAAATGCTACCTGCCATCACTCCCACGCACAAACTAAACCAAACCAGAGCAAACAGAGAAAGAAAACAGTCAATAAACAACTGCCTATCAAAATAAAACATGCATGAATTTATTTATCGTTAAGGTATTTCTTATCTCCACCCAAGGACATGCTTATTGATTTTAGAGACAGGGGAAGAGAAGGAGAACAAGAGGAAGAGAAACATCAATTGGTTGCTTCTTATACATGCCCCGACCTTGGACAGAACCCATAACCAAGGCACCATGCCCTGACTGAGAATCAAACCCGTGACCTTTTGGTTTATAGGATGATGACCCAACCAAGCCACACCAGCCAGGCAAAGTATGCATTTCTCAATCTCAGCCTTCCTTTGCAAAATTTGTTCTGTATATTTTAAGTCCTTTTACCTAATGAAGCTAACTTCCCATGCTGAGAATGTACCACACACATCTGTACGCTGGATTTTACCTAATAGCATCCCCCTCACCTAAAGTAGCCTCTCCATCTGTGATACGTCCTATTCCTACATACCCTCCAAACAGTTCAAATGCTAACCCCGCCGTGCACAATTCAGTATCTTGACCCAGTGGTCTCTTATCTACCTATTTCTCTTTTTCCATTTTTTATTATTATTTAGAGGAAACTTAATAGTCTTAAAACACTAAAGAGTCCAGAATAAGTCACTAGCTCTACTGTACATCATTCTCTACTGTCACATCCTGGAATAACTTCTAGAACATAACAGATATGCAGTAAAGTCTTAACAATGCTTCCAGTTTGAGATGCTCGATTCTAAATTTTACTTTTAAAGAAATAAAATTTCCCTTACCCTGCCAGTGTGTAGCCCTACAGCAAATATTTTCTGTTACTGTAGTAACTTTAATAAATTTAAAACATTATCCCCAAGGTTATTAATTATCCTTTCCTTTTTGTGTTAAAGAAAATACACAGATTGATTTACCCAGCAAGTGAATAAGCATTAGTTCTGCTGAACTGAATTGGTATAATTCAATTTATGATTACAATGTAAGAAAAGGCCTCCAATTCATCTGTAGCTATCAGGGAGGAAAATGATACACTATAAAGAAAACAAATAAAATGTTTTATGGAGATGTTTTAGAATATTCTAACTTATCTCTGCTGCATATATTATGTTTATATTACTCCAAAAACTGAAAATCATTATAATTTCTAAAAAAAACGGTGATTGCCAAGAGTTCTGGTACCTTTGCTTATAATCAGCACGCAATTCTTTCCCTAAAGAGCATGGGATGGAGTCTGAACTGGGGATGAGGGACACTCTGTGCAGAGGCAGGTGAGACTGGACCGGGGACAGCGGAGAAACTCAGGGTGGGGACGGAGAGGGGCCAAGCCCGTTCTCTCTTGTTGGGGCAGGTTTCACACAGCTGGTATAAACGGAGGAACAGAATGTGACGATAACCTCAACATCTGTCGTCCTCCGGATATTTCAGTGCAGGTCTGTCCATCTGCAGAGATCTGGGGCTCTCTGTCTTATCATAATCTCAGATCCCTGAGTACAGTCATAGCTTGGTCAGATACCTAAATAATGGATGCCACAATTAACTTTCCTGTCAGTTATCTGGTTACTTCAGTCAAAAGTCTTAGGGGTATAAATAAAATATATATTTTTCAAAAATCTGCCTTACCCCAGGATTTTTTTTCCAAGTAAAAATTTGCAAAGGAAACCAGCTATTTAATTCAATCAGTATGAGAACGGCTCACGGAGCTTAGGTGTGTGGGCAGGTGGAGTGGAGGGAGCCAGCAGCCACTCCTCCCTCGTCCTCACTCACCACTGGGGAGCCTAAAGCATCTAGTCTCCAGGAAGTGCCGTCTCAAAACCAATAAAGGAATCATGTCGCTTTCGGTTTTCCTTAACTTGCAGACATGTATCAAACTACACGTAACTGCAGTTTAGCAAGCGTGCTACCACTGTGAGTCAGTAACTCAGAAGACTACGGCATCAGGTAGACTTAAAGACAGCAAGTTTCTGAAGAATGTATATTATCACGCGAGAATGCTCTGCTTCTGTCATTACGGAACATAACCCACAAAGACAGATATGCACAACCACACTGTCTTCAAAGGCTAAGTTAGAATCAGTGTCTATAACAGGGGACCCCCCAAATAGAATTTATTTATAAAAATGTGCATATTTATTCTTAGATGTTTAAACTTCCGTCACCTCCAAAGCACTCTCCATTTGCTGCAGTGCACCTACAGAGCCTTTTTTTTCCACTGCTCAAAACAGTCTTTGAACTCACCAATTTTGATGCCTTTTAGTGCTTCTGGGGTTTTTTGTTTCACCTCTTCCACATGGGCAAAATGTTTCCCTTTGAGAACTTTGAATCCACGGAAACATCAAAAACAAAGTCACTTGGTGTGAGATTGGGTGAATAGTGAGGGTAGGGAATGGGGGTCATGCCAATTTTAGTCAAAAACCACTGAACACCCAGTGTGGTGTGGGCTGGTATCCTCATAAATCACCCATTGTGATGTGAGCAAATACACAGAAAGAGTAAAAAAAAATTCACTGAAACCAAATGCAGCCTCTCACAACAACGCCAGCTGGTGCAATGCTACAGATGGAATCCTAGAACACTCAGCTAGTTGGGGAAGCCTGTACTACACAAGGGGCCCACCTTTCAGAAGATAATTTCGGTTATTTTCTGGTCCCCCTATACAATGCTTTGGTTAGGAATAACATGGACACATGGAATAACAACAGAGTATCTGTATCGAATGAATTCCCACATCTAAGCTTTTCCCCACCACATTATGTCTCACTCTACTTTATCTAAAACGCTCACTCGCTTTGAAAATGCATTTGAGCATCTGAACTCCACTCATCTCCTTGGCCAAGTCAGAGCACCTAACAACATGGACAGGATGAGAGGCATGGAAGAAACCTGTCATCTTCCTTAAAATAAAAGGTGTGGCTGAAGACAGCAGATGTAACACACACCCTTATCCCCGCTCCTTTCTGAAACCCCAGCAAAATGACCATAATACAGTTTCCTGTTAAAGACGTCAGTCCTTAAGGACAAAGACAACAGGAGAAAGGAGCTGCAGACAGACGCAGCAACTCTTCGGGCAAGTCTGAGAAGGCTGAAGCCTAAGCCGGCATCTGGGAAAGCTCAGCACAACCCACCCACACGACAAAACCCCCAAAGATGGAGGAACCGGAGGCATCAGCTTCTTCTGAAGGACAAGGAGAAGAAAGGTCAAGTTAAAAAACAAGATGCTTACTTGAAACTCCATTTAAAAAGCATTTAGATGCCCAGATACTATCTCCTAATCCAAGATACAGGCACCTAATGGTTTATTTTCAGAAAAGGGAAAAAGGCAGACATTTGGACGGACCTGCAGAGTCAAGAGCAGAGCCGCTGCTCTGAATGCCGGGGCCATTACCGACCGTTGACACACGGGTGCCGGCTCCTAAGGTTATTACGTCCGTTGCTGTGTCCTAGAAGGGTGGCAGCCTGTGCCTAGACTGAAGGCAGGAGGGTCTGAGCTGTGGAAAAATGAGGTTCAGCTGTCTGCTCCATGGATGCCCCACGCCCCATATCTAAGCGCCTCCTTTGCACACACTGGGACAAATTGGGTGGCTGTCTCACAAGGTTGCTGTTGTCTGCTTTCCACTGGGATTTTTAAAGGGTTCTACCAGGATCTATACACTCTCACATAAGGAGGATGTGTCCAGAGTACCCCCTACCTGACCCTGAGGGATCAAAAGACGTACTAGGGAACAGGTGCAGAACTTTAATTGGAGAAAAAGAGAATACCAAAAATCCAATATTATGTGTAAGTACACTAAAGTTGAAAACATAAAGTAATGAAAAAGAAATCAAACCGGAGACCAGAATTCCATTTTCAGTTCCAGCTATGTTACCTCAAAAATGTCCTTCATCACTTGATATTTTCCAGATATTTTATTGCTTGGTTTTAAGTAAAAGGCCTGAAATCAGAAAACAGCAGCTATAGGAAAATGAATGATGATCCTGTGACATCCTAAAAAAAAAGCCCTAAAAACTAAACAAATAAAGTAGAGGTAAGGAAGAAATGCAGTTCTATAGATTCTACAAGCAGTGAAAGAAAAGCTAATACATGAGGGAAAGGAACAAACAGGAGAGATAAAGAAGCATAAAATTAGGCCAACAGGTGAAAAAAGATATAGTAACTATGATAAGATGAGGTTCAGAGAATTTCTCTTTATTTGTAAATGTCTCGTGGATACAGAAAAAAACTAAAAAACCAAAAAAATAAACAAAAAACCCCAGCTACTTTTCCAAAGGATTTGTGTCTCTACTTTGCAGGGATCCGGAGTGTGAAATTAGCCCCCATACAGCAGACAATGTAACCGATGACTCCTAACCCCCAAGTGCACAGACTGAATAAGAAAAAAGCCAGCGCTGTCTTCCTCTCCCTTTCACTGAGACAAAATCTACACAGCATGCCAGGCAACATCGTGTTACTGAGGCATTTTAGGGGGAAAAGAGGAAGGACAAGCAAACACATCCCTGCAAGGTTTCTACAGGTTCCATGGCAGGGGGTGGGAGGGTCATTTGGAGGGTAAAGATAAATAATAAAAAATAACACACTAACCAATGCTATTGAGGAAAACCAAAGAAAAGGAAACTCATGGCACCTGTCTCGGAATCTAATGATGTTGGCCCAGTGGCGGCCTGGTCCAGGACTGGTCCAAGACTGGTCCAGAGCCGGAGGCCCCTGGGGAAGCTTGCTCACACCCAGGCAGTCAGGCCCCGTGCCTGGACAGGCTGTCGTTTGAGAGCTGGGAAGGCCCTAGAACGTGTGCTTTTCAGAATCTCCTATATGGTTCTGATACACAGATAGATTTAAGAATCCCAAGGGAAGTCGGTCGGAATGGCGCTTCCTTTGGAAAAGAATACCATAGAATAGTAAAAAACAAACAAAAATGAAAAACACAGAACAAAAGCTCGATTTAGAGTGCAAACTGGCAAAGACAAAGCTGTGGGTTGATGCCATAAATCTGTCAGCTGCAGCCAAACCTGCAGAATTAGTAGAAACTGAAGTCAGCAATTAAACTGTTAAGAAAGAGGCTTTTAAATGATCTGTTTGAGACTGAATATTTTAGTTCTGGCACTTACTGAGAACAGTCCTTCCAAGGACGATAAACTGCCTTTTTTCCAAGTGGGGGAGCGGACGTGTAGGAAGGAATATGCTTGAGGGACGTGAGCTTAGAAAAAGAGCAGATACCCTCCAATTAAGAGCTCACAGGTAAAGTGCTGGTTCAGATTTGCTTGTTTATTTCTAAAGAATTCAAAGAAGAGATTAGCCACCCAGTTTCACAAGTCTTCTCTGAAATCCTGAATGTCCAGGGGAAGGAATACATGGCTCAGTAAGACTTCCCCTAGAGATATTTCATTTGATGCTTTTTTACAAAAGTATGTATCCCCATTCACAGAAAGAAAACCCATTTTAAACCCATGCTATACTGTGTTAACAACCCTGGATGTGACCGGCTGATTTATTACACCAGGTGTTCCCCTAACCGGCCTGCTCAGAAAAATCACTGGGGGTAGTTGCTAAACTTAGACAGTGCCCGTGTACTCTGGAGACAGTGTCTAAGTTTTCTCCTGTTCATTTATCTCTTAGGTACATATACAGACTTGTTTATGCCTTTTGGGGGATGATGAGTTCAGTAATGTCCAAAGTTGAGTTCAGCCTGTGGAATTCTGTGACGCTAACAATGGCCCCAGGACCCCCAGCCCCTCACATGCAAGGCCTGAACGTTGGGCCCAAACAGGTCATCTTGGAGAAAATGCTTAAGAGGGAAGAATTAAGAGTAAGCTGCTAGATGGAGCTCTTTGAGCTGAAGAGCAACCAGTGGCATGTTTCATATTATTTTTGCCTCTACTAATAGTTGTTAAGATCAGTTTAGGCCTTTCTAGAAAGAACTGATATGATCCTCTCTCTGCCAGGGCTTTAAAATGTAGCTTTAACTATAGGGAAATGTCTGGGGACTTCAAAGTGAGTCATGGAGAAGCTAAGTGTAGTTAACCTTGGCTAATTAAAGTTTTATCTAGGTGGTAGAACAAAAAATAAAGGTGAAATCATTTGGTTTCAAAATATGGGACTCAAGAAACTCAAAACATATGGATTACGTTGCTGCTGCTACTGCTTCTATTTACTCCTCTTCTTCCTCCTCCTCCTTCTATTGCTATTATCATGATATCACTTTGAAAAATGAGAAGGAATCCATTTATTCGGTCCAAAAGTACTTATTTACTTTTCCAGGCTAGTTACTCCAGATCCTGGGATTGTGAACAGGAAGATTCATCTCAGGAGAGTTTGAATTTCAGTGCAGGAGCAGACACAATACAAACAAAGAGGACAATTCTGGAGGCTGGCAGGGGCTAGAAGCTAGATTAATATACTGTTGTGATTAACAGCTGCATATTCGAGGTGAAACTTAAGAGGAAGAGCCATCCATGCAAAGTTAGAAGGATGGTAAGTGCAATGTTGCTGAAGCAACAAAGAGGTTGGTGTGTCTGAAGCACAGGGAGGCATGCCACCAGTGAAACACTTGGTTCTTAGAGTGTAACAGCTTCCTAAATGAAACAAAAGCAACTCTTCAGGAAGGGCCCAAGGCGGTATGAGGCCCAAACATAAAGGCCTTTGTGGCTGGCTGGTTGGTTGGTTATCTTGGAACAGCACAGTCAGAAACAAGAATCCAGAGTTCTGGGTTTCCCACCTCCTTTGGAAACACAAAGGGAAAGTTTATCCGAGCTCAGGAGTGTGGTGGTGGGGACAGCCTCCTGCTCTCCCTGACAGTTCCACAAGGTCTTCCCTGACACACCAGAGAGACTCTTCAGGGAAGATCAATGGATGGATTGTGCAGTCCGGGCTGTCTTCCCCGGGATGGCCAAATCCGATGACGCGGCAGTCAGCTCTGTCAACAACCCTGCTCACTCACTCAGTCAAGGACAGCCCCTGACTGGCTCCTGACATTACTTGCTCTTCCTTATCATATTGATTGACCTTGGCAGCTTCAGAAACAACTTTCAAGGACTCGGTGAGGGCGGGGGCGGGGTGTTTGAGAAGGAGAAAAGCTTGTTAGAATTCTAAGTATGGAACTGGACTTTGCTCTTAAGGAATATTTTTACTTTCATCTCCTGTTTCATTGAATAAGTTCATTTCTTTACATCACAAAGAAGAGTTCCTTATAAAATTCCAGTGGGGTAAGGTGAGCAACATCCAACCAAGAGGCTGCTACAAGAGAGAACCAACTCCTGCTCAGGAGGATCCTGGCAGTACCTCACTGGGCACTCAGTCAGCTTTGCTCTCTCATCCCTGTCATCTCAGGCTCCTGGCAAACAGGACTCTAATCCCACCCCTTCAGGGCAGGCCGTATTTCTCCACTATATGATGCCCAATCTGGATTCCAAAACTGCCTGGTCAACCTGACAGTCTCTTGTTCCTTCATCACATATCCATTGCCCTCTCCAGTCTCTTTAAAGACAATTTATAATCTGTATCTAATCATTGCCAACCTTCGCCTGTGAAGGTCTAATCTGTAATTGGTTGTTTTTGCTAACTCTCCTTCATGGTGGCTTATTTCATTCTGTTTTGAGATATTCTGGAACATCAACTTCTGGTCCCTGTAACTCTATCTATCAAAATTCTTTGAGGCCTGGGTTTAAAGTGTGTCCCTCCAGTGAGGATTGGTATTTGCTTCTGCTGGGTACCTGGCATCTACCACACATAATGCCTTAAGTAAAATTCTGGATAAGCTTTATGTTACCCTAGAATATAGGTTCAGACCCCAAAAGTCTGTAAATGTGAGATCGTGAGTAGAAATTTTGGGTGACAAGGGAGCATTTGTTATTGTTATTGTTGTTGTTTTGCTCTTTAAAGTCCCAGATAACAGGCAACACCATTGCTTCTCCCTCCAGCTGAGCTTTATGCTCTCTGATAACACACTCATAGTGTCACCACCTGAGAATGCAGACTCTATACTGAGGTGACGAAATATGACTGGCCGTCCAGCGGGGTCCAAGACTTTGCCCTTTGTTCTTCACACAATGTCCCATTTAAAACCCAAGTCTAGGCCAGGAGGAATCTGCAGACCTATCTCAAGTTTATCTCTTTTTTTGGTCACTTCTTGACTCTGACTAACCCCCTAACATTCCTGTGAGTTCCTCCATGCATCAAAAAGAATTTTTAAAAAATTCTACCAGGAAACATATACCTTGTTCATGGATAGGAAGAATTAACATCATCAAAATACTCAAGGAAAGGAAAAAAAAAAAAAAAAAAAGCAGAAGGTGTGGACCCCCTCTTTCCCAGGTGAAAGGGAAAAACCACGCAGCTTGGCCAGAATGGAGATCCCTGCAGCCAGGTGAAGAAGACAGCCACATACTTTTGGTGGAGTGCGGACTCCTGCAGCTTTGGTAGAAGAGGCCCACGCGGCTTTGGGGTGCCCCTTTGGCCGCGGGGCCTGAAAAGCAACAGAGACTTTGATTGGAACTGGGTACAAAGGACTCTTGCCAGTGGACCATGAGAGGGTACCACAGTACTTTGGATTAACTCGAGATCCTGCACAGTGACACAGCTGACGGTGCCAGCGGCCTGCAACACAGACGTGTGCTCTTTTCCTGATTTACGGTACCCGGAGTTGGGACAAGAGGGAAGGGAGCGCTGTGTGGGTGTAGGTGTATAACCTAAAGGACTTTGATATTTTAGTGGTGGCATTAGGCCTAAATAGCATTAAATAAACATTTTGTTTCCTTTTCACAAATCTCTGGCATTAAGAGATGTGTTTCCAATTGGCGGCGGACAGAAGAAAATGTCCATACTACCCAAAGCAATTCACAGATTCAATGCAATACCTATTAAAGTACCAATGGCATATTTCACAGACATAGAACAAACACTTCGAAAATTTATATGGAACCATAAACAAGCCCGAATAGCAGCTGCTCTTTTGAGAAAGAAGAACAAAGCAGGGGGGATCACAATACCTGATATCAAACTGTATTACAAGGCCACTGTAATCAAAACAGCCTGGTACTGGCATAAAAACAGGCACATAGACCAGTGGATCAGAACAGAGAGCCCAGAAATCAACCCAACTCTCTATAGTCAATTCATATTCAACAAAGGGGGCAGTAACATAAAATGGAGTAAAGATAGCCTCTTCAACAAATGGTGTTGGGAGAACTGGACAGCTATGTGCAAAAAAATGAAACTTGAGCACAGACTCACACCATACACCAAAATAAATTCAAGGTGGATAAAAGACTTAAATATAAGCCATGACATCATTAAAGTCCTAGAGGAGAACATTGGCAGGAATATCTGAGATATTTCATGTAGCAACATTTTTACTGATATGTCCCCTAGAGCAAGGAATATAAAGGAAAGAATAAACAAATGGGATCTCATCAAAATAAACAGCTTCTGCATGGCTAAAGAAAACAGTATTAAATTAAAAAGACAACCAACTGTATGGGAAAACATATTTGCCAATGATACCTCACACAGAGGTTTAATCTCCAAAATATACAAACAACTTACACAACTCCACTCTAAGAAGACATCTAACCCAATTAAAAAATGGGAAAAGGACTTGAACAGACACTTCTCCAAAGAGGACATATAGAATATCCAGAGACATATGAAGAGATGCTCAATATCGTTAGCTATCAGAGAGATGCAAATTTAAACCACAATGAGATACCACTTTACACCAGTCAGGATGGCTATCATAAACAAAGCAACAAACAACAAATGTTGGAGAGGTTGTGGGGAAAAGGGGTCCTTAGTTCACTGTTGGTGGGATTGCAGACTGGTACAACCATTATGGAAAACAGTATGGAATTTTCTCAGAAAAATAAAAATCGACCTGCCTTTTGACCCAGCAATTCCACTGCTAGGATTATATCCCAAGAATCCTAAAACATCAATTTCAAAGAACCTATGCACCACAATGTTCATAGCAGCACAATTTACAATAGCCCAGAGTTGGAAGCAACCTAGGTGCCCATCAGTAAATGAATGGATCAAAAATTGTGGTACATATACACAATGGAATTCTATGCAGCAGAGAGAAAGAAGGAGCTACTACCTTTTGCAACAACAAGGATGGAACTGGAAAGCATTATGCTGAGTGAAATAGGCCAGGCATTGAAGGACAAATACCATATGATCTCACCTTTAACAGGAAGCTAAACAACAAAACTAACAAGCAAACAGAATAAAAACAAAGACACTGAAATAGAGAACAAGTGGGCAGCGACCAGAGGGGAGAGGGAAGGGAATTTAAGGGGAAAAATGGGGAGGGATTTTGAGGAACAAGTATGAAAGACACAGGGATGAGGACTGCGGTGGGGCGGGGAATGGGAGGGAGGTGGGGATACGGGGCGGGGGGGGGCTGGGATGGGAGAAATAGACAAAAAAAAACTGTACTTGAAAAACAGGCACACAGGTGGCAAAAGAAAGAAAGGGAGGAAAGTGAAGAAAAGGAGATGAAGAGAGTGGTGGCAGGGGTACTGATTGCTCGGTGCTGCTTTTCATTCATTGAAAAGTCGACAGTCTCAAGAGACTGCCAGCAACTGGATCTCACTTTTGTTAATTGGGTGTTTCCCAATACTAGGTAATAAGTTTATTGCTGGATCCCAGACAACTCTTAGGAGAGCCCAATAGAAGTAAATGCCCTCAGCAGAGCTCTCAGCCTGCCCAGGTATTGGTCAAGCTTATAACATCCATGCCCTAGGTGACCACTCTGAACCATTCCAAGAAAATGTAAAACCCAAGACTTACTGCATCACTTTTGGAGCTAGAGCAGGCCATATTATTAGTACAATGTACCAGTCATTTGTCCCATGCTTACACTCTGGGAATTTCAGTCCATCTCCCTGATCCATGAGAACAGGAGATGCCCCCATGTTTAATGGAGAATCTGGCCTTTATCTCTCAGAAGCCTAATGGACCTGAGAAGGGAAGGCATCTCATCTACTAACTCGGACAAGCTTCATTGCCTCCAACTTCTCACCACTGAAAGGCCTGGTCCTCCTAGTGTTTACTCTCCTGGTGTCCAAAGAGTGCAGTCTCAGTCATCTTTCTCCAAGGTCTCTAAAACTCAGCTCCTTTTATAAGAGCTTTCGTTTGCTTGTTTCCTGGCCTTGACCATGGTGGTGTTCATGGTATTCCTCCAGGTAGGGCAGCGCAGCCAGACACGTCACTGACGGCTCAGGGATCAGCAGGAGCACAGCCCGCCAGGACACACCCAATGATCCTTTTGTTTACTTTGTCTAAACTCCTCAAGTCTAAAAAGACCAATTTTACAGAAGAAAGCTTCTATTTGGGGTTAATAGGATGCAACCAAGAAATAAGAGTATTGAGAAAAACAAGGAAACAAACGCGACTTTTCCATGGACACAAAGCTTCCTGACTGCCACTGTCATTTAATCCCTGAATGCTTCCTCAAGGTGAATTCAATTATCTTCATTTAAGAGTGCAGAAAGGTGAGGTTCAGTCAATCTACTTACCTTGCCTAAGGTCATGTTATTTTCAAGTGATAAAACTGGGATTTGAACTTGGGTATAGCTGGCCACAACTCATAGGCTTATCACTGCTAAACTATCCATAAGGAGGAAATGGAAAGGTTTCATATAGGAAGCACCTTTCATGGCCAAGCCAATGGTATGTTAGATTGTAATGAGATTTGACCCTGATGATATAAGAGAAACAAATCTTGTTAGGCCTGTACATCCCGGAATCCTCTAAGTCATTTAAGTATGTGTCACAAGCTGATAATAATAGCAAACCTGTGTACAGCATGACATATTTTTTAAAGGTCCTAAGTCCCCCACCAGGATAATTGTACTGTCTTTGCATTTTTAACACCAAGGAGATCCGCCATGTTCCCATGGGGACTGGATGTTACCCACACCTGTGCTCTACAGCTACAGTGGATGCTGTGCCCACACCACCCTAATGCCAGCCAACCACCTGCAAGTCTAGGTCTGCTCCCACAGCCTCGAGCCGCACTCTCATGCTCTCTGGGATGCTTGACCCTGGCACGGTCTTCCCCACACTCTCGTCCACATTATTCACCCCCAGGGAATGAATCCAACCAGCAGGGTTGGACATTCTCCCACTGCCTGAACCTGAGTCAGTGCCAGCCAGCATGCCCCTCCAGAATACTCCCTTGGCTTTCTGAGATCCCATTACAGCAAATTCAGTGGAATACCATTAGAAAAGAAATGCAATGAATATATAAGAAGCAGAAAGACAAGGAAAAAAATAAACCTTTGCATTACTCTGTACTAGACCTAGGGTACCACTGAGAGACACACTGACAATTGCCTGGAAGTGTCGGCAAGTGAATTGCAGATGCCTTAATTCGAGGATGCCAAGCTCAGGCAGAACCCAAACACTCTCTGTTCCAGTCCCATTACTTACGGAGAATAGATTCAAAGGACAGTCTTAGACCCCAGAGGAAGGGTTGGTGATCTAATTGTACTTTTTCAATGCCTAAGTAAGAAATACCAACTAAAAAGGAATTTAAACACTCTCTTCATAGAGCAAAGGTCTTATATGAAAAGCATAATTGCACAGATGAATTTGAAGCTCAAAATTAATAGAGATAAGGGCACTGGACATATTTGAAGGGTGACAGTTGAAAGATGATAAGAAAAGGTATAAATATGCAAGGCAAGTAAAACTTTTTCACCACAGGCACCAAATATGGGATATTAGGAATCTTACCCTTGGATAAAGATACCAATCCTATTAAGACAACTCCTAATTCCCCCTTAAAGCAGAAAACCTTTACGGGCACCTCTGAGCAACAGTAACCCCCACATGGCCGACAAGCATTTTAAAACATTGCTTTGTATTCTGTTTTAAACTAAAAATTTTAATAGAGGAGCTTATCAGCCAACTAAAGTTTGTGACTCTCACTCCCTCTTTTACATAATAACAGAAAATAGAGAAATGTGAAGGCCTAGATAATACTGGAAACAAATTTTATGTTTGACCAATCATTAGCCTTATTTCTAAGTGATAACAACTGTTCGGTCTTTCTCCTGCCTTCCTGTCTGGGAGGAACTGGCAATATAATAATTTCCATGAGACTCTCTGATGACACCCCTCCCACAAGCCTCCTGTGCTTCCTCTGGGACTGCAGACCAAACCCAGCCACTGACTGTGCACGTTACTTGTTCTGGACCCCTCTTGGTACTATCACGTAGAGCCAACATAGAGAAATCCTGCTAAAGCAAAACCAAATTTTTATAGAAAATCAGTAAACTGCAGAGAAATACACAGAAGATAGTTTTAAATAGAACCTGAGGCACTGAAATTTGCTTATGTATAAAACTGTCACTGCACAAAGTTTTCAGAAACCCCCCTTAAAGCACACAAAGTGTAAAGCTGCGTCCACACTCGGCCCCTCAGCCACGCTTAGGTCCGGTTTTCCAGATTGCCAGCACGTGAGGTCTTCTCTGCATAACTTTTCCAACATTCTTCTGTGAAAACACTTTCAAAGTGAATTGCATCTAAATGAATTATTACATATGTAGATAATGCAGTGCCATGTAGCCAGTAAACATAAGGTTGGAGGACGTTTATTAATGTGGTAACATATTCATAATGTATTAAGGGAAGAAAACAGATCACAAATCAACATTATGATGAGTTCACTTTTTAAATCTCAAAGTATAATATACATACATGTGGTGTAAATGTATCTGTCATATAAGTTTAAAAACATTAGAAATACATACAAAATTACTAAAATGACATCTTTTTTAGGGGGATGAAATCCCTTTTAGGGGATGAGATTATAAATAAACTTTTATTCTTTCTTCATTTTCTAACCCTTTCAATGAACATGTATTTCTTTTCACCATTAAAAAATAAAAAATAAAGAAACAGTGTAAAAGCTCACTGTTTCAGAGCTCCCTCCGCCCTGAGTATCACTTCACACGTTAGTCATGTGAGTTGTTTCCTGGAGCTTTGGTGATGTGTGAGCCGCAGAACTGGGCTGGAAATGGCCTTCGAAGACCTCATTTCAGACCTCAGCCTCTCACAAACAAGACCCACCAGGAACGCCCTTTACATTAATTTCTCCTCTACAGAAAAGGCTATGACAATGACCCTTCAGGCACCTGTGATACGTGTATATGGTCCCACGTCACTGTGTTTCCACGTGCTTTTAACCCGTGCTTTACAACAATGCTTCACAAGTTATCTCCAGAGATTCACCGAGGTGCTCAAGAGGTTTGAAAAAAGTTGGATTTAAATTATTTTATAAAATGTGTATCACTTTATTATTTATAAAAGTCCAGTTAAACAATAACCTGCCCCATTTTTACACAGCAGAGACTAGCAAGTCATTACTCAACATCACCTGATTCTCTGCCATCAGTGTGCAAACAGGTAAACTTTAAATGCATGACTGTTTAAGAAACAGAGTTTATGCATTAGCCTTTAAAAATAACCCCGAGCAATGCACAGAGTCCATGCAGAGGAAGTGAACTCGGCGGCGCTGCACCACAACACACACGATCCAGGCATCTCTGCTCACCACGCCTTCTCCCTGAGGCCTAGCAGTAAGTCGGGCGCCGAGACACCTCAGTCAGATGCATCTCCCTATTGTTCTGCGGCTAGTTTTAGTACTTAGTTTAAGTACTGTTTTCTCAGTCTTTTATAAGAATGTGAACCATACTTGGATATTTTTGGTGATACAACTTTGAAACAAATATTTTTCCTACTAAACTCACTTGTCAAGTGCAAGCTGTCTAGCAGAGTATCCAGGCGTTGAAAAGTGAACAATTTACAAATTGTTACCACATCTGAGTAAATCATAATTTTCTGGGCAACCAAAACCAATGAAGACGCCAACCAAAGACACCACACTGGTGTGACTGAGGTCACTGCGAGTGTCTTCCACACTGAGCAGTGTCCGTGGTAGGGTTGTACGACACACTCCTCTCACTGGCTGTTTTTCAAGCAACTTTTGTTTCAAACACAGTGGGAATCTGAGCACTTTACTTGCACTTCTGCCACTGGCCTAAACCACTGTCTTCTCATGAATGATCCCACTGTCTGCTCACCTGTCCTCTTGCTCTTTCACCCTTGTACTCCTATACCCTGTCCTTAACTCCTAAGTCATGGTGTTTTATGCCCAACACTCTCCAACGTCCTTCCTTTTTGTTACAGTAAAAGTCAAGTTCTATATAATGATGCACAAGACATAGTTGGACACCTTGTTACCTGGCAGGTCCCATCTGCTCCTCCCCACGCACTGGCTATAGCCACACAAGCCTGCCCACGAAAGCCCCTCAAGCACCTCGCTGCTCCTTCAACTCCAAAAGGTCTTTGACCAAACGTACTCAGCTCCATGAACCCCTTCCAGACCATCCTCCTCACAGCTGTACGCATGCTCCTTGTCCCCAGGCTTTATATTTTCCTGTTTTACTTATCACCATCTGAGATTAACTCTTGCTCCAATTATTTATTTACTGTCTTTCTCCCTCAACTAGAGTGTAATCCCCAGAAGAGCAGATAATTTCATCTAGTTTGCTCCCTTCTGTACCTTCAGGAGCCTAGAACAATGCCTGCCAAAAACTACAGCCAGGAAAATAAAACCTATTGTTGAATGACTATGATATTCTAAATCTGAATCCATCACAAAATTTTTATCAATAAAGTAACATGTTAAATTGTTTCCTATCATGGGGCCATTTTTAAGAATTTTTGTGAGATGAAAAAAGAGTTTTACTGCCACAGAAAAAAAGTTGTATAAAGATACAAATCCAGAGAAAAGTTTATATGTTCATTACAATTTGGAATGTTTATAGCATTCGGCATAGCACTCCAATGGCCACACTTCATTTTGAAAAGGAGTCTCCGCCCATTAGTGTCCACATGTGTACAATAATGTCCTAGTTAAAGAGGGGTCATGTTTAGGGCTCTTCTCACTTTATAAACTTGAGAGAACAAGCTGAGGCCACCCAAAGCTTTCCTGATCTGTCCCAACCATCTTTTCCGGCCGGGCCACATTCCACCATAATTTTTACCATGTGCTTCTGTTCACCCAGCCCTTTTATTTCACACTATAATTTCTTCTAAGTGCGCAATGTTTGTTACATCTTCAAGTCACATACACATACTCATGCCCTTGAATGCACTTTTGTGGAAATATCCCACACAGTTAATACACGGATGAGCCCAGGGTAATCTATGTAGCTATAGCATGGCTCACGCCCTCGCACTTCCTTGTCCTAATCACTTAGTACACAGCTCTTCTCCGCACCCCTCTCTCCCTCCAGTCCATACCACTTGGCATGTGTAAGATTTCAGAACAGCTTCACCTACAAGTGAGCATTATAAGCTCAATCTTTATCAGGGACTAACTGGGAAACTGCTGGAATCCAGAAATGTCAGTTATGTCAATTTTGAAATTTTTTTCTTGTCAATCTAACGGCTTGTTTGTCCTAATGATAGTGCCTAGCACATCAAGATGAAAGTCTAAGGAGGTGCAGTTTGACAGTATCTCTATTCTCGGAGTTTACTGACAAAAAAAAAAATCTTATAAAGAGCCTTGGCACAACTGACTAATTTATTGGTTGGTGCTAAGTACAAGAGAGTTTTCTGTCAGGACACAAATGTATATGTCTTTTCATATTAGTATATGCTGTATCAAAATACATATATTCTGATATCATGGCAGTAGAAATGAGTGAACTGAATAGATTATGGACCACGTCTAGCTGCATCCATTGCTACCTTAAAATCACCAAAGAAGTATAAAGTCCAAGTAGATTTTACACAGATTATCTATTGTGTTGGCCAAAAGTTCATTTGGTTTTTCCATAAGATGGCTCTAGTAGTGCTTGGATGTCTTCAACTTCATTCGAAACAATTTGGTTAAGTTGTATTGTGACGGCTGTCATATCAGTGTGCATTTTTTAAAAACTTACCAAAATTGGTGAATTTTGTGTAGCCATTTTAATGTTAAAGATGGAAGAAAATCAGTCATACTTTTAGCATATTATGCTTTATTATTTCAAGAAAGATAAAAATGTAACTGAAGCACAAAAAAGGTTTGCATGTATAGAGAAGGTGCTGTGACCAACTGAATGTGTAAAAAGTGATACACGAAGTTTAGTGCTGAACACTTCTCACTGGACAATGCTCCACAGTTGGGCAGACCAGCTGAAGTTGACAGCGATCAAATCAAGACATTCATTGAGAACAATCAACATTGTTGATTGGAATATACAACACATGGAATAATCAACACATGGAATATATCCAACATAGTAAAAAAACCCAAATCAATACAGTCATTGGTAAAAATGAAAAAATGTATCTTTTATCTTACAGAAAAAAATAAACAATTTTTGGCCAACCCAATAAAAGTCAGTAAGAGGTGTTTTATTTCTGCCTTTTGATCCTGTTGGTTTAATGTGAATAGAATTGCATATTTTGCAATTTAAGCACTAAACTCACTACTGTATTATCCATAACCATATCAAAGTAGAAACCACATTTTCAATAAAAATACAACACATTCCTGAATCACAAGAAAAACAAGTATCTTGAGTCAATAAAATGCAAATAACCATCAGCTCTGCTGATCTAAATGAGTTTATACTAAAAAGAAAACCCTGAACTTGACAGGATTCTGTCCACCAAACCAAAAAATTACATGTCCCGTCCTGATCAACTCTTCTTCAATAACATCCTGTGATTTCTATTCCCTGGAACACCCGTTTTTTTCTGATTGATTAGTATTGAGATCTTAACCATCAGTGTGAGCTCTCCAGTTTGCACTTCCTTCTTTGGCAATGATTCTTCTTTGATAGAAAATTACCAGCGCATGTTAATATAAAGCCAAATTCCACATACAAGTAGTTAGCCTGTTGCTATTCTTTTAAAAGCAACAACAAACAGAATACTAGACTTTATGGTATTATTCTTTTTTTGTTAGATCTGCGATTCCAAAGACTCACGCAGGGTGGAAGACACCAATAGAAAACATTTCTAGCTTTCTCATGCACAGCACTGTGGACCAACGTCACAGAACGTGTTGGCCCAGGGCCTCACAGAGAAGTCCCCATGAGCAGCTGGGCACCACCCAAGGCATCCACACTTTATCCTTTGCTCCCTGACAATGAACAAGTCTTCCAAAATCAAAGAATCTGAAGGTTCATGAAAAGAAAACAGATATTGTTGCATAGTGTGTAGAATATTCTACATCTTTTTATTTCCCAGCTCAAAGTTCTCTGCAGAGTCTAGCAGGAGCAGCACTGTTCCTATCAATGCCAACTTCTGGGGCTTCATGTCAGTTAGGGGCTGAATTGGTAAGAAGAATCAGGCTGCTGAGAGGGACACGGATTGGCTGCTTTATCTCAGAATTGCCTCCGAGTGTTCTAGCAGGATCCAGACTGGCCTTCAGAAGCTGTGAGCAGGTACAACGTCCCTGTTCCCTACCTGACCACTGCAAAGAGGAGGCCTTCAACGTGCAAGGCCCAGACCTCACTTCACTGGCATTTTCCACTTCACTCTCTGCTAAATTCTCTCACACCCAGGGGACCAGCACGGAAGGAACTCCAGGTCTTTCATGGTTCCAAGTTCTGGGCATCAACAGTATCACCTTGGCTGAACAAATGTAGCAAATTGTACAAACATGATTTGGTATCTTTCAAAGCAAAGAATATGGATTTTATCTCCTTTTTTATAGTTTTCATGCTACAAGAACTGACCCATTTTGTAAGTGCAGGAGAGGACAGCTATTACCCGTGCTGCAACACGAGTGGACACCCCTGCTACCCACTTGAAAACTTGCAGCCTCCTCATAATAATTTCTGATTGCACAACAAATCAGTGACCTTCCTACAAGTTCTACTGCACTGAGAACATTTCCACCTTATCCAGCCCTGCGAAAACATTTAAAAGCTATCACACTTATTAACGCCTCTTAGGATCGAAGATGAGCATCTGTAGCTATCCTTGGCTTTGAAAGTGCTTTGTAAAAGAGGACACAAGCGTATGCTCAGGTATTGCCATCAACCAACTCCTTTTACCAACCAAAATTTTACCTCAAAGGCCAGCCACTAAAGGGACCAAGAAATCACTCAAGCAAAAAGCCAAAGTTTTTCTAAAAAGATTTTCCTTTCCACTATGCGCTTCCAAATCAAAATGCAACCCCTGACATCAGACTCTTCCAAAGCTCTCCTCTGGTTTCACCTATCTTTGTGGAACACCCGTCCTTTTCTCTTGCTGTACACACTCAACCAAGAGTCCCAGATCACGCGCCGGAGTCCACCGCGACGTGAGCGCGGGTGGCACGGGACTTACGTTGTTCATGTACTCGCTGAGCAGGTCCTGCAGTGCCTGCCGCACGGCGTTGCATTCGGCCACGATCCTCTCGCGCCGGTCGTCCCGCGTGCAGGAGGAGTCGGCCATGAGTGCGGCTCCACTAATGATGCTCTCCAGCCGCTCCTCCAGGGACGGCCGGAACCTGGCCTCGCTGAACGTCATGGGATCCAGGATAATCTTATTCTGAAAGCGGTACCGGAAAAAAAAAGTCAGCAGAGAAGAGATGACTGCCTTTGCACCCTGTTTCCCACAGCAGAAATAGCTGAGGTCAGGACAAGACTCTCTGTGGAGAAGAAGCCATTCACTTAGACAAGCCCTAAAGTGGCCTTGACAAAGTATCGACTTTGCAAAAGATACTGCACTCTAAATTAATCTTCCGGAAGAAAACAGAACATCTTGTTTGAAGAATGTGTTCTTGGCAAAGGCGGTATCAACTGAAGAGTTTTCAAGTGAGATGGTAACAGTGGCTTAGTGTTTTTTAAAAAAAATGTGTAGCCTTCAGGGAATGCCCATTTCAGGAAGCTTTGTGGGGGACATGGGACGACTAGAGAGCCCCAGAGCTAATATGGGTTAACAGGTCAGGGTGCACGGCTGGTGATAGCCACACCCGTCCACCTCGGGAGAGGCCGAGAGCCCCACAGCACGGTGCCTCTGAAACTGGAGCCAATAGCACCCAACAGGCACATTCAGCACAGGGGTTTTCCACCAGGAACTAATAGCGACTGTGTAAAAACAAGTGTTCTACAAAAGGAGTTGTGTGTGTGTTTGTTCTGAAGGAGTCTAGGCAAAGGGAAAAATAGAGGTATTTCCTTAAAGAAAGGTGTCATGGAGGATTTAAGCTTAGTGTTGCCCCTGGTGAGCCTGAAAATGTGTAGGCAGAGGTGACCAGAAGGGGACAGAAATATGCATCCAGAATTGAGATGTATTAACCTAAAGATCTGGGAATTGTCCAGGAGATGTGGACATAAGGTAGCAAATGGCATACTAGTAAACCAAATATAACAGGAAGAGCAGGCCAGAGAAGACCCATTATTACCAAGTTCCAAGGGTGTGCGGAAGGAAAAGAACCGAGTAAGTAGAAACCATAAGACAGGGGCACAACCTGAGCATCATCCCCAGTGACTCAAGCAGTGAGTGGTGAAGCATGTGACAACTAACGGCACGAAACAGAGAGGCAGAGTTGACTTTGTCCACGGGCTGGTTTCCACCGGAGACCCTTTTTCTGCTCAGGACAAAAGAAAAGGTCGGTCAACGTGGAATGCCCGCTGCAGGGAAGACATGCTCACTGTCCCTGGATGTGCACACTCAGAGGTCCGAGGACCAGACCCGTGGTGGCAGGGAAGCGGTCTTCCAGCTCTAGGGTCCAGTGGTGGGACTGCCACACTGTTACTGTTTCCTCTGATGTTCATTGGTCCTTAAGTGTTTGTCATAATTTACACACACAGAGACACACATAATAGATTAAGTAGTATATAGAGAGTACACATATATATTACATATATATGATATGTAGTATACATGTACACACACACACACATACCCCCTCATCTGTACATGAAACAATTATCTTGTCTACAAATATAATAAAAAAGCAAATGAGAGTTGGTAGTTATACCTTTGCTGTGGCGGACTCTGTCCGCCTGTTGCGACTGAAGATGAGAATAAATGCACAGGCTACAGCAATCTTGTGGAGGAAAATTGAACGGCATGGCTACTCTCTCAAGGGGACACTGCCTCTGAATGCTTCAACCACTCTCTTAAGAGGAGAGTGCCCCGACCCTTGCCAAGATAAGCTTTTATTGTTTCTCTCAGGTCTTACACCAAAGAAAGATTTATTATCTATGATATAGAATATTATTGTCTACATTTTAGGTCCAATCAAGGAAATGAAAATAACATGCAGAGGGGAAAGGTGACAAGGTGATTAGATCTGTCCTTAGGAAAATTCATACAGGTTTTGGAAATTGTCTTGAAGATAGATAATATATATTTGTTGTTTTAGACCAGGGTGATGGAGTTTAAGCAAGAGCAAGCCATAACACTCCGTATGCATTTTCTAGGCCTGATTCCCACGGGAAAACTCAGTTTGAAGGTCTGGCTTCTGCCCATCACTTGGCTTTCATAGGTTTTCCATACAGAGCTGAGTCACATTTGCCAGACAAAAACCAGTCCCCTACACTTTGCTAAATGCCTATTATATTCTTACTGGAGTGCTTGGGGCTAAAGAGAGAGTGGAGAGAATAGAAGAGACTTCTCGTGTGATTTTTTTTCCTAATGGAATATAAAATAAATGCTTATTAATTACAAAACAGGTCTGGGCTATTTGCTCTGGGAAGGTTTGCGTGAACCCTCCAAAGCATCCTAAAGTGTTTACAGGCTGCAGCGCTTGAAGCACCTGACTCCTTAATTCCTGGCAAAATGTGAATCTCTAACAGAGAGATCTTTTCAGCATGAAGACTATGAACTCCTGAATGAGTTCAAGCAGGTGACAACTTGGAAAAAAGAAATCCACTAAACACAGACCAGGTCTGAGGTCCACTGGAATCTTGGGTTTCCTAGGAACTTACTTATTGATCAAAGTCCCCTCTTGAGTTTAGAAGGCAAATGCATGAAGGCACGCCAACAGGAGCTAACCTGTCCTGCAGAAGGTTTTGGCATGAAGACCTCCTTCACATCTACAGTCTCTTAGATCTTACAAAGGGGATAATTCTACTTAACTCAGAATACTGTGCCTCATACCCTGTGCCTTATGCCCTAGTAACCTTCCAAATAGTCTAAAAAAAATCACATGAAGCCACGGCTTGCATGGCTCAGTGCATTGAGTGCTGGCCTGTGCTCCAAAGGGTCACCAGTTTGGTTCCTGGTCAGGGCGCATGCCTGGGTTGCAGGCCAGGTCCTCAGTATGGGGACCATGAGAGGCAACCACACATTGATGCTTCTCTCCCTCTCTTTAAAACAAATGAAGGAAGAAAAATTATGTGTCCTCAGGACAATGGATGTCTTAGCATGGTATATCACCACAGCTGAGAGTCCTAAAGGAAAGCTGAGGGGAACATAGGTGTTCCTGATATACCTGCTCTTGGTACTAGAGCTGTGTCTGCAATGACCCTTCCCAGTAAGATGCATTTTAATCCTCTGTCTCTTTCTCACTCTCTTTTTCTTCATTTCTACTGCTTTTCAGTTAATGTATTTATGATATTTTTATCATGCAATATACATGAGTACTGATAATCTAATTAAAGATTAGATTCATCAAAACATAATCAGTCTATTTTCCTTTATAAAGATTACTGATTTTCAAAGAACACCCTCACAGAAGCCCCTATCACTGCAAATCACAATAAAAATTATTTGTTCTGAGTTTCCAGTAGACTCTAAAGAATCATATATTGGCTGTTCGTTGAACTAAAAAATACAAAGAAGTATCAATTTGATGAAAGTATACTGAGGTAGATTTAAACTGTTCAATGAGGGCAACTGTAGAAAAGTTTTTCTGCAGAACAGAGAAAAATTTACTACCGACATTCAAACATTATTTCCTAAGTTATGGAACACTAGCTTGGAAATGTAATGTTTTGATGAAAACATAAGTTTTTGTTGCCAAATTTGCTTTGGAAATCTTGTGTGTCCCAAAGCAAATTATGACATGAAATACCTTGGGGAGCTCTGCATTAAAGAAGTCAGTTTACTGGAGCATTCCTCAAACCTACCTGGGTGTGGGGGCAACTTTCCTCGCAAGTCCCCCCAGCCATCACAGAGGAGAGTAAACATGACTGAGACATGATGTGATCTGCTTGGGGAGGAGAAGTGGCCATTTTCCCAGAGGAAAAAGGCCTTGCATAGTGGCCAGTTTCTCAGGGAAAAAGGCATTGAGCTCCCTCCTCCAGGGGCTTTTATTGGGTTGTAGTACACAGGAATACAGGGCAGCAAGGATCAAACAGTAGATAACATTTCAAAGAATCCTGAGGGCTTAGTATGAGTCTGAGTAGGTCAGGAACAGAGTTTTAAGGTTTCCTGCTCAAACCCTTAACATATGAATGAAAGCACTCTTAGCAGAGCAGATTTCACAGGTTTATCAGGAAGTCTTTGTGATGCCAGATTTTTTCCCAGGACATGCTCTGGCAAGGCAAGGAACTGCACCTCTCCCCACCAGGTATTCAGGCTTAAGGGGATTAGAGCCAGGAAGCACTTCTCCCAGAGAACATGGGGACTCGGGCTATGTCAAAGCCGGGGAGTGAGAGTCCATTGCTCTTTGTTGCAGCCCCCCAAGTCCTTCCATGAAGGCCTCCCAAGTGATCGAGTCTGGCTTAGGTTGCCCCCCGCTGTGAGGGGTCTTACCCGTCATTGACTTCCAACCAAGCTCTGGGGACAGGGAGGAAAATGAGGCAGCGTTTGCTACCAGAGACAGGCTTAGTCTCCTGCGGCTGGCATTCCAAAGGTCGTCCCTCACCTTTAGCCACAAGGGGTAGAGTTACAATTCCTAGAACCAGGCAGAGCGGTCTACAACACCTGAGCATAGAACGTCCCCTTTAAAGTGCACACATTATCTATGAGAATCCAGGGAACACACCTTGGGAAATGCAGCCACAGAGAACTTGCAGTGTCAGCTGAATGAGCTTCCTACCTTTCCCTGGCCCGGGCTGTCAGAAAAGTGCATTCACCGACCGAGACACTGAGCTTAAAAAACTCTGCATAAAACCTACACTATTCATCACATTTCTAATGGAATTATTCATTATTTATAGATCATAGAGCAAAAGCTTTAAAAACAATCTCCCTGGAAAAAAATAAATTTACAGTGGTCCAGTCTACACCTGTGGTGCAGAGTGTTGCAAGAATGGATGTGAAAAGTCCAAAGGGGAGAAGCCACTAAGGGGACAGAGAAGGCATGAAGATCAAGGGCAGTGAAGATGTGCTGTGTGGGGGGGTATGGATCACCTGTGTGTACTCATCTATGAGAGGGTGGGTTGTGTGTAAAGGGGAATGTGTGTGTGCACCTGTGCATGGTAGGGCATATGTATTGTTGGGGTATGTGTGTGTGTGTGTGTTCAGAGAACTGGTTGGATCTCAGACAGGATCTAGGTTATGGGAAAAGAATAAGAACACAAACAAATGGACAAACAGACAGACAAAAAACAAACCAGAACAGAACCAAATGAAGCCAGGGGCTTGGAGGAAAAGATGACAGTTGCTAAAGTAATAGGAAAATAAACAAACTCCTACAGCTGAATCCTGAGCAAGATATACAGAGAAGGAAAGCCAAACCGAAGTGAGGGAAGAGTATTAGCTTCTGCATTATTCTGAAGTGACTTAAAACATAAACATCTAGCAAGGTTTTCTTTGCTAACACACTTCAGGGTCATTTCAGAGGAGCAAACAGCCTCCTTTTCCTCTATCAGCACAGACGAGCTTCACCTCTTTGTGAGGCTGCCCTCTACTGTCCGGAAGGGATACAGCAGCAGCAGCACAAGGAGCATAGCAGCAGTAGCTTTCAGCACCAAAACTCACTTCCCTCCTGGTCACTGAGGGACTATTTTAAGCACCCAAACCAGGAAGGACAGGCCAAGACTCTCTGTCTCCCTTTATGACAAAGGTGTGCTCCTGTGAGAGGATTTCTGTGCTGTTTCCACCTGTACTGACTTATTTTATAGTCCACTGAGATTGTATAGTTTAAATATCTGCCTCTTGTTTGCGTTCTTAAAACTCATTAATTTTTTTTATCACTTCAATCTTTCATTTCCATCTTATATTGTCATGTTATTTCATTTGAAAATTGTGGGCCCACATTTCTTACTTTATCTTTTTCTTTTTAAAAAATAAGACTTTATTTTATCTTATTTTCATTCTGCTTATTTGGCTTTAATATTTTGTGTGCTGTAATTTTACTTATCCTTTAGTAACATCTTTACTTTCAGAATTATTGTTTTCATTTTTAACAATTTATGGAGTGGCAATTGGAAACCACGGCCTTAAAGAAACAAGCCACAATAATTCATCCCCAAGCAAAGGAAGCTAGGATTCTGTTCTGTCCTCAAGCCAGTTCTGTAATGCTCTCTCTAGTCCTACATAACTGATTTCCCATTATTTCCTTGGTTGAACTCTATAACAATTGTACCTTGAAATACATCAGTAGACCTTATGGTTCAAAACTGCCTCTCAGAATAATATTTACCTGTACTCACTGCACACGCAACTGTTAGAAGCTGTAATTGTTAAATCCCACCTATCGTCCACGTACTCTATGAGGAGTCAAGTGATCCAAAAGTTCAGAACAATCACGGCACAATGAGTTGTGATTGACGCAGGCTCTGATACAATTGGAGGCAGCAGAGAGATTGCTGCAAAAGCAAGAAGTTGAACACATTACAACGAATGCAATAGGTCCACAGTTCTGTGGACCTGGATATCACTCCTCATCTTACTGAAATGGCAAATGATGCCAAAGATGTTGTCTCATGGTCATTCAACCAAGAAATGAGGACACCAGGACTTGAACACAGGTCTTTTCCTGTTCAGCCCAGTGTGCTTTCCATTGCATCAGACTGCAGATGTTCAGTGGCAATAAGCTTAATTATCATAATTATAAATATGTCTTTATACTTTAAGAACTATGAAACTTTCTTAAACCAAATATAAAGACATAAATATCATCTATTTGTCATCTGGATCATCTCGCCCTTCTGATGGATAATGAAACGTACAGCCACTCATTCAACAGATGGGTGCCAGGTACTGGGAATGTCTGAGGGCACAGACTGAATAATCCTTCATTTCAACACATTCACTGTCTAGTCAAAAATAAAGACATGTACAACCAATTACAATTTGGGAAATATACCGATGATGTTAAGAAAAGACAGTAACAGCAATTTGCACAGTTGGGTGGTGGGAGGTAAAGAAATCTCTCCAGAGACAACTACTCTTCAGCTAAGACTTCAGGAGTGAACAAACAGTTGGCCAAGCAAAGTCAGGAGCAGGAAGAGGCAATGAGACAGAATAGGAAGTGGGAACAAACGCTGAGGTGCGAGACAGCATAGTAGTAAAAGAGGTTCCTTGAAGCTGAAGGGTAAAGTGTGAAGTCACAAGCAGGGTGCCATGGAGATTCTCCAAGCAACTCTCCTTTGAGAGAAACTTTGATGTGAGTGTAGCTACCCAATCTTTCCATCTTCTGGACCTGTGGGTGCATGACAGTTTCACAAGGACCCACACTTGACCCCAGGTAGCCCCTGTCAATCACCAACAGGCCCCTCCTTCCCAGTGGAGACTTCTCCAACAGGCAGGCTCTGCTCCTGCTCTGGACTCCCCAGTGGCCTGACCTGACTGAGACTTTCTCAAAACTGTGTTGAGGCTCTTTGCACACAATCCTCTTTCTTTCTTGCTCCCCTTTCACAAAAGTTCGACCTGTGCTGTAGTCAAAAAGCTCTCTTAGGGTATTCCTGCTGGTTCTCGCCCACTTTTTCCTTCACAAGCAATTCCTCCTACATGCCTGGCCCCATCTACCTTGCCATTTGCTTCTCCAAGGATCTGAAGGGGCAAACAAAATAGAAAAAAGAAAAGAAATAAGAGACAAAGTCAGTCTCCCAGTGAGAGACCTGGAACTATGACCTATCAAGACTTTCACAGCAATTAGGAAGGTTTCACTTTGTGAACACCCCTTTAGATGATGAAGAGTCACCCACAGCTTAAGAAAGTAGAAGTGCCTAATCTTGTTTGATTTGAGATGGTTTCCCAGGAGATGGGGAAAGTAGCTTTGGCAGGACTAGAAGTAGGAGGTAAGGGAGACATCACCAAGCCTTCAGAACCCAGAAGAAAGATGAGAAGAATACAAGACAGTGTTGGTATAGGTTAAGAGAAGGGCATATGTTGGGCCACATTTCCAATGTCACCTGTAAGATTTAGAGAAAGAAGTACAGGCTGTGAGAATGAAAGTGTCAAAGAGAAAACCTACACGCCCAGCACGGGCAACATCAACAATGCAGGCATCAGCAAGCTACATCCTGTATGTCAGCCTCCTATTTTGTAACTAAATTTGTATTGGAACACAGAGCCATTCCTTTCCATACTGTCTATGGTTCTTCTCACACCACAATGGCAAGTTGAAGTTAGGACAGAGACTGTATGGTCCACAGAGCTTGGAATATTTACTACTGACTCTTTTTTTTTTAAAGATATTTATTTATTTATTTATCTTTAGAGGGGAAGGGAAGGAGAGAGGGAGAGAAATATCAATGTATGGTTGCCTTTCGTGCATCCCCCGCTGGGAACTGGCCTGCAGGGAACTGGTTTGCAATCCAGGAATATGCCCTGACTGGGAATCGAACCTCGATCCTCTGGTTCGCAGGCCTGTGCTCAATCCACTGAGCTACACCAGCCAGGTACTACTGACTCTTTAAGAAAATATTTGCTAGCCTTGAACAACTGTGATAGATGAAGAAGGGCAGGTTTAAAGTGCCTACGATTCATTTAAGTCAAAAAGGCTAGTGGAAAGTTGATTATAAGTACATAAAAACATGCAAGGTATAAAGATTTATGATCATCAGAATAAATGCAGAATGGAAGCCATAAGAATGGATATGATTCCCAAAGAGACATAACAGAATGAGAAGAGTAGTGAGCCCAAGACACAACACTGGGAAACCTTCAATGTGTAACAGAGAAAGGGCCCTCTGATGACACAGTAAAGAATTGTCGGAGAATGTGACTACACCCAGGAGGCCGCGTGGCCATAACTGACGAGGAAGAACAGCAAGGAATTCTACAAAGAAGGTAAGTAGGACCAGAGCCGAAACTGTCCATTGAATTTGGATGCTAGGACGTTATTGGCTATAAATTGGGGGCTTACGTGTGTATACCTGTGGGTGTACCGTACTTACTTATTTATAAATATCTTAAATCAAAAGCCACATAGGCTCAATGGAGAGTAACAGAAGCAATCTAGCTAATGCTGAGGCAAGACAAAAATATTTTCAAATTCATAAAAAATTAGGTAATATTTTTCTGAATAGTCTAGAAATCACGAGTGGAAAAGAGAACTAAATGGTACTAAGACTAGATAGAAGATAAGGTATAATACAGTGATAATGTATTATAAAGTTGTATACCTGAAACCCATACAATTTTATTAACTAATTTTACCCCAATAAATTCAATTAAAAAAAGAAAGAAGCTAAAACTACAGTTGACCCTTGAACAACACAGGTGTGAACTTCATGGGTCCACTTGTATGCAGCTTAAAAAAAAATAAACACAGGTGGCCCTGCCTTCGCCTGTGTGGCTCAGCTGGCTGGAGACCGAGCTATAAACCGAAAGGTGGCAAGTTGGACTTGGAGTCAGGTCAGGGCACACAGTAGGTTGCATGTTTGATCCTCGGTTGGGGTGTCTACAGGAGACAGCTGATCTAGGTTTCTCTTTCACATCAATATTTCTGTCTGACTCTCTCCCCTTCTCTCTTCCTCCCTTACCCTCTCTCCAAAATCAATAAGCATGTCCTTGGGTGAGGGAGGGAGAAAAGGAAGGAAGGAACGAAGGAAGGAAGGAAAGAAGGAAGGGGGCCCTCTGTATCCATTGGTTTTTTATCTGCAGATTTTACCATCCCAGGTTTAAAAACTATGTTTGATCCACAGTTGGAAACCCAGAGATGCATAAGGCCCATCCTACAGCATTTTATATAAGAGACTTGAGCATGCATGGAGTTTGGTATCATGGGCGTCCTCATCCTCTGTGGACACCAAGGGCTGACTATTTCTGATTGCAGGTTTCACAACTGTTTATTTTTTTTTAAATGAGACCAAAAAAGTACTACAAATTAAATCGTTTTTTTTATGAAGGCAATTATATTCCTGTGTGAAATCAATTGCCTTTATACATACAAGGTATATCAAATTGGAAGACCAAATTTACCATAATAGGAAGTGCAAAACAAAACACACAAAAAAAACACACCTAGATGTCCACTGGATACAGAAACAAGTGTTCAGAGAGGTGAATAAATTGTCCAGACACACACTCAGAGCAAAGGACAGAGTTAGAATTGGGAGGCGCGTAGCTCCGGAGTCTGTGACCCAGCCACGGCACGACATGGCTGTCCTCGTGCACTTTCCACAAGCAGGGGGCTAAGCACCACGAGGAAACACATGCAGGCACCATTTCTCCACCTCAAACACTGAAACAGCAGTCGTACACGACTCCTTCCTACTTGAAGACAGGATAAAAACCAGTGAACAACCAGGGAGGAAAGATCTAAAATGCTACTTCATCCCATTGTTTAATTTCTTACCCGTTTTAAACCGGTCAGTAGAAATTAGAACACACTTTTACTACCAAGAAGACAAACAAATATATGTGAGTCTGTCTTTGGCTAGGAATTAACCATCCTAAAGCTGAATTGCATTAACTGCACTCCAACAGCTGAGAAAGGTGAAGGGCTTTTTTCTTTCGTAGCCAAGCAACAGCTTGTTAACGACTGGGAAAAAATATTTCTAGAATGTATGGCTTTTGTTGTTCATTAAACCCTTTAGAGTACTACTTCGTGTTTCAAATGTATATAGAATTTTCAAAATGTAAAAAAAGACAACAACAAACAATTTGATAATGGTATGGACTGATTTTAATCATTTGTTTTCCCAAATTTAATCTTATAACACATGGAAAAAGCAAATGCTAGTGGTATGAGAAATTCCTGTGGTTTTTCTTTTGTTTTTGACTAGCCTGTAAGAGATGTGTGTCCTGGGTCTTTACTACCTTCATAGTTCAAGGTAGCAGCTAAGGACAATGACAAACCGCTGTTCTAGCTCATAAACACCAGACCCTCACCACCTGCTGTCCAACATAACTATTTCGAATCAAACAAGCAGAAGAAAGAATAGATGTCAGCATGCCCTTATCCAGTCATTCACTTTCACTTTTTAAAGATCTCAAAAAGGAATCTCAAAGAGGAAGGTAACATTAGTTCAACTCATATGACCTTCTTACATGGAATAATTAAAACAACGAAAGACAGAAAGCCTAAGTGACAATGCAGGTTTAGGTGAGGGCGTATTTCCCCTTCGATTACTCTCAGCTTCCCCCAGGAATACCAACAATGTGCACACACCTTCATGTCCTTTCTTTAGTGCTTTTTACCACCACTCCGTTCTTCTGTTTACCTCTGCGAGTTCAAAGTGTGTAGTTTGCCCTGTCTTGAAGTATAACTGGATAGGTTTTATGTTTCACTGGAACCACAGCCCTTCCTTCCTTCCTCCTCCTCCAAAGTATAAAATTCCCGAGTCCTTCTGTGTCTGGCTACCTGAAGAAAGATACAAAGCCTTGTGTTCTGGAGGTAACACTGCCTTAGCCAGATGAAATTTGAAGATGACTGAGCAGGCCTCGGGAATCATCCCAAAGCTCTGGCTTAGCTCAGAGCTTCCTACTGCCCTTGCAAACAGCCTAGGTCACAAAAGGTCACAGAGTCCCAGTGGGATCAAGGTTTGTTAAGGCGCTAAGTTTTATTTATTGTATTATTTTGCTGCACTGACACAATCCAAAACAAAATGAAACAAAAACAAGTCCAAGGCAATACCTATTGATTATTCACTGCAGTGTTTTAAAAATGTCTGTTATCCAGTGAAAAGTGTTCGAGTAGTGACCCCTGAGGCAGGCTCCCTCAGTTTCCCATTCAAATAACTACAGATGGAGAGAGAGAGAGAGAAAGGAATTTTATAGCACTGAAAATTGAGAACGAAAGACATCTATCCACCAACAAGGAGGCATGATCATAACTCTGGCTCCGAATGCTTTACATACTTATTTTAAAGACTGAAGTCTGAGATAAAAGCATAAATCAAGACCATTTAAAAACAACTGAGGTATCTAAATGAAAAGCATGTTCTTTGTTCAGTTTCAAACACTGAGCTCTCTGTCGTATTTCAATAATTAACAAAGATACAGTTTCACCTTTCTCGTTCTGTGTCAGACTCTCCCAGTGAGCATCTGTCTGTATTCACATGAAGTTATCTCTTGACCTAATTGGGGTAACATTTCCTAATTGGAATGGAAAGTACTAAGGACACTGAGTTTTAATCACCTTTTTAAAATTTAAGTTGCAGAAAAATGTTAACCTCCATTTTAGATTTGCCTTAATTTAAAAACTGCACAGTTATCTTAGTGATTTTTTATGTCTCTGGTATATGGGGTCTGTCTGGAGAAAGTCCAGCCATTGTTGATCAAGAATGATTTGCACAGCATTGATGTAACCTGGCAGCCAAGGAGAGTGGACTGGAATGTGTGTGTGTGTGAACAATGACAACTTCACTGTACTAGTCAGTGGGGGTGGTAGACTCCATTGAGTGAGCATGTGACTGTGAGGCCATGACATTCAAAATTTCTGAATGAGTAGAGCAATGAATCTGCATCAAAGTTTACATTAAGCTTGAACATTCCTCCGTGGAAAATACTTGAATGTGTCAGAAGGCTGAAGCTATAGGCAACTGCTGACTGGCAACTTCATCGAGACAACGTTCCTGCTCACGCATCACACCTTATGCAGAGTTTTTGGTGAAACATCGAATTACCCAGGTGGTTCAGCCCTGCTACAGCCCAGACTGGGTGCCCTGTGACCTCTGGCTTGTTCCAAAACTAAAACACCTTTAAAAGAAAAGAGATTTCAGACCTTCAGTGAGACTCAGGAAAATATGATGGAGCAGCTGCTGGTCACTGAGAGAGCTGTGTGAGGTCCCAAGGTGCCTACTTTGAAGGGGACTGAGGTGTCATTGTCCTGTGTGCAATGTTTCTTGTATCTGGCATCTTCTCCAATAAATGTCTCCATTTTTCATAACACATGGCTAGATACTTTCTGGACAGAACGCCAATACTTAAAAGTAAATTATGCTATTTATCCACTAAGATATTATTTGTAATCAAATAGTTCAGTTTAATTGGAAATGAATGACATAGATGATGATAATAATTTTAGAGCACTTTTTATTCTTAGATGTTTAATTTTTTAGTGTAACTAAGAGAAATCTATCGAAGCTCACCTTAATTTCCTTTGACAGGAAAAAGTGCTACTTAGGAAAACAGCTACTTACCAATGGTAATGGACAAAAACACAGAATGAGGAATTTCAGCTCTGGGACATTCCTCCTGGCTGGTGTAACTGAGTTTCATCCCCCCAATTATATTACCTGTGTGTTGCCGGACTGCTGTGGGTTATTTCCTGAGCATGATCTCAAGTGCTGTCAAGGATACACGTTTAAAACGAATTACAGTAACGCAGGGTGAAGGCACTCACCCTTGGCTTTGCATGATCACAATAGATAAATGAGAAAGCAAGTGTCTAAAATGCATTTAAGCCAAATCAAGTCTTTAGAGGGTCAAAAAGAAAATCTGCTTTACTCTGTTGCTAAGAAAATTATCATATTATCTCTTCATTTTCTTTGAACTTTCTACATTATTGACCATCTTTTTTAAAATTCAGTCTTCATCCTATTTAACTTGTGCGTGGTACTGAACGCCATTTAAAACTATCCACTCTTTAAATTAAGCCTCACCACACTTAAGGGGTCCCTGCTTTACTGAGGTTCTCCTCACACCCCTCGGACAGATTCTCCTCCCATCTCTTCTCCAGATCTCCTTCCTGGTCTACCCCAGCAGCTGGTGTTTCCCGGCTACGGAGAGTGGGAGCAGAGCAGACTTGCTGGACACCTTCTGACAATCTAATAAGGAGTAACTGTCAGCCATGAAAGTTATGTCAAGAGAAAAAGTGCCCAAAACTGAAATAATGCGGTGTAATGGGAAATCCCTTGGATTGCGCCTGGAATACCCCAAACTGCAAGTCTGAACACTGGGGTAAAGACTCCACCTGGACACTGGTATGAGTAGGACCGCCGCATGCTGTAGGCTATAAGGACTCAGAGCTCCGACCACCCAATACTAAAGCTTGGCTATAGATGGATCACACTCAGAGCCCAACGGGACTTCCACTCCGCCAGATGTGTGCCCCCCACCTCAGTTGCCTGGCTTGAAATGAACGCCTACCTCTCACTTGGGGACACTGCCAGTGATCAGGACTTTGCACCGGACACTCTCTCTGCACTATCACATAAGCTCTCCCTTTACGGATGTAACCTGGGAGTAACCCTACTGGCTCTTTGGAGAGGTCTCCCCTAATAAAGCTGGCACTGTGGAAGGACACACACATATGTGAGTGGCTCCTTTCAGGGATGTTCCCTTGCTCATGACTCCTACTCCCTGTCCTCAAATTTCTCTCAATATCCTTCTTCTTGAAGGGTTCAGCTACTCCCATAAGCCTTAGTCAGCACAGCTTGTGCACAAGAACCCCAGGTGCAAACCCAGTCCTCACTCTCTTGAGACCTGCTCTGCTTCTGTGGTTGCACGCTGGACACTGGCATGACGGCTGAGGGTCCAGTCACCCCCTCAAGTAGAACATGTGTAAGAATGAACCCTTCATCTTCTTCCAAAGCCTAACACCCTCCTTCCACTGGAGGAAGGCCACGGGAACCCCTAATCTCACTCCGTTCTCCTGGTGCACTGATAAACAACTAGAACCAATAAGAAATCCTCAATCATCAATATTAACAGGACAGCTGTAAAGTCACACAGAGGCAGACAGCTTAGATCAGAATTCTGGCTCTAAGTCCTTCTAGCTGTAACTTCTAGGTGAACCACATTACTTAAATGAGAAGTATCTCACTGTCCTCATTTGAAGAGTAAGAATAATACAGCACCTATACCATAGGGTTGCTGAGAAAATCAAATAATACATGTAGGGAGCTTAGAATGGTATATGACACATAGAAGAAATAAATATTAACAAGAAGTCCTTTGAAATCACTCTTTTAAAGTAATATTGTATTTCTTCACTGTCATTCTATCCTCCACCCTTTATTCAGGCCATTATCAGCTTAGAAGGAAGGGCAGGTCACCAACTGCAATGCTTTCCTACACTTTGGTATACAAGGTCTGTCCAGAAGGCATCCAGCCATGTACTATGAAAAATAGAGACATTTATTGGAGAAGATACAAGATTCAAGAAACATTGTCCATAGGACAATGATCCCTCAGTCCCTTCAAAGTGGGCACCTTGGGACCCAGTGCAGTTCTCCCAGCTGCCATCAGCTGCCCCATCGTATTTTGCTGAATCTCATCAAGGGTCTGAAATCTCTTCCCTTTCAAAGGTGATTTTAGTTTTGGGAAAAGCTAGAAGTTGCAGGGCCCCAAATATGGAATGTAGGTGGGCTGAACCACCTGGGTGATTTGATGTTTTGCCAAAAATTTCTGCATGAGATGTGATGCATGCAAGGGCATGTTGTTGTGATGTAGCTGCCAATTACCAGTTGCCCATACCTGTGGCCTTCCGATTCATCCAAATTGCTTCTGTGAAGGATGTTCATGCTTAATGAAAAATTTGATGCATATTGGTTGCTCTACTTACTCAGTCATTTTGGATGCAAGACCACACAGCACATATGCTAACTCAAGGGCATCTACTGCCCCCACCAACAAGAACACTGAAGTTGTCATTGTTCATGCATGCTCATTCCAGCCCATTCACCTTGGCTGCCAGGTTACATTGATGTTGCACAAACTGTTCTCATTATATCAACAATGGCTGGACTTTTTCCAGACATACGTAGTATCCTATGGCACCCACCAGGGTACTTCTCATAGAAATAGTTGATAAATACTTGCTGATTAGAAGATTTAGGGTTCAAGAATAAAAATATCCTTTTTTTTTCAAGTCTTTATCAAAAGAATTCTGGAGAACAACAGGGTACTGTTGTAGACTGCTCTGCCTGGTTCTAGGAATTGTATCTGGACCCCTTGTGGCTAAGGGTGAAGGACAACCTCTGGAATGCCAGCCACAGGAGACAAAGCCTGTCTCTGCCTCAGTTTCCTCTCCCTGCCCCCAAAGCTTGGTCGGAAGGTAATGATGGGTAAGACCCCTCACAGTGGGGGGCAACCTAAGCCAGACCTGATCACTTGGGAGGCCAGCACGAAAGGACATGGGGGGGCTGCAACAAAGAGCAATGGACTCTCAGCCCCTGGCTTTGACATAGCCCGAGTCCCCATGTTCTCTGGGAGAAGTGCTTCCTGGCTCTAATCCCCTTAAGCCTGAATACCTGGTGGGGAGAGGTGCAGCTCCTTGCCTTGCTAGAGTGTGTCCTGGGGAACGATCTGGCATCATAAAGACTCCCTGATAAACCTATGAAATCTGTTCTGCTAAGAGTGCTTTCATTCATATGTTAAGGGTTCGAGCAGGAAACCCTAAAACTCTGTTCCTGACAGACTCAGACTCATACTAAGTCCTCAGACTTCTTTGAAATGTTATCTACTGTTTGATCCTTGCTGCCCCGTATTCCTGTGTACTACAACCCAATAAAAGCCCCTAGAGGAGGGAGCTCAATTCCTTTTTCCCCTGAGAAACTGGCCACTGCTCACGGCCTTTATCCTCTGGGAAAATGGCCACTTCTCCTCCCCAAGCAGATCACATCATGTCTCAGTCATGTTTACTCTCCTCCGTGGTGGCCGGGGGGACTTGCGAGGAAAGTTGCCCCCACAAAGTACCATAGTGATATTTGCAGATGAATGCATGCAGGTGGCCCTTCAATTAGGAATGCACATTTTGGTCTACACTAGCATTTGATGTGGTTCAGTGAGCTTGAGACTCTGAGTTATTAGGGTGAGGCACATATTTATCAAGATGACAAATGTTAGTTCTGCTCTCAGTGTGAGCAGACTAGCTGAGGCAGACAAACTCTCTGGTTGGTGAACCACCACTGTAAAATCCTTGATCCTTATTTATGTTGAAGAGAGAACTATTAAATCTCCACACAGTGTAAACTAAACCAATAGGCATTTGCAATGTGTGCACCTGAGTGCAGAGTGCTCTTGTGTGGAGAGGGAAGTGTTACTGAAAGCAACAGTGTCATAGAAATAGAAGTCCCACAAACATTTGAAAGTCTCATACACAGGTGTGATTAAACCACAACTGGTCAACAACGGCTCACAAGTAGCACTCGGCCTACCATCCATTTTGTGTGTTAAAAAGCTAAGAATGACTTTTACATTTTTAAATAGCTGAAGAAACCATGGGCCTACCAACATATCACATCTATCTAAAATCCTCTTCCTCATTATATCCTTAAATAGTAACATGAAAAACAGCCAGGGGGTAAAAATGAACATAGGCTAGGAACCCTATAATCCATCAACTGAATGATTAGTTACTAGATTATCGATGGTTGAATATTTTTAAAAGTTTTATAATAGGAGAAACAAATTTTCCCCCAGAAATTATTTACACTGCATCTTTGGTTTGCAATGTTAAAACAGAAAGTCAATTTATATTTCTCAGCAGCAATTATGACTTAATTGTTATCAACCTAATAAATTATTAGATGATTTTCACAAACTAGTTATATACTCAAGTTTCTTGTCTGATGAAAGAATAATTGTATCAATATTCTGCAAATAGGAAAAGGAAATTGGTTGATTGGTCACAAAGGAACATGTACACACCTGGAGTGTAAGCTCATCTATCTTCTTCCATCTATTGTCAGGCAGGCAAATTAAGATGGGAAAGAAAGTTTGTGTTTCGCCAAAATAATGAGCAATATGTTCATTGTTTTTCAGGAAACATAATGAGACTTGAAAAGTTTTCTTTGTGCTTAATGAGGATGTCATGTTCTCTTTTGAACTCTGGATTTTGATGTACGTGCGGTGATGACGATTTACATTATATGGGCTCTTTGTACAGCACTGTATAACAGGTATCTGGGAAGTGTTCATGCAATCAAGAAGATAATGGTTGTCCAATGGAACAAAAGAGAATGTTCATGAAAGGATCGCATGTCTACTGTGGAGAAGTTGATATGGCATATTGCAATAGTCTAAAAGACTGAGAATAAATTATGGGTGGAAAAACTGAACAGCCCATAAGATCAAAACAGACAGCAAATTAATTTCATATTCACTCAATAAACATTTGCTTTACATCTATGTGCCAGCCCTGCAGATAAGAGTCTGCTTGCAACCTCATCTCTCTCTTCCTAATGTCACATGAGAGAGACAGAAACTGGGAATGGAATAATATGTTTAATATTAAGTGCACAAAATATATTCATAACATGGAATGATTCGTGGTTAAGTTATTGGGAGAACTCAAGAAGCTTTCAAAAAGCCTCCTCAATAAGGATGAATATAAATTTATTAGGGAAAAAGAGAGAGTGAGAGGGAGAAAGAGAAAGAGACAGAAATTAGTTTAGCCAGAGGAAATACCACGAGAGGCAACAAGTGAATGCAATAGCAATTTTTCACTATAACAATAGCAAATATTTAATTATCATAGAACATAACATGAAAGGTGATTAAAAAGAGGATAAGAGATGGGACAGGTAGTCACAGGCCTACTGAAATGATTTGACGCCACACTAAGAACTTCGAAGTCCATCCTGAAGATGGCATTGCACTGGTACATAGCACATAATACCTGACTTGCATTTTGGAAAATCCACACTGGCAGAGATGATGAAATATGGGAGTGGAGGAGGAAGTTGGGAGGAAGGCAGGACAACCAGTTAGGAAGTTATTGCAAAGATCCAGACAAAAACAAGGGCCTGAACAAACCAGGGTCATGAAGATAAAGGAGAGAGGACCAAGTCGGGAGCTAAAAAAGGAACCAAATTCATAGGATTTCAAAATTAACTGGGGAGTAAAGTGGATCAGAGTCTAGATTGAATGGCTACATTCAGAAAGGTAGTTCCCTGAGATAAAATAAGAAATAGAACAGGAACAAAGGTTAGGCTTGACAGAGGAAAAGCACTAGATTTAGTCTGAAAACATTTTAGATGCTTAGTAGTCATCCAAATTAACATGTTGCAGACACAGTTAAACACAGGCCTGGGCCTCAGGAAAGAAGCTGGGCCTAGAGGAAAAGGTGTAGTGTGCCTGGGGTCTCAACGAATGAGGCACCTTTAGGGAGAATCAAAGCAGGTAAAGGCCCTGGCCAGTATAGCTCAGTGGATGGAGCACAGGCCTGCGAACCAGACAATCGAGGTTCGATTCCAGGTCAGGGCACGTTCCTGGGTTGAAGGCCAGTTCCCTGCAGGCCAATTCCCAGCAGGGGACGCACAAAAGGCAACCATACATTGATGTTTCTCTCCCTCTCTCCTTCCCTTTCCCTCTAAAGATAAATAAATAAAATATTTTTTTAAAAAAAGCAGGTAAAGGGTCAAGGTCGGGGAAAAGCTATAGTTAGGTGGCAGGAAAGAGGAGCAAGCCAAGGAGATGAAGATGCAATGGTCGAAGCAAAATAAAGTTATTTATGAAAGTCAAAAAGAGTGTGACCTTGAAAAAGCAGTGTATGTAAAAAGAAGCCTGAGCATGCCAAAAGATTACCCAAGACACTTCTGTACAGTGGCAATTTCTAAGGCAGACGGCTTGATCACTTTTATTTAAGTTCTCCAAAAGGCAAGCTAAGAGATATATTGATTTAAACCAAAGGGCTAAAGCACATGGCAAGGTCAAATATACATTATTTTACTGTCACGATCATTCTTATTATTATCAGTAATTTTGCACTGTCAATATGTTTTCTTCTTCCTTAAACCTAAGAAAGTTTTGACAGTAATTATAACCCTTCCACTAAACTGACAGACTCATTTTGCCTCATCTGCTACCCAGCAATACTGTCATTCATTCTTCCTTCTGATGAACAATGATTGAGAGTTTACTCTGCACCAGTCACTGTTAGGTGCCAGAAGTAAAATTGCTTCCACAAAATACTGTTTTTCATGGGACACATTTTAAAGGAATATGAATTCAAACATGGAGAACATGGGTGTCTGCTTCTTCTTTTTACTGTTCATAAAGACTCCATATGGAAAGCCCCAGATCAGGGATTGCCTGAAAGACAGCATTATTACTTTTGAGCAACTCGTCATCTAAGAAAAGGCAGATGTTTGCTTTCTTGCCTAGATAAATGCTGCTTGCGTAAGTTGAAGTACTGATGGTTAGTATGCTCCTCTTGGTCTCTATTCCCTAAGGCATTTCCCCTTTATCTATAGGGCAATGTCCTTTTTGCCACTGAGACTCCTTGTTCTACCTTATACCCCACCCTTCCCCCCACCCTCAACATTTCTTTCAACATAAGAATTCCAGGCTCAAAGCTCCCACCACTTATCTCCATTCTGCACCTGGCTGCCTGTGTAAGGCCTGCATTGCATGGAAGCAGGTCTGAACTGCGTGGGTTTAAACCAGTCACAATGTAGGTGGTTTTGCCAAAGTTATCTATCTCCTGGAGTGTTGTACTCCACTCTGGCAGCAGTTAACTGACGAGAAAAGTGGCCTTTCCTTATTATAATTTACAAGGTTCTGCAAAGCTTAAGTAAGTTGGGCACAGAGATGGAAGGTTGCTAAGACATTCCAAAGCATCTCACCACATTCCCTTCAACCCCCACCCAGTCCATCCCTGTATACAAACACCCTGCCGTGAGAGTTGATTTTAAATGAATTAGTCCTTACGTAGGAATGCCAACAGTGGTCACTAGGAGACGACGCCTCTGTAACATGTAGCAATTATTCTCTGGTAAAATTCATCTATGCATAGCTGGTGTTTGCATAATTATAAATGTACAATATAAACAAAAAGCATAATAGACTAAAAGAACAAACTGAAGAATTAGGTCTATTGATATGCAGGAAAAAAAGAGATGGTGAACCAAAGTTACTGGGAATGACTTGGGAAACAATCTGTTTGAAAGTTTTGGGCCAAAGACGGACACACAACGGTTTATACCTTATACCCTGGCATTGAATTCACCAGTAATGAATCTCTTCCAAGTATGCAGCAGTCTGACCCCAATACAGTACTAACCTTCAATTGTAAATATCTGAAATTGTACCATCTGTTTTGAAGAGTTCATCAATGGCAACTGAATTTACAATATGAGTCTTGAAATTAATATGTCCAACTTTAACCAACAAGATAAATCTAGATCATTTTTCCGAAACACAAACTTCAAGGTTAAAACATATTTTTTAGTGCAAAAAGGTAGAAAAGCATCTGTTTTCCACCAGCACCATGGCTAACATTTACTTAGTGTTTACATCAGTCATGCTACAAAGTGTTTTCATATTATTTTTTTAATCCTCATTCAAGGATATGTCCATTGATTTTAGTGAGAGAGGAAGGTGGGGAGGAGAGAGAGAGACATTGATGTGGAAGAGAAACATTGATGGTCGCTTCCCCTATGCAACCCCGACTAGGGGTTAAACCAACAACCTAGGTATGTGCCCTGACCAGGGATTGAACCTGGGAACTTCCAGTGTCTGGAGCAATGCTCCAACAAACTGAGCCACCCAGACAAAGTGTTTTCAATAATCCTCACAACAAACCTACCTGGGCCACATTAGACCCCTGCCATCTATAGGGACTAAAAGCTTCCAGACCTGCGCAAGCACCAGAAAAGGCCAAGAGGTAAACAAGACAGTCCCCCTTGAAATGCAAGGACCGATGCCTCCTCTGCCTCCGGGCCCACAGAGAGCAGCTGGCCTTCTGGTAGTGAGTGGGGACGCTCTTGTGTAAGCAGAGCACAAGAGAAGCACGGACATTTATGGTTTTCAGAAAGACAGCTTTAGGAGAAATGTGAGCAAAAAAAGAAAAGGCAACAACACTATACCAAGATGATCATCACCGTACCCCTCAGTGACCACAACAAACTTAAGAAGTATGGTTAAGGCTACAGAAGATGACAGTAGGCGTTTCCAACCGGGAAGATGCACACGCGTGTGTGTGCTCCTTTCGGTAGACCAGTGAAAGCAGACATGGGGAACGAGCAGTGTCAGCTCTGGAGTTCCCAGTGGGACAATTTCAGGAGAGGAGACTGGTTGGGAGTGAGACAGGAGTTGTCTCAAAGCTGCGCCTGCATGGCGAGCACACTGTTTTCCTCAGATGGCATGGTTAGCTGGGGTGTATTTCGGGAGGCGATGGAGACTGAGAAGATGACATCTCCTTCATCCTTCTTTTGAATACTTCTGAAATGAAAAGATTTGTTTTCTTCCCTTAGGTATGAGAATGGTGATTTGTGTGACTTTCAGCAAAATGTCTGATCCCTCTGGAAATTACTTTCTGCTTTTATAAATTGGATCATATGGACTAGACTGAAACAAAGTGTCCTTTAATGATAGCAATCTTTGCTTTTCTGAATCATCTATGTACCAGTAGTTCCCTCTGGCTTATACGTGTACATTCTAGTCTAGAAAATAGTAATCAATCCTCAATCTAAGACAGAGGGAAGCCCTGCTCTCCATCACAACTGAGGAGTTTGATCCTGGAAGTTTTCAAGAGAATGTTAGTGACAGAAGAGTTGAATATCAATCAAACGTAGGATTTAACAATGCCCTTCCATGTCACTTTATTCTTATCATTTGCATTAGACGCTTTAAAACCAGTGTCATATCTTACTAAGTAATTGTGAATAGAAAGATCATTCACACCCTGGCTGGTGTCGCTCAGGGGACTGAGTGCCAGCCTGTGAACCAAAGGGTCACTGGTTCAATTCACAGTCAGGGCACATGTCTGGGTTTTGGGCGCAGGTCCCCAGTAGGGGGCATGTGAGAGGCCAAATACACACTGACATTTCTCTCCCTTTCTCCCTCCCTTCCTTCTCTCTTAAAAAATAAATAAATAAAATCTTCTAATTTTTTGTTAAAGAAAGACATTTGTGTAAAGTATGTGTGGTCCCTGCAAGAATCAGGAACACGGACCTAGGCCAGCATTTCATCCCTCATCCCACCCCCTCCTATCAACCCTTTCCCTTTCCTCCAGGTGTACTAGGACCAGTCTTCAGACACCACTGAACCAGAAGACCTATGATATGTAATTAAAGCTAAAGACGGTTTTCACTGCCTCAAAAGCTAGTAAAGCAATGATAACCCCCAAATAACACAATGTAGAAGTTTACACACTTAGTGTTAGCACTGGCTTTACGAGTTCTCACTTTAAGATTTGCCCTTGGACCAAGTAGTAATTTCATCTCTGCTTGAAAATCTCTCCGTAATATAGAAGCCCGCCTCCCAAGACTGCTTAGTCTTGGTCAAACCTTCTTTTTAGGTTGTTGTGCATTGGGGGGTAGATAAGGTACAGCAAATGGTATTGTTGAATCTATAGCTACTGTCAAGTGGCATTAACGACTTTTCAATTAGGAACTGTCCCCAAAGGCTTTTCTTGGATAGAGCTTCAAGGCTGATTCTGGGTGGAAGATGTTAAGAGAGGTAGGAGAAAAAGTGGCTGGCATCTATGAGTGTCTACCACAGATTAGACATCTATAGATGTTGATCTCATGAGATTATAAACACTAACTTGGAGTCACCATTATTATCCCATTTTATAGACGAAGAAACAGAAGCACAGAGGGATGTGGCTGGAATCTAACACAAGTTGGTTCTGCCTGCCCTATACCTCACTGTCCTGCTGTCCACTAGTATGGCCAGTGTAACCAGCGGGACCAGCACCAGGACTCAGTTACACCCTCAGTTGTGTCAGCTGCCCGACAATTTTACTGCTGAGTGTGCACCTGTGGGTACCTATGTTCCTGCATCTTTAGCTGGATGAACATATGTAATCAGAACAAAGCAGAACGCCAGGGAACACATTCTGCTTTGTTCTGATTCCACACATTAGGGAATGAAAAATGGGACTCAGCAGGGTATGGTAAATTGTCCACGGTATGCTGCTGGAGATGAAGTTTGGGAACTATGTTAAGGAGCTGGGCTGAGGAGAAGCTCCAATGGGTGGTTTTAGAGGGAAGGGCAGGACTTACGTGGGTGAATTTCCTTACCAATGAATCAAACTAAATCTTAAAAATGGGTACTAAGCACTCCTCCATGAGAAGCACATGAATAGGGGTGATGCACCTGGAGGCTAAAGACAAGCATGACTAACACAAGAAATCAGGAAAGAAAATAAGACTAAGGAGGTAAATATTGTATTATTATTTTTTAAATCCTGAGCAAAGGATAATATTTTGTTACTTTCAGAGAGAGAAAGGATGGGACACAAGGGGAGGGAGTAGGACCGGAAGTGGGAGAGAGGGAGAGATGGGGGGCGGAGAGTCATCATCCATGTGAGAGAAACATCAGCTGGTTGCCTCCTGCAGGGGCCCCAACCGGGAATAGAACCTGCAGCCTTTCAGTGGGTAGCACTATGTTCTGACCAACCAAGCCACACCGGCAGGAGGTAAACGTTTTTAATAAACCCCAGTTACACCAGTAAATAGCTTATCACATAAAATGACTTGTTTGGTTCCTTCATTTTAAAGTATAACTAATAAATAAATGATAATCAAATACTTGCCATCACATATTTAGATAATATATAGATATCCATATGATGATTGATGATATGATATTGGTATATGATTATTATAATTATAACCAATTATATCAGTATTCACTGTTATATTTAGTACTAGTTATGTGCAATAAAGGTGAACTCAGACACACAGAGTCTGCCAATATTCTCAAAGGAGAAAATTACCCTCATTAGAAATAATACAGATTCTTACTTTTTCCCTTGTGAAAAAATAAAACAAGATGAAAATGTCCTACTTTTGATTAAAGACAACAAGGAGGCAAGCAAATGAGAATTTAATTGCAATTGTGAAAGACAATACTTCAAATCTCAGTCTGCTATTTGCTTAATAATGTTTGTAGCTCCACAGTTATTGACTGAAATGCAGAAGAGAATAGTAAATGGTGCTAGGATGTTTCCTCGGAGTAATTACTTTTTTAAAAGTATGATAGAAAGGTACACAATACTATTAGAAAATACTCCTAGGTTTATAACATCTTACAAAGCTAAGGCTATTTGGAAGCAAGAAGATACAGAAGGTGTCAATGCCCCAGAATCACATTTCTGGACAAGAAATAACGATACTAAACTGGACCTGGATGCGATGTAGCCCCGCCTGGGAAGGAGGGAGGTCTCCGCGGTTCCAGATGCTGGCTAACCTGGTCCTACCCTCGGTCAGCAGACCTCCCTGTACTCTCCCCCTGCCTCTGCTTCTCTTCCCACAAAACTCACCTGCATCTGCATCCCTCTGTACCACCTTCCCAGGGCTATAAAAATTTCTCAACAGGATTAAGTGGCTGTCATCGCATAACATTAGCATATAAAAGGGTGCCATAAGCAAACTGAAAGTTCTCTGAGGGCAGACTACACCGTGCCCACATTCGCATTCCCTGCGTTGGGGCTCACAGCGTGTACTTAGTCTGTGCTCTGTTTACAGGTAACCACCAGGTGGAGTATTTCTTAATGTTCCGTTTGGCCACCAGATGTCACTCTACGACAAAGAACACCACTGCTTGTTCCTAGTTAGAAAGGATTCAAAGGTAATTTCCGTTTGTTTTAATTTGCCAGAATGGAAAAAAGCATATAGATTCAGAAGGCAGTGCATTAATGCAGTAAAGGGAGATCTGGTGACGAACAGAGAACTGCTGATCCTACTAACCCCAGTTACTGATACTATGTGCTACCAGATTGGAAAATCTGTCTCCATTAAAAAAATGTGTCTAATAGGTTTTTCCTCCCCGAAGAAGAACAATGACAATACAAAACACACACTGTTATGAGATCAATTAAACATGAATATCTTTAACTAGATTAGAAAATGCTAGATGTTGTAGAATTTGGATTAAGAATGTTTAAAATATGTATCTGCATAACTCACTAGGCATTTAATCACACTGGTCGGTATATAAGTGAACTAAAAACCAGAAAAAAAAGAAAACTTCTCTGCAAGAAAGTTCTATTGTGGAAAAAAAACTCTCATCAAGCACTGAAACCGCTAATATTTCATAATGGGAATTATTAACACAAAGTTATGGTAAAAAATGAACTCTTCTGATACATGAAAATGAAAAGTCAGTTCTCCAGGCCCAGGGTGTTGCTCCCCCATACGGTCCAGGTCCTTCCGCTTCTTCCCACTCCCAGTCCAACAACAGCTGTCAGACATTCATACTTCTCCCCCTAGTCATTCGTGCTACCCTGTGGCTTTGCCCCTTGGAAGTTTATTTTCCACCCCGCAGCCAGAGGGACTCTTTACTTTATTTTTCAATTGCAGTTGACATTTAATAGTGTTTTACATTAGCTTCAGATGTATAGCCTGATGGTTTGATAATCACGTGCTTTACAAAGTGATCCCCCTGATATTTAAAGTACTCACCTGACACCATATACCAGTATTACAGCATTATTGACTATCTTTTCCATGCTGTACTTTTATATTCCCATGACTATTTTGTGACTACCAACTTATAGTTCTTAATCTATTCACCTTTTTCCACCCAACCTCCCACCCCCAAAAACCCCTCCCCTCTGGCAACCACCAGTCTAAGAGTTTATTTTGTTCGTGGGATATTACTTGGCCATAATAGAGAATGAACTTAACCATTTGTAATATAATGGATGGACACAAAGTGTATTATGCTAAGTAAACTTAATCAAGGAAAGAAATACAAATGCCATATGATTTCATTTACATGTGAAATCTAAAGAATAAAATAAACAGAGGGATCTTTTAAAACAGAAATCTGACCATAGATTTCCCCACTTAGATCACTAGCAACTTCCAGTGCTCTTGAAGCTCAGCCCTTGCAGGTCCTACAAGGCTCTCCGGGATCTGCCCCCACCTCACCCACGGAGCCTGAGTTCTTCTCATCCCGGGGGCTCCACCCCTGGGCTCCGTCCCTGGGCTGAGTAATTTACGCACTCCTTACCATTAGTCTTCTACAGGCAATGATACTCTTTCCCCCTGAGAAACACTGTCATTCACACTTCATCATGCTAATTGCTACTCACGCACCACCTCCTGCAGAACATTTCTATGACTTCACCCTTCCTCACCTCATCTCACTGACACACACAGAGTAGGTGAGTTCACGCTATATATGTAAGTGCATATCACAGCATGTGTGCAAGCTGTTTACTGAGCAATTCTCCTTTATATCTTGCACACCTTCATTCTTATATTTCACTCAGCACACTGTAAGCTCTCAGTGAAAGATCTTAGCCTTCCTGTGGCTGATCCTTAGTGCAAGACCTAGTGATATCATCTCAGTAACGCAAGGTCACACATCTTCAGTTATTTGCAGAGCTTGGAATAAGATCCTGATACCCGGTCCAAGACCTGGGCTCTCTACAGTGTCCAATGGCCATTAAGTAGAAATTACTTCATAGGAATACAGAAGACACCATTATTAAGAATTACTAATTAGAGTATTAAAGAAAAATAGTCATAATAACCGTACCGATGTTAAGCCTTTGACAATGCATTACGATAGGAAGAAAATTGCTGAGTTTGTTCTGCTCTATGTTTTTAGTACCTCAATTAGGAATTTGAAATTGCTTACCAGAGGCTAAATGGTCCTTACCGGCCTTCCTTTTTGTGCATTTGGCCTCCTGCTTGCTAATTCTTTAGTACACTAGCTACACTTTGCAAATTTTTCACCAGTATGTTTACAGTGATTTGATAGGGCACTCTCCTCTCTTCTACTCACCCCGATTCTACATGTAAGAAACTTCTAGTCTTCATGTCCTAATACGGGTGTTCCCAGATATCTGCAGTCAAAATGACTTTATAGAATGTCAAAAAAGGAGATGAGGGCTGGGATAGGCTTCTCTGATAAATAACTATGTTGATTTTCCACAACAGAAAAGAAGATTAGACCTGGGAAGGGGCTGAACAAGGTACCCTGTGAAAATCTGCATGGCCAAGGAGGCACTCCTGCTTTCCTGATGCAGAGATCATGCATGAGTCAGTAAAACCCTGCAAACATCACTCAGCTGGCTGGAACTCAGATTTGCGGCATCTTAAAGGACCAGAACTTCCACAGGAGCACCAATCTGTGTCTAGTAGCAATGAAAGAGTGTTAACTCACTATTCAGAAAATATGAGAGTGATATTTGGAGCAGGGGGACCACAGACAAACTCACCTACTCCTTCAGCGTTGACCTCTGAGGCCACGCATCTGGGTTACCTACAGAGCACTCACTCCTCCTCCACTGGAGCTGCACTGCAGCCCTGGGCCCCAAACCCTACTCTCAGGTATCCAGAAAGCTCTTCTCCATGTCCCCACAGAGGGCTGCGTCCTGCTGTGAAATGACTTCTGAAACCCAAATTCTTGCTTCTTACCCCCCTGGAATATCTGTGTACCCCTGAGAAGGGCATAAGGTTGGCATAACCTCTGGACAGTGACCGCTGGAGCACGGAGGTACTTCTCATAGGACACGTCTCTCATCGATGCAGTCAGCCTGGGCCCCCTAATCTTGTCAGGTGGAGATCCTGGCTCTCCCCATAGGCCTGTCACTGCTGATGCCTCATCTTTCCTTGTGCTCAACATTCCAGTATTTCCATCCACTGAACACTAGGTCAGTAGGAGAATTATAATTAGACCAGGAAAGGAAAACATATTTAAAGAGAAGAAAACAGAAAGAAAATCTAAGAAGATGAGGTGGGTATGAAAAAGTAGATAAAATTGGAAGGACAACTTATACAGAGTTGGTATGTCATGGTGACATTTCAGCGCGAGGTGGCTGAGACCAGACTGTCCTACTTCTCAAGCACAGATATTTAAATCTTGCAAGAAGTCTGGGTAATACTATTATAAATGCCCCTCCTTCCAAAGTTGAAGCAGCTAAGAACTAGAAGACAGAAGCACGCAGACTTCATAAGGAAGGTGTCCCTAGAGACTCTCAGACACAGTGTCACAGAGGAGGGACAGAGGAGGGTTAGAGGGCAAGGCTGACACAGGTGAGAGCTAGTTGGCAGCCAAGACACGGAAGCAAGGGTTAGAATCTACTTCTTAAAGAACTCTGTTAAAAAAAAGTAAAATATGAGACTAGGTAAATATGGTAGCCTAACCCTAACACTTTATTTTATTTTTAGGCTGTATAAGAGAAATACATTTTCTGTAGCCTGAGTGGATGGAACTAAATGTACAAGAAAAATAAAATTATGAATCAAGCAAATTCCTAGAGCAAATTGGGAGTAAAGGAAGCAAGGTCACAAGTAGGGAATTAGAGAACTTTAGGTAGCATTTATCATCTGATTTAAAAAAAGACAATAACTCTAAAAAGAAAATAGCTACCGATTATAAAGACTGAATCATGAATGGTATTAACTTCCATTTCTCCAACATTATCTTCTACAAAAGAAGCTTCAAAAAAGGAATTCTGTAGGAGTAATCTAATTTTCCTCTCACTCTTGAAAGTTTTCTTGCAATCAAAATTGACATTATAATATATTTAATTTTGAGCAATCATTAGATTTGTTAAAAAATACTTTTCAGTATTCTTTAGTAGATAGTTTCACTAGATAAAATTAACTGCCACATGTTATGATAGAGTGATTTTTCCATTGACTAGCAATTACCTTACTTTTTGCTGTTATATCTTAAGAGATGCTACTGTCAGTTTCAAGTTGTTGAAATACTGCGGTCCTTCTTCATTGTTTTGCTTCATAACTCGCCACATTAGTTACTCACATAGGCAGAAGGGTAGTACCACAAAATAGGTCATCAAGACCAAGCTATGATCATAACTACCCATTAGAAATCAATCCTGTAATTTAGACAAATGAATAAAAATACCAGTTTTTACCTTATTCTTAATCAACTATCAATCTCTCGGTCCCCTCTGCATCCTACCTACCATAAAATTGGATTTGACATACTGAGGGCTATTAAGACCTCTTCAAATTCACCATTAGAGCATGTTATACATTGTTTTGTACTTCCATGGTTCCTTTCACTTCAGGTCCTTAAAAACACTTTACTTTTAAAAACCACCATTACACTGGCAAGCTACCAAAGCCAGCCTCAGGAAGGGGCATTGCCAGAAGAGTAAGCCACAGGAAGTTTCTGTGAAGCTTCCGGCTTGATGTGCTATCAATTTGTTTAAAAGCTGAGAATAGCATTTGGAATTCAAGGCAGATGCCTGTGAATTCTAAATCAATTTCAAGTCCATGTGCCTGGGAAGTAAAAAATACCAAATTATTCATTATGCAAGTGTAGGATGGAAATGTATAATTCGGTTACAACATAAAGAGACATGGAACAGCATTTTTAGTAAAAGAATTTAAAATATCACTAAGGACTGCTAGGTTTACTGGTGTCAGAAATGATAGAACATCTACATCTGATCAATTACCTCATATGCTGTAATATTTAGTAATACTTTACTAGCATTACTACTTTTGAGAAAGCACAGAAATTGCATTTACTATATAAGAATTTTTAGGGTATCACAACAAATGAAATTATTATCTATAACCTGCCAATTTAGACAGCTCCACAAATTGATTTTTGTCAAGCTCTGAGAAATAAAATTCTAAAATTAGATAATGCCTTATGCAATATATGTAGATTAAGAACCAGTCTACATTTCAAATAACATGTCACTTGTTTAATATACTAAGCTGATAGCGTATATAACTACTTAGGTAACATAATATACTTAATATAATAAGTAATAAAAATGACTTGGTTTAATATATGTAATAACATGAAGTAAATAAAATGTAATTAGGGAATTAGTTATATAGCATGTGTTATAAAAAAACATCTTCAGTTGATATATTCATTTGTTAAGGCCCTAAGGCCTTGACTGGGCATCATGAGAAAATATCGCTATAGTAAAACAATGGAAAATTAACATATCTTGACATACATAACTAAATGGTTTTCCCCACAGCCTTTAAGTTTTATGAATCCAAAGCCACTTTTACTACTCTCAGTGAGGCCTCGATTGTTAAATTCACTTTCAGTAAAAGCTCCTTTGACTAGAAATGGTCTAGATTAAAAAATGGAGAGCTGGAGTTCTCGCTCTTGGGCAGAAGGTGGCAGCAGCTGAAGGGTCTGTGACCAGACCAGAGAGCTCCCTGCCCTACTGCTACTGCCTGGCCGTGGTTCCCCTAGGTTTCATTCTTTAAACTATGATTAAAAATATTCAAGTTTAGCAAAATATCGCTGATCTACCTATTGTTCATGTTTAAAAGCACTATTTCATAAAATCATTTTGTAATGGAGATGGCAATTTTCTATTCTGTTTAACAGATGAGGATTTTTTGTCGCTGTTGTTCTGGTGCACAATTTTAAAATTGCTGTAGTATTATAATGCTTTCATATCTGAAGGCATGGCCCACTTATTTTCACTTCCTTAAATATAGGCTCATCCATTCTTATTCCAGGAAAGAGCAAAAAAGAGACAAACAAATTTATCACTACGGTCAAGTTTCAAAAGAACTCCCCTAAAATTTTTCCCGGGGCTGTCTGAACATGACAAGTACTGACGGGGGCAAGTTTCCTGCCTGTGACCATGACACCGTTTACCAAAAACATAAGCTGCTCTTCAGTAAAACAATGTAATTTTCTTTCTTAGGATCGTTACTTATATACTTACACCGGGATTATTTATAACATGTAACAGACAATTAAATTAGTGAAATAAAGCCAAAAATTATTTTATCAGATACTTTGTGAACAAAATTTCTTTTCCCATTATTCTTTTTATATCATGGAAATCTAGTGACTTCTGTTTATTTTTAAACATACGAATTATTTTATTAATTTCAACAAATTTTCAGTTGTCTCCAGCCTTTGTGAATATAATTATTCATTAAGGCCCAACTTCTGTGGTAAATGTTTTAAATTATAATAATTAATCCCTATAAAAACTTTAGAGAATAATATATGAACGTGTGTGTGTGTGTGTCTGTGTATACACGGGGTCTGGCACAAATAACGCCCCCCTTTATTATCAAATCTTTCATTACCAAATTATGAGCATGTAATTCTGTAATGTAACAATATCACACTCAAGCACACCATATGACATTATAGGCGAAACGTTCAGATTAGAACTGTAAATTATGACACCCACATTATTACCCTACCAACCACACTCACGCAGGCATTACTTCTGCTGGACCCTGTATTTTTACTAACTAAAAAACAAGGGAAAGAGGAGATACCCTGGACTACAGAGTTATTTGAACGTGAAGTATTATAAACATTCCTACATTATACCATCCATCTTTAACAAGCATTTGCTCCTAACACTCGTTTCTAGCATCCAGCCAGTCACGCCCTGCCAAAAAGTCCTGTCCACACATCCGAAAGCAAGTTCGTCATCTTTTTGCATGGCTGGTAGGGACCCTCTTTTATTCCTATGAGTTCCTGTAACATCGTGTTTTATCACTCAAAGGGTGTTTAGCACATTCTACCTCCCCCATCTCCCCTGCAGGAAAATATAACCTTTGAAAGCAGATATGGATTATTTTTAAGTCTTTGTAACTCTCACAATCCACGTGATCTGAGGATAAACTCAGCTGAATTCCAACTTCTCACAGGTGAGCCTGTGTCCTGAGTGGGGATGGCAAGGGCTGTCATACTGGGGTGCTGATGACGTGAATCCCTGTCCCTCACTTTAATACCTTGAATACTCCAAGCAGCAACCTCCAGAAACAGCAGGTGCAGAATGTGGGTCATTCGTGGAAATAGCCGAGGTGCTGCTACCCAAAGAGGCTTGGGATCAGAGAGCAACAGAGTTTGTTTTGCCACTGATTTAAAAGGAAAAGGTTGAGGGTAGTTCTTCACTCAGGTACAACAGAAATGCAATCTACACCTAAGCTGCCCACGCCATTTGTCCCTTTCATAATAAAGCCCATCATCCAAATGATGAACTATCTCTAAAACAGCCCATGAGGTAGGAAAGTTGATAGTGTCCAAGGTTTCTGTAATACTTGCATGGGATCAGCAGCTCTTTATAGTCCCTTTATAGTTCCTTGAAAGATAAGTAAACTAGGTTCTGCCAATATGTCAAATCCCTAATAGCAGTGATAAGAGAAAAATTCTGAGATGTCTTAAATTAAGTTACAGCAAGTGGAAGGGTGGGGAAAAAGAGACAAGGAGTTAGTTAATGGAGTCAGTGGCCAGAAGCCAACAAAAGACAGCTCATATTCCTGGATGTAGGTTGAAAATTTTAATTAACTTCCAGACAGCTATTTCAGCTTTTATCTAAAAAGGAATAGCCAACCACCAGACTCCACTGCATTCTGCTTATGCGTGAACTTTCTGGACTATTGCCCACAACCATTCCAAAAGAGAATGGACACTTCTTCCTTACGGACAAGCCACCTGTTCCAGATCTAGTCCCATTTCACTTTCCCCTGCTCTCTTTAACTGTGGCCAATGTAAATTCTTTCAAAACGGTTTACATCGAAACTTATACAATGAGTCTCTTCCCCAAACTCATTGTATGAAAGAGTCCCGTCAGCCCAAGGATGGTGGACACACAGATTTCTCCCTTCATCCCTGCTGCTGGTTATTTAGGCTGTGTCTCCCAGGACCTGGTCCCTTTTCTGGCTGGCAGTACACCCTTTCTTTCAGAAAAGCTTTCTGCCTTGGGGGTGTTTATTTAACATCAGAAGCTCTTATGTGGTTTATCACACTACCAAAAGCCTCCAAGGGGCGTCCATCAATGTTTATACTGAGATGGGGGCCCTGCATCCCCAGTGTATTTTTTTCCGATGGAAGTGTGTGGCCCTGGGTGCGTGTCACTAGGATGCTTACGTCAAACTCATTCAGAGCAGCAGCCAGCTCGCCAATGCCTGTGTGGCCTTTGGCTTCGTCAGTGGGCGAGGTAGCTTGAGCAGCATTGGAGATACCAGCAATGGCCTCCTGGACTTGTTTGAACACGTAATCTCGATTGGCTCTTGTGGCGGCAACATCCGGGTGGCGGAGGAAGGCTTGGGAAGCCGTGTACAGCATCGTGGCATTCTTCTTCAGCGCTCCTCGGGCCGCAGCCATCTCGTCCCGACAGTGAGGGTCCTTCAGCTCCTGCGTGAGCAAAACACGAAACCTGTCACATCCATGACACTTTCCATAGAAGCGTTTGTAACAGAACTTACAGCCACACAGGCTGGGAACCACACTGGATTTTAGAAACCAACTACTCCCCCTCCCCTTTTCTCTAGCTGTCAGTACTTCGCATGCGGTGTTCTTTCTATGTGAAATATCTGAGCATCCCTCTGCCACCCTAGCCTTCCACCTGAGGGGACCCATCCTTTTAGAGCCCACTCTCCTGCCAGCCCTCTAAGCTGCACCCCTTTCTGTGTGCTTCTCTCCTATCTTTAACACTCACACTTCATTATGCTTACTATACTAGGTACCTCCTATACTCCATGTCCTTACAGATCAGGGAGCCCTGTCTGCCTTGTACAGTGGCTCTTCAGTCATCAGCACAGTCTGTGGCCCATGCAAGGCATGTCATATGTGTTGCTGAGAGGACACAGAAATTGAGTCACCAACCAGGTAAGTGGCTCTCATGGATCAGAGTTAGTTATCAGCAGCTGGAAAACCCAAACTTTATTACAATTATAAACAAGGGAAATCAAACTCTGATTTTTGCTCAGTGCGTGACTGTCACTTCTGTACCATTTTTAGAATAGGGCTTATTTTTTTTAAAACCACCTTCAATGGCAGCTCAATCATTGGGCTTCAGGAATAAAATGCAGTAGATGAAAGATGATTTGCTTTCCTGGTTTGGGATAGCAAAATACTACTACTGAGGAGTCACTTTATTTTCAGCTTTACAGGGTTGCCAGCATGTATCTCTGGGAAAATGTTTTCCCAGCTTCAAATGTCATTGCCTGGGTCTTCCCTACACTTTTCTCATTTGGCACACGACAGAGGGAGGACCTGGCACAATGCATTGCACCTTCTCTTTGGTGGGTCACAATAATTCCAAGACAAGCTCAAGTTTGATATCGAGGTCTGTTAAGATAAACTGACAATAGGTAAGAACTGAATCACCTATTCTCTGCTTAAATAACAGATTTATGCCAGCCTACACAAATTCTAAATCGGGGTTATTTGTTAGCCCCGGGTAAACAGGCAACAAACATGTGAGTACATTCTCTATACTAGGCAGTCAGCTGAGTGGTGAGGGAAGGAGGTTCCTCCAGCCGGTCAGGAGGGGCCATTATTAACCTCCAGAACACCTGGTCCACGCTCCCTATTCATTACTGAGTATCTACACTAAAACAAATTCTGAATATGGGAGAGATGACAAGTAGAAATTGCTTATTATTTCTAGAAGGATACTTGAGGAAACATTCTTTAATCACATAAAAGAAGTGAAAACAATCTAAATGTTGAATTATAAAAAATGAATGGAAAATTACTGATGAGTCATGTTTCAATCTCCACCCCAAATCTGCCTCCTATTCGCATTTCTACATAGATAAAGTTCTCAAAAATCAATGTATCTAAATATGAAATCTTTATTTCTAACTCTAACTGGTCCCTTTCCAGTCTTCCTGATCTCTGCAAATTCATCACAATCTACTCATTTGCTCAGACCACAAGCTCAGAAGTGAAGTGGTTGCTGTCACTCCCCAACCTCACACGTCCAATTTGACAGCAGGTCCTAAGGGTGCCATTTGCAAAATAAACTTCCACTCCCATCATTTCCTCCATTCCCACTGCTACCACCCTAACTGAAACCACCACCAACACTTACCTGGATGACTTTAGCCACCTCTCAAACCACGACTAGTTTCTCCCCTTCCACACCACTCCCTTTTTTGTAACGTACAGAATAATACTAAAGTGTAAATCTGGCCCTGGCAGGGTGCTTGGAGCGCCCTCCTGGACACACACCAGAAGTTTGCTGGTTGCATTCCCAGTCGGGCCAGGGAACACACCTGGGCTGCCGGTCAGAGTCCCAGTGGGGACAGGTTTGGGAGGCAACAGTTGCTATTACTCCCGCTCCCACGGAGGTTTCTGCCTCTTCCTGTCTCCCTCTCCTCCCTCCCCCTCTCCCTCCTCCCTCCCCCCTCCCTTCCTCTAACTCTAAAATCAATATACATATCCCCAGGTGAGGATTTAAAAAACTGTGAATCTGAGACACGATACCGAACCTTGAACTGTTCAAATATTATCCACTCACAATTAAACAGAAACACTCTGCAAGGCCCCGAATGCCCTGGTTCCTAGTTTCCTTCCCTGAGCCACTGAGATCAAGATTCAATATATTCTTTTTCGGTTGTTTAAAAAGCCAGTGACGTTTTGGTTTTGGGTCTCACACCTGTGCTTCTAATTAACTTCACTCCCGCCCACGTTACATTTGGGGCTACCACACAAGATTCCACTTGAACGAGAAATCTTGAAGTACCTGAAAATCAGCACCGAAACTAAATCACCTGCGTGCGCTCATTGCACGAGCACTGTAACCTCTTCAGGGGCAGGAGCTAGATCTTAGTCAAGTTTGTTCTAGCACTATTACAGCAGCCTGGCACAGAAGGAACACTGGACAAAGGTTTATTAACTAGAGCTTCCTGGGTCATCACAAAAATCTTAGGAAAAAATCGCTAGGAATTGCCCAAAATGTTGAATGATTCTGGGAGCAGTTAAGAGGATGAATGAAAATGATTTTAACTAAGAAGTCCACATGTGCAAATGTTTTCTTTTTCCCCTAGGAAAAAGAAGAACACATTTGGGGGAAGAAAGCTCTATGGGTACCTAATGAATATACCTAGAGCCGGCTAAAACTGAGGGTGCTGTCGCTGGACAAAGGGGAGGCAGAGAAGGAAAATCCCAGGCCAGCCCCCTTCATCAAAATGACTCATTGGCACCTGTGCTCCTCCCGCTTCACTGACCCTTCTACCTGCCTTTAATGTCCTTCATGCTTTCTTCCTCTCAGTCATAAAAGTTTACTCCACACCCTGCACATCCTGGGTGTGCATACGCATGGTGGAGTCCACAGGGCTAGGAAACAAGAGTGAAGGCCAAGGGCAGTGCCCAGAGTGGCCACAGCATCACACCACAGTTCCGCATTTTTTATCTGACTCGGAAGAATTTCCCAGAATGAATGGAAAGAGTGTGGCGGGGCTGGCAAGGGGGTTCCTGCCAGTGAAGCAGGTAGCATGAGACCTCTCCTAGGTAACCAGGGGCCAGAGGGTATCAGAGCCCCCAAGCGGGAGGCAGCCTTTGTGGTCACAGATTCTGAGGGCATTTGCTAATTTGATAGCCAGGGGATCCACTGTTCAGGCCATCAACGCTATAAGGTGACTGAAACTCACATTTGCTCCCCAGCATTTCCAAAATCTTTCCCACCTGTTGTCTTCTTGCTGCTACATAGTTAAGTTTCACCATCTCCTTCCCAAATTCTTTAAAGCGGTTTGCAAGGTCTTGTTCGTTTGTAGCATTTTTGACAGCTTCTAGGGCCTCTTCCACCTGAAGTGATAAACACAAAAACCAACTTTTATAACTAAATAGTATTTAATTATCACTAAAATTGTTAGAAATGGTAGTTTGTAAAAAAGGAAACTAATGTGCATTAACATTTAAATAATAGGGGGAAAAGTTCCTCTAGCAAGCACTGATAATCAGACTAAATATCTGTTCAAGGATTACAGAATATTTTGTAAGAATAAGAGATAATAATTGCTGAACTCTTGGAGCGTACAGAATACTATAGTTTGCATTTGCGTTATAACTGGATAAGAAAAACACAATTCTGATTTTTAGAAGAAACATAAAGGAAATATATTTTTTAAAAATATGGAATTCTAAAGCTATTTCTAGACATCTCCAGAAGAGGAAGTCATTTGCAAACAAACCTGCAGAAACTCCTAGGCTGCTGGAAGACTGAGACCACTCAACTCTGCAACCGTTTATTTTGGCGACGTCTCTAAATCTGGGAATATTTTAAACTGAAGTTATGCCTTGCTGTCCAACAGAAAGAGGACACCCTGAGCCGAGAGAAGCAAGTGATTTTGAGATTTTGTTGCCACTCAGAGTGGCATCAACTGAGGTGAGCAGAAGGCAGCAGGCAATGCCCCTCTAGTGACCTGCTCTGCTTCCAAATTCCTGCGAACGGCCATCAGATAGATGTTCCAATGTGGCCTTGGACTTGAGTCATGAATTTCACTAAAAATTCCTTTGTACATGAGTTGAGGATTTGGGAGGAACTAAAGTTTCCCCCCCCTCCAGAGTGACCTTAACTTTAATGTAGTGTGAAGGTCTCCACAACTGGTGTCCCTTTAGGGTTTTAATACCTGTGGACTTATAAAATTTGAGATATTATGGTGAACTGATAAACTACATCCTTGTCAGCAGGAGAGCATCTTTGTAGAAATAGCCAAGAAATGTTTCAGCAGAAACAGCCAAAGGTACAATTCCAAGTGAATAAGGCATGAGACAGATACATGTTTCCAAAATCAGAAGTTCTTTAGGAAATCAGCCTGGCAGGCAGGATGCAGCCAGCACGGGCTTCTGAGAGAGGGGGCAGAAAAAGAGAGGACGGAGCCCTAACAGGGTCATGAGAAACGCAGAGAACATCCTCATCGGCTCCTGTAAGTTGGACCAAATCAAAGGGTAACATATAGACAATTCATCGTTTGACAATGCCCGAGTACAAAGGACCACTAGCATGGCTGGAAAGCCATAAATTGACATAGCTCTGACCCACAGAGATACAGCTTTGTTGAGGCTTAGCACAGTTGCAGTGATGTCTAACCAGACTTCCTTACCAAGTTTCGCTGAGTGGAGAAAGGGAAGGGTGTGTACAAACCAGTGATAATGGATATCATCAGTAAAACTTTCACTCCACGAAAATGATGCCCTTCAATATCCTAAATAGGCTGGCTCATTTGATTAAGAAAAGAGTTGTATGTAGTAAGGGAAGATTCTTAGAATGGTAGTAATCTAGACTCCACACAAAACTGTTTCCATTCTCACCTTCTATGGAAATTCTGCATCTTTTTTCCTTCCTAGTTGTAAAAATATAAAATGATGATTTAACTCCTCAATGTTAGCCTCTTCCAATTCCTATCGAAGCTTTAAAAATACTCAAGGAAAAGAAAGATACATAATTTAAAAAGGGACTTTTGTGTATTAGGATATTACTTAGGGACTGAAACCAAATTTCACTTCCTAGTATAGAATGGCCCACTGAAAGCATTTTTAGGGTTCAGTGAGAATGTCCTACCTGAAATTTTAAGACGACAGGCTGGTGAGGTCCTGCTTTCTAATAGGTTTATAACCATTTCTGTGGCTGTCAACAGCAGCCTGGAAGGTGCAGCCTGGGGACTCCATTTGTTCCTACTGTTGAGTTGTAAATCTGTCCTCAGGACACAAAAACTGGTTCCAGGGAAAGGGAAAATAATTGTCTAAGACAGGGCTAAATCTCAGATTTGTTTTTTAATATATGTCTATAAAACAGGCTTCTCGCCCCTTGTTAATCGGACCACTTTGGAGTATTTATTTTGTTGTGCTACACATAACTCATTTTCTCAGTGGTTTTTCTCTGAGGAATCCAGATTTCGGTTTGGTTTTGTTGCTAATTCAGTGAAGTTCTTTTGACAAGAAACACCAGTGATGGGGTCTGTCTGTGAGAAAGAGGACTTAATCATACTAGGAGTTTTAGTCTAGAATGATAGGAAAAGGATGTGGAAAGTCCTCGCACAGAATAGTGACTCAGATTCCATCCAAGGCACCCAGAAGGGAGGAAATGGGACCAGAGTCCGGACTGGGGGCACACACACTGTTACCAGACGGCCACAGACGAAGCAGAGAGAGAGAGAGGGGAGAGGCAGAATGCCGAGGGGACATGGTCAAGAAAGAGACAAAATGGAGAAGGACAGTCACCAGGCACTTGTGAGACATCAAAATCAATGTAAAATCAAGTTTTTATTTTTGAATACAGCTGATGATCTCTCTCCCTCTTTTTTCCTTTCTGGGTGTCCGGGGAAAGGAAACTGACTCCCAAATGCCAGACAAACACAGAGAAGAGCTTTATACGCCGGCCTGGGACCCAAAGTGATGGACACAAGTCAGTAAGTGCGATGTCGGTCTGCGTTTGAGTCCCAGCTCTGTCACTGGTCAGTTCGGTGACCCAGGGAAGCGACTCAATCTCTCTGACCCTCACTGTCTTCCTTAACAAAATGAAGACAGTGTCTACACACTATAAGAGGTTGTTGTAAGACTTACAGGAGAGATAAGAAATGATGAAAAGAAGGTAAGTAAATGAAAAATACGAAATAATATGGCCAACTACATCCAAATAGAAACCAAATAGAAATGGGCAAAACACTCTAATTAGAAAACGGTAACTCTCAGGTTGGACTTTTAAAGAGATTTGACACCATGTTATCTACAAAAGCCAATTTAAACAATAAAGTACATAAAGTTGGAATTGAATGAATCCTTCTACACTAATCAGTTGGAAACCTCTATGATACTGATAAATTCTGAAATACATAAAATGTCAATATTGGTACAAAAAGAAATAGAAAACATGAATAGAGAAATAAATGTTACACAAGTAGAAATGATAGCCAAAGACCCTGTACCCATTCTCCAAGTAAAACAGGAATATTCTATACTTTTTTAAAAAAAGAAAAAAGAAACATAAAGTAGCAAATATTTAGCTGAGTGCCTGGCCTGCAGTAAAAACTCCTTGAACAGAGACACTGCCCCCGCTGTTTAAATTCTGCCGCACAGTGTCCGCCTAAGGAGAAACTTCTTCCTAAGTGATTTTGAAGAGGAAAGGTTTCATCTCACTCTCGGAATGTTTACAGATGGCAGGGGACACGGATGAAGTGGGGGGGCACTGCGGCCAGGAAACAGGCAGCGGGGTCCTGAGGTGGCCCCGAGGAGGAAGGCAGGGCTGATGGGGAAGGAGTCGTGGTAAGGGGAGGCCTGGGAGGCCCGGCCCCCGGACTGGGAAAGTGTACCCAATAAACTGATGACGGGAGCCCTTCAAGAGGCTGACATAGCCTTCCTCCTTCCATCACCCTCCTGATAGTGGACTGACCACAGACAGCAGCTCCCCTCTCACAGCCAGGCCGGGCTCATACCAAAGTGAGAACCTTTGTTCAGCCAGGTTTTCCTGTCCTGAGTATTAGGAACCTGTGCATAGGTACAGCTGAAAAGACTAAAACTTCTAGAAAAAATATTAGAATTTCCTCCCTAATTAGTGCGCATAGATATTCACTCATTTCAGGGCATGTCACTTCATCTTGTACAGTCTGGGTCTTCTCAGAGCTTGTTCAACGCCCACCCTTACCTCTGCTCCTAAAGTAAGCCTGCCTGCCACTCTTATTTAGTCTATAGTTGTGTCAGACGGTTTGAGACAGACTCCTTAAATCGACCTCTAATTTTCCCAATTTAAATTGCTCTCATTCACTTTGATATAAAAAAGCAGTCTGAGAATTAATTTATTCATTAGACACTCACAAGGGGCTGGGCAGGCATGTGGGGATGGCAGTGGTACTGACTGAGAGGTCTGACCCTCCCCACCTAGACAGTGTGGGCTAGTGCTGCTGTCGACATCATTGCACACAGCAGTGCTTTAGGTACCTCTCGTTGTGATCATCACTTTCTCATGTAAGAGAGCGGGGAAGGGAGGGAGAAAGAGAAGCAGAGAAAATATCGATGTGAGAGAGAAGCATTGGTAGGTTGCCTTTTGTATGCTCCCTGACCAGGAATCAAACCCAAAACCTTTTGGTTTCTGGGACCAACCAACTAAGCCACTCCGGCCAGGGCAAGATAATCGTTTCTGTTTGGAAAGACTGACCTCATTCCAGGGTCCTGCAACTGACACCCAGGAGACTGAATTTCAAGTGACATTGGTGAAACTATTAAGCAAGTTATATGCAACTCCCTTGTTAGGTAGGATCTAGGTTTGTAGCTAAACTAAGTAATGTTTTGGAAATAGGAGTTGTCCATGTGAATCAATGAATATTAGATTGGACATTTAACTACTTGTTTAGCCATGCATCCTGGTTTGACCATGGGTGTCTGGCATTATCATGTTTTATCCTTTTGCCTCCTAAAGAGAAACTGACTTTCTTGATTACATTTTATTTCCTTGTTGACAGGTGCAAAACAAATGATTTCATCGGCAAGCAAGAATGATGAGGTGCTAGTGTCATTTATTCATTAAGTGCCATGTTTTATGAGGTACAATGAGAATAGAGCTTGATATATTTCCAAAGTTATTTTCAGCTTGTGCAAGAAAAATGACACTACCCCTGTGTCGCCGAGTACTTAATATGTATCAGACATTGTTCTGCATAATGTATATACATCTAATTTGGTCCTTTTTAAAATTTTCTATTTTACAGAGAAGAAACTGAGGTCAGAGCCGTGACACATCCTGCCTGAGAGGTCTTACTGCAAGGGAGTGCGGAAGCCTGCCTTTGAACCCAGACCCCTGGCTCCAGAGTTCACCTTTCACTCCTCGGCTGCCTCAGTTTCGCAGAAAGAATGAGTTTATCGAGCTGATAGGGTCTGGCCTTGGACTGCACTGACTGGCTGATACGAGCACTCCTCCTCAAGAGCCCCGCCCCGCCTGGTCAGTGCAGGTTCCAGTCATCCTGCCTTTTCAGGAGCTCTAACACAGACCCTCTTCACTATACACACTGCCACCACCTTCGCCCAGCTTTGCCTCCATTCACGGGTTTGAATAATTTCAATTCTCTTTTTACTGTCTCCTTGCTTGGGCTTTCTCCTCTTCTAATTCCTTCTCCACATTGTTGTCAAAAATACTCATCTAAATCACAAAGTTAATTCTAATACTTAGAATGCTACTAATACTCAATGGTTCCCCATCATTCATACATAGACTCCAAACCGTTACATTACCCAAGACACTGTACAATCTGTATCTCTGTCCAACTGTGTTACTGCCTCTTCTCCTCTGACTTTATGCTCCGACAACACAGAATCGATTATGTCACTGTGAACACTGTACTCTCCTCTCTGGCTCCCCTGCCTTTGTTCTTCCCTTGGTTTGTGAAGATTTCTGCAGTTAAAATATTTTGCCTGACCTGAATCCATCTTCCTTCCAGCAGGGGGGTCCAACCTTTTGGCATCTCTGGGCCACACTGAAAGAAGAAGAGTTGTCTTGGGCCACACGTTAAACACACAGACACTAAGAAAAAATGATGAACACAAAAAAGGTTTTAAGTAAATTTATGATTTTGTGTTGGGTCACATGATAACCATCCTGGGCTGCGTGTGGCCCACAGGCCATGGACTGGACACCCCTGTGGGCAAGAGCACCACATTTTTGAGCAGTAAAACGCCCTTTCTCCAGGCAAGTTATCAAATGCAAATTCATAACTCCTGCCTGCTCTGCAGAAACATGACTTGATTTATTTATTTGTTTTTTATGCTCCCCCAAGTGTATATTTTTTTCATTGATTTTAGAGAGAGAGGGAGGGAGAGACACACAGAGAAAGAGAAACTTCGACGTGAGAGAGAAGCATAGATCAGCTGCCTCCCACATGCGCCCTTCTGCTGTGCGGGACGATAATCCAAACAGCTGCGCCATCTGCCCAGAGCTGGCCGGGCCCTTTAAATAGCATTTCTTTCCCCTCTGGTTTGATGTCAAGCTTTGTCAGCAGAGAGTGCTGGACCGGCAACAAAGGAGGACAGAGTTCGGTGTTCTGGTTTCCGTGTGCTCCCTCAGCAGGGTCTGCTGCGGGGGGCGGTGGTCAGCATGTGGAATAGCAGGTGGCCAGCAGCTGCCCTCAGCATGGCCCTGGGTGACAGTGGGACACCTTCAGGGCAACTCCTCTCCATGAGTTTTCCTCGACACCCTGAGGGACATATTTCCAGCAAGTTTCATGCACTTGTGTGGCAGCTCAGTGACTTCTCTGTCATCCAGTGAACTCAGGACATCTGGATTTCAGCCCTGGCTGGGAGGAGGGGTGAAGGCCCTCCCCAGAGGGCCCCAGCTCAGTCCTATGGATAGAGGTTAATCCTCCCAGCTGCCATTCCTATATTCCTTAGAGTCCTCTTGTTACCAGCCAGTCCCTTGTTACTCTAATCAGCTACTAGAGTTAACTTTCCCTGCTCAAGGTACTGTGTAGTTTCTCGCTATTGGACAGAATGGTAAATCCCCCCACTCTTTTGATGGGGCCAACTTCTTTCCAATCACCCTCAACCTTTGGCCCCCAGCATCAGCTTGGGCCTGTGCCCCTAGCCTGTTCAATCTGGTCCAAACAGTAGGGAAAAGAAAAGGCAAGTCTCCTTCAGTTCAGTAAGACCCAGTCTTGAGACTTCCCACTCCCAGCCATATCCCCCTTCCCCAGATGACCCTCAGTTGACCAACAATACATGTTGGTTGAACTGGTCTCATTTTTGGCTTGGGGGTGGTGAGGAAAAGGAAAAGTGCTGAGAAAATGAAGAAATCAGGACATCCCATTCCTCCTCTATACAATTAACTCAGAGATATATATCTGACTCCAAAGCCAAGAGAAGTAGCAACATTGTAGAATTTTTATGTGAGCTATTAAGGAAGAGAATGTCCTCTTTCTTGCTATCTTTAATCCAGGAGCATGTAAGGCTGAGAATAGTTAGCAGCTACCTTGAGACTACGAGAAAAGAGCCAACAGAGAAGAGTGCCTCACTGAAGAAAAGGACATAGAAATCTAATCCTTATCATATTCTGCGCCTTGATCAAGCCTTTCCTGAAGATATTGCCTATTGACTTTTAGTTTGGTAAACTAATATATTCCCTTTTTAAAAGACCAGATTAAGTTATAGTAGGCATCCAATAAGTATTTCTTGAAAGGGTAACTGAACACGTAAATAAATTCTGAACAACTCAGCTGCATGAGTGTTCACAGAGAAAAAATATACTAAGACCGCAGCTAGTAATTTCTACCTTTATGATCAGAGACAAGGATATTTAATACCAATTTTTTGCTATTATTCAAATACAAGAGCCACATTAGAGCTGTAAGACTAAATGGGAGACCATCAAGGAATAGTACATTACTGAGGACGCACAAGATTATTTGATGCTAATGTCACAAAAAGCACAAGAAATATTAAAGTCACCCTGTGTCATTAATGCCCCCAAACAATGGGATGACAGGAATAGATTTAGCTCTTATTAGCCACTAAAAAAACCTGCCTTTCCTGACAAAGGTGTTGCTGTTTTCTGTATTTCTAACCCACTCTCTAGACAGAAATTCTCAGATAATCAAGGACATTGTTATGCTAGGACCTTGCCTGAGGACAGAAAAAAAAAAGGTGATTATTTTCTCTGACACACATATGTCTAGATGTGTTTATGTGCAATGCTACCACCAATGCTAAAAATCGACAATATAATCTGATTACATTAATTCAGAAGCTAGAGAAATAAATATCCCTCTTCATCACTGATTATCACGCAGAATCCTTTAAAGTCTGAAGTGCCACGTGTCAACCTAACACACAATGTCAGTGATTGCAGGACACGCCAGGTGTTTGGCAAGGGCGACTTCGACAATGAACGCAATTATCATTCAGGGATGTTTAAAGACGTCTGATGTGCAAATGAGTGCTTTAGCTTTGCTTGGGAACATCAAATTCCCATTTTGGTGATAATTAAGCTTTGAACTATGTCACGCGCTGTTCCATCACTAGTCTTTGGGATTTGAAACAGGTACAGTAGCAAAAAGCATACGCAGTCATGTGAACCCTAAATATAACATGCTTAAAATGGGATTCCACATTAGAGCACACGCAAATACAAGCGGGGTAGAACAAACAGCATAACATGGACGACTAGCATATCTATATGTTACATGAAGAGATGAAGTCGTTAGCAACTCCAGAAACTGACGTTTCCAGTAACAGAATGCAGAGAACCTGCCAACTCTTCAGAGCTCCCAACTCTTCCCTCATTTTTAGATGGTGAACGATATTTGCTCGGGACTGCTGAGCTTGCCAACAATTACCTGGTTTCAGGGCAGAGAATGAAGGTGGGTATTTTGGAGACTAACCTGACTATTCGTCATCTGCTTAGTGAATTTTTGATGGAGAAACATGAATATGTTTCTGATAAGAAGGAAATTCCCTCTACATTCCTGTAAGTCACTTAGAAATGAGAAAAAGTCAATATCTATAAAGAAGAGCAATAAAAAAATTTGGCATGTGGCCTAAATGACAAAAAAATAAAATATTATGTGTAATGCTTAAAGGGTAAATAGCCACTCAGCAGTCACCGTACAGGAAGCTACAGCACTGGCTCCTGGGTGTTACTGGAGCTTCTATCAAAAAGCACCTGGCACTCTCTTCTTTCATCCATGTCTGATCAGCTGTGTAATGAAGAAACTGTTTTTTTAATTTTGAAAAAGACTTGAAAAGGTTGTAGATGATAATTCTGACCTGCTCTATTAAAAATGAAAGATATTTTCCTCATCCTGAGTTAAAAAACAAATAAATAGATGCTAGGAGACAACACTTGTTTGGTATTATGAGAGGATGTGCTTCTATGGAAAAGAACAAAAATGCTGCTAAGAAGAATTATATACCTTGTTTATTTAAAATGAATTGTTAACACAGTGTCTTTTGTGGGAGCAGGGGGAAAGCCCCATAATAGGAAACCCTGATGGACCTGAACTAGAAGTGTGCCAGGGACCGCAGCCTAAGTAATTCAGTAATAGCAGCAGAAACTGTAATTCCTCGCTAGCCCCACAAGATAGCAACATTCTACCACCGCTCTTCACTACAGAGGCTGCACTCCACGTAAAACAAATGCGTTGATGACAGCCATTCTGAATCAACAAACAACAAGTGCTGGTGAGGATGTGGAGAAAGGGGAACACTTTTGCTCTGTTGGTGGGAATGCAGACTGGTGCAGCCACTGTGGAAAGCAATGTGGAAATACCTCAAAAAATAAATGGATCTGCCTTTTCCTCCAGTGATCACATTTCTGGGAATATATCTGAAGGAACCCAAAACACTAATTCAAAAGGACATAAGCACCTCTATGTTCAATGCAGTGTTATTAACAATTGCCAACATATGGAAGCAGCCCAAGTGTCCATCAGTAGATGAGTGGATAAAACAACTATGGGACATCTACACTATGGAATTCTGCTCAGCTGTAAAAAAGAAGAAAATTGAACCTTTTGCAACAGCATGGATGGACCTGGAGAACTCTATGCTAAGCGAAGTAAGGCAGTCAGAGAAAGACAAATACCATATGATTTGATTCATATGTGAAATCTAATGAACAAACTCAACTAACAGAAAAAACAGAGACTCGTAGACGGAGAGCAGATGACAGCTAGTGGGGCGGGGGGTAAGGAGGCGAAGGGACTGGACAAATAGAATAAAGGACTGAGGGACATGGACAACACGGTGCTGACTGCCGAGGGGGAGGGGGATATAAAGGAACTAAATGGTAACAGGAAAAAGTACAAGATTAAACAAAAAGCATGTGTTATGTAATCTATAATCGTTTGTTGAATTTATTGAATTTATTGGGATGATACTGATTACCTAGTTGCATTTCCTTAATAGCTACTGCAGTAGCAATCGAAAAGCAATGAGAAACCACCTCACACCTTTCAGGATGGCTATTGCCAACAAGGAAAGTAACAAGTACTGCACAGACTGCTGAGAAAAGGGAATCCTCATTCACTGCTGGCGGGGAATGTAGACTGGTACAGTCATTTCTAATTTCACCACTGAGAGTCGGACAAGATTTCTTAATGTTGCTGAGTTGACCTTTCTATGGGTTCGTGCTAAATCCCGCCCCTCCCTTTCTAACTTCCTTTAATCTGCTGTGTTGGGAAAAAGAATACAATTGACTCCATGGGATGACAGGCTGCAGCGATACCATCACCCAACAGCACTGGTCCAAACAGGTGAGTGGAAAGGCAAGATTCTAGGCAGGGACTGGCCCCTTACCCCTTACATCACCTCCCAGGCCCAGACTCCGTGAGCACTCTCCACATGCGGGCAGTTCAGGGAGTATGTTAGCCTGTCCCTACTCCCCAGGAATGGCTTAACAGGGCCTCCCACAGCAGAAAGGAGAGTGACACACGGATGCAAATCAACTTCTTGGCCTCAGTCCGATTCTTTCCCTGGTAAAGAAGATTGCCCATCTGGGGAAAGATCTTAAACTGTTGCCTCTGAAGACTAAGTAAGAGAAAGGGAGGGAAAGAAAAACTTTTTCTTGGACGGAGTTAAAAACAAAGTTATTTGTTGCTTAAAGGATACATACCCAGCACAGGTGGGGCTGGGGGAGGGCCAGCCCTCACTGCAGTCTGCAAGAGGTGCTAGGGATTTTACAGCGGCAACATAGCCGCCCTTCACCCAACACTTACTCTGTGCCTCACTCTGTGACACACATTTCATAGGAATTTCTGTGTTAGAACCTTGCACGACTCTGAGAGCTGTACTGTCGTTAGGTCATATGGACAGAGGGGGCATCAGAGATGTAAGGAGGTCATATGGTGTGTTACAACATGGCTAGCAGGCAAATGGGCATCAAACCAAGATTAAACCTAGGTTAGTCTCAGTCCAGTGGCCAAGTGGTCAATCATAACGTTTAGTTCCTCTCAATGTCTTCTGAAAAAGGCAAAGACTCTTCTCATACTGCTCACTTCATCCTATTTGTAAGACCCCTCCCTGGCCCTTGAGGAACTATTCTCTGAGAACATTCTGAGAAAAACTCCCAAGCAAATCCTGCTATGTGTCTCTCTGCTTCTCAGGCACCTGTAATAAAAATCTTAAAGTAATGTGTGATTTATGAATGTGGAACTCAAGTTGGAGATGCTGAAATCTGAGGTTTTTCATAATGGTACACAGTTTATACATAACTCAAATGTCTTGGCTGTTTTATCAGGGTGAACTCAGGTAAGATATCCAGCCCAAGATTTTTTGAGAGAAAACACTTGTGGTTTTGGAAATGTCTTTGGAAATTACCAAACAAACCTGAGATGGCAAGTGAGGGAAGAACAGGCTCTCATGATTATTCACTTCCCAGCTCACCTGCCCCTCATTGTTCACTCCACTGATAAAGAAATGGTAGGTAATAGAGAAAGTAGTATGTCAGGAACGGCCAGAACTAGGGGAATGAAGCTGGCAATAGGTTGGCTCCCCAAAAAGGAAAGTGTGCGGTGCACATCCCATCATCTCAGACCTGAGTTAAGTCCAGGGCTGGTACCAGCTGTCTAGGGATAAGATCCACTGAGGGCATGCAATAGAGACAATGTTCGTAAACACTGAAGTGCGTCTTAGTTCAACTGGTTGAGCCATCTTGATTGCAACTAGATACCAGTCCACAGCTGGGAAAACAGAGAGAGGCCCAGCTGTCAAGGACTGGGAATGTTGCCTTGGCCCCCTGTCCAGTAAACTTTGTAAACAGAGCAAAGCTCCACTTTCATTAGGAAACAAAAAAGTTAATAGGAACCAAGGGCACTCGACAAGCAAGGCACATAAAATGCACAGTAAGTACATAGTGTCACGGCCCAACCCGGGAGTGACAGATGTCATGCATGGTGTGACCAGATTAATTCCAGCCATGGGAGGTGTGATGGGCTCCTTCTTATTGTCAGACTAAGAGAGGCTCAAAATCCATATATCTAAGTAAAATCAAGGCCGGAGAAGGTAACAGAATATATTTAACATGTGATCCATATTAGGATGGGCACAGGTGGGCGTCTGGCCAGCTGTCCAGAACCTGGCCAAGTCTCCATGACCAATGCACTGGCACTGCTCCCAATTTCAAGACAGGGCTGAGGCAGGTGGCTCAGGCTCAGCCTCAGCCTCTGCAGCCTTAATGAATGCAGTTTCGAACTCCAGGAAGTAAGAGGGAAATCCAAACTCTGTGTTTTGAAAGAAAACAATTCAAGCGAGTCTTCTATAGCTCTTCAAATATATTATTGAATATAATTTTCATGTTGGAGCAATTTGGAGGTATGCCACATGGGTGAGTGACCCATGGGTGAGTGACCAAGTGACCCGTTAAGCACTGAAATGCCTTTCGTTCAGCCCATGTGTACTACACATGGTCAACACTGCCACCACAGAAAGCAAATTTTGGTAAATTCTACATACGTACAATTTTCAGATGAGATAAAAGTCTCATAACATCCGCCATGTCCGCCAGGATGAGTAAGCGTGTGACAGCCGAGAGCAGAGCCCTTGCCGCCCGCACCATGGTGCCACGCTTCACGGATGAGCACGGGTCATCTGCGAACTCTGAAGAGGCGATGCGCATGGTCTCGCCTGGAAGACAAACACAGGAAGCCTGTGGGTAGACGGGAGGCTCAGAGCCCGGCAGTGTGTCCTCCACTTCCAACACAGCCGCACCTTTCCAGTGCACAGCAACAGTGCACGCGGGCAGGGGCTGAGGGCAAAACGAGGTGCTCACTTCACATTGAGCATGGAACTAGGATTTTAGCATCAGTGAGGAATATGTTTAATTCCCACTGTCTAATTATTGAGATTAATTTGCCTTTGATCATTCTTACTCTTCATGTCTCTTGGAACCAATGGCATCTACTAGGCTGCTCACTGAGGTTACTGACAGTTCAGGTACAAAGCTGCATCTCCACAGAGGAATGAAACTTAGGACTTTGGCTTCACTAACACTGTCTCCTTAATTGACTTAGACAATAACAGACTATAGAGATACCCAAATCTAGTCTTCTCATACTCTGTTAGAAACCTCTTTTCTAATAGAACATTTATAAGACAATCAAACTAATCCACAAATGTTTATTAAACATATACTTGTAACAGATATCCCACTGGGCTCTGGAATTACACAAGTGACTGAGAATTCTCTGGTCTCAAGGAATCACAATCTAATAAGGAAACAGGTTCTAAATCATACCCACAAAACAATGATTGCATGCCATGACAAACAAGATAAAAAATGCAGGCAAAAAAGAGAAGGGCATAATTTACACTTAGTGTGAGTCTGGGGGGAAGCTGTCAACTTTGATGGGCTTGGAAGAACTAAGAGGTTTACTAGGAAGACCAAGGCGGAAGGGCACCTTACCAGACGAACAGGGTGCGAGGCTCTGAAACCCGGACTGGGCGAGGGAACTATAGTCACAGGGGAGGCACAGTGAGGAAGGGGTACAGGGAAGACAGGTGCCAGCGCTTGGGATGCTGTGGAAGAGATCTGGACTGTGACCTCAGCAGGGAGCGATGTGACATTAATAGACTGCTATTTTAGCCACGTTACATAAAATAAACCAGAGGGGGCAAGGATAGGGCAGAGGAACCAGTTAGCAGGGCAAGTTCAGCTGTAATCTGAGAGAATAGTAATGAGGACCTGGACCAGGACAAAGAAGTGCTAGAGAGAGGGAGGGAGTATTAAAGAAACCTGTGTTAGACAAAACAACAGATCTCGGGGTGGATAAGAGGCAGAGAAGGGGAAGCTGGTGGTGGTACTGACACAGTATAATTGACAGGTACGCATCTGCACCAAGAGACCCTAGGAGTGAGAACGAAAGGGGGAGCATGAACTAGAATGAGACCACTCCCATGTCAGTGGGGTGGATATGCACCTGGGCTGAGAGGCCTGGGAGAAGCATAAAGAAGCTTTGAATAGCACAGCACACGCTGGGGCACAAAAGCTTCAATAAACTACAAGGGTAGAGTTAACATGACCAATTATTTCATTTAGAGTAAAACAACTCATTCAATATTTTCTTTACAGAAATGATCATTTGCCACCTATTAATCAAAATCTAGCTCATTTAAATAAAGTCAATTATGTCATTATGTGTGTCCAGTAATTTATCCTATGAAACAAGGGACAATTTAAAACACACACACACACACACACACATCTCTTTCCATGTTACAGGTGGGTCAGAATTTTACATAATTTATTCAGTTAGTGTCATAGTTATTTAATCCCTTGCAGCCCTGGCTGGTGTGGCTCAGTGGATTGAGCGCCAGCCTGGAAAACAAGGGATCATTGGTTTGATTCCCAGTCATGGCACATTCCTGGGTTGCTGGCCAGGTCCCCAGTGGGGGTCATACAAGAGGCAAGCACACACTCTAATGTTTCTTTTTCTCTCTATCTCCCTCCTTTCCCCTCTAAATAAATAAATAAATAAATAAATAAATAAAATCTTTTTAAAAACCCTTGCAGTGATACTTTTATATGAGTACTTGAGAAATGTGGGCATGTAAGGAAATATATTGCACTGCTGCATTTTTAAAAGAGACTACCATCTTTAATGAGCATATAGCTAACAGCAGTTATTCTTTATGCCTGTGCACAAATAGCTTGATATACATCAACAGACGGGGAGAAACTTAAAAGTCCATTACCATGTTGACACAATGGTGAGTTTGCAAGATGCATGGCCCTAGAAGACTAAATAAACTTTAAGATAGAGGCTGGCAGTTAGAAGATACATATTCAATCCAAGTGTCCCGCCCTGTCACAGACTCACATTAATGTCCTCCTCTTCCCCAGCTTCTCAGAAAAGACTCATTAGCCAATGGCTATGTGGTCTGGAGGAGAGGACTAGCTCATTCCACTCTGTACAGTGCAGCTAGAAAGAACATCATACACCAGTGAAATACTGAGAGGGTCACCGCAGATAAATGAGTAAGTGGAATGGATTTACTCATTTAAAGAAAAGGGAGACTGCCCTGACTGGCATGGTTCCGTTGGTTGGGCATCGTCCTGCAAAGCAAAACATGTCGGTTTGTCTCCCAGTCAGGGCACAAGCCTGGGTTGCTGGCCCGGTCCCCCACTGAGGGCATGCGAGAAGCAACCAACTGATGTTTCTCTCTACCACACAGATATTTCTCTCTCTCCCTTCACTTTTCTCTAAAAATAAACTAAATAAAATCTTTTTAAAAAAGAAAGGGGAGATTTACAGTATTCTGCCCACGCAGCTAGGGAGCTATGTGGGCAACCCCAAATTCTGCAGATTAGATTTATGAGAGCCATAGCTTGAGGAAGAGTAGTGGCACCATGGGAGGATGACTCGGAACAAAGGAGCCTCCTCCCAGCATGGGGGGGACCATGACTGATCCAACTATTTTTCAAGTTCAGGTTTCCATATAAAGGGTCATTATAATGGCACTTCAGATGCTGACCATTTATTTGGTCAGCAATGTTGCTTCAAAGCCGATGGGTGCCACATATCAGTACAGAACTCTCAACTTGGGGCCTACAGCAGCAGGCACCCCTGAAAGAAGCTCAAAAGATAATAGTATACCTGAAAGACAGAGGGAGAGGGGAGGGAGGGAGGGGGAGAGAGAGAGAGAAGGGGCCCACATTAATAAATGCGACTGTGCACAGAGAAATCTCATGCTAAATTCTGAGATTTTTCTCTGATAAATAGATGATTTCATTCCATTTAAATTAAAACTAAAAACTCATTTTAAGCAGAGGCAAATAATGTCATGTTGTAAAAGATTTAGAAGGAAAGGCAATCCAAAGTCAGCTATTACTTGAACGAGCTTTATACCCCTATAGTTTTAGGATTACTGAATTAAAACATAAATCTATATTACAAAATGATAAGCCAGTTTATCAGCATAAAATTACCTATTTTCCCAGGGAAATTGCTTTTTCTATAATACCAAAATTTTAACTAAGAAATAGCATACACGTATAGCAGAGGGAAGGAGCAATGGAGGGAGGAAAACAGATCCACCTGTTTCCTTTACAGCTACTGCTGCATTCGGTCTTCTTCATGGCTCTACAGACCTAAGCTCAGAGCACCGCTCCTATGGCAAAGTTTGGGGCTGCTCCAGCGACTTCACGTCTGCTGGAAATAAAAAAAGCTAACATCTCCAAATAAGTGACTAAAGAGAAATAATAATAATTAATATGTAATGCTTCCATATAAAGATTTATTATACAAGTATTATTCTCAAAGCTTTACATATATATGTATATATATAAATTCTGTATCTTTGTATTATATATATATAAATTCTATATATATGTATATACATATAAATTCAAGGATTTAGAAATATATCATGAAAGTCACAAAGACCTACGATCACATCTCAACTTCAGCCCAACCATTAACAAACATGTGAGCTTGGCAATGAATTAACCTTTGTGTTTCAGTCCCCTCAACTGTAAATTAAGGGTGGGATGGTGATGGCTGCCTTATGGACTGCAATTTAGGGATACAAATTAGAGATGATGATTACTGTCATCAATGCCACAGCTCCGCTATCACTGCAAACCCTCTCCAGTACAAGAATTACCAATAAACTGGTTAAAGGATGAAAGTGTATTTTTTGGCTGAGTCCACTCCTTGTGTACATAATAATTAAGAAGCAGGAGAATATCTGCCCCAAATATGCATATCACTTATTGCTTTAAGTCAATTACACATCCCTTCCCTCAAATAGGGGGCTAGTGCTTGATTTCCAAATCAATGATTGTTCTGGTTCTTATGCTACCCTAAAGGCATTAGGATGGATAGATAATTTTGCATAAACTTGAGATAATATCAACTCAAATGTGGAATGAAGCAGGACAATAATAATGAATAAAAAGAGGGATGAGGTGCAGACGACAGAGTGTTGGGAGCAGACAAGTAACATAGGAAGCAGATCATAAACCAATGGCATGAGTGTCACATGTCTCATCCTTTGACGGGCAGCCCTGCATTTGGTGTAAGCAATCGCTAAACATTTGGCAAATGAGCTACTGAAAGACCGTGAGAAGCAAGAAAAAACTGAGGTTCAGACAAGGCAGAGTGAAGGAATGGAAAACTGAGGAAGTTGATGGTTCTAGATGCTGACGAAGGTTTAAATTCTGCTGTCTTTGTACTCTTTCAGCAATGGCGGGCTCTGGGCTTATCCCCCAGAATCAAAAGCTGGAGGAGCTACGGTGAGAAAGGAAATCGGGAAAAATGCAAAGCACAGAGCCAATGGAATGAAATACCCAGAACTAGAGTAGATTCAGACCTAGGAAGTGGGATAGGAGAACTATGATGTACCTGCCGTACTTTGCATGGTAATTTACATTGTCAATAATTTTATTATAAAATAAAGATTACTCCTTTTGAGAACTAAAAAATACAGACAATTAAATAGAACCAAATAGCATACACTATTCCAGTAACCAAAGACAACCACCAGGGAACATTTGATGAGCTGTCTTTTGGAAAGTTCTTTATGCCTACACTTTTAAACAGTAGTTATAGTATGTAATATTATAACTGCATATTCTCCTTTGTCTAATTACATATATTTTCCTTTGTCTAATTACATAAGTTATATGGCATATAATCATTAACATTCTTGCAATTTCTCTCATTACAGAGTTCCTAGAGGAGATGAGAGAAAAAGAATGAGAAGTTTCAATCCTCTTCGCGAAGTTTTGTCTCCTTTTCACAATGACCCATACCTGCCTCAGAACCTTTTTCACGCATATTTTCCTCAAGGTACAAATCTTAAAGAATACTGAGAACTAGATCCTATACAGCAATGCAAGAAAATGCAGTCTCTTTTTAGAGAAGAAAACAAGATTGGTGGGGTGTGTTACCTGACTGCAGTTTTGCAGTCTTCACTACTTCTGTCCCCTAAAACCACAGCATCGCTGAGCCACACTTCCAGAGCAAGTGCAGGAATTCCGAATTTTAGGATGGTAACTGAGTAGAAAGTGGACATCTCCTGAATGTTTTATCACTTTGATTACGTTGTAGAGTCTGTAAGGCGATGTGATGCTTGAAAGCCACTTACTGCTATGGTTAGCTGATTTTCAAAGCCTGGTGGGGAAATACTGATGTTCTTTTGAGATAAAGCAAACTAAACTGTTAAATGAATGGTCAATGTGGGAAATGCCACAGAAGTTACAATGTTACCAAGACAATATTACACCATGCCTCTTGGTTCCTTTTCAAAAGACAGAGGGGAGCGCTCCTTTGAGAAGAATCACATGGAACTGGGTGATATACAGGAAAGGATGGGGTGAGCAGGTGTTAATAACGCCAAGGAGCTCTGAACTCACCACATTACAAACACCGAGGAATATCCTGTTTGAGCCTGGTTCCTGCATCCAGAGGATGGTACCCGCGAGGTGATTCAAATTTTCTTTCACTTTAAGATTCTATTAGGTTATGTCTATTCAGAGTTAATATATTAATATGTGCTCTCTGATCTTATTCCTAATAAGTAAATTTCTCTTTTATTTAGAATTCGCGGTGTGCAAAGGTCTGTTCCAATAGCCTTACATGGTTTAATTCAATTACTGCTCAATAAAATAAATACTTCCACTGTCACCATTTATATACCAAAGGAAACAGAAAAGAAAATGGGAAGCTTATTTAGCTAAGGTCAAACAGCTGGTAAGTGATTCCGGTGAGGCCAGAATTCAAAGCCAGTCTGGCTCCAGAGTCTATGCTTTTAATGAGTGCTTTAGAAATATCTTTAAATTCTACTTCCTGTATTAAACTTATCTGTTTACATATCGCTGTCTGGACCTATTTATGAGTTGAAGACTCGTCTATTGCTTTATTTGGTTACTGGACTATTTTAAGAAAAAAAGGGGAGAAGGGAAGGGAGGGAGGGAGAGAAGGAAGGAAGGAGGAAGGAAGGAAGGAAGGAAGGAAGGAAGGAAGGAAAGGAAGGAAGGAAGGAAGGAAGGAAGGAAGGAAGGAAGGAAGGAAGGAAGGAAGGAAGGAAGGAAGGAAAGAAGGGAACTGAATAAACAAAGGCATTTCTTCAATTATCCTCAGGCTCTCCCACTCCCTGGCAGGGTTGATTTATGGCTGTCTGAGCCTACATATTCAATACTTTTCAGTGTTCACCCCTTTCCCAGGACTGAAAGCATGGTCAGAATGGGGACCATAACTGTAGCATATCAATTTCTTCATTCCTACTATTTAACATACATTTGACAAGGTACATTTACTAAACTATTGGGAGGAGCAAAAGAAGGCCTGCCTGGTACCTTACATTTTAAAACATATCAAATCATTGCTGAAGCAGGGAGAAAGGACAAAAATCCTAAATGCTACACACATCACAATTACGATCTGAATATTTTCTTCCTCTTTTTTTTAAATTGGACTTGTAAGTTCAGCAAACGGCCTGGAAACTGTAACACTGAGAAAGCAAGTGCTAGCAGAAGTAAGCAACTCCCTCATTTCTCCTCAGTTTTGTGATCAAGAGGAAAGAACTGTTAAATGTTTTTGGAAACAATCAAGCATTTGAGAGAGCAAAGTATGCATTTCACCCCAGGGTGGTTAGGGCTCAAACTCATGATTAGGGGAAATGATTGACAAACAAGATTTTCCAAGGCTTAGGGATGATGAAAGCACTCATGTATATTCTCAAGCAAAATCTGCATTAAATAAGCCATCTCATGCAGACCTTCTCATTTCTAGCACTGAATAGTTCAGAGGCTCCTGTTACCAAAACGCTAGATATCTGTGGCCTACATACGTGAAATTCAGAAGACAGCCGTATATGCTTATGTTTTTTAAAAGCACATAGTGTGCAAACCACATAAAAAACCATGACAATATTAGAAAATGAGAACATTGCTTTTTCCTCTTTCCGCCAAGGGTAGTCTTTGGCAGGGAACTCCATCTTTCTTTGTTTTTCCAAGGAGATCTCTGAGCACATTAGACATCACCTGGGAAACAGGAGAAGGCTGATGGATCCACTGTCTCTGAAGTGACTGCGAGACTGGAGAGGCTCCGCCCTGGGTGGGCCCTCCTCCTGCAACATTCAACAGCTCACTCTCCTCACACAGATAAAGACACAGAAGCCAGATGGAGAATGACCTGCTGGATGGAGGTCAGGCAGCTGGGTGAGGCCATTATCCCAGGTTCCTTGCATACATATTAGCGGTTCTGGCCACAGCCCCAGAGTGTTTGGGAGACCACCAAGCATGATGTGACACCAGCAAATTAAAATTTCCTTCTCAGCTATTAAAATCCCCAAATAACTGCCATGGCTAGTGCGGTTCAGTGGACTGAGCATTAGCCCGAGAAGTGAGGGGTTGCCAGTTCCATTCCTAGTCAGGGCATATGCCTGGGTTATGGGCCAGGTCCCCAGTGTGGGATGTGAGAGAGGCAACCACACATTGATGTTTCTCTCCCTCTTTCCTTCTCTTCACTTTTCTCTAAAAATAAAGAAAGAACCACATGACCTTGTTTCCGCCCTGCCTCAGGGGCTAGAGTGGCTCTGAAGAGAAAGGTGCATGCTCATTTGGTCAGGCCCAGGATTCCTTGTCAAGGTGGGTGACTGAATCTGTCCCAATGCGATTTTCCCCATATCAAGATACGTTCAGTATGCAAAAGTACTACAAATGTCAGTCACTGATGATTAAGTATATTGAATGTTATGAGCTATTAAACATAGTTAGAGACAGTAACGCACCACCTTGCAAAAGGCGCAGATCATTAAGCATACGGATTTTAAATATTTCAGCTGTAGCCTTTTTCTGGGTTGGGAGGAGAGGGTATAAGGTAATTTTGCACTGTTGTAGCCAGAAAAAAACCATCAAGCTGCAATATGGCAAAGTTCACAAATGAGGTCTTCACAAAGATCAGTTAAACATACAATAGCAGGAGTCGTATTCCATAAAAAGGTGATTATTGCCCTGGGCTTGAATACAGTGGAATACCATAAACTTGGAAACAATAGACAGTACTATGCTAAGCATAAGAGAAAAATGGAGCACAGAAGATAACTACAGAACACAATGTCACTATATTTTTATAAAATTAAGACAAATATCGATGAACGTGTAAATGTCATTGTTCAGTGAAAGTGTTTCTGAAATAAGTATGCTATATTAAATATATACTATCGTAAGAAATCGAAGCAGACTATGTCATTCAAATCCTAAAATCTGACCATTCTGGTTTTTTTCATTTTCACACCAGTAAGGAAAATCAGTTTTCTCCATAGACGTAATGTAATTGAACTGTAATTGTATAGCACTGTGTGCCAGGTTCATGATACCAATTACTTGGAACATTTTTTTGCTTTGTTTCTAGTTTTTAAAATGTGTAGAAGAGTTTTCTATCCATAATCAACTCTTCTCATTATGAGGATTGTTCTTGTGTTTTCATTTAGCTAGAGACTGCTTTAGAAAAAGTTGCCTTTCTATTTTACAGTCTAGCAATTTCAAGCATAGTTTATCTGCAGCCTATATGGTTCAGATTATATAATGTGCCTTTATTTATGCTTCTTATGTGCTTTTCTTTGCATTTATATGTCAGCTAATATGAAATCAGTGATGCAAGTATTTTTAAGTTGTACTAATGACAAATTTTAAATACCATAATAACATGTAAATATATTTGTACATAAACAGAGTCTCAAGACAGCCTAACTCGAATAAATAAGCTTAAATTATATGAACTAATTTGGGGACAGTCAGTTGTGAATTTGTGAAATCTTATCAAAAACAGAAGGTTACTAAAAAAATTAACTGCAGTGGTAAACTGTAGCAAATAAAACTCAGAGTCAACAGTCCCAGCTTCTGGTCTGGACTCTGCCCCTAGATGGCTGCCTGACCTTGCACAAGCCAAGTAAGGCTCTTGATCTTGTCTTTCTTTATTCCTCTCATGGGTAGCTTTAGCCATGTCTCTGAGAGATGGCAGAGACCGGCGGCTACACACTGCCACCCTGCCAAGCTCCCTGGAAGGGCAAAATATAGAAGAGAATGTCCTAGACAAATGCACTGCTCATTGTTAATTAGTTCATTAGTCCCATACTGGGAAGGTCTGGAACAACAGTGAGATTTCGACATCTCTCTCTATCCTCTTTACATCAAGTCCTAAATGAAAAGTGGGATTGAGGGTTCTGGGACGCCTTTCCCATGGGCGATTCATTTTACTCTAAGATATCCAAAGGAAAGAAATCCTAACTTATCATACCAGTGACATGAAATTGGAGAGAATAATAGGGAAACAAAAAGGAAAATCAGTGCATTTTAACCTTTACTTTCCTTCCATTGGAAATGTGACCCCCTAGCTCTATCAAAATCATGTGCAAAATGTCAGGAAACAAAGGATAATTTTTTTTTAATTTTCTAATTAAATTTCCAAATAATATGCTCCATGTTTTTCAACCCCCAGACATCATTTCTTCTAAAGAATATGACAATTTAAAGCAATAAATCAATTGTGAAACTGAAGAAAAGTAGGATAAATGCACTAAGTAAAATTAGGATTTTGGATACTCTTTGGTCAGTTGGACCCATCCTCAGTCTTCATGCCTTTGGCAGGCTGCTGCCAAGCAAAGGGGCCCAGTCTGTGCTTCTTAGTGTTTATTGCTTTCGAAGCATAAGAGGAAAATTTTAATAAAGTACTTAAAAAATTGTCCCTATACCCTTGCCAGTAAATATAAGTGCCCAGCTCCTTAGTAAACATATACTTGCTACAAATTAATAAACTCATGTTGAGAGTATTAATTTAACCTCCCATGTAAGTCTGTCGATAGAGAGAGAATATTCTGATCATGCTGAAGTTAGTATTCCACTCTGCACAACAGCACAATGATTAATAAACTAACACAGAATTTTAAAGCAACTATTGATAATGATATTTAATTCTTATATCACCTGCATATTACAAAGTTAGAGAGATCAAACAGCAATTGCCCTGGGACACTGCTGGGAGATGTCTGTGCTAAATACGGGAACTAGTTTTGAACAATGAAGAGAAGCTGATCTTCACATCAAAAGAAGTTTAAAGGAAAGGTTGGAAAAGAAAATACTGATGTCAAAGAACCTGTAAGTATGAAGAACTTAAGAGACAAAGACCAAAGCCTTACAAAGTGCTACCTGGTTTAACGTGCAAATTTTTAAGCCATCTTCATACATGTTTATGAAGTAAGAATTAAGTCATCCAGGCACATTGGACAGGAGACAATGGCCGCCCAGGCTGATTCGGTTCGAGCCTACACTGAGGTCACCACCTGGTTACCTCGGTCCAAAGCTCTTACTAACAGAAAAAGAGGCCAGTATGAACCTACCATGCACCCTTTTCAGGATGCCCTACAGAAACAATGAACAGTCCACTATATTTAATTCTCAAGACAGACTGTAGGTTCAATAATTTTTAATAGATCCATGTGTTATCTTCATATAACTCCAAGTTAAAGAATCTTTACAGGTATAAATGCACGGACATGCTTGTCACATAAGCCACCACCAAGTGTGCCCTATTTAAATACTCCAGCCAGGCCTTTGGCAGGCAGAGCTGGCAAAGCCAGTAAATGGAACCATTTACAGAATTTAGCCTTAAGGTTTCTTTTGCTTCCTGGGCTGCTACACATTTTAATTACATTTGAGAATCCCCAAACCTACTAATTTTCAATAATCAACAGATGCAGATTGAGATCATTCCCCCAAATGGCAGCACTGCAAAAAACTATCGGTCCTACTCTGTGGCTCTCAATGTAATTAATGTTACCTCTCACTTCTAGTTGCCTTTAGCTCATCTCCTTCTTTCCCAGAGATTAAGAATAGGTGACTACATGATCTCAAGAGCCCTTTCCAATTTTTGGAAACTAATGCAAAATACAGTAACAGTTATTATTTATAAAATGCCTACTATGTACCAGGCACAATGATAAGCACTTTACGGATATTACCTTACAATAAGATGGATAACATTATCTCCATTTCAATGAAAAAAATTATGGATTTGTTTAAAAACACATCGATTTGCTCAAAGTCAGCTTTAGCTCTAGGATTTGAATCTAAGGCTGCTGGACTTAAAGTCTGTGATCTTATGAACCTTGACGTTCCAAGCCAAGGGTGTACTGAAAAAAAATCTAAAACACAATATAGTGATGATCATAATGATGATAATAACAGTGATTATAGCTAACCCTGACATAATGCTTATTTACTGCCACATACTGTTCTAAGCACTGCATTTACTCAACCCTTAAGAAACATTCAGTGAGCTACACACTATTCCCACTTTATAGATAAGAAAACTGAGTCAAATAAAGATTAATTAATTTGTCAAAGGCTAAAATAACTAGGTAACAGAATGAGGATTTCAATCTAAAAAATCTAACTACAAATTTTGCGATTTAACCAATTCTCAGATAATGTGCATGGTTACATGTCAAGCAAAAGAAAACAAAAAACATAGTGACAAATATAGGGTTATAACAACAATAACACGGTTAACACCGATGGCAAAAGTCCATGTCTTCAGTTATGTTGTGGCAGTGTCGTGAAACTGATCTTTAAAATAAAATTTGGACACTAAAATCATGCCCTCATGTACTGTAATTTTAAAGAACGAGGAAAATATCTAAACAAAAAAGTATGAGGGGTAAATAAAGTAGGGGCATAGAAAGGGAAGAGAGACCCTGCCTCTCATTGTGAAATCAGGACACTAAGCACTAGCACATCGAGATTCCCAGATGTCTGACCAACGCTACTGTGGCTACCACGTGATCAACCTTGTCTCCTTCTTTTCCTCATTTAGGGACAACTTCAGAAACTTATTTAACCTTTGAGGAGCCAACCGTCCAAAGGTAAGCAAAAACATGGCTCATTTTAAATGGTAAAGTTTAGCATTGCAATGCCTCCTCCAGACACAGTTTCTTCATTAGGACTGTAAATATATCAGAAGGGCTGCTGACTGAACATAGCAAGGATACGTATTGTTTTTTCTAGGGATTCACCAAAAACAACATCAACAACCTCACAGACAGACAACAGTTTGGTGATTACCAGGTGGAAATGGTGGTGGGGAGAGGTAGCAGAGGGTAAAGGGGGGATAAATGGTGATGGAAGGAGGCGTGACATGGTGGTAAACACAATGCAATATACAGATGACATATTATAGAACTGTATGCCTTAAATCTATACAATTTCTTTAAAGATTTTATTTATTTTTAGGGAGAGGAGAAAGGAAGGAGATAGAGAAGGATAGAAACATCAATGTGTGGTCCCTTCTCACTCAATCCCCCAGTGAAGACCTGTCCTGAAACCTAGGCATGTGCCCAGGACTGGAACCTATACAATTTTATTAATCAATGCAACCCAAATAAATTCAATTAAATGTTAAAAGACCTGAAACTTTTGGGGAAATAAATAAATGAAAGCACAGCTGATAGTAGAATAAGAAATCAATAATCATCTATAAGGATTAATCTGCTTTGAACCTATTATGCACATGTATGCCCAATAATTGCAAAGCAAAAGAAGCAACAAAAAATAACTGACACTTCATCGCATGACAGATTTAATCCTTTAAATTCCCACTTTCTTAAAAAGTATACATTTGGCATTTCCCACTGGTAATCTAATATTATCTATTAGCTGCCTTCCATGAGAACTTGTAACTCCTCTGAGTCTTAGGCTTATTAACCTTTACATATGGCAACCAAAATTAAAAGTGAAAATGTTAATACTATTAATACTCTTCTAGCAAAATATTAAGTAATAAATGATCCGTGGCACAAGCTCTTAAAATAATTGTGCTTTGTCTCTGAAAGCATGCCAGCAAAGAATCTGGGCTCACACTTCCTGAGCTTAAGTTCCAGGTCAAACATGTCTTTTTCCTTGTGTCACCTTGTGCAAATTACTTAACCTTTCTAAGATCATCATTAAAATGAGTAAAATCACAAGCCATGTCAAAAATCTAATGAAAAAAATTAAATGAGACGATGTTAGAGACTGAATAGCAAAAAATATTATTTCCAAGACACATTTAAATGCATGTAAAACACAGCAAACATCCTTATTAATGGGCAATACCTGAGCAAAAGAGAAAAATTGCAGCCTTGAAATCAAATGGTAAATTGATTCTGGAGCATTGACAGTCTTAGTTATCCTCAATCAATCTCAATAGTTAAGAGGCCAGTTTTAATGGCCACACATGGGAAAAGAAGAATGTCTTGACCTTCACAAGGAGTGGAACTCTAGTGTTGTCCACACAAAATACAATATGGATTCTTCAAGTGCTGTATCAGTGAAAATAATAGCTAGAAAAGAATGTGTCCCTTGGCAAACAGAAATGGAAAACACAAACAAACAAAACTTGCTATACCAGTTTTAAAAAATCAGGTGGTTTCATTTATAATGAATAATGATATTTTATAACCAGAGTGCTATCCTCATGTATTCGTAGGAAACTCATTTATACTACCAGAATACACTGGGAAATTAAATCAGAGAAATCATTTTAAATATAGTTTCAGAATGATGGTGTGTGGGGGTCCCTGTCTGAAGAGAAATCAAATGTTTCTTGGAAGGAAGCATAGGGCTCTCTTAAATAAGACTTCATAAAAAATGAGTATACACTTCAAATATAGAACACTACAGATATGCTGAGTGGCAGAATAATGATCTTAAAGAACTTAGTAATTAAATAAAAGAAATTAATAGTTAAAGAACTTCATATAATGGAACTATAATATATAAAATATACGATAAATATTTTAAAGTATAGAAAATAAAAAACTAAAAACATGAATTAAGAAAATGATGCTCTGAACCAATTAATTTCTCTTTAAATAACAAAAATTAAATATCAAAGGAAAGACTAAATAATAGATTACATACAACTAATAAGAAAACCAGGGAAGTGGAAAACATCTGAAATTGCCAAAACAAAACACAATAAAAGACCATATAATCAAAGAAATTACACATAAGCAAAATACATGCGTAGATAAGTTTTCTAACATATCTATAATTAGAGTTAAAAAGAAGAGGGCAAAGAGAATGAAAAAGCCAGTTCTTTGTGAGGTCATGGCTGAGAACATTCCAGATTTCAATAGATGCATGAATCCTCTGATTCAGGAAGCCCACGATACACCATCCAAGATAAGTAAAGGGAAGTCCATATCTGATCACAATGAAAGTCAAACAGAAGATCTTAGTGTAGCTAGAACAAAAGAACAACTAGAACAAATTATATCGACAGCATCCTTCTCAATGGTAAAATGAAAGCATAATATCTCCAACATGTTAAAAAAACAGGCAAACTATAAATATACACCTAGCTAAAATATTTAACTAAGAGCAAAATGAAGAGTTTCAAAAAAATATGAGACACCTCTACTACAGGAACCATGAAAATGTATATATCATGAAGAAAGATTCAGAAGAGAATGAATTTAAAAGATTAATAAAATATTAGGCATAAATAACTTAGCCCAGTTTGTGGCTAGTCCATAGTAAACAATACAATATGGTACGAAGTAATAATACCAATAGTGGTGGTAACAGCAGAAGTAGCAGTCACTGGTAATAGTACATTTTCTAGAAAGATGCCTAATGATGGTTTCATGGCTTATAGTCTCTAACTTTCACATTATACCTAATATCACCAGTGGGCATCTATCCTGCCAACACACATGGGACTTTAACATCTAAACTTGTCTTCATCTGAAATTTAGATTCTAAATGGAATTCACATCAAAATACTACCAATTTGATCTGATTAGTATTTTAAATAATTACACAGTCCCCACAATTTCCAAAGCCATTATCCTAACCAAAACTCTTAGCATAATACCCAAAACTTTATAAGAGTACCCAGCCAGTCCCTGGTTTCTATGCTTATACTCCTTCTATCCATCCAATGCTCAGCAGCAAAAACGGTCACTAGTCATATCATAAAAAGCCTATCATAATCACTAATCAGAATACATTCTTACATTAAATCAAGAACTCTAATAAATAGTTTTAAAAAATTCTACCAGTTATCCTCCCCCTTATCCAACATTCAGACACAGCCTCTTAGTGCTTTGGTATATACTACACTTTGGCATGGAAAACCTTGTAGCTTTTACTAAAGCGTGACACTGTACTTCCTGCCTTCACTCTCCTGCTCTGCTTTCTCTACCCATCACCTGCCTGCAGTCTTTGTTTCACAGTCAATATAAGCTCCACTTGTCTAACTACTTTGCATTCCCTTGGCTGTACAAGCTAGGTTACATAATTTTTGTTATTCCAAAGCATACTCTGTCTTTTAAATCCTCAATTAAATATTAAACTGAGATCAATAAGTATAATTTTTTAAATGACTGCATTTTATTCATTTCTAATTTTTAAAAAATATTAACCTAATAAATATAGCATAACCCTATTAAATGAAATCTTATTTTTTCACTATTTTGGATAACAAGGAAAGGACCAATTAATATAGGGGACTTGATCAAGTAATATCATAATATATATTTAAAATTGGCCCTAATCACAAACATCTTAGAATGAATCCTGCATAACATTATTCTTTTTCCTTTAAGCTTAGCAATTTTCTAAAAATAAAATCAACTTCCTTTGGAAATTACAAAGGTCTGAACAATAAAGCATAAATCTTTTGGAAGAGCTGGGTTATTTCCCCATAGACTAAACCTGTATTTTCAAACATTGACTTTTTAAAAACACCTTTTCCTGCTTTCTAACCATAAATTATGAAGAGAAACTATATTGGGGCCTGGGGAGTAAGAAAATAATGAATGGCTAAGAAAGAAAAATGTTGATCCCTGACATCCTTCCCCCATACATCTAAAAAAAGAAAATCACAAAATACATCTTCCCATCTACACCACTCTGCCATCATGCTCAGCATGGGTGAATGGTGTGTTAAGGGTTGAACTGTGCCCCCCTCCCAAAAGATACATCAAAGTCCTAACCTCCAGTCCCTATGATTGTGGTCTTATTTGCAAAGAGAGACTCTATAAATGTAATCAAGGTAGGATGAGGTCATATTAAATTAGGGTGTGCCCTGATCCAATACGACTGGTGTTCTTATGAGAAGAGATCAGATAACAGACACTAAAGGGGAGAACACCAAATAGGGACGGTGGCAGAGACCAAACTACTAAAGCTGCAAGTCAAGGGACACCAAAGATTGCCAGCAAACCACCAGAAACTAGGAAGGCGCAAGGAAGGATTATCCCCTCCAGATTTCAGAGGGACCATGGTCTTGCCAACACCTTGATGTTGGATGTCTAGCCTCCAGAACTGTGGGATAATACATTTCTGTTATTTGAAGCAATCCAGTTTGTGGTAACTCACCTTATTACAGAAACCCTAGGAAATTGATAGTAAGGAGATAGGTGTAATCCCTTCATGAGAAATACTGAATTTTAAAAACTATTTTTTAAAATATTTTATTTATTTATCTTTAGAGGGGAAAGGAAGGAGGGAGAGAAATATCAATGTAGGGTTGCCTCTTGTGCGTCCCCAGCCAGGAACTGGCCTGCAACCCAGGCATGTACCCTGACTGGGAATTGAACCGCGATCCTCTGGTTTGCAGGCCCGTGCTCAATCCACTGAGCTATGTCAGCCAGGGCAAAACTATTTTTAATATATCCTGCAGTCTCAGCTTTGGTTGTTAGATCAGTCTCCAAGATGGCCCACAAGAGTTTGGGCAGAAGCCATTCAAATTCACTCTCACAGTAAAATTTAGTCATCCAGCCTTCCAGAATCTCAAGTTTCTCTCATGACTGCTAACCCAAAAGTAGGCAGGGTTGCAATGTAACCAATTTAAGGAGTGAAAAGCAGCCTCCCTGAGTGCCGAGGAAAAAAGACATATTGTCAAGAGGATCTGATGCTCCAAAGATTAAATCCCACAAACTCTGAATGGCTGTCACGCTGTGATTGACAGGAGTTGTCTGCGAAAAGCCTTCCCCTCCATGCAGGGCTGGGAATTAGCCAGAGTGGCAGGAAGCAGAAGACACGGGAAACGGGAAAATTGGAGACTTGTAATGGCTGCAATTAGAAATGATATTAGAAATGACGCTGGGGCAGTGAGTGAGCAGTGGAGTCAACGTGGGGAGTCAAAGTTGGAGGCAGCTCTGTAGCACTGAATGCTCAGGCATGTATCTTTAGGTCTCACCTCTGACAGCCTCACTCTCTCTGAGACATGCAGAAGACACGGGTCAGCTCGGCAGCATGCATTGACAAATACACAAGGTCATACTGCCTGAAAGCTACTAAAATAGGCTCCCACAGGAGCAAGGAAAGCTAAGGGGGACATGAACCATGCGGTAGCTCACTGTACTCAGTAACTATGGTAGTTACTCCAAAGAAGACTTAAAAATGACTGAAATGTTTGGTAATTTCCCTGCCTTTCTTGGTAGATTGATTCTATCCACAAATTTCACTGCTATTCCAAATATAAAATTGTATTGGTAATATGATTGAAAGATGAAAAACAGATCCATCGATGAACTCAGTAATACTTCTAAACACAGTGTGCTAGAGCCCTCGAGGAGCAACTGCTGACCTTATTCCCTGACTCTGGCCCCCCATGGCATGGTCAGTCGCCAGGCTGCATCAAAACAAACAAACAAACAACAAACAAACAAACAAACACATGAAGATGGAACTTTTACCCAAAATTCCAACAAATGTCAAACGGTAAAAAGTTCTTTCTAAACAGATCATGGCCTGGTGTAATATTTGTAACTTATCTTTAAAATTCCCAAAATAATACCAGTGGTATTTGTTGAATTATACTCATACTGAGTATCCATTATATGCCAGGTACTATGCTAGCCAATAATGATAGTGCCAATAATGTTTAATGTACACCTATCTCCAAAATCCCTAAGGCCTAATACATAGTTATTTGTAATCAGAGTTTTCCTTAAGGCTGCTGGGAAAACTGAAATGACAAATAATAATAAAAAAAATGTCAAGTCAAGGCAGATGATTATACATGTGACCAAGTGATGATTTTATAAAGAGATAGAACTTAGGAAGAAAGGCTTCTTTAGGGTTTCAGTCACTGTTTAGAAAATACACACTATGTATTCTACTTGCTGCACACCTATATGAAGACATAAAAAGGACAATAATCTAAAATCTAATTCATGTCAGTTATTATCCCAGGAAAACAAATTCCAAGGCAACAACCAGCACTATATTCAAGATCCAAGTACAACATGAGGGTTCATGTTTATGATGAGGTCCCCAAGGCAGTAAAAAAATGTTTACAGAAAAACATTATAAAGTTTTATCATTATAGTCATTTATAATGAAACAAAAGAAATCTAAACTGTAAATTTCTAACAATAAAACTAACTTAAAGGATAAAAACTTTAAGGAGGAAATTATAAAAGTATTGAAATACATAAAACAAAACATGAGGGGGCATTTGGAACTGCGAGGAGTTAGTGTGCATGCCGGTTGCCATAACAACGGGCAACCGAGTCTGCTCATTGAGGGCCTCTAACTTTTAGAAGGCAAGCAGGGCATCAACTGCCTGTGAAAAAGCCTGAGCCCTAAACTGAAGCTTACTGCAGAGAAGATACAGGATATCTGGCTAGCTTTTGATTTCTTCAATACTGATGCAGTTGGGACTACTGACGTGAAGGAACTTCAGGTGACAAAGACAGTACTGGTCTTTGAACCCACGAAAGAAGAGATTGAGAAAATGATAAGTGAAATTGATAAGAAACGGACAGGAAAAATGAACTTCAATGACTTTTTGTCTGCAATGACATAGAAAATGTCCGAGAAAGATACCAAAGAAGAAATCTTGAAAGCTTTCGAACTCTTTGATGATGATAAAACTGGGGCAATATGGCTCAACAATCTAAAACTCATAGACTAGGAGTTGGGCCAGAACATCACTGATGAGGAGCTGCAGGAAATGGCTGATGAAGCTGAAGGAGATGGAGATGAAGAAGTTAATGAGCAACAGTTCCTACATATCATGGAAAAGATCAGCCTTTATTAAGATTATTCTCTTCTAGTGCAAGGACACATAACTAGATTTAGTGCCTGCCGCTGTGTGAAACCTGGTTTTTGAGAACACAAACTTTTTCCCCACTGACTTTCCTCTATAACACTAGTAACCACCTCAAATCTGTTTTACACTTTTGCAAGACTTCTTTGACAGTAAAGCTCTTTGGGAGGTGACCTGATGCTTACTTTAATTCCGCAGAGCAGAACCAGAGCACATTGGCCTAAAAGCTCCCACCCACCTGCCGTTCTGCCTTGTAGCACTTCTCTCATCATGCGTTCCCACATTTGTGCCACCACAGCCGTGGACATCTCTTGGATGGTTCTAATTTTCACTGACACTTGAGTGCTTGATCTTTTTAAAAAATCCAGTGAACTTTCTCACTTGCATTTGGATACATTTTGTTATTTGTTTGGTATTTAAAATAAAATCTTTCTTTCTTTGAAAAAAAAACCATGATATGATAGAGAAATATATCCAGATAATAATTATGACTCAATATTTAAATTTGGAAATTCTTTCCAAATTGATCTATAAGTTTAATGCAACCATAATCAAAATCTCAACAAAGTTCTGTTATAGAGGAATTAATAAGATGATACAGAAAATCAGATTGAGGAACAAAGGGCCAATAAAGCATAACCAAGATGATTCTGAAGAACAACAAAAAAGGATGAGGCCTTGCCCTGTCAGATATCAATGTTCACTAATGAACTACAGTAATTAAGACAGAGTGGTATGTATGCAGAGACTGACCAATAGGATAGAACAAAATGTCTTACAAATGTGACATATGACAAACAGGAGAGGAATGAACTGTTCCACTGGTACTAAATATTCGCTATAAATAGGAACAATAATAAAAGTAGATCAAATAAAAATCAAAGAGTAAAAAATATAAAAGGAAAATTTTCAAACATTTAGAAAAATATTTAGAAATATGTATTTATGATATTGGAACAGGAAATAATTTCTTAAACAGGAGTCAAAACACTCAATAAATAAAAGATAAATAAAATAAAGTAAATTATAATTTTAAAAATCTTTATATATGATACAGACATGAACAAGTCACTAATACTAGTAACTGACCAGTACATATTTGCAAAAAATACATAAAATGCAAAATTTGAATATTCGAAACATAAGTATATTATTTTTGACGAAGAGGCACAAACAACCCAATGGAAAAGTAATCAAAGAAAATGAAAGACAGCAGGCCCAAATGGCTGATAAATATATGAAAAGCCTGACAAAAGAAGCAGAATTTAAATTAACAGTAAGATACTATTCTCTACCCATTTTGTTAGGTGGAAAAAAAACACTAAACACTCTGATGAAATTTAGCAAGGATGTTGAAAACAGGAAATCCTATAAGCTACTGGGAGGACTATAAATTGTTACAACTACTTTAGAGATTATTTTCACTCTCTTTAGTAGAAGTGAATAGTAGATGCCCCAGGACTCAGCAATTCTACTTTTAGTCAGTTTCTAAGAGGGGGGAAAAGATCGAAGAACCAATCAGTCTGTTATTGTCCCAGGAAAGCAAGTTCTACAACAGCTCTTAGAACTTACACCTATTTACTGGCTGTGTTATTTAACAATTATAGTTCCGGGCATATTGCCACAAGACAATCTTGTACTTGTTCTAAGAAGCACGGAAAGATTTGTTTACTGCAGTTCTGTGCATTATCAGCTGATACTGGAAATACCCCAAATGCCCAACAATAGTAAAATAGTAAATATGCACCTCCAATGGAATAATTTAATGAAGTACAGAAAATAAACTATGTTCCTTTAGCTAGGTTAGAAAAATGTAATTTGATAAATAATAGGTCCAGGATAACACTACTAATGTAGATAAATATTTAAAAAATTTCAAGTAATAATATATATTACTTATAAATGGATACACAGACTCATGGCAAGACTGCTCCACAGCAAGGGTTGAGAAAGAGATCTCCTCCAGGAACAGGTTTGTATTGTTCCATGGGTTCGTAACTGGCACTAAGAGGATGAGATAATGAACATAAATGGGAGCACACTGGCTTTTCTGGGTGACATGCAAAGAGGAGCAACAAGTCAATACTTAGAAAATGGAAAGATTTTCCCCACCAGCCCTCAGGGATAGTTTCAATCCCCTCTTCCTCTGAAGACTGTATTGTCAGGGAGAGGTAACGATTACTGGATGAATCCTTAACTGACAATTTTCACTAAAATTCACTGTCAGAAAAGGAAGAAGAGTGTCGAGATCATTGCTTTTGATCGGGCAAAGAGTCTGACAACTGTTGGCATTCCTGTGTAGTCAAGGGAAAGTAAAGTGAAAAGGTACTGTGCTCCTCGGCCAGTTCGCAGAGGGCAGGAGGAGAGCTGGGGGCAGTGACATTGGAAGACAGACTCTCTCTGTTCACTTTTTGGCCCAGGGCCTGTGTATCTTTTTAATGTAACTCTGTTTTCAGTCACAACATAAAGAACTCTTTTGTCATCCATGGAATTGGGTTCTGTATATCAAGCGTTTGAGTTAATTCTCAAAATCTGATGCTACAAGAGTCCACTTCTTGTTCGTGTTTGGTGAGCTTCCAAAGTTATACATACATTAAAATGTTTACAAATTCACCTTTCCTACGGGCATAAGGTTGGCTAACAGTTAAATTAGTATCATTTCCTGGGACCAAAACAAGGAAAAAGGGATAACTATAATCAGAGGCAACAGAAGACAAAGTAAGATGTAAAACTTATAAGAATCGTATAAACACAATGGTTGATGGAGAAATGGCTGGAGAGACTATAGGCACTAGTACATCTGTTACTGGCATTGTTGAAGAACCACCTAGAGGGCCTTGTGCTGGCACGTAAGAAGCCTTCAACAAATGCTTATTCCGTTTAATATTCATTGAACTCAGGAGCGCATGTGCTGTGACTGAATGCTGAAATGAAATCACAGACAGGCCCTCTTTGCTCAGTCTCTCCCAGGGTCTCTTCCAGCAAAGCAAAGCGGGATACGACCAATTCCTGAACTATCTATGTAAGGATAATGGCCAGAAACTGCACACCAGAAAACTGCCAAGTTCATGAAAGGAAAGGAAAGACAAAACCCAATGTCCATGCAAATCAAGCGATATTTACAAGAGAAAGCATATTTGTAATTCGGCTGCCATAAAATAAGCTCCTTAGCTAAAGTTAAAGGAAACGCATAGTGACAAATTGCTAATGTGACAAATCTGCCATGCAGTGAAGAGCACACAGGGTTAGTAAATGCTTCATAAAAATGAGGGAGGCCTGAATCCAAGTCAGAACATTCACCACAGGGGAGTAATCAAGTATTGTTTCAGATAATAGCTATGGAACACTTTCAAGTTCCTCTAGGTAGTGTGGGACTGTTTCCTGTCACACTCTGTTGAACATCTAATATGGCCATAGGCAAAGCAGGCCATCCACTTCAGAAATATGTCAAGAGTGATGAATGAGGTTGAATTTGGGGTGCATCACAGAACTAGCAAGCACAGGACCCAGCTGAGAAGCCCGATTGGGGAAATGACGACAGGCACTTTACTGTGGAGCTGAAACCTGAGAAAATGCCAAGTGCTTTTAGAAATTAGTGAAATATACAATATGCCTTAGAAGATCACTGTAGAAAAGAGAAAACATCAAGAATCAAAAAGAAAACCAAATTGAACAAAATGCAGAAATTGTGGATCATACCCATGAAATTACTGGAATATTTGTAATAAATTAGAGATCACAATAAGTAGCAGATGACAAGAAATACTGGAATACAAACTTTTTATTTTTTAATTGAAGACTGAAATTGCACTAGTAATACTTTTTAAATTTTTTCAAACATGTGTGCTCCTAGTGAATCAACACTGAGAACAAAAGAATCCAACTGGTACAGTAATGGGAGGAATTAGAAACAAGGCATGAAAAAAGAGCCAAATTACCAATTTCCTTGCATCAACCTTTATAAAAAAAAAAGCTGGAATGCCACTGAAATGAGTTATCATATGTCCACTATAATTTTAGGGTTGAATTGTATTAAGACAAAAATGTAGAACAAATTTCAATGTTCTTAAACTATGTAAAGCAACACAGACAGAAAAATAATTTGTTTATCTAAAGAAAAAAGGTTTAAAAACCAATTCTGGACTGTTAACATTAAGGAGCGGAATGATAAAAGGCCTTAAAATATTATAAATATGATTACTCTAAAGGGGGCTTAAGAAGAAAAATGAAAAAAATTCAGAAGTAACTATGATATTCTTCACGGAGAAAAAATAAATATTTTCCTTATTTTTCTTATTCCTTAAATTTATTCAGTACTTTTAAGTCTAAATATTGGACCCAACATTTAATAGATCTTATAAAGATCTACTTTACTTGAGAAACTTATAATTCACTTATAAGAAGAAACCAGATATTTTTTTCTGAAAATGATTAAGCATAGCATAGTAATTTAGCCTGTTAGGTTTATATTGACCAAAGAGACAGAGTGATTTATGGTTTTCAAAATTATGTGTTTAAAAGAAAATAAGAGGGTTGGGGATGAGGATTGGCAATATGTCACCTTTGTAATTAAAAGCACTCAAACACAAGCCACTTACCATAGTGCCTTTTTTCAATTATCTTGAAATAATAATTTCGTAATATGCACATTCTACATTATAGTAAGCTTGGTATTCTGGCAGAACAGAATAATGAAATAATGCCTTTGGAGGCTCACAGGGTAACTTTCTGGGAAGTGTCAGAACAGGGTAATAGGAATGGGCACCAGGTCAAACCTGGGCAGGTGGAATTTAATCTGTGGCCTCCATAAACACCAGGGCTCTCCTTTTTACAGCCAGCACTTGTCATTTTGAACAGAAGCCTGTTTTCTGCTTCCTGCTTCTAGACCGGCTTGTCAGGCACCTCCGGGGAGGAGCCATAATGCTTTAATTATTTTCCTGGGGTGGATCACAAGGTCAAGTGCAGGTGAACATTAAATAAATACTCTAGGATGATGAGAGCCAAGATCATGCCCGGACAACAATGTGAAGTAGAAAAAGAGCTTCCCTAGGGAGTCCCAGGATTCTTGTTTTGGATTTGATTTTTGTAATTTCTATCTCTTTATTTCTTGCCCCCACCACTTCCCCTTTCAGATGTCCACTGGCCCACAACTCGTTACCACCTACCCAACTCACTCACCCACTCCCCTGCGTAGCCCATGCTGCTGGCACCGGCCCATATCCCCCAGAACCCCCGTTTGCCTTGTGCACTGCCTTCCAAGTCAGCGGCAGGACTCTGCCCGGGGCTTTCTCTGGACTTCAGAGTAGAAGTGGCAGAGAGATAATTCACCTCTACATGCACTACCGGCCCATAACCCATGACAGACAAGAGTTGATATTTCTTGCATAAATATTCCGTTTCCTCGAGGTGGTTCAGTAGGATTACTCTGAGATGAGTTTTACACTGTGTTTCAGAGGTTCTGTGATACAGCAGAAGCTGTTGCTGGCTGTCTGCCCACGTCTGTCTCTGTCTTCAGTTCCCTGTCAATGTTTTCTGGGATCATCTCCAAAATTAATTACTTGCACTGGAATCCTTCCTCAAAGTCAGCTTCTGGGGCAACAAAACAGACATACTCCAATCAATCTGGTGTCATTAAATAATGGAATAAGGTCACATATACCTCAGCATATATTTAGACTAGCATGTTTTGCCTGAATATTTTGAGCATGTTGTATCTTAAGACATCTATGTAAGGGAACACAAACTGCAATTGTTAAAAAGACATGACTAAGCAGGCGAATAGGAGGCATTTTATAGGAGGAGATGATTTACAGAAGGAATAAGCAGGTTCCCACTGTTTCTCCCTGCAGAGCCATCTCTGATCACCAAAAGTAAGATTCAATTACTTGAAATAAGTATAGCATGTTCTTTTGAAGTGGTCAGACTTCAACGGTCTTCATCCTCAAGCAGAAGCCGGCCTCTCTCAAAGAATTCACAGGGGTGGGAGGCAAAGGGTCCTCAGTGTTTCACTGAAGCACATCAGTAAGTCCAGCAAGTAAAGAGGCAACTCAGGCTGAAGCTTTTTGATAGTTTCAGTCATTCTAAATGTTTTCAGTTTGGGAAATCTAGACAATGACCCCATTTCAGACCAGTGTGTTCTCAATCTTAAGTGTGTATCAGAATCACCTGGAAGGCTTTTGCAAACACAGAATTTCCAATTCGTTAGATCTGTTGTGGGAAAGAGAATCTGCATGTCTAATAAGTTTTCAGGTGATGCAGATGCTGTTCGTTGAGAAACTGTGCATTAAAAACCATAACTGTAGTCAATTTTTATATTCTCCTTCTAAATATTGTGTCTTTAAATGCAACAGACTCTTTTGCACTACCCTCAGTAAACACAGCCAAGAGCAGACACCTTTTCTGCTAGGATTTTCCTCCCTTTTGATTTACGGGCTCTCTGAAAGGCAATGCATTACTTCACAAGTGATCCTGAGCATAGTTTTTTCAGTATTCTTTCTTGCCAGCTAAAGTCACCTTCTCCTTTAAGCCATCACTCTACATAGTAAAAGTAAATTCTCCACAATCACTCACCAACAAAGGTAATTTTCTGCCAGGCAGTGAATATGACAAATATGATCCCTGCACTAACTTGTATTTGCATTTTCTGTATGCACTGGTTTATAAATAAGCATAAATAAAATGCCATAGTAATCATAACAGTTATATCTCAAAAATGTTGCATCTTAGAATTAGTTGGCAAAGACAGCATTCAGCAGTATGTTGAAAGTGTTGTCTTTTCTATAGAAATAAGATACCAAAAATAAAGGACCTTTGACTTATTTTAATATAACAACTTGAAGGGAAAATTTGTCAAATGCCCAAGATCTTTAATAAAAAAAAAATCAACTGATGCAAAAGGTTATTACCTTCTCGTAGCTTCATTTTAACCTCATATGTAAGTCACTGCTTATACTCTAATGTAACACAATGTATATAACATAGTATGACAAAAAGGCAATTACACAGGAAGAGATCAACGGAGAAAATATGCACAAAAGGCATTTTCTTAAGATCCAGAACATAATAATGCTTTAGGTGGACCAGATAAAAGTTATAAAGATGGCCCTAACCAGCATGGCTCAGTTGGTGGGGCATCAGCCTGCATAGCGAAAGGTCACCAGTTAGAGTCCTGGTCAGGTCACATGCCTGGGTTGCAGGTTCAGTCCCCAGTTGAGGTATGTAGAAGAGACAACCAATCAATGTTTCTCTCTCCCATTGATGTCTGTCTCCCTTTCTCCCACCCTTCACCTCTCTCTAAAAATAAATAAATAAATATATTAAAAATTTATAAAAATATATGCTTTATTTGGTGTTCAGGAAATAATGTACCAATACCATCTGTTTTGATAGAACCTAATTATAAATACCCTACATAGGGTTGCTGGTATTCACACTCATTCCAGACCCTTTTTTTCCTCTTATTCCTTTGCTTGTATAATTTATTGTTGCTCTGATTGAAGCATAAGACTAAAAATAATCATGACTAGGCTATAGGAAAATATATATTTCTTTCAAGAGCAGGAACAGAGTTACTTTATCTATAGAAAAAAACATCTATGTGTGTGTCCGTTGTGAAGCCTCGTTCTTATCCTAGCTGTCTCTTCAGTACTGACACCACCGGGCACACTCCTGGCCATCCACCAGGTTCACTGCTCCTGTAGGAAAGCTTCATCAGTTTTATTTTAGTCTCAAGGAAATGGTTCCCCACTCTCCTAGGCCTGCTTACATCCTGGACAACTTCTTGTTGGTTTCCCATCAGCAAAACAATAAAAGCTTTGCCCAACTTCCAGCTCCATTCAACAAAATGTCCCCATTGATTATTTGCCTTTAAAAAAAATACAATCTAATTGTTTTGTGGGTAGTTTTGTTTAAACTATTTTCAAGCTACCAGAGCAGTATGAACTTCAGTCTTCCATGCTCAAGAAACTATATAATGACCTTGAGAAATGTCATGTGGCTTTTGCCATAAGCTGTGATGTCTTTAATAGAGTGAACAGTTTCTCTAAAGCCAATGTAATGACTTCTCATTGTCTTCCTGAGTCTGGACACGATTGGATTATTTCCTTTCATTGAATTATGCCACTTTTTAAGCCCAACTAAAAGCTTGTCCCAATAAGTCTCTATTCTCTTTCCTTGAGGCTTATGTTTGGAGGTGACCCCACATAAACTCAGAAGGGAGGCAGTACACAGAGCACTCACTGAACAGAATGAAGAAGGCTGAAGGCAATGGAAGACGCTGACATTTCTCTAATAAATCTCTCCTATAATCACATGTGCACACGTACGCACATTTTCCTCATTCTTGGCATTATGACTTGTGGCAGCAAGGGACATTCTGAGCTTTATTCCTCAATGGGTCCCAAAAAACGCCTATATAAAGATGATAGTGGCCACAGATGCTCCAGGAGGCCTTGAGTGCTTAGTTTGGATGAACCCAAACCACCACTGTCTTAGATCCATATAATTGTCCCTACTCTGATTACCTGGACCATGGAACTGCAGGGGAGGCTAAGTCATAATGAAAGATAAACACCCTCTAGTCTATTTGTACCTGACAATGTGCAGACATTGGTCTCTGACCCAATACAGTCTATCTCTGTTTACATTTGGATAATCTCATCTGAACATTTATCAAATTGTTCAAGGGGCACAAATGTCACTTAGCTTTCAACACTCTTTCTCAAAATAGGACTTATGAAAGAAACGTACCATGTATAAGTGGTCACCTATAGAACCTGAAGGGCTCAACTAATTACCATTTTTTTCCTTTTACTTTGTATTAAGTAATACAGATGTTCAGCATGATACATGGATTAGTGTTTCTAACATCTAATTATTTTTATTTGCTATCATATATGTTACTTTATATCTAGGATATGTTTAATAATAACTTACTTGACACCACTCCAAAAACAAAGGCTAAGAGAGGGAATAGCATTTATAGTTCTTCCATATAGTTCTACAATATGATACACATCTCAGCATCATATTGTAATATCACATAATATACAGCCAAGCAATATTACATAATCATATCTTGATATTTATAGCATTATATTATGATAAAGCAATCACTCACTCATGCAGAGTAATAGAAATAGATATTTATGTCTTTCTCTAAATGTTGGAGATACCTTGGGCATGTTATATCAACAATCTATACTTTATCTATGAATTTCAAATTTACATTATTTATAGCATTATTTCTGGATCATAGAGTTATCTTAACCCTAACTCTGCAATGAATTTTCCATTCCATCCTCTTTCCTACTGCTCAGACTTAATCCACACCCTGTCTCCCTCCTTTGATTAATGGCAGTGGTGTCTCAGATGCTTGAGCCAGATAATCAAGAGCCATCTTTCACTTTTCTTTTCCTGCTCATCTTCCATACTCCATAGAATCGAGACTCTCCTTAATCACTACCCCCACCATTTTGGACCACCTTACCTCTCACCTAGAATATTTTTAAAATCCTAACTGGTACTTCACTATTTCCCCTTCAATTCAGTTCCAACATGGTAGACAGAATAATCTTCTAGGCTGTCAAAGCATCATTACCTGAAAGTCCTGTAATAGCTTCCATCGGAACTTAGACAGAATCCCCGCCATGCTGAATACATGATCTGGCTGTTGCTGTCTCCTTTCACCTCACTTTGCTTGTATATATCTTGTTCTTTCCCTCTGATTTCAGCCACAACGACCCCATTTCACTCACTACAGCTCCATAAGGGCTTTCCTCTTCAAGACTCTTACTGCACAGGCTGCTTTTTCTGCCTCAGAGGCAACTCTCATCCCTGTGCTCATAATCAGCTCTCTTTCAGTCCTGAAGTAACATGAAAGCACACCTCGGACTTGCTATCTTTGGCCATCCTCTCTGAAGTAATCCCCTCCTGTTATTCATAACCTTAGCATCTCACTCATTTCATTTACCTTCGATGGCCCCTTACTTTTTGTTTGCTTGTTCAAAATCTGTCTCTGCTTACCTGGTCTCAAGCTCTTGGAGGGCTTGGAGGGTAGAAGCTATTTCTATCAGATTCATGGACATCATTTGTGGCCAGATGTTAAGCATATAATAGGTACATAATAAAGAATGCAATATATTAATGAGTATGATAATACTGATAATCATAATAACATCAATATATTAGCATTCAGTAAGATGTAGACACTGTTTTGTATGCATTAACTCATTTAAAACCACAAGTACTATTACCATCATTTTCTGAAGCACAGAGGTTAAGTAATTGGACTAGTCATAGAGTTGGCAAGCAGTAGAGCTGGGATTCCAATCTTCTGGCTCCACCACCAAAGCTCATCATCATTCTGCTAGGCTACCTGCTGAAATTCAAGGAATCCAAGGGCAACAAAACCATGTATTCCATAAAAATAGAAAAACAAAACACAAAGGCCAAGGAATTCACAAAGGCCAAGGAATTTGAAGGCAAAATACACATAATGCAATTTTTTTTTGCTGATTTAGACAGTTTATCTGAGTCGTGAAACATCTCAGCACATCATGTTGATTACTGGGCATAGTAGTAGCAGTAGAAAGAGGGATATGGATCCGATCTCACTTGAGCCTATGGAATAGTTTATATTTTTAAAGCCTTTTGTATAAGATCATTTAGACAGATTTTCCCTTTTACATAAACTTCCAAGATAATGTCAGCTGTCTGACTAAATTAGGCTAGATGTTTTAGAAACAATGAGTATTAACGATACTAGGTAGCTTCCAGACTTAATAAGCATTGGGACAGTGGGCCTATTCCCCAAGAGGTAATCAGGAGATAGAAGACATGGTTTGCACTGTTCTCAAACTGATGTCTCATCCTAAGGTTGGTTGTGATGCTCGAAAGTCACCAACCCCAAAGCAGCCCATAGAAACACTCATTTATTGGTTCACTCAGCTACTAAAAGTTATTTCCAGCCATGGTGACCCATGCTTGAGGCATGATAACTGTAAAATAAATTGGAAAAAAAGAAGGAGGAAGGTGTTTGGCCTCTGGATAATTCAGAGAAACCATATCTGGCAACGAGTTGTGAAAATAACATTTATCAGCATCAAAACTGAACTCCAGGGCAATCTGAGATAGAGACAATTATTTGGGCTCTCAAGTTTGAGGCATGGTAGATAGCTTGAAAAGAAAGACAGCTCTGCCTGGTTTTATTTCTCCCTAGTTGCTTTTCAAGATCTTATCTCATTTCCTTTCCCTCTTTTAAGTGTGATTTCTGTCTTCTCTTCTAAATAAACACAGCTTCCTGGACTTAGTACCATTTGGCTTCTTGAAAAGTCTTTACATTTAATCCTCAGGGGTAAACAAACTTCTCCAATCTCTCTAAACAAGACTAAATATAAAACCAGGAATGGGTTGCCTGTGGGAGGTGGGATGGGGAGGGGTCTGAAAATGAGAGATGACTTTATTCTCTATGCAATTTTCTAAAACAGATAACAACACATACAACCTCTAAATCATAACAGGGAAAACATGATTAGTAGTTAAATAATGAAATTCTTTAGGGTTAAATTTAACAGGAGCTTGACCACATAGTCCATGAACTTTTAAACTTCTACCCCTGTCTTTCTTGCCTTGTTTAGGAGCTATACTGTACATGTACTCCAGGAGATGGGTTGGTTCAATAGCTTTCATAGTTCAGATTCATAAGATTTTACAATGTAAAGCCTTTTTAATATTCATAGACTTAAGAGATATTAGCCAATCGCCTGTTATTCTATGCCCTATATCCAGGTGATAAAACCATAAGTAAAGACAGCCGAGGCTTAGGCCCTGATGATAAAGTTGTGATGAGGACAAGGGCCACACTGCCATGATGCTATAATGGGAGGACCTGACCCGAGTAAAATTGTCAAGGAACTCTTCTCTAAGGAAAAGACATTTTACAGACACCTCAAAGATAAGGAGGAACAAGTTGGATCAGGCAAAATACCACCACAGAGAGGAGAGTTTGTCAAGGTCAAGTGGATGACTGCAATCTGAGTACAGATGGTAGTGGGCGAGGGGTGACATGAAATGTATCTCAAGGAACAGGAAAGAAAGACATCACACATGGTCTGGTAAGCCACACTCGGCAGTTTTGTCTTTACCCTTAAAGAACAAGGAGACTCCAGACATGTTTTACATCAGGAGGCCAGGTAATGAGGTGTGTGCCTTGGGTAGGGTCCTCTACAGGGCAGGGAAAAGGCCACGAGACCTGAGAGGATGTGGGTAACCCCGTGAGGGGTCCACCTGCTCAGGGAGCAAGCGGTGATTTGTACTAGGAGGTGCTGAACGATTTGAGAAATAGTTAGGAGGCAAAATGAACTAGACTTGGGGGCAAACTGGAAATCAGGACAGAGGGAGAGATGTAGAGAACGACTCCCATGTCATTACAGTGCTCATGCCATTTACTATGCATCCTACCTCAGTAATAGAGGTGGTTAAGGCAATAACATGATGAAAGTGCTATATTGTCAGACTTTTATATTAAATATAAGTATTTATATTTGCATATTGGAATGAAGTACTTCCCGAGGCTTACATTTATTTTCTCTAACTAAAGTAGTATTTTGAATTAATGAAATTCACTGAACTAAATTAGTAGCACAATATATATAATGAGCTCATTTACAATAACTTTATGAGGAGCTGAAAGCTCTGAAGTTCTGAGATAATATAATATTAGTTTCTTAAATATGAACTTTCTTTCACTAATCATTTACCAAGAAGAGGAAACATTTAAATCCAGTATCAACACCCAAGTAACTACAAGACACCTCTCGTTGCTGTAACTATAACTTTCAGAAATGACCAAAGGGTAGGCAGATAATCTGTTTTGAAGAGTAACATCTGAGTGGTTATACTAGCAAAAACATCATACTTTTTTATGTAGAATAAATTAAAACAAATTATTAGTGGAAAAGAAAGCAATCTATTTTAAGGATTCAGTTCACCAGTGCTATGCTTTTTGTTTTGTTTTAGTTTATAAAATATATACAAGACTAAAACACAGCTCTAGGCTTCAGAGTCTAACAAACATCAATTCAAGCTACTCTCCAATGCAGTAGGTGTAGAATAAGTTCCCGCTGACTAACATGCAAACCAGGCTCTTGTTCCACAATCTCTACATGGAACAAACCCTTTGGTTTCCTATCTGTCCATCATAGCTTATTTCAAAAACTAAGTTCACAATCCTTTTTCTCCAGGAAAATTACATGTATTGCTTTCTTCCTTTATATTTGGTATGCAGTATAGATGGTGTCTTATGACCCTGAAACAGCAAGGATTTGAACTGCACAGGTACAGTCACATGTGGGATTTTTAGAAGTTTGCAAGCAGGCAGTGTAAACTTACAGTATTGACAAATACAGCACAGGACCTAAACATATAAATGGGTTTTCTCCTCCCTAGGATTTTCTTAAAAATTTTTTCTCTGATTTATTCTAATAATATAGTACATAACACAGAGAGCATATAAAATATGTGTTCATCGATTGTTTGTTTTGCTAAAGCTTCCGGTCAGCAGGAGGCTATTACCAGTCAAGTTTGGGGCAGAGGTCAAAGATTATACATAGACTATTGAATACATGCAGGTCATTATCCCAAGCCCTGTACTTGTTTTTGTTCTTTAATTTTTATATATCTCAGGTTCAACTATTTTTATACACTCAAGATAATTTTGTGTTTTCCCCTTTTGGTAGAGTGTTCAGTATCTAAATACATTTAATTCAAGCATAACAAGTATATGAAGAAAAGAATAAATAACCTTTAATTTACAGAGGAGCTAATAGTTCACGCTAACTTGTATGTTTGTTTTGTTTTTCTTTTTAATCATAAAAAGTTTGAGTATCCTTGAAATGTTTAATGATCCACTTTTATGCCATTGCTCTGAGATTTATTTTGCTTGAGTTAATATTATTAAAACCCTATGAACAGATATACATGCTCATTGAAGCAGAACCATCCATCTTAGGAAATACATTTTAGGAAAGACACTATCACTAACAATTTTCTATAGAATTTTCACTTAAAAAATCCATTCACATGTAATATTTTAATTAATAATGGGAAAATAAAGATGAATAAGTACTGAATGAGAGAGTAGGGGTTCTACACTCAAATTTTAATTCTAGCTAAGCACCTGTATCTCCCAATATGTTATTTCATTTTGAAGAGTTTGAGATTTACTGGAGTTAAAGTGAACAGACTTTTCAGACATGTCTCTCAAAAATATAGTCAATTTCAAGCCATTCCCTTTTTCTCTCTTCTTCCCCTTATAATACAATTACACAAACAATGGTTATAATTTGTTAGGAGTATGCATACTTATATACAAAATTAGAACTCAGCTATAACTTTGACCCCAAGGAAGCTGGGACAAAAAGATTCCTTATTTTTTGTGAGTAACAATTGTGAGTAAGTTGAAAGACATCTCAAAGATGGGGACTTTGGCCGAGTGGGAAATCTACACCCTCCATCTGTCATTGACGTGGTGAGTGCTGGCTACTGTCACAGGTTTCCTGGTAATTAACTTCGGCTTTAAAAATCAACTTTGCTTTGAGTGCTACACGTGTACTGGGATAAAAATTCTAGACGTGCTGAGAAAAAAAGAAATGTACACAATAATGTATGAATCGCACTTCCTATGGGGTTTGGAATAGAAGACTCACTAACATGGGTATTACATGTACCAAAAGGGATATAATAAAACAGCTATAGACGGACACTATAAGCCTTTATTGCTGTAAACAATAAATGTCCCTCTCCAAAATCCTGTGGCATTTTAACCATTTCCAACAGACTTCCACTTTAACTTCTAAATGTTTTTACCTTTCACTTACACTTCTCTTAAAACACTAATGGCATCTGTCACTTTTTTGTGATTTTTTTAAGATTTTATTTATTTTTAGAGAGAGAGGAAGGGAGAGAGAAAGAAAGGGAGAGAAACATCAGTGTGTGGTTGCCTCTCCTGTGCCCCCTACTGGGGACCTGGCCCACAACCCAGGCAGGTGCCCTGGCTGAGAATCAAACTGTCGACCCTTTGGTTCACAGGCCGGCACTCAATCCACTGAGCTACACCAGCCAGGGTGATGTTTTTAACCCACATATAGATACTCCAGTCCTTAAGAGGTTCACAACATAGCATGAACTCCAAGAATTAATTAATTTATTCTTTAAGTGCCTACTGTTCTTGAACACTGTGCTAAGGAAATACAAAAATGCAAGTGCTTTCCTATTTGATTGTAGGAGCTTAACAAAAACATGAAGAAGACAGAAGGAAACAGGTAAGTCAATAAGTGCAAGAGAGTGTAATACATATGAGCATAGTAACAGCATACACGAGACCCAGATGAGAACCCTCTGTGCAGTCCTGAAGCCGTGGGGTGGGGTGGGGGAGGGGGTCACACCGCAGATAAACCAAAAAGAATACTTAATATTTTTGCAATCAATGCTTTCTTTATTAAGTTTGCTTGAAATATAATGATGGCGATCTATCTATCTCTGTAATTCCATTTTAACTCCTCAATTACATGATACAAAATTTGCAGTAAAGCTGTTAACAAAACCTAAAAGCAACAGACAAAAGCCCTTTATGTATGTAACATGCCTAAAAAGAGAACTTGGGCAATAAAGGTAGTAAAATTTCAAAAATCTAGGATTCAAGGATCCTCAGTCCTGCTTGAAATCAACTCACTGACAGTATTTTAGAAAGAATTCACAACACCCATTCAAGAAAAACACCAAATATGGCAATTTTGACATTAGACAGTATCCTACCTAATATCAAATTATGAAAATGGAATATAAAAGTAAACCAAAAATGCACTTTTTAATGACATCTGTTGTCACCAGCTTTGGTTCTATAATTGTTGCCTTTGTTTTTAAGTTAAAGGGCATTCAGGAAAAATAACAGAGTGGTTAATAACTGTGTAAATAACCTTGGGGCTAACAAGGCTTACTGAAAAAAGCAAATTAAAAATTGAAGCCCAATATGCAAAAGGGTAAACATAATTTTAACAGAATAGCATAAGGTTCTTCATCATACATTTTCAAAAGCCCTGTTTTGGGGAGATGGATTGATTTGCACTGATGGTGTAACACTGTCTTGAGGAAATGGCCGTCCCGCTGGATGTTTTATCTCCCTTACTTAACACCCTATAATAACCCTTTGTCAGAATCATTCTGTCCACTTCTCAAGTAACTATTTGTCCTCTATCCTTTTCATATCCTCAAATCTCGATAAAATCAGAGACAAAGATCCCGTCTTTCTCATTTTGGTTTTGCCTTTGATCCAAACAAGACTTCATTAAAGATCTCACAAGAGAAAGTGACCGTCATTCCGGTGAGTCAGGTGCAGAAATGAGAAAATGGGTCACCAGTTGCAAAGAGGAAAACCCGTAACAGAGAGAGCAAAAGAAAAGGGTGAAGCGCAGACCAGTTCTGTGTGGTTGGTGTCGCCAGAGGAGGGCAGCAGCAGGGTGGGCTGCACCTTGACCAAGGAGGCTGGAGAAGCAGATAAGGGCCTGATCACACCCTTCTCCTCCTAAGGGCAATGCAGAGCCATGGAAACATTTTCAGTAGATTAGCAGCATTTGGTCACCAATCTTAACTTGAAAAATGGCAGAAAATGGTGAGAGAGAAAGAGATCACTATACATTTTATGGTGTAAGTAATTAGGAATTGAATCTATTTAATCCATAAAATGAGATGAGATAATTCAGTTAAAAAAAAAAAAAGGTCAGTGGTTTGGGAATTTAATTAATGACTGCAATGAAGAAGAATGGGGAAGAACAGACAGAGAAAGCCAAAAGGCTACCTTTTAGAATGGGAGGGCAGATAAAGTGCTTCCCAGATAAGGCCAAGTTAAAGGAGTTCACCATCACCAAGCCCTTCTTATATGAAATGTTAAAGGAACTTATCTGAGAAAAAGACGATAAAAAATATGAACAGTAAAATGGCAACAAACTCACAACTATCAACAACCAATCCTAATAATAATAATAAAAATAAAATAAGCAAACAACTAGAACAAGAACGGAATCACAGAAATGCACAACACATGGAAAGTTATCAGTGGGGAGGTGGGAAAGAATGGGGGTACAGTGAATAAGTAGCATAAATGGCAGGTACAGAATAGACAGGGGGAGGTTAAGAACAGTATAGGAAATGTAGAAGCTAAAGAACTTACATGTATGACCCATGGACATGAAGTAAAAGAGGGGAATGCACATGGGAGGGGGTGTGCAGGACAGAGGGGAATGAAAGGAGGAAAATGGGCCAACCGTAACAGCATAATCAATAAAATATATATTTTAAAAAGGTATCTTTCACCTGTTGGGCGTATCTTTATAATGATGCTATTGTAACTCCAATTTCCTCATTTATAAAATGAAAATATGAATAGAGTCATTGTGAAGAGTAAGTAAGATAATACATAAAAAGTGACCAACAGCCACAAAAGCAAAAAACCATGAAGACATTCCTAGTATCATTGTCAGCAGTGTTTGGAGCCGCCCATGGGCCATGAGACAAACTTGTCTGGTTTCCAAGGAACCCTTCTCAGCGCTTCCCTTGCACACCCTTTCTCCTTGTTTCCCTTGGCCTTCTTGAAAGCCCACACAAGTCCCCACATATCCTGTTTCTTTTCGTTTTTTTGTCAGTCTCATCCTATGGCCAATCCTTCAAATGGTGGTGAGTTTCATGTAATGCTTTTTGCAGGATGAGCTTCAAGGAATTTTTGAATCCTACAATGGTATGATGTGGTTCTGGATTGAGTTGTGTCCCATAAAAAGGTAGGTTGAAGTCCTAACTCTGACCTTGTAGGGTTACTGCAGATGTAATTAGTTAAGATGAGGTCATACCAGAATTGGGCAGGCCCTTAGTCCAATATAACTGAAGTCTCTTAGAAGAAAGGGGCAGAGAGCAGAGTACCATGTGACAATGGAGGCAAAGACTGGAGTAATGCAGCTGCGAGTCAAAAGATACCACCGACTGAATGCCAACTCCAAGAAGCAAGGATGAGGCAGGGCCATGCCCTGCAGCTTTCAGAGGGAACATGGCCCCACCATGCCTTCAGGTCAGACTTCTAACCTTCAAACCATGAGACAATCTGTTGCTGTTGTTTTAAGCCACCCAATTTGTGGTACTTTGTTTAAAAAGCCTAGAACATTAATATAGAATAGTTACAAGAATGCACTTTTTTCTCAAGAGAGGGTTCATAGCTTTCATCAGGATTCTCAAAAGGACTTGAAATACAAGAAAGCTTCACAGCAAGTGTTGCTTGCACTTTCCTCTGCTGATTTCATTTACCCCTGTGACTTGAACTTGAACCTGGACAGCACTCTCTCCAGAGCTTTAGAACTTTATGTCTAGTTGAAATCTCCACTCGTACATCCCACACTGAATGGAGAGCATACAAAATGATCATGATATCCCCCATTTCAGTACACGATGCCAAATTCACTTAGCTATTCAAGCCCGACACTGAGCATGCTCCATGACACATAATCCAAGCTGTCAACATGACGTGTTCATTTGACCTCTAGAATAAATCATGAATCTGTCTATTTCTCTTCCCAGTTTGTCCCCACTGTCCTGGGCCTGCCACTCTCATAGCTTGCCTGAAATAATGCATTTACCTCCCTAGTTGGCCTGTGTATTTTTTGTCCTTCTCTTATTCATTGTTGCAACGAGGTGCTAGGACAGAAATTAGCATGAAGAAAGTGCCCTAGGTTCTCAGAATCAGCACCCATTGGGAAAAGAAGTAAAACAGGCTTTTGGACAGAGAGGAGTTGGCTGTGAAGCTTCTGGTGACTGAGTCATCTTACTTTACCCTGACTTTCTTCTCACTTTTAGCACTGAAAATTTTGGGTCCTGGGCAACCCCTCATTGTGGGCAAACTGTAACTTTGTTCCAGTTACTGGCCACCATAACTGTGATGAAGACAAACCAAGGTCTCAACTGATCTAATGGGGATCTGTGAAGCTGGGATAGTTCTTCAGAATTGGCCCTGCAGCGCCAAGTGCCCCTCTTTGGATGAAAAATGAAGGTTTCTATGGAAAGTAACCTCGAAGAGTGATGTGATCACTAACTCCTAACTGGACAGGTCACTGTGGGTAGTCACACTCCAGGGCAGATAGCATTCTAAGAAAAAAGTTTATCTTTGTGTTAAGCAAGCCCTATCCATTATTTCTGTGCAGCTAGGTTAACACTCCTTTGAAATAAGATTAACCATTCTGAAGAGATCCCATAATCTTGTTTATCCTGTAATCCAATCCCTGACTTGTTTTCCCCTACCTCCAGGTAATCTTACTTTCCCTCCTTAATTTCAAATGCATAAAAATAGCTACAAAACTATGATTCTTGGGAGAACTTGAGATCTCGTTTCCTGGCAGATGATGTCAGTTTGGCTCAATAACTCTTACAAAAATTCTCTACAGGTTTGGATGTTTCTTACATAGACAAAAGGCTTGCATCTTAATACCTCTGCTTTAGACATAAGATGTTCCAGGGAGGGCAGCATGACTTTGAACAAGGTGGCTCTCCGCATTAGAAGGCAATTCCTAGGAGAGCTGACAGTTGAGTTCTGTCATCCAGCAGTACTCTCAGGTGAGGGCCCTTCATGCCACACCGCAAATCTGGTGGCTTAGCACCATGCTCTCTATGCTGCTCTCTATAAATATCATTTCTAAATATGAGCATGAAGTACTCAGATAAATGCAAGCAATTTCTTGTTCTAGAACAAGTGAAGGTACATGCAGGGAATGACAAGAGATAAGGTTAAAGGGATACACAGACAGGAGTCAGGTCACGAGGTTTCTTATATATTAGGAAAAAGAAAATAACTTTGACCATGAAGACTTTATGAAATCATTTTCCCTTTCCCTTTTGCTATGATCACTGTAATTATTAGAATATACAGAATTAAATTGTATATGAAAACATTTAACATTCTTTCATGTTAGTTACTTAGCAAACTAGAAACACAAGGGAACTTCCCAAATCTACGTTATACCTACAGCTAACATCTTCCTTAAAGATCATAGACTGAATGCTTTCCCCCTAACATCAGGAAAAGGCCAGGATGACTGAACTCATCATGGTGGTCCACAATCATAACAGAAGTTCTAGGCAGTGCAATGAAGCAAGAGAAAGAAACTAGAATGAAAGGGCATAAGTAAAACTGTCTTTGACTAAGACATAGTTATCTATTAGAATAAATAGGTTTGTTAGGGCACAGGATACATAATCAATTCACACACAAAAATGTTGTATTTCTATACAATAGTAATAACAATTGGATTTTTTAAAAAAAACTAAATACCATTAAAAATAATCCCCAAAATACTTAGGTACAAAGCTAAGGAAACATGCACAAGATCTGTGTCTTGTTTTCAAAATATAGAGAGAGATTTGTATCAGTTTTCTGTTGAAAACAAGTGAGAAATTTTAAAAGACCTAAACTAATTGATATTTATAAACACAATGTGTTTATAAACTGGATGTCTCAATAATGTTAAGATGTCACTGCTCCCTAAATAAATCCAAAGATTCAACACAACACCAATCAGAGGTTCAGCAATTTTTTTAAAATATGGAAGCTGATTCAAAACTTGCATATAAAGCAAAGGAAGCCAAATATTTAAAAATTTGAAAAAAATGAACTTGGAAGAATCATAATAACCAATTTCAAAACTTATTATAAAGATACAAGAGTGAATATACTGTGGCATTGATAAAAGTATGCACACACAGATCAAAGAGAGAGACAGATTCTACAAACAGACTCTCACATATATCATTAATCGACTCTTTTCAAAGGAGCAAATAAAATTCAATAATGAAAGGACAGTCTTGTTAAAAAATGATGCTGGCATAAATAAACACGCATACATAAAAAATAATAACCTGGATCCCAACCTTGCCCATGTGTAAACACTGGTTCAAAATGCAACACAGACCCAAATGTAAAACCTAAAACTACAATACTTCAAGGAAAAGTAGCATAAAACTGGCATAACCTTGGGTTAAGCAAAGATTCCCTAAATACAGGACCAAAACCATGATCCAAAAAACATTAAAATCAATAAACTGAACTTCATAAACATAAAAATGTCTTCCCTTTGAAAGACATTTTTATTTGAAAAGTGAAATATAAAATAAAATTTTTATTTTCATTACTCCTAGAGGAGTAATGAAAATGATGAGCCAGGAATAGGTCACACTGTCCAGCTGCAGAGGCTTCGGGACCCTCCACAGCCTTCAAACCAAGACATGCTTTCCCCAAGCAGTTTCACCAATGACTGGGAGTTGACCATTTCCAATGGAAAACTCCTTTAAAGGGCAGTTTTAGCATTGAAATTCCACCGGCCAGGCCAAGCTACTTTCTTAACTATACCATAGTGTGAGGCTCTCCCTACCCAATCCTCCTTTCTTCCTTCTCCTACTCCTATTCCTTCTACCTTTTTTTCATCTTTCCCACATGCAATGCCTAATAAATATGTTTGCATTTCTAACTCTAGAGGGTACAAAATAGCGCAGCGAGTAAGGCCCAATCAAACAGGGCACTGTAAGCCAGAGAGAGAATTTGGAGACTTATCACCTAAAAACAGTGTTGTCGAAAACTTCAACATTCATCATTGTTTCAGCTTTAAACAGCATGTTTTACAAGTTAAGAGCCATGTAAAAAGTAAGTTTTTAAAGGCATATTTGATTTCAGAGATCATGGTGACTCTACAGGAAGATGGCAGTAACAAGTAGCTACTTGAAAAGTCAGAAAAATGATGCTACTTTCAAGTTTGGGTTAACCAATCACAATCTCTTAATATCAAAGTAAGACATTTCATCAAGGCCAAAAAAGAGAAAGAAAATCCAGTTACCATACTATAAAAGTATGATTTCCTACTAATATTTTTAGTCTTCCTCTTCCAGAACAGTATTTTGGTTTTGACAATTCACAGAAGAAAAAGTGTTGTGCCTTTTGAAGCCTAGAGGAGTGGCTATAAGTTCAATACAAAATTTAATACATTAGTGTTTTTCTTCCTTAAATGTGCAATATAATTGCTGTTTATTCAATGCAAGCATTTTAATTCATTTTTGTAAAAGAAACTTTAAAAGTTTCAAGGAACTAATACATTGTTTGAACTCCGAATAACATAAATGCAGCAAGTCTGGGAGAATTAACAGTGCATTAAGTCAAGTGAAATTTAACAGGGCATATTTTCAATCAGCAGAAACAATTTAAACCCTTTCTAAGCAGAAAGAGGTTATAATTAAGATGAGAACATTGCTTTTAATATGTAAAAAATATACATTTTAACAAAAGACTAATTTAACAACAATCCAAAGAAACCAAAAGCCTGATTTTAAACTTCTATAAACATCACTTTTTTTTTTTCAAATTATAAGAGAAAGTTTTTCAGAAAGTCACAGAGGTGGAAGTGAACTATAGAAGTGAACCAGCTGGGCTAGGTGTGCTTCGGAAAAGAGTTACAGGGGCAACAGAAAGGCCATTGGAGCTTAAAGAGAGAGAGCACCTGGGGGAAGGAGAAGGGAAAAATGTGGGGGAAGGGACAGAGAGCAAACGCGCTCCAGTGAGTGTGCCCTGGGGAAAGAAAGGGATAGAAAAAGGAAGACATGGGAATACTCAGGAGAAAAAAGGAACGCAGCAAGCCAACATCAATTTTAAATATCGTCAAAGTAAAAGCCAGAGAATAAAGGAGGAATTTAATTAGTTGTCTTTTAGAGAAAAGGGTGGTAAGAACATGGAAGGATAAAAACCATTTATCTGGAGAAAAGAGGGAAATGAGGAAATACAGGAGAAAAGTAATTTCAAGTCTAGCAGGATGAATAAACAAACCAATAAATATTTGTATAAAAACATGTTCTTGGTGATCAAAATGAGAGCAATTTTCATTAGGATGATGGTAAGGAAAGACGACCTGGAGGGTTGAAGAGTGAGGCTGACTGTGGAATAGTGAAACGTACGTACTCTCAGAGCCATCTGGTAGGGAAGAGAGGCACAGAGAGTTGGAAGGGACTAGGCAGGACTCAGGAGCGGAGTTCTGTTTTAGGATAATGAATGCTTGAGCCTATCGGTTGGATGAAGCAAGGATACATGTGAGAAGAAACTTGACAGTCTACTTGATTCATCTTTTATGTGTATCTATTACATGAACCACATGGAGGATAATAGATGAAAACACAGTCTATCCAGTGGTGCTGTAACCTTCCAGCAAGAGCAAGAGGTGGGATTTGATAGGTGTCACCACCATGACACCCCTAGTTTTCCAGCTATGGCCTCAGTCAGGGAGGAGACAAGCACGACAGGCTGGGGCAGTCTCAGGGGTCCTGAGATACAGAGGACTTGGGATGAGAGAGTGTGCACATGATGACCTCTGCTTCCCCAGGGTGGCAGGGAAGCCAAGGTCATCTCTGCAGTGAGGCGACAGGAACAGAGTAGTGCAGACCCTAGAAGATTCCAGTCACCTTCTTCTCAGTTTAACTGTGATTCTATTTAAAACTGAGCAAAATCAACTAGTGTTTTTCTTTCCTTTTTTTCAATTTGGTTGATTTCTTTTTCTAGGAGTGAAATACATATTAAACAATAACTTTTTTTTAAGTGAACAATTTAGGAATACATACAATTTCTGTGAGGACTAAATAGTCACTCTATGAAAAAAAGAAGAAATATACTGGAAAAAATCATGTATTTTGTCACAAAAACTATTTCCATAACAGAAAAATATTTCCATATCTGGAAAATTACAATTTTTACTTTTAACCTCCTTTGGGTAATAAATAAGCATTCCTGACAATTTCTAAACACCTGTCTGAGGAGCTATAATGGATTTAAAGTTTGGTTTGGGAGACCAGTGACCAAACTACCATAAGGTCAGTTGCGCTTTAGTCCAGACTGATTCTTTTTTTTATCAGTCACACAATTATTGTCTTATCATTTTCTTATCTTATAAAATATCCCTACCAGAATGATTCTTTGAATTCACCTACTACAGTATTTTTCTCTTAAATGACAACTGCAATAAAACTTACACATTTCTTTATAACCAAATTGTCTGATGTTTTCTATCCTGAATCAACTAAATTATAAGGGACTATGCCAGTTTTAGGCATTTATGAAGTACAGTATTTTTAATTTCTTATTACTTATAGATTTTAGAAACAGAGAAAGGGAGAGAGGAAGGAAGGGAGAGAGAGAGAGATCGATTTGTTGTTCCACATATTTATGCATTTATTGGTTGATTCTTGTGTGCGTTCTGACTGGGGATCAAACCCACAACCCAGGCATATCAGGACGATGTTCTAAACAACTGAGCCACCTGGCCATGGCCTCAAGCACACTAATTTTGGTTTTTTAGAATGGGAAAAAAAAAAAAAGAGTGTAAATGAAGAAGAACATAAACTCAACTATGGGAGGGGGAGACAGGTCAAGGGAGTTTTCAATCTTTGCAATATGATATTAACAATATTTAAGGCAAAAATTTCTGTGAAAAAATAGTGTAAATACCACTTTAATAACACCATTACCAACAAAGCATACATTTTATCATCACATTATCTGTAATATTAAATGTATACAGAATGTTACTTTTGTTTAGCTTTTAACTTTTCAAAATGTTGAAGCCCTTATCCCATTTTGTCTCATTAGTTGGTATTAAAAAATAATTCTGCTTTACTTGTTCTTGCACATTAAGAACAGAAAGGGAAAAGTCAAGAGAACACATCCACAAGTAATTTTAAAAGCATTTGCTGTCACCAGAATGGACAAGTCATAAATAGTAACAAACAAAAGCCATATAACCAAGACATTTTACCCAACAACTAATCTTCCAAGTCTGTCTCTCCTGCCATCATTTGATTCTCCTTGCTTCCCTCTGCAACCCCAACTACTCCTATAATTATAGTCTTTGTTGTCATTTTCTTCAGAGACACAGCTAGGATAGAGCAAAATCCATAATCCACCTGCTTACCTGAAACAGTATGGGCCAGAAGCAGCTCTGTCACTCAGTTTAACACTCAATATTACTCAACTCAAGAATTATTCACCAGGGTTCCAAGGATTACAAAAGAGGCAAAAATAAAATGTGGCACAATGAATTAACATTGCTGAATTGTCTGACAATATTATCTATTTGGCAACATCATTCTCTTCTTGAAGTAATTATAGCTCAACTTTGTGAATAGAGGAAGAAATACTCTCTATGAGTAACTGATGTTACAACTTACATTTAAGGCTCTATCTTTCTGTACGTGGGAGACAGGCCCTTTAAGAAATCTGTGGCATTTTTCCCAGCTATGTATTATAATCTATGCTGCTGAATGTGACTGTTCACAATAAAACTCATTTCAATACTTATTAAAAAGACTCAATCTAATTAGTAAGAAATGGTAAGAATAATAAAAGCAAGTATTTGTCGAGCATCTTTTAGGTGCCAGACATAATTCTGGCCCTTCATATAAAGTACCTCATTATAATCTATTAATAGATATAACAAATCTTAGAGATAGAAATTTAAGTATCTAGCTTTCAACAATTTAGAGTTAATTTTCCTTCCCCTTCTCCTTTTATTCTTTTTCTTTCTTTGTGTATGGGGGAACAGTTCTCCCTGATGACAAACCTTCAATGCCTTCAACTAGTGCATGTGAGGTTCTTCTCTCTCTTCCTGCACCTTCAGGACTATCTCCCTGCCTTGGGCCAAATCAGCCCTCTGTGGCAGAAGGCACTGGTGTGCACCAGGCCCACAGGGGTCAGCACTGCAGTCCTCTTAGAGCTTGTCCAGCAACCTGCACATCATCCACCATCACACATTTCATGGCACTCTTGGATCTGGTGAGTTGCATGGCCAGAGTGCCAGATTTACTACGATTCCTCCGTTTCAAGGGGTATGAATATGAAATAAATGGGAATAGGAATGGGAATCACAAGCCCCGCATGCCTAAGTCTTTGCTGGTGACACTGGTTGATATAGTTCCTCCTGGGAGGCAGTATTATTTACCTGACTTATCTCATCCTGGGTCAGAGACTTACAACATTTTCTTTGCTCTCAGAGTGGGCTTTTACTTTCACAGGTCACACAATTAATTTGAGGGTTCCACCCACTGGTAAGTGTACCTGTCTCACTTTTGTACTCAAAATTCAAGACCCAGGAAATTGTCCCAGACAAGGTCTGTGGACCCCTCAAAGAACTGTGAAACAATACAAAAATATGTATTATATTTTTACAATACATATGCAACCACTCCCCTATCTAACATAACATGCAACCATCTCTTTCATATCATTTTCACAATCTCATCACCGTTTGCCCTCTGGACCTACTTATAGTGCAAGTATCTTGGTTTGAGTTCCTGCACAGAGCAGACACTGAGAAAGGGCTTGTGTGAGGGATATATCTATTTTTGAAAAGGATCCCCAGAAAAATTTGGGTGAGGAAAGAATTAGGAAAAGCAAAACAGGGTACTAGGGAAAAATTAACCCTACAGTGTATTTTCAAACTAATTCCAATGGGCACTTAGGACTAGATACTATTGGGAACCTGTGCATGGACATGCAGACGCACCCATTATTGGCCCAAGGCAGCCACTTACCTCCCAGCCCCAGTGCCTCTATTCCCAGGGACAGCAGTGACCCGGAACTCAATGTTCACACATGACTCCAAATGTCTACATGGTTCCCCACAAGAATTCTGGACATCTGTGGCAGAAATGCCCCTGGGGCAGACAACGAGAGAAAGCAGATGCAGGTGGGCCAGCTGCTGTTCGGTTACATCTGTGGGAAGTCGGCCACAGCGACTTGGGCTGAAACAGCCCAAGGAGGGGCTTTTTAAGGGAGGGGGCACAAGCAGTATCTAGTATACTCCCTCATCCTGTTTGAAAACAATTTATCCTCTTTAAATGAGTTAAAGTGTAGAGACACCAGCACTGAACTCTGTCCAGCTTCACTAGAGAGTTTTCAATTAGCAAATAAACTGCCCACTATGACCTCTGCTTGGATGACAAAAAGCACAAATCTAGATATTAGCCATTAGGGTAAAATGCCTCCACAGCTTCCCTGATATAGTAGTAATCTAGAAGCAACAACTGATTTTTTTTTTTGTGGTTCAAAGACCAGTTCCTTGAAGTCTTTCTTTGTAACCCATATACACCATTTCTAAGTTATCTGGGCCTTTCTGACCAGAAGCAAACGATCAATGGTCTGCACCTCATTGTAACCAAATAATAATTAGCTGCCATCTCCTAGGTCTCCCAAAGGAGCATGCATCAGATTACTCTGTGACTGCAGCAGGCCAGTTATCAGAAAATGAACAGATTCCTTAACAGTCCCTCTTCTTCATCCGCCTAAACTTCAGTGGCCTAAACCTCTTTGTGGACTACCACCAACACATCTAAAACCAAAACCCCTCCTCTGAAGTCCCCAAGACACCAAACAGTTCTCCCAAGAGGGAAGCACTGTCAAGATTGCCCAAGGTGACTCTTTCTGGCATTTCCTTCATTTTCAACACAGGAGATGTACTGCAGAGATTCTGACAAGCAGAGGCAAACTAATTGCAAATGAGACTCAATGAGTGTCAATTTTCACTCAGGGACCATCAGAATTGAAATCCAGGTGAGAGCCCTCCTATCTAGATGCAGTGGTCACCTGCCTGGAGCTGAGAAAGGAGCAGAGAGCTGGAGGTTCATGATTCAGGGCGGTCTCTGGAAAAGGCTTTGGGTGGATCTACATGCTCCATGACAACAGGCTGCTTCATCCTTGGTGTTTAGCGTGAGCAGAGCACAGGGACCAAAAGCTAAGCCTTCTTTTCTTTTGTAAGGTAAAGCTCAAGTTTTCTGGAAATTCTTAAATTGTATAACTTTCCAAACTACTTTAAAATCTCATGTTATAACAAGAAAATATGTCTTCTTTCAAAAATCAGATCCCAACCTCCACACAAGTTCACTCTTGTACGTTATTGGAAAGTAATGGCATTCAGGAAAATGAGAAACATTGACATAAGTCAGAGTTCAATCCACATGAGGATGTGATGTTCCATAGGAAGCGGTCCTGTGTAACAGCTGAGAGAAGTAGCAGTTGTTTGGCCTTTCAGATCATTTGATTATTTCTTCTTTACTGCTCAGTTCCACATCCCTGAACTTTTCCATTCTAAGAAAAGCTGGCATTATTATATCACTCCACAGAGTAAGTTATTAACATGGCTACTGACCTATATCTGTGTCTAAGATGTTGCTGTCTTTATGACAGATAAATGAAATATGTTTTTATAATGATCACTACCATAACCCTGTGGAAAAATAAATTAAATATAGTTTATAAAATGAAAAGGATATGCTAATGTGACATTAAAACTATGAATTTGAGGCTCTTTGCAGTTCAGTGATGCTAAACAATTTTAAAGAGGAAAAAAAACCTTCAAAAGCTACAGTAATACTTCTCTTGCTCTCTCCTTTTCTAATAATGAACCTTACTTCATTATTTGCTCCAAAGACATATTAGCCTAACACCCCCAAATCCTTGGTATGTTCAGTAAAATAATGGATACCTTAGATTCTGCGGCACTCTTTATAGGTTGTGTACAGTGAGATCATTTCACAGTATCTTCCCCACGACTTACTTCTCCATGTCCTTCTGGACAAGAAGACAAACTGAGCTTTTTAGAGGACAAACCCTCAAATGGTACAAAAAAGGTCCCTTTTCAACCTGCCTTTGTGGAGGCCAGACAGATAAGGGTCAGAACCTCAGGAAGGGTCTGGTTATGGGATTAAGGTCAGCCTGACAGCAGACAAGATTAAAGCATCTAGGCACATATTTAGTTATATGTACGTACAGTACTTAGATATACATGAACATAGATAAGAAGAGCAGAGATGGGGGCTGGCAGGGCTAAAAATAAAGTCCGAGATTACAGTGGAATTTGAAAAGAAAGCTGAGCCCCAGACAATGGCTTCCCTTTCCCAAAGCCACAGGTGGGAGCTGCCTAGAAAAGTAGTCCCTGTTTCCAAGAATGTCAAATGGTTAGATTGCAAATATGGGCTGTGCCTCTCCAGAGGGAATGAGAATAAAAATGGAAGATACTGCTGAAATCCCCCCACTTCCCTTTAAGAATGAATTAGATTACCTGTGTTTAGTGCTGTCCTGCTACCTGTCCCCTCATCACTTTGGACAGCGCAGCGATTCACTGAGGACCCCTCGGTCTGTCATGTCTGCTGGGTGTGAAGACGAATGACAGCACTGCCCTGGGAAGGACCTGTTTTATAAAACCGTGTGCTTTATAAAGAAATCCTCAAAGTCTTATTCAAACTCTTTATGTTCCAGGAATTCATGTCAGTGCTTTCAAATTTCCTTTCATTGTTAGATATCCAAGTGTCTGTCTCCTCTCTTCAACTGGTGATAGAATGCTTTTGAGTCACTTTGAAGTCTTAGTTTGGACTCATCATAATTTCTAGATGCCTCACATGAACTTGCTGTTTTTTTCAAGGACATCTTTATGTTCACAGGCACATACAAACTTGGCCCTGCCCTGGCCATTGTGGCTCAGTTGGCTGGAGCATCGTCCCATAACCAAAGGGTTGCTGGTTCAATTCTCAGTCAGGGCACATATCTGGGTTGCAGGTTGTAAATCCAGTCCAGACACATACAATCCCTGGTCTGGGCATGTACATGAGGCAACCAAGTGATGTTTCTCTTCCACATCAATGTTTCTCTCTCTCCCTGCCTCTCTCCCTTTCTCTCTCTCTCCCGAAGCAATGAAAAAAATGCCTTGGGTGAGGTGAAAAAAAAAAACAACCTTACCTTATTTTATAAAGTGGTCAATCTTTATTAGACCTGTTTTACCCAGTGCTTCATCTCCTATTTTGCATTTTGTGTTATATTTTAAAATAAAAGGTTAAAATATAAATGACTAAGAATGAAAAAATGCTTTGATATACTATTAGCAGGTTCTCATAGAATAGGGATTTCTACGTGGATTGGAAAGTTCTGAAACCCACCAGGACATTAACCATTACGTTCTGGGTATGAAGCTCAGTATAATGACGACATCACTGGAAGGGACACCCTTCCAAAGACTGGGATGTTAGTACCATTGTACACTGAACCTGTTTCCTGATCGGGAACCATAAGGGTTGGATTAGACCAAAGGTTCCGAACCCCTTGGAAGTCCAGTTAAAACACAGATGACTGGGCTCCACCCCAACCACCTTATTCAACAGGACTGAAAGATATGCCTCCTTAACCAGGTCTCAGGTAAAGCTGATGCTAAAGATCTTGGGACCACATTTTGAAATCCACCAGTATAGTTAATAAAAAAGATCACCTTTCTCTCATTGAATAATTATATTATTAATCTGAAAAAAAAGTATATTAGTGTAAGTGGGAGGGTTTTCACAAACTCTTCGTTTAAAAACTGGTGTAAATATAAATAAGAATAAATTACTAAGGATGTTTTATTTAAGGAAGTCCATACCAGACAACAATGCAATCCTAAAGCACTGATAAAATCTGATTGCACCCATATATTGTATTTTCTGCACTATAGTCTGGACTAGCCAAATCGGGAAGAAAGTTAAGGTTTACTTTAAGATGCCTTCCCTTCATCAGGATATAGGCAGACACTTCTCCACACGGGCCTCTCTCTGTCTGCACACCTTGTACACAGAGGTACTCAGTGTCCCTGGGTTTGACGCACTTCTGTTAAAGATGTTTGTTTAGTGGAGAGCCTTGGAAGACAGAGAGGACAGAGGGCAATTTGCTTATTATTCAACATAATAAAAATAATGTCTCCTTCAAGAACAAAGGCGAGGCATGCTCACAGTGCAATCTAAAAGATTCAGGTTCCTTTAGCTCAGGGACCCCTAGCAGCGATGCAATCCCATGGCAGGCATGGCCCCCATAAGCTCCTCTGTCTCTCACCCCCAGGAAATTCCATGGGGAAAGCAAGTGGAACTGAGATGAATAAGATTCTGCTTGCTGTGCTGTGAACAATAAAGGCCTTTGCCTACCACCCTAGTCTCTGTCTTCTACCAGCGTGTGTGAAACTGTGGCAGGCTAATGTGTTAGCTTCCCAGTCAGCCAATATTCCGCATGCTTCACAGTTCCCGACAGTCATTTCCCATCTCAACATTATGATGCTGCCTGCCAGAGAGATTCCAGTCAGGCCCATCTTCTCCCAACTGGGACAATACGAAACACACACACGACCCCAAAAGTTTCTCTCATGATGTACAAAAATTTATCCAGCTTAGCACATCAAAGTTATTCCACTGATTTCTGTTAAGTAAGTAAATAAATAATCATGGTGATAAATAGGAAATGTTAACAACTACTTCACATTATGTGATAAATGCCTAATAAAATCATATAGTATTTTCCAGAAGTTATTATAAAAACATATTTATGTACATTTTTATCATTGACAGTCATTTGACTTTCATAAATACTGACAATTGATAATATAATGGATATCATCATACCTGTTATACTGATTCAGACACCAAAGAACAAATCAATTAAATAATTTTTCTGATGTCAATCGCAAAACCATGGACTTCTCAATCTTGAACAAGAACTATGATCCAAAACTCTGGGATCTTTCATTATTTTCAGACTTCACAGGCTTAATTTAAAATAATAGTAATGGCAACTCATTGGAATGAATCGGTGTTGGGAAAGGTAGCAGGTAAAGTATTAAAAACAAGCAAGGACCCTCACAGGCACAAGGCCTCTCCTATCAGTCACGTCACACCCAAGACTGCCGATTCCTACACTGGCCTCATTAGAAACTTCATGGCATTGGAGCTGCCATGTTTTACTTTGAAAAATGAACGCTACAACCTGAGTGAATTCTGTAAGAATCCTTTCATTTCAGGTATGTTATGCCCATAGTCTAGTGTTTAACAACACATGCTTCTTGAATAACGCATGCATTTGAACTCTAGCCCTAAGATTTTCTATGACCTCAAACAAATTACTTAAAGATATCTCCCAAGATATCTCCTGGCCCTAGCCAGGTAGCTCACTTGGTTAGAGAATCGTCCAGATATGCCAAGGCTGTAGGTTCAACTTCCAGTCAGAACACAGAGAAGGAGAACCAGTGAAGCATAAATAAGTGGAACAACAAATCGATGTTTCTCTCTCTACCCTTCTTTCCCTTCCTCTTTTTCTCTAAAATCAATCAATTAAATTTTTTTCTTAAAGATGACTCCTAAGATGATAAAACCTAGCACACTGGTTATTATAGTGATAAAAAGAGAGCTTAAATGCAAATGTTAGTACAGTGGCTGATCTATAGAAAATACTCAATAAATGTTAGCTATTATTGTAATTATGACTATATTGCATCATACTTACATATTTATTTCCTTCTTCTTTGCCAGCAGAATTTAAGATAGGAGGAATTCTAAAATGTTTCCCTACTTGCAAGCTACAAAAAGAGCCTGCCTGTTTCTTGGGGCAGCAGCTCCATGCGGCTGGGCATAATGATGCCCGTACCCACAGTGGTTTGTGTTACAGGAGAGGAGATCAGCCTGGGAACCTCCATCTTTTATGGATATCAAACATACCTATTCTATGTTCCAGGGGAAGTCTTTTCAATTATTTTTATTACACTAGACAATCCTCATGCCTGCTCTCAGCTCTTACAGGAAACGCTATCTCTATCTTCTAAGGACGCAAACAAATCTGCCCTTTACCCCAGAGGGAGACACTATTTCCAAAGCCATTTACTATAAAACATCTTTGAAAAAATAATCTGGTACAAAGGGCACTTGGTGCCACAGCTCACAAGATGTGCAGAGGTGTGAGAAACCCATGGAGAACTGCTGCTCTTGACCCAAGGTCTATGAGAGTGCAGAGCATGTCAGTCACCTTCAAGGCTACAGTCCCAGAGCTAAGAAACTACAGGCCTTATCAGAATGAAAAAAAAATTGTTAAATGAAAGAATTATAACAGTTGGTATAAATTTACATCCACAGTTACATTATTTACTTTTATTTAAATATGGCTCCTAAGAAATTTAATGGTGAATTCAGAAGACCACTTTTCCTCCCTCTTTAGAATTATAAGGAACACAGATGTCTTTTCCACACACCTGAGGAAGGGCTTCTGGTTATATGGTCATGAAGGATCACATCTCATTGTTCAAATTATCCATCATCCTTGGCTGAACTTAGGCCTGCATCTTTTCAAATACTGGGAACCTGGAGCCCCTAGGAGCATCTGTAAGGCTTATTATTTTGTGGTCCTGGTAGGGCACGGCCACAGATGTGATCTTTCTAGGAAGCTCAGCCCTGTATCTGCTACCCCATCTAGTATATGACTCCTACTTCTTTATACTTCCTCTTCTGAAAAGTACTACTCTACCCCCTTTCTTTCTCAACAAGGTGATTTCTTCAAAGACTATATATTTTCATGAAACAGAAATCTGACATAATGAGGCAATCACATTACTCCTGAAGCAACCACACGAAAAGTAGGCCATGCGGGCAGAATGAAACAAATATTAATATCTCAAAACACTATGCTGATCATACAGTGTTTAGGATATACAAAGAACATACAGTGGGGTAAAGACGGTCTACATGATAAATGGTATTGGGAAAATTAGAGAGATACACATAAAAAATGAAACGAGACCACCTTCTTACACCATACACAAGAATAAATTCAAAATGGATTAAATATTTAAATGTAAGACTTGAAAATATAAAACTACTAGAAGAAAACAAAGGCAGTAAAATCTCAGACATTTCTTTTAGAAATTTCTTTTATGATATACCTACTCAGACAAGAGAAAAAAATAAACAAATGGGACTTTATCAAACTAAATTTTTACACAGCATAGAAAATTATTAACAAAATGAAAAGAAAATCCACTGAATGGGAGAATATATTTGCCAATGATACAACTAATGAAGAGTTAATACCCAAAATCTATAAATAACTCATATAATAAAACACCAAAACCCAAACAATTCAGTTAAAAATGGGCAAAGGACCTGAACAGACACTTCTCAAAAGGGGATACACAGGTGGCCAATAGATGTATGAAAACAACCTCAACATTACTAATAATCAGGTAAATCCAAATTAAAACCACAATAACATATCGTCTCACAACTGTCAGAGTGGCTACTATCAACAAGTCAATAAACAGTAAGTGTTGGCGAGGGTGTAGAAATAAAGATCCCTGGTCCAATGGAGGGGACAATGCAGACTGGTGCAGCCAATGTGGAAACCAGTAAGGAGTTTTTTTAAATAAATAAAAAATGGTACTGCCAATGACCCAGCAATTCCACTTCTGAGAACATATTCAAAGAAACCCTAAATACTAATTCGAAAGAATATATGTACCCCAATGTTCATTGTAGCATTATTTACAATAGTCAAGCTATAAAAGCAACCCGAATCCCCATCAATAGACTGATGGGTAAAAAAGCTGTGGTACATCTATACAATGAAATACCACTTTGCCATAAAAAATAATGATATCTTACTATTTGTGACAGGTGGATGGACCTAGAGGGTAATATGCTAAGTTAAATAAGTCAGTCAAAGAAAGACAAATACCATAGGATTTCATGTATATGTGGAATCTAAAGGACAATATAAATAAACAAAACAGAAACATACTCATAGACACAGGGAAAAAACTGATGGCTGCCAGAGGGGAGGGATATTATGGATCTGGGTGAAAAAGGTGAAGGGATTGAGAAATACAGATTGGTAGTTACAAAATAATCAGGGGGATGTAAAGTATAGCACAGGAGATATAATCAATATTGTAACAACTATGTGTGGTGCCAGGTGGGTACTTATAGGAGACAATTCTGCGTGGTATGGGCCCACATAGGACCCACGCCCACGGATAGGTTCTCCCATGGGGAATCAGGCCTGCATTGTACCTAGGCCACTATGAGACCTGCTTTTTGCTAAAACTCCCTCACCCTGAATTGAGGCATCAAGTGCTCACTATAACTTCCTAAAGTCTGTGCTAAACCTTCCAAGGAAGAGTATAACCAGTTCAACCACTTTTCCCTTTACACTTGCAAATACCCTTCTTCTGTGATGTGATTAGGTAACTAACAAACCTGTGCATAGTAAATTATTGCTTTTCTGGGCACTAAATGTAATGTGCCCAGAAAAGCTATAGCTTGTCAAAGCAAGGGTTAGGGTGCTCCCCTCTTAAAAGAGTGGCTGTGCTGTCCCTTTTCCTCCACAGGATTCAGTAGTCCATGTGAATTTGTCTTGAGTCTCATCAACAATGCAAGAGACACTGCTTGCTGGTGTCCATGTCAGTGAACCATATTGTAAACTATGTGCTTTGGGTAAACGTAATGTGTTGACGTAGGTTCAACAACTGCAGCAAATGTACCACTCTGATGGGGACGCTGACAATGGGAGAGGCTGTGGGTGTGTGGGTAGTTGGTATATCTTTGTTCTTCCAATTTTGCTGCAAACCTAAAACTGCTCTAAAAAATAAAGTCTTAAAAAACAAACAAAAAACCCTATCATCCTGACCCGTTATTATTGTTGACATACATAGGTAAGAACAGCCAAATATCTGTTCTTGAATATCTCCCATCTGGAACAATTTGGTTCTCAACCAAGTTATTCACAGAAAAAAAAATGTCTCGGTTGTTGAAAAAAACTTCAGCTCTCAACTTGACAACCCTTTCAAACTGATATCTGAATTATTAGTCACACATCTCTCAGGAGACAAACAAAGAGAGATCTGGTTTTTGAACAAATTGTTTCTTGAATAGCCTTCCAGAATGAAATAAGTTCAAGATTTGAGGTTTTATTTTGTCATTAAAAAAATTACAACCTTTGGAAGTGGAAGATGAAAGGAGGGTCAGAGAGACCAGTTGAGGGATGTTTGGAGAATAATCACAGAGAGATGACTGGACTTACTTTAGCACCACAAGGACCTTGTAAGATTCTTATTTGCCACACAACTCAAACTATGACCTCTTACATGTCAACATCCCCAAAAAGGGTAAAAAGCCAGTGAGCAGATCTCTAACAGACTCTTTTATGAATAACAATTAACTTGGAGGCCGAATATATTATTTTAAAAAGTTTTTTTTCAATTCTGCAAGTGGTTGTATTGGGCTAATTTTATATCTTTTCCAATGGGTTATATTTTGTAAACCAGGAATCACAGTGCGACATGTGCAAATTTGTACAACTTCAAAATAAAAGAGTCGATTCTTAGAAAAGAAAGATATAAACAGCTTAATCGATCAGATCCTGCCAATATTCATTCTCTAAAATTGCTAGATGTATTTACTATTTACCTGGGTCTAATAATAATTCCCTGGTCTTTCAATCTGCTTCCTAAATAACTGCATTTAAAAGACATAGCCCCGTTGTGTTTTTAACATTATATTGAAGTTAGTTTGAAGAGACGTCTGTGGTTCGGTTATTTAACCATCAGTCATTATGCCTCAGTTTAGTAGTCTATAATTTTCAACTCCCACGTGCATCTACACCCACGCTTTTGGTGTTTTCCCTTCCTACCGCATTCAAATTACCCTCACAAAGGTTCCAGTTCTTTTCTAAGCCATCGAAGAGCAAGTTTCGGTCAGTTTCATTCACCCTCTCTGGGTCCTTTGACATTGTTAGCTGTTCCCTCTTTCTTGAATGTTCCCCCTTCATTGTCATCTCTGACACCATGCTGCTTGGTAATTTCTCCAAAACACCTACGTGGTTCTCAGCTGAGATTCCTCTTTTCCTGTTTCCCAGGGTTCCCTTTACTAATCTCTTCTACAAATTTTAGCTAAGACATTGGACGCACTATTATGCTTTCAGCAATCACTGATATACTGATGACTACAAAGTCACTATTTATGATTGTCACTTGTCCTCTGTGCTCCCAAAGTAGATTTCCCCCCCGAAATGTAGCTGTTTCTTTAGCTGCCCTTCTTTTGGCCCTTTTCTCCCTTCACACGAGCTGCCCTCTCTAACTGGCTCACTTCATCCAAGAACTTAACTCTCACCTTTTCGTCACAGATTGCCAATGTGCCTGTCCAGTCTAAATGTCTTTTGAGCTTCAGCACCCTGCATTCAACTGCCTAATGGGATGTGTCCTCCTGGATGACCATGAAGTCTATCAAATTCAAAACATCCAAAACGTGTACGCCGCCTTCCCCGAAGGTCAGTTTCTCCCTCACAATCACAGTCTTAGTGAGTGGCCCCAACGCCCACAGGTTGCCCGAGATGGGAACCTGTTTCCAAATTTTCCTCGCTCCCCACTTCCACTCACCACATTCTCTCAATCCTGTCATGAAAATGTACCACAGGCTTTTAAAAAAAATTATCCTATTTTTTCTATTACCATTTAACCCTCTTCTATGCCCCTCCCCCTGCAGTCACCACACTGTTGTCCACGTCCTTTGTCCTTTTCACTCAGTCCCTTCAGCCCTAACCTCCCCCTACATGCACAGCTGTCATCTGCTCTCTACCTGTGAGTCTGTCTCTGTTTTGCTTGTTAGTTCAGTTTGTTCATTAGATTCCACATATAAATGAAATCATATGGTATTTGTATTTCTCTGACTGGCTTAGTTCATGTTTGTTCTTTTCTTTTTAGTCACCCGTACTGCCAGTACTACCTCATAGACATAATTCTCACCCTTTTTTGACTTAACCTATTGAAACATTCTCCTTGGTGTTCCTTCTTCATGCCTCTTGTCTTCCTCACCTTCCCTTAAGCCACTCAAGTAGGCAGTTTTTATTCTGTTGCAATAAAGGCTCTGCTAACATGCAAACTGAATCAGCTCAGTATCCATGTCAAAATCCCAGTCTTCCCACAAGCCATATGATATGGAGCAGAATCCTTACATGATGGCTACCGCATCCTCTGTGAGTGCCCTTCATGTTTCTGACAAGCCTCATCTGTTGCCCTTCTCCCTCTGGCCCTTTAAAATCTGGCACTCTTGTCATTTCCAACACATTGTGCCTTCTCAAGTTTCGCAGCTTTTTCTAATGTTGTTCTTCCCTTGATTATCTTTCACATTTACAGACCTGTAAAAGTTCATCCATAAAGTCTCATGTCAAGGATTACCCACGAACATTTCCCTGACTTGCTCGTGTTCTCTTAGATGATTAGTAATCTGCTATCTGTCAACCTTTTCTCTGCAATGCATTTTACACACAATACCTATCTCTGATAATAATTGAGATTTAATTAGTTAACACATTTCAAAGTCTGAGTTGTGCTGAGCCTATAAGATTAAAACTGAATCAGCTATTCTTATTAACAATTAACACGGTATATCATTTTTATTATATTTGATATTAAAGTCTTTAGAGAAAAAAACACATCTCAATTTTGTGATGTGAAGAATTTTCTCCCTCCAATGGCTTTGTGTTTCTCTTAAATTTAGATAAAATCAGGTATGAAATGTGCACAAAGTAAGATTATCAAACGAGTTTGAATCTCTATGAACTGATATGTGAGCAATGCCTGTATTTAAAAGGACATTGAGCCCTGACTGGTGGGGCTCAGTGAACTGAGAGCCAGCCTTAGAACCAAAGGGTCACTGGTTTGATTCCCAGTCAGGGTATATGTCCAGGTTGAGGGCCAGTAGGGGTGCTCAAAAGGCAATCACACATTGATGTTCCTTTTTCTCTCTTTCTACCTCCCTTCCCCTTCTCTAAAAATAAAGAAATATAATCTTTTGAAAAAAGAACACTGATATCTACAACTTTTGACCATTTATACCATTCTAACCTCATCACTAAGTTCAATAAAGTGTGTGCATGTGTTTGTATATATACATATACAAAGTTGCATGCAACACATTTGTAAAATTATTTATGCATTATTTACATCTTGTATATGAATATGTGCATACTAAATCTATAACTTATTTGCAATAATATCTGCATATATTGTTATATATTATACTTATTAATGATATTACATGCAGAAATTATCTATGTAATTATATAATGGCAGACCATATGTGTGTGTGTGTGTGGATGTGTGTGTGTATACACACACACATTGTGTGTGTGTATACACACACACATGAGGTCTGTCCAGAAAAAGTCCAACCATTGTTAATATAAGGAGAATGGTTATATCCATGCTTCTGTGAGTCATCTGGGGAGACTCTGCTTTAGGCTGTGGGGGCACTGAAGCAGCTCTACTCATTCTAGCACCTAAGTTGAAGGGACAATGACTATCTTGGGAATGTTCTTCATATGACAGTGACAGAAGTGGAAAATAACAAGTTCGAATACATAAGCATATTTAAACTCTTTTCTCAAACATTTTTTATAATACCTCATTTGCCAAAGCAAGTCACATGGCCAAGCTCAATGTCAATGCCTAGGAAAATATACTCTGAGAACCTAGAAGCCATGTCAATCATGTAAATGCAAAGTCTGTCTGGAAAATGTCCAACCACTGTTAAATAATGGTTTCTGGGACATCAGTGTAACCTGACAGCCAAGGAGAGTGGGCTGGAATGCACAAATGTGAACAATGACAACTTCACTGTACTAGTCAGTGGGAGTGCTAGACACTGGTGAGCATGTGTACTATGTGGCAGTGGCATTCAAAATGAATTAGTAGAGAAATGAATCTGCATCAAATTTTGTGTTAACCTTAAACATTCCTCTGCAGAAACTATTCGGATGATTCAGAAGGCCACAGCTAAGGGCAACTGGTGATTGGCAGCTTCATCAGGACAACAGGCCCACTCATAAACCACAACTCACGCAGAGTTTTTTGGCAAACCATCAAATCACACAGATCTCTACAGCCCAGATTTGGTGCCCTGTGACATCTGGCTTTTTCCAAAATTAAAATCATCTTTGAAATGGAAGAGATTTCAGACCATCAGTGAAATTCAGAAAAATACAATGGGGCCACTGATGGTGATTTGGAGAACTGTGTGAGGTCCCAAGGTACCTACTTTGAAAGGGACTGAAGCATCATTGTCCTATGTAAAATGTTTCTTGTATCTTGTATCTTCTTCAATAAATATCTCTATTTTTCATATTACATGGCTGGATAATACAATCAATCACTTTTTAGCATCTACGCACTAAAATAAGCATCTCCCAACCTTTCCTATTAACCCCCAAACATGTATTTTCACATCACAGTACAGTATGTTTTCTGCTGCACTATAGCAGACTCTGGTTCCGAGTCTAGTACAGGTGTGTCTCACAGGCATCAGTAACAAAATATAATCAAATTCTTTAATGTTGTCATTACTTTTATAGCCACCTGAACTAAAGATGTCAAAGTCATTCTCAACATTCTTACTTCCCCACGCCCATACTGAATCATCTCCAATTTCACCACCACTCTCTGAGGTTAGTCTTTTGACCACCTTTAGTCTGATCTGCAACTCACACAGCTTTCATTGTTCTACCAGTTATCACTCAAAAATATAGAACTGATCAGAATCTTTAGCTACTTCAAAGAAACACATAGTTCACCATTGCCTAACAGATAAAGTTTCCAAACCCCTTTACGCAGAAGTTCTCAAACTTACTTCTCCGCAGTAACATGCAGGAAGGATGAGCCACAGTTCTGACATGTGTTCTTTATTGTCTTCAGGGTAACTCTTTTCACACTCACTCAAATGAGGGAGGTTGGCACTACTACTGATTGCAGTCGTCAACTTAATGGCCCTCCAAAAAGGTCTACATTTTAATTCTTGGAATCTATGAATATGGTAACTCCTAGAGAGCAAAAAATGACCTTTAGTATAGTTAAACTACAGATCGTAAGCAAGGAAGATTATTCTGGATTACCTAAGTGGGCCAAATATACCATATTTTGCCATATAGAATAGCACCCAAGCTTTCAGGGAAAAAAATCTTTCCTTTTAATTTTTTAAATTCAACCATTTATTTATTTATATTTAGATACTTGTTTTTTTGTATTATGAAGGAATTTTAGCATTTATTTTTAACATATTACGGTACAAGAAATTTTATGTACCAGATAATTACAAAACACAAAAACAAATACAAGGTACAAGAAATTTAATGTGCCGGTAACAAATTGGTACTACTCATGTATAATGTGCACCCTTATTTTTCCCTCAAACATTTGGGCAAAAAAGTGCGCATTATACATGGCAAAATACATAATTATAAAGCAAATTCTAAAAGGCAGGCGGGAGGTCAGAGTGAGCAGATGTGATGATAGAAGCAGAGATAGGAGTGACACTACTGCAAAAAAAAAGGGGGGGAGGGGCCAGAAGCCACGATGCAGGGGCTTCTGGAGCTGGAAAGATGAGAAACTTCTCTGCTGGAGCTCACGGAGGGAGCCAGCTGGCTGACATTTGACTGTAACACACGAGACTGACTTTGGACTAACAACCTCCAGATCTTTAACATCATAAAGTTGTGTTATTTTAAGCCACAGAATTTGTGGTAGTATGTTGCAGTAGCAATGAGAAACTAATAGGGACAACTGTTCTTTTTTTTGTTTTAAGAATTTATTTATTTATCTTTAGAGAGGAAGGGGAAGGACAGAGAGAGAAACATCAATGTATGGTTGCCTTTCATGCATCCCCTGCTGGGAATTGGCCTGCAGGGAACTGGATTGCAACCCAGGCATGTGCCCTGACTGGGAATCGAACCATGATTGTCTGGTTCACAGGCCAGCGCTCAATCCACCAGCCAGGAAACTGTTCTAATTTAACAAATTAAGCAACTTGCATACTTTTTTGTAAGTAGCAAATAATCTACCTAAGCTCTTCTTTTACCACCTCTCCCAGTCCTCTCGCATTATGTACAAAAACTTCTAGACTAAATCACTGGGCTCCACTTTACTAGATTTTTGTGCTTTAAGAATAAGGAGATATGCTCTACTTTTCCTAGGAAGCTGCTAAAATAGTGATTTGAAAAAAATGTTATAAATATACAATGAAAAAGCAAATAAATTATACAATGATGGAATGTCTTAAAATCAAGGCAATACAAGGTAAGAGAGTGATTATTTTGAAGCTGGAATTATTTGGGCATGTCTTAAGGAGGTCTTCTGTTTTTATGCACACGTAACTTTTTTTTATGAAGAAAATAAAATGAGGTTGGAATGAACAGATTTATGTACGAATAAAACCGAAGCATGTTGAGAGACTGGGTTTGACTGATAGTTCAGTGTCTTGAATTGAATAACTCATTTCATAAATATGTTTAAGAAATATATATCATGTATGTGATATATATATATAAAATATATATCACATATCATAAATATATATTTTGATAAACTTTCACAAACTAAACATCCTGCAAAGTTCCTAACAACCTTTTTCAGTTGCTAATCTCCAAGGGTGTTGGTTTGCAGCCTCCAGTGTTCCCTCAGTGAAATCTGAAACTGGCCCATCGTACACAGGGGACAAAGGCAGACGGAAGAAGAAGGCAGGTAGGTGACAGCTTTAATAGGGAACTCCACACAAGGCTTGTCTTTGGTGACCAGAAGATGAGTGGATCTCTGTCTGTACCTGTAACAGGGAATGGACATGCTATACTTACATAAAACTATGCATATTAATGATAGTAAATATTAAACCCTGCTTGTTACTCTGTCAAAGCTAGAGATTACATGTTAAAAGTTTCTTTTCTAAGTATAATTTACTAGAATCAACAGGTTCAACTCCTATGTACATCTAAGAAACAGCCTGACCTGAGAGTCCTGCTAAGCTGACAAAGACCAGATGGCCAGCTGGAGGATGCTGACCAAAAAGATCCAAATTGGAACCAGCAAGGACGCTGCCTGCAGGTCCGCAACCTCTCCCCCTGATCTCTCTGTTCTGCTTTCCATAAAAACCTCTCCCTGCATTAAAATGTTAAGTTGTAACCATGATTTAGTATCTCCCGGATAGTTATTAAAGGTATGTATTCTGTAACAAATCAAAGAATATAATCAACCCTGCATTTCAGTTCCCCTTGCAGTTGTAAACCACACCAAGACAGGAATGCTAATGCACATTGAGAGATGACATGGGAACAAAAAGAGTAACCCTGGGCAGGAGCTGCATGGTACCCCTCCTCTCAGGCCCTTCCCCTTATTTCCACTTCCCTCTCCCAAGAGAAAATGCACTCCCCCTAGGAAATTTCCTTCTCTGGAATTCTCACCAACTCCCTATAGGAATTGCTAGCTTCATCAGATACGTTAAGATGAGTTTTCGGGGACAAGTGTCCCCCCATCTTCTTGAGATGCTGGCACTTGAAAAAATCACTTTCCTTCTCACCAGCACCTGTCTCATGAGTTTGACTTTCATTGTAACAGGCAACTAGACCAGGGTTCAGTTTCATACCCACCTATCAGAATCTTGAAAGTTTGTATAGAGGTTTTAACTGGGTTCAGTCATGTATAACATCCAGATGGTCTCAACAACACCCTACTCTCTCAAGGTTACATTTTTGAAACAGCTCCTGGTGTGGGACTGCTGAGCAGAATATACATTCCAAGGAGCAGGAGTAGGGGGTGGTGAGGAGCCTTTGATGACCTGGGTCCAGCTCATGGGCCAATCAGCAATCACGGTCTCTCTATAACTTCCTCCAACGGTGGAGGAAGTTCCACTGTTTCACAATTTCTAATGGATAAGTTAGTTTTGCCTTTTGTACCTTACATAAACAAAATCTGGTTTCTTCTAACACTAGATGTTGTGAGATTAATGCATATTGTTACTACAGATGTGTTAGTTCATTCTTATTGCCGCATAAATGATATGTTGTGAATAGAATCCATCACAAGTTACATGTGAATTCTAGATATACTTTGAAAGTAGAACCAAGAGTTTGAAGACAGAAGGAATGAAAGGTATGACAGAAAAGATTATGATTCCAAATATAGTGTGAGAAATTGGGCCTGGGATACAGAAAAGTGCGGAAGAGTAGATTTGGAGAAAGAAAAGGAGGATTTTGGTTTTGAACATAAGTTTGAGATGTCTATTAGATATTACAGTAGAGTTGAGACAGAATAATAAGCAGCTAGGAAAATTTCTTGGCAAGTGGAATAGGGAAACTGAGACAGCCAAACATAGTAGCAGAGCAATTTACAGAAAGGTGCAGATGGTCAGCAGGGCAGAAGTCCCTGAGTACCTGGCAGGGGACAAAACTGGGGAAACAGAGACCTCTTCCACCCTCCCCCAACCTCTTCTCCCCTGGCCTTTCCTCCCTGGAGATGACATCTGGGAGATAACAATGGGCCCTCAGGTGTGTTTCCACTCCAGGCCAGAAACGCAGCAAAACCAGGTGGCCGATGCCAGCACTCACTATAATGACTAAAGAGCCCCTTCCCTGCCACTGACCAATCAGTGGAGACCCTGACCCTGAAAGGGCACATCTGCAGAACTGATGCATATTCTACTGACACCCACTCCTGAGAACTCCCCTAGGATTCCCACCTGCAAGAAAGGGATAAAAGCCTCAAGGTAAAGGACCCAGGGCATGCCGTCTCCCTTTGGGGAGCTGCCAGTGCCACTCCCTTGCCCTTTTCTTCTTCCCACACCACTTCTTTCCCCACAAGGACCCTTCTTCATTGCGACAAGGCAATGGGCAGCTGGCAGCTTGCCCCAGGCTAACCCCCGGAACCTGTCCCCAAAGTTCCCTCTTCTCTGACTTCGCAGTGAGCTCAGACAGCCCAGCCTAGGCTCTCTTGTTGCTTCTTCTGTGCTAAGCCCCTTCTTGTTTCACTGTCCCCAGCTTTAATCCCATAGTCAGCTGGACTTGCGTTATAAAATATTTCCAATACGACGTCAAGAACCCACACACTACACGGGCCAGGCCCGTGTCTGTTAACAGAGTTATGTAACAAACAGTCGAATGTTTGAATCTATAGTTCTGGGAAGAAATATAGAGGCCAAAGACATAAATGGGAGAGTCACCTGGAAAGAGCTAGTAGATGAAGCCATGTGATCAGATCAGTTACCAAGGGAGTGAGTTTAACTAGAGAGGCATCTGTGGACAGGACTATGTTAGGGAGAATTATGGCTCTTAGAGTTGAGGGGATAGATCATAAATCAACTTTCATTTAGAGGCATGCGAGTGTTACGTCTTTAAGAACAAGCCTATGTAATGTAAACATTTAGCAGCATAAAGTCAGCTGCTATTTTGATGAAGCATATTTTTCTCAGACTTGGCCACCGGAAGGAAGGAGAGGACAGGGAGAAGGAGGTGAAGCGGTCAATCAGCAGGCTCACTGTTTGTGAAGCGGCATTCCTATCTACATAAACACTGATCTATTCCATTCACTTATTTCAATATGTACACAAGGAGAATTAAATCTCCATCCTAATCGTAGAGCCAAAACACAGTTGCTTAACATTTTTACAATATTAAAATATATGTTTCTTTTTAACATAGTCCCCATTAAAAGCACAAAGCAAGGCTCAAAAATGTTGAATGAATACTTCCATGTATCCAGAGTACTTGGTGACTGCTGTGTGAATTTCACTGTTAGATCCGTGAAAGTTAAGGAGGCGTGCTTACAGCCTGGTTGGGAGAATGAAGAAATTCTATCAAATGCATCAAAAATAAGTTTCCTGTGTGTATGTGTGTGTTTGTGGTAGGTGAAGACAAGAAGACACGTATTCCTACCTGGGGAAGTGGTCTGTCTCTTGGGACTATCATATTATCGTAAGTCCCTGGAAATGCTAAGGGTAGAAATAATGCTTTTCTGTCTTGACTGTTCATTATCTTTAAAGGGGCACCTGGGTTCCAGGCTGCAACCTCTGTTTATGTGGTATAAAGCCAAGAACTCAGGCAAGGTGGCTGGAAATGTCAGGCTTTTTTTTTTAGAGCACTGTGTAAAACACCCCAGTATCTGGAAAGAGTCCCTTGGCTTTCTTCCTTGGGCTGTGTCTCTGTTCCCCAGTAGTGCTTGTTTGATTCACTCAGCCAGGAAGAAAATGTGTGTGCCCTACGGCAATGGAAAAAATGCAGGGAGGCAGTACAGGGGATAGGAGAGAAGGGAGTGAAATCCTTCAGACAAGCATGGTAGGAACAGTAATCATGAATGTATACAAACAAATAAACAAACAAGTGATAAATGAAATTTAGGAGATGAAGAGGGTAAGCCACTCTCCACACTCAGGACTACGCTGCAGAGTTTTATGGAAGGAATGCCACGAGATTGTACGTGATGAACTGTTAAGTATAAGGAACAAAATCCACGGAAGTCCTGAGAAGAAAGAAAAGAATTTACACTGGGGAGGGTTAAGAGGGGTTTGGGAATAGATGGATGAATGTAAGGGGGCCGTGCGACCAGACCCCTAGTAGAGATTTTACCTCTGTTAACTGGACGCATCACCAAACTGCCTGCAGCCTGGGATTGTGTGGCTAATCATTTTGTCCAACTGGCTGAGTCACAAATATCATATGATTAAATCTAACTAACTAGAAAGCTCTGTGAGCCTCACATTCTGTCCCTGGTCTCCTGGTGGCACAGGGTTTGCAGCCCCTGGCAGCCCAGAAGTTTCCCTACACTCCTCTTTCTCCACTCAGGATACTAACGAATGTCCATCAGGGTGGACAGGGAAACCTAAGATGTCAAGATTAATCTTAAACATTCAGAAGAAAACTCTGTTTGACAGCTGACTCCAGATCAAAAATTACATAGCACAGTAGCACACAATTAGGGGAATTACCTGGAAAAGAGGAAGGCAAACAGGCAGAAGGGACAAAAAACTAGCCCTGAGAAGATGTGGACGAGTGAGAATGGTGGTGGTAACAAAGCCAGGTTTGCAAAATGTAAAAGCCCACTGCCTGTCCACCACCTATGCCTTCTCTTCCTCACCAATGGACTTGCATTCTTTTTCCTGCCAGGCCCCGAACTGGTACTTAGTTGAGTGTCTGCCACTCAACAGCTGCTGCATTTTACCCTAGAGGCAGGTGCACCATTGTTGGGCAAAGTGACTCTTAACTAGAGATTGAACAATTAAGTACTCAGACCCCCTGCCCAAGAAGGAAGACTGCCTCGCTACACAGCATTTGTGGGGGAGGAGAAAAATTTTTTCTTCTGCAAAGTTAAAGAAAAAAGAAAATCTGAAGCTGAGGTCACATTTAAAGGCAGGCAGGCAACAGTGCCTTTAATTAGCTAATTTCTTTCAAAATGAAGATTGTACATATAAAATTAAACAAAGTGAATTATCTTAAACACACCCTAAGAAAATTTAGAATCTTGGCTGGCATCTAATTCCAAGTACTTATTTGATGCCACTAAACTAGAGAATAATTTGTTGTGACTGATTAGTTATTATTTTAGGTCAAGCACTAAAAATCCACGTACCAATGTCAAATCCCAAAGGGCGTCTTTTCCTTTGAAACTGAACAGAGGAACTTTAGAAGGAAAAAGAGTTGGTGGTAATTTTTCTATTTATTTTTAGATTCCCATTAATGTATAGAAGAGGAAACAATACAGAAGAGAAGCCTATTACAGTTCTTACTGTACATTTTAATTTGATTCAAATGGAAATTCCAGCTTGGCTAAATACCGTTAAGTTTGGGAACCTATGATTTTGAACTAAATAATGTCTGTTTTGCCTTGAAATAGAGTCATTTTAGAACAGTTACTGATTCCACATGCTAGTTGTGCAAACACAAACAATATTAAAAATAGCACGCAGCCCTTGTCCTGGAGTTCCCAGAGACAGGAATTCTGTGGAAGCTGTTTCTCGTCTTTCTTTGTTTAGCTCCTACCCATATACTTTCACATATAGCAGCTATAAAATACTTTTTGTTCTTCCAAAGGTGAAATATGAAAGTCAATGATGTTGTATTTAACAAAATTTAGTTAGTGTTACCACACAGGAGCACGTCTTGTGCTTTTGGCAAATCTGATATATACTGATGCTTCTACAACATCCCTATTATTTTTCTCTTCTTAAAAAGTGTCAGTTACTAAAAAAAGGGAATATATTATACTAGCTGAAAACTGTATATTGGATGGTTTATTATAAGTATATTTACAATACAGATTTGAATTAAATATGGGCAAGTACAAATTGCATGAACTTTATGAAGCAAAAAGACTTTCTGAGTTAACAGGAAAAGTCAACATTTTAAATAATTTATAATACAAATCATTGTCTTCCTATGGTAACTAAGATAATTGACTGCCTGGGTCCATTCGTGTCTGAACCTCCTTTAGCCATTTAGGAAACTAAACTCAATCAGGCCTGCTTAGCCAGGGTTCTGAGAATAAAAGGAAGTACACGAAACTCTGATATTGTATGTGATATGTTTGCATGTGTGTTGTGTATCTGTATGTTTGTGTGTCTGTGTGGCGAAAACAGTCCTTAGTTCTTATTAGACCTTTAACTGGATCTGTATTCCCGATATAAGAGGTCAACTGTTGTGCTGGGTAGTCTCTGAGATTCTTTGAAATCTCCCAAATTATTCGATGTCTAAGAGTCAAACTGATCATTGGGCAAATGTCATCTTTCAAGTTCGTCATTCAAACACCCCTCTCTGAATGACTGTTATCTGGTAATTTCCCACTTGGGAGGACCCATCCACAGTGATGACCAGCAGCATGAAGAATTCCAGCACATTGATTGTCTGCACCCCCACCCGTACCACATACATATGCATTTCAGTCTTGTTGCCTTGTTTCACAGGGGGTAAAAAGAATAGTGAGGAAGGAAGAAAAATACCCAGAGGTAAGAGTTAAGGAGGATAGGTAAAGGGGAGCAGAATTCGCCATCCCAAAATATCCCTCATTAGCATAAGAATTATTTTAGACTGAAATTATTGTTTAGGTTTTTTTAGTTGAGATATAATACACAAGATAGTATAACATACAAAGTTAATATTTACGTGAGGCTGATTACTTTTAAGAAACAGCACGCAGAAGTGAAGCTCTGATAACCGAGTAGACTCTACCCTTTTGTAAGAGACATTCACAGGGAAAACTCCCATTTGGAAGGATGTCTTCATCTCTGTACCAGGAGGAGGAGGATGACCAACTCTCTAGAAACTCTTACCAACAGAGAAAGCAAAGACTTAAATCTGCATGGCAACCTCACCCTTATTTGTTGTGCCTTGTCTGGTCACCTCCCATAACTGACTCTCCCCAACCCCAACTCCTTTTGTCTCAGCCAGAGATGCTATTTAATATTTAAGGTGGTAGCTTGGGCCATTTCAAGAAATATACTCAGTTTTCTTGGTTATACCCCATATATACAGGAGATATACACGTCATTCAAATTCCGTTTTTTTTTTCTCCTGTTAATGTCTTTTACTACAAGTTGGGGCTCTTGGACAAGAACCTAAAAGGGTAGAGGGACAATTACTTTCCTCCCCTACATAGCAAAGGGAAGAAAAGAAAGAATGAAACATGTCTACAGGTCCATCTGCCCCTTTTATCCTCTAGGCAAACACCAAATTTGTCTTGGGCCAATCACACTTCTCTACTGGATACCTGTGTGCCAGATATTTTTATTCGGTCATGCCCCCACTCCTCGTCCTGGGCAGAAACAGCTAGAGGAGATAAAATCTTCTAAAAACCATTCTCGAACACAGCAGGAGGCTATGGTCCACTGTGAGGGTAGCAACATCACTTGAGAAGTTTAATTCCTAAGACAGTTTTCCCCCATTGAAAATGCCTTCCAAATTAAAAGTCAAACAAATGGAAACGTATATTTTAATATATAAGTATCTGCTTCTCTTACTTTCAAAACACTGTAAATGGGTAAAGTGAGGATACCTACCATGTAAAGGGAATGAATGCCCTGTCCTTTGGTCTTAGAAGCATTTATAGGGGCATTTATAGGGGCATTTATAGGGGCAATGGCCATTCAATGATGATTGCTAGACCCGTTTAGAACACTCAGCACACACCAACATACACATAAGCAAAGTGGGTCACTTGCCATTCTAAATGCCTAGCTTAGCACATCAGCCTACCCTTGGCTGGAATTCATTCATTTTTCTAACCCAGGGAGTAAGTTTTCCTATGTCTTAGGGCCAAAACCCTGGGAGAGAAGTCAGTAAAGAATGGCCCATGGGCTGAATCCTGCCTGTCACTTGTTTTTATAGTGTGCACAAGCTAACAGTGGTTTTTTACCTTTTAAAATAGTTGTTGAATAAGTACTTACATAATAACCCAATTTTCTCTCTTAGCCCACAAACCTTAAATTATATTTGGCTCTTGAGAGGAAAAACGAGTTTGTCTACCCCTTGTCTAAGAGATACATATCACAGTGAGAAGGGGGGGACAAGAAAATGAGTTTAATCTTACCTCACACAGCCATATCAATGCAAACATTTTAAATAAAATATTAAAAAGTAAAATATCTATAACTATTCAGATTATACATCCATCATGACCAAGAAATATTTTTCTTTCCCCAAGAGTTCAATAATGCTTAAATGTCAGAACATTCAGGAATGTAATCGTGCTATTATGGGTAAGATTAAATGAGAGAATGTAGATGCATGCAGAAAAAGCACCCAATGATATAATGGAATACAGAACTGATGAATAAGGCCATCATATGAACAATCAAACATAACTATTTGATTCAGACGGATCTGATGATCGGGTGTTATTTGGTTTAGTTGAGTTTTCACAAAACTCATCTTCTTGTCACTGTCAAAGCAAGCACAGAAACAAACTAAATCTGGTGGGCCGATGGACTTTGCAAATGTCTATCTATCTTGTCTTTGTTAACTTTCCATAAACCCATCAAGAGAAGTTTTAAAAAGTTAGAAACAAAAATGTGAATTTTATTTTTCCCTCTTAAGAAAGAAATCAGTTTGGTATCAGAGAATTCATTCAGTTAAATCTGACTTCCCACACTTCATTTTTTTCTTCTTTTTTTTCAGACAATATTAAGTATAATTAACAACTAAAATGATAAAGTATTTAAAGGCTACAGCAGGTCTTCGAATACAGGGACCACATCTGTGTGGACTTTGCAGGTGCTCCCCAAGTCTACTTGGTTTTCTCCAGGTGTTCAGGTTTCCTCCCACACCCCAAAGATGTGCCTATGAGGCGAATCAGCCTGTCTAACTGTCCCGGTGTGAATGAGTGTCTGCGTGCCCACCCGGTACCCTGAGCTGCCAGGACAGGCTCCAGCCATCAGTGACCCTGAACTGGAAATTAGCAGTTGAGAAAGCTGATCTTACATATTTTTATTCATCTTCCTTAAATGTATGTATGCATAGCTCACACTATGTCCATGTTTAATATTAAAAGTGTTTTAGGTCCTTATTTAGAAGTTTGGTGATTTTTTTATAACCAAGAATATGCTATAGGAACTTACATTTTGTGTATATGAATTAGCTTGGGGCAGCAATTTTCAACCGGTGTGCTGCAAGAATTTTTAAAATATGTCCTACTCAACCATTTAGTCCGGGTGCTGACCTCTTTTCCCTTACATTGTCATTTTTTTTTTAAATGACAACAGCCAACACAACAATAGCTGTCCAGTGCAAATGAATCATAATTATACCCATGTTTTTTGAGATCAGCAAAAAATATATTTTTGATGTGCTGCAGAATTTTAGTAATTAGTTTATATGTGCCATGAGATGAAAAAGGTGGAAAACTGCTAGCCTGTGGTAAAATTGGTTTCATTATACAGTTTCGCTTAAAGCCACAATTTCCAAGAAATTGATGACATTAAGTAAAGACATACTGTACATCACTGTGATTTCATATGCCTATACATTATGAAAGGATTCCCACAACTAGTTGATTAGCACATGTATCACTTCACATATTTATCCTTTTTTGGTGAACATATTTAAGTTATCTCTTCCCAAATTTCAATTATATAATACAATACCGACTTTAGTCATGTTTTACATTAACTCCTCAGGCCGAGTTCATCGCATAGCTGAAAGTTTATACCCTTCACCAACTTTTTCTTATTTTCCCCTGCCACACACACTTCTTTTGGGGAAGGTGGGTCTTAATACCACAGCTTACGCTCACCCATCAAGTAAGCGTTCCACACCAAGCGTGCAGCAGCCTCTCTGCTGGACACAGAACAGTGCAGGGATGAGTGAGCAGGCCCTGGCCACAGGCTGCCTGCCTCTGATTACTTGGTCCAGTGATTATTAAACTGTGGCCTTGGAAAATCACTTGGCTCTACTAAGCACCAGTTTTCTCATTTATAAATAAAATGTAATGATAGCAACTTACTCATAATGTGGTAGAAAATACAAACAAATATTTGCATGTGTGTACACACACACAACACATATTAAAAACTTGATTGGCATAGGGTAAGAACTCGTAAACAATGGCTCTTCTTACAGCAGAGAAATCATTCAATTGTTGACAGATTTTGTTTCAGATGACTCACCAGGTAGGAGACCCATGAGGCCTAGCTGTATAGTAAGTAGTTCCTGTGTTTTTAGTTTGCTATGAACTCTCTACAATCAAGACAAGTCCCTGCCTCTTCAGCTGGTTTGTGTATGGCTTAAATCTCAGCGATAAAGCTCCAGTTGGAAAGCTGGGCTACTGGCTGCTCAGACCTGCTTTCTCCCGGCTTGTGCCCAAGCAGGTCTCAGGCAAATCTGCATAAATCAAGTTGTCAGCTTATTGCAAGGGAACATTTTCAATATTTGTAAAGAGTTCCTCACAGATTATGCTCTTAGCTCTTTATAAAGAAACAATTCAAATTGTACCAGTGTAGCAAACTGGATGTGGCTTTAGCTCAAATAACTAAAAAAATGGGAGATTAAGCTAATTCTTTTATCTCCTAGGCTACATAATCAGGCTATGTATTATCTGTGAAATATTAGGAGCATCCATCTGTCTCCAATTTAGAATTATATGATATCACTACAAAACATGATGTCACTGTTCCACTGTTTTTGAAATCCGAGCAACAAACTGGTGAAAGATGCTCAGTGGAAATTTCAGAATTATTTTATGATGTGTAGATTTGAGTTCTTAGGTGTGCAGATGCATTTGGCAATGATTCTCCCCCGTTGAGCAGATGATGGCTTCTGTGTTTGCCATCTCTTAAATCAGCAATGGCTTTTAAGTCACATAGTGTTTCCCCCCCTGCTTATTATGCACTGGACGTGTCTTAGTACTTCAATGTAGCTTTTCATAGAATATAAATTTGGGAAATCCTTAGTTATCATGAAGGTATATTAGTAACATCGTGAGTGCTTTGGTGATGTCCAGCATCAGCATGCCAAGGAGAATCACACAGCACCTTTCTCCTTTTGTATCCTGGTATTCATTAGTTATTTGAGAAATAAATTTGTCAAGAAATTGGAAGGAAGGAAGGAGGGAGGGAGAGGAGGAGGGAGGAGGGAGGGAGGGAGGGAGGGAGGAAGGGAAGAAAGAAAGAGAGAGAAAAAAGAAAGAAGAAAGAGAGAAAGAAGAGAAAGAAGAAAGAAAGAAAGAAAGAAAGAAAGAAAGAAAGAAAGAAAGAAAGAAAGAAAGAAAGAAAGAAAGAAAGAAAGAAAGAAAGGGAGTCAGAATTTGTTAGGCATTCAAGTTAGATATATATGAACAAAACAAATTAAAACAAAAACCATGCCCTTACCTGTAACAAACTAGGTAAACAGCGAGAACTGTCCCCAAGAAGTTGGTGACGTGACTGGGTAGAGAAGGCAAAGACAATCTATTGGTGTAAGTGACTAGTCAAATTTAATTACGTGAGGATTTCACACTTTAAAATTCCAGGTAAATGAAGATTTATTGTTCTTTATTAGCCTGTGCCAGAAAACCTCTCTTTGTGCTCAACTCAACGTTCTGGACTTCAGCTGTGCAAATGTGCAGCTCATAGGACAGAAACGTGGCTGCGTGACTATGAATCCATTTGTAACTGTCAGGGTATACATTTAGGTGGCATTTTAGATGACATTTTCCTGACTCGGACCCTTACCAACCTTCAAAGGTGGTTTGAATTGAGTTCAAGTACTTCCTAATCTTTAGTTAGAAGGCGAGTTTATGAAATTTAGGTAGCAAATTTAGAAAATACCAGAAACTAGCCAGAAAAAAAGGTTTCACTACCATTCTGAAGTGGCTTTTGGTTCATGGTGGAGGTAGGGGTGTTGAAAACCATGAAGTCTGTGGCACCACATGAGAAGCTCAAGGGTAAATATAAAAAAAGAACAGCAGAAAAATTACATTTCTGTTTGTTTTCAAAATATTTTTAAAAACCCTAAAGTTCCTATATTCCACATCCCTTCTACCCCACTGTCTTATCCTAATGGGCCTCAGTTTTCATTTTAAAATGTGCTGGAACTTACTTGCGTTTCCCCTTCAAATCCAACTCTCTTTGATCCTTTGTTTCTGTCTGGCCTTGTAGCCTCTTGAGAAATGCTGATACCAATGCTGCCACTATGTTTTAAGTAAATCACTGCATGGCAGTGTAGCTAAAAGAAAAAAAACTAAATAGAGAGCAAATAAAACATCTGAATAAACTTATGTTCTGCACCCTCTACAACTACATTCCATAACAAGTAGAATCTTTAAAACCGAATTTTTAAAAATCCAGGGCTTTTAGTGACTTCTGTCAGAACCGCATTTTGAACTGGCATCCATGCCTTGCGGACCCTCCCGAACGGCAGAACCCAGCACTGTCCATCTGTCAGCAGCTGCTGCCATTGCTGTCTGTCCTGTGAACACTTCCCAGGCTGTGTTTCAACTAAATGAGCTCAGCAGTATTAAATATATAGTCCAATCACAAATGGATGGCTTTAAAATATTCATTAATGATAGCCATTACCTCTAATGTTATTGATGCAAGCTAAATTATAGGAATAATTCATCTTTTAAAGTTAGGCATGTCCAAGGTAAGAGGAAATTTTCCCCATGCCACTAAAGCTTAGGAAATAATCCCCTTTGCTGGAAAGTAAAAAAGAATAAGGCTTAAAATACCTGATATTGGGCCAGGGCTTTACACAAATTAAATATGGTTCTGTTGAGTGCATTAAAAAATAATCTAATGACCCTGTTCTGTGGCTATCTGATGATTTAATATAGTTTTTAGTTCAGTTTTATTGCCCTTTTGCTCATAGCCATGCTTTCTTCTCAGAGCCATTTGTGAAAGAACAGTGCTTTCAACCAATACATGTTTCTCCTGAATGACACGCAATGGCAGGAAGAAGGGTTTCACAGTTAACTGTTGCTTCATTAAAAAAACAGCATACTCCACAACTCAGGGACTTCAAACACCAGCCATTTACTACCATGACTTGGGGGACCCTCTGAAGTTAGCCCTGCAGGCACATTTAACCACAGTGTCAGCTAGACTAGAAGACCATCCTCATTCACAGTTAGCAACTGAGGCTGGCAGGTGGCTGGGGGATGGGTTCTACTGGGATGGCTGTACTTCCTTTTCTATTTAGTCTTTAACCTGGGGGGTCTTCATGCCTTGGTTCTCTCAGGCCAGCATTACAAAAGGGCACAGTCAAAAGATATAAAGCCTCTTGAGACTTGGGTGTGAAACTCACTCACTGTCACTTCTGCTACAATCTGCTAGTCAAAGCAAGCCATCAGGTAGGTCCAGATCCAAGGGGTGGAAAAATAGATCTCACCAGATCTTGACCAGAGGAGCAGTGCAGCCACGCTGCAAAGGAGCCAAGGGAGGGCTGGCAGCAGTCACCTTAGCAAACAATGCACCCCAAAGGGTGGGAGCTTGACCCAACGTGCTCCTTCGTACAGCAGCTCAGATTCCATCCTAACTCATAGTAAGTTACAAATTAACACTGGCTCTCTCTGGTGGAAACTCAGATTGTGTTGGTAACCAACTAGTGCTTTATGAGTGGACAGAAAGACAAAAGATAGTCATTAACATGAAAAGAGCTGAGCACGTAGAGAAAGCAACAGAGCTGAGCCACATAGAAACTCACAGCACTTCAGTCCCTGTGTCCAGCTTTCCCTGCAGCTCCTCAGTGGGTGCCCTACGATACGCCTTATCCATAAGATAACTTCCCGCCTTACTTAAGCTAATTTGGGTTGGATTTCTGTGACTTACACCTAAAAATTTTCTTAACTCACACAGATTAACACATATACATGTATCATTATATTCATATTATATTCATGGGGCTTTCAGTTTACGGTTTTGTGCATTGCACTCCAGTGTTGTTTTTCCAATTTTTCACATTTTTTTCTGATGCCATTTAAAATATTGTTCTAATTTATTTTCTGGAAGTAAATAGACTTGGAAAGCTTATGGGAAGAAAATTATAACTAAGCAAGTTCTAAACCCACCTAATTTCAGAGTGAGATAAAGTTCCTAAAATAGTACTTTGTTTGATAGACCATCTAAAAATTCTACATTTAGGTTTTTGAACATTTTTTAAAATTTTAATATTATTGATGGCTTAATATGAGACGCGGATGGTATTATTCATTGGGCACATAAAAATGAGCAAACACTCCCTGTACTTATGATGTTTATATTCAGCGCAGGGAGACAGGCAGTTATAAGCATCAAGAAACTACTTGCTAAAACAGATATGTTTATCAGCAAGGTTGGTGGTTGGCCCTTCATATGCATGCTCTACTTCCTCCTTCCTTTGGAAGTATTACCTGGACCCATGGCCTACCAGCCAGAGACTTCACTTCCCAGCTTTGTCTGCTCTGAACAATAGGATGTGAATGTCAGTGATGTATGACCTTGAGACTATTCAGTTTGTGTTTTCCTGGCCACTGTACCTCTAACCATGTGCTGAGAGATGATCAGAAATGGAGCGGCCACCTTGGGCAAATAACCATAAGCCCCATGCACAGGATGGCAGAATTGCCGACCAGACCACTACTACTCATCCAACTCTGGACTATGGTTACCTAAGAGAAAAACAAGCTACTCTGTCTTGTTCGGGGCACTACATTTTTGCATCTTTTTGCTATACAACCTAGCATATATATTAACTCTTCTGACTTGAATGAAAAACTAGCTGTGGAAACAGACATTTAAGAAATTGAATCTTCAGCAAAGGGGGTTTACAGAGTGAGGGGACCTCATGAATGTAGTTTCATTAATATTAAACTGATTAAGATCCCCATCCTTTCCCTTTGCATTTCCAGTTTAGCTCAGCATCTAAAATCTTGTAAGTGATTAATACAGATTAGTAAAAGGAGAGAAGAAAGGGAGAGAGAGAAGGAGGAGGGACAGAAGGAATAAAGGACAGACAAATGACCAGGATTTCACAGTATAGTAGGTCTTCTCTTCCACCAAATCCACCTCCACCACCTCCCCCACCAAAAAAACTTAACTCACGGGAAAACTGATTATGCCACAAAACATGAAATTGTTACATCATGTAACAGAATTTTTACAAAGATGTGATCATATTCATATCTTTTATATATAATTTGCATATGTAAAAAAAAGCTCAAAGAGAATCCTCAGTTTAAAAATGCATTGTATACCAACAGGTAAGATAATGACTCCAGAATACATGCCACTCTTGTGTTCTAGGGTCCTACTATCGGCTTAAAAAAATTTGGATTTTTCAGTGTACTGTTTCAATTTCAGTGCCATCTACAAGGAATACATTTTTTATAAAAGTGTAAGTTTTAAAAATAAATACAACCAGGCACTCCTAGTATTTACCCCAAGGAGCTGAAAAGTTATGTCCACATAAAAGCCTGCACAAGAATGTTTATAGCAGCTTTATTCATGATTGACAAAAGTTAGAATCAACCAAGACATCCTTCAGTGGAAGAATAGAAAGAAAAACTGGGGTCCATCCAGACAAGAGGATAGTATTCAGCATTATAAAGAAAGGAAAAATCAAGACATGAAATGACATGAAAGAACCTTAAATGCATATTACAAATTGAAGAAGCCAATCTGAAAAGGTTACATTCTGTATGATTCCAACTACACGACACTCCGGAAAGGAAAAAATTATAAAAAGATCAATGGTTTGAGGGATGGGGAGAAAGAGAGATGAACAGGCAGAGTGCAGAGGACTTTCAGGGCAATGAAATGTTCTGTGTGATATTATAATTATGGATACATATCATTACATGTTTGTCCAGGATCATAGAATGTATAACACCAAGAGTGAAGCCTATAGACTTTAGCTGATTAGAATGTGTCAATGTAGATTCATCCTTGTGAAAAATATATATATACACCATATACATATGGTGTGTGTATATATATGTATTTTGTATAGATGGTATATATTTTTATGGTGTGTGTGCATGTATGTACGTATGTGTGTGTATGCTCATTCTGGTGAGCAATGTTAATAATGGGGGGAGGATATGCGGGTGTGGGGACAGAAAGTATATGAAAATCTCTGTGACCTTCCCTCAATTTTGTGTTAACTGAAACTACTCTAACAATGTCATAAAACCATAAGTACAATACCCAAATGTTCCCACCACGAGTCACCATACAACCAGCAGTTTGATTTGAAAAGAAAAAACAAAATATAAACAGTCTTGACTTTCAAGGACAAGAAGACTGATTAGTCAGGTCATGGGGTTGGAAGCCATTCAGCTCAGTCTGAGCTGAGATCATAACTCCTGCTTTGCCACTAACATGTCACTTGGCAACTCTCTTCCATGCTCTGCAATGGTTTCTTCATCTAGAAACCTAATAATTGTACACTAGTTAGGAATATATTCCATTTTGTTAGGAGTTAGAACTGAGTTTAAAATCAAAAGCTGATAATGAGTAGCCATCAGAACTTGGGCTGACTACATAAGCTTTCTGAGGTTCACCACTCTCGACTATAAAATGAGAAAAACAGAAAACTGCTTAACTACCTGAGTGTTAAAAAGAACAAAAAAATCTCTCGATAATCAGGCATGGAAAGAATAATGTTTAATACTTCTTGTTCTCCTTGTTGATTTAAAACTTGATTGCTCATATATTGAAATGCTACATATTTATACTTGCCTTAGTAATATGAGGCAATTTTATAGCCATTGAATAAGCCTCACGGGGACCAGGCAGGTGCCAATGACATGCCAGTCCGACTTCAGTGCCTCGCTGTTGTTTGCTGCTGTAGCAAGCTTCAGAGATGATTACTTTCATTGTATGCCTCCTAAGTACTCGAATGCCTACATTTTTCTTTAAAAATTATCTACTTCAGTGCTGTTGGTGTCTCTCTCTTCCAGGTTTTTTTTCCCCTGTAGTTTAAAGGCCATTAACCAAATAACATATATATGGCTCAGTTTCAGGCACTGAAAGGAGAAAGCCATCTCCTCCAAAAAATCTAAGACAAGGTTTCTCAACCTCAGCACGGCTGGCATTTTGGGCCAGATTATTCTTTTCTATAAGGGGCAGTGCTACACATTGCAGGACACCCAGCAGCACCCCTGATGCACTGCCAGGTACATAAAGATACATACCCCAAATTGTGACAACCAAAAATGCCTGCACCTACAGTCCCCCCACCCGGAGGGAAAGCCGTCCATCGTTCTAGACCTAGGTTGTTCAAAAAGGTGACTATTTAAAATTAAGTGAAATAAAATAAAAATTTTACAAGTCTCTCAGTCACACTAGTCACATTTTAAGTGCTCAGTGGCCTCATGGCTAAGTGGCTACCATACCAGACAGCACACATATCGAACATTTCCATCACTGCAATAAGTTCTACTGGACAGAACTGCCTAAAGTCAAAGCATATGACAACACACAACAAAAGTAATAGCAAAAAGGAAAGAATAACAATGGCACCATGCCAGAATATCCTCCCTTATAAAACTCGTCATTATACAGAAGATCTGTCCAAAAAGGTCCTTGTGGAAAGTCTTCCTCAACTCATCCATTATAACAAGAGCTTCCAAGAAGCTTATTCCTCATAGTTCAACATGTAACTAATGTTTAAGGCAAAACAAATACTTATTGGATAGGCCCAGTGATTGAGCTGTGGTATTGGTTAATCTCTATTGATAGCTAAATTAAGAAGGATTCTAAAAGAATTTTAACCAGGTATATAATCCAGAAGTTTCTCAATCTAGCTTGAGACCCTACTGTTAAACAATCACAAGATAAAAAAAAAAAATCAATTGAGTCACAGAGGATTCCGCTTCAGCAAAACCAGAAGTGGCCGGCAGAGCCATCCGGCTTGGCCTTGAGCACCGTAGGCCTCTGAGCGTCCTGGCCGGCTGGCCCCCGGAAACTGATGGACTAAGGAACCTTCCTTGTTCATGATCCAGTGTGCCCTCAACAAGCTGAGACACCAACACGAGGCCACATTTAACAATCTACAAGACCAGGACCAACTGAAACCAAAACCTGTTATTTTTAATTTAAAGAAAGTTTAAGAAGAGTCACACAACCTACCACCAGCTTCACAAAAGCTTTCGCTGGGCTCTTACTGGCTATGGTGTGACTCTGTGTGTGTGTGTGTGTGTGTGTGTGTGTGTGTGTGTATACAGGTAGGAGGGGGCACTTTTGTGGATATAATGTGCCATAGTTAACAAATTTCTTGAAAACACCACTGACATTCTCTCTCAAACCTTAATCCGTAAAGTGAAGAAGCAACACTTGCTTTTATATTCAATAATTTTGGTAATGTGATCCTATTCATGCTTACAGGAGTAGTTACTGAATTTGTACTAGGTCCTGCTTTATAACAAGAAGGTTGGATAAGCTTTCACTAGTGAATTCACTTTAAAAGATATGTTCCTCTTAAATGCAACATGTATACTGAGTATTGTGTGCACTGAAAATGTACACAAATGAGAACATTCTTAGAGTGATTATAATCTTATGAATGGTAGAAAAGCAAAAGTAAAAAAGTATGCAAGTAACATTAACATCAAACAGAATGGAATATACCCTGTTGGAGTCACAAAAATTTTAAGGCTGTATAAAAAGAGAAAGATCACATCTCTGTGGAAATTCAGAAGCATTTCTAGTGCTTTAAACTACATGTTGAGGATTTAGGTAGGATTCTGCCATATTCCTGTGGGGAGAGATGCTATTCCCAGCTAAAGCCAACCTTTAAGGTAGAAGGGATGGGTGTATGTTTTGGGGAGCAGAGTACACACTGGGATGCAGCTAGAGATCTCAGCAGTCAGTCTGGGAGTTAAATAATAGCTTTAAGCATCTTTCCCCATCCCCTTCTTGTCCCTCTCCTTTTTTTCCTCCTTCCCTCCCTCCCTCTCTTAAATAAAGAATCTTACCCGATGTGCATATGGAATTCATATTTTAACGAGATTCCCAGGCAATTTGAAGGTATACTGCAACTTTAAAACCACCTACATAAGAGAATATTTGAACATATGAGGTCAGAGAATGAAGATAATTTGGATGGTTCCAAGAAAAAATATGAGTGACTTACATCTCTGAAAATGTTTTAATAAATGGAAGAGATACTCTTTTTTTTCTCTTGTGATTTTTAAAGAAAATGAGCATCAACCCAACCAATGGTCAAACAGTGAGCTAAGGACTTTAATTTCATTTTAAGCACATTTAAGGACAAATTTTAAATGTTTTATTTGTTGAAAGATAATGAAAGAAATAGCTCCGATCCTTGATTTCCAATTCTCTTACCTACCCCCTACTATAATCTCTAATTATTCCTACTGCTTCTAATATACACACCTATACATCACAGACATCACAGGAGGGCTTCCGAGCAAAACTACCGCATCTCACCTCGGGTGCTGGTGCTCATCTCTTCCTGGCTTGGTGGACTGTACTAAACCTATTAACCCCTCTGTTTAGACAGACTCTCTGGTCAGCTCATTCCCTTACCCCCTGGGATCACATCCTGGCTTTATTCTATCTCAGCAAAAAGGCAGTTTAAAAATGCACTGGGAAGATACTAGTCTTAAAGTTATAGGAAGGAGTGGCCCCAGTCATCACTTCTTTCTATATTTTTTATGGACCACTCAGTAATCTCAGCACCTGCTTATTCTGGCCTTTGGAGAACCAATAAAGCTTCATCTGGAGGGTCCCGAAACTTATTAAAAATGCAAATTCTGTCTTTGTTTCTTAGAGATGAGTTTTTGTTCCTTAAAGATGCATTTTTATCAACTTTCATTTTACTGTTCAATTCATCAGATCTAAGGGCTGGAAGAAAGTACCCAAAACCTCAGTAATATAACACAATAAAAGTATATTTCTCTTTCTTGCCACAGCCCAATGATGGACAAGTGTGAGGTGGGGAAACCTGATTATTTAAGAAGTCAGGCTTTTTGTCCTAAGGCCTCAGAGACTTGCACTGGATTCTCTTCCTCATTAACAGGGAATAGAAGGTGGGAGATGGCATGGGTGTTGTAGGTCTGGGACTGTAAATGGTGTGCACTGTCAACATTCTCCTGGCCACGGCCCAGCCACATGGCCTCAGCTGACTGCAGAGGAAGGTAGTAAATGCAGCTTACCTTTGTGTCGGAAGGAGATATGCCATCCTATGTCATCAGTATTGATAGCTGCTATTGTGCATTATAAATTTAACTATAAATCACTGCTTCTGCACCCAATTCATTATCACTTTAGTCTGTTGTAGGTCATTTAAATAATGTTAGAGATGCATAATTTTTCAGCATTTTTGGCCTAAAAATTTCAATAACTAGACTTCTGTGTGTGTGTGTGTGTGTGTGTGTCTTCAAATATGACTCTCCACCTACCTATCACCAATGCGAATGTTTTCAGTGGTTGAATGGAAGTTCATTAGTGATGTGCTGCCTGTAACTCTGTTCTATTGAAATAACTGAAAACATGTAGCTAAGATAAGTAAAATCAAATTACTGAGTTATCTTTAAATCTAGAAGATAATATTTTTAATATGAAACTTTGCTTATGCAGTAAAAGGTAATTCATAAATTTGGCCAAGCAATTTATTAGAAATTGTTCAATTAATTCCTCTCTACCAGAGAGTAGGAATTGGGAGTCTAAGTTACAGTGTCCTTTGCCCTTCCTATGCGGACCACCAGACAGTCACCTGACCATGTACCTGTGTGTCCCTCAGGATGCCACTGTCCATTTGCCTTGACACATCTCACTATTCTTATTGCTGAAGGGGCCAGGGAGTGGGTGGACTGGAATGCTCCTTTCATACGAATCCTAATCCATTCCAAGTACCTCACAGCCAACAAAAGGTTTTAAATTTAACTTACATTGATTTCATTACTTTTATTAAGCAATAAAGAAAAATAATATCACACCTGAAAATCCATGTTCTGGCTCTGATCCTCCCCTAATGGGTTGTGGAATCTAATACATCTATTGGGTAATTACTAGAAATCAGATGTCTCCTCTTTAGAATAGCAGGAAATGATGCAACCTTCAAGTTCTTTTTCAGATCAAAAATTATATAACTGTGATTGTGGATTTATTATAAAATAAGTGGATAATATTATTAGATCATATTAAGTATGATGATGACTCGCACAAACAGAAAAATGATGCTGTTATGTATGGATGTTAGAAACCTGTATAAAAAATAGTATGCGGTTTAGTTCTTCTAATGCATACCCCACTTTTTACCTTGCAATGCCCTTTGAAATAAAAGAGAAAGATACCATGTAAACAGACAATGCTGATAGTGAAGATGGAAAAACATTCAAGTCATGAACACCAAAATAGTTGTTTTCTGGATAGAAAAGACAATGGAGGAAAAGCTACAGAGAAACAGATTGGGGATCAAAGTGTGCAATAAATTCAAACCAATTTCTGCTATATGAAAGAAAAATATCAGGGTCCATACAAGATGAATATAAAGTTGAATTATTCAGCAAAACAAGCAAGAAACATAGCAACATCAATCTTATTCTATACCTGGAAGAATTGGCTTGCGTTTTTACCATAGAGAAATGCAAGTTGAAGATTATTTTTTAAAAAAGAACAAAAGTATGAGTGGCATAGGTTTGACTGAGAAGGAAAGAGAAAAGGGGAGTAAATTATTATCTAAATTACCAACCACAAAACTGTCAAATAACAGGACTATTTTTAAGCATCTGAAAGATATAAAAAGTGTCTAGAGTAAGACTCCAAATTACTGGCACAGGAGTATATGGATTAAAATTCCAATAAACTAATAGCTAATCCTAAAAAAAAAAAACACAGTTTGTTACAATTCTTGAAGGTATTCCTAAAACATCCAGCAGTTCTGGAGCAGGAGGCACTAATTCAGAATTAAAATAAGCAATATAAATTTGCACAATAGATGTATAAACAACTGATATCTAAACTATATTAAAGCTGCATTCGAGATCATTATTAAGTTCATATAACTGCAGGCTGCAGAATTTATCTTTTCCTTGAAAGCTGAATGTGGAGGTAAAAAGAGCAGATTAGAAAGATACTCAATTAATTTAGTGATTATATTCATTTTAATTGAGAGAGAATGTTATAAATGAAGTATAAATGTGAATTAAAGTATACTAATTCTTAGCCAGGTTCTTCCTCCAGGCTGAAAGTAGGTCAATTATCTCCATACTGTTCCTTTTTCTTTTTTTTATTTTTTATTGTTGTTCAATTACAACTGTCCAAAATTTGAAACAAAACTAATTTTAAAAAATCACAAAATCTACTTAATGTCCTCAGGTCAGGACCTCTGAGTAGTATGATCATCTGTTTTCGGATTCTGAAATAAACGAGTTATGAGGCACCTCCGCAAGGAGTCCATATTTTAAAAAAGTGTTTATATCTTGACATTTTTTCCCCAATGTCTTTTCTGGCATTTGTCTTACCTTGAAAATTGGAATGCAAGGTAGCTGTGCTCACCACTAACCCACCAAGTCATAATGAGTGTTGGACAAGTGCTGGAGAGGTTATGGAGAGAAAAGAACCCTCATTCGCTGCCGGTGGGGATGCAAAATTATAAAGCCACTGTGGAAAACAGTATGGAGGCTCTTCAAAAAATTAATGGACATGCCTTATGACCCAGCAACCCCTATCATGCTATATGAAATCAGTTAGACAGAAACAGTCAAGAACCATATGATTTTACTCATATGTGGGATATAAAACTAAAAGCAACAAATGAACAAACAAGAAAAACAAAGAACTAACAGGCACAAACCACAGTATGGTGGTTACCAGAGAGAAAGGAGGTGGGGGGGAGGGGAGAGTGGGCCAAATATATGGTGACAGAAGAGTTGATTTTGGTGGGCACACAACGCAATACACGGATCATGTATCATAGAATTGTACACTTCAAGCATATATAATAGTATCATTATCACCCCAATAAATTTAATTTAAAAAAAGGCCCCTAGCTGGTGTTGCTCAGTGGATTGAATGCTGGCCTGCAAACCAAAAGGGTCACTGGTTCAGTTCCCAGTCAGAGCACGTGTATGGGTTGTGGGCCAGGGCCCCAGTAGGGGGCATGTGAAAGGAAACCACACATTGATGTTTCTCTCCCTCCTTTCCTCTCTCTAATATTAATTTTTTTAATTTAAAAATAAGAATAAAAAATTTAAAAAAAGAAATGGAAGCTCCTCAGGGGCCTTACCAAGTTTTGGTGGACTAATTGAAATTCAATAGACAATCAACAAAATGAAAAGGCATCTTACAGATGGAAGAAAATATGTGCAAATCATGTGTCTGATAAGGGGTTGGCATCCAAAATATACAAGGAACTCATAAAACTCAACAGCAAAGAAACAGATAATCCAATTTAAAAATGGGCATAGGACCTGCACAGGTATTTTTCTAAAGCAGACATACAAATGGCCAAAAAATATATGAAAAGATACTCGACCTTAGTAATCATTAGGGAAAAGGCCAATCAAAACAACAAGGAGATCACCTTGCACCTGTTAGGATGCCTATTATCAAAAACACAAGAGATTAAAAAAAAAGATTTTGGCAAGGATGTGGAGGAAAATAAAACTTGTCCACTGGTGGTGGACATGTAAATTGGTGCATCCTCTATGGACAATAGCATGGAGTTTCCTCCAAAAATTAAAAATAGAATTACCCTATAATCCAGCAATCTACTTCCAGGTACTTATCCGAGGGCATGTAATCAATATTTTGTAGAAATATGTGCTTCCCCATGTTCATTGCAGCATTATTCACAATAATCAAACATGAAAACAACTAAATGTCTACTGATGAATGGATAAAGAAAATGCAGTATGTATGTATGCATGTATGTATGTGTTCATTCCATTATAAAATTACATAATATATAATGTATGTGTATATATTACATATGCATATATTATATATTATATAATTATAATTCCATTATAAAAGTGTATCATGGAATAGTATTCAGCCTTTACAAAGAAGAAAATCCTGACATCTGTGATATAAATAAACCTTGAGGGCATTAAGCTTTGGGAAGAAAGTTAGACAGGAAGACAAATACTGTACAATCTCACTGATATGTAGATTCTAAAAAAGCTGAACTCATGCAGTCAGAGAGTGTACCAGTGGTTGCCAGAGTTTAGGGCGGGGCAGATGAGGAAATGCTGGTCAAAGCAGACAACTCCCAGTTATAAGGCAGGATACAAGGGGATGTAATGTGCAGCATAATGATCGCAGTCAACTATCATGTACCGTACATTTGAAAGCTTCTAAGAAAGTAGATCTTAAATGTTCTGACAATAACACCAATGATAAAGTAATAATGATGTGAGGTAAGGAATGAGTTAACTAATCTTAGGTTGATAAACATTTTGAAATATATATATATGTGTATCAAATCTTCACATCACATACCTTAAACTTACACAACGTAATATGTCGGTTATACGTCAACAAAGCTGAATGAAATTTTAAAAGCCCAACCCATAGTTGAGCATATTTAGCCTTAATTCTCATCCTCTTTCTTTTCAAGAAAACAAGACAAAAATACACACTTTAAAGAGAGTTAAAGAACATTTCATTTGAAGATTTCATTTTGTATATGAAAAGTCAGAGCAGAGATGACATAGACCTGCTCAGCCGAAACACAGCCTAGTTAATGGCGACACCATTCTATTTCCTTCTCTTGAGGAAAACAAACAAAAATCAGCAGAGTTCACAGGAGATTACTGTACAAAGAAGAGCAATCACTTGCAATTGAGAGCTTTTCAAATGGAAAGGAGACACAATTATAGTCACAATTATAATAGCCACAATTATATTTTAAATGTTGCATTTTAATTTCATTAGGTAATAGAGATGACTGCTACTGTTTCAATGGAAGCCCATCGAGAACTAGGTCAATATTTTTAGTTGTGACATTTAAGAAATTACCAAAGCAGTAAGTTCACAGAGCCTACAATACGATGTAAACCAATTAGTTTTTCTTTTCTGCTTCTACTAAAAGATTACGTTGTAATGTGTGTAAATATTTAATATTTTTTTAATTTTCATCCCTTAAAATGCTCCCACGTGAATCTTCATCAGGGAATAATAATATAAGAACAACAAACTGAAGCCCATTCACACACAGTGCTCATTTTAAGGGCGTTTAAAAAGGCAATGTTATTAGTTTCATGGTTTTAAAAAAGCAATCATCCTTGAGCTCAAATTTCATTCCATCCATGAAAGCACAAACAGTACAAAGAGAACCTGAAACTAATAGGATATTTTATGCCAATTATACCTCAATTAAAACAAAAAGAAAGTACAAAGAGCAATGACAAATACTGAAAATACTTTTATTTCAACAACATACATCGACTTACGTATCATTAATTATTTTTGTTTAATTTCTAACTGTATTTTCTCATCACCATTTCACCCTCTTATACACTCTTTCCCCCTGCAATCACTACACTGTTGTCCGTGTTCATGAGTGCTTTTTCCTTTTTGCTGGATCCCTCTACCCCCTAACTGCCTTCTCATGCTCACAGCTGTCATTCTGCCCTCTATTTATCAGTCTGTCTCTATTTTGCTTATTAGTTCAAGCTTGTTCATTAGATTAAGGCTAATTTGGCTTAATAGCATTAACAAATTTGAGTTATTCTCTGATTGTTAGAAGTATGTTTTAAAAGTATAACTTCCAGTAAATCCTACCAAGAGTTTATTAAATCTTTATGATCATCTACATTGAAATAATAAGAAATATGAATGAAAGCATGAATTTAACCAAAACCAAACAGAAATCTAAATATTTGCTTAAAATATATAGCTTTCCAGCTTCTTTTCTAGTTTCACAATGGAAAGTGTCTTTAAAAGTAACTGAGTATTCGCATATTTATTCAACTTGAAAAATTATTCATATTTCTTGAATTCTTTCATTCTGGCATTTATCTAATTCTTAAAATTTCATGAATTAGATGGGACTGGCATTACTACCTGACAAACAAGAACTGTGATACAAAATGGCTAGTGTGCATCAGGTCATACAAGTGGCTTTGTCAGAACTGAACCGCTGCTGTCCTCAAGAAGTACACACGGAAACCCTGTCTGGTATCCATGCCACAGCTTCCATTTGGTATATTAAGGGTCTTTTAAGAGAAATTCAGCACCAAACATATATATATATATATATATATATATATATATATATATATATATATATACACACACACACTCTCATCTACATATACAATTGTTGCACATTCACAAAGAATCACTTATCAACTGTTACCCATTGTGATGGTTAGTTTTATGTGTCAACCTGGCCACGCCTCATGACCCACTGATTCAATCAAGCACAAATACTGCTGTCAAGGCCTTTGTAGAGGTGGTCAAAACCTGTAACAGCCGACTTTAAGCACAGGAGACTACTATTAATAATGTGGCAGGCCTTAACCAATCAGGTGAAAGATCTTAACAGCAAACACTGAGAATTGCCAGAGCAGAAGAAACCTGCCTTAAGCCCGCCGCACCGACCCCCGTTTGAGTTCCCAGCCCACCAGTGCGCCCCACTTCTTAGCCCCACCACCTGGTGAACAATTCTTAAAATAAGTATCTTAGTATCCATGTGCATCTCCTAGTGGTTCTGTTTCCCTGGGGAACCTCAACTGACATACTGTGCCTATCTTCTCTTTCAGTTGGCTTAGAAATAAACAAAAGAGAGAGACCGAGAATATAGTTCCTACTTTGTTCTTTACAGAGGAGTTAGGAAAGGCCTCCCTGAGCAAGTGTTTTAAATTGGCATTTATATAATGCTTCCTATGTATCAGTCACTGATTTAAGTGCCTTGCCTGGGTTAACAACTACCCCATGTAAGAGATACTATTATCATTCCCACTTTCCAGATGATGAAACTGAGGCCTATGGGGAATTAAGTAATTCACCTAACATCACGCAGTTAGTAAATGCTGGGGTCAAGATTCAAATGCAGGTTGTTTCCTTCCACAACCTGTATATATTTTTAATATATATATTTTTATTGATTTTAGAGAGAGAGAAACATCAATTTGTTGTCCCATTCCTCCTATTCATTGGTTGATGCTTTTATATGTCCTGACCAGGGACTGAACCCACAATCTTGGGTTGTAGGGGATGAAGCTCTAACCAACAGAGCTATCTGGCCAGGACCATAACCTGTGCTCTTAATATTGTGCTATTCTGCCTTAAAAAACTAATGAATTTGGGATATATTTTTGAGCTACGCTGTTAAAATTACAACATGACTTTGGATGTGAGGAATCAGAAGAAAGCAATAATGAGTAACCCTCATGCTATTGACTTAAGCAACCAGACTTTTAGTCCCATTTCTATATGAGGGAAAAAATGAGGGAAGGTTTCAAAGGTTCTGAGTGAAGGCAATATTACATGAAATTGTCTACAGCTAAGGTCCAGAAGTAAAAAACTTTGGCATTTTTGGCATATAGAATGAGATCAATAGAAAAGAAATAAAGCCTAGGCCCAAGCCTGGAACATACAAATATTTAGAATGTGGGACCAGAAAGAGGTAAGAAAAAAAGGCAGTATTGCTGAAGCCAAAAGAGGTGAGAAAAGAGGGTGACTCAGGGGTGGCTGTCAACTCCACATGATGCTACTGAGGTGCTGAGCAAGGACGCAGAGGGAGACATGGCCAGAGGTGCCCGACAGCCGAACCCAATGGCTGCGACCACAGCAGGTTCCACGCAGTGGTCAGCCGAGAGCCAGAAGAGTGTGGATGGAAAAGAGGCTACTCATGTGTAGGAAATTATTTTTAACTCCTAGAAAATAAATTTACGATAGAACAAGTACAGCAAAATATTAATGGCAAATTTAGGTGGTGGTTTTGCAGATACAGGAATTCCCTGTAAAATTGTTTCCACTTTGCCGTCTGTTTGAACATTTTCCTAATAAAAGTCTGTGAAAATGGATGAGAAGCATGGACGGCCACATTCAGGAAGGTGGTTCCCTGGCCCAGGCTGGGCAGTGGAAGCAAGAAGGGAAGGAAATGCCGAGACTGAGGAGGAAGCAGGCAGCTTCTGCTGCGTTAGAAAATGTTTTATTTATTAAGCAGAGGGCGCTGCATTCTGGTTTTCCTATTCCTGGTGTACTTCTGGATACAGTATACTGCACAATAAAAATAAAAGTGATTGTGGAGTAAGAAAATCGAATAAGTGAGTATGGATTGTTCCTTAAAAAATCTATATTAAAAAAAAACAGAAAAGTGAATCAGTCGTTGGAGGGGGTTTGCAATTAAGAAGTTTTTTTTTTTTTGTCTTAACATACATATTTGTCTGCTTTTTGGACTGTTTGAATAGAAAGGAAGAAATGGGTATTTCCAGAGTGGGATAATCACTCAAGTACAGTCAGTCCTCCAAAAGGGGACAGAGGAAGGGACCGTGAGTTCCAGTAAAGGAACTAGCCTTTGGGAGATGAAGTAGCTCTTCTTTCTTTTTCCCTCCCTCCCTCCCTCCCTCCCTCCCTCCCTCCCTCCCTCCCTCCCTCCTTCCTTCCTTCCTTCCTTCCTTTCTTTCCTTCTTGTTCTTTTCTTTTTTTTTTTGTGACCCATGGGACCATGAGAATAGATATACAGTTATCAGTCACTGAGTCTTGGTTTAAGAAGAGGTCATTCATCCCTGGCCTCTCCTGTCTCATTTCCTCTCTATTTTAATTGGAACTCTGTTTTCAGCTTGAGATGGGTAAGATACATGCTTAGCTTTGAAATGCTGAGGTGGCATCTCCACTATTCATGGTAAGATCTGATTCTTCCATTGCCTATAAGTCACTCTAGAGGGCTGGTCTTCTGGGTCCTTATATAAGTATGCCCTTAACAAGATTCGTCTTGGTTTTGGAAGCTTTTTGCCTTGCCCCATTTATTCGGTTTTCCAAAGTAGAGTCCCATCTAAAAGCATGCTCCCTCAGGCTCAGTTTCTGCAGCACCCCAGCTAATGAAGACCGGCCAGGCTGCCTTAAATTGCCAGCATGTATCATAATTAGGGATGCATCCACAAATTAGCTTCTTAGACCATCTTACCCTGTTGTTATTCAAGATGTTTATGTCAAATGGATTTCTGATTGAATTACAGACTTAGCTATTAGAGAGGAAATGCTTGATAACCAGGTTTCTTTCTTTATCTTTTTGTGGGAATGCAGACTATTTCCTTTCATGCATGGTTGGGGTCAGATGTTCAGTTTAAGGAATTTCCCTTCAAACATAGTAGATTTCAAATGAAATGGAGGTGATTTAGTGGTTTACCCGAAAGATAATATACTGTGATAACAAAGATCATAAAACTTTACATTTACAACTGGCCTGTTAAGAAAGCATATGAGCCCAGTTGTAGCAAAAGGCAATGGCCTCCAGGCTTTAGAGCCTGCTCCGTGCTAAGGCTGATGGCAAAAGCTCTATCCCATCCAATCGTTTGCTCTACACAAAAGTCTCTAAATTCTGTGCGGGGTCAGAATCACTTAACTCATGCAAACACTCGTGCAGAAAGAGTTAAGCAGCCTGCTCAAGGCACACAGCACATGTGGCAAAACAACTGCAGAGCTGGGCTTTAAAGCGGGTCTGCTGCCACCCCACTGTGCCCCTCCGGTCCCCTTGCCTGCCCTGGGTAGATAAGCACTCACAGCATGTCTGGGCACTAATGTACATATGCATTCACCATGTTCCTGCTCCTCTCTACATGGTCTCCGACCTTGCTTTCTTTCTTTTTCTCCTTGGATTTCTATTTTCTTTCTTATTGTGTTTTGTATCACCTTGAAAGCCTCTTTAAATCTTTTCTGTGAAAGGCAAGAACGGTTTCACTTAGGCTGACAAGTTTGGACCTCAATAAAGTGTATTGAAGGAAGCAGTCCTGAACTGGCAACCTAGATCTCTCATTTGATATATAGAGAGGCATGATTTACCACTCTTTGTAAGGCAGTGCAAGGATAAGAATACTTCAGTCTCCATGTGGTGTTTGTCCTTGCCATTTTTGCTAAGCACATCAGCAGACAGTGTTTTTTAATTATTATTGCACACTTCAATTAACAATGTATTAAAATTGGATCATTAATTGTGACAAATGTGCATCAGTGATGTACAGTATTAATAACAGGGTGAACTGAGTATATGGGAACTTTCTGTACTACCTGAAAATCTAAAATTATTCTAAAATAAAAAGTTTATTTTAAAAAATTAAACAGGGCTAGGTAATTTTGTGTAGATTGAGATTTTGATTCAATGGAATAAATATCTATTTTGAGTTAACTGGATTAGCTCTATGTAAAAAAAGTCAAACCATCTTTCAAAATAGATGTATCATTTTGTGTCTGAATGAATGAAAATACCTGTCATTCCACAACCTTGCTAATGTTCACTATTGTCAAATTTGGGAGATTTTATTGATTCTAGGAGTCATGTAGTGAAATCTCATTGTTGCTTTAATTTGCATTTCCCTGATGACAGATGATGTTGAATTTTCTTCATATGCTTATTAGCCATCTGTACATCTCCTTTGACAACAGGTGTGCTCAGGTCTTCGTGCATTTTTTAATTGTTTGTTCCTTTTCTTATTGTTGATTTTTTAAGAGTTCTTTATGACAAGAAACTTATAAAATATGTAACTTAGAAACATTTTCTCGAACCTATGGCTTGTCTTCATTGTCTGTTACAGAGAAAATTTTTAAATTTTAATATTAGGGTGTTCATGAATTGATTCTTTCATGCATCAAGCTTTTGGTCATCCCATTTTTTAATCATACTTCTCTTAGTCTGATATCACGCTGGTTAATTTTTTACTTATTAATTGCCAGTTCCAACTCAGAGCGCAATAGTCCTATAGTCAGAGAATAACTTTTTTTCTTTATTCTGTATTCCAGAACCCAAAATAAAGCCTGTGCATAGTAAGCACTCAATAAATAGCTGTTGGTGAATTAGTCAACTAATACATATGAACATTGTTCAGCATCAATAATGTTGTATATAAAATATGGATAATAATACTTCAAATGACTAACGGAATGATGTTGAGATGATATACGCAAAATCTCTTATGAAGCAAGTGGTGACCAATAAATGGGGGTTACTGTTATTCTTGTGAAAGATTACGGCATTTCCATAAGCCAAGGGCTTCAGAGAGAGGGATGAAAGAATAGAATCTGCCATCCCCTCCCACTATGTTGCAACAAGGGCCACACAAAGAACTCTAGGCTGACACAGGGCAGTGATTTTCAGATTTTAACCACTGTACTACAAATATTTTTGAAACTTGCAATAACTATTTAGTCAGGGGCACTGACCTCTTTTCACTTAGATTATTAAATTAAAAAAATGAACAGCCAACATGATGATGGCCATCTGGTGTGCATGAATCAAAACTATACCTATTTTTTGTCAGATAAGAAGAATATATTTTCGGTATGTCGAAAATTTTAGTAATGAGATTGTATGTGCCATGAGATGCAGAAGGTTAAAAGTCACTGACGCAGGGTGTTCCTGAGCCCTCAACTGGGCCTTCGAACTTTGGCATACAAATGTATTTTACTTAGTCAAAGATGCAACAGTTAAAAGTACTGCCAATGGTAAAATCATTTTCAATGAAAAAAAGACTAACTAACTAACCATGATGTTTATAAAGGTATAATGAACTTGGACTCTTAGTGACTTTCAGTCTTTGAAAGCATTAGGATGTATTTGGGGTACTACTAGAAAAAGAGATTCATTCTAGTGTTATCTCACCATACTGAATCTAGGTTTGGGCTAAGCCAGAGAGTTTAATTTGATAGGCATCTCCCACCCTCACCCAGGTGTTTTTGAACCAGGTGGTTTGTGAACTTCTCTAAGAAACACTTGGAAAGGAAGCCCAGATGTGGAAGGAGAGGAGCAACCATGGGAAGGACAGTGGGCAGCAGTGTGTGGACACAGCAGGGCTTCACCAGACCCCCAGCTCAGCCGCACTCCGAGTCACTGGCCAATGCAACTTTAAGGTCTGCCCTTGGTGGAAATGATAAATGTGCACTTTATTATATTACTTGAAAAAACATTATTTTAAAAATTAATGGATCTAGACTTAGCAAAGCCCAACCTCAAAGAGGCGAGATCGTAGAGAGAAGTGAGTTCTCTTTCCCTCTGTAGCCTAGAATCTGCCTCTCACATGTTCATTTTCTGTTACAGAATTCTTTCCTTCCCTGAGCTGATCCCTGCCACTGCAGACCTGCTCACCTAGCCTCCAACCACAGAGGAGTGAAATCTCCCCCCATGACCAACAGGACTCCACCTCAAAACCCAGTACCGCCCATACAAAGGTAGTCAGCAGCACAGCACAGAAAAGAAAGTCCAATATCTCTAGGACACACAAGCATTCAGGATGCAAAGGGTAGAGGCACAACGTAAGGAATACTTGGGGAAAAGGACCAGCAGAGGAGCAGCAGAAGCACTGTAATATCCTCAGCTCTCCTCCTTCGAGAGGCAAACCTCTGCAGAAAGTGCTGTAGGAACTCTCCTCTCCCTGTGGTGCTTTTTCATAGGGACACTGGAGGGGAAGGGGCAGGGCTACGTGGCAGCAGAAGCCTGTTGGGCAGAGCAATGGCCTCTGATGGGATCTCAGCTGAAGAGTTCAGACAACTGATAGGGACCGGAGTTTCAGTTGAACCAGCTCAATCTACCAGCACCCCATCCCGCCTCTGAAGTGGTGCAGGGGGAGAAAGCCACCAGGTCATCAGGAAGAAGAGGCTAATCTCTCTTCAGAAACGTGAAAACATCTTTCCCTCTCCCTATACTATTCATTCTCAGCCTTGTTCTGTCTGACTCGGCTTTCTGGTCCTCAGTTACTCAATAAATATTGATTGGGTAAACAATAACAATAGTGGAACTAGTTGATATCACTATATCACTCCACATTTAATATTGTATTAAAACAAATAAAAGCCTACATGGGCAGTGGGTGGTTTGACTATATCTTTGACTGAGAAAATGGTTCCATCAGGAAACTACTACCTCTTTTATCTGTACTCTGCTGTCACTCGGCTCCATGAGATCCCTCTGAAAGTTGGGTTAAGCCAATGTACCTCTCTGTCTACACATCTTGGTAGCTGGGCCATGTCTTAATTGTGTTGATGAAACACTACGACAATTAAACAATTATACTCTATGTATCAGACAGAGAGTGGATAATCAGAGAAGGTTGGTGGCTGAAGACAGAAACCCAAGCGAGTTTTCCATGGCTTAAGAAAGAGGGTGTGGGAACATAAAAATGAAATGGCTTACAACCAATTGGTGTTACACCATTAAATGGATGTCCTAATTGATAAATGTGAACAGCAGTGCCTACCTTTCAAAAGACCACTTTCAGATTTACTTTAAATCTAAGAAGATTCACAAAGACAATATGTGAGTATCCCATTATAACACAAGGTTTCCTATTAGAGTCCCAAATATCTACAGGAACAAAATGAAATATTTGCAGAAGATAGTTCAGTGACAACCCAAGAAGGGGACGGTTGCCTCTCCTGTGTGTATCCTTTACTTCACCATCCAGCATCTATTCCTTCTTTAGATTTAGCTATGGTCCCTGTAGGTTCCTGAAAATGCACATTTTAAATATAATTAATGACAACTTCTTAGCAAAATTCAAGGCATTTTCTCATTGTTCATCCTCCATGATCTCCGAAGAATTTGACAAATTGCAACAACACTCTCACATCTCCATTGATCACTGTCTCATCTGCAACACACTTCTCTGAATTTCAAGACTCCATACTCTTGGCTCTCTGGTCAGACTTCGAGGTATGCCTTCCCGATCTAATTTATTTCTGTTCCACCTTCCCATCCTTTTGGCTTTTCTTCCAAAAATTACACCTACATCCCTCTATTCTTCTCTATCTCTTTACTGGCAAATATTCAAAGAAAGCTCTGTCTCTGAAAGCTTCATTTATCAACTCCAGAGACTTCCAAATTCCTCTGATTCCCCAAAGTTCCAATTCCATAGCTTTAACCATCTGCTAGGCACTTCCCCTCATTCATCAATGTTTAAAATCAAATTGGTTCTCTCTGTTCATCCCTGCCACCTCTTAAGATGTACCAATTAAGTTGCCCTAGGCCAAAACCTTAGAATGAATGTTTGCTCCTCTCTTTCCTTCAACAAGTAGCAACACTTTTATTCTTTTTTTTTTGCAATGCCTCTAACATCTAGTTTCTTATTCCTGTTCCTTTTGCCACTACCCCAATCCTAGACTTTCAAAGTATTGTGTTGTTGTTTTTTTCGTGCAATATTACAACAACACCCAAACAATGCCTGAGTCTAACCTTTGTCTGATTTAGTCAGCTTTTCATGAACTTGTCAAATTAATCTTTCTAAACTATCACTTCAGTGGACAGAAACCAACAACGTAACTGATGTTTTTCTCTCTCCCTTTCTCTCTAAAAGCAATGAAAAAATGTCCTCAACTGAGGATAAAAAAAAACCCTGAAAAAGAAGATAGGCAATATTAAAACATGTGCGATCTACTCATGCTGAATTTTTTAAAGTGGCACTACTTTTGATCATTTGATTTAAAAAAGCAAACCAATTCAACAGCAAAAGACCACTTCCAATAGATTCAGTTCCTACACTACATATTATTTAATAAGTAAGAATGTAAGGATGCTAAAGCCACTTTAAAGGAGGAAATGGTTTCTAAATGTGAGTTTTTTAATAATTTCTGAATATCACCTTACATACTAGAAATATTCTGACAAAAGGAAAAATATTGTCTTTAAAAATTTCCCATAACTAAATACTCCTGTCCTACTACTCACTTGTTGCTCTCAGTTTCCATTCTCTCCCCATCTCTGTGAAAATTAAGTCCTGCTGTTGTTTGTAAATAAAACCTGGGTAACGGCCAAACAGGAAAAGTGGGCAAAGCCAGACAGTGTAAGGAGATCGAGCAGTAACGAGCCGGGGAGGGGAAAAAGCAGATACGAGAACCCATGGGCACAGGATTGGAAGGTAGCCTGAGGGCTGTCATCGGGGAAGAGAGGTACCTTCCACACATGACAGGCCACTGAGGGCATGGAGATATTGAAGAGTGACAGAAACAGGAGAGACGAGTTTTGCCAGGAGAATGTTTGTTATTTTGTATAATATAGCAATGTTGCCTTGTACTAGACACTGTTCAGAGAAAGAGACAGGTGGCAGTGTGTGTCACACAGGAGACATGGAGGTGCCATTTCGGATGCATGATTTTTCTGTAACGAGAAATGAATACAAACAATATAGGGAGAGTTTAAAATATTCTCTAGAAAGAGTCACCACTGTAAGCTGCCCTAAATTAGCATCTGCAAAAGTTCTCGCTCTAATACTGCTAGGACAGTCTAGCCAAAAACCGTCAAAAACACCATTTTGTATAAGTGCCAAGAAACAAAAACATTAATTTCTACAAAAGGTATCTAACTAACTTCCTGCAGGAAAAAATAAGGGAAAGCTGAGGTTTTTGAAGAAACTAAAAGGGAAAATGCATCACTGTAAATTACAAATTCTTTGAGGAAGTAGCCTCAGGACCAGCAGGTCAAAACCCTCTCTCCACAGGGAACAGCCCATCTGAAGTGTGATGGTTTCACAGTACACGCATTTGTCAAAACTTATCAGATTGTATGCTTTAAATGTGTGCAATTAATTATGTCAGCCAATCTAAAAAAAAGAAAAGAAAAGAAAGAAGAAAAAGAAATTATCCAGGCTACAGCTGCATGAGAACAAACAAGTGTCCATCAGTAGCTCAGAAGGAACACCAGTTGTCGATAACACTTAAAAACTTGTAAGGTTGCACATTGCTAAAACACATACACAGACATACTCCATCCACACTGAGTAAACCATGTGTTAGCTTTACAGATTAAAGTAACATTGACATGGGTACAATGTAAAGGAAGTGACCTTGCAGGGGGCTAAGGTGGCCGCATGCAGAAGGTGGTGGTTGCCACGGAAGAAGGGCTGCTATTTCCCAGGTCTGAATATCCAGTTGTGCATTTTAGAGTTTGTAGGTTTATAAGAAGAAAGGGAAGAGAACTTTCATTCAGCTATACCTCCATTCGCTCTCAACAAATGTTCATTGAAAATTTTTGAGTACTAAGCACTGCATATCATTGATCAGCCAAAGATGCATGGTATGGTCTCTGTCTTTACTGATTTATACTTTGGCAAGAGAGAAAGTTATCATTCCAGTCAGCCCACAAATATTAAACTATCCTGTGCAGTGACAAGGAACAGGGCCACGGCAGGGAGGGTTTCCCTGGGAAGGGGTCCTTTCAGCGGGGATCCACAGAAGCCATCCTCAACCAGGTGAGAGGGGACAGCATGCACAACGGCCCGGAGGCAGCTAAAACGCGATTTTTTAAATAACTGAAATGAGAATTCATCCATTTCAGAGACATTTAGGAGTTAAAATCTACGGGACTTTAGAGTAGATTATATCTGGAAGAAGAGAGAGATGACAAGAATGATATAGCAAGATTTCTGCAGGGTGCAACTGGATACATCTGTGTGGCCATTAGAGGTAAAAAATGCAGGAGGGAGGCCAGCCTGGGGAGAAGATTTCGGTTTTAATTCATGGTGCCTTAGAATTTTCAGCTAAAGATGCCAAATAGACAAATGCTTTGAAAACATAGCCTAGGGACCAGTGGTTGCCAGGGGCTAGGGAGAGAGGGGAGTGGGGAGTTCCATGTAATAGAGACACAGTGTCAGTTCTGCAAGATGAAAAAGTTCACGCAACAAGGTGAGTATACATTACTGAAGCGTACACTAAAAAACAGGTAAGTGGTACATTTTCTTTTTATCCATTTTAACACAGAATTTTTAAATATGGTGAACAAATAGCATTTTAGCTACCTAGTGAGCTAGATAATTGATCAAGCCATCAATGACCAGAGAGCTAGATTTTGGAAGAAAGCTATGACTGAAAGTATCAGTTGGGGAACCACACAAAGCAACAATAATTTATTACACGACTTTAATTTTCTCCTCCCTCCATCTTTAAAATCCTGGCATTTGTTGTCTCTATCAGCATGAGCTCTTCTCATCCTGTTCTCAAGAGTCTGTTTTCATCTACTGAGAGAAAACAACATGAAGTTGTTTGAAGTCACATCAGCCCTTGCAGTGCAGCTGTGCTGTACTGGCACCGCAAAAGAAAAAAACACCTCTATTCGTCCATGGACCTAATTCTAGCAAATATTTTAAACAGACAAGTGCAGACACAGAGCAGGGAAGCAAAGACCAAATCCACTGATTCTAGACAGAAATCCACGGTTTACTCACTCAAACACATCGCTCTTGAACAATATTACTCTGCCTACCTTGTTTGCGCACATCTTCCACGGCAGCAATCAACTCTTCTTTGAGATCTTGACTCTCCTTAGCGATCTGCTCCCCCTTCTCCAGGAAGTTCTGAGTGGCTTGCTCTACAGACGCAGCCAGCACATGGGCTTTCTTCGACCTCCCTTTCTTTTTACCAGATGGGCCTTTGTTGCTTGTGTTAACAAGGGTCGTCACCTTAAATACAAAAGAAAAACTGTAAACTGACTCTGCAAAACTGCCTAGATATAACATTTTATCATCGCTTAATGTTTAAATATCCCTTGTTTATTAGATCATAAATGCACACCATAGAGCTTTACCTGAAGTAAAATGTGTAATGATATGAATTAATACAGAAAGTCATTTATTTAAGGCAGAAACATAAAAGTGCAGTACGCAAACAAGTAGAAAGAGCAGACATGTCTGTAGTTCAAAGTTTCTAGTTCCCTGGAAGTTGTACATTCATAAATTGACAAATACGATGTTTGTTGGAACACCAGCTTCAGGGAGGAAAGAGAGTAAAACAAAATGTGGAACTGCCTCTGGGCCCTGAGTTGGGAGAACCAATTCCCAGCGCTGGGCAAAAGAGCAGTTACCATAATAAACACTGGACTGTCAATTCCCATTACTTATAGGTCACCTACCAAGTATTTTTGAAGATTAGTTCTCATTTCATCTTTTAAAAACAAAGTGATAAATTTAATTGGAGGAGATTCAATGATTAAACCTCAACATTTGGTTAACCAGCTAAAACTTTCAGAATTGAAATCAGATTTGCATTATCGCTCGTCTTCTAAGCATCATAATTTGAATACGTATCTCAACTGCCAAACTTCCTTTGGCACTATATTTAAAGCTATTTAATTGGCTAACAGCCCTGGTTGGTGTGGCTCAGTGGATTGAATGCTGGCCTGTGAACCAAAGGGTTGCTGGTTCAATTCCCAGTCAGGGCACATGCCTGGGTTGTGGGCCAGGTCCCCAGTAGGGTGTACATGGAAGGTAACCACACATTAATATTTCTCTCCCTCTCGCTAAAAACAAATACATTAAATCTTTTTAAAAATTGTCTCACAAAGCTTGTAGTATCTTTCAACTCTTTATCTCTCACAGAATTAGGGACCTTCATTTTGTGCCAGTGAGAAGTTTGGGAGAGAAATGAATGCAATGGTTCCACATTCTTTTCAGCAAAATTTGCTGGCTTTTGTTAGCCCTGCATTTTTTTTTATCAGCTTCACAAGCATGCGGGTTCTGTGTTTTATTGCATTGATATTTGTCCCTCTTAGCAGAATGATTTTATTGGAGGTCATCAAGAAAGTTAGTCCACAGAAAAGTTCCAAAATGCTACAGTTTCTGCTGTTAACTCGAAATCTGAGAGCAAGCCATGTGACCATTGAAGTCACAATTAAGGTCCAGGCAATTTATGAAGTATGAGATCACATCAGAAGAGAAGACACACTGAATAAATGTGAACTAAGATGATGCATACAGGTAGAACCAATACTGAAGAAGTGGGTAATTCAGTGTTGGGCGCTATCACAGCCAGCTTTCTTTTGATTTGATTGCTAATTAGATGCAGCGAATTAAAGGACTCTATAAGGACACTTAAGTACAAACACTACACAAAATGAAAGAAATGTAGTCCTTGAGAATAAGACTGTCAGACAATGGTAATTAGCTGTAATATGTGCGTGCAGTCAGTATGTAACACATTACAGAATTTTCAGTTCCACCCACAAAGAGGCAGCCATCAGAAAAAAGACAGCCTTTTTTTTACAAAAGTTACTTTTCGGAGGTGCAAGAGTGTTCTCAGTAGTGAGGATTTACTCTAACACATAAACGCAGCACTTTCAAGGAGCCTCAGATACCCCAAACTCCAAACATAAGCAACAACATTATGCTGGAAACACAAGCCAACCCAGGAAACCCAACAAACAGGTGGGCAAAGGAAGGGAAGGTATAGGCACATCGGTAATAGCAACAAATTTTTTTAAAAGATGTTTTTAACTTTATTTTTATTTTTACTGACCATACTTGACATATGACATTGTATACATTTAAGATATATATTAAGATACATATTATATTAAGATAAATATATTATGTGTTAATTTGATATATATATATATAGTAATAGGATTGCTGCTGTAGCAACGTTTAACACCTCAATCACATTCCATAGGAACAGTATGCAACAGTTGTCTGTCTTCAGCATACTGTGCATTAGATGTCCTTTTCTGCTACGCTCTTCATTAAAGCAAAATGTTCCTCTTCTCACTGATATCTAATCTATTCTCATTTTATACAGAATTCTGAGCAGTTTTGATTTAACTTTTTAGTCTTCTCAAATTAGGAAAACAATAATAAATGGGGGAGGGAGCTGTTAACTTCAGGCACGTAGGTAGCTTTGGGGAGTAGGAGCTGATAGTAAGTCTACCGGAGCAGCTAAATGACTATACTGTGGGTTCATTTTTATAAAGGCAAACAAACTTCAATTCTTCTGTTACTTCATGGTACAAGCACTGTTGAGATGATGCTCATAATAACAAGCCTGTAGAAAGTGTCAGTTACGTGAAAAAAAAAAAATATGAAACACTACCAGGTAGTTTCTAAGAAAAATGTGATTACTTTCAAATGAAGCAAATCAATTCAATCTTCTTTTAGGAAAAGCTTTTGTTTACTCATGGGTGAAAGTATATGAAGGAAAAAAGAGAAAAAAAGGATAATGATGGGGTTCCATAAATATTCATATCTTAATCAGTTTAGGATAAAGAAATAATGTCAACTCTCCTCGTTGCTACTCGGTGTTTTGCTGGGAGACAAAGCCAACAAATGGCAGTCCTGCCCCACCCCTGCTGCCAATCCAAGGTTTGCTTTCCACAGATTCTGTTATCCAAGGTCAACACATCTAAAAATATTCGATGAGAAATTCCGGAAATAAAAAAATGCATAAATTTTAAATTGCATGTCTCCCAGAGTGGCATGATGAAACGTCCACTGCCCCGCTCTGTCCCACGGGAGTGTGAATCCTACCTTTGCCCACTGTGTCCCTGCTGGGTCTGCTTCCTGCCCTCTCGCCACTTAGTAGCCCGCTGGGTTTATCAGCTTGATGGTGTCACACTGCTCATGTTCAAGTAACACATACTCTACTTTATGCACATACATATAACTTATTACAATACCTATTATTATAAGTATACTTTTCTGTTATAGTTATTGGCATTAATCTCTTATTGTGACAAATTTATAAATTAGCTTTATCATAGTTATGTAACACATAGGAAAAATATAATGTATATAGGATTTGGTACTATCCACAATTTCAGGCATCCACTGGGGGTCTTGGAACATATGCACAGTGAATAAAGGGGCACTGCTGTAGATAACAAAAAAAAGAAAGAAAAGATAAATATTACAAAGGCAGAAACTAAATTATGTCATCCCTTATAGAGAATATGACTCTAGCAAGAAAATGTAAAAGAATTAAAAGTCAAAGTATTAGAACTACTATAAGAATGAAGAATGAGCCCTGGCTGGTGTGGCTCTGTGGACCAAGCACTCGACTATGAAGCAAAGGGTTGCTGGTTTGATTCCTAGTCAGTGCACATGCCTAGGTTGTGGGTCAGGTCCCCAGTATCAAGTGCATGAGAGGCAATCACACATTGATGTTTCTCTCTCTCTCTCTCTCCCTTCCCCTCTCTCTAAAAATAAATAAATACAATATTTTTAAAAACTTTTAAAAAAGAATGAAGAGTGAGGTGGCTACATGCTAAATAAATAATAATCTAATAGAACAGCAGTAACCAATGAAAAATCCAGTTTTAAATATCACATAATAACCATCATTTGTTATTAGGAGAGATAACCTTAGTACAAAATATAGAATGTTGTATGGAGAAAAGGATAAATTCAAGGAGGAACACAGAAGATGATTTAATTAATAAAGACACATGCCAATAAACTCTGGAGGTAACAGGCATCTTTGCATAAGGTTAGGTATCCAGACGGCCACTAGTTCTTGGGTAGATGGTACTTACAGACGTTTGAGTCTTTTAAATGATTGTTATTCAGTTGAAATTCTCGGCTGGATGTCACGCCTCCCTCCTACACAAGCAGGCTCTCTTTGTTATTCTCACACCAACCTTTACCGGAGGCAAGAGTCATTCAAGGTCCACACACTCTCCTTTCTTCCCTAACAATTTTGGCACACACCTTTGTACAGTAGGGGAGAAAGAAAGAAAGCAAGAAGTTCCAGCAACATAGACAAAAAGTAATAGCATGGTTATTGACACATAGAAATGGATATGATGTTTTCCAAGCCAGTAGACCGGTCCTACTTGAGAAGAAGGCTGTATGTGAGAGACATAGGAAATAAGGTTAGGCAGATGTGGTAGGACAAGCCCTGGAAAGGCTTTGAAATAGGAGTCCAGACTTTACTAGTCACTGCCCATTTTTTCTTAAAGAGAAGCCTATGTTAAAGTATCCATTTCCTCTTTCCATTCATTTATCAGCCCACTAAATTTTGCTCTTATCCTCACACCTCCTGTAGCAGAGCCCTTTTAAAGCTGATAACTCACTAAGGTACTTAATAAGTTGTCAAAATCAAATTAGTCTTATCTTATCGTACCACTCGGCCACATTTAGTGCAACAGACGCAATTATCCTTCCTCCTAGAAATATTTTCTGGCTAATTTTCTTAGCAATAATCTTTTCCTTCTCCAAACTCCTGTAGCTTCAAAAAGGACATTATCTACCATCAAATTTACTTTTCTCTGTACTCATTTTTATCTTCCTCCCTCATACGTGAGGAAAGGCATGCTATTACACACTACCCCTATGACTAATCTGATCGCATCCTCCAGAGCTGTTTCATTAGCGGTGCCAATTCCTCTTTTAATCTTGAACACCCCCCTCTCTTTAGGCTCCTCAATCTCAGCTTAGAAGGTTACTTGATTCCTCTTTAGATCCACTTCAAATACAGCCTCAACGTCTCTGCCTCTCATCAAAGAACAGAAGAAATCATACAACTCATACATAAGAGAATAAATGTTCAAAGGACCTGGGACCCTGACATAATGATGGTCCCAGTAAACCCTGGCCAATGAAAAACCTTAGCAATAGCCAGAGGATGGGCACCTTATTTTCAGATGTGCTGATGGTGTGACCTGAATATAAACCTGTGAGATCCAAGCTGGTATGGACTGCTGACCATTTAATGTCACTAAGTGTAGACCCTCTATTTTTGCACAATATCAGTAAGACAATGCCCAACACAATTTCATTCCTTTTTTAATGCATTTTATTTTATGACAATTTATCTCACTACGACCCTTCCACTTGATCAGTTCTCTGCTTCCAGGATCTCAATAGACACACAATACTTCTTTTTCCAAAACAATAAACAATTGTGAGGGCTCTGAGGCACTCTGTCTTGGCAACTCTGTCCCATCCGCCCAGAGCCAGCAATGGTATAATTTATCTAAATCTCATCTATATGGCAATCAACTGAAAGTGAGTTCTGCAAATGTCACTGTTATCTGGAGTCTGTTAAAATGTAGAATTGCAGACACCTCTAAAAAGGACCTGTATTTTAACAAGGTCTCTAGATAATTCACACATACATTGAAATCTGAGCAGCTCTGAATTCTAGGACAATGATTAACAGCCTTTATCATGCCTACGGATCACCTAGGTGCTTGCTAGAAGACACATTTCCATAGCTTACAGTGCCTCTGTTCAGGTAGGTCTGGGCCAGGGCATTTTGTATACATCGCATGAAATCATGATATATATGGATTATTGACTTCAGAAACAGGAGTTCATTTACAGCAAAAGAAAGACAAGGGAATTTACTGCTAAAAGTAAACGCTCCCTCTTATTTTAGTAACCATGACCTATCATGAGTTCTCAAAAAGAATGTGTTGATGAATTGATCATTTGATTCCTGGTTGGGAAGCCATCTCCTCTATTAAGCAGTTGCAAGGCATTTAGGAAGTGAGAACATGCCAGTGTGAATGCTGCAAACCAAGCAATGATTTGATCTCTAGAAGACCAAGGAAAGACAATCAAGAGCTGAACATAAAAATGATAAACTTGGGCATTGTTTTTTGCTAGATTCAGGCACTTCAAAGGTGTGAGTAGTACGTCTTTGTGAGTTCCACTGTTGATGAAGTTCTGGAGTATTTCATTTGTCATAATTACTCAGCTAACATAACACAGGGCTTTGATTACTGTGTAGCCTAAGAAAAAGCAAGACCTTAGTGAGTTGAATATTTGAGAAGAAAATTATCAAAATCAAATTGTTTATTCCAGGGACAACTGAAAAATCTAAAACAGATCTGAACGACTTCTAGTTCATTATCACTGTAAAGAAAGCCTACATACATGTTGCATTCAAGTTACTACTTTTTGCAGATGCGCCTTCAACTCTTATTACAAGGCAAGCCTTCTCACTCAGTTGCTCTGGTATGTATTTCTCAAATACTGAATATAATACCAAATTCAGAAAGTAACCCCAAAATAGATACTTTAGGATTTGGGTGCTGAGTTATTTTTAGAGCCAAGACAAGTAGCCAGTTACACCTATATTAAATTTTTTTCCCAGGCTAAACTTTCTGTGGATGTAATTTATGGAGCAAAACAATTAGGTAATATACCATCCATTCATCTTGTAGGTGAGAAGTGATTCAAACTTATTTCCCAAAAAGCATCTCAATACTGTCTGTGAGCCAAGATCAAACAGGGTGTCCTTCTCTTTAGGCATATGTTCTTCACAAGAACTTCAATTTCCATTAGAGGTTGTTAAATCGACAGTTTTCCATCAAGGCACGCTGTTTTATAAGTAAGTAGCAGCATAGAAGAGTTCCATTTCTCAACCTCCAAGGGGTAGGGTCTAGATTCACTGCCATCCAAAAGCTTGTGTGGAATAAACAGCATTTGGTTTGTTCGAAGGAAGTTCAGCTCATCTCTCTCTCCACCTATTATAAGATCCCCACCCCACTAAAGTAAAGCAGAGAAGCAAAGAGAAAGGGTGTTGCCCTAGACACTGGCTCAAATTCTATGGCCTTTGCAGGCTACGTGCACCTCAGCGGAGGGGAAAAAAGGCACACTGTGTTCACTCTGAGGTGACTGATAAGACATCATTCTTCACATTATACAAAGACGTTTATGTACGATTTCGGTACCAAAAATATAGGAGGTTCTCCCTAGAAACTGGCTTCATTTTATTTTATGGGCAGTTCGAGTAATAAATTAATGTTTCCTTTTCATACTGACATCAAAAAGTTTAACCCAAATTTGTGATCCCTCTCTAAACCAAATCAGCAATTATTATTACTGTCTTAGTCCCAATCTTTCCTCCTTATCAGCACTTGCAGTCATCTTGTCTCTTTTTTTAAATCACTTTCCTTTAAGGTCTGTTAGCCTTCTAGTACTTTACATATCCTGGAAAGCATCCTTAACTCTTTGCTGGAAGACACAAGGATATATTGCATTGTGTCCAACCCTAAGATAAACATTTTTTTGCACACTTTTAGGTACCCAAATAAGGATGAACCCTAAAATCTATTTCATTTAAAAGACATATTTGATGGTACTTTATATTTTTAGAAGGACTTAAAATATATATAATTTAGATATGATAAGACATGGTAAATCAAACACTAACAAGAAATAAATTTGTTCCCACCTTGGAGACAACTGTACTTGAACAATAATTTTTTTTAAAAAGAAAAAAGAAACAAACCCGTTTAAAGAATCTACTGAGAACCTAAAATCTGCATAACTTTCAATGTCCACACTCACAGCAATGAAAAGTTATGCTTAAAATGAAGACACTGAAGTAATGTCAGACATTCTCTGAAGGCACAATTGCTTACAATCAGGGACTTTAAGTGAGTAAGAAGGTGTTTCTGTTTTTTAAAATCCTAAATATTTTAATAATCAGAGCCCACCTGCGGCAATCCCATACTGTTTTGAATGTCCCTAAAAATGAAAGAATGACTAAACTGTGTTCATGACTCAGTTCTCTGTATTTACTAAAGTTAAAACGAATAAAACTAGGCTGTTCCAACAAGTCTGAAAGCACAATCAAAACATATATTTGACTCAATATTATGTTAACCGCACTCTACAGGGAATAATGGACAGTCGCTGGGATGCATGAAAATACCAGGACTCTATATTGTTTTTTGCCTAAAATATTTAAAAAACAAACAAAGCCAGACTAATGTTTCATATAAGGGCTTACTTATCCTGGTACCACCACCCCCTCTCTATATCAGATGCTCTTGAGCTACATAAATGGGGTACCTTGAGGGAAAGGGGAGCATAAATCTGAGAAATTGTCAGTGTTCATCTTACACTTTCATGTAAGTGTAAGCTCTGGTGCCGTAGATTCAAGGATTAACTGATTTTCAAACACATACACACACATACAGAGCCAGAAACACACTCACAAAATGGACCAGAAATTTTAAAAAAGACTCCTGCAAAGAAACTGAACTTGAAGATAGTAAAAATACAGGCACAAGTGAAGTAAGAGAAAATGCAAAGCTGGCTCTTCTCCCACTCTCAACACAGACTCTTTGTCAGCTACATTATGAGGCAAAAACAAAAGGGACTTGGACAGCAGTGTGGTAATTAACTGTGGGAGTGGGTGGTAGGATGGGTGGAGGGGGTAAAAGGGGAGAAATTGGGATGACTGTAAGAGAACAACAATAAAAAGTGATTTATAAAAAAAGACAGTCTAATCACAGCTGAGAACTTAGAATATGTATTTACATCCATTATTACTAACAATGACTCCCATCCCGTTTCCTTCAGATGTTAGCTAATAATGGCCTAAAACAACTATGACTTATAAAACTTTAAAAAGATGATGCACACAGAAAGTGTAGCCATTATAGCTACGTATTTTATATTTACTTGTTCTTGATGGAAACTCAGTTCATTTATTATTTTTATTATTCATGGAGAAGACGTCACGGTGCTACCAAACCTCCTTCTGTTTCCTAGGGTCACAAGACCAGCCTCCATCAACCGACGAAATCGTAGGCAATGGAAGGTGAGCAGTGGTGAGGTGCGAGTTTCTCAACCTGTAGCATCAAAATCCTCCTCCTGTGTTTGCTCCAGGCTGACAAATTTGAAAGCTGGGTGTTGAAAATGGTAAAGCCACAAGCTAGAAGGAGCTGGAGTCCCCGAATACTACCTTGGAGGAGAGTGATATATTTATAAGAAAGTGATATATCAGAAAGACTCTTCAGTTTTACATAATCAGATGAAAACTTCTACTGTGTAGACTCAGATTTTGAGGTTTATATGTGACAACAGACAATACTAACTATATCAGTGTATTAGTCATAGTTATTAGTTATAGAATAAAATACTTATTAAAGTTTATATCATTATTGTAAATGTTTCTACTTATGTATTTTTATTAAGCTATAATAGGCATACAGCATTATTTTTGTTTCAGGTAGACAACATAATTATTTGACACGTATACAGTGATTGGCAAAAATAATGCCCCTTTTATTACAAAATCATAAGCATGTAATTCTGTAGCATAACAATATCACATTCAAGCACATCATATGACATTTTAGGTGAAATGTTCAAATTAAAACTATAAATTGTTACACCCATTTTATTATCCTACTAACCAAAGTCAAGCAGGTGTGACTTCTGCTGGACCCTGTATATTGCAAAATGACCACAATAAGTCAAGTCCATCATCACACATAGTTACCATTCTTTTCGTTTGATGAAAGCTTTTAAGATGTACTCTCTAAGCAACTAATTTTCTTTCTTCTTTTCTTTCTTCTTACAAAGGTAGAAATTTATTTCAACAAAACGTGAAAAGAATACATCTGACTGAAGCTCCTTGCTCATCAGGGTATGCACCCATGGAACTCTTGATGAGACAAGTGCAGGCTGCTTCGTGAGTGAGGTGAACAGCACAGCAATCTCAGGTCTAGCAAGTCTTGGTCAATACGTCACTTACACTCCTCTTGCCTCAGTTACCCTGCGTGTGTAACAGGCTGCGGGAATATCGGATGGCTCACATTCTGTGGCTCCTTCTGACTTCTCCATATGAAAAACCCTTGTACAAGGTAAGATTTAATGTGTAGCACTCAGGAGATGGAGGAACAGGCATTACGGGGCTCTGGAGAGGAAATGGATCTGTTTAGTGTTTCACAGTTTGGCGGATGGAGTGGGGAGAGGTAAAGCAGCCTAACCCACCTCTGAGGAAATGCCAGGGCAGGCACAGCCTAGGACCAGCCAGATGCAGAGTCCAGGACTTCATGCCAGCTGTCAGTGTAGAGAGTTGTATTTATTCTGCAACTTTCAAATATACAGTATAGTGTTATTAACTATAGTCAACATGCTGCACATCACATCCTCATAACTTAATTTATAATTGTCTGTACAATTTGACCACTTTCGGCCATTTTGCCCACCACCATCCCCAACCTCTGCAACCACCAATCTGTTCCATGTATTTATGAGTTCATTTTTTAAAGTATTACATATATAAGTGAGATCATATGGTATTTATCATTCTCTGCCTGACTTACTTCATTTAGCATAATGCCCTCGATATCCAACAATGTCTCAAATAGCAAGATTTCGTTCATTCTCATAGTTGAAGAGTTCCCAAGGGTTATGGACCAGAATGCGCATGTGTGAACAATGACCCTTTCACTGTACTAGTCAGTGGGGCTGGTTGACACTGTTGAGTGAGCATGTATATTGTGTGGTCATCACAGAGCAACAAATCTGGATCAAATTTGCATTAGTCTTGAACATTCCTCAGTGGAAACTATTTGAATGATTCACGGGGCTTTCAGAAACAATGCAATGAGTGTAGTGCACATAAAAATGTGGCACAAAAACTTCAAAGATGGTTGAGGATCTGTTGAAAGTGATCCACATTCTGGAAAGCCTGCAACAAGCAGAACACCTAAAAATATTAAACATATACAGGCTGCAATCAACCAAGCTCATCTGGGGATTCCAAAAACTACTGTCTGAGATTTTGATGCAGAATCTTGGCATGAAATACGTTGTAGCAAAATTTGTTCCATGTCTTCTGCTTCCAGAGCAGAGGGAACATCATACTGCAGTTACTAATGGCTTGATTTAAACCACAACCAGTGAACCAGATTTTCTCAAGGAGGTCATAACTTGGAAAGGGGCTGAGGAGTCACTGTCCTATGTACAATGTTTCTTGTATCTTGTATCTTCTTCAACAAATGTTTCTACTTTTCATATTACATGGCTGAATACATCCCTCCATTCATTCATCTACAGACACTCAAGTTGTTCCATGTCTTGGCTATTGTAAATGATGCTGAAATAAACATGGAGGTGCAGATATTTTTTCAATATACTGTTTTCATTTCCTTCGGATAAATACCTAGTGGAATTGGTGATCCATATGGTAGATCTGGGTTTTCGTGTGTGTGTGTGTGTGTTTTTTAACAGGGGAAAGGAGGTGGAAACAGAGGGAGAGAAATATCAGTGTGTGGTCGCCTCTCATTTGGCCCCCACTGGGGACCTGGACTGCAGCCCAGGCATGTGCCCTGACTGGGAATTGATCCGGTGACCTTTTGGTTCACAACCCGTGCTCAATCCACTGAGCTGTACTAGCCAGGGCAATAGATCTGTTTCTAATTTTTTTTGAGGAACCCCCATACTGGCTACTCCATAGTGGCTACACCAAATTATATTCCCCAAAACAATGCACGGTGTGTCCTTTTGTCTCCAAAGTATATACTAGTTTGTGTGCCTATGTGTATATAATGTATATATTAGTTCAGAAATACATACTTATTGAGAAAAATAAATCATATACACACATAGAGAGATACAGCATCTTAAATTATCCCTTTTCCCCTTTTCTTTGGAGCACAATGGTAAATAAAACCCAACTTATCACTAAGCACACAACACTCAAGCACAGACAGATCTGGTGGTTGGACACAAGCTACTACACATTCCATTGTCACTGCAACCTGAATTGCTGTGTTTTGGACAGTACCACTCTCTTGAGTACTAGATGCAGCAAAACACATTAATCAGTTTGAGGAATCAAAGTTACTCAGAAACACATCGCCTGCATTCTGCAGTCACTGCAGGTGACAAGAGCAGTAGAGGGCTCCCAAAGTCACTTGTAATAAGCAAGTCCAAAAGCAGCACTGAAGTCACAGCTGCAACACAGGTGATTTCATTACATTAGCACCAGGCTTTATTATTTTATTTACCAAAGTTAATATGTATTACTATGAAGTATATTGAGTAGGAGCAACTTCCCAAAGCAACAGATGTCAAAACAAAGAAACCTTGTAGTCACCTAAAAAATAAAAACCCCTATTCTAATGGGACCAAGAGATTTTAGTGTAAATCATGTTCATCTTAACAAAAGAAAGAAAAGAAAAAAGAAGGAGAATGAAACGATCAGGCTATTCAGAAGCAAGAACGTGTGGCATTAATTTCCTTATTCTCACCTAACATTTTAAATGTATTTAAAGAAATTTCTCTAGCAGGAAGCTTGAGATATAAACATCTGATGAAATAAAAATTAATTGTTCATTTTCTCAAACATTGTATAGCCACTAAGCGTATCACCCTCTTTGCGTGACACACACATCCAGAAGAGAAAACACAGGGTGGATCCCATTACGCAACCTTGACTTTTATGCTTTCCGTAGGACATGTATTTTTAAAATGTAATCTTGGTAACCATGACATATTTTAAACATAAATTTCAGGCCACCTTTTGGAAGTACTGATAAGGAGCTGTAGATTCATGGTAAACTCATAAATACAATAACTGGAATTAATACTAAAAGGAAAAAATATATAAGCCATTATCATTTCTGGGAACAGTCAAGTCTCACAATGAGGAAATAACACTAGCAAGACACAGAGGGATTCATTTAACCCAAAACCTCCTGAATTGAGAAAAAACTAGTGTGTTTCCTTCCTAGTGTATTTAAAAACCATTTCTTCCAAAACCTAAACGCAAAATAATCCTACCAAACTATCATCTTTTCTGTTGTTGACTAGTTTCTACTCCAGAATGAAAACAACTCATGATTAATAATTCCACCTGTTCTTCCCTTAAGCAACTCTGAAATACTAAGTGTTCTCTAAATATGCCCAACGTGTCCTTGTTACACAAACAGCACTTGTGTGTGAGGGTGAGGAAATGAAAGCGTTATCCCTGTTCCTCAGGTAAGGACAGTGAAATATGGAGAAACTTGGCTGCCAGGGGTCATAGAGCCTATTGTAGAAGGAAAATTCAGGTTCCGATTTGTCTGACACTGCCTGTTTATTCCCTAAAGATAGCATTCAAAATATATTGTCCTAATTTTATATGCAGTGCAAATTTCTAAAACAAAAATATGTTATGTTTTTATCACTAGAAAAAATGGATGTGGCTAACAATTTCATTACACCACGCATGATATACCGTTTTAAAAAAACATTCCCATGTTTATCAAAGAAATAATTACATTATCTACTGACATTTTCTGATTTTGATATGTAAGTGAACATTGCTTTTCTCCCATTAAACTACAAATTGCTGGTAAAATGCCAATGACTTGAAAAAAAACACGGCATTGACATTTTACAGTGGAGTCATCTCTTCCTGGATAAAACGCCAGCCTTCCACTTGAATGCACCACCATATTGTCTAGCTGCATTCTTTAAGCATTGCTTTTCAAAAACGTCAAGGTTTTAAGAATTGTTAATGAAATAAAGGAGAAAATGAGCAGTTTGCAATTATCTTGTCAAGATTCTTCTTTCGAACCTTCCTTTGGACAATATACACAAAAGAAAGCAGCTCATTTTCTAATACAGGGTATCATTTCTCTTTCCAAATGGTATTAGCATTTTTGAAACTGCAAAATGGGGTCTAGTTGATGCCTACTGAAGCAATATTGCGGAGGGAAATGTCAGTGAAAGGTGATGGCGTGGTGTAGTGGAAAGAATACATGCTTTGCAGCCTGCCTTTTCTTATCTGAGTGAGAAATTACCGAATCTTGGATTCAGTTTTGTATTTTGAAAAATGAGAGTAATTATAGGCACCTCATAGGAATATTGTACATTTTAAATATGATAGCTTATTTAAGCCACTTGGCTCTGAAACACACAAGATGCTCCAAAAAATAACAAAGAACGTACAACCCTGAGTGGAAGAGTCCTGGACACAAGGCCAGAACGCTTGAACTGAGCCCCATACCAACCACTTACTGGCTATGAGGCTCAATTAATCTCTTTGGGCCTCACTGTTTTTAGCCCTCAATTAAAAATTATTTCTAAGTTACTTCAAACTCTTATATTCTATAATGCTAATAAAATAAAATTCTTAAGTCATGGTTCAGGATGGTAAATAGATCTTATATATGAATATCTGAAATCGATTCTCTGTTTCACTAAAGTAGCCACAATAAATAGATGAGCATTAATTTAACAATGAATACTTTGATGTCAGAATGTAACAAGTTAACAAAGAAAGATCGAAAATCTCCTTGGGGATCTTTCATAAGAAACTGGGGGTCTTCCGAAGCTCACCTAGGGCTCATGGGAGCCCTGCAGATCCCTGGGGACCACTCCAATATTTCATCCAAGTATTTCATGAAATTCCTTACAATTATCTTTAGATATGAGCCTTACCTTTATGTTTTCTATGAACTTCTAAACTGAGTACACCTGGATAGTACCATTAAATGAGCTTAATTGTGAAGTCTATTTTTTGTTATTAGCAATGCATAATTCATATGTAATTACTTTTTCACACAGCATGGAGGAAAATTCAACAGTTTTAAAATCAAATACTTTTTTTTAAAAAAGTATATTTTTAGCAATGTGCTAGTAATTTTGAGAAGCCAGGGTTTGCTGAGCCAGAAAGTCTGAGGCAGGTGTTTAATTAGACTAATTAAGCAACATGTAGTCACTTCCGGTTTTCCATTTGCTCTTTGTAAATGTAGATAAGCAACACAACTGAGTGTCTAATTAGACTATTTAAAACTGACTCACTTTTTATAGCCAGGGATTTTTTAACCCACAATCACAAACTTAAAACATAATAATATGTTGTCTGAAGTCCTACATGTTTTTCTTTTTGACATAACCACCATTTTTAAATTTTTTCATATTACTGTCACAATATTAACATAGGAGAATAAGAATAATGAAATGCATTTCATATATAGGGGACATAAAATACTACATATTTACTGCTCTCAAAGTATTTATTAGCAAGAATAGGATGTGCCTTCTTTTGCCTAACTCACTCTTAAGAAAAATCAATATATTCAGTTTTCCTAGGAATCAAACCTGAAAAACTGTCTTCATTAGCATTATAATGACTTAAATCAACTGCATATAAATCTCTGGTGGTTATCAAATTTCAGATGGAGAAGGGCAAAAATTATTCTTCCATTTCTCATCTTTTTTCTCCCCCTAACTATCGACATTAAGGCCATCCTAAAAGTTCATTTTTTAATCACCAGGCTACACAACAAATCCAAGTCCATTTCTGAGTCCCTCAAAGTATAGTTGATATGCTCCTGATAGTACGTGTATCAACTAGGAAGTGTATGTATATATATATACACAAACACACACACAGTTTTACGATGGTTCGACTTACAGTTTCTCAACTTTATGATGGTGTGAAAACAATATGCATGCAGGAGAAACCACACTTCAAATGTTGAATTTTGATCTTTTCTGAGGCTAGTGATATGTAGTACAATCATCTCTGGTGACACTGAGCCATGGCGGTGAGGCAGAGCCCCTCGTCAGCTTCCCAATCCCAAGGGTAAACAACCACACTGGGCAACACTCTGCAGTGTACTGTGCTGTCAGAATATTATGTTTTGTGTTTTCACAACCCATCCTGTCTACAGAACACCCATCTCTGTCTTCTGCTTCTGGTAAGAAAAAGAGGAAGGTACCCACTCTTGAGAGAAAACCCAAGATAACTGAACTACAGGTTAATGTAAGTGTTCTGAGCACATTTAAGGTAGGCTAGGGTAAGCTATGATGTTGGCAGGTTAGGTTATTGAAGGCATTTTTGAATTTTGATATTTTCAATTTATGCCAGGGAGAGGTAACATCAGATGGACTATTGCTTAAAGTCACACAGAAGTCAGTAAATACCACAACCAGGTTTGCAGCCAGACTCGATCGTCTACTCATCATCCTAGCCTGATCATCTTTTATTTCACATTTGAACAGCAAGATGGACTTTGACATCTTAGATAGAAATGTTTTGCTTTATGACAGAAACTCAAATAAATGCACAGAAACTGAACACCATGGCATGCTAAATATGAAAGGCATGCATCATCATGGAATTGGAATCGCAACTTCTAATTACAACAAAAGCTCATGCAGCTCATTCTCTGGGCCTAAAATATGTAAAACGTCAAATGTGTGCAATAAGACTAAGGTTTTTCTATGGTTTCTTGTGGCTCTGATGTGCTGTTGACCATACAGCAGGAGAAAGCCAGATAGGGCAGCTTGACTACCAGGGAATGGGTAGCGCAGGGCAGGCATGCTGCATAGGTGAGCTACTCACCATAATCCATTCATTATTTATTTCAAGTGGGGCTGGCATTGAACATGAATACCTGTAGGTAACATCACTGAGTCTACCTCATCCCCCTAATACCTAGAAACACACAGAGCAAAGACACAGAACAGCAGATGGCCCCCATGTTCTCACAAAGTTTTCTAGAGGAGCCACCAGTGAAAGCGGGAAAGCAAAGGGGCACATATCCTGGGATTCACAGATCAATAAACACTAACACAAATGTCAGAGTCCCTAGCCAATCCTTCCTGTGCCTTTACCTCAGAGGTGTCACTGTCACAATATGAGCAGGTACACTAGATAGAACCCAGAGTCAACCGAGAATGGGAAAGGGAATTAGAGAAGGTAATTGGAGACAGAAGCTAGGGTTGTCAGGGGCCATTAGGGTCTGTGATGCTCCATGTTGGGCTGGGGGCACAAGTTTCACAAGTGTCGTCATAGGCAACATCCAGCGGGCAGTCCAGAGCTGGGATGGTAGTTGAGAGACTCTAAGCTAGGCAGCTGATGCTGATGTCATGACGGGGCAGAGCAATCTGCCCGTTCCTGGAAAGATCTAGACAGGAGCTGAGGGATCTGGAGGCAGGACTCAGGCTCACTAAGCCAGGCAGCAGCTCAACAAGAATTCAGATCCCAGGCTCCAGGGCTGTAGTACAAAGACTTCACCAGCAGAAAAGGGGAAAGGACAGTTAATCCAAAGACCAAGCCTAGAAAATGGAGCGAGTACAATAAGGGCTGGGGGAATGCTAGTATTCACACGTGTCCATCTCTTGGACACAGAGTGACATATACATTAGCAGTAAGCCTCAATTCTACAATCTATAAGGCAAGGATTACACTTCAGGGATACTTGCTGCTCCTCTTATGACTGGCCTGGAAAATGGACAGGCCTGCAGTTCTTGTATGCATTCTCCTTTCAACCAGTCCAGGTATCTTCCTCTGTTAAATGAACCCAGACTTCTGCATAGAACAGAGTCGAGGCAGTTGTAGCTCATGAAGAAGTAGCCTCTTACTGAGTGGCACAGTAGTGCTCTAGAAACAATATTCACCACAGGCCAGTACATAACTGATACTGGAAGTTCATTTCATAGGCAACATTTCCAGGTATTTGGATTATAAAGTTAATTAAACAATAAGATAGTAAAATATCAAAGATATTTTAATATCGAAGATATTTTAATATCTTATCTAAGAATAAGATATTAAAATTCTAACCTGGTAAACAAGAGATAATACTTCATCTCCCCCCCGAGTTCATTTTCTCTTTTGACAATGCATTGCCCCGGTTTTAACACTCAATGGCCACCCTGATGTCAGGGGAGGGAAAGCAACCCAGGTTTCAAAATGACTTTTGATAACACAACTAAAAAGATTCTCTTTAAAAAAAAATGCCTTTCTTGAGTTTTAGAGAGGTAAGGTGAAAGTGCTGGCAAACAAAACAGCAGGCTTTCAAGAGAACTCTGTTCAAAATCCGTTTAAAAAAGAAAAATCCAAGATCTCCAAGGCCAATGGATGTGTGAAGGAGCAAGTGAGATAAAGAACCGTGTGAGTCTTCAGGGAACAGAGAAGGAACTCAGCTGACTCTACGTGTCTTTGTAGCAGAAAACTTTTCTTAGGGAAATACCAAGGCAAAACATTTTTAAAAGACCTTTATAAATGTTTCAATATTCCATTTGTCTATTTTATTTTATGGCTTTCTTAATGCATCACACTCACTTACTTTCACTTTCCTTTATATTAATCTATAATCTCCTTCAAAATAAAAATAAAAGCAGTTCCAATTTTGTAGAAATGTTAAAGTTCATAGATGAAAAAACAGCATCTGAATTCAAAATAAATATTACTGTCAGTGACACAATCATAATCAGCCACAAACTGGATGTTGAAATTTAGCAACTCATTTTTCAGCCTCAGAAAATATTTATTGAGTGCCTACTATGTCTGTGTGCCTTTCAGGATACTGAGCAATCGCTATACCCAGGTGAGCAAAACAGACATTGTCCCTGTCCTAATGGCATTAGAATACAGTAGTGGAGAAAATCAAAGAAGTAAATGTAACATAACATATATGTAATACAAACCTAAACCAGAGAGCTAATGGAAATGGACAGCGTGCAGTGAAACAGCACCGTAGCGAAGAGACATGGGCTCATTTAGATGGATGGTCAGGAGAGATTGTGGGAGTTAGCGCAGATCATCTCAGAGATCAAAAACTCTGTGGGAGCTGGAGGTACCACTCCATGCTGATACACTCAAGATAATTGTGGGAAACTTCCATTCTCTCGTAACCACTCCAGACGTTCAGGCAACACTTCAGCTAGGAGCCTGTTTATGTGAACTCGATGCACATTTTTGAGAGTATGATGATCCCTACCTCACACTCCCACCCTCTACCAAAACTAATTCAACTAAGGCTTCCACCACAGGTACTAAAATTCAGCTCAGCCCACCCACTGACACCTTGGGTTGCCCATTTTAGTAGCTGGCTTATTAAATATGTGAAATAAATTTTGTCTTCTTTATTGGTGGTGAGACATTGTTTATGCTGACCATCATCATCATATGCTCAGGGACTCACAGACAGCATGGCTCACAGTGGGTGTTAAAAAATTAAGCAGATATTAAATAAAGGACTGCATGTGCTCCTACTAAATATTTATGCAATTTACTGTTTAGAAAAATGAATCAAATTCAAATGTGAATGACGGTTACAGAAATTCCACTTGAAAAGTGTTAAAATACTAAGAAATAGTATTATAAACACTCTATTTCCATTAACCTTCTCATATTTTCCTGATTTTTTTTAATGTGGTCCTATTTTCAGTACACCTACAGTGTTATTGTGAAAACAGAAAACATTTTCCATGTTACACAACACCTCCTCAACAGAGTTGGTGTCGATTCACGACCTCATCCAAAAATATGAGTTTAAAAACTAGCATACACACTGGTGATAGCATATTCATCCAATAATGAGAATTTTCTGAAATTTGAGTGACCAATTTGAATATGTTCAATAGAATGATTGTATTAAAAAATTATGGTATTTTCTGTTAGCGGTAAGAATTATTTAGTGCCTCTAATTAAAAAATGGTTTTTACTAGGTAATATTTAGGGAATAAATATAAGGATTTGTGCAAAGATAATACCATTGCTACCTACAAGCAATTTATGATACAGTAAAGCAAGGCTTGCACCATACGTGATCGCACCATACATGATCACACCATACGTGATCACGCCATATGTGATCTGAAGTTCACAGGTTGAGCGCAGTCCCTGACACAGAATGGAGAAAGTATCACACTGAAAAATACATGAAATGAGCATAATGATTGAGACCTGGGCACCAACTAGACACGTGGTATGGTATAAATCATACTTTTCTGAACAAATGGGAAGTTAAATTATATATTTTGTCTCAAATTCCATATTAGTTTGTAGATCATTTTCTCACTATAAAGCACATGTACATAGGCTATTCTAGCTGGCCATTCCCTCTGTAGGTCTTAGGTGGTATTAAAACCACCAATTTTTAAACAACAACTCTCATTTTTACCTTGACCTTGTGATCATCTTGACATTTTCTCCTACTATGTGGACCACTGGTGGTCATTTCAGTCCTGGTATCAGTCATAACTATAAATACACATTATAGAACACAAACCATCACTGTTTCTATACCCCAAACCCATGGAATTTTAGAAATGATTTGGTCAAGCTTCCTCCACCTGAGAATCTCGCCTGTAGCTTCTGTTGGCCACTGTCATTACTGCATCCTCCTTTGTCTGGCGCTGTCATGGCCTCATCACACAGCCTGAACTACACTTTTCTTAGGAGCCCCTATGCAGAAGTCAGGGTGCCATGAGCTTGCTGGAGAAGACAGTACCAAAGAAGCGGCACATCTCATCTCTTCACACTGACAAAAGCTGAGTGAAGCAGAAGAGAATGGGGTGAAGGAGTTGGATAGAAACCTCCACTTGAGTCTTCCTCAGTCAGGAAGCTCACTTATTCCCAAGGTAGCCTGTAGGTTTTACCCTCCCCCAATTAATGTTTCCTTTCATCAAAATAAGATTTATAGAGTGAAAATTTTTAAATAGTGCTAAACACTTAGACCAAAACAGTAGGCTCTTATGTAACTCTCGCTGCCCCTCTGCAGTCTTCATACATAAATAGAAATGACTTTCATATCTTAAAAAGTGTTCCTTCCAGAATTCACAACCATATTGCTATACCATGTGTGTATTTCTATTCATTGGTCCTAGATCCACCAACTAAAGGAAGACATACTTACCAACGCTAGTCCTGCACATATGTACAGAAGCTAGCAAAGGTCCCCTTTAGCCTCTTTCTTTAGGCTAAGGTACCCTTGTTCTTCAACTCTTCCTTTGTGGTTTTTAAGACCTAAACCCTTGTCATCCTACATATGCATGCTAAGTGATCAACATTCACTTTAATTTATATAAAAAATAACTTGCCAGAAGTGGACTAACTAGTAGAGAATTCAGTGAGATTAATTATCATGAATTACATACCACACTTCCATGACTGGAATAATGAAAGCTTTCTCTCTCTACCTCACCCCATTTCCCTGCACAGATACAATGAACAATGGCAATCAATGTCTAAGAATGTAATTAGACCCCTAACAGCAGCAGTTTTAAAGTCAGCTGGGTGAAGGACCAGGCATTGAGAGACATATAAAATGCACACTTGTCTGCACGTTGAAGGGGACAGTTAGAAACTTATTTTTCTTTTTCTATGGGTTGAGCCAGCACTATCTATAATAATCATATTTTGTCACTGGGAAGTCAGCACATGTCTAACACAATTGACATCAGTAAGACAACTGGGAGAATAAGCAGAATACCTACAATTCTCCAGTGAGGAGGGACCACTTTATATCCACACTTGACAGGTTCATTTTTTTATTGTGGTGAAGAATACATAGCTAAAAAATTAGCATCTTAACCATGTGAGTGTACCATACAACAGTGCTAAATGTATTCACATTTTTGTGTGCAACAGTTCTCTCCAACTGCCATGGACAGCTTTTCATGTCTGTCTGGCCAAATGCTATTATGGACTGCCCTGCTGGAATTCCCTGGCACTATTTCTGATTGTCTAACGCATATTTAAATGGTTGCACTGAGGGAAGTCAAGTCTGCAATCTAGGGTGGAGCAGGTAATGGTCTACAGAAAGACACCTGTTGGAAAATTAATCAGGGTCAAATTCAGCCCTCATTCTGCTTACTTAACTCCAAGCATCAACCAGAGAAAGGGGCAGCTTTTGTTTCGTTCATACATGCCCATGTAAGTAAGCAGGGTCCCCCCTAACTGTTTGAGCAGGGGACAAAGGCCAGCAAGCAGGGAAATCAATGAGAGATCTTAGGTGCTTTTCATTTCAACCTAAATAGCAGCCATATTTAGCATACATTTTTAAAGTTTTTCCTACCACTATCTTATACACTAATTATCTTTAACTAAGCCAGCAGTTTTTTGAAACCTAGTAAGTCTGTCCATGCTGATGGCAAACAATCCAAACGAACAGAGCTGGAAGTGGAAATGTTATCTGCCTCTCATTCACTTCTATAATGGTGCCATGTGCACTCTTATTAAGGGCACTGTGTCCCAGGCAGTGACTAGCAGCAAAGGCAGTGGGGAGCCCTTGGCAGAGTTGGAAGTCCGGGGATCCACTACTGTAGTCATGCAAGACCTACAAGGGCAGGGATCTTGGCCAGTTTTGTTTATCGATATATTCGAAGCAATTAGAACAGTTCTCAGAACTGAGTAGGTATTTATCAAATATAACAAATGAATGATTCAGAGGGCATGTAATAACTTGTGAAATTTAATGGTTTAAAAATCCAATTTACTTTTTCCTTTTTATTGAGTTTAATGGGGTGACGGTGGTTAACAAAATTATACAGGTTTCAGGCGCACAATTCTACAACATATCATCTGTACACTGTATTGTGTGTTCACCACCCCAGGTCAAGTATCCATTTATCACCATTTATCCCCTCATACCCTCCTCTACCTCCCACCTCTCTCCTCCCCTCCCCACCGGCAATCACCACAACACCATTGTCTGTGTCCATGAGCTTTTTCTCTTTCTTTTTGCTCTGTCCTCACATTGGGCACGCCTCCACAGCTGTCAGTCTGCTTTCTAGCAAATAAACTAACGAAAAAAAATTACAGACAGACTCATAAAAATCCATTTAAAAAAAAAAGAAATAATTTTGACCTAAATTGCTTGCTTTTCTTTTTTTTAAGAAAGCCTTGGCAGAATACCAGTCTGTTGTTTTCTAAGAATTCACACACCTCCTGCTTAAAAATCTGTTGTTAAATATTGCTAGGCATCTCAATTCATCTTACCAATCTGAGTTTCTAGAATCAACATAGTTCTCTTCTGTAACAATTATGGCAAAATACGACATTGGTCTATATGCAGTTTATCTATGGTTTCTTAGACATCTTTGAGATCTTTTTCACGAATTCTTTTAAATTTTAAAAACATATATTAAATGAACAATTCAATCACATGTGTGAATGCTGGAAATTTACATGGACATTTATTTATAATTCTTGAATATATAGGACTACCTCACAGCCAAGTCCAGTTCCTGTTTATCAGTAAAAACTAGCTCCTATCTCCCTTGACTAGGGTACTCCCCCCCCCCCGCCCTCCCCACCCATCCCACCCCCTGCTGTCCCTCCTGCGGCTCCCTTTACCAACAGCATCACCAATGTAAACAACACTTCCATTTATTGACAAACTGCTTTACAACTAATCCCATCAGCTGGAGGGGGACATTTGTTCTTCCCCCAATGTAATACTACTACAGATGGAGGCAGGACTCCAGAGCTGGAAGAAAAGCCAGTACTAATAAGTACATTATCCCAACAGTTCTAATAATTTTTTGAAGTTGCACAACTCTTTAGAGCATTCAGAACTAGATGAGCCTCGCTACAACTGCATGGCAATGAGAGTAAGAATGACCCTCAGCTCTTCCAGCTGAGGCAATGGAAATCCAAAGAAAAGTGTTTCTCAGGTTGCATGCCTAGTAAGAGATGCACAGAAGACTTCCAACTTACCAAAAGTGTGATTTGGGGAAAGTTTTCCTGACTTCCCTGAGTCTAAATTAGTTCTAATGATTGAGCTAATGTCAAATGCAGAACTGCCTTCGGGACTGAGATGACATGAAGTAGTGGGCACAGTGTCTTGCTTAGAGTAAGTGCTCAGTAAATGGTAGCCACTGTCATTGATATCAATGCTTCAAAAAGAGCACTTTCCTTTTTATCCTGAGGCTGGCGGGAACATGGCTCCACTACTGCTTCATATGACCCACAAGCCAAGAATGATACATACATTTTTAAATGGCTAAAAATGATAAAGAATGGTGATTATGATACATGGAAATATATAAAATTGAAATTTAGCTTTCCATAAATGAATTTTATGGAAGCACAGACACACCCGTTGTTTACATATTGCCTCCTGCTGGTTTCTCACTGCAACGGCAGAGTGGAACGGCTGCGGCAGAGACCCTGTGGCCCACAACACCTAAAACATGCTCTGGCTCTTGACAGAAAAAATCTCCCAACCTCTCCTGTTCTTAACTGTCAAGCTAAGGTTTTCTGGTGAGTCAGAGCCTCATCTGCCTTTCTGCCCTATTTGTATGAACTCATTTAACCTTTTAGTTTTAAGAAAATGAGAAGAAAGGATGACGTAGAAAAGACTAAACAATTTGCTATTATTAGGAAGAGTTATGAAGGCCTGTGATATCTGCTTTGTCTTTTGTTTTTATGTCAACTCCTCTTCCTTTTACTTCAGAAGGTAAGGTAGTGGGGAAAGAGAGAGAGGGAAAGAAAAAGGGAAAGAGAGAAATAAGGCCAACTAAAATTCAAGGGCTCTTAATCGGACCCGGCACTGGGGCCTGAAACACCTTCCTGCAGTGTGTCTGGAATCCAACCCAAGTGACAGCACAAGGAGCAAGGAGGCCACACACGCAGTGAAAGGCAGTGCCAACGACAATCTTCGGGCCACTTTGTCTTCAGTCTCTTCTCATTGCCCACCAGATAAAGAAATAAAGAATAAATCAAATAACAGGTTGAGAGACCACTGTCGGTTTTCTCATTTCAACCAAAGGGAAAACTATGCTAGAGATGTCATTCCACCTTACAGCTATACACGATCCAAAGTAAGTCTCTTGAGAATGTCATTTTGCTTAATACTGTTTAAGAAATTATATCAAGCTTTTAAAATTAAAAGGAGAAAGTCAGAGTATTCTACTAATAATCCAAAATCTTTCTTTAAATACCTCCCATTCAGCTAAAAGCACTGCGTGGGACTGTGACGGGAAAAGTATTCCTTTGCTGGAAATGTTTCAAGGTACATTCAGCCCATAAAGACTGTGGATGAACAATGGTTTGAACTGAAAAGGCATACAAAAAATAATAATAAAAGCCACTGATGTGGGGTTTTAAGTCTCCCTAGAGTTTCCTCTGAAAAGAGAGGGTTTGGCATTACTGAATGAGGATGTACATACTCACAGACTCACGTGTGCACAGGACACACAGACGCAAACACGCAGCTACATGAGTACTGTCTTCTCTCAGACAGGGTCATCATATTTGAAAAGCTCATGTCTGGAATTAATTTACAAGCAGTACAAACACCTCAGTGCCATCTCTTATTAACAGGACTTGAGAGAGTAAAAATAGAATGTTCACACTAAATGTTTTCACTAGGTTTAACATGTCTCCTATCACTCAAAACATACTCCACTTGACAAACACATTTACTCACATTTTTCTCTCATGACTAATAAATAAAGCTGTTTCTGACAATAGGGATATGTCCTTCATGTGTGTCCGTAGATCAGTTCGCAAAGTAGGTTTCAATGCATTTTCTCAATATAGTTTAAGTCAGCAACTTGGCGTAAGCAGATTAGAAATGTAGTATTATAAAATAACAAATAAGTAAGACAATCAATAGCTGTAATAATGATAAAAGTAATAGCACCATCAAGGCAGGTTGTATTTTGTTTCTAAATGAATAAGATGACAGTGAGGTCTCATCCATTGCTCTGAGGAAATAAATACATTAAAAGAATCTCCAGAATAACTTCTCAGAAATACCACACAGAAGCTGTCAGGCTCAAAGGCGATCACAGCTCCTATCATCTTCCTATCATTTTTGAGTCAACTCTGCAGAGTGACTCAAAAAACATAATCTCACTTAATTGCAAAAGTTTTCTAAATTCACAGGAGGCAAATAAAGGAATTCTTTCTTGTCAAAGTTCTACCCTGAGGAAAAATGACTGGTCCAGTGACAGCAGCCAACAGGCAACCACTGTAGAGGTCAAGCCTGATATGTGCGATCAGAATTCATTCTGTTTTTTCCTTTGACCTGAATGCCCACTCTAGACCTGGTGTTTTCTGTTCCCATTCATGTCTTTATTATCCTTCCAATCACCCCCTTTGCCTTGCAAAAGTGGCCATAACACCTTTGACATCATGACCTTAATATCTCTTGCGTCTGTCTTTCCTTTGATCCAACTCCACGACCCTTCTCTCCATCCTACTCCAAGTCCCCATTATCACATCTGGCCAGGGGAATTACAATCACCACCATCATCTTCTCACGGGCCTTCCCACCTCTTGTTTCTGCCCTCCGTGTAAGCTATTCCCAAGGCTGCCACGCTTCAGCATAGTGAGGTAGTGACACCTGCTCATAACCATCAATGGCCCTGGCTGAGCGGCTCAGTGGGTTGGAGGATCATCCCATAAACCAAAAGGTTCAATTCCTTGTCAGGGCACGTACCTAGGTTGCAAGTTTGGTCCCCAACTGGGACGCATATGAGAGTCCATTGATCAATGTTTCTTTCTCGCATTCATGTTACTCCCCCTCTCCCCCTTTCACTCCCTCCCCCTCTTTCTGAAGTCAATAGGTATGTCCTCTGATGAGAATGAAAAATAAACAAACAGAAAACCTTCAATGGATACCCACTGTCTGCAGAAAAAATGCAAAGCCCTTAGTCTATATTTGTGAGTGTTGATTATTTAATTTTTCTCTCTTTCTAGTTCATGTTTATTAGACCAGTCTGCATGCACAGTGACTTAGATATTCCAGACACTGGGGGCAGTTACCATTTATTTGGAGTGCCTAGTATTTGTAATATTCTACCCGTAATCCCCACAGTCACCCTAAAAGACATGTATCTTATCCCCATTTTATTGACAGAAAACATGAAGCTTAGAGAAGTTTTTTTTTCCCACTGCCCTAGTCCCTGGTGTAATACCTTTGATGCTCATAGACTAAATATTCTTCACACATTTGTTGAACAAGTAATTGTTTCTTCTTCTTCTGTCTCTTTTATAAATAACCTTAAAGTAGAGGATTTTAGAAATTAATTTTGTTAAATCGTTCATCCCTAGATAAAATGGCCTTTGATAAATTATTAGAACTCATCTTGTTCCAGGTGAAAATATAAGAGCTGCCACCTTTATGGGGTCAAAATCCTCTTGATTCGAGACATACGTGGCACTTCACTGGACTATATGATAATTAAAGGCCCTATCCTAATGTTTAAAAACCAGAGAAGGAATATGATTAATTCTATTTTTCAATTTTATCCCACTCTAGCTGCCTCATTGAAATGGAAATTCTCAGAAGTGAACATTTAAAACTATAAAAGGTCAAGAATATCAAGGGCTTTCTCCCAATCTCCACTCAGTTTGAAAAAGAAAAAGATCACTTTGTACCATGTTAATTAGTATATTATTACCTCGGGCCGGGAAGCCTTCGGTAATTTCTAACCTCTCCTGTCATCCCTGAGAGAGAAGAAGAACTAATTTTAAGCAACAGTCTTTATGTGTAAAGATACTTTTACCAAGATGAATTTCACAAATATCAATTTAAAGAAGTTACCACTGAAATGGCAAGTAGGTGATGATATGATTTTCTGAAGATATGATTTTCTGAACATATGATATGATTTTCTTATTCTTTGAAAAATTATCCTTATAATCCTTATAATATATATATAATTATAATGAATGACATTTTATTTAATATAGTACATAAATATATATTACTTAAATTTGTAATCAAAATATATAAATTCAAATATAACATTTATATTTTATAAAATAAAAACATAAAGTTGTTTACTTCTTAAAGCATTTTGTATTCTTTGATTCTTTTTAAAAATCTTTTTGAATTTCTACTTATGGAAGCAAAGATGAAAAGTTTTAAGACACCTGAAATTACTGAACAGGGTGTGAAAACCGAGGAGTCAGAACACAGATCTTATAAAACATTAAAGGAGAAACCAAATAACATGTTCTTACTCAATATGAAAGAGAAGAATGAACCTAATCAACAAAACCAACAAGCAAGCAAAATATCACCAGAGACACTGAAATAAAGAACAAACTGACAGTAACCAGAGGGGAGAGGCAAGGCAGATAACGGAAAAAGGGCAAGAGTCATCCAGGAACATGTATAAAGGACCCATGGACAAAGCCAAAGCAGGTAGGATTGAGGGTGGGAGGTGAGGGTGGGTGGGGGGAGGGGGAGTGTGGTGACAGGAAAATGGAGATAACTGTACTTGAACAAAGTATAAAAAAGGAAAAAGAATGACTATAAATGAGATGAAGAGGAAAATAATTGCACAGACGTCCCTACCTCCCTACCTCCCTACTGGGAGAGACTAATCAACACTGCAATCAAGGAGGTGAAGCCCAGGGTAGGAAATATATCTCAGAGCTCCACCAAGAGCAAAGCAAACTATGGGACAAGTATAAAGTACTGAAATAAGCATAATACCTAATATAAACACATAGTTAGTGAGAGAATGGCAAAACGCAACTTACTGTACAGTCACTCAATTCTAAAATATGGCAAGAGTATCCACTGGAAGCCTGTGTGAAACCAGGAATTAGGCACACTGCATGCTGAGTGTCTTTGCCCACCCCCCAGATTTTCCTCCTCTCTCAAGTCCCTGCTGGTGCCACTCTTACCTCCTCAACCCTTTGGGACTCTTGTTACTGGGTGAGTCCGTTTTATTTTCACAGCAGAAAGCACTTGGACATACTTTGTTTCCTGAAGATCTTTTAGAATTGTGTCTGGACACATATTTCCCCTTTAAAGATAATGGCAGGGAAAAGGTCATTTTAAACCAAATATCATATATAATTTCCTTTACCAAGTGTATATCAGCCTTCCATTAATTATCAACTTAATTATAAATGTGACCTGAAACTTACACTTTTGAATTTTAAATGGAATCATGTATGGAAATGTATGCTGGAATTCTTACGATGTATCCAGATTCCTCATGCAGGCGAATATAAAATATCTATTATGTTAAAACTTTACTCATTGATTCTTTTTATATCACCAGAATATGATTTTACTTTAAAGTCCTTAATTTTTTTGCTAATACTTAAGAATAGGTTCTAAATTAAAAATTAAAATAAGTATTCCATTCAAGCTTATTCCATGTTTAATAATGCCAAAGAGCAAGAATTAAAAATTAACATAACACAGCAGGACTGGCAGATGTACTTAATCTGTAGGCAAGAGATTTTCAAAAATCTGAATGAATCGTTCATTTAAAAAGTCTAACAGTAAAAAACAAAGGAAACACTGACCCTAGTACCCACATTAAGTCTCTCTCTACTCTGTGGCAACCCAAAGCAAATGAGTGGTATGAGGAGGAAGATTTCACTTGGCAAGTGATGAGACAAAAAAACAGACATGTTAACACATAAAAGGAAATTGAATGGCCCATATCTTTAACTGATTACAATCACCTTATTCCACAGTTTAAAACAACTGACAATTTGTCATACTCTTTTAAGCTACATATATCAAGTAATAGGTTTTTGAACCACTCTCTGTCTGTTTTCAACCAGATGTCTAATTGCTGGGTAAGCAATGTTTCAAAATAGACATTCAGATTAGAGCTCACCCACCTATCAAATGTAGCAGAAAATAGCCTTTCAGCTAAGTTGGAGAAAGATGAATTGTCCCCATAGAACTATGACAAGCTCTTGAGATTTCTCCTCAATGTTGAGAATATAGACGTTTGAACACAGCTGTTCTCAGTCTGTTTTTGCTGCTCTTCTTCCATCAATGCTTCCTCTAAATAAAGTGTTTTCTCTAAAGGAAACAATTTGACCAGTGATACCCACTAACCTCTGCATTGTGTGTGCGTACGTGCAGGCACACACATTTACACAGGGTTGGGAAGGAGACAGACGGCCCCATTTCTTCCAGACTCACCAGTTAACATCCCAACGGAGCTCATAATTTAGACTCAGAAACAAAGGTAAGTGAGCGTCTGCAATGGAAAACACTGTTTCCTAGCCTCATTTGCAAAGGGGAAGCTACTCATTTCACAGAAGTCCTACATTATGAAAGGAGCTATCTATGAATGCTATCATTTACTACCATAAAATTCCAGAAGTAGCTAGAGAAAACAAAATTATTGTAGTGCTTCCCCAGAAATGCAAGACAAGAAAAGATGAAAAGCAGCAAATTAACTAAGATTAAAGTTGAGAAATTTTGAGGCACTTAAAACCCTTCGGTTGCTCTCCGTTGCCTTTCGCAATAAAATTGAAATTCTGTAAGGTGAGTGACGGGGATCCCGTGCTCGGACTCTGGAGCAGCGTTCGTCACTCATCTCCCTTCTCACCCTCTACAGTGAGAGTCGGAATTTCGGTTTGTAAAGGCCAGGGAGTAAATACCTTTGGCTCTCTAGATGGTATCATCTTTCACAGACAACTACTCAGCCCTGCTGTCCTAGCACAAATGCCGTCACAGACAATAAAAAAAGGGTATTGGTGTGTTCCAATAAAACTGTATTTATAGGCACTAAAATTTGAATCCCACATAATTTTCACATGTCACAGAATAGTTGTTCATATTTTTTTATGTTTTTAATCATTAAAAAATGTAAAAACAGGGGCATCATACAAAAGCAGGCGGTGGTCTGCATTTGGACTGCAGCCACGGTTTGCCCCTCCGAGTGCCTCACTCTCCCTCCCATTCACTCCGACAACTGTCTAGGATCTCATGGAAAAAAACAGCTGGAGGATTCCACACATGCTGAGTTTGTTTGGCATCATGGCTCTGTACTTGTCCCTTCTTTCACAATACTCTGCTCATACCCTACTTTCACCATCAGATTTCTGCTCACTTTTCTCCTTTGACTTCTCTGAGATGCCCTCCCGAATGCCCCATGTCTGTCAGGAGGCCCCTTTCCTAACACCCTCTAACACACTAAGGTTTTACACGCCAGGACTAGGGACACAGTACCTCGTTCAAGACTGTGCACAGCCGGGCCTGAATTTTTGTCAGTAGATCTCCCAGGCCTCGGTACTCATTTGGTTCTCAGTGAACGCTGATTGAAGAAATGGGTGAAGAGAGATCTGAAGAATACTGCAATGACCTGTTGACCTAGGTTAGAGTAGCCAGTGGGGTGTTGGAAGACTTTCAACCAAGACAAGCCCGAATGAACTAATGGTTACTGGGATGCAGTAGTACAGCATAGCCATTAGGACAATGGGTCCTGTATCAAACTTGCCTGATCCCTGGATCCACCACTCACTATTTGTGTGGCCCAGGTTAAATGGCCAAAATATTCTACAGCACAATTTTCTCATCTGGGGGAATGTATTTCATAACAACTAAATGTGTTCACGCTAGAGGAACATAGTATTTGACACACAATAACATATTGGTAAAATAGCTACCATTAGTACTGACATCAGCCAGAAAGGCATCTAACCTCAGGGACTCCAAATGCCAAAAGTGAGAACCTATAATTTTGCTCGTCATCATAACTTTATTGAGTCATCGCACACAAAAAAAATCTGTGTCAAGCAGAATCAATTGGATTAGGAAAACTAGAACAAAGGAAAAAAGATTTATCCTCAGAGTTAGAGTCTGCAGACACAGAAATGCAGCTAGAATTGTATATACACACGAGAGAACAAACGAGAAAGATGCAGATTTCTCCCATGGCACCAAAATATTCACTTAAGGTGCAGGACAGGTGACTCAGTGGACAGCTTTACCATAAAAGGTAAGAAGGAAGGCCACCTTCTCTTTATCACAGCCTAAACCTTCCTCCACCACATCCATGACCTCCATTCCCCTGGAGGTGGCAATACACAAGAGCTAGGACAAACACAGGTGCTTTGTTTTTTAAATAAGTGATGGTTGTTATCATTGGGAAAACAATCAATATAACACAGCTGAAGAGGACTTCCTCCATGTGCTGCCACACAAAAATATTATTCACAACCATTAAATACGGCCATACTTTGAATAAAAATCCAAAAATGATAAATTAAATGAAATAATTTTGGTCACTGTTTTTGTTGTTTTGCTTATATTGCATACTGCTGCTGCGGCTAATATATATTTATTGATGTGATCACTCCTTAAACCAAAATTCTAAATTTTTTAATGGCTAATAAAAATACTACCATTTTATTACTGGTTATTAATCTTTCTGAAATGTGACTTTAACTTTTGCTTTTTACACTAGAACTATCCTCCTTCTGCTCCGTCTATACAGCGTTTCCTGGGAAGAATGATGAATCTTTAGTGCATGCCTCAGATAAAGAAACACTGGTACTATTTGTACCAGGACTTTAACAGTTTCTTCCTTTCATCTTGAAATTCACTGGCAGTGTGCATTTGACAGTATACTAACAAAATTAGTGCAGAAAACAGGTAAAGGCAGGGAACAAATGGAGACCTTGCACAGCCTAAGGCCAGCAAAGCCATTTACCTGAGTGTCAGCTGTGTGTGGAGATGAATACAGTTCCTACACTCAACCCCTTTGCAGGCACTATTCCCTTTCCAGGACATCCCACTCCCCTCCACGTGAAAGGCACTTTCTTTCTTTTTAAATTTATTTCTCTATTACAATTCAGTATTACTTTGTATCGGTTTCAGGTGTATAGCATTGTGATGAGGTAATCGCATACTTTACAAAGCGCTCCCCTGACATTTCCAGTGCCCGCCTGGCACCACACATAGTTATAACAATACTGACTTAGTTTTCTATGCTGTACTGTATTGTACATCTCGTGGCTACTCTGTAACTGCCAGTTTGTACGTTTCGACCCCCTCACCTTTTTCACCCAGTCCCCGCCCCTCCTCCCCTGGCAAACATCAGTCTGTTCTGCATGTCTATGAGTCAGACACGGGGTGCGGTGGGTTGAAGGTGTCCTGTTTTACCATGGTGTTTCCCAGGCCTTGCCAACTTTCACATGCATGTTCTCTCCCATATGCACACTCATGCACACACACAACACTTCTCTTTTTGGGACCTTGCTCTTTGCTGCTTACTGTCTACCACATTACCAAAGGACCATTTACTAAGATGTTGGGAGGTAACTGTCCTTTTATTCTTCCTCCAAAGAGGGTCAAACTAAGGAGGTGGAATAGACACCCTGTCTGCACCAAACAATTATTTTTCATGTATGATCATTTAAAATTCACTCTTACCAAATGAAATTATATCTCTCAGGTCACATTGAGTCACTATTTATTATTTTAAACACAAATAAAATTCCCAAGTGGTAACATACGGTGAAATAATTAAAGTGACTAAAGTTCTATTTCTTCATCTTTACAATTACTTTATTTCCAACTTACTATTTGAGTGCAAGAATATAGAGTACCACAGGTTCTGGAGACATGAACTCCGTCCTAAATGAACTTGAATACTTCCAAACTGATAAGAACTTAATCAACTCTTGAACACACAGACTACAAAGCAACTGCATAATTGGAAATTATCCCAATTAACTTTCATATGAAATATAATACCTAAAATATAAAATATACTCATTTGAAGTTTATAAATGTATTACTATAACTCAACAGGAACCACAACATTTTTTTAGAACTTCCACACCAAAAATAAATGTTACTTGAGGGGGTTGTATTTCATCAGTAAGACTGTTTAGAATTGATATAGCATGGTAATAATTAAAAGCAGACCAACTTTGTATGATTTTATTATGATTCTGAAATTCTCCAGATTACACTCCCTTACGGGTGGCAGCTAGAGAGTCCACCCTGACCACCAGGTACACCCCTGAAGCTACAGAAAACGTGCCTGGTGAGTTTCAGGGGGAACACCAAGTGAAACTGCAGGGTAACTTGTAAATCCTCAAAACAATGCGAAGTACTAACTTGTTCAAACAGTGTACTCTGGAAGATTGGAAGGGGCTACACTAGGAACCAAAGAAATGGTTCACAACTGGCAAAGTTACAGGTGCTTTGGGGGCAGAGATGTGCTTGAGAATACACTCCTGCTCTTGGCCATATATGGAAAAAGAGATACCGGCCATAAAGGCGAGTGAGGTGGTCTCTTCATGTGATGAAACACATATCACACACCTGAAGATTACCTTACTATTCTCTATCCAACACATTTGAAAAGCCAACTCAGAGATGTAATTTCTAGTTACATTTGCTTGATATCCCAGAAATTGCAAGGAATTGAACTTGACTGGCTGTGTTGACAGACTGTCAGACCTGCAGGCAGTTTCCAGAAGAAAACGTGGGAGGACCATTAACAATGAATGGAGATGCATCACTGACTGTTTTTAATGCATGAAAGCTTAAAGTAGCCGTGATTGACTCCAGGCTGTAGCTACGAAAAGTTTGTCAGGAATGACAGTGCAAATCTGCGGGGGAACTAGTTTCACACTTCAATTAAACTAACATCTTGGTGAATCCAGATTGTCAAAATTAGGTTTCAGATGAAACTCGCTAAATTCTATTTAAATTTTTAAGATTCATATTGATAGATCCCTGTGCTCTAAAAATTACTAAGAACTCACTAAATGGCTATATAACCTTGGACAAACTGGTTCTTGCTGGTCACAAATGTCCTCATTTGTAAAGTGGGAATTCAGACTTGACCATCTCTGACCCTCCAATTTTATAATTTTTAGATCTATGATCCTGTGTGTGAAAATGGCTTAGAAGACACAGCAATCAATGTGTCAAGTGCTTGCTTACTGCAGAGAAATCTCAGCTCTATTTAAACTTGTTTTTCTTAGTTCAAGGACCATACTGACTTGCCTAAATTAAGTTATAAAAGTCTTCCTACAAAAGGCAATTCTAAGACTTTAATTTTGCTCCAGGGCTACTTTAAATCGTGCAGGTTAAGAGTTGCATGTGCTGAAGTGTGGCCAGGATGCCAGCACCAGCATGTACTTGTAAATAAGTGTGAGGAAATCCACGACCTTCAAACTGAAACAGCATGGTGCTTACGATTGCTAAATTCTGGAAGTATTCCGTACTTTTTCAAAGGCAATATTTTCTTTAAAAAAGACAATAGAGGAAGAGTTTATTTTTCTTTTTGCTTAAGTTACCAAACTAAGAAGGAAAGCATGGTTTTTTAATAAGGCCCTGGAGATTCTACTAAATGCCCCTGCTTTGGGCTGACATAAAATGGGTAATTTTCCTTTAACAACAGATGTCTTCGGTTTTATTTCTTGAGTTTGCCATGAATCACTGTTGCATTCACAACAAAGTAAATGAAAATATTTTCCTTTCTTGACTCCCTGCCATTGTTAATTTACTGATTCTTAAAGTTAGAATGAGTTTTAAACAATCCACTTTTGTCAACAGAACTTCCTATTACAGTTCCGTTTCTTATGCGAGGGCGTGATAGAATTCAGGACAATGACTGATGCAAGTCTGCACAGCAGAAAAAGGGCATCTTCCCAAAATTCCCATTCACATCCAGCTCTCAACAATCATATGCTTTGAGGTTTACAATCTGTTACTTCTCCAACATCCTCTGTTCACATGTAAAATAATTTTCCAACATAAAAGAACATAAATGAGGCTTAAATAAGTTTTATAAAATATACAGTTAATCTAAGAACTGGCCAAAAAAAGTGCAATTCACTCCTTACCCTACCTCAGTTTAAAATAAATTCTTCTAAAACCAGAGCCGGAATTTGTTGTAATGATAATGCTGTCTAATCAACCAATGCCAGAAAATTAAATAGTTGAGTATTTTCTTTCATAATATATTTTTTCACTGTTGAACAGTTCCACATTTATTCTTTCGGAACTTTATGCAGCATAAAAATGTTATGAAAATGTTTCCTGACTCATGGCCATTTAATGTCTTCCTTAAAACTGAACCTTTGAAGTTGCCATTTTAAGTGCGGCATCTCCAAGTTAGGCAAGGTGATTTGGCAGCACTGTAGAAAAGCATTAAGTATGTGGTTTCTCTCAGTTTGTCGGGGTGGGGAGAGGAAGTTCCTTTCTGTATCTTTAAATGATGTCCACTATTCATATTGGTATGTGAAACTCTATAAATAATAGAATAATATCTGGGAAAAAAGCACTGCCCTCCATTCTTCCTAACCCCTCTATATTAATATCATCAGAAAATACAATCACAAACTTCAAGTAGATCCTCAGGGGTGCTCTAAAATCCTACTCTTGTTTGTCTCAATAGTTACTTGGTATCTTTTCCTCAGTCGTCAGTAAAATTCTCTCTTATCCAAGTTCATTCTCAGTTAATAACTTCCTTGCATCTTATTTATTATTTCTGGAAGAAATAGAAGTGAAGAGAAGAGAACTTGCTTCATTTCAACCCACCATTGCCTCCACCCACCACTGGCCCTGAACCTTACATTCTGATGTTCCTCCTATGTAACTGCTGTCTTGAGAAGGTTTCCATGTTTCCATCTAATGCTCATAAACAGCTTTGTTTTCTCACTTGATTCCAACCCAACTTGACTAGTCTAGGACATTGTCCTAACACTTGTATGTCACTGTCTCGGAATCATTACACTTTTTTCTCTCTCTTCTGAATCATCCTGATCGATGAAAAATACACTGTATTCACTGTGTTAGCAGCTTAATTTTAAACAAATTAACAATTAGATTTAAATGACAATAGATATTCAACGTAGTAAAATGCCTGCAATCTAGGTGGTAAAGCTATGGACATTCAACTGTTACATTCTTCCAACATTTGTGTATGTTGGAGAATTTCCATAAGAAAATATTATAAAAACCACAGTATATTTTCTCCTATCTTAAAAGAAAACCTCATCCATTTCTAGTACCAACCATTTTTAAAATTTTTTCTCACTCCTAAAAAGCGTTGCCTAGATATTTTCACTTTGATTCCACTTCCTTATTGTAAAAAGGTTGGTCTATATCTTTAAAATTAAATCGTACCTTGTATAACTAACCAGCTAACATAGAGATAATTGACTAAAAGTAATGAAATAATACTAAAAAATGTATAAGGGAAATAAAAGGAATATAGGACAAATTGCTACCTTTGCTGCAGCTGGACACGCAATAACCCTAGACTAGTTAACTTCAATTTACTGCTGACCCTACCCTGGTGTGCATGTCCGTGAATATGTGCATTATTATTTTATGTACTTTAATTCTTTACATATCTTGCCTACACAGACATTATAGTAGTTTTACACAGTCAACATGCATTTGGACTTACCCAAATATTTATACTTTGCTCTGTATTCATTTCTTTATCTCTATATTTCTAGTCAAGTTCAATTTTCTTCTGCATGAAGAACAACCAAGTTTTCCCTTTAGTGTGGATCCACTGGTAATAAATTCTCAGCATTTGTTCATATGAACATGTCTTCATTTCAACTTTATCTTTGACATCTCGCTGGTATGAAAATGTGAGGACAGCAGTTTCTTTCGGCACTCTGGCCAATCCATTCCACTGATGTGTGCTACTGAACAGTCCGTTGAATCTCTTACCTTGACCCATTTAAGGTAACATTTTTTTCCTTGAGTGTTCTGAAACCTTCCTTTCTACCTTTGACTATTAGTGTTTTACATACAGTTTTCTTGAAATGTATAACACTTCTTTGATCAGTGGCTTCATGTCTTTCATCAATCTTTTAAAATTCTTAACAATTATGCATTGACTTTGTCTTTTTCATTATCTTTTCTACTTCCAGGAAAGTAGGTATGTATATGCTAACATTTTTTCCCCTAACCTATCTCTCATAATTTTTCCCTCTGTTTTTCTCCTCTTATATCTCTGCATTTTATTCTGAATATCAATTCTGACTTACTATCCAGTTCAGAAATTCTTTCTTCAAGTTTGTCTAATCTACTGTTAAAGCCATGCATTAAATTTATTTCAGTTACTGCAACTTTCAATTGAATTTTTATTGTATTATTTTTGATCACTCCCCACACCTCTACTGTAATTCTCTATCTTATTATTCAATTTCCTAAACACATTAACATATAGTATTTTAATATCCCTGTCTGGTAATACCAATATTTATATCTGATATGGGTTACTTTTTAATATCTTTGTCTTTCAGATAGTTTTTTCATGGCTTGTTATTTTTTATTTCATATCATAACCTGTATATTAAGTATACAGTATACACATATATATACTCTATACTTAATATACTCTCTCTATATATAGAGTATATATATATAAGTATAGAGTATATATATATACTATATATATACTATATATAAGTATAGAGTATATATATACTATATATATACTATATATAAGTATAGAGTATATACTATATACTCTATATACTATAGATTATATAGTATATACTATATATATACTATATATAAGTATAGAGTATATATATACTATATACTATATATACTATATACTGTATATACCATATACTATATACTATATATAGTATATACTATATATATACTATATATAAGTATAGAGTGTATACATATATATATATATATATATATATATACACTCTATACTTAATATACAGGTTACGATATGAAATTAAAAATAACAAGCCATGGTTGTTAGCAGAATATCACGGTACAGAGAGGTCATCTTAAACCAGGAAAGAAAAGAGCTTTATTTCTTGTCAGATCTTTTCCCCATACTTCATCCATTCCTACATCCCAGAGAAAAGTGTGCGGTGCTGTGGCTGGTTATATTTTCCAAAGATAGTTTGAAAAATTCACGTGCATTTCTCTTGATCCTGTGCACGCCTGGGTGACAACATCAATACAGTGAGACAGAAATCCTACCATGTTGTTTTTTAGTATAAATCACAAAAACACTTTGTACTTTTGTGTCTTTTCAATGGGATTCTCATGTTTTAAACCCAGCCACAACACTGTAAGAAAGTTCAAACTGGGGAACATTTAGATACTAAATGAACAGTAGACATGTTGTGTTTGAAACAACATCTTCAGCTGAGGTTCCTGCTGATAGTCAACATCATGTCCTACACATACGTGTGAATATTCCTCCACATGATTCCAGTCCCCAGACATCATATTACCCCCCAGTCTTTGAATCTTCCCATTTAAATCTTCAAATACTGTGAAGCAGAGGGTAGGCAAAATGCTGCCACCTCATTAAATTCATGAACCACAGAATATCTGAGTATAATAAAATAGTTGTTCCACAACACTACATTTGGGTTGATTTGTATGCAGCTATAGTAACTGAAACTTGTACCTTTCATATTTTTTTAAAAATCTTCTTTAAAAGATTTTGTTTATTTATCTTTAGAGGAGAAGGGAAGGAGAGAGGGAGAGAAATATCAATGTATGGTTGCCTCTCATGCGTCCCCTGCTGAGAACTGGCCTGCAACCCAGGCATGTGCTCTGACTGGAAATCAAACCATGATCCTTTGGTTCGCAGGCCCGCACTCAATCCACTGAGCTACACCAGCCTTTCAGATCTTTTGTTCTTAAACTTTAATTTCTGTCCCCATACACCAAAGAAAATGCCAAAAGTCTTTTTAGCTCCTCATTGTCTTAGCCATTACCTTGTAGTAATGTAGTCATGCTTCTGCATTTCCTCTTTTTCCAAAATCTTGACCCATCCAGAGCTTGCTCTCTGACAACTTTTTTAATGCTTTTAATATTTTAGTTATTATTGGTTGGGAGGATTCATCTAAAACAATTTAATTCTCTCTTTGGGAGCATATGTCAATCCACCCATTGAATTTTTAATTTAAATCATCATACACACACACACACACACTTTTAATTTTCAGAAGTATTATTTGTGTCACTTTTAATTGTGTTGTTTTTAATATCTTTTTTCAATTGCTACCATTTTAAAGCTTCTCTTAATTTTGAAAACATTAAACAAAATTATTTTTATATTGATGTCTGATCATTCCAATATCTGTTGCTCTTATGAATATGATTCCCCTGTGTTTTCTGTTTTTTCTACTGGCTCTTGCTTATGGTTTACATTGATTTTTTTTTTTTGGCCGAAGAACATTATTTCTTGAAATATACCCTGGAAAATATCTTGGAAATTATTTACTTCTGATACAAAGTTTCATTTTCCAGAAAATCTGTTTTTGACAATTGCTTAGTTCACTATTATTCTTACTTTATGTTAGGGACCAACTTAGGTTAATTTTTTTAATCCTTACCTAAGGATATATTAATGATTTTAGAGAGCGGAGGGAGGGAGGGAAGAGACACAGAAAAATAGATGTGACAGAAACACTGATCAGTTGGCTCCTGTACACACCCTGACTGGGGATTGAACCCACAACCTACGTGTGTGCCCTGATGTACAACAGAACCTACAACCATTTGGTGTATGAGATAATGCTCCAACCAACTGAGCCACATGGCCCAGGGAGTTTGAACACAGGGATAGTATGAATTGTGACCGTGAAACTTGCTGAAGGTCTCTTTAACTTTTCAAGGGAAACTTTTTATCCCTCCCTCAGACCCAGTTTAACAAAGACAACAAGATGGTTTCACCCTTTGTGGACTGAGTTTACTAACAGCTGGCTGTTGTCCTGTGGTATTCCCACTACATGAGGGGAATCTTCTATTCACCTCCTCATCTCTAGCACAACATAGACTGTATTCATGTCTATTCTGGGCTCTGCATCCTTCAGCAGAAAACTGAATCAAGCCTTGCCAGATAACCTAGAGGTGAAATTCAGTTTGGGTACTTATCTTTCAAGTTTGCATTTCCTCTTTATTCAGCATTTTGGGAATTGTTATTGTCTTCCAAGGTCACAATGCCTTTAAAGAATGCTTTTATATTTATGTAGCTTTTTAGTAATTTTCATTAAAAGACTCACTCATACTCAGCCTTCCCTTCACACTCTTTCAATATGGTAATCAGGCACCCATAACTGTATGTGATTTTCACGTGATATACCCAGTTAAAAATGCACTGCAAAGCAAACAAAACAAGGCAGACTCAGCCAGTCTATGTCCTCTGGCCAGTGCAATTACAAGTGGAACCTAATAAGAAAAACTATCTGGACATGCAAATAAGCAGGCTTAAGTTACCTGTTAAAGGATTCTGCTACAGCTTAATACTATAACAATACCTAAAATATTTTTTTCTTAGCACAAAATCCCTTTTGTACATTTATAGGCACTGGAGGGCTACTGCACCCTGGGAACTTGGAAATGCAGGGTACAGATGACTTTTTGAAAGTTACACTGACATTTAACACAAAAACCTTTCCTGGGATCTGACATAAGTCAGGGCCATCACACTCTCCTAGCAGGTGTTCTTGTATTTACTTCCCTAGCAGGTGTTCCGATATTTTTTTCCCTAACACTGTTGATTCCATGCTTACCAAGCAACCTCCTGATTCCCACATAATCCTGCCTGTGAGCAGAGAGTATGTTGATCATGCTGACAGGACTATTTCGAGTCCGGATTATAGTGATTTCTCTCCATAAACCAAGCAAGTGATATGCGAGATTTTGCCTCCCTTTGATTACAGTATTTTTTGGATTATAAGACACACTTTTTCCCTCAAATTTGGGAAGTAAAGGGGGATGCATCTTATAGTCCGAATGCAGCTTACATGGCTTGCTGAGGGAGGGAGGTGGGCAGTGACCGAGTGAGGTCACAGGTTATTAAATATTTTACCATATTTTTTGCTTCAAATTTTTTTCCTATTTTCCTCCTCTAAAACCTAGGTGCATCTGATAGTCCTAAAAATACGGTAACTAAAGAGAGACCTAAGCTGATTAAACTCACAGAAACATGTCCACTGGTTTTAACCATTCCCTTTCTCACTGCAAACTGATGGAGTGGCATTTGAGGGGGCTCCCTAGCTCACTCCTGAATTGTAATTATTTCTCACTTGTCCTCTCACTCTAGGCATTGACCAGAGCAGTATTTTTCAAATTGGAATATGGGTATCATCAGGAACACACTGTGCAGTACCAGGCTAGGTGAAAAGCCATGAAAATAACATAGAACACCTACCTGTTACAATATTTAACAGAAATATTAGAGAAAATGGCACATTGTAAATTAAAAAGAAGCACAAATATGATCTACAAAATGTATGTTCATCTTAAAACTAAAATTGAGACCTCTGAGAAATCTTCCATTCACTACCAACCACACATGGATTAATCACTAGACTCCCAAGGCTACTTTAGCCATAAACCTCGTGATCTGATCCTTGGACCATCAAGGTACCACTTTCACTTACTCATGTCTTGCACTGTTTGGTTAAAATTTTTTTTTAAATAGCTACTATATTTCCTTTTTCTGGCCCTTACTTTTCTATTCTGCTGGTCAATCTGTTTATAATGTTGAGGAATTCTATTTTGTGGCCATTATAGAATTATTTATTTTGTTGTACTTTTTAATTTGTTTCTCAGGGTCTCTGAATTTTCCAGTTCAATGAATGATAAATAGAGTGGAAACTATACTATTATTACCTAATAAAGTATTTTGCACTAAATAGTGCATATGAAAGCCACACTAAGCTATATTACAAACATTTATGTTAGCTTTATTCTCCAGAATTGAGCAGGAAGTTTTCTTATTTGCACCTTTCGTTTTTTGGCTCCAGGAATCAGCGTGGCAGCTACAATTCAGGCTGGGTTGGGAATTCTGAATATCATTTATCCATCTCCTTACACAAATTCTTCAAGAGTATCCTCTTTCCTTTAGAATCAAGTTCAATTTCCTTGTCAGGAAGTAAAGCCTGAACTGCCTCAAGCTCACCTCTCACAGCCTCATTTTTTGGTCACACCTTCCAATGTGCTTACCTGCCAAGACTGAAATTCCTTCAGTTTTTGAATCACACCATGCTCATTCTTAAGTCAGGACTTTGAATCCCATGCCTACGTTGCCCTGACCACCCTCCTCCAACCAGCATCTGGTAATTTCCTCCCCTCTTCAGCGATCCATCTAGGAAAGCCTGTCTGATTCTGCCTTCCAGGCTTGGGAGAGATGCCCCTCCTATGCAGTAAGTAGGTCAGTGGTCAGTATTCTGTGAACGCCCTCTTACTGCATTTTCAATATTTCATTACAAACTTCCCATTTGTTTTTCCATATCCTTTTATGAATTGCAAGTTAACTAGAACACTAATTCTGACTCCCTGCATCCTTCAGCTGACTAAATTACTATTTACTCCTTCAGATGTCTTGGCACAGGATGCTAGCATATTTCCTTTACTCATTCTTCCTTTCTTCCTTGTAGTACTGGCAGTTTAGCTTGAGTATCTGCTTGTCCAATACAAAGCATATTTTCCCGCCTCCCTTGCAACTAAGAGTGGCCTTGGGTTATGAGCAAAGACCTGTGGGCAGCTTTCAGGTATCTCCATGAGAACACCTGTCCTGGCCCGCCCCCTCTGTATACATCTTGGTGATGGCTAAAAAAGGGCGATGACTGAAATTGAACTTGGAAGCCACATGTTGAAGGTGGGATAATAACACTCCACCAGTCTTTCATATTCTTCACTCCAGACTGAGATGTGAAAGAAAAATAAAATTATATCTCTTATTTGAGTCAGTTAATACAATCAAATCTCTGCGTTACAGAAAGCTAGCCTCACTAATACAGAGGTTAATTTAATAGATGTCAAAGATATTTGCATGACTCTATTAATGAGATATAAATTCCATATGGCCAGACACTCAATTCATACTTCTTTAATGACACATAAGTTAATAAATGCATGAATGACTCCAGGAATCTCAAATTATATACTAACCTACTTGATTAATAAAACACCAAAAATTCCAAGTAAAATGTTAGCATAATGAATCAAGTAGTATCTTCAGAGACTAAATTAGCAGAAAATAAGATATTTAATTATAAAATATGTCTATATAATATCAATTTATCTATTAATATTATTCCATCAGTCAAAGTATAGGGAAAATGTCATCACCACAAGGCTGAAAATTTAGAGCAAAAAAAGGAACCTTCTCTCATGAAATAAAGGACTGTCTCCTCCATCAGCACTAATTGTGGTACCCTCCAGCTCATGAGGAACTGGGCCAGAGGATTAAACTCTCAGTGCCCAGGAGAAGGGCTAGAAAAGAGCTCAGGGAAGGTAGGAGAAAGAAGGTAAAACATATAACGGAAATGTTGACAGACTTTCAGTGTCGTCAGTGGACATAATGGAAACGTGTGCCTTCATTTGATGACAAGGGAAGCAGCACATACTAATCGAGGGGCCAAATTCTCTCATGCAATGTATCCAAAACAAGTATTGTACTGGTAGGGGGTGTTGCTGTTGTTTTTGTGTTCGAATAATTCTATAAAGCATGGAAACCTGCATGCAAATAACTGTCTCTGCTCGCCTATAAAAATAATATCCAATAATAAATGACTTTGTACTGTATGTCATGGTATTCCCCAAGTACTCTGCATAGGTTACCTTTGAAATTTGCTTAAAAATAAACAAATAGACCCCTATCGTCAGTGTTGATTGACATTACTTTATTCACCTATTTAATTTATATGTGTACTATATACATATATATGTTTATATAAACTAAAGTACTGTTTTTTAAAGTATAAGTCCATTAGTGGATTGCAAAAATGATTTGACCTTAGGCTTTTTTTAGGTTACATAGAATAAATTTTACTGCAACAGGGCAGGGTAGATGAAATAAAAGAAAATGCCAGAAAACAGCACCCAGAGTATGCATCAACAATGTTTCATGAAAGGTTTTATGTCAGCTAAATATAACAATGTATAGATGAGTCCAAAAAAAGTTGGACATGTGTCATTCCAGGCACTCAGCCAGAGGCCTGAGGACATCACAGCTGCAGGTGTCCTCAGAGGCCTGAGGACATCACATCTCACTTGCTCTGTATCCTGCCTCCACTTGGTCAGTCTTGAGCTCCACCAGGTTGCTGCACCATGGGTGCAGACTGCGCCCTGTCCTTGGGGAGTCTGCAGTAGGAAAGACTAGCTTTGGGACAGAGTGCTATGAGAGAGACTCTCCTTCACTGCCAGCAAGGTCCATTTCTCTAGGGACACCTACTGCCCCACTCCCTGTCCCCAGAGAAATAGGGTTTTAAGTTGTGTGCCTGGGAACACAAAGACTCCAGATATTTTCGAAATCTCAAGCCCGGTTGCCCCACCCAGCACACTACATAGCTAGTTAGCTTCAACTGTATGCATCAGGGTTGTGCATTTCCCCAGCACCTGCAGCACCTGCAACCAGTGGGAACTCTCTCCAGGTGTGTAAATTCCAACTCCAAAAGTGAGCCACTAGATTGGGAGAGACAAAGTGAATGGCAGAAACTGACAAGGCAAAGAAGGGACTCTGGTAGATGAAGACACTTAGCAATTAGGGAGCGAGGCTTCCTGTGGCTAATAGGTACCTACAATGTACATAGCAATATAAAGAGGAAAACTCATCTCATACCCCTTCCCCCACCAAATGTGCTGGAGAACAGTCAGATTTGACACAAACACTACTTCTAAGCAAAAGCAGCCACTAGATGTGTTGGTGCTTATATTAACCTGGTATCACAAGTTATTTACATTTGGTTCCTGAAGATTCATTACACAAGGGAAGTCAAAGAAGGTTAAAGTACATCATTATGGCTTCTGTATATTTTAGTTGTATAAGTATAATTCTAAATAATGAATTCCCAGAAGAGGAAGCATTAAGAAGAACCTAAGAAGATGAGAGGATCTAATTCTTGAAATAGAGCTCCTCAAAGAGGGGCTTTGATCACCAGAAATGGAGTCTCCGGTGATGGGCCCAGGGCTGGGCAGGCAGGGAGACTGCTCTGGAGGTCTGACTCCCTCCAGGGGCACCCTAGTTTCAGGACTGGAGACTTTCCACCAAAATGCAGTTAAGTAATAACACATTCACTGAACTGTGAGGAGCCAAACAAGTCATTCCCAAAATCACCAACTTACATGTATAGAGTTTAGTAGGATGTTTCTATGTTTTAAAAATGCCATTTATACTATTCACTTTTTTCAATTTCTACATCCACTTTCTCTAAAACCATATGAATAGTAATAAACAAATAATACAATATGCATCCTTTCACAAGTAAGAACAGTAATATTTCTCTTAGCAATGAACCAAAAGCTTATCTTTTCTTTAAAATAGGCTTAGACACATATCCACAGTTTCAGTCAATTTACAGAGATGTAATTAAATGATCAAAAAATCACAAAGCACATCTATTTTCTCCTCCACCAAAACCAAACAAAAAATACAGAAGCATGAATTTTATAAGCTCTGTTTTAAATTATTTAACTCATCTCTGATTTTAACCACAAGAAGGCTCAAGACTGAATCACTACATGAATTTCTGCCTTACACTTCATAATGTATTTATAGTTTCAGGTCATTGGGATGTCTTAGGTGTTGTACTTATGTTTTGAGATTTTTTTGTGAGCATTTTTTAACCTGTGAAAGCAGCAGCATCTTTTGTTCAGGCTTTGAGTCTGAGTCTTGCCAAAAGAATGGAAGCAGATTACTTTAACCCAAACTAATTTAGCTTCAGATTTTTTATGCAAATTCTTAGCTACAAATGTTTAGCATAAGAAGCTTAAAGAAAAACTGTTTCACTTGACAAACAGAAAGTAGATGTTAATTCATAGAAATCCAGTCCTCTGACATTTTTGCTCATCTGAATTTATTAATTTGAATCTTATAAAATACAGGAGCAATGCCACTTCCTTGGAAGAAAAAGCAAATTTAAAGTGTAATTCCTTGCTAACAAAAGTCTCCTGCTATCCCTCAAAGATACTCTTTGGAACTCACGGAAGAGAATTTTAAGAATTTTCTCTCAGTGCCGCACCAGTCAATACAACGTAGGATCTGCAGGACAGGTGGTCCACATAAAGAGCCAGTCAATAACCCAGTGATTACACAATCAAGCTATAGACAGATTCCCAGCAACATTTTCTTTTTGCCTCTAAAGTACTTCTTTTTTTGCAAACCATATTCTATGTTAGCTATACAGACCAGGCCTGCACATTTGCAAGCAAATCATATCTACATTAAGGAAGTTAAATAGAAAATGAAGGTTCAGAACCATGCAAATTCTAAAATACCAAGGCATTGGAAGTAATAAGAAATTTGAGGCAAATGGTTTTGATACATTTGTTAAGTCGAATGGTCAGAATGGATTGTTAATAATATACTAACAACACTTGTGGACAATTATGGATAATATTTTGTGCTTATCTCATTTAACTCTCCTAAAACCCACTGACATCTGTACTATTACTACCAGTAACCATGCACAGGAAAGGAGAGAGAGCCTTAGAAAGATTATGTAACTGGTGTAGAACTCCAGGGCTTGAAAATGGAAGAGCTTGAGTTTGAACACATGTCAAAAGCTGTATACTTGGCTAAGCTGATGTAATTTAGTTGGAGGTGCCACTGAAAAAAAGGGGGAAAGGCTTTAAAAGAAGTGGGGAAATCTTCAGAAGTACGGAAATGCCTCCAAGGACTGAGAATTGGAGCAGAAGGCAGGAGAGAATATAAAAATTGACAGAAAACTGCTAACTCTTAGATGGGATGATACAAAATCTATACTACCTTTTTTTAACTTTCCTTCTTACTCTCATCTTGACCTATTGCTGTCCTGAAGCTCCCTGTTGCCTGAGGTTGCTGCTCTGCACGGCAGCAGCAATTCAGAACAAAGGACCAGTGTGCTCGCATGTGAAAAGCTTTGCCCTAATCAAAAAGTCAGTTTCCCTTCTTTCAGGCTTTTACAACAATCCCCTGGCAACAGCAGCGACAATAATACTTCACATCTATGTTGACTTTTCACATTACAAACAACTCTACAAGAAATACTTTTATTGAAAATGTTCTAATACTAAGTTTTACTGGGACTCTTTTGAATCAATAAAATAGATTTGATGAATTTCTGTATCAGAAGCCTCCCTGATGCCTAGTGGTACTTCTGGTTCAAAGAAATCAAAATACCCCAGGCACAAGGTCCCACCTCTCAGTAGCTTCGAATCTTAGTATGACATGTTCAAGGACAAGTCTTCATTTTATGTTACAGTCCATTTATTATACTTTATCTTTTACAAAAAAATTTGTACTTCTGTAAACTATTTTCAATGTGAAAAATAAGATAAGAAATGCAAGTACATCAGTAAGACTGCCCGCCTCTCCTGTGAGGTCACTTGGAGAGCAGGTGCATCTGCAGCAGGAAGGGTCCTTTGCTGATTGGCCTCCAACTAAAAATAACATTCAAATAACCTGTCTCTTCTGTATAAAAGAATTAGTTGGATTCACAGTGTAAATATTCATGAAAGGAATGAGATTCTAAAGCACGACAAGTCTCTGAAGCCCCAAGACTTTCTATGGCTCTCATGTGCTGCCTAGTTTAAAAGGCCACCAAAACTAAGAAGTTCCATGGTACAAGTCTCAATAAGGGTCAGCCCCCCAAATGAAAATAACATGAAACTTTCCAAAACAGGAATGCAGAGCATTGATTTTTCTTTTATTCTGTTGCTTATTCCCTTTTCCCAATTTGTTACAAAATAATTCCAGTTCCTGGGATGACACATGGAGGAATCTCCAAGTTTTAACGGAGTGTAGAGAGAGCCCCATCTGAATGCGAAGCTGCAAAGTGGGCCCAGGGGTGTCAGTCCTGGAGCTCTCCACCTTGTTCTGGAGGGAGGTGGGGGAAAGACATGACAACCTCTCTTTGCACTGCAGCCCCTACACGGAGCTCACCCAGAATGACAAGATGCTGAACACTCACTGTCCCCTCCTACCTCCTCCACATACCTCAAAGGGGAGATGCTGTAGACTACGGTGTCCTGGGGGAGAGAGGCTTATGGACACTGAAAGAATTTAAGCACTCGCAAAACTGGAAAACATAAATGAAGAAAATATTCACCCTAACTGGTCCGGGGCCTTATCAGCCACCACAGAGCAGAAACAAAACCCATAAGGAGGTGCAGCTCAAGGTGGACAGTGACAGAGGGGCCTCTGGTGTGGTGGCACCAGTATGGCAGGTTTACTGCTGCACATGGAGGGCCAGGAAGAATGAGATCAGGGCAGAGTCCCCAAAGCAGGGTGTCTTTAGTGACTGCCACTCTGAATGTGTGAGTCACCTCACAGCTGTCAAGGAAAAGGCCTGGGGACATGGTAGGGAAAGGTGATGGAGCCAGGGGCAAGAAGGGGTGGTAGTTACACACACCTTTAGTTCTATCACTCAGTGAGATATGGCCTGGGCATTATGTGTCCAACAAAAAATAATTAATTGTTTTCATTCAGTATATCATTTTCTGGGTTTAAAACCAATCACTTAAAGAAAGTTAAACTATATTTTAAATACTCCAGAGAAACACTCTTAAAAGTAGAGTAGAAGAAATGTGCTGGGAAGCAAAAACCACTTTTCTATAAATTTTGGTCATCACTTCCTAAATTATCTACTTAATTTACAAGTACTTCTGTATCTTAATTTTCTGCAAAGCAGGACCATATAAGTATAGACTGTCATTGCACCTACACACCTGAAGTAAAAATAAATAAAAATCTGAAGCATAGAGGGAGAGTCATGAAGGCAGTAGTGGTGGAACAGCTTTCCATACAAGCAGAAAGTGGGCAATATCTATAGATTTTAATAAGCTGTCTATTGTGATTTACATGTCAGTAAGAGAGAGGCTTTTGCATTTATAGTGGAGAAGAGAACAAGGGAGTATTCTCAAGAAGACTCAAAGGTTTAAGAAAATACGAAGTTTGAAAAATGCAATCCAACATGACCCCAGATAACCGAGGCCACAATTCTGCCTTGAAAGATGCAAAGAACCCAGGAGGCAGAGGCTGATGACTCCTTAATGAGGCCTAGTCTGAGAGAGAAGAGTCTGCAAGTGGAGAAGGTGGGAACAAAATCATCTTGGTCTGGGACTCAGACAGATTTCAAGAGCAAAAAACTTTCAGAATAGAGTCTTTCTAACCTTAAAATGTGATGCTTGAAACTGGAACATTAAAACTGGGACCTGATCAGCTGGAAACAGTTATTTCATAACCAGAGAATTCAGGGGAGCACTCTGAGGACAATGCAACTGATTCTGGAAATCACTGTCTGTGTCCTCTTACAATTAGCTCTCTGCAGATGGTTTACTTCCTAGATCCTCAAGAACCATCACCATTATCACCACTACAGCAACAAATAAAAAGAAGTCGATATTTACTGCGAACTCACTATGAGTGAAATACTAAGCCACATTTTTACCTTTGTATGTTTAATTTTTTTTTATTCTTCAGTGAGCTGCAACAAGTCTTAAATGCTGCAGGACAGGATGCCCATGTTATACAGGTCCAAAACACAAAGTTACTTAAGTTACTTAATGGCATTTTGTCATTTTCCACAGTGTTCAATTGTTTCTGAATTATTTTCTATTTTTTAAAAAATACCTTTTACTTTTTGCACACAAACAGGCCAAGCAGAGGGAATCACATGTTGTGGATCACTGATAACTCCAAACAAGTTGACCAGGGCCACTCATAAGCAACCTCTGAAAAAGGTCCACACCAGACTCTTTGTAGGTCTACCTAGTATATAGAAACAAATACACAGAAGCAGCTGAAATGGGAAGACAAAGAAAGAGACCCAGAATGAATGAACAAGATCATTCTCCAGAAGAAGAGCTAGATGAAATGGACACAAGCAATTTATCAGGTAGAGAGTTTAGAATAATGTTTATAAAGATACTTAACAGCATGAAAAAAGACATAGAAAACATAAGAAAGGACTAGTCAGAAATAAGGACTGTAATATCTGGAATAAAGAACATGCTGGAAGGAATAAACAGTAGGTTAGATGAAGCAGAGAATCATCAGTGATTTGAAAAACAAGGTAGAAACAAACACCCAGGCAGAGAAGCAAAAATAAAAAAAGAAACATTTTTTTTAAAAAATGAGAAGAACTTAAGAAACATTTTGGACAATAATTAAGGATAACAACATCAATATCATGAGAATACCAGAAGGAAAAGAGAGGGAGCTAGAAATTGAGATCCTACTTGAAGACATAATGTTTCCCTAATCTGGTAAAGGAAAAACACACACAAATCCAGGAAGCTCAGAGAGTCCCAAACAAGATGGACCCAAAGAGTCCTACACCAAATAACATCATAATTAAAATGACAACACTTAAAGACAAGAACAGAATTCTAAAAGCCACAAGAGAAAAGCAAATAGTTACATACAAGGGAGCATCAATTAGACTTTCATCTGATTTCTCAACAGAAACATTTCAGAACAGAAGGGAGTGGTGTGAAACATTCAAGGTGATGAAAAGCAAGGACCTACAACCGAGGACACTTTATGCAGCAAGGCCCTCATTTAAGATTGAAAGAGAAATAAGTAGCTTCCCAGACAATAAAAAGCTAAAGGAGTTTGTTAACACCAAACAATTACTGCAACAAATATTAAAGGACTAGTTTTAAGAAAAAGAAAAGAGAAGAGAAAAAAAAAACAGAGGAAAATAGTCTCACAATAAAATGGCACTGAATACATATCTATCAATAATCACCTTAAGTGTAAATGGCTTAAAAGTACCAAACAAAGACATAAGGTGGCTGAATAGATAAGAAAATAAAAGCCATATATATGCTGCCTCCAAGAGACACGTCTCAGAACAAAAGAGACACATAGACTAAAAGTAAAGGCATGGAAAAAAATATTTCATGACAATGGTAAGGAAAAAAAAGATGTGGTAGCAGTACTTATATCCAAGAAAAGAAGCTTTAAAACCAATGCTATAGTAAGAGACACAGAGTATACTACATGATGATAAAGGGAACAATCCAACAAGTGAATATACCTCCAGTAAACATTTACACAACCAACATAGGAACACCTAAATATGTGAAGCAAATCTTGATGGACATAAAGAGAGAGATCAACAGGAATACAGTCACAGTTGGGGATTTTTAACATTACTTTCAATGGATAGATGTTCCAGACAGAAAATCAACAAAGAGACAGCAGCCTTAAACAACACAGTAGATCAATTGGATTTAATTGATATCTACAGAGCATTTTACCACAAAGAAGCAGATTAGTCATACTTTTCAAATGCATGTGGAATGTTTTTTACTAAAGACCACATGATAGGACTCAAAAGAAATCTCAATAAATTTAAGAAGACTGAAATCACATCAGGCATCTTCTCTGACCACAATGGTATGAAACTAGAAACCAATCACAAGAGAAAACTGAAAAACATGCAAAGACATGGAAGCTAAATAATACGTTATTAAACAATGAATGGGTCAACAACTAGATCAAGGAAGAAATCAAAAGAGATACCTTGAAACAAATGAAAATGAAAAACAACAATCCAAAATCTGGGATATAGACAAAGCACTCCTAAGAGGGAAATTCAAAGCATTACAGGCCTATCTCAAGCAAGAAGAAAAAGTTCAAAGACACAATCTAACTTTACACTTAAAGGAACTTTAAAAAGAACAAACAAAGTCCAAAGTGAGTAGAAGAAAGGAAATAATAAAAACCAGGGCAGAGATAAATTAAATAGAGCCTAAACAAGATTCAAAGGATCAATGGATCCAAGAGCTGGTTCTCTGGAAAGATAAACAAGATTGACAAACCTTTAACCAGGTTCATCATGAAAAAAAAAAGCACTCAAATAAAAAATCAGAAATTTAAGAGGAGTAATAACAAATGACAGCAAATAAACAGAGAATTTTAAGAAAATATTATGAATAATTATATGCCAACAAACCAGACAACCTGGACAAAATGGATAAATTCTTAGAAACATACAATCTTTCAAAACTAAACCAGGAAGAATCAGAAAACCTACTGAAATTGAAGCAGTAATAAAAAACACTCACAACAAACAAAAGCCCTGGACTGGAGGGCTTCATAGGTCAATTCTACCAAACATTCAGACAAGAACTAACACCTCTCCTCAAATTATTTCAAAAAATTCAAGAAGAGGAAAGTCTCCCAAACTCATTTTACAAGGCCAGCATTACCCTGATTCTAAAATCTGATAAAGACAATACAAAGAAAGAAACTTATAGACAATATCCCTGATGACCATAGATACAAAATATTAGCAAACCAAATACAGCAATGCATCAAAATGGTCATACACCATGGTCAAGTGGAAATTATTCCTGGAATGCAAGGTTGTTACAACATTTGCAAATCAATAAATGTGATTCACCACATAAACAAAAAGAATAAAAACCATATAATCATATTAATAGATGCAGAAAAAAGAATTTAATAAAATCTAATACCCACTTATGATAAAAACTCTCAGCAAAGTGGGATTAGAAGGAATATACCTAAGCATAATAAAGGCCATGTATGACAAACCCACTGTCAGCATTGTACTCAATAGGCAAAAACTACAGCATTCCCATTAAGACTGGGAACAAGACATGAGTATCCACTTTCACCACTCTTATTAAATATAGTACTGGAAGTCTCAGCCATGACAATCATATAAGAAGAAGAAATAAAAGACATCCAAACTGGAAAGTAACAAGGAAAATGGTCATTATTTGCAGATGACATGACACTGCACATAGAGAATGCCAAAGAGTCCACCAAGAAAATACTATAATTGATAAATAAATTCAGCAAAGTAGGACACAAAATTAATATCCAGAAATCAGTTGTATTTTAATACACCAATAATGAGCTAACTTAAAAGAAAATTAAGAAAACAACCCCATTCACAATTACTACAAAAAGAATAGAATAACTAGGAATAAATCTAACCAAGGGTACAAAAGACCTATACTAGGCAAATTATAGCACGCTGAAGAAAGAAGTTGAAGAAGATACAAATAAGTGGCCGTACGTACCATGTTCAGGAATAGGAATAACTAACATCATTAAAATGCCCATGCTACCCAAAGTAATCTATAGATTCAACACAATTCCTATCAAGTTTCCAGTGACATATTTCACAGAATCAGAATAAATATTTCAAAAATTTACATGGAACCATAAATGGCCCACATTGCAACAGCAATCTTGAGAAAAAAGAACAAAGTTTGGGGAATCACACTATTTAATATCAAACTGTACTATAAGGCCAAAATAATCAAAACAGCATAGTATTGGCATAAAAACAGACACATAGATCAATGGAACAAAATAGAAAGCCCAGAAATAAATCCACACCTTTATATTGAATTAATATTCAACAGAGGAAGCAATGGGCTAAAGATAGTTTATTCAACACATAGTGTGGGGAAAATTGTATATATTTCCCCACATACAGAAAAATGAAACTAGACCATCTTTTTACAACACACACAAGAATAATTCATAATGGATTAAAAACTTACATGTTAGACCTAAAATCGTAAAAATCATAGAAGAAAACATAGTTGGCAAAATCTCAGACATTGCTTGTAGCAATTTTTTTATCACATCCATCTCCCCAGGCAAGAAAACAAAAGGAATGATAAACAAATGGAACTACATCAAACTAAAAATTTTTTGCACAGAAAAGAAATCATCAACAAAATAAAAAGACAACCTACTTAATAGGAGGACATATTTGCCAATACATCTAACAGCAGGTTAAGCCAAAACTTATAAAGTACTTACAATACTCAACACCAAATAACACAAACAATCCAATTAAAAAGTGGGCAAAGGACCTGAACAGACACTTCTCCAAAAAGGACGTACAGATGGCCAATAGATGTATGAAAATATGCTCAACATCATTAATCATCAGAGAAATGCAAATTAAAACCACAATGAGATATCATCTCACATCTCACACATCAGAATGGCTATCATCAATAAATCAACAAACAAGTGCTGGTGAGGATGTAAAGAAAGGGGAACCCATTTGCACTATTGGTGGGAATGCAGACTGGTGCAGCCACTGTGGAAAGCTGTATGGAGATACCTCAAAAAATTAAAAATGGATCTGGCTTTTGACCCAGCAATTCCATCTCTGCTACTATATCCCAAGGAACCCAAAAGAGTAATTCAAAAAACATAAGCACCCCTATGCTCATTGCAGTGTTGTTTATAACCGTCAAGATATGGAAGCAGCCCAAGTGTCCCATCAGTAGATGAGTGGATAAAACAACTATGGGACATTTACACAAGAGAATACTACTTGACCATAAAAAAGAAGAAAATTTTACCCATTGTGACCATATGGATGGACCTGGAGAACATTATGCTAAGTGAAAAAAAATAGCCAGAGAAAGACAAATATGATTTCACTCATATGAAGTATATAATGAACAAAGTGAACTAACAAGGAAAATGGAGAGAGAAGGATGACAGCTGGCAGGGAGTAGGTAGGGGGTGGAGGGATTGAGCAAAAAGGAAAAAGGACTCATGGACGTACACAACAGTATAGTGATTCCTGTGGGGAGGGAGGTATAAGGGGACTAAATGGTAACAGGAAATAATACAATCAAGATTAAATTAAAAAAATAAAAACCTTCTAGATCCAATTTTTAGAAATTGCTATTCTAATTGCCTCCATTTGTTCCATTCCTTAAAATATTATTACAGTGGTTGAATAATCACATGACAAAGATATTTGGAAAAAAGATCTATATGGAAGGTGGAGCTAATTGATCTGCAAAGATCCTTCACACTGTAAGCTTAATAATTTTATCGTGAGAGAAGAAGATTTAGGGTCTTGGCACTTTTTAGATTAGGACATGAAAGCTCAGAGTACTTCCATGATTTTCCAAAAGACCACAAGGCTACCTAGTGATGTTGTGGACAGTATTTATAATATTAATGTGTATGCGTGTCTTATTACCACTCTTCCTTTTCCTGTTGGCTCTTCCCCATTTAGATGACCTAGGTCATTCAAATCTGCTGTGGCTTTAGATTGGGAAATCATTAGCAAAGAGCAGTTGGACAGAAGAGACCCATTAAAAGAACTCAACAAACAGACAACAGACTGGACAGATTATCTGATGAGTAAGAATGAGCCTACCCATCCCAACTCTTTCCACCCCACACACAGGACTCTGCAGCCTGGAGAAAAGCAGAGAGTTTTAAGGGTAAGCAGTGAGCTTATGTATAGTCATAGGCCACTAGGTCACTGAGGAAAGAGGCCTGGAATCCTGTCCTTTGTTCCTGAGAGAATTCTTGAGTAATCAATATCATACATTGTCCAAGGGACACTATGAGTAATGTGTCCCTAAAATAGGGACAACTAAATGTGTACAACTAAAACAGGTGTAAACTCAGACTGTACTGGGCAAACCTCATGCAGTGTCACCCCAGTTTTGGGGGTAAGACTGTAATAGAACCTCTGACCAAAGGCAGAAGAAACCTGTGCTCCCTTTCCCTCTGACCAAAGCCCTGGGGAAAAAGCAACCTCCTTAGGAAGCAATAGTCTAGGTACCCAGTGTACTTATAAAACTCATCAGTTTCTCACATCTCAGAATGAATCTTTTCCACCCCAGAGTGACTGTGGGTTTATTATTTTATACTTTAAAATCTCTATAAACTACATTTATTGATGCTTTATATATTTTTTACACTTTATAATGTCAATTGTTCCTCAAATGTTTGCAGAGCTTTGATTACTTGCTCCTATTTCTAGGTGAAGTCCCATTTGCACTAAATGCTGATTCTGTGGGGATGCAGGGGGCAGAACCTTAGCTGGCACCTGGAAAGATATTCAGGGACAGTGGTGGAGCACTGTTGCTGGCAGGGATGCTCAAAGCTTTTTGCCTGTACCTTGATGTACCATATTCCTCCTGGCTGTGCCAAGAAACAGGGATACCCGCCTCGCTCCTGAAACCAAGCTTCCACACTTGCTACCAGGCCCAGTGAAGGGGTGTGAGGTGTGTAGCATGAACTGGCTGCTTCTTCCCATGAACCGGCTCCTTAATGCAGCTGGCCTAGGCCTACCACCCCTGAACTCAGCTCTCCCCACTTCTGAACATGAACTTAGGCCACTCCCATATTCTCAGGCCACAGACACCTGCAGAGATCCTGAGCTACAATTTCCTTCTTCCATCAGTCCCTCTTTTTGCAGACTCTTCAATACTTCTTGTTCCACCAAAAGCTTTCAAACATGATTTTGAGCTTAGCCACTTAATGATCTCTTATTTATGTATCTTTTCTATCACTTCCAAGATTTTGACACTTCCACGATTTTGATGCTAGGGAGAGAGCCTGCAGCAGAGCTTAAACTGCCATTGAGAAATGAAAGCTAGAGGGCCGCGGAGTCTGCAGGGATATACACAGGCAGTGAGAGCTGGAGTCCAGCTGGCCAGTGGGCTTCTCGCAGGAGGCCCTCACAGACAGGGACCCTGAGAGTATGATACCCAGTAAGGACCCAATATCCTAACACTGCACAAATCCCCAGGAACTTAGATAGGATTCCAGTGGAACCCAGGGGGAACCTAGAAATTTACTAAGAATGTTTCTTTCTCCATGACAAAAAGAGGGCTTAAAGTAGAAGTTAAATTTAGTTAGAGAACAATGGAAAATGAAGTTGCATATATTTCTACCCTCATGGAGGGTAGAAAGTGGGAAATATTCATTCATTCTACACTTTTTATTAAATTAAAGCTTTTATAAGGACTTTTTAAAAATAGTAGGAGAAAGATAAAAAAGACTACTGAGGTTTTAAGATATAAGTACATCAGGTTTAGGAATGAGACAGCTAGAAAAAGGAATACTATAAAGTATTGACAAAAATAATAGGACCAGGTGGAATAAGCCAGTCATGAAGAGACAAACACTGTGTGAGTCAGCTTGTACAAGGTGTTAAAGTAATCAAAGTCACGGAGACAGCAGCAGAATAGTAGCTGCAGGAGCTGGGGAGAGCGGAACATGGGGAGCTGTTTAATAAGTACACAGCTTTAGTTCTGCAATATGCAAAAGCTCTAGAGACTGGTTGCACAACAAAAATACTTAACACCATTCAACTGTATATTTAAGATAGTGATTTTACAGTATGTGTATTCCATCAAGATTTTTTTTAATGTAAAACAGAAACAAACTACAATATTCCAAAGACTGCTCTGGGCCCCTAAGATCATATGATGAAATACACATCCTGGTCTCCTGACTTCCATCCAGTTTCTTAAGTGACAGGTCCCCAAGAGTACCTTGGTTTCATAACACAATTCAATATTTTGGTAAAGAACAAGAAACACTTACTATTTAAAAGTTATTTACAAATACAGTTTTATCTAGATAAACTCCAGTCTGCACACAGTGTTCAGCAACCAGACAAAGCCACTCATGTGGGGTTTTTTAACAAATCTACAGAGCAATGATTTAATTCCTAAGCCCCAGTTTTTCTGAACTATGTCCAGAATATGTCTTAATAGAACACTTATTACTTTACTTCAACTTTACCTAGAGGCTTTCTCCACCCACTTGACGAGAATCCTAAATCCATTAATATTCTAAGAAGAAAAATGCAACATTCACAGCCATAAAACTAGGTGAAATTTGTTTCTAACACTTTGAGTCAATACCAATTATACACCTCAGCTTCTATTCACGCATCAGGCAACTATTTCTCCCAATAGTTTTTTTCAGTTAAAAGTAAATTGTGAAGCAATCAATTCAGTATGAAAACTTCAGTTCATTACATTTATAGTTTTCCCACATTTTACATCAAAGAATAGGTGCTAATTATTTTAGCTAAACCAAAAAATATATAACTGAAAACAATTAACTTAATATCAGAGCTTGTAATTTTTTAAACACACAATTGCTGTCCCATACAAAATATTTCAAAATATGAAAGTTAATGTCAATATATTCTGTTAACAACTAGAATGATCCAAAGTACCTTTAACAAAGGAACCTCATAAATATTTCCTTTGTTAACTCCTGGTAAAATTAAACTTAACCATCAATAAAATACAAAACTTCAGAAAATAGCTATCATATCCAAGTACTTTTAGGAACTGGAGATTGTTTTTTGAATTTCAGTTGTGATTGCCAGTAATAAAAAAATCAACTAAAAATAGTTTAGTGTGTTTAACAGATATTTTTGTGGAATCAACCACTTTCAAGTCTGCTTATTAGCCATTCCCCTTACACATCTGTCCCATTAAAGGTAACTAGTATGTCACAGTGACACAAGATATGGGTACAATCAGGTATGGTATTCTCACTTTTATAATCATTTACTATAGGGTCATGCCACTAAGCAAGTTCATACCTGTTCTTTTTGGCCTGTGACTCCTTTGAAAAGTGATACAACTATGGACTAGACAGGAGCAGACAACGGCGGTCAATATGTGGCACATAAATTGAAGATTCAGAGATGGCCCCAAGCAGTGAAAATGAAAGATGGACTCTGCAAACATCTATGTTTCTCCTTGACATTAACTACCGCCTTCTCTGAAACAAACCAATATCTTAAGGTCCTGTTCAATATCTGCTTATCTCAAGAAACTTTCTCCAAAACAACTATGTGGAAGCTAAGGGGTCATATTCATCTGAATATAGCATTTGTCCAAGTGTGATTCGAGTTCCTCATGCATCCAATCATACCGGATAATTTATAAAAATACAGATTTCCATGTATCACGCCAGATCTACCATCAGAAACTCAGGAAATGGTGTCCTACTACCTGCATTTAAATGAGCTCCAGGAATGATTCCCCTACATGCTGAAATTTAAGAACCTGGCCACAGCTTCCAACACAGGTCTATGCATTGTTCAATGAGTAGTGACTAAGTTAGAACTTGGGGCCAGAAAGGATGAAGAAGAATATATTCAGAAAGGGAAAACATTAGCATAAAGTTTGAATGTGGCTTATTGGGAAATGAACCAGAAAAAAAGATAAAGACAGTCTAAGGAAACAGGGAAAGCAAATATATAAAAGTGAGAGTGATTGTAACTGCACAAATAAAATAGGACTGTAGAAGTAATCAGACACTCAACAGAAACAGTGAAATACAAACACACACACACACAGAGACAGAGAAACAGAGACAAGAAACCAAAAAATTAGGGGGAAAGATGAGTGTTTTCTACTATAAAAGGCAAATAGCCATTCTTTTATTTCCAAATTCACAAAAATTATTCTACTCTGCTAAAAGTGTTGAAAGGGTAATTGAAGAAAATGTTTCCTTATTTCATATTCACAGGGGATAAAAAGCAAAATAGTTGTTTCTGGCTACGGTCAATATTTTAAAGAACAAAATGACTAGCTTATTCTCTTGACATTTAAAATTATATTTTATTGATTATGCTATTACAGTCGTCCTAATTTTTCCCTCTTTGCCCCCCTCCACCCAGCACCCCCCTCTCCCTCAGGCAACCCCCCATCACCGTTCATGTCCAGTGGTCATGCATATAAGTTCTTTGGTACTTAATTTCTTATATTGTATTTTATATCCCCATGGCTATTCTGTGACTAGCTATTCATACTTCTTAATCCTCTCACCTCTTCCCCTACACCCTGCTCTCATCTGGCAACCATCAAAACGCCCTCCATATTCATGATTCTGTCTCTGTTCTTCTTGTTTGTTTAGCTTGTTTTTTAGATTCAGTTGTTAACATTTTATTTTTTGTAATAAAATTACATATGTTCAAGATGTACAATATAATGTCTACTTAAAATATATATACATAATGACAAAATTACTACAGTCAAGCTAATTAATATATATCTATCTCCTCAGTTAGTACTGTGTGCGTATGCGTGTGTGGTGAGACCTCCTGAGATCTGCTCTTAGCACATTTCTAATATAAATCACAGTATTATTAATTATAGTAATCATGCTGTACATTAGATGCCTAGAACTTACTCATCGATCATAGCTGCAACTGTGCACACTTTGACCACCATCTGCCCTTCCCCCCATCTCCACTCCTGGTAGATACTCTTCTACCCACTGTTTCTGATTGTTTACTATTTTGACTCCACATTCAAGTGAGATCATGTGGTATTTTTATTTATATGTCTGGGACTTCATATCATGTCCTACAGAGTCATACAGGCTGCTGCAAATGGCAGGATCTCCTTTTTTATGACTAAATATTATTCATATATATAATATATAATATATAATATATAATATATAATATATAATATATAATATATAATATATATATTATAAACATAACATCTTCTTTATACATTCGTTGATAGACACTTTAGTTGTTTCCAAATTGTGGCTACGGTAAATGATGGTGCAATAAACTGGAGTGCACCTATCTCTTTAAAGTAAAGATTTCATTCCCTTTGGAAAAATACCCAACAGTGGGGTTGTTGTATCATATGATACTACTACTTTTAATTTTTTAAAGCTCCTCCACACTGTTCACCATAATGGCTGCATCAGGTGACAGTCCCACCAGGAATATGCCCAAAGAGTCTCTTTTCTCCACATCCTGGCCAACACCCATAATTCTTTAATATTTTTATAACAACCATCCTAACAGGTATGGGGTGATATGTCATTTTTTATTTTGATTTACATTTCTGAAATCTTTTGTACTCCGCATACAATACATTTAATTTATCCCCTTAAAGAGCTGTATATTTTTTGTACTTTAAATAATACCGACACGTGAAAATCTAGGAATAAATTAAGAAAAAAAAGATAAATTAAAAGTAACACTTTACTAGCCCTGAACAAGTAGCTCAGTTGGAACAAGCAGCTCCTGACACATCAGGGTTGCATGTTCGATCCTTGGGCACGGCAGATACAAGAATTAACTAAAGAATGCATAAATAAGTGAAAACTAAACACTCATTTTCTCTCTTTCCCTGCCCTCCTCCCTGAAACTCTCTGGAAAATCAATCAATAGTGTTTTTAAAAAGTAACCTTTACTTCAAAAGTTATTTTTTTAATAGTGATACTTTTATCCTAGAAAAGAAACTAATGAAACTTACAGGATACAAATAAGGAATAATCAGTCCCACTGCTGTGCTATAAAGTCAACCAACCATAACAAAAAAAAACACATTAGAAGCTGGTGGTAGAGTAGGAGGGAGCAGATTCCACTTCCCCCCACACACGGCAAAAAACCTGACCAATCTATGGAGGAACAGAGCAAACAGCCAACAGTAGTACCCCAGCATATATGAAAATAAAAGACCAAAAGTTGTAGCGGACACTGAAAAACCTGAAGGTAAGGAGACTGCTAAAGGATAATAAGGTCCCAGGGACCAGTAGAGAGACAAGGCTATAGCTCCAGGCCAGGTGCCCTGAGCCGGCACTGGGTCTACTACAGACTGTTTGGGAGCTGCGGGCCTGCCACAGAGTCTCTGGGAGAGAGCCGAGTCAACTGCTCCCTCCCTCCCCAGCCAAGCAGGGTTTGGGCAGCACCAGGAGAGACCTGGTTGCTTGAAGTCACAGAGAGGGGAATAAGGACAAAGAGGCAAACACACAAGTGCCGTGGTTACCCGCAGAGTCTCTGGTCACCAGCTTGGGAGAGTTGAGAGACTCCCAGTGATGCACACAGACCCTGATAGTCACCAATCTGGCTGGAGATTTGGGCTGTGCTGAGCAGCAGGCTTGAGTAGGAGGAATTTCTCCAAAAGTAAAACTGTTTAGAGGATTCTCCTGTGACAGCTGCTGGGCTTACTCCCCACCCAGTCAGGCAGCAATTTCCAGGTTTGAGAAAGGCCCTACATTCCCCCATAGCACTGGGAAGGGTTCACGCCCAAACCCACGGGACCCAGGCAGCCTGGCCTGGCACACGCATGCATCCACACCCCAGCCAACAGAGATAACCCCCTGGACAATGGTGCTCTGAAAAAGACCTGGATACCCCACCTACCTAAGGTGCCCAGAAGAGGCGCCAGACTAGCACTGGAGAGAGTGTTTGTAAGACTGGCTGAACTCATATCAAAAGGGAGAAAGGCCACACCAATCTCCCTACAGCCTGCTACAGACCAGAAAAACGGGTTTGACCAATTTGAAACCAATATGAGGTGGGGGGGGTTGTTCTTTAAGTAATCTTTTATTTTAACTTTTATTATTGTTTTATCTTTCAATACCTTTTTCCTCCTTTTCCTTCTTTCTTGTTTTATTCCATCTTCTTTTCTTCCCAATTTTATCTCTTTTGCTCCCTTCTACTTCTTTTTCCCCCACAAGTGAGACCAAAAACTTGGAAATGTGAAAGGCCCAGAGTTGGACCCAAAGGGGGGGCATCCCAACAGCTGAGACAGTGAGACAAATTTCACTTTGCTATTGCAGAGAAGCTACAAGTTATTGCATATTTGTATTTCTATTTTTTCATTATTCTTACGTTTTATTTTAATAGTATTTTTGTATTCCTCTTCTTTGTGTATAGTCTTCTTTGCTTGGCTGCTTACAGTGTATCATTTGGTAGATTTCCTCTGTTCTCTCGTCCATAGTTTATTGCTAATGTACTATCCTTCATGTCACTTGTGCTCCTTTAGCACACTACTCAAAGTACTATACCCGTTATTGATGTTATCCACATCACATAGATTCTGTCATATAATTGTTGTTCTGATATTATTGTAAATAATATCTGTTCCATACTATTCTAAATAATTCACAACACCCCTCCCAGATCATAGCCCATTTCATTGTTGCCTGAACTCTATTACTGCAGTGGTTAACTCTATTCTCTCACACACTACACCTATTTACTATCCTTTACTCTCACCTTAACTCAGAATCTGACCTCCCACAACCTCACTGCTTTCTAGATCCAACTCACAATACTCCCCTCCCCAACAAGAGTCTTATCTTTTTTCCATCCTTTCTTACAAGTGGCAAGTTGGGTGGAAGATCAAGATTAACACTACACATAGCCAAAGGATCTCCTATCTCTTCTCTACCAGCTGCTACTGTAAATATCATAGAATATTCTCCTGCTGTAATAAACCATTTCCCTGCCCCTCCAACTAACACAAAAAAAGAGTAGGTGGAAGTGGTGAACACCAGAATACTCATTGGAAAAGGAAATCCAACAACAAAGGAACCACCAAGAGATAACAACAGAAGAAGGTGAATGTGGGAGTGGAAAGCACACAAACCTCAATCCAGGACCTATCTGGAAACACAACTAAATAGTGGAGAAACTACAAATTACAAACAACTGAACAACAGCAAAAGAGAATTCTCAAAACCTTGTACACATGGAAGAACTAGCTTCGATACAACCTGCCCTCACCAGCACAATAAATTACAAGAGGTGGTAGATAGAGTGACCATCAGTTAACCAACTGGTGGGAAGGACCTACAAAAGAAAGAGCCAAAAGCAACCAAAACCCAAAGACAAATACAGAGCTAACTTAAAGGACAGCCCAAGACCAGTGAGCTTGGGAAATCAAGGAAACCACACCACTAAATCTCACAGGTATTCTACCACAGAAGTTCACACCATAAACCCAGGGAAGCAGAACAGATCAATTTAAGAAGCTGAAGCTAATAAGAGTCTCACAAACAATCAGAAGACAAAGAAACAATTCTCAAATGAAAGGAAAGGAGGAAGCCTCAGAAAGAATGCTAAATGAAATAGAGGCAAGGCAGCTATCAGATATTGAATTCAAAGCACTGGTTATCAGGAAGTTCAAAGAGCTCAAAATAAGCTACCAGAAACTACACAGGAACTACAAGGAACTCACTGAAAACTATATCAACATGAAAAAGAAAATAGAAACTATCAACAAGGGCCAAGAGAAAATGAAGAATACAATTTCTGAACTGAAGAACACAGTAGAAGAAATCAAAAGCAGGACTGATGAAGCAGAAGATCAGATCAGCGAGTTGGAGTACAAAGTAGGAAAAAAAAAAACAGAAAGAGCAAGAAAAGGAAAAGGGGCTCAGAAAGAATGAAGAGGGATTAAGAGAAATGCAAGACAATATGAAATGTAATAATTTCTGAATAATAGGGATACCATAAAGAGAAGAAGAGCAAGAGATAGAAAACCTATTTGAAAAAGTAATGATGAAAAACTTCCCTAATTTGATGAGAGAAAAAGTCACACAAATCCAGGAAACACAGAGAGTCCCAATCAAGCGGAACCCAAAGAGGCCCACTTCAAGACACATCGTCACTAAAATGGCAAAATTTTAAGACAAAGAGAGAATCTTAAAGTCAGCAAGAGAGAAATAAAAGGTAACATATAACGGGGCCCCAATAAGTTTACTGCTGACTTCTCAATGGAAACACTCCAAGCAAGAAGAGAATGGCAAGAAATATTCCGAATAATGAGAACCAGAGGCCTGCGACCGAGGCTACTTTACCCAGCAAGGCTCTCAATCAAGATAGAAGGCCAAACAAAGAACTTCCAAGACAAAGGAAGACTAAAAGGATACACCTCCACCAAACTAGCTCTGCAAGACATGCTAAAGGGACTGTTCTAAGGAAAGAAAGGAAAAGAGAGAGAGAGGAACACAGGTACAAAAATGGCAATGAATAAGAACCTATCAATAATAACCTTAAATGTAAATGGATTAAATGCTCCAATCAAAAAAGATGTAGAATAGCTGAATGGATAAGAAGGCATGACCCACACATATGCTGCCTACAAGAGACCCACCTCATGATAAAAGACCTACACAGACTAAAAGTGAAGAGCTGGAAACAAATTTTCCAAGCAAACATAGAGGAAAAAAAAGCTGGGGTACCAATATTCATATCAGACAAAATAGACTTTAAAAAGGGGCCATAAAGAGAGAGCCAGAAGGTTACTTCATAATACTCAAGGGAAGAATCCACCAAGAAAACATAAACATTGGAAATATATGTGCACCCAACATAGAAGCACCCAAATACAAAAAGAAAATCTTAGAAGACTTCAAGAAAGATATTGACAACAAAACAATTATAGTAGAAAATTTTAACACCCCACTGTCAAAAATGGACAGATCTTCCAAACAAAATATCAACAAAGATATTGTAGCATTGAACAATGCCCTAGATGAAATGGACTTAACTGATATATATAGAGCCCTTCATCCCAAAGAAGTTAAATACACATTCTTTTCAAATGCACATGGAACATTTTCAAAGATAGACCACATGATAGGACACAAAACAAGCGCCAACAAATGCAAAAAAATTGAAATCATACCAAGCATTTTCTCTGACCACAAGGGACTGAAAGCAGAAACCAACCCCAAGGGAAAAAACTCCAAATGCTCAAAATCATGGAGTTTGAAGAGCATGCTATTAAGCAATGAATGGGTCAAGAATGAAATTAGGGAAGAAATCAAAAAGTTTCTGGAAACAAATGAAAATGAACTCACAACAACTCAAAACTTATGGGTCACAGCAAATGCAGTCCTGAGAGGAAAGTTCATAGCAATACAGGCCTACCTAAAAAAGATAGAAACATTTCAAACAAACAATCTAACCCTATGCCTACAAAAACTTGAGGAACAATAACAAAGACAGCCCAGAGAAAGTAGAAGGGAGGAAATAACCAAGATCAGAGCAGAATTAAATGACATACAGACTAAAACCACAATTCTAAGGATCAATGAATCCATGGGCTGGTATTTTGAAAAGATAAACAAAATACACAAGCTTTTAAGCAGTCTCATCAAGAAAAAAGAGAGAGGACCCAAATAAACACAATCAGAAATGAAAGAGAAGAGATTACAACTGACGCCACAGAAATACAAATGATTGTAAGAAATTACTATGAGGAACTGTATCCCAAGAAATTTGAAAACCTAGGGGAAATGGACACATTTCTAGAAAAATATAATCTTCCAAAAATCAATGAAGAAGAAGCAAAAAGCCTGAACATACCAATAAAAAAAGATTAAATTAAAGCAGTAATTAAGCCCTGGACCAGATAGTTTCACAGGAGAATTCTACAAAGCATTTAACAAGAGCTAATCCTTATTCTTCACAGACTATTCCAAAAAATCCAAAATGAGGGAAGACTCCCAAACTCTTTTATGAAGCCAGCATCATCCTAATCCCAAAACCAGGTAAAGACACAACAAAGAAAGAAAACTTCAGGCCAATATCGCTGATGAACATAGACGCTAAAATCCTCAACAAAATATTGGCAAACAGCATCCAATAATACATTAAAAACATCATACACCATGACCAAGTGGGATTCATCCCAGGGATTCAAGGATGGTTCAATGTTCACAAATCAGTAAATGTAATATGCCACATAAACAAAAGCAAACACAAAAATCACATTTCATAAGGTGTACCTTATGAAAAAAGCATTTCATAAGGTACAGCACCCATTTATGATAAAAACACTCAGCAAAGTGGGAATAGAGAGAGCATTCCTCACCATAATAAAGGCCATATATGAGAGACATACAGCCAACATCATACTCAATGGGCAAAAACTAAAACTTTTTCCACTAAGATCAGGAACAAGACAAGGTTGTCCACTTTCACCACTTCTATTCAATATAGTATTGTATGTCCTAGCCACAGCAATCAAAGAAAAGGAAATAAAAAGCATCCAAATAGGAAAGGAGGAAGCAAAACTGTCACTGATTGCAGATGACATGATAGTATACATAGAAAATCCTATAAACTCCACCAAAAAAAACTGCTCGACCTAATCAATGAATTTGGCAAAATAGCAGGATACAAAGTCAATATCCAGAAATCAAAGGCATTTTTGTATACTAGCAATGAATCAGCAGAAATAGAAATCAAGAAAAAAATCAATACAGCAAAAAGAAAAATAAAATACCTAAGAATAAACCTAATCAAAGAGGTAAAAGACCTGTATGCAGAAAACTACACAACACTGAAAAAAGAAATCAAGGAAGACACAAATGGAAACATATACCATGTTCATGGACTGGAAGAATTAACATCATCAAAATGTCCATACTAATCAAAGCAATTTACAGATTCAATGCACTACCTATTAAAGTACCAATGGTATATTTCACAGACATAGAACAAACACTTCAAAAATGTATATAGAACCAGAAATGACCCTGAATAGCTGCTGTGGTTTTGAGAAAGAAGAGCAAAGTAGGAGGGATCACAATACCTGATACCAAACTGCATTACAAGGCCACTGTAATCAAAACAGCCTGGTACTGGCATAAAAACAGGCACATAGACCAATGGAACAGAACGGAGAGCCCAGAAATAAACTCAAGTCTCTATGGTCCATTAATATTTAACAAAGAAGGCAGCAACATAAAATGGAATAAAAATAGCCTCTACAACAAATGGTGTTGGGAGAACTGGACAGTTACGTGCAAAAAAATGAAACTTGAGCACCAACTTACACCATACACCAAAATAAATTCAAGGTGGGTAAGAGACTTAAATATAGGCCTTAACACAATTAAAGTCCTAGAGGAGAACACAGGCAGGAAAATCTCAGATATGTCACTCAGCAACATTTTTAGTGATATGTCCCCTAGAGCAAGAGACATAAAGAAAAGAATAAACAAATGGGATCTCATCAAACTAAAAAGCTTCCACATGGCTAAAGAAAATAGTATTAAAATAAAAAGAGAACCAATTGTATAGGATAACATATTTGCCAATGATACCTCAGACATGGGTTTAATCTCCAAAATATACAAAGAACTCACACAACTCCACTCTAAGAAGACAAGCAACCCAATTAAAAAATGGGCCAAGGTCTTAAACAGACACTTCTCCAAGGAGGACATACAGAGGATCCAGAGACACATGAAAACATGCTCAATATCACTAGCTATCAGAGAAATGCAAATTAAAACCACAATGGATACCACTTTACACTGGTCAGAATGACCATCATAAACAAAGCAACACACAACAAGTGTTGGAGAGGTTGTGAAGAAAAGGGGACCCTAGTTCACTGTTGGTGGGATTGCAGACTGGTACAACCATTATGGAAGCAGTATGGAATTTTTTAAGAAAACTAAAAATGGATCTGCCTTTTGACTCAGTGATTCCACTGCTAGGATTATATCCTAAGAACCCCAAAACACCAATCCAAAAGGACCTATGCACATCAATGTTCACAGCAACACAATTTACAATAGCCAAGTGCTGGAAGCAACCTAGGTGCCCATCAGTAAATGAATGGATCCCAAAACTATGGTACATATACACAATGGAATTCTATGCAGCAGAGAGAAAGAAGGAGCTCCTACCCTTTGCAACAGCATGGATGGAACTGGAAAGTGTTATGCTGAGTGAAATAAGCCAGGTGGAAAAAGACTAATACCATATGATCTCACCTTTAACAGGAACCTAAACAACAAAATAAACAAGCAAGCAAAATATAACCAAAGACACTGAAATAGAGAACAGGCAGCAGTGTCCAGAGGGGAGAGGGGAGGGAATTTCAAGGGAAAAGGGGAAGGGTTTATAGGAACAAATATAAAGGACACATGGAGAAAAACTAAGGTGGGTGGAAATGGGAGGGAAGGAGGGAGGGAGGGAGCACTGGGGGGATAGGCTGGGATGAGAGTAAAAGACAGAAAACTTGAACAACAATTAATATAAAGGAAAGAATAAACAAATGGGATCTCATCAAAATAAAAAGCTTCTGCAGGGCTAAAGAAAACAGTATTAAATTAAAAAGACAACCAACTGTATGGGAAAACATATTTGCCAATGATACCTCACACAAAGGTTTAGTCTCCAAAATATACAAAGAACTTACACGACTCCACTCTAAGAAGACATTGAACCCAATTAAAAAATGGGAAAAGGACTTGAACAGACACTTCTCTAAAGAGGACATACAGAAGATCCAGAGACACATGAAGAGATGCTCAATATCGTTAGCTATCAGAGAGATGCAAATTAAAACCACAATGAGATACCACTTTACACCAGTCAGGATGGCTATCATAAACAAAGCAACAAACAACAAATGTTGGAGAGGTTGTGGGGAAAAGGGGTCCTTAGTTCACTGTTGGTGGGATTGCAGAGTGGTACAACCATTATGGAAAACAGTATGGAATTTTCTCAGAAAAATAAAAATTGACCTGCCTTTTGACCCAGCAATTCCACTGCTAGGATTATACCCCAAGAATCCTAAAACATCAATATCAAAGAACCTATGCACCACAATGTTCATAGCAGCACAATTTACAATAGCCAAGAGCTGGAAGCAACCTAGGTGCCCATCAGTAAACGAATGGATCAAAAAATTGTGGTACATATACACAATGGAATTCTATGCAGCAGAGAGAAAGAAGGAGCTACTACCTTTTGCAACAACATGGATGGAACTGGAAAGCATTATGCTGAGTGAAATAGGTCAGGCATTGAGGGACAAATACCATATGATCTCACCTTTGACGGGAAGCTAAAGAATAAAACAAACAAGCAAACAGAATAAAAACAAAGACACTGAAATGGAGAACAAGTGGACAGTGACCAGAGGGGAGAGGGAAGGGAATTTAAGGGGAGAAAGGGGAAGGGATTTTGAGGAGCAAGTATGAAAGACACAGGGATGAGGACTGGGAGTGGGGGGGGGAGTTGGAGGGAGGGGGGAGACGGGGCAGGGGGGGGTGGGATGGGAGAAATAGATTTAAAAATGTACTTGAAAAGTAACTAAATAAAATTTATTATAAAAAAATAAATAAATAAAATAAAATTTTAAAAAAAACAATTAAAATAAATAAATAAATAAAACACACATTAACACAGTATAATATTTGCAGTATGGAAAAACTGGGGAAATATGCAAGCAATAAAAAAAGTGGTTAAGCAAAACTTCAAAGACCAATTCAGTATCATTTCAGGCACCTATGAAATTTCACATTGAAGAATATTTAATAGAATGGTTAAATATACATGATATAAAGCAAACTGATTTTTTTTATCTCAATCATGTTGAAATTTTTACATAAGAAAATATTTGAGTAAGTCAGTGTTCAGTAGTTATTTCATTTTCTATTATCTTCTCAGAAATTTTTTTGAGTTTTGACTTTGCTAAATGTACATTTACTTATATGACAAAAACAAATATTTAAAAAGCACAAATGATAATATTCCATTTATACCTTCAAAAGTGTTCATGTTCAACCGTAAAATTTCTCTCCTTTTTTATGATATGTATATAAAAATGACACTTTCCTTAGAACTAATTAAAATAAACAACTGGACTTTTTATATTTATGGTCTGTTCTATGTAACTTGATTAAATCTGCTTCAGTGTTGGTTTATGATTGATTATCGTTAATAGTCATGAGTGAGTAATTGCTCAAAGTCTGGTTTGTTTTTCTCTAGAGTAAAATGTTTCCTATTACTTTTCAAGGTGCTAAGACTAATAATGTATATATTTAAATGAGGACTATATAACTGCATACTTATCCAGCTAGGGATGAAATGCTGCTATCCCTCAAGGAATATCATCTTGTCCATCAGGCTTTTGATGCCCATCAACTTGTAAAACACTTTCTACATATCTTTTTGTTCAGAAAGTGTTTAGGTCATAAAAGATGTACGTAGAGAAAATTAAATTTGCTCTTACAAGCTACAAATCAACTCACTAGCCTTATGCACATTTATCTTCCACTATACATGCAAGTATGATTAGTCAGCCTACATAGAAGAAACTATTGTATCTTTAAATGATAGACTCACCTAGGGACACACGTAAAAAACACAACATGAAGTTCCATCTCTCTGTAGCTAAACGAACTTTCAGGAATCAGATTTATGAAAACTTGGTGACTCTCTTGTTGACTTTGATCTCATTTATCCTAAATTAATACTAGAAGTGACATGGCATTTTGTCCCTTAAGAGCAGCAAAAATGTACTAAGCATTTACTATATGCCAAGCACAAGCATTTCCCAGGAACTACCTTGTTTGATTCTCAATGCTTCTTCTGGTACTTAAAAAAGTTGAAAAGTCATTTTTTTCTTAAAAACATGTTTTAAAATTAAACCTTGATTTTATGCTTTCTTAAGAATTTTCCCTCCTTTCTCATCCATAAAAAGATTTAGTTCAAAACCTGGAAATAAAGAACAAACTGACAGTGACCAGAGGGGAGGAGGAGAGGGAAAATGGAGGAGACAAGGGGTAGTGTCAAGACAAGGACCATGTATAAAGGACCCAAGGACCAAGACAATGGGGTGGTGGGGTAGGATTTAATGTGGGAGTGGGGTGTCAGTAGAGCATGGGACAGCAATGGGCACAACTGTACTCAAACAACAATAAAAAATTTTAAAGAAAAACTATATGCTGTATTAATGAGAGCTTCTTTTATTCCTCTTTGGCCTTTTTTTTCAAGGTAGACAAATGGATGGAAAAGAGATAACAACGGGTCCCCAGAGGCAGAGTGTATGGGAAAAAAGTACTCAGCAACTTGAACTAGGCACTAGTGTGAAAACCCAGAATGCTTTCATGCTCTCACTCATCTGAGCTAGCTGACCTGAAGCTAGTCAGAACGCTCATGACGTATCTCAGTCCTGACCTGAAGTGAAAACTTCACTCTATTCTGCCTCGTGCTATTTGTGGCATTTTAACACAGCAGATGTCCAGGTAGCAACATCCACTCCATAAGAGGAGAGTTGCCAGGACAATGTTTCCCAAGGCACCATCTCATCTGCATGCTCATGATGACCCTGTGCATTCACTATCTCAGTCTGTGCAATGAGAGGTCAGCACTGAAGTTCTTGCTACGAGTGGTTGAGGGCAGCAGAGCAGATTCCTCTTAACAAATATTCCAACGTCCAGCTATATCTACTGATAATGTCCTCTAAAATGTTTGCAAAAACTGGGAGAGCACTTGTTTACAATTTTTGTTTTTGAGGGTAGAAAAGGAAATATAAATTATAAGGTAAGGCAGGATGTAAAAATGAAACACCTTGAAATCAAAATTAATCTTCCAAATGTCAGCAAACAGAATGTGATATACACCAAGATACATAATTCCATGTTAAAAGCAGTTACCACAAAACCCAGTTTCCATTAATCATACTTGAATTATCAAAAACCACTGTGTCAATGTATCCAATTTTACCAAAAGAGAAACAGATATTACAATTTTAAAAATTAAAATTATATAGCTACAAAGAAAAGTATTTTTAAATCTACTAAGGAACCTACAAGTAAGAAAAGTAAGGCACCAATATTGATAAGCTGTAAATACTGTAATTGGAGCTACATTTATTTATACACTTATACAGACTCTTAAGAGATTAACTCAAAAGATAAATTTTTTTTTCAACATGCTATTTTAGAGTCAAGGTGGCAGTATGCAAAAACTTAAAAACTTTTGCATTTGGTGGTTTCAACCGCTATTTGTCTGATCCTCATCGTCCTGTTTGACCAATAATTCTCCTATTATTCTTCATTAAATAAGCTTAAGAATTACTATCTTCTTGGTTTCACTATGTCAAGTTTAAAGATATCTTGTAAGTGCAGCAATATCTAAAATAAAATAAAATTATTAAATGTTTCAAAACTTATTAATGGAATGAATAGCTGTCTGTGGATCTCAGGTCTTAACTTGAAGTTCTCCCTGACACATACCATCTACACACGTCATCCATTGCGCTGAGATTACAGGGTAGGGGGTGGGAGTGGGGGCTGCAAACAGTTACACCCCCATTTCCCAATCTGTATATGAGGATCTAGTCCTCATGATTAGATCTTCTGATTGTTTGCTCCAGTTACCTATGGGCTTTTGACTTAAATGATCATATAATACTATTTCCAAATCTAGAACAGCAAAGCAAGTACTGATACCTAGATGCTATGTCTAATGCCCCCAAAACAAATCCATAATCTAAAGTTTGTAGCTATATCTGTATTCTGAAATAAGTATTTTTTATCAATATTTCTGTCACTTAACTTGGTATTATGTTATTTACTTTCAAAGGCAAAGTTTCATACGCCACTCCCGCCCCCAGAAGATAAAATCATAGGGAGAGTAGCATGGCAATAGGGGAAAGCTCACTAGTTCCACAAAGTGTACGTCCTTCTGTGCAAAGTAAATAGGACGCCTTCTTGAAAATGAAAGGAATATTCGAGGAACTGCTTTTCATTCCCTTGGACCTGGATTCAAAGCCAGGCTGAATGTTAATGAGACACTGATAGTATTATAATTGATTGATAAACATACGTATATAGAAAAACCAGGAAGAGGTAAAAAATGAACAGTTTATTTTTTAAAGATTTTATTTATTTATTTTTAGAGAGAGGGGAAAGGAGGGACAAAAAGAGGGAGAGAAACATCAGTGCGTGTTTCCTCTCAAGAGCCCCCAGCTGGGGACCTGGCCTGCAACACAGGCATGTGCCCTGACTGGGAATAGAACCAGCAACACTTTGGTTTGCAGGCTGGCACTCAATCCACTGAGTCAACCAGCCAGGGCCAAAAATGAAGAGTTTAAAAGAAGGTGGTCAAAAGGTACAAACTTCTGTTATAAGATAAATAAGGACTAGGGATACAATGTCCAACATGCTGACACTCTGTAATCACACTGGATTATATATTCAGAAATTGCTAAAATAGCATAAATCTTAAAAGTTCTCATCACAAGGGAAAAAATTTTTCTTGTTTTTATATCTATATGAGATGATCAATGTTAACTAAACTTATCGTGTTAACCATTCCACAATATAGGTAAGTCAAGCCATAATGTTGTAAACTTGTACAGTGTTGTATGTCAATTGTATCTCAATAAAACTTTTTAAAAATACACATATGGGAAATAAATTAGCTGATGCAGCCATTTAAAATGTCTTAAACCAATAATCTATTAAAAGTTCAGCTGGCTAAAAACAAATGAGAAAGAAATTCCATGATTTTCCAAAATGACAGAAAAGAGAAAGGTGAATTCAAGTTTTTACTATTATAAATTTTATCATAGTTGGTAGAGGACTTCAGTATAATGTATGGTTAATTGAAATACTATAGATCATGCATTAAAGTTTTATCACCCTTCTCTATAGTTTTCATGAATATGCTTAATTTGCTATGAAAGCTGAATATATTAATATATGTCTTCAGGAAATAACTCAATATCCAGTAACCACTCAGCATGCTAATATTGATTATACTTCTACATGACTAGTTAGTAATAAGAGAACTCGCTATTAGCATACAAAGTGCAACTCATTTTATGTTATAAAACAATACAGCATGATAGGTAAATTATAAATCCATTTTAAGAATTTACTTCCTGTATGCCTTCTCATTATACAGGTTGTGGATTTAACCCTTTCCTGAAAAACTGTAATAAGCTCAGAAATACAGATTCTGACTTATATAAACACAGCAAACCAACAAACTCCCATTGAGTTTAAGTTAGACTATTTACTCAAAAGAACTGTAAATGGATGCTAAATGGCAAAATCAAGCCCTCTAAAAAAAGGCAAACTATTAGAAATTCATGTGAAAGATAAAGTCTGTCTAATCCCCTGGGAGTGAATAAAGACACCCCAGTAAACCAACATCGACAACAAAGAAAGAAAGAAGGAACCTGTCCAATGATCTTGCCTTAATGATCTCTTCCAAAAGCATTTTTTAAAAACAAAATGACATAACATTTATAAAGGCCCAAAAAGAGCTACTCCACAACATGAAAGCTGCCACCAGAGCTCACACATTTTGAGCTACTTTATTGAGTAGATTTATCAGATTCATCAGATTTATCAGAGATAGTTTTATTAACTTGAAGAGAATTCCAAGCACTCAATCTAGGCAAAGTTGGTTTCAGTTGCTGTGCAAGTGACTTAATTTATATTTGCAGAACTCTGCTTTAGGGATGGTGCGGCAAAGGAGAGAAAGAGTGGATTGTTCATTTTAAGAGTCTGTCTTTCCTTAGAATCCTTCTTCAGATACTTTCCTAATTAAAAAGGAGATTTTCAGGCTCAGTCTCAGCCCTTCCTTCATCTCTAAAGTTTCTGTAGAAAAACATCATTCGTGCAAGGCAGCCCTTCTGTGTCCATGAGGATGAGGTTAAACAAGTAAGAGATGTGACCCCGAGCTCTGGGCCTGTTCAGCTGCTAAACTGATTCAAGTGCACGTGAGAAACAAAAACTCTTCTTGTGTAAGCCCTTTGCATCTGGGTATTCTATTATGTTCAACTAAAGATATTCACCAATATGGCAATGAAAACTGTTTAAGACTCTTAAGCCCTGGTGAACTTGCTTATCCAAGATAATGAAAGCACCATGCCAATAAACACTGGATTTATACCATTGAAAGGAGCAAATTGCACTGATAAATTTGCTTCTGGAGAGAAAAGTTAGAAAAAAACAAGAGAAAATGAAGTTCCTTTGGTAATATAGCTTTGGTGGAAAGCCTTCTCAATGCAAATTTTCTAATATCAGGAATACTGTATTTTCATTCCCTACACTTCTCTATACCTTAAAAATAAATAAAATAACTATCACAAATGGCTCCTATTGGTAAGAAAGGTATCACTCAAAGACATACATTAGAGAATTTCCAAGTCACCATGTCCCACATAACACAGGCAGGAAAAATATGTCTTTCTAGAGAAGACCCATATTTATTCCTTTTTATGGACCAGTTTTAATTCGGGCCACATCGCTTTTCAGGTTTCAAGGAAGAAAACCATAAAGTATTCTCATTTATAAGTTTGCCCTCTGCAAGATCCTTTCTAATATAAAATAATATTTCACATTATTCCAAAACATCTTATCACTTCATTTACTCTTCATTAGCAATTTAATGTTTTAAATTATTTCTCTCATATGCCCTGATATCTCCTAACAAGGCTTAAATCTCAACTATTTCACTTTATTTTCCCACATTAGTCTTTATTTTCTCTTGTCACAGGCCTATTAATTGAAAAACTGCCATGAAATTTATTTTTCAATTTTATTTCCTCATCATTAAAAATGATGATCTTGAAGATGGCTTTCCACAAGTTTCGGGATGACTGAAAATATAGCCATCGTATATCTTTTCAACTCTGAGAACTGTCAAACCTGCAATTTACTGGGAACTTCTTTAAAATGTTAGTGTTGATTGCTCCTTCTATGTCTGACCACATGATGCCATGGTACTAAATGAGCACTCCTATATCTGAACGCTGGCTTGCTCTTCACTGATTTTTACTCCCTGGAATTTTGTGGAATTACTACATTCTCTGAAGTTCTAACAGAACTGAAGATACGGAAGTCTCTAATGTAACCCAGTCTGGACAAAAACACAACCTGTCTATTTCTTTTTCCGGGAAGTATCAGTAGAGCCCAGGAGAAGTTAGGCGTCAGGTATATGTAGATTACTTGGTAACAGATAACAAGGGTCTGTACACGTGAATCTCCTTAACTGAAATTCAAAGACAGACAATAACTGAGAAAGTGGGAAGCTAACATAGCACAATTCAGGAGAATGAGATTAATGTGAGTCTGGCTACTCCACGTATTCTAGTAAATGTCTACCATAGTTTGCTCAGTTTCTTAAGCCACCCCCACTTATGGTGTGTGAGTAGTAGGGTGTTTTAAACCAACCATTTTGCTTCAAGTAGAAAGGAACTGCACAATAATATATGAAAATTATATTATATTCTCATTTTACTCTCATTTTTAAAAACTCGAGTAATTTCCCCCAAACTACAAATTTATTGGCAGAGAGTGAAAAATAAAGACCTTCTGCTATTTAAACCTATTGCAGAGTACCTCCCTAGAACTTCCTAAGCCCTGGCTGTGATGTCTCCAACTCATGGGACATGCTTTATATCCACTTCATCATCTTACATTCACAACTATGTTTCATTAAAAAAATTAAAAACCTTTACTATAAATAAACTAACTGATTTCTACAGTGTCCCCGTGGTTGTTTACAGACATGGTAATGAAATGAAAATGAGAAGAGAGACTTGTGCATTGGCAGAGCTGGAGCAGCATTAGTCCCCAGGGTCTGGGTTGGAGTTAAGAACCCATCCCTATAGATGGGGTCTTAAAAGATACACAAGTTATAACACACATCTGTGGGGAGAAATAGTGGGTTGAAAGAGTGACACAAACCTAGTTGGGCATAAACAGAGATGAGGAATGGAATGATAACACTCTAGAGGTGGTTTTACAAAAGGAAAAAATGTAGTTATAATTTAAAATAATAATATTAACCTCAAGAATAATATTTACAAACCATTAGTTCTAAACTATGTTAAAATAACATTTTTATAAAATAATTGATGATAAATGTATCCAAGGATGTGAAAGACTGTTCCACAGAAAACTACAAGACGATAGAAAAGAAATTAAAGGCACAAATAAATGGAAAGATATCTCATGTTCATGAATTGGAAGAATGAAGACTGTAATCCTTGTCAAATAATAATGGCATTTTTCACAGAAATAGAACCATCTTAAAATTTGTATGAAACCACAAAAGTCACTGAATAGTCAAAGCAATATTGAGAAAGAAGAACAAAGCTAGAGTTATCACACTTCATAATTTTAAACTATATTAGAAAGCTCTAGTGACCAAATCAGTGTGATATTAGCATAAAAACAAACACGCAGCTCAATGGAAAATAAAGATGAGAAATAACACCATGCATATACACTCATAAATTTATGAAAAAGAAGTTAAGAACATACACTGCAAAAAGAACAGCCTCTTCAATAAATGGTGTTAGAAAAACTGGACAGCCACATGCAAAAGAATGAAACTAAACAACTATGTTACCCACATAAAAATTACCATAACTCAAAACAGATTAAAGACTTGAATGTAATATCTGGAGCCATAAAACTCCTAGTAGAAAACCTAGGAGGAAAGCTGCTTGACATCAATCCACCAATGATTTTTGGGGGATTTGACACCACAAGCACAGGCAACAAGCACCAAAATAAACAAGTGCTACTACATTGAACTAAAAAGCTTCTGTACAGCAAAGGAAACCTATGAAATAGGAGAAAATATTTGCTAACTATACACTGGGTAAGGGATTAATATTCAAAATACATAAAGAACTCTTACAGTTCTGTATAGTGAAAAAGCAAACAATCCAATTTTTAAAAATGAACAGAGAATCTGAATATCTATTTTTCCAAACAAGACACACAGAGGGCCAACAAGTATCTGAAAGGTGCTCAACCTCACTAATCATCAGGGAAACGCAATAAAACCACAATGAGATATTGCCTCACATTCGCTATTATCAGAAAGACAAGAGGTAACAAGTTTGGTGAGAATGTGGAAAAAAGGGAACTCTTGTGCACTACTGGTAAAAATATATATTGGTACAGTTACCATACAAAACAGTATGGAAGTTCCTCAAAAAAATCAAAAATAGAACTACCATATAATCCAGCAATTCTGCTGTGGGCACTTATCTGAATGAATTGAAATGACTAACTAAAAACACATACACAACCCCCATGTTCATTGCAGCATTATTTACAACAGCCAAGACAGGGAAGCAACCTAAGTGTCCATTAATGGATGAATGATTAAAGAAAATGTGGCATGTAGATAAAATGGCATATTATTAAGCCATAATAAAGAATAAAATCTTGCCATTTGTGAAAACATGGATAGTGGTTGAGGAAAGTATGCTAAGTGAAATGAATCTGACAGAGAAAGACAAGTACCACAAAATTTCACTTCCATGTTGAATCTTAGGGGGAAATAAAAACAAATGAACATACAGATAGAGAGACTACATTGGTAGTTGCCAGGGGCAGTGGGTGGGGGATGGGTGAATGGGTGAAGGGGGTCAAAGATACAAACTTTTAGTTATAAAGTAAATAACTTAAGGGATGTAACAGACAGTGTGGTAACTACAGTTAATAATACCGCATCATATACTTGAAAGTTACTAAGAGAGTAGAACCTAACAGTTCTCATCACAAAAAAGTATTGTAATTGTTTGTAGTGATGACTGTTAACTAGATTTATTATGATAGTCATTTCACAATAAATACAAATGTCAAGTCTTTATGTTGCGTCCCCGATACAAATATAATGTTCAATGTCAACTGTATCTTCAATAAAATAATAATATTTCTCCTCTAAAATATGAGGGCCATCACACCATCAGAGAACACTAAAGATGAAAAGATACACCTAAAACCCTCTCCTGCTCTAAATCCAGGTCTAGAAAAATGTCCGTCTCACTCATGTGTGTTCCCACAGCATTTCCTTTCTAACCCAGTCTTAGGCTACTGATCACTTTGTCATCTTCAGTATTAATGTAAAAAAATCTGAAATAACATCTGAAAATCTATGTTGGCAGTTATCAAATACGACCCCCATTTGTGTGTAGTCATCGATGACTTTGTGAACAACGATGATAATTCACGGAAGCCACACAAAGTATAATACCTAGATCCTCATGGTTAATGGGTAACCGAGAGACTAGTAAAAAAAGCTGATAATAAATAGAATGAAGACAAAAAAATACAAATGAGAATACTAACTGCACCAAATCAAAATTAGTCACTGGTTCTGCTATTAAAAGCTCACTACCTATTTGACAGAGAGAAATTTACAAAAGAAAATAAGCTAAATATAGCATCCTTTTATTATCTGCCTACAAAATTGGTCTGACATCAGCTAAATGAAAAAACAGTCTGCAGAATTAAAACTTCAATTTTCAATAGTGTTTAGCTATTTTAAATTTGTGAATATTTTATTGAACTACAGTGCCTGCCCTTTCTGGGAAACAGGCTTATGTGAAGAATAAACTTTAGAAACCATTTAAATATGTACAAGCCACAAAATATTATGAATTTTTAACAGTTGAGTGAAAATCATTTTTGCCATGCTTGAATAAATCAGCTAAAGGAATTTTTTTCTCATCTCTCTATAAAGTTCCCCTCGGGGATGAAAATAAGCTTCAAAAGTTTCAGTCAACAGTGTAAATTGGGAATTTGTGTTAAATAAGCCATCGAAAACTGCAGTTTAGAATAAAATTACCATCTCAGCCATTACCACAGGGCTCCATAGTACATTCACAATACTAGCTATATTTTGTATTTTCAAGTAATTCAAACATCTTTTTCATTTTTAAATTTAACGAACATGCTGCAGGAAATCTTTAAAAAAAAATCAATCATATTGTCTACTCTCTTTTTTCTAAGCCCAGATAATAATATGGCAACAATGATCAATATTCATGATGCTAAAGCACAAAATTACTCTTAAAAAAAAACTGACCAGTAGAAATGACATTCTCATAAGGCCATTAATTTTTAAAACGCAGTGCAACCTAGTAAAGAATTACAATTGAGTTGCTCCAAAAACTGTATTTTAGCTCTGCTTAGCATAGAGTCTTGCCTTAGTGATGAGAGAGAGAGAGAGATTCTCATTAAGTAAGAAGGGCACATCTGAGAAAAGAGAAACCAATGGACAAGAAACCTTAAATGGGGGAACAGGGCTCCTTGAAAAAGTAGGAGCTGAAGACACAAATCTGAGTGCTGTCAGCACCTAAGGGCCCAGGGAAGAGTAAAATCACCCAGGGAGAAAATGCAGATAAAAGAAAAGTGGTGACTTACACAACTAAGCCCTGAAAAACAAAAACACAGAAAGCCAAGGTAGGGAAACAAAGACTGAGAAGTCAGGGCCATGAAGCCAACATATCTGTGTCACAGAAGGACTGAGTTACGTAAGAATGAAAGAAAAGCAGCTGCTTAGAGTCTCCATTACTTTTCCTGGTCTTCTTTCCTTTTTCATTGTGTGAAAACAAAGCATACCTTTTGATGAAGAGAAACAGAAAGGTGTGTTGACGTGCCCCAATCCTTTATCTCAGATCCCTGACAAGCTTTAATTATTTTGTTAGTTAAATGCAATTGTGTCACTTCCTAGGCGTTCTGATGCTTGGTATAATGGGTTTGTTGGTTGCCGATTCAGAGAAGGTTTCTGCATTTTCCAAAATAATTATAAGCAATTTTGTTAGCTTACCTCCCACAATTTCTTTCTTTAATTGTTTGAATTAGAATGCATAAGATTTTGTTAATTGTCCTGTTTCAAGTACATAAAAACCATTACTCCTCTTGGCATTACTTTAATTTTACTTGCAATTTCCCTTTTTCCTATTTAAATAGTTCATAATTATTCACTGAAATAGAAAGTACAAGAGAAAAATACTTTTAAGGCTTGCGTTTATTGCCAAAAAGAATAAAATAAGAAGCTATTGCTAAATGTGGGTATTCCTATGCATTATCCATCTAATAGCAAAATTGATTTTCTATTTTTTTTGTTTCTTAGTAGCTATTTATTTTTAATTGAATCATCTTTTTGTTATTCTAGTACACTTGTCCCAGTTTTTCTCCCTTTGCCCTTCTCCACCCATCCCACCCCCCACTCTCACAGTCAGTTCCCACACTGTTGTCCATGTCCTTGGGTCATTCATACATATTTCTTTGTCTAGTCCCTTCCCATCCTTTCCCACATTATCCCCCTCCCCCTCCCTTCTGGTCACTTTCAGTCTGTTCCATGTTTCCACACCTGTGGCTCTATTTTCATTTTAATGTATTCATTGGAAAGTTAAGGAATTTGTTTAGGTTATATTGGCACATCAGTAAACAGCTGGTGTAGATAAGAAGGAGGTGATGCCAACAACAAAAGGTACTAAATCCTGACAGTAAGAATACTTTGTTCTGTTCTGCTTGCTTTTTTCCCCTCTGTCTCAGTGTTGGGAGCTCACTCCGCCCCACACCTTCAACTTATTCCTTTACCCTCTTTCCATTTCCCTCTACACATTCTCTGTGGTTGATGCACTAGGCAACTGACCATTTACGTATTTTTCAGCCCATGTTTCCTTTGAGAGCTGCAGACCTGCTACTCAGTCTAATTCACATTAGGCCTTTTATTATATGATCTTAGTCTCTCTCTTTTTTTACCTGTAAAATGGAGATAATAATACTGACTTTACCAGGTTGAATTCCTGGAAATACCTAAGATATTATCAGAAACATACATGGTAACTACTCAAGAAACACTGGGACTGACCCCCCTTTTCTCTTTGGAGGGTCTAATCATCTGTGGTCAGTTCCATACTACTGAGGAAGGGCTCCAACTAAAACCAGAGCAGAAGGACAAGCAAAGACAAGGTCGAATAGAAGAAATGCAGACAATTTAGTTCAGCAGGTTGGATCTCTGCTACGTGCAGGCATTACCTATAAAGCTGAAACCAGGATTAGTGGGCTGAGCTTTGGCAAAATGTGAGGGAAACCCCATAACCCACCATTTTTCATTAAGAGAAAGAAAGTAATAAAATTGAGGTAGTATGCAGAGCACTCATGTATCTTCCAATAAGTGGAATTTGATTTATTAGTATATCTAAAAATAATCACAGCATTTAAACTAGAAATCATTGAAAGTAAAGATTCTGATGGAAGATCAGTTAGTTGAGTCACTGTTAATATAGTTAGCTTCTTTTTCAAAATTGTAACTCCTTATTTAACTTTCATTGTCCTAAGGTGATGAAAAGGAAACAGAGGCAGACAACGCCTGTTAACTAACTGCAAGTATATTTATGTTAAACAAGGGTGAATGATGCCCTGGTACACTCAATAGTTGTATTTTGCAGTAGTTGGCCCTAAAGTTGTAGGAAGAATTGACTTATCACCTGGCCCATGGTGGTGAGTGGCAAACACAGAACACACAGAGCCAGAGCAGTGGGCACCACAACTGTAAATGTGCAACTAAATCACTGCACGTTTACACCCCACTCAATGATTTAAGTCAGCAAAACAATGTTATCCATGAAATTAATGTTAATTTCAGCATTTTGGTTTTGTAATTTTGGGGGTGCTTATTTTATATATTTCTTTGTGAATAAACCTATGTGAATATCTAATCCCACATTTATAATACTTTACATGGACTCTAGGATTTGGGTGGATTTTGCTTTGTTTTGTTCTTTTTTGTTTAAAAGGGCTCCCTACATTACTCAAGTTTCCAAACACTCCAACACGGCTGGCCTTTTAACAAGGAGAATGCTACTACTAGCTAATGGTACACATCAGCATTTTGAACATAACCCCAAAAGAGAAATTAATCTAACTCCAGCCTATATACTAGTCAATTAAACTCCCGTTTCAGAAGCGGCAGGCACAATGACTGTCAAACAATCTATTGGGCTGGCAAAAAGTTCATTTAGTTTTTTTTTCCACATGGTGGCTCTAATAGTACTTAGTGTCTTTAGCTCACTCAAAACAATTTTGTTACACTGTATTGTGACACCTGTCATTTCAGCACATATTTAAAATAAACTTACCAAAATTGGTAAGTTGTTACGTAGCCATTTTAATATTGAAGATAGAAGAAAATATACAACATTTTTGATGTGTTATGTTTTATTATTTCAAGAAAGTAAAACACAACTGAAATGGTTAAAAAATATTTGTCAGTGTATGGAGAAGGTACTGTGATTGATCGAAGGTGTCAAAGTGGTTTGAGAAGTTTCTTGGTAGTACTGACATTTTGGCCAAAGAATTCTTTGCTGTGGGGCTGTCTTATGCACTGGAAGATGTTTAGCAGCGCCCCTGGCCTCTACCCACTAGAAGCTAATAGCAGGAGAGAGCCCACATACTCAAAATATCCAAATCAATAAAGTTTTCAGTGAAAATAAAAAAAGTATCTTTTCTTTCACAGAAAAAAACTAAACAGACTTTTTGGCCAACGCAATACCATATAACCTCAATTGAAGAATTATTTCCAACATAATAACTACTTTTAATTATATATATATAAAATATATACATATATACACACATATACATGTATACGTATACATATACACATATATATATACTGTAAAAAATAGCTATGTAAGAAATGTTTATATTAGAGGATAAAAGAATATTTTAAAACAATACTTTATAGTCTTTCAATTAAATATTACTACATGTGAATAAGGTAAATTCCTAAGTCAGAAGCTCACTACTTATTCTTAAATCCTGTTTTTAATATATATTATTCTCTTCCTCACAAGAAAAGATGCAGAGGTTTTCAAATTGCACATTTAAAAAACTCAAAACTTAGTGTTTATTTCATAAATGAAAAATAACTGGCCTTTTAAATTTTTTCAATTATAAGGATAATACATTTGATCCTGTGGATTAACTGTTGATCCAGAACAACCTGTGGATTAGAAATTTCACTTTTTCCCTCTGGAGTCAAAAATCCATCTGTGATTTTTGACTTCCCCAAAACGTAAATTGTCCCTTTGTACCTGCAGGAGTTTGCTCCTAAATCTGGGAATGCTCAGGTCCCCACTATAAAATGGCATACATAATGCATATAGTTGGCCCTTCAATTCCATAAACTCTCCACTGTAGATAAAAAAAAGAGTATAGGTATTTATTGGAAAAAAAAACACAGATCGGTGGACAGATGTAATCCAAACCTATGTTGCTCAAGGGCCAACTATAGTTTCCTGTTTTAATTTTTTGCTGATTTAAATAGACGAAAACTATTTTTATGTATTTATCTTATATTTAGCCACCTAACCCATTCTCACACTAATTTTAATGGTATATAATTATATCATAAAAATAGGGTTTTATCTGTCCTATTCCCATGTTCACATGGTACATTCTTTTATTTTAAAAGTTTGGTCCTATCTCTATTTAGAGTTTTTATTAAAATAACTGTAACATTCTATTAACAATATAATCTATTTACCTACTGAAATATTTTTTATTTATTTCCTGATAATAGGCTACCATTATATTCCTTTAAAAAATTTCTATGTATGTTGATCTCTTGATATACTGCTGGATGCTACTTAGTATATTTTATGCAGTTGTTTTTATTTAAATTTAGAAATGAGATAATCATTATTGTCCTTTTAAAAGTCATTGTACAGTATGTTGGATTATTAATATTAAAATTATGATTCCTAAAAATGAGTAGTTATCTATCTTTTTCTATAACTGAAATAGTTTAAATAACATTGTGATTATGAGTTCTTTAAAGGTCTAATAAATCAGCTATGCATCCATCTGTTCTGATGCTTTTCAATAACAGATATTTTTTTAAATATATATATTTATTTATTTATCTTTAGAGGGAAAGGAGAGAGGGAGAGAAACATCAATGTACGGTTGCCTCTAGTGTGTCCCCTGCTGGGAACTGGCCTGCAACCCAGGCATGTGCCCTGACTGGGAATTGAACCGCCATCCTCTGGTTCGCAGACCTGCGCTCAATCCACTGAGCTACACCAGCCAGGGCTTCAATAACAGATCTTTAAACAGCTTTCTAATACTTATATGGCTTATTTTAGTTTTGCACTCCTCTCTTGGATAAATTTTGGTAATTTAAGTTTTTCTAGGAAGTGATTCCCTTCCTCTGGATTGATTTCTATGTTTCATTGGTGTAGCATCACATGTAATATTATTCTACTGCACTTCTTTTAATCTCTCCTGTTCCCTGCTTTGTCATTAAAAATTGTATATATTCTTTCTCTACATATTTTTCATAATTTGTGCCTTGAGGAATTTTTATTGGCCATTCCAAAAAAGAATCGAATATTGATTTTGTAATCCTTTTGATGTTTGTATTTTCTTTTAGTGATTCCAGTTTTCATTGTTATTAAATTCTGTTTACCTAGGTTCTTTTTATGTTTGTTCTAATTTTTAAAGACAAATACTTAAGTTTATTTTCATCTCTTTTTTAAAATAACAAAGGCATTGAGGTTAAAATCCTATACTGAGCACAGCTTTTACTGGATACATATATTTTATTAGGAAGAGATCCCCTTTTTCATTACTATATGTAGTAATGAAAGTTTGTAATTTCCCTTTGGTTTTAAAAGTTATCTAAGAGGTTTCTTAATTTCCTAATTTATTTAAGTTTTCTAATAAAGTTGGCTGGTAAAATGTTTTAGCTTCCTTATAATTAGTATCATACTGTATTGTGGCCCATTACAAAGCTTTAATTTTCTGAATTAAAAAAAAATGTCAGGCATCTTTTTCAAAGGCTAAACTTCCTAAGATAAATCTCTCATCATTTGAAATTTTGTGACTTCTATAGTGTAAAAATCAATGAGAAGAAATTGTGCCATTTTGACATAATAAGATAAATATGCAAACTCATATGTGTTTGAAATAAAGTGAAATTTGGTGGACTATTTTAAATACTTAACAACAGTAAATTTCTGATGTCATTTTCTTATGACAGTGAATAAATTTTATTAAGAAACCCTTAACTTTGAATGCTTATTACTTCCCTTATCCATCTTCATCAGCCACTGCAGGATAGCTACAGACATACTGTGTCAGCAAATATGGATACAAGCTTTATTCAATTTATAAGGTTGTATGTGTATTTGTGTGTGTGTTTGATACAAAGAAAGACTTGGTTTAATTTTTTTGATTAGTGCATATTTTGATTTAATGTTGAGCATGGAGTTTTTATCTAATATTTTCTTATCTCTTCCTTCTTATTCATATATCTTCCACGGGTCATCACATAAGGTTGCATTTCAGGGGAGCGAATGTGTAATTTTGATAGCACAGCCATAATATTGTGGAAAAATAATATATAAGAAGATGTCTTAAAAGCAGCATTTTTTTTTAAAGAATGATTGTTCAAATCAGAGTAGGAACAGTAGGAAGAAACAGAGACCATTTCGATATCAGGAGATATTTAAGGGATGTTAAGACCAGTTGCTGTGCTAAGTCACTGTGCAAAATTCAGTAAGAGTTTTAAGCATTCTCTTGCATTAAGTGAAGAAATATGAAATACTTTACTGTTCCTACTTTTAATATATATTTTAAATGCATTGTTTTCACCTGAAAGAACACTTGTGGATAACTGGACTGAAAAATATATGGAAAAGACAACTTTTAACTGTAAGCTTAGATGTGCTATTCTTTAGATGATCCAAGAACAAAATCGAAGTATAAATAAATATGAAAATTTTAAGAAATAAAAATAAGCTTATGCGTAATATTGTGCTCGCCCATCCCACATTCACTTCAGTCCTTTTCACTGACTTATGCATATTGCTTTATGGCTAGTATGAGTCTGACTATATAGCCATCAAAAAAAGAAAAATGAAAACTACATTTACTCAAATGTACTTTATACCAGGCATTATGTTTAAACACCATCTCACATAATCTGTATGCTAGGACTAAACATACTGATACGAAACAGGAAGTGAAGATTTGGAGGCTAGTAGACATCAGTCTGCCTTTAACTGAGCCACCCGATCATTCAGACTCCGAAGTACCTCCTGAGCCAGTCTTTCTCAAGCCATCTCTGAAAAAAGATGCTATTTTTGCTCTTCCAATAGCTCACAAAAATTTTGTAAAATACAACAAATACCTTGAATATTTTTTAAAATATACTCCAAATTTATTAGATTCAACTGACATAAATTTGTTCCATAAAATTGTCATAAAATTTTCAAAGCACTTACTCTCAATTTTGGTGCTTATTGTAGACCAATAACAAACGATGCATGGATTGGGCTTAGTTCACAGATAACAGCCTCAGTAGTCAACATACTCCCAAATCTAAGGGGCTATCAATATTAGCTGTGTCTTTATAAATATCTTACAGAGCTAACAGGATTATAATCAAATAAAAAAGTGCACATAAATCTAATAAAATGTTTCTACAATTACATACAAAATGTGTACTTCCTAATCCTTAGAACTTGTGAATATGTTACTTTAAATGGCCAAAAGACTCTGCAGATATAATTAGGTTAAAGATCACGCGATGAAGAGATTATTTTAGAATATATGGGTAGTACTAATGTAATCAAAAGGGTATTCATAAGAGAGAGGTAGGAGAACTAGAATTAGAGACTAGGTGTGACGGTAAAAGCAGAAGTCAGGAGAACCTGAAGCTGCTATGCAGCTGGCTGTGAAGCTGGAAAAAAATCACCCCAACCAAGAAAAGCAGGTGCATTCCAGAAGCTGGAAAAGGCGAGGAACATCTTCCTTAAAGACCTAGTCCTACCAACATGATTTTTAGACATTCTGACTCCTAGAACTGTATAATTAATTTGTGCTGTTTTAAGCTTCTAAAATCTTGGTAATTTGTTATAGTAGCAATTGGAAAATACAGACTTTGGTTATGAGAAGCAGGGGGCTGCTATAACAAATACCGAAAATATGGAAGTGGCCTTGGAATTGATGATGAGCAGAGGCTGGAAAGATTTTTGGGAATCATGATAGAAACATCCCAGACTGCCTTGAGCAGGCTGTTAGTAAAAATATGAATATTAAAGACCCTGCTGGTGAGGAACATAATAGAGAAAGCCTATACTGTCTTGCAGAACATCTAAATAATTATAAACGGACTATCAGCAGAAACACCAATGGTAAAGGAGATGCTGGTAAGGGCTTGGAAGGAAATGAGGAACATGTTACAGGCATACCTCAAAAACATTGCAGATTTGGTTCCAGACTGCCACAATAAAGTGAGTATCTCAATAAAGTAAATATTGCAATAAAGCAAGTCACACAAAGTTTTTAGTTTCCCAGTGCATATAAAAGTTATATGTACACTATAATGTGTTTTATTAAGTGTGCAACAGCATTCTGTTTATAAAAAATGCACCTCAATTAAAAATACTTTATTGCTAAAAATGCTAACAATCATTCAAGCCTTTAGAATGTCATAATCTTCTTGCTGATGGAAGGTCTTCAATTTGTAACAAACAATGTCTGCAAGGTGCAATAAAGCCAAGTAAAATAAAACAATGTACGCCAGTATCAGAAGTTAGAGGAAAGGAAATCTTTACTACAGAGTGGCAGAAAGCTTAGTGGAATTATTTCCTACGTTTATGTGGAAATCAGAATTGTAAGTGATGAACTTGGAAAAAATTCAGCAGAGATTTACAAAGCATTGAAGAAGTGGCCTGGTTTCTTCTTCTGCTCATAGTAAAATGTGAGAGGAGAGACATAAATGGAGGGGAAACCTGTCAGGCTGAAAGGAACTCGGAATTAATGATTTGCACAATTCTTAGCTTACACAGATTGCAAAAGGCACTGACATTAGAAGACTCACTATCTCTGTAGAGAAAGCCAATTGTGTCTGATTAATGTTTGGTTAGTGCCTTGTAAGGTTTAAAAGCTCAGAATATTTTGTCATACAGAAAGCTTTTTGAAGAGATCAGGAATGCAGTTCACAGATCCCTTCAGCCATTTCAGCAGAAGCAAAAAAAAAAAACGCACTTGAGATTATCCAGAAAAGTTCTCAGATGTAGTCTTTTTTTCCAACAGAGTGAATCTCAGAGACATACAGGGGAGAACCACAAGTGTTTTAGGAATGTTGTATCACTACATAGAAAGGCTACCAGCTTGGACTGAAAGAAAGAAAAAGACTTAAATTCAAAGTGGAGGCTGGTCTCTCAAAATTGCACCAAACAGGAAGAGCGCTGATAGAAACACACAGCTGGAAATATGTGCTATCTTTAAGAATCAGGAATAATGGCGAACAGGAGGGAGAACCAGGCCCAGGGGCAGAGCCTCAGGCCACAGAGATACATTCTCAGGCTTTGAAATCTGCAGTTTGCCCAGTTGGATTTCTAAACTTCTTAAGGTTACTAATTCTCTTTTCCTTTCACTGCCTTCCTTTCTAAATGGGAATGTCTGTTACTGTTACCACATGCCCGCCTACCAACGCAGTCAAGCAGTACATAATTTCTTATCTAATAGTTTCATATTACACAGATATAGAGGAATTTGCCTGGAGGATGAGTTAAAACCAGAACCTTACCCATACTTAATCTAGATTATTTAGTTGACATTGAACTTTTAAGCTGATGAATGTAGATGTGATTCTAGACTTGAGATGACACCATAGTTGGTTGGGCCTTTTGGGGACCTGGGATGTAGTGAATGTTCTGCATGTGGAAAGGATGTGAATTTGTGGAGGGCAGAGGGCAGGCTACAATAAACTGAATAATGATCCCCCATGATGTCCATGTCCTAATTCCTAGAAACTGTGAATACGTTTCTTTATGCAGCAAAAGAGACTTTACAGATGTGATTGGGTTAAGGATATTAGAAGTTATTCTGGAGTATCTGAGTGGAGCCACTGCAGTAGTGAGGGTCCTTATAAGAGGGAGGCAGGAGAAGATATGAGGGCAGAATCATATGAGGTCAGGGAAAGATTTAATGGTGCTACATCACTGACTTTAAATATGGAGGAAGCAGCCAAAGAAGACATGTGGCCTCGGGAAAGTAGAAAAGGCAAGAAAATGGATTTTCTGCTTGAGCCTACAGAAGAAATACAGCTCCGCCAATACCCGGACTTTAGGACTTCTGACCTCCAGAACCATAGAAAGATAAATCTGTGAAGCTTTAAGCCATTAAGTTTATGGTACTTTGTAGCTGTAGAAAACAAACTGAAGGACCTCTACTTGACTTAGTATAATATGTATCTACAAATATACTTTGAAATATAATATTTCTCTACCAAAAAATCTTGAATTTTTACATTCATAAATTTCTAAATTAATATACCAAAGAATATGCTTCACAAGACACTGAAGTTAACTTTCACAATGTAAAAATCCTGCAAATATTTTTTTCTGTGTGACAGTCATCTTGTCACATTATGGCAAAGTGACAACCCCAAAATGGAACATGTCATCATTCCAACATGATGCAATCTCCCTTGTAAACGAAAGAAGTAATTCAGTAAATAATATTTGCTCTGCAGTAGCTGATACGGTTCTTCCAAACTGTGCATTAGCATCCAAAAGTATGTGAAGAATGCTTTATTTAGGCTTTGAATGCATTACTTCAAATTAGAGTCCCCTTCACCAAGTCCCCGTCTTTAATTAGCTCATCAACTTAATTTTACAATTCCTGTGAAGAGTTTTTTTTTAAAGGCATTTGAAATCCTATTGGGCAAGAAAATTGTACATAGTTCAGGCAATAATCAGCATTACAGCATGATTCATTCATTCTTGAGGATTTCTAAGTTCATAGACAATCGTGATAGGAACATCCACCTGTCACACAGGAACATATGCACGCACACAGTAACATACACTTGTAACCAACTGTTCCAACACACCCCTTACCTGTGTAACGAGTGGCTCCAGAAGCCTCTCCACTGTTAGAGTCCGGATTTCCAAACTTTTGGGGTCCCATTTTAAAATGATAGGTGACGTTGCCGAAGTCATGCTCCCTAAGGAAACACACATTGTCAGTTAGAAACAATAATCAGTGAAAGAATCTGTGACCTTGTGCATTCAAAATAAACAATTCAGCAAAACTGAGAAAATAACCTGAAGATTATTTTTCTGGTAGAAACTTGTCAAGGTAGACATGGGGAAATCAGGACCAGAACTGTGTGAGGTGGTGGTGTTAGAATCAGATGAGAAAGTACAGATTCCTGAAGGCACCTGTCTGCATTAGACAAACACTTGGGACCTGACTGACACTGAAATACGTCGCCTACCCAATACTCAGTACACAGTGCACAGTGCATGCTAAAAAACACGCGGACCTTGTCCTGGAGTAGTTTGTGGTTTCAAGGTACAACCAACCAAGGCAAGCAACATCTATGCCTCAGTGTGTCCCAAGCTGTAATCGAGGAATACGGAGAAGGCTAAGGGAGACCTGGAAAAAGGACACTAGAGTCACTCTGAGAGACCACGACTTTTAGGAAGCACTACAAACCCACCACGATCCCCAGATGAGGAACCCCACTTCATAACAAAAGGTCGCTGTGTTTTCTTCACATCATAACTGACCTCTGATAGTACTATACTCCCTGTGGCTCTGACAGAGGAAAGACAACTCTCAAACTGAGAGTTGTGATGGTTCTGAAATTAGGTTGCCACTGTTTACTTGCTCTCCAATTTCTTAATGCATTTACATTCTTGTCTCATAAAATTAGTGTCCAATATGGTTATTTATTTCATTCTAAAGCAGTCCTTTCCACAGAACCACTGATATGCAAGTAGCAGCTTGCCACAAAGCAAGCACAAAATATGGTCCTGGCCTCAACAGAATAAATTATGCATTCCGTCAGGAGTGTGCTTCTCGTAGAGAACTTGACAGCTCTGTGCTAAATATATTTCAACAACTAACCACTGGGCATGCAACCCTAGGTTGTACAAACTGAAGCTGCATCATTTGCTTTAATACTATCATGAATCAAACTGTTCATAGCTATTCTCTTCTTTCGAATCAATGTCTCTACTCAATTCCATCCTTATAAATCAATACAGGTGATTATTTCTATTAGGATTAACACTACAAAGACAGTCTATCACAATAGGCACATACCTTTTTACTGCCCTGCTACAGCAAATCCTTTTGCAAACAGACTCAACAAATTTGCTTCAGGAAAAAAAAAGGCAAAGACACAGTGTGCTGGTATTTTACCTCTCTCCAAATGCCATGTTTTAAATAAACTAAGGGTAGTGATCCAACCTATGGACCAATTTAGATTTAGGTTCCTTCACAACTACAACATTTGGCATGGATAAGCTGCCTGTCCTCCAAAAACCTAAAAATACTTTGCATATTTCCCATTCACACCACCAACTGCTATGTAGCAGCTCTCTGACTTGCATGCAATTCTCCTGCTGGCCAGCACACCTTCCTGTGCTGTGGCAGGATGAAGGTGCCAAATGCTTCCTACATACACACATTTTCTTCATCCTTGATAAAGCCAGAACTAAGTGGGCTTGGCCCAGTATTTATGACACAGTTATTGCAAGTTTCTGGAGAAGGTCCTTGAAGATCTTTTTCAAACCAATGGAATAATGCATGGCATAATAATGATGGTGCACAAGGAAACCCTGTGACAAAGCTGGAATGCTAGTCACGAAGTCATTTGATGTGACAGTGAAAGATACTGAGTTACTGTGTAGAGAACTGCCATTATTACATGGGCACACTTATGTACATAATCTGGCAGACCAGGGAAGACACACATTTGTTATGGATGCTCCAATGCATAACTGTGAATGAATGACACACAAAAAATGCAGAGGCGAGTAACAAAAAAGCTGGGGCAATCACAACAGAGACACTAATCTAGCAGGCATCAAGCAGAAATGGGAGACATTTCAGAAAGATCACCCGCCAACTGGGAGCCAAGAAGCAGAGTTAGAGCCTTGAATTCTGAAGGCCACCGATGCCCTATAAATCTAAAATGAAAAATACAAGAGTTACTGGGGAAATCACTTGACTTAATTTATTCTTTCAGGGATCAATCTTCTCAGGCCCTCCTTGTGACACAGATGAAATGTAATAGCAAAAACCAAGAAAAAGTTATACAGCATTAAATTGTTGAAGGAAAAAATCTAGTCATAGAAACTTTAAATGCACTTTTTCCAAACATGCATTTTTTGATATGGTTTGTACTAAAACTAGGATTCTTTCTCTACTCCATTTATTTTTAAAATTAGCAAACACCAAAAGTATGGGGCGGATGGGGGACTCTTAAATCTTTACCTCTAAACCCGAAGGTAGATATCTAAGGCTCCTGCAGAATTGCCTCTGAGGAGCATTTAGCTTCAGGTTTGCTATTGAGCATCAGGTGGAGGAAGGTGAGAAGCTCCTTTGACTGCAATATTTGAGCTGGTATAACCCTTGTAATCTGTTGTTTCTAGAAGAAGCATTTATGTCCTGCTACTTTGGGCACACTTGATTGATTTTTTTGTATAGGTGTTAGACCTTGTATTAGAAATGTTTCTCTAACAAAGCCTTTGGCCAACTGAAATTGCATAAAAACAGAATAAAATTGATTGCATGCAGGTTAGGGATCATAATCATAACCTTGTAGATTAATCCATAGATGATCTTTGCCTCCAGAGTGCAAATAAGGACAAATGATAGCAGAGAAGAGAAAAATGAGTCAAATAACCTCTACAGCAAAGAAATGGGGCAAAAATGGTAAGTAGAAATAAGACTTTGGTATATGGCCCCCGTGACAAGTATGCACAAGATCACTGACTCCTAGACAAGAATGCCATCCCACTTACTTTTATAAATTATGAAGGCAAGGAAAACACACTGGCTTTTAGGGTAGATTGGATGACTATTCAGAAGTCACTCCCCTATCCTTCACCTCCATGAGAAGAGAGTACTTCCCTACCCCACTCATTATATTGAGCTTTGGCCAATGGAATTTCAGGAAATACAATGTAAGCTGATGTTTGAAATGGGCTTACTTAGTTAGACTTGCCAATTATGCTACTGTCCTATGCCATTAGTCACAGAGAAACCCCTGGTCCAAACAGGAAGGAAGATATATGAAGCAAACCCGAATCCAAGCTGAAGCTGGAGCCAAGCCTGGGTAGCCAACTACCAATCAAACCAAAGACATTGAATCAAGAAATAAATGCTCAGTGATGTACAAGTTCTGTCCAGAAAAAGTCCAGCCATTGTTAATATAATGAGAATGGTTTGTGCAACATCAACGGCAGCCAAGGAGAGTGGACCAGAATGTGCACGTGTGAACTACAATGACTTTCCTGTATTAGTCTCTGGGGGCGGTAGACACTCTTGAGTGAGCATGTGTACTCTGTGGCCATTTTATTCAAAATGGCCCAGCAACTACAGCAATGAATCTGCATCAAATTTTGCATTAAGCTTGAACATGCTTCCCTGGAAATTATTTGGATGATTTAGAAGACCACAGCTAGGGGCGACTGGTGATTGGCAGCTTCATCACAACAATGCACCTGCTCACGCAGCACATCTTGTACCGAGATTTTTGGCAAAATAGAAATCACCCAGGGGACTCAGCCCCACTACAGCCCAGATTTGGTGCCCTGCAACTTCTGCTTTTTCCCAAAACTAAAATCACCTTTGAAAAGAAAGAGATTTTAGACTATCGATGAGATTCAGGAAAATATGATGGGGAAGCTGGTGGCATTTGGAAGAACTCTGTGAGATCCCGAAGTATCTACTTTGAAGGGGACTGAGGCATCATTGTCCTATATACAGGGTTTCTTTCATCTTGTATCCTCTTCAGTAAATGTCTCTATTTTTCATATTATGTGGCTGAATACCTTCTGTACAGACCTTGTATATCACTGAGACTTTTGTCATTATCAGTTATTCAGCAATAGCTGAATGATAACTGTCATTATCAGTTATTCACACATTGATGTCAAATAGATATTTGAATTGAAGCCCTATAATTTATCACATCTGTAATGTCCAAATTATCCACACTTTCTGGGATTCATTTGCCTCAAATGGATAGTCAAAATGATTGTTCTAAGTCTAAATAACTTAGTCAACAGAAAACCTTTCTGGAAATACTAGTTATTTTATTGTTACTATTATTATTTTCTGTAACAAGTTTATTTTTTGTGATGCTTTATCTCTAGGAGGAGTAAGGAAACACCCATTAAAAACAGATATCCATATTTATACCTCTCTTTGTGGAACAACCAGACTGACTCAAATGAGAAAGCAAGAGAACAAATCAAGTCTGTAGCCTTTTATTTTTCTAGAAATGGCTTTTGGGATATTGATTTTAAGCTGGTTATTAAGAAACAAAAGACACAGAAATAACTTCTGACCCTCCCCTCTCCCACCCCAAATGAAGACTGAAAGACCAGCTCTAAGGACAGAATCTTAGCATATTCGATTTAGCATTAGACAGGAAGACTCCAAAGAGAAGCCAGTTAACTGCATTTCCCTGACCCACTGTTTCTGGGTTGCCTGGCAGGAACAGGTCTGCCCTATATGGTCTGTTCTTGTTTACCCACCTGTAAACTGCCTGACTTTCCCCTCCAAAACCCCATTGCTGCCCTTTCTCCTCTGTTTTTAGTGGCATATAAGCCTCAACTGCCTAAAGCCTCAAGGGGTTTCACAGTGGCAACCCAACTGTGCCTTCATGTAACAAACTTTGACATTTTCTCCTGTTTATCAGTCCTTGTTAATCTGATTATTAGTTCAGCTAGAAGAACTTAGAAAGTGGGAGGAAAATTAATATTTTTGTCCCCACAACACATCTCAAATTGACACCACACATCTGTACAAGTAATGCAGTCTGTTTTGCTCACAAGACATTCTATATAATGCAAATACATTTTTCTCAATGATTCGATTTTTTAAAAAGCATGTATTTTATTTGCTTTTGGTAGGGAGACTTCGAATACTGACTGAACACAGTAAAAGAGTGAAAAAAAGGGGGGTTGGAAAAAGCAAAACCAGACATCAATTTTACAAGTCCAAGAATAAGCTCTCAGCAATTTACTTAATCTCTGAGAAGATTTTCTTCTTGAAAAATACCAAATTGCATATCCATGAAAGGCAGTAACACAGCCTATGAGGTAATACCTTAGCACTTCCGGACTCTCTCTGTGAGGAGTAAGGAAGAGGCACAGGTTAAGATGCTAGCAACCATTTGCCACTGGCTACAGGGGAAAAAAAAACCAAAATCTGACAAAAAGAGTAAAACAAGATCCCTTAGGAGCAGCCAAAGGTCAAGTGTCTTGTCCCCTTGGACAGTGTACTGATAAACAGAATATCTCTCAAGACTGGCTATCCCAAGGGATGCCTTTAAATAGCAAGTATGTCAACTTAGTACATAATTTACCGCAGAGATTCCCCTTTGCAGATATTCCTGGAAAAGGTCTATTGAACCTTCTGCCTCATCCAAGTTCTTAACATTCCTTCTACAATGGTTGTTTTTTAAAAAACATATTTTATTGATTATGCCATTACAGTTGTCTTATCCCCCCTTCTTTCCCCTCCACCCTGCACACCCCATCCCCCACCATCCCCCCTTCAGTTTATGACCACATGACTCGAGTACTTTAGATTCTATATTTCCCCTACTATTCTTGCCCTCCCCCATATTTTCTACCTACCATCTATGCTACTTATTTTCTGTATCTTCTCCCCCCTTCTCCCACTCCCCTGTTGCTAACCCTCCATGTGATCTTCATTTCTGTGGTTCTGCTCCTGATCTAGCTGTCCTCTTAGCTTGCTTTTGTTTTAGGTGTGGTTGTTAATAACTGTGAGTTTGCTGTCCTGTTTATATTTTTATCTTCTTTTTCTTAGATAAGTCCCTTTAACATTTCATATAATAAGGGTTTGGTGATAATGGACTCCATGAATTTGATCTTATCTGAGAAGCACTTTATCTGTCCTTCCATTCTAAATGAAAGTTTTGCTGGATAGAGCAATCTTGGTTGTAGGTCCTTAGATTTCATGACTTGGAATACTCCTTTCCAGCCCCTTCTTGCCTGTAAGGTCTCTTTTGAGAAATCAGTTGACAGTCTGATGGGCACCCCTTTGTAGGTGACTGTCCCTTTATCTCTAGCTGCTTCTAGGATTCTCTCCTTCATTTTAATCTTGGCTAATATAAATATGATGTGCCTTGGTGTGTTCCTTCTTGGGCCCAACTTCTTGGGACTCTCTGAGCTTCCTGGATTTCCTGAAAGTCTATTGCCTTCCACCAAGATGGAGGTGTAGGTGGAAACACTGTGTCTTCTCGCACAACCAAGTTTAAAAACAACAAAGTTTTAGCAACAAAAACACAGCTAAACCACAGAAAATTGAACTATACGGAAGTCCTGACAACAACAAACCATTCAGCCAGACCAGTAAGAGGGGCTGAGCCAGCAGCAGAGCGGGGTAGGCAAAAAAAAAAAAAAAAACCGACCCAGGTATGCAAGCAGCTATGGGCCCATCTCAGGTGTGGGGTAGCAACGCGTGGACCCAGTGAAGGTGCAAGGCGGCAGGCTGACTGCGGTCACACATTCACACACACAGATAAACCAGCAAAGGTGCAAGCAGTGAGATAGACCGCACAGGCCCCCAGTGGTGGGAAGCTGCAGAGCGGACCACTATTGCCCCTCTTTGACCCCGCTCCCACATACAGCGTCACATTCCAGTGACCCCTCCCTGGTGAACATCTAAGGCTCCCCTCCTCATATGTAACAGGCTCGAACAGACCAAAACATGGCTCAAGAAGAACTCAAACCCCCAGAGCTGATAACTCTAAATGACCAAGAAATTGCCAACCTATCAGATGCACAGTTCAAAACACTGGTGATCAGGATGCTCACAGACCTGGTTGATTTTAGTCACAAATTAGAGGAACAAATGAAGGCTAAACTAATTGAAATGAAGGGAAATGCACAGGAAACCAATAGTGATGGGAAGGAAACTGGGACTCAAATCAAGGGAGTGGACCACAAGGAATAAAAAAATGACCAAACAGAAAAGCATGCAGAAACAAGAATTCAAAAAAATGAGGAGAGGCTCAGGAACATTCAAGACATCTTTAAATGCTCCAACATCCGAATTATAGGGGTACCAGAAAGGAAAGAAAAAGAGCAAGTGGAAAACTTATTTGAACAAATAATAAAAGAGAACTTCCCCAATATGGCAAAGGCAATACATACAATGGTTCTTTTGCCAGGGATGGTCCAGGATCCTTTCTAGGTCCCAGGAGGCCACCTCAACCTGCCTGCCCCACAGGGCTTTAGCTTCAGATTCTCCTCATGGAATTTTCTCTTTAACACTGAGCTAGCTGTTGTTGATAGGCAAATTCAGAAGAAGTAAATGACTAATAGTGTGGGTTTATTCACCTATCTCCACATAAAATATGTTGAGACATTTATTTAATCTAAGCTTCAGTTTCACCATTTGCAAAACAAGGATGATAATAACCTTACATAATTCATGAATGTATTCTGAGAATCAATGAAATAACTGCATATGAAAAGTGTGATGTTCTTTTTGTTTGTAATGATGACTGCCAGATTATCACCCCAGCCAGGTTGAGCCACCCATTGGGGTGGGGGCCAGTGGAAATCCCACAAGGCAAGACATTTGAAAAGAAAGCCTTGTTGATAAAATGAGAGGTATGAAAAAGAGAGAATTTTCTAAATTTCTTCCGCATTTCAAGAATGAGTAGGAAAACAATGAATCAAACTGTTTCTTTCATGAGTAATAATTCTGACTAATGACCCAGCATTATTATTAGCTCCCATTTACAGGGAGGGAACCCAAAGCATAAAACAATTGAGAAAGTTGCTTGAGGCCACAAAATTCAAACCTAAATTGCTTGGTTATAGAATATGTGCTCATAATCACTATGTTACTGCTTCTAAAGAATAATCCCTAGGCTTAAGTTTATGCGGGCATCATCACGGGGCTCTGAACCCCATACCAGTAAGATAGAGACAGAGATGGAAATAAAAAACCAGGAGCCAGCCCCTCTGGAAAACGAGAGAGAGAAGGAGAGTTATAAAGAGGACGGACACAAAGGAATATTAGATAAAATTAGGGAGACACAAATGGCAGGTGCTCTGGTACCCATGTGGAGCTCACAGGAAATGGGGCTGCACTTCCTGGTAAGGTTGGGTAGGTCCTAAATTCCAGATCCTGCAGCTACCTTTGGTCCCCTGTGGTGAGAATGGGATGCTGGCAGTGAGGCTGGAGATTGAGTAGGCAACACACAACCTTGGCAAAGCCAAGGGAAAGCTATTCAAAGTAACCAAAATTTTGGCCCCCTTGTGTTACACTTGTGAATATGTTACAGTACATGGTTAAGGGGACTTTGCAAATATAATTGAGGTTACTAACCACTGGATCTCAAAATAGGTATATGAGCCTGGATAATATAGGTGGGCCCAATGTAAAATTGAGCCCTTAAAAATAGGTTTCTCCTGTCCATAGGTAGAAGAAGTAATGTGATCAGGGAGATCCATCAAAGATGTCTCGTGAAGCTGACGGGAAGGCAGAGGGACTTAGACTGTGAGGAAGACTCAACTTGATCTGCAGTTGCTACAAGGAGCCATGTGGAAAGCATGAAAAGGAGTGTCAGTAGATTATGGGAACTAAAGCAGGCTCTGCCTGGCAGTCAACAAAGAAACAGGGACTTCAATTGGAAGTAGATTCCAATCGCCTCCACTAAAATACACAGCGCTGTCAACACCACTGTTTCAGCCTTGTGAGATGCTAGGCAGAAGACCCATCCAAGTCCACCTGGGTTTCTGACCTTCAGGGACTATGAGCTAATAGATTTATGTTGTTTTCAGCTGCTAAGTTTCTGGTAAATTGTTGCAGGTGGCTCTCAACTGTGCATCACAACAACCTTGAGGACATGTTCATGCGCAAATTGTCAGGACCTGTCCTCCACAGACTTTCTGATTCATTAGGTCTGGGGTAAATTTTAAAACCTGCTTTTGATTTTTTTTTTTGCATTTGTAATAAATTCCCAGATGATGCTGATGCTACTGGTCCAGGGACCACACCTTGAGAATCAGTGTTGTAAACACCAACCAGAGCCGTGCATGCCAGCCCCGGAGCGATGATCAAGATGATACAGACCATCTCTGCAGACAGTGCTGATTAACAACACCCCTCTCGTAATTACAGTTATCACTGTAATTGTTGTTATCTTACTTTCTGAAAGTTACGCTTTTCAGGGATTCAAGGCCTTAATATGTTTTCAACAGGGAAGTGGAATGCCACATCAAACTTGTACATGGGCTTTTCCTTATTATTATTTTTTAATCCTTACCCAAGGATATGTTTACTGATTTTAGAGAGAAAAGGAGGGGGAGAGACAGGAACAACACTGTGAGAGAGGAACACAGGTTGCTTCTGTAAGGGCCCCAACCAGGGATTGAACTTGCAACCTGGGTACATACCCTGACTGGGAACTGAACCTGCAAACTTTTGTTGTACTGGACGATGCTTCAACCAACTGAGCCACCTGGCTGGGGCAAAGTCACACATGGTTTTTGAAACTACACCCCAAAAGTTCAAGTAGCTCCCACAGATAAGACACCTTTTTTTGTTACACTCACTGCAATAGTAGCGATCACTGTGAAGAATGTAAAGCAGAGGTCAAGAAATACTTGCTTAATAAAGAATGAATGCTTCCTAAGAAATCTTGGTTCTAAATACCTGGGAATTGTTTGAGAGATAGAAAAGTAGGTCTTCCAATTATTTTATCTGAAGGACAACAGTACTTCAAATTCTCTACTGTATAATAATAACAATAATATAAATAATAAAAAGGCACCTTACATGCAGGTGCCCTACTGTAAGGAGGGCTTTTTTCTACAGTTGAGGAGAGTACATGTAAATGTGGGCATCAGAGGCAGGAGTAGAAACTGAGAAACAAAAATAGTGAAAGAGGCATTTAATTACTCTTCAGATACCCTAAGAGAATAAAGGACACCCTGCTTCCCATCCAAATAAACTTTCCTACAACAGAACAGGTGTAAATGGAAGAGGAGAGAGGGTCATTGGGGACTTTTCCTGGTGGTACCTTGAGTGCGAAAATGACCTAACCTAGTAGCCCAACTACGGGCAAGTCCCACAACTCTGCTGAATGTAAGCTCATTTCCTCTTACTTTGACTATACAAGGGGAGACCCAAGTAAGTAAAATTTATCTATAAAAAATTATATATTTATTCTCACATGTTTAATGTTGGGAATTGCCGTGCCTGGTTTTGGAAGCTGTAACCCCCACCCGCCCATGGCTAAGACTGAGTGAGGGACCTTCAGACCATAAGCCACTAAGGAGACAAAGCTTATCTCCCTGGCAGTGTTGCCACCTCTGCTCCTTTTACTTCACCCTGCCTGGCCCCAGTGTTTGATCGGTTAGCCAATGATGGGTAAGATTTCTCAAGGGAGGGATGATCTAAGACAGGTACAATCATGGAGGGCCCCAGGGAAGGACTTGGGGAATACGGAAAAAGGGGGTGATAGACCCTCACCCCTCGGCTTTGACATAGCCTGAGTCCTCATTCTGTCTGCAAGAAGTCTCCTAATCTCTTGGCTGCCTTACTCCCCCTGCCTGACTTAAGCCTGCAACAATGACAGAGGGTGGTGCAGCCCTGTGCTGGAAAGGGCAGGTTCCCTGGGGCGATCAGGCCTAAGAAAGAATACATAAAATCCTGTGAAGCCTAGTTGGCTAATACCCTCAATTTAAATGATAAGGGTCCAAGCCTGAAATGAGTTTGTTTCCCCAAAATTTTATGGCCCTTTAACCATCTGACCCTCACTCAGAATAAACCCTCAGAGTTCTCTGAAGGTTATCTATTTTTTAATCATTTCTGCCTGACAATGATTGATGAGCTTTATTTCTGTGCAAACTGAACCCAATAAAAGCTTGTCAAGGCAAGGGTTGAGGCACTCTCCCCTTGAGAGAGTGGCCATGCTGTCCCTTTTCCTCCACAGGACTTGGTAGTCCACGTGAATGTCTCATCTCATCCATAACACCGCAGACACTGTGGGCCAGTGTCTGTTCATTTAAACTTCAGTCACCTACAAAGTACTCACCATTTGATGTAATAATACACCTATTGAGACTTTTTTCCATTGTTCAAAACAGTTTTTGAATTTGTTGATTTTAATGCCTTTTAGTGCTTCTGTTTTTTGTTTCAGCTCTTCCACATCAGCAAAACATTTCCCTTTGAGTACTCTTTTCATCCAGGAAAACAAACAAACAAACAAACAAAGTGACATGAAGCAAGACTGGGTGAATAGGGAGAGTGGGGCATGGGGTTCATGCCATTTTGGGCAAGTGTGGTCATAAATCACCCATCATGAAATGAGCAAATGTGTTGAAGGAGTCTTCCAAAGTTCCGGCCAAGATGGAGGTGTAGGTAGAAACCCTTTGCTTCCTCACACAACCAAAAGAATAAAAATCAATAAACAACCAGAAGTGCCAGAAAATCAAACTGCATGGAACTTTGACAACCATGAAATTAAAGAAACAGTCAAACAGAACAACTAGACCAGTAAGAGGGCAGATGGAGAGAAACCAAAGTGAGGTGGTAGACCAGCTGGGTGGGGTTGACTTAAGGGGAAACTGAGACTCAGAGGTGGCTGTGGGCTATGGCAGTTGCCATGGTGGGAGAAACTCCCTGTCTCACACAAGAGTTGATTGAAAAGTGCGCTAGAGGCGAGGTGATGAGGTACATTTTTCCCTCTCTGGCCCCTCCCCCACAGGCAGCACTGCAGTGCAAAGCTAGTTGCCCAGCCATAGTGAATACCTGAGGCCCCACCCCCTTATAATTTATCAGGGGCTCCCAGCCAAGAAACATGGCCAAAATGAAAGAACAGTGCAAAACTTCAGAAAGAGAGCTAAGTGAGAAGGAGACTGACAACCACTCTGATGGAGGGTTCAAAGCCCTGGTAATCAGAATGCTCACAGAAATGACTGAGCTTGGTTGAAAAATGAAAGAACAAATGAAAGATACCCGAAGTGAAATAAAGCAAAATATTCAGGGAACCAACAGTGACAGGAAGGACACCAGGACTCAAATCAACAATTTTGAACAAAAGAAAGAAATAAACATCCCACCAGAACAGAATAAAGAAATAAGAATTCAAAAAAAAAAATGAAAAGAGGCTGAGGAATCTCTGGGACAACCTGAAATGTGCCAATATCTGAATTATAGGGGTCCTAGAGGGAGAAGAACAAGAGCAAGAACTTGAAAATTTATTTGAACAAATAATGAAGGAAAACTTCCCCAATTTGGAAAAGGAAACAGACTTCCAGGAAGTCCAGGAAGCCCAAGAGTCCTAAAGAAGTTGGACCCAAAGAGGAACAAATTAAGGCACATAATCATTAAGTTACCCAAGATTAAAGACAAAGAGACAATCTTAAAAGCAACAAGAGAAAAAGAGTTACCTACAAAGGAGTGCCCATAAGGCTATCAGCTGATTTCTCAAAAGAAACTTTACAAGCAAAAAGGGGCTGGAAAAAAGTATTTGAAGTCGAGAAAGTCAAGGACCTACACCCAAGATTACTCTATCCACAAAAGCCATCATTTAGAATGGAAGGACAGATAAAGTGCTTCCCAGATAAGGTCAAATTAAAGGAGTTCATCATCACCAAGCTCTTATTATATGAAATGTTAAAGAGACTTATCTAAAAAAAGGAAGATCAAACATATGAACAGTAAAATGACAACAAATTCACAACTATCAACAAAGGAACCTAAAAAAAAAAAAGAAAAGAAAAAAACAATGAAAACAAAAACTAAGCAAACAATGAGAACAGGAACAGAATCATAGAAATGGACATCACATGGAGGGTTTTCAGTGGGGAGGGGGCGGGAAGGAGTGGGGGAAAAAGGTACAGGGAAGAAGAAGCATAATTGGTAGGCATTAAATAGACAGGGTGAGCACCCTAGCTGATGTAGCTCAGTGGATTGAGCGCAGGCCTGTGAACTAAGGAATCTCAGTTCAATTCCGAGTTAGGGCACATGCCTGGGTTGCAGGCCAGTTCCCAGCAGGGAACACGCAAGAGGCAACCATACATTGGTATTTCTCTCCCTCTCTCCTTCCCTTCCCCTCTAAAGATAAGTGAATAAAAGGGACAGGTCAAAAATGGTATAGGAAACAGAGAGCTCAAAGAACTTATATGTACAACCCATGGACATGAGCTAAGGGAGGGATGCTGGAGGGTTGGGAGGTGCAGGTTGGAGAGGAATAAAGAGGGGAAATTTTGGAAAACTGTAATAGCATAGTCAATAAAATATAATTTTTAAAAAAAGAATCTTCCAAAAAAATTCCCTGAAGCCAAACGCAGCCTCTCACAACAACACCATCTTGTATACTGATTCACATGGGTTCCTAGAACATTCACCTCACCTTATGGGGAGAAGCCTGGACTACAAGGGGCCATTCCCCAGAAAATAATTCCAGGTGTTTTTGGGGTCCCCCCTCATAACGAGTCTGTGTATGTCCTCTACACAGTAACTGTTCAAAGCCCTGGCTCAGTGAGCTGAGAGGTAACCTAAATGCAAGTCACTGCTGCAATTATAGGATCCATCAACATTTTTATTCAAAATTGAGGTAATATGTAATTTCTAATGGTTCTTTGCTATCACAGAGGAAGGGGGCAGGGCTATCATCTGTGCTACTGTGAAAGAGAAGTTTACCACGATCCCCAAGTATTAAAATATCTGCAAGATCTCAATTTATGATTAACCCATACCTTTTAACAAAACACCCAAAGAAATACTGCTGAACAAAATGTAATTGTAATAATTTTAAAAGGCTGTAATAGCACTTCATGTCTAAGCATAAATCCCTACTAAAGAATACCTTCATTTTTTAAAAAGCATATATTAAATAAGTACCAAACATTCCATCCACTTCAAAGCCTCTTATTTCTTCTATCTGAATAAACAAAACTGCACCCAAAAAAGAGGAGTACACAAAGAAAGACCCTTAGCCTGAAGACTCAGAATGACAAGTTTAGACGAATAATGCATAGCCTACAGCTTGCCGATTAAAAAAAGAAATAACCATGTCCATATCTTACTGAAATGAGTTTTTATACTTACAAAAGCATACTCATAAAATTTAAAACTACTTGCTAACTTAATAGAAATTCACTACTCCTGGAGAATGCTAATTGAAACTCAGTAATTTGAAATTCAGAATGAAAGCTCATATCTGTCAAATCCATTTCCTTGCTTTTCACCACATTCATAGCCTCATCATTTAAATTCATTTTGGAGCATAAACACACTCAATCTACTCCTAAATTACGGCTGGTTTTCCACTCGAGTATGAACACAAGTGATAAGCAGGTAGGCAGTGCGTACTCTATGTGCAATGTGAAGGCTTCCAAAGTCCCACGAAAGACACAGTTTTTCAAGATACACTTGACCAAAGGTTAACCTTGTTCTACCTGTCTGTCATCCATCAGCAACAACGTAATTCACATTTGGGCAACATATTTCAATAACTGAAAATATAAACCATTAATATTTTCAAACAACATATTCTGAGGAATTATCATTGTAGTCCAAAAGTAATTTCAAATTATTTAATAAGAACACAGCTTCTTTGGCAATTAATTTACCCTGTGCCCTTCTAACCTCCTGTAAATTAGAATTTCACATGTAATGGCTATGTAAGTCTCAATAGAACTTCAACATTTTATATTCAGATTATAGCAAAGTAACCATCAAATTGCTCTCATTATCTTTAGCTCTTTAGTATAATTCAGTCCAAATTACTTACACAAAACATTCCTTTTCTAGGGTACCAAGACGATTGCTTAACTCTTTTTTCCAGTAAGTTCCAAGTCCTCTTTGTAGCAAGGGCTGCACTCAACTTTCTGACTATGATCTGTTAGATCGTATTTCCTTAAAAATCAGTCTGGTGCCTCAATCAGGTTTGGACCGCATTATAACACAGGGTTCATGCTGGTTCCCAATGTCCCCATCAGACCCCTTCCTTTTTCTCACCCACTGTCCAAATACTGACATTCTCACTGTGTGTCTTCTCCATAACCCCTCAATTGCTCCTGGATTTATAGTCAGTAACAGGAGATCTTACTTTATTCCTAGCTGGCTCATTGTTAAGAAATTGTCATTAGTTTTATATAGTCCACCAGATCATAAGCTTACCAGGGCACAAATCAAGGTTTTATTTTGTTACTCTCATCTGTAGAATACAATACGGTGACAGGCCCTTCACAAATATTTCATTAAGTATACACATATGAAATATGCTCTAAATATCTAATTCTTTTCAAGTATTAATTTTTTATCTTTGTAATAGTGGGACCATTTCCCAGTAATAGTGAGAAAAGTACCTTTCAGACAAATTTTATTTTATTTTTTTATTTTTTAATTTTATTTAGTTATTTTTCAAGTACAGTTTTTGTCTATTTTTCCCATCCCAGCCTCCCCCGCCCCTTGCTCCCCACCTCCCTCCCATTTCCACCCCCCTTAGTTCTCGTCCCTGTGTCCTTCCTATTTGTTCCTCCAAATTCCTCCCCCTTTTTCCCCTTAACTTCCCTTCCTTCTCCCCTCTGGTCACTATCCCCTTGTTCTCTATTTCAGTGTCTTTGTTTTTTTTTTTTTCTGCTTGCTTGTTTGTTTTGTTGTTTAGCTTCCCTGTTAAAGGTGAGATCATATGGTATTTGTCTTTCAGCACCTGGCCTATTTCACTCAGCATAATGCTTTCCAGTTCCATCCATGTTGTTGCAAATTTTAGATGCATTCTTTGTGTAATACTGACTAGAGCCCTAATACTAATGATATCTTGGTTTCATTTAGAGAAGTAATTTATATTCAAGTTTCTTTCATCTACTTATATGTTTTAAAACACATAGTCAATACTTGCTTTTACTGAATCACTAGTTTTTATTTATTATGCTTTAAAACTAGGTGTCAATTTTGTTCAGGAAAAACTAAGCCAGGGGCTTCCTTGGACAAACTAGTAAGATCTGCTTTGAACTGATTCACTGTCCACTTTCACATGAGCAGCTTTCTGCAAGAACTGCACAAGCCCTGGCAGTTGGCCCCCAGTACTTCTCAGGAAGCCTTCTGTCTCCCCCGCAACCCCAAATGCCTTTGGTCCCCAAGGCTCACGTTTCCTTTGTCTGAATTCCATCTAATTAGGATGACTACACCATAACAATTAATTTAAATACAAACAGCCTTGTGTTGATCTCTATCTGCTTGATATAAATTTTGTGCTCTCATATGGTATTTGTCCCTTAAGCCTTAGCTTATTTCACTTAGCATAATGCTTCCCAGATATGATCTCACCTTTAAGGGGAACCTAATTAACATAACAAAAGAGTGAACAAAATATAACCAGAACCACTGAAATTAAGAACAAACTGACAGTGACCAGAAGGGAGATGGCAGGGGATAATGGGGGGCAGGGGGAAAGGGTTTTCGGGAACATCTATAAAGGACATATGGATAAAACCAAGGGGGTGGGATCAGGGGAGGGAGGTGGGGATGCTGGGATTGTGGGGGGTAGGGAGTGGAGGGGGATAAATGAAGACAACTGTACTTGAACAACAATAAAATAATTTAAAAAATGAAAATTACAAAAAAAATGCTGTGCTCTCTGATAACACTCCAGGACAAGGACTCTGCCCCTTCACAATGATTACCACAGCGCTGGGCATTTAGTAAAAATGTTATGAAGACTCTTGGACTTCGTTCTTTGACAAGTTCTAAGTCTCACAATCACACACACACTCACTTTCACACATACACACAAAATAACTATAGGTAAAAATTCACCACCAATGCTCTTATGCAAAAAAGAGATTTTTTCAAGTCAGAATGCACCACTTCAGATGCCTCTTACCCGAAAAAATAAAAAAGTGGTTTTCCTTCCCCAGAATACCTTAAAAACTCTGGCAAAGAAGTCAAATCTCACATGCTCCAATTCTTTCTCCTTCCCTTCATTTTATCCATCTATCCATTCATTCATTCAGTGCATGTGTAGTAACCACCCAATGTGCAAGGCGGAGGCAGGTGCCATGGAAAACATCAGTGCTGAATAGTGGGGTAAGACTTGCTCTCGTTCATCCCTTTGGAAAAGCAGGAACCACCCCCCCCAAGCGAGGAGTGATCAGAGAGTGAGGTCAGCTGGGATGGCTGATGGTTAATGGCAACAGTGGGGCCATTAACCTTTCATCTCAACCGGAACTAAGTTCAGGTGATAGAAAGGTAAGCAAGAGCACCAAATTTTGCAGGCACTGATGGAGTGATATTGTGTAACAAAATAATGTGAAATAATCAACCCTTCTGAATTGCTGCCAGAGAAGTGCTGAAAAGAAGAATGAGCAAGATTACCAAAAAAACAGGCAAGTAACCCCAGGACAGGGAGTCAAGAGGAAAGTAATCATAATATTAAGATATAATATGAAGAAATAAAAGCAGATATTTAGGTACGAGCTATTTTAAATTGTTAGTGATTAAAAGAACACTTAGTACTTAAGGACTTGTATTTTTATGAAAGCTGTAGTGGATTGTTGTGTTTTATTTTACAATTCAATGTTAAATCCATACACGTGCTAGTGAGTTAATAAGGAATTAACTTGCAGAAATTCACAGAGACATGACATTAACCTAATACTCCTGCTTCTCTCAGTTTCCCATCATATGGTGGCTTATTCACTGGGCCTAACGTGACAGGCACCGCTGTGCATCTGGTAGCGGCTCCAGTAAAAGGGAGATGATTTGCCCTCACTGTGCTATCCTTGCCCCTTGAAGCTGAATTACCAGACTTTAAAGGTCCCAACACATTAGAGCAATTATATTTGCTTAGAAGTCTTCTGCAGTGAGGACTGATATCTCAGTGCTAGTGATACTCAGCGTATATGGCCCCTGGTATATCACCTCGTTAAGCTTGTTGATATAATAAAAAGTCATGAAAAAATAAAACAATAACCCATATTTCCTTCTGCTCATCAATGGCATTTAATTCTAGGCTTATGGGCCAAGAAGAAAATCTTGGGTAATATATTTTTATACATACGAAAATAAAATGTACTGTGGCATTTAGAAAATGCAAATCGGAGCTACATTAAATCTGTACATTTCAAGGTCGTAGTCCTTTCCATTTAGTTCATGATATTTACAGTCACAACATCAAAAATTTCATTGACTCTTCCTGGTCACAGGCTAAAGCATATTATCATTATTATCTTACAGATAAGGGAACTAAAGCCCAAGGCTATTAAGTCACTTTCCCAAGGTTAATGGAATGTTCCAACATGCAGTACAACTTCCCTGTTAAATACTTCACAGGTATTTAACTTAGGGAAGTCACAAGGGGCAGGCAAGTTAAGGAAATATACAGCTTCAAGTAGCTTCACAGAAATACATGGATAATAAATTCCTAATGGACTACCAAGGGTAATTAAAGCATTTGGGGACCATTCCTGACCTTTCCGTTTGTCAGGGAAGACTAAACCTTTCTAAGATGGATCTCCTGGTACCACTCTCAAGATACAAGTGGACAAATAATGGACCCGATTCAATATGGCAATTCTTTGTTTCAAGCAAGTTAAAAAGCCTTTATCAAATAAATGTGTGTGGGCATCAGCCATATTCCATCTAAAGTGACCAGAATCACCTTAGATGACCCATCTGCAAACTCATCAGAATATTTACCCACCCTCACCTCCCTCCCTCCCTTTTGCCTTATTAAAACCTCACTCAATCAATCACAGCCTCTCCTTTGTATTCTTAATGTCTCCCTCTTTTCTGGCTCCTTCTAGTCAGTGGAAAGCATTATCCAACTAAAAAATGAAAATACAAACCAAACAAAGAAACCTCCCCCTTCTCCTCCTCTTGATCCTACACTTCCCTTCCTTTTCACAGCCTGGCTTCTTGAAAGGGGGTCAGTCTATCATGCTTATTCTACTTCCTCACCCATTCCCCATCCCACAACCGTCTGGCTACTGCCCTCACCATTCCCCAGAAATTAGCCTCCCAAAGTCACAAATGCCATCTCCTGGTGGCTTAATTCAATAGCCACTGTATGCTTCACCAGCTTATGTACTAAAATTGGAAAGATGTGGATAAGATCACCATGGTCTCTGGGAAAGAGTGACAAGCAAATGCATGCAGCATCTCATATTTTTATAGTAGGAACTCATTTTGTTATATATAGGCATCTACCTAAATACAGAATATATTTATTTACATACAGAAAAAGTCACAAAAGATATATCAATTTTTTTCTTTTTTTATTTAATTATTGTTCAAATAGTTTTCTGTCTTTTACTCCCATCCCAGCTCACCACCCCCAGTGCTCCCCACCTCCCTCCCATTTCTACCCGTTAGTTTTTGTCCATGTGTCCTTTACACTAGCTCCTGTGAATCCTTCCCCTTTTCCCCTGAAATTCCCTCCCCTCTCCCCTCTGGTCACTGTCAGCCTTGTTCTCTATTTCAGTGTCTTTGGTTATATTTTGCTTGCTTGTTTGTTTTATTGTTTAGGTTCCTGTTAAAGGTGAGATCATATGGCATTTGTCTTTCACCGCCTGGCTTATTTCACTCAGCATAATGCTTTCCAGTTCCATCCATGCTGTTGCAAAGGGTAGGAGCTCCTTCTTTCTTTCTGCTGCATAGAATTCCATTGTGTATATGTACCATAGTTTTTGGATCCATTCATTTACTGATATATCAAAAATTTAACAGTAGTTATGATGGGTGGTAGGATTTAGGTCAATTCTTAAATTATACTTAATTATATATGTATATATTTTCACCTCATTTATTTATATGTATGTATTCAACTTACCAGTACATAATGATCACATATTCCATATCTAAATACAAATAAATATATTACCTCAAAATATCCAGTAGCCCCTTTTCACTTACCTTATTTGACATCTCAGCACTATTTAACAATATTAACATTGTTCTATACCCTCGACTTTAAGGATATCACTCTCTCTTGGTCTTCCTTTACTGTCTTGAATCCTGTTCTTAGTCTTAATGGCATTCTCTTCTATACCCATTCTCCCTTGTCTCTTTCTGTTCTACACACAGTCTCTGGGCAGTCTCATTCATGTCAATGACTTACATTTATGCTGAAAACTCCCAAATCTGTTTCTCTAGCTCAGAGGCCCTGCCTCAAATCCAGCTTGCTATATACACCCATTAACAAGGTTTCTAAACACTTCAAATTACCAAGCTTGAAAATGAGCCCATCACCTTCACTCCAAATTGGTCCAACTCCTGTATTCCTAGGTCAGTGAATGGAACCACCACCTAAAGCCCTGTCAGAAATGTAGATGTCATTTCTTTTGTCCTTTTTCTTATATCCTACATCAAAAGGGTCATCAAAACATCAACCCTAATAAATTCTATTTCCAATATTTCAAAAAATTCCACTTTTTTTCTCTATCAACACTGCCTTAATCAAGGCTTTCATCATTTCCTCCTTAGATTATTGATATGGCTTCTTGACTGGTCATTCGCCTTCAGTCTCAGCCCCTCTATTTCCTCCTCTGTTCTACAGCCTTAGTGGGTTTTCCAAAATATGAATGTGACAATGTCACTCACTCTCTGCTAAAAATCTCTAATGACTGCCACCACTTAAGGATAAAACCGCGATGACATTTACTGTCCTCCAGGATGGACTTGTTGCTCAGAATTCATCCAACTTGCACCTGAAGTCTTAGTGAACTAATATCTATTCTTCAAACTTTCATATTCTCTGACACCTGCAAGCTTTTGCCCCTGTCACCCCACCAACAGGGAAGCTCCTTCCCTGTGCTCTGTACTTGACTTATTCCCAGTTGGCCTTCGGGACTCAGCTCAGGCATCATTTCCATCCTTGCTTTGACATTATATTGGACTTCCTTCCACTCTGTGCTATAAATCACACTCTATTTTATTGTTCATTCATTTGCCTCACTAGAATGTTGAGATCCTTGAGGTCAGGACCAGAAATTTAATATTTCTTGAATAAATACATAAGTATATGATTGGCATAAAATAGGCAGCCACTTCCCAGCTGAAATGATGTGAGAGAGATGTGAACCAAAGTCTCTTGAACAAATTTACCCACAAAATATTGCAGTGTCATTCTTCAACCGTCACTAGAGCAAATATAGGTGCATCGAAATGTACTTGTTCAACCCAATACTGACAGCTTACTGAGCTCAAAATTCAGAAAAAGCTCCAGGAAAAAAATTCAGAACTTGAATAAGAGCCATCAGCACTGACAAGCAGAAGCTTTTTTTTTTTGAGCAGGCACTTGGCTGCAGGCACGCCATGATGTAATGCAGGGAACACAGCACGCACAGTGGGAAAACCAGTTTCTGTTTATATCTGTACCTTTTATGAGCCTGAAAGAACCAGATGGACTTCTGTATTCCCTTTAGTACTAAAATAAGTAATTATAACATTTCAGTGTGGATGCTGTTCTACAGATTACTTTCAGTTTTTATAATACAAAACATGATAGACTACCCATGTATGATTACGTGAGAACTTAAGGGATTCCTTAAGGATTCCAAAGTAATTTCCATTAACCAAATTTAAATACTGTCTTTCACGGGCACTATTGGCTGCTCACAGGGAGGCACTGACAATGGCTCTGTACCAAAGAGAGATAACCTGGAATCAGTGGGTAGAACCCTGGCCCACACTCATCCGTCTCTTCTGACCAAAGACAGGAATGAAAGAAATGTTCCCATTAACTAGATGGGAAACAAAGGAAAATTATGGCCTCAGGTAGCATTGAAGACATAATTATATTTAATGAATAAAATTAATGTAAAAATACTATACTGAAAACACATCTTACTCCACTAACCCCTCAAAGCCTGCTGAACTTTCTCTTAAACACAATTTCAACTAATTCAAATATTGTGTATGTCCTTGGGTTTGGGTAAAAGCTAGATCCTTCTCCAGCCCAAGAAAGACAATCATAATTATTCTATGTCCATTTTGTGCAGTTCTACATAATGGGAATTTTCACCTTCGCATTTCTTTGTTCAAGTCTGCTTTTTTCCCAAATGAGATCTGACAACTCATCAGCTGAGGGGTTCTGGGAAAGTTTTTCCTGGAGGACAGACAGACATGTCACTCTCTCTGTGCACAACTGTAACTATACATGACACATACCAATAAGTGACAACAGGAGGAGATAATAACAACAGCATAGGACAACACATTAGAAAGAAGAAAGGCACTTGGTCTTTTATGACAATATTATATTCATTTAACCAAGACTGAAACCACCCTGGCTTTACCAATAGTACAGGAATACCTCAAAGACATTGAGGTTTCAAAGCAACTCATAACATTTTTGGTGGTGAAGGGTCTTGCTTTCAATTTGCAAAAAAAAAATGCAATACCTATCAAGTGCAATAAAACAAAGCATGCTTATAAATACAATTTGACATTACTTGTACCCCAAACCCTCCTAACCTAATACTATTAACTATTTTCAAATAGCATTCCTTGTGTAGAAATTGGTGAACTCGTGATACACTTAAGGGGGGGGTCAACAAACTACAGCCCCCAGGCTAAATTTGCCCACCTCTACCCTTGTCAAAACTGTATTATTGGAACACAGCCACTCTTTTTGTATTGACTATAGTTGTCTTCTTGCTACAATAGCAAATTTGAGTAGCTGGAATAGAAACTATATGGCCCACACCTGAAAATATTTAGTATATGGCCCTTTACGAAAAAGGTTGCCAGCCCCTACTCTTCACCAGTAGATCTTAACTGGGGGCTGTATCACTCAGATAATGTTTTCCAGGGCCCATTTTTAATGTCCCAGTCATTACGAAGTTCTACAGGGCCTGAGTTGTCTAATGTTGTACAGGATTACATTCCCACAATACAAAACATGCCCCACCCCAAATGCTAACAGTGATCCTGTTGAGAAACACTACTCATGCTCACTATAATGACCCTGACCTTAACCGTTTGCCATGTCTCAGGCCACATGAATTGATTTTTCCATTGCATCTGCCATCATGAGTTTGATAGATTTACCAGCATAAGTAAACAGCAAAATAGAAGCATACTAATGAATACACTAATAATCCTCATGAGGTATTTGTTGACCAATTAGAGAAAATATATTTACCATCCTTCTGAGGGATTTTTATCATTAGAATTTGGGGACTTGTGTGGATGTAAACACAACATTCTAAGTTTTATTCTAAAGTAAGTTGGCTTTGCACACTACTTTTACTGAAGCATATTTTATTTTAGACTCATGAGTTTTTAGGTGCTTTCTACTTTACAGAGTGGTTATAATTTCTTTTGAGTTACTTTTATGCTAAGCAGTATTTTATAAATTATAATAGTTATTCTAATTCCTATTTAACAAAGGAACCTTAAGATATTTTATTGGAAAGAACTAAATTAGCCTTACGTAGAGATCTAAATATGAAAGAAAACACACGCATCCAAAACTATTGTGACTATTTCACAATCAAGAAATATATACCCTTAGCTACATAGTCAGATGAAACATAAAAATCAAAGAGATTTAAAAATATGTGCATTACAATTCAAGGGATATAAAACAAATCTATCTTCAATGGAATACACCATATGTTCAAGAAATCATAATTCACCTAAAATTGTTACTTCAACCAAGGGATTACAAAACTAACAGCTAGAAAAACCTGCTGAGACACTGCTTCAGGTAAGACCAGATGGAGGAAGGAGTAAGTGGCTCAGAAAATGAACCATTTAAGAAAATAACCAACCAGCACTTCAACTTTCAGGTTCGAGCCAATTGTTTCTTTCCTACTTTGGAGACTATACAAGGCGATAAAAGGAAGGCATTATAATGGGTGCTGTGAACTTCCTAAGTCCTAAGTATTTTCCCAGTTTACTAAACCCTGTGGTGTTATTTGAGAGTTAGGATTTTTTTGTATATTTATAGAATAAAACTACCTAAAGCTCTTCTTAATTTTTCAAGAAAATAAAGTGTCACCATCTCCTCTATTATCTAAAATGACAGCACTATACTTACGAAAATGTTCACTATGTACCAACTCCCCTGGTTAAACAGCAAACATTGGTACTTCCTCAAAGACACACAGTGTTCTGTGATGCTGAGCAGTGGGGAAAATCATTTCAGCTTGGAGAGCAAGGATAAATGACCCTACCCACAAAAAAGAAGTGTGGCATGTCCCTCCTGTGGGCCTGTAGGACACAGATCCCGCCGAACAAGCATGGAGCTGGCAGGGAGAGTACATGCAGCACTACACAGTAGACATGTGGATGAACACACAGGTAAGAGCAAAATTAGGAGATGACACATGAGGTAGACAACGTTATCAGCACAGCATATGGGAGAAAAGGAAAACCATCAAAGTGACTGTGATTAGAGAGAATGCTGAGGAAATACACCAGAGATACTGAGGGCCCTGATACAATGCAAAAGAAAAAAAAACAGAACAAAAACCCTGCCACGGTACACACAAAACAGGATCCCACAGCTTGGAGAAAAGAACACAGCCAGGTCCTCAGCCTGCATAATGTAGGGTTGTAACCAGTTTGCAGAAGCAAAGAAGTGGGAATTGTCATTCAAGTACATAGACTACTCATACTTTATCTTTTAATGTGTGCAGTAAAATGCACATAATTTTCAGTGTAGAGACAAGCTCATCCATTTCAAAAAGAAATATTCTGGTTGTAGAAAGGAGTGAATGCCCCCCACTTAGCATCATTTAACATGTGTACCTGGAACCAGGCTCCGGTTTCCATCACAGTCAAGGTTCTAACGCCAAAGAGATGAAAGTTAGGTAAGTGATGCCACTCAAATTAGACTTTGAATGACAGAAAGTGATCATAAAAATTGGAGAAATATCGATTATATAAACAGAAAGAGAAATTAGCTCCACTCACACACTCAACACACTTTGGGGTATTTCATGCTAGACTATTCATCATAGAAAGCTTTTCTTTAAAATTGGGACCAGCATGTACACTGTTCTAAACAACCTGCTTTGCTTGTTGTTTCTTTTACATTGTAGATCAGCTTTCAGTGTTACTCTGTTTTGTGTTTAAATAACTACATAGTAAGCTATTTCATTTTCATCCCCTGTTGTTTGTGTTCAGACACACACAGTGTCTCCTCATTGTTGTAGATGCCCCTGGGCGTTAACTCATAGAGGTGACTGAGTTATGACATGGAGGGGTCCATGCTATCGCAAGAAGATTAGTTATTTCAGTTCCCAAGAGGAGGAGGCATGACATGCCCTGCAGGGCCACATGGAGAAACGACAGAGTCAGGAGGCAAGAGGGGGAAAAGGGAAGAGCGGAGCCCAGAGCCACTACTGTGGTTGCCAGGGGCAGGAGTGGCTAAGGTGGGATAGGTGAGTCAGAGCAAGTTTAGAATTGGTTGTTTGAATAGTCACGGTGAGCTCTGAAATGCAGGGGTGGCCCCTAGTTTTCTGGTACCCAGACCCAGGGTGATTTAGGTCAGAAGAAAGACTGGCTTGGTGTGTGAGGGTTAGATAAAGATGGTGGTTATAGATATGAGCTTGGAGTTGTTCGGCTTACATACAAAAGGCATGGTCCCAGGCATGGGAGCTGTAGGAATTAGCTAGCCCTGGGAGGTACAGTTTCCCCAGGACGAGCAAAGCTTTAGGATGTCAAAACCTTATAAAAACAGAAAAAAAAATAGAAAAGAAAACATGATTAATATACTCATGCAGGCAGATCCCCAGGAAGTTTCCCTTCAGCAGCCTTTCCTCCTTCTATCATCTCCCAGGACACCGGGGTTCCGTTCACCCTGATTGCAGATGCCTTCAGCACCTGACCCCACTCTTTTGTATCCAACTTCTGGAATTATTGCTGTGATCAACTCAAATCTTTTTTAATGTCCTTCTTACATTAAAAAAAAGACCACCACAATGTTCTCAAGATCACAACATCTGAAAAAGCATCAGTACAAGTTTAGGAATCAAGTACTCTTCAGTCTTCTGCACAGACAGTTGTTTTGAATGTAACTGAGCACTATAGCTTTTGAATTAAAAATGTTAACTTCATATCTTGCACTCCTGAAATCCAACTTCCAGTCATTTATCTCACTGATAACATTTATAAGACATGATTCTCATGACTCTTATGTTCAGTTATAATACTTAGGCAACCGCAAAGGCCAATGTGGTTGCAGCCGAGGGGAAGAGTGAAGGGGAAGGTGAGATTGGAGAATGAGGAAGGGCACAGGTCATAAGAGGGCACCAAAACAAGGGCGAATATCTGAACTTTGGTTCAGTGCGAAAGGAAATAAATGTGGGGTTTTCGGCAGTGCCATGATCAGCTTACATCAATTTTTATTACATCCTTCACCATTCACCCGACTAGTCCAAAGACAGAGTTGTGCTGTATGGGAAAGAGGATCGAGCTGCTGCCTATAATGAGAGAGTGAAAACTCACAAAAAAAAAGTCTGAGAGAATAGAAATGATACTGTAAAGTTGAAGAAAACAAAATTAATAAAAAAAGTTTATAAACTCCCCCAAAAATTGAAGTCAGAGGTTATCTAAATACTGCAGGGAAAAAAATTTCTCTAGAGAAAATATCACGTCACAAAATAAGTGGTATTCATGACTGAAATGAGAAATCAGCAGGAATAATCTGAATTTCTCCTATGGCTCAAAAAGTAATTCAGCCCGGACTGCACTCAAGAGAAATGCCATTAAGTTCTTTAAGAGCATGCTTAGACTTTCGATAACATGTTCATGAACAAAATCATTCAGTTGTTCTACCACTCACGACACCCCTGACTTCAGGCAACCTCACCAAGTTCAGATTGTGTTTTTGAAACAGGAAAAACCTACATCTAACTCTCAATGAAATTCCACAAGGACTTTCCACAAATGACTTCTAGTCACAAACATTCTATTCTAATAAATGTACACTATGTAAATATACATTCAACCTATTAAGCAAAAAATTCATCAATACATTTTATAGCCTCTTTATGATTTGTATCAAGGCTATTCAAGAAATAGTATGTTCCCCCCCTTAAAAAGCACATTTCTAAAACATCAAAAACCTTGAACAAGAAATGTTAACGCATTCATGATGTGCAGCTAAACATCACATAAATTAACACTAGACTTCAAAAATAAATCAACAATAGAGTGTGTTTAGACCATACTCTATTGTGATGTGAAAAACTTCTAAATCATTTGAACCATAAAAGATGTTTAACTCTCACAATACACTAGAGTGAAATTCTATGATGTAACAAGGACATTGACCATGTGCACACAAAGACAGACTTTAACTGTGACGCGACAGGAGTTAAGGTGGAGCCAGGCCTGAAATAGTGAAACTGTACTTCACCTGTTCCATTTGTCACCCACTCTTGGAAAATTTGCCCTGAGGAGGAAGAGGCAGGCGGCACTGTACAGGGTATTTATAGGATGATGCTACAAACTTACAGTACCTCTGAGAACACGGATATGTAGTTTATTACTATTTGTGGCAAACTCTCCTTACCATATTTCAAACAACTCTGTTTCATATGCTAACAGGTTTATTGGGAAGGGAGTAGCACTCCTGAAATAACTGCAAACATAAGCTTTTAGAGTAGGAAGAAAACTAGATTTTTGAAACAACAGATTCTTTATTGAGGGCAAACCTATCCATATCTGTGGAAACATGTTTCATGTTTGAGTGGTGACCTCATAAGGTGATAAGGCCAAAATACACTCCCAGAGCACTGGCTCCCAAAACGTCTTCCATAGAAGCAGTCCTGAAGAGAAGCAGTTACATAAAAGGTAAGACCCAAGAACAGGTGACCTTGGAAAACCGGCATCTGAGTATACAACTTGACCAAGTTCAGAACCAATGTTGAGGGTCTAAGCAAAAATTATTAAACATTTAAAATTTTTCTTTACATAATATTTCTGTAAGCATTCTGGAAATTTTCCTTATTTCTATCACTCTGTCCCTGTCACAGACCTCTCCATACAGAACTCACCACACTTGCCCCAGAACAATTATTCAAAAGTGCTAACCAATGTCTTCCTAACTGGAATCCCTCTGTGATCTGCCTTCTGTCCTGTTGCACCCAGGCCTGCTTAGCTGTGCACAGTGCTCCTCTTGTCCACCCCCCATTCTACACTTACTTCCCACTCAAGTATTTTTTTAAAGACTTTATTCATTTATCTTTAGAGGGGAAAGGAAGGCCAGAGGGAGAGAAACATCAATATATGGTTGCTTCTCCTGTGTCCTCCGCTGGGAACTGGCCTGCAACCCAGGCATGTGCCCTGACTGGGAATCAAACTGTGAGCCCTTAGTTCACAGGCCCGTGCTCAATCCACTGAGCTACACCCCACTTGATTCTGAGCCAGGGCCCCACTTGAGTATTTTTAAGAAATATTTTTTACTTCCCTAACTCTGTGTTCTACCTATTCATATCTTCCCTACCTCTGCTTCCTGTAGCAACCACTGATCTTTTTACTGTCTCCACTGTTTTTACCTTTTCCAGAATGCCAGGTAGTTCATACCTTGTAGCCTTTTCAGATGAACTTCTTTCACTTGCAACATGCATTTATGGTTCACCCGTGTCTTTTCACAGCTCATTTATTTTTAGCACTAAATAACACACCGTTGCTTGGATGTAGCCTAGTTGTTTATTCACTCATCCACTGAAGGATACCTTGGTTACTTCCAACATTTGCCATTATGAATAAAGCTGCTATAAACATCTTTGTGCAAGTTTTTGTATAGATATTAGTTTTCAACTCCTTTGGGTTAATACCAAGGAGCAAGATGGTTAGATTATAAGGTAAGAATATGCTTAGTTTTGTGTAAAAAAAAGTGCCAAACTGTTTCTCAAAAATGGCTCTACCATTTTGCACTCCCGCCAGCAAAGAATGAGAGTTTCTACTGCTCCACGACCTCAAAGAATTAGATGATACCAGTGTTTCTGACTTTGGCTATTCTAATAGGTGTGTACTGTTATCTCAATGTCGTTTTCGTTTGCATCTTTCAGATGACATATGGTATGGAGTATCTTTTCATCTGCTCATTTGCAATTTGTATATCATCTCTGAGGAGTCTGTTAAGATCTTTGGCCCATTCTTTAATAGGGTTTTGTTGTTTTCTTATCATTGGGTTTTAGAGTTCGTATATTTAGATAATCGTCCTTCAGCAGATGTTTCTTCTGAAAGTTTCTTCTCCTAGTCTGTGGGTTACCCTCTAATTCTCTTGATATGGCCTTTTTCCAAGAAGTTTTAAATTTTAATGAAGCCAAGCTTATTTCTTTCATGGATTTACCTTTGATACCATGTAACTATACCCAATGTCATCTAGGTTTACACTTGTTATATTCTAAGAGTTTTAAGTTTGTTTTATATTTAAATCTATGATTCATTTCGAAGGGTATAAAGTCTAGATTCATTTATTTGCATGTGATGTCCAGTTGTCCCAGAACTATTTATGGACGAGCCTATTTTGCTCCATTGTATTGCCTTTGCTCCTTTGCCAAAGATCAATTGACTGTATTTATGGCCATCTATTTCTAGGCTCTGTATTCTATTCCATAGATTCATCTATTTTTCCTTGTAGTTCTATCAGTTTTTGCCTCACATAATTTAATGTGCATACATGTTAAAAATTGCTGCATTCTTGGAGAACAAACCTCTTTCTCTTTATATAATGCCTTGCTTTAACCCTAATAACTTTTCTTATTTTGTAATATGCTCTATCTGAAATTAATATAGCTACTCGAGCTTCCTTTTTATCAGTGCTAGCATGGTTTGTTCTTCCCCATACACTTGCTTTCAATCTATATGTGTCCGTATATTTAAGGTTGGTGTCCTGTACAGTCAGCTAGTACTTTCTGATTTATTCCAACAACTTCTTTTAAATGGTGCATTTAGACCATTTATATTAAAAAATTACTAATAAAGCTGGAGTAATATCTACCATAGTCATTACTGTATTCTTGTTGCTATTACTCTTTGTTCCTATTTTTATGTTCAATTCTTTTTCTGCCTTTTGTGATTTTAACTGAGCATTTCACATGATGCCAGTTTCTTTTCTTTCTTAGCACATCAGTTTTATATTTGACCCTTAAACCACGTGGGGTTTAGAGGCACCGGCACCATCTCCCCTCCCACTCGTCAGTTGAAGATCCACATGTAGATACTCATCAGCCCTCCACACATGGATTCCCAACAGCACACTAAAAATACAGTTGGTCCTGGAAATACGTGGGTTTAAACTGCACAGGCCCACTTAAATGTGAATCAACTTTTTCTCTCCCTCCCCTTCCTCCTTCCCCATCTCCTCCTCTTCCTCCCTTTCCTGCTTTTTCTTCTTCTCCTTCTTTTTTCTTCTACTTTTTCTACTCCTCCTTCTTCTATTTTTTAGTGGTTTCCCTGGACTTTGCAATTGTATTTTAATTTTTAACCATTTAAAATCAATCTGTTGGTTGTAACTAGTGAAAATGCATAAATGTTTAAATAAAAAGTGAAAAACGTGCCCTAGCTCATGTGGCTCAGTGGATTGAGCGCCGGCCTGCAAACCAAAGGGTTGCTGGTTCGGTTCCCAGTCAGGACACATGCCTGTGTTGACAGTTCCCCAGTATGGGGTGCCTGAGAGGCAACCAAACATTGATATTTTTCTCCCTCTCTTTCTCTTCCCTTCCCTTCTCTCTAAAAATAAAAATAAATAAAATCATTTTTTAAAAATGTTATCCCGAGCTCATTCTATCATTGTCTCACTTAGGAAAAGAATAAAAACTATCTAATTAAGATAGCTCCCATACTTTCCATATGGACTCTTCCTCTGTCTTTAAGCATATACAAAGGTAAACAATGTGTATTTATTGATATAACTTTGGGTTTTGCTTTTTTATAAAAATGAGATCATAGTGTGTAGAGTAAGTACTCTGCAATTTAAGAATATATAATTGGCATGCCTTCAGGTCAATCGAAGAAAACTAGATAGTCCTTTTTATAAATACGCAGTAGAAAGAAAGACTCTTAGCTCCCAGTGTTCATGCATTATATAATCACTGTGCCTGAATAAAGGCAGAATATGACTTGCTTCTGGGCATCAGAATACAACAAAGATGACAGATGTATGTGATTATGTGCATGTAAGTATGTAATAGGACTGTGGACACCTTCCCTTTGTGGGCTTTGAAGGAGCAAGTTGCCAAGTAGTGAGCTGCCCTACACAGTAAGCCACACAGCAAGGAACCGAGTGCAACCCTTGACTGGCAGCCTGAGGCCTTCCATCGGACAGCCCCTGAGGAACAGTATGCTGCCACCAAACAGGCGAACCTGGAAGTGAGTCCTTCTCTCTGTGAGGAGAAACAGTTCCAGGTGACACCTTGATTGGAACCTGATGAGACCTTGAAACAGCAGATCCAGCTAAGCCATGACTGGACTTCTGATGGACAGAAACCATCAGAGGATGCATCACGGTTTTGCACCCTTACTTTTGTGGCAATATTGCTACACAGCAATGGAAAACCAATATGCTACATAATCTTCTATAGTTTGGATGTGCACAGTGCATTCAAACGATCTACTGAGAAATTCTGGTTTTCAGGTTTTGCTACTACAAACAATGCTGTAATAAGTGAGCATCATTGAAGATCTTTGCTTATTTCTATGGGATACATTCCCAGAAAATAGCATGCCCATTAAATAATATGTGAAAATAAAGATAATCTTTATTTAAATATATGTTCATCCTACCTTTTAATATTATTGGTCTACCTCTTTATTTTCCTGTGCACTGATTTTTTTAAAATCCCCAAATAGGTCTCTTTTTTTCCCAGTCAATACCCTACAATGTTTTCTCCAGGCTACAGCTAAAGCAGGCTTTGTAAAATTCAAATGACTGTCTCATTGTGCTTCTTAAATCACTTCATTGGCTTCTCATTGTCCTTAGGGTAAAGTCAACACTCCTTACCACTGCTCATCTGCCTGTCATGACTGGCCCCAGATTTATTCTGTCAGCCAGAAATCTCAGTACGTCACCCATCAGATATGTTCACTGTGATAGTAAAGCCATTCTCGACTTCTTGAAGTTACCATGTGCAAATTTTACCCATCTTGTGCATGTGTAGCTCTTTTTTTCTCTCAAAAACATGCACTTTTCATTCTCCAGGCTCCATTCTCCATTCCTTGGGCTAACTTCTAATTAAGGTTAAACATCAAATTTATACACTGCTTGTCCTATAAAGCCTCATCTGAAGTCCCTGTTCTGAGATCGCTGCTTCCCCCATGTGATTTTCTGTATTTAAGCACAAAGCATATCCTATTACCATTGAAGATACGAGGGCTACCTCCCAAGGACCACTTACTGTCATGTAGGAAATGCTGCTTGAAGAAGTGATTGCCAAGAGAAACCTTCTGGCTAACAGACCTCTTAGGAGATTTTTCTCACTATTTAATCAAAGCAGATGAAGCAGGGAGTGAGTCAAATATCCCTCCTAACACACATATACAACCTCTCATTCCCTAATTCCACCAAAATGGGTCAGAAGGAACATAGATCTCATCCAAAAAAGCCCAGAATCTCCAAACTTGCCACCCAACAAGAATCTCTGAAGATTTCACAACTGGGGACTTTAGCTCATGAATTAACCAAGTGCAAAGGGCAAATACCTGCACTGAGATAGCCGTCAGTCTCAGTTTATGTGTAGTACAACATCAGGGAAGTACCTGGATAAGTGAGATGGTTGTCGCCTTGAGACTGAAGCCAAGGTGTCAGCATGGCCACTACAGTCAACAGTAAGTCAACAGGCTCAAGAGCAAGAGCCCCTGATGTTTCCAGGTCCTGGGACCTTCACACTCCTCCAGGCTCCTCCACCACGTGTACACACACCCAGGAAACTGATTCTCTCCATCACAGTGACTTTCAGGGCTCTTTGACACCAACCCACAGTAATGAATTCATTTTTCCATTTTCAATACCCTCCAAGGCCACACATATATCCATACACTCAAAATAAAAGTTTCAAAGTTTCTCTTTTCTACTTTATTCTAATTTTTAATGATCATCAGACCTCAATATATCAATATCATGGCCAACTAATATGTATCTATCTCCTAAGAAAACACTAACAGTTTTTTTTTAAACAGGTGTAAGTATCTTATTTACAACTATTACAAGCCACGGTTTTCCAGTTCTCAATTATAGCAGTTATCATATCACAACTCATTACTTGTTCATCAAGCACATACTGATTGGGCCTTTGTTATATGATCCAAAGAATCCTCTTTTCATCAGCTTTTATCTTCCTGTGTACTTCATTTTATAATATCATTCCACCAAATGGTAAACTCTAGTAAATGCTGAATTTACTTTAAGTTACTTTCTACCTTTTGCTATCCAATGATCCCACTGCTAGGATAACACCCTAAGAATCCACCAATTCAAAAAAACCTATGCACCCCAATGTTCATAGCAGCATTATTTACAATAGCCAAATGCTGGAAACAGCCTAGGTGCCCATCAGTAAATGAGTGGATCAAAAAAAATTGTAGTACATATATACAATGGAATACTACACAGTAGAAAGAAAGAAGGAGCTCCTACCCTTCACAACAGCATGAATGGAACTGGAGAGCATTATGCTAAGTGAAATAAGCCAGGTGGCAAAAGACAAATACCACAGGATTTCACCTCTAAGTGGAAACTAATCAACAAAACAAACAAATGAGCAAAATAGACCCAGAGACATGGAAATAAAGAACACACTGACAGTGACCAGAGGGGAGGGGTGGAGAGGGATAATGGTAAAAAGAGAGGTGAGGGTCTAGTCAAGGACCATGTAAGAAGGACCTGTAGTAATGGGCAAGAGGGTGGGCACTGACTGAGGGAGCAGGGGGTGGGCAGTGTCAGGGAGAACAATGGGGGGGGAACTGGAATAGCTGTAACTGAACAACAATTAAAGAAAAGAAGTGTGAGTTGTTTCCACAAATACAGCAATTTGCAGACTCTTTAACAAATCCTTCTGAACTTGGTTTGTACTGCTTTGGTGTATCTTACCTGACATGCACCGGCACTGAACTGGTGACTCCTACCCTGTTCTCAGTGCAGCTGGCACACATTACCCTAAGAGCATAATGCTCCACCATAACTGCATGCATACCCAACTTCTGAAGAAAGAGCAAGAGCCATAGAGCTCAGCCCAGGCCCATGTCAGAAATCTCTTTCCCCATCCTACACACATACCCGTACAGTAATGCTCCACATTATGCCATACTTCTCGCCATAACTATAGATAATTATGATGCATTTCTATCTTCCTTTCTAGAGTATAAGCTCTACAAGTACAGGGAACTGTGTTCCCAGCACTTATCCTCCCAGGATCTGGTGCAGAAGCCAAAGCACAATAGGTTTTCAATAAATATTGGTTGAATGAATTAACTAATTAATGTTCACTGCTAAAAACACCTGGTGACTTAGCTTCTCCAGGTTAGTTTTAAACCAGCAGCATCTACTTTATTGAAATCCTCCCCGCATTATCTTTCCTGAAATATCTTCTAAATTGTAGTGTGTCCTGAGTTGCTCTTCTTTTCACATTTTCAAAATCTTTCTCCCGGCTCGCTTCATCAACTTCTCTCACCTGGTAAACATTCTTCAATTTTAATTACATGCTTATTGTGATGAATTACAATTGAAGTAATTTTAGAAGGTGAGATATTTGCTAACTATAGAGAAAGACTGATGAAATTCAAGTATCTTTCCCTATTATCCAAATTTACATCTGTTTGCATAGCTCTACTTAATGAATATAGCTATTTTCATATCCAACTGAATCTCCAATCTCTGTCTTCTTTCTGTTTAAAACTATCTTCCCCCAGAAATCAGGCAATAATCTTTTCTTTTTTTTCAAACTAGACTTGTTTAGATCTTCCCTCATCTTTCCTATGCAAAGAAACTAAAACATACATTGAGAGTTTCCATGCAAAGTGGAAGAACAGTAAGAAATACAGTAAGTGGGGAGACAGAGATATGAAAGAGGAAAGAGAAGAGAGAAATGGGAGGAGGGTCTTCCATATGGCTCAAGAATTCTTTCCCAGCTGATGAAGACCAAATTATGGTGATACTATTAAAGATGTGCCTGAGAGAACAGACTGGTACAGTTTCTGTCAAAGCTTTAATATCCTTTATTGCAAAATTTAAAACGAAGTAAAATCATGGGGAAATCAATCTTTTAGTTCCTTCACATATTATTCAACTTAAAATGATTTCCTTTTCTTCAATTTAGTGTCAATCATGACAATTTCGACTTCTTGGATAAAAAAATGTTTATAAAATGGATACATGCATCCTAATTTTTTGCATGTTTGTCTACAATAGTGGAAAGAGTTACTTTAAGATTAAAGGCCCATATTCTAATAACTGTAATAATTTTTCTAAGAAGCACATGTAAAAGAATGTGCTGAATCTGCAATGAGTATAATTTTTGTGTCTGGATTCGTGTAAATTCCAGGCTGTGGTATTTCAGGATAATGTTCTCATCATCATTTACTTGGGATGGAAAGAATAGATGAATTGGGGTAGGAGAGACTCTTATAAGACCCTGGAAGCACAGAAAACTGACAAATAAGTCAAGCCATTGGTTTCATTTCTAAGTCACTGTTTTAAACCCTTCCTGGGCTACTTGCTTTTGTAGGTGTATGCTCGACTGTATGAGTCATGCAGCCAAGTCTCCCACAACATGTAATAATCACAATTGCACAGGAAATGCATAAGCACAACTTTCTCACCATCAGCAAAATGTCAAGTACACCCACGAGGGTCAGAAAATGCTTAGTATACAATAGATAACATACTATTATTAGCTCTAGAACAACCAAAAGCTTTTCTTACAGCAAAAACAAAATGCTGATAGATATGATTCATGAACATCTATCACCTACATTCACCTCTAAAAGGTTTATCTATTTAAAAACAATACAAATCTATTAGAGGGTTTTGCAACAGGATTTACTGAATTCTAGTGTTAGCCCTAGCTTAGTCAACCATCGGTGAGTCACAGAATTAGTAGGCAGGTAAAAAGAGATGCTATTCTGAGAAAGAATAATGCCTCATTTAAAATGTTGCCTTCTCAAGAAGGGGCTGGAAAGAAGTATTCCAAGTCATGAAATCCAAAGACCTACAACCAAGATTGATCTATCCAGCAAAGCTTTCATTTAGAATGGAAGGACAGATAAAGTGTTTCTCAGATAAGGTCAAATTCAAGGAGTTCATCATCACCAAGCCCTTATTATATGAAATGTTAAAGGGACTTACCCAAGAAAAAGAAGATAAAAAAGATGAACAGTGAAAGGACAGCAAACTCAGTTATTAACAACCACACCTAAAACAAAAGCAAACTAAGAGGACATCTAGATCAGAAGCAGAACCATAGAAATGAAGATTACATGGAGGGTTAGCAACAGGGGAGTGGGAGAAGGAGAAGGGGGGAGAAGGTACAGAGAATAAGTAGCATAGATGGTAGGTAGAAAATAGATAGGGGGGAGGGTAAGAATAGTATGGGAAATATAGAATCTAAAGAACTTGAGACACATGGTCATAAACTAAAGGGGGGAATGATGGGGAAGGGGGTGTGCAGGGTGGAAGGGAATGAAGGGGAAAATAGAACAACTGTAATGGCATAATCAATAAAATATATTTTAAAAAATAAAAATAGGCCCTGGCTGGCATAGCTCAGTGGATTGAGCACGGGCCTGTGAACCACACGATTGCGGTTCGATTCCCAGTCAGGGCACATGCCTGGGTTGCAGGCCAGTTCCCAGCAGGGGACTCAGGAGAGGAAACCACACATTGATGTTTCTCTCCTCTCCTTCCCTTCCCCTCTAAAGATAAATAAATAATAATAATAAATCTTACAAAAATAAAAGTAAATTTTAAAAAATGTTGCCTTCTACAACTCAAGGAACTTTTTAAAGTTTATATATGAGTGGGAGTGAGGTATCTCATACAGTCTTGACTACCAAAAATCTCCATCATCTCTCTCTCTGTCTCTCTCTCTCTCTCAGGCCCTGACACACAGAGTGTCTGGATCTCTGAGTCCCCCCGACAGAGCCAGCCAAATACAGAAATGCTTGCGTTGAACTCCACTTGCATTGAAATAAAGTGAAATGAGGGGTGAGGGAATGAATATTTATTAAGCATTTAGCTTCCCTAATTAATACATCAACTGAAAAATTGTCTCTTATCATTATTATTTAGATAAATATCTGTTCTGTTTCTTTGCTAGAAGGGATGTTAAAAATGTCATTTATCAAACATCCATATTTTCATCACAGTTTAAAGCTTCATTGCATCAATTCTATCTCCTTCTTTTAAAGAGCTGTTAGTTTATTCCAAGAGGTTACACTGTTTTCTGTATGGTGTTTTCAGAGTCTAGTGTATCCAGCTTGGAAAGAATGAAAGTTTCAGAAAATATAAATTAGAGATATACTGGGGAATTTCATAAACAAAACAGAGAACTTTTTTAAGATGAAAGAAATTCTAGCCACTGAGTCACTAATCATTTATTAAAGACAAGCAGATTTATCTTTTAAATTCACACTGAACATGGTGAAGATGGAAGATTAAAACATGACTTTGCCACTCTTAAGAAGTCTCTTTTGGTTATTTGTTTGTTTTAACCAAAGTACATACTTTATTCATATTTCCTCCACTTGGACCTAACGTCATTTTTCGGTTCCAGGATTCCATCCAGGATACACATTTACATTTAATGTCTCCTTACGTTGTCACGTCTCCTTAGGCTCCTCTGGGCTGTGGCAACTTCTTAGATGTTCCTCACTTATAATGACCTTGAGAGTTTTGAGGAATACTGGCTGGGTGTTTTGTAGAATGCCCCTAATTTAAGATTTACCCAATGTGTACTCATGATTAGACTGGGGTTATAGATTTTGAGAAGAACACAGATATAAAGTGTCATTCTTATCACATAAGCTATCAATGTGACTTACTGTTATTGGTGTTAATCTTGGTCACCTGGCTGCAGACACATTCAGCAAGTTTCTCGCTTTTCATATTTGTAGTCTTTAGAAGAAACTCACTGTGTGCAGCCCATGCCTAGTGAGTAGGAGATGTGCTCCATAAACTACTGAAAGTTCTTCTGTATCAGCAATTTGCCTATTCTCTGCCAGGTATTTATTTATTCAATCATGTATTCATATAAGTATGTGCTTATAGTTATTTACTTTATACTTTGCATTATAAGCCAATATTACTTTATTTTGTTGTTCAAATTATCTCAGCTTTAGCCACAAGGGACTCTTTCAATTGCCCCCCATGTTCCTTTGACATGTATCCCACTTATATTTTGTTTTTATGTGATCATTTCCTCACTTTTGACACTACAAGATGTTCTAACCTCACGTTGTATTTCGGGCTCAAACCTAGAATCAGCCACTTCTCCAAGGAGTCCTGGCTCCTTTTGTCGGAGAACAGCATTAGAAGTCAACTTCTGTATGCTAGGTGTGCTCACTGTTTCTAAGCCCTCTTAGCTATCAGAACATGGACACAAAAACATGCATACTAACACACGTATATACAGATATCCCAAAATGTTGCTGTATGTAAGCACTGGAATCTACATTAATCAAACACGATTTTACACTGACTCTCATCCATCTGTGGTCTTCCTTACCAAAATCCAGTTTAATCATGACACAAAAACCTAATGAATCAAATCCTCTGTGTCCCTCCCGCAATGTGTAATGCAGCAGGCAGACAACGGTTTTGGTAGGCACTGCCCACCACGCAGTGCTTTGTTTGGCTTCCTGCAGCTGGGGTGGTCACAGCCTTCAGGAGGGATGAGTTAGCGACAAAGACTTAGCCACTATCTCAGTTCAACTGAGGTGGCTCTGTCACTCAGCAGCCTGTGACGGGACTTCCTTTCACTCTTCCCTGAACTCCAGTTTCTGCCTCTTCCCCATTCCTTCTCTTCCTTTCAAAAATGTCTGACATTATGCTGTCCAAGGAAGGCTAAAAAATGGAGCATAACATTCTTTGTAAAAATAGGTTCAGACTACTCTTTTCTTCAACAGTCATCATTTCACAAGGAAACCTCACAAAAGTCATATTTACCCACAATGTAGAAAACAAAGGCAGTCACCGAGTGTCACCACTGTGCCAGTACCGCATTCATTAGTTTAAGAAAAGGGGGTTATGGGTAGAGGGCTCTCCAATGCACTCCTGGAAATACTGCAGACTAGTGACTTGTCATTCACTGCTGATTACCTGACTGACCTGCCTGCTGCAGCCGCCCTGTGCACAAAGGTTAATTTTTAACACTCTACTCCATTTGATATTGCCCAATCTGATGCCCTCAACTTGTTCCCTGTGAGTGTCTTCCTCCGTCACTAGTGCCTGCCCATGGGCACCAAAACTGTAGACTCTAACTTTCAGATTGCTTCGAACAGCTTTTTCCACCGGGCTCATCCGTGAGGGTAAATAGTACCTTTCTACACCAGGCCTTTTAATACAGGAATAAGTCTTGGCTCAGAGTTCTTAGCAATCAGTCTATTTATGTCTCATTTGATATTTGCTGGGAATGTCTGGTCAGGTACCCTGTTAGGGAGACATTAAGCACTGAAATGAGTAAGTCTTAGGTGTTGACCCTGAACTAAGTCAACTACTTTCCACTGGTGGTGAGAGGCACATAAATGCACGAATGGAGAGAGAAAATTTCCACTGTCTTAACAGGCATGTAGGAATTTTCCAGGTGAAAATTGAGCAGGACAAGGATGTTCCAGAGCCAAGAGCCAAGAGCACGCCAAGAGAGGCTCAGAAGCCTTAGTGAGCACACTCTGCTTTAGAACAGGGAGGAATTCACAAATGCAGCCCACAGAGTAAATAGAGGTACAGGAAGTTAGAAGGCTGGAAGGGGCTAAAAGAAATGGCTACGATCAGGATTTTGAAAATTATCAATGGGCAATAAAAACTATTGAAGGATATCAGCCACACAGTGACATAAACAGATTTTCCACAAATCCTGGCTACAAACACTTTGCTGTTGTGGCTATAGTCTCATAGACCACAACACAGTCAACTTAAAACACATCAACTGAAAATACTTGTTACTTACTAGGGAAAAAAATCAGAAAGCATAGCATCTTACTCATGTTACTTACTATAGATTGCTAAAATTTCAATTGCAAAAACATGCCTCAAAAATATGAAAATCAAGTGAGTCAGTATAAAAAAAGAATATTATGTTTCTTTCTTTATAAGTAGACCTATCTGCAATGGAAAAAAAAAGCCCCTGAAATCTAGCTTTACGTCCTGTATAGCTGTACAAATCTTCTGGCTCTACATAAGATCATCTGCTTTTTAAGTCAGTGAGATGATGACAGGCAGGAACTGTCTGAGCCATTTACTAGGAGAAGAGTGGCCCTGGCAGCTGGGGTATTATTCATGACAAACCTACTGAAATACAATGCTATATTCAAACACTTTCTTAATGACAACCACTCACCTACAATATTAAGAGGCTTTAAATAAGGAGTTGTAAAAGCTTCAGATTCTAATATGGTGTCACAACAACTGAAGGTGTAAAGTAAAAATCAGCATTTGTAAAAGTAGAAAGGTAACAAAATTCAACAACTGCAGTACTGTCAGCAAGGCACAGTGTCGTCCAGGGTAAACAACCCAGTCTTCAGGAATCGTGGGTGCAGTGTGACCCAGTGCCCTGCTAGCACGGCGACTGTGGGCCCACCTTGGACAGCTGGGCCTAACACCCACTTACCACTCTCAGTGTAGAATCTGGCACTGCGGAACTCTTCTTCTTTTTAATTCTCATCACCAGGTAAGGAGAGAATATGCTCACTCTCTTCAAAGCCAAAGGAGTACACAGGTGAGCACTCTTACCTTGATGCCAACACCCACGTTTCTGTGCACATCCCTTCCTGCCAGCTGGGCCCCTGGCAGCCTGGCCCATCACTGATACTCTAGGGAACACCTGTTTTAACATAGGGTTGGGGCTTTCACTGCACTCTTGTTTCAATTTTCCACACATCTTAATTTGCTGAATGGAAATTTGGGACTTCAGAAATAAAAAGGGGTTGAGGTATATGTCCTGGGAACTTGGGGAAGAAAAACAAAAATGAAAAAGGAGGAACCCACTCCGGAAACATGTATTACAGAACTTCCATGAAAGAACTCCTTAAGACTATACACGATCTTCAAGATTAAAGGAGCTTATCTCAGGCATTTTTTTTCTTTTTTCTCCTCAGCAAATTAAATCTCCTAGTGGCATAGGAATTACATTCTAATAAATAGAAACAACTGTACTTGAACAACAAGAAAAATAAATAACAAAAAAAATTCTTTAAAAATTAAAAGAAAACTTAATTGCATACCATTAACCTAAAAATTGGTCAGTGAACATTGATTGGTTAACAGAACACTGGGTCAAATTGGGGCAACCTCATAACTGTCATAGAAAGATAAATGCTTGCACAGAAAAGAAAGGGGAAAGAAAATATGGGAAAATTATTAAAAAATTAATATACACTGGGAAAAATTCAAAGAAAATGGAATCTTCTGAAAAAGATTTTAAAACAAGCACACAGCACACGTTGTTGGTTGCTGCCCAAAGGACATAACTCCTTCTATGCTCCGCAAGCACCAGGCACCAGCCCTGGCACATCCCTCAAGGTTTAAGGCTTCCCCAACCCAGTCCTGTCAGCCAATCACTGGTCTGAGGGGGCGCATGTGCACAAGCACCAATGGCCTGGCTCTGAGCATAAGGATAGGAGAGGGGATTTGCTGAGGCCCAATTGGAAAGATTTCCCTCTGTAACTGGAGAGAAGAAATCCTTTTTGACACCATCTTCCTTACTGACTACTTTGAAACCAACTGCAGGACAGGACTTCAGAGCTGGAAAACTGTAAATTTCTTGGTGATTTTACATAAAATATTGACATCAACAAACACTACAAAAAAACCCCCTAAGTATACTTTCTTTTTAGCCACAAACTAACTAATCAGTGTCATAAATTAAGAATATTTAGAATTATTCACTGCTCAAAAAATTCCCAGAAATTTTAATTTCTTATAAATGAGAAATAAATGAGCTAAATTAATAGCTCATAAATGAAAGGAACTCCACAGAGGTTTGCCCAAACTTGAAAATAATCTCATAAAAGTACATAACATTATCAATGATGAGTTGTAAAACTAAAAGGTACTTATTTAAACAGGTAATGCACACACACACTTAAATCAACCATGCAAAAGACTAAATTATTATTCTATTTTTAATAAACAAATATACAAAACATTATACAATCCTGAAAATGAAGAGGTGATCAAGGGTATGTAGTCAAAAATGTAAAAAAAGTGTAATTGTAGACTTCCAGCCAAGCTGCAGGTGTAGGTAAATACACATCACCTCCTCCCACAACCAAAAGAAGGAAAACAAAAAATTTAGAAACAAAAAGTAACCAGAACTGCCAGAAAATTAAACAGGATGAAAGTCTGGCAATGTTCACTCAGACTGGTAGAAAGGGTAGAGATGGGCAGCTGGGTGGGGAGGACTCATGGTGAGCCAGAGGCCAGAGAACCAGGCAAGTAGGACATATGCTGACAGACCTGGCAGCCCCACATTTATATGCAGATAAACTGAGAGGAACAACTGCAGAGTGAGAGACACCATGTAACCACGGGTTCCAGTGTGAGAAAAGAAAGCCTCAAAACCTCTGGCTGTAAAAATCTGTGGGGATTGAGGCACCAGTCTCATAGGAGACTTCATTGGAGAGACCCACAGGGTCCTAGAATGTGCACAAGCCATCCCACCTGGGAATCAGCACCAGAAGGGCCCAATTTGCTTGTGGGTAGCAGTGGAAGTAACTGAAAGTAGTACAAGAGCTGAGCAAGCGACACTGTTCCCTCTCTGACATTGTTCCCTCTCCCACATACAGCTCCACAACTCAGCAAAGAAGGTTGCCCCTCCCTGGCAAATACCTAAGGCTCTGACCCTTACCATGTAACGGGCCCTGCCGAGACAAAAAAATATGGTTCAAATGAAAGAATAATCAAAGCTCCAAAACTAGAACTAAACAATGAAGAGACAGCCAATCTATCAGATGCAGAGTTCAAAGCACTGGTAATCAGGACGCTCACAGAAATGATTGAATAAGGCCACAAAGTAGAGGAAGAAGTGAAGTCTATGCAAAGTGAAACAAAGAAAAATACACAGGGAACCATCAGTGAAGGGAAGGAAACCAGGACTCAATCAACAATTTCAAACAGAAGGAAGAAATAAACATCAAACCAGAATGGAATGAACAAACAAGAATTTAAAAATATGAGAAACTTTGGAACCTCCAGAACAACTTTAAAAGTTCCAACAGCCAAATCATAGGGGTGCCAGAAGGAGAAGAGTTAGAGCAAGAAATTGAAAACTTATTTGAATAATGAAGGAGAACTTCCCCAGTCTGGCAAAGGAAATAGACTTCTAGGAAGTCTAGGAAGCTCAGAGAGTCCCAAAGAGTTTGGATCTGAAGAAGCACACACCAAGGCACATCATAATTACATTACCCAAGATGAAAGATAAGGAATCTTAAAAGCAGCAAGAGAAAAGGAGATAGCTACCTACAAAGGAGTTCCCATAAGGCTATCAGCTGATTTGTCAAAAGAAACTTTACAGACAAGAAGGTGCTAGAAAGAGGAATTCAGAGTCATGAAAGGCAAAGGCCTACATCCAAGATTGCTCTATCCAGCGAAGCTTTCATTTAGAATGGAAGGGCAGATAAAGTGCTTCCCAGATAAGGTCAGTTAAAGCAGTTCATCCTCACCAAGCCCCTAGTATATGAAATGTTAAAGGGACTTACCTAAGAAAAAGAAGATGATCAAAAATATGAAAATTAAAATGACAACAAACTCACAACTATCAACAACTGAACCTAAAAAAACAAAATAAGCACACAACTAGAATAGGAACAGAATCACAGAAATGAAGATTACATGGAGGGTTATCAGCAGGGAGAAGGGGGAGCATGGAGAAAAAGGTACAAAGAATAAGCAGCATAAATGGTAGATACAAAATAGATGGGAAAAGATTAAGAATAGTATAGGAAATACAGATGCCAAAGAACTTATATTGTACAAACCATGGACGTGAACTAAGCAAGGGAAATGCTGGTGAGAGGGGAGGTGCAGGGCAGAGGGGAGTAGAGGGGAGAAAAAAATGGGACAACTGTAATATCATAATCAATAAAATATACTTTAAAAAAGAAAAGGTATAATTGTAATAAATTAGTTAATAAGGATATAATTTAGTTTGAGTTAGCTGATATTTACCAGCATTTTAAAATTTATGTTTTGTTGTGACTATTTCTCATTCCAAAAAAAATCCATATCTCTATTTTCATATTCCAAATTTTTATTCATTTTCCTAATGAGGGTTCCAAATAAGTTTTCTCCAGGCTCCAAAAGGATCTTACTCTGTTTATAACCATTTACTACCTAAAAAATGTTTGCATGTACTAAAACAAGGTTTTTATATCTTTAGACCACGGAATTTGGACAATATTTCAGAACAGTGAATATATGCAACATAATCCAAAGTACTTTCTAGTATGGTCAATTAATAAACACACAAAAATACTTCAAGTTTATAGTGATTTTCTTGTTTTTCAACATCAACTTATCTTTATATTGTGACTAAGCAAAAATAAATATACACATTAAAAAGGAGTAGATAAGACACTGCTTTTAGCGTTCACCTTATTTTTCAGACTGTACATCCACTATTGCAATTATACAATTATATATTTTGTATTCCATCTCTGTGCATTATCTCCTCTACTAGAGCTTCTGGAAGAATCCCTAGGACTTCTGATACAACATTTTCAAGAGCAGATTGCTTGCTAAATTGAATTTAGTATCTCTCTATTTAGTTAATTCTATTTTCATAAAGTTTAGAGTAAATGGGATTCTCTATCCTGTACTTCCTATGAAAAAAATGAATATTCAAAAAGTGCAATTTAGCATACATGTAGCTACCAACTCATCTCTTCTGCAATAATGTATCTTTGATAAAGCTCAGTATATTTTTAAAATAACATCTCAATTTGATGAATACTAGAGCTCTATAAAACCAAGTTAGTGATTAACAGCAATAAGCTTAGTTTTAAATGGGTAGGTTGTGGAATCAGACTACCTGCTCTTGTTTGAATTCAGATATGCACCTGCTGGCTTGCTAAGCGAGACAAAGTTATTTAACTTGACTATATTCCATTCCCCAAAAATAAACTGATGACAGCAATAAGAGCACCAACATCCTGACATTGCTGTAAATATCAAATGAGGCAATCATACGTGTCACTTAAAAAAAGAATATGGTACATAGTTAACCCTCAATAAATGTTAGCTTTTCTTACTATGAGTCATAATCCCTCTCTATCATTTGGTCTTTAATTGTTACCTAAAGTATTTCAAATAAATGCCAAACAGAAGACCCATTACCTGAAATACAAGAAAGCACAAGAAGTTTATCTTGAATACAGTAGATCTGATTCAACCATTGTTGTTATAATTATTTTACATCAAGAATTACAGGATCTTGACTAAGGATATAAAACTACCTTCCCTGTCCCTACACACTTGTAGCTGACTCTTCCTATTAAAAAACAAATAGGAAAGAACTCGGATACCACAAAGAATATGTCATGTCCACATTATAAGACTTTGGAATCTAACTGAAAATAGCATGGTGGTAACTAATTCCAGAAAAGTTTGTGAGGCTGATGCACCTTCCTTAGGTTGAGGTTGAAGCTTGACTACACATTTTAATTCATACAAAGAGAGATGACACAGCTTGTGACGCTTGTGTGTAAACAAGCATTTACTGCTTCAAACATTAGATGTTATAAAATGATGGATGTTTTAATCTTAGCAAAATTGAGTGGCCATCTAGAGCATTAGCAAAATTGTCTTTAGAAATTATTTGTGAAGAAACCTATTGAAGTCAAGCCCATGCAAAAAGAAAATTTTATCAGAATGGTATAAAGATGTTACATCGTACAACATTAATTTAAATCACTAACAAATGCCACTGTAGCCCAATAAACATTTATTAATTTTTATACCAGAATGTCTCTTAAATGCGTATATTTTTAAATATTTTGCCAAGCCTAAAAATTTATGAAGGCAATGCTGAACAAATCACATAAACAGAAATCTGCCACTTTCACTAATCTTTAACAAGAATATAAAGATTACCTTCTGCGGCCAGGTATGTAAAATTTTCAGTTTTAGAAATCATAGATCCACAATTTCTTTCATTTAAATGCTTCACAGCAAATTAGGAACTAACAAAAAAGAAGCTAAATCACAATTTTCTATGGTAAAAGTTAAAAATATGTAATCTATATTAGGTTTTCTTAACATTTTCCAATTTTGGTTTATCCTTTAAATTCTAGGTTATTTTTATATTAATATTATAGATATTACAGGCCTAAGTTAGTTTTTAAATTGTCATGAAAAGATTTTTTCTTTCATGTTCTCATCCCCACTAACAAGTCAAGCAACAGAATTTGTTCAACAGTAATCTGAATTTGCCCCCGAACATCTGAAAGTTAACATTCAATATACAATCCTTCAGCATGAAAAAGAAACAATTTTTTAAACAGTGTACCATGTTGTTTTCTAATATGTGAATCACTGGTATCACAAAATGTGGGTCACCTCTATATTAAGAAGATAAGATTTATGAGGTAGGTGCTCATAGATGGTTTATTATTAAAATAGTCTATGTCACAATAAAAAATTCATACTGCCCCCAAAACAAGGCCAAGGATTCTAATTTAGAAACTTCTCTTCAAAAAAGTGAGCTCAGCATTTATTAAAATTCAAACAGCATCCCCTTAGTCACCAGTAAAGCAATCATGAAATGTGTGCTGTGTTGAGTATCTCGATCTGATCGGGATTAACAAAATGCTGTACATGGGAAGAACAATCGTTTTGGTCATCCTCCAACACATGGAATATTTGTACTCAGGATTGACTTGTTCTACTGGTACTGCCTGTCTATTCCCCGCACACAAGTTTTTTGAAATAGCCCAACAGTTGTTAAGATCACAACATCAGTACAGAGGAAAATGTGCTGACTGTAAAGTATTCTGGAATAACATTTAGTTTAATGTAAGTGAAAACTTCATAGTCTTCAAGGTTCAAGCAACCTCGTTCAACCTTGGTGCCTACCAGTAGTCTAACTGGATAGGAGAGAAGTACAGAGAAGTGACATGTAACAGCCTGGCTATGTAACTAATACTAATTTTTAATCTACTCATTAACTCATAATGACAAAAATCTAAAGTAACCTAATTTAAAAATTAAAACATTTACATCATTGGCTTGTATAATTCAAGATAAAAATAGAAAACACATTCTTAATAATATCAAGGCTTATGCTGCTTCTGCAACAGTAAATTAAGTGAAATTTTAAAAACCAAATGCAGAAACGGTTATGTAAATGAACACACACTGGGATTCCCTCTTCAAACTCTCTTCAGAACTTCCACCCGCCCATCTCGTTAGAGCCCCACTTTCTAGACTCTTCCACCTCATCTCACTGCAGACATTCTTCCTACCCAGTTTTCCGACCCCCGACATAGTGTACCCCCAACATATGTTTGCAGGATGACTGTCTTCACTTGTATAGCACTCTCCACAAACTTAACTAAACAATTGTCTGTTTAATCATGTGCACAGTGTCTCTGCCCCCACCGGTGAGAGGCTCTGTGCAGGCAGGGCCAGACACCTCCCTTTTTCACTTGTACAAACACTCCTTGCACAGGGACTCACATCAACTGCAGGATGACTGCTGAATGCAAACCGAGTCAAGCACACACAAAGTATGAAAATTAACCCAGTAGAAGCCTATCTACAACTCCATCCCCAAAACAGGTATTAACGTGTATCAAAATTTTTAAATAAAAAATACATTTCAAAACAACTGGTTTCATCCCACTCTTTTCCCCTTTCCAAGAGTCACCACTGTCTTCGTTGGGTGGCCATCAACCCTATGTTTTATAGTAGGTGATTTTCAGAACTTAACAGACACTGTGTTTACTAGGTATGCATGTCAGTGTTTTGCTTAATTGCAAGTTTACAGAAATAGTATGCTCTATGTATTAATCTGTGGTTACTGTATTTTTTAGATTTATCTATGTTGGATACATACAGATCCAGTGTATAGTTTTGTGTGCAGGTGCTTTTGGTTCTCGGAATCGAACTGTATTCACTATTTTTTGTGTTGTTTTAATTTTAACAGCTTTATTTCAGATATAAATGCACATACTCAAATCATACAATTTGCTAAGTTTTAGCATAAGTGAACCCATAATCAATAGCAAGATAATAAACATATCCATCACTCCCAAACTTTCCTTTGCTGCCTTATTCCCTCCCTCTTTCCCATTTCCACCCCCACCCCTTCTACCTACACAATCACCAATGCACTCTCCATCAGAAGTGACTCTACATTTTCTCAAGTTTTATATACATGAAATCATAAACTAGCTGCTCCTTTTTGTCTGCTTCTTTCACTCTGCATAATTATCTTAAGATTCATGCATGTTGTTTGTATCAGTAATTCATTTATCACAATTGCCAGGGACAATTCCAATCCAGGCATATACTGTAACTTGTTTATCTGTTCACCTGTTAAACATTAGTTATTTGCAATGTTGGTTATTATTCAAAAAGCTGCTATAAACATGTATTTGTCAGTCTTTGCATAAACATATGGTAGGTGTATATTTAACTTTTAAAAAAACTGGAAAACTGTTTTGCAAAGTGTTTTTACTATTTAACTTTCCCAGCAGCACTGTATGAGAGCCCCAGTTGTTCATATCCTTACAAACCTTAGTAAGATCAGTCTTCTTAATTTTAGCTGTTTGAATAGTATTTGTGACATTGTGGTTCTAATTTGCATATCTTAATGATAAATAATGTTAACATTTTTTCATGTGTTTATTTGCATTTCTATTATCTATTTTAGAGAAGCCTGTTCAAATCTATTGTCCATATTTCAACTTAGTTTATGTGTTTTCTTATTTCTTATGATAAAAAGTCCCTTACATATTCTGGATAGAAATCTATCATCAGATACATACTTTGCAACATAAAAATGTCTTTCAAGAAAAAAAAGGTTTCACTTTAGTGGAAGTCCAATTTATTGATTTGTTTCCAGAACTGTGCTTTTTGTGTTGTATCTAAGTTCCCAAAGATTTTCTCCTATGCTTCCTTCTAAACATTTTAGAGTTTTATGTATTACATTCAGACTACCATGTTTTGCCATGTATAATGCACACCTGTGTTTTTGTCCCAAACCTTCAGGAAAAAAATATTTTGTTTTAATCTTTTAAGTCAATTTAAAAAAATCATCAAAACCAATTAGCATATTCCAGGGTACTACTTTGCATACAGGTATCATTATTACTTTCTAGAGTTACACTTTAACACATAAGCATAAACAAAAGAATTAAACACATTCACATAGATGTGGAATTAGTACTACCCATATATAATGTGCATCCTTATTTTTCCCTCAACAATTTGGGCAAAAAGTAGACATTCACACAGCAAAATACAATATCCCATTTTGAGTTAATTTGTTATGTGGAGTGAGCTATTGATTAAAGGTCACTTTTGGTATACAGATTTATAAATGTTCCAGCACCATTTATTGAAACCATCCATTCTCCTAAAAGCTACCTTTGCACTTTTGTCAAAAATCAGCTAATCATACAAACATTGGTATATTTTTGGAGTTTCTATTTTTTTTACTCTGATCTCTTTGTCTATCTTGATGCCAATACTGCATTGCCTTTATTACTGTAACTTTATAATAAGACGAAGTCACATATTGTTACTCCTTGAACAGTGTTTTTTAATCTTTTCAGTAATTTTGGCTTTTCTTAATTCTTGGAATTTCATGTGCATTTTAGAGTAAACTTGTTGGTTTTTACAAAATATCTTACTGAGATTTTTATTGAGATCACATGGAATCAATTTTGGGTAGGGTTGACAGATTTAGCAAATAAAAACACAAAAGGATATAATCAAAATAAAATTATAATTTTTGCATGAAACAAATTTAAGTGGAAGTCCTGTACTTTATCTGGAAATTCCAATTTGAAGTTATTTAACATCTTAATGATACTGAGTATTCTAGCCCATGATTTTCCTCAGGATCATGTGTAGTATTTTGTGAACCAGCCATGCACATTTTCTGTCAGACATGTCTCTAAGTAAACTGCATGTTTTGTCACAATTATAAATGATACTAATTTTTAAATATGTCTCTGATTTCTCATTGCTAGTTTGTTTGGTTTTTTGTTTGTTTGGTTGTATGTATCCTACATACAACCTTGCTCAATAAATTTATTGTATTAGTAGGCATTTTCTAGAGTCCATCACATTTGCTTCGTGGAAAATCATGTCTTATCCAAATTAATTTATTTTCCAATCTGAATATCTTTTATTTCTTTTCCTTCCCTAATCATTCTGGTTGGATCCTCTAGTACGGTGTTAAATAGGAGTGGTGATAGCAAACATATTGTCTTGTTACTGATCTAAAGAAAAAGTATTCAGTAGTCCATTATCATTAACATTTGTTAGCTGTAAATTTTACATAGGCACTCATGACCAGGTTGAGAAATTTCACTCCACTCCTAGTTTTACTAAAGTTTTATAAAAACAGATGTGAATTTTCAAATGCTTTTTCTATGTCCATTGGGGTATTCATATGAATTTGCATTAATAGTTCATTAATATGCAAATAGTTCATTCATGCAAATAAATGTCTAAATAGTAAGTCACCTTTGCATTTCTGGGATCAATCCTACTTGGTCAAGACATTCTCATTTGTATATTTGGTTGAATTCAATTTGATATACTTTGTTTAGCATTTTGCATCAATGTTCATAGAAAATTTGGTTTTTTTTCTCATATGTTTTCTGTCTAAAAATTTTGTTATCAAAATAATATTGACCACATAGAATGAGAAAACTGTAGTTCTATTCCTTAAATGTTTGGTAGATTTCAACAATGAAGCCAGAGGGCCTGGAGAAAATTTTGTGGGAATATTTCTAACTGCAAATTTACTTTTTAATAGAAAATGATTCAAGTTACCTATTTTCTTCTTAGTAAGCTTGGGTAGTTATCATCTTTCAAGGAATTTATCCATTTCCCATAAGTTGTCCAGATTATTGACATGAAATTATTCAAAATATTTATTTAGTATAAGTTTATACCTGCAAACCTGTTAGTGATTAAACCACTCTCATGCTTGCCAAAATATCAAGCTTTCAAAGACTTGAATTTGGTTCCATCGACTTTTGCTACTGTTCTGTTTTTTATTTCATTAATTTTCACTTTGATCTTTTATTATTTCAGTTCTCTTGCTTACATTGGGTTTATTTTTCCCTTTTTCATATTTTCTTAAAATAAAAACTACAGAATTTTAATTAAAATTTATAAAATCAATACAAAATAATATCTCCTATTAGTGAAATATCTCATATTAATGTGAAATGATTAATATTTTATATTAATTTAATTTATATGAAATAGTAATTTGAAATATTTATCTTTTCTTACATGTGTGGAGTGCTGTGAAGTTCTCCTCCAATTATGTCTTTTGAGGCATTCCACAACTTTTTACACATTGTGTTTTCATTTTATTCAGTTTGAAACTTTATAATTTCCGTAATAAATTAGTCTTTGGCAAGTGGATTATTTAGATATGCATTATGCAGTTTTTTCAATATCTGGGGAATTTCTCAGATTTACTTGTTATCAATTTTTAATTTAAATCTATTGTTGCCAGAGATATTTACTCAGTAACTTATTATAAATTAACTTACTGATTTATGCATTAACTTACTGATTTAGATTTTTTAGAATTGACTGAGATTTGTTTTTTTGCTTCTTTGTTTTTAAACTTTATTTTAATTGTTGTTCAAGTACAGTTTTGTCTTTTACTCCCCCCACAGCCCTCCCCACCTCCCTCCCATTTCCAACCTCCCTAGTTTTTGTCCATGTGTCCTTTATACTTGTCCCTGTACACCCTTCCCCTTTTCCCCTGACATTCCCTTCCCTCTTTATTTACCAGTGTCATTTATCTTGTTAAGTGATACACTGCACATAAAATCAACATGTATTCCACTATTACTGCATGAGTGTCCAATAAACATCAATTATGTCTTTTGGGCTGATAGTGTTATTCAAGTCTTCTATGTCTTTACTGATTTTCTGTCTACTTGTTCTATCCATCAAAGTACTAAAATTTCTGATTATATTGTGGATCTATTTCTCCTTGAAGTTCCACTAGTTTTTGATTCATGAATTTTGATGATCTTTGTTTAAGCTGCATATTTATGGTCATAATCCCCTTTTGATACCTATATCATTATGAAATAAACTTTTAAAAAAGATTTTATTAAAATGTTTTTAGGGAGAGGGGAAGGGAGGGAGACAGAGAGGGAGGGAAATATCAATGTATGGTTGCTTCTCGCACCACACCCCCCAACTGGGGACCTGGCCCACAACCTAAGCATGTGCCCTGACTGGGAATCAAACCTGCAATGCTGGTTTGCAGGCTGGCACTCAGTCCACTAAGCCACACCAGCCAGGGTAAACTTATCTTCCTTTTTCTTTCAGAACTTTATAGATAGTACTCTACTGTTTTATATATAGTTTCAAGTGAGAAATATGGTGTCTTTCTTACCTTTGTTATGCTGTGTGTAATGCATGTTTTTCCCTCCAGCTGCTTTTTTTTCCTGTTTCATTATAAAAAATTTATATTGCTATGTCTTAAGTCCACTAATCTTTTTTTCCAATAATGCCTAATCTAATATAATCTCATCCAGTATATTTTTCATCTCAGAAATCAGTTTTTTTAATCCTCACCCAAAGATATGTTCACTCATTTTAGAGAGAAAGGGAGGGAGGGAGGAAGGGGGAGTGGGGGAGAGAAAGAGAGAGAGAGAGAGAAACAGTGATGTGAAAGAGAAGCATCAATCTACTGCCGATGACCAGAAATCAAACCCACAACTTAGTTAAGTGTCCTGATGAGGAATCAAACCTGCAACATTTTGGTGTCTGGGATGATGCTCCAAGCAATAGAGTCACCCAACCAGGGCAAAAATCATAGTTTTTTAAACTTTAGAAGTTAGTTTTAGTCTTTTCAAATTTCTTCTATGTTTTCCATTCAAACATCTGAAGTACAGCTATACCTGTAATAGTGTCCTTGTCTACTACTTCTAACATCTATGTCAATTCTCAATCAATTTTGACTAAGTTTTATTTCCATATGGGTCATATTTTCCTGCTTCTTTGCTCATTGTGTAATTTGTGATGGAATGCCAGACGATATGAATTCTCCCCTTCTAAATGCTGGTTATTTTGTATTTTTGTATACATCACCAAGTTTTGTTCTGGGACACAGTTATTTGAAACAGTTTCACCCTTTTGGGTATTACTTTCAAGATCTATTAGGCAGTACCAAATTGCTAATCAATCTGGAGTTATTGCCTCAAACTGAGGTAAGCCCATCTTTGGTTCTATGACCAATGTCCTATAAGTAAGTGATGATGTCTTCCAGTGTAGGTGGTATAAACAAGGTGTTACTTCCTTTTCATTGGGTCTTCCCACAGCCTTAGGTCTTTTCCACATATGTATAAAGGGGTGGGCAAAAAGTAGCTTTACAGTTGTTTGGATGGAAAACAATGCAATAGTTAATAAATAATATTATAAGAATCAACTCTGTATTTTGCATACTCGCAAGTACTTTTGCCCACCTCTGTATATTCATCACTACTCTGCTGATTACAAGAAAACTGAAGATCCTCAGAGTTCTCCCTCTGGGAAGCTCTCACCTTCTACTACTATGCCCAGTACCTCAGTGTTCCCATAATTTTAGCTTGGTTTGCTCAATGCAGGAAGTCTGCCAAGATCTGACTGCTCTCCTCTTCCTCCACTGTGCCCTGAAAACTGTCAAAGTAGTAGGGTAAGCAGTATTATGATTCATCTCCTCCTTATTTGCCCATCTCTCAAGGACCAGTATACATTGATGCCTAAAGGCAGGTGCCTTAAAAACTGTTTTCTCATATATCTTAAGGCACGAGCTAAATCTGGTCTCTGTTTCTCCATTTTAACCAGAAGTAGTAATCATCACTCAACAGCCCTCCCATCCTCTAAATGAGAATATGGTTCATTTTCACTATTACAAAAGCTGTAGTCAGTTCACCCATACATGTCTTCTTGTCTCCTGTATCTTAGACATATAACTAGAAACTGAATTTAAGGATCACAAGGTTCATATATCTTCAGTCCACTGGAAAACTATTTTCTAAGTCAACTGTACTAATCTACATTGCCATGAATAATTTAAGGAAATTAGTGTTTCCCCACATCTTTTTCAACACTTAGGTTTTTCAGTCTTATTAGTTTATCATAATCTGCAAATTGCATCGTGCTGATTGCCAGTTAATTTATTACAGATTTGTATTTCTTCCAAAATTTGCCTATATAAAACCAGTCCATTTTTATTAGATTGCTTCCATGATTACTTTGGAATTCTTCATATAAGTTTTAATCCATTGTGAGTAATATGTTTTTCAAATATTGTCTCTAGTAACTGAGGTTTTTCTTCCCCTTAGTTTTGTGATTTTAGTGTTTGTCATTCAAAAGTTTTAAATTTTGAAGTAGTTGAATATGTAATTTTACCATTTAAACTCTGTATTTGTCTTGTGTAGGAAATCCTTCCCTAATTCAGGACGTGAAGTCTGTCTTCTAAGTTTTCTCTAAAATGTTTACTCGTAACAGTAGGTCTCAAATCCATCATAATTGTATCTTTTTTTTATAATAGCAGCCAGAAGTCCCAACATCATTTAATTAAGCACTTTTTCTCAATCTTTTGGATAGCTATGCAATGTCATTCATTTATATTTAGGTTAATTCCTTTGCTTTTTTGTTCCATTGGTCTGTTTGACTATTCTTGCACTAATACCCTACTGTCTTAATTACTAAAACTTTAATATAAAGTTTCATTACTGAAAAAGTAATTCATTTATTTTTTTTAATTTTTAAGTATATTTTATTATGTTATTACAGTCTTCTCAACTTCTCCCCCTTTATCCCCCTCTGCCCTGCACCCCCCAACCCTCCAGCACCCCCCCCTTAGACTCATGTCCATGGGTTATACATATAAGTTCCTTGAAGTTTCTGCTTCCACTACCATTTTTTACCTCTCTCTTTTTTATGCCTACCAATTATGCTTTTCTTCCCTATTCCTTCCCTCCCCCTCCCTATTGAAAACCCTCCATGTGATGTCCATTTCTCTGATTCTGTTCCTGTTCTCATTGTTTGCTTAGTTTTTGTTTTCATTGTTTTTCTTTTTTAGGTTCATTTGTTGATAGTTGTGATTTTGTTGTCATTTTACTGTTCCATACTTTTTGGTTTTCTATCTATTTCTTAGATAAGACCCTTTAACATTTCATATAATAAGGGCTTGGTAAGGATGAACTCCTTTAACTCGACCTTATCTGGGAAGCACTTTATCTGCCCTTCAATTCTAAATGATAGCTTTGCTGAATAGAGTAATCTTGGATGTAGGTCTTTGGCTTTCATGACTCTGAATACTTCTTTCCAAACCCTTCTTGCTTGTAAGGTTTCTTTTGAGAAATCATCTGATAGTCTTATGAGTACTCCTTTCTAGGTAAGTCTCTCCTTTCCTCTTGTTGTTTTTAAGATTCTCTCTTTATCTTTAATCTTGGGTAACTTAATGATGATGTGCCTTGATGCGTTCTTCTTTGGGTCCAACTCCTTTGGGACTCTCTGAGCTTCCTGGACTTCTTGAAAATCTATTTCCTTCTTGAAATTGGGGAAGTTTTCCTTCATTATTTGTTCACATAAGTTTTCCATTTCTTGCTCTTGTTCTTCTCCTTCCGACACCCCTATAATTCAGATATTAGAACATTTAAAGTTGTCCCAGAGGTTTGTAAGACTCTCTTCATTTTTTTGAATTCTTGTTTCTTCATTGTATTCTGGTTGGATGTGTATTTCTTCCTTTTGTTCAAAATTGTTGATTTGGGTCCTGGTTTCCTTCCTGTCACTGTTGGTTCCCTGAATAATCTGCTTTACTTCACTTTGGGTATCCTTCATTTGTTCTTTCATTTTCCAACCAAGCTCAATCAGTTGTGTGAGCATTTTGATTACCAGGGCTTTGAACCCTCCATCATATAGGCTGGCTGTCTCCTCATCACTTAGTTCTCTTTCTGGGGTTTTGCTCTTCTCTTTCATTTGGACCACATTTCTTTGTCTCAGCACACCTGTTAAGCTGTAAGGTGGGGTGGCCTTAGGTGTTCACCCGAGCAAAGCCACCCTCAGTGCTGCCTGTGCAGGAGGAGGCAGAGGGGACAGTGCAGCTCACCTGCTCATCTCCAACCTCACTTTCCAAGGAACCCTCACGTGAGACTGGAAGTTTCTCCCACCAAGGCAACCCCCGCCGTAGTCCACAGTCAGCTCGGAGTCTCAGTTTCCCGTTCAGCCAGCCCTGCCCTTATGATCCACCACCTTGCTGTGGGTTCTCTCTGTCCACCCATCTTACTGAGCTGGTTGGTCTGTTTGACTGTTTCTTCAGTTCCTTGGTTGTCAGAGTTCCACGCAGTTTGATTTTTTGGAGCTTCTGGTTGTTTATTGATTTCAAATTGGTTGTTATCCTCCTTTAGGTTGTACAAGAAGCAAAGGGTTTCTAACTATGTCTGCATCTAAGCCAGAATCCCATGGAAAAGTAAATCTTGATTATTCTTGGGAATTTTTATGTCTATATGAATTTCAAATTCATCTTATCACATTCTCTGAACATTTTATTAATGAAACAACATTGAATGTATAGATGAATTTATAGATTAATCCTTGGAGAACTGATACATTTACTATATTGATTTCTCCCATTCACAAATATTCTCTACATTTCTTGTTTCTTTAACTCTTCTTTTATGTTTTCGATAAAGTTTTATATTTTCTTGAAAGTCTTATAAAACTTTCTCTAGATTTATGTATAATTTTGTAGCCTCTATTCTTTGTTTCAGGTATAAAAGAATGCTGCGGGGTTTTTTTTTTTTATTTATGTTGGCCTAATACCCAGGAACCTTACCATTTTCTATAATTACTTCAAATAGTTTATCTGTGTTTTAAATATTAAGAAAACTATTATCATTTAATAGGAAACAATTTTGTTTTTTTGTTTCTGATTCTTACAAATTTTAATTTTCATGTTTCAATATGATGTCCATGATCTTCAGTAGGGCATCACTTTCTCCCAATTAAAAAAAAATGTGATTCTGACCATTATTTGCATTTTTGCTACAGATATTTAACAATTTCCCTTTATTACATAACTAGTCTTTTACATTGTTTTAAATCATGCACAGTATTTATTCTGAGAGCTTTCATGCCAAAGTCTTGTATGTCACACCACCACACAGCTGAAATGTCCATATTTTATCAGTATCATTTTTTACAATATCTACGGTTAAACATTCTTGTTTTCTTAAATAATATGGTACTTATCAGGTGGTGAATATTTAAATAGTTAATTCCAGTGTTTTGTGCAGATATTCTTGAGCCACTTTTTTCTAATTGTGCGATATTAGCAACTCTTGTTTCTAACAGCTGACACCTGCAACTCTTCTCTGGTGGATTCTTTCTGAGGCTTTGGGACTTCTATGCCTGCACATGACCCCATTCTTTTACCAACTACTGACAGACTAGAGTGTGAAAGCCCAGCTCCCCAGTCTCAAATAGGGGCAATCCTGTGAGGTACTCATATTCTAGTCTCCCCAACCATCCCTCTTACAAGTTTTTGCCTGTAGCCATGTTCCCCTGCTCCTACTTTCCCTATTCACCTGTCCGTCACCTCAGTACAATGCTTGAATAAATACATGAAGTCCTAATCTCAGAGTATGCTTCTGGGAGCCCGACTTCAAAGAACATGGTGATAAATAAGAATTTGCCCTCTTCCAAAAGTATATTTTAAGGCTTTTGACAAATATTCTCACATAAAAGTTGATGGGCTCATATTTCTGTCACAATATGAGTTATTCTTTTCCTTCATCCTCACTAACACTGGAGACATGTGTATGTATACAAACACACACATTTTAATTTTTCCTAAGTAAGAAATAAAAATGGTGTTTGACTTTCTATATTTATTTGATCACAAGATTGAACATAATTTCCACATGTTTACTTCTGTATAAAATGAAACTTTGGGCTTTTGCATGATTCCAACCCAGAGTAGTCACACACCTACTATTAATAACCAGATGGTGAGGAGCTCACTCATTACCTTTTGGTGCAGTTTAATTCACTATGTAAACCTTACTACTATCATTCCCTCCTTATAAACGGGGAATTAAGATAATTAGCTATTAACCTGAATTCTGAACATAACCCTAAATTAGTCTAATCTATCTTCCAAACAATGACCCTTCAGACATGTAAAGAAACTTCCCAATTTCTCTGTTCCATTTCCCCAAGTCTTCTCTGCTCAAGGCTAAATCCTTCAATTGCTGTTCATAAGACATGGTTAGGAATTTAATTAACATCTCTCCAAGATCTTACCAGGCTGTAAAAAGAATGCTCTTTCCAAAAGTCAAAGTAAAAGTAGCAAAAGACACTTTTATTTAGTATTAAGAAAATTTGTTGCCTAAATAAGATGGGTTTTTTTTTAAGTACCTTTGTTAAAAATTCTTAGGTGTTTCTAGGTTGATTTTCTGTGTCTGAAAAATCCAGACACAGTATAATTTCTATTATTTCTGACAATATTATACTCTTCCAATTTTATTTAAGAATGTTGGAGAAGGGTATTCAGTTCAAATACATAATTTCATTTAGCAATAATATCCAAAGAGCCTTACTGCATATAAAATCAGAATATTAATACATTTCATAGAATCTTTATGTAATCAGTAGTAAAATTAAATTTAGTTCTATGCATTATGTAGTCATAAAATATTATCCATGAGCTGATTTCCTTTTGCCAATGATATACTGTACACATAGCAGCAGACTAAATATTTACTCATATTTCTTTGCTTTTATCCTAAACATTTACAGATTTGTTTTGCTCATGACCATAATACACTTTTAAAAGTATTTCAGATACGAAATAGCCCACTCGATACTGAAGAAAAACAAAGTTGGTGGGCCATCTGCCTTGTTCCTTAGTGTAGTGGCTACCATGTCTGCATGACAAACTCAGGGGACAGACACTGCCCAACTTCAAGGTTTACTCTAAAGCTACAGTAACCAACACGATGTAGGACTAAGGAAAGAATAAAGAAATAGAGTAATGGAACAGAATAGAGAACCCAGAAATAGGGTCTCATTAACATAGTCAAATGATCTTTGATAAAGAAGGAAATAAAATGGAACAAAGATGGTCTCTTCAGCAAGTGCTGAAACAACTGGACATCTACATGCAAAAAAATGAATCTAGACATAATGTTTGTGAAATGAATCTTTGACAAACATTAACTCAAAATGGATCATCACACAACTCAATATAAAATCCAAAACTATAAAACTCCTAACATAGAACAGAAAAGAAAACCTAAATGACCTTCAGTACAGCAATGACTTTTATACATAATACCAAAGGCATAATCCATGAAAGAAAGAATCTATGAGCTGAATTTCCTTAAAATTAACAACTTCTGCTCTGTAGAAGACAGTATCAAAAATAAGAGTATATAAGTCACAATTGGGAGAAAATATTTGCAAAACACATATATGTAAAAGACTATTTTCCAAAATACACAAAGAACCCTTGGAACTCAATAATAACAAAATGAACAACTTGATTTAAAAATGTGTAAAAGACCTTAACAGATACCACATTAGATAAGAAATACAGATGATAAATAAGCATATGAAAATATGCTTCATATCATATATCTTCAGGGAAATGCAAATCAAAACAATGAGTTATCAGTACACACTTATTAGAATGGCCAAAATCTAAAAGATCGACACCACCAAATGCCAATGAGGATGTGGAGCAACAAGAACATTGCTGGTGGGAATGAAAATCATACAGCCACTTTGGAAGACAGTTCATCAGTTTCTTACAAAAACTAGACATACTCTTACCATAGAATCCAACCATTGTGCTCCTTGGCATTTACCCAAAAGAGTTGAAAACTTTTATGTACTTTATTTGTGTGTTGGTTTTTCTTGCAAGAAGAGCCATAGAGAAAACAGACAACTGGAAGGATTTTTTCACAGAAGACTGGCAGTAGGTCAGGGATGTTTTCCATATATCTAAGAGCAAGTTACAGAGAATGCATCCTGGACTTAGGGCTCTTTGATCATATATTTTAGGGAGAAATAGGAAATTAAATGGCTTTTTAGCATCATTAGGAGAAACACACAAAACAGATGCAAAGACAGAGCCCTTCTCTCATCTCCAGATGTTTTCTGGCTCTTCTGACACTCAGGGTTTTCTCTCTCACAAAGTCACCTTTTTCCTTCTGTTGCCACCCCTTCCCTGTCATTCTTGGGATGCACTGGTGTGCAGAACTGTAATGATATCCCTTTTTTCCCTTTTTCTAGTGCTATTCCCCAACTTTCTCCTATACCTCAGGGTCTATTTCTCATGCTTTCTTCCTCTCTTCTCAACTCAGTATACAGACAACTTTCTTCCTTCCTTTGATACCCTTCTTATTTTACCAGTTTTCCTATCTTTATTCAGATTGCCCCTGAGACAAACTATCACCATCATTCTTAAAAACTTAGTTCTAAAATTCATTCAAATATTCACTAAGCACCTACTAAGTTTCAGGCAGTGTCCTGGGTGTTAGCAAAACAGGAATGCACAGAGCTCTTTGGAGAATCAAATAGTTCCAGGCCAGTGTGATAACTACCATCGACAAAACACTATGAAAAGTAAGAGAGTAAATGAAAGCTTACAATTTATAATGATTTGTGAATGGCTTCCCCACAGAAGCATGGGGTTAATCTTAGAAGAATAAATAAAATTATTCCAGGAAATGGAATTAGGCAAGACTAGCATATACAAATCAAGGTATATAGGCATCAAAGACAAGATCATCCTGTGTAGGACCAGATCTGTGCCATCTGTTCATGAAGGGGTTCTGACCAGAACTGAGGCTTGGAGAAAAGTTTGAGGCTGGATGGTGAAAAATAATGCATAACACAACAGTTGGATTATAAAAATATATGTTTGAGCAAAATGTACATAAACAGGTCAACATTCTAGAAGTATGAGGTCTGTCCAAAGAAAGTCCAACCATTGTTAATATGACCAGAATGGTCTGTAAGACATCTATGTCACCTGGCAGCCAATTAGAACGGACTGGGATGTGCATGAGTGAACAATGAAGACTTCACTGTACTAGTCAGTGGGATCAGTAGATGCCATTGAGTGAGCATGTGCACTCTGTGGCCATCAAATTCAAAATGACTGAGCAAGTAGAGCAGTGACTCTGCATGAAATTGTGCATTAGCTTGAACATTCTTCCATGGAAACTATTTAGATGATTCAGAAGGCTGCCACTCTGGGCCACTGGTGATTGGCAGCTTCGTCATGACAATGCACCTGCTCATGCATCATGTCACATGCAGAGTTTTTTGGCAAAACATCGAAACACCCAGGTAAGTCAGCCCCACTACCGCCCAGATTTGGTGCCCTGTGACTTCTGGCTTTTCCCCAAACTAAAATCACCTTTGAAAGGGAAGAGATTTCAGACTGTTGATAAGATTCAGGAAAACATGATGAAGCAAATGATGGTGACTGGGAGAACTGTGAGGTCCCAAAGTGCCTACTTTGATGGGGAATGGGTCAACATTGTCCCATGTACAATGTTTCTTACATCTTATATGTTCTTCAATAACTGTCTTTATTTTTCAGGTTTCATGGCTGGATAGCTTCTTTACAGACCTCACATTACTGTCAACTCTCCATAAGATAAACTGGAGAGCAGGTGCCATCAGGAAGCAAAGCTATTCAAAAATTCTTGTAATAGCTCAGCAAAGAAAAATAAAGGCTTAAAGTAAGGAAGTAAGAATTAAGATTGAGAAAAACAGAGATATCTGAGATAGAATTATAAGTATCATGATATAAATAGGGACTCATAAATTGAATACATAAAAAAGGGAGGACTCTGATGATGAACACCAAGTTTCTGGTCAGTGCTCTTGGGTTGATGCTAAAAGCATTCACTAGGATTGAAATGTAGGAGCAGTGCAAAGTTTGGACTCTAATGAGTTTAATTTTAGACGTACTGAATTTGGGATGCCTATGGGGGTTCACGACTACAAAATAGTTGGAAAGAGATCTGAAAGCTCAGGAGAGAGTCTTGGGCTTGAAATAGAGAACTGTGAGTCACTGGCACATCTGGTAAACAGTACATAAATCATGGGAATAGATTAAATTACCCAGGGAACACATATAGAGTAAGGATCAGGGTGAAAAATGGGATGTGGGTGAAAGCATATATTTAGGAAATGGGTGGAAGACCTAGGAAGGACATGAGGTCAGAACCTGGTGCAGAATCAGGTGAGAGTGAGAAGGTTGAGCTCAAGAACTCAGGTCATGACAGCCCAAAGTGCATAACCACATGGAATCTAAAAGAGCGCCACAGTGGACAAAGGACAGGAAGAGTATCTCTGAATGTGACAGATAATTGTTGCTTTCTTTGTTCAGTATCAGCAAACTGCAGCTACAGCCAGAAGGGAGTAAACTGAAGGAACCCTAATCTTAAAAAAAAATAAAAAGTCTATATGAGAGCCCTGTCCAGGAGTTTCAGTTGGTTAGAGTGTCATCCTGTACACCGAAAGGTTGTGGGTTTGATCCCTGGTCAAGAAAATACAAAGAGAGATGCCCCCCAAAAAACAGCCTTATCAAAAATTGTATATTTATCCTTACATGTTTAAACTTCAGTCACCTTCAAAGTACTGTTTATTTGATGCAATACACTTTACTATTTTTTCACTGCTCAAAACAGTTTTTGAACTCCTTGATTTTAATGTCTTTTAGTGCTTCTGCCATTTTTGTTTCACCCCTTCCACATCAGCAAAACATTTCCCTTTGAGGACTTTTTTTATCCCAAAAAACAAACAAAAAAATAAAGCCACTAAGGGCAAGATCAGGTGAATACGGAGGGTGGGGCACAGTGGTCACGCCATTTTGGGTCAGAAACTGCTGAACACTCAGCTTAGTGCATTCATAAATCACCCATCATTAAATGGGCAAACGCACTGAAAGAGTCTACAATAAAATTTCACTGAAGCCAAACACAGGCTCTCACAACACCACCAGCTGGTACACTGATGCAGATGTGTTCCTAGAAGACTCACCTAGGGCCAAAGCCTGCACCTCAAGGGGCCTGCTCTCCAGAAGATAATTCAGGGTTATTTTGAGTGACCCTTCGTGTATGAGAAGTTATCACACAGAGATTCTGTTTTATTTTAATTTATGTTTTTACATATTTTATTGTATTTTCTCAGAGAGAGTCCTTTTTAATCTTTTATTGTTTGTGATAAAGGTGCTGATGATGATAATGATGATGTCTTTATTGGTTTTACAATAAGAGAAACACTATTTTGTGGATAGGCTCAGGGTATGGATTTTGCATAAAGGAGCAGATTAAAGATGTGGATGAAGAGAGAGATAAACATAAAACTAGAACAGAGACAGGAAGAATCATGAAGAAATAGAATCTTTTTACACACCATTACTGAGAATGAGAAAAATAATCAATAAAAGTGGATGAGTTGTTTTCAGTATCATAGGTTTGAAAGATGAAAACAGTGACAGATGGCCTGAAAGCCTGAATATCACCAGGGATTTTAAAAAGGCAATAATAATCAACACATACCTACTTCCTAATATGTGTCAAATGCTATTTTGAGTACTTTTTACCAACAATAACTCATTTAATCCTTACAACACCCCATCAGATAGATATTATTATTTCCCCCATTTTATAGATGAAGAAACAGAGACAAAGAAAGGTTAAATTACTTACCCAAGATAACAAAACCACTTGCAAAAAGCAAGTCCAGGTAGTGAGTCCTCACTCTCCATCTCTGTTCTATAATTGCTGCTCTAAACAAAAGGGTGAGTTTTAGTTGAGGCATCTGGGGGGAAACCATGGGAAATGATTTTGTACAGACCAAAAAAGAGCAAATAAAAGAAACTAGAGAAAAATGGATTAAAGACTTAAGTATAATATCTGAAACTGTAAAATTCCTAGAAGAAAACATAGAGGAAAGGTTTCATCACCTTGGCCTTGGCAATGACTTCATGGCTATGACACCAAAAGCACAGGCAACAAAAACAAAAACAAACCACTGAGACCACATCGAACTAAGCAGCCTCTCAATCTTCCAAACTCTAAGGACAAAACTATTATCAAGAGGGCATTTAACTCAAACCAAGTTAAAATCATCCTCTTTGAGTCATGGATTAAACCTAAGAGTACTGTTGTTAGCCCTTTATTTGATTAACCTTCTCTTTTTGATCAATACTTCGACCTCTCTTTGCTTACAGGTGTACATCAATATATCAATTAAAGGTGTACATCAATAGATTTTTTAAAAATTACATAATTTCAAATCACTTTACGGAATTAAAACAAATTTAGAAGATTTTGCAAAGGACAGAATCAACTGAATAAACAGGCAACCTACAGAATAAGAAAAACCATTTATCTGACAACGGGTTAAATCATGTAGATAAAGAACCCCTACAACTCCACAGCATAAAAAACTGATTTAAAAAATGGGTTAAAATCTTGAACAGATTTTTCTCCAATAAAAGACACACAAATGGCCAAAACATATATGAAAAAGTAATCAGCATCACTAACCATTAAGCAAATGCAAATCCACAATGAAATATCACATCAATCACACCCAGAAATCCACTTTTGTATATTTATTCAAAATTTGAAATCAGGATCTCAAAGACATATTAGCATTCTTGTGTTCATTGCAGCACTGCTCAAAATAGCCAAGAGATGGAAACAACCCAAGTGGCCACTGGCAAATGAATGGAAAAAGAAAATGACACACACACACACACACTGGAATACTATTCATGCTTTAAAAAGAAAGAAATTTTGAAATATGTGACAATATGGATGAACCTTGAGAACATTATAATAAATGAAATAAGTCAGTCACACAAAGACAAATACCAAATGATTCCACTCGTGTAAGCCATCTAAAATAGTCAGATTCATAGAATCAAAGAGTGAAATGGTGGTTGCCAACGGCAGAGAGGGGGAAATGAGGATTATTACTGATTAATAATCAATGGGTGCCCTACACCTCTTACCCTGTCCGAAACACTTCAGTACCTCCCACATGGCACAAAAAATACCCATGTCATCTTGTCTCCTTCCAAGACCGGCCTTGTATTTCATGCATGGGGTTTGTATGGAAGAATTTAACAGCTGCTACTCACAGAACCTGACAGTCCACACAGTGTAATATGCAAGTATTTTCAGTAAGGGTATTGTATTTATGGAGACCACTGCAGATGTGAACTTAGCAAACTATTGAAACAAGAAAAAGTGACTGCTACAGATCTAACTGCAAAATCATCCCTGGCTGCTTCTTCAAATCTCTCATCAGTATTTGGACCAACTGTTAATGAATATGGACAAGGCTGAAACAAGAAATTCCAACTTTGCTACTGCAAGAGCAGGTTCAGCGGGTTGTGAATGTCAGTGAGTTTGTTCCTGGGCAGTCCTACTGTGACCATACTGCCCCTTCTTTCTTTTTAAATCCTCACTGGAGGATATTTTTTAATTGTACTGATTTTAGAATTAGGAGGGGGTGGGGAGGGAATGAGAGAAAGAGAGAAAGAGGAACATCAACTGGTTGCCTCTCATACACACACAGACTAGGAATCAAACCCACAACCTAGGTATGTGCCCTAACTGGGGATCGAACTCAAAACATTTTTGGTACAGGAGACAATGTTCCAAGGAACTAAGCTACCCAGGCAGGGCATAGCCCTTCTTGTACCGAAACATCCCAGCAGGGCCCAGTGACCAAGAAAGAATTAGGGAAGCAAAGGGCAGTAGAAACAAAGCAGCAGCTTTGCCCCTGTGCTGCACTTGGAGAGAGCCGATATAGGTAGAGCCACATGTATCGCCACAGAGACTCCCGTGATATGTGTGGGCTGCAGGTCCTCCATCCAGTGGATGCTACCCAGAGATCGCAACAAATAAAATCCTGCATTGAGGCCCATGAGGAAAGGAGCTCTCACTTGCTGTCCAGCACAGTAAAGACATGTGTGTGGCATCTGCATGGATGTGGTCTAAATGAAAGCCCACCCCAGGGAGTGCAGCTTCGGGATCTTCTCCAACTGCAACCACACCTACTGTCTCAACTGTATTCGCAAGTGGAGGAGAGCTGAGCAATTTGATACCAGGATCATAAGTTGAGACTCCTCCTCAATCTTACATTGTGCTTTCTGTTTAGGTGAAGAATTTAGTATCTTGTACCAACTTTCAACTTTCAAATGAGATGGACTACATTTAAATACATGCATTCTTGAAACTGGGGTATTTTTCTAATTGGGATTTCTTTCTTGTATTTCAGTTGGCTTCTAGGTTAGCTGGTATAACTGCTTTTATTTGAATGAGGAAAACCTATGTATCAGTTAGTAGACTTCTCATGCTGCTTCTCAGGAGACTGTGTTTAATAGATGAGCTCACTTAGGCTCAGTGAACAAAGTTATCTAGCTCTGAATGTATGTTTCCTGACTTCACATTTTCCTCTTCCTATTTCATTCATTAAGTTAGCCAATAATCCACCATTTCATAAATGAACAAAAACAATATAAACTAAAGAGAAAAGTTACAAGAAATAAATGTACTTAAATGAAAAAAAAACAATGGGTATGAAGTTTCAATTAAGCAAGATGAGTAACGTCTAGATATCTGCTGTACAACACTGTGCTTACAGTCAACAAAATGCATATTAAAGTTTAAGAGGGCATACCTCATTTTGTGTTCTTACCACAATAATAAAATTTTTAAAAAATCCTTTTAAAATGAAGCATGTGGATCTCAAAACCAAAAATAAAAAGGAGTAAAGAAGGGCACCACTAGACTCCGGTGGAGTTAATGGCCATGGATTGGTGGTGTAGCTGACCTGCACCACTGCAGGATATTTCTTCAGAAGTGCTCTTCACATGGGTACAAGAAGCAAGAAGGTAAAGGAAGTACTGATAAGTGCTTGAATTGTGCTATACAGGTGAGGCACAAACATTAAGAAGGGAAGGTACATTCAGAAGATGATGGGTCAGCAATTCAACCAAACTGCCCAAGAGTGGATCAGTAGGGAACTGGGGAAAAAGAGAAACCAAGAGCAGCATGATAGGGGAAAAAGATGAACAGCCTAGAAATATGTCTTTAGGGTGGAAAACCTGTACAATGGACGTGAACACACAGTGCCAGAGCTGCAAATAAAGAAGGCTGTAATCAGAGGAAGATGCTGTCCTTAAGAATTCGGAAGGTGAGAAAAATCTAGCATTTAGTTAGTTCCACATTAACCGAGGACTGCTTTGATGTTCTACACTAGTATCCTAAGTGCATCCATAGTGTTCTACAACAATATACCCCAATTCAACAGACAGCCAGGTGAAAGACTGTGTTATTCTCAGACTGAGGAACATCTAAGTAAAACATAATGAATAAGGTAACAATGGAACTGAAGTGCTGCTAAGTGTTCACCAGAGACACTCAACCATGATATCCAGGCGCAGGATAGGGAAGAAAATGCATTTGGGAGAATTCTGATGCACTGATATTAAACTGGAATTAGAATGTTTCAAAATAGGAGTTTTACACAAAGGTGAAAAAATATCATTCCATCATGTCAAACTATTCCTGTGTCTACTTCCTTTGCACAGATGAGTCATAATCTCCCTTTAAGGACATAAAACTAAATGCATGTACAGTTTGGCTTCTCCATATCTTAACATCCTGAGGATGTTTTGTAAGTTACTAAACAAATGCTTGCTGGGCTCAATACATCACTGACTTTACCTCCCAGATGCTCCTAGAAAAAGACCCTATAGGCATCAATATTTTTGCAAATCAGGAAGGAGGCTGAGAGGGAACTTGATTCAGATTTTAAAAAATGACTTAGCCCTGGCTGGTGTAGCTCAGTGCATTGAGTGTTGGCCTGTGAACCAAAGCATAGCTGGTTTGATTTCCAAGTCAGGGCACATGCCTGGGTTGCAGGCCAGGTCCCCAGTAGGGGGCGTATGAGAGGCAATCACACACTGATGTGTCTCTCCCTCTCTTTCTCTCTCTCTTCCCCTCTCTCTAAAAATAAATAAATAAAATCTTTAAAAAAACAGTCTTTCTCTCTATATGTATATATATCTAGATCTAGATATATAGAAAGAGAAGAAACCTGTATCACCTCAGAACTGCTGGTCTTTCCGGAATGGAGACCTGATCCACTGACACTCAGCAGCAGAGATCTACGAATTTGATGGAAAGAAACAATACCATAAATTTCACTGGAATATTCTGTATACGAAGCAGAGCAATGATGTGAAGTTTAAAAGAATTAAAGAATTCTTCGCAAGAACACTTATAAATACATTTTACTGACAACCACTTTCACATAAGTTGTCTCACTGGATGCAGTCATCCCCAGTAGTGTTCTGGCACAAACCAAAATCATAGGTTAAATGATCCAGTACGAGGTAATTCAAATTAAAATTTCACAGAAAAATTTCAAATTATCACATTAATTGATGATAGTTTGCATCCTATGAACAATAACAGCCTTTTTATTAACTTTATTCTATTTTTCTGCAGAACTTCTGAATTTCTATACCAACATCAATATATGCCCTGTGTCTCCTAAAGCAAAATGAATACACTGTAGAACAAAGGAGCAGGAGATAGACCAACACATTACATTCAGCGCCTGCACTTAGAGCAAAGCAAAATGGTGAAACTGATTATCCAGGCAAAATCACTTTCATCTGAAATCAGCAACAATTAAGGCAAGCCAGCTTTATATGTTAATAGGTTTAAATCATTTTTTAAAAATACAGTATTTTCCCTCATCTAATATGTGTGTTTTTTTTTTAAAAAAAGCAGACTGCTGATATTGTGATGATGTTTACTGCAGCTCTGGTTGTCCTATATCAAGAAAAAAGTCAAAGGTCACATGTGCCAGATAAACAGGTCTCCGTCACAACTAGAAAGGGTCTTGTCCTGAACAGCAAATGCCATGTTGGGTTATTTTTAAAGAACAAAAGCATATGTTTTAAAATATGACTATAATGTATTTAACAATTGAGGAAATGATAGAAAAAAATAAAGGAAGGATATTTTTGCCACCCAGTCATTCCTTTGGCATGCAGGGTTCTCCATATTGATATTTTATATTAAGCATCTCCCCATCAGCTAGAAAATATCAAATGGCTCTTGAGTACCCGAAAACATTCAAAAAGCCAAACTGTAATAGATGTTCATCATATTTGAAGAAATAATGACAGAAGCTGAAGAATTGTTTTCAAATACCATAATTTTCACATTCCCTGAGAAGTACTACAAAAAAGATACAAACAGAAAAAAGTTCTTATTTTTTTGCAAAATATGGACCAGCACAGAGTGATTAAGCATGTGTGTTTGAACAAAGTCTGGACAGAAAATCCTTCTCAAAGCAGTAATTACAGCAGATGTAACAAATGCAACCTGTTTTTATGAGGATCTAAAGAAATATAAGGGGGTAGGATCAAGGGTGGGAGGTGGGGACGCATGGGGCGGGGGGCAGTGTTTGGGGAAAATGGAGATAACTGTACTTGAACAACAATAATTTAAAAAAAAGAAACTAAAACACAAAAGAAAGAAACATTTACCCCTTATTCCCTTGCAGTGAAACTTAAAAGAAACACTGAAAAAATGACCTGATAATAGATAAGAACAATGGGCGAGGGGGTGGGGGTGGGCATGTGAAGAATTAAGTGCTCAGACATCCAAGTAACAATTAAGAAAGCAAAGTGTCGTCTGTGGTGATACTTCAATGGTGTATACCTACAAGGGGGAGGACAAGCTTTGCTTTCCAATTAAATTTGAAGACTAAACACATTTTTGTTCTTGCAAAGATCCATCTTCAAATTCCTAGAGAGAAGTTAGAAGACACCAGCAGGTCACTGAGATAGTGAATTTTGTCAATTTGATTAAAGCTTTCAATAGACATTACTTAATGTCGGACAGTCAGGAGTAAATTGGCATCTCGGGGCAGGGAAATCTGGAAATTGCCACAGCAAAACAGCCACAACTCAGGATGAACATCATTCCTTAATTGATGAGAACTATTTAGAACCTACTTCAGTTTCTTCCTCATAATATTGAGTCTAGTCCTGATCTTTTCATTTTTCTGACTAAGCTTAGTCTAGGAAAAGTATTAAAGAAGCATAGTTCTTCACAATAATATGCTTCCTGTCTTCTAACTGATAATGGAAGTCAATGAACATTGGCAAAAAAAAAAAAAGACAATACTAGAGACAATTTAGACGATGTTACTGATTACATAAAAATTAAATTTAGGAAACAAAGCATATTCTTCTAATTTATAAGCCAATGAGAACTGTGATGAGGAAAATTTAGCAACTGTTTCCTTTAAAACAAAAATATATATGGTAAACAATTTTTCCAGGCTAAAATTATAGAACGTATATTATTACACATAACTCTGACTCTTGCCCTAACTGGTGTGACTCGGTTGGGCATTGTCCAGCGAAGTGGGAGGCTGCCAACTCAAATCCCGGTGGGGGCACATGCCTGGGTTGGGGGTTCAGTCCCCTCTTGGGGGACATGGAAGAGGCGGCCGATAAATGTTTCTCTCTCACATGGATGTTTCTCTCCCTGTCTTTCTCCCTCCCTTCTCCTCTCTCTAAAACTAAATAAATAAAAATCTTTTTAGAAAAGGTCACTGACCCTTTGATCACCTGACAAGCAGTGGCACAGACCCAAAACTACTTCTGGAGAATAGCCTTGGCTTACTGGAGGCTCAACCCTGTATTCTCCTTAGATTCCTCAGTTTTTAGGAAACAACGTCTTTCCTCCCAGATCACAGTATAAGGTGTACATCTACTAACACAAAATTAGGAATACTTCAAACCCACTGCTCATTGTACTATTAATTGCTAAAATGCACTGAGCATTTCCTCTTTGCCAGGCACTCTGTTGGTCCCTTCCACCCGTCACCCATTTAGCCCTCCAAATAACCTATGAAGACAGTTCTATTATTTTGCCCAATTTGTCTTCCATTCATTAATCTATCTGAATCTTCAGAGGCTAAAGAACATATATCCACCTGACTATATATATTATTCTCTCTGCCTCCCATGGGGTCCTTAGCCTAGGTAAGTGCCAATATTCTTTCTAAATATTTTGTGTATCAATCTTTGTGGCTCAAGAGCCCCCAGGCTTTGTACACTCGGAGTGTTACCTAAGTACAGGAAAGTCTGAATATTTGTATGATTGGTACTTCTCATCTCTTTTCCTCTCAGGGTAGTTATCTGACTTTAAACTCTGTATATTTTCTGAACAACTATTTGTTGCATAAAAATCCACATATGTAACAAAATACTTTTTTGATTTTATAAGTCTATGCTTTTATGAGTTCATGGGAAGATTTATCAACTTCAAAGACCTCATTTAACTGCAAGACAATTGGGAACAACAGAAATTCAAGATACATATTACAATACAAAAAATACTAAAATGTTATAATAAATGCAAATAAATCTTTGGCTAGAAAGCACTATCCAAAGCTAAGGATCTACTCTTACAAGAATTGGTTGATATGAAGTTAAATAGAAAATATAATAAGCAAGGTAATAAAGCTTGCCCAAGTACACTTGCACCCTTAAAACACAAACATAACAAGAAAAAAAGAAAATTGCTAAAATAAATTAATTAATTAATTAAAAAGAGGAAGCCTTAGCCCTGGCTGGTGTGTCTCAGTGGACGGAGCACCAGCCTGGAAACCAAAGGGTTGCTGATTCAATTCCCAGTCAGGGCACATGCCTGGGTTGCAGGTCAGATCCCCAGTAGGGGGCATGGTGAGAGGCAACCACACATTGATATTTCTCTCCCTCTATTTCTCCCTCCCTTCCTCTCTCTGAAAATAAACAAATAATTTTTTTAAAAAAGAAAAAGCCTGCTTGGAAAAGAAAACTATGAACAATGAAAATATGGGGTAAAAGCCCTGGCTGGTGTAGCTCAGTGGATAGAGCGTGGGCCTGCAAAGCAAAGGATTGTGGTTCAATTCCCAGTCAGGGCACATGCCTGGGTTGCAGGCCAGTTCCCAGAAGGGGATGCACAAGAGGCAACCATACATTGATGTTTCTCTCCCTCTCTCCTTCCCCTCTATAAATGAATAAGTAAATAAAATATTTTTAAAAAAAGAAAATATGGGGTAAAAAGATATACAGTTAAATAAACAGAGAACTTGCCAGGCTGGAGAGGGGAATAAGAAGCAGTGAGCAAGACTCCAAAACACGACACATTTGACCACAAGGCGGACAACATTGACAATAAATAAGAATGGGGGCCAGGGGTTTAGAAGGTGACATTCTAGACAGAATATAATCAAAAGAATGCTACACTCTTGACAGTTTCCTAATATCTGAAGATTTACTACGCAGCAGGAAGTGGAGAAGGCAGTGCGGTACTGAGGGCATTAAGCTTGAACACTGCTCCACAGGAACTATTCAGGTGATTCAGAGGCCGCAGCTGTGGGCCACCGGTGACTGGCAGCTTCATCATGACAACGAGTCCCTCATGCATCACACCTTGTGCAGAGGTTCTTGGCAAAAATCAAATCACCCAGGTGACTCAGCCCCACTACAGCCCAGACTCAGTGCCCTGAGACTTCTGGCTTTTCCCAAAATTAAAATCACCTTTGAAAGGGAAGAGATTTCAGACTATGGATGAGATTTGGGAAAATATGATAAAGCAGCTGATGGCAACTGGGAGAATTGTGTGAAGTCCCAAGGTGCCTACTTTGAAGGGGACTGAGGCGTCATTGTTCTATGTACTTTTCTTGTATCTTCTTCAATCAGTGTCTCTCTTTTTCCTATTACATGGCTGGATACCCTGTGGACAGACCTCCTGTCAGATATTAAAACAGTTCCGTGTTTCCATTCTCTACACATTACAGTACCGTCACAATAGGAGCCAAGTCTTACTTAATGGGGAAAGGTCAGAATGTGTTATTGTAAACAAATATCTCAAAAACCAAGAAAATCAATTGAGAAGCTAATGCAAACAATAGAGATACAAAAAAATAGTGAATCCATGAATTAGCATACAGAAAATAACTGCCTTCATACATACAAGAATACACTTAAAAGATATATTTTGAAATCTAATATAGAACAAAAGAAATTACAACAGCAACAAAAATAAAAAACTTGGAAATCTGAAAAACTTACACAAGTAAAACATTTAAACACCTTCTTAAAAGACCCAAAAATAGACTTGAAAAATACTGAGAAACAATGTGTTCTTAGATAGGAACCCAGTGTCATAACAATGTCAACTGACTTTAATTTAAAAAATAGCTGGCATAGCTCAGTGGATTGAGTGCGGGCCTGCGAACCAGAGTATCCAGGTTCCATTCCCCGTCAGGGCACATGCCTGGGTGGCAGGCCAGTTCCCAGCAGGGGATGCATGAGAGGCAACCATACATTGATGTTTCTCTCCCACTCTTTCTCCTTCCCTTCCCCTCTCTTGAAAAATAAATAAATAAAATATTTTAAAAAATTCATATCAATCCCCATTCACAATTATTTTTTCTGAAGCTAGATAATTTTATGGATGCAAGAATGGTGCAGGCATAGACAGACCAAAGAACCAGGAAAAAGAAAAAAGTCCAGAAACTAGGTCCATGTACGTATGAAATTCTATGAACCCGTACACTTTTCAATTGCATTAATCTAACCTGAATTTGAAATTAACAGGAATCACTGAAACACAGTGAATACATAACATCCCTGAATTCATAATGACACTTAAAGAGCAAAACAAACAATAGAAAGAAGTACACTCCCTCTGTGACCACCCGTTAATTATCACTGAACATTTCCGGGAAACTAACTCCTTATTCTAAGAGACAGCAATTCTTACTTCTCTGTATCAACTCTATTTTAGGGAAACCAGGTAGCCCTAGTAACTGAGAAAATGTCTTTCTTTAAAGAAGACAACCAACTGATAAATACAGAGGAAGAAAAAAGAGAAAATATAAATATTTTGTAAAACTTAATGAAATAACCAATTCAAGTAAAGGTAAAGAGATGACAACATCGGCTGAAAGTTCGATGTTCAACTTTAGTGGAGAACAACATGGCTGCACCCGAACCCGATGTCAGTCAGACAACATGTGCTTCCTGAAGCAATGCAATGAGAAGCAGACAGCCTGTGAAGCATGTGACCAAAAATATAAACTTGACATCTGATAGGGTTTCACAAGCTAACTTCCATTTTATAGGAATGGTGGAGATCAAGGACCATGTTAAACAAATGAATGAAGAAAAAAACATGACATTTTTACTAAAACAAAATATGAGGGGGAAAGACTGGTCTGGACTAAAAAGGGGGTAGGAAAAACAAGTACATTTAAAGATTTTCAAGGTCATCAGATCAGTAATTAGGATAAGCAAATCAAAACAACAATGAGCGTCCACTCCATAAGTTTTTGAATGGTGAGATGATAATGAAAAAAAAAAAAGCACTAGCAAAGATGTGGAGAAACTAGAATTCTCATATATGGCTTTGACACACGCAAAACGGGCAGCCACACTAGAAAACAGTTTGCAATCTTGTATGACACTATACATACACTTACCACGTGACCCATCAAGTCTCAGGAAACACTACTGAATATATACCAAATACATATGTGTGTGTGTGTATCTTTTGTGAATATATATGTGAATGTTTATATCAAATTTACTCATAAACTCACAAAATAATCCAAATGACAAAACATTCCAAATATCCATCAGATTGACTGGCTAAACAAATTGTGGCAACATCTACATGATGGAATAATACTCGGCAATGAAAAAGGGACAGGCTTCTGATATGGAAACAACAAGGCAAATTTCAAATAGTTATGTTAAGTGACAGAAGCTCGGCTCAAAAGTCTATATCCCATGTGTTCCACTTCTATGCTGCTTTGAAAAAGGAAAATCCTACTATATGGGTATAAAAAAGGATCACATGTTACAACCTTAGGGTAAAATAAAAGAAGCATGAGAGAACTTGACTATGGTGTTGGTTATATTACTGTATATATTTACCAAATTCCATTGGACTGTACACAAAAGAAGGAAAATATACTGAATGTAAACTATACCTTAATAGACCTGACCTTAAAAAAAGAGAGAAGAAATAAAAAAGGGCCTAGGAGATGTAAAAACAAATGTTACATGAAATTGTTTGAATTCTGACTCAAACAAATAACTACAAAAATATTTTTAAAGAATATTAAAAATTTAACTGCATTCTGATTATTAGCTGCAACCAAGCAATTATTTTGTTAGGTAAGATGACTCCCTGGTAATTATTTTGAAGCCCATATTCCTTATTTTTAAAAGATGCACATTGTTGCATGCTGGGGTGAAATGATAAGACTAAGAGGATTCAGAAAAAAACTGACAGACAAAAAAGGGAAACATTTATATACTGGCAATTTGTATAATTCTACCACCTAGGTGATTAATATATGGCAGCTAATTATTAAATAAAGAACCAGCTAGTTATATAAGCAATTCTATTTTGTATATGTTTGAAAATATTTATACTTAGAAATTAAAATCGTAAGAGCAAAGCATTTTTGAATATTTATCTCACACCGGGACATGTTTTACATACTTCATATGTTAACACATTTAATGTTCATGACGAAGCTAACTAAGTGCGATTATAATCTCCATTTCACACATGAGAAAACTGGGGCTCTCAAATTTTTAAGAAATTCCCAATATTAAGTAGATAGTAAATAGTCAAGAAGGCTCAGCCTACATTCTTAACCACTGCTAAATCATTATAAAGGTTACAAAGTTTGCTTATGGTCTGTGTTATTTATCTTAATCTGGTTATCACATTGATACATTCAACTATACATCTCCATATATATATATATATATATATATATATATATATATATATATATATATGAAGTAATTAGTATATCTTTAGTAATTTCCCAGTAAAGCAGAGATAGCATAGTGCCTGTAATTTTCTGGATAATAATAACACACCTGTTTAGATTATAAAAGAAAAAAATGTGAAAGTTAATTACATGTAATTTGGAATAAGATAACAAATCCATTTGAACTACTATGTGGCCTTTTTCTCCCCAGGAGAATGATTTAGTAAATGACAATATTGATCCCTCCACTAAACGTGTCAATATGTCCTCCTGTATGGCAGAGGGGTCTCTGCAGATATGGTTACAGGTTAGGGGCCATAAATTAGGGAGGTAGTCCTGGATTACAGGGTGAGCCCAATCTAATCACGAGTCCTCAAAAGCAGAGACTTTTCTGCTTGACCTCAGACAGAGGTATATGCAGTGACAGGAGAGTCAAAGATACATCTTGAAAAGGACTCCCACCTGCAGGTTGTGGCTTCGAAAATCCAGGGAAGGAGCCGTGAGCCAAGAATTGTACTTGACTCTAAAAGCCAGGAGTGTCCTGCAGCCACAAGCTGGCAACAAAACACAGACAACTCTATAACCTCTGGCAAGTGAATGTACACAACGACCCAAATGAGCAAGGGAATGGATTTTCCCCTTGAGCCTCTAGAAGGAATGCAACCCTGTCAATACCTTGGTCTTTGTCTATTGAGACACATGTTGAACCTCTGACCTACATGAATTTAAGATTATATATTTGCAGTGCTTAACACACTAAGTGTGTTATAGTCTCTTATAGCAGTGATACAAAACTAATACAAAGGATAACTGATTTTTTCCTTTTAAATGGATCATCATGCTGCCCATTGCAGCCTTTGATAATGCCACACCTGAATTTGAACTAAATCTCTGCCTCCTCAATATGAATTTCCCAATCTTGCCTTGACTACATTCATTAAGCAAATCATAATACTGACAGCAGGTAATGATGACAGTGGATGGGGGGCCAATCTCACCAATGAATTTTTTCCAAACCTTTTCACCAACAATGAACAAAAAGATTCCATTTAAAAACCTGCATTAATTAACAAATTATTTACCTTTAAAAGTATCTAAAGGTATAGGTGACTGGTCAATTCCAAACCGTAATCGCCATCAACTTTAAAGTATCACCAGGCTGTGCTTACAAAATTTCATGCAAACATGAAGAAAACTGTTGATTGAGTTGATCCTCATAAGTATGTGCCAAATAAAGGTACAGTTGCCACTGGCTTTCCTGAAACACTTAGCAAAAGTATTGCTCAGTTCACTGCCCCCTGAGATTCCCTGAACAGATATGGAAGATATTTCACAGCTGCCAGTGTTTAAGCACTCTGGCAACCTTACAAATCAGAGTGTCAGTTTCTAAGTGTAAGCCCTCCATGAGAGTAATGACAGCCAATAACTAAATTAGGTTTTTCTATCATTAAACTCACTGGGAAATTGCCAAAGTGCCTATATATAAATCCTGTCATCATGGTGGTATTGCTCTCCCTCTAAAGGTGAGAAAGTGAAACTTTAATTCTGCCTAATTTTTGTCACATGTCCTCTAGTTAGCACTCAATCCCACTTCCCTCTGTAATTTTTCAACAGACATTTACTTAATGACTCTTGGAGCCAGGCATAGTTCTGAATACTAGAATTTGATAAAACTCAATAATAAAATAAAGACATTGTATGAGTGTCTAGAAAAAAGGTGAGAGAGGAATTGGTGAATTGCTGAAATTTCTCCAAATTTGACATCAAAAAGCACATTCTAAAAAAACAGGTTTTCCAAATCTAACCAGATGATAGGGTTGCTACCATAGGCATCTCTTGACCAAAGACCCAGTTCAGAACTACTATCCTTTCTGGAAATAATGGTACAGGTACATACTGTTGTTACATCGGAAAGCACAGCATTTGCTACTATGTTTTCAGTTTCCAATGTCAGATGACCCACAAGTTTGTGGCAACTTTGTTCAGATAAATTTTTATCTGCTTGTCTCTGTTTTTTTTCTGGCACCTGGAACAGTGCCTGCATGTTTTATAGCAGGAGTGTCAAACTCATTTTCACCGGGGGCCACATGAGCCTTGAGGTTGCCTTCAAAGGGCCAAATGTAATTTTAGGACTGTGTAAATGTAACCACTCCTTAACAGTTAAGGAGTTGAAATTACACCCGGCCCTTTGAAGGCAACCATGTGCAAGGCTGTGGTGGCCCCCAGTGAAAATGAGTTTGACACCCAGGCATTATATGTTGGGCTGTCCGCACCCACCACTCTACTTAAGGACTTCCACATGGTAGCTATTCACACCACAGTGACTACTCCCATGTGAAGCAGAGACAACGTTATTACGCCTGGCTTTGTTTAAACAATCTGTTCAAACATTTAGCACTGATATTTATCAACTCTATGTATAAAAAGTTATTACTTACATTAAAGTTTCAGATAACAAGGGCACAGTATCACCTTCCCAGTTGTAGTGACTGAATTAAATTTAGGTTCTCCCATTTTCAGAACAAATGTATTCAGCTTGCCACAACTGCATGAAGCAAAAGTGCCACAAATGCATGGTACCAGCCCTTTTGAATTGGTAACACCTGAAAACACCACTTACTTTTAGATACCTGACCTAACTGGATTTCAAAATCAGGGGGGGAAAATCGACATTTTTTAAAGCACTAAATTAATTTTCAAAAGTAATTACAATACACAGATGATATATTATAGAACTGTGCACCTGAAACCCGTAATTTTATTAACCAAGATCACCCCACTAGATTCAATAAGAAATAAGTTTGCTGTAAATAAATACATTAATTAGATTAAATAATTCTGGGGGTATCTATAATAAATGATTTAGAATTGGATGAAGTAATTCTGTCCTTAATCAAAATTTTACATAAGTTACTTTTTTTGTAACTTCGTCAAGTTTAAAATAATTTGTAATAAACTCCCTCTACCTTGCAAGAACAAATGCCATTTATTTTCCAGTATGTCATCTCATTGCAGAATGATCTAACATATTTTTTCTAAATAAAAACTATATCTTTGTCTAATATTAATAAATGTTTCTATGAAAATGGCTGAAGTATTTATGTATTTTTAAAATTCCTAAATATCTTTTGATGTAATTAAATATTTTTAATGTAACACTGGAAATGAATTTTTTATATGAAAAAAGTAAATTACATTAAATATATATCATTTCTTCAAAGAACGAAGAAGGTGCTGAACATTTGGTAACTACTTGGAAGCGGTAAGCAATAATGCTCCAACTATCAGGACTTCCGGGTGCCCATGATATCTTAATGCTATCTAAAACACATGCCTTAAGCAAGTGGGCTATGTCTTTCACATGAACATTTTAAATTGAGCTTCACTAAGATCAAAGAGGAAAATAATGAATTCAAACAAGCTGACAGAAAGCTTAAATTATAAAACCCACAAGAACATGGCTGCAAAAGTTCACACTCACATTTTTACTAACTTAAGTAGAATGAGTTCAAGTTAGAGCAGAAATCATGCTTTCATAGTTTTTAGCAGGCATTTCTTTCCTAATGAGGCATCATAAAGTAACAGAGAACAAGGATACCTCTCACCTTTTTCATTTATGAATGAAATACTATAATTTATTTTAATAACAACTTAAAATGCCTACGACTTTTTACTTAAACTCCATAAACTACTGACCTATATATTTTACAACAGGCTCAGTGCCCAGTGAGGTTGTAGGTTTTAGCGTACAAGAAAAGCGAATACCAAAAATGCATTAAGTCATCTATCAATGAGCATGCACCTGCCCCCAAATTTAATTTCAGATATACTAATACCTGGTCATTCTGTTCGGAACTCTACACGGAGTCAAACTGAGGAAGAAGGTATACCTTTTTGAATAATATATAAAGTAATGTGGCTGCTTTTTAAAATTGAGGTAAAAGTAACAAAAAGGATATTTAGTATGTTGAGTTTTCAAAACTGTATACTGAGGTACCCGCCACCAAAAACCAAATATAAAAAATAAAGTCAATGTCCATGCCCTATGAAGTCTACTTCATTCCTTTCTAATAAATTGCTCTTCTTTCTTTCGGGTAAATATGGCTGAATTTTTTAACACAGCAAACAGAACTAGACATCTAAATATCTTATTACTTTGAAATTACACTACTAACAATTTTTTTTATCTTATTTGAAAATGTTTTCAGAGACTGAATGGTGGCAAACTTGCACATTCAAGTGTTTGAATTAATGAAAAAAAAAGTCCAAAGTCATTCATATGTAAGTCTTTTCAGAAAAGAGTAATTACAGAAAAGAATAAGGAGGTGATATAGCCCAGATACCTAAGCACCAGGCACTGGGCTAACCACTTTACGCTAATGTTCGCACATGCTCTTCACAGCAATCCTGGAAAATAGTTATGGTAATCTTTATTTTGGAAATGAAGAAATTAAGATCTAATAAATTTAAGTAATTTGGCCAGGATTTCCCATTTGTAGAGCCAGGATTCTAGTCCAGATCTTTTACTCCAAAACAGATGCTCATGTACTACATTCCAAGCAGACTTCACAGTGGTTAATAATTTTGGAGTCAAAAATAAAGCATCAGGACCTCCTGTCTCTCTCCACTATCAATACACTGACTCAGCTGTACGGTCATGGGAGGTGAAGGCAAGCAGTAGCAGAAGTCCAAAAAGATAGATAAAAGTTTGTCCTGGGAAAAGAAGGACCTACTTGACGCAGGTCGTAAAAATCCTGCTGCTGGGCACAGTCCAGACAGGCAAGTGCACCTTCCTGAAACCAGTGTGGATCGCCTGTGAGGAGTTACACCTCACTATAAGGTGATCAAAGATATAAAACTACTGGTGGATTTCGAGAGAAGCTTCATATTCTTGATAGAGTGACATTGGACACCCAATCACTCATGGTACCTCAGGAAATGGTGAAAATGTCAGCTTTTCGGATTTGGTTTTCTTTTTTTAATATATTTTATTAATTATGCCATTACAGTTGTTCTATTTCCCCCCTTCATTCCCCTCCACCCTGCACACCCCACACACCCCACCATTCCCTTCCTTTAGTTTATGACCACGTGTCTCAAGTTCTTTAGATTCTGTATTTCCCATACTATTCTTGCCCTCCCCCATCTATTTTCTACCTACCATCTATGCTACTTATTTTCTGTATCTTCTCCCCGCTTCTCCTCCTCCCACTCCCCTGTTGCTAAGCCTCCATGAGATCTTCATTTCTATGGTTCCATTCCCGATCGAGCTGTCTTCTTAGTTTGCTTTTGTTTTAGGTGTGGTTGTTAATAACTGTGAGTTTGCTGTCTTTTCACTGTTCATCTTTTTTATCTTCTTTTTCTTAGATAAGTCCCTTTAGCATTTCATATAATAAGGGCTTGGTGATGATGAACTCCTTGAACTTGATCTTATCTGAGAAGCACTTTATCTGCCCTTCCATTCTAAATGAAAGCTTTGCTGGATAGAGCAATCTTGGTTGTAGGTTGTAGGTATTATCTTTCTTCTACAAGAGCCTATGAGCAGACAGAGGCATACAGAAACCCTAGGAACAGCATGGAAACATTCAACTTGGTGAATCAGGAAAAAACAATTCCTTGATCAAAGGGAAGTGTGGAGAACTAGGTTACATTCCATAATAATAGGATATTCTCCTTTCCAGAAAACCTACCAAATATTCATAAGTACAGCTTTGAAACTTGATATGTCCCTTTCAAAATGACTGATGTAAGTGGTCAAAGACCAAAAAGCAAACACTGGTTTGAATGATTCCTTCCACACCACGACATCAATGACTCCTTGTTTGGCAAAGTGAATTTCACCAGAAAGCTTACAAAAGACAGACTGAACTGTTGCTTCAAAGAAACTGTGAGCGTTTTTGAAATTATCATCAATAACCAGGTTGTCATTGCTGTCTCCATAATTCTCTTTTTAGATAAGATGATCTTGCTTGAGGAGAAAGTGCAAAGATTAAGAATCAAGGATTATTTCTTAGAATTTGCTGGAGATCCACACTGCTTAAGAGATATCCAAAAATTCCAAAGATATCCAAAATTGTAACAAATGCTGCACCAGCAGCAGAAGCACTTGTAATACCAAGTCACAGCACTACTGACATGGAAAACACATGCCTTGTTTTCTGTGATACAAAAGATACTATTCCTCATGACAAATTTAAACATCTTACGCTATAGCTACACACATTTTTGCACTTTAATATTTTTGTGTTAATAGTTTTTCTGTATGTTTCATTCCACAAAATAGAAGTTTAAAACAGGAACAAACAGGAAAAATCTTGATTCTACATTTAGCTTTATAAAGATCTTTGTTCCTTGTCTACAGACTTTGGTGTATGGCTTTAACGTGCTAAAAAACACACCACCAATATCTGCTGATGTTCATGCTTTGATCTATTTTGCAATGGCTACAATGTGAGGCAAGATGTAATTTCCTGGCATACTGCAGACTCTATATTTTGGGCTTTAAATTCTTCCACTTTTCCAATTGAACGTTTTGTTGGTGCCAACTATTGATGCCCTTAAATACCTGCAGATCTGAGGTTAAGGACAAGTAAAACAAGCAAGCTATCTCTTCTCTGCTCTACACAGAGATGAAACAAAAACAACACCTATCTTTACTTTCAAAGGGATATTGGAAAAAAGTCTGATAGGAAAAAACATTCCACAGCTTTACACAGATTTAGCCTTCATGTTTTTTAACTTCTTGTATACCTAATAATCATTCTTTTTTCAAATTCAGTAGTGTCTAGAGTTAATTTTCTTAAGAGTTTTAAAGCTTATATTAAGGTTTTCTGGTCTGATGCTAATGAACAGTTTGCAGGTGACACAGAGGAGCAAAGGGCAAACAAATGTCATATATAATGTTTTATCAAGAGGAAAAAGTAAAACATAATTTGGCTTTTTCAATTTAATTATCATGTATTTAATATGCCATATGTAAAACACTGTGGCCATAACAGCAACTAAAAACTAAGCAACTGCATAATTGAACTGTCTAAATAAATATATCTTTTCCGTATACTTTTTTTAAATTAATAAAATGACACCATATTTTAATGAAGCTACTTTGCTTAGCATTGGAGACTTTTACAGTGGAAGGGATATCCATTTTCTTTTAATGAGGAAACTAATGAAGAGGACAGGAATGAGTTAAAACTGGACATAAAACCCAGTCTCTTTATTCCACGTCTGGGCTCCTCCACATCCGTAGTTTTTGAATATCTGTAGTCTCAAAGCTTTTCTAAAAAGTAATCAAATGTAGAAGTTTGATATAAAAACAGATCGAAGCAGGGATGTTCAGGTTGAAGCTGGTGGGAACCACAAGTCCCAGTCTACTCCCTCTCCCTCCAACACCACTTTCAGGAATCCCTTAGGTTTTGGTAGAATGCATCTGAAAATCATCTGCTCTACACGATATCCTCTCAAAATAAATCTGGGAGAAAATCAGGATAAAAAAATGTAAAAAATTAAACATCAGTACAAAAGACAAATTATCGTTCAATAGAACAATATGAGACATGTCCCAAGTTGGTTCATGAAGCACCAAATGCATGAGGAATTCAGAGCTCTGCAAGGGGAAGGACTGACTTGGATCTTGAAATTTGCAAACAGCGCTGACAAGGGGTTGATATCTATAAAGAACTCATACAACTCAACAGCAACAACAACAAAATAAATCTAATTAATAAATGGGCAGAGGACCTGAACCCACTTCTCCCTAAAGGACATACAAATAGCCAACAGATGTATGAAAAGATCAACTTCACTAGCTGTGCAATGAATGAAAAACAAAACTACAATGAAATACCACCTCACTCTTGTTAGAATTAACAAGAAAAAAATAAGTACTGGAGAGTCTGTAGATAAAAAGAAACACTGGTTCATTGCTGGTGGCATAATGGAGGAGGTACCCCGGTGGGAAACAGGACAGGGTGAAAACACACCAAAAAGCCTGGGCTTGCCTGTGCAGCCCCAGCAGCTGGGATAACGCACCCATGCCTCAGCAGAAAAGAAGCCCTAAAGACTGACTTTTGGGGCTAGGGAGGTGATTGGATGGGAGGGATATACCCTCCCCTGTACTTCTGCAGTGCAGGGGGTGGGGGACGGGGATTAGATAATAGGGGCAGGTTTTAATAGTAAGAGCACATGGAAAACGTGTGTTTTTGCTCCCTCTTTGGTCTATGAGACATGGTCCAACTTGGGACATGTCTCATATTGCTCTGCAGCTGCAGCTCAGGCTCTTGAACTGGCGGGCCTTGGGGGAACTGCGTCATTTGAGAGCATTCCCCAAGCTCCTACCTGCACGCTCCAGGATCTGCACCACCAAGAACGCCGTGTACTAGGCTGGTCAGAGAGGAGGGACGGGGAGGAGTCTTGCAGGCGTAGGGGCTGCAACTACTAGGAGGCGGTGTGGCCAGGCAGCAAGCCCCACGCCCCTCCTCTGCCAGGAAACCATTGGCAGCCACCTGTTCACATGGCTCCTCCCGCACTGAACCCCATCAGAGACGGACAACCAACCACAACTTACACACTCCTCTAGCCGGAGGCCCCATCAGGGGTGGACCCCTGCCCACAGCCCCGTGCTCCTCTGTGGGAGCTCCACCAGCGGCAGCCACCTGCCCACTGCCCGTGCGCTCCTCCAGGGCGGGCTCCATTAGCGTCCGCCACCCACACGCCTGCAGCAGCCTGTCAGTGGCAGGCCCACGCCCTTACTCCGCAGGTCAGCGGCCCACTGACCCGAAGCCGCCCTAAGGATGGCAATTCCCGCCATCACCACTGTTCCACCTGCTCCACCCCAGGCAGGGCCTCAGGCCCACCACACTAACATGCGGGAATGGGGCCTAACAGACTACCAGAGGGCGGTGGCCAGAGGGAGCGGACAGCACAGGGTGGGTAGGACGCCTGGATGTACAGCCTCCAAAGGATGAAAAGGACAGTACTTGGGTGGGAGGAGAGGTTCCTGGTGCGACCTTGAACTGAGCTGGCAGAAGGAGGCACGGTGATTTTATTTGAAGTTTTTTAAAGGAAACAGGTTTTGAGGCAGAAATCTGCCGTTATTTCAAGCTGTATGTAACTTTAAATAAAGGATTACTTTTCCTTTCCACCAGACTCTATCTCCAGAGTTTTTGCTCATGGGAGGTGAGTGGTAGATCCCACTAGCTGTTCTGGAACAGAATGAGGATGTTGGTAACCGTGTGAATGCAAACTGATGCAGCCACTATGGAAAATAGTAAGAAGGTTCCTCAAAAAATTAAGAATTGAGTCACCATATGACCCACAACCCCACTTTTGGATATCTACTCCCAAATTGAAAACATTTATTCACAAAGATACACACACCCCTGTGCTCACTGCAGCATCATTCACAGTGGCCAAGACATGGAGACAACCAAAGTGTCCTTCAGTAGAGGACTGGATACAGAAGATGGGGTACATACACACTATGGAATACCACTCAGCCATGATATACTGCCATTGCGCCAACAGGGATACATCTGGAGAATATCATGCTAAGCAAAATAAGTCAGATGCAAAAAGTTAAGAACTATATGATTCCACTCACATGTGGGATATAAAAGGGGAAGGGTTTGCAGGAACAAGTATAAAGGACACATGAACAAAAAAGGGGGGATGGAAATGGGAGGGAGGACTGGGATGAGAGTAAAAGGCAGAAAACTGTACCTGAACAAGAATTAAAATAAAAATATAAAAAAATTAAAATAAATAAATTAAAAGCAACAAATAAACAAGATAAACAAAGACTCAGAGACAACAGTATGGTGGTTACCAGAGGAAAGGGGAATGAGGTTTAGTAAAAAGTACAGGGGGTCAAATACAGGGTGACGGAAGTAGATAGGAATGGCTGTAAAGACACAATGCTCTGGGTGTGTGTATATATATATATATAGACTACATGTATATAGAGTATATCAGAACTATACACTTGAAACCTATATAATTTAATTAACCAATGCCAACCCAATAAATTATTTTTTAAAAAAACATGGGTCAGCAGTGAAGGAGGGAGAGGCGAGGGAAAACACATGAGCAGTAGCATTGCAACAAGAACAATTTCATTTCCGTATAAGTGAGCAGACCAACAAAGCTCAAAGGGTGGAGCGGCGAGGCTGGGACTGGTGAAGTTAAACAGAAATACATGTTGGGACGAGGTTATTTCAAGTTAATGAGCTTCTGCTTTATCCTGCAGGCTCCAGGGAATTACTGAAGGTCCCCGAGCCAGGGAGCGATAGGGTAAAAGTCAAGTGTTTTAGGAATTTTATTCAGACGGTGGTGTAAAGATATTCTAGGGAAGAGGAAAAACAAGAGGAGAAAGATCAGGCTATTCATAGACATCCAGGCATGATGATGATCAAAAACAGGTTAAAAGCTGAAAGGACAAAAGGAAAGAGAGAAAACACCGGGAAGCAAGCTACATGAAACGCCCTAGAAAGCTACCTGTCACCCCGCACACTGCAAGCACAGTCTGGACAGTCACCACATGACAGTTCATATCTCAGAGGGTAACTGAAATGCATGACCTCTAAAGTTCCTTTTCTGTTCCAAAATTAAAATTCTGTGTAACAGACTGAATATATTAATAAGGGGTGAGGTGGGCGGAGCTAAGGACAATTAAAAGTTTAAAGCTTGCTCGACTGTACGAATGACAGATATAATTTCCAAAGTGAGACCTCTATTACTGACCATTAAAAAACAAAATAAAAAGCAGACCCAGTTCCTGTTAAAACGTTGAAAATTTTAATCCAAAAAATCAGGGAGCATATGATAATGCATAATCCTCCAGAGTGAAGTGCTTCTAATGATTATGACCCACATTCCCCCATGCTACACATCAAAGGAGGTAACTCAGAAGAGAGAACTGGGTTGTTATCAATGGCGATATAAAACAGCGCAAAGTCTTTTTACATCTGGTCCTTTAAACCAGTCACACAGAGACACTCAAAGGTAGGTAAATTACCTCTGAGCATGAATGAGAATGGCACTTTATGGTTTGGAGCTTGCATATATATTTTTTATTAGTTCATTGGTCTCTCAGGGCAGCACTAGAGTTCCATTTTCTTTGTAACTCTGCATAGCACTTAATATATATGTTTTATGCAAAAGAAGAGTTGACTAGTTCATGTTCCATTTTAGTCACTATTACCTCTAGATCTTTTTTCACTTATTAACATATAGTGAGCTGCTGTCATTTTACATGTTTATTACTAATTAGTATTCTAAGGTGTGCTTCCATGAACATGTTCCCAAGGAAATTTATTGCCAAAATGTCTCACCTTTTCAATGTATAAAAGTGGTCTGAATTCTATCCTCAAGTATTTCCAGTATGATCTTCAAATATTTTCATACTCTTCTATGCTGACAGGTGACAATCAGCAAATTTCATCCAGGCTCTTAATTATCCGAAACAAATGATATAATTTTAAACAGCAATTATTTATAAGAAAATATTTTTTCATGCTTGCAAAGGCTCTACCGAGGCTATTTCATCACATGTCCCAGAAATGTGTTAAGGAAAAATTATTTCTGGACACCTGCTAAACACTTGGGATTATGATACGAAGACTTTGCCCAAAGGATACTTAAAAGTCATTAGTATCCTGTCAGAAGGAAAACTGACTGCTAGGGGAATAAAGTACACACTGAATCGACCCACTGCAGACAGTGATGGGGCTATGGTCCTGAAGACCCCTCAAGAAATAGGTTAGGATAGACAACTATATGCTCTGGGTCATTTCAACATCCATCCGCCATAACCTGAAACAAATATAGCAAGATTCCTTATATGATTCTAGATCTTTAAAAATTTCTGAAGAATAAAATATCCAGAATACTAATGAATGTTAAAGTAAACCTACCATTCTTTAGATTTCAGGAGTGAGTGGTAACTGTGAAAATCCTGAAAATCTGTCCTGCATTATAAATAACAATATCACTAACACAATCGAATATAAATTTACTATCACATGAAAGTCCTGATGTAACATTTTTATGAGTCAAGATATAGAATGGAATCTCTAAGATTTATAAGCTAATGTTGTTATAATGTGAGGATGATACATAATGATTTCAATTTACTGTGTTGTGGAGGACATTACTGCAGTTTAACTAGCATTATAAACATGGTCACACTGTTGTTCAGCTGTGATCATTTAGAAAGTAATAAAATGTTTTTAAAACTTATGGCATATGCAGTCCCACAAGAAATATCAATACATTCAAATATGAAAAAGCTTAGCATGAGAAGTAATTACATTTTAGTTTTACAGTAATAGATTTAAAAAGAAGTCTCAGTGTCTGTTGCTTAACCCTGACTGATCCTAAATTTAAACTTGCCAAAGGAGCCCTGGCTAGTGTAGTTCAGTGGATTGAGCAAGAGCCGGCAAACCGAAGTGTTGCTGGTTCGATTCCCAGTCTAGGGCATATGCCTGGGTTTTGGGCCTGGTCCCCAGTAGAAGGCCTCTGAGAGGCAACCACAAATTGATGTTTCTCTCCCTGTCTTTCTCCTTATTATTAAAATAAATAAATAAAATCTTACAAAAAAAGGAAAAACCAAAGATAGCTGAAAAACTAAAAAAAAACCGTATTTGTCAAATAAGGTATTTCAGAGGGAAATGGAGTTTCCATGACAGCCCAACCATTAAGTGGCTTTACTGATTATACTGTGGTAAGTGTACCAAGTCTCCCGCCAGTTCCTGGACGGCTTCATGTTGTAAGACCTAACAGATTCCTAGAAGGACATTTGAGGTGGCACATCAAAAATTAGGTGAGAGATAAAGCAGAGAAGAAGGAATGTACTTGGAACCCCTTCATAAATATTTCAGTGCTTCTCAAGACAATAAAATTTGAATTCTTTCCCACACCTTTGATCAGAATCTGAGCCCTCTGCACATGCTTTCTCCTACCTTTCCTCAATCCCAGTACATTCACCTACGGAGCCATTTCCCCCACATTCACAGTCACAGCCCATGACTTTCCTGGCAGACCCCTGCTCATTTGTCCTTAACGTCTTCCTCAGAGTCTAGCTATTGCCACAATGCACTGTGCTATATAAACCTGTCACCAGAGCTAACACAACTGTGGCAATATCTTACTGTCTGCCTTCTCCTCTAGGTGGTAAAATAAGCAATAATTTTGCTTTCTGTATATTTCCCAAGACAGCAATGTTATTTTTTTAAATAAATGACTAAATGAATTTTTAGTATGAAATCAGAAATGTCAGTATGTCATACTTAAATATAAAATGGGTTCAACATTTACTCAATAAATGAAACAAATATTTATTTAGCACTTACGATGTGCCAGATATCACATTAAGTGAGGAATAAATACAAAGAAGACTACAATAAGAACATGGCTATGAAGACATTTACAACGTATAAGGTACAATAAGAATTTACCAAACTACTATATGCAAATGCAATATTATAATAAGTGTTATATGATATGTGAAAAGAAGATCTAGCATATTCTCTGAGATCAGGGTATATAATGCCTACCTTCTGCCCCAAGTCTAGAGGCATCTTCTAATAGTCTTCTCTGCCTCTGATTATTTCCAGGAACTATCCCTGTCAACTGAAAAGCATGTGCTCTGTCCCAATGAGACTCCAGTCTGCACTGCCCCTCAAGGCCTAACCACTCAGGCTTGAAGAGTCACTGCTTGATTTTGACTTCTTCCTGGAATGCCCTATTGTGGAACACAACCTTTTGCTCCACCTTCCATGGCCTTCCAAGAACCAGCCACAGGCCTTAGGGATGGGTGCAAGGCCTCTGCCTCAACTTGACTGGGAAGGGGAATCCTCAAACAGGAATAAAGAGGAAGGTTCAACTCTTTCTGACTGGGATAACAGGTAAAGGCTATGCAGGCGCAACATCTGAGTTGGTCCTTACCTGCTGGGGCACGTGGTAATAATGATACGGGGCCGGGACTTGCGGAAGAGAGGCCTTCCTTCTTGAGCAGCAGCATAAAATGTGAAACTGAGAGACTGGCTCAGGTCCAGTAGCCTGCTTCAGTCACACTCGGTCGTGCGTCCAGCGAGTGTGAGAACAGATAAAAAATATTACAAAATACCCAGAAGTGCCAGATTACGGTTTATAAAAATATCATGGAAAATCCCATCTTTTAGAAAAGAGAAGAAACACCTCTGGTAAAGAGAATAGGTTACAAATGATAAGTTTAAAAAAAAAATAAAACAGTAGGACTTCATGAAATTGGCCTTGTGGAATCGCAAAGGTATTTAAGCAGTAAAATGATTTTCCTTTTCCAACTGAGTTCTCTTGTCTACAAAAAGAATAATTTTATTCCTCACTTTTATAGTGTAAAAAGTGTCCCCTTCATTGAATTTGTTATGTCTTTTCTATATATTTATCCAAATGGGTATTTGTTGGGTCTAATATCTTCTTTTCATTTAAATTCTCATCACTGTTGAGCATCTGACATTCTATTGTGTGTTTAATTGATTAGAACAAATCATAAAGATGCTATTTCAGTTTTTAACATGGAACTTTTATAAGAACTTTAAGTACAAAAGGAAGTCTAAAGACAAGAAGTTGAAATAGAATTCAATTTCTAAATACAATGTAACTTCAATTTCATCACAATGGCCAGGCATGAATTACACAGTATCAAACTAAAAGAAAAAAATAATACTGGGATTGGATTTTCATTTTTCCTACATTTTTTTCAGTTACATTTCCTCATCATTTCATGCAAAACATTCCCTTTTCTTTTTTTTTTTTTTAAGATTTTATTTATCTTTAGAGGGAAAGGGAAGGAGAGAGGGAGAGAAACATCAATGTATGGTTGCCTTTTGTGCGTCCCCTGCTGGGAATTGGCCTGCAGGGAACTGGCCTGCAACCCAGGAATGTGCCCTGACCGGGAATCGAACCGCGATTGTCTGGTTCGCAGGCCCATGCTCAATCCACTGAGCTACACCAGCCAGGGCCCCTTTTCTTCATCCAAATAATCATAACTGTATCATACGACCGTCTGGCTGTCTGCACCCAGTCCACATCAAGAAAGGGAAATAAAATAAATCATTTAAGTGTGTCAGCATTTCATCTTTTAATCTCTGAATGTCAAGATACCATTTCAATATGCGGCAGATTTGACTTCCCTGAAAATAAAAGCGGAGAATAACTTTGGTTAGCAACATTATGAAAATTTCCATTTGTTTCCTTAATGAAATAATTCTTCATATGAAAGAATATTTTTTCCTGTGACTATTTGGAGATGAATAAAGAAAAGATGGTCCTTCATTTATCTTTCTTTTTCCTGCAACGTGAGAAAGGTCTTTCTTTGCAATTCCAAATTAAAAAAAAACAGAAATGGTCAGAAGACAAAACCTATATTGGGTTATCAGGAACGAACTGTGATGAGGGCTTTTAATTTGTTGTAAGCTGGTGGCCAGCATTAACTGGGACCCTTTGAAGGCCACCGTCACAAAATAGAGCCCTGATAAGCGCTCCTTTCATCAAAGTCTAACAGTTTTCCTTCTCCTGCCTCCCTGTGTAACACCTTACACTGTTGGCTGCAAACTTCCCGAAATGCTCTTCTCATGGCACTCCCTTTGTCTGGTTCCCTACCTACCCCTCTGGCTGTTCCTCATTTTGTCTTCTTGGGCTCTATTTCATCTGCTCATTCCGTAAATGTCAGAAATCTTCAGGGCCCTACCCTCAGTCCTCTATCTTCTTTGTATTTTTTCTGAAAATCTCCTTCCACAGCCATCTCTGTATGCTCTGATAAATTCTGTTATTTCCAGCACAGATCTCTCCCCTGAGTTCTAGATTCTTATCTCCAATAACCTACTGGATATTTCTTCTTGACAACCTCCAGGCACTTCACATTTGTTGTGTTTTCTAAAAAAAGAAAAGAAAAGAGAAATGTTTTTCCTCATGCATGACTCCACCAGCTGACTGTTACTTTCATACTCATCACATGTAAATAAAGCACCAACCTCCATGATTCTGCCAACAGTGTATCACTTAAATTCCTCCTTGACTTTCCAATACCACCAACATCTTCAGTCAGGCCATCATCAGCTCTTTTTGTATCAACTTTCTAAGTCCTCTCCCTGACTGTACACATGTTCCCACCAGCAGGCCATCAAGATCCTTCTCCAAACACTACCTGTATTTTTTAAAGGTTTTATTTATTTATTTTTAGAGCAAGGAGAAAGGAGGGAGAATATGAGAGAAAGAAACATCAATGTGTGGTTACCCCTCATGTGACCCCTGCTGGGGACCTGGCCCACAACCCTGCATGTGCCCCAACTGGGAATCAAACTGGTGACTCTTTGGTCCACAGGCCGACACTCAATCCACTGAGCCACAGCAGCCAGGGCTCTACCTATACTTTAAACATGTAAATGTGATGAAGTCATTCCCCCACTTAAATCCTTGCTGTACCCCACTGCTCACAAGATAAATGTTAGTTACATTTTAGTATGCTCTGCCAGGTTCTTTATGGTCACTACAAGCCCCTGAACTTATGGAGTCTACTGTTTTACTGGGAAAGGAAGAAAATAAACAAACAAACAAAAACTAAATAAAATAGTACTTCATTTAAACAGCTCAAATGAAATAAATACTTTAAGAGACAGAAAGACCTATTAGCTGTAAGCATCACTAGTATAATATTTGAGCTTCTGAGTAAGAGAAAAATAATTCAGGATACATCCAAGGAATGGAGAAGTATTGACAGTGTATTCTTTCTACTCTTTGCCCCACATATTAAACCAAATGCAGGCACACTTGAGAAAAAAGCATGAGCTCATCATTTTAAAAAATGGTATAATAAGAGGTATTGCAGAACAGACTACTGTAGTGAGGTACGAATTAATTTCACTTTTGTTTCATGAAAATCAATGCAGCTATGCATGACCCACAGAGTACAATTTCTAAAATAAGCGAAAGATGGGTGAGTTTTTTGTTTTAAAAAGAAAACCCAGTCATCTTTACCTCTCCCAGCCAAAAATATTTTGTTTGTCTTTTAAGGAACCTTTATTAAAATGTGTCAGTGAGTAGTGAGAATTGTCAATTCAGCTTTTGGAGACAGTATTCCACTAACACACATGTTATATTATGGAATATTAAGTAACACAGAGTTAGAACCTGAGAGTCTCATTTTTTTAAAAAGTTCAAAATTACATCATAACAACAATAAAGTGAAACTTAATAGTATATTTTATAGCATCGATTCAGCAAGCATATTTTATCACCTCCCTATCTATATTCTCCCTAATATTGAGAGAATAAGAAGGTCATGGTTGAAAGTAGGTGGTTTATATATAAATGTACATGGAGCAGGGCCAAACTTGGGTGGAGGGGAAAGAGATGCTTCTTGCACCATCGCCACTGCGGTGTCTAATCAGAGTGCGCTCCAGGAAGGCCTCTGGGAGACGGCCTGTGATTAAGGAAGGGACCCTGGCCATGCTCTCCACCAACAAACACTCCAAGCTGGGGGCAGAGAAGTACCATTCAACCTAGCCTCCGACGACACCTGATATGAGTTTGAATGGCCAATGTATAACTTAGCAAATCATGCTCTTTTCCAAATTAATGAAAATTAAATACATGTTATACCAGGAACTTGGTAAGTTCCCATAGCATAATTATGACTTGCATTAAAGAACAGTAAGTGACTCAAAGCCTTGTTCACATCTTGGATGGGATTTTAAAATGAAAACTCATAAATTATATGTAGAAATAGATGTTTATATAATTAGTACTAAATTTTATATATCTGTACCTATTTTCCTCTTAGAGTATAATACGGTCATTTTCACCAAATCCTGACCCTCTCCCAACCCATTGGAGATGAGTAATAATTTTGAGAGAAGGTGTAAGTATACCCTTCCCTACACAATAAATTTCAAACAGAACCAATTAACCATAACGTATGGTCTCAACTGTTACATGTACAATATAACTTTTACTCTTAAAATGTCAATTTTTGTCCTAAAGAGATAAAGGGCATGTTATTACCTAAAGCTCTGTGGGTATCTGTCCAGACCAAACAACTCCGAATCCCATCATAAATTTTATAATAATAATAAATATATATTTCATGTATGTATGAGGTACACATTCAGAAAAGTAACTAATATTGAGAGAATAAAAATTATTACATGAAGAATACATTTTTCATCTTGATGAGATGAAATTTTTCTCTAAATGCATAACCAAACGATATCCTCAAAATACGATGAATCACATACCTTATCATGTTGGCTGGACCTGCCCTGGCTCCTCATACTCAGTGTACTATGCCATGAATAAATATGCATGCTTGGTATGAGAGTGCATATGTTGTTTGTATATTTGTTACTCACATTCGTATCATAGAAATGAGCAATGCCCGGGAAATTTTTCATTAGTATTCTTGTTCTCTCTCTGTCACACACAGACACTACAGGATTTTAGCATCAAATGAGGACTCCAGGTTTTTTAACATTTAACTCCACTTTATTTAGATGCAATCTTTCAAAGTAATAAAAAAGAAAAGTGATACGCTGCTCGACAGTCTAGATTTTCTATGATACTAACCATCAATTTCTGTTCAGTGTGGTAACCTCCAGCTGGGCTCTCTTCCTCTGCCTCCATTCAGAGAAATGGGGGGCTGAAAAGCCCTGTCAAGTTTTCAGTCAGGGAGACTTTAAAAAATTAACTTTTCAGCCTGGGTCACCAAGAACATAAACTAACATGATTCTACCTTATTATACTATTTGAAAACACAGATTTTAAATTGGAATCATAAATGGTATAGTAGTTCATATTAGAGGTAATATTACTTCTATACAAACTACAAAACTACAGCAATAAAAAATGGGGTACTGGCATTAGGACAGATATACAGATTAATGAAACAGAATTGAGAGTCAAGAAATAGCCCTTACACTTATGGTCAACTGACTTTCGCAGACAAAATGTGCTGAAACAAGGGGATATCCACATGTCAAAGAACACAGTTGGATCCTATCTCACGACAAACAAAGAAGTTAACTAAACATGAATCGAAGATTTAAATATAAAAATTAAAACTATGAGACTCTTGGAAAAACATAAATGCACATCTTTGTGATTTTATTTTTTAAATTTTATTGTATTTTTTCTATTACCATTCAGTCCCCTTATACCCTTCTTCCCACTGCAGTCACCACACTGTTGTCCACATCTATGAGTCCTTGAGTTCTGTCTTTGTTATTTCGGATTAGATCATTGTTTCTTAGCTATGACGCCAAAAGGGCAAGCAAACAAAAAAAATAGATAAATTTGACTTCCTCTAAATTAAAAATGTCTGTGCTTCAAAGGGTAACATCAAAAAATGAAAAGACCACAACATAAAAGTTTGCAAGTCATATATCTGGTAAAGGTCTAATATCAAGAGCATATAAAGAACTATTACAACTCAATAATAAAAACCAGCTCAGCTAATGGGCAGAAGATTTGAATGAACATTTCTCCAAAGAAACCATATAATAGCTAAGAAATATATGAAAGGGTGCTCAACATCATTAGTTAGTAGGGAAACAAATCAAAACCACAATGAGGTACTTCTTCATACCCATTACGGTGGCTGTAGTCACAAAGATGGAAAATAACAAGTGTCAGCAAGGATATGGAGAAACTGGAACCTTCTTACCCTGGTGGAGGGAATGTAAAATGGTACGCTGGCTTTAGAAAATAGTTTGGCAGCTGTTCAAAAATTATACAAGGAATTATCATATGATCAAAACTCCACTACCAGGTATAGACATATATACTCAAGAGAAATGAAAAGTGTATGTTCACAAGAAATATTTGCACACTGATGTTCAGAGCAGCACCACTCAAATCAAAAAGTGGAAACAACCCAAATATCCATCAACTGAAGAGTGAACAAATAAAGTATGATATATTCACAGGATATTATTCAGCCATAAAAAATGAAGTGCTGATAAATGCTACAAATGAATGAGCATTGAAAACAGTATGGTAAGAGGAAAAAGAAGACACATTTTATAATTTCACTTACATTAAAATATCTAGAATAGGCAAATCTGTAGAAACTTTATGCAGACAATGGAGCTGGCTGGAGAGGGGAATGGAGATTGATTACTACTGAGCTGAGGTCCCTTTGTGGAGTGAGGAAAATGTTCTAAAATTAGATAGTGATGATAATTCCACAATTTTGCAAATATTCTAAAAATGACTGTATTCTGCATTTTAAATATATAAATTTTATGACATATAAAGAAGGAGCTACTACCCTTTGCAACAACATGGATGGAACTGGAAAGCATTATGCTGAGTGAAGTAGGCCAGGTGTTGAAAGACAAATACCATATGATCTCACCTTTAACAGGAAGCTAAACAACAAAACAAATAAGCAAGCAGAAAAAAAAAAAAAAAGACACTGAAATAGAGAACAAGGGGACAGCGACCAGAGGGGAGAGGGAAGGGAAGTTAAGGGGAAGGAAAAAGGGGGAGGGATTTGGAGGGACAAATAGGAAGGACACAGGGATGAGAACTAAGGGGGGTGGAAATGGGAGGGAGGTGGGGAGCAAGGGGCAGGGGAGGCTGGGATGGGAGAAATAGACAAAAAAACTGTACTTGAAAAATAACTAAATAAAATTTTAAAAAATATATATGAATAAAAAAATGAAAAATCTAGCATTAGAAAGATAAAATTTGGGACAAAATACAAGGTAAAATCTGGTGTGTTTCTCCATGAATGTCCAGCCCTGAAGTTAAGTAAGTAGCTCATTTTTAACATTTCCTTCCAGTTAAGGCATCATCTGTAGGACATGGTTACAACTCAGCTTCTGCCCACGGCTCTTTACGTATTTGTGTGCTTACTATACATAATTTTTCTACTACATTCACACTCTATTCTCTGAAATTGAGAGGCTTAAGGAATCTGCATTCTTTTGCCTCCCAACATCCATCATCTTTCTTCATACTAGCAACAGTATAAATGAGACAAAGTCACATCGTTATCCATCCAACCATCCACATTTGCCACTTTCTCCGATTGTTTTTCCCACCCTTCAAATCCAGCAACCTGAATAAAAGCCAATTTCAATAACACTTTGAGAGTTATGAAACAACCAGGTTCTTCCAAGTCTATTTCTATATTTTGAAAGTGTATAGACATTTTCACTGTGAACCTTCACAAACAGGCCCTTTTTCTTTCTTTTCTATAACCACCAACTTGCTGATAGAGATGCTACATTCAACCTCTTATTGTCTCTGAAGACACACTTCCCATTTATTGTTACTTGTCTTCTTCCATCTCCATCTCACTGAATTTCTAATCTTAAAGGTTGCTAATGACCTCCAAAATTGCCAAAGCAAAAATCGATATTCCCAAGTTCTGAAACAAATGTATTTTTCTCTGAAGCACTTGATGCTGTTAAAAATAAAGACTACTTTCTCCAAGTTCTCATTTTCTCTTTCAACTCAGTAAAAAAATTCTGTAGATCTTTATCCACTGTTTTGTACCTAGGGCACAAAGGTTTTCTTGGAGCAGTGAGTTGGGTACTGGAGTCATCCAAACCTACATACCACACATTCACCAGTTTTTTGATCACAGGCACATTAACTTCTCAGAATCCCAACTCTTTTTCTGTAAACTGTAGATCTCCCAGTGTTTTTGTAAGGATGATGTGAGATACTGTCTGTAAATTTCTTAGTAGTGGCCTGCCACACAAATGGTAGTTCTTACAATAATTAGTATTATTTCTTTTTTCATCATCATAATCACTATTACACACTTTTTATGGAGTGGGGAAAGGTCTAGTAAAGGAACGTGTGTAAAGGACCCAAGGACAACAGGATGGGGATTGACTGTGAGAGTGTGGGGCAGGGGGGCAGAGTAGGGGGGAACAACTGGGTAGGGGAAGAAATTGGGACAACTATAATAGAACAATAATAAAACATTAAAAGTAAACACAAGTCAACCTGAAACATTTTATCCCATTATGTCCTGTCCTCACTTTCAAGCAACCTAAAAATTCTTGACTGGACTGAGGTAACGGATGTCCTCCTGTCACAGGTGGGCACAGGTAACCAGGTTCTTCGTGATTGGGACAAAGAATTGAACCAAACACCCAGAGTTTATAGCCGAGAACATGGGAGCAGGCCAACTCCAAGCAGAGACTGACCTCATGGGCTGGAGGGACTCTATTCTTATAGGGCGGATCCTTCGTGGCTAGTTTTGGCAGGCTTTTACTGTGACAAGTAGTTGTAAAGCTACTGCACATATGGTTTCCCATGGTTTTCCCAGATTGGCCACCAGGGAAGGAGCTTCCACAATGTTACCTAGTTGACGCCCCTCCTCCTGGGGTCCCCCTGTAGTAGGTTCACTTTTTCCTTCACCAGAGAATTATAGCTCTCCATGTTAGAGATTGGTGAAAAGGAAAGGAATTATTTATTCAAGTTATACAGACTTAAGAGTAATGGCTTAATGTCTTCAACAAAATTTCAAAGTCCCTTAAAACACCCACAAACACACAATTCTTCTTTCCCCACTTTGCCCAGTCCAAGGTACCATATCTCAGGAAAAGAAATAGAAAGCTGGCTGGTGATTCTTCTCATGGCTGCAGGGGGTCCTGATTCTAGCCAAAGCCATGTGGGCCTCCTTCACCAAGGCTGCGGGGCTCCCCACTCTGCCAAAAGCATGTGGCTCTCCCCTCAGTGGCTGCCCTGTCTGGTTTAAATCCCCGCACCAATCTTCCTCTGCAGCCCCATTTCCGACTCCTCCCACAATTGGCTACACCTGCCAACACTCTCATACCCTTCCAGCTTTCCTGGGCTGCCATAGTGAGTCTGGGCAGGTGTGGCCCCATGGTGTGGAGCCAATCGTCTCCAAGCTCTCACGCAAGTGCTGTAACCAGGGGGACTTGCCTCCCAGTTTTGTCTTGGGTGGAAGTCATTCCATTCTCCCTTGCTCAAAGCATGGCCACAGCTATTTTACATATCTATGAAACCAGTTAAAGGTTATAGATATGTTCAATGACCATTCTAGAGGTTGTCTGCAAAACTGTTGCTATGCAAAACAACTCAGTGGCCCTGCTCCATATATCCCATCCCGCCCCCAGCTCAGACTTGTGGGAGTGAGGACATCTCATATTTTTAATATTTCCTGGACACCCTGAGATCTGGACCCCATTACAAATCCTTCTTTTTGGGGCCCCTGGCTGCACCCTCCTACAACTCCTACTCTTCCCCACTCCCTCAGTCTATCTAACGTGCAATTAATCATCTCTGTCAACAACAGTTAAACACCACTACTTCACTGAAGACATCACCATTCGCCCAGCCTCAGGTTTTAAAGCCCAGTGTCAGTTTTGATCTTTCCCTCCTCTTTAGGAAGAATTTCTTCACAAGTTTATCCAACTACATTTCTGTAATGTTTTATGAGTGCACCTCCTGTCCTCGATTTCCACGGGAAAATGAGGCTGTCCCTCATTATATCTCACTTATATTGGTGGTTCCCAGACCTGGTAAATATCACAATCAAAATCCAGACCCTTGGCACCACCCACGAACAAAATCTGCAAAGATTAAAACCTAGAAGTCAACAGATTGAAAAATTTCCAGGTAATTTGCATAAACTAACAGATGTACAAATCAACAGCATAGTAGCAAAACAAGCTCTGACAATCTAACTCCAAATTGGCTCTTTTTAATGCTTCTTATCCAATAATGCCAAATGATTTTTTCCCCAAATTTCAGCTTCTGAACTACGACCCTAAAACATGCCCGACCTTTCCACGACCTACAGAGTAAAATCCAATCTTATTTAATATTCATTCATCAAAATCTAGTCTGGGATCTACAATAATAAATGCTGAGTATATGAAAACTAAGGATGAACCTTTAAGAAGTTACAAATCTAAAGATGGCAGGAGAGAATGAGAGAGACACGGGAGTGGGGGGATACAGGGAGGAAAGGAGAAAAAGAGAGTAAAAGAAAGAGAATGAATACAGCCATCTATTCAATACCTCCAACATGCCAAACCAAAGATCTACAATGAAAATTCATTTTCTCCTTAGTTTGGCATTCAAAACCTCCACTTCTTTGTTATGTACCACACTTCTTTGTTATGTACCACCGTTAACTTCAAGCACCAATCGAAATGAACAATTCTCACAATTTTCATAAAAACTCTGAGTCTTTCTGCATATAAGTTTTGTCTATAGTTTGCTCTCTGGCTAGAATATCCTCCGCCCCCATACTATGACATTTTCTTTTGCCCCAATCCTTGTCATTTTTCCTGTCCTAATTAGTGTGATTCCCAAACAGGAAATCAGCTCCTCCTGATACTCTAAACTTCTATAGCTCTATGGGGAACTGAGTGTCTTGTACTCTATGTCATAGATGCTTTATATTTATTGTCTTTCCTTTTATATTACAAGCCCCTGTGGGGATGGTAACATTCCTATTACATCTGCCAACCGATGGTGGATGGCACCAACTCAATGCCAACAGGAAGCCCCAATTTGGGATGCCGTGAGGAAGAAAATTTTACTCAGTGTAAGGCAGCTCAACTGTGATACAGCACTGGCTGTGAAAAGAGCAGAGCTAGGATGCAGCCAAGGGGCCAGGTCCCTCTCAGGTTTGACAGCTCTGCTCTTCCTTCTGCTCTGCTCTGTGCAGTTCTGCTTTGTGCTGTGCTGTTCTGTTCTGCTCTGGTTTGCTCCATGGCCTGCACTGCCCTGCTCCAGCAAGACACCTTCAGCGTTTCAGCTAGCCGGGAAACAGTGTTCAGTCTTGGTGGAAGGTAGAGTGTACTCTCCAAGTCAAAGGGGAGATGGCTAATATAAAGAGAAGTCCCTGCCCCTAGTCCCTGACTGGCCCATCTTTATGCAAATAAGAGCTACAAATCCTTGCAGTTTAATTGATCCAAAAGGCACTGTCCTGATTGGCCAGAATAGAACCATTTTGAATGGTTGGAGCTACACAGCACTGATTGCATAGAGAAAGCTTCAGTGATATTGGTTGAAATAAGATTCCAGGAACTCCTTTATAAAGGCTGCCTCATGACAGGAACAAAGTGCAGGCAGGCAGTTCAGTGCAGGGTTCTCCCTGAAGTGCAGTTTGGGTAAGAGGCACCTGTGTAGAGATGGCTGCTATGCTGGGATTTTCTTTTTAAATTTTAGTCCATTTAGACCCTAGCAACCCTTCTAGGTAGGTATGTTCTTTCTCGAGGTCCACCGATCATACATTATATTTTCATGGCACCTAAATACATGTTCAATCAATAAACACAGATAAATAGATAACTAATACTTCCATAAAACCTGAATTCTGTACTTCTTCAAAGATTTATCAGATGAGAAAAAGTTCACTAAAATGGCATTCTCAATAAAAAATGATAGCTGACTAAGCTATAGCTAATAACGGGACATTATTTATCATCATTAAATGGCGAAATCAGTCTTCACAGTAGTGTCACATTTAATGGTGAATTAGCAACAATGATGGGAATATTTGTGAACTAAGCTTTTACCAGCCTAGGAAACTACCCAAGCTAACCAAGAATATTCTCTAAATTTCACGAGAAAAACCTATACAGAACTGAAATATGTTAGTGAGAATCTTCTGGTCTGAAATGTGGGGGTGTCTCTGTGTGAATGCTTATACAGGTGTATATATAGATGTAAACACTTCAAAAAATCTGTGTGATGTTCTAAATTGAGTTTCATATTTAAAAACAAAACAAAATGAAGCCCAAGCCTAGCCAGGAAAACCCTGTGCACGGCTAAACAGGTAATTCTGCTGAACTGAAAGTTTTCACTTAATTACGCTTAGAACCACAATAGTACACTGACAAAGTGTTAGGTGTGACTGCCACTTGAGGAAGCCAGTCCTCTGCAGACACACTGCAGAGCAGCCAGATAATCCGTACGTATGAAACTAGGAGTGAAAGGAAATGAATTACATCATGGAATTTACAGTTACCCTAGTTCATGCGGAATATGCCACCATAAGCAGAAGCATCATTTTGAAAGCAAAAAGACAGCCAGAACTCAAGAACTTACCAGATTTTTCCAAGGGTTTAATGTGTTCTATAAGAGTCTTTCCTACCCAGGGAGTAAAAGATTCTAATTTTAGGTACTAGAATGCAAATGAAACCACTAGAAATGTGATGAGTTTAAAAGTAAACAGGCAAAGTATAAGTACCAGTTATTTTTTAAAACTAAGGAAACCTAAAAAGGGAGTTATATTTAACTTGGAAATGTGTGGTGCTACTAGCTCTTCCAGGAAGTCTTACAGGGACAGGGGCCGCTACTGCAACATTCAGAGCTCTCCTGTCACACTCTGTTCCCAACTTCTGAAACAAAGCGCTTCTTAGTGATAACTACCAAGGACAGCAGAGCAAGGAAATAAACACACACATCAAAATTTAGAGGGACATCCGAGGCCCCAGACTCTCCTTATAGGCAAAGGTTTAGGTTATAAAGAAAACTCAAGAATAATCCAGTCATTATTTACATTTCTGTATCAAGAGCTATTCTAAGTATCATAAACATAAGAGTAACCTATTCTCTCTTTCTACCCAGAACAGTGCAAGGAAAATGAGCTTAAATTTCAGTAGCAAAAGAGAGTTAGGTTAGATGGCAGAAAGATCCATGACTGTGAATACTGTCCTAGAAGAGTCTGCAAAAATACTGAGAGTTCTCTCTGAATATCACTAAGAATCAGATACACTGCATCCATAATGGGTGACTTATCCAGAAAATTAAGAAAGATAAATTCAGTGACTCAAAAGGTCCTTTTGATTTTATTATATATATATAACACTATATAAGTCAAGAAAATTTTATTGACTGCCTCTGAGAAAAAATGATTATTTCTAAACACTGCTTTATCACTTCAAACTCAAACCAAATGATATATGTATCACTTATAGCTATATATCTATATCTATAATTATATATATATATCAGTTTCTAGATTTAAAAACTGAAACTCAGAAGTTGCATAGTAAATATACATAGAGGCGTCAGTGTTTAAAGCTAGGTGTGTCTGGCTTCAAATTCCATTGCATTACACTATTTTACATGTGAGAAAACAAGGGATCTTAAACATTTGGGTTCCTTTACATCAGCTAATAGCTAGGGTATCAGTAACTGCATTTCAGGGAGGCAAGAGAGGGACGCTTGAACACTAGAGACCTTCAGAACATGCACGTGTCATCTGAGTGTCCAGTTTCTACACAGCAATATAACTAGGAATACATCAGAGCACTGGTTTCAGCTCAAACACAATTAGAAGCCATCACTGTCATGTGTCGGAAGATGGCCTAGACCAAAAAAAAAATCAGCCATGCCTTCTACTATTCAGACGCATGGTGAACCAGGAACAAAAAATGCTAGTTGGTCAATGCATACAGTGGTGTATTCTTCCAGAAAGGTCAAGGTTGCCACACAAATCTTCTGTGAATAAGATCGAATTACATAGCGGAATATCTTCACTCCTCATCTGTAACCCAGTTTCTAAGCAAATGCATGAAAGCTTGTCAGTGGGGGCAGGCCACATTAAATGAGAGAATCAAAACAGCTCCATATAAACCTATCGTCTTAGTCCATTCAGGCTGCTAAAATGAAATACCACAGACTAGGTAACCTATTAACAAGATAAATTTATTTCTCTCATTTGTGGAGGCTGGAAGTCCAAGATCACAGTTCTAGATCAGGGTCCTGGTGAAGGTCTTATTCTGGGTCACAGACTATATTGACTTCTTTCATGTGGGAGAGGTCAGCAGTCTGTGGGTATAAGCAAGTTCTCTGGAGCCTCTTTTATGACGGTATCAATCTCATTCACAAGGGCTCTGAACTAATGAGCTATATACCCCCAAAGATCCCACCTTCTAATACCATCACATTGGGGATTAAGATTTTAATGTAGGAATTGGGGCAGGGAGGCACAAACACTGAGACCACAGCATTATCATTATAGATGATAGATATGCATTATTATTAGAAAAGTACTCTTATAACTTGTTCTATTAATGATAAGCCAGTAAAATCTTTTATTTAAATAAAACATAATGTACTACTTAATCAGAAAAATAAGGCAATGGTAAATTATCCTCCTGTTGATAGTGTGAGGAAGTGAAGGGTTTCTACCTATGCCTCCATCTTTGTGGAAACTCTGACAATGGTAAATTAAAATACAAGCAAGGACTATAGTCTAATAAGACTTTGTCTAATGTCTCTTTGACATCTGAGGTTAATGTGTTTTGACAATAATTGTCTTCAAAAAAGAGACCGCTGCAACAATTGTGATAGACCAAATTATACAACCACAAAAGCATGAGAGCAAGTGAATTTCTTTCATCTGAATGAGAAATTAAACTCTCAAAATAGCCAATGAAAAGATTTACATTTTTCATATTTATTTATTTACTGCGCTCCGTCTTTGAAAGGAACGTCACGAACTCTTTTGTCTCTAGTCAAGGTCAATGGGTAACAGCGAGTTGCATTTGAAATATTAGTATGAGTAATTATTACATTAGCTGACCGTGGCAAACCTTGAAATGCTGTTGCCAAGCTGAAACAACACAAAACTAAGAAGAAAAAAGTCAATGCTGCAGGCGGAATTCTGCCTATGATACAAAATGCAGTTCGATATAAATAAGTTTCTTACATTAAAAAACATTCTGAGGGTATGAGAATAAAATTTTATATTCAGAAACAATTCAAAGAGAGCAGTTGAAATGTTAAAGAAAAACAAGAATTTCTTAACTATCATGGCTAATTGACTCTTCTAAATTAGTAATAAACCCATATTAATGTATTAATTACTGAAACTTACCACATCAATGGGAGCTCTTGAAGTAAAATTCCTTTATTGCTTAGGGTGGTGCCAATTTCACCCTCGCCTTTCCCTCCCTGCACTCAAACCCCCCACTCAGAGGGAAACACCCAAGGGAGGGGAAGGCCCACAGCGCAGACTGTTGGGGGTTTTCTTAGCTACGCTGTATTCCAATGTATGTCCTTATACTATAGTTTTCACATTTTACTTTGGAAATATGCAAAAGTAAATTTTTCAAAAAAAAAAAATAAAACAAATTTTTTTGTCATCTACATAGCTTAACTAACTGTGTTGCTTGTGGTCCAATTTGCTTATAAAAATGAGACTCACAAATGAATGGGTGTTAAGACAAAAAGGAAAAAAAAATTACACTCAACTATTAATTAGCTGTGTGACATGCCACTGGCCTCAGCCTCTGCAATTAAATAATTTTATATGGTTTTTAAAGCATCTTGTTATTGAATATCAGTATATTTAATATTCATTTTGCTCTCTGAATTTTGTCTCATGCCTCTTTTGGACAAGACAAGGGAAAGCCCCCTAAAAAATAAAGAATAAGAAAGTCATGACCCAAAAGAAAAGCATCACCATTTTTCCCAGTTATGAAATAAGCACAATTTTTGTGAGGCTGTTCTAAGCAGAATATTAATTAAATACAGTGTCTAAAGCAATCTAATGCTTTGTATGAGGTGACTTTAGTCTCCTTTCCTAATGATCTATTTTTTTTTTTTACTTTTTTGGTGGGTATTCATGTAGGAATCCTGACAACTTAAAAATACATTAAATCCAGAATCACTGAGCTATTTGAAATACTAACCCACTGCCTACTAATGGACATGTCAAAACTACCTTAATAATTAAATGTGTCAGTCTCATTAGAAGGTAACACCTCAAATTATCCCTATATTGATGCCACTGTTCTCGGCATACAGTGTACAAAATTATATTTTAAGTTATGTAGCATACATCCCCTCATAATGTTAAGGAGAAAAATGCATATTTACTGGAGCTACAGCCTGAGGGGCAGGATTCAGGCTTGCCCCACATTTAGAGGCTGCAAAGGTTCTCTCACTGAACTTAGGCTGAGAGAGGCCATCATTGTGGCACAATGCACCAGTGCCTTCCAGAACGGAGCTTCTTTACTTGCCTGGAGCCCCAGTTTTTGAAACTGTCATGGTACACCTCCAAATTGCCTGCTGTGCAGTCCAGCGGGGTTTACAAATTGTGGTCCCAGGGAACTCTCTACATTGGCATACTTTAAAACCTCAGCCTGAGGGTCTGGTTTTCAATCAGCCTGCAACTGGGTGCTGACTGAGATCCCTCTCTCTGGAACACCACCAGGTCTTGGCATCCCCTCAACAACTGGGACCGATAAAGAAGAAATCAAGCTGCTGAGACAGTCACAGAGTCTCAAGAGACAACCAAGCTTGGGCCGGGTTGACTAGCAAGCTCTATCTCCTACACAAGGCAACTCCGCTAAGACCAGGTGGGGTGAGTGTTTTGCCTAATACATAGAAACAAACAGAGAGTCAAGGAAAATGAAAAAAAAAACCCTCAGGAATATGTCCCAAACAGAAGTGCTCATTAAAACCTCAGGGGGAAAAAAGTGAAATGAAAGTAAGTATTTTACATGATGAAGAGTTTAAATAAATGGTCATAAACATGCTCACTGGACTTGAGAGAAGAATAGATTAACACAGGGAGAACTTCAGCAACAAGAAAATATAAGTACCAAACAGAAGTCACAGAGCTGAGGAACACAATAACTGAAGTCTAAAACACACTAGAGGGGTTCAACAGCAGATGGGATGAAGAAGGAAAAAAGGATCAATGATGCAGAAGCAGAAAAGTGAAACTCACCCAAAGAGAGTTACAAAAAGAGAAAAAGAATTTTAAAAATAAACACAGCTTCAGGAACCTATGAAACATCAAGCAGAATAACATTCACATTAGAGGAGTTCCAAAAAGCAAAGAGATAAAGGGGCACAAATATTTTTGAGGAAACATTAGCTGACAAGTTCTCTAACAAGGGGAAGAAAGCAGACATACAGATCCGTGAAGTTCAGAGAAATCCAAGTAAGATTAAAGCAATGAGATCCACAGCAAGACACATCACGATTAAAATACCAAAAGGGAAAAATGAAGACGGAATCTTCAAAGCAGCAAGAGAACAACAATGCATTACATATAAGGGAATCCCCATGAGACAATCAGCAAATTTTTCATTGGAAACTGCAGATCAGAGGAAGTAGCATGATATATTCAAGCGCTGTAGGATAAACACTTCTAACCAAGACTATTCTACCAGGCAAGGTTATCACACAGAAGTAAAGGAGAAATAAAAGTTTACCAGACAAGCAAAAGCTAAGAGATCATCACCAAACCAGTCTTGTAAGAAATGTAAAAAGGGACTTCTTGCAGCAGAAAAGAAAAGGTGCCAATTAGTAACAAGAAAATGTATGAAAGTATAAATCTCACAAGAAAAAGTAAGCATATGGTAAACATAATGTGTTAATCACTTACAAAGGTAGCATAAAGGTCAAAAAACAAAGGCATTCAAAATATAACTATAATAATTAACTAACTGATATACAAAATTAAAGACATAAAATTTGATTATAAAAACAAAATGTCAGGGAGGAACTAAAAGGTAGAGTTTAAACACATTCAAATTTAAGTTGCTATCAACTTAAACTGTGTGTGTACACATTGTTAAATGTGTATGTATGTGTATATATGTATGTATATAGTAGGGCATAGGTAAGTTTGCAGTTGTTTATATGAAAAATAATACCTTAATAAATAATAATACAAGAATAAACTCTGTGTTTTGTGTACCCCCAGCTGTAAACCTACCACTGCCCCATCCTCTGTATGTGTGTATATATATATCTATTCTGTTAAAATGTGAACCTCCAGATAACCTCAAAACAAAAACCTATAGTACATATGAAAATACAATCAAAAGGTTTCTAAACATAACACTAAAGACAGTCATAAAATCACAAGGGAGGAGAGCAAGAGAAGAAAAAAGAGAGAAGAACTACAAAACAACCAGAAGAAAATTAACCTATTGGCAATAAACACATACTTATGTTAGGTCAGAAAAAAGTCTCAGTAAATTTAGAAGACTGAAATAATATCAAGCTTTATTTTCAACTGTAATAGTGTGAAGCTGGAAATTACTAGAAGAAACAAAAATTCACAAATCTGTGGTGATTAAACAACATGCTAATGAAGAACCAATGGCTGAACAAAGATGCCAAAGGTTAAATAAATAAAAAGAAAAAAACAACTTTGAGACAAATGAAAAGGCAACCACAGCATACCAAAATCTATGGGATGCTTCGAAGGCAGTCTAAGAGGGTCCGTTCATAGTGATACAGGCTTACTTCCAGAAACAAGAAAAATCTCAAACAATTTAAGTTTACACCTAAAGGATCTATAAAAAGAAGAACAAAGTCCAAAATTAGTATTGAAAATTTCAAATTGAAAATAAATTGGAGATTAAAATGACAATAGAAAAGATAAATGAATCTAAGAGCTGATACTCTGACAAGCTAAAATTGGCAAATCTTTAGCTAAATGCACCAAGGATAATAGAAAGAGAGCTCAAATAAATAAAATCAAAAATGAAGAGAAGTTACAACTGATATCACAAAAATACAAAGAACCATAAGAAATCACTATGAACAATTATACACCAATTTTGACAACCCAGAAAAGTGGATAAATTCCTAGAAACATACAAACTTCCAAAAATGAATCATAAAGAAACAGTAAATCTGCCCTGTTTTGCATCAAAAGTTCATACGGAGAACTATCCAAATGTTGTCAATGTTGGAAAGACTTCACCCAGAACTACCTAATCGAGCATCAGATAATATATATTGAAAGAGAACTACAAACGTCATCAAGGTGGAACTGCCTTCAGCCAGAACTCTCAACTTAGATTTCTCGTTAATGACTTTAACTTTAATGTATATCAGGAGAGCAGTATTGGAGAAAACAGTTACTGATATACTGAATATGGGAAATTAGTCACCAAGAGCAATTAGTTTATTTTGCATTTAAGAAATCATTCCTGAGAGAAGCTCTGCAAATGCCATCTATGTAGAAACCTTTTTAATCGTGTTCTTATCTCCACTGTGCACTAGAGAACTGTTTCTGGAAACACACCGCACAAACACACACACAATACATTTCAGTAAACAAACACATCAACTTTTCTTTCTTCAAAAATTCTATACATTCCTACAAAAGTAATTTGCTTGGAAGCATTCTTGACCATGTCTTAAGGCTTAAATCTGAGAAGGAGCCATTCAGCAGAAAGTTGTTCCGAGATGACCAAGCTTCATTATCCTCTCCGGAAAGATAAATAAATACAAATATGACTGTAGGGTGTTACTGTTGCTGAGAAGAGCAAAAAATTGTATACAGTTCTTGCAACAAAAGTTGAGAAATAATATGCAGTAAGTTCATATGCAATTGTTACTTGACTGCTCCCCTTTTGGAACCCTTAATAAATTTTAATCTGTTTATATGTGTCTGCACTAAAGCACATTTTGACTAACAACAGGGAAACATAAAGCAATTAAAGGAAACACATTTATACCACTCTTGTATGCATTTTAAATATATTTGCATAAAACAAGAAATGAAAGGGCATCTATAAATAAATGAACAGAAGTGATGTGGTAAATAAAAGGAGTATAAAGAAGTTTTTTTATTGTTATTCAGAACTATGTAACAATACTTTGAGTAGAAGTTTAAATATTTTTAAAAGAATAATTATTTACCATAGTTTATCATCACAGAAGCTTAGATGCCATTTGTGAGGAAAACATCCCATGAATTCTCCATTTTTGTGGGTCATAGAATTCTATTCTTTCAGACACGGCTTTAAAAGCTCTTGAGGCTTTAAGACTTACACAGTAATTCCCTGTAACCTTGGCCTCGGGAAAAAACTGGACAGTTCCGGGAAGAGGGCCCAGTTGAGTGGGAGCCTATATCTGCGCAATAGTCATGGTCATTTTGCTCATGTGATAAACAATACTGCATAAGCTGCCCCTTCTTTCTCAAACTTGTCTTTTATCTTCATAAAAAGAAAATAATTAGGAGCAAAGACTTGAGCTGGACTGTCCAGGTTGAAACCTCACCTCCTTCCCTCACTCACAAGCTCGTCTTGGACATGTTACTTAGCTCCTCCGTGTCAGAATAACACATATCCTCCTCTCGTGAATAGGAATAATAGTAATACCCCACAGAATTGTTGTATGAAGTGAGTAAATATACAAATAGTTTAGAATAATGTCTAGTACATATTAAGTACCCTAATTTAAACGTGCATGAGTAGTTAGATAATCTCAAAGAGTTTTTACTTCACTTCTGCCACACACATTTTCCCCCTTTACCACAATCAGAAGTTAGTAGATCCCTGACCCCTAGTGGGTTTATTGATTCACTTCTGATAAACAATTTTTAACAATATTTTTTAAATGAAAAAGAAACATTATTCCCCAACCACACTAAAGTGTTGTTTTCATCACTTCATTATTTTAGTGTAGTAATATTTAAGACATTCAATGTAGTTAGGACACAGGTCAGCTGCTACAACACAGGATTAAGCAAGTTTTTCTATGTCATATAACATCTGGAATGTAAGTAGTCGTACATGATATGATGGGTTACTCTATGTCATGGACATGCTCCTTCTACTAGTATAGTAGTTGTTGCTACTAGTTATTGATCTAGTATACTCAAAAGATAGCTTCTATCTTGCACTTTCAATCCACTGCCAGGTAGCAGAGAAGGGGAAGTGGAGGTATGCCTCTTTTCTCTAAACACAGAGCCTGGAAATTGCACACATCACTCGGTTGACATCTTGTTACACATAACTTAGTCAGTGACTACATCGAGCTGCAAAGGAGCCTGGGACAGATATTTCTCTATGCCCTGTTACTAAAGAAAGAATATAACAATGTGTATGGAGGCTCATATGTTGTCCTTGAAACAGAGCTATTCTGCAAAGCTCAGTTTAAATACATAGGTATATGGAACTAGAAAAAGACCCGAGTCTACATGGTCTGTGAGATTCGTATTGACATTATACACTTTAAACAAAAATGTATAAGAAAACTTATCTACACAGTTGTAAATAAGACATAATATTCATCAATACATGTATATTGTCTTGATGATCTCAAGCAAGGGATGACAAGAAAATATATCTTTTTGTAGGTTACTTGGACTCAACACCTACTAAGCATTTTTCTTGTGTGATTCACAAAATTTAAGCAGTGAGCCATCTCCAACCCAGGACCCATGAATTTTCACCCTCTTAATGTTAACATGCAATAGCTTTGAAGCTGTATACATTCCTACCAAGCCACTGAATCCTACTCTAGCTGTGTCCCTGAATGACCAAAAACACCTTATCAACAAAGCCACATGAACTTGTATATCCTCAATGCCACAGCAGACTTCTTTGTAGTGGTATTCAACACAGAAACTATGAGAGCTATCTTCTAATCCCAGAAGTCTCCCCAACTGATGGAACAACTAAATTCAACTTTGATCTTTTCCCTTTAACCAAAAAAAAAGTTTCACCTGTTTCACTTACAAAACGAACGGTTATATTTATAAGTTCTCATGCCAAGAAAGTCACTGTGTGCTTTGGCTCATAAGCTAAAGAGGTTCTGAGCTAAATTTTCAGGACTTAACCTATGACTCAACTGCTGTATTATAACTACCCCATATGCAGGAAAATTCCTAAACCTGGATCTTGCTACTGATTTTAATCAGCTTTGTCCTGGTGCAAGAATAAAAGTTGTCTTTTTCTACTTTAATATTTTTACAACAAGGAATTTAAATTAAGTAATAGTTATTTTTTTACATTCCTAATTTGATATTAATGAAATTCTGATTTCATGATAAAGATATAGAATAGACCAAGTAAAACAGATAGACACAATGTGTTCTTTCCAGGTGGTTCTGCAATATTGTACAGCTTATGAAATTATTTCCACTGTAAAACTGCATTTTCATATATGGTCATCGATAAAGTCATTTGTTCATTTGCTAGTCAAGTGTAAAACCAAATGCAGTAAGAAAGGTCCAACCAGGTAAATGGAAGCAGTTGAGTTACTGAACACAACTTAGCAGGTTAAAAACAGTCAAAACAAAGTAGTCAAAATTGACAAATGAGTCAGAAATTTTATTTCCCATTGCTGATTTTATAACTAGCCAACTACACTTGCCTATTTTACCTTGATAAAATATATAATATTCAAATTAAGAAAACAGCACTAAAATTTGCATATTATTCTTTTTAAGAGAGGTAAAATAATGCTTGGTTATTGAAATGACATTTTCATTTCACATTTCAAAGTAAAAAAAAATCTTAATGATCCTTTAGACTGAAGGTAGCAAACCTATAATGACCTCTTCTTTGTCCTTTTTAGATATCATGGTTTTGTTTTATTTTTTAATGAACCTTAGAAATATTTTTATCAAAGTTTCATGAAGATATTTAATGAAAATATATGAATATGTGATTAAGTAATAAAATGAGATATCAGAGAATTAATATTATTTTTAAATATAAAGCAAGGTAAAAAATGAACACAACTTTCTTCAATTTTACAACATCAAACAGCCAGATTTGTTTCAGACTATTCAGCTAGTGCTGTAAGTTGAACTCTACAAACACAGTGCCAAAAAAGAAAAACAAAGTACTTATAAATGGTTGAAAAAGGCAGAAAATTGTACTTGAACAATTAAAATTTTTTAAAAAGAAAAAAAGAATTAGACAATGTTTAAAATAGAATATGCATAACAAACTATCTGATATTCACTGAATTTACCAAACTCCTCCATATTCTGATTAATTGGCAAAAATTCTTAATGGCACATTAGGAACAGAAATGCATCATGATAAGAAAACATTAAAAATATTTTTTAAAGTTTATTTTTGACAGTTTTGACCAATTTACTAGGAGATAGGGTATCTTATTAAAATAACTGTATATGTTTAAGATTTCCAAAATTAAAACACCTACATTCTATTCTAACATTTGTAAGCCAATAAAAGTGTTTCGAGTATTGTACTAGGAATTTTTATATGTGCTATCTCTAATCCTTATGACAACTCTGCAAGTTGGTATTATTACCTCATTTTACAGATAAGTAAATTAGAGCTTAAAAATTGTCATTAAACCTTCTCAGGGCAATGGTGCAAGATTTCAAAGTAGGAGTTTTCTCCAAAGATCAAGACACATGTTAAAAATGGAGACATTCTGTTTAAAAGTTTGAAACTTAATTTCAATACTTTTACTTCACAAAAACAAAAAATGTCAAATAATAAACAGGAAAGGGAAAAGTAAGTTTTGCTGCTTAAATTCCCCAAACTCTTACCAGTACGAATCCTAAATAGAATTGTTATTTTTAAAAGAATCTTTTCCTTTTTATGTCAGATAACACACAGTGTGTTTTTTATTTATTTTTTTTAGAGAAGGGGAAGGGAGGGAGAAAAAGAGGGAGAGAAACAGCCATGTGTGGTTATCTCTTGCACGCCCCCTACAGGGGACCTGGCCTGCAACCCAGTCATGTGCCCTGACTGGGAATCGAACCTGCGACCCTTTGGTTCGCAGGCCCACACTCAGTCCACTGAGCTACACAAGCCAGGGCACACAGTTCATTTTTTTAATACAAAATTTCTTTTTTTAAATTACTTTATTGTTGTTCAATTACAGTTGTCTGCACTTCCTTCCTGCCATCCCCCCTACCCCAGCCAAACCCACTTTCCTCCCTCGCTCCCACCCTCCCCTTGGTTTTGTCCATGTGTCCTTTATAGTAGTTCCTGAAAACCCTTCCCCCTACTGTCCCCTCCCGGCTCCCCTCTGGCTATTGTTAGATTGTTCTTAATTTCAATGCCTCTGGTTATATTTTGTTTGCTTTGTTGATGTTGTTGTTGATTATGTACCCCAAATTTCTTTCTTTCTGACAGGGAGGAAAGACTGATGACAGCGGCCCCAGCAGGGGGTGGAAAATGGGGACTAGCACTCACACTAGGGAACCAATCGCAGTGGGCAGACCAAACCCTCCAGGTCATCGGGGCAACCCCAACAGCACTGAGAACATCCACACAATACACAGTACTTCCAGGCTGAAAGGTTACATATTTCAGTTGTAGAAATGTAAAATACAGTTTTTAAAAGCCAATGGGAACATTAAAAAGCCAGAAAGTTTTCTGTTAAATAGCATTATTCATTTTCTAGCCTTATGAAACATTATCACCACAAGTACCAGGTGCAATATTCCATAAAAATTGTGAAGATTAGGGAAATGAAAATTTCAGATATTCTCTGAGGTACCATTTCAGTAAGCCGAGGAACTAGGCACTATATTATCTATTTAATCATCTCCTAAGCCATAAGAATTTGGCCTAAATGGTGAGTGACTATATCCACTTTGTTACTAAGCATATTCTCCAGTATATGTTTACACTTTGTCCTAAATGTAAAAGGTTGAAAATGCTGACTGACAAAAAAAAACTCACACAGACAAGCATAGTTACAATTTTAGACTTAAAGCACAACAAAGAAATGTCCCTTGAGGCCATGTCTCATGGATATTTTACAAGTTACAAAATGCAGAATTACAAGTAAACAAACTAAAACCTTTAGTTCAATACAGTATTAAAATTACAAATTTAATCACACCAAACAGAAAGCTATTAAGTAGAAGCCCCTAATTTCCTAATCAGTCAGTGTTAAAATGCTTGAAGCAGACTCTCTGGTCAAACCTGTGGTAAGTGGGTGAAATTGTCAATACTCAAAAGAATTCAGGGGGAAAAAAGCACTGATGAGTTAAATGGTGTCTAGAAACTACACAAAGCAAACTCACAGAATCAAATATTTTTTAAATTTATACTTAAAATAATATAAATATATTTCATTAATATTTAAGAAATTTAAATGTGTTAGATTTTATTATTAAGCATTTTAATTAAAATATTTATTATTTATTATTGTTTAAGAAAATTAAGTCACTTCATTAATATGACTTCATTAATATGTAAGAAAATTAAGTCCTAGTTGATTAACTTAATATATTTACCACAAAAATATTTAATTCAGCTTCCCTATAACAAGATCATCTATTTAGTTTACTAGTTATAAATACATAAATATCATTTACAAAATCATTTATCTTGGGAACCAGCTAAAATAACAGGTAGCCACCCAGTGTAAAGTTTTAGGAGACTCCAGTATAAAACATCATAAGAATGGAATGAAGCCCTGGCCATTGTGATTCGGTTGGGTGTCCTCCCTGCAAAACAAAAGGTCACCGGTTTGATTACCATCAGAGCACATGCCTGGGTTTTGAGTTCAGTCCCTGGTCAGGGCACATACCAAAGGCAAAAGATGGATGTTTTTCTCTGGCATCAGTGTTTCTCTGCCTCTCTTTTCTCCCTCCCTTCTCCTCTCTTTAAAAATAAATAAATAAAATCTTTACAAAAAAAGGAAGGTAATGAAGATCAGTATGCACTTTCAGCTGCGGAGACTTATAGGAAACATAGTCCAAATGGACATGGTGTCAGCTGAAGTAGCAAAACTGCTTCCGTTCTATTTATTTTCAGGGCATATATTCTACTCATCCTTTGCCAGGAACTATTTAAGGCACTTTACAAACATCACGTTTCTTATTCTCATAGCAACCCTAAAAGGTAGTATTTCATCTCCACTTCACAGACAAAACAGCTGAGGCCCGGAGAAGCTCAGGACTCCCTTAAGCTAACAGGCGGCAGAGCCAGGGTTTGGTCCCAAAAGGCGTCTACACCCTTAAGCATTAAGATGCGCTGCCTCCCTCTGAACAGCCCAAACCTGCCCCAGAGGTTCGACCTTTTCCTGCTTTTCTCTTTATCATATTCACTCCCTTTGGAGACATAGGTATAATTATTCATTCATGCAACGAATATTCATGTAAGCTCTTGAGAAACAAGAGCAAGAAAAAGTAGACATAGTTCCTGTTCTCATGGAGGTTGCTCTCTGTCGTGGAGGGAAGGTGTTATGAAATAATTACACAAATGAGTATATAATAGCTAATCATGATAAGCACTAAGAGAAAAAGACAGGTTCCCTCAAAGTATATGACAAGGAACCTGACCTGGGCTTCGTAGTCGCGGAAAGTTTCCTTGAAAAGTGACACTAAGCAGGAGCTCTAAATATGTTGTCATTAACCACGAGAACAAGGGGGCGACCTGGGGATTTACAGGCCCCTTAATTTCCAGGCAGTTATGGCTAGCCTCATTTGTCGATACAAGTGTGAGAGCCCAGAGAGCTGTGCTCTGTATTTCAGGGACTTTTAAACACTGCCTGGCTTGAGGAGTCCATAAAAGTATGATGAGATCACAGGATTAGACAACTGAGGGCTAGCACAGCCAATCTGTGGGGGTGGGGTAACGAGGATGTAGCATTTCTGGCCCTCCTGGCTTCTGTCTCTCCTAATAAACCCTCAATACTTACTAGGATAAAGATAAAAATGGGCCCTAGCCAGGTGGCTCAGCTAGTTGGAATGTTGTCCCACAGATCAAAAGGTCACAGGTTTGAGTCCAGGTCAGGGTACATACCCAGGCTGTGGGTTTTGTCCCCGGTCCGGGCCTTACTGGAATGCAGCCCACTGGTGTTTCGCACATCCATGTTTCTCCCCTCTCCTCTCTATCCTTTCCTCTCCCACCTCTCTCTCCTCTCCCTCTCTCTCCCCTTCCTCTCTCTCTAAAGGCAATGAAAGAATGTCCTTGAGTGAGGATAAAACAAAAAAATAAAAATGGAAGGAACCATGGACAATGTGGTATACTGTAGAGCAACTCAGTGAAAGCATCATTCTCTCAGGTGGAACTCATATTAACTACTTCCATGGCACCAATGGCTCTCAGAAGATCAGAAAAGTTCTCCGTGAATTAGCTCTGACGACATTATCCCAAGGGCCCAGGACTACAGATTCACCTATTTCCTGTAGCATGTGAATAGGACTTCTCTGGGCCTCTTTGCAACTTCTAAACTCTCAAAACACAAAGACCAACAGAGTCTACAAGAAAAGTAAAAGTCTGAACAATTACGAAGAGATCAGAAAGGCTACTTCCTGCCTTTTGCATGCCTCACTCCTATTAATATATCTCCCCATAGTGTTAGTTCTGTTTTTTAATAACACAACACTGCTGACTCACATTCACCATATGGTCCTCTTGGACTCCCAGGTCTCTGCTGTACTTGTGCCTGCCTAGCTAGTCTTTTCTTAACCATTATCTGCGTAATTATTTCCATGATTTCATGCCTAAGAGAAACCTGCATTTATACTTATCAATCTTGACTTTGATTTTAGCAGAAAACTTCCCCAGGTTATTCCATTCTCCAGTACAAGCACGCAGCCCTCTTTCAGGTCCTCATAATGTGTCACCTGACTTACAGCAGGAGCCTCTAATTGTTTCTCTGCCACCACCTTTCCCAATTATGATGCGCAGTTTGCAGTCATCATGTCACACTTCAAACACTGGAACCCATTAGACAGCTTCCCCTTGCACAGAAATGAAGCTCAAATTCCTTACAATAGCATTCAAAAACCTCCATAACATGCTCCCAACATTTTCTCAGCAAACTCTGACCCCACATGATCTAAGTGTCAACTACAAAAGACTCCTCACCTCTCCACATTCTCTGAGCACCCCTGCTTTTGCTCATGTTCTCCATTCCTCTAGAATGACAGCATTCCCAGCCCACCCCCTATTTCCACTCACAAAATCTCCTTTGTATTAAGGACATATTCTCTATCTCCCCACTCTGCTCATTCAACATGTGTTTCAATCCACTGTGCTTCCACAGTGTTTTGCATCACTATTCCAATAAAGTAGGTCCTCACTATTGCTAAGGGTAACTAAATATTACAACCAATACTCAACATTGGCTTGCTCAAGTTCTCAAAAATAAATAAATATAACAGTTTTAGACAATAAAAGTAGAGTAAGTATAAGGTTCTCAGGTACCTTTTTAAATTTTTTAAAAAGATTGTATTTATTTATCTTTAGAGGGGGAGAGAAGGAGAGAGGGAGAGAAATATCAGTGTATGGTTGCCTCTCGTGAGTCCCCTGCTGGGAACTGGCCTGCAACCCAGGCATGTGCCCTGACTGGGAATCGAACCATGATCCTTTGGTTTGCAAGCCCACACTCAATCCACTGAGCTGCAACAGGCAGGGCAGATACCTTTTTTTGATATGTTATGGTTAAAAGTACACTCTGACAACTTCTTTGTCCAAGTAATTTCCTTTCATTGTTATATAATTACAACTGTAGCACCAGCTTTCCAGAATATATGTCCATAATTTTTAGGCTATAGAGTCTGAAAAAAAAACTGTTTTTAAATTTGTGTTCTTGCTTATTTGGTTTTCACAAATTATCTTGGTGTCTCATAGAAACAGACTCATAGATATGGCAGACTCATAGATACAGAGAACAGACTGCTGGTTGCCAGATGTGGGGGGGGGTCTCGAGGGCTGGGTGAAAAAAGGTGAAGGGATTCAGAAGTGTAAATGGGCAGTTACAAAACAGTCACGGGGATGTAAAGTCCACACTAGGGAATACAGGGTGGGGCAAAAGTAGGTTTACAGTTATTCAAAAGGAAAATAATACAATAACTAATTAATAATAATGATATAAGAATAAACTGTTTCTCACACAACTGTAAACCTACTTTTGCCCCACCCTGCAGAGTCAATAATACTGTAATAACTGTGAATGATGCCAGGTAGGTACTGGAAATATCACGGGAAATACTTTGTAAAGTATATGATTATCTAATCACTATGCTGTACACCTGAAACTAATGCAACATAATACTAAATGTAAACCATAATTTAAAAATAAAATTTAAATTTCAAAAAATATATCTTGGCATTTTAAAGCATGGTTTTGTGACCCTGATTTTATAGCTGCATGTTAAGTAAATGAAATCTAAATAAGCACTGTCTCTCTTGGTTTGACATGATCACACTTTTTTATCAAAAATTGAATCAATAATTGTTACATTTTCTTGAAAGCTGAACCAAACCATGCATATGTAAATAAACCTAAATTTTAGTTTGAAATGTAAGAGTATAAAACCCTATTATCTAAAACCTTACTGGTATCAAAGTAAGTTGTATGCATAACTTCCTTTCAAGAGGAAAAGAAAGACGCAGGGGGCAATTCAATAAATATGTGCTGAAAGCAATTGTTACATTCTTCTAGGATGTAAATGTAACTGGCATGGCCAGTACTTATGATATAAAAGGAAAAGTGGTTCTGGCGATTCCCAAGTGTTAATTTCATCTCCGAGTTGGGCAGCAGAGAACTTTGCTGCCAGAGGAACCTGTAATCTGAGCAAGAATCAAGTCTGATCACCAAGACTGATTTGGTTCCTAAGGGACAAATGCCTTAGTTGCCCTGCCAGAAAGATTCTTCGACTCAAGCTGGGTTTTATAAGGTCAGATACATGATTCCTCTCACCGCCACTGGAAAATGTTTAAAAAAAAATCCAGACACAGAAACTGGCACCACAGGAGCCAAAGGATAAAGGGATTAAATGTGACGTAAGGGCATGAAAAAGAACATGAAGTGATAGAAGGCAGGAACAGGGCATGGGCAGAGCGTTCTAGAGAAAAGATGACAAAATCCCACAACATCAAAACTGGAGGAAAGCAATGAGAAACAAAGTTGGCTGATAAGCATTTGGTGCAAGGCATTGCTAATTTCTAGAAAGGTAGACATTTCATGACAAGGCAGAAAGGTGGAAAAAGCACGTCAAATCATTTGGTTAAAAAGTTATTTCCTCAATTCACCAACAGAATTACTTTCAGCATTTTGTTTGTTAGTTTTTGTTTCTGTTTTTTTGGGGGGGGGTTTGTTTGTTTGCTTGCCTTCCACATGCACAGAAAAAGGGCAGAGACACTGAAGAAAAGAATGCTCAGTTCACCCAATAATCACAAAGAGAGGTGAGCGACATGAGAATCCCAGGTAAAGAACAAATGGCAACTAGGGAGACCAAGAGACAGAGGCAACTGCCACTAAAACCCCTGGGGCTGATGGGAGACAGGGATGAGTTGAAAGCAATGTGACCATACACACACATCTTCCTTGCAGATACTTACATGCATATGTTAATTTAATCACCCAGAAAACCTTGCTGTAATTTTTGTTCATGTTGACCATTATCACATGAGATGAGTATTTGTCGTAAGTGTGGGATTTAAAATGGGACTACAGCATCAGGAATATCTGAATCTCTTTAGATCTCACAGTTTCTCTATGAGGCCGTGTATCAGTTAGGGTGGCCCGTTGAGAAGCTAAGAGGGACTAACTCTACCCACACTCCCTACCAATCTGGATAGTGACAAACCATAGAGTTTGCATCTTTTTAAAAAGATTTTACTTACTTATTTTTTAGAGAGAGGAAAAGGGAAGGAGAAAGAGAGGGAGAGAAACATCAATGTGTGGATACCTCTAGCATGCCCCCTACTGGGGATCTGGCCTGCAACCAGGTATGCGCCCTGACTGGGAATCGAACTGAGGACCCTTTGGTTCACAAGCCCACACTCAATCCACTGAGCCACACCAGCCAGGGCAGAGTTTGCAACTTACTTGGGATGGACGTATAGTCAAAATCAACAGAACAGTGAGCGATCAAGCTCTCACCTGATTAATTCAACCTCTCAGCTCTTTACAAATTAAGCTACAAAAAACCTAGGTGCTCAGGAAAGTGAGGCTAAAAATGTGAATTCAGGTGAAGTTTTCTTTTGTATCTCTGACCTTTGGGCAACTTCTCTTTCCCTTTCAGCAGTCACTGCTCAGTCCCTATCTGCTTGGGCCACCCATCATGGGCATGTTTCTCTGAAAATTCTCTCTCCACATTCCCTCTCCTCAGGAAGCGTGGGTACCACTTAGTCAACATGATTAATGCCTAAATCAGAAGAGTACCTTTTATTATTTGTTCAAATAAGGTTTCCACTCGTGACTGTTCCTCTTCCCCTTCTGGTACCCCTATAATTCGGATGTTGGAGCATTTAAAAGATGTCCTGGAGGTTCCTAAGCCTCTCCTCATTTTTTTGAATTCTTGTTTCTTCAGATAGACAGTAGATAGAAAGTAGATGGGGGGGACGGTAAGAACAGTAGGGGAAATATAGAATCTAAAGAACCTGAGACACGTTCATGAACTAAAGGGGTGGGAATGGTGGGGGAGGGGTGTGCAGGGTGGAGGGGAATGAAGGGGGGAAATAGAACAAATGTAATGGCATAATCAATAAAATAAAATAAAATAAATAATGAAAAAATATGGCCAAAGAACATATCTACAAGTGTTAGAACAAGGGTTTTGAAAACAGAAAAAAAATAAAAAATAAAAAAAAAGAAGAGTACCTGAGGGCCATTCACTTATGAGTCCTTAACATTCCAACAACATTATGGAGATATTTTATGGCAAAGGGGGTCTTAATCGTTACAATTGAGCAGACAGTTTCTCAACTTTTCAACAAAGATGACACTGTGCAGCCACCCAGGAGCCTGGAAGAAATACAAAATGAATCTCTACTACCTTACTGCACTGTTTTTAATTGTTTCTGGAAATATCTTCTTAGTGCCTTTTTTTATCTATCTTCATATTTGATCTATCTCTTGAAAGTCAAACTGTTAGCATTTATATCTGAGAATAAATTGTTGCTTATTAAAAAATAAATATATATATATAAGATTATGTCACTGTATAGTAAGGTCGAATCTAAGAATAAATGACATAAAAAGGTACATAACTACAAAATGCCCAATTTTATGTGCTATTTATCACAACTTCTTCCTGGTTATAATTGTTCTTTCTTCCTGATTATAAAACAAAATGTATTCATTGGAAAAATAGGTTTTTATTTTGAAAGAATTAGTTGGGGCTTTTTATTAACTGAGTTTATTAACCAAGAAATAGATAAAGACTCTGTTCATCATACATTTCAAATCTTTTGTATGTATAGTTTCTTACTTTATTTTGTCCTGTTTTTTACTATTTAAAAATGTATACCATATTTAATCTATCAGCTGTTTACTTTTAAATTTCTTCATTTGTTTATGCTTAGAAAGGCCTTTCCTACTCAATATCAAATTAAAGAGTCATGAAGATTTTTTCCTAGGTTATTTTTGTAGCAGTTTTTCACGAATTGGGTTTTTAATTTTTTTACCTATTAATTGGCTACATACCATAATTACCAAACTATATTCTTTAACACAGTCTGGTTGATAAAATGAAAAAGTATGATCTTTGAAAGATTATGTAAGACTTTGCAATATAATAACTCAGGAAAAATTGGTTAATTCAGCATCTCTAAGCACACCATGACACGTTGGTCAAATTCCTTAGGCTGGAGAAGTCATTTACCAAATTCAGCGTATGTGACAGATTTCAGGAAAGTCCTTTTGTTCTTTTCAATACCATTATTTATTTGGAGGGTTAATACTTAAAATATTTACTAATATAAAATAATAATAAAAACTATTAACATGATTTTAAAGACTCAAATATCACTTTTAGAAATCTAATAACACCCCTCTGTACATACTCATCTGTCAATACTTACGTAACTTGCCTGTCTTAGATCTCAGTTTAATGTTCTTGGACACCCTGTTGTGTATTGTTGCAGGCATAATACAAGTGTACAAGGAAACTGCTTCTGTTGCTATGGAAATATCATTTAATTTCCTAATTAGTAGGTATACAAATGCAAAATCATAACATATGATTATTTCCCAAGTTTGGAAACCCAATCCATTGTTCACATCTGTGGACAAACTCTTCATGTTTTCAACACTTTTGTTCAAAGTAAGAATTAAGAACTTAACCAGTCTTGCAATTCAACACTTATAAACTGATTTGTTACACGCATGCAAAATAAAAGAATGGGACAAAGAACATATGTAAGTCATTTACTCTTCTCTCTAAGCAAGGGATAGGAAAATAACTATTTACTAACAAATAAAAACATGTCGTGGCATTGATGTAACAAGAGGATTTCTTTAAATCATAACTTCTTTAATGGTTATGATAGCAAAAGGTGATTACAAGGATAAAACTGAGCTTTAGCAATCCATCTGCTATATAAAGCAAAGCATAATGACCTCTTGTTCTTTCCTCTTCCACCTAGTTTTGTCTAACTTGGGCTTTACAATAGGTAGAAATAACAGAAATTATGCAGATGAAGCACAAATTTTAAAAAGTGGTAACATTCTAAAATTCATCGCTTTCTACCTACCTTAAGACACTGATTTGCTAATGAACTCCCTACCTTGGTTTCCCACTCAAGTAGTTTGCCTTAAAACAAAGCAAAACTAAACTAAACCTTCCCTTTAAACGGCCCCCTCCCTTGCCTTTCAGCACCCAACTCTACCAAACAACTCTGAAACTCAAAACCTCTAGTATTTCCTCCATTCAATACTATTTCACATTTCTGAGCTGCCCACTGGCCTAAACCTACTTTGGCAAAGGTCAACATGGGCTCTACTTCTTATGTAACAAATCCAGGGGCCATTCTTTATCCCTTACCCTCCCTGATCTCTTATCGCCAACAGATACATAATAGGTTTTCATTTTGATGAAGTGCAATTTATATTTTTGTTTCTTTTGCTGTGTTTGCCTTTGGTGTCACAACAAAGAAATTACTGGCTTAACCCAAGGTCATGAGAAGTTCAATCAAGAAGTTTGGAGGTAGTTCTTACATTTAGGTCTATGTGCATTTTAAGGGTTTTTAAAATATATATATTTATATAAAAATATATATGTATGGGCTGAGGGAAGGCATATAAGCTGTCACAGCACCATTTGTTGAAAAGACTACTTTTTCCCCATTAAATGGTCTTGTCACACTTGCTGGCAGGCAGAGGCCGGGGTGCGGAGAGAAACTGGCCATAAACGTATAGGTTTGTTTACAGATGCTCAGTCCCATCACACAGATCTACATGTGTACATTCATGTGTGTACCACACAGTCTTGATTACTGTAGCTTTGTAGTAAATTTGAAACTGAGAAATATGAATCCTTCCTTTTTTTTTAAAGCCGGTTTGGCTATTCTTGCTTCCCATATGAATTTGAGGACCAGTTGTCAATATTGGCAAAAATGGCAGCTGGGATTTTGGTGGTAATAGTACTGAATCCATAGATTAATTTGAAGAATGCTACCATCTTAACAACGTTAAGTCTCACCTTCTGTGAGCACTGATGTCATTCCATTTATTTTGGTCTTTCCATTTCCATGATGTTGTGAAATTTTCAGTATACAAGTTTCCAATATTTATATATTAGTAAATATCTGTACTTTTTTTAATGAAAGGCAAAATTCTAACAGTATACGTTCCTTAATAATTATAATAAGGATAGAAATAAAATCTGTTTAAACATTCCACCTAAGAAAATTTTTTGTAATGTCACATACCTATCATTTTAAATAAAACATTTTAGATAAACTACTGAAAAGGAATATTCATACATTAACTGGTTCCAGTTGGAAACAATTCTGCAACTGTAAGTTAAGATGAACAACCATTAAATGTACCACACCTGGATTTAAGAGATCAGCTATTCATCACAACAAGAGCAAACAAAATTCTCTCCCAAGGCAGCCAAGTGTCAAGATAATTTTATCAGAAAAATTGATCTCAAATTATTTAAACATGCTAGAACTAAAAATAGCTATATGCTGCTCATTGAAATCTGTGTTTAAACTCAGGATATTAGAATCACTGTAATGTACTTATTTACGTAACTCTTTATGGAAAGACAGAAGTAATACAAAGTTAACCACATTTTCAAAAAGTAGATTTACTGATTCAGCACTAATAAAAAATATCTTAAAATTCTATGATTTGCCACTTGCTCTTTTCACATCCATATTCAATACTCTATAAAGAAATCCCCTTGCTTCCAATAGCAAATTTATATCATCTATAATATCTGATTATGGATCACAGGGTTTTGCTGTGGTGGAATCATTAATGATAAATCAATACTGATATGCACGCACAAAGCCTAGACCAGATGAATAATTACAGTTAGTTCAAGGCAAGTTGCCCATTTTCTTAATTGGCAGAGTCATGGAAAGATTTTCAAAGTGACCATTTTTTATGCTAAAAGAAGACCATGAAAATAATACCAAAGTTAATTTTCCCCTGAAGCCTGAAAAAGATCTAGTCCCAAAAACTAAGTTCCAGGCCAGAACAGGATACTTTCAAAGCTTCTTAGTGGTTTGCAGTCTTGGTCTTTAAACATTCCTTAAAAAGCAATGCTGAATGTAGGATGAAGATGGTATTCAGCATAACAGCGCAGTATGAAAATATGACAAAATAATACTTTTAAGTATTAATACTTTTAAATATCAGATAGCCAAAGAATAAAGTCATTTAGATAAACTTTTGAAAGTTTAACATCACACATATTGTAAGTATGTTATCACCACCATTGGAACACTGTTCACTCAGCTCAGTTCAGCTCTAGAAAAGACACGGCCATGCCATTGGAAAGTCCCCCACAGAACCTCATTTTAAAAATACACAGGCCTAGAAAAGGACTAAGTAAATACTTGGAAGTTAGTGTAAGAAATTCAGGTATACACTGCTTATTCCAAAGAGAAAGGTTCAGAAATATACTGTCATCGGTATTAATACAGTAACATTTGGGATACTAAGGAAGAGACAAATACTGAGAATAGTTTGTAAAACAAAAAAGTACATTTAAAGCACAGTACAATATACTTCACATATGAGGAATTATTCATACTAAATCTAAGATAGAAGAAAAATAATTTAATTTAAAATCTGAAGAAAAATATGAGTAACATTTTATCATGTTCATGCATATGTGTATATATGTGTGTGTATATATACACATGTATATATGTGAACCATGAACTGTCTCTTCTTAATAAATGTCATTTGTTTTTATGTCCTTCCGTATCATATATTTTTTCTCCATAGGAAAAAACATGCCAACAGAATGACTACAAATTAGAAAGTTGTTACTTCTCCCTCAAATTATCTTTAATTAAATACAGTAGCAGTTAAAATACCAAGGGCGTGATTTATGAAATTTGAAAACCTAAGTATCATATTCTTCTAAAGAAAAGGTACAAAAAGAGACAAGAAACTTTGAGGGGAAAAAAACCATCACCAGGTATCACAACATACTGTAAGCTATGATAGTATATTATTACTTCAGAAACAACTACAAAATTCTTTATATCCAGAGAATAAACATAAGTCCTGTAAACTATAGTAAGATAAATAATCCAGTTGAAAAACCTAGATAAACGTATTAACACACTCATCACAGCAGACACAAAACATTAGGCCACTAGGAAAAAAATGAAAGAAAATGAGAATCAACCTCTCTATAAATCAGAGAAACAAATTCATATAACAAAGAGATACCACTCTTACCTATCCATTGGTAAACTTCTTTAAGTTGAAAAGAAGTGTATTGGTAAAATTAATTGTGTATTGGTAAAAGGGTAAGGAAATAGGTACTTCCAGATCTCCTGGTATAATGTAAATTATTACCATTATTTTGAAGAGCTATTGGGCATCAATTATTAAAATCTAAAATTCATATACCTTATGACTCAAAAATTATCAGTCTACACTTAAAAATATCTAGTACATATGGATATTTACCACAGCATTGTTTAAAACAGAAAAATATCAGGAACTAAATGTCTATGAAAACATAAGGATTAAATAAATTATAACACAATCACACTACAAAATAAGAGGCAGCAGTTAAAGAAAAATCAGCTAAGCTACATGTGAAGCGAAAATGAGGTAGAGAACACCATGTTACCACTTAAATAAATACTTAAAAATCTCTATATATAGACACTGACCCCCTAAACCTTTGAGGAACTCTCCTGGGCCTCCCAAAGTTAACCTCCTGCCCATGACACAGCCCATATTTGAAGGCAGATAGCACAGATATTTTATCTCTGTAGGGGGCCAAAAATTGGAAACTTACATTTCAATCAATGTAGTGTTAACAGAAATTAATGTGGAAGAAGACTTTTATTATCCTAGGAAATGCTCAATATGTTTACTTTAAAAAATAGAACACACACACACCTATGATCTCAGCTTTGCTTTAAAAAGATTTTGACACGACAAACTCAGCTATACTCACAGGGGAAAAAACAAAAACGAGTAACTAGAAATTCACCGAATGTTCGCTGGAGAGTTGGACCTCAGTCATTTTTATTCTCCAATGTCTTTTCCTTGTTATTGTCTGTATGTTCTACAATGGACATGTATTGATGGGAGTTCAAAAAACAAATGTATTCTTTTTGAAACAATGCATCTTCCACTATTGCATTCTTGAGATACCCCTATGCAGACAGTGTCCCGACATTTCCTGATTCCCAGCCTCCCCGTTCACTCCAGTCCCACTTTTCAGCTGTCTCCAGAGCCCTGAGCAGAGTCGCAGCTTCAGTGCTCCTGGCGGTGATCTCGCCCCTCCCACTGCAGAGCTCATTAATCCCATGGTCCTGCTGGCTCAGCCCAGTTCCCAGACCAAGGCAGGGCTGAATTAAAAGGTACTAATACAAAGTCATCACTTCCTCCATCTCTCTCCCATCCATTACTACAGCAATGCTTCTGGTTCTATGTCTGCCTGGGCTTTAGACCCATGCCACTGTGGAGTTACTAGGTTCTTTCTGGTATTAAACTGTTCAGGTAGTTTTCTGTCTACTACATTGTCAATTCATGAAGCCAAGAACTACTATATCTTACTCATAAAGAGATCCGGGGCTGTGTTCCCAAAACAGTGGTTTTAATAACTTGTTTAACCAGCCCTGGCTGGTGTAGCTCAGTGGATAGAGCACGGGCCTGTGAAGCAAAGGGTTCAACTCCCCAGTCAGGGCACACGACTGGGTTGCAGGCCAGGTCCCCAGTAGGGGACACATGAGAGGCAACCACACACTGATGTTTCTCTCCCACTCTTTCTCCTTCCCTTCCCCTCTCTCTAAAAATAAATAAAGAAAATATTTAAAATAAAAGTAAAAAATAACTTGTTTAACCAGAAATCTGCAGTGTCTGTTCAAAGACAGAATGAGTTCAGAGACTTAATTCAATTAGTTACCACTTATCAAGGAAGTAATGTGGGCCCAGAATTGTAACAGAAATATTAGGGAAAAAAACAAGGTATGGCTCCTATCCGTGACAAAGTTAGAATCTAAAGTGGATAAGAACACCTTAAACAAGGAGAATAATCACTGTTTTAGTTTCTGCCTTAACAAGCAAAACATGAAAGAAAATCTTCTTGCCTGAGGTCCTGATTTCACAGATGGGCAAACTGCAATCGAGTTTGCCTGCCTGGATTCCAAACTACTGCCAGCAGGGTAGTAGTCTGCCTCCTGTCCCAACTCCAAGGCCCCCATGTGCCCAGCTCTGCTTGTCATTATTTGTATGCTTGCCCACTTTGAATTATTCCCTTGGATCTAGCCTCCCTCCCCTTCCAGCTCATGCTGTGAACTAGGATCTAAATGTCTTCGTTCCTTTTTTCCTGCAAACCTAGCTTTCTACTTCAACTTCTTTGCCACAGGTCTGAGAACATCAGGAACACTCCTAAATCAAATTATAACAAACACTGCTGTTTGCTTACCCAACCTTCCTACCCCTCCCTTTTTCTTAACAGAACTGCCATCAATTAGTTTCTCCCCTTCACTTCCTCCACACAGCCACGTGCTTCAGGGAAAGCTCACCCAGACCCCAGACCCAGACCCAGACCCAGACCCAGCCTGGGGGCAGGGGGATCCTGGTTACTCTAAGTCTATTGTTCATGGTGTCCTCTTCCCCTTGCTACTGACTGGACTACGGATGGCTATGTGATCCAGTGCTGGCCAGTGAGATTAGAGGTTAGGAAGCTTTCGTCAAAAGTTGCCTCATTTTCACGGAAGAGACGCTGATGCTGTGTGATATACTTAGAAGAGCAGCCATCACCCCGCTGGCTGGGTTTGAGGTCTGGACACAGAGGGCACAAAGTGCAGAGATAGGCAGAGGGGAGAAGCTGTGCCTAGTTCCGATGCCGAGAGCCACCTACCTCTGGATTTCTTGTTATGTTTACAAACAGTTTTAAATGTATTCCCTTTCCTCTGCTGCCAGGTTACACATAGTAAACAGCACATCTCTTTTTTTAAAAAAAACGTAGCGGCAGCTTTGTTTTCTGTTTCAAACAACTTTAAAATGGGAATCTGGTGGAAGTTTGGATTGGTTTTAGTTGGAAGCTAATATGAGCAAAACCGATATTAACTTTCATGTAAAAGTCTTTGTGCATATGTTTTAATTTCACCTGGGAGTGGAAGTTTGGGGCTGTATGGTAAGAATATATTTAGCAATCGGGGGGCTGCCAAAGTATTTCGTAAGGTGTTACATTCCAACCAGCAAATTGTGAGTGTTTCTGTTACTTTACATTCTCTCTAAAACTCAGTATTGTCAGTCCATTTAAATGTAGTCATTCCAGGGTTTGTACAACGGTATCACACTGCAGTTTTTAAATTTCATTGTTTGGGTGAATAATGGAGTTAAATGTCTTTTCATATGTTCATTGGTCATTTGTACATATTCTTGTGTAAAATATCTTTTCAGATATTTTGTTCATGTTTAGTTGGATTGTTTGTGTTCTTACTAAGATACAAGAGTGCTACATACAACTGGAATAGTCCTTTTTCACATATACAGAGATCCAGCAAATCAGGTGTCTTTTCATGTTTTTTTAAATTTTGATAAAATTTAATTTATCCTTTTCTTATAATTTTATGATTAGTGTCTTTTGCATGCTAAGACATCTTTGTCTGACCCTGAATCACAAAGACTTTTCCTGTATTTTCTTCTCCAAGTTTATATACTCAAAATCATTTACAAATCTCAAAAACATTATGCTCAATGAAAGAAGGGGACAAAATGAGTACATATTATATGATTCAATCTCCATCCATTTCTAGAACAGGAAAACCTAATGTATAGAACGAAAAGCAAATCAAGCAGAAGAGAAAATTTGGGGGCAATGGAAATATTTTATATATAAATTGCAATGGTGGTTACATAGGTATATTTGTCAACACACAATAGTACCTTAAATGGGTGTACTTCATTATACATAAAATATACATCAGCAAATTTGATTACACAAATTTTAATGGGAATTTGGAGCTGGATTGGAAGGAAGACTGACAACCACATAGTCCTATAGGATAGGATTAAGAGATGAGCAAGACAAAAATATTAACCTTAGAGTATATATAATTTCTTAAATAATTATCTTATTCTAAATGGGTAAATGCCATTTGGTCTTTCCAAGACAGTGACATCGGTCAAACAAGCCAACTGTACTTTAGGCTACTTCCTACATGAAGGTAGCAAATGACTCGTGCCTTCAGTTCAGGGAGGATTTCAAAAAGGAAAAAGAGGGAAGGATGGGGAAGTAAGAAAGGAAAATGTTTCTTATTTCTCCCTTGGTCCCGAGGCTCCGTGAAGCTAAATTTGACATTTTCCTGAAAACCAGAAAGCATGTGGCATTGAAGATGAAGGTTTTTCTCATGTACAAGCAGTTTATGTTTCAAAAGAAAAAAACAATGGGACATAGTAGGAAATAAGTCATTATACCATGAAATTCTTACAAAACATTACATGTGGAATTATAGAATTTTATAGCTAGAAGACACTCTGCAGATCATCTAGTCCAAGTCACTTAAAAGAAATATTACTAAGCTCCAGAGAGTTTGAGGCTTGTCCAGTCATATAACTAATCAGCTGGTTGAAAACCAGAGGAAGAACAGAGGTGTCTTGATTCCTCATTCCTTGCTTTTATAAAATTATAATCTCTAGCCCAATGCTCTGCACAGAGCAGGGATTTTAAAAATTCCTGTTGAATGAATTCATGCTAGGTAATATGATTTTTAAAATACATAGAACATAAACTTGAATAGAGAGATATATTTAAATGTAGACTTTTTTTCCAATGATTTCTTTTTTCAAGATTTTATTTCTTTATTTTTACAGAGAAGAGAAGGGTGGGAGACAGAGAGAGAGAGAGAAACATCAATGTGTGAGAGAAGCGACAACCAGCTGCCTCTCACACACCCCAGTCAGCGACCTGGCCCACAACCCAGGCATGTGCCCTGACTGGGAATCAAACCAGGGACCTTTCAGTTCACAGGCCTGTGCTCATTCCACTAAGCCACACTAGCCAGGGCCTGATGCGTTCTATAGAGATCTCTTTATGCCACTTCTGTATATTTAAGAGGGAAAAAGAAGTATTTTGTAAAATAACTTCAGAAGGTATCAATGTCTGAAGAAAAAATGAAGAGTCACACTACACTTTCAAGAATTGGGAGCTTCCCCTTCCTAGAACTAGGATTAATGATAATTACCAACTACTTCGGGCCCTGTGAATTTAAGATACACTTGGATGACTGGCTTTCACCAAAATATTGTCTAATCACAATAAAATCAGATGAGAACATCAGACCCTTTTGTCATTTATGGAGGGTCACTGTTGTTTCTGTGTAGATTGTGAGAGAACAGACACGTCTCCATCAAGAGTTCATGGCTTTAGTTGTGAAACACCCAGGGGTCAGGAAAAACAGATTTTGGATTTACTACAGACACGGAATAAACAACATTGGCCCAATTTACACAACATGAACTTATCAAAAGTGACCTGTTTATGTTTCTGTGGCCCTTGGGATCTTACACAGTTAAATATTTTGCCCAAACCTCGATCGCACATCTATTTATTCAAGGTAGGAATGATGGAGTAAGTTAGGGTACTGGCCCCTCTGGACCCACCCCAATCAGGAAACTCCCACAAGTGTTGTATTACCTGGTTCCTCCCCCAAATCCAAGCAAACAAGATAGCAAGATAATGAAAAAAAACAGCAAGATACTGAAAAAACAGCACCTGGTTTTACATATATGTTTTTCACCTGTGATCTAGTTTTAAAGACTGTCAACTGAAAACACACACATGTATACACATACGTCTACATATGTGGATGCTCTAAAACAACTACAACATGGATTGTGTCCGTGGGAAAGCAAAGATATAGAAAACCCCTAATTAAACAGTCAGCTGCAAATTTTCAGCTCGAGATGAAACAAACTGAGCTCATTTCATCTCATCCTTACTCCACTGTTCTGTGTGGCCACCATTTTCCATTCACAACTGCTGATTTCACTGCTATTAACGCACCTTGTCATCACAGCTGAAAACAAACAGTCCACGAGCTGTACACACAGGCAGCCTTTAAACAATAAAACATAAAAGTTCTATAAAAGTAAGCTTTATTAAGTCAGACTAGCACTTTATGTTTTTTATAATGTGTTATAAAGTAATAATTTCAAAGAGTTATAGAAGACATATTTGTGGTTGAATTAGAACTCATTTCCAAGGTAAAATTCACTTATGAGGAAAATGAAACTGTCTAAAAGTAAAATTTGTCAAAAAAATCACTGGTGTTTTAATATGAAATTGACTAGAGGTAATACATTTGAAAATGTTTTATTTAGATCTGCTGAATCTTTAAAATATCAGACTATTGATAAAATATCAAAGTATAAAGTAAAATGCTACAGTTTATGTACTGTTAAACTGCGGGCTTCTCGATATCCACGCAGGTTCTATGTATCTTAAGATAAAATTCAGGAAGCCAATTTTGTGTATTATTAAAACTAAAAAATAGTAAATATAACAAAAGCACCATGTTGGAGAAAGCAATGAAATTGTGCCTATTTAAAATGGATTAAACATGAACACTATAAACACTGACATTTGTTACTTGCAGACATAATTTTCTAGAAGTCCTTTTTAAAATAAAATAACTTAATTATATCACTTCTGCTGTTGGATGAATATTTCATGGATGTATATTTCAAAACAGTTAATGGACAGCAACCAAGAATAAAGGTTTACCAACAGACTTAGCCATGAGCAACTACCACCCCATGCTAAGATATTTAACTTGCTCAGTGCACATTCCCAGATAGATACTCTATCTTCATCTCACCTTCATCTCCCAGTAAAACACTTGAAAGCACATAACCCATTTGGAATCTTTAATGACCCTGAATACCCACCTCAAAAACAAAAAACAAAACAGGTTGTGGTATTAAGCAAAGTCAACAACAAAGTGAACATAAAGTTCTTAAAAATACAATTATCCCTAACAAACAATGGCTTCATATATGTCAACATAAAATAATCCAGGTTATTATTCCCCAAGACACAGTCCTGAAATATTCATGGGTTTAGGCAAAATAAGACAGGGTTGTGATAATCATATTTATCATAATGTTCATGCTGTTAAATCTTTGTTGCTTAAAAGGGTCAAGTTGTCTTTATGCCTTGAAGTTAAATAAAAGGACAAAAGCAATAATTTGGGTTCTCCCTCTGACACAGACCTTGGATTCCTCCGTGTCTTGGGATGGAGCTTTGGGTAAGATAAAAAAAAACAAGCTTCTCTGGGTAGCTGCACATTCATTCTGTCATAAAATGCACCTTGCACAAGAAGTTATCTTAGCCCAACTGACAGTGGAATCACTCTGACTGTATATATCTAATATCTTCTAATACACTCACCAGGATATCAAAAATTTCAGTAACAGTCTTCCCCACACACCAGGCTTCTTCGCTCTCTGCTTTGCCAGCTGTGGTACCCACTCTGCATGAAATTCTCCCCAGGAGTCTCTGTCCAAGCTTAACCTTTCCCTGGCTACAGAAACATCGATCCTCTTTAGAATTCCTCTAACACTTGGTCTTCATTTCTTTCCAGCACATGATCAGATAGGGTCTTGGGTTGTTTTTAAAGCATTTCTCCAAAATATAATTATAATTATGCTTACTTAATACATGCTTCATTTGTACCAAATACTGTGCTTACCACATATAACCCTTAAGGCAATCGCATGAATCAGATGCTACCGTAATTCCCATTTTGTAGATAAGGAAAAAAACTTAAATAGTATACAAGGACACAACGTTCTACTACTTAAGCAGAGCATGTACTTAAACCTAAAGCTCTCTCCAAAGATCTTATTCTTTGCTACTGTGAAATATGACCTCATGCAAATGCCTGTTTTCCTCAACCAGAATGTAAGCTAAGAAAGAGAGTGTCTTTTACTTCTTTCGAATACTTCATTCCACTCAGCATAGGGTTAGACAGGTTTTAAGAGTTCTGAGAGAGGGAAGCACAAAGAATGTTCCAGAATATTTCCTATGGGGTGCACAAAATGTTCTGTTGGGTTTTATTTGTGCTATACATTCTTAAAGTTCCATTAAACTAAAGGCAGAAACCTGTAGAAATGAAATTCATCAGAAGTTGTTCTTTAGCTGTAAACTGGAATACAGTCAGAGTAGCAGGCTACTTCTGTAAGACATCAGCTCCTCTCCTGTTTCACATTTTATTAATTTTACTAAAGTCTTTCTCAAAATCATGCTGGAGACAAGTATTTTATTTAATAACCTTGTATATTTTGTTTTCACTAAGTGCATGAATGTTTACAAAGGAGACAAATAAAAGGTACCTTTCTTTTCCTAGTAAGTACGGTATTTAAAACTGAGGCACACACGCCCACATTGCTCTGTATAGCAAACTGCAATAAAAAACGAGCAGGCTGACAGGGGAGCTGCCTCCTCCCTACACTCACATCTGTGACGTCCCACAAAGAGCAGTGGAAATATTGGAAGGGAAAAGTCATCTGAAAGTACATTAGGATAGGACTAACTTATTAATTTCATACATAATCACTATCAAAGTTTCTACTAGCTTCATGGCATTCCAGAAAAAAGAACATCATCAACAACAACAATAGCACACACTCTCCTCTACAACTGTGTCCATTATGAAGTAATGTAACCATTCAAATAGACAGGGTTGACTGCGATTCTGTATCAAGATGTTGCTAACAGTCATAATTGAACTAAACTTCTACCACAATAGCTTCGGAGTCAGCCAAGCCATTAATAGAATTGCATTCCTACCAAGGGGAGTTAGGGCAGGGGGTGGGTCCATCATTCCTAATACCACACACACTTCCTAAAAACTGATTCAGATGATTAACTGTAACAGCTCCTAATCAAATTAGCACTCAATCACTTTGAAAGGTAATTCTCTTCATCTCAACCCCTGCTTCATAGTCTCATAAAATGCAAAAGTGTATATTGCACCACTGGTATATCATAATTTAAAGAAAAAGAAAAAAATCAATAATTTGCTCCACAAAACGTTTTTTGTTTTTTTTTTTACCGGCAGCTTCATTGAAACCACCATTAATTTCAGTCCCTACCCCCACAACCATTAAACACAAAACACAACTATTTTATAGATATTAAGATTATTTTTTAAGGAAACAATAGGGCAAAATACAGACTTCTAAAGACTCCATTTTTATTCGTACTTATACTGTCTGTTGACCTTTCTGACTGATGAATACACTAAACATTCTGAGGCATGGCAGTCCCGCCAAATATAAATAAACTTTTCAGCAGCAATGCCTGCAAAAAGGAAAACTGCCAAATTACTATTAACATACATAACAGAAGGGACTGGAGTGTAAGCTAAAGAAAGCAAAGTAAAATATATCATTTGGAGAAAATAAGTAATGCAAAAACAAGTGAAATTTTAAATTGTTAATAATGATCCCAAAGCTAATTCAACTCTGCCATCAATGTAAACCACAAAGAGAATCACAAAGCATGGTTTTCTTCAAACACTTGCACAATTCATATATGGTGCATGAGAGGGTGTAAGGTCATCTGCTAAAGGCTATAATGCAGCTAATGCTATCAAAATGGTATATGTATAAGCCTGCAGAGTACAACCTCATTACTCCAAAAACTGCCTATTGCCCTCCTTTAGAAATAAACCCATAATGAACAAAGTGCATCTCTTCCGCCTTTCTGCTCCCTATTTTCCCAAATCAGTCCACCTTAGTGTTTTGTGTGCTGATGAAAACATTCCATAAATAATGATGTGGGTACACGCATTAAAGTTTAGAGAGTTTCTGCCTTTGAAGTAGACAGAGGCAGGACTAAGGACACACAGGTTCAATTCCAAGCCCAATGTTAGGCGGGTGGTTTGAAAATTTTAATTCAAAGAGGCCTAAGGAAAAGGACACAAGCGTCCACTGCCACCACCCTTCCTCTCCCCTCCCCTCTTTCTCTCTTGTTCTCTTGTCTTCTTTCCTCGTGGCTTCTCACAGGGACAATTGAAGCAGTGAAAGCTGGATTTTAAATCAGTGAGACACACACTGGGAATATGTAAGTCCCAGGAGGAAAAAAGAAAATGATACAGTGGGGTAGAGGGGTTTGTTGGCCACATGTCAAAGTGACAACCCTCCCCACCCCCACTAACACAGCACAAATCCATAGATTTTTCCTCGAGCCTCTTCTCCTCACAGTTCCTAGTACTCTTTCCAACTTGACCCTTAATCCAAATAACATAGGCATATGCAAGGCATCCGCTGTGCAAGAGTGTCTCCCAGTACATGTGTCCAATTTTCTGGAAGCCCCTGAATCCGGACAGTTTAGCAGGCGAGGGACCTGCCACCAGGGAAGGGGTGAAGAAAGGAGGGAAAAGAGATGAAGACAAGAGGAAAAGGATGCAGAGCTGCGCTCTAGGGAGAGTGGCTGAAAGGAAGACTGGGAAGAAAGAAAGGGTGGGAAGGAAGTGGGGCTGGGAGAGAGGAAGAAAGGGTTGAAAGAAAGGCTGGAAGGGAGAAAGGAGGGGAGAGGAGAGAGGGATGTTGGGAAAGATGAGGGCGGGAGGGTTGGAGAGCCGGGAGGGAGGGGAGGATGGAGGGGATGGGAGGGAGGGAGGCAGGCAAGGATGGAGGATGCTCTGCTCGGGACTCACCTCAGTATGTCGGTGGGAGTTTCTCGCCTCCTCCTCTTTCTCGCCGGTGCCTAGCACCTGGAGGGGTAATCACAGAAGGGCTGGAGAGGCGGCGGCGGGGACAAGAGCAGCAGCTGCTGCAGCCGCCTCTGGCCGAGGTGCGGTGCCTCCTGCTCCGCCTGCCAGCCCGGGTCTCCGCCTCACTCGAGGCTGGAAGCGAAGCCTCTCCCCCCTCCCCCTCCCACTCCGCGTCCTGCCGGAGCGCGAGCGGCAGCGGCCCGGATCGCCGCTAGGGGAGGCACTCAGTGCGCAGGCGCAGCCGCTTGCTTGCGCGCCCCCGAGGCCCCCCGCGCCTCCGCGGGACTAGGTGGAAGCACCGGGTAGGCGAGTGGCGAGAGCGCGCAGCCTAGGGAGCGCTAAGCGGGTGGGGCGGGGAGAGGGCGGAGCTAGAGAGGCGCGGTCGGGTTAGCGCTGCAGGTGGGGGGGCGCGGGGGGGGGGGGAGGGAAGGGGACAGTGGCCAAGGAGCATTGCTGAAGGGCGCAGGTGCCGTGTCCATGACAACCGCGTTACCCTGAGGGCGGGGACCCGGAACTGAGTTGCTGGGAACCTGGAGGAGCCGGACAGAGACCCAGCGCGGGAGAGATCCTGCGGGGGGGCGGGGGGGGGGGCGCGGGAAAGGGACTGGGTTTGCAGAGTAGGAGTAAAGGGTGAACTGTGTAGAGCTCGGGCACGTGGCAGGAGGAGGGCAGGGCCCCAGTGCAGCAGAGGTAGTGACTGACGCAGGAGGCTGGTTTGTTTGGAGCTGAAATCCCAAGGGAAGGAGGATTGGACTTTAAAAGGACCTAAAGAGGATGGGAGTTTTATAACAAACGGGGCATTTACTCATTTAAGAAGCCTTTGTTGAGCTCTGTCTCTGTGGAAGACATTATGATTATTTTATTGATTGCAAGACTATCACTGAGCCTCTAATTTGTACCAGGCACTCTACTTTTGCATTTTGAGATATCCAAACATGTTTAATATTTCGTGTTTGTCCTGATGGAGAAAACATTTTACTTGGGGGAACTAACATAGAGATCGCAGGGAGTATATATGCTCTGCCCACCACCATCAACTGGGGCTTGATGGTAGTGCAATGTAACTTACAGAAACACTAGAACCGAAGCGGTGCACAGCTACATTCATTCTGGAACATAAGTTACAATTATCTTTGTTCTGCTACTGTTCCAAGTGACTTTTTTTAATCGAGAGAGACAAATGAAGACAAACAAAACCTATGTCAGTTTCATTTGACACAAGTGACGCCGCACTCACAGCATGCTGCCTGTCTGGTCTCCTTGCCCACCAACAACATCCTTGTGTTTTCTCATGCCTATACTTGTACGGCTCTATATCACTTAATGCACACATTTTTTACACTCCATTGGCTGTGTCAGCTATGTTATACCCCCCTCTGGTTCTCAAGCTGGTATCTGCAATTGTTTGAAAATTACGTCAAACCCAAGTGTCTTATTTTCTCCCGGTAATATCATGAGAATTCTACCTCTGCCCATTCCTCTATCTTTCTCTTCCAATATCTTCTTGTCTTGCTTTTCTTTTTCACCACCACTTTACCCATTTCAAATTTTCTGGGAGAAAATAGGAGTCACCAGATGTAGGCTCAAGAAAAACCTCCTTAGCCCAGAACGATGTTTCAGGACCAAGGACAGCGGTGGGGCATGCTCCTCCTACCAAGCTTTTCCCCCTAGTCAGCTTATAGAAATAGAATAGCTGCCAAAGAACGTACAGGATGTGCTTCAAGAAGGAAATGCTGAGCGCCAAATGATTTGTGTGTGCCAGAAGATGTGATCAGAGTGGAATAAGGAAAGAGCAGCGTACCACAAGTAGGATGGAAGTAGGCTTTTCACCTAGACTTTCAAGAAAAATTAGGTAAGATTTAGGGATGTATCACAGGGCTCTGAAATGGTAAGAGGGGGATAATTTCTCCAGGGAGGTGCTTGAATATAAATAGGGAGACTTTATAGTACTGCTACACAGTATCTCCCTGGAGGTAGATAACACCTCTGATTTTAAATGGTCCAAGAATGTGGAAAGTGTAGTCTCAGTTAAATGAGGTAGAATACTTTAAAGGATCAGCTTTTGTTATTATTGTTGTTGTTGTTGTTTGTTGCTTGTTATTACTATGATTTTTTTCATTCTTTAGTCAGCCTGTAGGAGATAAACTAAAAACCACAGGCCAAAGAGTTATCAGACAAGTTCATCTCTTTAATGTTGAGGGGACTCATTATAGCTTTGTGTATTGTTTTAAATTAGGCTTAAATTTATAACTATGTTTTAATTGCAGCAAACAGAAAGAAACTAATTTAGACCAATTGCTGTCTTGTCAAAGTAAGATTTCTTTCCTTTTTCTTTTGTAGTGACTTTTAAAACCTTTAAATATCACTTTTAAAATATAAGGCTTTATCCATGCAACTATTCTAAATTTTAGTTAATCTAAATAACAGCATAAAAGCCATCCCTTATTTCTCAGATCCTTGGTCTCATTCACTCTTCCTTCAAAAATGCTCCAAACTGTTTTCTGCCAATTAGATGGTAATAACAAATTACTGAGGCAATGCATTTAAGTTACCAGCAGGCAGATGGCAGCTAAGATTTTTATTCTCTGCCTCCAAAAAATTTACTAACTCTCTTATATATTGAATAAAGGGGAACTACAACCCCTAGATACACTATGGAAACATCCAAATTGAGTATTATTTTAGGCATATTTATTTCTCTTTGATAACAGTCTAAACACCCTTGTGTAAATAGTGTTTATCATTGGATACTGAAAAGCTATCATTTTATTTGTCCCCATTCTAAACCAAGGTGATAATTTTTTATCTTTATTTCTTTACTTTTGAGATGTTTTGCGAGTCTGGCTGTTTTCAGTTTTCTTGATTTAAGTGTTGTCCTTCATTTCAATGACATAAACACATACAGCCCTCAGAAAAAACAAGCAGCTTCCTCCTTCCCTCACTCGTATTAAAGATTTATTCTAACATAAATGAAAAACAAAAAGAATGTTGTTAAAAGTACATTATTGTATGTGAATGAAAAAATATATATAATATGTAATTAAAATGCAATTTAACCTGTAGTAATAGTATCTACTCTAAAAGATTTTTAGAGTCGACACCAACCGATACTGGCAATCCTCAGTAAAATCATTCCTAGTGCTTATACAGTTAAATGTCAGGTCTCTGCACACTGGAACCCTCATTCAGTCTGTCAGCTCCTGAAATTTCTCTATCAAGCCCTCCCAAGCAATTCATTTTTTAAATAGACTTTACACTTGACAGCAGTTTTAGGTTCACAGCAATTGAGAAGGAAGTACAGTTTCCATGTAGCTCCTGCTGCCACCAAGGCCAAACCTCCCCCGCTATTGACATCCTGTACCATAGCATTACCTTTGTTAAAACCAATGAACCTACACTGACACATCATTATCACTCCGAGTCCATAGTTTACACTAAGGTTCATTCTTATACATTCTGTGGGTTTTGACAAATGTATAAAAGGCACATATCCACCATTGCAGTATCATACAGACTGGATTCACTGCCCTTAAAACCTTATGTGCTCTTATTCATCTTTCTCTTCTTGAAGCCCCTGGCAACCACTAATTTTTTTACTATGTTTCATAGTTTTACCCTTTATAGAATATCATATAATCGGAATCACACAGTAGATGGTGTTTTCATACCAACTTTTTTTTTCTTGTTTGTTATTCAAGTACAGTTGTCTCCATTTTCTCCGTACCACCTTCCCACCGACTCCTACCTGCCAACCTCATTCCTACCCCTGATTTGGCTTTGTCCATGAGTCCTTTATACATGTTCCTTGATGACCCTTCCCCTTCTTTCCCTCATTATCCCCCTCCTCCTCCCCTCTGGTAACTGTCATTTGTCATATTGGCTTCTTTCACCTGGTAACATGCATCAAAGTTCCCTCCATATCTTTCCATGGCTTAATAGTTCATTTCTTTTTAGTGCTGAATAATATTCCACTGTCTAGATGTTTCACAGATTGCTTACTCATTCACCTACTAAAAACATTTGGTTGCTTCCAATTGTTAGAATTGTGAATAAAAAATAATATATAAATTTCACATTTTTAAGAACCTTTGAAATATGTCAGACTTTGTTATGGTATTTGTTACATATAAATAGTACCTCAGGATTTCTTCCTACATGATTGAGTCTGTTCTCACAAATCTAGCAGTATTCCTCACTTGCCTAAAAAACAGCCAATGAAACTCTCACTTTTGTTGTTTTTATGTACTTCTCTCATTACATATACATGTATGTATACATATACATTTGTATATAATTTATTCTATAATTCTTGTTTTCTACTTATCCTATCAACTCTAATTTTCCTTTTTAAGCATATTTATCCTTCGTACCTTCAGATAATTGTATGTATATAGTACAATAGTATGTCTGTGTGTGTATGTATGTATGTATGCATGTATTCATACATGATTTTTATGTTTGCGAGTAAATGTAGTGAGTTCTTTAGGGGTCGAGTATGTTAAATTTCTTTCTTTTGCATTTTGAAACATTTCAACTACAACATTATACAGATAGAATATGGTCAACAGAATAATGAACCCCTTAAGATCACCATGCCTCATTCCCTCGAACCTGTGAATATATTATGCTACCTGGCAAAAGGAACTTTGCAGCTGTGATTAGGATTACAAATTTTGTGAAAGGGAGATTACCCTGGATTATCCAGATGAGCTCAATGTAATCAGAAGTGCTCTTTAAAGTGGAGAAGTTGTCTTTGGCAAGAGCCAAGAGATTCATCAGAGAGATGAGGCAGATGGAAAAGCAGGAGAATGATTTGAATGGCTCTGCTGGCTTCGAAGGGGGCCATAAACCAGGGAATGAGGGCAGCTTCTGGAGGCTGAGAAGAACTGGCAAATAGCAAGAAGACAGGCCTGAGTCCTACTACCACAGAGGAATGAATTCTGCCAACAACCTGAGCAAGCCTGTTTATGAATTGTTCACTAGAGCCTCCAGAAAGGCACTTAGACTTGTCAACACTTTAAATGCTGGTCTTGTGAGACTCAGAGCAGAGAAACCAGACTAACCCCCTAGACTTCTGAACTACTGAATTGTGAAATAATAAATTTGTTTTCTTCTTGGCTGTTAAGTTTGGAGGAATTTGTGAAAGCAGTGATATAAAACTAATATATAGAGATTCTGTATTAATTACATTATCTGCAAAAAATTAAAAAGGAGTGACTTTATTGACTGGCACCTATAAGTACGTCCAAACTCTAGTGTTACCATATTTTATCTAGTTTGTGACATTGGACAAATTACTTACTGTTTGTGAAACTTAGTTTCACAATCTATAAAAGGCTGGCAATTGTTTTCTATCTTCCTAACTTTGTGTAAGACAGGAATGAAGTATTTTTAAAGTTTCCAGCATACCATGGTCCATAAATAAATGTATTCTTTCTTTAATTACTATTTGTAATATGAATGAATAAATGAATCAGACATTAAAATAAGATTATCCCTTTGTATATTTTACCACTTTCAACCTGTTTCCATCATCTAGAATTTCCAAATTCTCTTTTGAAAAAGAAAAATAGCCAGTAATATGTCTTCTCATACTAAATATCTCACTCCCATCTTCAGGTTTCCTAATAGACCCATTTTCCCTTATAGAAAGCTCAGGCTACTGCTTAATAAATTTTAAAAATGTATTATTTTACTCTCAACTGGTACCCTGAACAGCATTTTTCAAACTGTGCTCTGAGGAGGACTAGTTTTCAGTCTGAATTCTTTCAATAACTCTTGACTGCAATCCAAATTAAACTAGTTGGAGCAAAAGGGAAATTCTGGCTCCCATATCAAGGGAGTGTAAAACGTATATCAGTGAGGTTCAGCTAGATCCAGGAGTCTTTAAAAATATTGATTGACCTTGGTGGTGGGGCCTTGCATTCATATACAAACCGATTACTGTGACCACAGGAATGGGATAGATACTCTCATTCATATTCCCAATTCTGTGTCCTTCTGCAGAAAGAGGAACAATTACCAAAAAGACACTGAAGAAGGGCATGGAAAACCATACTGCACCAACCAAAATTACAGCTGCCCAGTTCATCATTGTGAAATTACTTTAAAAGTAATTCCCACAATAATTTTTTGCAAGATTCTGGGGAAAATGCATTTAACCTGAAAGAGAAACTGAGTCTCAATGTGCTTTTTTTTCTCAGAATTGTGGAAATAGTCATTTGCTGTTTGAATCATATGGACTAGGTTATGGCGATTTAACAAACCCCCAAATCTCAGAAGGTCATGCGGTAATTCTGTTTTATGTCATTCTCTTTCTGAGACCCAAGCTAACTGCACAGCCACTGCCTAGAATCTAATCCATCATCATTGCAGGACAGCAATTAATTGGTCTGGCCCAGGATCCCAGACCAACTGGATACCAACTGGTCACAAATCCCACATCACTACCATGGGCTTTGAAGTGCACAACTACCATGTCCCTGGATGACAGGAAAGCTGAAATGTTTGGTAAACAGTCTCGATTGTCACAGTGAAAAAATACTGGAATAGGATTTTCTGACTGACTTGTCTCTACCACATTTGATTTCCAAATATGATTTGATGGTGGATGATAATAAGTACCACTTGCAGAGCACTTGCTAGCATTAAGGACTGTGTTAACACCTTTCCACATAGCAACATTCAAGGAGATCACTAATATTATCCATACTCTGAAGATGAAAATATGAAACAAGGAATTTCTTCACATGGGTCTTTCCCTGAGTATAACACAAAAAGCACCTTTATGTTGAAGTCTCTGGGTAAAATTTTTGCACCGGGTTGTAGAGTTGGTAGACTGTGGAGATAAATTTCCAATTCACGCAGTCTGGCTCCGGTTTCCACACTGCTCTTCACAGTTCTCTACCACCTCCTCAATGATGGAAGGAAAAAAGCTCCTTCCCATGAGTCAAACCACACAGTTGTTAGTTCAGCTCTGAGGTGGCTGAAAGAGATTTATTTCTTTTTTTAACTTGTATCACATGCAACAAAACATATTATAAACATTAGGAATTTAAACCATAAAATATCAAATGCTACATCAAAGAAGACTTGAACTCTCTGAGATATATCTACAGTCTTTTCTATATACAAACATACTAATTCATGCACACATGCATTTTCTATAATACTTTGTTTCAAAAAGTGGTCTGATGATTTAGAAAGATTAAGGACCCTGAACAAGCAGATCTTTAATTCTACAAACACTTTTTTTGTTCAAGTGCCTGTTTGCATTGTGCATTATCACGATGCTCTTACTAAAGGTTTAACATTATCCTTGTTAAGAATATCCAAAAGTTTTGGCACATGGATTCATTCATCCAGTCAAAAAAAACTTTTAACATTTGCCTATTAGGTGGCAGTCACAATTCTCAGTGTTGATTATTTAGATAAAAAACACAGTTCTCATAGTTTAATGAAGCAAACTGACGAGTAAAGTAATGGGTGCAGCATAATGTAATGAGGACTTACAGAGCACACTGAATATTGTTATGCTGTATCCATTCTTCTCTGTTTCCATTCTAACAGGTGCACACTTCTCCACCATGCAGCCCAGGTGCTTTAGGCTGAGGTTAGCCTCACCTCTGGCTCCAAGACTAGGACTGGTCTAAAAGGTTTCCTATCGACTTTGTCATGGGCATTGGTTCAGAAGTTCTGGCCTAAGCTCATTGTCCCATTTTATTCTTTGGATTTAGGGTTTGATTTTGGCATTGACATATGATGGAATTTGCACATATGGGACAAAAAAAAAGAAGTGTTCAGTGGCTTACAAGAAATAAGTGTCTTTTCATTGGAGCTAATAAAACAAATGTCCACCTTTCTTTGGTTTTTAAATGGGTATTGTGCCCCTGGCTGGTGTAGCTCAGTGAAGGGAGAACAGGACTTCGTACCAAAGGGTCACTGGATCAATTTGCAGTCAGGGCACATGCTGGGCTGCAGGCCAGGTCCCCAGTAGGGGGAATATGAGTGACAACCACATACTGATGTTTCTCTCCCTCTCTCCTTCCCTTTCCCTCTCTCTAAAAGTAAATAAATAAAATCTTTAAAAAATTTTTAAAGATGAGTGTTAGGCAAGGAAATGATAGTATTTCATAATTATATCATTTCAGGTCCAAATAGGAAAAAATAAATTCCTATAGACAGTTCAAACAAATAAGACAATATAGAAAATTGATAGAACAGATACTAGAAAGATTGGAAGAGTGAAAGGGAGAGAATTAAGTAAACCAAAGATTAGTGACTTCAGTAAGTGCCTACTCATTCCAGAGTTGAGTTGTTTCCATAAGGGAAGAATGTGTTTGTTTGTTTGTTTGTTTGTTTGTTTGTTTGTTTGTTTTATGTGAGCTAAGGCTGTAATGCTGGAAGTATCACCAAGGAAGGGCCATCTGAGTTAGTGCTGGAACCATGAAAAGAATGGGCACTATTACTGAAACCCTGGTCTTTGAAGAAGTGCATCTGTTTCCAGAAATACTACCATAAAGAAAAAGAAAGAGAGATGTAATAATAGTGCCTCCCTTCTTCCTGCTTGATAATCTTTTCCCAGTGTCTCCTATGGGTATAATTTAAGAAGCTAGCTGAAAATGGAGCCTAGAAAATTTAATATCCTGTCTTCCCACCACAGTTTATAGAGAAAAGTAAAGAATGGTGTGTAAGAAGATGAGAGAAAGTAAGCAAATAACATATTCAACCCTTTGTCTAGTCTTCGTCTATATACATCCTTCTTACTTACCTTAAGTTTTAATACAACAAAAATCACAATAATGTGATGCTTTTCTTTATCAACAACTACTCTGCATAATGAAAGATACTCTTGCATTTCAGGAAAACAACGTAGAACACAAAGCTCTAACACTTAAACACTTAGAATTTTATTCTAAGTCACAAATCCACTTGGATATCCTCAAAAGATTAAATTATAAATTTAGCCTATAATTTACTTATCTTTAAGAAAAGGAAAAATGGTTAACATTTAAATGTATATACATATATGTTATGTTCCAGATCTGTCTCCTCTCTCTGCCCCCTTTTCTCTCTCTTCTCTCCCTCTCCTCCCATGGAAGTAATTTCCACTGTCTGGTATTCACTCTACATTTGCTTACCCTCAGCCAGGATCTTAGATAATATGGTCCTTTACCTAGCAATGATGAGGCAGATCTTTACTCCTGAGGATCTGAGTCCTTGCTGTCTGTTTGAATTGTCTAGATATCCACTAACTTTTCCTCTGGAACATAAAAGGACAAAAAGGCACTTCAGGAAACCTTGGTTTCAGACATAACACTGCCTGTCTCTTCTATAGAGCAGTAATTCAACTTCTCTTTGGTAACCAGGATGACTCAGTCCAGGAATCACAGCAGCCCCTTCTTTGTTGTTTCAATGGGATGAGGACTCCACAATGACCAGGTGGCAGATTTACCTTCTAATTCAGTGAAAGGATTATGTCTTCTATTAAAACAATATTCGTTATGGAAATAAAACCTCTCAACCAACAAAGCCAAAAGTTACACACACAGGAAAAAATTAAGTGAGTGGTTCGTTTTTCTGTTTAATGAATTAATTATTGGTAAAAAAATTATTGGTGTCTGGTAGAAGCTGATACTACATGGTATTGGAAAACACTCCAAACTCAGCTGGCATTGTATCCAATATTTCCAGAAGACATTCTATGTTTTTGTCAAGGCAGCTACTTTTGAGCCAAGAAGTATATAGTAATATCAGTGAATTGTATAACCCCATCCCTGCCCTTCTTTTACGTTGTAATAAGTTCTTTGGTCAGAAGCAATATTATATGGAATATCTTGATGACGAATAAGGCACTCCAAGTCTCCTGATGTTGGTGCTTGAAGGGGCATTGAAAGGAGGAAAAGCAGAGCCAATATTCAGAAAAGTTTCAGTTCCAGTAAGAGCAAAATCATTTACTGTTTCATACTGGAAGAAGTCCAAGGCAATCAGTCTGACACCAGGTGGTCGGCTGGTTGGTTTCCCTCAGGAATGGTGCCTTCAGGTCTAAGTTTGACTTCTGCTGTTGGCTCCTGTGCCCTTGGCAAGGATGGTAGTCAGGTAGCTTTGATAAGAGAAGGTCCATGTTGTTGAAGCCTTTCAAGAACCTCGGTGCTATTTTGAACATGACCCTGTTGGTCAAGCACTAGAGAGGCTAAGAAACTGCTGCCTGTATGACTCCCTCAGAACAGGCTACTGTGTACATCGTTTCTCTAGGAGTCATGCAGTGCCACTGACTTCTATCATTCAGAAAAACCATTGTTTCCACCAAAATCTGACGCATGCACTGGCCTGCAGTGCCTGTGGCGTTATGGATGGAAAATGAAGACAAATTCACATGGACTACCAAGTCCTGTGGAGGAAAAGGGGTGACACAGGTACTCCCTAAAGGGGGGCACCTCGGAGGGGCCTGGCAACTCTCTCAGGGGTAGAGGTCCCTGACCCTTACCTAGACAGGCTTTTGTTGGGTTTTTTTTGCACGGGAGTTGAGATACAACTTATTAATCATTGTCAGGCAGTAAACAGTAGGTAACATACAAAGAACTGTTGAGGCTTCTTCTGAGTCAGGGTCTATTAGCTAAAGGGTTATAAGATTTGGGGGAAACAAACTCATTTCCTGCCTTGGCCTTTATCATTTAACTAAGAGGGTTCTTAGCAAAGCAGATTTCACAGGATTTCACATATCCTTCCTCAGGCCTGATCACCTGGGGAGCCCGCCATTCCCAGCACAAGGCTGCACCACCCTCAGTCATTGTTTTCAGGCTTAAGTCAGGCAGAGGAGGCAGATAGCCAAGGAATTCTCAAAAGACCTCTCTCAGACAGATTGAGGACTCAGGTTATGTCAGAATAGCTGGGGAACGAGGGTCCATCACCCCTTCTTTGCTGCAGCCCCACGAGTCCTTCCTTGAGGACCTCCCAAGTGATTTTGTCTGGCTTAGGTTGCCCCCTCTCTGAGGGGTCGTACCTGTCATTGACCAACCGACCAAATGCTGGGGGCCAGAGATGCGTGAAGCAGAAGCAGCGCTCCTGTCAGGGAGATAAGCTTTGTCTCCTTAGTGGCGTAAGGTCCCAAGGTCGCTTATTCAGCCTTAGCCATAGTAGGTTACAGCTCCTGAAACCAGGCAGAGCGGGTCCCAACAGAAATCAAGGAGCCCGTGTTAAAGTTTGCCTCTTGCAGTGTCATGCCAGCCATCAAAAAAGAGACACAACAAAACTCATCTTCTTTAATTTTATTATGGATGATTCTAAAAATATATAAAAGGGAAAAAAGGATAATTAGCCCACTATGATCAGTTCAAAATCAGTCTTCTTTGAGCTATACTTGTATCCATCCCTTGAATCACAAGAGTTTTTAAGCATTCTGGTACTTCTCTCACTAATGGATTTCTCAGAATAAAGGGAGTATTCTTTGGGCTTATCTGGGGAACATATTGAGAGAGGACAAAGTTGCAAATAGTTAGTACATTCTGTTATTTATGCCTCCCTAAACCTTAAAGTATGTTTTTATTATGCCAGGGAAATGATACTCTCAACATCATTGAATACAGGCCACATTAGAGCCACTTCTTTCCGCTTAAGAAACCACATTGAATACAGACTCTCTGTAAATTGCCCTTTATTCCAAAGTCCTTACAGTTCATTCCTACACATAATCCTCAAGTTTAAGTTAATGAGTGAAAAAATAATAATCTTGCAATTATTTTTTACATAAGTCATGTCCCTGTGAATCAGATTTTGTACTTCTCCCCTGAATTATGCCAAAGTCTGACTCAGATTTGTAGGTCTGAAAGCAATATTGCATGTTGGAGATTGGTCTTAGGAATAGAATGCACTTGAAAAGGAACTTACTTCTTTTTTTTAAAAAAAATCTTCACTGAGGGATATGTTTATTGATGTTAGAGAGAGAGGAAAGAAGAGAAAGAGAAACACAGAGAAAGAAAGAGAGAGAAAAGCGTCATTAATAGAGAGCAACATTAAGTGTAAGAGAGAAACATTAATATGTTGCCTCCTGTAGGTGCCCTGACCAAGGATCAAACCCACAACCTAGGTATGTGCTCTAAGTGTGAGCCAAACCCACAACTTTTTGGTGTATGTTCCAACCAAATGAGCCACCAGGCCAGGGTGCAAAGCAGCTTATTAATGGGAGGTTACAACAGGATCTACACACACACACACACACACACATACACACACACAATATCTGATAGCCTTTTATTATGGGAGATTACTTTTGCTAGCAATGGAAGTTCAAGGATATTTGTAGTCCTGAGATTAACTGATGTCTACTCAGATGCCCCTATGTCAAGACCCAGAGTTTCATTCTTTTCCAAGAATGCTCTAAATTTCACAGAACATAATGTACTCTAAATTTCACATAAGATACTTAGTGAGGCAATGAATTCAACTTACATTGTAATTCATTTTCATTTTTAGATTTGGAATGGGATTTGGGAGATTCCCTGCAGCTACAATAATTAAGAGATTGTTTGGGAGCATAATAAATACTCTGTGAGTCTCTGACCTGCCTTTAACTGAGTGATTAAAGCCTTGGGTTTGTCCATTTCTATCTTTAAGCAATCAAGTGCAGTCTCAAAAAAAAATTCGTCCCCATAGCATTTATAGTCATGATTACTCCCATAGCAACTGAGTGCATTAACCACTTGGTTTGCCAGAGCTTTGCCTTCAGTAGGCCTTTCATCTAAAATGACAGAACACAATTTGGTAAATGTGATGCCCTTGAATGTCAGGGATTTGCAGTAAACCCATTTTCCGCTGGTAGTAGGGTCATCATTGTATTCAAGTGTTTATAGGGTATCCAACTCAAGAATTCCATTTCCGAAGTCTTTTTTTGGAACTCCCCAAAACAAAAAGCACTCTAATGATTTCAAACAATGGACTTTAACTTGGGGATCTAATCCAGGAATATTATTACATATTTGTTAGAAAGCCTGAGAGAAATAAAAATGAACAGAAATGAGGTGTACCGAAGATTGGTAATTAGTAAGTGGCTACTTCATCAAGTCCTCGCTGAACAAAAGGAATCAGATGGTGCTCAGAGCGCAGAACAACACTCATTGCTTCCCTGTTAGGGTAATGTCTAAACAGCACTGAAATTATAGAGAAGGAGCCTCTATGTCATCCTGGAACCATGAAACTGGGGCCATTGAAGCTAAAGCTGGGTTGCTGATGGATGGAAAGGATGCAGTAGCTGAAAAGTACAGTCAGAAGAAGAAAAGGAAAGAACAGTAGCTTCTTTGTTCCTCCAACTATGTGATGTTCTGCTAGTGCCTTTTCAGGAAAATATCTAAGTATAGTTCAGCTAGGAAGGAAGGCTAAGGAATATACTTTGTAGTTTTCTATCACCAGCATTTGAGAGCAGAAAAGGTATGGGTGAGACACAGTAGACAAATATATGATGCAGCTATTATGATTTAGAACAGTCTACCAACTATTTCTGTGTATAATTCATCTACTTCTGGATAAGAAGACTTTGTGTTTCATCCTATCAGATAAATAAAAATCTGACTCAGGTTTGTTAAGCAAGAAATATTGTTTGTGCCCTGGCTGGTGTGGCTCAGTGGATTGAGCACAGGCCTGTGAAGCAAAGGGTCACTGGTTCGATTCCCAGTTAGGGCACATGCCTGGGTTGCAGGACAGGTCCCCAGTGGGGAACATGTGAAAAGTAAACACACACTGATGTTTCTCTTCCACTCTTTCTCCTTCCCTTCTCTTCTCTCTAAAAATAAATAAATGAAATATTAAAATATACTGTTTGTATTCCATATAAATTATAGTGAATAATAGTGTCAATACTCTACTAATGAAGACATAAAAAATAAAACAAATACATAATTTTTAGTGTTGATAAAAGCTATGAAGAAAAGTAAAATGTAGTTACCAGGTAGACAAGGGATTTGTAGAACATTTAAAAAGGGGTGCTTCTATCTGAGAAGGTGATAAACAGAGACCTGAAAAAGTATGTGGGTGTGATGTTTAATTATATATGTCAACATGAAGGGTGTTTTGGAAGGATTAACATTAAATCAGTAAACTTTAAGTTTAAAAAATTGCCTTGTATAATGTGGGTGTGTCTTATCTAGTCAGCTAAAGGACTGAATAGAATAAAAAGACCAGCTTGCCAGAGAAAGAAACAAATCTCCCGCAGACTTCCATTAGATTTCATCTGCACCATCAGCTGTCTCGGGTCTCAAGACTTCTAATCCACACTACAGCTTTAGGACTTGCCAGCATCTCTCAGGCTCTCTATCTCTCTGACTCATCTATCTATATCGAATCTACATCTGTAGCTATCTATTTTTTAAACAAAAGAATAGGATTTTAATGGAAATAATTGCATAAATTCACATATACAATTTTTCCTGAGAATACTGGTATCTCAATATATTACTTTTTATAACTTTTTATTTATTAATATTTCAGAACGTTTAAACAAGAACACGTTTCACTGTTTTTACTCTTTAAATATGATTTGTATTGCTTTCAGGATTAATAAATGTTATTCGTAGTTTTTTTTGTTAAATTTTATTTAGTTATTTTTCAAGTACAGTTTTTTGTCTATTTCTCCCATCCCAGCCTCCCCTTCCCCATGCTCCCCACCTCCCTCCCATTTCCACCCCCTTAGTTCTCATCCCTGTGTCCTTCATACTTGTTCCTCCAAATCCCTCCCCCTTTTCCCCCTTAAATTCCCTCCCCTCTCCCCTCTGGTCACTGTCCCCTTGTTCTCTATTTCAGTGTCTTTGTTTTTATTCTGCTTGCTTGTTTGTTTTGTTGTTTGGGTTCCTGTTAAAGGTGAGATCATATGGTATTTGTCTTTCAACACCAGGCCTATTCCACTCAGCATAATGCTTTCCAGTTCCATCCATGTTGCTATCTATTTTTCTATCGATCATCTACCTATCTATATCTATCTATTTTATTGGTTCAGTTTCTCAAGTATAGAGGATAATGATTACAAGTCTTTATGTAGGAGAGTTTAAGGCCCTGAGGTAGGAACAAACTTGTGACATTGAAAGCACATCAAAATGGGATAGTAAGGCAGGAGTGGGTAAGAGGAAGGCAGCAGGGGATAAAGCTGGGAAGATCTATGGGGCACATTAATAGAGATTCTGAGGCTGTAGAAAGGATTAAGGATTTTATTCTTATTTTCATGAGAAGCCATTAAAGTATTTTGATCAGGGAAGTAACACAATTTGACTTTAATTTTAAATAGGTTTCTGCAACTACTAAAAGGAAAACTGACTTAGAGAACCCACTCAGAAGCATAGACCTGAGGTAGCAGGATAGGGCATTAGTCTAGGAAAGATATGGTGGTTTTGTGAAGCTCACCTGAATTCTAAACTTTGAGTTACGTGATCTAATTTTTTTTTGTTATTTAACATAGTTTGACCTAAAATTTCTATTACTTGCAGCTATAGTCCTAGATGATGCAAAATTTGGTACCAAGTGTGTGGTATTGAGTCAAAGTAGAACATCAGTGAAAAGAATTCGTTCATCCTGGACTAAAAAGTTGGTGATTTTTGTTATATAGTTATAGAAGAGTTGGCTAAAATGACACCTCTCCTACCATAGGCAAAGACCTTGTTCTTACAGAGGGTGTAATATGGGTGATTGAGAAGAAATCGGGAATTCAAACAGTGTTGAATTAGATTTCCAGCCATTAGCGAGGTCTATAACATAGGTATGGGTTATTTTAAATTGCAATTCCTGAAAATAAGGAAGACAAAAATAGAAGAAAATACCATTCTTTTCTTTCCATGAACTTCAGTCCATGGAAAACTCAGTTCAAACTATTTCATATCCACCAATATGGAGTTTAATAGGGTTGAGAATGCCAAGCCTCAATCCCCAAACTAAGGTTTTTGCTAACAGAGCAGGATGGTGGGAGACATATAAGGTGACAAGATTGGGGGGAAAATGAGCATAACTCCTTAGTCTTCTCTCAAGCAAATTCTGCTAAGCATTTTCAACTGAAGAAATGATTAATCCTGTCTTTAAGAAGATACAGATGGGATTTATCTGAGGTAATTATGAAAGTTTTTGTGCTGTTTCACCTTGTTTATTTTTCAACTGTTCTAAGAAAGAGATCAAGATGAAGATGCCATTTAATTTCCAAGGGAACGAGAAGTACACAGAACTTGTCACTGAGAAAACAAAATGATCAGAATCAGACGCTGACCCAATACACTATCGTGTGTGCTTACCATGCTTGCAAATTGGGGGAAGCAAAAGACCAAAAACTGTTAACTTTTTAAGGGAGTTGTACTGCCCCCAAAATTCAAAGCCTGGCTCTAAACAGTCTTTGATTGTTCAAACTCAGAATAATATCAAACCTTCAAATTTGTACCAGCTGGGACTGGTGTGCAAATGCTACATAATCTCATGAAAGGACATACCCTCCAAAGTTCATTTAAATATGGCTATAAGAAATGAACAAAGGAGACACATCCTGAAAGTGGAAATGGGTACTGTCTTTTGGCTGACCAGTTACCCATTTGGCTGCACTTTTCTTGCAGGTCATAAAATCCCTGATACTCCCATCTAAGAGGACATGATATCTACTGTGACCCTGTGACACCAATGTCTCCTATCCCACTTCTCATCAGAGGTTTCTTTTATTTTATTTGTTATTGTTACTTGTTTGTTATACTAATAGCATCCAGTTCCCTGACCACCACAATATGCTGGGTTGAACAGTGTCAGCAAACCAGAAAGAGTTACATCTGGACCTGAGGGGAGGAGATGGATGAAAGAATCCTATGTTTTGGATGAAAGAATCCTATGTTTCGTCCCTTGGGCATGTCACTCTTGCAAGGTCCGTATAGGAGGAAAGATGTGTGCGAACATGTGGTGGCTAAACATTTGATTATGGTGAATATTGCTGAGTGTTTACTATTTATTAGTCTCCCTTCTCACCTAACATCATGACTGTTTTCATTCACCTTCCATTCTTTCCATATAATTCACATGATCAGGGGGAATTTTCCATTCCAAGCTCCAGGTAGTTATCACAACAAGACTAATAATTTCTACTCCCTTCTCACAGCAGTTGAATTAAGAATCTAGTTATAACAACCAAGATATGGCACTCTTCTAGCCTCAATCTCTTTTTAAAGATATGGCCACACATCTCAAGTTAGGCTATGAGACTACTGAAGATTTATTGAGTGTTTAGGAAAAAATGTTTTCTAAGTTTTAAGTGTTCCATTTCTTTTAATAGACATCCTGGTAGATGGAGGTGAAACCAGGAACTTCCACAGCTATATCCACTATAAGGAGTACGTCCTTAAGACAAAATCAAAGTAAAAAGACAGGCATGGTTTCAGAAACAAAATCACAACAAAAACAAACTGGGGTCATTAAACGCATCTGTCCCATCTTGCAGTTTTATATACACCAATGCAATCCTTTATTTTTAAAGCAAGTTTGGAGTGGATTTTCTGTTACTTGTGTCCAAATTACCCTGATAGCGATATACAAGGTTAAGAATTGGATGGATGTCATGCAAATGCAGATTATGAATAACATTCCTAGAAGAGTTGTTTGCTGAGATGCAACTGAAAGAAAAGTATTACTTTGCTGAAGACAAGGGAGAGGACTTTAGGCAGATTAAATGGCATTTGGAAACCCTTATGTTTTGTGACACCACCTAGAAGGACACAGCTTAACTCCACCTCAGTAAGAGAAGATTCAGTGGCCATGGGTGTGCCTTGGCTAGCTTTAGGACGTTGAAGGGGGTGATTTTACAAGACATTGGTAATTATAAGTCATAGCAAGTTTGGTTGACAGCATCTGATATAAGTTCATTTTGTGCAGAGCAGAGAACTGGAGGGACAGAGATTTAATGACCAACCGCTTGGTGACTCTTGATGACAGGTAATACAGAAGGTGGCAGCAGCAAGAACAAATGCTTAGAAGTGTTGGGTCAATATGAACATGGCAACTAAAAGAGAAATGTGATAAGCCTAGAGCTAAGGACACAAGGGGTGACTGAATCAATAAAGCCAGAAATATATAAGATAATAAATGGCAACTAGTAACTGACACTCAGCTATGGTGTTGGGGTCTGTGCTAAAAGGGAGAACACATGTCTCATTTAAAGAACTGCTAGTTCTCAGCTCCTGCAAGCTTCTTACATGCAAGACTGTGGGCTGAAATTGCCAGAGCTTCTGACCTGTGGAACTGCAGTATTTTATGAGAAACTTCCTTATTTTAAAGTTTTGACAACTAATTCAAATCTAAAACACTCTGTAGGCCTAAACAAGGCAGGCTAAAAACAACAACAAAGAAAACTGAAACCCAACATATCTGAAGGCTGGATTGGGTTGTAAGGCCATCAGTTCTCTACATATGCCTAAATGGAATTTTTTTCAGAACTAATATTTCTCATAATAAAGAGATTATTTTCTGAAGTTCAGAAATTCTTATAGTTTTACTTGTTTTTGTTGCTGTTACATTTCAGAATATATAAGCTTAATAATTTTTCTTTAAAATGTCATATAGAATTTAAGTAAATTTTTATACAGTGTGTAAAGAATCCAAATTTTTTCACTTGCAGATAGATATATGGTGATCCCTGCACCATTTGTTAAAAAGTCTATCCTTTCCTCATTAAATAGTCTTAGCACATTTGTAGAGTATCAACTGGTCATTAAATTAAGTATTAATTCTAACCTGGTGATTTATATGTCTCTCCTATGACTGTACCACACTGTGTTAATTACTCTGACTCCGTAGAAAGTTTTAAAGTTGAGAAGTGTGAGTCCTCCACCTTTGTCCTTTTTAAACATCATTTTGGCTATTCTGGAGTCCTTGTATTTCTATAGAAATTTTAGGATTAGCTCATCAATTTCTGCAAGAAAAAGGACACCTGACATTTTGAAAGAAATTGTATTGAATCTGCAGATCAGCTTGGGAAATACCATTTTCTTATGAATTCTTCTGATGCATAAATGTAGAATATATTTATATTTCTTTTTTCTTTTATTTCAAAAATGTCTTATAGTTTTCAGAATGCAAATATTGTACTTACATTGTTAAAGTAATTCCTAAGTTTCTTTCTCATTATAAATTAATTTTTTAATTTAATTCTCAGATTTTATATTGTTATTGTACAGAAGTACAATTGATTTTCTCCATATATTGGTCTTCTATTCTGCAATAACATTAAACTCACTTGTTATTCTGAATAGATTTTTGGTGTAAATTTCTTAGGACTTTCTATATGCCAGGTTGTGTCACTGATAAATTGAGGTAAATTTGCTCCTTCCTTTACCGTCTAAATGCATATGTTTATTTTTCTTGCCTAACTGTCTTGGTTAGAATTTCCAGTACAATCATACTGATTCCCTTTTTATCATTATTTTTGTCATGGTCTTAACAACAATGTGCAAACTAAACTACAAATAAAATGCATGCTAACTAGAATAAATAATAAAATAATGGACTTACAAGAAAAAAAGTTCTGCCCAGTGCTCGGAGTAAACACATATCACATGTTTTTTGAAAAAATGAGCTTGTGCTCAGTGGATTGAGCATGGACTGGGAACCAAAGCATCTCAGGTTCAATTCCAAGTCAGGGCACATGTCTGGGTTGTGGGCCAGGCCCCCAGTAGGGGGCACCGAGAGAAAACCACACATTGACGTTTCTCTCCCTCTCTTTCTCCTTCCCCTCCCTCTCTCTAAAACAAATAAATAAATAAAATATTTTTTAGAAAAGAATAAGCTCGTCAACCCCAAATTATTCTCATATATTTTCTACTTCCTCTATCACTTTGGGGATTTCTTCACACATTTTTTCACACATTTCTGCTGGGAAGTGTATCCAAAACTTCTACTCTCATAAGATTCCCTACAAGAGGAATATGTACCTGTTTCTTCTATCATCTTTTACTCCTCCAAAGGATTGTAAAATTTTTCAAGACCAACAGAAAAATAAAAGCATTTGAATATGTATGCCTTCTTCAAAATGCATTATCCCTGGCATGAACTTTAAAGCCTAAGGCCGAATTGTAAAAAGCTTCAAAAGTCTGCATCTCAAAAACATAATAACTAGTGATTGTGCTCTTTTTCTCCTCCTACATTCTCTTGTAATAACTCTTCCATTTGACAATAGATTCTTCATTGTTTAGCTGTCTGAATGGTGAATGGTCATGTTCTCAAACTGAACCAGGGATGACCTGAGGGACTTGCTTGAAAATAGAATATAGTGGGCCTTCTGGGACTCCTAAGCTTGGTTCATAAGTCTTGCAGCTCCCTCTGGGCCCTCTGGAGTACTCATTTGGAATGCTCCCTCTGGGAGCACAAATGGCATGCTGGGAGATGCCCTAGCCTCCCAGACAGGCAGAGAAGCAACTTGTGTGTATGGAAAGGATGGACTTGATGGAGTCCATATTAGGAGAACTTCTACTACTTCCATTTAAGATTGAAGAACTAAAGGTAGTTATTTTGCAATGTATAGAATATCCCTAACCTTTCTTTCCTCTAGACTTGCTACCAGGCTCTTGATGATTTCACATTTGTCATTGAACCTACTGCTACAAGACCATGAAAATAGTAACTGTATAAATCCCCAAGTTACATGTCAGTGCATGTGTTAAATCTTTATTGGCTAAAATGAAAAAAATAGTGGTATATTTATTTACTCTTAATATTTTACTTTCGATTAATCTAGATAATTAAGTGGAAACTTTATGAAGTAAATATATACCTACTCCTTTATGAGATGCAACTTATATATAAATGGCATGATTTACTACAATATTTTTTCTCAGTATTATTGCCACAAAACAGTCTTAAAATATTACTACATGTTTAAATTATATTAGCGCCGACACAACCGTATCCCGAACATGCATTCTCCCTCTCTCTTCCTTTCCCCTCTAAAGATAAATAAATAAAATCTTTAAAAAAAAAAAAAATAAATAAATAAATAAATAAATAAATTATATTAGCAACAAATGTTAATCTTGAGTGAATATTCAGTCTATAGATACAAATTATTTTAAATCATGCTTTTTATATAATTGAGTCTTAATGATTCTAAATTGATTCCTTAGCTTTCAATGGCTAAGAATTATCACACTCTCAACTTGTAACATGGTCACCAGAAAAATTTATCAGGTTCTCTATATTTAATATTTTTCCCTCTAAGAAATATAGTTGACCTTTGAACAATGCAGGCAGTAGAGGAACTTACTGCAAGTCAAAAATTCGCATAAAACTACAGTCATCCACACCCTAAACATACATCAATTCAAAACCACCAGTTGACCCTTAAACAATGGGTGTTTGAACTTTGAAGGTCAGTTCAAAGTCCCCAACAAACAGGGGGACTAGCACAGTTCAAACTCACATTGTTGTAGGGTCAACTGTAGATAGTTTATGAGATATTCAGAATGTAGAAAGTTATTAACATCCTATTTAGGGAGAGAGGACTGTGTATCACACTTCTCCCATGAAAGTCACATTCCCAAACCTGAAAAGAGATTATTGGGCCTGAAATAACAATGTGGCCTATATTCAGGAATGAGAAGCTACTTGAGTTGCTAAGGAATTTTAGCTCCTCCAATGCTATCATCCAGCCTATCCAAGTATAAAGGTCAAGGTCATGAGTAGAGAAAACAATATCTTGTTAGTCTCTGCTTTTTAACCTTGTTCATTCAAACAAGGTTTAAAAAAAGCCTGACTTTGTTTTAATATGGTCATTAGGATGATCAAATAAAATAAAATGTCAAAGTAATTTGCAAACCTAACAGAACTATAAAAATATAGTTTCTTACAATTGTCCCCAAATAAATTTTTATTGTGCATAATGTATAGTATGTTAAATTACTATGTGGAAACATTTTGCTCAGCATGAGTGGCAACACTGTAAAGTGAATCTTCAAAAATGACTGATTTCTTTGCGTACCTTTCATTTAAATAGCCCCTCTATTGATGCATAATCCCCAGACTTGTTGCATGCTGTGACTCTATAGTTTGTTTAAATTAAAACAAAAATTGTTGGTTTTCTTAGTATAAAAGTATTGGTTAACCATAGTAGGAATATTTAAATATACAAATTGCTGTAAAAAAAGAACCATTTTATCCCATTACACAAAGTCACAACTGTTAACTATTTGCCCTATTTCTATAAATATCCATCTATAATCTTCATTTAAATAGACACAGAGATGGAAACAGAGGTGGGGATAAGTGGCATATCTGTTCCACTTCCATCTTTTTTCACACAGCAATATAACATATTTTAAACAAAAGAGGATGACCTATGTTGGGGAATAGAATCTTCCCCTTTCTCCAATTCCTGTCAAGACAGCACAGGCAGTGCTGATGGGAAATTTCTATCTCCTTAAGAGAAACTATAGAGGGTATCACTCAACTAATGGAAATCTTAAATGGTTTTCAAACAAGAGTAAGATAAGAGGGATGGATGATGAGGGGAAAGCAAGGTATCAGAGACTCACCATTGCCTGCCAAGCTCCTGGAGCAGTTTCCTCTGAACTGCTATGCTTAGGAAAGCCCACAGGAAGTAGCCCACAGATAAAAGCATCTCTGTCCTGAGGAGCAGTCTGTTCCTCTTCTGTATTAGGCAACTGACTCTTTTAGAGGGAGCCCAGCTGGATTACCTACTCCCAGAAAAACCAACCGTATTGAAACATAAAAAAAGGAATAGGAGTTTTTTTTTACTTCATCGTTCCTAGCAATATATAAGGGAGAAACTTACATTTAGTATTCATCTGTCTGTATGGTCCACGGGGTAGGAATCAGACCTCTTATCTTAATGCACCATGCTCTGTGGTCAAGGCAAGGTATATGAAAAGGAATCATCAATCTGTATAACCGCACATGAAAACCATAACAGGCAGTGTTTCCCAGCAAACTATCTACTTGTTCTTAAATGTAGATATCTCTTGCTCGCTGGAGTTATCATTTTGGTGTTTTGATGTTTAAAATAGCTCCTTTGAAGAATGTATAAACATTACATTGAATGACATTTCAGATAATTACATGACTCATAGCTTCATCTTATTTAAGAGGAATTTCTACACCTCTGAAAATCTCAGCATCTTCCATCTCTTTCCCTCTTTTACCTATTTCTATAGGATCTAACACCATCAAAAATGTTGTATACCTAAACTATTTCTTTTGGAGTCTATCACTTTCCCTGACCCCATTTGAACTTAAGCTCTATGAAGACAGGAACTTTTGTCTGCTTTATTAATTTGTGTGTTAATTTTCATGCCTAGGATAGCCATGCGTATAATAGGTAATCAAGACACAGTTGCTGAGTGAAAGAATGAACCAATGGACTCATGGGGTATGATACAACTTAGTTTTCCACTATCTCTTTAAATGTATTTTATGGAGCTGGTTTATGTCATTCCCCAGAGTGAAATTTGTAGGAGGCCCCAGACACTTCTGATTGCTTTTAGATGGAAGGTCCTCTACTTACTCTGGGCAAAAAAAGTATACTTTTTATCTCTCAGTTCAGAAATTCATATATCCAGTTCAATGAAATAATCAAAAACTCAAAACCACGACTTCAAAGTAGACCTTAACCCCTACCCCAATTTCAGTCTGATGAATTAACAAAAAGGAAAATGTTTAAGAGAGGCAAATTGTATTGCTCTTCACCCTATATTTTAGATCTGCTATATGTGGTACCCCTTCCAGTGAAAGGATTAAACATCCTACCATGTTGAATTCAGGGGCATTGGAACAGTATTTGCTCTTTGGGGTAATTCCCTCCCATTGACTGTAGGCTATATCTTATGATTTGCTTGACGTAGAGAGAAAAGTGATATGTCACTTTCATTAGAAGGTTATAAAAAACTGAAATCTATCTTGCTGGTATGCTCTTTTCAGATATTTCTGCATTCTTGTTCTTGGAGACAGGGACATCTGGCAAGGAAGTAAGAGCAACCTCTGATGACCGATCACTGAGGAAATGAGGCCTTCAGTCCCACAGACCCTGAGGAGCTGAAGCCTGCCAATGACCACCAAGCGAGCTCATAGGCAGATTCTGTCCCTTTTGTTTATAATAATGTATCATTTTTTCAAATAATACATACTATTTTTCAGTTGTGAAGAAGAATAAAAATGCCACAACAAACACGATCTCCTTAGCTCAGCTGACTGAAAGCATAATTTTACTTTGGGTTTAATCTAGTATAGGGCTAAGATTTCTCTTTGCTAGGTAACATGTATTTGATCTCTTTCATGTGAAAACACCAGCCTACATTTCAGTTGTTTCTCTTCCTCTTCTAAATTTTCTAACTATCCAATCAAACAGATTCTGACCTAGATTTTACTCAGAGGACCGAGCCAGTAACACAGAGGGGCTTTAGAATGCACCATTTCTGTTTGGGTTTTCTCTCTTTTTTTCAATTGAATATTTCATTGTACTATTTCAGTTGTCCCAATTTCCCCACCTTGGCACTCCTTCACCCACCCCAGACCCCCACTCCCACAGTCAGTCTCTACCCTCTTGTCCATGTCCATGGGTCATTTATACATGTTTCTTGAATAGTCTCTTCTTCTTTTTCCACCCTTCCCCCTGCTGTGGTCATTGTCAGTCTATTCCTTGTTTTCATGCCTCTGGTTCTGTTGTTCTCATTTGTTTAGTTCATTATGTTTCTCTTATAGGTGAGATTATATGGTATTTGTCTTTCATTGCCTGGCTTATTTCACTTAGCATAGTATTCTCCAGTTCCATCCATGCTGTCATGAAAGGTAGGAGCTCCTTCTTTCTTTCTGCCGTGTAGTATTTCATTGTGTAAATGTACCACAGTTTTTTCATCCACTCATTTACTGATGGGCACTTAGGCTTGTCCCAGAATTTGACTATTGTAAATAATGCTGCTATGAACATTAGGGGGCACACATTCTTTTGAATTGGTGTTTCAGTATTAGGATATATTCCCAGCAGTGGGATCACTGGGTCAAAAGACAGTTCCATTTTTAGTTTTTTTCAGGAAATTCCATACTGTTTTACACAGTGGCTGCACCAGTCTATATTCCCACCAACAGTGCACTAGGTTCCCTTTTCTCCATAACCTCACCAGCACTTGTTGTTCATTGATTTGTTAACAATGGCCATTCTGACTGGTGTGGGGTGATATTTCATTATGGTTTAACTTACATCTCTCTGACAGCTAGAGATGTTGAGCATTCTTTACATATCTATGTGCCCTCTGTATGTTTTTCTTTGAGAAGTGTCTGTTCAGGTCCTTTGCTCATTTCTTAATTGAATTGTTTGTCTTCCTGGTATTGAACCATATGAGTTCTTTATATATTTTGGAGATAAAACACTTGTTTGAGGTATTGTTAACAAACATGTTTTCCGATATGGTTGGGCCCCTTTTCACTTTGTTGATTTTTTTTTAGCCATGCAGAAGATTTTAATTTGATGCAGTACCATTTGTTTATTTTTTACTTTATTTCCCTTAACCTAGGAGATATATCAGTGAAAATATTGTTGTGTGGGTTATATGAAATTTTACTGTCTATGTTTTCCTCTAGGACTTTTATACTGTCACAACTTATATTTAAGTCTTTTATCCATCTTGCATCTATTTTGGTGTATGATGTAAGTTGGTGGTCTAGTTTAATTTTTTTGCATGTATGCATCCAGATTTCTCAACACCATTTATTGAAGAAGCTATTTTTACTTCATTTTATGCTTCTGATCCCTTTGTCAAATAGTAATTGACCATAGAGACTTGGGCTTATTTCTGTGCTCTCTATTCTGTTCCATCAATTTATGTGTCTGTTATTATGCCAGTACCAGACTGTTTTGATTACAATAGCCTTGCACTATAGTTTGACATCATTTACTATGATCCCTCCTACTTTGTTCTTCTTTCTCAACATTGCTGGGGTTATTTAGTGAGATTTTTGGTTTCATATAAATTTTTGAAATATGTGTTCTAGATCTGTGAAATATACCATTGGTATTTTAATGAGAATTGCATTGAATCTACAAATTGTTTTGGGTAGTATGGACATTTTAATTATGTTAATTCTTCCAATCCATGAACACGGTACACGATTCCATTTGTTTCTATCTCCCTTAATTTCTGTCTTCAGTGTTCTATAGTTAGTTCTCATATATGGCCTTTACTATATTGAGGTAGGCTCCCTCTATTCCCACTTTGCTAAGTGTTTTCATCATAAATAGGTGCTGGAGTTTATCGAATACTCTTTCAGCATCTATTGACGTAACCATGTGATTTTTTGTCCTTTCATTTTGCTTATGTGGTATATTACATTCATTGATTTGTGAATATTGAATTTGGAATTCATCCTTGTGTCCCTGGAACGAATTCTACTTAATCACGGTGTATGATCTTTTTAATGGATTGTTAGATCTGGTTTTCCAATATTTTGTTGAGGATTTTAGCATTTATATTCACCAGTGATACTGACCTATAGTTTTCTCTCTTTGTTGTGTCTTTACCTGGTTTGAGAATTAGGATAATACTGGCCTCATAAAATGAGTTTGGGATTACTCCCTCTTCCTGAATTTTTTGGAATAGTTTGAGAAGGATTGGAGTTAGCCCAGTTTGAATGTTTGGTAAAATTTTCCTGTGAAGCCATCCAGTCCAGTTTTTTGGATGCTGGGAGTTTTTTGATTAGTGCTTCAATTTCACCCCTTACCATTAGTCTATTCAGGCTCTCTGCTTTTTCTTGATTCAGTTTTGGGAGATTGTCTGTTTCTAAAAATTTGTCCATTTTACTCAGATTGTCCTACTTCTTGGCATATAGTTGTTCATAGTAATTTTTTAGGATCCTTTGTAATTCAGTGACAGCTGTTGTAACTTTTCTTTTGTTTCTGATTTTATTGATTTGGGTCCTCTCTCTCTTTTTTTCTTGTTGAGTCCACTTAAAAGTTTGTCAATTTTGTTTATCTTTTCAAAGAACCCAGTTCCTGGATTTATTGATCCTCTGAATTGTTCTTTTAATCTCAATGTCATTTAATTCTGCCCCGATGTTGATTATTTCCTTCCTTCCTCTTATGCTGGGCTTCTTTTGTTGTTATTCCTCTAGTTTGTGCAGATGTAAGGTTAGGTTGTTTATTTGAGATATTTCACTTTTAGGTAGACCTGTATTGCTATGAACTTCCCTCTAAAGATTGCTTTCTCTGTAACCCATAGCTTTGGGGCTGTTGTGTGTCACTGTTCATTTGTTTTGATTTCTTCCCTGATCTCATTGTTAACCCACTCATGATTTAATAGCCTGTTTTTCAGTCTCCATATATTTGAATGTTTTTTAGTTTTTTCCTTGAGGTTGGTTTCTAGTTTCAAGTCAATGCGATCCAACAAGATGCTTGATATGACTTCAATTTTCTTACCTTTGTTGAGACTTGTTTTGTATTCTACCATGTGGTCTATCTTTGAAAATATTCTATGTGCATTTAAAAAGAATGTGTATTTTTCTTCTTTGTGGTGAAATGTTCTGTATCTATCAATTAAATCCATTTTATCTATAGTGTTGTTCAATGCCACAATATCCTTGTTGATTCTTTGCTTGGAAGATCTATCCATTGTTGACAGTGGGGTGTTAAAATCCCCTGCAATGAACATGTTGCTGTTGATATCTTTCTTGAAATCCTCCAAGATTTTCCTTATATATCCTATGTTGGGTGCATATATGTTTATAAAGGTTATATCTTCTTAATAGATTAGTCCCTTAAGTGTTATGTAGTGTCCTTTTTGTCTCTTTTTATGGCCTTTGTTTTGAAATTTATTTTGTCTGATATAAGTACTACTACCTCAGCTGTTTTTTCATGTCTGTTTGCTTGCAATATTTTTTCCATCTCTTTACTTTCAGACTGTATACATCGTTTGTCCTGAGGTGGGTCTTTTGTAGATAGCATATGTGTGGCTCATGTTTTCTTATCCATTTAGCTATTCTATGTCTTTTGATTGGAGCATTTAGTCCATTTATATTTAAGGTTATTATTGATAGGTACTTATTCATTGCCATTTTTTCCCTTTGTACCCATGCCAAGTCCCTCTCTCTCCCTTTCTTTATCTTCCTAAAGTAGTCTGTTTAACATCTCTTGCAATTCTGCTTTGGTGAAGACATTTTCTTTTAGCTTTTTGTTTTTCTGGGAAACTCCTTATTTTGCTTTCCATTTTAAATGAAAGCCTGGCTTTGTAGAATAATCTTGGTTTCAGGCCTTCACTTTTCATTACTTGGAATACTTCTTACCATTCCCTTCTGGAATTTAGTGTTTCTGTTGAAAAATCAGCTGATAGACTTATTGGAGCTTCCTTGTATGTTACTTGCTCTTTCTCCCTTGCTGCCTGTAAGATTTTCTCTTTGTCTTTAAATTTTGCTATTTTAATTATGATGTGTCTCGGAGTGCACCTCTTTGGATTCATCCTGATTTTGAACCTCTATGCTTCCTGGACTTAACATGACTTTTTCCCCCATCAAGTTAAGGAATTTTTCTGTCATTACTTCTTCAAACAGGTTTTCTATTCCTTTATCTTCATCTTCTCTTTCTAACATTACTATAATACAAATATTATTATGTTTCATATTGTCCTGCAGTTCCCTTAAACCTTCCTCATTCTTTTAAGTCTCTTTTTTCATTTTGTTGGTCTGTGTGGGAGTTTGTTTCTACCTCATCTTCCATCTCACTGATTTGATCCTCTGTTTCATCTAGCCTCCTTCAGATCTGGCTGATCCTCTCTGTTCTTTGCTGCTAACATTCTATCAAGGACTGTTTCATTTAGTGACCTAAGAAGACTTGCCAGTACCTTCTCCACCTGCCTGCTGAGGGTGCAATCCTGGGTCATCCCTGGAGGAAACCATTCAGTCTTCAGGGAAGATGGTAGGTGTGTTTCCCTGCCCTTTTGCCATGCATATTGGTTTGTCCCAGATTCTTTCCAATAATGTGTGGTTTCTGGTGAATTAGTTGCCCATTTCCTGTGAGGTGCCAATCTCTGTAAAAGGGGCTACTTTTTTCTGCTTGGCATAGAAAGTAGCTCTGTCTAGGCACTGAGGCTGGGCAGGGTCCTAAACGCCCTTTGTTGCACCTGCTCAGGTGCATCAGGCTGAGCCTGCTCTGCTGGCTCCAGTGGATCAGGGCCTAAGAATCAGTGTAGCTCCTAGTGTCTGGTAAAAAGGTCCTTTCAGAGCTTTTTCTTCTTTCCCCTGCAAAACTGCACCTAGCAGGGGACTCCTGAGCCTGTCCTCACTGATCTGTACATCCTGTAATCCTATAGCCTGGGCTTGCCTGTATGGGGGCCTGCCTGGCTGCAGTGAACCTCACGTGTTCAGCTCCTGGCCATCCAGTCCCCATCCTGCTGCTCTCTCACAGGAGACTTGGGCCTGAACCCTCCCCTATGTATAGGCTGGGTTGGGTCCCATAGCCCCTTCAACATGACTCTATCCCTCTGTTTTCCCAAGGTCTTTGTTTTCAGAGCTACTGCACATGGACACACATGCACATGAGCACTGGTTCCCTGCAGAGTCTCAGGTCACCTTAGCTCCTCTTTTAAAAGAGTTTCTGTGTGGCTTCAACACCATGGCATTGAGCCCTGGGGGACCTGTTCTCTATGTGCTCTCCCTCCCCGCAAATCACAAAGTCTCTCTCAGTCAGCGCTGGCCGCAGCCTTCCAGAGCCTCCAACAGTTTTAGATAAAGTTTCTCTCTGGATCTCTCCCTCATGGTGCTGGGAAGAGTTCTACAGCAATACTACAACAGTGCGTAGCAGTGTGGTACTCTCCCCATTCCCTCTAGTGCTTCTCAGTGTCAGACCAGCCTACTCTTGTTGCACTGTTCCTGCAGCCAGCACTTCCCCAGCCATTTTGCTCCACCTCCAGATCTGGCAGCTCCTAATCTGATCCATAAATGCCCCAAATCTTCACAGCCAGAAGTGCTGGGTTAGCCAGTGATGGCAGCAGTCGCTCCATTAGGAGAACCTGTGTTGCTTTCTCCCAAGTGCCTGTAGACAGGCAAACTCTTGCCCACTCACACACATTCCCTGGACTCTTGTCTATGTATGCATTCACTCACACATGTACTCACTCACTCTCTGCTGGATTTTCGAGTTGATTGCTCTGTGGTTTAGTTGCAAGACTTGTCCAGGTCTGGGAGCAAGTGGATGGAGCTTCCAGCTACTCTGCAGCCATCTTGGATACCCTGGGTTTTCTTTTTTTACTCTTTTTTAAGTTTTGCCAAGTCTATCTCTACCTGTCTATTCTATCTATCCATCTACCATCCACCATCTATCATCTACCTATCATTATCATAATCATTACCTTTCTGTAATAGCACAAATCTTTATTGAGGTATAATTAATATACACGAAAATCTATATTTAATGCATAGACTTTGATAAAATTGGACATATGCAAATACCCTTGAAACCATCACCACAATCATGGTTATAAACATGTCTGTCACCTCCAAAATTCTCCTAATGTGTTTTTTGGGTTTGTGTGTGTTTGTGTCTACCTGTGTTAAGAACACTTAACATGAGATCTAACCACCTTAAAAATGGTAAGAGCCCAATGCAGTTTTGTTAACTACTTTTTTCTGTGTTAGCTCAGGAAAAGAAACTTTTTCTATCTTCTCTCATTGTCTCATCACATATGGATTTGTCCTGTTCACAGCTAAGCCAAAGTGGCCTGCTCTCAATTATTATCATTAAAACAAGAAAGCAGCAGAGAGAGGGAGGGTACTAGGAGGAGAAGCAGAGAATCATTTTGTTGTCTTTTCACTTACATATATTAGAGGACACTTACTTTCAGAATGCACTTTGCTAGAAGGAAAATTCAGAAATACTTTACCTAAAATGATTTTGTCTGGCCTATTTAATTTTTTCCAATTAAAGAATTATAATTGTATTTTATTCAGGGATGGGTGTAAGTGTTCTTTAGTATATTCATTTTATTCATAATTACATTTTTTAAAAAACTAATTTATGTGAAATGTTAGTGTGATCTTTGTAGTTCTGGGAATTATAATTTCAATGCAATAAAAGATAATAGCCATTTGCCTTGGGCTTATTAAAAACTGCATAAGGCACAATAATTTGGACATAGGTATATAAACAGACAATAAAATATTTAGCATTAGACTTTGAAAAGGATCATTAGCTGACAGGAGGAGAGAGATAACATTTTCTTCAAATGACCCTGAAAGGACAGGATTAATGTAGTAAACCAGGGCAATCTTCAAGACAATTGAAAATGGTATTTTCAATGAGGTTGTTGCATTAGAAAAGGCCATGTTGCCATGAAAATTAAAAAGAAAAGAGAAATGAAGTATCAGATTGTTTATTTTATTTTTTTAATTAATCACTTTCTTATTTAGTTATTTTTCAAGTACAGTTTTCTGTTTATTTCTCCCATTCCAGCCTACCCCTCCCCCATGCACCCCATCTCCCTCCCATTTCTACCCCTCTTAGTTATTGTCCCTGTGTCCTTTATACTTGTTCCTCTGAATCCCTCCCATTTATTTCCCCTTAAATTCCCTCCCCTCTCCCCTCTGGTCACTGTCCCCCTGTTCTCTATTTCAGTGTATTTGTTTTTATTTTGCTTGCTTGTTTGTTTTGTTGTTTAGCTTCCTGTTAAAGGTGAGATCATATGGTATTTGTCTTTCAGCCCCTGGCCTATTTCACTCAGCATAATGCTTTCCAGTTCCATCCATGTTGTTGCAAAGGGTAATAGTTCCTTCTTTCTCTCTGCTGCATAGAATTCCATTGTGTATATGTACCACAACTTTTTGATCCATTCATTTTCTGATGGGCACCTAGGTTGCTTCCAGCTCTTGGCTATTGTAAATCGTGCTGCTATGAACATTGTGGTGCATAGGTTCTTTGAAATTGATAAACATAGCAACCAGCAACAAATGTTGGAGAGGTTGTGGGGAAAAGGGAACCTTAGTTCACTGTTGGTGGGATTACAGACTGGTACAACCATTATGGAAAACAGTATGGAATTTTCTCAGAAAAACAAAAATCGACCTGCCTTTTGATCCAGCAATTCCACTGCTATAATTATATCCTAAGAACCCCAAAACATCAGATTGTTTAATATAAAACATTGTGTCTGAACTTAACCATAAATAGACACAATGAACAGAACGGATGTTACTAATGAAGAGTTTAATAAATTAACTTGAGTAGTTATCTAAGAATTCAAAGGAATGATAAAATAAAAAGAGAAATAAGACAAGAAATCTGGAAGATATATCTGAGAGTCTTGATATCAATATAGTAGAATTTCCAGAAAGACGGCACCATGTGAATATAATAGCATCAGTAATTAAAGAATAATGAAAGACAATTTCCCTGAACTGAAGAAAAATCTGAATCTTCAGACTAAAAAATTCAAATTAAAACATGGAAAAATTCTAAATGTGTACATTAAAGAAAAGACAAAGAGAGATAGAGATAGATAGTGGGGAGAAGAATCAACCAGGAACTTGGTTGTATATTCATAATATGAAATGTTAGAAAATAATCCAACAGTGTCTAAAAAGTTCTGAGTGGAAAGCACTGGGAGCTCTAGAATTCTACATCCAGGTAAGTGTAATGTCTTTATCTGAAATTTCACTGGAGGTAGTAAAATACAATGGATATTACATTCCAATGAGAGGTACCATATTAAAATGGAAATTTTCAAATGATTTAGCTAGAAAAATATTTCCACAATCCTGAACACCTCACATTGACTTAAAAAGGTCAAGGGTTTACATTGAAAAGGAGAGGACATTTTGGGGGGAGTTATTGGTATGCTGTGAATCCCACCTATCTGGAGGACTGGGGCATGGGATCCTGTCCCTCAGCTTAGATCTAGAGAGAAGATCCATGAACCTCACTGAACACTGAGTTAATGCAGAAAACAAGGCACCTTGAATAATTTTAAGTACATGCTTTTCAATGAGCTTCGGGAAGATAGTATTGATGAAATATGACCATTCACTCATGATAAAGGAGAAATTAAATACCATGTGTTTTCAGTACAAAAAATTATCAAAATATGGAAAATGCACACACACATGCAACTTATGGGTCTCTCTTTAAGTGAAGAGGATGCATTAGGCTAGTGTCTTACTGTTACCTGGTAAATCTAGAAGAAAAAAAGCAAACTGGAAAGATGCTCTGAAGGTGGAATGAGTGGGATGAAGGTGAGATGATGGTGTTTGAGGACCCATGTCCTCTCAGGAGCAAAGGATATATGACTTTTTCCAGTGGAACAGATAAGGGCCATGTGTGAGATAAAGTTGAGTGAGTATTATCTTAAATGTCAGACCAATATCAGAAGACACAATCTAAATATAATCCCAGATTCTCAGAAGATGTAGAATAAGTTATCAGTAAGAGAAGAATGTATCATCTGAGTCAAAACAACTGCTAGTGAGAGATGTAAACAATGTCCAAGGGTTTTGTTTTATGAACCATCATATTTGTTCCCACCAAGTTTAAACATTCTGGTTTTTATTTTTCCTCTCTCCCAGGATTAATTAGGGTAGATTATCCTCATGCCATAAAAAATGGCCCCTACCTAAGTAGGTTTATACAATAATGGCTTATTTCTCATCACTATTATAGTTTAGTTGAGTGTTAGGTAGGCAGCCTTTCAACTGGTGATTGAGAAAATCAGCCTTCTTTCATTTATTGATTTAGTCTTAGAGTGTTCCATTAGGTTTTCTACCTCTGGCCAGATGATGAAAGAAAGCATGAAGAAATTATACCCAACAAACTCCTATCTTAACTACCTCTGACTACTAGTGACCCATCACTTCCACTTAGGGAAAACTAATCATATGGGAAAATTAATTTCATCAGGGAAAACTAATCATATGCCTAAAACTAGAAGGAGAGAAGTGGAATGCTCAGGAAAAAGAAATGGGTTTGATGAGCATCGAGCTGGTCTCTTCCAAAACCTAACCTCAAAAGTTTTGTTACCTGAAAGAGGAAGAATTTGGAAATACAGCAGAAACAAATACGTCCCCTATTCTTTTTCCAAAAATCTGCAGCAGTCCCGAGTTGAATGCATGGAAGCAACTACAATTTTATGTGACTTTGGAAGCTTTAGTTATATATGGGTTTGGCCATTTTAAGTAGAAATTTGAGATTACTATTTGTGTCTTGGAATAATCTTAGGGGTTCACATTTTTTAAAAGTAACTTTAAAATACATGGCACTGTCAGAATTTTCGTTGTTGGGGAAAACTCATCCCACTCAACAAAGTTAAAGAAGAGAGAGGGAGCAAAATTAAGTTGTCTTGCCATTGCTTCCTGCCAGTTGGGTTAGTTTAACATATTGGTTACATAAATTCTTGCTCATTGACTTGAAACAGTAACTGGCATGTTTTGTTCCTCTCTGTTCTGATTACAACCATCCATGTGTAGAGGCTCTGGGTTTTGGTTAACTCCAGAGGGAGTTGTAAGCTCAGAGCCCAATAATCAAGGATGAAAGATTCTTAACCTCTGGGCCACCAAAGGCACCATTCATCTGTGAAACAGCAAAAAAAGTGCCTAGAGAATGCAAACAGGAAAACATGTTTTTAAGACATTTATTTTTCTCTCCTTTACGCATGTACTCACAATCACACACATGCACACACCCCAGAGATCTGGAGAAGTTAGATATAATACATGGAACTCATTCTCTAACAATTAGGAATATGTCCAGGGGATATCATGATAGATGTCCCTTCGATATTTAGGGGATTTAGGTTTAAAATTTATTTTAGTTCTGTACTTTCAGGTGGGATAATTTGAAGGCAGCAGACTAGTATAAGAACTTGTGGCGAAGGTCATAAAAAGGTTAATGACAACATTCTCTTGGTATTTCTGGGCATGAGAGAGGCTTAAGGTCTTCCACTTGTCTCCTGAGGCACTGAGTTTTGTTGAATACAGATGACTATACCATGTGACATGAATGGGTGGTGAAGATAGATGAGAGAGACTATGAGTGGCTAGAAAAATTGTCACAGGGTAAGACAAAAAAAACTCCTAGTAGATAAAACTTCAGGGAAGAAGGTGACAAGCTGAAATAAGGAAAATAACAAGGCTGAGATCTCAGAAAATAATATCTAGAGAGTTGAAGCAGGAGTCAAGTTAGCAATACTATAGATCAGCCATGTTTTCAGCCCATTTTATAACTCTTGTATGATACCCAGACTCAAATGTAATTTGCTACTAGAGCTCTAACAAATTCATTGCTATTGTGCCATAGACTGAATATTTGTGTTTTCAAAATTCATAGGTTGAAACCTAATCCCATAAATATTAATAGCATACTAATTCCATACATACAAATGGCATAATTCCAGAAATCTTGATTTTCTGAATTTAGCTATTTAAATTTTCTCTAGAGAAATGAATTTGCTGCTACATGGGGTACAGAAAATTCATTCAATTCAGGGTTGGTCAAGTGCCTTTCATCCCTTATTTTCGATTTTCTCTTCTATACCCCAGTATTCTCCATTATATTGAGTATTACCTAGACAGTAATGGACAAGCAGCATAGGTTAGGGATTGTTAACATTCAATGAGATTCAAGGTACATTTTGCCTTATATACATAATAATAGAATAAGCAGGATATTTTGCTGAGTATAAAGAGTACTAGATGAAGTAAAAAGTATATTCAAATATGAAAAATAAAGTAGGTTCAAAATCACAGTATTTGAAAGATATTGGCAATATTCAAACCAAGGGGAAATTTTTGTAGTATTGACAATGATTCATGGTATTTTTCATTTGGGATTTTGATATGTGCCTGCCCTTTGATACTTCTTATGAGAATGCAAACTCCATAAAGAAAGGGATCATATGTGCTTTTTTCAATTCTAGCATATAGTAAATTTTATTAGATAAGAATACTGAATAGATGAGAATAACTGTTGTCACCTCCTCTTCCACTTTTCCTAACTTTTTTTTCTTGGACTTGCTCTTACAACGAAGGAAAGAAAATCACTATCTTCTCCTAGGAGACAAGGTTCTGGTCCTTTTTTTCCCCAGTAGAATATTTTTATATTTACATTCATACATATAAAAAGAACACAACTTAGAAAGGTATTTCCCATAGTGTGTGACACAGAGGTTTAAGAAAAAAATTGGTTGCAAAAAACGATTTGAAAGTGAAAATGTTTATGGGAGATTCTGAGACAAACAAAAAAAGAGGTTTCTGTACAGGAGTCTTTAATTGTATTATTAGGTTTAGGGGTCATTTTGTTCAATGTTCCATTCATACATTGTCATCCTTGTTGGTTAACAAAGATGTCCCCTTGAAGTTAATGTAGTTGTGTGGGGTTTTCCCTTCTGTATCACAAGACATTAAGACCAAAATACTGGAGGAAGGAAGTCTTCCAAATTCATTTTACAAGGCCAGAATTACCCTGCTACCAAAACCAAAGACAGTACACACACAGAAAAAAATTATAGGTCAATATCCTTGATGAACATAGATGCAAAAGTCCTCAGCAATATATTAGCAAATGAAATTCAGAACAATAAAAAGATCACATACCATGATCAATCAGGACTTATTCCTCAAATTTAAGGCTAGTTCAACTGCAAATCAATTAGCCTGATATACCACATAAACAAATTTAAATATAAAAATCAAATGCAAAAAAAGTATTTGACAAAATCCACCATTCACTTATGATAAAAATTCTCAACAAATGAGAACTAGATCAAATATACTTCAGCATGATAAAGGCTATATGTGACAAGTGTTCAGCTAATATACTCAATGGTGAAAAGCTGAAAGCTTTTTCTGTAATATTAGGAACAATATAGTGGCATCCACTGTTACCACTTTTACTCAACATAGTACTGAAAGTCCTAGCCACAGCAATCAGACAAAAATAAACAAATAAATAAAAGGCATTGAGTTTAGAAAGAAAAGAGTAAAACTGTCATTATTTGTTTATGATGTGACACTAAGAACTCTAAACAATCCACAAAAACCTGTTAGAATTACACATGAATTTAGTAAAGTAGCACAGTATAAAATTAATATTTAGAAATCAGTTCCAGTATTATATACCAATAATGAACTACCAGATTAAGAAACCAATCTCATTTATAATAGCATCAAAAATAATCAAATGCCTAAGAGTATATTTAACCAGGGAGGTGAACATAACAGAAGAAAGAAATCAAAAACATACAAATAAATAGAAGAATGTATCATACTCATGAACAGAAAAAATTAACATCAATAAAATGTCCACACTACCCAAAGCAATCTATAAATTCATTGTAATCCTTACCAAGATACCAATGGAATTTTTCACAGAACTAGAACAATCTTAAAATTTATATGGAACCACAAAAGACCCCAAATAGCCAGAGCAATCTTGAGAAAGAACAAAGTTAGATATTTCATATTACCTGATATCAAACTATACTACAGGGCTATATAATCTTAATTGCATGGTACTGGTATAAAAACAGACACAAAGATCAATGGAACAAAATAGAGAACCCAGAAATAAACATACATCTATGTGGTCAATTAATATTTGACAAAGCAAGCAAGAATGGTGTAAAGACAGTTTCTTCAATGAAGGGTGTTGGGAAAACTGTGCATACACATGCAAAAGAATGAAACTGGATGACTCTCTTATACCATATACAAAAATAAGTGCAAATGGATTAAAGACTTAAATGTAGGACGCCAAACCATAAAACTCCTAGAAGAAAAGATAGGCAGTAAACTCTCTAGCATTGTTCTTACTAGTATATACATTTTTGGGATGCATCTCCCAGGGCAATTGAAACAAAAGAGAAGATAAATAAATGAAATTATATCAAACTAATGAGTTTTTGCTCAGTGAAGGAAATCATTAATAAAACAAAAAGACAGTCTACTGAATGGAAGAAGATATTCACCAGTGATACATCTAATAAGGGGTTAATATCCAAAATATATAGTGGAGTTATACAACTCAACATCAAAAAATGCCAATTAAAAAAAAATGGGCAGAGGACCTGAATACACAGTCTTCCAAAAAGGAAATACAGATGGTCATTAGACATGTAAGAAAATGTTCAACATCACTAATCATTGGGGATATGTAACTTAAAACCATAATGATGTTACCTAACATCTGTCAGAGTGTCTATCATCAATAAGTCAACAAACAAGGGTCGGCAAGGATGTTGGAAAAAGGGAACCCTCATGCACTGTTGATGGCATTGTAAATTGGTGCTGTCACTATGGAAAATGGTAGGGAGGTTCCTTAGAAAATTAAAAATGCAACTAATGTAAAACCAGAAATTCCATTTCTGGGTATTTATCTGAGGAAACTCAAAACACTAATTCAAAAAGATATATGAGCCCTGATGTTTAATGCAGTGTTATTTATAACAGTCAAGATAAGGAAATAACCTAAGAGTCCATTGATAGACAAATGGATAAAGAAAACATGGTATGTATATACAATGGAATATTTCTCAACCATAAAAAGAATAAAGTCATTTACAGTTCCATATAGACCAAACATTTCAAAAATTTATATGGAACCATAAATTACTCAGAATAGCCGCAGCAATTATAAGAAAGCAGAACAAAGTAGGAGGGATCATACTACCTGATATCAGGTATTACGAGGCCACAGTAATCAAAAGAGCCTGGTACTGGCATAATAACAGACACATAGATTAATGAAACTGAATAGAGAGTCCAGAAATAAACCCAAATGTTTATGGTCAATTAATGTTTGACAAAGGGGCAGAAGCATAGAATGGAGCAAAAATGTCCTCTTCAAAAATGGTGTTTGGAGATCTGGACAGCTACATGCAAAAAATGAAACTTGACCACCAACTTATACCATACACAAAAATAAGTTCCAGGTGGAAAAAGGACTTAAATATAAGTTGTGACACCATAAAAGTCCTAGAGGAGAACATAGGCAGGAAAATCTCAGATATTCCATGCAGCAATATTTTCACTAATATGTTCCCTAGGGCAAGGGACATAAAGGAAAGAATAAGCAAATGGGATCTCATCAAAATAAAAACTTCTGCATGGCTGAGGAAAACTGCATTAAAATGAAAAAAGAACAAACCACATGGAAAAACATATTTGCCAATGATAACTCAGATAAGGGTTTGATTTCAAAAATATATAAAGAATTTATAGGACTCCACTTCAGGAAGACAAACAACCCAATTAAAAAATGGGCAAAAGACTTGAACAGACACTTCTCCAAGGAGGTCATACAAAGGGCCCAGGGACATATGGAAACATGGTCAGTATCACTACTCATCAGAGAGATGCAATTAAAAGCACAGTGAGATATCACTTCACAACAATCAGAATGGCCATCACAAACAAATCAACAAACAACAAGTGTTGGAGAGGATGTGGAGAAAAAGGAACCCTAGTACACTGTTGGGAATGCAGACTAGTAAAGTCACTGTGGAAAACAGTATGGAATTTCCTCAAAAAACTAAAAGTAGAACTGCCTTTTGACCCAGCATTTGCACTGTTTGGATTATACCCTAAGAATCCTGAAACACCAATCCAAAAGAATCTAAGGACCCCAGTGTTCATAGCAGCACAATTCACAACAGCCTAGTGCTGGAAACAACCTAAGTGCACAACAGTAAAATGAATGGATCAAAAAACTATGGTACATTTACCTGATGGAATACTATGCAGCAGAAAGAAATAAGGAGCTCCTGCCCTTTGGACAGCATGGATGGATCTGGAGAGCATTATGCTAAGTGAAATAAACCAGGTGATGAAAGACAAATACCATATGATCTCACCTATAAATGGACCCTAATCAACAAAACAAAAACAAGCAAGCAAAATATAACCAGAGACATTGAAATTGAGAACAAACTAATAGTAACCAGAGGGGAGGTGGGAGAGGATAATGGGAGGGAAGGGGAAAGGATTTTCAGGAACATGCATAAAGAACATATGGACAAAATCAAACATGGGTAGGATCAAGGTGGGAAGTGGGGATGACTGGGGAGGTGGAAAGGTGGGGGGAAAATGGAGACAACTGTACTTGAACAACAATAAAAAAATGTAAAAAAAATGATGTCTTGTCATTTGTAACAATATGGATGGACCTAGAGGGTATTATGCTAGGTAAAAAAAAAACTCAGAGAAAGAAAAACAACATGTAATTTCACTTATATGTGGACTCTAAAAGATAAAATAAATGAACAAACAAAGCAGAAACAGACTCAAATACAGAAAACAACTTGACACTTACCAGATGGGAAGAGAGTTGGGAGAAAGGGTGAAGAAGGGGGAGGGATTAAGATGTACAAATTTTCATTTATAAAGTAGTCATGAGCATGTAAAGTACAGCATAGGGAATATAGTCAATAATATTATAATAACTTGGATGGTGTCAGATGAGTGCTAGGCTTATTGAAGTGATTACTTCGTAGGTTGTATAAATGTCTAATCGCTATGCTGTGCACCTGAAACTAATGTATTGAAGGATAGTATGTCAACTATAATTAAAAAAATAAAAAAAATATAATGACCATTCTGTTTTACAAATCTTATTACTTTGACTGTAATAGGGCTTTTACACTTTTTAAAGTATAATTAAGATGCTATAAAATGTACTTCTTTAGTGTATAGTAGTTCTGTGTTCCTTTCTGTTCAAACCCTCTGCCATCTGCAACCCCTAGCAACAACATATCATTTTTTGTACATATAGTTTGTCTTTTCCAAAATGTAGCTGGAAGTATGAAATATGTAGCCTTTGACATTGGTTTATTTCATTTAGTATGTTTTATTTGTGATTTATCTTTATGTAATTTTTTAGTAATTCATTTATTTTTATTGCTGACTCTATTTTGTTATATGATTTGTTTATTCATTGCCCATTTTCAGGACACATGAGTTGTTTCCTTTCAGGGGGTGGAATAAGCATTTTCATACAGGCTTTTGTGTGAAGCTTCAAGTAATATTATATCTCTTATGTCTCCTAACTGTCACTTGTGCTATTGTTACTGTATATTAACTTTAATGTGTGCTGCAATTACAATATCTTGTCTTTTTTTTTATTTAGACAATGAGTTTTCTTTTAGATCTGCACAATTGAATAAAGTAGCCACTAGCCTAATGTGACAAAATTTAAATTAATTGTAATTAAATGAAACTTAAAATTCACTTCCTCAGTAACACCTGCTACATTTCAAGCGTTCAACAGCCACATGTGACTAGCGTTATTAACAGCACAGATATAAATACTTCCATAACTTCAGGAAATTCTATTGGGCAGTACTTTTTCAGAAGCTTAAAGTAAGAAAAAGAAAAATTCATATTTAACTTCTTTTATGTCATTTTGTTCGGTAGTTCCAACTTTTAAAAATGATATTCTGTCTGATGATTCTCTTTTAACATTTTTGTAGTGAAAATCAACTACATAATACATTTCCCCACTATTTTACTGAAAAAGTCTTTTCTTCTTCATTATCGAAAAACTTATTACTGTGCATAGAATTCTTAGTTGACAATGTTTAGCTTTTCTTTCATCACTTTAATGTGTTTTCTAACAGACATTATTTATTTATACACCTAAATACTGAATTTGAGGTATACAATTTTATTTCGATATATGTATACATTGTAAAATAATTTTTACAATCAAAATATTAACACACAAGTTCTGTCCGGAAGGTATCCAGCCATGCAACATGAAAAATAGAGACATTTATTGAAGAAGATACAAGATACACAGGACAATGATGCCTCAGTCCCCTTCAAAGGAGGCACCTTTGGACATCTCATAGTTCTCTCCGCAGCTCTCCCACTGTTCAAAACACTCCGCAAATCCTTTGTTGGAATCACCATCAACCACCCCATCACATTTTCCTGAATCTCATCAATGGTCTGAAATCTCTTCCCTTTCAAAGGTGATTTTAGTTTTGGAAAAAGCCACAAGTCTCAGGATGCCAAGTCTGGTCTGTACATGGGGCTGAGCCACCTCGGTTGCTGATCTTTGTTGATTGCAGGCTGTGCATATTCAGCATTCTCAGGTGTTTCACTTGTTTCTGGCCTTTCAGAATGTGGATCACTTTCAACAGATTCTCAATCATTTTTGAAGCATTTGCGCTTCACATTTATGTGCACTGCACTCATTGCATGATCCTTAAAAGCCTTCAGAATAATCCAAATGGTTTCCACAGAGGAAGGTTCAGGCTTAATGAAAGTTTGATGCAGATTCCTTTCTCTACTTGCTTAGTCATTTTGAATGTAATGGGCACACAGTACACATGCTCACTCAACGGTGTCTACCGACCCCACAGCCTAGGACAGTGAAAGGGTCATTGTTCACGCATGAACTCTTTTCTTCTAGGAGTTTTATGGTTTCAGGTCTTATATTTTGACTTGATTTTCATGTATGGTATAAGGGGCAGATTTGCAAAAGGATTTATATCAAGTTCTGTTGCACTTTTATCTTTAGTTTTCTATTTGTGCCTATATCTCAGAGAAGGTTTCCTTCTATGCTCTGGATCTTCTCCCACTGCTGTTACTTGTTACTATGCTTGGTAGTCTAAGTCATGGAGAGCAAGTAGGGGAGCGTGTGCTTTGTTGTTCTGGTTCAGCATAAATCTTACAGAGACATGAGATCTCTTTGTTTTGGAGATAGGTTTTTCCCAGTGGTCCTTCCCCTTCCCAGAAGTAGGACATATTTAATGGTTTGGTCCCAGAACACATTATATTTCTACCTCTCCTGCAGGAGTACTGAGATTTATTCTTTTCTCCAAGCTGCAATGGGTCTTCACCTGTACCACGAAGGTAACGAGGTTTTTTGCCTTGTCCTAAGTGACTGAAGACAGTTATTTACAGGGGGCCCTGCAAAAAGGTCTTACACATCTTCATGCTGTGTCTGCAATGACTGCTGTTTCTCTCTCCTCCAGACATGAACTATGAAAGTGCAATTCTCACTTTACCTCTAATCTTGTGAGTCTGAGTGGATACAAATTTCTGTAATGTCTGTGGTCCTAGAAGTTCCATATTCTCACACTAGCCCCTCATTGGACTTTATCCATTTGTTTAATGTTTTACCTGACTATTTTCCTCAGTTGATATGTTGCTGCCTGTCCATTCCAGGTAAACTGATGCTTTTTCCCTGTCTCTCTCGAAGATGCCTGTTTTATATATGTATTTTGGGGGCAAGCTAGTTGCCCTACAACCTCAGCTCTCTGATATAAAGAAGAACAGTTATGATTTTGCAAATTAACTTGTTTTCCTTTTGTTATTAGCTTGGACCACAAAAGGTCCAGTTAATCTATATTCTTAACATCTTCGAATATTCTCCTTTTTAGAGTCATGAGCTTGTTTAACCCCAGCCACACTGTATTTTGATAACATTAGTTTTACAAGCATCTAGTTTCTCTTTTTATTATTTTGAATTTTATTTTTCCACCAAATTTTTTATTAAATGTTATCTTGTATTAGATTTACATAAACAGACAGCACAGTGGTGAGAAAATCATAACTTTACACAATGATTCCCCCAGATATTTCCAGTACCCACCTGGTCCCATACATAGTTATTACAGAATTACTGACTATATTCCCTATGTTGTACTTTACATCGCTGTGACTATTTTGTAACTACCAATTACTACCTCTTAATTTCTTCGCCTTTCCAGCTAGCCCTTAATTCCCCTCCTCGCTGAAAACCATCTGTCTGTTCTGTTTCTGAATGTGTTTCTATTTTTGTTTGTTTATTTTGTTCTTTATATAAGACCACGAAGATTGTTTTCATTTCTATTATTCTATAAAAGGAAGGTGAATGGTCCTACTTATATAAGTTAGATCCAAAGAAAGAATCTTCTTGGTAGCTGGCCTTATGACAAAAGCTAAACATAATTTATGCATTTTTATGAGGAAGCTGCCACAAGATATGTTGACTCACAAAAGTGTCAAATGCCTAAGCATAACATTTATAGGTACATCAACCAGAATTTATTGTACGGTTATGCTAGCAGTCTTCTTCTTGGCCCCAACTGAAATCTATATAACTTGGTACTAGAGAGAATAGAGAACCCATTCCATCCAGGAAATACTGGTTGGTCAACATGGAAATACCAGCTAATCTCTCTGCTTAATCACTTTAAAATGATGCAACACCTAGATTGCTCCTTCTAAACTGTGGAGACTGAGCCAGAAAAGGCACACCCCGCTTCTGCTCAGAAAAACTACCAATGCAGTGAACTTTCCAACCAGAGACAAATTAATAACACAGAGGCGGCATGGACTCTATCTGTATTTGGAGATTTATTTATTGGCTTTTTAACACCAGTCAATACCTAGCCCAGAGTAGATACCTAATATGTATTTTCTGAGCTCTACTAAAAAAAACTTGCTGCTGGGAGATACACCTCTGTTTCTCTCACCCCTCACTCTTCAGTCATTAAACCAAAACTACTTAATGAGTACCTATGTGTACCAGGCACTGTGTTGGTACTGGCGGTGCCACAATGAACAAAAGAGACATGTTTCCTACATTCATTTAGCTTATAGGTTTAGCTTTCTGTGCCATCCATTTTGGCTGTTTCTCCAAATTTGGATGGAAAAATATTGCGTAACCAGAGATTCCTTTAAAGAATCAAGGTCATTAGAAACTTTTATCACTTAAAACAGTCCTCCAAAAATGACTGGCCAAGTGAGCCAAACCTCATCAGCTCTTTCTAGAGCCCGTCATTTCACAGCTCCTGCTGGAAATACAGCACCTAGAGCATTCTTTCTTCAAGTTTATAGGTAAGTGATCTTGAAGAGAGACATGTCCTCAAGTTATTTCCCCCCAGGAAATGTTTGAGAGTGGTATGCTTTTTAAGATCTTACATATCTGACTTTTTTTGTAGTCTTTAAATAACATCAACTTAACAAGATGTGGAAATTCTTCACTTATAACTATTGTCTTTTATATCTCAGTAAGTTTTTCTTCACACTTATCTAAAATTTACTGTTATGACAGAAAAGTTTGAAAACAACCTAATGTTTTGTTATTTTAGGAGTAATTTATCCTGTTGTTGTTTGTATCACTCTCAATCACTGAAATTTAAAAAAATTGGCAATACACTCACACAATGCACACATGCTACATTTTTCCTGGAAAGTCCCTCCTACCTGTGAACTCAAAATTCGGTATTTATCCAATTTATTGTTATTGTACATTGAATACTGCCTTTGCTCCATTGCTGTTTTTATCCTTTCAATGATCTCCGTAAGTTATCTTCTAAAATGGTTTTATTTTTTTATTCTTTTATTATTTTTTCTCCCATCAAATGTATCCTTTATGTTATTAGTTTGATTTTATCCACTTTTTAAAAAATTTTATTTAACTATTTTTCAAGTAAAGTTTTCTGTCTATTTCTCCCATCCCAGCCCATCCCGCCCCATGCTCCCCACCTCCCTCCCATTTCTACCCCCCTTAGTTACTGTCCCTGTGTCCTTTATACTAGTTCCTCTAAATCCCTCCCCTTTATCCACTTTTTAGGGTTAGAGTTTAATTTCACACTTGTGTTTCTGCTTTCCATATGGTCACATGTTAACTCTTGAGTATTGATGGGAAGCCAGACACTGTATGTTACCTTGTATTCCTTCTCAGACAGGTGTGATGGCCCCAGCTAATCACTCAGCTATGGAAATGTTACCCACTCATGTCTTGATTAAATGAGTAATGGGTGCATTGGTGTTCATTTCAGAGGCATTTGTACAATGTGGTGACAAAGCCAACTGGCTCCCACTTCTTCTCCAAAGACACCCAGACATCATATCAATATAAACTCTATCAAAACCTTCACATTATGCACTCAAATGTTGGATACCAGCCTAGTCCAAGATGAGGTTTTGCAGTATCATAGCATAGGCATTCACATGGTGCTAAGCAAATCTTCTTTCCTGAAAAGGTCCCAGTGAAAATCAGGAGAAAATTTAGAGTTTATATTTATCAGTAAGAAAGATTGTTCTTTTATTTACTTTTAAAACCAAAATTTAGTGTAAGAACACTTTTATCTTAAGTAATATGGACGAGTTTCATAGTGTAATGAAACTTGATTTAGACTACGTTTTTAAGCCATTTCTGTTCACTCTACTTTTCTAGATAAAAATCACTAGTCTTTAGCCCTGCTGGTGTGGCTTAGTGGATTGAGTTCTGGCCTGAGAACTAAGGGGTTGCCAGTTTGATTCCCAGTCAGGGCACATACCTGGGTTGTAGCCAGGTCCCCAGTGGGGGGGACACAGGGGACACAAAAGACAACCACACATCAATGTTTCTTTCTTTCTCTTTCTCTCTTCCTTCCCCTCTCTCTAATGATAAATAAATAAAATCTTCTTAAAAACATTACCAGTCATTAGGGTTAAGTGAGGCATGTTGGGGAAAATATAAATAGTGCAGCTTGATGATCTTGGTATAGATCGTGTGAGAAGACTGCAGAGTAATAATCAGGGAGTTGGGTGGAGAGGAATCTGAATCCTTTTTACTCAAAGATTCAGTACTAAGCTGGCCAGCCAAGATATAAGGAGGGTAAAGAATGGGGAAAATCACTCAAGCAACACTGTGGATAATGAATAGGACAAAGGAACAGTGGAGGCTGGAAGTTTATTGAGGAAGCCCTAATTCATGTGAGGGATTGACCTATTGTGGTGGCAGTGTAGATGGGGAAGATATTTTGATAACGGAATGAAGATAATTTAGCAACCAAAAAATTGTAGGAGAACTATGTAAAATGAATTTAGAATAATTTCCAGTTTGTTTCCTAAGTGATAAAACAGATGTTGAAATTAAAAGGGATATGGACAAAAGGAAAAAAATTTGCAGTATACTTGGTTGAATGAGGAGCTGAATGTGGAATATAATCAATTACCTTTGAACATAGTATTTTAAAACCAATATAAGATTCCTAGGTACAGATATTCAATTTGATGTTAGATTATGGGTCTAGAGTTTGAGAGAGAGGTTGAAAATGAAGATATAGATGATGAGGTCAGCAGAGCATTAATGCCTAAAAAAGGGCCAATAGAAGATGCTGTCCTAGGTACATGGGATATTGAGTGGAAAGAAAGATCAGGTTCTTACTCTGGTGAAGTTTACATATCAAACAGCAATAAGCAAATTGACAAATGCATACGTAATGTAATTCCTGACTGTTATAAAACAGGCAACGAATAGACTCCTGAAGAATGCTAAAGTTAAAAGTTGAGTAATCATAAAAAATATATATTCAAGGAACTAAAGGGAAAAATAGATCTAAGTAATTGAGGCAAGATCAAGAGCCAAAGGCATCAAAATGTCAAGAAGTATGCAAAAGGACCAATGCTACAGGCATTGAACAACCAGTAAATCTCCTTGATTTTGTTCAAAGGTCTGACTCTGCCTTTGCAATCAGAGCTGCCAGAGTGAGCATATGGGATGCTGGCTTTGCCATTCTGATTGATTTTAAAATAAATCTCACCATATTTCTGATCTTTCTTTCCCAAGATGTTCCCATGAATAAAACTCTGAGTCATTCTAAAGGGAATAAAAATCATATATTTGTTGTCCTAGGTAATTGCAGATATATCATTTCTCAGGCAAGGGAAGTCTTGCTCCCTTGAGCCATGTTGAAGAAAATGGATGTATTCCAACGCTGCTCTATTTGAATAAAGAATGTTTTAAGTCACAATACTTAAGTAGTATTCTCTTTGTAAGCATTTTTTTCTGGAAAATAACAGTTTCTGTACACTAGCAGTGATCTTAAAAGTATTCCAGATTATTTTCTGTTCCTTGAACTAAGAGTAGAAGTTCACAACATCAAATTGTTTTTCTTTATGATGCAGTCATTTGTCTTAGATGTTCAATGTCATACCTTGAAAATTCTCTGAGATATATAATTTTATGCTTCAAATTTATTCATTATTCAGCTGCTTTCTGTGTTGCTTAAATAGAATCATTGTGAAAAATTTTCATTTTAAATGCACTTCGGATGTAGTAATTATATTTTAAATTCTGTCAGGTTTTAGACACTGTTAATGCATTTAAGTGTGCATTAAAGCCCAATTTTTTCCATCCACATCTGTTTCACAGGCAAGAATTACAGTGTTCATATAGCTATTTTCTGAATTATCTATAAGCCAGGGAGAAGCTTCTCTGTGGCCTACATTTTTTAGTGATGGTAGGGGAACAAATTTCACAGCAGACATTACCACTTTGTCAACATGACTATTAATCTTTTTCTAAGGAAAAGTACAATAGATAAAGAAATTAGTTCAGCAGGAGGAGCATCTAAACATTTTTCTGTATTTGTTTCATGGTGTGAAAGGAAAAATAAAATACATAAAGTTATAGTCAAACTGCATTTTCACTAGAAAATTTTGACTATGAAGCAATAAAAAATATATAACTTTAGTTTTCTTTTGCACTTCAGAGGGCACCAGCTTGTCACCTTGTCAAGACAAGGAAAAAAGAGTGGCCTTTTGATAGGTTTGTGCCAGTGTGAACCAGAGAATGCCCACATCATTATCCACAATCCTATTGTGATGAAAAAAATAAGTGAAGGGGAGAGTTTTGTGACACCACTTCAAAATTTTCTAATAAAAAAATGTCACTAGTTTACACAGGTAACTGCTATCCAGCAAAACTGCCACCAAGGAAAGGGCCCAAGCCACTCACACATTCTCCCTCCAGTCATGCTTGTTCTTAAACTATTTGGGGGAATTATTTTTCTTCAAAACACACTTATTTTATGAAAGAAAAAAACTTCGTGACCTGATTACAAATAAAATGATATTGCTTAGTATTTTGCCAGCGACACAGGAATATTCAAATTATGTGAAGACATGGGAAGCAACCACACCCAAAAGCTCTGAGGATATATGAGGAACTTTCTATAACGGGCATAGTAACATTGTATTTTATGCTGAAACATTAGCCCTAATCTCAAAACCAGTCCTCACTAAGAGCTTAAGCTTTGCTCTGGAAACTTCCAGCACAAAGCCTATATATAACTGAATTTTAGATTGTTCCTCCTCAGTGTGAGGAAAATGTGATGGTACCAGAAACAGCATTTTTGCCTGAAGCAGATAACGGGAGGTAGCCTGAATCCTACACTTCAGGCCATTTTAGGTCAGGACAATAGATCCAAGATCAGATGCTAGTTGAGTATGGAAAGAGGCTGGGCTCAGAGAAAGAGCAAACAATGGGTTTAGGATTTTTTCCTATCATCAATTCTTTCTCAGTTAAACCAATGGACAATATAACGTTCTTAAACCTAGTCAACCTATTGTACTCTCTTTTTATCTCCCCGCCCCACTTTGGGAAACTGTGAGAGAGGTTCAGTAAAGAGGTTAGGCAGGAAAAAAATCACTGAGCTTTCCCAAGAGGCTAATTTTCAACATACACTTTTTCATAAGAACCTTATAATTGAGGTTGTCTTTGGTTTCACTGGACATGTGATATAAGAGTTGGCAAAGTTTCACATATAACACATAACAGAATAAAATACATTAAAGTTTTTTTCCATGAATAGCTTTAGTTACTTATATTTATAGTCATCTTCCTTCCATGTCTGAAAATCAAGATCTCAGTTTTTTTCTGTGGAAAAAAGTCTGTCAGGCATTCTTCATTGTGAAATAGAATACTTAGAAATTTAAGAATTGAAATAAACATCTTATGCAATGTTTGCTATAAGTTTGCAGAAGGACAAAATTTCATGGATCCTCTTTTATTCCTCTTTGAATGTAATGAGCTTGTTATTTCAAAATAATTTATTTATAACTACACACTTTGGTTCTAATTATTCAACCCGTTAACCTTTTTCAACTGCTTTTATTCCAATCTTTATACACATTTTTAGATTTTTCTTTTTCTACTTTCCACATGGGGAAGAAAACAAACAAAACACGAGATCACTCCATTGCTGACAGAACTCTGGGGCAGAGATCACAGGACCAGCCATTTCAGCATTCTAGGCAAGTGTCATTTTCCTTTCTAGATTGCAATTGTTGCAAGAACAGCAAAAACTCTTTTCCAAAACACAGGCCAAAACTGGGGACAATAGTGGGCCCCTGTTATAGACCATCACAGAGTCAGCAATTTGCCTTGGAGAGATTTGACAAAGTCAACGCTTTCTCTAAAGAAATAATACCCAATTTTCCTCTCTTTTAATGTACACCAAACAAGATGCAATTTTTAAAACTTCCTAGGACACTACCATACTAAATAACTCTAATTGATTTGTGGTTGTATTTAATGTTTATTTATTTAATTATTGAAAAAAATATAAATAAAATGGTCTTAAGGATTGTATTAACCTTTAAATTTATAAAAGTTTAATTATGGTCTATAGTAAAAAATAAAAGGACAGCTTGTGCATTAAATAAAAAAAAATTTTGGTTTCTCCTTGACCATTGGAGGGGGGCTTTTTTTGAGCAAAAGACAGTTTCAGTATTAGGCACTATTGTGGATTAATTGATTTAGTGATTTTGTGACCCACTCACCTGGAATGAAAAAAGTTCCTTTTTAGAATTGTAATCCTTTACCAAGATACCCTCAACGTTTGTGAGGTATTTCCAGGCTTGAGTTGTTATGTTTTAAAATACTGCCCTGGGTATGATGCCTAACAAATCTATAATTCATACTCTGTACACCCCACTTCTTTACATTTCAAAGCTCAATGCAGAAAACATGGGTCACATTATCTAAAAGTGCAAAATACTGTACATGGCAAAGCAGTCTCCCAAACTATGAGTATCTCATAGGCTATATTAAGAAAATGGTCGGAGTCCAAAGGACCGTTCTCTCCAAGGGGGCTTTTGTGTAATTATTTCCTTGACCCCTCAATGGGTCAGGGTCCCAACAAGAAGCTGATTACATATACAAACTGAGTTGTCTAAAGACTATTTTAAAACAATGTATTTAGAAAAGTGCATGCAGGAAAGAGGGACCAACAAAGGATAACAGAGTACCTTGGAACTAGTAAAGGAAGGTTGACATCACAAAGGCTGTATTTACCAGGACATGGAAATAGAGAGATGAGCATAGAGAGAGGATGGCCTGACAAGAACTAAGACCTTTGTCCATGAGACATGGCCAGCCCATGGCAATAGGGAGTTCATGGAATAAGTAAAATGGCCTCACTCTTCTCCCTTCCTCTAATGACTTGCTTGTCCTTTCTGTTGGCTAATAAAACCAGAGTTCTGGTACAGTAGAGTGAAGAATAGATATGTAGCTGCATAAAGAAGATTCTCTGCATGTATCACAACCTAAAAAAAATGCTCGATTCCTGTTATCTAAGATTCTGACTATGGAAATAAAGTAAATATGACTGAAGAATTTTTTGCCTCAGATTCAGAAATTCCTAGTTACATCCTGAGATGCATAATAAACATAATAATTTTTCAGTTTCTTTCCCTTCCATTCTCACTTAGTCTGGCATCCTCTTTATTTTTAGCCATTTTAGCTTTCAAGTCATCTTTTTGGTCATTCCTCATTCAATGGCATGTACTAAGCACACTCTGCATTTGAAGTACTGTGCTAGGTCTGTGGATGAGCAGATGGCATGACCCAGTCTCTGCCACTGCACTGCCTGGTAGACAAGGTGAGTATGTAGATGAAATTTCCCAGTATTATAGAGGAACAAGAAAAATATGAAACCAGGTTCATAAGCCCGCATCTGTAGAGTGTCTGCTTTGCAGCCATGTTTCACAGAGCACAGAGAGATGAGTCCATTTTCAAGACAATTTGTTTCTCCTTATTTAAATTAATAAAATGGCAAGTTGATTATGATTAAGCTTTTTCTGTGAATCTCCATGCTGGACCTCTAGACTGGCCATGTAGATTCATTTAGTTAAACTCCAGAACATTTATTTTTTTAATTTGAGTTTGGTTAATGTAGGTCCATTCCGGAAAGATAGATCTAAAGATAATGTGATAATATTTTAAGACTTCAAGATTGGGGTAGGGTTCTGGAGCAGGGTGATTTTCTTAAGATGTTTTATAAAGGTCATTTTCAAAAGCCTCTTATGAGAAAGTGTGCAAATTCTTTTAAAGTAATTGCTCACAATTTCTAATAGTGCAATATATTAACTTCTTATTTAGCTTATAATACTAGCGGGATCTATGAAAAACACATGGGGGAGTTATGAAATTATAGAATGCATGCATGTGTGTCTAAAAAATGAGAGGAGGAACAGAGAATGTGGAGAGATTATTAGTACTGGAAATGTGATAGGCTTGTCAAATATTATGAAGTTAATTACATAAACTGTAAAAGATAAATCAGAAATCAGTGTGTTTTGCAGCAATAGAGATTAAGATTATTCACAGATCAGAATTTAAAATAAAACAAAGGAAAATGTGAGCTTTCTCCCAAAATGGGAGAATTTGGGTGGGAATCACTGTACCTCAGGATGAACATTACATTACATAAAGAGCAATCCTGCAAATGAAAACTCTCAGGACCACGGAGAATAACACACATGCTTTAAACCATCTCAGTCATCATATGACCTAGGACTAGGTTATGTTCCTGGTTCTATTTCTAAAACTTTAATCAACCTTGTACAACTTCTTTCCTCTGGAACTAAACGATTTTATCTGTAAAATAACAAAAAAATTGATTTTTATACTTGTTTTTAGCATCAGCATTTTTTATTATCTTGTACAGAAGCCCACTATTAGGGAAACTGATGTTGTTTGGATGATGTTGCAGGAACTAATCTAGTCAACTACCTTCCCTCTCTTGTTCCTGCCCTCATGGCCTCCGACACAAATCCAAACAATACAGTTTGCAAATCACTGAACCAATGATATAAGAGGTTTTTTTCACTCGTAATATTCTCGGAATCAAAAGCAGAAAGAGTTTGACTAAATATGAAGCTGGCCTCCAGTCCTGATTACATAAAGGGACCCACCCTCCTCTTTAGTTTAAAAAAAATAATGTGATGCTATATGTGGGGGTAGGTCAGAGAGGGGCCACCCAGGTTGCTGGTTTGTGATGCTGTAGGTGGGGGCGGGGTCAGAGGGGGAATGAAGGGGGGGGAATAAAACAACTGTAATGGCATAATCAATAAAATATAATAAAGAATAATGTATGTCAGTCCTGTCAATTATCACCCACACTTGAGAAAGAGAAATATCTGAACCTCCCACTTAGAAGCACCAACCATACGTAATTTGTTAAAGAGTCACATGTCACTTGCTCTGAGCAGAGTGACGTCTGGTCAGGTAGATGTTCTGGCAGTACTACAGAGGATGGATCATTTTTAACTTTTCTATCCGCACACATTTTTAACAGCTTGCGAATCTTAACTGCTTCTGTTTATACATTTCATTGACACATTCATAACATGTCAATTACTTGAATTAAAATACCAGAGCCAGGGGTCTTATTTAAATTTTCTGTTTAAAACATATAAGAACACATCATCATTTATTTTAGGCAAAGCTGTTTTTTGTTGCTGTTTTTGTTGTCCTGAACCCATCTTATATGAGTTCTTTAAAACTAAAATCAGTTTCCAGAGAGCAATGTTTACATGTAGGAATGTGCCCACAGTGCATATAGTATTTATATAGGACATTAATTTTTAAAGCATACATTTTCAAAGATGTGGCACAGAGCTATAGCTATTCCTGGAACATAACTGATATCCAAGACAGATGTGAATTTACAACAAATCATGACTATATAAAGACATTCCTAAAAACAGTCAGTTTCAGTTAGTTATATCTTTCCAAATACTCCAAAAATTCCAAGTTTTAATGTTTCAGAATGCTGACTTTTTACTTAGTTATAAATTAGTTTTACTATGGTAAAGGATAGCAGATATTATACTCTCCTTTAATGATTTTAGGTGACAGTGGTTATCCTTTGAAAAACTACTTAATTATTTCTTTGTCTTATCCCCAGACTCCTTCTGAAATAGAATCAATGTAAGTTAGAATGGAACTCAATGAGTGACTAGAATGATAATGAAGAATGAATTAGGACTCATTATGAATGGGACATGGACAACCCTCATTCAATCTAGTGGAGCTTTACCATGCTGCCCTTCAGACATTTGAGGCCTCTATAATATTTAGGACAGGCATTGAATACAGCTTATCTTTTTTTAAAAAAAGAAGCAGAGATGAATGCAGCTCACCAAATGGCTGATGTAAATGACTAGAATGATGTGCACTTTTGCAAATTTGAAACCAAATAGTAAAGTTGAGCTAAAAATATTGGGGCAAGATGAATTGTGTTTTGAAAAGGAAAAAATCCTTTTAATTAACATATTTGGGTAATTACTTCTATGATGGAAGTAAATTATGTATTATATTTTACCAGCATGTAGGTGCCTTGGCAGGAAATATTAGGGAAAAATTAATTTCTAGAACAGAGGCATTTCTTTTCTCCAAGCAGAGGCCGGAGTTTCATCTGAGGATATTCTAATGGTTGAGGCTTGGAGGACTACCCCTGTGTACAAAGTGTAGTTGTTGGCATTCCTTTTACAGACTTACGAGGAACTTGTACGCCTCAACAGAGGGCACTATTGCCTTCTCAGCTACTCACTCACTTTTTTGGGAGGTGGTAAGGGAATACATATATTTTTATTCTACTTTTTAAAATTTATATTTTATTGATTATGCTATTACAGTTGTTCTGATCTCCCCCTTTACCCACCTCCACCAAGTATGCCTCACTCCCTGAGGCAATCCCCCCACCTTTGTTCATGTCCATAGGCCAGGCGTACAACAAGTTCTTTGGCTTCTTCATTTTCTATACTGTACTTTGCATCCCCATGGCTATTCTGTTACTACCTATTTGTACTTCTTAATCACCTCACTTCTTCACCCATTCCCTCACACCCCCTTCCCATCTGGCAACCAACGGAATGTTCTCTGTACCCATGGTTCTAGTTACCTACAGGGGAGTTCCCATAAGACTGTCAGCTGATTTCTCAAAAGAAACTTAGCAGGCTAGAAGGGATTACCAAGTAATATTCAAAGTCATAAAAAGCAGGGGCCTACAGACAAGATTGCTCTACCCAGAAAAGCTATCATTTAGAATTAAAGGGCAGATAAAGAGTTTCCCAGATAAGAAAAAAGCTAAAAGACTTCATCATTACCAAACCATTATTACATGAATTATTAAAGGGACTTCTTTAAATAAAAGAAGAAAATCAAAACTATAAACGATAAAATGGCAAAAATATATATATACAAATCTAGCAACAATTGAATCTGAAAAACAAACTAAGCCAACAAGAAATACATTATTTATTATGGCTCTATTATTCTTGAAAAATGTCTTCAATGTTATCAACTAGACAGAGAAACACATTAAGAAGTAATAAGCTGAAACACTGACAATGTTAGACTGCATCTTTGGAGTAATCTTTGACAGTATTTAAAATGCCTCCAATACAGGATAGAGGAAATAACTTTTTGAAAGTTTGAGGTCTTATTTATGCAACCATTTTGCTACTAGAGAAGTGGGATATTGTTCAGTGAAAAATGATTATGATTTTTGGATCACTGAAAAACTACAACACTTTTTGTTATATATATCTGTGTGTATATATATATATATACACACACACACATAGATATATATGTATATGTGTATATATTCCACATATATATGTGTGTGTATATTCCAGAATCAAATACACATACATTTGAGATATATGTCTTTGAAATGTATGTATTTGAGATACATATATGTTAATAAAATGAAAGCCAAATAATAATTTTTTAAGATAAAAAGAATGAAGTCTGTTCTTTGATTCAGGTACAAGAGTCTTGAACTGGTATCTCTGCCCATTGAGTTGAATTCCAGTTCTGGTTCTACAGATGATCAAAATGTTTTACCTTAGGAAAAGTATCCAGGTTTCTTGCTCCAGTGCTTTCTTCTACAGTGTGGGTTTGTGTGAAGAACAGTGATTGCTGACCTGTGGACCACAGGTTCCTGAGGACTGCAGAGTTATGTTTAAAAGATCTCAATTCCATTTCCTACCAGGTAATGGGCTGGAGTGCTATCCCATACACCAAAATATTGCTGGCTTGATTCCCAGTCAGGGCACATACATAGTTTATGGGTTCAATCCCCACCCTGCCCAGTTAGGGCTTATACAAGGGGCAACGGATTCATGTCTCCCTCTCTCCTTCTCAAATCAAAAAACATATACTCAGGTGAGGATTTTTTAAAAGTCTCAATTCCAAATAGGAATTTCAAGTTTTATGTGTAAAATTGTTTAATGATTCACTCACTTAAGCAAAATACATTAAAGTGTATTTAAATAAGAAAATTGTTTCCAAAACATTTCTTAAGACTTCCGCCAAGATGGAGGCATAGGTGGAGATACCGTGCTTTCTCCCGCAACCAAGTTGAGAGACAACAAAATATTAGCAACAGAAAACGCAGCCAGAACACAGAAAACTGAACTTTTCGGAAGTCTGATAACAACAAATTCTTCAGCCTAACCGGTAAGAGGGGCACCAGCCAGCAGCTGGTGGAGCGGGGTAACACAGGGAAACTTGGTCAGACGGACTCAGGTGCGCAGATCCCAGGCATGGGATTGCAAAGGGCGGACCCAGTGAGGGACCCAGGGAGAGACCCAGGGAGTGACTGGCTTACCTAGCGAGGGTGCAGGGTGGCGGGTTGACTGTGGTTCTGCATTCGTGGGCAGATAGACCAGCGAGGGAGTGGGCAGTGAGAGGACAGAACCAAGCAGGCCCAGGCAGGATAGGCAGCAGAGGGGGGCCGCCATTTCCCTGCTCTGACCCCGCCCCCACATACAGAGTCACAATCCAGCGACCTGAGTGGCCCCGCCCTGGTAAACACTTAAGGCTCCGCTCCTCATAATTAACGGGTGCAAACAGACCAAAAATGGCTCAAGAAGATCTCAAAGCCCCAGAGTCCATAACTCTAAGTGACGAAGAAATAGCTAAACTTTCAGATGCACAGTTCAAAACACTGGTGATCAGGATGCTCACAGAACTGGTTGATTATAGTCACAAATTAGAGGAACATATGAAGGCTAAACTAATTGAAATGAAGGGAATTGCACAGGAAACCAATAGTGATGAAGAGGAAACTGGGTCCCAAAACGTTTCTTAATATATAATAGCTATTTGTTGTAATGTGATCTCTTGGTTGAAACTATCCATATCTGCATAAAATAATGTTCTTTTTGTTTGTTTTGATCTTAGGAAGGGCTCTTCATATTAGAACAGGTTGGTAATCACTTGAAGTGATCATCTTTTAAATCACTTCCAATATAGTATTCTATGATTTCAGGATAATTTCATCCTGTTGACCATAGCTTGATTCAAATAAAATTAAATTTGGCAAAATTAGCTCTATTTTATGGAACAGTTTTGTAATATATATTCTATGAGACCCACAATGTGACTTTTTCTTGCTACTACAGGAATGGCCATGTTAGACAATGCCTTGGTCCAATACATTTATAATGTTTGACATAAAAAGGATGGTGAACCTTGTACCTAAAGTGTAGGAGGGCTGGGCAAGTATACACAGAACAGCCCTTTGATTATGTATAACTTGTATACAACTGGACAATGGCATTCTTTTTTAATGCTGAATCTAATATTTATTACCTTCTTTAACCTTCTAATATCTAAACAGTAATAACACTATTTCAAGACTGGTATCAAATTTCTTCTTTAATTCATGATAATAAGAAAGGAAAATTTTTAATGACTTTTTTACCTTTAGTGGACCTCAGCTCTATGGAACATATTTCTGAGGCATCATTATAGAATACATGGAGTGTCATTTTAGTTTCTGCTCAGTCTCAGATATCTCCCACAGAATTGTAAAATCTCTAATTCTCCCTTTCCCCCATAGTTTTTCCGAATGAGTGCTGGAAGAAACCAGTATACAAAAATATTTGTGTGGTACATACTCAATGGAATATCTGCACTCAACATTAGTTTTTTCACCTTGTATGAAATTTTTATTTGGGTGACTGGGATGCTGGTGCATTAATGACTCTGGAGCTAGAAGTTGATATGAAACAGAAAGGTGGTCCTCATTTTCCACAATACTCTCGGTGAAACAGAAATGGCCAGTTTGTAGAGAGAATAAAAGCAAAATATAGTGAGAAGAAGAAGTGTAAAAATAGAAAAATGGTCTTCCGAAGTATTTTATTTCCTTGATCCAGTAAATATCAATGGTACTTTCTCCTTTTAAGATTCATAAGTTATCTTTGTAGCTTTGAACATATTCCTCTTCTTCCTTGTGTTGGTCTGAATGGACATCTGTTGCTCACAATGGAAAAGGCTTGGTTCACCAACCCAGATTCTCATATGCCTGAGGTTAAGGCCATCTGAGCCCAATAGTGGTTATCTTCAGTACCAGCATTTTGCTTCTGATACTGGCACATGGCTCATTCTGTCCAAGCTCCCTAAGGGATGTTTCTACCTCTGTACATAAGATCTTCTGCCTCAAGGACCTGAACAGACACTTCTGAAGAAGAACATACAGAGGGCTCAGAGGCATATGAAAGGATGCTCAGCATCACTAGCCACCAGACAGATACAAATTAAAACCACAATGAGATACCACTTCACAACAATCAGAATGGCCATCATAAACAAATTAACAAATGACAAGTATTAGAAAGGCTGTGGAGAAAAGGGAACCCTAGTACATTGTTAATGGGAATGCAGACTGGTGCACCCCCTGTGGAAAACAGTATGGAATTTCCTCAGAAAACTAAAAGTAGCACTGCCTTTTGACCAGATAATTCCACTGTTGAGAATATACCCTAAGGATCCTGAAACACTAATCCAAAAGAATCTAAGGACCCCAGTGTTCATAGCAGCACAATTTACAATAGCCAAGTGCTGGAAACAGCTTAAGTGCCCATCAGTAAATAAGTGGATCAAAAAAACTGTGGTTACATTTACAAAATGGAATAATACACAGAAGAAAGAAAGAACTCTTACATGTCATGACAGTGTGGATGAAACTAGATAGCATTATGCTAAGTGAAATAAGCCAGGTGGTAAAAGACAAATACCACATGATCTCACCTACAAGTGGAACATAATCAACAAAACAAACAATTGAGCAAAATAGAACCAGAGACATAAACATAAAGAACAAACTAACAGTGACCAGAGGGGAGTGGGGAGGGGGATAACTGGGAAAGAAGGAAAAGGACAAGTCAAGGAACACATATAAAGGACTCATGGGCATGGACAACAGGGTAGAGATTGACTGTGGGAGTGGGGGGTGGGAGAGGAGAGAGCAATGGGGAAAAAGTGGAGCAACTGTAATTGAACAATAAAAAAATAAATAAATGAGTGAATTGTATGGCATGTGAAAAAAAGATTTTCTGCCTCTTTCTATTCCAAAGAATGATATACTTTTCAATTTATTATTGCTTTCATTCTCTCGTATTCAAGTGGGAAAAATAATCCTCCTCTTCACATAATTAACAAGCTCTCAAATCCTGCTAGATTGTCAATTTCCTGTAGAGATTTTTGTGTGCTAGACCTTTCATTCTAGAATCTTTTTTTTTCCTTATGGTGCCAGTCTTTTCTCAAGACACTGAGGAATGAGTCACAGGAACTGTCTCGAAGGCCATCATGGGTAGAATGCATTATTCAGTTTCAAACTTGGCCCTCCGTTAGAATCAGAACCTATTGAGAGTGCATCATATATATGTTTTTCCCTCTTAGGATAGCTTACTCCCAATAAGGTCTCTTGATTGTTTATGCACATTAACCTCTTGTGGGCCCACTTCAACATTTTTAAAGAGTTCTCTGACAAGTTTGAAACCACAGAGTCTATTAAATTTCAACAGTCAAGTCATGACTTCCATTGAGCCATTTGGATATCAACTCTTCATGGCACTGGAAGTTAGCCATATGTGTCTTTGAGCAGCCATAATAGTGTGACATGAACTGAAACTGTCACTAACACTGTTTATTTCAGGATCCCTAGAATTTGTATTCTGTCAACCTCTTCTAACCTCCTCATATTGGAACTCATAGATGCTAAGTGCTGCCGTAACAACCAGCTGTTCTCCATTGGTCTCAGCTGTGACTACTTTGTTTTGAAAGTCATACTGAAAAAACAGGGCTTTTTACTACAATTTGAAGAAGCTGTTCAAAAGGCTGTGGATATTGTATAATAAAAGATCGTATGGGAGAAAGAAAATAAGATCTGAAAACATGGAGAAAGTTTTCTTCTGTGCAAAAATCCACAATACTATGTAATAGGAGTTAGTATTACTTATTTGAGGTTTTCCAGGGCCTCATCAGAACTATGAGAATTTTAACTACTATTTTTATCACCGTAAGGTCTAGGATTATGTTGTTTACATGTAGGAATATCCTTTATACTACCTTAGAAAATCTAGCAAAACACTCCTACCATTTCTGGAAATTTAAGTTCAGAACATGAGGTGTCAGAATTATTCTCCCCTCCTGGGCCCACCTCCAAAGTATCAAATACCTGCTGGGACCAAAAACTATTTGTTATTATATATAAATGGCTGTGAGACAGAGATCTAATGTTCTTCTCCTCCAGTCCGATAGATGATGTCAAAAATTCTCACAGTACAAGTCGTGGTTTGCGTGTGGTAATGGGAACAGAAGCTACTCAATTTAAATTCAAATGTTTGTGAGTCATCTATTGTGAGTTGAGTACTGTGGAGGCATTTTTCTATAAAATGTGGTTTTATAGAAACCCTCACATGAACCCAGTATGTTGAGTCTCCTGCTCTCTTTTCAAATGAGGTCACACAGCTAGTGAGTCACACATCTGGGATTTGAAACCCAGTATCCTTGACATTTTCTGCAGGTGGGATTCAGAGGGGAAGATTCTGCACAGCAGGGGGTAAACTGCCAGAGGAGCCAGTTAGAAGGTACTTGTACTTAACCTTAAAAGATCACTTTATAGCCCCAGTACATTAGGCAGTTTCTTTGTTAGTCACCTCATTCACACTTTGGTGTTCTTTCTTCAGGCACTCTTTGTCTTACTACCTGGTCTTTTGGAAAGAAAGTAGAAATGCTACACATAAAGTTGCATTACTTCAGGAATGAACATGATGATGAAATGTAGATTTCTCTGAAAACCTATTTTTATAGCATAAAGCAAAAATCCTCAGTGAGTGAAGATTTAAAAGAATGACTTAGTTCCAACTCCTGGACAAGATGAGGCATAGGTGGATATACTGTGCCTCCTTGCACAACCCAAAAAAGGACAACAACAAATTAAAAAACAGAAACAACTGGAAATGACAGAAAAATCAAACTGTATGGAAGTCTGACAACCAAGGAGTTAAAGAAGAAGCATTCATCCAGACTGATAGGAGGGGCAGAGATGGGCAGCCAGGCCTAGAGGACTCACAGCAAGGCACTGGCTGGAGGACCAGAGTGGACAAGAGTGGACATTGCACTACTTGGCTTTTTGTTGGATCCCTGGGAGTATGTTGGCTGTCCTATTTAAAACTGTGCCCCTGTATTTTCAGGCACTTTTTTTCTCTGTTAAAGCTATTACAAAGCTAAAATACAGATTTTATACAAAACTACTGGACAGATTGTAGTCTGTAATCACATTTGGAGGGAAAAATAAAACAGTAGCTTAAAAAGTGAATCAAAGGAAACCAAAAGCAGGGTTCAATTCTTGGTATAGAATTCATTTGGTGTCAGAGGATTTGGACATAAACATCAACATTAATTGGGTGATATTTCTCAGTTTATTTTTTATATCAGCTGCAGCATTAGCTTTGTGTATGATTTCCAGGTGACACTGTCTTTTTCAACCTAGCTCATTTTCAGGGTTTAGCATGGAAGCTGGAGTCCTTTTGAATGCCAAATAACAGTCACACATGTATTGCCCCAGCACTGTAGATGCATAGAATCCACTCTCCATCATCTAAAGAAATTGGCCAGCAGAGGGCTTTGGGAGTGTTGGCAAATACTTAAGCTTTATGTGAGGTCAAGGATAATGTAATTCTGCTCCCATGCAAAAGACGTTTATACTTCTCTAAGCAAATTGGCTAGAAAGGAACCACTGTGGTATCCTCTAATAGGGCACATGACTTCTTCTACAGTAATTCTGCATCTCTTACTGAGCTTCCTGAAGAGAGGTTTCTTCTAAATCCTGCCAGGCAAACAAATAATTGGAAAACTCTCCGTGTGATTTGGAGAAAATCCCTGCAGAGCCTTCTTTCCCTTTTCCAATGTTTAATGGGGGTTACTCTAGGGTACCTTTTGGAGGGTTCAAATTATTCCAGTAGTTTCTAATAATATTGTAACATAACCCAGTCCTTTATTTATTAATCTAATATACTCTGCAAATATTTATCAGGCCCAAACTCTGCGTTAGGTGCTTCAGATATAACGGCAAATAAGCATGTTCATTAACCTCTGGGATTTATGCTAAACTGCTTTAAAATGACATGTCAGAAATTTGCCTTGCTCTTCAAGTCTTTCTGGCTTCTTTGTGAACTTGCCTGTGGGTTTCTCTCAGCACCTAAAAAATTTGCTTGGCTTGCTGGGCAGAAATAATTAAACACTGTAAATAAAATAGTAATTTAAGAAATGAAGCTAATAGAAGTCAGAATTGCTCTTGTTTTATTTTAGGCTGTTAAAAGAAATTTCAAAATGTATATTCTATATTTGCCTAAAAGCAATTAAATCACAACAAGGACAATATTTTAAATTTCAGTCAAACTCCATATACTATCAGATTGGGAGAAGGGGGTTTGTAAAAGGGACTACGGAGGAGGACCCCATCCAAGGCAGATTTATCCTAGGCTATTCTGAATACGAGTTTTCAATGTGGCAACTTCTATTTGCTGTTTTGGACGTCCCACAATTGTTTTTTGAAACCACTAATTAATAGTTGATTCGGTCAAAATTGAAACTTGATATGTTTGAAGTTAAGTTTCACCTAAATATTTAGGTGAACTGTGTAACATCTGATAGAAGATACAAGGAAATACTTATCACTTCATCCTTCCAAGAGCTGTAAGATATTTTTAATACCCACTGAACCACTTTAAGGCTCAGAATTTTCATCTCCATTTCACAGGTAAGTAGGAGAAGAAACTGGGAGGTTCAACAACTGGCCCTAGGTCATGTAAATAAATCAGTATCAGGGTGGAGATCAGAACTTTGAAAACTTGGGTCCTGTTTGAGTTCTCTGCTTTGAGGACAATGCATCTTGCAAATTGATGCATTGTTGCAAGTCTTTAAAAAGCCAGCCTCCTTGGTTAAGCCCTTATGTCCTTTACAAACTGAAACTTTCTGACTCGTATTTCAGGCAGTCTGGAAATCGTTCTACCTTCCAAAAGACATGGGGATCAGGGTGGGGGAACATCAAAGAATCATGATGCAATTAGAGAGACACAAAAAACCATTGCAGCCTCTCAAGGCCTGACAGGTTCACTCTAGATTGAGGGAGACAGAAGAAAATGCGTGGAGCCATGGGGATGCTTGACATGACTTTATTCACCAGTGGGCGAGCCATGCACACTGCGAGCTATGTGTCTTCCTGGATGTCTCAGCATGTCACCTGTCCCCTCTGTGTGGCATATAGTGTGTGTCCCTTGCTTCCCAGTGTGGCCCACAGCATGGAGCCCCTACTGCCTTAAGTATTAGAGGCAAACGAAACCAGCTTCAAGCCAGAAAATTGTGTAACATAGCATAATTTGTGCATGTGAACCCACTTCGTGTTATGGGAACAGTTTATAGGACCCAGTCTCAAGGCTATGACTACATTGCTTACCAGGCCTCTTCAAGGGTATAGGAACACTGCTTCCCTTAGTTACCCAGACACTTGGGCGAGCAAGTCAGACTGCCTCAATTTACCCTACATCCATATATCTGATTTATCTATAAATCACGCCAGTCTAGCATATCCAAAAACAACTTACTGCTTTATTTGACAAACTATAAGTCATAAGTTACCCTAATAAAACTCTAGTGTACATGTAGCTGACCTTTAGAAGAACCTAGCCAGATTTAGCCCCACTTTCTCAGTCCCTTCTTCCAGGGAAAAGAAATCAGTAAATTAACTTTTCAGACAAAGATTAAATTTCTTACATTTTTCTAACATAGCAATGTCAAGACAGCAAAACTAACTAACAAAACTAATAGAACTTTAATCCTAAAAATCTAAGTGATTACCTAACCTCCCTCCCCCGCCTTTTCCCTTGGAGAGATATTCATGCTCTTCTCAACTTCATTTGAACCATATTGCAGATGATACGTGCACAACCCATGTCTGACCCACATTTACATTTAGAGTGCCTGGGAAACCAAGGATCACTAGGGCTTAATTAGAGCAGAAAAGACTGCTTGGAAACCACCAGGAGGTTCCTAATATAGGGACTGGGGTGAGGAGGTTGGACAGGCAGAGTTGGCAGAAGAAGAAGAAAAATAAAAGGCATTTACAGAGTATCAATTGTACTTAGTGAATCATACCTGCAGGAAGAGAAATCTCAATAGCTTCTTCTGTTCCTGTTTACACTGCTTATTACACTCCAGTCTGTCCTTTTACCACAGTTACACCTGCTTTCTTGACCTGCACATATTGTTATAAACTGTTTCTTAAAGTTGTCCTTATGATGATGTGATCATGCTTGAAATTTTCCTTTGGAATGTTGAAATTTACTCCACTTAAAAAAAAAGACATATATATATATATATATATATATATATATATATATATATATATATAATCAGTTATCTATTGCTGTGGGTCAACTTACCCTCCAAATATATCAGCTTAAGATAGCACACATTTATGATTTCATTGTTTCATGGGGCAAGAATCCAAGCAAAGTTTAGCAAGGTCTGGTGCTTTAGGGTCTCTCACAGGCTGCAGACAAGATGCCAGCTGGAGCTATGGTCTCATCTGAAAGCTCAACAGGAGAAATATCAACTTCCAAGCTCAATCACATGGTTCCTCATGAGCTGGTGGGCTGAAGGGCTCAGTTCCTCACTAGTTGTTGCCACCCTAAGTTCCTTGCCATGAGCCAGTCTTTGGCCTGCTTCACCAGAGAGAGAGAGAGAGAGAGCAAGCAAACAAGACTAAAATTCACCATCTTTTGTCATCTAATCATCCAGTGACAGCCCATCATCGTTGCAGTACACTATTCATTATAAAAAAAGAAAGCCACTAGGTCCACTAGGTCCTTATACTCAAGGGAAGGGGTTACACTGAAGGGAACCAGAGCTTTGCCACCCAGAAACTGACTTTTGGGGATATTGATTTCAGGCTGCTTATTAAGAAACAAAACTCAAAAAGAACCTTGACCCTCCCCCCTTTCCTGCCCAAGAGATTCAGACAGAGAAACCTGCTTCAGGAAGGAGAATTTAGGATATTCACCTTAGCCTAATTTGGATTAAGTGTGGGAAATAAGATGGCTTCAGGCCAGGACCCAGCAAAACTTCACTATGTGTTCTGCTCTTCCCTGACTATTTGTAAACCACTCATTCTAACTTTGGAAATCTAATATCCCATCACCTCTCTCCTTTCTTGTTTGTCTAAAATGTCATACATCCCCAATGTCGCCTCACTGTTTTTGCTATTTTTTTAAAGATTTTATTTTTTTACAGAGAGAGGGAAAGGGAGGGAGAAAGAGAGGGAGAGAAACATCCCTGTGTAGTTGCCTCTTGCAAGCCTCCAAATGGGGACCCAGCCTGCAACTCAGGCCTGTGCCCTGACTGGGAATTGAGCCAGCAATGCTTTGATCTGCAGGCTGGTGCTCAATCCACTGAGCCACACCAACTAGGGCTATTTTTGCAATTTTTATGCTTATGTGAAATCCTTGTGCTCATGCATTAAAAAGCTGATTTTTCTCCTGTTAATATGTCTGTGTTAATTTCATTATTAGCCCAGCTAGAAGAATTTAAAAGGTAAAAAAATAATATCATTATTTTCATTAATTATTATTATTATTTAGCCTCCATAACACAAGGGTTTGAAAGCAAGAAGGTGCAGACTTATTGGAGCCCAGTCAGAAGATGCCTACCACAGTATGTTTGAGTTTTAGATAGCAAGTACATTTTTGTTTAAAATATAGTGTAAATCTGAAAGAAATGCATATGGGACAACTAAACTGTCAAGAACATTTTGAATCCTGCAATTAGTCAAATTCTCTCTCACTAAGACAGATAAAGTAATAGAAAATACACCCTAACCCTAACTCTTCTGACAGGATTTTAGGGTGAAATATGTCAAGAAGAGATGAGTCCCCCCTTCTGATACGTTAATCCTGATGAGTGAGGATCAGTAAATACTCGTTGCTGTTTCTGATGAGCAGGAACATAAATGTGCGTGGGATAGAAGTGGGAGTTCTGTGGGGGGTGATGGGAGAATGCAGCCAGAAGGCCAAGTCCTGCTTTGAACTTGAATTCACCCTCTTCCAACGTGACCCGTATTAATGTACAAAACAATCAGATAGAATCTGAGAGTGTTTATTGTCACTGCAGATAAAGTGGATCATGCTGAGCTTGAGAATGTCCCTTTTGAGCCTCCTACCTTACAATCAAGGATGCAAGAAAAAACAAATGGTTGATTTTATTATATTTTTCCATCTATACCTAAAATAATTGGTTCCTGATCCTCTTTAAAGTGTACAATATTAATAACACATTTCATCTTAACCACATAGACAGATTAAGGATTAAGATAAACTAGTTCTTAATTTCTGTACATTGTAAGTCATTTTGTAACTGGAGAACACATATATTTATAAAGATTTTCAGAAAAGAGAAAAAGCAGAGCAAAGAAACAGAATAAGCTTTGAGAATTAGATTTCGCATTGTTGCCCAGACAACTTAATGAGAGATCTTTATGTCAGTTCATTAATTAGCATGTGTTTTCATAAGAGTGGAACTATATACATATTTGGAGTTCTGCATAATAAATAGACCAGTTCTTATTCTTTAGGAGCTTATGGAGAACAAAAAGTACATGTTGATTCATTTATTAAATGTATATTTATAGAGAACTTAATTCATAATAGCTATTTGTACTAATCATTGAGGATTAGAAGATAGTAAAATATACTGACAAATTTCTTTCCCTGTGGAACATATATTAATGTCAGGAACAGATTTTGAATTTGACACAAAGTACAATGGAAAACCATGGAAGTGCTTTTCACTGGGGAATAATATCTGATACATATTTTTTAAAAAATGGATTAAAAAGGAAAGACAGGAGGGACCTCCTATCGCTGGCCATTGGAAGTGGCCACCACTTTGGAGGTGGCTACCAAGTAAAAGATGGGAGTGTTTTAGACAAAGTGGTAGTGGAGGCTGTGAGAAAAAGAGAAGGGAAGATCCAAATGTATTTGGAAGTAGGACTAATAGGACTTGCTCATGTTTTGAATAATATGAACACCAGGAACACCGAGGGAGTATGATGTCATTCTTCACTGAGATGGAAGTATTTACAGGATGAGGGCACATCATGAGTTGAAACATATTGTGTTGATAAGTTTACAATGTAAAAATCACACTGCATAAAAGTATAAAAACACAATAGCCATGGAAACGTTTTAAGTTATAGAGTGTCTACATATAGATAATTGGCAAAGACGAATTCGATACAGTTTCTGATAGAGGTGGTATTTAGCCACAGAATAAAGGAAGACATAAGGACCTCAGGGACAACAGGAAGAGTAACAGTTTTTGTATGAGACAATCTAATATTTATATTCAGATTAGATCAGCTCATTGGACAAGGAAACACTTGCTCAGGGAACAAACTGATCCATCCGGGGTGTGTGAACACTTCCACAGCAATTGGGGCCTGGATGGAATCTTCTCCCAGAGGTGGTTCTAAGAAGAACATTGCTTGGCACTAAACCACTCCTTACCCTAACTTGTGCTAAGAGTTTGTCTGCATGAATTAAATTATGGAGTCTGTGTTTTGAGGAAGTGAAACATCTGAATCCCATTGTGGCAATCCACGGAGAGCCATGAGACTAGAAGGGGCAGGCAAGACATGGGGCCGCCCCTTGGAGCTGGATCCCAGGCTATGTCTAATGCAGTCTACCTTCCAGTGTGGCTGTCAGTAAATAATCAGCAGAAGGACCTGTATCTTTCTAAGGCTACAGTCCTTTGCTGCAGTAAATTAGAGATGCAGTGAAGCATCCGCTCTTCAGACCAGGAGAAACCCCTCTAGTGAATAAGGAGCTCAGGATGACTTAATGAAGTGCATGTCTCACTTAGACTATGAGGATCCTTAGGTGCATGGGTGACTGTTTCTGAGCCTCCAGGTGTATCAGGCTCTGCAGAATTAAGTCCCCAAGAACTCAATCTTTATTTTACAGTCCCAGTCTTCCCTAGGAAAACACACAGTAAATAAAAAAACACAAAATACATTTTGTAATAAAATAACAGTATCCCTAGCATTAAAAAGAGGCAGTCTCTTTCCTTCCATGAAAGGAACATTCAAGTACTGAGTCATCATACACAGAAAAGATGTTATGGCCAAGAGATAAGTCTCTCCAGTCCACTGATTCAGAGCTGGGAATGCATCCCAGAGAAAGACAGGGTTCCAGTCTTTCATTTCTCTCCCAACCTCTCTTCCTTTCTGCGTTCCTTCTCCACGTATGTCCCTTTCCCATGCCAAGTAGCATGTTGTTAGTGGATATCATATATATGATGCCAGAGCCTCCATAGCAGTATGCAAAGAAAAAGCCATGTGTTTTGTTTTTTTTTACTTAGCACTTTTGAAACAAGGTGATCTTAGGTTTTAATGAACTCATATTGTACATAGTATACAAAATGTTATAGAGCCAAGCTGGGGTTCCAAAAATGCAAGGATAAAATATTTTTATAGGGAAGATTCGTGAGCTAGAAGTCTTATTTCTTAAAGTAATAAGACTTACACTAAGCTTAATGGTTTATTTAAATAACATTTTTCTCAGTAAAAAATAAATATTTCCCTCAAAGGTTGTTTGCATAGAAGATGTGAAGAGCCAATCAGGGTGGGATGTGCAGACAGTGGTTTTCAAACATGGGCACATATCTGTGGCTGACAGAGCCTATTAAAGAAGATCACTGGGCCCTGCCCCGGGATTTCTGACTTACTATGTTTGGGGTGAAGTCTGAGAATCTGTATTCCTAGCAAATTCACAGATAATTCTGATGCTGGTTATTAGGGAGCCCCTGATGTAGGGATTGGTTCGTCTAAGTGTGATCTCCAGAAAAATCAGGCCCCACTCCAGACTCGCTGAATCTAAATCATATTTGGTAAAGAACCTCTAATGATTCCTTTCTTTAATAATGCCTCTGTATAGATATAATTCACATGCCATAAAACTTGCTCATTTAAAATATATAATCCAGAGGGGTTAGTATATTTACAAAAGTGTGCAACCATTGCCACAATCTAATTGAGAACATTTAGTCACTCTCAAAAGAAACCTCATATTCCTCTACAGTCACATATCATTCTCCTTTTCTTTGCTCCCAGACCCTGACAACTACAGATTTACTTTTTGCTTCTATGCATTTGCCTATTCTGGGCATTTTATAGAAATAAAAATCATACACTAAAGGCTATTTTGTGTTGGATTTCTGTCTCTTAGCCTAATGTTTTAAAATTTCATCCATGTTGTATCTTTCCTTTATGGCTGTTTAGTATTCCATTATATAGATGTATGACTTGTTTATCCATTTGTCAGTGGATGAATATTATCATTGTTTCCACCTTTGGCTATTGTGAATAATGTTACTATGCACATTTGTGTATAAGTTTTGGTTTGGACAAAAGCTTTCCATTTTCTTGGATACATGAGGTATGTCTGGGAAAAGTCCAGCCATCATTAATATAACCAGAATGCTTTGTGCAACATCGATATAACCTGGCAGTTAAGGAGAATGGACTGGAATGTACATCTGTGAACAATGACAACTTCACTGTACTAGTAATTTGGGGTGGTAGACACTACTGAGTGAGCATTCGTATTGTGTGGCCATCACATTCATAATGATTGAGTGAGTAGAGCAACAAATCTGTATCAAATTTTGCGTTAAGTTTGAACATTCCTCTGAGGAAACTATTTGGATGATTCAGAAGGCTTCAGCTATGTGCAACTGGTAATTGGCAGCTTTATCATGACAATGCACCTGCTCATCCATCATGACTCATGCAGAGTTTTTTGGTGAAACATTAAATCACCTGGGTGACTCAGCCCCACTACGGCCCAAATTTGGTGCCCTGAGACATCTGCCTTTTCCCAAAACTAAAATCACCTTTGAAAGGGAAGAGATTTCAGACCATTGATGAGATTCAGGAAAATATGATGAGGTGGCTGATAGCATTTGGAAGAATTGTATGAGTTCCCAAGGTGCCTACTTTAAGAGGACTGAGGCATCATTGTCATACATACAGTGTTTCTTGTATCTTGTATTTTCCTCAATAAATATGACTGTTTTTCATCTTACATGATTGGATATCTTCTGGACAGACCTTGTATACCTACAAGTGGGATTGTTGGGTCTTGTGATATCTCTATGTTAACCATTTTGAGGACTCCCAAATTATTTTCCACAGTGGCTATACTAATTAACAATCCTCCCTACAATGTATACGGGTTCTAATTTTGCTACATCTTTGTCAACACTTATAATTGTCTTTTTTATGTTTTTAGGAATCCTAGTGCATGTAAAGTGGCAGCCCATTTTGGTTTTAATTTGCAGTTTCCAAATGACTGACTGATGATGTTAATGCCTTTTTATTTGTCTTCTGGCCATTTGTATGCTCTTTGGAGAAATGTCCATCCAAACCCTAAGTGATTCTTATGTACATTAAAATTTGAGAAATACCGGCCTGGGGATGTTTCAGATTACACAGTCACTTAAATCTAGGACAGTGGCTCTCAACTGAAGATGAATTTGCTCCCAGGAGATATTTGGCAAGGTATGGAGACATTTTGCATGTTTACAATTCAGGGAGTCCTAGGGGCAACTAATGGATAGAAGCCAGAGATGCTACTAAACAGCCAACGGTGCACAGGACAGACCCTCACAACAAATAATTATTTAGATGGAAACATCAATAGTGCTAACAAAAAATCCCTAACTAGTATAGCCAACCATCCTTTTCGTCAGAGTGTGGGACTTCTAGTGCTAAAAGTGGAATCTTCTCTGGCAATCCAGGATGATTGGTCACCCTCCCTCACAGGACCACGTGCACACTAGGCTCTTAGATTTTAACAGCATTGAATGAAGGGTAGTGCACAGTGTGATGTAAAGCTGGAATGGCAGCTTCTCGGGGACTCCCCTGCACTCATCCCTGTACGTTTCAAGGTGGCTCCCGCCAGCCAGGGAACTGGAGGGAGTGTGGGCTTCTCAGCAGAGTTCTGCCTCTGCATCCCACTGTGAGATTCGAGCAGCTCCTCATGATTGCTGACTTTGTAAGAACTGTGTGACTGCTGCCCAGCATTGGAGGCTTGCTGATGCTGTTGCTCTTCTAGTTCTTTCTTTTGAAAGGGGTATCACAATAGGAACAATCAACATGGGATGGACTGCGTGGAGTCTAGGGACAAAGGCACAAACACCATTGTAGCCTCTCTAGCTGGAGAGCGGTGGGATCACATGCTGTCAGAGACCCATGTGACCCTGGAGAGCACTCTCTTATTGTATGGAGATTGTGAGGCTCAGTGATTGAACAAAGAGTAGCGTGTTGGATTTATCACCATTCGGGGGTCATGCAGGAATAATGTGCTTTTAATTGCCAGGAGGGAGAAAGAGAACCAAATCCTTTGCTTTATTAATCCTCAATGACCCAGTGGGGAAGGTTCACTCACATTTGGAGGATGAAGTGTTCATGACCCAGCTCTGCGAGGGTAAAGAGTGACAGATGGTTGCGATCTGGAACAGAGCAGGGGTCCTCAAACTTGAGCATGCAGCCGCAGAACCACCCGAGGGGCTTGTTCAAACACAGCACCCCCACCGAGGCTTCTGATTTGTTAGGTACGGAGGGAAAGCTGACAATTGCACTTCTGACAAGTTCCCGCCCCTGGAGCAGAGTGAGAGACTGCAGCCTTCCTGATCCTCAATACTCAGTGTGTTGAATGTGGCCCCCAGTAACAGCACCATCAGAACACTGAGGCATAGAGACTCTTGGGCTCCTTTCCTGCTGGAGGAATTAGAATCTGACAATATGCCCGCATATGCTGTGTGCACAGTGAAGCTTGAGAACTACTGGTCAAGATTATTTAATCACGGTGCATATGCTCTTGCTAACCCTTTATATCGGTGTTTGACTACGCAGTAGGATATACCCCAGGCCAGTTAAATCAGAACCACTGCAGGCAGGGCACAGTATTTTTAAAATCCCTAGGTGATTTCCATGTAGCCATGCTTTGAATCTTGTTTTAAATACAATCAGCCTCCTGAATACCTTTCACCTGGGTGGCACTACCAACACCAGCTCAGCCTCAGGAGCTTTACCAGGAAATCCTGCTCACCTGCCCCAACTATTGATTTCTGATTCCCTCCAAAATCGCCTCCTTTGATTTGACTCATACCAACTCCTCTTCTCCTGTTCGATGATCTTCTCTGGCCTCCTGACCTTTCTCTCAGTTCTATGCTTTGGTTTTAAGGCAAGTAGAAATAGTATCACCTATAGTATCCATGACTAGTGTTGATCTATCTGGAGCCTAGAACTCTTACTTCAGAGTCACTGGTGACGCTTGTTAAAAAGGCAGAATCCTGGTGCCACCCACCCCAGACTGACTGAACTAGAAACGTCCCAGTGTGTTCAGCAATTTTTATTATTTCACAAACAACCCAGTTGTTTCTACTGCACTTAACAGTTAAGGCACTGCTAACCTAGATATGCCTTCCCCCTCTCCTCTGGCTTAGTTCAATTTGTAATAAACTTATTAGTATCTGGAAAACGTCCTCTTTAAGCACATAAATCAAGAACTGTACATTGTGTGTTCTCAGCTCACTTGGGAGAAGCTAGAGAAGGGCCTTCTGTGCTACCAGGAAAAAAGCAAGGCCTGAGCCAACCCCCACCTTTGTCACTGCCACCCAGTCTCTCCGGCAGGTGGGCTGGGTACTGCCCCAGACTCCAGCTCCCTGAGATCGTTACCAATGTAAACATCCACATTCTGTTGGTTAACATATCTACATTCTGTTGCCTCTTGTAGTTTTGTTTTCTTTTTCATGGTTTTCTTGTTTCCCCAATAATATTGCAAGTTTTCTGGTTACATGTTTTCTGTCTTGGAATCAAATTTATCTTCTCTTCCTGGGGCAAGAGATGTTTTTCTTCTGCGGCATAGAGTGCATTTGCCATTTGCAGAAAAATTTTTCAGTACAGAGGAATGAAACAATCTTCAAAAGTACAAAATTTGTTTCATTGGGCTCAAACACATTATAGAAGATACTTTTTACTATAGGGTTGAAGTTCTATAAGTCATTTCAAAATAAGCAATGCAGCAAACAGCAGCATCCAGCTAAATTTGTCTGTTAGGTATCAGGGTGGCTAGCAGGAGTACCCTTAGCGGGGGTCTTGCATGTTGTCTGAGGTCTGGCCTGCTGTAGCTGAAATCCCGATCCTACTCTCACGAGAGAACCTTCCCTGTGGGTCTCAGGAGTAGTTTATTTATTACCTATTTCCTGGCCCCTTCCATTCCTTTGAGTATAAATAAAAGAATTTAGGTCTACCAAGGACACATTTTTTTCAAACTGAAACAATGATTTGGAAGTGTTTCCAGAGTATCAAAGTGAGAAGCAAGTCCTATGAAAACATCAGGCTGGTGCTAAGGAGAGTGAGCTGTGAACTGGGGACTGGAATCCAGCCATTGGAACGATCTTTTGAAGGCTGGCTCGGGCTCCCTCGCGCCACATGCTGGCACCAGCCTCTGTGCGAGCTGCAGCTGAAGCATGTACTCCAGTTGCTATTTGAAAACAGTCTTGCTGACAAATAGGAACAGTCCAGGTTGTCTTTATCCAACTTTGCCATTTGTTTTCCGTAGACCAATTAGGGTTGGCTAGCGGCCCACTTAAATAGTGATATAATTTTCTGTTGAAGATTAAATTGGTCAAAACAGAGCCTCTGTTATTAGGGAGTAGATGAAAGTACAAAAAAAACCTTTGAGTGAGTATCAGAGCTGGCCCCTGATAAGACTGGGACAGAAGATAAGTTTCTCTTTGATGTCTTCCTGGCAACACCACGGACTTCCTAAGTGAAAATAAACCCTAGAATCTCTGAAGCTGGCACTAAGGTGGGAACCTGCTGGGGAGGCGGGGCAGATGATCTTTGAACCTGAAACTTTCCCAGCCTGACCCTTGTGAACGCTCACTGACTAGTGCTGCCGATCTCCTCCCATTAGGAAAGACTCTATACTTTCCTTAATGCTCTGGCACAGAAACAGTTAAATGAAGAACATGAAAGTGTTCAAGGAAGGCGAAAGCATTCACACAACACATCACCAAAAGCTAGAAGAAAAAAAAAGAATCAAAACATAAATCTAGACAATTCCAACTAACACTGTAAAAGCATGTGTAACCAACTGGTAGTTTACTCAGACTCTAGGGAACTTCCCCCTTTTTAACTAATGATATTTCTTCATGTGGTTGAAGCATTATGTAGTGGAATGGACATACATAGATTTTGGAGTTGGTCAAATTTGGGTTGGAATCCTGCCAATAGCTAGCTTACCTTGAATGGGGTCATGAACTTCATTGAGCTACCCTGTTCTCAGCCATTAAACGGTCATGATCAAAATGTGTACTTAATGTTAGTGGTAGTTAATCACAGTCCTATTTGTTGAATGTTATACTTGGCATCCCATTCCACATCCAGCATTATAAATCATTTTTTGGAGATTTTGACACTATTCATTACCCAGGCAAAAGTTAGTCTATGGTACAGACAGAAAAAAAATGTGTATGAAAAGTTGAGGAATGCTATTAAAAATAAAAATGCTAATAACAGAATCAGAACTTCCTCAGGAATATTCCTCATCTCCATGTTAGGATCCCGTTAGAAAATCTTCCCAGTGCTATTTCAGGGTCAGTGTGGACCAGTAACTTCTACATGTCTTATACCTTACACCTTTTCGTATGGGAGTTCATGTTGCAGTTATTCTGTTTCTGTTCCACAATTGCAGGGTGGGTTTGTAAGGAAAGATAATCTGTTTGTGTTCACAAGAGGTGCAACGTCCAAACATTATGGTGAGAAAATTGTGCATTACCTAGCTATCTTGTTCTTCTAGTTATAGTGACTGAATGGGACTTTCAGGTTGTCTTCTTAGAGAGAGATGTCTATTCTGCATATATGAGGAGAAAATAATTGATGGCCAAATAGTGCCCTGTAGATTGTATTTTTATTGTATCCTATCTTTCTCTCTGCCCTGCCCTGCAGGGTGATTATGCTTCTCCACCCTATAAAACTAAGCAGTGACCATCTGACTTATTCATCCAAGAAAACATGAGCAGAACTATTATGTGTCATGTCTGAGAAGAAGCTTAACAACACATCATTTTCTATTTATTTATTTATTCATTTATTTTTATTGTTGCTCAAGTACAGTTGTCTCCATTGCCATCCCCACCTCCCACCCTCCATCCTACCCATTTTGGTTTTCTCGAGGTGTCCTTTATACATGTTCCTGAAATCCCTTCCCCCTTTTCCCCATTATGCCCTCCCAACTCCCCTGTGGTTTCTGTCAGTTTGTTCTTTATTTCAGTGTCTCTGGTTTATTTTGTTCAATTGTTTGTTTTGTTGATTAGGTTCCTGTTAAAGGTGAGATTATATGGCATTTGTCTTTCACTGCCTGGCTTATTTCATTTAGCATAATGCCTTCCAGTTCCATGCATGCTGTTGCAAAGGATAGGAGCTCCTTCTTTCTTTCTGCTGTGTAATATTCCATTTCATTAATGTACCACAGTTTTTTTTTTATCCACTCATTTACTGATGGGCACTTAGGCTGTTTCCAGCATTTGGCTATTATAAATTTTGCTGCTATAAACATTGGGGTCCTTAGGTTCTTTTGGGTTGATATTTTAGGATTCTTAGGGTATATTCTCAGCAGTGGAATTACCTGGTAAAAATGCAGTTCCATTTTTACTTTTCTGAGGAAATTCCATACTGTCTTCCACAGTGGGTGCACCAGTCTGCATTCCCACCAACAGTGCACTAGGGTTCCCTTTTCTCCACATCCTCTCCAACACTTGTTGTTTGTTGATTTGTTTATGATGGCCATTCTGACTATTGTGAAGTGGTACCTCATCGTGCTTTTAATTTACATCTCTGTGATGGCTAGTGATGCTGAGCATTTTTTATATATCTCTTGGCCCTCTGTATGTCCTTCTTGGAGAAGAAGAACACGTCATGTTCCATGTCTCTTTCTCCCTTGCCATTTTCCAGTCAGAAGGTGCTCTTTTAATCTAGATTTCAGAACACTCAGTCTAGATCCCAGAACAAAACAGTGAGGAGCAGAGTCACAGTTGATCTGTGTTAATTTATAAGATGAATGAAGAATAAGCTGTTGGTGTATGTCACTAGGTTTGGGATCTTTTCCTACCTCACTGTTACCTAAATTTTGCTGACTGATATGGTAGTCAAGGTTATTATGAATAGCAGATAACATTTGCCAATTTCTAGAACAGTGTCTGACACAGTGTGGGTTTGGTAAATTGTGTTAGGATAAAGTGGTGGGTATAAGTTTTAGCCTACAGCGAGGAAGTATGTGCTTACACATCTGATCTCCTCTAAGTCCAGCCCCAAAGAAACTCTATCTGCTCTCCTGTCTGCATAGGCCCCACCCTATACTACCAATTTCTCGTCTGAGGATACGTTATGTCCTTGGCCGAAAGCATTGGGAAAAATCTCAGCCTTCCAGCAATGTTTGTCTTCTTTTTCACAGGGATATAAACATGGAAATCTTCACAGAAATGATAAAAATATGATAATAAAATAACAATTTTAATTTGCTATTTTAATACATCAAAGACATATAAAATACCATATACAGTATAATGGAGTCTTATACATAGTGGTTTCTTTATAGCCTCTCCTGTCTGAAACATGTCATCTTTCTTTGAACCTCAGGAAGTAATGCAATGAGGGCATGAGTTACCTGAGCTGGAATCATACCTTCCTTCCATAGGTATTTCAATCTTATGGGATTTTTGCAGTCTTGGGCAAGCCACATAACACCTCCATGCCTTACTTTCTCCATACCCAAGAGAGAAATGAAATATTTTCTTTAGAGAAGAGTGAGGATTAAACAAAATAGTATATGCAAAAGGTCTAGGGGTGTGCTTAGCATTCATACAACTGCAAGTATTCAAAACCCAAAAAGGAGTTTCTAAAGGTCAAATGGTAGGTGGTAGTGTTACTTTAACTGTAGAGTTTTTGTTTAATTCTTGAAAATGCTTTCTTAAACTCAAGGTATTATCAATTTTCACCTGCTTCAAGGCCAGCAATTCAAGGATTAATAACAAATTATCTCTCATGATGGAATGTTCCGGCTTTCTCCAGCAAAAATGATCACCTCTAGAAAAATGAAGACTGTTAAATGATTAAACTATAATAAGAAGGCTTGATGTCTTATATATCCCAATTTCAGAAAAAATATTTTCCTCTTGTCCCAGGGGCTTTTGAAGCAAGAACATTTGGACAACTTTGCTGAATTATAGCCCTTCTGGTATAGTTTAAACCATCATCACTCAGAGAGGCAGAGACCGAGACTTACAGGATTAAGAAGACATGAGTCGATGCTGTCCCAGCTTTGCAGCTGGGGACCTTTGCCCTTCTCAGGCTGTGACCCTGCCCATGTCCCTCTACCTCTGCTACTTGCATTTCCTTTGCTGGAAAATCACATTTTCCTTCTCTTACATTCATTGCTTGAGAAAAATGTGAAAAACGAGTGTAAAGCCTTTAACAAATAACATTCTTAAATATATTAAATAATACTTTTCAGAAATAAAGAACAGTTGGCTTTATAGACTTTAAACGTGTAATCTTCAGGCACACAAACATGATTGTAAGATGTTCTCTTTTTACATTTTGTTTATTGATTTTAGAGAGAGAGAGGAAGGGAAAGAGAGCGAAAGAGACTGATAGAGAGAGAAACATCCATTTCGTTGTTCTACTGATTCATGCATTCATTGGTTGATTCTTGTATGTACACTGACCAGGGACTGAACCTGCAACCTTGGTGTATCGGGATGACTCTCAAACCAGATGAGTTACCTGGCCAGGGCTAAGATGCTCTTTTTAATTCCAGCCTTGGTAAACTTTATATATTCAAAGTTCTTTTTCCTGCTCCAGTTGTATTATTAGACTATCCTTTAGTTACATTTTTATGTCCTTCTCTGGGCCTAAAGCCACATTCGCCCTTGGAGTTTTGGAACTTTGAAGTCTGAATCCTTGAAAACTCTGTTCGGTTTAAATCTGCATATTTTCTACTGCACCAAATCTACCTTCATAGTTTTCTGATATCCCTAAGCTTTACAAGAGCAATCTCATCCATAATGAATATCATATTATTTTGTTTAACTTGGAGTTCTCATTGTCATTTCAGAATGAATTATAATTTCTAGAGCTCACTGGGAAAGACTAGAGATATCCAGTTAGAGTAAATGAACATTGTAAAAGTGATATAATATGATGATGATGGTGATTAGATGATGGCTAATATTTATTGACAAACTACATATCAATACTGAGCTGGCTGTAAGTTTAAACATATTATCTTATTCCTTTTCAACAAGAGCCTTCTAAATTAGATACTATGCTATTCTAGTTTTACAGATGAGGAAACTGAGGTTTAGATCTAAAAAGTGAAGTCAGGCTCTTCAGAAAATTAATAGATTAAAAATGTCCAAAATCAAGTATCTTTCTTTTTTTAATTTTGCTTTGATTATATAGACAATAAAGCATTTTTTGAAGTCCTAAAAGGATCAATTTGGGGAACGTGCTAGTTTATCTACCTTGATAGTCATTGTGGATAAGAATACAGTTGACCCCTGAACAACATGGGTTTGAATTTCTTGGGTCCACTTACATGCAAGCTTTAAAAATAAATACCTCTACTGTTTCTGATCCATAGCTGGGACCCAGCAGATGCAGAAGGCTGACTGAATGCATTGCTCTACACCATCTTATATCTGTGGTATCTATGACAGGCTGGTTCACTCATTTACTCCTACTGCACTCTTTGTTCCCAGTATGCTCAAGGGTTAGTGCTAGGTTCATTGGGTATTCCTAGATATTCTAATAGTCCCCATAGAGGCATAGTTACTTACTAATCCACTTATAAATAAGTCTATGGGGTAGGACTTGTTTCAACACTGCCCATGGCTGGCTGTGAGGTCTAAGGGACTACCAGCATTTTATCATGCTGAGGTTTGATTTCTATAGCTCCTTTAAACCCATTTGCCCAAAACTTGGCCCTTTCTCAGCATGTTGCTGTCTCATCTTAGATGATTTTTAAAATAATGTATTTATCATCTCTACCTGTACATTTTAGCCTGTGGTCCCAGGACAGAACTTCCTTGATTGGTGATTGTCCTTGGTATCCTGGCAAGCAGGATGTCCGGGGTTTGTCTCCAGTGGTTGTCACATGTTCCAGCTTACTTTCTGCTCATTCCCTGCTTTCTCACCTTTGTTCCCAGTGTAAAACTCTGGGAGAAAGGGGCACAGAGGTGTTTAGAACAATAAAGCATTGCCAGCCATGATAGCAGAAAGGAAAACTTGCTATTTAAAGCAATAAAAATGATCAGCTTTGTCATTTTCGTATTCTAGGTAAACTACAGAGTTCATATCAGGAAGAAAATTACTCTTTCATTAAGAAAATATTTATTAAACTTTTGGGTCAAGGAACCCAAAGGGAACTAAACTTCTTGCTCTGTACAATAAAATAGCATGACCTAGTATAAAATGATCCTTGGTGTTTTGAGAACAGACCAGAAAGATTTGTTTTAAGGGGAACTTAAATTTAACAAAACCAAAAAATATTAAGGAGGTTTTATAAATTTCGAGGAAGGGAGCCCCAGGAAGACAGGACTTTAGAAAAGTGACAGAACTTAGGACTAATGATGTTAGATATATAACAGTCTTATTCTGTAATTCTTTTCATTTCTTCTCAAGAATCTAGCAAAGGTTTGTTAATTATAAACAATATCTGCTTTGAGTTAATGCTTCCTTTAAGAATTTTTTAAAAAGTATTTTGTGGGAAACAGAGCAATAAGTTCTAGCAAACCTTTAGAAATATAATTAAAAAGATAGAAAAAGTGCATGAAAAGACACTAGACATGGAAGAAGACAGTAGTGGCTGCAGTTCAGAGTATGATTGGGCAACGAAAACCAGTGGGCATAAGATTTCTTCAGAATTGTGAGAAATCATTATGAGAATTCTGAGAAAGTCTAGGATGAGAGGATTCTTTGATTGAGTCAGCTATTGGGGATTGGGTCCTGCACTACTGGAGAATCATGTTCTTAGAAGGCTGAAAGACCAGACGTCACTTGATTTCATAGATCGTAGGATTTGGTGGAGAGTGAAACAAATGGACTTAGATAAAGTAGAGTTAAATACCTGGCTAGAGTAGAATTATTGAAAGAATGCTAATCACAAGTCAGTAAAGGTTATTACAAGTTATTAAAATGTATTAAATGAAATTAATGAGGTTTTAGTAACATAAAAGCCTTTGAAAAGAGATTACAAAAATACCCTATAACCTCCCATCAATACTGTTGCTGAGAACGAATGTCTGGTAAGAAGATATTTCTGGAATGAAGTGTAGGAATTCTACATTTGTGTACAGTTCTACCCAAAACTATAAATGAATAACATCTACCATTATTCCTTTTAATGACATAATGTTTATAACTTTTACTACACACTTTATGATGAAGTTGTTTGTGTTCATTTGCCTGGTACCTGAATCCCATCACTAAGATTTAACCTCCTTGGGGCAAACCTTATTCAAATGGTTCACTGCTATATCTCAGGAAACAGGAAGAGTGTCTTAGCAGATAATAAAAACACTACAAAAATTCATTGACTTGAGTGAAGAAATTATGGGAGGCCTTAACACATTTCTTTACTCAGTGGGACAAAAGAGACAAAGTACTATTACAGGTAACATAAAGTGAAAAGAACTGCCAAAGCATGATACGGATATCCATAACCTCGCATGGAGGCTGACAATGCAATGGTTTAGTCATTGGGCACAGAGACTGCTTGCTTACCGCAAGGGTAATAGCAAGTTCCTAATTGTCAGTGCCATCTGGTCCTACCTTTGTTTAAATAGATAAGTATGGATTTGGCTTTGTCAATTATGAGTCTGGGTATATTAAGAAGCTACTAAAAATAATCTCAAGGGATTCATGGACATGGACAACAGTGTGGTGTTTGCTGGGGATTGGAGGTATACAGACACTAAATAGTAATGAAAAACACAATAAAGATTAATAATAATTACAATATTGAAAAAATCAGAATGTAGTTATATAAATTGTTAGCCCATCAAAGCAGGCTACATTCAAATGATATTACTATTGTTCAGTATTTTAAAATAAGCTGGTGTTATGTTCAGCTAAAGAGTTACATAGAAAAGTCTCCTTTAGTATCTAAATCTAGCTCTTATTCCCGAGTATCCCATCTCAAGTCAATTACCACCATATTTACTCAATAAGCCCCCAAAACTTTTGGTCTCTTCCCCAAAATTATTATATCATGAGCCTGTTCAGAAGATCTTACAATATTTTATCAATCTATTTCATAAAATTTCAGGACATAGTGGTCTCACTGTATACAATTGGTTACATAGAAAGATTTAAGATCCACTTAAATGTTTTTAGTTTCAATATGTTTGTTAAATGACACACTAAACTTTCCCACATAGAATTTATAATCATTCTGCATGATCAGTGAGCCTATTTATAAGTTGTGCCTTTACTAATGTGTTTGCTGTCAATCCACTGATGTGTTGTACATTTAATAGAGACCTAGAATTTCTATTAAAAGCTATAATCATTATAATGAAGACTACTGGGAAATAAAAATATTGTTATTCTTTATTTCCTTAGCAATATTAGAGTGTTAAGTTTTTAGCATACAGTATGATACTTTGGAGATGAAGTAGAATTTTATAAAGAAGACAATTATACAAGCACATTGCTTTAGTATAAGAGCATATTCATTCATGATTTTACAGTGAATCCACACCTTTTTTTAAAAGTATTTTTAAAAGATTTTTATTTATCTTTAGAGGGGAAGGGAAGGAGAGATGAGGAGAAACATCAATGTATGGTTGCCTTTCATGTATCCCCTGCTGGGAACTGGCCTGCAGGGAACGGCCTGCAATCCAGGCCTGTGCCCTGACTGGGAATCAAACCGCGATTGTCTGGTTCGCAGGCTGGCGCTCAATCCACTGAGCTACACCAACCAGGGCTCACACCTTTTTTTTTTATGCTAGTAGAAACCAGGGGTTAATGTATATGTGCACACACATACACACACGTAGGAATGGGCTTTCTGTGCCTTTCTGCTGGTTAAAGAAGCTTTAAGGTCTTTTAAATAATTGCTAATCCACTCTTAGCAAGATTAGTTTATAGTTTCATGTAATTTTTTCTTTTATATTTGGCCAAAAATTGAGTGAACTAGTAACAACAGAGTTTTTTACTGTATATATACAGTGTTTGGCAAAAATTATGTCCTTTTTTTTACTATGAAATCATAAGCATGTAATTCTTTTTTTTTTAATTTTAATTGTTGTTCAAGTACAGTTTTCTGTCTTTTACTCCCATCCCAGCCTATCCTCCCAGCTCTCCCCACTTTTCTCCCATTTCAACGCCCCCAAGTTTTTGTCCATGTGTCTTTTATACTTGTTCCTGTAAACCCCTCCCCTTTTCCCCTAAAATTCCCTCCCCTCTCCCCTCTGGTCACTGTCAGCCTGTTCTTTATTTCAGTGTCTTTGGTTATATTTTGCTTTTTTGTTTGTTTTGTTATTTAGGTTCCTGATAAAGGTGAGATCATATGGTATCTGTCTTTCACCACCTGGCTTATTTCACTCAGCATACTGCTTTCCAGTTTCATCCATGCTATTGCAAAGGGTAGGAACTCCTTTCTTTCTGCTGCATAGAATTCTATTGTGTAAATGTACCATAGTTTTGGGATCCATTCATTTACTGATGGGCACCTATGTTGCTTCCAACACTTGGCTATTATAAATTGTGCTGCTATGAACATTAGGGTGCATAGGTTCTTTTGGATTGGTATTTCAGGGTTCTTAGGCAATAATCCTGGCAGTGGAATTACTGGGTCAAAAGGCAGATTCATTTTTAGTTTTCTTAGAAAATTCCATACTGTTTTCCCTAGTGGTTGTACCAGTCTGCAATCCCACCAACAGTGCACTAGGGTTCCCTTTTCTCCACAACCTCTCTAACACTTGTTATTTATTTATTTGTTTATGATGGTCATTCTGACTGGTGTAAAGTGGTATCTCATTGTAGTTTTAATTTGCATCTCTCTAATATCTAGTGTTATTGAGCATCTCTTCATGTGTTTCTGGATCCTCTGTATGTCCTCCTTGGAGAAGTGTTTGTTCAAGTCCTTTGCCCATTTTTTAATTGGGTTCCTTTTCTTCTTAGAGTGGAGTCATGTAAGTTCTTTATATATTTTGGAGATTAAACCCTTGTCTGAGGTATCATTGGCAAATATGTTTTCTAAAAACAGTTGGTTCTTTTTTTATATTAATACTGTTTTCTTTAGTCTTTTCATTTTGATGAGATCCCATTTATTTTTCTTTCCTTTATGTCCCTTTTTCTAGGTGACATATCAATAAAAATGTTGCTGCGTGAAATATCTGAAATATTCCTGTCTATGTTCTCCTCTAGGACTTTAATTGTGTCACAGCTTATATTTAAGTCTTTTATTCACCTTGAATTTATTTTAGTGTATGGTGTAAGTTGGTGCTCGAATTTCATTTTTTTTGCACATAGCTGTCCAGCTCTCCCAACACCATTTGTTGAAGAGGCTATTTTTACTCCATTTTATGTTGCTGCCCCCTTCGTTGAATATTAATTGACCATAGAGACTTGGGTTTACTTCTGGGCTTTCTGTTCTGTTCTATTGGTCCATGTGCCTGTTTTCATGCCAGTACCAGGCTGTTTTGATTACAGCGGCTTTATAATACAGTTTGGTATCAGGTATTGTGATCCCTCCTACTTTGGTCTTCTTCTTCAAAATTGCAACTGCTATTCAGGGTCATTTATGGTTCCATATAAATTTTTGAAGTGTTTGTTCTATGTCTGTAAAATATGGTATTGGTACTTCAATAGGTATTGCATTGAATCTGTAAATCGCTTTGGGTAGTATGAACATTTTGATGATGTTAATTCTTCCGATCCACGAACAAGGTACATGTTTCCATTTGTTTGTGTTTTCCTAGATTTCTTTCTTCAATGTTGTGTAGTTTTCTGCATACAGGCCTTTTACCTCCTTGGTTAGGTTTATTCCTAGGTATTTTATTTTTCTTTTTGCTATATCAAATGGAACTTTTTTTCTTAGTTTCTGCTTCTGTTGTTTCATTGTATACAAAAATGCCTGTGATTTCTGGATATTGACTTTGTATCCCACTGTTTTGCCAAATTTATTTATTAGGTCAAACAGTTTTTGGTAGAGTCTATAGGAATTTTTACGCACACTATCATGTCATCTGCAAACAATGACAGTTTTGTTTCTTCCTTTCCAATTTGGATGCCTTTTATTTTATTTTCTTGTTGGATCACTGTGGCTAAAATTCCCAATACTATACTGAATAGAAATGGTGAAAGTAAACAACCTTGTCTTGTTCCTGATCTTAGTGGAAGAGCTTTTAGTTTTTGCCCATTGAATATGATGTTGGCTGTAAGTCTCTCATATATGGTCTCTATTATGTTGAGGAATGCTCCCTCTATTCCCCTTTGCTGAGTCTTTTTATCATAAATGGGTACTGTATCTTATCAAATGCTTTTTCTGCATCTATTGATATGATCATGTGATTTTTGTCTTTGCTTTTATGTGGTGTATCAGATTTACTGATTTTCAAATATTGAACCATCCTTGCATCCCTGAGATGAATCATACCTGGTCATGGTGTATGATGTTTTAATGTATTGTTGGATGCGGTTTGCCAGTATTTTGTTGAGGATTTTAGCGTCTATGTTCATCAGCGATATTGGCCTGAAGTTTTCTTTCTTTGTTGTGTCTTTATCTGGTTTTGGGATTAGGATGATGCTGGCTTCATAAAAGAGTTTGGGACTCTTTCATCATTTTGGATTTTTTGGAATAGTCTGTGAAGGATAGGGGTTAGCTCTTCCTCAGATGCTTTGTAGAATTCTCCTGTGAAACCATCTGGTCCGGGGCTTTTGTATGTCAGGAGTTTTTTGATTACTGCTTCAATTTCATCTATTGTTACTGGTCTGTTCAGGCTTTCTGCTGCTTCTTCCTTGAGTTTTGGATGATTATATTTTTCTAGAAATTTGTCCATTTCCCCTAGGTTTTCAAATTTTTTGGCAAACAGTTCTTCATAGTAATTTCTCAGAATCCTTTCTATTTCTGTGGTGTAAGTTGCAATCTCTCCTCTTTCATTTCTGATTATGTTTATTTGTGTCTTCTTTCTTTTTATTTTTTTTTTTTTTTTTTTAATTTTATTTATTTATTTTTCAGAGAGGGGAAGGGAAGGAGAAAGAGTGGGAGAGAAATATCAATGTATGGTTGCCTCTCATGAGTCCCCTGTTGGGACCAGGTTTAACCCTAGCGAGCAGGGCTTCTTTTTTTTTATTGATGAGCCTGTTTAAAGGCTTCTGATTTTGTTTATCTTTTCAAAGAACCAGCTCCTAGACTCACTGATCCTTAGAATTGGGATTTTTAGTCTCTATGTCATTTAATTCTGTGCTGATCTTGGTTATTGCCTTTCTTGTACTAGTTCTGGGCTGTCTTTGTTGTTAGTCCCCCACTTCTTGTAGGCATAGGGTTAGGTTGTTTATTTGAAATGTTTCTATCTTTTTTAGGTAGGCCTGTATTGCTACGAACTTCTGTCTCAGGACTGCCTTCGCTGTGTCCCATAAGTTTTGGGTTGTCGTGAGTTCATTTTCATTTGTTTCCAGAAAGTTTTCGATTTCTTCCCTAATTTCATTCTTGACCCATTCATTGTTTAATAGCATACTATTCAATCTCCATGATTTTGGGTGTTTTGGTTTTTTTCCCTTTTAGTTGGTTTCTAGTTTCAGCCCCTTGCAGTCAGAGAAAATGCTTGGTATGATTTCAATTTTCTTGAATTTGTTGAGGCTTGTTTTGTGTCCTATCATGTAGTCTATCTTTGAAAATCTCCTATGTGCATTTGAAAAGAATGTGTATTTAGCTTCTTGGGGATGAAGGGCTCCATATATATCAGTTAAGTTCATTTCATCTAGGGCATTGTTCAATGTCACAATATCTTTGTTGATATTTTGTTTGGAAGATCTGTCCATGTTTGACAGTGGGTTGTTAAAATCCCCTACTATAATTGTATTGTTGTCAGTATCTTTCTTGAAGTCCTCTAAGATTTTCTTTATGTATTTGGGTCCTCCTATGTTGGATACATATATATTTACAATGTTTATGCCTTCTTGGTGGATTCTTCCCCTGAGTATTATGAAGTGACTTTCTGGGTCTCTCTTTATGGCACTTATTTTGAAGTCTATTTTGTCTGATATGAGTATTGTTACCCCGGCTTTTCTTTCCTGTCTGTTTGCTTGGAAAATTTGTTTCCAGCCCTTCACTTTCAGCCTGTGTAGATCTTTTGCCCTGAGGTGAGTCTCTTATAGGCAGCTTATGTATGAGTCATGCTTTCTTATCCATTCAGCTATTCTACATCTTTTGATTGAAGCATTTAATCCATTTGCATTTAAGGTTATTATTGATAGATACTTATTCATTGCCATTTTTCTACTTGTGTTTCTCTTTGTCTCTCTGTTTTCCTTCCTTTCCTTAGAACAGTCCCTTTAGCATGTCTTCCAGAGCTAGTTTGGTGGAGGTGTATTCTTTTAGACTTCTTTTGTCTTGGAAGCTCTTTATTTGGCCTCCTGTCTTGATTGAGAGCCTTACTAGGTAAAGTAGCCTTGGTTTCAGGCCTCTGGTTCTCATTACTTGGAATATTTCTTGCCATTCTCTTCTTGCTTGGAGTGTTTCCGTTGAGAAGTCATCAGCTAACCTTATTGGGGCTCCCTTGTATGTACTTCTTTTTTCTCCCTTGCTGCCTTTAAGATTCTCTCTTTGTCTTGGAATTTTGCCATTTTAATGATGATTCGTCTTGAAGCGGGCCTCTTTGAATTTCTCTTGATTGGGACTCTCTGTGTTTCCTGGATTTGTGTGACTTTTTCTCTTATCAAATTAGGGACATTTTTTCTCATTACTTTTTCAAATATGTTTTCTATCCCTTGCTCTTCTTCTTCTCTTTCTGGTATCTCTATTATACGGATATTATTATGTTTCATATTGTGTTGCATTTCTCTGAATCCCTTTTCATTCTTTCTGAGCCTTTTTTCCTTTTCTTGCTCTTTTTTGGTGTTTTTTTCTACTTTGTCCTCCAGCTTGCTGATCCAATCTTCTGCTTCATCGATTCTGCTTTTGATTCCTTCTACTGTGTTCTTCAGTTCAGAAATTGTATTCTTCATTTCCTTTTAGCCTTTATTGATAGTTTCTATTTCCTTTTTCATGTTGATGTAGTTTTCAGTGAGTTCATTGTAGTTTCCCTGTAGTTTTTGGTAATTTGCTGTGAGCTCATTGAACTTACTGAAAACCATTGCTTTGAACTCAATATCTGATAGTTGAGTTTCCTGTATTTCATTTAGCATTTTTTTCTGAGGCTTCCTCCTTTTCTTTCATCTGGGGATTGTTTGTTTGTCTTCCCATTGTTTGTGAGACTCTTCTTGTTAGCCTCACCTTCTTAAATTGATCTGTTCTGGCTCCCTGGGTTTATGGTGTGAACTTCTGTGGTAGAAGACCTGTGAGATTCAGTGGTGCAGTCTCCTTGATCTCCCAAGCTCACTGGTCTTGGGCTGTCATTTATGTTGGCTCTGTGTTTGTCTTTGGGTTTTGATTGTTGTTGGGTCTTTTTTTTTGATGGGTCCTTTCCATCAGCTTGTTGACTAAGGGTCACTATGTCCACCACCTCTTGTATTTTGTTGTGCTAGTGAGGGCAGGTTGTGTTGAAGCTGGTTCTTCCATATGTACAAATTTTTGAGGATACTCTCTTGCTCTTTTTCAGTTCTTTGTATTGAATAGTTTCTCAACTATTTAGTTATATTTCCAGATGGGTCCTGGATTGAGGGTAGTGTGGCTTCCACTCCCTCCTTCACTTCTTCTGTTGTTGTCTGTTGGTGGTTCCTTTGTTGTTGGGTTTCCTCTTCCAGTGGGCATCCTGGTGTTCACCACTTCCACTTACTTTTTTTGTGATCAGTTGGAGGGGAAGGGAATGGTTTATGACGTCAGGTGTGTATTCTATGATATTTACACTAGAGCCATTACAGAAGAGATAGGAGATCCTTTGGCTATGCATAGTGTGAAGCTTGATCTTCTGCTCAACTAGCCACCTTTTAGAAAGGATGGAAAGAAGGTAAGACTCTTACTGGGGAGGGGAGAATTGTGAGTTGAATCTAGAAAACAGTGAGGTTGTAGGAGGTCAGATTCTAAAGTAATGTAAGAGTAAATGATAGCAAATAGGTGTAGAGTGTGAGAGAATAGAGTTAACCACTACAGTAATAGAGTTCAGGAAACTCTGAAGTGGGCTGAGATTTGGGAGGGGTTTTGTGTAGTATTTACAATAGTATGGAACAGCTATTATTTACAATAGTATTAGAACAGCAATCATATGACAGATTCTATGTGATCTGGGTAACAATAGGGAATACAGGACCTTGAGTAGTGTGCTAATTTTACACAAGTGAAGTGAAGGACAGTAAATTAGCAGTACACTGTGAAAGGGAGAACAGGGGAAACCTGTCAAAGGATACAATGTAACCAAACAAGCAAAGAAGACTACAGAAAGAACAGGAATAGAAAAATACTATTATAATACAAAGATGTAAGAATAATTAAAAAATAATAGAAATATGCAATAACTTGCAGGTTCTCTGTAATAGCAAAGTGAAATTTATCTCACTCTCTCAGCTGTTGAGATGCCCCCTCTTTGGGTCCAACTCTGGTCTTTTCACAGTTTCAGGTCTTTTTGTCTCTCTGGTGGGTATTTAAAAAAAGCAGCAGAAGGGAGGAAGAAGGGATAAAATTGGAAAGAAACAAAGAAGGAATAAAACAAGACAAAAGGAAAGAGAGGAAAAAGAAATCAAAAGGTAAAAAATTAAAAACTACATTTAAAAAAGCCTCTTGTTGGTTTCAAGCTGGCCAAGCTGTTTTTTTCTGGTCTTATTGGCTGCTGCAGACTGAGGGGCGGTTGGTATGGCTTTTCTCCCTTCCGGATCTGCACTCAGTCAGGCTCGGGCTCACTCTCCCCAGAGCTAGCCTGGCGCCTCTCATTGGTGCCTTGGGTGTGGGATCCAGGCCTTCCTCAGAGCATCCTTTCCCTTGGGTTGCTGCTGTGGGCTGGGGTGCAGGCCCACAGGCGCTCAGCCAGGCTGCCTGGGTTTCATGGGTTGGAGTTTGGTTTCGGGCGCTCACCCTCCCCAGTGCTGTGGGAGTGTGCAGGCCTTCCACACATAACCTTCTGCACAACCTCAGGATCACGGCCCTGCTGGGTGAAGGGGAGGCTTGAGTGATCGCTGCAGGAGAACTCCCCAAACAGTGTCTCTCTTTCCACTTTTTTTTCCTTTTTGAGAAATTCCTCCTACTGAAGCCTGCTGCTCTGTACCTTGGCCTGGCCTCCCACACAGCCCAATTCTCCAGCCAGACCAGTTACTATCCGGGTCAGGGCTTGTCACTGCGTGACCCTCAACTCTCCTCCGCCAGAGTCCACAGACTCCATGGGTGCTCACAGCCCCTGTGTGTTTGCCACTTAGTCCTTAATCCCCTCTCTGCAACTTCAAGCAACCAGGTCTCTCCTGGTGCTGCTTAAGCCTTGTTTGGCCAGGGAGGGAGCAGTTGACCTGCCTCTCTCTAAGAACCCTGTGGCAGAACGGGTGGGCGCCAGACCTGGGGCTGTAGCCACCCTGGTGCTCTAGCTGGTCCCTGGGACCTTATTGTCCTGAAGCACTCTCTTAACGGTCTGGTTTTTCAGTGTTCGCTACGATTTTTGGTCTCCTATTTTCATATATGCTGGGGTACTGTTGGCTGTTTGCTCTGTTCCTCCATAGATTGGCCAGGTTTTTTCCCGTGTGTAGGGGGAAGTGGAATCTGCTCCCTCTTACCTTGCCACCATCTTCCCTCCTTCTCTCACAAGCATGTAATTCTGTAATATAACATCACACTCAAGCACACCATATGACATTTTAGGTGAAATGTTCATATTGCTGTCCATCTCATGCAAAACATTCACATACCCAGCCAACCACACTCAAGCAAGCCTCACTTCTGCTGGACCCTGTATCTATCTATCTATCTATCTATCCATCAGTCTATCGTGTTTTTCTCATTCTAACCCCCACCTCTGCCCCACTTAACAGATCTAAACTTGACAAGAAACAAGATTTAATTTTACTACTGGTTGCCTATTCCATTAAGGCAAGAGGTTTTTATTCTGTCTTGATGCTGGCTTGCTTGTGTTTATCAAGTACACATTTCATTAATGCTGAAGTATTCCTTCTTTTCTTTTCTACAAAATTAAGCCTACGTTAATTAAATAAAAATTTGCTTGCCACTAGAGATGGCTACTTAAGACAGCCATGAATACTAATTCGAGTTTTCTTTCAAACCATCCCTTTTATGTTGGTTCACATGAAAATTATGAGCAGAAGCTGAAAGAACTACCCTTGTGCTTGAAGTAGCCCTTTTCCTCAGAACTGAGTGTCTAGGATTGAATTTGGTCTCATTGCACCTTTTCCCCACATTGCCCTTCAAAGACATCCCGCAGAACAAAGTCCTCACTCAGATGTCTTTTCAGATTCCTACAGATATGATGGGGGAAAATAGAACAGAGGGAAAGGTGTAAGATAACTTTCATTTCCTGTTGGTTTACAGTGCTTATTAAATAAAAAAACCAGTCTTGTACTGCATTCAACGTTGCACCATGGCCAAGAAAACGGAAGGAGCTAATGCTGCTCTCTTGTGTACTGGCTGGTTCAGTTTGAGCCTCACACTTGAAAAATAAAGTGATAATTAAAATATTAAAGGGACTTAAAGAATAGTTAAGCATCTGAAAATGTTTGCCTGTAGAGAGAAAGCACAAGGAAAATGTGATTTTGAATACCTCATAGGAGAGAGAATGAATTTATTTTGTACATATCGAGTGGATCAAATGAGAATGTATTACAGGCATGGGGTTGTTGCAAGAGACAGGCCAAAGCAGGAAGGAATCATTATCCCCAGCGGATTCATAGTTATACCTCCTTGGCTTCGTCCCACACTCTTCCCTCCCATGCTCTGGCATCTGCTCTCTCCTTGACCTCCTGGAGCACAATCAATACTCCTATCAGCACAAACAAGCTAGGGTAATGCTCTCTTCCTTGAACAAATCACAGCTCTGGAAAGCATAAAAACATAGGTTTTTTGGTTCTTTGCTTTTGTCTTTTGTTAGTTTGTTTTGTTCTATCTTTTTTTGTTGTGGTGGTTAAGATCAAAGATACAAGTTGGCGACATTTATAGGTGGAAAAGACAGAGTTACAAAGAATAATATAGAGTATCTTTGCAATGAACCAGTTTCCCAATTTGCCTGCATACGAGACAAAAAAAGTGTAACCCAAAATTGATTTAAGTTGGCAGTGTTACTGTACTTGGTTGGGGACTAATTCTGTTTTTAGTCTTTTTTCTAGGTTAAAATTACCCCTCTTGTCACAGCCATGCTATAATTCTGTAATCTACAGCTCACCTCAATTGAAATAAACCATTTGTAAGGTGGAATGTTTGCTTACCTGCTGTTTTCTTTCTCAGACTGAGGATATTTCATGGTCAAATAGAGTCCATTCAATTTTCACACATATCTATATCAGTATGTACTTAGACAGGCATTCTTTAACATGTTACTTTATAACACATTTTTTTCTTTGTATTGCTACATAACGATTATCTCAAAGCCACAGTGGCTTAAAACAACAAATATTGTATCACAATGTTGTAGATCAGAAATGTAGGCAGGACTCAGCTGGACCATTCTTTTTATGTAGTGTCTACAAAGCTCACTCCATGCTATTAACTGACAGAAAGTCCAAGATGGCTTCATTCACGTCTGCCACCTTGATGGTGATAGATGGAAGACTGGACTCATTTGGTGTTACTGAGTAGCTACATGCAAATTTATTTTTAGGGTAAATTAGAATTCATTCAGGGCAGTTCTGGGCTCTAAAAAGGGTGTTTCAGTTTATAAGAAGTAGAAGCAATCGGTCACTTAAGGCCTGAGCCCAGAAACTGTATTCCACAGGTCAAATAATCATGAAGCTGTAGTAGACCGTTCTGCCTAGTTTTAGGAATTATATCTCTACCCCTTGTGGCTAAGAGCGAGAGACGACCTTTGGAATATGAGCCACAGGAGGCAAAGCCTGTCTCTGGTAGCAAACGCTGCCTCAGTTCCTCTCCCTGCCCCCAGAGTTTGGTCGGAAGTCAATGACGGGTAAGACCCCTCACAGCAGAGGGCAACCTCAGCCAGACTCAATCACTTGGGAGGCCTTCATGGAAGGACTCGGTGGGGGAGGGGCTGCAACAAAGAAGGAGCAATGGACTCTTGCCCCCCTGGCTTTGACATAGCCCAAGTCCTCATGTCCTCTGGGAGGAGCACTTCCTGGCTCTAATCCTCTTAAACCTGAATACCTGTTAGGGAGAAGTGCAGCTCCTTGTCTTGCTAGAGCGTGTCCTGGGGGAAAATCTGGCATCACAAAGACTCACTGATAAACCTGTGAAATCTGCTCTGCTAAGAGTGCTTTCATTCATATGATAAGGGTCTGAGAGAAAATGAGTATGTTTCCCAAAGTTTCTGCAACTCTCTTCCTGACAGATACTGACTCAGACTCTGAAGCCCTCAGATCTCTTTGAAATGTTATCTACTGTTTGATTTTTGCCACCCTGTATTCCTGTATATTACAACCCAATAAAAGGCTATGGATCATGGTGCTCAGGGCTTTTGTCTTCCCTGAGAAACTGGCTAGAGCCCACTTCTCCATCCCAAACAGATCTCAGCATGTCGGCCATATTTATTCATTCACATGTGTCCGTGGCACCAGGGGGACTTGAGAAGAAGTCGCCCCCACATGAAGCCCTTCAAATTTTAAGTGGAGGTGACAGGGAGCCCACCTCTTAATTCTAGGAAAGCCAAAGAGTTTGCAACCATCTTGAAGCTTCTGTAGTACTCATTATGGAAGTCGATGAGCCTATATACATACAGTATTCTCCGTTGCCTCACATAAAGAATTAATGTCGATCTGGGTGGTTTTGTGTCCCTTGCTTGCACTGTTAAATTTTTCGGGTTTTTCTTTCCCATGTTTCATACCTATTTGTTACAGGATGTCAGTTTTGTATCACAAAGTCTTTATATTCTGCAGAAAATTATAATTATCCTTTATACTTGTTCAAGGTTCTATTTATCATCTTTATTGCTAGAACTCTGCAAAAATGTTGTTTCTTTTCAATACATTCTGTGAAGTGCTGGCTCCCAGCTTCAAATTTCTGGGAATGGTGCCCTTACCCTATTTTAGTTGAGCTCTTTACTCTGTGTGCTTCCTACTTTGTTTTTTTTTATTGTTTTAAGGCTTTATTTTTTAGAGCATGTTTTGGTTTGCAAAACAATTGAGAGGGAGGCACAGAGATTTTTCCATATATATCCTGTCCCAATATATGCATAGCTTCTCACGTTATTCACCGAAATGGCTCATATTTTACCAAAGATGAAACTCCACTGACACACCGTACTCACCTAAAGTTCGTAGTTTATCTTAGGATTCACTCTTGGTGTTGTACAGTCTGTGGGTTTAGACATATATATAACGTATATTCATCATTAGAATATCACATGGAGAATTTTCACTGCCTGAAAAATGCTCCATTCTTTGCCTATTCGGCTCTCCTCCACCGCTGGCAGTCACTTCTAAGCCCCTGGCAACCACCAATCTTTTTATTGTCTCCCCAGTTTTGCTTTGCCAGGATGTCACATCCTTTTTCATTTTGTCGGTTTTCTGCCAACTACTTCTATAGAGATGAGAGACATTGAGTGTTGTTCACTCTAGCAAGAGGTTGCTCAGTCTTATCAATATTGACATTTTGGGGCAGAGAAGGATTCAGTGGAGCACTGCCCCGTGCATTGTGAGGAGTTTGGCTATACCCCTGGCCCCTGCACAGCAGGTGTGAGCAGCAATCCCCTCTCCCGTTGTGCCAGTCGTGTCCGATATTGCCACATGTGCCCAGAGACACTTTTCCCCTGGTTTCAAACCACTGCCTTAGCAGGGATAGTAACTCCTCAACTAGAATTCAAATAGAAAACAATCATTCTACGACTGGTTGAAAATATAGAACTCATGCAATCCCCTGACACAGAAAAGCAGAAGTGACATTGTACAACTTAATTATGACTAGAGTCCCGCGGGCTCTGTGCTACTGCTCTGTACGCCACCCGATTTCCAGAGTCCTCTCCTGGTCCATGGCCTCAGAGGAAGATTGCGTAGAAGCTCTATTTGGTGGTCTCCTCATGCCCAAGTGCCAGAAAAATACCTCTTACACTCTGATTGCATCACAGTCCTTACCACTTCAAGGATGGTTATCCTGTAGAAACTTCCATCAAATTCGCATGACTGACACGAAAGATACCAATCTTTAATAAGACACAGATGGCTGGAATTCCATGAATCAAATTAATTTTCTCCTCTTCCTCTCTGACCTTCACTGATCATTCATAAAGATTCTTAGATAAACATCTCCATTTAATTCTCAACAATTCACAGCCAAAGAGATGATTTGTTAGAATCTAATTATAACATTTAGTTTTTAAATTCTGTTTGTCTCTAGTTCTGACTAAGTTGGTGTAAGCTCATAAAGCCTATTTCCCTTGCTGATTATAACTAAAAGCTCTCTATAAAATAGGAAAAGCAACAATATTTATACACTAGAAAAGTGAAAAAAGAAGATGGATTTTACAGGGAGCAAAAATTTGGAGAAGTGAGCTGTTTTGGGTGTTACCCATTTTATTATCTCTTTCGGCTTGAACTTAATGGAAGAGCCCAGTCATGGACCACAGATATATGAAAGAGAAAGCTCTGACAGAAATCCTACTGTTCCGTCTGGATGAACTGGTCAAAAGGACTGCTGTGGTCCATGGAGCTGAAAGAAAGCCATGTGTTAACCTTTTTTCTCCCTTTTTTTTTTTTTACTCCCAGCTTTCCAAAGAAGATAGGACCCAGTAGCAAAATTGCATTAAAGTAGCAGCATGTGAGGCTAAAGTTCTGAGTAAATCCCCTTCTGTTCTGTCAAAAGAATTGGGGGAATGGGTTTCTTAAGTCTGGGCAATATTGGAAGAATTCTAGGAAGGAGAAAAATTGAAGAAGGAAATCAGCTAATTCTGTACATGAACCTGTGTGGATCCTGGGATTACAACTACAAGATTACAACTCATAGGCTTGACCAAAATCGGTGTAGCAAAGGTTATTAGAGCTAAATTAAGATTTAAGTCACCATGCCAGTTCCAGAGTAAACCCTGAGTGGGAGATACATGGTTAGGTCAAGAAAGCAGAAAAGCTTTTAGAATCTAAACTGAGATAGAACCCCGCACAATAAAGGTGAGGCATTACTTGCAGCCTGAACCTAAAATAAAACAGCAACACAAAAACAAAGATGGTAAAAGGACATTCTGTAGAAGATTTTAGCCGGACTTAGCATTTGTACGACATTGTATTTTAAATGATGAAAATTTAATCCAAAATTATTTAACATTTAAAAATAAGAAAATGGAATTGAACTTTAAAACAAAATAAACATTTATTAGTTGCCAACCTGAGATGACCCATGTCTTAGAATTACCACACAAAGACTTTAAAGTAGGTGTTACAAGATGCCCAGGAAAAAGGATAAAGGGGGGGTGGAAACCTATATTAACTAAAAAAAAGATGCTTAATAAGGTAAAGGTAAATATGCTTGAAGTAAATGGAAGATATAAAGTTTTAGCAGATAAATCGAAACTATAAAAAACAACTAAGTGGAAACGTTTAAGCTTAAAAGTACAATAATAGAAAAAAATCACCTGATAGGCTCAATAGAGAATGGGGAAAATCAAATAACTTGAAGATAAATTATTATAAATTATCCAGTAGTAAAATCAGAGTGGAAAATGATTGAATAAAACTGAGCATACTCAGAGATTTGTGGAATAATATCAAAATGTCTACTAATCCGGCAATTGAAGTCCCAGAAAAAGAAGAGAAAGAGAATGGTGCAGAAACATTTTGATGAAATAATAACTGAAAACTTTTTAAATTTGACGAATGGCACAAATTTACAAATTCAAAAAGCTCAGTGAACTCCAAATAGGTTCAACTTAAAAAAACATCCTGCAAATGTATATTCACAGTGTTCAAAAATAAGAAGGGGAAAAAAAACCCTTGGTGAAGAAGGCACAGAAAAATGATACATTATCTGTAGGAGAACAATTTTGATCAGCATGAATTTATCAAAAACTTTGAGACCAGACGAAGGTGAAATAATATCCTTATAGTGTTGAAAGAAAAGGACTGTCAATCTGGAATTATATATTCAGAGAAAATAGCTTTCAGAAATGAAGATGAAATGCATATTACCAATAATATTTTAAATTTTCATGAACATTAAATTTTATAAGGGGGAAATATAACTTGCACAATAGAGAGAAGGAAAAATAAAAGATTACCTAAGATAAATTTTTCCAGCTATGGTTTATCCTGTTCTTAAATTCATGGTTTCTTCTCTTTAAACTTCTCTCTAATGTCAATTTGTATGTTTCTTCTCAAAATTTGCAAGAGTGGATGATCTGGTTTTGGTTAACCAGATAATCACAAAGTGAAAGACACATGGAATTGATCTCATAATGTCTTATATTTTCTATGTATCTTGGATATTGACTGGCTTTTTTCTGGATGTTAATACAACAAAATTCATAAGTACATTATTTATAGTTTCATTACAATAAAAAATATGTTCTCTAAGAAGAACTTTGACAACCTGGAATTTATCCCTAAGAGTATGATCCAGATGGTGAGAGATCTGGAAATAATGCCACGCGTGTCTTTTTTTTTTTAAATATTTATTTATTTATTTATCTTTAGAAGGGAAGGGAAGGAGAGAGGGAGAGATACATCAACGTATGGTTGCCTCTAGTGCGTCCCCTGCTGGGAACTGGCCTGCAGGCAACTGGCTTGCAACCCAAGCATGTGCCCTGACTGGGAATTGAACCTCGATCCTCTGGTTCACAGGCCTGCGCTCCATCCACTGAGCTACACCAGCCAGGGCACCACGCGTGTCTTGAATGGAAGGACCTGGTACAGTTTAGGGAACAACAAAGAGGTTTGCACTGCTTTTCAAATCAGATAAATTGATCTGTTCTTCTTGGTTGTCTTATTTTACTTGGTATTGCATCTGAAATATACCTTATACAGAGCGAACATACGGTCAAATGCAGTATACTTACAAGCTCTTCCGAATTATTTTCAGTGCGAGCCTGAGTTTTGCTGTTCAGCATTCATGGACATTTTCTGAGACGGAATTTTTGTCCTGCATGCACCCTGTCCCATTTAAGATAGAGAGCCTAGTGATGTGGCATTGAATGATTGGTATGGGAGTCATGTCGAGAAATTTTTAATAGTGAAAAAGAAGTGAGATTAGTGGAATATGAGCTGATTAGAGAAGAAATAGTCTGATGATTTTACCCAAGAAAACCCTTGGGTTCCAATGGATCCATGAAAACAAGCCACATAGTCTATTGTGTTTGACCATGCAATATATGGCTTGAGAACAATATTGATAATATACTGTGCCATTGAGTTATTAGCCACATGCATGAGAAAATAAATCCCATGGATTAAATTGAGCAAAATGTTTACTAGCCCTGTTATACTTGGGGTTCAAGTGATTATCACAAGACAATATCAAAGCTTTTTGTTTGTTTTTGTTTTTAGCCTTTGTCTTCTCAGGCTAAATTTTTTTGTCATCATCTATCCCAACATTTCCTCACATCTCAGCTCTTTTGTAAGCAATTTGTCTTTCACTTGCCTCCAAAGTTGCTACCATTTGACAGCTCCCCTTAGTTATGGGGGAAAAAATGACTTATTTTTGCCCATGAATTAGTCATACTTCATTCTTTGCTTTCTGATACTGCATCTAGGAGCACTTTGCATTTGCCAAGTATTCAGTTGTTTTTAATAAATTACTACCTTTTGAATTCCTCTATGCCAAGTACCCTCCAAGGTGAAAGAGCAAATCTCTTTTCTCTGGGGAAATTGGGGGAAGAGGGGTGTGACCGTACAGCCTTAAAGGTCACTGCATATTACACATTCAATTGATTCCTCATTTAGTTTGAAGACTAATGTGATACTTTGTATGCATCTGTTGCCAAAGGTATTCATGTTCATATGATAGAAAACGCTACTCCGAGTTACCAGTTCAATTGCTTAATGACACCACTAGCATCCCCAAATCTTTATTTAAGACTGAGACCTTGTGAGAAACATACCGCATATGACCCTCATGTGAACCCTGAGAGGCAGTCAAGAGAGTATTATTCTTGTTACATAGAAGAGAGGCCTGAGGCTCAGAGAGAGCAAACAGTTTTTCAAGGTCAAACTTATGACTATGTTGACATGACTTGAGTGATTATTATGTCCCAGGGGCTTTTTACTTCATTAACAGATTTAATCCCAGGTATTATTATTGCCCCCACTTTATTTATGAGAAAACAGACATGGATAAGCTAAGGAACTTGCCCAAGCTTATATCTAATAGTTGGTAAAATCAGCATGCAAATTTCTATTTGACCTCAAACCTACAGCTTTAACTTATCAACTGTGAGGTTGAGTCTAGAACTCTGCATTGTCTCTTTGTTCAGGAAGTTCAGGATCATTTTAGTCTGTATCTATCATGGTTATTGCATCTTTCATTAACTGTCCAATGTCATTTTGGCTTTTTTCACAGACTCTTCCTAAGAAATTAAAATTGTTAGCCTGGCCAACTGATTTCAGTTCCAACCACATTTGGTTAACACTTGGTCTGTGATAGTTTCTTGTCCCTCTTTTAAGGCATTGACTTAGCAGTTTTCCAGGACCCCAAGTCACACTTTAAAGCTGGATGCTAGGCCAACAAGGAATCAGAACCAGAGGAGTGTTCCTGGATTGCCAATGTCAAGACCATAATCCAAGGTGAGGGCCATTTCAGGACCAGGCTGGGGAACATCCATGAATATAAAGAAAGCTGAAAAGCCCAGTAAGAGTTTGTGGCTGAAGCCTCAACATGCCTGAGATGTGAAGGCCGAGATGAAAGAGCAGGACAGCAACAACAAGGAAAGGGTTAAGAAGGAACTCCTACCTTTTGCGACAGCATGGATGGATCTGGAGAATATTGTGCTAAATGAAATAAACCAGTTGGCGAAAGACAAATACCATATAATCTCACTGATAGGAGGAATCTAATGAGCAAAATAGAACCAGAGGCATGGAAACATGGAACAGACTGACAGCAACCAGAAAGGAGGTGAGAGGAGGATAATGGTGAAAAGAAGGGGAAGGGACAAGTTAAAGAACAAGTATGGATGACCCATGGACACTGACAACAGTGTGGGGATTGACTGTGGAGGTGGAGGGTGAACTGGGTAGAGGCAGGAAAAGGGGGAAAAATAGGGACAATTGTAATAGAATAACAATACAATATTTCTTTAACAGTTATCCAAAATGTAAAAATGAGGTAAAAGACAGTCTTGTTCTTCTAGCATCTACTGAGAAACTATTTAATAGGCAGCCTAAGATTATATTTAAGAGAATAATATAACTGTGTCTTTGCTATTTACTATTTAGTTAAAGTACTGATATTGGAAAGTTATGTTAACTCATTGATTTGTGTCTGTTAGATATGCAAATGGGTTTTTCTTAAAAAAGACAACTCCGAGGATATGATTTTTTTTGCCCTGTAGGAAATTAACTAGTTTTATAACTAACTTCACAATCTTGTTTAAACTTTATTCTCTGCCTCCCCCACCTCAGTTTCTCCTATTATTAATATTTTATATTTATGTGGTACATTTTTATAGTTGCTGAGTCAATATTGATACACTATTATTAAATAACCTCATTATTTTAGCCATATATATGTGTATATGTACACTCAGTCTTCAAATGTTTTTTGAACTAGCACTATCATCTTATAATACACTCATTTGTGCCTTAAATAATTTTAATACTTATATGATATACTTTGAAAATATCACTTTTTGAAATAAGAAACTGTATTTTTTATAGAAAAAATATGTTGCCCAAGGTTACACAGTATTGCCAGTCAGTATTGCCAGCAGGTGGAAATGAAGGAAAAAAAGTAGGAAGTGAGTCTGGCTGGGATTAGAGAAGAACTGGAAAAGATAGTGTTTCTTTCACAGCATGGAGATCTTTACGTACCAGTCTGCCTTTGTGAGCCTTCCCGCTCCTTGAAGGAGTGAGAGTTGGAGCTGATTCACAGAATGGTCCAATTTTTTTGCCTAGGATCATATGCCTATTATGTTAACTTTTATTAAAAGCTCTTGTAAATAACCTGTATATATGATTAATCTTAATTTTCTGATATAACCTATTCAGTATGAATGCATACTGTGTACATCCTAAGTCTAAGGAGCAATAAGATTCAACCATCATGACTTCAGTCAATAACTTGTGTGTATCAAACATGCTAGCAAACCCTCACAACATGGAAATTATTTATGGGTCATTAAGCAATTGCATTTATGAATTTGACACAAAAATCAAAGGCAACATATCCTTTTTAATCTTCACACCATGTTGTGAAGGCAGACAGCAGTTTTGCTGTTCACATACATGGAGGGAGAAAGGAAAGTTGAGAGTCTAAATGCCTGGTACAACATCAAACATCTGTTTGATCTGGCAATGATTTTTTGGCAGGGGACAACATATCAATGCATCTGGTGGAAGAAATACAACATGCATGCACGTGCAAAACACACAGTTCCTGACCACATGGGGCTCTTGCTCTTAGAGATAAGATCAATACCTATAAATTAATTCATAGTGGAGATCACTACAATGGTGTTTAATAAATATAGTGTACAAGTTAAGGAGCGTCATCAGAGTGGGCTGGAGTGTTCAAAGAAGACTATTCTGAAGATGGAGCTTCAACTGAACTTCAAATACCAGACAGCATTTGAATAGGGAGAGGAAAGGGAATAGAAAATGTTAGGATTTAAGGTTTCAGTTACTCTTTTACAAGTGTCCCAATAAACCACTTGCTAATTCAGTCCACTACTGAACACTTAGCACTTGCCCTAGGCTGTTTTACCTTTTCTTATACTGTTTTAATCAACAAGAGGAAACCCTGACCTTTTGAAGGAAAAAACCACATTTGCCTTTTATACCCATACTTATAATCTTACAAAAAGATTTGCTTCCAATTGTGGTGGAGATATTATTCCCCATCTCCTGGACTGAAATGAGAACTTTTGTCTCTAGCATGAAATCCAAATCCTAAGCTTTTGAAACTTAATAACAAGCTTTACTCTAATCTCCCCCAACACCAAACTGCAATTGAAAATATTTTTAAAGCTACAAGTTAATATTCCTCAAGTTCTCTTCAAGTTTTTCATGCTGTCCAACACAGTCAAAATATTTTATAATGTCAAGTCTAAAGATCCTATATATTTACCCCACAGCTCTCTGGTAGAAAGAGAATATGTGTAGAAAACTGTTTGGAACCGCAGTTTCACATCTGTGGCAGAATCAAAGGCATACAGCAGAACTAATTTACTGGTTGTCATGGGATCATTTTGTGTGTTGTCTTAAAGTTATGGGTATGGGTATGTGAAAATCTTATTAGAATTCACGTTTTAGGCAGAAACTGGCTCAGTTTTTTAAATGATTTGTGAATAAGAGGCCTGAGGTAAGGCGAAGAGGAACAGAACTGCCTAAAAACTCCCGGGGCATGATGTGTAAGATTTTTCTTCTATTCTGTAACCTTCTCCTACCCATACCTTATTTCTGTAAACCCGTGCTTACGCGAGGCTGTCAAATATATCCTCAACTGTTAATCCAGGTGGTTGCTAACAAGACTTAATCCCTTCTGAAACCAAATGAATGTTTATATGAAGCGGGGGGGAAAAACACAAAGCCTTAATCCAACTGAATGAATACACAATGATTAATGTGATGGAGCTGACATTTTGGAGCATGAGGTTTTGTCCGGTGCTCCAGCAAATTAAATTATTTAGATGGAAACACACCCTCCCAGTTGAAAACTGCAGCCAATCCTGCTGCAGAGCTGTTAACACATTAAAGTCATTGTAAACAGCAGCCTTATGTTTGGAAAAGATTAAAGTAAATCCTTGGAGTAATGTTTTGAAATTGGAAATTGGATTTGGAGCAGGCTGTGAAATTTGTTTAGAAATGGAAATGATCTTAACTTGGAAACATTTTGATTTATTTGTCAGGGAAGGAGGGAAGGAAGAAAGGAAGGAAGGAAGGAAGGAAGGAAGGAAGGAAGGAAGGAAGGAAGGAAGGAAGGAAGGAAGGAAGGAAAGGGAAAGTAGGAAACTAGGAAATACATGTACCTCCACTTGATGTGGAGGAAAATGACTAGCTACTGGAGCACAGAGAATGTCAGTGTGTAGAAGAAAAGTCTTAATTAAATATAAAGTAATCCTGGAAAAATTATAAAATAATCCAAGAGAGTTGCTTGAAGTGTTTATCTAATTTCAATGATGAGACATTTATAATAAATTTTGCTGATAAAATAAAATAGTATTGAAGTTTGAAAGCATTTACAAAAGATAAGCAAATAATTATGTCTTGACTATCTTGACATTCATTTCCAAGAAATGATACATATAATTCCCTTGATCGTAAGACTGATATTTCATACTCGCTTAGATTTCTGAAGATTTTACCTTCAAAAGGTAGGAACAGATGGATCCATGAAGTTGTTGATGGTGAAGACCACATTTGATTCTCCATTGAAAAGAGAAACACTTTAAGCATGGTTATTTTCCAGATACTAGGCTTATATGCAAGCATCACAGAACAACAGAACATTCTTCTGAGGATTTTTTTTTCAGTAAGGAGCCAACTCTCTTCTACTTTTCAAATAGTACCTCTTAAAGTTGCTAATTAAATTTATATGACGTCCAGGCTCTAAAGCTGAACTGGGCACATGATCAAAGAAAAGAAAATTCCAGAATTTCAAGCCATGTATAGAGCAACCCCAATGCAAGAAGTTGGGGGAAATTTCAGTCAGGCAGAAATGCAATTGATTAGACTTGGGTCAGAGAAGCCAATCACTTTTGATGACAGCTGATAAGGACAAAATGCAAACTCAAAGTCCAATTCATGAGGCCAGGAGTAGTGTAAAAAGAACAAAGCTGGAGCAGAGTGCTGGTGGATTTAGAAAGGTTCGTGACAAACAATGTCCTGAACACTGTATTTGACAAACAAAGGATATGTGGTTTATAAACAAGGCATATACATTGGGTTGGCAAAAAAGTTCATATAGTTTTTTCCATAAAATAAAAAACACATATTCCATTTTCATCAATAACTTTATTGATTTGAATATTTTGAGTATCTTGACTATCTCCTGCATGGTATAACATTGATCGTTCTCAATTAATGTCTTGATTTGATCACTATCAACTTCAACTGCTCTACCTGACTGTGTGTGAACCATCATCTCCCAGTGAGCAATCTCAAACACGAAACTTCGCAAACCATTTTGATGTATTCAGTCAGTCACAGTACCTTCTCCTTACCTGCACAAATCATTTTTTCTTTACAATTCAGTTGCATTTTTACCTTTATTAAAGTAATAAAGCATAATATGCCAAAAATGTTGCTTATTTTCTTCCATCTTCAATATTAAAATGGCTACATAAAAATTTACCAATTTTGATGTTTGTTTTAATAGCATGCTGATACGACAGCTGTTACAATACAATCTAACAAAATTGTTTCACATGAAATTAAAGACAATTAAGCTCTACTAGAGCCATTATGTGGAAAAATGCAAACAAACTTCTTAGCCAACACAATAGTTTGGCAAATTCCTGTTAGGCTGGAAGTATTTCCTTAAGAAAGCAGAACTGAGATGGGCACAGCCCTTTGTTTGGCTTTTCTGCTGGCTGAGTGACACTAGCTTTCTGGGTTATCTTGGTGGAGAGCGGTGTCAGTCTGGGATGTACCAGGAGAGGTCTGCACCTGGCGTAGGCCTTTGACCCCGAATCTCCCTTTCTAATGATTGCATAAGTTAGGGAAGGTCTGTTCTTTTCCTTTCTATTATTTTGGAGACAAGCACTGTGAAGGGGTGAGATCATGACAGAGTATTTGTGGGATGGATAAGTGAGATACTACGCATATGTGTGTCAGAGTATGCGTGAATATGTATATAGTACTGTGTGTGTGAGGTTGTATATAGTAAGAGAAACAGAGGAAGAAGATCTATTATATCTTATCTTAGTTCTTGGGATTAACCAAGAACTGCCTTCCTGAAAGTGGTTAGAAGGTAATGTCATCTTGCCACCTGTGTGAATCATCCCGCACCCCCACGGTGCGTGTCACTTACAATTCATGGTTTTAAAATGACATTAAGTCAAATAATCTTGTCACTTTTTCATGAAAGGTCCAAGTAGTACTGATGAGTTGTTTTCCAGTTTTCAATTTTCCCCACAGTAATATCATCTTGCATTAGGCAACATACACAATATGGCTGTGCATCAGACTTCCTACTATTTTTACCATTGTGACCACCCTCTGGCATCGTGACCACCCTCTGGAGGCTCTGCGTTGGGGAAGAATAAACGTGTGCACATTTGAACTGAAGATGCTGGCTATTATAAATGCAGGCTGCGTGTGATAGTGTCATTAAGGTGGGTCAGAGTAGTTATCCAGCTGAAACTATCCAGATGGAACATGATACTTGTAAGGAATAAATAGTAATAGAAAAACATACTGGAGTGTGGGTGGAGTGAAGCTTCCAGAGAAAGCACCCAGGCGCTGAGTTATGACATGAGTGTCTCCTCTGTTTGGACTGGCAGAAGGACAGGCTGGCGCGTGCCATTTCCTCCAGTCTGAGGATTTTGCCTCAGTCAGATCTTTCTTGCAGCATTAACTCAAAGATTTCATAGGAGCATACCAGAATTAAAATAAGTGAAAATGTGATCACGGTTACTGTGCAATGGGCAAACATCTTCACCTCGTTGTGAACACAGATTACTGAGTAATCAGTGGCTGGCAGTGGTGATATTCAGCTGCCTTAGTGACTGTGTGCTGTTAGGATGCCCTTGAAGGAGGTACATGACCAGCAATGCAGAAAAGCTGCAAAGACCCCAGAAATTTCCTCTCCCCAGAGGGAAGCAGTCCATAGGCACTCAATCTTTTCTTTTATGCCTATGTGGGTGCTGAGTGTCGAGGGATTTTTTTTTAGACATTGACCATTGCATTTTTTATTCATCCTGTGTTGCTCATAATTTGTTATGGTTGGTATGTATCATTTTTAAAGCTAAGTAAAGTTGTAGTTGGTGTAGTTTTTGTGTCCGATGAGTTTGATTGTTGCTCTACACTCTAGGCCACTGTTGCTGATGGAGCTCAGAGTTGCAGATGGTATGATTCTTTCTGACTGGAAATTGGCAAGTAAAGCCTCTGGACTCTGATGTATCAATGACCTTTCTTTTAATGACTTTGTCAGATCTAGTTTGCATTCATCTTGATATCTCTGCAGCATTTTGAACTTAACAACCTCTCATCCCTTGATCTCTTTTCTTCTTAAATTCTATGATATTGTTCTTGGTCTTCTGTGTCTGTTTTCCTGCCTACTGGCTCCCACAGGCAGGTTACCCATTCACACTGCCTGTATTAGCTTTCTATGGCTATGTAACAGATTACCACAATCTTAGCAGCTTAAAATGGCACCTGTTATTATCACAGTCTCCACGGGTCAGGAGTCTGGACATAGTGTAGCTGAGTCTTCTGCTGAGGGACTCTCAAGTCTGAAATCAAATTGTCAGTCAGGGCTGCAATATCTTCTGACTCTTGGTGTCTCTTTCAATCTCTCTCTTGTTGTTCACAGATTTCATTTTCTTGGGGCTATTGGGATTCGTGTCATTTCAGAAAGTCTGCTGCTTTGAGTCCCTCATCTCTCGACTTTGTTGTAAAGGGCTTAACTGACTAAGTTAAGCACAGGGGATGGTCTTAGAATTCTGTCTGCCACAATGCTAAAAGCACTATCTCTGTGCTGATAATTCCAAAATTGGCATCTCCACTGAACTCAAGGACCATATTTCCTAACATTGGAATCAGATTTAAAATAGTGGCTGGTTGGCAGCTCTTGTTGCATATGCATAAAATGCAAACTTTTAAAAGAAAGTACATTATAACATATTCCAAACCTTAAAATAACAGCAGTAATGGAAGAATTCAGAAAAAAATTTTCCATCATTCCAAAATAATTAGAGTTGTATTGGTGAATGTAAATACCAACATTCACTTGGTTCTGAGAAGCTAGAAGAACAGTGTCTTGTCCATCCTGAGAAAAGATGGAATATTCTGATCATACTGCTCTCCACATCCTGACTATGGACCTAAAGCTTATGACGATCAAAGAACTTGGTGACTGTCCTTACATGCTTGAGCTCTGCTTTTGGTGCTACCAATACATGTTGGTGTCCTTTTTCTACATTTGTTCTGAAAAATATGGCAAAACTTTTGATGTCATGTTGTACCCTGAAAGCAATTGTGCATAAGTAGAACTTTTTAGAAAGAAAAGGAACAAGTAAGAATCCTAGTAACAGTGCAGGTTGGAGGTGGTGGTTCTGATTTAGTATCAGAAAACCAGACGTGTGGTAGAAGAAGATCCTACCTTAATCGGACCAGATCATTTCATATCAGGCATTTGGAAATAGGCTTAAAATAAAGCTTCACTGTCTTAGTGCTGTAGATCTGGTGGGAGGCTGTATTTATCCAAAGTCTAGCATTATCTCTCTCTCCAAATGTGAGAGACAAAGGACGTATGTCTAAAAACACTGCATCCCAAACTAAAAGATGTATCATTTTTACAAATTGGAGGAAAAGCATACTCAGAAAAATGTTCTATTGTAACCGCAATAGTCGAAAGGCTATTTGGTTTCCTCACATGGAAGTGAGAAAACATAGTATACATATATATGTATATATAGCTTACTTTGGAAGCCATACAGTGTCATGTTCCTGTTTTAATATTCCTCCCCCCTTTGGGTTTCTCACTCAGCTTCCTTTCCTTCTATACTCCTACCTTTGCTTCTCATCTGGCAGTCATTTTACTTGAGCTCATTATCTTTTTATAGTCTTCTTTATCAACAGAACAACAAATTCAACAATCTGGAGTTTATGAAATTCTCCATTTTCTGTTTCAAAAATATAGTTTTCTTTTTAAATAAAAGTTGCCTTTCCATTTTCTTTAGGATGTTGTAACAGTACCCCAAATACAGTATGTATAATGCAAAAGTGACCTTTTCCCTCAAATCATCTCTACTTACCAATTTCTCTACCACTCTAAACTGTGTTATTCTTTCCCTAGTTTTTTAAAACTCACAGGATTGGGGGCTCAGAATCTTCTTTGATTAACCCCTATACCATTGATTTGATTGTTTTACTACTTATTATTATCTCATTAGAAAAATCAATTATTTTTATGCCCATGTTTTTTTTGATATCTCAAGAGCAAACAGTTGAATTTTGCATACTTCTCTTATTATCATGCCATTAAAATTGTAAGTCCATGTAAAGCCTCTTTTTACAATTTAATTTATTTTTTTGTTTTATCTTGAAATCATACTTTGGTTTTCCTACACTGCTTACTCCAAACTGTTTGATATATGCTTCTTAATATACCTGTATTCTTATAAAATATGTAGAAATGTGTATATGGGTTTAATGTATATAATTCTATCAGCTATTAGAACTTATTTGGCTTCTTACTATTTTGATTCAGTACTATTTTTAAAATCTATGGCTGAACAGGAAGAACAAATAGTTTCTTGCTTTGGTCTGCAGCAAGATAACATATTATGGATCTACCTCATTTTTCTTATCTACTTCCCCTAGTAATATGCACTGATATTGCTTCTACCATTCTGAAAATAGAAATAAATATCTTCCCACAGATCTCCTTATAGACCTAGGTGATTAAAATGTGTCAAATACACACACCTACAGTACCGTGCAATGAAGATATCATATGAAGTTCACTTGGGAAACCCTTACAAGTCTAGAAGTGGAGAGAACACAGTTTCCTGAAAGCCCACTGCCTCATAGCTTAGCTTTGGCACAAGTAGTCTGCATTCAACATGGCTAGTGTTCCAGAGACGCCCGCCTCTGTAGTGCTCTACATGTAGAGGCAAGTAAAGTCTACTAGTGGTATCTCATTAGAGAAGCAGAACTTCTAGAGCCCACCAGTGGAATCACACTCTTCTTTTGTTGTAGCACTCAGACTTGCTGAACCAGCTCAAAACAAGAGAAGGAAGGTCCAGGGCCAGGCCTGTTTGTATCTCATCAGCCTGCAGAATTTCTCTAGTATATACAATTAAATATGTGAGTTCTGGGACACAGATATTCTTAATTTCACTCAGTGTTACTCATCGCTTTCCACAGAGGTTGTGCTAGTTCACACTTCCACCAACACTGCATGAAAATCCTTATTTCTTCAAATTATCATCAAGATTTGCTGTTATCCACTTTAAAATTTTTGTCTGTTTACTGTGTCTAAATTGGTATGTTGTTTTAATTTTCTTCCCTCAGTTTCACTGAGATTGAGCATATGTTCAAGTTCAAATTCTGCAAGTCATGTAGATTTCTCTGTGAATTGCTTGCTTTGTTTGAGTTTCCAGCCTTTTCTTATTGATTTCTGTGCGTTTTCGGTATAGTCTAGATCTGCCTGTTCAATAGAACTTTCTATGATAGTGGAAATGTTCTCTATTTTCACTGTTAAATACGGTAGCCACTAGCCTCATGTGGTTAGTGCCACTGAGGGAATGTAACTCTATTTACTTGATTTAAATTTAAATTTTAACAGCCATATGTAGCTAATGACTATGTATTAGCGTAGTTCTGGAGAATACTCTTTTTTGTCAGTTTTAGAGATTGCAAATATCTTCTTCCAATCTGTATATTTCTATTCATTTTGTCTATAGTTGTAATATGTTAATAGAAACATAAAACTTGACCTTCTAGCTTTGTTCTTGCTATGAAGACATTTCTCATGCCTACATCCAATACTATTGTATTTTTTCTGTTAAATTGTATAATTTCTATTATATTCTGCTCTGTAACACAATTTTCCAAGGCTTATTTACTAAATGACCCGCATCTTCCCCATTAATTTGTGGTTCCATCTTTATTACATATTTCATTTTTAAACACAGGTCAATTTTTTGGTTCTTTATTCTCTTTCATTGCTGTGTTCGCTGTCCTTGGGTAAGCACCACCTGGTCTCTGTTGTTATGTCTTTACTATCTAAATATCCAGCAGGATTAGTTGTCTTCCTTTGCTATTTGTGGAACTTATATTTTTCCATATAAATTTTCAAAATAAAAATTTGTCAAAAATTCAGCTAGAATATTAATTTTAACTATACTGAGTTATAGTTTGATTGAGGGCTAAACTGAGAATGTTAAAAGATTGTCATCACTTCTATTCACGTGGTATAACCTTTTATCTTTTAATATCTTCAATTTATAATTCCTGTCATTCATTTTCATTGTTAAGATCATGCATTAATTCAATAACTATATAATTATTTATTTTTGCTATGGTAGTTGGTTTTTTGGACTAGAGAACACTAGTTTTGGAAGTTAAGTTTGTATTGACAAATTTGGAGAACAATTTATTCTAATGGTATATCTAATAATTCTTCTCTAGAAATGATTATATCATTGACAAATAATTCTAACTTTTCTTTCTTTACCCTCTTCTCTCTCCCTCTCTCTTCACCCCTGTCTCTCTCCCCCTAGCCCTCTCTCTCTTTTCGTTTTGCTTTTATTTTAGTTTTGTTTCATGGCATTGGACCCACCCCTTTGTGCTGTGTTACATGCTCGCAGTGATAGTGTACATAGACAGTGAACATCATTGTCTTCTCCTGATTTGAAAGAATGTTCAGTCAAAGTTTCTCTTTTAAGGGTAATGTTTGCTCTAGACTTTGTATATAATTTTTTATCAAGTTAAAAAAATTTCTGTTTCTAAAATTCTCACATAAAAAACATCGTTATTGGACTTCATAAAATAATTTTCTGGACCTAATCATACTTCTTATCTTTTATAATTAATTTGGTAAATGTGATAAATGTACTGATGTTAAATCATTCTTGCATTTCTGGAATAAACCCTACGTGATGAGTAGTACAGCTGGATCCTCTAGTGTGAAGAAACTAAAATAAGAATTAAGGTGCTAACAATTCATTTAGAAGATGGCAGTTCAGGATGTGGGGTTTAGTGAAAAGGAAAGTGCTCAGGAGAGATACAAAGCATCAGTCACAGTGTATTGCATTACAGCATTGGCTACTGCTTCACCATGAACTCCAAAAAAGAAAGGCCAACAGGATTTTCGGTTGGCTTTTTATTTAGCATATATATTGTCGCTGGCAGCACTGTGGAGAAATCAAATTAGAGACAAATTAGGAAGAATTTACCTGCTCAGCACCTTCTGACCCCCAATTTTCCATTGGTTGAAGTTCAGCCCATGGGGTATTAATACTCCCACATACCTTCATTGTGCCATCTCTGCCTTGATTGCTGCTCAGAAAAGTAGATCTCATACTCTAAAGTACAGTTTGTCATCCACATCTAAAAGTGAAAGGCTGTTCCCTCCTTTATTTTGGAAGGACCTAAGACCACCAGGCCTCTAAAAATGTACCTAAGGTAAGGTGACTAAGTACTTTTGGCTATTTTCCTTCTGCTCTCTGAGACACATGAGTTTGGTAGGAAATCTAGTATACGTATTAATTTCTACTCACCAGGCTTATAATTGCATGTCATTATCAATGTAATAAACCCAGTAATGTTCGTTGGAATGTCAAAGCAATCAAGGTTCCTAAAAATTGTATTATGACTGAGGCAAGGTAAATTAATACAACTCTGAGGCACAAGGGAGAGGTTTAAACAGGCAAATTTAATGGGCATGCAATAGAAACTATCAAGCCCACATCTTTTACATCTTTAATGATGGTACTAATCTGTCATTTCTCCAGGAAGCAGCAGCAATTAGAAAAAGCATATTTTAAGGTAAGTGGTTCATATAAACTGCAGCCACTATTGGGAATCAAGGTAAAAAGGGCATAGAGCTAAATCAGTCTCCTTCATCTCACCCATATCCTACTGTGCAAATTTTGAGTCACAGATCTGCTTGTTCCCTAACTCTTCTATACAATTATAGCAATTGCAGATCAATTTCGCTCTTCCCCACCTCTTCTCCCATGTCCCCATTAAATATCGTAGAGAGTTACAGAGTATATATTTCTATAGTTAATTTGGATTAACAGCAGGGATTTAGAGCCAAAGAACTTCAAATTGAAGTTCTGGTTCTTTAATTTGTTCTTGAGGCATTGCACATCTACTCATCCACCTGTTTATTCATTCATTCGTCTATTTGTTCCAGGAATTTCTGTTACTAATATGTAGGGTTCTGGATCCAGATCTCAAGGGGGTTGAGAGAATTAGACATGGAGATGTGACATAGAGATGAGCTCTCTCATACCATTTTGAGCTCTCTCATCTCTATACCATTTTGCTCTCTCAGCTGCATAGAGATGAGCAAGAAAGACTGGAGGCTGATCAGCAAAAGAGAAGGGGGAAAAAAAGCCCTGACTGGTGTAGCTCAGTGCATTGAGCACGGTATGAGAACTAAGGGGTTGCCGGTTCGATTCCCAGTCAGGGCACATGCCTGCATTGTTGGCCAGGTCCCCAGTGGGGCCACTTGAGAGGCAACCACAGGTTGATGTTTCTCTCCCTCTCTTTGTCTCTCCATTCCTTCTCTCTAAAAATAAATAAATAAAATAAAATCTTAAAAAGAGAGAAGGGAAAAAAAGATATAAAGAATGAGTCTCATATAGTGCTCAGATTTTGGAGAAATAGAAATATATATTATTAAAAACAAAGACCCACTTGGTTGTTAAAGGGACAGTTCTTGTGAAAGATAAACCCTGCAGAGGTAAGAACATTTCATGTGGTTATTCTTAAAATGTGCTCACTGGATTGGTGTTTTTAATATATTTGGAAAGTTTTTAGAGATACAAAGTCTTATCCTACCCTAGTGAATAACAAATCTATAGGCAATGCTCAGAAATATGTTGTTTTTTTTTAAGCAGCTCTCTAGTCCTGGCTGGCGTGGCTCAGTGGATTGAGCACCACCCTGCAAAGCAAAACGTCTTGGGTTGGATTCCTAATCATGGCACATGCCTGGGTTGTGGGCCAGGTCTTCAGTAGGGGGCGCACGAGAGGCAACCACACAGTGATATTTCTTTTCCTCTCTTTCTCCCTCCCTTCCCCTCTCTCTAAAAATGAATGAGTTAAATCTCTAAAGAAAAAAAAGAAGCTCTCTAGGTGATTCTAAGGCACACTCACACTTGAGAACCACCGCTATAACAAATTACATCCCTTGGCTGGCAGGGGTAATCCATGAAGATCTTAGGGCCTCCTGGAGTGTAATGTCCTGATAAGAGATGAGCTGAAAATTTCCCTCCCAATTCAATGGTTAGCTATAAATGTACACTCTCGTTAACTAAACAAAAATATATCCACCTAAAGTTAGAGTTCTGCCAGGCAGAAATTGGGTGTATGTTTATTTATTTATTTATTTATTTATTTATTTATTTATTTAGACCAATTACGGCACCAGTATGGTCTTAAGATACATGAAGAATTTCTAAAATACCTGCTGAACTAGTTCAATTGAGAACATATCTCTATTTGGGCTTTAACTAGAAATGTAAAATTTCTAGTTTGACTTGACTGAAATAAGTGGAAGTGGTGGTGTCTGTCTGAACTGAGGTCCTGTAAACAGGGTCTAAGTATCTTGTGTGGCCCTTGTGTTATTTCAGACGTTGATAAACTGTGTAAATAGTCAGTCTTTGACCAAAGAGGTAGGTTACACATGCTATTTGGTGTCACTGTGCCTTAGAAGCTGACCCTCTATAGGGTGAGATGGGTGTTAGTAAGGGATCTGATTTATAGACTTGTAGGCAGAGGGTATAGTTGACTTCAGTGTGATGCAGTAACTCAACCTCCAGGTTTATGTTTTTAAACCAATGTAACTTCAAGACACTTTTTAAGTGCTTATTTCTTTTTAGCCCCTTCTTATATTTTTAATTGTGAACTTTCTATCACCTAGTCATTATCCAAACATTAGCTAGTTTGTTAGTAAAATAGGCTTTTTATTTTTTTAACTCTCAGCTAAAGACATGCTTATTGATTTTAGAAAAAGGGCAAGGAAGGGAAAGAGGGAGAGAAACATCAGTGAGAAAGAGAAACACTGTTTGGCTGTCTCACGTTTGTACCACAACCAGGAGGATCGGACCCACAACTTAGGTATGTGCTCTGACCAGGAATTGAACTTGTGACCTTCCAGTTTATGGGACAACACTCCAAACAGCTGAGCCACAGCAGCAGGTTTGTTGATAAGAATTCACTCTTAGAAGGGCCTCTCACCATTTTACACTGCAAAAGTTCACTGCTGATGCAAAATACAGCGTGAGCAGCTGTGTTGCAAGTAGTGGTCCTGTGCCTAAGTCTCCTTTTCAGGTGACAAGGAATGAACACAGAATTGCAGTGATTGTCAGAAGGAGATGAAAAAACAAAAACAAAAACAAAAAAATGTGTCCAGAGTCTGGCCCTGAGTGCTGATATCATGCATGTAAAGGCTTTCTCTCCACCTGCGCTCCCCATTGGTAAGTAAACAAACGTGCTTGCTCAACCGTCATGTTAATCATGAGTGTGAAGCTGTGCACCTGCATCTAAAGACCGCAGTGGAAAGCTGCACTGGGGTGATAGGATTTCTATCAGCAATGGAACTACATGGCATAGGTCAGTGGTTCCCCTTTGTCAGTCAGGAGGAGCTGACTGACCTCGAGCAGGAGAGGTGGTGCCTGGAAGTCTAGACGGCCCTGCAGGATGGGACAGAAATCAGAGAATGAAAGGGAAAAGCATGACAGGAGAGGTGATCCTGCAGGAAGCAGGGCTTTGTGGTCATTTAAATTCATTTCTGATGTAAAACAACCAATCCACTGGTCGGGGGCTGGAATGGAGAATAGATGTAGGCTGAGTTCTAGCACCAAAGAAAACATACAACAGACATCCATACTCTTAGCTGTCGGCAACCAGCTTGTTATTGGAAATTCAGGGCTTGGAAGAGCAAATTTCTCTATTTCAGTGAGCATCTTTCATTCTGCTGATGCTGATGTGCACTTTTCATATGGCTGAACTTACTTTAGATTGAGGGGCTGCCAAACTTCTTCGGCAAATGACCAGATAGAAAATATTTTAGATTTCGTGCTTATATAGTCTCTTCTGCAATTACTCAATTTTGCCAGTATAGAGTGAGAGAAGACATAGGCAATACATGAACAAATGAATGTGTCTTTGTTCAAATTATACTTTATTTAAAAAAACAGGCACTTGTCTCAGTTTGGTCCATGGTTCATAGTCACTGACCTCTGCTCTAGAGACTGGTTTTGCTTTCCAAGCCTAATCCTACTGATGATAGAGGACCAACATAAAATCCATGGTGTTCTTTGATGTTGACAATGCTACCTGTGGTTCTAGCCTCACCAGTGGCCTCCTTTGACCCACCTGAATGAGGACTGGGTAGACTTGATGTAAACATGTGACAAATACTGTTTTCCTACTGGTCCCAACCTTAAATATGAGATTACCTCAGTGACCTTTTGGGTCAGGAAAAGGTTTCCCTAAGTTTCAATCATATCCTTATTTGTATCTTCCCCCTGTAGTCCAAAGGTAAGTTCAGATTTTTTTCTTTTTATCCTTACCCAAAGGCACTTTTTTCATTGCTTTTAGAGATAAAGGAAGGGTGAGAGGAAGGGAGAGAGAGAAACATCAATATGAGATAGAAGCATTGTTTGATTGCCACCCGGATATACCCAGACCTGGGATCAAACACACCTAAACTGGAGGTCGTATTTGCCTGTGCCTGGACAGGGGATTGAACCTGCAACCTAGGGATGTGCCGTGACTGGGAATTGAACCTGCAGCTTTTTGGTTACTAGATGCTGCTCCAACCAACTGAGTCACACCAGCCAGGATAGTCAGAATTTTCATTAAGCAACCCGGACAAAGGATGAAGGTGAAGTTTTCTTGGTTGAAATGTGTATATTCAGTTGGCTTCAGCCCTCTGAAAAATCCTCAAAATGCCATTAACTACAAGCTGTTTATTTGAAGGAAAAAACTGTTTTATATTGCTGATGATTTTATCTTTCAGAAATTCAAGGGAAGAGGTCCCGCTGCAGGATATCATTAAGAATAATAAGGTAAGAATGGATTGAAAATGTGAATTGACCACAAAATTGAGAGAAATATGACGTCATCTGAGATTTCTGTTGTATTCAAGAACAGTTGGTTAGAATAAAATATGTCAACTAAGCAAGCAGATTTCTTTCCAAAGAGGAAAATATGGGAAGAGGAATTGATTTTTAGAAAAAAATAAAGATACAAAAGATTTCTGTTGTTCACATCTCTAGCAAGAAAATTAACAAACAGAAAAAGACATTTGTTTGAATGAATGATGACAAATCTCTTAACGAGATCATACTTTCTCCTGGGTCCCTCAAAGAACCTGATATCATGATTCCAAAAATAGTAAGTGTGGGTTTCAGACAAGAGGTCAATCTTTTTCTTAGGTGTTCTCATCCCATACTTCAGAGTATTTTTGAGCATTTTTGAAGGTTCCCTTGTTTTATGGATGCTTGTTAAAAATTCCATATCCTTGAGCCCTGCTCTAAAGCAATTGAGGTAGAATATCTAGGAATATGAACTTGGACATCTATGATATTTGTGGACACTTTCATGAATCTCAGTCACTCTAAAGTGTGAGAACCACTCCCACTTCCATCTCCTGGAACAAAAACCTTCCCCCATTCATGGCGCAAGTGTTACTCAGCAACACCTGTGGAAAAGGCACCATTATTGACTGAATCATGTCTCCCCCAAAATTCACGTGTGGAAGCCCTAAATTCAGTGTTGGATAGCCTTCAAAGGTAATTTAAGGTTAAGTGAGGTCATAAGGATGGGGCCCTAACCCAATCTCTGTGGTGTCTTTTTAAAGCAGAGGACATTTGGACACTCCAAAGGGCACTGTGGGTATATGTGCACTGAGGATAGGCCACGGGAGATCACAAAGAGAAGCAACCTTCAAGCCAGTGAGAGAGGTTTCAGGAAAAAATAAACCTGGCATCACTTTGACTGGGGACTTCTAACCTCAAGAACGATGAGAAAATAAAATTTCTATTGTTGAAGCCTGCCAGTCTGCGGTATTTTGGGGAGCAGCTCTAGCAAAGAGGCAACAGCTAAGAAAATACGAATCTAGCATTTAGGAAGATGAGGGTGCAGTATAAGAAAAGATCTGCCTAGCACTTCCCACCAAAGACTGAAGACTGTGTTTCCCCTGCTAGAGCTGAAACACCAACGAGGTCTCGCTGGAGCAGAGTGGAGCAGACCATCCTGAGCAGAGCAGAGCTGAGCCGGACTGAAGAAAAGCCTGGGCCCAGGGCTGCTTCACAGCTGTGTTGTTTTTTTTTTTGCAGGGCCTGGCTGCATCACTGTTGAGCTGTTGTCACCGAATAAAGGTTCCTTCTTCAATGAACCTCCCTCCCCCCATAAAAAAAGAAAAGATCCAGCCACATGCTAACTTCCCAGAGAAGCAAGGCAGAGCATGGCAGACCCGAGAGGAGCACCTGTGACAGTAAGGTGGAGGGGTCCCACTCACAGAGCTAGTTCTCTTTGTTGGTGCTTTATGTAAACTACCAAACTGAATCCACTCAATCACCCTCAGAGATAAAATTTATCATCATCTCCATTCTATAGATGAGGAAATGGAGTTTCAGAGGAACTAAATATTTAACATACAGTTACCAAGCAAATAAGAGGCAAATTAAAGATTCAAACCCAAGTCTTTCAGTTATCATAGGTGAACCTTTTAATACTCAGCAGGTCAGTGCTTGGCCAGAAGAAGCACTCTTCCAGGCTGGTCTGCAAATAGTGACAAAGTTTGGAACATCTCTTCTGTGGTGCTGACACTAGGTCACCGAAAGAAGCAAGGACCGCTCAGATATACTAAGAAGTTCCAGAGGCCTAGTCTCAGGCCCCAAGTCCTTACATATGGTGAAGACACAACCTCACCCATCAGTGCCCTTCATTGGTTTATTATATATATTTAGAGTGTCCATTGAAATAACTCAGCAAGAATTCAGCAAGTGTTAGCAGAAGTGACAATCAGGGTGCCAGGTAGAGTCCTACAGCATGCAGAAAAAGGCAAGCAGGGCTGGAGAAAGGGAGAGGAGTGGGAAGAAAAGGCTCCATGGTGTCTACTGAAACGGGAATCAGGGCCTTCCTCATTTCCGGTCTTTGCTTTTTCCTTTTCTCTCCTTCTTCTACTTGTTTAGTCACTGGTTTCCTCTCTGTGCCCCACCTTAAGACCGTCTATTTCTCACATTGATGAATTAGTCAATTAATTAATTCAATCATGTGCTCTTTTATTTATTAACTAAGCAAAGGTGTTGGCCGTCAGTCTTCATGGAGGACACAAGGATAGTAGGGCGATTGTTCCACTTTTAAGGACTCAAATGCCATTTCTGTGCTAACATCCATAGTTCAGGAAGCTCTGTTGTTGACCTTGTCAAGATTGGATGCCACAGCAGTTTGGAAGTCATCTTTCCTACTCGCATAGAAGGGAATCAAGGCTAGTTATTACATAAGTATTAACAGGGGTTGCTTGGGTGGGGGCTTACTCTGAATCCAATGAACAGTATCCAGATATTATTTAAGTAGCCTCCATGTGTTATAAGAAAACTATAAACTTAATACTGGAGTTTAAGACAGAGGAAAAATTCACTAGATGATGTAAGCACAGAGCGGTTAATAGTGAAAGTGGGATTGAAACTAAATTTTTTAAAAGATTTTATTTATTTATTTTTAGAGAGATGGGGAAGGGAGGGAGAAAGAGAGGGAGAGAAACATCAATGTGTGGTGGCCTCTAGCACACCCCATACTGGGGACCTGGCCTGCAACTCAGGTATGTGCCCTGACTAGGAATCAAACCAGAGATGCTTTGTTTCACAGGCCTGTGAAACTAAAATTTGAAGGAAGAAAATTTTAACCCTGTTTCTTTGATCCCCTAAGTCTGAGGCCTGAAGTAAATCTATGTAGGTATGTATTATTTATTATTTATCTTCTAGTTTAAACTCTTTTAAAAAATGTATTGAATTTGTTGGGGTGACATCAGTTAATTAAATTATATAAGTTTCAAGTGTACAATTCTATAACACGTCATCTGTATATTGTATTGTGTGTTCACCATCCAAAGTCAACTCTTTGTCACCTTTTATCTCCCTTATACCCTCTTCTTCCTCTACCTGCCCCCATTTCCTCTGGTAATTACCATACTGTCATCTATGTCTATGAGTTCTTTTCTTTTTTTTTTTTGCTTAACCTTTTTTAAAAATCTCACCCAAGGAAATATTTATTGATTTTAGAGAGAGAGGAAAGAGGGAGAGAGAGAGAGAGAAACATCGATGTGACAGAGAAATGTTGATCAGTTGCCTTCCACATGAGCCCCAAACCTGCACCCAGGTATGTTCCTTGACTGGGGCTCAAACCCACACCTATGGTGTATTAGATGACACCCCAACCAACTGAGCCACCCAGGCAGGATTCCCTTCACCTTTTTTGCTGAGCCCCCCAAGCCTCACCCCTCTGGCAGCTGTCAGTTTGTTTTCTGTATCTATGAGTTTATTTCTATTTTGTTGTTTATTTTTTTTCATTAAAATCCAAATGTACCATATTTTTTGGACCATAAGACACACATAGGTTTTAGAGGAAAAAAATAGGAAAAAATTTTAAAGTAAAAAATATGGTAAAATATTTAATAACATAAATGACATAATTTTTCACCAGTGTAAATGTAAACAGAACTCAACAGCAGCATTAAAAACCATTATTCCTCCCAAATTGAGAGTGGGGGAGTATGTGTCTTACAGTCCAAAAAATATGGTAAGTGAAATCAAATGGTACTTGCCTTTCTCCGACTGACTTAATTCACGTGGCACAATACTCTCTAGGTATATCCATGCTAACTCTACAGGTAATATTTACTTCTTTTTTTTCCACTATGTAAATGTACCACAGCTTTTTTATCCACTCATCTACTGATGGACACTTGGGCTGCTTCCAAATCTTGGCTATTGTAAATACTGCTGCAGTGAACATAGGGGTGCATATATTCTTTCAGATTAGTGTTTCAGATTTCTTTGGATATATTCCCAGAAGCGGAAACATAGGGTCATAAAGCAGTTTCATTTTTATTTTTTTGAGGAAACTCTATACTTTTTCCACAGTGGCTGTACCACTCTACACTGCAACCAATGGTGCCCAACGGTTCCCTTTTCTTCACATCCTTGCCAATACATTGTTTGATTTATGAATAGCCACACTGACCAGTGTGAAGCGATATCTCATTGTGGTTTTAATTTGCATTTATATGATGATTAGTGATGTGGAGCATCTTTTCATATGTCTATTAACCATTTGTATATCTTCTTTGGAGAAGTGTCTATTCGGAACCATTGCCCATTTTTTAAATTAGATTGTTTTTTTCTGGTATTGAGTTGTGTAAGTTTTATAAATCTTGGACATTATCAAATGTATCATTGGCAAAAGTGTTCTAGCAATCTGTGGGTTGTCTCTTCATGTTGTTGATGGCTTCCTTTGAGTAAGTAGGTGATGATTCAGTAAGTCATAGATCATGTATCTCACTGATGATAAATAGATATGGTTCAATATCATGATCAGCTGGGCTCTGCTTAGTTGCTTGTTTATTGCTATTTAAGCAATCAAGTTTTAAATAAAGCATTGAAAAAGAAAATGCAAAGTGCTGCCAAAAGAAATAAATCAAGCTTAATTAGTTTCCAGGTACACACCTCTTATGCAGGTCCCCAGCTGGCTTTCTCTCTGGTCCCTGTCAATTTGAAGAATAGGGAATGACCGAGTTAGCAAAGATACGCAGAGGGCAAAGACAAACAGATGTATTTCCTGGAGTCGAAAATAAAGTGGTTTTCCCAATGGTTTATAAAATTGGACATTTATGCATTTTAAGGAAATGGATGCAGGTTCCTAGAATGCTTATTCTGAAGTGATCATGAAAATAATTAGCTTCTTTACATAATTATTATCATTTGATTATATAATTATGTAATAACAGAAAGCATCCATTGATTATTACTCTGAGGATGAATAAACACATTTTTTCTAAATTAGCCTCATTCAAAGCAGAAGAAAACTTAAAACACATAGCTGACCCACAATGTAACTTCAGGACATTTAAATCCATGCCACTCTTTCTTGGATGTTTTAAAATGCCAAACCAGCTTATTCACACCGTACAAAGTGTGATGGCAGAGCAAGAATAGCTTTCCCATTTTTTTTGTGCGTTGACATACACAAGTGTGGGAGGAAACAAACTTTGTACTTTATAAATGTACCTTTGTTTTTTTATGAAACTGAAAATGACAAGAAGTCGCTGTTCACAAAACATATACTGACTAAGTATGAATATGTTTTTAGTTTATAAAATGTGCAAAAGTCTCTCTTTTGTCTTGTTTGTGAGCATTGCTTAGTGCTGCAGACATCCCTCCACCCCACCCCAGGGTTTTTGTCTGTCAAGTGCACTGGCTAATTTGCATATTTCTAGTGTCATGAAAATTTAAGGTTACAGGACCTAAGTGAGTGATATTTTATTTTACTTGGCTTTGAGGCTACAAATAGCCCTTGGATCTATCAAATGTTAGGCTTACTTTTATCATTTCTTTAGCTGCACAATAGACTAAAATTCTATATCCACTTGGCATGCTTTATTGCAAGTCAGACATTTACTTCAGATCAATTATGCTGACTGTTATGGTCATTTTTTAAAAAACAAAATATATACTTTTGTTTATTTTTGCATTAGTGTATTCTCCCAAATTCTTCTTTAAAATAGAATCGTTTTAAGATATCTCTATATATGTTATAACTGGGAGAATTTCCAAGTAAAATTATTCTTATAATATTGGGCTTTCTATGCATTTGTGGAATGCATAGCTCCAAACTATAAATAAGTTTAAATTTGGTAGTATCCAGCCAAGCTGGAGCTAAGGTCAATTATTTATAAATAAATGCAGATGAATTTTTATTTTGCAGGAAAAATATTCTTGAGATTAAGGTCCCCCAAAATTGGAAACTTGGTGAGGTGTTTATATGGTCTTGTTTAGAGGTGGGGAGGGGTCAGCAAAGGCAAGAGGGGAGAGGAGGAAAAAGGAGGGTGTCTGTGTCCTAGGGCCCAAAAGTCGGTTCATGAGATCAGAAAGTGAAGTACCATATTTTTCAGATTATAAGGTGCACCCCCCCAAATTCGAGAGGAAAGAGGGATGCGTCTTATAGTCTGAATGTAGCTTAGCTGGCTCGCTGTGAGGTGGGGGCAGCTGTGGAGCAGGGTCACAGGTTACTAAGTATCTTTTGCTTCAAAATTTTTTTCCTATTTTTCTTCTCTAAAACCTAGGTGTGTCTTATGGTTCGGTGTCTTATAGTCCTAAAAATACAGTAGCTGTCAGTAACTGCCTCTGCTCTCCTGGATATTTGCAGGCAGACCAGAGCCCAAGGATATGGGGTAGGAGTAGGACAGCACTAGAGGAATCTCAGATGTAGCCTTTGAAAACCACAGTTACAGTGACATCAATGAAAAAAGAGATTATTCATAAAACTGCACACCTGTGTTTGTATTGAAACCTTGTTTTATATTCATTATTATTTTTTTAAACCTGCAAGTAATTTTGAAAACTGAAAGGGGCAGATAATAATACCGTTCATCTAATATTCCTAGTTCTATACATTCTGGGCAAGTTCCAGACTCCTTTTGGTTGGATGAAGCCATGTAAATATGAGTCAGAAACAGAACATGAGTTCCAGGTTGAGCCATTAATCGCTGATTTGAGACCTTACAGAAATCTCCCTCCTGGAATATTGACCTGCTCCATCAGCCCGAGTTCCTGAAGGAGCAATGTCATCATGCAACACACAAAGGATTGATATTGTGAATTACAATAAGTCTTTTCTATTTTAAGTTACTGCTATCTTTCCCTTGATTCCTAGCAGTGTAACATGTTATCCAACAGAAATACATGCCTTCATTGTTAAGTTTTTTAATTTTTCAATTTGTAGGTTAGTTCTGATGGAATTAGAATGTTAATTGAACCGCCTCATTCTCCTCTCCAAAACACAAAGATACAAACTCCTGCTTCAAGATGGCAAATCTTATGGCTTATTATTACCACCTAAAATGCCCATTCCATATGGCTCTCTGGTTATATTTGGTTCTTATTTCTCCCTCCCCTTCTCTCATACCTGGTTTGGGGTATTTTCAAAGATTTACTATTGTCTTTATTTCTCAGTGGTTATTCTACCAGTGCAGATCTTTTCTAGCTCCGGAGCCTTCCTGGAAGATCTGCTTCAGTGTCTGTGAGCACCATCACCCCTGCCTTGGCTGTGGCTGGGCTGGACCTCTGCACCTCTTATCAGCTTGGGTATCTGAAGTTCTGCTTCCTTTGGACAGTTTCCAAACTTACCACTAGCAGCCAGTCTGATTCCTGGTTGGTTAAACTACCTAGCTGAAAGCATTGGTGTAAACCAGTGCTGAAACAGGGACTGTGAGGACAGTGCTCCCTTGCACTTGGCACTTGGCCCATGTACTTGTGCCTCTAGAGACAAGCAGTGAAGCTTGATCCAGTTTCCAAATGTTGACTTCAACAAAAGATCACCATGATATTTCCTCTTTCAAGCTGGCTCCATATGGTGAAATGTGACCCATGGTGACGCAGAAGCAAGTCTGGAATGGAGAAGATAATCCCTGGTGAGGGAAAGTGCAGGTGGAGAATTTATTAAATAGATCAATGGGAGAGCAATCATAGCAAAATTGGGAGACAGAAGAAGAGAAAGAACCTCAGGGTCTGAATGCTCACAATCAAAGCCCATGTGCAGAGCTCAGCAAGGTAACACAAGACAGATGGCTGCCCTTCTGGTGTAAGGACTCCGAACACTGGACCAGGAGCTCAGAAAAGATCTCAGTTCTTCAGATCTCCAGAGAACTTAGAGATGTTCTCAAGAAAAAAAAGCATGGTAATTTATATTAAAAGGAAAACAAAAACAGAGACGACCTACCTATAAGGGAGTGTGTGGTACAGAAACTGCATTTTTGAGTCTAGTATTCTACTGGACTAATGTTTCTTTACATGATGACCATATATCAGTTGCCTTAGTATCACTGAGGGAGAGGAACTGTCAATGTGAATAAATGGACCTGCTGAAAAAATACCTAGTTAATACAGATGAATGCAAGAAGATTCTGCCACCTACTAAGATAGACATGACTCCCTTTGTCAAGGAGCTGCAAATAGAATAGGGCAGACAGAAATACAACACATCATTAAATAAGTTGAGGTTAGCAAATACATAGATGGAAATAAATTTATAATATAGGAGAAAATAATTTGGGGGAGCTGTCATTATCTTGAAGCTTTTAGGTTTCAATATACAAAGAAAGAGAAAAGGCCAAATTTGAGAAAAAATATTTAAATCAGATAAGCTTTAATCAATGAGACAGAGATTGTTATGGGAACACAGAGGAAGGAATCTTTGTTTCAAATTAAGGGGTATGTTAAATTTTTATTTAAAAGAATATTTATGTTGGTGAACTTTACACAGGAGGGTATTATGGGAAGGGAAGAGGATTCTAAGAGGAGGGAAGAATATGTGCATACTCGCAGACTTGGAGGTGGGAGAGAGGCACAAGTATTCTCTCTTAAGCCGGTAGCTTCTGAAAGTTGTTTCACTGAGTTAAGTCATGCTAAGGGCTGAGGTGGTGTGGACACCGGCCTGCAGTGTCCTTGGCATCGTGGATGGGACACGAGATAAATCCACACGGACTACCAAGTCCTGTGGAGGAAAAGGGACGGCACGGCTACTCTCTCAAGAGGAGATCACCCTGACCCTTGCCTGGACAGGCTTTTATTGGATTTGCTTTTGCACAAGAATACAGGTAAAGCTCATTAATCATTATCAGGCAGTGAGAATCAAACATACAAAGAACTCTGAGGGCCTATTTTGAGTCAAAGTCAGATAGCTAAAGAGCCATAAAACTTTGAGGAACAAACTCTCTACTCACTTGGACCTTTATCATTTAATTGAGAGCATTCTAAACAAAGCAGTTTATATATTCTTTCTTAGGTCCGATCACCTGGGGAACCCACATTTTCCAGCACAGGGTTGTACCACCCTCTGTCATCGTTTCGGGCTTAAGTCTGGCAGGGGAAGTAAGGAAGCCAAGAAATTAGGAGACCTCTTGCAGACAGAATGAGGACTCAGGCTATATCAAAGCCAAGGGGTGAGGGTCCTTTTGCTGTAGTCCCCCAAGTCCTTCCCTAGGGACTCTCCATGATTGTGTCTGTCTTGGGGAATCTCACCCCTTCATTGACTAACTGATTAAGCACTGGGGGCCAGCTATGGATGAAGTAAAAGGAGCAGAAGTGGCACTCCTGCCAGGGAGATAAGCTTTGTCTCCTTAGTAGCTTATGGTCCGAAGGTCACTCACTCAGCCTTAGCCATGGGGGGGTTACAGCTCCTGAAATCAGGCAGGGTGGTTCCTAACACTAAGGGGTAGATAATTAGAAGATTCCTGTGTCCCAGGAGTGAGGATTTTGGCTGGGTCCCAGGGAATCATGATTTTGAAGGCCTCCTCATCTCCACCAGAAGTCTTTGTTGCAAGGAGTAGAATCTGCTTCAGAGCATTAAGAAGAAATTTATCTGATCATCTTGTACAAAGGCAGCATTATTCATAGCTGCTGAAAAGTGAAAACAACTCAAATACCTGAGAGCTGTCATATGAATAAACAGAAACTGCCAAAGTCCTGATGCAAACTGCAACATGGAGACACAGCACAATATTATGTTAGCCCTTAGTAGGGTGGCTCAGTTGGTTGAAGCATCGTCTTTTGTGCCAAGGTTGCAGTTTGATCCCCAATTAAGGTACATACAGGAATCAACCAATGAATGCATAAGTAAGTGGAACAACAAATTCATGTTTCTCTCTTCCTTCTTCTATCTGTAAAATCAATTTAAAAATTGTGTCAGTGTAAAAATGACAGATGCAAAAGACTATAGATTACATAGTTGCATTTATGTGAAATATCCAAAACAGGCAAATCTACATTATCTATAAAGAAAGGAAACTAGCAGTCACCTATACTGGGCATTAGACCAGAATTAGCTGGCCATAGACATAAGGGGTATTTTTCAGGAGATGGAAATGTCCTAAAACTGGATTGTGCTGACTGATGCACTTCTCTATGTGAACAACAACAACAAAAAAAACATTGAACTGTGCACATAAGGGGTGAATATTATGGCATGTAAATTGTACCTCAAAGACTATTTTAAAAAGTGTACTGTATCCTCACAGCACTGCAGCTCAGAAGGCACCTGCAAAATTACTCCAACCACAGCACAGAAATACTGCCCTGCCACCTTTTCCCGGACACCACAGCTCTGCACCCTCACTGTCACTTGTGGTACTCCAGCAGCCCCCTCTTATCTGCCTCCCCAGAACCCTGATTTAGAGTCTAGAGTGGGTGTGGCTGTTGGCAGCTCCTAGGTCAGGTGCCCCGGCACCTGACAGCAAGGAAGGGTGGGAAAATGAGTGTCTGGCACTGACTGCTCCCGTTTTGGCAAGCAGTGTCTGTGTCCAGGCAAAGCTCATCTGTAGGAAACCTTGTGATCATAGAAGGAATGCTTAGAAATGAGGCAACACAGCTCATCAGGAAATTCTGATACACAGCCAGCTTTGGGGACCATACAATAAGCACTTCTAAGGGTATATCTTCTGATATTTGGGATTTTACCCAAGTAGCCTACTGTGGCTGGAACATAGCTAGAAAAGGGGGCCCCAGGGGAAAGTGAAGTGCCTGTAGGGGTTACTCCAAAGTGAGAGTGCAACCTTTATGAATAGTAAAGCAGCTGACAAGTAGCATGCCTCCGATCTCTCTTACTAGCTCCAGCTTAATGTTTGTGGAAGACTGGTGCAAACCTACATATGGACAACACCCCAAGACCCAGCACATGAGTTGCTCAGCTTTCCTGGACACCTCTCTTTGTTGGAGACTATGACTCAGGCAGATGGAAGCATGATCTGTTTCAAAGAGGAATAAGAAAGTCATAAGTAAAAAAGCACAATGTAAATAGGTAATAAAAAATTCCATGCTTATGCAAATAGCCGTTTGTGATAAACATTTAATTCTAAATACAGTGTATCTCTCTGAGTAAGACTCAAGAAGTGTGATCATCTTTGCAGTACTAGCATTCCCATTTTTTTTCATAACAAAGTCTTTTTCTGTGACACTTTTTCTGTGACTTTTCTGTGACACTGGGCTACATTTATGACACAAACTTACATGAATGTCAGCTAGTCTGGTCTTTTCTTTAATAAGTAGTGAGATTAGAGAACATGGAGGTGAAGTGACTGGATTTGAGACTGGGTAGGATTTTGACAAGAAACAATTGGGAAAACAGAATTTTGAGCAATGGGGTAAGTTCACACCAATGCATCAAGACTGTGCAGAGCAAGTGCAAAAAGCAGCAAATAGCTTCGCAGTCCCATTTTCTCTGCCTTTTAAAGATATCAGAGTAATTTCCTCTAAGCTGTCTCGAGTATCCTAAGTGCTTCCTAATGCACCCATTGTTTATATTTACTCCACTTAGTGTATATCAGAGCTGTTCTGATTCCTACATTCCTTATAACCTTTATTTCAAAGTGTTTGACATCTTAGTTGGTTTTGAATATCTAAAATAACATACATTACTTTAGAATGGGGTGAAAAAGAGAGAACAAATATCCATTCAAATTGCCAGGGAAAGTATATAAAATGCTTTCCTTGTTCAGTCTGGAAATGAGAACCGAATTTTCCTGACTATCCATGTGAAAGCACTAGAAGATTCAGTAGTTACATTTTAAAACTGAGAGAAGAGATCTTTAAGTTGGAAGTGATGAAAGGCTTTTTAATTAAAGCAGCATGAAAATGACCCTGGAATTTACTCTGATTGTTTTCATCATTCACTCCTTCGAACCTCACTATATCCTGGGGAGGTTGTGAGGCCAAGGGCTCCATCCCTCTGTCCATCTTGGTTGCTAAGTTTCCCATTCATTATAATGCACAGCCTGCAGAGTTGCCCAATTTCTTTCTGCCCGCTCCACTCTTTGAACTGCAGTGATTATGCAAGGGCCTGGATAATAGTGCCTACTTTCCCCTCTCACTCTCCGTCCTACTTTCAAGATAACGGTTGCTTGTTACCATCGTAAATAGGGATGCCATGCAAACACAAGAAAGCTTTTCTCTGTGCTACTTATTGCATCTAGAAAGGTAGCCAGCCCCCCCCCCCTTACACAAAGCTTCAGCCAAGGACTGGTGTATTTGATGGACAAGAAACTGCTTTTCAAATCATAGAGAATTCAGGAGATGGTTTCTAACATCAAGTTGGGTATGATGCTGTTATGGCTGCTGCATATTAAAAACTAAGGCAGCACTTAGACTTTAGTGTCCAGATAGTGGGGGGGGGGTGGGCATGCTAATTATCTTGATCTCAGTAATCATTCCACAATTTATATTTATATGAAAACATTAATTGTATACTTTATATACATACAATTATATTGGTCCATTATTTCTCAATAAATATTCTTTAAAATATAACAGGGGACAAACTAGTTCAGGAACAAATTCTTTTTTATATTTTTATTGTTGTTCAAGTACAGCTGTCTCTATTTGTACTCCCACTGCTCTCCCCACTCCACTGACCCCCACCTCCCACCGTCAATCCTACTCCTCTTTGGCTTTGTCCATGGGTCCTTTATACATATTCCTTGACAACCCTTTCCCTCCTTTCCCCCATTATCTCCCTCTCCCTCCCCTCTGGTTACTGTCTATTTGTTCTTTACTTCAGTGTTTCTAGTTATATTTTGCTTGCTTGCTTGCTTTGTTGATCAGGTTGCACTTAGAGGTGAGATCATAGGGTATTTGTCTTTTACCACCTAGCTTGTTTCACTTAGTATAATGCTCTCTAGTTCCATCCAAGCTGTCATTTAGGGTGGGAGCTCCTTTTTTCTGCTGTGTATTATACCATCAGGTAAATGTACCAGAGTTTTTTGATCCACTCATTTGCTGATGGGCACTTAGGTTGCTTTCTGCACTTAGCTATTATAAATGATGCTGCTATGAACATTGGGAGGCATAGGTTCTTTTGAATTGGTGTTTTAGGGTTCTTAAATTATAATCTCAGCAGTGGAATTACCAGGTCAAAAGGCAGTTTCATTTTTAGTTTTCTGAGGAAATTTCATACTGTTTTCCACAGTAGCTGCACCAGTCTGCATTCCCACCAACAGTGCACTAGGGTTCCCTTTTCTCCTCATCCTCACCATCACTTGTTGTTTGTTGATTTGTTTCTGATGGCCATTCTGACTGGTGTGAAGTGGTATCTCATTGTAGTTTTAACTGGCATCTCTCTGATGGCTAGTGATGCTGAGCATCCTTTCATATGTCTCAGGGCTCTCTGTATGTACTCCTTGGAGAAGTTTTTGAGGAACAAGTATTTTTACATCCATTTGTCATGTTATATGATGGGAAATGAAGAAGTAAAAATGTACCCCTCCACACATCTGCTTACTGCCTTGGGCTTCATACGTCAAAACCTTACTGTATCCATATTCTTATTTTTATGTAGTAGTTAATAATCACTCCTTTTAGTCTTTTAGTTGCTCAGTAATTCCCTCTAAACTTAAATCCTAGGCATTCATTAAGGTTCATTCTAAAATCCAGCCTTTCCATTTAATAATGGTTCTTATTTCTCCAGATCTTATAGAACTTATAGATAAGATTATCTAATTTGGCATGTGTTCATATGTCAGGTATGTTATTCTCTAAGAATTTTAGGTGAATTATTCTTTTCACCTAAGACATTGATGAACAGTATTCTGGAAGAAACTCTGTATTCTACTATTTTTACTCCTAGATCTAAATTCACCAGAGGAGATTAAAATGCACATGTTGATAGTTTGGTATCTAACTTTTCTTAAATAGAAAAACTCATAAAATGCTAGCATATTAAAGTTAGAAAGTTGAGTGCAGTCTCTCAATTAATGTGTTATTTTTCTTTTCATCTCTATAATATCTCAGGCAGGTGGTCCTTCAGGCTCTGCTTGATTATTTTCAGTGAAAAGAAGTTTATTAAACTTCAAGGTAGTTCATTTCATTTTGGACAGCTTTAAATGTTGTAAAATTCTTCCTAATTATGGCCTCAGGTTCTTTCTCTTCAGTGACTTCCACTTAATGGCCCAGTCTGATTTCAGAAATGATATACGTCAGATCTTCCTTTTCTGTAATAGTCTTTTACACAAAGTCAAATATGCATGCATTGCTAGGAGTATAATCACAATGGAAGCTACCAGAAGAGAAAGAAGCAATTACCTCTGCAACCGGGCAACTCCAATTCATCACCTCCAAAAACAGAAACTTTAGCTCAAACCGAAAGATGCTTGTTGAGTAGCCTATTATGCCCCAGAGAGCTGTGGACCCTGGATAGTCACCTGTATATGGACAGAGGAGTTGCATACTCCTGGAGTCTCAAAACAAAAAGGAATCTCTCATCAAAAAGAAATCTTAGGCTATTTCTCAACCGAGATAGGAAGTTCTTTTATAAATGTCTCCAATGTAGCCTTCACTGCTTGACTTAAACATCTTCACTGCATGAGCAGCAGCAGTCTTGATGAAACAAGCAGGCACTGCAACGAAGCCATGACATTAAACAGTTAGATGCTGCCCAAGTTTACTTAAAGTTTACTTGACAGATTTTAATCAATTGAATCAAACCTATGAAGATGCAAATACATTAGTGAAAGTGAAAAATTATGATGTCAATCATATCAGAGGTAAAAGTTGTTTTCACTGACTAAGGAAGGGGCCCATTAAGGTATGTTGAAAGGACATTGGCTAGACATCTTTAAGATTTGGTCTGTAGGCTTGATTTTTATTAACTAACTGATATGAGGTGTTGGGTGCAAGGGTCTCAGTTTCTTTAATTATAAATTGAGGAAGGTGGAGTGGGTGATTGCCAAGGCTCTTTTAACCTCCAACTTTCTCTGTTATTTAAGAACTCTTAAATAGTTCCATGTATTCACCCTGGTTTCTTGGGAAAGTTATTCAACATCGTGCTAAAAAAATAAACTCTCAGTTGTTCCTTTAATTAATATTCTCAATCTGTTCTTGAAAAAAATTCTGTGGAAACCAAATAAAATTATGTTATAATATCAACCATCTTGAAAGCTTACTGGTTTTTCTCAAATTCGAGAATTCCCAAATTCTAGGAACTTCTCAGATTACTAAAATAAGGGAGTTGTAATCTCTAAGGCCCTATTAAATTCAAATTACATGTGAAATATAATATGTGGGGGTCCACAATGAGTCACCCCAAGATGTGCCTCTGTGTACACAGACTGTTTTGAGCTAAAGGTAATTTTAGCTTCAGGCTTAAGAGAAACTTCTGCCCCTCCCTTTAACTACCTAGGAGAACTTGAATTAGGGCCCTTGCCCATATGGGAGATTATCAGAGATAGCCTCTTTTGATCTATCTATAGGGCAGAACAAATTTCTATTTATGAAGCATTCAATCTTCTTATCATCCTGCAATGACCCAGTGAAGCCCCCAAGGTAACTTCATCTCTAGCTTAGGATATCTTATATACCTATATTCCTTTTCTGTCTCTGAACCTCTTCTGTATGTGGGGTTCCCATACATATGTATGTATTACATTTGGTTATTTTCTTTTCCTGATCTTTCAGAAGTATATTTTATTAATAGAACAGCCAGATGTACCTTGAAAGTAAAGTTTGTTCCTCCCCCCAAAATATATAATTTAAATTCAAAGGGGCCTGGGAACTTTCTTATTTTATACTTCAGGTATACTGAGTTCTAGTTCAGAGTTTCTTCTACTAAATCATCAATGCAATGTTCACAAAATAGTGAATTCATTCATTATGTTAAAAACCACCTTCTAATTTGCCTCTTTTATATACCAGGTACTTCTTCCTATTGAGAACCTGATAGAATAAGCAGATAGACAGAGATGAGCAGAGCAGATACATTAGGCCAAATATGGAGTGTCACCAGGGCAAAAAGTCCTGGATGCCAATAAGAAAAACTAGAAAAAACAATTATTACAGGCTAAAAGCTCACCCCTAGGGTGACCTTTCCTCTCCAAGCATATAGTTGGTCATATGGTTTAGACCCCCTTAGAGGAGGAACAAGGGGGTCAGAGAATAGCCTCATAGAACTCCCATAGAAGCCTTTGCAGGACCACTCCCTTAATTATTAAGTCCTCAGGACAATGAGGTCCTAGTCAATATCAGATGATCTTGGGAACAAAGCCTCAATTTGTTGGCCCAGGGACAGAATTTTGGTCAAACTAGAGATAACATCTAGGCATCCGTTGTATTTCACTCCAGGCCCAGAAAAGTAGCAAAGAAGCAACATGATGGCTGACATCAGGTGCAGGTGCAATGACTAAGGACCTCCTACCTTAGCACTGATTAACCAGTGGAGACCATGACCATGAAAGGACACACCTGGTAAGCTGATGAATATTCTGTCAGGATGCTCCCCTGGAACCTCCCCTAGAATTCCTGCCTTTAGAAAACAAAAACTCTTAAGGCAGGGGATCCAGCATGCATTCTCTTTCTCTCTAGTCTAGAGTATGCTTGTGCCTTCTTTCTCAGGTGTATCTATTAGACCTTTGCTTTCTTTCTCCCAAGCCCCAGGGCCCTTCTTTTGCCTCTATAACTTGTTTCCTGAGTCACGCTGCCCAGATGGCTCACTTCTTCTTCTTCTTTTTTGACTTTCTAAGTAAATTTTCTTTTTCACTACAGTTCTTGGCTCTAAATTCTTTCTCAGCTGAACTCAAAGACTGAGGTCTCACATTTACCACCAATAAACCTGCCCCCTATCTCTGGAGCACTCACTATCTAATTGCCATTATCCAGGTGTTATAAGCCCTTAAAATTCTGCTTTTTTATAGTTGCTTGCTTAATTAAAAAAAAAATAAAAGTAAACACCCTGATGGGAGGGTAATCAAGGCCTGAAATATACATATACACTATTTAGAAAGACTGAATTCACAAGCTAATTACTGGTTCATCATATGTTCTGTGCTGTGTGCTTCTGGACTGAAAAGAACTGCTACAAATGATTGTATTTCTTTATATGTGAGTTAGTATGACAGGCAAAATGTTCCAAATATATGAAATTTTTCATTTTTATCAAGTGAAAGAGTCATAGACACAAAAGGCAAAATAATGACACTAACTGAGCAAAGCAGGACTCAGCCATGTGGTGCCTTGACACATGACCCAAAAATTAGTGTTGAAGGAAACAGATTTTTATTAACAGGGTTCTAACCTTGGGGGAGGGGCCTGAGAGCACCTCTGCTCAGATCCCTGTTCTCCCACAAAACCCAGCACTTCCCTTGTTTATCAAAACAAGGGATATAAGCCAAAACCATGCCCAGAAATCCCCCATACCCTGGTCTGTTCTTAAGCAGTTCTTCAAACAGGTCTCCATCGTCTCTGGCACATGCACTTGTGGGTTTCAGAGCCACCATCCTCTCACAGCAGCTTTTTCCTTCAGGATCTGGGGTGCATAGTTCTCAGCCTCCACGTAATGTTTCAGGAAAAGATGTGCCATGTTACACTGTGTCATGGTGGGGCCCAGGGAGGCACATGTCCCAAGAGAGTGGCTTCTTTGTGCATCCTTCAGAGAAGCAGAAGTCTGCAGCTCAACATTCCTGGCCGCAGTTCAGCTCCAAGCATCAATCATGAATCCATGCTTGCTTAGGCAGGTCCCTGCAGAGCTCCATCAGCTCTGCCACCATCTTCTAAGGCAAATTTCCAGTGGGCCTTCTCTTTCTTACTCCAGACCTCATAACATGCTCTTACTCCAAACCACGTGGTTTTCCCCTTACACACCAGGCCTCATGGCAGACTCCTGTCTACACCTTTTCAGACCACATGGCTTCCTCCTCTCTCAGCCTGCCCTTATTTTAACTGCTCAGCCCAGAATGTCCTACATTACCTCACATCTGGCCCCTCCTATGATTTGCCATTTTTTTCCAGTTCCCTTGCATCTTTTACATCCTTTCAGCTGCCACCTTTAGTAACGGCAAATGTTCCAAACAACTTCCAGGGTGGACATCTGCCCCCTGTCTCTCATGCAGGTGATGTATATGTTCCCTGGCTAAGCCACAAGTTCCTGAATGCTGTCAAAGTCACTTACACCTTTTGTCCTGGGCAGCAGACCTTTTTCTTCAAGAAAGGCAAGGCTATTAATTTGCCATTGTTATGCAAAATATCTTAACTGTCATATCATCCATTTCCCCAGTCAAGGTTTGTGGGGAATATGCTCTATTTCCAGGGGTCCCTCACTCTGCACCCTGGTACAGTACTGCCTGGGAGTTATAAACCTCTTGTCCCTGAGCAACCTGGGACAACTCACTCATTCTCAGTCATGAAAAAAGAAAGTAACAGAAATTTCTCAGCCCTATTGCAATTTTATTCCCTGCAATAACCATTTCTCTGAACAAGACGTTCAGGCATAAGTGCCTGGGAGGTACTTTATAATATGTTCTCTCTGTATTATTTTGCAACAAAATTTCTGTCCAGTTTTGAGATTATGAGAAGTCGTTTAGCAATTTCCCTATGGAGAGAACAAAGTGATGCAGTCAAATTGCAGCAGCAATTTTTATAAACAACATTAACACAACTGTCTCAATTGTATAAATAAGAGATTCTAGGGGGGCTGGAGATCTTCAAAATTTGATATTTTGAGGATTAGTGTATATAAATTTTAGAATTTATGTTTACTTTGTATATTAAGTTGAGAATGGATTGAAGAAAAGTAAAAACTTATTTTTCTAAATTTGTCTTTATTTAAAAAAATTCTCTTTTCTTTCCTTATTTCCAGAAAGATAAAAAGAATAAGGGTAAAAAAGGGCAGAAATCTGAGCATGGTTTATCCTGCCCAGAAATAGTGACAGAAACAGTTTCTGTAAATCAAAAACTTTAGTATTGGTATCTGTGTGACTCAACCATTTCAGTTCAAAATGTTCACTCCAGCAAATTATCTGAAATGTGTGAAAAGATATTTGTGGAAGGATCTTAACCAGAGAGGTATTATTCATCTTATTTCAACAGACATATTAGAAAACGCATGTTCGGGAGAAAAACGTTTACTCTACCCTTCAAGGTTTTTCTGGCTGGTATAATCAAATTGACATGATACAGATTAGCAGGAGAAAAGCAAATTAACATTTAATAACATGTATGTCTTCTGCATATGTGGGAGTAATTCAGGAAAACCGAGTACCTTGCCAAAATAGTGGAAGCCATTACCTTAAATAGTGCTTCAGCTAAAGACGAAAATTGAGGTTGGAGGTGAATCGTCAGTTATGGGAGAGATTACCAGAAAAAGTACAGCCAGCAAAGCTAAGATTGTTATGTAGATTTAAGCCCATGCCTTCTCTGTTGATTGTGAAGGCAATTCTTATACAATGAAGGAAATTCATTTAAAAATGGAGATTTTCCTTACAAATGCAAATATGCTTTCACAAATGGTAAATTGTACTTAATTTTCAGAGCTTCTCCCATATCTGATGTTTCTTAAAATTAACCAACCTAAAATAATCAATATCCTGCCTGGCTAGTGAGGCTCAATGGATTGCGTGCCGGCCTGCGAAGCAAAGGGTCTCCAGTTGGATTCCCAATCCAGGGCACATGCCTGGGTCATGGGCCAGGTCCCCAGTAGAGGGTGCAGGAGACAACCACACACTGATGTTTCTCTTCCTCTCTCCTTTTCCCTCTCTAAAACATAAATAAATAAAATCTTTAAAAAATTATAAAATAATCAATACCTAAAGTGGCATGTTTTGTAGTGCCAAATGCTGCTTTCTCTTTACCAACTGCGTGTCAGGAACTGGTTAGGTATTAAACTTATTTTTAATCTAAATTGACAGACGTGTACAGACACAAAGAATAAGGAATTACACAATATGGTAAGTGCCGTGATAGAGGCCTTTTAGGTTGCATGGAGGTCTGGAGAATGACCACCTAAGGAAGACTCAGGGATAAGTGCACAAGTAAAGGCTTTGTGATATTGTTATTGATAATAAGAAATACATATTTAACTTTCATCCTTTTTTCTGGCACACAGTTCTGCAAACCCTTGGAATTACCTAAATAATGAGAGTGATAATGCTATTTCATTATAATAATGAAGTGACTTTTGGGAAGCACCTAAGTATAGAGGTTGATGGCCAGTGAAGCCAACCTTGAGATTAAAAGGTTGGAATTTTCATTCCACCCCACCCCCACCTCCAAGGGAGTGAAGAGGCACAAGAGGTTCAATCAATAGCTGCTGGTTAGTAATTTAATCAATCATGCCTGTAGAAGGAAGCCTCCATAAAACCCAACAAGATGATCAACGTGGAGGACTTCCAGGCTAACCAACTCATGGCAGTTCTGAGAGATGGCACACTCAGAGAGAGCGTGGAATTCCTCACCCCTTTCTACATCCTTTGCCTTATGTATCTCTCCCATCTGGGTCTTCTTGAGTTATAGCTTGCTAAAAGATAAACAGAGGCATATTAGAATCTTTAAGTTTATTGCAGCAAAATTGATTTGAATCAGGCAGTATCCAGTTTAGCAGATAGAAAGGAGCTTTGAGGAGCTGTTACAAATGAAAGACTTTTATTGGCAAAGGGGAGTGAGAATAAGGATGCTATACTAGGCAAAAAAAAACAACAAACCAGATTGGTTACTGCAAGTTTTTTTTCCCCCTTATAGAGGATGGCAGGGTTCTTTCAGGCAGACTACCTCACTAACCTATCAGGAGATTCCTGATTGACAGGTTTAAGATTTCATTTCTGAGAGAGCCAAAGCTGTAATTAAGTTAGGTCTCAGTTTTGTGTCATGGGGCTTAACATAAGAAACTCCATTTTAGGTCTACTGTCTTTTTTTAAAGCAACCCTTTAATAATAAACTGATGATATAGCAGTAAAAGGTTTCTCTAAGCTTTGTTGTAATGGGGTGCAGACAGGGTCCCCCAAACAAAGGGTTTGAAATGAGATCCAGGATTTGAATCAGGGTGTTCAGGAAACATAAAAATATAGGATATCCCCACCCCCACAAATCTGGACTAGGGGATGGGACAAATGGAGCAGGATCATTGAGAGTTATTTTGCACACATTAACAGCTGACCAGCTTTATATCTGATATGCAAAAATGATTATTTTGCTTATCAATAGCAGGCTAGCTAAGGAGATGGGCGTGACTTTGATCCGTGATGGAACTGGGAGGCAGTTCCCCTTAACAGCACCTGCTTGAGAGCTTGGAAATGGTTCGCTCCATACCACAGGGCCATACCTGCCTGGACTTACTACGGCAGTTCAGAAAGGCAAGAAAAATACAGGAGTGCTGGCAGGTGTAGCTGATTGTGGGAGGAGTCAGAAATGGGATTACCGAAGAAGATTCATGCCAGTATTTAAACCCAGGCACTGCAGCCATGTGGGTTCTACCCACGGGGTTTTGGGGGCAGAGAGGGGTTTTCTTTGACCATGGGGCTTAGGAAGCAGGAAAGCAAGATGTAGCAACCATGCAGAACTCACTCTCAGCAGTTAGAAAGAATGCAGAGAGACAATGCAAGACTATTTCAGAGGACGATATGAGAGCCATGCAGGAAGAAAAGGGGTAAAAGGATTCTTGCTGGTGGGCCAGAAGAAGGTGCAATGTGGTTTTGGATTAAGAACTGGAGATCTTGGCAACATAGCTGGTGGTGCTGGGAACCACAGGAGGCCTGCCAGTTATGCTCAGATTACCGGGAGGGACAGGGAGCCTCGCCAAGCTATGGACTTCTAGTTTTTTCCTGAGATATGGTACCCCTGACTAGCCTGACTGGGCAAAGGAAGAAAGGGAGATTGTACGTGTTTGTGGGTGTTTTAAGGGATTTTAAGATTTTAATAGCATTTCAGCATTACTCTAAATCTATATAACTTTTGAATAGTTCTTTTCCCTTTCACCAAACTGGCATTGAGAGCCACAATTCCTAAGGGCCACAAAGAAAGATAGTACAGAAAGACCCCAGGAAAGGGGGCTTGTTTTGGTAACGGTATGTGCCCCTCTCCCACAGGTTTATTCAGTAACACTGTGAGCCACTCTAGCAAATTAATAATATCTAGGAAGGAGGCCTCTCTGACCTGTAGCTCGTGTTAGAATCACAGGTGACCACCTGAACCTGTAACTGAATTCTGAAGTGTATGCGGGGGAAAGTGAGACTGAATTCTTCACATGTGGGAACTGGTGCTATTTCTGGATAGTGTCAAAAGTGAGGTGAATTATAGGTGTCAGAATTATTGGTGTGGGGACCCTCCCTCTCCGACACACATATGCACTTTGAAATTGGGTCCAGAACCTGTAGACTTCCTTTCTAGAGATTTCCAGATATGTTTTACCTCAAATAACAAATAAAAAACTATATATGTATAAAATGAAATAATATGTTTTCATGATGCATATAATCATTTATTTATTCTCGTGGAATTGTATTCATAATATATTGTTAAAATACAAAGAAAAAACAAGCCAACACAAGGAACTGCAATGGGATCCATTTTGTACAATATAGAACATATTCGTGTACATTTAAACACATATAGAAACATTTCCAGGTTGACTGTAGCCATTCTTGGTGCTAATATCTCCCTTTTGTCTATATGTATTTAAATGTATATAAAATTAAGCTGTATTACTTCTGTAATCAAAAACAAAGACAAGGATGCTTATGGAAAGGGACTACTAGCATAAGAAAAAAGTGGGCTAGATGCTAGGAAAGTGAGATCTGGTCAACCTAGGCAATTCTGTTTCTGTGGGCAATGACACTTCATTAGCTCTCCTGCTGCAAATCAAAGTCAGCATCCAAATTCAAATCCAGGTTTGTCTGACTCTAAAGCTTGAGCTTTACTTATTTTTTTATTCTATGTTGCTATCCACAGCTGCCCTGACTATTGATGTAAATGAGAATAAAATAGTAAAGTGGTTTCAAAATGAGTCCCAGTGACAAACAATGTACAAGCTATGAAAACTGCAGGGAATATGCATACAGGATGGTCCAAAAATGAGTAACTCTATTATTCTGGGAGTTGTCACCTCGTTATAAATGTCTCCATTCTGCTCTTCATTCCTTGCTCTTTGTTAATAATTCAAGCATTTAAATTTTTACTGGATTGCAGGTTGGCATGCAGGACATGAGTCTGACTTCACCACTGTTATATTAAAAACTGGAATGGAATGAATCATTTTCTGTTTCTAAGCAAGTCACCCTTTTATACCTAAATATGTCCAATGGGAAGAAGAGAACTGCTTGACAGGAGGGAAATCTCATGAACTTAAAGCATTTGTAGTGCAATCAAACTAAATGCCCACTGGATTTCAGTTTAAAATGGTGTCAGGCTGGTTGCCAGTGATGGATCACCTCCCAAATTTCTACTAAAACAACAACAAAGACACAGAAAGAGACAAAAATATACATCATCTCCTGAAACTAAAACTTTAAAAAGCCAGTGCAAGTTCTGAGAACATTGACTAAATGTAAGAACAAAGAAGCATGATTAATATATATATTTATATACTATATACTCTCTCTCTCTCTCTCTCTCTCTCTCTCTCTCTCTCTCTCTATATATATATATATATATATATATATATATATATATAGTCTAACAGTACTAACTCCCAGGAGACTAAAAAATCCCTTCCTCTTGGAGCCCTGGCCAAGCTCAGTTGGTTAGAGCATCGTCTTAATACACCAGAGTTGTGGGTTCAATCCCTAGTCACAGCATATACAGGAATCAGCCAATGAATGCACAAATAACTGACACCGCAAATCAATATTTCCCTCTCTCTTGCTCTTTCCCTCTCTCTCTCAAATCAATAAATAAACTTTAAAAAATTTCCCCCTGGAAAAAGATATGAAGACATTTAATTTCTTCCTGAACTGTCAGTCTGTGTTAGAGTTTGTAATCACCCCTTTACTGTGTGTGTGTGCATATGATTATTTTGTAGTAGCCAAAATACCAAACTGATGAACGTTGGTACTTCTTTCAGAAATTTTAATCTCAGACAACAAGAGAACCAGAGACAGGAAAAAGTGTGGCATGTTATGCATCGGGCTTTCACATTGAGATTTGATTTGAACAAGCAGTCTTCCCACTATTTCTGTTGCTGCTGCTACATCATGAACTTGGCAAATGGAGAAAGTGGCTAATCCTATTATGAGCATTAGTTATTCCCACCTGGATTAGCAAAACAGGGTGAAGAACAGGTTGAATTAGCAAAACAGGTTGAATAAGATGAAAAGGGTTTTACCTTTCATTTCATCCAGAAGATGTGCATAAACAGTGTCCTTTTGTGGCCAGCTGCTTTAAAACACATTCACTGTGGACTTCAGGGATGGACTTCCACTGGTACCAATCCTGAGTCCTGGCTTTGAGACTTGATGTGTGTGTGGCTTTAGGGAAGCTGCCTAACTTCTCCGAGTCTCATCCATAAACTGGAGATTATTACACTTACTTCAAAGGGTTATTATAAGAAGTTAATATAATAGTAGGTATAATTGGACACCATAAAACTTTTCATTATAATGTTTGCTTTTCTTAGTTTTGGCGTGCACAGTTTACTTTGCAAAACAGCCCTGGTTTGGCGAATGCACTGTCCTCCAAACCACTGCAGCATTTACTGTCTGGATCACTCAACAACCACTTAAAACTGCTACATAGAAATAACTCCTCTTTTTGTATGTGCTTACCCCTTCTCCTTCCAACAAGATTGTGTGCTCATTTAGGGCAAAGCCCAGTTTTTAGACTTGTTTGCCTCCCCTCTGCATTCCACTGCTCTGTACTTGAGAAATGGCAAGTTGACGAGCATGGCCCTCCATTTCAGTTGTATAATTATTGAGGTATTTCCCTGCTGCAGGAAAAGGCATATTTTTCTTCCCCAGATGTGAAAGACAACTTAAAAGCATTCTCTATGTGTCAGCAGGAATATTTACCATAATGTGTAAGGTGTCTGAAGGCAGGACTGCTTTAACGAGGTTTTATTTATTTATTTAAGCCTGTACATTGCATAGAGTCAACTGCAGATATAGGCTTAATAAATAAATCTGTTAAAAATTTCTCCAGTGATGAAGGTGCAATCTTTAGCCAGAAGGTGCCATAAAAGTCTCAAACCGGTATTTGCTGTTGATATGTGAGAGATAAAAAAGAAAATGTAAGTAATCTATAACAAAGTATATGCTATTCTAATTCAAACTGCTAGTCATTATAGCAATTTATTACAAAACATTTTCATATTGCTATATATTTTGCCAGGAATTATGCTGTCCTTTTTATTCATCATACTATGTTTTACTAGGTTCCTGTATGATGCTGCTGTTCATTTGCAAGGAACGACGTTTCCCAGTTGCATAAACTGAGGAGTCATTTGTCTTCTGAAGAACACGTGGAGTCGGAAGGCAGTACATGTTTTTGTTGTCATATTTTAACCACTGTTCTTTCTCCTTGTACCTCATTCAGGGAGATGTCACACCTCCTGTTGGCTTCTGCCAGTTCAACATTCAAGGTTTTCATAGGTTTCTGGCTATAATCACCGCCCCATAATATGTCCCTTTATTTGGGGAAAAATAACTGTTTTGTCATTTTCTGGTGTTTTGCCTTTGAGACTATGGTCTAATATATCCTTGGTTGATAGACTTGAACCTAAAATGTAGCTCCTCATTATGTCTTTTTGCTCCTTACCCCTTTTTTAAAAATTTCTGGTCATATTCAATCACTGGTTTTGATTCCCCTTCCCTAGCTCAGAATCTCACTTTTTCTTTCCTTTTTTTATCAGAAACTTTTTCCTCTCTTTTTAGCCACAGAAAAGAATGAATTCCTACATAACCTGCCAAGTAAGTCTAAAAAAGAAAAAAATTAGAGTGAGGAAGGAATCCAGAAAGTTGATGGTTTCTAGAGATTCTAAACCAGATGTTCTCAGTCCCTTGAATCAAATGGAAGGCATTTTGAATCACTGAAGCCTGACTCATCCCTAGACAACTGCATCATGTACTATGGGAGTGGGATCTGGAGCAGTGGCAGAGTGAGGACCACTTTACTGTGTGGCCCTTTAATTTCCTGATTGCTGGCATCTGGTGCCAGGCAGTTAGAAGAGAGGGAGAGCTACTGAGTGCTCACACTTAGGCAAAATAGTGCAGCACGTAGCTGAAAAGAGGTAGGAGGTCTCGCTAGTGTGCTGTTTCTACTCTTTGGTGTTAGTGCCCAGGAAAGAAGGCTGATTTTCCAGATTATCCTCAATGATGGAGGCTTGGTTATGTTACGCAGCCAGCATGTGATTGCCTCAGGCACGCAGAAGACCTGGACACATTCCCTGTAGACCATCCACAGGGGCCTCGTTTTTTGTAATTTCTAAAGGATAAGGTTAAGGTAATTCTAACGGATAAAGGACAAGGTAATTTATAAAGCATATGTACAGGTCTCTGTAATATTATCTGAGATGATTTTCAGCAATTAACTTCTTTACTTGGCAGGATCTTCTCTTGTCTGCTAAGAAAAAGTTATCCCTTTGTGAAAGCTAGTCTCATGCCATTTAGTCCCATCCTCTATCTCCTACCCTGACTTGCCACATGTACGTTCCAACGCGTGGGCTTTTTCCCTTTGTCTGCTGCTGCCAGTGGTGTTTGCCTCTTCACACCATCCCACTCAAGCTTTGTCCCTATGGTGCATTTGCCTGTTCATGGCCATCTGTCTCTCACTTTCTCCTGCCTGAGGAAGTTCCATGATAATAACTTCAGATAGAAGTCCTCCTTTCATTGCATCTTTTGTTCCAGAGCCACAGTTAGGACACCCATAGGCCTATCACTAGTATTGTCTGAGGTCCAACCCTCTCTGCTCTTCCCCAGACCTGGCAAAATGATGCAAGAACTTATTTTGCTCTCGGGACCCTAATGGGAGTATGCATTTTCCAAAAAGGCAGAATAACAGGGAAGCTTCTCTGAGTGGCAAGAGTAGAGCAGAGAAAAGATGATCAGCTCAGAGCATGTGGGCCCTGCTGAGCCCTGACTGAGCCATTCATCCAGTGTGACATCTGGAGTTGAGGTTCTCAGGGAAGTGCTTTTTATGTAGGGAGGAGACGAAGCTATGATTGCAAACTCACCTCCAGCCACTCAAAAGGAAGAAAGAAAAGGTGAGAGTTATCACTTGGACTCTGAAACTTATAAAACCAAGGCTCTACTTTTGAAGATGTGGAGAGAAAGCTTTCCAGGCTTTCAGAACAGGGCCTATAACCTAGAGAGGTTCAAGAGCATTGCAAAAACCTGAAATTATGCACAGTTTTTTGTTGGTTTATGCCTTTTCTTAAGTCTATAATATGAATGATATTCTCACTGTTTTATGAGAAAAACTTTTTAAAAGGCTAAGAACATTGTTTTAGAAAAGAATAGTTTTGAGTGTGAAGTGCAGTTCATGTTGTTTTTGTGTCCTCTTCTCTTTGGCCTCTCAAACCCTAGCCCAGAGATTGGGGTGCAGAGCACATAGAGCGTACTCAGAAGGTATCAGTACTTGTCGAACTGTTTTCTACTGCGACCATCCAGACTCCAAAGACAGAACATGCAATGTGTGAGACTCTCTCAGGAGTTCTAGCTAGGAATTCGAAAGGCTAAGGGTCCGGTCTTCATCCTACCATCTCTGTGATGAATCAAGAAATTTTACTTCTCTGGGCTTCAGTTTTCTCCTGAGGGTTTAGATTATATCATCTCAGAACTACCATTCAGTTCTGAAAGTCAAGTCATCTGTCTTTGCATAGAACAGAGTTTGAATTAGTCTACAATTTTAGCAAACAAATGGGGGAGCCTAATTCTTCTTTTTTGTGTGTGTGGAGAATTTGGACTGGCATAAGGATTATAAGAAGAAGCACAAAATACCTTTGTATTCTCTAATACTGAAGTCAAAATCCTGTTCTCTATGTCATGTTATATAACACATTGGCCCAATTGTATGACCACAAAGTTGATCATCAAGTCTGTGCCTACAATTGAGCAAAGCAGTAGTGAAGTCCTTGGATCATTTTTTCAAGCATCTCTCAACCCTATAGATAAGATTAAGACACAGCGGACAGGGAGAAGACAATTAATTACTGAACTGCAAAGCAGCAATTGTAATTGTAATAACCCTGAAGACTATAGCATTCCCAGAGGTTTCATGTGGAAGATGGGCCTTAATTGTGTGTTGAGTGTTGGGCAGAATTTAAATGAGTGGTGAAAGGAAGATACTCCCAGTGGAAGTAGATGAGGATGGAGGTGGGGATCAACGAAGTGTTAGGAGAAAAGCAGATTGGTCTATCTGACAAAAGCAGAGATTGTTTGGAGGGAAACACGAGAATGTTTGAGTTAAGTGAGGCTTGAATGCCCCAAAGGAAGTTTAGGGCATTACATCTGCCTGGAGAAGCTGCTCTAAATTGTTGAGCAGGTGGCCCCTGAGGCATGGCACCGGGGAGCATTAGCGCCCACAGTGGGCTGGAAACTCAGTGCTGCTGCCATCCTGTGGGCGTGCCTTGACTAAACCAAGGCAATATTAGGAATTAAGGGAAGAGGACAACACACTCTGGAATCTGCAGCAGCAGCAGCTGGCAGTGTTTGATGACTGTATGTGGTTAAGGCATCCTATAGGGACCACACTGTTCTGGGCTGATAGGTGAAGTCACTTGGGGATGGGAATCCCTGTTTTCCCCAGGGAAATTCTGAATCTAAAGGTCCTAGTAGTTTTTGTCTTTCAGCCATTTATAGGGCTGATACTATTGACTAGAGTAGAGGCCAACCCAGAGCCACCCACATGTTTCCTTCTCAACTCCCTTATTTCCATCAGCACCTAAACAAGAAGTGAGCAAAGTCTGTGGCTGTGTCAGCAGTTAGTCTGAGTGAGTGTATTAGTGGCCAACCAGTCTCTGTGCTTAATCTTTAATGTGTAAGGTTAGAGGTCATCCTCCATCTAATATTAGGAATGAATGTGTCTGAAAAATAATTTTACTCAAGGGCAACATCATCCAGTCCTTTCAGAGAAAAATCAGAAACAAAAATTTAAAAAATCATAAATCATTTTGCTCTTAGATCATCAGAACCTTATCTAAATAAAGATTCTAAGTTGCTTATGTCCTATGGCATAAGTGACTTGATATAAAACCATTATTGCTATTACTGTAGTTATGTTAATAAGGTACTTGGTGGGGAATGTTTTTGAGTTGACTACTCTACCTCGAGTGGCCAGAGGCCCATCCTCTATTTCTAGGTGGAGGGAAGGGTACAGAGTTTCATTCCTGGCACCTTGGTGTAAGAGCCGCCTCCCTGTGTAATAAGCCTGTAGTGTATCTGATAAAGAAGATGTCTAAAATGTATTTTCATTTCCAAGTTCAGGGAGTTCACCATGGTATGGAGAATCAGTAGAAGACTCAGTGTTGTCTACAAGAATGTGGAAGCCATTCCAGAGGAATAATTCAGACACTATGAAAAGGCGAGGAAAGACAGACAGTGTCAAGCTAAGGAGTAGCTGAGGACTTGGATGACACCCTGGGTAGGATAGTATGATATACAAAAGGCTTCATTGCAGAAGGGAATTGTGAGCAGTGTGAGAGAATCATAAACTTTACCCCAGAAGAGTGAGAAGAAGTAGAATTCCAGGATTTGAAAGAAACCGCTCTGAGGAGAAAAATAAGAGACAAATAACAGGGCCGATGAATGGAGGTGCTAGTTGCCTTAGGCTAAAGCTGTAAAAAGGTTTGTCTAAAGGAGTCTTTTATTGAACATAGAAGGTCTGCTTCTCAGATTTGTGTTGACTCTTTTTCTTGATTTAGAACTGAATTAAGTGGATGATGAAGAATACCAGCTTCATGAACTCACATTTGCAGGTAGGTAGAGTACATGGACATCATTTTGCCCGTCCTAATCAAATCCTATAACAATAATCATTGTCATTCTGTTTTGAGCATGTATTCTGTGTCAGGATTATTGCACTTTGTCTTCACCATATCCCTAGTAGGTATAATAAATAGTACTATTTTCCCCATACCTGGATAAAGAAACTAAGATGTAAAACTTTCTCAGCTGTATACTGTATAGTGTAATACTATTATTGAGATCATTCATGTAAACTGCTTATCCTCTTATTACTATTGCCCCATAGACCATAATTTCTAACTGCCAAAGCAAATGCCAACCTAGTCTCTCTGTCTCTACAGCCCATCTGTCTCTGGCCTGGATTATGACAACAGCATTCTAAGAGCTCACTTTGCCACCTCCCCCCGCCCCCCGCCTTTTGCCCATTCTGCTAGATTCTCAACTGGACAGTTAGGAAAGTCAGATCCTGATACTCTATTCTGTCAGAGATTTTCATTGGTCTAGGAATCCTTACAGAATCTCCTCACCAACTAGATGCCAGAGTCATCTCCTGGGACAGGATAGTGAGATGCTAGGAAATTTTTTTGGCAAGTGGAATAGGAAAGTACTTGAACACAATGGCCATGCAATTTACAGCCAGTTGCAGGTGGTCACTGGGGGAAAGATCCCAAGTGCCTGGCAAGGGGCAAAACTGGCAAAAGAAGGACCTTACCACCCGGGTAACCTCACGTCCCCTGACCTTTCCTCCCTGGAGGTAACACCTGGGTCTCAGCTGTGTTTCAGCTCCAGGCCCAGAAAAGCAGCAAAAGCAGGTGGGCGATGCCAGGACCAAATGCAATGACTAAAGACCCCCTGCCCTGCCACAGACTGATCAGTAAAGGCCATGACCCTAAAAGAGTGCACCTGGGAAACTGATGAATATTCTATTGAAACCCTTCACTGGGGCCTCCCCTTAGGTTCCCCTTAGACTTCTAGAAAGAGATAAAAGCCTCAAGACAAAGAACCCAGTGCATGTGCTCTCCCTCCGGGGAGCAGGCCCATTGCCACTCTTTCCCTTCTTCTCCCCACAATTCTCTCTTTACAAACACTCATCTCTTAAAGTCCAAGGCAACGGGCAGCTGGCAGCTGGTCACAGGCCGATGCCCTGAACCCGTCCCCAACACCCCCTTTTCTCTGACTTCCCAGTGAGATAAGGAGCCCACCCTAGGCTCTCCTGTTGCTTCCTCCACACTCAGCCCTTTCATGTGTCACTCTCCCCAGCTTTCATAAACGGATCGTCATAGTCACCTGAACCTGTGCTGTGAAATCTTTCCTACTCGAAAGACTAGAAAAGAGCCCACGCACTACTGCTGGCCCTGGGCAGACCCACTCAGGGCCAGGCCCCTGTCCCGTCACACTCCAACCACTCTACTGCAGAGCTCTCCCTGCAGTCCCTTGAATGGAAGGGCACACACACATTGCAACATCTCAGGGCCTTTGCGCTGGCCTGCAACTTCATCCGTCAGCAATGCTTTCTCCCTAATTGCTTGTTCTTTTCTCCCACTTCCTTTAGGTCCTTTTGCTTAAATGTCTCAGAGAGACCTTAGACCACCAAATTTTAATTTGTGCTTCGCACTTGCTTAGTACTTTTCATTGCAACTATATCTGAAATGCTAAATATTTTATGTAAGTATGAAAATATCTGTTGTTGATCCTCTATCCTGGAATGGGTGTTAAGCTAAGGCAGATACCTTCCCTCTGTACCCAGCACATATTAGATATTGAACGTTGAATGAATGAACTCTTTTTATCTGTCTTGACCTCTAATTACAGTTCCATGAAACTAGAATCTTGTCCCAGTACTCGGGGAGAGGATATTGCTTTCAATTTTTTTTCTGAAATCTCCTACATATTAGACAAACTAGAATTAACCAGCTTTTGGCAAAAATAACTGAGCGTTATAAACTCTGTTCATGCTGAGAAACGGCTCACCCTTTCCTTCATCCTTTTGGCGTCCATTGGACCCTGGCAGAGAAATGCACAACAGAAGAGCATAATTAGGAAAAGCCAACCCACACCAAAGTAACCCTGCCAACGTGGAAAACTAGGTCATTTCCCCTAATACAAGGCAAAGATCCCTATTTCTAGCCAGGCTGTGTTCCACTTGTGTAAAAACATTGTAATTAATTGAATTAATTCTGAATATTGTGGGATGATGTATGCTTTTTAGTCTTTCAGAAATCTGCCTCGCTTTTTTGCAGATGGTGCATCTTGCGCCCATCTGCAGAGCTCCTGAGCCTATATGATGCCCATATGATGACATGTTTGAGAACTGCCCTTACTTAGCCCTCCAGGAGACATATATGCATGGTCACCTACCCTGTTTGAGCCAAACATAACCCTTGCCTTCCAGCAAATTTTGAGGCTTCCCCTGAGGATGCAGATTATCTTCCAACTTTGGTTAAAGCTACAGAATACCTAATAAGGCTTCATCTTCTACCTCATCAGTGCTGTGAATGAACTGAACATTAACATTCACTAGGTAACCTTGGAAAAAACCTTTTGAATGTGCAGCAATCACAATCCATCATACTCTCCAGTGACCCAGGTTACATCAAGGTGTGAATTACAGTTGCCATTACTGAAACATTTTACAAGGCCCAGGAATCACGACCTTCCCTGGACTCTCTTGGTAAGAGAAAGAGGATACACAGCAAACAGCTCTGGCTGTAAGAACCACAAAGGAGGTATTTCATTTTCTTTCTCATCTCCAACCACAAAAAGAACCAGATTCATCTTCTCACCTTCTGCATTGTTATTTGCAGGTTGCAAACATTTATTCAAATATTTTATACATACCAAGAATTGTTGCAATATAAATCTGGCACAAGATTCAAAACACTGAGATGATTTTGAAGAGCAAGTCTAAAATCATGTACTTTGGAAGCAAAGGAACAAAAGTAACATACAAAATTTAAATGAAAGTTAAATATTTTTCACTTACTCCACTTCTACCTAAGTTACTACCCCTCACCCCTCTTTTAAAAAAGTTCACTCACTAGTTAGCTTGGGAAATCTCTGTGTGACATAAAACTGAGATTGATAAAGAATGAGTACTTGGAGTCTTAGCTGGGCCCCTGAGAAGCGGACTGCCTTTGAAACTTTTACCTCTCAAGTTTGTGTTACTGAAAGTAACGGAGGGTTCTGCAGCTACTCTCCAAAAGGCAACCTAAATTCCTACCAAAGTATTGACTTTGTTTAATGTTTTACTCCTGCGAAGAGTGAAGAGGATATTATTTCACCCAAAGAGTTTTATAAACTAACATTAGACTAGTTAGCAAAAAGATAAATTTATGCATCCACCGATAGACCTTGAACAATCTAATGTTGTTCTTTTGGTTTGCACTAGGATGTGAAAGAAAAAAATTCCTGTGCTTTCTGTCTGTCTTTGTGGCAGCCCAGATTGAATAGGGGACTACATCTGTAAAAAAAAAAAGATAAATTTATATTTTGAATGAGCAGGCTTTATAGAGCCCTATTAATAACAACCTTTCTGCATATCTGCATATAAGACTGTCTCTAGTGACAACAGACTTGTCAATACTTAAGGTAGATATATTATAAATTACCACTTATGAAATAGATAGTGGGGAAGAAAAAAAGGCAAAAAGGGCATCTCATGAGTCACTCTACAAACCTAAGGTAACACAATTATGAACCTTCACAAAAACTTGTTCTAATTGTGGTCTAGTCATCTTGCTAGGGAATAGTTGGGGCATTATTATTTATTCTCCTTCATAATCAATCAACTTAGCTCATTTGTGTACTTTGAAAATTGCTTGCTGATAGTTTCTTTTTTTTCCTCCAAAACATTACACTGTAAAAAGCTTTAATATCCATGATTTTCTGTGTCAAGGTGGTACTCCATGCATATTCAAGGTACTTTCAGATTTAATGGTTACTCTCCACATCAAAGTCACATTAGGAAGCTGATCTGAGAGCTGCACCAGCCAGGAGTCAGCTATTTTCACTGACTTTCTCAGTAACATTCAATCTTCCTTGACCTGCTCTCTCCCTTTCATTTGCATTCTAGCCTGGCCTAAGGAGAGTGATTGCCTGTCCTGATTGCCTCTTGCATGGTGTTGATTTAGTGGTCAGCTATACTGTATAAATTCATCTGCTCCTTGGGCCCATAATGACTTGACCTGTACAGTGTACACAACTAAATATCTATCTCAGAACCTTGACCCTAGGGCATTAAGAGCTGCAAAATAAAATCCTTGCTTCAGCAATATTCTCTAACCTGTGGTCAGAAGAAGAGTTTTAGCCATGGCTAGTTATAAATAAAAGAGGGTTCAATTTTTTCTATAAGGTGTGATCTTGGGTGATTGTGTGTGTGTGTGTAGGTAAGATAGGGGATTAAATTAAATGTAATGAATACTCATAATGTGATAGATACTGGGGAAATCATTTTACATATATTAATTTATTTCTGAAAACACCTGATGAGAAAACAGGCTCAGAAGTGTTAAGGAACATTCCCAAGATCACATAGCTAGGAATTAGTAGAGAGGATACAACTTAAATTGGTCTGATGTCAAATTCTGTGTTATTTTCCCACTTGACCTTAACCATCCTCCTGTTTTTCCATGACATTGACTTTGTCTCCTGTTCTGCTGACCTCTGTTCCTATCAATCTGATGGGATAAGCTTCATTATGCTGTGGTTACAAATAGCCCTTCAATCTCGGTGACAAAGAGGTTTCTTTCTCCCCCAATCTAATGTCTACTCTCTGTCAGCTGGAGGTTATGCTGTGTTTCATCCTTAGTTAAGGAACAGTCTGACAAAACTGCCACTGTCTGGATTGGTGTGGTCGCCATAGCAGATGGAAAAATTGCTGTGCCAAATTGTGCACTTGTGATTATAGCTCTGCCCAGAATTAATTAAAGTTTCTTTTGCTCACATTTCATGACCATGCCTAAGGACCTGGCAAGTGTAATCTTACCATGCACATGGACACAGAATTGGGAATATTTGGAAAATAGCACTAGTGATGACTACACCTCTTTAGGGGAATGAGAATCCCACTGAGTTTCTGACTAGTTTACAATGTCAGAGGTGCATTCACCAGCTACTGGCTGCAACCTCTTGGTTTACTTTCACAAATATTTAGCTTTGAAAGACTCATCAGAATAGTTGAGTGATATCTGGATGTTCAAAACCTATGACTATACTTTGCATTATTTGTGCATGCATTAAGAGATGTTGGGTGAGTGGAAGTGTTTGCCAGAACTAAACAATGGGTTCTGGCAAGAGAGAGAATGCTAGAACCAGTCAGACCACCACTGATCTGGTATAATTACTGCCTAGTTTGTGAGGCTTGAGCAAGCTCAAAATCGGACATTTGCTGACCACCATGCTGCTATTCTATAGTCAAAATTTTGATTCTTAAGGATTCTTTTGGTTAATCACAGATCACTTTGAAAATGACCAGCTAACTTCTTTGTTAATTCCACATAACATAATCCCTAATAAATAGAAGGCAGAAATAGTCATCCTATAACAGCCTGGAAAAATAATGGAAAGAACCACAGGCCCATAATCCACATTTCCATTTCCCATTCCTTCCTCTGATATTGTTACCTTTTCTTCTCTCAAAAAGAAAACTTCTGCTAGGACTTCATTCTGCTAAAGCATAACCTTACCCAATTAGACTTATCCTTAAATTAAGGATAATTTTAACAACATATGTTTTTTTGCTTGTCTAAATCTTTAACATAAACATGTATCATCAAAATCATCCAATTAAATGAATTACAATTAGAAGGATTTCTTAAAGAACCAGTGTACTCATTCTGCTATAGATCTCAATATAGAATCAACAAAGGTTCTTATTATTCTATTTTTTCACCACAATCTTCCCAAAGAAGGCATGATATTCAGAAATGTTGTTCCCTTTCTGTTCACTGACAAAGCAAAAAGGGCCTGCAGTTTCTTCATGTCTGTGCATATTAATGTTTACTGGCCTGCCATGTATCAATGCCTTTTGCTGAGATTGATAACACAAATTCTGATGGCCACATGTTTTATGACTTTATATGTCATCTTATAATCTTCACAGTCTGACTGCTATTTATGTACTCATTGTATTTTCTTTTCTTTTTCTTATGGGGAGTAGGTGGGGATTATTGTTATGTGACTTGTGAGGCTGGCTACTGGTCCTCAGTGAAGAAAACATGCTTGCTTTGGTGCTCAATAGCTGGTCAGGATCAGAGATAGATCTTGACTTAGATTTTGCTGTATTTTTTTATCTACATCCCCATACAGTTCCTTTTGACTTTTTATATACTCTTTTAAAAAAATTTACTCTTAATTAGTAATATAACTGAAGAAGGGTTAAAGAAAACTGCGTTGTGAGTAATTTCCACCTACTAGTCACTTTCTTCACAGTGGAGAGTTTATTGTTTTTCTTTCATCTGCAGAATGAACTATCATGGTCATGAAAAAGTCCATGGTTTTCTGTCTGGTTCTCAAGCCTCCTGACACCTTAATCTCATTTCACATTCTTGGTTTTCACCACTGCTGTTCCTCTTAATAAGAGAGTGGATTATTATCAGAATGTGCTCCCTGATCTGCTGCCTCAGAGTATCTTGTATTTTTCCCTCATCCAAAAGCATTCTGCCTCCAGATTACTATCTGTTGAAATTCTCCTCCTTTAAAATGCACCTCTTAACCTATCTCTTCTGTGAATTGGTTACCAGTTACAATCATATAAGACCTTTTTCTCTTAAGAATAGTTTACACCAAAGTTAGGATAGAACCTTTTGTTCTGAGGGTAAAGAAAGCTTTCCACGCTGGCCTGAGTCATAATAACAACTTAATAACATTTGTTCACCTATAACAGTGTTTCTCAAATGTCTTAGTTTTGGGATTCTTGACACTTTTTAAAATTACTGAGGGGCCCCCAAATTGTATCTGTTGATGTTGGACATATTATAAATTAATCTGGGAAAAAATTTAAATCACAAAAGTACTCAAGCATGAAGATGTCCTCACATGCCATGTAGACACTGGAAAGTTTAATTATGTGCTTGGGGGGAAAAGAAAGTATAACAGGCAAATAATTTCTTAGCATTAATATAAAAATATTTTGATTTTACAGACCTCTTGAAAAGGTTTAGGGAATCCTCAGGTGTCCTAGTACCACACTTAGGAACCACTAAATTGATACTGTTGAAAGAATCTTCAACTAAGAGTCATGAGTTCTGGGTTCAGGTCCTCTCTCTGGCACAAACATATTATTTAGCCTTCTCTGGGCTTCCAGCTTCTTCTGAAAGAGAGAGAATGGGGACTAAGTGATAGTGAATAGTCTTCTAGCTCTAAGCATCTTTGATAAACCTGTCATCACAAATATCATGATGCTCTCAGGTGAGTTCCCATGAAGACATTCTGCTTTCATTTAGCATTAGCCATCTTGTTGTCCATTAACCTGGTTGGCTATAAATGCCATTGCCCTGCCTGGAACATCATGGGGTATGTTTATGGCATATAAGTATGGGGATGCCAGAAAGACATAAAGAATCTCGGAGATCATTTTGAAATAAGGATTCTCTCACCAGAGGTGTCTTACTAGAGCCCTATGCTAAGTTCTAATGAGATTAGGTTTTGTGACATATGAAGCTACCTATGGAAGACTAAAACTTGAGAAAGATAAAACGCACAAAAGTTCTTTAGAATTAAGTTTCAGGTCCTTCAATAGCCCCAAAGATGTCATAACACACCTGTACTAGCAACTTCATACTTGGCCTTCTTGTGCAAACCCCTGCCTCATACCACACCAATTTTCCACAGTTACCCTTTTCATCAGCCCATTGCCTCTGTATCAACAGTTATCTGCCTTGTGTTCCATTCTTTCAGGCCATACTCAAAAGCTGAAAGTTAACTAACTCAGAGAAATAAATTATCTAATATTATTGGAATTTAATAACAGCATATTATACCTCACAGATTTACGGTAACTGTGTCCTTTAGGAGATACCCTGTAGGGACTCATGTGAATCTTGCTGCACTGCAAGTTCTCTAGGGAAGATGCTTTGGGTCAGGGGGCTTTCAGCAATATGAGTCGCACTACCTAGGATTCCCTGAGTGATGCGCTGGAAAGTATATAGATAACTTGTGTTCAGTTCTTAACTCTGTCACTAAATAGCTGAATGACCTTGAGCCTGTGGTTTAACCTCTCTGAGTTTCTGTTTACTTATCTGTAAAATAAAATTGTTTGTAATTATAAATGTAGAATATTTAGACTTAACTTTGCAACTGCTTTGCTTTCATAAAATTAATGTTCTTTGATTCTTGGCCTTCAAACTTTCTGTTAAGCTCCTCTACCAATCCTACTTTGCATGGTTTCCTTTCACCTGATCTTTTAACATTTTTAAGAGAAAATTTTCAGCAGAGCATCTTGTTTCTTTCTAGACACAAAGAAACAGCTATTTGGAATAAGATTGTACTCATGGTTGGAGTATTTAGTATAAAATCAAGAATTTCAAAGGCTATCCCTTAAGAAAAAAAGTGTCTTTTGTCCTCATCAAATTTCATTCTATCTTTCCTTTTTGAGAGTATTATGACTGAAAGATAATGAGTTCCAATGGAAGAGTAAGTAAAAGGAGAGCCTTGACCTAGCATCAAGTACAAGGCCCGGATTCAGAATTTTTGCAAAGGAGAAATCCTATCTGTGCAGTTTCATAGCTCCTTCTCTTTATAGGGTGTTTTTGCTAATTTATAGGATTTCAATTTTATAAAATATTACTTATTTTTTATGGCTTCCACTATTCAGAAATTAGCTATAAGTCTTATTGTTGATCACTTGAAGACTTGGGTATTCTTCCTTCTGGTTGCTTTTTTTAAGTTTTATTGAGGTGTATTGACAATTTATATTGTAAAATGTTTGAAGTGCACATCATGATCATTGATATAAGTATGTACAAGATTATATTATAAAGTATTCTCCCATCTAGTGAATTATTACATCTGTCACCTCACATATTCATCTTTCTGTGTGTATGAGAACATTTAAGTTCTACTGTCTTAGCAAATGTCAATCATACAATGTAGTGTTATCAGCTACATTCACCATACATAGATTCACAGACATTATTCGTGTCACAGTGAAAATTTTATACCCTTTACTAACTTCTCTCCATTTTTTTTTACCTCCAAGCCCCTGGCAACAAGTTTTCTATTCTGTTTCAATTATTATTATTTTTAATTTAGATTTCACATATAAGTGATGCTATGCAGTGTTTGTCTTTCTCTTTCTGGCTTATTTCACTTAGCGCAATGCCCTCGAGTTCTATTCATGTTGTTACAAATGTCAGAATTTCCTTCTTTCTCATGGCAGAACTATAATCATATATATATATATATATGATATATATATATATATGGATATATATGGATATATATATATATATCCATTCATCCATTAATGGACACTTCAGTGGTTTCCATATCTAGGTTATTGTGAATAATGTGGCAATGAACATGGAAGGGCAAATATTTCTTTGATATCTGGCTAACTTTAATATTGTTCTTTTTTTAAAGCAGCTTTGCTATGATATACACAGGTATGATTTTCTCGATTTTTATCCTACTCAGGGTTTGCAATCATTAGTAAATCTATGGTTATGTGTCTTTAGGTTTTGGGGAATCCTTGATGATTATCTCCTCAAATATTGCTTCTACCATCTTTCTATTTCTCTTCTGGGACTCTAATTATATTTGACTATAATTCATTTTGTCCTATATGTCTTTTATGCTATTTTCTGAATTTTATGTATTTTTCTCTCTAATTCAGTCTGAGAATTTTCTACTGACTTATCTCCTAGTTCACTAATTGTATTTTCATCTGTGGTCAGTTTGCTTTTAAATGGATCTGTTGAGTTCTTAGTTTCAATCATTGTGTTCTTCAGCTCTAGAATTTCCATTTGATTATTTTGAAACAGATTCCAGTTCTCTAGTAAAATTCTCTAGCTCATCATCCAACTTTTGAATATTTACTCACAACTATATTCAAGTGTTTGTCTGATATCTTTATTTAGAATTCACATGTGTCACTATTGTTGTTGGTTTTTAAATTCTGGTACTGTTTCTTGAGATGCATGATAATTTTGATTGTCTGCCAGTCCTGTACAGGAAGTAGTGCTCTGAATGGTACTGTCTTTTTGTAGAGCTTATTTCACTTTCTTTCTGCCAAGCAACTAAAGTAGATGCTGTTCACATTAGCCAATAAAGAACTGAGCTGGGCTATAGTCTTCGTCTAGTGTAATTTAACTATTGTTGGCCACAAATTAATAGCCTCCTTTCTGGGGGTTCTACTTCCAGTTTTTTTCTCAAGACCAGTAAGAATGCAAAAAAACTTAGCTTTACTTTTTAGCTGCTTTTTCTTTGCATTTAGCCTCTTGCCTCATGTTAAGAATGAATAGATATAGATGCTAAAAAATGGTCAACAAAAGAAAAACACGGACATCAAAATTAAATTCTTTGGTGCATCAAAGGATACCAAGAAAGTAAAAATGCAACTATAGAACAGGAAAATGGTTAAAATATTTACAATTCATGTACCTGATAAGAGCGTAGTATCCAGACTATATAAAAAAGTATTACAACTTAACAAGAAAAATATAAATGACCCAATTAAAAAGATGGATATAAGATTTGAATAAATATTTCTCCAAAGAAGATATAAAAATGGCCAATAAGCACATGAACATCATTCATCATTAAGGAAATACAAATGTGGACACAAGACCACAATAAAATACCACTTCGTACCCACGAAGATGGCTATCAATTAAAAGGAAAAAAAAGAGAAGGGTTGACAAAAATGGGAAGAATATAAAATGGTGTAGCTGCTTTGGAAAATAGCTTGGTAGTTAAAAAGAAAGAAAGAAAAATATAGAGTCACCATATAGTCAAACAATTCTTCTAGATTTATACCCCAAATAATTAAAAACCAGCATTCAAACAAATATTTACACACAAATGTTCATAGCGGCAGGGTTGACAATAGTCAAAAGCTGGGAACGAGTTAAATGAACATCAGCTGATGAATAGATAAACAAAATGTGGAGTCTATAGGATTTTCCATGTACACTATCATGTCATCTGTTCATGGATTGGAAGAATTAACATCATCAAAACGTCCATACTACCCAAAGCAATTCACAGATTCAATGCAATATCTATTAAACTACCAATAGCATATTTCACAGACATAGAACAAACACTTCAAAAATTTATATGGAACCATAAACGACCCCGAATAGCAGCCACAATTTTAAGAAAGAACAAAGTAGGAGGGATCACAATACCTGATATCAAACTGTATTACAAGGCCACTGTAATCAAAACAGCCTGGTACTGGCATAAAAACAGGCACATAGACCAGTGGATCAGAACAGAGAGCCCAGAAATGAACCCAACTCTCCACAGTCAATTAATATTCAACAAAGGGGGCAGTAACATAAAAGGAGTAAGATAGCCTCTTCAACAAATGTTGGGAGAACTGGACAACTACGTGCAAAAAAATGAAACTTGAGCACAGACTTACACCATACACCAAAATAAATTCAAGGTGGATAAAAGACTTAAATATAAGCCTTGAAACCATTAAAGTTCTAGAGGAGAACACTGGCAGGAAAATCTCAGATATTTCACACAGCAACATTTTTACTGATATGTCCCCTAGAGCAAGGAATATGAAGGAAAGAATAAATGAATGGGATCTCATCAAAATAAAAAGCTTCTGCGTGGCAAAAGAAAACAGTATTCAATTAAAAAGACAACCAACTGTATGGGAAAACATATTTGCCAATGATACCTCACACAGAGGTTTAATCTCCAAAATATACAAAGAACTTACACAACTCCACTCTAAGAAGACAACTAACCCAATTAATGATTGGGAAAAGGACTTGAACAGACACTTCTCCAAGGAGGACATACAGAGGATCCAGAGACACATGAAGAGATGCTCAATATTGCTAGCTATCAGTGAGATGCAAATTAAAACCACAATGAGATACCACTTTACACTGGTCAGGATGGCTATCATAAACAAAGCAACCAACAAATGTTGGAGAGGTTGTGGGGAAAAGGGGTCCTTAGTTCACTGTTGGTGGGATTGCAGACTGGTACAACCATTATGGAAAACAGTATGGAATTTTCTCAGAAAAATAAAAATCGACCTGCCTTTTGACCCAGCAATTCCACTGCTGGGATTATATCCTAAGAATCCTAAAACATCAATTACAAAGAACCTATGCACCACAATGTTCATAGCAGCACCATTTACAATAGCCAAGAGCTGGAAGCAACCTAGGTGCCTGTCAGTAAATGAATGGATCAAAAAATTGTGGTACATATACACAATGGAATTGTATGCAGCAGAGAGAAAGAAGGAGCTACAACCCTTTGCTACAGCATGAATGGAACTGGAAAGCATTATGCTGAGTGAAATAGGCCAGGTGTTGAAAGACAAATACCATATGATCTCACCTTTAACAGGAAGCTAAATAACAAAACAAACAAGCAAGCAAAATAAAAACAAAGACACTGAAATAGAGAACAGGGGGACAGTGGCCTGAGGGGAGAGGGGAGGGAATTTAAGGGGGAAAAAGGGGGAGGGATTCAGAGGAACAAGTATAAAGGACACAGGGACAAGAACTAAGGGGGGTGGAAATGGGAGGGAGGTGGGGAGCATGGGGTGGGGTGGGCTGGGATGGGAGAAATAGACAGAAAACTGTACTTGAAAAATAACTAAATAAAAAATTTTAAAAAATAGATAAAATGTGCTATGTCCATAGAATAAAATATTACTCAGTCATAAAAAGGAATGAAGTACTGATACACACTATAAATGGATAAACTTGAAAACATTATATTAAGTAAAAGAAGCCAGATACAAAAGGATATGTATTTTATGATTCCATTAATCTGAAATATTTATAATAAGTAAATTTACATAGACAGAAAGCAAATTAGTGGTTGCCAAGGGCTGGGGACTGTGGATGGGGAGTGACTGTTTAGTTTGTATGGGGTCTGTTTGACAGTGGTGAAAATATTTTGGAATTTAATAGAGGTGATAATTGCATAACATTATGAATCTACTAAATTCTATTGAATTGTATACTTTAAAATGGTTAATAAATTTTATGTTATAGTAATTTTACCTCATTTTTTAAAAAAGATTAAGCAAATATCCTGATGGTGAAAGCAAAATGCAGACTGTTGGGCTTCCCTTCTTTCTAGTGTTTTGATTCCACAGTTCTTTGGTTCTTAATCAAAACTCTGATGTCTTCAAACATATTTTTGCTTTGTTTTTGTTTTTTGTCCTTTATCTCCAGACTTGGTGCTTTCCTGATCCATTCAAACTTTTTTGTTAATCTCTTTCCTTTGACCTCCAAGAGCCAATATTGTCTACTACACTCAAATCTATAGAATTTTAATTATCCCAAATTATAACCAGCTTATGTTTTTCTCCACAATCAGAATAGTTTATGTTTCCTATACATAGCACAATAGTTTTCAGTTTACAGTGAATCAGAATCACTTGGAGGTAATTCATTGGCCCTAACCCCAGAGACTGAATAAAAGTTCTGAGTTGAAACCAAGAAAAGTGCATTTAATAAACATCGCAAATGTCTTAACCCTGATAGCTACAGCGCTTCAAGAAAAACTGTTAATGTAAGAGACACCTAATAAATACTTGTCGAGAGAATAATGACTACACACATGATTAAACCTCTTTGAAATATTCTTCCCAATCTCTTTTCCCATTGATGCTGTGCTGCCCTTTGCATTCCATTTCACCCATGTCTACATTCTGAATGCATCAGAATGTGCAGAGAAAGCTCCACTATTAATAAACATGATATATCAAATTGTGGGCAAGGTGAACCGGTTAATATTGCTAAGAGGAATTTTCATTTGGCATATCATGACTTTTAGTATAGCACTGATATTAAGTGATCTTTGACAGTAATTTGACTCTGCCAATTGTAGTTTTTTCCTTTGTTTCATTGGCTTACAACAAAGTTAACACACCATACATCATGAGTAGTGGCAGGGGCATGGCAGTGTCTGCTTTGTATAAAATCGTGAACAGGTAAAGAGAGTGTGAGGGAGGTGAGAAGCTAATGAGACATCAGAAAGTATAGAAATTCTCCTTAAAAAGTCATGTGAAAGACCACTGTGTATGGAGAAGACAGAGTAATTAATGCTAAACTAAAGTATTTTTGCCTCAATTTACCTCAATATTTAAGTAAAAGTATTTTGGGAGCGTTATGACCCAGGCAATTAACATTATGCATGCCCTAGTTACCTGTAAGTAGAAACATGGAAACATGGACACCAAGCCATATGTTTTAGCTCAGGCCATAGTGTGTGAAATGTTGAGGGAATTAGCAGGAGAATTGCAAGCATCAAGTTCCTAGTGCTGTTGTCTACCCATCTTGGTAGCCCTCTAAGTCTCTCTTGCTCCAGTGGATAACTTTCCCTTTTTTTTTCTTTTTTGCTCCCTCCCTCCACCCTCCTCCAAGCACTCTCCCCTGAGAACTGTCAGCCTGCTCTCTCTGTCTCTATTGCGCTTGTTAGTTCAATTCGTTCATTAGATTCCAAAGTGTCCATTAATAGACAAGTGGATGAAACAGCTATGGTACCTTTATACAGTGGAATACTACTCAGCTGTAAAGAAGAAGAAAAAGAAGAAGAAGAAGAAGAAGAAGAAGAAGAAGAAGAAGAAGAAGAAGAAGAAGGAGAAGGAGAAGGAGAAGGAGAAGGAGAAGGAGAAGGAGAAGGAGAAGGAGAAGAAGGAGAAGAAGGAGAAGAAGGAGAAGAAGGAGAAGAAGGAGAAGAAGGAGAAGAAGGAGAAGAAGGAGAAGAAGAAGAGAAAGAAAGAAAATTTTACTCTTTGTGACAGCGTGGATGGACCTAGAGAACATAATGTTAAGTGAAATAAGCCAGTCAGAGAAAGAAAACTTATTCTTTTCTGAAAATGTAGGTTTCGGGGAGGTCTGTGATGAATTCTGCCCTCAGATTTTGCTCTTTGTTTATATTAGAGCCATGTGCTGAAATCAAGAAACTGTTTTTCCACAACAGTGCAGGCACTTTCCAGACTCTGCGATTTTGATCAGATTATTCAACAACCATTCTAAGCCTCAGTTTTCCCATCTGAAAAATGGATTAATATCTACTATATAGGGTTATTATGAAGAATAAATGAGATGATACAAGCAAATGAATAAACATGGTGTCTAAAAAATAACATACTCATTAATAGAATACTTACATTTATATATCGCTTCTCCGCCTTTTGGCTAAGATCAAGTGTAGTATCTGTTCTTATCAGAATATTTACATTTATAGGAGTCCAAATGAACAGTTTACCATTTTTGTATATTGGTTCTATGAATGGGATTCATATTGTGCTATTGTGACATTTTTTAACTTTTTTTATTGATTATGCCATTACATTTGTTCTATTTCCCCTCCTCCATTCCCCTCCACCCTGCACACCCCTCTCCCACCACTCTCCCCCCTTTAGTTCATGAACACATGTCTCAAGTTCTTTAGATTCTATATTTCCCCTACTATTCTTACCCTCCCCTTATCTATTTTCTATCTACCATCTATGCTACTTATTTTCTGTACCTTCTCCCCCCTTCTCCTTCTCCCACTCCCCTGTTGCTCACCCTCCATGTGATCTTCCTTTCTATGGTTCACTCCTGATCTAGCTGTCCTCTTAGTTTGCTTTTGTTTTAGGTGTGGTTGTTAATAACTGTGAGTTTGCTGTCCTTTCACTGTCCATCTTTTTTATCTTCTTTTTCTTAGGTAAGTCCCTTTAACATTTCATATAATAAGGGCTTGGTGATGATGAACTCCTTGAATTTGATCTTATCTGAGAAGCACTTTATCTGTCCTATTCTAAATGAAAACTTTGCTGGATAGAGCAATCTTGGTTGTAGGTCTTTGGTTTTCATGACTTGGAATACTTCTTTCCAGCCCCTTCTTTCCTGTAAGGTTTCTTTTGAGAAATTTGCTGACAGTCTGATGGGCACTCCTTTGTAGGTGACTGTCCCCTTAGCTCTTGCTGCTTCTAGAATTCTCTCTTTCATTTTAATCTTGGCTAATGTAATTATGATGTGCCTTAGTGTGTTCCTTCTCGGGTCCAACTTCTTTGGGACTCTCTGAGCTTCCTGGATTTCCTGAAAGTCTATTTCCTTTGCCAGATTGGGGAAATTCTCCTTTATTATTTGTTCAAATAAGTGTTCCACTTGTGGGTGTTCCTCTTCTCCTTCTGGTACCCCTATAATTCAGATTTGGAATGTTTAAAGATGTCCTGGAGGTTCCTAAGCCTCTCCTTATTTTTTTAAATTCTTGTTTCTTCATCCTTTTCTGTTTGGTCATTTTTTTCCTCTTTCTGGTCCATTTCTTTGAGTTGAGTCCCAGTTTCCTTTCCATTACTATTGGTTTCCTGTGCATTTCCATTCATTTCAATTAGTTTAGCCTTCATATACTCCTCTAATTTGTGACTAAAATCAACCAGTTCTGTGAGGATCCTGATCACCAGTGTTTTGAACCGTGCATCTGAAAGTTTGGCTATTTCTACATCACTTAGATTTATTGGCTCTGGGGCTCTGAGTTTTTCTTGAGCCTTGTTTTGATCCCTTTTTGCCTGTTACGTTGGAGGAGAGGCACCTTGGTGTTTACTAGGGCGGGGCCACCCAGGTCGCTGGTTTGTGACTCAGTACGTGGGGGCGGGGTCAGAGAGGCAGCAATGGCGGGTCCCAGTCCACCTCACTGCTCGCCCCAGCCTGCTTATCCGAGCGCAAATGTGCAGGTCTGCCGCCCTGTGCCAGTCACTGGGGCCTGCGAGATCTGTCTCAACGCTCGCCTCTTCACTGGTTTATCTGCGTGCAAATGTGCGACTGACTGCAGACAGCCAGCAGCGCCTCTTCCCTGGGTTCCACCCGTAGCTACCCGCACCTGGGATCTGCGCCCCTGGCTGCCTGTGCACCACCCGGATCTTTTTTGCCCGACTGGCACCACTGCTGGTTTCACCCCTCTCACCGGTTTAGCTGAGTGGTACGTTGTGTCTGGACTCCATATTTGATTTTCTGTGTGATTTGGTTATGTTTATTATTGTTAAATATTGTTGTTTTTAGATTTGGTTGTGCAAGGATGAAAAGTATTCCCACCTGCGCCTCCATCTTGGTGGAAGTCCTACCTGTGACATTTTATGAATGTATCCTGGCTGTAACTTGAGCCAGCTATACCTTCCTCAGTACCTGTTTCTCTGCTCTATCCATACAAGTTCTTCTAGTGACCACTGTTCCATGTATAGATTCTGGCTGAAATGGGCTGTGGCAAGTATATTCTCCATAATGAGGACCCCACCAGCTAGGCAGTGGTCATTGTGAATGGCATACTTGTTCCCCTTCCCATATATGATATATTTTGCACACATTACCCAAATTACCTTATTTAATCCTTGCAAAAATTTACATGACTATATATCTATATCTATATTTATGTTTATGTAGTTATTATAGGTAGCTAGAGAGATAAAAAGATAGATGACAGATACATAGATAGATAGTAGTTGGGACACCGGTTCTGGGAGAGGTTACACAACTTGACAAAAATTACACAGTTAAAAAGATATTGAAAAATATCTAGCCTGGTTCTCTCTATCAAATACAAAATTGATTTTTTCTTTCTTTTTCTATTTATATTATGCTTGATCAGATTTTGAACTGAGCTTTAAGAGAAATGACTGAAAGGACTAAGAGAAAAAACATTCCTGGTTGAGGCATTGGAGTATTTAGTTAACTTTTTTGTTAGGGTCCTATTGTGTTGTATCATTGCTTCAGTGTGTTCTTGTATAATTTAGGACCTATTGTACCAAACTTTTCCAAAAAGAAAAAAAACAAGTCAAGGTGAGACTTTTCACAGTTATTTAGAGATTGTGCTATCACTGAATTTAAGCCTGTGAATAGAAAATGTCAAGCATTGAAACAATAATTCCCACTAGGGAAAAAAATCAATTTATTTTACATGAGCATCAAATGATTCTTGCACTGAAATAAAAAATGAATTCCAATAACATCATTACCTTGCTTTCTGATGATAATGCCACCCATTGCAGATAATCAGTGCAGACATCTCTGAGGCCACTACAGAAAGAGCTGTGCAGGTCGGGTTCCTTTAACAAACATGACGTAGGACTTCCCCTGTGGGCAATGTGTTTGCTGGAAAAAAGAGTAGAAGGGAGCTGAGTTTCGAAGCAGCGTCCTAGGACTGGCAACTTGCAACAAAAAATAAAGACAGAACTCAGACCCAGAAGCAAAGGAGGTTGAAGACTGGAGTCCTGGGAGTGCCCAGGAACCTCACCGGTCCTGGGTCTAAAATTCCAACTACCTACATGGCACACTGCTCATCTGTTTACTGTATCAATTTATGACTCAGATTATAAGACACAGAAGGCAAGCGTGGTTAACATTAACAAATACACATTAGAAAGTTAGATGAAGGTTAAAGGAACAGCTGAAATATTGAGTCCAGAAAAATGAGGACAGTGAAGCAACGGGATTTTTGGTAGCAAAAAAGTAATGGTTTGTTCCTTCAGGCCACTGTTATAGAGGTCAGGTCAATATTAATGCTTGTCATTCTTTTTTTCATAATCCAAATGTATGAGAGAATGTCCAGCTGACCTAGACAGGATCATGTGCCTGCCGTTGTGACCAGAAAGAAGACACCTCGATCTATAGCCTATCAAGATTGCCCATAGTGGAAAACTTGTATCTGGGACAGGTAAATCAATATGCTATTTCCAGAAGAAGCTGTAACAATAAAGGGCACAGGAAACAACCCACTTTAGACTGTACACTTTAATTTCTGAGGGTTGTACATAGTCAGTTCTTCCAAAGCAGAGTCCAGACCACAGAGGTATTCCGTAGACCAGACACTTTCCACACCTGGAGTGAAAAAAAAGTTAACTATTTCTCCAAAACACATCATGTTTATGGATACTTTATATTTTTATGTTTAAACCTTTATTTCTTTCTTATAATTATATATGTACATATATATATATAATTTTAAGTATATTTTACTGACTATGCTATCACAGTTGTCCCATTCCTTTTTCTCCCCTTTCTCCCCCTCTGCCTAGTACCCCCATTCCCTCCAGCATTCCCCCTCTGCGTTCACATCCAGGGGTCATACATATAAGTTCTTTGGCTTCTCCATTTCCTATACTATTCTTAACCTCATTCTATTTTCTATATACCATTTATACTTCTTATTCTCTGTACCTTTTCCCCAATTGTCTCCCCTCCCCACTCAAAACCCTCCCCGTGATCTCTATTTCTGTGATTCTGTTCCTGTTCTAGTTGTTTGCTTAGTTTGTTTTTGTTTTTGTTTTTCTAGGTTCAGTGGTTGATAGCTGTGAGTTTGTTGTCATTTTACTGTGTAAGGTTTTACTCTTCTACTTTTTATTAGATAGATCCCTTTAGCATTTCATACAATAAGGGCTTGGTGTTGATGAACTCCTTTAACTTTACCTTGTCTGGGAAGCACTTTACCTGCCCTTCCATTCTAAATTACAGCTTTGCTATCATTCTTATGCATTAAAGATAATGCATAAATAAGAATTTAAACATTCTTTGCTTAAAGATAATATTCCCACCTTATCTTTAATCTTTGGAAACTTAATTATTATGTGTCCTGGTGTGTTCCTCTTAGGGTCCAACTTCTTTGGAACTCTCTGAACCTCCTGGACTTGTATAATTATTTCTTTGATCAAATTGGGGAAGTTTTCTTTCATTATTTTTTCAAATAAGTTTTCAATTTCTTACTCTTCCTCTTTTCCCTCTAGCACCCCTCTGTTTTGAATATTGCAACATTTACAGTTATCCCAGAGGTTCCTAAGCCTCTCCTCACTTTAAAAAAAAATTCTCTTTCTTCATTCAGTTCCAGTTGAATGTCTGTTTCTTCCTTTTGTTCTAAATTATTGATCTGAGTCCTGGTTTCCTTCTTGTCACTGTTGGTTCCCTGTATATTTTGCTTTTTTCATTTTGTGTAGCCTTCACTTCTTCCTTTATTTTGTAGCTGTACTCAATCAACTCTGTGAGTATCCTGATTACCAGTGTTTTGAACTTTGCATCTGATAGGTTGGCTATCTCCTCATTGCTTAGTTCTTTTTCTGGAGCTTTGATCTCTTCTTTTATTTGGGCCTTATTTCTTTGTTTTGATGCACCTGTTACATGTTAAGGGGCACAGCCTGAGGTATTTGCCAGGGCAGGGCAACTCACTTCGCCACCTTGTGGTGCTGTATGTGATGGAGGGATCAGAGAGGGGAAAATGCCTCTTGTTCATCTCTTGCCCTTTGCTCATTTCTCGTGCTTCCAAGAGACTGACAGTTTCCCCCACTGCCACAACCCTCACTGGTTTTTGCAGTCAGAGGTTTTGAGGCTTTATTTTTCCTTCACTGGAACTCTGGATTGTGTGGTCTGTCTCCACAGTTGTTCCTCCCAGTTTATCTGCAAGCAAGTGTGGCACCAACCAGTCTGCCAGCTGCCTTATCTGCCAGGTCTGCCAGCCATCACCTTGCCACATGTCCTCTCCACCCCACCTGCCCATCTCCACCCCTACTACCAGTCTGCATCAATGTTTCTTCTTTAATTCCTTTGTTGTCAGACTTCCATACAGTTTCATTTTTCTGGCAGTTCTGTTTTTCTTTTCCCTAATTGGTTGTTTTCTTCTTTTCATTGTATGAGGAGGTGAGGTATTTCTATCAACACTTCCGTCTTGGCCAGAACTCCTAATATTTTTCATTTATATTGTATCAGAGGAGTTTCCTGTCATTCAGTTTAGTCAAATATATACATTTAATGACTAGTATGTCATACGGTTTATCATAAACTTTTTCTATTTCCATTATCAAGAAATTTAAGTTTTTAAAGAAAGTTAAATATACCATAATGAATTATCTTGCACATAAATCTATGTATATATCTACAATTATTTTCCCAGGTTAAATTTTTAGAATTGTCAGATCTAAATGGGTCTGTTAGGATACATATTGCCAAATTTCCCCCCATAGAGGTATTTACATTCACAGATGAAGACACTGCAAATATGCTTAAAATAAAGGTAGAGGGTTTACATCTTGGAGACTGTTTATGAACTGTTCTCTGACTTAGCACAGTAAATACATTTGGTTTTGGTAGACCTATCCTTAGGCACAGATTGATTATGTGACTGTCACCATAACCAGGAAGAAGAGGACAGCTTGATTAACCATCCTAGCAATACTGCCCATAATAGGGAAGTTGTATTTGGGACAGGGAAATCAATATGCTATTGCTAGATATGCTATTACTCAGCTCCTGGTAACTTGTGCATTTCCAAGTTAATGTTTATATTAGGAATACCCAACATGAGATGCTCTGTGACTAGAGATGCATTTGCAATTGCTAGCACCAGTACAACTACAAACCAATCTTAATAAAGCACCCACAGCCATGTCTAATTGTAAGTATTGCACCATCCTGATAATATCTTTAAGGTAACTAATTGCAAAGGTACACATACATTACTAAATGAGTTGACTAAAGTATTGTACTGTTTCTTCCAGAGTTATTTGCATTTACTGTCTTCTTTCACAGATGAAAGGTTGTGGTACAGAATCAAATACAGGAGTAGAAGAAACATAAAATAACATCTTGCCCCAGCAGGCACATTTGGAGAATGTCTACTAACTCTCTCCTAATTAAAACCCATAGTGGAAAGTACTACTCTATCAGGGAGTCTGTTTTACTCAGCCCAAATGTAGCTTTAGAATTTGTTTCATTACAGCAACCCAGGCAGACAACAGTGGTCAATTGGAGCTGGACTTTTACTTACTTAAAGTCTATTGACATCTCTGATGTCAAATAAATCCTGTCCATAGCATCAGCAAAAGTCTAAGTTTATCTTAGTTATCTTAGTATTTCTCATCCCAGTGCAGTACTCCCATACAGAGATTAGCCAGTGTCGACACACTATGCCATGTATTGGGTAATGTGCTATACATAGGTTGCTTTATTTATTTATTTAAAATATATTTTATTGATTATGCCATTATAGTTGTCCCATTCCCCCCCTTTATTTCCCTATACTCTGCATACCCCCTCCCACCCACATTTCCCTGCTTTAGTTCATGTCCATGGGTCATATATACAAGTTCTTTGAGTTCTGCATTTCCTATACTATTCTTAACCTCCCCCTGTCTATCTTCTACCTACCATTTATGCTACTTATTCTCTGTACCTTTTCCCCTTCTCTCCCCACGAACTCCCCCACTGATAACCCTCCATGTGAACTTTAGTTCTATGATTCTGTTTCTGTTCTAGCTGTTTGCTTAGTTTGTTTTTGTTTTAGGATTGGTTGTTAATAACTGTGAGTTTGTTGTCATTTTACTATTCATATTTTTAATTTTCTTTTTCTTAGAAGATAAGTCTAAGATAAGTCCCTTTCTTAAATAAGTCCCTTTCACATTTCATATAATAAGGGCTTGGTGATAATGAACTCCTTTCACTTCGCCTTATCCAGGAAGCATTTTATCTGCCCTTCCATTCTAAATGAAAGTTGTGCTGGATAAAGTAATCTTGGGTGTAGGTTCTTGCCTTCCAAGACTTGGAATACTTCTTTCCAGCCTCCTCTTGCCTGAAAGGTTTCTTTTGAGAAATCAGCTGATAGTCTAATGGGAACTCCTTTGTAAATAAATCTCTCCTTATCTCTTTCTGCTTTTAAGATTCTCTCCTCATCTTTAATCTTTGGAAACTTAATTATGATGTGTCCTGGTATGTTCCTTTTAGGGCCCAATTTCTTTGGGACTCTCAGAGCTTCCTGGACTTCCTGAAAGTCTATTTCCTTTGCCAGTTTAGGGATGTTCTCCATTATTTGTTCAAATAAGTTTTCAGTTTCTTCCTCTTCCTCTTCTCCTTTTGGCACCCCTATGATTTGAATTTTGAAATGTTTAAAGTTGTCCTGGAGGTTCCTAAGCCTCTCTTCTTTTTTTTTTTTAATTCTTTTTTTAAAGATAATTATTTTTTATTTAATTATTTTTCAAGTACAGTTTTCTGTCTATTTCTCCCATCCCAGCCCACCCCTCCCCGTGCTCTCTACCTCCCTCCCTTTTTCACCCCCCCTTAGTTATTGTCCCTGTGTCCTTCATACTTGTTCCTCTAAATCTCTCCCCCTTTTTCCCCCTTAAATTCCCTTCCCTCTCCCCTCTGGTCACTGTCCCCCTATTCTCTATTTCAGTGTCTTTGTTTTTATTCTGCTTGCTTGTTTGTTTTGTTGTTTAGCTTCCTGTTAAAGGTGAGATCACATGGTATTTGTCTTTCAACACCTGGCCTATTTCACTCAGCATAATGCTTTCCAGTTCCATCCATGCTGTAGCAAAGGGTAGTAGTTCCTTCCTTCTCTCTGCTGCATAGAATTCCACTGTGTATATGTACCACAATTTTTTGATCCATTCATTTACTGACAGGCCCCCAGGTTGCTTCCAGCTCTTGGCTATTGTAAATGGTGCTGCTATGAACATTGTGGTGCATAGGTTCTTTGTAATTGATGTTTTAGGATTCTTAGGATATAATCCCAGCAGTGGAATTGCTGGGTCAAAAGGCAGGTCAATTTCTATTTTTCTGAGAAAATTCCATACTGTTTTCCATAATGGTTATACCAGTCTGCAATCCCAACCAACAGTGAACTAAGGACCCCTTTTCCCCACAACCTCTCCAACATTTGTTGTTGGTTGCTTTGTTTATGATAGCCATCCTGACTTGTGTAAAGTGGTATCTCATTGTGGTTTTAATTTGCATCTCTCTGATAGCTAGCAATATTGAGCATCTCTTCATGTGTCTCTGGATCTTCTGTATATCCTCCTTGGAGAAGTGTCTGTTCAAGTCTTTTTCCCAATTGTTAATTGGGTTAGTTGTCTTCTCAGAGTGGAGTTGTGTAAGTTCTTTGTATATTTTGGAGATTAAACCTCTGTGTGAGGTATCATTGGCAAATATGTTTTCCCATACAGTTGGTTGTCTTTCTAATTTAATACTGTTTTCTTTAGCCATGCAGAAGCTTTTTATTTTGATGAGATCCCATTTGTTTATTCTTTCCTTTATATTCCTTGCTCTAGGGGACATATCAGTAAAAATGTTGCTGCACGAAATATCTCAGATATTCCTGCCAATGTTCTCCTCCAGGACTTTAATGGTTTTGTGGCTTATATTTAAGTCTTTTATCCACCTTGAATTTATTTTGGTGTATGGTGTAAGTCTGTGCTCAAGTTTCATTTTTTTGCACGTAGCTGTCCAGTTCTCCTAACACCATTTGTTGAAGAGGCTATCTTTACTCCATTTTATGTTACTGCCCCCTTTGTTGAATATTAATTGACTGTAGAGAGTTGGGTTGATTTCTGGGCTCTCTGTTCTGATCCACTGGTCTATGTGCCTGTTTTTATGCCAGTACCAGGCTGTTTTGATTACAGTGGCCTTATAATACAGTTTGATATCAGGTATTGTGATCCCTCCTACTTCGCTCTTCTTTCTCAAGAGTGCAGCTGCTATTTGGGCTTGTTTATGGTTCCATATAAATTTTTGAAGCATTTGTTCTATGTCTGTAAAATATGCCATTGTTGCTTCAGTAGGTGTTGCATTGAATGTTTAAATTGCTTTGGCTAGTATGGACATTTTGATGATGTTAATTCTTCCAATCCATGAACAAGGTATATGTTTCCATTTGTTTGTGTCTTCCTTGATTTCTTTCTTCAGGGCTGCGTAGTTTTCTGTATACAGGTCTTTTACCTCCTTGGTTAGGTTTATTCCCAGATATTTTATTTTTGTTTTTGCTATATCGAATGGGATTTTTTTCCTTGATTTCTGCTTCTGCTGTTTTGTTGTTGGTATACAAAAATACCTTTGATTTCTGGATATTGACTTTGTAACCCACTGTTTTGCCAAATTCATTACTTAGTTCAAGCAATTTTGGGGTAGAATCTATAGAATTTTCCATGTGCACTATCATGTCATCTGCAAACAGTGACAGTTTTGTTTCCTCCTTTCCAATTTGGATGCCTTTTATTTCCTTTTCTTGTCTGATTGCTGTGGCTAAAACTTCCAATACTATATTGAATAGAAGTGGTGAAAGTGGACATCCTTGTCTTGTTCCTGATCTTAGTGGAAAAGCTTTTAGTTTTTGCCCATTGAGTATGATATTGGCTGTAGGTCTCTCATATATGGCCTTTAGTATACTGAGGAATGCTCCCTCTATTCCCACTTTGCTTAGTGGGTTTTTTTTTTTATCATAAATGGGTGTTATACCTTATCAAAAGCTTTTTCCGCATCTATAGATATGATCATGTGGTTTTTTTTGTTTGCTTTTGTTTATATGATGTGTTACATTTACTGATTTGCAAATATTGAACCATCCTTGCATCCCTGGGATGAATCCCACTTGGTCATGGTGTATGATCTTTTTGATATATTGTTGGATGCGATTTGCCAATATTTTGTTGAGTATTTTAGCATCTATGTTCATCAGCGATATTGGCCTAAAGTTTTTTTTCTTTGTTGTGTTTTTGTCTGGTTTTAGAATTAGGATGATGCTGGCTTCATAAAAAGAATTTGGGGGTTTACTATCATTTTGGATTTTTTGGAATATTCTGTGAAGAATAGGGGTTAGGTCTTCCTTAAATTCTTTGTAGAACTCTCCTGTGAAACCATCTGGTCCAGGGCTTTTGTGTGATAGGAGTTTCTTCGATTTCATTTGCTGTTATTTCTCTGTTCAGGTTTTCTGCTTCTTTTTTACTGAGTTTTGGAAGATTAAATTTTTCTAGAAATGTTTTCATTTCCCCTAGGTTTTCAGATTAATTGGAATACAGTTCTTCATAGTAATTTCTTACAATTATCTTCTATTTTTGTGGTGTAATCTCTCCTCTATCATTTCTGATTGTGTTTATTTGGGTCCTCTCTCTTCTTTTCTTGATGAGCCTACTTAAAGGCTTTCTATTTTGTTTATCTTTTCAAAGAACCAACTCCTAGATTCATTGATCCTTAGAATTGTGTCATTGACATTTAGTCTATGTCATTTAGTTCTGCTCTCATCTTGGTTATTTCCTTCCTTCTACTTGCTCTGGGCTGTCTTTGTTGTTGTTCCCGGAGTTCTTGCAGGTGTAGGGTTAGGTTGTTTGTTTGAAATGTTTCCATTTTTTTAGGTAGGCCTGTATTGCTATAAACTTTCCTCTCAGGACTGCCTTTGCTCTGTCCCATAAGTTTTGGGTTGTTGTAAGTTCGTTTTCATTTGTTTCCATAAATTTTTTTTATTTCTTCCCTAATTTCATTCTTGACCCATTTGTTGTTTAATAGCATACCATTCAGTCTCCATGATTTTGGGTGTTTTGGGTTTTTTTCTTTGGGGTTGGTTTCTAGTTTCATCCCCTTGTGGTCAGAGAAAATGTTTGGTATGATTTCAATTTTCTTGAATTTGTTGAGGCTCGTTTTGTGTCCTATCATGTGGCCTTTCTTTGAAAATGTTCCATATGTATTTCAAAAGAATGTGTATTTAGCTTATTTGGGATGAAGGGCTCTAATATAATCAGTTAAGTCCATTTCATCTAGGGTGTTGTTTAATGCCTCAGTATCTTTGTTGATATTTTGTTTGGAAGATCTGTCCATTTTTGATAGTGGGGTGTTAAAATCCCCTACTGTAATTGTGTTGCTGTCAATATCTTTCTGGAAGTCCTCTACGATTTTTTTTATATATTTGGGTGCTCCTATGTTGGGCGCATATATATTTATGATGTTAATGTCTTCTTGGTGGATTCTTCCCTTTATTATTATGAAGTGACTTTCTGGGTCTGTCTTATGGCCCTTTTTTTGAAGTCTATTTTGTCTGATATGAGAATTGTTACCCCAGCTTTTTTTTTCTTATCCGTTTGCTTGGAAAATTTGTTTCCAGCCTTTCACTTTTGGTCTGTGATGGTCTTTTGTCCTGAGGTGGGTCTCTTATAGGCACCATATGTGTGACTCATGCTTTCTTATTCATTCAGCTAATCTGTGTCTTTTGATTGGAGCATTTAATTCATTTACATTTAAGGTTATTATTGATAGGTACTCATTCATTGCCATTTTTGTACCTGTGTTCCTCTCTGTCTCTCTCTCTTTTCCTTCCTTTCCTTAAAGCAGTCCTTTTAGTATTTCTTGTAAGGCTGGTTTGGTGTAGGCATATTCTTTTTTACTTCTTTTGTCTTGGGAGGTCTTTATTTGGCCTTCTACCTTGATTGAGAGCCTTTTCTGGGTAAGGTAGCCTTGCTTGCTGGCCTCTGGTTCTCAGTACTTGGAATATTTCTTGCCATTCTCTTTTTGCTTGGAGTGTTTCCATTGAGAAGTCAGTAGCTAACCTTATTGGGGCTCCCTTGTATGTTATTTCTTTTTTCTCCCTTGCTGCCTTTAAGATTCTCTCTTTGTCTTGGAATTTTGCCATTTTAATGATGATGTGTCTTGAAGTGGGCCTCTTTGGGTTCCTCTTCATTGGGACTCTGTGTGATTCCTGGATTTGTGTGACTTTTTCTGTCATCAAATTAGAAAAATTTTCTCTCATTATTCTTTCAAATATGTTTTCTATCCCTTGTTCTTCTTCTTCTCCTTCTGGTATCCCTATTTTTCAGATATTATTACGTTTCATATTTTCTCGCATTTCTCTTAATCCCTCTTTATTTTTTCTGAGCGTCCTTTCCCTTTCTTGCTCTTTCTGTGAGATGTCTTCTACTTTGTCCTCCAACTCACTAATTCGATCTTCTGCCTCATCAATTCCACTTTTGAAACTTTCTACTGTGTTCTTCAATTTGGAAATTGTATTCTACATTTCCTCTTGTCCCTTGCTGATAGTTTCTATTTTCTTTTTCATGTTGATATAGTTCGTGGTGAGATCATTGTGGCTCCCCTGTAGTTTCTGGTAGCTCATTGTGAGCTCTTTGAACTTCATGATAACCAGTGCTTTGAATTCACTATCTGATAGTTGATTAGCTTCTATTTCATCCAACATTCTTTCTGAGGCTTCTGCTTTTTCTTTCATTTGGGGATTGTTTCTTTGTCTTCCCATTGTTCGTGAGACTCCTCTTGTTAGCTTCAGCTTTTAAAATTGATTTGTTCTGACTCCCTGGGTTTATGGTGTATAAACTTCTGTGGTGGAATACCTGTGAATTTCAGTGGTACAGACTCCTGCAGGTATCTTGATGTTCTCCGCTTCCACCTACTCCTTTTTTTCATGTGTGTGTGTAATCAGTTGGAGGGGGAGGCAAAATGGTTTATGACAACAGAAGAGTATTTTATGATATTTACAATCGTAGCCAGTAGAGAGAAGATAGACGATCTTTAGACTATATATAGTGTTAACCGTAATCTTCAAGCCAACTAGTCACTTTTACGAAAGGATGGACAAAAGATAAGCTTCTTTTTGGGGAAGAAAGGCTTTTGAGTTGGGACTAGAAAGCAATGAGGTTGCAGACAGTCAGATTTTGAGGTAAGGTGAGAGTAAGGAATAGTAGATAGGTGTATTGTGTGAGCAAATAGAGTTAATTACTCCAGTAATAGAATTCAGGAACTTATAAAGTGGGCTAAGATCTGGGAGATTTGTTGTGAAGTATTTATAGTTGTATAGAACAGCTATTATTTACAATAGTATTAGAGCAACAATCATATGACTGACTCCATGAGATCTGTCTGAATAGGGAGTGTAGAGCTTCAGGTAGTGTGCTAAAGGAAAACAAGAGGCATGAGGTATAGCAAATTAGAAATACATTGTGGAGGAAAGAACAGAGGAGACCTGTCAAATAAGACAATAAAACCAGCCAAGACTAAGAAGCCTGTACAGAAGGAGGAGGAATACAAAGATACTATTAGAATATAAAAGAAGTGAGAATAATGAAAAAAATAATACAAGTATGCAGCAACTTGTGGCTTCTCTGCTATAGCAAAGTGAACTTTGTCTTTCTGTCTCTATTGTTGATATGCACTCTCTTTGGGACCCACTCTGGTCTTTTCGCAGTTCCCAGTTGTTTGTGTCTCTTGTGAGTAAAAGGAAACAAAGCAACAAAAGAAAACAACACCAAAAAAAAGGGCAGGAGAAGGGAGGAGAAAGCGGTACGTTTGGGAAGAAGGGTAGAAGGACTAAAACAGGAAAAAAAGAAAGGAGAGGGTCAAAGTATTGAAAGATAAAGCAATAGTAAAATTAAAAATCTATAAGATTACTAAAAAAAAAACACCCCAAAACCAAACCAACAAACAAAAAAACCCCCACAAAACAAAACAAGAAAACTTCCCTTGTTGGTTTTAAACTGTCCAAACCGGTTTTTCTGGTTGCAGCAGGACCTCTCTGTGGTCTGGGTTGCCAGTGCTTGCCAGCCGGGCTACCAGACTGGGATGCAGGTGCCCATCAGGCTGCCTGGGTTCCTCGGTCTCTGGCAGGTACTTCCTCGCTGCCAGGCTGGGTAGGAAACAAGCCAAGCCTTTGCAGGATAGCACCTCAAGTCCACTTTCCAACAATAAAAACAGCCTGTCTCTCTGCCCAGCCCAATCCCCAGCCAGACTGGTGGTAACAATGCGCCTCTCAATTCTCCCGGGCTGACGATCACAGAGTCGGCCCTTTGTTCTTGTTACTCTCTGCTCTCTGTGTAAACTCAAACAGACAGGCCTCTGCCTGGCACTGCCCAGACGGGGAGGGAGAAAGCTGCTGACCGGAGCTTGTCGCCTACCGAGGCCACTGGGTACCCCGCTCTCTGGATGACTCCTCCGGCGCCGGTCCCAGACCTGCTGCGATGGCAGCAGCACTGGGGCCGCCCAGCTCCGGCCCCACCGCAGCTCCTGTCTCCACTCAACTCCCCAAGACCCCACTGACCTGCTGCTGACCAGACCCTTAGCATCCGTCATAATCACTGCTCTTCCAATTTCATAAATGTTGTGGATCTGTTAGTTGATTGAGCTGTTTCTCAGTAGCTCTGCCAGGATTTTCACCCACATGTATGGGAGCTGGGCTCCATCCTACTTCTTCGCCATCTTCCCCGGAGTCTTTTTTTTTTTTAATTCTTATTTCTTCATTCTGTTCTGGTTGAATGTTTCTTTCTTCCTTCTGCTCCAAGCCATTTATCTGAGTCCTGGTTTCCTTCCCAGCACTGTTGGTTCCCTGTACATTTTCCTTTATTTCACTTTTCATAGTCTTCATTTTTTCCTCTAATTTGTGACCATGGTCAACCAATTCTCTGAATATCCTGATCACCAGTGTTTTGAACTTGTGCCTCTGATAGGTTGGCTATCTCTTTGTCTCTTAGTTGTTTTTTTCTGGAGCTTTGATCTGCTCTTTTATTTGGGCCATGTTTTTTTTTTTTTTTGTCTTGGTGCATCTGTCACATAGTAAGAGGGGGGAGCCTTAGGTGTTCACCAGAGCAGGGCAACGCAGGTTGCTGTGTTGTGATGCTGTATGTGGGAGGGGTCTGAGAGGGAAGAGTGCTGCTTGCTCCACTCTCTGCCAGTTTCCAGTCCTCTGCACTGTTTACCCACAAGCAAATTTGGCCCTCCTGGTGCTGATTCCCAGGTTGGTGGGTGTGTGTACATTCTAAGACCCTGTGGATCTCTCCAATAAACTCTCCTATGAGGCTGGGAGATTCTTCCACTGCTGCTTCAACCCCCATAGGTGTTTTCAGTCAGTTTGAGGCTTTATGTTCCTGCACTGGAACACTGGGTTGTTTGGTCTGTATCACTCCCCAGTTGTTTCTCCAGGTTTATCTGCACAAGAATGTGGGACTGCCCAGTCTGCCAGCCATGCAGCTTGCCTACCCTGGTTCTCCAACTGCTGCCTTGCTGCTAGTCTTCTCCACATGGCTGCCTGTCTCTACCCCTCCTACTGGTCTAGATGAGTTTCTTCTTTAACTCCTTGGTTGTCAGACTTCCATACAATTCGCTTTTCTGTCAGTTCTGGTTGTTTTTTGTTTTTAAATTTGTTGTTGTCCTTCTTTTGGTTGTGCAAGGAGGTACAATGTGTCTACCTATGCCTCCATCTTGGCCAGAAGTCCTAGGTTGCTTTATTTAGTCTGAATGATATTAGAACATGTATTATCCCCCATTTGGTGGATATAAAGACTGAAACTTAGGTTAAAAATTTTGGCCCAACTCCCCTGGTTCATAACAACTATGGTGGAGGGTCCGAGATTGTACTCTATCTACAAGCTAGCTAGTTGCCTTCCCACAGTTGGACATGGGAAGAAGACATGGGACTCTTGGGTCAGAGATGAAAGGGAGTTCATATTTTAAAGCTCAGGCTACCTCATTTAGCCTAGGCAAAATGTCAGCATCTGTGTCAGTTTTCATGCCCTCCTTCCCACCAGGCTCTACAACCAGGGCAAAGTGATCTCTGCAAATCATTGGGTTGTTATGAGAAAGAGACATGGGTGTAGAAAATGTAAATATTTTATAGTTTTCAGTAAGCATGTCTGCTTTTCTTCCTAAAGAAAGACATTATCTATATTACACTGACTAGTAAGCATCAAAACCTTTACTTCAAAGGGAGACACTGTATCTTTTAAGACTATTTGCTGTGTAAACATCTTTGAAAAGAGAGTCTATAAGAAAGACATTCACTCCCCAGATGTGCAGGAACCTGAGACTCTTGGGTCCCTGTAGCGCTGAGTGAAGTCAGAAATTGAGTCCAGGGCTTAATCAAGAAACCTCATGTTTTTTCTTCTTATTTGTTGTCTCTTCAAACTCTTAAAGTTCAGAGACTAATCCTATCAGAAATGGGCAGTTAGAAAATCTCACAGTTCTGAAAAATGTTTCTCAGCCACAGATTAATTATTCTGGTCACACTGTATTTAATTGCTCACTTATTTTTCTATTATTTCTAGGCTGTTGGCACTCAAAGGACTGAATCCTGTCCTAAGAATCCTGTTCACTATTATATTCATTATATTCCATCTGCTCTCTCAGTAGAGGACATAAGCACTCATCTTTCAAGTCAGTGATACCTGAGTTTGAATCCTGACTCAGTCACCCAGCAGTTTCATGATGAGTATGAGCCTGAGTTTCTTTATCTGTAGAATGGAATTCATAATAGCTACTTTTCTAAGGTTGTTATGAAGAATAAATGGGATTAAAAATATACTACTTAATGCATTTACTGTATATGATAACCATTTTGTAATATTAATACTTAATACATATATTATCTGAAGGTTTAAAGAATTGTGACTTTTACTCTCTAGAATCCTTTTCTTGACAAGATTCTAGGTTTTGTTTTCATGTGTTTCTTTTCCTTTTATCCTACTCTTTTCTGTAGCTAGTAGTTTACACTTGTCAAGATGATTTTGTCTCATATTTCAGGACTGTTATTATTTCTTGATACTCTTGTTTCTCCTAATCTCAGTTTACTGCTCTGGCCAACTGCCTGGGATAAAGAGCCTCTGCTGTTCTTGGTCAGAGTAGGCAATAAACACAGGCATTTTCTCCATTGCCTTCTTCATCACCTCTGCTGATTGGGAGAATATGACCAAAGTCATCCAGTCATCTTGTGCGTGGGAAGATTTTTCTTTATCTATCTAGTATCTATCTATCATCTAGCTAGCTAGCTATTTTATCTATCCACCCATTATTCCATCTTTAACATACATATATTGGATTTATCTATCTATCTTGAATATATATTTGAGATGCAAAGTAAAGCCACACACACATGTGTGTGTGCACATTCTATCTATTCATCTTTGTTGGTACCTAACCATGATAAACAGAGCATCCTCCTATTATATTCTTCAGGTATTAAAAATAACAATTATGGTGCATCTGGGTTTTTTTTTCTTTTCCTCTATAAATGGTGTTCTCCCCATCCATTTCACTCTATCATAAGCCCCACAAAAGGGACCCAGAGCTGATCCTGTCCCAGGATCAAGTTCCAGCTCCCCAAACCTCATGTGAAAGGCCCTACCAGTTTATCCATGTTGTTATTAAAATGTAATCCTCAGAATTAAGCACAAATCTTTAGAAGAGATCAAGCAAAGTAGTATAAAGCAAGACTACCTGCAAACTGAGATGGCCCTGGTAAAGAAATGACGAATGACAATTAGTTAACAGAAAACATTTTATTTGGAGCCAGAAGCCTTCTAGAATACATAAAATCACCTTTCATGAGCTTAAGCTCAGTCTTCCAGCCCAGAAGACCCACAGGTATAAGCTTGAGTAGCATTGTTTCACTTGACTTTTTAAAGATTTCCCCTCATGCTCTAAATCAGGTAGCCTGAGGCAGCCCTCTCTCTCCTCTTTTCCACCTGAAAACAGAATCAGGATGATTTTAAGCCTTGTCCTTAGATCTATGAGCAGTGTGACATCGGGCATTTCACTTAACATTTCCGGGCCAGAGTTTCATCATTTGTAAAGTGTAAATCATATGTATCGGAATTTCGAAGCTTATTGTGATCATCAAATGTGAAAACATGTACCATAAAAACATTTTTTAAACTGCAAAAAACTATAATAATATTTAAAAAACTACCATGTTATAAAGTCTTCTCACTTTGAATCTCGGTTAGATGTGGCTTTGGTAACACCACTTGCCTTCACTGAATACACACAGCAAGCACACTGTGGTCACAATATCCTGTAGACTGATGATTGCATCTGTGAGGCTGAGTCTTACTATTGAATCTCATTTTAATGGGAATCACCTTTAGATGTTGTGACTTTTGGGGCTCAGCCCCAGACTATCTTCTGAATTTTTCCTCCTTGTTTGATACATGTTTATATTGCAAAATGATGATCAAAATAGGGTTATTTAATACCTTATCCTATCATGTAATTATCACTTTTTAGTAACTTTCAAATATATAATACAGTACTGTTAAATAGAACCACCATGTTGTACATTAGATTCCCAGAACTCATTCATCTTATGACTGGATGTTTATACTTCTAGTACTCTTTTACCAACATTTCTCCATTTTCATTTTCTTTATCTCATGTGTATTTACTATAGAATTTACTTACTTAAAAATTTTATTGATATAACAGTTTATTTTTCACTTATGACAACTTTGATCACATACAGAAAAAGCCTTTTTTTACCTTTTACTCCTCCCCCATATTTATCTTCACTATTATAATTTTTTTTCATATGGTGTATCCATTAAAAGTCATTATAGCTATGGCCCTGGCTGGTGTGGCTCAGTGGATTGAGTGCTGGCCTGTGAAACAAAGGGTTGCCAGTTTGATTCCTAGTCAGGGCACATGCCTGGGGGGGTGAACCAGGTCCCCAGCAGGGGGCACTCCAGAGGCAAGCACACATCAGTGTTTCTCTACCTCTCTGCCTTCCCCTCTCTTTAAAAAATAAATAAAATCTTCAAGAATTTTAAATTATTATAGCTATAGTTATGGTAAATATTTATGACCTTTAAACTTTTATGCTAGAATGAAGTAGTTAACACACCACCATATTACAGTATTAGAGTATTATGAATTTGACTATGTACTTACCTTTACCAGTATGTCTTGTATTTTCATGTTTCCAAGTTACTAATTAGCATCTTTTCATTTCAGCTTGAAGAACTCTTTGCATCACTTCTTGCAATGCAGTTCTAGTGGCAGTGAACTTCTTCAACTTCCTTTATTTAGGAAAGTCTTCATCTCTCCATTCCTGAAAGACAAATTGCAGGTAAAATATTCTTTTTTTCAGGTTTAAATTATTTACTCTTTTTATATTTTTATGTTACTATTATTTTTAATTTGTCAATTACACTTGACATTCAATATTATTTTACACTATGCTTAGGTGCACAGTGGTTAGACATTTATGTAATGTATAAAGTGGTTCTCTAGTAAGTCTAATATTGACTTGGCACCATGTACAGTTATCACAAAATTGTCAACCGTATTCCATAAAACATTCTTATCTGGCAGTTCTTTCAGTATTTTGGATATATCATCACATTCTCCTGGCCTGAAAAGTTTCTACTGTGAAATCCACTGAAAACCTTATGGGGATTCCCTCATATGAGAAACATTTTTGTTTTTTTCTTTCTTTTAAACTTCTTTCTGTCTTTGATTTTAGACCATTTTATTTTAATGCGTTTTGAAGAAGATCATTTTGAGTTGAAATTTTGAGGTTATCTTTGAGTTTCATGAACTTCGATGTCTAACTCTTTCCCCAGATTTTAGAACTTCTGGCCAAGATGGAGGTATAGGTAGATATACTCAGCTTCCTTGAATGACCAAAAGAAGGACAACAACCAATTCAAAACCAAAAACCAACCAGAACTGCCAGAAAATGGAAGTGTATGGAAGTCTGATAACCAAGGAATTAAGAAAGAAACATTCATCCAGACTGGTAGGAGAGGCGGAGACAGGCACCTGGGAAGCAGTGGTCATGTAGCAAGGTGGTGGTCTGGGCAGGCAAGGTGGCCTCTGGCATACTATGCAGTCCCATATTTTCATGCAGATAAGCTGGGAGGAACAACTGGGGAATGAGACAGACCTCGTAACCCAAGTTTCCAGCCCAGGAAAAAGAAAGCCTCAAAACCTCTGGTTGTAAAAACCTATGGGGGTTGCAGTTGTGGGAGAAACTCCCAGCCTCAGAGAGTTTTTTGGAGAGACCCACAGGATTCTAGAATGTACACAAGACCACCCACCCTGGAAATAGCACCAGAAGGGCTCAAGTTGCTTGTAGGTAGCACAGGAAGTGACCTAAAGTAGAGCAGAGCCAAGCAAGTTGTATTGTTTCCTTTTGGACCTGTCTACCACATACACTGCCACAACAGAGAGAAGTTGCACCACCCTGGAGAACACCTAAGGCTCTGCACCTTACAATGAAACAGGTATGCTGAGACAAAGAAATATGGCTAAAATGAAAGAACAGATCAAAACTCCAGAAAAAGAACTAAGCAATGAGTAGATAGCCAATCTATCAGATGCAAACTTCAAAACACTGGTAATCAGGATGCCCACAGAAATAATTGAGTATGATTGCAAAATAAAGGCAGAAGTGAAGGCTACACAAAGTGAACTAAAGCAAAATATACAGGGAACCAAAAGTGACAAGAAGGAAACCGAGACTCAGATCAATAATTTGGAACAAAAGGAAGAAATAGACATTCAACTGGAACTGAATGAAGAAAGAGAATTCTTAAAAAATGAGGAGAGGTTTAGGAATCTCTGGGATAACTTTAAATGTTCCAACATCCAGATCAGAGGGTGCTAGAAGGAAAAGAAGAAGAGTAAGAAATTGAAAACTTATTTGAAAAAATAATGAAAGAAAACTTTCTCAACTAGGCAAAGGAAATAGACTCTCAGGAAGTACAGGGAGCTCAGAGTCCCAAAGAAATTGGACCCTAAGAGGAACACACCAAGATACATCATAATTAAGTTTCCAAAAATTAAAGATAAGGAGAGAATCTTAAAAACAGCAAGAGATAAGGAGAAATTTATCTACAAAGGAGTTCCCATTAGGCTATCAGCTGATTTCTCAAAAGAAATTCTACAGGAAGAAGGGACTGGAAAGAGATATTCAAAGTCATGAATACCAGGGGCCTACAACCTAGATTACTTTATTCAGCAAAGCTGTCATTTAGAATAGCAGGGCAGATAAAGTGCTCCTCAGACAGAGTAAAGTTAAACGAGTTCATCATCCCCAAGCCCTTATTATATGAAATGCTAAAGGGATTTATCTAAGAAAAAGTAGAAAACCCAAACTTTCAACAGTAAAATGATAACAAACTCACAACTATCAACAACTGAGCCTAAAAAACAAAAAGAAAAGCTAAGCAAACAAGTAGAACAGGAACAATCACAAAAATGGAGATCACATGGAGGTTATCAGTGGAGAGTGGGAGGAAGGAGAATGGGAGAAAAGGTACAGGGAATATGAAGCATAAATGATAAGTACAAAGTAGGGTGAGGTTAAGAATACATGGGAGATGGAGAAGCCAAAGAATTTCTGTGTATGATCCGAAGACATGAGCTAAGGAGAGGTGTGCTAATGGGGGGACCAGGGTGGTGGGGGATATAGGGGAGAAAAAAATGGGACAACTGTTGTAGCATAATCAATAAAAGACACTAAATAAATAAATAAATAAATAAATCCTTCCCCAGATTTGGGGAGTACTCGGTCATTATTTCTTTGAATGAACTTGCTGCTTCTTTCTTTTTCTTTTTTCCTTATGGGATGGCAACAATGCATAAATTGCTTATTGTAATGATATCCCAGGTTTGGCATTGATGTTTTTTTCTTTTTGGTCCTCTGACTGCAGGAGTTTAAATGTCCTATTTTCAAGTTCACTATTTTTTTTCTGATTAATCAAGGTGACTGTTGGGGCTCTTTATTGATTTTTTTAATTTACTAATCATATTCTTCAATTTTAATACTTCTGTTTTTTTTTCATGGTTCCTACTTCTTCCTCGAGCTTTTCATTTGGTTATTTTAATTTTATTTAATTGTCTGTGTTTTCTTGTAGTTCACTGAATTTCTTTAAAAAATTTTTTCTGACTACTTTGTCTTTAGAGTCAGTAACTGGAGTATTATTAGTATTTTTAAGATTTTATTTATTTTTAGAAAGATGAGAAGGGAAGGAGAAAGAGAGGAAAAGAAGCTTTGATGTGTAAGAGATATGTAATTGATTGCCTCTGACATGCCCCCAACTGGGGACCTGGTCCACAACCCAGGCATGTGCCCTGACTAGAAATTGAACTGGTGACATTTTGGTTCGCAGGCCCATTCTCAATCCACTGAGCCACACCAGCCAGAGCTAGAGTTTTATTAGTTTTTATTAGGAGAGAAATTGCTGGATCATAAGGTAATACTATTTTTAATATCTTGAGGAACCTCTATACTGTTTCTATAAAGGCTGTATTATTTTACATTGCCACTGACAATATACAAGCATTCCAATTTCTCCACATCTCGTTCTTTCATTGCCTCTTGAGAAAGAAGCTAAAAGTTAAGCTTCTTTGCCTCTGGAAAAAGAAGTTAAAAGAAGCTTGAGATGGGAGGTGGGAGCGAAGAGGTTGGGCTGTTGTATATCTGACTAGAGCATTAGTCAAATACTCTATATTTCAGTGACTTCAACACTCAAGACAGGCAGAACAGGAGCCAGTGCCTCGGGCAGTCTCCAGGAAAGTCAGAATGTTGGGCATATGGTCTGGTCCTTTTCTTGCCAAGGAGAAGCTGTGATCCAAGTGTTTCTTCCCGGTTGCCTGGCATGGGCAATAGGTAGGATTTACAGTGAGATGTTGTCTTATATATCCCTACCAGCTGTGTTGTGGCTGGTTTTGCACTCACTGGAACACAGGAGACTCTCAGTTTCTGGATTTCTCACAAAGCAAATTGTTCTGTGTATAGTTGAATCATTGTGTCCTTGGGGAAAAGAATAATCCAGGGCTTCTTATTCTGCCATTGCCCTGACATGTTACAGCCCCATTTTTGAATTCTTTGTTTTGATTCTGTGAATTCTAGAGCAGAGATTTTGAGAAAAGTACTTGCTGACCCTTTCACTATCTCATAATTTATGTCTGTGTTATGAGCAGAGGTGAAAGAAAGATTGGCTGCTAAATGGTTCTTAATTCACAAACTGTGTCTTCAAACCTTCTCCCTATTACTCAGTTTAATTCTAATGCCTAATGTTAGTGCAGAGAAGTTCCCACCAACCTAAGTTTTGTTCTCTCCCCTCCTTCTTTTTTCTAAGTAAATTGTTTCATTAACTTTTATTCTGGATTTTTGTAGGAATCATTTAATCTTGATATAGTTTTAAAACTGTGCTAGGGTCTATTTAGTCTAGTCTTAAACATGGTGAATATTATCATTTGAGACCAGTGTTGCTTAAATCAGGAATATTTTCATATTTCTGATTATTTGTGCTTCATTGGTTCTGTTCACTATTACAGGAAGCTCTATTATATGTAGATTATGCCCCTTGAATAGGTTTTATTTTTTTCTAATAGAGTTTCATTTAAAAATTTTTGCTCCCTATATATATGATCCTGACTATTCAAGGCATTCCTCTCAATTGTTTTGTCTGCTGAGTTTCTTTTCAAATTCTGATCAGTTACTTTTAGCCTTGTTGGCCTTTTCTTTCTTATAGGGCCAATATTCTTCTGAAACTTGTTGAAAATGAAATTTTTCATTTTTTTACTTAGAGCAATAAATTTATTTTTGCAAAAGTAATATTGTGCATATCTTCAGAATATTAGTGAGTTTTCATTCTCAAGCTACAAAAATGCTTTGAAATACCTCATGTCATTTGGCTTTGCTTGTTCATTTCTATAATCAAGAATCTATATTATCCTTACACCAAACTTAGTTATTGCAATATTATTGACTATATGCCCTGAAACTAATACAAAATAACATGGAATATAAACTGTAAGTGAAAAGAAAAAGAATCTATGCTATCCTGAAGCTGGTTGATTTACAGATTCAAGTTGGAGACGAGATGAGGGTCTTGACCATATTTTTTATAGGTGGGCATGCAACATCAATCCCTGTTCAAAGCAAATGCATTTCAAAAGCAAACTTTACTTTTTGTTTAAATCAACCAGTCTTGGAGTAATGGAGTAGATGGATCTTTCTTTGATATCTTTGTCTCTGTAGGACAGTTGACCACTTTTACAAAGAGGGTTCCCCAGGTCGTGCCTAGTTTCCTTTTTAAAGTATGAAATTCCACCTCAGAAGTTATCTTAAAGTTTCTTCTACAATACTGGTGAGGTCTCAGTGCCAATGTCCCCAAGCGGAAGGAAACTGAAGGTTTCTAGGAGAAGCTCCTTTCTACTTTTCACACTCAGCGTGTCTTTTTCCAAGTTTTCATTTCCAAGTTTTAGGGTTGATGAAGAAGATGCATGCTGCCCACCAGGATTTATTCTTCTTTTCTTCCCAATCACATTGTTTATTTTCAGAACCGTTTTCCTTTTCTTCTCTCTCGTCCTGGACCTCCCCCACCACCTCCCACTTCGAAGTGTCAACTTGTTGCTCAGTTTGGCAGATATTCTGTTTCTGGTATGTGCATAAACATTATCCTTCATTTTATTATGCTCTTGTATTATATTTGCCTTTTATGTTTGTTGGTTATTTCAATAATAATCAATGTGGATGGAGGCAGGCCATGGTGGTCACCTGTCCTCTATGGCTACTTGCCAAGAATCCCTGACCAATCCCCAAGGATAAGCACTGATTTCAGCAGGGGTATGAAATCCCAAAAGAGAGCTGTGTCAGAGATGACACATCTTGTGACATGTATTGAAGTGAAACACAACCCAGGCTCAGACGAGTCTACTCTGCTATTCCATCATGACTATATGTCTTAGCATAACTGGTGCACCTGAAATCAATTTCACCTCCAATCATCATCCACATATTTTGTCCTCATTCAATAATCCAGTAGCTTGCTATTTGCATTTTGTGTTTTTGTTTTGATAAGTGGCCCTAGGAACTTTGGGGCCCATAATGATTTAATATCTGAGAACATGGGTAACGTTGAAAGACTTATCCATAGGCCAAAATGGCAGAGGCTGAAAAATTTCCAGAATACAGAGGAGAAGCTGACCTGCTGCCTCCTGTCAACTCCTTTGAAGTGGGACCAAGGTTCCTGGGAGTTGGAAAGAGAATACAGAAAAGCAAAAACAGGCCACCCTCACTTTTCCAGTGGGGATCCACTGTGAGAAGCTGGGTCCATGTAAAAGGATCCATTGGGATTATAGCAGGACAATGGAAAATTTCAGGATTCTCTGGAGGAGAATCTCTAGACAGATGACTGAGGGGACTCTAGCCAAAGCTAGAGCAGAGAAAAGAGATGATTATTAGGGACTGGGGTTTGTCAAGGAAGGAATTATTCACCACAACCCAACCCACTTCAACCTGGCAGGTGCATCCACACCCGTGCATGTCCTACGAGGGAAGGCAGCATGGTTAAACTACCTCCCCATAGTCCTACTTTGCCAATAAGTTATTACTTCCTTTGGCTCATTGTGGCATTAGAATCTCTAAGTTCTCTTATTAGAACATAGAGATTGTGGAGGGAGGTGCTTTAAGCTATTATTAGTCAAGATGCTGAAGTTAGCAGGGATAAACTGAAATCCAGACAGTGGGAGAACAGCAATCAAGACAGATTCTGGGCTGCCTATCAGAAGTGCAGAAACACTGGCCACTGGTGTGGGGGATGCCATAGGCAAACACAGCCTGAATCAGATTTTCTAGGACCCCCCCCTCCAACCCCACACACACCTTTTTACTTTCTGCCACTTGCTCACATTTTAAACATGCAATTTGAATTCTCTTTCATTCCCTCCCACCCTTAAGTTATTTATAGTTGGCAGATAAATATCCACATGCTTATTCCTGGGCTTGTGACTAGTAAGCATGATGTCCATTTATATTCCCATCCCTGGAATGAACTGTGGTATTAAGTGAACAACCACATTCAAGGCAGTAAGGTCCATGCCTGCTGTTTGAAGCCCAAACTCCTTAACTGGCCATACCAACCCTGCATTAGGTTGAATAGTGCCTCTGGAAGGTTCAATTCCACCCAAAACCTGTGAGCATGACCTTACTTGCAAATAGGGTCTATGCAGGTGTAATCAAGTTAAATTAAGGCTGGCCCAAATCCAATATGACTGACTCCTTCGCAAGAAGAAATTTGAACACAGAGATGGAGACACACAGAGGGAAGAATGTCACATGAAGGAGAAAGAGGTTGGTGTTATGCTGCCACCAACCAAAGACTGACAAAAATTGTTGGCAATCATCAGAAGCTAGGAAAAAGGGAAGAAACAGATATTTTCCTACAACCTTCAGAGGGGTCTGGCCTTGCCTACACTTTGATTGCATATTTCTAGCCCCCATAACTGTGATGGAATAAATTTCTGTTGAGTTAGGCCACCCAGCTTATGGTGATTTGTTACAGAAACCCCAGGAAACTAGTACAGGTTTCGTGTAATCTGACCACGTCTCCGAATTCCCCCTCCACTAGCTGCCAACATACCTAACAGTCCAGCCAAACTCTATCTTTTTGGGTGGCTGATGAAACTCTGCTTAAGGTGATAATACATATCTTTGTTAACTCCAATTATATTGAAAATATATATCTTACTGGACCTAGCAGCTCCTATAATACTCTAAGGATGGAGGATTTTCACTTTGCTGCCCTTCCATTCTCTCTGCAGCTCTTCTCTCATTCTCGGCCAACTCCTTATCCTGCTGTCTGGAGCCCCAAGAGCAGTTTTCTAAGGTGTGCCTTGTAACGTCTCCCCTCCTTGGGTGATCCCAGTGATGTGTGTCAAGTCCTCTGTCCTACACTGTCCTACAAGCCCTCAGATTGTGCAGAGTGCTTTCCATGGAGAAGTCTAGCCATCTGCCAATCAGAATTGTGCTAATGCTAATGGAAGACGGGTAGCTTACCATCCCTCTCTTTTTAACTCTGGTGACATGTATGCACATCAGCAGGAGAAAATTCTTAACCGCCCACATTTGAGGCCAACCACAGACTTCTGTGGTGAGAGATTCTTGGTTTAGGTGATAAAACGCCTTTCCCTGCTACACCCATGTCATGTCACCGATGGATGTTTTTAGCATTACCTCTTCATTTCTGTTGAGACTGGCACCTTTAGCAAATGAGAAAGGGTACCAAGAAAATAACAGAACTTTTTGTTCCAGCCATAACATTGAAGTTGGCCAAGCTTAAGAACATTAGATATTTAATTAAATAAAATTCTTCCTTGATTTTCCAGAAGCATTAGGCTTTCAGGTGGGTAAGAGAGTAAAGGCCAACATTCAAACAGGGGCCTTTGTGCAATCCTGTATTCTTTGGCTAATGTGAATTGTTAGGCTGCTTCTAATTCCCAAGAAATTCAGCCTTTCCACCTCTTGGATCTAAGGGTTATGGCAACCAATTGGATTTTGAAATTGATAGTCCGGTCAAAACCACATTCAAGGAAGATTTAGAATTATACTTGTCCATCAAAGGGCATTTACAGAGCAATCCCTGGCACGAGGTTAACCTTTTAGATTTTCTCTGTCTGTTACATGTTAGGGTATGCCTCTGAAGGTGACAGAATCAGAAACAGATGACAGAGGATGGTGAGGTTACTTTTCCTTTTCAAATTAATGCCTAAACCCAAAATCAAGAGACATATGGAATTCCCTGAAGAGGGAAGTGAGATAAGATTTATCCATTTTATAGTCAAGAAAACCAAGATCCAAGAAGAAAATGTTTGAAATGACACAGTCAACGTGTTTTGGAAGCAGATAGGAGTCCGCGTCACCTGAATCCAGTTCTTTCCCACTGTAGTGGACCAGCTTTCTCTCCATGGTCAGTGTGGCCTCTGGGCAGGATGATCAGCAGGATGGCTCAGCAAAAACAAGTGTTCAAGCATTTCTGGAATATCCCTCTGTCACCTTCCCTAAATTACAAAGGTGAGGCAAATGTAGAAAAGAATCCAAGTTTACAAAGGTGAAAAGTGGCTTCTGGAAATTAATTGCCCAATTTCTAAAAATTTAAATAGTATAATAAGCTCCAGCACTCTTTACCGACCCCGAAATGTTTAGAAGCTTTGATTAATTTTTAAATTTTTCTTCAAATCTTCTTCTCTAGTTTCCAGATATCTGGTATCTTGTCTTGGTCATTTGTTTTGTGATATTCTTCATTCATGAATATCATGTTCCCTTAGCACTTTGGCCATCCTTTCCTTTTCATATCACAGACCCCTCTTATTATTACTAGTTCAATGTTAAAGTAGACTTTGCTCAATTTTGCAGTCTATAAGGGCAGCATTATGTCCAGTTCATGCTTGATAAATGGTGAACTAGACTTATTAGGGGATCACTTCATAAGTTTTATAAATGTCTAACCACTATGCATACACCTTAAACTAATGTAAGATTGAATGTTAAATATAATTGAAATATTTTTACATTTTAAATGATAAACTAATGAATATATGAAGGCTCATGCCATTTTAGCCAACTTCCTGTGCTTGGTCCCTATAAAAACCCAACAGCTTTATGATGTGGATACAGGCCCACAGTGTCTGAGGCATTATGGATGAGATATGAGACAAATTCACACGGACTAAAGAGTCCTGTGGAGGAAAAAGGACGGCACTGCCACTCTCTCAAGAGGAGAGTGCGCCAACACTTGCCAACACTTGACAAGCTTTTATTGGATTCAATAGCACAGGAATACAGGTAAACTTGATTAATCATTGTCAGGTAGTAAGGATCAAATAATAGATAGCATACAAAGAACTATGAGGGCCTATTGTGAGTCAGGATCTGTTAGCTAAAGGGCTAGAAAACTTTGGGAAACAAACTCATTTCCTGCTCAGACCCTTATCATTTAATTGAGAGCATTCTTGGCAAAGCAGGTTTCACAGGATTTTACACATTTTTTCATAGGCCTGATCACCCTAAGGAACCCGCTCTTTCCAGCAGCAGAAAAGTGAATTGGTTTGTTTACTCACCACAGACATTGTTTCAGGCTTAAGTCAGGCAGCGGAAGAGAGGCAGCCAAGAGATTAGGACACTTCTCACAGACAGAATGAGGACTCAGGCTATGTCAAAGTGGAGGGGTCAGGGTCCATCACCCCCTTTTCCTTTTCTAGGACTCCTCTGTGATCATGACTGTCTTAGGACATTCACCCCTTGGGAAATCTTACCCATCATTGGCTAACCGATCAAGCACTGGGGATCAGGCAGGGTGAAGAAAAAGGAGCAGAAGCAGCGCTTCTGCCAGGGAGATAAGCTTTGTCTCCTTAGTGGCTTATGGTCCGAAGGTCACTCACTCAGCCTTAGCCATGGGGGGTTACAACTTCTGAAACCAGGCAGGGTGGTTCCCAACAGCTTTATTCTATGTCTTTATCATAGATGTCTACCTTTAGTAACATACTGTCTCTGAATCCTTTTTGACTCATAAACAAAGCCAGATACTTGCCCCCTCCCTTTCACATATCATCAAATATACACTAGTGATCAAAGGGCGGCAGAGAGACATACCTCCTAAACATGCTGCCAGGTTAGGACACTCCACTTCATGCTGACAGAAAACCCAAGGGGAAGTGGTCAAGGTGTAAGTGTGTAGTGCGAGAAGCACAAGGTGCAGAAAGAGAGGCTAGGCAGCAACCTGGCACCCAGGGGAGTGTGTCTGCCTGGGTGACATGGTGCTGTGGTAATACCGACCCTCTCACAACCTGGCCACGTGACCTGTGGAGCAGTGCAGCTCCACTGATATAATTTTATGATGTACTGGGAATATCGTGTTCAGTAAACTTTTCCTGAATGATTTTGCCTAGAACAGTGTCTATCTGGTATTATAGGCACTTGGAGAAGGAGCTTAGTTGTATCTTTTTGTGTATAGGGCCTGTAGGTATAAGAAATGTCCAAACCTGTAGAGAATTCTTATAAAATTTTATTTGATTCAAGCTGAGGATATCTGCTGGGAAGCAAGATCTCAGATGCTCCAGAGAATAACAGTTTAGTAGCTTCTTTTATGCATTTGAAATTAAGGAGGGAACTAAAAAAGATTCTATGGGGGTGGGAGAAGGCAAGGCAGAGATCAGATTATAGGATAGTTGACAAGATCGTGTGCTCTCCTGAGAGTGGTAGGGCTTCTGTCAAAGATTTGTTAACCTAGATGCACACGCGCACACACACACACACACACACACACACACACAAAATGCACAGGGCTTTCTTAAAAGCAAAGATAAAGCTTGTGTTACTAAATAGTAATGTAAGATTCTGGTGCCTGCTGCCACCTTCTAAGCAAAATTCCAGAGGTAGAGAGTTGGTGAAAAAGCAAAGAAGTCTTATATTAAATAGCTACACAATTTTGGAAAAATGGTGGGCTTCTTCCACAAAGCCCGTCCCCTCTAAAATAACCAAAGGAAAAAACGCCATCACCCTTTGCCAGATTAATTCAAGACTGTGCCTGGAGTTCCTTTTGCCATTTAAAATACCATCTTTGGGGAACACAGGCAGCTGCTACATGACCATCTAGGCAGCTTAGCTTGCTCTGGGTCGTACTCCGGCTTCAGGCATCTTTCTGGAGTCTGTGTGTGTGTGCAGCCTGTCCAGCCACGCCACAGCTGCTGCTTCTCACCGCCGAGGCCGGGCCGCTGCCAGACCACGTGGTTTCCCAAGCCCACATGTCTGTGAATGATCCGGCTCCTAACAGCAAGAGTGAAAGGAAGGAGTAGGGGCAAGTCTCTGCCCTCCCTCCATTTAAGTCTCTCAGCCCAAAATTCCATGTGCTCCAGAGCCATCCAGTTTTCCCAGGTAACCCGTCCTTTTCTCAGGCTATACCTGGTAGATCTGCACCTCCCCCTGCAGCCATGTTCCGGAAGAGAGCAGGAGGGTGTCCCCCCCTGTCAATCACTCTCTCCAGCCTGCAGGAACTCTGTGCAAAGCTTCCCCCTCTGGTCTGTCTGCCCAGGGTGGGGAATCTGTCATCACGCACCGCACTAGCTCAGTTGCTGAAGCAATGAGACACTAGTGTGCTGGTTTGTTTACTCAGGAAATGCAGCCTCTTGTGGCACTGCCTTGACCTGGGGTTAGGGAAATCGGTCACGCACCATACTAGCAGCGCGTAGCTTCAGTCCCCCCCACTTCTGTGTTTCCTGTGACCCTTCCCTCATTCAGTCTCTCTTCTGCCCAGCAATCTGGTCTGATTTCCCTGTGTTACTTTTACTAAAGAGTTATATGCCTGGGGCATGACTACCCTCCTCAAACCGCCTAGTTACGAATTTATGATCAGGTTATGCTGGAGGTTACTTTCCACAGAACCACCTTTTTTTTGTTCACAGATCCATCCCATTGGCACAGACAAACTATTAAATGCTATTTGAGGAAGACAATGAGACTAGTGACACCCTTAGTGTTACATGGATCTCAGTATCTCTGTAGGTAGAGTTTGCAGATTCCATTTCTCTTTTTGTAGCTTTTTTCTCTGCTTTTTGGCAGGCTAAATTTGAACGATCATTCCGAGAGAACACATCTTGAAAAGGGGTTTGAAAAAATAATCTCATCGTCTATAAGATCTAAGCTTTAAGAAGCTTTTGGGGAAATCATCTTTTATTTTTTTTCGATTGATACATCTCTTCTTTTTTTTTTTCATAGTGTAGCCCCCCTCTTTTTTTATATAATCTCTCGCCTCGGTGTCAGCAGTCCCAGGGAGATTTTAGGAGGTTGTGAACTTAACTCTTATCTAAATCTTCCTATAAAAATGAGACCATCCTGTCTGTTTCAGAAGATACCTTTGAAAATCAGCTTCATACAGCCAGGGATTTCAGACTTATTGAAAGTTGTGAATTTACGTAGCTCCACTTTACCAGCAGGGCCAGTCCATGCTGAGCCTGGACTTGTTTACTTAACCCTAGGTGTCTCCCCCTCAGGTTGTGCCTTCATTCTCAGCAGTGTCAAGTGTGACTTCTCCTTGTATTGCCTCCTGATATGCTCTAAAGTAGATGGGAAAGGTGACTTCTGGATACCAACTATTCAAGAGATTCTTTCTTAAAAATGATTGGTGTAAAACACAATATAAACAGAGCCACTCCAAATAGAGTCAGAGTCGCCCCCCCAGAGTGACAGGCAGGATACTTAGCTGGGAAAGTTCCTTGGCAAGTGGAATAGGGAAACTGAGACAGATGGCTGAACACAGTGGCCCAGCAATTTACAGGCAGGTGCAAAAGCGCACCTCCCTAGAGATAACATCTAGGCCTCAGTTGTGTTTCAGCTCCTGGCCTATAAACACAGCAACCCCAGGTAGGTTATGCCTGAACCAACTGCAATGACTAAAGGGCCCCTGCCCTGGCGCTGACTAATCAGTGGCGACCATGACCCTGAAAGGGCACTGCTGGAGAACTGATGCATATTCTGCTGACACCCTCCCCTGAGACCTTCCCTAAGATTCCCACCTGAAAGAAAGGAATAAAAGCCTCAGGACAAAAGACCCAGGGCACTTCCTCTCTTTCTGGGGAGCAACCTGCACCATTCCTTTTCCTTTTTCTCCTCCCACTTTTTTCTTCACAGGCACGAGCAGCTGGCAGCTTGTTCCAAGCTGATTCCCTGAACCTGTCCCCAAAGCCCCTTCTTCTCTGACATTCCTGTGAAGTAAGGCAGCCCAGACTTGGCTCTCTTATTGTTTAATTGCTTACCCTATGCTAGGCCCTTCTGTGTTTCAGTGTCCCCAGCTTTAATAAACACATCCTCATAGTCACTTGGACTTGTGCTGTGAAATCTTTCCTACGCAAAATCAAGAACCCACACACAGGCCCTAAGCAGATCTGCTTCGGGCCAGGCCCCTTGTTCAGGCCCCATGACAGAGCAAGAGGAACTGCCTAGCATGTCTTAGTCCTCAAACCTTCGGAAATTGACACTTGGCAAAATAACTTAGATTGGGTCTAAAACAGCATTGTGGTCCAAACAAGTGTTTGCAAAGCTAACGGGAAAGTAGATATTTTTGCTACAGGACTGAAAAGTAAAGATACTCTTTTGAATTAGCATCACTGTGTTAGATTATCTGCATGTATGGAAATTCCTTCCTTAGCTTGCTAGCACAGACATTCCTTTCTTTTATTCATGTGGCTATTCCTCTTCCTTTTCTCATAAAAACTCCTAGTCTTCACCTCTAATCAGAACATTTGGTTTTCTGCTTTGAATCAGTGCTTTCCAAAGAGCTGCACTTTTGGTATTCAAATGCTATGAGCCTCTCATTTGGACCTCTTGTTTTTAGGTTGACACTGTCATGTGTATGTATTGTGTGTGTGTGTGCATGCTCTGAGCCCATTGTTATCAGAAAGGGGACCTTGCCCTGAGCAGGTCTGCCTATGGCTGGCCAGTAGTGTGTGGGTTCTGGACTTTGTGCAGGGAAGATTTCACAACACAAGTACAGGTGATTTTTAAAGGACATTTCTTAAAGCTGGGGACAGTGAAACGAGGAAGGGCCTAGGGTAGAAGAAGCAATAGAATAAAGCCTAGGTGGGCCTGCTTTGGCTACTGGAAAGTAAGAGAAAAGGGGGCCTTGGAGACAGGTGCAGGGGTTAGCCTGGGCGGAGCTGTTGCTCCCATTGCTGCCCTGGTTTCAAGTCTCATGGGGCCCTTAGAGTTTAGAAGGTGCACGCCTCTGAGGGAAGAATAGGGGGAAGGGGAAGGGAAAGGAATGGGTGTACTCCTGGCGGGGAGAGCATTCACTGTGTTTCTTGTTTTGAGGGTTTTTAAAGGCTGGGAGTTTAGGGAAGCTCTTGGGGGATGATCTCAATAGAATATTCATCGACTTTTCCAGCTGTATCCTTTCAGGGTGTGGTTTTCACTGATTGGTCAGCACCAGGGAAGGGGGTCATTTATTAAGCACTGCAGCTGGTTGTGGCTTTGCTGCTTTTCTGGGCCTGGAGATGAAATACAGCCGAGACCTAGATGTTATCTCTAGGCAGTTGAACTTCTGTATCTGGCTGTAAATTGCTTGACCAGCTATCTTTCCATTTCCCCATTCTATTTGCCAAGGACTTTTTCTAGCTTCTTACTGTCCTGACTCAATGTAATACTGTTTTGATTTTAATTGTGTTGTCTTGGTCCAGTTTTCAGGCTCTGGCTGGAGACTTGTCAGTTCCCCTTAATGAGCAGCTGATTAAATCCACACCCAGACCTCTTCCCCTTATCAGGTTCTCACACTCCAGACACTCCAGAGTCTCCATACACGGAATGCTAATTCTGTAACAACTAGGGACAGCCCTGTGCCTGGAGTCAGAAAAAAATATTCAAATTAGCCAATCCGAAGGGAATCAGAAACCTACCCAACTCCAACCCAACCACACTCGTCATACATAATGGTGCCCTACAAGTCCAGCTTGCTGCTGCCTTAACCCTGGAGGCCAACTGTTACAGCATTTAGACAGATGTGAGCAGAGCAGGAACAGCAGGCCAGGTATAGAAGCTCCCAGGGTGAAAAAGCCAGGGAGAAAAGCCCTGGGTACCTAGCAATGGGAAAAATGGAGAAACCAAGTATTGTAGGGTGAGACCTCACTCCCAGGGTGACCTGTCCCCTAGCATATTGCTGGTCATGTGGCTTAGATCTTTTGACATTTCATGCAGTTTGGGCCTTCCCCGGAGCTTCCCTACCTGCCTACCCCCACTCCCAGCATGTCACTAGTCATGTGGTAGACACCCTAAGAGGAAGAACCAGGGGGCTGGAAATGCCTCATATGACTCCCATATAAGGACGGGAGATGATGAGACAGGCCCTAATAAATCAGCTTAAAGACAGAAGTATTTGGTTCCTCTTGCTCAAAAGAGAGCCCTTGCCAGCACCCCAGGGCAGCTCTTTGAGCAGTGGCTGTATTCTTTTCTTTTCTTTTGGTTGTATTTTGCTTTGCTTACTCTCTATTGTGATTTGAGTTCTTGGCTCTGAATTTTTTATCTCAGCCAAACTCAAGGACCAAGTTGTAACATTTGTTGTTAACCACAACCTCTTACGTTGTCTGTTCCTGGCAGCCTTCTCTCATTCAGGACTCTGTGTAACAAAATGTTCTTTCATCTATGCAAGTGCTATTATGTTGTGTGTTGCCACTGAAAGGATTCTAAAATCTTATAAAACAGCAGGATACCACTTAAGACATTTTTTTTTCCATCTGGAATTGACACCCAGGCTTAACTGGCTTAAACAATAAGGAAATCTTCCTTCTCACTTAATGAGAAATTCAAAATGATGTCAGTTTTAGCATTCACTGAGCAAGGCTTGGGCTCCTCTTCTGTGTTGGTCCATTCCAAACACTCTTTCCTGGTTTTTTTTTTTTTTAGTTTTACTTTTTAAAATTTGTGAAGCGAAATTGACATATAACATTTACATGAGTTTCATGGGTACAACATAATGAATAAATAAATCAATATTTGTATATACTGTGAAATGATCACCACCATATGTCTAGTTAACAGCCATCGCCAAAGTTACAATGTTTTTCTTATGATGAGGACTTTTTTTATATATTTTTTAAAATTTTATTTACTTATTTTTCAAGTACAGTTTTCTATTTCTCCCATCCCAGCCCACCCCTCCCCTTGCTCTCCACCTCCCTCCCATTCCCCCCCCCCAGTTCTCATCCCTGTGTCCTTCATATTTGCTTCTCCAAATCCCTCCCCTTTTTCCCCTTAAATTCCCTTTTCTATCCCCTCTGGTCACTGTCCCCTTATTCTCTATTTCAGTGTCTTTGTTTTTATTTTGCTTGCTTGTTTGTTTTGTTGTTTAGCATCCTGTTAAAGGTGAAATCATATGGTATTTGTTTTTCAACCCCTGGCCTATTTCACTCAGCATAATGCTTTCCAGTTCCATCCATGTTGTTGCAAAAGGTAGTAGCTCCTTCTTCCTCTCTGCAGCATAGAATTCCATTGTGTATATGTACCACAATTTTTTGATCCATTCATTTACTGATGGGCACCTAGGTTGCTTCCAACTCTTGGCTATTGTAAATGGTGCTGCTATGAACATTGTGGTGCATAGGTTCTTTGCAATTGATGTTTTAGGATTCTTAGGATATAATCCTAGCAGGAGAATTGCTGGGTCAAAAGGCAGGTCAATTTTTATTTTTCTGAGAAAATTCCATACTGTTTTCCATGATGGTTGTAACAGCCTGCAATCCCACCAACAGTGAACTAGGGTCCCCTTTTCCCCACAACCTCTCCAACATTTGTTGTTTGTTGCTTTTTTATGATAGCCATCCTGACCAGTGTAAAGTGGTATCTCATTGTGGTTTTAATTTGCATCTCTCTGATGGCTAGCGATATTGAGCATCTTTTCATGTGTCTCTGGATCCTCTGTATGTCCTCCTTGGAGAAGTGTCTGTTCAAGTCCTTTTCCCGTTTTTTAATTGGGTTGGTTGTCTTCTTACAGTGGAGTTGTGTAAGTTCTTTGTATATTTTGGAGGTTAAACCTTTGTCTGTGGTATTGTTGGCAAATATATTTTCCCATACAGTTGGTTGTCTTGCTAATTTAATACTGGGGTTTTTTTTAGCCACGCAGAGGCTTTTTATTTTGATGAGATCCCATTTGTTTATTCTTTCCTTTATATTCCTTGCTCTAGGGGACATATCAGTAAAAATGTTGCTGTGTGAAAGATCTGAGATTTTCCTGCCAATGTTCTCCTCTAGGACTTAAATGGTTTCAAGGCTTATATTTAAGTCTTTTATCCACCTTGAATTTATTTTGGTGTATGGTGTAAGTCGGTGCTCAAGTTTCATCTTTTTGCATGTAGCTGTCTGGTTCTCCCAACACTATTTGTTAAAGAGGCGATCTTTACTCCATTTTATGTTACTCTCCCCTTTGTTGAATATTAATTGACTGTAGAGGGTTGGGTTGATTTCTGGGCTCTCCGTTCTGTTCCATTGGTCTATGTGCCTGCTTTTATGCCAGTACCAGGCCGCTTTGATTACAGTGGCCTTGTAATAGAGTTTGATATCAGGTATTGTGATCCCTCCTACTTTGTTCTTCTTTCTCAAGAATGCAGCTTCTACTCGGGGTCGTTTATGGTCCCATATAAATTTTGGAAGTGTTTGTTCTATGTCTGTGAAATATGCCATTGGTACTTCAATAGGTGTTGCATTGAATCTGTCAATTGCTTTGGGTAGTATGGACATTTTGATGATGTTAATTATTCCAATCCATGAACAAGGTATATGTTTCCATTTGTTTGTGTCTTCCTTGATTTCTTTCTTCAGGGCTGTGTAGTTTTCCATATACAGGTCTTTTACCTCCTTGGTTAGGTTTATTCCCAGATATTTTATTTTTGTTTTTGCTATATCGAATGGGATTTTTTCCTTGATTTCTGCTTCTGCTGTTTCATTGTTGGTATACAAAAATGCCTTTGGTTTCTGGATATTGACTTTGTAACCCGCTGTTTTGCCAAATTCATTAATTAGTTTGAGCAGTTTTTGGGTAGAGTCTATAGAATTTTCCATGTGCACTATCATGTCATCTGCAAACAGCGACAGTTTTGTTTCCTCCTTTCCAATTTGGATGCCTTTTATTTCTTTTTCTTGCCTGGTTGCTGTGGCTAAAACTTCCAATACTATATTGAATAGAAGTGGTGAAAGTGGACATCCTTGTCTTGTTTCTGATCTTAGTGGAAAAGCTTTTAGTTTTTGCCCATTGAGTATGATGTTGGCCGTAGGTCTCTCATATATAGCCTTTATTAGGTTGAGGAATGCTCCCTCTATTCCCATTTTGCTGAGTGTTTTTACCATAAATGGGTGTTGTACCTTATCAAAAGCTTTTTCCGCCTCTATTGATATGATCATGTGGTTTTGTCTTTGCTTTTGTTTATGTGATGTATTACATTACTGATTTGCGAATGTTGAACAATCCTTGCATCCCCAGAATGAATCCCACTTGGTCATGGTGTATGATCTTTTTGATATATTGTTGGATGTGATTTGCCAATATTTTGTTGAGGATTTTAGCATCTATGTTCATCAGCGATATTGGCCTGAAGTTTTCTTTCTTTGTTGTGTCTCTATCTGGTTTTGGAATTAGGATGATGCTGGCTTCATACAAAGAGTTGGGGAGTTTTCCATCCTTTTGGATTTTTTGGAATATTCTGTGAAGAATAGGGGTTAGCTCTTCCTTAAGTGCTTTGTAGAATTCTCCTGTGAACCCATCTGGTCCAGGGCTTTTGTGTGACGGGAGTTTTTTGATTACTGCTTCAATTTCATTTGCTGATATTGGTCTATTCAGGTTTTCTGCTTCTGTTTCATTGAGTTTTGGAAGATGATATTTTCCTAGAAATTTGTCCATTTCCCCTAGGTTTTCAAATTTCTTGGCATACAGTTCTTCATAGTAATTTCTTACAATATCTTCTATTTTTGTGGTGTAATCTCTCCTCTATCATTTCTGATTGTGTTTATTTGTGTCCTCTCTCTTCTTTTCTTGATGAGCCTACTTAAAGGCTTGTCTATTTTGTTTATCTTTTCAAAGAACCAACTCCTGGATTCACTGATCCTTAGAATTGTGCTTTTAGTTTCTATGTCATTTAGTTCTGCTCTCATCTTGGTTATTTCCTTCCTTGTACTTGCTCTGGGCTGTCTTTGTTGTTGTTCCTGGAGTTCTTGCAGGTGTAGGGTTAGGTTGTTTATTTGAAATGTTTCTATCTTCTTTAGGTAGGCCTGTATTGCTATAAACTTCCCTCTCAGGACTGCCTTTGCTGTGTCCCATAAATTTTGGGTTGTTGTAAGTTCATTTTCATTTGTTTCCAGGAACTTTTTGATTTCTTCCCTAATTTCCTTCTTGACCCATTCATTGTTTAATAGCATACCATTCAGTCTCCATGATTTTGGGTGTTTTGGTTTTTTTCCTTTAGGGTTGGTTTCCAATTTCAGTCCCTTGTGGTCAGGGAAAATGCTTGGTATGATTTCAATTTTCTTGAATTTGTTGAGGCTCGTTTTGTGTCCTATCATGTAGTCTATCTTTGAAAATGTTCCATGTGCATTTGAAAAAAATGTGTATTTAGCTTCTTTTGGATGAAGGGCTCTATATGTATCAGTTAAGTTCATTTCATCTAGGGTGTTGTTGAATGCCCCAATATCTTTGTTAATATTTTGTTTGGAAAATCTGTTCATTTTTGATAGTGGGATGTTAAAATCCCCTACTGTAATTGTGTTGCTGTCAATATCTTTCTGGAAGTCCTCTAAGATTTTCTTTATATATTTGGGTGCTCCTATGTTGGGTGCATATATATTTACAATGTTAATGTCTTCTTGGTGTATTCTTCCCTTGAGTATTATGAAGTGACCTTCTGGTTATCTCCTTATGGCCCTTATTTTGAAGTCTATATTGTCTGATATGAGAATTGCTACCCCAGCTTTTTTTCCTTGTCCGTTTGCTTGAAAACTTTGTTTCCAGCCTTTGACTTTTAGTCCGTGGTGATCTTTTGTCCTGAGGTGGGTCTCTTGTAGGCAGCATATGTGTGGGTCACACTTTCTTATCCATTCAGCTATTCTATGTCTTCTGATTGGAGCATTTAATCCATTTACATTTAAGGTTATTATTGATAGGTACTCATTCATTGCCATTTTTGTACCTGTGTTCCTCTCTGTCTCTCTCTTTTCCTTCCTTTCCTTAAAGCAGTCCTTTTAGTATTTCTTGTAAGGCTGGTTTGGTGGAGGCATAATCTTTTAGACTTCTTTTGCCTTGGGAGCTCTTTATTTGGCCTTCTACCTTGATTGAGAGCCTTATGGGTAAAGGCTCTCAATGGGTAAAGTAGTCTTGGTTGTAGGCCTCTAGTTCTTATTACTTGGAATATTTCTTGCCATTCTCTTCTTGCTGGAGTGTTTCCATTGAGAATTCAGTAGCTAACCTTATTGGGGCTCCCTTGTATGTTACTTCTTTTTTCTCCCTTGCTGCCTTTAAGATTTTCTCTTTGTCTTGGAATTTTGCCATTTTAATGATGATGTGTCTTGAAGTGGGCCTCTTTGGGTTCCTCTTGATTGGGACTCTCTGTCTTTGCTGGATTTGTGTGGCCTTTTCTCTATAATGACAACTTTTAAGGTTTATTGTCTTAGCCACTTTCAAATATGCAATAGAATATTGTAAACTATAGTCACTATGTTATACATTACATACCCATGGCTTATTTAGTTTATAAGTAGTTTTTTTAAAACAGTTTATTAAAAAAGATTTTGTTTATTTATATTTAGACAGGAGACAGGAGGAAGAAAGAGGAGAGAAACATCAATGTGTGGTTGCCTCTCAATTGCCCCCTACTGGGGACCTGGCCCTCAACCCAGGCATGTGCCCTGACTGGGAATTGAACTGGTGACTCCTCGGTTCACAGGCCAATGCTTGATCCACTGAGCCACACCACTTAGGGCTATAAATAGAAGTTTGTACTTTTTGACTCCATCACCCATTTTTCCCACCCCTCACCTACTGCTTCTGGCAATCACTAATCACTTCGTTGCATCTATGAGCTTTAAAATTCCACATATAAGTGAGATTATATGTTTTTTGTTTCCTCTTTCTAACTTATTTTACCTAGCATAACGCCCTCTATGTCCATCCAAATACTGTCACAAATAATCAGATTTCCTTCTTTTTATGGCTGAATGATATTCACTGCATATGTGAAATATCCCATCTTCTTCATCCATTAATGAAGATGCTTTCATAGCTTGATTATTGTAAATAATGTTGCAATGAACATGAGAGTAAAAGTACCTTTTTGAGTTAGCTTTTTTTCCTTTGGATAAATCTGCAGAACTAGAATTACTGGATCGTATGATAGTTTTATTTTTACAATTTGAGGAACCTCCATATTGTTTTCCATAGTGGCTGCATTAATTGGCATATCCACCAACCATACACAGGGCCCCCTTTCTCCACAGCCCCACCTACACCTGTTATCTCTTGTCTTCTCGATGACCATCCCAACAGGATTGTGTCTGTATTTACAGCAGTACAACACTGTTTTGATTAGTATAGCTTTTCAGTTCTGCTTCTTTTCCCTCAGGATTGCTTTGGCTGTTGGGGATTTCCATGGTACCATAGAAGTTTTATGATTTTTTTCTATTTTCATAGAAAAGCCACTGTAATTTTGATAGGGATTTCATTAAAACCAATAGATATTTTTGGATGGTACAGACACATCAGATAAAACAAGCTTTAAGCCAAAACAATAATAAGAGACAAAGAAAAACACTAGATGACAACATTCTTTCAGGATTAGAAGCCTCAACACATTGGGTAACAAAGTAACACGCCTGAAAATAATAAAGACCATATATGACAAACACATAGCTAATATTATACTCAATATTTAAAAAATTGAAAGCTTTCTTTTAAGATCAGAAAGAAGACACAAGTGTGCCTACTCTCACCAATTTTATTTAGCATAAACTGGAACTACTAGCAGAGGAAATCAACAAAACAAAGAAATAAAAAACATCTAAATAAGAAAAAAAGAAGTAAAATTACTGTTTGTTGCAGAAAATATTATTTTATAGGTAGAAATTCTAGAGACTCAACCAAAAAACTTTTGGAACTAATCAAATCTAGTAAAGTTACAGAATATAGAATAGCATGTAGAAATTAGTTGTTTCTCACTTTCCTCCATGAGAGAAATCATGGCTGAAATATTTCTTGATCCTAACCTCTGCCTTCGGAAAGTGTTGATGTGGATAAATCAAGCTGTTCCTTTCACCCTCTGAGTGCATCCAAAGTCACTGTTTGTTATTGTTGTTTGTTTGTTTGCTTTTCTCCAATGATGTGTTGGAAGGACTTTTCTGAAAAGGTTGTCTTGTCTGTGGGTGATTGTCTAAGACATTGTCTCCAGGGGTTCCCTGACCTTGCCTGAGAGAAGCTGGCTCACGGGCCACTGTAGGTCGCGTGGCCAGGACTGAGGTCAGACTGCCTAGTACCCAATGTAGGGTTGATGAGACTTCTCTGTGATTTTTTAGCACATTCTATGGATCCCCCAGTTACCACAAAGGCATATTGGTCTGTGGATAGATGGCGAATTGTTGCTGAAGGGGAGGGCAAAAACAAGGGACATCTAATTCTGGCACATGCTATTCTCGCTCCTCATCCATTGTCTTGAAAAATAGCTCTTAGATTCTGTTGGGCTGGCTGACTAATCCTATCAAACAGTCTTTTGCCCACATTCTTAGTGTTTCCAAGTCCAAAAGGAAGTTCTGCTTCCTTTTTGACTAACAATTTCACTTTTATGTAATTTTTTTCTATTTGTATTTTACTATAAGCAGTCAGGAGAAGCCAAACCACTTCTCCAACACTTGGCTTAGAAATAGCTTCCTCTAAATACACAGTTCATTGCTTGCAAGTTTTACTCTCCACAAAACCAGAACACACACACACAAATTCAGCCAACTTCTTTGTAATGCTTGATAACAAGGGTGGCCCTTCTTCCATTGTCTAATACAATGTTCCTCATTTGCATCTGGGTTCTCATCAGAATGGGCAGCACGATCCATATTTCTACCCACTCTCTGTTCAGTATTACTCAGGTATTCTCTCAGAAGACTGAGGTTTCTTTACAGATCTCTTTACTCTCTGGACCCCTACTGGAATGCTCTGAATAGTCATTTCATGGCAAGTTAGGCTTCTTCTAGTATACACCTCAAAACTCTTCCAGCCTTCACCTGTCACTCAGTTTCATAGCTGCTTCCCACATTTTTAGGCTTTTGTTACAGTAGCATCTCCATTTCTCAGTGCCAATTTCATTCTTCAGGAGGTGAGGAAAAACTTTGAGAATCCCCCAACTCCCTACCCCCGGGATACTTCCTCCAAAATATCATCAGATTGGGCAAAATATGCCCAATCCCAAACCAATCTCTAAAAATGGGACTACCATTAGATTAGATTAAGCAGGATTCAGGCTAGAAACAGTCTCTTGAAATTCATGGAAACATGGAGTTTATATGCCTGAAAAACAAATTGTGGATCTCTTTCGTCTTGTTTTAAAAAAAAAAGAAATGGATGCTGGATAGAGAAGCATCAGTGTTTGCTGTCCCTAAGTATATGCCTTTATTTGCCTTCATCCTCTAAACTCACTTTTGCAAATACTAGCTTTTTAACCTTGGGCAACTTCCTTATGCTCCTTAGTCTGGAATTTCCCCTTCTATGGTATAATTTTAGGAAATATAAATCTCCAGGTAAATTTCTCACCCTTAATATATAAAATAAAACATGATGTGACTGATGGCTGATATTTCCTTGATCTTTAGACTCTTTTTCAAGTGAGAAACTGGTTTTAGAATACAAATGCTTCTGCCCTGGCCTGTGTAGCTCAGTGGACTGAGTGTGGGCTGTGAACCAAAGGGCCACCGGTTCAATTCCCAGTCAGAGCACAGCCTGGGTTGCAGGCCAGGTCCCCCAGTGCAGGGTGTGTGAGAGGCAACCACACATTGATGTTTCTCTCCCTCTCTTTCTCCCTCCCTTCCTCTTTCTCTAAAAATAAATAAAGAAAATAAAAATAAAGAAAAAATTTTAAAAAGGAGGTTCTTCTCTAAAAGAAAGTACTCTTCTTTTTTAAACAAGAGAATACAAATGCTTCTGAAAAGGAGAGTAACTGACTACCTCACTGAGTGGTGGCTGATGGAGTGCTGTCCTGTGGTCAGGGGTGGCAGGAGGAAGGGCAATATGGGGCAGTTTAAGCATGTTAGTGACCTGAGATTTAGGGGCAGGGGCACAACTAAATCCCATCCGTCCTCTATACTACTTTCCTTTTTTCTAGCATGGTAAATGTCTCAAAGCCTGCAAAGGAAGACTTTAAGACTAAAAGAAGGTATTCGTTGGGAAGTAACCAGCTGTGGGAACTTGGAAACATCTCTACCAAAACACAAGAGTAATGACTTACCAGAAAAAGATGGCTACAGGGAAATTGTTGTGTAGATACTGGGAAGGTGGAAAGAATACTTGATGAGGAGACAGAAACCAAGTTCAACTTCACCTTCACCATTGCCTCTTGATTGTACCCTGAGTAAATTCTGAGCCCCAGTATTGCCATCTGTCAAGTGACAGTAAATATGTTTGTCCTCTCAACCTTTCAAGGGGACTGTGAGAATCGAATGGAAATGGGAGTGAAAGTGTTTTGAAAAACATTGTTCTTCAGTGATGTGGACCAGAATATGCCTTGTTTCTGTAATGATACTCCAAGTTTCCACAGCTACCTTCTTTCTTTACTAATCAGATTAACCAGCAAATTTAATATCTGGAAAAATATTTGCACAGAAGGTATTTTTGAATGTTAGAGTTTTGTAAGATTAACAGTGAAAACACCAATCTACTCTCCCGTGAGTAACTGATATGAAAAGATGTCCAGGAAAAATTTCTGCCAAATAGTTCCTCTGCTAAGAACAGATATGTACAGAAACGTAAAGATGAAACACCAGCATTAATGACAAAAGGGTCAGGCAAAGTCAGTTTAGGGCTTCAATGAAATAATAGCAAGACAGTGAAATTAACATGGAAGAAACTCACAGCCTATTGGCATCTAGAAGACTCTTCATTTAGCGCATGGAAATTTCTCAGAGCCCCCCAGGCCCTTGTTCATGACAATCACTTTATCTCTTTGAAGCAGTCTCCTTTGGGGGAGTAGTCTCAGACTCAGGGACCCTTTCCATGGCAATCCCTGCCTCTAAAACAGCTTTATTGTGGTTTTGAATAATTAACAGTTCCCAAATTAATTTCTGTGATCACATTTGCCCTTTCATCTCCAAATGATGCTTTCACTGTAATTTGTATAAATGAAAAGACTAAAGACATAGACTTCAAATGCTCAGTGGTGTCACAGTTGGGGATAACACATCCTCCGAGATATTATCTGTCTGCCAAAGCCCTGTGGCCAGTTGGAGTCTGTGGCTGAAATCAAGGACTTTCTGTGGAGCTGCTGTTCTGAGGCCTTGTGTGCACGCATATGTGTGCTTCTGGGCTGTGCATGTGTGTCAGCAAAGTGGGTGGAGGAAATAGCGGAGGATGACTCCTACCACCTGCACCTTGCCTCTGCTGCCTCACAAAGGTACACATGGCCAGACACTGTCCCTTCTTGACCTTGGGCTTTTTATCTGTAATGCTAAGATCATAAAAAGCTCTTCTTTTTATTTCACAGTCTTTTTAGAAGAATTAGTTAAATAACAGATCATTAGAAAGTATTCTGCAGAGGAGTTTCCTGTCATGACTCATCAAACAGAAAACCTAATCCATCTCTGAGATTAGTTTATTTCCTTCTGTTTTGTGAACACCATCTAGCCTTCTTTAACAACACAATTCTCTCTCAACTCCCATGGCACCAATAACTCCCCATTGCTCAGCCCTGACGCGCTCTCATATTCATTTCTATTGCAGGCAAGTCCTGTCTCAGTGGAGGGACTCTGAGATTCTTGTAACTAGGGGCCAGTGCCTTACATGAAAGCTTGTAGACTAGTTAACAGCAGTGGCTTAGAAGTCAACAAACATTTCTAGTTTTCCTTAGGAAGTTGCTTGATTTCTTTAAGCCTCAATAATTTCCTTTGAAACATTGGAATATTAAAATTAATATGTAACTCAAAAAAGTTGGTGTGATTATTAAATAAGGTAAAACACCTAAAGCCTTTAGTATGGTTTCTGGCACATAATAAGTACTGAACAAATGTTGCTGTAACTATTAACAATAGTAGCCAAAATCGTATAGTGTTATCTACAATGATGATCTTGAGATACTCTAAGAACCGGAAGTATTTTAGGGATCGGGAAAAAAATGTTACAATCAAATTCAATACAGAATTAGTTTTTAGCATGCTTTAATAAAATTTTGACTTTTTAACTGTTTTCAATTGCCTAGACGTTTGATACTTAAGAATGTCTTTATTTTTCCTGGAGGGAAAAAATGGATATTTTGACTATGAGCACCTCCATGATGTATTTTCTTTCTTTCTTTCTTTCTTTCTTTCTTTCTTTCTTTCTTTCTTTCTTTCTTTCTTTCTTTCTTTCTTTCTTTCTTTCTTTCTTTCTTTCTTTCTTTCTTTCTTTCTTTCTTTCTTTCCTTCCTTCCTTCCTTCCTTCCTTCCTTTCCTTTCCTTTTTCTTTCTTTCTTTCTTTCTTTCTTTCTTTCTTTCTTTCTTTCTTTCTTTCTTTCTTTCTTTCTTTCTTTCTCTTTCTTTCTTTCTTTCTTTCTTTCTTTCTTTCTTTCTTTCTTTCTTTCTTTCTTTCTTTCTTTCTTTCTTTCTTTCTTTCTTTCTTTCCTTCCTTCCTTCCTTCCTTCCTTCCTTCCTTCCTTCCTTCCTTCCTTCCTTCCTTCCTTCCTTCCTTCCTTTCTTTCTTTCTTTCTTGGATGGTGCACTCTTTATCTGAAAATGGCAAATAAAACTGTAACCTTCCTTTCTGCATTAGATTCTGATAAGCACTCCTCACCCCTCTCTGCAAAGCCTGTGGCCTTCTCATCTACGGTGTGTTCTTTGGGACTTGCCAGCAGATCCTAGCTATAGCATCTGCAAGGCTGCCTCCTCATCTGGGTGCAAGAGTTCAGCAGATCCGAAAAGGCAAAGCCTTACTTTCTGTCTGCTTGGTACTGACTCCTCTCAATCCTGGGGTTTACATCATGCCAAACTACATTTTTTTTATAGCATTCAGTACCAGGAAGAAGTTATACTATCTGGGACTTAGTTTGAGGTGCAATAAACTTCAAGTCTCCATACAGGTTCTCCCTGAGCCCAGGGACAATTTGTTATGTTGGGTGAGTCACACAGAAATATAATGTATATCACAGCAGAAATCCATTTGCTCCAAGTCCTCCAGTTTCTGAAACTGCCCTTTTCCTCAGGATCTGGATTAAATAATTTGAAACTTGAAGGAACACACTAGGGGAAATCTGTTGTGTCTTCTTCGAAGATTGCCTAGAGGGCCAGGGGACAGGAGTATTTTTCCTGCGTTGGGCCTGGCGGAAGCTGCCTGTTCCCTGGGGTTGCCATCTCCTCTGCTCCTGAGGTGGCTTGATTTGAAAGGAAATAGGCAACTTAGTCTTCCTTCATTTCCTGAAAATACCAAAAACATTTATGTGGTATTTACTGGAAAAAAAATGAAGGCACTGAGAAGTAATGCCAGTCAGTGCAGGGAAGAAAACCACACAAAGTCACTGTCAAATCCAGTGATTTATCGAAATTCCCTGACAAATGGAATCACGAGCAGCCGAGGCCCTTTGTGGTCCCTGGGCCCACCCAGCTGGGTGTCCTTCTTTTGTCCTTCACCTCACATTTTTCTGCTTCTTGCTTTTTTTCTGGAGTCTTATTCTCCTGTGTCTCAAGAGAAACACTGAACAATTCTCAAATTCATGTAACTTTTGTAGGAAGAGAATTTTAAATGTTCTGATATCTCATTTTTTTTCCCAGAAACCCTTGGGAAAATATGGAGGATGACATTATGTTTATTACCTCAAGAGAAGTATCAAAGGGTTTGTATATGAAACATGATGAAGAATTCTCATATTTTTGTGGTTATGCCACTACTTTAGTAACTAGAGGCAGCTTCAGTCATTTTTTTAATGATACATTTTTATAATAAATAAGAGAAAGAGAAGTCACTGGGCTAAGGAGAATCAGATAAAAATTTAAAAAGTATACAAATGTGGCCTTAACCTGAGTCCTGAGCCCTAAACCCTTCAGAATGCAGATGAAAAGAGAGGTGATGTGGCAACATTGCAAAGTGCTGGGCTTCCTTTCTAGCTTCTTTGCAATCAGATGTGGCCTTAGGCTCGAGTTACGGCCAATGCAGTGTAAGTAGGCGTACTGTGCACTCTTCTTAGGTACATATTCTCAAGTGTGTATCTGTGTTCTTTCCCCTTCTGCCAGCTGAATGAGTAGAATTCTGAGGGCCTGGAGGAGAAAAAGCCACAGGTAGAAGGAGCCTGGATCGCTCTTTTTTAAAAAATTTTATTTATCTTTTAGAGAGAGGGGAAGGAAGGGAGAAAGAGAGGAAGAGAAACATTGATGTGTGAAAGAAACTGATCAGTTGCCTTTCACACCGCGCCCCCAACCATGGAGCTGCTGGCCTGAAACACAGGCTCGTGCCCTGACCACGAACTGAACCAGCAATCTTTTTCTTTGCGGGTTGATGCCCAGCTCACTGAGCCACCCTGGTCAGGGCAAGAGCCTGGATCTCTTAAGGACCGTGTGGAACGGAATTTCCTTGTCAATGCACCATGGGCCTGGAATAAAGTCCATATTAATTTCCTCTTGATAAAGAGAAGAAATGAGTAAAATGTTACTTAAATTCTACATCTGTACTTTTTCCTGGGTCTTTCTCTCTACTTAGAGAGAGATTTTTGTCTTTACTGAACAGTGTCATTTTCTTATCTTCAGTACTGGCCTCAGACTGAAATCACCTTCCTCAGAAAAAAAAAAACAAACCTTAATTTTGAAGTGGCTATTTACTCTACATTAGCCCAGTTTACACTAGGCTTATTCTCATATTTTAAAACTTGTAACTGTTATTGACCGTTGCTAGATCAAGCTTGAAGTCGAAATGGAGAGACCAGTATCTTCTTTATTTCTTCAGATGAATATGACGAAGTAGTAGACTTCTCTGAGCAGAGACTGGCAGACTTGTTCTGTAAAAGGCCACATAGGAAATATTTTAGGCTCTGCAGGACACACAGTTTTTATCATGTCTATTCTACTCTGTTGTTGTTTTAGCAGGGAAGCAGCTACAGACCAAAAGAAAAAGAAAAAGAAAAGAAAACATGGTTTTGTTCCAGTAAATGTGTATTTACAAAAACAGGCAGCAGCCCTAATTTAGCCCGCAGAGCATAATTTGATGACTCCCTAGACCTTCATACTTTCCTGTGGGGTGCATATCTTTTTGTCAATAAGGAGCACCTTGGTGGCCATACTAATGATACATGCATCTTTTTATATGAGGGAGCGGAGCCCAGTGTCTAGAAATCAACAAGATCAATCAATGTTCCTTCATTCAAATTGAACTGCGAGTTGCTTAACTTTGGAATAAGTGGGGTAATAATCACCCTGGAGTAAGAAAAATCAATTTACATTCAAGACGAATCTTTTAAAATACTTTATTTTTTCTTCCCTTACCTAAAGTTTTATTGTTTACACCTTATTGACTTGATTGTTTTTGAATGATAGCTCCAGGAAAAACAATGATAAAGAAAGCAATTAAATCATCACTTCTAAGTCCAATATCTGGCTATTACAATGCATATATGTGTTGGATATAAATTATATAAGTGTGTGTATATGTCCTTTCTTATATGTATATTTAAAATCAAGTATATCAGACTACATGGACTTTTTTTACAAGAACATGTACAAATTACCTCATATCATTAATATGTAAGAATAGTCTCAACCTAACATTTATCTTTTATTTGTCTATGCATAATAGGTGTTTAATAAATATTTAAGAATAAATAAATAGAAAGTTTTATTATAATATTCTTTATAATACTACATAATTTTTCACTTACTATAGGAGGATGCTTAAATTAACACATTTATTTATTGATTCTTTGTTTATTATAATGTTTTAAATTCATTTTTGAATGTCTATTATATTATTACAGTAAGATAAAATCACAGAAAATATTGAAATATGTGGCAAATTTTAAGGCTTTTTATAAATCTTGATAAATTTCAGGAGAGCTAGAATTTGAATCAAGGCAAACAAATTATCAACTTTCTCTATTTCCAACCAAAGTTATGATGTCAGAGGCACTCAAGGTTTTATAAACTTCAGAGTGAGAAACCAAGTTGAATTTGAGTGATAAAAATGAAGCCATTTCCATGGGATTTGGTAGAGATTTATAATGGAAGGAGCTCACTATGCAGCCAAGTTAGTTCAGGTCATCACACCTTTATTGAATTACTGGTTTGGAAGGCTTTGGGTTTGACTCGGTCCATAAGTTCTTATATTCTTGGATAAAGGGAGTTCATGCAAAAAATTAAATGACCCAATTCAATTTGTGAGGCCAGCATTACCCTGAAACCAAAACCAGATGAAGACATCACAATGAAATAAAACTACAGATGAGTGTATTTTGCAAATGTAGATGCAAAATTTTCAAAAAATACTAGCAAACTGAATCCACTAACATATAGAAAGAATTATGCACCATGACCAAGTGGGATTTATCTCAGGAATTCCAGATTTTTTTCAACCTGTGAAAACCACTTAGTGCAATTTACCATACTAAAGAAAAGGGATAATAACCAAATTATCATCTTAATACTTACAGAAAAAGCATTATACCCAACACTTTATCATAATAGAAACACTTTTAAAGACTAGGAATAGAAGAGAACTTCTTAACTTGATAAAGGGCATCTATGAAAACCTCACATTTAACATAATACTTAAGGGTCAAAGACTGGATGCTTTTCCCCTAAGATCAGATGTCTGCTCCTGCCACTTCTACTTGACATTCTACTGGAGGTCCTAACTAGTGTTATTAGAGGAAAAAAGGAAAACAAAAGGCATCCATATTTGAAACAAGAAGTAAAAAAAATCTCTACTTGCAGATGATATGATCTTATACATAGACTATCCAAAGAGATGCACAAAAATGATTATAGTTAATAAACAAATTCAGTAAGTTTGCAAGATACAAGATTGATATATAACATCAATTGTATGTCTATATATTAACAATGAATAATCCAAAATTAAATTTAAAAAACCCATTTACAGTAATGTCAAAAACAATAAAATGTTTAGGAATGAATTTAACAAAGGAAGTGCAAAACTTGTACCCTGAAAACTACAAAACATTGTTGAAAGAAATCAAAGACCTAAATAAATGGAAGGATAACCTGTGTTTATGGATTGGTAGGCTTCATATTGTGAGGATCATAATTCTACTCAAACTAATTTACATATTTAATATAATCCCACTTTCAGTAGAAACTGACAAGCAGATCCTAAAATTCATATGGAAATGCAAAGGTACCAAAATAAATAATAGATAATACAGCCAAAATAGATAATACAGCCTTGAAAAAGAGCAAAACTAGAGCATTCACCTTTTTCACTTTCAAAATTTCCCACAAAAGCTATGTGGTATTGGCATAAGGTTAGATATATAAGGTCTGTCAAGAAGTTAACCAACCATATAATATCAAAAATAGAGACATTTATTGGAGAGGATACAATATACAAGAAACATTGTACATAGGACAATGGTGCCTCAGGCACCTTGGGACTTCACACAATTCTCCCAAATGCCATCAGCTGCCTCATTGTATTTTCCTGAATCTCATCAATGCTCTGAAGTCTCTTCCCTTTCAAAGGTGATTTTAGTTTTGGGAAAAGCCAAAAGTCTCAGGGCACCAAATCTGAGCTGTAGTGGGGCTGAGTTACCTGGATGATTTGACATTTCACCAAAAAACTCTAAACAAAATGTGATTCACAAGTGAGCGTGTTGTTGTGTTGAAGCTGCCAATCACCACTTGCCCATAGCTGCAACCTTCTGAATCATCCAAATAGCTTCCACAGAGGAATGATTAAGATTAATGCAAAAATTTATGCAGATTTTGTTGCTCCATTTGCTCAGTCATTTTGAGTGCGATGGCCACACAGTACCCATGCTCACTCAGTGGCATCTACTGCCCCCACTGACTTGTGCAGTGAAGTCATCATTGTTTACAAATGCACGTTCCAGTCCACTCTTCTTGGCTGCTAGGTTACATCAATTTCATATAAATTGTTCTCTTTATATTAACAATGGCTAGACTTTTTCTGAACAGCCCTTGGTATAGATCATTGGAATAGAAGTGTCATCCCAGAAATAAACCATTACATTAATGGTCAATATATTTTTGGTGAGGGTGCCAAGACAATTCAAAGGGAGAATAAGTCTTTGGGACAAGTGGCACTGAGACACTGGGTAGCCACATAAAAAGAAAAAATATTGGGCCTCTTTTTTACATCAAACAAAATTAACTCAAAATGGGTTATAGCCCTAAATGTAAAAGCTGAAATTCTAAGCGTAGGAAAACATGGAAGTAAAGCTTTGGGACATTGGGTTAGCCAAACTTTCTTAGATATAATATCAAAAGCACACATGAAAGCACATACAAAAGCAAATAGATCAATTGCACTTCATCAAAATTAAAATTTTTTTGTATTTGAAAGAATATCAAGAAATTTTAAAATTATGCTATCATCAAAAGACAAATAATAAATATGTTGGTGAAGATATGAAGAAATTGGAATCTTCTTTAATTTCTAGTTGAAACTGTGAAATGGTTAGGCCACTTTGGAAAACAGTTTTGACCATTCTTCAGAATGTTAAACACAGAATTGCCATATGACCCAGTGACTCCACTTCTAGTCACATGTCCAAGGGAAATGAAAACATATGTCCATAAAAGAACTTGTACACAAATATTTATAGCAACATTACTCATGAGAGCCAAAAAATGGAAAGAACCCAAATGTCCATTAAATGATAAAGAAACAGAATACAGTATATTGAGACAATGAAGTCGTTTTGGGCCATAACAATAAATGAATGATGCAGGCTATAACATGGATTGAAAACATTGTGCTAAGTGAAAGAAGTCAGTCACAAAAGACTATGCTATAGAATTTCATTTCTGTGGATTGTCCAAAACAGATGAATACAAAGAGACACAAATTAGACTAGTCGTTGCACTTGGGTGGTAGGGTTAAGAAGAAGTAGGGAGTGATTGATAATGGGCATTGGATTCCATTTGGGGACATGAAAATGTTTTAATATTGATAGTGATAATGGTTGCATAACTCTGTGTACAACACTAAAACCACTGAGTTAATAAATAGGTACATTATATAATGTGTTAAACTATATCTCAGTGTAGCTACCAAACTTTTAAAAAAGTCAAGTGAATGAAGGAAAAAAAGGAAGAAAAGTAAGTCAATTTACCTTATGAAAATTATAATCACCACTAAGTTCAGAAGATAAAAAGAGGAAGAGAGACCAGTGGTGTGAAAGGGTTCACCTATCACTCAGAACAGTGATTTAGTGAAGTGATTTATCCTATTTTTTCCCGATCCTGGAATTCACAGTAAGGATAGAACGACAGGCCCTAATTAATTTCCATTTGCTAAAATGTGCCTTAGAATTTAATGTGACCATTGTATATTCAAGAACAGGGCTTTGTCTTTAAAGAATGACTTAATGTTGCATCAACTAGTTCATGGGCTTGGGTACTCGCGAGTAACTGATATATCTAGAAGGTACATGGTACACTTTTTTCTCAGAGAAAAATAACTGTGTCTCATTTTTGAGATGTCATATGAGTATTCCCCACTAAAGCAATGTGCAAACTGAACTGATCGCACTGAGTCAAAATGGGGCCCTTGGGAGGAGTTCTTGTCTTTGGAACAAAGTTGTGTTAAAGTTGTGTAGTAGAAGATGTAGACCAATGCAGGATTTTGGTCCACGCTCCTGAGAGGAAGCTCCACTAAAATTGTCCTTGACCTAAAGTCATCCACTGCTTTTCCAAAGCAGACTGCTACAGGATCTCTGATATAACTGCATGTGGCACTGAGGCAGGTTAGTAAGATGCTGGGAGAGTTTATTGACAAGGGGGATGAGGAAAAGTGAGGCAGGTAGTAAAGCAAGGCTGAGTAATTCACAGCCGGCTAATAAATCGAGAGATCTTGCCTTCTCCAACCAAAGACTTTTAGGATCAAAGAGTTTACACACTACAGGCCATGCAGGGGCAGATCTGCCTCGATCCTGGGCCCTTTCTGGTGACATTCTTTGAAGGCGAAACTTGTTGCATCCGCCGTCACGAGAAACAGAGGTTCGGAAACTTTCAGAACTTTCAAGATGTTACTTTATTGGCCAAGTTTTACCTGCGCAGGGGCGAGCTCTCTGAGTGTCCGAGGACACTATGCTCAGGAGAGCTGCAGATGAGAGCTGCGCCCCGGCGCTTACAGCTATGTCCTTATATAGGGGCATGCAAGCAAGCTTTGAACAGAAGCAGATGCGGCTGTTAGCTATTGGCTGGCTCTAAACAGCTGATTGCCATTGGCTTATTAGGGAAATTCAAAAGGCTCTTTGTGTAGTTGGCAGTTAGCCCTTTTAGGAAGTAAAAATTTCCCTGTTCCTGGTCAGCCTAACTTTAGTTCCTATTTAGCCTAACTTTATCCGGGGCTCGTTCGGGATTGTCCCTTTTCAACATCTGTTTTGGACCTCAACAAAACTGACCAGAGAATAATACTGATCCCTCTATGCACACATTTTGATACATCAGATTATCAGAGGACATACCTGAAAACTGATGAATATTGTGGTTGATACGTCCCCTAAAATTCCTGACTCAAAAAAAGAGATAAAAGCTCTTAAGATAACGGACCCAGTGCACGCACTGTCCTGAGCATGCCGGTGCCCTTCCCCCATCCCTCTCTTTCCTCAGGCATGCATCTTTGCTTTCTTTGTCCTAAGCTCCAAGGGTCCACATGAGACTCGCAACCAGGGGAGCAGCAGGCAGCAGCAACTCCTCTTGGGCTAATCCCTTGAAACAGTCTCCGAGGGCTTTCGTTTTGCCTCTATAACTTGTTTCCTGAGCCTGTGCAGTCCAGCAAGGCTCACTTATTCTGCCTCTCTGACTTTCTTTGAAGAAGGCCAAACAGCCCCACCCAGACCTGACTCTTTTCCTCACATTTCTGGAGGATCAGGGCAGCTCCACTTACGCTTGCTTCATTTCTGCACCTTTCCAAAGGGCCAGAGTAGGTCTGTCTAGGCCCACTCTTGTTGCTGTGTTCTCATTTCTTCCATCCTAAGTCGTTCCTTTATTTCACTGTCCTCAGCTTTAAAGAATGTACTCTCAAAATCACATGGACTTGTGTCATGAATTGAAGAACCCACACACTCCAGCCCATGCTGGGGCAGACCCACTGGACACCAGTCTCAGTCCCTTCCTGGTGACAGCACCACAACTTTCTCCCCAGATCTTTCTTTATTTGCCTTTCAGAATTGTGTGCAGTCAGGCCCGTGCACATTCTGTCTGAGAGGTTGTCTGGAATAGCCTTCAGTTACCACTGAGCAGAATTCTCTCTGGATCCAATATAATAACAACTTCTATCCCAAGAGCACTGTCTATGCAGTAAAAGTTCCTGGGGCCATTTCTATAAAATACCATCTACTTCTCCAGCTTCCACAAGAGTTCTGGCTCTCTCCCCTGGGAGGTGCTGCAATAGTGGAGAAAGTGTCTGAGACCTTTCAGACCTGAAAAACTTGCAGTTGATTTTGGGAAACATCTCATAATAATGTGAGAGAGACAGAAGTGGCAGTCTAGGAAAAAATTAAAGCAGAATGAAAGGCCATAGGATGGGGAGAATGATGGTTATACCTCAAAATGGTTAAGAGGAGAGAATGATGCCCCATTCCTCAGCAGAGTCCACCTGAGAACTCCTGGTCTACAACCAGGACCTACTGACTACCACCTGAGACAGGCACTAGCACGTGCTTTTGTTGTTGTTGTTTTATCCTCACTAGAGGACATACCTATTGATTCTAGAGAGAAGGGAAAGGAAGGAGAGAATCATCAATGTGAGAAATATCAACCTTCTGCCTCTCACATGTGCCCCACTGGGGACCACCAAACTGACAACCTAGGTATGTTCCCTGACCAGGATTAAACTTGTGACCTGTTGGTCCATGGGAAGATGCTCCAATGAACTGAACCACGCTGGACAGGGAAGCAAGTCCTTTTTTACATATTCAAGAACTCACACTGGGTCTTCTTCATCTCTAAGGGGCCATGTGAGGAGACTTCCTCTCCAGCATTTGTCCAATTTTGCTTAGCTGTTACTTGTTTGATAGGATAGGATTTATGAACTTTCTCCTGTTCCTCAGGCAAAATTTTTGCTTTCTCACTCAGAGACCAGCCTGGGGGGTGGGGCTTGGAGACAGGCCTCACAGCAATGCTGTCCCTTTTCCTTTGACCCACGAAGACTGCCCTGTATGTCTCTGTCAGGTTCCCTTGGCCTTGCTCTCTGCTTCCTTGAGCTCCCCTTGTACCCACATCGGCTAATGTGGTGTTGCAGGCTTGTGTGTCAGTGGGATGGAGGTTAGTAAGATGAGTTTGTTAAGAGTATAAGCTCTGGAGTCAGACTGCCTGATTTTGAATTCTAGCTCTGCTACTTTATAGCTAAAAATCTTACTAGCTAAATTACTTTGCCTTTTTGGTAGCTAATTTCCATAACTACCTGCAAAGGGATAATAGCTGTACTGACCTTATAGGATTATTATAAAGATCCAGTGAAACGGTATACACATGAAGGGCTTAGCATAGTTACTGGCACATAGTAAATGTTCAGTGAACCTGAACTATTATCAGTGAAAAAGGAGCTCTGTAATAAATCTGAGCATAGTAACCTCACAGGATTATCTAACCATAAATTCATATCTGGGAGGGTCATGGTGGGTAGCCATGCCCCAAGTCTACAAAAATATGTATCTTTGCTTTAAGTGACCCCTGTCTATTGTTCTTGTTTACATACCTTTGGAGTGTCAGAGAAACTCTTTCTTAGAACCCCCTGAAGGTATAACCAACCTCAAGGGAAGACATAATCTCATTAATTATTCTGCATCATGCTTTCTCCCAATTTATACAATCTCATTTACTTTCCCTTCTTAATTCTGGATGTATGGTATAAAAAAACTGAAAAACTCTCAGTCTCTAGAGCATTTGACATCTTGCTTCTTGGCATGTCATCAGTTTGGCTCAATGAAACTCATAAAAATTCTCTACAGATTTGGATGCTTCTCATATTGACACTATTAATATTATATGCCTATTAGCAAATACTCCACATTTTGTACACATACCTTACATTAATGGTGGTGTATGACTAGATCGATGTTTTCAGAGAAAGTTCTGAAACCATAGGCTTGAAGTGGGGGGCAGTCTTTCAAACTATTACACCAGTCTCTCACTCAGCTCATGAGGAATTAGGCATATCTGTGAGGCCCATCCAACTTCAATCCCAGCTATACAATGCAGAAGGGAGGCGAGGGTATATGGTATTGTGTCTGTTGAAGTGCTGGAGGATGGTTTATAGAAAATTAATCAAAGTCATTGAAGTAATTTTTCTCTAGACTTTAGCATTTTGGTCCTTCAGTTCCTTGAGTGAGGTAGAAAAGTGGCTAAGGCTGTAAGCTAATTAATTGCTCTGTGCACAGACACTAATTACAAAGAGATAAGGCTTAATGCTACCTGCATTTGGGATATTAAGCAGCTAGCTAGGTTTTGAAAAGAAAAAGGAAAGAGCTTATAATATTGGAAAGGGGGATGAAGGAATGAGAGTAATTGGATTTAAGCTAGGAAAACCCATCAGGATAAAACAGACCTTTTTTGCTTACCTTTGACATTGCAGCATGCCCTATTCGCCTCATTTCTACAGGGTTATTAGAACTGTGACAATCATCCAACCAAATACTCTTCATTGTGACAAAAGATCCAGGGTAAGACTGAAGACGGGTGTGGGACGTCTATTTTGCCAAAGGCTTTATCTACAATGCTTGGATTTCAGTCTTTGTCCTGGACTGATCTTCAAACATAGAGCATTCAACGTTGATTGAGAAATAATTTCCTCACCTCACTGTTGTTTGGCTTTTAATGTAAACACAGTCTGATTCCTCACAGGTGTCTAGCACGATTTCTGACGCCCGAATCCCTGTTGAATGAATGAATGAGACTGATCACGTGCAGCTACCTCAGACTATACCTGAGTCTCTGTTGGGGAAAACAGAGCATCCTTGTTATGAAGGGGCAGAAGGTAATTTCACAGAATAATAAAAGCCTAACGTAGTTGCAAAATGGAGTTGATTGATATGATTTGCAAATTTTCCATAAAAGTGACAGTCCCTATATATATTCCTAGTATTATTTCTTTCTGTTCACTGAAGTTTTATATTTTGATTGGAACTTTATGCCTAGTTAAAATAGCATTGCCCTTGGGAGATAATGCATGAATATATTCAGGTATAAACACTTCCGTGGTAGAAGACTCACCAGATTCAACTCACATGCCCAGCTATTAAACAGCACTTCTGCAAATGACACAGGGGACCAGGCTGGCTGGAGGACACATGCTGCAAGGTCTCCAGTGGGAGCCTAGGTGGGCAGACGTGGGCTAAACACTGAGGGAGGGTTCGCAGCAGCTGTAGGACAGCAGGAGGGCACTGAGTCCTGAACACTGGGAAAGGGGGATAACTTTGACTCGGAGATTAGGACTGTGGGCGGAGATTGCTGAGTGCTTAATTACTGAGAGCCAGCTGGGACAGACTGTTTTTGGAGGCCAAGTCTGCATCCTGTGTCACTATGTCAGCTTCTAACTACTAGTGAGAGATGGTTGTGCATGAGAACATCAACACCAAACAAGCTCTTAGAAATCTTCTAATCACCTCATTTTACAGCCACAATTAAGTAATTTAAACTCAATCATACATAGGAGTTGATGACTAGAGCCTCTGCCACAGTGTTTCTTTTTTAGTTAATCCACATATCTGAGTTATAATTGCTCTGCCTGCCTTATTCCCTAAACTCACTCATACAAAAACAGAATTTCCAAGCTGAGGTTCGAGTGAACTAAAGCCGAACCACCTTGTGGCCCTGACTCATCACAGATGCCTATTCTAAAGGAACACACAAGTGTAAGGACCAGAGGAAATAACAAACACTTAATATTTTGCAAGTTGTTCACTTAAAAGGGCATTTGTACGATTCCTTTGATCCTCCTAAAAATACTTCTCTCAGTCTCATTCATCACAGTGTAGCTCTCTCCAGCTTCTCATCCTCTCTCTATTCTCCTCGAAGCTTTCCTTTACACCCAGGTAACACTGGCTTTGGCCATCTCAACTTCGTACTTGCAGTGTTTAGTTATGTCTTTAGAGACATTCTTTCTCTTACAAAAATCAGTTTCATTTCCAAGTGTCTTTAAATCATTCTCCCCACCTCTTATTTTCCATCTGGACAACAAGACCCACTAACTGGGCTGGCAAGGAATGATCTTTTGTTACATTATAACCAGTAGCATTTATGGTGAAAGTACAAGCGTGGTTCAAATATGCATACAAAAAGCATATAATATAATGTAGTACTTACTTGTGATTTAAAAAGAACAGTTCTTTGAAAAGCTTGGAAGTGAAACTTCTCACCCATAGATGGTATTTACAAATATGTATAGCAAACATCAAGAAGCTTGGAAATGTTTCCTTAAGGTTGCAAAGATGGCAACAATTTTATCACCATTGTCTGACCAATGCATGATGAGCCCCACAAAGTGACAAACGGTACCTGAAAGGAAGAAGCAAAACAGTTGCGTTTTACATATATTACGACTCTTCAAATAGAAAATTCAAGAGAACCAAGACTATTAATACATTAGAAAAAAGACATAGATAAAAGACCAACATATACCCATAAGTAACATTTTTTGCATTGAGATTTACTGATTAGAAGGAGCAGTTGAGGAAAAAGATAACATTTACAACAGTAGAAATGTAGAGTATGCTAGAATCAACCAATAAAAATGTACAAATATTATGGGTAAAATTATAAAATATTATTAAAGGGCATTTTAAAATCTACAATAGAGAGATATGCCAAATCTGTGAAAATGAGGATTTAATATCATAAAATGTTGGCTTTGCCAAAATTAACTCAAAAATCTAATTTAACTTCAGTTGAAATCTGAGAGGGTGGGGAGGTGAAATTGGACAATCTGGTCATGAAATGCACATGGAAAAGTAAAAGTTGAATAGGAAAGCAAACTTCTCAAAAAGAATCAGCACCATGATATACTACAACCTATTAAAAAGCCAAGGCAATTAAAACAGAATGAAGTTGGGGCAGAGAAAGACAAGCAGACCAAAAGAATAGCCTGGGAAGTCGGAAATATACCCACGTATATGGATCTCCCAATTCAATAATGGAGCCAACATGAAGAAGTAGAGGGGGATTGTTTAATGGTATTGAGAAGTTTGCTTGCAATATGAAGAAAAGTAAAAAATTATACTCCAAATAGTAAACAAAAAATGATTTCTAGGTAGATTAAAAGTGAAAAGGATAAAGCCAGAAAACCATTTGAAGAAAATATAGATGAAAAAGGAAAAAGATTAAATAAGAAACTAAAAGCAAAATCCATAAAAGGAAACATTTTATGAATTTAAATACATCAAAGTTAGGTTGCAAGTAATTATATGTTAGAAAATAAATGTTTATATAACTAAGGCAATATTAATATTAATTAACATATAGCTAATAAAGGATGAATATACAAGGTGTCTAAAATCAACAAAAGAAAGGTAGTAGTGATCTCAATAGAAAACTGAGCAGAATGTGAATAAGCCATCCACAAAGGGCAAAACCAGAAACTGCTAATGTGTATGTAAAGAGATGCTCAATCTCATTAGTTATCAGAGAAACACAAATTAAAACGATAATGACACACCACCTTATATCCATCTGATGGCAATTATTAAAGTCAGATAAAATCGTGTTCTGCTGTGGCTGTCCAAACAAGAATTTTAAGCAGGCAGAGCTATTCTGAAGTGATTTTAAAGTACTTAATAAAATTGAATATGTACATATCTAATACTGGATATAAAACCTACATAATTTTCCATGCAGATACACAGAAATATAAATGAATGAATAAGAATAGTCATCACAGCATTGCTTGCAATAGCCAAGAATTTGAAAGAGCCTAAGTGTCCATCAAAAACCTGTTATCTTGGAAGTATGAAGTGTTTTACAGAAACTAAAGTTCTAGATTTCTATCTAACTATGGATTGGTCTTTATAGATGGATACAGTGATATCAACACAAATAGACCTCAAAAAAATTGTATCGAACCTCAGAAATGTAATTCATTGTATAGATAATACCAATACATAAATTAAGTACTCAAGAGTGGGTATCTATGTCCCTGGCTGGTGTGGTTCAGTGGATTGAGTGGCACTCAAATGGTCACCTGTTTGATTCCCAGGCAGGACTCCTGCCTGGGTAGTAGACCAGGTCCCCAGTTGGAGACGTGCAAGAAGCGAGTGATTGATGTATCTCTCACACATATTTATGTGTCTCTCTTCTGCTTCTCCCTCCTTTCCCATCTCTCTAAAAATAAGTAAATAAATAAAAACTAAAAAAAAAAGAGTGGGTATCTAGGGGGATAAAACTGAAGAAACAAAAAGAAGAATATAATTAAATATAGAAGACATATTTGTCACAGACGAATTAATATAGAGTTACCAAGGTTGAGGTTCTAATTCACATCAGTGTACCTGAATTTACATACATACATACACGTGAAAAAATTTTCATCACAGGAGAATTTGTTAATTTTTTTCAATTAAAGGCACTTCAGTTTTTGTTTTAAAAGGACTTAACATTTTCTTCCCTTACTCCTTCCGTCATGTAACTGGAAGTGCACTGTTGTGCACCTGCTCACATGGAGACTTCCTGGTTACCAGCACGTCCCACTCAGAGACTTAGTATGAAACCCTGCTGTAGTCTTTCCTTGGTGGTGTGGTTTGTCATACCCAAGAGGTTTTGGATTTCTCTGCAAAATGGAAATATTATTGAGGATTTTACTCTACATTCATTCATACAGATATCAGATGTGACCAGTTGGTATTCACAAAACCCATCTCTTGGCCACTCATTGTGGGGTGTGTCACTGCCTAGACCATTTATGCCCTCAGGTGCCACATTAAAAAGAGCCTGTATGTTCCCTGTGGTCTGGAGCTCTGACAACTTGTGACTCTGGTTAACTCAGTTTGTTCATATTCGATTTTGCTCAACCACAGAGATATAAATATTGACTTCTTAAAACTGATTTTTTTGAGTTCTTACAATAGTGCTCTCTATTGAAAAAAATCAGAGGGAAGATCCTCTTTTCTCTATAGGAGAAATTAATATAAGCTAATATAAACTAATACTTTAGTTTATGAGTCCACAATCAAGGCATATGCAGCCCCCAGGAATAGCCTATTTATACGACAGATGACTTCCCCCAAGGTCAAGATCCTGCCTCACCTAGGCAAGCCTTGGAAATTTAATCTCTTAAAGTAAATGAAAATATCACCATGAAAATTGCACTGAAATTCACTTTCTTTTCTAATTGAACCAAATTTGAAGATCCAGATATTATTCTAGGATGGTTGTTAATTGCTCCATTGCTTCCCTGCACCAACAGTTACTGTGAGTAAGTGAAGTGACTTGGGATTGTGAAAAACTGGAGAGATTGTCCCGATGTGTCCATGCGACAACACTATGTATTGATGTCCTAACCCACATGCCATCACACAGCCCCATACCATCAAGACATGATGCTAAATTTCAGGGGGAAAGGGAAGGGTCTACAGGAACAACTATAAAGGACACATGGACAAAAACTAGGGAGGGTGGAAATGGGAGGGAGGTGGGGAGGGCTGGGTGGGAGGGTTGGGATGGGAGTAAAAGACCGGAAACTGTACTTGAACAGCAATTAAAATTAAAAAAAATTTTTTTAAGTTAAAAAAAAAAGACCTCTAGTCTCTTACATCATGATGTAGGTTAAAGAACTAGAGTTGTGGACAAGACGAAGCTGATTTTCTACCCTGGTTTTTTGTCTATTTTTAAATTGTATTTTGGGGGGATATAAGATGGGAATAATAATAGTAATTCTTATCTATATGGTCAAAATGCAGTATAGCCTATTACCTATGAATTTGGACAGAAGATTCATTTGGTCCTGGAGTCAATCCTCAGAGCTCCTTTATTCATTTTGCTTTTTACGCAAGTTGAATAACTTCCTTTTGTGTTTCATTCTATTGTACCAAACAGCAATAATTAAAAAGTACCTATACCATGAGGCTAAAATTAGATAGTGTAAGTAAACCCGTTAACATAGATTCTGACATAAAATTATAACTTTATAAACATTGATAAATTACTATTATGGTTGTCGTGAAAATTTAAATAATAGCTATTTGTGCAAATCACTGAGCTTTGTGCCTGGTACAGAATGTGCACTCCGTTCATATTAGTTCCCTTCTTCTCTTAGCAACCAGAAAACATGAATCTAATTTGCATAGGACTTGAAAGGTGTTTTCCCACAAACACAAAGAAACAAAAAGAAAAACAAACACCGTTAAACAGTCCTCCTGCCCTAAGAAATTACGTAGTCTCACATTTGTTCTAAGGTTTTCTAGATAGCTCTGTCATCAAGATACCCCGATCTTCACTGAGGACACAGCTAGTATTTCCCAACAAGAGAAAGATGCCCCAAACTCTCACAAGAAAGGACTAAAGAAATGAGGTAAAAACACCAGAACTGTCCTTTGCCTCTCCCACATTCCTTGTAGATACTCTTTAATCAAGTGACAGAGGGAAAGGGGAGTCTGATATTTTGTTTCATGAGTGAACAGAGCCAGGCGAGTTTGACCTTAAACACGAAGAAAAACAGCCTCTCCCAGGAAAGGGGAGATGCGGCTGCCCAGCACTGGCCATAGGAAAATGAATAGGAGGGACTTGAGCCAGAGATGGAGAGCTTAGAAGAATGGGAAACATGAGAGGAAGGTTTTGTCGTGATAACTCTCTCAGATGTGGGTTAGAGTTGGATCTCACTCGTCTCTTCAAATAAATTTACTTTTCAAGGCAAAGCTTCCTATTTAATGAGAAAGCCCATATCTCACTCCTCTGACTCCCAAGTTTGCCAACTGAGGAATGACTCAAGTTGTCTGTGTTGAGACAGCTTCACAGGCATTACATTCTGACTGCACTCGGGGGGGAAACTTGAGAAGTGGGAAAGGAGCAGTGGGAAATGTTGTCTATGCCAAGTTAAGAGCAGAGAGAAAAATAATCTGTAAATGTTTCAGTGAGTTCGAATATATTAGCAAAAAACAGGGATGCATAACTTTCAATGCTTATCAGGGTTCTTGCCAACCATTCCAGGTCCCTCTGCCCAGGACAGTGGCTTGGACAAACTTTAAATTACCTTCCAAGATGGTGTCTTCACTGAAGAGGCAGGAACTTCGAGCATGGGAGCTTTGTAACTGGTCAGGAGACAGCTTAGCCTTGGACATGTACTCTCTCATTTATTTAAATAGCATCTACATATTGAATTATGTATCAATCTCTGTTCCAGGGCTGGCAGGATTTAACAGTGATGAGTCTCTGCCCTCGTGAGTCTTAGAATCTAGTGTAGAAGGCAGATATGGAAATAGATAATCTAATAAGCCACAATAAGACAGATACAAAACTAGAGACATGCACAAAGTTTATTGCAATCCAGAACAGGGGACTCAACACAATTGGGACAAAAGACTAATGAGAGAAAGTAACTTCATAAAAGACATCTTGTCACATGCAATATTTCAGCTAAGACTATAGTCAAGTGATGTCGATTAGGGGTCACAGAGTAATATATTAGAAAGAAGGAAGAGTAAAGCAGTCACAAAGGTCAGGAAAAATGTTATACAAGTAATGGTGCTGCTGAACGGCAAAGTGTGAGACAGAGAATAACCGAAGATGAATCTAGAAAGTCAAGAAAAGCCAGATGATGAAGAACCAGGACTTCATGCAAAGGGAGAGCAGAGTCATCAAATGATTTTAGCAGAAGAGTGACAAAAGATTCTGTACCAGCAAAATGTTTCTAAATACAATGAAAAACAGATTTGAGGAGGGCATGGCTGAAAGCAGAGAGATCAAGGAGAATATTAAAATAGTTTGTGGAGAATGGATAAGGGCCTGAACTAATAGTATATAGGATACTTTAATTTAAAAGAACATATGGATCTAACAAAATTGAAGAAATGTGAGAGGGAAGATCTTCAGGTCTGGGGTGATTCGTTAGAAGGAGCTTGTGATGGCACATCACCTGAGGAAGAGACACAGAAAGCATTCTCCCAGTTACATCCTGATGTGGTCGCCATATAGAAACCTGTCTTCCCAAAGTCAATGAATTCTGCACGGTCCTTCCCCACTGGAGATAGAAGAAAGGGACACAACCCCTGGGTGGAGTTTCTTAGCTCCCAGAGGATTCTATGGCCTACTGTTAAAAACCCATAGTTCTACACCTATAAAATGGAATATTATTTAGCAATAGAAAGTAATACGTTACCAAGCCATAAAAATTCTTGGAGGAACCTTAAGTGAAAGCAAACAGTCTGCAAAAACTACATACTGTAGTATTTCAAATCTATGATGGTTTGGCTCTGGCTGGGTAGCTCAGTTGGTTTGAGCATCATCCCGAAAGGTTGTGGGTTCGATCTCTGGTCAGGGAATACACAAGAATCAACCAGTGATGTATAAATAAGTGGAACAATGAATCGATGTTTCTCTCTCTCTCATCAATAAATAAAAATTAAAAAGAAGAAAAAGACAAATGTATGGCATCCTGAAAGGACAAAACTATGGATATAGTGCAAAGATCAATTATTGCCAGGGATTGGGGGAGGAAGAAAGGGGTGAATTGTTGGAACACTGGGGAATTGTAGGACAGTGAAACTATTCTGTGTGATACTATTATGGTAGATACATGCTGTTATGCCTTTGTCAGAAACCCATAGTAGGTACAACACACAATGAACCCTAATATAAACTATGGTCTTTAGTCAATAATAATGTATCAGTATTGACTCGTCAGTCATAACAGATATATCACACTAATGCAAGGCATTAATAGTGTGTACATGGAGGGGAGGGGAGTGAAGAGGAGTGTAGTAACAAGCCATATAAACCACACAATTTTTCTATAAGCCAAAACATTCTCTGAAAACAAAAATCTATTAATTTAAGAAATACATATTCATCTTCCACATCTGCTTCTTAATTTCTGGAAGATTGTTAAAGTGGCCTCAGCTCAAGCCCAGTGTGACTTAACTCACTGGGGCTGCCCTAGAATGTACTTATTTGGTATATAGGAAGCACAAATTATCTGGAATTTTGTTTCAGTTCTTGAAAATCTCTCCAACCTTTAGAGCCCATAAATCCTCAATTTATTCGATTATTTATGATTAGGATGGAAGTTTATCTTGTACTGCTATTGAGGGGTCCACATAACCTTAGAATTCAGTTATTATTTCTTCCCTACTCATCTCATATTTGCTGCCTTCTGCATTGTGAACACCAAGACGAAAAACAGGAACAATTGTTTTAGTTTGGGTTTTCTAATTTCTTCCATCATTGGTTTGGCAGTGGGCATTGGAACAGAACAATCTCTTAGAATCCAGAAAGGAGAATTAATCTATAAAAATTTAATTAACCTGTACAATGCTCATTGAGTCTTCATGGAACTTCATCAGAGTTTTCTTAACTTATTAGCTGCTTCACCTGTTTTTGCATCTTGTAGCCTGTGACAATGGCACTAAACATTTAGAATAGTGCTTCAGACTAAACATATTAAAAGAGTAGTTCCAAGGGTTGGATTCTTCTATCACTTGCTAAATACATTCAAATAAATCTCACCTGTGAGCTCCAGATGCAAGGCTCTGAGTGCTCATGGGCTATGAAGGCAAGTATCAAACCCTGCCTGATACAGGGAACCTCCACGCAGCTGTGTTGCCTGCTCCACTTCCGACTTACCCTACTCATTTGGGGAAAGCACCACGCTCTAGGGCTCCAGCCTAGAGACACTATATAATAAAGGCTAACTTAGAGGCAGTGTTCTCAACCAAACTATTGGATAAGCTGTTAAGGAAGAATAATGAATAACTATGAGTTTATCTAAGCTCTTTATTTATTGTTTTAAATATTTTATTTATTCATTTTTAGAGAGAGGGGAAGAGAAGGAGAATGAGATGATTATCAATGTATGGTTGCCTCTTTCTCACCCCATACTATAGGGACCCGACCCACAATGTAGGCATGTGCCCTGACTTGGAATTGAATTGGTGACCCTTTGGATCACAGCCTGTGCTCAATCCACTGAGCTACACCAGCTAGGGCTATTCTAAGCTCTTTAAATGAAGATCTATGTTGGGAGATTTGTATACAATCAGGAGCTATTTATTATATTGGATAAGTTGCTCAGTGATTCCAAGTTCAATGTTCTGTCTGCTCATTCAAAACTTATTTTAACATCAGAAACAAATATGTACCAGATACAAAGGTGTGGGGAGAAGATTTGAAGAAAATGAGAAGAGATTTAGTTTTGGATTTTGGGAGCTTGAGATGCCCAGCACACAGATGGGGCTGAAGCTCTGGAGAGAGTTTTGAATGGACATAAAATTTGGGAATATTACCACCTATAAGGGGTATTTGGCATCTGTATATAAGTTGGATTCTGTATATAGAGATTAAAGTTATGAGCTTAGGAGAGAACTTGGGGAGGAACACTTATGTTGGAAAGATAATCAAGGAAAGAGCAGGAAACATTCTCCTCAGGAGAAGGTGAAATACAGCTGTCAGAGTCAGGAGGAGGAATAGATTAGTGACATCAATTTAGCCAGATTTGGTGGTGGTGGGGGGGGGGGGGGTGGGCGGTGAAGTGTTTAAATATTGGAGCAGTAACCAGAATGATGGCCACAGACTGGTTTGGAACAATGGGATCATGAATAACCTTTGGAAAAGTCCTTGTATGACGTGATAGAAGCTGAAAATAGATTGTAGAGATTTGGAGATCAAATGGAAGATAGATGAGTAACTATATCCAGTTACTAATTTGTTTCCAATGAAGTGGACAAGCTGTCTCAGAATTTGACTTTAAGAAAAGAAATAGAAAAAGGGTAAAAAATCAGAGAAAGTGGTTAGTATGAAGAAATGGGTAGATAAAAATAGATAATAGATAGATAGATGAATTTTGCTATAGGATGAATTTGTAATGTTTCCAGTCTGTGTGGTTATATGATTTTCTTTAGCGTCTGGGAATAGGTGTAGAAAAAAATAAATAATTGTACTAAAACAAAGCTTGATTGCAGGATAGCTGACAAAGAGCTTTAAGGCCAAAAGAGAGGAAATAGTGAAATGAACCACAAAAATTCACCGAGAATAGGAAAAAGTGGGAAACCGAAGTGATTTGGAGATGGTAGGTCTTGACAACATCACATAACTGGTCTTTCAAGAATTTCTTTCAGAACTCTTGTTCAAATGTAAAAGAATAAAAGAAAGAGAGGGAGTTGTGGTCAGAAGGTGAGACACAAGGCCAAGATTTCAGAAGTGGAATGTTTCTAGGTGATGACCAGATCCAAACTGTTAGCAGATGTGAGTGGCTACATTGGCGACAAAGATTCCTCAAAGAATTTCAAAGCTGATGTTGAGGGGAGGTGATCGTCTAAACACCATAAGCATTCAAGACCAAGGCAGGACTAATAGTAGAGGGCATTTCCATGTAGTAGATGCCCCAGTTCTCAGTGAGGGTAGAGGGTGGACAGAGACCAATGTCAGTGAGGAGGGAGGGAAGAAAAGAAAATGGCTGAATGATATGCAGCAAAGATGTTCTAAGATTGACAAAAAAAAAGGCTGAGAATTAGCTGAGCTGAGCAAGAATGTAAAGACCCAACCTATGCCCTTGGGGCCTATGGAAAGAGGAAGAGTGAAAAGATACCAACTGAGAAGGCAAAACAAATGACATTCTAGGTGGAAGGCAGCTAGGAGAGCACTATTAGTACAAGTTTAGAACTTAAGGGGTTAATGCCCTTCCAAGTTTCTGAAAGCACAGAGATGTATGGTCCTCTTTGGAAAGATGCTCTGAACAGAATACTGTAAAGGTAGCATTACTTTGGTCACAGGCAGGAATGAAGAGGAAGATCATATATATATATGTGTGTGTGTGTGCATACCTACATATTTTATTCAACTTCCAGATGCAGTAAGCTGCATGAACATAGGTATTTTTCCAAATTTGCATTACAGTATCCTCAGTGCATAGCACAGTGCCTGGTGCACAGTAGGTACTCAGGTGCACAAGTACATTGAATAAGTGCATGAGCGAATGAGAGCTGTAAATGAGGAAAAATAGGTGTGCTTAATCAGCAAAAGTCAAAGTTCATATGGAACTTCTACTATCCCAGCAGAAAAACTCTTTTATGACTTGCAAATTGTTTAATTCTTTTTAAAAGATTTTATTTATTTATTTTTAGAGAGAAGGGAAATGAGGGAGAGAGAGAGGGAGAAACATCAATGTGTGGTTGCCTCTCATGTGTCCCCTACTGGGGACCTGGCCCGAAATTCAGGCATGTGCCCCGACTGGGAATCAAACCAGCAACCCTTTCCTTCACAGGGTCCTGCTCAATCCACTGAGCTACAGCAGCCAGGGCCAGATTGTTTCTTTCAGGACCCATAATGCATGTTGATGGGTATGCTCTGGAAGTTTGGGAAGATAAAAGTGTTAGAAGATGGAAAGACCCGAGGAAAGAGCACTGTGTTCCGGGAAGTCAGATAATTCAGCATCTCTGTTCTGTAACTGGATACAGACAATATGACTAATTACTTGTCTCTGCTGTGAGGAAAGTTCTTTAAAATTGTATATGTTTATGTCTTGAAGCCACTGTTAGATTTTATGTGGTCTGAGTATAGAATTAAGGCCAATACCTTCCTCTTTACCTCCCCACTATTCACAGCAATCTCTTAATAAGTGTTTATCAAAGTTCTACTATTTACCATTTTTTAGTATAAGGCAAGGCAGAAAAAAAGAAAAGTCAAAACTCCTGCCTTTGGCAAATTACAGTTTTGTTGAAGGAAATAAGACTCATGCGATGAAAACATTTGGCAGAGTATATAATTAAATACTTGCTTAATCCAGGTGGTATTTAAGAGATCCTTGAGATGTCATAGGGAATTGGTGGCATTTGAATATACAGGGAGGTGGAGATGGAGGGTAGTTTCCCAGCATTATTGTCAAAATTCATGATTTATAGCTTATTCTGTTTCTCAGCTATTAATCAACTACACCCATCAGCATTTGCCAGCAAAAGAGCTTTTTAAGAAGTAACTTTGTATGGAGAGTGTTTTGATGGTTGCCAGATTGGAGGGTGGTGTGGGGGAATGGGTGAAGAGGTGAGGGGATTAATAAGTACAAATAAGTAGTTACAGAATAGCCATGGGGATGTAAAGTATGGTGTAGGAAATGGGGTAGCAAAATCATTTACACGCATGGCCCACAGATATGAACAATGGTGGGGGGATTGCCTGAGGGAGTGGGTGATGCTGGTTGGAGGGGGAAAAGTGGGGGAATTGAGACAACTGTAGTAACATAATTAATAAAATATAATTAAAAAAAGAAGTAACTTTGTGCAACGAGTAGAAAAAAAGGCACAAAGAAAAAAGTGTGTGTGTGTGTGTGTGTGTGTGTGTGTGTGTGTGTGTGTGTGTGTGTGTGAAGGTTGGAACAAACAAGCAAGAAAATCAGCCAAATGAGAAAAGTACCTTTTGCAATGATCTAAAGGAAGGAGTCGGCACTGTTTCCTGCATCTGTAGCCTTTTACTTTTGGCCTAGAGCTGGCATTTAATTCGAATTGCATTAACAACACATGAAATCTAATGCAGCAACTTGATTCTCCCAATGCAGGATGTTTATTTAAAGAAAAAGCTTGCAAGTTGCATAACTGACTTTTCAGAATATAACAAAGTTTCTTCTCAGCAAGGTAAGTGTCAAGGTTATGCAGAAGTAAGTGCTGGGAGGAAAGAACAAAGTGGGCTCTAGCTGGAGAAGAAAGAAATAATTCCTGGCACAGAATAACTGAATACAAAGAACAAGAAACAAGATGCATCAAGAATTGTGAAAACATGGAACTCTATGAAGTTTCTGGATGACCTTTTAGTAATTTGGGTCAAATCTGATGATGAAGGTGAACAAATATACATATACAAGTGCACAGTACATATATGGCAATGTTCATTGTGTCATTGGATACAATAGCAAAGAGATTGGCAACAAAATCTTGAAGAGGAGACTAGTTTGACACGTGCACCGGCCTGCAGTTCCCGAGCCATCATGGATGAGACAAGAGACAAATTCACACGAACTACCGAGTCCTGTGGAGGAAAAGGGACGGCACAGCTACACCCTCAAGGTGGGAGCACCTCGGAGCGGCCTGGCCACTCACTCAAGGAAAGAGCACCCTGACCCTTGCCCTCACAGGGTTTTATTGGGTTTCAATTTGAACAGGAATGCAGGTAAAGCTCATTAATCATTGTTAGGCAATAAGGATCAAACAGTAGATAGCATACAAAGAACTATTAGGGCTTCATCTGAGTCAGGGTCTATCAGCTAAAAGACTACAAAACGTTGGGAAACAAACTCACTTCTTGCTTCGGCCTTTATTATTTAACTGAGAGCATTCTTAGCAAAGCAGCCTTCACAGGATTTTACATATCCTCTCTCAGGCCTGATCACCTGAAGAACCTGCCATTCCCAGCACAAGGCTGTGCCACCTTCAGTCATTGTTTCAGGCTTAAATCAGGCAGAGGAGGCAAATAGCCAAGGAATTCTCAGAGACTTCTCAGACAGACTGAGGACTCAGGCTTCATCATGAGGGGTGAAGGTCCATCACCCCCTTTCTCAATAACTCCCCAAGTCCTTCCCTGGGGCCTCCACGTGATCGTGCCTGTCTTAGGTTGTTCCCCCCTTGGGGAATCTTACTGTCATTGGCTCATCAATCAAACATTGGGTGCCAGTTATAAAAAAAGGAACAGAAGTGGCACTTCCGCCAGGGAGATAAGCTTTGTCTCCTTAGTGGCTTGTGGTCCAAAGGTGGCTCACTCAACCTTGGCCATGGGGGGTTTACAGCTCCTGAACCAGACAGAGCAGCTCCCGACACTAGGTAAATATAGAATAGTCACAAATAGAAGTAACATAATATGCATCAACTAAAGTTACCTAGTTTTACATTAGTGAAATAGAAAATTAGTCATGCTATGCTGTTGAATTAAAATACAGGCTGTAAAACAACATGTAAAGCTTAAGTGAACTTTTATACGAAACTCAAATACATTACTGAGCTTCAGCCTTCCAATAATTTAGAAAATATTTCATCTGAGGTCTCTGTTTCATATCCTTATGCTGTTTCAGGAAAAGTAAAAATTAAAAAAAAAAAAAGAAGGCCAGAGTACGAAATGGATGATTTGTAGAAAAGAGAACTACATTTGAATCCTTGTTCTTTTTTTTTGATAGTTGTGCCAGGTAGTTGTGGTGGACTGAATGTTGCTCCCTTCCTCCACAGTTCATATGCTGAAGCCCAATGTGGCTTTAGACCTATTGGCCTATATGGCCTACATTGAGGTAACTGAAGCTAAACGAGGTCATCAGGGTGGGGCCCTGACAATAGTATTAGTGTCTTTATAAGAACAGACACCAGTTCCCCTGTGGGTGTGCCTCAGTTGTTGGAGCATGTGCCATAAATTGAAAGGTTGTAGGTTTGATGTCTGGCCAAGGCACGTACCTAGGTTGCGGGTTCAATTCCCCCAGTCAGGGTGCAATTAATGTTTCTCTCCCTCTCCCTTTGGGTGGGAAAAAAAGAAGAGACACTAGCTAGCTGACAGAACATTCTTTTTCTTTCCCTCCCTTCCTCTCCTTTCCTTTGTCCCTCCTTCACCATGAGAAATGATAATGAGAAGACAGTCATCTGCAAGCCAGGAAGAGAGCCAACATCTTGATCTTGGACTTCCCAGCCTCCAGCACTGTGAAAAATAACTATTGTTTAAGCTCACAGTCAATGGCATTTTGTTATGGCAGCAGATTGCCCTTCCTCACGTGGATAGGGGTCACCTAATCAGTTGAAGCTCAGAAAAGAACGAAAAGGTTGACACTCCTGGGAGTGAGAGGGAACTCCTCTTTTCTGGCTGCCTTGAGCTGAGATATTGTTTTCACCTGTCTTAGGCTGGAACTGGAACTTTGGCTTTTCCTGGGCCTCATGCCTGCTGGCGTTCAGATTGGGGTGCCTCTCCTAAATCACAGGCCTTAAGACTGACTGGAAATATACAACCAGCTCCCCTAGCTCTCCAACTTTCCAACTGCATCCTGTGGGACGAGTCAGCCTTAATAACTGAGTGAGCTAATGCCTTACTCTATCTCCATCTCTATCTATCTATCTATCTATCTATCTATCTATCTATCTATCATCTATCTATATCTATCTATCATCTATCATCTATCTATACTTGCTCTTGGTTCTGTGGCTCTGTTTTTCTGGAGACTTTTCTCTCTTTTAATCAAAGTTACCTTTAGGAAGTGTCCTGAAATAATTAGTTTATTTTTCTGTGAATTATTCATGTCTTTTCTCAACCAGGGTATTTCCTTTTCAAACCTGTCTCATTCTGGTATATGAAACCAGAGGCAATGGGGAGATGCCTTCTCAATATGTCTTTGCCTCATGAAAACAGATACGTTCTTCCCCTTCCAATCAGATTGCTTCTTTAAGAAAGTTCCGATTACCTTCATAAACATAAAACTCCTCAGGTCTCAGAAGACCTTGACAGGGCAGCAACCTTGAAGCCGCAGCTCTTTCCCCTCAGACAGACTCAGTGATTTGAAAGCACTTATGTGCAAGCCAGATGTTCTCCTTTTCATGTCTTTAGGACGAACATTCCCAGTTTATTTAATAGTTCCTCTCACATCATCTTTGAGTAATTTAGTCACTACGAGAACACAGTAAAGATTGCCAATGTTCCCCTTAAATTCAGTCCCAGAACTAAGTAGAAAACTGTGTGCTGCCGGCCCCACCCTGTGAAAGGATGAGCTTCTTTATGTGGACAATAACTTTTTCTAGAACAACAGCCAAAAACTTCTGGCATTTTGAAGGTCACCGTAACCCTTGATCCAGTACCCTAGGTCATATTTATGAAAAGTACTGCCCATTTTTTGAAAACTTGAGCTTTTTGGAGTTTGCCGGTTTTATTTATTTTTTTCTATCTTATCTTCCTTACTCCTATTGAAACAAAAATCAAGAAGGAAACTGAGTTATTTGCATTTTGTAGCATCTTATAATCACTGATTCAAGCAAAGTCTTCCCATTATTTTGTGTTCTATTTGCTCTCACTCCTGCTCCATTATCTCCCTATACAAGGGCACCCAAACTAAAGTGTTTGTTGCATTGTGGCTGGTAGCTTAGTTGGTTGGAGCATCATCACAAGCACCAATAGACTGCAGGTTCAATTCCTCATCAGAGCAGGTAGCTAGGTTGTGGGTTTGAACCCCAGCAGGGCTCATACAGGAAGCAAACAATTGATGTTTCTCTCTCTCTCTTTCTCTTTCTCATCAATAAACATATTCTCAGGTGAGGATTATAAGAAAAATAGAATCCTTATTGTTTACGTTACTTATTTGATTCATAATATATTTGCCAGATGTTGCTTTTTCCTGTTAGCAGGAGTATAAACTCCCAGAGAAGGGGGACTATAGTATTATTTTCTCAGCACCAAAACTATTTTTTAGATGTTGCTTAATGCAGTTGTATTAAATAAATGAATGAAAAATGCTCACAGAAACTAAGCATTCAATTTATGTTCCTAAATTTTTCATGTGCAATGCTTCTCCTCCTGAATCAAAAACTGGTCCTCACATCTCATGAAAACATTTATATTCTGCACATCTTCTAGGTAAACCCCCAAATGTGGCTCAAAACTGCAAAACATTGATGCCATCAGCGGCTTCATGCATGCAAATAGATGCTTCAAAAAGGAGGTCAGCTCTGAGAGCTCACTCAAGAAGGTCCCCAGATTCTCATGACTGAGGGAGATGCTGCCAAATAGTCTAGGAGAAAGCTCTGGGGGAATCAATCAAAGAAAAGTGGGAGTGTGAAGGGAAGAGAAGGTGACAAAGAGCTCAGGCAGGTAAGTGGTGACATTTGGGTTTTTGCGGAAAGCAGATAATGTGGAGAGAAAACAAAGGGTTTTACACCAGAGAATTCCAACCAGAAGCCAGCACTCTACCCAGTGTGGCACTAACCAGACCCAGGGCATTGTCCCTACTCACAAATGCTCCACCAGAACAAAGGGAAGGATGACGGGAGCCAAAGTTTTTGTTAAATGCTTGCACCGAAGCCAGAGTTGCTCAGAGAAGAAAAGCTCAATTTGTGAACTCTGAGTCTCAATTCGTCCAAAATTAAAGACATTATTTTTCTTTTTATTTTCCCCATTCATTTGCTGTGTAATTCTGAAAACATCCCTTTGCATCTGGGTCTCAGTGACCTTCCCTGGGAAATGGGGTGCTTGTACCTACCGCACCCCTGCTCCTAAGGACACACTGGGAGAATTAATGGGGACATTTTAAAAAGCTTCATCTTTAGACCAGAGACAATGTGGCACTACATTGATCACCTAGGTAATGCTTCACACCATTCAGTCCTTGCTGTTGCGCGCCCCCTCTCTCCCAGCCGGCCTTTGAAAGCAACCCAGATGACTACAGCTGAGCTGGAAGGCTCTCAGTGCTCAGGGACTGCAGGCTGAAGTACAGCTATCAGCATAGAAAATGTCCTTCCAGTGCTCCAGTGAATAACGTTCAGTTTTCAGCCCCAGGGAATTCAGTGTAACTTTAGTTACCCCTCACCACCATTGTTTCCTTGGGCAGCTGTCATGATTTATGGAGGAGAACAACCATTCCAAACTTTAATTAAGCGGGGAAAGACCATCACTTTCTTAAAGGGCACCAACCAAAAAAAGATGATAACTGAACTCCTATAGAACACTAAATACCTTTCCAACAGTTTATCTTATCTCCTTGCTTTTTTTTCCTAGATGAGTTGAGAGACAAAGCCAATCTTCCTCCCGCACAGGTGAGCTCTACCTACCAAGTTTCCTGGTTACACAAAACATTGCTCCAGGGACCTGTGATTTCCTCCTTAATCCCCCAGTCCTGTTATTGATGAACTTCCCTTCTCTCTTTCTCTCTTTTATCTTTGTAATAAGATCTTGGCTGCCATGGCAATAAAAACCATGACAATGCACAGATAAACAGTTCTTTCTTTGAATAAATATACAAGGAAATAAAAGCACACATGGCACATAGGCCGAATTCCCCTTAATGTCCACATCACTGCCTCAGGAGGAAGGTGTTCTCAAATGTTACAGTCAGACCATCCGACAAATTAGTGAGTCTCTGTGTGTGTCACTTGCTTGGGAGAAAGGTTGGGATTAAGGGCAGAAGAGGAGGTTGGTAGTGACGCATTAGAGTGTATGAGAGGTTTTCAAATCTTACAGCACATGTTGTCCACACTCCATAATGATAAATCCTTTCCTAAACCTGTGGTTTCAGGGAAGAAGTAGAAGAAAGGGAGAACAGGAGAAGACAAATAATTAGCAACTTTGGAGTCTGAATGCCAAGTAAGTAGTTTATTATAAGTTATACTGCAACAAGATAGACCCAGGTATAAAGCAGGAGGCCACAAAGTACTTTAGGAGAATATGGAGAATATCCTGTGTACATAATGAGCCTGAACACTCTGCTCCACCTTTATGTTCTCTGGTTTCCCTGTGACTGAAATGCTGTCTTTTAGTTGTGGTCAGGACCTCATAGGAGATGAGCTTCTAGTCTGTCAGGGTTTACCAGTCTCTAATAGAAGTTAGTCACTGATTTATGGAAGAAGTTAGGGAAAGCCTACTTGAATACTTGCTACTGTTTTACTGAGTGCTTAAGACACTCCTCTGAGCTTCTTAGATGTATCATCTTACTTAATTCCTATTATATAAGACAGATATTATGTACCCTTACTTCATGGAAGAGGAAATAGAGGCACGGAGAAGTTGAATAACTTCCCCAAGGTTGCACAGCGAGTAAGCAATGCAATCTGGCTCCAAACCCCTCGCTCTTCACCGATATATTGTACTTAACGCTATAGTTTCTCCCCCAGCACAGAATACGACTAAGGAGTTGAACAGATAACACTGTTTGCAGTGGTCTAACTGGCCCAACAAATGAGCCCGCAGTTTGTCACACTTATTTATAGAAAATCAGAAAGAGGACATAATTTCCATTCTTATTAACAAATACCCACGTCTTTTGTCATCTTCATCATTAAATCTGTATTTGCTTTGTGGTAGACAAAACAAAGTAAAACAAGCCCCAAAAAGAACAGGGGAGAAAACAACATCCTTGCTTTTCCTGGCTCTGTCAGAAATCATCCTCCGCAGCCCGGCTCCGGGAGGCTGAGGAGGAGGCAGCTGTCGCCCACCCTCCGGCATCACAGGGACGGCAGTGACAGAGCACGGAGAAGCAGAGGCCTATCTGAGCAGAATAGGTTGTCTTGACTTTTCAGATGTTAGATGCCATCCTAGGAAAATGGAATCTGGTCCATATTACCGACATGGAAAGACAGGCCTCACTTCATCAGGCCGAGGCCATGTAGCTTTTGGCCACACCCTAAAATCTATTATAAAACAAAAAACAAGGCTACAAACTGGTATCTTGATATGTCAGGACAAAAGATTTAAGGCTGCAATTTTTTTTAAAGTGGTTTTAAATAAAGAAGTTATTTTCTTACTCTGTTTCAATTCTGGGAAGTTTAGCAACTCATGTTTAGCTTTTTCGTATTCTTGTGAAAGGACTGACTGACTAAGATTCCAGTGATAGACTTGAACATGATGTGACTGATTAAAGGAAAAGAAAGCCGCAGGTGTCTGACGCTCCTCCCACTCAGTGGTGGGATAAACGTCTTCACCCATCGAATAGACTCTGTGACTGTTCTGACAGATAGAATAGAGCAGAAGTATGAGTGGGCCAGTTTCTGGGCTGAGGTCTAAGAGATCAGAAGCTTCTACTTCATCTTCATTAGAATATTAATTAGCACTTAGAGCTTACACAGATTGAATGTTTGTGTCCTCCCAAAATTCATGTTAAAAATCCTAATTTCCAACATGATGATATTGGGGAGGGGGACCTGTCAGAGATCATTGAATTGAAGTCAGTTACGAAAACTGATTAGATTAATTAAATTTGGGCTAGCGTCCTCATGATGGGATCTCTACATGAATACACCAAGGAAAGGCCGTGTGAGCACAAAGCCAGAAACACACGGGATAAATGATGGGCCAGTAAAAACAATAGAAAGTCCATTGTATTGTTCAAATCACTTTGTGAGATTATAATTTTTACTACCCCAAATTTTAAGCCCAGGGACCTTAAGTATCTTGTCCCTGATCTAGTAGTGGGACCAGGAAAAGTGATTTATTTTTTATTAGATCCTCAAACAACTGGCTTGGCTGCATTGTATATTAAATTTGTTCTTGTTTGCAGAACCATCCAGTTTTCTTGGCAGAGAGGTGTCAGTCAAGTCTGTGCTGGACACTGCTGTGTCTCACACATGGCCCAGCTAACAGTTCTCCTGAAAAGCTTCCCAACCTTCCGCCAACCACACAGGCTTTTTGGCTCCCACAAGGATGAAAATAAAGTCCCAGGTAGGATTCAGGAAGCCATTTTTCAGGGTGAGACATGCCTTATACCAGGAGAGGTAGATAATGGGAAAGAAGAATATGTATTATTTTTTTATCGCATTTGTTTCCATTTCAATTTCCATTGCCATTTATTCCCTTTATACAACCTCAACCCCACAGTCACCACACTGCTGTTTGTGTCCATGAGCCCTTTTTATTTTTGTTCCATCCCTGGAGGATGACCACCCTCTCCCCATGGCTTTCATCCTACTCTCTGAGTCTGTCCCTATTTTGCTTGTTAGTTCAGTTTGTTCATTAGATTCCACATATGAGTGAAATCATATGGCATTTGTCTTTGTCTGACTGGCTTATTTCACTTAGCATAATGTTCTCCAGGTCCATCCACGCTGACACAAGGGTAAAATTTTCTTTTTTAAGGCTGAGTAGTATTCCATTGTGTAAATGGCTCATAGTTATTTTATCTACTCATCTACTTGGTCTGCTTCAATATCCTGGTGATTGTAAATAATGCTGCAATGAACATAGGGGTGCTTATGTTCATTTAAACTAGTTTGGGGCTCCTTCAGATGTTTTCCCAGAAGTGGGACCACTGGGTCAAAAGGTAGATCCATTTTTAATATTTTCAGGTATCTCCATACTGCTTTCCACAGTGGCTGCACCAGTCTGCATTCCCACCAGCAGTGCAGAAGGTTTCCCCTCTCTCCACATCCTTGCCAGCACTTGTTTGTTCTATTATTGATGATGGCCATTCTGACTGGTGTGAGGTCATATTTCATTGCGATTTTAATTCGCATTTGTTTGATGGTTAGAGACAATGACTATTTTTTCATATATCTATTTGCCATCTGTACGTCCTTTTTGGAGAAGTGTTTATTCAGGTCCTTTGCCCCATTTTTAAACTGGGATTGTTTGGTTTTTTACTGTGAAGTAAAAAAGTTATTTACAAGTTATTTATAAATTTTGGATATTTACCCCTTATCATATGTATCAGTGAATATGGTCTCCCATCCTGTGGGTTGTCTTTTTATTTTGTTGATGGTTTTCTTTGCTGCCAAAGCTTCTTAGTTTGATGTCCTCCCATCTGTTTATTTTTGTGTCTGTGTGTTTCCCTTGCCTGAGGAGATATATCTGATGAAATATTGCTCTGAGCACTGTCTGAGATTTTTACTGCCTATGCTTCTGCTAAGATTTTTATGATTTGGGGTCCAACATTTAAGTCTTTAATCCATTTTGAATTTATTCTTGTGTGCAGTGTAAGAAGGTGGTCTAGTTTTGCTTCCCTGGATGTATCTTTCCAAATTTCCCAACACCATTTATTGAATAATCTTTAGCCATTTTATGTGATTGCTTCCTATGTCAAATATTAATTGATTATAAAGGTGTGGGTTTATTTCTGAGCTCTCCGTTCTATTCCGTTGATCTACGTGTCAGTTTTTATGCCAGTTCCATATTGTCTTGATTACTATGGCCTTACAGTGTAGATTGATATTAGGTAGTATGATTCCTCTGTTGTTTTTCATTTTCTAGATTGATATTGCTATGCAGGGCCTTTTGTGGTTCCATATCAAGTTTTGAAATATTCTAGGTCTATGAAATACATCATTGGTGTCTTGATAGAAATTGTGTTGAATCTACAGATTGCTTCAGGTAGCGTGGACATTTTAACGATGTTAATTCCTCCTACCCTAAAACACTATATAGTATGTGCTTGCCCTTATTTGTCTTCTTCCACTTCTTTCTTCAGTGCCTTACAATTTTCTGAGTACAGGTCTTTTATATTCTGGGTTAGGTTTATTCCTAGGTATTTTATTCTCTTTGAAGGACTTGTGAATAGGACTGTTTTCTTAATTTCCTTTTCCGATAGTTCATTATTGGCATGTAAAAATGCAACTGATTTTTGAATATTAATTTTGCATTCTGCTACCTTGCTGAATTTATTTATCAGTTCTAGTTAATTATTGATGGAATCTTTAGAGTACTCTATATACAGTATCTTGTCATCTGCAAATAAAAACAGTTTATTCCTTCTTTTCCAATTTCGATGCCTTCTATTTCTTCTTCTTGTCTGATTGATATGACTAGGATTCCCAGTACTATGTTGAATAAGAGAGGTGAAAACAAACATCACTCTTATTCCCAATCTTAAGAAAAACTATTATTGTTTTTGCCCATTGAGTATGATGCTGGCAGTAGCCTTGTGGTATATGGTCTTCATTATGTTTAAGCATGTTCCCTTTATCTCCACTTTGCTGAAAGTTTTTATTATAAATTTGTGCTAAATTTTATCAAATTCTTTTTCTGCAACTATTGATATGATCTTGTGGGTTTTACCCTTGATTTTGTTTGTGCATTCCCAGAATAATTCCCACTTGATCATAATGTGTGATCTTTCTGATGTATTGCTGTATTCAGTTTGCTAATATTGTTGAGAATTTTAGCATTTATGTTCATCAGGGATATTGGCCTATACTTTGCCTTCTTTGTAGTCTTTTCATCTGGTTTTAGAATTAAGATAATGCTGGTCTTGTAAAATGAGCTTGGGAGTGTTCCCTTCTCTTGAATTTTTTGAAATAGTTTGAAAAGGAGAAGTGTTAGTTCTCAGAATGTTTGGTAAAATTCACCTCTGAAGCCATTTGGCCCAGAGCTTTTGTCTTATTTGTCTCAACTACAGGAAACTACGGAGGGGGAACAGAGATCAGTGAAGGTCATGTCTGTGATGTTCCAGCAAAGACAGATACGTGGAAGGACAGAGCCTGAAGCATTTGTTGCCTGTTCTAATTTCCTGCCTCAGTGCTAGCTAGATGAGTACAGACCTGCGTCTCTGCCCCATGATTCAGCACCTTCCTCTCATGAAAGCCAGTTGCTGAAACAAGGCTCAGTACTCCAGCTAGAGGCTGGCAAGTCAATGCCCTCTGACCAATGGCCCACTTCCCCGATCCACAGGAGAAGGGCAACCCTCAAGGGATTGTACCCTCAGCCTTGGATGTGCTGATATGTAAATCAGTGGTGGAAGAACAGCTCCCTCTGCCTAGTCTTCTGTCTAAGGCACCATGAAACTACCAGGCCAGGGTGGGACAGCCATTGTCCCACCTAGAGGTGCAGGTAGGGCATGCATGCCCAACCTTGATATGCACCTGAATATTCCCTGGCAAGGATGGGGGTCAGCAATTGTGGCTGGGTGCAGTTAAGAAGAAGGAGGCTGGGCAGGGAACCAGGGGCAGAAGAGTGAGCAACTGAGATCCTGGGAAAATGGGGAGGGGGATAGAAGGAGGAATGCACATGAACCACAGCTCCAAGGTCCAAGAATGTTCTCAACTGTCCCACTGGGTTTATTTACAAACCTCAAATTTACAAATAAAATCACCAAGAATGTTAAGATTGTGAATGCAGATCATTAATGCCCAAGTGTGAGACCCTTCTGTGGGTGGTGCTCTGTGGGACTGCACTGTTTGAAACCCTGTGTGCAGGAGGAAGAGAGAAGTATAACTCAGCCTCTGTGGGTAGCTGAAGAAGCCCCTTTGTTGTTACCTGCTGAGGGACAGGAGTGAAGTTACTGATCAGACAAGGATTTATTTAAACATAAATAAATCTAAACTGTAAGGAACAAGAATGAAAATCTCCCTCGATTTTGTTGCTACAACTGTACAACTTGAATTTGTCCTCCATCAATTGACTTTAGTTGATTTTTGTTTCTGCCTTTGGAGCTCCAAGCCAGTGTTTATAGAGGTAATTCCTGTGGGTCCCTGGCCATTACTCTCTAGATGGTCTCTTCCAACATGTTGGTAAATTCAAGGTTGGATGGTTCTCTTAGTCTTGTCTCTCCTGCTTTTTCTCTTGTCAAAAATCTCTTCTGACATTTCTTGCATGTGTATAATATTATTTCATGATTTTATCCTATTTTTATATTTCTTTTGTTACTTCAGTGAGTGTTACAGAGAAGAAGCTGTCAAAGACAAAAATAGGTGGGATTTTCTAATTGGAAGTTTGTGGCTTCCTTTTCTTTTTGTCTCCAACTGAGTCCCAACAAACAGCCTAAAGGACCAGGTAGGTCTCTATCCACTTTTACATGTCCATCTATTTCCCCTGATTTGTTATGCTTCTGTTAATGATAATCTCTGTTTAAAAAAAAAACCTGGAGAGAGAGAGCAAAGTGGTAAAGGTGGAAAAGTGGTAAACAAGGATGACAACTGAATGTGAATCTCTCAGTTTGATCCTGATCTTCCATGTAATTCCATTTCTGTGACAAGCTGAGCAAGACTGCTTGTATATCAGTTAAGTTTTCTTTTGTGTGTTTTGCAGTGTGGGCTTAACTGTCATGATACATTAGTATTGAGTGACCCTCTTGACTAGTGTCGATAACAATTTCCTTCTATAATCATCCTCTTTGACCATTTTAAATGTATTTTAGAAGGCATTGGCACATTCTTATGAATGTCCAGTGAAAGTATTTACCCATCCATCCAATCATTCATTCATGTATTAATTAGTTAAATGATTTAACAAGTATTTTTAGGGACTTTTATTGGCTATGTTGATCCCTACCCCTAAATTCATATGTTGAAGTCCTAATCCTCAATACCTGAAAATGTGACTGTATTTGGAAACAGAGTTTGTATAGAAGTAATAAAGTTAAAATGAGGTCATTAGAATGGGTTCTCATTCAAAATGACTGATGTGCTTTAAGAAGGGAAAATTTGGACAGATATCAATGGAAGGAAGACCATGTGATGACAGAAGAAGACCACCATCAACAAGCCAAGGAGAGAAGACTTGGAAAACAAAAACAGCCCTAATGACACCTCATCTTGGGACTTTCCAGCCTTCAGAATTGTAAGAAAATAAATTCCTGTTGTTCAAGCCACCAGTTTGTGGGACTTTGTTATAGCAGCCTTAGCAAACTCATATAGGGACTTACTATGTAACAGGAATGGTTTGATATGCTGAAGTTTAAGACAAACAGAGCCCTGTCTTTGGGCATTTATATTTCATTGAGAAGAGAATTGAACAAGTTCACTTTTAGAGATTAATAACTGCAATAAATAATATAAAAGAAGTTAACATGGTGAGTGTGAAGAAGGGGAATGCATAGCCACTTAATACTGAGTGGGCCTGTAAGGCTGCTCTGAAGGGGAAAACTTGAGCTGATGCCTCAGTCCCATAACATACATTTATCAATATTATAGTAGTAGGTCCTAATGCAGTAGACTTTAGCTCAGGCTCACTGCACATCTTTTAAATGGGTGACCATCAGCCTCATTTTCTTCAGTGTTGTTTTGACTGTCATTGAGAACAGGAGAGAATCAAGAAACTGGAAAAGCCCTAAGCTGTCATTTTGCTTAGACAGACTCAATGCATCCTGTCTAGAGTTTTCTTTAAGTTCTCTTTGCATATGCACAGTTGCCTGGGTCAAGCTCTTTTCCCTAAGGTTAACAGACTTATCCCTTTTTATGTTGTGCTCAGGGAGGTGGCAGCTCACCTATGTTACAGCCTGTCCCTTTTGCAGTAATAATTAACTGTCAGTTTGGGGTATGTATGAGAACAACCTGGGGAGACTTTTCAGACACACCTGCACAGATCCCACCTGAGTCACTGGGGACAAGGAACATGTGAACAGTGAGAATTACCCTTAAGCTTTTCAGATACATTTTCTTCCCTCATCCACCTTCAATCCTATTGAGCAGCAAATTGTTATGACTTCCACCTCTGCCATTTAAACTGCTTTATATGTACTGAGCTGAAAACCCCAGTTACTGAGGTCTTTCCTCAGAACATTGCATAATAAATATGTGAAGTACATCTCATGGATACATAGAAAGGAGGTAGGGCTTTTAAAGAACTTGAGTAAAAAAATACAAAAGCTAAGTAAGAGTAAAGCATTCAAAATTGTGTAATTTAAAATGACAGTGCTAAACATATTAAGATTAAAGGCCCATAACAAGTGCTTGTGAATTCTTGCCCTGAACTTATCCTTATTTCATCTCTCAACACTCAGTCATCAGCAGATGTCCCTAAAACCACGCAATCCCTATATTGTCTGCAAATGTCCCTGCAGGAAAACCCATTCAAACCTTGTATGTGCTCGGGTTTCTCTGTTCCTTTGACTTGGGTACATTTCCTACCCCATCCTAGGTGGTCTGTCCTCTATTCCAGGCACAACAGAAGACCTGGCCTTTTTTTTTGCTTTCTATGACATTTTCTGATGGCTTCAACTTGGACAATCTTGGCATAGGATGAGGAAATCTAAGTTTAGGGCAAATAATCACTGTGTAGGCAGAATGAGTCCTCTTACCAGAAGAAGTTAAGGTTCTTTTTGTGTGTGTTTATTTTCTATCCAAGCAGAAAATTATGATTTAACAATGTCACCTAACAAGTATAACCAGGACTTTTAAGTTTTTCAATTTGCATAGCTAATGAAATGCACTTTGAAAAGCTTTGAAAATTACTCATTTTTTTCCATCATGGGTTTAGACACATTATTTTTGGATTTTAAATTATACATAGGCCCTCTCTGAATTACTGGCCTTCAAGAGATGCTTCTGTTGCCTTTGTTGCCCTCTCTACTTCTAAAACAATACCCCGGCTCATCATTTCTTCCCAAGTCTCTCCCTATTGATAGAGATAAAAACTAATTTGGATGCATATTACTCAGGTTAGAATTGATTGGTAATTGCCAGTATTGTCCCTGGGGTTGCATTTAGGACTGATCTTTCATCCCTCATTCTTGCCGGTTTCTATATCCTTTACCGTCATTTGGCTCATTTCCTCACCCATGTCAGCTGTGCTGAAACCAGGGCCTGGCAGTGGGGTAGGAGCTAGAGCTGGTACGGTCTTGGTTCTACAACAGCCTGCATGCCCTGGATTCCTCTTAAAGAGCTGTTCACCCACCCACCACCCCAACCCTCTCCACTGTGGAAGGGAAACCTGCCTTTTCAAATGAAACCTTATGTACAGAGTCTCTAACACATCAAAGAACAACAACCCAGAGTAATTACCTTAGCTGTTCCTCACCCCTCCCAGGCATAGAGGACATCAGAGCAGACTTTGAAAATCACTGATGGGGTCAAACTTCTTATTTCACGCACACACAAAATGGCAGTTTTAACTCAAAATCACAGAGTTGATAAGTTAACAAAGCTAGGTCTTTCCATTTCAAACCCAGGGGACTTATTTATCCACCTGAGGGTGAAAGACAATGGCTCAGTGAACAAGTAAATTGAGTTCACAAAAGCTCAACAATGGAATATCCGTAACTACTTAATGATGACAGGTAGTCTCAGTCCACCATAGTCTTCCCCTAAAAGCATCATCAGGGAAGATTGCAAGCATAGGTCTGAGTCCTAGGTCTGTCTTTAACTGCCTGGAACCACATTTATTTGAGACTTAGTTTGTTTATGTGTAAAGTGGAGATGATTACGTCTGTTTCACGGGGCTGGTGTAAGATTAAGTAAGCTCAGGGCATGATCCAAAGAAACATACAAACCTCCTATTTCTCTGAGAAAGCCACTAGTGAGGGGACCCCCAGGCACCCAGACCCCTTAGGTTTCATTGCTGTCCTGCCCTTCGGCCATGTCCCGACTTCCTGACAAGTTTATCACCCAAATCTGCCCTCTGGTGCAGGGGCCAGTATGCCTGATGTAGGGGTGAGCTTTTAATAAGCCAGCACAATAAGAAAGAGTTATAATCAACTGTGTGAATTCAAAGAGGCAAGCCAGAGCAGCCCACATACACAACAGGATAAAAATGATAAAGCAGATTTTAATTTAAAAAAAGAAGAGTCCAGTGTTTACAATGTTTTTAAAACTGCCTGATATCTCTGGGCTGCTGCTGTTGTCATCATGTTAAAAGAAGAGGTAGAAAGAGTGAGTTTAATTCAGTGTCGCCCAAAGAAGTAAGAATTTAGGAGAGAAAAAATGACTCTACTCTGAGTCTTTTGAGCAGACAAAAAAAGTCTGGTCAAAGATATGACCAGATTCGTGATTATCTGGCCAGAGATCTGAAGGCCCATTCTCACCAAAGCAAAGAATTGAGGGATAAGTGTAATTCCAGGTGTGTAAAATATGTGTGTGTACTCACACATGTGCAGGTCTCTGAATGTGCAAGCTCAGATGCTACGTATATATAAGTGGCCTGTGATGACCACAGTGGAAAAGTAAAAGCCGTAAAGGATTCTGGTTCTGCTTCCTTCTCTGGGAAGGGAGACATAGGTTAGCCAGGACATGTTTTTCTTTTAATTAAAGTGATCCTTGACACAAGAGGAAAAGAGTCACAGATTCCAAACACTAAGGGAAAATAAAACAAGAAAAACTTCAGAAGCAAAAGATGAGAAAAAATTAGTAAAAGTTATCAAAGCACAATAATACATTAAACAAATCAAACAGATGAAAGATTAAAAATTGGTGTTGCCCTGGCTGGTGTAGCTCAATGGATTGAGCGTGGGCCTGTGAACCAAGAAATCTCGGTTTGATTCCCAGTCAGGGCACATGCCTGGGTTGTGGGCCAGTTCCCAGCAGGGAATGCACAAGAGGTGACCATACATTAATGTTTCTCTCCCTCTCCCCTTTCCTTCCATCCCCCCTCTAAAGATGAATAAATAAAATTTTTTAAAAAAATTAGTGTTAACATTCAGCTATATCAGTTGCAAAAAGAAGAAAGTAAAGGTGGCAATATTAGTACCACACAAAATAGATGTCAAGGAAAAATACTACATTGGACAAAAGACTTTACCTTTTATTAATGAAGGGTAAAATTTATGACAAATGTATAATATATGGCTTAATTTTATATGTCAATTAAATGCCATTGCAATATATAAAGCAAAAGCTGTTAGAAAAATAAAAAAGTTCAGCAAAACCATAACATCAGGAGGATATTTTAGTGCAGCTCTTCCTTGTCAGCAGACTGAAGAGATGAGATAAACTCACAAACAAGCAAATACATGAAAAAGGATGCAGATTTACTTGAATACGATAACACATAATTTGAAATAGGGTATTGGAAACCTTACACCTGGCTTCTAGCTAAAAACATTGCATTGATTACAGGAACCTGTGCGCTCCACAAAGCCAATTGGCTACAGGAAGAGTGTCCAATACGGCACCCAAGTAACAAACCTTTCTCAAGCTAGCCAATAGCAAGCAACCATCCCTCCTCTCCCTCCCCCCTATATAACCCCAATGCAGCTTGATCAGACCCTTCCCAGTCAGTAGGTAGCCCTTGATTGCTCCTCGGAGCAATAGGGGTGCTTACAATAGCTTAGAATGCACTCCTTGATCAGCTTGGGCCCTTCTCTTTGTGTCTGTGATCTTACACGTTTTCCCATCCATGTGTAACACATTCTGTTCCCTCTCCCTGGAACACTCTTCCCAGATGCCTGTATAGTTCCTTTACTCTCCTCCTTTCCATCTTTATCCTGCCCAGCCTCCTGCTTCACTTTTCTCAGTTGTGAACTACCTCTCGCTACGATGCTCCCAAGTCCAATTCTCTGCTTCTTTCTTCCTTACCAGGGCGTGCCCTCTAACATTTGTCTTATTATCTTTTTTGTTGTTCATCCCACCCTCTAGATAAAAGTTCTCCGAAGGCAGGGATTTTATTAAAACTAATGGACTCACTGCTGGACCCCCAGAACAATGTCAGACACATAGCATGAGCTCAATAAATATTTGTTAAATAAATAACGTTTGATTTTTGTATGCCTTTAGATTGCTGGATAAGCGTATGCTAGACAAGATATAGCACCTTGATGTAGTCTAGATGTTATGAAGTATATAGCTGCCTTTTAAATTGCAACCTAATAACATTAGAATAATATCACACAAAATATAACTCTAAGATATTTTTCTCTAAAAGAAAACTCAAATTCACATGGAACCTAATAAGTATTTAATAAGTGTCTAAACAAAGGACCGTTCAACACATTGTGTTTGGACTGCTGCCTCATTTTGGGGTGGGGAAGGGACTCCTAATTTATAATTGTCAAGATAAATGAAATACCTGTAAAAATCATTAAAATATGAGATATTTAATATAGATTAAAATCACATATTTTTAGGTATGGAAGAAAGGACTTTATATTTAGGAAGTATTAAAAATAAAATAAATAGATTTGACTAAAGACAAATTTTATGTGACCAATAAATAAACAGTAATTATGAGAAGATAATTGAAAATTTAATTATAAAAATATTCCAATATATTTGACAGAATAATAACAATATACTTAGTATAAGAAAGCTGTTACAAAGTATTCAGAATAAAATAAATATCTAATGAAAAGTAAGCAAAAACTATACAATTCAAAAGAGAAGCTTTATGATATCCAATGAACTTACTCTCTTAATCATAACTACAGCAATGAGAACTAAAACACATATGCCATACTTTTAAATATACAAAAATTGCAACTTCAGAGCAAGCAGATAAAAAAGTGAACTCCCATATATGTCTATTGGAAATACAAATTGGTCATGAAACAGTGTGCAGCCAAGAGCGGGAGTCCCAAATAGGGATTTGGAATGGGGTCCAGAACTAAAGGTATCCAGGAAATATTAGAAAGACATATAAGATGTCCTCACCCCTTCCCCCACAGGTGTGAATTGGGGGAAGGGACACATGCAGCAGGAACATCCAGAGCTGTTTTGTTCAGCAACAACTTTGCAGCTAACCTCTGGCAGGGCCATTTAACATATCTATAACCTTTAACTTGTTGCATAGGTATGTTAAATAGCTGTGGCTATGCTCTGAGCCAGGAGGATGGAAGGGATTTCCACCCAGGACGTAACTGGGGGGCAGGTCCCCCTGGTTATGGCGCCTGTGTGAGAGCTTGGAGAAGATTGGCTCCAGGACATGGGGTCACACCTGCCCAGCCCAGTAAACTTGAAATACTACAGAAATGCTGGCAGGTGTAACTGATTGTAGGAGGAATCAGAAATGAGGGTACAGAGAAAGGTTGGCATGGGGATTTAAATTCAGACTCTGCAACCATGCTGAGGGAAGACCACCTGGCTGTGGCAGTAGGGAGAGAACCACGCATTTTGGCAGAGTGGGGACCCCTGTGGCTTTGAGGTGCAACCCTTGGCCACGTGGCTTAGGGAGTAGGAGAGACTTTGCCTGGAAAAGAGGGGTGCAAGGACTTTTTCTTGGATCATGAGAAGGTGCCACATGGATTTGGCTTAACTGGAGATCCTGATGGTGACAACAGCTGATAGTGCTGGGAGCCTGAATCAGGAACCTCTACTTCTTTTCCCGAGATACAGTACCACAGATTAGGCCAGGGGGAGAAGGAAAAACTGTGTGCATCTGTGTGCAATCCTAAAAACTTTGATATTTTAATGAAGATGTTAGGTCACTACTTTAAGTCTGTATAGCTTTAAATAAACATTTCCTTTCCTTTTCACAAATCTCTGGCACTGAGAGATGTCTTTCCTCTGGTGGCAGACAAGCCAACCTAGTGGGGAGTTTTTTCAGCAATAGTATATCATATCCCCTTGGCCCTGTTCTGTAACAGTCATATTTTTAAGATAACTTTATTACGCTTATGAAAAACTTTCATATTCATCATGACTTTTGACCTGGAAAATGCACTTCAAGGAATTCCCTTTAAGAAACATATTCAGGATATACCAAAAAATTTTCACAAAAAAAGTTTTATAGGGAAAATGCTGTAGAGCGAGTATACTGGATTCAGCACACAGAGCCAAAAAGTACCTCACTCTTTGTCTCTCCCTCCTTTTAAAACTGTGTCTGTTTCATTTCTTGCCTTAGATCAAACACTGGAAAGTCCTATGAGATGGGCTCATGCTGATAATTTAAAAATTTTATTACTAAAACATTTTTAGTTTTGTGTTTACTTTAAATCACACAAAAATTCAATACAGCAATGATAATATGTTGTCTTGTACTATAAATCAAACTAATTTGCTCATAAATTAAATTCTCCCTTCCCCTAGCTGGAGCCTCATAAAGTTAAAAGGCTGAAGAAGGAGGGCATGGTCCTTCCTCCCTTCTTCTAAGCACTATAATTTCTGACCCTACAGAGTTAAAATGGGTATGGGAAAGAAAATAAAAGAGCAGGAAAATTCTCAATTGATTCATACAGCTGTAATTTTGCTTGACACAGTCTGGGTCTGGCAGATGTTTAAGGTCACATTTTCTCCCCAGCACCTTTATGAGTCCTTAAAAGCACTCTGTGAAAACTTACCTGTCTGTTTTATGATGTGTTGGTATATTTTTGCATGTCTAGTCATTCTCAGGCTGGCCCACACAAGCTAACGACTGAAGTCTTAGTGTCTCTCCAGTTGACATTCTTGGACAAGATGTAAATTCTAGCCAGTGTTCTTGGGCCTAGACTATATTATAGTCATTCTTTGTCCTGACAGTCTGCTAATCCTGCCCTCAAAATGCAGCTATCTTATGCTCACACCTTTGGTCAACTAAATTGGTAGATAGGTGTCAGCCCTGGTTTACTCCACCCTCCCTGTTTCAGGAGAACAACTCAGCCCTCCATATTGTCCCACCGGGGCCATTCTCTCTTTGTAAATCGAGGAACAGGCACGCCCATTGCTTACTTTTGGGGTGGTTCCCAGAGCACAGCTCTCCAGGAAATGACCTTGGTTGTTGATTCTACATGCATGGAGTTTGGAAGTCACCACTCCATCCTAACCATGAGTAACAAGCTGAACAGACTGAAAATTCAACAGTTTTTTTTTTGATTCATGAGAAGGAAGGACACTTGACAAACACTGTCCCCAAAACTGGAGAGTCAGGTGATATAAGGAGTCACAACTCACCAGAGCAGAGACTAACCATGTGAAAACTACTACAGAAACCAGTGCCTGGAAATCTGAACTGTAACTGATGAATTACTCAGTAAGAAAGGCTCAGTATGAACAAGTCTGAGTGTTAAAAACTTCAGGGACCACATACTTCTGTGAATTCTAACTGCAGAAGCTCTAGTCATAGGACTACAGGATATTTCTGCTGCCCCCGCACCTGTCATCCCATCACTCAAGGGCTCTTCATGGTGATCCCTTTACTTCATCCTGGCAGGCTATCAAGACAAATTACATGTTTTACTAAATAACAAAAAATACACATGGCAGTGATAGGGTAATGATCAGACAGGATATTCAAGATGAATAATTTATAAGCCAAAGGCTATAATGTGGACAGTAGACAGCATGCAAGAACAGATGGGAAATGTAGGTAGAGAGATAGAAGTCCTAGAAAAGAACAAAAAAAATGCTAAAGATAAAAATACGCTAAATAATCACTGAGCTTGAGGATTTATCAATAAAAATCTCCAAAACTGTGTGTGGGGTGGGGAGGAGACTGACACAAACAAATAAACAGAATACCCAAGGACTGTGGATACGAAAGATGTAGCATACACATAATGATAATACCACAAGGAGAAGAAAGAGAAAGAAACAGAAGAAATATTTGAAACAATAACGATTGTGAATTTCTCCAAATTAATGGCAGACACTAAACCACAAATCCAGAAAGTTCAGAAAAAAAATGAAGAAGGATAAATTCCCAAAATACTACATGTAGGAATTTAATTTCAAACTATAAAAAATCAAATATAAGGAATAAATTACCCAGAAAGAAATTTAATAAAGGAAGTAAAAGATCTGTACACTGAACACCATGACATCGATCAAAGCCATTGAAGAACACACAAACACATGGAAAGAGCCTCTGTGCTCATTGGTTGGAAAAAATCAATATTGTTAAAATGTTCACTCTACCCAAAGCAATCTACAGATTCAACAAAATCCTGACCAAAATTCCAATGACATTTTTCATAGAAATAGAACAAAATATACTAATTTGTTGGGAACCTTACACCTGGCCACTAAAAACACATAAGCCAAAAGGCCCTAAAAAACATCCCTCCTCTCCCTCCCCCTATAACCCATTATAAAGATACAGATCTCTTTCCGCCCCTCCCCCACTCATTTGTTCTAGTACCGCGGAGCACTAATTGTATTGAACCACAGAAGATCTAGACAGCTAAAGCAATTTTGAGAAAGAAGAACAAAGTTGGACTTCCTGACTTCAAACTATAATACATTTGAAAGCCATGGTAATCAAAACAGTATAGTATTGTCATAAACACAAACACATAGATCAATGGAACAGATAGAGAGCCCAAAATTGAACCCAGGCATAGATGATCAATTAAATCACAACCAAAGAGCCAAAAATACCCAATGGAAGAGTGCCCAAAGACAAATGGTGCTGGGAAAACCAGATAGGCATATGCAAAAGAACAAAACTGGATGCTTATCTTAGACCATAAAGGTAATTTGGTCCATTTGGTACATTCAAATTCAATTTGAAATGGATTAAAGACTTAAATTTAAGATCTGAAGCTGTAAGCACCTAGAAGAAAACATAGGCAAGAAGCTCTCTGATGATGAACTTGACATTTAAAAAATTTGACTCCAAAAGCAAAAGCAATAAAAACAAGAATAAACAAATAGAATTACATCAAACCAAAAGAATCTGCACAGTAAAAAAAAAAACACAACAAAATTAAAAGGCAAGCTATGGAAAGGCAGAAAATACATATGAGTTATATATCTGATAAGGGGTTAATATGTAAAATATACAAAAAACTCATGCAAGTTAGTATCCCCAAAAATCTGATTAAAAATTGGCAGAAGAACTGAAATATTTCTCCAAAGAAGATAAAAAAATGGTCAATAGATATGTGAAAAGGTGCTCAACATAACTAATCAACAGAGAAGTTGTCAAAAAGATAAGCCATCACAAGTATCAGTGAGGGTATAGAGAAGGTGCTCTTCCCTCAAGAAAATTCCTTTAAAAAAATACTAAGGAAACCATCTTTATGTCTTCTATTTCCTCTCTCTCAGCTCTATTTATCCTTGATGTAAATGAGAGGTTTAAATACTTTTGAGTCCATACTTTGAAACTCTTAAGTGATGGTCTATTGTACAAATCCAATTTTGTACCTAAGACTATGCAGTGGTTCAGACAAAATCAACATTTTGGTATTGATATACACTACAGACAAAAATGCATTAGTTAAAACTTTACTAAATCTATATCATAGAAAACCATGGAGTCATTAAATATGATGCTTTAAAAAGATTCATATAATGCTATGGAGAAACTTCACATTATAGTGTTAAATGTTTTTGTAAGTCAGGTTAAAATGAAATGTGTTCATGGATTCAAATTTTGTCTACAATAATTAAATCAATTCATAAAAGGATGTCATTGTTATATATTAAAATGTTAGAAAAAGCTCTAAGCCTTAAGATTACAGGTAATTTAGCTAATCTATAATTTATGCCATTTTAGAAGCTTTCTATGGAATAAATAAGCTAAAGATGTTTTGGTTAAACAAAAAAGAATTATTCTATTTTGTATCAAGTTTACTTTTGGGGGATAAAATGTGATATATCAGGCAGAGACCCATACTGGAAGTCTTCAATGCTTCTAATTCAGTGAGTGACCATGGACGACCGCAGACAATTCAGTATGTAGTTCACTTGGTAGCGTTAATTGACCTAACTACTGAAGAGAGTCTCTCTGGACCTATTTCCTCATATTTAAATTAGCACGGTTGAGTTCTTTAAAAAATGCTGATTGAGAACATAGATCATCCCTCTTACTCATCCAAAATTTCTTAAAATATCAGAAAAATACAGGCTGAAATAGCAGCCTGTAAAAGAAATCTATAGCAGCACTTGTAAACAAGCTTATCAGTAGCCCAGAAATACTAGCAATGTCCAGAAAAAGAAAGAAGATGAAAACATGTATACAGAGAAATAAAACCAAGAAAAATGAGAATCCTAAATGCAGTGAGAATAAAATAGCAGGGGTAGATTTCTTCTGAACTATTCAAATCTCAGACAGAAAAGAGTCCATGCAATCCAGTGCCTGGGGGAAGGAGTGTGTGTAAACTTCTCTCAGGGATTCTGAGCAGCCTGCCCTTTCTCTTAATTATAATACTTTAACCAGCTGTTACTATGCTTCAGTCTTTATTTGTAAACTGGAGATGATAGTACTGAGCAGAGGTCCAAGGAGGGGACAATATTTGGCCCACCCAGGGGCACCAAAAAAACTGTTAAAGAACAGATACACCGGGGCCCCGGACTCCAGAGGATGGTATATTAATACTGTCTGGACCCCTCCTACTGGGCCAATTGGAAAGACATCTCTCAATGCCAGAGATTTGTGAAAAGGAAACGAAACGTTTATTTTAATGCTATTCAGACCTAATGCCTTCATTAAAATATCAAAGTCCTTTGGGGTATATCCCTACACACACACACACACACACACACACAGAGTCCCTTCTCCCCTTGTCCTAACTCCGGGTACCATAAAATCAGGAAAAGAGCACATGTCCGTTTTTCCAGGCCGCTGGTATCATTAGCTATGTTGACATCCAGGCAGGATCTCCAATTAATCCGAAGGCATGTGGCACCTTCCACTGGCAGGAGTTCTTTGTACCAAGTTTTCCAGTCAAAGTCTCTCCTGCTTTCCAGGCCACGTAGCCAAAGGGTGCACCCCAAAGCTACGTGGGCTTCTTCTACCAAAGTTGCAGGGGTCCGCACTCCACCAAAAGTGTGTATCTTTCTTCTTCTCCTGGCTGCAGGGATCTACATTCTGGCAAAGCTGCATGGTTTTCCCTTTCACCTGGAAAAGAGGGAGTTCTAACTCTGCTCAAACCGCATGGCTCTTCCTCCAATGGCTGCAATGTCTGGGTTTAAATCCCCACGCCAATCTTCCTCTGTACTCCTATTTCTGACTCCTCCCATGATCAGTTATACCTGCCAGGATTTCTGTATTATTACAAGTTTACTGGGCTACCATCATTAGTCTGGGCAGGTATGGCCCCATGTCCTAGAGCCAATCTTCTCCAAGCTCCCACGCGGCCTCTGTAACTAGGGGGACCTGCCCCCCCAGTTACATCTTGGGGGGAAGTGACTTCATCCCCCTGGCTCCAAGCCTGGCCACAGCCATTTAACATATCCGAGTGACCTGCCAAAGGCTATAGATATGTTAAATGACCATGCCAGGGATTAGCTGCAAGGCTGTGGCTGTACAAAACAGCCCTGCATGTTCCTGCTGCATGTGCCCCTTCCCCCAACTCACACCTGTGGGGAAGGGGTGAGGACATCTTATATGTCTCCCCAATAACTCCTATACACCTTGAGTTCTGGACACCATTCCAAATCTTTTTTTTTGCCTCCCCTACCCCCTTGGCTGCACCCTGTATCAGTAATGTTTATCTCACAGATTGTCATGAGTTGGTCTGTAAAGTTTCTGAAACATTCCTGATACAAACTAAGTGCAATAGGAGTATTAGTTGTTTGTAGTAGCTGGTTTTAGATGTGGTGGTATGCTACTGATACTTAATACTGAGTAGCTAATATGTAACCATAAGGCGATAGACAAGTAAACTGCAGAGAGGAAAAGCCAGTACCTTGATGTCATAGTACTGCTAAACCAACCCTGGAACCCACCTACCTTCATATTTTTTGTAAATTAATAACTGCTACCTTCATCCCAGTAAATGTTTGTACAATCATCTGCTCCTTGCAGCAAAATGTATTTTTATTGTCAAGAAAGAGAATGTCTGAAATACACCTACAGAAATTAGTGCAGACATCAATAATCTCAATAAATGTAAAAAAATTAAAATTAACTATTAAAATTCCATGAAAACAATTCAGCCATCTGATGATAGAAAAGACAGACAAAACAAAATTACACAGAAGTAATGAAAATAAATGGATATAAAAAGAACATTACATTTGCTGTTTAATAAAAGAAAAGAAAAATACAACTTAAATGCAATTATATAAAGTAAGAAGGAACTGTATCAAGTACCCTAAGGGCTTTTTTATCTAAATGGAAAATTTCTTGAGTACAGGGAGTATGTCTACCTTACTCACCCACTGTATACCTCAGCCTCAATACTGTGCCTGGCATATCAACAATAAATATTATTGATGGCATATCTCTTCTTATTTGGAAAAAAATCTTTGGATGACCTGAGCTAGGGACACTGCATTATGTACTATACAGAAATGATTTTAAAGTATCAACTGTTTTTTCTTTTTGTTGTATGTTTTTGTTTTGTTATGTTTTGTATTTTGTTTTATCAAAGTTTTCCATAGGGAGCTAATATAAAAGTTTTTTCCAAATTACTTTATTGTTGTTCAGTTACAGTTGTCTGCACTACCTTCCTGCCATCCCCCCTACCCCAGCCAAACCCGCCTCCCTCCCTTACTCCCACCCTCCCCCTTGGTTTTGTCCATGTGTCCTTTATAGTAGTTCCTGAAAACCCTTCCTCCCACTGTCCCCTCCCTGCTCCCCTCTGGCTATTGTTACATTGTTCTAAATTTCAATGTCTCTGGCTATATTTTGTTTGCTTTTTTCTTTTGTTGATTATATTCCAGTTAAAGGTGAGGTCACATGGTATTTGCCCCTCACTGCCTGGCTTATTTCACTTAGCATAATGCTCTGCGGTTCCATTCTTGCTGTCGCAAGTGGTAGGAGCTCCTTCTTTCTCTCTGCTGCGTAGAATTCCATTGTGTAAATGTACCATAGTTTTTTGATCCACTCATTTGTTGATGGGCATTTAGGTTGCTTCTAGTAATTAGCTATTGTAAATTGTGCTGCTATGAACATTGGGGTGCATAGGTTCTTTTGGATTGGTGTTTCAGGGTTCTTAGGGTATAATCCCAGCAGTGGAATTGCCGGGTCAAAAGGCAGTTCCATTTTTAGTTTCCTGAAGAAACTCCATACTGTTTTCCACAGTGGCTGCATCAGTCTGCATTCCTACCAACAGTGCACTAGGGTTCCCTTTGCTCTACATTCTTTCCAACACTTGTTTGTTGATTCATTTATGATGGCCATTCTGACCAGTATGAGGTTGTATCTCATTGTGGTTTTAATTTGCATCTCTCTGATGGCTAGTGATGCTGAACATCTTTTCATATGTCTCTGAGCTCTCTGTATGTCCTCCTTGGAGAAGTGTCTGTTTAAGTTTTTTGCCCATTTTTTAACTGGTTAGTTTTGTCTTCCTCCAGTGGAGTCATGTGAGTTCTTTATATATTTTGGAAATCAAACCCTTGTCCAAGGTATCATTGGCAAATATGTTTTCCCATATAGTTGGTTCTTTTTTTAATTTTAATGCTGTTTTCTTTAGCCATGCAGAAGCTTTTTAATTTGATGAGGTCCCATTTGTTTATTCTTTTCTTTATGTCCCTTACTTTAGGTGACATATCAGTGAAGATGTTGCTGCGTGGAATGTCTGAGATGTTCCTGCCACTGTTTTCCTCTAGGACTTTTATGGTGTTATCACTTATATTTAAATCTTTTATCCACCTTGAATTTATTTTTGTGTATAGTGTAAGTTGGTGATCAAGTTTTACTTTTTTGCATGTGGCTGTCCAAATCTCCCAACACCATTTGCTGAAGAGGCTATTTTTACTCAATTTTATGCTTCTTTCCCCTTTGTAAAAATATTAATTGACCATTAAGGTACTAAAGGTTTTTTTTTCAAATTATTATTTCTTCCTTTTTATACCCGAGAGGGCCCATAAATAGAAACCTTAAGAATGTTTCAGGAAGAGATCTGAGATCTTTGGGGAAGCAAGGCTGGTATTCTTAGAGAATTATTATTATAATTCCTTCTTAGTTGCCAAGTGAGCCCTATCCTTAGCAGTAAATTTGCCTCTGTAGGGGAACTCACTGAGATGCAATATGGTTCCAGCAGCAAAGGTGTCTGGGAAATGTTGGAGACTTAACTCTCTGTAGCCTCAGGCTTGGCTGACTACCCACCCAGGAAGTTACCTTCCTATAATGTCACCCAAATATAAAAATCATGTCCCCAGAAAGGAGGTTAATGAATGTATAGAGTGTGATAACTGCCTAATATTATCTGTTAATGTAAGCATTCATTATTCTTTCTGGCAGGTCTTTAGGACTACCTACCATATAGTTTTATTATTAACCCCCTATAAAAAAATATGCCCCATCCTGGGAGGCGTGTGGGTTCTTCCCAGCTGGCCACCACTGGGAGAAAGTAGCTGTTATACCCATGTACGTAAGTTTATTCTATTAAAGCTCTTGTGAATTTGAATAATGCTATGTATCAATTCTTTAGAACTGATCCCGAATTTAGATTTTTGGAGGTTTTCCTCCAATACCTTCATTAAATTATTTGAGCAAGAAAGATTGCAAACCCTGTAATAGGGTTATTGTGAATATCCAAAAAGGTGAAGAGGCAAGCCCTTAAAAGAAGACCTAGTATATGATTGCCTCAATAGTGTTAGTTATTATTATCACTAGCTATGGGAGACCAGTATGAATTCATTTAACACTAAGGCTCTGACAGAATGGGTTCAGGCCAGCTTTGATTAATGAGAAGAAAATCTACTGTATCACATAGACTGAGGGCTGATGAAGGCTTGTTGGGGAGTCTTCTGTAATTAGAAGGAGTAGAAAAATGTGCCTGCTATTTTCTGATAGGTAGATTGAGCCAAGGAGTGATGAAGAGACAATAAAATGCAGCTTGAACTGCTTAAAACTTTGCCCAAGGTCATCTCTGTTAAAGTCCTGAGACTGAAAGCTTCAAGGCCTGTCTGTCCTGCCTGGAGACATGGCTGCCCCCCTCACTGTGTTTGAGACGAGGTGGAGAGGAGGGGAGCACTTCAAAGGGCTGGGCTCAGTGCCCAGAGCCCAGATCTGAGTGTGGCCTCCATCCACTATTGGGATTCTGTAGTCAGGCTGCAGGAGATCAAAAGCTGCAGACCCAGACAACAGTATGGTGATGACCAGAGGCAAGGGAGTTTGGGGGAGGGAGAAAAAGGTAAAGGGGGGATAAAGGGTAACAGAAGGAAACTTGGGGTGGTGGACACACAATGCATTATGCAGATGATGTATTATAGAATTATACACCTGAAATCTACACAATTTTATTCACTAATGTCACTCCAATAATTAAAAAACATTTTTTTGTAAAACTTTCACCAACTGCTCACCTCTCTACACCTCTGTACATTACATACTGGAAGCTAATCGCACTGGTCACTTTATAAGAAAAAATTTTTTTCTCTCCACTTTGATTTCCCTCTCTTCTCTCCCTGTGCTACGGCTAGTAAACTGCTCTGTGTCAGCCTTTCCAGGAATTTCCCGTTCTTCTTATCTCTTACATCACAAAATCTCATTTGATGGGGTTCTAACCCTGTGTGCATAGCAGGAATAAGCCACCTCCTGGGAACAAAGGCTTTCGGATGTAGACATGCTCCTATAACTCATATAGATGCCACCCCTCTCATGGTTTCATTATCATGATGATGTAAATTTTAAAAAATAATCAGCCAAAATTACTAACAGAGCCATTTATTCCTTACTAAAATAGCGAAAAGAAAAACATACATATGTCACCGATGCTGAGCATCTTGTTTCCAAAAATTCAGATTCAGATACCTTTAGAATTTCTGATTGTGTAGGTATGTCGAAGGGACCCAAGGGTCTATATTTCACCAGTGACCCCAGATAACACTGTTGTGGGCGGTCTGAGGACCACTCTTGAAAAAACCTTTCAGCAGAGAACTGGCCACAAACAAGAAAAGCACAGGAGGGTAAAACGATAGAGCACAGGCAAGAAATGTCACAGTAGAATTTTGCCAGGAGGTAAAGACCCTGAAGACCTCTGGGAAATGTCCCTTCTCCTTGGTCACTGAGAGCGCTGCATACCACTCAGGCTGAGGGGTCTGCAACTGGTGACTGTAGTGTTGCTTCCTTCCATTTGGTTAGGCTCAGCAGTCCTTGCTTGCCATCTCGGGCCCACTTCTGCCTGATACCCCAAATGCCTCCTCTAAACTATAATCTCCATTTAACTCCCGGTTTAAGGCTGCCATCGTTATATAGCATTTGCCATGGGATTACTGCATCCTTCTCAGGTGCTGATGTTCTCAACCAGTCCCCTTCTGAAAGTATCCTATGACTCTTTTTATGCCACATAAGGACGGAAGGAATCTCAGGGTCACTGTCTTTTTGTACTGAGCAGTTCAGCAGGCATTTCTATTACATTTTATGTGTGAAGCCACAGCCAAGAGGTGGTCTCTCAGAGGTAGCTTGAGATGCTATCATTCGTTACACAAGAAAGTGAGGAACAAGCCCCACCAACTTACCTGGTTATGTCTGACACTCATTTCTTGCATGGGCAACTGTATGCCATCTGCCTGGTAACAATCACTGGTCCAAGGAGTTAGGTTAGACCATTAATTGGTCTAACCAATTAATCAGGATTAATTAGAATCAATTGGATTGATTCCAATTGATGTATCAGTTGGAATATCATAAATAAGAAGTTGCCCCGGCTGAGTGTCATGGTTGGTTGGAGCATTGTCCCATGTACCAGCAGTTCTCAGGTTTGATCCCCAGTCAAGACACATGGCTTGGTCGTGGGTTTGATCCCTGGCCAGGGTGTGCAGGGGAGGCAACTGATAGATGTTGCTCTCTCACATCAACCTTTCTCTCTCTCTTTCTCCCCCTTCTTCTCTCTCTAAAATCAATAAACACATCCTCAGGTGAGTATTTTTAAAAGAAATATGAAATTTAATTTCTCTCTCTCTCTCTCTTTTTCTCAGATTGCTAACTTGGAACCTATTTCCATAGTGGTAAAACAGTCTCCTTTCAATAGGAAAAAAGTGAGATGAGCATGCCAGTTTAAGCCAAGATTAGGGATAAGCAAAGATGATAGACCAAAGAGATTGCTAGGAATGTTGAGGCATAACTGCCTTGCATTGTTTGTTTTGCTTCTGAATCACCTTACTCTGTCTTGTCTTTGACTCCTCGAGGTAGTTTTGATTATTCTTATATAAACAATATACATATATTCATATATGTTAGTGATTTAATAGAATTAACAATTATTGTATCAGTCATATTAATAATTCTAATTATAAATATAGAATTAATAATAATTACAATTAATTAGTAATATATTCATGTATATGAATATATACACACATATGTAAAGAGAGAGGATTAATGGAAGGAATGAAATTCTTGCTGCTGCTCTTATAGTTGGTCCCAAGATTATAATTGACATTTTTATCATATTTCTCTTCAACAACACATTTTAGACTTCTCTTATCCTCCCAGTATTTCAGCGAGTCTTGATTTCTTGTCCCACATAACCCAGACCTTCATCCTTGATAGTTCTGATATCCTATTAAGCTATGATTATTTCAATTTCCCATTTATAGTTATTGTTAAACAAAAAGCACTAGAGTTGTCCCAATAAATTCTATATGTTCCAGACATGCTCCTCCCTGCCCCATTATTGTCTCATTTCAATTCACCCTCACCTCCTTGGGTGGGGAAGGACATTATGACACTTTGGGCCACCTGATATCAATGCAGTTGTATGCCATGGAACCACTATGAGTCTTTTAGTTGACTTCCATTTGTCATTACCTTTTCTCACATACATCCCCAGATAGAAATGACAACTTAGAGTATATATACAATAGTCCTTGAAACTACTGAATGTTGTGGGATCCCTTTGAGAAAGTATTGGAGAAATCACTACTGCATTATCTTTGTATGGTTATAGGTGTTTTCTAAAGGAGAGCCAGAGAGCCTTTCAACTGATAGGTTCTGAGTCAGAACAGTCAGATATCTAAAAACCAGGTAAGGAATTGTGACTTTTCCAGGAACGTAGTCAACAATAACCTTCTACTCATCAGCTATTGATTTTGTTTTGGTTAAGTAAGTCAACCAGTACTCTTGTCTCATTGGTGGAAACAACAAGGGCTATTAACCATTGCTACAGACAGATCTCTGTTGATTAGAGACTGTCATTCTGACTTTGCTGCCTGTTACGGTGATTATGTCCCCTTTGCCTCTGTTAATAATAGCCACATGAGTTCTTCCCGTCTGCATCCTCATCCTATATATGGTGAAACTAAGCAGACCAGCTACTAGCAGAATTTCCTACTTGGGCTTACATATGAGAGCTACCAATGAACTTCTTAACTTTGCTGTCACCTCCCTCACTGATGCATTCCTTAGGGCACCTGAGATGGGAGTCTTCCTTAGGCTTCCTGAGGAACTTAATCAGCTGGTTCTCTTGTATTGCATAATAAATGCATTCTAATGTTCTTATCTCTGAGATTATTAACCCTTCCTCTACACTCTGTAGAGAAGTTCTGGCATCTCCATCTCATATACTGTAGATCATCTTTTTATTTTTTCCCAAGCTTCTAAAAGTTATTCCAAAAACGTGTTAGTATTATTTCCAGGGGCTTACCAGGAGTCGCAGGAGGATGCCCCTATATCAATAAACTCTCTTTTATTCAGCTTGATACCCTGCCCCCATTATCAGTCTAGCATCCTTGAGATTCATCCCCAGGTGCTTTCTTTAGGTTCTGCTGCAGCTCTTTGGTGAGTGATGGAGTATTTCCCAGGCAGGCCAAGCTAAAACTTGACTGTAGTTATTGATGTATAAATGAGAAGGCCTATCTTTAGGTAGGCAAGCATTAGCTTTTAAGTTATATATTAATAAAGTATGTTCATGTTCTCCAGGCAAGAAGAGTTGTTATGTTCTATCAAGAGAGATGGAACATTTTTGCTGCAGAAGAATCTGGGGGCTAACAGTTCTCAAGCACATCCAGTCAGGCATCCTCATCTAAGATTTCAGATTTCACTTCTTCCCATCAGGGTCTTGACTTTACCAAGAGGAGACCTGCTTGGACTATGAATTTACCTTCTTTGTAACCAAACTACTCTCAGAATCAGATGTTAAGCTCAGAATTGGGGTTGGTTTTCAGTATAGTCTTTCCTTGGTTTATAAGAGATGAGCATCTATATACTCTGTCATAAACCTTACTGCTTTCATGCAATGTCCTGAGCTGTATCTGAGCCTGGGTTGCTTTTCTCTGGGGAACTAATGACACTTAACCTTAATCAAAAAGCTTTTCTTCACATCTCTCAAATGCTGAAGATAATAGGTAAATCAATCCACCCCCTATCACCCAATTCATCACAAGTAATTTTGATGTGACAGCATGCCAATGATTTTCACTGCTTCGCTTACCACCATAAGTCGTATGATCGCTGCCAATTGTCTGGAAAGTGATCCATTTTCAAGATTTGATTTTAAGAACCTCTTTTTGCAACCACATTTAGTACCAATTTTCTTAGTTTGGATATTGCCAGATGTGATTTCTCAAAGAAATAGTTGAGTCAGGTATTTCACTGAAGATATACTCTGAAAATATTAGTAGGAGAGTAAGGAAGTGATAAAGGCAAGATAAGAAAATCAGGAAGGATTTGTTATCAAACACATTACCTCTGTGGGTAATAATTGAAGCTCAAGCTCAGTGGGACCAATGTGGAAACACATATTAGAATTATCTCCACTGAGGAAGAAGTTTGAGTATTTGTTCTCCACATCCAGAAAGTCATTGCTTGAGAGATATTCCTAAGGAGTATCAATTTCCCAGCACAGAGCTCTATTATGGAGGTTGCCAAAGCAGGCACTAAAGCAAAGAAGCAAATAGATGGAGGTACTGGCAGTTGGAAGTCAGGGAGACATGTACCAAAGTGGTAAGGGTGAGATGGTACAAAAAAGGCATGAAGGAAAACTATTACAGATGTAGTGTGTTACTTTTATGTGTTTATTCAATTTGTTAATGAAAAATTCTTATTCATGACCACACTAAGTGAAAAAAACACATACGGTAGACCACTCTAGATCTCTAAACAATAAACCAAGGTATTAAACAATATTCTTTACCTGTGGTTGCTTATGTAAGAATTGTTCCAAGTAAATGTAACTCCACCCATTCTACTTTCATTCTTTTTTCCCCCCTCAGGGATTGCTAATGTCCAGACTGTGTTAAGTATTTCCCCAATTTACAATTTGAATAATCATACAAAAAACAAACATTGAATTCATCATGACTCCTAAAATAACTGTCCCTCATTTCCTCTATGTGGGCATAATTAATTTGAGCATTTAAAATTCTGTTATCACGTACAAGACCTGTCCAGAAAGTATTCAGCTATGTACTATGACTAGTAAACACATTTACTGAATAAGATAAAAGATACAGTGTACATAGGACAATGATGCTTCAGTTCCCTTCAAAGTAGGCACCTTGGGACTTCACACAGTTCTCCCATTTGCCATCAGCTGCCTTGTTATATTTTCCTGAATCTCATTGACAGTCTAAAACCTCTTCCCTTTCAAAGGTGATTTTAGTTTTGGGAAAAGCCAGAAGTTGAAGGGTGCCAAATCTGGGCTGTAGGGGGTCTGAGTCACCTAGGTGATTTTACGTTTTGCCAAAAAACTCTGCATGAGACAAGATGCATGAGTGGGTATATTGTTGTGATGTAGCTGCCAATCACCAGTTGCCCATATAGCTACAGCCTTCTGAATCATAGTTTCCATGGAAAAATGTTCAAACTTGAAGCAAAATCTGATGCAGATTCGTTGCTCTACTTGCTCAGTCATTTTGAATGTGATGGCTACACAGTATACATGCTTATTCAACAATGCCTACCATCCTTACACATTCCAGTCCACTCTCCTTGGCTGCCAGATTACATTGATGTCACACAAACCATTCTCATTATATTAATGATGGTTGGATTTTTTCCAGACAGACTTCAGCTATGTTCAGCCAAACCCTCGGCTTTGGAAAATTTCTGCCTGTTTCAAGTCTCTTTGACATTTGTGTTCATGCCATTTTCTCCAAATGGGTAGCAGCATTTACCAAATGGTAGAAAAGAATGTCTGCCAAGATTTAGGATTGTCTTAAGCTCAACGAGGCATTGATCACAGTGTCCTCATTTCCAAGATGAATCTAAGGTCCTTTCCAGGTGTGACATTCTCTGAGTCTATGATTCCTGGATGGTGTTAGGCAGAGAATTTCCATCCCTCCAACAGTCTTGCCAGGCTGTCCTGGCACCATACAGAACTGCTCTCTAGTCCCTTCCTTGAGCATGTCATTTCAGCTCAGCTCTAGGGTGCAAATATATTATGCTTCACTAATCATGGGAGCTGTCTAACTCAGATTTGTGAAATATTCTGGCTTTCTTCCATATGTGGCATGAAATCTGTTGCTAATATTTATGGTGACTGGTGAATTTGTCTCCAACTGGCAATTGGGAGCAGAGAAGTTTTAAGTAGTTGCAAATAAAATTGAGATTGTGATTCTTCCATAGAGCAATTACCCAAAGTTCAGTAATGTTATGCTTGAAGCATTTTGATATGTATGGGAGGCCACATCTTTCTTATCTAAGTATAAAGGCTTTAAAAAGTTAATGACAAATTCAGTGTAAGGGTCATATAGTAGCACAACAGATGAGGCCATGACCAGGACAAAGATACTGCATTGTACACAAAACAGGATCTTTCATAGGCTAAGGCAGTATCTGGTGTGAAGCTATTAGGAATTTTTCTCCTTAGCTTAACAGCACTGAACTTGAGCTTCAAGCAGGTTCCTGAGAATTACCTTCCGTTTACAACTGTATTACTATGCGAGTGATCATAGAACACAACATACTGATAACTTCAAAACAAAAATAGATTGCAGTAGAATAGAAACTGTGAGGGTCAGCATTCCTTAGATTCTAATAGCTTCTGAAAAAAGTCACCATTCTGATCTCTGGGATTATAATGGTGGGTTTTGTTCTACAGCTTCAAAGAACCGAGTGATGAATAATGGATAAATTTATTCAATCTGGTGATTTAAGTTCAATTATCATAATTAAACTTCAGGTTTTTCAAAAAATGCATCACAGTTATATCTCATTATCTCAAATTCAGGAGAAGATTTAGGACAAAATATCATTTGCTCCATAATTTTTTAATTAGTGCTGGCTGGCATAGCTCAGTGGATTGAGTACAGGCTGCAAAACAAAGGGTCGCTGGTTCGATTCCCAGTCAGGGAACGTGCCTGGGTTTCAGGCCAGGTCCCCAGTGGGGGCCAACTAAGAGGCAACCATACGTTGATAGTTCTCTTTTTCTCCCTTCCCCTCTCTAAAAATAAATAAATAAAATCTTAAAAGTAAATGAAAAATAATTCTTAAATTGTTTTTTATTTAGTTTTATTTTAAACAACAATATCCATGAAACCATAGGCTTGTGAACTAATTATAATTCCTATTAAAGTAAATGCATATCTTAAACATATTTTACTAGTACTATTTCAATAGTCATCTGTAACACCAGCAGGACAAAACACAGGATACTTAGGTTTTTTCCCTCTGTCCTTAGCCCCTTAGTTATACCTGGCCCTTGCCCAATCACATCACACCCCAGAAGCTCTTATAGTCAGCTCCTTAGAATATTGCCTGCTCTGAGTGTGCCTATGTTCCCCTCCTCTATTCCAGATGCGTTATTTTCATTTTGAGTTATATTTCTCTAAAATAACATTGTTCCATTCACTTATTTTTTTTTGCATTTGCCGGGAAAGCCTTCCCAGTTGCAGGTGTGCCTTTCTTAAGTTGGTAAATGTTAAATCTTGTTTTTAGCCCATCTTAGAATCTTAGTGTTTACATTTTTTAAAGTATAGATTCCTTATATGTTATTTTTTTCATGCATTCTGTTTTTCATATGACCGTCTTTTTCACTGTTTGAATTTTCCCATAGGGTTTATAGACTGGTCTGTGACTGAAGTATCCTAGCGCAGGGGTATGGGCATGAGAGTTCACCCAAATATTTGTTGAATGATGAGTGGAGTAATGAATACATTTGTACTATGGATTTTGTTTGAATTTTGAAGATTGCCTTTACCTGCTGATTTTGATGAAGTTTCACATTCTACTTAAAAGCATTGGTTTTCCTATTTCAAGATATAGCAGAATCACCTGGAGAGACTCTTAAAGCACAGGTTGCCCAGACCCGTCTCCAGGATCTCTTATCCCACAGGTGTGCAATGGGATTTGCAGTTTTGCATTTCTAACTATATCCCAGGTGATACTGATGCTGATGATCTTGGGCTCACACTTTGAGAACCACCAAATTAAAGACTGTATGTAACTTTCATAAAACTCCCAAGCCTACGTTTAACAAATATTTTTCAGATTCAGGAATAATGTAGTAACTTTTGATTCCTGTTTATTTAAAGAGAAGGCTCTTGTAAAATTTAAAGTTGTCTTATCCTTCTCTATATCTATTTGGGGGGGTTCAGATTTACACTGTGGGGGGTGCAGATTTACACTGTGATAGTATTTAACTTCAAACTAATTTTTCAACCTGCTGTTTATTGAACCCCTCTACCATATTTTAGTACATGCTTTCCAGAATTCCACTGAGAAAGCAAAACAATCGTACTTTAAAACCTTTGTCCTGGTAGGCTTTTATCTTGAATGCTTACATCATTTTTCCATAGAGAGAGACCTTCCTGCAGGCCTCACGTCATGTTCGGCTTCCTCATCTTCATACAAGGCCGTGCCTCTCCAGTCGGGTTCAGTGATGTCAAATGGAAGCATGTTTTCTCTTTGACACCTGAGTAACTTTTAAATCCCTTCAGCTAATCCTAAACTGCAGTGACAACCATTTATATCTAATTTTAATCATGTTCATAAGTCTGGAAAGCATTTTCCAAAGGCAGAAATAATTTACCCCTCCTGTGGTCTTCTCATTTCTTATTGTAAAGTGGTTCATATATAACTAATTTGAAAAAAATGTGTTTTACCAGAGGTAATACAGGAAAAAAAAGTCAGCCGAACAATTCCAGTGCTTATTTTTCTCTGCTTCTACCTTTTGATAACTTCTATGAACTGAATCATGTCTTTCCACCCCTCCCCACCCCAAAAAAATTCATAGATTAGAGTTGAGGCTCCCAATATGACTTAATATGGAAATAGGGCATTTATGGAGGAAACTAATGTTAAATGAGACCATAAACATGGAGCCCAGTTCCAACAGAACTGATGTTTTTATAAGAAGAGGAAGGGACAACAGAACTCTCTCTCTCTCACCTATGCACACACAGGCAAATGGCCATTGAGGACCCATGAATAAGGTACCATGCGCAAGCCAAGGTAAGAGTTCTTAGCGGAAACCAACCCTGCTGGCACGATGATCTTAGAATAACAACCCCCAGAACTATGAGGAAATAATTAGCTATTGTATAAGCCATCCAGTCTATGGTTTCTTCTTATAACAGTCTGAGCAGATTAATGCAGACTTTGGCTATTGTGAAGTAGGATGTTATTGCACCAAATGCTTAAGTATGTGGGACAGGCTTTAGAAGAGTTTTAATGAACATGTTAGAAATAGCTTAGAATTGCCCTGAAGGGACTGTTGGTAGAAATTTAAAAGATAAAGGTGATTTTGATCAGAACCCAGAAAGAAGAGAGAAGACCTACAAAGATGGACGGTATTATCTATGAGAATGTATGTATCATTAAGAACAGAATGTTGGTATAAATATGGACATTAGAGGTGCTTTTGGTGAGATTGATACTGAACAAAAGTAAGGTTCAGCTGCTGATCACCAAACACAGGCATAAGACAAAGATTGGTGGGGAAGTAAAAGGGTCTTTATCAAAGTGTTGTCCTATTTGGGAAGACAGGAGACTCTTTGGCTCCAGGCTCTTCTCTTCTGAAACACACAGGGAAAAAAAGTCTTTGTTCCCCAAAACACTTAAACGCAAAACCACGCTCAGAGATCACTTTCCATTCTTATCTGTCCTTAATCTTCAGGCTCCCTCGCTGGAGGCTGCAAGTGGAGTTTCATGCTGGGGGCCTCGAGCTGCTGCCACCCGCAGCAGTTGCCATGCAGGGGGAATGTCCATGAGGCCCAGGACCCATCTCGCCACATGGTTTCCAGGACCTTCCAGGTCCCCTGAGCACCCAGCCCCCCTCTCTGTGTGTGGATCCCAGAAAAAGGGAAGGGGGAGACTCTGACCTCCCTCCATTCAAATCTGCTTGTGCAAGCTTCCATGCATCTGGAAAGGTTCAGCTTCCCAACCAATCCTTCCCTTTTCCCAGGCTAGATGGACAGGTCAGCACCTTCTCCCTGCCACCAAGTTCTGGAAGGCAGTAGGAGGGCTTTTCCCTTTGTCAATCACTCTCACCAGCCTCCTGCAAACTGCACGCAGAGTCTCCTCCTGCTGCATCTCAGCCTGGTAGGTAAAGAAATCTGTGTCGTGCACCGCACTAGCTTGTTTGCCCTTCACCTGGGGGATGCAGCCTCGCCGCCCCTCCCACCCCCAGCTGCCTCGGGGCCCTCAGCTCTTAGCACCGCTCAGGTATCAAGATGCCAAATGGAAGTAAGGAACATGTTACTGGAAACTGAAGAAAAGTGACCCGTGTTAAAAAGTGGCAGAAAACTTTCTGAATTATGTTCTAGTGTTTGTTTTGAAAGGTAAAACTGGTGAGTCATGACATAGATTTTAAACAGAGGGGATTTCTCAAAATTTTGAAGGTATAGCCTGGTCTTTCCTACTGCTTATAATAATATATGAGAAAATAAGGTAACTTGAAGAATTGCTAAACAAAAATGGACCAGAACTTGAAGATTAGGAAAACTTTTTGTACATCCATATTGCAAAATATGAGAAAATGTGCTCTGGTAGAAATACCATGGGCATGGCCAGACAGTCACTCCATAAGGAGAATAGCCTCAGCTTTAAACAGCCATCTCAGCTGAATCCAGTAATCAGGTGGAATTATACCAACAGAAACCCTGCCAACTGGGACAAAAGAGAACAGAGAAAATAATGGAATGGAATGGAATGGAATGGAATGGAATGGAATGGAATGGAATGGAATGGAATGAAGGAAGGCTGTCAGACTTCTGGAACTCTCCAGACTGGGACAATAGAACTCTCTGGTATTGAACATGTGTTATCTTTCAAAATAAAAGGGGGACTCAGATGGTGACTGTGAGATGATCAGGACTGCCACTCCCACCACAGCCTCGGGGAGCAAGGCCATTTATTTCTTGGTTTCAGAGGGTGGTACCACCTCCTTTGATCATCTGGCCAGGATGCTGCAATGCCTGGGGATAAGGTTTTCCTGCACAGTCTATGGCAGGGAGGGGCCTCTGCACATAGTCTAGGGGACTGGCACACCTCTGTGAGCCTGACGCATAGTGCCAAAGAGGACAGATTATTCTCAATGATTAAGACCTAATGAGATTTGCCTTGCTAGGCTTTAGAATTGCTTGGGACCCATCCCCTCTTTCTTCTTTCAAATCTCTCTCTTTGGGTTTGGGAATGCCTGTGCTATCCCTGTTCACAATGGTATTTTGAAAGCACATAACTTATTTGGGTTCACAGGTACACAGCTGGAAATGAGTTTTGCCTCAGGACGCATTATACCTTGAGTCTCACCAGCACCTAATTTAAACATCGCGCACAATGTCTGACACATAATAGTTTCTCAAAACATTAATGCATTAAGATAGTTAAGCAAATGAACATATAAAATTAATTCTAAAATTAAAAGGGCCAATGGCATGTATATGAAATTGATAAAAGAAAAAATATGCCTTTAAAAATTGTTCCACCTCAATAATAAAAATGCAAATCACATTAGCACCTATCAGATAGCTAAATTTAATAATATTGGTGAACATCTGGGGAGATGGGCTTTTGTAGATGCAGACATAAAAGTTACCTCATACAGTGTTCTGGGGGGCAGTTTGGCAGAAATAAAAAAATAACTAATTTAAATGTCTTTAAATTTGGAATTGATCTTAAAATGAGTTAAGATTTTTTTAGTTATTAGGAAGAAATAAATGTTCTTTGCATGTGAGAAAGACATATATTTTGTAGGGCAATGGGGCAGAATACTATGAACTGAGTTGTGTCCCCAAATTCATAAATTGAAGTCTTAACCCATAATGTGACTGTATTTGGAGATAGGGCCCTTAAGCAGATAATTAAGTTTAAATGAATTAAAAAGGGTGGGATCCTAATCTTATAGGAATAATACCCCTATAAGAAAAGGGACCCTAGAATCTCTTTTTCTCTGTATTTGCATAGAGAAAATGCTATGTGAAGACACAATGAGAAAGCAACATCTGTAGCCTCAACAAAAACCTCTGGTAGCACCATGATCTTGGACATCTTGCATCCTGAAATATGGGAAATTTAATACCTGTTGTTCAGGTCATCCAGCCTGTGGTACCCTGTAATGGCAGCTGATCAGACTAATATGCTAACCTTGCATCTTAATATGTGATATGTGCTCCATGATTACCACTGTGGTTAGTTCTGAACCTGCCCCCTCATGAGTGACGCATGTGCCAGGGTATGCACTGCACCTATCGTTAACCTCACATCTTGTAATCTTGTACAATGCAGGTTATCCTGGTGCCTTTCTCCCCATTGTGTTTCTAAGAACTTGTTTTACAGGTGATAAAAATTTAGAGGTGTTGGTGGGGTTTAGAAGTGTTGAGGAGGAATAAATAGTTCTGGATGCCCTGGAGTGCAATTTCAGTGCAGTGGTGGTGGGTGGCAGACAACTTTCTGATTGGTACCACTTCCTGAGTCTCTGATGTCAGGATGTACAGCAAGTTGATTTAAGGTCCTTTCCTGCCTCTTTCTTGTCTACACTGACAGGGTTAGATACTAACTGTTCACTCTTTTCAATCCTACTGTGAACACATGGTTAAGGTGAATTTATCCACATATTGGCATTATCAGTGATATCACTAGTCCTTTGCCATGTTTTCATAGGCATTACAAGAAAATATGATAAAGCATAAATGTCATATGTAAAGTAACCAACACAATAATTCGCATGTTCCCTCTGTCTCCTTGGAACTTGGCTTAAGGTTAAATCTTGAGTAGGTACCAATGTTCAGCTGTGACTGTGGTAGGGAGTGGTGTTGGAGTTCAGCCTCTGATTGGGTTTATGGTCAGTTTCTGGCTAGTATTTGTCAATATAATACATTATAGAATCAGAGTGATAATATTTGACACTAACTACTCAGGGCATCAGAACTTGTCTCATATTAAACTCTGGAATGTGATATCCTGGAGACAAACTTTCTGGGTTTGTATAGAGGCAACAAATGCAATATTCAGTGAAAAACAAAAGTTAAAAAATTGCAGAATTTTTTCATGATATTTTTTTATTCTGGCATCATGTTAGATAACTTTTTTAAAAAAATATTTTTATTTATTTAATTTTAGAGAGAGGGGAAGGGAAGGAGAAAAAGAGGTAGAGAAGAGATACACTGATCAGTTGCTACTCACATGCCCCCAATTGGGGACCTGGCCCGAAACACAGGCATGTGCCCTGACTGGTAGTCAAACCAGCAACATTTTGGTTTACAGGCCAGCACTCAGTCCACTGAACCACACCAGCCAGGGCTATGTTACATAAGTTTTAAAATTTTTCATGATTCTGAACTTTATTCCTTTTTTAGGTGTATCTTTCTTTATTGCTTTCTGGCTTGTATTTTTTCTTTTTAATTATATTTTATTGATTATGTTACTAAAATTGTCCTGATTTTTCCCCTTTTCTTCCTCCACCCAGCATCTCCCACTCCCTCAGACTGTCCTCACTCCATTGTTCATGTCCATGGGTCATGCATATAGGTTCTTTGGCTACTCCATTTCCTATTCTGTACATTATATCCCCATGGCTATTCTGTAACTGCCCATTTGTACTTCTTAATTTTCTCGCCTCTTCACCCATATTACCCTACTATCTGGAAACCATCAAAAGGCTTCCATATACATGATTCTGTCTACTTTTTTTGCTTAGTTTGTTTTTAGATTCCATTGTTGATAGGTTTGTATTTACTGACATTTTATTGTTCATAGTTTTGAGCTTCTTTGTCTTAAGACCCTTTAACATTTTATATAATAATAGTTTGGTGATGATGAACTCCTTTAGTTTTTTATTGTCTGGGAAACTCTAATCTGCCCTTCAATTCTAAATGACATTTTTGTTGGGTAGAGCAATGTTGGCTCTTGGTCCCTACTTTTCATGACTTCGAATATTTCCTGACAATCTTTCCTAGTCTGCAAAGTTTCTTTTGAGAAATTAGCTGAGTCTATGGGAACTTCCTTGAAGGTAACTAACTTCTTTTCTCTTGCTGCTTTTAAGGTTCTCTCTTTATCTGTAACCTTTGGCATTTTAATTATGATGTGTCTTGGAGTGGGCTTCTTTGCATTCATCTTGTTTAGGACTTTGTGCTTCCTGGGCATGTCTTTTTTCTTCACCATATTAGGGAAGTTTTCCCTCATTATTTTTTCAAATAGGTTTCCAATTTCTTGCTCTTTTTCTTCTTCTGGCACCCTTATGATGTAAATGTTGGAATGCTTGAAGTTGTCCTAGAGGCTCCTTATATTATCCTAGTTATTTTTGGATTCTTTTTTCTATTTCTTATTCTGATTTTGCCTCCTTATGTTTCAAATCATTGATTTGATTCTCATCTTCATCCACTCTACTGTTATTTCCCTGTAATTTTTCTTTATTTCAATTAGTGTATCCTTTGTTTCTTACTGAATCTTTTTTATGCTGTTGAGGTCCTTACTAAGTTCCTTGAGCAACCTTATAACTAGTGTTTTGAACTCTGTACCTCGTAGATTGCTTATCTCCATTTCATTTCGTTGTTTTTCTAGAGTTCTGATCTGTTCTTTTATTTGGACCATGTCCTTTGTCTCCTCATTTTGGAAGCCTCCCTGTGTTTGTTTCTATGTATTAGGTAGAGCTGCTGTAACTCTCTGTCATAGCATGGCCTAATGTAGCAGGTGTCCTGTAACGTCCAGCGGCACAGCTTCCCCTGGCACCCAAGCTGGGTAATTGATGTGTACCCTTGTGTGGGCTAAGTACACTCTTCTTTTTTTAGTTGAGCCTTGGTTGCTGTTGGCAACCAAGGGAGGGATTTACTCAGGGCAGTCAGCCGCAAGAACCGGCTGTGACCACTGACAGCCAACCTCTTCCCTCCGCGGAGGATCAGAGTGGTTGTGCAGGGCCAGAGTGGTGGTGCTCTGACTTGATCTGTAGCTGGCCACTGGGTCTGCAGGCTCTGGGATTTCCCAGGTGGTGCAGGCCAATGTCAGCCTCCACCTGTGTTTTGCCTGGGGCCACCCTGCCTGAGCTATAAAGCAATCTGAGATGACTGCTACTTAAACTGGGACTGGAGGTTTATGGTGAAATCAAGCTGTGAACCTAGACTGGCTGCTGCTAGTGCCAGGCTTGGGGCCATTTAGTAAGAGGTATGGGGGCTGTGGGCTCACTGAGGATGGCTGTTACTTGTTTGAGAGGATTTAGGGAGTAGTGAAGCATAATCCAAGACCAGTCATTCATATGGACAAACCACTGTTACAGGTTGGGTGGGCCTGTAAGTTGTGTGGAACAGAGCCTCAGAGGATCTCCAGGGAAGGGCGAATAGTATTAGCCAGGTTGCTGGAGTCTCAGATATGGTACCTGCCTTCCAGCTCTGTGGATCTGTGAATGGAAAGTTGTGAAAAGGGACAATGGCCTCTGCCTACCTTTCTGTCTAATAGAAAGCTGCCCCCCCACCCCGCCCAGCTCTCACCTTGATGCCAGACATAACAGTTTCTCTCTGTGTGCCACTGGTGCATTTTCAGCTGCTATCCAAGTGCTGGAGCTCAGAGGGAGTGAGTCTGAATAGGTGAGTCCATGTCTGGGTTCTTTAAGAGCAACTCCTTCAGAAACCAGATGTTGCTTCCACTGACTGAATCCCTGCTGGTTTTTGCAGCATGAAATTATGGGGACTTATCTTCCTGGTACTGGAACCCTGAGATGGGGGCCCTGTTATTGGGCTGGGGCTTCTCCCTCCTGAGATATCCCTCCCAAATTTTTATCCACCACCTATGAATGTGAAACTAGCCCATTCCACATCTGCACCCCTTCTACAAGTCTGGATGGATGTGGTTTCTTTAATTCTGCTTTGTCAGACTTCCACTCAACTCAATTTCTGATGGTCCTGAGTGATGGTTGTTCTATAGTTTAGTTGTAATTTTGATGTGGTTGTGTGAGTAGGCAAGCCATGTTTACCCAGAACATCTTAACTGCAAGTGTCTAGCCTTTATTTCTATTTCGCAAATTCTCTCAGCTCAATACGCCCAACTGATTACGAAAACAAGAAAAGGAAGAAGCAATAACCAAGACAGGGAGAAAACCCAGGTTTTCTCAGATACTTCTGAGGTAATTTTAGATTATTTCCTAGCAGAGACAGAGAACTTACTTTGCTTGGAGGCAGTATCCACTCCTTTTACAAGTGACTCCTGCGTTGTGGCCCTGCTCTGACTATGGACAGATTTGCTTTGTACTACAGAGGGAGGAAGTGTGGAGGCGGCCTCTGAGTGGGAGGGAGATCACAGGACAATATTTCCCTGAACTAAGAGGAATAAAAGAAAGTGGGTAATGCATTTTTGGCTGTCAGATTCAGTGTCAGCTGTACTCAGACTTTATGTACAATAATCGTGGCCAACAGGCCAGCTCCAAAGGAAAGAGAGGCTCTGGTGGATGGCTTATCTTGCTTTCTGGTTTATTCTGGACAACTCTAAATTAGTAAGGGTAAATGACTAACTGAAAAAACCTACCAGGAATATTGGCAAATGGAGAAATTCTTTCTCCTATCTTTACTCTTTCATTTTGCAAAATATATCACCTGTTGATTTGACTGTTGTTTCAAAAATGACCAAATGAAAGTTTTTAAGCGCAGGTCGATCTTTTGCCTACCTGCATCAGCTGTGTAAGCACCTGCTGCTGAAAGTGCCCAGTCCGTTCCCAGAGTATTTTGGTGCTCTCACACCCTCTCCACATTCCTTCCCAGTCCCTCACCATAGCCCTGAAGCTGTGCTTCCTATGTCACCCTGAAAAGCAGTAAGGTGGGAGGTACTGCAGGTGGACAATCTGCACAGCCTCATCACAGGCCTGATGCCACACTCTGCACCCTCCTCCCCATGTCCTTGACCCACACCCCACCCCCTTGAGGCTCCTGGGCATTCTGGCAAAAAAATTAAAATAAATAAATAAAGTCAGATCACATCAAATCTCCAGATTTGTGTTTTGGAAGTTACCAACTGCTGGGATTTTTGCCTCTTTGAAGTAAACATGACCTTGCCACACCAGAGCTAACTCACATCAGGGCTCTATTTCAAGTCACCTCAGACCTTGTTCTTTTACTGATTCATTCTTGAGGTGAGATCTGCTCCTAGTTTGCTAGACTATTGTAATCTTGAACTTTGCTTCTATAGCTTAGTTCTGTGTTTACTGTTTGGAAGTTGAGGCAGTAAGTGTATAGGGAAGAGTTGGGGGATGAGGTAGAGCAGGCTAATACACTTTCCACTTCTCCACAGAAATTTTTTTTAAATATTTTATTTATTTATCTTTAGAGGGGAAGGGAAGGGGAGAGGGAGAGAAACATCAATGTGTGGTTGCCTTTCATGCGTCCCCTGCTGGGAACTGGGCTGCAGGGAACTGGTCTGCAACCCAGGCATGTGCCCTGACTGGGAATCAAACCGCGATTGTCTGGTTTGCAGGCCCGCGCTCAATCCACTGAGCTACACCAGTCAGGGCTTCCACAGAAATTTAAACAATAAAAAATACGAGTACAAAGAGCATGTAGCCAATGGGGAACAATGTATCAGTTTTGTTATTGGCCAGACAAGTACCAGTAACTGGCAAAATGCAGGGCTCCCTGGTATTGCTGACTTTCTAAAACTAGGGATTTCATCATTTTTCCCATCTCTCAGACTTAAGCCTTACCTGTTTAGATAGTGTTGTTGTCTGAGAAACCCTGAGTTGCCCATCAAGCTGTCAGAGTCATAAGGCCTGCTGTTTCACACCTCCAACTAGAAGGACAGAGGGAACAAAAATTTAAAATATAGGTTTAAGTTATTTTGTCACTGCCCAGGAAAACTAACCTTTACTGATCATCTGAAATTCTAATCAACCAGCTTAATTAGTCTTTTGTGTGAAGAAGCTGAGTTAGGTTTGAAGGGAGCCCTCTGGGACTCACTCATTGTGAGACAAGGTACACAATTCCCTCCCCTACGGAACCTTGAGCACTGGAAAGAGAAATATTGGTGTTTTCTCAATCACATTGTGCCAAATCTTATTTTTTTCATTAAGCCTTGTGGGGGCAACTTTGCCCGCAAGTCCCCCAATCCGCCACAGATGAAAATAATACTACCAAGACATGATCTGCTTGGGGAGGAGAGGTGGTCAATCTCTCACAGGAGAAGGACCAAGAACCTCTTCTTCAATGGCTTTTATTAGGTTTGGAATACACAAGAATACAGGTAAAGCTCATCAGTCAATGTCAGACAGCAAGGATCAAAGAATAGATGAGAGATCTGAGGGCTTAATGTGAGTCAGTGTCTGTCAGGTAAGGGGGTTGCAAAAACTTCCTGCTTGGACCCTTATATGAATGAAAGTACTCTTAGCAAAGTAGGCTTCACAGGACATTAGGAATTCTTTCTTATGCTTGATTACCCTGGAAATTGCTCTAGTCAGCAGAGGACTGCACATCCTCCCTATCATAAGTTTTTAGGCTTAAGTGGATTAGAGCCAGAAAGTGCTTCTCCCAGACAGAAATGGGGACTCAGGCTATGTCAGAATAGCTGGGGGGTAAGGGTCCACCAAAGAGGGTCCATTCCCTCTTTGCTGCAGTCCCAGAATCCTTCCTTGAGGGCCTCCCAAGTGATCATGCCTGGCTTAGGATGCCCCCCCTCTGAGGGGTCTTACCCATCTCTGACTAACCAACCAAGTTTTGGGGGCAGGGGATGAAGCAGAAGCAGCGCTGCTGCCAGAGATAAGCTTCGCTTCCTTAGCGGCTCGCAGTCGGAAGATCACTCATTCAACCTTATCCATGGGGGGCAGTTACAACTCCTGAAACCAGGCAGAGAGGTTCCCAACAAAGCCTCTTGGACTGCCAGTGCTTGACAGCTCCATTGAGCCATCTATTCTCTCTTTTCAGGACAGTATTTTTACATTCAATCAAGGATGATCTAGAAACAAATCTTCCACACATAGAAAATGGTCCCAGCTGTTGGTGTTTCCAGTCTTGTTGGTAGAGGTCAGTGAATGATCAATAAAAGGATCAATAATAATAGCACTTTACAGAGTTATGGTTCAGGGCTCCAAGATTTCCAAAGTGCTTTCATACCATCATTTTATTTAACCCTCCAAGAAGTCTGTCAGTTGTATAAAACAGGTAGTTCTGTTTCACAGTTTCCAAGAACTTGAGGAAAATTGCCTAAGGTCACATGAACAAGAAATGAACAAACTAAGAATAGAGCCCAAATATCCCAATTGCTTCAAGAGACCAGTCCTATAGTATACTCCCTTCCTCTTGAAAAGATTTCTGCTTTATGGGCTGAATTCCCCACAACCCCACAAAAAGATACTCTGAAGTCCTAATCCCAGAATATTATAATGTGGTCACATTTGGAGTTAAGGGTTTTACAATGTAATTAGTTAAATCATAGTGAGATTATACTAGAGTAGGCTGGCCCCTAATCCAGTGTGGTCTCTTTATAACAAGGCAGCTCTGTAAAAAAAGGGGGAACTTGAAGAAAGCCACATGATAATAAAGACAAAGGTTAGAGTCAAGCAGCTAGCCACAAGTTAAAAAAAAAAAAAGCCAGATTGCTGGCAAGCACCAGAAACTAGGACAAGTCAAAGAAAGATTCCACCACAGTTTTCTAGAGGAGTGTTGCTCTCCCAAGATCTTCATTTTGGACTTCTACCTTCCAGACCTATAAGAAAATAATTTCTCTTGTTTTAAGCCAACCAGCGTGTGGTACAGCAGTTCTAGAAAACTGATACAGGCATCATACAAGGTTCTTTCTCTGATAGTCCATAATCATTTGAATCACTTTGTATTCATGTTTTTTCTCAGTACTGGTCCTTTTAATCTTCTTATTTATTTATTTACTTATCTTTTAATGCAGGCCCTCTTTGATGCAGTCTTGGAGTGGTACGATCCTTCCTTCCCTTTCCCCCACCCCAGTCACTCCATGTCTTCCTTTAAAATCCTCCTCACATTTCAATACCCTATTTGCATTGCACCTTCCCAGGAAGACTTCTCTCACTGCCTCTCCCTTGCTCTGCCATTGCTTGTCATTTGCACCATTGTCAATGCACTTATGAATCATAATGAAAACTCTATTCAAACATCATTTATGAGCCCTGCTTTCTCCAAACAAACCAACAAGGGAACAAACAGAACCTGAGCTATCCTCGAAGCATTTTCAGTTGGAATTCTGTATCTGTGGTGTTGCCTAGAGTGCCTTGTGAAGAATAGGCAGAACCATGTAAAGTATAGGTGAATTGGCATTACCAAAAACCAGAAATTTCAACATGTTATTCTTGTCTCTGTGTGTGTATGCATGTGCATCACACTGATTACTATTATTTTTATTTTAAAAGATGTATTATAGAAGTTTTCAAATATATTAAAAATGAAGAGAATAGAAAATGAAGACGCATGTATGAGTTGCTGAAACAATCAATTGATCCTTAATTTATGGCCAGTCTTCAGTGATCTTAGGCCACTCTCTCTACCAGCCTGGATTATTTTGAAGTAAACACCAATTATTCCATCAATAAATATGTCTAGTAAATTTCGTATGTCTAGTAAATAAGGACTTTTCCATATAGATGTAAATACAGTATTGTCATCACAACTAATAAATGAACAATAATTTCTTATTTCAACTATCCAGACTGTATTTAAAATGTCCCCTATTCCATGTTATTTCATTTAAAAATAGTATTTTAAAATTATTTTTATAGTTTGTTTAATTATAAAAAATAAACATATATCAATTAATACTTTCTAAGATATCATGTAGCAGTGTCAGCTTAGCCAACTTCAAGGGGAACTTTGAAAAAGACATTTTCTTGAGCAAATATTCAATGGGATTTTTAACAACTTGTTTCAATATTACTTTCAGATCAAATGTGTCACAACCTATACATCAAGATAGAGCACTTGTAGGTAATAAAATAGTAATGTGTTACTTTTCTTCTCTGACATTGGTATAATAATCTGGTTTAATGATAGAGTTTTACTATATTTTCACTTATTCATTCATTCATTCATTTAATTATTCAATTTCATAGTTTTAGTGACTGCCTACTATGAGTCAGCCACTGAGGATACAAACATAAATAACAGTTCTTGACTAGGAGGTTGGACTGAATTATGCATTTACTTAGAAACTGGTTAATGGCTTGCCATTGGGGATGGAGAAATGTCCATGTTTGTTTGTCATGGTGGGAGGCTGTAATGGTCTGAAAGAGCCTCACATAGTCCATGATATGCATCTTCTTCCCCCAGTAATCTGGAGCTAACCCGACACACAGTGTCACATCTCCTCATCTCCATCACTCACCTTATCTGTCTCCCCTTCCATCATCAACTAGTAGCAGAAAGTGCTGATATGGCAGTTGCTCACCTAGGCGCTTATCATGTATTCATTTACTCAATCTTCTAATAAATCTATAAGATAACTGTAATATCTGCATTTTACAACTTTCAGTATTCAGGTAGAGAGGTATAAGGTAATAGAATTTGGGGCTCATCAGTTTGTCTCCAGAGCCTTCTTTCTCCGTAGACACAACAAGCTAGTTTGGAAAATTAATTTGCTCTTCACTTGGAGCAGTGTTAGGTCCCAAACTTCTAGCTGAGTATGAAATAAAGCTAAGTAATGATCCTAATTCAATTACGTGGACATTATCAATGGTCAAATTCCAGTATCTTTGTGTATGTCTAATTTTAAGCAACAGAGGAGAGTTTAAATACACTCATGTAGAGTAAATTGCAACAGATAGGCAACTGTAGATTCCAGATCATGCTGAGCTGTTCCGACTTCTTCCTGGAACTTCCCTCTTCAAAGGACTTGTCTTCCTATCCCTCTTCTTTTGCTATGCTCTTGCTCTTTCAATACCTGACCTTGTGTCAGTACCTGACGTTGTGTCACTACCTTGTGTCTTCCCTGACCACCACCTCAGCTGTGATCTCACCCTATCTCTGGGCCGTGGCCCAATGCTTACATACCCCAATATAACTCTGCCATCCTGTATTTTTCTTATTTCTTTTACTTTTGCTCACTATTTGGAACACTAATGTAGAGTTCATACCTTAATTTCATCATTCCACATGCACCAACAATATCTTTGGTGCTTCTATAATTTATCTATAATTTATCTTCTACTTAGTTAATCTAGAATTGGGAACCCTGAGTTGGAATCCAAATATTCCCTCAGTTTTGAGGTGCAATAACAATCTGTGGATGGCAAGAATAATTAGCCAAGCCTTAAGTGAGAGGCTTCTTTATTATGATTGATGATGCTTAGGTGAATCTGATGCATTAATTACATAAAATTCCATATCAAACTGGGATTCTGTAGTAAAATGCAACCTGTGCTGAAAACAAATGTTCTTTTTTACTTAAAATAACCTGAGATTATAAATCTTAGGAAAACTTGAAGCAACCTAATAAAGGTTTCTAAAACTGATTATACATAAAATCTCTTGGAGTGTTTGTTTGTCATGTAATTTCAAATGCCTTTCTCTTGGGTCCTGTTAAGGTCTTAGAAGCTGAGAGAATGATTCTGCTTCAGCCAAACCATGAACTATTATTCTGAAGTCACTTGTCTAATGCACCTTCCTTGTTCTCACCTTACACATACATCTCTCTTCTAGGCAGAGAATTCTTTCTAGTATTAGGTTGGCCAAAAAGTTCATTTGGTTTTGTGTAAGATGGCTCTAGTAGCACTTAGCTGTCAACTTCATTCAAAACAATTTAGTTAGATTGTATTGTGACAGCTGTCATATCAGTACACATTAAAAAAACATCAAAATCGGTGAATTTTTGTGTAACCACTTTAGTAGTAAAGAAGAAAGAAAATATGCAACATTTTGGCATATTATGCTTTACTATTTCAAGAAAAGTAAAAACACAACTTAAACATGACAGAAGATTTGTGCAGTGTATGAAGAAGGTGCTGTGACTGATGGAACATGTCAAAAGTGGTTTGCAGAGTTTCATGCTAGAGATTTCTCACTGGACAATGATCCACAGTCAGGTAGACCAGTGGAAGTTGATAGCAATCAAATCAAGACATCAATTAATAACAATCAGCATTATACCATGGAGGAGATATCCAACATAATCAAAATATCCAAATCAATAAAGTTATTGGTGAAAATAAAAAATGTGCCTTTTATTTTATAAAAAAGATCACATGAACTTTTTGGCTAACCCAATAACTGTGAGACTTAAGAAAATTTTCTCCCTACTTATGGGCTCTAAGTCATTTTATTAAAGGTAAGATAACTTATTTAATGCAGATAAATAACTTTGTCATTACACCTCCACATATTTGTCATGTTAATGCATGAATTTACTCACTGGTTTTTTCCATGCAGGTATTTCTGCTGCAGACATTCTTCCTTGCTCTGGAATACTGACATACATGCAATAGCATTAGTCCAAGTGAAACTTACTTTCTGCCCTACAAAAAGTAATAGGGTCAGAGTCTCTGGATTGGAAGGTGACTTTTTGGTCACCTAATAAACCTTGAGATGTTTCTCTTTAGCTTTTACAATAAGTAGAAATCCAGCAACTGCTTGATCTCAATATTTAAGCAATTACTCAAGTACGGAGCAGCCTGTTCCAACTGAGGCCAACTCTCAATTATTTCTACTATATAAAATTTTTCCTCAAGATAAGCTGAGAGCTCTTGTCTAAAACTTCCATATCTTTGTCCTAATCAGGTGCTGAAAGGAACTGAAAACTACAAAGGTATTCGTTCTTCCTCTGTTCAATTAGGCATTGATGATAGCTAACAAACTCCTTGTCAACCCCAGTCAGGACTCTATGGTAAACAAAGAGGGACTTTTTCACTTCAAACAAACAAACAAACCAATCCCCCCTCCCTCACAAAACCCATCAGAGATGTTATCTCTGTATACGACAGTTACCAATAAAGGCAGATACCACCTTTGCCTAAAGAGGGTTTGGACAAATGAATGTGAACAAAGTAAAATCTGCAGCTCAAAGAAAATGGCTTATGCCCTGTTATCATTGTTCCCCGCCATCAGATGAGCCCTGAAGGTAACCAAGTTTCATCATCAGAAATTACTAGATAAGGGTGAACTGATTTGGGGTTACTGGCAGCCTGCCAATATAGTAATACAAGTCAAGCTGTTTGAAAAGCTCACCAAATTACAATATTAACCTTGGAAGAGAGATACAGGCCAATTTACAAATCTTATTTTGATCATTAACATGCACCAGTGAGAGAAAACAAATACCAGCCTTTCCCTGGATATCTATTTCTTGTTTGCCGATGCTAATTAGTAAATTTGCATAAATACATAAAAATCCTGTGTGTTCCTCAATGTATTCAGTGTTCATTTTTCATTAACTTCAGTAAATACTCCCACACTGCATTCAATCCATTCCCCACCTTCGCCCACGCCAAACCCAGGAGCATGTCATCTCCTTGCCTTCTAGTTCTAAGTGTGCTGACTTAGAGACTACATCAGACATGGAGAAGCTTATAAATCATCTGACCAACCACCTTAGTTTCTAGATTGAGAAACTGAAGTGGATAAGTTACGTAAATTGCCCCAAGTCAGTTTTCGAATCTGTGCCGCTGGAATAATCCAATAAAAATGTACTCTATGACCATGGCATGAAGGAAAGGCATTATAATGTGTATTATCCTAAAACAGATATATTCCATCTGTCTTACTTTCTCTGTGTTAAATGCTGAGGATAGTGAGGTTTATTAATATTATGTAGTGATTAAAAACATCAGGTTTTCCGTCCAAAAGACCTAAATATTACTCTAGGTCCCTACCAAATTAAGTTCATAGAAAGTTGACAATAACCAAGAAAATTTTTCAAAAATTGGAGCAATGGAGAATACCAGGACATACCTTATAACAAAATCACTATAAATTTATTATTATATTGCAATAATAGAAATAGAACGGTACCTGCTCAGGAATATATAGCCACTTTTCATGCAACAGAAGAAAAACGTGCAAGAAATCTTAGAAAAATTTAGAAATACAATGCTGTATGTATGAATAAAATAAAACTAAAAAAACTTTTCAGACCAATGAAATAGCTTGGATTACTCAGGAAACAACACTAGAAAATCATCTAAGTAGGAATAAAAGTTAAAGTATATCCTTATATTTCATTGTGCACTTAAAAAATTTAGTTATATCCATGATTTCAATATAAAATTAAAGCCATATAAACAACTACAAAAATTATAGGTGAATGTTTAACCAATTTCTAAATAGGGAAAATATCCCAAGCATAAAATTATTAGACAAATTAACAAATTAAATAAGAGATTTTATTACAGAGAAAATATAACTACTATGAGGTGGGGACCAAAAAAAAAAAACAAGAATTATCTTCTGGAGGGCAGGCCTCTTGTAGTACAGGCCTTGCCCACTAGGTGATTGTTCTAGGAACCCGTCTGTATCAGTGTACCAGCTGGTGTTGTTGTGAGAGGCTGCATTCAGGTTTGGTGCATTTTTTTTAGGACTCTTTCAAGGCATTTGCCCATTTCATAATGGGTTATTTACAAGAGCATCTGCTCACCGTGTCCTGAGTGTTCAGTAGTGTTTGACCAAGAATGGCATGACCTCCCACATGCCCCACCCTCCCTATTCACCTGATCTTGCCCCAGAAACTTATTTTTGTTTCTTTGGATGAAAAAGGTCCTCAAAGGGAAACAGTTTGCTGATGTAGAAGAGGTAAAACAAAAAGTGGCAGAAACAATAAAAGGCATCAAAAATGACAAGTTCAAAAACTATTTGAGCAGTGGAAAACATGTCTCAATAAGTGCACTGCATGAAATAGAGAGTACCTCACAAGTGACTGAAGTTTAAACACTTACGAAGAAATACACAGTTTTTATAAATGAATTCCAGGGTTTTGGGTCCTCCCTTGTATATCAAAATAAAATTTGTTCCATCCAATGTATCTGAAGTCAGGGGAGAGTATCAAACTTGATGAGGTGTAAAATAGTCTTTTTTTTTATGCTTATTTTATCCCTCAAGATTGAAATTTCTATGTTCTGTGTTCTGGGAGATCTGATAAGGTGATTGTTCCCTGGGCATAAAGATAAGGTGTTGAAGAGTCAACTTGGGTAGAGAGAAAGAAAGAGAGCTGGTCTTCGTCTATGCAAAGCCCCATTGTGTGAGTTTGATCTGTATAGAATTCCTGACATCTCTTCTCTGACCTCTTGTAATGGGGGTCAGAGCGCAGTGGGGTCCCTGAAAACAGGAGCGCATAACCCCCACAAACCTGGATTGGGGGAAAGGGGAAGTGGATGATAAGGCATCTGAGACATTTTGCATAACAATGGCAAGTTGATTGCTATGCTGCCACCCCAGGCAAAAAAAGTGTACGTGACTTTCAGAGAGAATCATGCCTCATGACATAGCCAGGGTGGCAGTTGCTCCTTTGTCACAGGGAACTCTTGCCCTAATTAAAGATGGAAGCCAAAAGGAGGTAAAAGATACAGAGAAAGTGGAAAAAGTACAGCATTAGGAGAGGCTGGATACAAGGTCACACAGGAAGTTCCCAACTGAGCATTTAAATGAGGGCAGCCAGAAAGAGGAGATTCTTTCTGGAGAACCTCAGGAGATTCTACCATGAGGCCTGGTGTAATAAGGAAGAAGTAGATTCTACCATGTGGGTGGGTATAGTGAAAATTCTGCCATGAGGTCTGAAAGAAGGGAGTAGAAGCTATGCAGGAGGAAAGGTAGCAAGGAGGGAGCTAATGGAGCTGAGCAGGGACCAAGCAAAGTTGATGGAACTGTGCGGGGATCTGCCTAACCAAGTACAGGTTTGTGGGAGATGCTAGGAGCTAAAATGCAGCAACTGGGAAGGCTGAACTACAGACTTCTGCTTCTCTGAAGGAGGTACAGAGAAGCCACTCTGTTGGGACAGATGCCTTCCTGGATTCCATCATGAGCCAGCGTAACATGGCACATGTTTCTCCTGAACCATTACATGGAGGTTGAGAACAATGTGCCCAAGATCCTGAAGGACAGAGCTGCTGTGAGAGGATGGCGACTCTGAAATCTACAAAAGCACCTTTCAAAAAGGATGGAGACCTGTTTGTGCAGACAGCTAAAGAACAGATAAGGTTGTGGTGAACTTCTGGGTACGGTTCTGACTTACAGGCTGGTGGGGAGCAAGGGAAGTGCTGGGTCTTATGGGAGAACAGGACACTGAGCAGAAGTGTTCTCAGCCTCCGTAGGTTAGAATTCTATAAATAAAAACCTGTTTTCTTCAACACTAATTGTTGGGTCATGCATGCAGGTGCTATGTGGACAAGTTCTGGTTTGGTTGGTTACACTCTGACACCTGAACAATTGAGAAGTGAGACTGCATTATTCCTGTATTGTCCACTTCCATTATATTTTTCATACTTCTGATGTGTGCCTGGGTCTTGCACCAATTGATGTCTAATTTAGTATTATTAAAGTGATTCAAGAAAGCAATCTTGGTGGTTCAAACAAACCTTAACACTTCATGAAGTGGTAGTCTTCACTTTCAAGAGCTTGGAGAACTACAGAGTAGGGTGGAAAACAGGAAACTTTTATAAAATAAATCATAGGGAATAAGGAAGAGAAAGGATAAAAATACCTGATTATCTAGGGTTACATAGGAATGTGCGATCATCCATATTACTTGGCTGTTATGGAATGGCAACCTTGATAGTGTATCTTCTGGGAAGATGCAACATTTACAAAGACACAAAACCTAAAAATTAAGTTTCATTTTGCTGACATGGTTTCTCAGGATCAGTGGTGCTTGACCTACCAAGGAAAGGTTAATGTGAGATCAATTCGACAGTGTGTATTGCTGCATAGCAAATTATCTCCAAATTTAGCAGCTTAAAACAACACACATTTATTGTATCATAGTACATCTGTAAATCAGAAAGCAGGTTGTGGGTAAGGTGGTTCCCCTGGCTCAAGATGTCTCACTGGATGTAATGGAGGGGTCAGCCAGGGCTGCGGTCATCTCACAGCCCAGGTAGGAGGGGATCGCTTCCAAAGTCACATGTGTGGGTGTTGCTGGGACTGTTGCAGGATGCAGAGCTTCATCCGTACTTTGCCTTGTGATCTTCTGCATAAAGTTGATCAAGGACAGCAACTGGCTTCCCTTCAGAACAAGGAATTTAAGAGAAAGACAGAGCAAGAGAGAGCCTCAAGTTTTTTTTATAACCTAATCTCCAAAGCGACATTTCATCACTTCTGCCATAGACTATTTGTTAGGAGCGAGTTACTAAATCCAGCCTATACTTGAAGAGAGAAGGTCATTTATGTGTGCCAGTCCCAAAATGTGGGGATGCGTGAGGCTACCACCATGATAGAAACTGCCCTCTGAGGGTGGCCCCTTGCCGTGCACACTCCCTCATTTGGGAGGTACTCTCCTGGCTGCCAGAGGCTAGGCAGGTCCTGCAACAGAAGAAGCAGGCTTTCTGAATTACAGGTCAGTAACAGAGCATAAGCTGGAACTGGCTGCAGGTTGCCTCAGAGCTGCAGACACAATAAAATTATGTAAAATCACGGCACTTCTCTCACTGACCACACCCCAGGTATTGGCATCTAGGGCCTGGGCAGCTTCCCACAGGGCAGAGCTGAGTTTGGGGTTTGTTGTAATAAAAGAGATGACAGTGAACAGAAGCTGCGAGAACTGCCCGATTTTAACCACTGCTACTTAGACATAGTACTTTGATATCAGAGTAAATAATTTTCCCTTGATAAGCCCATTTTCATTTGAAAAATAAGTGTGGGGTGGTTGTTCTTATTTTCATCAAGACAGAGGGGCACAGTCTATCCAGGTTGAACCTAGAGCCAAGAATGCAAATGCCTTCAGGGCCCGCTGTGTGTGAATTGAGGTTTGTGGAAGACAAAGCAGGATGCTAGAGACTGAGGGAAAGTAAAGAGGCAGGCTTGGCTAGTATCCTGTGATACTGTGATTATAATAACGATTTGTAGTGATGCACTGCATAAAAATGGTTTGGTCAACAGCAGATGCCATGGTGGTTTCATAAGGTTATAATGGAGCTGGAAAATTTTTCACCTAATGATGTCATAGCCATCACACATTACTCACGTGTTTGCAGTGATGCTGGTGTACTGCACAGACCCAGTGTGCTGCCAGTGGTATAAAAGTATATAGCGTGTATGGTTATGTACCGTCCACGTACTTAAAAGTAATAATAAATGACTCTGTTACTGGTTTATGTATTTACTGTACTATACTTTTTATTGTTATTTTAGAATGTACTCTTTCTGTTTATTAAAAAACGTTTGCTGCAAAAACAGTATGTTGTGTTATGCTTGCAAGTGGCTCCACACATCTGCTGTTTACCACATCTGTTGATTGTGTCATTTCTCTTGTGCTTGATTTAATCTCACGGTCTCCCAAGCATACAAAATTTACTGCTAATAGCCTATCAAGTGATTGACCTGAAGACAAAATTAAAAGTGATTAAGGATTACAAAGATGGAAAAATCAGTGATGATTCCTACTTATCGGTCAGGCAGAACTCATTCCACCGTAGTAGCTATGATCTTGAAGAATAAGGATAAAGTGACAGAAGCCATTAAAAGATCGAGTTCATTAAGGTAATAAGACTAACAAAAATTTGAGGGGGGTACATGTCAGGCATGGAGTGAAGACCACATGCAGAAACACATCCTTCTCAGCACCATCATGGTCATGGCCAAAGTAAAAAGTTTATCTTGCAATGTTGAAGAAACAGCTAGACCTTTTCATCATAGTTAAATTTAACTGTGATGTCAAATGTGCTGCTAGCTCTGGATGGTTCAAATAATTCAAGAATCATTATTCATTACACGATGTGAAAGTGGGTGGTATTCTGTGAGTGCTTATGTGAAAGCAGCTAAGAATTTTTTGGAAACTCTAGATAGGCTGATCGTAGAAGAAAATTGCTTCCCAGAGCAAACATTCGATACAGATAAAACATTACTGTTCTGGAAATGGATGCCTGAAAAGACTTTAATTCATAAGGGAGCCAAGTCAATGCCAAGTGTCAAGGCTTTTAAGGACAAGATAACGGTCTTGCTTGGAGGCCATGTTGCAGGCTACAAATTGAAACCCTTTGTGATCTGGCACAGTGAGAGCCCCCGGGCCTTCAAGCAGGCCAGTGAGCTTAAGGCTGCCAGTTACCACAGGGACAATAAGTCATGGATGGTCCTGCTCCTCTTTCAAGATGCCCCCCTAAATTCTTATGCCAGAAAAATAGAGAGGTGTTATCTGGAGAATAGCTTTTAAGATTTTGCTTATTGTCGATAATACTCCCAGACATCCTACTTTTATTGGTGAACTTCATCACCACTTCAAAGTGGTGTTTCTGCCTCCAAAACCCACCTCTTTGTCCAACTGATACAGGGTGCAGCCGGGGGCACCCAAAAAAAGATCTGGAATGGTGTCCAGAATTCAAGGTGTATAGGAATACTGGAGAGTCATATAAGATGTCCTCACTGCCCCCCCCCCCCCAGGGAAGGGACAATGGAGCAGGGCCATTGAGAACTGTTTTGCATAGCAACAGTTTTGCAGCTAACCTCTGGAATGATTATTTAACATATCTATAACCTTTAACTGGTTTCATAGATATGTTAAATAGCTGTGGCCAAGTTTGGAGCCAGGGAGAAGAGAGTGGACTTGGACCCAGGATGAAACTAGGGGCTGTGCTCCTGAGTGAGAAGCACCAGTGTGAGAGCTTGGAAAAGATGGGATCCAGGACATGAGGGGATAACTGCCCAGGTGAGGAGAGGGCCATGCCATTTGGGGCAGAATGGAGATCCCTGCAGCCAGGTGAAGAAGAAAGCCACATGCTTTTGGTGGAGTGGGAACCCCTGCAGCTGTGGTAGAAGAGGCCCACGCAGCTTTGGGGCACCCCCTTTGGCTGCGTGGCCTGGAAAGCAAGAGAGACTTTGACTGGAACTGGGTACAAAGGACTCTTGCCAGTGGACCATGAGAGGGTACCACAGTACTTTGGATTAACTCGAGATCCTGCACGGTGACACAGCTGATGGTGCCAGTGGCCTGCAACACAGACGTGTGCCCTTTTCCTGATTTACGGTACCCGGAGTTGGGACAGTGGGAGAAGGGAGAGCTGTGTGGGTGTAGGTGTATACCCCAAAGGACTTTGATATTTTAGTGGTGGCATTAGGCCTGAATAGCATTAAATAAACATTTCGTTTCCTTTTCACAAATCTCTGGCATTAAGAGATGTCTTTCCAATTGGCGGCGGACAGAAGAGCCCAGTAGATATTAGTATTTTGTCCTTGGGAGGGGCCTCTGTTCTTTAGCAGGTTTTGGCATCCCTAGGTGGGCCAAATATTGTATTGCCCCTCCCTTGGACCTCTTGTTCTGTAACACAACCAATGGATGAATGGGTTAAAACAGCTTGTAAGGTTGACTACCCGAGGAACACTTTTGCCCAGGCTGTCGCTGCAACAGAGAAAGACACTGATGTAATTCTGTAAAGATTACTACATCTATGACTGAATTAAGGGTATTTTTTTGGTTTGGGTGATGTTTTAACAGGGTGTAGCCAGGGCTTCCCCAAAGAGGGATTTATAATGGGGCAGAGCCCCATTATAAATGGAGCAGGGCCACTGAGAGTTATTTTGTATATCAACAGTTGGCCAGCTTCATACCTGATATGCAAAAATGGTTATTTTACATATCTATAACAGCTGGCTAGCTTCATATAGATATGTTAAGTAGCTGTGGCCATGCTTTGAGCCAGGAAGATGGGAATGACTTTGACCCCTGCAGTAACTGGGAAGCAGATGCCCCTGGTTATAGCACTTACATGAAAGCTTGGAGATGGTTTGATGCACACCTTGGGCCATGCCTGCCCGGACTAACTATGGCAGCCAAGAAAGGCTGGAAAAATATGGGAGTGCTGGCAGATGTAGCCAATTGTGGGAGGAGTCACAAACTGGATTGCGGAGGAACCCCATTCAGGTGCAGCAGCCATGCCGGAGCAGGAACCATGCATTTGGGGAGCTCTCTTTACAACGTGGCTTAGGAAGCAGGAGAGACCATTGGGACTGGGGACTGGGACAATGGGAAACCTTGCAGGGAAGGAAAGACGTGAAAACTGTCTCACTGGTGAGCCATGCGAAGTTGCCATGAGGTTTTGGATTAAGAACTGGAGATCCTGGCAACACAGCTGATGGTGCTGGGAACTTTGGGAGGCCTGCCAGCAGAGCACTAATTACTAGGAAGAATTGGGAGCTAACTGAGCCAGAGACTTCTATTTTTTCCTGAGATATGGTACCGATGACTAGCCTGACTGGACACAGGGAGGGAGGGAGGAAGGACTGTGTGTGTTTGTGGGTGTTTTAAGGGACTTTGGGATTTTAATGAAGACATTAAGTCATTACTCTAAGTCTGTATAAATATTGAATAAAAAGATTTTCTCTTTTTCACCAAACTCTGGCATTGGAGCCATAATTCCAGTTCCTCTGTGGTGGGCAAAAATTCCACAGTGACAGAGGGACCCTATAATGCCTGGGTCTGTTTTGTAACAATGTCACCAAGGGGAGTGTGAATCACATCTCAAAGACCCTCAAGAAATTTGTTCATTACCGCCAAAGATTTGCCAAGAGTGATAAGGCTGCAAAAGTCAACGAAACTCTGGTTGAGAATGCAAATGACTTTAACCTTGGCATGGATGGGGATGACATCGAGAGGCATCTAGTGGTGGTGGGTCCTGAGGCATCAACTAATGTGGAGTTTTGGGAACAGAAAAGCAGAGCTGAAGAAGAGGCAAGACAAAAGGAAACTGTGGGAGAGGAAAAAGAACCCCTCCAAAATTTACAGTGAAGGGTTCAGGTGAAGTTTTATAGACCTCAATAAGCTCCTTAAAAAGTCTGAAAATGTGAACACTTAACACTGAAAGGTTTTTATTAGTAGAGAGGAATATTCATGGTGCATTATTTGTTTACAAGCAAATCTATGATTTAAAAAAAAACACCATGGACATATTTCTGGAAAGTGACACCTCCTCAAGAAAAGCCTCAGGCAGGTCCTTCAGAGGGTGTTCCAGAAGGTACTGTTAACATGGACCACGGCAGCTTCATGTGACATGGCCCCGAAGTGGAACGTGATGTGGGCATGGAGAACAATATTAATAAGCCTGAGCCTAGGTAGGCCTGGGCTAATGTGTATGTGTCTTGTTTTTTAAATTTTTAGAAAGTAAAAAAAGGTTAAAAATTTAAAAAAAAACTTTTAGGAAAAGGATGTAAAGAAATAAAGCAGAAGAAGGTATAGGGGAGATAAATAGTGATAGAAGAAGACTTAAGGTGGTGAACACATAACCAGATATACAGATGATGTGTTATAGAATTGTATGGCTGAAACCTATATAATTTTATTAACCAATGTCATCCCAATAAATTCCATAAAAATTTTTTTAAAAGACAAGAAAAAAAAGTGTTTTCGTGCGGCTGTACAGTATTTTTGTGTTTTAAGGTTTTAAGTTATTATTACAAAATAATCAAACACTTAGTACAAAATTTAAAAGGTGATACAATAAAAAAGTTATGCCCTGATTGGCATGGTTCAGTGGGTTGGGCATTGTCCTGCAAACTGAAATGTCACCATCTCAGTTCCCAGTCAGGGCACGTGGCTGGGTTGCAGGCCAGGACCCCAGCTGGGATTGTGCAGGAGGGAACTGATCCATGTTTCTCTCACATACATGAATGTTTCTCTCCCTCTCTTTCTCCTTCCCTCCTCCTCTCTAAAAATAAATTTAAAAATCTTTTAAAAAGTAGTAAGCTAAGGTTAATTTATTGTAAAAAAGAGTAAATTTTAAATAAATTTTGTGCAGACTAAGTGTACAGTGTTTATGAAGTCTATGGTAGAGTCCAGGAATGTCCTGGGCCTTGACTTTCCCTCATCACTTACCGACTCACCCAGAGCAACTTCCAGTTCTACAAGTTCTGTTTATGGTAAGTACCCTATACAGGTGTACTGTTACAGAACAAGAGGTCCAAAGGGGGGCAATATTTGGCCCACCTAGGGATGCCCAAAACTGCTAAAAAACAGGGCCCCTCCCAAGGACAGAATACTAATATCTACTGGGCTCTTCTGTCCGCCGCCAATTGGAAAGACATCTCTTAATGCCAGAGATTTGTGAAAAGGAAATGAAATGTTTATTTAATGCTATTCAGGCCTAATGCCACCACTAAAATATCAAAGTCCTTTAGGGTATACACCTACACCCACACAGCTCTCCCTTCTCCCACTGTCCCAACTCCGGGTACCGTAAGTCAGGAAAAGAGCACACGTCTGTGTTGCAGGCCACTGGCACCATCAGCTGTGTCACCATGTAGGCAGGATCTCTCGAGTTAATCCAAAAATCACGTGGCACCTTCTCACGGTCCACTGGCAAGAGTTCTTTCTACCAAGTTCTAGTCAAAGTCTCTCCTGCTTTCCAGGCCCCGCGGCCAAAGGGGGCACCCCAAAGCCGCGTGGGCCTCTTCTGCCAAAGCTGCAGGGGTTCTCACTCCACCAAAAGCATGTGGCTTTCTTCTTCACCTGGCTGCAGGGATCTCCATTCTGGCAAAGCTGTGTGGTTTTCCCTTTCACCTGGGAAAGAGGGGGTCCGCACCCTGCCAAAACCACGTGGCTCCCTCTTTCACCTCACCAAGAGGGGGTCCTCACTCTGCTGAAACTGAGTGGCTCTCTCCTCATCTGGCTGCAGGGGTCCCCATTCTGCCCCAAACTGCGTGGCCCTCTCCTCACCTGGGCAGTTATCCCCTCATGTTCTGGAGCCAATCTTTTCCAAGCTCTCACACAGGCACTCTCACTCAGGGGCGCAGCCCTAGTTACATCCTGGGTAGAAGCCACTCCCTTCTCCCTGGCTCAAAACTTGGCCACAGCTATTTAACATATCTATGAAACCAGTTAAAGGTTATAGATATGTTAAATGACCATTCCAGAGGTTAGCTGCAAAACTATTGCTATGCAAAACAGCCCTCAATGGCCTGGCTCCATTCGTTTCTTCCCCCTGGGGGGAGGTGTGAGGACATCTTATATGTCTCTCCAATATTCCTATACACTTTGAATTCTGGACACCATTCCAAATCTTTTTTTTGGGCCCCCCCCCCACCGGCTGCACCCTGTATCAGTACCACATTTTTGTCTTTTACAGCATGTTTTACTGAACCTTTTCTATATTTATATATGTTTAGATATACAAATATTTACCATTGTGTTATAATTGCTTCCAGAATTCAAAACAGTCAAGTGCTGTGTAGGTTTGTAGCCTCAGAGCATAAGCTATACCGTCTAGGCATGTGTAAGTGCACTCTGTGATGTTCACACACAGACAAAATTGCCTAATGAAGCATTTCTCAAATTGATTCCCGTTGTTAAGCAGCATATGACTGTATTTCATCTTCCTCCTCATTTCTGGCATAGCGCTCCTAAAACCCTTGGGATTTCCTAAGTGCTAAGAGTCATAAAGGTAAAAAGAGTCTTTTATTGTTAATAATAAGCTCCTTTCAATAACAGCTGAGTTTATGTTAATGAGGTGATTTTTGGAAAGCATTTAAGGGTAGGGATTAATTGCCATGAAAACCTGACATGCGCTTAGAGGGTTTGGACTTTCAACTCCATCCCCCTAACTTCCGGGAGAGGAGAGGTGTTGGAGATTGAGTTTAATCATCAGTGGCCAAGGATCTCATCCATCCTGACCATGTAACAAACCTGCATAAAACCCCTAAAAGACAGAATTTAAAGAGCTTCTGAGTTGGTGAGCACATGGAGATGCTGAGAGAGTGAGGTGCTGCGGGAGGACTTGGAAGCTCCTGCCCCTCCCTACATACCCATCCTGGCATCTCTTCCACTTGGCTGTTCTTAATTTATTTCCTTTTGTAATAAACCAGTGATTTAGTAAGTAAATATTTTCCTGAGTTCTGTAAGCCCCTCTAGCAAATTAATATAACCTGAAGAAGGGGTCCTAAGAATCTCCAATGTATAAGGTTTATAGTCGATCAATCAGAGGCATAGATAACTACCTGTACTCGTGAGTTGCATCTGAAGTGGGAGGAGAAAGTCTTGTTGGACTAAACCTTTTCCCTGTGAAATGTGAAACTATGTCCAGGCAGATAACATCAGGATTGAGTTAAATTACAGGCCACCGTGCTGGTGTTAAAGAATTGTTTGGCGGTATTGAAAAACACACAGAAGACATCTGAATTCAACTCAAAACAAAACACTTGGTATGGCAAATAAAAAATAACTTTGAGGTGAATTCTGTCAAAGATAGTCAAAATGTGAGGCTTCCAGCCTGGAGAAAGAGTCAAAATTATAAACCAGCTATTGAGCAGTTATCCCAGTGACAGGTCAACAAGGCTTTCAGACAGGAGCAGCCTAACACAGATGCAGGGAAGATGCTCCAAGGTCCAGGGAGTCATAGGTGAGGCTGTGCATAAATGAAGTTTAAAATATCCATGTTGTTTCTGATCCTGACACCTCTGCTGATAAAGCCCTCTGAGAGTAATTCCAGTAAAACTAGGCCAAGGGCAGGATGTTTGTGAGTCTAGAGGGAACCAGGTGTTCCCCAGGTATGTATATCAGGGCATTAAGGTATCAGAGGTATGAGGAACCCAGACCCATTAGCAAAACAGTCTTAGGTCCTCAGGAAGGAGGATGTACTGGAGCCCAAGATGGAGGCAGATTCTAGGAAGGTATTAGCTTTTTGAGGGTTTTTAAAAAAATTCGTTAGCCCTGGCTGGTGTAGCTCAGTGGGTAGAGCGCGGGCCTGCGAACCAAAGGATTGCGGTTCAATTCCCAGTCAGGGCACATGCCTGGGTTGCAGGCCAGTTCCTAGCAGGGAATGCATGAGAGGCAACCATACATTGATATTTCTCTCCCTCTCGCCTTCCCTTCCTCTCTAAAAGATAAATTTAAAAATCTTTAAAAAAAATTCCTAAAGTCTACCTGAACAATAGGAGAGGCTAAATAGACTATAAACAGCACATTATTTACTACTAAAGTGACAGCCCGAGGGCTGAGAAATATTCTATCTTCAATACAGAGTGATGATACAGAGGGCAAAGGAGACAACAATATGCAGTTTTGGGCAGAACTAGGCAGCTTTTCCAGCCACAGAAGGTCTTCCCAGGGATGTCAGTGGGATGCACTCTGCTGAAGAGGAATTTAATTACCAGGCAGGTAAAGTGGACCGTAGCCGTGGCAAACATGGCTGATGTGAAATGCGTAGGTGCCAGGCAGCTGCATTTCCAGTGATGTCTACCTACCTGTGGATTCTAAAAGACTGGGATGAGGACAAAGAACCAACTGTCAAAGAAGAGGGATGACAAAAGTTACTGGGGTATCAGCAACTCAGACCAACGGGCAGGAGGTGAGTGAAGGTGAGCTCTTAGTCCTGGAGAGAGATTCAGGATCAAAGTGAAACTATTGGACAGGAGGATGTAAAGTTCTGTGTGGTATAATGAAGAGAGAGTAAATTCCTGTGCATCCAGCATCCAGTGACTGTAACTTCAGAGTTTTCTATAAGCTAATACCTCAACTCATTACCTCAGGTAGGTTTCAGTTAGTTGCTGGTGCAAGGTCTGAGGAATTGTCTGAGAAAAGGGGGTTGCAGGGAAGGCTGAGGATGAAACTGAGGAAGAAGTCTCCGGAGTTCCTGTTCCATTTCCGAAGCTCCAAAGGAATGCCTGTGGAAAGTGAGTAGTCCTGCTGGAGGGTTGAGTTACCACATCGAGTCATAAAAATACATAATTTGATCAACATCCAGATGAGATGATCTATTTTGATGTCAGATGAAAACTTCCTCAGTTCCAATGAGAACTTATCCCAAATTTAAAGCCCCAAAACTAAGACCAGCCCCAGGGACAAAAATTCCAAACACTATTGAATACTCAGTTTGTTGTGAAAATGACAGACAGTGGAAACTAAATACTAAACTCAAGAATACAAAAAATAAAAAATCAGACTTGATTTAAAAAATGAACTCACAATGATAGCTATCATTTATTAAGTATAAACTGATTATATGACAGGTATCTTGCATTTACTATTTCAATTTAGTCCCTACAAGGATACTATTATTGCCATTTTACAAGCACAGAAATTGAATCTTGGGAAGATTAGGTAACTTTTCTAAAGATCCACAGCTATTTTGTAGAAGAGATGGGACTTCAAATTAAGTCTGTCTGATTCTAAAGTCTGTGAGATTAAAGGAGCCACATTAAATCAAAGGGCTAACTGGTTTCCTGTGTTTTCCACAGAAGCTCCAGCCCCGAGAATGTCAAGGTGACTCTCTGCTGGAGACTGGTTGGGAAATCATAGACAGCAAGGTGCTTAAACCACTGTGAAAAAAATTAAGAGGGGAAAGATAAAAAAGAGGCCTGATGTTAAAATTGTTCATATAAACTCATTCCTGCTGTATTTCTACAAAGTAGTCATTGAAATTCAGCTTCTTGGAAAAAATCCATTTGTTATCTATCACTACCAGAGCTCATGAAGGGTGAAAAGAAGCCCAGGCCAAATTTACCCTGGGATTCAATGAGACTGAAATGGTCTAGGATGGCGAAGTCTGGAGGTCAGAGACCAGAGAGACCAGGCAAGAGATGCAGACGATATGGGAGATGTCCAGTAATTGATGAGAAAGGACAACATCATTGTTGGCAACAGGCATCGGGTTCCAGGTCTGACAAAAGCAAGGCGGGTTAGTGTTTTGAGCTCTGCATGTTTCCGACATTGAGGTAAGACTTTACATTGTCAAGTCCTTTCTGTGCACTATCTCATTTTGTGCTCACAACAAGGCTTTGAGGTCTGTGGAGGTATTCAAAGTTTGGTGATAACCGTCAATATTTACTTATTAAGTTCTGACTATAGGTCAGAATCACTACCTAGCACCTTCCAGACCTAGCTGTCTGTGAAAGGTGTCTGGTCCAATTTAAACTGTGTTGTAGGTATAAATGCCACTGGATGAGAAAAAGAATGTAAAATATCTTGTTAATATTCTTTGTATTGATTACTTGTTAATAATATGGATATATTCAAAATAATATTTTAAACATACATTTGACTCTTGAGCACTGACCTCCTACACAGTCAAAAATTCATCCATGTGCAACTTTTGACTTCCCAAAAAGTTAACCACTAATAGCCCACTGTTGGCCAAAAACCTTACCAATAACATAAATAATCAATGAACACATATTTGTATGTATATGGTATGTATTATATATTGCTTTCTTACAATGAAGTAATCTAGAGAGAAGAAAATGTTATTAAGAAAATTATAATAAAGAGAAAATACATTTATAGTACTGTTCTGGATTTATCAGTACATAAATAAGTTTATGTAGTCTGTTTACAAGATTAGTCTTTTGTAAGAATGTACATCAATCTTGTCTGATATGATACAAAACACTGTAGATATTTTATGTATTTTTATGTATTACTAACACTAAACATCAAAAATAAAAATGCAATAAAGAAATTCATATTTTTATAGTATAATGACTTATGAATTGATAAGGAAAAAATAGCAACATAATTACTTTATGATAGCCTAGTATAATTAATAGGATTGTTTCACAGTAGCCTAACTTACACACAAATAAGTGAATCATTATAAAATTTTTATGGGATATACTACTAATCATACTCATAATAGAGTGTTGAAAGAATTTTTACATTTAAAAACACTTGTGATGATATGCTGATACATGGCTTCTCTAATTACAAGAGAGAGAGGTATATGTAGTGTAATCTAATTCTTTGAAAGTAAAGTTATTGTTACAGAACAACAGGTCCAAGGGGGGGCAATATTTGGCCCACTGAGGGATGCCAAAAACTGTTACAGAAAACAGGGGCCCCTCCCAAGGACGGTATACTAATACCTACTGGGCTCATCTGTCCGCCACCAGAGGAAAGACACCTCTCAATGCCAGAGATTTGTGAAAAGGAAAGGAAAGGTTTATTTAAAGCTATACAGACTTAAAGTAGTTACCCAGTGTCCCCATTAATATATCAAAGCCCTTTAGGATACCCACAGATGCCCACAGCACTTCCTTCCCCCCTGCCCTAATTCGAGGTACCGTATCTCAGGAAAAGAAGCACACATCTGTGTTTCAGGCCGCTGGCACCATCAGCTGTGTCGCTGTCCAGGCGGGATCTCTAATTACTCCAAAGCCATGTGGCACCTTCTCATGGTCCACTGGCAAAGAGTTCTTTCACCCTTCCTCCAGGCAAAGTCTCTCCTATTTCCCAGGCCACGTGGCCAAAGGGAGCACCCCAAAGCCACGTGGGCCTCTTCTACCAGAGCTGCAGGGGTCTGCACTCTGCCCAAAACTGCATGGTTCTTTCCCTCACCTGGCTGCAGGTGTCCCCACTCTGGCAAAGCCACACGGTTCTCCTTCACTTGGGCAAGAAGGGGTCCTCACTCTGCTACAACCACGTGGCTCTCTCCCTCACATGGCCAAAAGGAAGTCCTTACTCTACCAAAAGTGCTTGGCTCTCCTACTTAGGCAAGAGAGGGTCCTCACTCTGCCCCAAACTGCATGGCTCCCCTCAATGGCTGCCGTGTCTGAGTTTAAATCCCTGCGCCAGTCCTCCTTTGCAGCCCCGTTTCTGACTCCTCCTACAATCGGTTACACCTGCCAGGACTCCCATATCCTCCCAGCTTTACTGGACTGCCACAGTGAGTCTGGGCAGGTGTGGCCCCATGGCGTGGAGCCAGTCAATTCCAAGCTCTCATGCAGGCGCTGTAACTCAGGGGACCTGACCCCAGTTATGTCTTGGGTGGAAGTCACTTCCATCCCCACAGCTCAGAGCATGGCCACAGCTATTTAACATATCTATGAAACCAGTTAAAGATTATAGATATGTTAAATGACCATGCCAGAGGTTAGCTGTGAAACTGTTGCTATGCAAAACAGCTCTCAATGGCCCTGCTTCATTTGTCTTCCCCCAACTGACACCTGTGGGGGGTGGTAAGAGGTGAGGACATCTTATATGTCTTTCTAATATTTCCTGGACACCTTGAGTTCTGGACCCCATTCCAAATCCCTTTTTTGGGGGTCTCCTCTCTTGGCTGCACCCTGTTACATTATGAAACAATAAGAAAACTAACACATTACTGCTAATTTTTAAATAAAATACTATTCCCCCAGTGCCTAGGTAAGGGTAGGCTGTCCACTTCGAGTCTAGTGCACAATGTCCTGCACGATGAATGAATACTTAGGCAATGATGATGACACCAAAGCATCTCACACAGTTCTTGCTGTACAGTTACCAGGTTCTCACATGGACACATACGTATGCACAACAGATATCTTATTAACTGCACAGCATGATAATAAATTGCTATTCATTAGGTCTTCATCCTTGTTGGGAGCTGCTCTGCCTGGTTTCACGAGTTGTAACTGCCCCCATGGCTAAAGGTGAGTGAGCAACCTCCGGAATGCAAGCCACTAAGGAGACAAAGGTTGTCTCCTGCCCCCAATGCAAGGTCGGTTAGTCAGAGATGGGCATGACTCCTCAGAGAAGGGGCAACCTAAGCCAGACACGATCACTTGGGAGGCCACCATGAAGGGACTGTGGGGGTGGGGGCTGCAACAAAAAGGGAGTGATCGACCCTTGCCTCCTGGCTATTCTGACATAGCCTGAGTCCCCTTGTCCTTTGGGAGAAGCGCTTCCTGGCTCTAATCCACTTAAGCCTAAAAACCTATGATGGGGAAGGCAGTGCAGTTTTGTGCTGGAAAGGGCGGTTTCCCTGAGTGATCAGGCCTAAGAAAGAATATGTAAAATCCTGTGAAACCTGCTTTGTTTAGAATGCTCTCATTTAAATGATAAGGGTCCAAGCAAGAAGTTTGTCCCTCGAAGTTTTATGGCTCTTTAGCTCTCTGACCCTGACTGAGAACAAACCCTCATAGTTCTTTTAATGCTATCTATTGTTTGATCCTTACCTGTATTCTTGGGCAAACGAACCCAATAAAAGCCCCTTGGGGAAGGGGCTGTTGGCCCTTCTCCTTTGAGGGATCGGCCACCTTTCCTCCTGAAGCAGATCATGTCTTGGCTGTGTTCATTTTCATCCATGGTAGACGAGGGGACTTAGCGGGCAAAGCTGCCACCACACACCCTCATCTTCCTGTTGAGCAGGCTGAGGAGGAAGAGAGGCACTGGGCCTCCTGTCTCAGGAACATCAGAGGAGAAAGAGGCAGAGGAGGTCAAAGGGCAGGCAGGAGAGCAGGCACACGTGGTATAAATTTATGGAAATACATCGTAGTTTCTGTCTGATTTTGCTTTTTCATATCTCTAAAATGTTTTTATATGGCGCCAATTCTTCTTCCATTGTTTGCTTTACTTTCAGTGTATCATAGAAAGGTTTATGTCATAAAAGAAGTCAAAAGCCACCCTCGCTGGTGTGGCTCAGTGGATTGAGCATGGGCTGAGAACCAAAGGGTCACCAGTTCGATTCCCAGTCAGGGCACATGCCTGGGTTGTGGGCCAGGTCCTCAGTGGGGGCCATGTGAGAGGCAACCACACATTGATATTTCTCTCTCTCTTTCTCCCTCCCTTCCCCTCTCTCTCTAAAAAAAAGAAGAAGTCAAAAGCCATCTCGAATATTGGGAACACTTTAGCCAGGTTGTCTAATATTAATTCATTTTCTGCCCTGCTTCTTCAAGGTCGTCTTTCCCATTGCCTGGCCCTGGTTCGGGAGCACTCATCTTCATCAAGTGGTCTTCTGTTAAATCCTCGGGGGTGGTGTTTGTTAGCCCTTGATTTTCTCCAAAATCCATATCCTGAAATTGTTTGTCCCTACCGCACCTCTTTTCTTTTGCCACATTCACAATCTCTTTCATAATTTTCTTGATTGGCTCTGTCATGAATCCTGTGATGTCATGTACAACATCTGGATCCAATTTCCCCCCAGCAGGAATTTTATTGCTTTGGGAGCAATGGCTCTCAGGCTTTTTCTATAACAACAATGGCATCTTTGATGGTGTAATCCTTCCAGACTGTGATTTTCTCTCTATTGGGGCTGTCTTCCATAGCACTAATAATTCTTTCCACATAGTACTGTGTATCATGAGCCTTAATGGTCTTTATAATCCTCTGATCTCCAGGCTGAATTACAGATGTTGGGTTTTGGAGCAAGTAGACCCCTTTGACACCTTCAGTGTTGAACTCATGGGGTTCTTAGTGGCCAGGTACATTTGTCCAAAATCAAAAGAACTTTAAAATGCAGTCCCTCACAGGCAAGGTACTTCTGGACATCAGGGACAGAGCATCAATGGAACCAATCCAGAAGAAGTGCTCTCCCTGTCCAAACCTTCTTGTTGTTCAACTGATAGACTGGCAGCTGGTGCTTATCTTTTCCCCCTAAGTCTCAGGGGTTAGCAACTTTGTAGACAAGAGCAGTTTTGGTCAGAAAACTGACTGCATTTGCACAAAATGGTAGGGTTAGCCTGTCCCTTCTGTCCTTATATCCTGGTGCTCCCTTCTCTTCTTTACCAAATCATGCATTTTGTGGCATCCCCCCTCCCCCAGAACACCTCGCTCTGCACTAAAAACTGTTCAGGCAGATATCATTCTCCTCAATGATTTTCTTAACGGCATCTGGGACCACTTCTGCAGCATCCTGGTCGGTACATGTCTTTTCTGTTATCTTGACAATTTTCAATCCAAACCTCTTTCTAAAATTACCAAATCATCCATTGCTGGCTTCAAATTTTCCAGCATTGGATCCTTCACTTTCTTTTTGCTTTAAGTTTTCATATAACAAATTTGCTTTTTCTCAAACCATATTGAGTATCTAGGATTGCCTTTTTTATAGCAATCCTGCACACAGATAAAAACTTCACTTTTGATACAAGATAAAAAAAACACATTTCAGAAAAAGGGCAAGGCTTTTGTGCCTGGTGGTATGCCTGCAGTTACACTTCACAAATCTCCTTTTTTTTTTTTACAGTGGTCCTCACACTAGATTTATTTATCTTGAAATGGTGAACCTCCATAGGTGAACCTTAATTTATGGTACATAACCAGCAATTCAGCTTTTTTTGTAATGTCTTGACTTTTTCTGCTTCTTGGGAGGACTTTCAGCATAACCTGTGGCACCTTGAATGGGTCCCATGGTATCATTCGGTGTTTAAGGTAGTGCATGAAACACGATGTAAGATACAGGAAAAACACACAAAATCACTTTTCACTGTGATATGCAATTTACTGGGGAGACAAACCGCTCATGAACAGATGATTAACATCACAAGGCATTTTAAGCAGTTACAGCACTTGAGCTCACTGTAATAGCAACAGGAAGTGGGTATGAAATTACTGCAAGTAATACAGTATGTACTACAGTTAATTTTATGCAGATATGATTTACTACTGCATCTTCATGTTTGTTTACACTTACCTAGACTGCAAGTGGTACTGCATATAGTCTGTAAGCATTTGTATGCATAAATTTAGATAAATTTTAACTTAAAAAAATAGATTTGTATCTATTTGATGATAGTAAGTAACCAAATAGACTAATATCTACATATATTTCAGGTACTAGTAACATACCTAATGGTTTACAATTTTTTCATGTTTCTAAGCTACACTATTTGCAATTTTTTTCAAATTGTCTCACATGTTCAAGAAATTATTTAATATATTTATTGAAAAAATATGCATGTAACTAGACCTTCCCAGTGCAAACCTGGGTTGTTCAATGGCCAACTGTATTAGGTTACATAAAACATATTATTAACAATAATTTTACCTGTTTTTTTTTTAAGTGGCTACTAGAAAATGTAAAATTATGTATGTGGGTCACATATGTGATTTGTAGTATATTACTAATGGACAGTACTAAACAAGATATTATCTTATACTGTCTCAAAAACTTTAAAAAACCCTATGACTACATTTTTTGTTAGAATTTATAAATGAGGAGAGCAAGGCTACGGGAGATTAGATAATGTTCCAAGGTCGACCTGGTCAATAGTAAACACTGCCTCTGGCCCGCGCCTACAGGTGGCCCTGTCACAGTTAAATCTAGTGACTTAAAACACCACAAACTTATTTTCTCATAGTTCTGGAAGCCAGAATTCTAAAACCAGTTTTATTAAATTAAAATCGAGGTGTCAGTGGGGTCATGCTCCTCTGGAGACTGTGGGGCTGAATTTGCTTCCCTGCCTTTTTCAGTTTCTAGAGCTGCATTCCTTTCACTCCTTAACTCATGGTCTTTTCCACCGTCCTCAAAGGAATCCTTAACATCTTCAAGTTCTCCCTGCTTCTTGTACATGGCTGTCTTCTGTATCCAGGTCTCCCTCTGCCTTCTCTTATGACGGCACTTGTGCTTACATTTTGGGCCCACATGGATAATCCAGGGCCATTTCTCTATCTTGAGAGTCCTTGCAAAGTCCCTTTGGTACAGGAGGTGACATTCAAAGCCCCTATTGATAGTAGTCAATATTATGGCTCTTGGGTTATATATCTAGGGTGCCTCCCAGAATATGCTACACTCCGATAAACTTTGCCTCCTGTTAATCTTTTTAAAGCTTAGGTACTATGCTAGAAGACATTAAAGATAAAGAAATAAATAAGATACACTCTTGACTTTCTTTAGGATTGGTCAAAAACGTACATTTAATTTTTTTCATAAAATAAAAGACATTTTTTATTTTCACCAATCACTTTATTGATTTCAATATTTTGAGTATATCAGCTATCTCCCACATGGTATAAAATTGATTGTTCTAAATTGGAAGGACACAGGGACGAGAACTAAGGGGGGTGGAAATGGGAGGGAGGTGGGGAGCAAGGGGCGGGGGAGGCTGGGATGGGAAAAATACACAAAAAACTGTACTTGAAAAATAACTAAATAAAATTAATTTAAAAAATAAAATAAAAAATAAAATGGATTGTTCTCATTGAATGTCTCAGATTGATTGCTATCAACTTCAACTCCTCTACCTGACCATGGAGCGTCATCCAGCCAGAAATCTTCAGCACCGAAACTTCACAAACCATTTTTGACATGTTTGATCATCCCCAACACCTTCTCCATACACTACACAAATCTATTTTTGTGTTTCAATTGTTTTTACCTTTCACAAAATAATAAAGCATAGTATGAAAAAATTTTGCATACTTTCCTCCATTTTCCATATTAAAATGGCTACACAAAATCCACCAATTTTGATTTAAAAATGCATGCTGGTATGATAACTGTCATAATACAATCTAACAAAATTGTTTTGAATGAAATTAAAGACAACGGAGAACTACTAGAATCATCTTACTGAAAAAACAAATGAACTCTTTGGCTAACCCATACTAAAGGAGAAGATGTAAAAATAATTATAATGCTCTAAAACAAGTACCTTTATGAAGATATTCACATAGTTGGAATATTCACGTAGTTGGACAAAAGTCAACTTTATAGAAACTTAAATATGGTAATTTCTTAACTCTTTATAATATCTTTTTCATGTTTAACTTATTTGACAGTTGCTAGCAACTTTTCTGTAAGTCAAAATTATTTTTAAATTTAAAGTTAAAAGCTAGAAAAATAATCCTGTAAGACCAGCTGGGTGGAGGAAGAAACCAGAGGTCTGAAGTGAGCTGTGTAAAATTTCAGTTTAAGAAAGTGGATGATCATGCAGAGGTCTTATGACTTCTACCCTACAAATGCTTACAGTTCACCAAGTTCTTCCTGAAAGCTTTCTGGGCCAATAAAAGGCAGTGGGCACCTATGTTACACCTGACCTTGGTTTCTGTAGAAGGGTCCAGGGAAAACTGACCTGCAGGATGATGGAGCTCCAAACCCTCAACCATGGAATCTGCCCTCTTTTCTTTCAGACATCAAGACATTGTTCATCTTCTGCTCTGCCCCAGCTGGAGCTAGAGTAATTAGAAATTAGCAACTGTAGTGTCAAGGAAATTGTGAACACCTCCTTCTCCCTTAGCTTTTGAGGTCAATTGTGATTTCCTCCTGTCTACTGAAGGAAAAGAATCATTATTTTGGAATCACACTTACTGTGGCTTCTTAGCTTTATAAAATTAAACCAACAGAGTGTTGATATGTAAACCTTCTTTGAAACAATAACCTTGATGTTGATTGTGTCTCCCTTCTTCCTTGTCCCTTTTCCTCTTTTTTCACCCCAATTCTTGAGCAAAAAAGGCCCCCAGGTCCCATTGCTGGTACTAAAAGTGTGAATAGAGGAAAGGAAGACATTGATGGCAAATTCCTGAGGGTTTGCATGTTGCATGACAGTTTGGCAGGTGATGGAAAGAAAAAAAATACTTTATTTATATATATATATGTTTACCTTTAATTTATAAGTATATATTTATATACTTATATAAATATAAGCTAATATATTTAATATATTTATATAAATATATTTATATATTTATAAAACAAACTATGCCTTATATAGAGACTCAGCTGTAAATTATAGAAAAGGAAAGCAATTTGGGACAGAAGGCAAATTAAACACCATTGATAAGATAAAAGATGGAGCAGCAATAAAAAATGGAGCAGCAAATTCTTTTTTTTAACTTGGATGTTTATAGTGGTTTTAATTATCATAATAAAACAAAAAAAAGGCAAAAAAAGAGGGGAAAAGCATATCTTATGTTTAAATTTTCCATTTTTACAAATTCTGCCACATTTTCAGCAACCCTGTAAGGGAGACACTATTCTTCTTTTTATCAATGAAGAAATCACAGGTTTGAGCTGGGAGAAGGGGTTTGCAGGTATATCTAAGGCACATCTAAGCAAGATGCAAAGCCAGGTTTCAAACTCAAGCCATTACATCATGCCTACAATTTTGGTGATGTAGGTTGATCAGTATTTTTTTAATTTATTTTTTTATTGATTATGCCATTACAGTTGTTCTATTCTCCCCTTCATTCCCCTCCACCCTACCCCCCATCCCCACCATAGTTTAGTTTATCCCCTCCTTTAGTTTATGACCATGTGTCTCAAGTTCTTTAGATTCTATATTTCCCATACTATTCTTGCCCCCCATCAATTTTCTATCTATTGTCTATGCTACTTGTTTTCTGTACCTTCTCCCCCCTTCTCCTTCTCCCACACCAGCTAGATCAGGAGTAGAAACATAGAAATGAAGATCTCAAGGAGGGTTAGCAGCAAATTCTGATCCGGATCATCCCTGGGTCCAGGATAGAGTCTCAGGAGTAAGAGTGCACATAAAACTTTGGAGACCATCTTGTCCACACCCTCAAGCAAGCAGGCAAATGAGTCACAGCAATTATAAATAAACTAATCCAAGAAGGGACAATGTGGGCATTGAGATACAGGACTCACATTTCCCAGTTCTAGGCTCTTTCTACAACGTTGGAATCTTTTTAAAGAAACTGAATTTGGACAAAATCATATTAGCTCCATAGAGCAATAACTAAAATATTCAGCATAATGATGGGTGCTAGAAGACAGCCAAGACTGGGGACTGGGCACAGCCATCAAGAAACAGGCTGAAGTTGTCAGCACCCTTGTGCTCAAAAATGCCTTGAAGTTTGCTGTGGCTGCATTCCTGACATCGGGGGGCAAGGTCTTTGCAGAGAGAGTGGCACAGCATCAAGACCAGGATTTGTATCTGGGGAAGCCGAGGGCCTTAAAAAAAGCATTGGGGTGGAGACTTGCCAACCATATTAAAAAGTCACGTAAGCTGGTCAGTCCTTGGTCATTTGCAAGACACTTTAACTAATGTAAGCCAAAGGAACTGAAATAATAAGTCAGCCAAAATTTCATTACCAGTGATCAAAACAGTTTGAATCTGACACCAAAGGCACCACCCCAAAGGTAAATCTGGTCCTTGAACAGTCCCCACAATAGACTTTCCTGGGAGGGTCAGGTCCCAGGCCCATGCTTGGGACACTGCAGAGCTCACACACTCATTGTGAATGGAAAATAATATGTACTGGTATCTAAATATCATGTTAGGGAAATACAGCCTATGTAGCTTGTGCACTTATTTTTTAAATTGCTGGTTGTTTTTAAATTCTATTATTAGTAGTAATGTATTAATTTATTCAACAAATATTTATTAAATTACTACAAAAATATGGGCACTGCTATATTTGTAAGACATACAGTGAACCAAATCAATGACATCCCTGATATCATGGAGCTTATATTTTAAAGGTCTACAGTCTATTGTTAGAATTGACAGGTTGTTCCATTTTGTGTGAGCCCTGTAAGTGCAAATAATTGTCTTTCTGCTTATTTGTTATGGTAAAACTTTTTCTTTCCTTCTCAGATCCTGTTTGGGTAGCTGTACAAAATCCTCCAGACAAATTTATACAAACTGACGCTAGTGCCTGAATCAAATAGCCAAATGAAAGAAGAGTCCCCTCCCTTCCTCTCCCAAATTAAAGACACAAACAAAATAAAATCCAAGTCAGTTATTTGCATTCGTATGTATATGATTAGCATCCAAGGGAGGATATCACAGTGTTGAGTCAAATGCTGCACCAAAGAATCCCTTAAGATATGCACATGAAACTTTCCCCTATACAAGAGAAATGAGATTGATGAAGCCCAGGAGAGACGGGGTTAAATTGGAGATGGAGGTCCCAGGAAAAGTTCCCAGGAAGAGAGTGAATGGGGAAGCTGCAACTTGCATTGAAACAATCAAGTCGCTGACTATGTAAAAGTGATACCATATCTAAAGTCCACACAGAAGGTGAGCCTCAGAGACAATGAGTTGTTCCCCTAACTTGTGCCATATGCAAAAATTAACTCAACATGAATTAGAGGCCTAAATTTAAGAGTAAAATCTATACAACTCTTAGGGAAAGCATGAAGATAAATCTGGATGACCTTAGATTTGATTATTGTATAGCTATAATACCAAAAATACAAGCAACGAAATAAAAAATAGACAAATTAGACTTTATCAGAATTAAAAACCTTTGTGCACCAAAGAACATTATCAAGATAGAGAAAGATAATCCACCCACAGAATGGGAGAAAATATTGCAAATCTTATATATAGAGTATATTTCAAAAACACATACAACTCAATAGCAAGTAACCCAATTAAAAAACGGACAAAGAACTTGAACAGACATTTCTCCAAATGAAACATGCAAATCACCCATAAGTACAAAAATACACTCAATGTTATTGACCATCAGGTAAATGCAAACCAAGACCACAATTAGGTACTATTTTACACCCACTACAATGCATATTATTAAGACAGATAATAACAATGTTGTCAAAGCTGTGGAGAAATTGAAAAAATTACTGATGAAAATTTAAAATAGTGCAGCTACTTTGTAAAACAGCCTGACAATTTCCTCAAATGATTAAAAATAGAGTTACAATTGGACATGACAATTTCACTCTTATGTACACATACAAGAGAAGTGAAAACATATGTGTGCACAAAAGATTGTACATGAATGTTCATAGCAACATCATTCATGATAGTCAAAAGGTGGAACCAATCCCAGATGTCCATCAACTGATGAATAAACAAAATGCAGTATATTTATATAATGGAATATCATTTGACCACATAATTATATAAAGTATTGACATGTTACAATAGAAGTAAACCTTAAAAACCTTATGCTGAGTGAAAGAAACCATTCACACGCAACCACTCCCCACAGATTATATAATTCCATTTACATAAAATGAATAGAGTAGACAAATCCATAGGGTCAGAAAGTAGTTTTTTGGCCATTTAACCCTTGGGATGGGGGAATGGAAGGAGAAGGGAGTGGCAGCTAATGTGTACTGGGCTCTTTTTGTTTTGAGTGATGAAAATGTTCTAAAATTGATTGTGGTGGTGGTTGCATATCTCTGTCAATATAGTAAAAATGTTGAATTGTGTATTTTAAATGGATAAATTGTATGGTATGCCAATTACCTCATTAAGCTACTAGATAACAAAAATAAAACCTAGGACATCCCACAAATCATAAGATACTGTAAAGGTATATCAAAATGAAAACAAATTTATTAAATTTTAGCCAGATGTTATTCTATGCCAAAGTACATAATCCTAAATTCCACTTTCCTTTCTTTTTTTGTATTTTTAGTGGAGATATAGTCAGAGATAGCAGTATATTAGTAACATACCAGTAAACACTTCTCTTTCTCCCATTAAAAACACATGAAAATGCTGAATGAAGTATAATTTTAAAAATTTATCACATGGCCAACTCAAGAAAAGAAAAGGAAACATCCATGTATGAGAATCAAAGAGAAAAATCAAAGCCAGAGATGTAAGAGAAACTCACATGGGGGGTTGCAAGATATATCAGCTAGGCACTTGTGTGGCATCTGAGGAAAATGGACATCTAGAAGTCATTAACCAGCTGAAACTTTGGAATTTCAAATAGTTTACTGTTCTTAAAGACTAGAAAAATTCCAAAACTTTGCCTGGTTCAGTGGCAGGGAAACTTACTTTCACATGAGGAAGAAGATGACACCAGCAAGAAATAAAAATCTTAGTCCTTCACCCTCTCATCTATGGGTGGAGTGTGAATTAATATGAGTCCATGGTGCATAAAGTATATATCAATAAGTCTACCAAAAGCAAAAAGCAGAAAAAAAAAGATAAATAAGAAGAAAAGAAGTAACAACAACAGCAACAATAAAAACCCCACAAAAACATTCAATCAGAAACCACAAAAAGGGGGAGGAAGGAACAAATAGAGAGGGGGGAAAACTTACTTGAAAAATAACTAAATAATAAAAAAAATAAATAAAAATAAAAAAAATTATTAAAAAAAAAGAAATCCATTGCTAATCTCACAGAAGACTTAATGCAAAGCAGAAGACATGAAACATCTCAGGGAGACCAATCTCCCTAAAGATTATCTCATATAAAGACACCCCCTAAAACTACATGAGGAAATAGGCTACATGAAGGATGCAACAAGCAGAAAAATTACTATCTTGAGAAATTTTAAAAAATGAATTATTTGGAATAATAATTCCAAATAATATAATTATAATAATTATGTTATATTATTATATTATAATAATTATAATTAAATTATTATAATAATTATGATAGTTCCTACTAATATATAAGATGGGTATATTTGAGGTATATTAGTACCAGTCAGAAGTTTTTCTTCTTGACAGGAATAAAAAACATTGGAAGAAAATGAAAAAGGGCATCTCATGAAGCTATTCAATGCTATTTTGGGAGAGTGTCAGTGGGCTCTAACCCAATACTTAGAGAGTCCCTGAGCTAATCCAATTATCCATGCTATGCAAGAGTTTCTTCTCCAAATTCCAGATAAATGGTCCTTTAGCTACTTCTTCAATATATGTAGGAACAGAGAACATGAATTAATGAAACAGAACATTCCATCTTCAGATAATTTAATTGATTAGAATAATTTGTTATGTTGAATTGAAATATACCTCCCAATAATCTTGCTCCACAGTGTAGAATACAATGAACAAATGGAATCCTCCCTTCCATGTAATAACTTTTCCTTATTTGAAAATAGACACCTGTTTTGTCCCAAATCTTCTAGGTTAGTTATTTCAGTTTTTTCACTTACCTTACATAACCCGACTTTCAGATCGTTTCACCAACTTAATTTGTCCTCACCAGAACTTACCCCAGCTGACAGCCTTTTGCCTAGGTGAGTTTAATGTCATAAATTCTTTTTTGATCCTCACTCTGTCATTGAGTTTAATTATAAACCTTTTAGCGTGACCTCATTCCCACAATCCCTCTGATCTCTTTGTCATCACTGATTTGGTTGGTTGATATATGGGACTTACTAGCATTTATCTCAGTGCTCCTGCAAAAAAATAAATGCAATATTTTTGGAAAAATATGAACATAGAGTCTGTTATTACTAAATGCTCAATAATGGTAATAATTATTAAAACTGATACAAAATATTGATCCATCTGAGTTTACATGAGATTAGTTGAGATTGTGTAGAAATTTTAGAATCCTACCAAAAGTGAGGGATAGGTTTGTTAGTAAGTTACTCATCTTCAAAGTAAGTGCCTTATCAAAAAGAAGTAAGCTGGCTGAAGCCCAGAACATTAAAGAACAGTAAAGCTGACAGAGCAACAAGAAGGAGGTAGATAGCAGAGCCAGGGTACCTAAAGAGGACAAGCTAGAGAGAAATAAAGTGTGGGAGATCCAAAGAATTCTGACCCCTGTATTGTCATCTTCATGTGGGGCTAATGACATTCTGGGTCATTTTAAGCTTCCTCAGACTCAGGACTGTTTTGGATAGAAATCTGTGGCAATAGCCAGAAACCTCATCCTTGCAGTCCATTAACTGCCAATCTTTGGGTATCACCTTTGTCCAATTATCAAGCTAGCTTATTTATTTATTGTTCATACCTCATGTCTCCATCTTGACCACAAAATAAATTAAGAGATTTTTATCATGTCTATAGAAATATGGTAATTCCTCTGATCAGCTGATCAATTGACAATAGGTTAATATCATCATTATCAACAACAAAAACAACCCCCCAAAATGGGCTAGCCTGATATGAGCTATACTTCATGAATATGATTGGTCTTACAATAATATCTTGCTTCTCTCACCATTTCTATTTGGTATTCCATTTCAGAATGTATTTATTATTCACCTGAGTAATGAATGGGTCACAAAGTTTTTAATGAAAATAAGGTCTCCATGACTAGTGTGGCTCAGTTGGTTGGAGTGTTGTCCCATACACCAAAATGTTCGGGGTTCCACTCCTGGTCAGGGTACATGTCTATGTTGTGTATTTGATGCCCGGCAGGAACACATATGGGAGGCAACCAATCGATCACATTAATGTTTCTTTCTCTCTCTGAAATGAATGAACATATTAAAATAAAAATTTAGAAAATCGAGGATTGTCTTTGTAGCCTCTTTACAGAGTCAGTCTGTCAAATATCACGCCTTAGTTCAACACGACTCCTTAGTGGGGGTCAGAACACAATGAGTTAGAGGATTTCCCTTCTGTGTTCAGGCAGCACAACTCCAGCTGTCCTAGCTAAAAAACAAATCTTTCTTCTTTCTTTTACTACAAATATTAAAAAGTACTATTTTTCTTGTACTTTCCTGTACATTCCTTGTCATCTTCTTGACATTGCTCATGCTGTTCCACCTGCACTGGGAGACAGAGAAAAAAGACACTGCTCTAGATGGCTCATTATGTGCTGATTTTGACATCCTCATCTATAACGTAAGAATAAAAGTACCCACCTACTCAAGTCATATGTTTTTGTAAAAAACAAAGAGAATAATGGTTGGGCTAGAAGAACATAATTTCAAACACTAAATTAATGGTAGGCCAAATTATTACTCCATGGATATTCTTTCTTTTTTGAATACGCACTCACACACACACACTCTCCTTGCCCAAGGATATACCCATTGATCTGATAGAGAGAGAGAGAAAGAGAGAGATAGAGATAGAGAGACATTGTTAGGTTGCCCCCTTATGTGCCCCAACTGGGGACTGAACCTGCAACCCAGGTATGTGTCCTGAGCAGTAATTGAATTTGTGACCCTTCAGTCACAGGAAGACCTTACAACTAGTGAAGTCACACCAGCCAGGGCTAGACATTCTTTTTTATTATTTTCTATCTCAATTCTTTAAAAAGCATTTTCTCCCCAGGGTTCTACATAAGCAATAATTGCAAAAAGGATACCAATGAATATTATATATGATGCTTTTTCTACCCAGAGGATTTTCATGAATATTTTCCTCTTTAACTCCTATTAGTATCCTCAAAACTCTTGTCCTGTCTGGAAACTGGCCCAAACTTGGAGAAGTTTACTTTTAACCTTCATCAAAAACTTGTGCTTAAGGTCAGTGGGAAATTCATTTGATTTATAAGTTTCCTTGGAGGTCTGAAGAGCTCTGGAGACTGCTGAATGTGTTGATCCTCCCAGTTCTGTTTTCATTTTAACAGAGAGTTCCTCAGCACTTTCAGGCAGTGTGCCAGCCGGGTGGTAGAGGCTTGATATATTGTGTTTTAGTAGAGAGTCTGTGACAGAGTCCCTCAGGTCACTCCCTCAGAGCAGCTGCCTGGTTGTGCCGCTAATAAAGTAAAGGCCATGTTAGTACCTTGGGAAAGAAATCCATGTTGTACCAGAGCCTGTTGCTAGAAATAAAGTTACTTGTACCTCAGAACAATTTCCCGTGAGCCCTGCCACCATAATCATGTAATTCTAGAATCTTTTCATCTAAATTTCATGTGCAATGTTCTTTTGAGGCATAAATTTTGATTATCTTTTATCCTAATAATAAGACAAATTAGATTAGTTCATTTACTTTGTTTGTTTATTTATTTATATGCTCACCTGAGGACATTTTTCACTGCTTCTAGAGACGGATGAAGGGAGATAGAAAGGGAGAGAGAGAAACATCAATGCCAAAGAGAAGCATCTGTTGGTTGCCTCCAGTTCACATCCAGACTGAGGACTGTATGCACTTGGACCAGGGATTGAACCTACAACCTAAGTATGTGCCCTGATCAGGAATCAAAACCCACAACTTTCTGGCTATGGAATGACACTCCAACCACTGAGCCACACAGACCAGGGCTATTCCTTTATTTTGTATTAAAAATTCCAAAATTATGAATGGAATTGTTTTAAAGGACAATCAGGAGAAACATATATTGAGCCACATTGGAAGATAGAAAAAATATATCAGCAAACTCAGGCACGTGAATATGATGCCTGATGTGCTCACTGTATGTACTTTCCCATTTAATATTTGTGATCTAGGAACAATGAGGGGATCAGGTGAAATCAGAAAACATGTTCAAAGAAAGTAATGAAAATAACTGACATTTATTGAATAGTGCTCATGAGCCAGGGACTGTCCTAAGCACTTAATATGCTCTAGCCTGTGTAATCCTCTCAACAACCCTGTAAGATGGGTTCCATTATTATCTCAATTTTATACATGAGAAAGCCGAGGTTTAGAGAGTCTAATTAACTTGCTCAAGAGCCAGACCATGATCTCAGGTATATCTGACTGACAGCAAAATTTATTTTCTCACATGCTACATGGAATAAAGTCTTGACAAAAAAACAGCATGAAGCCTGGTAGAGAAAATTCTCCCAGAGAAGCCCACTAAAGAAGAATAAAGATGAAATGGCACTGTAATAGGAGGGACACTGCCTTCAAATGTGTAGTGCGCTGTCCGTGGTGCTTCCAAGCAATATATTGATGATACGAAACATCTGTAAGACTTTAGAATTCATTTGACTTCTTATACAAGGTAAGGTCTCTATGTCTCATGGGTACACTCGGGTATTGGCTTGAATTTTGTGAAGTAAAATTGAAAATTAGAAGTAACTTAATACTAAAGAGGTAGCAAGAGAAATGGTCAGACAACCAGACCTTGGCAGGGCATTTCAGGAACCTGAGACATTGGTGAAAGCCTAGTTGGATGTTGCAGATGGCTGCACATGGAGGTAAGGGGCATCTTCATCTTTCTCAGACTCCGCTTTTTCTGAATGGAGAGCCTCATTCTGGCTATTTTCCCAGTGGAATGACAACCTCATTCCTTGCTTTATTCTACAACCCTAATAGCACTTTGTAAAAACCTCCAGCTTAAAGACTTCCCAGGCAATGACCATCTTTACTCAAATCTTGCAAATCTGACCTTGAGTCAGATTTAGTCACACAGGCCTTATATTTCATTGTGTCATTTTGTATGTTAATGATTGTAAGCTTTTTAAGCACAGGGGGCTATTTTTCTCTTTCACCTTCTGCACATCTCATAGTAGTTCTGTACATAAAAGTAAACACTCAAACACATTTAAAAAATCTATTTATAAAAAGCTGTAAACATAAAAACAAGCCGCATGATTTATTCAATAAATGGCTGACACTTGACTCAATTAAAATCCCAGGTACTGCTGCATACACATCCACATGGCTAAAATTGAAAAGCCCACCAATGCTAAATGTTACTGAGGACATGGAGCAACTGGAACTCTCATATGTTTTTGGTTGGAATGCTAAATGGTAAAAATGGCACATCTGCTTTCCAAAAACACCTGGCATTTTTGTTATTAAGCTAAATTTCTACTCACTATAAACTTCCAATTCTACTAGTTACTTACCTGAGAAAAATAAAAATTTATTTTCACCAAAAATCTTGTACCTGAATGTTCATAGCAATTTTATTCATCATAACCAAACACTGGAAACAGCCCAGTTTTTGACCAAATATAATGGATACACAAACTGTAGGATCTTTGTAGATTGTAATATTATCCAGCAATAAAAAATAAAGACCTGTTGATATACACAACAACATGAATGGAACTCAAAGACCTGTTAAATAAACAAAGGTTCACACATAAAAATGCTTCATATATGAATGCCCCGGGCAGTGGGGGGTGGGGGTGGAAAAGCACACAAGGGAACTTCCCAGAATGATGGTAAATTCTGTACACTGACAAGGATTTGAGTCGCACCAGTGAATGTGTTTTAAAGGACAATTTCATGGAGTGTGAACTCCATGAATGACACCCGGAAGATGATGCATTTCATTTAATATAAATTTTAAATGAAAAATCATAAACAAACCTGAAACTCTAGTTACTAGACACATAGTAAAGTAGTTGTATTGATATCTCCAACTTACACTGAAATGAGATATATCAAAAAACAAGATGCACTGATAGATAATAGAGGGATGCATGAATGCATAGATCATTGATGAAACAAGGAGAATAAAATGTTCTCTGTAGGGGTCTAGCTGGTAGGTGTTTGAGTGCTTGTGGTAAAATTCTGTCAGTTTTTAATGAGCTTGAAAATGTTCATATTTAAATGTTAGAACAAAGTCAATAAACACACATACAAAAACCTCAGTCACTCATTGGTGTGGTAAAATTACAGATTTATTTAAATTTTGCAGAAGAGTGAGAAAGAAATCATCGCAAGGATTGAGACTGTCTGACAATCTCTATGTATCATCTATCATCTATAGCAAAATACATGCATATGTACATTTGAGAAATTGATAGAAGTACAATATCATTGAATACTTTGGAAAAACTCTGAGGTCAGAGACATATATCTAAAGGCAATTTTATCTTACTCTATTTTCACGTTGAGACCCCTGTCTCCATTCATGTCTTTACTTCAGAAAATGTGATTCATGAATTGGAATTATTTGGAACAGTAAATGAACCTACAGATTCCAAGACCTACCCTAGTAGTCTCTAAGGGGCTGGGTTCAGAAATCTGCTCCCCTAGCAATTTTTATGTCTTCCGAGGTTAGATCACCTCTTGTGGTAAAGGAAAATAGAATTTCTCATGATTATGCATTAGGAGTTTTGGTTGAGAAGCAGTGCCACCAACTGTCAGTTTAGCTCACTTACGGTCAACAATATTGCATTCCTGTATCTGGGTGGGGGGAAATGGGACAATTGTTCCATAGAATAATGTCAGTTAGCAGAGTGCTTTTGACCAATGGATATACTGGTAGCAAATGACTATCAAAATAGTTAGATCCATGACAGAGGTAAAATTCCCACACTTACTATCGACGTCTTATAATTGGAAAGACATAGTCTCCACTGTGCTATGATGTCTCCAGTCTGAAAAGAGACGCTTCATAATGTACCTTGAGAAAATTCACAAACTGAAGAGGAAAAAAGAGGAGAGAGACAGAGGGAGACAAACAGAGGAACAGAGAAGGGAAGGAAGGAAGGAAGGAAGGAAGGAAGGAAGGAAGGAAGGAAGGAAGGAAGGAAGGAAGGAAGGAAGGAAGGAAGGGAGACAGGAGGGAGGGTGGGAGGAGCCTGTGGCAGGGATATGAATGCTCCAAAGTCACATTGAACACACGCTGTTCTGTGTAGGTAGTATTTTCCTGGATACTGTTTTTTTCTTCTTGTTGAATTTACTTATGCTTCTTAGCCTTCTGTGAAGACAAAAGCACCAGATTAGAAATAGACTGGTATATAGAAAGAGCACGCACTTCACAGTCTGGATGCATCATATATTATCTCAATTTCAACAAGTTAATTAGTCTGGCTTAGTCTTGCTTTTTTAATTTGCAAATGGAAACAATAGTAATACATATGCCATAGCATTTTTAAGGTTAAATGTTGATACATCTGAAGCATTTCATACAGCACCTGAGATCTGGTGAGCACATGTGCAATGTGAGCTTCATGACTCATACTATTAGCATGTATGTGAAAGGACACATCGTGGGTATTGCAGAGTTACTGAGACGGCCTTGGAGAGACTGGCACACAGTGGGCCTCTGCACCCAGTGAAGCTTTTCCACTATGTGTACTGCTCCCTGCTCTACTTAGACGGGACAGGAGACTCCCAGCCCCACATCCAGAAACGATGCCCAGGAGAATGTTAAATAGCAGGGAAAAGACTCTGATAATCTGTTTTAGTGACACATCCTGTTAGATCCAGCTGCTCCCAAGTCTAGCTGCCTGTGCTGCAGCAACAAAGCTAATGGACTAGGTGGTCACGTCTTTTCATCTGACAAGCTCTTGGTTTTTAATGAAGAAAGCATCCCACATGCCCAGAGAGTTTGGGTGCATGTATGTGTGTGCACGCACCTGTGTCTCCCATGACAAATGATGTTCATCCTGAAAAGAGAGTGGAAAAAAACAGGCTCAGAATGTCCTCTCATTTTCATCAATCAGAGCAATGCTGACCAAGACCTTCCCACACATGCAGATGACCCGTGCACAGGGCAGAGAGGAATCAAAAACACTGCTTTTTGGGGAAGGATGCATAACACTCTGAGTAGTTTTAACAGTTGCTTGACCCCTTAATGATGAGTAATTCATACACGCCAGTATAGCCCTCACTAAGTATTTTTCCTCCTACAAACTCAAAGACAATGAAAAAAACAGCATAAAGGCCAGAAGGGAAAAGTTTTTTTGTTTCTTGTTTTTTCAAATTACATTATCTCTGTAAAAAAGCTGTGGCACAGTTACACAGGGGAACACCATGCAGCAGTTAACAAAAAGAAACTCACATTTTGCAATGGCATGGTCGATCTGGAGAAAATTATATTGAATAAATTAAGCCAGTTAATGAAAGAAAAATACCACATGATCTCACTTCTATGTGGAATCTAATAAACACAAGAAACTAATGAACAAAATAGCAACAGAAGCTTAGATACATAAAACAGACTAATAGCTACTGAAAAGGAGGAGGAGGAGGAATGGGCTGAAAAATGGTAAAGGGATTGGTCAAAGAACATTTACGCACAACCCATGGACACTGACAACAGTATGAGGATTTGCTTGGGGTGGGAAGAGGGTGGGGCTGGGTGGAGGTAGGAAAAGGGAGACAAAGCCAAAACAACTGTAAGAGCATAGACAATAAAAATAAAACTAAAAAAGGAACAGAAAAAAATGCATCATCTCTACTATTTCTCTTCCTTACTCTATCTATCATATTCATGCTCTGAACTTGATCAAAATCAACTGTAATTTTACTTTACAAAAATATTTAGCAATCTTTTGACTTGTTTTTCATCCCACATGATAGCAAAGTTTTTTCAGCCTTCAAAGCCCAGCTCAAAAGTCACAACCTTTTTAAGTCAACTCTTATGCTCACCTCTCCAAGAGAATCAGCCTAACCTTTCCCTTTTGATAGCAATTATTTCTAATATATTATTTCTGTATATCTCTAGCTGAGACTTAAAACTTCGTCAAGTCGGACACCTTGTCTTATGTATTTCAGCATCACCAGCACCCAACAGAGAGCCTGGCATGCAGTAGGCACACAGTAAATGCTCGTGGAATGGAAACAACTCGAGTTCTTGAAACAAATAAACAGTATACTGAAACTGAAGACTTGGAATGCTACTATGTATTGTCTATGGAACCTAAAGCAGATGAAAATATTTGCAGAAACTCAACATCTTCATCAAATATTATTTCTATTATGTAGCATTAGTAAAGCCCAAATTAAAGACTTAGAAATGCAAGAAGTTGGGGTATCTGTTTGGAGAGCTTTTCAGCACTCTTTAGAGGGTAAACATTTTAAAGAGAAATATTTGTCTGAAATGAGATAGAATTTAAATGGCAGAATCACAATCTAGGTTATTTTTATAGTCAATGTCAAAACATAAATTCCTTCATCCCCCTTTCTCTTTGATCACAATAAATAAAAATTTACTACAGACACACATCAAAATGCAGTTTTCATTTTTCAACTTTCCTCATTTCCCACTTTTCATATTTCTCAACTGGCTGTGGCTTCAACAAAACATCAGTTTAATATCAAGAGAGAACATCTTTCTTTGGTGGAGTAAATGCTTGTTACCAAAGGAAAATATACAGGGTGGGGCAAAAGGAGGGGTACAGTTGGTCATATGGAAAATAATCCAATGATTAATAAATAATAGTACAAGAATAAACTCTGTGTTTTACTTACAACTATAGATTTACTTTTGCCCCACTCAGTGTATACATACATAAGCTGAACTATTTATTCACCAAATATATTATGCTTACTTTGTACTAGGTAGTAGGCTAATAATAAAGGGAACATTTGTGTTGTAAAATGTACACCTCACACGTATGGGCCTCATAGTCCAGGAAAGGAGGGAGATGCAAATGTGGTAACTGCTTTAAAATATTTCTTTCTACTTAATGCATGAACGAAGTTGTGGTTTTGCTGAAATTGTGACTGATTCTCTCAGAAAGTTAGAAACAGATTCAGAAAGGGCATAAGTTTTAATCTGATTCTTGAGCAGTGAGTGGAAAGATACTTATTTTCCAGTGGCAAAAAGGCAGCTGAAGTGTATCAGAAGTTAGCAGTGCTTTCAAAGATGCGGTGTTGTAGAAGGTGGTGATGGAAAGTTCCCTATGGCTGGGGCACCTTATTCACTATAAGAGCTCAGGCAGGTCAGGCTAGGGGCACCAGGAGATACCTACTGTGAAAAACCTTGAATTACAATAGGTGCATTGTCATGTTAAGATGGTCCTATCAACAACTTGGGCGGTAGAATGGGGACTAAGTGGGGTGGGAATACTTTCGTCATTTCCTTGCAGTGAATAGAGAGATGACGGTTTGAACAAAGACTATGGAATAGGATAAAGAAAGATAAATCAGGCCTCTCTTTATTGAAGGTTATTGAGATCTTTCCTACAGTAAATCTAATACATAATATGATTGGACATGAGGATGATGAGGATGAGGGCTGGAGAATGACTGAGTGGTAAGCTACAGAGTTTTTCATGAAATTAGCTAGGCCATGTAATTTCCAGAAAGCTGGGAACACAGTTCAATTCATTTAAAGTTAAAGACATCAGGACAGGTACAAATGGATGGAGCCACAGTAAATTTGGGGTGAGGGGGATGGGGGAGGGCAGATAGCCTGGGCTGTAGGGGCCGAAATCAAAGGTTAGTCTGCTTTCAACCATCCTTACGTTTATGTCTTGCTCAGTGCTTTTAGGAAAGGTGCCATACAGCTTCTTAAAGGAGCCTCAAGTGATTGGGCAGGTGAAGCTTTGTTCTTAATAACCACGTATGGAAACCTGCCATTTTGATACAGGGTGCAGCCAGGGGGGCCCCCCCCAAAAAAAAAAGATTTGGAATGGTGTCCAGAATTCAAAGTGTATTGGAATATTGGAGAGACATATAAGATGTCCTCCCCCCCCCCCAGGGGGAAGAAATGAATGGAGCCAGGCCATTGAGAGCTGTTTTGCATAGCAACAGTTTTGGAGCTAACCTCTGGAATGATTATTTAACATATCTATAACCTTTAACTGGTTTCATAGATATGTTAAATAGCTGTGGCCAAGTTTGGAGCCGGGGAGAAGGTAGTGGACTGGGACCGAGGATGGAAAGTAGGAGCTGCTCTCCTGAGTGAGAAGGGCTTGGACTCAGAATGTAACTAGGGGCTGCGCTCCAGAGTGAGAGCGCCTAGGTGGGAGCTTGGAAAACACGGGCTCCGAGGCATGAAGGGTCCCCGCTCGGCCAGATGGAGAGAGAGCCACGCGGTTTCAGCAGAGTGAGGACCCCCCTGTTGGTGAGGTGAAAGAGGGAGCCACGTGATTTTGGCAGAGTGCAGACCCCCTCTTTCCCAGGTGAAAGGGAAAAACCACGCAGCTTTGCCAGAATGGAGATCCCTGCAGCCAGGTGAAGAAGAAAGCCACATGCTTTTGGTGGAGTGGGGACTCCTGCAGCTTTGGTAGGAGGCCCACGCCCACGCGGCTTTGGGGTGCCCCCTTTGGCTGCGGGGCCTGAAAAGCAAGAGAGACTTTGACTGGAACTGGGTACAAAGGACTCTTGCCAGTGGACCATGAGAGGGTACCACAGTACTTTGGATTAACTCGAGATCCTGCACAGTGACACAGCTGACGGTGCCAGCTGCCCGCAACACAGACGTGTGCTCTTTTCCTGATTTACGGTACCCGGAGTTGGGACAGTGGGAGAAGGGAGCGCTGTGTGGGTGTAGGTGTACACCCTAAAGGACTTTGATATTTTAGTGGAGGCATTAGGCCTGAATAGCATTAAATAAACATTTTGTTTCCTTTTCACAAATCTCTGGCATTGAGAGATGTCTTTCCAATTGGCGGCGGACAGAAGGGCCCAGTAGATTTTAGTATTTTGGTTTTGGGAGGGGCCCCTGTTGTATAGCAGTTTTAGGCATCCCTAGGTGGGCCGAATATTGTATTGCCCCTCCCTCGGACCTCTTGTTGTTTGGTAACAATTTGTTAAACCTAATGAATTAAAGAATTCTAATTCCTTACCAGGCAACTAAAACTGTTTTGTATCTACTTTGGAAATGCAGTTTGCTTTTTAATTTATTAATTTGTTAACAGATATGTGAGCAGCTATTCTGTCAGGCATTCTCCAGAACACTAAGGATGCAAAAAAAAAAGCAAAAATGATCCCTGTTTACATGAAATGTGTAGTCTTTTGTGGCATGATAGTTACTAATTAAATAATCAAAATTCTAAATAATGAATTAGATAGAGATTAAACTTCAAAAGAGATGGATCCCATTTCTTTGAGTGCATACATGACCTAGACTGAAAGGTGTGACAAAGTTTCCCCATGAAAGGAAGATAGATGTGAGCTGCAGTCTGAAGGATGAGTGTGGTGTATGCAGGTTCCAGACGGGGCAGTCTGTTCAGGTGTTTTGTGGCCAGTGGTTACGAAAGATTTTTGCTGTAGCTGGGAGTACAGGGTAGAAGAATGGGGGGGAGGCAGTATGTTGAAAAGATGCTGAAAGTCAACAAAGGCACCATACAGGTGCTTTGCTAAGATTTTGGATTCTTTTATTATTATTATTCTAAGAGCACTGAGTTTTTCATGCAAAAGTATGTGCCGTCATTTTGTTTCTTGAAAATATTTTGTTGCCTGATAGTCCTGCCTGGTGTGGCTCAGTTGTTGGACAGAGTTTCATTTTGTAACTGAAAGGTTCTGATTTTGATTCCCAGTCAGGGCACATACCTAAGTTGTGGGTTCGATCCTTGGTCCAGGCGCTTACAAACCCCTCTCTGGTCAGGAGGCAATGAATAGATACTTCTCTGTTGCACCCATGCTTCTCTCTTTCCCCTCCCCTTGCCCTTCCCCTCTCTCTAAAAGCAATGAAAACAAAATGTACTTGGGTGAGGATAAAAAGAAAAAGAAGATCTACTGATAGCATGTGACTAAGAGAAGTAGTTAGACCCACGGGGGAGGTGAAACCGCCACACTTATTACCAACCTCCTGTAATGGAGAAGAAAAGTCGCCACTCTTCTGTGTCTCCCGCCTGAGATGGGACATTTTGTAACATACGCTGAGAAAGCTCGCACGCTGATAAGGAAAAAAAGGCCAGGGTAGGGTAGGGTGGGGGGAAGCTGGAAAAGAAGAAGGAAGAAGGGAAAGAAGGAGGGGAGGAGGGAGGGAAAGAGGGAGGAAGATACTGGGGCAGAAACAAGCCCCTGCCCCCGGGGTCATCTTATCTTACGGTCCTTGGTGCCCGCTGCCCTTTTAATAACTGTGGCTCTCAGTGCCAGAGTTTAGTAAAAAGGAAAGGACTTATTTAATGAAAAGTTATACAGGTTAGAATAATGGTGGAATTCTCCGTTAAACCTCACTCCCTTTAGAAACAAAGATACACCCACACACACACAGTCCTGCCCTCCTGCTTTGCCCAGGCAGGCCAGTCTCGGAGCGTGCCAGTCAGAAGGACCACCTTCTAGAAGAAATAAAAAACAGAAGTCCACAGCTCACTCCTCCTGGTTCCTTCCAGTAATCTGTGCTCTGCCGGGCAGGTCTCCTGTGGCTCCCAGTACCATGGGCCGGTCCATTCCATCTCCTGTTCTTAATCCAGAACCATGTGGCACCACCTCCCGTGGCTGGCCAGGGGAAGTCCTTTCTCCCCCATTTTACCCACAAGAGTCCGTTTTTGTCTTTGTCCCCCATTGTCGCTGTTGCACATGGCAGCCCATATTTGTGCTGAAATCCTAGTCTGGACTATCCTCCATGACCCCACTTCTGACTGCTCCCATAATGGGCTACACCTGCTAGCACTTCCCTATTTTCTGCCTTTCTCGGCTGCCATAGTTAGCCTGGGCAGCTGCAGCCCTGTGGCCTAGAGCAAACTCGAAACTCTCCTGAAGGCACCATAACCAGGGGAGCTGCCTCCCAGCTACATCACGGGGCGAAGCTGTGCCCATCTCGGGGGCTCTGTGCAGGCACAGGTTTTAATATTATTAAAACACGGGCCAAGTACCCCATCACTATACCTCCGACACTGGTATGAATGTTCCAAAACTACACTGTACACACATCATTCTATCTAGTTGTCCTGGTTATTTTTCAAGCCCCCTGTGTCAGAAAGAGTTTTGCCGCCCTCAAATTTTCTCTTTTATATATTGACCATAAAGTGGTTATTTTTAAGAACTAAAGACTCAGGAAGGACTTAGGTATCTCCCCCATTACCCGCCTACGGGAATTTAGATACTGGACCTGCTCCAGGAAAGGAGATATCGTCATTGGTAAGTATAGTTTAACAGAAACTTGTGTTTCATAGGGAGGAACCTAGTGAGGCCCCTTCGTTTAAAGCTCTCTCTGTGTTTATTGTTAGATGGCCCGAAAAACATTTATTTACCAAACATTTGCTTTTCCACCTTCATGAAAATGGCCTTTGTTCCCTTCGAAGTCCCCAAACACAAGTCCCCAGCCCCTGCCCCTGAGCTCCTTCTTAGCTCTAGGTGACAAGTACACCCCAACTGCCCGCTACTTCCTTGGGTCCCATACTATGCCACTCTCAAAAGTGCATTGTAAAGTTAACTTTGGACCTTCTCTCCCATTAATCTGTCAACTTCACGTGAATTTAATCATCAGGCCAGCTAGAAGAACTTAGCCGTTTCTACAGAACTTAGCCCCCACACCCACCTGTTCTGTTAACAGAAAATTCAGCTTCTGCTGAGGGTTGGATCAGGTTAGGCTGCCAAACTGCCCTTCACTGCCAAATGGCATCACTGTTGACACCAGTGTCGCCCCACCCAGTGGAACACCTGAGTGCCCAGCAGGGAATTTCTGTGGGACCAGATTTCTGCATAGACAGCTGTGATTCTTTGAAAGAGAATCAAATCACTAAGTCAAGGTTCACCAGCGGCTGCAGGTAGTCAAACGATACCCTCAGAAGTGGCGTATTTCATAACACCTTTCACAGCAGCCCTCTTGTCTCTGTTTTACACCCCTCCTGACACATAACTTCACACTGCCTGTCTGGTGGCATTTGTGTCCGCAGCCCCGATCCTGGCGCTAGGTTAAATCAAAGAAGGACCGCACTTTTGCTCCCAGGTGGAGGTGTCTGACATAGGCGTCTGCAGGTGATGCGGAGTCAGTTCTCAGGACTCCATCCTGGAATTGGGCACCGACTTTTTCTCTTCCCAGAGACAGACACATCCTAGGGGCTGGGCGGATTTCCCCTTCAATCTCTTGACATAGAACAAGCCTGATTAAAGCCTTTTCTGAACAATAGCCTATAGCTGCAACACTGTTTAAGAGTGGTTATCTTCAGTAACCACACAGACGAGGTGGTGGCAAAGGTGTGCTCATCTCCAGTCAAATGGAAGTGGATTTCCTGGCCTCTTTTCTCATTAGAGGAGATGATCTCTAAATGGTTTGCTTACAGTCCATAGAGACACAAACTATGACCTCCCATAGCAGTCCCTAGAGGGACATATTAGACTCATAAAATTGTTCTCAGATTTATTGTTTCAAGGACTAGTGAGTCTTTGGTGTTGAGGACAACATAGAGTTGTGGAATAGTTTTGAAATTTTGCCAAGTTAGCACATTTAAAAGCATCTACTATCACCAGCATTTTATAATGATTATAAAATTTTCAGTGATGAATAGCCCCATAACACATGCTTATGTACATCTGTAAGTATATCCTCAGGGTAAATAGTTACAATAGAATTGTTTTTATTGCTGTTGTGAATGAAATATTTTATGTTGTAACTTATTGCTATAATGGTATTTTGCAGTTAATGGGTTTTTTCCTTTTATATTACGATTGATTGCCTTTTAAACAATTTTATAAAAAATGGCTTTTGAACTTCTTGTTTTTTGAGCTAGAAGTCACCCTTGGCTTTTTAAAGTCTCCCAGACAGTTTGAAGCATCATTTTGAGAAGACTGTGTCTGCTGTCAGTATTTGCTTTCTTTTTAGAGTCATTTATTTCAGTTTCCTAATGTACTATCTCTTCACACTGAAGAAGCTGAACAATGACGTGCAGAGTTAGGCAAAGATGAATAAATATGTTCTTCTTTCCACCAGCTCTCAAGTAAAACCTCCAACTAGTTTGTCCAACAGCTAAACTTTTCACAAACATCATGCTAGAATATCATCTATTTGTTGTCCTTAGTGTGAATACTTTTTCTCCATCTTCCAGTGTCTATGAAGGAGATAATTTTCCTAAATAATCTCACTAGCCTTTAACTCTACCCAAGAAGAATAACTTATCACTTAGAAAATGTGGGATACTCGTCCTACTATTGTAGACGCCTTCCCACCCTCCACCTTTCTCCATCATGTATTCCTTCTCTCTGGGGTCAGCTGTCCATGGTATGTAACCCTCTAGCCTGTACCATGTCCTCTGAATTTTACTGGGACCCGCCAAAGGGGAAGGCCCATGGTTTTCCAGAGCTACTTGTGAGTTGGTAGGAAGGTCTAATTCTAGGGTGAGATAATAAAATTTCCATCATTGCTGTACCACAAAACCACATTTTTAAACACTTCTATCAGCAGTACAGCTGAATTAGTTATGAACTCAATTTGTTACAAACTCAATTCGTTACAAACTTAGTTGGGATACAAGAAGAGTCTTAATTTTATTTTCCTTTAAATAATTAATAATTCATATATCCAAATATATAAAATACATATTCACATATCCATATATATCCATATATTCACATATGATCATATATTCATATATATATATTTCAAGCCAACTTTGAGAATTGTATTGTGTGGTAGATTTGGGAGAAGAATTGATTAAGAGTAGATTTGTAGAATAGGCAATATCAGCTCATACAGGTCAAGACAAATAAAACATGCTTGTAGGAAGGTAAGAGTTTATAATGACATTTTTAAACAAAAAAAACTTTTAAAGAGCGGAACAAATAAAAGCTCTGACTTTAGGTGTCAATGGAAATTTTAGCTGTTTAGTAGTGTCTCAACCAAAAAGGCGACTCTATATATAGTGTTTGTGTAGGGATTTAATGTCCCCTGTGAATTCATTTCCCCTGTGTGTTTTTAGCTATGTCAGCCTTGAAGCTTGCAGATACTTTATATAATATACAAGGTGACTCTTAATGATTCATGAACTTTCCAAAGTTGCAACTAAAACTAGTTCTTAAATATTTTAGAGGCGATATTCTAAAAGACCACAAGATGGGGGTGTTCCTTCATACAAGCAAATAGTACTTAAAGCCCAAGTTCTGCTCTGACCAATGCGGTAGTCTTTACCCACCTGTGGCTAATTTAAAATTAAGTAAAATGAAAAGCCCACCTCCTAAATTGCACTAATCAACGTATCAAAACCTCAGTAGCTATATTTGGCTAGTGGACACTCTACTGGAAGTGCCAAATAAAATATTTTTATTCTCACAAGTTTTTCTAGTAATTTTTTTTTTCTGGGAAAAGGGAAAGAAAGGGAAAAAGAGAGGGAGAGGTCATCAATGTGAGGGAGAAACAGCCATCGGCTGCCTTTCAGATGTGCCCCAACTGGGGGCTGAACCCACAACCCAGGCATGTGCCCTGATAGGAAATTGAAACAGCGGCTTTTCTCTTTGTGGGACTGTGCCCAACCAACCGAGCCACAAAGGTCAGGGCTTTTCTAGTAATTTTTAAATTAGTTTTTCTTTGATTAAAAAATAGAGAAGGCTTTAGAAAGTACCGATTCTTTCTATTATTTATAAGCACTGAGCAGGTTGCAAATTTTTCAATGTCCAGCAATAGAGTTTTGGGCATTTGAATTGTGATATAAATGTATGCTGAAATATTACATAGCCTTTAAAATAGTGGTTTTTTAGAATGTGTGAAAAGGTTTATGGTACAATTTTGAGGACAAAATGAGGGCATAAAAAGTACGTGTACATATATCTCTTTTACAAATACATGAATATACATGTATGTACATAATTCCAAATTTAACATTTTTATACTGTATATGCATATACATACATAGAAAGAGAGAAACAAAGAAAAAAGATCATATTATTAGTTAACTGTGGGATTTGAAATTGGAGAATTTTATGTTCTTCTTTTAATATTCCTTTATCTTCAATCTTTTTCCAAGTTTGGGGAAAAAAATCAATGAGAGAAGAAACCATACAAATAATGTCGACGTTTTTGAAGTTCTGCAAAAGCCCCCCCCAAAAAAAAACTGGAATATTTTTTCTAAAAATTGGAAAGTGAATAACTGTATTCACTTTCTAAAAAACTTCATAATTTTCTTCAACTTGTATAAAGTTTTGTATCTGCATATAAACACTCATCTGCTCATGCCATCTGCAGGATTCTTGTCACCAAGGCGGTTCTCAGATCTGCAATTTGAACGATGTTGAATGTTGAGCAGGCCCACGAGAGCAGCTGAGCGCATCTCCGGATTCTGTCAGTAGCTGCACCTGTTTAAACGTTAAGCCCAGAGTTTACCATCCATTCACTCATTTGGAAGCAGATCCATACAACATTTTCCATGCTGGTCAAAATGTGCTAAATGAAGAGTCTCTTCTGTGTCTCTATTGCTAGTCCTTAACTATAAAAATTCTTTTCTCTATTGGTGCTTTTGGAAGTTGGCTGAAATTCATGAAGATTCCAGTACGTGCCTTGTGCAAGGAAGTTCAGGCTCTCTTGGACTCACTTGCTTTTGTCCGTCCACCTCCTGTCTTCAGACAGGAGGAAGAAAGCCCTAGACAGCTTGGAGTCGGCTCGGCTGGATTTGGAGCCCTGCCAACTTTGGCCTCAGGTCTGAAGTTCAGTGGCTTCAGCTCTGGTCTGTAAAACAGGCAGCGCATGGGGGACTGCTGCAGGATTACGCCAATGTATGTAAAGTGTCTGAATTATGAAAGAAAGTGGGGCTTCTTTTAGTTGTTGGTATGCAGATGTTATTTAATCAAGAAATAATCCCCTCTTTTCCCTTTCACCAGGTATGTTGAGCATGTGTGAGATTTTGTGTTATCTGGCTACATATCAGGCCATGTTTCATATTTGTATAGCTGTACGTGACAGAAACTCTGATTTCCTCTGAAGTCTTTGCTTTTGTTTTTCCTGTGGCCTTCAGATTACCCTAAAACTCCTTCTCAAATAAAGTTTGTGTCATGTGGCACCGTTAGTTGGAATTCACTTGTAGTTCAGAGTGCTGGAGAGTTTCACACCCCGGGGGCAATAGTAAGACTACTGGGCGGAAGTGGGGAATGAATGGTTTTCTTTCCTAAAATAAGAGGATGGGCTTCAAAAGGTGAAAAAACAAAAACCAAAAACAAAACCCTCTGATGCCTCCTCATGCAGATCAAACTGAGAAGACTGACTAAAATAAAATGGAAATATGAAATTCCTTTTTTTCAAATACTTCGTATACACTTACATATTCTTCGAAAGTCTTTACCTTCCCTCTGTTTTAAAATTGTTCCTAAATGTTACTCTAGGGAAGTTCTGGGTGGGATAAAAAGTAGAAGCAAAGCCTTTTGAGCTCTAGTAACTGTGGGGAGAAAATAAAGAGATTGAGGGGAGCCATGGATGTCTTGTTCCCTCCTCTGCAGCCAAGACTCTCAGGGGAGAGGAAAGACATACAGACAGATAGTGTATGTTTGAGTCACTGGCATGAGCTTTGGAGAGCAGAGAACTAGGGGACAAGTGGCTGTTTCCTGAGGATCTGGCGCCTGGGGCAGACTGGGAGTCCCTAGGAGGGATGCTGCAGGTTGTCACTTTGCCTGGGTGGTTAGAGCTCGGCAGGTAAATTCGGTGTGGGGCGCCAGGCATGGAACCAGGCTTGCTACCCTGTGAGAGACAAAGAGGGGATGCAAAGACCCTTCCCCTATTGCCATAGAAACCAATATGCCCCCCTCGCATCCCATATAACACCAATCCAAAAGGGACTGAGTTCATTTAAAGGCAAGATTCGGTTTTGAGTGTGGACCAAAGTGACTAAATTGGGCTAAATATTTTCCTCTGCATCTCTCCCCTTTATCCTATTCTGGGGGCATTCAGGAGAAAGATCTGATCAGTTAATTTAGACAAATAGATGAATTATATTTCCTCTGTGAAATTAATGTACTGAATACATTTGCAACTTTAACCCATACTTATTCTTTATTCATATAAACCTAAAACCTTGTCTGATTTTGCTTTTTTAAAGCTTCTTCCTCAAATTACTGGCTTTTCAGTAAGAAAGACCTATCACATATAAATGTTACCAAACAAGAGGTCCAAGGGGGCGGACAATATTTGGTCCACCTAGGGATGCCAAAAACTGCTACAGAACAGGGGCCCCTTCCCAAGGACAAAATACTAATATCTACTGGGCTCTTCTGTCTGCTGCCAATTGGATAGGCATCTCTCAATGCCAGAGATTTGTGAAAAGGAAATGAAATGTTTATTTAATGCTATTCAGGCCTAATGCCTCCACTAAAATATCAAAGTCCTTTAGGGTATACACCTACACCCACACAGCGCTCCCTTCTCCCAATGTCCCAACTCTGGGTACCGTAAATCAGGAAAAGAGCACACGTCTGTGTTGCAGACCGCTGGCAACGTCAGCTGTGTCACTGTGCAGGATCTCTGGTTAATCCAAAGTACTGTGGTTCCCTCTCATGGTCCACTGGCAAGAGTTCTTTGTACCCAGTTCCAACCAAAGTCTCTCCTGCTTTCCAAGCCACGCGGTCAAACGGGGCACCCCAAAGGCACATGGGCCTCTTCTACCAAAGCTGCAGGAGTCCCCACTCCACCAAAAGCGTGTGGCTTTCTTCTTCACCTGGCTGCAGGGGTCTACATTCTTCTAAAAACCACGTGGCTCTCCCTTTCATTCATTCTCCTGAAAACTGCGTGGCTCTCTCCTCGCCTGGGCAGTTATCCCCTCACGTCCTGGAGCCCATCTTTTCCAAGCTCTCACACAGGTACTCTCACTCAGGGGCGCAGCCCCTAGTTACATCCTGGGTAGAAGCCACTCCCTTCTTCCTGGCTCAAAACTTGGCCACAGCCATTTAACATATCTATGAAGCCAGTTAAAGGTTATAGATATGTTAAATAATCATTCCAGAGGTTAGCTGCAAAACTATTGCTTGCAAAACAGTTCTCAATGGCTCTGCTCCATTGTCCCTTCCCCCTGGGGGGGGCGGTGAGGACATCTTATATGTCTCTCCAATATTCCTATACACTTTGAATTCTGGACACCATTCCAAATCTTTTTTGCCCCCCCCCCCCCGGCTGCACCCTGTATCATAAATACTTCTAAAATATCTACTATGAACAACACTGTGCTTGATGTTGACAAATACTGACCTGAATTCCTTGCGTGGAGTACAGACCTGACATGACTTTGACTTTTGGGAAGGAAGGGAGGAAGGAAGGAAGGGAGGAAGGGAGGAAGGAAGGAAGGAAGGAAGAAGGAAGAAGGAAGGAAGGAAGGGCAGAGCAAAGAAAAGCAATGGGGCGGGGGGAGGGGGGCAGGGTGGTGCAACTTGACTCTGTAATCCCAGATCAGGGCACCTAGCATATGTCATTTGCTAAAAGTAGCTGATGGTCTAATTCCTGTTGTCAGTCTCCCTGGCATTCACACACACACACACACACACACACACACACACACACACACACACACAACAATCTGTTGATCAGCAAAAGAGAGATTTTTAACTTACTGCAGCAAGGGAGAGCATCTGTGTAACAGAACCAGTGGTGTCTCAAACAGAGGACTGTAGGGAAGGGTTCTTGCAGGATTTTGGGGGCCTCAGCAGGACTGTTGCAGGAAAATGAAGCGACCAGACACCGAGGGTTTCTGGAGTACGAGGTTTATTTAACGTGCACGGGCCCAGAGGAATCAGTGTCCAAATTCTGAGCCCCAAACAAAGGATTCTTGGGGTTTTTATAGTTTACAGGGTCTTCTTGTCTACGTAGCAAAGCGGGATACAGAAGCGGAATGCGGAAGTTAGTTCTAGCTACGGGGCAGGAGCAGAGGACAAAGGCTAAATTCGAAGGTCAGTTTTTAACAGCAGGGGTGTTAATCTCAGTCCTAGCTAATGCAGTGTTGTTTACTTATCCCAGACAGCCCCATCATTCTCCCTAGGGCGCCTGGGGCCTGGGCAAATAAAGGTTAAACAGAGGTTTTTCAAAGTTTTCCCTATCAGGACTATTTTAAATCAAGCCTAGCAGGGTGGAGAACTCACATACCTGGGCAATATGGGATATTAACAGCTTTGAATCTGTGAGCTTGTGGGTTTAGGATCTTCATGAGAGTCTTGAAGTGTAGGAGACCATTCTGCGTGGCTTGGGTCCAGCTCCCACTCAGAGATGCACAGGACCCACGCCCACAGGTAGGTTCTCTGATGGGTAATCAGGCCTGCAATATGCCTAGGACACTTTGAGTCTTGCTTTTAGCTAAAAAGAGCAAATCCCTCACCAGGATTTGTGGCAAACACTTACTGAAAAGTAACTTCCTAAAATCCATGCTAAACCTTTCAAGGACCAGTGTAACTGGTTCAACCACTTTTGCCTTTTCATTTGCAAAATGTGATTAGTAGCATTGGCTTCTTTGTTTACCTCTAAAAGGTAACCACCTAAAGCAACCTGTGCACAGTAAATGAGGACCATCCTGTAATGTGCTGAGAAACCCAATAAAGGCTGGTCATGGCAAGGGCTGAAGCTTTTGCTCCCCTTGAGAGAAAATCCATGCTGTTCCTTTTCCTCCACCGGACTCGGTGGTCCCTGTGAATGTCTCATTTCATCCGTAATGACTCGGACACTGTGGGCCAGTGTCTGCATCAGTGAAGAACAATTTGATAGTCTTGATGCATAAGCTTTTTTAATTGGTTCACAGTCTTCAAGGAGCAGATGTTTTCTGGTGTACCTGTGTTTTCTAGTTGCCTGTGAACACAGGAAAGTACCTCCTGGTCCCAGTATTATTTAACACAGTGTCACCGGTTTCAATTCCCATTAGTGTTAAAAGATAATTTTCAGAAAAAGGTAAAAACATTACTTTATACTGATATAAAAATAAATAAGTACTAAAGATTACATTTTACTCATTTATTGAGAAACTGGCAGATGTACAGGTTATCAGTTCTGAGGGAAAGATAAAAATGACAAATACATATGAAGTAAAAGAACTGAATTGTGAATGGAGACAAAACTGGTTTTTTCATGGGAGCATGGAAAGTCAATTACAACTCTATTGGACAAGTAAGAAATTTCATGTCTAGTAACTCAGAAAAAAAATAGTTTAAAGACAATGAAAGACTAGACTCTCACAACCTAGAAGGATTTTGCCATATGTAGACAACGCATGTCTTCCACTGAACTACAATTTTTCTACATTGGTATTCTTTGACAGTATTGATTGTTAGTTCATGTCTAGTGAAGTTCATTATCTTCCTTCCTTCTCCATCACATCTACATGAGCCTCATTCTCAAAAACCTTGACAAGGATGGATCTACTCTTTCTACTACATATCTCTGATCTACCCATCTGGTCTCTCCTATCCAAAAAAAAAACAAGTACAATATAAGATCACTCATTCTTGATAAGGCCCTATTTCCACTCCTCTGAATTTATGAATTAAACTTTAAATAATTTATTTTCATAGTACAGGTTTCAATGGCAAATCACTGCAGCTTATACCCATACTGAGAAGGGGAAAAGAGAGGGCCCTGGACTGGGACCAGATGCACCCACTAACAGAAAAAGCCTAAAAGAAGATTCAGGGCTTGCCAGACAGCCAAGATTCAGCTGGAAGAGTAAGCCAAGTATCTATGGGAAACAGTAATTACACCAAGCTCACCCCAAACTGCACAGCTAGTTAACCACAGACACAGTATTCAAATGCTGGCTTAATTCCAATTTATTTCTTGCATTCTTTTTCCTCTCTTTCATTTCAAACCTGATATCCTTTCTATTAACAGAAATGTAGGTTTAGCTGAAAGGTTTTTCTCACTTGGTTAGATCAGTCTACCCCTAGCAAACATATCCTTTCCTATCTAGGTAAGATGTACTTCATTTCCAGCTATGAGCTCATTCTTTGAGAATGATGGAATTTGTTTAAAAAATCCAAGTATCATTTATTTGCATCAATTGTGGAGCCAGTCAATTTACCATTTGTGAAAGACAACATTCACCAAATAATCAAAGAGACTATTTTATTCAAGCTATTGCAATAGGAAAGCTATTCATTAATAATAAACATTTTAAATAAAGGGAAGAAGCCTGAAAATTTACCGAGGCAGGTAGACAATGGAGTCATCTGGATCATCCACAAATTAAGGGAATCAGGAGGGAGAATGGAGACTGGTCCTTGTCCTGGAATTTGTGAGGGAGGGCTGGTCCTTTTTGGTGACCTGTTTCCCAGAACAGAAACAGTTGGGGGGGATTTCTGAACAATCACTCTCTCTCAGTGCACAGGGCTCAGGTAAAGTCTAGTATCTTTGCCAGTCAGATCTCTTCATTTATTCCAAGTTCCAAAAGAAAATCTCCCAAAACACTGCCTCTCTTTTGTGTCCTGCTGGGGGATGTCACGGTCCTAATATGCCTTCTCCATCCTCTTCTGGAGATCTCATTCATTCTCAAAGAGTCATCAGATGTGGGCGAGGCCCAGAGTGTTTGACAAACAACAAGATGTCTTCTGTCTAGAAGCCCCTCCTGGTTGGCCATACTTGGTCTGCCTTCATGGAGCCCCTTCTGTGTAAGAAGCCTATGACCACTACAGCTGGACTTCACGTCCAGGTCAAAAACCACTTTCTTCACAAATGATCATGTGTTGCTGTATGCCTTATCGTTCTATTCTGTTACAGAATTTGTAGAATTTGTTTTTATCTTTTGGGGAAATGCAAGTGATAGTCATTTGGGCTACAGATGCAGATAAGGGCCAGCTGTGGTCCTGTGTTCACCATAACACTGAAAGTCGCATTCTGTTCAATGCCAAGGAACATTTTCTTGCAATTTCCTCAAGGTGGAGATTGGACAAGGGTTTATTTATGGTTTTCCCACATCTTAGGTTTACGAAAATCCATCTTTAGAGCGGTAGGGTCTCCTATTTGACATCTAGTGGAGCCTGGGTGTTGAAGTGCTCATTCTGCCTTCATAAATTTTCTAGTCATCCCCAAAATAGTGTTGAAATGCATGATCAGTTTTGCCTGTTTTGCATATGTCCTCAGGAGGAAAGTGGTTTAAATGCTCAGGTTCCAGATTTCATTTAGATTTTGTTCTAATAATTTCTTACTATTCGGTATCTGTTGATACTGTTAGGAAGATGTTTTTAAAAAGGTCGTCTGTCATTTTTAGATGTTTTCTTCAGAAGATTGGTCCAAACAACAGACTCTGTCATATTACCAGAAATGGCAACTCCCCTGGACCTTGCAAAGGAAGAGATGTAATACTGGCACTGATTTTCAGGATACTTTTGGTTGTTAGGAAAAGAAAACAGAACTCATGCCAGCTTACACAATAACTAACTGATCACATAACAAAAAAACCCAAGGATAACAATGGACTTCAGGAGTAGTTGAATCAAGGCTCTACCTTGGTTTCTCTATAACTTCGTTTACTCTGCCCTTTTCCATGCGCTGGCCTCATCCTCCAGTGGGCTTTATGAGATAGGAGAGAGTACTAAAAGAAACCGGCACCATATCTTCCTTGCTCACAGTTATGGGGAAAGAAGAGCTTCCAACAAACACTGAATTGATCACTGTGTTCAAAAGATTCAATAGCTATAGCTAGTAGGGTCCTCCTGAAGCTGGTTAGGTTTGGTTGTATCAATTAGGGTCCTTCTGAAGCTGAGGAAGTATCCTTGCCATTCATATAGCAAAGTTGCTGTACAAAAAAGAAAAGGAAATGGATATGAAGGAGATAATCAGAAAGGCAAAGAAAGCTTGAAGAGTCAGAAAGATTTACAGCATTGAAGTACGTGAGAGAAGGGAGCTGAAGAACCAATAAGGTGTTTAAAGAGGTCACCACAAAGATAAAACTGACAAAGATAAAACTCACTTTTGCTGAGGACTGCAGCTCTCTGGATATGGAGAATTAATTGCAATGAAATATAGTTGCTTTGTGGCCCCAAATTAAGGAACCAAAATTTTAATTATATTTAAAGGTGCTTGTCAGTTTATTCTTATTAACACATTATTATTCAGGAATACCCTTCCCCGCCCCACACTCATTGGCTTTTGGCTTGGCTGCAGTATTTCCTTTTTGCAGGGGGCACCTCCTCTGCCCCTTCTCACCTGGTCTGGCTCTTCCGTCCTGCAGAATGACAAGGCGGGGTCCTCTCCCACCCAGCCTTCCTCTGTCTCATACCCACTACAGCTGCACCCAGGATGTCCTCGCAGCTTGTGACCCAGGCCGCCTTGGGTATTTCTGCTCAAGGTAACCACATACCGTTTTAAAAATTCTGCCAAAAAAGTGGTGCTTTGCCTCATTCTTTGGGCTGTTATCTCAGTACATGTTCTGACCAAGTACACAACTACCCAGAGGGCCTAGAAGAAGTGCTGTATAAAGACCAGTTAGACTTCAACGCTGAGCCACTTGGGAATCTAGCTGATGGGTGGGGTAGGAGAGGTTTTAGCTCCTTATTTGTCCATGGAAGTCCTCACTTCAGAAATATAAGACTCACATTCATCCAGCCTGGTGTCAAATGGGCTTTTCCTGCTGGAATTATCTCGTGATCATTTGGGAGATGTATCAGTTTCTTCTCAAGCACATTTGGCTGTACAAACCTATGTAGCAGGTGTGTGACAAGGCAATGGCCCAGCTCTGCAGCCATTACTCTTGGAGCAAACTTCTCCATGAACATGAGGCCTGGCAGGCTTCATGAAAGGCTCCACGGAGAGCTGTGTGCAGTTCTTAGGAGTTTTTGTCTACTTGTTCATGTGTTATTAAGTCCTGGCTTATGTGGCTCAGTTGGATGGAATGTCATTGGATAAACCAGAAGTTCACGTGTTTGATTCCACACCAGGGTGCATGCCTGGTTGTGGGTTCAGTGCCCGGTCAGGGGGAGTGCAAGGGGCAATTGATCAATCGATGCTTCTTACATCAGTGTTTCTCTCTCTCTCTCTTTCCCTCCCTCCCTTTCTAAAATCAACAAACATGTCCTTGGATGAGCATTTAAAAAGTAAAATATATATTTAAAAAAGCACCAGCCCTGGCTGGTATAGCTCAGTGGATTGAGCACAGGCCTGCAACCCAAAGGTTCACTGGTTTGATCCCCAGTCAGGGCACATGCCTGGGTTGTGGGCCAGGTCCCTAGCAGGGGGCACTCAGGAGGCAACCACACATTAATGTGTCTCTCCCTTCCTCCTTCCCTTCCCCTCTCTCTAGAAATAAATACATAAAATCTATTAAAAACACTAATATGAAAGTGTATATAAGGAATGTTAGTCATATTTTCTTCCTGGCTACAATGCCCAAGTGGAAATTACTTATACAAGTACTATTGTGATTACATCTATTATATTACTTAAAATAAGCTGAGCTTCTTTCGCCATAAAACAATAAATTAACTTGTGCAAATAGCTTAAAGGCTCTTGTGAGTAGAGAACACTTCCAAGTATCTATGGCTAAAAATAAACTTTAGAATTTAAAATATTTTTAAAGATTTTACTTACTTATTTTTTAGAGAGGGGAAGGGAGGGAGAAAGAGAGGTATAGGAACATCAATGTGTGGTTGCCTCCTGTGCACTCCCTACTGGGAACCTGGCCCTCAACTGACCCACGCTTGTGCCCTAGACTGGGAATTGAACCTGCAGCCCTTTGATGAGCAGGCCAGCACTCAATTCACTGAGCCACACCAGCCAGGGACTAAAAGAAACTTTTAAAGTTAATTGCTAAATTCCCACTCAGCACTAAGTGCTTCTCAGTCCTAGCACAGGTCCAGGCACCTTCTGGGGCGGGGGGAGATCCAGTACTGAAAAGCTTGATTCTAGAAATGTCTACAAAATAAATATTTGGTAAATGAACAGAAAAAGCAAAGAAACCTTGATAAAGATGACTTTCAACTCTGATGTTTTTACAATTTAAAGTCTGTTTTCAAAAGGAGAATGGAAGCTTCCTGCTATTTTTCAGCTTCTTGAAATTTTTAAAAGGCAGGAGATCTTTGAAGTCTAATGGGAGAAAAACTAGAAAGGCTGGAGGTGCAAAACCATGTGCAGTGGAAATATTGGGAGGCCTCAGACAGGTTAGTTCATTGCCCTGAACCAGTTTTAATTCACAACATGATTGATGTGTTTTTACATAAAAAATTATGTTGGGCAGAAATTTCACGGGCCAGTCTGATCCATTTCATCGTACCCCTCCTATATGAGGCTTCATCAAGCAATGAGGAGAATGGCTTCACTGTCAAGGAAGGTCTCATGGAAAACAGGGACCTCTGCCTGGTCAGTGTCTGGGTTTTATCATGAATTCAGTCTTTCCTGTTGAAAAGTGAATTACAGCAATGAGCTCTTATGTATGCAGTCAAGATGAAGAAAGAGGGAAGCATGCTCCTTAAGGAACTGAGACTCTTCTGTACCCTAACAATCTTATTTAAGGCTAGATAGGTTTTCAGAGCACAAGCATTTCATTACTTTTCAAAGTGCTCGATTTGGTTATCTAGCACTGTATAACAAACCATCGCAAACTTAAACTACAAGGGCTGTCTATTATTGTTACCTTTCATAGTTCTGGGTGTTGAAAAGGCTTAGTTAGGTAATCCCTACTTAGAATCTGAGTCATTTTTAAGCCTTTCCCACTTGTATCCTGGGACGTTTCAAATAGCTTATGGAGGCAGGAGGAGCCAGCGTCCTTCAGCAAATTCTCTGTGGTTTCTTCACAGTCATTCTGGCGTGGCAGCTTGAGAGTAGCTAACTGCCTCCATGGAAGGGCTGGCTGCAAAAGCACGTGTCCTGAGAGAGCCATGCAGAATTCCCATGGCCTCCTAGGCCTCAGCAGCAGAAGTCAGCAGCGTCCTTTCTGGTGCATTTTAAACTTAGAAGATCTGAGTCACTGAAACCATAATCAAGAGAAGGAAATTAACTCCAACTTTTGATGGCTGGAATATCAAAGAATTGAGGATGCTTTAAATTCTCTACAAAGTCTGTCATTTCACCTCGAGAACGTTATTCTTTTAACTCTGTAGGGCTTTTTTAAGAGTCTTATATCCAAGGCATACTAATCCCCGGAAGTAGAAAGATCTTCGTCTATAGTCATTTTCAAATTTAAACAGCAATTAGCATACAAATTAATGAGAACTAATCCCCAAGACCATCAGGAGTAGGGAAAAACTCCCTGTGGTGGGCGAGGTGCAGGACTTTCAGGGGACTTAGGTGGCTGGTTGAAGACACAGCTGTGAAGAGGAAAAATAGACTCAAAGTCAGCAGAGCGTTCCTGAGTTCTGGTGCCTGTCGTTAAACCCGCCCTCAGTGTGACTTTGGTTGGCAGGTCACTTCCCCTCTGGGGCCCCATTTCCCTCATTTGTAAAATACAAAATTGAATTAGATGATTTTTAAGGCCCCTTCTGGCTCTTACCCGTTATTATTGCTTTAAACACTGGCACATTTTCTCAATAGGCAAGAAATTAAAAGTCTTGACACTTGGCTGTCATATCATCTGTGCCAACATTTAATGGGTTGAGATAAATCACTGATGGGGAAAGACAACCTGGCCGGGATGTCAGCAGACACCTCATTCAAGTGACAGTGGGAGGAGGCAGCTGGCATATTTTACAATTCAGATGAGACAGAAAAGGAGAAATACCCCAGCTGGGCCTTCACTGGGAAAAAGCCATATCAAACGTTCTGTGCTTTCCTTGATTCTATGATACTACCTCCCACTTTGATCACAGTGAAGGAGAAAGTATAATTTAAGAGCACTTGTTACTGCAACTTAAGAGTGTTGGTGACTGCTTTGACTTTCAAAGGGAGGACAGCAAGCCTTGTTCAACAGTGTGGGGTTTCTTAATGAATTTTAAGATATAATAGGTATTAAAAATTGTACTTCACTTGAAAACTATGCATAGTCCATAGCATTTTCTGCTGGGCAGTCCGGTTCCAGGACTGTTCATTGTCTTCGAGCAAGTTTAAAATTGCAGGTAATTGCAGGTAAGCAAACTCTGCCTTGTCCAGTGAAGTTTCCACTGACTTCTCTCCCCACTGTGGAAAAGTCATTTTGCCTCCATTTACATTTTTATTTCTTTATATATTTTTTGCTTTTTGACCTTTCCTCCAAACCAGTTCTTTTATATTATATGAATTAACTAAAATCTTTAAAATGTCTTCATTTTGATATTTGTAGGAGAGTCATTCTTTGGCCATTTTCTGAAAACTATCTTTTAACTTAAGGTTAGACCCTGACTTGGTTTAAAATAGTGATTGGAGAGAGATTTAACTGTCTCTCCATTAGATGTGAACAGGTTTATGGAGATCGAGGGACTGGCAGATTTAGAAAGGGAGAAAACAAGCAGGCACCGCAAAGCTGTGGGAGGGAGTGCGAGAGCCCAATGAACACGCGACCTCTGAAGGCTAGAGAGTGAGGAGGGACATAGAGGGGAATGGTGGCCAAGGAGAACGAGAAATGAGAAACTTACATAGAAGGGGGAATAAAGAACTTCAAAGACACTCCGGTCTGCTGGTAACCTATGTTGATGTGTGTCTGTGATGCTTCAGTGGACCCTTTCTGCTACCTTACCAATTTGGTAATAAATGACTGCACCCAAAGCTTTTCATGCACGGCATTTCATGAGATGCAGAATGGGGATGTCGAATTGCATGTCGGGGGCAATGTGAGAACAGTCGCTGGGCTGTGCAACAGCAGGGATGCAAGTTATGGCAGAGAAAACCCAGAAAACCAGAAGCCCTCCCACCTCCCAAACTTACAGAGATATCTAGGGTAGAGAGCTTTGTCTCACCCAGGGGATGTGACTCTGAGCTACATTACCTTAATAATAAAGAACATGGTGACCTCGGAAGTATGGGAGATGTGTGGATGTCAAAGCAAATGAAACTTAGATTATAGGAAAAATAGAAAAGAAGGACTTGTTTCCCATAATGGTACCTCACACAACCTTTCCTCTAAGGACAATTAAAAATGTGATAACTTTTAAAAAAGATTTTATTTATTTATATCTATAGAGAGGGGAAGGGAAGGGGAAAGAGATGGAGAGAAACATCTGGTTGTTTCTCTGATTGCCCCAACTGCCTACCTGGCCCTCAACCCAGGCATGTGCCCTGACTAAGAATTGAACCAGCAACCTTTTGGTTCACAGACTGTCACTGAATCCACTAAGCCACACCAGGCAGGGCAAAAAAATGTGGTACCTTAAAAAATGTACATCAGGGCACTGAAGAGCTAAAAGAGTTGCAGATAATAACTGAAACAAGATGCAGAAGACACAGAGAGGTGAGTGTGGTGTTGAGATCTCTTTAGCCCGAGCCACCAGATAATTCCAGGAAAGTAACCCCCCCAAATTATGCCCAAGAACCCACAAACTGGAAGTTAGCTGGCCCTCACGTTGTTATCCTGCTTCCACTCACTGGGAGGCCCAGAAAGGCTCAGTCTTTATAGCTAGATTAGGGTGGTGAAAATGTTGGTGGCTCCAGGTACCTGGCACACACAAATGAAATCTTCTCTGGAGGCAGATTATCAGCCTAAACTTCTAACTTTTCCATAACTAATTTTTATGACAGGTTTTGGTTTTGTTTTTGTTTAGCAAACAAGCAAAAGGAAAATTCCTTAGTCTGATAAATGTTGTCTACAAACAACTAAATAAAATCAACAACTGTAGCCAAATTATAATAGATAGTGAAAGGTTGTACTGGTCATAAACTTAATTATTTGCAATTTGAGTGGATAGTTTATTTGATCTACATAATCAGGTGTCTGGCAGGAGGTGGCTCAAAGAAGTTCGGGCCAGGGCCTCTGTGATTCTTATACACGATGGTTGGGAACACAGATTCTGCTGCCAGACAGCCTTGGCTCAAATCCTAACACCACAATTTCTTAGCTAAGACCAATCCATGGGATCAGTCTTTTCATTTGTAAAATAATGAAAATAATACTTATTTTCAGGGTGATTGAAGTGATTAAAAGGTCTAATATATGAAAATCACTCAGAACAGTACCTGGCACATAGTAAGAGCTACATAAATATTAGCTATTACTATGGGCTGAATTATATGCCTCTAAAATTAATATGTTGAAGCCATAACCCCCAATGTGATGGTATTTGGAGATGGGATCTTTAGAAGGTGATTAGTTGTAGATGAAGCAAGAAGGTAGGGCCTTCATGATGGGATTAGTGTCCTTATAAGAGGATACTTTGCTCTTTTTCTCCTTCACGTGAAAACTTAGTAAGAAAGAAGGTGGCCATCTTCAAGCCAGGGATAGAGGTCTCCTCAGAAATCAAGTTGTCTTAAACATTGCTCTTGGACTTTCCAGCCTCCACAACTGTTAGAAATAAATGTATGTTTAAGCCACCCAATCTCTGGTAATTTGTTATAGTTCCATGAATATTATTGTTACTAGAACTCCAATGATTTTCCTTAAGTCTGCCTGCCTTCATGCACTGGCACAAAGAAATGCATGAGCTGGAGTTTGCAATATAAAAAGAAAACTATTTTAATACAGAATTGGCCACTTTGGATACGAAAAGCTTATATTAAAAAATAATGACACTCTGGTAGCATATAAGTTACGGATTATACAGGGCAAAATTATAAGACAGCATGGGTTAGGGGTCATGCTAAGAGCTGACCAGTCACAGGGGAGGTAAGGGTACATTTCATCAGGTCTTGAGGATAGTTCTGAGATCTTTTCTGGCATCCTCTGTGCAGTCTCATGGGAAAGTAGCAAGGGCGCTGTTCCACTTTAGTGTTCAACAGCTGAAACATAACTTAGGTCAAGGATGTTAACTTTAGCCTGCCAGAGGTCCTGAACAGCAGTGGTCAAGGCAACTGTTTTCTGCTGCCTGGGGGGTTGAAAATGCTAGGTCCCTGAGGGGTGGGGAGAGAGAGACAGAGACAGAGACAGACAGACAGACAGACAGAAGTTTCTAGAGCTAGGATTTTAAAGTAAATTTAATCAGAGTCAAAGGGATCCTCAGTTTCAATAGAATGTAACTATTATATTATTTAACTGTATCTACATTTCATCTGCAAAAGGGGGAAAGGGAATAGAGATAGTGGTATGCCAATTGCCACTGAATTTTATAAAATCAGGAAATAAGGAGCTTTCCTAGAACTATCAAAGGTATAAAAGAGTTTCCCTTACATCATATTGAGCAAAACTAAGGTCAACTGTGAACTCATCACTGGCCAAGAGAAAGGATAAAGTGTCATTAGATCATTTATGGGGGCCTGCATTTACCTAAACTAGGCAGGGTTCTGTTAGCAGGGAGGAGTGCTGGAGGAGAACACTGAAGGGGCAGGCAGTAGGCTCTGCCACGTGTGCTATCTGTTCGTCTTTGGTCCGGAGGGACAAAACTGTGCTCCACTGACCATCTAAGCACTGTCAGGGGTGTCCAACCGGTGGCTCGTGGGCCACCTGCTGCCCAGGATGGCTATGAAGGCAGCCCAGCAAAAAATTGAAATTTTACTCAAACCATTATGAGACTTTTTTATGACTATAGTGTATTTAATGTGTGGTCCAAGACAACTAACTCTTCTTCCAGTGTGGCCCAGAGATACCAAAAGGTTGGATACCCCTGGTAGATCATTCTGTTCTTGGTTATCTGATCCTATGGGAACTATTTTATAAGTCTGTAAATTGTAGATAACTGATAACAAAGGAAAATAATTTTTGTCCATAGACATGTAAATGAATTCCTTACATTGGCAGATTTTTTCTCAGGGGAAACCCATTCTGTTTCCCATTTACACATTCACTTCAATATTCCTGAATATTAAGTTTTATTTTTCCTGAATATCAACTCTTAGCATGGCCCCTAACCCGTGCTGTCTTGTGATTTTGCCCTATATAATCTATAACCTATATGCTATCAGGGTGTCATTATTTTTTTAATATAAGCTCTCCATCTTCAAAGTAGCCAATTCTATATTAAACTATTTTTTCTTTTTATACTGCAAACTCCAGCTCATGCATGTCTTTGTGCCAGTGCATGAAGGCAGGCGGACTTAAGGAAAATCATTGGAGTTCCAGTAACAATAATATTCAGGGCACTATAACAGATTCATCTTCAAACTGGTTAAAACGTCTTACCAATTTCCTCATTAATTAGTTAAGTAAAATCCTTAACATTGTAATATTATGACTCATGACTTTACCTTTTTCTTGAAAATTATGTATATATTTTAAAAGTGACTTAAGTTTTATTTTTCCAAGTTTTTTCTTTGTTTTTATTGTTGACACTACTTAGCCCCAGATGTCCCTGTTCCCCCCCACCACCACATTCCCCTCCTCCCAATCCCCATTCCCCCTTCCATCTGGCCACCACCACATTCTTGTCTGTGTCCATGGATCATACATGTGTGTTCTTTGGCTAATCTCTTCACCTTATATTTTAGCAGCCAGAAAAATCTAAATCTCTCAAGTGCCATACTTTGTTTGCTTGTTCATTGGCTTTTAATCTCAGGTATCAAAACAATGTCTAAAATATATAAGGAGCTCAATTAATATTGAGCTTGGATGGATGGATGGATACATGGATGGATGGATTAAATGGGTAGATGAGCAAATAATAGTTAACTAAAGGCAACAGAGTTTCATTAGAGAATAACTATTTATTAAACTACTATCCTTGATGGAAATATTTCTTAACATAATGCGATTCCTTTGTTGATTTTTTAATCTGAAAATAGCATCCGACCATATAAATCTCCTCAGAAAAAAAGAAAACACTCTTCAAATAACTAATATGGGCATATTATTTGAGATAAACTATTTTTATGTGACTTAAGTTTATGACATAGCTTATGAGTCAGATTACCAGAAGGAAGTAAGTATGGTGTGCACTTGGAATGAGGGTTGTTGTTATTTATTTAGATGACCAACTTTCTTTTTATTATAGAGGCAATTCATGCTTATTGTAACCAAATATTCAAAATGGATAAAGAAAAATGTAATAGTGCATTTTTCCAGATGCCACACACCCAGATCACTGAAGTTAAAGGTTTAGTGTACATTTTCCCATGGCTTTTTCTGAATAACGGTTCTAGGTGGGACTTGGTCAGTGACTGCTAGTTTTCTTATTTTTTTCCCCTGGCTTCCAATTTAGGACCATTCAGAGAAAGCCACATATATTGTCCAAACCAATCACATTAAATGCATCGCTTCTTGTTCATCCATGTCCCTCCTTCCCCTTGCAATCAGGGTATGTATGCCTGAGCCTTCTCGGTTTTCCCCTATAAAGCTTTCCTGCTGCCCGAGTTGCTTTTGAGTCTTTGACAAATGTAAATGATGGTAGGCAACTCCCTTGCTATATAATAGGAAGCTTGAATAGTCTATATTAGTTCTAATTTGGTGGTTTTTATTTCCACACACTACATCTCTAGGTGAAAGGGTACAGGAAGGGGAGATAATGGGATTTCTAGCACTTTGCATGTTTCAAGGCATGAAGTAGTGATCACAAACGTTTTCCTGGGGGTTGGTGTTCACAAGTGGATGGGGGAAAAGATTTATAGAAAAGATTTACAGATTTAGAGAAAAAAAGCAAACCTTGCAATGATGTAGAAAAGAATATGGAAAAGAGGGATGCTGATGGCACCAAGGTAAATCGAACCATTTCACTTTCTAGTTTTAAACATATAAATCAGGATCATAGAAAGTCTGAGAAGCCGTAAAATGGGATGCATCTCTAAACAAAATTCTACAGCGACAAAAATAGCTGATCACACAACTTTGGACCCCAAGCCCTCTCTAAAAGTAATCTGAACTGCAGCCTTCACCGAGATGGTGGAATTGCTACTTCCCTCCAGTGTAATGCATTAGCTTTTCAGGGAAGTGAAGTAAATCAACACATAAAATAAAAATTCTTTTAAAATGTCAGAGAAATCTCAAAAGAGCTTCAAATGTGATTTAATTCTTTCCTCATGGACCAAAGCAAAAATGATTATTAAGTATGAGATACTCATAGGCTATTTTGTGAAATATAGACTATCCAAAAACGATTTTCAAAAGACAAAATCAATTTGTCATACTGATTGAACATGGTTAAAATTTTTATTTAACTCATATGACATGGGGGAACCAGATAGAAATTATCATTGAAGGAAAACTGAAAACAGCACAGATTTATTTATACAGGTAAAGGAAATGTTGAGATGAATTTCACACTCAGTGAATTAAGTTGCAAAGGGAACTGTTTTCTCCAAGGGCTGAGTGGGGATGGGATGGGAAGGAAGTCAAGTTACAACTAGACAAGAGCATATACATTATGTGCAGCTTACCAAGAGTTGCAAGGTCGCTCAAAGACAATAGAAATGAACAGGGCTAGAATCTGATAATCTAGGGGGTATGCTTTAGATGATGCATAGTTTTGTGCTGAAAGTAATTTTAGAAGAATAGAATTCATAAGATTAATAAGATTCATAAGATTAATAAAGGTTAACATTCAGTAACTCCTGAGAAGGTGCTGAGTAACAAGAGCTTGTTGTGTGTGATCTCCATCCTGCAGAGCTCTTCTGCCCTCCATGGATGAGAGTAAATCTGCCAAGACATGATCCGCTTGGGGAGAAAAGGCTGGCCAATCTCTCAGAGTAGAAGGGGCTTCAGCACTTCTTTCTCTGGGTTTTTATTGGGTTTAGTTTGCAAAGGAATACAGGGCATATAGGTAAAAGCTCATCAATCATTGTCAAGCAGTAATGATCAAGGAATAGATAATATTAAAAAAACTAGAAGGGCATATTCTGAGTGAGGGTCAGATAGATAGAGTGAAAAAGGGCCATAAAACGTTGAGAAACAAACTCATCTTATGCTTGAAGCCTAAATAGCTAATATAGATTAACCTAAGGGTATTCTTAGCAAAGCAGAACTCACAATATTTCATGTATTCTTTTTCAGGTCTGATTGCCCCCTGGGACTTCCTGTAATAGTATAGGGCTTTTCCCACCTTATCTGGAATTCTTTTAAGCTTGAGTCAGGCCAGGGAAACAAAGTAGCCAAAAGAGTAAGAGACTTCCTGTAGTGGAATGAGGACTCAGGCTATAACAAATCTGAGGGTTGAAGGTCCATCACCCCTTTTCTATAGTTCCCTAAGTCCTTCCCTGCTGGTGCCTCATGACTGTGTCTGTCTTAGGTTGTTTCTCCCTTGAGGAATCTGCCAGAGCCAAACAGGGGGATATGAGAGAGAGGATAAGTTTTTGTTTCCTTAGTGGCTTATGTCCCTAAGGCCTTTTTACTTAACCTTAGCCTTGGGGAGTTACAGCTTCTGAAACCAGGCAGGGCAGTTCCCAACAGCTTGGTGTCAGTCTGTTTCACAGCTGCTCAATTTGGAATGACTGTATGAAAGTAGTTGGGGGTATCCAAGCATCACAAATCCTAACATGTCACTTAAAAGGCCTCATAGTACTACATTTCAAACTTTAGGTACACAAAAGAGAGTCCACCTCTCCCCTTTCATCCCACCCTTGCATCCTTACTAATATTTGTTATTTACTTTATGTTTTTTAGTTCCCAGGATTTTCTTCCTTCAATGATATTTATTGAATTGTCTCCATAGGCTGGGTCTTGCTCTCTCTCCTAAGGATTCAGGGGTGGACCAATCTTGTTCCTTATTTAGATGATATTACTCATCTCTCTATGTGCCACTCAAGCACACGTGGCAAAAATAAAGTTGATGCTAGAAATAAACATCTTGAGATCTCTGGGCTGGGAAAATGCTACAGAGACCTGTTGGTATTACAATGTCCTATTGGTATTCTTCTTCTGACTCTGTCATCCAGAGTGTTTGTTTCCTGGTTCTGAAGCAAGTAGCATATGAAGTATGGAAAAGAATAAAGGCTCTCTGAATCAGCAGGATGACATTGAGAGGAGATGGGATTATCCGAAGTAGGAGGATGAGGGTTAGAGGTTATAAAAGCTTTTTCTATTAAAGCCCAATCAGCCAAAGACCACCAAAAACAAGCTTTTAGTTGGTTAAATGATTGTTTTCACTTTTTTGTACATACAAATTATGTCCTAAACTATTCTGAAAGTTGAAAACAATAATAATTTTAATAAAAACCTACAATGAGTGAGTCACCTAATTTTATTCAAGGGCAATGAGGATGAGAAATGAGCCATTGAGCCCACACACTGATTTTAAATATCTCTTGCTCCTGGACCAGATGGTTTCACAGGAGAATTCTACAAAGCATTTAAGGAAGAGTTAACCCCTATTCTTCACTGACTATTCCAAAAAAATCCAGAAGGATAGAAAACTCCCAAATTCTTTTTATGAAGCCAGCATCATCCTAATTCCAAAACTAGACAGAGACACAACAAAGAAAGAAAACTTCAGGCCAATATCGCTGATGAACATAGATGCTAAAATCCTCAACAAAATATTGGCAAATCACATCCAACAATATATCAAAAAGATCATACACTATGACCAAGTGGGATTCAACCCAGGGATGCAAGGATGGCTCAATATTCACAAATCAGTAAATGTAATACATCACATAAACGAAAGCAAAGACGAAAACCACATGATCATATCAATAGATGCGGAAAAAGCTTTTGATAAGGTACAACACCATTTATGATAAAAACACTCAGCAAAGTGGGAATAGAGGGAGCATTCCTCAATATAATAAAGACCATATATGAGAGACCTACAGCCAACATCATACTCAATGGGCAAAAACTAAAAGCTTTTCCACTAAGATCAGGAACAAGACAAGGATGTCCACTTTCACCACTTCTATTCAATATAGTATTGGAAGTTTTAGCCACAGCAACCAGGCAAGAAAAAGAAATAAAAGGCATCCAAATAGGAAAGCAGGAAGCAAAACTGTCACTGTTTGCAGATGACATGATAGTGTACATGGAAATCCTATAGACTCTACCCAAAAACTGCTCGAACTAATAAATGAATTTGGCAAAACAGCGGGTTACAAAGTCAATATCCAGAAATCAAAGGCATTTTTGTGTACTAACAATGAATCAGCAGAAGCAGAAATCAAGGAAAAAATCCCATTCGATATAGCAAAAACAAAAATAAAATATCTGGGAATAAACCTAACTAAGGAGGTAAAAGACCTGTATGCAGAAAACTACACAGACCTGAAGAAAGAAATCAAGGGAGACACAAACAAATGGAAACATATACCTTGTTCATGGATTGGAAGAATTAACATCATCAAAATGTCCATACTACCCAAAGCAATTCACAGATTCAATGCAATACCTATTAAAGTACCAATGGCATATTTCACAGTCATAGGACAAACACTTCAAAAATTTATATGGAACCATAAACGACCCCGAATAGCAGCTGCACTTTTGAGAAAGAAGAACAAAGTAGGAGGGATCACAATACCTGATATCAAACTGTATTACAAGGCCACTGTAATCAAAACAGGCTGGTACTGGCATAAAAACAGGCACATAGACCAATGGAACAGAACAGAGAGCCCAGAAATCAACCCAACTCTCTACAGTCAATTAATATTCGACAAAGGGGGCAGTAACATAAAATGGAGTAAAGATAGCCTCTTCAACAAATGGTGTTGGGAGAACTGGACAGCTATATGCAAAAAAATGAAACTTGAGCACCAACTTACACCATAAACCAAAATAAATTCAAGGTGGATAAAAGATTTAAATATAAGCTGTGACACCATTAAACTCCTAGAAGAGAACATCGGCAAGAAAATCTCAAATATTTCACACAGCAACATTTTTACTGATACGTCCCCTAGAGCAAGAAATATAAAGGAAAGAATAAACAAATGGGATCTCATCAAAATAAAAAGCTTCTGCATGGCTAAAGAAAACAGTATTAAATTAGCAAGACAACCAACTGTATGGGAAAACATATTTGCCAATGATACCTCAGACAAAGGTTTAATCTCCAAATATACAAAGAACTTACACGACTCCACTCTAAGAAGACAACCAACCCAATTAAAAGATGGGAAAAGGACTTGAACAGACACTTCTCCAAGGAGGACATACAGAAGATCCAGAGACACATGAAGAAATGCTCAACATCACTAGCTATCAGAGAGATGCAAATTGAAACCACAATGAGATACCACTTTACACCAGTCAAGATGGCTATCATAAACAAAGCAACCAACAACAAATGTTGGAGAGGTTGTGGGAAAAAGGGGTCCTCAGTTCACTGTTGGTGGGATTGCAGACTGGTACAACCATTACGGAAAACAGTATAGAATTTTCTCAGAAAAATAAAAATTGACCTGCCTTTTGACCCAGCAATTTCACTGCTAGAATTATATCCTAAGGATCCTAAAACATCAATTTCAAAGAACCTATGCACCACAATGTTCATAGCAGCACAATTTACAATAGCCAAGAGTTGGAAGCAGCCTAAGTGCCCGTCAGTAAATGAATGGATCAAAAAATTGTGGTACATATACACAATGGAATTCTATGCAGCAGAGAGAAAGAAGGAGCTACAACCCTTTGCTACAACATGAATGGAACTGGAAAGCATTAGGCTGAGTGAAATAGGCCAGGCATTGAAGGACAAATACCATATGATCTCACCTTTAACAGGAAGCTAAATAACAAAATAAACAAGCAAATAGAATAAAAACAAAGACACTAAAATAGAGAACAAGTGGGACGACCAGAGGGGAGAGGGAAGGGAATTTAAGGGGAAAAACGGGGAGGGATTTTGAAGAACAAGTATGAAAGACACAGGGATGAGGACTGTGGGGGGGGGGGAATGGGAGGGAGGTGGGGAGCATGGGGCAGGGTGGGGCTGGGATGGGAGAAATAGACAAAAAAACTGTACTTGAAAACAAACTAAATAAAATTTAAAAAATTAAATAAATAAATAAATTTAAATAAATAAAATAAATCTCTTGCTCCAGGCAGAGAAAAATACTGGTTTGATAGACATGTGGTGACACACATCTGTTTTATAGACAATTCACATGTCTGATTTTTAAAATATAACTTTAACTATAGACACTGTTATTTGGAAAGATAGTAGTTTTTTAATGCACTTCAGAGTTTAAAATTTAAGTGCAAAATTAGCTGAATTTTTCATATTGGCTGATGTATGCCCAGATAATCAGGGTCTGAGGTAGTTTATTTGCTTTCAAGTGAAAGAGTCTTATTAATTTAAGCGGCAGACATGTAGGTTTGAGAAGGTAATATTCCAGGTTGAAATGCAGTGTTTCAGGGGGCTCTGTGCTGAACATCGGTGCTGAGTTTAATTCATAGAAGTGTGAAAGGCAGCACAGAACAAACATCTCCATCTGTCACTCACTCAGCCGCAGGTTTAGGGCACCTGCTTTGCAATAGGCATTACAGAATCAGTTTTCAAGTGAAGTGTAGGATGAGTCTCTTAACAGTCCTGGGGTTTGTAAGAAATAAGGTTAGCAACTAGGTTGAGACTGAGGAGCAGAGCCCTACAAAGTCTGAACAATAGTCGACTGTCTTGTTCTAATTACTCCTTAAAGAAATGTCAGACTAAGACAGATTACACACCATTGCACTGGGCACAGAGAAAAACAATGGCATGTAAATTATTTGTTTAAAATGGAATTTAGTTGACATCATTGAGCCATTTCCCTGAGTGAAGATGGAGACTCACTCTGTTCTGAACACTTAAAATGCTCGTGTCAGGTGAGAGCAGGCAATACATTTGCAGCTCATTTGCAACTGTGTCTGCACTTCTTGTAATTGGACCTGAATTTGCCAAGCAGTCATCTTGGCAGGCACTCAAATGAGACCGTGTTTGGCCTTGAGGAAGCAAAAGCAGAAAAAGCCCATCTGCAGAGAATGGGAAAGCTGAACTGACACAGGGGGAGAGGTGTATGACTACGGTGAAAGTGAAAAGGCGACGGGAAGAGACAGTGCCATGTGGGGCCGTGGTGACTTTCTTGTTTCTGAGTCAATAATCTCAATAATCTACCGCAGCTGCTCCAGCTTGTCAAAATGCCTTTCTCCTATTCCCAGCCAAAAGTCCTTATTAAGATAATTGGGGTCCAGCAACAAACTCAGGGGACTTAGCATTTTTTAGTATAGGTACCAATCTATGGCTCATTGTATTCTCTCACCAGCAAGCTCAAAGCAGCCCATCAGATAGTCACTTTCCTGCCTTGGCACACAATTGGTGGTCAGTAAGAGTTTTCTTCAGTCAGAGCCACTAAGGCAAAAATAGACTCAGACATTTAGGTTCACAATGCCTTTAATCATTTAAAAATATTTTTGGACCACCTATTTTTAAGTACAAAGTTTATAGTTTCTTTTTCAGGATGTGGTAACTATAAAGTGATGGCAAATTTTTAATGATTTTTAATTTTTATTGTATATATTTTTTTCATTAGGGCTATAGCTCTCTCCTCAAAAGAAAAGAAAAACAAAGAAGAACAACAATAAAACAAGAGAGCATAATGTACAAGTTTGTGATGTATAAAATCATGCAGTATTTTGGAAGAGCAGCTCTTCACAATTTGCTTCGTGAATCGAGGTGTGGAAATGGCTGCATATGGTTTGATTTAGAAAATGGTTACTGGTACAGACAAAACAAGCACACCACAATTAAAAAAAAAAGAAACACAACTTCAAAGATTTTTCAGTGACAAAAACCCACATTTGTATTTTTAGGTAACGTAGTTTTAAAAAAAGGAAAAAACCCCTTGATGTAAATTCTTTCTTTTCTTCTGGCTTAATGAATATAATTTATTCTGTATAAAAAATTTTTATATGTTCCACAGGTCAAGAATAAATATACGAGAAAATCTCATTAAGCATACACACATAAAAAGAAAGTATTTCTAAACCATATGAGTCTACTTCTCAGCCTCAGAAAGTCCAAGCTAGTGATGATTATTAAAAAGGAAAGATAATGTTCATTGGCCATTCATCATGTCCAAGTACGGCGGTCATGAGTATAGCTAAGAGGACAGAGGAATGAAGTCCAAGTGGGAAGTGGTCATTATATGGGACCAAGGATAAGACAGAGGTTGAAACTTGGGGTGTCCAATCAGCTGGGAATTCGAGGAACAAAATCTCAGAGAGGCAGAAACTCCAGGGATCTAGCTTCAACATCGGCCTGCAATCTTCCAAATGTTTGCCAAATCCTAAATGGAAAGGGTGATTGATATTGCTAGACAAGCAGAAAATAGTAGAGTGTAGGAGATTTGAACAATGTCCAACCAACTTGTCCTGACATACTTAGAGTAGGGCAACCTACAGTTGGAGAACACTAGTTCATTTAAGTGCATAGGAAATATTTGCAATAACAGACCACATGCCATTCCAAAGGCCTGAAATCAGAGTATGCATTGTGATCACTGTCAATTTAATTAAAAAAATAAAGATAACTAGAAAATCCTGAAATGTTTGAAAATCAAGCAATAAACTTTCAAATAACCCATGCATCAAAGAAGGAATCATACAAACATTTAAAATTTTTGAACTTAAAAAATGATATATTAAGACCTGTGGTTTGCAGCTGAAGTAGTGTTAGAGGGAAATTTATGTTTTAAAAAGCATGCACTACAAAAGAAGATAATCTAAATTTTGACCAAGAGGACTTAATGTTCCCCTGGGTTTGACTAAACTTTAGAAAGGCTTCTCCCTGACTCTAGGCCCCTGACTTCTCTCTTCTTAGAGCATTTACTTTAGAAAAATTATAATTGTAAATTCTGTCTCTGCCTCTTTGATATGTAAATCTTTTAAAAAGCCTCATACCAGTATCATACTCCAAGACTCTTCCTCAACAACCTCTGAGCTATCTCTTTGAAATGTAATCACCCAAAAGGGAAGGAATATAGTCAATAATATTGCAATAAGTTTGCATGTGACAAATGATTATTAGACTTAGCATCGTGATCACATTGTAAGGTATATAGATGTTGAATCATTATATTGCACAAAGAAAACTAATATAAATTGTATACCAACTATAATTAAATACAAATTTTTAGAAAATCATAAATCTGTGGAAGGATAGAAGCCTAACTCAGTGGGCATCTTTCTCCAAGTTGTAAAACTATCTACTGTGAGGAAGAAAGGAGTAAGTTTATTTTTCCTCTGGGTAAAGGTAATTAGCAAACACAGATGGTCTAGGGCTTGCCTCACCCCAGTTCTTAAACTATTTCCCTGCTTTATTTCAGTGATGCTGAGTATCCAGACCTGGTCTCTCTCCTCTAATGTTAGCAATTCCTGTTTGCTCATTTTTTTCAAGTGTGATATTTTTTATTGTTGTTTTCATTTAGAAGAAAATAGAAAAAAGTAGCCAAGTGGATTCTAAGAAAATAGGAGGATGAAAATATGGTAAAAATCAGACATCAATGAAAAAGAAAATAAAAGCTTAGTACAGAAAAACGTATCACCAAAAGCTGCTTCTCCAAAAAGATCAATAAAACAAACTTTTAATTAAGGTTATTTCAGAAAAAATATCAATTTTCAATATCAGATATGAAAGAAGAGACATTTTATTGTACCCATTTGTTTTTAAACACTAAGGGCCATTTTACCTCTTTGTTATGAGTTGTTATGCATTCTTTTTAAAAATCTTCACCTAAGGATATGTTCATTGATTTTATTTTATTTATTTTTGTAAATAGTTCCACTAATTGAAAATTGCCATAGCTTACATAGGCCCATGAATTATGACACCTTTTTAAATCTTTTCTTTGGAATAAACAGAGATCTTAAAAAAGCATTTTTCTGGAACACTGTATGTCCTATGGACGACCCAGAGGAAAATTGAGGAAAGGTAGCAGGTAATTTGCTGATACACGATAGACAAGAGAGAGGAAGGCAGAGAGAGAGAGAAGACAGAGAGAAGGAGAAGGAAACATCAATTGGTTGCCTCCCATAAGCACCCCGACTGGACATTGAACCCGCATCCGGTATGTGCCCTGACCGAGGATCAAACCCGCAACCCTTTGGTGCATGGGACAACGCTCCAGCAAACTGAGGCACCCGTCCAGGGCTGTTACTCACTTGAGTCATTCACAGTGCCATATTAGAGATGGACTGGTATTCAGCTTTACTCTCTGAGTATGAGTCTGTGTCACAATGTGGGCCTAATCATCATATTTTTAAAAAAATACTGAGTTAATTGGGTGACACTGTTAATGAAATTATATAGATTTCAGGTGTATAATTCTATATAATTCATCATCTATATACTGTATTGTGTGTTCACCACCCCAAGTCAAATTGCCTTCCATCATCATTTATCCCCTCTTTAACTTCTACCTTTTCCCACCCTTCTTCCCTCTGGTAATCCCCATACTGTTGTCTATGAGGTTTTTTGTTTTTTATTTTCATTCTGCTTAACATCATCATTACGTAGAAGCTCCTCAGAGTACCAGGCCCTCACTGAAACTGATCCAATAGGTACTGTTGAATATCTATGTGGCAGACACTGTTATTGGATGTGTTTGCTCCACATTTAACAGTACAGACAGTGCCTGCTCACATACTGTTTATGAAGCTCTGAACTGCGATTTTTAATATTTTGTCAAATAAATGACAGTGTGCTTTTCCGTCATTGGAGTGCAGGATAATTCTGAGAGTTTAAATTAAGAGATAACTCAATTAATTCAAGCATAGATGAACATTTCATCATGAACCTTTCTATCTGATCCCTTAAAGACCTCCCCCCACCCCATGTTGGTGCTTTTTCTTCCACTATTTATTTCCTGCCTTTAAAATACACTCTTCCTGGGCCCTGGCTGGTGTAGCTCAGTGGATTGAGCGCGGGCCTGCGAACCAGACAATCGCTGTTCGATTCCCAGTCAGGGCCCATACTCGGGTTGCAGGCCAGTTCCCTGCAGGCCAATTCCCAGCAGGGGATGCATGAAAGGCAACCATACATTAATGTTTCTCTCCCTCTCTCCTTCCCTTCCCCTCTAAAGATAAATAAATAAAATCTTTAAAATAAATAAATAAATAAATAAAATACACTCTTCCAGTTTTTCAATTTATGTGAATTTAACCTAAGGTTCCTTCTACTCTCTCAAATTCTTTAATTTCCCTTGTCTATTGTCTGTACCTCAGAGTTGCTTCTCAATTTATCTTGTCACTCCATCTAAGCCCCTTCTCCTTCTTCTCCAAGGGTTTCTGATTTGTTAGGTTCTAGGAGATGACGAAGCCATTTTGCTAATGGGCAGTAGCTAAAACTATAATAATATACTCCAAGAGTTGCTTCTGACTTTTCCTATTATGAAGTCTACTGGTGATTAGAACCAAAGCAAGTTTTGGTGATGGGGAGTCTAAGCAGAGCAAGAATATTAGCCCAGCTCATTTATGATAAGTGATTTGCCATATGGTTCAGCCCAGCACACTAGAGCTCCGTTTTGGGGTGAGGGGCAAAAGCCATGTGTAATACTCTATCTTACCTAGTCTAGAATGTCATGAATTATAAGATACAGCACTAATATACTTTAAGACAAAGCAAACATTACTTAATATCCATATTAAAATCTTAATAGAGAATAATGCACATATATACCTAAAATTACATATCATTTTCTTCCTCAATGGCTCACTTTGTATTAAAACATCCTTTGAATCTCTTTGGACTCACCAATGATGATAGCACAACAGCACACTGCTTTTTAAAAACTATTAATGGTCTTGAGCTAATAAGTTCCTTCAAGTATGAGGCTCACTGAAGAACACAAGGTTTTCATCTGCATTTAAATTTTGGCTTAATTCATTTGTTTGTTTCTAATAAGTCATAAGTCTCTCTAGTATTTAGCCAAAAAACAGGTTGCTAGCTAGAGTCTGCCTGAATTACAGAATTCTATAAACCACAAAATAGTCAATATTCCCAGTTGAAATTCCTATAATTTTTTATGTGATTCAAGATATTTAGCAGTTCATATTGCCCTTAATTATTAGCATGTAGCCTTCTATGAAAATATAAGCATTTTAATATAAAAAATTTTACTACAATACAAGTCGAATTCAGAAGCTTAATAAGTATCTTAAAGAACATGTAACAATACAGGTAGATATCACATTGTGTTCTCACTACAATAAAATAAAATTTAAAAAGAATAAAAATAAAAAAGTAAAGTAGCCCTATCCAGGTGGCTCAGTTGGATGGACTGTTGTCCCATATGCTGAAAAGTTGCAGGTTCGGTCCCTGGTCAGGGCATGTACCTCAGTTGTGGGTTCGATCTCTGGTCGGGGCACAAACAGGAGGCAACTGATCAGTTTCTCTGTCTCCGTCTCTTTCTCCTCCTAGTCAATAAACATACCCTTGGGTGAGGATTAAAAAAAACACTAAGTGTAAAGTAAAACAAAAAAGAAAGAAAACAAGGTTTAATAAACCTTTCTTTGTTTTTGATCCTCGTACCAGGAAACTTACGTACAGGTGCAGTTCAGACATGGATTCAGGCATTTCTGGATCCTCAGGCTATAACCTATATAAATAAACCCATCCCACCATATTTTTTACTGCATAACTATGATTTTTTCAGAGAAAATACCTTACATGACATTGTCTTACACTTTTAACAGCTTCTGGGTTCCCAGTAATAGGTGTTCATAGAGGGAGGTGGAAATGCAGGAAAACTGGCAGATATTTACTTGGGACTTTGACTTGGAATGTGTTTCCCAGGAAGCACCTTCCTTTCTCCAGCTCTGCCATGAAAGTGGGAACAGCTGGTTTTATGTGCATCTGCCCCAAGCAGAGACAATTAAAACCCTTTCTTGGGGACTCATACTTGGGAATGGACACAGGCAGAGGTCAGGGTCTCTCTGGTGGCTGGACTAAATTTTGGCAAGGATAATAATGAAAGACGTACAAGAAATTGTTCTGTTAATTATTCTAAAAAAAGAAATGTTCTGAAAGGGAAATTAATTTGTGGTATAGTGACAGGAGATGGAACTTCTGATGGCAGAGGCCCTGCATCATTGTTCCCAACATTTTTTCTACTATTGATAATGTGAGACAAGCTCTTACCTTTATGATAAATCCTCCTCCTCCCCCTTCTCCTCTCCTTTCTCCCTCTTCTTTTCCTTCTTCTCCTTCAAAGCTAGTTTGAGATTTAGATTTGCAGTTTCGGATCGAAGCCATTGGCGACAGATTAATAGCCATGCAACAAAAAGTTTGGGAGCTAAGGGCATTTCATGTAACTTGCTCTCCCCAGACCAGCAAAAGGGTCAGTTCTCACGTAGCCTCACACTTCTGAACAAGGGACACATACAGACCACAGGCAGATGCTATGTCAAGTTTGGCAACCGCTAGAAGGGGGTTCACCTGAGTTAGAACGACAGCTGCCAACTGCTCTTTCTGCCAGCTCCCTGCAGAGCCCACTGCCACCTCCCAGGCTTACACTATCCAAGATCAAACACACATGACAAATGAACCACCAACTCGTGGCACTGTGTGAACAATGACATATCTAGGGAGACAAAGGAGTTGAGTGAAATCCTCAGATACTTTGTTCTAGGGGAAAATGAAAGTACCCAAACAACTTCTATTCAAAGGTCAAAAAAAAAGTCTAGCCTTGCATCTCTGTAAATATGTGGTATCAAACAGAAAGAATGAGATGGATAGTAGAAGCAAAGTTCAAATGGAGAATGCATGTTGGAATTCCAGCAGGGAGGAAGGTTTTGCAAGTTGCTTTGTATTTACAAAAAGGGGGAAGCAACTTTAATTAAACAGCAATAATAAAATTTAAAAAAAGGAATACACAGAAACTATCCATAGAGTGCTGAAGAAGATTTACCACCATTTCATTCTCTTCTGCTTAATAAATAGTCAATACTCGTGGCCATGAACAAACGTGGAAATGATCCTGAACCTTAGCCATCCACACCTTCCCTAACAAGGTCCTCAGGGCTTCACCATATCAGCTCACCGTAGCTGACAAGGCCTTGAGAACCAGCCTCCTCTAAGCAGGGAGGTCCTCTCCGCACTGACCCACGTGCTCCTGGATTCCAGGCTTCCCAAGTCTGCTTACAACAGGGCCCTTTGGGAACAGTGTGGCTTCTAGGAGTCACACTGCAGCTGTTTTCAGCTGCATTGCCACAAGTTGAGACTTTGTGCCTACCAAGGCCCACAGCCGCAGGGCTGCTTGGAGAAAGGAGGCTTACAGACAAAATTAGCTTTTCCCCAGTGCCCAACCCCCCATGGCCATATCTAAGGGGGAATCATTCATTAGGGCCTGTGCCTTGTAAACCTACAGAACCCAGGGCTGTGACCCTTCTCTCTCAGTCCCTCAGCAAGAGGCCCGTGACCTCCGTCCAGCCCAGCAAGTCCCCCGTGCTCACGCCATCCATCACCCACTGAAGAAGCAGAAGGAACAGGAAGTTAAGTTAAAAATATAATTATTAAGTAAAACACTGAATTATTATCTGCCACTGTATCCCTCATTCCTGCTTCCTGTACATGCTCACATGTTGCAGAGCCCATACAACCAATTCGGCAGAATGGTTTTGTTTGGGTTTTCTCAACAGGGCGCACACTGCTTCTCAGTTTTCATAACCTCATCTCTGGCAGGGAAACCTGTCCCTCTGCAGAAGTGCCTTGGGCTTGCTGGTGTTCCCTGACAGGAGGCACTGCCCAGGGAGAAGGAGCACCCCTCTGTGGGTGGTCTGTCAGCTTCTCCTGATTCCACAGCACCCGATTTCTTAATCCCAGGAGACCGGCCAGACACCTGACATCACTCTGTCTCTCAACCTGTCCCTGGGACCCTTAAAAGGAAAGTAAATGGAGCTGATGTCCAGGGAGTGGCCAGCCAGTGCAAGTGAGTGGGGGGACCTTCAGGAGGGCCGCGATGAACCTGCTCCCCCCAAGTGAGCAAACAAACCTGAGCTGCCCCCACCTCCAATGGCTGCAGTTCCTGGTCCCCAAGTAAAAAATGAACTAAGAGCACTGGAGAGCTAAGGTCACCAGGGCCGTCACAGCCCCAGGACGGGAGTCCCCCAGCCCCACCGCAAGAAACACCAGGCAGGTAAACATGGTACGAGGTGTCAGGAACACTGCAGGCCCACTGGACACAAGAGGCCCAAGGGCTGACCTGTGGGGGACGAGGGACAGCAGACAAATCCCACCCAGTGTGAACCTGGTCTGCAGGCAGGGCGCCTCCCTTCACGAGGCAGCTCATGAGCTGCGGCTGCATTTCTGAACCAAAAATTGAGACAGGTTTGGACCAAAAAATAAAAAGATGTTTTGAATTTGAGAATTTATTTACTTGGGATGTCTTAAAGAGGGTGAAGAATCATGTGTATCTATATTTTAATGAGTCGCTTTTACTACAAATATAAAATTTTATGGAATCAGAATGTGTGTGCAGTTCACTGCCTGTGGCCCTCCCTGGGTCTTGGGGGCGGGGCCTTCACAGGCCACCTTCCTGGTGCTGAGAGGGGCTGGGAGACAGGCAGGTGAACAACAACAACTCCTTATTTCAGGAGATACTAAAAGCCAGGAAGAAAACAGACTTTGGGGATGTGCCTGGGGAGTGACAGGGACGATACTGGCCTCCTACTGCTGCCCCGACACATGACCTCAGAGGGAGTGGCCCCGACCACAGCGAGTGCGGTTGCAGGTGCTGCAGGTCAGAAAGCTGAGGCAGGGTCACCAGGCTCTGGTCCTCCCCAGAGGCTCCTGGAGGCCCTGTCCCCTCTTCAATGGGTGGTGGCAGAATCCACTCCTTATGGGACAATTCCCTTCTGTGCCCCTGCTAGAGCCACTAGAGCCACCCCCAGTGTCCTGGGGCCCCTGCAAACCTTGGGCCATGGTCCCTTCCTCCATCTTGAAAGCCAGCAACTCATGTCGAGTCCCTCCCACCTCATCTCTGGCCCACCCCCCCCACTCACTTCCCACTTGCAAGAACACCTGGTCACCCTGGCCCAACTAGCTGACCATGGATGGCAGGTTACCTCTATGTCCTATCTTACCATTGTGACCTGTCTTACCTCTGTGACCTGTTGCCATGTGACACCCCACAGTGCCAGGCTGAGGCCTCTGCAGACTGACTCCCAAGCAGGCTCAGAAGGTCTCTCCCGATGTGGTCATGTTGTTGAGACAGAGCTGGCCACATGGACAATCTGGGGAAGCCTCCCCCAAAGGGACAGCAGGAGCACCCAGGACAGAGCAGGCAGGGAGAAGAGAGGGCCCTCGGTGGGCTGACAGTGCGACCAGAACCAGTGGGGCTTTTAGACACCAGAATGAGTAGATCCGATTTATGCTTTTTAAAGGTGACTCTGTGATTTGAATTTTGGAATATTTGACATGTGTCCTGGGAGCACAGGTAAAGTTTAGACAGATGAAGAGGGTGGGAAACATGCTTCGGGTACAGACAGTGGGCCCTGCACGCAGCCCGGAGGCAGGAGACGTGGGGACAGGAGACCGGAGCTCAAGTTCTAAGAGGCCTGTGAGTGGTGGGCCGGGGAAAGGAAACAGAAGACCCTCCATGAAGGAGGGTGGATAGAGGGGACAGGGGACCTTTGACTGGAGAGTCAAAGAAGGGGAGACGGCACCCTCCATGGAGAGTGTAGGGCAGGGGAACAGGGGGTCCCGGGGAGGGGGCAGGGCAGGGGAGACATGGGAGTCTCCATAGATGGGGCAGAGCATGGGACCAACGGGACGCGCCACTGAGGGGGCAGGGCGGGGGGAAAGGAAGCACTGCGAGGGGCAGGCAGGGGAGAAGACGGGAACCTTCATGGAGTGGGCGAGGCAGGTGGGACGGGAAATTGTGGGACAACCATGTTGGGGGAGACAGGGAACCCTCCATGGTGAGGGCCGGGCAGAGGGGCCAGGGAACCCTCTACGGAGGAGCAGGGCTTTGGGACAGGAGACCCTCTATTGAGGAGATAGGGCTGGTGAACAGGGGACCCTCCAAGGAGGGGAGAGAGATGGGGAGAGGGAACCCCCAGAGGGGACAGGTGAGGGGGGCAGGGAACCCAGGAAACCCTCCTTGGAGTTGGGAGGGGAGGGGGGACAAGGCACCCTCCACGGTGGGGGGTGGGCAGGGGAGAGAGGGAACAGTCCGTGGGGGGGAGGGGAGGGATGGAGGGAGACAGGAGACCCTCCAGGACAGGGGACACAGGGAACTATCTATGAATGGGGGAGGGGAGATGGGACAGGGGACCCTCCATGAAAGGGGGAGGGCAGGGGCAAGAGGGAAACCCCCATGAAAGAAGGGGGCAGGGAGACAGGGAACCCTCCATGGAGGGGGCAGGGTAGGAGGGAGAGGGAAGGAAGGTCAGGTGACAAGGCATTCTGCCCCCTCCATAGTGGTCTCCTGACCACCCCCCATGGAAGGTCCCCTTTCCCCTTGCTCCGTCCCCTTTCTGGGGCCCCCTGTCTCCCATTCTTCCCTATCTCAGGGTCTCCTGTCCCTTTTGCTCTGCCCCTCCCAGGGTCCCTTCTCCCCTCTTCCCCTGCGCCTCCTTCAGCATGGATTGTCCCCTTTCTCTCCTGCTGGGTCTTCTGACGTCATGCCCTGGCCGCCACTCACGGGTCTCCGATGGGCCTGCGCTCTGGCTTCTGGTCTCCTGCTCTCTGTGCCTGAACCACACCTCGCCCTCTTCATCTGCCCAAATGAGAGATTTTCAGCTGCTGTGCCGAGACACACTGCAGCGCCCTGCCAATTCCAAAACATGCGATTCCTGACTCTGTGGTCAGGGGCACTGTCTTCTTTTCCCTTAGGGGGTGAAGTGCAAAAATGCCAACATGGTTTCAAAGAGAGGTCAAAGAATGCTCTTTCTATGGCCTGTTGGCCATTTCTGAATTTAAGAAATGTAATTGTTGATTCATTAGAAACATCTGAGAAAAGGGAAAGAAACAAAAAGGAGGAAAAAACTAAACGGTAATAGTAACACTGACAGGAGCCTTGGAAAGGGGCCAGTACCCCTGAATAGTTAGGTGTTACATTCAGTACCCCTGCCGCCCACTAGGGGGCGTGCGGTGGCTCACGGGTTGAAAAATTGCAGGTTTAACTCCTGCCTGTGCTGTCCAGACACATGGCAAACATCACTCAGTTGTCAACTCACAGAGTGATCCCCAGAGGGGAGAGGTGGGGGAGGCAGAAGTGGTACAGGGGGGATAAATGGTGACGGAAGGAGCCCTGACCTGGGGTGGACAACACATGGTACAATATACACACCATTCACTGTACAACTGCACACCTGAAACCTATATGATTTTAGAAAACACGGTCGCCCCAATCCATTATTAAAAATTAGTAAAATGAGTGTGTCTCTAATATGATTAGATCATGAATAGCATTAATACTCTTTTAAAACAGACCCCAAACTAGACTTATAGAGCAGATCACTAGTCAGTTATCAATGTCTAACCACTGTGCTGTACACCTGAAACTAATATTGAATGTTAACTCCAGTTGAAAAATATTTTAAATTATTTAAAATTAAACAGAGAAATCATAGCGATCTTTAAAAACTATAAATCAGACCACGTCATTCTCGTGTCTAAAAGCCTTAACGGCTCCAGCAGAAGTCAGCTGCCAGACAGAACCACGGCCGGGGTGGGTCACACTGATGGGAGAACTCTCCTACTCACTCCCCCAGTGTCCTCCGTCACAGGTGAGGTGGCATCAGGCGCTGGTTCTAGGCAGAGCTGTGCTCCCCTGAGAGTATGTTAAGTATTCAGTATGGCTGCTTAGTTCTAGTGTGGGAGCAGGCACAGACAAAAAATTAATAGAAAAAAGTCTTGAAGATTACGATAGCGTTTTAAATCCCCCCTGCCCCATCCAGGAACTTTTCTGCCCACCTGCCCTCCCCTCCACTCTGCCAGTCTGGTTCCCCGAGCTGTGGGGGCAACGGCTGGGAGAGTTCCACCCGGGCAGCCAGGAAACAAGCACCTGGTTGGTCATCTCAACAGAAAGCCATTCTCTTAGGAAGGAAACGGAGGAAGACAGCTGCTAGAATCAGCTGCACATGAGGATACTAACTGGTCATGACACAGTGACGGGACCACAGCTGCATGACCCAGCCATGCTGTCTCCTCCCCACCACATCCCAGGGGCCCCATGAATTGCCCACAGCAGGAAGCAGCTCCCTGACCACTGACATTCCACACGTCCTCTGCAGAGCCTTGAGCGCTCACACCTGATCTCAGACTATGGGCCCTGGACACCTCAAGGCCTGGAATGTTGTCTGTTTTGAGTATTTCATGGCACTGTTAACGAAAGCCAGGTCTGGGTCCCCCGTACATTACTCAAAGGTGTACGAGCACCCAAGCAGGTGGAGGCTACACCTGGTATATCCTGGGACATTTGCTGAGTGGCCTGAGACCCAGCACTGGCACCAAGCTTTACACTGCATCAGTCTGGTGAACACCACCGGCCCCTGCCTGGTGACTCACCGAGAACCTACCTCACACAGCTCCTGTAGCTCAAGACACTCTTTTGGCAACTGAGCCTAGGATGCAGCCGGTAGGTGGAGGCTGGCAGAGGAGGATCTTGGGGTGCCTTGGGACCCTTGCTGACCTGTCCCTGGGCCCACTGGTTGTAAAAGCCACCCCAGTGTGCTGCTTGGTCCTCCCTGTGCTCAACCAGGCCCCCGCAGGCAGCCACACACTGCGGATTGCTTCATAGCTGCAAACTGGTTGCCCAGGTCAGTCACATGCAGCATCTGATATAGGTCAGCACCACAGTCCCTCCAGGAAGCCCCAGAACGAACGCGCCCTGTGGCCAGCCTCAGGATACAGCACAGCAGGACCCAGTTAGCTTCACAACAGCAAATCCAATGGGAGACCAAAGCAGGCACTGGGCCCTGGGAAGGGACTTCTGCTCCCTGTGGTCAGCACCTGCACAGCTGTCCACACAGGGTGGTCGTCACAATCACCCTGCCTACGGCTGACAACACACATGAACAAGCCATGGCAGTCAAGACTCGATTCCAACAGGAGGGATATCAGAACCCACTCATGGTATAATCCCGGAGCCCCCAGCTCAGGTGACCAAGGACCTGCACCACTGATACCACAGGCCACCTAAAGTATAAGGCCACCCTACCAAGGCTGGAAGTCAGAGCATATCTACCTAATACACAGAAACAAAACAAATGCTAAAAGAGGACACAAATAAACATGCCCCAAATGAAGAAAGAGGAGACATCTCCAGAAAATAAGCTAAATAAAGGACAGGCTAGTAATCCACCAGATACAGAGTTAAAATCAATGGTTAGAAGGATGCTCAAAGAACTCAGGGAGAAGGAATAAATCAGTGAGAATTTGAACAAAGATTAAGGATGAGAAAGGACACAAAACTATAAAAAAAGTCAGAAATGAAGGTTACAGTATCTGAAATGAAGAATACACTATAGGAATAAAAAGGGTCAGTTAGAGAAAGCAGGAGGTAGGATCAGTGATTTGGAAGATGAAGTAGAAGAAACAATCAGAACAGAAATATGAAGAGAATTTAAGAAAAAAAGGATAGCTTGTGGGATCTTAGGAACAACATAAATTATAGCGATGTCCACATCATAGGGGTCCTGGAAGGAGACGAGAAAAAGCAAGGAATTGAGAACCTGCTGGAAGGAACAGTGAATGAAAACTTCCCTAACCTGGTGAAGAAAAAGGACAAGTCCAGGAATTGCAGAATCCCAAACCAAAGGAACACAAAGAGGCCCACACCAAGACACACCATCATTAAGGTGGCAAAGGTTAAAGACAGAGAGCCTCTTACAACCAGCAAGAGAAAGATAGTTACCAACAGTGGAGCTCCCATAAGTCTTTCAACTGATCTGTTAACAGAAACATTTTACAGGACAAAGAATTAGCACAAAATAGTCAAAGTGATGAAAAACAAAAATATATACAAACAAGACTACTGTTCCCAGCAAGCCTATCATTGACAATAGAAGGAGAAATAGTTTCCCATACAAGATCAAACTTAAAAAGTTCATTACCACCAAATTAGTATTACAAGAACTGTTAAAGGTCCTTTAGAAAAAACAAGAAGGAGGAGGAGGAGAAAAACAGGGAATATAGTTAAAAGAATAAAACATCAATAAGTATGTACCTGTCAACAATCACTGTACGTATAAAAAGCTTAAATGCTCCAGTGAAAAACACAGGACAGCTGACTAGACAAGAAAACCAAACCCAGATTTATTTTGTCTACAAGAGACCCATCTTATAATGAAAGATACACGCAAACTAAAAGTAAAGGAACAGAAAAAAAAGAAAGAAATATGGCTAAGGAAACAAAAAAAAAGTACAATGATGGAAAAAATATTTCATGCAGAGGGGAAAAAAACTGGGATAGAAATACTTTATCTGACAAAACTGTCTTTAAAACCCTGGCTATCATAAGAGACAAAGAAGGACACTATAAGCATAAAGGGGCAATCGAACAAAACAATATTATTTGTAAACACTTATGCACCCAACATAAGATTACCTAAGTATGGAAAGCAAATCCTGATGCACATACAGGGAGAGATCAACAGTAAGGCAGTCATGATAGGGGAATTCAACCCCACCTTCACATAAGTGGATACATCTTTCAGACAGGAAGGAAAAAACAACAATGGTGGCCTTAAGTGGCACACTTGATTGGGTGGATTTAATTTGATGTCTTCAGAGCATTTCGTCCTGAGCAGCAGGATACTCATTCTTTTTCTCAGTGCCCCTGGACTATCTTCAAGGACAGACCACCTGTTAGGACACAAAACCAGTATCAATAAACTTAAGAAGATTTATGGATCATCTTTTCTGACTATAGTGGTGTGAAACTAGTAATCAATCATAAGAAAAAAACAGAGAAACATACAGAGACATGGAGGCTAGATAATATGTTATTAGACAATGAACTGGCTAATGATGAGATCATGGAAGAAATAAGAAGATACCTGGAAACAAACAAAACACAACAACCCAAATTTATGGAACACAGGGCAAGCAGTCCTAAGAGGGAAGTTCATAGCATTCAAGAAACAAGAAAACAAGAAACAAGAAAAATCTCAATTAAACAATGTAAGTTTACACATACAGGAACTAGAAATCCTGGCTGGGCAGCTCAGGTGGTTAGAGCATCATCCCAATATGCCAAAGCTGCAGGTTCAATCCCTGGTCAAGGTGCATACACAAATCAATAAATGTCAGGAAAAACAAACTGATGTTTCTCTTTCTCCCTTTTTCTCCCTCAAAAATCAAATAAAAAAGACAGAACTAGAAAAAGGACAAAAAACAAAGTTCCAAATGAGCAGAAGAAAGGAAATAATATGAACAACTATATACTAACAAATTGGACACTCTGGATAAAGTAGATAAATTCCTGAATACATAGTATCTTCTAAATTTAATCAGTTAGAATCAGAAAGTCTGAATTGACTGATTATGACCAATAAATCTGAAGAAGTAATCAAAACACCCCCAACAAGCAAAAGACCTGGGCCAGATACATTCTCAGGTGAATTTTTTTCAAACACTTAAAGGTGAACAAAAAAATGTCCTTCTCAAATTACCCAAAAAAATTCAAGAGGAGAAGAGACTCACAAGCTCATTTTCTGAAGCCAGCATTATCCTAGTTCCAAAACCAAATAAAGAGACTTAGAAAGAAAGAAGATTATAGGCCAATATCCCTGATGAACAGAGATGCTAAAATCCTCAACAAAATATTAGCTAACCAGATCCAGCAATACACTAAAAAGATAACAGACCACAATCAAGTGAGATTTAGTCAAAGAATGTAAAGTTGTTACAATATCTGCAAATCAATATATGTGGTACAATATATTATAAACAAAAGGAAGAATAAAAATCACACGATCATATTAACAAACACAGGAAAAGCATTTGATAAAATCAGCACCCATTTATGATAAAAACCCTCAGCAAAGCAGAAATAGAGGGAACATACCACAACATAATAAAGGCTGCATAGGAGAAACTCGCAGCCAATATCACAGTCAATGGGCAAAAACTGAAATTGTTTTACTTAAAATTGGAAATGAGACAGGGATGTTGTTTTTCACAAGTGTTATTCAACATAGTACTGGAAGTCTTAGCCACAGAAAACAGAGAACAATCAAAAGGCACCCAAATTGGAAAAAAGAAATAAAACTGTCATTATTTGCTGATGATATAATACTGTATATAGCGAAGCCTAAAGATTTCACCAGAAGTTATGAGAACTAATACATGAATTCAGTAAAGTAGCAGGATACAAAATAAGTATCCAGAAATTAGTTGCATTTTATACACTATAACAAACTATCAGAATAGGAAATTAAGATGAAAATCTTATTTACAATTGCATCAAAAATATAAATAAAATACTCTGGAACAAATTTAACCTAGGATGTAAAAGACCTTCTCGGCGCCTTGACTGGTCCTGGCAGCTCTCACAGCCACAGTGCCCGTGAGGGATGCTACTCAGGGATGCAAGATCATCAGGGAAGGATGCAGCATCGCCGGAGCATGTGCTCTTTAATGACCTGCACATCCCAATTGCATAAATTATTCTTCTGCTCTGTCAAAAATAAGGGATGATTCATAATATTTCTCTGTGTATTTGCAGAACGGTTCTCAAAATTATGGTAATAATATACCTTGTCTTCATAGGCTCACCCTTCCAGAGATGACTCCACTTTCAACTGGGCTGCAAGAAGGGAAAGGTGACATTGGTGGGTGAGATCAACACGCCTTCCAGCAGGGGGTTGAGTGAGATGAGAGACAGAAAGTGACCCATCGAAGCCCAACACTCACTCAGTGCTCAGGCCAGAATTCTAATCGCCCATCAGAGACTGACTGTCAGTTAGGGTGATTATGTCACAGTGTCATTCAGACTTTTCACTGTCACAGCACAGTGGACTCTCCACTTCATACCTAGGAGCCACTGTGACTCATCCTCTCCATATAGTGCCTCAGGGACCCAGGGCTTCTCCAACCTGTCACTCCATCAAGGGCCCTGGAGGCCAGCTCACCCTCCACATTCTGCTGGCAATGAGCACAGACCAACAGCGTGTGGGAGAGAGGGACAGGTGGTGTCAGGAAGGCCCTGTAGGAGCCACTCAGAGCTGGTTCTGCCTCCTGCAAGATCTGAACTGCACAGCGAGAGTGTCTTGGAAATGCAGAACAGCCCAAACTTTATGCATCTCAGAACCCAGGACAGCACACTGACCCTCCTGTCCTCATATCTGTGCAGCCAACTCCGTCCACCTTCAGGAAGAATGTCAAGACAGAAGAATAAAGTAAAAGTAACTTGTGCCAACCATCATAGCACTTCCAAGGCCTGTGAGTAAAGAAACACTGTCCACTGATCTCTAAAGAAAGTCTACTTGTTATTCAAGCTCACTTTCCTCCTCTCCTTTCTTCTTCTTAAAAAAGGGAACATGTCATTCTGGAGCCACCAGGATGGAGCAGGTCTACCACCAGTCATCCCCTCACTGATGACAACCTTGTGCTCAGGACAGCACAGAAAAGCCAGTATTGGCAGATTCTGGGAGGAAGAAGCAGTGGGCAGAAATCCACTGGGGACAGAAGTCAGCACTTGAGGAATGACCAGCATGGTGGTGAACTGATTGGTGTCCTCACCTTGATCTCGGCTCTGCCCTGAAGGCGGTGAGTCTCAAGCAAAGGAAAAAAGTGCCAGGCAAAATGACCTCAATTTAAAAGAAAAGTAATATCCACCCTCACAGATGTATCTTGGAATTCAACCCACCTCTGACTACATATACATCTCACTTGAGAACATTTTAACATTATCTTTTAATAGCAATTCCATTGCCTTTATCATCCTCCTTCCTGCCTGATGTCAAACAAGCCAAGAAATACAAACTGTCACCCCCTTGGGGCACTTTTCTGATGGTAATAGAGTGGGAGCCAGAATGTGACAAAATTGAAGGGCCAGGCAAGAGTCAGCCCCGTTACCCAGGATGGCACCAAGAGCAAGGAGCTCAGTGTTTTTGTGAAAAGCCCCTCCACCCTGCCGGTGCCATCCCAATGTCCTGTAAGCACAGTTGCTGAGTTGATCATTGCTGGCAGTCGAAGTGGACTGCAGCCTAATTTGCTAAGTGAGGTCAGCCGAACTTTACTCCGTAATGTCCACTTTGAAGTTGCAGGTCTAACTTCAGCTGATTCCAAGGCAGCAAATTAGAATTCTTTCTTTTATAACAAGAAAAAAGCTTGTCCACAGAAGGAAAGAGAAATAGAGTTCCACTTTACTTACAGAAGGGAGGGCAAAAGGGAAGGTACGGAGTTATATATAACAACAATTTACATTATGCAGGATGCAGTTTTGTGGCTACAATTTTTAAAGTTAATTAGAACACCCTTTGGGCACTGGGATACCAATGGGATACGTAATGTGCTGATGGAAATCTCCAGAACACACACTCAGCTGCCCTGCACGAGTCCTGATTTTAATAAATTAGGGAGCAAAACCATTATTTATTAAACCGAATATATTTGCTTTTTCTGGATCTTGACCATAATCAAAGTCAATTATCAATGTTTTGCTGGTGGAGCAGGAGGTGCTAGGGTGAAATTTGGACTTAGGAAGAGTGAATTCTGATGCATTTTTATTTTAACAGAAGTAGTTGGTGTGAGTGTCGTCATGGGCTGCTAGATGGGTCCAGTCTGTGATGCACTCCCTCCATCTCACCCGTCTGCCCTCATTGCTCCTTCCTCTCAATTCCTCTCTGAGCTCCCCTTTAATCTACAAAATTCACACAGACTGAATGATTTTCCTTAGTACAACAGCCCTCTGGCTGGTTCCGTTTCTCCCCAGCAACCTGAACAGGTCATAACATGCCTCTTACCCAGGCTCCTGTGCTTGGTGTGCACACGCAGAGCCTCTGCTGCCTCCTGAGCTGTCACGGACACACCTCGGCTCATCAGTGTCACCTGAGTCCAAGACCCCATCAGCTTCCTCCACCCCCTGGCTGCATCTTACATCACCCTCAGTGGAACCCCTACTTCCTAGCCCAACACCTGCCTTCGCTGTTGCCACCTCCAGACTTTCTCAGGGGTCATCATTTGCCTCGTTGCCGATCAACATCAATCACCCTTTTTGAAAGTCTTTATATTTTACCTTGATTTTAATTCTACTTGGGATTAAACCAGCTATTCACCAGTCTGTATGTTTCATCTATTCTCAAAGAAAAACCAGAGCCAGACAGTAAAGTGATAAAAACAGGCTTTATTCAGGAGTAAAATAGGAGAAAGGAGACTTTGGAACAGAAGTGAGTTTAACTCTGAGCACAGCGTGGGCAAGTGGGAATTTATGGGGAGGAGCAGGTGGGGTCAGTGGGTGCAAAATCACTAAAGAAACATTTGGATTAGGGAATTGTGGTAACACAAGCCAGATGGATGCTTCTGAAGGCAAGCCAGTGGGGTGAGAGATTACGGGGGGGTGGGGAGGGAGTGAGGAAATCAGTTAGAAATGGACAGTAATCACATATGGAGGATCAGTGAATGCAGCTCAACCAACTCAGCAGGATTCTTGCAAAACCTGGACACTGCAGAGACAAACACGGAAGCCCCAAAGTGGAGGCCTCCTTGGAAAGTTCGGGAGAGCCTGCACAGACTCTGGTCAAGGACAGGATCCCTGTCACTGGGCTGTGAGCTCCCTAAAGACAGGGACTATGTCACATGTTGTGGATCGCTCTGCCTGGTTCTAGGAATTGTATCTTGACCCCTTGTGGCTAAGGATGAATGAGTGACAGCCTCTGGAATGTGAGCTGCAGGAGACAAAGCTTGTCTCTGGTAGCAAACGCTGCCTCAGTTCCTCTCCCTGCCCCCAGAGCTTGGTCAGAAGTCAATGATGAGTAAGACCCCTCACAGCAGGGACAACCTAGGCCAGACACGATCACCTGGGAGGCATTCATGGAAGGACTTCAGGGGGGCTGCAATAAAGAGCAATGGACTCTCAGCTTTGACATAGCCCAAGTCCCCATGTTCTCTGGGAGAAGCGCTTCCTGGCTCTAATCCCCTTAAACCTGAATACCTGATGGGAAGGGGTATTCCCTTGCCTTGCTAGAGCATGTCTGGGGGAACAATCTGGCATCACAAAGACTTCCTGATAAACCTGTGAAATCTGCTCTGCTAAGAGTGCTTTCATTCATAAGAGTCTGAGGAGGAAATGAGTATGTCTCCCAAAGTTTCTGCAACCCCCCTTTCCTGACAGACACTGACTCAGACTAAGCCCTCAGATTTCTTTGAAATGTTATCTACTGTTTGATCCTTACCACCCTGCATTCCTGTGCATTACAACCCAATAAAAGCCCTTGGAGGAAGGGGCTCAATGCCTTTTTCCCCAGAGAAACTGGCCACTGCTCAAGACCTTTTTCCTCTGGGAAACTGGCCACCTCTCCTCCCAAAGCAGATCACATCATGTCTCAGTCATGTTTACTTTCATCTGTGGCACATGGGGGGACTTGAGAGGAAAGGTGCCTCCACAGTCACAGTCTTCTGGACCCACCCACAAACCAATCCAGAGCTTGGCAAAGGCAACGCCCGCCATGAGTCTGAGTGAAGGTTGAGAAGCATTAGGTGTTGGGCTCTGTCCCTCGGCCTTAGGGCTCCGCAGTCCTTGTCTCCAGCCGGGCAGTGCTGGTGCCCTTCTCCCTGTCCTAGGCCCTAGGGCAGCTCCTTTCAAATGAGCACCACCACACATGGGCTTGGTGGCTGGCAAGTCCAAGGTTGTGGGCCCTTAGGGAATACTGGATGAAGGGAGAGAATGACTGTGCTAACTCACTTCGGTAAACAATAATGAAGCTAAGACAGGGGTGGGGAAAGCTGAAACCAAAAAGGAAGAGTGGGAGGCCCCATGTGTGAGAAGCCAGAGATGTCTCACTAGAACACGGGAAGGCACAGAAAATCATGTGTAAAAATACCCACATGGGGCCTGTGGCAATGAACTCTGCAGATGTCTACTCCATTGTGTGTAGCTTCAAGTACAAGTTAACACTGACCCATTACAGCAGAAATGAGGACAGAGGTCTCTTTTCTTGTTTGACATGGAAACGGATTCTGCTTCTGCAGTAGGGTGGGTTGCTCTCACGTCACTTTGCACAAAGCCAATCAGAGTTGTTTACATGACAGGCAGTAGAAAAGCTCCAGGTGGCTGTTCTGCAGCAAGTCCTGGGTAATTACAGAGCTTCATTAGGACAACCTAGACATTACATTGTAACCACCATCTAACGTACAGTCTCTGCAGGTTTCAATGGGCTTTCCCCACAATGCCTGTGGGGGATGGTGACAAAGGCATTTGTAAGTAATAATGGCACTGCTGACCTTGAAGAACATGGGTTTCAACTTAATAATTTCTTTCATGAAATACTTAACCTGCGTTTGATCAGAGTTGGGAGTCAGTGAGTACAGAAGGCCTACTGTCTGCACCGATTGTATGCGGGGACCTGGGGACCTGTGGGTTTTGGTATCCATGGGGGTCCTGAAACCAATGCCCTGGAGATGCTCAGGGACAACTCGAGAGTTAGGGAGTCAAAAATCATACGCAGGTTTTCTATTACCAAGGATGCTGGCACCCCTAACCCCAGCATTATTCAAGGGTCAGGTGTATATCCTGGTAACAACTTGTATAACAGCTCCCATTTCTTGAGGTTCTGCATTGGGCGCAGCACTGCTCTCTTTTCATAAATTATGACGTTGACTCTGAGAAGACCATATTTGAGTAGATACTATTATCTCTACTTTACAAATGAAGAAACTGAGGCACACAGAAAGTGAGGCACTTGCCAGAGGAACACTGACATTAGCGGCAGATATAAAACCCGAGCCCAGGTGTGACTCGGTCCCCAGCTCCCCAACATCTCTCCAAAGGGTAGTGGGGAACTGGACTCACACCACGACCCTGCCAGGTAGGCAGAGCACACGTTCCCCTCCGATGCCAAGGAAGAAGCTTGCTCAGAGAAGTCACAGAGCAAGGACTAATCCACTCTTAATATACTTCTTTCTCCTTTGTGCCTGCTCTGCTGGCCCGGGCTCTCAGCTGCTTCTGTCCTGCAGAGGAACACACTGAGGGCTGCACCTTTCTGAGCTGGGATGTGTCTTATACACAAGGAGGCAGGTTTAATGATAAAGATTTTGCAAGATGGCCAATGGGTGTTAAAAGGAACACATCCTCTTTGAAGGCTGGCCTGTCAGCTCCTTTGGTCACTGGCTGGGGACGGTCTGAAGGGTGGGTGGCTGGCTCCACAGCACCCACCACAGCTTGCTCCCTCTGCTCCCGGACACTCAGAGTGTGTCACTGTCTTGTGGAGGTGATTTAAGTGGCCCGTCTCCGGTCCAGACCCTGACAGGAGACTGACTCAGGGCACCTATGGTGGACCCAACCCGTGTTACAACATTATTTCTGGGACCACAACGTGCTCCTGGCCTGCTTGGACTTTTCCATTTTCAGTCTCTTCCCTTAATAAGAATACAAGCTGAAGTTTAAACAAAGCAGTAACTCACCTCAATCTTTCTTCAGCTTAATCACACCCAACATGTTGAGTATTTCGAAAGGACCACGCATTAACAGTTTGCGGTCAGGAGGCAGGAAGGTCACAGGGATTTGCCCCCAGGGCAGGGTGAGGCCGTGGTTGGACCATCGGGGAGACAGAGTGCTCCTTGCTGCAGGGCCAACTCAGTCCCCTGTAACTGGCACTGTTCCCAATGATGGGAAATGTGCTAAGATCATTGGGCACGAATGTCCACCAGGTTCCTGCAGAGAAGTTGAGCTTGTCTTTGTCACGCAGGGCCTGGGCTCCAAGTTCAGCCCTGGGTCCTTCCAGATGTTGTGAGAGTCACGTTTGCTGTAGGAGCCCGAACTACAGGCAGAGACCCCCGGCTCCCTTCTGCTCCCTCTTCCAGAGTCCAGGAGGCAGTGCGGTCCCCAGACTCAGGTTCTGACCACTGGATCGGAACGTGCTTACTGACACCCTCCTCCACTGTTTTAAACAGACACGCTGAATTGTGAGCCCTTCCAGGAGGGCAAGGTTGTATTGGCTTTATATCCCTAGTACTTAGCATAGCACCTGAAGCCCAACATACCTTTGTGGAAGGAATAGCTTCAGATGCTACTTGGCCGTGACCTCCTGTGACAAATCACACACACTCCATCAACTTATTCTGTAACATTTTACTAGATCCTGTTAAACATTTCTTAGTTAACTATCCTATAAGTAATTTGAAGCCTCAGTTAACAATAAAGATTGCTCAACACACAGATAGGGCACACGCTTTACTCTGCAAACATCGGCCAGAGTACTCAGCAATGGGCTCTCCCTATGTCATTCCCTACCATGGACCAGACCACTAGTCACTAGAGGGGTTTCTTTTCTAATGTCCGAAACACAGTGAACACATACTATGTATATCAAGTGCCTCTACATAACACAGTAGGTAAAATTAAGTGTCATTTCCGTTTTAAAACCATAAGAACATGAATTTTAGAATTGAAACTCTGTAAGTAAACTGTCTAATTTCAGGATGGACCAAATCCTACATATAAGTATTTCAGCTTCACAAACCATTTGAGTAAGTTAAACAACATTTATTACATTTATGAAACTTTTAAGACAAAAGATATATCCACGTCTTAATGTTTACAAAAGAATCGACTTTTACCCAAAGAAAATTGGCTTCACCTGAAGCTTTGCATACCTGGGAAGTTACTGGTTCAATGGGAATAAAAGTTCCACATATTGGAACACATAATTCTCAAATCATCTGTATTTCTGAGTTCACAGAATACACATTTTACACAAAATACGAAGCACATACAATTGATTTTTTTAAAAAGAAAATGCTAACTTTACTCTTTTGGATGTGCTGTTTCTATCTAAAAGTCCATAAAACCACCTTTAATTACTGGCCTTTTCCTACCCCCATACATTCTATGAAGATCACAGATATGGTTAGAGTCTGATGTTTAAAAAGAAGTCTGACCTTTACTAAGGTCTCCCTTCATCTGTTTGTCAGCATCCTCCCAATACATAGTCAATTATAGTAAGGATTTTTTTCTTAATAGAACCTACACATACCATTATAATTCAAAAAGAATAGCCTAATATTAAAATAAATAATAGTGTAACCACTGGTTCACTATGAATTCAGCAGCTTTCCAGAAGTTTTGTTGTTGTTCAAAATAATTTTTTAAAAATGTGTTCATGGGGGATGATGTGACTACTTGCCTCAACCCACCAACCCACGACTGCAGGGCGCAGCTGGACACACACAGAGCTTCAAAGGAGGAAGTGACCCCAGCTAATTCCCTTCTCAATATTTTTAGTCCAATGTTTCTGCATTAAAGGATGTAGCACTACAAATCATGCCAAGAGTTACCCTTTATCCAGCCCCTCCTCTGGGCAGGCATGATGTAGTCACTTCGCATACGTCATTTCATTTCCTCCTCGAAGACAGTGTGTAAGAAACAGATGATCTCCGCTCAGCAGGTGAGAAAGCAGAGACTGAAAGAGGGTGCACGGCTGCCACAGCAGCGACCGATGGCAAACCCAGGGCTGTGTGACTTCACAGTTCATGCCCATCATATTAAGCTACACTGCTCTGGGTCACTCAAAGATTCACTAAAGTTTTGTGTGGGTTTCCCAGCAGAACAACAAATACAACTGTTCACAGTAATACCCCTACCTACACTATAAATTAAGTCTCATCAAATGGACAGGATTGACAGGAGACTCCGATTCTTGTATGGAGTATCAGAAAATGTAAACTGACCACTTAGGCTCTCAGGCTGATCTTTTCCACTTCACATAAGTGTTTTAATATTGATACTTTGCCCAAAGTTTTTCCTATTGATTTTAGTGCTGTCAGATATACATTCTATGGTATTATACTTGTTGAAACAGTCACCTCAAGCAAAAAAAACCCCACAAAAATCCAAGCAAATAGGTAAGTTTATACTTAAATGCAACATTCTTCAAAGGAAATTGGATTTCTGCTCACCTCTTTCCCTCACTCATGTTGCTCCATTAGTGCAACAAGGACTGAGAGGCACGTGGCACCTATTTTCTCCCATAAAGGAGCTGTGTTGAAATTACTCCTGCAACCAAACCAGATGGACAGCTGGCCTCCCAGTACGTGAGGATTCCAGCTGTCCTATCTAAGGCAAAGAAGTGCTGCCAGCTATCTTTTTTTTTTTTTTTTTAGAATAGGTTCAAGCTCATCCTGACCGTCTAAGACTCAGTCAGGGCAACTCCTGGGCTCTAAGTGAAGATCAATGAGACTCTTTGGCTCTTATTCCTTCCTCAATAATCATCATTCTACTCAAGTCACTGCTGAATGAACACCACATTGTGTATGGGTTCCCGGGGCGATTTCCCTCCCAGATAGCCATTCCCTGGGCCTGGAATGAGTCCTGTCCATGCCTTCCTCTTGTAAGAACGCACCCCCACAGACCATTTGTCAAGGTGGTTAACTTTCCGTCTTGCCCCTGCTGAAGGAGTGAGTCCTGGGAACGCAGCGCCCCCTCACTGCCTGGGGAGTAAACGCGGGGCACCGTGGCAGGTGGGCTGCAGCTCTGTCCCCAGCTCCCACCGGTCAGCGCGGCAGCCACCCGCTGACCTCGGCCCGGGGAACGAGTGAAACCCGCACCCGAATGACAGGGGAAACGCTGTGCACAGAAGTCTGGAAGGAGCCCGCCTGGAGCTCCGCGTCCGGACCGGCGACCTGACGGAGCCTCTGCGGCTTCATCACCGTACGGCCCGGCTGGCCAAGTCCCACCTTCGGGGAAGCTACAGGCTCGCGTTGACCCTCCGGCAGGCCCCACGGCGCCAGCCCCAGGGAAACCTCAATCCTGCAAGAACTTTAAACACGTGACAAGAACAAGTTCACCCAGGAATGAACCCGTCATCTGCCCACCAAAGCCACCAACACAAGGCACACCCCGAGTCCGGTCCGGGGAGGGACGGGCACGCTGGCCGCTGCCCCCCACCTGATGGCGCCCAGGGCCCCGTTTCGGCAGCCGCGGCGGGTGGGCAGGTGAGCGGGTGAGCAAAAGCGCATCGCCGCGATGGCACCGACGTGCAGCCCCGCGAGCGTCAGCTCCAACCCCTCCTCCCAAAGCGCCAGCAGAACCAGCCCAGCGGCCGCAGACGAGCGCCAGCAGGAGCGCAGTGGGGCGGACGTGAGAGCCCGAGAGCGCAGCAAGTCCAAAGACTGGTCCTCCTGGTCCCGCCACGGCCTTGGCAAACTCTCCGGAGCCCCGCGATCAGCCGTCCGGGCACGTCCGCAGCCTGCAGCGCCACCTGGTGGGAGCTCCGCGAAGTACTGTGTACCAGTAGGCCTCCCCTGGGCTCTTTTCCACTATGCCCTCTTTTGTTCATCAGAGTTGGTTATCTCATTCTTTTTTAAAAATTTAAATATTTCATTGTTTATACTATTACAGTTGTCCCAATGTATCCCTTTTTGCCCCCCTCCACCCAGTCTGCCCCCCACAGCCACAGTCAACTCCCACACTGTCGTCCCTGTCCATGGGCCATTCATATAAGGTCTTTTGACGAATCCCTTCACCTTTTCTCAATTAGTCCCCACCTTCCCCCACCCCTCTTACAGCTGTCAGTCCGCTCCATGTTTCTATGTCTCTGGTTCTATTTTGCTCATTAGCTTATTCTGTTCATTAGGTTCCACTTATAAATGAGATCATACGGAATTTGTCTTTCACTGACTGGTGTATTTCACTTAACATAATGGTCTTCAATTCCATCCATGCTGTTGTGAAAGGTAAGACTTCTTTCTTTCTTTCTGTTGCACAGTACTCCATTGTGTAAATGTATCACAGTTTTTTAATCCGTTCATGTACTGATGGCACTTAGGCTCTTTCCAAATCTTGGCTATCATAAACAGCTCTGCTATGGACATAGGAGTGTGTAAGTTTCTTTGAATTGGTGTTTCAGGAATTTTAGGATATACTTCTAGCAGTAGACTCCAGGGTCAAAAGGCAGTTCCGTTTTTAATTTTTTTGGGAAATTCTCTACTGCTTTCTACAGTGGCCGCACCAGCCTTCATTCCCACCAACAGTGCACTAGGGCTCCCTTTTCTCCACAGCCTTGTGAGCACTTGTTTGTTGATTTATTAACGATGGCCATTTTGGCAGATGTGAGATGGTATCTCATCGTGGTTTCTATTTGCATCTCTCTGATTATTAGTACACTGAGCATTTTTTCATATGCCTATTGGTCATCTAATGTCTTTTTGGACAAGTGTCTATTCAGGTCCTTTGTCCATTGTTTGATTGGATAGCTTATCTTAATGGTGTTGAGTTGTATAAGTTCTTTTTATATTTTGGAGATTAAACACTTGTCTGATGTACTGTTGAGAAATCTGTACTACCATATAGTGAGTTCTCTTTTATTTTGAAGATGGTTTCTTTAGCTGTGTAGAAGCTTTTAAACTTGATATAGTCCCATTTGTTTATTTTGCCCTGGGAGATATATTGGCAGAAGTATTGCTATGTGAGGTATTTGAAATTTTACTGCCTGTGTTTTTCTCTAGGATTTTTATGATATCGGTACTTATATCTAAGTCTTTTATCCATTTTCAGTTTATTCTGGTGAATGGTGTAAGTTGATGATCTGGTTTCACTTTGTGTGTGTGTGTGTGTGTGAACCAGTTCTCCCAACACCAGTTATTGAAGAGGCTGTCTTTACTCCAATGTAGGCTCTCACCTCCTTTGTCAAATATTAATTGACCATAAATATGTGGATTTATTTCTGGGCTCTCTATTCTGTTTATCTGTGTCTGTTTTCATTCCAGTATCAGACTGTTTTGATTACAGTGGGCTTATAGTGTAGTTTGATATCAAGTACTGTGATCCCTCCTTTGTTCTTCTTTCTCAGGATTGCTGAGGGCATTTGGAGTCATTTTGTTTGTTTGTTTGTTTCATATACATTTTTGAAATGTTTGGCTTAGATCTGTGAAATATGCCATTTGTATTTTAATAGGAATTACATTGAATCTATAGGTTGCTTTGGGTAGTATGGACATTTTAATGATGTTAATTCTACTAATCCATGAACATGCTATGTGCTTCCAGTTATTTGTATCTTCCTCAAATTCTTTCTCCAGTGTCCTATAGTTTTCTCAGCACAAGTTTTTTACATCCTTGATTAAATTTATTCCTAGGTACTTTATATTTTTTGTTGCAATAGTAAATGGAATTTTTTCTTAGTTTCTCTTTCTGATAGTTCATTATTGATGTATAAAATGCCATAAATGTTTAAATATCGACTTAGTATCCCACTACTTTACTGAATTCATTTATTAAGTCAAAAAAATTCTGTGGAGCCTATGGGGTTTTTGGTGTACAGTATTATGTTGTCTGTGAATAATGACTTTTATTTTCTCCTTTCCAATTTGAATATCTTGTATTTTTTCTTCTTGTCTGAGTGCTGTGGCTAGGACTTCAAGTACTATATTGAATAAGAGTGGTGAAAGCAGACACCCCTGTCTTGTTCCTGATCTTAAGGGAAACACTTTTAGTTTTTTTCCCATTGAGTATGATGTTGGCAGTAGGTTTTTCACACATAGCATTTATGATGCGGAGGCATGCCCCATCTGTTCCCGCTTTGCTGAGTGTTTTTATTATATAAATGGGTGCTGGATTTTTATCAAGTGCTCTTTCTGCATCTGTTGATATGCTCATGTGGTTTTTGTCTTTCATTTTAAATATGTGATATATCACATCTATTGATTTGCAAATATTGTGCTAACCGTGCATCCCCAACATAAATCCGACTTGATCATGGTGTATGATCTTTTTAATGTGTTGCTAGATCCAGTTTGTTAATATTTTGTTGAGAGTATTGACATCTAATTAGGATAATATTGGCTTCATAAAAAGAGTTTGGAACTCTTCTGTCTTCATAATATCTTTTTTGGCATAGGTTGAGAAGGATGGGTGTTAGTTCTTCTTTGAATGACTGGTAAAATTTACTTGTGAAGCCATCTGGTCCAGGACTTTTGTTTGCTGGAACTTTCTTGATTTACTGCTTCGCTTCTACTAGTTGTTATCAGTATTCAGGTTTTCTTCTTCCTGATTCAGTTTTGGAAGATGGTATGTTACTAGAAATTTATCCATTTTCCCAGGTTGTACACTTCCTCAGCCTATAGTTGTTCATAGTATTTTCTTACAATCCTTTGTATTTCTATGTTATCAGTTATTACTTCTCTTTCATTTCTAATTTTATTTATTTGGGTCCTTGCTCTTTTTTACTTGATGAATGTGGCTAAAGGTTCATCAATTTTGTTTATTTTTTTCAAAGAATCAGCTCCTGGATTCATTGATCTTTTGAATTGTTTTTTAGTCTTTATGTCATTTATTTCTGCTCTGATCTTTATCATTCCTTTCCTTTTACTCACTTGGTCTTTGTCTGTTGTTGTTTTTCTAGTTCTCTTAGTTTTAGAGAGAACTAGAGAACTAGAAAATAAGTCTGTATGATGCAAGATGGGAGAAAAGGAATAAAAAAAGAAAAAAATCAAAACAAGTCAAAAAAAGAAGCAAGATGGGACAAGCAGGATTCCATAGGGTGCTGTAATTGCTTTTTGCCTGGGAGGGTCTTGCTCTTCTCCAAAAAGGTGGTGCTGTGGTATCAGGGTGTAGCCCAGCACAAAGATCCCCACAGCCACTCCCCCACATTTTCCCGAATGACTCCCATTCCAGACTCTCCTTGTGTGACTGCAGTCCCTGCCATTGTCCCTTCACTGAAGCCCAAGGTAAGTGGCATCAAACATAAAACCTGTGTTTTGGCCCCTTTAAGAAAAAAAATAGTGGCTGTATCTCCAGTGGGTTCTTTCTCTCCCCAGTAGACAAAAATCCCATGCCTTTCACTACTGCTGGATGCTGTGTGGGTGGCTGATCACTCCACTGGTGATACTCCATGCTTGGGAGCCCACTCCGGGCTCCAGGCTTCTCTCCTCTCTGGGGGAAGCTCCCACAGCCATGCTGTAACCTCAGCCTGATGCTCGAGAGAACTGGGCCATCTCTTTTCATGTCTCTACCCTTCCTACCAGTCTCTAGTTGGTTTCTGGCTGCCCTTGGTAAAAAATCTCTTTTTCAGGTAGTCTTTGATTATTTATTTCAGGTGGCTGTTCCATTTTTTAGTTTATTTCTAGTTTAGTTCTGGGAGGAGATGTGAGAAAGATCTTCCCACTCGGCTACCATGTTGTGACCTACTGGTTAATTCATTCTTTCCCCTACTGTTTATTGATATTCTACTTCATGCAGAATGACTTTAAGACTGGGAGGCTCGGCATAAAAATCCTTATCTTGCATTTGTGGTAATAGCAAAAGATGGAAGCCACAGGTGTTTATAAGGGAATTAATTAAACCAACCATAGTATGTCCTGAAAAGGGAATACTATGCAGCTGTAAAAAAAGATGGGAGAAGTTCTCTATAAACTCTTATGCAATGATGTCCAGGACATACTTTCAAGGAAGAAATGCAAGGTGCAGTATATGTATCTAATGATATTTCTGGTGTCAGTGGGAAAATAAGACTATATGTGTACCTATATGAAAATGTGTACTACATTTAAATAAATACATACTGGAAGACTAATACACATGGTTTCTTATCAGGGTGGGGAAAACTGGATAACTGGAGGCAAGAATGGCAATGAGATTTCTCTAGATATCTTTTTATATCATTTTGACTTTCAACCATGTAAACGATTGCCAATTCAAAAGTTTAACTTACTTAAGAAGTAAATAAAAATATATGCAAGCCCTTCAAATGTTAAAACCTCCCTGCTCGCACAGAGTTTACAATCTAGCGAGGGGACATGTAATATATTAAACAAATAAAATATATACTAGCACATAGTACCACATAGTACTGAGCTTCATAAAAAAAACAACAATAGGATGCAGGAGTTGTTGCTGTTCTCATTAGGGTCAGATGAACTCTCAGTGCCAGTGGCCCTGGTTTAGAAAGAAGTGAGAAAAAGAACCAGGCACACAACTTGGGGGAGCACATTCCAGACGGGAGGAAGAGCAAAGACTCGGAGGGAAAAGGAGCATGGAATGCTCTAGAAATACAAATAGTCAGTGTGATTGCTCAGATGAGTAAGGGTGGGGAGTGATGGAGACACCAGCCCGCAGTGTCCAGAGCATTATGGATAAGATGAGATACATACACATGAACTGCCGAGTCCTGTGGAGGAAAAGGGACGGCACGGCTACTCTCTCAAGAGGAGAGTGCACTGATCCTTGTCTTGACAAGCTTTTATTAGCTTTCTAATAGCATACATCAAAGAAGGTTTTCATTCATTATACTTAGGTTTGCTTTAGGTAATTACTTTTTACAAATAGCAATGGGAAGGGATGTTAACTGATTACTTCTTGCAGATTAACAAGGAAAAAATGTTGCAAATGCAAGGGAATGATAAGAGTAACAGGTCTGGTTACACTTCAATCCTTGGGAGAATTAGCACAGACTTCAGGAAGTTACTTTAAAGATACGCAACAAGCATTTCCTGCCTGAACTCAGGGTGAGAGAGTTTTAGCAAGAGCAAGTCACAAAGCAGCCTAGTATAGTGCAGGCCTGATTTCCCACAGGAGAACTTCTTCACGGGTGTGGTCCTGCATGCAGACTTAGCCTTCACTGGTTTTCCACGTGGGTGCTGAGCTACATTTCCACCTCTAGAGAAGCGGTTCCCTGTAGGAAGGATGTGGATGGAGAAAGAGGCAAGCACCAAATGAAGGAAGCCATGTGGCCCTAGGTTGATTTTTATCCCTGCTGTGATGGGAAGCCAGGAGAGTGAAACAATTTTTATTTTTATTTATTTTTTAATTTTTAAAAAGATTTTATTTATTTATTTATTTATTTATTTATTTGTAGATAGGGGAAGGGAGGGAGAAAGAGAGGGAAAGGAATGTCATTGTGTGATTGCAATTGCGTGCCCCTTACATGGGGACCTGACCCGCAACCCAGGCATGTGTCCTGACCAGTGACCCTTTGTTTGCAGGCCAGCACTCAGTCCCCAGAGTCGCACCAGCCAGGGCCTAATTTGTATTTTTAAAATTTCACTCTGGCAGCTCCATGGAGAATTGGTGTTAGAAAGCACCTATGGGTTGAATTTTGTCCTCCCCACCAGAAAAAAAAAATGAAATGTTGCAGTCCTGACTCTAGTACCTCAGACTGTGAGCGTGTTTGGAAATGGGGCCATTGCAGATGTCATCAGTTAGGCTAGTCGTACCGAAGAAGGGTGGGCCTCGATGCAAAATAACTGTAACTGTATGTGAAGAAAAGAGATACAGACTCAGGAGGGGAGAGGGTCATGTGGCCACAGAGGCAGAGCCAGCATGTTTCAGTTGCCAACCTGGGAACTCCAAGCATTTGCCAGCCAAACCACTGGGAACTGGGGGACAGGCACAGGACAGACTCTCTTGGAGCCTCAGAAGAATTAAACTTGCCAACACCTCAGTCTTGGATGTCTAGCCTCTAGGACTCTGAGACAATAAATATGTATGGTTTTAAGCCACTCAGTTTGTGGTCTTTGGTTATAGTAGCTCTAGTAAACTAATACAGAGGGAAGGAGCAGAAGCAGTAAAAGGTGAGGAGGCTATTGAGTTAGTTTAAGGGAATGATGGCTGGGATCATGACCTTGTAGGCAGTTAGGTGTCAGCTGTCACAGAGCTTCCATTCTTATGGGAAAAACAGACAACAAACAAGGAAACTAATAAATAAGCTATTTGCAAAATGAAAAATTAAATATTCCTTAACCTCTACAATTACTATAATTTTCTTTACCTCTAAAATCATTAACTAATGGAAAAGTCACTTCTCACCTCCAGATTCTAATTTTCCATTTGAAATACTTTTAAAATTATTTTTATCATAAAAGCACACTTTGTAAAAATTTGTAGAATATAGACGTATGATAAGGAATAGGCCATCTGACTCTGGGCACCGCCAATCCCCATCTCTGAAGTGATCCGATGTAATCATTTACTCTCTTTCAGTTAAATATATAAAGTCTGTCCAGAATGTATCCAGCCATGCAATATGAAAAATAGAGACATTTATTGAAGAGGACACAGATACAAGAAACATTGTACATAGGACAATGATGCCTCAGTCCCCTTCAAAGCAGGTACCTTGAGACCCCGCACAGTTCTCCCAACTGCCATCAGCTGCTCTGTTGTGTTTTTCTGAATCTCATTGATGTTTGGAAATCTCTTCCCTTTCAAAAGTTGTTTTAGTTTTGGGAAAAGTCAGAAGTCACAGGGCACCGAATCTGGGCTGTAGTGGGGCTGAGTCGCCTGGGCAATTTGATGTTTCACCAACAACCTCTGCACAAAACACGATGCATGAGCTGGTGCATTGCCATGAGGAAGCTGCCAGTTTCTAGTTCCCCACAGCCGGTGGCCTTCAGAATCATCCAAATAGTTTCTGTGGAGGAATGTTCAAGCTTAACACAAAATTTGATGCAGCTTTGTTGCTCTACTCACTCAGTCATTTTGAATGGGACAGCTACACAGGACCCATGCTCATTCAACAGTGTTTACAGCCCCCAGTGACCTGTACAGTGAAGTGGTCATTGTTCACACATGCGCATTCCAGTCCACTCTCCTTGGCTGCCAGGTTACATCAAAGTGGCACAAACTGTTCTCATTATATTAACAATGGCTGGACTTTTTCTGGACAGATCACATACTTATATTCATATATGGAGTGGGGAGTTTTTACATATGTACAAAAATAAAAACAAGTTTTAGGAATTATTTTATAGCTTGCCTTTTCACTTACAGATAAAGATACTTTATCAAAAATAAAGGCAAGAAATGCTTGAAACTCCTATTTTCTAATATTTTACTGTTAATTTTCTAAGTATATTACTATTACCTATAAAGCTATTTATAAGTTAGTGTCTCAAAGTTATTTATGTATATTGTATCTGTAGGATAGAAACCTCACGCGATGGAGAGTTACTGACCATCTCTTTCCGATGTCGATGTTTTTCAGTGTCACATTGGTAGCTTGAAATTGATCACAGTGGAAACATGCACCCCAGGAAAATTGACAAATGGTACAAATCAGAGACCCCCTTGCCCAAGAAGACTATTGTTAAAACCAGCGCACCACTGATAATACCTAAATCAGAGCATTAGGATGAGGATTAAAGAAAATAATATTATAGTATAAAGGACACATGGACAACAACTAAGTGGGGTGGGAATGGGAGGGAGGTGGGGAGCATTGAGGGGGTGGGCTGGGATGGGAGTAAAAGACAGAAAACTGTACTTGAACAACAATTAAATAAAAAATTAAAAAAGGAAAATAACATTAATTAGATTTAATGAGGTAGTGAAAGGCAGGATGATATACTTACTGTATACCTCCATCACAGTTAGAATGACTGATTCTGATACTTCCTCCTCTACCTATCAGCTGTGTGAACTATTCAAGTTGCTTAACCTCTCTGTGCCTCCACGTACTGCAAAGCAAAACAAAGTGACGTGGCTGGGAAGATGATTGGGAGGAGTAAATGAATGAGTGTGCACGAAACTCTTATAATAGTGCCTTAGGCAGCAGTGCCGTTCAGTAAATGCTCAGTATTAACCTCAGGAACATAGTGACTCCTGTTCACAAGTCAGCAGATGAGTTGGTGAGTATGAGGACCCTGAAATCTCTCTGAGGCATTCGTTTTGTTGGCTTTGTATTTATCTACTAGGGTAATAGATTTGAACAAAGAAGAAAACGGGTGTGCCACAGTCCACATGTCCCCACTGGCCTGATTATCAGCCTCCTTGACTTTTAAAACGACAGCACCAGACCTATTCACAGAACATTAAACCCGTGACATTTTGGCCAAGTCAAAGACAGAATTTTTCGTTAGGTCACTGGTTTTCCCATCATCACACAGAACATCCAAGCTGCACCTGCGAAGATGTCCCTAACTCAGGGATCCCAGTCCCATAGAGCCAGTCCCAGGCCCCCAGCTTAGACCCAGCATGTATCATGGAGGTGGAGTTTCTCTTCTTCAACAGCATAAATATGGAGTATTCACAATGTCACACTCTGATGCAAATGACATTCTAAAATGTGCATTCTCTGCCCCAGATCCTGCAGTCCTTGTGACAGAAGTGACACACACTGCTGATCTGTGTTTGTGGGGATGGAGGGGAGGTCACGGCCTAGACCCTGGGGCAGCAGGAGGCTGCCCATTTGGACTGATTTTGCAAATCCAGGCAGGGCTTCATTCCTCAGTCAAAACCTCTCCCATCAGCTCTGCTCAGTGAAACCATTTTTTATTCATTCATTAGAATTAAGGTTTCCAAGTGCAGAGATGCCTGGGAAAGTGACTTTCCTGGGAGCAGGTTTTTATCAGGCAGGGAGAGGGCTCTGCAGAGGGCACTCAGAGATACAGCACCATCCCCACCGGCTGTCAATCATACTGAGGGGAGAAGTGGCTTCTTGTACCATCACCCAAAGTGCATCATGGACCCTGAATGCAGTTCTAGACTTTGCATTCACTTTCTTGCTTCAGCTGATCGCCAGGGATGGTTCTCCTATTTAGCGACTTGTTTCTCCATAACAGCATCTGCCAGATGTCTCCTGATATATTCAGATGGCAATTTGATATATATATGATCTCATCACAGGGCTGCATCTAAGTGTTCGATAAATCCTGTCTGATAACAAAATACTGCAGGTGGGTTGTGTACCACTATTTCCTAAACCATTGTTTTTCAGATAGCTTCACTGGAGGATTCTACCAAACACTTAAAAAAGAATATCAATCCTTCTTAAACTTTTGCAAAAAGAAAAATAGAAGAGAAAAATGCTTCCAAACATGTTTATGGGGTCAACATCACAGTGATGTCAAAATCAGACAAAGACACTACAAAAAGAATATTACAGACCAATATCTCTAATGAACATAAATGTAAAAATCCTCAACAAAATATGAGCAAACCAAATTCAAGAATACATTTTAAAAAAGCCCTGGATGTTGTAGCTCAGTGGATTGAGCATGGGCCAGTGAACCAAAGGATCAGGGTTCGATTCCCAGTCAGGGTACATGCCTGGGTTGTGGGCCAGTTCCCAGCAGGGGACACCTGAGGGGCAACCATACATTGATATTTCTCTCCCTCTCTCCTTCCCTTCCCCTCTCAAGATAAATAAATAAAAATCTAAAAAAATTTTAAAAACCCATTCAACATAATCAAGTGGGATTTTTGCAGGGATGCAAGGATGGTTCAGTATCCATGAATCAACCAACACAGTACACCACATGTACAAAATGAAGGATGAAAAGCAGACTGCATGATATCTTCAAGCATCTGCAAAATACAATATGTGGTTTCATGCTCTAAATTTCCTTGTGACAGTATGTTAGCACTACTTTTTGCTTTTAATGTATATAGCTCAGCAATACGAATGGATGAAAAAATAAAATGACAATTTTAAATAAATAAAATAATCTCCTAATATTTAATCAGCAGATAGACCTTTTGTGACTGTGTCTTACGGGTGAATCTCGAAGGCACAGGAAGCCTTGTGTCCCTCACAATGTGCTCTCTCCTCACCTCAACAGCTGCACCACGATTACCCTCTGGAAGGTCACCAAAGCTTCTTGTTGCAAAATCAAAAGGCCTCGGTGCCTCATTCCCCTTGACATCTCCTCTGCATCACATCTGCCCCTTCCCCCCACTGGAAAAACACTTTTTGGTTTCCAGGGGGTCATATGGCCCCAATTTTTCTCTGACACTTCAGTAATTGCTTGGTTTCTCCAGTGGTAGGTCTGCTTCTTGTCTCCTTTTTGCTAAGGATGGGCGATGCCTAGGAGGCAGCTCAGGGTGCTACATGCTTCACTCCGTGTACAGTTACACTGCTCTCTCAGTTGCTTCTTTCTTTTCATGCTTCTGCAGAATTGAGAGGAGGTGGGCTCCACAGCTGTTAATGACCTTCACCTGACCTCACACCTCCTCTCCAGCATCTCCTCCTTGACTTCATCCTGCTGCCTGACACAGAGCATGTCCTGAGCTGAACATGAGCCCTCCTCCTAGACTTTCCTATTCCTCAACTTATGTATGTGCTGGATACATGTAATTAAAAAATAAATAATCATTGCACTTCATTATATCAATACTGGATACATCAAAGTACCCTTTACAGTATATGTTTTCATATATATTTCCTTATTTGGTTTATATGAAAACGCTTTAAGTGGATAATTGTTACAGTTTGTGTTCTACAAATAAGAACATCAGTGCCCAGACATGGTGAGAATTTGACAAGGACACTGATTTAATGAGTGGTTAGCTTGAAGCCTTTCCCAGCACTCTGTCTACAATATCATAGAAAAGTTCCGTCACACATTCCCTCTGGCCAAGTGAGCCCTCTCCCCAGCTGAGAGGCTAAGTAAGGTGTGTCTGGGACTCTAACATAAAAAGTGAAGATGATGGATTGTGTCTCTCAGTCTGCTGCTTCACTAGTGAGCAAAAATGCTTTCCTGTCTCATCAGCTGAAACACTCATTGCCTAGTGATGGAATTCCAGATTCAACACCACTCTTCACAGAACTGCATGTCTCTTACTTACTTGGTTGGGGTTTTTGTCTCTCCTTACCCCTCTTAACTTAGAAAAGTTACCCCCCTTTTATAGAAACAAATATTCCTCTTAACTTGAGCCTCTGAGCCTCCCCCAACACTGCTCTCTGTTCACCGATGTTTGCAGCCTCCCAAAGTGGCCGAGACTCCCAGTTGCACAGTTTTAGCCTGAATTGCACACTGCTGCAGTGAAACCGGATGAACATTACTTAGTTCAGTTCTCCTCACCTTTGCAGTGGTCCTATGTGCTGTCCTTTTCCAGATCGTCGCATGTTACTTCCTTTTCCTTTTCCCTCATTCTTTTGGCAGGGAGTCGGGTGATACAGTAGGAAGTTTGTGGAGCATCATGGATGCTTGCCCTGCCTGAGGGACCCAGCATGTCACTTAGCTGTGGGACCTCAGCTGGAACTCTGTCATGAAATCAGAGATATCAGATGCATCTCACATAACATAGAGTTCAAACAAGTGGTGGCATTGTTGTTATTATTATTGTCATGTTGTCATCTGTGAGGAACAGAACTTTGGGCTTCCAGTCATCTATGGTTCCGGCCCTGCCTGCTATGCAGTTAGTGCTTATTTAAAACTTCAGGAACAAAATTGGAAGTGAGTTTTTAAAAAGTGGCTGCTTCCCCAGGACACGTATAGGAATCACTGACACCAGGGTTCAGCACCACTGCTACTGGGTGGTTTCCCAAACTCACACCATTTAACCCTTCACATTCACTTGACAGGAAGTGGAAAGTCAGAAAGTCTCTTGCCCAGGGTCACATAAGCAGCTCTTGCAAGTTACCTGGCCAAGGTGTCTGTGAAGAATCTGAAGTTGCAAGTTACAGGGGCTGACTTTAGCTAAACTGAGAAAAAAAGAATGAATGAATGAATGGATACCTATACTGTCATAAACGAATGAACATATGGAGACTCGTTGGGAAGATTCTGGGCTGACTTAAAGAACTGAGGACAGTATTTCCAGTCCCAGTGGTCTCTCAGATTTAAATAATCTCATGAGAAGATTTCTGGACTCCTGCTGTCTCTGGGTTGTGTGTCCTGGCTTTAATTCCCACGAGGGACATAATCACAGAGTTGGTGATAACCAGCCAGCCTTCTCCCGGATGTACCATGACTAGGAAGAGGTGAGCTGGGCAGTTGATGCCAGGGTCCCCTGTGTTTCAAACACTGTGCCTCCAGCGGTCCTGAGGTCAGAATGTATATTTTAATTTATTCTATAGCTACTCTACTCTAGATTTTCCCTTTCTAGCAAAATTAGAAGTCTTTTAACCATAAACATGGTGATAAATTTGAAGCATATGGAGCTAGCTTTGGGGAGACATTCACGGAGAGGCAGGAGTATCCATGGCCTTTGTTCTGGGTGGGAAAGGAGTGATGCCGAGCCAAGGCCCAGAGCTTGTGGCCTCTTCTCTAAGCCTGGAGCAGGGCGAATGTGGGAGAACTCTGTAAGAATGGCTCCCACAACAGTGGCTCCTACCTCCCTGAAATCCCTTCCTAAATACTACCTGACTTATCCAGGAGAAGGCCTGATCTCTTGTGAATAAACACATTAACACCAGATGTTCAGGACACTGCTTTCTATCTATCAAAATACTTCCAGAGGATGTGGGATGGGAAAGGCCTGAAGTGAGCTCCCGTGAACCCTGTGAAGGGGATCAGAGGGCAGAACTCTGAGGCTCCTGAGAACAAGTAGATAAATATTGAAGGGCCGGGGAGCAAGACTTCTCTAAAAAAACATCACTCAGACACAGCAGTAGTCCTTGGTTTTACTACCCTGCATGTGGCATTTGGCCAGCCATACAGCTGAGCAACAAGAATGACTGTAAGTATACAGCTATCTGGGAGCAATAAAGATATAGAATGGAAACTGACAGCTGTTATTTTTTTTAAATCTTCCTCTTTTATCTTGCAACTGTTTCCTCTCTAATATCATGCAAGTTCCAATATATTCTTTTATGCATTTTAAAGTATTAGATATTTTATACCCAGAAAGTCCTTGCTCTTTTGAAGTCTTCTTGAAGTAATAAAACTCTCACATTAAAAAAAATATGTCACAGAATACTGTTGTTTTAATTTTTTTTAAGTTCATTTGTGCAAGAGAAATCTATCATGGCACTAAATATACTGGACTCCTCTGACTGACCTTCTTTGATAACTCTGAAGAATATGACTGAATCATTTATTTATTGTTTTAAAAGACATCTTTCCCTGGTTATAAGCTGTCGGGAAAGTATAACTTGCCAAAGACCTGCTGTCATCTTTCAGAACAGTATCTGTGATCCTTCCATAGTGGTCACTTCCCATCTGTGAAATGGTCTTTGCAGGGGAATGGGTATGTTCTTAGTGCAGTAATTCCTCGTGCCCAGGGCTCAAGCATTTTGGATGCAAACTATATGCAATTCCAGCAAAGAGAACCCTGAAACGGTGAACTAAGCAGATGGTGAATTTCGTATGTGGAGTCTTTGGTTTTATTAACCTCCCACACCCTGTCCAACACCCTGGAAAGAACCAGCACACAGAAGGCGGGTCTTCTATGGTTCTATTGAGCTCATTATATATTGTTTTTGTGCCCTATGGCAGTTACAACACATTTTCAGAAACTCGTGGCTTGATACAACAACATTTGTTCTCTTACCTTTCCAGAAGCTAAACATTCAATAGTGTCGCTGGGACAAAATCCCGGTGTTGGCAGAGCTGTGCTTCCTCCGGATGCTCCAGTGGAGCCCCGCCCAGCCCATCACGAGTACTGTTGGGATAGTAACAGCACTGCCGTTGCGGGACTGGTCTGAAGTCAAATGAATTAGTACCTACAGAAGCTCTATAAATTATCTGGCACTTGGGCAACATTTCATAAATGTTGGTTATTATATTTGAATAAGAACAGTGTCCACTCTAAAGAAATAGCCAAATAACTTTTTAAATAAATTATGGATCCTGTGTGTCTAAAGAGTACAGCAATCTGTGAGACCATCAGTTCCAAGGATAAGCAGTCAACTGTAATAGAATTACTGCTGAGGCAGATCTTAAAAATTATGCCAGTTGTTCTCTGTCTGCAGGAGAATGTTTCAGGATACTTTTTCGTAAATAACTACTGAATGGCGTCCTGTAGTAATGTTAATGTAAGAAATGTAGTCGCACGTGTCGGGAGGGACGGTGCCGGAAGAGGGGAGGAGACAACATATCAAGAAGACAACGAGACGAGGCTTCTTCTGTCCTGTGATGTAACACACCCTGGTCCTGAAAGGCAGAGTTTAGGGGGGCAGCTGAGCCAAGTGAGTGTTCGAGGTTATGGAATCTCCTGGAAGAGAGAGTTTCAAGAGCTTAGATTCTTCTAGCCTGAGAGTGGATTGAAATGTTTCCTGCAAGAACCTCTGGAGAGAAGGATCTGCTGGATGTCCTTTAGTGACCAGACTGAAAGTTTATCTTTATGTGTGACTATTTTCCTAAAATATGTGCTACAGTTTTACCTTTGGGTCTCAGTGCCTTGAATCCTCTGGATTTATTACTGGAATTTTCTTTAGAAAGTTCTACTCCCTAGTTCCTTCCAGGGTAGCTACCTCAGGCCTGGACTCTTTTGCCAGAGATGTTTTTATTTTTATTCCAAGACAGGAAGGTTTTGATAGTGGGGGGAGCAGCATGAGGAAAAAAGGAAGTCATCATGGCAACACCAGAAACTTTACAGGAACAGGAAGGAGGAAAGCCGTTGGTGACTTTTGTTCAGTAGCAGAAGCACCTGCTACCTGAGAGAATCTGTAGGTTTCCATACATCTTAGAAACTTGGCAGCTGGATGTGGATGCATTTAGGTCTGGGAGTGAATAAAGAGCCTGCGTCGAGTTTGCAACACTTTCAATTAGTGCTCCTTCCCTCCCAGAGTATAGTTTACCGGGAGCCTGATGGTGTTGGGAGCTGTCAGCGTGAAGCTGGCAAGAGTCGACCACCAGCTGATCTCACTTTGTACAGAGATCCAGCCACTGGAACCTCCTGAGAAGATTTCCCACTTGTCTTTCTTGGTAAGCATTCCTGAGTTTTTCCAAGGGAGGGCTGGCACTGCTGGGATGCATAAACAGATGGAATGTATGGTCTGCAGAGCTCAGATTATGTTGGCAGATGGGGGCGGAGCGGGATTGGGGGCGCCACAAATCTAAGTGATGACACACCACATTTAGTAAGCTGCCGGCATGTGCATATTTTGTTTAATTAGCAGCTTTTGTAAGTCAGAAGCATATGCTTTGTTACTTTTTGTTGTTTTAATAGTAAGCTATTATGTTCTTCAGTGAAATCTTACGTCTTCTCTGAGTGAGTCTGGCTTATAATCAGCAACTCAGCAGCATATGTCATGCTCCATCACTGGCACATGCTCCATCACCCCCTCCCTCCACCACCCCGCCTCTTGTGATCCTGTAAGCAGGCCTTGTGGGGAGATGCAGTGGAAAGGCAAATGCAGATTCTGGTGTGAGCTCCTTTATGGGAATGGAATAGGGAAACGGGCCAGAGAAGGCTATGGGCCAAAAAGAATTGAACACACATTTAGAACCAGGGACATGGCCTGTTAAATTCTGGGAAGAAAGGCAGTGGAAGCTAGAGGTTCATAATGAAGTGGGTAGCAGGAGAAATCTGGGAGCCAAATTCAGAGAGAGATGGAGAACAGGCCAGTGGTACCATGAGCAAGAACAGAGCCCGATGCTGAATTGGAAAGTTCCTGAGGTAGGTGCCCCTTGTTTGTGCTTCTTTGACTGCCAGTCTCTCACCACTATGTGACTACCACCCGGATCACTGAGACCGAAGATCCCGTTCCAGTTGACTCCTTCAAACCCAAGTTTTTATAATGCCCCCTCCTTCTGTCACTCTGAAAATTCTTAGGGGGTGGATGCCTGCATGTTCCACAGTGCCGAGAGGGTATGTTCACGATGTATTCTTTCCTATAAGTCTGTCTTCAGTCCTCACTTGGGTCTTCTGATCCGGCCTCATGAACCGAAAGTGGGGAGCCACCTGCACGACCACCAGTGCTACAGGTGACACTGGCCCTGAAGGTAAGAGGCAGCCACCACAGGTGACTATGCTCTTCATTAGGTTTTTATTAATGCAGGTTCACTCAGCTTTTATTATGCATATTTCATTCAAAACCATAGTAACCTAATAACAATACTAATCACTTAGAAATAATCGGTAATACTATCACCCAAGAGAATTGGGGAATAATGGACCAGATTCCAGAGTCTCAGTCTGTGGGTCTGGGAGACAGCAGAGTGGGCAAGGGACCCATCAGTGTCTTTCAAGGAAGGCTCTCCAGAGCCATGTGGGCAACCGAGCAGATGAAGTCGTCAGTCCAGCGGGGCAGGGTCTCTTACCGCCAGTGCCAAGGGAGATCATGTGGCACGGAGAAGTACTCTGGAGTGTGGAGCTCAGCCGTCTCAGCAGTGCTCTGAAGCATGCCTCAGTTATTCCCCTGGGAGTGGTGCTCTCCGCCTTCTGGGTCTCTTGATAACTGCCTTGGCACCGCTGATGACAAGTGGGGAATTTCCCCAGGAGCCTATCTATGGGTGGTCCTGCTCTGGAGACACAACTGTTCTGGTCATGTGCGCAGATAGCTTAGAAGTATCTCCTTGCCAGATGTGTCTAGCATGACTTAGGTAATTTTTGTCTTGAACCAAAGTGTCATGGCTGATGGGTGGTTATCTTGATTGACATAAGTGACTCCATTTTGTTTTACATAGTTTGTGCTGTTTGATGGGATCAGTGCCATTTTATTGGTTCTGGTCTCCCCCCACACAGAAACCTGCTGGCATTGCTTGCTTCCTCAGCCAGCGACTTGCATATGTACTACATTTTCTGTTTGCTCTGCCATGGACCACCTCTAGACCAGGTCCCTTCAGGTTGCTACTTTTATCTGCTGTACAGTTTCGTGGCAACCAGCAAAGAACTTTTATTAAATGTTCCTAGTAATGGCTGGGACCAGGTCGTTTAAAAGATGTTATAAATAGATGAGAAGAGTAGAGAATGGAAAATTAGTTACTTTGAGATGAAGACACTTTGTATCCTATAAGCCCAGATTATAGTCCATCCCCAAAAGATGCTTTGCTGACTGGTCTACAGCCTTATGCCATGAGTCCGTAGTCAGTTTATCTCATCCAAAAGGTAGTACTCTATAACAATGCTTCTCGAACTTTAATACACATTTAAATCTGGAAGTCTGGTTTAAATGAACATTATGATTCAACTGGTTGAAGGTAGGACCTAAGATTCTGCATTTCTGACAAGCTCTAGGGTGATGCTAACAACCATATTTAGAATATCAAAGCCTGAAGCATCCCATTTTTACTAAGAATTTAAGGTTAAATGCTAAGATAACTAGAAAGGAGAAGGAAATTCTTACCCATCCAGGAAGTATCCAGCCATGTACTATGAAAAAATAGACATTTATTGAAGGAGATACAACATACAAGGACCAGTGTACATAAGACAATGATGTCTCAGTCCCCTTCAAGGTAGGCACCTTGGGACCTCACACAGCTCTTCTAGCATCTCTTCCACTGCTCAAAACACTCTGCAAAATACTTTGTAGGAATTGTCATCAGATGCTTGGTTATCTTGTTCTGAATCTCATCAAAGTTCTGAAATATATTCCCTTTAAAGTTGATTTTCATTTTGGGGAAAAGCCAGAAGTTTCAGGGTGCCAAATTTGAGCTGTAAGGGGGTTGAGTCGCCTGGATGATGTGATGTTTCGCTAAAAAACTCTGCACCAGACATGATGCACGAGTGGGTGTGTTGTTGTGATGGAGCTGCCAATTACCAGTTGCCCACAGCTGTGGTCATTTTCATTGTATTGTATCTCTCAACTGATGCAGAACATTGAGGTAGTACTCCTTATTACTCGTTTGGCCTGGAGAGACATACTAATGATGGAGAACAACTTCCCAATAAAAAACACAGTTATCATGGTGTTGATCTTGCTGCGACTTTGCTGTGCCTTCTTCAGGAGTGGAGAACAAGGCGACTTCCTTTGGGACAACTGGACCTTCATTTCTGGATCATACTGTAGACCCATGACTCATCTTCAGTTATGACCTTCTTAAAGAAATCTGGTTCATTGGTAATGGTTTGAATCAGGTCATTAGGAACTTCTCTGGTAGCAGAAGCCATGGAACAAATTTTGTCACAGAAGTTTTCATGCCAAGATCCTGCATCAAAATCTTGGACACAGTAGTTTTTGGAATCCCCTGATCAGCTTCTAGTTCTCAGATTATTAGTCACCGATCTTTGTTGAGTGCAGCCTGTACATGTTTAGCATCCTCAGGTGTTCTGCTTGTTGCAGGCCTTCCAGAACATAGATCACTTTCAACAGATTCTTGATCAACTTTGAAGCTCTTGTGCTGAACTTTTATTATCACCGCACTCATTGTATTATTCCCCAAAGCCTCTCAACCATCTGAAAAGTTTCCACGGAGAATATTCGAGCTTAACAGAAAATTTGATGCAGATCTGTTCCTCTACTTGCTCAGTCATTTTGAATGTGACCGCCACACAGTACACATGCTCACCCAATGGTGTCTACTGCCCCCACTGACTAGTGCAGTGAAGTTGTCACTGTTCACTCATGCACATTCCAGTCCACTCTCCTTGGCTGCCAGGTTATATCGATGTCATGCAAAACATTCTCATTGTATCAACAATGGTTGGACTTTTCACACAACTCTAGTATACATGTCATGTAGTTTCATATTGCTATCCTATATCTTTGTGAAAAACAAACTTATTTCCTAGAGTACAGTGTGTAGAATATTTTTTAAAAGATTTTATTTACTTATCTTTAGAGGGGAAGGAAGGGAAGGAGAGAGAGAAATATCAGTGTATGGTTGCCTCTTGTGCATCCCCTGCTGCTAACTGGCCTGCAACCCAGGCATGTGCCCTGACTGGGAATTGAACCATTATCCTCTGGTTCACAGGCCTGTGCTCAGTCCAGTGAGCTACACCAGCCAGGGCTGTAGAATATTTTTATCTTTAGCCTTCATAGGTATCCAGTCAAAAATATTGTTTTCTATGCACATTTTCCTCTGCCTGCCATTCTCCTCTCAATTTCTTGAGTTGTCAAAACTAAACATTTCTTTTTCTCCATATATCTTTGCTTGTTAGTGTATTTCTTGAGCAGTTTTCATATTATTTCTTTTCTTTCTGTGAAATAGTTTTTTTAAAAAGCCTGGGACCACCAAGCTGTAAAGATGTATGTTTTTACCTGACTGTTACCACGGGAAGACTGTCAAGTTTTGAAGCGTGAATAGATAGCTTGTATTTGTTTTTTAAATTAAGTTAATCCTGGATAAGTTTTGCTTTTTTTCCTTTAAGGAGTTAGTCCTTCCTTGACTACTAGCTTGATGCCATCTGTTTTGGGTGGTCTGTCTCACCAGCAGGCCTTTCTTAGTCTCCATGACTAACTGTATAGGTGCTTATAATGGAATAATTGCTTTTCTACACAAAAATATCATTTTCTAAAGTTACTTATATTAGCTCATTTTCTCCAACATCTTCAGTATGGTTGTGTGATTCATTATTAAAAAAGTTATACTTCATTTGGCTTCCTTTGCATTCTATTTTGGGTCACTTCCAATTTTATCAAAACATGCTGTACATCTTAAATATATACAATTGTTATTTGTTAATTTCACCTCAATAAAGCTAGGGAAAATAGCTTAAATAGGCTAGTCCATGGATAGTCTTTTAAATAATGATGTCAAAACAATTTGATGCCTATATGCAAAATGAATTAGCTTTGACCTATTCTCACATCTTACTAAAAATTAATTCAAAATGGATTGTAGATCTAAATACAAAATTCTAAATCATAATACTTGGAAAAGCAAATATGGAACAAAATTTTGTGACCTTGAGTTAATCAAAATTTATATATATGTAAATATATTATATATATAAATTATATATATATATACTATACAAGAAAAGAAATGGATCAATTCAGATGTGATCAAAATGGAAAGATTTGCTCTTCATGAGACACTGTTAACAATATAAAAAGGCAAGTCTTAGCTGGGAGAAAATATTTCCAAACTATTTCTGAATATTTCTGAACATTTCTTTATGTAAAATGTAGAAAGAACTCTTACACCTTGATAATAAGACAAACAATTTAATACAAAATGGGCAAAAGGTTTAAGTAGATATTTCACCAAGAAAGATACATAGATGGCATATTAACACATGAAAATTTTCTCCACATGATTTATTACTAGAGGGAGACACATTAAAGTCACAATTGGATATCATTGCAACACTTATTAGAGTGGCTAGAATTAGAAAGATGGACCACACTGAGAATGCAAAACAATAGGAACTCATACACCGCCAGGGTTGAGAGAAATGGTTTGATCATGTGAGAAAACTAGGGAGAGTTTTTAAAATGTTAAATATTACCTAGTATGCAGCACAAGTATTTCGCTCCTAAGATTTTACCCAAGTGAAATGAAAACGTTTGTCTCTGCAAAAACTCATACACTCTGTTCACAGCAGCCGTATTTATAACAGATGAGATTGGGCGTGTGCAGGGCGGTATGGCCGTAGACAGCAGCTGTATTTATAACAGATGAAAATGGAAAACCACTCAAATGTCCACCAACTGAAGAACAGGGAAATTGTGTTATTTCAACACAATAGTACTACTCAATAATGAAAAGAAATGAAATATTGATACTGCAGTAATATTAATGATCTCAAAATAATTATGCTGAATATAAGAAACCAGAGAGAAAAATACAGTATAAAATATGTTGCTCCATTTATATAAAATTCTAAAAATTACAAATTATACTTACGTATAATGTCAGAAAACAGATTAGTTTCCCTGTTGGGGGGGGAGTTGGTGAAGGTGAGGGTGAGAGCTGGGGTTGGGGGAAGAACCCTGAATGGTGATGGATATGTTTGCTATGTTGATTTTTTTATGACTTCATGGATGTATATGTATGTCAACATTTTTATGCTTTAAATATGTACACTTTATTACACCTCAAATATGTCTTGACAAAGCCGTATAATCAAAACAAACAAAACATAAAGGCTCTTCATTAAATCAAACATCCACTGGGAGCCTGGAACACGGGCTCTGGACAAGAAGGAACCAGGGAAATTTAGCAGCTACAAGTACGGGCAAGATCACATCGCTGGAGCAGTCTGATGAAACTCCGAGTGAACCGGAGCCACGAACCCTCACTGCCGCCGCTGCACGGTCTCCAGCTCCGTAACCATCGTGAATGAACTCTGCTGCCTTCTCTTTGTACCATTACTTGGCTGTGGCACCCTTGTCATGCCTGGATCACATCTCAGGGCCCTAGTCTTTAGCAGACTGGGAGGTGGAGGATATATAACATCTTTGCTTCTTAAATGGAAGCTGTGACTCTGCCTTTCACCAGGAACTGCCCGGAGGCGCTGTCCCAAACACATAGGAAATGTGCTCATTCTGAGTAGCCAAGAGAGGAAAAAAGAGAAATGACTCTCTAGTTATTCACATGACATCGCTCCGAAGGCATAAGGAGCCCTCGGGTCCTAGTTCTCTCTGACTTACTCCCGTCTATGGCATTCTGCACCGCACACCCCTAGCCTTGCTGCTAGTTAGGGACGTAGGGGAACTATCCAATTCTGACCCTTCTGTTACTTACATATTGTGCATTTTCATGTGCAAAATTTGTCTCTTTGTTCTCTTGTAGTAGATATTTAATTTAGAGGGCGTAGGGATAGATTAAACTGCTTTTCCCTAATGTCTTTTCCTAACTAGCTGTTGTTAGAAGCTGCTAGCCCTTGTTTCTCATTTTCCTTAGTGCTCTACTACTCTGGGTTGGGCCAACGCTCCCTCTAGTGGTCACTTGTTGAATCTTCCCACAGTTACTCAAAAGCCTATGCTTTAGACCATCAATTTTCAACCATTTTCATCTCATGGCACACAGAAACTAATTATTAAAATTCTGTGGCCCTGAAAAAATATACTTCTTTGCCGATATAATAATAAGTAGGTATACTTTTGATTCATTCACACCGGATAGCTATTGTTATGTTGGCTGTTGTCATTTTTTTATTTGACAATCTAAGGAAAGACTGATCAGCGCCCCTGAGTAGTCAGGTATTCCATATTATAAAAATTCTTGTGTCACACTGGTTGAAAATCGCTGCTTTATACTAGTGACATTAAAAATTGGGCCTCCTTTTTACAATAAAATATATTTTATTTCTCAACTCTGTTCACATAAACATACTTATAGCTAAAATAAATGTTTCAAAAAACAGTATTTCCTCTCTTTATGCAATATGCTGTGGGCTTTTCTATTCTAGTCACATTTAATTTAGAAAAAATATATATATTAGTTTATCCACTAAATGGATTTAATGATTTCAAACGCCAGTAATTTGCAAACCATATTTTGAAAAACAGTGCTTTAGACAATTATTAAAACTGAATTTACCTTGCAATCTGTTAATAGGTATTTTTCCTAAATAGAAATACAAACATGTGTACACAAAACCTGTAATTAAATGCCTGATAAGCTGCCCACTCTGCTACTTTCTTTTATTTCCACTCACTTGCTTATAAAGATTTGGCAAATCCCCACAGTAAAGAAACCTCCTCAACTTTGCATAACTTGGTGTTTTCTTAATGTAACCATTGAACAAGTATTCCCAGAGTACATACAAGCAACCAAATTAAAACCATTTATGAATAGACCATGAAATGAGAATTTCAAGAAATGAGATTTGGGTGATTCTGTTTTAAATGGAGGAAGAAATCCATAGACAAATCTAAGTGCCACATATGCACATAAGTTGTAGGAGAGACCTGTGCAGCTGGTGTGCAGTGGGCCCCCTGAGGTGCACTTTAAAACCCGTGTAGGAAGAATGGACAAGTCTGGTTTCACGGTAGGAACTTGGAGGCGGAGAAGGAGGAACGCTGTGAAAGCTAAAAGGGGTGAATTGCCAAATTACAGGGAATAGGGTCTTTCTGTTTACCTCTTATGCAGACATTTTTTGCACCTTCTATTGCTGTTAAATGATTGTCTCCCAAAGTCCAGAAAAAGCTGTGACAGAGGCATCACCAGAGACCCAGAAGCCTGTGGGGAGGAGCTGATCCACGTCAGGAAAAGGTTTTGTCCAATTCGTTGACTCACACTGACTGGCAGAATAACAATAGGTTAAACACGTTGTTTTCAAAACAGATGAAGACTGCACAAATGCAATGAGGTAGTGAGCACAAGAGCCAGGTGGACAACTCCTGCAAGTCTGAAGGGCATAGCAAGGTCAAAGCATACATGGTACCTGAGGCAACATATCAGAATCCAAAGAAGGGATTCGAAGTCAGAACACAAGGCAACTGCAGTAAAATTGTGTTAGGATGACTTCCTGTTCCTCTTCTCTGAGAACTGTGTCTCATCCATGGGTCTTAAGAGGTTAGTGAATCTCCCATAATACCTCAGATGATTGAACTGGGGTGAATATCAGTCCTTGCCAAAATGATCAGGTATGCTCCTGAAAATGAATTCGTTCATTGAGAATGTACAAATCTTTTGAGCCACTGGAGTAAAAACTTTGGTAGAATTCTAATGAGTTAGCCATGTTTGAATACTCTGCTTGTACCCCAAATGCAAGGGAAACAGATGAGTTGAAAGACTATGAACCAAATCCAGTGAAATAAAAGGAAGGATAGAGTAATCTCACTTTCTGACTTGTTCTTTCTTTCTCTAGTCCTTCATAAGACACAGCTATATGCTCTATTCTTGGGTGTATTAAGATAAATTTTGTCCTTCCAAAAACATCCCATTCTGCTCTAGTGAGTTACAATGCAGGTCAGCATTTTATATCCAAACGGCTTAAACTAAGGCAACTTAAAAGAAGCCCGTGTCCTATCTCAGGGAATGTACCTTTGAGCTGTTAGCAACCCAGTAGGACTGTGGACTCTGGAACAGGTAATTATGGGGAATTCGGATATTGGATATCACACAAAATTTCTCATACCAAATTTAAGAATCAGGTGCTCATACAAATGGTAGTACCTCCACCTTCTTTCCCAAACTGAGGGAGAGTAGTTTTAGTGAGAGAAAATAAGAAATGAAAATATTAAGAGACAGGAACATCTCTATCAACTGTGTCAAGAGAAGTAGAGTCCTGGATTGTCTGGAAGGCATTAAATTGTGGGAGATTCAATGGGACTAAATGGATACAGGAAGAGGAAAGGGAGAAACTGCCTGTCTACCTGTGTTCCAGACATCTAGATGGAAAGGCTCCCAAGAATTCGCCAGGTGGAGGAAATTTACTAGATGGTTTAGGACCCAAAATGGTTATGAATGAGACTAAGAATTTAGCAAAATAATCTCTGTGATCAGTATCTCAAGAACTTACGTGTGACTCTAGGTATAGTAGACAATGTTGACTGACTTCACGAAAGCTATTCTTTTTTAAATTTTTTAAATTCTGCTAACAAAACCCTGATTTTTTTAGTGAAAGGCAATAAATCTAGTCCCAGGAAATAAAATCCTGATTGGTTGAAGTAAATGATGGCAATCTCAATGCCTTTTCTGGTGGTTGATTTGAGAATAGATTTGATGCAGCAGCTGCAGGGAAGCAGAGACAAATCTAGTGCAGAGAAGGAAAGCCCTCGTGAGGTCAAACTCAAATGTGTTAAGCAAAATGGTGGAAGATGCTGGGATTGAAGGTAACCCAATATAAAAATTCAAGATCAGAGCCAACAATGATCTGTATAAGCAAATCAAGGGAACTAGGAAATGTTTGCACTTGACTTCCCGTGATCAGCATTATGCTGGTTGCGTGTGTGTGGGGGGTAGTGACATACTATTCTTGAAAGCTCAGTTGTTGCATTGCTACTCATTTCAAAGGCATGATGATTTGAACCAAACATATAACCTTATGAGGCACTGCCAAATCTGTTTTAGTGCACAAAGGAGTGTAGGGTCATTTGTGGTATAGTGTAATGTCACTAGACAAATCACCACCCACTTGAGTACGTCCTGGGTCTATAATGCAGAAAGTCAGTATTCAATGCTTTGCCAAGCACTTTTTGTTGTATGTTACATACTACAGAGCATTAGAGCCAAGAGTGTCATTATATACCATTTAATCCAACTGGGAAAGCCCATAAAATACTTAGTGTGGAGGTACCAGGAATAGATTTCAAGGTTCTAATTGCGATAAAAAAAAATTTGAAAGCAATGGAAAACAGGAACAAAGCCCTTACAAAAGTGGGAATAATAAAAACCTGATGGGAAAAGTGATTGAGAAAATTGCTTCGATACCTGCTGCTGATCAAATACCTTTGTAAGCTAGAAGGGGTATTGAGAGTTTCTGTCTTTTAAATAATGATGAATAGCAGAGATACATAGCTAAGAAGAGGTGTAGCAGACATGAAACTCTGGTTTGCCCACTTCTGGTCCATTTCCTTTTCTACCTGATAGCCATTGTTGAGTTAAAGTTGCAACAAAGGATACTAATGGATACTAAGGGATAAAAAGTGAGTTCCAAAATCAGAATCACCCTGGGAAAGACCCTGAGGCTCCCCATATCAACCTTGCAGATGTGCTCAAAATTCCAGCTACTTGGTTTCTGTTAAATCATCTTGCAGCTAAAATGCCATGGGAAGACATTTAGCCCTCCTGGAAAGATAGTTCTGAGAGTGATCACTCTAAATAGACAAATGGACCTTGTTTTCTTTGGAGAATGTTATTTTCTACTAAGTCACTGACTCCATATTTTGCTTTTAAAAAATTCCTGATTTGATGATGATGAAAAATACAGCAAGGTCCACTTTAATAGAAGGGATCGAGTTTATCTCTGATATCAAAACTTCCCCTTTTTGTCTACTGACTTTCCTATGGGTATGACCCTCTCCTAGAGAAAAATCACTTTAACTTAATAAAAAATAGTTGAACTACTAGCAGTTTGATATTTTCTTCTTTTTTCTCTATTTAGAAAAAATATGCCAATTTATTTAAAAATATGTCAAAAATATGTAAATGCATTCTCATTTCTTCTAAACACACTGAATCCCACCCTGTTCCTTCATGTGAGAGACTTTAAAGACAATAACTCATAAAGACCTGGTTTTGCTCTCATGACAAAAGAAGAAAGAAGCACTGTGCCTTCCCAAGCTATGGAAACCGCCTGTGACAGCTGCAGTTACATTATTCACTTGTTAAGACAATACACTGTAGATTGGTCTTCACTCTGCTGCTTTTTCTGGGATTGGAGAATGTGGTCACTTAAACAGCCCAGACCTTGGAAGAACTATTAACACACTCTATCAAAGGCAGGGTGGGGCTTTTTGACTGCCGCCCCCCCCCCCCCGGCTTAACACCAGTGAGGGAGTTGGACCACAGCGTGCCAGGAACTATTGTTATTATTTTTTCTATTGTGCAACCCCTGAATGGGCTTGGCTTCTTTTTTAATGTCTGCAGTTGGAAAATTCTTTGTTATTTTAGAGGAAATTAAGATAATTTTGAAAGTCCTACTATAACTACTAAAGCAATATAATTTATATGTATTTTTTAAAAATCTCCTAGGTTAAAAGGGTTTTTGGAAGACTTTTATCAAACCAAAAAAATGAAAAATATTTCAATCCCATACATACTATTTTGGAGAATAGAGAGAAAATACTCCCTAACTTTGACAGATAATAATATAATTTTTTTTCTACCTGGGAGACTAGATGTGCTTTTAGTTAAGCTTCAGATGTGACTGGTGGTCCTCCCTCTTTGAAGATAGAAAGTTTATCTTATAAAAGGAACAGAAACCTTGCTGAGCACTAGTGTATAAGAGTGGACACTGGTATTCATTTCATCTATTTAAGAATGAAAACCTTTGTCAGACATGGAGTATCTGCTAGAATAACCAAAGATATACTATTTGGTGTATATTTTTACTAAAAAAAAACCTATTTGTCATTGGATATTCAAATTTGGCTAAAAGTCCTGTATTTTACCTGGCGACCCGACCCATGTAGCAATGTTGAGTTGCTCCAGACCCATATCTAAACTTTTGGCCAAGGTCCCATCCCCCTTTCAGATGATGGAATTGACCAAAAACTTTATTTTTGCAGAAGATATGACATTGAAAATGTGACAACAGTGAGGTAGTAAATGGTATCATCGTCTAAAAATGTCTAGATACATTGAAAATCTTTTTCACTCATGTAACTGGGGCTTTTCTGTGGTACATGTACACAATGGAATACTACGCAGCAGAAAGAAAGAAGGAGCTCCTGCCCTTCACGACATCATGGATGGATCTGGAATATTATGTTAAAAGTGAAATAAACCAGGCAGTGAAAAGCAAATACCGTATGATCTCACCTATAAGTGGAAGCTAATTAACAAAACAAAAAAGCAAGCAAAATAGAACCAGAGACATGGACATAAAGAACAAACTGACGGTGACTAGGGGGGAGAAGGGAGGGGGATAATGGGGGAAAGAAGGAGAAGACTCAGGCAAGGAACATGTGTAAAGGGCCCGTGGACAAACACAGTGGGGAGCAGGAGGATTGAATATAGAAGGTGGAGGGTGGGTAGGGCAGGGGAGAGTAATGGGGGAAAATGGGGACAACTGTAATTGAACAACAATTAAAAAATAAAATATTTATTCAATTTTTTTTCAATAACTAGTCATAGAAATCCTGCCAGATATCAACACTTTCCAGCTGCAGTCTTTTAAAAAATAATTAATTAGTTTTAATTGTTGTTCGAGTACAATTTTCTGTCTTTTGCTCCCATCCCAGCCTACCCACCCAGCCCTCCCCACCTCCCTCCCATTTTCACCCCCACCCCCTGCTAGTTTTTGTCCCTGTGTCCTTCATACTTGTTCCTGTAAACCCCTCCCCTTTTCCCCTGAAATTCCCTCCCCCCTCCCCTCTGGATACCAGCTGTAGTCTTGATTGAGGCTAGAAAGTTTCCAGGCCATGGCACAGACCCTCCCTTTAGAAATAGCCCATAAAGTAATTCTCCTCAGCAGCTATAGGAATAAAGAACTAATCATGTAGGACATGAAACGGTGCTGGTTCTCACACAGTTTACTGTCCTGTCTATGGCGAGGTAAAGTCAGAAAACAAGAACAAAACTTTAGAAAATGTTACAGCAATTTGATCAATTAGTTTGTTCTACAGCATCCAAACTTTTAAAGATAGGTTCATAATATCTATGCTTTTCGATTTGTATTTTGGTTTTTAGTTATTCATTTTTTCTAAATGACTTGAATGTTTAGAATGGTTTTAGATTTACAGAAATATTACAATAGTAATACAGAGCCTCCTTACCACATAGCATGCACCCAGCCTCTCATTAACATCGTGTTAATATGGTATTTGTTACAGTGAATGGATCACACTTATATTTAATGCACTATTATTAATTAAAATATACTTTATTCACATTTCCTTACTTTTTACATAATGTCCCTTAGACTTTCCTTGTTTTTTGATACTGTGACTGTTTTGAAGAAAACTGGCCAGTTATGTTCTTCTAATGCCCTTTTATTGAAGTTTGTCTGATATTTTATTCTCATGATTAGACTAGAGCCATGTGTTTTGTGATCATGTGCTTTGTGATCAGGAAGATCACAGAGATAAAGTGTCATTGTCATCATATTAAATCGAAGATACATACCAGCAACAGGACTTAGCCCTGTTCCTGTCCATCTCGATCACCTGGCTGACGTTTGTCAGGGGTTCCCGCTGTAAAGGAATTCTTTCCCCCCACCCCCTTTCTGAGCTTCACTCTGTGAAAAAAAATCACTATGTACAGCTCACACTCAAAATGTGGGAAGTTTTGCCCCCGCTTTGTGAACATGGAGGAGCTTCATAGATTATTAGAATATTTTTGTACAAAAAATTTGTTTTTCTTATATATTAATCAGTTGATATGATAATTGTACATTATTATAAATATTATTATAAATATAATTATAAGTAAAAATGAATGCCAATTATTATACAAATATTAATTGATACACAATTAATAGTATTTATGTTGTCTCATGGACGTTTGCATTGTACTTTGAGTTATAATCCAATAGCATTTGATTTTTTGTTATTCAAATACTTCCCGCTTTGGTCATTGGGGGCTCTTTCTGCTGGTTCCTGTGTTTCACGGACACAGGACCCACTTTGAGTTTATATATTACCTTCTGTCTTAGATTCAACCATCTCTCCAAGCAGCTCATGCTCTTTTCTTAGAATGCTCTTTCTGAGAATGGCATTAAAGCCAAGATCTAGGTACAAAGGTTGTCCCAGTTTCTTAGCTTTATGCTCCCTTTTTCCCGAGGCTTTACTGAGGTATAACTAGTATACAAAAATGCAGATAATTAATGTATACAATTTAGGAGTTTGGATATATGCAAGCACGTTACTGTTACCGAACCAGAGGTCCGAGGGAGGGGGCAATATTTGGCCCACCTAGGGATGCCAAAAACTGCTACAGAACAGGGACCCCTCCCAAGGACAGAATACTAATATCTACTGGGCTCTTCTGTCTGCCGCCAATTGGAAAGACATCTCTCAATGCCACAGATTTGTGAAAAGGAAACAAAATGCTTATTTAATGCTATTCAGGCCTAACGCCACCACTAAAATAGCAAAGTCCTTTAGGGTATACACCTACACCCACACAGCACTCCCTTCTCCCACTGTCCCAACTCCGGGTACCGTAAATCAGGAAAAGAGCACACGTCTGTGTTGCAGGCCGCTGGCACCGTGAGCTGTGTCACTGTGCAGGATCTCGAGTTAATCCAAAGTACTGTGGTACCCTCTCATGGTCCACTGGCAAGAGTTCTTTGTACCCAGTTCCAGTCAAAGTCTCTCTTGCTTTCCAGGCCCCGTGGCCAAAGGGGGCACCCCAAAGCCGCGTGGGCCTCTTCTACCAAAGCTGCAGGAGTCCGCACTCCACCAAAAGCATGTGGCTTTCTTCTTCACCTGGCTGCAGGGATCTCCATTCTGGCAAAGCTGCGTGGTTTTTCCCTTTCGCCTGGGCAGTTATTCCCCTCAAATCCCGGAGCCAGTCTCTTCCAAGCTCTCACACCGATGCTCTCACTCAGGAGAATAGCCTCTCGTTACATTCTGAGTCCAAGCCCTTCTCCCTGGCTCCAAACTTGGCCACAGCTATTTAACATATCTATGAAACCAGTTAAAGGTTATAGATATGTTAAATAACCATTCCAGAGGTTAGCTGCGAAACTGTTGCTATGCAAAAAAGCTCTCAATGGCCCTGCTCCATTGTCCCTTCCCCCTGGTGGGCGGTGAGGGCATCTTATCTGTCTCTCCAATATTCCTACACACTTTGAATTCTGGACACTATTCTAAATCTTTTTTTTTTGCCCCCCCCCCCTTGGCTGCACCCTGTATCATTACTATCACCACAACCAAGATGATAAGTGTACATATCCACTATGTATCTTGACATCTCTGAAACTTTCCTTGTGTCCCATTTTTTATTTACAGGTTTTTCATTTTGTGGTGAGAATATTCAATGTGAGATCTACTCTGATAACACATTTTTGAGCGCATAATACCCTTATGGTTAATTGCAGACATGATGAGGTGCCATAGATTCTGGAAGCTTTTTCTGCATCTATTGATATGACTGTGAAGTTTTTGTCCTTTATTCTATTAATGTGGTATAGTATTTGATTGATTTGCATGTGTTGAACCATCCTTGACCAGAAATAAATCACACTTGGTCGTGGTGTATGAACCTTTAATGATCTGTTGAAATCGGTTTGCTATCATTTTGTTGAGGATTTTTACATCTATAATGCTGCTGGACATTAACGTGAGGTGTTCTTTCCTTGTACCGTCTTTATCTGGAGAGATTTCAGAATGCTATTTTTCTCTTCGATACAGGGTGCAGTGGGGGGGGGGGCAAAAAGATTTAGAATAGTGTCCAGAATTCAAAGTGTGTAGGAATATTGGAGAGACAGATAAGATGCCCTCACCCCCACCAAGGGACAATGGAGCAGGGCCATTGAGAGCTTTTTTGCATAGCAACAGTTTCACAGCTAACCTCTGGAATGGTTATTTAACATATCTATAACCTTTAACTGGTTTCATAGATATGTTAAATAGCTGTGGCCAAGTTTGGAGCCAGGGAGAAGGGCTTGGACTCAGAATGTAACGAGAGGCTGTTCTCCTGAGTGAGAGCATCGGTGTGAGAGCTTGGGAGAGACTGGCTCCCAGATTTGAGGGGAATAACTGCCCAGGTGAGGAGAGGGCCACGCCGTTTATGGCAGAATGGAGATCCCTGCAGCCAGATGAAGAAGAAAGCTACATGCTTTTGGTGGAGTGAGAACCCCTGCAGCTTTGGTAGAAGAGGTCCATGCAGCTCTGGGGTGCCCCCTTTGGCCGCGGGGCCTGGAAAGCAAGAGAGACTTTGACTGGAACTGGGTATAAAGGACTCTTGCCAGTGGACCATGAGAGGGTACCACAGTACTTTGGATTAACTAGAGAGAGATCCTGCCTGCACGGTGACACAGTTCATGGTGCCAGCGGCCTGCAATACAGATGTGTGCTCTTTTCCTGATTTGCGGTACCCGGAGTTGGGACAGTGGGAGAAGGGAGCGCTGTGTGGGTGTAGGTGTATACCCTAAAGGACTTTGCTATTTTAGTGGTGGCGTTAGGCCTGAATAGCATTAAATAAGCATTTTGTTTCCTTTTCACAAATCTGTGGCATTGAGAGATGTCTTTCCAATTGGCGGCGGACAGAAGAGCCCAGTAGATATTAGTATTCTGTCCTTGGGAGGGGCCCCGTTGTATAGCAGTTTTTATCATCCCTAGGTGGGCCGAATATTGTATTTCCCCCCCCACCTCTTGTTCGGTAACATCTTCACCACAAGAATGTGGTGGGGTTCCGGACGTAAGACCCGTGAAAGAGCGGCAACCTCCCTAAGACTGCAGCCTTCAGGTATTTCTCAGTTTTAACCCAGTCCGCACTCAGCATTCAGCAATTTGTCACAATTAGTACTTAATGTTCCTAAAAGTTTAAGGTTCCAGCAGCTCCTGCTCTAGGAAAGCGGGAATGAGAAGGGCTCTATGAACTCGGGAGTCTCTGCGGAAATCAGGGTTATCAGCCCAGGGCAAGTTGTTGGTTTTCAAATTGCTCGGAGTTTTTTTCTTGTTTTAAGGAACAGTAACAACTTCTAATGCTCCACATATTAGTACCGTTACCAGAGTTCATGTAATTAATAATTTACTGTATTTTATAAAGGTCATGGTTCAAGGTAGATCACAAATTAAAGAATAAAATCAGTCCTCTGACGAGCTACTTCAGAAGAGCTGTTATAATGACCTCCGAGGCTGTCAGTACGCACTAATGCTGCTGGTGCCACACAGTCAGGAGAAGGTGCAGCAGAGTGTGTGGAGGCCGATGTTTGGTCTGGACATAACATCGATCCTACATGAACAGGGTCTACATACTCGTCACAGATACACCAGTGGGGACACACATTTACTCATTCTCCCAGGGGCCTGAATGAACCTGAACACATGTAAGACCTAGATTTTCTTTCACACCAACTTATGCCTCAGAGTTTTGCTATGAGAGGGGAACACAAAGGTACCCAAATATTAACTAAAATATTTATTATTACTCTCTGAGACCTCAGGCTATCTGATACAAAAAGGCCTAGGAGGTGGGAAGGTGGGAATGTGGGAAGGTCCAAAAGAAGAGGTTAGGGTTGCGGGTGTGGGGAATCTAGAAATTCCTTTACAGGCTGGGTCTTCACTTGGCCCCACGGTGACCTGCATTCCAAACTTAGGCTGTCAACTGTCACCTGACCTAATCCTCAAACCTGCAGACATAGGGTAATGTCTGTTTACAGTATAATCTTTCCATCTTAGATATCCTGGAGAGAGATAAAAGATAAAGTAAATGGGGCTGGTGGAGCATGTGACCCAAAGAAGAGGCATCCTAGACTATGGCCTATGATTCAAAGCCCCTCCCTCACCTTCACCAGGGACTCACTCCAGGGAAAGGAGACTCCAAGAAAGGAGAGATGGGAGGAGGTGGGAGAAGAAGACCAACATTGCATCTCCTAGTTTAGGACGATGCCTTGAAGGGTAGGCTCAGAAATGGGGGAGCAGGGGATGGAAAGGCTGGCCAGAATGCAGCTCCCCTGCTTCTTACCTGAGCTTTGTGACAGGCTCCCACAGAAGGTGGGGTTTGTGATGCTGGCAGAGTCTCTCTCCCAGGCAAAGTAATCCATCAGATCATTATTGTTCCATCCCCATCCGCTCGCATTGGGCTTGTAGCCCTAGAGAGTAGAGAATGGAGCCAGGTAAGATTGAATGACTATCAGTTTTTGCATAATCCTCCCTGGTGGATACTGATCCCTTCCTCAGAATTGTGGAATTTGGTCTATTTCAAATGTTGTCACGAAGCTTTCCTCCTGGAAACTCTCTCCCTAATGACTTGCTTCTCTTGGCTAATTCAAAAGTCAATAATTACAAAAACCAATGAATCCATTCAGAGTGACACATTAGTGGCACATTAGTGGCAGGCACATTTATCATTTCCATATGAACCTCAAAGACAATGTCTGTTCTATAAGGAAAAATGTACTTTATCTTCACGTAGGATTCCTTAGCACAGTATGTGTAGACTGATTGAAGCTCTGAAAGATGAATGAAAAGGTGTCATGTCTGAATTGTACAAAAATCTTGACAAGAAGCAGATTAATTTCAGCTGGAGACTATTGACCTTCACAGAACTCAGTTCATCACCTGGCCTCAATGTCCCACCCTGTCTTCCAAATATCCACCCAGATTCCTAAGCACTGGGGTTCTTTAAAGTATTTCCTGGGCAGGCACAGAGCACAGGTAGTGGCCCTGATTGGCCATAGCAGCTTCAGAGATGACAGAGTGGAGATGTTATTACACCTGTGTGGGATCATGGAGCGCAATCCAGACGTATGGGGAGATTACTATTGTTCTTGACCAGAGAGGCCAGGAAGGATGCCTCAGCTCCATTGAGCACAGACACAAGGAATCCTGAGTGTTGCTTCTGGCCAGCAATCTGTGTGGGGAAGAGAGAGACTGAGCAGGAGGTCGAGAGGTCACTGCAGATAGGACAGGGCTGAGATGATAAGAAGAGATATTTTTGCAAAAGATAAGGATACTCATTCTCACCCTCAAAAAATTCTGGAGAATGTAGACCACCCACCTCTCTCCCATCTATAATGTACTTTCCATCATCACCTCTAACCACAAATGTACCTACTTGCATCTGCGTCAGTCCAGGACTTGGGATTCATAAACAAGGCAGAGCAGTGGAAATGATAGGCATAGGAGCCTTGGGGACAGCTACTCTGTGTAGAGTGAAGTTCCTCCTTGGAATCTTCACCTGGGGTGGAAGGGAATAAAGGAGAGGGATGGACTAAAATGAAGAGTGTTAATTGGTTTTGGGAAGTGGCCTTGGGGAATATTTGTGAGGCCAGTGTTTGGGGAAGTAACACCAAATTCTTGACTGCTTCTCATCATTGCCAACACTTTCAGGATTTCTTGATTTTGAACAAGCCACATTAAATAAAGGAATTTATTTAATGTTTTTACCTTTTTTTCTACCCTTCCCCTTTATTTAAAAGTCCAACACTTCCACCACTTTGAGCTGACTGTTCTCACACTGGGTCTCTAGTTATTCTTCCTCTTATGTCACTCCTAATGCTTCATGCTTTTTCTCTTCACCCTGCCAATACAAATTACAGCCCACCGACAAAATGGAAATTATCTCATTCCATTGATAATGGACCACTCTGGTTCCTCCCACCACAAGTTAGGCTGAAGGAAGGAGTGATGATGGAGGAATTGTGTCTTCACTGTGTCAGGCTGCACCCCACCACTGCCACGTGCATCACACAGGAGAGGAGTATTCCTCCTCTGTAGTAGACCGCTCTGCCTGGTTTTAGGACTTGTATCTCTACCCCTTGTGGCTAAGGGCCAGGGACGACCTCTGGAATGTGAGCCACAGGAGACAAAGCCTGTCTCTGGTAGCAAACACTGCCTCAGTTCCTCTCCCTGCCCCCAGAGCTTGGTCGGAAGTCAATGACTGGTAAGACCCCTCACAGCGGGGGGCAACCTAAGCCAGACTCAATCACTTGGGAGGCCTTCATGGAAGGACTCAGGGGCTACAACAAACAGCAATGGACTCTCACCCCCTCCCCTCACCCTCGATTTGATATAGCCCGAGTCCCCAGGTCCTCTGGGAGAGGCGCTTCCTGGCTCTAATCCCCTTAAGCCTAAATATCTGATGGGGAGAGGTGCAGCTCCTTGCCTGGCCAGAGCGTGTCCTGGGGAAAAATCTGGCATCACAAAGGCTTGCTGATTAACCTGTGAAATCTGCTCTGCTAAGAATGCTTTCATTCATATGATAAGAGCCCAAGAGGAAATGAGTTTGTCTCCCAAAGTTTCTGCAACTCTCTTCCTGACAGACACTGACTCAGACTGAAACCCTCAGACCTCTTTGAAATGTTATCTACTGTTTGATCCTTGCCCCCAGTATTCCTACGTATTACAACCCAATAAAAGGCTATGGAAGAGGGCGCTCGGGGCCTTTCTCTCCTCGGAGAAACTGGCCGCTGCTGGCCTCTTTCTCCCCAGAGAAACTGGTCACAGCCCACCCCTCCATCCCCAAAGATCTCATCTTGTCTCGGCCATATTTATTCACTCACGGGTGTCCGTGGCACCGGGGAGACCTCATGAAAGAAGTCGCCCCCACACTCCTCATCTTGGCCCTGAGCACTCACAGTGTCCCAGTGCTAGAGGCAGAGAACTCCCACCATGCACCTGAGACAGGAGCATCAGGCAGGACAGCAGCATCCAGGACACTCTAGGGAGGGCCACAGAGGCAGCATGGAGTCTGTGACTCGAAGAAGCAATCAGAGATCATGAGAGAGTTGTAGTCAGAGAGAGGGCATGCAGAGAACTCTCTGTTCTCCCTCTCATCTTTTCCTTTGGACAGTCCCCTGGGAATAAATTGATCTGGGTGAAATCTTTCACCTTCTATCATTCTGGAAATAATTGGGAAACCTGTAGTTTCTACTACCCCTGAAACCTCCCAGAAGATCTGGCCTCAGCTGAGTCGCAGAGCTCCTATGTTCTCTGAAGACTAGCATTCTCCTGCAGCCTCCCCTCCACTGTGTGAGGTAAACCCCTGCCACGGTGCTCATCTTCTCTCAGCTCCCACTTACCTACCTGTTTTGCAGGCAGCTTCAATGGTTGGTGAAATCAGAAAAGACTGGCCTTTCATAAGTGGATTTACGGGTGGAACCCTGAAGTGAATAACAGAGCCAGAACATAGACAGTGGGAAAGGGCTTGGCTCAAGGAGATTCATGTCATGGTAGTGGACTCTTCCTGGCAGGGGCTGGGAATTGCCATAAGTTGCCAAAATTGTTTCTTTCCCCTCAGCAGGCCAGCACTTTGCCCAGGCACAGGTGAAGTGGACTTTAGATAATGCTTGGATTTCTGTTCTAAAAAGCTCCGGGGAATGAAAACCCTGTGGTACAAATTCTGTTGTTACATGGTTAAGAAAACGTGCCATTGGATAGATAAGGAAAATGTCAACAGCGTATTTTTGAGCAATGTGCCAAGAACCCTCCTCTAGGCATCTGTGTAAATGTTGTATTTTTTAGTAGGTATATTGCCCTTATACCTTGTCTTTTAAGATGAAATAAAAACAGATTACTAAGTAAAAATTGGGTGGGTATAGAAATTGGACTTATTGGTGAGAACCATGTATCATTTGAGGGAAAAGAAACAATTGAAGCCACGGGGAGGAGCAATGGTTCAGAGTTGCTGCTGCAGCAGCTGTATGTTAGCCAGTGGGAAAGCCCGGGTGGAAGGAAAAGCATATGAATAGACTGGCCGTCCTCCAGCCACCTCTATGTCGGAAGGCTGAGAAACAGTTTCGGTTCTGTCCAGTTTTGAGATGGCAGTCTGATACCTCCAAGTGGCATTCTCAGACTGTGATCTGCAGTCCCATGGGGGTTTTCAAGACACTTCCAGGGAGACTGTGCACTTGTAACTTCTGTCATTAACCTATAGGGTTGTTTGTCTTTTTATAGTGGGCAAAAGCAAAGATGGGCAAAATTTCTGATGCAGCAGCATTAACCACGCCTCGGTAGTATCAACCTGTATTTTTCATAGCCATACACTTTCAAGAAATGACATTATTTACTAAAGGCTGTTTTCGACTAACTTGATGAAGCAGTAAAAATAATTATAGTAAATCTCAAACTTATATACATTTCTATTGATGTTCTATATGACTAAATGGGAAGTCTGCCTAATAAAATACAATGGGTGTCTTGAGAAAATGCATTTGTAACAGTTTTAATGGAACATAATTCTTACTTGAAAAATGGACTGATAGAAAAACTTGTTATTCTTATATGGGCATTTTTGACAGTTTTTCAAAAATGATCAAAACAAGTTAGTAAATAAGTATTTTAAAAGGATCGTTTTAATACCTAGCATTATAAATGTCAATGATTCATATGAATAAACTTTCTTTGGAGCCTTCAGTGATTTTTAAGAGTGTAAAAGTGTCTTGAGATGAAAACATTTTGAGAACCTCTAATTAACATTAGGCTACCAAGTTCCAGGAAATATAGAGGATGGGGATAGTTTGTGTTACAGCACACCAATACAATCAGCAAAGTCCAGAAGGTGGGAAAATACAGGGCAAATGACTCCATTTCCTCAGCAGATAAATTTAAAACAACAAAGCAATATTTTGTTTTTAACATTTGAAATATTTATCAATCAAATATAATGTATGGACCACGTTTAGATCTTGATTTGAACAAAGCAAATGGAAAAAAAACTAATTTGAGACAATTTACTAAAAGGGAACATTTGAAAATGTTAAGACATTATATTAAGTGTTAAGTGATTGTGGTATTTTAATTATTTAAAATGTTCTTATAATTTAAAAGTACATTATAAGGTATTTACAGATAAATTATCTTATTCAAGATGACCTCAGAAGAACCCAATGTTGTCAGGGAAAAGAAAGCTATGTAGAGAGCATTTTAGATCTTGCTTCTGGTGATTGTTGTCAGTTTTAGCTCAAATACATTATTATTTTAAGGATATTTCATTGATTATGCTATTATAGTTGTCCCATTTTTTCTCCCCTTTATCTCCTTCCACCTTGCACCTCCCCACACCTGCAGCATACCTCTCCCCACTTAGTTCATGTCCATGGGTCGTACGTATAAGTTCTTTGGCTTCTCTATTTCCTATACTATTCTTAACCTCCCCCTGTCTATTTCATGCCTACCAATTATGCTTCTTATTCCTGTACTTCCCCTGCAATTTTCCCTCTCCCCCACCCCCCTGATAACCCTCCATTACGATCTCCATTTCTGTGACAACAATCTGACAACTATCAACAATTGAACCCCCCAAAACAAAAACAAACTAAGCAAAACACTAGAACAGAAACAGAATCAAATAAATTCTTATAAAATTAAAAAAACAAAGTGATGTAGCTGAAATGAGGCCATTGGAAGTTTTTTTTTGGTAGTGATAGATACATAGAGGTTTATTTCTACAACCTTTGAGTTTGTGTGAATGTTATAAAATATTGGGGAAAGAGATTTGAAAAAAAGAAAAATTAAGAAGCAATAATTGAGAAGGAAATCTTAAAGCCAATCTGACTGAAGAACATTGGTATGTAATTTCTGAACAAAAATGCTAAGCAAATGAAATTCACCAATGTATGTAATACATACAAAGAAAGATGAGTGGATCTTGGAAATGTGAGGGTAGTTTATTATGATAAACCATTAATTTAATTATTGAGAAATTAAAGGAGAGCAATGTTTTATCATCTTAAAAGGAAAAAAAATCACTTTGTGAACTTTTACACCCATTAGTGAGTGACAAAAATTAACAAAGAAGAAGAAATAGAAGAAGAGGAAGAAGAAGAAGAGGACTCCTTAACATAATAAAGAATCACACACAGACTCAAAATAAAACATTAAGAACATTTCCTTAAAAATCAGAGAGAGTCCTGGCCAGGTGTCTCAGTAGGTTGGAGTGTCATCCTGTACACCAAAAGTTTGCTAGTTCGATTCCAGGTCAGTGCGTATACCTAGGTTGCATGTTTGATCCTTGGTTGGGGTGTGTACAAGAGGCAACTGATTAATGCTTTCTCTCACATCCATCTCTCTCTCTCTCTCAAATCAATAAACATATCCTTGGGCCAGGATTAAAAAATAAAATCAGTGTGATAAAAAATAAAAGTGCGATAAAAGTAAAATGAGTGTGACCCTGGCTAGTGTAGCTCAGTGGATTGAGCATGGGCTGTGAACCATAGGGTCACAGGTTCGATTCCCAGTCAGGGCACATGCCTGGGTTGCAGGCCAGGTCCCCAGGAGGAGGTGCATGAGAGACAACCATACATTGATGTTTCTCTCCCTCTCTTTCTCCCTCCCTTCCCTTCTCTCTAAAAGTAAATAAATAAAAAATAAAATAAAATAAAATCAGTGCAATAAAAATCAGTAAGCCTGAAAACCTGATGGGGAAGGGTGTAGCTCCTTGCCTTGCTAGAGTGGTATTCAGGAAAAAATCTGACATAAGAAAGAATTCCAAAAAATCCTATGAAACCTGCTTTGCTAAGAGTGTTTTCATTCATACATTAAGGGTCTGAGCAGGAAATGAGTATGTCTCTCAAAGTTTCTGCAAACCCCTTTCCTGACAGACACTGACTCAGACTAAGCCCTCAGATCTCTTTGAAATGGTATCTACTGTTTGATCCTTGCCACCCTGTATTCCTGTGTATTACAACCCAATTAAAGTCCCTGGAGGAAGGGGCCCCTGGCCTTTTTCCTCTGAGAAATTGGCCACCTCTCCTCCCCAAGCAGATCATGTCTTGGTAGTGTTTACTTTCATCTGTGGTAGACAGGGGTACTTGAGGGCAAAGTTGCCCCCACAATTACCATATTTTTGGACTATAAGACACACTTTTTTTACCACACTTTTTGCTTCAAAAATTTTCTCTCGATTTTTCTCCTCTAAAACCTAGGTGCATCTGGGGTCCGCACCATAAGATGCACCTAGGTTTTAGAGGAGGAAAATAGGGAGAAAATGTAAAAAGTGTGTCTTATACTCTAAAAATATGGTAATTTCAGTTGAATTAAGTTATATAGAAAAGCTAAAAATAATTTTTAAAAATGGTCTTCAAATTATTAGAGTTAGCCCATAGAAATCAATGTAAAATAAATTTGAACTTCGATTAAAGATTTCATCAAGATACTGGTCTACAGTCATCTGAAGGGTTGACTGGGGTTAGAATATCCACTTCCAAGGTGAGTCACTAACATGCTAAATTTGTGCTGTGTATTGGCAAGACGTATCAGTTCCTCACCATGTGAATGTTTTCATAGGGCTCCTTGGGTACCCTTAAAACATTGTGATGGTCTTCCTGCAACTTGAGTGATTCAAAAGAGAGCAAGGCAAAAGCTACAGATGTCATATACAATATAGCTTCAGCTATTATGCATGACCATTTGTGGAATAGCATGCTGGTTACATGGGTTAGCCCCATCTGATAGGGTATGGATTTACATAACCATAAGAATGTAAGTGGCAAGAAGCAGGGATCATTGAGTACTCTCTTTATAGTTTGCTACCAGAGTTGGAACCTAGTGCTTTATCAGTCATGGGTCAGAAGTCCTGTGTAAGCATTTTTTTTTGTCAACCGTGAGAAATCCTTCTGAACACATGTGATTTACACTATTTGTACATGGGAGGAGGAATTTCACTTACTTCCATCCAGTAGCGCTCAAATTTCAAATAAACCTGAATGTGGGTGAGGGTAAGAGACAAAGTGTTTATCTCCTACTCTCTAAATAATCTGACTCCCAGAGTCCAATCTATTGAAAATTCTCAGTTATGAACTGAATTAGTATCACTCTCCTGTATAAAACCTTTCAGTCATTCCTTTATTACCTACTCTCATGATTACCTATTGCTGCACAATAAACTATTTCAAAGTTAGGAGGTTAAATAACTACTGTTTTTTTCTCATGGTTCTGTGATTTTATTTATTTGCTTTTTCCTTGGGGCTTCTCAAGCAGACAGTGGCTGGGGCTTCACTCCTAAGAAGGATCAAGTGAACTGAACCTCAGAGATGATAACACATGCTAACTATTGGCTGAGAGCTCAGTTGGGGCTGTTAAATAGAAGGTCAATGTGAAACCTTTCCATATGACTTAGATTTCTTATAGTTCAAATGTACCAGGATAGTAGGGCTTTTTCCATTGTTGGTCAGGGTTCCCAGAGGGCAAAGCAGAAGCTGCCATTCCTCTTAGAATAGGTTGAAAAATGGCATAATGCTGTTTCCACCATACTGTGTTGAACAAGCATGAGTCTGCATTCATGAAGAATATTAAGAACACAATAATGTCTATTTAATAAATTAATCTATTCACAATGATTTCAATAATTACTGCAGCTGCCTTTAATTGCATAATGCCTCAAATGTTTAGAAGACTTGAATTTTAATTTTAACGTTATTTAATTTTAATGTGTTATTTTGAGTAAATGACTTTATCTTCTCCTCCTTGCATCTGTGTTTCTTGTTTTTCAATGAGGATGTTGGATGGAGAGGTCTCTGAGGTACATTCTCTAATCCTCCTCTTATTGGCTGGAATGCTGGAATGTCATGAACATGGGTCAAGAGACCTTCGAAAAATAGTTATTGCTCATATTAAAATCTCAGATCACCTTTGGGAAGGCCATCTTTTTATTTTACTGTACCAAAGGGATGACTGGTGAGCAGGCTTTGAGAAAAGTATACTACCATGAAACCCGTCTGAAAATGGAGCCATTACAAAGAATTTTCACTTGACTATTTAGATAGTTGGTAATTATTTGGCTATTAGAAACAACTTACTTGCAAAATTAAAAAAAAAACATAGAGTAGGAGCTCCTTGCACATTTGCATGAAAACATTATATTGAAAGGATCGGCATACAGTATTTTTAATTAAATGTCTTTATTCAAAGTGTAATCATTTGTTAAATTCTGTAAGCTCAGCTCCTATGGTGCTTAAGAACAAAGAGCACTTTGCCTAAAGTACTTAATGTGGCTGCTGGCATGTATATGAAAAATTATCAGGGAAGAATTCAATTACTAAAAGGACAAAATTCTTTAGGAAAATCTTTCAAAAATTAGCAAATCTTTGTAAGTGCTGTTTCTAATTACTCCTTTTTCCATGGGTTAATTTGATTCTAGCAGGGAGACTGACTATGTATTAATACACTGAAATTTGACCTAATTTAAAGAGCAGAACAGAGAACGTGGGTTGATGCAGAAACAGAGTCTATGGGAGAGGTTGTTCTGCAGGTCAATTTTTAGAGACTAGTTTACTAAAATAAAATGAAGATGAGAAAGAAAAAGGATTAAGAACACAAAGAAAACATCAGATAATCTGAAGTTCTTCAGATAGCTGATCTTGTTGGTTAGCTGGAGACAAGAGCTCAGAGAAGTTCTTCTTCTGCTTCTTAACCTGACATTTTATGATCTGAAGTTGAAAGAAGAGAGAGAAAAAAAATTCCTAGAAAATACTCAAAGCAGAGTGCATAAAATTCAAGGCTTTAAAAAAATTCTTTCTTTTCTTTTCATGTTTCAACCTTTGTTGCTTAGGGGAGAATGGAGACATGAATAAGATTCTATTTTAATTGAAAGGATGACCAAGAGTTAGGTCAGAATCAAAATGCAGACACCAACCTGAGGACCAGGTAGAGATGGAATACTAGGTAAGGAAGGTAAAATAACCAGATACTCTAAACTAAGTTAGAGGAGAAAAAAATGGCATGTCTCAAAACTGAGATTAGTCCAAAACAGCGGAGGAGAGTCAAGGAGCGGAACACTCTAAAAGCAAATTTAAGAGCACCGTGCCCTCAGGAAACGAGGAGAACGCTGGCTCCCGCCCTCAGGGGTACTCGAAATTAGGTGGTTCGACAAGATTGGGGAACCCAGGCATGCGGAGTAGAGAAAATATGGGGCTGGCCTTCCCAATAGGATTCCTAGGCTGGAAATTATGTGAGAGAGTGTGAGTGCTTTAAAGTGATGGCGCTCACTTTCCTGTTCAGGATGTTCCCCTGGGCCTCCAGGTACCCATGCTCATCTGTCTCCATGACAGTCCGGACAGTGGCTTAGTGGAAAGAATAACCAAGAAGGTAGTGATTAAGGGTTGAGCTTCCAAATCGGGCAGACTCACCTCATGAGGTTGGGGTGGCAATTAAACAAAATAATGGATGACTATCCTTAAATCCAATGCCAGATACATACGTGTATAATAACACAGTAAATGACAGCTAATAAGAATATTATCCTCAGGGCCCGGTAGTGTCATAATAGATGCTCAGTAATTTTTAGTGGCATTGGTATCAAACAGTAATTGGAGTTCTACTGCCTGCCGCTCAAAAGGCAAACTCCAGAAGCAAATTTATGAAAAGGGCAAGGGGTCACTTACTCAAAAGTGACGTATTTTGGAAGAATGACCAGCTTCTACCCCAGAGCTTCATTCCTTCTAAAACACCCAAAGACCAATAACCTTACTACCCTTTGCTGGATTAGTTCAAAGTTGTGCCTAGAATTCCTTCTCCCATTTAAAATATTGTTATTTGGGAAAAACGGGATTCTGCAGCACAACCATCCAAACGGTTTAGCTGGTTCCTGGTTGCAATCTGTATTCAGGTGTCTTTCTGGAGTCTGCGCACTGGCGGGAGTCCTACTGCTTTCACGATACCCTTTCTTCTCCTCCTGCCTGCCAGCCCAGCACCTGTGCCACATCCCTCTGGCTGTTGGCTGGCCACTGAGTCTGTGTGCCATGCGGAGCAGGACTTGCCAGAGCACCGCACTGTGCCAGTTGCCCGCCACCGCCTTTGCGTCTTGCTCTGGGAGTGGCCTAGGGTCACTGCCAGACCACATGAACTCCAGGGCCCACCAGCCCAGAACCCTCAGGTCCCTGACCCTGCTAACGAGGGGAACCAGAAGGGGACCAAGTTTCTACCCGCCCTCCTTCTAAATATCCAGAACCAAAATCCTATGCGCTCTGGAAGCGTCCCTCTTTTTTATTCTATCCTAGCCTGACGGGCAGGTGTGCCTCTCTCCTTGTCGCAATGGTCCAGAAGTGGGTAGGAGAGTTTCTAGGTCTGCACAGCATCTCTGGCCAGGATGGGACGTCACTCGCTGCTGCTGGGCCATGCATCCTCGAGGCACTGGTCTGTTTACCCCTACCTGCGGGTATGGAAATCTATCACAGCCAGGCTGTGATTTCAACCTCACTGCCTTGGGCACTTCCCGAACCCATTCCTTCTCAGGGGCCTGGGAAGGCTCTCAGCACCACCTCAGGGGGCCCTACCGGCTCCCCAGGGATCTCACCAGGTCCCCCTCCCGTAACAGGGTGACATGAATATATAAACATGGTCTGCAGATGTGTAAGTTATGGAGAAGTGACTCTGAAGTGTTGCTTACCTATTAGTGGATCTGACCTTTACCAGTGTTCTCTTGAGGGCATCAAGCCAGCACTGGTGTCCAGCCTTTTGTATTCTTCATATAGCTTTAAATAAAATAAAATGATGCTTATTTTTAAAGTTGTTCAGATGTTACTGGTTTAGGAAAACACTTTGCTCATAAATGCAGTTGTCAGGGAATTGTCAAACTAATTTGTGCAGGAGCTCACCTGGTTAGAGATACCACTTACTCAGCGCGGATTTTGTGCCTGGCACTGCACTAAGGGCTCTACATAAATTATTGTATTTAGTGTCCAGAGCATCATTATGAGACAGCTATGTTGGCCTCGCTTTGGAGAGTTGAATAACTTGGTCTTTGTTCCCCGGAAGTAACAGTGTGACAATTAAAACCCAAACCCCAAAGCTATGGTCTTAATAATTATTGTTGTTCACTTCTTTTAGAGGAGACTTCTTTTTTCCTATTTAAAAAAATGGAATATTGTGGTGGGGTGAAAATGGAGACAACTGTACTTGAACAACCATAAAAAAATAAAACCTATTTTATCTGTATAAATTGAAAAAAATGAAATATTGGCCTTTGGAGCAAGACCATTAACTTTGGCACCATGACAGAGGAGATATTTTTTCTAAGCTATTTAATTCACCATTGGGATGGACCTGACATTTAGAAGACTTCAGCCCAGAAAATCAGATTTCTGATATTCGTACATGGAGAGGATTAAAAACACTGGGTAAATACTGGGGCTGACAGCCGTGTGTTGCTATTTGCTAAGCTACATTAACTTAATGGACACTAAGAAGAAGAATGTGTTCAGTGGCGTTAAGAGATTCTCTTCACTTACACAAGTACAATACTATCAATTCCTTGTTTCTAGAAAAACCTCGATATTGTTCTTGTACCTCTAACAAATCATCTAACAAATTCTGGGAGCTCCAACTTCTCTTAGATTTAGGCAATTATTTAAATCATCAATACTGCCCACTATTCCTGGCATTCAGTAGCAACAAGTTAAATTCTTAAAAGATCCAATTAATTGATCTCTGACATGGTAGCTTTTTGAAAGGTTTTACCTGAGTTGATGGATTCATTAATTTTAGAGCATCTTATTTGCTTTCTGCTAATGGAATTTTCAGCAGATGATTGGTTACCTATTCTAAGCCTCATGCAGAGTGTAAATGTCATTTTATACAAAGATATTTACTGCACAGAATATTGGTCTAATTAATTTTTGAGAGCAAGTAAGAATTACTCTAATTTATTCTTGTCTGCAATTGTACTAGTGGCCTTGAAAATATCACTGGGATTTCTTAGTAAGATGTATGTACCTGCATGTGTGAATTTAGGTGCACATGTATGTGAACATAGGTTTTGAGTGGTGAGTTTGCTTTACGAACCATAATATGTGTTTTAAGATTTTTTTAGGTGGAATCTCGTCCCACAATTGTCCAGCTGTAGGTTACACAATAGCTTGATTTCAGTATTTTCTGGAAAAATCCCTTCTGAAGCGGGAAGGCATGCCTGTCAACACGCATAAAAAGCACAGAAAAAATCGTTAAAAGGACAGCCTTCCAAATTCAGAAACGTAAGTACGAGGGGTGGGTACAAACAGAAGTGCGATAGACGCAGCTTTCTTCATCCAGACGGAGGACAAATGTTGAGGTCTGGGGGCTACAGTGGTTTTAGGCCTCAGCAATTTGTATATTTGGGGGAATCAAAGACAATACAAGGAAATATCAGCAGTCTTAGGGAAAGGTGCTGTCAGTCATAAAGAGCAGACTTTCAAAACTTGATTATCAGCCCCTGATAAACACACGTGCAAATCACGGAACAAAGGCTGAAACAGGCGAGCTGGGTAGGTTGACAGTATGAGCAGGAGTCATTTATCTCTAGAGCAACCTGAAGAATCTATTCCAAGTTCAGCAGTTTCTGTGCTGAAGCTTGAAGAGTAAACAGATTCCTTAAGATAGCGGGTAACACTGACCTACTGAAACACTGGCCACCTTCGGTTTGGTTGTGCATTCGACGTGGATAGAACCAGTCACATGATGTGACTTTGTACCTTGTGTACTGTGAACACACCATGTTTTTGTCACCTTCAAACACTTGACACAGGTTCCTCCTTCCTAACGAAACACTCATTTCCTCCTTCCTTTATACATTCCATAGTTTATTCCTAGTTAACATTTAGGTTTCAGCTTAAACATTACTTCTTTGGAGTACCTTTCCTGAGGTACTGTCTAGAAAAATATTCTGCTCTGTGTTTCCACTGTATATGACTCTGCACTTCATTGCAATTACTTACTCAATACCTATTTTACACTCTAGGCTATAGGCTCAGTAAGAAAAGAGACTACGGTTTTCTTCCTTATTGCTGTATCTCAGTCCTTAACATTGAATCTGGCCTGAGTCTGAGCCAACTGAGACTCTTAAGGATAAGTAAAGGGGTGTTTCCCAAGGCCATGTAACTGTAATTGCTGGAGCTGAGGCTGAAACCTGGGTTTCCTGACTTCTAACCCAGTGGAGTTTCAGTCTAGATAGCAGGAAAGAATTCTGCAGTGCAAGACTGGTGTTCTACATCCTCAACACCCTTTGGCTTGTTTGGATAGCGATAACTTTGGACTTAACCTCTCTGGTGTCAACTATCCACTCCTGAGAAATGGTGCACTCATGACCCTTCTTCATTCAGAGGCATACTTTGGAAATCTCGTGAGACCAATGGTGTAAAACTGTTTTGAGGAAACTTACCTGTAACCGTGGACAAGCACACAGGTGACAGGGACATTAATCTTTCCATAGTGCTTCCCATCTCAAGCTTTGACCTCATTTCATGAGGTCATTTGGACTAGGATTTTATACATATAAAATATGTATATATATATTTTATATAGAATTTTATGTGTATAAAATCAAATCCCCTGTATCAAACTGATGTCCAAATAACTCACAGACAGCAAGAGAACTCAAATTGGCTTCTAATTCCTTTAAAAATTTTTTTTTCTATAAAAATATAGTGGAGCTGTGGTGGTGAACATTTATGTTTTGATTCTAAGTGAAGGAGGTGAACAGCTCTACTTGCTTTATTTCACTAAAGGGAGAGACCAGAGTAGGAACTTGAATCTTTAGATGCTTGCTCTCCAGCTTCCTATGGTTTAAGAATTGACCTTGTACCCCATCAGCTGCTCATAAATGCAGGTATTCAACTTGAAGGGAGTGAGCATGAATCAAGAAAACCTTCCCCTTTGTAGAGGGTATGGCTCACAGTTCAGCACTATTAATGGAGACTAAAGGGTGGTCAGGGACATTGCTTCCAAATGGAGAACGCAACAGGAAAGTGACAGGGGTTTGAATTACAGTACTTAGCAGAATATGCTTACCTCGGTATTCTTGGCTTAAGCTCAAGGCGAAGGCAAAGATCCTCAACTCAGGGACCGTAATCAGTATTCACTCCTCTCCCCTTCATAAGCAGTGTCTCAGTGATACTCTAAAATGCAGTTTAATCATCTCAGATGGTTTGTGCTAATTTAAGTAGTCTTGTCTCTCTGGTTATATACTTTGTGTATACTTTAAATAAAGTGTTAAGGTCCTTTCTTTCACCTCATAAAATCAGGCACACACAAGAAAAGCATCACAGGGCAGTGATTTAACAGCACAGTCCCTGAACTTACCCCAACAGCAAGTGAGGGCCACGGATGTGGTGCTGTTTTTCCCTGGAAGCAGCCTGATCCATGCCAGGTTCTACTTACAGGAGCATTTAAAGGTGAGTAAAGAACTGAGTTTTCAGGTCAGAAATGGCTTTAAATATGAGCTTTGACAGGTCCTGATTATGTGATGTAAGTCGAGTAACGCAACCTCTCGGCATCTGCTTCATCCGTGACAAAATGGAGACGCTGTCTCAAGATTCTTCTGAGAATCAGGGAAAACATTGACTTTCCCTGCACAGCACGGGGCTAATGGGTCTGGCACAGCCCTGTAGGTGTCATCATCCCAAAGTTTACATTCCAGTTCACTCTCCAACTGTGTGTCTGAATACTGCTCCTGTCATCTCAACCTTAGTTTTAATTCTTTTCCTTTATAAAACAGTGATGATAACATTTACTATTCAGGCTTCTTTTTAGGATAAGCAAACATTTGCTGCTGCCCAACTGCTTCTGAATCATGTTCTGTCTCCTAGCTTCCTACACCCACTCTTCCTTCCCACACTCTTTTGACCACAGGTGTAAGGTACCTAGGCTGCCTCACTGGGGCCCCGCTCTTAACTGTTTGTTAAGATGTTATAAGACTAGCAAATTAAGAAGATCTTTATGGAGATGCCACTCTTGAAGCACAAACAGAGCGGAGGGTGGAAAGATGGGCCCTCGGTCTGTGTTATATCCTGTGAGAGGATTTCCATGGCAGTGACAAGGCCCCTTCAGTTTTGGGATCCCTTATACCTGAGCCCCACTGTTCCAGTGCATTTTTACTGAACGGGCATTTTCTGTTTTGGGTGAGACGACCACCTGTGTCTCTCTTGAAGGGCAGACATGGAGCTGAGCACTGGGGCCAGGGCAGGTTTTGGGTGATGCTAATGACCCCGCTTTCAGAGTCCATTCTCTTCATCTACGGCTTCCGCTTCATGACAGAGTTAGACTTGTTTGCCTGTCCCTCTCTTTGTAAGTTCTCTCCCAAAAGACTCCTCGGTATCCTGCAAATAAATAAGATTCTGATTGTCTGAAGTACTTCTAGATAGTCACTGAGACATATCTGAACCCAAGATCTGGGCACAGCTCAGTCTGATACTTTTAGGGCTAAAGCTAAAACCAAGAATCCAGAATAAGGTTTATGGGCTTACCTTAGTGCAGGAGCAATATGAATGGGAGCTAAATGTGACCGAGCTGCTAAGATGGTAGACCAGTTAGCAGTGTGTGTATTAAAGATACTATAGGAACAAAAGAGAATGTGTGCCCAAACTACTATCACTATACTATTAGGGATTGCTGATACTGGCACCTGGCTTCACCACTTTATTATTTTTCCATTGGTTTCTTAGTACATGGATGAAAGAGGAGACAGCTTCAGAAGGATGTTAGTAACAAATTTGCAAGAAGAGAAACTGAGTCTCGGAGATGATACATAGTGGTCCAAGTGCACAGAGCTGGCGAGATATGTACAATCCAGGCAGAGTCTACCTATCAGTACTATGTGCACCTGGAGAACAACTTTGATTGTGGGAAGTGAAGATGATTTTAATTTTGGATATGCTGTTTGAGGTTGTTGATAGGAATTCTAAGGGAAAATGTGAGACTGAGATTAGGAACAAGGTCGGGTTTAGAGTTTTGTTGTTGAGATGATCCCCAAATGCACCTGTGTGGGGGTGAAGGACAGAACTAAGTGAGAGGAATGAGAAGCCTGAGCCTGAGTCTCTGAGACAGCGTGGAAGGCAGCAGTCCAGGCAGAAGCAGTGCTCATTCCCCTCTTTTCCCCTGTTCATACTGCACTGTTCATGTCTCTCTGACTACACCAAAACACTTCAAGGGCAGCAAGTGTGTCTTTTGAATCTTCCACAGTATTGAGTGCAGGGCTGGATACAGAGAACTTCAAAGTGAGGGCATACCAGACAACCAGATAACTCTTTGGTCCCCAAAAATTCTCTAGACTCAGCTGTCTGTGACAAACCAAATAAGGTAAACAATTATAAAGGTTGTATGATTTATTGCTCCTGTCATGCTGCAAATAAAACCTTCAGTTATTGAAAAAGAAAAAATAAGAAAAAGGGATGTTAGCTTATAGCAAAAATGTGAAACTACAATGATAACTTGAAGGGAGACTGTTGCACTTTTTAACAAGAGAAGCGGGAAACAGTTGGTCACTCACCTGCTGTCTGTGTGTGTTCAGCTTCAGGCTGCGGTCACTTGGGATATTGATTGACTTTTGAAATTACATTCAACACCTAATGTTTCCCAGCCCAGCTCTCTCTGTTGAGTTCTATTATCAGGACTGACTGCCTATCTGCCCAAGCTGCTGCATTTACCTTCAGCCTTTGAGACTCAGTTATTCCAGAGCCAGGAAGACACACGTCATGAGGTGGTTGCCTCAACAGCGATGGCTGAAGGCAGAGAGAGTGAGGACTGGATGGGACCACCAACCGGAAGAAAGGTCTAAACACTTTCTTTCCTGTGTGGAATTCCTTAGCCATAGAATTCTTGACTTTTATGGTCTGAAATTACCTTAAATTTTATACAAAGCAACTCAATCTAAAGTCTAAGAACCTTCAGTGATGGTGAGCTCACTCTCCTTGACCATGTATTTAGATCACAGTCCCACCCTTTCTGTAGCCCTGGACTCTGGTCTCATCCTTTACAATGTGACTGGACACCATGGGTGCTGGCAAAGATGCAGGACATGTGAGGAAAATCTTAGAGTGGGATGGCAACGACTAACCCTATCTCCTCACTGTTCATTCAGGAGGGATGCAGCAGTTGTTAGGGGAAAGAAAGGAAAGCAGGTCTTTGTTCAGTGTTGGTAAGAGCAAAATACAAGGTGTGAGTGATCAATTTCTGTCAAGCTTGGGAAGGGGTGAAGAGGGTTTGAAGTAAAATAACCATCTCATCAGCTCACAGCTACTTATTTTTCCTAAAAGGGGGACTTTTTTAATGGGGCAATGGGGGTGTTGCTGCAACAGAGCTTTCTTTACCCATGCTTTCTGTCTCATTGTCCCACAAAACTATTTCCCAGGCATGAAGAACCCCTCTGAGCCTCCAGAGCAGTGAGGTTTTCTTACTCCTCCATCTGTTTTTGCTGTTCCAACTTAAAAGATAAAAAATTGCTTTAAGAGGAATACAAAGTTTCAGGAAAAAGTGCTTTGTGTGGAGGTTTGCCTGTGTGAGACCTAAATCCAGTGTTTTATCCACGAATGATGATGTCCACAGAGGCTAGGATTTGTCATTAGCAGGCTCAGGATCTATCTTTGCTGCCAGCTGTGTGATCAAGAGCACATTGCTAATCTCAAATTTCATTTGTTTAAAATGGAGCAATCAATCATCAATCCCTTACAGATGAAATGTGACTATAAATGTGCTTTAATGAGGTACATATCTCTTTGTCAGCACTGTCCAATAGAAATAAAATGCAAACCACAAGTACATGTGTCTTTAAATTTTCTAGTAACTAGGTAAAAAAGTTTAAAAAGTTGAAATTAATTTTGTAATATATTTTATTTAACTGAAAATATCTAAAGTATCATTTACAGATAATCAATATAAAATTATTGAGTTTACAGCTTTTTACAATAATCTGTAGACATCCAGTTTGTATTCTACGCTTACAGCACACCTCGGTTAGACTCAACAGGCACGTGTGACTAGTGGCGGCAGTATGAAACAGCATGGCTCTGTAGAATTATTAATTGTGTGTCTGTTTTTTTAAGATAGCAGGGCTTTTCAAAGGGATGAAATGTTGCCACTACTATGCAGATGTTTTAAAAAATGAAAAAAGAAATTTACACCCTCTCCAGTTGATAAATTTTGCTATGGGAGAATAATTTAGGAGTTCATTTGAGAGGGACAGTGTATTAAAACATTAGCAGCTCTTAATTTGTTAGGGTATAAGCATCTCAGACCTCTTCCTTCAGTTGGGTTTTGAGGGACAGAAGGTGAGGGAAGGAGCAAATAACCTTAAAATATTGGAAGAGAAGAAAGCCCAGTGGTGGAATAAAAAGGCAAAAAAGACAGACTGGGAGACCCAGGGAAAGCTTGCTATTATTCCAGCGTTCACAGGTCTATGTGTTGTACAAAGACCTAGAGGGGACACTCCCCTGAAGAACCAGGGACCTTTGGCTGAACACACACTTATTCTCCAGGGAACATGGAGAAGAGAGTGAACAGCTTAGCACATTAACACAGCCTGACTCCTGAAGATATCTGCCTATCCTGGATTAAAGACCCTGCCTTACCTAACCCGACCTCCTTGGGCAGAGCCCTGGAGCCCTCATCTGCCCCAGGGCCTTGATTCTAACCACTTAATTTCTGCGTCCTCTAGGTGCACATTTATAGCTGCTCTTTCATGTGAGGGCCCCACTTCCGCAGGTGTAGCTTAAAAGTATTTGCCCAGAACATGGTTTGGCGAGAAGTTGTAAATTCAAAATATTATCAGGGCCAGCCAGCAAAATCAAATTATTGTCATGGCCATTGAAGCAGCCAACCCACCAACATGCAAACAATAGTAGATAGTTGTTAGTAGTAATTAAAAAGTAGTTATGCTCTTTAGTGTAGTCTTGAACTCAGCAACCTGAAGTTCAACAGTATTGTTGGAGTGATTGGTACAAAACGAGAACTTTAGTTTCTAAATGGGTCTCCTGGTTTTGCTATTTTCCTGATTTTTCCTTAGTTGTTTCTTTTGTGCACCTGAAATGTTGTGGGCTGCACCAGGTTAAGACATGTTTGACCCTAGAGCTGCTTTGTAATAATGCAGTAAGACTCCATGTGGGCTGGTGTGTTCCCCAACATTTTGCTTCTGCCTTCCCTCTCCCCTGATGGGGAGAGAAAGGTATATTGGGGGTGGGAACAGGGGCAGGATGAGAGCAATGATTCTCAACTTGATATGATCCCCCATCCCCCTCTATAGACGTTTGGCAATGCCTGGAGACATTTGGTTGTCACAACTCAAGGAGAGGTACTACAGATACCTTCTGGAGGAGGTGACTTTGAGAGAACCCTAATGGGTGAGAAGGAGGTAGCCATCAAGAGCAGTGTCGTGAGGGAAGATCACCTAAGCAGGGGCATCAAGAGCACAGCAGGTGTGTGCAGGGGCAATACAATATCCAGTGATGTTGAAATAGAACATATAAAGCAAAGAGGAGCCACTGTGTAATTTGCTATATGGCTCTAACTCAATCCTTTACAATTCCTTTCAAATCTTGTTCAACTTCATCCCAACTATGTCTTTTATGCTTCTCTCATGCTTCCTTTTGTCCTAATCCCTGCTAAATCCTGTGGGAAAGTATAGGAGACCATTCTGCATGGCGTGGGACCAGCTTCCACTAAAAGATGCACAGGACCCATGCCCACAGATAGGTTCTTCTGTGGGTAACCAGGCTTACATTGTATCTAGACTGCTTTGAGACTTGCTTTTGCTAAAACTCCCTCACCCTGAATTGAGGCAGAAAACATTTACTGCCTGTATTTAAACTAACTTCCTAGAATCAATGCTAAATATTCCAAGGATGAGTGTAACCAGTTCAACCACTTTTCCCTTTGCATTTGCAAATATCCTTCTTATGTGATGTGATTAGCGACATCCTCTTCTTTGTTTTCTGTAAAAGGTAATTACCTAAAGTGAACCTCTGCATAGTAAATGAGGACCATCACATAATGTGCTTAGAAAAGCAATAAAATCTTGTTAAGGCAAGGGCCGGGGTGCTCTCCTTTTGAAAGAGTGGCTGTGCCATCCCTTTTCCTCCGCAGGACTTGGTAGTCCATGTGAATCTGTCTCATATTTCATCCACAGAAAAGTGGCAAATACATGAGATGTGATTTCTGCTTTAGGGTGCCCTGAAAATATGCAGAGTCAAGATGTGATGCTTGCTCGCCTCTGTGACCAGGCCTCAGACTGTAGTCCCACCACTCAGCAGGCTGCAGCCACATGGACCATCATTCCAAAGTCACCCTCACTTATCTGAGGAGTTTTTCCCTGGCTGTTCCATGACTTGAAATGCACTTTGTCCAGAGCTGTGATGGCTATTTCCTTCTCAATCCAAATTTCACCTCCTCAGCACCCCTCCTGTAACCTGCCAATATGATTTGCCCCCCTCCGACCCTCTGTCTATCATATTTTGCTGTCTTACCTTCTCAGCAGCACTTGTTACCTTCTGGATGGCTTTTATCAACCTGTTTCCCTACTGCCTGACCCCTGCTAGGATACGAGCTCCAGGAGAGTGGGTCCAGACCTGTTCAGTTCAGTATTGTGTCATTAGCATGGGCTGTGGACCTTGAATCTGCTGACACTGAGTAATATGTTTCCATAAATAAAATCATTCACCTAGAAAATCATCAAAGAATAGTTAGTAATACATTTTCTGACACAGTAAGGGGCCCCATTGGGTCATTGAGATCATAAATATAAAAGGGGGCCATATAAAGGGAGGGGAGAATCTTCTGAGGGAATTCCTGGCAGGAGGAACCTAATAGATACAGGGTGTATGGCAATACTTGTTTATTACCACATAATTGCTGCCTCTCCCAGGTCCTGGAAGAGACAAGGAAAATGGTCCAAGATTTGAAATGTGAACTTAACTTAATCCTCTACTGGCGGCTCACCCAGGCAAGACAGGGCAGCTGACCAGACAGCCCCTCAGTCTCAAGCCCCCTGGACATCCAAAGATCTGCTTCCAGATGGTGAGAAACAGCTCTCAGTTCAGACTGCTGCCATTGCCTGTGCTTTCAGGTAAAGGCCTGGAGGCACAGTGTCTCTCTGACTGCCAAGTGGGCAGCTGGATGATGAACCACTCAGGCAGACAAAGTCAACACGTCTGAGGCAGTCTGGGAGGGGTGACTAAGCTCAGGAGAAGTCATGGAGGAGATGCCACATATGCAAACTGCCAACTGACTTGCCCTCAGGGGCGGTGGAGAGGGTTGTGGTAAGAAGGGGTCATGGATGCCCGGATAGAGTGGGCTCCAACTTATGCTCAGGAGCCTGTAGGGGTTCCACCTGAAAAGGGCTCCTCTCCCCAGCACGTGGATGCCTAGAGGTCATTTTAAAGATGGATTTCCAAGACATCTTGACCATGACCTTAGTGCTTTCAAACTTGTCTCTTCCCCAGCCTCCCTCAGTTCCCTAAGTGGCATCGCCATGTACCTAGTTGCCCAAGCCAAAACCTGACAGAGCTCCTTGGTGCTCCTTATGTCCATCACTGTCAACTCCACCTGCCCAACAGATCTAGAGTCAGCTGACTGCTCTCCATCCCCAGTGCTACCATCCTGGTCCAGACCATCACCTTGAACCTGGACTTTTACTGCCAGTCAAGCCTTTTGTCTTTTGCTCATGTTCCCTGTGTTCTTTAGGCAGAAGCTGAGGGGCTTCTGAAAAAATTTAATCAGATAAACTCACTCTGTCTACTTCATTTCTGTGGCTTCTGCCTGATTTAGTTTGGTCCTAAACTGGGACTCTAACCTCACCTCATATCACCTTGCTTCTAATCATCTACCAGCTCTGGATCCTGAGGAAGCCAAGTTTGCTCCCACCTCTGGGCTCTGCCACTTGCTATTTGCTGGGCCTAGCGTGCCCACCACCTGCTCCCTGCATGACTTGCTCCTTCCAGTCTTTCACGTCTCCCCAGAATGTGGCTTGCTCAGTGAGCCCGCTTAGACTTTTCCTCTCATGGCGCATTGTCTCGGCCCCCGGTTACTCCCTGTCACATACCCTGTCTCTTCATCTCAGTGCTGTTGTGTGACATTGAAAAGCAGGGCTGTCGGCAGGTTCATGAGTCCTTTGTTCTTTCATCCCTTGTGGAATCCCCCTTCCTCTTATTTTCCTTTTGTATCGGCTGGACATGAGGGTGACTTTACCGTGTGCGGTAAACTCTTTGGCTTTGGGCACCAAGCAGTCTGAGCTGGGGTGCAAATTCTTTAGGTAGAATCTTGGAAACTCTAAGTGCCAAGGGGCCCCTGGCCTCAGGGGAATCACCAGAGGGGACTGGAAGCAGTGTCCCACCTCCTCCCTTATTACCAGGAGTGAACCTCTGAGGTCAGTTGTTGAACAATTTTGCTCATCTCTCACAATACCTTATTATTCACATTTTTACTTAGTTGTGGTCAATATCTCCTCCTAGCATGTAAGCTCCGTTAGGGTAGTGGACCCAACCATCTGGTTCACCCATTTTCTGGACCTTGGGGATATTAGTTAAATTGATTGAACTAAATGCACTTGTGTTTGAAATGCCAACAAAAGACATGTCTTTGAGAAAGAGATAATATTAGTGGGATTTTAAACCAAAGTATTTGTATTCCTGATCATGCTTAGGTTCTGTTTAGGTGTCTGACTCAGTAGCATCCCCTGGGCAATGGGGGCAGACAGATCTAGCCTCAACTGAGAAAGACCCCTGCCCAACTTTGAAGCTCAAGGTCCCTGATAATCCATGGTCCTGCAGTCTAGGTTCCCCGAAAGAGAAATAAATTAATTTCAATTTTAGGGGCAAAGCTTGGAGATCTTAGTGATGAGTTTTACCCTAAGAGGTAGCATAGAGAGATACAGAGTAAACAGCAGAACAGGTTCCTCAAAATTAAAAAGGAACTAAATTTTCAAGCAAAGACTAAATTACTATGATGTCTGAGCGCTAAAAAGAAATGAAGTGCCTTAGTCCCCTAGGCCTTGGCCTGGGCTGTTTTTAGGGCTAAGGTGAAAAAAATCTCAGGTGGAAAAAGGGAGATGGAAAGTGATATGAGCTTATCCAGTGTGGTGGTCTCTCTGGCTATGGTCCATGTGGTACAGGAACAGTCCCATGTCCTGTGAAAAAGGAGGCATCAGGATGGATGAACCTCACCTGAGCCTCCAGATGCCCTCAGACTGTGGTGGCAAACACGGGCCTCCCTGGGGGCTCCTCTGTGTGTCTGTGGAAGGAACAGGATGTGTGAGAGGCCCGGGTGGACTGGAGGAGCCCTAGGTTTGGGATGAGGATGTCCCAGCACGTGACAGCCTGATGACTAGAGGAAAATGGCAAGTGCCAAACATAGTCACCAGCACTGGGAGCCAAGTTAACCCTAGAGAAAGCAAACGGGGCAGCCCCATGTCTTTAGTCCAAAGGAGAGGTCACTCCACATTCAGACAAGGTGAGCAGGGCAGATCCACGGGCGGCAGGTAGACCAGTAACCTTCCCTCTGCAGCCATGGCACTGCTCAAGCTTTGCCTGTTCCCTTCTGCATGGAAAGGAGGATAAAAAGTGACTTCTTGAGCCTATAGGGAAAACACAGTTTATTTAAACTTTGACTAATACTGAGTGGGAAATTAGCTTGAGGTTGAGATGGCCTCACATTCACTATCAGGCTATCCTAGAGGCCATGGAACAGAAATGCTCAAATCACACTCTTCATTAAATCAATGGGAACACACAATGAGAAAAAAACAAAAGGAAAAGATGGGGTAAGTTAGCATACTCTGGAGAGGCTGCAGGTGGGCCAGAAGGCCCACACTACCTGAATCCTGGGATTCAAGGTGTGTATATGTCCTGTTCCCACACTTCAGCCTCCCCACTAATGATGTGGCTACAGGATCAGAGCTGAAGCTCAAGCAAATGGCCCACGGGTGGGAGTCACCCTGGGCCAGTGACATACATACACTTGCTCTATCAAAAAGACTTAGAGGAAGGACATCTGGTCAACAGCTCAGCTTGCCAATTAGCCCAATGAACAGTTGGCCAGCTTGTTATGCTTGCTGGGCAGAGGACACATAGAGCCAGAACGAGGGTCTCCAATGGGCAGCTGGGTTAAGGCCTCATGTGTATTAAGCGTTCATATGTATTTAGTGCCCCTGTGTGTTTATTATCTCATAAGTCTTGTGCATGTTAAATGTACAGCGATCATTTAGTACCCAGGCACCTCATGCGTAATAGGTATCTTTTGCTTCCTCTATCTCTTCCCATCTCTGTTTAGTCCACAGATATCACTTACGAACCAGTTATCTCGGATTAACTTAAAACATTTCTATTATAAAACATGAGAAAGTCTCACAAAAATACATCTTCAGTAAATACTATATAAAAGCAAATGCATTTTAGATACGTTCAAAGCAAATGCATTTGCTTTTAGATAGTTCTAAAAGCAAATGCATTTCTATACTTTAGAAATAAATACTATCTAAAGGCAAATGCATTTTTTACAGTTTCAACTTGATTGCTTATTTACCCTGAAGATAAATTCTAAACCACAAATTAATGAAATAGCTTTGATTGGGAAGTTTAAGCTTTCCTTTTTTGTTTTTCTTTTTCCTTTTTCTGCCACCGTTGGGAATGAGCAGTTGAGAGCAAGAAGAAAAGATTCACAAAGAAAAGCTATCTCATTTTCCACGTCTGAGCGGTAGTTCACAGAATGTCATGGAACACTTCACAGAGCAGAACGGTATTTGGTGAATTCATTACTGTGCTCCACAGGCTCCTCACCCACCCCTTTCCTTTCCTGAGGTCCCTTGTCTCCTCTCACTTGAGCTTCCGTGTGTGCTCAGTTCATTGCCTCTGCCCCCTTCCCCCATGGTGGTGGCGACTGTCAGTCCCAACTCCAGGACATGGGCAGTTGTGGCTTTGCCTCTGACGCTCCCCACGTTGGAGGGTAGACTGAGGCTGTCTGCCTCACACACACAGGCAGCTGCCGTCCATGCTGTTTGCACATTGGGATGGCTGCTTCCAGAAGAGGGAAATAAAAGCATCTCATAAAGAGAGAAGTGAGGAGCTCCTGGGCTGCTTCTTGTTATTGTTTTGCAGGTGATGAGCCAAGAACTGCTGAGAGCCTGTCTGTTCTGAAAGGGGCTCCAGCTGGCTTCCTATGGAGCAGGGGTGCCAGGTCTGAAGAGAAATAGCACAAAAAGCGGGGAACGAGAGCCTTGAGGCTTCCGCGACAAGCATCACCTACACAACTGAGCCACAGGTCAGACTGGAGCACCTGTGATGGGAGCATGATGTCATCAAATTGCAGGTAACATCACTTCTCATCTTCAGGGCATATCAGTGACTCCTTGGCTTAGTGAGGAAGTCCAGACCCCTTGTGAAAACCTCACTGGTCCTCTGTACTCTGATCCCACAGTGGCTTTGCAGAGATTCTGTCTGGCATAACTCTTCCAACAGCCTCACAGGGCTCTACCCCCCCCACCCCCAAATATTTCAAATGGTTGTCCCCTCTGAGATTCTGGTCATGCTGTTTCCTCTGCCTAGGTTGCCAATCTCCATCTCCTCTGTCTCTTTTCAGTATGGAGAATTCTGCTGCTGCTTGCTTAAGCCAGTATCATAGCTCTCGGCAGGGGCCACCTTCGTAAGCTGAAAAGCGTTTCTCTAACATAAATTGTCTCTGAAGGCAGGAACTGTATCTCAACTCATCTCTGACCCTCAGAAACTACACCAAGTTCCCTGCACATGGTAATTGAATTAATTAGTTCCCTTGATTTATTAATTAATACAGAGCTGTTCCTGCAAGAGGTTGTATCTCATAACCCTGGCAATGGCCGCAGCATCCCGAAACACATTTCTCACTGACAGATTCTGATTTACTAGGCCTGAACTGATGACCAATTTTGCTTCCTTGAGTAGGAAGTAAAAAAAGCTGAACTCTTGACAGTTCCTTGGCTGCTGAAGTGGTAGTAGAACATTATGTCAAAGACTAAGAAATTGAATCACACAATTAAAGATGTTGATAATTAGCGTTTGTGAACACAATTAAAATTAAATGGTTATTAAGGGGATACTCATGAAACTTAAGGTTTCCCTTTTCTGGCTAATACTCTTTTTTTCATGCTGGAAATCAATTAAGCATGAGGAGCAAAGTGGGAAAATTATACATTTTCATGGTGTCTTTCCTTTAATGAAGACAAAGCAAGAATGGGAGGGGAAAAAGGCAAAGCTCATTTGACTCATGGCTTGGCAGTTCTTGCAAAGAGGTGGTTACTTGCAATCAAATAGACAATTGATTTTTTTAAAATTCAAGGACTGGAAAGAAATTGCTTCAGTCCAGTGAATAATGGGATTTCAAAATGAAAACTAGGGAGTTCTTCATGGCTATCTTTTCCCGTGAAACTTGACTGTAGAAAGAGGCTCCTTTGATATCACAGGAAAACTTTGATGATAAAGGAGTTCAAAGCTCAGGGTGGAGGTACTGTGTCAACCGGGAGGAGTTTGGTGATTTTGACTTGGTGATTTATTCTAGGATCCTGAACCTTTGCCTGCCTCTGTCCCTTAGACTGATGACGCCCAGAAAAGGTGCAGCCCCTGCTCCGCCGGACAGTTGGCCATTGCCTCTGCAGCCCTGCCAATGAGGCTTCATCAGACTCCAAATAGAAAACGAACTCTTCTCAAGGGGGGCCGCCTCTGCGATGCACATCTTATTGTGAGTTTCTAAAGTCAAACCCCAACTAAAATGGTGATTTTAGTAGCTAGTGAGGATTCTGTGAAGACTAAAGCATAGATTATATTGGGTTGACCAAAAAGTCCATTTATTTTCTGTAGAATAAAAGACACATTTTTAATTTTCACCAATAACTTTATTGACTTGGATATTTTCAGTATGTTGACTGTCTCCCATGTGGTACAACATTGATTGTTTTGAATTAATGCCTCAATTTGGTTGCTACCAACTTCAACAGGCCTACCTGGCTGTGGGGCATCATCCAGAGAGAAATCTCCAGCATGACACTTTGCAAACCACTTTTGACACATTCAATCAGTCACAGTACCTTCTCCATACACTGCACAGATCTTTTTCCTTTTTGCATTTTAGTTGCATTTTTACCTTTCTTATAATAATTAAGCATAATATGCAGACAATGTCATATATTTTCTTTCATCTTCAATATTGAAATGGCTACACAAAAACTCACTAACTTTGCCCTGGCTGCTGTGGCTCAGGGGATGGAGTGCCAACCTGTGAACCAAAGGGTTGTTGATTTGATTCCCAGTCAGGGCCCATGCACGGATTATAGGCAAGGTCCCTGGTTGGGGGTGTGAGAGACGCAACAACACATTGATATTCCTTCCCCTCTCTTTCTCCCTCCCTTCCTCTTTCTAAAAATAAATAAATGCAACATTTTTTTAAAATTCACCAATTTTAATAAGTTTTTTAAACTCTACACCGCCATGACAGCTGTCACAACACAATCTAACAGAATTATTTTGAATGAACTTAACAAAAACTATGCACTACTAGAACCATCTTAAAGAAAATATTAAATGAACTTTTTAGCCAACCCAATATATATACTTGTGACATGGACACTGGTCCGCAGTGTCCACAGTGCTATGGATGAGATGAAACATTTACACAGACTACCGAGTCCTGTGGAGGAAAAGGGACGGCATGGCTACTCTCTCAAGGGGAGAGTGCACTGACCCTTGCCTCAACAAGCCTTTATTAGCTTTCTAATAGCATACATCAATGAAGGTTTTCATTCATTATACTTAGGTTTGCTTTAGGTAATTACTTTTTACAAATAGCAATGGGAAGGGATGTTAACTGATTACTTCTTGCAGACTAACAATGCTGCAGAAAAATGTTGCAAATGCAGGGGAATGATAAAAGTAACAGGTCTGGTTACACTTCAGTCCTTGGGAGAATTAGCACAGACTTCAGGAAGTTGCTTTAAAGATATGCAACAAACATTTCCTGCCTGAACTCAGGGTGAGAGAGTTTTAGCAAGAGCAAGTCACAAAGCAGCCTAGGTATAGTGCAGGCCTGATTTCCCACGGGAGAACTTCTTCATGGGCGTGGTCCTGAGTGCTCACTCACTCCCCACTGGTTTTCCACATGGGTGCTGAGCTACATTTTCACACATTGAGAAGCAGTTCCCTACATACTTGTCTATGTATCCATGTATCTATCATCGATCATAGATTCATCTAGTGATCTAGTGAACAGGAAAATCTGTGTGTGCGTGCATGCATGTATTGGAGTTTCAAATGGGCTTAGCCTTTTGTTATATAAATGAGAGGCAATATGTTATATTGTTTAAAAGCATGAACTTTGCAATCTGTCAGGCTCATGTTTGCATATTGGTTCTGTCTTTTAGTAGCTAAGGGAATTATACCTACCACACAGACTGAACATTATCTTCACTAGCATGATATTTTGGTAGACTGCCTGGTTCATCCTAAACTTCGATACATGCTTCTGGTTGTTACTATGGCAAAAAATGCCTTCATCTCTTTGGCATTCTTCAAAGGTCAGGCTTCACACAGCGGGACTGAATGATCAGCATTTCTGCTGTTCTAGTCACAACTTCTCCAACTGGACAAAATGCTGGAGTGAGGACTGGCCTCCAGCTCCAGTCCTTTGCTGTCTGGTGATTCTCTCTGCCCTCCTCAGTGGATGCCAGAGGCTGCCACCCCAGAGGGCTGTCCCCTGTAAAATATTCCGGGTGTGTGTTCTGAGACAATCAGAAATTGTTTCCAGGAATATGTAGTCTTTAAAAACAAATTTGTTTTTTGTGATGACTGATTGCTTGCTCCTCGACTACATAAGCAGTAAGTACTCATTACATATCACTGGAAAATGCAAAAGAAGGCACAAGAAGCTGAATGGAAGATCGCCTGGGCCTCACTTTTTAGTAGGTCACAGACTTGGTCATTTCAGGGGCAGAGGATGCCAGGCCCGCAGAGGCTGACAAGAGCAGAGCAGGTGCCGTGGCAGTGAGGGGACCTCACAGTTCGGGTTGCTGGGTGCGGTGCTGCAGCTCTGCCCCTTCCACTTCTGAGAGCTGTACAGGAGCTTCTGCAGCAGGGAGGGGGTGCCTCACCGTGGGAGATGCCCCAGGTTCCCCCTGTCCTGCCGTCACTTTGCAGACCAGAACAGTGAGAGTGCTGGAAACTGCAGGATGCAGTGGTTTTGTCTTAGTCCTGTGGAGACCTGTGCCCTGAACCTGAACACAGATGGAATCCCTGCTCCAGGGTCAGGCCGGGGCTTAGGCAACAACCTAGCTGCTTGTGTGCGATGTGCTCAGCACCCAGAGAGACGGCGGGGAGCCAGCCCTCTTTGGGAAAATTTCCGGCTCATAAGCCAGAAACACTGAAGGCTGATTGGAGAGAGACGGCTTCACTGCCAGCAAGGTGTAGCTCAGAGCCCTGAAAGAGAAGTAGTTTGATGATTTAAATTTGGGATAATGTCTTTTCTAATGACCAGGGGAAAGTGAGTTTTCTTTTTTGTTTTTGAGCAGCGGGGGCAGCTTTTCCAGGGGCAGGGTCATGCTTGGGGTCTGCTCCAGCGTTTAGGATGGAGATATTTCTGTGCTACCGTTAGACCCGCCTGCGGGTGTACTGCAGCTGTCACAGAGTCATCATTCAAAAGCCCCTGACACGCACTGGCCGGTAGCTCAGTTGGTTAGATCGGCATCCCAGGGTGCCGCAGTTGCGGGTTCCATTCCTGGTCACATACAAGAGTCAACCGATGAGTGCATGGATACGTGGAGCAACAAATCGATTTTTCTCTCTGGAAATCAATAAATACAATAACAAACGAGGGCCCAAAGATTTCTCAGTAGCTAAACTGGGTCAGGAGCTGAGCTTGCTGACAGTGACTGAAAGGACTCCTGACTGGGAAGACCGAGGTGCTGAGCACAAAGACCAAGATGGTGTCAGGGTTTCATGTGCAAAAGGGCCGAGCGCAACAGAAGAATAACCACGCGTGCCTGAGAGAACATAACTTCTCAACACCACTGCCCATAAATACAGAAGGTGCCTTCCCTGCCGGGGAGGAGGCACAATTACAGCGTGAGCTCACCCTTCTCCATCCCTTCATCAAAGGATTACGCTTCTGCTTTGTTTCACTGAACTCAGTTTCATTCTATTGGCACGGATGTCACTGAGCAGAGGATGTTGGTCTGGGTCCCTGACCCTGGAGGGTCAGTAACACAGCCACACCACCACCACCACCACCACCAGTAACAACCACAGCAAACGCCTCTGTCTCCTGCTGCCTTCCACTCACTTTCCTTCTCCATTTTGCATCAGCTTAGCCTCTTACCCACACGACTTTGCTTTTCTCTTTCAGCCACAATTGCTATCCTGCAGAGCTGGCCTTCAAAAGCGGCTTCTAACACTTGGCCACTTAGGACAGTACCTGCCTGGTTCTGCCATGTCCTTAGGTCCACCCCCAGGTGTCTATGCTGCCACAATGTCACACTCAGAGGACCGGACAGGTGCAGATGACAAATGGATGGGCATAAATTCAGTGCCAGTGGGAGTGAAGAGAAAGCAGGGTTAGGGGAGCACGTGGATGTAGGATTGGTCCAGGACGGGGTGATGATGCGGATGCCGGAGCTGAGGGCAGCTGAGGAGGCTCGGAATCACTCACAGCTGTGCAAGTTTGTTCCAGGGTCTACCATGGGGCTGGGCCCTGGTGAAGAGAGGACAGGAAAGGGGGACAGCCTGTCTGTTTTTATTTGAATTCGACTTTCTTTGAAGAAGAAATGATGATAAGCTGAGGTATTGTACAGAGTGTGCTATGGTTTGAATGTCCGTGTTCTCCACCCCCAAATTCACATGTTGAAATTCGGATGCCCAACTCAATGGTACTTGCAGGTGGGGCCTTCAGAAGGTGCTCATTGCATGAGGGCAAAATTCGTGGGTGGTATCAGTGCTTTACAAAAAGAGACTCGAGAGAGATCCCTAGCCCTTTCCACCCTGTGAAGACAGAGCAAGAAAACACCACCTATGGGCCAGGAAGCGGTCTCCTTCACCAGAAAGTGGCATGCTGGCACCTTGACCTTGAACTTTTGGTTCCCATAACTGTGAGGAAATAATCTTTGTTTTCACGAATAAACGACTCAGTCTGCAGTATTTTGTTACAGCAGCACAAACAGACTCAGGATGTAACCATATGCAGAGTGTGTTGGCACCTATTTTGTTTGCTTTTGGGAAAAGAATAGCACAAGAAGAACAGGACTTGAGTTGGTTTACTAGGTCTGGCCTTGGAATCAGGTGCTGGAAATTCTATGTAACCTTGAGCAAGATACCCTCTCTCTAGGTTCATTTCTTATTGTTATGCCAGAGATTAAACTGGATGGTATTGAAACTACTGCTTTCTGTGTAGAAAGGCTTTGTGGATTTTGTAGCACTTAGTTTTTCTAACAACCTCCCTGAAGGTGCTCTGGTCACATTTTACAGACATGAAAATTGACCATAGGAAGTTGCAGTGACCACCCCCGTGGCTGGGTCAAGACCTGCATCGAGGTCTGTCTGCTCCAAAGCACACGCTTTCTTCTACAATGGATCCCAGTGGATTTCTGTCAACACCAAATAAAATGAGTGAGCGGTCTCTGCCCTCAAGGTGCTCACAGACTACCAGAGAGACAAATAACTGCAGAAGAAAGCATGTCTTGAAAACAGGTACGCAGGCAGTTATGAAACCACAGAGGAGAGGTGTGTGTGTGTGGCGGAAGGAGGTTACAGGAGAGTAAGTGATGATCAGGGGAAGTCGGAGGGAAGAGGTAACACTTGAACCTGGCTTTGAAGAGGACGTATCCAGCCAGCATACTCTGTGTGAGAAGAGATGCAGAAGTATAGACATGCACATGTGGTTTTGGCAGAGAAGCGGAGAGCGGCTCTACCACCGGCAGCCTGCGGAGGGGGGCGGGGACGAGGTCCCGTGGGTTGGGTGTGCACCGCTCAGCTTTCAGCGGTGGCATCTCTGCTCCCGACTCCCCACCCCGTTCTTCAGCTGCACTGGCCCCTCCTGCCCTGACCACCTGCAGCCCAGCTGCCCAGCACAGGTGGGAAAGGTAGGTGGGCCAGGAGGCAGGAGTCTACCTGGCAGCAATTTTGGCTCAGCCTTGTTTCTGACGTCGGCTTCCTACTTTACACCCCACCCACACCCTGTGAGATGAGCGACCTCTGCCGGCTCTGGTGACGGCCTGTGCGCGGGAGGGATGGGGGCTGTGGGGGCTGGTGCTCCACGGGAAAAATCCTGAGAAATAACAAATGGGAAATTACCAGTGTGAAGCCCAGGGCAGCCGGGAGCCCCGAGTCACGTCTACTCATCGCGGGGTCACAGGTTGGCTTTCTGACCGCAGGGGACGCCCTTGGCCTCCACTGTTTCCCACGGGGTCAACACCAGCAGGGCCTCCTTCAGATGGACATTGTGAAGAAAAAATGGGGCGATATACAGGCTTGAGAACAATATAGGATTTAGATGTGCTGTATTTTTCCACAATTTCTCTGGGGGATAAATGATGCAGTTTAAATGATTTTTTATGAATAGGAATGCAAAAGATCTCTGAAAACATTGCTCATTTTTTGACAGAAATCTGCATTTCTCATAAGTAAGCACAAGTGGGCGCAATAAACCCAGCTAAGGATCTGTGGGGCCCTAGGAATTTCCCTTCTGGTTTTAATGCCTGTTCAGATTTGCGGGCACTCTGCTTCGCTGATCTCTCTGCTGGAGTGAGCACGGGGCAGCTTCTCAGGATTGTATTAGCTTGACTCTTGGCCCGGTTCTGATCTCGTGCAATAATTCTAATAAGTGAACTTTTGCCTGGTTTAACGACCTCTTCTTTCTCTCTTGTTCTGTAATCAAAATCTCTATCATCATTCTTTTTTCTGAATCTCAATCCAGATAACTGACACGTTTGAAGACTTGGCTGACAAATTTCTGGCGATCTTTCGGGGCAGACGCGGGGTGGGAGACAGAAGCATCGCACTACCGAGTGGTGTCTGGCTTGGTAACTAGAGATGATGCTGTAGAGTATTGGACTTCTTCCCATGTGGAGGGGCCAAGGCACAGCAGCCGGTGGTCCCACCCACCCTGAATGGTCGGAGCAAGGCGGAGCAGCATTCACGGTGGAGCTGGCTCTGGGGTGGGCAGAGTGTGCTGGTACTAATTCTATTTGCTGATGGGATCAGGAAGTATATGTGATGATGTCAGTGATTCACAGCTCCCCTGCCTCCAGTGGGGTAGGAGAGTCCACCAGGAAAAGGGCAACATCCCACTCTTGGCGGGAGTCTGAGACTAGACAGGTTGCCAGAGCCGGAAGTGCAGAGGCAGGGGGAAGCTCTCAGAACTGGAGACGGCCAAGTCTATTGGTCTAAGTTAATTTGAAACCTGAGCTGTAAATGCTGACCAGAGCTAAGAGACGTCTGAAGCGGGGCCTGGCAAACTCTGGCCTTGGAGACACAGCCTCCCTCATTGTGTTACATGTTGTCTGTGGCTGCTCTTGGTGCTACCAAGTCAGAAACTAGTAGTTGCAACAGGAATGTATGGTCTGCAAAACTTAAAATATTAATATCTGGCTCTTTACAAAAAAAAAACCGTGCCAATCCTAGTCTAACCCCTCCATTTCAGGATAAGGAAACTGACTCTCAGAGAGGTCGGTGCAAACCAGAAGTAAGCAGAGATGAGACTAAATTAATAGTCACCCAGGTAGTTCCATGTTCTCATCCTCCCTGCCTCACTCTTGCCTGCCGAGTATATTTTATCTCTCATATGTATTTGAAGGCTAAGTGTCATGATTGTCCAAGAGGAAGTCGTCTCACTCAGAAGACCTTTGGGACTTTGGTGAGTGAGCTGTGTGTGTGTGTCCACACGTGTGCATGCACAGGCCTGTATGTAATTTTCTTCCCTCTGCAGACCCCTTCCTGCAGCCTAGTCTGTGTGGCTCCTCCTATCGCAAAGGTGGCCCTGTCTGGCAAGTATTATCCTCGGGCACCTCAAGGCTGGAAAATAAGGGGTAATTTCCTCTTGAACTAGGGCATGTGGAACTACCTTCTCCTAGAGAGAAGTTGGAGGTAAAGGCACAGGGGGAAGAAAAGGGGCTTTGCACACTGTTTGCCAGGAAGTCCCGGATCTACCAGGACGCCAGTCTCTGGTCCCACCCCTGTCTGCTGTTTCCTTCATCATCTGAGAAAAGTGCAGCAGGCCAAAAACCTGCAATTCGGATATCTGTTCACTTCACTTGAGACAGGATTCTGGCAATGCCTGGAACACACAACTGAAGATAATAACATAATCGCTGTCCAAAAGAAGGACTAGGAGGCCAGGGGTGAAGGAGATGGCTTTATTGACTGTATAGACTTGTCTCCTTGAACCTTTTGTACATGTAATAATAAATTTTTGTCCTATATTTACTAGTGGCTTCATTGGTTTACCAGAGACAGTTCAGTGAGAACTGAAGTTCACGTCTGGCTCCGTGTGAGGTGGCTGCCAGGTGAAGGACTCCTGTGCTTCCTCTCCAAGGCCGTGGCGGGTGTCCAGAGTGACTTCCTGACACTGTGTCCTCCGAGTTTGAATACCCATCCGAGGAGAGTCTGAGGTGGGGCTCTTACTCCCATCTCAGATGTGCAAGTGAATTCACACGCCTGCTTTGTAGAGTCTCTTCCGAATTCCAAGTGTTGTGATTCTTCTGTTTCATAGAAAGATAATGTAGCTCAGCCCTCGGTGCCCAAATCAATATAGCACATAGGTGGAAGACCCCAATGTTTGCAAAGCACTGAACTTTGACCCCCAGTAGTCCCTGGACAAGGGAGACAGCGCTCCCTTCGATTAGCTCAGAACCGACGTTCACTGAGCGCCCTCGTGTGGCGGGCAAAGGCAATTCAGCTGGTCAGTGGGCTCAGATCCAACACGTCAAACCTACTTGTTTCTCTTACCTCTTTATTGAAGGACCTTTTTGGAGTCTCTATTAAAGTATTTAGAGGAGAGTTGAATTTGTCTCTATTCCAACTCCCTACGATTTGTAGCTGAAGACTAAGGGATGAAGAGAAGATAGAAATTAATTTTATAAAAACATTTTCAACTATGAATAACTCTATCAATAAATCCTTTATATTAAAAAACTTACATTCAAAAAATTTTTTAATATTGAGGGAGAAATGCACACTCTTGTCCACTGGCATGCGAGAGGCACAGAACTGCTGGATGCTGAGGCAAGTCCTGCGGTCGGGATGGCTTGACCCTATCCTTTTACATTCCCCGTGACCAGGTTCAGCTTTGTCCTTCTATGACTGTTGTCATTGTCATTATTGACTCTCATTATTATCGACTATCTTCGAGGCTCCACTGATCGAACCCCACCAATATCCAGCTTTTACATCTCATAGAATAGAAAAGAACATGGGATCGGAATCCAAACAAATCTGGTTTAAAACTGGGAGTGGAGTGGGGAGGGAATGGGGATGGACCTTTAGGAGACAGCGTAGGGTGTGATGTCCAGGAGGATGCGATGCTGTGCTGGGCTGGGCAGAGGAGCCGCTGAGCAGGACATGGAGTGGGAGTCAGGGTGCCTGAGGGGTGGGGTGGGGGGGAGGGTGCTTCCTGCGAAGACGAAGGAGCCCCTGGGGCAGGCTGTGTGGCTGATCTCTGCAGGGATCTAGGGAACCCTCTCCTGGAGGCCCTGGTCTGCACAGTCTTTAAAAATTTTTTAAAAATATTTTTAAGCATTTAAATTTATTGATTTGAAAGAAAGAGAGGAAGAGGGGCAGGGAGGAAGAGGCAGAGGGAGAAGGTGAGGGAGGGAGAAGTGGAGGAAGGAGAGAGGGAGAGAGAGAGAGAGAGAGATCAACTTTGTTTTTTCCACCCATCCATGTATCCATTGGTTGCTTCTTGTATGTGTCTGACCCCGGACTGAACCTGCAACTTTGGTGTATCCAGTTGACTCTCTAATGGAGCCCTGGCCAGCACAGTCTTTTGAGGGCTTAAGCTGGGTGGATTAGAATCGAAGGAGAGCAAAAAAAGAGCAGACCTCTTCTAAGGATTCTCCCAGGGGGTCAGGAGGCAGGGCTGCCTTGGGGAAGGTTAGGCTGGAGTGTGGGTTTCATGGAAGTCTGTGGGGCTGGGTGGGACACAGAGGACCTGTGCAGCCACGGGCCTTCCTTCAGTGGCCAGGGAAGCAGCCCAAAGAAAGGGCTTCGTTGGGGCTCCTTTAGAGGTAGCTTTGCTGAAGGGAAGGCTGGGCCTGTGAAGAAGCACACGAGGAGAGTCTCCCTCAAGAGTCAGCCGAGTAGGACCTCCTCTTAGACTCACAATCTTGGTTTCTCTTCTGTAAAAGGTGAACGTTACTGGTAGTGGTCTTATAGGTTCTGCTAATGGATATATTTAACACAAGTAAAATCATGACTACAGACATAAAATGAAATGTGTCAGGCATTGTATTCAACTCATAAGTGAGGGGACCAAGCAGATATTACAAGAGGTTCAAAGAAGTCAAAAGTGTATAAAGAGAATTTTCAAATGATTACAAAACCAGTGTATTTACAAATGATTTAGGGGAGACGTTTGTTCCAACAGATTTTTTTTTTTCTTTTGGTGGCATGTCTATAGTCTTTACAAGGCACTGCAGTAAACTCTATGCAAATTGCTCTCATTAATCTTCCTAATCACTTTGCTAGTCATTGATATACCACTTTAAAGGTGAGAAAACATTTCCTGGAATGGGCGCGTGGGGGGAGGTGCAGCATCTGACATCTTAGGGTTGGGCCCACAAACCGAAGAGGGCACAGCAGGGGCGCTGCACGCTCAGGGCGTCGAGGTTCCCTGGGTGCCCATGAGAGCCCCTGAGAAGTGCCGAGAAGGAGGGGTCCTGGGGGCACCAGGAGCCTTAGCTGGCCCGCAGGGCTACTTAGGGCAGCCTACTCGTTGTAACATTGACCAGGGATGCGAACCACGACACTCTCCCTCTAGGGGAAAAGACTGGAGACTCTCGGACTACGACCGCAGGGCCTAAGTCTCCTGGAAGAGCAGGTTAGAGCGTCCCTGACGGATTTTGAGAATTAGGACCTAGGGGCCCAAGAAGCGGGAGGAGGTAGGGTTCCTGGAGCACCGCAGGCTGGGGGAGCAGGAAACAGTATCCAAGGGGTCCGAGATCGGACCGGTGCGGAAACCGCGGCGGAGGTCGGAGAGACAGGGGAGCCGGGGCCCGGGAGGTTGGCGTGGGAAAGGACGCCCGGGGCCCAGCGGGGAGCTGGACTGGCGCCACCGTGCGGTCCGCGCCGGCCCCTAGGAAGGCCCGGAGGACTTAGAAATCTCAGGCGGGTGACCCGAGCCCGCGGAATGGGGGTTTTCGAGGCGCAGGGAAGAGCGCGAAGGGGCTGAGACCCGCGGCGCCCAGGATCCCGGGCACAGGTTTAGATTCTCCCGGCGGCGGGGCCCCACACCAGGCCCCACACCCGGCAGGTTTTTGACTGCCGTCAAGGGCATTTTCTTGGTGATTTGGGCACGTAGTGGCAGAGACGGGGACTGTAGGATCGGAAGGCAAAAGAGTGGGGACACCGGCGTGCAGGGACTTGGGTCCAGCAGGGTGGGCGGTCCACGAAGCCGGAAACAAAGGTTCCTTGTTGCGGGGCTGGGGAGGAAAAATACGGGGCGAGGGATAGAGAAGCGGCAGGGGAGGTGCTTGGGGCGGGGAGGCGCGAAAGTTTAGGGAGTTGAGAATTGGTATGGGGTCTGTAGTTTTCGAATCCAAGGTCGTTTCAGGGCGCCCAGAGCCGCAGAGACTGGGCCGCCGACTTACAGGGCCCCCTCTGGTGGCCGTTTGGGAGAGCGCAGAAATATTTCCAACATTCACGGGTAAAATGCAAAAAGCTTTTGTACATCGAGGAACGGAAAAAAGGAGAGATACGGGGTGAGGGAGATGGAGGCTAAGTTGGGAGATAAAAAAGAAACTCTAGGAAGTAAAGGGGAGAGAAAACTTGCAGGGGTAGCCGTTCTGAAGCGGATCTCAGGGGCAGCAGACTCCCTTTCTCCAACCTTGACCCGTCAGGGCCGAAGGTTGACTTTCAGCAAGCTCCACACAGCGCCACCTACCTCCTTCCCCTAGGACTGCAGGGACATACTCTGATCGTTGTCCACAGTTGTAACTGCTGCACACTACCCAGAACAGACTATCGGATGAGAATGAATTAGAATTTTAAGAAAAAAAAGGAGACTTCACTCATTCTGATGAATATCCAAATGCTTATGAAGCAAAAGCCACCCCATCCCCCAAACCCCGGTGAACACTCCACATTGTCACATCTGTAAAACAAATCACCGGGGACTTTACTCTGACCCAAGTGCCATTTTAATTAATTTCTGAGTGTTTGCCAATGGGCTTTCTTTCAAACAGCTTTTGGCCAAATAACATGTAGCATATGGGAGAGAGTTTTCAGTGCAGGGCTCGGGCTCGATGGTACCTTACATCCTGTCTACACAATTTGAGGAAGAAGTTTCTCCCCGGGCCATGGTCTGCAGAGAAAATGCGGTGGGAGGGGAAAAGACAGCCCTGAGAGGAGAGCTGGCCCTGAATGGGGGGCGGGGGACTCGGCCCTGGGAGGAGGAGCGAGGACAGCCAAATCGCTCCCTTCTGGTGTTGATTCAGTCATTTACTTTTCACTGCTCCCTTTGTGTCTCAGTGGTGACGAGCTTCGGACAGTTCCCTGTAGCTATGCGAAGCCCATGTGAAGATAACTTTAGGCCATAGCATCACTGCCGACTCCTACTACTTCCCCTTGGCCTTTCGGGGACATGGTGTAGGCTTTAACAGTCAATATCACAAAGGAGAAAACCGAGGATTGCAGATTAAATACCTTAGGTAAGAAGGAAAAAATTGCCCACGATGCTCTGTGGGCAATTTGCCCGCATTTTATTTCACTGCTTTTTTTTTTTTTTACTGCCCTCCCTGCAGAATCTGGAAGCATAGAGAGTCACTTTAAAGTAGCTAGACGGTGTTATGTTGGGCCACCTAATGTCGCCCCGTCTCTCAATCTGTGTGTATGTGTGTTTCTGTAAATTGGAATAAACAACCATTTTTCCTGGGTGCTGTTAATGTCAGTTTAACATCCTGGCCATTGTTGTTTTAATTTGTTAACTGCGATCACATCATTTATTTATCCTTCAGCTTTAAAACATTGAGGCTTTGTGTTTGTCATGAATTAGGGGCTGGGGTCAGAAAACTAGTCAGGGAGATGTATGTATACACTAATTACAGTAAGGTGTGATAACATAAATCAATGCAGGATGTACATAGTAAAGCCAGGTGTCCAAGATGGGGAAGCTTAATTTGTCTTGGAGTTGTGACTTGAACCTAGAGTTGCAGCGATACTTTAATTGGATTTTGACAGGCAAATACAACAAATAGCGTGAAGGTAAAGGGTGATGCTGAGTATTTCCCAGGCAAGGGAACAGCATAGAAGAGTAAAACTATGTAGTTGGTACAAATAATGGGATGTATTTCATAGAGCTAGAACTCTTGAGAGTGAAGAGAGGGCAGGAACCAAAGGTAGGAAGAGGATGTTGAAAAGGTATATGTGACTTTGTACATCAGGCCAAAGAGTTGGATTTTAGTTTTTTTTAAAGAGGACATAATTAGTGATGCTTTATTATTTATTTCCTTTGTGAAATCTTAGGGCACTATGAAGAATAGGTTTAGGGATGAGGTGGAGCAGGGGCTGGCAGTATCGAGCCCACTTGGGTGGCAGTTTCAGTGTCAGGACAGAGTGACTGAAAGCTGTCACTAGTGTGGTGGGAGGCAGTGGCGCTGTGACTCAGTGACTAAGAGAATGGCTTCAGTGTCAGATAAGCCCCAGGCTGGAATTCTAGTTCTGTATGACTTGGGGAAACTTAGCTTGTCTTGAGTTTTCTGTCTTCAAATTATTATTAGGGGATTCAAGTAAATTAAGTGTATGAAGTGGTCAACACAGTCCTTGGCACACTGGAAGAGTCTCCACTGCCAGGGCGTAGACTTGTGAAAGGGGCTTCAGGGTAGGAGTGTGTGTTCCTGGCACCATCGCTTATTTCTCATTTCACTTACTGGTTTCTTGTACAGGGAAGCTGATTCAAAGGACATGTTAGATGAAGCCTGTCTAGAAAAAAAAAAGTAGAAGGGAAGAGGAAGAGAGAGAGAGGAGAGAGAGAGAAGGAAGTAGGAGAACTCTCGGGTTACTGTCTTAAGATGGACAATATCTGAAATACTTGATGGTGGTCTCATACCAGATGGAGAATTCAAAGGCAAGAGCCGCCCTTGGGAGGTGGGAGAAAGAGTTTGATTTTAGTTTTGAGATTCAGTTGCCTGCAAAATATCCAGATAGATTTGCTTCAAAGGTAGGAGCTAAGGCTTATTCTTGTATATATTTTTTGACTTAGCAGCCTAAAAATGATAATTTAGACTATGGGTCAGTGTTCATGTCAAGAAAAGAAGAGGCTGAGGAGACAGGTGGTGGAGGCCACCAATATAGTTAAGGAGTGAGTGGTGTAAAAAGGGAAAGAGCATCTGTTAGTAAAGGGTTCTTCAGTAAATAGAAAGGAGTAACCAGAGAGGATCATGGAAATAAAAGGAGCTACTTGTAGGAGGGAGCAGTCAACGATGCCTGACTCTGCTGACCACACTGAAAAGTTAGAGCAGGACACTGAACACCTGGTTCAAAGGGTAGACCACTTTCAGTAAATTTAGGAGTAAATTTAAGGTAAATAAATACAAGCATCGAGAATGTCATTGTTCACACACACGCATTCCAGTCCACTCTCCTTGGCTGCCTGGTTATATCCATGCCGTGCAAAACCATTTTGAGGACAGACCATATATGTGGGCATGTGCATGTGTATGTATGTGTATGACTTCTTTACTCATTCATTCATTTGTCCACCCATGAACACTTAGATTTTTCCATACCCTGGCTATTGTGAATAATGTTGCATTGGACATGAAGGAGCGGTCATCTCTTACAGGTACATAGTTCACTTCATCCCCTTGAAACAGGCTTGCTGAATCGAATGGTAGTTCTCTTTTAAAATTTTTTGATGAAATTTCATACTGTTTTCCATAATTGCTGTACCAATTTACATTCCCATCAACAGTGCGTGAGGGTTCCCCTTTTTCCATCTCCTTGCCAACTTTTATCTTTTTGTTCATAGCTGTTCTAACAGTGTTCGGTGGTATGCCAATTTGTTTTTTATTTGCATTCCCTGATGATTACTGGTGTTGAATATCTTTTTATATACTTGTTAGTCATTTGTGTGTCTTTTGAAAAAACATTCAGGTTCTTTGCTCAAATTTTCACCCAGTGATTTATTTTTGCTATTGATTTGTTTGAGTTCCTTACATATATTAGTATTTTAGATATTAACCCCATATTGGATACATGGTTTGCAAAAATTTTCTACCATTTCACAGGCTGCCTGTTCTCTCCATTGACTGTTGCTTTTGCTGTGCAGAAGCTTTATGTTTGATGCAGTCCTACTGGTCTATCTTCGTTTTTAGTTCCTTTGCTTTTAGCTCCTGAGCTTTTAGTATCATTTTCAAGAAATCATTGCCCACAGGAGTGCAAATAGGTTTATACCTTCTGGTCTTATGATTAGGTGTTTAATTCATTTTGAATTGATTTTTACATTTGGAATGCAATAGGGTCCAGTTTCATTTTTCTGCATGTAGATATCCAGGTTTCCTGGCAGTATTTATTGAAGAAACTATCCTTCCCCTTTTATTTGCTCTTGGAGCCCTGGCTGGAGATCAGTTAACCACAGATGTGTGGCTTTCTTTCTGAGCTCTTTATTCTGTTTCATTGGTGTGTTTTGAAATCAGCAAATGCGATGCCTCTAGCTTTGTTTTTCCTCTTCAAGACTGCTTTGTCTATTTGGGGTCTTTTATATTTCAGTGTGAATTTTAGGTTATTTTTTTATTTCTGTGAAGAGTGCTACTGGAATTTGATGGGGATTGTATTGAATCTCTCACTTTTAGTAATGTTGCTATTTTAACAATATTGTCTTCCAATTCATGGGCACAAGATGTCTTTCCATTTATCTGTGTCATTTAAAAAATTTCTTCATTAGTGTTTTATAATTTTCAGTGTACAAGTCTGTCATCTTTTTGGTTAAATTTATTCATAACTATCAAGAATTTTTATCTTGCTGGTGCTATTGAGAATAAAATTGTTTTTCTAATTTCCTTTTCAGATAGTGTATTGTGTGGAAAAATGCAGTTTTTTGTGTGTGTGTTGATTTTCGATCTTGAAACTTCACTGAATTAGTTTACTAATTCTAACAGATCTTTTTGTTGTTGAAGCTTTAAGTTTTCTACTTATAATGTCTTCTGCTAGCAGAGATAATTTTACTTCTTTTTGATTTAGATTCTTTTTATTTCTTTTACTTGTATATTTGCTCTGGCTAGGACTTCTAATACTGTGTGGTATAGAAGTGTTAACAGTTGGCACCCTTGCCTTTTGCTGCATCTTAAAGGGAATGTTTTCAGCTTTTCCTTATTAATTATTATGTTAGCTGTGGGCTTTTTATATATGGCCTTCACTGTATTGAGTACATTTCTTCAATGCATATTTTGTTGTGAGCTTTAATCATGAATGGAGGTTGAATTTTGTCAAATATTATTTCCATGTCTATTGAGATGATCACGTAGTATTTTTCTCTCTAACATGGTCACAGATGCCACAAGAAAACTACAGACCGATAGCCTTAATAAACACAGACTCAAAAATATTGTGTAAAATACTAGTGTACTGAATCCTACAGCATATTAAAAGGATCATACACCACGGACAAGTAGGATTTATCCCTGGGATGCAAGGGTTGCAATATACACAATCAATGTGACCTTCCATAAAAGGCTAGGCCTTTTACATGGCAAGGCCAGTAAGAAAGAGTTGGAAAGGATTAGGAGGAAGGCACAGGTGGCTGTGGGAGAGGGCCAATCCTAGAACGGAAGTTGAAGGGTGATCTGAGCTAGGTATAGGCGGGTTGTAATCCCTGGGACAGTTTAGACAGATGTAGATGTAAATAGAGGAAAGATTGAGAAATCTTTGATCAAGAGCACTTATTTTCATGTCATTGTCAAAACTGCAGTCTTTGTACTCATATTTTCTGATTTATGTCTCTATCCTTCAATAGTGGCTACATGATCTTGAGCAGTTTAGCTTAACCTTAAGGTGCCTCAGTTTCTTCATCTTTAAAAGAGAGGTACTAACAGTTTCATACTAACAGATACTAAGAGACATACTAGGGTTATTAGCAATGTTAAGTAAATATATATATATATATTAAGTAAATATATATATATATGTATAAATTAAAATTGAGGCTAGTCATAGTAAACCTTCAATACATGTTAGCTGCCATTAGAAATATGATGTTAAACTCTAAGGTTGGATTAATTCTAAGGCTGAGAGTTATCGTAAGAAGCAAGTTGAGACTGGAAGGAAAAGTTAAAATGCAGGGAAGACACTGCTGAGGACAGAAGAACAAGCCCTCCAGAGATGACTGAAGAATTGTTGGATGGAGCTGGAGATTCATCTGATCCTGGTTTCGAACATCCCATGCTCCCTAGCCACCTCTATGGAGCAGGGTCTCGGGGTCCATTAAACTCTTAATGGTCTAACCCTAGCCCTTTGAAACATTGCTTAGCCAATCAGCTGCGAGTATGTGCCTGTTGCTTACTCTGTGGCAGAGAAGCCAAGAATGATGTTGACAGCTTATTCACTTTTAAATATAATTTAGAAATATATTGGTATATTCCTTTGGATAGACTCTTAGAATTTACATTAAGATTAGAACGTTAATTAGATTTCTTGGACCACATATACATCTAGTTAGATGACATTAAAAAGAAAAGGGCAGCCGCTTTGTGGATTTTAGAATTTCTAAAATATTTGTAAATTAAATATATGACAGCAATGTTTTACTACTATGGGCAATAGTTATGGAAATGGAAATCACACTCGCCCTGGCTGGGTGTCTCAACTGGTTGGAGCATCATTGCCTACACCAAGAGTCACCCCTGGTTGGTGTGTATAGGAGGCAACCAATCAATGTTTCTCTCTCTCTCTCTCTTCTTCTCTCCCTCTCTCCATTCCTCTCTCTCTCTAAAATCAATACAAATATATTCTTGGGCGAGGATAAAAAATTTCCCTCTGCATTCCATGCCCATGTCACTAACAACGTGGAGTCATCAAGGAGAAGCAAGGAGAAAACTAGCAACATTAAAATGAGTCAAAAGCAAGAAACAGTGACAACATTCTGAACAGCTAGGCACATTGACTAACTGGAAATCGACAGAAACATTTGTAGAATATTAACAGAATGAACTAAATTTTGTTACCTACATACCATATTTTGACATGTATAATGCACCCTTTTTTTTTGCCCAAATTGTTGAGGGAAAAATAAGGATGTGCCTTATACATGGTCAGTACCTGAAATACCTTGTATCTGTTCTTGCATTTTGTAATTATTTGTATCACAAATTTTCTTGTACCATAATACATTAAAAATAAATGCTAAAATTCCTTTATAAGAAAAAACAAGTATCTATAAATAAATAAAAATTGAATTAAAAATTAAAATGAAAGATTTTTTCCTGAAAATTTGGGCCAGAAACATGGGTGCACATTATACATAGGAGCACGTTAGGGCAGACTCATCACTACAACACCGTCCCTGTATTTGATAGGCCTTTTAGATAGTACTTGAGGGATTTCCGTATACACCCTGGTTGATAATAGAAAAACAAAGAGTAATAACCAAGTTAATGTTGAAATCTAAAATCTTAAAAGAGGTGTCTACTGTTATGTAGCTTATTAGATTCTTTAAAGCTGTGTTGTCAAAATGTTATGGGTGGAGAAATCAGTTTGGTGGTTTGCAAAGAGAATTTAAAAACATTCAATGCGACGGCAAATTGAAGTAGTAAAAGTGAGTGTTCTATGATACTTTTGTTTCCTTGTATATATGTTTATATAGGGTTGTGATGTAAAATCAATGTATTGTGGCTTTCAAATGCTTGAGAAATAACAATTTAGGATGAATTAGGGACAGGACACTTCGAGTAGAAAATTATAAAGTTCAGTTGACCTCTCAACAACAGAGATTTGAACTGCATGTGTCCACTTATATGTGGATTTTTTCCACACAAATGCTGTAAATGTATTTTCTCTTTCTTATGTTTTTATTAATAATATTTTATCTCAGTTTATTGTAGGAATGTAGTATATAATACATATAGAAAATATGTGTTAATTGACTGGGTTATTGATAAGGCTTCTGGTCAACATTGGGGAGAAAGAAGTTATATATAGATTTTCTTTTCTTTTTTTTAAAGGTTTTATTTCTTTTTAGAGAGAGGGGAAGGGAGACAGAGAGGGAGAGAAACATCAATGTGTGGTCGTCTCTCACATACCCCTCTCTAGAGACCTGGCCTGAAACCCAGGCATGTGCCCTGACTGGGAATCAAACCGGCGACCTTTTGGTTCACAGGTCAACACTCAGTCTACTGAGCCACACCAGCCAGGGCTCTATGTGGCTTTTCAACTGCACAGGGGGTTGGTGCTCTTCAACCTCATGTTGTTCAGGGGTCAACTGTACAAATAAGTTGAATTATTAGAAAATCTTATCAATGAGTAAGCCAATCTACCTCTGTAAAATAGATTATTATGTGATGATTGAGAAGTTTCCAGAGCAGACAGAGAGGAGCTGAGACAGATATTTAGGGCAGGACCTTCTTTTTCAGAAGCTGGGGTGGAGTTCAGTGTCATCACCAGACTGAATGAAATGATCGGAACTGCACGTCCTGTGACCTCAGGTGGCTGGAAGCCAAAACCAAGGCTCAGAAACAGAAAACAAACCAGGGCGTCAAAATTTGGTCCGAACGGTCAGAGAGACTATTGACAAGAGAGGACAGTTAGAAACTGAGGCAAATTGGTACAAGGCAATTTCGTACCAATTTCCTTCCCCTTTTTACTGCCCTCTTTTAAGGTAAAAGTTTATTTTGCCTTGTTAGGTGGTATCTAATGTGAGTGTGCAGGCTGATATTTTCCCAGATGAAAGAAAAGTGACATGTCACAGTCATCATATCACTTTTTGGGGGATCTGCTGGTTGTCTAATTTGTGGGAAAATAATGACAAACTGTGAGGCTTGAGTGATTCTCCCTTGTCAGGATCCTCACCTTCCCCCCTGCGTGTGTGGTAGTTTCATGGAAGCGAGAACATAGTTTGAGGACTTTTTTTGACGTGGTGTCTGTGCCTCTTTGAGGCCATGACTTCCTTTGGGAAGCGCCCGCAGCCGTTGGCCTCTGAGTCAGCCTCACTTCGAACACTGTCTACTTCCTCACTGTAGGAGAGCGATACATATTTATGTACTTGAACAGTCGAATGCATCTGAAGACAGGAATGAAAAGCGACTAAAAATAGATACAATAACTTAACATAATCATAAGGAGCACCAAAAACTTAACACTTATCAAACACATGTATTAATTAATAACAAAGAAAACAGTGAGTCAAATGTCTGATGACTTAGCTGTATTTTTCATGCCTTTGAATGCCTGCTCTTCTCTTCCTCAACATGCATGGTGACTTGATCACTTAGGAAACTGGTGTCTGATAAAGGGCATACTTGACTCCTCATTCTTGGCCTTTTCCTCAGAGAGGTGGTGTTATTCATTGGTTTAGAACACAGTCTCTGCTTCCAGAGATGACCCACATTCAAATCCCATGGCAAGATTTCTGCAAGGTATACAGCCTCTCAAGTCAAACTGGCTTGTGAATAGAGGAAATGTAGTAGTGAACAACACTGAAAGTAGTTATGTTCCAGGGTTTCAGGAGAGTTTATCCAAGGTTCCAGCTCCTCTCTTCTGGGATGCTCTCAGCTCTTTTATTTCCCGTGATTATTAGCTTGTTTCTCAGATTTGTCTGCATTGTGGTTCAGAATTGGCAGCGACTCCAATCTGACATGTGCATACTGAACTGACCAGATGAACGCAGTGTACCCAGCAGAAGGCTGCACATTCATTTTGGTTCTATTAGTTTACACTCCTTGGATGAGGCGATGACCTGTGAAGCCCTCACAGGACCCAGAAGAGGCAACTGGGAGGTTGGCTGAACCAAAGGGGAGTCCTCAGTCCTGGCAGTGGAAAATGGAATTCGAATCCTTGAAATAACATGCATGGATCAGGCAGAGAAATCAGGCTGTTGCCTGTCTGTTTGTGGGTTTTTTTTTTTTGTCATTTATACACTGGAGAAATAATGCCATTTGTCTTATGAATTTCTTTCTTTAAAAATATTATTTTATATTGGTTTCAGTTGTACTTCATAATCATTAGACAATTGTATAATTTGTAAAGTGATCCTTTGCTAAATCAAACACCCACCTGGCACCGTACATAGTTATTACAATGTTATTGGTTATATTTTCTGTACATTTCTAACATTTTGGATTTGGCTGATTGCATCCCCAAAGTGTCATTTAACACAGTCTCCCATTCCCTGTGACTTTGTCACACTGAGCTGGGGGATACAGGAGAGGGAGGGAGCATATTGTGGCTCAAGTACCATAGTCTCAAAGTTTTCAGCAAGATTTACTGGATGTTATTAAATAAATATTTTTATTTCCTGTTGGTTCTTAGGACACTGTTTAGAGACTTTAACTGTTTTTTATTTAAAAAATATTTTGTTTATTTATTTTTAGAGAGAGGGGAAAGGAGGGAGAAAGAAAGAGAGAAACATCAGTGTGGGGTTGCCTCTCACAAACTCCCTACTGGAACCTGGCCCACAACCCAGGCATGTGCTCTGACTGGGAATTGAACCAGCAACTCTTTGGTTCACAGGCTGGCACTCAATTCACAGAGCCGCACCAGCCAGGACTACTTTAAATGCTTTTATTTAATGTTTCCCTAGTTATAATTTTCCCCTCGAAACAAGAATTTCTCATGCCACCTTTTTGGAAATGAAACCCTATATTATGATAAACAGATTTGGACTTGTTTTCTATCATCATTTTTAATGATATGTCACTAATTCCATTTTTATGTGTTTTGCTTTATTTTGAGTTTTCTAAAAAATTGTTTTCTCCTTTGTTTGGAATTTATATAGTGTATTTCTTTTTAAAAAGATTTTATTTATTTTTAGAGATGGGAAGGGAGGGAGAAAGAGAGAGAAACATCAATGTGTGGTTGCCTCTCACATGGCCTCCATTGAGGACCTGGCCCACGACCCAGGCATGTGCCCTGACTGGGAATCAAACCAGTGACCCTTTGGCTTGTGGGCTGGCACTCAATCCACTGAGCCACATCAGCCAGGGTTAGTGTATTTCTGTTTTAGTAGTTATCCTTGAAATTTTACCATATATGCTTAGTTTTAAAATGTGTAAAGTTAAATGAATGGTTCTCAACTGGGGGTGATTTTGTCCTCCCCTGACCTTGAGATATTTGTGGATGTCTAGAAACATTTTCTGTGTGAAAATGGGGGAGAGAGGATGGTGCCACTTGCATTTAGTGGCTACAAGACAAAGATGCTGTTTAATATCCTGCAAAGCAAAGGACAGCCTCTACAATAAGTGGATAATTATTGTAATTATCCACTTTCACCCCCATCTTTCTTATCACTCTGGCCCTTGCTCACTATGGCTATGTTTTGACATTTTTGCCTACCTTTTGTGAAAGTAGCTTTGCCACCAATACTGTCTACTCTCTATTGCTGAGTTGTGCTCCCGTGTGGGGTCACTTGGAAACATTAGTCAGCCCCAGCACCGGGGTGCAAGCCTATTTGGATGCCTTTCAAAAAGCCACACAGCAGAATGCTCCATAAAGGCCAGTCCATTGCTCCTCAGTCTTGAAGATCAAGCCACAGGATAAGCGAGGGGTGAGTACAGCGCGTTGTCACTTTGGAAACTGCTTGGAACTCCTTTTGGCTAATGGTCCACACCAGGAAACTTTGGGAGATTTCAAGGTGCCTCGGCCCGCGAGGCAGTCAACGGGGTCCGCCGATATACCTGCAACGGATGAAGGGGGATGGGACAGGAGGCCCGAAGAATGGCAGCAAGACAAAGGATTCTGATCAAGCTGCAAATTTATTTCAAAATGGAGGGAGTTATATAGAGGAGGGCAGTGGAGGAAGTGCAGTGGATAGGTGGCTTCAAAGCGTGCTCTAGCCTGCGATTGGCCGGGGGGTGCATGGTGGGTGCGTGATCAAGGCACTGATTGGTGTGCCACCCGCATGTCCAGGAGGGGGATTTCTATGGCTCCTAACCGCAGCATCCTGTTATTCAGGCGCAACCTTCAGGTCGGATTGTATCAGCCTGTTTCAGGCTTATCCCAGCCCCCAACATCAAGGTAACAGGTAGTGATGCTCCTGGTGGAAGTCAGGGTGGTGAAATGGTCCCGTTTTACTGTGTTGCCTCCGTGATTTCCTTGCCTTTGCAGCCAAGTTTTGAGATGAGATTCTCTGAGATAAAACTTCCTTTCGTTCTTCCAGACACTGATGGATCAACTTTGCAAAACGCCAGTGTGTGTAATAGCAAGAACAGGTGCTTGATTCTTCCCCATCAGGGGCTCCTGCTGCTGCGGGTGCGCCCTCATGGCTGTCACTGGGGCTGCTCAGAGCTGTCAGGTGTAATAGCTTAGTTTTGACTTCCTTTGTTTGCGGAACCTATTGCTGTCAGAGTGGGAATAAGTAATTTGAACACTTTAGTTACAGCCAGCAGAAATGGAATCAATACATGCCAAGATTAACTTCAGTGATTAATCCTAGAATCAATGAACCAAATGATTATCATTTCTGTCAGCTGAAGATTCTGGATGCAAACTCGTGATGAACAAGGTGGGTTCATTTTCCTCGCTGGCTTCTGCAGCAGGCACATCGAAGCCACTGTCTTCAACTTCCCTCGCCTTGCAGTCGCTTCAGTGATAGCTTCATGCTGCGGCAGGGCTCTGTGTCACAGAAGCCAGATTTGACAATGACAAAAGGCCAAGTCAGCAGAGTCGGAGCTGCTGAATCTCCAAGGATAATGGCAAGCTCATGAAACTTCTAACTCTTAAATCACAGTGATTATTCTGACTCTGTGGTTTGGGTGGGCGGGTGTCATTCACTCTTTTTCAAAAGGGAGAAGAGGAGTTTGGAGAAAGGACTGGGAACGTGGTTGCCTCCCTGATGGCTCCACATCTCAGTCTGCCAGGGGGTGAGAGCCGATTTGGTGGTGGTGCTTCCCAGTGGGGACCCAGACCAGGGGACCCAGACCTGGGGACCCAGACCTGGGCACCCACCCCTCCTAGTGGGACTGAGCATGACCCTGTGCCAGGCACAATGCATAGTGCTCTGTGTATCTTACTCCATTTAAGGAGCAGAGCAACTCTCTGGGGTGCGTGCTGTGAGTACCCTCACTCTTCAGATAAGGAGACTAGGCTGTAGTCACTTAAGTCACTTTTCCAAGGACACATGCCTGTTCAACCCAGGTCTCTTTGGTTCTAGATTTTCAGGGCTCAGTTGAGATTTTATCTGGGTGTGGATAAGGAAAATGGTTCTCATTATGTGTTGACTGTATCCCCCAAGATACATTAAAGCCCTAACCCCCAGTGCCCCAGAGTGTGAACTTATTTGGAAGCAGGTTAACTGTAGATGTCATTAGTTATGATGAAGTCACACCAGAATAAAGCAGGTCCTTGGTCCATATGAATAGTGTCCTCGTAAGAAGTGTGATGTGAAGACAGACATGGGAAGAATGGTCTATGAAGGCAGATTGGGGTGATGCCTCTATAAGCGAAGACATGCCAGAAATTGCCCACAAACCACTGAGTTTAGAGAGAGTATGGCTCTATCCACACGTTGAGTTTAGACTCTGAGCCTGCAGAACTGTGAGATAATGCATTTCTGTTGTTCTAAGACACCCAGTTTCTGGTACTTCGTGACAGCAGCCCCAGGGAACTCTGGGGTTAAGTGCATGCCTATGTGTATGTGCATGTATGCATTCTTGGAATATCCGGTAAAGCAAACAAGCATGCCAGCAAGCCACACATAACTCTTAAAGCCTGTTCTGTATAGAGTACAAGGTCAAGAGTAATGGGAAAGTCAGATATCTCAAATCTGGGCTATGTGCTTGGCTAACATAGTACTTTTGATTTGTTTCCTATTTCCTATTGGCCAGGCGGTTCCCGGGGTGAGGAGTCCATGTAAGACAACAAATTCCACCTCTGGAGTCAGATCTGCTCTTTGGGTGGGGCCCTACCCCCTCTGAACTTCGTCACCTTGGGGAAATGTGACAAAAGCCTACCCTTCGTCTCCATTCCTTATCTGTGTAAAGGTTGATGATGATAGAGAGGTTGGTGTGAGCATCGGTTCCACTATTTCATGCCAGGTGTTTTGCACAGTGCTTGACACACAAGTGTTCCATAAACAGGATGTGTGATCACCTTATCTTTGTGCCTTTAGTGAGAACAGTTAGGTGGCAGGAGTGTAAACCTGGTGCAGCTCCCCAAAGTCGGGGTCAGGTTGCTCCCCCTGCCCTGCCTCCTGAAGTATAGAGCATGCAGCTCAGTCTGGTAGTAAGAGGCTGCTGGCACCTATGGGGCGGTCAGTGTGTGTTCAAGACTGTGTATACCAGGTGAGTCCTGCGAGTGGTTTGACCACCCACGGAGAGTGTTCTCATCTTGTCGGGACTCCCAGAGCAGGCTCTGCAGTGGAGGAAGGGGGATCTCAGCACCACTGGCCCCCTTCTTATCCATGTCAGGAGTATACCTCCATCGGCATTAAAAAGATTTTAATAATTTTGGAGAATACCGTCTTTTGAAAAAGATGGGAAGGGCACACCATGGGGAGGGAACAGGGAAGTGAGTGTTTCTTGCCTCATTAGGCTTGTGATATTGGGGTAATCTGAGACTGAACACCAATATTTTTAAAAGCCTTATTGGCTAGAAATGCAAGAAGTTTTTTTTCTCCTTCTTGTTATTCTAGAGATGAAACAACAAACAGAGCCAAATGAAACATTTCAATGGACCTTTCGGTTATGAAAGTGTAAAGCCAAAATTCAGCTTTGAAATGGAGAAAGACAACACATTGTGGAACTACATAAAAATCTAAACATCATTTCTATCATGGACCAAAGTCCAAGGTAAAAGGGAAGATAGCGGCTTCACCAGTAGAGGTCGTGCGTCCATGTAGACCACACGCACACTTGCACCATGGTGGGGAGGGGACGCAAAAGAGGCTCCAGACCCAAAGGGCACTGTCAGAGGTGGAGAAATGCAAGAGCCATTTGGAATAAATTGCTCCTGAACTCTTAGCCCCAAACCACTTTCCCGATAAAAGTGCAGAGCTTGTTTCATTTATATCTGTATTAACTTTTAAACTCTGCACCATTCCAATAGGGGAATATTACTCATAGAAACTAATAGTGTAAATTAATAAGGGCAAATCTAATTACTGGTGGTACCAACCGCCAGAAGTAACAAGAATGCAGTTTTATTATCTCTTGTATATGTAAACAGTGAATTAATAAGTTATGAGTAAACTAAAGCTCTTTCAATATCACATGACATAATGTGCTTAAATAGTCCTACATGTTAAAAATGCCTTGTATACGTACATGAGATAATAAAGTTACTGTTGAAGGAATCCTCAAATATCTTTGGCTACTAATTTTACTCAATACCTTTTTTAGGTGTGTGTCTTTGAATATCGACAGAGGTATTATTTTGAACTTTTATTCCATAAAGCTCTCAAGATTTCATTATACATTCAGAATGGATACATTCGAAACTATTGATATTTTATGATATACGTAGATAGGCTGCCAGGTATATCAATAAAATAGTGAGTCCATTGCTTTGGCTTTCAAATTGTTCTTGGTGTAAAAAAGTAGAGAACCAGCAGGTGGCAGTGTTTCCCCACGCATGAGGGATGTGCTCCTTTAGGAAAAGTCCTACTTCAGGTCGAAAAGTTACAGCAAAATATTTCTTTGCACTGTGAAAGGTGGAAATCCACCATCCATGTTTTTTTCTGCACACAGATGCAGAGGGCTGTGAAGAACCTACTCCCAGAGTCCTTTTCTTTTGGGGTGGGGGACCGTCCTGCCAGCTCACCTGTCCTCTGGTAAGGTGTGGTGCCCTTGCTGCGTCCCAGGGACAATTTGGAAAACCCTGTGGGAGACCTCTGGTCCCACGCCTGAGTCAGAGCCATGTCCGTCTAAAGTACTCTCCAGAAAAATGGTATTTTCCAGACACTCTTTGGGCAATGAAAAGGGTGATGAAGGAGCATAAATCAGTGTTGCTCATCTTTCTCCAATGCTCTGTATGAGAAAGCAGTCTCTGGATGATGCCAGCAATACAAAGTCTTGAATTACTGAGCTGGAAGGAACTTTAGAGTTCACGGCCATCCTCCTCATTTCACAGAGAAACCGGCTAAAGCAAACCAAAATTATTCACCCCAGACCACACAGCTGGTTGCGTGGTAAAGCCGAGAATGGATCTCAGGCCTTTCCCCCACTCAGTTACTCTTTTCCCCTTACATTTGCAATGCCTTGACATTAGGTAAAGAAAAATTTTGAACAGGAAAAAGCAAGTAATGGTTTTTTTACTGGCTTTTCTCTTCGAGGCACTGTGTTTGTTCCTTTTGTACACATGTAGTCTTTCAATCCCCCGAACAAACTGCTGGCTGATGTTACTTACCTTCAACTGGTAAATTCATCACCTGAAGCTCAGAGAGGTTAAATGACCTGCCCCAGGTCATGCAACTAGTAAGTAGTGGTCAAGATTTGCATCCAATCCCTACAAAGAGAAGCCAGGGTTGGTTTTTAGGAGTCCTTAAGTACTGGTCAGGGAGGAGGGCCGAAAAGAATGAGTAGAGATCATAGTCAGTAGACTCAGCTTTCGTCTTTGCAAATGGCAATCTACCTTTCGTGGGATGCTTCTCAGAGTCCTGTTTTCTATATTTGGATCCTGAAGTCCAAAACTTCCTTTGGACACTAAGTACTTAATCTGAACAAATATATTCTTTATAGTGGGTGGGCTCATCAGTCATGTATCAATTATTACTTTTAAGATGTGGTTACCAAAGAGAGAGAAATAGTTATCTCTTCATGTGTAAAATTTTTTTTTCTTCCAGTCTGACAGTAGGTGCTCACTAAATATTTTGATGGACTAATGAGTTAAATATCTTTTTTTTAAGCACAGCGCAGTAAATTTATTAAAGCAATAGTATGCACTTGAGTAACGAGTTAAATATTTAAGTAGCTAGTAGGAACTTATAAAAATAGGACACATCTCTCAAGGGAATATTAATACTACACTCTTAGTTTCAACACTATCCAGTTCTTTCTGTTCAGAATCTCTCTAAGAACAGGGGTCACTGCCACCAGCCCTCTGGAAGCAGAGAGCTCGTGACCCCGTGTGCTGGTCGGGCTAGCCTGGTCTGTGGGGGTCACTTGGCACGGCTGGAGAGACAGAGTGGCTATCAGTTTTCCTGGGCTCTAGTGCTTTCATTTACGCAGTGTGTTTTGTGCATGAGGGGAATCCTGGCATGGCGTGGTCAGAGGGACTTAGGTTGTGCAGGCTGCCAGACGCCTGGGGTGAGAGTTCAGCTACCTATGGTGGGGCTTAGTGCTAACTCCTCCCAGAAAGGAATTCCATGTTGACTAGTCACCATCACTGAGCTCAGCTAACACATCTCTTTCTGAGGGAGTATTCATACTAGGTAAAAAACAAAATAAAATAAAATGGGCCATTTGGGCTCATTTTTTTTTGTGCCGAGTGACACTAGAAGGGTTTCCAGTTCCCAACCTGTGTCGGTAGTGAATCTAGGGGATCTTCTTGCTGATGTCACATTTGGGTGCTGCACCACAGTTCTGAGCATCTTGCCATAAACCTGCCTCACTACTGGTTCATATCTCTCCATCTGTCTTCTTCTGTCTCTGTCTCTGTCTTTAAATTCTGAGATGGAGTCACAGAGCTTGGTAGTATGGTATTTTATTTCCCAAAACACCAAAATCAGAAAGGATAAGAGGGAGAAGACCACAGATTTGGAGTCAGACTCAAGTGAACGGGACAGTTGCCTCTGACATACATCAGGCATTTGAGCTTGTGTATCATTGCAGGCCTTGTTTTTTATGCCCGTGAGCAAAGTGAGGATAATAATACCAGTTTCAAAGAGAATGGAATGAAGCAATATTTGGAAAATATCTAGAACATTATATGCCATTTAACAGCTGCTGAATAAAAAACAATGAGTTATATCAACCAGTGGGGAAGGGACCACTTAAAAATTCTTGTCACATTGAGAAGAGAAGCAAAGCTGTAATGTGCAAACTGGGGCTTTTACACTTGGCACTTTTACATATAACCCAACAATCTGTGTTGAAGAAAATAGGTTTTTATTTAACAGTGTTCCAACCTTGGGGGAACCCTATTAATAAAGACCCAGCACTTCCCTTGATCCCCAAAAAGGCTACAAGCTAAAACCATGCCTAGAAGTTCCCCGTATCCTGTCTGTCCATCAACCTATCTTGCAAACAGATCTCCATCCTCTCTGGCATGTGCACTTGTAGACTTCAGAGTCGCCATTGTCTTGCAGCTGCTCTCTCCTTCAGGACCTGGGGTGTGTTGTTTTCAGCCTCCACGTAGTGGTTCAGAAAACCATGTGCCATGTTACACTGTCCCAAGCCTGGGACCCTGCCCCCAGGAGTGAGCTCCCATCCTCTGCAAGGTCTAAGCCCATGGTGGTCCCTGCATTTCCTGGTCCCACAAGCACTCCTGTTCATGCAGGGAGCGGGGCCAGAAGCCCAGATGCCCAAATACCAAAAGCCCAGAGGGAAAGAACTTACACCAACCTGCAAAGTCCATAACAAGAGTCCCCATACCAAGACAGTGACTTCTTGGTATGTTCTTCAGAGAGGCAGAAGTCTGCAGCTCAGCGTTCCTGGTTGTAGTTCAGCCCCAAGCATCTCTCATGTATCTGTGTTTGGCCAGACAAGTCCCCTGCACCACTGCCAGTTCTGTCTCTGTCTTCTCCAGGCAGACCTCTTCTCCTCATGGCTTCCCTGCTGACCTCCAGCCTACTCTAATTTAAATGCTCCACTCAGAACTTCCTATGTGACTGCATATCTGGCTCTTCCTATGGTGTGTTAGGCTCTGCCATTCTTGTCAGCTCCCCTTTGACCCCTCTTTTGGCTGCCATCTTTAGTTAGGGCAAGAGTTTCCAGTGATGCAAGGGCATCTGCCCCCCTGGCTATGTCAGAAGTTACTGCACATTCTCACAGTCACGTCATACACAGTTCTGCACTGAGATCTTCCTTTCAGGAAGGCACAGCTGTTAACCTTGCCTTTGTTATGAATGTGTCTTAAATTCCGTACTTTCTGTCGTGTGGACACCCTGCCCCCAGTCCTGCCTGAAGACAGGATTGTAAGGGCTGTTTCCCTATTATCAGGAGAACCATGCTCTGGACCCAGTGACAAAGACTTGGTTTCAAATGCGAGCCAGTTGCTCCTTTGCTTATCATTTACTCACTTGCTAACTCTCAAAAATATTTTACTAGATCTGAACTAGGTAGAGTTATTTTTTTAAATTTTAAAATAAACTTTATTGAGACACAATTTCATACATTAAAATAAACCTATTTTGAAAATTAAGAGCAGAGATTAAATTATATAGAGACTAAAAAACAATAGGGAAAATCACTAAGACCAATAGCTGGCTCTTTGAAAAGATGAGTAAAATTGGCAGACTTGTAGTTATATTAACTAAGAAAAGAAGAGGAGACTCAATTAAAATCAGAAATGAAGGAAAAAAATGTTACTCTCAAGTTTACAGAAATAAAAAGCCTTATAAGAGAGTACTCTGAACAATTGTACATGAACAAATTCGACAACATAGATGAATGGACAATTTATTTGATCTTAATTTAATATTTAAATTGTAATTTACATTCATTATTATTTTGTATTAATTTTAGGTGTGTAGCATAGTGATTACACAACCATATACTTTACATTGGTTCTCCATGATATTTCCAGGACCTACCTGGTACCAAACATAGCTATTACAGTATTATTGACTGTATTTTCTATGACTATTTAGTAACTACCAATCTGTATTTCTCAACCCCTTCACGTTCTGCACCCAATCCCCCAATTACCCCTCCCCTTTGGCAACTGTCGGCTTGTTCTCTGCAGCTATGAGTTTCTTTTTGTTTTGTTTGTTCATTCTCATTGTTCTTTAGATTCCACAGATACATAAAATTATATGGTGTTTGTCTTTCTCTGACTGACTGACCTCACTTAGAATAATACCCTTTTATCTAGCTATGCTGTCACAAATGGTAACATTTTGCTCTTTTTTGTGGCCTTTTTTGTTTTGTTGTATACCTGTACCACATTTTTATGCACTTGTCTATTGATGGGCCCTTGACTTGCTTCCATAGCTTGTCTGTTGTAAATATTGCTGCAATAAAATAAAGGTGCATACATTCTTTTGAACTAGTGTTTTTGGTTTCTTCAGGTATATAAACAGAAGTGTGATCTCTGGGTCATAAGGCAGTACCATTTTTAATTTTCTGAGGTAACTCCATACTGTTTTCCACAGTGGCTGCACCAATCGAACAGCGCATGTGGGTACCATTTTCTTCACATCCTCCCCAGCACTTGTGGTTTATTGATTTATTGATGATAGTTATTCTGACAGATGTTGGTTGATATCTCACTGTGGTTTTAATTTGCATTTCTCTGATGATTAGAGACATTAAGCATCTTCTCACATCTATTGGCCATCTGTCTGTCTTCTTTGGAGAAGTGTCTATTCAGGTCCTCTATCTGGTTTTTAATTGGATTGTTTGTTTTTTAAGTGTTGCGTTGTATGAGTTCTTTATAATTTTGGATATTAACCCCTTATCAGATGTATCATTAGCAAATATGTTCTTTCATTCCCAACCCACTTGTTGGGTTGTCTTTTCATTTTGTTGATGGTTTACTTTGCCGTGTAAAAACTTTTTAGTTTGATGTAGTTCCATTTATTTATTTTGTCTTTTGTTTTCCTTACCCAAGGAGATATATCAGAAAAAAAATGTTACTTAAAAATCAAAATAGACAAATTCTTGAGAAATGCAATCTATTGACACTGAATATGAAGAAACAGAAAAGTCTGAATCAACCTAAAACTGGTGAGGAGAATCGAGTCAGTGTTTCAGAACCTCCCAACGAAAGAAGCCCAGGACCAAATGACTTCATTGACCAATTGTTCCAAATATTTAAAAAAAAATTAATTTTTCTTAAACTTTTCTAACAATTGAAGAGGAAGGAATGCTTCTGAACTTATTTTATAAAATGATCAGTACTCTAATACCAAAGCCGAACTAAGACAGTATAATTAAAGCAAACTATAGGCCACTATCTTTTATAAATAGTGATGCAAGAGAATCTCCAAGAAAATACTAATAAATTGAATTTAATACCATATTAAAAGGTTTATATACTCTAACCAAATAGAATTTATTCCTGGAGTTCAAAAATTGTTCAACCTATAAAAATCAATATAATATACTACATTAGCAAAAAGAAGAAGGAAAAAACTCTGTAGGATCATCTAAATTGATGCAAATAAATCATTTGGCAAAATTCAATGCTTTTTCATGGTAAACTAATGGTCAAACTAGGAATAGAATGAAAGTATCTCAACACATTAAAAACTATAATAAAAACTATGTATAGAAACCAATAGTCAACATTGTACTTAATAATGAAAGACTAAAATCTTTTCCCCTAAGAAACAATGCAAGGATGTCAGACTTAGACATTTTATTCAACATAGGACCTGGTAGTAGAGGTCCTAACTAGAGCAATTAGGCAAGAAAAAAAAATAAAGACATCAAAATTAGAAAGAAAGAGGTAACATTATTTCTGTTTACAAATGACATGATGTTATATGTAGTAAACTATAAAGATTTTGTGTAAAAGTTGTTAAAACTAATAAGGGAGGTCAGCAATGTTACTTATTACAAGGATATAGTATTCAAAGCAGTTAGGTTCTGGCATAAAGACAGACATATATACCAAAGAAATAAAATAGAAAGCACAGAAATAAACCCTTGAATATATAGTCAACTGATTTTTAACAAGGGTACTGAGACAATATAATGAAGAAAGAACAATATTTTCAACTAATGATGCTGGGAAAATTGTGTATCCACATGCAGAAAAAGGAAGCTGGACCCTTACCTTACACCTTAAACAAAAATTGACATAAAATGAATCAAAGCCCTCATCATAAGAACTAAAATTATACAATTCTTTTGCCCTGGTTGGTGTGGCTCAGTGGATTGAGTCCAGCCTATAGACAAAAAAGTCATTGGTTTGATTCCCAGTCAAGGCACATGTCTAGGTTGCAGGCCAGGTCCGAAGTGGGGGGTGGACAACAGAGAAGCACACATTAATGTTTCTCTCCTCCTCTTTCTCTCTCTCTCCTCCTCTCTCTAAAAATAAATACATAAAATTAAAAAAAAATAAAGTAAGATTCTTAGAAGAAAACAGGAGAAAAACTTTATGTGATCGCATTTACTAATAATTTATTAGATATAATATCAAAAACCACAGGAAACTAAAGAAAAAACAGATAAATTTGATTTCATCAAAACTAAAAACTTTTGTGCAACAAAGGACACAATCATCAGAATGGAAAGGCAACAAATGGAAAAAAAATTTTCAATCATACTTACGATAAAGGATTAATCATACTTGTAATAAAGGATTAATATTAAGAATGTATAAAGAACTTTTCTAGTTTAATAACAGCAACAACTACAAAACAACCCAATAAAAAATGAGCAAAATACTTCTAAAGAAGATATACAAAAATGGCCAGTAAGCACGAGAGATGCTCAACACCACTAATCGTTAGTGAAATACGAATTAAAACCATAATAAGATATTACCTCATACCCATGAGAATGGAAGTTATCAAAAAACAAGACAAAACAAGAACAGAAAAATCAAGTGTTGTCAAAGATGCAGAAAAATAAGAACACTTATCCATTGTTCCGATGAAGCCACTGTGGAAAATGGTGTGGCAATTACTTGAAAACTTAAAAAATCAAATTACCGTATAATTTAATAATTCCACTTCTGAGTGTTCACTCACAAGAAATAAAATTTTGGATTCAGACAAGTGTTTGTGCACCCATTTTTGTAGCAGCTTTATTTGCAATGGCCAAAAATAGAAGCAACCCATGGTTTTCTCTACAGATGAACTGGTAAGCAAAATTTACTGTGCATATATTCTAGTATCTAGTATGTATAGCTTTTAGTATGTCACTTTAATGTATAACATATATATTAGACTATTATTCAACTTAAAACATAAGAAAATTCTGAATCATGCTACAACGTGGAAGGAACTTGAAGATATATGCTAAGCAAAATAAGCCAATCACCAAAGGACAAATGTCATATGACCACACTTATATGAGATACCTCAGACCTCAAAATCATAAGGACAGAAAGCAGAATGGGGCTTTCCAGGAACTGAGAGCATTCGGCAAAGGGAAGATATTCTTTAATGGTGTGGGGATAAAAATATCAGTGCTTTTCCTCCCACCTTCTAAGTTCTTCTGGCTGGGCCAATAGCCAAGTTAACAGAGACAGATTAATAGGAGAAAATTGAAGTTTAATACATGCATGGGGGATGCACAGAGACATGATACATTCATGAAAATCCCAAAGACAATGAGACAACACTGGGTGTATAAGACATTTTGAACAATGGAGGAAAGGGTAGGAATGGGTATATATTATATTGGAGAAGTGAGAATGGGTGATTTACAGGTATTTGAGGAAGAGCTGAACACACGGGACAGGAAGGTCCGTGCTAGGCGATGACCAGAAGCAGTGGGACCCAGGGGGTATCTGGCTAACAGATACCTGTGTAAAGCCCTCTTATCCATCAAACTGAATTTAACTGAGGATAAGGGGAACTACCCAGGAACTCCATCTTGAAGCAGATTTCTCTGTCTGAATTTCTTGTGGGGGAAAAAGGGGAAGGTCAAAGTTCTTTTGAATCTCTTGTTTCTTAACAAATAGCTTAAAAATCAATATCCTTCAAAGCAGCCTCAGAGTGGTAGCATTGTGGTTCCTTCAGTGATAAACAGCCTTAGTTGTGGGAGGTGAAGGGTATTGGAGATGGTGGTGAGGATGGTTTTACAACAGTGCCAATGCTCTTAAATGCCACAAAACTGGACACTTACAAATAGTTAAAATGGTAAGCTCTATGTCATGTATTTTTAAAATCTTCACCCAAGGATATGTTTATTGCTTTCTACAGAGAGAGGAAGAGAAAGAGAGAGAGAGAGAGAGAGAGAGAGAGAGAGAGAGAAAATATGATCAGTTGCCTCTTGGATGTGCCCTGACCAGGAATTGAACCCACAACCTTTGCTGCATATGGGACAATGCTCCAACCAACTAAGCCATCTGGTTAGGGCTATGTTACCCATTTTTAAACCACAATTTAAAAAGTGTCTGTTTGCAAGCATAAACAACTGCTCAAGCATAACTCTGACTAATAAATAACTGGTCTAAATTTTAAAAAGTACACCTTTTCTATGTGACCTGTTTGATTAGTTCGACAAATATAGACATCTGTATAACCATCACCCACACATGTAATCACTACTCCAGTCAAGAAAGAGAACATTTCTGTTACCCTAAATATTTTTCCTTTGCTTTTTTGTAGTCAGTCTAACCTTTACTGTGAGCCTCTGGTACTGATCTTCTTACTGATCTTCTTTTAAGTCACTGTAGGTTAATTTAGCATGTTCCAGAAACTCCCATAAGTGGAATCATAGCATAGGTATTCATGTATCTGTTTCCTCTCATTTAGCCTAATATTTTGGCTATCATTCATGTTTTGCATATTATAATTTGTTCTATTTTTGTTGCTGAATAATGTTCCAATATAGGAATACAGCTGCATTTGTATGTCTGTTCACCTGTTGATAAAGTATTTTTTATTATTTCATTTTTTTACTGTTATGAAGAAAGTGTTCAAGTATTTGTGTTGATCTATATTTTCATTACTCTTGGGTAAATACCTTGAAAAGAGACTGCTGAGTCATATGTTAAGTGTATATTTAGCTTCACAAGAAACCACTGAACTCTTTTTCAAAGTGTTTGTAGTAATTTACATGTTCATCATTTATTTATGAGATGGTACAGTGTATGAGAGATCCCATTGCACCACATCTTTGCCAACACTTTATATCAATAATCTTTTAAAAACGAACCCATTTTAGTGAGGTTGTAGAGGTCTCTCGATATGCTGATCTGGGTGTGGAGCGGCAGGAAGCCCCCCTGCTCATTGCTGGTGGAAATGCCAACTGGTACAGATGCTTTGGAAGACAGTTTGGCAGTTTCCTGCAAAACGAAGCACACTCATAGCATAGGACCCAGAAATTGCACTTCCTGGTATTTACTCAAAGGATTATGAAATGGATGTCCACAGAAACCTGCACATGGATGTTTATGGCAGCTTAATTCATAATTGCCAAAACTTGGAAGCAGTCAAGATGTCCTTCAGTAGGTGAGTGAATAAATAGACTGTGATACCTCCGGACAGTAGAATATTATTCAGTGCTGAAAAGAACTGAACTATCAAGCCATGAAAGGATGTGGAAGAACCTTAAATGCATATTATTAGACAAAAAAAGCCAATATAAAAATCTATGTAGGGTATAAGTCTACCTATATGACATTTTGGAAAAGGCAAAACTATGGACACAGTAGACAGTGAGCAATTGCTGGAGGTTGTTGGGGGAAGATGAATATGCAAAAGATCACAGGATGTGTTTAGGGTGGTAAAATACTCTGTAGGAAACCTTAAGGATATTCATGTGCCATCATACATTTCTCCAAACCCATAAAGTGCACAACACCAAGAGTGAACTGCAATGTCAACTATAGGCTTTGGGTGATAATGATGCATTACTGTAGGTACAGCAGTTTCATCAAATGTACCACTCTGCTGGGAGGTGTTGATAATGGATAAAGCTAAGCACATCTGGTGGCAGAAAGTTTATGGGAAATCTCTGTTCCTTGTTCTGAATTTTGTTGTGAACCTAAAACTGCTCTATAAAATGTCTTCGTTTAGGAACAAAGAACCTGGTGTCTGGTGAGAGGGACTAATTCGGAACTGGAAGGGATGCGATGAGCTTGTCCACATGGCAGTGTGAAGTCATAGACCATGTGTGGGCAGGACACTGAGGGATGGTGCGTTGCAATAGATGACAGGGAACAGGGCACTTTTCAGAGTCTTGTTCTGCACCCGGTACCACGGATGCAGGGATGTTAAGTTCAACTTACCCAAGGACAAGAAGCCTGGTGCTATTTACCATCCCAATAAAGTACCAAATAACACTGCAAAAAAAAAAAAGACTAATGAAAAAGTCGGTATGCGACCTGATTTTAAAAAGTACACACTCCTTGGCAGGTTAGTGTTCTATCATCACTACTGTTATTTCATACTATTTTATCCAGATATAACCTCTAAATTTTCAATCAGGAGCTATTCCTCACCCTAGATAGGAATGTAAACTTGTTACCCCAAACTTGTCCTTTGTTCAGGGTTATTGTGCCTCTGAGCAAACATAATATCTAATCAGTGGCTTTGAGAGCTGGTGAATTCACTGTTGAAACCAGTCAGTTCCAAATGAACATTTCTGATTGCCTCAAACATCACTAGTCCTGGTGTCCTTTTGGACCTAACCCCAACATTTTTCTTTGCAAAAGAGAATCCCTGGAAGAAGAGCTAGAAATAAGTTCAAGGTCTGAAATAGAGTTCACTCTTTGAAATTGAAAACTGAAGAAAAAAATTCCATGACTTGGCCCAAGACCCAAGTTTGATCTGTACAACCAAACCTTCAGACTCCCAGAGTCTTTAATTATATGGCTCTGTTTCGGCAAGGAGTGGCTAGTAAGCCGAATTAATAATTTAATGGACAATTTTCTTTAAGAAGGATTTAAATGCATATGGCTAGGTTTGTGGATGAAGGCTCAGGAGTCAGTTTATTCAGCCAGGGATATTTCGGATGCATAAGCCTTTCAAGGTCAAGAGTGATTGTGGTTTGGATTATAGAAACTGTTTTGTCTATCTTATCGTTAAATTCATTTTTGAATCCCAAATGGTGTCCTGTGGCTGCTATTTAAGAGGCATTTTGTGTGGTGGAGTCTAGCTCTTGGGGGGAGCACAGCTGTGGAAAAGCCAGGATGATGCACACCGAGAATGACCTTGACCTCACTTTTCGCACAATGGCTGAGACTCACCTTCTCTTTGCCACGGTGTCAGTTTTCATTACCTTGACATTTCTCATGCTTTGATGTGTGATATGAAATGGTAGCCTTTGGCAATAAATGGGGAAATGAAGCTTCACAGGGACATGGAGCGCTTGCCAAAGGAAAGGTGTGGCGAATGGATGCGACAAGGTTATTCAGATGGCTTTCTTAGGGCGTTTTCGTTCAGCTGTGTATGATGATGCCAGTTTCTGCTTTGGCTTGTTTACTACAGAGGTAACTATGTATCGCCTATGTATTCCTTTGTGAATTTTTCATGGATGTTTTTGTCATCTCGTCTATCTTTGGGAAGTACTGTCTGGCAGACCAAACAAAATAACCAGTCATGTAGGAAAGCCTCATGAACATCACTAATTTCCATTTTAATTGCTGAGACCTCATAATTAAAACGATGACCTTTTTTTCTCATATTGCTATTGCTGATTCTCCTTTTACAGGTTTTAAATATTTTGTTGTTATTTAGTGAGAGTCTTTATGAATTAAAGAGCACCTTAGTCTTTTCTTGTCTGTAGAAAAAAAACAACTAGCAGCAATAGAAATACCCAGATGGCACTGCCTTATTTTTTTTCTGAAGACGTAATGATAAGAACAAGGGACTGAAACATAGAAGGTATCACCAGAAACGTAACACAGACTTCTAAAAGGACATGTGAACCCAGTATGCTTTGGGATGATTCCTGTACAGTGCGATCTGGTCTGCTGGCTGGGCTTTGGCAGTGAGCTCTCTTAGGCAGGTGGGCAAGGACAGCATGGTTCCAAATGACGGATCTGCTCGGGTCAGGATTCTTTCTGCTCAGCAAGGGGCTGGAAGGACAGTGCATGTCCATGTGCTTGCGGGTTTGCGTAAAGTGTGGCTTCTGTCCTTGTAGGAGTTTTCTATCGCTGCATAACAAATTACTTCCACTGGGCCAGCAGGGGATTATCTCTGATGCTTCATTCCTTTTTCAAGGCCTCATCTGTCTAACCAGTTCAAGCCCACCCAGGATAACCTCCTTCTCAATGATCTCAAACCTAACTGATTAAGGCTATCATTACATCTGCAAAATCTTTTCACCTTTGCCACATTCTACTGGCCACAAACAAATTACAGGTTCTAACCAGCAATCACAGGTGTGACACTATGGGGCAAAGATCTTGGGAGCAATCACACGATGCTGCCTCTCCCAGGCCCCAGTCACTCTACCTAATCTATTGTCGTAGGGACCATTGGTGGCCTCCTAATTGCCATGGCCAGCAGCCCCTTCTCAGCCCTTACTCTCTCTGCACCGAGTGCCGCTAGCCACTTTCTTCATCCTTCTCGGGGTTTTCTGATGTTGCTCTCTCTCTGTTTCCCCACCGGAGAGGCAGTGTAGGGTCAGGGAAAGCATAGCATATTTACAGTCAAAGAGAACCAGGTCTCAGTCCCAGCTCTGTCTGCTATCAGGAATAATCCACCAGTCTCAATAGCTTGCACCTGCTTCTTGAATGCGGCTGGCAGGAACTGGAAAAGGCAGAGGAACTTCTCTGCTTCCGTTTCACTCCCCTTCAGTGCCTTCCATTCGCAGAACGGAAGCAGAATCCAGTGGTTTCCAGCAAGAGAATCTGAGAAATACTGACTGCAAGCGCCAGCCCCAGCGTCCCAGAGCAACTAGGTGGTCGTGAACCGGAGTGACAATAGGTAAATAATGAGCCCAGTCATTTACCTGTTGTAAGTAAGAGTGACAGTTGGACAAATACATCTGTGACCTTGTTAACTCCAATCTGGGATAACAAACATTCCCTGTGGGCACAACTCAGCTTTGTGTCACAACTATAGAATGTGCTTTTGCCTTAAAATTCCTCTCTGGCTCCTTAGGCCTGTTTGGCCAGCTAACAGTAGCTTTGCACTTCACCTCTGCATGATTTCAACATGGAGATTGAGGTTTCCTGGGTCCTCGCTTAGAGAGTTTTCAGAGTCATTTAAATCCCTCACTGAACACAGTTTCTGAGAGCTCCGCCCTTTGGGACTTCTCAGTGCCAAAATGATCATCTTCCCCCCACCCACACTTGCCTGGTACTTTGATTCCCAGCAGTCTGGCATGTGGCAGGCATCACAGGAGGGAAGGTAGGAATCGCAGAATTGGTTTGGACACAGTTGCTCTAGGAGAGACCGCTCGTGACCCTGCCACCTCCCGGGTGGCCTGGTGCACTTTAAATCACCAAGGCTGCAAGAGACTGGCCTCTTACAGGTTAATCTGCTCAGACATTAATCTGATCCTTTTCATTGTATCTTTTATCTTTCTGGGTGATTATAAAGGTGCAGAGATTAATTCACCTTGAAAGCTTCATTACCTAATTTTAGTCATCTGCAAACCTTGGGAAAACCTAAAAAGTGAAGGTACTAAATCACTTTAATTGGAAATTTAACTGAGTGCCTTTGTAAAATATTTTATTGTTCATCTTCTGAACAGACAGACAGCTGCCTCAATGTGTCCTTAGACGCTGGAGTTTGTGGCTGGGTGCTTCTTAGGAGATCTTGTTCTCGTCTGGATGTGAGAAGGTGGGATGCGTCTGGAGCAACAGGCAACCTTCACAACAGGCGGGCCCTGCCTTAGGGAGTGTTAGTGTTACGGGAGGAAACATGCTCCTCCGCAGTGCTGTGGAAAAAGGATTTCAGAGACACTCACACTGGAGCTGTTTTAAGAGATAGTGGCAAGATTTATTAAAGCGAAGAAAGGTAGTGCACTCTCACAGAGGAGGAGAGGGGGAAGATCGAGGCCAGCAGCTGTCCCGAGGTCTTTGTTGAGCTTCCTCACATTTCCTTGGTTTTGGAAAAGAGCAGGCTTTCTTTCTAACTATCCCGGATTTTTTTCCTGGCTTTTCCGGGGCTGTGCTTGTGCCCTCCCCCTATTCAGTCTCTTTCCTGGACTTTCCAGGGCCAGTGCCTTCCTCCTATCTGATCTCCCCCCAGATTTTCCCAGGCTTTGCCTTCCGCCTTTTATGGTCACCATTTGGGTTGGGCTGCACGTACCCTTAGTCTGGAAATGCTGGCCTTACGGCCTAGTTGGATGTTTTGCTCCATTTGGTGGAAGGATGTCTGTTATTCTGTGCATGCGGTGGCTGTAAAGCTGTTTTTTTCCTACTTAATCAGGCTTATGCAGATACCTGGTCCCATTCTCCCCTTTTGTTAGTGTCTAACTTACTGCCTACTCTAACACCAGCACCTGAAAGCCAGAATGTGCAGATTACGTTACAAAAAGAATCTCCTTTTAAAAATTGAGATTCTAAAATAATGCATATATTTTTGTTTTTATTGGATAATCTACTTGGTGAGGACATATTTTTCTCTCAGCAACTCCAGGGGCGTGCCCATTGGGCTCCGGGAAATCCTGCCGCACCCAGGAAAAAGCACAAGGACACATGCAGTCGGAGAACACTGAGCATTCTCTCAGCTGCATGGGCATATTGCCCTCTGGTCAGCGCAGGTGACCGTCTCCTTCCCGCCTTGCTCTGCACTTTATCAAAGGTCATGTAGGGAAGGCATCACCCCTGAGGCTCCATCGCATGCTCAGAAAGAGATGATGCTCGAGCCTTGACAGAGAAAAGTGAAAATGAAAAGTAAAATAATATTTTATAAACAGAATTAAAAAAGTAAACAAGCCTTAACACAAACTCAATGGTTGCTTTTCATTGGATATTTACCCTTTCCCAGAAATGTACTGGGTCAAGGTAACCAAGTCCTTCTGACTCCCTTGAGGAGTGAGAAGGAAGCTTCTGTTTGGACTGGGCCTCGTAGAAGTAGCCTGAGCCCCATCCCTCTCTCCAGCAACCATCATCACCCCAGATCCGTGACGTGTCATAGAAATGGCTAACAATCAGAGGGAAGGAACAGTGAAAGCATCCACATTGTCCTGTATGTATTGTTCTGAACTGTTCTGTGTGCATGTGGTTCTTTCTGCTGCCTGCTGCCAAGGTGTCTCCCTCCGCCAGACTCCGTGCGGAGGCTGTGAGGGGAGGGTATACACAACTACAGCAAAAGCCCAAGCACTGTCTGCAGCTTGTGTCTGTCTGTTGCTTCCCATTTCTGAGTGATCCTGGGCTTGCTTCCCCTCCCTTTTCAGTCTCTGAGACTGTGTGGGTACACACGCATTTGAGCCTCAGTTTGTCTCTATCAATCTGAGTGATAGTCATATGGAATAATTCACACCACTTTTTTTAATAATAGGCACTCCTAGTCAGATATAGACCTTGGGGTTGCACTTGATGGTTCGTTGTGTTTTATGTACTAAGAAAATCATTTGAAATGTATCTTTTGAGGAAAAGTCATATTACCTTTAAAAAAGAACTATATTTGTATTAATGCTGACAGTGTTTCCCTCTCTGTGCATCTTTTTTTCTATCATAACCTTAAAAATGATATTATTGTCAATGCCAGTTATACAAAAATACTCCCTATCCCTTTTGAAAGTCGAAAGACTCATAAAAGTATTTAACATCCCAATGCCCAGAGAAAACCACTCACCAGAAGTTAGGAGCTTCCGTGTTTCTAGCTATTCTTTGTCACTTCCGTCACCATCATCACCTCCAACCCTTTTCTCCTTTGGATTGTGCCTGCATCCAGGAGAGAGTGTGGGTTTGTATCTAGTTTAGGTGTTTGTCAGTAATCTATACCAGCTTCTACCAAAATGTCCTTGTTCCCATCTGGTCTTGAGATGTCAGTTTCGGTGACGCAGACGGCTGCCGTCTTCTCTTGCATCCTGATCCCAAAGCAGCTTTTATTCTGCTGGGGTCTGTGTCCACCTGCACACATGAGCGGTGCCTTGGTTTCCCCCATGAGCTTTGGGGACAGATGGAGGTGTCCACTCTGAAACTCTCTCGGCCCAGTTATTCCGCGGAAACATTTCTCCCAATTCAGCCCCCTTACCAGCATCTGTGTCTTGTATCAACCGTCAGCCCCACCTTCAAATTACACTGAACACTTCTCATAGATTCCCGTTTCTATTTAGAGGAAACCCCATCTCCTCATATTTCCTTGGTATAAAGTGATTCCCCCCCAATTTTACTTTATCCTAAAATTTTTCAAACATATAGAAATATTGAAAGAGTTGTACAGTCATCACATATACACCTACAACACAGATTTCGCAGTTGTTAGTGTTTTACTATATATGTTTTCTATTATGTCCATCAGGATTTTTATCCAACTACTTATCCGTTGATCGATTTATTTGTTTTGGGTACATTTAAAGATTAAATGTAAAATATAGGCATCGCTGATCTTGTGATAGCCAAGCTCTGAGATGATCCTTACCTCCTGATATTCTCACCCTTGTACAGTTCCTGCCTACATTTTATTAGGTTTGGTCAAACGTGATTGACAGAAAAGAGTACAGCAGAATGATAGTGCGTGACTTCGAAGGCTAGATTATGCACCAAGCCCTACACCCTTCAGTCTTCCCTAGATGATTCATTTTAGGGGAAGCCAGCTCGCATGTCATGAGTAGTGCTGTAGAGAGTCTTGATGGAACTGAGTGAGGCCTCTGGCCAGCAGCCATGTGAATAGCTCATAAGCAGATTCTCCAGTGTCAGTCAAGCCTTCAGGTGACTATAAGTTCTCCTATTATTTTGATTGCAACTTCCCGAAAGAACCTGCACCAGAACCACCTGACTAAGATGCTCTCGAATTCTTCACCTATAAAAACTGGAATATAATATATATTTTTAAGGCACCACATTTTGGGGTAATTTGTTACAGAGGAATAGATAGGTATGCCACTTCATCCTTAAACACTATAGCATGCATAAAACTAGCTAGAAAATTAAGTAGAATTCAAGATTTATTTCTTGTTTCCTCTTCCTCTTCCTTTTTTTTGTTAGAACAACTGAGCAAAATAAAATTCTGATTTATTTTTGAGCAACATTGTTTCACACATACAGCAAAGAGGCCAAATAAATAAGTAAATAAATAAACAGCAACTTAATAGACAAAAAAAGGAAAAAAAGAAACTATCTTTTGCCATCTAACCAGCTCATACAAACCAACTGCTTATAGTATAGCTAAATATCGTACATACACAAAAGAAGTTACTGGAATGCTTGGACTATGACTGTTTTTTTTTGTTGTTGTTTCTGCCTCTTTTTACTAGGAATTTTTTTTCCCTTTGAGTTATAATGAACATGGTCACACCATAAGCATAGTCAGAAGGCTGGTTTGATCACCTAAGATCATTAAAAATGGCTACCCCTAAAATATGTACAAAAGTATAAAATTCAAATTGACCAGTGTGTCTCAGTTGGTCGGGCTTCACACCGCAAAGCGCTGCCCCTTGGTTCCCTGCCAGGGCGCGCGCCTGGGCTGCAGGCGGGTCCTGGGTGGGGGCGTGGGGGAGGCAACTGGTCTATCCATGTCTCTCACACACAGCAGCGCTTCTCTCTCCATCCCTTCCTCTCGCTCTAAAAAATAAATAAAATCTTAAAAACGAAATGTAAATAAAAAAACGCAAATGCATTTTTCTTTTTAATGTATTTTTAAGGAAAAAAGCAGGGCCTTGGAGGTTTTGGGTTTTTCCCCCTGCTCTGTTGCAAGCTCACGTTGCGGTTTTGGTTGGGTGGAGGGGAGCGTGTATCATCTGCGTGCCGGCTGCCCACGGTGCTCTGGCCGGCGGACTCGACTGGAAGGTGACTGTGTTTAGATTCTCAGCGGGAAGTGGAGGATGAAAGGTCACAGCAGCCTTTTTTTATTTTTTAATTTAACTTTTCCTTTTTTGCTGTCTAATCATCCTCATTGATCTTCTGTTTCCTGATGTTCACACTGTCATCCTCAGTCATTTTCAGCTGCCTGTATGCCCACACCTGCCTCAGCCGCCTCATCTGCGTCTCCATCCTCATCACGCCCACATCCTCCTCCTTCTTCCTCTTCTTCATCGATCCCATTGTCAGCCGCTTCCCGGTTTTCTCATTAGGGTTCCCATTTGTAGGTGCATCTCTTCCATTCTCCTCCTCTTCCACAGCTTCCTTCTCCCTTAAGTCCTTGGCGGTGACCTCGGAGCTGGTTCTTCATGGCCACATCTGACACGGTGGGGCACACCGGTGATACAGGGCAGTGGATTTTTGTTTAAGTGAGAGTTTGCAGACTCCAGCGAAAGAGTTGCAGGAGGCTGCGGTAGGGAGATGGCTATTGGAGAGCAGGACACGAGGACGATGCAAAGATGGCTTTTCAGAGTGGCTTGTGGGGTTGTTTCCTGCGTTTCTGAAGCTAAATTGACACACAACAAAATGCACAAAGCTTAAATCAGCCATTCATTGAATTTTTATTGAGGCCCTATTATCAGCTAAAATTGTTCCTTCATATCTTTTCTTAGTCAGTTTCTGTGTAGTCCCACACATAAACTTTACTCTCATTTTTTCAGCACAGTCTAGTTTTACCGATAGAGAAATTAATACAAATTGAGCCACGGAGCATAAGCTGTTATTGTAAGGTTCCAGTGCACTGTCTGACAGAGTCATTCACTAGTGATTTTTTTCTAGAAGTTTGCTTCTATTTTTGTTGAGTAATGTCCCAATGTATAACTACACCACAATTTTTAAAAAATCTATCAACCTATTGATAGATATTTGGGTTGTTTTCAGTTTGGGGCCATTATGAAGGAATCGCCATCAACAATCTTGGGCAAACATTTTGCAAAAATATAATCTCATTTTTCTGCCAGATTGTTTGACAAAGTGGCTGCACTATTTTACACTGTCCTCAGTATTGTATGAGTGTTCTGGTTGTCCACACACACTCTTATCAACACTTGGTTTTGTCACTCTTTTTAATTTTAGTCATTTTGATAAGTGTGCAATGTATCTCATTGTAGTTGTTTTCTCCTGCTTCCTGTGTCAAATTTATTCAGAGGTATTATTTTCCTTTTGACTATAGGATAATGTTTCCTTTCTCTGGTTCATACTATTTTTTAAAATAGCCATATGTATGTTTTTCTGTGTTTTGATTTATTTTTAAACTTTCATATTCTTATCCTGAATTCAGAAGTAATGTGTTCAGTTCTTACTTTTGTTTACTTCCAGTTTGGGAATTTTTTTTTTTTTTTACATAATTTCAAACAAAATCTCAGAACGTGAGCACGTTTTTTAAAAACAAGTTCTTCTAGATCACCTCCTTTTCCCTGGACAAAAAACAAAATTGCTGAATTTTCCAGGTAAACACAAGACATCTTCAAGCATACATGGATACACGTGGGATCTCCCTTAGAGATATGTGCCCTGAGGCAGACATGCACAGCTTTTAGTTCAAGTTCCAGTGTTGGAAAAAACACATTTGGCCTGCTCATACCTAGTGAAAGGATAAAGTCATTATTTTTCTCTCTTTCCTTCACTCTTATTAAAGTGAGCTTTGGAAATCTCCTGTGACCAATACACACACCACCACAACACTCCTCTTTCTATGCTTTTCTGCAGTGCTTCACCTGTCGAGACATTCCAATGACAATGTTTGTCTGTATTTCCTCCCTCTTTCTGGATTGTTTTCGGTGAGGAATTCCTTTTATGTATATATCTTACACGTGGTGCATATTTCTCCCAGCTTTTGATCTCTCTCTCCCTCTCTTTTCTGAGCCTTCCCAGGTATGGTGATGAGCAACTGAATGCAGCTTCTAAAGGGGATCTCTCATGTCCTTTAATGCCACTGTAGCACCTCTAGGTGGTGTGAATTTGGGTGGTAAGACCTATATCTTATCTTATTTTTACTATTCAGATTTACTAACGCATAGAAGACTTTCAAAATATGTTATATTTAGTTAGACTAAACAGAGTCATATCTAAGTTTTATGGGCAAATATGAAATATTTTTGCAAAGCCGCACGACCACAGATTCTTCATTCATTACCCTTCCTAGGCTAACTAGCATCCCCAAATAATAAATGCAGTGCTGGAGGGAATTCGCAGCTCTCCCGATCTCGACTTACATGAAACTTGCATTCTAGTCTCCTGCAAGCTGTACTATGAGATATATTATTCAAAATGCTCTACTTGACTGCTATGTAAAAACTATTGAACTATAGTTCATAGGAAGAATGTGGAGGGATGCAATGTATGTGACAGTGAGGGGAGGAGTGCAGATGTAGGAGAGGCTCAAAAATTACTGAGGGGAACAATGGAAAGCAGGGGAATATTAGGAACAAGATTCTGCAGGAAGGAATTTGAGTTCAGTTCTAGCAACTGTTGATCTGCTTTCCCTTTGTTTTTAACCATTATTGCTTCTTAGTTTTACCTGGGAAACTTTCAACAAAATGCTGATGCCTGGACCCAGAGATATAGAAGTTTATAGTGTACCTTTGGGTAAATAGAAAAGGCATTGTCTCTGAGTAGATGCATCCCTGGTCCCTGGTGGCTTGGCCATCAGGCACACCTATGTGTGGATTAGGAATAGAGGAACCCTCCTCTGGGCAGAGTTATCCTATTTCTGGAGCCCAGGCTGAACTTTTAGCTGCACTTGCCTCTATGCTTGAGCACCCTTGAACGTGAGCAGCCTATGCGACTGTCTGCAGAGGCGTGGCAGGTCCCTCTGTGACCAGTCACAGTGATATTTCTGGGGACGAATCTGGAAAACTGTATTTTTAAAAATCTCCCAAGTGGTGCTGAAGGAAATGAGGGTAAAAGAACCTCTGACATAGATATCAGGCACAGGAGATTGCAGTACTTCATTCATTCTCCATTTATTCATTAACAGCTATTAATTGGGCACTTAAAGGTTATTTTTTGAGTATTTAACCTATGTACTTTTGAGAACCACCTGGAGTGGATATGCTTTTCTGCAGTAGTGAGAATTCTTTAAAGGCTTATCCCTTATAAGCATCTCTACTCATTTTACAGTGCAGAGATGGTACCGCACCCTGTCTGAGAAATAAAGTGCCTTCTTACACAGCGAACACCACAACACTCTGCTCTGGTGAAACAGCTAAACTCTTGGCTCTTCAGGGTGTTTCCTTTCAAGGTCATCCTGAAGCAGTAGCTTTGAAGGGACTGACATAATGAGGAACCTTTGTCCAGAGAAAATAATTCTATCCCCAGCATCTGTCCAGCTTCAAAAAGTTAGTCCTGAAATTGCCTGACTGTCAGCAGAGGATTAAACTTCACAGTGACAGACTCAGAGAAAGAGAAATGATTTTGGCCTCAGAGTTCTTTAGAGAGCTTTGCCGTTTCTAAATGGGAGCCAGCATTCTGGGGGGTGACTACTTTATCCCAGTGTCTTACAGAAAAGAGCCCCCAGCACTGCTTCAGAGGAGGATCTACACTGGAATAAGAAAAAATAACAGATTAATGAGTAGCATGTGTTGAATTATTTTATGATGATAAAAGTAACATAGTTTTCTGAAAAGTCAGTGGTACTTCCGCAATCTGGAGAGAGCCACTGGGCATATTTTCTTATTAAATTGGTGTATCAGATAATACATAAATTTTTAATTGCCTTTTTAAACTATATTATACATATGCTGTACTTCTCAAATGGTTTTAAGAATAATATTTTAATTTGCTTAATGATATGACATTTTAAAGGATTTTAGTAAATATATGACCAAGCTACTACCACAAATTTTAAAAACTTCACCTTTACCAGCATCATAGCAATGTATTTTTCTACTACCTTCACCGCTCTGAAAATATCTTTTAAGACTTACAAATTTTGAGATAATAATGTGCTTTCTAACCCATCATTTTGATTTTGCATTACTAATGCAATATGTTAATTATGTTTATTAATCATTTTTATGCATTCTATGCATTTAGAAAATGCACATTGTTCACTTTTTATATTGAGTTTTGATAACTTTATTATTGATTTATGAGTTGTATTTTTCATAGAAATTTATTTTTCCATCTATTGTAATTTTTCCAGTTTGTCTTTTAATTTTTTATGTATTTTTCTAGAACGAAGAAATATTATTTAATGTTTTCAAATATCAATATATGAACACTCTCTTGTTTGCAAGTCTTAAATTTATAGTTTCAGATTTATTCTCCATTATACTAATGTTCGAGTTTCTAACTAACCAGTTTATTTATATTTTATTTGTTAATTTAACTACATAATTTATTCTGGAATTTGTTTGGATTAGTGGTATGAGGTAGATCAATAATAGTTTATTATTATTAACTATTCACTTCAGTGCCACTTATGAAATAAACTCTCTTTCACTTACTTATGATATATCATTCGTTTACTGTGTTCAGCTCTTGCCTTATTAGAGAATGTCTCTGGGCCTTCTGTTCTATGTCACTGATCTTTAATTTTGTTGGTAACTTCTCATTTTTTTACATTCGGTATTTTTGTATTTTATTCATTTTTTGCAAATAAATTTTGGATAATTTTGTTAAAACTTCCTCTAACACCATCTTGTAATGTAATGATGTTTTGATTTAAGGAGGACTTATGTTCTTCTAATACTTTTTTCACTGTTCTAGAACATTAAACAATGTAAAGTTTTTTAATTGACTTAATGATATTAACATGAATATGAGTAGCAACAGGTTATAGCCAAGTTGCACTTCTAAACAGAGATTTACATATTTTTTAAGAAAAAAAAAGAAAATTGATTATACAGGACTTCAACTCCTGGAGAAGATGCAGTAACAAGGGCTGTATTTTTTTTCTTGTATGACATGAGTAGAAAAGTGGACAAAATACATAAAAATATATAGGCAACTTTGAATACATTTAGTAGAAAAATTGAAGATATAAAAGAGGCCAAAATTGGTCCTCTGAAGATGAAAATTATGTCTGTGATGAATAACAGATTATATACTTCAGAAGATTGTTCAGTGAACTTTAAGACATGCAAAAGAAACTATCCAAAATAAAACCCACAGAAAAATACTGGAAAATAAAATGAACAGAGCTTCAGCTAGCTCCAAGACAACTTTAGACAACCTAATAAACACATAATTGAAATCTCTGAAGGGGGAAAAAAACAGAGAGCAGAAGTATTTCAATACAATTTCCAGTTTGACAAAATAACTCAAAATATGCATATCCAAGAAGCTTAATGAATCCCAAGTATAAACAAAATGAACAAAGCTACACCAGATCACATAAGGAACTGTTTAAAACAAGGGATAAAGAGACCAGGCAGGCGTAGCTCAGTTGGTTGGAGCGTCCTTCTGTACACCAAAGGGTCACAGGTTTGATTCCAGTCCAGGCATGTGCCTAGGTTGTGAGTTTGTCCCCCGTTGTCATATGTGCAAGAGGCCACTGGTCAATGTTTCTCCCACATTAGTGTCACTCTCTTTTTTCCTCACTCTCTCTGCAATAACTGTGGGGGTGAGGTGGGGGGTGGGATGGGCAAAGGGGAAGTACTTGGGGTTACTGTAATAGAATGACAATAAAATGATTAAAAAAATAAAGCAATGAATAACTGATATGTACAACCATGTAGATGAATCTCAGAAACATAAAAAACATAATAAAATAAGGAAAACAGAGAAAAATCTTTAAAGCAGACAGAGGAAAACAATAAAAGGCATGTTATAGCTATGAAAGTTTTTCTCCTTCCAAACCATCTAAAGGTAAATCATACTGAAAATGTATTAAAAATTTAATAATTACAAATGAAACTAATCATTTGATGAATCACCAAAAATACATTGTAAATCAAGAAAGAAATAGACCCTGAGCATGTAAAACCACTGTGTGTGTGAGCACCAATGAAGTAAAGTAACAGAGAATACATATGATGTCAGCTCTCCCCTGCTTAATAGGTGTGTTTATTGAGAATGGTAAAATAACCTTGAGGAGTTTTTTTGTTTGTTTGTTTGATTTTTCTTTTTTGTTTTGAGCCTATTTACTTATCATAACTTCTTTTGGGAGGTGAAGATAAAAAAATAGATTAAATTTTACTATTGACTCTATTAGGGCATCAAGGTAGAAAATGGTGTCACGAATGAATAGCTAATTAATTAATTAATTAATTAGCAACAGTGGATATTTTAATCTATACCTCCATAATTATAATATTGATTGGAATGTCTAGAACAAAACTGACAGCAAAAATAGATCTGTGGTGAAGAATGTGGCCTTGTCTAAAGAGATCTGACTTTTGTCTTTGATTTCTGGGAGGTATTTTAAATCCTTAGAGTTTCCTGAGTGAGAGGAGTAGGCCCATTGGTCTACTCCTATGACATCAGTCGGACCTTTGAGGTGGGAGGTAAAGACTGAGCTTTACAACATGGTCAGTTAGTTGATTAATCGTACCCAGATAATGAAGCCCCGATAAAACTGGCCACCAAGTTTAGATGAGCTTCCTGGACTGGGAGCTCTCCCTGAGTAGTATCATCACACACAGATGTGGAACTGGTAATCATCCGGAGCATAACAAACCCTCCCACTTACCACTCTCCAGAATCTGCCCTATGAGACTGTTTAACTTTTATTTTTTGGCTGGTATTAATGTATTTACTATCCCTGAAATCAACCATAATCACGTATATAATACTTTCCAGTGAGTTTTGTGAATCTTTCTAGTAAATTGTACTTAAGGAATCTTCTGAAGTAGCAGTTAGTGTCAGAAGTGAGGGGGAGTATAAGTGGACTTCTTCTGAAAACTCTGGAGCTGGACCCAAACTCCTTGCAGGTGCCGTTAGATGTCTTTGGCCAACTTGGCAAATCTTGAGCATTGTGTCTTTAACATGGTGGTTTGGCTAAAACTCTGGGTAATAAAGGTCACCTGTTTTATTCCTGAGTATAGTAGAATTTTTTGTTTTTTATTGCTAAATATAATCACTAGGGTTTCAAACATACACGATCTTTATGTTGTCCTGATAGTTATTTTTATTTTTAAAGATGATTTTATTTATTTATTTTTAGAGAGAGGGGAAGGGAAGGAGAGAGGAAGAGAAATGTATCTGTGAGAGAAACACTGATCAGTTGTCTCTCACACACCCCCAACAGGGGACCTGGCCTGCAACCCAGGCATGTATTCTGACTGGGATTAGGACCAGTGACCTTTTCAGTTTGCTGGACGATAGCCGATGCACTGAGTCACACCAGTCAGGACTTTGATATTATTCTTTTATTCCTAGTTTATTATTAAAAAATCAGGAATGGATACTAAATTTTATCAAATGCTTTTCAAAGATTACTTTCTATCTATCCAATAGTAAATAATAGCTAATGATGAATTTCCAGGCTAGGTACTTTACATACCTTATCTCATTTAATCCTTACAACAAACCTGTGAGACACATAATATCTTATCTCCGTTGCTCTATGAGAAAACAGAGGCACAGAATGACTAGGTAATTTTCCCACGGTCACATAGTCAGTAATTGGTGAAGCTGGAGGTGGAAGGCCAATTGGTTTAAATCTAGATTTGGAGATCTGAAATCACATTATGTGAATTATATCAACACATTTCCTTGTGTTAAAATATTCTTTTCAAAATCAGCTCTATGGATTTAATATGTGTATTTTTCTATTAATATTCTTCTAGATTTGATTTACTGGTGTGCTAAATAGAATTCCTACTTTGGGATGTGAGATTTGTATACAATTTTCTTTCATTGTGCTTTGCAACAGGTTTATTAAGATAGCTTGAGTAAATGAATCAAAAAGCTTTATTTCTTTTTGTGCTGAGGATAAATTTATGTATGACGGGAATTCTTTGGTCAATGACTATTTAAGAACAATTTCTCATTTAATCATTTGTGCTTTCAACTCTTTCTAGGAGTGAATTTTCTTTTATATATTTAAAAAATAATTTTTCAGTATCTTTTCAGGTAATTATTTCACACTGTCTAGCTCTTTTGAGTCTATTTTAACACCTTATATGCGTATATATAAATATGCATATGTATGAAAATCTTTAAATCATTCTTTTCAAACTTTTGTTGAACTTTTTGTAGTATGTCTATTACATTTTTATCTCTTTTCTACCATTGTTTTTTATTGTAGTGAAAAAGATTATATTAAGTTTTCCATCTTAACCATTTTTAAGTGTACAGCTCAGTAGTGTTAAGTATATTTACATTATTGTGCAACAGATATCTAGAACTTCTTATCTTGCAACAATAAAACTCTACTCCAACTGAACACTGATACCCTCTTCTCTCAGGCCTTTCTACTTTCTGTTTTTATAGTTTTGACTTGAAATACAGGGGTGCGCAAAAGTAGGTTTACAATTGTAAGTACACAGAGTTTATTCTTATGTTATTTATTGATTATTGTATTTTGCATACAAACAATTGTAAACCTACTTTTGTCCACCCCTGTATTTTATAAGTAAAATCATGTAGTATTTGTTCTTTTGTAACTGGTTTATTTCACTTAGCATAATATCTAAAAGGTTTATACATGTTATAGTATTATCAGAATATTCTTCATTTCAATGCTGCATAGTATTCCATTGTATGTTTACATCATATTTTCTAATTCCCTTCATCTATGAGTGGACATTTGGGCTGCTCAGACCTCTTGGCTATTGTGTGTAGTGTGATGAACATGAATGTGTAAATATCTCTTTGATGTCCTGCTGTGAATTATATTGGATAAGTGCCTGAAATGAATGGTTGAATCATATGGTGATCCTATTTTTAATTTTTTGAGAAACTGCTATGTTGTTTTTTATAATTACTTCACCATTTTACATTCCCATCAGCAGTTTTTTTAGAAACCCAACTCCTCAACAGCCTTGCCAAGACTGGTTAAAAAAAAGACTCATTATTTTCTATGCTTTTGATAGTGGCTGCCTGATGGATGGGAGGCAATAAATCATTGTAGTTTTTAATTAGATTCCCCTAATCATTAGTGATGTCAAACATTTCCCATGTGCTTATTGGCCATTTGTATATTTAAGTCCTTTGGCTCCTTTTTAATCTGGTTACTGTTGAGTTGTAGAAATTCCTCATATGTCCTGCAGAATAATCCTTCATCTCCTCTAAGAGTTGCTGTTATTTTCTCCTATTCTGTATGCTGTCCTTCTCTCTGTTGTCGCTCCCTTTTGATATTTAGAATTTTTTGTTTGATATCATTTTTAATATATTTTTTATGGTGTGTGCTGTTAGTGTTATATCTTAGAAACCATTGTTAAACCCAATATCCTGAAGATTTTTCCCTATGTTTTCTTCTATGAGCTTTATAGTTTTAGGTCTTAAATCCATTTTGAGTTAAATTTTGTATATAGGGTAATGGAAGGGCCCACTGTCTTTATCTGGCATGCAGATATCCAATTTCCCCAACACCAGATGTTGGAGAGACTGTCCCTCCCCTGTCCTGTAGTCCTGGCACCTCTGTTGAGCGCTGTTTTTACTGTATATGTGAAGCTTTATCTCTGAGCTCTGTTTCATGAGTATATATGTCATTCTACTTGGCCTCAATTTGGGTGACTTTTATTTCTTGTCTAACTGTTCTGGCTGGGACTAATTGTTGTGGCTAGGACTTCCAATACAATCTTGAATAGAAGTACTCACAGCATGCATTCTTGTCTTGTTCCTGATCTTAAAAGAAGAACTTCTGTTTTCATTGTTGTGTATGATGTGAATTTTGTGATTGTCATATAAGGCCTTTATTATATAGAAGCATATTTCCTATATCCCCAATTTGTTGAGTATTTTCATGACATTATTTAAATTTTGCCAAATGCTTTTTCTGCATTGAGATGACTACGTGACTTTTTCCTTCGTTCTGATAATATAATGTATTACATTGATAGATTTTCATATTTTGAGTTGCCCTCACATTCCAAGCCTAAATCCCGCCTAGTTATGGTTGTGTGATCATTTCAATGTGCTGTTGAATTTGGCGTGGCTATATTTCATTTAAGATTTTGCATCAAAATTCATCAGGGGTATTGGTCTATAGGTTTTATTTTCCTTGAGTCTTTTTCTGGTTTTTATATTAAGGTAATTCTGGCCTCAAAGAGTTTGGGTGTATTTCTTTCTCTCCAATTTTTAGAAGTTTGAAGGGATTGGTATTAATTGTTACTGCCTAAATGTTGGTAAAATTCTCCAAAGAGGCCATTTGGTCCTGGGTTTACTTTTCTTTCTTAGGACATTTCCACCCACCACCCGGATTCCATATCCACTCTAGTAATAAGTCTGTTCAGATTTTTATTCCTATGTTATTCAGTTGATAAGTTTGTGTTTCTAAGAATTTATCTGTTTCTTCTAAATTACACAGTTTATTGCCATATTTTTTGTCAGAGGAGTCTTATAATTGTTTGTATTTCTGTTACATTTATTATGTCCCATTTTACTTTGTGTTTATTTATGTTAATTCTCTCCATTTTTTTGTGTTTATGAACCAATGATTTATTAATTAAATTAATGTGGGTGGCATTTGCTAACTCTTTATTTCTTAAGTTAGTCTAGCTGAGGATGTTCTTTTTTTCATTTATTGTTGTTCAGTTACAGTTGAACCGCCTTTTTCCCCATTGCTCACCCCTACTGAGGATTTTTCAATTCTGTTGATCTTTGTTAAGATATTTTCTTAGTTTAAATTTTTTTCTATTGTTTTTATATTCTCTGTTTATTTCATCTCTGCTGTAATTATTATATACTTCTTTCTGCTAACTTTGGGTTTAGTTTATTTTCATTTTATAGTGTCTTGAAGTCTATGGTTCATTTCTTGATTGGAAAGCTTTGTTTTTTAAAATCCAAGTGTTTACTGCTATAAACTTCTTATTAATATTCATTTCAAAGCATCCCACAAATTTTGGTATGTTATGCTTTTGTTTGCATTTTCTCCAAGTGTCTTCTAAATGTTCTTGTGATTTATTTTATCAGTTGGTTGTTTGAGAACATTAATTTCCACATATTTGTGGAATTTCTTGTATTCTTTCTGTTATGGATTTCTAACTTTATCTTGTGGTCAGAGAAGATTGTTTGCATGAATTCAGTGTTTTTAAATGTGATAACATTTATTTTGTGGACTAACATGTGATCTGTTTGGGATAATGTTCTACGTATGCTTGAGAAGAATTCACATTCCGCTGTTGTTGGGTGTTCTGCATACTTCCCAGGTCCAGTTGGTCTACAGGGTTGTTCAGGTCTTCTGTCTGGTTTTTCTACTCACAACAGAAAGCAGAGTGTTGAAGCTGCCTTTTATTATTATGTTGTTGTCTACTTCTCCCTTCAGTTCTGTAAATGTTTACTTCATATATCTGGGAGCTTTAATGATAGACCCATACATATTGGTAATTATTTTATCTTCCTGGTGAATTGACATTTTTATCACTATGTAATGTCTTTTTTCTTTATTTTTATTACTGACACTATTACAGATGTTTCTATTCTACCTCCCCCCTTTGCCCACCTCCACCAATCTCCCGCCTCTCTTCCCTCCCCTCTGGTTATCACCATGCTGTTGTCTGTGCTCATGAGTTTTACATATATATTCTTTGGCTAATCCTGTCATCCTGTCCTCCTTTCCCATCTCCTTTCTGACAGCTGTCAGGCTGTTCCATGTACCCATGCCACTGTTTCTATTCTGTTTGTTAGATTCCACAATAAGATAATATGGTTCTTGTCTTTCATTGACTGGCTTATTTCACTTAGCATAATAATCTCCAGGTCCATCCATGCTATCACAAAAGGGAAAAGTTCTTGTTTAACTTTTAAATTTTTTATGGCTGCATGGTATTCCATTGTGTAAATGTATTATATCACAGCTTTTTAAATCCACTCATCTGCTGATGGGCACTTGGGCTGTTTCCAGACCTTGGCTATTGTAAATAATGCTGCTATGAACATAAGGCTGCATAAATTCTTTCTGATTAGTGTTTCAGGATTCTTAGGATATATTCCCAGAAGTGGGATTGCTGGATCAAAAGGCAGTTCCATTTTTAGTTTTTTGAGAAAACACCGTACTGTTTTCCACAGTGGCTGCACCAATCTGCATTCTCACCAACAGTGCACTAAGAGTTCCCTTTTCTCCTCATCCACATCAGCACTTGTTGTTTGTTGATTCATTGATGATAGTATTCTGGAAGGTTTGAGGTGATACCTCATTGTGATTTTAATTTGTATCTCTCTGCTGATGGGCACTGACTATAATGTCCTTCTTGGTCTTTGTGGCAGTTTTTGTCTGAATGTCTACTTTGTCTGATATAACTGCAGCCACTACTGTTCTCTTTAGGCTCCTATTTGCATGGAATATCTTTTTTCACCCTTTCATTTTTAGCCCATGTGTGCTCTTAGATCTAAAGGGAGTTTCCTACAGAGAGCACACAGTTAGACTTTGTTTTTTTTTTAACCCATTCAGTCAACATTTTTTTTAATTGGTGCATTTAATCCATTTACATCAGTAATTACTGAAAGGAAGAACTTCCCATTGACCTCTTGTTAATTGATTTCTGTATGCCCGGTAGCGTTTTTGTCATTTCTCTTTTCCCTTTGTGTTTCATTGTGATGTGTTTTGATTCCTTTCTTTCTTTCCTTTTTGTATATTCTATAGATATTTTCTTTGTGGTTACCTTTGCTATTCTTTAAGACAAAGAATAGCAAAGTATATGTAAAGTTATAGCAATTTATTTCAAATTAATAACTTCATTCCCATGTTAAAACCATACTTCTTTACACTTGCCACATCCCACTTTATGTTACTGATGGTACAAATTGTCACTTTTTGATTGCAAACACATTAGCATTGTATTTTCTTTTATCTTTTGGTTTTTTAAGTTTATGACAGATCTAAAAATTTTTACATGTCTATATTACAATCCTGCAGGTTTCTATGTTTGTCCATATATTTACCTTTATCAGGGAGTATATATTTTCATATGGATTTGTGTTGCTGTTTATCTTCCTTTCTTTTCAACTTGAAGAACTCCCTTCACTATTTGTTATAGGGTAGATATAGTGACAATGAACTACCTGAACTTTTATTTGGGAAAGTGTAAATTTTTCTTTACTTTTGGACAGTTTTGCTAGGTATAGTATTTTTGGCTGGCAGTTTTTTTCTTTTAGTACTTTTAAATATATCATACAACTCCCTTCTGGCCTATGTTGGTAAGTATGCCAAAATTCTAATAGGAACTTTTTTGTATATGACAAATTACTTTTCTTGCTTCTTTCAAAATTTCTTCTTTGTGACTGTTGACAGTTTGATTATAATGTATTTCTGTGAAGATTTTTTTCAGATTTATCCTAGTTGGAGTTTTTTTAAGCTTATTAAATTTGTAGGTCCTCATGTCTCGGCAGATTTGGGAAATGTTCAGACATTATTTGTTCAAATAGATTCTCTGCCCCTTTCTCTGTTTCTTCTTTTCCTGGGTTTCCCGAGATGCATATGTTGTTCTGCTTGATGTTATCACACAAGTCCCTTAAATTCTCATACTTTTCTTCATTTTTTTTCCTTTGAACCAGTCATTTAGAAAGTACCTTTTCGAGTTCACTGATTCTTTCTTCTGCCCAGATAGCCCAGGCCAGGAGTGTCAAACCCATTTTTCCAGGGGCCACATCAGACTTGCAGTTGCTTTCAAAGGGCCAAATGTAATTTTAGAACTGTATAAAAGTAACTGCTCCTTAACTAGGTGCAAGGAGGTCAGCGCTGCCACCGGGTAGAAAGAAAGTGCCAGGCCTGAAAAAACAAAGTGGAGGGCTGGATTTGGCCCTCGGGCCTTGTGTCTGCCCCCTGTGGTCCAGACAGTCAAGTTATAGTCTTCAGTTGTAGAATTTCCATTTGGTTCATCTTCACAGATCTATCTCATTGTTGGTGTTCTCATATAGGTGTGTTGTTTCTCTGATCTAGTTTAATTATTTATCTGTTTTCTTTTAATTCAATGAGTATTTATTTATTTATGTAATTCTCCCCTGAACATTTTTTTCATTGCTGAGAGAGAGAGAGAGAGAGAGAGAGAGAGAGATCAATATGAGAGACAAAAATTGGTTTGTTGCCTCTCATATATGTTCTGACAAGGAATCAAACCCACAACCTAGGTATGTGCCCTGACTGGAAATAAAACCCTCACCTTTTTTACTTTATGGAACGACATTCCAACCAGCTGAGCCAGGCTAGTAAGGGATTCAGTGAGTATTCTTCAGATGATAATTTTGAACATTTTGTCTGGCAATTCATACATCTTTTTTTTCTATAGAGTCAGTTTCCAGAGATATAATTTTTTAAAAAAATTTGCTATGCTTCCCTGTTTCTTTACTTGAAAAATAACTAAATAAATTTTTTAAAAAAGATTTAGATATTTAAGAACTTTGCCACCTCTCCCACACTTTGTGATTTGGTTTCATAGAGAGCGGTCTTTTTCTACTCAGTCCTACTAGAAAAAAGGCCTCTCAAGCCTTATTCTGGGGAGTTGTGGACTCTGGGTTTCTGTTGTAAAGTCCTAACTGATGAGGTTTGCTGGTTTCTCTCCTGGCTCTCCCCTTGGTGACTCTGCCTTATCGCGGCCCCTCTGGTGGTGTAATAATCCACAGTACTGAAGCTTCACCTCTTGTCTTTCCACGGTACTGCATAATCTGGTACACTTTAATTGCCTTTGTTCTGAGTCCCCCAATACACCTCCCACTTCCTGTCAGTACGTGTATAATATGTAGGGAAGGCGTAGACTTGTCCCTCAGGAAGGCTTCCCTGCAAGTCTAAATGCTGGACATTCTACTTCTTTTCCATCCTGGGGAGAAGATGTGAATTAGAAGTCCCCTCCCACCATTAGGTTACATCATACAGGGAAGTGGGTGTGTTTCTGACTAGAGATAGTGACCATTTTTTCCAAATATATTTTTATGCAATAACATTTATGCTTAGTAGAGTGTACAGAATCTTTAAACCTGTCTTTGTATTTCTTACAGAGGTATTTGGTTCATGTATCATTGTTATGCCAGTGTCTGCACAGGGAAATGAGGATTTAGGGCTTTGTATCCCACTATCTTGCTGTGTGAACTCTTCCTTGTGTCATCTTAAAGTTTTTTTTTCTTTAGACAGACTTCATTTGTCGCAGCAATTTTAGGTTTGTAGCAAAGTGGAGCAGAAGGTACAGATTTTCCACATACTTCCTGCCCCCACAAGCGTAGCTTCCTCCATTATCAACAGTCCCTATCAGAGTGGTGTATTTATTACAATTGATACACCTACACTGATACCTTGTTATCATCGATGACAATTGTTTACATTAGGGTTTATTCCTTGTGTTATACATTTTGTGTGTTTATAATGACGTGAATCCTCCTTATAGTAACATAAAAAGCAATTGCTCCACCTCCTACCCCCTAACTCTTGGCAAGCACCGGTTTTTGCATAGATAGTTTTGCCTTTTCCAGAACTTCACATGTCAGACTCATATAGTATATAATCTTTTCAGACTGGCTTTTATCACTTAGTAATATGCATGTAAGTTTCTTTCATTTTTTATAGCTTGTTAGCTCTTTCTTTTCTTTTTTTTTAGTGCTGAATAATATATCCTAGTCAAGGTGTGCCACATTTTATTTATCCATTCATCCTTTGAAGCACATCATGGATGCTTCCAACTTTTTGCAATTATAAATAAAGTTGCTGGAAATATCTTTGTGAGGTTTCACATAGACATAACATTTCAACTCTTTTGATTAAATTCCAAGGAGCATGATTGATTGCCTGATCATATAGCAATTGTACACTTAGCTTTGTAAGAAACTGCCACATTTGTCTTCCACAGTGATTGTGCCATTTTCCATTCCCATCAGCAACACATGATCCTTTTTGTTGCTCTGTATCCTCAATAGCATTTGTTGTAGTCCGTGTTCCGGATTTTGGTTAATCTAATAAATGTGTGATGGTATATTATTCTTGTTATAATTTTAATTTCCCTAGTGTCATATAATGTGGAATATCTCATCTGTGCATATTGTCATAATTACATCTTCTTTGGTGAGTTATCTGTTAAGGTCTTTGGCCCATTTTAGAAACAGATTGTTTGTTTTTTTATTGTTGGGTTTTAAGTGTTTTTTCTATGCTTTTCATGGCAGTCCTTTGTCCTATAGTATGTCTGGTTTCTCTTCTCATTCTCTTGACCTTGTTTTTTGAAAAGCAGACATTTTTAATATTAATGGGCTAGTTTATAAATTATTTTTTCTCATTGATCATTTCCTTGGTACTGTATCTAAAAAGTCATTACCATAGGAAAAGTCAGTTAGTAGTATGCTATATTATCTTCTAGGAGTTTTGTTGTTTTGTGTTTTACATTCTGAGTTAGTTTGTAAAAGATGTAAGGTCTGTGTCGACATTTTTTAAAAATTTGGATGTTCAGCTATTTGTTGAAAACTGTCTTTGCTCCATTGCATTTCTTTTGCTCCTTTGTCAAAGTTAAGTCCAGTTGGCTGTATTTGTGTGGGTTTATTTCTAAGTTCTCGAAGTTAATCTATTTTTGTATTATTTTACCCATACCACACTTTCTTGATTATAGTACCTAACTGTAAGTAGTGTCGATCTTCCAACTTTGTTTTTCCCAGTTAATATCGTGTTGGCTATTCTGGGTCTTGTGCCTATCCTGATATACTTTAGTATCAAAATGAGTTGCTAGGATTTTGATTGCAATTGCATTTAATCTATAGGTCAGTTTGGTGAGAACTAATATCTCGACAGTATTGATACATTTTATACAGGATATTGGAATAATTCTCTATTTGTTTAGTTATTTGATTTTTTACCATAGCTTTTGTTTTCTTCAAATATATCTTGAACATATTTTTTAAAGTTATACCTAAGTTTTGCATTTGGGTGCTAATATAAAGAATATCCCATTTTGATATCAAATTTCATTTGTTCATTGCTTTTACTTAGAAATCTATATTACCCTTGTATCTTTCAACCTTAATATAATTGTTTATTAGGTCCAGAGATTTCTTCATTAATTCTTTTGGATTTTATATATACAATATCACATCATCTCTGAACAAAGACAATTTCATTTCTTTCTTCCAAATTTGTATACCTTTTCTTTTCTTTCTTATCTGATTGCAATAAGTAGAAATTCTAGTCCACTTTCTAGGAGTAGACTAGAAGACATTTTTGCCTTGTTCCCAATCTTATTTGGAAAGCTTCTAGTTGCTCAGCATTAAGAATATTGTTAGCTGTAGGATTTTTAACCCTGTTTATTGATGGACACATTAATTAATTTTTAAGTTTTGAACCAGTCTTGAACACTGTAAACAAATCCCACTTGGTTATGTTGTATGATTCTTCTTCTTGTTTTTATTTTTTTTACATCATTGGATTTGATAATACAAGGGGGATCCACCCCATTCTGAATTTATTTATTAAAATTTTGTATATATATTTATTCTTACTTGTTAATTTAAATTTTAGTCAACTTCAAGATACTCTCCATTTGATGCAATACACCTACTGACACATTTTTTTTCACTGCTCAAAGCAGTTTTTGAACCTGTCAATTTTAATGCCTTTGAGTACTTCTGCAGTTTTTGTTTCACCTCTTCCACATCAGCAAAACATTGCCCTTTGAGGACTTTTTTCATCTAGGAAAACAAAAGAAAAGTTGCTCAGGCAGAATTGGGTGAAGGGGGCGGGGCATGTGAGTCATGGTATTGTTGGTCAAAAACTGCAGAACACTCAGTGTGGTGTGGGCAGGTGCACTCATATATCACCCTTATGAAATGGGCAAACACGCTGAAAGAGTCTTCAAAGAAAAATTCACTGATGCCAAACACAGCCTCTCACAACAATGCCTGCTGGTACACCGATACAGGTGGGTTTGTAGAACACCCACCTAGTGGGGGAAGCCTGTGCTACAAGTGGCCCACCCTCCATAAGGTAATTCCAGTTTTGGGGGGGTCCCACCTTATATTTATTGATGAATTTTGCATCAAAGTTTACGAGAGATAATGATCTATAGTTATCTTTCTTGAAATATATTTACCTGATACCGTTAGAGTTTATGAGAGCATTTATGAGTCTATAGTTGTCTTTCCTGAAATGTGTTTACCTGATATTGGGACTAGAATGGTGCTGGCCTCAAAAAACAAATGTAAAAGGATTCCCGTACTTCTGTCTTCTGAAAATAAATTGAAAAATATTTTATAGAATTGGTATTATCTCATAAATAGTAGATGGAATTCATGATGGAACTCACCTGGGTCTGCTACTTTCTGTTTTGCTATGTTATTAATTATTGATTCAGTTTCTCTAACAGGTATATACCTATTCAGTTGTCTATTTATTCTTTCATGAGTTTTGCCAATTGCGTTTTTTTATGAAATTGGTCCATTTCATCAAATTCATGAGTTTAGAGTGTTCATAGCATTCCTTTGTTCGTCTCTAAATGTCCCTGAGATCTGTAGTGATATTCCCCATTTTATTTCTCATATGAGTAGTTTTGTACTCTGTTTTTCTTACTTAGCCCGGCTCAAGGGTTATCAAATTTATATCTTTTATTTTTTTAATTGATTTTATTTATTTATTTTTAGAGAGAGGAGAAGGGAGGAAGAAAGAGGGAGAGGAACATCGATGTGTGGTTGCCTCTTGCATGCCCTGAACTGGGGACCTGACCCCCAATCCAGGCAGGTACCCTGACTGGGAATTGAACCAGTGACTCTTTGGTTCATAGGTTGGCACTCAATCCACTGAGCCACACCAGCCAGGGCTCAAATGTATATCTTTTCTATGAAAATGCTTTTGGTTTCATTGATTTTTTCTCTCTTTTTTTTTTTTGTTTTCAATTTCATTGATTTCATTAATTTTTAATGATTTTTATTTACTTTGGCTTTCATTTGTAATTTTTTTCTAGTTTCCTCATCTAGTTTTCCTCATCTTTCCTCAGGTGCAAAACTAGATAACTAATTTTAGATCCTTTTTATAACATATGCATTCAACACTAAAATCTCCTCCAAGCACTGCTTTTGCTGGGTTCTACAAATTTTGATTAATGTTCTCATTTTCATTTAGTTTATTTCATGTCAGTTGGTTCCCCTGAGATTTGTTTCAACCCGTATGTTATTTTAAAGTGTATTTTTAATCTCCATGTATTTTGGGACTTTCCAGTTATTTTTTTTGTTATTGACTTTTACTTTAACTCCATTGTGGTCTGAGAGTAGACATTGTATTATTATTGTTGTTACTATTCATTATTATTATTTTATTTCTACTTTCTAAATTGTTAAGATGTATTTTGTGTATTTTATTTTATGTGGTCTCTCTTGGTGAATATTTTATATGAGCTTGAGAAGAATATTCTGATGTTGCATTGAATAGTCTATAGATGTCAATTGTATATAGTAAATATATTGTGATATTAAAATACTCCTGATATTTTTTCATTCTGCTTCTTCTGGTACTTTATTATATATGGGTCATACCTTTTGTCTTTGGATATTCTTTTTTTAAATGTCAGTTTTATTCTTTTTCTTTTTCTATTTTGGAAAGTTCTACTGAGATATACCCAAACTCAGAGGTTCTTCCCTCAGCTTATATTCAGTTTCCTAATAAGCCCATCAAATGTGTTCTTTATTTCTGTTACAGTATTTTTGATGTCTGGTATTTCTTTTTAGGTTTTTTTTTTAGGGTTTTCATTTGCTCTGCTTACATTGCTATCTCTTCTTGCTTGCTGACTACTTTATTCATTGCTCTGTCTCTTCAAACTGTCTTTTTTTTTTTTGCCTTTATATGTCTTTTAGCATTTTATTGATAGCCAGACTTGTACTAGGCAAAATGAACTGTTATAAATAGACTTTCAGTGATGTGTGGTAAGCTGTGGGTGTGGGGGGAACATTTTATTGTCTTATGATTAAGTTTGAAACCTTTATTGATTCTGTGCCTCTGCACTGTGAGCTTCTCAAGTGCCTTCTCTCCTCCCCTTAGCTGCTAGACTGGATGCAGTTAGGTATTGCCCTTACCCCAGGTCAGTAGGCCCTGATACAAAACCAGTCCGTTAGGCTCTGGTTACTTAGTGTCTCCTGAAGGCAGGTCTTGTTAGGGAGGACAGAGTTCTCTGATAAATAGGCACACCTTGATCTATTAGGTTTGGCTCCTTAAATATGGAATCAGAAACCAGAAATCTTATGCTTACTTTCTTAATTTTATATTTTTATTTAGAATTGTTGGGAGTATATTTACATCACTCTTGTTATTACAACTAAATATTTAGTTAGCCTTTTCAATAGGAAGTTTTATATGAGGTATTCGTTTGTCCTTTTACTTAAAATTGGGGTGAGAAGTAAAAACAAAAGTTTTTAAATTATAACCTGCACTTGCTTAGTCTTATGCAATCTTTCTCTTAGTCGCAGAATGGCCTTTGTATCACCTTGTTGCTGTTTGTTTGCTGACCCCTTGGTCCTGGGTGGAGAAGGACGACAGGCCACAATGTTCAGGAAGGCTCTGACCCTATGCCCCCAGGGACCCTGAGGACCCCCAAATAATAAATTGTGAGGGCTCTTTCATTCAAATATCCCTGATTTTCAAAGTGTAGAGAGGTGGTGTAGTAAAATGAGCCTATTCCCTCATAAAGTTTGGTATCAGCCAGGCTGAATTTCTCCTGATAAATCTACTCCGGGACTTTCTAAGGACCACAGCGAGAGTAACATTTGTCTTGTCGCTGGCAATGAGAAAGGCCTTTTAGATACATTGGTGATTGCTTTCCGCATTTTAACTTTTTTATTGACTGATTTTAGAGAGAGAGAAACATTAATTTGTTGTTCCACTTAGCCATTCATTCATTGGTTGAGTCTTGTATGTGCTGCCTGGGGATTGAACCTGCAATCTTGGAGTGTTGGAAGCTGCTGTAACCAACTGAGCTGCCTGGTACACGGCTAGGGCTGTTTTCTGCATTTTTATATATTCATTGTTGCTTCCATCCATCTTTTTTCCTTGTCTTTGAATCGCTGTTCAGTACTATACCTTGAGTTAGAGTACTTCTTTCTTTTGCACTGAAGGTTCCTGACCTCCAGTGGCCCCAACCAGGTGATGTTTTCTGAGACCCTCTGTTCAAGAGCTGTGCCTGGAAGTGAGTTCCAGAGAAGGGGGTAGTCTACATGGGAGTCATCTTCTCCTTCAGCTAGTCTAGCAATGGGAGACACTATCATGAAAGGTTATCATGAATTCAGTCTTGGAGTCTGTAGAAATTTTGACAAATAAATTGCTTTTATGTCCCCATCCCCTTAAAGTCAGGTGTGGTCATTTAAACTGGCTTCAGGCAATGAAATGTGATCAGAATTTATAGTGGTGTTTGTGTGTTCTGGGTGGATGTTTTGAAAGCCTGTGCTTGATTTCCTGCTTTTTATCACCCTTCTGAGAAACTGTGGAAGCCGCTGTCAGCCTGGGTGACAACAATGAGCAGAGCTCCCCTGGATACGCTTGTTGGAGATGCGGTGTTAATACTCAGTAAACATTTGCTTTAAGTGACTGATATTTTGGAGTTGATTGTCACTTAGTTCATTTAACAATTTAAAATGCAGTGTATGTGATGAATCTTTTAAGCTTAGTTCTTAGGAACTAAGATCTAAGTTCCTTACATCTAAGGAACTGGATGCTTTGAAATTTTATCATACATTTTACGTTTTTTTTGATATATGTTTTTATTTCTTATAAGACCTATCGGGTCTTACTTTGCAAGATAATGTAGTGATTAAAATGATTGGTTCTAAAGCCAATCTACATGATTTCACACCCCAAATCTGCTACTTAACAGTTGGGAAAGTTACAGAGTCACTCTCTTCATTTTCTCTTCTGTAAAATGGAAAGAACAATTTCACTTACCTCATGGGGTTGTTTGGAGAATTAAATGAGTTAATACATATAAAATATTCAGAAATAGTATGCCTCACTAAGGAAGAACTCACCAAATATTTGCTATTATTCCATATTTTTAACTACTTACAGTAGGACTCAGTTTAGGAACTGAGTTTCTTGCACATACTCAGTTCATTTTTTTATTGTATTCAGCAAACATGTCCTGCCTCTAATTTCAGGTGAATTAACTGACGATTTTTTAAAGTAGTGCTTTTGGAGTCTCAGGAAACCCACTGCGTGAGTAGTCCTTAATGACTGGCCAGGATCTTCTGGAAGTTGTAAGGAGGCAGGAAAGTTAACAGGAGGAAACAGAACCTATGTTGCAACTCTTGGATTTTTCCCCTTTTGACCTCTTTACTTGTTACAAAGCACTGGGTATGAAATTGCTGCCTGGACAGTAGCCATGTCCCAGATTTCAAACCTTTTCCAATTCAACTATTTCCACCCTTTATTTGTACTGAAACACCTTGACCTGAATATTCTCTTGCAGAGTCAATATTTCAATTTGAATATCTATTGTCAAAGGCGTCTCAACTCAATGTGTCTAAGATTGCAGAGAAAATCTCCCTGTCAAACTTATTCTGGCCTCATTTTCCCCACTTATCTACTGGCACCAGCATTCATCTAAATTCACATGCAAGGAGCAATGAACCATCTTCATGCCCTCCCTTTCTCTTACATACTCTCCCAAGTCATGACTCATTTAGGTCAAACTAACCTCCAAATCTCTCTCTTTTTTAAAGATTTGATTTATTTATCTTTAGAAAGGAAGGGAAGGGAAGGGGGAAGGTAGATAAACATCAGTGTATGGTTGCCTGTCCTACATCCCCTGCTGAGGAACTGGCCTGCAACCCAGGCATGTGCCCTGACTGGGAATCAAACCTCAATCCTCTGGTTCGCAGGCCTGCACTCAATCCACTGAGCTACACCAGCCAGGGCCCAAATATCTCTTGAATCTATCTTTCCCCATCTCTACATCTTTAGTGAAAGTGGCTCTTACCTCTCTTGCACAATGCTATGTAGTATTCTACTTTGCCTACCTACTTTTCTATTCACAGCCCCCCTGTAGTGCTCTTCATTTTCAGTGGAATGATTATATTGAAATATTGTCTCAATGATCATGTCATATCTCTTTTTACACTCTGAAAATCTCCCAGAGCAAATCCATTGCTCCCAGCATGAAGAATAAAGTCCTCAAGGCACTGTATGGTCTGCCTCATTTAGTGACCTCATCTTGTGCCTCTCTCCCCAACTTCTTGCATTTTTAGTTTCTAAACTTGTCTTTGTTTCACTTCTAACTTTTGCCAAAGAACACTCTGTGCTATTTGCCTATTGGAATCTTCTCATCTTTTAGGTTTCAGCTGAAACACCCCTTTCTCAAAGGAATCTTCCTGATTTCTCTGGCTGTCCCCCATTAATATCAATCTTAGATATTTACTTCCTGATTAGGCATCTGATGTCTTTAAAGTATGCCTGCAATTTTTTACCTTAACCAGAAAAAAATATTGCATGGAAACCGCAGGATGCACCAATTGATTATCACTGTGTTGCCCATATCTGAAGAGGGTATATCTTGGTCCCATTCTAAAGTCTGTCTTATTTTGCTTCTGTCCCATGAAAATACCACCCTTTTTACACCCCTGTCCTGCTCTGTGGCCCTAACCCCAAGGAGGTAGGATGCAGCAGCTCCTTGGTTTCACTGTAGGAGGGGATGCTGGTTCTTTCAGAGTGCTCAGAGGGAATCATTGCAACAATGTTTCTCTGCCTAGTGATAGCACTATGTTTCTTGTAACTTTTTCTTCATGTTCTTTTTTTTTCTTATAAAATATACTTTCTCATGAACAAACGAAAATAATGACTGAGTATGGGAGCAGTAAAGATGGAATGTAAAAGAAAGGAAATAGTCATGGGAGAAAAGATCCCATCCTGCTATATACTTACTACAGTCTTCAATCTGTTTATTTGAAAATAGTCTGCCTTCTCCACTACACCTGAGGGCAAGGACCCTCTCCATTTTCCTCATCACTGCGTAACTATTACATAGCACAACGCCCGACACTAAGAAGACTTTGTTGAGTGCCTTAGTGGATATGAGATGACTTCTCTGTACAAGGACTGACTAATGAGCCAAATTGAAGATCCATCCTACAGCTTGTTTTCCTTTTAAAACATCTTTTTATTAGAAAAAGGGATATTAAATCTGTAAAAGAAGTGCCTATCCTATACTTAAATTAATTTTAGTTTGTGATTTGTAGCTGTCAGGAGACACAGAACAGCATTATTTATTTCTGTTAATTTATATCTTAATGTTGATGCATTTAAGCAAGCGAAGCAAGTTTTATTTTTCTAACTGTGTGTGTTTCTCCGATATGTTTGCAAATTGACAAATCAGGCCATTTTTAATAACAATTACCAGACACTCAGGTTTGAAGGCACATTGTGTACCACTGTGGTTTTGGGGAATAACAAATTAGGAAATAAATCCTCAGCTTTGTCCTTTCTGACAGCTAGGCTGTGATGACGGACAGGCAAATAGGAAATTCTGGCAGGATTTGCTGTGTATCATGGGACACATCTAATATACTACTCCAAAATGCGGCTATTTACTTGAATGCACATCAATGAGCAAAGATCTAGAATCCCAGGTTATTTGTATTTTTTATTCTCTCTTTCTATTTTCACATGGTACCTTCCATTCTTGCTCAATGGCAGAAGTGTCTGTGAATAACTCAAAGTTTTTCAGTTTCTCCTTAGATCCACTGGGCCTCAGAATGATGTCGTAGTTGAGTGTGAGTTTGCAATTGTCATTTGCTTTAGTATTTTTTGTCTTCTATATTTGAGTTGATTAAGATCTTGCTAGAATAAAACAAAAAATAGGAAAATAAAGGAAAAACAAAAAAGCAATAATAATATAAATTATCTTGTTTAGGCAAGGCTGATATTCAGGTTTGCTTAATTCTAATTTACTAGTTTTTTGTATATTTGATAATAGCAAAAGTATTTAATTATCAATGTTAACACATTCAATAGAATATTTTTTGTGCTATCAATCACTTCTTTATAAAGTAAGAAAAGACAGAAATGATGCTGCCAGTTTAATCTCAGTTGAGGTTGCCTTTTAATTAAATAATAAAAATATCTTTCTTATGTTGAGCAACAGTAAAATTATATGTTCTTTTTAAGCCTTTGGGTAAATATGATTGACAGTTTATAATTTTATACTATCAAATTTTCTTTCAACATATTTAATTCCCGTAATAAAAATGGTCAGATATAGAAACAATACTTAAATAAACCAGCATTAATTTTTATGTGTTTATTGAAGCCAAATATACAAATCAGACTGTAGGAATTGGAAGTGGACTTTTACTACCTTTAAGAAATATTACTGTTATAGAGAAAATTAAAAATCAGAGAGAAGATGTCTAGGTAAGAGGGAGCAGATTCTACTTACCCCTACACACAGGAGAGAAACCTGGCTGATCTACGGAGGAACAGACCAAACAGCCAACAGTGCCACAGCATACACGAAAACAGGAGATGAAAAATTATAACAGACATTGAAAAACCAGATGATAGGGAGAGTGCTTCAGGACAAGAAGGGCCCAGGCATCAGCACAGGGACCAGGGAGTCTTCAGTCCCACACTCTGGGCCCATTGGGCTGGTCACAGGGCTCTTGGGAGAGAGCTGGGTGGGCCTTTCTCCCCAGCCAGACAGCGTTTAAGGAGCACTGGGAGAGACCTGGTTGCTTGAAGTTGCAGACAGGGGAGTAAGGACTGAGTGGCAAACACACTGGGGCTATGAGCATCCATGCACAGCCCCGAGAAGAGTGTGCACCTGAGCCCCTGTGACCAGAGGCAGCCTGGCCAGGTGCAGGCACCCACAACCCTGGGAGAGAGAGCTTTGTGGAACACCGGAGGACCACAGCCGAGGACCCGGAGAGAGCATGTGTACCTCAGGAGACCCGGAGCCCACAACCGTAAACCTGCCCCTCAGCCTGCTGCAGCCAGAAAGAACAGAGAAACTGGTTTGGCCAGTTTGAAACCAGCAAGAGGTTGTGTGTGTGTGTGTGTGTGTGTTTTGTTTGTTTGATTTTTAAGTAATTTTTTATTTTTTAAAATTTTATTATGTTTTATCTCTCCATTTCTTTTGCTTCTCTTTTCTTCCTTTCTTTCCAATTTTATCTCTCCTACCCTCTTTAGTCTGCTTTTTTTAAATACCGACAAATGATACAAAAACCCCCAGAACTGTGAAAAGACAAGACTTGGATCCAAAGAGGGGGCATCCCAACAGCTGAGACAGAGGGACAAATTTCACTTTGCCATCACAGAGAACCTGAAAAATATTGCATATTTGTATTATTACTTTTCACTATTCTTACATCTTTTATTTGAATAACATTTTTGTATTTCTCTTTTTTCTGTTGGTCTTCTTTGCTTGGTTGGTTATATCGTACCATATGACAGGTTTCCCCTGGCCTCTCATTCATAGTGCATTGCTAATTTACTGTCCTTCACTCCACCTCTGTTCCATTAGCACACCACTGAAGGTCCAGTACTCCCTATTCTTGTTATCTAGATCTCATAGATTCTGTCATATGATTGTTGCTCTAATATTATTGTAAATAACAGCTATTCCATACTATTGTACACAACGCCCCTCCCAGATCTTAGCCCACTTCACAGTTTCCTGAACTCTATTACCGTAGTGGTTAACTCTATTCTCTCACACACTACACCTATTTATTATCCTTTATTCTCACCTTACCTCAGAATCTGACCTCCCACAACCTCACTGCTTTCTAGATGCAACTCACAATCCTTCCCTCCCTAACAAGAGTCTTATCTTCTTTCCATTCTTTCTAAAAAGTGGCTGGTTGGATGGAATATCATGGTTAACACTACACATAGCCAAAGGATCTCCTATTTCTTCCTTACCAGCTACTACTGTAAATAGCATAGAAAACTCTCTTGCTGTCTTAAACCATTTTGCCTTAACCCACCAACCTATCACAAAAAAGAGTACGTGGAAGCAGGGAACACCAGGATACCCAAAGGAGACTGCACCACTGAATCTCACAGGTATTCTACCACAGAAGTTCACACCATAAACTCAGAGAGTCAGAACAGATCAATTTAAGAACCTGAGGCTAACAAGAAGAATCTCACAAGTAATGGGAAGACAAAGAAACAATCCCCAAATGAAAGGAAAGGAGAAAACCTCAAAAAGAATGCTAAATGAAATAGAGGCAACTCAACTATGAAATATTGAGTTCAAAGCAATGGTTATCAGGAAGCTCCATGAGCTCACAGAGAATTACCAGAAACTATAGGGAATCTACAGGGAACTCACTGGGAACTATATCAACATGAAAAAGAAAACAAAAACTATCAGCAAGGGCCAAGGGGAAATGAAGAATACAATATCCGAACTGAAGAACACAGTGAAAGGAATCAAAAGCAGAATAAATGAAGCAGAAGATCTGATGGGCGAGCTGGAAGACAAAATAGAAAAAACACACACAAAGAGCAAGAAAAGAAAAAAAGGCTCAGAAAGAATGAAGAGGGATTAAGAGAAATGCAAGACAATATGAAATGTAATAATTTCTGAATAATAGGGATACCAGAAAGAGAAGAAGAAGAGCAAGGGATAGAAAACCTATTTGAAAAAGTAATGATGGAAAAATTTCCTAATTTTTGAGAGAAAAAGTCACACAAATCCAGGAAACACAGAGAGTTCCAATCAAGAGGAACCCAAAGAGGCCCACTTCAAGACACTTCATCATTAAAACGGCAAAATTCCAAGACAAAGAGAGAATCTTACAGACAACAAGGGAGAAACAGGAAGTACATACAAGGGAGCCCCAATAAAGTTAGCTGCTGACTTTTCAATGGAAACACTCCAAGCAAGAAGAGGATGGCAAGAAATATTCCAAGTAATGAGAACCAGAGGCCTGCAACCAGAGCTACTTTACCCAGCAAGGCTCTCAATCAAGACAGAAGGCCAAATAAGGAGCTTTCCAGACAAAAGAAGTCTAAAAGAATACACCTCCACCAAACTAGCTCTGCAAGACATGCTAAAGGGACTGCTTTAAGAAAAGGGAGGAAAAGAGAGAGAGAAAGAGAGAGAGAGAGAGAGAGAGGAGCACAAGTACAAAAATGACAATGAATAAGTACCTGTCAATAATAACCTTAAACATAAATGGATTAAATTCTACAATAAAAAGACAGAATAGCCGAATGGATAAGAAAGCATGACCCTCACATATGCTGCCTACAAGAGACCCACTTCAGGACAAAAGGCCTACACAGATTGAAAGAAAAAGGCTGGAGACAAATTTTCCAGACAAATGGACAGGAAAAAAAAAGCAGGAGTAGCAATACTCTTATCAGACAAAATAGACTTCAAAAAAGGGCCATAAAAAGAGACCCAGAAGGTCACTTCATAATAATCAAGGGAAGAATCCACCAAGAAGACATAAACATTGTAAATATATATGCACCCAATGTAGAAGCACCCGAATACATAAAGAAAACCTTAGAGGACTTCAAGAAAGATATAGACAGCAACACAATTATAGTAGGGGATTTTAACACCCACTATCAAAAATGGACAGATCTTCCAAACAAAATATCAACAAAGATATTGCAGCATTAAACAACATCCTAGATGAAATGGACTTAACTGATGTATATAGAGACTTTCATCCCAAAGAAGCTGAATACACATTCCTTTCAAATGCACATGGAACATTTTCAAAGATAGACCACATGATAGGACACAAAACAAGCCTCAACAAATTCAAGAAAATTGAAATCATGCCAAGCATTTTCTCCAACCACAAGGGACTGAAACTAGAAACCAACCACAAGGGAAAAAACTCCAAACACTCAAAATCATGGAGATTAAATAGCATGCTATTAAACAATGAATGGGTCAAGAATGAAATTAGGGAAGAAATCGAAAAGTTTCTGGAAACAAATGAAAATGAACTCACAACTAAAATTTCATGGAACACAGTGAAGGCAGTCCTGAGAGGGATGTTCATAGCAATACAGGCCTATCTAAAAACGATAGAAAGATTTAAAATAAATAACCTAACCTTATGCTTACAAAAGCTCAAGGAACAACAAAGACTACTAGCCCAGAGCTAGTAGAAGGAATAAAGTAACCAAGATCAGAGCAGAATTAAATGACATAGAGATGAAAAGCACAATGCTAAGGATCAATGAATCCAGGAGCTGGTTCGTTGAAAAGATAAACGAAATTGACAAGCTTTTAATCAAAAAAAAAAAAAAAAAAAGAGAAAGGACCCAAATAAACACAATCAGAAATGAAAGAGGAGAGATTACAACTGACACCACAGAAATACAAAGGACTGTAGGAAATTACTATGAAGAACTGTGCGCCAAGATATTTGAAAAGTTAGGTGAAATGGACAAATTTCTAGAAAAATATAACCTTCCAAAACTTAATGAAAAAGAAGCAGAAAGTCTGAACAGACTAATAACAGCAGGAGAAATTGAAGCAGTGATGAAAAAAAAAAACTCCTGACACACAAAAGCTCTGGACCAGATGGTTTCACAGGAGAATTCTACAAAGCATTTAAGGAAGAGCAACCCTTATCCTTCATATACTATTCCCCCAAATCCAAAATGATAGAACACCCCCAAACTCTTTTTATGAAGCCAACATCATCCTAATCCCAAAACCAGATAAAGGCACAACAGAGAAAGAAAACTTCAGGCCAATATCACTGATAAACGTAGATGCTAAAATCCTCAACAAAATATTGGCAAACCACATCCAATAATACATTAAGAAGATCATATACCATGACCAAGAGGGATTCATCCCAGGGATGCAAGGATGGTTCAATGTTGGCAAATCAGTAAATGTAATACACAACATAAATAAAAGCAAAGACAAAAAAACACATGATCACATCAATAGATGCAGAAAAAGCATTTGATAAGGTATAGCACCCATTTATGATAAAAACACTCCTCAAAGTGGGAACAGAGGAAGCATTCCTCAACATAATAAAGGTCATATATGAGAGACCTACAGCCAACATCATACTCAATGGGCAAAAACTAAAAGCTTTCCCACTAAAATCAGGAATAAGACAAGGTTGTCCACTTTCACCACTTCTATTCAATATAGCATTGGAAGTCTTAGCCACAGCAATCAGGTAAGAAAAGAAAATAAAAGGTTAACAAATCAAAAAGGAGGAAACGAAACTGTCACTGTTTGCAGATGACATGACAGTATACATAGAAAATCCTATAGACTCTACCCAAAAACAGCCTGACCTAATAGATGAATTTGGCAAAACATTAGGATACAAAGTCAATATCCAGAAATCAAAGGCATTTTTGTATACCAATAATAGAACAGCAGAAGCAGAATTTTAAAAAATCCCATTTGATATTGCAGAAAGAAAAGTAAAATATGTATGAATAAACCTAACCAAGGGAGTAAAAGACCTGTATGCAGAAAACTATACAACACTGAAGAAAGAAATCAAGGAAGACACAAACAAATGGAAACATATACCATGTTCATGGATTGGAATAATTAACATCATCAAAATGTCCATACTACCCAAAGCATTTTACAGATTCAATGCAATACCTATTAAAGTACCAATGGCATATTTCACAGGCATAGAACAAACACTTCAAAAATTTATATCAAACCATAAATGACCCTGAATAGCAGCTGCAATTTTGAGAAAGAAGAGAAAAGTAGGAGGGATCACAATACTTGATACCAAACTGTATTACAAGACCACTATAATCAAAACAGCCTGGTACTGGCATAAAAACAGACACATGGACCAGTGGAACAGAATATAGCCCAGAAAGAAAATCAAGTCTCTATGGCCAATTAATATTAGACAAAGGGGGCAGCAACATAAGATGGAGTAAAGATAGTCTCTTCAACAAATGGTGCTGGGAGAACTGGACCACTACGTGCAAAAAAATGAAACTCGAGCACCAACTTACACCATACACAAAAATAAATTCAAGGAGGATAAAAGACTTAAATATAAGTGGTGACACCATTAAAGTCCTAGAGGAGAACATAGGCAGGAAAATCTCAGATATTTCACGCAGTAACATTTTTACTGATATGTCCCCTAGAACAAGGGACATAAAGGAAAGAATAAACAAATGGGATCTCGTCAAAATAAAAAGCTTCTGCATGGCTAAAGAAAACAGTATTAAAATAAAAAGAGAACTAATTATATAGGAAAACATACTTGCCAATGATACAGCAGACAAGGATTTAATCTCCAAAATATATAAAGAACTTATACAACCCCACTCTAAGAAGACAAGGAACCCAATTAAAAAGTGGACAAAGGACTTGAACAGACACTTCTCTAAAGAGGACATACAGAGGATCCAGAGACGCATTAAAAGATGCTCAATATCGCTAGCTACCAGAGAGATGCAAATTAAAACCACAGTGAGATACCACTTCACATGGGTCAGAATGGCCATCATAAACAAAGCAACAAACAACAAGTGTTGGAGAGATTGTGGAGAAAAGGGAACTCTAGTGCTCTGTTGGTGGGATTGCAGACTGGTACAACCACTATGGAAAACAGTATGTAACTTTCTCAGAAAACTAAAAATGGATTTGTCTTTTGACCTGGCAATACCACTGCTAGGATTATACCCTAAGAACCCTAAAACATCAATCCAAAGGAAACTGTGCACCCCAATGTTTATAGCAGCACAATTTACAATAGTCAAGTGCTGAAAGCAACCTAGGTGCTCATCAGTAAATGAATGGATCAAAAAACTATGGGACATTTACACAATGGAATGCTATGCAGCAGAAAAAAAAGGAGTTCCTACCCTTTGCAACAGCGTGGGTGGAACTGGAATGCATTATGCTAAGCAAAATAAGCCAGGTGTTGAAAGACAAACACCACAGGATCTCACCTTTAACAGGAACCTAAACAACAAAACGGACAAACAAGCAAAATATAACCAAAGACGCTGAAATAGAGAACAAGCTGACAGTGTCCAGAGGGGAGGGAAAGAGGAAGGGTTTACAGGAACAAGTATAAAGGACACATGGACAAAAACTGGGGTGGGGGGGTGGAAATGGGAGGGAGGGCTGAGTGGGTGGGCTGGGATGGGAGTAAAAGACAGATAACTGTACTTGAACAACAATTAAAATTTAAAAATAAATTAGAAAAAAACTAACTATATAGAAAGTACCACCCATAACCTCACTACTCAGAAATAACCACTGTTAATGTCTATGTGTATAGGCCTGGCCAGTGTGACTCAAATGGTTGGAGCATTGTCCCACACATCAAAAAGTCGAGGGTTTCAGTTTTGATCAGTGCACATATTTAAGTTGTGGGTTCAATCCCCAGTTGGGGTGTATGTGGGAGGCAACCAATCGATATTTCTCTCTGTCTCTCTTTCTGCCTTTTCCTCTCTCTCTCAAACCAATAAACATATTTTTAAATTAAAGAATATATCTTTCTGTACATTATTCCAAACATGCACTCACACTCAGGTGCACACATAACACCCACACAACCTTACAAATAGGATTTCATACTGTTTAACTTGCATTTATATTTAAATTTGTATGATTGACCTCCTTTATTTTATTTAAATCCTTCTACATAATATTCATGAGGAAGAATTCTATTATGTGAATATATTATACTAGTATGACTAATTGTCTATTCTTTAAAGATTGGAATATTTTTGATGTTTTTATTACTTAAAATAATGGATATCTTTCGAGTGTCTATTTTTGACAAAACACTTGTTCTGCAACATTTAGAAAGCTCTGAGCATCTTTCCTGGAAGGAGAGCATGCTCGTCAGAGGAACCTGAAGTCCCCTAGAAAAATAGGAATGTCAAGGGGAAAGGGAGTGTAGCAAAGTGGCTGGTACAGTAGAGATAAATGTTTCAGATATGTCAAGGGGGATCAGAATAAATTCATTTCTTTGGATTCAAATTTTTCCCCTGGGGCAACCCTTAGTTTGGGGGTTAAACTGTAGGGATGAAATGCTAGTGTAAAACTCTGGCTATTTTCACTAAAACTCATTGAGACATTGGGCCAAGTAACACTTGGATTTCTGGAGGGACAGAGTATAGGTAAGTAGAGGGTGGGGAGATACTCTCTAAATTTTTTTCAGAGCATACCATTGGTGCGGGGTGAGGAGGACTTCAGGGTCTACAGGGCAGCTCTGGTGCTCATCCTCTCACACATTTGCAGTGTCTGGGAGATGGCAGCAATGGCCAGAGACAGCCAGCTCACCTCTGTCAGGATTATAGGCTCAACTATATGCTGAGCACTTTGAAACACACACTACCCAAGAGACAGAATCAGAAGGAAGGATGCACCCTCCCTTAGGTGGTAGTACATAGATGTTTAGAACAACTTTCTAAAATTTTTAAATATGTTAGATGTACAAGAAGTTGAAATATGTCTTTATTATTTTGAAGCTATTTATGAAATGACCGTGTAGTTGTGACTATTCAGATTCAGAAATCAATCATTATTTGTATCTTAAAGTTTCCTATATATTTCCCCCACTCCATTTCCTGGTCTTGATTTCAGTCATGAATTCCGTGACCACCATTTTCACAGTCTTTTTTTTACAGGTTTTAACACACATATATGCATTCCTAAACAATATGTTGTTTGACTTGGCTTTATTTTTGCTTTTTTGAAAAAATTCTTACTATTGCAGTGAGATATGCTTGTTTTTCTAAACATTGTTTAAAACATATATATAAATGTCTTTTAAGATTAAACCAAGTTAATGTACATACAGACCGTCTATTCATTTTTTTCATTGGGTATATTCTCAAAGTATTCATTCCATTATTGGTGGTCATTTAAATTATTTTAAGTTGTCTTGTTCTCATGGACACTGTTGTTATGGACATTCTTATATAGGTTACCTAATTCACAATGAAAATTTTTCCTAAGCTGTATACCTATGAAATACAATAGTTTTTTCTTCAGAAATGTGTCTGAGTAGAGTTACTGGTTTTTACAGCATGAAAATATTCAACATCAGTTGGTAATATCAAAATGTTTTCTAGAATGGTTATAATAATTTGTACATTTTTCAGTAACATGTTTTCTCATTTCTTGCCATCTATGCTAATACTTGGGTTATAGATTTTGTAATTTTTGCCAGCCTATTTGGTTTAAAGTGTGTCTAATTGTCATGTGTTTGCTATGAATGACTATTTGTTTTTTAATGACATTCAAAACTTTTACATTTTTATTAACTATATGTATTTCCCTTCTTGCGGAATGCCTTTGCCCTCTATTCCCGATTGAGTTGAATTGACGTTATTGTATTATTTATACTTGCTACACTTGGACATTGATCTATTGTATGTACTTACTTAGGTCTCCTTAAATGTTTGAAGTTTTATATTTTCATATAAATGACTAGAACATTTTTGTTTGACTCATAACTATGATGTATATATCACACATTCATACCCACATATCATACGTATATGTAATACAACTGACTGCTTCTGGTTTGTAGAAGTGTGATACATTTTTGATCTATTAACCACAAATGCAGCAATTTCACACAATTCACTTAGAAATTTTCATAATTTATCTCTGGCTTACTTTGGATTTTCTATGTAGACAATTAAATCACTTTCAAATGGCTACTTCTTGTTTTTGTTTTTTCTTTCCAGTATCTTTCCTTTTTATTCTTGTTTTGCTTTTCTTTACTGCATTGAAAGGTCACCCTTGTAATATTGAATTGAAGAGGCACAGTGGACATTCCTTATCTGGTTGGCTGAAGCTCTGTTTGTGTGCATGTTCTTATAAGTGTTCTCTGTCTGATTAAAGAAATGATCTTCCATCCAACTTTGAATAATTCTGTCACAAGTAGAGATTAATTTTTTGTAACTATTCTTTTTATTCATACCACCTGAGATAATTACATATTTTTCTCCTTTAATATATTAATATGTTGAAGTAGCCTTTCCAGTGTTCTAATGTTAAATCATCCCTAGATTACTGAAATCAGCCTAATATGGCAACGACATCCAGAGGAATTTTCCAACTTTGTTCATGAGACAGTCTGACTTAAAATTTTCTTTGTTCTGCTCTTGTTTGGTTTTAGTATAAAAGTTATTCTGGCCTCATACAGTGAAGAGAGGAGCATTTCCTTTATTTCTATCACCTGCAAAAATGTGGGAGTTTTATATTCTTTAAATGTTTAACACCAGCAACCTTTATAGTTATGTGCCTTTCTTATTCTTACTATTTGTTCTTTTTACTTGATCAATTCCAACGAATATTTTTTTATCAAGCTTTTTATGTCTCAAAAGGAATCTACTTTTGAGTTTATTGAGCCTTTCTATAATATTTATTTTTATTTCATCAATTTTTGACTTTGAACTTTCTATTTTCTTTGGATTTATTTGAAGTAATTTCTATAACTTCATATGGTGAATGCTCAGTTCATAAATTTTGAAGTTTTTCTTTTATAATTTAAGAATGTAAGGCCATATAGTTTTTTAAAGTACTGCTTTAATTTCATACAAATATTTTTATTGTATAATATGGTGATAATGTTAATCTAACTCTATTTTCTATGTCAGTAACCTCTCTTCACTGGGTTGCATGGTGAATAGGAAGTCTGTCCAGAAAAAGTCCAGCCATTGTTAATATAATGAGAACAGTTTGAGAATCATCAGTGGAACCTGGCAGCCAAGAAGAGTGGACTGGAATGTGCATGTGTGAATGATGACAACTTCACTCTACTAGTCAGTGGTGGCAGTAGGCACCACTGAGTGACCATGGGTTCTGTGTGGCCATCACATTCAAAATGACTGAGTAAGTACGATAACTAATTTGCATCAAATTGTGTATTAAGCTTGAACATTTCTTGCTGAAGTATTTGGGTGATACAGAAGGCCGCAGCTATGGGCAACTGGTGGTTGGCAGCTTCCTTCCATCCACTTGTCCCCTCATGCATCACATCTGGTGCAGCTTATTTGTGACACATCAAATCACCCAGGTGACTCAGGCCCCCTATAGTGTAGGTTTAGTGCCCTGAAACTTCTGGCTTTTTCCAAAGATAAACTCACCTTTGAAAGGGAAGACCATTGATGAAATTCAGGGAAAAAAATGAAAGGGCAGCTGATGGTGACTGGGAGAACTGTATGAGGTCTCAAGGTGCCTACTCTGAAAAGGTCTGAGGCATCATTGTCCTATGTACAATGTTTCTTGTATCTTCGTTGGTAATGTCTCTATTTTTCTTATTACATGTCTGAACAGACTTCATGTTTCTGGACAGACTTCATATTTCTTCTGACCTGTTTTCTAGTTCACAAATTCTCTCTTCATTTAATGTGTTGAATGTGATTTATTTCTAGAAAATTTATTTTGTCATTCTCAGATATGCTCATTTACTTTTTTATCTGCTTATAATTTTAAGGTTTTACATTATTTAAAATATTAAACATCATTATTTAATATTCCATAATTGAAAATATTCACATCTGTAGTTTTTGTGTTTCTGTTTACACTGCATGGTTTCTGCTGGTTCTCTCTCATTGCACTTGATTTCCTTGTGTATTTTTGTAATTTTTAAATTTTGTACTGCTTGTTTTCCTTGGAATTTTATCTATTAGAATTCCTTAATGCCTACGTTCATTCTAGATTTACTTAATAAGTTTGACATTTAATCTGATAACCTTCTGACTTACTCACTGTTTTGATTACTTTAAACTTAATTGTTCACCTGAGATTTTTCAGATAAATTTGGATCAAAAACCCACATGATACTGGCTTGCATTTATACATTTTAAGGGGAGTTTTTTTCTGTTTTTATTTCATGAAGTGCTGAGTTTGAGAAAAGCAATTTATCTTATTTTACTTTTTTTCCTGTATACTTCTTATGATTCCTTATAAAGTACATGTAGCTAGCTTTTTTCCCCAAAGCTATCCTATTATATTTACCTATCTAGCAAAGCCCTAGACTTCTTTTTTTCCTCATGACGTCCCATGCAATATCAAAGTGAAAGTCAACATTTCCAGGCTATATTAAAAAATCTGCATATTGAAATCCAGCTTAAAGGTTAGTTTATTTCCTAAGGTTCTTATTTTCAATTTCCATTAGGGATCTGTGGGTTCCCTAGTTTGTGACAAATCAAACAATTCACTAGTATATCACTATACTAGTTACCTATGGTTATATAACAATATTATCACAAACTTAGTGGACTGAAACAACACATATTTATTACCGCACAGTTTCAGTGGGAAACAGCTTAGTGGGTCCTCTGCAAAGCCGCACTCGCAGTTACAAGTACCCCAAGTTCTCATCTGAAGGCTCAACTGAGGCAGGACCTCTGGTTCTGCTCCTGTGTTTAGTAGCAGGAGTCAGGTCCTTGAGTGACATCAATCGAAGGGCTTCAATTTCTGCTGGTTGTCAGTAGCAGACTGCTCTCACTTCCTAGCTGGTCATTGTCTGGAGAGTGCCCTCAGTTTGTTGCCTCACAGATATCCACGACATGGTCACTTACTTCATCCAAGCCAGCAAGGGAAAACGTCCACTCCAAATCCATCTTACAATCTTATGCAGCATAATCACGGAAGTTGCTTTTGCCATATTCTGTTGGTGAGAAGCAGCTCACAGATTCTGTCGACACTAAAGGTGAAGAGATTACACAACTATAGAAGTATCAGGAAGCAGAAACCACGGTGGCTGCCATCTTAATGTCTTTCAGTTGCTCAAATCAGGAATGTTGCTCAGAGTGTCTGATACAGTGCACTTCCAGAGAAGTGTCATGGGACACACTTTAGAATACCTCAGGGTGAAAGTAGGGATTTGAAGAAAGCTGAAAAAATAAAGTAAGCTACCACAAAAAATTCTTATTAATACCACACACACATATTTCATTTTAATGTTTTGTTGTTTATGCTATTACAGTTGTCCCAAATTTTCCCCTTCCCCCCCCACTTCCACAGTCAATCACCACACCATTGTCCATGTCCATGGGTCCCTCATATGTGTTCACTGGCTAATCCCTTCGCCTTCTTTAAGACAGTCTCACCTCCGGGCTCACCTCTGGCCTCCCCTCTTACCACTGTCAGTCGACTCGACAAAAGCTCTGCTTTACTTTGGTGCAATTTTTGGGAAACAAACAAACCTTAATACCACATTTATTTAAAACATTCAGTTTGCTTCAGCTTGAACAACCTACATGTCAGGTGAAAATGCAGTTACACATGCATTTTTCCTAATGTCCTGCTCTCTTTAAGTAGGCCTTGTTCTAACTTACCTCTTTCCTTTCTTGAACCTGATCCATTGTTACAATCATGTAAGTCATGGTTTTTACAAGATTTTTAAATGCTCTGTTTCCCACATTTGCAGAGAAAACACTGCAAAGCCTCAGCTGCTCATTTCTCCCCTGTCACTTTCATTTATGGGCAAAGTTATTTATAATGCATCAGACCCCCGCCAGCAGTGGAAACAATATTTACACTGATAATTCAGGCAAAAACAGAAGCATGACCAGCCTCAACACTCTTTGTCTCAACTGTGGATGATTTTAGCTAAGCAATTTATACTGGTCAAAATAACCAAAATTGTTATTTATCTTTGTGTGTACTTATACAGCTTGAAAGCAAAACCACCAAACTCAATAATTCCTATGTCAATGGTTATACCCCTAGAGACAAGCTTTCGATCTAAATTTTCCCAGTAGGATATCCTTGGGAAAATGATAATGACAGTAACATTTCCTGCCCTTCTATTTTTCTTTTCAACATCCCTGAGCCCCATTTTTCTTTACTTCTGCGTTACTCACACATTCCATCCAAAAAGTCTGAAGTCACTGGACACTCTGTTTTCAGTTACCGTTAGAACTTTAATCCTTGCTAAGGTGTTAGCTGACAATGAGATAAAGCGATATTGTTTTCAGTGGCATTTACATTTAAACAACAATAAAAAATAAAAAAATAGGTAATGAGAACATTTTAAGTGATCTGACTGGAGGGTAGGGAATTACTTTACTGAGCCACTTAAATTATACCAATTTATTTTCTTATGAGACTAGTACTAATAACAGTAGCTAATGATTTGAGGCTGCTTGCTATTATGTGTTAGCTACTGAGACAAACTCTAAATAGCTTATTTCAATAAATACCTCCAAGAGAATGATGATGTGGGTCTTTTATTTCATTTTACAACTTAGGCAATATAAGCTTAGGGAAGTTAAGTAATGTGGCCAAAGTCACCATAGCTAATAATTGAAAGATCCAGATTGATACAACTCCCAATACCCCAAATACCAGACTGTTAAAATGTGTGCTCTTCAATTGATGGTAAACAATGTTTTACCATTGGCAATCAATCATATAGTAGAAAGTGTCTTGGGATTATATTCTGAAGTTTTAATCTATATTTTCTCTAATTAACTATTTGTATATAACCAAGTTGTTTAGTCTTTCTCAGTCCTAGTTTCTTCCAGTACTAAAGGAGAGAAAGAACTAAATAAACCATGAGTTTCTTTTTTCATGTATAATCTAGCATATACTGTTATAATTTTCATTTGCTATTGCAGGCACCCATTCTAAAATATTGGGCTGCACTTTTAAATTCATGCACAGAAATGGGAATGTAATCACAACCTTACTGAATTGAGAGCAAGATCAAGATCTCCCCTTTAGGAGAGTATTTTTTCTGCTTCTGTGAAAAATGCCAGTTGCTATTATTACCCACACATTTTGAATTGTTTGATTTCTTAACTGTTAATTGAAATTTAATTTCATTTGCATAATATAAGACCGGAATGTTAATTGGCACTCTCCTTACTAATTGCCAGCCAATTAACCTATTTTAGGTGTCTTGGTGTCAGTGCATCATCTAAATATTATCTTCCTGCCTTAGTTGATTGCAGGGCTGTTATTACCTTTATGGCTTATAAAATTTAAAATTAATTGCATTGCAGCTAGAGCTGTGGCTCAACCTTAATATCTCAAGAAGGGTCCATTAGGCAATTATTTGATAACTAATTAAGTTTTAGCCATCTCACTAAATCAACCTAAAATGCTCCTCTTATAAAGTAGATTTAAAGGGTCACAAGAGACTCTTGAAAGATCAGGCTCAGAGTCAACTTTACTATTCACATTGTCTCTTTATGGTTTTTCAAGAACATCCATCCATCATGGTTGATTCCTGTCCTAGGGTTAGAAACCTCTTATGCCCCATTATAGAGGCAGAACTTTGACAAAGAAAAAATATCTCCTTTTGAACTGAAATTGATGACAGCTTCAAAATCTGTTAACACCCCAGACTTCTTTTACGATCTGTTCTGCACTGCCTGTTCCTACCTTCCCACATTTATCTCCCTGCCGTGCTCTCCCATCGGGGCCTCAGACAGAAGAACGAAGACACAAATCCCACCTCTCAGGGCTGGATTTCCTTTGCTGGATTGTAGATATCTTAAGATTTTCCTAAATGACTATCAGCACTAAACTTTTGAGCCCTGGGAGTTATCGGTTATCTCAGGGAATGCTGATCAATGTTATCAAAAGAAAAAAATTTTTAATCCCTTATATTAGAATAAGTTATTTTTAAAGATGAAACCATTATGCAACCAAACAAACTGTAGTATGTTCAGATTTTAAAAGGTGAGCATCCCAGATGTAAACATAGCACATCAAATTGAAGATGTTGGGAATATAACTTAGTACTCAAATATCTTCATACTCTGAAACCTTTATCAAAAGTTTTTCTAACGGTTGCTACACAATATTAGATTTTCTTATGTATATTCCACCATTTTATTTCTAGGCATAAAATTGGGTGGGTCTATGTTGATCCATTGATCAACTGATTTGCTCAATACATATTTATTTAATGTCATTATATTTCAGATATTGTGCTGAGCTTTGAGGATACAGTGCTGAAAAAGACATACTCCCTGAATTCAGGGTTTTGGTGAAATTATAGGAAACAGATAATAACAAGTGACTATTAGGATTGTGAAAATAGAAGCATATTATGCTAATGAGACAGATAATGGGGAACACACTTAGTTTTCTCATGCTTTCAGAAGGGAGGTTACCCTGAGAAAATGGTACCCCAGCTCGGTCCAGAACTCTGAGAAGTAATAAACTGGTGGAAGTGTTGGAAGTGCTGCAGGTGCACTGGAGTTGGCATGGCTGTTATCTATGGGCAAAGGGAACATTAATCTCTGCCCCAGGAGGGACTCTGGCACAATGAGGAGCCCGGGGGAGCTCAATATGACCTCACAGGAGAGGGGAAAGAGATGGAAGATGGATGTGGAGGGTAGACAGGGCCCCATGACACAGGCTCACATAAACTATGTGTGGATTAACCACCCAGTGTTTGGAAAGTCATCAAAGAATTTTAATTCCATGTGTAGTATTTTTTAAAGGATTATTTATTTATTATCTTTAGAGGGGGAGGGAAGGAGAGAAGGAGAGAAATATCAATGTATGGTTGTCTCCCATGCGTCCCCTGCTGGGAACTGGCCTGCAACCCAGGCATGTGCCCTGGCTGGGAATTGAACTGCCATCTTTTGGTTCACAGGCCCACACTCAATCCACTGAGCTACACCAGCCAGGGCTGTAATATGCTTTTAATTGTATTTTAACTGAATAGCCCAGGCTGAAGAAGAGTAGAGGACAGTACCACATTCTCACTATTCTCTGCTTATATTCACATTTCAAAAAGTTTGATTTAGTTAGGTATATCTAAAACTTCAAAGGGGAATAAAGACCATGCCACAGGCGTATTACAAACCTCCAATAAGAGGAAATGGAAGAGATATTTTCAATTGTAGTTCAAAGGATTACATTATAATATCATAAATGTTTCCCTTCAAAAAGTGGGGAAGTCTATAAAATTGTAGGCTGGTATTACTCTTAAAGTAGTGGCACAAACTCTGAGAAATTTTAATGGGAAAAACTCAAAATATGAGAGAAATGCATTCTAATACCAATAATAGTATCTCATATATATATATGTAGAAATTCATTATTTTCAAAACACCTTCACTTGAAATATTGGATTTAATCATCATAGCAACATTTCCAGGTAAGCAAGATAAATATTGCTATTTCTATTTTATAGATAAATACATCCACCTTTTGCTTAGGGAAACCACATTACCTATTTTAAGCTATATGGTTTGTGTGGGAATGATTCACTTTCCAGTCTCAGGAGTGGGGCTTGATTAAGAGAAGTCAATGAATATAGCTAATCCAGGGGTCCCCAACCTTTTTGGCATCAGAAACTAGATTCGTGGAAGACATTTTTTCTGGCTTTATAACCTACCACCAGATGCATCTTAATCGTCACTTGCCATTCGCTGATAGGATTTTGATATGAGTCTGCAAGCAATCGATTTATTATGGTCTCTGTGCAGCCAAACCTCTCTGCTAGTGATAATCTGTATTTGCAGCCGCTCCCCGGCACTAACATCACCACCTCAGGTCCACTGCAGATCATCAGGCATTAGATTCTCACAAGGAGCACGCAACTATATCCCTAGAATGTGCAGTTGGCAGAAGGGTTTGCCCCTCTATGAGAATGTGATGCTGCAGCTGATCTCACAGGAAGTGGAACTCAGGCAGTGATGAGAGTGAGGGGGATCTGCTGTAAATACAGAGGAAGTTTGGCTTTTCACCTACCAGTCACTTCCTGCTGTGTTGCCTGTTTCCTAATGGTCTACCCACTGTGGCCGTGGCTGCAGAGGTGGTGGGGGTGGGGGGACCCCTGCGGTGATTCTCAGGAGAACAGTGATAACCTGTTCTCAACAGTGATTGGCTCAGGGACAGGAGGGTAAGCTGGTGAGAGCCAATAAAATGTAGAGGTATATTTTCTAAGGGTTTGTTATTGTTGTTGTTGTTTTGAGATTGAGAAGGGAGGAAGGGTAATGGAAGAAGGAAGTCGGAAGACAAGAGGGCTCTTTTCTTTGGGGTTATTGTAGAGGACCTTTTCTCTTTCTCAGGTGTAAAAATAAAATGTGAGGTTTCAAACTTCTTCAGCCTTTCTCTGTGGTTTATAAAGAGTTGCTGGAATTGGTAAGGAATCAACATATGGAAATTGAAAGTGCAGTTGAAATTGTGGAAGGCAGGATGGGAGAGAAACTTGATCTCTGGTGATTGACATTATTTGAAATGTTGATTGAATTTTGCTTGGAGCCTGGGCTACCTTAGGACTTTTCAGTTTTCTAAGCCAATATTTTTTCTTATTGTGTAAGCCAGTTTGAATTGAATTTTCTGTCACCTTCATCAGAAAGAGGCATTAGCAATAGACGGTAACCAGGACTAACTGAAGCAAAGGGTGAATTTGTTAGGATCCGTGCAAAGAACAGAAATACCAATCCTAGTAATCAAGATGGAAGTTTATCTTCTTCTGAAGTTTTAGAATTTTACAAATAATCAATCCAAGCCTGGCATTGTGCTCTGGACAGGGAACCAAGATCCTTCTATCATGCAAAACGCTCACATTTCCAAGATTACCTTCTGGTCCAAGATGCTTGTTGTAACTCCAGCCACATCTACCTTCCAAACAGCAGGAAAAAGAACAGGGTGGGGGGACAGGCGTGCCTTTTCCTCTTGAGGAGACTTTTTGGGATTTGCATATATCATTCTGCTTACACACCCCATCCGCCAGAACTTATATAACCCGACCTAGCTGCCTAAAGAACATGAGAAATACGTTTGATTCCTAATAGTGATGTGATAAATAAGAAATTCAGTGCTATTACTATGTAAGAAGGGGAGAATGTATATTTACGAATGTATTGCCATCCTTCAAGACCAGGCAGGTTCATGGTGTTTGTGCAGATGGAAAAATATTCACGGAGCTGTTGGAATGTCTGGCATGTCTTTATTCACGGGTGGGTGAGCCACGCATGCTGCAGGCTGTGTGTCTATCTGCATGTCTCATGTTCTGGCCCTTGCTCCCCAGGGTGGCACCCATTGTGGCACCTCTCCCCTTGCAAGACTCTCATCATCATTGCCCCCAGCAGGGAGTCCCTACCTGTTTAGATACTAGAGGGGAACAAACTTGGAAAACTGCCAGAACATTACATAGCATAACATAATTCTGCGCATGTGAACCTGCACCATGTCATGGGAACGGTTTATCAGACCCAGTCTCAAGGCTGTGAGAACACTGGTTATCAGGCCCCTCTAAGGCTATGGGACCACTGCTCCCCTTAGTTCCCCAGACACTTGGGTGAGGAAGCCAGTCTGCCTCCACTTATCCTACAAGGCATGATCAGCAGGCTCTTACACAGAAGAATGTTCGTGGAGGCAAAGTAGAAACCCAGGCACAACTAAAGGCAACTCTGGAAGGCCAAAGGGCAAAGCCACAGGAAGTCTCTCTTAGGAAGGGTGCAATGTACTGAAGCAATGCTTCCAGCTAGGTCTCCCTTGATCAGGGTCAAAGCTCTGGGCAAGAGCTGCACATGGACTAGGCTTGGGGCACATGCTGTGCAGAGGCGATGAGAGGAGGGAGCTACCCATGGGCGTCTATGGTAAGAGGCAGCACCTGGGTTTACCTCCCATTCACTTACCTAGTAAGGCAAAGATAATTTTCCAACAGAAATAGGGCATTACTGTGTAAAGTGGGAAAATTTCAAGGCAAATTAATAATAATAACAACAATCATGTTAATTATAATGCAAATGTTCAGAGTTGCCTCAGAAGGCTAACCTGAAGTGACCTGCTCAGAGAAACATGTAGCTAGAGGCAGATCCAGGAATAGGACTCAGCTTTTTCAATGCCCATTATTGTGCTTCTCCCACATTGTCACTCTATCTAAATTCTGCACAATTCATAGAGGAAGCTAATACTTCCTTTCCTACTGCTGCTGTTTTAATACACATGATCTAATTTTAAGTTTGCATTTTTGCTTTTATAGGAATCCTATAACCTAGTTAGAACATGTACCGATATTTTCTCAGATGAGAAAACGAAAGATTGTGTGATTCGCAGAACTTGGGCCCAGAACCTTGGATTCTTGTCTTAATACTTGACTAGGACAGTGGTTCTCAAACTCAGGTAACTTTGCCACCCCTATTCCACCCCTGCCTGTAATATTTCAAAATATCTGGAGACATTTTGGTTGTCACAACTAGTTGGGATGTGCTAGTAGCTTCTAGTAGGTAGAGGCAACAGATGCTGAATGCCAGCTTAGTGCAGTACACAAGACAGTTTCCCACAACAAAATGTAAACAGTGCCAAAGCCGAGAAACCCCAGCACAGGACAATGGAAGAAAAAATGAGAGGAAAATGGAAGGAAAATGAAAATCTCTGACCATTTTTAGCCCAGAGAGGCTAGTCCCATTTTCTTCAGAAGGTAAAGGGTATAATATACCAAACATCTGATTCCATAGGTGGCACTCAAGTCCAAGTTCTGTTACCCTTTGTCCTTTTTCTTGGGTCTGATGCACCCAGGGCATCCCCTGTATTGGTATAGAATCACTTCTTTTTTCCCTTCCATGAGTACATAGCATAGTCACTCTGCATTTCAGTGCTGGCTCCAACAGTCACTGGCCATGTAACCTTGGGCTAAGTATAACTTTCTAAGCTTCATTGCCCTAACCTATAAAATGGAAATAAGAAATAATATTATTTACCTACCTCAGAGGTTCCATGAAGATTAAATTAAGTAAAGCCTGTGAAGCATTTGACACATAGTACTTTCTTAATAAAAGTTACATATTTTTGTTATTTCATGAAATTGCTTTGGTCTATTTACAAAATGTAAAATGAGACCTTTGTTCCACATTGTATGCCTAAATATATTAACATCAATCTCTATCAAGTTGTTTATCTCCCTGGTCTTTTTTTCACTGCCTGATTCCCACAGGTATATAATATAATGATGTTGCAATTTGGTTATCCTCTTGTGAAAAGGGACTTTTTTACCTTTAAAATAGATTTCTAAGGCTGATAAATTTTTGTTCGAAGTTACGAGGGGACCCAATCCCGTGAATGACGTCTGACAAGATTCTGTAACGTCCGTTCTAATGTCTATTCATTTGCCTCCTTCGACGGTGGGTTAGCAGAGTCTCAGTGTCACCAAGACCTTTCCCTTTAAACCGGAGAGTAAGGCTTACTGCTTGCAAGGTTTCCCATTTAACACATCAATGCTCTTTGAAGGTTTAGCCTTAAATTATTCCAACTATAAGCAGAGATAAAATGATAGATGAATACATAAACACTTACTTGGAACTGGAACTGTCCTAGGTACAGGGCATGTTCCTGACCCCAAAGAACTCATAGCCCAGAAGGCATTTCCAATGTGTGTAAACACATAGCTCTCTTATAGGACAGGCATCACTTAAACAAAAGTGCTTTATGTAAAATAATTATGAGGGAAGACCTAGGGGAGTTGTCAAGTGAGTTGGCATTTGATGTGGATCTTGATAAGTGAGACGACATTGCTCATGCAGTGAACAACACACAGGACCATCCCATGTGCAAAGACAATGGGGGGCAGCTTGGGCAACAGCAGGGTCGAAGGTCTGCGCAAACATACCTTTGTGGGACTGAGTTAACAATCATAAGGCAGATGAAAAAGGGATGCTGGGGGAGGAGGAGAAGGAGAAGAAAACAGAAGGTTTCCCCAAGGGAACATCATACATCATTTTCGCTGCAGGGGTCTGGACCACCGATATGCACTCACTTCACTGTCGGAAACTTGAAGTCAGAGCTTAAGGGCTGGAGCAAACACAAGGAGTGGGCAGGGCCCGCTCCACAGATGATGGCCGTGCCTCACCTCTACAATCAGCAGCCTCAGTCTTGTTTAAATTAATAGATCAATCAAACCTGTTAGATCATGAATAAAGGATGAAAATGGGAATAATATGCTTTAATGTAAGTGACAACAGCATTCCTCTCTAACTTCTTGAAATACTTTGATTTATCTAATTGAGCATAATGTGATTTAAAAGGATGGATTAATATATGTAATTATTCAAACAAACATTTATTGAGCACTTATAGAATTCTGGTCACTCAGAATTCTGGGCCTTGGGGACAGAAGAACGAATAAAAGATACAGCTCCTACATTCATGGAGCTCAGATAAGTTTCTGAAAGGTAAGCATAGAGTTCTATGGGAGTGTATTAGTTCTGTATTGCTGCATACTTACCACAAATTCAAGCAGCTTAAAACAACAACCATTTATTTGGCCACAGTGTTGTAGGTCAGAAATCCAGACATAGCATAACTAGGTTTTCTGCTCAGGGTCTGTAAGGCAAAATCGAGGCATCACTGGGCTGCCTTCTCATCTGAATTCAGGATTCTTTTCCAAGCTTAAGTGGTTGTTGATTCAATGCTTTTCAGCTGGAGGAATGAGGTCAGTTTTTTTGCTGGCTGCAAACTGAGGCCACTCTCATACGTTTCATGCCACTTGGCTCTTCCGTCTTCAAAGCCAGCAGTGGATACTCTCCCATGTTGAGTGCCTCACCTGCTTTGGCTCTCTTTCTTCAGGAAGAGCCCAGTCCCTTCTAAGAGCTCTCCTAATTAGGTCACGCCCACTCAAGATAATCTCCCTGTCTTAAAGTGAAATGTGCCACAGAACACAACTTCATCACGGAAGAGAGAGAACCTCATCAAATTCAAAGATCCCTGCGGTTATATGTAACATCTACAAAAGGGTGAGAATCTTGGGGGACATCTTAGAATTCTATCATCTATAGTGAGTAGTATATGGACATAAGATGTAACTTAGATGGGAGGGCAGGCATGGCTGGAGGTCCTCCTTAAAAGACTTCATCCAGGTGAAGAGCCAGTGATTCAGGCAGAGCCAGGGACAAGAGACACTGCCTTCACATTTGCAGATGAAGGAAGCAGAATTTGCCAAATCCTGTTCTCTGCCATAGCTAGCTGATACGCACATTCTCTGGATAAAACTACCCCCTCCCTTCGCCTGTTTAAGTTGCCTGAAAACATCAAAGGGAAGCAGAGACTGAGGAAGCCCTGAGGTAGACTGCAGAGACTGGGGGCTTCTTCCCAATCCCAAAATGGGTTTCCGGTTTGAACCTTGCCTGACTTGGTCATAGTTGAAATCCTTCCACCTTTGCTGACCAAGATTTGGCCTGTGAGGGAAGGTCTGGCAGTGTTTCCTCTGCAGAGAAAGTGTCCAAATGACAGAGAGAGGACTCAGAATTACACTCACTAGCAGTGAGATCAGGCAAACCAAAGCCTCACCTCATGCCCAGGTCAGAACTCGTCCTAGCATTTTCTGGGTCAGTCTGGTTTGACACACAGTGGTCTTTAGAAGGGTAGCAGCGTGCCATTTCAGTTGGTGCCATATCGCATATATGGCAGATGGTGGGCCTGGTTCCAAGCGATGTCACCTTCTTAAAGAGTGTACTGGGAGAGGGTAAGCAGAGATGGCATAACCCTTAGCATTTCTTTTCCATGAGGCACAGGCAATTAATTCATTTGCAGTTGACTACATTTTATCAACTCTAAAGTTACTCAGCCAAGAAAATGAGATGAACACACATGGCCCTTTGCCTTTCGTGCCTGAGTATAATCAGCCGAAAGCTTTAGTATGTGACAAACCAGCACATATTACTGGGGGGGTCTTTGGAAGCGCTGCATTTTACTTTTAAGTTCATGAGAAAGAAAAGAAGGGTGAATAAAATTTCCTTGACTATTTCCCATAAACAAAAGGGCCAAGAGGCAGTATATCATTAAAGGTCACTCTTAATTGCAGAGCAGACAGCACAGGGCCTAGGGGCACATTTGGGAATGTGTCTGTCCCTTCCTGGGGGAGCTCACATTTAACTTGACTCCTTAGTTGGGAGGGAGGTCAGCCCTCATGATCTCATTCAGTCCTCTTAACAACCTGTGATGTACATACTGGAGTCAACCTTACTTGAAGACTAGAAGATAGAGGATCAGAGAAGTTAAATAACATGCCCAAAGTCACACAGGATTAAGTAGCAAGCCCAGGATTGTCACTCTGACCCTACGTAGTTCTTTACTGTATGCCATCTTCCCATTCAATTAACAAATTCGATCTGTTGAACACTTACCACGTGTCAGGTACCATTCTGGAGCTTTACATGTATTAGCTTGTTTAATCTCTATGATAACCCTTGAAGTAGTGGTAGTATTATTCCCATTTTACCCATAAGGTAACTGAGTTACAAGAAGGCAAAATAACTTATCTAAAGTCATACAGTTAATAAGTGGTGGAATCAGGAGCCAGACAGTCTGATTCTAGAGTCTTCCATGCCCTCAATGATTGTTCTACCCAGTCTCACTTAACACACCTTTGCTTTGGTAATGATGAGGTAGATTACGAACTGTTTTGGAGTTGTTAAAATCACTGTTTCAGGGGACTTCAGAAATCCTCTTCTCCAGCCCTACCCTGACTGCACTTGCACTCCTGGGAGCCCCTTCATTCCCATGCTGGACAGGTGCACCACCATGGTCATTTTTGTCTTTCACCAAGGAGAAGTCAAAGGCACACCCAGAACCACTAATTCAAAGTTCTTACTCAGAAAGTCTCCCAACAGGTGATTTCTGAATGTATTTTCAGAGTAGTTTCACTAGAAATGATGAGATTTTTAAAGATATGATAAAACCGGATTTTCTTCTAGCTGTTAATGTGTTTTAGAGGATTACAGTTATTATTTGGTTATGCTTATTTGAACACTGATTTAATTTTTTAATTAGAATGCTCCATTGCCTAATTGCTTAGGAAATCCACCTTTCAGTAATAAATGATGTTTGGGAACATTACTGATAATCAGCCAAATATGCTATCCTAATAGCATTTTATATTACATAAATTCAAACGCCGTGTGTCATGAAATTGAATTAAAAAACACCTTAACTAAAATTAAATAAATTCTCTTCTTACAATTGAACAAGGAAGATAATATTTACTTTAATAAGCATCAAGGACATCTATGAGCCATGCTTTACTTTCCTTGATGCTGTTGTAGGCATGACTTTCATATTCCTGATGAGGTTTCCTTCTGAGGCATAGCAACTGCTCTTTTCCCTTTGAATAACGTATGTTCTTAGCCTCTCCCCTGAAAGTCTCATTTCTTAGTTTTTCTAATTTCTATTTTTTTCTTTTCAATTCTGTGTGCCCTGTTTAGATACTGCTTACTTTGCAGTTATTTTTATTCAGAGAGATAAAACTTGCAAGCATGAATCCCTCTAGAACTAGCTTGAAAGAAAGACCTTAAGGTTGGAAGGCTTTTATGGAAGCTTTGAGTTTTTTTGAGGCTGACTATTCTTCTGATCTAATAACTCGGGGGAAAGGTTTAGCCCATATGTTTGGTATCAAATGTCAGTTTTGGTCTCAATCTTGCCACCAAGTATACGCTGAGAGATTTCTGCCACAAAGAGAAATAATAAAATAGTGGTGGACATGGAATATAAGAGATTAATGGGAACTTTTTGAGGTAGTATACAATTTGAAGCTACTAAATAATCCACAGACAGGCTCTGACAGGTAGCATGGGCATCAGGCCTTGCTGAGAGGATGAAGAAAAAGAACCATTTTCCTCATAAAACAAATTCTACTAATGTTTGAAATGCCTTTAAGGCAATATGCTCTTCCCCTCCCCTATCACACAAACCCTGTATTTTTTTTATAAGGAAAGTTGGGCATTAGCATTTGTCCACCAAAGACTAAGGAAAACCAAAGACTGCAAATCAAAATGAGCTATCAGTAGTAATGCATTTTCTGACCAGAGGGTATATTTTCTTTTCTTGTTTTAAAGATTGTATTTATTTATTTTAGAGATGGGAAGGGAGGGAGGAGAGGATGAGAAACATCAATGTGTGGTTGCCTCTCATGTGCCCCCTAGTGGGGACCTGGCCTGCAACCTAGGCACATGCCCTAGATTGGGAATCAAACTAGTGAACCTTTGATTTGCAGGCCAGGGCTCAAATCCACTGAGCCACACCAGCTGTGGCCCAAGGGTGTATTTCAAATGGGATAATTGTGGACTGTGAAAGGAAGATAGGCAGAGCGCCCCATGGAAGACTGCCCTCTCTAATCTGGGTGGGCCTCATCCAATCAGCTGAAGGCCTGAATAGAACAAAGGCTGGTCCTCTGGCAGACCAGAGGGAACACCTCCCACCTGACTGCTTTTGAAATGAGACATGATTTTCCCCCCAGTTTGGACTCCAGCTAAAATACAGTGGAACCTTGGTTCTCAAACTTAATTTGTTCCAGAAAATTGTTTAAGAAGTAATTTGTTTGACAACATGATGTCCTTTGTTTGTCGCCTGAGAGACATGTGACCGATCATACAGGTATCAGCATGGAAGGGTTGTCAGTTAGAGAATCAAGACCCAAAGTTTGTTAACACAACTGACACATTTTTTCCATGAACAACTTGGTCCAGAAATGAATTGTTCAAGAACCAAGACTTTTGAAAAATGAGGTTTGAATATATTGGCTCTTCTGGTTCTCAAACCTACTGGTTTTAGAACTGGAGCTTATACCATCAGCTCTCCTGGTTCTCAGACCTTCACATTTGGGCTAGAACAACACCATCAGTTAGTTCCGCAGGGTCTCCAGGTCACCTATAACTGACTTCAGATCTGGGGACTTGTCACTTGTCAGCCTCCATAATCACAGGAACCAATTTCTTAAACTAAATCTCTCCCCTTCACACACATACACCCTATTACTTGTGTTTCCCTGGAGAACTTTAATACATCTCCTGAAGCATCTAATCTTTCAACATGTTTTCAGAGGGAAATCTCTCGTATTGAAGGTTACCTTAAAATGTGACGCACCGGTTACACACTTGGAAATAGGGAAAGAATGAGAAAATCGTAAAGGGGAGTCTAGAGACCTGGGCTGAGATTTTGTGTAGAGAGGAGATTTTCTGGCAAGCATGGAGGCATCCTGAAGCCCCCTATAGTTATTATTGGCTCAGTAGGTGGGAGGATGTTTGTGTGTGTGCCGTTCTTCAGAACTTCCTTCAGAGTCATTAGGGAGAGTTGTGATGTTCAAGAATCTCAGAATAGAAAAAGTTATTCTAGCCTCACCTTTTTCCTATTGTATCAATTTCATTTTTATTATAGTCAACCAGGGTTTCATTAGCACCTTAATGTCTCTGTTTAAGACAGTCTTATTTTTTTTAAATTTTTTTATTGATTATGCTGTTACAGTTGTAGTCTTATAAGAACATTTCTGTCCCCCTTCCCTTGAAGAATGAAGAACTTTCATTCATTTATTATCAGGTATTTATTGAATGCCTTGTGTTATGAAACTTTGCTGTTATGTGCAACATCTTTTAGGGTTTCCAGGTAATGTAGAAAGTGGAGACAGCTGTGTGACTTAGAAGCCTTCACGCAGCCCCTGGAACCTGTGAGCCTCATGAGAGCAGTCAGTGCGAGGTCCCAAAGCTTGTCTGGAGGAGGAGTGCCAGGACTTTTACATAGGTGCTCACTCATTATTAAATGCCTTCTTCAAGTCCTCCCAATTTCTGCTCCCTCTGCAATGTTACAAAACATCTTTTATCCATGATTAGTAGACATATTTATTAGCAAAAGGAGCAGGAGAGTCTCTTGGTGCTTAGAGTGTTAAAGAGCTTTCCTCCTCACTAGAATCTTGACATTCTAATCATGTACTTGGTCTTCAGTCCTTGATCAACCTGTTCTCTTATGACTAATTTTTCAGTGGTGTTGTTGAGGTGGAACACTGATCAAGGCACACTGTTGCATGTGAGAGTGAGCTTTTTGCTACCAGGTCATAGATACTGTCAAGCCATTGAGGTAACTGAATTGTCATTGTCGACTTTGATATCTCTACCCTGTGACCTGTTGAGGCCTATTGGCTTCCTGTCAGCTGTGTTCTCTGAAGTGGAGCCCTTGATATGGATAATTGACTGTCAATGATTCTGTGCTGTTGTGCTTAGATTTCCGATCTCAGAGCAGAAAATCTCATTTGTCCCTATTAATATTTCATATCATCTACTATTGGAAGATACTGATTCTGCTATCGAACTAGTAAGCTCTTATTCCTCACTAGATACCATTCTGTGGTTTGACAAACATTTTATTTTCCAAGATCTTAACTGACACCAGGCACTGTGATTCAGACTGACTGCACATGACTATTAATTCATTAAAAGTTTTTCACTAAGTTTATTTTTGAATTGATTACACTTTAATGTTACGAGCTCATGTTTCTTCAATTTATCCATAAGGCTAAATGAAAAGCTTATCTGATGTCTACCTAAAATCCAAATGCTGTATGTTTACAGAATTATTTTATAAGTACTGTTATCTATTAAAATAAGATACAAGTTTGGGGTGTGGGTTTTAGACCTCAAAAGAGGTTCAGAGCAGTAAGGCCTGGCTGAACTTGGATTGATTCAAACTCAATTCTGTAAGTCATTAAATACTATAGGGCACAGCTTGGGTCAATTTTTTCACATCAGGAGCTAGATAATCTTCTACTGAATGAATATTCTTCCTAGGTTCTAGCACTATCATATCTATGCATCTTAGTTTTTGATGGTATTGAGAGTTTTAAACATTTGTTTCTTATCTTCATTGATGTGACAATGATAATTTGGGACTGGCTACATTTGTGACACCGTAGCCAGTGGGTGGGACACCGTAGCCATTTGGGACTTTAGATCTATAAGTATAAATCTCTATATTTTTTATGGTATGATATCTTATTATATAATAAGCTTCTCCACAGTACAGGAGTCTGATGAATAATGGATTCAAACACCAAATCTAACACTTATTGGTAGTATCATCTTGGGCAAGTTACTTGTCTAAGCCTTAGATTCCCCAAATGGAACTAATATTCATTTCAACCTTATAGGATCACCAAGAGTGTAAGTGTTTGTGTTTGCATGAGTGTTCCTGACACACAGAAAGCCCTCAAAATGACGATCCTTCAATTTTCTGTTATAATCGTTGTTTCCTAATGTGGCCATCAGGCTTATCCTTTTGGTTCAGAAAGGAACCCTTCACGTTTCCATGTAGAACCTTTCCAGTGTGTGTGGATGTGAAGCAAAGTGTGTGTATTCAGCAATCAGAGTCCTTCTGCGTATCCTTGGGCCTTGTGGGAATTGTAAAGAGCCCCAGCTGCACTGCCATGCTGTGTCCGCAGCTGAGGGAAGTGCTGACTGCGCTGGCTGGGCTGTCAGATCTCGTTCTGGACTATACATCAGCTGCTCCGGAGAAAGCATCGATCCTCTTGGTTGAGTAGCCTTTGGATATTGCTGCACTTTGTCTTTGGTGTTCATGTCATTTCCTAAGCGCACTTTGCAATCATTTATGCAGTAATGGCACCTTAGAGTTGTAGAGCATGTCTATACATTTTTTTCCCACAGTGCTTTCCCATCTATTATCTTATTTGTTTCACACAACATTGTTTAATAAGTTATTATTCATCCATTACAGATGAAAAAACGAAGTCTCTGGCAAGTTAAATAATACTCCACAGCTCACATCACCTAATTTTTATTGGAAGTAAGATGTACAATCAGGGCCACTTTCATATACAGACCATGAAATCTTTCTTCTTCGTATCCTAGTTCACTTTCAATCTCCTGGGAAAGGTATGACTTTGATGTCCTGGCTTGTATTTTTTAACTTTTATTTATTTATCTTTAGAGGTGAAGGGGAAGGAGAGAGGGAGAGAAATATCAATGTATGGTTGCTTCTCGTGCATCCCCTGCTGGGAACTGGCCTGCAACCCAGGCATGTGCCCTGAGGGGGAATCAGACCGCGATCTTTTGGTTCACAGGTCCATGCTCAATCCACTGAGCTACACCAGCCAGGGCCCTGGCTTGTATTTTTATTCCAGTCCTCTACCCTCTTCCACCCTGTTCTAGCTTCTGAATATTTTGATTATTTTTTAGTTCCTAGAAAGAGTTTTGTTCTCTTTCACCTTTTTAGGGTCCAAATTAGATCCTTTTTTTTCCTGGGAAGTCTTCAGTGGACTTACACTGTTAACCCTGGGCTGCATTCTCCTCTCATGTGCTTTCCGGATATCCTGTACATCCCTTTATGAAACTCAGTCCAATGGATTGCAATCATTTCTTATTGTCTAGCTCCCAGACATGACCAGAAGGGCAGGGGCTATGTCCTACACACTGGTGCATGTCCAGCACTCTTTGGTCTGAATGTATGAGTCAATACAAATTTATTTTTTGAAACCCTAACACCCAAATGTAATGGTATTAGGAAGTGAGGTGTTTAGGAAGTGCCTCAATTATAAGCGTGCCATCATGAACAAAATTCTTATAAGAAGGGCTTTAGGTCCACAACCTCTACCATCATGTGAGGACAGAGAGAGAAGGCAGCAGTCTGCGATCTATTCTTCGCCAGAATCAGCCTTACTAGTACACTGATTTTAGCCTGAAAGGACTAAGACAAGAGCCTAGCACATGATAGATGCCATGTTCAAGGCACATTTGTTGAATGAATGAACGTTTCACTTGTTATTACTCCACTTTCTTTCCATTGCCTTTGGCACATTCTCCCTATGGAATAGTACCTGGAAAGTAATTAAGCCTCAACAAGGAGTGCAGCTGATAGGTATGTAAGGCCAAAGAGCTCAAAGATATAAAAACTGTTGTTGTGGAGTCCTAAACTTCTATGATTGCATAAAAAACAAATCCAGTGGCAAATAGATGATTCTTTAGAAACCTTTTAATCTTTAGTCTCTTCAAATTCACAGACACTACAGGCTCAACTGTTGAAGCAGTAGTTTTGCATATTGGTTATTGCTACTTCAAGCATAAAATGCTTCCTTCCATTTGAGCTCTGCTGGTCCTTTAAAGTTTATTTGTTGAAGGCCAATACTGTACCTGGACCATAGTATGTGCTCAGTTAAATATTACTTAAACAGAAAGTAATAGTTTAAAAATTACTTTTGCTTTTCTTAAATAATTTTTGCATATTTTCAATTCCTAACCTGCGTGAAAGGCTTGCCTGCCTTGATGACATTTCTAAGTGTCCAGTTAGTTGTTTCATAAGACAGGTGCATATTTTGTGACTTTTTATTTCAGGACCTCTAAATATTGTAGATTGGAGAGATGGAAACCACCACGAGCCACATATATCCCTTAACTTTTCAAATAATACTAGGTTTTTGTATGTCTGTGAGTCTTTATCAAGGGCAGTATCAGGTTTGTAGTTAAGGTAATACAACTTTAAGGGCCCTCTTTGTGAGAAAGAGTACAAAACCTTGAAACAAATCGCAGGGCCTTGGGAGGGACCTGGGTAGGATGACAGTGGGGGCCCTGAAAGTTAAACTTTATGCACCTTCTGGTCCATGTGCCACTGGCCTCTCATTAACCATTATCTGTATTACGAGTTAGTCTTAAGTCCTTTATTCACCTAAGCAGCAATATTGACTAAAGCACTAATTTTGCTAACATTAAAAGAAATATTTTTTCCATGATGTGTAATCTAGTGGTTAGCTTACACCTTTATTATTTTTAAATTTTTTGTTTATTTTAATTGAATTTATCATGGTCATATTGTTTAATAAAATTACACAGGTTTCAGATGTATTATTCTGTAACACAACATCTGCATGAAGTTATCTCAAAAAATTAAAAATGAAACTGCCTTATGACCCAGCAGTTCTACTCTGGGAATCTAGCTGAAGAAACATGAAACACTAATTTGGAAGAATATACGCACCCTTATGTTTATTGCAGTGTTATTTGTAATAGCCAAGATTTGAAAGCAGCCCAAGTGCCCATCGGTAGATGAGTGGATAAAAAAGCTTTGGTACCTTCACACGGTGGAATACTTCTCAGCCATAAAAAAAAGGAAATCTTACCTTCAGCGTGGATGGACCTGAAGAGTATTATGCTAAGCAAAATAAGCCAGTCAGAGAAAGATAAGTACCATATGATTTCACCTATATGGAAATCTAATGAACAAAATAAACTGACAAACAAAACAGAAACAGATTCATAGATACCAAGAACAGACTGACAGCTGTCAGAGGGGCCGGCTGATAAAGGTGAAGGAATTAAGCCCCCCCAAAACCCCAAACCTCATAGACACAGGCAACACTATAGAAGTTACAGAGGGAAAGAGGGGTGAAGGCAGTAGAAGAGGGTAAAAGGGAGACAAATCGTGATGGAGGGACACTTTTGTTTATTTTTTAATCATCTGTTTACTCATTTAAGCTATTTCTTAAGTGCAGATCCGCTGTTATTCTTGCAGCATAAGCCAAAATGCATTACATTATATCTGATATGCAAGTGAATGGAGGGGAGAGGCTCATTTTTGAAGGTCAGTAGACTTCTAAGAGCCTCTGTGGTATCTTTTAGAAAATTACTACTTCAGTGCAACTAATGGAGCCCGTGGTGCCCATGAGTGGACCTCAAGCCATTGTTTTAATTGCCTTCATTTGGCACACTGTGTCCTTATGGACATTGAGTTAACAGTTTATCTGAAATAAGTCTTTTCTGGGGGAATTTGGCTTGTGTAGGATGCAGTGGTAATAACTTCTAAAGTTAAAGCTACACAATTTTTCACAGTAAAGTGACTGGGGCCTGCTGCCTACTCTCTGGCATAAGTATCAAGTCCTTTGGCTGAACAGTTACTAACCCCCGACTCTGGTGCAAACACAGTAGCTCCCTCTCCACAAAGCCTCCTCAGAAGTCACCTCAAAGCACAGAGAAGTATGACAGGCAAAATTGAAAATTTAAACAAAGTAGGTGACATCTGCAGCCTCCATGAACATTGTTATATAAGGCAGGACAGGCAAAGTCAGAAAAATCAGACAGGGGTAGTGAGAATGACACCTGATTGTATAGTAGAAGCTGTGACATGCTGCAGAGATCCCCTTTTAAAACTGAAAGTGCTTTGTGTCCCAACTCTTTTTTTTCCCCACAGAAACATGTTTTCAGTACACTTTCATTCCTGTTAAAGGCTGTGTCCCAACTTCTGAGCTACTGCTTTTTGCCATGAGTCTTCTGTAGCCAGCCCTTGACCAGAGTTGGCTGCCTCATTTAACATCATATCCTTCCTTATGTTAGCTGGAATTCAGTGACTGGGATACAAAGAAGTATAAAGATCTGCTTCTGATATTGCAATGTGGGACATCTTTGAGGCTTTATCTGAGTTTTAGAGCTCCCTGAAGGGTTCATTGAGTCCCTGTTGTATCTTTCCCATAGTCTAAGTTCTCCCTCTGCCTTCCTTGCATATACTGATCCTGAGTTCAAATTTCCTGCACGCTATTCTCAGGCTCAGAGTCTTATGCCTGGAGAATAACCCATGGTCCAAGTGTGCAAAATGGCTGATTTAAATTGAGGGGGTGCAACAGTCTCAACATTAAAAGTATTTTGGGAAGTTACTGCTTCTTAGCCTTCATGTACTTTTTTATTAAGGGTCAATGTTTGAAAAACTTACTTCTCTATTGTTGTCTCTTTAAAGTTATTTTCTCTTGATCTCACTTTTTTTGTGCTGCTTCTACTCTTCCATTCCTTCAGGGTTAGGCATCTGGAAATGATTTTTTATATGCCCCTTGTCTTTCTTCTTATTTTGTGCTTCAACATTATTCCTCACTACCTTGGAATGACTCTTCGCAAGATCACCAAAGACAGGAAAGACATAGGGTGTTAAAAAAAAAGGACTTGGGATGTTTATCAGGTCTGTATCTTCCTTTTATTTTGGCTGATTTGACATGGTTGAATACACTTTATCTTTTAAAATAAACTTTTATTTAGAACAGTTTTAGATTCACAGAATTCTTGTGAAGATGGTATAAAACTCATACCCAGCTTTCCCTGTTATTATGTTACAGTGGTATGAAATATTTGTTATAATTATTGAGCCAACATTGATGTATTATTATTAACTAAAGTCCAAACTCAATTCAGATATTTTTTAGTTGTTCCTTAATGTATGTCTCTGTTCTAGGATCCTATCCAGGATATTGCATTTTACTTAGTCATCATGTTTCCTCAGACTTCTCTTGGCTTTGACAGTCTCCCAGACTTCCCTGGTTTCGGGGGACAGTTTTGAAAATCTTAGTTCAAGTGTTTTATAAAATGTCTATCAATTTGGATTTTTCATGATTAGACTGGAGTTATGGGCCTTTGGAAAGAGGATCCCAGAGGTAAAGTGCAATTTCATCACATGACATCGAGGTACATGCTATCTTTATGACGTATCACTGTTCACATTGACCTCAATCACCTGGGTTGGGTGCTGTGTGTAAGATTCCTCTAGTGTAAACAAACTATTTTCTCTCTTTCAGACCATCATCTTTGACAGGAAGTCACTATCTTCAGCTGACACCTAAAAGCAAGCCTACTTTTTTGTCATTTAATTATTAAATCATTTATTTTTATCATTACAAATTCATGGATATATATTTCATACTATGACTTTTAATCCAAAAGTATTTATTTTCTTATTCAAAATTTACCCTCTTGGCCATTGGGAGATCTTTGTTTCCTCCTATACTGTTGACATGCTCTCATCAATGTGTTTAAAAAAATAATAAAACAAGATCTGGGCTTTAGGTTGCTCATTACTGCTCTGTATAAAACATAGTCCTCAGTTTCTGTGACAATATAGTTTCTTTTTTTCTCCTGCCTCTCTGCCTGCTTCTTTCTTTATTTTATTATTATTTTTTAAATTTTCACCCAAGGATATGTTTACTAATTTTAGAGACAGAGGAAAGGGGAGAGAGAGACAGACAGAGAAAGAGTAAAACATGGATGTGAGAGAAAAACACTGATAATTGCCTCTCTATCATGCCCTGACTTCAACCAGGCCATGCCCTGCCCTGACTGGGGATTCAACCCACAACTCAGGCATGTTCTTTGGCCAGGAATCAAACCAACAGCCATTTTTGGTATATGAAACGATGCTCCAACTAACTGAACTACCTGGCCAGAGCTGATTACTTCTTTCTAAATCTTTTTTAGATCCTTATTTTTTCTTCTAATCTCTGATTTCTGGCATTATTGTTAATGGTTCCCCAAGATACCCTTCTGTTGACAATTTGTATACTTTTCTTGAATTATTTCACTCAACACCCTTCCAGTTGTTCCTTACTGCCCTTCAGTGCATTTTTCAGAAGGTGGCTGGAATGATGGTTTTATATTTCCCTTAGTATGAAGTTCAAAATCCTAAGACCACATAAGCTCTCTCATGACCCAACACTAGGGACCTGTCCAAGACTTGTCTCTGCCATTTCCCTTCTTGTACTTTGTAATGAACAATGGTGAACCATTGGGAACTGCCAAGCTGGTTTCAGAAGCTGTAACCCCCCCATGGCTAGGGCTGAGTGAGCGACCTTCAGACCATAAGCCACTAAGGAGACAAAGCTTTTCTCCCTGGCAGGAGTGCCACTTCTGCTCCTTCATCCATAACCGACCTCCAATGCTTGATCAGTTAGCCAATGATGGGTAAGATTCCCCAATAGGGGAACAACCTAAGACAGGAATGATCACTGGGAGGCCCCAGGGAAGAACTTGGAGGCTACAGCAAAAGGGGGTGATGAACCCTCACCCCATACCTTTGACATAGCCTGAGTCCTCATTCTGTCTGCAAGAAGTCTCCTAATCTCTTGGCTGCCTTACTTCCCTTGCCTGACTTAAGCCTGAAACAATGACAGAGGGTGGTGCAGGCCTGTGCTGGAAAGGGTGGGTTCCCTGGCTAATCAGGCCTAAGAAAGAATATATAAAGTCCTGTGAAACCTTCTTTGCTAAGAATGTTTTCAATTAAATGATAAGGGTCCAAGCAGGAAATGAGTTTATTTCCCAAAGTTTTGTAACCCTTTAGCTAACAGACCCTGACTCAGAATAGGCCCTCATAGTTCTTTATATGCTATCTATTATTTGATCTTTACTGCCTGACAATAATTAATGAACTTTACTTGTATTGCTGTGCTAATTGAACCCAATAAAAGCCTGTCTGGGCAAGGGTTGGGGCGCTCCCCTTGAGGGAGTAGCCATGCTGTCCCTTTTCCTCTGCAGGACTTGGTAGTCCATGTAAATGTCTTCTTTCTCATCCATAACACTGCAGACACTGAGGGCTGGTGACCATGTCAGTGAACTTTTTTCACTTCCCTGCAAGAGTTGCAGAGTTCTCTCTTATCTGTCTTTATCTTTTGACATTTCTTTTGAACACTCTTCCTTACTCATCTGTTTGCAGAGAAAAATCTAAAACTTCCACCAGAAAGCTTTTCTTGTTTTCCCAGTGTTAATTAGGTGCTCCAGAAATGTGTTTCCCAATCACACTCACTTGCTTTAGAGAAAAACCTCTTGAATGAGGCTGAGACCCATGTACCGTTGTTGAACTGTGATTTCAGTTCTCTTGTTTCTTGACATTTCCTGATGTCTCGGGAGACACTGAGACATGGTGGCCAGTTGGTAATAATGGGAAGATTGAGTGAGAACAGATGAGTAGAAAGGGAGATACAGATATAGCTGGAAGCTACCACATGGTCAGAAACAGTCTATTTCATAACATGGGACTCATGGAAATACAAAGAATGTTTGCCTTAGAGAAGTGTACAAAGCTTAGAGTATACATAGAAACCAAAGATTTCTCCATCTGCACAGACTGCTGGGCTCCAACAAGAGGTTCATAAGGAGGTAGAGAGGGCAAAGATCTCTGTGGGTTCTTGTAGAGAATGGCTTCAGGGAAGAATTGTCTTAACTTTTGTCTTGAAAGATGATTAAGATTTAAATAGGTGGAGAAGGGTGAATGAGATGAATGGACCAAATCTCAGGGGGCAGTGGTGACCTTCAAGTTCATTAAGAGAACTGGGCTGGTGGTAGAACGGGTTCTGACTCTGAGAAGTATTTTTCTGTGACTATTTCTCTTAACCTCATGAGACTTGTTTTCAGTCCCTTAAGAAATGCCATGAAATCTTAACTTGAATATCACTTCCACATGGATAAATGATGCCTCTAAAAACTTTTATTTTTCTTTCTTCTTCAGTGGTGTAACTCAGACCTATTGTCCCTTTGGAATGGTAATTTATCTTTGACATCAAAAAGAAGCTGATATGTGCAACCCAGATCTTAATCTTAATGCTCTTTATTAAAATGCAAAAGTAGACTTCTCGGTAGAGAAGAAGAATTGCTTTTTACAGGTTGCTTATTCTTTGCATTTAGGCAATAAAGTATTTTGTGACAATGATAATTTAAATTTGTGTCTCCACAAAATGAGAAGAAGGTATGATCATATTTTATTTAGGTGTATGTCCTTAAGTTATTTCGACCTACTTTGGGGAATTGTATTTTTCTTAGAAGCATTGATGGGTTACGTTAACTGTCTGTGATGGATTTGATTTCAAATCTCCTGGGAGGGGTGACTGCTTAGTCCACTTAAAATTATAAATCACAATACAGAATGTCTTTCTTTAGGCTAGAGAGTAGCCAATAATTCAGGAATTTGTTGTGGTACATCAGTTAATGACATTCCCACATTCAAAAGGCTTTTCAGTTAAGACTGGCCTTTAGGAGTGCTTTTCTTTTTTCTTTTTTTTGCCTGAAATGATACTAATTTGAATGTATTTTAATTTTGGCATGCTTTATGATATTCATAAAAGTTAGAATTCATGCACCTAACATTTTGGCAGACAAGAAAAACAAGTCTGAGTATATTTATTCTTCTGTGGATGTTGAAAGTCAGGAAAAAAGGAATGTTCAAAGAAGAAATATAGGAATGACTTTGATCTAAATTTTAAAGCACTATATGTCTGGATCATTCTAGAGGATGTGCTCACTCTATTTCTGGTATGATACAATAACTTTTGTGTAATGTTTTATAGTAATATATTTCAGGACTTATTCAGAAATATACAGCTATTTACATTTTGCATTTATTTAAATATTGTATCTATTTACATATTATATCTAGATGTTATATCTAGATATTATATAATATTTTATATTGTAGAAGTAATAATACCTTTGAAAAATCTGGAACTATTATAAGGCAAAGAACAAGACTTTAAAGAATTGGTAATCTTACTACCATAATAGCAACAAGACTATGTTTAACTATGTTTTTTTAGTCTATTTTCTGTATTTATATATGTATGTTCTATTTTTATCTCAAAACTCAGTACTTCATATATCTAGTTTTGTATCCTGCCTGTGTCTAATTTTGTTCAAGCATACGTTCCACTGTACATATCGAAAACACAGCACGGATAGGGCAAAATTTTATAGGTCTTAATAAATTACTGGAAATACCGAGAAGAGAGTTATAACAATTATTATATTATGTATAACATCAATTAGAATGGTGTATATAAACAAAATGGGAACAGAAATGTGGAGAGGGGAAGAGAAACATCAGCACTATTGCAATTTAGTAGAATTAATGACAACAAAACAAAGGGGGGTTATTTAGTGTGATATGTTAACATTTTCACACTCCCTAAAGAAAAGGTGAGTGACTCTAAAGTTGGTGGGTTGGTCTAGTGCAGAGTAAAATAGGTGATTATGGAAATCTCATGAGCTTTGGACTAATGAGAAAGCTTATGGCTGGATTAAAGAAAAAACTGATAAAAAATCCTTTGTGAAGAATCAAACTATAATAAACTGCAAAGTGCCTAGCAAAGTTAAGTATTTCTAAACCAGACGAGAAATTTAAAAAATTATTATAGATAAGAAAGGCAAGTTGAGAGTTTATAGCAGTGGGATATGGGAACTTCAGATGTCTAAGTGCCTTTACTGTTTGTTCATGGGCTCAGCAAGCTGGATTTAGGGTCACAGAAGGGCCCCAGGCTGGATTCTGCAAGGGAATGGAGAGTGTGCTGATGTAGGTGGGAGACTTCCATCCTTGCTGGTCACCCAGACTCTAGCCGCCACCACAAAGCAGTGGGTCAGTAAAATCAGGTCTGCTGTTTCTTTTGTTTTCTTTAATTTGTTGCATAAAGTATAATATTATGTTTGTCTTTATAAATTTTAGAAAGTTACATATTTTATTTTAAATTTAAGTTATAGTTATATTGAAATAAAACAACTTAAACTATTTGTGTAACATTACTAATTGTAATAATGCAATAGAATTTTTGAAATTATATCTATTTGCAAGGAAGACTTTAGCACTATCCTATTTCTTTAACCTCCTATCTTGATTCTAGATATTTCTTAAACTGGGAATTCAGTATTAGATCAGTGTTCGTAAACGATTCAGTTTTACATTGCATACATTTTCTTTTGTGAATATTCTTTAACATGTACATTCACTTTCAAAATCACAACTTTATTTTTTTGCTTCTTAACATGGACATCAACCAAAATAATTCTGGCGTGGTGTAGGGTGGGCACACTGGGGGAGCCAAGTAGTGCCCTTGGATTTGTCTGTGAAAAGAGGCTGTAACACGGGACTGGAAGAAACGTCTCTGTGGGCAATCTTCTAGATTTCTCCTAATAATCTGTATTCCTAACTGAAGAGAAATGACTATAGTAGATGCTTTTATTTCAGTGTTCCACCTTCCCTAATTGTGGTGTCAGAAAGAATCTTGGAAGCACAGAGATAAATGGGGGAGTAATGTGAAGGAAAGCTGATTTATTCTTAAACATTCAGTGAATTGAGTTTGGAACTAGTTTTGTGTTTGCTACAAAAATAGAGTTGCAAGCCGCTTTTTGTGAGAAAATGCTTGCTGCACTCTACACTCAAAGAACTTTTAGCTGCCATAAGAATTTTGGTGCCATCCTCATTAACCAAAATTTCACTTTCAGTGATTTGCTACATAAGGTAAATTACTCAGGGTGGATTACAATGCTCTCTGCCCTTCTCTTAGACTGGACTCTTATGTGAATGAATTTGGGGAAACTCCATAAGTGTGTGGCAGTTTTCAGGGAAGAGAAAAACAGAGAACTTCAATTATAGGTAAAGGTCCTGTCTGTGATACCTTAAGAGATCACCAATATTTTCTACCATGCCAATTATATTCCTCTGTTGTGGAAACCTTAACCTCTGTTCTCTCATACACCACATTTCAGTTACCACAATGCTTTGAGCCTTTTTCTTCATTTCTAACTCATGTTTTATTAAGGAGGAGTGATTTCAGTTACTACAATGCTTTGAGTCTTTTTTTTAATTTCTAACTCATGATTTACTAAGGAAGAGTAATTGAGTTATTTGATTGCTGAGACTGACAAAGGCTTAATTCAAATGTTTCTGGATTTTTCCTTTTGAAACCGTTGTCTTCGGAAAGTACACATTCTATTCTGTTCTACTTCCCTGTTTCCTTGTAGTAAACTTATAGGGAACTGCTTTCCATGGTGTGGAATTGTAGCTCAGCCTCCACAGGGAAAACCAGTGGGGAGTGAGTGGCACATAGGACCACACCCATGGAGAGGTTTTCCTGTAGGAAATCAGGCCTGCATTGTACCCAGACTGCTATGAGACTTGGCTTTTGCTAAAACTCCCTCACCTGGAATTGAGGCAGCAAGGGTTTACCTAAACTTCCTAAAATCTGAGCTAAACCTCTCAAGTATTGAGTGTGACTGGTTTAACCACTGTTCCCCTTGGTCTGCAACATCCTTCTCTTTGAAGTAATTAGCAACATTCTTTCCTTTGTTATCTGTAAAAGGTAATCCCCTGCAGTGAACCTGTGCATAGTAAATGAGGACTACCCTCCATGTAATATACCCAGAAAAGCAATAAAAGCCTGCTCAGGCAGGGACCACATACTCTGGCCCTCCTGCCCTCTCTCTCTCTCTCAGAGAGGGGCCATACCATCCCTTTTTCTCCACAGGACTTCTGTTGTCCGTGTGTATTTTTTTCATGAGCAGCCGCAACATGCATGGATCTCACCAGCCAGGATCCACCACATACACTAATATCAATATTTTTATTTCTCTCATGTCTGTGAATTTCTATATTACTTAAGAACTTATCATGAAAGGGGCATGACTTATTTAGCCTTTATTAAACCTTAACAATTGGCTCAGAAATCCAGATCAAAGATGTTATAGTTGCCATTTCTAGAGAAGCCTAAGTAGAGATTTGTTTTTGCCATTTTTTAAAAATAAAGAACGGGTACTTACCTCACTTATTTGAAATAAAGAGAAAATGAAATGAGATCTGCAATGTCATAAAAGATGGAAAAAGCCCTAAAAAATATTTCTCACACCATACTTCTTGCTCACTCTTCTTTATTTTTAACTTCTACACTCTCTATGCTATTCTTTTTATTGAACAGCTTTCTACGTTTACTCATATTTCCTACTCAATTATAATTTACAAGTGTGCATACTAAGGGTAAATCTCAATTGGGCTGATTGATTACATGCTTATCTCCAGATCCTTGGCTAACACTATGGAATATTGTAACTAAAACTATATGATCAGCTGTGATCATGTATCATGGAAAAGGATATGCCAACCTGTCAGCATTGTTTAGTTCTAATAATTTGATTTGTGATTTGGGTCAGAAGCATTTCAATGGTAAAATCTGGTCACAAGCACATTCTAAGAGATTTCTTTGGGCTTCTTGGTGCTGAGGCACTTTGCATGTATACCAGTGATGATTGCAGACCCGGAGATGGAATGAGTTTTGTGTTTGGCCCAATCCAAACAAAGAAGGGTGCTTTTCCAAGCTTTGCCAGCCCCTCTCAAGGCATACTTTTCACTTTGTGCTGCTGATCTGCACTTTTTGCCTATAATAAAGCTGTTGAATGAGTATAAACTCTTTGAGTCCAGTGAGGCCTTTCAGCAATTAAACACTTAAGGTGATTAATGTGTAATTAACACAGCTTGCCATGGCATACAACTCTCTCTCACAGCATCCTCCACTTTACCTCCTATCACTAATGAATGCAAATACTCGTGGTTCAGGTTTACAAGGGAGACTGATTGGCCCAAATCATTTCTTTTTTTCTTATATTTCACAGATCGTTATTTTCTTTCTTTCCTTCTTTCCCCTCCCTCCCTCCCTCCCTCCCTCCCTCCCTCCCTCCCTCCCTCCCTCCCTCCCTCCCTTCCTTCCTTCCTTCCTTCCTTCCTTCCTTCCTTCCTTCCTTCCTTCCTTCCTTTCTTCCTTCCATGAGACTGTGCATTGGCTGTCCTGGAGCCAGATCATCTCTGGACAATCACAATCTGCCCAAGGATACAAAGTCATGCTATGAAAAATGAGACATCCTAAGAAACAAGAGTTTTGAACCAGGCAGTCTCACTATACACAGACATGTAGCTCTGAAAGTTTTCTGAAGCTGATCTGTACAGTTCAAATACCTGTCTGTGTAAAGAGCTAATTTCAGCTGCCTACCTTCTTATGTAGTTACCTGAAGGCTAATTCTACTCTGATTTTCAAGCATCTAGTCTCCTTCCTGATTTAATAAGTGTTCAGATATGTTGGGCTGAGGATAACTGCAGTTTGGTCAAATGGGCTCGTAGTGAAAACTAGGTATAGACTTGGTAGTTCAAGATGAGAGATGGATGTGGTTTGAGCTCATGGATGGACTAGTTAGGTGATTGGCTATTCCAAATTTAATACTTTCAAAATAAACACAGGCATGGACGGGACATAAACCAAAGACAAAAATGGCCGTGGACTTCTTTGAAAATTATTGGAGGCTTTGGAAGAGATCTGAGTTGTTCTTTGTTTTGGGTAACAAGAGAGAGGAGGCAGTGTGGCCAGGAGTCGTAGTTGCTTGGCAGCCGGGGATTCCAGGAAGATGTTGACGAGGGCAGCTAAGACAAGAAAGAAAACCCAAAAGGTAAAAATAGCTCAACTGACAAAAGCACTTACTATGTGTCGGGTACTGTGCTAAGAGTTCTCTTATATTAACTCCAGTACACAAAGCAGCCACTTGAGATTGGTGTTTCTGCTTTTAAATTCCTCATATTTAAAAATAAAAAAAAACTGAGTCAGAGAAGATAAGAAGATAAGAAACCTGTGTCCTGTAAGTGGTTGAGTGAGGACCAGACCTAAGCAACGTCTCACCCTGTTTAGTAACAGGGCCGGTGCCCTAACTGCTATACAAAACCTTTAATTAGAATTTCTGAGATGAGTTCCACTAACATGTGCTTTGATAAAGGAATGGATCAAGACTTTTTGGTCTTAAAGGGACCCTGCCCTTTGGTTGGAAGTATAGCAATAGAAACTTTCTTTTGAGACGTTGGCAGACTTGACTGTCCTAGTCGCTTTATCTGTCACCCACAAAACGCAGCTATGCTATTATTCTATCGAACACTGTATTATATGTTCAATCTGTCCTCAAACATTTCATCATGTTCATGTTGCCAAGACAGAGAAGACATTGCTTAAATTGAATATTACTGATTTAATTATTTTCTCTCGTAACTCATGTTTAGTCTGGCTTTTTTGTTAATGATCCTAAGTCATAGATTTCATATTACCTTGAAGTGAGTATATTTTTTCAAGATCAGTCATGTGTTTTCATTATTATTAAATTAGACCAATCGATCCCTTAACTTTCTTAATGACAGCATTGGTTTCATGAGAAAACTGAATTCTTGAGCCTATTCTACTTCATTTAACAGAAGCAAAGCTCAAAAGAGATTACCTGTGAAGTTCAGTATTTTTACTAATAGGAAAATGGCCTGCCTTATTTTCCAACCTTGTGTTTCTCTTATGATGGGATGGCAACCTCATATTGACCTTACCTGCTCAACATAACAATAAGAACTGGCAATTTCATAATTATATAAAACCTATATTGCTCTAGATATTCATCCAGTTCCCTAAATATGTTGAGGTAGGTGTTAAAAGCTATCTTTTGTAGACAATAAAACAGCCTTAGAGTGTAACCTACCTGACGCAGCATAGTAAGAAGCTAAGTAAATTTCTTGGCAAGTGGAATAGGGAAACTGAGGCAGATAGCTGAATAAACTGCCCAAGCAATTTACAGCCAGATATATAAGGTCACTTCCTTAGAGAAAACATCTAGGCCTTGGATATATTTCAGCTCTAGACCCATCAAGGCAGAAAAAACATGTGGGCAACACCAGGATCAACTGCAATGACTAATGACTCCCTCCCCTGGTGCTGACCTATCAGTAGAAACTATGATCTTGGAAGATCACACCTGGAAAATTAACGAATATTCTGCTGAAACCCTTGCCTATAATTCCCCCCTGCAAGAGAGAGAGAAAAGCCTTAAGACAAAGGACCCAGCACATGTTCTCCCTCTGGTAACAACCCAAGCCGTTCCCTACTTCCTCTCCTTTCTCTTCTTCCTCCCCCACAGGCATACATCTCCTAACCTATAAGAGACCCCTCAAGACTTGCAACCAGGGAGCAATGGGCAGCAGCAGCTCCCCTGGGCTACTTCCTTAAACCTGTCCCCAAGGCCTCCTTCTCTCTGACTTAGTGAGCTAAAGCAGTCCTGCCAAAGCTCATTTCTTTCCTATATCATTTCCAGAGAGCCAAAGCAGCCCCACTTAGGCTCTCCTGTTGCTTCTTCTGTGCTAAGCCCTTCTTTGTTTCACTGTCTCCAGCTTTAATAAATGTACCTCATAATTACCTGGTCTTGTGTTGTGAAGTTTTTCCTGCATGAAGTCAAGGATCTATGTGTTACAGGCTGCCCCCAGGCAGGCCTGCTCAGGACCAGGTCCTTTGTCCACTAACACTGCTCACAAGGTCATGCAAAGGTTAAGTGATGAAGCTGGGATGTGTTTTCTAGTACTTACGCCTTTCAAATTCCGTGATCTTAATTATCATACCAAAATTCTTTCTCAACTAATTTTTATTCATGCTGCAATGGATTATAATAATGACATAAACAGTGAAAAATTGTCTTGTTTAAGCCTCTAAAAGAATGGCAATAGATCAGGTTCATTATGTGACTAAAAAGTTTTGCTCCACTGCCCTTGGTACTGTGGGATTAGGATTTGTGTTAGAGTACAGTCATTATGTGGGGAAGCTTGCCAGGGCTGTTTGCTGAAACCACAGAGATACTATCAGTGTGAAACACCCAAATATTTACAATTTATTTTTTCTTTTCCTTGGATAAAATATTGTCATAAAACTTCAAAATCCTTCTAAAGGTAGGATATAACCCCAAAGAGGGATGATTGGATGTATTATAGTCATAAACACCTCAGGCCTAATCCAGAAGTTGAGTGATAAATAACATTGCCCCCTTCTTTGAGGTCTCAAAGAGTTAATTGCTTTTCAAACAGAAAACAGTTTACTCCTATGGAACACAGCTATTAGATAACACTGGATTTCAGAAGGTTTTATGCTTGAAATACTTGAACACAACAGAATTTTATCTTCCCCTTATAAAATGGCATTTTATTTTTTTCTCTTCTTTATTTCAGTCCTTAAACATGAATGATAGGCTGTTAAAGGTTTCCTTTTGAGAAAATATTTTTGACTTGCATTACTGTGGAAACCTGATTTCATTAGCAACATGTCAAGCTAATAACCACCTTCATTTTCTTGTTATAGAAAATAAGAGGAATAAATTAAAAAGCATGGTGAATTATTGGAAAATAGTTCCAGACCTTTTTCCAGTAATGTAGACATTTTTAATAATGTATAATACTATCTCCAGTTAGTGGGCAGGATCAAGCACATGGCTGTGTGCTTAATGCTTTCTAGGTAGGTATTTTATGCACCATGTCTCTCAAATATTTCTCTGACCCTTGGCTTGTTATAATTATACAAGCTGCATATGCATTCCTCTAGATTAAGGATTTATTACTTTAAAATATGAAATTGAGTTCTTGAAGTAGTATTTGCATTTTTATATTCATTACGGCATTATTCACAATAGCCAAGATATGGTAGCAACCCAAATGCCCACTTCATCAAGGGATAAATAGATAAAGAGAATGTGGCAAATGCTCATACATACAATAAAATATTATTCAGCCTGCAAACAAGAAGGATATGCTGCTCTTTATGAGAACATGGATGGGTCTGGAGAACATTATCCTAGTAAAGTAAGCCAGCACAGAAAGACAAATACCATGTGATCTAATGTATATGTGAAATCTAAAATAGTCCAATACAAAAGCAGAGAGTATAATAGTGGTTGCCAGGGAGGGAAAAATGGAGAGGTTACAATAAAAGGTTAAAGATTCAGTCACGTAAGATAAATTCTGGAGATCTACTGTACATCACAGTGTCTTTAACTAACAATACTGTGTTGCATACTTAGCATTTGTTAAGAAGCCATACTTCACATTAACTGCTCTAATGACACACCCAGAAATAAGTGAGACTCATAAGAGAGTGAATGGAAGGAAACTTTCTCAGATGGGGGTATGTTCATGGCCATGGTCATGGTGATGGTTTCATGGGTGTACACATATTCCCAAATGCACTGAGTTGTATTCGTTAAATATGTGTTGCTTTTTAAAATCAATCATGTTTCAGTGAACAAGTTTTTAAAAAGAATTGAGGGCCCACAAATAAACCCATGTTAATACGGTCACTTAATATTTGACCAAGAGGACAGGAATATAAAATGGAGTAAAAATAGCTTCTTCAATAAATGGTATTGGGAGATCTGAACACGTACGTGCAAAAAAAAAAAAAAGAAACTAGACCACTGACTTACACCAAACACCAAAATAAACTCAAGATGGATAAAAGACTTAAATATAAATTGTGACACCATGAAAGTCCTAGAAGAGGACATAGGCAGGAAAATTTCAGATGTCCCACGCAGTGATGTTTTCACCAATACATTCCTAGAGCAAGGGCTACAAAGGAAAGAATAAACAAATGGGACTACATCAAATTCAAAAAAACCTCTTCATGGCTAAAGAAAACATCAGCAAAATGAAAAGAAAACTAACCATATGAGAGAACAGATTTGCCAATGAAACCTCAGACAAGGGTTTTATCTCCAAAATATATAAAGAACTCACATGACTCCACATGAGAAAGACAAACAACCCAATTTAAAAAAATGGGCAAAGGACCTGAACAAACACTTCTCTTTTCTCCCCATAATTTTTGTATTGTTTTTCAAGTACAGTCGTCTCCATTTTTCCCCCTCCACTCCCACCACCCCAGCCATCCCCATTTCCCACCCTTGATCCCACCTGCCATTGGCTTTGTCCATGCCTTCCCTATACATGTTCCTGAAAACCCTCCCCCTTTTCCCCTCATTTACCCCTCCCATGTCTTCTTTGGTTACTATCAGTTTGTTCTTCATTTCAGTGTCTCTGATTAAGTTTTGCTTGCTCATTTGTTTTGTTGATTAGGTTTCACTCATAGGTACTTGTCTTTCACCACCTGGCTTTGAATTTCACTTAGCAAAATGCTCTCCAGATACGTCCATGTGACCAGACACTTCTCCAAGCAGGACATACAGAGGGCCCAGAGGCACATGAAAAAAGGCTCAACATCGCTAGCCATTTGAGACATGCAAATAAAAAAACATGATGAGATACCATTTCATACAGGTCAGAATGGTCATCATTAATAAACCAACAAACAGGTGCTGATGAGATTGTGGAGAAAAGGGGACCCTAGTGCACTGTTGGTGAGATTGCAGACTGGTACAGCCACTGTGGAAAACAGTATGGAATTTCCTCAAGCAAATAAAGATGACCTGCCTTTCAATCCCGTGATCCCACTGCTGGGACTATACGCTAAACATCCTGAATCACTGATTCAAAAAAACCAATGTGCCCTGATGTTCATAGCAGTGTTATTTATAATAGCCAAGTGCTGAAAACAGCCTAAGTGACCAACAGTAAATTAATGGATCCAAAAACTCTGGTACATTTACACAATGGAATGCTACACAGTAGAAAGAAAGAAGGAGCTTCTACCCTTGGGACAGCATGAATGGAACTGGTAAGCATTATGCTAAGTGAAATAAGCCAAGCTGTGAAAGACAAATACCATATAATCTCACCTATAAGTGGAATATAATCAACAAAACAAACAAATGAGCAAAACAGAACCAGAGACTTGGAAATAAAGAACAAACTGACAGTAACAAGAGGGGTCAGGGAAGGAAATAATGGAGGAAGGGGCAAGCAAAGGCACCCGAATACAGGACTCCTGGGCATGGACAATGGGTGAAGATTGTGTGTAGGTAGGTGGGGTAGGGGTGGGCAATGGGGAAAAAGTCAGACAACTCTAACTGAAAAATGATAAATTAAAAAAATTATTTTGTAAAATCACATATGTCTGTGAGAAGTTATGGAATAGTATGGAATCTAATCTTGAAAAGTATGTACTTTAGTTTGAATTTATTTGGGGTTTGGTAAACAATACCTGAGGTTTCTGAGAGCACACACCATAGAACCAGTGCTCAATAAATAATTGCTGAAGAAATGAATGTCTGGCCAAGCAGACAACCTGGGAAAAGGTCGAACCAAAGAGAGGCCTAAGGGCTCTGCCTGGTGAAAATGTGGCCTGAGTCTAATTCTATTTATTATAATCATTTTGAAGATGCATTTAAGAGAAACAGGTAGGGCAAACCCAGGCACTATTTCAACTAGATAAGGACAGAGTAAATACAGGGAACTAAGGACACAGTGAAAGTTCTGGAAAATGTGACCCCATTTCTTCAAATTATAAAGTAGAATTGTTTCTTCACACCAGACCAGTTAAAAAGCAAAAAAGGTTTTACTCCAGACTAATAGGGGTCAAGACTATTTCAGCAGGGGAGAAAAATTTAACCTAATGCTGCACAAAGAAAAGGTGCAAGAAAATTTAAATATTGGGATGAGCTCATGGAAAAATACAGGGGTAAGTTAATGGATAGGTTGGTCAATATTGTTAGACCATCCATTTTGCTAATTGTCCCTCATTGAGTTTCAGCTCCCACCCTCCCTCAGAAGCTGAGAGACAGAGGCCCTATCCTTCTTGATAATTATATTGCAAAGGGATGGCCACTAGGACCTTGAGGAAGACATTATCTGGATCAGAGAAGCTTTATATCTCAAATGGGCAAAACAGCATATTTACAATGACAAGTTTTCTAAAGTAAATCCTCTAAGAAAAGGGAAATCAGGGGCCTATCATCAGGAGAGCCTGTTTAAAGTTTTCTAACTGAGGGGAACTTCAAGATCATCTTGGTTTCTTCCCTCCCTTCATTCCTTTCTTCTTTTTTCTTTCTTTTTAAAATTTATTTTATTTATTGTATTTTTATTTTCATTGTATTTTTCCATTACCATTTATCCCCCTTATAGACCCCTCCCCTCATTGTCACCACATTGTCCATGTTCATTAGTCCTTCCTTTGTACTTGATCCTCTACCTCCAAGCCACACCCTGACCCAGAGCAGTCAACCTGCTTCTCTACGAGTCTGCCTCCATTTTGCTTGTTAGTTTAGTTCGTTCATTAGATTCCACATATGAGTAAAATCATATGGTATTTGTCTTTCTCTGACTGGTTTATTTCACCTAGCATAATATTCTCCAGGTTAATCCATGCTATCAAAGAATGTAAAAATTTCTTCTTAAACATACAATCCAATTAAAAAATGGGCAAGGGACCTAAATAGACAGTTCTCCAAAGAGGACACACAGATGGCCAATAGACATATGAAAAGATGCTCAACATCACTAGCTGTCAGAGAAATTTAAAACTGTAATGAGTTATCACCTCATACCAGTCATAATGGCCATCATCAATAAATCAACAAATAAATGTTGGCAAGGATGTGGAGAAAAGGGAACCCTTTTGTACTGTTGGTGGGAAGGTACCAATGGTACAAAATGCACCAGCTGGTGCAGCAATTGTGGAAAGCAGCTTGGAGATACCTAAAAAATTTAAAAATAGAAATGTCTTATGACCCAGCAACTCCAGTTTCTTTTTAATTGGAAAAGTACCTTAAGTATCCATGAGGTAGAAAAGGAAACTTTTGCTAACAAACCAGAGAGGAACAAACACCATGGTTTGGTCCTCAGACATCATTGGCTCTGGGATTTCTGTTCTGCTTCACTGTCTGGTAAGATATCTCTTTGCTTCTAGTAGACATGGCTCTAGGGTCCCAGTGTGTGCTTCTCTGGGATCTGTGACCTACAAGGGTGTTAACTCACTATTGCTGATAATAACAAATTTGCTTTACACACTTGTTAAGAAAATCCTTTACTAATGTTTTTCCACCCTTTTTATCTCATGACCACCAGCTAGGCTTCAGCAATACACACCTACTCATTTCACCCTCTTTCCTGAAATATGCAATGTTTCTAATTGAGTCTGAATAAATTCTTCTCCCTTGGTATCAGAAATCTTTATCCATTCTTACCCTGGGAGTAGACAAAGCAGTTCTCTTCCTTGGTAATCACACTTCACTCTTATGTTGCTGCTGCTATTTGTAAGCAGTTCTCCTTTGTGAGCTATATTTTTCTAGCTCTTTTTTCCATCAAATACTGCTGAAACCTTTCAACTCCCCTACTACCCCCCACCCAGTCTTCTCTAGAAAGAACTTGGCTTCTTTACTTTCACTGTCTTACCTTGGCTTCTGCTCATGGATCCATGTACACCGGGCACCCCTTCCTCCCAGAACCTGGTTCCATCATGGTAGAGCTGAAGCACCTCAGCCATCAGCATGGCAAAGCTGAGGACTTTAAGACTCTCTGCTGTAGACTGAATCTCTAGTGTAAGTACCAGTGCTTTGGTTTACATGTGTACTTCCTCATGTTTATTTCTTCTGAAGGCACCCATGTCATTGCACTCTTCTTTAGAGTTGTACTTTCCTCAGCAGAACTGGATCCTATCCCTTGGGACCCCTGGGCCTGGACCAGAGCACAAATCCCAAAGACACATTCCATGCTGTCATCAGAACTGTTTCACTACTTGAGCAACTCATAGAGAGTGCTTCCTTGAGGATGACTTTTTCTTTTTATTGGAAATTTTCTGCATCTTCATGAAAATATATTTCAGCAGAGATTCTAGCAACAGTCTTTCAGATACTACCAGCATGGATTTAGTTAATACTCAAGATAAGAGCCCAAGTACAAACTCATCCTGAATTTTTCTTCTGTAGCCAAGTAGAGAGCAGTTATTGCTAATGATTATTTTCACAATAGGACCAGAAGGGAGCAGGCCCACGTGCTTAAAATTTATTGTTTCTGGCGTGTGCATCATTTCTCAGGAGCACAGGAAGCAGAAGAACGTTGAGACCACCTGTTCTAATGGGTCAGTTCCTGAAACTTTAGAATCTCTGAGTGACTTCATCACTGGGTATCAGAACTTGGTCTAAGAGTACAGACAATATTTTAGAACAGAAAAAAAACCTTGAGTAGTGAGCAAAATTATAATCTAATACTAATAGTGAAATGGCAAATAAAGATAACCACCTTATGGAAGTTTATCTTGATAGAAGGACATGAAAAAAGAAAGAACACATTTATGTTTGTGTTGCTGACAGAAAGTTCTCCAGATTTAATATTTTATATTTAAATAAAAATAAATGTTTAAATCCTGTACCCTGTATCCTGGTATAAATATGTGTCAGGACTCCTTCTGCAAGGGATGCTGTGTTAGTTTTCTATTCTTACTATAACAAATTACTACAAACTTAGTGTCTAAAACCAATAGAAACTTATTAATTTAGTAGGGTCTTTTGGAAGCTCCAGAGGAAAATTGATCTCCTTACTCCAACCTCTACTTTTCTCATAACATCTTCCCTGAACCTAACCGACCACCTTCCCTACAATAAGGACCCTCTCATGATTATGTAGGGTCCACCAGATCACTCAGGATAATTTTCTGATGTTAGATCTTTATCTTAATTACATCTGGAAAGTCCCTTCGACATGTAAAAACACATATCCACTGGTTCTGGGGATTAGGAATCGGACATTTTTTTATGAGGGAAGGGAACATTTTTCTGCCTATAGAAGACCTAAGATTCAACTGAAGCTTGCTAGAATCAACCACAGATGGAATTTATGGGCTAATGTAACCAAGAAATCCAAAGAAAGATGTGTCTTAAGCAGGAATTCAAACTATCTCACAGATCCAGTTTTTGCTACCTTCTTTTGGTGGTGACAGGATGGTAGTGGCAACAGCTTCCAGACCTCCTGTCCTCCCATGTTCAAGTCCAGTGAGAAAGGGATTCTTCTTCCCAGGTTCCCTACAAAGTCTCATCACATTTCATTGGCTCTGATTGTGTTGTGTGGCCTCTCTGCATCAGCTATCATGTCCATATGAATGTTTTATGTATCTTCTACTCAGTTGTCTTGTCTTTAAAGGGAGGATAGTACTATTTAGGGTTGACTGCCCATATGTGAGGGAGTGCAGAATTAAAGAGCAATAAGAAAGTCCATGACACATCAAGAGAGAGACTAATGAAGAAAAAAATCCACATTTTTTGCATGCTCTCAAACAAAGGATTCCGCGTTTCTGTTTAACACTGGACCCCTTAAATTACATAGCCAACCCTGATAATATTTACAGAATTTTTGCGATGATTATGTAAGTTAATAGAAATAAAACATTGAGAATAGAGTTTGGTATTTTATAAGCACTCAGTAAATACTAGCTATAATAATAATTATTATTACCATAAAGCATCCAGGACCTTTTTAAAACAAACATCTGATTGGAATTTTCTCAGACCCTGATTATCAGCATGAATTAAGCTGGTTTGTTTTCCTCAGGTAACTTTAAATAAAAGAACTCATTATAGATCAGATAGAGAAGGTTGGGTCACAAAAAGAAATTTTTGTTTTTTTCTTCACTCTCCAACCAACAGGCCAGCTGTTTTAGTTCAGGCTACCAATGGGAAGCTACTTAATGAAGTTGCTTATGGTTTAATGATTTGTGTCTGGCATAAATTATTTGTTTTAATGTCATTCCTGGGGCATTTTCAAATTGTTTCAGAGAATAAGCAATAAAAATGAAAAAAAAAACTCTACAATGTGCTTCCATAGTTCCACAACACCTGGTGAGAAATAACCTGCTTCCCGAATTGTTCTCTCACTTATTTTATTTTGAATCCTTTCCCAGCAAGACTCTTCACTCTTGTTTACTTATTGCATATATGCTAAAGATCCCAATAATTGCACAGCCAGCACACAATTGATTTTATTCAGAATCCTCATTACACCTCTCAAAGTTCTAGTAATGGGAAAGTCAGGTTGAGTTTTATTAAGCTTTAGAGAGTGAAGCTTTCTCGGGGAAATAATTTAACCATTTATAGAAATGCATTCATGAGAATTAGGCACAAATACAGAGTGACGATGAAGTGAGTTGGAGGTTGGATGAGTGCTTTACAAGGATATGGTGAAGTAAGCAGTTGAGCTTTAATATGACAAAATCAAGCTGATTTCCTCTTTAGAATGTAAATCACTAATTCTCCTCATGCAGTGTGTTCAGTTCTAGGATTTGTTATGCTTGAAACAAAACATCAATTAGTCAGTGTCAGATCATTGACTGTGGGTGACCACTAGAATATCATACATGCAGTATTTCACAATGGTCTGGTAACTATACCGTAATTATTTTCAAAGGATTTTTTCAGATAGTGTGTTGACTATAGGATATGTTCTGATTTGTATTTTTCATATGTTGTTGATTTAAAATTGCTCTTCAGGTTTTCTTCAAGTATGTTTTATTTTTGACTAGGTTTTGAGATGTTTGTCCCAGGAAAAAACAACTTTCATGTGTTCATTTACTTACTGTGGTCAATATACCACTGAAGATTCTGCTTTACTGAAAACATAAATGGGCCTGTTTTATAACATTAGTCAGGTAGTCAATCTTTCCTGAATGAAGGAAATAGAATGAAGGAAACAGAAACTTTTAGAATAGTCTAGAAGGTTAACTTCTAGAATAGAATAGTCTGTCTAAAAGGTAACCAGCTATGTAAGATGAAAATAGAGACATTTACTGAAGAAGATACAAGATACAAGAACCATGTGTCTCAGACAATGGTGTCTCAGTCTCCTTCAATGTAGGCACCTTGGGACCTCACACACTTCTCCAAATTGCCATCAGCTGTCCCTCTGTATCCCATAAAATGGTCTGAAAGCTCTTCCCTTTCAATGGTAATTTTAGTTTTGAGAAAACCAGAAGTCACAGGGCACCAAATCTGGGATGTAGCAGGCTGAGTCACCTGTGTCACTTGATATTTCACCAAAAAACCCTTTGTGAGACGTGAAGCATAAATGGGTTCATTGTCATGACAAAATGGCTAATCACCAGTTGCCCATCACTATGGCCTTCTGGATCATCTGAATACTTTCCATGGAGGAACGTTTAAGCTTAATGCAAAATTCGATGTCATTTCATTGCTCTACTCACTTAGTCATTTGCATGCGAAGGCCACACAGTACACATGCTCACTTCACCGCCCCCACTGACTCGTACAGTGAAGTGGTCACTTTTCACACATGCTCATTCCAGTCCACCATCCTTGGCTGCCAGGTTACATTGATGCCGCGCAAACTGTTCTCGTTATATTAAAACTGGCTAGACTTTTTCCGGACAGACCTCTGTGTGTGTATGTGCGTGCATGTGTGTGTGTGCCTGGCATATCTATTAAATTAGAACACTTTAAATTCTCAAATGCCTTCAATATTTTTAAACAATATGATTTTCACATTCTCTGACAAGTTATGAGTTCTACTTCTTACAAAATAAAACACTAAAAGTCTCTCATTTTACCATTTAAAAAATAAATCACTAAGTATCATAGATAATAATACTTTATAAAAAGTCTAAGGCACCTCAGAGAAAAGTTCTTTCTTGTTTCTTTTCCCTAAAACTCGGTTTAGTGACCGAGTTAAAAGGTGTGTTTTTAACATGTACCTTTTCGTTGTTGCTTCTGTTTACAGTACAGCAGAGGAATTAAGCACACATACTTCTAAAGCCGGGCTGACCCGATTCATATTTTGATTCTGATTATATTATCTTTTTTGGTTTAATTACTAATTCTTCCAGTCAATTGCCTTTTCTCACCCAGGTTACTGTGGGCAAGAGATTCTCGAGGGATCTCTAGCCCTCTTGCTTTTGTGCAGTAGAAAGTGTTTTTGATATGCATGTTTGGACATTAGGTCAGGGGCTTTGTGAGTTGTGATCTCTACTAATGAGCAGATGATATGCTGAGTGGATCTCTTTACTAAGACTAAATATGGGTATTGGTAGTTATTGTCCTTTCTCAGTTCTTCTGATAGGACCAGACTACCAAGGATTTGCCCCAAAGTGAGGGGTTTAGGGGATTCTTAGTGCTGTAGCCATGACAATGCTCCACTTTAGTTTTTACTTCTGTTTTTTGGTTCCTCAATGCAAATTTGATAATTTTACCCCTTTAGCTATTGGCTAATGAAAACCTGTTTCTCATTTCTCCTCTTTGCCACCTTCAAAGAAACCACTTTAGATTTTCTTTTCTTTTTAATTTATTTTTTAAATTTTATTTAGTTATTTTTCAAGTACAGTTTTTTGCCTATTTCTCCCATCCCAGCCCCCCTGCCCCATCTCCCCACCTCCCTCCCATTCCCCCCCCCCCCCCCAGTCCTCATCCCTGTGTCTTTCATACTTGTTCCTCAAAATCCCTCCCCATTTTTCCCCTTAAATTCCCTTCCCTCTCCCCTCTGGTCACTGCCCACTTGTTCTCTATTTCAGTGTCTTTGTTTTTATTCCGTTTGCTTGATTTTCTTTAGAATGGAAAAATATTTGATGATGCTGTATGAAACTTGTCCACCTTTCTTTTCTCTTATACTTGTAGAATATAAAAGTTACTCTCAATTATAGTTTACACATCTCATATTCCATTCTTCTAGCCATATGACAGATCTCAGTGGAATATAAGCATAAAATATAATGTGTTTCCCTTCCAAATTCAAATTGGTTTCATTAATCATGTCCTTACTAAAGTGATTTCTGAAATTTTTTTCTTCTACCTTCATTTAGCGTCTTGCTGTACCTATTGATGAAGTCAAAAAATTCATGGGTCTCTTTCTAAAACTCACTGTGATTTATACAAATTCTATTTTAATTTCCTTCCCTTTTCTACTTGGTTATTGCCCTTGAGATAGTGTATAACTTCCAATTTCTTTTTATCACATGGAATCTTCTTAACTTTATTAACATTATTATTGTCATTGTCATCATCATTATTGTTACTACTACTATTAACTTATTACTTTCTGCTTCCTTAGGCTGTTTATTTTTATTCCTGTCTTTTGCTGTTTTATCACTAGTAACTCTACCATTGGCATTCTTTCTCCTTCATTGTTGCCTTTGACAGTCTTTAGCATTTTCCCTGAAGTATCTTAATGACCAAGGTGGTGGCAGGTGTAAGATACACAACTTTAGATAGCCAGTCTGGTCTTTCTTCCCACTTATAAAATGTGTTTTAGTTCATTTTTAATTATAACACACAGTAGACCACTGTAAAATACCCAAGAAACATAAAAAACATAAAAATAAATATTAGTATTCCATCTATCAGATAGAATAATGGTCTGTTAAATTAAGAGATCACAGAAGGTCCTCATATAAGATTATTTCATTCCATGTTGTTTTGTGATAGCATTGGTGAGATGTTGTAAGACCTTAACTTCTGTTTTTATCAGTCTATGGTAAATCTGGTTTCCATATACAATGTTTTACTTAATATTACAGGACCTATTGATGATGTTGTGAAGGAGGGGAATATTTTCCTTCTTTCCCCTTTTCAGTTCTGGCTGGCTTAAGTATTAAATTGACATGTGACAGATTAACAGAGAAAGAAAATTTATTTGTGTACAAACATAGGTGGCTTCCATTAGAATGTGGGACCCAATGACATGTCTGGCAGGTAAGGTTTATGTGCCATCTTGAACTAAGGAGAAAAGAGAGTTGTTCGAACTTCAAAGGTCAGGAAGGCAATTCACGTGAAGGTAGGAAAGCAAAGGTTGGTACATAAATGTTAGCTGGGGCACCTAACAATGGGACACAAAGAGGGCTTTCATTAAAGAAGCCTTGCTAGGTTCCTCCTTGTTACACCCAGTTCACATTAAACTATAGTTATCAATGATGATGATGATGATGATGGCTCCCTTCCTGGGGCAGATCCTCTACACACTTTTTTTAAACAATTAGGGGGAAGTTCAATGTTTCTTCCTCAGACTTTGTTTCTTAAAAATGACCAGCTTAAAATGTCAATATCCCTTAAAAGGCATATTTTGTGGAGGCAAACTCTGCTCCTCTTGAATTTGAAGTGAAGACTTTGTCTACTACATAACTCTGAGACCGACTAGTAGTAAGCGCTTAATGAATTTTTGTTATTAATATTATTGTTGCTTTTAAACAGTAAAAATAAAATTTGATTCTAACAAATATTATAACATTTTAATGTATTAAGCAAAAAATTGTAGATAATCTTTATTTTCATGATACATTTTTTGCTAATAATGATCAGAGAGTATAATCACAAAGCTCATTATTTTTATAGAAAGAAAAGCCTGCATTATTATTTTTACATTTTCAGTACATTTGGGTTTTTTCAGTGGTAATAATGGTTATGCTTGATCATTCAAACTACTGTCTGGCTGGTATTATGCTAATGCCAAAATTTTTAAGATCTCTGGCCATTATTATAGAGTAATAATTATTATTTCTAACTTCAATAATGTTTTAAAATTAGGACAGTATAAATTTATCTGTTCTGTGGTAATGTCTCTTTTCTAAACAAAATTCTAACATCAAAGGCTGGTATTTTCACAACTCACTTGCCAAGGTTCTCTACTGATAACTTAGAAATAAACTTTTTTTTTGGTAAAAAGCCAGATAGTACATATTTTCAGTTTGTGGGCCACATTGTCTCTGTCACAACTGCCCAGCTCTGCAGGTGTAGTGGGAAAGTGGCCACAGACAGCACCTAAATGATGGATTTGGGTTTGTCATTACAAAGCAGGAGGTGAGCCACATTCTTCCACAAGCTGTAGTTCACCTTCCTGGAGAACCCTAGAACCATCATGATTTTATTATAGATGCTATTTATTGAGGACCTCTCACGTACCAGGTATTATGTTAGAGCACTTTACTAGATAAACTAGAATTTTCATGACATCTCTCTAAGTTAACATTTTTATCCTCCTTTTATAGTTAAGGAACAAAGGAACCAAACCTTTAAGAAGTTAATTTGCTGCCAGTAATATAGTAAATGTCAGGACTGGTTTTCTAGCCAGTCTTCTAACCCAAGTCTGTTTCACTTCAAGGACTGGACCTTGTGCTATGTTCCTAGTAAACACTTGGGTCGCTCATCACTTGCTGAATCTGTTAGCACTTCCAAAGAGGTCTGGGTGCTTAAACAATTGAACATTTAATGAAAAGGATTGATGTTCCCACTAACATGTGATCTCAGTAGTGAAAGAGTGACCTAGTGAAACAGTGGGGATTTTTTCTTGCTCTCTTAGAACAGTACTGTGGAAGATGAGACCTAGATTGATAGACAGACTAGTCTGTCTTTTCATATCTTTATAAATCTCTGAGAATAATTTAAAATTTTCTTTTAAAAAATTATTTTCTGTTTTTTTGTACATCCAACTTAAGACATTATCAAAAAAAGCTAGAATGAAATGGAATTTGTACCATACCTAAACCCAACTAAAGAATAAGATAAAGTATTCATAGATTAAAGAAAACTAAATATAATTCACATGAAATTAGTCTTAGGAAACGGTTGATCTTCTTGAGATGAGGGGAGGTACTGAGCAGCCTATAGGGATTTGTGATCTGTGTTCTATCACATATTAGCTGCATGTGCAAGGCTGACTTTCTTAGCTGGCCTGAGTCTCAATATCCTTAGATATAAAATAAGGTTTATAATAATTGCCTTACAGTATGAAATGTAAAAAGTGTTATGTTTGCAGAGACACTACGCAAATGTTTAGGTAACGCACATGTTCCCTACAATCTTCCAGCTTGCTAGAATTACCCTGTGTTGTAAAATTTAAATAAAATGGCCCAAACCTTGTTTCACATTAGAAAAGCCACTCACTTCCTAGTGGTGCAAGGATTTATTTGTTGTTGTTGTTTTGATAAGGCTTATGTTGCTCTTAGTTACTTTTGGCACTCTATTATTCCCCTTTGTACTTTTAAAGTTTTTTTAGTATTGACCATCCCATACTTCTCATTGCTGTTTCTTTTTCTTTGACCTATGTAAAACTAGGTGGGAACACAGTCCAAATTGTATGCATAAACATTTACTAAGGAGATGTGGAAACTTTGCCCCCAATCCCCCCCATCTGCCATGGATGAAAATAACACTATCAAGACATGATCTGCTTGGGGAGGAAAGGTGGTCAATCTCTCACAGAAGAAGGACCAAAAACCCCTTCCTCAAGGGCTTTTATTAGGTTGTAATACACAGAAATATAGGTAAAGCTCATCAATAAATGTCAGGTGGCAAGGATCAAACAATAGATAACATTTCAAAGAAATCTGAGGGCTTAATCTGAGTCAGTGTCTGTCAGGTAAGGGGGTTGCAAAAACTTTGGGAGACATACTCATTTCCTGCTCAGACCCTTATCATATGAATAAAAGCACTCTTAGCAAAGCAGGATTCACAGGACTTCAGGAACTCTTTTGGGGGCCTGATCACCCCCGAACCCACTCTAGCTGGCAAAGGGCTGCACCACCATCCCAGTCATAGGTTTTTAGGCTTAAGTGGATTAGAGCCAGGAAGTACTTCTCCCAGATGGAAATGGGGACTCAGGCTATGTCAGAATATCCAGGTGGGTGAGGGTCCATCACTTCCTCTTTGCTGCAGCCCTCCAAGTCCTTCCTTGAGGGCCTCCCAAGTGATCGTGTCTGGCTTAGGTTGCCCGCCCTCTGAGGGGTCATACCCGTCATTGAATAACTGACCAGGCATTGGGGCCAGAGATGGATGAAATAGAAGCAGCATTCCAGCCAAGGAGATGAGCTTTGTCTCCTTAGTGGCTCACGATCTGAAGTTTGCTCACTCAGCCTCATCCATGGGGGGCAGTTACAACTCCTGAAACCAGGCAGAGCGGTTCCCAATAAGGAGACAAAGACCCTGGGTATATCTCTCACTTCACCTGCCTCTACCACCTGTCAGATTTTAAACTCCCCCATTTCCATTTCAAATATTTTTTCCAGGCAGAGCAATCAGCTTGCTCTTGCCGCCTCTTTCCACTCTACACCCGGGGCTGGTCTTACTTTCTGCTTTCAAAACAGCTAATTTTCCCCTCAACTCTGAGATACCTTTCCTGGAGAAGAATTTTTAATATCTTAGCAGGCAAAAGTGACTCTAGCCACAAAGTAATTCTTCCCTCTGTGATTTAATGTTAATGCAGCTTTACGAGAGTACTTTATCTATCTATCTATCTATCTATCTATCTATCTATCTATCTATCTATCATCTATCTATCTGTCTATCATTTATTGTAGCTTGTGATTAGCAACAATTTAGGTTAAATAGGGCCACCATAAAATCTCTGTTAGCTAGGACTTTACTCCTTTGTCCTTTCAAAGAGATTTATGCATGTCATTTTTGACACCTTCCTTTGTTAAAGTTTAATACAAATAAAGAATCATAAACTAAAGAAAAATGTATAGTTATTTGACTATACTGAAGAGGACACCCATATAAATGTCACCCAAGTCAAGAAATAGATACCAACTTGTACCACATCCACCCTAAAGGCAAACACTGTCCAACCTTCCAATATTGCAGGTTTGCCTGTTTTTCCACTTTCTGTGAATGGAACCACACAGTACAAATTCTTTTGTGCCTGATTAATTTTCTTTACCATTGTTTGTGAGATTCATTTATGTTATTGTGTATAGCTCTAATTCATGGACTTTAACTGCTATATATCATTTTATTGCACGAACACACCACTATTTCTCTCTTGTCTATGGCTGCACATTTGTTTTCAGTGTTTTAGAATACTATTGCTTTTAACAGCATATCTATTATTTATATATGTGAGATTATATATTCTTAGTCCTATGTCATGTGTTTGTACAACTGTAGTGAATACTGACACACTTTTTTCTTGATCATTTCCCCAAGGTTTTCTCCTAAGATCTAAGCGTTGGTGCTCTGCCTTTGTGACTTGGGCTTTCTAGCTCTCATGTTCAACACCAGCATTCAAATTCTGTCTTCTTCTGCTATGAATTGATAGTTCTCACTGCCACAGCTCAGTTTGGGCAACATTCCATTAAGTTGTAATATTCAAACATTTGCTTTGCTAAATGAGTACCTTTAGCTTATTTGAAAGACTCTGCCATTTTACTTTCTAAAGCCAACTTCACAGAAAATGCATAACAATTGTTTTCTTCACTGAATTTAAAATTTTTATCTTATTATATGTCCTCCGATTATAGAAAATGTGCAAAATGGAACTCAGGCCTAGTACTGCATCTTGCTTTCCTGCAGCTAATAAGGGGAAATTCATCCCCTGCACGGAGCATGCAATTGTAAAGAAGGTAGTTAGGGAGAAGGCAACACACCGCTGTAGTCATAACCGAGGCCTGTGATTTAGAGAATCTATATTAGAGGGAACCACAGGGAGTCAATTGCCATCTATCTGCCTCGTACACTTTTTAATTATACCACTAACTCTGGCCGGGAGATGTCATCTAACCCTCTGCTAAGATACATTCTTTATAAAATTAAAATTGTTCTCCTAGGAGGGGGTATATGCATACTGAGATGCAGACACAAACATAAGCCCTATTTATTTGAAAGTAAATACTAAAATAAGATGAGTGTGTAGGAGATTATATATGTGTGTGTATGTATGTAGATACACACATGTATATATACACACACATATATATATAATTCTTGTTTTTATAACAGCCAAAATTTTTAAGTAATCAAATAGAAGAAAACAAATCTTTATAGAATATTTACATAAAAATTACCTTCTTTGTCTTCTGCATATCTTTTTTTGAGCCTTATAAAATTTCAATTTTAACATAGTACATTTAAAAAAATATTTTAAAGTTCAAAATACTTAGATGAGTTGGGAGAGGTATTAGTTTATAGCATTTGGTCAGAGGAAGGTCCACTGCTCAGGTATCATCAAGGAAAGACTTGAAGGAAGCAGGGGGAATAGCCACCAGTCTATCTGTGGGTAAGGCTGAAAATAGCAGTACATGATCTAACTTATGTTTAAAGGATCACCGTGGCTGTGTGTGAAGAATGGATTCAAGGGAGCGAGCAGTGGATGGAGAAGGCAAGAGGCTTTCTGATAATCTAGAAAAGACATGATGGTGGCTTTGACTGGATGGTATAACCTAAAGTAGATCCCACTGGGCACATGGAAGAATAAGTGCAGATGGAGCAGCAAATATCATTATGGTTGATAAGCACAGTTTGGCTAAACACATTGTGTAGTAAGAGCCAAACCATAGGCATCCTAACTCCTTGTACACTGACTAGTCTAGGAGGTGAAACAGCCTCATAGAGGAAAGTTTGATTTTTGATAGAAAAATCACTTACCTGAGTTGCTGTCTCTCAAGCTCAAGGAGGAGGGGAAGGAGAAAAAGATGGGACCACAGACTCATTCATAACACTTTATGAAAGACTTTTTCAGTGAGGCCAGGCATATGTTTGATTTTTTTAAAAATTACTTTCCTGTACTAATCAAGAGTACGGAAGAAGCAGTGAATAGTAAATTAAACCGAGAGTGGGAGTGTTTCCTTTAATTATTATATTGAGTAACTCACAAAATTTTTATTTCTAATTTCTGCACCTTTGGGCAGTGCTGGCTTAGTTGCTTCAGTCCCTATGAGAGGGCAGTTTTCATTATAGGACACAGCAATGATTCAATTTAATTGGAAGAATGAGCTTGCCTCCTGAGTTCTCTGAGCTTCTTGCTCCACCTGATGAACAAGTGAAAAGGAGTTAAGTATGATGAGTGGCATGTTTGAATGAGCCTGATTATCAATGGGCAAAAGCAATAATGCTGTACAATGAGGTCGGGAAATAGTACATCTTGAGCCTGAGAGCTGTGCCGGGGAGACTTTCTAGTTCAGTTTTGTCTTGTGATCAATGGGAATAGAAAATTGCTGCAAATGCAGACAGAATCACAAAGGGCACAGACCCCTGAGGGAATGGAGATCTGAGTCATTTTATGTAGTGGAAGCAGTAAGTTATCTCCCTGAAGCCATTTTTTTCCTTTGTCCTGGATGAACGGTTATGCATTTAGAATAATTATTTCCCAACCATAGTTCTCACCAATGTAATGTGAGTAAAGTGATGGAGTCACTGGATCAAAAGGAAATCCTATACCATGAACTCCCCACTTTTCGCTCCCTGCTGGCCAGAAATGGGAGTGACTGGATATTCTTGGAAGCCACGTGTTGCCAGATGATCACCTTCAATGAACACTCTACTGTTTGTTCACAAAGAGAGATTTTTAATATCTTTGCGTCCATGACTTATTGTTGGATCTTTTTGTTACGGGAGCCTATTTTTACCCTTACTAATACAACTCTTTAGGCAAAGAGGGCAGAAGGAATGTTTAGGGCAGAAGGAATGTGGAAAGGTAGTAGCAGGGAGAAGTCATGCAGAAAGAAATGTTTGTATTTTTTTCTTTATGTATTATATACATATTTATGCATGTTAGCTCACAGTCCTGTTTTTCACCCATTTCCCCAACTCATTTGTATAGACTGTGTTGGTGCCATTCACTTTAAAGTTTGCGAAGTGGGAAAGAAAATTAAGACCTGAGGGGACAGCAGAAGGAGAAGTAGTTATCATCCAGAGATTCATTCAGACTTAGATTTGGATACAATAGCTGATGTGATTTGAATCTTTCTCCATTCACAAAGTAAAATGTACCCTTTCCATTATTATGAGATAGCTGAATAATACTAGAGAGGATTAATTTCTGTTTTTGTAATACATGTTATCATTAATTTTTTTAAGCATGGAGAAAGAGTGTTGGTTGTTGTTGGGCATCCAGGGGATGAATCCTAATGAAATTGTTTGTCATGCTTTTTGGCTATCATATATTTTGAATATGCTTGCTATATTTACCAAATGTGTAATCTCTTATGTTCAAATCCTCCCAATAAAGTCCAGAACAACTAAACATTTTGCCTCTTGGACTTATCTCTCTCAGACAGAAATTTGAGAGCTAACCTCTGATTTTGTCAAATAGTAAACAACTCTAAGGGAGATTTTATTTTAGTTTAGTTTAATTTGTATTTTTGCAAGAGGCACATATATTTGGCTTTTGGTAGTAACAGTGATTTCCTGCATTCCAGAGTTTCTAGTATAGAAAAATTTTCATAGTATATTTTCAGTGAGGCAATTGCATTGGGTTTATTCCATTGCTTCGTGAAATGGAAGAAGAGTCATATATTCCTATCAGGACAATTTGGAAGCATGCTTCTGGTGCCATAAATACCATGAGAATGGAAACCAACATAAATTTCCATCCCTGATTAATCAGTATTGGGGCCAGACACATTTTTCTCCTTTTTGTTAAACAGGCATTTCTTCTTGTCCCTTTGTTAATTGATACTGAGAACTCACAAAAATAACCTGGATACTTGCTCCAAGAAATAGTTGCTGAAAAATAAGATAAAACCAATGAAAACAGCACACTCCATTAAGACTAAAAGGTTACCCCTCTTCAAGACTCATCTTGCCTTACAGCGCCTGTCTATCAGAAGTTATTGTGCCATAAGCCTTACCCAATTTTAAGCAATTCCAGTTACTGAAGCACTTGTATTAAAGGTATCCAACAAATATCTGCCCCTGACTCTGTCCTTCTGAGATACCATTAATTTTTTTCCAAGGTTGTCTTTTCTCTTGCTGCTGTACTTCTAATGAATTCTTCTGGTGGCCTTTATGGGAACTGATGGTTGAAAACTGGAAGCCTACTATTAAGCTTGATTCTCTTGGCCTCCCAACTATTATGTCAACTTCTCACACATCTCAACGACTGTTCTGCTTAATCAGTCAGCTCTGGTCTATAAGTTTGAAATAAAAATTCCTGCTTGTTACACTCACAACCTGACACCTTTCAAATCTCATGAAATCCCATATGATGGATGGCTGAATAAAGATAAAGTATGTCATTTAAGGTGGAATCTTGTGGTAGTGGGCCTTTTAAATGAACAGTTGTCATCTAAATAGAAAACTGGTGCAGATAATTTCAGCTTCCCTAAATAGTAAAAACAAACAAACAAAACAATAGAAATAAGCAAACAAACAAAAGTAAATGAGAAACTCCTCACCCTCTCAGGACAGGAGTACATCCCCATTGGTTGTCGTGTTCCTTCCTCTATCTACCCACCTACTCTTCACACCTGGACATTGAACCTGATGCCAATGCTCCCAAGCATATTTCAATCCTGACTGTAGGCAAAAGTAAGGGCTTGATTAGGAGGTAGTCAGCAAGCAGCAAATATAAATCCCATGAAGAGCTTCAGCAATAACTAATGCCTACGTACTGAGCCTGGCTATTACACTCATCTTCAGTTGCCAAATGTTGTACTTGATAAATGAATGATTTTACCTGGTTTTAAAGATCATTTGGGATATTGATGGGAAGGAGAGAAAAGTTTGGCAATTAACATCAATTTGCCTCTCCCGACATGGACAAAGAATGAATCTACAAAGAGTCAGGAGGCTGCTTTCCCTATAATTCACACAGTGCTGGACAAAACCTGTCTGAACCCCCACTTTGAAAATGCAAGAGTGATTGAATGGAGAAAAGCCTCCAGAAATGTGAAAAGAGTCTGTTGCTTGAAAGATAAGGACTAGACTGAAAAATTAGAACAGATGAGGTGCCCCTTTTATAAATTTAACTTGAAGCTTGGTCGAACCCTTTCATCTCTACTACTAGTTCTTTCCTCAGCTCAGGGATGTCTTGCTCTACTTTGTTATTTATTAGTTCAGGTCTTTTCCTCGTGATCACATGTCACTTCACATGTTGGCTCTTTGGTCCTTCTCTTTTATGATATGATTGCTCTTTCATAGTTTTCATCTCTGTCCCCTGGGGAGAATGCTTCAGTAGCTCCTGCATATTGTACAATCATTTCTGTGACATCAATTATACCCTTCGCCAATCAAAACCTTAATTTTAGTTCTATGTCTTTTGACTTCCTCTGTAATCTTTACCTTATTGATCTCTAATTTTACTTCCTTTTCATAGTTGCCCTATTCCATCAACACTTCAGATGCCCAAGATAAGTGAGTTTTGGAGAAGGCAGCGTCACTGACAGTCCTAGGGAAGGAAATCATGTCTTCACTCTTTCTTCCCTGAGATTGGAAAAGCCATCTCACTAGAGGTTCTGGATCATCTGCAACTGCTACCTCATGTCCTCTGGGAAGCAAACACCAGGATGGAATTAGATATGTAAGATATTTATTAGGGGAAACCTCTGTGAAGGAGAAATGGAACCGGTGCTGGAGAAGTTGGAGAAAATTTTCAAAGCACAATCTCAGTGCAGGTCTGATCCTATTGCCAGACAGACAGGCAGAAGAAAAGCTCTCAAACTGCCATATATTTCTAAGTGATCAGAAATATATGGTCAGGCCAATCAGCAGTCCTCAAGCCATAGTAGTCTGACGGCGAAGTCCTCCCCTGTCTCACAAAAATGGACCCGCATTGGTATTCCTTTGGCGCTCAGTCATTGGCTGGGAATAGTTCATGTCTCCGAATGTAATGTTGATTCGGAAAGGCAGCTCCTGGGGCTTTCGGTCAATTATGCTCACACAGAGGAGAGCTGACCGGCACATTTCCATGGCTGTCACAGATATCTTGTCCAAGTTCCTTCTTTGCAGAGTGCAGTGCCAATGACAAGCTGTCACCCCCTGCTGGCTTTCTGTCTGGTACAGCTGAGGGTGGACCTAGGCAGTTCTACTCCCTTCAAATGCTACTTGTTGTCCCCAGCAAAATGGAGCCCCAAAGAGAGCCAGGGAAGGCTCTCTTTGTGACTTGGGGTGGATTTGTTTCCTCATGACCATAATCCTGCATCTTTCAGTGACAGTTTGTCATAATCTCCATAGCCTTCCAAGAAGGAAGGCTAGAGTAGCATCTGGGAACTTCTGGTTTCAGTCAAAATAGACCTGGGTCCAAATCAGCTCTGTCATGTACTGGATCCTGTGACCTTGATCAAGTTATCTCTCCACTCTACCTTTCATGACCCCTGTGTCTAAAAGCCTCACAAAACTCAAAGTTGAGAGAATTAAATGTAATAATGAATGTGTTAGCACTTTGCACAGAGTAAGCACCCAGTAAGCATTACCTATTATTATTTCCTAATATCACCACTTTTCTCAGGATTCAGGGTCCGCAGCAGCTAGACTGTAGTTCATCCTTCCCATATTTTCTCCTATATTGTTATCTATTACAAGTTCCATCTCATAGAATTAGTTGCTCCATGTCATTTATATTCCACAACAGAACAGGGAACTTGGACGTGGGAATGCCAGGCAGCAAAGTCCGTACTTTAAAAGAATAGTCTCTTTATCAGCCCTCTCACCTTTGACATGTGGATAGTGATGTTTTCTTTTTTCCAGACCACTGCAGTGCCTGCAGCCCCTCCCCCTCTTCCTTACCACCTTCATGCTCTGTTAGTAACACCAGTGGAAAGTTGCTGTGAGCATTTTTATGTACCTGCCCTCCTCTTATTTATGAATGCCCCAAGTTTTTTCAAATGTATTTTAATTAAAATACACTTGTTTTAACTGTTATTCAAGTATATTTATCTCCATGTTCCCCCACAACTTCCCCCTCCCCAACCACTACCACCTCCCACCCCTGATCCTGGCCCCTCTTGATTTCGTCCATGTGTCCTTTATAGATGTTCCTGAAAACCCTTCCTCCTTTCCCCCTCATTATCCCCTCCAACCTCCCCTCTAAGTACTGTCAGTTTGTTCTTAATTTCAATGTCTCTGGCTTGTATTTTGCGTGCTTGTTTGTTTTGTTGATTAAGTTCCACTTAGAGGTGAGATCATATGGTATTCGTCCCTCACTGCCTGGCTGATTTCACTTAGCATAGTGTTCTCCAGTTCCATCCACGCTGTTGAAAAGGGTAGGAGCTCCTTTCTCTCTGCTGCATAGTATTCCATCATGTAAATGTACCATCATTCTTTGATCCACTCATTTACTGATGGGCACTTAGGTTGCTTCTAGCACTTGGCTATTATAAATTGTGCTACAAACATTGGGGTACATAGGTTCTTTTGGATTGGTGTTTCAGGGTTCTTAGGATATAATACCCAGAGGTGGAATTTCTGGGTCAAAAGATAATTCTATTTTCAGTTTTCTGAAGAAATCCCATACTGTTTTCTGCAATCGTTGAGCCAGTCTGCATTCCCACCAACAGTGCACTAGAGTTCTCTTATATATGTTTTTGTGTAAGTAGTTGGTATATAATCTTATATTGGTTATCTTAGTTTCAGTGTACAATGTGGTAATTTGATATTTTTATGCCTTACATTGTGATTACCCCCCTAATTCTAGTAACCATTTCTCACTGTGTAAACTTATCACACTATTATTGACTATGTTCTCTTTCCCCTTTTTGCCCAGTTTCCCATCCTTACTCTTCTGATAAACATCCCTTTGGTCTCTGTTTCTATGAGTCTGTCTTTGCCTTGTTTGCTTGCTTTGTTTTTAGATTCTACAAATAAGTGAAACCATATGGCATTTGTCTTTCTTGGTATGACTTTTTCACTTAGCATAATGCCCTTTAAATCCACCAATGTTGTTGCTAGTAGCAAGGTTCTTTCTTTTTCATTGCTGCGTAATATTCCATTGTGTGTGGGGAGGTGTGTGTGTGTGGGGATGTGTGTGTGTGCATATATAAAACATCTTTATCCATTCATCTATCAGTGAACATTGAATTTATTTCCATATCTTGGCTAGTATAATAATGTTGCAGTGAACATGGGGTGCATATATATGTCAAATAATAAATAAATAAGTACATATATTACTCAACTCATTTTATATATTATGTACATTATATTTATAATATGTAAATTTTTTATTTTAGTTATAATATGTATTTTGTTTTATATGTTTATAATATATACACTTCATTTATATTATAATATATCATAAAACAAAATTTGTAATATGTAAATTTCATTTTATTCATAATATGTGTATATGATATATACATTATTTATGAATGCCCAAAGTTTTTAGGGAACAGAATATAAGTATCAGATAACTATTTCAGAGCATTTCTTTGATACTGTTTTGATATCCACAGCTATATTGCCATTTTCAGTTACAAGTTGTACAATATGTTTTCACAACTCTAGTTTGCTAAGGCATCTAGGATTGGTCTAGATGGGCTGGTCTAACATGAATAACAGATTACCAAGTTCTTGTTAAAAACTATGTAGATTGTTATTTCTCAAGAAGATGCTGTTAACATTTTGGACAGTACAATTCATTTTGAGTGACTGCAGAATGTTGCCAGATAATTAAGATCCTTGATTCCTACTTATTAAAGCAAACACCCTGGCCAGCTGGCTCAGTTGGTTGGAGTGTCATCCTGTACACCAAAAGGTTGAGGATTTGATCCCTGGTCATGACGCATTCAGGAGGCTGACAATTAATTGATGTTTCTCTCTCTTTTTCAAATCAAAAAACATATCCTCAGGTGAGGATTTAAAATAAAACAAAAACAAGCTATACCCTTTCTGCCCCACTCCCCAAGTTAACATCTCCATATATTTCCAAAAACCCCCTTGGGTGGATGGGCTCTGACTCCTGGTTAATCAATCCTTCAAGTTAGGAAAAGGTCTTGAGTGGTATCATCAGTTTTTAGAAAACAATTTCATATTATAATTGGAGTACAGATATATATTTCCTGGAATATCAAATAAATTTTGAAGCAGGTCATTTGATAGAAAGAAATGGAAAGTAATATTGTCAAATATTAAGGGTGTGTTTTATTGATAAAACTCAACAATGCCTCCCTGACAAAGCATCTTTGCATGAAGTCTGGACAGAAGGGAAATTTCTAGGACAGGTCTGTTAGGAAGTATATGATTTTGTGTGACTTGAGTGGTGTGCAGACTGTGACCTGTGTCTGTTAAACTCCACAATCACATTATCAGCTCCTTTCTAGTTGTGTTTCAGATATGAGTACGAGTATGAGTATGAGATATGAGTATGAGATATGAGTATGAGATAAGATATGAGTAGGTTTCAGATGGTTACAATATTTGTTTTAGAACCTAGAGAGTGTCTTGCCATAAAAAATTTAAATTTCCTAAACTTCAGGTGCTGTTTAAAAGAAAATGTTCTATAATAAATATAAACTTAGGGGATTTGTGAATTTTAAATTCCTCATTGTTCACTTTATTTGTCTGAGTGCCTGTGTTGGAGAATTGTCCTTGAGGAAAGGAAAAAAAATACTTATTAAAACTGGAAAACATTCGTGTTTATCATTCAGATTTACTTGGAACCAAGAAGGAAAAGTTTTAATGTTGAAGAACTTTCTACCAAGTTTTTATGAGCAAATGAGACAGGAATATGAAATTGAGCTGTAACCTGAACTGTAAAGTCAACGATTGCTAATGCCATGATACTGGGACTCTGTTGTATCGGGGGCTTTATTTCCACATTCTCTGCTGTATGTTAAAACCTACCTTTTCTCCTTGTGCTTATCTCTTGGTTGTAAATAGTTGCGGAATATTCTAGCCGTTAATAGCAAAAGTTTATAAAATAAATCTCCCTCTCCCAAGATGACTTGGTAAAATCTATTATCATTAAGTTTGCTCATTTAAAAATGTTGGAATACTTGATGATGGTGACGCTGGTTATGTGTCATTTTAATATCTTCCCTTCTTATTTCCTTGGGAGCATGTCAATTGTATAGGCTACTTATTTGATAAATGCTATACTTCCTGGCAAATTTAAATTTTTATTCAATGCTATTCCATTGATGAAGGCCACCTGGAAATCATGCTCATTTCATGCTGAGTCAAAAGCCTATGATGCTGCTGTCATTATTTAAAGAGAAAGGGACTGATGCAATGAAACTGTTCTTTAAAAACCTGGACTAAAATGATGACAGTGTTCTGCTCATTTCGTTCTTTTCTCTTTCTCTTTGATTTTATTCCAATGTAGATGCTTTTGGCTTTCTAAATGTTATGGCAATTTTTGTTGTAGTATTAGAATCTTGGGTTTAAGATAAAAGATTTAAACAACATATAGAACAACTTTTGCTTAGAATAGCTCCTATTGAAAAAGATTATAACATTTTCTTTATGTTTTTCTTGTTTTTACTCTTTAGGAAAATATTTCTTGGTTTGAATGATGTTACATTGAGGAGAATGGTTACTTTCCTAGATTTGTTGAATTAAAACACCAGGCAGATTAGAAAAAATATCTAATTATTTAAAATAATGTAATTATAAATGTGTGTCACTTGAGCATTGTCACCCTTTTGGAAGGGCAACATTATGAATGTTGTGGAATAAGAAAAATATTTAAATATGTATTTGTAAAAATATAAATAAAAACATATGCTAAAGTTTATTTTTCTGTGGTCTAATTATATTTAAATGTGTTCAGTAGAAAAAATAAAAATTCATACTTTATGAATATTTCAGAAAACAAACGTATATGCCAATGTAATGTTGTAAGGCTATAGGGCTTGCAATAACAAAATCCTATTGTATGTTACAAGTTGAGTGACAAATAAAGAGCTTAGAATTTTTCAAGTGTAAAAATTTAACCAACTTAATATAAATAAAATTAGATCTGTTTGTTCAGAACTACCAGAATCTCAATGTGAAGACTCAGTGTCAGAACTGGGAAATTAGTAAACTTTTTTTATCCAATTAGAATGAGAAGCTGTTAAACAATCCTCTTGGAATTTCATTACAAAATCTTGGAATTTCATTATTTCAGCCTTGGTGTAGTAAGGTGGGTAACTCTAAGAAGCAACTCGATATATATTTAGTTGTTTGATTAACAATCCAGACTCACACACTGCCATGAATGTGCACTTGTTTTATGTTCAGATCTGAATTACACTTTTAAAAATATTCATTTAAAAGAATATTTTTGAACTTAATATTACCTCATTGTTTTGTGGTGCATGCTACTGGTGGTTTAGCAAACTTGCTTCTCAAAATTCTATTTAAATCACATAATTTAAGTAATACAGAATAACAATAGCTAACATTTATCCAGTATCTACTATGTGCCAGGGAATATTTTAAGTATTTAATGAGTTCTAAATTACTGAGGTAAGTATGCCTATTATCTCTCTGAGATGGGCATTACTAGTACCCTTTAGTTTATTTTCTATCATGCACAAATGGAAAAACTAAGGCATATAAAATTCAAGTAACTTTTTTGAGGTCACGCAGGAATAAATGTCAGAGTCTGAGTTTAAATTTAAAGCCACAATCTTTTCTTTTAACTCTTTTTATTGTTTTTCAAGTACAGTTGTCTCCATTTTCTCCTTACAACTCCCCCCACCCAACCATCCCCACTTCCCACCCTTGATACTACCGCCTGTTGGTTTTAAAGCCACAATATTAACCACCATAATATAGTGTCTTTCTAAGAAAAGGAAATAGAACCATAATCATGTGGACAATGAAGTGGGGAGACCATCAATAGATTAGATATTCTGATAAGAAGGCAAAAATTGAGTTCAATTTTAATGTCAGGGAAAAAAATGCAGGAGACAGTGGCTGAGAAGATACACAAGGGACCAGCAGTGGCACAGATGGAAGCTGTGTCTCCAAGAAGTTCCCAGCTTCACATAATTTGAAGGCTATAGATTCAGATGTGTTAGCAAGGCCCTTATTCTATTCTCCTCAAATTATTTCCACAGAAAGAAAGAATGAGTGACTGTCGGAATTAATATTTAATATTATTTAATAATATTTAATATTTAATTTTAATACCAAGCACTGTCATTTTTAAGGAATTTAATGATTTAATCTATGAATGGCAAGAGCTTTAGGTTTGGGTGTCAACACAGCAGATTAAATTTGTCCTTACTTTTGGCCAGCTTGTTTTTTTCCAGTGATGACCTATAAATAAACTACATGTGACACACACAATTAATATATTTGGAAACCTCCATGTGACATCCCTAACCAGCATGCACAGAAGCTCTAACATGATGTTGACAACCAGGGGACATATCCTTATAATATATCCAAGCCATGTATCATAGGACATGTTCAGTGAGTGTACAAGGTACATAGAGCCCTGCAATATAACAAGCCCAAGTGGTGTACAGAGAACCCTACTGCATGACATACTCAACTAATGTACACAGAAAACTCTAACTGACCCAGCCAGAAGATGTACTTAGCACCTCCCCTGTGACATGCTCAATCAGCGGACATGAAAATCTATATGGATCCTTGAGATCTTATAAAGATGGTTGGAAAGAACTCTCACATCTGAAAAAAAGAAATTCTTCCAGAATTTAATCAATCTAGGCCTTCATTCACAGCCAATGAGCAGTAACAACTGAAGGAAAAGAAAATGCAGAAGAGAAGAAGCCAAAATGAGCAAGCACAATGCAGATCCTGGAGAAGTGGGCAAGTCACACATTAGAAAATACTTTAAAAAATCTAGTATCTTCAGAGATAAGCAAGAAGATATGACCTTAAAAAATGTGGATACTAATTGAATGGGGACAATATGAGAAGAAGAAGAAAATTTTTAGAAATTTAAAATATATGATTATTGCCCTGGCCAGGGTGGCTCAGTTTGTTGGCGCTTGTCCCATACACCAAAAGGTTATGCGTTTGATCCCCAGTCAGGGCAAATACCTGAGTTACACGTATGGAAGGCAAGTGATTGATGTTTCTCCCTCACATCAGTGTTGCTCTCTTTCTCCCTCTCTTTTTCTCTCTCCCTTCCTCTCTCTCTAAAATCAATAAGCATATACTTGATGAGGATTGATATATATGCATATATATGTATATATGATTATCAAAGGCAGAAAAATCAACAGAACCCTAAACAAATTTAGTAAAATCCAAAAAAAATCTGCCAGAAAGGAGAAAAAGGACAGCTATTTATTTTGACAACACTGCTGCAATCATAACAGTAGAATAAATTGTCTTCAAATTTTTTCAAGAAAATTATTTGGCACTAACAATTTTTTGAGAAGTTCAGGAAACTCTTATGGAGGAATGAACAAGTGATGTACTTGGAGGGTAAGGCAGACCTAAAAGGGTATATAACATTATGCCTAAAACAAGTCCTGTGGGGAATCTCTGGGAGATATGTAGAATGTATGTGTTAGAATCACTGCCAGGATGAGGGAGATAGGATACTTAGCCCCCTGAGAACCACTCGTTTTGCTCTATCCCTGAAGGCAAAGGGGCTTTTCTAAGATGCAGAGAAACAAGATTTCCAGGCAGTGAGAGGTAGACCCTGGCCGTCCGGAGTTGACCAGAGCACAGGGAATCTTAAGGATACAGGTGGGGCCCTGCAGGTGTCTGCAGCTTTTGGCTGATGTGCCAAAAGCACACAAACACCAGTTATGGAGTTAAACATGCACTGCCTGGGATTTAAAACCTGCCTTTGAAGATACAGGTGTGGAAGGCATTCTTAAAAATCCCACCTGACAGCAAGCATCATTAAGCCTGTTATTATATCAGACAATTAGGGAGAAAACATTGTGATTATTGGATCACGTTTCTTTTTAATATTTTTGACACTCTGTAATTTTAAAATAAATACACTCAGATGCATCACTGGCCATTATTTTGGCACATTGGAGTTAAGCAGTCTGCTTACCAGTGTGGCTGTTTGATCCTGGTTTTATGAAAAACCCAGAACAAAAGTTTTCTTCTTTTTTCTTAGATGTTTTTAAATAAGCAAGTAAAAAAGAAATTAATGACATGTACATACTACAAAAGGAAGTTTTCTTGCAATCTCCACATATAAATGGGAATTGATGAAAATGTGCCCTTGGCTAGTTAATGTGTGGCTCTGCTGTGTTTTTATGTTTGCTGGTTTTAGATGCAGGCCCACGAATGCCTATCCACATAAAATTGTACAGTCGAGTGTAGCACCTGAGTAGGACTTCTCCGTGCTCAGCACAACCCCGGTTGGTACTCAGCAGCATCCTTGCCACTCACATTCTCACCTCTGTGCAGATAAATTGTGTGACACAAAATATAAGAAGAAAGAATTTGCCCAATTTTTTTTTACAGGAGATAGCATAGAACTTAAGTCCAAGCCTAACAATAATAATAAAACCACAAACCACAATAGCTAAATAGTCCATCTCTGTCTATAGCTGGATAATCCATCAACATATAAAATGTATAGTAACAAACAATGAACTAAACCACAGTACTTTATGAAACCACACCACTTTACTAAGAGATATAAAATAAGAATTGTGTAAATGAAGAGATAATTTTTTGTATTTTTACTGGATTACTCACTATAGAAAGCTCTTAGTCCCTTTTAAGTGACTCATATTTTTATAAACAGTTGAGTAATTTTAGGGAATTTACCCTGCATCACTATAAAAAAATGTATATTTCTAAATACATAAGAATTATCAGAAAATATTTGAAAAAGAAATCAAACTGGGTAGAGATTAGCTTTATAAGATAAAAAATATGTTATAAAACCAAAGTAAATATACATGTATGCTATTGGCATGTGCAAGTAAATAGGTAGATCAGTGAACCCGAGTTACAAATAAAAACACAGAAAGCATGTTCACATCTGTGTAAAGTAGATGACATTTAAAATTAGTGGTTGAAATGAATTATTCAATGAATGGTGACAAGACTGTTGGTGTGGTATTTTTTGAGGGGGCAATCACACTTAGATACTATTTTTTCTATTACTCCTAAATATGTTTGAAATTTAATGTATATCTAAACACATAATAAAAACAAATGTACTAAAATATATTTAGATGAATAATGAAAGATTCTTAGCTGTTAACCTATAAAGAGAAAGATTAATAGGTTTTCTAACATTAAAATAAAATTTCCATATGGGAACTGATAAAATGTGCAAAGTAAAACAAGACATATCACAATCCTGGAAAAAGTATTTGCTTCATATCTGATAATAAGATAATTCATATTTTATTCTACTAGTTGTAATAATTTCTCTCCTAATCTCTCCCATAACCTTGGAGCAGACTTCTCTAACCAGTATGCTGTGGAGCTCTGGTGGGTCATGATGGATTTACTGGTGGCCTGACATATTGATCACCCAACACACTAGGCTGGGTTTTAAGTAGCTGGTCACAAGGGGTTTCAGACTTTACCCCAGTATGCCATGGATATGGTGATTTCTATGTATGGCATGATGTGAAAAAGATTGCAGAACACTGTAGGATTAGAGAACATTGTAGGATTAGAGAAAACTGCTCATATCCTGGGGAAGATAGCTGTAAGAAACATATGATCTCAAATTGAAAAATGCACAAATAAATGGAAAGGTATCCTATGTTCATGTTTCGGAATTATTAATATTGTTAAAACATCTATATTACCCAAAGTGATCTACAGATTCGATGCAATCTCTATAAAAATTCTAATGGTACTCTTCACATAAACAAAAAGACACTAAAATTCACACGGAACTAAAAAAAAAAAAAAGACCACGAATAGTCAAAGTAATTTTTAGCAAAGAGAATAAAATTGGGAGCATACACTACCTGATTTCAAAATATATGACAAAGACATAGTAATTGAAGATGCATGATATAAAGAAAAAAAAAGACTTATATACCAATGCAACAGAGTAAAGATCCTGGAAATAAATCCATGCCTTTATGCTAAACAGATCTTTGACAGATTGGTAGAGAAAGGACGCAGTGGGGAAAGGACAGTCTCTGGGAAAACTGGTTATCTATGTGCAAAGGAATGAAGTTGGACCCTCATCTCACTCCACAAAAATCAACTCAAATGGATTCAAGACTGTAACGTAAAACCTCAAAGCATAAATCTCCTACAATAACACATAGATGAAGAGCTCCTTGACATTTATCTTGGCAATAATTTCTTAAATATGTCCCCAAAAGTACAGAGAACAAACACAAAAATGGGCAAATGGGATTTTATCAAACCAAAAAGCTCCTGCAAAGCAAATAATCAACAGATTAAAGAGACAATTTATGAAATGGGAGAAAATATTTACAAATTGTGTGCCTGGTAAGAGGTTAATACATAAAATTTATAAAGAACTTAAACTCCATATAGAAAGTAAATGGCTTGAATAAAAAACATAAAAGCATTTGCATAGAAAATAGACATTTCTCAACACAAAATATACAAATATCCAACAATTAAATAAAAAGATGCTCAACATTGTTAATGATCAGGGAAATACAAATCAAAATCACAATGCAATATCATTTCATGCTAGTTAGGATGGTTATTATCAAAGGATGAAAGATAAAAGTTTTGGCAAAGATGTGGAGAAAGGAAACATTTGTACTCTCCTGGTAGGAATTCAAGTTAGTACAGCCATTATGGAAAACAGCACGGGTGTCCCTCAAAAATTAAAAAAACACTCCCATATGATCCAGCAATTCTACATCTGGGTATGTCTCCAAAGGAAACAAAATTATTATATTGAAGTGACATTTACATTCTCATGCTCCTTTTAGCATTATTCACAATGGCTAATATGTGGAGTAAAAATGAGTGACCTTTGATGGGTGAATGAATAAAAAATGTAATATATTTATTTATCCAGATAATCACCTGTTTGAAAATAAACTTTTCCGGGAACAACTATGCCTACTTATTTCTGTATTATCTTCAGCTGCTTTTGTGCTGCAATGACAAAGTTTTCTGTCTTGTTGAGACAGAAATTGTACAGACTTCAAAGCCTACAGTATTTACAATGTGACCCTTTATAGGAAGTGTTTGTGAATCCCTTATATAAACTAAAATGTTGTGACTACCTATGGTGATTACATTTCAGAAAATGAACATATTTTTTTGCTTATATGTAAGACAATTATATATGTGATTCCTTGGGTAATTACCTTTAAAATGGAGAAAATTAACTCCATTGATGGTGAAAGTTTCATACGTTTGAAGTTGAAAAGACTGAGCTTAAATTTATTTATTTTTATCTTTTTTAAAGATTTTATTTATTTATCTTTAGAGGGGAAGGGAAGGAGAGAGGGAGAGAAACATCAATGTATGGTTGCCTTTGGTGCATCCCCTGCTGGGAAATGGCCTGCAGGGAACCTGCCTGCAACCCTGGCATGTGCCCTGACTGGGAATCGAACCGCGATTGTCTGGTTTGCAGGCCCTCGCTCAATCCACTGAGCTACACCAGCCAGGGCTTTAAATTTAATTTTAATAAAACAAAACATTTCTATTGGGTCTTGTGCATATAACAATGGACAGTGTGTCTTGAAGTTGTGTGACCAAATGTGTCATGTAAACACGGACCAGAACACAAACCGTAGTTCCAGCTGTATTTAATGCAAGTAATATTTGCAAATAATTCATGGGAATGCAGCAGCTTTGAGGAGCAGAAGGTACATCATCTCAGGTCTATTTAAAATATCTTCATTTTCTGATTGTCCTAATGCTTGTGGTAGGCAAATGGCTCTGGAGTCAAGATGTGCTTGAGATTACTGTCTACAGAAGCTTTCTTTTTGAAGAGATTAGGATCCTACCAAGAAGCCAAAAGATGTGAGATGGCAACTTGAGAAGTTTTCTAGTATTGCACTGCCTGGCAAGAAAAAAAGAGAACAGCCAAAGATAGCATCTGGTTGATTTGGACTAGATAATGCTTGTTTGCTACATCAGTTGCTCTTTTTCCAAATCCTTTCTGAGTGATCTTACAGTCTTTCCTTAAATTCCTAAGGGAGGCTTTCCAATGGGAAAGAAGACAGACTGACAGACTAATATTCTACAAGGTTATTATATTTCTTATTATGAACAAAGGTAGTCAGAGTCTGACAATTCCACATCAATTTGTCACAGTTAATTAATTTTTCTGAGTATTGAGTTTCCAGAATTGAGGAGGGTAGAATCAGTTCCTGGACCCAGAGTTAACTACAAACTTAAACCTCTTCTGGTCACTAAGATGCAGCCAGCAAAGTGGTGCCGCTATGTTGTCATTCCAGAATGTAACAGTCAGGTCATTTTATCAGTGTTACACTGACTGATTCAATGCCAAATATGTAGGAGCACCCCTATGTATTCAGAAACCACTAGCATGCCAACTTGCTTTTACCATAACTTGTGATTTTAATTCATATAAAGAAAGATTGTCATACAGAAGAGGATGAGAACAGCAACAAAAAAGGGATTCGAAGAAAACAACCCCGGAGTACCCAAAGTTGTACTGACGTAAAGGAGCTGAATTTCACGGATAGGAGCAATCCCATCATTGTTGGTCTGTGCTGAAAAGTAGAGATAATTTCTAAGTTACATGTTGAGATGCAGTGTCTGGCATAGGGTATTGGGAATGATTGATTGCAAAGCTCCTTCTAGGCTCAATGAGAAATCATGCCCTGATTGATTGATTAGTGACACTGCCAAGTTTGGGGAGAAGTGGTACATCAACCAAATATTTGCCAACTTTTCACGGAGATAAAATTTGCAGTGAGTCAAGAAGTTTGATGGCCCAGAATGCATGTATCTCTCATGAGTAGCCCAACTTCCTGCCTTTCTCCCCTTAACTGTACAAGTAACAATGCAATGATTAATTTCAGCTTTTAGATACCAAGTTACTTGGAGAAATCATATGCCAGAGAAGTGACATGAGCATTATGTTCTCCACAACAAATTATGCACCCTCCACCCCAGCCATCAAATTAAGAAATGGATGTAAGCAAGGTGTTGTATTCATTGCTCTCTTGGTTCAGAGACCTATCTCTGGTAATTAGATTCAGTCCCAATTTAGGCAAGGGGTAAAGCTTTTTTACTTTTATTTATTTTTTGATCCCACCATCTACACTGTAGTAGACTGCTCTGCCTAGTTTTAGGACTTGTATCTCTACCCCTTGTGGCTAAGGGTGAGAGACGACCTTTGGAATACCAGCCACAGGAGACAAAGCCTGTCTCTGGTAGCAAACGCTGCCTCAGTTCCTCTCCCTGCCCCCAGAGCTTGGTCGGAAGTCAATGACAAGTAAGACCCCTCACAGTGGGGGACAACCTAAGCCAGACTCGATCACTTGGGAGGCCTTCATGGAAGGACTTGGGGGGCTGCAACAAAGAGCAATGGACTCTCGCCCCACCCCCAGGCTTTGTCAAAGCCCAAAGCTCCAAGTCCTCTGGGAGAAGCACTTCCTGATTTGAATCCCCTTAAACCTGAACACCAGATGGGGAGGGGTGCAGTTCCTTGCTTTGCTAGAGTGTGTCCTGAGGGAAAATCTGGCATCACAAAGACTTCCTGATAAACCTGTGAAATCTGCTCTGCTAAGAGTGCTTTCATTCATATGATAAGGGTCCGAGAGGAAATGAGTATGTCTCCCAAAGTTCCTGCAACTCTCTTCCTGACAGACACTGACTCAGACTCTGAAGCCCTCAGATCTCTTTGAAATGTTATCTACTGTTTGATTGTTGCTGCCCTGTATTCCTGTGTATTACAACCCAATAAAAGGCTATGGAAGAGGGCGCTCAGGGCTTTTTTCTCCTTGGAGAAACTGGCCGCTACTGGCCTTTGTCTCCCCAGAGAAACTGGCCACAGCCCACTTCTCCATCCCCAAACAGATCCAGCATGTCTCGGCCATATTTACTCATTCACGCGTGTCCGTGGCACTGGGGGGGGCTTGCGAAGTAGTCGCCCCCAGACTACTCTCTGAATAATGAACTGCTTGCAGGTGTGGGTGTATTTCTGGGTGATGAAGAGAATGCTACTGGCTAGAAGACCATTGTCCCCTCTCTTACCAAGGGCTATTGCTTCCCTACTACTTCCTAGTCGGCCTGTCTACCTAGTCAATTTACTTCCTTTTTCCTTTTTTCTGATGTGGATCCTGTTCAGTTTCTGATCTTTGAAAATCTGTTGCAACTCTTATCTGAGAATTGTGATACTCTAAGCAGTGGTTTTTAAAGGGGAGGTGAGATTCTCACCTCAAAATATGCCTCTTGGTGATATTGTTGTAAGCTGGTTATTTTTAAGAAACACAGAACTCAGGATGCAACTTAGACCCCCCACGCCCAACTACCTAAAAGAATTTAGATAGAGGACCAACTCCAGAAACGGTGCTATCATCATAGATGACTATAGTTTAATATGAACTAATGTGTTGATAGGCAGGGAGTAAAATAACAGAGCACTTTTTAAAAGAATTGAAGCAATTTGATCTTTTTAAATCATTTTTTAAAAATTGGTATTCTTTGATAGTTTCTCTAATTTCAAACCATCTCCACCTTCCTCCACCCATTCCACCTCCCAATCCCACGGTCGGTTCCCACACTATTGTCCATGGTTCATCCATACATGTTCTTTGATTAGTCCCTTCCCCTTCTTTCCACCATTCTCCCCTTCCCCCGGTCACTGTCAGTTTGTTTCATGTTTCTGTGCCTGTGGTTCTATTTGGTTCATTAGTTTATCTTCTTCATTAGATTCCCGTTATAAGTGAGATGATATGGTATTTGTCTTTCACGACCTGGCTTATTTCACTGAGCATAATATTCTCCAATTCCTTCCATGCTGTTGCAAAAAGTAGGAGTCCCTTCTTTCTTCTTGCTATGTAGTATTGCATTATGTAAATATACCACTGTTTTTTAAAAATTTTTATTTAATTATTGTGCAAGTACAGTTTTCTGTCTTTTACTCCCATCCCAGCCCACCCCCTAGTGCTCTCCACCTCCCTGCCATTTCCACTCCCCCTTAATTGTTGTCCATGTGTCCTTTATACCACAGTTTTTTGATCCACCCATTTACTGATGGGACTTTGGCAGTTTCTAGCACTTGGCTATTGTAAATAGGGCTGCTAAGAACATAGGAGTGTGTAAGTTCTTTTGAATTCATGATTTGGGAATCTTAGGGTATGATTGCAACAGTGGAGCTGCTGGGTCAAAAGGCAGTTCCATTTTTATTTTTTTTTAGGAAATTTCATACTGTTTTCCACAGTGGCTGCACCAGTCTGCACTCCCACCAACATGACACTAGTGTTCCCTTTCCTCTGCATCCTCCCCAGCACTTGTTGATTTATTAATTATGGCCATTTTGGACAGTGTGAGATGATATCTCACTGTGGTTTTAATTTGTATCTCTGATGGGTAGTGATGTTGAGCATCTTTTCATATGTCTATGGGCCATCTGTATGTCCTCTTTAGAGAAGTATCTATTCAAGTTCTTTGCCCATTTTTTTAAAATTGGATTGTTTGTCTTCCTGGAATGGAGTTGTGTGAGTTCTTTATGCATTTTGGAGATCAGACCCTTGTCTGAAGTATAAGACAAGGCAAATATGTTTACTCATATGGGTCAAGTTTTCTTTTCACTTTGATGGTGGTTTCTTTAGCCATATAGAAGCTTTTTAATTTGATGTAGTCCCATTTGTTTATTTTTTCTTTTATTTTTCTTACCCTAGGAAATATATCAGCAAAAGTATTGCTATATGGAATATCTAAAATTTGGTGGCAAAATAGGACTTTTATGGTGTCATGACATATTTAAGTATTTTATCTATTTTGAGTTTATTCTGGTATATGGTGGAAGTCGGTCATCTAGTTTCATTTTTTTACATGTGCCAGTCCAGTTCTCCCAATGCCATTTATCGAAGAGGCTATTTTTACTTCATTTTATGCTTCTGTCCCTTTTGTCAAATATTAGTTCATTGTGGAGACTTGGGTTTATTTCTGGACTTTCTCTTCCATTCTGTGGATGTATATGTCTATTCTTATGCCAGTACCAGGCTGTTTTAATTACAGTGGCCTTATAATATAGTTTGATAATGGGTATTGTGATCCCTCCTACTTTGTTCTTTCTCAAGTTTGCTGAGGCTATTTGGGGACTTTTTTGGTTCCCTACAAATTTTTTAAATATTTGTTCTAGATCAGTGAAATATGCCATTGGTGTTTTAATAGGAATTGCATTGAATCTATAGATCGCTTTGGGTATCATAGACATTTTAATGATGTTAATTCTTCCAATCTATGGACACGGAATATGCTAGCAAAGTACTTTTGGTCAAAGTGCTCTCTGTGTCCCATCATTTAATGATGGGCCATCAAACATTTTTCTGTTTCCATGTAAATTGCCTTCCTGGCCTTCAAATTTCCAAATCACAGCCTCCCTTTCATCTTAGCTCAAGATGGCATATCATCCTTAACTGTCAGATTTGATTTGTCCTCCTGTCCATATTCTTATGGAACCCTCATATGAACATGCACAACAAAATTTGGTTATTTCCTCATGTTATTTTAATTATTTAACCAGCTAGATGAACTAAGAGGGCAAAGGGGAAACTATTTTTCATTTTTTAAGTCTTACAGTGTGTGGATACTAAATCATTTTAGTTTAGAGAGGAAAAGACCAATGTGATACAAGAAAGGATTTGATAACCCCCAAAGGCAAGGAGGATTATATGCTAAACACGTTTAGCAATAAAATTTCATTGAACTCTCAGTTCCCCATACGTGTACCAAGGCACTCCAGGCCCCACAGGAAATCTCGCAGGCAATACAGAGGGCAACACAAAATCCTTGCCACATGTCAAACAGCACAGGAAACAGGAACTACTAGATTGAAATAGTTACCAATTTCAATGCTATATTGTGCTCTATTTCTTTCAATGGCATCACACCTTTGTGAAGTTTTTTTTAAGTTCTTGCTGTTTGTGGTTTTTTGTTTGTTTTTGTGAATACAGCAATTAAAAGCAAACACTGTGAGAAAATCAACATACAAGAGGAAACCAGGATGGGACTGTTCAATGTGATTCTGGGATTTAAGAAACTGTGCAGTGCCCATTAGATGCACACTTCCTGTCAGTAGGTAACCATGGTTATATAAAAGTTCAATAAAATATTATTTTTTTCAATGTATGCCAATTTTCTTTCAATTTGTGTATAATATTTTTAAATAGCTATTAAGTTGCTAAGACACGAGTTAAGTTGTTTTAACCCATTTCTTACCACATAGAATTGCAGGTGCATTGTTGTCCTAAGGTTTCCAGGAAGCAATTGGTGAGACACTAAGGACTGTGAAACAAGAAAGATTGAGGGTATTTGCACCACACTATCAACCACATTTATATACTTTTTGTATGAACTTGTCTAGCTTTAGTTTCTTTCCCAGCGTTACAGCAGGCCGTGTACAAGAGTGTGCCTCTGGAGCGAGGTGAGTTCAGTAGCTTTATTTAGTGCCCACACTGTCCAGCTGCCCCTATTAACACTATGCATGGCAGCAGATCCTATTTCAGAAGAAACCTACTGTGACCTATAGCAGCCTAATACACACTTAATAAGTACTTTATGTATTAAATGTGTATTTGGTAGACATTTATCTATTAAATACTTTTAAAATGGAATGAAAGGTATCTAGAAAAACAAAACCTGGGACATGTGTGCTCAATACATTTTTCTTTACAATAAAGTGTCTTTCTTCTCTATTATTTTCTTCCTGTCATGTCATTAGTTTGAAAGAAGAAAAGAACATTGTTCTGTCTCCATCTTTGCCATTTCCTTTATTTTGTTCCCTTGGGGTCAATATGTGATGCCTGTGGCTAAGGCCAGCTTAGGTACCAGAAGCGTTTACTTATATCATAGAATGCAGAATTGGACTGGATTTTAGAAACTGATTAGTTTCCTTTCTTTATTTTATGTTTTCTTTTCTTCTTGAGGGAGAGACTTAACAAAGGTAAGTGGCTTGCTCATGGCCACTTGGATTCCTGCTTTTGGAGCTGGGGCAACCACATAGTGAGATTTTCCTTCCAGTCTGGTACTCATTCAGAAACACAGCCATTGGTTCTTCAGTGAAATTTATACTCATTTCAGCCTTTTAAAAATTCTTGCAGTGCATCAGACATAAGTTCTCTCTTGCAATTTGAAGCAGCTTATTGCTTTATGTTTGAGGGAAAGTCACTATTTCATCCTGAAGATGGTTCTTTTGTAATGGCAGGCTAACTAACTTTTATCTTTGGGTTTAAGAAGTGCTTCGGAAAGGGGGTGCTGTGCTCTATAAATATAAATGGTCATATTCTACTGAAACAAGCTATAGCATATCACATCTGATATTTTCCGTGACTTTGCATATAGATTGTATGAATTAGAAAATGCACTTCTTTTGAACTCTACAGATGTTCATAAAATGGTCACAGAAATTTGCATTTAAAATATACATACAGAAAATTTGCACACATTTATGGAGCTCTCTAGAATTCTTAAGAGGTAGAATTTAGTACCTGCTGGCAAATACTTCTCAGTTATATAATAGAAAATACTGACATATGCAAGCATTATTTAATTTGGGCTTATGTGATTTAATAATGGGGTAGATAGGACTTTGAATATTAGATAGATGATATTTCAATTTACAAATGGGATAAAAATTGTACATTTAATGACAATGTAGAAAAGTTAATATAGTATCACTGGATCAAGTCTATTTTTATCAGGCCAGACTAAAAAATATATACTACTCAAAGTTTAAATAAATGGTCATTTATTTAAATAGAATTTAAACACCATAAACATAAAATTGTTCAAAAGAGAATTATTCAAATGAAGTATTTACATTTAGATTAACTTTTGTTGGCTGTGAACTTTTGCACAAGTAAAACTTATTGAAATGACTGCATTATTCCAAATGTAGTTTAATTCTAAAAGGTTAATTTTTGGTAATAAATTTATTTTTCATACAACTAAAGCAGTGCAGAATTATTGGTAGAGTTTAGGAAATACAAAAAAATCCCAAACCCTAGAATGATAAATTAATGATTTGAAATTCCACCATCTGAGGATAATCTTCATTAATATTTTCTGCATCCTTTTCAGATAAGAGTTTCAGTGAGAATGAAAACTTCTACCACTTTGCTGTTAAAGATTACAGTGTATTACACTGAGTCAGCGAGCCGTGGTTAATTTTTTGCCTTTCTTTGTGCATTTAGGGCATTTCCTTGGGTGTTGTTTTTTTTTTCTGGATAGAATTAACATTTTGATAAACATTTCTATGCTTTCTCATTATTTGATTAGGATAAATTCCCAGAAGTGGATTTTCTAGATTAAAACATGTGTACATTACTAAGTCTTTGAATAAATATTTTTGTATTAACTTCAAAAAAGGCTATATCAAATGCACCAGACACGCTCGCTTCCTCTGAGTCTACACGACCTAAATTCTGAATCCCTGCTTACATCTTTTGCCAACATGATAGAAAAAAGCAAAATAGAATCGCAATGTTTACTTTGCATTTTAAATTACCTATGAAGCTTTTCATTTTTTATTTGTTGTTAAAATATTCTAAAGAATCAGTGTACCTAGAGAGTACTATGACAATATTCATAAGATGAGAATATACCTATGTTAATGATTTTTTAATTTTGGTTATAGTTGTACAGTTATATCTGTGTGTATATGAGATAATTTCTTTTTTAATTTTTTAAATTTAATTGTTGTTCAAGTACAGTTTTCTGTACTTTCTGTACAGTTTTACACCCATCCCAGCCCACCCCCCCAGTGCTCCCCACCTCCCTCCTATTTCTACCCCCCTTAGTTGTTGTACATGTGTCATTTATACTAGTTCCTGTAAATCCTTCCCCTTTTTCCCCTGGAATTCCCTCCCCTCTCCTCTCTGGTCACTGTCCCCCTGTTCTCTATTTCAGTGTCTGTGGTTATATTTTACTTGCTTGTTTGTTTTGTTGTTTAGGTTCCTGCTGAAGGTGAGATCATATGGTATTTGTCTTTCACTGCCTGGCTTAATTTCTTATATATAACATTGAATTTTTCCCTCCTAAATTCCATTTCTCTACTTTCATCTCCAGGAGCAACCACTTACCATAAGTTTGTTCTATATCATTTAGGTCTATGTTTTTAGTTCCAGGTGTTTGTTTTTTTTCCCCCACAATAGATTTTAAATAATGAGCATGTATTTAGACATACTTGATTTTCACTAGGTTTTTGTTTTCTACTAATGCTTCTTGTATCCACTACTCTTGTTCTTTTTATTAAGTTGAAGTTCATACTAGGAAATTCTTTTAGAGAGGAAGAGCTGAGTTAGAAAATGGAGCTTAGGCTCCAGGTTCAGTGAAAAGACTTGGAGCATTCGGGGCTGTTTGCACTTCGCTTCACACTGGCACAGCGAACAGGCAGGGAAGAGAATGCAAATATGAGTTTAAGTTGATGGACGCAGCACCCCATTTTTTCCTTCGCATTTAATATAGGCCTCTCCCAAATCCAGTGGTCTTGACAGTCCCTGTGGACTGAAATGTGCTCCAGGCAGAAAAAGTGTAGAACTGTGGGTTCCTTGCTTTTTTTAACATTGAAAATCACCAACACCCAAAACAACATTACTACTATTTTGGAAGGCAGGTAGCTATGCTCACCATTATACCACCAACACCACACTATTTTGGGACACCCAATATCCATTCTCTTTATTAGAGTTTGACTCAGCTGTCGTATTCCTTTCTGCCCTGGACATTTTTTTAGGCATCATGGAAGCATCAGAAGGGCAGGTCAGGAGTTACAACCTAAGAACAGCACATTGGGAAGCTACAAGTATCCACAGATTTATTTTGTGTAAGAGAAGATGTTTTGGGAGAGGGTGAGAAGAGGGAGAAAAAGGAGGACAGAGAAGAAAGAGAGGAAGGAGGGAGAAAGGAGGGAGAAAAGAAGGGAGGGCAATATCTCTCTCTACAGATATGTGATAGGTAGGTAGGTAGATAGATGATTGATAGATCCAAGAAGACACACACACACACACACACACACACACACACAGACTAATTTGTTTAAGGTACTATTTTGAGATATCTGTTACCAGAAATCAAACACAGTTTCTCACTGAGAAAGCCATATTACACAATAATCCCCAAACTCACAGAATATTCACATCAGCCAGAAAGAATGTCTGCTTTTTCTGGGCATTAAGATGTTTCCTTTGCTAGCCTTGCCAGAAGCTGTCCCTTTGCTGAATTTGTGCAGCACAGTCCAGGTGTTTTACTTGAATTAGAAATCAGGCGTTTTCTGTGGATGATTCCAGTCCTAGCCTAGCACATAATATTCTGTGGGATGTTTGAGTGATGGCAGTTCCAAACATGTTATTTAGACTCATTACTCGAATGATTGCGTAAATAGGTATAGAAGAATTCTAGTTTCAAAATCACTTCTGTGCATATTATAAAAGATATTACTCCATTCAATATTCTCTTGCCACAAATACTAAGGCTGTAAAGAGTGATTCTAGTCTGATTATGCAGACTATAAAAGCTTTTTATCATTTTTCATTATCTTGTTATTTTGAAATTTTCCATACTTTCTTTAGGTTAAGATATATATTTTTTCTTCTGTTTTTTTTATGACACTAAGTGGCTCTTTCCATAGGAAATATCTTGCATTTTTTAACCTTTGAGAAGCTTCCTTTCACTATATTTTTCCCTGTATTTCCTTGCCTATCATTCTCTGTTTTGTCTTTTGGAACTTCTGAAGCTATCCTCAATGTCCCTTAAATTTTATTTTCCCTCATACCTTTTTTCTGATTTCACATTTGTGGAGAATTCCTTAGCCTTATCTTTTCAATTTACCAATTTGTTCTCAAATGCATACATTCAACTATTTACTCCAACTTTTCTGTTTATTTCAACAATACTTCAGTAATCATACATTTTCATTGCCAAGATCTCTAATTTGTACTTCCTAAAATAATTTTTTCTTGTGTGGTGGGTATTCTGTGCTCTCTTGTAATTCTGAGTATTTTTAACAATTATACTTATGTTCAAGTCTTCGTTTGCCTGGTCACTTAACCTACATGTTTCCTCAGTTGTTATTCTTGTTATTGATTTTCAATCTAGATACCATTCTTTCTTGATGACTTGTCTGAAATAGTTGGCATTTTTTGACTGTGTGCCCATCTTATATTTAGGGTTCCAGTTAGCCTACTGTGATTCTGTTGTTTGTTTATAGCCGTCTGCCTCAAGTAAGAAAGGATATTTAGAAAAGGAGCATAACCTCTCTGCATTTGTTGTTGTCAATACTATGCCTGGCTCCTTGCGATGACCCTATCTTTGCTCTTTTTCCTCTTAATCATTTAGAAGTGGGCTCTAGTGGGTGTTGAAGAAGTTCTTTGATTTTTTTTCTTTACTTCTCATTCCAAACTTGACACCCTGTTTAAGGGTGAGGAATAATGGTAAGAGTGGTATGGCTAGGATGGTTAGATGAAAGCCATTGGAGTTTCCATTTAGGAAAAGGTTGGTGAAGAGCAGCACAAAAGAGCAGAGACCATGTCTCCTTTTGATTCTGCATGTGTCTTTAGTACCTAAATCTGTCTCCTTTACAGAGTGAGCCCCAATGAGTCACTGTGGACTGAATGAACGGATACAAATGGTCCATTTGTCTTTTTCTGTCCCTGGAATTGTGGCCTAAAGAATCTCAGCTCTAAGAACTGGGGGCCAATATCCCTTTTTTTTGTCTCAGACTGTGGTCATCTTTTCTTTGGTAGATTTCATAAGGGTAACAAATATATGAGATTAAAAAGCAAATTAATATTACATTAAGTAGAATTTTGTGCCCCAGACTCCAGTACCTATCTCTAACATACTATATACAACTAAGGGACTCTCTCTACTCCCTTATCTCTTTCCCCAAACCTGGAAAATGCACTAAATCACATCTCAGGCTCTCTCACTTAGATGATCTATGAGATTGAATAAATGCACATCCATCAAAATAAAATGAAAATTCCAAGGTCTTCGGTTTCTTTCATTATAATTTTATGTCAACCTGAGATGGCCTCAGTTTATAACAAGAATATTTACAACCGACTTTCAATTTTGTGATTTTTTTTAAACTTTGAATTCCCATTCTTACATATTTTCATCACTCTTTCATTTGCTAAGCCATGTTTGCTGTGTCTGCCAGATGAGAAATGCAGAGAAGGAGAGAAAACAGATGCAATTCTTCAAGCTGCTGCCTCTCCTTGGAGGTGTTGCTGAGTATATTCTGTGCTGACATTAACTTTATGCTCCCCTTATCTATCTTCCTAAAATTATTGATTCAGAGTCACATGAACCACACTGGGCTCAGTGATGAGACAGACTCCATTAGAATCTTTGAATGAAAAAGTAACACAATGACATTAAGCCACCTATAATATTACGACTATTCTCTCAATCCTTTAAAAAAAGCAATAATATTAGTTCATTAGGTAAAACAAATGTAACAAAATCTGCATGAGTGCAAAATAAAGTTCCTACAGCAAAGGATAAGAACACTGGGCAAAAAGTATACATTTGGGAACAAAAAACAAACCATTATTATAAAGGACTTTACCAAGACCTTTACCAGTCCCTACACTCCTCCATTCAATTGCTGGAAGACAAGATGAACAGCTAGCTCTTTGTGTTCATGTCAAATGTCACGTCAGAGCAACCTAATGCAAATTTTTTAAAAAGAAGGAAACAAAGAAAAAACCACCAAGTTCCTCTTCTCCTTCCCAGACGATAAAAGGAAGAAGGAAAATTTCCCTCCTAACATTTCCTAGCCTCAATTTGAGCATCCATCTTCTTCAATCTTTTATTTGTATAATTATAAAGCAGTAGTGCCTTGAATTTTAAATGTGTTTAAAGACTCCTACACAGTTTACTTTGGAAATAAAATGACTTGGCTGAGAAGATAAAAATAGGAATTGTTGAAGGGATGTGAATTCTTTAAATCCAAAGTCTATTATAATGTAAAAATACATTGACTAAATATGTATATAAAATATATTAGTTTTTTCATGTTGTCGAAACTATCTACAGGTGACCTAGAAATAATCGGACACATGTGTGAAGGGGTTTAAGGATTATTTGTTGGAAGGACAACAGGGTCCATAGTAATCTATTACACAGAAAGGTCCATAGTAATCTATTATTACCCAGGGGCGTGTTGACTGCCACACTGTGGAGAGAGCCAGACTTCAGACATGAAAAAGGTGCCTTTCTGAGGTTAGTGTGCAGATAACTCACCAGAAGAGATTTATTGAAAAGGTGATGAGCAAAGATCAATGCATTACCACTTAATTTATAAGTCAGTCCCTATAGACTCTGAGTGCATGAGAGGCCTAGCTTCATTCATAAGATTAAAATGCCCATGGTTACCGGAAAGAGATTTAAAGCCATTTTTCATCCATTCATTTTTGTTTATCATGTAGAAAAAAGATTTAGATGTCCAATCTAGATGGGAAAGAAAAGTACTTCAGAAAAATTCAGTGACACGCCGACATTTTGATGACATGTTTTCTGCCACTGAAGCGGTAGGATTAATGCTGCCTGGCACCAGTGACAAAATTTAATCACTCCCAGCATGGGAGTGTGCCCTGGTGGTTTATCACCCACATTGTGCTTTACAGGAAAAGGGCTTCGCTTCGTGACAACCATGTAGTTAGTAGTCTGTCAACACGTTCTCCACATTAACTTTCATTATATGCTTTTAGGTATGGTCATTTTCCCTTCACCTCCACCACTACTATATGACTGTGACAAGATGAGTGGTGATAAAATGGAAGAATTTGGAATTATATTAATTTTTTTATTCCTCTTTGGGGTCAGTGTTCATCACATACTTATTTGCCTGGAAGAGAGATGATGGTCCGGCTCTTCACCATGCTGCCAAGGTACTAATCTGAGGACACTGAAGGCATGCTTTAGGAATTCCTTTTCTCTCTGTGTTATTGGAGGAGAGGGCTTAAGGCCAGGGCTGTTGAAGCCTGCAGAGGTGCACTGCATGGAGTGAGCTTCCTCTAGCCCCTCAGAGGCAGGCCTAGAATAATCAGTAGCTCCAGCTTTTGCTACTTTCCCAGTATCACAGCTTTACCTGCAGCAGCGCAGAACTGCACGGATTGTTGGGACAACCAGCATTAGTGGCCATGGTTTCAGAGGAGCAACAAAGACTGATGCATTGAGCTCCAGAAGAACAGTTTCTGCTCCAAGACCTACAGGGGCATCAACAGCAGTCAACCCTGACTTTGGCTGGATCCACCAGAAGAGAATCCTCTGGGGATCATTTGCAGGGAAGACAGCAACGTGGTAACAAAATAGAAACACAAGAGGAAGAATGGTTGTGTTAATTTGGCTACTTAAACACATTTAAAATTTAAAGCTCTTAGGGCTAATATCAAGGAAGTGCCCACACTTACAAGGGGATATTTATTGAGCACGTAATTTGGAATTCAAAATAAAGGTACAGCCCTTATCCTTGAACTTATTGTGTCACCAGAGAGACGGACACATAAACAGATCATTTCCATTTGAATGCATTGTGTAATAGATATAATGGAGATGAAGCAAGAAATTAGACAATTAAGTCCTATGAACATTCATTTTCTCATCATCAAAGTAGGGATCGTAGTAGCTCCAAACTATCACCATGATGATAAAATGGAGCAATAAATGTAAAGTGCTGAGGACAGTGCTTGAAACCTGAGTTTTCTCATCTGTGAGATAATCTAACTTCATGGAGTTTGGATAAAGGCTGAGTGAGGCAATATGTGTAAAGCACAGCACACTGCTTGGCACATGTTAGGCACTCAAATTTGTTAGCTATTGATCTTGATACTACCATTGTGATTTTTATGGTGCAAACACAGAGCAGCTACCATAACTCAGGTGTTTGTGGGGTGGGGTGTCTGAGAGGCTGTCAGAGCAGCCTACCCCCAAAAATATGATACCTGAGGTGAGTCATGAAGAATAAAAAGCTGTCTGACAAGTGAAGAGGATGGGTGAGAGGGCTTTGTAATGTGTTCAATTCTCCCGTGCAAGTTCACCTTGGTGGACTGGCCAGATATCTTCTCTCTGAACTGTGGAAGCCCAGGGTGAGTCAGGGCAGGGCGTTAGAGCTGCTTCTGCAGCCTTGCCACCGTGAGTGCTGTGTGTAATTGTGTACACATAACACAGAGTTATGAAACTCACATTTTTATACCATTAGGTGAGGGCTATTAAAGACAGTAAAAAAAAAAAAGAGCAAGAGTATGCTTTAGTTATGGATTTGGATTGTAAAGTGCCAAAACTCACTCAAGTTCAAATAAAGAGGTGTTTTGGTGATGAGGAATATGTAGGGAAAGTGAAGAATTTGTAGCAAATTCTACACTGAAGGAAGTCTGTTTTTTAAAAGTGGTTTTTCACACAGGTTAGCCAGAGAAAGGCTGAAGAGTACATAGACTTTTCACATTCTAATTCTACCTCTCTCACACAGTTCCTGCAATTATGCCAAGATTCTGCCATGCTGTCTTTTTAAATTAAATATTTATTTTTTAAATTTTATTATTTTTATGACTTACAAAGCGATCAACTCAATTAAGACTAGTATCCATCTGGCACCATACATAGTTAGTACAATATTACTGAGTATATTCCCTATACTTTATATTCTCATGACTATTTTTATAATTGCTATACTCTCTCTTGCTATTCTTCTATCTGTTTGTGATGTTTTGTATTTTCTTATTAAGTATATTTGGTGGTGTTTTTGTGATATATTAGAAGAGTTGTTACCCATTCACCAAATATAAACCTACATCCCTAGGACTTTTTAAACCTTCCATAGTGCTCATTTCATTGGCTATGTTACATGTGAGTGCATTTATGATTAGACTTGCAAATTCAGTGTAGCTGAGGCATGGACAACCTTGGCCAATTTTAGGTAACTCAGTGTAGAAGTAGGAGTGGTCAGCTTTCCTTTTTCAATAGCTCAACCATGGAAGGGTAATGGCAATCACCTTCTCTTACTTAAGGCTAGTTCGAAGGCTGATCTAAACTTCATCATTCTTAATTGCTATGAGCAAAAACTTATGCTGAATTGTTGCCTGTAAATCAGAAGATTCATACCAATATCTTCATACATGCTGTGAAAGATGTATCCATTTACCCCGGAACTGGTAAGCTTTTGCTGTATAATACTGGACTAGAAGAAAAAAAACAGATGCACACTTTTGTATTAATAGTGATGTGTTTTTCTGAGGAATTGGAGAGATGACTATTTGCTCTGAGTGCCTGGTTTTAGGGTGGATTCTCCTAAGTCTCTTTCTGGTAATATGCCCATTTTTAATGCAAAAAACATGGTAAACTTTTTTTAAGAAAAGGAGATTCTCCTTTCCATCTCCATATTTGGGAGGCATAACTCTTTGAAAAGTCACAGCTGTAGGCCAGAAAGTCATTTCCCATGATTATATATGAATACTGAGAGCATTTGCCCCAGGTGGGCAAACAAGGCCCTCAACAGATATTTATTGCATGAGTGAGTCATAGCAGAGTGTGGGCTCAATCATTCTAAATTAATTTTTCTCTTTTTAAAAATATTTTTGTCAGTGTTATGAGGTAAACAAGAGCCCCACAATATCCTAGATAAAAAGATAGAACAAAGAGACCCTCAGCTGAATATGAATACATGTTTATAGTTCTCTCTGCAAGCAAATCAAGTAAGAACTTTTTAGAGAATGCTGTTGTTTACTTTTTATTGTTGCTCAATTATAGTTGTCCCCATTTCCCCCATTCCTCTCCCCTACCCTACCCACCTCCTCACCTTCCACATTCAATCCCCTGCATTGTCTTTATCCATGGGTCTATGACACGTTTCTTGAATTGGCCCTCCCCCTTCTCTCCCTCATTATCCCCTCCCCTTTCCCCTCAACAAACAAGTGAGCAAAGCATAACCAGAGACATAGAAATAAAGGAAAAATTGACAGTGACCAGAGCAGACAATGCTGTTTTGACAATTTCGCTCCTTCATGATGGAGCCTTTCCTCATTCCCCTCATTCATGAGTGACTGATAGTCACATTCATTGTACTTACTCATCCAAAGTTACTGAAAATTTTCTCAACCTACAAGGCAGATCATAAAATACCTGTCGGCTACTTTTGAGAAAGAAAACATAAGAAGTAATTTTTACACGATATTGCAATATATTTCATTCTATAGATACTTAATCATATAGTCAGTCCAGTACAGCTACTTTGGTTTCAGATTATTGAAATGATAATGTGAGTTTGAGCTAAATGCAATCATGTGCAATAAGGGAAGCTAAGCATCTCTGAACAGGTGTGGCATGAAGCACTGTCCAACTCTGGGTGCTCCCTATCATAGTTTTTCTCACAGAAAAAAACAATCTCTGAGCAAGTCTAGTCATTTAAGCCAAATCTCAAATAATATTAAATTATTGATCTATTATATATTTCAGGATTTCGGAGCCAGAGTATTGTGAAGCTATGATTTGATGTTCATGCTGTCTACATTCTCTACCTTCTTTCATAATGTAACCCAGGGTCTCCTCATTCCTGTAACCTTAAAGAGCTAAATGAAACACTAAACACTTTTGAATTTGCACATAAAATCCTGTGTACTGAGCCCTCTTCACAATAATCAATTTTAAGGTACATATTATGTGGCACCTATAAATCATCCATAGTCGGCAAGATTGATATATTGAATGGTTGCAGCAGAGGACTGAAACAAATAAATAATAGTTTAATAGTGATAGAAAGACGAATCCATTTCATTCCATTTTATTTCTTGGTCATATACCCACGCCCTTGAACTTTCCATTATGTTTCCACAGAGGATTGTTTACAACCAGAAATTTATAAATTAAAATTATGTACAATAATTTATGTATATAATTTTTATCAAAGCTTTTAAAAATGATGTCATTAAGAACAATAGCCCAAAGGTAATACAAGCATGGTAGAAATCTATTAGAATACGTCTGTGGCTAAGCAACTGTCCTGGAAAGACACCCCAGGGGCAGCGGGGCTGCCTAAGGCAGGGATGTGCTCTGGGTGGTTTCCTTGCTGAGGGAACTATGACCTTGATTCTACAGATAGTTGAGGTCCGAATAGTCTAGCTTTCTTTCTAGAACACTTTCTGGAGCTGTTTATTTCATAAAGTGAGAGAGAAGGATCAATTTAGAATGATTAGGCTGTTACCATTTTTTAAATCAAAATTTTTAAAGGATTTTATTTATTTATCTTTACAGGGGAAGAGAAGGAGAGAGGGAGAGAAATATCAATGTATGTCTTCCTCTCATGCGCCCCCTGCTGGGAAATGGCCTGCAACCCAGGCATATGCCCTGACTGGGAATTGAACCGCGATCTTTTGGTTTGCAGGCTCGTGCTCAATCCACTGAGCTATGCCAGCCAGGGCAGGCTGTCACCATTTTTAAGATTAGGTCATGCACTAAATAATTATTAAAGTTCTACTGTTTGCAAGGTATTCTTCTAGGTACTGCAGACCACGATAAAAACCTCAGTTCTCATGGTATTATTGTTTTAGTTGGATGAACAGTCAACAAATGCAGAATTAAATATGTACTATATCAGAGTGTGGATCATGCAATACTGTGGGGAAAAACAAAGCAGGACAAATCAGTAGGGTGAGAACTCACCAGGCGAGAGGAGATTGTGTGAGAGGGAAAATAGTGAAAGATAAGACTAGGAAGGTGTGTGGGGGGGAGGTGGGAGGGGATGGGTGTGAGAGGGGTTGGAAGGTGACATATCAAGTAGCAAGTGATAGGCAATTTAAAGAATTTAGTTATATTTTAACTTGTAGAAATTTATCAGATACATGTTTTTGGTGTGGCATCAGCTACTATTGTAAAATTTTTGGCATTTTGTTCATAAAAAAGATTTTGAAGGAATGGCAACTTCTCCAGGATTGTGAATAAACACATTTACACATTTCGAAAAGTTTCCGTGTCTCCTTGTCCAAGGCCTAAATTCAAATACAGCTGGAGAATTAACTTTGCCTTGGTGATGTCAGGGTTTTGCTTGTCTCAGTTTCTTAGCTCTCCAACGTTCTCTGGCTGCTTGTTTCATTCTTACCCGAGATAATTTGCTGCTGGGTATCAGGGTCTCATGACCAATGTTAGAGAGTAACATCTCTGGGATTGCTGCTCACTTGTGTGTTAAGAGTATCCTTGTCCTTTTTGAGGACACTTTCCCTCTATTGTGACTTTTAAAACTCTGCACTATTTGGAACCAAGCCTTTTTAATAATAGACTTACCATAGCATTTAAATTTTTTAATTAAAAAATTAAATTACAGTTTACTTTTAAGATTATTTTGAATCAGTTTCAGGTGCACAGCCTAGTGGTTAGACAATCATATACTTTACATAGTGTTACCCTCGATATTTCCAGTACCCACCTGGCACCACACAAATTATCACAATATTATTTACTATATTCCCTGTTCCTTATTTTACACCCCTGTGACTATTCCGTAACTACCCATTTGTCCTTCCTAATCTCTTCACCTCTTTCTCCAGTTCTCCAACTACCAACTCCTTCCTTCTGGCAACCACTGGTCTGCTCTCTGTGTCTCTGAGTTTGCTTCAATTCTGTTTGTTCACTTATTTTGTTCTTCAGGTTTTCATATAAGTGAAATCACATGTTACTTGTCCGTTTCTGACTGACTTATTTCACTGAGCATAATATCCTCCAGGTTCATCCATGTTGTCACAAATGGTAAGATTTCATTCTTTTCTTGGGCTGAGTTATATTCCATTGTATAGATATACCACAGGTTTTTTATCCACTCTGTTGATGGGCACTTGGGCTACTTCCATATCTTGGCTATTGTAAATAACCTTGCAATGAACATAGGGGTGCATATATTCTTTTGAATTAGTGTTTTGGATTTCTTCAGATAAATCCCCAGAAGCGAAATTGCTGTGTCATAGGCAGTTCCACTTTTTTTTAGGAAAGTCCATACTATTTTCCTTAGTCACAGCATTTCCTTGTACATGTTATGGGCCAAGGGACAGAACTTGCTCCATTTCTTCCCACTTCATCAGAATCCAGGATTACTTAAGGTGATCATAGTTCAGGAAAGCTGAGAATATTTGCAATTTTGCTTTAGAATATGAACAGCAAAATGACAACAAACTCACAACTACCAACAACTGAACCTAAAACAAAAACAAAAACAAACTAAGCAAACAACTAGAACAGAAACAGAATCACAGAAATAGAGATCACATGGAGGGGGTTATCAGTGAGGAGAGGGAGGGGGGAGAATGGGGGAAAAGGTACAGGGAATAAGAAGCATAATTGGTAGGTACGAAATAGACTGGGGGAGTTAAGAATTGTACGGAAAATGGAGGAACCAAAGAACTTATATGTACCACCCATGGACATGAAGTAAGGGGTGGGGATGCTGGTGGGAAGGCAAGTACACGGCAGAGAGGAATAAAGGGGAGAAAAAACCAGGACAATTGTAATAGCATAATCAATAAAATACATTAAAAACAAAAAATAAAATATACAATTACAAGTTTATAAATTCCAAAATTTTATTTTTCCTGTCTTCATTCCCTCACCAGGCAATTTCCCATTTCTATAGACTATTACATGGGCTGTTCCTACTGAGAGAAAGTGAGAGAGCTTTAGGATTAAATAAAAATATTTGATGAAGATAAATACACATAAATAAGATGTTTTCATGTTTCATGCTTTATGTTAAAGTTTGCCTTCAGTTCATGCAGTCTGTTTCATGATAAATATGGTTGATGTCTCATAACAGCAACGTTCTGGAACTGTCTTCATCTTTGTGGTGTGTTGAGGAAGACACTGAGGACAGAAGTCCTGTTCTGAGGTTGCGGTTGCTCTGGCCAGCTGTTAAGATTCCCTGCTGAACTGCTGTGATTGGACCTAAACTCACATTGTGTCTGTGCTTGTGGACAGAGTAGCTTCCAGTGTGAATTCAGATGAGTAACTGCATACAATCACACTTCATGTGCAAAATGGTTAAACACGTTTCCTGGTTTGTGGCTGCATTTTAACCATTTTAGTCCCAATATGGCATTAAGCTTAGGAAAAACAATGTACAAATTGCATTTTACCATTTTCTATTTTATTCCATATGAATTGTCACTTTAGTTCCCACCCAACATTGAAAGAACTTGTTTCATAATGAGTTTTCTCTGCAGAATTTTTGACTGGAGGTATTCAAATGGCCATGTGATAGATTATAAACTTCAACCTGGAATGCTTTAAATGGAAAAAACATCATAGCAAAATGAACTACAACCTGGAATTGTCAAGATGTACCTTCAAATAAACTTTATTTTTTTTTAAGGATTTTGTTTATTTATTCTTCAGAGAAAGAGGAAGAGGAGAGAAACATCAATGTGTGGTTGCCTCTCGAACGACCCCCACTGGGAACTGGCCCACAGCCTAGGCATGTGCCCTGGCCGGGAACTGAACCATGAGCCTTTGGTTCACAGGACAGCGCTCCATCCACTGAGCTACACCAGCCAGGGAACCTTCAAATAAAATTTAATAGTAAAACCATTAAATCTTACACAATGCCTTATAAAGAGGGACTAGGAACAGTGGTTTCTTTCTATTTTGCTAAAGTTAAGGCAACCTTGGGTTCATAGAAGGAAAAAAGAAAGGACTTTTAATCTGGAATACAAACTGTGTCAGGCATAACGTGAGGCATACACACATATGTTAACCCATGTTCTATGAGGCAGATATAATTCTGTTCCTAAGGCTCAGAAAATGGGCAAACAGACATATCCACAGTATAGTGAGTTGAAGTTGGCTCCTTTTATGTCATGTACAAAGAAGATTCAACTGCTCAGCTACCCAGGAGCCTTAAATTTCTTTTTCTATAACTAGAAAAAGTCAGCCTACACCACAAATTCCTAGGAGTCACTGTTTCCCTTTGATAGCATGGCTTCATAAACATACAGTGACTCCCTTTCTCCAGAATCGCAAAAGACAGATTTAATAAAACATAAAAGCAAACCAAACTCAGTTTTTAGGTGTGGCCATTAGTGTCTAGAATTTTTGTTCAATGTATGATTATAAAAGTACCCCAAATATTTCAAGCCTCCAAATCCTCAGAACCTACGAATATGATGATAACACTCGCAGGAACACATTATGAGATATGGTACAGTTGACCTTACAAAACAGAGACTATCCAGATATATCTCCTCACATGAGCTTGTAAATGCAGAGAGCTTTCTCTGTCATGGGAAAGCATGAAAGAAGTCAAAGACATCTGAAACATTAGTAGGATTCAATGCACAGTTGATAAGTTGAGATGGTGGGGCCACATCGGAGGGAATGCAGGTGACCACTGGAAGCTGAGAGTAGCTGAAGCCTTTTCCAGCAAAGAATAGGAGACCTCAGACCTACAGCCATAAGGACCTATATTTCTGCCAACGACCTGAATGAACTTGAAAGCTGATTCTTCCTGGCTCCAGATAAAAGTCCAGCCAGCCAACCCCTTGACACGGAACTTGTGACACCTAAGCAGAGAAAGCAGTTGAGCACGTCAGACCTCCAACCAACAGAACTTTGAGCTAATATATGGGTGTTTTATTAAGATACTAAATTTGTACTAATGATGTGTTAAGCAGCAAGAGAAACCTGGTTAAAATTATTTGCTTCTAACTCTTTGAATGTCTAGGCCAGTTTTATTCTTTTTGTCCCTTAATCATACAACTAAAGAGACAGAGGCATCTACCAGTTGCTTGCTATTTTATCACTGTGTTCATGTTCAGCATATCTCAATTTGTTGATCAGTAATAACCTTATTTATAAGTTTTTTTGTTGGCTGCTCCCCGGGTAAACTATAAAATCCATGTGGTAGGATTCGTTTTCCTTACTATATATCCCTGAACCTCGTACATGGTACAACTAGTCTTTATTTGAGGAATTGAGTGAATAAATATTGCTTCCAGGAACTTGACATCTTACCTTAAATAAACTGCCTTCTCAATAACTTAAAATATATTTGAACGAAGATTCAACCACCACAAATTGTGTTGAAATGGTTATTTAAATATTTTAAATGTGTTGGCAATTCAGTAAATTTCTAAAGCCAATTGTTATTTCCTGTGTCTTTTTACTTGTAGGACTATTGATTTCTTTTGGTTAACTTTAAATACTTTTTCTCACAAATAATTTAGTTGCAGCCTAGTATTTGTTTTTATTTATATATACAGAGTGCTTTCTGGTTTTCTTTGTTACCATTCCACTCTATTAGGTAGATAATGTCCACATAAAGTATGTGTTGCAATTTATGAAAAATGGGGAAACATACAAAGAGGTGCTTAGATCAGAAATGGAACATTGCACTGCTGTTCAGAGAGAAAAAATATCCTTGGGTAATGGATTTCAAAGCATGTAAAATTATACCAATTTGTGTGTGAGACAAGCTGAAAAGTTCTAAGTCAAACAGTGTCTTGCAGACTGACTGTATAACGGTTCTAGGAAAGATAAATAGAAAGTTAGTTAGTGGTGGGATTAATTAGGCAGGTACCGAAGGCTGAATGACAAGAATATCTACACCTAGATGTCAGGAATATCAAAATGAGGGGGAAAATGGGAGGGTCCCACTGAGAATTCAATGGCTAAGAATTGTAACTGAATATTTGGACTTACTCTCCATTTGTTGTCTGCATGAGAGAACAATGGGATTGTACACTAAATAAACAAGAGGTTACCAGCCAAGGAACTGTGTGACCAAGGCCCCTAATAGCACCCAGATCAGCTTGTTAAATATGGGACCAAGAAAATCACTTCGCAAGTCTTCCTCAAAACATGAATTCATATCAAGAAAATCACTGCCAACCAAACGGGAAGTGGTGGATAATCCAACATTGAATGTAGCATAGAAGAATCATCTTAAGTAGACCCATTGGTTTCCTCCCCTTCTCCACTCACTTCTCCAACCCTTTCACCCTAATCTATATATGAAATTATCCTCCAGTTCCAAAAAATGCCTTGCTCTTCTCGTTTCCATAGTTTTTCACTGTCTGTCCTACTACCTGGGGTATTCTTTTCCTTTTTCTAAAATAAGACAAAACAACTACTTCTAATACCCATTTAATCATGTACTAATGGTACGGCCATAAAAGTTATTTAAACTTTCCGAGCATCCGTTTACTGATTTACAAAATAGGGATAATTAGAGTAACTACTGTATTCATTTTTTAGGATGGTCATTACATAGTGCTACAGTCTGGGCAACATCAATCACAGAAATATTGTTTCACAGTTCAGGGCGCTAGAAGTCCTAAATCAAGGTGTCAGCGGGATCGATTCTTCCTGAGGGCAGAGGGAGAGGTTGCTCCAGATTTTCTGTCTTAGCTTCTCATCGGTTTCTGCAGGGTTTGGCATTTCTTGGCAGCATAACTCCTCCGCTCTTTCGCATAGCAGTCCTGTTTTTCTATCTCTGGATCCAAATTTCTTCTTTTACTAGGACAAAGTCAAATTGGATTAGGGTCCCACCCTACTCTAGCATGACCAAACCTTAATAAACTAATCTTATCTAATTACACATGCAATGACCCTCTTTCCAAATGAGGTCACATTCTGATGGGCTGGGGGTTAGGGCTTCCATGGACGATTTTGGGGGTGGGGACTAGAATATAAACCATACCATCTACCTCACTGGGTTGTTATGAAAACTCAATAGAGTAATGTATAAAAATATTTTGCTCAGTGGTTGGCACATAATACTTACTGAATAAATTATCTGATAGTAAGGGATTTGAAACATTTTGTTTATATAAAATGTTGCAACTAATTGTTGCTGCGTATTATTTGTGCTTTTGTCTGTCTATCTCATGCACACACTCACACGCAGTTCACTCGTTCGCTCCTCGTGTAGTCAGATGTTTATGTGTTTCCTTTTTGTGCTTTCTACCATGGGTACCATCATGTTGTGTTTCCTTACATGTCTCTATTAGCCTGCATTTTATTTCCTGTAGTAAAAGAATTGTGACAAGAAAATCGTTGGTACAGGTTATGCTTTACAAGACACAGATTCTGTTTGTCTTTTCTACATTTGGCTGTCTCAACCTCAAAAAGACCATCTTGAAAAACAGCTGGACCTTTAAAGCAGGTCATTTGTTAGACATCAGCCTTGGTCAGTAACACAATGCTATTCCATACAGAGAAGGCAAGCGCTCACATCAAAAGGTCCCCAAACTTTCTACTTTTGCAAGGTCTCACTCATAATATTCCCACAAGAAATTGACTTTGGTAGAAAATTCACTGGAAGCTGTCAAAACAAATGTGAAACTTTCTGGCATGAAAGTCATGGTTAATACACATCTCGTTGCTGCAGTGACAGCTGAAGCCAGCAGAGTTGTCCACTGTAAAAGGTTAACACTAGATGGATTTTAATAAAAAGCCCTTAGAGAATCACGAGGTCTCAAAGTGCTGCATACATGGCTAAAATTAAAATAACAACAAAAATGGACACAAACGATAAGCATTTCAGGATGTGTCAACTGTAAAGTCTCCTGTCTTTTTGTTTCTTTAGGCATGACTTTCATGTAAGTGCATCTGAACCGTACCAAAATTAAGTAACTTAAATTGGAACCTGAACCATATCAGAGGTTCTAGTAGTCACCTTTCAAAACATGAGACAGCTGCTTGTCATGATAATTCAATGATACATTCTGTGTAAGAAGAATCTTTTTGAAAAAATATTTATTTATTTAAAGACTTTATTCATTTATCTTCAGAGGGAAAGAGAAGGGGAGAGGGAGAGAAATGCCAATGGATGGTTGCTTCTCGTGTGTCCCCCACTGGGAACTGGCCTGCAACCCAGGCATGTGCCCTGACTGGGAATCGAACCACAATCCCTTAGTTCACAGGCCTGCACTCAATCCACTGAGCTACACCAGCTAGGGCTGTGTAAGAAGAATTATAGCACAGTGCCAGGTATGAGATTTATCATTGCCATCATCACCATTATATTAAAATATTTTTATAAAACATCTAAATGAAATGTTATATTTTTATAATTGCTTAGTAGACTATAAGTAAAAGAGAAATTTCTATAATAAATTCTATTATTTTTAGAAATTGAAATGTTTGTAGTTTCTGTAACAGGGTGCAGCCAAGGGGGGAGCCCAAATAGAAATTTGTAATGAGGTATAAAACTCAGAGTGTCCAGGAAATATTAGAAAAAATATAGGATGTCCTCAGCCCCCACAAGTCTGAGCTGGGGGATGGGACACATCCAGGGCCATCCAGAGCTGTTTTGTACAGCAACGGCTTTGCAGCTAACCTCTGGCATGGCCATTTAACATATCTACAACCTTTAACTGGTTTCATAGATGTGTTAAATGACTGTGGCCATACTTTGAGTCAAGGGAATGGGAGTGACTTCTACCCAAGCTGTAACCAAGAAGCAACTCCCCCTGGTTACAGTGTCTGCATGAGAGATTGGAGATGATTGGCTACACACCATGGGGTCACACCTGCCCAGACTTAGGATGGCAGCCAGTAAAGCTGGACGAATACAGGAATGCTGGCAGGTGTAACTGATTGTGGGAGGAGTCAGAAATGGGGATGCAGAGGAAGATTAGTGCTGGGATTTAAACCCAGGTATAGCAGCCATGCCAAGAGAGGACAACTCAGCTTTGGCAGAATGAGGACCCCATGGCTTGGGTGAGAGTCAGGACCATGTGGCTTTGGGTGCTCCTTTTTGCCATGTGGCTTAGGAAGCAGGAGAGACTTTGCCTGGAAAAAAAGTGGTGGAAGGACTCTTGCTGGTGGGCCATGAGAAGGTACCACATGGCTTTGGATTAGCGTGGAGGAGACACAGCTGATGGTGCCAGGAGCCTGAATCATGGACTTCTGCTTCTTTTCCTGAGATACTGTACCCAGAACAGGGCAGAGGGAGAAGGAAAGACTGTGTGAGTCTGTGGGTAGTCTAAGGGTCTTTAGTATTTTAATGAAGACATTAAGTCATTACTCTATGTCTGTATAACTTTTAAATAAATAAATCCTTTCCTTTTCATCAATCTCTGGCATTGAGAGACATCTCTACCTGGCGGCAGACAAGGTGAACCTAGCAGGTTGCGGAGAAATCCCTGGAGAAAAAGGGGGAGTCCTTTCGGTAATAGTATATCATTTATTGCCACTTTTACCCTGGGTCTGTTCTGTAACAGTTCTTTCTCTCGTTGTTGCTCTTTGAACTGTCCTGTATGTCAGAGTGAATGATCCCTTCTGTGTGTGCATCACCTCAAAGCACACAAAATGCAGAAATGATAGGATGCAGTTTGGGATTATTTGCATGTCACAGATGAGGTACCTGGGGCTCCATAGCCCTACTCAAGGACATTGAGAATATAGCAGGAATAATTAGAAATATAAATACTTCAGAGTCTATTCAAACAAATGTTCAAATTTCTTATAGCCTAACCTGACATTACAGTAGAGGGGCGATGTTCAGATTAACAATATTACTTTGTTACAGAGTTTATTATTTTAAACAGTCTCAAAGTAGCCATTGTTCATTTAGGAGCTGGTGGAATAGGCAGAACATTGATGTCAGTAATTAAAGATGAATTTGCAGCCTTAATAAAAAATCTTTAGTTTAGACCTTTGGCTATCATTACTTGAGCTTGGGTCTGACCAGAAATAAATACATTGAGAATTTACCAAGTTTTGAGGAAATGATATTTCTACAGAACATCTAAGCCAGGCTTATACTAGCTTCTCAGTGTCAAATTACCAGAACAATCTAGGGTCTCCAAACCTCCCCCAGTAGCAGTGAAGCTGCTTGAAGGTCCATGGCCTCCAGAAAAAACAACCTCACCAACACCCATCTTGTGAGCACGAGAGGAAAAGGGCAGATGTACTTCCCAGACGAAGAGTGGAGGCCATGGAGGAAAAGCTAAAGCAAAACCACGGGTCACCAGATGGTTTAATCACAGAACGCACTTCTTTGCCAGGAAGAGGGTTCTCATTCTTCCTTCCAAACAGGATCGGTTCATTGTTCTGGCCCAGAGATGGTTGTATGGTTCCTATTATTTTCTCTTTTCCCACTGGAAGTTTTTAATGTATCTACTTATTTTCCTCCTGTGCTTCTTAATTCTTATATTTGATGTCCCGCAGTGGGGAAGCAGATGTCTTTATAATTCACCAGACCACAGGGGCTGCCTGTAGGCTTGATGGAGAAGGCAGCACATCACCTGGACCTTGAGCTGGATGTCATTACCAGGTGCAGAAACCGGGTTGTTACCTTTTGACAGGGAAATAAGTACAGAATGGAAGGAAGACATGTGAAGATGTGACTAATTAAGAAGGGGCTGTCGCAAACACTGTATTAGATGATCAGATATACCATTTCACCATCTTCTTTAAAACATAATTTTTACTTTACTCTGGGCTGATTTCATTCATAGCTAAAAGCATACATTTTCCAGTCAACCTTTCAGATTAAAATGAACAAGGGATGCCCTGGGCTGGTGTGGCTCAGTGGACTGAGCATTGGCCTGTGAACCAGAGGGTTGTGTGTTCAATTCCCAATCAGGGCACATGCCCAGGTTGCAGGCCAGGACCCCAGTAGGGGCCGTGTGAGAGGCAACTACACATTGATGCTTCTCTTCCTCTCTTTCTCCCTCCCTTCCCCTCTGTCTAAAAAATAAATGATAAAATCTTCTTTAAAAAATGAACAAGGGAATACAAGCAGAAGTTGCCAGGTAGGGCTTCTAGAAATTCTCTTTAAGAAGGCTGACTCAGACATGAGGGCTGCCGTTTTGCCTGTCTTTACCCTTTTCTTTACAACCTGGAACGCAAGCACAGTGGCTGGACTCCTGCAGTCCTCTTGTGACTTTGAAAATGGAAGCAACAAACTAAAGACAGGTTGGCAAAAACAAAGAAAGTCTGAATCCTGACCAAGGTATTCTTAATGTTCCCCACAGAGTGAGTAAACTTTAGACAGGTTTCTTCCTGGCTATAAACTGGACCCTCCCTCTTCTTAGCACCTTTAGAAAACTTACAATTATGCATCCTTTCTCTGCCCCTTTGAAACATTCCTGAATCTCCTGAAAGACTCTAGGAGTTGTTTTGCTCTAGGATCTGGGAACCATTTCTTTGAAGTGTAAATTACATATATATGAGCCCTATCTCTCCGTCTCTGTGGAAGTACAGGAACCTAAGTTCAGTGGGGGCCTTGCTCCAAGTTGTAAACCTGCCTCCTGAGAAGAGGGGAGGAGAATATTTAATTTTCTTCTGGGTAAAGCTAATTAGCAACTCCAGATGGCCCGTGATCTCCAACCGCAGTTCTTAATGCACTCTCCTGTCCTTTGCTTCAGTAGGGCTGAGTATGCAGACCTGGTGTGTGCTCTTTCCTCTCTGGCTGGCTGTATTATCGGAATAAATCAATTTCTGTCTGCATCTTGTCCAGTGCAATTTTTCTTTAACAATCACTAATGACTTTGTGGAACCACAAGCACATCTCTGGACTGCCAAACTTCAAACTTCTTTAACTTGATCAAATAAACTCTCGATTTGTTTAAATCACTGTCGTCAATTCACTGTTACCAGGAGCCCAAAGCAATTCCTAACTGATAGGAAGATTGGAGATGCGAGAGTGAGTAAGGAAACCGGGAAGAGCCTAGAGCAATCCCTAGAGTGCTTTTGGAAAGGGGCTGATCAGAGTTAAAATATTCTAATCTCCTTTTATTTTCTGAGAGAAAGATATAAGGTATTCATTTAATTGGAACTTTATAAATTTAAATATGCATGATAAAATTGAAAATAACCACCATAAGATTAAATATTGAAGATTATAATTTTTAAAACTATAGAGGTAAAACTTAAAAAGTGAAAAATGGGAACCCTGGCTGGTGGGGTTCAGCCCTGGCCTTTGAGCCAAGGGGTCTGTGGTTCCAATTCCAGTCAGGACACATGCTTGGGTTGCAGGTCAGGTTCTCAGTAGGGGGCGCAAGAGAGGAAGCTACACATTAACATTTTTCTTTCTCTTTCCCTCCTTCCCCTCTGTCTAAAAGTAAATGAATAAAATCTTTAGAAAGAAATGAAAATGCAAATTTAATCAATTCAATAAAAGATCAATAAAATAGAAACAAAAATAATGTGTATAAAATGCCAGAAGGCTAGAATGCAGAAAAGCAGATATTTCATCAGATGCTAACTACGTGAGGCAATGGATGTGTGAATTAACTTGATTGTAGAAATAACTTCACAATTGGTATGTAGATTAAATTATCATGTTATGATACAGGGGGCCCCAAATAGTGATTTGTAATGGGGTCCAGAACTCATGGTGTCCAGGAAATATTAGAAAATATGTATAGAATGTCCTCACCACCACTAGTCTGAGCTGGTGGATGGGACACATGGAGCAAGGCTTTTGAGAGCTGTTTTGCATAGCAACAGTTTTGTAACTAACCTCTGGCATGGTCATTTAACATATCTATAACCTTCAACTGGTTTCATGGATATGTTAAATAGCTGTGGCCCTGCTTTGAGCCAGGGGGATGGGAGTGACTTCTACAAAGGATGTAATTGGGAGGCAGCTCCCTCTGGTTACAGCTCATAAGTGAGACTTTGGGGAAAGAGAGGACCACATGGCTTTGGGGATTCCTTTGCCACACAGTTTAGGAAGCTGGGAAGCAAGATGGAGCAGGGATACAGAGCTCTCTCTTAGCAGTTCGGAAGAATGCAGGAGAGACGCTGTGGGAAGAAAAGGGGTGAAAGGATTCTTGCTAGTGGGTCATGAGGAGGTGCCACATGGGTTTGGATTAATTGAAGATTGAGGTGGCAACACTGCTGATGGTACTGGAAACATCGGGAGTCCTGCTGATACAGGGTGCAGCCAAAGGGGGCCCCCCCAAAAAAAAGATTTGGAGTGGTGTCCAGAATTCAAAGTGTATGGGAATAGTGGAGAGACATGTAGGATGTCCTCACCCCACCCCCACAGGTGTGAGTTGGGGGGGAAGGGACAGTTTTGTACAGCCACAGCCTTGCAGCTAATCCATGGCATTGTCTTTTAACATATCTATAGCCTCTGGCGGTCACTTGGATATGTTAAATGGCTGTGGCCAGGCTTGGAGCTAGGGGGATGAAGTCACTTCCCCCCAAGATGTAACTGGGGGCAGGTCCCCCCAAGTTACAGCGCCTGCGTAGGGGCTTGGAGAAGATTGGCTCGAGGACATGGGATGATTACTGCCCAGACTAACGATGGCAGCCCAGTAAACTTGTATTAATACAGAATACTGGCAGGTGTAACTGATCTTGGGAGGAGTCGGAAATAGGGGTACAGAGGAAGATGGGTGCTGGGATTTAAGAGCCAGGCACGGCAGCCATTGAGAGAGAGCCACGCGGTTTCAGCAGAGTGAGGACCCCCCTGTTGGTGGGGTGAAAGAGGGAGCCACGTGGTTTTGGCGGAGTGTGGACCCCCCTCTTTCCCAGGTGAAAGGGAAAAACCACACAGTTTGGCCAGAATGGAGATCCCTGCAGCCAGGTGAAGAAGACAGCCACATGCTTTTGGTGGAGTGCGGACCCCTGCAGCTTTGGTAGAAGAGGCCCACTCGGCTTTGGGGTGCCCCCTTTGGCCGCGGGGCCTGAAAAGCAACAGAGACTTTGACTGGAACTGGGTACAAAGGACTCTTGCCAGTGGACCATGAGAGGGTACCACAGTACTTTGGATTAACTCGAGATCCTGCACAGTGACACAGCTGACGGTGCCAGCGGCCTGCAACACAGACGTGTGCTCTTTTCCTGATTTACGGTACCCGGAGTTGGGACAGTGGGAGAAGGGAGAGCTGTGTGGGTGTAGGTGTATACATAAAGGACTTTGATATTTTAGTGGTGGCATTAGGTCTGAATAGCATTAAATAAACATTTTGTTTCCTTTTCACAAATCTCTGGCATTAAGAGATGTCTTTCCAATTGGCGGCGGACAGAAGGGCCCAGTAGATTTTAGTATTTTGGTTTTTGGGAGGGGCCCCTGTTGTATAGCAGTTTTGGGCATCCCTAGGTGGGCCGAATATTGTATTGCCCCTCCCTCGGACCTCCTCTTGTTCGGTAACACTGCCAGGTGGGCATGGATTACTGGGAAGAACCAGGGACTACCTGGGACTACCAAGCCACAGACTTCTATTTATTTTTCTGATTGGGCAAAGGAGGAAAGGAAGGACTGTGTGTTTGTGGATGTTTTAAGGGACTTTGGGATTTTAACAAAGACATAAAGTCATTATTCTTAAGTCTGTATAATCTGTGAATAAATAATTCCTTTCCTTTCCACCAGTCTCTGACAATGAGAGACGTCATTCCCTGCTGGCAGGCAAGGTGAACCTAGTACAGCAGGACCTGGGGAGAAGAAGGGGTGTCCATCAGGTAATCATATTTTGTCTCTCCCTGCCGGGTCCATTCTATAACAGTTATACTCCTTAAAAATGGTGCTGTGCGGCATCAGTATATACAATTTTAACTTGTCAACTATACCTACATAAGGTTGGGGGAAACCAGGATTTATAAAGTAACCTCAAAATACATCATGTAAATAGTTACAAAACTACCCATCAGCCACACTTTTTTTTCAGTCATTGAAAAGTTAAGAAAGAGAAAACCAGAACACACACACATGCAATTTTCAGTGTAATTAAGCTTAACAGATATGTTTAGAAATCTTCACCTAAGAACAATCAAAGAATATACATACATTTTTCTCACACACATATGCAATACTTACAAATAATGTTTATAGAACTAAATAATGAGTCATATTTATTAACAGTAACAGTATGTATGTTTGCCTGCAAGAAGAGTTGGACAAGTGCTTTATGGAGAAGATACAAGAACATTAGTAATAAACTGAAGAAGATTAACTAGATGTTCAGCTATAGAAAGGCTTACATACATATATATATATATGATTATAAAATGATCTTATAAGATCATATTTATAAGATTATAAAATGATCTATCATTTATATCATTTTTATATTATATATATGATTTTATACCTTACAAGATATAAAAATCTTATAAGACTATAAGATTTTAAGAGTTTTATATAACACATGTAATTTTTATTATAAGTGTTATATAAAAATTAGTCGAGTATTATAAAATAATATTAAACTAGACCAGTCTCCTCATGAACCCAGATTTTATAATATGCTAAATAAAATATTATATGAATCAAAGCAATATGTATACAAATATAAAAAAGTCATGACAAGATATTTATATTCCAGGATTCTGGGTTAATTTAGCATAGAAACAAATTATTGAAATTACCATGTTATAATGTTAATCGAGTTTAGAAAAAACAAAAGGTAGTCTCAAAGAATGTAAAAAGTTATTTGATAAAATGCAAAACCCATTTATGATACAAAAAACCTTCAGCAAATTAGAAATAGAAAAGAGTATAGTAATATTGTACATAATAATAAAATATTACAGTAATTCATTTCCAAATCAGTTATGAGACAGTCATAACTGGTATCAAGGCTTCAACATTATTCTGAAGTCCCTGATAGTGCACTATAATAAAAAAAAGGTGGGCTATAAAAATTTAAAAGGGTGAAACCAAACTACCATGTTGTATACAATATGACTATATGCAGAGAAAACTCAGTTTTACAAATATTAGCAGAAAAAAGGCAGTTAACCAAGTTTCCTGATATATGTTCAATAAGGAAAAAGAAAACTGTTTTTCTGTGCTCCAGAAAACAATGGAACAAAATTCCAATGATCAAAGCTATAAAAATACAAAAAGAGCTCTTATTCCAGGTAAGACAGAACATGAAAATTCCATTCTCACTCTTCTGCTAAATGCAACTGTAAAACCAGGACAGAATGAAGGGAGCATCTATTTTGAGTCTGAGAAGTGAATATGATCCTGAAGATACGGTGAAAGGACCAGAATTCAAAGCATCATCAAAGCAGTGGCGAGACACTGTGTTTTCCTCTCCTTCGAAATACATCAAACCTGATGTGATTAACCTCTTCTCTTAGAACCTGTTTAGAAACATTTGTCGGGCAGGATTAAAATGCTTAGTTACATATTCCTCTATCAGGAAATCCTTATCTTTATTTGTGTAGTTTAACAAATGGGCACTTGGTAGACTTTTGAAAATCAAGGCATACTTGGGTCAGGGGTGTCAGGGTTCTATGGGAACTTTTTTTTTTCTTGTGAAGCTTTGCCATGCCTATGCTCCTCATTTACACTATTTTGTAAAATTTAGGAATATTAAAGGCCAAATCTGGGATGTTTACATTTAGGTCAGAGTATCTACTATTCTATTCTATTGTAGAGAAGAATCACTTTCCATCATTACTCTGGCCATAATAGACTCCTATAATATTTTTAATATTCTCAGGTTAAAGGTTTACAGTCTTGCTTTATATATTTAAAGCAAATATGGAACTGGAACTGATTCCCCTGTTTTTATGGATAATCAGTTTTCCTGGGACCATGATCAAATCTGCAAATAACACCATTCTCTGCTACAATGAGTGTGCTTTGTCTTGTTTACACTAGCCTATTTAGCTCTTCTACTGCCTTGGTTATTATAGTTGATTAATAATGATGAATAACATGTCATCATGTTTGGCAGGGAAGTCCTCATCTGTCAGTGTTCTTTGGGATATCATAGTCATTCTTGGCCTTTTGCATTTTCATATTCATTTATACCAATAAATCATACTATTAGATCCTATGAAAAATCATTTCTTGTTTTTGTATATAATTATGTTGAATCTGCAGATATATGTAAAGATAACTGATGTGTATAACAGTATGCCTTCCTATAGCTGAACATCTAGTTAGTCTTCTTCAGTTTATTAATAATGTTCTTTTATATTTTCTATAAAGCACTCGTCCAACTTTTCTTGCAGGCAAACATACATACTGTTACTGTTAATAAATATGACTCTGACTTAGTTTTCTGAGAGGTTTTGCAGGATGATTTTATGTGACATATTACCAGTGTGGTTATCTATATAATGGACCCCTGCTTGTCCAACAAACCTTAGAGTGATATCTACCTGAAAGACTCTCAATGCTTACTTTCTTCTAATAAATTATCATTACTACTATCACTATTAATACCTTAATTTTGAAATATGTATATATAATAGATTATGTTAGTGAAACATTAAATTTTGCTATGATAGCATCATAAACATCAAAACATCATAAACATCAAATTCAATACCCAGTTTAACGTTAACTTGTTTTCATTGGCTATCTCCTTCAACTAAATTAGAAATGTTCAAGTCAAATGTAAAAGAATTCCACCATTTGCTATTTACAAGGGCTGCTCCACGTTTCCCAGCTCATGATCATCTTTTGAGCTTCAGCTGTTGTATTCTCAGCAGCACTGGAGAGCTTTGCAAGCTTGAGGTTGTGCATTTCCAGGATGGCTGCAGCTGCTGATTTCTGTTTTAACCACTCAGGTCTCAAAGGCACAGGTAAAATTAGCCCATAGGGTTTCAACTTGGACAGACAAAGCCGACTAAACAGACTCAGAGAAGATTTAGCCTACCCTGATCTAGCATTAACTAATATGTATATGTATGTGTGTATATATATGTGTGTGTATATATATAGGAATTAACTAATTCTATACATATATGAATTAAAATAGGAGGGTCGCCTGCTGTGATTCCCCAAGGTCTTAACTGCTAATATTAATTGTTCCCAAATCTAATTTTAGAAACAAAGAAAAACAGAAAATGTTCCTGATTTTAGGGACCATCTGGTCAGTCTCAAATGTATAAGAACTATTCGAGACTGGAAAAGGAAAAGACATCCCCGCTGCCCTCTTTAACTCTGGCATCATTAAAATAAGACAGAACACTGCCTGGCTCTCTGTTTCTTCTTCAAGTGACTTACAGGAATTAGCCAAAACATCTGAGGATGGAATTGATCAAAGAAAAAAAAAACTCCAGGCAAAACTAATAGTCCTTCCAAAGAGACAATTAGATGACTAATGAAATAAATTTCAACCCTATGCTAATGGGAAATAGACAAGTGCACTTGACCGTATTGTAAGGAAAGTGACCTTGGAAAAGTATGGGTGGGCCTAAAAGTCCATTTAGTTTTTTCCATAAAATAAAAAACACATTTTTCATTTTCACCAACAACTTCATTGATTTGTATAGTTTAAATATGTTGGCTGTCTCCCGCACTCACGGCATAACATCAGTTGTTCTCAATTAATGTCTCAATTTTATCACTATCAACTTCAAGCAGTCTGCCTGACTGTGGTGCATCACCCAGAGAAATCTACAGCACAAAACTTTGCAAACTACTTTTGACACATTCAACCAGTCACAGCACCTTCTCCATACATGGCACAAATCTTTTTTGTGTGTGTTTCAGTTGCATTTTTACCTGTCTTGAAATAATAAAGCACAATCTACTGAAAATGTTGTGTATTTTCTTCTATCTTCAGTATTAAAATGGCTACACAAAAATTCACCAATTTTGATACGTTTTCTTAAATGTACCTTGATATGACAGCTGTCACAGTATGAGCTAACGAAATGGTTTTGAATGAAGTTAAAAACAACTAAGTGCTACTAGAACCATGTTACAGAAAAAAATCATCTTAGGGATTTTTGGCCACCCCAATACTTGCCCAGCATTGGTTCAATAACATAGAAAAATAAACAAAATGATACCCTTTTTCTAAATGAGGATTTTGCAAAGAAGGAGTATTTCCTTCCATCCACAACTACAACTATGTTCTAAAGAGAAACTATCTGTACAGTTACAGGGACAAAGGATCATTTTCTTAGTGGAGAAATGAGCAATAATTCAGTCATTAATCCTACCATCATTCTGCCACCTTTTCCTTGGTGCAATCATGCTGTTTTAGTGGAAGCAATTTCAGTCACTCTTCAAACTCTGTCCTAATCTCATTTTTTTCTGTTTCCTTAACCCACTCAAATAGTCAGAATGCCTGCCTGACCCCATTAGTCTGGTGAGACAAGATTTGTATGCTTAACAAATGTGCTTTTCAAATGTGTTTTCAAATGTGACCAAACTGGTTTCTGGAAATCCCAGAAGAACAAGAAGAACCCCACTCACTTGATGGCACAGACTGATTACTCATTTCCTGATAGTTCCCTACTGGTATAGACCTTAAGTGTATCCCACATAGTCTCTGAGACAAAGATCACCCAGATGTGGGATTCATCCATGAACCCTTGAAAGTCTCAATGGAGCTTGCTATTCCTTTGTGATTATTAACCCCACACTCTGTGAAAAACAAAAAAACAAAATATCAGAAACAAAAACAAACTGTGACCTATCATATGTTTATACCTCCAGAAAGGACTCGTTTTCCTCTATGCTATCCCTACCAATGTTCCTTTCCACTTATCAAATGAACACATAGGTAAGGATATCCCTTGGGACAAGAATTAAGGGATATTAATAGGTGTGCTCTTCTTTACTTCCCTATAGTGCCAACTCCAACACCATCTTCTCACTAATCTCCAATGTTCATTTTATGGTAGAGAGTCTATGCTTAGTGTTACGACTAGCTTCCTGAGGATGCAGTCTGTGCAGTATCAGGAGTGCTCCTGCTGATAAGGGTTCTACACTTAGTTTTAAGCTGCTGTCACCACCTTGAATTTTTTAACCACTTGAAACATGGAGCCCTCATTTTCATTTGTACTGGGCCCCATCAACTCAGTTGCTTGTCTTGGTCAGCATTCTTTAGCAAAGCCAGTCACCTAGACTCTGACTGTCTATTTTCATACATGGTAGGGAATTATCAGCATACATGGAAAGCAATTTCTTAAAACTTTAAGAAGTGCTTTCTTACTTTTCTGCCATAACCCTACAAATAAACTCCAGTTTTGTCAGACTCAACTGCATTACCTAGGTCATGACTGTACACAGTGAAAAAGCTGATCATCGAATGCCTCATACATGTGGAAATCTTATCTCCTATTCACGATCTGGCTCTTTTACAGACTGAGATGGCCTGTAAACACTGTGAAAAATTAATTCAATGTACTGAAATTTATAATCAACAGATGAAGATGACTTTTCCCAAGGACAAAACACAATAACCACTACACACCCTTCAGCTTGGATGACTGGTTTACCAAATATGACACCAACAGAAGAATACTTGTGAACCTCATATAGAACCTCACAGACACAAATACTGCAGAGAAGCTCCAGGGAATAGACGCCTGTCATGTTCCTCAGTTAAAAGTACATTACAGACCTCATCAAAATTAAAAGTGTTTGCTCTGTGAAAGACCCTGTGAAGAGGATAGAATGATAAGCTACAGATCAGATGACAATATTTGCAAACCACATAGTCAGCAAAGGACTTGTATCTAGGGTATGTAAAGAACTTCCAAAACTCAACAGTAAAACAAATAAAACCAATCTAATTAGAAAATGGAAAAAAGACAAGAACACACATTTCACTAAAAAGGACAAGCTGATGGCAGGTAAGCACACGAAAAGATGTTGAGCATCATTAATCATTAGGGAAAAGTGCATTAAAACCACAGTGATATATCACTAAACACCACCCAAAATGGCTTTAAACATAGTGGCAACATCAAATACGGTGAGAATACAGAGAAACTGGGTCATGAGTACATTGCTGGTGAGAACATAAAATGACACAGCCACTCTGGCAGCGATAAAATGTAATGAACTTGCCTTATATTCCATAGCTTGGATAAATCTGGAGGTAATTACGCTGTGTGGAAAAAAGTCGATCTGAAGGTTATATAGTGAATGTATATACATATATATGGAGTTACACACAGTATGATTTCACTTATATGATATTCTTAAAATGAAAAAATAGAGAAATGTGGATCTTAATAATAATGACTTCCAGGGTTTCAGGCCCCAGGTGGGTGAGTATAAGTGTGGCAGATAAGTGTGACTATAAACAGACAATACCAGAGGTCCTAGTGGTGTTAGAGTCTTGATTATATTGATAACAATATTCTGGTTGTGACTTTGTAGTAGAGCTTGGCAAGATGCTACTACCATTGTTGAAAACTGAGTGAGGGTCCACAGGAGCCCTACAGGTTTTTCCTACAACGGTACATGAATAAAATATTCTTAAAATAAAAGGTTAAAACAATTTCTTCATGTAGTTTCTTGAAAGGTAGCATGTTACTGTGCTACATTTAAAAAATTGATTTTTACCTGATTTTTTTTTGCCCATATTCTAATCAAGAAAGTCTTGAGTCAGTATCTCAGTAGTCTTAAAGTAAGATGAAGCAAAGTTGTCTACTGAGATTCCAAGTCAGGTTGTAATTTCAGCTGAGCTTGTGGTCTGATAATTAATGGGGGCCATTAGATTAAGCAATTAATTATGTCTTTTGAGGCTTATTATTAATAATCTCTGTTCAGTTCCAGTTTTTTAGTATGGGTAACAGTGTTATAATTCAATGTTTTGGCTGACCTTCCTTTTTATTTAGCAGATATAAGGTTACAAAGTAGTTATAAAGAAATATGACATCTGTAGTTGATCTGATAATTGGTGTCTTTGATTCTCTAAAGGAACTACTGTGCTGGCTGACATTCAAACCCAAACTGGTGTAAAAAAGAGAGGACACCAGCATCCTCACAAGAGGCTAAAGCAGTGCTCTAGGAACAAAGGATCTTGTTCAGGGATGCTGTGAACAGGATTGGATGACTAAAATTGTAGTGACCTTTATTGGTGTGGAAGAGAGAATGTGGTTAGTTCTAATCACTTAAAATAGAGGGCCAGGTAAGTCTCAAACTATGAAAGAATGTTTTGCATATTGAAATTCAAAGGCCAGAGATAGCTAAAGTGGTATTAAACAAATATGCATGGCAGGAAGTCTTGCTGTACCAGTTACCAAAACCTACCATGAAGCTACCACAATTCAAACAGCACGGGGTTTGTGCACAACCAGACAAAAAGTGAAGGCATTTGTGTTGAGTATACATCTCTCCTTATTCTCCTTTTTCCTCACTGGCTTCCACCTGACTTTTCACTGCCTCATTTTCCTGGTCTGCGAATACTGGAGTGTCCTGGAACTCAGACTTTTTTTTAACACACATTTTAAAATAATTTTGATTCTGTTTATATTTTATCCAAAAGCATATAGATCCAAATATTACATCTTCAGTCTCATTTTTGTGGCAAACACCACTATTTGTCTACTGATGTTCATGCTCTCTGTCTTTGTTTTGGAAGAGAAACTCTTGAATTTTGGCTGCACACATAGTCATGGAGTTAGGGACTGCACTGTTGACTCTTGAATAATGTGGGGCTAGGAGAGTTGATCCCCAGCATAGTTGAAAATCCACAGATAACATTTACTATTCCCTGAATTCAGGGTTTTGGGGAAATTATAGGAAACAGGTACTAAACAAATGACTATCAGGATTGTGGAAAAAGAGGCATATTGTGCTAATGAGACAGATAACGGGGGACCCAATTAGTTCTCATGATTTCAGAGGGGAGGTTGCCCTGAGAAAATGATATCCCAGCTCGGTCCAAGGAAAGCCAGTAGCTACCAGAAGCTGGAAAAGACAAGGAATGGATTCTCCCCAAGAGCAGCTAGAAAAACTATAGACCTGCCAGCACCTTGATCTCAACCAAATAATACCGATGTTGGACTTCTGACTTCCAGAGCTGTGAGATCCTGCAGGTGAAACTGGTTGGTGCGACTACTCAGGACAGAGTAACTGCCATTCAAGAACCACGGCAGACTGTATCTTAGGAGAAGCTGGCTGGAGAAAGAAGCACGTATAGAGAATAAACTGGAATTTGTTGCTGCAAAGTGGAAAAAAAAGCCTACATACAGCAGTGGTGTTCAGTTTCTTGGCAACAGTTCTCTCTCCAGTATTAGATTGCGCAGTAACTTCTGCAAGGTCAGGATGGAGTCCTGAACACATTTTAGCCAACCTGTAAAATCAGAAGGCATTCATAAAATTGCTTTCCCCCAGAGTGGCGGAATCCCAAGGAACTGTTTAGAAAAACTACTATACCTCTGCGGATGGTGAAGCCAGCCTAGCTGTGGAATGCTGGCAGAGTAAATTCCTGCAATTTTCAGCTACGGATGAAAACCTAGAGATCGCCCATTCTGAGCCCTTCATTGTTCAGGTATAAAAACCCAGCATATTTTTCAACCCAACTTTAAATATTTAGATATTAGATATTTGCTTTGTAGTCTTGACTCAGTGTCCATAGAGTTTTACTGGGTCAGGCGCTGATTCGTGGCGATGAAAGCATAAGTGAATTTCAATTACGTAGAATAACCACAATCCCTCCTTTGCACACCAAGGGGCACAGACTAAAATTTCCTCTTGTACTCTGGACATGTCTCTCCGGATCTGGGACACAGACACGTTTGCAACCAGAGACTTAGTGGAAGCATGAGGAGACATGCTTGTAGCTGGTGCAGTTGCTTTGAGAAAACAGTGCCAGCGGGCAAGGTGGTATCTTGAGTTGGTGGGTCCGTAGGTCCTCAGACCTCAGGTTCTGATTTGTTAGGCTAACACTGGGGGGCGGGTTTGTGTCAGGATCCCTCTCCTCCATTGGCTGCTGGTGCGGTGCCTGTTTGGAGTGAGGCTCGCACGTTGAACCGAAGTCTCTGCTGAGTGCCGCAACACAAGGCTTGGTGTTTAGCCAAGTGTATGGTAGGAATCCAGCTCTGAATCAGATCTGGTTTCTCAGGGGATAGATTGTGTGTGGCCTGTGTGGGGTGGGATGTATGACAAAAAAGTTGTTACCCCTGTGGGCTTAACACATCGTAGTTGCCTAGCTAAGTGGGATCAGGTGACAGTGTATCTGTTTTGTGTGGCCATAAATTGTGGTGGGAAGTGCTAAATGATATCACAGCGTGGAGGAGCAGGTGAGGCAAAGAACCCCTGGCGGTGGCTTCTGCTGGTACTCTCTCAGCTCTTGGATGAACTCAGACTGCTCTGTGGCGTGGGACTGGTCAGGTTTGTGATTTGTCTTGGAGAGGAAGACTCTCTGTCAGGGTCCCTCTCAAGTTCCTGGCTCAGGAGGTGAACATTCCAGATTGGATTGTTTGGCTTCACCATGAGTTGACCCACAAGAAAGTGCCCCATATAAATGACTGTCACAGAGGTGGCTTTTTGTCCTGCATTGACTCCAGAAGATCTACTGGTGCCATCAACAGGAGAACAGCCTATGAGAGACCTGGGAGTTGGAGGAGGAGAAGGTAGAGGCAGATGAAGAAAACCAAGAGGATCTAAAGAATATTGTTGATGGCATCATAGAATGGAAACCAAAGTCTGAAATGAGAGGGAAAGTGTGGAGCTGGGTGGCAGGGCTGATGGAAACAGCCAGAGTGACACAGACATTGATGTGCATTGGGAAAGAGCTCAGAGACATATAGAGCTATAGGAAAGAGCCCAAGGACTATGGGTATCATATGCTAAGGAGCAGTTTAAGGTGCTGGAGAAATTTAGGCATTTACCTCTGGCCATTAAAGCATGGAATCGCCTATCCCCACCTGTAGACGGCACACTGGCAGAGCTCAAGGGCATAACCTGGGAGAACAGGGAAGCTACACAGGACACTTTTCTGGTTGATGGCTTTCTCATCTCCACATTTGAGCAATTAGCAGCTTTGCAGAGAAGACATGGGCTTTAATGATATTCTGGTGCCAAAGCCATTCTCTCAGTTCTGGCAGCCCCTGCTCAGAGGCCTGCACTCCCAGGCCTTGACACAGGCCCTGCTAGAAAGGATGGTCCCCAAGTTGTCAGCCTTGGGGAACAATGGGATCCAACTCAACTATATCCTCAGATGCACTGTTGAACTAATCCTGGCTAACACCAAGACTGGACAGGATGACTGTTTTCTGCAGTCCAGTGAAGAAAAGCAAGGAAAAGCTGGAGGCTATTCAGCTGCTCTGCCTCTCTTGACTGACCCTTGGTGGTTGAGTCCCAATTGGGCTCAAATTGAGGAGCCAGCCTCCCTTTTCTTCACCTTATCTTCAAAGCCATGAGGCAAGTCCTGCCAGCTGAGGAGCAGGAGAAATTGCTGCACATCTGTTCCATTTTTACCCAGAATCGGAAAAAATTAGCCTGGGGTAGTGGGGTTCAGAGACCTTCCCCGAGTGAGAAGTCTGCATACACACTGCACAGGCTGCACTGGAGTCTCAAACCAGCTGGTTCCAGCTCTAGGTCTGAAGGAGAAGCCCAGCAGCAGGAGGAGAAGGGGAGCTTTAGTGATGTCAAGAAACATGAAAAGGGGAAAGAGGTCTTGGAAGACTGAATAGAAGAGGAATAAAAAGAAGAAGATGACCAAGAGAACTAGGAGGAGGATGAAGATGACGGGAAGGAAGAAAGAATGGAGGTAAGGCCTATCTCTTTGGGAAAGGAGTCCCCAAATGCCGAGAATGCCAGGCTCCTGGCCCAGAAAAGAGGAACTCCAGGCTTCTGCCTGGCAAGTTAAATTCAGAAAATGAACCGACCTAATGCCAGGTCAGACTGAGGGCCCAGCAGAGCTTATGCTGGAAAATTAGACACCATGTATCTTTTGGACCAGTCTGTGCTAGAGTAGCAGCTGTAACTCCCAGTACGCAAAATGGGCAACCTCTTAGGAGCCGTGACATAGGCAGTGGCAACTGTAGCAAGGGCAGCATCAACTCGGAGGGCATTTTCTGGAGCCAGGGCCAGCTGCACTGGCTCAGACCTGGTCTGCAGCTCTTACAATGTCCACCCTAGTGCCATCTCTGCTGAGGAAGGAGTCCACCCTCCTCACCAGTGCACCTGATGTTCCCTGAAACAACCTGGGAGACAGCTCTTGTCGGCCACATCAGCTTGGCGTTCACCACAATGTCATCTTGTTTGTTCTGTTTTTGTTTCTTTTTAAAAACAATAAAAAAGAAACTTAAAAATATTGTCTTACATGATACAAAACTCTTGCTTTATGGTAGCCTAATGTAATTGGTACAATTTCCTCACAGTACCCTAGCCTATACACTAATGAATGCTTATAAAAATTTATGTCATACAGTATTACCATCATATTAATGATATAACATTAAAACATTGTTATATACTTTAGAAAATCATTTAACTGATGATAGACTGATATACAATTTTTCCAATTATGAGAGAGAGTGAGGCATACCATATGGTAACATGATTCTTTAGAAAAAAGTTATAAAACAGTTATAACACATTAGTAATTTCATGTGAAATATCACTCACCTTATGCCCATATGAGGATAAGCCATCCACGTCCATACAAGTCTCATACACAGTGCTCTGCACCTGGATTACTTAGTCAACAATGATGGTGTAAAGGTGTCTCATACAGTCCTTGCTGCGCAGTTATTAGATTTTCACATGAAGACTCATACATGCACAACAGATAAATTTATTAACTATATGGCATGATGATTATTTACATTAAGTGGGAGTGGATCATCATAAAGTCTCCATGCTCATTGTCTTCACACTGAGTAGGCTGTGGAGGAAGAGGAAGAGGAGGGTTGGCTTGCTGTCTCAGGCAGACAGAGGTGGAGGAAGAGGAGGGGGTGAGATGCAGGGGAGGCAGGCACACTCCGTGTAAATTTAGAGAGATTCATGCTAATTTCTGTCTGACTTTGCCTTCTCATCTCTCTAAAACCATTTATCTACTTCTTTTCCCACTGTTTGCTTTAGTTTCAATGCCTGTACCATAGAGGGTTCATGTCATAAAGGAAGTCAAAAGCAGTCTTGAATAATGAGAACTCTTATGCAAACTGTCTAATGTCAGTTTGCTGGCTCTGCCTCTTCAAGGTTTTCTTCCTCATCTACTGGCCCTGGTTCAGGAGCACTCGTCTCCATCAAGTTGTCTTCTGTTAAGTCCTCTGGGGTGGTGGCTATTAACCTCTTGAATTTCCCCAGATCCACATATTAAAACCCTTTACCCCTCGCCCCACAGTTTTTGCTCTATCTATAACCTCTTTCATGACTTCTTTGTTTGGCTCTACCATAAGTTCCGTGAAGTCATAAACAACATTGGGTCATAGTTTTTTCTCCAGCAGAAATTTGGTTTTGGTGAGATGACTCCTATGTTTTTTTCTATAACAACAGTGGCAACTTCAGTGATCTAATTCTTCCGGACTTTCATGACACTTTCTCTATCAGTGTTCTCTTCCATAGGATCACCAATACTTTCCAATGAGTACCATGTGTAATAAGCTTTAAAGGTCCTTCTGGGCCCCTTGATGTAGAGGCTGAATTATGAATGTTGTGTTTGGAGGCAATAGAACACTTAGATGCCTTTGGTGTTGAACTCATGGGGTCCTGGGTGGCCAGGCTCATTCTCTAAAATTAATATAACTTTAAAAGGCAATCTCTTATAGGCAAGGCACTTCTGGGCATCAGGGACAGAGCATTGGTGGAACCAATCCAGAAGAAGTGCTCTCCCTGTCCAAGCTTTCTCCTTGTACAACGGAAAGACTGGCAGCTGGTGCTTATCTTTCCCCCCTAAATCTCAGGGGTTAGCAACTTTGCAAATAAGGGCAATCCTGAACATAAACCTGACTGCATTTACACAAAACAATCCCTTCCTGCCTTGTGCACTAGTGCTCACTTCTCTTCTTTACTATTTCATGTCTTTTGTGGCATTTTTCTTTTCAGAATAGGGCACTTTTGTCTGCATTAAAAACCTGTTCAGGCAGATATCCTTTTCTTCAATGATTTTCTTAACTGAGTCTAGGAAATATTCTATAGCTTCTTGGTTGGCAGAAGCTTCTTTTTTAGGTTATCTTGACATTTTTTCAGCCGAGCTTCTTTCTGAAATTATTAAAACAGCCTTTGCTGACATTACATTACCTAGCTTTGGATCCCTCACCTTTCTTCTGCTTTATGTAGTCACGTAACGACTTTACTTTTTCTTGAGTCATATCGAATCTATAGGGTCTGCCTTTCTTCCAGCAATCCTGCACCCCAATACAGCTGCATTTTCAATACAAGATTAAAGGTGTCTCATAGAACGTTCAAGGTTCTCTTGCCTGCTGTTATAGCGGTAGCAATGCTTCACAAATGTCCCTTTCTGTTTTTACAATGGTCTTTGCACTGGATTCATTTATAATCAAGTGGTGAGCAACGGAAGCCTCAGATCTCAATCTACGATAACTATCAAGCCGTTCGACTTTTTCTCGTAATGCCGTGACTTTTCTGTTTCTCGGGAGCACTTCCAGCATCTCTACTGGCACTTCATATGGGCCCCATGGTGTTGTTCAAGGTTTATGGTATTGCACTAAAGATGATGAAAAATACACGAGAACTGCAGGAGATCACTTTTTATTGCAATATGCAACTTATTGGAGAGACAAACTGCTTTCCCAAATATTAGCATTATGCGACATTTTAAATGGATGCTTGCAACACTTGAGCTCACTGCAATAGCAACGGGATGTGACTATAAAATTATTATAATAGAACAGTATGTACTACAGTTAATGTTATGCAGTTATGATTTAATACTGCATGTTTGCATTTGTTCACATTTCTCTTGACTGAAAATAGCATCATGTGTGGTTTGTGTTTGTGTGTATAAGTTTTGATCAACTTTAACTTTATATAGTAGATTCATGCTTATTTTTGTCAGTAAATAATAAAATAGACTAGTGTTTACATATTTTTTGCATTGATGACATACCTAACTTTTTCTTACTTTCTTTGATATTTCTAGGCTCTGCAGTTGAGAGGTTTTTTTTTAAGGAGTATTTTTTAAAGATTTTACTTATTTTCTTTTTAGAGAGGTGAAGGAAGGGAAAGAGAGAGGGAGAGAAACATCAATGTGTGGTTGCCATCAGTGTGTGGTTGCCTCTCACATTATCCCCTACTGGGGACCTGGCCCACAACCCTGGCATGTGCCCTGCCTGACTGGGAATCAAACCATGATCCTTTGGTTCACAGGCTAGTAATCAATCCACTGAGCCACATCAGCCAGGGCTGACAGATTTTTTTTAATTGCCACAAGTCTACAGAAAATTTTTCAACTTTTATTTTAAGAATTCTCATAAAGTAGACCTGCATTGTTCAAACCCATGTTGTTCAAGATCCAACTGTATTCATGTTATAATCTTTTCTTTGTGCTAACTGTTACTATGTAATAAAACTGTGGCTACTGGAATGTTAACAGAAGCTTCGTCTTCCACCTCTAAGTCCTCTCCTTAAAGAAGAATCAATTTATTCCGGAATTTCCTAATACCTTTACTGTGGGCTGGGCTTGAGATATGAGAGTTAGCTCCACTCATGAGAAACACGACAACCATTTAGAAAATTATGCAACGATAAGACTGAAATGAATCTGGATCCCACAGTTACTCTTGGAGCAGAACCATCTTTCTATTCCTGAAGGGCTTTCCCCTACAATGCTTTGTGGGGTAGAAATAAGCCCCTCTCTTTGTCAAACCACTATTTTAGGTGTCTCTATTCTAGCACTGTATTCTGTACTCTGTTTCATACACCCCCCTAACTTAATCCTGCCTCATTTTTCTTTATCCTTGACTCCTTTTGCATCCCATGGTCAAGGCTTAAGCAAGGTCTTCTTTCAAAATAGATACAAAATGTGATCAATCTAACCTACTACATTGTCTACATTGCCATAACCTCCTACATGGGTTATCGTAATAGTAGCTTAACTATTCTCTGTCTTCCTCAAATTTATTTTCAACTTAGCAGCTAGAGTGTTCTTTTAAAATGTCAGATTTTGTCATATACATGCTTAATTGCCTCCAATGGCTTCAGCCCTCCGATTCAGTAAAAAAAAAACAATTTTTATAAGCACTTACATACCATATACTACTTCTACCTCTGTAAACTTATTTTCTTCACTGTACTCTTTACATGTTACTATACATAGATTTTGAGCAATATGCTGAGGACATTTTCTCTTCAAGAACCTCCATTTGCCTGAAATTGTTTCATGCAAGATGTCCACATGCCTTACTCTATCAGTTTCTTTGGGTCTTTTTGCGAGCATCATTTTACTAGTGAGGTCTTCTCTATAGAATATCAACTCCATACTATCTCCTCTTACTACCATTTCTAGTAGTTTTCTTAATTTTTCCCCATAATACTTGCCACTTTTTTACTTATAATGACTTTCCTTTTTCATGTGAGCTGTATGAGGATAGACGTGCTTTTGTGGGGGGTTACTTTATTTTGCATTTTATTGCTGCCTCACCATTATATTACATGTCTAGAAAAGTGCCTACATTATAGTAGCCACTCAATAAATAATACATGGGAAGAATAGATAATAATAAATTCCTATCTGTTCCATGAGATATAAAATATAACTATAACAAATTATATGAAAAATAATTCTATAAAAATAATCACAACAATGGGCTAATTTTAAAAGGGAAATATTGATTTTAAAACAATGTGATTAAAAATACATGAAAAACTGTTGGATAAGATGTCCCTTGTATATCTCCCTTTGCTCCCAACAATAACAATTTGACATCCATCAATAAGCAAAAGTGACTTTATAGGAAATTTGGGAACCAGGTAGGAGTCTATAAAATTGCAGTGCAGTCCAAGACGAAGGAGAGTCATTTTGAGAAGGCAGTCTCAGGCCCAGGTAGCTGACTCACCAACTATGGTTTCAGCTATAGACCTGAAAACAACTCTATGTCTGTGAGAAATCAATGCTAGACCCATTTTCAATGATCTTGTCACCAACACTATATTCCAAAGGACGAAGAAGGAGGTTGTGTTCACTTGTGCACTGGGTAACAGACATATAACACTTAGAACAGGCTTCAGGCCCTGACATGGCTCATTAACCAGCTGCAGCCCCTCTTGGCTGTGGTCTGAGTGCCCTTGAAAGTAAGCCAACCAAGCACAGTCAGACCATAGATTCTAAAGGATCCATGTGACGGGGCTGAGGCTCATCCCAGTCACAGTCTGCTAGGAATGCTAAGGACCCAGGGTTCCAGTGGTAGACATTCCCATCTGCAACCCTTGTGATTCTATAAAGACCCACTGTTGGGTTCCAGCCTCTGCTAAGCACAGTCTGTGACCAGTCCTACTGGCACAGGGACCCAATAAGGTATATGCATGGATGCACATCTGAAGATGTTAAAGAGCCCTATACTAGGCTCCAAGCACATCACAGCTGCATTTAAGCAATAGACCTGCTGGTGCAGGGATCCAGTAGAAAACTCTCTAGTCTATGCTCATGGAGGTCCCAAGAGGAACTTACGCTCAGTGCCAGCCCTTCTCATCCGTTGTCTACAAATGGTTTTGGTGATCCAGGGAACTAGTGGGAGATACTCCCATCTATACCTTAGAAAATTCTGAAAGGCCCTTCTATTTGTCTCTAGTCCCTCCAGTCAGAGTCAGGAACCAGTCTAGCCTTCCTGGCAACCTGGTGGGAGACATGCACATTCATGCCTTCAGAGCAGGTCTGTAGATATCAATCTGGGCTCTGGAATCCCCAACAGTCCTTGATTCCAGTCTCTCTCAGTCATAATCTAGGTCCAGTTCTGCACACCCAGGGATGCATCCAGTGACCATAATTCATCCATCTTAGGGAACCAGCAGGACCCACAAAACTGGTAATACCCCTGCTGTCTGAGGAACTAACTGTGAAACATGAAGCATATTCTTATTTCAGTGCCACCCTACTGAACAAGTGACTAGAAATAGTCCCATCCACCTAGGGACCAGAGAGAATCTACATCTGCCTTAGTCCCTAGTAACAAGCTTGCCAACAGTAGACCCCACTGCAGACCAAGTGACATCATCATAACCAGCGTCAACCTAGCATAGTGCAATTCTGGAAGTAGCCCCAACAGCTAAAGTAACAGATAAGAAAATGTCTTTAGCAGCTGAAACCAGTATATGAACACTTGAAGTGTTTGCTCCTTAAAGTGCACAATCACCAAGGTAAAGGTACGTAAATAATAAAAAAAACTAGGCAAATATAAAACCAGCAAATAAAACTATTAAAGCTCCAGTAACTGACCTTAAGTAAATAAAGATCTACAAATTTCTGAGGAAGAATTCAAAATAGTCATTTTAAATAAACTCAGGGATATACAGGAGAGCACAGAACAACTAAACAAAAATTAAGAAAACAATGCAGAAACAAAATAAAAAATGTAATTAAAAAATAGAAATAATAAAAGAGAACCAAACAAAACTCCAGAAGCTAAAACAATACAATGACAGAACTAGAAATCTCAGTAGGAAGTTTCCAAAACCAACTTGAAAAGTCAGAATAAAGAATTAGCAAACTTGAAGAGAGGTAGATCAAACTAATGGACCAGGTAGTGGAAGAAAAGTAACAGAAAATAAAAAAGAACTAATAAAGCCTACATGAATTATAGGACTCCATCAAGCAAATGAACATTCACATTATATAAGTCCCAAAGGGAGAAGAGATATAAAAGGGGGTAGAAATATTATTAAAAAATAATATCTGAAAACTTCCCTAACTTAGCAAGAGATATGGACAACCTAGTACAAAATACTCAAAAGACCTCAAGCAAGATCAAACCAAAGAAGATTACCCTGAGACATATTTTAATCAAAATGTTAAAAAAGCAAGGACAAGGAGACAATTTTGAAAGAAACAAGAGTAAAATAACCCATTATATCTGAGGAAACTCCCATGAGGCTATTAGCAGATTTCTATTCAGAAACCTCATAGGCCAGGAGATATTTAATACATTTAAAGTGCTGAGAGAGAAACAAATCTGCCAATGAAGGGTATTATGTCCAGTAATGCTGTCCTTGAAAAATAAAGGAGAAATAGAGACATTTCCAGACAAACAAAACCTAAGGAAATTCATTACCACTAGACCCACTTTATAAGAAATGCCAAAGGAAGTTCTTCAAGATAAAAATGAAAGGATTTTATATAACAACATGAAAATACATAAAACTCACTGATAAAGATAATTTTGCAGTCAACTACAGAAAACACTAATATGAAATGGTATGTAAATCACCTTTACCTCTGGTATAAAAGTTAAAGGAATAATATTAGAAATTACTCTAGCTATAATTTATTATTGAATGATGTAAAAAATGTAAAGTATGATATCAATAGCATAAATCATAGGGAAAGAAGTAAAAATGTAGAGGTTTTGTATGTGATTGAATATAACATTAACTTAAAATAGACTATGTCTACAAGATGCTTTATATAAACCTCGTGGTAAACACACACACACACACACAAACCCTATTGTAGTTACACAAAAGATAAAGATAAAAAATTAAAGCGTAACACTACAAAAATTAAATCATCAAGGCAGACATTTAAAGAGAAAGAAATAAAGAAACTTAAAAGCAAGTCAGAAAAATTAATGAAATGACAATACTTATTACCTATCAATAGTCACTTAAATAAAAGTAGACTAAATTCTTCAATCAAAAACACAAAATGTCTGAATGTGTTAAAAAAAAACAAGGTGCAATGATATTCTCCCCACAGGAGACTTATTCTAGATTTAAGGACACACACAGGTTGAAAACAAAGGGAAGAAAAAAAATTCCATGTCAATGGTAACTGAAAGAGAGCAGGAGTGCCTGTTTATATTAGATAAAATAGATATTAGGTCAAATCTATCATAAGAAACATAGTTACTATATACTGATTTAGGGGTCAATTTGTCAAGAGAATATACAAAATGTAGATATATGGGCACCCAACATTAAAGTACCTAAATATTAAGAAGCAAATATTAACAGAAATAAAGGGGGAAATAGCTCTACAATAAAAGTAGAGAACTGGCCAGTGTGGCTCAGTTGGTTGGAACATTGTTTCATAACCAAAAGGTTGCAGGTTCAATTTCTGGTCAGGTTATGCATGTAGGTTTTGGGTTTGATCCCTTTTCTGGGTTCTTGGGATGCCTGGTCTCAGTGCATACAGGAGGCAACCAATAGATGCTTTTTCTCATATTGATGTTTCTCTCTCTCCCTGTCTATTTAGAAAGCAATGAAAAAATGCCCTCAGGTGAGGATAAAAAACAACATTAGACTACATAACAACCCACTTTCAACTGTGAATAGTTCATCCAGACAGAAAATTAATAAGCACATTCTCAACCTGCACGACACTGTAGGTCAAACTGACAGATACAGAATATTTTATTCAACAGCTAAAAGATACAAACTCTCTCAAGTAGACATGAAGCAGGACAAAAGGCTACTAAGCAAGGATTAGCAAATTTAAAAAAGATTAAAGTCATATCTAGTTTTTTTTTGTCTTTTTTCTGGCCACAGTGACATGAAGATAGAAACAAATAACAGGAGGAAAAGAGAAAAATTCAGAAACACATGAAAATTAAACAACACTCTCCTGAAAAGCCAAAGGTTCAAAAAGAAATCAGACAGGAAGCAGAAAATATTTTGAGATAAATGAAAACAAAACCACATCATATTAAGGATGTAGCATAAGCAGTGTTAAGAAGAAATTTCATAGCAATAAAGCCTACCTCATGCCCTGGCTCATGTGGTTCGGTGGATTGACTGCCAGCCTCTAAACCAAAGGGTTGCTGGTTCAGTTCCCAGTCAGGCACACGCCTGGGTTGCAGGCCAGGTCCCCAGGTGGGGGTGTGCAAGAGGCAACCTTACACTGATGTTTCTCTCCTTTTCCTCCTTCCCTTCCCCTTTGTCCAAAATAAATAAATTAAATCTTATTTTTTAAAGCCTACCTCAAAAAACAAGAAAGATTTTAAACAAATCAGCTAAATTTACACCTCAAAAATTAGAAAAGAAAACTTGGCCAAAGTGATCAGAAAAGAAGAAATAATATAGATTAGCAACCTAGGTGCCATCAGTAAATGAATGAACCCAAAAACTATGGTATATTTATACAATGGAATTCTATGCAGCAGAAAGAAGGAGCTCCTACCCTTTCCAACAACATGGATGGAACCGGAAAGCATTATGCTGAGTGAAATAAGCCAGGTGGTAAAAGACAAATAGCGTATGATCTTACCTTTAACAGGAAACTAAATAACAAAATAAACAAGCAAGCAAAATATACCCAAATACACTGAAATAGAGAACAGGGGGACAGTGACCAGAGGGGAGAGGCGAGGGGATTTCAGGGGAAAAGGGGGAAGGGTTTACAGGAACAAGTATAAAGGACACATGGACAATAACTAAGGGGGGTGGAAATGGGAGGGAGGTGGGGAGCACTTTGGGGGTGGGCTGGAATCAGAGTAAAAGACAGAAAACTGTACTTAAACAATAATTAAAATAAATACATTAAAAAAGAATAAAAATGAATGAAATAAATATTGGAAAGGAAATAGAAAAATCAATGAAACTAAGACTTTTGGGGGGAGAAAGATAAAATTGACAAACCTTTAGCTAGACTAATCAAGAAACAAGAGAGTGGGTTCAAAAAACTTTATAAATAAAAGAGAGTTTACAACTAACACAACGGAAACACAAAGAATTATGAGGACTAGTATGAACATTTATACAGAACAGAAACACAAAGAATTATGAGGACTAGTATGAATATTTATACATCAACAAATTGGATAAACTACAAGAGATCGTTGAATTCCTAGAAAAATACTACTTACCAAGACTCATGAAGAAATAAAAAGATCCAATATTGTTAAGGACCTTAAAGAGACCAGATGGACCCTTGTGAATTATACCAAATGTTTAAAAAATTTATACAAATCCTTCTCAAATTTTCCAAGAAAATTGTTTATGAAGAATAATGCCACATTCATTCTATGAGACCAAAATTACCTTGATACCAAAGCCAGAATAGTACACTAGAGAAAACAAAATGACAGGCCAATATCTCTGATGAATACAGATGCAAAATTTCTCAACAAAATTTCAGTAAACTGAATTCAAAAGCACAATAAAAGGATCATACACCATGATCAAGTGGGATTCATTTCTGGGATGCAAGAATGGTTCAACATATGCAAATAAATAAATGCGATCTACCACATTAATAGAATGAGTGACAAAAACCATTTGAACCTCTTAACAGCTAAAGAAAAGCATTTGACAAAATTCAGTTTTCATTAGTGATAAAAGCCCTCAACCAATTGGGAAGAGAGGAACATGCCTCATTCTAATAAAGGCTTTATGTGGCAAACCAACAACTGACATGTTACTAAGTGGTAAAAGCTGAAAGTTTTCATTTTAAGACCAGGAACAAGGCATAGGTATTAACCTTTACCTCTTATATTCTACATATTACTGGAAATCCTAATCAGAGCAATTAGGTGAGAAAAAAAATAAAAGTGTCCAAATTGCAAACAAAAACTAAAAATACCTCTGTTTGCAGGTGGCATAACCTTATACATAAAAAACCCTAAGGACTCCACCATAAAATACTTATATTCATAAATGTTAACAGTATTTTCTTTACTTAACAGGTTTATAATAGAATACCACTGCATTTTTGTAATTCTGTTAGTGCAATACAAAAATAGTTTAACAACAAAAATAAGTAAATGAATATTATTAATAACAAAAATAAAAATACTTTTAAAAAACAAGATGAAGATGTATTTTGGTTTAATAATTTATCACAACAGAAATAACAATGGTTAATAAATATATGAAAAAGTTTTTACTCAGCATTTTTATTTTCTGTTTTTGTATTAATCTTATATTTTTCTCTTTATTTACTTTTTGTTCCTTTATCTTTGAGGCTGTGTTTTCTTACATTGTATTGAAAATATTAAAATGTTCTCTAAAATTCTCTGTAATCATATTGAGAGCTCTTAATCTTCAGAATTATTTTCTTTTTCTTTGGAACGTGGTCTTTCTGCATGCTGACTTGCCCTGTTTACTCATTCTTCAGGCAGAGGGAAAGAGAGAGTGAGAGAAAAATATATCCAGACTCTACAATGGCCCCAAAAGATTGTGTGGTTTGCCCTTGGCTTCTCTCTCTGAGCATTTGGTGCTATCCTAATAATCTCAGAATTACAGCTGGAAAACAGCTAGACGTAGGCCCATCGCTCAGCCAGTTTCCAGAAAAAAAAGAGTCTGTTCAACTTTCATCTAGTGTAGTCTTAGTGACCGGAGATCAATTTTTTCTCCTTCACTCTCTTTTTATATGGCACTCTTCGTAGTTAAGATACATTAATCAAAGTACATAAGCTCCCCCAAAACTTAGTTTTGCTCACAAGGTGCTGCCAAGGCTGTCTCTTTTTTCTTTTGTTCCCTGCCACCTGAACAGCATTAAATGCATCTCTTCCACTATTTTCTTTCTAATTGTCTTTGAAAAGGTATGTTGATGGAGTAAAGGATGTCGTTTTGCCCCCACAATCAAGAGATAGTGGCATAGTTATATTATTGTTGAGTATGTGAGGTTTTGAACCAAGGTTCACACATTTATCAAAATTCTTACTATGTACTTTCTAATTACGGTCTTTGCGCTCTCTCTGATAAGGTGGACAGAGAATGAGTTGTCCAATCAGTTCCTTTGGCCTTCGGGTTAATGATATTCTTTTTGGACTGTGATAACGGGTTTATTGTTATTTCTAGTTTCTAATCTTAAATGTGCATCTTCTCTGGCTCTGTTTTCCAAGCACTTCAGTTGAATGTTAAGAGATTTTGCACTGGTGTCTAGAAACCATTTTAAACCAAAATTTTCTTTAGTGAATTGATATTTATTTATCAGATTTGTTTTGGGGGTTAACTCTTTGCCACTATATTTCATTGAGAATTAATATGAAAGTTAAGTTGTAAACAATTTATCTGACATACATGTATCAGTGGTACCATTTTTCATTAAATAGCACTCAAATTTAAGGGCACATTGTTTCCTACTAAAATTGTGTTCATAGATGGTGATGTACTTAGATTTACTTGAAGAGATATTGGTCTTATAGATATATCAGATTTTAGCATTTTTCTTATTAATCAGTGAATACCATTATACACTCCCCCCGCCCCCTATTCCCAAATCCTTTTCTGACTTTGTTACAGAGCTATGGAAGAAGCCAATGACATGCTAGTTCTGGAGCAAAAGTCCTGTGCTTGCTTCTTTCAGTTATATAACAACACTATTCCTCTCTTTTTATTTGCTAGTCCCTTGATTTCGAGTCAGTATTGTGTGGGAGAAAGAAAGTGGCTGTTGGAAATGTTTTAGCTCTGCTAATTGATAAGCCTTCAACTCAGTGGGTGCAGGCTGTCTGCTTTTCTGAGCTTGTTTACTTATCTGTAATATAGAGATAATCCCTTTGGGAGCTCTTAACAAGCTTGCTTTCTTCAGTGGTAAGTGTCCAATAAATATAATTTTCATTTTTTGATTCCCTGAATATCAAAACAGCTCATTGTCTTAAAATTTGAAAGTGCTTAGGTGTGGAAAAAGATAATCATTATTCTTTCCTCCAATCTTAATATATTTACTTTCCAAAGAGCCTGGCAGAGTAATTCTGTTAAATAGAAGCAAGAACTCACACATATACTATTCTCTTTTCTTTTCCAATTTCCCTCTTAGAACTGGCAAATAGATACTTTTGTCTAAAAATTGCTAATATTTTACACCTCAGGAGCGAAATCTTTACTAAGGACCAAACCTGTCTGGCTCTAATAGTTTCAGGGGACATGATTTTGAACACTGAGTGTTCAATGTTCAGCACAAATAGATACCTCTTCCCTCTTGAAGCTAAACATTGAAAAGAAAACTAGACATTAATACAGAAATCATACATATAAATATAAAGTTTTAATTTTGTAAGTGCTAAAAGGAGGTTCAAGACCTATTAAAAGCTATTTTGGGGATATGACCTAGTGAGAGAAGTAAAAGAAAGTTTTTAAGACTTGAGATTTGAATGTTATAAAGGTGGAAGGAAAAAGAGAAACACGAAGTTAGCAACAGGTTGCACTGCCCTGCGGTTCAAGGAGGAATTCCAGTTTCAAGAGCCACAGATTGTCTTTCTGTGTAGAGAGGAGAGAATGAAGAGGGACATGGAGTTAGATGAGACAATAGCTTGATAAGGGTCATATGTTGTAGGTATTTTCAAGTTATTTCAGTTATTCATTACAGCATAACAAACCATCCATAGATTAATGACATAAATTAGTAACCATTTCATTATGCTCAAAACCACTGTTTATCAGTAATTAGAAAATGGTGTGGTGGGAATGGCTCTCCTTTGCCTCCTGATGATTGGAATGACCTGAAAGGGTGGGAGCTGAAATGGTTGGGCTTGGAAGATCCACTTTCAAGACAGTTTCTTTATTCTCATACTGTGCAACTGACCTGGGGTGGCTAATAGGTGGCTCAGCTGGGGGTGCTAAATTGTGTCTACATGTAGCTTCTTTTTGTATGTCAGTCATAGGGCCCTCCTACTTCTTACTTGTCAGCTTAGCACTCCAGAAGCCAGTGTTCCACCAACACGAAAGTTGCATCACGCTATATGATCTAATCTTAGAGGTGGTAGAGTGTCACTTCTAATGTAGTCTGCTGGGTCGCAAGCTCACCCAGATTCCAGAAGAGAAATACTGACTCCAGGTCTTGATGGGATAACTGTCAAAGAATTTGTGGCCATGTTAAAAACCACCACACAGGAAATGTTAAGGGCTTGTTCATTTTATCCCAAGAAGAGTGGATAGGGTTTTTAGCATGGGGTAATCATGTTCAGGTGTATGTTCTTAGAGTAACACTGGATATGGAGTGAATGACTGATTAGAGGAGAGTTGAAGTAGAGGCAATTGGACAAGATGGATGTGTAAAGAAACAATCCAGGGAACAGATAGCATTAACCTGAACAAGAGTGGCATTGGCGGAGAAAGAGAGAAGTACATGACTTTGGTTGTTTTGGAGTTTAAATCAGAGAACCTGGTGGTGAGTTAGATAGGAGAGGTGAGAAGAGGAGAAGTAACAAGGGTAATTCTTAGTTTTTTTGATTTGCACAACTGGATAGATTATGTGTGTGTGTATATATATATATTTATATATATGCACATATGTGTATATATATATTTTTGAAATAAGGAATAAAACTAGAGATGCAACAGAGAGAAAGATGAGTTTTATTTAGTAATTAATGAATTTAGGATAATTTCAAGATATCCAGAAAGATATGTGAGTAGTTCATTATATGGATTAGGAAAAGAAAGAATAATATAAGAATAGAATGAGGATAAGATGACGGCATCTCCTCAACTGCATTATATTACTTGAATTGGTTATTAGTTTGGTGGACGTGCATGATTCAATATCATTTAATGAATGCAGATTTTTTGAGCATCTGCTATGTGAACTCTGGTGTAGTAGGAGAAGGGTTATAGATAAATGCCTTACCCTTAAAGAAAGAATAAGTTATAACAATTCAGTCAATATTGTGATGTAATGTCCTCATAATTGTTCAGAAATGTAGGGAGGCCAGGTGTAGCCTACCAGCAGTAGGTAAGTCAGGTTCCAATCAGTCATCAACGGACAGAGCTATGGTACAGTTCAGGTGCATAAGTATTCAGAGATAAGCATGTTATATAATAAAAGTGACGAACAAGGGCTTAGAGCTGGGTTATTATTAATTAAATCCTCATAACAACATGACATGATTTGTAATAGTTTGTTTCTACTTGCTAGCAAAACCCAGTTGATAAAACCCAGCTTCGGCTTTTAGGTCGTGGTCCTCCTCACCCCTTCACTGTCCCTGGTATAACCTCTGCTCCAAGACTTAGGGAATTGCAGTGTATGGCTGGCACTCTATAAAAGAAGAACCTGTTAAAGGGGGATGCCAGCATCCCTTGGATTCTGATACTATCCAATCTTGTACCTTTCCTGTAAAATAAATCCCATTTTCCAGAGATTTTGTGTAAATAACCTCGTGATGAGAGAATGATGTGTTACCACAACAGGAGATGTAGGAAATAAATTCTGGAGCAGTGTGGTTTATGACATGTTACTGGGTTATTAAATCAACTTAGTGTGCTGTGGCCAGAATTTAATAGAATGAAATGGGATAGGATGAGATAGAAAATAATGGAATGAAACAGGTGCAATATAATAGAATGTGTTGAAAGGTGGTGCTATTATTACTATTCACACAAAACAGGTCCATGGGCTAAAGTAGATGTGCACACATTGCCTTCATTAAAAGATAAAAGAAAGAACCAGGCTCAGCAATGTGGCAGATTTGCATGTTGCATTATTAGCCCCATGCGTTCCACGCTGGATTAATTTGGAATCTAGCTAGCACCACTGGAAGTGTTCAACCTCTTTCCAAATATTTGATTTTATTTTACTCAAACCAGGATTTCCCTCTAAATTTCATATTTAATGTTAATCATCTCAATTTTAAAATTACTTTTAGTATGATTAATTTTTGTCATACTTTATAAGGGAAAGTGTGGTTTTCTATAACATATCTCTATCCCCAGAGATATGGTGTTATTTAATGGTAGGGATTTATTTTAGTCTTATTTGTATACTGAGACACCAGCTCAGTGCTTGATAAATTGTGGTTGTTTGAAATATGTTTGCATGGCTATTAAATAAGTGAATTAATTCATTAATAACATGTAGGACAACTACCATTTTGTATAATCGTTCAACTTCAACATCAGAGAGTGAAGCCGGTGCTTAAAAGGCCTGGCCTGCTCTTACGGACATTCTTCCCCTCTGGGATGACAAATGGGTAAAGCCTGCCTGAGTGGCAACACATTATTCTCCTCCTTCAAATCACCTGCCCCAGGCTTCAGCTATCCCTTTGAGAACATTATTCTGATCCTCTGGCTCACTGATTCAGAATCATGTCACAATTTTCCACGTGGATAATAATGATTACATACTAACCAATGAACCTGAAGTTTTCTGGTCTAAAGCTCTCCAGTAATCAAGCTCTGTTTGGAAATCTTTTCTTCCAACTAGTGAATCCACCTCTGTTCACCTCCTCTGCCCTTCAGGGAGGGGGCAACAAGAAGAGGGCCTCGTGTAGACTGTTACATCAAGTTGCAGCAACCATGGGTACTGGTCATCAGAACAGGACCTGTTCTTAAGAGAAGAAGGCAGCGCCCATCACAGTGCGGTTCCGGAGGCTCCCAAGGTTTCCACCTACCCTGGCTGAACTGCCAGGCCTGGCCTTCCATGGAAGCTTCTCACCTACACCAACACGACAATTTTGCTTGAAATCATGGTCACAGTGACTTCTCATATTTAAGTGATAAATTCAGAAAATTTCTTGAAAAAGTCACCTTTATCGTGTGTCTACCACCTGAGAAAGATCTAAACCTCCTTGTCTGGCTTACCAGCTCAGAGGACTTTAGCAAATTAACTTCTTTTTTTCATTTTGGGAACAAAGATGAGAGATCGGTAAGGTGAGAGTCAGTGGAGAGAAATTCTTACTTGTATTTAAATAAAGGAGATCACATCGTCTGTATTTAAATATCTCAGCAATACTCCTGCCCTCCGAACTCCTGCCTTATCTGCCCTCAGATATTTGGATTGTCTTTTTTCTTCTTTAGTATTGAACTAGTTTAAGTTTTTTTACGGAGGTAACAGTCTCAGAGATAGCTTTTAAAGAATTCTTCTAAGACCTTAGGTCTCTTTTAGAAGTTTGGATTCCCACAATATCAAATAAAATAGTTTTATTTAGTGAGGTAGAAATACAGGGAAGTTGATTTATCTGAAATATTTATAAAATCAAATGTGGAAACTACCTTTCGAGATTAGAAATAAGGATTTACATTTTAATCAGTATTCTTTATGCTCATCCATCCAATTAAGATTCCTAACGATATTGATTTGTTTTAGTAAAAGAAAATTTAACTAGATCAAAATGACAAGGTTTGCAGCAGAACTACTAGTCCTGCAGTAGTTACATTCTGTTTCCTTTCTACAGTGGCAGTAATTTGCTTTCATGTCAGACAATGACAAAAATATGGTCATAATGGGGTTCTAGTGAGCAGTTGGACTTCTGCAAGGCAAAATGAGACATCTATTAGCCAATAGTTTCTACGCTGAAGTATCCTTTTTATTTGATCAAATATTGAAAGATTGACAAGAAGGAGAGCGCAACTGGGCTTTTGGAACTGCAATATGTAATTTCACCACACTTATTCTTTTATTTCCTTGGCAAGGTCTTAAAGGAATGTTGATTGCTAATGATTAAATCACCTAGGGTGACAACTGGAAGCGCTGGGACTTGAGTGAACTTGGAGAGCGTACTTCAGTGAACCATGAACACCAGAACATTTTTTTCCTGTTTTTTGAAAGCTGGAATTGTGTTTAGAAGAGATTATTTTTGGGTGAGTTTTAGAACTTCTAGTAAAGTAAAATTAGAAGTTTTTCAAATACATTTATATTATTCAGACTCAATCATGAAAAACTATGAGTTGGATCTTCTTTAAATAATTGCACATCATTTTTAGATGTTTTTTATTTCTGTGCATAGTTTATATTAATACATTCAATAAACAAAAATACACTCGAGTCTTCTGTGTATCTTATAAAATAAATAATCTTGGAATTATTAAAGTAATCTATTTACTTTACCCCCTCCCAGTGACTTTAAGTGAAGAGTAGAGAGGATTGAATAATTTACCAAATCTCTCAGGGTTTGTGTAGTATTCTACTGTGCATTGTAGTTGTTTGTGTATGTTTCATTTATCATTATAGAGTTATCTAGAAGAATTTTCTTGATTATGTTAGTTTCATCCACCATCATTCATAGAAAAGTCCCTGTTGTTACAGTCACACCTCAAAATTTTGTGGGGGGAAAGATTAATATATGATTCTTTATATTTTTAAAGGAAAAAATTGTAATGGAGCTAGTTTCTCCAGACCATAAAGGTGAGAATAAACTAATCAATAGATAAGAAACTAAAGAGAGTCAGGAGACACATTGTTAAAAACTGGAAATAGAATGGAAGGTTTAGTTAAAGATGGCAGATTACCCATGTACGTTTGGCTCTTTTCTGCTACCTACTAGATGACAAAAGATTTTTTAAAAGGCATATTCTCAAGGACTAAAAATGTAGTGAAGAAAATCCAGCAGAAAATGTCAGAAGCTAGAAAATAAATATGCAATGGTACTAATTTAGTAGACCTGAGAAAAGTAAATCCTAAACTTGAAGAAACTGAATTTACTAAGCAATCTAATCGTTATAGTGGGATTAACACCCAGAGTGTCATAATTTGAAAGCACAAATTACCTTTGTGAGTAGTGACAAAAATGAGCTTAAAAATAGAAGGATTGGTTCAAGTTTGTTTAAGAAACAGATCCTATAATCTCTTCTGCATTTCACATTGCCAGGACAATCTCTCCTACTCTCTAACTCTGTAGAAATAAAACAAATTTGTTGACAGAGTGGAATAGATACCTGAATTAGTTACAAATAATTGCAAAACTTCGGACACTGACAATAAAAATGCAAAATATCTGACAGAATTAAAATTGAAAGCAATCAGAGTGAATAATTTACCTTAAAGGAAATACCAGAAGTGCTAAAATCAATTAAAGAGATATTCTATTTGAGTGATTATCATATAAATATGAATTTAACACTGAGATAACATTTCAATTTTATATTGGAAAAAAATGGATGGTCAACTTCTTGAGCAGTAGTAGAGAAATTTTTATAGTCCTTGTAGGCTCGTTAATGAGTGAGATCATCTTTTAAAAGGATTGGACTTTTCCTAGACAATGGAATACATAATTTTTAATTCTGTCTTGTCTGTGTAACGCAAAGAAACTCTGTTATTGGCACATTGAAGCATTTGCCAGGTGATCATCTTGGATTTGTTTGTTCTGATAGAGTTGAATGCACAGTTTGACTAGTTTTTATTTCTGATTTAAGTGGGAACATGTAATTCATGTTCTTTTGTTTCTAGATTATTTCACTGAGCATAATGTCCTCCAAGTTCATGTAGGATATCAAAAAACAGGACTTCTTATTTTTTAAGGTTATTCAGCCTTAATGATAATATTTCATTGTATGCATATTACCACATTTTCTTTATCCATTCATCTGTCAATGGACATTTAGGTTATTTCCATGTCATTGCTATTGTAAATGATGCTCCAGTGGATATGGGAGCATTAAATACATACAGATTTTTAAAATTAACCATACCTCAAAAAATAAACAAAAAGTGAAACATGCTTATCGTTGACTATTACACAGCTGTTAGAAGCAACTAAACAAATCCACAGGAAATATCATGTAGAGGGAAAAGATAGGAGACCAAATGAGTAACAATACAGTTACTACATTACAGCATATGTGTACCTAAGACAATATGAAATAATGCATTTTCACAGATTAAAAATACATGTTATAGACAAAGAGACTGGGTCTGTGTAAGGGAGCTGGTGAGGTTAGAAATGGGTGCAGATACAGACTATGAGAAAAATGATAAATATAGGGAGTGTGTTATTAAATAAGGAATTCCCAAAAGGTAATCCAAAGCAAGGAGAAAATGCCCAACGCAATACCTGACACCTAGTTGTTGTTCAATAATTGCTTCTTGAACAACTGAATGAATAAATTAATTTGTGAATAACAAATAAAAATAACAAATAATATGTATTTTATGTATTATGACTTTATTATATTGGGTAGAAAGTATGTACAAAAATAGAAAGCAACCAAAAACATTTCTTCTTTTTCATATATAATCCAAATAGATACATGCCACAATGATTGATAATTGGTTTGTACTGGGGCTTAATTATGATTATTTATGAAACTGAGGAGAAATGCATAATTGATTCGATGATACTGATTACGTTGACAAAGCATGATGGTGGTTGGAATTCAATTCATGACACGAGTTTCTGACCATCTTAGGGGCCCTTAAGCCCAAGGAAAGGAAACTGTGATCAATTTAGAAATCTCTCTAAGGCAAACATATTTCAGTGGGAAATACATTTTCCTACCTCTAATGTTTAGTTCAGCATAATTAACATGAATAATTCAGGACGATTTCCTGATACTTATGTTTGAGAGCTTAGCTGGATTCTAATTGCCCTCGAAATGTAGTCACAGAATGTAAATTTCTCAGGAAAGAGTGTGAAGTAGGTAATTTGATTAAAATATAATATGTATTAGAATTAACGACACCAAGGGTCTTAACAAAATGACCTTAACAGTATTATTTCAGAGAAACACATTTGCATAACTGTATCCATGACATCTCTCTCTCCTCCCAGCTCATGCCCCAAAGCTCCACACATATTTAATTTCTCCTTTGATCAATATACTTTCATGGAAAGGAACATAACTTACTCTGTAGGTCATTTTAAGTGGAATGCCAGCTAAATGAGAAAGTGTCATTTTAACCCAAGAAACGTAGAAAGAAATCTCTGCTTTTATAAAAATGAGAATATTTGAATCAATTATTTGTACTGTTTACCATATTTACCTCATTATGTAGCAAGACATTCACATTTGTGAACATCTAGATTAGCTTTCTCTGTGTGTAAACCCCAGAAAAAGGCTGTAAGTTATAGGATGAGTTGTAAGAAAATGGACTTTATATGTTAAAGTAGGATTTAAAAAAATTCAAGCTCTTTGAGTCAATTTGAAGTCTTTTCAGTAGGAAACAAAATATCTGAATAGGAATCCCTTTTTTTAAATTTGGAAATCTTTAATTTTGCCCACTGAACTACATGTCAATTCAATTCAACAAAAAGTTAATCATACCCTGAGAACTGGATGGGCACGGGACATACATCTTCAAAGAACTTTGCTACAAGGCAAATCCTCTTTTGGAAAATGTATCTTTTTAAACTGCAGGCAGTCATTTCAGTTTTGGTGCAAGGCTTTTGAGTCTTTCCTTGAGAACAGATTTTGATTAGAGCAGAGAATGTGAGGGCATTGGAGCAGCCAAGAGGTAAAGAGAGGGACTCTCCTTGAAACAACGAAATGAAGAAAATGGATCACAGAACTTCAGTCATTCTTAAGAACGGGTTGAAGAAATTAGTTGTAGAAATTTTTTTTTAAATTTTATTTAGTTATTTTTCAAGTACAGTTTTTTGTCTATTTCTTCCATCCCAGCCCTCCCCGCCCCTGGCTCCCCACCTCCCTCCCATTTCCACCCCCCTTAGTTCTCGTCCCTGTGTCCTTCCTATTTGTTCCTCCAAATCCCTCCCCTTTTTTTCCCTTAAATTCCTTTCCCTCTCCCCTCTGGTCACTGTGCCCTTGTAGAAATTTTTGTTTGGAGAGAAGAAGATTTGTTAGTTATTTGTTTGTTAGTTTTGGTCATGTGTCATTTTGTTGGATGGTTTAGGAGAGGAAAAAAGGAGTAGAAGGATGGAAGGGCAGAAGGACAGTAGGGAACTTCCACCATACCTTGCTGTAGTTACCTAGTCCCTGGTTATACAGGAGTGTGAGTAGGGCAGGTAGAGGGAATAAGTTCTAAAAACAGAAGGGCTTATTGTCTTCGTATAAATGGGCACCAGCTTAAGCATGCCACAGAGTTTGAGAATGAAGTCACTTAGGAGCCATTCCTGAGAAGCTGTGTAGCTTAATCCTCATTGAGAGCAAAATCTAGGAAATCTTTCTTATTTCCTTGTCTACTCAATTGACATATGGCTGCCTTCAGCACTTTGGTTTCATAGAATTTAGTGATTTGAGTGCTTTTCATTAAGGAAGAAATAGCCAGCATATGTCAAGCAGTAAGTGTTTCTATTATTGTCCCTGTGTTACAATGTTTATAATTTTGCTCTGGGGAAAAAGAAAGGCATAGAGAACTGGGAGGAGAAAGGCTGGGAACTAAGGTCAGGTTAGGTTGGAAAGATAAAATCTTTATCAGTTTGTTGACACCTCCCAGACTTCATCCTGCTCTCAGAGAGGACGATAGTTTGTTCCAGGTTTCATTCCTTTTATTCATATGTCTTGAAGCAAACAGATAAACAAAGTGAATGTTGTGTTTACATTCCCCAAAAAGCATGAATAGGACTCCTTGACTGCTGGTAAATGAGAGCAAACTGCAAATGACTGCTTTCCCTGACTCGAGGTATGAAGGGATTTTCTCTCATTGGCCTCTAGTATTTTGTGTGGCAGCAGTTCGCTGTTGCACGGGCCTCAGACTAATAACTGCTTTGATGGGGTCTTGGAGAAGCAGAGGGGAACCTGGGTTTGTTTGAGGGTGAGCATTTTAGATGCAACAAAAGGGTGAAAAGAAGGGGAGAGAGGCCAGATGCAAGATGTCAGCAAGCAGTTGATTGCTATTAGCCAAAGAAATGATGAGGAGGCTCTGGGTGTAGACCAGTGCTCTTAAACTTTTAGGGCTCATAGGTCTCTAGAATCCATCTAAAATTATTCCCATCAAATACAATTAGGTTCATATCTGTCTCTGTGTTACATGGGGCTTTCCTGTTACACGGAACTCTTAGGAAGAAAAAAGTGAAAGGAAATATAAGTCTTGGATGTCTTCTTTTCCATTTTTTAGAACTGTATTTCATATATGAATTTAAATCTATCTGTAATTTATAAGCTGTGGGTCACTGGGCAACAATGTATTTGAGTATGTTACTTAATGCACCTATATTACACATATTATGTATACATTATAAATATATCTAATTTGTGTGTATATGTATACATTCATATAGACATATATTTGTCTTTAATTACTTGGTCAATCATTTCCTAAGGTTAAAAACATGAACTGAATGTACAATTTAAGTCATGTTATGAAACTTTCGAGATTATCTCCTAATTTAAATGATTTCTAACCATGTATTCTAGTGTCTTGCCTTCATACCTTTTCAAACACTGAAGTACTATCATACTTTTTAAACTTAATACTATAGTTAAAATTATTTTTACCTACTCTATTTGCATTTCCTTGTTATATTAGGGGTGGTTGTACCATTGTCTGTAAAATTTTTCTTAGTCTTTTTTTTTAGTCTTAGAAATTTTTTTAGTCTTAGAATTTTTCTCAGTCTTAGAATTTTTCTTAGTCTTTTTCTCCATGTGTACTTCACCTTTTCTATAAAATTTGGAAGAATTATATATGTATTAAAATTATCATTAATTATTCTCATATATATTGAAAATTTTTCTCAGTTTACTTTTAATTTCTTTATAGTGTTTTCTAAAAGACTTGTATGTAGCTTAAGGTTTATATAAAATATTTATGCTTATTTTTATATCATTTGTCTGTAGTTATTACTGGAACTTCTTTGTTTTCATTTTTATCAACAAATAGCTATTCTATGTATAGTAAGTAATTAGTTAGAGATTTAGCGACTCAAAGCATAATTTTATCACATAATAAAGTATTAAAATTAAAGTGCAAATGTACCACAGATATTTCTCATTATAGCCTCTACCCAGTTTTCTTAGTATTAACATATAAGCATAAGTACAGTTGATGAAATAGAAAATGTAATGTTGGCACAATATGAAATAAATTATAGACTATTGATATTTCTCTGATTTCATACCTTTTATTATCTTGTATATCAATGCTCACTCCTATGTGAGCACTGATATATTTATTATTATTAATGCATAAATTATTTCATATCTTGTGGAGCAAAGCCAAATTATTTTTCTTCACAAATGTTGCTTATTTGTTCTGGATAACATGTTTATTCTTCCCAACAGAATTTAGAATTATAAAGCAAGATTTGAGAAAATGCATTATTGAAGTTTACTTTTTTCTAAAGATTATTTGGGGACAATTAACATCTTTAAATTGTCCTTCTGCATAGATTTTGAACCTCTTTGTGCAGCATCCTCCCCATTCTGCACTGTAGGTGTAAGGTAGTCTCCTTCAGTTTGCTGGAGCCGAGACCTTCTCACTCTAATGTTTTATGGAGAAAACAGCCCTGGTCTCTCTCCCTGTAATTTGAAAATAGCTGATGCCGCTCTATATCTACCAGGAGGCATCTTAAATTTCTGCTGCCGTTCCCAGTCATTCATCTTAAAATAATGGGATGGGTTTTACTAAATGTCTCTGATGTTACCTCTGGACCCTTCTGTATGAAGCAGGACATATTCAGGCCCAGGAAACAGAACAATGAAAAATAATAACCTTTCTTGTTTACTTTCTAAGAAGTCTCAAAAGAAGTAGTTTTACCATATCATCAAAAAACAAGAGTCTTAATTTATGTTTTTCTGTACTACTGATTTTAGCCCTCTTTGTACTTGTACAGGCCACCTCATGGTCCAGGGTGGGTGCTGCAGATCCAGACAATGTGCTCTCACATCAGTATCCCAAGTGGGAAGGAAGAGAATATTTAGAGAAAAGGCTCTTGTTTTTCTCATTGGTTAGAACTGTGTCATGTGGTCATTCTCAACTGAAAGAGTGATTGGGAAAAATGTTCTTGGAAAAAATATTGTATCCACCATAATTGGCTTAGACCAACACTGTGTCTGAGATCATAAAAGTTCTGTTAACAACGAACAACAGGGAACAACTGTTGTTGAATAAAAAGCCACTGTAGCTGCCACTGTTTAATGACCACACTACACAATACAATGACAAACTGCCTTATAATACAGAGTCCCTATTGCACTGCTCAAGACATTTCACTTAGGGCCTCTGCTCTAATCTAAGTCCAATTTCTGAAGTTTCAGCATGAAATATCTTCTTCTGATGCTAATTGAAGTTCTTTTGGACATCCAAATTGTGATTGATTATTCAACTTCTCCTCTTAAATCACTGGCCAGAATTTGGTCATATGCTCATTCCTAAGCCAGCACCTGTCAAAAAAAAAAGAGTGGGAGTGTCTTTAGATTTGGGTTTCTCAATTTTGACACTACTTATATTTGGGTCCAGATAATTTTGTTTAGTGAGGAGATCTCTGATGCATGCTAGGAGGTTTAGCAGCATCTTGAGATGCTACCCATAACTATACCCCTTCCTAATATAAATTATCCAAAGTATCCAATCCTATATATAGTGACAATCCAATATATTTCCAGACACTGCTAAATGCCCTAAAGAAAAACTGTCCCTAGTTGAGCAATTACCCTTAGACTAATAAAGCTCACTACTAAAGATAAAGATAAGCTATGATTCCAAGTTATCTCAGAGAGAGGGGTGACTATTCAAAGCAAGATTCTTTAAGAATGAAGGAAAAAAGAATGGTGATGTGAAGGTAATCCACATGTAAACAACATGTTGAAATCAAGTCCTGCTTTCATACTGCTGATGATCAGTCCAGGAGAATTTTGACACTGACTAGTGAGATTGTTACCCATGGTGTCAGGGAAATGTCTATAATGCACAAGACCTGGATAGAAAGAAGGAAGCCCCACACCTTATGAAAGATCTCACTTCTGCCATTGACCATGACTGCTCAGTGGGACAACAGCCTACAGCTTCTACTGACTGGAGGAATGAAGCTGTTCTCAATTATGTTCATAAACACATCACTGTTAGCATCTGAGATTTGACAGCACTTACAAGATTTTCAGGACACTTTGGGTGAGTTGTGACACACTGGGATAAACATTATATCTACGTAGTAAATTGGACTGCTTGGCAACACTTGCACTGACCTGTCCTTTTGTGCCCCTGTGCCATGGGGAACACCAAGACGTGGGATCTATCTCACTGTGATTCTGAATCTTTTGCTACACCCCTCAATTTTGTGTGAGAGAGTTCCCCACTTCTCAAGAACCCATGACCAAGACAGATGTTCTCTATACTGCTTAACCATGAAGATGACAAGTAGAACATACATATTAATTATTTTGGTGTTTACTGAAACATAGTCCCACAGAAACCCCGTTCATAGCCTGTGGCAATGTTATGTGTATTATTAGATGCTGGCATTAATCTGTTTCTTTTATGAGACTCTCCCAGATGCTGGCTTGGATGCCTGGGGCACCAATGTCTGTTTTAATGCTAGCAAATACAGGCATCAAGCTGCTTTCTTCTGCACTTATTGTCACTTGTATCACACAGTCATGGTCCTGTTATTTTAAAACCAAGCACTGGCTTCAGATAAAGGAGGATTTTGATATGGCCCCCTTTTTTTTTTTAGCTGAAATGGGCCACCATAAAACTGATTTACAAATTGCTCAGACATTCACTCACGATACATTTATTCACTCACCGTACATTGTGTAAATTCCTAAGGGTGTATTGATGATTACCCAAGGAACTCAAGGTCTATTGTGTAAGAAAGATATGTAAACAGATAATTAAACTAGGTTCTAAAAGTTTTCATAGTGGAAATGAACAAAATGATGTCAGAGGACAGGTGCTGTAAACTTCTGAAAGCAATCTAGAGGCCAAATTCCTAGAAGGAAACATGGCACATTAACTGAATTAAGAATTAACTAAGAATTAACTGAAAATAATTAACCGACTGGAACTTACTAGAGCAACTATTTACAGCGATGTGGGCTAGAGTTGGAGAAACAGAATAGAATGATGAGGCACCTGGGGACTAGTAACAGCAGAAGCCATGGTCCCTGAAGAGGAAGAAGGAAAATGAGACTGGAATTTACAAACGTGGCAGACACGGACCAGGAGCTTTCCACAGCACCGAGGTGTTGGGTAGAAGAACAACAGGAGCACAGCACTGCCCTAAGGGTCATCTTGGAGGGGGCGAGGTGAGTGCTAGAGGCAGTGTGTAGAATAAATAACCTGACTTTTCTCACTGCCTACATTTGATTTTGCGTTGCTCCCTCTAACTAGCTGTACCCAACAAAAAAACAAAGGGCAGGGTGATGTATTTTACAGAATCACCTCTGTGGCAAACAAAGGAGGGAAAAGGGCCACAATGGTAAATCTGTTGCGTACCAGCAGGGTCAGATGCACGGAGTTGGTGCTGCTGGTTGGGCATAGGCAGCTGAAGCCAGACTGAGAAAGGCTTTGGGCTCTCATCTCACTTCATTTAGTAGAAAGGAGAAGACATTAGTAGGGTGAAGAAAAAATTTTTTTCTCTAATTTTCTCGTTGTTATATAAAGAATTTTAGCAAAAGACTCTGTGTGTGCGTGTGTATATAATGTATGAGTGCAACTTGCTTTCTTATTTGCATAAGGCAAGATTCTTAAAAAGTTAAGATGATCTTCAAAAATGTTTTCTAAGAAGAGTTTTAATACTATTTCATAGAGTGATGACTATAACTACTGAGAAAATATTCTTAATAGGAGAAAAAGTAAATGCCCAGAATAAATAAGTTCCTAATCATACCAAAAATCCAAAGCATTGCAACTCTATCAATCGTAGGCTGCCTAGAGAACTCATGAGACTTGTGAGTATAATATCCATGCAGATTGTAATTTTTAGTGTTTTATATCACATATCAGGTTGATCAGAGATGCCCTGATGTTCTATGTCCTCATTAAAATAAAGGAGCTTTGTGTGTTTTGAGATATGCTATTTTACCCCCACTCCCATTTCATCTGGGCTCCAGACAACTGAGGTTTTTAAAAGACACTTAGAAATTATTGACAAAATACTCATATAGTTTCATCAGTTTTTATAATTAGGTTGGCTTTTTTCCTCCAAATTTAGTCAGAAAAACAACAAAGGATGAGTTGCTTGCATATCATTAATTTATATCCTTGTTAACTAAAGCAAGATCTTCAGTCAACAGGAAGAGAATGAACTAATGATGGTTTCTGGCTGTTTGATTGTTTATTACTCTTTCTGTCATTTTTCATCCTCTACACCCCCTTGATTGAGCCAATTGTGAATATAAGCAATCAATAAAACTCCAGGTGCCATGGCTTGGCACTCCTCTCGCATATATTATGTGAGATGGCGGGAAAGAAGCAGTAGTATGCTAACCAACAAACAATTCAAGAAAAAACACACAACAAAGTTTCTGAATTTTTTCAATTGAACACAAGCATTTATATTTGGTGGACACAGATTTGTACGGAATTATGACTGGAACATTATTTTGGCAGAACAAGTATATAATATGAGCTCCCAAGGCTATATTTTAGCCATATATAGATTATATTCCCAATATATATTAAATTGCATTAGTTTAATTATAAATCATTGCATATGAGCATTTTAGCAATTGACAAGCTCGAAACAGTTTTAATATATTTTATTTTTTACATACTAGCAAAAAGAAACAAATAATCACATTTGTTTTGGTACCTAAGATATCAACCAGCCAGCAAGTATTTTCTAAGCATATTATCTACTAGCCTACAGATGATAAAAAATTTCCAGCATGATTCCTCCCCACATTAAAATCAAATGAATTATAGAGTAAATCTGAAGCACCACTAGGCCTGTGAAAATCTCTAATAGAAAATATGTTAGATTATTTTATTTAGCATAATGCTCTCTAAGTCCATCCATGTTGTTGAAAATGAAAAGATTTCATTCTTTTTCATGGCCAAGTAATATCATTGTATATATGCACTAATTTCTTTTATTTTAATTTCTATTATTTATTTTTTAATGTTGTTCGTTATAGTTGTCCCCATTTCCCCCCATTTCTCTCCCCTGCCCTGCCCACCCCCACTGGCCACATTCAATCCCCTTCCCTCACCCCACCTCCATTGTCTTTGTCCATGGGTCTTTTATACCTGTTCCTTGATGACCCTTCCTGGCCCAAGCAACCTACTGTACCTGGCTGGTGTGGCCCAGTGGACTGAGTGCCAGCCTGTATTGCATGCTTTATCTACATGTCTGTTGATAAGTGCTTAGATTATTTCCATATCTTTGCTGCTATAGATAACGCTACGATGAACAGTGGGTGAAAACAGTCACAGGGATGTAAACTATATCATAAAAAATATGGTCAATTATTTATTTATTAAAATTTTATTTAGTTATTTTTCAAGTACAGTTTTTTGTCTATTTCTCCCATCCCATCCCCCCAACCCCGTGTTCCCCACCTCCCTCCAATTTTCTCCCCCCCTAGTCCTCATTCCTGTGTCTTTCATACTTGTTCCTCAAAAATCCCTCCCCTTTTTTCCCCTTAAATTCCCTTCCCTCTCACTGCCCACTTATTCTCTATTTCAGTGTCTTTGTTTTTATTCTGCTTGCTTGTTTGTTTTGTTGTTTAGCTTCCTGTTAAAGGTGAGATCATATGGTATTTGTCTTTCAACACCTGGCCTATTTCACTCAGCATAATGCTTTCCAGTTCCATCCATGTTGTTGCAAAGGGTAGGAGCTCCTTCTTTCTCTCTGCTGCATAGAATTCCATTGTGTATATGTACCACAATTTTTCGATCCATTCATTTACTGATGGGCACCTAGGTTGCTTCCAGCTCTTGGCTATTGTAAATTGGTCAACTATTTTAATAACTAGGGAATGTAAGCTGCAGCCATTATGGTCATCAGTGTGGAGTTTCCTCAAAAAATTAAGAGTATATTTGCCGTATGATCCAGCAATGCTTCTTCTGAATATCTACTTGAAAAATTTGAAAACATTTGTTTTATTTTTTATTGTTGTTCAATTACAGTTGAAAACATGTATTTGCAAAGATATATGCACCCCTATGTTTACTGAAGCATTGTTTATTGTGGCCAAGATATGGAAATGACTGAAGTGTCCCTCAATAAATAATTGGATAAAGAAGGTGTGGTACATACATGCAATGGAATGCTGTTCAGCCATAAGAAAAAAATTAAATAGTACCATTTGTAGTACCATGGATGGATCTTGAGAATACCATGCTAAGTGAAATAAGTCATGCAGAAAAAGTCAAGAACAATATAATTTCACTCATCTGTGAGATATATAACTGAAAGCAAACAAATGAACAAGAAAAACAAACAAACAAACAAAACCTCATAGACACAGATGACAGTATGGTAGTTACCAGAGGAAGGGGGAAGGGAAGATAGTAAAGGGTGAAGAGGATCAAATATATGGTGACAGAAGATTTGACTTTTGGTGGTAAACACTCAATGCAATATATAGAAGATGTATCATAAAATTGGATAGATGAAACCAATATAATTTTATTAACCAATATGACTAATATACTTAATAAGAACATGATAGTTTTTAATCTTTGGAATGTACCATTTTAAATAAAAACTATGTATTTAAGTTGTATAAAAGGATATCCATTTATATATATGTACAGGGGTGTGGCATAAATAATGCCCCTCTTTGTTACAAAATCATAAGCATGTAATTCTATAACATAACAATACTATACTCAAGCACACCATATGCCAGTCTAGGTGAAATGTTCCAATTAAAACTATAAATTATCACACCCATATTATTACTCTACCAACCACACTAAAGCAAGGACATAAACAATTATTTTTGAAATAATTACTACCATGAAACTAATTAACACATACACTTCTTCAGTCATCTTTTTTTCAATGAGATCACCTGAAAATCCCTCCTAGCAAATTTCCACATCCAATACAGCAGTGTTAACCATAGTCCCCATGTTGTACATTACATCTCTAGAACGATTCATCTTCTATAACTACAACTGACTGCTCTTTGTCCCGCATTCCTCATTTCTTTTATTTCCCTACCTCTATAATCACCATTCTACTCCCTATCTCTATGTATCGTACTTTTTTAGATTCCATACATAAATGAGATCACACAGTTTTTTCTTTCTGTCTGGTTTATTTCACTTACCATAATGTTCCCAGATTCATCCATTTTTTTGCAAATGGAATATTATTCAGCCTTAAGATAGAAAATAAATTTTCTTAATTTCAAGTGTGATGCATTTTACAAAGGCAGTTTAAAATGAGCTCTAATAAATAAAAGATAAGCCAAGAAAAGAAAACCACCAAATTTGCATAGTGTATTATGAATATAACATGTCGACCACAAATGATTAAGTTTTGAAGTCAGCAATTGAAAGAAATCAACTGGTTGATCAGGGATGCATCCTGGGTTTTATGACCTCTATGTCTTAAACAATTACCAATTTTAAACCAGAGCCCCTTCACTTATCAATAAACTCTTTTGATTTGGAAAGGAAGAAATTACTTTGGTCTCAATTTAATTCAAAGCCTGCAGTCTCAAGTGGACTATGATGCATACTAAAATGCAGAATTTGGAGTCAGGAAGATGGACTGTTGGGAATGTTTCCTGAATATAACCACACCACATTACCACTGGAACTTCTCTGTTCCTGGTCCCATATTCCCCTGCAGCGTAGAAAACTCAGTTTGAAAAATGGTGTCACTGGTACGGATTTTTGCACCTGTCTCTGTTAATCTAAAAAGCCCACCTGAGACCTGCTCCTGAGTAGTGACTCTGTCACCATGGCTGTGTGAATGACAAGGATAATAGAGAGACACTGGGAAAGCAGATGTTGTTACACTGTCCTTGCTGCATGACTTGGAAGCAGGGAGGAAAAGGACGGACTAGCAGTGTCCGTTGAGCAGCTGGGGTTGATATTGCTGATTGTGCCCAAGAATTATTGGCTGATGCCTCTCCTTGCTGCAATAATTGTGACAAACAAATCCAAGCAGCCACTTCCTAATCAATTCTGCTTTAGGGGTTCAGTGGGCTGTCATCTGGAGTTGTTTTCTCTTTCTTATACAACTCCAAATGGAGACTTGTAAAGGTTGATTAAGAATCTTTTAAACATGTGTTTCTTTCCCTCCCCTCCCCTCCCCTCCCCTCCCCTCCCCTCCCTCCCCTCCCCTCCCCTCCCCTCCCCCCCCCCCCTCCCCCCCTCCCTCCCCTCCCCTCCCCCCCCTCCCCTCCCCTCCCCTCCTTCCCTCTCCCTTTTTTGTTAACTCCCTTACTTCCCTTCTTCTTTTTCCTCTTTCCTCTTTCTTCATCCTCCCTTTTTGTTCTTCCCTTGATCATTCTATATTCATGTTGTGAATCACTTCTATGTATTAGATAGTGTTGAAGAACTAGGTGTACAGAAGTGAGTAAACAATGTCCTTGCCCAGTTGAAGCTAGTGAGGGGAAATAAAGCATGTAAAAACAAACAAAAATATAAAATAATATATTATATAGTGACATGCATTTAAGAAAAGTAAAGGATATGAGAAAATAGAAAGTGTTATTTTAGATAGGGTGATTATATTGGTTTCCTAGGGCTACTGTAACAACCATAAACTTGGTGGCTTAAAACAATAAAAAATTATTTGTAAAGAATTCCGGAGGCCAAGAATCCTAAATCAAGGTGTAAGCAGAACTGTGATCCCCGTATAAACTTCAGGGGAGAATCTTTTCTAACTTCTTCAAGTTTCTCGAAGCTCCATGTGTCCCATGCTTGTCATTGAAACCTCCCATCTCTTTCTCCACCTTCACATGGCCTCTCCTCCTGTCTCTTGCAAGTACACTTGTCACTGGGCGCACATGGAAAATCCAGGAAGATGTCATCTCAATATATTTAACTTAATTACATTTGCAAAGACTTTTTCCCAAATAAAGTCACGCTTACAGTTTCCAGGGATTAGGACAATGGCATACCTTTTGGAGGGGAGACCACCATTCGGCCCACTCAAGTGGACAGGAAAATCCTATCATCTAATAAACTGGTCAAGAAAGGACTTTCAGATGAGATAATATTTAAACCGAAACCAGGTTAAAGTGAAAAATAAGCCAATGAAGAAATATTATGTAATACAAATAAACAGATCTGACAGCCCATCGAAAAAAAAATTGATGTCTTCACAAATGTTTAAAAACACATAGACTATACTCTAAAAGAAGTTCTGCATTTGTCTTTTGGGACCGGAACTAACGAAAGTGCTGGAAGCTCCTTGAGTTTTAATCACAATCATCACTGTTCTATCCACAGTGCTATTCACAACTGTCTGCCCCAATAAGACCTTCTCAACCCACCTCCAATTCTACCCTTAAAGTTTTACTATTACATGTTACTAACATTTTCATTCATCACAAAATGCACATTGTTCTGGAAAGTCCATAATTGGTGCAAATGTCATGTGGAGGTGCCTACCTGAGGGCAGTGAGGACTGGATGGGACTGGTTAGGAGGTCTGGAGGGGTAACATAAAGAGAATGTGTGAAGGGAGTGATTATTTTCCAAAATAAAACTTAAAAACTTCAAAATGTAGGTAAGAACCAACCATAACAATCACAGTGGATTTTAAATACTGGTGGGAAGTGTCTTGCTATGCGCAGGGGGAAGCAGATGTTCTGTTCTATAGCAAGGGGTTTTCATTTCTGCTTTGTAGCAGTAATTCTTCATGCTCGAAGCAGAACAATTGCATTATATGGCAGAAAACAGCATGAGGTAGATCTGTTTTAGATTCTTCAAGAAGATTTTTTACTTACTGAGATATTTTACCTGTGACCCAGTTTAAGTCACAGATGTGAGATTAGTTCAATGTTGCCTTTCCCTCTTCACAGATTCTTCAAGTCAATTTATATACCCACTTCTCCAAGCAACCTAATGCAATAATCAGAATTCCTAAAGTAATTAAGGCTCTCTCCTGTTAATTATAGTATTTTACTTACCAGATAACACAAAGTGTTAAAGCTAGAGGGAACCTTCTGTAATGTGTGTCGAAGAAAAACAAGCTTTATATGCAAGAGTTAGAAAATTTGATTCCTAAAAAAATGTTTCTGAAACCCTGTTTGTTGGTTTGTTAATGATTCTGACCAGCGTGAAGTGGTATTTTATTATGGTTTTATCTTACTGATGGCTAGTGATGCTGAATGGCCATCATAAACAAATCAACAAATGAGTGCTGGTGAGGTTGTAGGGAAGAGGGAACCCTAGTGGACTGTTGGTGGGAATGCAGACTGGTGTAGCCACTGCAGAAAGCAGTATGGAATTTCCTCAGAAAACTGAAAACAGAATTGCCTTTTGACCCAGCAATTCCACTGCTGAGATTATACCTTTAGAATCCTGACATACACATTCAAAAGAACCTGTGCATCCCGGTGTTCATAGCAGCATAATTTACAATAGCCAAGCGCTGGAAACAGCCTGAGCACCCATCAGTAAATGAGCGGATCAAAAAACTATGGTGCGTTTACACAACGGAATACTACGCGGTAGAAAGAAAGGAGGAATTCCTACCTTTTGTGGCAGCTTGGATGGATCTGGAGAGCATTATGCTAAATAAAATAAGCCAGGTGGTGAAAGACAAATACCATATGATCTCACCTATAAGTGGAAGCTAATCAACAAAAAAAATAAGCAAGCAAAATATAACCAGAGATATTGAAATTAAGAACAAACTTAAAATAACCAGAGGGGAGGTGGTAGGGGGCAACTGGCGGGGTGGGGGGAAGGATTTTCAGGAACGTGTATAAAGGACACTTGGACAAAGCCAAAGGAGGGTAGGTTAGAGGGTGGGAAGTGGCAATGGCTGGGATGGTGGGGGGCACGGAATGGAGACAGCTGTACTTGAACAATGATAAAAATACTAATTCAAAAAACCCCTACGTCATCATATTTAATGATGAAAGATTTAATGCTTCTTCCCTATAAAGTAAAAAAAAGCTGACATTCTTAAAGTCGGCAGCAACTTCCATGTTTTAAAATCAAATGCAACATTTTAAACTGTCTCTAGTTTCATGGGGCCTAGTATCTCAATTGCTACATAACTAAAACTAATTTAATAATCCTCTGGTCAAGATCACATTTTTTTCCAGTCATGTAACTAATATGTTTTCATAGTGCATTCAATTTCTTATATCCAATAAACTACAGGCCATCCTCCTGATTCTACCTCTGGAATAATTCTAGACTTTTTGTGCCTCTCTACATATATCCTATCAAAACCCCAGTCTAAGTCCACATAATCTTTCACCTGGAATACTGGAATAGCCTGATAATTTGCTTCATTTCAAACACGACGTGTCTGTAAACTGCATTCTCCTTACTGTGGTTGGAGATGTTCCAAATTGGAAACAACACGCTCTTTTCTCTCTTGAGTTCTTCAGGGGGCCCTTCCTTCTCTTAAATTACCCACACTTAACACACCACAGTCAAACCCCTTCATTACTTCCATTCAGCAAGTTAAAAATCAATACATATGTCAAATCTTAAACCTCACCTATGTAGAGCATTTTTCCGACCATTCTAATGACAACTTATTATAATTCTTCCATAGCAGAATCTGTGACTTTAATAAGTTATCACAATCCTAGTTAAATGTAATGTAAAATAATTAATTTAGTGTTTTTCTCAATTCAGACAATATCATCTCCCCGGAGATACAAAGCATAACATTTGGAAGATAGGCATGTGATATAGATTTTTAGAAGGAAGAAATAAAAATCCAGTGGTTTAATAAGGAGCCATAATTTTCTCACTTTTAGGGACCAAGAATACCAGCAGTATCTCTCTACCTTCTAGAAATCACTTTATACTCCCCTCAGAAAAAGTTCTGGGTTTCCATTGTTGTTAAGTCCAATGATTAAGGTTACATTCTAGTGTTATAGCATTTTATCGTTATTTCAACAAATCAGTAAATTCTGGTATAATAACTTCTGAATTAATTTTCTGTATAGACTTTAAGCAGTAGAAAAAAGTCAATTTCCTGTGTTGAAATAAAAAAGGAGGGGTTATTATGAACATGGAAAACTAGAAATATATACCACTTCAAAGACTGAACAACTATTTAGTTTTAAGTAAATGAAAATACATGACCCAGTGGTTTAATCACTTAGAACACTTACGGCAATTTCATTACTTCTCTTAATTTATTTATAATCAAGTTATTTTCAATCTAATTATATTTAAAAGAAACACATCTAGGATTTTTTCCCTATGCAACACTAAGCTTTATAAGATTTCATCTGGACAAGATTCAGTATTTGTAGATATATAACATTTATATATTAAGCCCGAATCATGTTTGCTCTTTCTTATTTTACTCATTTTCAATTAAAAGCCATTTTGATTTTAATTTGATCAAATTGTTAACACTGGTTTCACCTTTTTAAAATAGATTAGCTTGACATAAGCAATATGTCTCCTAAATGGGTGTTGCTTCAATTAATGATAGAGACTATTAACAAGTCTAGTTTTAAGAAATGCCATTAGGTAATGAGTCAGTCCTGTTCTTGGTTTTAACAATGGCCTTGAGAAGGTTCGTCACAATGAAGTCAGTGGTGTCCTGTTAGAACGAAGATCGAAAAGTGATGACAATCTTTGACAAGAATAAATTACAGAACAAGAAAATAGTTTACTTGTAGAAATATTAGGTATACAAACAACAGATGCCCCAAATAAATAATGTAACAAGAAAAGGCAACGACCAGTAAATTAGGAGAAAAAGAATCAATGGTTTTTCTAGGACTGTGTTGTAAATCACTAATTAAAGCACAATATTGAATTTAAGGAACCTGAGGCTCCACTGCTTGCTCTTTTAAGAAGGCAAATAGTGTTCTTGAATTTGGAGAAAGTTAATATTTTTGAAGTTTAATTTAAACTTAAGTTTGTTTTCTCCTTTGACCTTTGTTTCACTAATAAATGCAAATTGAAAGTAATTGTGTATATATTTTAATCTTTTTTCTATTTAAAAAAATTTATTTAGTTATTTTTCAAGTACAGTTTTTTGTCTATTTCTCCCATCCCAGCCCCCCCGCCGCCGCGTGCTCCCCACCTCCCTCCCATTTCCACCCCCCTTAGTTCTCGTCCCTGTGTCCTTCATACTTGTTCCTCCAAATCCCTCCTTTTTTTCCCCCTTAAATTCCCTTCCCTCTCCCCTCTGGAAAGTAATTATATTTTCGATTAGTCCAGTTTGTGTGATATAACTTCTTATAAACATGAGTATATCATAGTGCATATTGCATTTCTCTCTGGAAGTGGCAGTATTTCTATAAATAGGCTCTAATTAATATATAAAAGAAAAATAGCAAAATTAAAATAATAATAATGATAAGAAGTTAACATTTATTAAACACATATTGTTGTTAAATGTTGTTCTAAAAATATTATATCTATTAAATGATTGAATCTTCAGAGTAACCCTTTGGTGAAGGTACCACTATTATCTTCATTCAAATTTTAGTGATTGGACCAAGGACAAACAGCTGGTAAATACAAATGTAAATATATTTATGTTTGATGAATATTTTTGACTACCTATGTTGTTGCAGGTAATATGCTACATAAATTCAATATTATCTCATTTTATTCTCACAACACACTAGAGAGGGAGAAAATATTTAAGGCACAGAAACATTTATTTAGCTCACCCAATGAAGGCCAAAAGGACCTGAGTGCAGCATTTGGGTTTTAAACCTGAATTCCTATTACTATGATATCTTGGCTCCCTGTATATTTTAACAGTACTGGGTTTTCTGAAATGGTAAAACACTAATTTTCACATTTTTCTTATCCCGAGGTTATATTCAGTGGTATTTAATGACCTGCACAGTGGTCTTCTACCAGACAAATGCTAAAAGAAAGCAAAGGTCTCTTCACTAGGAAGATCCATTGCTATATAATCTAAAGTTTAGAAAGAAAAATAAAATCTCAAACTGTGGTCTGTTCATTTTATTGTTCAATGTGCCAAGTAAGTTGACCTTAAGAAATCTGCTTTATAGTAAAAGTCAAAATGTTTTCCTTTAGTCTTTTGTTGGTTTATTCTTTAGGCTTCAGATAGCTTTTGCAGTATAGTTGGAAAAGAATTGTAATATTTGAGAGTAGAGTTGCTAAAATGTCTAGACTACAGCCCTGTCTTATTAATGAGCTGGCACAGAGTTCAATAACTTAGAAAATGCTTCTACCTGGGAATGACTAGCTGAGCCTAACTTTATTATTCACTATGCAGTTCCAAGTCTGCCTTAAATTTCTTAGAACTGAAGAGGAAAGTTAAAGTGTTTGTGGCATTTAATGATACAATCATGAAGCAGAAGTAGTATTTGGCTAAGAATTCCAATTCTGGTTCTACCTGTAACATGGCCTTGTAGACTCTCCAATCTACATTTCATCAAGTACTAAAATACAGTAATCATAGTAGACTATAGTTAAGGTCACTTTCAGCTGAAAACATTATGTTTTAATAGTAATACCAGTATTACTGAAGATGAGATGGCTAATTTCCATCTCTTCACCTTTCAGTGAGAGTGAACAGGTAATTCAATGTACCTATGCCTCAGTTTTCTATCATAAAATTGAAAAATAAATCTAACCTTTTGCATGCTTCTGTATCAGTAGAAATATAGCATGATTGATACATGTGATTAAATTTTCTAGAAGCTATATTAAAAATGAACAAAGCACAGGTGAAATTAATTTTATGATATTTAATTTAAGAGTAACATTTCAGCATATAATCAATATGAAAATATTGAGAGTACATTTCATATTCTTTTTATGACACCAGGCCTTGAATTCTGATGTGCATTTTACATTACAGAATGTCACAATTCAGACTAACTACATTTGAAAATGCATGTGTGGCTAGTGGCTACTGGTGGCCAGAATTAATTACATAGCCTATTATAGGATGTTACACTGAGAGTGATGCAGTTGGTGTTATAATTGTTTGTTTGATATGCCTTTTTTAATATATACCATATACTTTTATGGCCTTAAAAGAAAACACTAAGAAAATAAATCTTATCAGTGCAACTTGGAGTTCCCCCATTTTAGATTAGACATTAGTATATTATGGCAATCGTTGTGACTGAGGTATGATGTAGGAGAGGGGATGGAGGTTAGGCTTTAAATCCAAAAGATGTGAATCATGGTGAAACTTCCCCACATAGGAGGCTCCTGGGAGCATGTGTGAGTGTTATGTCACCATACTCTCCCATCTCTTGTTTTTGATTCAATCATTTCCACTTCATCAGACAGCTAATTTTATGAACTACCAGAGAAATTAATAGTAATACTACTGATACTGATACTAATCCTTACCTTTCATTGAAGGTCTACCTACCTACCTACCTACCTACCTACCTACCTACCTACCCATCTACCTACCTGTGGTGGACCCTGTCCTACAGAGTCCGCCTGTTGTGGTTGACGATGAGAATCAATGCACAGGCAACAACAATCCTGTTTAGAAAAAGGGAACAGGCAGGACTACTCTCTCAACGGGAGAGTGCCTATGGTGCCTCGGCCACTCCCTCAAGAGAGGAGCGCCACAACCTTTGCCTAGACAGGCTTTTATTGTTTTCCCGGGGTCTTACATCATAGAAAGATTTATTATCTATTACATAGAATATTATTGTCTATGTTTCAGTTACAATCAAGGAAATGAAAATAACATGCAGAGGGGAATGATGATGAGCTGATTAGCTCTGTCCTTGGGAGAACTCATACAGGCTTTGGATATTACCTTGAAGATAGACAATGCACATTTATTTTAGACCAGGGTGATGGAGTTTTAGCAAGAGCAAGCCATAGCAATCTGAATGCATTTTCTGGGCCTGATTCCCATGGGAAAATTTGGTTTGAAGGTCTGGCTCCTGCCCACCACTTTGCTTCTGTAGGTTTTCCATACAGAGCTGAGTCACATTTGCCAGGCCAAGACAAACCAGTCCCCTACACCTACCTATCTATATCTAATCATCTATTAATCTGCAATGGGAATATTTCAGACATTCCATTTGATTCACTAAAAATCATACACTTATATTATTTTTTATTTTATTAACTTTGAAACACTTGTTAAAATTTAATGTATGTTATTTGCCTCTAAGCTTGTGAAGTTTAAATTTTGTCACATTGTTGTTCACTGTCCAGAGAAGAATTACATCATAATATCTTACTTCTTCCTAGAAACTGACAGATTTTTGACTTATGACACTCCTTGTGATCAGTACCTGGCATTTTCTGTGTATTGTCTCGTTTGATCTCTACAATGCCCATGAGGTATAAATATGAATATTATTTACAATTTACAGGTAAGGAGAAAAGCTTAGAGAGGTTTGCTGACAACCTCATTCTCACGCACAGAGAAAACTGCACGCCCAGATCCACATTCCGATTTCTCTGATAATAATTTTTGTTCTTTTTAAATCAGTATGATTTGCCCCCCCATTGCCTTGAAGTCTGAGTGCACCCTGATTTGTGATGCTCTGGAAGCCACTTGATTCTCAGCTTCTCTTTTTAAAATACAATTTTGATTGTCTTTCCTTATCTCTTCCTTCCCATTTTTCTTCTTATTTTATTCCTCTTCCTTCTTGCACTTTATCTCCTCCTCGACCATGACTGACCCCACAGCCAATGGCTGTTTTCTCTACCTCTTACAGAAATGAGGAGGGATTACTCCCCGATACCTTAAGTATGTTTTTTGCTTCCTTTTTGGCAAATCATGTGTTGGTAGGTTCTCTCCTTCATCCAGTATTGTTTATATTTGTCTGATATATGGACTTGAGGTTGCAGGTGTGAGGATGGAATGGTAGACTGCATTTACCAAAAATGTATTCATCCAGTTCACATGCCCTTCCAGAGTCTTGATGATCCCCATAAAGAGGGGGCATTTATTTCACTCTCAGTGATCCAAACGGGTTTTCCTGATTGTTCTCATGAATAGAATGTGTCCAAGGAACTTTATGGATCTGACAATTGGTTATAAAGCTGATTATATTTATTGGTTATAAATTTGTATCAGTTTCTCTCTCTATTGGGACATTCCTTGAGCTACCTTTTAAAAGCCAGGTAGACCAAAGCTGCTTGTCTGAAGAGACAATATGGAAAGCACACACAGGTAGAAAGGGGGTCTTAAGAGCCCCTATTTTTCCAATTTACCATATGTTTGAGTCTTCACAGTCCAAGTACTAGAGATCTGAGGGAGAGTGTTCAGCTGAGCCCAGCCCTGCAATGACCCATTGAAGACAACGCTCTGAGTGAAAACAATTGAGCTGACTCAACTCCAGAACAATGAGAGATAAAAATAAAATGGTTGGTATCATTTTGAAACATTAAGGTTGGAGTTGACCTTTATGAACTAACAGATAACTAGAATATATGGTAGCTTCTCAACATTCATGTAAAATAGAATTTTTTAAGTAAAATAAATTTTCTGTTATCATTTCAATAACAGTTTCGGAAAAGTGGATCTTTTATTTAGGATCTATATTTTCTATGATAAATCTCTCTGGTTTATTTTGTTAATTAGGTAAAAAAAGCTACTGGTGCCTTTTTCATCTGGCTAGTCATTGAATGGTGGTTTGTAGACTTTGCACAGCACTCATGTGGTTTCATAATTAATTTTTAAAATTAAGTAGGCCAGTAAAAACAACTAAATCACAGAGAGTCTTCCTGGGTCACTTAGTCCAAGTTTCTTCCTACATTAAACAATAAAGTTTTCAGAGAGAATGAAATGACCGCCACGGGTCAGCATGTTCAGGAGGTTTCAAGGTCTGGGGATGAGAGTGAGGACCCTGATGCCAAATCAACTCCTGAATGCTACATGAGGGACCTATCACATATACTAATTCAGTAAAAAAAATAGCATGGAATAATGAAGATGAAAAGGTGATTTTTATAAATGTATGCTATGCTTATGACATTAAATATAGTTATATAATTACATATAAAGTCCAGTAACTGAGAGAGGAAAATAACTTAATATTTCCATTATGCTTGCTGTGGAAGAGTCATTTTAAACATTTTTGACTTTAGCTAACAAATGGCAGGACTTCACACAAGCAGTCTTCGTTATCCCTTTTGCCCCTGCCTTACAGCACCAACTCTCCATGCTTTCCATTTATGTGCTGTCTGGTCCGGCTGCTTTTGGTCTGATTGTTTGTCTTATAGACACCTAGCACAAGGCCTGTTAAACAATGATCAGAAAAGTTACATGATAGTGACAGTTATGACAATAGCTATGATGATAGTAGGGTGTATTTTCTTAAATTTTTAGAGTTTGAAGCCTAAAATTCATGCTTCTTTTTATCTTTTAAGATACAGATGTTCACAAATTTTAGAACATTATCAAGTTGGAAGAGCCTCTGGCATTCAATTGACTCTATGTACTACATAGCATGTTATATACAAATGTACAGGTTAAGATATAACAGATTAATTATGTATAAAATATATCTAGTAATAAATGTATCATGGATTTACTTAATTTTTTTCTTACACTATTTTTTTCAATATTCCAAATACTAAGAACATTCTTCTTTTTTAACTATCCTGAGATTTTAAGAGTTCAACTGAGAAGACACATGCATTAAGCTGTCAGAACCATGCATTAATGGACTGAAACAGACTATAGTTCTATGTGTCCTGGCATTTTCTGAAGTATGTTTAATGGATGCTAAGACTAAGAGACTATCCTCTGACCCAAATGATCCTGAAGCATTAATTCTAGTGGAAATTTCTACTAAAAATAAACAGCAATAAGAATGTGCTTCTCTAATTATAAACATATTATACAGACACAAATACATTTTCCCAAGAAGAAAAACTATGCATATTGAAGTTTTGATATAGTTCACAATTGTGTTTTGGCACTCATAAAATTCCCTTTTACTAATTGCAACCTTTATTATTGATAAATGTCACCTCATTTATTATTTTTATACCTGTCAACTGAAATAATTAGATCTAGCTTGCTTTCTTTATTACATTTTACTTATAGCAATATCCAAACTAACAGCATACAAATATAAAAATTTATTTTGAAAGACAAATATATTATCCCTATTTTACATGAAGCATATGTTATTATTTTTAATTGTCATAGAAACTTTATAAAAATTCTGTCTGTGCTACTATAGAAGAATATCAAATATATAAATACCATTTTTCTCTCTGATCGCGTAGTGTGTATTCTCTTCAGATAGGTTAAGATTCACCTGGTAATAACAAGTCATTGGTTTGAAGGAGGGTATGCTTATACCTGTATTTTCTAAAAGAATTTTTCTACTTTGAGACTGATGTTTTTATTCCCATATTGCTTAACAAAAAATTGAAAAATTAAGATAATGTGATTGACTCAATGTTACCTACTCAGTAAGGGTGTGAATACCCATATTCTCCTTCTAAGTCTACTGCTATGTTGTACTATCTAAGTCATGCTCCTTTTGATAACTAATTATACTAATAATATTTCAGGCTTTAGGCTTTTCAAATCTTTGTCTCAATTTGTACATATAAACATTCTTTGGAAAGTTGAAAGCCATTAGTCAATACAATTATAAGAAAAGATAACTGCTACTAAATGATTAATATGAGTAGCTGAAATCTTTGGTTTCAATCAAATCTTACCATGTCCAATGTATTTTATAGAGTCTGAAGAATGAATGCCCAATTCTTTTCACCTTTTACTCTTCCATACACTTTTCTCATTTAAGCAATGCCTCTTTTAAAGTGATCCTAAAATTCCACCCTGGGAATTCTATGCAGTAGAAAGAAAGAAGGAGCTTCTATCCTTTGCAACAGCATAGATAAAACTGGAAAGCATTGTGCTAAGTGAAAAAAGCCAGGTGGTGAACGACAACCACCATATGATCTCATCTTTAACAGAAACCTAAACAACAAAACAAACAAACAAGCAAAATATAACCAAAGACACTGAAAGAGAACAAGCTGACAGTGTCCAGAGGGGAGAGTGGAGGGAATTTCAGGGGAAAGGGGGAAGGGTGTAGAGGAACAAGTATAAAGAACACATGGACAAAAATGGGGGGTTGGAAATGGAAGGGAGGTGGGGAGGGCTGGGTTGTGGGCTGGGCTGGGAGTAAAAGGCAGAAAACTGTACTTGAACAACAATTAAAATAAAAAAATCTAAAAAAATATTAAAATGAAATAAAATTCTGTTCTGGCCTGTGTGGCTCAGTTGGTTGGAGCATTGTCCTTGTAACCAAAAAGTTGTGTTCAATCCCTGGTCTGAGCACGTATTGGGAGGTAACCAATCAATGTTTCTCTCTTACATCAATGTTTTTCTATCTTTCAAAGCAATGAAACAGTGTCCTCAGGTGACGATAAAAATCATTTTAAAATTCAAAAATTATTTTCTCATAAGATTTTAAATTGTTTATCTTGATCTTAAACATTCCTTCTATTTTTAGGCATAATTTTTGAACATTTAATTGCATTACATTTATCTTTAAATATATATATTTATTCTTAAGATTAACTTATTGATGACTCAAATACCCAACTAAAATTTGAGGTGTTTGATATAAAGATGTCTAACTTACACATATATAAACCATTCAATAATTTAACAGAGGTTATTAAGACACTGTTGCATGCAAAAACTATATTAGAATCTATGAGAGATCTCTTTCTACATTAACTGAACCCAAGCATCCTACATTTCATAGCATTTTTTCTTGGAAATATCTAGCAGATAGAGACCAGTCTTTCATTTCCTGCCCTTCATGTCCTAGGATGAAGGCAGAACTTGTTTCTTTGTATGAAGTGTCAGTTCAGTTCAGTAACCTAAAACATTGTTCAATATTTTTCCTCTTTTCAAACCCAGGCCACATTTTATTTATTCTAACTGGTGACCTCAACAATTTAGTCAATAACCATGATAACCTTTCTGTTTTCCTCTCTATTCTACTCATAATTTCCTCGGCAATACATGGGTAATTCACCCATATCTCGACCTCATCATCATTCAGGCTGAAAATTCACTAAAATCTCAACCTCATTGCTTTTTCTCATCACAGTGCTATTTCTGCTCCACCTCAGCAAGACTTGAATCTACTGAGCATGACTGTTTCTTATGAAACAGCCCCCATTTCTCTCTCATCATTCACATGTACTGATATTATTTTAACCTCATTGAATTCTCTATTTTCCATATTCACAAATTTTTTATGACCAGCAATCTCTTGGTCTCTTATTTAAATTCTACCATCCTAGGTATTCGGAACGCACTCGATCATACATTTTCACCACGCCTGTCTTGACAATCTCTAGGTCTTGCACAAGCTCACATCTCATTTCAAGGCCAAACAGCAGTTCGAATGGAAACAAATTTTCTGACCATTTCGTGTAGGAGTCTTGACATTTAACTTTACCTTTGCCCTTGCTAGTGCTCAGAGTATTTCAACTCCTGCCTTATGGGAAAAAAGGGAGTTATTAAATACAACTAATCAAATTAAGAGACTAAATTAACTAGATTAAATATTGTTCTAGATGTTTGCCACATTGGGCTAAAGTTTAGGATTCAAGTACAATAAGATGCTTGATGACATGGATGAAAATAAACACTTAAAACATCACAGTCTCCCTCCACTTACAATCTCCAATTGAAATTAAGCTCTCTAATTGTATATATGCTCCTATTATTTATAAGTAAAAAAAATCCAAGCAGAATTAGGTAATGTGTGCCTGGAGTTATGAGATGCTAGAACACACAGGCTGTGTTTAAGGAATAAGAATCTTAAGGTAGAGAAGAGTTGTAGGATCTGTTCAGCTTCTGAGTGAAAGGCACTGACCAGGCCAGCAAGACGAAGCCAGCTGCCAGCCAGATAAACTATTAACGGTAAAGTCAGCTGGAAAATTTACAAAAAATACACACAAAAATTATAGTTATCCTCTCTTAAGAATATAGATGACAGATTATTAAAGAAAATATTATTAACTACACATAAGTATGTAAAAAACCCTCATAACTACATACATATATGAATACCCAGATGTTCATGAAAAAAATTCAAAACTTTAGATAGGACTAATTAATAAGCAAACATGTGCTTTTCTCCAAATGACACCACTTTGGTTTCAGAAGCCGATAATCTCTTTTTATGCAAATTTCATTAGGGAATAGAAAAGGAAAGGGAAAATTCACAACTATTATATTTTAAATATTCTAAGTTTCACTTCTGCTCATATGTTAACATTTTTGAAATTATGATGCATCCAGCAGTTAATGTAATAAGAAAGCATTCTGCCAGAGTTTAACCAATAATTTTATTTTTAATAGTAATAAAATAAGGGTGCATTTTACAACTGAATGGTAACAAATTCAGTGAAATATCACCGTGTCATAAAAGCTAATATAATAATTATACTCATCTTTGTTTTCTAATGTTATTCCTATTCTTATCAATATCAAATAACTTCAGCTTAGTGGCTTCAAGCAACACAAATTCAGCATCTTACAGTTCTTTAAGTCAGAATTCTGGGGTGGGTCTCACGGGGTTACAATCAGGATGTTAGCAGAGCTGAATTCCTTTCTTGGAAGGTCTAGAGAAGAATCCATTTTCTTGTGTTTTCCACCTCCTAGGGGCTTCCCACATTCTTTGCCTCATGATGCCTTTTTTCTTCAAAGCCTGCAATGTCTGGTTGATTTTCCTCATATGACATTACTTAAAAACCTACTCCCCCACCTTCCTCTTTCATCTTTTAGAAACCCTGTGATTACATTGAGTCCACATGGGTAATTCAGAATAATTTAGCTTAAAATCAGCTGATTAGTCAACTCAATCCCATCTGTATCCTAATCCTCCTTTGCCATGAAATGATATATGTACAGGTACTAGGTGTTGCTTGCAAAGACCTTGACCTGTCTTCTTGTCAAGAACCAGACCTTGGTTCTTGTCTTCTTGAAGGAAGGATTTCAGTCAAAAGACAAGGTGCAGTAAAGCAAGAAAGAATTATTGACCAAAGCAAAAGCATGCTCAGGACAATGACACAAGGAAGGGCTTAGCAACAGCCCTTCAATAGATGTTTCAATAGATGAAACAACAGGAGAGCCTAGGCTGGCTACTCTGGGCACTGGGAAGTCAGACAGAAGAGGGCCTTGGAGACAGGTTCATCTGTCATTACCCATTGCTCCCCTGGTTGCAAGTCTCGTAGGGTCTCTTAGAGTTTAGGAGATACGGGGGAAGAAGAAGGGAAGAGAATAGCCTAGGCTGTGTCTTTCGTCTTGAGTGTTTTTAGTCTCTCTCTTGCAGGAGGTAATCTTAGGGGAGGTCTCCGGGAAAGATCTCAATAGAATATTCATCAGCTTTCTGGGTGTGTCATTTCAGGGTTGTGGTTGGCACCAGAGCAGCTGGTCATTAGCCAATGAAGCTGGTCCTGATGTCAGTCATGGCACTGTTGTCTGGTTTTGCTGCTTTTCTGGGCCTGGTGCTGAAACACAGTTGAGGCCTAGATGTTATCTTTAGGGAGGAAAGGTCAAAGGATCTAAACCACATGGGATCTAAATATGCTAGAGGAGCAAATGTTAACCTGGGGGGAGGTCCCTATTTTCACAGTTTTGCCCCTTGCTAGGCACCCAAAGCCGTTCACCCTGGTGACTTCTGTACCTGGCCTACTGTCTTTGCTCTGCTTAGGTCTGTCTAACTGTCTACCACACAGGGATTAAAGCAAGGACATGTTTGGGGACAAGCATTATTTTGCCTACCACCATACAATACCAAGATTAGGGAAGCATAGTATAAGAAAATATTGACTTGCACTGTATAAATGGAGGAGGAGAATAGCAAATATAATATTACAAATAAATTATATAACTACATCATGCAAATGATATGTATATAGTGTTTATATATATATATATATATATATACACATGAATGTGTGTGTTATATATGTACACATCATAACTAAGAAGTTTTATTCTGGTATTTCAAATGTAGGTCAAATAATAAAATTGATTGATACAACTCCCCAACATTAACAGATATTAAAACATTTAAATTGATATAACGAATATATTCAATAAAATGTAACACTAATTCCTGACTTTTAAAAATATATTCATATGCTAAGGAGGACACAATGCTTTCTTATCACAACTACTGTACCACGCACCCTAATTTTAAAAGAGAAACAATGTGAAACAAAAAGTATACATCTTAGGACTAGATATCTTTCTCTCCTTCACTATTGAAATTAGACTAAGAGTTGGAAGCAAGAAACTTAGTAATCTAACAAAGTGAGTCTAACATCAACCTAAGAGCAAATATCTCACTTAACATGTCTATGGGACAAAACTGAAGTTTTCCTTGTTGTGTATGCAAAACAGAGTTCTACCCTCCTCTTTGTTTCTTGACTGTGTGTCTGCATTACAACTCACACAGAATACTTCACTTGTGATACTTCTGGTAACCAGATGTGTGGGAGTTTTTCCCACACCATGCGGTTCTCTGCAATATCAGCTGGGAATCCTGTGATTCAATTCAGTTATGACACTATCCACCCACAGAGAGCAGCTGGTCCCACAGGTTAAGAGCTCAGTCCACAAGACTTCCTACCCCACCTCAGATGCCAATCACACTTCAAGGTTGTTACCAATCAGCTATAAATCAGATGTTTCCATGACAACCTCTTCAGATTCGATTAATCTACTACAGCAGCACACAGAACTCAGGAAAACAGTTTACTTACACTTACTGGTTTGTTATAAAAGGAGATGATCAAGGATACAGATGAACATTCAGACAGGAAAGATACACAGGGCCAGGTCTGTGAGAAAGGTGCAGAACTTTTAGGCCCTCCCCACATATTCACCAACCCGATGCTCTTCAAATGTCCTTGGAATTTTTATGGAGACTAGTACACAGGCCTCTTTGATTAAATCATTGGTCATTGGCAATTGATTTAAGCTCTAGCCCCTTTACTCTCCGCGGAGTTTAGAGTGAAAGTGGAAGTTCCAACCATCTAATCACATGGTTTCGTTCACCTGGCCACCGGCCCCCAAACTTAGCGGCAGTCCAAAATTCACCCACTAACATAGCAAAAAAACTCCTTTTTGCCCTTGTCACTTAGGAAATTCCAAGGGTTTCAGGAGCATTGTGCCAAAAAACAGGACAAAGACCAAATATATATTTTATTAGAAATCACAACATCACAGTATGAAAACTTTAGTATAAGAATCTGTAACAAGATTGATTGCTTGCTCTCAATTCGGTTACTTAATATAGTTTTATAATGTAATTAGAAAGTAAAAAGAAATAAATAAAAGTACAATTTTTAAAACAAAAGTATACTCAATTATACAGAATGACATTATAATTATAAATAGAAAATATTACTATTTTAATGATATCAATTATTCTTATTTTTCTATAAATCCAATAATTTTAAAACTGTCAAAATAAGAAAAAGAGGTTTTTTTAAATTGCAGTGTGATCTGAAAATTAATATGAAACAGGAAAGTTCTTAGATGAGCCAAGGCAATTTTTGAAGAACAATACATTGAGAATGTATACCTTATCCATAGCAATACTGACAATAGACATTATAACTACACAGTCTGGTATTGTCACAATGTTAGGCAACTATATTAGTGGAACACAGTTATGAAACAAGAAACAGATCCACATGTATATGGAACTGATATACGACAGGGCTGACATCACAAATCATTCAAGAAAGGAAGTGTAAATATCGGATTCTCCGAAAGCATCACACTTATGAGTAAAATTTTCAAGCAATTCCTAAAATCTGGAATGAGAAAGGATGCCTGCTAAATTGATTGTATTCAACAATGTACTACAGAAGTTAGAACCTTAAGAAAAGAAAAGATAAAGAAAAGGTAGAATTAAAAAAGAAGGCTACAATTTACAAATAGCTTAAAAGTGTGCATATTAACTTTTAGAATAAAAAATAAAATTCAGTATATTTGCTCTTTATCAATATACAACAAAATTTGAATAGTTATGAAAGGTATAAGGTATTTTGGAATAAATGTTATAAAATACGTACAAGAGTTACGTGGAAAGTCATTCAGCTTTATTGAAAGACATTTTGAAAGATAAACATAATGGAGAAATTCACTGTGTGAAATTTTAGTAAATCTTAACAAAATAAATACTTATTTTCTACAAATTTAATGTTATTTTAATCACAACCCATCAGAAGATTTCATTTAAGTTGATAAACTAATTCTACAACATGTAAAGATTGCCTAGGGTCAGAATTGCCGTGATACCCCTGGAGGGAAAACTAAGTGAAACTTGCCTTCTCAGACCTCACCATTTTTATAAAATTACAGTAATAAAAACTATGGTATAAGTAGTCTGACCAATAATCATTTCACACATATATAGCAAAAAATCAGAGAGCTAGACAAATACATACATGTGTATGCACACATATATGGAAATTAGTTACTATTTAATTTAAAATGACAATAAATAGAAAATGTCTGCCAGTAGATGTTTAGTTTAATAAGTTATAATTGTGATATATTGGGTTTAACTTAAAATAAAATTATAAGAAAAGTTTTACATTTCTGCCATAATATATTATTTAGTGAAAAATATCATGTTACCTAAGAATATTACTCCATGATTTTATTACTAAAATATAAAATTGGTGCATATCTCTATATATCTACATATCTATTATGGTTACCTATATAACAGATAAACATATCTTTATTATGTTTATTTATCTATGAACATAAAATGACTAAAGATATATAAACCAAACTTTTGCCAGCTTTTATGTCTCTGTGGTAGGATCAAGGTACTATGTGGACTTTTATTTTGTATTAATTTTGCAAGTGTTCTCTTTTGAGAGGTATTACTTTCATAAATAAATTAATGAAAATTCTACTATTTTGATAAAACTTTTAGTATTATGGGAAAAGCTGATTTTAAATTAAGCCTTGTCATATTTGTAAAACAAGACAGATTTATCATTCAAACTTTAGTATAAGCAAAATTAAAACATATGTGTATTTATTTGAGTTTGTATATATTTTTGTAACAATTTTCCATAAATTTTAACTTGTATATATATATTTTTTTATTTTTTATTATTTCCATAATGAATATTGTAGCAACTTGACTCAAAAATACCTGTTAACTTCCAGACAAAGGGGACAGGGAGAAGTTATTCTCAGAAGGGTTCTTCGCTCAGACGATATATACAATGGTGAAATTCTAAGGCAAGAGGTAAAATTCAAGACAAGGAAGCAAAAACAAATAGAATAAGCAAATTAGAAATACCTAGGAAACACCACCACATAATTATAAACTTTTCATCTATGATATGGCAGAAGAAAAGCAGTTATATAAAAATAGGCTTGACCTCAAGAATTTTTCTTTATATTTGCAATTGTGAAAAGCTTAACTATTAATTAGATTCACAATTCACTTTGACTACTGCACTTTTTAACACTTTAATGCTGCTACATATTCCTATAATAAAATAAGTTTAAAACTGTGAAAGATATATGCAGTTCTTTGGGCCATAATAAAACAAACTCATAAAGCAGTACCTTTTTTCTGTTTTGCGAACATTTATCCATTTATCAATGGTAGTTCATGCATATCCAAAAGACTTTAACCAGACCTTGTGGAGAACCTCTCATTTCCCACTTTGTGGCAGAATGTCAAATAGATGTGACTAAGACAACTAATCAACTACAGGAAGCAGTGTCCCAAACAAGACGAACCCAAAGAGATCCACACTAAGACACATCATAATTAAAATGGCAAAGTTAAGGACAAAGAGAGAATTTTAAAAGCAGCAAGAGAAAAGCAGTTAGTTGCCTACAAGGGAGCTTTCATAAGATTGTCAGCTAATTTCTCAACAGAAAATTTGCTAGACAGAGGGATTCACACAAAATACTCAAAATGATGAAAAGCGAGAACCTACAACCAAGATTATCTATCCAGAAAAGCTATCATTTAGAATTGAAGGAAAGATAAAGTGCCTCCCAGACAAGAAAAAAAACTAAAGGAATTCGTCATCCTCAAACTAGTGTTATGAGAAATGTTAAAGGTCTTTCAGAGGAGGAGAAGGAGGAGGAGGAAGAAGAAGAAGAACAAGAAAGAGAAGAAGAAGAAGAAAAATAAAATAAAATATATCACAGTAAAATAGGAATGAATACATATCTACCAACAACTGAATCTAAAAGAAAAAAAAAAGTACATAAACAAGTAGAAGAGAAACAGACTCATAGATACAGAAAACATTTTCACAGTTGCCAGATTGGAAGAGTTTCAGGGCTGTGTGAAAATGGTGGAGGGATTAAGAAATACAAATTGATAATGGCAGAACAGTCATGGGGAGGTAAAGTACAGCATAGGAAATATAGTCAATAATATTCTAATAACTATGTATGATGTCACGTGGATGTGAGATTTATTGGAATGAGTTAGAAAGTTATGTAATACCTAGTCAATAGAGTGTACATCTGAAAGTAATGTACCAATGTATGCCAACTGTAACAAAAATTTTTAAGAAGTGATTAAAGGAGAACAGGAATCCTTGGTAATATTTCAAGTTGTTTTGCATCATGTTCCATGATCCTTGCCTCACTATCGAACTAAAATATTCTGTAGAACAAATTTTGCTCTTTGAGTTTACCCTACCTAAGTTTAGAGTTTTAACTGAACAAACAAACAAACAAATAAACAAACAATTGTAAGCAACACTGCCCCCAGTTTGCAATGAAAATACTAAAGAATCCAAACTCTTGAAAATATGCAGCCACATTACTTATCGTTGTTGTATAGGCTTGGGTCTTTTGTCTCAGTCTGTAAGGCTATTGCTCTATTTTCTGCCCCCAGCTTTAGGAGATCTGGACATCATAATCCACAGCCCTTGCAAGGTTTTCTGTTGAGCATTACAATCCCTCCAAGCCCACACTTAATTATCTCACTTGTGAGGCTTAAGGTTCAAAGTCTTAATGTTGTACAAATATCAGTTTGCTTTGCATGTCCTGCAGGTTAGAAAAATACTCATAGTTCCATCTCATTGCATCCTTTTAAAATTATTTCCCTTTAGATACAAAACAAAACACAGAAATATCATCTTCCTTATCCTCCCCAAATGTCTGTATTATGATTAATGTTTTTTTTCTTTTTTGGCCATACCTCATCACAAGTTCATCTGGCAATCCTCACTATTAAAGATAGATGCATAGGTACAATATGACCCTGGAGGAAGAGGGGGGTATAAGTAACAAAGAATACCTCAAATATTTTATTAATACTTATTTTATACTACTCTATCTAATACTAATATAACATAGACAAAGTAATGTTATTATGAATGTAGCAATATACTTATTTTATTCATAAGTAAACTGTGACTTGGACTTAATAAATTGTTCAGAGACAAAATTGTGGAGCTGGAACTTCAATGTTTTTCTTAATCTGAATTGGTTATTATGATCATTACATGAAATAAAGGATGTTTGGTGTCAGTGGCTCTTTCAAGATTGTGTGGCACCAAGCAAGCTGTGACTCTTGGTTCATTCTCCTCCCAGCAGGTGTGGGCTGCTCACAAGGCCACCAGGTGTATCAGCACAGGGGAGTTACATCCCTACTCCTGTCAAACACATAAGGCTTCGTATATTCTTGTGCTCCAAAAAGGTTGAGAAGCAGGATTGTAGGGACCTCACCTTAAACATAACCTAGAGCACACCCACTGTACTGTCCCCTGGCCTCAGCATGTCTCTAGAAAATGTTGCCAGGTCAGGGGACTATAGTGCACCTGGCTAACCCTCTGCTTTTGAATCACTGTGCTAAAAGTCCATTTCTCTTTTATTGTTTGCCTTCAATCACTAGTATAGCATGCAGAGAATTTAGTAAGTTCTTAATGACTGTTGGTAGTGATTGTTATATTTGTTATTATTATTAGAATAAACTATCAACCAAAATTTTTAAAATCTGTGTTATCTTTGCCATGATTCCAAGTATTTTCCTATACTCCGTTATTTAGAGGAGGCCCTCCCAAAATTTCCCTTCTCTCATTTCCATAGGTGAATTTACACACCTATTTTATATGTGGCTATAGTATGGCCTACGTGGTAATGTATTACAGTGTTCCATGTAAACACATGACTCTTCCACTAGGCTGTGAGGGGCTCCTTATAAAACTGGGTGCTCTTTCCTTCTGGATTAGAAATAGAAAGATCGTCTTTAATCAACATAATGTAAACATTTTTTCCTTTCAGCCCATTAATAATTTTGTTTATTTATTTTTCTGGAATTTCCCCATGCACATTACATAGTAGAAGCATTTAAGTTATGTTTTATTGATGTCACTGTGAATCCTTTCTTCCCAATGTTTTGAATGGTCCTAAACAAGAGATTTAATGTCATAAAATAGGACTTTGTAGTTACTTTAAGAATACACAATGAAGCTCTTTTTAGTAATCTTTCAGAATTAAAATTTTTTTCCTAAAATACAAAACTCAAGTCATTTGACCTAAACTGGCTGCAGCCTAGTGAAAAAAAATGAACCTTGGTATAAAAAAAATACAGAATGTTTAGCTCTGGAAATGCACCATATTATTTGCCAAGGATCTAGAATAACATTTACTATATAGATTTTCTCAAATCCACTGACAATCCCAGTACTATCTGAAATATATTGCATTCTTTGTTAGAACAAATAAGTATTTCTGACTGATGGCAATCAGATAGGGAAGCATTTATCTTTTTATTATTTTGAATAAATATTTGGGGCTTTAGAGGAAGGAATAAGAGCAGTGGTTTTGAGATCTCAAACGTCACCAACAGGATGGCCATTGAAACATGGTGGGGAAAAAAATCTTGTTAAATTTTTCAAGAAACAATATTCCCTAGAATTCTGATAATTCAGTGTATTTTAAAACAATGAAAATATTAATTGTATATACAATGGAGTTAGATTTCATTTGCATCTTCTGAGTGAATTTTTAAAAGACACCCCTTCCTTCTAGATGTAGCAGAGTCAGGTTGCTGGGCTTGGCGGGACTTTGGCTTCTTGGCTAGGCATCCTGTAAGGCAGAAAAACATTTGTAGAGGCTCTTATTTTCATCCTACACAGGTTTTTGAATTACGTCAAGACATTATAAAGTGCTGCCATAAGCTGAAGAATTTTTCATTAGTTCTTGCCATAGGCCAAAAAATTCTTAGTTATGCAGAAAGTTTCTTCTCATTGTAAGGTGACTAGCATCACTGGCCACTGTACATATAAATTCAGTAGCTCCGCCCATCATTTTCAACAAAAACTGATACACAGATCCCTAAAACACATTCACACAGAATCACCGATTTCTCCTTTACTTCACTGGACATGCCAAGGCAGCAAGGACTTTAATTAGGAGAACTGGTGTCATTATATGTGTTGGCACAACCCAGAACTTTATCAAGAGCTCTCGGTCTGGCTCTCATTTGAGCCTCATAGGATTCCTGGCAACTGACAAAAACGATATTATTTCCAGTTTAAAAATGAGGATGATAAAGTGACTTATCTTAAAGTCATTTAACTAGAGAGTTTCAAAACCATGATAAAATCCTATTATCCTGAAGGAGATTAGGTTTTGTTCTATTTTTCATACAGTAGTCCCTTTCAGCATAAAATACCCAGATCTTATCCAAAAATTTGAATCCCTAACTAGCCAGAAGCACTCACAAAAGGATATTTTGAATTCAACTGTTTTCTTGTTTCAAGTCTTATTTAGAAGTGCTTTAATCTGATCAACCTTGCTTACGCCTTTAGAAGCTGGTATTTCCAATTACTAATAATTGTGAGTGCAGAAAACCAACTAAAGTAGTGAATGCTGTCCTTATTTTTGGTTGCAAGGAAAAGTCAGCTGTGGCTGCTGCTTTATATTTTGGCAAATGAAAAGAAAGATTTATGATCCCATTCTAGTTTTAATTTTACAACCCTCTTATGCCAAATTTTGCTTTGAAAATATTTTCTATTTTATTATTTAATACTTAATACTGTATTTTTCCCATTACCATTTAGTCCCCTTATACCCCCTCCCACCCCCAGCAACCACCACACTGTTGTTCATGGCCATGAGTCCTTTTCCTTTCCACTCAATCTCTCCTCTCCCTAACCTCCTCCCACCCAGCTGTCATCCTGCTCTCGGAGTCTGTCCCCATTTTCCTTGTTAGTTTAGTAAATATATATTTCCCCCCATATTTGGATTGGTTTATTCTTTCCTCATTCTCTGGCAGGAAATAATTAATGTAGTTATTTGTCATTCAGTCAACAGTTTGTTTGCTTTAATTGCATGGTATTGTAGCAGGCTTAGGCTGGTACATAACTGGGAAATAAAGTCACAGGTACCCAGGTACAGTCCCAGACCACAAGGAAAGTGTGGCCTAGAGAAGACAGAGGAGTAAACAGTAGTAAGCACAGAATGGGCACTTAACCTAGTTCGGGAAGTTGTACTCAAAGGCAATAATGTACTGAGACCAAATTAACAATGAATAAGCTTTATCCTAATGAAGAAATGATGAGTTTTTGTAATCAGATAAATTATTTGCAAAAGTGCAGAGTATCCATCTGATGGATTCCAATTAATTCAGTAAGGTTGAAGAGAAGAAAGGTTAAAAGGTGAAGACTGGACAGCAAATGAGACCCATGTCTCAAGTTATTTTATATAGTATTTTCTACATGCAAAATATGCAATATTTTATATTGTCCAGGAACTTGGTCTTGATACTTAATCCATAGTGACATGGATGTGAAATGGTCGAGAGTTTTGGTTCATAAATCAGTCTGGCAGGGTGGTGGAAATGGTAATGTCGAATTTGGGCTGGAGGAACAAGTCTAAAGGCCTTTAAAATAATTCAAAAAAGAGATGATAGTGGCCCAATAGCAGATATTAGGGGGAAGCAATAGGATCTGGTGTTTGATTAGACGAGGGCTCCACTGTGAGGGGTAAGAAAGGAAGGAAAAAAAGAAACACAGATTTTTGGTGCAGCCCACAAGACTTAAAGGAATGCCTTTCCCTGAGGTGGGAAACCCAGGCAAAATTGAAAGCATAGTTGTTGAGTTCAGCTTTGATGACATAAACTGAGTTTGAGGTATCTATGGAACATGAAGTCAAAGTCATTCAATAACCATTTGGATGTGGGGATGTGGAGCCCAAAAGAAAGGTCCTAGAAAGAGATAAAGTTTAGAGTTATCAGTATACAGAAAAATGTAAAACTCAGTTCTCAAGTTCATGGTCATGCACGTGGAATTTGTGGCTGCATAGCTTAAGTTCTAATCATCAGTCTACCTTTCCTGTTTTTGTGACCTTGGGCAAAAAAGTTTTTTTGCGCTTCGGTTTACTCATCTGTAAAACACATATTATCATATCTACCTTATCTATCTGTAAAACACATATCTATCATATCTACCTTGAGAGTTCCTTGGTTATTACCCATAATGCATTTAATAGTATGTGACCAATAGTAACAATTAAAAACATTAATTATAATAATTCTACTGTGGCATATTCATAGATATATTCCTAGCGCCTAGAACAGTGTCTGGCACATAATAGGGGCTCAATAAATAATTGTAAAAACAAATGAGTTACTTTCTAGTATGAAATCCCATTCTGAAAGAAAGCAAAGAGTCAATCTATTTCTTCACCCTTCAGTTTTTTTGAGGTTACACCTGAATTCCTTGTGTGTATGTATTGTTAGGGCATTGAAGCAGAGGTAGATTCAAATAATGGGAAGAAGTAGTTCTCAAGAATATGCACCTAAAGGAATACACTGCCAGGGCTGCCTTCCTGGCTGGCTTTTGTTCGCCTTGGGCTCCTGTGAGGCATATCTCATTCTGCCCCACAATTACTCATCATATATTATGCAGCAAATATTAACTGAACATCTACTATGGGCTCGACATGTTCTAGGGAGTGGGGAAATAGAGAGAAGATAAATTTCCTGTCCTTGTGCAGTCCATGTTCCCATCCCCCCTCTATTCACACGGACACTTTAGAATCAGGAGCTCACTCTGCTATTCTAAACACCACTTGGGAGTTGTATGAGGTAAACTTAAATGCTTTGTAATGCTCTGCACTTGGAAGTCTTTGTGAGGTTGTCCATGACCATGTGACTAGAGAGATCAAGCAGACATTTCCTCTTTCTAGTGGTTCCATTCTCTTTAGTCTCATACAAGGTTCTTCTGCCTCCCTCTTGTAGTTACCTTTTATCTTTCCTTTCTTCACTCTAGTTAAGGAGGCTTTCTTTTTCTAGTTGGAGAGGAGCACCAGTGTCTACACACCTGTTCTCCTGGACATTTCTGTATATACTGAAAATACTCCCTAAGTTTCCCCAAAGCTAGAAACAGGAAATCCAGAAACTTGCAGGCATCTCTGCTGTTGCCTACCACTCCTCTCCTATGAGGATGCAGTCAGAGCTATTCCTTTCTGGGAGGGCCATTAGGAGACAAAACAAAAAGACAACCAAACAAAATCACTTCTCTATAGGAACATTATTCTTTTACAGGCATGTAGATAATAACTTGAACCAGCCAAGTAGATGAGATTACTACTTGATTAGAAGCCAAGTTTAGGTTTAACATGCCTCTGATGGAATTAATTTAATTTCATCCTTCTTTTTTTCTTTTAAGGCTCATTTCCCTTAATTTCTGGGCTGTTTTCTCATGTGTGTGTTAAATGTTAGTATTTCATTACTACATTTTTAAAAGATTCTATTTATTTATTTTTAGAGAGAGGAGAAGGGAGGGAGAAAGAAAAATATTAAAGTGTGAGGGAAACATCCATCGATTGCCTCTCACAGGCCCCCAACTAGGGGCATGAACCCAATCTCAAGCATGTGCCCTAACCAGCATTGAACCAGTGACTTCTCAGTTTGCAGGCTGGTACTCAGTCCACTAAGCTACACCAGCCAGGGGTTATCATTACATTTTAAGTTCATATATTTTACCCTTACCTTTCACTTATCCCTGTCCCAGGGTTCTACCAGGGCGGCAGGGAGTCCTGGGCTGAGAAACACTGAAGTGCTGGGGTGCCAGAGGCCCCTTCCATGTTTCACTTTAAGGAACCTGGCTTATGACACCTATCAGGCAAATTCTCAACACCTTACCTTCCTCACTCAGAGGCACAGAGTGGCAGTGCCCCCCAGGTGTTGGGGGACCACGCTTTGACCCCAAGGCTGTACAATTGTGGTGGGATTGCTTAAGGCCAGAACAGAAAGTGAACTGCCCATGCGCATACGCAGGTTGCAAGTCTAATGCCTTCTGGGAGGCGGAGGGCCAGTAACTTTTTATTAAATCCAATTCCCCTATTTCCTTTAATACGACTTATTTTTTTGAGTGATGCCTCTTATCTCCCCACGCACATTGCCAGGTATTCTGCTATATTTGAGTTAAGCTCAGTCACCTTGTTACCAAACAAGAGGTCCAGGGGGAGCAATATTTGGCCCACCTAGGGATGCCCCAAACTGCTATACAACAGGGGCCCCTCCCAGGACAGAATACTAATATCTACTGGGCTCTTCTGTCCCCTGCCATTGGAAAGACATCTGTCAATGCCAGAGATTTGTGCAAAGGAAACAAAATGTTTATTTAATGCTATTCAGGACTAACGCCTCCACTAAAATATCAAAGTCCTTTAGGGTATACACCTACACCCACACAGCTCCCGCTTTTCCCACTGTCCCAACTCCAGGTACCGTAAATCAGGAAAAGAGCACACGTCTGTGTTTCAGGACGCTGGTATCGTCAGCTGTGTCTTAATCCAAAGTACTGTAGTACCCTCTCATGGTCCACTGGCGAGAGTTCTTTGTACTCAGTTCCAGTCAAAGTCTCTCCTGCTTTCCAGGCCACGCGGCCAAAGGGGGCACCCCAAAGCCACGTGGGCCTCTTCTACCAAAGCTGCAGGGGTTCACACTCCACCAAAAGCATGTGGCTTTTTCTTCACCTGGCTGCAGGGATCTCCATTCTGGCAAAGCTGTGTGGTTTTCCCTTTCACCTGGGAAAGAGGGAGTCCACACTCTGCCAAAACCACGTGGCTCCCTCTTTTCACCTCACCAAGAAGGGGTCCTCACTCTGCTGAAACCACATGGCTCTCTCCTACATGACTGCAGGGGTCCTCACTCTGCCCCAAACCGAGTGGCTCTCCCTTTCATCTGGCTGCGGGGTCCCCATTCTGGCAAAGCCCAGTAGTACTCTTTTCACTCTCCTGAAAACTGCCTTGCTCCCCCTTCTACCTGGTCAAAACTTGGCCACTGCTATTTAACATATCTATGAAACCAGTTAAAGGTTATAGATATGTTAAATAACCATTCCAGAGGTTAGCTGCAAAACTGTTGCTATGCAAAACAGCTCTCAATGGCTCTGCTCCATTCATCCCTTCCCCCTGGGGGGGTGGGGGTGAATCTTATATGTCTCTCCAATATTCCTATACACTTTGAATTCTGGACACCATTCCAAATATTTTTTGGGGGCCCCCCTTAGCTGCACCCTGTATTAACCTGGCAGGTGAGTTCAGAAAAGTGTTTTAAAATTCTTTATCTCTATCCACTATTAGTGGATAATCAAGTCACATTTTGGCATTTTATTAAGTCTCAGTTCTCAGGAGTATTTTAACTTATTTTCTTCCAGAACCATCATTGAGGAATGCCTAAGCAGCATTCAAAATCAGGTTTTTACTTATAGACACAGACAACAGTATGTATGGGCATTGACAGAGGAAAAGGGGGGTGAGGGGAACAAATAGAAGAGGGTAAAGGGGAAATAAATGGTGACAAAAAGAGACATGAGTTTGGATGGTGAACACACAATACCATCTGCAGTTGATGTATTATAGAATTGTAAACTTGGAACCAGTTAAAGGTATAGATATGTTAAATAATCATTCCGGAGGTTAGCTGCAAAACTGTTGCTATGCAAAACAGCTCTCAATGGCCCTGCTCCATTGGCCCCATTGTCCCAATGGGACAATTTTATTAATCATTGTCATGAATATATTCAATAAAATTAAAAATATCTAGAGAATTATAATAAGCACATATAACACTGAACAATTGGGGGAGGAAAGCAAGTATTAATGCTAAGAAAATAAAAAGGTATGCAAGTAGAGAAATATCATCTTAACACGCTCATGTGCCAGGTGTAAATAGTATTTGCATGGATGTTATAGGGTAAACACTCGATATTTAGAATGAAAGCAGCGATGTAACTACATTGGCAGGCTGGAGTAAGAGGGGGCAGAGAACGTGTTGGAAGGACAAATACAGTGGGTACAAGCGTTTAGTCCTCCTTTTCTACTTTAGGAAGCCAAAGAAAATATCTACCATTGAAAAAAATCAAGAAATAGTAATCTAAGCATATTAGAATATGGATATAAACACTAGGAAAAAAAATTTAATGTCAAAAAATTGTCTTGAGAGAGCAGAGTTTTGGAGTAGAAAAGGGGTGAAGACTGCTGTTTTCATTATAAGCCTGATTGTATAGATAGATAGATATAGACAAGATATACAAATATGTACACACACATTAATTTCAATAAAAATTTAAATGCAGAAAAAAGTTCAAAAGTTTAGACTTTTTCTTTTATAAATTAGTAAAATCAATTCATTTGTTTGCCCAGAGGTGCAACCTGGTTATAGCAAAACTGGAACTATAGAACCCAAGGCCCCTGCCTGCATTTGAGGACAAACTTTAAGGTGATGAGGACACGGGCCCGCAGTGTCCGTGTCATTATGGATGCAATGAGACATTCACACGGACTACCTCGTCCTGTGGAGGAAAAGGGACAGCATGGCTTTTTCTCTGAAGGGGAACAAAAGTCTGGCTCTTGCCCTGAGAGTCCTGGCCTGGCCTTTATTGGGTTTCTGGGCACATCACTTGATGGTCCTCATTTACTATGCACAGGTTGCTTTAGGTGGTTACCTTTTACAGAAGACAAAGGAGAGGATGCCAGTAATCACATCACAGAAAAGAGATATTTGCAAATGAAAAGGGCAAAAGTGGTTGGACCGGTTACACTGGTCCTTGGACAGATTAGCATGGATTTGAGGAAGTTACTTTGCAGTAAATGTTTGCCACAAAATTGGGTGAGGGAGTTTTTTAGTAAGAAGCAAGACTCAAAGCAGCCTAGGCACATTTCAGGCCTGATTCCCCATGGGAGAACCTATCCATGGGCGTGGGTACTGTGCATCTTCCAGTGGGAGCTGGGCCCCCACCGCAGAAAGGTCTTCTACACTAGCGTAGCAGCTGACCACAGCTAAAAATGACTGGAAATAAAATAACAACTCTCCATTTTGTGACAGATACCAAAATGACATCTAGGTGAACATATATTGAAATGATAAAAAAAGGGATACGTGTAATTATGTGTGTTACCCATACAGTTGGTGGATGAAGTGGATTGCAGGTGGTTATTGGTGAAGCCCGGCAGTGACCATAGTGGCCGGAGGACAAGTGGCGCCCATTCTGGGCTGACACTTGCACTCATTAATCCCAGTGCTGACAATGACCCCCTGAGACAGAGACTATAACTTGTCCCATTTTACAAATGATCAGGCGAAAGTACAAAGAGGGTAAACACATGTTCAAGTTTGCAGACAGGCAAGGAGTAGAGCCAGGATTTAAACTCAGACTGGTTCCAAGCTATCCCAATTGGACCTGCATTGCCTCTTAACAAGAGGTCTTCGTTTATGATACCAAATCTATCCCTATGCTCAATCATTTTAGATAATATTTAAAATCAAAGTTTTTGTTTCTGATGAAGAAATAATATAAAAACAATATATTAAATCACAATGTAATAATTAGTACCAACTAATTGGTTAAAAAGAAAGCCATATCTATTTCGGTGCTTACTATAGGAGAGATGTTAAAAAATTAAAATTTTTCTTTATTGTAGTCTCTTATTGGCTAATCACACTATTGAGTTCAGCTCATAATAGAAGTACATGGAGTCTTTCAAAAATATGTATGTTACCTGAGACCTCTCCTTTAATTAATTAATTAATTAATTTTCAGAGAGAGGGGAAGGGAAGGAGAAAGAGTGGGAGAGAAACATTAATGTGTGGTTGCCTCTCATGTGTCCCCTACTGGGGACCTGGCCTGCAACCCAGGCATGTGCCCTGAATGGAAATTGAACTAGCAACCCTTTGCTTCACAGCCCCGTGCTCAATTCACTGAGCTGCACCAGTCAGGGCTCTCCTTTTACTTTTATGGACTCCACTGTTTGGGCATTCTGGTTAGAAGCAGTGGCTTAGTGAAATAGCATAGGCAAAGAGCCCAGACCCTAGCTCTCTCCCTAGGGCATAGCCATATTGTTGTGGGAAATGAAGCGACCAAACACCGAGGGATTTTGGAGTACGAGGTTTATTTTACATGCATGGGCTCAGAGGAGTCATTTCCAAATTCTGAGCAATGAACAAAGGATTCCTGGGGTTTTTATAGATTAGGGTCTTTTTGTCTACGTGGCAAGGCGGGATACAGAAGCGGAATGCGGAAGTTAGTTCTAGCTAAGGGGTAGAAGCAGAGGACAAAGGCCAAACCTGAGGGTCAGTTTTAACAGCAGGGGTGTTAATCTTAGTCCTAGCTAATGCACTGTTGTTTACTTATCCTAGACAGCCCTATCATTCTTCCCAGGGCGCCTGGGGCCTGGGCAAATAAAGGTTAAACAGAGGTTTTTCAAAGTTTTTTATATCATTCTCTTCTTTTATGCTAAATAGCACTGGTTGCTTGTTTAAGCATAATATATATTTTTGTAAGAATAAACAAGTCTCCCCTTTTCTTAGATTTAGAGTATTAATGAGGTTTTTTTTTTTCTTTTTTGGACTATTACACACTTTTCTGTAGAATTATTTATATGGTTTTAACAAAGTAAATAAAGATTTAGAACAAAAAGAATATAGATGGTGTAAAGACTAGGTATTTCCTTTGCTATTACTTATAATTCTAGTTCTATTATTGTAAAAGAGCAGTCAGAAACTAAGTTTTTTCTTTTTTTTTTTTTTAACTTAAAATATTTTTATGTCTTTGCTCTCTACTTGCTTTGTTCTAACTCCGGGCACTGCAAACTAGGAAAGAGCACACATCTGTGTCTCAGGCTGCTGTTACTATCAGCTGCATCAGGCAGGATCTTTAGCTAATCTAAAGTTATGTGGCATTCCCTCACAGTCTACTGGCAAGAGGTCCTTTTTTTTGTACTAAGTTCTAGTCAAAGTCTCTCTTGCCTTCTAGGCTACACAGCCAAAGGGGGAACCCCAAAGCCACATGGGCCTCTTTCACTAAAGCTGCAGGGGTTGGCACTCTGCCTTAAACTATGCGGTGCCCTCTTTCACCTGGGTAGTTATCCCCTCATGGCCTGGAGTTGATCTTTTCTAAGCTCTGACACAGGCCTCCCCCCTTAGGGGCTCTGCTCCTAGCCATATCCTGGGTAAGTGACTTTATTTCTTTAGTTCTAAGTCTGGCCATATTATTTAATATATCTATGAAACTAGCCAAAAGCTATATGTCAAATAATTACCTTAGAGGTCAGCTGCAAACTTGTTGCTATGTACAACATCTCTCACTGGCCCCGCTCTATTCGTCCCCCTCTCTCGGGGAGTGGTGGACCTCAATATCTCTTGGATACTCTGAACCTTGGATCTCATCCTAAATCTTTTCTGGGGCTCCCTGTGGATGCACTCTGTATTAATATTCTTCTTTTTAGATTTATATCTATTTCATAATTATATAAAGGAAAAGGGACGGAGGTCTCATCTTCTTGTAACTTCTTCCAAGCTGGAAATGGACGCTGTCTCATTTACCCTTGGGTTGGGGTGCCCTGAAGGGGAGCAGCACGGAGGGAGTCTTTCCTGTAAGGGGAAAGACCTCACAGGGTCCTGGTCAGTTGGCTGTCACTCGGACATCGCAGGCTTGGTGTCCAGAGGCTGGCATTACTGGACCGCTGTCATTCTGGTCAGGTCATGTTCTGGAGGTGACAGATTAGGCAAGAAATTGGAAGTACAATTTAATTATAACTATTAATAGACAATGGCAGGCACTTCAGTAATGATTAGGAGTTCCCTCTTTTCAGGTTTCTGAGCCCTTTCTGTCCAAGTTATTAAGACAGAAAAGAGAAAATTAGTTCTAAAGTGAAGCTTACAAACTGCCCCAGTCTTTCACTAACCCAACTACTTAGTTCAGCCAAACTATTGAGACTTAGTGGGGCAATGATGGAGATGGGCTCCTTAAGTGAGGCCTATCTTGCAACTAATCTCTCATAGGCATAGGCAAGTCATAGGCATACGCCCTATGAAAACAGAAAAACACATAGGTTAATTGGCATAACTATCCCCAAACCAGTCTCTGCGCCCGTGAGACTGTCTTTTGGGAAGACATTCTATTGCAAGGTCCTTCTTACAGTGACATTTAACAGTGGCAATTTGACAAGGTCCTTTGCACCTGTAAATTATACATCTTTGGTAATATCACAAACCTGGTTTTAACTTTCAAATGAGAGCAAATTTTCAAGACAGTTAGCTGTACTGTTCTGATGTCTAATACTGAGCACTGTGATTTTCCTTGAACTATAATTTTTCTCCTTAAGATTACCCTCACTGTTATTACAGGGACTACTTTGGGTCCCGCTTTTAATTTTGACTGTTCGTTTGCATAAACACACCAAGAGCAGCCTGGAGCACTTAAGTCTGCTTTGCTGGAACTCACATACTCACCCAGGAAACTCTTAGATTGACTTTTCAATCTGCCCCTCAGGGCATAGCAGTGCCACACATCTAGCCTCGCCTGTACCAGTTGTTCCACTCAAATCCTTGAGCGTCCATTGTGCTTACAGGTTCTTTTTTAGCCATCTTTCAGGAAAGCAACCTTCATTCCTCCCCTGAAAAGACTGGCACGAACCACATAACTAACCAAAGTACCAGGCTTTTCTTGTGGGCTTTTACTAGCTTCACAGGTCAATCCTAGTTCTTCTGAGCTTTCTGGTAATGACTAGAACCTATATGTCTCCTTTAGGCGTCACATTCTAGTCAAAATCCTGGTTAACAAAACTACTATTAATGGCTGGTCTTATTGAATTTATGTAAAGAAATCTTATAGTGTTATTATTCTTCAGACAATGCCAAATTCTGGAGGGGTTAGGAGAAAAATACAAAGCATGATGGAAAATCTTTTTCCTTGTTCACTTTCCTACAGAGTATGAAGTTTTAAACTTTCTTGGAATCCTCAATTTCCTTTTCAGAGCAGATATAGAGCAAAATCTGAAACACAGTGTTCTGAAACAATACAGGTAGAGACATTCTCTTGCACCAATGCTTCCACTGGTGCCTCACAGAGACATGCTCCTTCAGGCCCGGTCTCTTGGCAGAGACATGCTGCTTTGCCTCAGGCTGAAGCACTCATCAGCCACAATTGACCCTTCCTGGGTCCCGGGTGGCAAAGGCATTCTCCCCAACCGGTTACAGTGACCTTCCCTAGGTCTTCAGGTGACCTTCAATAGGTCTTAAAACACAGGTTTCTGATTAGAAACAGAACTACATGTGAGAAATTTGCTTTTTCCATGAAATTAGAAAACAAGTAGTTGAGGTTTCTTTTACTCTAGGTTTAAGACTTTTATATTTTTTATACACATTTTTGCTCATTTAGATTTAACTATCATTTTCTTTTAATCTTGGTTTCTTTCCTACACTGGGAAAGGCTGTAGTTAAATTTACTGCTTAAACTCAGTATGCGGTAGCTAAAAATCCCTAGTACTTCAGGTATCTTTTACTAAAAGTCTCTAGATTTGTAGGCACATTCTTTTCAAACCTTCTGAAGCCTAGACTTTGCAAATACCATACCCTATAAATCAGGTGGTCACTCTTGGATCTCAGTTGATGACTTTTAAAACTAAAGCGATTCCTATCAGAATCAGTTACACAGAGAACCTGACTGCTGCAGCTAGAAACGTTTTGTACCCCAGAATGGCTGACCTTCGGAGCCGGCCGGCCCCCCGGAGGGAACCCCGAACCTATCCACAACCAGGGCAGTCCATGCCAAAGTCATGGGAAGCTAGGACACCCAGGTCAGCTCCCTTACATAGACAGATGACAGGAATTAGCTCAGAGCATGCCCCAGTGGCCGAGCCAGTGTGCAGGGGAGCAGGGACAACCGAGGGGCACCAGAGGGAAGAGGCAAACGAGGTCCTAAGCCTGCTCCCAATCCAGAGGCAGCCTATCCGCCGTCCCAGCGGCTCTATCTAAGCTTCTCACACACTAGGACCCCTCGGACTCTTATCATATGAATGAAAGCACTCTTAGCAGACTTCACAGGTTCATTAGCAAGCCTTTGTGACGTCAAATTTTTCCTAACTCTAGCAAGGCACGGGAGTTGCACCTCTCCCCAGTAGGCATTCAGGCCTAAGGAGATCGAAGTCAGAAAGCGCTTCTCCCAGAATATACGGGGACTCAGGGCTTTGTCAAAGCTGGGGGGGGGGGAGTCTCACCCGCTGCCGACTTCTGACTAAGCTCTGGGGGGGCAGGGAGAGAAACCCAAGGCAGTGCCTGCCACCAGGGAGTCTTGCACTCCAGAGGTCGTCTCCCGCCCCCAGACCCTAAGGGCAGCGGTACAGAGCGGTTAGCAATATCTCTTTACTCTTGTTTATAAAATCAAATCAAAATAGGCCTGTGAAATCTGCTATTTGTTATTCTCGAATGCAATTACAAGGAACAATTTCTATATACATTATAGAGTACAAACAGGAATTAATTAAGGCATTTCTGGGTTGTTACAGCTCAAATTCTTAAATCTAGTTAGTTGAAAAATCATATAAACACATGGGATACATAAAAGTAACAGGTTTGGTTACATTTCAATTTTGGAAGAATTAGCACAGACTTTACAAAGTTACTTTCAGCATGAAGAATCTGAAAACACTCTTGCTTGTTTGCAGCATTAATTTAGTCTCTTTAAAAGTCTCTCTTAGGTGACCACTCCAGGGGCGCTGGTTGGAATTCCACACAGCTTGGAGAAACCTGGAGCTAAAGGTCATTCAGAAAGGCAAACAGCACACTCCCCTCTCCGAGCTAAGAGTTAAAATGGCCAATAAATCACTCTCGGGGGGGGGGAAGGCTCAAGACTCTTTCAAAGTATGATGAGCTCGTCTTACAATTGCCAGACCAGTTGAATTACCAGGTCCTCACTGGCAAACATTTCAGAACTTAAAATTCCTCACGCCTCAAGCTGCGGCAGCAGAAAACTCACTTCAGTGCCTGCCATCAGCCCCTCCCACTGGCTGAAACCCTACCCGTTGCTAGGAAACAGCCAGCGGGGCTGCCGCCCTAGTCACCCAAACCCCCGCAGTAGCCTGGGGGGAAGGGCTCCGCCAGCCACCGAAGTCAGCACGGTCGGGGAGGGGGGTTTACAGTATAGCACTCCCAAAGAAAATCCAGGTCTCCCGCTAGCAGGGAAACCTCCTGCTCTAGGCTAGACAGTTCGACCAGCCTGTTGCACACTGGGGACTGCCTGTCCTGCCCCCCAGCCGCCAGGCCCCTGGCTCCCGCCCTCCGACCCTGTCTCCGGGGCTGGGGAGGGGGAAGCGGTCGCTCGGAGGAGCTACCCAGCACCTCGGCAATCCCGTCCCGAGGAGACAGCCTCCCGCTCCCGCCCCGCCACCTGGGGTGCCGATAAGGGGAAGAGGGGAGGGTGCGAGGACGCGAGAAGTGTGCGCGCTTTTCCAATCAGCGAGCGAGGGTCCCAGCATTGCCGACTGGGAGAACCCTGGGGACAGAATACTCATCTCGTCAACACCGGCGCGGCCTCCGTGCTGCTTTGTTTCAACCAGTCAGATTCCTCGGCTCCGGCACCTGCGGACCCAGCTGGCGCGCGTTTTTTTTTTTTTTCTCTACAAATTAGACATAGAAACTCACAGACAATGACATAGCCGCGACAAACAAAGACTGCACAGATACAGTTTCTCCTCTCACACAGGCGAACCGCGGTTCTCACACAACTTCAGCTCTTTCACTCATACCTGCCGAGCCCCACACGACGTGGACACACAAAGGGTGGGGTAGATTCGCTCGTCCGCCTGGCCTGCTCCCTCGCGGGACGAAGTCGGTCTTGGCTAAGGTTGCCCCAGCAGAATTCGGGGTTAGCTGCCAACCGTTATGCCGTATGACCTGACACAGGAACCGCAGGTTGGGACCCACTCTTGCTCCGTAGGACCAGCCCGTGGAGCCACAAACACAGTCTCGCACACTTTCACGCTCAAGCACTCCGAGTTTAAACAATACCCCCCTGAGTACGGGGTCAAGTTGTGGAACCCGGTATGGATCCCACCTAAACTCAGGACAATACCCCCCTGAGTACGGGGTCAAGTTGTGAAACCCGGTATGGATCCCACCTAAACTCAGGACAAAACCCCCCGAGAAGGGTTCGAGTGGTCGGAATGCATCCAACCCAAGGTTCCAATGAGAGGTGATCAGCCTCTTCCAGTCTCGGGACAAGTCCCCGGGGCACTCACCAAGTTCAGCGCCCCAGGCCTCCGTTCGGCGCCTCCAATCAAGGCCTTTAATCAAGTCGTAGTCCAGAATCTCTCACTTCCCGCCTGGCCGTGCGGGTCAGCGGCCGCCGCCCCAACCGGACGGGGCCTAAGAAATCTCAGGGCACGTGCACCCCCGCTTTCCCCAGTTGGTCCTGCGGCCGCCTCCCGGCGTTTCCAGACGGTGACAAAAGGCCTGAATTAGTGTGAGGTCGCGATTTCCCGGTCAGGGAACCAAATGTTGTGGGAAATGAAGCGACCAAACACCGAGGGATTTTGGAGTACGAGGTTTATTTTACATGCATGGGCTCAGAGGAGTCATTTCCAAATTCTGAGCAATGAACAAAGGATTCCTGGGGTTTTTATAGATTAGGGTCTTCTTGTCTACGTGGCAAGGCGGGATACAGAAGCGGAATGCGGAAGTTAGTTCTAGCTAAGGGGTAGAAGCAGAGGACAAAGGCCAAACCTGAGGGTCAGTTTTAACAGCAGGGGTGTTAATCTTAGTCCTAGCTAATGCACTGTTGTTTACTTATCCTAGACAGCCCCATCATTCTTCCCAGGGCGCCTGGGGCCTGGGCAAATAAAGGTTAAACAGAGGTTTTTCAAAGTTTCCCATATCAATATGAGATCACTTACCCATGCTCCAGGCCTGGATGCTGAATGTGGAGAGAATGGCACAAAGGACTAGGACGATTAGAATTATTGGTGGTGCTGGTGTTGGCTCCTAGGTTTTTCCAGTGGTCAGCTCCTCCACAGTGCCATCCTAGCTTTCTTCTTTCTCTCTGCAGAGCTACCCACTACTCTTCCAGCAAAGACCTTTCTAATCAAAATGTCCCAGCTGGTGAAATGGTCCCATTACCTATATAGTTCTCCTGGCTGGTCAAATAATTCAAAGAACATACAGTAGATTAACTGGAGAAAAAAATAAAAATTTTAACAGGTGCACATGGGGAATTTACATAAGCATAGAAAGTCCAGAGACAGTGCAGCAACATTGGGTATATAAGACATTTCCAGATGAAGGAGAAAAGAAGGGACAAGGTGTTAGATTTTGGACTTGAGAATGTGTGATTTACAGGTTGTTGAGAAAGTGCAGAATATAGATGACAGGAAAATTCTTGCCAGACATTCCAGGAACAATGGGACACAAGTTGGGGGTTTCTGACCCAATATGCTAGAAGTCTTCCTGACTAATGTTGCAGTGTAAAATTCTTAAGGTAATTAAGTCAAGTTCCCTAACTTTCTTATCTGAAATCTGAATCTCATTAAGGAAAAGGAGAAGTAGAACTCTCTTCCTGAGTTGGTTGGTCTTTAATTGATTTAAGTTGGAAATAACCTGCATACTCTGGGAACAGTAATTCCCAATCCCCACAAGAGTAATCTCTCTTGTTTGTAACCAAAAACTATAATCAGTTCAAATCATATAGTCCTTGCTTAGCAAATAACTTCTGGCTTACAATATGGCCTGAGAACCTGTTTGTCTCACTCCTTGGTAGGTATAAAGGGCTCAGGTGCTATGAAGTGTTGGCTTGCTTTATTGTTATTCCTACAACAATATAAGATTTGTCATTGTTATATATCCATTTGTCAGAAAGAAGCTTTGCTGTGTTGTAATACATTTCCAATTCTTACCTTTATTCATATCTTATTTCTTGCAAGCTCAATTAAAAATTATTGTTAGCTTAACTCAGACAAAATAGTCCAAGAATAAATAAGTGATTTTAAAATAAACTGTCGATAATGTTGGCCAGTAAATCTTTTTATTTATTTACTTATTTTAATTTAAAGAGGAGGTAATCTATGCAACTCAAAACCGTTGTTCAACATGCTTACTATGACCAATGTTATGTGCTCACATCGATATCTTAAAATCAAAACAAGAAGGCAAGAAAAGTAAAATGATTTAGCTTTTTACTTTAATAAAAGATCATAGCATTTGTTTCTTAAACCAAACAACTTACACATTATCACATCCTCCCAAAAAACATTCTTAGGGGAGTCACTTCAAGTAGAAAGTGTAAAAGTACAGGCACTTATTCCAGAAACTTGTTTCCTATGGAAATTTACCTCCGTTTATTTATAATTTATATTTATTATTTAATTTAGTCCACCTAATAATTAAAAAATAATGAGTCATTACAATGCACAGACACATTCAATGTTCTCCTCTAGAGTAACTAGTAGATATGTTTCTAATATAATAATCCTTTCTTGATTACACAAATAACTAGTAAAAACATTAATTTTGTCTGATAAGCAAAGATGCTCTATTGAAAAATAAATTATGTGATCATAGTTCTATCACAATAAACAGTAAGAGTAAAAGATGTTTCTTACTTTTTTTTCTTTGACCTGTATCTGTCCTGATCTTGGCGATTAGTTCTTCATACTAGAAATTGTGAATAGTCAATATTTGTAGGCGTACCATGACTATATTTTAATACACACATTTTCATTACTTAAACCACTTTTTAAAACCACTTTTATATTAAAATAGCTATAATTTTTTAAAGTTTTAGATTGGCATGTCCTTACCAACCTGTTAGCTTTCTAAGACTACCAAAAGAGCGTACTCAGAAATAGATGAGCATTCCAGTATGGCTTGAGATTTCATGAGGTGTTTTCCCCTTACTCTGGACACAAAGCCTCTCATCTGTCATTCGTGTATTCAACAAACATTTAGTGAGCAGCATCTGTGCCAGTGTGGGGAAGGAGAAAATTGTTCCCTTTCTCCTCTGGGTTCTTATAGTTGGTCAAATCATTAAAATGACATAAGGCAAGTTTTAATACGTACTTATGGAGAATTCACATAAGCATAAAAAAATCCAAAGGCAGTAAGGCAAAATGAGTTAGATATGTCATTCTCAACTAAAGAGAAGTGGTACTGGCCTGGAACTTCAAAGAGAAATAAGGCAATTCACAGGGAGATCAATAGTGTTCCATGTAGTAAACAAAGGTTTGCAGGGACTGTGAGAAACAAGGGGACACAGTGGGGACTCGGATCACAGAGGCCTTGCTGGCCCCTCTCGGTCTGCCACACCTAATTCAGATTAAACTAGATTTTTCCATGGTGAAACTGCTTCCTAGATGAAACAGGTCTTCTGTCTTAAATGAATTTGGGGAATTAAGTGGGAGGTAAAAAGCAAAACCTCCCAAGTCTCCTGTTTCCCCAGAATAACCAGCCTAAAATAATCAATATTCCAAAAGGTGTATTTTGGGGTGGCAAATGGGCCTTCATTCCCTTCTATGCAAAACCATGAACTGAAAAGCAGATTTTTACTTTTGCAAAAGTATCATTTTACTGAAGAGGAACAGAAAATATGTTATAAACATACAAATAAATAAATAACATGTTTGCTAGCTGGTACTGAAAGTCATCAGGATAAGGGGCATTGAAAGGGCACTGGGAGAATGAGCAGGTGGCCCTTTAAACCAGGAAGGTAACTGTTGATCTCCATGGAAGGGTAAGAGTTTAGCAGAGTTTCAGGGGGTGGCAGAGTTAGACATGGTGGGCATTTGGGATAAGAGCAACTCAGAAAGAGAAAATAGTGGGTCATGAGAAAGTTCGAGGACTAGAAAGGGAGCCAGTGAGGCAGGAACCAAGCGAAGGAGCAAAAAGATGAAGAAAGGGAAATGGACCAGAACCCAGGCATCAGCTGGTACTTGGAACCAAATGGTGATATTATCTGACTTGCTTATCTGACTCATGTTTTTAAAAGGTGACTCTGACTTCAGCGTGAGACTGTATTTTTGGAGAAGGGGCATTGTAGAAGTGGGAGACCAATGATGAGGCTACTGCAGTAGTCCAAATAGAGATGATGTCTGGGCCAGATGGGGTAGCAGTGAAGGTGGGGGGAAGTAATCAGGTTGTGCACCTATTGTGAAGTGGGAGCCAACAGCTTTGATGAAAAACTGGGAGTGGGATGTGAGGGAGATGTGAACAATGAATCCAAGGATTTTGTCCTGGGCAACTGAAATAATACATTGTGGATACTCCTTTAAGAAAAATAGATGTAAATCTATTGCATTCATTTAAATAGCTGTTTAATATGTGAAGGTATGGGTATATGACAGTTGTTTGTTTGTTTTGAGGTCTAACCCAGGCTGGCTACAGTTAAAATGTTTTATTTTATAAAATACATTTTATTGATTATGCCATTACAGTTGTCTCATTTCCTCCCGTTCATTCCCCTCAACCCTGCACACCCCTCCCACCCACATTCCCCTCCTTTAGTTCATGTCCATGTGTCATAAGTTCTTTAGATTCTGTATTTTCCATCCTATTCTTGCCCTCCCCCTGTTTGTTTTCTACCTACCATCTATGCTACTTATTCTCTGACAGTTTATCTATTACCAATTGCTACTCAGTTGCTTTCATTGTTTAATATTATAAATGATGCTTCAATAAAAAGTTTTCAGGTAAAGTTAAAATAATTCTGCCACCTTTAAAAGTAACTGTCAAACAACCCTTCAGTGATATAGTTCCTGAGGTATATTTGAAATGTGACTTAGTTTCTGATTAATAACTTTTCATTAGCTTTAAACAGAATTCATTGACTGAAATGCTCTAATGTTCCTTTCATCCTGAGGAATCTTTAGGCAAGCTTTTCCCTGACTATAAATCCCTGGCTTCTGTTTATTTAGAGCATTTAATTTGAAAAATTGTAATACAAATCTGTTCTCTCCCCCTTTGAGATGTAAATCTTATCAAAAGCCTGTTATACCAGTATTATAAACCTGGAATATCCTTCTCAAGAACCTGAGAACCATCTCTTTGAAATGTAATCAAGGAATATAACACTCCAACCTCCCAGTCTCTATGGGAAGGTGTGAGCCCAGCTTTGGTGGGTGCTGTGCTCTAACTTGTAGATAGGAGCAAGTTTACTTTTCTTTTGTGTAAGGTCGATTAGTTTTAAACCAACATTAATCTTAGAACGTAATAAAGAATAACATTCATTTATTTGGGCAAAAGGAGCTACAACCCAGGAACAAAGATCCAGGTGGCAACTTAAAATTGTGTTCTGCAAAGACAGAGGGGATCCCACCTTTTTTAGCAAAAGTTGGCCATGTTCCTATTTAGGGTCATTTTATGTGATTATGGTGTTTAAATTCTTACACTTCTGATTGGTTCAAACCTCACAGCTCTGACTCATTGGTCATTATACAGCAGTGCTGATTGGACAGGTTGGGTCTTAGTTCATTGGTCAAAAGAATAAACCAGGAGCTCCCTTAAACCAGTTCACTCTTAAGGAATAAAGAAGCAGGGCATCATGAAGGAAGCAAGGATTCAGACTGAGGTCCTAACCAGTATACCAGGTACATGATGAGCCCCTGTCAGCAAATGGCCACTAGCTTTTATTATTTATAACATTTAAGACTTTAGTTGACCATAGGGTGCCCATCTTGTAGTTAAACTACTTCTCATGTTTCACATCAAATGAATCTTTTATTTTGGGGATCCACATAATAAAGATGGGTCATCTACGATAATTTTCTCACTTTAGTTCCTAAAATCTCTTCAGTTATTTCTTTCAATAGCAATAAGTTTAAACTTTAGTTCTGGCCTCTCTCCTTTATTGCAGTAGCTCTGATTAAAGACTCTTTTTGCATTACGCAAATAAATATTATAGTTACATATCACCTTAAACCCATCAAATTGGCTATTATCAAAAAGACAAGAGAACAGATGTTGGCTAGGTTTTAGACAGAAGAGAAGTCTTGCACACTTGAGAAGGTAAAGTGGTACAGTTGTTATGAAAAACAGTACGGCATTTTCAACAAATTAAAAGTAGAACTACCATGTGATCTGAGAAGCCCACTTCTGGGTATTTGTCCAAAGTAAACAAAATCAGTACCTCAACAAAATATCTGCACCACCATGTTCATTGCAGCATTATTTATAATAGCAAAGATATAGTACAGCTTAAATGTCAATGGATGGATGAACTGATAAAGAAAATATGATACACAAATATATATATTAGTTATGCAGCCATAAAAAACCAAAGAAATCCTGATATTTGTGACAACGTGGATGAAACTGGTGAGCATTTTGCTAAGGGAAATAAGCCAGACAAAGACAATATTGTATGGAATCACTTACATGTGGATTGAAAACAAACAAAGAAACAAACAAAAAACAAAATCAGAGTCATAGAGCCAAATCAGAATGGGGGTTATCGGGCCAGGTGTGGTGGGGGAGACAGGGAGGTGTTGGTCAAAGGCATAAACTTCCAGTTACAGAAGCTCTAAGCACCCAACGTAAAGCATAGTAACTACAGCATATAGTTATACTATATACTGTATAATATAAGGTATAAATGCTTAATATCAAGTTTGTTATCAAAGATGCTTAATATCAAGTTTGTTATTAAAATAACAAACTTGCTTATATCAAGTTTCCCTTCCTGAAGCAGGTTTTTTATTGATCTTAAATCTGAATCTATTGAAGAAAAAGGGAAGTTTGTTTGGCTCTAATTGATTTTGGTTCCAAAGAATCTGTATGCCAGGGTGGCACATTCCAGAGACACTCACTCTCAACCTCCACAACATCATACATTGCTCAAAGTCAGAGCTGAGTGCTCCCTCAAAAAGAAAATAGGACCCCAGCATCGATATTTCTTCCCTCATTATTCCATCTTCTATCTTTTCCTGCTCTACCTCCAGAAGTATTTGCATGGGATACATTAATTACAAAGGAATTATAAGTATAAGATGATCTATAATTTATAGTTTATAAAGTTAAGAATAGCTTTACATTTTACAAGAGAAAAATATTTCCAAGATGATCTAAATTAAAATTACAGTAGCCAGAGTTTGAGAGAGAGACAGAGCAAGTAGCCTGTTGTTAATAGCTGTGGACCAGCCCTGACAACAGACTACTCACATTACTATATATCTGTTTGAATTTAGAATTAATTTGCAGCTGGCTCTTTTCACAATTATCAAAAAAAGCTAATAGCCCAGCACTGTAGAACCCCAGGTGCCTCCACTTCTTATTTACACATAAGTTTTCCAATCATCTATCCAGAGCTAATCCGCCAGAGCTGACACTTCTTTGCAGACTGTGTTTAGCCTATTCCAAGAATAGCCTGGCTTCAGCTTCTCCCATCCTTTTATCTATAGTTAATGTAGATCTTTTCAAAATGGATTACATCTCTCTCCTCCCTAACTAATGAATAAAAACACTTGTCACACTCTGGACAACAGTTGCGTTATCTTTCTTAACTGTAACAGGGTACAGCCAGGGACCCCCAGCAAAGGATTTGAAATGGAATCCAGAACTTGGGGTGTCCAGAAAATATAAAAATACAGGATATACCCACCCCCACAAGTCTGGACTGGGAGATGGGACACAGGGAACAGGGCCACTGAGAGTTATTTTGCATATCAACAGTTGGCCAGCTCCATACCTGATATCCAAAGATGGTTATTTTACATATCTATAACAGCTGGATAGCTTCATAAATTTGTTAAGTAGCTGTGGCCATGCTTTGAGCCAAGGAGATGGGAGTGACTTTGACCTAATATAACTGGGAAGCAGCTCCCCTGGTTATAGCTCCTGAGCAAGAGCTTAGAGAGAGTTTGCTTTGTGTTGAGTTATGTCTGCTTGGACTTACTGTGTTGGCCAAGAAAGGCTGAAATTATGTGGGAGTGCTGGCCAGTACAGCTGATTGTGGGAGGAGTCAGAAATGGGGCTGCAGAGGGAGACTTGCACTAGGTTTTAAATCCAGGCATGGCAGCCTGTGGGGGATAACTGGGAGGTGTGGGGCCTCCCTTTACCACGTGGCTTAAAAAGCAGGAGAGCAAGATGTAGCAGACATGCAGAGCTTTCTCTTAGAGGTTCAGAAGAACACAGGAGAGGCAATGCAGGAGTAGGGACAGGGACAGTGCGAGACCTTGCAGAGAAGGCAAGGGGTGAAAGGACTCTGGCTGGTGAGCCATGCGAAGGTGCCATGTGGTTTTGGATTAAGAACTGGAGATCGAGGTGACACAGCTGATGGTGCTGGGGACTGCAGAAAGCTGGCCCATTTGAGCACGGGTGACTGAGAGGAACTAAGAGAAGTGAGCTGTGGACTTATGTTTACCCTTCTGGAGGATGGTACTTTTGATTGGCATGTTCTGAGACCGGCCTGCTAGGGCCAAGTGGGGAAGGAAGGACTGTGTGTGTTTGTGGGTGTTTTAAGGGACTTTTGGATTTTAACATAGACATTAAGTCATTACTCTAAGTCTGCATAACTTTTGAATAAACAGATACTTTCCTTTTCACCAAACTCTGGCATTGAGAGCCATAATTCCAATTCCCTGGTGGCAGGCAAAGAATTCACAGTGACAGAAGGACTCTGTAACCCCCAGATCCATTCTGTAACATAACTAACACGTGAGGGTGGCTGAGACTCCATGCACAAGACTAGTCTTCTTTTTCGCCTCCATCTTTTTTATTAAGAAAAATTTTATTGATTATAGAGAGAAGGGAAGAGAGGGAGAAAGAGAAGGAGAGAAACATTGATTGGTTGCCTCTTGCACATACCCCAACTGGGACAGAATTCTTAACCTACGTATGTGTCTTGACCGAGAATTGAATCTGCAACCTTTTGGTTTGCAGGACATGGGCCAACCAACTGAGCCATTCCAGCCATGGGACTGGTCTTCTTCTTATTGTTTTTATTTATTTATTATTTTTTAACATGTTGCTAGCAATTGCATAATAAACCCTTTCTTTTAAAAAGACTTTTAGAGTGGAAGTTAATTTTTAACACATTTTAAAGTTACTAAAAATGTCAAGTCCAGCAGTAATTTTTCAGCAAATATCAAAACTCCAAAATTTGAATCTGTCTGCCTGCCCAAAGAAATACACAATTGGAGTCAGCAGTATAGAAGATAAAATAGTATAATATTGAACTGGCCAATTCAAAGAATGGGGATCTAATTTTCTGAAGACCAGATTTCCCAATGGTGGGTAGGTTACAGATTACATAGGGCAAAATTAGAATATGCAATAGGATCGGGGGTTCAGGTGTGTGCTGGGAGTTGATTGGTTGGTGGTGAGGTAAGGGTAATAATTCTATTTTTTGCTGCCTTGGGGGTTGCTGATTTTCCAGGGGAAAGGCTAGTTATATTAGAGAGAGGGAGAGGAGTGGGAGAAAGATAATTTCTAGGGTTAGGATTTAAAGCTAAATTTAATAAAAATCATAGAGACCCTTCATTTCAAATAGTTAGCAATACCAACATTTCTGTTTCAACTGTGATCATGTATTTTACTACTAGTATTATTATTATTTCTCAACATTTATATATCACTCCTGTGTTAGTAGTGCTTGGAAAAATGGTACTCTGTGCTACCAGCCAGTCAAGCAAAACAAGGTTAAAACCAAGGTCCAAATTGCTTCTCCTCTTTAAAGGTTACTTTTGTAATCATTTCCTCAATATCGGCTACAGGAGCCAGGGGGCCCCGCTTGGCCAGAAGAGAGAGAGCCACGTTAAGCCAGGCAGAGTGAGACCCCCTGTTGGTGAGGTGGGAAAGAGGGAGCCACGTGGTTTTGGCAGGGTGCGGACCCCCCTCTTTCCCAGGTGAAAGGGAAAAACCACGCAGTTTGGCCAGAATGGAGATCCCTGCAGCCAGGTGAAGAAGACAGCCACATGCTTTTGGTGGAGTGCGGACTCCTGCAGCTTTGGTAGAAGAGGCCCACGCGGCTTTGGGGTGCCCCCTTTGGCCGCGGGGCCTGAAAAAGCAAGAGAGACTGTGACTGGAACTGGGTACAAAGGACTCTTGCCAGTGGACCATGAGAGGGTACCACAGTACTTTGGATTAACTCGAGATCCTGCACAGGGACACAGCTGACGGTGCCAGCAGCCTGCAACACAGACATGTGCTCTTTTCCTGATTTACGGTACCCGGAGTTGGGACAGTGGGAGAAGGGAGCGCTGTGTGGGTGTAGGTGTACAACCTAAAGGTTACTTTTGTAATCATTTCCTCAATATCATATAAGCCAGAATCATTAAATCATTTCCTAACAAAACTCAGGGACTTCTTATGCAAATAAGAAATGGCTTGTTTTCAAAATACAAAGTTTATTTTTGAAGTACAGTTTTATGTTCCATGAAATCTCTGAGCCTGAAAATGCAGCTATGGGAAATTCTTGTTGGAGCCCCACAGTAGCTGCTATAAGCATTGAAGTGTCCTCCTGAGTGTGACATTCCCAGCTTGATGACTTGATGGCTTAATTTACTTATATGGGGCTCTTCAAAGTGATTTTGCAGCTTTGGGTAGGAAACTGAAACCAGAGTTACTGAGCCACAGATAAGTGAAATTTACACTCATGCACAAGGAGGCTCGCTCTAATCATTTTCAGAGGGAACAAAAAAATTAACCTCTGAACAGTATGTCAAAACTTCAAATGTAGACATTTTCACTCTGGTTTTTAAAAAGCCAATCAATAAACTGAGCATTAGCTCACAGAAAGAATTATCAGCAAATTGTTTAATCGAGGTCTTGTTGACTGTTTATGAACAGTTCAAATAATTTGCTTAATTTGAATGAAGATTTCCTAATATAAGGCCATCATGACTTTCTGTAGTTAGAAGATAATTGCTGGATCCTGCACTCAAACCGAATCTGCCCAGTGATCTTCAGGGGCATTTCACTTGAAAGCACACTGGATCATGGAGGATGGCACTGAAGGGAAAACACAGAACAGCTTTAAAGGAAAACAAATGAAGGAATTGCTGCTAATTATGGAGCACAGTTGAGAATAGAGCCCATTCATGCTTTGGCTTTTGGCATTACTTGGCTTTATTACTTGAAATTGAGGTTCCTTGAATAAATATCAGAAATCTGGACCCCCATTCCTGTCTAACACTCAGGTACTTCTCCACAAACTGGGACGATGGGGTGAGTGTTGAGACCTCAACTCTCATTTCACCCTCAAATATATGTGTTCATATAGAGTGTCCAAACTGAAATAATTTGAGACCAAGGAAAAACTCAGTTTTTCATGATATATTTGACCACCAATTTTAAACAGCTGCTGGTTATTCTAGACTGAGACAATTACTAGTGGGAAGTTTGCCAAATGGGGGTGGGGGGGAATATAGGGACACAAAAATCAAAAGAAAAATATGCATATATAAAAACATTATTATATTTATTATATATTAAGTGTATATAATTGGAATAAACATAAAATTATGTACTGATAAAAACTTACATTTATATTAGATTCAAAGTTTGATAATTTTAATATACAATCAACTATGAAAAAGAAGAAAAACCAACAATCTTTTAGAAGAAATAAGTTAGAAGAATGGACAGATTAGTCACAGAAAACAAAATGCAAATAGCTATTAATCACATGGAGCAATGGACAATATGGAACATATTAACAGAAATGCAAAGTAAAAAGTATAAGGGAACCAGTTTTTACCTATTAAATGGACAAAAACCTAAAACATCTCACAACATACACTAATGGCAAAGCTGTGGGGTAAGCACTGTTGTGATTGCTGGCAAGAATGCATGCTAGTACAACATCTTGGAAAAATTTGGCAATATCTGGCAAAATTACATATGCAATTACATTTTGATTAGCAATTGACCTCTATTAGACCATTCCAATGACACACTGTTTAAAAAAATAAGAAGACAGGTGTACTATTAGTAAAGGACTACAAACAACCTAAATGTCTTTTAATAACAGGTTGGTTGAATAAAGAATAATACAGGAATAAAATAACATACTAGGCAGCTATAAAAAATCAGTTATCTAGTTATGTATTTTGACAAAAAGATCTTAATGATCTTTAAGTTTTTTTAATAAAAGAAGTAGAGAAAATATTATGATATGCTATTTTAAACACAAAAAATTTGGTATATTTATATATCTGCTTATCTATTTTAAAGAAAGAATACCTTAAATAATTGTTATATATAATGAAATTGCCCTAGTTATTAAATTATACTTAACATTAATTTTTCATTTTTGTTTTCTGTCATTTTCTTTATGCTATGTAATTAATATATAAATAATAAAATAATGATGATATTAGTGTAAAAATGAGAGTGAGAGAACCAGTTTTAATGAACAAGAATATATATATATGTTACATGTATTTTCAATATCTTTGCAAGATAGAAACTGTGTGAAATGGTATTTGCTTTAAATTAAAATGGATTTAAATTTCAACTCCAACTTTTTCTTGCAGAATGATGTTAGGTAGGTCATATCCCCTCTTGGGTAGTCACAAATTTTTTTGAAATGAACAGAAAATTTTTTTCAAATGGTGTTAATGTTACTAATTAACACCATTAGATAGTTAGCTAATTGTAAATAAAGAGAGTAAAGGGAATTAAACATTGAGTTTAATAAACTGGGAAACATAGGCCTGCTTGCTTCACCCGAAAACTACAGCTTCACACCCCAAGGGATCATAGCATTGTTGTGCCAAGGTGATTAACACTTCACCCTTCCCCTATCTGATACCAGATTCTTGGGGGATGGAGTGGGAGGTGTTTGACCATAAGAAGCCTGTCAGTCTTACCAGGGAGTGGACCCATCACAAAGCCCATCAAAGCTTGGAAAGTTGATTGATTACTTTGAAAAAGCTCCTGGTTATAATCCCAGGGGAACAAAGAAACAAGCTCTCCCTCACCTACCTGTAGCACACTGGCCCCGTCTGGTTAAACATTCTCTCTCGTTCAGGAGCATACAACCTTTGGGGTTTAGCAGGTAGTGGGGCCTGTGTTAGACTGTGTGGCCTCCAAAGGACTAAGTTTTAAGATGAAACAGAAACTCTGGCCACTGGCTTTTGTTTTGGACTTGCTGAAGACATGGTTGGCCTTTTTTCATGGTTGGTTGGATAGATTGTGGACACAGGGGCAGCCTTCCACAACAACAAACCATGTTGCTACACCACTGTGTCCTACACATGGGTCCTTGGTATGCTTCCCTTGTGATTCTGAGGAAGAACCTTATTTCCACCATCAACATTGGTATATCGACATCATAGAAATGTCAAAAGTAAATGCGTGGTTAACCCAAAAGAGTTCTGAATACAAAGTAAGACCAAAATAGAAAGTAATTATTTTAGTTATTCTTTATAATTTTAAATAAAACTTTATAAATAATGACAAATCTTGCCAAAGAGGATATAATAATCCATTAGCACTTCTATTTAGCATTTATGCCTTATACTTTTATGATTTTCTCAATTGTATTAAGGTAACTTTTCAAAGTGCATCTTGTGCTTTTTCCACTCCAAGAAAATAAACTTGTGATGCTAGACTAAATCCCAGACTTTCTGCTATTACCTATGTTTTTATAATGACATTGTGTATTGGAGGAGGCATTAGTGGTAAAACCAAATGCGACAATGAAATTGTTTCTTTTACCTTTCAAAGAATGATTACTACTTAAATACTGTACATCATAAAAATAACTTCAAATGGACTACCCTTGAAATAATTGGCTTTTTCAAAAATATTTGTCTTCTTTACATTTGGAAGTATAGGGGATAAAAAGTATTAATACTTTTCATCCCATTTTTTATGTTTTTCTGGCTGGGCTAATAACCAGATTTATAGAAACAGATTAACAAGAGAAACATCAAAGTTTAATACATGTATGTGGGACATTCACATAGGCATAATTACTTTCTGAAAATCCCAATGTCAGTGAGGCAATATTGTGTATATAAGACATTTTGGACAAAAAAGAAGGGAGAATGAAGTAGTAGATTTCAGAAGTGAGAATGACCAACTTACAGATGGTTGAGGAAGAGAGGAACCCTCAGGGCAGGAAAATAATTGCTGGTGACTCAGAAACAATGGGATGCAGTGTGTATCTAGCTAACAGGCACCTGCCTGAAGCAATCTTGTTTACCACATTTAATTTAAATTAGACTAAGGCAGTACGCTAAGATCATTTTCCTGAAAAAGGTTTTCCTGTCTAAATCTCTTGGTTGGAAAAGAGGGGGGTGGTCAAATGTTCTTTCTGAGTCTTTTGTTTCTTAATCAAAAGCTTAAAATCAATATTCCAAAAAGTATCTTCAGAGTGGCAGAATCTTGTCCCCAAGTTCTTCCTCTATAACATCTGCATTATTCATCATGAACCGAGTGTGGCCCAGTTCTGTGTGAGTGGTGGGCTCACGACGTTCTGTTTGTTGGTAACACAATGGAAAATGAAACTGGAAAAGATCCATGGCCCAACCTTTTCTAGTCAGCATTTTCTCCTCTTATTTTCTATATCTTGGCATAACTTGACCCTTTCAGCTAATGGGAGCGCTAATATAAAGGGTGAAAGTGACTGAGCAAATTAATTTCAAAGAAAAAAGTGCATTTGATGGTAGGAGTATATAATTCAGAATCAAGAGAAGGTAAAGCACACACATATACACACAGACTAACTAAAAAATTGAAAATAAATAATTCCCTTTAGCATTGTTTTACTTGAGAACTGGTTATGAAACAAGAGTCAACTTTTTGCTTCTGGAATGAAAGAGCTATTTAGTATTGGGAACATCATTTTAAGACTCTGGTTTTTTATTTTGTAGACCATGAAGTAATCACGACCTACACATGACATATGATTTTGTTCCTGTATTTCATCCAGAGTTGCTAATGAGAGATATGGTAATATAGGGTTTAAAAGTAAACCGTTGGTCAAGGGACAGATTTTATAATTTGGGGGTAGACATAAGCTATAACTGACCCCGGAACAGAGATGTGAAGTCTAATGCAGATAAACAACTAAAAAGGGCTGTTCGATGATGATCATAATGATGATGATGATGATAATTGGTTTGTTTTACTTTTTACCTTCCCAGTGATCAATATGCTTATCCTTGGACACAGTCTTGATTACTTTGGCTTCACAGTATTAGGATAACATAAGAGCTCCAACCTGTCTTTTCCAAAATTGACTGATCTCAGTTGTATTTCCATATACATATTATAGGTAATTTGGAAGTTTTGATAGAAAATGCATTAAAATTGTAATGAACATAGAATATCTCTTCATTCATTTATATCTTCTTTAAAGTTGCTCAGTAACATTATGTAACTTTTATGTTCTGTGCTTCATTTGTTAAATTTATTCCATTTTAATGAGATTTAAAAAATATTATCAAGTCATATTGTTAGTATTTTGCAATTCAATTTATTTTTGTATATTGACCTTGAATCCTATAACTGTGATAAACCTATTGGTTCTAGTAGTTTTTTTCCCCCTTCAAGTTTTGTACATATGGAGTCATATCAGCTGTAAATAAAGACAATTGTATTTTTTTAATCCAATCTGTATATAATAAACATTTTTCCCCTTATTGTACTCTCTCGAACCTCTAGTAAAATGTTGAATGCAAATGGTAAGTGTGGACATCCTCACTTTGTACCCTTACCACCTGTCTCAATTTAGCAAAATATATCCTGGGAAAAAATGTAAGTTGTGTGTCCCATTTCCTCATTTTTGTAATAAGTTTTTTTTTTATCACAGGATTTACTTTGTGTGGAATGGCTTTTCTTGCTTGTCCTCTCTGCTCAATAAAATCTGCTTTTTTACTTCACTACGTGGCTTGGTCTTGAATTCTTTCTTGCATGATGCTACAACCTTTTTGGCTTGGGGCTCGAGTCCCCACTAAGGACTCACCCCTTTGGCATCAGAAACATGGGGAGAAAACTTCCATTAAGTTTAAATTTAAATTTCATTCATATTTAACTACTTCAAATTTCTATACGTCAGAGTAGTGTGTGTGTGTATGTGTGTATGTATGTATATGTGTGTATATTCTGAGAAATGCAGTTTAGCTGCCTTAATAAAAATAGAATGTATTTTCAGACCTTTAAAGAATTTGTAGGATTGAAGCAAATTTTTTACAAGTAATGAATATAATTAAGTCACTCTTTCCTTAAAACAACTATGGAAGATAGAAAACATATAAATAATTTCTCTCCCACTAAGTTCTTCTCACTGAGCCAATAACCAAATTCCCAGAGACAGATTAACAGGAGAAAATAAAGATTTAGTACATGCATGGGGAATTCATATAGACATGATAAATCCACGAAAATTCCAAGACAGCAAGGCAACATTGGGTATAGAAGACATTGAGAACAAGAGAGAATAGGAGGGAAGGGGATATTAGGGTGCAGAAGTGAGAATGGGTGATTTATAGAGAAGTGAGGAAGAGCAGGGCACACGTGGAGGGAGAGTCCTTGCTAGGTGATTTAGAAGCAATGGGACACTGGGTATTAGGTAGCGGGCGCCGGTCTGAAATTCTCTTGTTTATCATACTTAACTCAATTAGGCTAAGTCAGCACCCTAAAATCTCCTTCCTAAAGCAGGCTACTCTGTCTGAATCTGTTGGGCAAGTAACAGGGGAGGGTGAAAGTTTCTGCGTCTTCTGTGTGTTAATAAACAGCTTACAAGTCAGTATCCCAAAAGGCAGCTTTTAGGGTGACAGCATTTTGGTCTGCTACATAAGCCTATTTTTAATTTACCACTAGTGTATGGTATTTATAAAAATATGATATTACTAATTTTAGCCCTGGCTGGTGTAGCTCAGCGGATAGAGTTCGGGCCTGTGAACTAGAGTATCGCAGTTTGATTCCCAGTCAGGGCACATGCCTGAGTTGCAGGCCAGTTCCCAACAGGGGATGCATGAGAGGCAACCATACACTGATAGTTCTCTCCCTCTCTCCTTCCCTTCCCCTCTAAAGATAAATAAAATATTTAAAAATATATGATATTACTAATTTTAAAATATTTTTTCTTAACATGTTTTTTTGAGAAAAATAGAACAATAGTGATTAGACTTTTCCAGTATACTTAAGAATAATAGGGGAAATATAAAAAAGACAAATTATGAAATAAAGAAATTTATATAAAAATAGTTATAAAAGGTACTAATATATCAAAGAATAATATATTCAAATTTGACTAAAATATACTATATCATATTAAAAATGTCTTTATAAGCAACAGAAGAAATAGTATACTCTTATCTGATTTAAAAATCACAGAATACAATAAAGAAATAGTCAAAAATGCCTCTAAAATATTATTAGTACCATTTTGTTTTAAGGGAAATTCCTTTCAAAACATATAAAAATTTCCATTTGATGTGAATTGTTGCAAACTACAAACGGTAAGGCATTCCCAGATAATTTTTACAATGTAACAAGTTTTAGTGGCAACATCTAGTAAATGCCATCCTGTCCCAAATATACCTATCTCACCCCAAGGTGAACTTGAGAAGGTCAGGACAGCTTTTTGACCTGCCCAGCTACTGATGACTCAGTTATCCTGACACTTGATAGCTCTTGGTTTAAAGTAAACTCTTTCCCATCTTGCAGATACACATCTGGCGCCAGCCACAATGGCCGGAGGGGCGGGGTGTCAGACAATGCCGCCCTTTATCTAAACCACGGTCCTGTTGCACATCTTGAAACCCCCTGAGGCAATAATCTGGAAGAACAAAGAGACTAACCCCTCCCTTATTCCCCCAGGACCCCACACCCTAAACTTTTTCTTTACCAAAAAAAAAAAAAAAAAACCCATTCTTGCCTCCCTCTGCTGCTGCAGTCTATTTGGACTCAGCCACATGATTGCAATGACTTCCCTCTAATAAAGCCCTTAATTGGACTTTCTGACTCTGGTCCCTCCTTAGCCACCTTGGCTACCTAACAGAGTGATAATCTGAATTTAGATGCAATAACCACAATCACGCAGCTACTCAGGGTCCAAACTGAGTCTTGTTCTTAGATTCTTATGAACTCAGACTCACAACTAACTGAAGTTTCAAATGCCTCCACTGAGCAGTTACACATTTTAAATTTGAACAAAGAAATGAATGTGAACAAAAATAAATGCCATAAATGGCATAAACATGGTTGGGTAAATAAACACAACAGGCTATTTTCAATATTTCACAGGGTAGACACAAATCTTACTTTCAGAATTATAGCACCAGTTATCACATGGATAAAAAGTTATTGTCATTTGGGGGATGGGATCAAAGAACAAGTAGACCAATGAGAGTAAACTATCAGAGTGCCTCAGCACTTAAATTGAAAATGCTTAGTAAATGATAGAATTTGATTGTTGAAAATAAAATCAGTTAACCTGTAAGCCCCAATGAATAGTAGCACTATTCATTGTGCTATAGGAGAATAGTAGCACTATTACAACCCATTACTCTAATTTCCAGAGCTATTTTATTTTTCAAAATAGGAGTTTTAGAAAGTTCAATGTCTTGAGCCCAAGGATTTTACCCTAAATGGGCAATTGCAGGAACTGTGTCACAAAGAATGGATGAAATCCTTCCTAGCACAGATCTTTCCTGAATGCCTCTCAAGTATGTCTATTTACAGGACTACCTAATCTATATACATGTAAGACTGTCTTGCTTTGGCACTTACACATCAGAGTATATGTCCTGAATCTTCATTTGGTTCTATTTATGAGCCTCCATTAGGCCATTTTTTATATTTATTATGATTATTCCAATAGTCTATGAAATAAACATAATTAAATATAATATTCATCTTTAATCATGCAGGTGATAAAGAATTTGATGAGCAACTGAAAAATATTGGACACATAAAAGTAGCAGATCTGAAAATCTATGAAATGCAGTCATTTTATCCATAACCATATGAAAACAGTTAGCACAAATGGAGGCCTGGAAGTTATATTAGCATGCAAGCAGGGTTTATTGATGATCTGTTTTAGGGAAAAGAATGGGCCTAGCTAAGGTGGGGAGTGAAAGGCATGGGTTCAGGGCAAAGTATGGCAGTAAAAGTAAGAGGCACCAAAGGCTTGGGTTGACAAGTGCTCCAGTGGCCCCAGGCCTGGTGGCCTGAGGCCAGGTGTCCATAGACAGAGAGCCTTTTGTTCTGAGGACTTATATAGTTGGTCAATGGGGTGAAGAAGTTACACATGGACTGACTGGTAAAGCTGGTGCCACCTTTCCTGGGGGAGAGGCGGGAGTGGTGGTGGGAGGAAAGGGTGGTATGAATACCCATATTTGTCAGTGGGCTCCTTCCTTTGGGCCCTTCCTAGCCTCCCAGGCCTTGGGATAAAGGCAGTTTCAAAACCTTTGTCTGAGGTATCTTTAGCTTTCTTTCCCAGATAATGGAGATAATACATAGATGATACACAGAATATCAAGGACCACCTTCTTCCAGCGTTAGCATGGTGTTTCTCGTGGTAGTTGTAACAGCTGACAGTATTGCTGGAGCAGGCGCAGGACTGCGGAGCTCTCTTCCTCCCTGCCTTGGTTTGCTATCTGCCCTACCTAACTGTTAGTTATGACTTCATCCTGTTAAGAGATTTGTATAAGTAACACATGGGAAGAAAGTTCCTAGTTATTTTCCTTTCTTCTATTTCATGATTATTCATACAAATTCAGAGCATTTTTTCTTCCCTTCATTACGCATACATAGACACACACAAACTATGCTCTAGTAATCACAATTTGTGTTTTACATTTTATTATGAGCTTCCCATAGTCTAAATGCTCTGAAAATTAATGTGTAAGCATTTTTATGGTTTACTGTAAAGTCATTAAGGTGTTAAAATATTTCAAAGTATAGTCCACAGAATGGCATTTTGAATTTCATATTGTGTTAAACATCACAATACAAGACACAATGTAACATGGATTTAGAAATGTCAGTGATTTTTATTTAGAAGCAGAATTAATCTAAACAGGTAAAATTGGCTTTCATGCAATACAAAACAAAACAAAAACCTGTTTACTTGTTCCTTCCTCATTATTTAACTTTACTTCTGGCTCTTTTAAACACCCATTGATTCACAGTACTAACTAGAGCTAAGGTCATCTGGGCATTTACAATATATAAGAAGACATTAAATGTCAGAGAGATGTTGCTGGAGGAAATAGGATTCTTCCACTGTATTGCAGGAGATGCATTTCAGGGACATATGCATAGGAACATTTGAGGTACAATGGCAAGATTTACTGGAGTACAAACAAAGGACCACCCCAGGTCCACCGGGCTCCATGTCTCATTCATGCCCAAGTGCCTCAGCTCTTTCTCGTTTTGGAAGAAATCCAGTTTCTGGGGCCACAGGCTTGCAATTGTCCCCCCTGCCCCCCAAGCCCAGGAGAAAGGTCAGGACACAGAGCATCAGGCCATCAGCCCAGCATCCAGGGCTCCAATGACTATTGGAACACAGAGCAACATCTCTGTGTTCGTCATCTTATAATGAGCGCTGTGCTTTGGCCATGATAACTGCTGAAGAAAGAGAGAGAGAGAGCACATCTTGGGCTTTTGTTAAGATTTGATTACATTTCCTTGGGCTTGGGAGAGAAGAGGCTTTTTTTCAAACTATCCAATCTCTTTCCTGGATCTTCTGAGGTTTCATGCCCTTACCTTACCTGTTCTTTTTATCAGATTTTCCCAGGCTAGACTTTTCCCCTTTATGGTCACCATTTTGGCTCCTAATGCACATGCCTCAGCAGAGGAATTTCCCCCTCAATGATTATCCTTCCCCTCCAGTTTCGGGGAAAGAGCTGGTTGTTCCCTGGGGAGGTTAGAAAGCTGATCTGGTCTTTCCTGCCCACTTGGTGATTCTGCTTTGCGGAGGATACAGCTGGTATCTGGAGTTTATGTGAAGCTGTTGTTTCCTAGTTAACCCAGTTTAATTAGACGTCTGATTCTCACTTCTTTTGTTAGTATCTAACTTCCTACTGTAACAGAGATGGTCATTGGAAAGATTTCTTTCTGCAGCAGTATATATAGTTGAAATGTTCAATATTTAATTACGTTTCTGCTATTTTCTTAGATTTTACTATTTCTTGCATTTATTTTGTCTTCCGTATATTTTTGGTGTTACTATCGCATTAAAATAATTCAATTATGATTGGACTAGGTAAAAACTAATTATTAAAAATTGACAAGACGCTTTAATTAGTATAATATTTACTTTGATCCTTTATATAAATCTAAAGTATTGTAGAAACCCCCAATTAAATTATGTACCTCTAAGCCATATCTGCCACCAACCTGATGCCCATTGCTACCTATATAGATAATGATGCATGAACTACTAGAAAGAGACAGATTTTCAGACCGGGTATATTTGAATTTTATATATTTCTTAACTTCTTGGAGACTCAGTTTACTCTCCTTCAAAAAGACTCATTAGATTTTTTATTCTTAACCTGTAGAGTAAAGAGAATAATTTCTGATTTCAGCAACATTGAAGAGTAAAATCATGCTCTGCAACCATGGAATGATGAAAAATATAACAATTTAAATTATATGTTGCAGAGTTCAACGACATCAATAACAAAAAATACAGTTGTGTGTGAGGTGGCCCGATTTTCAGGATTACAAATGAATGGAGTTCTCTCAGCCTCCATGGGGGCTCTTTCTGGCGACTCTGTGGGCGACTGGATGTGGAACACAAGCTCTGTGAACAGGGGCTGTGACATTAATCAGCAGCAAACAGAGACTCAAATAAAGCCAAGTTCTTCAAGTGAAACTAGAAAAACTCTCAGTAACTAGAAACAGGATGAAATGCCTTAATTTGGTAAAGGGCATCTATAAGATCTATAATTAATGCCATACTTAACGTTAAAAGACTAAATGTTTTCCCTCTAATAGCAGGTACATGGTTTTCAACATGGATTTAACAATATATAGGAAGTTCAAAGTGCAATAGGACAAGTAAAAAATGTACAATTCATACAGTACAGAAAAGAAGAAATAAAACTATTTATAATCAACATAATTCCTTGTATAAAAATATCCCAAAGAATCTACAAGAAAGACATTAGAATATTTTTTCTAGCAAAGTTATAGGATACAAAATTTATATGCAAAATGTAAGTTCTTTCATATATACCTAACAATGAACATTAGAAACTGAAATGAAAATCAGTACCATTTAAAATAGGACATACATTTTAGGATCTAAGTATCTTAAAGTTTACAAATGACTTGGGCAAAAAAAAATTACCTTAATCAATGTGGAGATATGTGTATATCATATTTATGGGTTGGAAAAATCAGTATTGTTAAGATGTCAATTCTCCTCAAAATTATTTATAGATTTATCACAATTAAAATGGAAAAATGATTTATTCATAGAAATCAGCAAGCCAGTATAAAAATTAATGTGGAAAAGTAGAAGAATAAGAATAATCTAAATTATTTTGAAATAATTACAAAGATATAAAAGTCTTACTACCCAAATTTAAGACTGATTCTAATTATAATAATCAAGACACTGGTATTGGCTAAAGGAGTGATAGCATAGCAATGAAACAGAATAGTTCAGACATATACTCACACAAAAGTGGTTAATTGATTTTCATATACATACAAAAAAAGTCAAATGAAGAAAAAATATTATTTTTGGAAAATGGTGATTGAACAATTGGACTTCCACATGAGAAAACTAAAATACTAGCTTTAATATTTCATCCCTATAAAAATTAATTTCAAAAAAATCATAGGCCTAAAATTCTTAAAATACTAAAACTTTTGGAAATACATAGGAATAAATCTTCGCAACTTTGAGTTAGTTAAATATTTCTTTTACATGACAATCACTATACAACTCATAATAGAAAAAATATAGAATTGGGTTTCATCAAAATTGTAAACTGCTGCTCTTTAAAAGACAATGTTAAGAGAATGGAGACACAAAATATGAACTGGTAAAAATATTTTTATTATTTATATGTGATAAAGGAGTTGTAACAAGCAATATAAAGAAGTCTCAAAATTTAATTAAAAATGTTCAAATCAATTAACAGTGGTAAAATATTTGAAGAAAGCAGCAGAGACCACATTTCAGATGTCAATTAAGCATATAAAAAGATGCTCGGCATCACTGGTCATTAGGGAAGTGCAAATTAAAACCATGAGATATAATTGTACATTTTTAGAATGGCTACTAAAAACCAACCAAAACATTTAAAGAGAATACTAACAACACATCATCATTAAACTAATATTTATTGAAAAAAAACAATCAAAATAAAACACATTGACAAACAAAAAAACTCAAAACACAAGTAAAATGAAACAAAGTTGTTCCACCAAGTACTGGCATGTATATAGAAGAACTGGAATTTCCATATGCTTTGATAGAAAGGTCACATGTTAAAGCCACTTGGAAAACATTGGGATGATTCTCATTATGTTAAATATAAACCCAATACCCTAACAGTTATGCTTGAGATTTTAGCCCCTTTCCCTGAGTGCACATAACTGGTCAAGTTGGAGCCAGGGAACCATGGGTTTTGCATGGAAATGAAAACTGTGAAATCTAAGAAGCATTATTCATTCTAGATGAAGGAAGATTAATGAATAAGCCTAAATAAATAAGAATTTCTAAAAAGCACGAGTCAAGTAGCTAAAATATCAAGTACTTGAAAATATATAATTGAAAAATATTACAGTAGTTTATAAGAGCTCAAATATGAGTACATAGCAGAAGAAATATCACTAAAGATTGAATTGGTATGCTGTAATGTCAAAATGAGAATCTGTGCTACAAGCATAGGAGAGTGTTGACCGGTGGGTCGCTGATTCAATTCCGATCAGGGCACACGCGTGGGTTATGGGTTTGGGTCCCTGTCAGGGTGTGTGTGAGAGGCAATCAATCTATGTTTTTCTGTCACATCAACGTTTCTCTTCTTCTCTCTCTTTCTCCCTTCACCTCTCTCTAAACATAAATAAATAAAATATTTTAAAGTATTAAAATATTAAAAATAAAAATTTATTATAAACAGAAGGAAAATTGTAAATATAAATCCAATAATAAGAAAAATTACCTGGCTGGTGTAGCTCAGTGGATTGAGCACAGGCCTTCGAACCAAAGGATTGTGGTTTGATTCCCAGTTGGAGCATATGCCTGGGTTGTAGGCCAGTTCCCAGCAGGGGACACTCAAGAAGCAACCACACATTGATATTTCTCTCCCTTTCTCCTTCCCTTCCCCTCTAAAGAAAAACAAATAAAATATTAAAAAAATGAAGATCATTAAGGTCTTATGTTTAAAAAAAAAGAAAAATTAAGTTAAAAGGAAGATAGATTTGAACCAATGATGGCCATGAATTTTCTAAATGTGAAGACATATGAACGAAATAAGGGCAAAATATTCATAGATTGACACTCATCCTAGAAAAAAAATAATTCACATGTTTACACTTTATAGCAAAATGGAAGAACAACAGGATAAAAAATGGATTTGCTAAAATTTTCTAAAAGGAAAGTAGAGAACAAAAAAGAGTAATTAAAATAAAAAACTTCTTCATAAAAGCTCTAGTGAAAGAAGAAAATATAGTAATATTTTTAAAGTTTTTAAGAATGATATTTTGAAGAAAATGACTTGTATCTTATAATTATATCTGTTTTATTGTATTCAAAATGAAACATTGAAATACAGCATTTCAGATATAAGGAGAAGGCCTAAGAACAATCAGAAGAAAAGAAATGTAATAAGTAACTATGCCCCAATCTCTCATTCTGCTCTTACACATATACAGAACTAAATAGCATAACTATCAATCAGGGCAGGGAATCAATGATGTGATAGTGTGCTGAGGGATGTTTTTGTCTAGGGAACTATTATAAATACTTAAACATACATAGAGAACACATACATGCAAGTATAATAATTAGAAGAAGCATCAGAAAAATAGAGATGAAATGAATTATTTTAGTTCAGCAATTGCTGTTCATTGTATTTAATTGAAGGCAGTGAAGAAGAAAAAAGAGAAGTCAATTAAAATTTGCAAAATATAAAGCATGAACTAAGAAGGCAGGTGTATTTCAATACAGCAATAATCATAAGAAGTTAAGTGGATTAAACTTTACCAAAGTGAAGCTATTCTCAGACTGGACAATTACATGAGATCCAATACATTGTAGCTTAAACAAATAGATTTTAAATGAAAATTATTTAGGAAAAATTAAAATAGAGAATTAGAAAGGGAAGCTGAATAACAAATTTAATTTAAGATTAAAGCTTTACTTATGATCATAATATTAAGATCAATAAAATAAAAATAATGAAGATAGTATGACATCAATGCATTTAAAAGTCTTCCTCCGAAATATAGGAACGAAACTATCAAAGATATGGGGAGAAATAGATAAATTAACATTTGTGTTGTAGTTTTGATCATTGTCACAAAAAATCAAGCAAAAAAGAGAAAGATTGTTTGTGTGTTTTGTATGATGTATATTGAAAACAATAAGATCCTATCAGTGGAGGTAGATATAGATGATAGAAAGATAGATAGATAGATAGATAGATAGATCTTATATGATATGTAAAAAAAGCACACTCATTTTGAGTCATCATGACTGTTCATAAAAATCATAAATGTAATAAATATGAGTGTACTTAGAACAACAGATGATACTCATTTTTATTTTGAATTTATGGAAATGGTCTCCTTTGTTGAGAGTATCTATTCTGCAAGTGCGGCATACATGCAACTTTTATAACAACAAGTGGCATGAATAATAAGGCAAGTATTTTGGGAGCCAAAGACTTTCATAAATCTACTTAGGTACCATAGTGGTTTTCCATCTGTTTAGGCAAGATCAGTGTTGCCATCCCAACTAATAACACAGTCCTTTCTGAGTTTGCTTGGGAGCAGTGTGACAAAGCTACCTTCTCCAGGGCTGAGTGGGTGGAGTTCCCTTTCCGGCTTCTGCCTGCTCAGGGAGGTCCTTTAGCAGCCTGGAAAGGTGTGAGGTCTGTCTGGATTTGGGGAGGGTCTGCAAATCCTTGGTAGCCCCAACCCCAGCTATTTCTGAGAGAGTCATGTCATCCTACTGTCACCTCCCTGTGTGCCCACATCTTTCTCCGAGTGTCATGAGGTGGGATGGAGTGGCCAGCCCAGCCCACAGAGACCCTGGAAAACAAACTAAGAAACTCCTGGAATAGGAGCCTGGAATAGCCTGGAATAGGCTATGAGGACTCAATTTTGTCTTGGTATTATTTCCTTCAGTGTAAACAGAACACACATCACAGGGCACATTTTACAACAGTTTCTACAGTTTGCTTTATGTAGGATGATGAAAATTATTCAATTGCCACATATCAATAAGTATTATGATACTATCGGTCACTTAGGAGGGTCGTTCTGTTAAGTGTGAGTTTATTTTATATAAGTGAACATTATATGTATACAATATTATATGTATATGTATACATAAGAAGTATATGTATACATCTTATTATATGTATACATAAGAAGGAAAATACACAAAGGTAAGGAATATAATATCCTTATTTCAAATGAATGTGAGTTCAGTCACTGAATGTAGAGGTGGCAGAAGAAATAAATTGTCTATATGCTAAGTGATGAGCTTTGTAACCTTCAATAAAGCCATTCGAGATTGAATTTGAATGGTTGTTATCATAGATCCAAATGTGCTCTTCACTGCAGGGAATTCACCTAAGATCAAGTAACAATGAGTTTGTTCTTACAGATTTGCAGTTGAAAATAACATTTTATATATATATATATATATATATATATATACACAAATACATGTATATATAACATTATATATAGTATTTTCTATACACACGCATATATATACATATACATACACACACACACATATATATATGAAATCTGATGAGCAGGATAGCACACAGTTTGGTAATGAAGTCTAGAAATTATATGTAACAGTATTTTGCATTTTGCGGAGGCTTAGCAGTCCTGCACTGTATTTGGAGAGCAAGCTCACTGTACTCAGAGCAAGATTCATGGCTCAAGTTTTGCAGGTCGTTTCTGAGTTACAGCAAAGGAACCAGAGAGGATGGGACAGGCTCCAGCGTAGGGCAATGCAGGTGAGGTACAAGGAAGGATATTTAAAATTCTGTCTATGAGGTCAACTCTGCCATTACCTGCATGCACCACATGGAGAATATTTTTGTTATTGTTTCCCAAAGGACGGTTCAATCTGAAAATTTATCCACCGTGTATTAGTCCTGCAGCTCATGGAGTAACTCTTTAAAATTCTGGCTTTTAAAGAAGAGAGGACATTTTCATTTACCCAACCTGATATTTCTGTGGGTTCAACTGGTGCTGATATTATGAGGTATATTGGTACTTCATGCTCTCTGTTCATTCGTGGAATTATTTCATTGCTTAATCACCAGAAACAGGTGGCTTGCCTTCTGAGTGGAAGGCTAGTACAGGAATACAAATCCCGACTCTTAAAATTTTTTATATTCATGTTCTTTTTCTTTCTAACAAAGTAGAAGAAACAATAGCTTCATCTATATTTAGGAAGGAGATTAAACAGCCTCCGTAGCCCATTTCAGGATTTACTAACCATATCCGATGAGCATCTTCTTTCAATTAACTCTAATTACAACATCACTGTCAGTTTCAGTGATACAACATAAACCATTCAGTATCCTTCAGTCTTTGTTTTTCTGATTTAATAATTAAGGTTCTTATAGTTCACCACTGTAGCTTGCAGGAGAATATTTTACCCTAAAAATCCAGAGGAAACATTTGCAACTTAATATGTGATTTAGTAAAAGTTATTTTTCTTCGATGATGTATTTTTAAGGTAATTTGATAAATATAATTTGATTAACTGAGTATATAATTTTAGCTAGCTTTTATAAGTTTGTCAGGTAGACTAAAACTAAATCAACTGCATAAAATGTGACAAGGATTAAAAAACATTTCATCTAAAATAAAAAAAAATCAACTTTATGTTTTGTCCTTGAGAGGCAGAATAAATTAAAGCATTCTAATGGCTAGTATAAGACAGCAGAAGAAAGTTTAATAGAAAATTCTAGTTCTTGCCAATGAACAAAATGTAGCAAAATCGAAAATTTAGCTCAAGTTTATGTTGTTACTCTAAATGTAGCATTATTTTCTGTAATTCTCAAGTTTAATCTATTCTCCTATGCCCTGGTAAGGAGTTATGAGTCATGAAGTAGGTATTTAAAATTGTCACTCAATGATAAATCAGGGACACTCATTTAAATATATCTTTAACTTGAAATCTTTCCCTTTTTGGCAAATAGAAATGCAGTTCTCCAATAGAGTCCATTTTTGTTCCCTGTCTTCTTTCACAGACTGGTTCCTGGGTGTGGTGGAAATGAGTCTTCCTAGTGACTCCTGGCAGGGAGGCGGAGGTACAAACTCTACCTTCCTCCCTGGGTTTCCGGTGGAGCCGCTGTAGCTCTAACACTAGGTGGCAGCCCCTGGCCAAACTGACTCCATTAGTGACCTATCGGGTCTTGTCTGGCCTCTGGGTATGTACTGGTGTCTAATGCTATTGACAATTGACTATATGTTTGTTAATCTCTTATTATCTCTTTTGAGGAAGATGACCACACATAGCAGCCTCTTCTTTCCAACCACAAGTCCTTGCTGTCTTGCCCATATTTCTGTGTCTCTATGTGGGGGTGAAAGAAGACCTGTGCTTTGCATACTGTGCACAGGTCTTGGAGAAGCAGCACCATCCTCCCGTCTGATCTCACCAATCTCTGTCGCCGAATATGCTCTATTGCTCTGCTACCATTTAAAATGCATTAGTAAGTAAGTATGGGGCTTTTCCTAAGACTTGGATCTCACCTAAACTCTAGACAATACTGGGAACAATAGGATACTGCTTCAGTATTTTCCAGGTCCTCACATACGTCTGGGCATTTCCACTAGTTACGATGCCTCACTTCTCTTTCCACAGTCTCTGGGGGTTAAGACATGGAATTTTTGCCTTTATATCATATTAGCACTTAGATGTAAGTTATATTTAGCACTTAGATGTTTACTTTTCATCACCTATCTTCATAGTAGCTGTCCTTAATCTTTACTGTGCAGGAGAATCACCCGGAGCGCTTAATGAGACTGATTGTTGGGCCCTTCTCTCAGAGTTTCTTACTGAATAGTTTTGGAAAGTAGCCCAAGGTTTTCCATTTCTAACAAGTTCCAGGGTAATACTGATGCTACACTTTGAGAAGCACTGTCTCATGGGAAAAATGACATTTAAGTTTATAAACTTTGCTTTTTAAAACAAATTTATTGAGGTATAATTGACATATAAAAATTGCATATATTTACTTTATACAATTTGTTGAGTTTGAAAATATGCATGTACCTGTGAAACTATCACCATATCAAGGTAATATACATATTTATTACCTCTAAAAGTTTCCTTGTGCCCCCCTTTTTTGTTGTAAGAACACTTAACATGTGATGTATCCTCTTAACACATTTTTAAGTCCACAATACAGTACTGTTAACTACACCTGTTTACAAAAACCAGCCTATGCAGTTCTGAAACAGATGTATGAGCCCAACTGCCACCTCCAAGAATGCCAGAATTTGATGAAAAGCAAAGGAACTGTTTATTTAAGAGTCATACAGATTCAGGATAATGGTAGAATTGTGCCACCAAGTCCCACTCCTTTTAAAATTCCCACAAATGCACACACACACTCCTGCCTCCCTTTTGCCAAATGCAAAGTTTCAGAATATACCAGTCAGAGGTATTGTCTTTCAGGAAACAAAACAAAGGAGAACAAAACAAAACAAAACAAAACAAAAATGTCTGTGGTTTAACATTCCCCAGATTTCAGTTTTGCATTCCTGGCTTCTCTCAGTAATCCAGGCTTGGACAGGCAAGTTCTGTAATTTCCAGCATCATCACCATCCATTTCATGGTGTTATCCAGCTCTTAATCCAAAATACACTCTTTCAACCTGCATGTCCAAGACAGCAAATGGCTGCTTTGCCTAGTTTATATCCTATCTGGAGCTTCTGACTTGACCTACTTTCCAACTCTTCCCACAATTGGCTACATTTTGCCAGTCCTCTGGTATCTTACATTCATTCAGCTCCCATTCCCAGGCCCGGCAAGCATCTCACCATGATGCAGGGGAACCTTCACCAAGCTTTCGCAGACACTGCAAGCCCCCTGCTCCCCCAGGTCATGAGTTAAAGTCATGCCCATATCTCTGTCCCTGAGTGGCAGGCACCACTCTTTAACATACCTATGAAGCTGGTCACGCTGCCATAGTAATGCAAAGTAACTCTGAATAATCATCCTCTTCTTTCCACATCCCCCAAGCCAGGTCAGTGGGGGTTTTCCTAGATTCTTGGGTATCCTTAGTTGTGAACCCCATTACATAGGCACTATGTGTACAGCACATCTCTAGACTTCACCCATCTTCCATAACTGGCTTCATGCCCACTAATCAACTCCCTGGTTTCCCTTCCTTGCCCATCTCCTGGCAACCACCATTCTAGTCTCTGCTTCTCTGAGTTTGACAATTTTAGATTCCTCATGTTAGTGGGTTTGTATAATATATAAACTTTGCTCTTGATAGGTTAATGGTAGCTCAAGGAATTTGTGAAATATTTAAAAAGATAATAAAAAACCTCAAGCCTGGCTTTCAAAATTATTGCTTTACAAGGAGTGAAGATGAAATAATAATGCTGAGAAATTATTTTGTTTCTTGAGCTGGCATTTCATCCTTCCCTCGCAGCTTTGAAGCCCATTGATTTGGAGGAAGGGAAGCCAGAGGGCAAGATGATTTTCAAGACATGAAATACTTAAAAGACAACAACAACAACATTATTCCATCTGAAAAATGAACAAAAATAAATGGAAACTAGCAAAAAATACTTGCATTACTGAGACCAAGTAAGGGTCACAGACTTCTATTTTTTTTTAAATGGTGGCCAGGGAGAGAGAGAAAATACAGCAATAATAGAATCTCTGTTTCTACCTCAGCCTTCCCAGAAGTAGTGAAGAGAAACAAATCAGACATGATCTCAAAAATGCTTCACATCTGGAGAAAAGCAGGCTGAGGAGATGATAAGGCAACCAGGAGGAAAGATCTGGAAGTCCTTGGGGAAAAAGAAATCTTTCACAATTACTGCTGAGTTCATCAGGCAGAGACATTTATAAGATTCGGGATTTGTTTTTCCCATTCTGCGAGGAAGATGGGAGAGAAACACTCAGTATAATTGTGATCTTTCAGAGACAATTATTTCTAGCAAAACTTAGATTAAAAAAAACCTAGAAGAGAGAAAATAACATACAAGAGAAACAAGACATTTTCTATTCCCCAATTCTCAAGTTTTCCTTTGTCCTTTACCCTTCTTAGGGTAAGAAAAAGTGAAGTCGTGGAACAAGGGTTGAAAAATTAGAGAATAGGGTATTAACTTATGTTGCTGTGTAATAAAATTACCACAAGCCCAGCAGTTTAAAATAACTTGGATATATTATCTAAAAGGTTGAGCGAATCCGGAGTCTGGCCATGCTATGCTGGGCTTTTTGATCAGGGTTGGTTCCACAGTCTCTAAGGCAGACATTGGCTGTCCTTCCTTCTCATCTAGAGGCTCAAATGAGGGAATATCTACTTCCAAAGTCATTCAGTTACTGGCAAATTGATTTCCTTGCTGCTGTATGACTGAATTTCTAGCCTTTTGCTAGTTGTTGACTGGAGTTTGCCTTTAGGTGTCCACAGTTTCATGCCCCATGGACTATCAAATGTCCTCTTACTTCATTAAGCCAGCGAACGGTGTTTCCAGCTCCAGTGAGATAAGATACAATCATATTTAACAAACAAAATTAGGAGAGTGACATCTTCTCACCTTTGTCATATTCCATTGATAAGAGACTAGTCAGAGCTCCTTTCCAAACCCACAGGTAAAGAATTTCACCAAGGTATGAGTAACAGGAAGCAAAAACGATTGCACGTCACATTAGCATATGTTTGCCACAATTAGTTTTGTTAAAATTTTTCACTACCCCACAGACATTGGATAAATAATACCAGCCCAAGTGCAACATCCTCTCTCAAACCAAAAAATAGTCTACATTTTTAACTTTGGTATGAGATGTTTAAAGAAGTTGAAAGTGTTATACCAAGCAATTATGACCATCAGAGATCCCGCTAAGCTTTCCCTTAACCTACCTACTTGAATCTCTCAGACACCGTAACAAGCGATACTAATTCATAAACTGGAGCTCTCAGGAAGAGAAAACATGATACTCAGTAGTTGGAGTGGAAAGAATAAGGTTCAGATGTACTATATTGAGGTCAAAATAAGGTCTAGAAAAATAAGGATCCATCCCCCAGAAACTCCCATCAAACAAAACAAAATGTGATATAATGGGGGTTTTGCCCTTTGAGAGATTTGAAAGACACCATTTACAGGGTAAAAGAAGGGAAAACAGAGAGACATAGACTAGAACAGTGCTTCTCAAACTTGGGGAAGACATAGAAGCACCAAGAGAACTTGCAAAACACAAGTTCTGAATTTAGTAGGCTGAGGCCAGAACATAGTAATGTGCATTTCTATTAAGTTCCCTTGTGATTGCTGACACTGCTGATTCAGGGAGACCACGCTTTGACAAACATTAGGTTTATGTTTTTCAGAATTGAATTCTATACTGAGATAAGACAGATCTAATATCCGTTTTCTGTATTCTGTATAAACCTGGTTTTGGAAGCCGAAGGTGATTTGAAATACCATGCTGGCTGTGTGTTTTGTTCTTGGCCCTTTTTAAGTGTTTTTCGCCACAGTACATTGAGTATAATGAAAGTACCTGACTGATTGGGACATGATTAAATGAGAATGTATACATATGTACTTAGTACAGTGCCTGGAGTTTATAGACACTAATAAGTGTTGCTTTATTTGCTTTTTTACCCGATTGAAAGAGTAAACACTTACATTATTGATCTGACTCCAGTAATTAGAAAACTGATCTTTCTACAATTGTATTACTATTTAAAATTTAGAGATCCTGCTGTATAAAAAACATTGCTGACACATTCTCTCTAAAGTTATGTACCTTTAAACTCCTTTTGATGTTCTTTTCTGGCTAAATATGTTGAACAGAAGTCCAATTAGCATTATGTGTCAGAGAATGCGTCAGAGTAATTAAAACGACTTTACGGCAAAATTACCCATTAACAACTTTATGATAGATCTTATTTTGGTTTATCTTGGATTATCCATCATCATTTCTGATACTCTTTCACTGTGATTATGCAATATCCTTTGCCATTTCTCAAACCAAAGTCACATCAGAATCAGCACTACCATCAAGACCTGTTATTTTACAGTAACAAATTAAAACACAGATATGAGTTTATAAGAGGTAATACAGCATAGGAATGAAGGTTTTTCCATGGACATCATTATACCATTGTTCCCTTTGCTCTTGTTTGAGATAATTGGTTGAGAGTGAAGGCAGTGATGATAAGGAAAGGAGCTTAATGAGGAGTAAGACATCTAAGAGTCTACAGAATAGGGATAATGAGATCTTTCCTACCTGCATTACAGGATTTTAGTGAGAATCAAATGATGTATGCAAAAGTTCTCTGAAAAATTTTAATGTCTAATTTTTAAATAATTACTCCTCGAATAAACAAGAGATTCTCAGTATTCTCCTGGAGGCACTAAAGAGTTTCTCAATTTAAAAGAGCAGAGACTAATATGGCATATAGAGTAAAATAAGAAAAAGGTCAGAATAAAGAAAATATAGATACATACAACTAAAAAGATTTTAAAAATTGATAAAATGTGAATACAAAGATAATAATATAGAATGAGTTAACTTAGGCCAAATACATATAATCAAGGTACAATTGTTATTGGGCTAAACTCCCTAATTTAAAGTAAAATGTTCTTTTGCTAAGCAAAGTGGTTGTCTTCTGCAAGAGACAGCTCTCTCATTAAGTGAAGTCAACAGTGGATGGATGGACAAACATAAATCAAGCAAACTAGAGAGAAAAGGAGGACGTATCATCAGACAAGTCACCATATCATCAGAGGAAAGCAAAATTCTAGATAGTATACATCAAAAAGGAATGATCCATTTTATAGATGAGAAGTGCTATGCATCTGTTTTAATCTTCTATTGCTGCTATAAGAAATTTCCATAAACTTAGAGTCTTATAACAACCCAGCTTATTGCCTTATATTTCTGTTAAGTCAGAAGTCATAAAATGGGTTTTATTGGGCTAAAACCAACATGTTAGCATGGATGTGTTCTTCCTGGGAGTTCTAGGGGAGAATCTGTTCTTTTGTCTTTTCAGCCTTTTCAAGCCTCCTGCATTCCCTGGTTGAAGTTCCATCTTCCTCAAAGCCAGCATGGTAGCATCTTCCAACCTTCTATTATGATTTCTATGACTGTTGTTACATCTCCTTCTGCCTTTGATATGTCTGTATCATACTTGGGAATAATCTGTGTCAATGTTCTCATGTAACATCTGAATATAGTCATACCCTGGTAGTTGTCAGCTTCAGATCTCATCAGACCCTGTGCTCATCACATTTTGACTAGAAAAAAATATGTTTCAGCACTTGGCACTTGCTCGGGACTCATTGCATTTTCCAGAACTTGTATGAGTCATGAGGTTGCCCTGCAAGAGAAAATGTTTCATTATTCAATACTTGTTACAGCATTCATCACAAGTTCTGGAACGAATTAATAAAAAGTACCAGGTACCACTGTACTGAATTGCTTCTGTTTAATCCCTTTTGCCCTGTAAAGCAACACAGTAACAGGCCTACAGATTAGGGTGTAGACATCATTAATAGGCCATACCTTTTGGTAGATAGAAGCTGTCTAAATGTCCTTCTCATTTTCTGCACATGTTCTGAATTATCTCGTTTCATATGGGCAGTGAAAGTCATTTTTTACATGTCTTCATCTTTGTAGCCACTCTGGGTAAAGAGCTCAATTCATACACAAATAAGTGCCATAAAAATTTTAATATCAAGTGATTAACAACTTTTTATTGATTTGTGAAAAGCAAATGATAAAAACAAAATATGTGGTTGATGAAAAGGCTAAGCACATCTCTTAATTGATGGCTGTCATCTTAGTAGAATAAAAATAATAAATATTTCAAGTAGTAAAAATAAAGGAATATTCTATTATCTACTATGTTAGCAATACAAGGGTAATAGAACGAGTGGCAGACAAGGGCAAGGCAAGGTTGGTAGAGGGCTACCATAGATAGTGTCAAAGGCTCAGGAATAACAGAAATAAGAATAATGAATCACTAAAGTAGTAATTAGTGAGTTTATTATGCACACAACAAAAAGACAGTTTGCAAACAGGAAACTCAAACCAAAACATGAAATGAGGTTCAGGGGTATATGGCATGCAGCAAAATAGGTTTATAGCTTTTCATATGAAAAATAATACAATAATTAATAAGTAATAATACAAAAAATAAATTCTGCTTTGTGTACTCATAACTATAAACCTACTTTTGCCTCATGCTGTATCCTTAAAACCAATTTATATTGTGATAAAACAGCGACAATTTATTTTTTTTTACAGTGATTGGCTATAATATTAAAATTTTCAGTGGTTACCTCCTGTCTACTTTGGGAAAAAGTTCGAGATTTTCTTATGATATCCAGAGGCATAAACAAGAAATGACCCAAGTGAGTCTTGCAAAATAAGCTATATTAAGCTTTATTTGTCTGACTAAACTGATTTTGTCTGCTCAGGGAATTTTCAAGGCTGGTCTCTGTTCATTTTAGATTTTTAACAACAGATTGCTAAGATATGGTCTCTCCCTGGAGGTGACATTTGATAAAAGTTTTAAAAATATGTGAGCGAGCAAGCCATGTAAATATATGAGCGCTGTGAGGCAAGCATTTTCCAGACACAGTAAACAGCAAATATGAGGCCATTACAGAGAACGATCTTGGTTTATCTGAGGAACAGGTAGGCCTGAGTGGCTAACACAATGAGCAACAAATAAATTTAAGGAAGGTCATGAGCAACCTTGTAAGGTGTACTTTTTTCCCCTTAGTGTTATAGGAAGCTGCAAGGGAGCATTAAGTGAAAGAATATGAAAGAAGTAGCCAACTAAAGACCCTAAACACAGCTTTTATAAAATATTACAATGTGAGAACAGCTCCTATGTACGTGTTCTGAGTGAATATGGAGCTTAAAGATGTTATAGAATAGATTAGAAAAGATCAAAATTCATCCTCTGAGAATTTTGTTAGCATTCTCAGAAGGTATGGGGATATTTATGTTAACCATGGAGCAGGATTTATCAATAGAATGAGCAAGACTAGGATTCTTGTTTCCTCGCTATTGGTTGGACAATTTGGGTTTATTAAGGAAAGTGGAGAGGAACAACTAGAGACTAAGTTCCAGTAAGGACAGCTGTGAAAAACCATTAGTCTTTCAGAACCTTTCACAGGTTAGACACCAGTTACTTTATATTTCAAAAAGATCTTTTTCTGTGGATAATTAATTGAAGACATCAGAGTGAAAGAGAAGCTTTTAGATGTAATTGTGGATTTGGCTAGACAGCACCATTGTGGTGAGTGCAGTGGAAGAGCTATCCTTGCCAATCAATTGCTGTTAACTAACATTCTTTTTACAAATAAAAAAAAATGTGACCATATGAAAATATTGCAAGGGCCCTTTCCCCAGGGCTTTGACAGGGGCTGATGATGGCACAAGCCCTGATATTTACAATTTATTAATTTTACTGCATATCTACCTCTGTTGGAAATAGTTGAGTAACATAGTTGGGATGAAAGCTCAACTAGGTTGAGGAGAAAATATAGGAAAGGAAGAGGAATAGCAAACTCTCTGAAGGACTTGACCTTAAAGGGAACAAAGAAATAGACTGTTGGCTAGCAAGATGGTGACATTGAGATAGTGAGTTTTTTGCTTTTTTGTAACATGATTGGAAACAAAAAGATATGTTTACATGGTTTTATAAATGATCCAATAAAAAGGCTTTTGATAAAGTGGTAGAAAAAGAGATGTTTTGGAACCAAACCTTTAAATAGAGGGAGAGAATAAACTGTCATTAAAGAGGAGTTGGGATGCGCATTTGTTGCCCCCTGAGAGAAGACAGAGGTACCTGGGCATGGAGTAGGGCGGATGCTGGATGTGGTAGAGTTAAGATGAGGAAGTTTTTTCCTAAATATTTGCATTTTCTCAGTAAAGTACTCATATTTGAGATCATCCCCTGAGATGTTTGAAGGTCAGATTTTATGAAATTGCTCTCTTGAAGACTGAGAGAGTGAATTGATAAAGAAAACACAACAATCACTGAAAATATGGAGGGCTTACTTGATGTCTATGGATATAGATTTAAAGAGAGGTCTCTTGTCTTGGCTTTAGCATTGCTTTGGGTAGATTCAGCTGCTTGTGTAAAATCTCAGAATTAAACAGAGAGATAAGTTTAACCATGTTTTGCATTTTACCATGTGAATACATTGGATAAAATTGTTTGTAAAGGAGTTGAGAAAGTATGTAAGGATAAAATTAGAGAGGTGAGCCACAGTATCTAAGTAGGGCAAAGAGAAAAGTATATTTTCAGGAAGCTGATGAACAATAAAAACATACCAGGAAAAGTTACTGGAAGTCATCAGTAAGTTAAAGTAAATTTTGAATGTGATTTTATGAACAATAATGATAGATGTAGAAGATTGATAGGCTGTCAGTACTCCTGTCAAACTATGTATCTGACAAAAGTCATATGCAATATTCTCAATACTTCTGAACTATTTAAAAAGACATCTGTGTATGTCATAAATAAAGCATTAACAAATTATGAAATTAAATAATTCAACAGTACAGATTCTCTAAAATAATGCATTACAATAGAAAAGGAGGAAAAAATTTAAAATACAAAGAGTTAACTCCTCTGAATTTGTTACTTCTTGTTTGCAAATGCTTTAAAAACTTTTGAAATTTACCAATACATTTTAAGGGTTATCTTTACTGTATCCTGAATTTATATAATTAACTGGATAGGAGTAAAAATGAATGAATGAATGAATGAGACACAAGCCCCTGAATTTCCATCCAGGAAATGGAAATAGTGCATCATTTGCACTATCAGAGTGCATATCTGTGATTAAGGTTATGCCAATCAGATATGTGCACATATGGAGCTCATTTACTTCCATGTTAGGAAAAAGTCATGTAAGGAAAATCAGGCAGGAGATTATTAATTTTATGATTATTGTCTACAATCATGGACATCAGTGGCAGTTTCAGCTTTGAGACATACTCTGTCACTAGAGCCTCATCCCAAACCAGTATCACTCTAATTAGAGGACAGGGAGCAATCTCTCAAATCAGTTCTAGGATAAATTCATTCAAATCATCCTTTCAAATTTTAGATTAGCACTCATTTCTTCATCCATTGCAATAATTATATAAGATTTATTTATTTATATGCCCTTTTATCCCTAAAACTAGCCAAACTAGATTGTGCTGTTTATAGATAATAATTCTGGCCAATACCTCTCTACTTGAAATTTAATATAAAGATCATTTTCTCTAGTTTCTAGGAAAAAAGACAACAGTAAATATAAAGATGATAAGGATAATGAAAATATAGTATATCTTAATTTATTAGAAAGTGAACATATTTCTTCTTCAGAGGCAAAAGCATAATTTTAAGTGCTTCAATTCTTAAAATAAGAAAGAGCAAAAATCAAAATGCTTGTTGCTTGTTTTGGGGGATTTTTTCCCCTAAAGGATGAATTGAGAATCAAATGAAATAATGTGTGCAAGTTATTTTTCACCTGGTAAGAAAAATAAGAGATCATCCAAAAATAGTGTCTATAATTATTAGCAATGTAAATACTAATACATTACCAAATAAACAGAGTTAAACCTAAAATAATCTTATTTTTCCTCAACCAATGGAAAGTGAATAGCACACAAAGTAAAAATGTATCTATAGTAATATTAGAAAGTAATTTATAGGTGTGTAGATGAGGTATGAAAGGAACTACAGAGAAACATAAGTAATTTCTAACAGTTGTGGGATATAAGGTCATTTCCTTTATTGTTTCATTTTCAACAAATTTTATTAAAATAAAATGAAATACAATAAAATGCACAGGTTTTGAGCATATAATTTATTGAGTTTTAACAATGTATATATCAACAAAATCACCAGACAATTGATATATAGCATATTTCTATAAAATATTTTTTCAAGTATCTCATCTACTCAAAAATTATTTGATTTTTTCTGTTATTGACTTTTAGAAGTTCTTTATACATTCCGGGTGTTAGCCTTTTGTTAAAAATATTTATTGTGCATATGTCCTCTGGTCTTTGGCTCATTTAAAAAAATATTTAATACTATCTTTGAAATGGAAATTTTAAATTTTGATGACATCTTATTTATCACATATTTTTCTTATGCTTAGTTTCGTGTCTCGAAATTCTTTACCAACCTCCTGGTTTCATAGGTGCTTTTCCTATGTTTTGTTCTGGACTCTTTATTGTGTTAGTGTTTATGTACATGATTTGTCCTCCACTGATACTTTCGTAGGGTATTAGGTAGGGTTAAGGATTACTCTTCGCAACCCCAAACAGATATCAAGTTTATATATCACTATTTGTTGAAAAGACTAATATTTCCTCATTAAATTAAATGTTGATTCTCTTTCTGCTATACACTTGGTATATTTATTACTCTTTAGCTCAATACCACATTGTCTTTATGTTTTCTATAGACTTCTGGGTAATCTGTATGTCCTCTGTGGAAGAGTGTCTATCCAGGTGCTTCGCCCATTTTTAAATTGGATTGTTCATCTTTCTGGTATTGAATCGTATGAGTTCTTTACATATTTTGGAGATTAAGCCCTTGTCTGAAGTATTATTGGCAAGTATTTTCTCCCATACACTCAGTTCCTTTTTTATTTTGATGATGTTTTTAAAAAAATTTGATATAGTTCCATTTGTTTATTTTTTTCTTTATTTCCCTTGCCCTAGGAGATATATTGGCAAAAATATCGTGACACGGGGTATCTGAAATTGTACTGCCTATGTTTTCCTCTAGGATTTTAATGGTATCACGACTTATATTTAAATGTTTTATCCATTTTTTGTTTATTTTGGTGTATAGTGTAAGCTGGTGGTCTAACTTCACTTTTCTCATGTACTAGTCCAGTTCTCTCACCACCATTTATTAAAGAGATTGTCTTCACTTCATTGTATGTTCTTGGCTCCTTTATCAAATATTAATTGACCATAAAGACATGGGCTTGTTTCTGGACTCTCTATTCTATTCCATTGATCTATGAGTCTGTTCTCATGCCAGTACCAGACTGTTTTCATTATAGTGGCCTTGTAATATAGTTTCATATTGGGTATTGGGATCCTTCCAACTTTGTTGTTCTTCAGGGTCTTTTTTCATTCTATATAAATTTTTGAATTATTTGTTCTAGACCTGTGAAATAAATGCTCAACATCACTAGCCATCAGAGAGATGCAAATTAAAACCATAATGATATACCACCTCACACATGCCAAAATGGCTATTATTAATACATCAATGAAAAACAAGTGCTGGGGAGGATATGGATAAAAGGGAGCCTTAGTGCATTGTTGGTGGGGATGGTACAATCCCTGGAAACAATTGGTACAATCACTGTGGAAAACAGTGTGGTGTTTCCTCAGAAATCACTGGATCATTGATCCTGTGATTCCACTGCCAGGAATCAAGTGATGCAAGTCCTTAGTTTGTTGTTTCAAAAATCCTTTAGCTGTTTTATATGCATTTTTTCTCTATAAATTGTAGAGTCACTGTCAATTACTAAGAAAAAACAACAAAAACTCTTGGGGTTTTGATGGGAATTGTGTTTAACCTATTAATAAATTTGAGAATTGTTTTTGTAACAAGAATGAGTATTCCAATCACAGTCTATTTCTTTCTTTATTTAGAATTCTTTTATTTACCTTCTGTACTGTTTTGTATTTTTCTGTGTTTAGATTTTATATACCTTTTGTTAAATTAATTACTAAGTATTTTATGTTCAATACCAATTTACATGGTAATTTAAAAATTTTCCTCTTCATATTGTTTACTGCTAGCATACAAAAGTGCAATTAAATTTTTAATATTGACCCTTTATTTGCCAGATACATAAATTCACTTAATAATTCTATTAATTTAAAAATAATTTTCTTTTTTTATACTAAAATACTTTCCACCTTCATATATAGTTTTAATGTTTTTTATCTCTCCATGATTTATTCATTTCATTGCCTTAAATTATTACATGAGCTAGGGCCTCCAGTACAATATTAAAATGAAAGTGAGGATGGTATACATTCTAGCTCTTCTCCTGATCTTAAAGAGAAAATTTTCAGCCTTTTATAATTATGTGAGGCCCAGTACAAAGTAAAACTATGCCTCATGTTCAAAATCATTATTTTAAGACAAAAGTAACACTAAATAAAGTTTTGTAAAATATTTTAATTAAAATATACCCTGGCTGGTGTAGCTCAGTGGATTGAGCATGGGCCAGCAAACCACATGATCGCAGTTCGATTCCCAGTCAGGGCACATGCCTGGGCTGCAGGCCTGTTCCCAGCAGGGGACTCACAAGAGACAACTATACATCGATATTTCTCTCCCTCTCTCCTTCCCTTCCCCTCTAAAGATAAATAAATAAAATCTTTAAAAAAATAATAAAATATAATATAATCAATGTACACTATTATATAAGCTTAAAATATAAGGTTATTCAAGATTTATATTTTTAAGTGATCACCACAATAAGTCTAGTAACCATCTGACATCATACAAGGTTGTTAAAATATTGTTGACTATATTCTCTTTGCTGTGAATTACATTTTCAAGATTTACTTGTAACTGGAGAATCTATCTCTTATTCTTCATCTTTTTCACTCTTCCTGCTCCCCACTGTCTTTCCCTCTGGCAACCATTGGTCTGTTCTCTATATCATGAATCTGTTTCGGTATTGTATTGTTTGTTTTTTAGATTCCATATATAAGTGCAGTGTTGGTAGGATTATAAATTAGTATAGCCGCTATGAAAAACAATATGAAGCTTCCTCAAAAAGTTAAAAATAGATCTACATATTTCACTTCTCAGTATCTCACTGAAGAAAACAAAGCACACTAATTTGAAAAGATAGATGCATCTCTATGTTGTTTGCAGCATTATTTACAATAGCCAGATATGGAAGCAACTTAAGTGTCCATTAGCAGATGAATGGATAAAGAATATGCTATACAAACACACACAATGGAATGTTACTTCATTGTACAAAAGAACGAGATCTTGCCATTTGCAACATGGATTGACCTAGAAGATACCATGTTAAATGAAATAAGTCAGGCAGAGAACAAATACCATATGATTTCTTTTACATGTTTTTGTGTGTGTGTGTGTGTGATGACTGTCTAGTTTTGGTATCATGTTTATGCTAGTCTCATAAAAGGAGTTGGGATGGGTTTCCTCTACTTTTTGAAAGAATAGGCATAACATTGGTATAATTTACTCATAAAATGTTTGATAGAATTTATTGAAGAATCAATCTTGGCCTGTAATATCTTTGCAGGAAATTTATAAAATTAATATTGCTGTGAGTTAAATTTCTTTAACAGATATAAGCCTCTCCAAGTTTTTTATTTTTCATGGTTTCAAATTGATAAGTTGTGCTTTTCCAAGGAATTTATACTATTCAGTCAAAGGGTCAACCTTTCTTCTAGCAGAGCTTCGGCATTCTAATTCTGAAAGTCTAAGATCTCTGTTTTTCAGCTTAGATCCCAAAACCTACTCACCTAAAGGGCTGAAATTGATTTCATCAGAGGCTGAACTCACTGGAGATTTGGTTATAGCTTCCATAATTCAATTTTGGCATCAGATGCCGTGAAGATAAAATCAGGATTTCTCTCCCTCCAGATGAGCCCCAAGACCAAATACCTCTGGGTTACTGGGTCTCAAATCTGCTAGACCTCATACTGTGGGCCACATACTCAGACCCTCTGCTAATGGGGGTCCTCTCTCAGCTTTTTATCTTGCCTCTGCTCACTCTGTAAAATATCCATGGGAAGTAATTACTTATCAGAGAAAGTTATTTTTGCCTACAAGAAAATGATGAAAAACAATGGCACATTTTTTTTTCTGATGATATAAAGAAATTTTAATCATGTACAGGACAGAAACGGAATCAAGATAAATAGTAGTTACTTCACTTTATCACTATGTGTTAAATCCTTTCAGAAATTGTTCTTATTGTGAAATCATTAAGCATAAAGACTGTGACAAGAACACATTTAACTGGTTTAAAGTAAAAATATCCTACTTAATAAAGACATATTTTTCATATAATTGCAGATCTATTTACTCTCATATTTTGACATGACCACACTTTTGCATCCAAAAATTATTTTAGACCAATTTATAAAGTGGTCCTTTATCCATCTGTTGTAATAAAGTACATATAATAGACACTTATGGCAGCAGATGATTTCTAAATCTTCATGGTGTACAAATTTAAATTTCTCTCACTTTCATATTTTTATTCTACATCTTTTATTATTATGATAGTAGTTATGTATTTAATTTTATGAACTTTCATTTTATTAAGATGCTTTATGTGATACTAAAACCAGAATTTTCTACTTCCCATTCTTTACTAAATTTGTGTAATTCTTTACAATGCAAGGCTTCTATTATATATCTGAAATAAAAAGAATGCTTGTCTTGTACTGTCTGTCCGCTGGCTTTCTTTATTCTAATTCATATGTAGGTTATGTAAATCCACAGAGACTGGAATAATTAGACTTCCTGGACAGCTGTAATACTAAACTTTCCATAAACTGTTCGTGAAAAGATTGCTTCAGAAGACTTCCTTCATTTTTCTTATAACTTTACCTCACAGCTTTCTATGATTCCCTATGTAAATCACACAGGTGCTGCAATTCTTTAGCCCTTGCTGTTTTTCCCCATTGTTTAGTAAAACTGCTAACCACAGGGTTTCTCAAAATGTGGTGAACAGAGGAAACAATTCCAGGTATGAAAACAAAACAGTCTGGGTTCTCGGCACTCTGGATGACCAGGAGGACCTAAGGAATCTTTGATAAGTTGTCATGCAGAGTGGGGCCCTTGCCACCACTGTGTGAGGGAAAAAACAAGCAGATGGTCCATTCAGCTACAGCGCCACGTGTTGCATTTGTCAGCCAGGCCCCAGAAACATCACAGCCAAGGTGATGTAAATCACCATTGTTGCAAATAACCTTGAACATTTTATTATGTGGGAATGTTTATAGGCAACTGCTGTATTTATTCTAGCATAAAATAATATTTAGGTTGACACCTTAAAATAGAGTTGTTAGGTTACTACAAACTTCTAACTTTAATGATACTGCATCTTATAATAAAGCTGAGCAGTAGAAGAAAAGGCTGTGTTTTCATTAAATTTTATATATTTATATTTAGAGAGATGGGAAGGGAAGAGGGAAACATGGATGTGTGAGAGAAATATCGATCTGTTGCTTCTTTCATGCTCCTAATTAAGGATCTGGACCACACACTGGGCGTGTGTCCTGACTTTGAATTGAACCAATGACCTTTTGGTTTGCAGGACAATGCCCAACCCACTGAGCCACACCAATCAGGGTGAACAAAAGGTTGTTTTCAAAGTCCAGTTGCTTTTCTATTGGAACTGTAGGATATTATAGTAGTACAGAAGGCAGGAATCTGCAGTGAGATAAAAATAAGGATTTAATAACAAGGCTAGCGTAAAGAAAAGATTTGATGATTGAGTTCTACATTGAATATTTACATTTATTTCCAATCTGTCATTTTTAGTTTTTTGATGGGCTTCATACTAACCTCTGTGAACATACCCATGTTCTAACCCCTACAAGCAAGCCTTATATTAAATAAAATGTGATTACGTAAAGGTTCTTGCAGTGGGGGAGGTTATCCAGGATTATCTGTGTGGGTCCTAAATTCAATCATACATATTCTTAGAAGAGGGATTCAGAGAGAGATTTAACAAGAAAAAGGATGAGAACAAAAGTAACCAGATTATAACCTAATGAATTCTGACAGCCATCAGAAGCTGGAAGATGCAAGGAACAGATTCTCTGTTACAGCCTCCTTCAGGTGTCCACTTCTGCCGATATCTTCATTTCTTCTCAGTGAAATTAACAGCACATTTTTTTCCCTACAGAACTGTGAGAGAGTAAATTTCTGTTGTTTTAAACTATGAAGTTTGTGGTAAATTATTACTGCAGTGATAGATGTCTGCTACTGTTCCTACTATCAATATAGATCTCTCCTTTTGCTGACTTCTCCTCTCTATAAAGTTAAAAATGGGCAGAAAGGGTGAGAAGGAGGAAGGATATTATTATTTGTTAAGTATAATCCTGTGCCTTGTTGTAATGCAAGACATCCAAAATACAGTGTCTCATTCCCTCATCTTCTCTGCACATCTTGTTAAAATGACAAAGCAGTGACCACTGCACAGCTCTTCAGATGTTCACAGTAGCATGACGACATCCTTAGTATTCTTCAATGGCTACCCAGAGTCCTGTGCAGGGAATACAGTCTGTTGGCCTTTGAGTAAATCTAGCCACAGAAGAATTATGTTGACTGGTATTGTATTTTAAATTCATTTGAACGTGGAGAATTTCTGGCAAAAAACATGATCCTAGTCTTCAGTCCTTCACAGTTCCTACCACTCAGTAAGGATTGCCACTGCTAACTTCACAAAATCAGATTTCTTCTCTGGTCTCTGAAGACATTTGAGTGTGTGACTCTGAACGGAATAATGCAGCCCACAGTCCTAAAGATGCCATACCAACTCTTTTATGGTCTGTCCCTAACTACTAATCATATTATGGTTTTGCCTCCTTATACTTTCTTTATCCTTTCTTTTTCCTATTAAGTAGATTTTACTTTATTTTTCAGCTTTATTGAGGTACGATTAGCAAATAAAATGTTATATATTGAAGGTATACAAAGTAATGTTTTGACTTATGTATGCATTGTGAAACAATTACCATGATCACACTAATTAGCACACTATCTCACACAATTACGCTTGTTGTGGGAAAAATATGTAAGATCAGCCCTCTTAGTAAATTTCAAGTATACAACATATTATTAACTATAGTCACCATGATATATATTCTGTCTTCATAATCTATTAATCTTATAATTGAAAGTTTGTACATTTTAATCAGTCTTCCCAATTCTTCCACTCTATTCTACTCTCTGTTTCTATGTGTTCACTTTTTAAATTTTTTTATATTCCTCATGTAAGTTAGATGATGCTGCATTTCTCTTCCTTTATCTGGCTAATTTAACTGGCATAATATTCTGTCGGTGGTCCATTTGGTAGTACATGGCAGGATTTTCTTCTTTGTATGGCTTAATGAAATATATATATCAATATAACATTTTCTTTATTCATTGACCTGTTAAAAGATATTTATATTGTCTCTAAATTTTGGATATTGTGCCCTGGCTGGTGTGGCTCACTGGATTGAGTGCTGGCCTATGAACAGAAGGGTTACAGGTTCAATTCCCAGTCAGGGCACATGCCTGGGTTGTAAGCAGGGTCCCCAGTTGGGGGCACGTGCCAGGCAACCAACCAGTGTATCTTTCATACATTGGTGTTTCTCTCTTTTTCTTTCTCACTCTCTCTAAAAATAAATAAATAAATAAATAAATAAATAAATAAGATCTTTAAATAAAATAAAATAAATTTTGGCTTTTGTAAATAATACTGTGTAAATGGAACTATCTCTTTGAGATACTGATTTCACTTCCTTTGGTTATGTACCCAGAAGTGGGATTGCTAGATCATATGATAGCTCTATTTTTAAATATTTGAGTAACTACCAAATTGTTTTTCATTATTTACTTGAAAAACTACCAAATGTGGGAATGTGCCAGTTTACATGTCCACAAATACTGTACAAGGGTGTCCTCTTCCCCATTCCTTCACCAATACTTGTTATCTTTTCACTTTTTAAAAATAATAGCCTTCCCTAACAGATGTAAGCTGATATCTTATCATGGTTTTGATTTGCATTTTCCTGATGGTTACTGATGTTAAGCATTTTTTATATACCTGTTGGTCATTCGTATGCCTTTTAAAAAAAATATTCAGGTCCATGGCCCACTTTTTAATTAGGTTGACCTAATTAAAAAGTCACACACATATACATATATATATTCTCTATGTTTTATGTATATATATATACATATATATACATAAATATATACATATATATACAGAGTATATATATACACATATATATATACAGAGTATATATATATATATATGTATATATATATATATACTCTGTCCAGAAAGAGTCCAGCCATCGTTAATATAATGAGACTAGTTTGTGTGACATTGATGTGACCTGGCAGCCAAGGAGAGTGAACTGGAATGTGCATGTGTGAACAGTGACTTCACTGTACAAGTCAGTGGGAGCAGTAGATGCCACTGAGTGAGCATGCGCACTGTGTGGCTGTCACAATCAAAGTGACTGAATGGTTAGAGCAACGAGTCTGCATCAGATTGTGCATTAAGCTTGAACACTCCTCCACAGAAACTATTCAGATGATTCAAAAGGGCACAGCTCTGGGCACCTTCATCATGGCAACACACCTACCCATGTATCAAGTCTCATGCAGAGTTTTTTGGTGAAACATCAAATCACCCAGGTGACTCAGCTTCCTTCCCTACAGCCCAGTTTTGGCACCCTGTGACTTCTGGTTTTTCCCAAAACTAAAATCACCTTTGAAAGGGAAGAGATTTCAGAACACGTATGAGATTCAGAAAAATATAACAGGGCAGCTGATGGCAATTGGGAGAAGAGTGCGAGGTCCCAAGGTGATGTTTTGAAAGGGATTGAGGCATCATTGTCTGGTGTACAGTGTTTCTTGTATCTTGTATCTTCTTCAATGTCTCTATTTTTCATAGTACACGGCTAGATACCTTCCGGATACACACACACACACACACACACACACACACACACACACACATGGATGGAAGGATGGAAGTATATGTGTGTGTGTATATATATATGTATATACATGATGGATTTTCTCTGGATATGTGTGTGTGTGTATGTATATATGATGGATTTTCTCTGGCCTCTCTAGTTCTGTTACACTGGTCCACATGCCTATTTTATGCCAGTACCATACTCTCTTGAGCACTCTAGCTTTATAATATAAATTGAAATTAAGAAGTAATATGTTTCAACCTATGTTATTGTTAGTAAAAATTGCTTTAGCTATTTGAGGTCTTTTTTGGTTCCATACATATTTTAGACTTTTTTTCTATTTCAGTGAGAAATGCCATAGGGCTTTTGACAGGGATTGCACTGGATGTGCGGATTGCCTTGGATAACAAAACTAATTTTTCAAATCTATGAACATGTAATATCTTTTCATTTATTTGTGTCTTTTTCAATTTCTAAGAAATATTTTGTAGTTTTCAGTGTACACATTTTTCACCACCTTGGTTAAATCTATTACTAAGGGTTTTTTTTAAGTTTGGTATTCAGATGCTATTATAAATGGGATAGTTTTCTTAATTTCTTTCTCAGATACTTCATCGTCTGTGTGTAGAAGTGCAAGTCATTGTTGTACACTGTGTTTGCATTTTGAAAATTTGCTAAAGTTATTAGTTCTAACAATTCTTTTTAGTGAAGTCTTTAGAATTTTCTATATATATAACATTGTCACATGTGGAGACAATTTAAACTTTTTCATTCTGTTTGAATGATTTCTTTTTCTTGCCTGTATGCTCTGGCTAAGATTTCTGATACTGTGTTGAACGGAAGTGGAGAGAGTGACATTTGTGATTTCTTTCCAATTTTAGAGGATAGACATTCAGCTTTCCTCCATTGAATATGATGTTGGCTGTGGGCTTGTCATATATGGTCCTAATTATTGTGAGTTACATTCCTTCTGTTCCTACATTGCTGAGAGTATTATCAAAAACAGATAGTGAATTTTAAGTGATTTGTAATCTATTGAAATAATTATTTTATTCATTCTACCTTGTGTTAATGTGGTATATTGCATTTATTGATTTGCATATGCTGAAATATCATCATATCTCAGGGAAGTCCCCATTGATTATAGTGTATGACTCTTTCAATGTGCTATTGTATTTGGTTTGCCAGCATTTTACTGAGAAATTTTATATCTGTATTCATCAAAGATACCAACCTATAATATTTTCTTGTAGCATTTTTGTCTGACTGGTATCTGGATAATGCTCTCCTCGAAATAAGGGTTTTGAAGTGTTTTTCTTCAAACTTTTGGAAGTACTTGAGAAAAATGGACTTATATATACTTTAAGTGTGGTACAATTCACTTGTGACACCATTTGGTTTTGGGCTTTCTTTCTTAGTAGATTTTTGAGTACTGACTAAATCTTCTTACTGGTTATTGGTCTGTTTGGATTTTACAGTTCTTTACAATTCACTCTTGAAAGATTGTATGGTTATAGGAATTAACCATTTATTCTGGGTTATCTAAATTTTGGTGTATATTTGCTCATAATAGTTTCTTATGGTCTCTTGTGTTTTCATGGTATCATTTGTAATGTATTTGTAATGTATTTTTTTAATTTCTGATTTTATATGAGTCCTCTGTTTTTGTTAGGTATCTAGCTAAAGACTTTTAAGTTTTATCTTTTCATAAAACCATTTCTTAATTTTTAAAATCTTTGTACTGTTTTCTAGTCTTTTAGTTATTTTTGTATTAATATTACAAAAAGTTATTAGTTGTTTTATTCCTTCTGGTAGTTTCTGGCTTAGTTTGTTTAGGTTTTTTTTTTTTCATTCACTGGGATATAATATTAGGTTGTTTGAGATTTTTTCTTAATGTAGACATTTATTACTATAAACTTTTCTTTATCTGCTTTCCATGAATTTTCATATGCCATGTTTTCATTTCAATTGCCTGAAGATTTTTTTTTATTTTTATTTGTAGTTTCTCTTTGACACATTGGTTGTTCAACAGCATGTTGCTTAATTTCTGTGGATTATACATTTTTCAGTTTTTCTCCTAGTTTAATACCACTCCACAGGGGCACATTCAAGGAGGATGTTGTAAGAGAAGGTAAAGAGGAGGCATGTGAAGAGCTTGGAGGTATCGTGTGCAAAAATTTGGAAAGTCCTTCAGGTGAGGCATCCCAGGTGGCTTAGAGGTGGGAGTCCTGATGGATGGAGTCCATGAAACTGTTAGTAGGATTAGTGGATTTCTCTTGAGTTTGGAGTTCTAGTTGCTGCTGTCAGGCCCTATGTCTTTTCTCTGATTTTAGTCTCTCCGAACAACTTAGCTTGATGATCCCCTTGATATTTTTCTGTGTGAGGCAAGAAAGGAGTGGGCCTCTTAGACTGCGTTCTGTACAGTGAGTGGGTGATGCCACGTACTTGCTTGCTGTGTTTTCACTTTCCCCTATGAGCAAAGTCACAAATGCAAGGAGACTTTCTTGGCACTGAGCTGTGCCACATTGGGGATGGGGTACGTCTCCAGGTAAAGTAAAACTATTTTTACTTTCTTCAATACATCTATTCATGGATTTTTGCTCCAGTGTTGCTCTGAAATTTATCCTCTGGACCCTAATCCCCACGAAGCTATTCTAGTCCATGCCTGGTTGTCAAAACTGATGGGGTTTTTTTTGCGTGTGTGTATAATTACTGGAAACTCTGAACATGCCATCTACTGCCCTCTTTTTCAATGCAATATTTCTTTTTTTCCTTTTTGTCTGTACAGAACCCTCACATTTTTGGCTCTTCTCCATAATGTCCAACATGTTGCTCCAAAGGCATAGATATCTTATTTGCTCCTGACCACAATTTATCTTAGGGTTCAGCTTACATTTTATGATACTATAAAAGCTTGCTCTGCCAGCTTTCACTTAACTCATGTGTCCCTTTTATATGTTCCATAGTATAATTCTCAGCATTAATATAGTATATAATAATTATATGTGGTAACAGATAGCAGGTCAATTAAAACAACAATTCCATGTTATTTGAGTTCCTAACACCTGGCATAGTGCCTAAAGTTAGGCATGACATACATTGAATTCATTGAATAGTTTTAATCTCTATGAAGTCCATATGAAATATATATGCTATTCATTTTATAGTTGGAAATGTTTCTGTTTGGAGCATGCAGTACATTGAGCTCAGTAAATCTCACTCATTCTTTAGTCCCTGTGATGTGGATTTCTATTTCCAATGGTTAATTGTATAATTTTGTGTGGAAACACCTCTAAGCAGTCATCGTGGAAATGCATGTTTCTCCAGATCTTTAAAGAAATCAGAACATTCCCACTTCCAAATGTCTTCCCTGAGGGTAAAGTAACGAACTAAGCCACACCCTTCCAAGTCCTTGCTGCAGGAGCTCTGGTTGTGGAGAGCGGGAGGAGGAGAGCAACACTCTGATCATTTTTGTAATCAAGATTTAGACAGAAACAAGTGTATAATAAAAACGAGGTCCTGAAGAAATTAGGCTACAAGAGCAGGCATTGATGTGGATTATAGGAGAGTTAAATCTATTTAGGGAATTTCTAGAAGTATAAAACAAAGATGGGCTGATGTCTTGTCTCTTGGTAAAGAATGATGGGCACTTAACGTGTTTAGATTTGTTAAAGTGGTCATTCTGAAGAACATTCAGGTTAAATAAAACAAAGCATTTTTAGAGTCAGCATTGTGTTGTTGGCCACACAGTCCATGGCATTTCTAGTTTTTATCCCATTTTGTTCAATTTGATGCCCCAAACCTAATGACTCTTTTAATTACCAGGTTGATTGCTTCATACATATTAATTCTATTTCCAGATAATTTTATAAGTAAAAGGTCATTCATTTTTTTTTGTTTTCCACAGTGTCTAAAAGGTGTTGTTAATTATTACCCCAAAACAATGACTCTTAAAGTTTTTGCTGTTGCATAGTACTCATAATAAAATGTTTATGAGGTGTGAAAAAGTTACTTATTTAGCTTAAGCAGTAGTCTACAAGTCTACCTTTCTGTGCATAAAATAAGGAATACCTATATATGGGCTGGAAATTAGGTAAGGGTACATTATTAGGACACAAAAATGAATATAATTATTAAGATAAAAATGAAGGTGGGGAAAATTGGAGATCTAAGCAATATATGAGCCAATATATACAAAAAATAAAGGCATATTATTTTAACTGAAAAGCAAAAAGTACCCCCCAATTCAGGGTGGCAAAGACTTCGGTAACTGGGTAGTCCATGGCTACAGGCAGAATAAAATCAAGCAAAAATAAATTTCTAAAGAGGTTGACTAGGAAAATCTCACAATTAGATGTCATAGTCAAATTTCTCATGCTTACAGAAAATTAAGCAGAAAAAAATTGCAATCACATAATCAAAAAATCAAAAAGATCAAGTTACTTAGAGAAGTAAACAAAATTAAGTTAATGTTGAAAATTTTCCACAATATTATGTTATAAAATATTAAAAATATTTACAAGTATTTTAAGGGAACAAGTTCGTGAATAGATTAAAAATACAAGGGCAGTTTATAATTTTTGTACAAAGCGAAGTATAGAAATTCCTGACAGGCAAGCACTCCCATATCTTCAAGTGATTCTTATATTGGAAAACTAAATGAGACTATGAGTAAAATATGGTCTAAAAGACAGGGCAATGAGAAGCAAAGTCAGAAACACTTATTAAAAATTTGTGTTAATGTGGTTATGAAAATAATACAAATATCAAGTGTATTGAAATAAAAAAAGTATGTCATAAAGATTTACAATGTTGATCAAAACATTTAGTTGTTCAGAAAATATAGAAAATTGATAGATAAAATGATATCTAAATCAGCAGAATATATTTTACTAAAGAATGATACAGTATGAGAATCAATATATAATTTTATACTTCTGGTATTTGATAAATAATATTAATTTCAGCTATCTCCTTTTTTAAAATTCTCACCGAAGACATTCTTATTGATTTTAGAGACAAGAGAAGGGAGGGGGAGAAAGAGAGATAGAGAAACATTAGTGTGAAAGAGAAACATCGATTGGTTGCCTCCTATTTGTCCCCTGTCCAGAGACCAAACCTGAAACAAGACATGTACCCTGACTGGAAATTGAACCCATAACCTTTCATTTTACTGGACCACACCAGAAAGGGCAACTTCAGCTAGTATACTTTAGGTTCACCACTGTAGAATAACATAAAATGTATAATTTTGAAATCATGTAAGAAAAAATTTTATGTGTCCAAATTACATGGTTAAAAACTCCCAAAATACTTGTCTGTTAAAGTAGAAATAAATCTGCATATATAGAATAGAAAATACAAATAAGACAGTACTGATTCTTAAAATTATGGAATGGACTATAGCCAAAATAATAAGCACAAGTAGTTTATAAAAATAAACCATGTTAATATTCCCCTAAGAGCATGATAAAATAAGGAATCGAATGATCCAATATAATAAAACCAAAATAAAAAATATTGAAAATTGATGAATTAGTTCCTGGCTGGGTACCTCAGTTGGTTAGAATATTACCAGGATGCAACAACATTGTTGGCTTTGATTCCTGGTCAGGGCACATACAAGAATCAACCAATGAGTACTTAAATAAGTGGAACAACTAATTGATCTTGCTCTGTTTATATCCCTTCCTCACTCTCTCTGAACAAATGAATAAAAAGGACAACTGTAATTAAACAACAATAAAAAGTTACAAAATTTAAAAGAATGAATTATATATTAAGAAAAACATAGAAGAGTAAATATGAGATCTGGTTCTCTTATTTATTAAAAAATATGGAAATCTCCCAAAAGACTTAGGAAGAAAAAAAATGAGTCACCATTAATCTTAGAACACAACATACGGGACTTTATACCCTTTTCCCACATCAACTGCAAGAGAGTTTCCTCTTCCCCATCCTCTTCTTATATAATGCAAATGGTTAAACCATATTTCTCAGAAAAACTGAAATGAAATTCCCTTGGAGTATAAAGTATTCCTGCAATGAATCACTCACGGCACGAGATGACTAATTCATTATGTGTCCCCTCAATTGTTAGGCTTATAATTTAAATTTATTACATGATTAACGATTTCATCTTCATATGTTTGCCCAATTTTCTTTTGTTATTTACATGTTTTATTATTGATTTGTAGGAGTAAATATATGTTTAGATGCTTATTCTTTGCCCATTTTATTTATAGCAAGTGTCTTTTCCCAGATTGATAGTTCTTCATTTATATATTTTATGACCAAAAGTTTTTATTTATAAAAAAACAAATGTATCAGTATTTTCCTTATGATTTTGTTTTTTGTTGACTTTAAGTAGTCTTTGTTGCCCAAAGAGGGGAAAACATTCATCTACACAAATTTTTAAAATACTCAGTTTTGGTTTTTACACTTAAATATTTATTCCATTGAAAATTAACAAAATAAAACTCATAATAAATCACATCACTGCGAAATGTCAGAATAACAAGAAAGAGAAGGCTTAAACATGTTTAGAGAATACTTTTTAAAAGATAAATAGATTACATAAAGGATCATGCACTAAAACAGCATCAGACAGCTAAACATCAAGTCAGGATGCAAAACAAATTGTGGAGCAATGCTGCAAAATTACTAGAAAAAGTAATTTTTGATCAATTATTTTTCTCATCTAAACTATCAAATATGAATATAGAATAAAGAAATTTCCAGACATGCAAGAAGTAAAAAGCTGCACCTACCCCACAGTATTTTTGAGAATGCTGTGAGAATTTACACTTCAAGAAGATGAAAGTCTAAATGAAGACAAAGGAAGATATAGACTCCAGGGAACATATTATTTAACACAAAGAAGTGCTGAGTAGTCCCAGGATGATCACCATTTATTAGTCTTAGAGAGCAATCAGTGCAGATTAGAGAAGGTGAATGAAAGCTGTGAGAGGGTGAAACTGTATACTATAAGCTTAACATTTATTAAATATATACCCAAGGTTTTGTTATATTTGGTAGGTTGAAATATTTGGATGTAAAGAAGTAGATGTATGGAAATCTAATCATATTTCATACTAAAAAGTTGAAATAGTAAATTTCAATGATAATTTTAAAAATACAGAACACACCATAATTATGGTGTACTCCTTTGTATAGAAGTACAAAGTTACTTAAGGTAAGTATTACTAGTTTAAGCACAATTTTTCATATTTAGAAGATGGAGGAATGTATCAGTTCAGGTTCAGCCAAAGAAATAGAATGTATAGGACAAATCTATATCTACGTATGTACTGGTATGTCTGTATTTATGTCTATGTTTATACATCTATAAATCTCTATACTTATATCTCTGTCTATACCTATACTTATCCTATACCTATTCTATATCTTTATATGTATATATGTATGTATATATCTATTTATCATGTAATTATCATTTTTACATAGATGTATTTCAGGAAATTGGCTTACATCATTGTGGAGGCTGGTAAGACAATTCCAAAATTTGTATGGGACTAGTAGGACAAGCCCAAAGTCCACTAGAAAGGACAGATTGGAACTCTTGGCTATTACCTGAAGCTTCTATTCACAGATTAGCAGACAGATTTTTTTTTCTTTTTCAGGGAATCCTCAGATCTGTTCTTAAGATCTTTCATCCGATTTGACTAAAGCCCACCCAAATTATCCAGAATAATCTTTCTTTACTTAAAATCCCTGATTGCAGACTTTAGTCATAACTACACAATACTCTCAAAGAAATTGGGGATTATACTTTAGCCATGTTAACATATAAACTAATAATCATAAGGGAATAAATATTCAACTGCAATAAGAACACAACACATAGTGGTAGAAATTATTCAGGTATTTAGTGGTACCAAATATATGAATCAGCAAATGTAAAGTCCCCTCAATAAATTTTTAAGATAAATAAATTAAAAAAATATATTCACATTTCTCTATGTTAATAATGAACTGAGATAAATTATTAAAACAATTTTATTTGTTTAAAATTGCATCAAAAAGAATAAATACCTAAATAAATAAATTTAACCAAGAAGGTGAAAGACCTGTGCACCAAAAACTATAGGACATTGATGAAAAAGTTTGAAAAAGACACAAATAAATGAAAAGATACTTTGTGTTCATAGATTAGAAGAATTAATGTTGTTAAGATATCCATACTACTGAAAGCTATCTACAGATTTTTACAATCTCCATAAAAATTTTAATGGCATTTTTCACAGAAATAGAACAATCTTACAAATTATATGAAGCAACAAAAGACTCTGAATAGCCAAAGCAAACTTGAGAAAGAAGAGGCCCTGGCTGGTATAGCTCAGTGGATTGAGCGTGGGCCTGAGAACCACATGATCATGGTTTGATTCCCAGTCAGGGCACATACCTGGGTTGCAGGCCAGTTCCCAGCAGGGGACTCACAAGAGGCAACCACACATTGATGTTTCTCTCCTTCTCTCTTTCCCTTCCTCTCTAAAGATAAATAAATAAAATCTAAAAAAAATAAAGCTTGCTGATTTTAAATTATATTATAAAGCTACAGTAAACAAAACAGTATACTATTGTCATAAAAACATATATGTAGATCAATAATACAGAATAGTGAGTACAGAAATAAATCAACTCATATAGAGTCAATGAATTTATGACAAAAGAATCAAGAATAATCAGTGGAAAATGATATTGGTGATGCTAAAATTTGGCACCCATACAAAACAATAGAAATGGACCACTATCTTACACCATACACAAAAATCCACTCAAAATGGAATAAGGACTTAAATAAGACATGAAACTATAAAACTCATGGAGGAAAGCATAGGGGTATGCTTCTTCACATTGGTCTTCACAGTGATTTTTTTATATTTGACACAAAAGCAAAAGCAACAAAAGCAAAAACAAACCAGTAGTATGGCATTAAACTAAAACATTCTTCACAACTCTCAGCACAATTAAACAGCAACCTGTTCAATGGGGAAAATATTTGCAAATCATATACATGATAAATATGATTTGGACTAATATCCAAAATATATAAAGAACTCATACAATTCAATAGCAAAAAAATATTTTGCAACATATAGATGTTCCTTGAGGTCATTATGCTAAGTAAATCAGACAAAAACAAATATTGCATAATCTCACTTATACATATGGAAATAAAACATGAACTAATAGATACAGAGAACAGATTAGTAATCGCCAGAAGTCAGGGTAGGAGGGTGGGCAAAATGGATGAGGGTGATGAAAAGAAACAAACTTTCAGTTGTAGGATAAATAAGTCCTTGGGATATAATATATAGTGTGGTGAATATAGTTAACAATACTGTATTATATATTTGAAACTTGCTAAGAAAGTAGTAGATCTTATAAGTTCTCACAAGAAAACAATAACTACATGTAATGATAAATCTTAGCTTTTTATGGTGATAATTTCACTATATATATAGTTGTATATCAAATTATTATGCTATATTTCTAAAACTAACACAATGTTATATGTCAGTTATATCTCACTAAGAAAAGGAATACCCAAATAAGCAAATGCAAGGCCCACTCTGCTCAAAAAGACAGCAGTGCTCTTGGGTTACATTAGACCATCAAACTCACTGTACAGTTTTGGTTTGATGGCTATAAGAAAAGATTTAGGATGGGCAACAACAAAGAATGTAGGGCATTTACATGCCGATTCTTAGCCTCACCTACCAGTATGCCAAAACAAGTCCATATTTGGGAGGTCCGTGACAGAAAAGCCAGAGTGGAGTGTGAGAGGACCACATTATCTCTGGAAAACCAATGATTTAGGAGTCCCATCAACATTACTTTTTTAACCTGGACCCATTCTAATTGCTAATCAAGATTCTGTTTGTGGCTTAAGCCAACCATAAGATGATGTACTGAACAGAAAAGTCGTAAACATACTTAGTTTTGCATTGAGAATTAGGAGAGTTGCCCCTGGTAAGTACAATGTTCCATTTACTTGTTTTAAATGGTTTTGTTTGTGTATGATTGACATGCAACAAAATGCACATTTTAGTGAAAAACTTAGTGTTTTGACATGTTCACACCAGTGAAATTATCACCACAGTAGAGATAATGGACTTGATTGTGTATAAGCAACTCAAAGATTTCTCATGTCCCTTGGGACTTTCTAGACAATCACTGATAAGCTTCCTGTCACTATAGAATCTTTGCATATTCAAAATTTTATAGGTATGGAGTCATTCAGAATGCATTTTTGTCTGGTTTCTTTCACTCAGCATAATATTTGGAGCTCCATCTCTGTTATTACAGGTATCAATAGTTCATTTTTAGATTGCTGAGTCGTAGTCTATTGTATGAATATTATAATTAATTTTCCCATCTACCTGTTAATGAACATTTGGATTTCCAGTTCTTGGCTTTTTAAAATAGAGGTGCTACAAATATTTACATATAAGCCTTCATACAGAAAATTGCTTTCATTTATTTAATAAGAAATGTAGGTGTGGAATGGCTGGGTCTTAAGGTAGGAAGCTAGGTAAGCTTTTAGAAGGTAGCACGTGGGACTTGTAGTTGCTCTGTATTTCTTCCATCTCTTGGTGTTACGTAGTCAGACTTTGCAACTTCAGACATTTTAATAGCTATGTATTAGAATATTATTATGATTTTATTAGCATTTCCCTGGTAGAAAATGATGTCAAGTATCTTTTTATGTGCTTATTTTCCACCCATGTATCTTCTTTTACCAAGTGTTTATTTAGTTCTTTGTCCATTTTTAAATAGTTTTTGTTTGTTTTCTTATTTTCTTATTATTGAGATCTGGATGTTATTTATATGTTCTGGATACAAATATTTTTGTCAAATATATTATCTGCAATGGTTTTCTTCCAGTTTATGGCTCGTCATTCTACTAGGTGTCTTTTGAACAGAATTTCTTGTTTTGAAGAAATCTAATTTATCAGTTTGTTTCTTTATGGATTGAGCTTTTTATATTGGGCCTAAGAAATCTTTATCTAACTCAAGTTTACAAAGATTTTCTCCTACATTTTCTTCAATGGGTTTAGAGTTTGAGGTTTTATATTGGCATCTGTGATCCATTTTGAATTAGTTTTTGTGTATGGTTTGAAGTATGGACTAAAGTTCTTGTATTAGCCTATACATATCTCATTGTTCCTGCCCCAGTTTTGAAAAGATGTTCCATTCTTTACTGAATTGGCTTTGAGTCTTTACTTAAAATTAACTAATCATATCTCTGTTTATTTCTGCTCTAGCCATCTTTTTTTATAACTGGGATTTAATACTGTATAATCTTATTTAATGTACCATTTTACTTAATCTTGAAATGAGGTAGTATAAGCCATCAAATTTGCTTTTTTCAAAGTTGTTTTGGCTAGTCACACTTCAGAATTCAGCATAAATGTGAGAGTCTGTCAATACTACAAAAATGAACATATCTTTCGCATGAAATTTGTAGGTGAAATTGGGGACACTTAACACCTTAACAGTGATTGTTACATCTGTGAAACTCTGTCTACTTTTACGATTCAGATTACAAATCAAACAACACGGACAATAGCAGACACTATTTTACTGAGTGACTCTAAAGAATAGTGCAGTTTCATTTTACAGTATTAAATGTAATTCTTCTAGCAAAACATTGATCTCTGTGGTATATTTATGCTAATAATTTCTTAGAATTTATGATAAAATGCACAAACACATAACAGAGAAATTCTATGTATTTCATTTTGCTTCAAGATAACACACTGAATAAAAATAAGTGTGTCAGCTTTGTTGCCAGGCCGCTGTTGCCTGAAACTTGGGTCCATCCCTTTAATTATTAGCATAATTCTGAGTGACTCAATTCTAAAGCTCTGTCATTAACATTTTAAAATGGTTCTTTTCAAAGTTTGGTAAAAGGTCTCCAATGCAGTTTGTTGCAGCTCTGAAATATTTTTTAGCATGTGGGAAAATCACCATGTTATTTGCCTTAGCTTTTGCCCCGATTGTAATCTTTTGAAAATATGGACGATTTGAAGCCTGTAAAGTACCCAGGCCCTATGAAGCTGATGATACCTTTGCAAAACTTTTTCAGTGGTGACTGAGGTTCATCTCTCATGATGCCTACGGGAGGTTGTACACTACAAATAAATGATAAATTCAAATGTTTACTTTGGAAAAGTTGTACTTGAGATAACTAAGTAAAGTTTTCTGGCCCTGGGAGAATCTCGGGGCATCTTTACTTTGTCTGACCTCCATCAGTAGCTGGGTCAGTGAAGGAGAGCAGAAGAGGAACCTTTAATCGCTCTTGCAGCTGGGGGATATTTGAGTTTGTGTTACAACATATTTTATTCAGCCCCTGCCTTTCAGAAACATTGTTTAAGTAACCCAGTCACTGTCCTAGCCCTGGCACAGTTGACAGAGACCCTCAAATTGTTCAACTTTGGTTTGCACCTGCTAACTTCTAAGCCCAGCTTCTTTTTCCAATGGGCTGTTAATCAAGGACTACTTTATCCCAGTCTTCCTGATTGCATTTCTGGCACTTCCCCCAGTTCTAAACTTATACCTGTACTAGCCTGCTTGGGCTGCTATAACAAAATGCTGTAGACTGGGTGGCTTACACAACAGAAATAACAATCTCTCTTCCTCTTCTTATTAAGCCACTAATCCCATCATGAGGACATTACACTTGTGACCTCATTAACCCTAATTACCTTCTTAAGGCCCACTTTACAAACACCAGCACATTGAGGGTTAAATCTTCAACAATTCAGTTCCAAGCAAAACCTCTGGGATGTGATCATTGTAATAAATGAAGGCTGAGTTGCCTTGTCCCCTGACACACCCAATGGTGGCAGGCAGGCGGGCTCTTCAGGTCCCGAGGTCTGTTCCAGAACCAGCAATCACCTCCTTCCCTCTATTTACAGAAGGAAATGCAGTCAAACGGTGTATGCTAAGTGTCACTGCAGTGCATTTGAGACAGTATTTATATGTGCCAATGCCATATCATAAATAATAAAACAAAATACATACTACAATGTGTAGCAGTGAATTGCATTAATCCAGTCTCTTTAAAATTAATATCTGCTACTTATCAACAGCTTATTAACACTGCTTTTTTGACCCACTTAACAGCTACCATTACATAATTTAGTTGCAAAAGATACAAAGAAGAGTTTCTAATAAAGGGTACCATGAGAAATTTTCATCAATGTCAAAGAATGTGTTTCTCATTGATATTTTACTCCCAGGATTGGGAATAATTTATCATTAAAATAACAGACATTTTCACTTAGAGCTATGAAATGCTTCATGTCCCCAAATGCCAAGAATTGTGTGATTCAAATAGAAACTCATTCATTATGGGGTGGGAATCTTTCTGGCTTTTATGTCTTACTGTGCTTTATGATTTTACAAATTCTAGCTACCATATTTCTCTGTGTAAATGTACACCCATGTTTTAGTAGTCCATGTATAACTCACATTATACATGGGAATTAGTGCTATTCATGTGTAATATGCATCCTCATTTTTCCCTTAAAAAATTTGGGTGAGAAGTGCATTTCATACACAATAAAATACATGTGTATATTTCTATCCTTCTATTTTTAGGTTGAAAATTCCCACTGCATATCAGCCAAGGGACCTTGTTTCTTGCTCATCTACTTTGTTTGTTCTCCTTAGACAATATAGCATAGAATTTGTAAGCAGAGAATCACAATGTCTGAGTAAGATTCCAGTCTTTACCACTTAACCACAGTGCCTAGTTTTCTTTATCTGTCAAAATTGGAATATTAAAAAGTACCTCAAGGCACTGTTGTGGAGATTAAATGAGCTATTATTATACATAAACAGCTTAGACTCTTTCCTGGTATGCACTGAACAATTAATAAGCATTAGCTACAATCAATAAGCTGAGACATGAAATAGAAGAATTACAAATGTAAAATATCTATTGAAGTGCTGAATTTATAGAAACAATTATGAATATAATTCTCTCACTAGTTTCATAGATTCTCTGGTTATAAAGCTAATGACCTAATAATAAATGTGTCATAAATGCTTTGAGCAGCCACTATTGATTTAATATTAAATTTTATTCTTACCTCTAAGCATGGTGTGTTATTTGCTGTTTTCAGTTGTTTAAATTTTTGACTACAAGAGTTTAGATTTAGCAGACAATTGCAGAGAGCATAGAATGCATCCACAGCAATGAACAAATAATTTTAGGCATTCTAGAAGGACTATAAGAAGAGTTTTTACAAAAAAAATTGAGTAACTCATTGCAGAGATAAGACTTCAAAGAACAAAGACAGAATGCACAGAGAAACACTGAAGGTAAACCAGAGCAACACTCTAATTTTATAAATGGAAAACTGAGGCTCAGCTCTACGGATCATCTAAGACTATAGAGTCATTAGTGATTACATTTGGAGTGATAATTTGTAATAGAGTTTTCTTTACCTATTTTTGAAGTAGAGATCGATAAAAAATAGTATGGTACATCGTAGTTTTACACATGACAATTTTCAGAGAGCTTTTTAAATTCAGTTTTTAATCTCATTTTCATTGGTGGCTTTCCTTCACAACATTTATGTATTCACAATAAAAGGCTACTAAAATGGCACGCTTTACTTAATGATTTATTCTTGATGGCTATTATAATTTTCATTGTAAAAATCTTTGTGTGTGTGTGTATGGTTCATGATAAGTTGTACCTCAGATGGTAAAGCCAACCTTTAAAATGTAGAGTAAAACCTAATTAAGTTTCTTGAGTGAAAGGTGTATTTGAATTAAAACACATTGTTCTTTCTTTCCACCTAAACTAAAAATAGAATTTAGAGAAATGCTCATGAAGGAGCATCTTTGTGGATACAGCTGTATGCTTGCAGATTGAACCTTTTGCAAATACTTAGTTCTGTATTTTTGCACAATTACAAATAGTTTTTCCCTGATGATACAAGTTAAATTTGCCAGTATGATTGTTAAAAGATTCTTAAATTTCCCCATCACATATGTAAATTTCAGAAGCTGTGAAGTGAATATAAATGAGAACATCTGAAGAGAATGGATTATGTAAACAAGCCATTAAATCCAACACACAAATTTTCTACTTTCTTTAGGGTTTAAAGAAAAGACCTGGGTATTTTCTACAATTTCCATCTATCACAATAGGTAAATTTATATTCTTTAGAGGAGTTGGAGTCACTGTTTTCTGTTCAAAGCCAAATACAGGTTTTTATAATCACTGGCATCACAGGCTTATTTTTAATTATCCAACGAAATGATTCAAACAATGGAATCCCCAAATCAAAACACACGGTACTGATTTAGAAGTCATCTGTGTCTGTGTCAAGCACCGATGAGATGCCAGTTTTGTTTTCTTGTCAACTCGGGACTATATCAAATTGATGAACATTTTTCAAAATATAATTTTCCAGCAGGCATATTAAACATTTTCTATATAAGATAAAAATATCAGTGCTCCTGTAATGCTTTAATGGGAAACACTTAACAGAGATCTGAAAATATGAGCTCATTTGATGTATTTAACAATGATTATTTTCTACTTCAACGTTGAGATTGGGAAAATGTCAAAAAAGAGTGGCTAAGAGTTTAAACAATCAACTGGATGCAAATTATTAATATGTATTTCCCCTTGTCTATTGGAGAAAAGTTTCAAATTGGCCAGGGAATCCTCATGAGCTGCCACGGCCAGGAGGGCGATGTTGAGTCTGGCACAGGCGTCAGGACATGCTGGTCAACAATTCGCTGAGTACGATGAGATCTGTCTTTACATTGCACTTTTATTTTTTCATACTATAAGTATAAATCCTGATTCTTAAATAAGGGAAAAAACACAGGTAAGTACATGAGAATACGTATAAATAACATACAAAAAGGACCCCATCATCGAGTTAACTAGTCTTAATAGTTTAATGTATTTTTCTAGGCTTTTTAACATGTAAACCATACATGTATATTTTGAATAGATTATTTTTACAGAAATTAAATACATTTTAATGTGCTTAGTATAAACATTATAGTGAAATGTTCATGTTAGGAAACATTCTTCAACAGTCTTGAATCATTGAATAGTTTTCCCATAGAGAGATTAATCTAATTCACTAATAATTTTTCTGTTACTAGACATTTCTACATTTTAATAGATAAAACACCTACCTATTGAATGAATATCTATTTATATAATCATTTTGACATTGTGTTTTCTTTGTATAAAAACTGTATAAGTGAAGCTAAGATCAAAGTGTGTGTGTGTGTGTGTGTGTGTACACAAAGATTTTATTTTATATCAGTAAATTTTCTTAAGGAGAGTTTATATATGTTTACAGTTCCAGCAAATCCGTACAAGAGTTTTTTTTATATAAGTATCATCTGTTCATCTTTCATACATAAAATGTGTAAATGTCTACTTCATTAATTGAATTTACTTTCATATGTAAAGTTTAAGGAACGTGATACTACAAGGAAGAATATCACCCAGAGGAATAAGAACACCTAAACAGAGCTGGATAAAGAGCAGCCTGATAGCTGGGTGGTGAAGAAAAAATGAGAAAAGAATATTTTCTTCAATAAAATGTTGGGGAAACTGCTATCCCTATGTAAAAAATAAAATTGAATCTTTTCCTTACATTGTGTATGAAAATTACCTCAAATGGATTAAGAAGTTAAACATAAGATCTGAAACTATACAACTTATAGAATAAAGTAGCAGAAAAGCTTCATGACATTGGTCTTAGCAATGTATTTTTTTTAATCTTTATTTTTGGTATGACATCAAGCTCAGGCAACAAAACCATATATAGATAAGATTGTATCAAACTAAAAAGCTCTGCACAGCAAAAGAAAATACTGTAATAGATTAAAAAGGAAACATACAGAATGAGAAAACATCTGCAATCTATACATCTGATAAGGGATTAACATTCAAAATACATAAGAAATTCTTTATACATCCTAGCTGGTGTAGCTTAGTGGACTGAGTGCTGGCCTGTGAATTTAAGGGTCATTGGTTCAATTCCCAGTGTAGGACAAATGCCTGGGTTGCTGGCCAGGTTTCCCAGCAGGGGGCACATGGGTGGCAACCACACATTGATGGTTCTCTCCCTCCCTTCCCCACTCTGAAAATAAATAAAGAAAATCTTTTGAAAAAAAATTTCTTATGCTCCACAGCAAAAAAGAAAAGAAAAGAAAAGAAAAGAAAAAAACAATACAATAAAAAATAACTATATGTTTAGAAAATAGTCAGAGGACTTGAGTACACTTTCTTCAAAGAAGACATACAATTGGACAACAAGTATATAAAAACATGCTGAACATCACTAATCGTCAGGGTAATGCAAATCACAACAATGAGACATTACTGGCAACTGTTAGGATGTATGGAAATACCATTACTGTGTTATGGAAAAAACAAAAAGATAACATCTTGGCAAGAATGTGGAGGAATCTGAACCCTTGTACTCTGTTGGTGGGAATGTAAAATAGTGCAGCTGCTATGGAAAACTGTGTGGAGTTTCCTTAAAAATTAGCTAATCATAGAAGAAGGTCACTCAGTCTTTTTTTCTGTTAAGTGTGTTGCTAACTGTAGGACTATCTTTGAGTCCTTGTATCAATATGTGGATGTTCTCTATTACTATGTTGATGAGTTGGATGAGGGATTTTGTCTATTTTTTGTATCTCTTGAGAATCATAAAGTTTTTCTTCATAAATGTGTTAATACATAATTTTCATTTATTAATTTTAAGATATTGAATCAGCCTGGTGTTCCTGGGGTACATCCAGTTTGGTCATCATGCATAGTGCTCTTTGTATATGACTAGATTTACTTTATTAACATTTCATTAAGGAGTTCTGAAGTAATATTTCTTTTTTTTAAAATTTATTTATTTATCTTTAGAGGGGAAGGAAAGGAGAAAGGGAGAGAAACATCAATGTATGGTTGCCCTTTGCGCATCCCCTGCTGGGAACTGGCCTGCAGGGAACTGGCCTGCAACCCAGGCATGTGCCCTGACTGGGAATCGAACCTCGATTGTCTGGTTTGCAGGCCCGAGCTCAATCCACTGAGCTACACCAGCCAGGTGAAGTAATATTTCTAAAAGATATTGCTCCCTAGTAGTTTTCAGATTCTCTTGTAAAATCTTTGAATGTATTTGTATTAGGGCAACACTAATTCTAATCCTTAGTGAGTAAGCTATGACAGTTTATGTCTTTTAAGGAATGTATCCATTTCACTTGAAAAATACAAAATTCATTCACTTCACTACATTACTATTATTCTGTTAGTCATCTTTTAATGTCTTTAACATCTATAGAAATTTTCCTTCACTTTAATGTTAGCAATTAGAATACTATTATCTGATCTTAATAGAGATCTATCATTATGGATCAAAGAATAAATTTTCAATTTCATTGACTTTTTAATTATTTTTTCTTGTTATGATCTTAGTGATTTCTGCTCTACCTTTTATTATTTTCTTTCTCCTGCCTGCATTGAATTTAATTTGTTGCTTTCTTCCCCTAGATTTATAAGGTGGAACTTTAGATTTAAATATTTTTTTATTGTATCACATAAGCATTTGAAATAAAACTTTTTTTCTAAACACTATTTTTTCTTTTTCACAAATTGCAACATGTTGTTTTTATTATTGAATTAAAAATATTTAATTTTTTGTATGGTGTGTCTGTGTGTAAAGAGATACATGTACACAGACCAAGGAGAAGAAGAGCAAGAGGGGTTACTGAGTACGTGAAAGTTGAATCACTAGCCTTTGGAATTACTGCAGGTGTTCCAGCACCTGTTTTACATTCTTCATGCACTGAATTCTCACAATAAAAAAAATGGTGTCAATGCTATAAATACCCATGTTATATAAATGAATAAAAGTAGGCTTACCTAATGTCTCATAACTAATGACTAGTAGAAAAGAACATTTTACTTTAGTCTTCTGTGCAGCCCACTCTTTTAGCCACTGAAGAAGAGTCTATTGCCCCACTTTAAAGTTCAAATTCAAGAGTTTCATCTGCTTACACCTGTTTGTGCATTCTGCTCAATATTCCTGTCTTGACATTGGTAGATCCTTCTAGTAAGAAACTTAAATATTATCTCAGGAAAAAATTCTTTGATTATACCTTAAGCCATTATTTTCTGGAAATGACACAAATATTTTTATCTTTTAGATTAACTCATATTTTAATCTCTATTTCTGTTTATTTTTATTTTAAATTTAATTTTGATAGAAATTCTCAAGTTGCTTTCTAATTAACTCATGAAGTTTTCAGAAGTACTCATTTTTATTTTAGAAATTTTTAATGAAGCAAAAATAGAAAAGAAGTAATAGAAGTTCATTTTCGGGTTTTCATTGAAGCATCTAAATATGGGGTGGGGTTGGGTCCCATGGGAGGCAATTCCCTGGGCCTAATGTCATGTCCTCAGGATTAAAGTATTCAAATCTGGTGTTTAAAATTGCTCCCATATTGTTTTTGCTCCATATTCTCTATGGTTTGTCTTTTCACTGTTCTCTAATTTCTTCTACTTTATGGAAATCTGTTTTTTTAAATCACGATATCCTCCTCTTTGAATTACAAAGAAAGTTTTCTTGTGTTCTCTGTCATGGTTTTTTGCTCAATCTTTTCCTCTTTCTCTGACTTTAGAAGTTTTCTTAAAGCACTATGACTATTCCTAGATGATCAAGAAAGTAACATGTTTTTTGCATTTTTTTCTAAAAATATTGTTCAGCTTATTTTGAAAGAAGGAAAAGAGATTCTGAGTCTTTTGGTGGAGAATGTGGAGTGAATCCAAGAAAGTTTTGTCCTAGTCAGTAAGACATGATCACATAGAATTTTTGAATTATAGTATTAGTAAAAATATCTTTTATTTTAATTAAGAAAATGTACTTGTGTCCCAAACTCACTAAGATTAAAAGGAGACTGCCCACCTCCACTCTCTAACGCACCCATTTTGAGGGAAGTTCTAGAGAAGTTTAGGTATATGAAAGGATAAAAGTAATTTGGGAGACAAAAAAATACCAATTATCTTATTTGTATTTCTTCAGCTTGTCCTAAGCTCACAAGACCTGTTTTTAATAAATAAGAGAATGCTATTCTGTAAGAGGTATTTTATTTTTCTGAAATGAGAATATGTCATTCTGTGTTCTTATCAAACTGTAATTTATATATCATGTTCCTATAATTCATACCTATTATAGACATATTCTTAGAAACCCTCGTCACTTTAGTATTTTCATCCCTTAATCCTATTTCAGGCGGAACCATTATTTTAACATAATTATAATAATTATTGAATATTTTTATTAGTAAATATGTACTGTTATTTTTTTATCCAGAAATTACATGTTTCATCAGAAATCATACCAGTTAATACTGATCTTGGCTTATTCCTGTGTTAATGTAGATGTCATGACTAGCATTTAAATGAAGTCACCATTTTTATCGTTAAACAGTCTATAGTTACAGTCATCATCATAACCACTTAGTTTATAAAACTTAGATCTTTGCCATTCTTTATTTATCATCAGTCTTTTAAATCTATTTTATATGGATTATATATGTATATATGTAAATAACTTCTCCATATGTGTTTTCCTATAGTAGGTGTTCAGGAAATGTAGTATTATGCACTCCATATACTTGAAGATTATTTGTTGATGGATTGACCATATCAGGAATAAGACTTCTGTAGTCTATCTGTGTCTGATATTTGTTCCACATTCCTGGAATTGGACCTTTAGATCTCTATTCATATTGAGTGAATGGTGGGGTGTAAGCTGAGTTTGTAAAGCACGCCATGCAGGGATCTTTTCTATGCAGTGTTATCCTGTGTTCCTCAAAGCCACTGAATCCAATTTCTGTATCTTTTTCTTTTACTCTTTACTTTTTTTGGTTTGAATTTTATACAGAACTTTATTTTTTATTATTAAACTTATAGCCATGATGAAATCAGCCTTGCTCCATTTGATATTGCTAGATTTGTCCTTGGGTTTTCCATGGCTATTGATTTTTGTGCACCCACACACAAATGAGAAATCTCCATTTGTCCAATAGCTTCTACTGATGTCTGAAATTAATGATTATAATGGCGCTCAACCATAGCCTCCTCTGTTGATATAGTAGCACATAGAAACACTGTATCACAGTTGGAGAGTTATTTTAATATTTTCTTCCATTTGGAGTCTCTGAATCCAAGTCTAAAATAAACTTTTCAAAGCAGATTCTGTGTGTGGAATTTTTAAAAAAGCTCCTCTGAGAGCTTATCTATTTTAATATATTCCTTAGTCTCTTTTATCAGTCAGGATTTGGGAAGCGAATTTAAACACTTGCCCTTATGTTGTCGTTTTTCATAAAAGTCTAATTTTTCTTGTTCTGATGTCTCATCATCAAACACAAACATCTATTACTGGTCTGTGCCATGTTACTACAGCGACAGTCCCAGGAGCTGTTGAGGTTTATGGGACCATTTTATCTCCCCATAAATTGTTTCAGAGCTGGGTGCTTGTTCCTGCGTCTGGGCGGCCACTTCTCAGGCCTGTCTGCGTCTCCAGACGCCAGTCAATCTCCTCCCACTGTTTTCCGGATCCTCATATGATGAGGGATTAGACAACAGATATCAAATTTGTCTTTCTTAGCGTGAGCTTCAAAAGCCTCTTCCAGAATAAAGCACATTTGCTCTAACATACAAACTGTTATGTCTATTTCTGGTGGTTTTAAATAAGGATTTTTGTGAAGACTTATTTTTTTTGGTTGTTGTCACATGAGGTTTTGATCAAAACTCAGATCTAGTTTGGGAAAATATTATACAGTTCTTAATTATAGTTCATAATGAGCAAATAATAAGGGATATTGAACTTCATCTGTGGTAAGTACTAAAATAAGAATGACAAAATACTAAAGAAGTTGGTTCAATACTAACATATCCAAATGACTGCTCAAATCTGTAGTCATCATAGTAATCAGTGAAGGAATTTTTACACATAAACAATCTTATTAGATTTAATAAACAACATTTATATCACGCTGTCATCAGGCCACATTTTGCTAGGTAATGGGGCACCAAGATAAATAAACTAAAATGTATCTATGTTTTATGAGCAGCCGTACTGCTAAAGGATACTGTTAGTTAAGGTTATCCACAAAAACAGAATCAGTGGTATATATTATCGCCGTCTACACTGAGAAGGGCAATCTACTTCACAGCAATTATGGATTTAATATTACTCTAGACTAGAATTGCTGTCAACACACACCTGGAAACAATGTTTAATCTGGGTATCCTGTTGGCAGTCAAGTTGACACACAAAATTAACCACTACAGACACAAAGCATTTAGGTACAAAGAAGGAAAATTGGCAATGCAAATGGCTTATTGAGAAATAAATTAGGCTCTGGTCAAAATAAAGGAGTAAGCAGCTAAACAGTACCGGCCTCCTTCACAACCACTTCAAAATTACAGCTAAACTACAGAACAGCCATCATTCAGGGTAGCCTGAAATCTAGCTGAACTGAAGTCCTATAAATAAGGATATACAGAAGAAGCCACATGGAGTCTGGCTGAAAGGGCAGAAATGTAATGAGGCTGGTCCCACACCCACGTGGAGCCGTTAAAAACCAGGAGGGATATTTTGGCTGTGGAGGTCTCTTTTGAGGAATGAGGAGTTCCTGCCCTACACCAGGCTCTCCAGCCCAAGGATCCAGTGCTGGGAAGAAGTGCCCATAACTCCTGGCTGGGAAAACCAGCAGAGAATGCGACTGAGGCAGAGGTCTGCTCCATTCCCAGGTATTTCTTTTAAAGGGCCAGCACACAAACTTGCTTGGATTCACTCACTCTAAACTCCAGAGCTAGGGCAGCAGCTCGACAGGTAGCAGGCACACATGCAGAGAAACTAAATTGGCTTCATGCAACATCTGGAAAGACAGATTTCTCCCATTGCTCCACAGTGCAACAACAGTGCAGCAGAAGTCATTGTTATTTGTTCAGCCCCCATCCTGCAGGTACAGGCTGGTGCAATATCTGAGTCTCCATCAATGCAACATTGTTTTCTGCTTTGGTAATTCTCTGAGGTGTCGCACAACTCAACTTACAGGCCCACCTAAGCCACTTCCAGTGGCTTTGCCATACAAATGGAGGCAATAATATTATAAAATCTGTGTAGTGTCAGATGGGTACTACCTTTATTGGTGATTTCTTTGTAAGCTATGTAAATGTCCAGTCACTGAGTTGTACACCTGAAACATAATATTGTATGTCAACTGTAATTAAAAATCAAGAAGCTCCAAAGGAGTTCCCATCAGACTGTCAGCTGATTTCTCAAAAAGAGATTTTACAGGCAAGAAGGGGCTGGAAAGAAGTATTCCAAGTCATGAAATCCGAAGACCTACAACCAACATTGCTCTATCCAGCAAAGCTTTCATTTAGAATGGAAGGGCAGATAAAGTGCTTCTCAGATAAGGTCAAATTCAAGGAGTTCATCATCACCAAGCCCTTTCCCTGCTGGAAAGAAGTATTCCAAGTCATGAAAACCAAAGACCTACAACCAACATTGCTCTATCCAGCAAAGCTTTCATTTAGAATGGAAGGGCAGATAAAGTGCTTCTCAGATAAGGTCAAATTCAAGGAGTTCATCATCACCAAGCCCTTATTATATGAAATGTTAAAGGAACTTACCTAAGAAAGAAGAAAAAGATGAACAGTGAAAGGACAGCAAACTCACAGTTATTAACAACCACACCTAAAACAAAAGCAAACTAAGAGGACAGCTAGATCAGGAGTGAACCATAGAAATGAAGATCACGTGGAGGGTTAGCAACAGGGGAGTGGGAGAAGGAGAAGGGGGGAGAAGGTACAGAAAATAAGTAGCATAGACGGTAGATAGAAAATAGATAGGGGGAGGGCAAGAATAGTATGGGAAATATAGAATCTAAAGAACTTGAGACACATGGTGATAAACTAAAGGGGGGAATGGTGGGGGAGGGGGTGTGCAGGGTGGAAGGGAATGAAGGGGGGAAATAGGACAACTGTAATGGCATAATCAATAAAATATATTAAAAAAAAAAACAAGTTTCCAGTCAAGATGATGGTATAGGTAAATGCAGTACTCAAATCTTCCTACAATCACAACAAAATTACAACTAAACTACAGAACAAGAATCATGCAGAGCCACCTGAAATCTAGGTGAACAGAAATCATATCACTAAGGATATAAAGAAGAAGCCACATTTAGACTGGTAGAAGGGGAGAAGAAGTGGGTAGGGCTGGTCTGAAACTCATACATGCTGGATAAAAATTGGGAGAAATATTTCAGCTGTGGAAGTTTCCCTGAAGAGACTCTCAGAATGACACAAGACCTCAGTCCAGGTGTCCACTGTCAGGAATAGGAATCCCCATATCGTCTGGCTGTAAAAACCAGCAGGGGTTGTGGCTGAGTGAAATGGAAGGCTCCTGGAGTCCTAGCATTTCTCTTAAAGGGCCCAACTTATTCAGATTTACTCACTCTGAGCTCCAGCACTGGGGCAGCAGCTCCAAAGGCACCAGGGACATATGGGGAAGAACTGACTTGTCTAGCATCAGGGTGAGGGCTCAAGAGATAGCTTTCTCTCAGACACAGGTGCTGGGTCAGGCCATTATTTCTTTGCCGGGCCTGCCATATCTGAATCTCCATTAACCTGGCTAATACTGCTGGTCCTGCCCGGTGGTTCTCTGAGATCTGGCCCCACCCGACTTGTAGGGATACCAAAGATTTTTCCAGTGGCTTTTCCATACAAATGACCTGTCTTGGCTCATGCTTCAGATTTCCCCAAAATATCTCAAACAAACAGAATCTGGCCTTGGCGTGCCCAGTACATCTCATTAAACGGCTCCAGGCCTGACACTAGCAGCAGCTGGCCTTGGTTCACAGCTTGGCCTCTTCTGGGCACCTTCAAACGAAGCAGGTAGTAACCCTCTGTAGATTGCTTTGTAGTTCATACTGGGTGCCCAGGCAAGGCACAGATGGCAGCTGACCCTGGCCTGCTCTTCCAGAGAGGCCCCAGAGCCCGCAGACCTGGCAGACAGCTTCACACCATGTCGATGCACCACCTCATCACTCCCACAATGGACACAACAAGAGGCAAATTCAGTGGGCACAAGAGTCACACTGAAGTAAGTCCTGCATTCTTGGGTCAACATTGGCACAGCTGATCCTCCACAGTGGTTGCAGCCAGTTTTTTGCCCATTGGCCCGGGGCAAGTCCCTCACACTGATGTATCAACAGCAATCAAGGCTCAACTACAACAAAAAATGTACACAGCCCACACTGGAGGTGGGGTGCACCTAGAGTGCCTAGGTGGGGTCATCAAGAAGGCTGTGTCCCTGGACACTAAGACACCTAGCACGTAAGACCACTCAACCAAGCCCAGGAGACTAGCAGCTCTACCTGATGCATAGAAACAAACCCAGGGAGGCTGCCAAAATGAAGACACAAAGAAACATGGCCACATGAAAAAACAGAACAAAACTCCAGCAAAAGAACTAAACAAAATGGAGACCAGCAATTTACCAGATGTAGAGTTCAAAACACTGGTTATTAGAATTCTTAATGAATTAAACAGAAGTATAGATGAACTTAGAAATTCACTAAAAAGGTAGAAAATCTAAAAATGGGAATAGAACACAAAATAAACAAGATAAATAAGCAAACATAAACAAACATAGATACACATATCATTTTGACATTTGACAAATGGGAGGGGGTTGGGGGATGAGTAAAAAGGTAAATTGAGATGTGTAAATTGGTAGTTCCAGAGTCGGGGCAGGGATGCAATAATGCACAGCATAGGGAATGTAGTCAATAATAGTATATAATAAATGTATGGTGCCAGGTGGGCACTTGGCTTATTGGGGTGAACACTTAGTGACATAATGTCCAATCACTGGGGAGTAACCTGAAACAAGTATGATATTGTACGTCAACTGTAAGTGAAAAATAAAAATTTAAACTAAAAGCAAGAAAAATATTTCAAAACAATAAAACAAATAAAAGGGGTTCAAGGTGCAGTGGGGAAAACATAACTACCAAACATCAGGTTAAATTACAGAAAGCTAAAAGTAATCCCCAAAGAAATTCTAGACTCACTTTTTCTTTTCTCTTACTTTTGTTTCATGTTTAAATAAATATATCTTATTAGTAGAAAAAAGAACTTGAGTGGAAGAAATTAAATCATAAGAAAGACAGGGTAATATATCTTTTTGAAAATAGCAGATAACTAGAAATTCAAGGTTTGAATTTTAAAACACATTCAGGTGGATAATTCAGAGCTGGTAAAAGGCAAAGAATTTTGAGCAGTTTGTGGAAAATAGATAATAGATTGAATACAGGGAATGGAACCAATAAGATGCTGGTGTCTTTGAAGTTTTTTTTTAATCCTCACCTGAGAAAGAAAGAGAGACAGAGAGAACCAGAGAGAGAGAGAGAGACATCGATGTACTTGCCCTGACAAGGCATTGAATCCATAATCTCGGTATGTGCCCTGACTAGGGTTTGAACACAAAAACTTTTGATGCATGCAACAATGCTCCAACCAACTGGACCACCCAGTGAGGGCTAAAGTTTTTAATAAACATAATTCTGTGCTTTGGAATGAACATTAACCAGATATTGAAGGTGAATTATATTAATAAAGCAGTACGGTAAAGAACAACCTACCAAAATTAATCATGGAGAAATAGAAAGTCTGAACTGAATAATAATGAATAAGGAGTTTGAGTCACTAATTGAGTACGTCTCAACAAACAAAAAGCCCATAGAGGGCACTTTATATGCAACAAGTGCCTCTGAGCAACTTGCTTTTTTAAAAAAAAATGTGTACTGCATCTTTTAAATTTTTTGTATTGATGGATTTTAGATAGAGAGAAGAAGAACAAAAGAAAACATCGATTTGTTGTTTCACTTATTCATGCATTTTTTGGTTGATTCTTGTACATGCCCTGACTGGGGTTGGAACCTGCAACCTTGGTGTATCAGGATGATGCTCTCACCAACTGAGCTAACTGGCTGGGGCCTCTGAGAAATTTGAATAGGGGATGGTGCTTCTCAGGTTTTCCTACTTACACAAAGGCCTTGCGCAAATACTCGATCCTTTTTTACAAATGTGTTTTTCATTTACTATAAAAATAGTGCAGTTTTGGAAAGAAATTTAAATAAAAAAAGTGCAATTCAAGTCTCCGTCATCCTACAACTCAGTTAAACAAGCTATAAATATGTTGCGAATTTAGTTCTAGTTTTTTTCCCCTTCGGATATACATATAAATATAGAAGTTTACATATTGTAGATAGGTATTTTTACAAGATTGATATCATATTGTATTAAATTACTTTGAGATATGCTTTTCCCATTTTTTTACATGGTGAAAATTTCCATGTTAATAAATATTTTTTGAAAAAAAAAAAAGCACTCAGGACCGGATGTCTTTAATGACGCTATCTGCAACATTTACAGAAGAATAAATGCCTATTCATCTCAATCTCTGCATAAAAATCTAAGAGGAGTGAACACTTCCAAACTGATTTTTACTGGACAAGCATCACTCTTATACCTAAGCCAGGTAAAGACAATACACAAGAAGAAAATTTTAGGTCCAAAACCAAATGAACGTAAATGCAAATATCCTTAACAAAATACTAGCAACCTAAATTCATCAGTTCGTTAGAAGATAATTACACATCACAACCATGGGGGCTTTATCCTTGGGATGCAAAAATAATTCAACATATGAACATCAATTAATGTTATATACCACACTGACCGATTGAAGGATAATAATTACATGATCATCTAAATAGATGCAAAAACATGTGACAAAATGCAACATAGATGCCCTTTTTCTCAGATTGCTTTGACTCTTAAGGGTCTTTTGTGGTTCTATATAAATCTGATGACTTTGTATTCTATTTCTTTAAAAAATGGCATTAGGATTTTGATGCGAATTGCATTACATATGTAAATTGCTTTAGGTAATGTGGCCATTTAAACTAGTTAGTTCTTCCATTACATTAACACAAAATATCTTTCCTTTTCTTTTCCTGAAATTTCATTTTTAGTATACAAGAATGCAACACATTTGCGTACATTGGTTTTGTATCTTGAAACTTTATTCTATTTATTGTTTCTATTAGGTTGTTTTTTTTCTAGTGGAGTATTTAGGGTTTTCTGTATAAAGAATCATATCATTTGCAAAAAGTGACAATTTTATTCATTCATCTCCAAGTTGGATGACTTTTTTGTTGCTGTTGTTTTTTGTTGTTCTTTTTATCTGAGTACAATTTTATTCATTCATTCATTCATTTATTTATATTGTTGTTCTATTATAGTTGTCCCAATTTTCTCCCATTGCTCTCCCTCGTCCTGCCTATCCCCTGCTTCCACACTGTTGTCCATATCTGTGGGCCATTTATACCTATTCCTTGATTAGATCCTCCCTTCTTTCTGTCCTTATCCCTTCCTCCCTCCCCCTGGTTGCTATCAGTTTGTTACTTGTTTCAATGACTTTGGTTCTATTTTGCTTATTTGTTTGTTTTATTATTATATCCCTCATAGGTAAGATCATACGGTATTTGTCTTTCACTGCCTGGCTTATTTCACTTAGCATAATAATCTCTAGCTCCATCCATGCTGTCATGAAAGGTAGGAGTTCCTTCTTTCTTTATGCTGCATAGTATTCCATTTTGTAAGTGTATCACAGTTTTTTGATCCACTCATTTACTAATGGGCACTTAGGCTGTTTCAAGCACATGGCTATTGTAAATAATGCTGCTGTGAACATAGGGGTGCATTGGTTCTCTTGACTTGGTGTTTTAGGATTTTTAGGGTATAATCCCAGCAGTGGAAGTAGTGGGTTAAAAAGCAGTTCCATCTTTAGTTTCTTCAGGAAATTCCATACTGTTTTCCACAGTGGCTGCACCAGTCTGCATTCCCACCAACAATGTATTAGGGATCTCTTTTCTCCACAGCCTTTCCATTACTCGTTGTTTGTTGATTTGTTAATGATGGCCATTTTGACTTGTGTGAAGTGGTATCTCATTGTGGTTTTAATTTGCATCTCTCTGATGGCTCACGATGTTAAGCATCTTTTCACATGCCTGTGGGTCCTCTCTATGTCCTCCTTGGAGAATGTCTGTTTCAGTCCTTTGTCCACTTTTTTTATCGGATTGTTTTTCCAGAGTGGAGTCGTATGAGTTCCTTATATATTTTGGATATCAAAACACATCGGCAACTATGATTTCCTATGTGATTTTGTTCCCTTTTCATTTTGATAATGTTTTTGTTACCTGGACAGAAACTTTTTATTTTGATGTAGTCCCATTCGTTTATTCTTTCCTCTATTTCCCTTGCCCTAGAAGATATATCAGCAAAAATATTGTTGCATGGGATATCTGAACTGAAGCGGTAATCAAAAAACCCCTGGCATACAAAAGCACTGGACCAGATGTCTTCATAGGTGAATTTTATTTTCTTCTGCCTGATTATTTTGGCTATGACTTTCAGTACTCTGTTGAAGATGAGCGGTGAGAGTGGACATCCTTATCTTGTTCCTGATCTTAGAGGAAGTGTTTTCAGTGTACCAACATGGAGTATAATATTAGCTGAGGGTTTATCATATACGGCCTTTATTATGCTGAGATACTCTTCTTCTATATTCATTTTATTGAGTGTTTTAATCATAAATGGGTGTTGTATCATAGTCAAATGTTTTTTCTGCATCTATCAGTATGATTACATGATTTTACCCTTTATTCTGTTAATGTGGTATATTACATTGATTGATTTATGTATGTTGAATCATCCTTGTGCCCCTAGAATGAACTGTCCTAGAATGTAAATTGTGGTAAAGAAATTGAGAGGTGGTGGTTCTAATTTTGGTATTATATATGATTAATTTTAAGAGCTAAGGATGAAAATTTACGTTAGCACACAATTTGTGAGGTGTAATTGCTATCTCAAAAGATAGGGGGATTCCCAGGAAATCCTCCCTCCAGAAGGTATATTTCCCAAAGTTATCATGACTGATTGCTCATAGATACATTTGCAAAAAAGATGACTACAAAAGAGAGAGGACAAGAGAAGTTATTAGTTTTGAATATGTGAGAATGAGAGAACAAGTAAGTATGGCTATAAAGGAAGTAGACTATATTTATATATGTAAATATAATCACTGTTATATATGTATATATACTTATCACTTTACATGTATATGCACATATGTGTTATGCATACGTACATACCCATACAAAAATACAATAATTACACATATGTATTTGTGTGGTGTGTAGATTGGAAGAGGACAAATTGGAAGGAATGAGAGATAAAAAGAGAGAAGGAAAAAGTAGTAGGAGGAGAGGCCAGGAGGAAAGGGAAAAGGTGAGATCACTTGCACTTATGATGAGGAAAGTCTTCAGTGCTGAATCGCTGATGTTCATCATGGGAACAATTACCTTTGAGAGGTTTGCTTTATGTGTACTGCTACTTTTAACCTCTGATTTAGTGGAAATCAATGTCTATATATTACCACGAGCTTATGAACTTTGATTCTTTGCTTCTTATTTAATGACAAGTGTGAATAAGTAATTGTTTGTGATTTACTTTTAAAATAAATTAGGATCTATTATTAAATGGATTGACTCTAGGCTCTGGTCCCATGTTGGTCATTTAAGTCATTAAGATGATTGTTTTGTCAATGGGTGATGATGTAATTAATGATTTAAGTAGGCTTTATCAATCATATTCAGGAAGTCAATTCTTAATTTTCTCAAACACAAATTGGATTCTCACTTCCTTTTATTCTGTCTTATCTGGCGATGAAAAATAGCTCAGTGTTCCCTTGAAAGGAGATGATAATGCTTCCCCTCCTTCTTTTAAAGCCAGTTAAGTGATACAAGTGGGCACACAGTTATTGTACAGAAAATGATTGTAGAATTAAGTCATATCAGTGTTAGCATAACTCCTGGAATATTCTAAGATGTGTTTTTTGAGGACAATTATTTCACAATTTGTGCAGTCTTGTAGCTAATTGACAGTAATAATTATTATACTGTATTCTGTTATTTGTTGACATGTTATTCCTATGACCATTTAATGTTCCATGTTTTTATGGAAATCAACGAAGTACAATGTATGCAAAGAGTGTATAGCACTCTACATTAATTCTTTTATCACAAAAGTACATTCAATCACAAAAGTACATTCAATTTATGAAGGTTCATGGCCTACATTTAAAATTGTTGATCTGACAAAGTGAGGGGCATTTCAGTGTGATTTGGGAATCAATGCCAATATTTCTCTCCTGTTCCTCATAAAAACATTCAGTATCCAATTTTTAAAGCTGTGACACATCAGAACTTAATCTGATAGTTTAATAATGGATATGACAGTTATTTCTTTAAAGGAAACTTGTGACATCTTTTATTGGCCTTCAATGCTTTCTTTCGTTTTACCTATTTCAAAATTGAGAGTATTTCACAGAATTTTTTAAATTTTAATGGGAAGAAGACATTTAATAATATGAAAGATAAAGTGAAAACTAAATATTTACAGATACAGAAGATTTCCAATAACAGAAAATGGCATGAGTCATTAGAAGGTGACAAAAGAAAGAGGAAAATCTAGAAAAGAGATGTGCAGTTTAGTCAATGTTTAACAGTTTGAGCAATAAAATTATCATAAAAATGCCTGTCAATTCTTTCTTAAACCCTTACTATATGCCAGACACCAGTCTTGCATGTTTTATATGGATTAATTCATTTAAGCCAGTATTTCTCAATCTTGGCACTATTGACATTTTAGGCCAGAAAATCCTTCATTGTGGAGGGTGGTCTGTGCATTGTAGAATGTTCAGCACTATTATTGGGTTCCACCCACTAGATGCCAATAGAACCCCTTATCTCCAGATGTAACAAACAAAAATATCTGCAGATATTGCCAAAAAACCCTGGGGAGCAAATTTTATCCACACTTGAGGTCAACTGACTTAAACCCTAAAACAACTTTATGAAGTATATTCTTGTTCTGTCCATATAACCTTTAATGAAATAGACATAGAGTCTCAGTTCCTTGCCCAAGATAACCCAGATAGTAATCATACACACAGGAATTAAATGCAAGCACTTGAATGCCATTACCCATGTTCTTAGGTACTACATTATATAAACTCTCAAACTCTTCTCCAGGAGAGGCAAGGGTTTATACAAATGAAAAAAGAAATTAACAAAAGAAAGCTTTAATTAAAAATTAATTTGTGTCACTTCTTATGCTTATCACACATATTCTAATAAAGGATAAATTAGTGTGGGTAGGGGCTGAGAAAGGTTTGAGATGTCACCTGGGCTGAGGAAGTTGGGGTGGGACCCAATATGAGACATGGATTTAGAAAGTAACTTCTCACTTTATGGAACTCTTATGTGTGCCTATTTCCTAGCTAGTTGTGAGCTGCCTGCGCTTTCTTAGGCTTTATGCAAGTGAAAAATAAAATTAAAATAACAGCCAAAATAATAAAAATAATCTTAAGGTCAAAACAATTGGTCCAGTTATATTTGGCTTACCACATAAATTACATTAACTTCCTTTTTATAAAAGATGTTATTTTTTTATTTTTAGAGAGAGTGGGAAGGAGAAAAAAAGAGAGAGACTTCAATGTGTGGTGGCCTCTGGTGCACCTCATACTGGGACCTGGCCCATAGTGCAAGCATGTGCCCTGATTAGAAATCAAGCTGGTGACTCTTTGGTTCACAGGCTCTCACTCAATACACTGGGGCCATTGTCTAACTTCCTATCATTCACACTGTAGTCTGGAGCTCTGAAGATAATACAGGTGGTGGCCTAAGTTGTACTTGTTAATTTTTTCTTTTTTGTTACACTGATTTTTTAATGCAGTTCGTACATTATGTGGACCATATTTTTTTCAATCTGAGTAGTTATGAATCCCTGGGGTAATGTAAATGACTTAAAGAACTAGACTTTAGCTCCTAAATGACATGCATAGAAAACATTATAGACATTGATGAGTGATAGTAACACATCCACAAAAAATTCTGAGAAACTAATTAATGAGCAGCTACAGTGTCAGTCTACTTTGTGATGGGATGCAGACAATTCTTTAATGATTTGTATTCTAAACATAAAAGGCTTCCTGCATTCACTTTGAAGTTAAGGAATCTCTATCACTTGCTATTAGCACTGACAAGTTTCTGTCTGTTTTAAGTATAGAATGAGATCAGCATCGAAGTTTACTTCTCTGATCTTCATGTGCTTGGCAATTATGCTGGCAGTTGTAAGTGGAGGAGAGATTACACACAACTGAAGCAATGAAAGTCAACCTACATGCTCAGACAGCAAACAGACTGCTTTGCCCCCATTTTTAAAAAATCCGGCAATCGAGGGATCTAGGTCCTAATCTCAGGTCCACAACTGTCTACCTGGGCCATCCTGAGAATAGACTTGACCTCTTTGAAATGCAGTGTCCTTATCTGTACCACAGGAGTTTGATTTTGGGATTTTTACATTTCTAAAATGTTATAATGTATGGTTAATTATATCCTTCAATTTGAAGCCTGGTCTCACCTTTGTTTAAGGTCATTTCTGAGTATGTACACACTCACACACACATATAAATATGGTACAACTGTATTTGGAGGAAGACTTGTCAGTCAAAATGGTAATATGGTATTGTTGAAATCTTAGGTGAACAAAACATTGAGTCATAATCTTTAACAATATCTAAAATTTCAATCATACTTCTTAAGTTTCTTTTTGTTTCTAAGACACTGAATTTTTATAATTTTTTTCTTGGACTCTATGTTGGTGAATGGATTTCGTTATTATATTATTCTGTATTTTCATTAACTAAAAGTTTGGATCTTGGGAGAATAAAAACATTTTTAAGAGCCTATTAAACTCTTCCATAACAGAATTCTGTAAAGCCCTAGCCCAAAGTAACCTCAAATGAGGTATGGATAAAAATAAGCATTACACATGAGTCAGCACCTGCTTTTAATATTGGCTATTTCTCATTAGTTTCTACTTCAATTTCATGCTGGAAGTTAGAATTTCTGACTTTAGGGAGCCACCATTACTCCAAGGCTGAAATTGATCACTAAAGAAACTAAAGACTCTGTTGCAAGATATCTAGGACTCCTAACGCGGGTGATGAATCCAGGAAGTAAGGCCATCCTCAGTGTAGCATGCAAGATACAGGATGGGCTAAGGGACCAAGTACAAAGTAAGCCTTTAAGTCATACCTGATGGGAGGGAAGCAGCTGACTGCTTATATTAAACCAGCAAGTCCTTTTATGTTAATAAAATATTTTAATGATGAAATAAATTATACTTTAAAATAATATACATCCAGCAAAGTATCACTCAGATTTTAAAAATTAAAACTAATTTTGTTATAGTTGCTGCAGATATTTTTTAAGTAATAAACATTACAAATACACTTATGTACCTTTGAATTATTCCCAAATCTCCTTTTCCTCCATTACTACCTTGATATTTTACCATTTTTACTGTTCCTCTGCTGCCCATAATTTCTCCACAGTTTAGCTAGAATAAGCTAATACACAAATTTATATTGATTTATGTTATTAAAATTTACGTTAAAGATATAATTTTGCAATATTTGCAATCCCATGACATGGCTTTTGAGATTTATTCATATTTACGCATACATATCTAATTCAATAGTTATATTCCTGTATAGCATTCAGTTGTATGAAGATACTACAATTTATGCATTTAAATATTGGTAGATACTGAGATTATTTCTAGTTTGTTGACTTAGAAGATGTCACTGCAGTGAATATATGCTTGTGCATGCCTTTTTATTGGAATGCGTGAAGGATTTCTATAAAGAATGACTCTCAAAGTCAAATTTCTGGTCACAAGGTAAGTACATTTTTAATTGTAGGGTGAGTTTACAAATAGCTTTCCAAAGTGTTTTTGTCAACTTGCACTTCCTGCAATAGACTATTAAAGTTCTCTCTTTCTCTCTTGGATCCTTGTCAATAATTGGTGTTATCAAATTTTTAATTTCTCCCAATCTGAGAGTTGTGAGATCTTATCTTGTTATTAATATCTCACCTCGATATTCCATATACTGTTGTAGTTGATATTCTTATTAATGTTAAATTCTAAACAATGACTTTAATGTTTTATTTTTGGATTTGGCTAAGAGCTATTTTATAAAAAAGAATTTGTACTTCCACCAAGAAGTGGATGAGCATTAAAACATGACCCATATCCCCGGAGCCCACCTTGGCCTTGACTGGCCACTGAGTGCGGGGCTTCAGGGTGCCCGCATCCCTTCCTGGGGAGCCCAGAGACATGTTGGACTCAGGGCAGCACTCCATGAGTCCCCAGGGAGAAGAAAAACAATGGGGTGCTGGGCAGTGCAATTCACCCATTAGGAAGATTTACTGGTCCTTTCTTATGGCTTGTGTGCATAGTATAAATAAGAAAAACTGCCCTTTACTTTCCTCCCAACTTTTTAAAAAGAAACTTACTTTGCCACATGTATACCTTCCATATCTAAAATGATCAGAAACATAGGATAAAGAAAAGAGAAAAATCATCTGGTAAATGTTCTCTTTAAAAAATAGATCATAGAAAAGAAATTCATTTGAAAATAATTCTTGGAGGTAGAATTGTTGGACCATTTCTAGAAGAAACACGAGGAGCTAGAGCACAGATGTTAGAGATGGAGCAGGAGGTTGTGGGGGGGAGAAGCAGACTTCTGGGGCAGACTGCTAATACTTAGGAGACATTTTCCTACTGTGGTTACTGCTGTGCATGTACATTTTTCTCATAACCATCTATGTGGCCAAAGTTAAGTATCTAAAATATACATACAATATTTCTAGATATCCTGAAGGCCTGATGTGTGTTAAAAATAGATGTACTAATATACACATTTTCTAGATATCCTTTTGTTTAAATTCAAATGAAATATTGTGCTTTGGATATGGCTTTCATCAATGCTGACCTAACACAAATAGGTGTGTACGGTTAGCTCCAGCTCATGGGCTCCCAAACGCTCCTAGTGGCTGGCCAAGTCTCTGAGAAGTGCCTTCTTTCCTCCTGCTGTGGTAGCAACCACCCTCCTAAACCTTGCCAAGTTGGGAGCAGAAGCTGTCATTAACCTCGTGAGGGTGCTTATAGATCTTAACCTGATCTTAGTGAGTCCAGTGGTTCAATGTTATGTCTTAATGTGGTACTTTTTACAAAAATCTGTTTCCTTCTTCCATTTGCTGTGTGGATGTTCTAGTCAGTTCTCTAATTGTCAGAAGGAAAATTGAGCCTTGGCTCACATCTGCCATCCTGGCAAGTGCAGAATTTGTTACCCCCTCAAAGTGGCAACTCCGAAATGTCTAAATAGAAAAGGCCGAGGAACAGAGATGAGTGCTGATACAGGTGCAGAGAAAGAGAATTGCTCTTTTAGCTGCATTGCATAGTCAAACAAAACGAAATCAAAACAAATCACAGTTTTCATGTTTATTTTTGGTGGGTTTGGGATGAGTGCAAGACATTAAAAAGGCAAAAGCCATTTCTAAGCACAGCAAACCTTCCCCAAGAGCTTTCCACTTTGGCAACAGTTTCATAAAAGACTGGAAAATAGAAGATTTATATATACATATATATATATATATATATATATATATATATATATATATAATTCAAGGAAGAACTTTTTGGGAAATATACCATCCATAGTGTCTAGCATTAGAAAGAGGACATTTTCCTCAGGTCACAGTTCAATTTAGTGGAGCAGAACAGAGTGCACATGTTATAATGAAAGCTCCAGGAGAATGGTTTTTTGCAGAGCTGGGAATGCGAAGAGAAGGATTCCCACTAGAAACAAACCTCTTCTAGCTCATCAGCCAGGCACAAAATAAAAGCTTGACAAGTAAGCCCTGCATAATATCTCTGAGGGTTTGGAGGGAATGATACACAAGTAACTTGGTGTTTCCCTATAGTTCATACCTGTAAATAATAACATGTTTGCATGGAGACTTTTTAGTTCACAATCGATTTTTTCTCTCAACATTGTATAGCTGTGCTCCAGACTGATTCCTTTGCCTTGCATTTGTAGCCATTGTCCTAAGTTGTTTTTTTTCTTTCATTGTTTGTTTTTAGCATGTGCATGATTTATTTCTTTAATCTTGAAATTAAAATAATTCAGTAAGGAATGTTTGAACACAGGCCTTTCTTATCGAGTTTGTCTTATAAAAATTGCCTATTTTCTTCAGATAAAAAATTGTTCCCCAATTATTGCTTTAAATATGGTGCCTCTACCTGTTCTTTTCTCCTTTAAAATTATAATATCCATATATTGAATTTCTTGTCTCTCTACTCTATTTTATATTTCATATGCATCTCTTTATTCTCTGACTTTAATGTTGTGTTCTATAGTAAACAGTACTCCATTTATTATCTCAAATTTATTTTTCAGTGCTGTATTTATATTTTTATAGCAGAGACATATCTTCTAATTTCTGAGTCATCACATTTTTTGGCTATAATGACCTTCAGGCTTGTTGAGAAACATCCTTTAAAAAAAAGAGATAGCTATATGTCACAGCAGGGTGTCTTGATCTAACACTTCTGATCGTTCCCCTTCATTTGACCTAACAGTATTTTCAGGAGTTTGGTGTTTTTTCCCCTCTTCTCTCGTTTATATTGGCTGTGTCCAAAGGATACCGCATTCATACAACCTCTACTTAAGATTGAAAGTAGAGGAAAGACATTTTTACATACACAGGGTCACTGCATGTGTACGACTTTCTATGTAATCTTCTTGAAAAAACGATATTAGTGTATGTCAGATATAAAAAGAACTCAAGAATAAGAACTTGAAAAGACAAATATATCTATTGTTTTTATCAAAATAAAGGTATGTCTAAGACAAAAAAGATGAGGTTAAGTAAGACGTGGTAAAATACAAGTGTCCTAGATAGTTTGATTATAGACTAAATACACACAGTCAGTTATTAGCTTGTTGTTTGTCGATTTCCTATTTGTTTTTACTGAAGTGTTTATTTTATTTTTTTAATATGCAAAGGCTGAATTTTGAGACAAGGATGAATTGCAGTATTTTATTTGTTATGTACAAATGAAAAGACCCCTTTTAAAAAATATATTATTGATTATACTATTATAGTTGTCCCATTTTTTTCTCCTCCTTATTCCCCTCCACCCTGTACTACCCCTCCCACAGCACCCCCCTCTCTTAGTTCATGTCCATGCATCACACACACAAGTTCTTTGGCTTCTCCATTTCCTATACTATTCTTAACCTCCCCCTGTCTATTTTGTACCTACTATTTATATGTATTATAAAAGTCTCTAAAAATAGGAATTACTTTTTAAAGTATTATTGTAGTATTAAAAAAAAGACAAAGCCACCTACCTCTGGACTTCTTAAGTGTTTCTGGTGCTTCTTTAGGGAGTATGGTTTACTATGTTTTAAGAAGAGGGTATGAATTTAGAGGGCTTTGAAGTTATATTATTCCCATGTTCAAGGTCCTTATTATAAGAATGATGTTGATTGCTAAAGAGAGAGCAACAAAAATGATGAAGATGAACACGACCTATACCAGCTACCCTGGGGAAAGTAAAGCAGGGGGATAATAGAATAGCTATTATCAAATATTTAAAATGCATAATAAATTTACTTTACTCTGCTCCAAAGGGCAGAAGTAAAATTAAAGATTGAAATTACTGCAAGAATATTTTGTTTAATAAAAGAAAGGCATTTGCAACAACTGAACCCTTTGCTGCCAGGGTTGTTGAAGCAGGGGCTAATTGAACAGGGGAGAGAGTTTATGGTGTTCACTGGGAGGTTTCTTGCAGGATCTTTACGGACCTTTCCCCTTGAAGCTCCTGTGGTGTTTCCACTAAATATCATGTTTAATTTCACCAGAGTTTGAAGGTTAGAGAGCATTTGTTCTATTCCATTCAAATACACCTTTATAATTAAAGGAGTGTTTGAAATGTAAAATCCGCAAAGTTAAATTTCATTGCATTTCATTTAGTAAAATTAAAATGCCTAGTGACATCCTGGGTAGAGCATTAGCTGTATTTAGACTGGTAATTAATGTCTAATTGGACACTAGTACTCAATTTAGTAGTAATGAAATAATCGCTAAAAATATCAACCAGTATTTAAAAAGATATGTGATATATATCCTGAAGCAATTTTCCTAAATGCCAATTATAATTTGACATTTAGAGACTGAGCGATGTGATTGCTGATGAAAGTTGTACTGTGATCCTGCAGCATATGGCTATGCATTTTTATTTAGGGGATTTAAAAATGTTTTCATAATTCATAGGTATTTTAAAAATAAATATTTTACTTCTGGGAATTTTTAAAAATTAAATACACTTATATAACAAAGAAATTGAGAGATATAAATTGCTTTTTAGAAACTGTTCTGATATTTTATAAAGAACTTTAATATAAATTAACTTTTTCCTGAAGCCAAGCATAATTGAAAGGCTTCTGTGTCATGTAACTAGGAAAAGCAGGAGGAAACAACACATTTGTATAATCATGTATCTTATTTATGCAAGAAATCTGAATTTGAATTTAATTTGTGGCATCAGTTATAAAAATGTTATATATTGTCGATTAAATATAGACTCATATTCTTTGATAATTGAGAAAAAATTCTTTGTATTATATTTGATTAATCTATTCATATGTTTTAGAAACTTACAATAATGTCACTCAGAGTTGAGCCAAGTAATAGTATTTATCTATCTATCTCTATATCTGTTTATCTATCTACCTATCTATCATCTATCGCCTATGTAAATTGATTTATTTCGAGGAATTGCCTCAGGTGATTGCAGAGGCTGAGAAGTCCTGAGATCTGCAGGGTAGGTTAGCAAGCTGGAGAAAAAGGAGGGGAGCTGATGGTGTGTTTTCAGCTTAGAAGCAACAGACTTGAGACCCAGGAAAAAGTCTTTTTGTCAGAAGACAGGAAAAAACTGATGTCTTAGTCCAAAGGTATCTGGCAGGCATTTTCACTTGCTCAGGAGATTTTTAGCTTTTTTTTCCTCTTCAAGTAATTGGCTAAGGACCATCCACATTAGGGCAGGGAATCTGCTCTACTCACTGCACTGATTAAATGTTAATGTCATCTAAAGACAGCCTCACAGAAATGCCCAGAATAATGTTTGACCAATTATCTGGATACTCCATAGCCTGATCGAGTAGACAAAACTGACTACAGCAGGTAGTATTTGCAGTAAAGGCCAGACATAATCATAGAAAATATTCAAATTGATCCAACTAGATTCTGTATGTTACTATATGTACTCCTGTGTATAATAAACACCTATGGTTTTGACCCAAACTTTTAGGAAAGAAAACTTTTGTTTTAATTTTCTAATTTAATTACTACATTTATATTTAGATATTTGTTTTTGTATTATAAATGAATATTAGCATTTATTTTTGAACATATGGTACAAGAAGTTTTATGTAACAAATAATTACCAAACACAAAAATGGATACAAGGTATTTTAGGTACTGCCCAAGTATAATGCACATTCTTGTTTTTCCCTAAAAAATCTGGGCAAAAAATTGTGCGTCACACATGGCAAAGATGGTATTAAATCCTCAATACATATTGTTATAATTGCATTGTCTACAATGTTTTTGACAGTTGACTAATATGTTATCACAACCAATTAAAAATAAAAAAGTTAAAACCAACCAGGCAAATAACAAGAACAAAATATTCTAAGTAAAGCTGATAGAGGTGATCTGGCTTTGAATAATGCTCAAGGTAAAATGGTAAAGCAAAGCCAAAACAAAATCATCATTTCCCTATCTTCTTCTTCATCAGCATCATCATCATCACCCTGATATAGTTCATTGTATTTAGAATACCATTATAACATTGTTTCCATTATAATATCCATTTATATCAGGGTACTTTTGCTCTTAAAATATTTCCAGAATTTTAATAAAAATTATGGTTAAGTGGCCTATCAAGAACTGGAGGCATAAGATCATAAAGAGTACTGCATTAGACAAAAATTTTGTAAGAACTATCTGTACTAATTGTTTAGCATATACTTTTAAAAATGATAATTTCAGAAAATGAAATCTTGTTTCTCAAAAATCAAACATTCTGTGTCAAGGTTAGTATGACTTTGTAGATGAGTTTTTTCCCAATGGGTTTATCTGGTAATGCAGAGGAATAATGGTGGTTAATATTTAATGGATAGGTAAAACATAATTTTATCACCATGTCATTTAACACTTAAATATATGCTATTTATTTTGGCTAATGTTTTACATGTATTTATTTAGCATACCCAGAATTTATGTACTTTAAAGGGTTTTGGGTGGCTCATACCAAGTTCTATGCTCAACACATAGTAGGAGCTTAATTAACATTGGTCATTTGTTAAGGCTGTAGACATATAACCTAAATGTCTATTATTTAGCAGACAAACGAATGAGCAATAGAAGATGTTACTTGTCTCCTAAATCTGGATATACCTAAAACCAAATCATGGGTGTGGTCGCAGAAGAATACTCTTCGAACATTACAGTAAGTTTGGATGCTACAACAGACAATGCATTTCGGTCAGAATTAAGAACAAAAAATATGAATGGAAGACATTCAACAGTAAATATGGGAGATGGGAGAGAATTTAGAGTAATTAATCAGAATTGTTAGTAAAATCAAAGTTAGAGCTAAAAAATGTGGAATGGATTGTAACATTTTCTGTCAAAAAGAGTAAATTATCTTAGTTAATTTATTCTGGACTCTTGATATGATGTTCCTTTTAAAAACCACATTGCAGCATGGGCCTGTGGACCAAACACCCTCAGTTCGATTCCCAGTCAGGGCACATGCCTGGGTTGCAGGCCAGTTCCCAGGATGGGACTCAAGAGAGGCAACCACACATTGATGTTTCTCTCCTTCTCCCCTTCCCTTCCCCTCTAAAGATAAATAAATAAAATCTTTTTAAAAACGCATATTGCAGGCTGCATTTCTACCCTTTGTGGAGAAGCTATCTGATTCTTGACAGAAATTATCTTCAAGAAGAAAAAGCAGGGTCTGGAGTAACCATATCCCTCTGAGTGTGATCTTTCTTTTCATTATGTCAGAAAATGACAGTGCTTTATGCCATCAGTAAAAGAGGAGGATGTGCGTGAACTTCCTACTCATTTCTTACCAGATGGGGTAGGCAAAGGTGGCTCTTATACTGAAAGTAAAAAGGAATTTTGATAGCTTCCCAATAAATTTGATTATGGTTACGTAATTAATTGGATTGTTAAGGCTTATAAATTGATTTTGGATTTTCTGCTTAAACTACTCTGCTCATGTATATTTGGAGGTTGTATAATGTACAGAAAAATGCCTTAAGGAAAAATCTACATACTTAGACTCTGCACACTGATTTTCTGCTAATTGCATTTTCAGCTTTCTAGCTCTGTTAGAAATTATAGACTGAATGTTTGTGCCCTCCTCCCAAATTTGTATATGTTAAAAGCCTCATCCCCAGTGTGGTAGTATTAGGAAGTGAGTTCTGAGAGGTATTTAGGTATTGAAGATGGAACATCAAGAATGGGATTAGTGGCCTTATGAAAGAAGCCTCAGAGAGGTCACTAGTCCTTTCTACCATGTGAGAAGTCAGCAAGAAAACTGTCATCAATGAACCAGGCAGTGGGCTCTCACCAGACATTGAATCTGCTGGTGCCTGGATCATAGACTTTCCCAGCCTCCAGAATTTTGAGAAAGAAATGTTTGCTGCTTAAGCCACCCAATCTATGTTATTTTTATGAAGGAAGTCTGAACAGACTAACTCAATTTTCTTATTTACAAAATGAAGACACTAATACCTCTACTGCCTATGCTGCAAAATCTGTATGCGTGTGCTTTCTTGGAAGCTGGAATCCCAGGGGAGAAGAAGTGAGGGCGAAAGGAAAGGGAGGCAAAGAGGCAGCGAAAGTAAATGTAAGGAGATGCCTTTCTGAGCTACCCACAGGTCATGAGACAACATGGCCATTTGATAGACTGGGTGCATCATCTTCAACAGGTCATATGTTACTTCCCTCTCAATCATTAGTTCACTTTGGAGAAAAAAGACAAAATATATTCATCAGCTAACCCCCTTCCAACGCCTGTCTCTGAGTGATCAAATTTTGCCTCATGACTCATTAATTCCAGTATGCTTTCAAGTTGAGTTTTTGACTACCCTCATGCAGCTGCTGCAGGAACTAGATACTATGACTCATAGTATAATTTTTATCTGAGATTGACAGTGAAGATATAAGCCACAGTCCCCATTCTAGAAGGCTAGGACCTGGATTCTTATGCTTGTGTATCTCCTGTAGCAATAGACACTGTCAGAGCCTAACCCTCTCCCGACAAAGGCCCAAGAACAGGGGGTGTTAGGCAATGGGGCCTGTGACAGTGGCAGCCAGGGCCTTCTGTTGAGCAACAGGCCAAGACCCAAGAGTTTTGTGAGTCCAAGTAAACTGTTATTATAACCAGAACAGAAACATATCCATTAAGAAACAGTGGCTTAACCTTTCTAAACATTTGTCAATCTTTACTCTTTTGAGGAATGTCTAACAAGTTATACTGTTTCTCTGGTAAGAGCTGGCATCTTGATATCTGTAAGATTTTTTAAGAGCAGAGTGTTCCTTATCTCTTTTTGCATTTCTCTGATATTTTAGGAAGACAATAGGTAGTCCAGGTAGAATTTATACATTTAAAAAACGATTAAACATTGTCCTATTTTTGCCAGACAGAGAAGAATAAAGTGAGTATTCTGGCAGTATCACATGACATCTCGTGACAACTCAAAGGACAGTTTAAGTCACATTTGTGAGCTGTGTGGGGATGCATCTGCTTCATTATAAAAGATTATTTTTAGCTCTGGATTGAGAGGCCTCTGACATTGCTGAGTTAGGCTGTAAAAGTATTCATCATAAACATAGGCGTTAAGTAGGCTAGAAACACCTTTTTATGTATATTATCTTTTCATTAGTGTGAGAGAATCCAATCTCCCAAAACCCAAATGAAGATCAATGAAAAATGATTCACTTACCTAATAAAAATGCACACTTTTCAAACTTACTTTTGGGGTAATAAAAAGTAGATTTTTATTTGAATAATTTTTAATTGATATAGGGGATCTACTGAGACAATGAGAGTAAAGGATCAATCTCAGAAAAGAATGAGAAGAGAAAAAAGTACTACATTATGATCATATTTACTAGAAGAGCTGGAATTCCATCTTTCGTTCCTCTCTCCCTCCCTTCCTTTTTTCTTTCCTTCTCTTTATCAATTATCTCTTTTCAAGTCCCTTGAATATGTTGTAGAACAACTACCCTGAGGGGTAAGGGACTGCAGAAATCAGCTAGGCTGGTAAACTCAGCTTCAAATCGAAATTGCCTTTGAGTAATGCCATCTAATCAGAATGGAACCAAATCATTATATTTCTGGGGGTAAAATAATGAAAAGTAAATTGTATATTTTTCTTTTAATGATTTTATGTCCTTTCCACTATATTAGATAAAAGGCTAGTAATAAATGCTCTGGAAGAAATACCTTCACGCAGGGTGAAGAAACAATAGGACATTTGTAGAATTATGAACCTAGGAGTTGAAAAACAATTCAGGAATAGGACTCAAAGCTGGATATAAATTGTATTGAATTTTTCAAAAGTTTTCAACCATAACCAGATGAGTGAAAGTTTTCTTTTTTTTCTTTCAAAGTGGGGATCAAAACTTATTAAATAAAACTTATTTCCTAGGAGGCAGGAATATTGCTGTCAATCCATTAATGTGTGGTGAATCAGCATTTGCTCAATCTATTTGCTTGAGAAAGTGGTGCATATTTTCTATAACTAAGCTATTTTTGGAAAAATGAAGAGTTATAAAACTTTTAACAGTGTTAATATGTGAGTCAATATGTTTAATATACATACATGTATGTATTAATATTGGTCTTAGACTTAGAAACATTTAACATGCTAATGAGAATTTTCTTTTTTTCCACATTATATTTTGCAATTGGTTAAAGCTAATTTGAAGTTACTAAGCAGCTTGAAGATATTTTTTGTTTGGTCATATTTTTCTATTTCAGTTTTGGAGGATGACGATTCTGTGCACTGCAGAACCAAAGTAAAGAATTATAGACATATTAATGCATGTTTTGTAAGTTGAATTTTATGTTAGAGTACCAGTTTTGTACTTCAAGTTTATTAAGTTCCCCATTTTATTTGTTTTTACATAAGTAGAGAATCACCTCACAATGCCAAGAAGAGGTTTGTTATGGCTTGAATTATAATATATAAAAAATATATGTTGAAGTCCCAACCTCCAGCACCTCAGAATGTGACCCTTTGTAGAGATTGTTTTTTAACAGAAATAATTAAGTAAAAATTTGATAACTAGTTTTAGCTTTGATAGCTTTAGATTATGACTGGTGTTTTTATAAAAAAGGGGCAATTTGGGACACATGTGGAGAGGAAAGATAATGGGAATTCATAGGGGGAACCACGCGGGAGCCAAGGAATGCCTGAGGCTACCACAAGGTGAGGGAGGCAGAAGGACCAACCTTGCTGACATTTTGAGTAGGGACTCCTGGACTCCACAACGGTGTAACAGTGCAATTTTGTTGTAAACTCACCTAGTTTCTGTCACTCATGTTAGTAGCTCCAGGAATCTAATATATGGTATGGTCCAAAATTATTCTCAAGATGATGCGTTTGGGTTCTAGGTGCTTCGTAGATAATCCTGAGCTTAACCACTATTATTGATACTAAGAAGTTTTGGGAAGGATGGTTACTTTCAGAGTTTATTACCACAATGAATGCTCAACCTTTGAGTAAGTATAAACAACAATGTTTATTTGCTTTCAGTAGGAAGCTGAAAATGTTACCCAACATTCTCCTATGTGGCAGGAGAATGTGACAATAAAAGAAATAAGATTATAAATATATTGTAAAGTTTAGGGTAACCCCTTAACTCAATTTTTTAAAAAGCGAGAAAGCATTTTAAGCCAATTGTGAAGAGGAATAAATAATCATCAATTAATCCAAAAAAAGGCAAAAGACAAACATGAACAGTTGAAACTATTTTAAAACTTCTGTCAGTTAGGTAGATTTTAATCAAGTGTATCAATAATTCAATTGCAGTAGAGGCTTCCAGCCTGCAGCCTGCAGACCTCATGCTGCACAGGATGGCTATGAATGCAGCCCAACACAAAATCAAAAATTTACTTAAAACATCATGAGATTTTTTTGTGGTCACACGTTGAAATGTCACATAAAATAAATGTTGTGTTTCACTAATTGCATGCGTGCATAGCTTCAGTTTTACGGTGGTGTGCGGCTTCCAGTGTGCTCTCTCTTCCAAGTCCCGACAGTAGCATTTACACCCTCATACATTACATGTGCTCACAGTGACTTAGAGAGGCGGCGATTATCAATAATATTTCAACCTACCATTGCAAGTTAGGCATTTAATGTTATTCAGAAGTCAGGTAAGCATTCTTATCTGATTACTAAAGGCACTGCACACCTCTGCTGCACCTCCGCACACGGCCTGCCATGCTTTACAATTGGCCCCCTGCCTCGCCCTGCACGGGCAGCCGGGAAGGCTGTGGCAGGGCCCAAACCTTGCTATTTCCCTGTCAGTTAACTCGCATAATGAAAGTAAATGAAGTTCCTTATGTGTTGTTACTTTTTTAATCTTAGCATGGCTTCTACAGAGTCTCAAAAGAAAAAAGAACTCTCAAAAAGTATGGATGAAGGAAGATTGTTCCTTGAAAAGTAGATAGATGACTACTTTTTTTTTTGTCAAGGCAAATAGTAAGGCACTCCATTTAGTTTACTCAAGTTTTCAAAAAGTATAACCGGAAAATGCATTATATGCAAAAACTGCCACTGCTAAATTCGGTGAGTATGAAGGATTGTGTGGTTAGGACAAACTAGCAGAACTAAGGAAAAGTCTGATTTCTCAACAAAATTTTTTTTAAAAAGTTATAATTTGGGCAGATTCCATTATAAAAGCTAGTTATGTGGTAGCATATTAATAGCAAAAATAATCAAAACCATTTATTGATGGTGAATTTATTAAGCCATGTATAGAAAGTGTGACAGATATAATTCACCCTGAACAAAAGGGAGATATTTCCAAAATCAGTTTGTCTCACCAGATGAGAGCCAGGCAAACTGAAGAAACTGGAAAATCTATTGAAGAAGTTTGGAGAGTAAAGCTGCTAATTTCAAATTTTCTGCTTTGGCGATGGATGAAAGCACTGATGCTACGGGTGCGGCTCAACTTGCCATTATTATTATTGGTATTGATGACGAATATAAACTCACTGAAGAAATGAATTCTTTAGTGTCATTAAGAGACATAGCTAAATCAAGAGATTCATATGAAGCAGTAAAAATATGTTAAAATGATTTTCTTTGTCCATTGTTTATGTATGTGATATAGCTATTGATGGTGCCCTGATGATTGTAGCTAAAAGAGAGGGACTTGTAAAATTAATAGAAGACGACACAATTGCTGCCCAAACTCACATTTGATGGAGTATCATTGCACAGTACATCAAGAAAATTTATGCACCAAAGCTTTAAAAATGGATAATGTCATGCGAATCATCATCAAGACTGTGAATTTCATAAGAGCCAAGGGATTGAATCCTTGCCAATTCCAGGAATTCCTTAAAAGTATTGATGCTGACTCTGGCGACATCATTTACTTTCTGGAAAATGGCTAAGTCAAGGCCAAATGCTGAAAAGGTTTTATGATTTGCAACACGTTAGCAAGTTGTTTATGGTATCAAAAAACAAATTTGTGCTGGAACTTGATGAGGAAAACTGGCTTACACATTTAGCATTTTTAGTGGATTTAATTGTACATTTAAATGAGTTAAACATGCGTCTTCAAGGTGAAAACCAACTTATCATTACCATGGTTCAAACCTAACAGTGTTCCAAATGAAACTGAAATTATGGCAAGCTAAAATTAAGGCAAACAATGTTATACATTTTGACACATTGGCTAAACATATTCCTATGAGCAGTAAAAAATATGCAACCTTGCTTTTTGATCTGATACAAGAATTTGAAAACAGATTTCAAGATTTCTGAGAAAATAATCACTATTTTGCTATATTTGCAACTTCATTTTCAGTCAACATAATATGTTACCTGCCAACTTTCAAATGGAATGCATAGAGCTGCAATCTGACATTCAACTTAAAAAAAACTTTGATTGAGTCTCTTTACTGGACTTTCATAGGTCCTATCTTCCCAGAGACAAATACCCCTTGCTTCACAGTCACGCCTTATTCATGTCTTTGCTATTTGGCAGCACCTACCTTTGTGAGAAACTATTTTCAAGAATGAAACACGTTAAGAGCAACATTAGAACCAATATCTGATGAGCACCTGGAGAACTCACTGAGAATTGCAAGTATTTCTAAAAAACCAGAAACTGATGCATTAGTTTCTCAAATGCAGGGTCAAACACCCCACTAGTTTTATGTTGCCCTCTTCTTTTTTACTCTTAAAATAAGAAATTTAAAAAATCAATGACTTTTTATCACCTAGATATGTACATTTTCTGTATTAGTGATCACAAATTTGGGACCTGCTCAATGACTTTAAAAGATTATTAAAAGTACCACTGCATAATTAAGGTTACGTGAGGACTTTCTTGCTTATCTGTGGTGGCAAATATCTCAAAAATTATGCACAGACCTTTTTACTGTTCATCAGTTTTAATTAGTGTTTGTGTATTTAATGTGTGGCTGAAGACAACTCTTCTTCTAGTGTGGCCCAGAGATGCCAAAAGGTTGGACACCCCTGCACTGAAGGATAAAATCTAAACACACTAGTAAAAGAGATTTTCAAACTGAATAATAAATAGTCAACTATCTACAATAATAAATATCCAATTATTTATTATTTACAAGAGATCTATTTAAATATAAATATATAAATACGTTCAATTAAAAGGTCGAAACATTATTCTTACATTAATTTATTTAAAAGTTTAAATATTTATATTACTATAAAAGAAATATATTTCAGAACAAAAATATTTCTACAGCTAAAAGAATTAGACGATAAGAAATCAATTCTTATGATGCACGTCAATAGTAATTAATAATACTGTACTGAATATTTCAAAGCTACTGAGAGAGTAGTTCTCAAAAGTTCTCATGACAGCTGTGGCTTTGTGGCTCAGTTGGTTGGAGCACTGTCCCACACACTAAACTGTTGTGGTTTTGAGCACAAGTCGGGGGGGCGGTGTAGAAGGCAACCAATGAATGCTTGTCTCTCTCGCCCTGACATTTCTTTCTCTTTTTCTCTCCTCTCTGAAATCAATAAGCATATCCTCAATTGAAATTTATAAAAATAGAAAGAAAATGTTTCTTATGACAAGAAAAAGAACTGTAACTACATATGATGACAGATGTTAACTAGAAGTATTTTGATGGCAGTTTTTCAATATATAACAATATTGAATCATTGTGTGGTACACCTGCTACGAATACAATGTTGTATATCAATTATATCTCAATAAAAATATACTCATATTGTGGTGGGAAAATTGAAGCCCCGAGAAGAAAGTCACTTGACAAATTTGCTCAGCTAGTGAGTGGTAGAAATATGTTTGAAACCCAGGTTTATCTCTGACTTGGGGCCCAAAGTCTCTCTCTCTCTCTTTTTTTTAGTTAAATAAAGGTACATGGATATATATATATATATATATATATATATATATATATATTTCTCATCCAAGGACATTTTTTTCATTGCTTTAGGGAGATGAGCAGAGATAGAGAAAGAGAGAAACACTGATGTGAAAGAGAAGCATTGACCAGCCTCCCTGATACTCCACAATCAGGAATATAATGGTCAACCCAGGTACAACAGCTTTCCACATGCATTAGTCACTTAGACCTATTGGTTAAGGCTAAAACCTTTAACTCTATAGTTCTTCTATCATTCCCCTTTAGTTTTTAAATGTTTTTATTTCTATAGGACTAGTTTATAAACTAAATAGCATAAAATACAAAAGCTACACAATTTTGGAAGAATGGCAGGCTTCCAACTCAAAACCCATCCCGCTTATAACACCCAAGGAGGAATAATCCTCCCACCCTCTGCCTGGCTAGCCTGATCCTATGCTCCACCCACAGTTCCTTCTTCTATCCAAAACACCATCCTTCAGGGAATGCAGGCAGCTGCAGCACGATCATCCAGGCATCCTTGAAATGTGTCTGTTTTTACGTCCATACCATGCTAGTTTGATTATTCTGGCCTTATATTATAGTTTCTTATTAGGTGGTGTGATTCCTCCAACTTTGTTCTTTCTCACAATTGCTGTTGCTGTGAAGGGCTTTTTGTGCTTTTGTATACATTTTTGGAATATTTGTTCTAGTTCTGTGAAATATGGCGTTTGTGTCTTGGTAGGAATTGCGATGAATGTATAGGTTGTTTTGGGTAGCATGGACATTTTAACAAGTCACACTAGAAGTTTTTGCACAGCAAAGGAAACCATCAAAAAATAAATAAAAAGACAACTCCCGGAATGGAAAAAATGTATTTACTGATGTATCTAAGAAGGGGTTAACATAAAAATTTATTAAGAACTTATAAAACTCAACACCAAAAAATCCAATTTGAAGATGGGCAAAGGACTCGAATAGATACTTCTGCAAAGATGACATACAGATGACCCATAGACATGGGAAGATGCTCAATGTCACTAATCATCAGAGACATGCAAATTAAAACAGCAATGAGGTATCACCTCACATCTTCAAAATGACTATCATTGATAAATTAACAAAAACAACTGTTGGCAAGGATGTGGAGAAAATGGAACCCTCATGCACAGTTACTGGAAATGTAGACTAATGCAGCCATTATGGGAAATAGTACAGAGTTACCTCAATGAAATTAAAAATGGAACTACCTTATGATCCAGAGATCACAATTCTGGAAATACTAATTTGAAGAGATCCAAAACACTAATTCAAAAGAACGTAAGTGCCCTTATGTTCATTGTAGCCTTATTTACAATTGCCAAGGTATGGAAGAATCCCAAATGTCCATCAGTAGATGAGTGGATAAAACAAAAATGGGAATTAACAGAATGGAATATTACTTGGCTATAGAAAAGAAGATGTTATCCTTTCTGACTATAGGATCACAAAGCATAGATGAACCTGTAGAACATTATGCTAAGTGAAATGAGGCAGTCAGAGAAGGCAGATATGATATGATTTCACTCATATGTGGAATCTGAAGAACACATTGAACTAACAGGTAAAATAGAGAGAGATTCATGGATAGGGAGCAGGTGGACAGTTATGGGGGTGTTAGGGAGCGGAGGGATCAATCAAAGAAGAAGAAGGGCTCATGGACTGGACAACAGTGCGGTGATTGTGGGGGTGAGGGTATAAAGGGGATAAACGGTAATTGAAAAACTGTAGTAAAAATAAAGGAAAAACACCACCGGAAAAGTATCTTGAAAATCCAAAAGATATAAAATTAAACAACACATCTTTTCATTTTGTGTAGTTTTCTCTATTGAAAAGTTATAATTAGAGGCACAGAAACAGAGATCTCAGTTCACTGATCCTAGTTAAGAAACTAGAAAAACAGAAGCAAATTAAACTTAAGGTAAGAATAAGGAAAGAATTAAAAAAAATATCAGAGCAGAACTGTTGAAATTGAGGGTAGAAAACAATAAGAAACATTCATTCACTAAACCTAACTTGTGAAAAAATAATTGATAAACCTCTTACTATATTGTCCAAGAAACACAGGGAAAGCAGAAACTACAAATATTAGAAAGGAAATTGAGCTAGTCACTGCCATACAGAGTTAACGCAGAATTAGGAAATACTACCACGACTCTAGGACCATGAATTGATAATTTTAACAAAAGAGACAGTGCTTTAAGCCAGTGTGCTAAATTTCACATTAAAAGCAGAGATGCATTCTCTCTCTTTTACCCAAAATAATTTTATGATTTTTTGTAATTTGTTTTTCAGAGATCAGATTTGTCACAGACCTGATATTTTGTGTTTTTCAAAAGGCCTTATCTATTAATGTTAGCTTAGTTTGTGAAAATCATATATGTGGGCAATATCTTTAGTGTAAGAACACGAAGACTCTCTTTACTTAAGGTCTCTCACACAACGATTGGACAGATCAGGGTAAGGTTCTTTAGTATATTAAGTGAAAATCTTTGTGAACCACTCCACCTTGTAGGCGAGTGTCCTTGACCTGGAATTAATGTCAGTAACAAGCTCTTTTTTTTTTTTTTGCACTGTTTCCTAAAAGCACCCTCTTTGATTGCCATAAGTTTATGTTCAGTGGTAATGAATGACGTATGAAGGTGGGCTAGACAATTATATATTGTGAACAAATATTATGTATGTGTTTTTTTTAATTGTACACATTTAATTGGAGTTTGAGGCATTGCTTTACCTATTCCTATACTGTTGGAAAGCACCTTGAGCTCAGGAAAGTTTCCAACATTCTGTGAGAAAGTTATTTTCCATCTTCATCAAAGTAGTCTAACATCCCTAGGAAACAATGTCTAATAAAAGGGCACTGATAATGGTCACACAGTCTATATGAGTATTTTCCAATAACCATTGGCTATTCTGAGTACTAACTGGTACCTGTCTAGTTTCCTTAAATTAGCTCCAATGAAAATGCTCTTCTTCCCCTTTCTTATTCATGATGTCAGCTACTTTTATAACAGCTGCATTTGGAATATACTCATCTTGTCATAAAAAATAAACCTACCATCTACTGCTGAATGTAAGACTGCAAAGAGGTTTGATGGTATTCTTAGACTATATCATGCTTCTTTTGAGATGAATTTGCCATTAGAAAAACAATGGTACTAGTTTGAAAAGATCACTGACAAACCTCTAGCCTGTTCCTGAAACGTAGTTTACCTCTGTGCTCATATTGATTTTCATAAAGAGAACTGAAATTTAAAGTACTGTAAATACTTTGATTCTCCTGTACTTCTTTAAGAACTACAAATGTTACCCTTAAAAAGTTTTCAAATATTGACACATTCTGAAAATATCATACATTTTATATATAGTTTGAAAATAGTTCAGGAGAATTGAATCTTAAATCTGATTTTTCTATGTGTCGCATTTTTACAGGGAAAAGAATGAACACATAAAGCTTTAGTCTTTTACATACCTAAAAGGTAGTTCTGTTTCATCCAAATAATAGACAAGGGGAAAAGTTTTAGATCAGATGTTTTATGTGTCCTTCCAGAAATATGATAATTATATAAAATAATATTTTATTTGTGTCCATTATTTTATTCAAGAGAATAATGAATGAAATAAATTAATGTGTAAAGTTTAAATAAATATAAAACATTGGTCAGTTTATGGTTATGAATATCAGTCTTTTTAAATAATGCACTTTTTGTGCTCTGTGTAGTATCATTCCCTGATGCTCACTCCAAAGAGTGATGAACATGTACTTATAAGATTTTCCCCCATGATACAATATAGTCTTATAAAAACCAAATTTATTATTAAAATTGTTTTATTTTTTATAAAGCTCAAGATATCAGTAGCTCTATCCTCTCCCATTCAGGGTTAGTATAATCTACTGTGTATTTATTAAAACATATTGCATTATAAATCAACATAAATGATTTAAAGTAGATTGGAAAGAAGAATTCAAAATTTTTATTATGTGTCACGAGTCAAAACAAATCTCTACCTTTTGAAATTTTTAGAAACATAAATTGTTATGTCAAGTGGGAGATATCTTTATAGGAATTCCAAAGAAAGGGGTAATAGCATGAATATTTTGAAGTCCCTATGCAATTTGATGGGTTAGAACATTTGTAACCACAAATGGCTAGTAGATATCTAAGGTAATCATCAAGATAAATAAGCACAACAACTGTAACATAAAAATAAAACATTATAAAAAAGAGAAAAAGCAAATAAGTCTGAACAGTAGTGTGGAGGGAATAAAAAAGGTTGTTTGTTGCTGTGGTGTGTGAAGTCATTACCCATGGCTTACTCAGATTGGTAATCTGCCATCTTTTTTCTTTGTTGCCTCAGGAATCAGGCGACTTTCCTAATTTTTTAAAAAAGGTTACTATTAACTTTATAAGATTTTCAAGCATATTCTCAATTATTTTCTCTTTTCTGACTTCCAAAATCGTTTAGGAAGCATACTCTAAAAGGCACAGATCATTAAATCTTAACCTCCATGAACTCTGGATATGCAAGGTGATGTTTATTATCACTAGAAAATGTCTGGGTGCTATCACATTCCATTTGATTCAGACCATAATGAAGTAGGTATTCATTTATTTTAAGCTTTTATTTACTTATTTTTAGAGATAAGGGAAGAGAGGGAGAAAGAGAGAGGGAGAAACATTCATGTGAGGGAGAAACATCCATCAGTGGCCTCACATATGTGCCCTGACCAGGGGCCTCTGGTAGGCATCTTTCTGGACCTGAAGCCACAACCCAGGCATGTGCCCTGACCATGAGTCAAACGGGCAATCCTCCACTTTGCAGCGCAATGCCCAACCAACAGATCCACACTGGTCAGGATGAGGAGAGACCCTTTTAAAAACATTTAAAAATATTTCTTTTATTAATCCATTTGACTCTTAGTTGTCAACAACAAAATATGAGATCCCATGGACTCCTCATTTATGTAATGAAATAACTGTAAATGGTTTCCACCCATCCATGCAAATACATGCTTTTTGCATCATGCATCCTTTAATAGAAAATGATTTCGGAGCAATGCCTCAATATATGCCCTTTGGTTCACCATTTTAAAACTATGGTAAATGGGGCATTAAAAGAGTAAGACTATCTAAATAGTAGCTCTAATTTTTCTTCCCCTGTAGTCTATCACATTGCATGCCTTAGTTTGTTAGACCCCTGCTACAAAGTGAACTCCACTGTTGGTGAAGTACTTTGTTTTAAAAATAATGTCATTTAGGCAAAGGAGAAAAATTGGGGTAATTGTAATAGCATAATCAATAAAAATAATGTTGTGTATTTAGCTGAAACATTTCAATACTATCCTACTGCTCTTAGAATAAAGACTTGAGTCCTTAACATGGCAACAAAGTCCTGCATTATTTGATCTGGTTCAAACTCTTCAACATTTTTTGTCACTCCATGTTCTCTCAGTGCATTTGACCAATGGATTCTGTCAGTGTCTGATCCCCTCATGTTCCTCTCCACTACAAGGTCTGCATCTATTTTGCATAGGGAAATCACATCCTTTTTGCAATTTGTAGAATAAATTTAAAAGAATCTCTTTAGTGGAGACCAAGAGACTGCTGAGGACATTTTATAAGGCTGGAGAGAGATGATATTGGCCTGAATTGCATTAGGTGAGAGGGATAAATAGATCATAGATATGGGAAATATTTAGGATATACTAGAAGTGTCAGAACTTGGTAGTTGGTTGAATATTGGAGGTGAGGTGAGTGCTGATTTAAGAATGATTTTCAGTGTTTGGACTTGGGACCTCTTACTTTGATAAGAAGTTTGGGAAAGTAAACAGATTTGGAGAGAAAAGATCATAATTAATTTTATACATTCATACTCTAAGATTTTTATGCCAATAATCAGTTGTGTGTGAAAAAAGACATTCTGACCCAGATATTTGGATTTCTGATCCAGAGATTTGGATTTCTTAAATAGGTTATAATTGAACCTATTCCAATAGATGTGGTTGTCCCATTTGAATGTTTCTATTGACAAAAAAAGAAAGACAGGAGAATAAGAAAATAAAGAGCTCACAAATGAGATGTGGGAAAGTCTGAGAGATATGAGCAAAAGTGTGAAAATCCTGAAAATGATGAGGCATAAAAGCCAAAGGAAGTGTCTTCACAAAGGCTAGGTGATAAGGTGACAAACAGATGTTACCAAGAGATTAGGTATCTCTAAAATAGAGAACATATGTACTCAACAATCTAGAAAGACTCTGTGGTGACTATAGCTGGACCATAGGCAATATAGTTATGGCAAAGCCTCCTGTAACCTGGTATGTGCTTGTGTATGTGTTCTATGTATACATGCTTTACTTTTTAAAAGTATAATCATTTTTTAGATTCACTTATTTTTAGAGAAAGGGAAAGGGAGGGAGAAAGAAAGGAAAAGAAACATCAATGTGTGGTTGCTTCTCCCTCACCACCTAATGGGGACCTGGCTCACAACCCAGGCATGTGCTCTGACTGGGAATGGAACCAGTGACCATTTGGTTCACAGGCTGGCACTCAATCCACTGAGCCACATCAGCCAGGGCATATGATTTAAATATATAATTTAATGCATGCAATTAAATAAGTGAAAATTAAGGAAAGTCACAATTAATGGAGACCAATAAGAAGATAAATCTGGAGTAATCTTAGTGCACAAAAATATTAGAAAATTTTTTTCTTTTGATGACATGGGTTACAAATTTAACTCTGAGGTCTCAAAAGAAAAAGAGCCCAAATATGGTGAGGTATAAGATATAGTGAGTCCCTGAGTTAAACACATAAAACATCTTAAGGATAATACAAGTAAATAAATAATACATATAAATAATATACAATTTTAAATATATTTCTATTGTATGTATACATATACATATTATTAAATTAAAATAAATTATGTATGTTATCATTTTTAACTTTTAATTAACTTTTTTTGTTCCAGGGACTTCGTTATAATGTGGTGATTCGTAGCAAAAATATTCTTTTTCCTTACAATATTCTTCACTGTTAAATACAAGCTAAAAAAGCAACTTTATAATAATAGGCCAGATATTTTAGTGCAGATTCACATAATTCTTAAGCTGACTTTCCCTAAAGGGAAATTTGAAATATGATGATAAATGAATGTGCCTCCTATATTGTGAGTCATCTTTGTTTGACATTTTCTATCTCTCTGAGACTTTTGACAAAGTTGTGTGGCTAAGATTGTAGATTGCATTCTATGGCAAGAATCTGAGGTGGTTATGCAAGGTTTCTGATTAGAGGTAGATTCATACAAATTAGTGGTAAAAAGAAAGGGCAAAGAGGCAGGCATATGCCTATGCAAATCCAGGAGTCCAACCAGTTATTAATGACTGACCATTCTGACTCAGCATAAAATTGGTTACAAAGACCATCTCTGGACAGCGTAGGCTTCAGAAATATTCATGGATGATTGAGATCCTAACAATCTATGTCATAGAATTTATGCATACTAATTGTAGTCCAGAGGTTTTTCATAGCAGATACTGTCAGTTGCTCACCAAGGATACCAAAATCATGCAATTTCCTATTAAAAGTGAGCAGATATATTTCTTAGAAAATGTTGGTCTAAGTCTGTAATTTAAGCTGTTGGATAATTATTTCGTCAAATCAATAATTTTCAAGGTAATGTTTGTCCAAAATGTTGATATTGTTATTGAATCATCTATCTGGGGACCCTTTGAGTTTTAGCCAATTGCCCAACAAATCTATTTTTGTTGTAAAAATAAAATTATTATCATAAACTTGGAGAAATTATTTATCCTTAGTAACAGTCAGGCATGCATAAAGTTAATTAAAAATAATGTTTGACTAATGAAAGTATAAATTACAAATAGATGTTCCCAAATATATATTTTTTAAACTTAACATTGTTAACTGATTTTTCAGGACACTGTAACAATAGACATGATCACTCAGGTGATATCGAAGTACAGGTCTTATAAAGGTACAATGTACCACTATCATAAAAATGATTCATAGACTTTGGTAATAACCAGTTCTATTTCATGTAGCTGTGAAAGATCAAATTTAATACACTTTTCAAAAATCTTGTATTTCTCTTGACATATATCTTTAGCAGGTGAAGATGAAATGAACAGAGTTCAATAATGGAATACCGATGCTGAAAGCCCACTGATTCTTCTTGAAAAACATCAGTTTCAACATTTTAAATTATGTTTATTGAACAGCCATATGTTAGAACACCTGAAACAGATTTAGGACAAGGGATCATCCAAAATCTGATAGAACTATATTGCTGTTCTCAACAAGCAACTCTTGTGGACAAGATACTGCGTTTATTAATTCATTGATTCCTTAATCCACTAATTAACTTATTTATTTTGTAAAAAAGCAAAAGGGGTTTCTCCTCTGTGTCAGGAACTGAGCTTGGTAGAGTTCTGGAGATAGAGCATTTAGAAAAATACTCATTTCTAATACTTCATTTGCTCTAATGAAGCTTGTCTAATACATCATCTAAGTACATGGTTTTTGGATGATTTTCATGAGCTGGGAATTGTGCTAAATGTTTTATGTAAATTACATTATAATTTCCTTACTAAATCCTTGAGTGGATATTATGTTTTATGCATATTTTCTTTTTCAGGATATTGAGATGCAGACAATTTAAGTAAAATTTGCCCAAATTCACATAGATAGCAAATGTCAGGGCTGGGATTTATTTAAACCTGAGTAGTCAGACTCAAGAGTATTCACATTTTATCAACTGCCATGTCATGATTTGAGGGCAAATCAAATAGAGTCCACAACTCCAACATATTCCAAAACCTCATTTGAGTGCAAGTGATGTGACAAGAAATTTTACAAGGAGAGAAAAATAATTGGAGGTTATACCTCTGAATCTGGCAATTTTTAGTACTGCAACTTTAAGGATGTTGTTTAATTTTTTTTTAGTTTTAATTGTACTTCCCATTAAAATTTGATTGCAAAATGTTCAAGGCAGGGTTTTGATAGGTATGTGATGAAATATTATATGTGGCATTGGATTCCAAATTAATGCCCATTCAATTTAAATTCAATATCATAAAAGAAATTGGATTCTAATTAGTGCCTCTTTTGGAAGACGTCATATTAAAATGAAGAATTTGAACATTTGAATGGTGAAAAGAAGCACTAAAGGAGGAAATTGAAAGCTATCTTAGACAAACTTTTAATTTTGTACTTTGCTTAAGGATGGACCTGCAAGCGATGCTTAAAATTATATGGGTCATTCTATTACAGATGTCTATAAAACTTAAATTTTAATTGATTAGTCTGCAATCCAACATGAGCCTGATATATTTTTTTCTCCTTGGTATGTGTCTATTCTTTTTTGATGTTTGGAGTGGATTTCTCATTAGGATGATGTAATATCAGTCTTCTATGAAGTTCAGAGATCTATAACATAGCTCAAAGCATTTTTCACCCTACAGGACAAAATTAAAAATGAAAAGGGTTAGAGGGAGAAGTGCTCACTGAAATATAAATATTTCACCTTCATTAATTATTGAAGTAATTACAATGAATTGAAAAAGATGAATCGTGTTATGTAAAATCTTGGTATTTCTGATGTGAATGTTTTTTCTACATTTGATGACTTCTGGAAAATCTCTCATTTATATTATGAGTCTTAACTGAGATGAATCAGTTTGGGATATCTTTTTAATTAGTTTAATGCAGTGAAGATTATCTCAGATCAAAAAGTTTTTATAGAAAGTGTCTGAGCATTTTACATTTCAGAAATGTACAGAAAATGTTTACAGAAAACAATAAAGCACTAATACACACTCTCAGTGCTCTATTCTTTGATCTTCCTACAATTGCTCATTCTCCCTTTTATTATTAAAATTCTCTTGGTGACCTGACAACATTAACAAAACACCAACAATCACAACATTAAAGTATAAAACTGATAACACAATTAGAGAAACTGGAATGATGTTCTAGTAAAGGCACCTGTTTTGAAAAGAAAAAAGCAAACAAGTTTTTGTTTTATCTCAGAAGTGGCTCAGAAATTACTTTTGAAACTATCTCCATCCTAAAATGATATTTGAAATCAGATTTTTCATTGCAGACTCAGAAACATGGATTCTGCAGCTATAGAAGATGGAACACTATTCATTTGTGGACCAGGAAGATGGTTGGTACCCCTCTTCCTTTTGCTACCTTCTGTTCATAAATACTCAGTTCTCGGGAAAGAATTTGTAAGGTCACAGGGACCAAATAGGGGATGAGTTTAAAGTTTTCCTTTGAGTTATAGCTCCTAAAAATAGGAGGCTTTGCCATAAGTAAGGGAGAGCAAGGATCCATACAATTTCATGTGCAATGTAGTTTTCCAGGAAATAAACATATGTTTATTACATATGTTTATGAGGGACATTGCCGCCCTGAACACTCTTTTCAAACCTTATGATAATCCCATTACTACAAAGTAACTACTCATCTTTATTATATGCATGTTTACTTATGAATGTTATAAGTACAAGTTTATTGTTGTGTACAATTTACATTTTGAAACAGGTGCAAACAAATCTTTAAAATATCTATTATATTATCTAATGGAATAAAACTCTTCAATAATTTTAGTGAGAATATTTGATTAAATTTATTTTGTAGTTTGAAATTATTGATTAGATGCTTTGGGATACACTGTCTCCCATGTCTGATTCTAAGTTAACTAAATTTCTCCACAGGGTTTTATATTCTGTCATAACTGACAGTGGTAGTCTATAAAAGGACATAGCTCTAAATAGAAATAATACTTCTCTGGTGCTACTTAAGAAATCAGGTTAATTTTATTTCTCTCTACCTATTACGTAAAAGTTTTATGAAAGAAATCTGTTTGAAAATCTTCTGTAATGAATTCTAGAAACTTTTCTTACAAACTAAAAAAAAATTGCATTTATGTGTTGTTAAGAAGTTAAGTTAAAAAGCCCTCCACTGGAAGGACCTTCACTGGATCATTTTGAATAAATCAGAATTTTTGGGGGGTGTGCAGATGTGACTTTTTATAGATTATACATCTGCTTCATTTTTTTGTGGTAACAAGTCATTTAAAACAGATTATCAAGCATTTCTAAACTCTTCATAGAATGGGTTTATTTTTCCTTTTTTTTTAAGTTACTTTCTCATTTGGGACCATAATGTCACTTTTACATTAAAAGAACAGATTAGATGAGTGTTTCTTTTGGGGGAAGAAATAGAAATTATTGTTGGTTTTATCACTCTAAACACGTTTCTCTTTTTTTCTATTTTTTATTATCATTCAAGTACAGTTGCTTCCATTTTCCCACCACCCCTCCCCCCAACAGATCCCCACTTTTCACCCTCAATCTTACACCCCTTTAGCTTTGTACATACATTCTTTATACATGTTCCTTGATTTGACCCTTCCCCTTTTCTCCATTATTCCCCTCTCATCTCTGGTTACTGTCAGTTTGTTCTCAATTTCAATGTCTCTGGTTATATTTTGCTGGCTTTTTTTATTGTTGTTGATTAGGTTCCACTTATAGGTGAGATCATATTGTTTTTGTCTTTTACTGCCTGGCTTATTTCACTTAGCATAATGCTCTCCATATCCACCTGTGCTGTTGTGAAGGGTAGGAGCTCTTGCTTTTTTTCTGCTGCATAGTATTCCATTGTGTAAATGTACCACAGATTTTGGATCCAATCATTTACTGATGGGCACTTACATTGCTTCCAGCACTTGGCTATTGTAAATTGTGCTGCTATGAATAATGGGGTACATGGGATCTTTTGAACTGGTGTTTCATGGTTCTTAGGACATAATCCCAGCAGTGGAATTGCTAGTTCAAAAAGCAGTTCCATTTTTAGTTTTCAGAGAAAATTCCATACTTTTTTCTACAGTGGCTGTACCAGTCTGCATTCCCACCAACAGTGTACTAGGATTCCCTTTTCTCCACAACCTCACCAGCACCTGTTGTTTGTTTATTTTTAATGGCCATTTTGAACAGTGGGAAGTGGTATCTCATTGTGGTTTTAATTTGCACCTCTCTGATGGCTAGTGATGAGGATTCTTTCATTTTTCTCTGGGCCCTCTGTATGTCCTCCTGTGAGAAGTGTCTGTTCAGGTTCACCGCCCATGTTTTAATTGGGTTGTTGTCTTCCTGGAGTGGAGGTGTATGAGTTCTTTATATATATATTGGAGATCAAACCCTTGTAGGAGGTGTCATTTACAGATATATTTCTTCATACAATTGGTTCCCTATTCATTTTGCTGATATTTCCTTTAGCCATGCAGAAGCTTTTTATTTTGATGAAGTCCCATTTGTTTATTCTTTCTTTTCATTCCTTGCTTTAGAGGACATATTGAAAATATTGCTGCATGGACTAGTCCTGCTATGTTCTTCTCTAGGACTTATGGTGTCTTGGAGAGCTATATTTAAGTCTTTTATCCATCTTGAGTTTATTTTTGTATATGGTGTTAGCCAGTGATCAAATTTCTTTCTTTTTTTTATGTAGCTTTCCATATTTTCCAACACCATTTGTTGAAGATGGTGTTTTTACTCCATTTTATATTTCTTCCCCCTTTGTTGAATATTAATTGACCATAGAGATTTGGATTTTTTTCTGGCCTCTCTATTCTGTTCCATTGATCTATGTGCCTGTTCTTATGCCAGTGCCAGACTGTTTTGATTATTGGGGACTTGTAATATAGTTTTATGTAAGGTATTGCAATCCCTCTTCTTTTGTTTTTTTTTTCTCAAAATTGCTGCAGCTATTCAGTGTCATGTACAGTTCCATAAACATTTTTGAAATGTTTCTTTCATATCTGTGAAATATGTCATTGGTATTTTAATAGGAATTGTGTTGAATCTGTAAATCACTTTGGGTGGTATGGACATTTTGATGATGTTAACTCTTCCAATATGCTTCCCCTTATTTCTGTCTTCCTTAATTTCTTTCTTCAGTGTTGTGTAGTTTTTTGAGTACAGGTCTTTTACCTCTCTGCTTAGGTTTATTCCTAGGTACTTTATTTTTGAAATATTTTATTTATTTATTTTTAAAAAGGGAAAGGGTGGGAGAAAGATGAAGAGAAATATCAATGTGTAGTTGCCTTTCACATGCTCCCTATTATTGGGAACCTCGCCTGCAACCCAGGCATGTGCACGTACTGGGAATTGAACTTGTAAACTTTTGGCTAATGGATGAAGTTCCAACCACTGAACCACACTGGTCAGGGCTGACATTGTTCTGAGCATCATTTTTTTCTAATATATCTCCATAGGAATGGGAAACAAAAGAAAAAATAAATAAATAGGACTACATGAAATTAAAAGCTTCTGCACAGCAAAGAAAATGATGAACAAAATAAAAAATCTACTGAATGGAAGAAGATATTTACCAATGACACCTCTGATAAGGGGTTAACATCCAAAGTTTATAAAGAACTTATAGAACTTAACACCAAAACACAAACAAACAATTCAATTTAAAAATAAGCAGAGGACCTGAATAGACCCTTCTTTAAAGAGGACATACAAATGCCCAACAGACTTAGTAAAAGATGCTCACCATCACTAATCATCAGAGAAATGCAAAATAAAACCACAATGAGATGTCACCTGACACCCATCAGAGTAGTTATCATTAGTAAACCAACAACCAACAAGTACTGGCAAGGATGTAGAGGAAAGGGAGCCCTCAGGTACTGTTGGTAAGTTTACAAATTGGTACATGCAAAATGAAAAACAATGTGGAGATTCCTCAGAAAATTAACTATAGAACTATCTTATAATGCAGCAATTCTACTTCTGGGAATATACTCCACTAAACCCAAAACACTAATTTGAAAATATATATGAATCACTATGTTTCTTGCAGCATTATTTACAATAGCCAAGATATGAAAGGAACCCAAGTTCCTTTCAACAGCAACTCAGCTGGATAAAAAAAAATGTGGTACATATGAAGTCAATCCAGAATGTACCCAGTGATGTAAAATTAAAAATGGAGATATTTATTGAAGAAGATACAAGAAACATTGTACACAGAACAATGACACCTCAGTCCCCTTTAAAGTAGGCACCTTGGCACATCACACAGTTCTCCCAATCTCCATCAGGTGGCCCCATTATATTTTCCTGAATCTCATCTATTATCTAATATCTCTTCCCTTTCAAAGGTGATTGTAGTTTTGGGAAAAGCCAGATGTCACAGGGCACCAAATCTGGGCTGAAAGGGGGCTAAGTCACCTGAGAGATTTGATGTTTCACCAAAATAACTCTGCAGGAGATGTAATGTATGAGTGAGAGTATTGTCATTATGAAGCTGCTAGTCACCAGTTGCCCATAGTTGTGACCTTTTTAATCATTCATATAGTTTCCACAGAGGAATGTTTAAGCTTAATGCAAAATTTGATGCAGATTTGTTACCCTACTCACTCAGTCATTTTGCATGTGATGGCCACACAGTACACATGCTCACTCAACAGGTCTGCTGCCCCCACTGACTGGAACAGTGAAGTCACCATTGTTCACACTTGTGCATTCCAATCCACTCCCCTTGGCTGCCAGGTTACATCCCTGTTGCACAAACTGTTCTTATTATATAAGCATGGCTGGAAATTTTCTGGACAGATTTCATATATACAATGAACTATTACTCAGTCACAACAAAGAATAAAATCTTATGACTTTCAATAACATGGATGGACCTAGAGGATATTATGCTAAGTGAAGTAACTCAGACAGAGAAAACCAAATGCCATAGATTCCATTTCTTTGTGGAATCTAAAGAACAATTACAAATAAAAAAAACAGAAACAGACTAATGGATACAGAGAACTGAGGTTTGCAAGATGGGAGGAGGTTGGGGGACTGGGTGAAAACACGAAGGGATTAATAAGCTACAAAATAGCCATTAGTGTGTAAAACACAGCATAGGAAATATAGACAATAATATTGTAATAACTGTTGATGATATCAGGTGGGTACTAGAATTATCAAAAGGATCACTTTGTAAATTACATAATTATCTAACCACTGTGCTGTGCACATGAAACAAATATATAAAATAATATTGAATGTCAACTGTAACTGGAAAAAAACTGATATTATATCCTGGACAGGACAATTCTGATCAATGCTAGAGCTTGCTGAGTACATCCTTGCCTATTTTGGTCCCAGCCAGATACATCTGTATAAGATCAAGGTCAAATTGGCAAACTTTAAAATATGTCAATTCCTTCTGCAGGCCAAGAACATAGCCACCTATGAGCCAAACATTTCAAAATCAAGTAAAACCAATATGTGCTTATTATATATATATTGAAAAATAGAGAACATATATAGTAAAGATAAAAATTACCTATAGTTTTACTATCCAGAGATAAGCAATATTTGCAGAGTTGAGTTGTTTGGGGCTTGACTGTATGTATTTGCACAGGCATATGTGTGTGCATAGGTTCATCACATTGTTCATACATCTCTGGTTCCTACTCTTTTTTTTAGCCATGCAAAATGTAAGAATTTTTGCAGTCATTAAATGCTTTTTGTGAATCTAAACAAAAACAAAACAAAGATAAAAAATCCTTTTGGTAAAATGTAAGTAGATTCCTTTTAACAGAGAAAAGGAGGACAAATTTGTATCATGCATCTTTGTTAAATTAAAGAAAAAAGTGTACCTTATTTGAAGAGTATTTTATGAACTTCACCATGCCATATCAGTGAACTTTGTGCTGTGCAAAAGTACAAAAGATTTTCATGGTCATCCCTATCTCACTTCATAGTACCACAAAAATGTCCATGTTTAGAAAGTTTAATTTCACAAACTGAACTATTTTGCTGTGATAACCTCTAACACTTTGTAACTTCTCACTTCATCTTTATTCCTATAATGATTTGACTGCTAATAAATCTCACATATGTTACCACCTTTGAATTGTTTTTCCAGAAGAGTTCTGTTAGTTTAAATTCACTCTATGTATAGTAACGAGCACCCCACTTTTATCATAAAATCAATAATGAAATATCTTGCTGTTGAGAATATATTTCCACTGTTAATTTTTCATTTACAAAAAGTAGTTCTCTGCGAAGCATATTATTGAAATTTATGAGTTGAATATGTTAAAGAGATCCATGTCAGAAACCTCTGTACTTTTGTCCTGTGTAGGGTAAGCCTTCCAAAATTCATCATTTGTACCAATACTTGGTCTTCTTGTCTTTAGCTGTGTTTTCTGTGGTTCTTCTAACAGTATTCACCAAAGAAATAAAATATCAGCAATAGTCACCTTATTACTTTCTGTGTATTATTTCTGTCTCTATCACAATGGCACAAATATCAAGAATTTACCCAAACATGTAACTTTTTTTGTCTTTTGTTGTTATGTAAGTCATTGCAAGAGCAGCTTCATCATTTTTACTGAATATCAAGTTAAATTAGAAATTGGTGATTGGATTGCCAGCCTGGCCCTTGTGAGCTGGTTGGGGGTTGATAGATCCCAGCTATTCCAACTGCTTCATATGGCCATCAGTGTCTATCTCCAGTCTTGATAGAAGTTCAGGGAAGGGTCCATCCTAATGATGGTACTAATAACCTCAGAGGTTTGGTCATCTTCTCTTCAGAACGCATGCTCATCACTATTTCCTAATAATGAGGTAGGAGTAGAACTCACCCTGGTAGTAGAAGTGTCAGCTTGATCATTTTCTCCTCCTTATATTATTAATACTTATCTTCACCCAGAAGTCTCCGCTGTTGCACTCTGGATGTGCTAGTTTTTGTGATTTTTCTCCATGTGAGAAACTCAACTGCATTATTTGTTATACTACGACTTTGTTTGTACTTTTCTCTAGAAAAAATTTCTTCAGAAGAATGTTTACACACCCAATCTCAGTTTTGTGAGGTTTGGGTTTAACAAGGAGATGGCACAATCTGCACATTTGTTGGATCATATACTCACATTCTCCTCGATGAGTCTTATTTCTAAAACCCTCAGTGCTGGAAAATTTCTTTTCAGAACCCTTCTGTCTTTGCATTCCATGCCTGCTTGGGGACTTCCTGATGTTCAGAAAAAATATGGGCAACAGTGTCAAATCCCACATCAAATATTAATAGATCTTAATTTATTCCCTACTTTTAAAACTGTAAGTATAAATTTTAATATTGTCTTTAGAACTCCAATGGAATGTCTTTCATACCTCTTTTCCTGAGTATTCTTACTCTACTTTGTAGAAAAATGGTTTAGAGTAATTCAGAAGAGAAGGATAGTCTTTATTTGGCAGTAGAAAAAAGACATTTAAATCTGACTTGCAGTAACCAAGTAATTGAATTGAAATGTAGACTCATTAGAACTCCACCAATGTTTGTGAGAATTGATAAACACAGCCAGCTCTGAGAGGGCTTACTCTTTGGTGGGTGCTCTCCCAAGCATGTTATATGTATTCATTCAGTTAATTCTCATAATTAAGATATGTATACTTTATTTATGTCTTTATAAAATAAAGAGGTGGAGAAATACAATAGGTGAGGAAACCATAAAATAGGGTATTGAGAAAATAGCCGGGATTGTGGCCTGGGTCCAGATGAACTACTTTTGATGATACTACATTTGGCTGCCTTTAGAACATTCATGCAGAGATGAAAAGCAATCGGAGTAAACTAACCTAAATTTGGACACATTTTTTTCTTATTGAAGGCAGTGAAAAAATATGTAACCAATGAAAATATCCTAAAAGACAAAAAATGTTAAAGGTCATTATCATTATTTATGAAAAGAGGTCAATAATTGGGGAATGAGAAAGGTGAGCATTTAATCCATTTATTGCCTCCTGTTCAGTTTGCTATTTTAACTGAGGGGCCACCTTCTCTTAATTTTGAGAAAATAAATTTGAGAGAAACAAATAAGATGAACTTTTACTGTAAATCTTTCATTATTTAACAGTTTTGGAAGTGTTAAGAATTGAAATAAGCCATTCAAAACAAAATTAATAATATTTAGGCAAATTTTCCTTATTTGCTGGTAACATTATTGTCTATATTGAACCAAACAAAGGAGACTTAAAAATAAGAATTTATAATTTAATAGCATAATTAGTAAGAAATATTTTTTCTAAATAATTTTTTCTTATATGCCAATGATAATCAGTTGCATGTTATGAAGGAAAAATATCATTCACAAGAGCTGAAAAAATAATTTTAAAAAGGAACAATTATAAATACATTGAGCAAGAAATCTGCAACAATCTTTGAAAAACCAAGGAAAATTTGACTTAGCTAGGACCATACCACGAAGTTTAAAAATGTGAAGAACTATACAGGCATTAGTTTTGACAATATTGAAATCACTTTACACATTCAGTGCAATCCATTTTATACTTATCTTCTTGCTCTTTTGTTTATTTTCTGCCTTTCCATTGTTCCCTATTGTGGGGTTTTATGTTTATTAACATAGTACATATTCAATTGCTTCTGTTTAGTAAAGTTTTGTCATTTTCATAGCAAGAACAACTAGCAGACAGATGGTTTAGAAGGATATTCATTTCATTGAATTATATGTTTCAAGACATCTAAGATAATAGGGTTGTACTCTATTTTATAATACATAATGATATGCAGTGTCATTACCATATTGTTACAAACTTTCCTTTTGGAAAAAAATACTGATTTGACAAACTGATGAAAAAGTCCTTGATGTTTTATAAATAAGACAAATTAGAAAAGTATACCCACATGCATGAAAGCACAGAAAAAGCACTCCTATAACTCAGAAAATGCTATGTATTTTATCAATGACTATTAGAAATACATTTATAATTACATTTATAACTTAGAAATACAGGTATCTTGATTAAACAAGGTTCAAAAAGAGGATTAGGGGCAAAGCACCTGAGTGTGTACAAATACCTATTAAAAAAGGATAAGAATTTCAGGTAAACTTGTAAGTGTATAAAGCGATAAAGGAGTACAAGCTCTGTGTAGAGAAGCATTAAAAGAGACCACAAGCCTTCCAATTAAGCCTGGCCTGATCCCTGGCACCATTATTCTATTCCACCTACCAGTGAATTATCTGCCATGTAAACACATTTTTGGACAGCTTGAAGAGTTCAATAGCCACTGCCAGTTGTTGACAGGTTTGCATTCTGCCGTTCTGGGGACCAAGGGCTAGTCTCAAATTTCTTCACCACTCTTCTCTTATTCTGTAGATCTCTGCACCTCAAGAAGCAGTGGCTATCCTAGAGGCCTTTCCAGATAGAACCAATATTGCATGTGTGAGCAGTGGAAAGTAATTCCAAGAACATCTTTATTTTGCAAAATGACAGGATCTTCTTCACCTTGCAGAGAGTGCTTGAGGATATAGTTTAAACATGTTATTTTTAAATTAAACATTCCTGACTCATAGATGAAGAGCAGAATGTCAGCCAGCAGGGGTGAGAGGATGAGGGATTGAGCAAAAAGAAAAAAGGGTTCATGGACATGGACAACAGTGTGGTGATTGCTTCCAGGGGGGTGTATAAGGGGACGAAATGGGAATGGGAGAAATACAATGAAGATTAAATTTAAGAAAAGTCCCTGAAGTTCTTATGTGACACCCCTAAGGTGATGGGGCGATTAATAGCAGATTTCCTCTAATGACTGAGTCACCAGATTTCAGTTGACACTATTAACCCTTTCCTGTGGAAGCAGCAAATAAATTGCCTTTTGAGTCCATGGCTATATTTATTGGTCTCTGCTTTTCTCTTTCCCTACCATATCTCACATGGTTTTCCTGATGACAGCAATTCTGACAGCGTGGTGCCCATTTCAGGAGGAGTATGCGGTCAAAACCATTTTCCCCATGAGAGTAAAATGCCTTTTTCACTCATTCTTTCATGGGTGTAGAGAGTTGCCCAAAAGCTTCATGGTGTGAGATGTTGAAACCCAGTGAATGCAGAAGCAGATAAGAGGACTCAGAAACAAGACATCAAAGACATTTATAAAAATGTGAAACAATTAAAAAATTGTGGTACATATACACAATGGGATTCTATGCAGCAGAGAGAAAGAAGGAGCTACTACCCTTTGCAACAGCATGGATGCAACTGGAAAGCATTATGCTGAGTAAAATAAGCCAGGGGTTGAAAGACAAATACCATATTATCTCACCTTTAACAGGAAGCTAAACAACAAAACAAACAAGCAAGCAAAATAAAAACAAAGACACTGAAATAGAAAACAGGGAGACAGCAACCAGAGGGGAGAAGGGAGGGAATTTAAGGGGATAAAGGGGAAGGATTTAGAGAAACAAGTATAAAGGACACAGGGACAATAACTAAGGGGGATGGAAATGGGAGGGAGGTGGAGAGCACAGGAGGGGTGGGCTGGGATGGGAGAAATAGACAGAAAACTGTACTTGAAAAATAATTAAATAAAATTAAAAAAATGTAAAACAATGTTACTCTTTTCACAGTTATTGCTTTAGAAGATACAGTCGTTTTCACTAAAATGGCTAATTTTTATTAGTGTGTAATGGATTTTAGTGTTACTTAAAAATGAAATTCAATGTAAGTAGTTTTAACATATCTGTTTTAATTACTAATATGGTAAATATCAATATATGTACCTTATATAAACAAACATTCCTCAGAATTCTCAATAAACTGAGGAGTATTAAAGCGTCTTCAGATGGAACGGAATTACTGTTTTGGGTGGTTATTTCCCACGGCTCCTGAGTGAGGGGGAAACACCTGGAAATGTGTTACAGTCATAGAAGAAGCACTATAACCAATTAATACACATTTATCAATGAAACCTTAATATATGTATCACCTGTCACATTTAGGATCTGTGTAGAGAATCATCTTGTGCAATGCTTTTACCACTTTATCCTCAGCAGTGCCCAGATATGTTACTCCAGTTAAGTTGCTTCACCTATCTGGATCTTAACACCCTATTATGTAAACTGAGGTTACCCTGCCAATTTCAAAGATGTTTTAATAAATATTAAATAAAATAATGAACGTAAAGTCTCTCTTACATGAGAAATAATAAATGCTGAGAGTGAAACTTTGGATGGTAGGGTAGAGGTCAGAGAGGATGTCGATAGTAGAGGGTACATCGGAGATGTAGCAGTAGTAACCCCCGTCACTGCTTTTATTTTTTAATTGAGATATGACATACATAACATAAAGTACACACTTCTGATATGCAGCTGAAAGACTTTTTACATAAGTAGTTACCCATCTTATCATCATCCAGGTTAAAATATATTTTTGCTGTTTTTGTGTTTAATTGGGACATTTTACAAGCATTTCAAATTACAGACACTTATTGTAAAATAAATTGCAGTGCTCAGTTTGGTGAATTAATGCAATAAAATGATAAAATGTGTGATATTGAACAATTGTATAATTAAATATTATTTGTGCAACTAACCCCTTTTACTCCATCAGGTCTTCATTCAGAAATTAGTTTTATGTTAAAAGCTAGCTTATTTTGTGACCAGCCTTTGTATATTGCTCTTTTATAGCATCCTTCCTTAAATTTAATAGTCTTCTCTTCTGCTCTGAAACTACGTCACATATCATGTAATTGATTTACCTCTCATTCTCATTGTGTGTCTTCTCCACTAGAATGCATGCAAGCTGAATGAGAGCAGAGTGGCTTATTTATGCTTTTGTGCTCAGTATCTAGATGATATGACTTAGTAATTGCCCACTAAGCACTTGCTATGTGTTAGACAACTGGTACATTTTGCCCTGGGTAGTGTGGCCCATACCTATAGACACATATGAAAGGTTAAATAAAAATTTAAGGGAGCCTTGGCTGATGTGGCTCAGTGGATTGAGCACCAGTCTGCAAACCAAAGGGTCACTGGTTCAATTCCCAGTCAGGGCACATACATGGGTTGCAGGCCAGGCCCCCTGTAGGGGGTGTGCAAGAGGCAACTACACAGTGGTGTTTTTCTCCCTCTCTTTCTTCCACTCTTCCCTCCTCTCTATAATGAATAAATACAATCTTTAAAAAAAAGACTGGTACATTTTAAATATATAGATAATGCAATTATAAACATAACTGCACTATACATATAGGTTTTAAAATATGAATATTGATGAGAAATGAGAAAAATAAAAACAAAAAATGATAGTTTTTTTCTTTTTATATATATTTTTTGCTCTGAACTATCAAATGTTACTTATTCAGTACATTAGAATCAGGGAAAAGCATTAAGAAAAACATGAGAGAGAATACATATAACATGATTTTCTCCCAGTTGCTGTCTCACCTTAGAATAACTGGTGATAAAAGTCAGTTGGATAATTAATCCATATAATTTGTCAGGTTTATGCAATATAGTAACATCTTAATCTTTCAATGCTTCAAGATCCAGTATATTTCAACTGACCTTTTGGAAATCTTTTTCATCCCAATGTAAATATATAATGACAAGAACTTGACAATTGATGGGCAGTAGAGATGGAATGGTTGCTGAACTCTCCTACAGGCTATGGGAAAGCACAAAATGTACTCAGGAATTTCAAAAAATGAATACAGAGATGAAATAGAAAAATTAATAAATTAGAAGGCCTTGACATACCATAGGAACTATTTAAAAATGGGGTGGAGAAAGTCATGGAGAGAAAAAAACAGACTTACCTCAGAATAATAAATCTATGTTATTGTAAAACTCCACCCACTCATTTTTTATGTGAGGACGCAGACCACAAGTCATCTTTTCCTACAGTTCTCTTCCCATAGATGACACATACCTTTTTATATAAAATCTTTGAATTTTAAAAATGTAGCCCTTAAGTATAAAGTTGTGTTTCATTAATAATTCATAGAGGGAAAACAAAATACAAAAAAAAACATGTCCTAAAACTGGAATGTGATCAGGGCTATCAGTTTTGACTTCATGTCCCAATTTTTTTAAACCGGGGTTTAGTCACATACCCACGTACGCATTAAATGTCCACTCAGGTGAGCACAGGCTCAAACACAGAGCACACTGTCCTCTACAGTTGTATTACATTATTGAGTAATACATTCACATAATTCAATTACAAGTTTAGGGGAGATTTTTGATATTTTTTGCTTTTAATTTATTGCACTTCACTTTGATAGAGCTCCTAAAATGTTAATTTTTTGCTTGCCTCTAGTATTTTTTTGTCAGGTTGTGAATGATATAGTTGCTCTTAAAAGAAATTCTTTTTTGTTTCTAATTTTATTTATTTTTAAAAATTTTTATTTAGTTATTTTTCAAGTACCATTTTCTGTCTATTTCTCCCATCCCAGCTCACCCTGCCCCGTACCTTTAAACAAATCAAAGAAAACTACCAACCTAAATTTTTTTTTCTGATGTTCAACTTTTGTGTCACATTTTAAAAGTTAGTGTATACTTACAATTTTAATACATTTAATCCCATATTTCTTTGTCTGTCTTCATAGAATATTAAGAAAAATCAATTATACTTCTTATGCATACATTTAAATTTCACTCAAAAACACACACTGCTATCACTCAGTCTATCTGATTCCTTCTCTTTTAATAACAGAGCCAATTTTCTAGCACCTTAATCATTTTCATTGTTTCTTCCTGGATAGTCTCCAAATTATCTGCATTCTTGAACTTAGAGACCTTATGAAAGAATATAATCTATAGAGATAATTAAAGCAAGAATTAAATATTGCTAAATTGCCTTTTGACAGTGATTATGAAAGTCTATATTTCATAAAAAGGGAGTAAAGTATAGTAATTTTTTACTATCCCACACTTGCCCTTCACCTTTAGAGTTACTACCTACTTAAAGTAATTTGATGCTTTGAGTAGCATGAGTTCAGAATGTAGAGAACTTAAATCGAAAATGATGAGGAAAGAGAAATGATTAAGGGATGGGTGGGGGAAACTTTTTGTCTCTAATAATCAGAGAACCTCCTTCAGGCAGAATCATCTCTAGCTACAGGTTGCTGCTTTTCATCCCTGCTTTGGCATCTCTCATGTATAATCAATTACTCAGACATTTATTATGCATCTTCAGTGATGCAAACCTTTTTTGCCTCCCAAGGCACTCCATTCTATTCTTAATTAAATTAAAAGATCACATTTTTTTTCTTAATTTGTGCCTCATATTCCTTCTGGCAAGTAGCACCCAGTGGGTATGGAGGAGAGTTAGGATTCAAACTCAGGGCGTTATTCTAGAACCCAATGCTCTTTACCACTGAGTGTTGCTGTATTGTACAAAAATACCACAACACCTTAGACATCTTTTCTACATTCCACAATAGACATGCTACAAATGAAATGACTTACATAATTCCAAACAGAGTTCTTACATACATAAACTTACATAACTATTGGGAAATCTTAGGTTTTCCAGCCTAATCTTGCAATCATAGAGTATAAACGTGCCCACAAGAATCAGAGAACTACTTGGGAGGTAATAGGTTAGTAATCTGGAGACAACTCACTGACATATTAAATCTATCTAATTAAAGAGAGTATCTTTTTTCATCATCCTTATCATAGATTAGTCAATGGATGGTTAATGAATACAAAATAAATCAAAACTGTGTTGATTTTTTGAGGGTATGAATTGCTTATTAATTTCGTGATTTCCTGTCAAAATCATTTGATGCTGGGAGACATAAAAAGCATATCTGGTTGAAAGCATAATATTTAATTTGCTCAAATTTTTTTACACTATATGCTTAGAAACTAAGACATAGGAAATGACGTGTTTTATAAATATAGATATTTTGTAAACAACTAATGCTTTTCTTGATCAATGAAAACCTATAAAAGATGTGTATATTTACCCTTTTCTAATTTACAATGTCATTGATTAATTAAACTGAAGCTTAATATTTGAAATAATTAACAAATTAATTCCACTGTATGCATACTTTGTATAAAAACCTGAAGTACATAACTGTAAACTATATTAACTTTTACATTTAAATTATAAATTAAAATTTAACTTCAGATGCTATTTGAAATGAATGTATTTGATTAGTTTCAAAAAACATTAATAAATTGATTTATTCATAAATGAATCAATATGGATAATCTGACCCAATTTAACTCATTTTTTACTTTTTAAATGTTTGAAATAGATTTGTGGCAAAGTATTTCAGGATAAGAAAAGTATATTATTTCCTGAAAATAAAAATAACATTTAATGTAAACAAATTGAAATGGCACAAAAAGTGATATTTGGTCTTGGCAGGTTTTATTACACTGTGGACGTCATGCTTTGGGAATAGGGTTCAGGCCACTCTAAAAATATGGAAGGGCATTTCCACCTTTTTTTAAATCACATGCCACATTTCAGGTGTCATGAAAACTGTCTATCTAAAAAAATTTGGATTAAATTTCTGTGATTGTTGTAGAGCAGTCTCTTTTGCTGATGACTTTTTGATGACTACCATTTTTGCCAATATGTATTTTTAAATTATTTTTAAGTAAATGGACACATTATCATATATTATTTGCATAATGAAGAGCAGTTAATAATTTAAGTCAATCACCAGAATAATAAGATAGCCATAACTTTCTAATATTGGAAATAAAATGACCCCACACGAAGTACTTGACTTGTATTTCCTTGTTTATGTAGGGCACAAAGGTTATCCCTCTTTTGATTCACCTTGATAGATTTACAGTTATATGAATAAACTACAGCAAGTGCCTGGAAATCAGGGAGCAGCTCTAGAAGCTAATTTGGTTGGCCTCTCATAGCCCAGAACTCTCCAGCAGTCAAGGATACAATCACAGACATTAGACAACAAGCTAAACAACTCTTATTTTGAGGCAGAGAAAAACAAGCTGCCACAAATGTCTCACAACTTTATTACTGCAATTGATCACATTTATGAAGACCGCATAAAGTTGCAAACAGTTATAATACAGAAAAGCAGTTATGACAATACAAAGTGGTCTATCAGCACCTCCTGATGACAACTTTATTACTGCTGTGGACCAATATTGTACACGGGAGTCTAGTCGCCATAAGTTATTTTGAAGTGAAGCAGCGCAGCAGGCTGGAGTACTACTGTGTAAGATTTATTTTTTATGAGGCCCAATAATTAAATCAAACAGTTACCGAAATGTCTGAGAACAACAGGGTCTATTAAGATATCACAACAGGGACATCTTCTTTATGTTCATTGGGAATGGCAATAAACATTACTACCTGGGTAAGGAAAAGGGCTCTGTGACTCATTTTCAGATTGCTTACAAGTCACTGTCCAGATGACTGGCAAAGATGGGGTTTAATAACATTCATTCTCCTGGAGCTCAACAGAGCACAAAACTTAAGGGCATGTAACCACGGAAGGAATTTGACATTCCCCTGTATCTAATTATAATAATCAGGAGTAAAAGTGTTTATTTAATATTACCTGCAACTCCTCTCTCTTTATTTTTGAACATTTATAGCTTTTTATTAAAACAGGTGACAAGTACAAGAAACAAAAACATAATCAATTTCTATAGAAAATTTCTTACAAAAATTTGTTATATCAGTCTTTAGGTTAATTAGATCATCAGAATGTCACATATCAGTTTCAAATATGTTGCCTCCCCTTCAGACTATGCGTGGGACACATCTTAGCTACTGTCAAATTCCTTAGGTTGCAATGAATTTAATCTGAGTCTCTAGTGTTCTACATCTTTTCCTAACTCTGGAATTATTTATTTTTTACTACTCACTCAAAAATATTTATTAAATGCTTCCTCCTGATACCCCCTTAGGCCAGTGATTGGAAAAGGCTGTAGATGGCTTTAGCCTCCAAAGTACTTCATTATCCTGGGTTGGTTGCATTTTATTTGCTCACACTTTTATGATAGAACGTCTTTTTAAATTAAATCCTCCTCGATTATTCCGTGGCTAGGATCCTAACTGCTAAATGTGTTCATGTTTACACATCAGAACTTTGTATTCTGTCTCTCAGATTGAGTGAATTTCTTGGCATATATTCCTTATCCTCAGTTTCTTAATCTGTAAATCAAAGAATATAAAAGTACTAAATGAAAGTACTGAAATTAAGTAAGACATGTAAAGTACTTGTCATACTGCTCAGGGCATCATAAAGTAACAATGATGTGATTATTTTTTAGATGGAAATTTACTCTTGCTGCCTATTCCTTGCATGATCCTTAACATCACGAGTGTTTGTATTGCAGTAAGATGATAGCACTGCACAGCAGTCAGAATGGCCATCATAAACAAATCAACAAACAACAAGTGCTGGTCAGGTTGTAGAGAAAAGGGAACCCTAGTGCACTGTTGGTGGGAATGCAGACTGGTGTAGCCACTGTGGAAAACAATATAGAAATTCCTCAAAAAACTAAGAATTGAACTGGCAATCCCACTGCTGGGATTATACCCTAAGAATCCTGAAACACCAATTCAAAAGAACCTATGCACCCCAATATTCATAGCAGCACAATTTACAATAGCCAAGTGCTGAAAGCAACCTAAGTGCCTGTCAGCAAATGAGTGGATCAAAAAACTGTGGTACATTTACACAATAGAATAATATGCAGCAGAAAGAAAGAAAGAGCTCCTGCCCTTCACAACAGCACAGGTGGATCTGGAGAGCATTATAGTAAGTGAAATAAGCCAGGCAGTGAAAGACAAATACCATGTGGTCTCACCTATAAGTGGAACATAATCAACAAAAAAACAAGCAAGCAAAATATAGCCAGAGACATCGAAATTAAGAACAAACTGACAGTAACCAGAGACAAGGTCAGGGATAACAGAGGAAAAATGTGAAGGACCAAATCAAGGAACATGTATAAAGGACACATGTACAAAGCCAAAGGAAGGTAAGATGGAGAGTGAGAGGTGGGGATGGCTGGGGTGGTGAGGTGGTGGGGGGAAAGTGGAGACTATACTTGAACAACAATAAAGACTGTGTTATATTTCTTACTACTTTGGTGAGCCATGCTGAGGTGCCATGTTGTTTGCCTTTCTTAACCCGACTCTTAGAGTGTAAATAAGGCACAAGGAAATGGATGTTTCTCAGGCTGCATTGTAGGAAAGAATGCTTTCTTGCTCTTTCAACTCTGTTTGCAATCCCAGTATTAGAGACACACATCTCCTTCTAGTGGACTTCAATCACTAATCTCATGAACTTCATTTTCAGAGACTATGAGCACTCTGTCCAAAATTACATAGCTGGTGATAAAGCTGGCAATAAAAACAATATAATGCATAGGACAGAAAATAGGTTTTGGGAGCCACAGCAATGGAAAAGGTTAATCAGAGGAAGAGCAAATGAAAAGATGGCTTTGGTTCCAGAAAATCTCCTGAAAAAGAGGAAGACTTAACAGGCCCTCAAAGCCACCCAGGCAAAGCAGGCAGTTTTGGAAAAGAAGGAGCAGAGGAAAGGACAAGAGATCAAGTTTAAGAGAGCAGAGTGGCTCCTGCACGATGCCTGGTGGCAACAACGTGAGAAGGTGTGCCTCAGATGACTAGAAGTGAAACCTCATAGTCTGGCAGTGCTCGCTGAACATTCCTTGGCCTTGGCTGTATCCATCCGAAGGATTAATGGAGTGAGTTAAGTGGTACAGAAGACTAATGCAGGGCTTCACCTGAAGGAGGTTTTCAGTGGTGTTTTTGTTAAAGTGATACCCCGGACCCCAAACAATAAAAACATTGCATATAATGAAAACTTATGTGACCTGGGGATATCTAAATGTGAGGTCTGTCTGGGAACTCACCTTGCAACGTGGACAAGCCAAGGTCAAGAGTAAAATTATCCATTTGACATACAACACAATGATTGAGGAACACCTGAGAAGTTTGGTGTCATTTGCTTGGAACATCTCGTTCTTGAAATTGTCTTCCCAGAGAAGAATTTCCAGGCTATCTCAGGGTTATTATGTCCTTTCCTGTTCTCACTGGCCTGTCAGGCTACCAAGATAGAACACCCTTCCTCAAGGAAGTGGGCTTACCTGGTTATTGAGGGGAGCGCATCAGTCAGCTTATCTGACAGCTGAACTGAACCCTGGATATCTGAAGGCACAATGCCTTGGAAGCATGTGTTATCCAGTATCTTCAAAGAAGATTATTTTTCTGATATATCTTCAGAAACTGGAGGGGGACGGTCAGGAGAATATGGTGATGTTCCTGGCAGGCACTTCTTACCACAGCCTAATTCCAAAGGAAAAGTTTGAGTGGTTTCCCCCTTGGTCACTGCTGCCACCTTTGAAATCAACAAAAGATTCATGCCACGGAGGAGGGCCATTTAGAAGAACACAAAAAATAGGTTTGGGAAGTATAACATTATTATATTCTTGCTTTACTATTATCTCATCTATAGCTCAAATGATTTAGTAGTCATCTCTATAGCTCAGTTTTTCTTATTAATAGGAGGAAAATTAAAAATATATTCACCATGAAAGACTGTGGTATATACCCATTGAAACAATGCACATGAAAACCTGCACAAATGTTATACCTACCACATGATTTTCTGCCTTATCATAATGCTGTCTCCTTTTTTCATTTATTTATATATTAACTTTACTACCAGTCTTAAGCAAATAATCATTTAATATTGACACTATTTCAGTCATTATAATTTAATATGTTGCCCATATTAATATTCATCTTATGGAGTAATGAATAAAACATAGTGATGGATCATTTGATACATTTATACATTTTTATTTTTAAAATATCTCTTTCAGTAAAATAATACCCACAGCCTTGGAACCCTCGAATTCCTCTCACATGCTCTTACAGCTTTATTTGAATTACTTAATCTTCTTGTAATCCAAAATATTGAATCTCAAAAACTATATTTGAAAGAATATACATTTTTATCATTGATTTTTACCATTCAAAGGTGGTTATTTATGAGATAAGTATAGATTGCTAGCATTTGGAAAAATATAACATGGGCCCTGAGTGGTGTGGCTCAGTGGACCGGGCGTCATCCTGAAAACCAAAAGGTCGCCAGCTGCATTCCTGGTCAGGGCGCATGCCTGATGGTGCGCCAGTTTCCTGGGGATCAATTACTTTCTTGCATGTCAGCATTTCTCTCCTTCTGTTTCTCTCACCCTCCCCTGTCTCTAAAATAAACAAATAAATACATAAAGAATAAACTCTGGAAACAATAACCTGGGCATACAAATTTTGTTCTATTTTTACTTGAACTTGATCATATAAAATGAACTCAGCATTATCCACTGCACCCTTCTTAAATTGCCTCATGGAAACATGTTCATTGATACATATCAATTACAATGCAAGATACAATTATTAATTCAACTTGTATCCTTTCGAATATCTCTGGTCTAATTAGATATATAATTAGAATAATTAGATAACATTTTACCTTTACAATGTTTTTGAGAGATGACCATTTTTAATCAGTGTGACATATCTGGAAATTGATACCTTCTGGGAGCCTCTAGTTTCTTATCTTCATTTATTCATTTGATATGTTGAAGGCATTAGTGAAAGAGCTTCACAGATGGGTTCTTGTTTTCATGCTTCATTTTTAAATAAAAATAAAGGTGACAACATATTAAAACAAGAATACTTGAATAATAAGGTGAATTTATGGTTCTATTCAAAGGGAGAAGTGGGAATATAAAGTGAGGTCCTGTATTCAAATAAATTTCTTCTTTTCCTACCTTTAGCACTGAGAGAAAGCATTTTTGTTTTATTTGATTTCTGAGGTAAGGAATCTTTCTTTGGTTTTGAGTAAAGAATATATTATTTAATAGTACAATCATTTCCTCTGATACAATATGGGCAGGGTAGAGTCAAAATGCAAGATACTGGTTATTCTGGGACCCCAGCTCAGCGCCATTCCCTCTCCGGGGGACCCAGCATCAGTTCAAAGCCTTCTGCTCATTCAAGTTGGAAGGAAAAAGGCAAGGTCTCTGAATTTTCTCAAGTTTCATTACTCGGTCCTCCTGATATTTTCAAGCAGAAAGTGGTGTAGTTGGAAATGAAAATTTACAGAATTCTGGACATGAGTAGCGGGGCAAAATCCAGACTGTGCTTCAAGGAGTCACTCCCAGAGCAACACCCACGAAGGGGTTTACTAGGGTCTTACCAGGCGGGTGTCGAGAAAGGATCTAGAAGCAGAGAACTCCGAGAACTGTTGAGTTCTAGTACAAACTAGCATAGCCATTACTGATGCTACTTTCTCTTCCCGCCACCACTAAATGGTGCTAAAAACTGTGTTTCTAACCCCACCAACTCAGTGACTGGAATGATGCTGTAGCAACTCCCACAGCCCCCAAAACTCTGCTTTTCCAGAGCATTCACCTAAACTTCTACCGGTTTGATTAATCACAGAAAATTTTTGCTTAAAATGAAAGTTTAGTTTATGTTAAAGATGGCAGACAAACAAAATAACAAAGCACATGTTGCTTCCTATACTCTACTGTTTCATCTTAGCTTACCTTTATTTTTATAAATATATATCATATGTAATATAATTTATATACAATTTACATATATAATTAAGAATTTGAAGTTGGTTGTTTTTCCAAATGCACTTTAATTCACTTATTTCACTATATTATGGTCTCTCTGGTTATTGAAAGACTGTGATCAGTTAAATTTATTTTCAGATAAAATTCCCTTTGTCATTGTTTTTTTAATCTCATTTGGATTCTAGATATTCATTGTGTAACATCTTAAATATGTTTTTTTTTCATTTTGTTGTTCAGAAATAGTGTCCATGGACTTTGAGAATGAATGTTTGTGAACAATTCTGGAAAAATTTTTTAACGATGTGTCTTTCACAGTTGCCTAGACAATTCTCTCTCATTCTTATGAGACACTATGTCTCATAACTTGTCACCAATTTTTATATTACTATTCTGCTTATCTTTTTTCAGCGATTATATTTTTCTTTTCTAAAAGTATTTTTTGTTTCTCTTTTCACATCTTACCATTGTTTTTCTCAGCATGGGGTTCCTGTTTTAAGAGTCTCAATTACCATTTAAAGTTCACTTACATCTTATGCTCTTTGCTGCTTTATTATGTGAAGATCTTAGAGCTCGGATTCTACAGTTTGTTATTCCTGACTCTCAGTCATAGCAAACTATTTCCTCATAACTTTTGTGATTTTCTACTGTGAACATGTATTTTGGTGAGTGGTAGAATATGAGGGAATATTCCATCTGGACTGAGTTTCTGAAGCATCTGTCCTTAGGGGTGGGTTCAATATTTGCTTCCTTAAAAGCATGCTGGTAATATCACCAACCAAATTGCCGTCTTAATTTCTCATATTTCAGAGTCTGAATGGATATTGTAAAATCATTCCTGAACATAATAGATAGATCACTATGGAATTATACATTTTAAAAGAAACTTGCTTTTCTCAATGGGAGTCCAGGCAGGGACATACAAGCTTCCTTCTCATCATCCAGTGATGGAGAATGAATTTCCATTTGTACCATTTCTCTCTGGAAAGCATCTGGCTTTGTTCAGCTACCTGCACTCCAGCTCTCTCCCCTGCACTTATTAGTAAGACCAAAGCCCTTAGGCTACTAACACACATAATTCCTCCCTCTCAACTTTCCAGGGTAGCCACAGTAATTACATTTTTGTACACATGCCTGTGACTTTCAGTTACTTCTTTGGTTGTTGTTGTTTTGCTTATAATATATTTTTTTAAGCTAGGCTATAATTTTAAATATTTTATTATGTATTTCTCTAACATTTTTATATGACCTTAGTTTTCTATAACTAGGTTTCATCTTGAGAGTATAGCAGACATAAAAGCAATGACAAGTTCTAGTATGGAGTATCTTTAACATTGACCATTCATATTTATCCAAGTAAGTAATATTCCAGAGAGCAGTAACTGTCTAACAAATTGACTATTCTTTTTAACACAAGAAAATAAACTAATTGAATGTCTTTAACTTTTTCCATAGACCTAGTTCAGCTCAGTGTCACCAATACTTGAAACAGTCTCTTCTCCTTTGGAAAGCTGAAACTCACGTTAAGCGGACATAATTTATAGCAAAATCCAACAAACATCCTTCTGTGCAGGTGAAACTCTAATTAAAGATTGGCTAACAAACAGATGGCATTATTTTAACACAGAGAAATGCTGAGAGAGACTCTCATCTCTCTCAAGAGCAGTGACAGCCTGAAATTCTTGGCTTAAATGAGACCTTGGTGATTGGAATTCATAAACCTGGACAGGAGAGAGACTCATCCACTGCCAAGTACATAAACCACCTTTAATTACAGTCACATTGCTGAAAGTTAAATAAGCTCCATGTAAGATGTAAGTAAAAAAAACCAAAAGACAGATATTTTATTTTTAAAAATTGATTTAATTATCATCAGCTTTGTCTCAATAGTGGAAAAATACTAGGGGGAGAGAAAATGCAGAAATAAACAGAGCATTGAGTTTAAAAAATAAGAGTGAATTGTAAATACATTTAATTCTTTCAGTAGGTGCTATTGACTGTACATTTAAAATGTGGCCAGAGTCTGGCCCCGTCTTAATTTTTGTTTCTTCCACTGATTTCATCTAAGACATGACCATTCTCACCATTACTATTTCAGTAACCCCCCACCAGTCTCCTTGAAAGTAGCGATACTATTCTCTAGAGTCTATTTTCAGCATACAATCTTTTTTTCCTTTAAGTCACGCAGAAACAAGAGAGAAGAATATAATAAACAACCATGAATCCAGCACCAGCCTCCAACAATGATCAACATTTTGCACTCTTGTTTTCTACCCATTGCCCCCCATCTCCCAGCCCTCCAGTGATTCCTTTAAATTTGAGGCCAGCTCAAGTTACTCTTATGCTCACACCTTTCCCAAAGCTTCCAAGCTCAGTAGAAATAGAAGTCCCAATCCTTTCAATTGCCCACACTCCCGACATGATCTTTCATCACCGACCCCTCTACCATCTCACAACTCCCCCCTCACTCTGCTCCAGCCACTGGCCTCCATGGTGTTCCTGGAACATGCTGTTCTGCTCTCACAGTGGAAATTCGCACCTGCTGCTCACCTGGCCTAAAACCTTTCTTCTCCCCACTCTCCCCTTCTGTATAAACAAATCCCTCCATTGGCATTTAAAAATTGATTTTAGAGAGATAGGAAAGGAGGAGAGACACTGAGAGAGAGAGAGAGAAAGAGAGAGAGAGAGATCAATTCGTTGTCTCCTGTATGTGCTCTGACTGGGGATCAAGCCTGCAACCTTTTGGTTTACAAGAGGACACTCCAACCAGCGGAGCCTGAGGCGCACCATTCAGGACACTCTCCTTTAGCGTGTTTGAGCCTTTGTTCGAATGTTACTTTTAAGTGCAGAATTTTCTGAATTTGAATTTGTAACCTACTTCAAGCTATCCGCTAACTACACTCTACCTCCCTCTCTTGCCTGCTTTACTTTATATCACAGCACTACCTTGTTTACTAATGAAGCCTCTATGCAGATATAGACTAAATGTCTGGGATGTACGTGGTACTTCATGAATAATTTCTGGATATTGACATTGATGCAACTGACATTGCAAGTTTTGCATGAAGTTGAAATGCTAATCATGCTCTAGTTATTGACATAACACGCTACTTTTATGTGTTTTTTAAAACCACTTCACAGCAGTCAGAATGGCCATTATAAACAAATTAACAAAAAAGTGCTGGTGAGGTTGTGGAGAAAGAAACAATGTTGGTGGGAATGCAGACTGGTGCAGCCACTGTGGAAAACAGTATGGGATTTCCTCAGAAAACTAAAGATGGAACTGTCTTTTGACCCAGCAATTCCACTGCTAGGATTATACCCTAAGAATCCTGAAACACCAAGTCAGAAAGACCTTTGTACCCCAATGTTCATAGCAGCAGAATTTACAATGGCCAAGTGATGGAAGCAACCTAAGTGCCCATCAGTAAATGAATGGATCCAAAATCTGTGGTACATTTACACAATGGAACACTACACAGCAGGAAGAAAGAAGGAACTTCTACCCTCCCAGACAGAATGGATGAAACTGGAGAGCATTATGCTAAGTGAAATAAGCCAGGAAGTAAAAGAGAAATAACATATGGTTTCACCTGTAAGTGGAATCTTATCAACAAAACAAACACCTGAGCAAATAGAACCAGAGACATTGAAATAAACAACAAACTGACAGTTACCAGAGAGAAGTGGGCAGAGGAATAATAGGGGGAGGGCCATCAGGGAACATGTATAAAGGACACATGGACAAACAAAAAGGGGTAGATTCCAGGGTGGGAGGTGGGAATGGGTGGGGCAGGGGGCAGGGGGCATGGTAGGGTAAAAATGGAGACAATTGTACTTGAACAACAATACAAAAATTAAAATAAAACCCTATAACGTATAGCTGTGTTGCCACCTAAGAGGTAAATGAGGACCTTCCTGTTCCTGTTAGCCCCTGCTATTGACAGCACCATAGACACCTTGAGAAAAACAGACCTCTTAGAAGTGTGGTATTCTGTTCCAGTTAATATTGCCAACATTTATGGTAGAAAGGAAGTGTGATGCGATGATAGTGTTTAACAATCAGATCTCTGAGGGGAAATAAAAAAGTAATAAGTAGCGTTACTAATTTCAATTTCAAAAATATTTATACATACTACCATTATGACTTGTATCTAGTTACCAGCATGAAGCCCCAGAATGTGGATTTGGGAAGTGATGTAGAATAGTATACTGTTTTAGAACTTCTCCATCATATGTGCATGGATGCATACACATACACATGTCAAGGAACATGAAGAGTCAAGATGAGGTGTGAGCAAATGATGGATTGTGGGCCAAATCTGGCTTATCACTTATTTTTGTAAATAAAAATTTTCATACACTGCCACACCCATTCACTCATGCATTATCTGTGAAAGCTCACATGCTGCAAAGTCAGAACTGAGTAGTTGTGACAGATTGTGGAGTCCACAAACCCCAAAATATCTGCTATCCTTTATGAAAAAGTTGTGCTAACCATTGGCTTAGATTATAGTAAACTACAGTAAGGTAATTAGGTATTAGTGGATTCACTTATTATTTTTGTTTTTAATATAATTTGTTTAATTGTAAGTTTATGTAATTTACTTTTTTAAAAAATAATATCTGTTTTTAGCTACCAAAACAGAAAATTCCTGAAGTATAATAATTAATTCTTTCAAGTTAGTACCAGCCAGATTCAATACACCACTGGGAAGAGGGAGTTCTTGAACCCATTTCTTTTAACTACTACTATCTTTTTTCTCAATAATATTTTGATGTACACAGTACAATTAAAATTGCTTACAATATACACATGTAAATGTATTAACTTGATTGCTTCATCATATATTTCTATTAAAGCATCTCTAGATAACATTTGGTAAGTGAGCCCTTAAATTCTTTTGGACACTTATTAAGAAATTTAGTAATGAATTAAAAAGGCAGAAGCTGCCCTGGCCAGGTAGCTCAGTTGGATGGATCTTTGTCCTATAGACCCAAAGTTTTTAGGTTTAGTTCCTGGACAGGGCACATACCTAGGTTGCAGGTTGCATCCCTATTTGGGTTGCATATGGGGTGCAATTGATCAATGATATTTCTCTCTCATATCACTGTCTGTCTATGCCCCCCTCCTCCTCTCTTTCTAAAATCAATAAACATATCCTTTGGTGAGGATTTTAAAAAATAGACAAAAGCTTAGGAAGTGGCATTTAGACTAAGATTATCTGATAAGAAGAAGGAAACACAAGAAAATGTAAGAAAAGAATAGTTCACTCTCAATTAATGGCAAGTGCAAAGGGCCTGAGATAGGAAGCAGTTAAAAGCATTTGGATGTCAGAAGGAAAGCCATAATGACTCTAGTATGATGTGTAAGTAGATTGAGAAAAGAGATGAAGCCTGAAGGGTAAGTAGGAGCCTTGCAGGTAATGAGTTTCAAAATGTTTCATAGTATAATTAAAAACCACTGAAAAGGGTTTAAACTGACTATAACCTAATCTAATTTGCATTTTCATGGCTGTTTGGGAAAGAGCAGTGCAAGGCAAGAGTGGTGTCAAGAAGACTCCTTAAAAAGGCTGTTGACAAGGTAAGAGTGCCTTGCATAAAGCTAAGGCTATAAAAGTTAAATGGAAAGGAAAGGCAGGATATATTGAAATGCATCCTAAAAATCAATTAAAATATTTTTTCAATGTTTGCCCTATAAATTTGTTAAATGTTCTCATCATTGTAATTTTAAATAATATCTTATTTGTATTCATTTCTTGTCCAAAGGCTCCACCTGAGCATAGAGCAGACTAACATGCACAGTTAAAATTAAGTGTTGTCTTTGCTGTCTATTCATGTAAGCCCAACCGAATTTGGCCCTGCTTGTGTACTTGGCCAATGCTTCCTCCATGGTGCTCCTTTTCAGCCCAGTTAGAGGCAAAACCTGACAATCTAAATTGGGTGTGTGGAATACAAATAAGCAACTGTGATTATGTTCCAGAGGGAAATTTCTAGCTGGCCTTTTGAGCTACAGAATAGGAACAGACAAGAAAACTCTCTCTTTATTTTCTTATTATGATATAATTTTAATGCTCATTTTTTTAAGGAAATCTCATTTGTCGAAGGGAAAATAAGAGCATGACTATATAGCATACATACTTTTCTTTCCCCTATAAAGAGGTCAGCTTGCAATTATTTTTGTCTTGTGGCCTAATTCTTAGAGAACTCTAGCAAAGGGAGAGAGCTGCCTTGGTTTTACACTCTCAATTTATTTTTAATACTATGGTACAAGAACAGACATTTGATTTATAAAGTTTCCCAATGTTATCTCCCATCACTCAACTACAACAATAGAATTTCTTTCAGTGGGCAGTGAATACTTTGCTCAGTTACAAGTGCAGTGAATTTTAGTGGTTATCCCCCAGGGTCTTAACTGCTCATGCATCTTCTCTTTTGGGCTCTGGCCAATCAATGACCCACACCATCCGGTATTGTTACACAGTACTGATCACAAGTTCAGCATAAGTAAGTGTGGAGGAGACCTGGGTTTGATTTCTAGTTTTGGTGCTTAACCTTATTGTGCTACCATTTCATTCTATCCCACCACCCAGATTTCTCACGTATATTACATTAAATAAAGTTCACACTTTCCTAGATAAATAGTTTTGTATTTATTTATGTAAAGGACATAACAAACTCAGCTATTTCATAGATCTTGTGTAGAAAGTATAGACAGGCTAAATATCTTCCCCCAGGTAAGAAATATACAGCATTGAGAAATAAAAGGGAGTGACAGAGTTAAAATAACATGTCTAGGGAGTGAGAAGGAGTTTAGTTTCCCCTGCAATAATGTCTCTTGACTATAATTCCCATTTCAATTCCACTCTACATATATCCTCCTTTTCACTTTTTTTTTGTCAACATAACCCCACCAAGTGAAGTTCCTCATGACTTTACTCGATGGTCACTATTGGGTTCTTCCAGCCTTGTTTTTTCTAATGAAGCAGCTACTAAACCACTGAGTACATTAAATGTGGTTATTGCAACTGAAGGTCTAAATTGTTTTAAGTAGTTTTGTTAAGGTATAAATGATGTACAAAGAACAGCACATAATGTGTAAAACTTGATGAATTTGGACGTACACAAACTATAGGTCTGAATTTTTAATTTTATTCAGTTTCAAATATTTTAAACTTAACTTTAAAAATCAATATTCAATTCAGTAGCTGGAAAACTTTACGCTTGGAATCATTTGGGTATGTGAATCAATTTTAAAAAATATGTATCCTTTTTATGTTTTCCTCACTCTTTTTCATTATTTTTTCTCATTGCTTCTCTGACTAAGTAATGCCAAATGATGCTTGAGATCACTCAGTTTTTCTTCTGATCTAACATAGTAAAACTTGTAGAAATGGAGTAGAATGCAGAGGAAAGGGGAAATAGGAAGTTGCTGTTCTGTGGGGAGAAATTTTTAGTGATGCAAGAAAAACAAATTTGAGACCTGCTGTATAACATGATGTATGTGTTAACAATACCACATTGCACATTTGAATATCCATAAAGAGTAGACCTCATGTTAGGTTTCTCTTACCACAATAAAAATATCTAAATGTAGATCGTATATTGTAATAAAAATATATTATGAGCATCTCAATTAAACTAAATGAAATTGAGGTGCCCTCTAAATATAAAATTCCCACCAGATTTTGAAGATTGGCTACAAAAACCAAATCAAAATAGCTCATTAATAGTTTTTTTATGTATTTATTACTCATGAAAATAATAATAGCTTAGACACATTGGAATAAATCCTATATATTTTAATACAATTAATTTCCTTTTTAAACTTTTTTCAATGTAACGGTTAGGAAATATAACATTACATTTTGACATGCATTATATTTCTATTCTTTTAACTCTTCATAAGGGAGTAAATAAAGGATTTTATAGACTGTATGTTTAATGAGGTGCATTTTTATGCCCTTTGTAATTGAAATAAGAAAGTCGAGCACCTAGTTCAATCTGGGATCAAAATTTTTTCTGTAAAAAATGTTTTTTGGAATTCAACAAATTTCAAATTTGAAGAAAGGTGAGAATTATCTAATTCACTCTCTTATCCAAAACAGAAATCTACAGCAACACCAACAACATTCACTCCACTTTTTGCAACAAACACACCCATAGGAAATGGCCATTGCAAAAGGTATCTCATTCCATTTTGTATCAGTGCTCATTTTGGGAAATGTGTTATTTACAATAAAATATTTAACTTTCAATGATTATTTCTTTAACCTGTTTGAAAACAAAGAATTGATTTGAATATTTTTCAATGGAACATCCCTTAACCACAACTCTCATCCTTCCTTTCTCTAAAACATGTCATGACATTACAATATCCATACAAACCCTGTCCTGCTGCATTTCTCCATATGGAGCCTTCTCCCCATACTTAGCGCATGTTGGTCCTTTGCCCTTGTAAACCTTTTGCAAAGCTCTCATCTGAAAAGTTTCATTTCTGTGTATTATCCACATTTTTTTCTTACAGATAAATGAGACCCTTCCTAGCCGTGAATCATCTGTGTTTTTTTTCTTAAATGGTTCATTTTTTAATTATTGCTGTATGTTGTCTCTGAGCCACATTGGTGATTTTCTCTGTCTCATTTTGTGGTCTTTAGCATGATCCCTATGATTCCTTTCCTGTATTTTTCATTGATATTCCACCAAGTAATTTTTTTTAATTTTTAAAAAAGATTTTAAGGAGTTTTGGAAGACTATATTTTTCTAGAAGTTTGTCCATTTCACCTAGGTTTTCAAATTGCTTGGCATACAGTAGAAATTTCTTATAATCCCTTCTATTTCTGTGATATCAGTTTTTTATATTTAATTATTTTTCAACTACAGTATTCTGTCTTTTACTCCCATCCCAGCCCACCCCCCATGCCCCCCACCTCCGTCCCATTTCTACCCCCCTTAGTTGTTGTCTATGTGTCCTTTATACTAGTTCCTGTAAATCCTTCCCCTTTTTCCCCTGAAATTCCCTCCCCTCTCCCCTCCGGTCGCTGTTCCCCATTCTCTATTTTAGTGTCATTTTTATTTTGCTTGCATGTTTGTTGTATTGTTTAGCTTCCTGTTGAAGGTGAGATCATATGGTATTTGTCTTTCACCGCCTGGCTTATTTCACTCAGCATAATGCTTTCCAGTTCCATCCATGCTATTCCAAAAGGTAGTAGCTTCTTTTTTTCTTCCTGCTGCATAAAATTCCATTGTGTAAATGTACCATAGTTTTTGGATCCATTCATTGACTGATGGGCACCTAGGTTGCTTCCAACTCTTGGCTGTTGTAAATTGTGCTGCTATGAACATTGGGATGCATAGGTTCTTTTGGATTGGTGTTTCAGGGTTCTTAGGATATAATCCTAGCAGTGGGATTGCTGGGGAGCACTGGGGAGGTGATCTGGGATGGGATTAAAAGAGAGAAAATTGTACCTGAACAACAATTAAAATAAATAAATTTTATATATATATATATATCTGCTGTAATTACAGGAACCAAATGTTTTTACTTATGCACTAATTATATTCTTTGAAGTTATATGCAGTAGATAAACTACAAACAAAGTATAGGACATGTAATTTCTTCTCTGGATCATATATTTGTTTGTAGTGCAAAAGAAATGAATGTCCCATAAAATTATAAATTTGAGTACATGCAACTAAATTCCTCTCATTTAATATTTTATAATCTATAAGACAATTGTGAAAGTTGAAATATTTTTATAAGACAAAGGTCAACACTTCTGCCAAAATTTTGTTTTAATACTTGCAATTACTTCTGTATATAATGCAATTAACTTCTACCAGTTATTTACAAGAGTCTCATAAAGATAACCAATAACCTCTTTGTTACCTGTTCTTTCTGTTATTTAATATTCTTCTGCTTATTTCTTTCATTAAGGTCATATTTCTTATCTTTATTGTTAGAACTACTGAATGGAAGTGCAAAGTAGCATGATGAGATATAGGGTTAGAGCTAAAAAGTATTGTTTTTTGTACTGTACAGTAGAAAAGCTATATTAAAGAAGAGGGGGTAATAATGTTGAACTTCATATAAAGGTAACAAAAAGGAAGCCATAAAAAGACCCTCACTCTGTCTAAAACTTTGATTTCTGATCTCTTTGAGTCTAGAATTGGTCACAACTTTAACAATGCCATGAAAATAATCTTTAACAATACAAATTAAATTAATTAAATCTCCTGCCCCAAATTAAACCCTCCAATAGATTTTCTTCTCCTCTAGGACAACATTTGAACTCCTTAGTGCTACATGTCATAAGGATGCCCTTTCTTTACCTGTTCATTTCTCCAACCCTATTCATGAACACTTCTAAGTTATATTTTGTCCTCCAGTTCCATCAAAACTATTCACAGCATTGTATGTGTAATGTTATTGTTAATCTCAGCATTTTCTTCCCACTTCTAATCTACCTTTCAAACCTTATCCTTCACACCATGGCTGAAAGGATCCCCTTCTATAAAGCATTCCCTGATATCCTCAGGACCTTGCGGAGCTAGCTAGTCACACTTTTTTTCTTTCTTCCCCTTCTATCCTCATCCCTTTAATTACCCTGTATATATCATTCTTCAGTTATATTTGTCTCTCACCATAGACTGTAGACTCTTTGAGAGCAGGAACTGTGACTTATTAATTTTTGTATATACAACACTTAGCACAGTGCCTGGCATTTAGTAAGCATCCAATACTTATTTGTTAAGTGATTAAAGAGTGAGTGGATGAATAAATAAATAAATAAGAAAGTAACTGTTCCAAAGACCTTGGAAAAATAAAATGACTTTTGAAATAATGGAAGTTTTATGAATAGCATACCCAATTTGGTGGTCAATGTTTCCTTTGCCACAAAATTTGATTTAACGTCAAGTGAGGAAAGTGACTATGGTAGCTTATTTCATTGACTAAGCATTTTGTGGGCCAAAAGAAAACAGATGTGACCATTTAGGAGGGTATTTATCTTACAGAGGGCATTAGGGCTATACAGAAAAGGCTATGAAATCACTCTCTTCAAAGAACACAGAAGTAAATTGACAAGGAGTTTAGTAAGTGGCAATTTTGTTGCTGGCTCTGTTCCTATAGTTTGTCATTGTCACTGAGAGGTTGCCAAGCCACAGAGCCATCCCAGGATGAAATTAAATATAATTTGGTTAGCTAAAAATATTCAATATTCACAAATGCATAGAGACACTTATTACAGCTATAGGCTAAATTAAGACACCAGGTTGCTCGCTTTTTAATCATAAATTAACAAATGCTTTTATTGTTCTAGTAATAAAATTTACATCACTCTAAATATTAAGCTATACTCTCTAAAAGTAAGAAAGTTCTTCCTTTTTTGTACTCTAATAGTACCTTCAACAGAAATTTTAAGGAAGAAAGGTAGTTTACACAAAACTTTAAAAATAATATTGATGTTACAAAACCAAATGCTAATTATGTAAAGAAATAACAGAGATAGATAAAAAGTAAGAAATTTTTAGTCTGTTGTCTTTCCCTCTTTTTATAATTCTTAACAAGTATTCTAACTAATATTCCTAGCTAGAATCAATAAAGAATTAAAACATAAATTCTGAATTAGTTGGATTATCAAATTATCCCTTTTCTCCCCTCTGTGTAAAATCTTTTGTGGTGGAGATGAACTCCCAGAATACTGCATTTTTCTTCTTCTCATGAATAACTTCAGGGAAAATCATCTTGCACTTTCTTGGGATTTCTTGCTCCCTCTCTGCCAGGAAAAGTGAGAAATAACATTTCTACTTATCCATATTATAAGTTGCAATATGGGAAGATAACTTACTAAAATATTAATGTGTATGTATTTTCTCTTACAGTTATCTTCCCTTCTATCAAGGAAATAGATGGCCCTTTTGGCATCCTTGCCTGTGGGAGTGCCCCTCATGCTTATGAGGAGCAGGAAATAGGAGTAGAAATGTGACCATTGGATGATGCCCCAAATACATACAGGACTCCTTTTGTAGAACAGTCCTCAGGGGGCATGTTGCTCTTTTACCTAACTCAGGACTTTAGAATATTGCTGGGCAGAATTTCTACTCAGTCCAAGGACTGATGGTGGACACATAAATAACTATAAACGCATTTAAGCAGACAAAAGTCACAAATCTCTATATACCACCATGTCTGTGATTGCACACATTGAGATATCATAATACATACAAACCAGCTAAGGATATTCAAGGTCTGTCAGGAAAAAGTCAAGCCATTGTTAATATAATGAAAACAGTTTGCCCCACATTGACATAACCTGGCAGCTAAGGAGAGTGGACTGGAATATGCATGTGTGAACAATGATGATTTCATTATACTACTCAGAGCTGGTGGTAGACTCCACTAAGTGAGCATGTGTACTGTGTGGCCATCACATGCAAAATGACCGAGTGAGGAGAGCAATGAATCTGCATCAAATTTTATGTTAAGCTTGAAGATTCCTCCACAGAAACTCTTTGGATGATTCAGAAGGCTGCAGTGATGGGCAGTTGGTGGTTGGCAGCGTCATCACCACAGCACACCTGCTCATGCATCACACCGCATGCATCACACCTCATGCAGAGTGTTTTGGTGAACCATCAAGTCACCCAGGTGACTCAGTCCCTCCGTAGTCCAGATTTGGGGCCCTGTGACTTCTGGCTTTTCCCCAAACTAAAATCACCTCTGGAAGGAAGGAGATTTCCTATCGTCAATAAGATTCAAGAGAATACAATAGGGCAGCTGATGGTGATTAGAATGGTGTGAGGTTTCAAAGTACCAACTTTGAAGGGGACTGGGGCATTATTGCTCTATGTACAACCTTGTATCATCTGCAGTAAATGCCTCTATTTTCATACTACATGCAGGAATGTTATAATGATTACCTGGCATATAAAAATTGTTCTCAAAATTGTGCTTTTCTGTCACCATTCTTTCCCATCTCCTTCTTTTGATTCAATCTTTACCACTTCCCAGGAACTTCCAGGGGCCTCTGGAAATATTAAGCATAGTTAAAGAAGTATTATATTATACAAATTGAGCACTTTGGGACTTTGCTTTGTAGAATATGAGTTGATGGATGACATTTATTTATAAATAAAATCCATATAACTCCATGAGACAGCTAATTTCATGAACTGCCAGAGAGATTAATAGTAAGAATAATGATAGTGATACTAATCATTACCTATCATTTGAAGGTATACATATCTATCTATCTACATGTATGTTAATATTACTATTGTGAGTCTTGTGATTTGTTCATTTAACTGTTTTTATTGATTCCTAACACATGGATCTGGTATAAAAATTAATTCTTTAGGATAAAATGTAGCTTATCAAGAGTGATAAGTTTTGATAAGACCAAATTATTTATTTACTTATTCTTTTTCTGACTGTGTATACCTGGAACACTAGACCTCAGGATGACAATAGACGAGGTTCATTTTGTTCTAATATCAATATTTTCTAAATACCTCAAGTTTACTCTTTTTTTGCATAATGACAAAATTTTATAGTTTTTATTTCATATATATTGGTGTATAACTTACTATATTGTAGGTCCTGAGTTCCATGCTGGGGCTTCACTAATTCAAGTTACAGAGCCTCCTGGCATGGTGTTTGAAATTTAATAAGAACTATAAATGTAACTATGATCATAAATTTAATCATAATTATAAATATATAGCAATTATAAGTGTGTCTGTAATTATAACTATAAATATACCTATAATTATATCATTTAGTATTTAAAGTTATTTAAAACTACTAATAAAGAATACACATAATATTCTGGCATCTGTTATCCCTCATCAGGAATTAGAGATAACCGTTAAAAAACTAGATAGGAGAAGTTTTTAGTTTGGTAATATTCTGTTTGGAAAAGTGGCTCTTCTCCCAAAGGTTAGAAGTCCTCCTATGCACCTTTCAACATGTTGCTCCATGCATCTGTGCTGGGATGTGGGCTTCCGACTTCAGAGTCCTCATTGCCAAGCACAGATGAGTTTTAGGCCTTGCTGTTTGCAGCTATGCAATGACCTCAGACCAGAATATTTTATATCTAAGGTCTTTGTGGTAATAGCATGGTTCTTTTAGTGGGTTTAGTGTTACTACTTCCTGTGTGATGAGCATACATGAGAAGAACCATCTCCTGCTTAAAATCAGAATTGGGAACTTTCATTGGATAGCAGAGAGATCCTTCATATGTAACAATGATAAAAGTCACCCAGCAGTATTAACATGGATGTTATTTTTAATAATGCCTTTATTCCAAATATTATTGAAGGTCTCATGTACCACTTGTCTTCATTTTAGGCTTCCTAAACCCAATCTGATGTACTTATGACCTCTGATAAAAATGACAGTTTTCAGGTAAATTAGTAAAACATTTATTATGTATATATATTCATGTAGCTTGAAAGTCTAGGCTTGACTACCATAGTATAGATATTGGAAGGTGTATTTGCTTCCAAGATAAAAACACCAAATGAAAGGGAAACAGACTCGTAAAAATTGAAAGTCCAGAGTTGACAGTAATTAAAGCTAGAAAGAGAAAATTAATCATAATAATGATGCTTTTATATAACATCCTATTTGATGTAAAGAGCAAGAAAGTACATGAAAAGTGGCAAGAAAAACACCAAAGGAACAAAAAAGATGGTCACATTGGATATAGGGCAGCGTAAGGAAAGCTTAAATAAGTTTAGAGGATAGAGTTCATTGAGTAAAAAAGTAATGGTAACAAAACCTGAGGCAGAAAATCAAAGTTGTGAAGTTGTGATCTGGCAGCAATGAATAATACTGTTTGCACAGGGTTTTATAGGTGTCTGAATGATAGAATTCTACCGTTAAAAGAGATAATGAGGACAATGTACCAAATATAAAAGGAGGGGCAGAAGTAGGCTTATAGTTGTGAGTATGGAAAACAGATAAATAATTTATTCTTGTAGCATGTATTACTTTCCCATAGAATTAACTGTAAACCTACTTTACCCACCCCTGTATTTACCTCTGATTATTTATAGTTTTGAATGCCTGACTAAAGAATTTGTCCATTAGGTTCAGACTTCCACCAAGATGGAGGCCTAGGTGGAAGCACTGGACCTTCTCGCATAACCAAGTTTAAAAACAACAAAGTTTTAGCAACAAAAATGCAGCCAAACCACAGAAAATTGAACTACATGGAAGTCTGACAATAAGAAACCCTTCAGCCAAACCAGTAAGAGGGCAGAGCCAGCAGCAGAGCAGGGTCAGGTGTGCCCGCAGCCGAGGGTGGATCCCAGGTGTGGAGAAGAGGGTGGACCCACTGAGGACACAAGGCATTGGACCCACTGAGAGCTGATTGCAGTCACACATTCACGCGCAGATAAACCGGTGGGGGAGCTAGCAGTGAGACAGACCGTGCAGGCCCCAGCAGCAGGAAGCAGCAGAGGGAACCGCCATTGTCCCTCCCTGACCCCGCCCCCACATACAGCATCACAAACCAGCGACCTGGGTAGCCCTACCCTGGTGAACAACTAAGAATCCGCTCCTCATACCTACCAGGCACGAACAGATCAAAACATGGCTCAAGAACAAATCAGAGCCCCAGAGCCCATAAATCTAAGCAATGAAGAAATAGCCAAACTTTCAGATGCACAGTTCAAAACACTGGTGATCGGGATGCTCACAGAACTGGTTGATTTTAGTCACAAATTAGAGGAACATATGAAGGCTAAACTAATTGAAATGAGTAGAAATGCACAGGAAACCAATAGTAATGGAAAGGAAACTGGGACTCAAATCAATGGAGTGGACCAGAAGGAAGAAAAAATGACCAAACAGAAAAAGGATGAAGAAACAAGAATTCGAAAAAATGAGGAGAGGCTTAGGAACCTCCAGGACATCTTTAAATGTTCCAATGTCCGAATTATAGGGGTACCAGAGGGGGAAGAGGAACAGCCTTGAGTGGAAAACTTATTTGAACAAATAATAAAAGAGAAATTTCCCAATCTGGCAAAGGAAATACACTTCCAGGAAATCCAGGAAGCTCAGAGAGTCCCAAAGAAGGTGGACCCAGGAAGAAACACACATCATTATTACATTAGCCAAGATTCAAATGAAGGAGAGAATCCGAGAAGTAGCAAGAGATAAGGGGACAGTCACCTACAAAGGAGTCCCCATCAGACTGTCAGCTAATTTCTCAAATGAGACATTACAGGCAAGAAAGGGCTGGAAAGAAGTATTCCAAGTCATGAAATCCAAAGACCTACATCCAAGATTGCTCTATCCAGCAAAGCTTTCATTTAGAATGGAAGGGCAGATAAAGTGCTTCTCAGATAAGATCAAATTCAAGGAGTTCATCATCACCAAGCCCTTATTATATGAAATGTTAAAGGGACTTACCTAAGGAAAAGAAGATAAAAAAGATGAACAGTGAAAGGACAGCAAACTCACAGTTATTAACAACCACACCTAAAACAAAAGCAAACTAAGAGGACAGCTAGGTCAGGAGCAGAACCATAGAAATGAAAATCACATGGAGGGTTAGCAACAGGGGATTTGGAGAAGGAGAAGGGGGGAGAAGGTACAGAAAATTAGTAGCATAGATGGTAGGTAGAAAATAGATAGAGGGGAGGGCAAGAATGGTATGGGAAATATAGAATCCAAAGAACTTGAGATATGTGGTCATAAACTAAAGGAGGGGGATGGTGGGCAAGGGGGTATGCAGGGTGGAGGGGAATGAGGGGGGAAATAGAACAAATGTAATGGCATAATTAATAAAATATATTTTAAAAAATAAAAATAAAAAAAGAATTTGTCTATTACTCTCTGGGTGCATGGTTTTCAAAGTTTTGTGTTGTTGTTGCTTTTTTCTTGGTGGGGTGTCATTTCAAAAGCTTATTTCAAAATTATGCAAAACCACAAACTGTTAGAAAGACAGAGAGGGAGGAAGGAAGAGAGAGGTGGAGAGAGAGAGAGAGAGAGAGAAAGAAAGACAAAGAGGGAGCAACTAGTGAAAGCGGCATTAAGGCACAGAGACCTGCCTTTTCAACCAGCCTCTCTGCAGGTGACCCTAAGTCACACTGATGGAACTGTACGACTTCATAAAATGCAGTTTAAAAATCACTATTCTAGGTAATTAGAAGCTATTGATAGTTTTGCATGGAGTCATGTGTGAAAGAAATTGACTACTATTAGTGAAATTAAAGCATAGATTTTCTAGTGCTAGTAAAGAAAGGCGAAATTTCCAATGGACTCCAAAGCTTCCTTCTCATGGGTTAATTGCACCTGCTACTATGGGCTAGCCACCAGGGAGCGCCACTTCTCTGACCTCTATTACTTACAGACAAAGCAATGCCACAAGCTTGCTCTTTTCCAGCCTAATAGTTAATTGTACTAAGCATGAGAATATAATACAAGGGAATTTAAGAGAATACTTAAAGACCTATATACTTTTGTTTACAAGATGTGCTCAAATTTTTTTCAAGTGGTGCTTTATTACGAGGGCCTTCTTCCTGGCTCCCAGTCTGTCTCCATGTAGTGGGTTCCATTTTACCACCCATACAACATGGTGCCCACATGTATAGCTGCCTTCCTCAAAGGATAGAGAGCTACAAGAGGCAGTAAGAGCTCCGGAGGATCCGGAAGTACTACCGAACTGCATGTTACCCACCCTTGCTGTTTCCATTTCCATCTTCTCTGAGACATTAGTATTGAGAATTTAATTCAACGGCTGTAGGGAACTTCAGCCTTCAATATTAATTATTAACGGGTTCATCTAACAGAGCCCTCACAGACTAATCATCATCTCAACATTCGCAAAATTTATTCACCACATAAAAAACACAGAAATTGGGTCTGTTATATAGAGGCAGCAGAAGCCAGGAAAATATTACTCCAGGAAAGATGCCAGTGTCCACGGAGATAAGATGCTTAACCAGGGTTGCTGGAGCAGGCATGGGAAGGAAATGATGAACCAGGTTACAGGTCCAAGAAAAAATGGACAGATTAGTGATAAACGAGACATAGGTGGTGAGGGAGAAAGATGTCAACAGATGGATCAGAGACTGCCATGCCAGCCTTGGTATATGGAAGAAAGTGATTTAACTTTTACAAATGAGGAAGTCAGGAGGGTGAAATCAGGAGGGTAAATGATGAACTTAATTTTATTTTATTTATTTTTTTGAAATTCACCCAGAATTTATTTATTTATTTATTTAATATTTTATTGATTATGCCATTACAGTTGTTCTATTTCCCCCCTCATTCCCCTCCACCCTGCACACCTCTTCCCCACCATCCCCCTCCTTTAGTTTATGACCACATATCTCAAATTCTTTGGATTCTATATTTCCCATACTATTCTTGCCCCTCCATCTATTTTCTACCTACCATCTATGCTACTAATTTTCTGTACCTTCTCCCCCTTTCTCCTTCTCCCAATCTCCTGTTGCTAACCCTCCATGTGATCTTCATTTCTATGATTCTGCTCCTGACCTAGCTGTCCTCTTAGTTTGCTTTTGTTTTAGGTGTGGTTGTTAATAACTGTGAGTTTGCTGTCCTTTCACTGTTCATCTTTTTTATCTTCTTTTCCTTAGGTAAGTCCCTTTAACATTTCATATAATAAGGGCTTGGTGATGATGAACTCCTTGAATTTGATCTTATCTGAGAAGCACTTTATCTGCCCTTCCATTCTAAATGAAAGCTTTGCTGGATAGAGCAATCTTGGATGTAGGTCTTTGGATTTCATGACTTGGAATACTTCTTTCCAGCCCTTTCTTGCCTGTAAGGTCTCTTTTGAGAAATCAGCTGACAGTCTGATGGGAACTCCTTTGTAGGTGACTCTCCCCTTATCTCTTGCTGCTTCTAGAATTCTCTCCTTCATTTGAATCTTGGCTAATGTAATGATGATGTGCCTTGGTGTGTTCCTTCTTGGGTCCACCTTCTTTGGGACTCTCTGAGCTTCCTGGATTTCCTGGAAGTGTATTTCCTTTGCCAGATTGACTAAGACTCCGCTCCTCATACCTAACAGGCAGGAATAGATCAAAACATGGCTCAAGAAGAACTTAGAGCCCCAGAGCCGATAAATCTAAGCGATGAAGAAATAGCCAAACTTTCAGATGCACAGTTCAAAACACTGGTGATCGGGATGCTCACAGAACTGGTTGATGAACTTAATTTGAAATCTGTTAATGATTTGTAGTGTCAATGAGAAGTCCAAGCAAAAATGTCTTTAAAAATATATATATATATAAGATTAGATTTAGGGCTGTAGTTTCCTGAGGACTTTGTTTCAGATAAGACATTGAATGACCTCTGCCTGAATCCTCTAAATAAAAACTCTATGACTTATTGTTTCAATCAATTTATATTGCCTAATTCATAATTTTCATACCTACTTGCCTTGCTAAAACATTCAAATTGTAGCTTTGAATGTAGAAAGAATGGGTTTTAATTTAGTGCTTGGAAAGAACAAGGTGCATTGACCATTGCATTTTATCTAAAATGAGCTATATGAACTGAGAAATTGCATGCTTTGGAGATACTAGAGAAAATTGATTTCTTACTTGTTAAGGTGAAGAGCACATTTTGCTGAAAACATCTTAGCAGCAAAGTGGTGGCAAATGCTTTACTTATACTCTCAGCACGTTAGCATCCATCAATGTCAGAGAGCACATTTTTAGGAATTTATTAGGTCCTTACCAACTCACTTCCCCTTTTAATCAGGGGTTTCTTCTTTTCTTTATTTGTAGATGTGGGACTCTTGACTTAGATGCAATTGGAAATGGTAGGGAACAAGTAGTCTTTGACTTAGAGTGGTTTTTGTATTAGCATTCAGCACCATTCATATCCTGGTACTTGTGATTTTTAGATCGAGTTCTGGCAAATACTTTCATAAAAACTCGAACACAGTAACTGGTCATCTCTTGTTTCCTTATTGGATTAGTGATTTATGTAATCGAGCCCTTGACATATTGAGCTCCTTTATTTATTAATTTTTTAGAGAGAAAGGAAAGAAGGGAGAGAAGCATCAATATGCAAGAGAAACATCAATTGGTTGCTTCTTGCACCCCCTCCCAACTGAAGACCTGACCCACAAATAAGACATGTGCCCTGACTAGGAATTGAACTGGTGAACTTTCAGTTTGCAGGCTGGCATTTAACCCACTGAGCCACATAAGCCAGGACAATGTATTGAATTCTCATGATATTGACTCCTTAATGCTACTTTCTTCAAAAATTTGAAATAATAAACTATATATACAACTATATAGTTTATTATTATTTTTAGCAATCATTTATACATTCTGAACTCTTTACAGAAACTGGACCAGGTTTGTGATTCACTTGGATAAAAGCCTTGGACATCCTTGGATCTATTCTGAAGCAGTACTTCTCAAGATTTTGTCATGAGGGATCAGTTTTTATTTACTCCTGAATCTATTACAGACTGATGCTTTTTACAACACACCCCATCCACCAAGTCCACTCCTGACATGCTTAAATGGCATGGCAAGGTTGGGATGCTATATACAGTTCTAAAAATTATTCTCAATTCCTATAGTCATTTTACTGTGGACTGATAACAAACATTTTTCAGACCGTCTAACAGTCCATAGTGCAACATTTGAATCATACATAGTTCAACACTGCATTTAAATACATGTTAATGTATTGAAGTTCCACAATCTTGGGAATGATTTATTTATGATGTAATAAATTACATCTAAGATCTCTCAAAGCTATGAAGATTGACTATATGGTTAAATGTCATTCTTTAGCCACTGCATTTCCTTCTGTAACCCCGATCTCTGGTATCTTTGAATAAAGTTAAATAATAAAGAATAATTACACCTAAAACTATTTACTGAGTGCTTACTATGCATCAGGGACCAAAATAAGCAAATGAGACATTATTGCACTTAATCCTCACATCCACCTTATGAGGTAAGTAATTTATAGACAAGGATTCTAGGTGCAGCAAGGTTAATTGACTTTTCAAAATCATTTACCTTCACCACTACATGGTAAAACCAGCCAAAACATCTTTATTCCACAAAATAAAAATTAATTAGATTGCAACCTTGCCATTTTCCAGCCATGAGAATGTACTCTGAGTATTATAGAGTCCTCACTTCTCCTATAACAAGTTATTATAGAGACAATTTCCAAGATCTAGGTCACCATACCACAGCCATCCATGTATTGATTATAGGTGGTAGGTTGTGATTGATTCCATAATCCAGCCAAATGCACAGGACTACAGGATGCAAGGGCTAGCAGTTCACATATCAGCCATGAACAATCATGGAGGAGGGAAGAATATAAAATAAGATTAATCTCACTTAGACCTATATAATTTCTGTCAGGCTGCCAGAAGCAGTTATAAAGTATTTTATGGTAGTCTTGAATCCCAACCATGTACTCTCACTGTCCCCCAAATGTGCTGAATACAAGTCCTCCTTTATAAAGGGTGAGACCCTTAATTTGGTAACTCCCCATCACAAGAAGTATTCAATGCAGTGAGAGAGAGACTTTTATTTTCTGCCTCACACATCTCTAGTTACAGAATAGGACTCAGCAGCAGTCAGGACCCCTACGGTACATAACAAAGTTTTAGCAGTGAAATGGAAATGATGAAAACATTTCACTTCCTAAATTCTGTCAGGGAACACTGAGGGGATATTCACAACTACTAAGAATGTGCATATTGCCAAGGTTGATATTACAGTGCTTGGATTTTCACAGACTCTCAGAGTCACAACATTTTAAACTTGGTGACACTAGTTGCCTAGCTTCCTGGAGACATTCCATAAACACAAAGCATTTAGAAGGAACCATGTGTTCGCGTAATTCTACAAGTTACTCTTTTGTTTGTTTAGGGTTTCACAGGGCACTCTCAAACTTAAGATTCATTCTGTCAACTATGCCTGTTTTAAATATGTTACTGGTACAGGTCCTTCTACCTTTATCATAGTCGGTGGCAGGCTTGTAGCTCACTACAAATGTGGCTGGCAGGTGCCATGTTGACATATGCAGTCCATCTGTGGAACACTGGTGCAAGGACAAAGCATCCATCGTGAGGACATTAGTCAGTAGTTAGCAATCGTGGAAAACAGACTTCATCTTATGTGTTTTGCTGCTTCCTTCTGGTATGTGAGTGAATTCGAGGGTGATTATGGGTATGCAGTGGCCATGAACTCTCATCAAAATCCAGTGACTGGAACATGGAGCAGGAGTGGAGGCAGATACACTAATGTGTGCAACTGCAGGGCATTTATTATGATGTCCATTAGTATGGACTCCTCCCTTCCTTTTAGTGAAAAGGATCTCCTTATCCGTCCCCTCTGTGACCATATTTTCTTTTTTGAATGTCTGTCAACCTTTCTGACATGGGGCAGCACAGATACATCTAGACAACTTTTCACAATGATACAAATGATCTTTTAAAAGTTCTCAAAATAATAATACGTGTATATATGCACATGTACATAGAATACAACACAACTTAACAGGGCTTGTGACCCCATTTTGCTTATTTAAAAATATGTAGACAGATTTTAATTGTTTTTATTTATTGAATTTAGAACTAGTGTGGAAGGGGAGAAAGAGAGAAATAGAGAAATGTTGATTTTTTATGCTAGTTATTTTTTACATATTTAATGAATTACACTATTAGAGTTGTCCCAGTTTTACCTTTTTGCCCTCCACCACCCAGGAATTCCCCCACCTCCACTTCTCCCTTAGTTCATGTCCATGGGTCATGCATACAATTCTTTGGCTACTCCCTTTCATATACTATTTTTAATATCTCCCTCTCAATTCTGTACCTACCAATTTATACTTCTTCATCTCTGTACCTTTTCCCCCATCCTCCCCATTCCCTCTCCCTGAAGACAACTCTCTAAATGATCTCCATATCTATGATTCTACTCCTCTTCTGGTTGTTTGCTTAGTTTGTTTTTTATATTGAGTTGTTGATAGTTGAGAATTTGTTGTCCTTTTAATGTTCATAATTTTATCTTTCTTTTGTTAAATAAATTTCTTTAACATTTCATTTAAAAACATCTTGGTGATGATGAACCCCTTTATCTTTACCTTGTCTGGGAGGAACTTCATCTGCCTTTCAATTCTAATTGATACCTTTGTTGGATAGAGTAATTTAGATTGTAGTTCTTTGCTTTTCATTACTTTGAATACTTCTTGCCAGTCCCTTTTTTTCTGCAAGGTTTCTTTTGAGAAATCAGCTGACAGTCTTATGGTAAGTGCTTTTCAGTTAAATGGCTGCTTTTCTCTTGCTGCTTTTAAGACATGCTTTTTATCTACAAACTTTTCCATCTCAATTATGCTGTATCTTGGTGTGCTCCTGTTTTGGTCCAACTTTTTGGGGACTCTGTGACTCCTGGACTTGTATGTTTATTTGTTTAATCAAATTAGGGAAGTTTTCTTTCATTATTTTTTCAAATACATTTTCAACTTCTTACTCTTTCTCACATTCTTTCAGCATCTTTGATTTAAAGGTTGGTATGTTTGAAGTTGTCCCAAAGGCTCCTTAACCTATCCTTGTTTATATTTTTATTTTTTAAACATTTTATTTATTTATCTTTAGAGGGGAAGGGAAGGAGAGAGGGAGAGAAATATCAGTGTATGGTTGCCTCTTGTGTATCCCCTGCTGGGAACTGGCCTGCAACCCAGGCATGTGCCCTGACTGGGAGTCCAACCACAATCCTTAGGTTCGCAGGCTTGCATTTAATCCACTGAGCTACAGCATGGCTGTCTATCTATCTATCTATCTATCTATCTATCTATCTATCTATCTATCTATCATCATCTATCTATCTAATTTTATTCTTTTATTTTTTTCTTCTTGCTGTTCTAATTGAATTTTTCTTCCTTATGTTTCAAATCACTGATTTGATTCTTGGCTTCATCTACTTCTCTTTTGTTTCCCTGTAAGTTTTCCTTTATTTCACTTAGTGTGACCTTCATTTCCAGCTGGGTCTTTTTTTCATGCTGTTAAAGTACCCACTGTGTTCCTTGAGCACCCTAATAACCAGTGTTTTAAACTCTGTATTTGATAGATTGCTTATCTCCATTTTGTTTGGTTCTTTCTCTGGAGTTTTATTATTTCATTCGGGCCATATTTATTTGTCTCCTCATTTTGGCCGCCTTCCTTCCTGTGTTTGTTTTAATGTATGAGATACAGCCGCTTTGACTTTTGTTTTAGTAGTGTGGCCTATTGTAGAAAAGTGCACTTGTAAGTTGGATGGGGCCAAGCTTTAGATAGTCGCCATGACAGGGAAAGCTGAGTGAACCAGCTTAATGGAGTCTCCGATATGGTGCCACTGCTAAGTGAATCTGTGTGGGGAAGGGCTCAGGAAGAGGACCACGCCACTGCCTGCCTTTTGGAATTTTGTTCAGGAGGAAACTGTTGCCTGGCACTCACCCTGATGACGGACACTTCAGTTTCTTGTGGTAAGCCGTGGGTGTCCACCCAGCTGCTGCCCTGGTGCTGGAGCTCAGGGGGAGTGAGTTTGCGTTAAGTTTTAAGCCCATTTTGGGCCCTTTAAGAGGAGATGCCTGAGAATCCCACAGTTTCTTTCACTTCCCCAACCCCCACTGGTTTTTACAGCAAAAATAATGGAGACTTATGTTCTTGGCACTGGAATCCTGGGCTAGATAGTCTGGGGTTCTCAAGGTATCTCTCCCAATTTTTATGTTATACATAAGTGTGGGACTGCCTGTTTCATATCTCCATGAGTCTACATCCCCATCCCCCTATTCATCTGGATGAATGTTACTTTTTAAATTTATTGGTCGTTTGACTTCCATACAGCTCAATTTTCTGATGGATCTGGGTGATAGTTGTTTTATAGTTTAGTTATAATTTTTGCTCTATTTGTTCAAGGAGGCAAGTCCTGTTTCCCTATGTCTCCATCTTGACTGTAAGTACATGTTATTCCACTTCTTTTATGCATTCATTGGTTGATTCTTGTACGGGCCTTGACACAGGATTGAACCTTCAACCTTGGCATATTGGGATAACACTCTAACTAACTAAGCCACCTGGCCAGGACCTGTTCAAAGAATTTTGAGAATTCTTTTCTTCACAGCATGAAGTATATTTCCCTTCCCCTTAAATGTACGCTGTGTTCAGTAACTCAGTCTTAACAAACAATGTGGCAGAAGAGAGAATGGGTAATGTCCAAGATTAAAACAGAAAAGATATTATGCCTTTCTCCCCCCTTTCTTTCCCAGATTACCTGCTTCTGCCATGTCACGAGGATGCACAATCAGCCCTATGGAGCAGAACTCTCAGCCAGAGCCCTGTGTGGTAAGGTACTGAGCAGGGAACCAAGGTCTCAAGCTAACAGCCATGTGGGTTTTTACCTTGGAAGCAAATCTTCCACACTTGTCAAACTCAGATGTCAGCAGCCCTGGACAATCCTGAGAGATCATCTCTTTGAATCACCTAGTTAGGACTCTCTTGGATTCTTGGCTCTCAGAAAATGGGTAAGGAAATAAATATTTGTTGTTTTAAGCTGAGGTCATTGATTCTGAAGTAATAATGTCTTGCAGTGATAGATAATTAGTATGCCCATACTTCCTTATATAAAACTGAGTTGGATAGTGTCTGAGTGTTTCACCCAGTGTGGCTAAGCCATTGCAAAGCATTTGATAAAACAAGGAGAGATCCAGAGTGATGGCGGCTGCTACCTGACATTAAAACTTGCTGCGTTGCCCATCACAGTTTCTGCCTACAGTGGCAATTTATGTTCGTAAATTGTTCTACAGTTATTGGTATTTGATGTATCAGTGTAAATGCTAAAAAATGTGTCATTTTAAAAATTTAGCTATTACGTTTTGAACATCTACAACATGTTAGCATTTATTCTAGATGTTGTTGATGCAAAGATATAAAAACATAACTGAGCCCCTGCTTAGAAAAATTATTTATTTAATGTATATAAATTTATCTACCACATTTCTCTTTGGAAATGCAAAATACGTTTACTATGGAATGTACAATGGCTCCTTATATAGAAAAATTGAAGGATTTAATAAAAATGACATTTTTCTCTTTCCTCATGTGTATGTATGTATGTACAGAATATTTGTGTTCAGGAATTATCTACTCTTTAGCCATTGTCTCCTGTAGATGTGATACTGGAATGGCTCCAATGTAGAAGCAAGAATGATAAGGCAAAATGAGTAAGAGAGTAGAGGTCATACATCCCTGCTATTCTGCATTTTTTTTTCTGTCTCTCTCATTGTTATTGCTGGATAAAGAAGGTTACAAATACTAATCCCTACTACTATTCTGATTTTAAGGCTCTGTGTTTGTTGAAAAGAAGGGTGAGCTGTTCATAAACCTATGTGTTTTAAAGTACCACTCTTGCTTGTCTCTTGTGTCCATACGGCCTCCTTTATCCTTTCTATTTATATTGGCGTGGACAGTTGCTCCCAACACTTTTCTCCACTCCCAGTAAGAATAAAATGGGGTGGAAAAGTTAACTTTTTTATGCAGATAGGCCATCCTCAATTACCTTACCCTACAACAATACACAAAATGGTTGACATTAACTGTAAATTGAATTTCTGTTCTTCAATTTTCCACTTTTAAAATGATGTCATGTCCCCTATGAGTCAATCAATCACCACTGAAATATTCATTGTGAGTTGTCCTTTTTCTTAATACAGTCTGTGATTTTATATAAAATCCTATCAATGGTTTGTGCAATTTTGTTCTTTTCCATGAATTGTCAGTGCTGCTGTTGGCATCCATCATTTTAAGTGATGTGCTACTGAAAACTGTTCTCAAATTTACGTATTTACCCACATGGCACATATTTTTACACAATTGCCATCATCATAGAAAGAATACTCTGTATTCTTTTAGTTCATGGTTTTATATTTTATTTCCCTCATATTCCATGCAGTCTTAACTATGTTTTTATTAGGTGAATAAAATTTGTTTCCTATGAAGTAAATGACACCTCTCAATCTAGTGATCCAATTCGCAAGAATAAAACTATCAAAGATCAAAATATAATGAGGTATAACTGGGTGCAGAAAAGGGGCCATTGTATTTATAAGCAGAAAAACAAAAATGACTGTCATATACTTTCTCTATAAGGAAAACCAACAACATCTCAGAGAAACCATCAATGCAGATCATTATATGCATGGTGGTTAGGAATGAAGAATAACAGAGGCCAGGCTGAAGTTATTGTTCTATTTATTGGGCAGATAGAGACCCAGGGGACAGTCAGTGCACAATGGGTAGGAACCGACAAGTTGGTTAATGATGCCTGAATGCCTCATACGCCCCCTGCCTCTGACGAGAAGTGACAAACACTCATTGCTGAGCTGTTTTTTATTGTAGAGAAATTATTTACTTGCTTGACATTGCTCTCCCACAAAGAGGGCCTTCCTTTGTTTCACCTTTGCAATATAAAAATTTATTGTGGAATTAAATTCTGTTACTTGTGGCTGTGCACCAACTTTAACTGCTATTAATCACAAAAGGCAAAAAATACAAAGGAATGATTTCAATGCTGTGTCTTTTAGGGACTGAAAAGAAGCAGGAAATCAAATGCACAATTGGAAAGCATAGTAGCTAGACAATGATAAGAAGAATCAAATATTTTGAGAGCTTTTGTGTGAAAAAAGTTTTAATTAATTACCCTTTAGTTCAGAGCACATGTATTGAATTTGTAATATATTATTTTGGTTAACAAAGACACAACTTAATTATGCAAAACTGTTACTTCTACAGCTAGCAGTATTGTTAGGGAATTTTTTTCAAATAATAAAAAAAATGTTCCTTATTTTTAACTCCATTACAACTGAAAAGTAGTGATTTTATCTAGACTTCTCTCTTTATCTCTCGATCACATTGAAATGAAGAAATAGTTGGCCTGGGAGAGGCCTGGATTTTTACAGAACCAGAGTTCACCACTCTTGATCACTGTGAGTTACATGTACTCTCTGTTGCTCTTTAAAAATCGTGTTCATAAATTCTTTTAAACACCTCTCAAGGAGAAGGGAATTTATATCCCCTTCTCTTGAAAATGGTCAAGTTTTCAGCAATAGAGAAAGCCAATATGGTTTCTTTGTCATTTGCTTGGATACTTGCCCTTGAAGGTGTTTGCTTCCATGTAAGCACATTGACCTCCCTGTGGTGTTGACAGGTTTTGAGGAAGCTCAAATTAGTCTTCTTTATGAGAGACTGCATTGAAAAATCATGGGTTGAGACTCTAAGATTGCATGAGAAGAAAGTGGTGCTTGCTAGTATCCTGTAGTTCTGGTCGTGGTCTTCCTGTAAGTGCAATTGGTTGAGAGACCTCAAACTGTAACTGCCTGGCTGAGCTCTCTCTGAATTCCTGAATCACAGAATTTAGTAGAGAGAATAAAGTAACTTTTGTTTTAGTAAGCTTGTTTTAGTAACTTTTGTTTTGGAGTAATTTGTTATGTAGCAATAGATAATCAGAACGTGGTGAATCTCAACGTGACAAAGATGTTTTTTCCTATGCTACAGGAAGGGTAAGAATTGCAGATATGGTTGTATCATCTGACACAAAGCAGGTACAGAGAAAATTAGAGCAATTATACTACCAAAATTTTAAACTATACGGGTGATTGAAAAATAAAATAAAACCTTCTATTGCATCCTCTTAATGTAACAGGGACGAAATTCTCCACAACTGAGTTGTTTAAATGAATTTGATTTGAAATTGAGTCTGTCTCAAACTGTAAATGCCTGGTTTGGGCAAGGAGTTCACTCTCAATCAATATGGGCTTTTTCCTCATTTTGGATAATCTCAGAACCACAGAGAAAGTACATTATTCTAAAAGGAGCTTTCTCCCACTTGACCAGGAAAGTGCCTGGACACCACTGCCTTGCTCCTGGGTACTATACATCTTCCTTTGTCTGCCTGCTTCTGTTTAATGGACTTACTCATGGCAGCATTTTTCTTCAAAAACAGGTTTTATTTGTTTATTTCCAGTCAGAGGAGAAGAAAGGGAAAGAGGGAGAAAAGCATTAATGTATGGTTGCCTCTCTCACACCCCCTACTTGGGACTTGGCCTGCAACCCAGGCATGTGCCTTGACTGGGAATCAAAGTGGTGACCCATTTGTTCCCAGGCTGATGTTCAGTCCACTAAGCTACACCAGCCAGGGCTCATGGTAGAATTTTTCAATGCTTATTCACAGTGGTCCTTCTCAAATTCCATGAGTCCTCCTCTCCCAGAGCTTTTACACTGAAGTAGAACCCTTTGTGCAACCCATAAGCTTGGTTCTCTTCTCTGCAGCGCAGTTCATGTATTTTTCAGACTCAACATACCAAATATTTACATGATCTCTTGCTCCTAAGATATCCTTTGAGGACAATGAACTGGGAGGGTTATGGCTAACTCTGTGGTCTAAGCTTGGAACACAGGACAGTGAAAGAGCCCCTTTGTAGTAGAAAAAAATCCTACTGTCATACTTTTTTACACAATGAAATTCCACTTAATATATAATAATAATTACATTTTTACATTGATTTTAATTATACTTTAATTTATTCTTGCATTATAAAAATAATTTTTATATTTAAAAATTTATTGGTACTCATGTCTTAGCATATAAAATTATAAAACCTAGACAATTCAATATAAATTTTAATGTACTCTCTTGAAAAAGACAAAAATAAAATATCATTCTGATTCTTCAGTTTTGATCAAATACCCAGCATTTAATAACAACTATTATTATTATTCATTTTATATGCAAACATGCATGCTTATATGCCTGAGTATATTTGTCTATGTATATAAGTATGTTTATAACATATATGTATATGTATGGATACAAATCATGTTCTATGTTACTAACATGTCTAACTACAACAAATGACCTCAAAAAGTCATAATGTTTCCTGTACATTTAAGGAAATAAGAAATAATACGGTTTTATTTAATTTTTAAATCTTTATTGTATTTTTTTTACCATTTAGTCCATTTCTACCCCTTGTCCTCAGCACTCACCACACTGTTGTCATGTCCATGAGTCTTGTTTCCTTTCTGCTCAAACCCTCCACTCCCTAATCTCCCCCGCCACTAGCTGTATTAATCATTTGTTTAGTTTCTGGGCCAAATGAATTTGGATTTCAATGTTGTGCCATGAAACAGTTATACTACTAAATATCAATTAATTATGACTTTAAAAGTCTCCCAAAATTTTATTGACAAATGTATCATTAAGAAATAATCCTGTCGTTAAAAACTCAAAAAAAGTTAATCATTTCCCAAAAGCAGTAAAAAAAATGTAAGACCTAGTTATAGTTATGTGTTGTTGATTGCTAGATAATTCATTCTGTTTTCTGTGTGAGCCTCAGGGGAAAAATAATTACTTACTGTTTTGTTCAGACTGATATATATTTGTTTAGTGTGGTTTCATGAAAACAAAAAAGACCATAATATGGACCACTCTCAGTCCCTTTGGAAATGGGGCATTCATAGAAAATATCATGTCTAGACTTAAGGGAAAAATGTCTTTCTTATTTTATTTGAGTTCTATATTATGCACAAAACACTTGCTCAGAGTTACAGAATTTATGGGAATGCTGCCTAAAAATTCCACCCTGACAAGAACTGCCCAGAAAGAATTTTGATTGCTTTTTCCTTCAATGCTGCATATAGCCAATTTTAGTTAGACACAAGGTTTGTATTCACCATGACTCTGAATTATTAGCTTCTAGTTAGAATAAAAGAGAAGGAGTAATGGTCATGGCAACACAAATTCCTTCTGCTAACAAATTATATTTCAGTATAATATTGTGTTGTTCCTTTCTTTTCACACTGATGACTTCTTTAGTCCCATAGAAACATATGAATTCTGGCACGCTCTGACATTCTGATTTCTTATATAATGTCTGTGATTTCTTATTGTTTGCCTTCCTGGATAATGTCCACATCTTTCATTCATATAAATAATGGACCTACGAGTAACTGTGGCTGCACCATAGAAGCGTGGAATCATAAAGATGGTGTAGAATAGCTTCTTATTTTACCAGGAGGCAGAAGAGTAGTAACTCACCCAAAGGCAAATCGCTAGCTGATAGCCACTCAGTTCAAAGTGTTTTCATCATAAAATATTGCCTTTCCCATAATATTGGTAATGAATAGCAGAGCTGTCCACATGCTTGACAAAAGTTTACTTTAAAAAACTTTTTTACACATTTGAAATGTTTGACAGATCTTATACAAGGAACTGAAGGGTTAACAAGTAGGGGAGACTGGTTGTAGCACTGAGATAATAACTGAGGTGGAGAAATGGCCACAGATGGGATAGTTTTGGTTTCTATTTTGAGTGTCTTATTTTAGTCTCTTGAAAGAAAATATGAAACATAGCACTAATTAAAAACAAAAACACACATTTACCACCACTGAATGAGCCATGCTAGTAAATCATTAGTGAATCTTGTGTTATTTATTTAATGTTCTTTCAAGTTCTTGAAACTTGCTAGTAGTAATTTTTTAAAAGATCGAGTAACTTAGGAATTCAAAGATTCAAACTTTTATATCAGCATGAATGTATGAACACACACCTACAGTATTTCCTACTTATACAGGTCAGATAGGTGCCAATACCCCAGGTGCATGCCTGAAACTGAGGATAGCAACTACAGTACCTATAGTATCCTATATATACTATGGTTTTTCCTACACATGCATACTTTTCACTTAAATGATGTAGTTACTTCACAGCTTTTCTTGGGTATATGCAAATTACCAGGAACACTACTTTTGCCCTTTGGGGCCATTATCAAAAACACTCAGGGTCACTTTAACACAAGCAATGTGATCTGGTAACCAAGAAGGCTACTAAGTGACTGACGGGCAAGTATGCAGAGTAGAGACACTGGAAGAAGGCATAATTCACTTTCTGGGGAGTACAGTGTGGGACCCTGCAAGATTTCATCATGCCACTAGGAACAGCATGCAATGAAAACTTATAAATTATTTGTTTCTGGAATTTCCATGTGATATTTTTGGCTCGTGGAGCCTAAAAAAACTGTTGGCTGAAAATTCTCAAAATGAACTATGTTGTAGACTGCTCTGCCTGGTTTTAGGAATTGTATCTCAACCCCTTGTGTCTAAGGGCCAGGGACGACCTTTGGAATTTGAGCCAAAGGGGACAAAGCTTGTCTCTGGTAACAAATGCTGCCTCGGTTTCTTCTCCCTGCCCCCAGAGCTTGGTCAGAAGTCAATGACCGGTAAGACCCCTCAGAGAGGGGCAACCTAAGCCAGACTCCATCACTTGGGAGGCCTTCATGGAAGGACTTGGGTGGCTGCAACAAGAGGGAGCAATGGACTCTTGCCCCCCAGCTTTTACAAAGCCCGAGTCCCCGTGTTCTCTGGGAGAAGCACTTGCTGGCTCTAATCCCCTTAAGCCTGAATACCTACCTGATGGGAGATGTGCAGCTTCTTGCCTTGCTAGAGGGTGTCCTGGGGGGAAATCTGGCATCACAAAGACTTCTGATAAACCTGTGAAATCTGCTCCGCTAAGAGTGCTTTCATTCATATGTTAAGGGTCCAAGCATGAAACCCTAAAACTCTCTTCCTAACAGACTCTGACTCGGACTAAGCCCTCAGATTTCTTTGAAATATTATCTACAGTTTGATCCTTGCTGCCCTGTATTCCTGTGCATTACAACCCAATAAAAGGCCCTGGAGGAAGGGGCTAAAGGCCTTTTATTCCTCAGAGAAACTGGCTGCTGCTGGCCCTTTTCCGTTGAGAAACCGGCCACTACTCGTGGCCTTTTTCCTCTGGGAAAGTGGCCACTTCTCCTCCCCAAGCAGATCACATCATGTCTCAGTCATGATTACTCTCATCCGTCGTGGTCAGGGGGACTTGAGAGGAAAGTCACCCCTACAGAACCAAATATAACTGAACTTGATACTAGCAGGAACTATGACAGAACATTTATTTTCTATAATTGTAATGCTCTATTGAAGGTTTTTTTATTTTTTTCTTTGAAGAAACACTGGGAAACATACCACCTAAAAAAATTCAGACTATTCTGGCTTCATTAATTTTGTTTTGTTTTTTAAACATTGTGAAGACAGTGTAATTTGAACAATATGATGAGAAAACAGGTAGCATTAATATATTTAAATTCTTAAGAATTATATGTGTACTTTAACTTTTTGAGATATTATCTAAGTAATTATAGAACATTTCTCTCTGTTTGGACCTGATGTTTTACCTTGCATAGATATTCTAAAATTATGAATATTTACCAGAAGCTCTTTTTTCCACATGCTTTAACAGATATTATTATTTTCCCCTGACCCAATAAAAACAAATCAAAGCACATTATTATTTTTTCTTTATATAAAATATATATATTTAAATTTATTTTTTATTTTTAAAGATTTTATTTATTTATTTTTAGAGAAAGTAAAGGAGAGAGAGAGAGAAACATCACTGTGTGGTTGCCTCTCATTCATCTCCTACTGGGGACCTGGCCTGCAACCTAGGCATGTGCCCTGACTAGGAATCGAACTGGCAACCCTTTGATTCGCACACCAGCATTCAATCCACTGAGCCACACCAGCCAGGTCAAGTCATATTATTTTAACATCAGTTTTCTTTGATTGAAGGAGTAATTTAAAATATTAAACTCACTATTGTATAAGGCTGGACTAAAGTATCTATGCAAGTGACTATTACAGACTTAGGATTTGTCATAAAATCCTAAGTGTCCTTTTTACCCCACTACTGACAGCTTGTTGCCTAGTGAGCTGCCTGTAAAATGGAAGAGGGTGGTACTCATATTGGGTATACGTTCTATGTAACAGTCCATATACAATGAAAAATGTATGTCTATTAGGATAGACATCCATATAGCTAACACACAAAAAAAAGCTTTGTTACTTAGTGCTTAGTGTCATATCATAGCTCTCATGACATGTCTTGTATGGTCTTCTGGGTTCTCAACTCAGATTGGTGCATATTGAATTCCACCCACCCATTGCATACCCTTCAAACATGCACAGTCACTGAAGGACTCAGTCTACTTTTTCTTTCTTTTTCTTTCTTTCTTTCTTTCTTTCTTTCTTTCTTTCTTTCTTTCTTTCTTTCTTTCTTTCTTTCTTTCTTTCTTTCTTTCTTTCTTTCTTTCTTTCTCTTTCTCTTTCTCTCTTTCTTTCTTTTTCTTTTATTTTATTGATTATGCCATCACATATGTTCTGTTTCTCCCCTCCATTCTCCTCCACCCTGCACATCCCCTCCCCACCATTCCCCCCCTTTAGTTCATGAACACGTGTCTCAAGTTCTTTAGATTCTATATTTCCCCTATTCTTACCCTCCCCCTAACTATTTTTTATCTACTGTCTGTGCTACTTATTTTCTGTACCTTCTCCCCTCTTCTCCATTTCCCACTCCCCTGTTGCTAACCCTCCACGTGATCTTCATTTCTATGGCTCACTCCTGATCCAGCTGTCCTCTTAATTTGCTTTTGGGTGAAAGGTCAGTCTACTTATTTTTTAATGCACTAGTTCACTGAGTCAAAATCACCACTGTTAATAATTCAAAGATGGCTGACATTATCCCTCCTCCTCCCCACCAAGCATTTTATATACAGATTGTGACCAGAATCATGCCTTTCATCCTCTTCCTTAATGAAGGGGGTGGCCCCCATTCATGGCGGTCTGTGAGTGGAGCCTAACCCTCCACCTCTGGCATAAGATGTTGCTCCTTCCATTCCTTACCTCACAGTGGCCATGGAGACTGTAGTGAACACCTAATAACCACTCCTGCCCTGCACATACAACAGCAGAGGTTCCCTCCCCTGCCACCTACTTAGTGCTTCAGAAATCGTGTATGAACAGAAGCATGCCCTTTGGGTAGCACACAAGCAGCGTGGACTAAATTAGCCCTAAAAAGGTTTAGTGCAACTAAATTACAGTTGAATCACAGTATATAAAAAATGGTTGGGAAATGCAGTTTGATCCTAAACAGGTTGAGTACATTCCAAAATAGAAAATTTAAATAATAACCAAAGTTTCAAAATATAACTCTCAAAACATCTGAAAAACAGGCCCAAAATGTCAGACCAAACCTAGATAAATCTCAAGCTGAATGAGAAAAAATAATTAATAGACACTGACATTGAGATAACACTCTAGCTGGAATGACTAGACAAGGATTTTAAATGAGCTATAATAGAAATAAACTAATAAGCTATTAAAACATCTTTTAAATTTTTTTTAAAAATGGAAAATCTTGACAAAGAAATGGACAATATGAAGAAGTACCAAATTAAAATTTTAAAGCAGAAAAAATAATAATCAACAATCTCAGAGAGTGGAATCACTATTATCATAAAGACGACAGAGGAATGACTTATGAACCTGAAGATAGACCATTAGAAATATTTTCATTAGAACAGAGAGAAAGTAGTTTTTAAAAATGAAGAGATCTTAGGGACTTATGGAATGATAACAGGATTTGGGACTTTAGAATTTCATGCAAAAAAGAAAAAAGAAAAAAAAACAATGAAGAGGTGAAGCTGTATTTGAAGAAATAATGGCCAAAACCATTTCAATGTAACATAAATTATATAGCCCTGGCTGGTGTAGCTCAGTGGATTGAGTGCAGGCCTGCAAACCAGACAATCGCGATTCAATTCCCAGTCAGGGCACATGCTGGGTTTGCAGGCTGGTTCCCTGCAGGCCAATTCCCAGCAGGGGATGCATGAAAGGCAGCCATACATTGATGTTTCTCTCCCTCTCTCCTTCCCTTTCCCTCTAAAGATAAATAAATAAAATCTAAAAAAAACCCCAAAATTATAAACATTAATTTAAGAAGTGGAACAAATAGAAACATAAATCTTGACAATTTCATGTCCTTGCTAGGACATAAAAACTGTTAGGACAATTTCCATGTCCTAACAGCCAAAAACTAAGAAACCATTTAGAAAGCTTAACGTAGAGCAATTAGTCATTACCTATCAGTAAATTTGAACAATGCAAGTTCAGCTGCCTTCTCATCAGACATCATGAGTTCCACAGTAAGTGACAACATTTTCATGTGTTGAAAGAAAATAATTATTAAGCCATATCATTATGTTTAGTAAACCATTTTTTAAATATGAAAATATGTTTATGTATAGAAAAACAGAAAGAATCTACCATCAGCAGAACTAACTAAATAATCTTCTTCAGACTGAAAGTATATGATAACATAATAGAATGTGGAACATGAACAATGAGAACAGAAAGGGTAATTTTATGGGTAAGTATAGACTTTGATTTTTCCTCTGCTTTTTTAAAAATTATGCTTGACAGTTAAGAACTGTCATTCATAAAATCATGTGACGTGTTTCTCAATGTAAATAGACAACTGTTTGAAAGGGATAACTAAGTGAGTTAAATGTTATGATAGCTATGTTCCAATTGAAGTAAAAAATATGGAAGGAAGCAGAAAATATGTAAAAAATATGGAAAAAAATTCTGGACAAAAGAAACTTCCTGGTTCTCTCAGTTAGTTGACATCATCTTTATTTTCTACTGGCTCTTTCTTAAAAACCACAGTTTCTTTAACTCCACATTGGTCAATATTTTTAATTGTCTTTAGTTGATTCTAGAGTTTATTTTTATGAGATTTCTATAAAGCCACCATTAACATGAGCATTAATTTTTTTCTTTATATATGTATACTACTTCTGTAGAAAGTAAACTAACATTATTTTGGTGATTAAGAAATCTGAAAGAATGAATTATTTTCAATAAGCTTTAAGCAAAAATCCATTTAAAATTTCAGTATTGTTTCTAAAACTCTTTAAGGTCATATTTCTTGTCCAATAGTTCTTTAATGAATTAAATTCAATTTTTCTAAAATTAGTTGAGAATCACAACTTTAGAAATTTAGGTAAAAAATTTATTCTATCTTTTTAGTTTTAGAATTAGAAGTAAAAAAACGTGTTGTCAACTAACTTGTACGCTCATCTTCCCTTAAAAGTTTGCTTTCTTGATATTTGCATAGTTTTCTTACATAGAAAGTACCAGTGAAGAAATGACAGATTGCTCTGTGAGCCAAGAAAGTTTCTTGTCAGAAGAATGACTCCATATTGTTCTAGTATAACAACAATGTCATAGTTCATGTTAGCATATTGTACCATTTGAAAAGAACTTGGTTATCACAGTAGTGAAAAAGGGTACCTGAAGACACTTTGGTTATAATTAGAATGTCTGGATAATCATTTAAAAAAATCTGTAAATCAGAAATATCTCTGTGAGCAAATATGCTATTCCTAAAGAAAAAGTAATTACAGTTTGTGCCCTACAAAAACAAATTGATTTGATTTGAAATCAGAAAATAAACAGAAATGTTATGCTGACCACGGTTTTAAGCAAGAAAGTCTTTAAAGCTATCAATGGCAAAATTTGTGTAAGTGTAATAATTTGTCTTTAGTGGCCATGCCCAATCAATTCCTGAATTTGGTTTAATTTGATAGGTGTGAGGATTCACACAGGGAAGGCAATTACCAGCAACCAACTGTCTAATTCACTTTCTGGAAAATAGAAAGGCTTTATATTTTTTAAACTTCATCATAGAGCAGTTTTCTAATAAACCCACAGTGGACAAAGAACGAAAAAACATAATGGAATCAATAAATACATAAAAAAGCACAGAAAACTTCAATTCAGTGAAGCACAGTTCTAAAGCCCTGGAAAGCAGACCACAAGTATACATGCTCTTACTACTTTCCTTAGGAAAGCAGACCAATAAGAGAAAAAGGAATACACATCCCTAGTCTTACAAAATAACACCCCCCCACCAGTAATATGAACCAGTTTAGAACTTTCAGTTTAGTCGGTCAGTAAGAAATGTAATTAAACTCAATTGATTGGTACCCCATTAAAATATTCCATCGATTTAAAAGTAATGTATATATTCATTGTAAACAGTACATTTGAGTTTTAGATGTCATTTCTGTCCCTTTGGAGCACATAACTGAATTATGTACATTGATCATTTCCCTAATAGTTAAATGTCAATATTTAATATATTATACATTGTTCGCATATGATATTTAATAATCACAGAATAAACTTTAGCCTAAGAATTCCTTATTGAGCATCTATAGTATTTAAAGCTGACATTTCCATAACATTTCTGTGAATATCTTTCATATGTCACTGAATTTTTCAGTGTTCAAAGGAGTCACCATTACCCAGATGAAGAAATAGAACACTTAAAGTATTACAAAAGCCATAGTACCCCTTCCTCTTGTAACTATATCCTTCTTTTTTTAATTTTTAAAATAAATTTTATGTATTCATTTTTTAGAGAACAAGGGAAAGAGAGAGAGAGAGAGAGAGAGATCAGTTGCTTCTAGAATGTGTCCCAACTGGGAACTGAACCTGCAACCCTGGCATGTTCGATTCCTTGATGGGAATCGAACCCACAATTCTTTGCTTTGTGGGATGATGCCCAATCAAGCCAGTCGGACCAGTCAGGGAAAAAAAGTAAACAAAGGTAACCACTATTGATATTTCTACCATCATGGAATAACTTTGTCTATTTTTATATTTATTTAATATTTTATTTATTTTTGGTTTTTATTTTTAAATATATTTTATTGATTATGCTACTACAGTTGTCCCATTTTTTCTTCTCCTTATTCCCCTCTGCCATGTACCCCCCTCCCACCGCTATTCCCCCACATTAGTTTATGTCCATGGGTCATACATATAAGTTCCTTGGCTTCTCCATTTCCCACACTGCTCTTAACCTCCCCCTGTCTATTTTATACCTACCATTTATGCTCCTTATTTCTGTACCTTTTCCCCCCATTCTCCCCTCTCTCCTTCCCTACTGATAACTTTTCATGTGACCTCTATTTCTGTGAATCTGTTCCTATTGCAGCTGTTTGCTTAGTTCATTTTTGTTTTTGTTTTTTAGGTTCAGTGGTTGATAGTTGTAAGTTTGTTGTCATTTTACTATTTGTATTTTTAAAATCATTTTATTGTTGCTCAATTACAGTTGTCTGCATTTCCCCCACCACTCCTCACTCCACCCCAGCCATCCTTACCTCCCACCCTTGCTTCCACCCTCCCCCTTGTTTTTTCCATGCTATTCATATTTTTGACCTTCCTCTTTTTCTTAGATAAGTCCCTTTAACTTTTCATATAATAAGGGCTTGGTCATGAAGAACTCATAACTTGACCTCATCTGGGAAGCACTTTTATCTGCCCTTCCATTCTAAATGATAGCTTTGCTGGATAGAGTAATAATCTTGGATGTAGGTCCTTGCCTTTCATGACTTTGAACACTTCTTGCCAGCCCCTTCTTGCCTATAAGGTTTCTTTGGAGAAATCAGATGATAGTCTTATGGGCACTCCTTTATAGGTAGCTGTCTTTTTTTCACTTGCTGGTTTTAACATACCCTCCTTCTTTTTAATCTTGGGTAATGTAATTATGATGTGCCTTGGTTTGTGCTTCCTTGAGACTCTCTGAGCTTTCTGGACTTCTTGGAAGTCTATTTCCTTTGCCAGGTTGGAGGAAATTTTCCATTTTTTTTCAAACAAGTTTTCAATTTCTTGCTCTTCTTCTCCTTCTGGCACCCCCATGGTTCAGATGTTGTATTGTTTAAAGTTGTCACCAAGGTTCCTAAGCCTCTCCTCATTTTTTGAATTCTTCTTTCTTCATTCTGTTCTGGTTGAATATTATTTGAATATTTGTTGAATATTTGTTCCTTCTGGTCCAAACCATTGATTTGAGTACCAGTTTCCTTCTTGTCACTGTTAGTTCCCTGTGCATTTTCCTTTATTTCACTTTTCATGGCCTTTGCATTTTCCTATCTTTTGTGACCATACTCAACCAATTATGTGAGCATTGTGATTACCAGCTGAGCATTTTCCTATCTTTTGTGACCATACTCAACCAATTATGTGAGCATTGTGTTTTGAATTCTGCATCTGATAGGTTGGCTATATCTTCATTGCTTACTTGTATTTTTCCCGTTGCTTTTATCTGTTCTTCCATTTGGGCCATATTTTTTTTGTCTCAGTGCACCTGTTAAGTAGTGAGGGGGCACATCCTTAGGTATTCACCAGGGTGGGACAACCCACATTGCTATATTGTAGCCCCGTATGTGGGGAGGAGTCTGAGAAGGAACCATGACACTTGCTGGGCTCTCTGCTGACTTCCAGTCACTTCTTCTGCTACACACAAGCAAATCAGGCCCTTCTGGTGCTAATTCCCAGGTGGGTGTATTTATATATGTTCTAGGACCCTGTGAGTCTCTCCAACAAACTCTCCTGTGAGGCTGGGAGTTTTTTCCAGCTCCCTCAACACCTACAGGTTTTTTCAGTCAGAGGTTTTGAGGCTTTATTTCCCCACACTGGAACCCTGGGTTGCACAGTCTGTCTCACTCTCCAGTTGATCCTCCTAGTTTACCCCCACGTGAATGTGGGACCAAATGTGGACCACATAGCCCACCAGGGCCCTTTGCATGCTGATGTCCTCCAGAAGCTACCTTACTGTGAATCCTTTCCATGCCAGCTGCCCATCTCCACCCCTCCTACAGATCTGGAGACTGTTTCTTCTTTAACTCCTTGGTTGTCAGACTTCCATAAAGTTCAATTTTCTGGCATTTCTGGTTATTTTTTGCTTTTAAATTTGTTCTTGTCCTTGTTTTGTTCCTGTGCAAGGAAACAAAGTATGTCTACCTATGCCTCCATCTTGGCCAGAAGTCTGTTTCACTGTTTTATTTGTTTATTTTTAGACAGAGGGGAAAGAGGAGAGGGACAAAAACATCAATGTGTGGTTCTCTCTTTTGCATGCCCCCTACTGGGGACCTGGCTTGCAACCCAGGTATGTGCCCTAGATTGGGAATTGAGCTGGTGACTGTTTGGTTTGCATGCTAGTGCTCAATCCACTGAGCCACACCAGCCAGGACTATTTTTACATTTATTCAAATGGAAGTACTTTGTGTCTAGGGCCTTTGGTTCAATATTATGTTACTGAGATTCAAATATATTGTTGTTGTCTCTAGCAATAAATTTGTTCTTGCTGCCTATATAGTGCTACATATAGAACATACCACTCCCTATTACTCCCTCCCTCCAGTCCTTGACATCTTCCATTCTGCTTTCCATTCTCATAATTTTTACTATATCGGATTGGTCTTACAAATGGAATCATGCAGTATTTGTACTTCTGTGAATGATTTATTTCACTGAGCATAATGTCCTCAAGGTTCATCCATGTTATAACACATTATAACATTTTGTTATGTTTTATGGGTAAATAATATTCCATTATGTGTATATACCACACTTTCCTTATCCATTGATGAACACTTATGTTATTTCCTCCTGTTGGTTATTGTGAATAATTAATAGTCATGGCATATTATTAACTACTTATTTTTCTATTAACTTTTTAATAAATTACTTTTTAAAGATTTTAATTATTTTACTTTTAGAGAGAAGGGAAGGATGGGAGAAAGAGAGGGAAAGAAACATCAATGTGTGGTTGCTTCTTGTGTGCCCTTCACCAGGGACCTGGCCTACAGCCCAGGTACATGCCCTGACTGGGAATCAAACCATAGATCTCCGGCACTCAATCCACTGAGCCATTCCATCCAGGGCTCCATTAACTTTTCATTCAACTATTCATAATCTGGCATCATTTTCTCATCATTTTTTAAATTTTTCTTTTTAAATATTCCTCCATTCTTACTAAAAATTTCTGTAGTTTCCCTATTCTTTTTCCAACCTAGATTCATGGGTACAAAGTAATCTTATACCCATGCATGGATTCAATATTTATTTATTAGATAATTTTTTTATTTCTATCTCTTCATCAGAACAAATACTTAAGCTGTAAACAGGTACTTATAACATCTTAATAGCTATCTTTGAGATAGTTAAACATCCTAAATTTTTCCTCTTGCTTATATCCTAAGCCATACCATGTAAGAAGTATTTTCAGCCACAGAGCAATAGTGAAAAAGGGTTTACTATTTCTAGAGCCCAAGAGTCCCAAGAGCCCCAAGAGCCCCAAGAGCCCCAATTCCCTCAAAAGAATTCTCCCCAATTCTCTCAAGCATATTTGGAAATTTTAAATGCCATTACCAATCATCCAGTGTTAATATTGAGCAAAAATTCCCAATTCACATGGAGGTAATGAACCCTGGCCTATCACTATCTTCTCTGGCCTAGAAACAATTTCTAGAGGCAGCCAACTTGAGATTCTTATATAGCACATTTCAGTTTTTTTTTCTTTTTTCTTTTTAATAATTTTATTTAGTTATTTTTCAAGTACAGTTTTTTGTCTATTTCTCCCATCTTGTTTTCTTAACAAGTGTCATCTTCATTGTAGCTGATTCTCTTGCAACTAATACTCTTAGAGCATGAGTCACGACTCTAAACCCAATCTCTTTTTTCTTCTGGAAATAGTATTATCCCAGGAGATACTAAATGGTAGGATGGTAGAGATGGAAACCTGTCCTCTGATTCTGGTGCCCTGTATAGTCAGTGGTTAGTATTTTTTTCCTATATAATAATGTCCTGTTTAGGATACAGGAGATAAACATGGTCAGTCCCCCCAGTCCTCTAAGCATTGCTGCTTCCTAAAAAGGACTAGATGCAAATATAAAGGTAAAGTTGCAAAAGAAAATCAGGCAATCCTTTTCTTCTGAAGACTTTAACCCTTTCATACTTTATCAAATAATAAAGGTTCCAGTGGGCACTCAATACACCTTCTTGTTGCCATTGAATCTTCTCCTTCTCATTGTCTACAAAGAGCCTATTATGACCAGGAGGTTGGGACATCCCTTTTACTGGCTGCCCCTCATTACCTCTGATAGATGTAGCCTATTAATGCCCCATAGAGGGATGGAAATAAGTCACTCATGACACTAAAAAACAATATATGAAAATGCTGGTAAGTTTACTATTCACTTCCCAGATTTCCTTCAGCAACTTGGGCTCTGCCAGAACTTTCTTGATCTGACTATCTCCCAAATAATGCATCTTATTTGTCAGCATTAAAACTGTACCCTGGATAAATTTTAAAAGTACAGTAATAATTTCTGGGAGGAAATGCCAAAGTGATACTAATTTTAACCTAGAATAAAAAAGAACATAAAAGTTGCTAAGAAGATAATGAGAGAGAAAAAATGGTCTTATCAATTAGATACTAACATTAAAAATCCAGAAATTGAAATAAAAAACAAACTAATAAGTAAAATAAAAATAGACAATTAAAATATATTTAAAATATATGACATATTGGAAGATATGCAAATTCATTTAACAGGTTTGAAATATTGAATGGAAATACAAAAATCTATAATAACAGAAATGTCAAAATTTTAGTTGTCAATAGAACAATAGAGAAAAATCTTTAAGAATCTAGAAGAACTAAGTAATACCATAATCGAATGGACATACTTGTCGTTTAAAGAACACTCTACACAATGACAGTAGAAGACATCACTTTCAAGTTCACATGGATCATTCATTAAGGTAGATCATCTCATGTCATAAAGGAATTCTTAAAAAATATAAAGTAATTTAAATGCAAAGAGATATTCTCTAATCAGATGAATTTTAAAATAATGAAAAAATCTCTAAATCTGAGGAATTAAACAATATCTTTAAATTTTTATTTGGGGCAAATAAAAAATTTCAAGGGAACTTAGCAAGTAATTTGAACTAAACAAAAAATAAAATAGAAGTATCAAAATATTTGTGGTATGCTTCCTGGGTGGCCAGCATCCAGAGAGGAAGAATATAAAGGCCTGGTCCCACTCATCAAACTCTGGGAAATGCTGAAGGGATTTTCCTGCTCCAAAGCTTTCTCTAAGGGAGCATCATTGCAGCTCAATTGCTCCTATGGCCTAATTTAGTTTCTTCCTTCCCTACTCTTTACATCTACGGGTGCCAAAGATCCTAAGAATATCCCCTAAGAAGCCTCTTGCTAGCTAATTTCTATCCCATACACAGTCTGCTTCCTGGGGAGCCCATCCTGAATGAATTGCCATTAACAAAATAAAGACTTAGAGCATTTCCAAATCAGCCTCTGGGATTCAGTTTCAGATCATTAATTCAGAGCACCTATTTAGTAAGAATACACTGCCTATCCTAAACATAAGATTTTTCTGTTTCTTTGTAGAATGTTTTTATTAGGGGATTTGGTGAAGCTCATTTTCTGATGTAAATTAAAGTTGCAATTATTGGAATTCACTCCCGCAGAAGGTGACTTTTAGGATATTATGAATTGCTGATATATCTCTACCCCTTATACTGGTAAACAGGGAAGACGAGCTGTTTTAACTACTGTGTTGCTAACAACACAATGATTAACTGAAAACAGATTATGTTAATGACGGGAGAAAAATTTTAATAATATCTATTGACTATTAGCATCCAATTTTTCCTTTTTTATTTTCTTTGTCTTTTCTATTTTTAAGCCTTAACCATACAGGGAAAAAACATGCTTTGCTTTAATTCAATTTAAATTATGGTTTTGCTTAGACAGCAGTGGCTACTGTACTCAACGAAACTGAGAACTGAAGCGTGCACTAGAAACTGGAAGGCTGCATGGGAGAAAAACGTAGGTTACATTTTCATTCTGCTACCCTCTGACATTTTTATTGGCTATGCCAACTGAATGGCTTTACAAGTAAAACTAAACAAAAAAAGTGAGTGGGAATATAGGGAGAAATGCTTAAGCTGTCCTGTCAAAAATAAAGTGATATAGTATTATAATTTTTATCATGTTCTGTGAATATGTGGCACTTAATCAAGAGTCATTTACAGCTGAAAGGACCCGCAACATAATAAAATTGAATGAGTCTCTTTTGGTTTTACCTGTTTTTTGAGAATGCTTGATGTGTTTTTCTTCAGATATGAATTTTTAACTTTTAAATTCACATATATGGATTGGCTTTTAAATGTGTCAGAAAAAACCTGTGCCACCAGGACACACACAAAAGGGTTTAACAGTCGGTTTTGGATTTTTGTACTGGCTCATACAGTTTAAACTGAAAGTTCTCTGGTAAATTGTTTCCCTTTCATACTATCATAAATTAGTAGAAATTCTCCACCATTCACTGAGTGTGGTTAAATTATGTCTCTTAAATATATAAGCAACAATTTTAGAAAACTAACAGTTATAAAAAGGGCCATCAAGTCTTCAAATTAAAATAATTTGTTAAATATTTTAAAAGGTTTACTGATATATATCCACTCAAAATCAGAACGGCAAACTCAGCAAGAAACTGCTGAGACTTTCTTGAGGCAAAACGACCTAATTTGAAGATAGTTTTGTTCGATGACCAGGTTGTGAGGTTTCTGTTTCATTTATTTTTGTGGCGGGTGAAGTTTCAGGACATAAATCAGAAAAAGCTGTCTGACATGCCACCTGCTACCAGACCAATCTTATTAGAATAGGTAATGTAGATGTTATAGGAAAAGGAAGCAACCAGACACCAAGGGATTCTGGAGTACGAGGTTTATTAATGTGCATGGGCCCAGAGAAGTCAGTCTCCAAATTCTGAGCCCTGAACAAAGGATTCTTGGGGTTTATATAGTCTACGGGGTCTTCCTGTCTATGTAGCAAAGCGAGATACAGAAGCAGAATGTGGTAGTTAAGGTCTGTCTACGGGGCAGAAGCAGAGTACAAAGGCTAAATGTGAAAATTAGTTCTATCAGCGGGGGTGCTAGTCCTAGTCCTTGTGAATATCCTGCTATTTGCTTTTCCCAGATGGCCTTATCAAACTCCCAGGGTGCCTGGGGTCTGGGTGAACAAAGGTCTCCTAGGGCTTCTCCCTTCATAGAGACAAGGAGTTTCTACAGATTTTAAGCATCAATGATTGAGAAATTGTTAAACATCCCATTTAATATGCTTGCATATTTTATTTTAAAAGATAGGCTATTTATTTATTAGGCCAATGATAGGCCACTGTAAGACACTTGGCTCAGTTTTATATTCTAGCAGCCAACTTATTTTGAAATTTCAGGTGTTTAGCTTTACTCCCTAAAGCGAAGAAATGAGGAAAACAAAAAGGCTTCCAGGACAGCATTTCTCAGTATATAGTTTCTCTAGAACATCTGTTTCAATTCTTCTATATACTTGGCTAAAATTCATATTATTGAACTATGCTTCAGACTCCGGAATAAGAAACTCTGGGGATGTGGCCTCGAAAGTTCATTTTCTAGGGAGTAACCTGTTTAGAATTACCTGCGCCTAATATTATGGGCTAAAAAGCTTGGTGTAAATAACAGTGGAGGTAGAGGAGGAGTTATTGGCTCTACTGTAGGCTATGATTTTAAATACCAAGTTGTGGTTTTCAAATGCACAAGGAACTGTGGATGGGCTGAGAATTTTGGGTGTGACTTCTGAGTGCCCAGGTACTCATCACTGATGTCACTCCAGGGTGCAGATGATTTCGTCCTTCCCAGTCCTAACAAATAAGGAGCTGCAACACCTGCAAAGGGATAAATGGATGCCTTTTAATCCTATTTGTAGCCATCAGAAATTTCCAGTTCATCTGGCTTATCGTTGATGCTCAGTATGTCTTGCACTGAATGAACTGAATTCATTCTAATCTCTGCTGGCCACTGACACACTTCACAAGATAATTATCCATGTCTTTGAACTTCATTTTCCTCATCTCTAGAATGACATTTATAATAACTTTCCTCAGGAGTTTTGAGGTGAAATATGATCCTATATGTGAGCTTTCTCTGGAAATGAAAACCTGCAAGAATTTTTAAGAGGTGAAAGATTAGAAATGTGTACATATGTGGGTTCTTTTTGTACCGGTTCAGATATTAATATTTTACAAATACAAAGCAGTGTCAATTTTCTCACTGACATAGTTTTAATCAATAAAGTGGATAATCTTGATTGACAAAGTATATAATTTTTATAGGAATTAATCTCTTTTTAAAATCTGGCCTGTGAATGAATACTAAATGTTTTAATGTTTTTTAGTGATAAAAGTACATAGTCTATGAAATGGTCAAATATCCATGTACATTTTGGATCCTGCTTACCTTTCCAGATTTAACTTCATTTATTTGTATGGTTGGTTATTTACTCAAATACTGTCAAATTCTAACCTCTTCACTGAGCTCAAAATTTATAGGCATAATTTCCTACTTGAATTTTTACTAGGGCATATTAAATAAATCCCAAACTTATGATGCAAATATATATGAATAAGTAATATAATTACAAAAAATAACTAAAATATTTTAAATAAATAAATACCTAAAATATTTTCATTTCTAGTTTCCTCTCCCATATACAAACACCTCCTCCCCCCATTCTTCATATTTGCTGAGTAGTATTCCACTGTATAGTTCTAATAGAGTTTTTTTGTTGTTGTTGTTTTTCCATTTACCAGATGAAGGACATTGAATTGTTTCTAGTTTTTAGCAATTATGAAAAGAACAACAAAAAATTTGCATAGGCATTTTTGTGTGAACATTAATTATCCTTTCTTAAAGAAAAGGTGCAAAACAGAAGTGTTGAAACTCCCTTCTGGGGCATTTGGAAGAATTTATTAATAGCATATATTGCAGTGTTTGAATTTTGATCATGTGCATTTGTTAAAATTTTAATTAAGAAAATATTTTAAGTGGCCAATAACTTATGCAAATACATGGCCTTTGAAGTCCACGTACTACCTTGGACTTAGGCAGTCTGATCTGATTTGACACATTTTAATGTGAGAAAGCCCTTTCTTTATCTGAGCCATGAACTGATTTTGGTATAAGTCTGTGGCATTGCAGCATGCTTTGCACACAGGTGCACAAATTGTTAGTAGCTCTCAGAATGTAAAATGGACATATCTTTTGACCAGCAGTCTGTTTTGCAGGAATGCGTTTTATAGAAGTGCTAAGACCACCGTATAAAGTGAAAGGATGAGGGTACTCACTGGTGAATCACACCAGTCCTTTCCTTGGAACTGGGACTGTCCAGGCAAAGCTGCAGTAACCCCTGTGGGGGTAGCAAAGGGGGAAGTCTGCCTCCACTGGGAGACAGACTTGATGATTTGACAGATTCTTCTAAGGATAAGCTCTTGAAACCAGGTGACAGCCTTTTTGAATCTCATTTATTTTCTTCTCTACTCCCTATTTCTCCTCTCAGCACAGGCCATGCAGCTCCATGGAGAAGGTGACCAAGACCAGGTGAGTGTCAGAAGCCTTCCCTTAGTCCCTGAGGTGACTGAGGCCACCTCTCTTAATTATTCTAGTGAAGAAGGAGTCCAACAACCTGCTCCACACAAATACTCTGTGTGGACTTTCCTAACTCGGCACCAGAAGCAAGGCCTGACTAAGGGCCAGCCCCTGGGTCAGCAGCCATAATGTCCAAGGGCAGCGTGAGTGTGGTACAGGAGGGCAGATGACCAGCAGACCTACTACAGTGACCTTGGAAGGTCCAGGAGCTGGACAATTCCTCTCAGCCTGGTGAAGTACAGACAATACTAGTGAATAAAATGCAGGCCAGAGAGTCTCCCCAAACCAGACTAAAGTCCTTAGAAAGAAAAAGGGAAACGATAAAACTCTCCTCTAAAAGCTTTCCCATTCTCTTAGGAAGTGGGAGGACAATTCAATCCCAAGATCCCATGGACACTCAAGGAGATCAAAAGGTGATGGACCAGAGCAGCCCAGGGGGGCTGAGAACATGGCTCCTCCCCCCAGGAATACAGTGACCTTAGAGTCACCCTGAAGGGATCTAGGGTTCTGGATTATCTCAGAAACTGAGGAGGAACTGATCTAGAAATAGTGTGGGGGATGTCATTATCCAGAGATCTGTTCCCCTGTGCCTCCCCCACTCTGCAGCTCTCCTGAGTCCAGGAGGAAACACTATAGACATTCATGGCATGTGTAGATACTGACTTGCAAGATCTCCAACATTATGTATGATCCACCCACCCCTTTCAACATGGGGAAACAGCTTTTCTGAAGTGGGTCAACTCTTTCATTTTTGAGACATATAAATGACTGCTATTTTGCTTTAAAAAATAAATAATTTGCTAATTGGACTGACCTGGCCTCAAAGAAATCCCAGTCTGTATCTTTCTCCCTTTCTTTCCCCTTTTAAAAAATGTTCCAACATGTAATGTCATTACCTTTATTTATTTATTTATTTATTTACATTTTTAAAAGATTTTATTCATTATCTTTAGAGGGGAAGGGAAGGAGAGAGGGAGAAAAATATCAATGTATGGTTACCTCTCGTGTGTACCCAACTGGGAGCTGGCCTGCAACCTAGGCGTGTGCCCTGACTGGGAATCGAACTGTAACCTCTTAGTTGGCAGGCCCACACTCAATCCACTGAGCTACACCAGCCAGGGCATTCCTTCTGCCTTTATAAGTTGAGGTGGGTCTGTGATTCCTAGTATATACATGGGTTCTTTGGACAAGAAAATCAAGATCTCCAAAGAGTATGATGTTTTTGAAGCTGTCACTCTGCATCATTGCCAATATGTTGAGTTTGCCAGTGTGTGAGAAGTGAGTTTGTCTGAACTATTACATACTGTGTGTCTGCAATAATTCGTGTCCAGAGCTTTCAGTGGGTATGGAATGATCCACTTGTCTAGAGTACATGTATTTTTCAAAATGTCGTTTGTCTGGTATAACCGGGTGTTTGAAGGAGTAAATCTGTCTTGGTTATTAGCATATATAAAGTGGTACATTTTGTGGATGCATTTTGGTGTCGGCCATACTACTGAATTTCTCACTAAGCATTTTCTAAAAAGTTCCCACTGTGGCCTGTTCTTCTAGCTGGCAGTGTCACCCAAGGTCAATGTGGTGGGTCTTCTTGTGATACAGTTTCTCAGTGCTCCAGAGTGATACTGGGCACAGATGTCCAGGCCACCAGAAGCAGAATGACATGGCAGTCTATCACTACTTGTCATCACTATACCCCACCTGCCACAATTCCAAATCACACACTTGTTATTCCCATAAGGGAAGAAAGTTGTTAAGGAGAGAAGTAAACTGCTCTCCTTTGGGGAGAACCACATGGCAAGGCAGCCTTTAGATGCTCAATGCCTCAGTCCTACTGATGCAAAGAACTACATTCTGATAAAAATGAGCAAGCTTGAAATAAACTCTGAGCCTTAGATGAAACTGCAGGGCAGGCCAGCACCCTGATTTCAGCCTGATGAGACTCAGAGCCAAGGATCTGGTTAATCTACACCCAGACACTGCACCCATGAAAACTGTGAACTTATGGTAAGTATTGTTTTAAGCCATTAAGTTTGTGGTCATTTGTCATACAATGATATAAAATTAATACAAGAAACTATATGAAAGCTGTGCTGAACTAAATTCTATCTATATGGATAGATAAAGTTATTTTACTGCTAATAATACCCAAATGTATTGATTTTAGTTGGAGAAAGAACTAAAAAAGAATAATTGTCCTATATATAATAAGAAAGGCCTGATATTGATTGTATTTCCTGAAATAATGATTAAGATTCAATTAGCCACTGCAATATTTGTAAGTTGCTGTTTCAAAAAGAGAATTGTGTTGTTATGCAACGTCAGCATTAAAAGGTAGTTTCTATGATTTTTCAGGGTCAAATATACTTTAAGAACTGATTTGCAGCTGTTATAAAGAAGAGAATTTACATAGCATTTTGTTCTTTTGGTAAGGCCTTATTGTTTAGGACATCACGGGGAGAAGGATAGGAGTATTTTCATCCTGTTTATGATTCTCTTCTTATACAGAAGAGACAAGTCATCAGTGTGTCTGTTCTTATAGTTAAACCTTAGAGGCATACTGAACATCCAACAGCAGTAGAAGCAGATGGTAGTCTTACTTGAGCAATGTTTATCTTGGCTCCACTTCTCAGGTTGTGTAGACATACCTGGATGTAAAATAACCTACAGCAGCACTGAATTGTCTCGCTTCATTTAATTGGTGGCACTCCTGGAAAAAAAGATCACCGTGTACACAATCGACATCATGGTGTGCACCCATTTATTTGATTTCCCATTGTGGTTGAATTTTTATTTAAATACCAAAGAAATATAAGTAATCAGGAAATATTTGTGTCATCACTTTAGGATTATAGAAGTCAACATCCAAAGGAGAAAAAACTTGAACAGATGTTAGGGTGTAATAGCAGTGGGAGAAGTACGGGACAGAGGAAAACATTGATTTGAATCTTGCTTTGTGACAAGCATTACAGGGTATATGAGGAAAAGACTTCCAAACATCCTTATTATTAGTGAATCCTAGACCACAGAGATATCACAGAGGTGAGGCAGTCTGGGGAAATCTCAATTCCTGGAATAATTAAAAATAAAACTTGAGCACCAACTTACACCATACACCAAAATAAATTCAAGGTTGGTAAAAGACCTAAATATAAGCCGTGATACCATTAAAGTCCTAGAGGATAACATTGGCATGAAAATCTCAGATATTTCATGCAGCAACATTTTTACTGAAATGTCCCCTAGAGCAATGGGACATAAAGGAAAGAATTAACAAATGGGATCTCATCAAAATAAAAAGCTTCTGCATGGCTAAAGAAAACACTATTAAAATAAAAAAAGAACCAACTGTATGGGAAAACATATTTGCCAATGATACCTCAGACAAGGTTTAATCTCCAAAATATACAAAGAACTTACACGACTCCACTCTAAGAAAACAAGCAACCCAATTAAAAAATGGGAAAAGGACTTGAACAGACACTTCTCCAAGGAGGACATACAGAACATCCAGAGACACATGAAGAAATGCTCAATATAGCTAGCTATCAGAGAGATGAAAATCAAAACAATAATGAGATACCACTTTACACCAGTCAGAATGGCCATCATAAATAAAGTAACAAACAACAAATGTTGGACAGATTGTGGGGAAAAGGGGACCCTAGTTCACTGTTGGTGGGAATGACTGGTGCAACAATTATGGAAAACGGCATGGAATTTTCTAAGAAAACTAAAAATGAATATGCCTTTTGACCCAGTAATTCCACTGCTAGGATTATACCCTAAGAATCCTAAAACACCAGTCCAAAAGAACATATGCACCCCAATGTTCATAGCAGCACAATTTATAATAGCCAACAGTTGGAAGCAATCTAGGTGCCTATCAGTAAATGAATGGATCAAAAAACTATGGTACATTTACACAATGGAATTTTATGCAGCAGAAAGAAAGGAGGTACTACCCTTTGCAACAGCATGGATGGAGCTGGAAAGCATTATGCTGAGTGAAATAAGCCAGGTGGTGAAAGACAAATACCATATGATCTCATCTTTAACAGGAACCTAAACAACAAAACAAACGAGTGAGCAAAATATAATCAAAGACACTGAGATACAGAACAGGCTGAAAAGGACCAGAGGGGAAAGGGGAAGAAATTTCAGGGGAAAAGGGGAAGGATTCACAGGACACATGGACAAAAACTAAGGGGGGTAAAAATGGTGTGGAGGTGGGGAGCACTGGGGGGATGGGAGTAAAAGACAGAAAACTGTACTTGAATAATAGTAAAAAAATAATAAAATAAAACCTGATAGTGGAAAGTCAGCTTGACTTGCTTAAGACTGATTTCTCTCCAAATAAAGTGGCTTCTTCATTGCATCATTCCAAACAGGGCAACAGTGCCTGCTGCAGAAGTGTCAAGTCATAGATAAATTTAGGCTGTCCCAACAAACACAGAAAAATGAAGCTTTTAGCAGCAGACTAGCAAGGTTTCTGGTCACAACATAATTTATTTCACCAGTGGCAAGATTCTAACTAATAAAACTGAGGTGCCTACCCCTCCCAGCTGTTAGGTCTGGTTTTAAGTCTTCACCTCCAAAATAAAGCAGAAGTGGCAGAAAAATCCAACTGGCCACATTGTCAATGCTCTACATTCACTTACTTGGTATGGTACCAAGTCAACAATTAAAATATAAATAAAATTTATTTTAAGTATAAATGTGAAAAAATTTAAGTGTCACTAAAATTATTGTAATCTCTTAGACAGATAAATGTTATATTTGATTATGGAATCTTTAAAAAGACGATTCTATAACTGGAACCTAACCAACAAAACAAACACACAAATGAAATATGACCAGAGACATTGAAATAAAGAACAAGCTGACAGTAACCAGAGGGGAGGTGGGAAGGGATAATGAGGGGAAAGGGAGAAGGATTTTCAGGAACATGTACGAAGGACACAAGGACAAAGCCATGTGTAGGATGAAGGTTGGGAGGTGGGGATGGTGGAGTGGTGGGGGAAAATAGAGACAACTGTACTCAAATGACAATAAAAAGAGAGAGAGAAATATGGGGGAAATGAAGAAAAAAAAGACCATTCTATAAAAAGTCTTGGTCTGTATGGTCCAGGTCTCTGACAAGTCTCTCAAGAAGGATTTAGTACTTCCCAGAAGGTCCCGAGATCCCTGGGCAGCATGGCCTGTATCATCTCCAGTTTAAAACGATGTGGTTGCAAATTTCTGAATCCCATCTTGAAAGGAGAGGACTAGGGACATGATTTATGCCAGAGACAATCAACAAGTGTCCACTAAAAATATTACATTTGAATTCTTATTTAACTCGATTTGCTACAAATCCAGAATGTGCATTCTTTGCCATGGTGATATTGAGCAAAAATAATCAGCCTTATTTTATAAGAAAGAACATTTAAATAACATAAAAGGTAGATTTAACAAAGGGCAAGGATAATCAATTAAGTGAGTATTTAATAAACTCAAGATTTTAAAGCTAAATAACACACTAATTCAACCAAGGAAACAAATAGGAGGGAAAAATTATAGTTGAGGCAAAACTTAAATGAGAATTTTAATAAAAACAATACAATACCAAAATTGACTAAAATGCCAAGATTGACTCAAATACCAAAAGTGATTTAAAATTATGGAAATAAGCAGAAATGCTTAAAAATTGTTAATTCTAAATAAAAAAAATAGCCAACACCATTCTATGGGTAGAATCATTAAAACCTAGTAGATTATTTCAAAACATTAACAAGTAGTAGATTATTTCAAAGCATTTACATTTGAAAGAGAAAATAATACGACTATAGATACAAACTCCTACATGGAACACATCTCTAAAATGTACTGTCACAATACCAGAAACTTATTTGCACATGGTACATAAGTATCTCTACCCATTCATATTGGTTTCAGAGGGTGTTTGCTGGGAGATGGAAGGTATTTGTTTGTTTGTTTCCTTTTTACATTGTGATGGGGGAGAATCGAGATATTTGTATTAACAAGGTGTGCTCTGCAGTTGCTGGATGCTGCTCTATGGGAACCTGGTCTAGGCTCCTCCTAGACTGAGGACTCCTGGGGGGAACATGGAGAGCATGGTTTCCTGGGAGCCACTGCTGAAGTTGTTAATCCTAACCATTTAACTCTGGACTCAAAAGTCCTCACACACCTGCCTTTTGAATCCCATACTTCTGCTGGTCCCCAGGTATTCCCAACAGTTCTTTCTGGTCACACAAATAATCCTGGGTCCCTTTCTCACAATGCACAGCATGTAGGAATGCACTCTGTTTTCTGGCTTGCTGTCTAGATGCCTTCTACTGATTCTGCTTCAAGGTACCCTGTACCTCTGAGGAAAGTGACAGTCTGTGGAGCCTCCACCAAAGGAATGGAAGTGTGTCAATAGCTCTCAAAACTCTCGCATTTCCCAAACAGCTAATTATTTCTACTCTTGCTCCTAATGTTTGTCCTTCTGGGCAAGTCAGAAAACAAAATTCCTATGTATCAGTCCCCATCAATCTACCTAATTCTCCCTCTTCCTCCCATAATCAAGTGGCTGAAAGCTTTCCCCAAATCCTATCAGTCAGAGGAGGACCTTCTCCCACTGATGTAATGTACTATATTCAAGGTAGCCAGAGTTGCATTATTTTATGCTGAAAGATAGAATAATGGATACATTTTTTTCTGGACCACTCTCTGCTTTCACAGATATTGCCTTGCTGAAGAGGACATGAAAGTCAGCTTCAAGACTCAAGTGGAACAATGTCCCCTTCTAGGAAATCAGTGAAGATTTGAGGACACATAGATTTTAGCTGAAGATGAAGTTATAAGAAGCAGGCTGATTCCTTAGCATTCTGCTCACCATATAGTGACCATTCAGTGCATAGTGGCGGTTAGGATTGTCGAGGTGATTCCCCAGATATGAAAGGGGAAACTTGCAATCATTTTTTGATCATTTTTTCTATTACCAAAATGCCTTTAAATGTTATCCTGGATGATAATGCCTTTAAATGTTTTTCTGGATCTCAGCTCTCACAGAAAGGTTACGTGCACTCTTTTCTCTCAGATCTTCCCTTTCTCTTCTCTATAAAATCTCGGTGGACTCCAGCAGATCCCTGTGCATCCTTCTCCTACACAGTCCCCCGGGTCCTCTCCCTTCATCTGTGCCCTGCTTTTCCCCGCTTTCTCCCTCTTATTATTTCCCCTACGTACTCCCTCTGCATAGTCTCACTGTTATTTCACCTGTGTGCTTTTCCTGTCTGTAAGTACCATCCTAATATGAAGCATCAGAAGCAATTAAATCCCTCTGCATGCTGCAGGATGACTTTTTTTCTCTCCTTCACCCAATTCTACCTTTATCTGTAAGAGTTAAACCTTTTTCCTAAGAAAGTCTTCCAATTCTTTAGCTCCTCTTATATTCCTGGTGTGCTTTTTGCCAGCTTTAAAGCTAATGTGTTTTTTTCGTTGTTGTTTACAATATCTCATGGTCTTCCCATCTGCTTTTTCTATGGTTTTTGTTAGCAATATGATTCCCACTCACAAGGACACAAAGGAATTCTGAGTGACAGATTTCTTTTTTTATTATCTTTGAATTTAAAATTATTCTTCATAGCCATGGCAAAAACCAGGGGGTGAATATTCCCCAGGCTCCCCAGATCACCACTGAGAGTCTTTCTTTTACATTTTAAATAATCCCAAACTGCTGACTTGTAGAAGTTATTGTTTACTAAAGGAATAAACAGTGAAAAATACAAATAAGAGTTTCTTCAAGGAGATTCAGGTAATCCAAATGAATAATTTATTCCAAATCAGCCTACTCACCATTCTTAAATTTCCTTTAAAACAAAACTGAATACCACCATCAGAAAAAAAAGTTGCCTATTATGAGATGACACTTTCTGTATACAAAGAATAAACTTTCACCATGATAACATTTTCCTATTGGACAGGGGCCTTTAATGTGCTCCTAATAGGAAAACAGCCGTGCTCTCTGGGGGTACGCAGCTGTGTGCACCATAGGTGGGGGGGACCACAGGAAAGACAAGGCACAGTGCTCCTGAGCACAAATTTGCTCTATGCTAAGTTACTTAAAACATCTGGATAAGGATAATCAATTAAACTGCATTCTCAGAGAGTCAATAAAATTATAGACCTGAAGACTTTAAGGTAAACTATGACAGAATTGAATGAATTTTCCCCTTCCCTTTGGGAGTCATTGGAACACACTCTGAGATCACTTGGAGGTTGATGCTCTTTTGTCTGACCCTTTAATTAAAGTGTTAAGTATACTTAGGAATTTTTAAGGAATCAATTAATTTAAGGATACTAATTAGCACAAAGAGATTTAGAATAAACTCCATAAGCCAGAACAAATTGAAACCTCTTCTTTTTTCTCTACTAGTTCTTTCAATATTACAATATTGAAAAGAAAACTTTTTACAATATTTCTTTCTAGAATATTGTTTCACAGTCCATGTATTTGTAAAATGGATTTTATATAATCCCCTTCAATACTGGTAACTTGAGGATATTGCTGTTTAATTCTATAAGAATGTTTCCTTTTCATCATCTCTAGTCATCAGATGCAATAGGTTATACATAACCACACCAAAAAATCTTATTTTGTATTATGTATAACCTGGTTGTTTTAGAATTTTGAAATTATACATGGCTTCTTGGGCATTTCAAAGAATGAGAAAAGTTTCCAAGAAGATAACACCGAAGACATTGCTGACGTCCTTTTGCAGGTTGTCATGGTGACCTTGGCATGGGGCCCAAACATAGAAGAATGGGTCATACTTCCCGTCCCTCTTCTCTGACAGAATTATGTCACAAAATGCCTGATGTTCTTGTCATGTCTGTTGAGCAACAGAACCCTTCTAACATCTGAAGCTCAGTGACCCTCCCTGTTATTTTATCATGTGCAAGATTCTGAGGCTCAGGACACACATGGCTGGGAGTGGGAACTGCATAAAGTTGCTTGCTGGTTATAATTTACTGTAATGTGGCAGATTTGTACAAAAATAATTGGAATAAAATTTGGTAAAAATAAACCTGCTGATGTTAGTAACATTAAAGGTGACTATGGCTGTGGCTTAAAAACGTGTTTGTGGTACCTGGTCCCAGCAAGTATGAAAGTTATTTTATTGGTCAGTATGTAGGTTTGTTACCATAAGTAGTTAAGTTGTTACTAGTCAGAGAGATAGCCGAGGAAATTAGACACTGAGCTTAATAAACAGAAGAGCCTGAGCCTATTTGCTTTACCAGGAAGCTACAGCTTCACACCCAGGGGATCATAGCATTATTTCACCAAGGGGATTAACAATAGTCCCCTGCCCTCTCTGATACTGGATTTTGGGGGGCTACAGGAGGAGGTGGTTGGCCATAGAGGCCTGTCAGTCTAACTAGGGGGTTGACCTATCAAACACCTGCAAAAGTTTGGGAAGTTGATTATTTTGAAAAAGCACCCGATCCATCCCAAACCTAAGCTACTAAAACCCCAGGGGAACAAGGAAGCATTCTCTCTCTCTCTCTCTCTCTCTCTCTCTCTCTCTCTCTCTCTGACCCACACTTGCCTATGCATTCATATGTTGTCTCTCACCCAGGAGCTCATGCCCATTTGGACCTAGCAGCCACGGGCCCCTCTGTAAGCCACATGGGCTCCAAGGGACAAAGCTTATGAAACAGACACTCTGGACACTGGCTTTTGGTCTCATCGAAAACATGGTTGGACTTTTTCCATGGCAGGACGGAGACAGATGAAAAATTGGAAACCCAGGGGCAGATTTCCACCCAAATAAATCATCTTTCCACACCACAGTCTTCTGTGCGTGGGTGCTTGAAATGTTTTCCTCGCGATCTTGTGGAAGAGCCTGACTTTCACCACCAACAACTTCAGCTGATAAAGTTGTTGGTGGTAGACAGGGTTTTAAAAAATTAGGTTAAATTTATAAATCAAAAATTTATAATTTAGTTTCTCTGACATTGCCATGTATGTTCTGGATGCAAATATAAGGTCACTATATTGGCTCTGGCAAGGTAAGGCAACAGCCTGAGAGTTAGAAACTTGTAGAGTGATAAAAAAATATATATACTTGGTTTTTGTCTCTGGTACCTGGCATTGAACTTCAAAAGCCCTAGGAATTGCCTGAGTGAAAAGAGTTTCTTTGTTATGCCAATGAAGCAACTCAAGCTGGGTTCTTGGATAGTTTCTGATGGGAGCTGGTCACCAGGAAGATCAAGCCTGTGATGAGACGGCTGAGACTTTCAATGGCCGGACTTCTCTGGAAGGAACAAGAGGTAGAGGTTGAGCTCAGTCATGTGGCCACTGATTTAATCGATTATGCTTTTATTTGAAACAACAATAAAAACTGGATACCAAATTTAGTAGACCTTCACCTTCTTGGAAAAATACAGATGTGCCATGAGGGTAATGTGCCTTGACCTGGTGGGGAGCTGGCACAGAAGTTCTGTGTTGGAAACCCTCCCAGCCCCCACCTTCTGTTTATCCTTTATGATAAAACTGTAATGTTGAGTATAGCATGTTGAGTGAGTTCTATGAGTTGTTCTAGTGAATTATCAGAATTGTGGAGACTGTTAGAACATCAAAAATTGTGGCTGGTTGGTCAGAAACTACTTCTGGGTGGGTCGTGAGCACCCAAATTTTATTTTACTACCCTAATTTGATATTACACCAGTTAGGGTGGAAGCAGAATAGATGAAAAGGAGTCCTGGTACTCTAATAAATTGTCTTTTTAGTACAAATTTATAGAGACAATGTCTTTGAATATAAATAGATATTTTTGACCTTTATTTTCCAAGAAAGCTACTTCCCGGTATAGTTAAGAGGGACTTTTGAAAGTCCTTCTCAATGAGAGGTGAGGGCAACTTGGTGACTTACATTTTTTCTGAAAGCTAACAAATAAAAGCTGCAGTAAAGCCAGTTGTGTTGTTGGGATGGAACTTGAAAGGGTTCACTTGTGAGTAGAAAGAAAGCCTGAGGGATTAAACAAGACCTTTGTTCTGAGATCAGTCAGACACAGAGTGACTTTGAACGAGAAGCAAGGTTTTCAAAGGATCATTCTAGCTGCTGTGTTGAGAATGAAAAAAGGAGAGAAATGGCAAGTATGAGCATAGGTGACCAGGGAAGAGGCTGTTGCCCTAATCTGGGGGAGAGATGATTGGATCAGTGCTGTGCGTAGCAGTTACTAAAGTTGTGAAGGAAAGAGCATGTGTGCAGTGTACAAAGTTTTAAATAAAATTGTCCATATAACTGAAGTCAACTACGAACTCTCCAAATTACTATAATAAAACACACACATATACACAATTCAATTTCTACCTACTTGTAAAAAAGCAGAATCCCATTGATTAAAAGACAAAAAATAAAGCCAGTATTTTTAAAGAAGCTATAACTTGATAGAATTAGAATAAACCTATTTTCTATTAATTAATATAAACAAAAATATTCAATTATGAAAAGAAATACTGTAGTCACAAAATCTATCAAAGAATCCTGCACTGAGTTTACTAGAATATATATATATGTACATATACATATACATATGTATATGTACATATATACACACACACACATCTATATATCCCTAAATTGAAAATGACTCAGAATGGTCATTCAACAACTTAAAATTTACAGAAATGCATACCAGGTAGGTGCTAACAACAGAAACAAGAGAAAAGAAGCACTTCTGCTATCAATGCCAAGTATTTTGATATCAAGGTAAAAGTATTCAATAAGGGGGATAAAATGATAATTAAATTGTAGAAGGTAAATGCACAAGGAGGTTATAACCAGAATGTGTTTTAAATAACACTCAGAAAGTAACAAAGGGAGAGAATGAGGGAAGAAGAAAGTGAGAGAGAGAGGGAAACAAGCATTAAAAATAAAATATGCAAAGCACAAAAAAATCAGAAGGAGCAAAGAGAACTGTCATAAAATGCAATAGAAATAAAGAAATTAAACTCATGTTTTTTCTATTCTCCACAATTCTCTCAATTCCACAAATAATTAATTGCTCAATTAATTATTCAAAGTAGGAATCATGCAGGCCAATTTCTCTGAATCACCCATAACAGCAACAAGAAAATAAACTACTGAAAATTAATATTTCTATGATAAATAACTTGAATAAGAGAGAAGTAAATAAACAAGAAGGTTGCAAAATATCTAGAAAATAATGGTATTGAAAATTCAACAAATCAAAATGAATAATCAATGACTAAAATAATGCTGAAAAATTAACTTAAATACTTATACATATGGGCACACAATAAACATTTCAGCAAGTATTTTAACAATTCTCATACTTTAAGATCAACTATACTGAAAAAAATTTAGGGCAGTTTTTTTTAAAGCTCTGAATTGGTATCTGCCTTTATTTTCTTTAATTGTTATTCTGTATTAAGTCTATGGGGGCTTCAGCTTGAGATGATTCAAGTCTCACCCTTTCTATTTTTCCACTGTTGCCCTCGGTTGGAGGTGTCCTATATTTTCTTCTCTTTTTCTTTTACTTCTTACAGATGTCAGAAGGGTGGGTTTTTTGTAGCTTCCAGGACACTTAGATTACAGACCGTGAACCACAGAATCTTAAAGCCCTGTGAATGCCACGAAGATGACAAAATTGGCTGAAAGGCTGGTTTTCTTCTGAAGATCACAAAATAATAAAAGACAGAAAATGGGGGTTTTTATAAAAATAAAATATAAAAGCCAATTTAATGAGTCATTAATTAGAATGCAGACATTTCAATTTACAGTGTCCTAATATGTAAGAGAATTTAATAAACTCAGCTGGAAAAGAAATATTCAATTCCCTTTCCTCTGAATTGAGCTAGTTATAAGAGCTAAATTGATGAGTGAGTAATGGGCAACCTTTTCACTTTTCTTCCCAGAATTACTTTTAGGTTATCATTGTGTCTCAAGATCTTGAAATCTATTTGTATAAGGCAGACTACTGGTCTCTGTGTGAGGAGGAAGGTTTAGAATGTATATTTTTCTTATCTAGCATGTGAAATTTTAGTAATGAAGGATTTTTTCATTAATTAAACATTTTCGATGTATGATAGTGAGGATTAAGGTATACATACTTCCATGGTCTTTTGGAGCTGTAAAGGAATAAGTCAAGATCACAGCAATGGTAGAATCATAAGCCTTTCATCTGGTTCCACTTCTGATGAGATCAACTTGAAACATGTTTTTAATATCGGAGCCATAACATCATTGAGCAAATGATTCTCTTGGTATCAGGCATTAAACGGGTCATTGGCTGACTCAGAACATATGAACAATGCCAAGTGATCAATAGCATCTCCCACATATGTGCAGCCAGTTGAGGTTTCTGTTATTTTGTGATATTCTGGACTCCCACCCACCATGACAAGAGTACTAATAGAAGTTGCTTTTTTATCCAATTTTAAAGTGTTATTTGATGGATATTATGTTCAATCATATTATATGTTCTTTTGAAGGTAGGGATGTATATGTAATAATGATATCTTAATACATAATTCTAACTCTGCTTTGATAAAAAATAGGTAAAGAAGGAAAAAAATCTGGTGCTTGCCTCCAAACAGGCCAATACAGACTCTACCCAATAAAAAACACCAGTAAAAGATGTATCAGTCTTTGTTTCTGAGTATTCCCTAACAGCAGATGCTATTGAGGGCCATACAAAATCAGGACAAATATTTAAAATATTTATATAATATTTGGATAGTTAATAAATGACATTTTGCTGAAGAGACATTTTCTATAAATCAATGTTTGACTTAAAAATTTGTATGTATAAATTTTAACCTATACATTTGTATCTGTATTTTTGTTGCGAAGAGAAAGATCTAATTATTCAAAAATATATAGATATTCTAAATATATAAACAAAGATAAATCTCTTTATTTGAAAGAAAAATACTAGTTAACTTTCTATTTAAAATTCTTCTAAGAGTAAGAAAAAGACTAATATCTAAATAGTAATCTAGTCATAGTATATACACAAATATTTTTATTTATATCTCAATAGATGTAACTCAGTATTAAATATACTACTGAAAATTGAAAAATTATCCATCACCAAACTCTGGATACATGAGCGTGGGGTGGGGTGTGGTTAAGTGAGTGTCTAAATGTGTAATGTGAGAGAGCTAATACATGAGTGATGCTGTTCTCTTGTCTGTCACTCTGCTCTTTAATGCTCATCAAAATGTCATATTTCTTTCTTTCATTAATTTTTTCTCTATTTTTACCGACATAGCTATTATATTTTAATTAAAAAAATCTTTAAAATCAACTATATTAATCTAATTGCAGTGTTTTTCAATTTCTATACTTATGCTTTTCATACCTTATAAAATTAAACAAAAATACCATACCATTTACATTTGGTGTATTATTTTGTGTTTGTAGATATTTGATGTGATGTTTATATTTCCTTACTCTTATTTAACTTAAGTTTACAAAAGATGGTTATTTTCATATGTACCATAGAGTATTAAAATAATTTTATAAATTATTTTGTCAAAATGAATAAAGAATCTTTTAAGAAAAATACAGAGACATATTAAAGCAAATACCTAAAGTGTTAAATTATTGACAAAAAGCAGCATTTGCCTTCTCAAAACATGGCTTTTATTTGCACCACATATTGACCAGAATCCAAAGACAGTGTTTTTAAAGGTTATTTCTTTGTAAAGGTAAAGCTGTAAGATGTATTTTATATATAAATTCAAATGTCAATTTTTATAATCATGCCAGAGATAGAAGTCACCTTTTTAAGTTGCTCTGACAAAAGTTTTCAATTTATTGCTATTTCTAGTCAATGTTTATGACTTTATATGAGTAGAAATAATCTTTTTTCAGAGGCTAGACAAATTTTACTATGATAACTTTCTAGGGATAAGTATTGGGAACCTAATTTTTTAGATGGGGATTATTTCAACTACCTAGAGACCAATACAGCTGAATTGTATCAAATATATTCTGAGAGAGTTGTTGTTTTTGACATTTGCAGCTGATGCAGAAACTTTCATTTTCCAAGAGCATGCACTTTCCATTGCTTCATTTTATCTATTAATTTTTAAAATCTTACTAGGAATATTTAACAAAGATTTTCTTATGTAGAAATTCATTTTTGTGAATTTGTGTTTTCTCTTTTTTGAAGATTCAAATCTTGGATGCAGCATCTATAATTTCTCTGTTAAGAGACAATGGACACATACATAGACGTAATGATCAATTGCCATGGAGATAAGCATATCGCCATAGCAACTTGAATCATGTATCAATGTGTGAAAAATGCTGAGGGGTAGGGAAGAAACTGTGTATCTGTATATACTTCGAATCTTTAAAGGTTAAAGAAGAGTGATTTATCTTCTACTAATCAGTGACTCTCTTAATTCCTTGAAGAAGTAGATTTACAGCCACCTTGCCAATTCTGGTGTTTGCCCTGCGTCTAACATACTTACTCTGTGTATACAGTAAATTAGTTCCTCTCTTGCTGCTTCCCTTGGAATATCATTATATTTTTGAGTTTATAAAGAGCATTTCAATTATTTGAACAATGGGTCAGCTTAATTAACAATAAAAGAACTGCTGGGCATTCAGAACATAAAAGGACACAGAGGAGACACTAAAGAATAGGCAATTGCAGTAATGAGTCAACAAGAGTAATATAAATAGATATGAACTTAAAAATTTAGGGTTTTATTATATTTAATTTTATATTTTGTTAGTCAAAGAATTGGAATTAGATTAGAAAATACAAAAGTGATATATTTTATCATTGTTCACAGTGTGTCCCCCTTCCATTTAAGAGGGCTGGTGATGCATCTGTACCCACTGCCACGTGACTTCGTTGGCAAGGAATATCCATTCCACCATTTGGACTTTGGACTAGGCCTTATAGCCTTCTTTGACCAGTGGAATGTGAGTTTGCCCACATTTTGGGTGAGCAGAAGAGATGTGAGAGATATTATATTTCTCTGCAAACTTTTTTGTTCTTTTCTCCTTCACACAGAATGACATGTCCTGGGAGAGGAGGGAATGAGAATCAGAGCAGCTACAATGATACTTAGTTGCCATTGTAATGGTGCTGTGAACCACTGGCTTCTTTCTGAACTTTGAAACCACTGAGTTTTCTAAACTCAATCTGACAAATATACCAATTAAAATACGCCTATTTTTGTTCTTTTTCTCTCATCTCTCATTCTTTTTTCATTTTTGTTTTTTAAAGTTGTGGCAAGCACACAAAATGAGGTCTATTCCCTTACAAATCATAGGTGCACACAGCAGCATGCCTAACCACACGCGCATTACGCAGCAGGTCTCTGGAACTACTCATCTTGCATAACTAGAATTTTATACCCATCGAACAACTCCCTGTTTTCCCCACCCCCAGGCCCTGGCAACCACCATTCTGCTTTGCGTTTCTGTGAGTTCAGCCGTTTTCGATTCCACATATAAATGTAACCACGCAGTATTTGTCCTTCTACCACTGGCTAATTTTGCTTTGTGTAATACCCTTAAGGTTCATCCATGCTGTGGTTTATGGCAGGAACGCCTTCTTATCTGAAGGTTGAATAACTGCAGGAGTAAACTACATTTCTTTATCCCCTCATTCATCAGTAGAAACTCAGGTCGTTTCTGTATCTTGGTTATTGCGATAATGCTGCAATGACCCTGGGAGTGAATATATTATAAATATATTCACTTACATATATAAATACATTCATTATATTTATATATAAATATATCCATTTATATACATGCATTCATTATACACATACATGTATGTATATACACGCACATATAATGTATATAAGTAATATATGCATATATGTGAACATATACATATGCGTGCATGCATATGTGAATATATGTGTGTATATCTATTACACAAGCACGTGCGTGCACACACACACATGTATTCACTTCCAGGATCCTTTATATATATGATTTGTCCAGAAGGTATCTAGCCATGTAATATGAAAAACAGAGACATTTACTGAAGATGATACAAGATATAAGAAAAACTGTACATGGGACAGTGATGCCTCAGTCCCTTTTAAAGTAGGCACCTTGGGACCTCACACAGTTCTCACAATCATCATCGGCTGTCCCATCATATTCTCCTGAATCTCATCAATGGTCTGAATACTCTTCACTTTCAAAGATGATTTTAGTTTTCGGAAAAGCCAGAAGTCTCAGGGTGCCAAATCTGGGCTAGAGGGGGGCCAAGTCACCTGAGTGATTTGATGTTTTGCCAAAAACTGCCCAACATGTAATGCATGAGGGGGCATGTTGTTGTGATGAAGCTGCCAATGACCAGTTGCCCAGAATTGTGGTCTTTTGAATCATCCAAATAGTTTCTGTGGAGGAGTGTTCAAACTTAAAACACAATTTGATGCAGATTCATTGCTCTACTCGCTCAGTCATTTTGCATGTGATGACCATACAGTACACATGTTCACTCAGCGGTGCCTACTGTCCCCACTGACTAGTACAGTGAAGTTGTCGTTATTCACACATGTGCATTCCAGTCCACTGTCCTTGGATGTCAGGTTACATCAATGTCATGTAAACCAATAATCTTGTTATATTAAAAATGGCTGGTCTTTTTCTGGAGAGACTATATATATCTTTGAGATCTTGATTTAAATTCATTTGAATATATTTCAAAATTAAGATTGTTGGGACATATTAGTATTATATTTCTAATTTTTTGGTCGGTGAATCTCCCATTTTTAATGTACTTTCAGTAGAGCTGACTCTATCCCAGATCTTTGGCTTACGCTGGAGTAATCAGAGTAAATTTTTTCATGTGGTTCATTGACATTAAGCGTCCCACCTATGACTGTGAAAGAGAAGCATCACATGCCCCTCCTCCCACCCAGGGACCTGAGCTTGGCAGAACTCAGACTGGTCCTGCTGTAGCGACTTGAATTAATGAAGAAAGTCCACCTGAGAAGGGTTCATGCTCTACCCTGCTATACCCCTCTAGTCAGTATCACAAGCCATGAACCTTCAGGTAGGTGAAATAGATTTTCCCTATTTTTAAAATCTTCTTATTGATCGTTTCTCAGCCTTTTGGCTAAGATCAAGTGTAGTATCTGTTCTTGTCAGTTTAAAATCTTCTTATTGAATGTCTTGATCATTTTGTTATAGAAAATCAGCTGCCATCCCTCAAATCCTCCCTCTCCCTAAACCAGTGACATTCACACTTTTGATTTGTCTCTGGGCCACATTGGAAGAAGAGTCATCTGGGCCACACATTAAATACATAAACACTAACAAAAACAGAAGCAAAAGAAAAGGTTTTAAGTAAATTTGTGATTTTGTGTTGGGCTGCATTCATAGCCATCCTGGGCCGCATGCAGCCTTCAGGTGACAGGGTTGGACCCCCATTGCAGGTAACCACTGGTCATTTTTTTTATAGAGTTGCATATTCTGGATATTTTATACAAATGAAACCCTACAATATATAGCCCTTTGTAATGAACTTCTTTGACATTGTCAACTGTTTTCAAGGTGAATCCACGTTATAGCATGTATTGGTACTTCATTTTCTTTGTTGTTGAATAATATTCCAGTGTATGGATATTCCATTGCTTCTTTCAGTCACATTTTATTTATCCATTCAACAGTTGGTGGACATTTGGGTTTTTTCCACTTTTTAAATTATACTGCTATGAACATTTGTATGCAAGATTTTGTATGGATATATGTTTCCATTTCTCTTGGACGTATACCTAAGGATGGAGTTGCTGAGTCATATGGTAACTCTATGTTTAACTCTTTGAAGAACTGACGGGTGTATTTGTTCTACTGTAACCATACCACTTTACATTCCCACCAACAGTGTATGTAGGTCCTGATTTCTCTATATCCTTGTCAAAGTTTTTGTAATTTGTTTTTATTACAGCCATCCTAGTGGGTGTAGAGTGCTATCCCATTACAGTTTTGATCTACCTATTTTGGTTACCAAATGATTTTGAACATCTTATTCAAGTGCTTATTAGTCAAAGGCATATCTTCTTCAGAGAACTGTGTGTTCAGATACTTTGCCCATGATTTAATTTTGTTGTGTTTTTATTATGTAGTTATATCACTTATGTATTTTCTGCATACATGGAAATACAAAATGGAGCCCCTAATAAGACAGGTGACTTGTAAACTTTTTACCCATACATGCTTTTATAAGTACTTTTACGGGTGCTCTTTGCATTTGCTCATATTGTTACTTGCTTTCAGTGTGAATTACCATGAGTATTTCTTGTGTAGTGGGTCTGCTAACATTAAATTCCCTCAGTTTTCTTTATCTGAGATTTTATTTATTTATTTACTTGCCTTCATATTTGAAAGATAATTGTATCTGTGGCCTCAATTGTCTGATGACAAATCAGCAGTTAATCTTATCGTGGTTCCCTCCCACTTATTTCACACAAGGTATTCTCTTTTCCTTTGTTTTTCAACTTGTACTATGATGTATATAGATGTGGATCTTTTTGTATTCATCCTAATTTGAGCTTATTGATCTTATTGTATAGGTAGATTAATGTTTTTCATCATTAGGGAAGTTTTTAACCACTAATTACTGGCATTTTTTTCTGTTTATTTCTCTACCGTCTACCTCACGTGTAAAAGAAACATCAATTGGTTATCTCTCGAACTTCCCCAGCCAGGGCCCTGGCCTGCAGCTCAGACATGTGCCCTGAATGGGAATCAAGCCAACAACCTTTCCATTTGCAGGCAGTGCTGAACCCACTGAGCCATACCAGCCAGGGCTCTACCTCATGCTTTCATATGTTCGTGTTGATGTGTCCCTCATACTGACATGAAAACATTTGGTTGAAAGCTTAGAGGAGAGAGCCCAATCTTTCTCCTCAGACCCACTAAGATTGAAACATCTGTAAAGCTGAGCTGGGGAGATGGAAGGGAGTAAGTAGGTTTTGATTCAAATTTTACAGAACCTAGGATTTCTTTTCGTTAGCTGTATCCCCTAAGGACAATTTCCAGAGACTCTAACTACTCTCTTTTACAGTGTTTCCCAGATCTGTTTAGCTGGGGAATGAAGAGCTCATTAGAGCTCTTCATGTTATCATCCCAGAACATTGTTTTACATTTAACTCCGAGTATAATGATGAATTTACATTTAGTGATGAACCATTTGGGTTGCTGAATCAGGATTGCTGTGCTGACGAACAAAATCTTTATTAATACCTGTACTGAGGATTCATGAGCCACCACCAAATGCCTGGTAATCTATTATTTTAAGGGGCATGGTAGACCAAAATACTAGCCTCCATGTAGTTTATATTCCAGTTCATTTTCCTGACACCGTAGCCTGTTTTGCATATTATCATAACATAGTTTCATCACGTTGCTATTGTTTCCTCATTACCTGAATGATGACATTAAAATTACAGTTCATCTCAAGGCTCTCTACATACCACTCCCACGTTGCTTTTCCAGGCAAACTTACTTCTTCCTTATATGAAGACTTCAGAAAAATCTTTTTTTAAAAGTTCAAGTAAACTTTTTTGTTAATCATAGCCAATGTAAATCTCATCTGACTTTGTCATATATGTCATTACTGCAGGAATATATTCACATTTACTTTAATTCCATCCTCATCTCACCAACAATTCCTTAGGATCTACAGCCAGCTCTAAAGAGATCATCTCTGTTTTGTATTTTCTCCAAGAATTCTTTACAGAATCATTCCTTTGATATCTCTCTGGAATTTTCTCGTATTGGTAGTTATTTATTTCATACCCACATGTCACCAAATGAATTTAAGCTTATTAAAGATAACATTAATTTTTATTTATTTTTCCTCTCCCAATAGAAAAAAAGTGTTTTCAATGTACAATATACAAAAATTATAAATTAACTACTTTCAAAGATTTAATTTTTAATGTAAACAATTAAATTTTATTTATTTTCATATATTTTTACTTGTTACTTTATCATAAAAGGTAACTAAATATTCCATTGTTTAATGTTTAATTCAGAAGAATATTAAATTCACAAATTAGTTAATATTTCTCTTCTCTGCAATATTGATTTGTGTGATAATTTTAAAGTTTTGTTGATTAATTTCCAAGATGTCACTGGTGTATGGAATTCTTTCAATCTTGATATTTATTCAAATAATTACATAGTTTTTCTTACTTTATATTCATAAAAAAGAGGGGAATGTATTGCTAAAACTTCTATGATTTATAGTGCTGCATCAGTACAAGCAAAGTAACAATATTGTCTGGTTCTGAAATTAGAATATTAAACATTAGAAATAATTTTGATTTGATTCAAAAAGCAATAAATCATTCTGGAGGTATATTTTTGGAAAGTAGTATATTAGAATTTGGTAACGTAAGCATTTAGTACAATAAAAAATGCACATTGTATGAAAACTCAAGATAGATGTTAAAAATATTTATAAACCCTTCCCACTTTCCCCTTTTTCAAAATAATCTGATATTAATATTTTGGTTGATGTGTTGAAAGTCAGTTTTATTAAAATAATTTTTTCCTAAATGAAATCTTTGCTACTCAATCTATTTTATGTGTGTTTTTCTTATATTGAATGACATTTTGAAATATCAATAAGATGCAGGCTTCAGGCAAATTTAATTTTAATCTATACTTCAATCAGAAAAACATTTTTTAGCACAATATGCTATGATTGTGTTTTTAATTTTATACACACACACATACACACACTGGGAACACATCTGTAAATGTATAAAAAGTAAAAGGTTAACATTTGTTATTCAGATGTATCATATATAGATTAATACCTAAATAATCACAACCTAAAATAACAATAATAACAAAATAAACAAAGATATATCCATTTCTTTAAAAGTTGCATATATGGTAATTATCAGAGGGAAAGAAGGTGGGAGCAGGTAGGAGAGGATTTAGGCAAATAAATGGTGATAGAAGGAAATTTTACATGGTGGTGAACATGCAGTATAATATACAGATAATGTATTATAGAATTGTACACCTGAAACCTCATAATTTTTCTAACCAATGTCTTCCTAATATTATCAGTAAAAAGAAATAAATAGAAAAAATACACAAAATGTAGCTTTTTGAAACACCCAGTAAACAACCACAAACACAAGTACATTCACACACACACACACACACACACACACACAAGCACCTATATCAGAATTGCTATATCAAGGTCTTCAGCAATTTTGTCAGAGTTATAGAAGAACAGCATCTCTGGACCTAATCACAGCATGTTTCATGATGCAGCAGCCATATCTACCTGGGAGATCATTAGAAATAAGAAATTTGGTCCTTGCCCCTCACATCTTGAATCAGAATCTGTGGGGTTGGGGTTAACCTAAAATGTCAGTGTTTTAACAAACTATCTATCTACCAGGGGTGTCTACTTTTGGCATCTGTGGCCCACACTGAAAGAGAAAGAGTTGTCTTTTTAATGTGGGCCACACATTAAATATATAAACATTAATAAAAACTGATGAGCAAAAAAATTAAGTAAATGTATGATTTTGTGTTAGGCCACATTCATAGTCATCTCGGGTCATGGGTTGGATACCCCTAGGTGATTCTTATACACACTAGAATTTGAGGTCCTTTAAAATGAAACAAGGCTGATTTTCCCCTAAGCATATGTTCCCTCTCCGTTATACTAATAATCTATAAGCCTTCTTTCTGTTCCTTCTAGCATATAAAAAATTCTGTCCTATGAAGCAATCTGAGGACACAACAGCCAAGGGAGACTAGAAATAGTTCATATAGTTTTTTTTCATTGATCTCTCTAAAGAGAGAGAAAAGTGCTGCTTGAATAACTTTATTATGTAGAAATGCAATGCATATTTGTATTATTAAGCATAGAAATTATATATTTTAAGTGCTTGTCATTTAAGGAGAAATATTCTGAATCCACTTAAGCCAAAGTTTGGTTTGAAAATTAAGTATGACTCTCAAATGAACCCATCTTTCATTAGTCCATTAGTTCAGGGATTAATTGTGATTTTAACTTCACTGTTAAGTAGTGAATGTTTAATGTTTGGCTGCATGTGAAATTTAATCCAATTTGCAGCATTTGCTAGTAAAACACCAGTCTTCTTATTCATGAATTTCCCTTCTGCTATGGTCATATTTTCAGTGTGATACATTTAACTTTTATATCCTTATGTAAGATCCAGAAATCTTTAAAAGCAGATTACTGAGAATTTGCTATAAATCACTGCAGGTCAAACAGAGACTTCAATTTATTGAGGTTAGGATGCCAGTGAGTTGGGAGGCCGATGACGATTTGCTAAAGACTCTGTCAAGGTAGATACACAGAAAAGGAAGCTTGAAACCACTAAAGACAGTAACAGTACAGCATGAGTACGTTCCTTCCTTTTTAATTAACTGCTGAATTAATTTGGTAGTTCCTTGAATAGTTTAGTTCAATTTTTCCATTATGGTACTATTATCTTATTGTAATGAGTTTAAAATACGATAGTCTTTTAAAAATATGTTTAAGTATATTCCTCTCCAGTATGCAAAAGTTTAGTATTCTATCCTCCAAAAATACGTGCTGGATCCCCTTTCTAATATCTCTCAATGTGTGATCATCCAACACCTTCAGCACAGCGGTCCACTGACCTGTATTTAATTCAAGTTGACCCGGTCATGAATCATTATCATTAAGTTTTATTATGCTGAGATGTTGTAGTCATCGCAATTTTGATGAGTGATGGTCTATATAAAGTCCTTCACAATTAAATGCTTGTGGGGCCAAAGATTTTTTGTATACTTCCAGATATCAAAGTCACATTCCATAGGGGGAAAAAGCCAAGTTCTATAGAGTCCATTTATAGACTCTGAATGTTTCCATAGTAAAAAAATATTCGATCCCATTTTGTAAAAATCTGCACTCTGATTGAAATACATAGATATATATTCCTATAGCATAAAAGCAGAAGTTATATTTTAATTTTTATTTTTCATTATTTAACTATAGAGGTTGAAATAAAAAAAAATTGGTAGTACGTCCCCTTGTATTTTTTCTTTTCATTCAGTGCTGCTATAGTTTTCTCTCCTTTGATAAAATTCATAAGTCTATACTTTGAGTACTTAGAGTTTACATAGTGTACAGTTTCATGCAAAATATTTCCTAAATTTAAGAATGCATCTTAACTAGTGTACATGACTTAGTTTGATATTGTGACTTTTATCTGTCTCTCTATGATACATTGGGTGAGTAAAAGGTAACTAGGCCTTCTCTCTTTACTTCTGTAATACTATTATGGAACAGCAAAGGTAATGAGAAAGTGTTTAAGTGTTAGATGGATAATATTTGAAAGTAAGGCATATAAAAATGTCTGTGTTCTAATTAGATTATCTACTACATTTAGTGTGGTAATAAATCCATTGTGATAGCTTGAACCTCACACTCATTTTTTCAGTTCTCCCGGAAGTCCAATGTGTAAAACCCAACAGATCCACATTAAGATTCAGAGAGAGCCATTAACACAATACCTAGCATCAACCTTATCAGTCACAGAGAAAGATGTCCAGATCTAGGAAAATATTACATGCTGAGACCAAGTATGTATGGAGGGAGGAACAGTGCAGCCAGGGAGAAGACTGCCTCATTTATATCACAGCTGTATTTTGCTTTCTGTGTATGTCAATCAATGGGCCTTCCATGGTGTTAAGTGTGAGTATTAATTTGATTGCGCAGTGTGGATCTCCTAGGAGATTGGTCATCCAACTTTCTGTAAAAGTCCAGAGTAAATAATTTAGTCTTGTCCGCCATGACTTAGACTTACCAGCTCTGTTATATGACATGAAAATATCCCTAGATGACACATAAATAAATGAATTTATTTCATTACATACATTTGTGCCCCATATATTTGTTATATACAGTGAGATTTTAATTTCATATAATTTTCTAATGTCATGAAATATTCTCCTTTTTAAATTTTTTTCAATTATTTAAAAATAAAATGCCATTCTTAGCTCATTTAAATTTAAATATGTAATATCTTGCTTTAAGACCAAAACAGAACATCATCTTTAACAGCAATTTATGTTTTAGATCTTAAAAAAAAGTGATGTGTATGTAATAGATGTAACAGCTAAGGTATTGGGATGTCACATAGAAGAATATTCATGAAGTTTTACTGATGCAGACTATGTAGGAAAAAAATACAAGATAAAACCCTAAGGCAAAAAGTATTTTTCAATTTGTTGGTTGAAGATAATAAATATTAACTGCAATAAATATTAACACAAAACAAAACAAAAGAAGAACAAAACAAAATGTAGTACATATTATAAAATATTTTTAAATATAAACAAAACGAATTATAGATTTGTCAACTTAGCCTACTTTTTTATAGAGAAGATAGTATGATATATAGATTTTTATATTTAATGAATATGTAGAATTTCAAAATAAAAAGTATTTTAGATTCCAACTTCTGGCCAAAATTGGATGTGGAGGTAGACACACTGTGCTTCCTGGCACAACCAAAATAAGGACAACAAAAATTTAGAAACAAAAAAGCAACCAGTACTGGCAGAAAGTTGAACTGTATGGAAGTTGGACAGCCAAGGAGCTGAAATAGACACATTCATCCAGACTGGTAGGTGGGGCAGAGTGGGGCCGCAAGTGAAGAAGTGGGGCGGCACAAGAAATGGTAACAACAGGTGCACAAGACAGCAGAGGGCAGACTCTGGGCACACAGGCAGTGGCTGGCAGACCCCAGGCATGGGGTGGCAATGGGCAGACCCAGTGAGGCAGCAACTGTGAAGTGAGTCACTGTGTGAAAGACGGCTGGCTGAACGTGTGGTCCCACATTCACTCACGCATAACTGGGGAGCAAGACAAACGGCACAACCCAGGGCCCCAGCGTGGGGAAATAAAGCCTCAAAACACTGAAAACACCTGTGGGGGTTGAGGCTCAGGGAGAGACTTCCAGCCTCACAGGAAAGTTCACTGGAGAGACCCACAGGGTTCTAGAATGTACACAAGCCCACCCAGATGGGAATCAGCACTAGAAAGGCCCAGTTTGCTTGGGGGAAGTGGCAGAGGGGACTGAGATCCAATAGAGAGCTAGCAAGTGCCACTGTTCCCTGTCTGACCCTGCCCCCACATACAGCATCACAACCCAGCAATTGGGTTGCCCCACCCTGGTGAACATCTAAGGCCCCTCCTCTCACTAAGTAAGAGGCATGACAAGACAAAATAATGGCTGAAATGGAAGAACAGATCAAAGCTCCAGAAAAAATACAACTAAGCAACCAAGAGATAGCCAACCTATCAGATGCATGGTTCAAAGCACTGGTGATCAGGATGCTCACAGAATTGGTTGAATGTGGTCACATATTAGATGAAAAAACGAAGGCTATGCCAAGTGAAATGAAGGAAAATGCACAGGAAACCAATACCGATGGGAAGAAAACTGGGACTCAAATCAATGGAGTGGACCAAAAGGAAGAAAAAAACAACCAAGCAGAAAAGAATGAAGGAACAAGAATTCAAAAAAATGAGGAGAGGCTTAGGAACCTCCAGGACATCTTTAAATGCTCCAACATCCGAAGTATAAGGGTACAGAAGGGGAAGAGGAAGAGCAACAAGTGGAAAACTTATTTCAACAAATAATAAAGAAGAACTTCCCCAATCTAGCAAAGGAAATAGACTTCCAGGAAGTCCAGGAAGCTCAGAGAGTCTCAAAGAAGTTGGACCCAAGGAGGAACACACCAAGGCACATCATAATTACATTACCCAAGATTACAATGAAGAAGAGAATCCTAGAAGCAGCAAGAGATAAGGAGACAGTCACCTACAAAGGAGTTCCCATCAGACTGTCAGCTTATTTCTCAAAAGAGACCTTACAGGCAAAAAGGGGCTGGAAAGGAGTATTCCACATCATGAAAGACAAGGACCTACATCTAAGATTGCTCTATCCAGCAAAGCTTTCATGTAGAATGGAAGGACAGATGAGATGATTCTCAGATAAGGACAAGTTAAAGGAGTTCATCATCACCAAGCCCTTATTTTATGAAATGTTAAAGGGACTTATCTAAGAAAAAGAAGATAAAAAACATGCAGAGTAAAACGAAAGCACACTTATAATTATTAATAACCACACCTAAAACAAAAGCAAACTAAGCAAACAGCTAGAACAGGAACAGAACCACAGAAATGGAGACCACCTGGAGGGTTAGCAACAGGGGAGTGGGAGGAGGAGAGAGGGGGAAAAGGTACAGAAAATAAGTAGCATAGATGACAAGTAGAAAATAGACAGGTGGAGGGCAAGAACAGTATGGGAAATGTAAAAGCTAAAGAACTTAAGACACATGCACATGAGTCCATGCAGGGTAGAAGGGAATGAAGGGGGAGAGTAGGACAATTTAATAGCATAATCAATAAAATATATTTAAAAAATTAAAAAATATTTTAGACAAATGAAAGAAAACAAATAAAATTATTGAGGTAGTTAAAGTGTATTGATATTATACATTGAATGAGGTTGAGTGTCACTTAGAGTCTTACATGAGAATTAAAAACTTGGCAGTAGTCCTGACTGGTGTGGAGGAGTGGGTTGGGTGTAGTCCCACAAAGCAAAAGGTTGCTGGTACAGTTCCTGGTCCAGACACATGCCTGGGTTGCAGGCCTGGTCCCCAGTTTTGTTGTGTACAAGAGGCAACAGATCAATGTTTGTCTCACACACTGATGTTTCTGTCTCCCTCTTTCTCCTTCCTTTCCCCTCTCTCTAAAAATAAATGAATAAAATGTTTTTAAAAAGACAAGGCAGTATGTAATAATCTAAAATGAGGAGCCATTCACATTTATGAATGAAAAATTAGATACGGACACATGTAATAGGTAGGTGCATGGAAAATAAGTTGGAAGTAATGTGATATTTAAGAAAGAGATGCCAATTAAAAATATTAATTCTGTCCTAGAAAGAGGTAAAGGTTTATACAATGGCAATGTCAGGAGAAATGGATAGACCACCTTAAAGCAATGTTTTAGAGATATTGTTTATTCCATTGAGATATAAAGGGAAGAGAGTTGAGGCTAAATAGCTTTCAGTCTTAATGATAGAGGACATTAACATCATTAACATTAGCTGTTTTGTACTTTGCAGGTCAAATCCACTTTCACATATGGAATTTCATTTAAAACTTTAATCGATTCAATAGATAAAATTCAACATTAATATTTTCCTTTTGTAAGAGAATTTAAGTTTAGTATGTTAACATTTTGAATATATCATACTATAAAGGCAGATTATTAAAAATAGCACTTTTGAGTCTAACTTTATTATTTCACTGATTGAATGCTCCTTAACTATGTAGATGTTTGATATATTGAGCACAGCAGATAACTTCCTAAAAATCAAATATGTGGAAAATATGAGACATAGATTTTACTGAATGCTATCGCAAAAGTAGGAGCAGAAGTTGGAAGAATGAATGAAATTTACTCAGCAGAAAGTCAAAGGTGATAGGAATACAAAAAAGAACTTCAGTTTGTTTGTTTTTTAATGTTTATGATGTGAAGTGAAAATACAGAGTAATAGGTGCCATGCCAGGGTAGTATAGTCTGATAATTGGCTTAGGGGCATTGAGTGATAAAATCTCAGATGAGCACTAAGTTATCAAAGTGGCATTTATGTGATCAGATGAGATATGCACAAGCCAAGAAGAATAAGGAGGAACAACCTCAGCAAAAATAACTTGGAGCAATTTTCTGTATCTGTAGGGAACAGGAGGGGGAGGACACAGGCCAAGTCAAACTTACATGGTGCTCTAAGCAATAGGGGTTGTTCTCAAAGGAAGCCCTGACCCTGACAACAATAACAGCAGTGTTGATTCTACAAAAGCTGTATTGTATTAACTCTGAGATATTATCTGTTGAAGGCATAATTGTTATAAACCAATATAATAAAAATATTGTTAACTAAAGGCTAAGGACATATTTTTCACTCAGAGTTTTATTGTGTACTTAATGAAAAAGAGATTTTTGGGACCTTGAATTATATATGTCTTTGATGTGTACATAAATAAAAAATAAAAGCAAGATAAATTTAAAATATCTTTTAAACTATCTCCCAATCATAGAGTGATCTACTGAGTTTCTTTTCAACTTAGTGTCATCATTCGTGAAAATAACATCTTCTATGCTATTAAGAAAGTTGGTGATGTACATTTTATTTTTAAAATGTTTTCCTTTATTATCTCTGAGATTTTTCTCAAAACTGTTGAATAGCCTAGAATATACATTATAATGTATGCAACAGACTCTCAAATGCCTCAGGAAGAAATAGATAAATGCCAGATACAAAAATAGAAATATAGATAGATGGTTGATAGATAATAGAATTTAAAATAACTGTGGCATAAGATCACTAATAGGTAAGTCTGGGTAAAAGGTATTTGGGAATTCTTTATATTATACTAATACCTTTTGTATATGTTTGAAACTATGTATTTGAATAATGGATTGAGCTTACATTTATCGGGATTCTGGCAAGAGAATTGGTCTTGACTTCCATAATATCTTTTAAACAATGGAGAGAACAATCAGGAATGATAGTGAAACAACATGTGAATCACATCTTCAACAGAAATAATTAACAAAATATATCTATAAATCTTTAAAGTATGTGTGGTTGTTGCCAAGCCCCTAGCAACTACGGGACAGTCCTAAAACACCACCATAGGGACTAAGTGCAGAGGGAATAAAAGGTGTGTGGAAGAGAACTGATATTGACTACAGGAAGTAGAGTCTGGATGTCACCACCAAATACTCAGACCTCAAAGGGGAAAAATGTTGGTTTTGGGGTCTGAGAACAACTAATAAAACTGGAGGGAAGGTTCTTATGGCCTATAAGGGTATATGATTTAAAAAGTCACTATTACCAACAGTCCACAGAGCATAACAAAGTGCCATATGATTCTAATTACTTGAGGATCTATAAATACCTAAAAAAATACTTCTTTCTATATGTACAAAATATTACCCTGAAAAGATACTTCAGAAAGATTTACTTGTGTTGATCAGGTCAATAAAATAGAATTTAAATAGTGTGAAAGTCAAGAGAGAGAAAACATGTTAAATATCATCAGGAAATAGACCCAAATATATATCATTGTTATTGAGTATTTCTGAAATATGTTATATTAAAAATAAAGAATAAAATATCCTATTCTCTCAAAATTCACTATCTAGCACATTTTCAGAAATACATTAGTTTTAGATAACATGAGGCTTCTGTATTTCAAAAGTTTAAAGGAATGAGAGAAAGAATTAAAAAATTTAATGTAAGAGAGAATAGTATGATATGAGTTAATGCAGATCTGTAAGAGAATGAAGATATAAAGGTGATCATAACTTAATTAAAAACTTACTGGTTTAAACAGCACATAAGGAGAAAATTAGTGAAAGGATGAGAAAGCAGAACTTTGATAATGAATGCATGAAAACAGAAATAAAAATAAGAAAGAGAAGCCAAATACTATCATGACTAAAAAGGAAAGATTTAAAATCAGTATAATAGAAATTCTAAAAGAAAAGGTAAGAGGGGATAAATAAAATAATCAAAGAAATAATGACTAGAAATTTTGCAAAAGTGATAGAAGATGAGAATCTTCAGATTTAGGTCACATTAATCACATCTAGGAAATATTCATGGCTAGACACAGTGAGAAGATAAGAAAGAAAGAAATACAACTTGCTTTCAAAGGAAGAACAAGTAGACTGACAATTGAGTATTCAACTTAAGCTATGAGAATAAGATATTGGAACAATGTGTTCAAGGTTATGAGCAAAATAACTCTAAAATTATACAATTACCCAAATAATCAATTAAGAATGTGGTTTAAAAAAAGAGTATTATCAGTCAAAAACATAATAAAACAAGACTTAAACAGTTTAATATCAATAGATTCTTAATAAAGAAACGGTGTTTTATCCAATTTAAAATTTAGTTAATTGTAACATTGTAATTTCTGTCAGTATTTTAGATTCATTATGAAAGGAAAAAGCTCTCTATTAAGTTGCGACATTTAAATGAATTCAAGCTTAATTATAATTTAAAACTAAAAGAGATGGAACTTGGTAAAAATAAAAACAGTATTTTAAGAAAAAGAAAATCTTTGAAGGAAGATTTGAGATGCAAAGAGACTGGTGCTTATTTGTTTCTTAGCAGTATGTATGTAGTATTATGCCATCCTAAATTTTACATATGTATGTAAATATGTACATAAACAGATGTACAGAGTAGAGCAAAAGGAGGTTTACAGTTGCTTAAATGAAAAATAACACAATAATGAATAAATAATATAAGAATAAGCTGTGTATCACATACTCACAACTATAAACCAATTTTGCCTCACCCTGTACATTTAAAAAGATCATATAAAAAATATGCAACAGAGAAATATATGAAGATGTGAAATATTATAAAAATGTATGCTTTTTCTAGGTAGCATTCAAGAAAGTTGTTAAATATATGCATATATATATTATTTTAGAATAATTTCAGAATTACAGAAATGTTGGAAAGATAGTACAGACTATTCATATATATTCAAAATATTAGTACAGACTATTCTCTACTAATAGTCTGATCCCGCACCCAGAACTTTCTATTATCAGTATCTTACATAACTATAGTATACTTGCCATGAATAAGGGTGCAAATAAAACCAATACTGGTACATTATTTTTAACCTTACTCCACCTTTAATTAATATTGCCTAAAACTTTAGAAATGTCCTTCCCAGTTATTCTAGTTATCGTTCCAGGATTCCATTCAGTGTGCTTCATGACATTTGCCCTTCCTGCCCCCTCAGGCTCTTTTCAGACTTCCCTCATCTTGATGACCTGGACAATTTTGAAGAATACTTGTCAGGTATTTCTGTAGAAGATGGCCTGATTTGGTTTTGTCTGATGTTCTCTTTCTTTTTCCTCCTTTTCTCATGATTAGGTTGAGATTATATGTTTTTGAGAGGAACACCACAGAGGTAAAGTGCAGTTCTCATCACATCATATCTTGATACCTCTTATCAATGTGACTCTTCAGTGTCGATGTTGACTTTGATCACCTACATGGCTGAAGTACCATTTGCCAGATTTCTCGGTAACACTGTAAAATCACCCTCCCCTTCTCTTTCCATACTGTGCTTTTTGGAAGAAAGTCACCGTGTGAAGCCCATACTCTTTAAGTGGAAGTTTTGTTCATCTTCTTCAGGGCAGATTATCTTAAAAATTATATAAAGTTATTCAAATAAAAATTTTTATTCCATTTATGTATTTAATTATTTATTTTATCAGTATAGACTGTTGGTTAATTATCTAGATTATAATCAAATACTACTTAATTATTATTGTTTGCTCAAATTTCTCCAGCTTTAGGCATCAATAGGGTTCTCAGTTGACTCTTCTTTTGTCAACATACCCTGTTTGGTGTATGTGTGTGTGGTGTTTTGCTTTTTTGTTAGTTTGTTTTAAACTTTCTTTTTTCCTGGAAACAATATGCTCTAGGCTTATCTAGTATATTTCCTGTCCCCATATATAAGCAGTTATTTTTCCAAGGTACCCTAGTTCCCTGTATTTGCAAAATGGTATCAGAAATGAATGTCTGAGTGATGGCTGTACTTACTGCTTGGCACCAGCATTTTGTCATTTATTTACCCAACCAAACACCTTTTTTTCACTCTTGAACCCATTTTTTAAATTACTTCATAACTGATAGTATGTCCTCTTTTGCTTCTACCTTATGCATAGTGTTTATGACAAGTACATAAGATATATTCCTATTGATCACATGGAAGTGTTTTTCCACATGTGCACGTGGATGTCCCCTTCTACCCAAAGTTTTTTTCATGTGCATGTGCTGAGTGCTCTGTAAGAATACAAAGTCTGGAGTAAAAATTATGTTTTTCTTTGGAGATTCCTACGATGTGGTGTAAATTCAGACTCAAACCTGCATGTAGCAAGGATGCAGATTTTCCATTTCTCATACCAGATTTAGCCAGTATCCTTTCTTCTTTTATCTTGGATCTTACTTCTTAGAACCACTGAATTGCTTTCTCATACCTATTTCCTGGGCTTTAATTTCTCCTTTCATTATTTTACCTCTAAACTTACTTTCTTTTGGTTTAAGAACACATATACTGTTTTGAATATATCTCCCAACACACTAGCATAGTATGAAATTTGTAACAAGGAGATTTTCAAGTTGCTTTAGCTTGCTGTATTGTCAAAACTAGAAATCTCTATTCTAATAATTTACTAATTTTTCTTGTGAGTAATTCAATAAATTAATGTTATCACTAGTGAAAATGACAGAGTAAAGAAAAAATCAATTTCAAGTAATAAAATATAGAAAAATAAAGTAATTGCAAATTACTTTGAGTTCAAAAATTCTAAAATGAGAATGAAGAACATGTATTTTTTAGTTTTATAATAAACTATTTGAAGTGCTCAATTACTATCTATTGACTTGTTCAAGATGTTTTCAGTTTTTTATTTATACATAGAAAAATAATGAATTATACTTCTCACAGAACACAGTTCCATCTTCAATTATAAATAGAATTACAAAATTATTTCATCTCCAAATAATTTCTAAGGTGAAAGGGAACAATAAAAAGTATTAAAAGTTTAAATATATTTATTTATGCTGTATATAATTTATATGTGTATGTATGTGGTTTTCATATTTGCTACTTTATTTTTTATTAAAATATTTTACTACATTTTTGGATCAATAAAATACAAATTTTAAAACTATTTTTATTTTTCTCCAAACATATGTTTTAATGGGCTGAGAGAAAAGTAATTTCTATTACTATTGTCATCCTATTTGCTTCCTGGGAGAAGGGATCCTGATCATTCTGTTTTAACCAAGTACCTTTGAAAAGAGGTTGCTAGTGACATACTATCTGGAAAGTATCTGAGAAGGTATAAAAAGGCATTTCTGGTCATCTTTCTAAATAACTGTGCATTAAAGTAAGAACTTAATTCACTGCATATGTGTTTCACGTGCAAACAAATAAGAAATGTGAGACACCCAGTAGAAGTTTATCAACCAAGGATGGCTTAATATATTCAGTAATAATAATGCTAGTTTAACATGTAAAATTTAACACAATTGTTAAACTACATAACATGCATAAATGGATCAGTTTTAGGCAAATGGGAAAACAGGATCACATTGATTACAAGTTTGAGATTTCTGTTATTGTTTCTGTACTGTTACAAGCTTTTCATTCCTTAATTACATAATAGCTCTTTTTACCTACATGAGAACAGTTATATTTTTATCAAAGAAAAAGTATATTCTATAAAATGTATGTTGGCTTTTATATTTAACATTCTGGCTTAGCTCATATATGAATAAAATTGTTTTAAATAGTATTTGATTTTTATGAAAGGATAATTCATGTGTAGTGAATATTTATACTTTAAAAATATTCCTCACTTAAGTTGAGATTTCAGGTTAGTAGGGTATTAATACTTACCCTTGAGAGGGGCAGGGGAGCAAAATTAGAACAAGTGTAACAGAACAATAATAAAGAATGATAATACTTCCCTTAAAAATCACTCAAACCTCGTTTGCCTGGTGATGGAGAGCTAACTGCATTGGGTCAGTTGTGGAAGCGTATCACACCTGCTTTGAAACATATGATGTTTCCATTTATTTTTTAATTTATTTTTTATTGTTGTTCAGTTACATTTGTCCACATCCCCCCACTGTTCCCAGTTGTTCTTTTCTAACCCCTGCTCTAAAAGGCCATCCCCACTTCATTGTATTTGTTGATGGGTCCTCTGTTCATGTTCCCCTTCTTTCTCCCATTATACCCCTCCCCACATCCCTCTGGTCACTGTCCATTTGTTCTTTATTTCAATGTCTCTGCTTCTTCTATACTCACTCATTTGTTTATTTGTTTTGTTGATTAGATTCCACTTATAGGTGAGATCATACAGTATTTGCCTTTCGCTACCTGGTTTATTTCACTTAGTATAATGCTCTCCAGTTCTACCCATGCTGTTGCAAACTAAGAGTTCCTTCTTTCTTTCTGCTGCGTAGTATTCCATTGTGTAAATGTACCATCATTTTTTGATCCATTTCTTTAATGATGGGCACTTTGACTATTTCCAGCACTTGACTATTGTGCTGCTATGAACATTGGGTGCATAGATTCTTTTGAATCAATGTTTCAAGATTCAGAGGGTATAATCCCAGCAGTGAAATTGCTGTATTAAAAGACAGTTTCATTTTTTGTTTTTTGAGGAAATTCTATACCATTTTTCACAGTGGCTGCAACAGTACCCCAGGGTTCCCTTTTCTCCACATCCTCACCAACATGTATTGTTTGTTGCTTTGTTTATGATGGTCATTCTGACATGTGTGAGGTGGTATCTCATTGTGGTTTTAATTTGTGTCTCTCTTATGGGCATTGATGCTGAGCACCCTTTCATATGACTCTGGGCCTTCTGTATGTCCTCCTTGGAGGAGTGCTTATTCTGGCCCTTTGCCCATTTTTTTTAAAATTGGGTTGTTTGTCTTCCTAGTGTGGAGTCATGTGAGTTCTTTATATATTTTGGAGATCAAATCCTTGTATGAAATATCATTGGCAAATAAGCTTTCTCGTGGTTGGTTTCTTTTTCATTTTGCTGATGTTTTCTTTGGCTGTGCAGAAACCTTTAATTTAAAGTAATCCCATTTGTTTATTCTTTTCTTTATATCTCTTGCCCTAGGGGGTATATGGGTGAAAATATTGCTGCATGGGGTATCTGAAATTTTCCTGCCTATGTTTTCCTTTAGGACTTTTATGGTATCACAATTTATATTGTCTCTTATCCAAGTAAGTTTATTTTGGTGTATGGTGTAAATTGGTAGACTAGTTTCATTTTGCTTGTATTTGCCCAGATCTCCCAACACTATTTGTTGAAGAGGCTATTTTCACTCCATCTTATGCTTCTGTTCCTTTGTCTAATATTAATTGACCATAGAGACATGAGTTTATTTCTGGGCTCTGTATTATGTTATATTGATATATCTGTCTGTGTTTATGCTAGTACCAGAGTGTTTTGATTACAGTGGTCTTGTAACATAGTTTGATATCAGGTATGGTGATCCCTCCTGCTTTGTTCTTCTTTCTCAAAATTGCAGAGGCTATTCAGGCTGTTTATGGTTCTATATAAATTTTTGAAATATTTGTTCTGTATCTGTGAAATATGTTATTGGTATTTTAATAGAGATTATGTTGAATCTATTACCCAGTATGGTTTTTAAGAACCATAATTATAGTGAGATATTAATATTAATATCTAAAATTATAACTAGAAGCCAGTAAGTTATAAGATAGGACTTGGGGATAAATCAGAGATAGCCATTTTATTTGAGGTGAATAGGTTTTCACAGATATATATTATATATAATATATGTATAATTATATATGTATATTCATATATACATAATTTTTCTGAACTATTTTACAATATTTTTTAGCAAAAACATAAACTCATGAACCTATGTTTGTATAGTTATTCTTATCCAATATCTGAGTTTAATAAATTAGGGCACTTTAGTCCATTTATAAATCTGTGATATTATATTTTCGATTTTATGTACTTTATCTTCCTTTATTTACTAATTATAATTTGCTATATATTCTGTGTTATCTTCTAACTTACAGATAGTTTCTTTTGATATTTATTACTTACATATTAATGGATTAAAACAATATACTTATGTTAATTGATGCTAAAGGTACTTGGCACATTGAAATTGATATTTCTCATAAAACCAATGGAAATTGAATTAATAAGCATACAAATAATATATTTTATCAGAAACGAACAGCAAAAATATTTATTAAGAGATTAGAAAAATGAAGACCTTTTAACTAAATTGAAGAAGAAAGCAAGAAAATTCAGTATCATAAATACTGTTTAGAATGATTCTGAACAATCTACCTAAAGCTGGAAAATAATAAAACCAGCAATAGGTTGTTGTTAAAGAAAGGAGTGGATGATCACAGATGCGTGTAAGGTGCGACATGCACACACTTTCTGGAAAGACTAGTTTGGCCAATAGGGGAGATAAATTTGAAGCACTTCCTACCAAGACCACTTTGGAGGCCCAGGAGATGAAAATCAAGCTGGATCAAATGAAAGAAGAGCTCTATCTCCACTTTATATGGAGTAGGACAGTGCTTCAGGATTAATCAATATTTGAAAATTTTAAAAACTAAATGAAAAATAATTTTAAACTGTATTTAGAAAGTTAAACACACTAAAATATTGAAACATCGATTAAAATATATCAGATACTTCAAATTTATTATTAAAATTTCTGCCTCATTAACTTGGGTTACTTGGGTTTTTTAGAATTTGATATAACTTGTCTGCTATTCTCTCTTGTCATTTTCTCAGGTTTCTGTTAATTAGATATTTATTAGGAGGCTTTAGTTTTCTACAGAAATTTTTCTAAAATTTTTTTGTTTATAATCACTCATTGGTAAATAATGCAAGTTATTATAAACAGATAGTTCTTATGTGCAAGTCTCAAATGTAAGAGTCCTGGTGTTAAAAAATTTGTCTGTTAATGCTGCCCTTTAGCTTCTAGAATATTGTTCAGTAAATATCTGTGTCAAAAAATATTGCTAAAAGTAGTCCAGCCAAGATGGAGGCATAGGTGGAAACACTGTGCCTCCTCACACAACCAAGTATAAAGACAACAAAGTTTTAGTAACAAAAACGCAACCAAAACACTGAAAATTGAACTGTACAAAAGTCTAACAACACTAAACCCTTCAGCCAGACTGGTAAAAGTGGTGGAGTTGGCGGCTGGCAGAGTGGGGTCGGGCAGGAAAAATGGCCGGACTGACCCAGGAGCACAGGTGGCAGATCCTAGGTGTGGGGTGGCAACTGGCAGACCCAGTGAGGGCACAAGGCAGCTGACTAGCTGACCGTGGTCACACATTCACATGCAGATAAACCGGCCAAGGAGTGAGCAGTGAGACAGACCGTGCAGGCTAGGTCCCCAGAGAAGAGAATTAAAGCCTAAAAGCACTGTAAACAGGCCCATACACCCAGGAGCAAGCACCAGGGGGGCCTGATTTGCTTGCAGAAAGCAGCAGAGGGGACCTAAACCAGAGAGAGCATGGAACAGGTACCATTGCCCCTCTCAGACCCTGCCTCCACATACAGCATCACAACCCAGAGACTGGGTTGCCCCACCCTGGTGAACACCTAAAGCTCTGCCCCTCATACATAACAGGCACAACCAGACCAAAACATTATGGCTCAAGAAGAACAGCTCAAAGCCCCAGAGCCAATACTTCTAAGTGACCAAGAGATAGCCAACCTATCAAATGCACAGTTCAAAACACTGGTGATCGGGATGCTTACAGAACTGGTTGATTTTAGTCACAAATTACAGGAACAAATTAAGGCTAAACTAATTGAAATGAAGGAAAATGCACAGGAAACCAATAGTGATGGAAAGGAAACTGGGACTCAAATCAAGGGAGTAGACCAAAAGGAGGAAAAAATGACCAAACAGAAAAGGATGAAGAAACAAGAATTCAAAAAAAGGAGGAGAGGCTTAGGAATCTTCAGGACATCTTTAAACATTCCAACATCCGAATTATAGGGGTACCAGAAGGGGAAGAGAAACAGCCACGAGTAGAAAACTTATTTGAACAAATAATAAAGGAGAACTTCCCCAATCTGGCAAAGGAAATAAACTTCCCAGAAATCCAGGAAGCTCAGAAAGTCTCAAAGAAGGTGGATTCAAGGAGGAACACACCAAGGCACATCATCATTATATTAGCCAAGATTAAAATGAAGAAGAGAATTCTAGAAGCAGCAAGAGATAAGGGGACAGTCACCTACAAAGGAGTTCCCATCAGACTGTCAGCTGATTTCTCAAAAGAGACATTACAGGCAAGAAGGGGCTGGAAAGAGGTATTTCAAGTCATGAAATCCAAGGACCTACATCCAAGGTTGCTGTATCCAGCAAAGCTTTCTTTTAGAATGGAAGGGCAGATAAAGTGCTTCTCAGATAAGATCAGGAGTTCATCATCACCAAGTCCTTATTATATGAAATGTTCAAGAGACTTATCTAAGAAAAAGGAGTTAAAAAGTATAAACAGTGAAAGGACAGCAAACTCACAGTTATTAACAACCACACCTAAAACAAAAGCAAATTAAAAGGACAGCTAGATCAGGAGCAGAAACATAGAAATGGAGATCATGTGGAGGGTTAGCAACAGGGGAGTGGGAGGAGGAGAAGGGGGATAGAAGGTACAGAGAATAAGTAGCATAGATAGTAGGTAGAAAATAGACAGGGGGAGGGCAAGAATAGTATGGGAAATAGAATCTGGAGAACTTGTGGTACATGGACATAAACTAAAGGGGGAGAATGGTGGGGGAGGGGCTGTGCAGGGTGGAAGGTAATGAAGGGTGAGGAAATGGGACAACTGTAATGGCATAATTAATAAAATATATTTAAAAGAAAAATATTGCTAAAAATAAATGAAATAAGCCAAGGCTCAGGATACCTTTTTCTAGTATAACATAGGTGGAATAAGTGGATGCATAATTCATTGAACTATAACAATACCAAAATACAGATGTTTTGAGGATTTGTCATATTGATGCTTTGGCAAAACTTTTATATTTGTAAATGGTGTGATATTTTGGTATAGTAAATGATTAACCAGAAATTAGGATTAAAATAACTGAGTAGAAAGTAAAAATAAAGAAATTGGAAAATAGATGTTTAAAGAATAGCTTAAGTCAGCTCAAGATAAAATGACAAATTATATCCTACTTGGACTAATTATTCCTTCAATAGTTTAGATCTCCCTCATAATGTCAATCAAAATTTCTCAATCAAAATGACTAGAAAGTGGAGATCATGAAGTATAATAATACTTAATTGATCTTTGTTCTTGTGACTAAGTTCCCAAGTCGTTACAGTATCTTGATTGAGTTTAACGAAATAAATGCATAAACAGAACTCCAGAGGTCAAAAAATTCATTCATAAATCATAAATTAAGAATATGTTGGTCTTTCTCTCAGGAGTGGTATGATGGGTGCTTATGAGTAGCACAAAGGGGTGATCAGAGACAAATACAGTCAACTCTGTCTCTGAGTTTAGTGGGGTCTGGGATTTCAGTGGTAGAAATGATTGTTGCAATTTCCAATGGAAAAAGCAAAATTAGCTTTGCTTTCTGAGCCCACATCAAGGAAGTATATAAAGCAACATGGGGATTTGGAGTGGCCTGTTAATTCCATTGAATCATGGTGTTGTAAGAGCTTTTTAAAATTACAATGAGTCAGGCTATTTAATAATTTTTAAAATATTATATTCATGATATGTTATTTGGGAAATTTCTAGTATAAAAGGAAGACATTTACAGGCAGTCTACATAATTTTATCTCACTGCACATAGAATTTGACCTCTTTCAGGAAATTTTGCATCCAAGCTAAACTTGACACACCCTAACTGAAATGCTGATTTTTAAATGATCAATAATAGTAGATTGTGGGGGCAACTTTCCTCCCAAGTCCCCCTGTGTGCCATGGATGAGAGTAACCATGACTAAGACATGATGTGATCTGTTTGAGGAGCAGAGGTGGCCAGTTTCCCAGAGGAAAAAGGCCTTGAGCAGTGGCCAGGTTCTCCGGGGGGAAAAAGGCGTTGAGCCCCTTCCTCTAGGCCCTTTTACTGGGTTGTAATACACAGGAATACAGGGCGGCAAGGATCAAACAGTAGATAACATTTCAAAGAAATCTGAGGGCTTAGTATGAGTCAGAGTCTGTCAGGAACAGAGTTTTAGGGTTTCCTGCTCAAACCCACAACATGTGAATGAAAGCACTCTTAGCAGAGCAGATTTCACAGGTTTATCAGGAAGTCTTTGTGATGCCCGATTGTTCCCCAGGACACGCTCTAGCAAAACAAGGAGCTGCACCTCTCCCATAACACAGGTTTTCAGGTTTAAGGGGATTAGAGACAAGAAGCACTTCTCCCAGAGGACACAAGGACTCAGGCTCTGTCAAAGCCAGGAGGGCGAGAGTCCATTGCTCCCTCTTTGTCACAGCCCCCCTGAATTCTTCCACGATGACCTCCCAAGTGACGCTGTCTGGCCTAGGTTGCCCTTCCTCTGAGGGGTCTTACTCATCAAGGACTTCCAACCATGCTTTGGGGACAGGAAGGAAACTGAGGCAGCACTTGCTACCAGAGACAAGCTTGTCTCCTGTGGCTTGCATTCCAGAGGTCCTTAGCCACAGGGGGTAGAGTTACAATTCATAGAACCAAAACAGTCGATCATTATATTAGTAAGATTTCTTCTTAGCTTATCATTATTGCTTGGAAAATTTTTTATGTCTTTAGATAACTTAAAATTGAAGTCCTGTATTCCAGGGAGGCAATTGTTTCTTCATATCATTCCCCTTCTTAAATTTTTAGCAAAATCACTATCCAGGACACTAATGTGTTATTATCTGCTCTTTTTAAACTAGTTACAGGACTTTAATAGCTTCCACTTCCTTGACAACATCACTTTTTTTCCTGACAAGAAAAACAATAAACTGATTATTTTGGAGACATTTAATCGTTTTATTTTTATTTCCTTTTTAGAATGTCCTCTAAATTTAGATAAAGGACAATCTTCAAATTTTAATTTGTTCTCCAAATCAATTTATTTCCCTGTTCTCCTATTTTTATCATTGCTCTCATCCCCCGAGCTCAAGAATTCTTTTCATTTTAAGTGCTTTAAAAAATGAAATGTAAAGGGTGGTACTTCTGGGATAAGACACTTGACTCCCTTGTATAGTTTAATTTCACTTTGAAATTTATAACTCAGCCAATATAAAAAGAGTCTGTCTATATTATCACCAGGAACTGCAAAACATTCCCTTAGATGTCTGAAGTTTAAAGGAGTATTTTTCAAAAGAAAAATTTATGGTGAATTGGTGAAAAATGGAGCACAGACCATAGATATTGTATTGGGAATTTAAAAGGAAGTCCACTAGAGAGTAGGTGAAGCTCCCATCTTCTTCCAGAGCCCAACTACCCACTTGTATTGTATCCAAGTAGGGCAGAGACATGAGGGAAAACTACAGTGAGCACAGTGAGGAGATGTACATTGTAATACTCTCAGAACTTCCAACCTACTACCCCACTGACCCTGGCAAGCAGGCATCCCAGAGATCTGCCCACAGCTTATTAGTTTTCCCTCCCAATACAGAGCCCTTTGTCCTGTTATTTCCCTACATCATATCGCCTCTGTATGGAGCACTGTTCTTCCTTGTTCTCCCTTAGTGCTCAGTGCTCACACTTACTATGGATCAAATCTGCCTTATGGTCCCTGAATATACTGTACCTCTCCTTTGAAGCATTGTTGAGAGTTATTTTGTTTCTTTGCATAATTGTTTGATTACTCTCTATCTCTTGCACTAGAATAAAAGCTTATGAAGGTAGGGTTCTCACTTGCACTGAATTTCAGTGCCCATTAGGGAGATAATGGGCAGGGTTTGGGAGATACTGGGAATTAAACTAATGGCCTTTTGGTTTGTAGGCCAGTGCTTACACCACCAGCCAGATATTTTATATCTTGGTATATGTAGAATGCACATGTTTTATTTAGGTTATACTTTGAATCTTTTAAAATAGTTGAATGTTTTTAATAATTTACATTTTATATAATTAGTTAAATATATATTTGTGTGGTGACACTCTAAACACATCAAAAGTCATTGAAAAAAATTAATAATTTTCAAAAAAATTAAAAATACTTTGTTTTAATTAAAAGATAAATACAAACCAGAATAATCTTTATTAAATATAAGGAAATTTTATTAATACTCATGAATTTATTTTATTTTGCTTTTATTTTAAGACTTTATTTGCATCTAAATTATGTGCATGTTTTTGAATTTGTAATATTTTCATGTGGTACAAAATTTTTAAAAAAGAAATAATTATCTTAAAAGATTATGAAGTAAATAACACTTATGAACCTGCCAGTAGTGAATGGGAAAAGACATGAATAAACAATCTACAAAAGAAGATATAATGACAGATATATTCAAGAAGCCAACAGGCAGATTAGGTTTAAGTAGGTAAACCTCTGGTCTCTCCAGTGAATTTAGAAATATTTCATCATAATAAATTATAATGACTAGAAAAAATATGTAATATTCAGTTTAGTATTCAGTTTTGAACACTGAAAATTCTGGAAAAGCTTGAGGTTTTATTTTTTTAAGAGAGAGGGGAAGGAGGGAAGAAAGGGAGAGAAACATTGATGTGTGGTCACTTCTCACACACCCCCTACTGGGACCTGGCCTGCAGCCCAGGCATGTGCCCTGACTGTGAATCCAACCAGCAACCCTTTGGTTTGCAGGTTAGCACTCAATCCACTGAGCCACACCAGTGGGGCTTGAGGGTTTTCTCAGCCAGTAGTGAAGACTCATAAATGTCACTCTATATAGTCTTTGCCCTCATGTGTCACATACTCTGTCCCATAAGAGAAGTATTTATATCTTATATCACTCTTTGATCCTCATTACTCATTTTCAGGGCCACTCAAGGGTTCTTTTTTCTGCTTTACATTAATAGAGTTTGAAACTGTATGTAAACGTTTCTCTAGTGTTGCTGTAGTTATTTTGGCTATGCTTGGAGTTTTTTCTTCTCCTCCAGAACTTAAATTATTTGTACCCTGTGTCTTTCCAATTTAAGTTGGTTTCCTCATGGTTTCTTTTCATGTTTTTTTTTTTTCAGTGAGATTTTAATGAACTCCCTCAGGAAACTTCTTACCTGATCTCATGAGCAGAGAAAGCAGAGTGACGGGACACTAAGTGGAAATGTGAATACTCAGGCCATTTTGCTACAAATGTATCTCCATTTTATAATAATAAAAAGCATATAAATGAACACTTAGGTTAAGTGGTTTTTGAGGATTAAAATTTTTTTGTCCATGTTGGCTAGTAATAGTAGAAGTAGAATCAATTGTAGTTACATCATTTAGTGTTGGTATAATAAACATTTCCAAACCTACTACTCTTACTAATCATTTTGCCTAAACTAGTTATATGTTGCATGGATTACTCACTCATTGCACAAATGTTGAAGTCAGAATGGGGTTTTCATTGATTTTCAGTGATGTTTATTCACATTGTACTCACAGAAGACCTTGTTTCCTTACATTAAATATAAAAACTAAACAAAACAAAAAACCTCTGGAATTACAAATATAAGATGTAGTATACTGTGGTTGATTGTAAATTATGTTTTAGTGTATTTCTTAAAGAGTTTGTTTATTTATTTCTAGATAGAGTGGAAGGATAGGAGAAAGAAAGGGAGAAACATTAATGTGTGACTGCCTCTTGCGTGTCCCCTACTAGGGACCTGGCCGGCAACCCAGGTAGGTGCCCTGACTGGAAATCCAACCAGCAACTCTTTGGTTCTCAGGCCGGTGATCAATACAGTAGGCTATATCAGCCAAGACTGTTTTAGTGTATTTTAACTCATTGAATGTATTTTAAAGACATTTACATTATGAAGAATTTGATTGATAAGGAATGTCCCCAAATTTTATAAAGTTTGGAAGGAACAACTATATAAAGTTTTTTTTAAATAAATAGTATTTTGTGGAAATTATATGACAGCTGGTTCTCCAGTTCACACAACATTAAGTATATTTCTTAACTTTGTCAGTGTTCAGAAAATGCTTAAACAGGTAATATTAAATGAATTGGAGCATATGTACAACCAGTTTATTTAAGGACAAATGAAGCAATGAGATTTAGAGTATAGTACTGTTAAATGCACATGCACATATATTTTCACGAATTCTTCACTATAAGAAACATATATATTATATATTGATATATTAGAAAATAACCAAAGAATATATATGTTATATATCACTATATTTCTTAACATTTAGCATGTGAGACAGCATTGTTTATGTTTTGAAGCAAAAACAAAAGATAAACTATATTTGCCTTTTTCCTTACAGCATCCTATAAGATCAAGTTGTTTTATTTCCATTTCCTTCTATTTTCTAATTCTTTGTGTTGAAATTACTTTTTTAACTAAAAGCAAATTAAATCATAATTACTTGCAAGCAAAAAACACATATACACATAAACAAGCATGAATTACATTATAATTAGAACTCTTGTCACTTTTAGTCAAAGAAAATGAGAGTTAAAGCATTTGTACACTTAGATAATATTTGAAATCATAATTTAAAATATAAATCAATGTACACAGAGAGCATTAAAAATTCATTTAAAGTATCAGCCCATCCCATCAGGCAATTAAACTACCATTTTATTACATGTTGTGAGGATAGAGAACTCTGCATTTTCTGCTTCTCTGAGAGTAATAAAATGTCTTGACAATAGGTTTACTGAAAGTAATTGACAACAGAATAAAAGTTCTAAAAAACTTCCAAAATTAAAAAAAAACTAAACCTTACCAATGCTATTTCAACAATTATTTTTAAAATAACTAAATGATAAATTTATTGTATGTAGGATTCTACACAGGTTTGAAAATGTTTGTATGAGCTTTAACTGGTTCAATCAACCCAGGGACCCTGTAAGTAGAAATGTGATCATCATTCTTTGTAGAAAGATAGGTAAACAGAATTAATAGATATAACAAATTAGATAATTAAGTAGTAACTTTTTACTGGTATATTTGTAAAAAAAAATACAGTCAAAATGGAGCTCAATAATTCTAAAACCAAATTGTTCATCAAGAATTATTATTTTTTTAAAGATTTTATTTGTTTATCTTTAGAGTGGAAGGGAAAGAGAGAGGGAGAGAAACATCAGTGTATGGTTGCCCTTCATGCGTCCCCCACTGGGAACTGGCCTGCAACCCAGGCATGTGCCCTGACTGGGAATCAAACCGCGATTCCTTAGTTCGCAGGCCCATGCTCAATCCACCGAGCTATACCAGCCAGGGCTCAAGAATTATTTTTAATGTATAATCTAAACTTTATTTGAAACAATTTTTTTAATTGAATTTATTGTGGTGACATTGGTTAATAAAACTATACAAGTTTCAGGTGTATAATTCTTATAATACATCATCTGCATTTTGTATTATGTGTTTACCACCATCAAAGTCAAGTTTCTTTCCATCATCATGTATTCTATCTGTACTTTCACCTACCCCCACCCTCTTTCCCTCTCATAGTCACCATAGTATTGTGTGTGTATATTATATTTTTCGGTTATTTTTGTTTTTGTTTTTTTGCTTAATCCTTAAAGTACTAGTATACATAGGAAAGGAGCAGGCAATTTTGCATATGTATCTAACTACATTTTTTACTGTGTTAATATGTAGAAGATACATAATAATTCTGAGAACCTTATTCATGTGTGTTTGAGATTTTAAATGATTAAAAGAACAACTCAAATAGGGTTTCAAAAATTTAAATGAGGAGGGATTTGTCAGATTATGGCTCTTTAAGGTCATGGAACAGCTAATTTAAGATACAACAAATTTGAATCTCAAAGACTCATCTACATCAGTTCTTTCTCTCTAACTTGTGATTTGTCCTCCCATAATACATAAGTTTACTTCTGAGCATTCTTCTCCATAAGGAATACAGTCATCACCAATACTTTATGTCTTTCAATAAAAAAGAACTTCTTGACACAAGAGGCAAAAACCTACAATGGGCTAATGATAGTTTACTAAATAAGTAGTGTTGGGAAAATTGGACAGCTACATGAAAAAAATTAAAGTAGACCATCTTCTTACACTATACATGAGAATAAACTCAAAATTGAATAAAGAAAACATAAGTAGTAAAATCTGGGACATTTCTAGTAGCAATATTTTTCTGATATAGCTCCTCAGGCAAGAGAAAAAAGAAAAACAAATGGGACTACATCAAACTAAAAAGTTTTGCAAAGCAAGGGAAACTATCAACAAAATGAAAAAATGGCACACCAAATGGGAAAACATACTCACTAATGATACATCTGATAAGAGGTTAATATCCAAAATTTATGAAGAACCTTTAAAACTCAACACCAAAAAAAAACAAATGACCCAATAAAAAATGGGCAAAAGACCTGAATAGACACTTCTCCAAAGAGGACATATAGATGGCCAATAGGCATATAAAAAGATGCTCAATGTCACTAATCATCAGAGAAATGCAAATTAAAACCACAATGGGATACCACCTCAGGCCTGTCAGAAGGCAAGGATGTGGAGAAAGGTGAGTGCCCGTGCACTGTTGGTGGGAATGCAGACTGGTGCAGCCTCTGTGGAAAGTAGTATGAGGATACTTCAAAAGCTAAAAATGAAACTGCCTTATGTATGACCCAACAATTCCACTTCTGGGAATATATCTGAAGAAACCCAAAACACTCATTTGAAAGAATATAGCACCCTTATGTTCATTGCAGCCTTATTTACAATAGACAAGATTTGGAAGCAGCCCAAGTGTCCATCAATAGATGAGTAGATAAAATAGTTGTGATACATTTTCATAGTGGAATACTATTCAGCTGTAAAAAATAATTTTGCCCTTTGCAACAGCATGGATGGACCTGGAGAACATTGTGGTAAGTGAAATAAGCCAGTCAGAGAAAGACAAATACCATATGATTTCACTCATATGTGGAGTCTCATGAACAAACTGAACTGACAAGCAAAATAAAGACAGATTCATACACAGAGAGTAGGCTGACAGCTCTGGGGGTCAGAAGAGAGGGATCAAGCTAAAAATTAAAAATAAAGAGAAAAAACTCATAGGCACGGACAATACTGTGGTAGTTGTGGGTTGTGGGAGCAGTGGAGGTAGAGGAGGGTATAAGTGGGATAAATGGTAATGGAGGAAATGCAATAAAAAGTAATATAAAAATTAAATTAAATTTAAAAGATCAGGACACTGAAGTTCTTTCAGTGTTCCATGGAAAATCACAAGACCTTGAATGGCCCTGATTTCCTTTGACAATCTTTGAATTAATGATCAGGCCATGGACTCAAATGTTTGGATTGGCCAGCCTGGGTCAAATGTCTTCTCCGTGTAGTAACAGCAGCAGGCATTTCCATACGATTGATAGCTCCTTAAATTATGATAGTGGAAGAGGATGAATCAAATCAGACCCACTGTTTGACAAATATTATATGTATATCACATTACCTGTATGACTACCGAGCGTTCATACACACTTGTTTCTATATATACTCACACTTGCCCCTTCTGGATAGTGTAATGCTATGTACACTATCAAAAGTAGCTATCTCTCAAATCTAGGTTCTCTGGGTACAAAGTCTAGGAGTAGGCTGTTGTCAATCTGACATGGCAAGCACTCGCTATGAGATAGATGTAAATTTAAATATGTCCAATGATATGAACAAAGTAAAAATATTTTATTATTAATATATTAGATATAAAATATTTAGTGAAGAGAGGAAGAAAAAATTTTCAGGAGTATATTTTATTTTAATTTTTTAAAAATATATAATCTTTATATATTTGTATCCATTCCATCACCATTCAGACCCCTTCACACCCCTTCCTTAGCAATCACCACACTGAACTCCATGTCCATGAGTTCTTTTTCCTTTTCGCTCAGTCCTTCCACCTACTAACCTCGCCCTTGCCACACTATCATTTATTCTCCACTATGAGTCTGTCTCTGTTTTGCTTGTTGGTTCAGTTTGTTCATTAGATTCCACATAATTGAAATCACAAAAACTATATCATGTAGATATATCACACGTTTTATTTTCTATGAATCAGGTTAATTTTTATTTCAAGTCTCAATAACTTCAAAATAGTAAAGTATAAAAATCTTAACTCACTCAGGATGATACCCCTTTCCCTAGCAGGTATGGGGTGCACAGAGTTGAGTGGCCTGCTATTGCAGGTGAGGTTGGGAAATGGCTGGTTTTAGGAAAGAGACACCCATCAGTGATTATGGACACATGCACAGTTCTGTCTTCCTAAAAAACAAAAACTTAAGAATTTGTCTCATAACCACCTATTTTCTCTCCCAAATGGAGGTTCTATTAACATTTTTATTACATGCAGTGAAAATTTAGATTTTTTTAATGATAATGTGACCAGGATAACAAAATTGTAGGTACCTGGAGCTGCGTATAGATTACTTTGTTAAATGAAAGGTGAGAAATTTATCATTTTGGGGAGAACTTCCTCTACTTGTTTTTGTGACTCATGTTAATGAGAGCTTTATTTTTTTTTATCACATTTTGAAAGGTCTATTTTAAGGTGCTTGGCTAATTTTCAAAATAATAAGAGGAATTATAAACTACACTGCTCCTTATAATTATTTTGAAAAAAAAAAACTTTAGCCCTGGCTGGTGTAGCTCAGTGGATTGAGCGCGGGCCTGTGAACCAAAGGATTGTGGTTTGATTCCCAGTCAGGGCACATGCCTAGGTTACAGGCCAGTTCCCAGCAGGGAATGCACGAGAAGCAACCATACATTGATGTTTGTCCTCCTCTCTCCTTTCCTTTCCTTCCTTATCTAAAAATGAATAAATTAAAAAAATAAAATAAAAACTTTAATAAATTACTCATGTTAAGACACAATAGATTTTAGAACTTATATCTTGGTTTCACACTTCTCCCTTATTGCCCAGTAACTCTGAACCCAGCCTAAATTTGGAATTTTGCAACATCAAAACCATAAACTCCACTTTTAATAGGACGGAAGTCAGAAGTCAGCAAGCAAAATTATTTGTTTAATATGAATGTGTTGCAAAGTATAATTCTTTCGCTAGAGTCTTCACCAATTCAGACCCTGTTTACAAAAGGTCAGATGAATTACAAAGCAATAGTGTTTTAAGCAAATGAATTAGTAATTAGATCCTATATTCTTCTAGTTGTTATTGAAACTGTCAATAATTGGATACTTAATAATGTCAGCGTGAAGGGTATGTGTTTCATTCAGTACAAGCAGGTAAATTGTTGTGTCTATCAAAACCAACCCTGTCATATCCTTATCCCATTACTTTTGCTTAATGGTGAAGTCCCCGATCAATGCCTGCTGCTCAGAGAAATAAAGAAACATTATTCTCCATTCCATTCATAGTATGTGCTGCTTCATTATGACAAGTGAAGGAAATGTTTCAATTGTCCAGAAAACTTTTGTAGATATTTGATGAAAAAGCATGTTAACTGTTTGGCAGAGTCAAGAAATGGGAAATTCCTAGAAAATATTTGTCACATGTGATTTACAGTTTCTAAAGACTGTTTCGTTAATGATAATGGGAATTTCACATAATTAAATGTCTTGAGAGGTGAGAAATTGAAGAAAGACAGGTCCTTTTCTGTTTAAATTCTTAATGTTTTCATAGACTAAGGTGCAACTTGGGTCTCCAGGAGGACCAGTTGGAATTCTGTGTGTCTCATGTATTTGATAGTGAACCATTTTTAATAATATATTCCGTTGAACAATTTTGGGAAATTTCAGTATAGACTTGTATTATATTAGAGTCACAACTACTGTTACAAATCACCAGGCTGAAGACATTTATGTTATAAATGGGAAAATTAAGGGCCAGAAAAAGCTTCTCTAAATTTGCCAAAAATATACTTAACGGTAGAATAAGAAATTCATACTTTTGTTCCAGGTCAGGGATTCTTTTTTCCAATAAAGTACTCAGTTTTAGAAGTTCATTTCACAGTGCTTCAAAATCCTCCACTTTTGGCCAGTAGCAAGTTTAATAAAAATTAGCTTCAGTGTCCAAGTTGGTAGAACAAATGAAGCAAAATATTTAAGATTCTGTTATAAAAAATTAGAGCCTGCATTTAGATTGGGGAGAAATGACCTTTACACTCTCAGACCTTGGAATAACTTCAGCAAGGTAACAGTTGAAACAAGACTAGAACACTTCCTATAGCACATGCCCCTTGGGAAGTGAGGGTACTGAACTTTAGCAGAACCCCAATGACAACATCAGGCAGAGGAGAGACAGTGCTCAAGGGTACACAAAGAAGCAGTTTGAAGAGAACTGATCCTAAAGACCCTAAATAATCTATTGCCAGTGAAACCATTTATCAGTGTGTAGGGGGAGAATTACTGCCCTGTTTTTTTTTTAAGGAATGAATTTTAAAAAGATTTTATTTATTTATCTTTAGAGGGTAAGGGAAGGAGAGAGGGAGAGACATTTCAATGTATGTTTGCCTCTTGTGTGTCCCCTGCTGGGAACTGGCCTGCAACCCAGGCATGTGCCCTGGCTGGGAATCCAACCACAATCCTTTGGTTCGCAGGCCCGCGCTCAATCCACTGAGCTACACCAGCCAGGGCTGCCCTGGCTAATTTTTAACAATGGTTTATAACTCTTTGTAACTCACGTTTTTGTCCTGGAAAGAATCTGTGAGAAACCTGCAATGCAGAGTTCTCAATCCCACCCCAGTAGCCACTGATCTCTGCAATATCACTGACATGCAGACCTGCACCAAAGTCAGACATTTCAGTCTTCATAAAGGTGAGCACGGAGAAGAGTGACATATGGATTGATTTTCTTCCCTTCTCTTTCTAACACACTACGTTTTTTATCCAAGCCCAGAGTCTAACAGAGATACTGCTGCAGTCTTTTGGTTCTGCCAATCAGTGATATCATGGTACTCCTTCTAGTAAACCCACCTCGTTTCAGTTAAATAAGAAATTTTGTCTCTCAAAGATATTTAGGAGCCTCTAATTTTCCCTAACAAAACTCTAAAATGTATTTTGGATAATACTTCAAGTTCATTGTCCTCTAAATCCAGACTATACTAGGTTTATAAGCATTTGCTTTGTTATTTTTTCAAGTTCCAACCATGCCTCTCCTGCGTATTAATGTAATGTGTTCTATGTGCACTTACTACAATATCGCTGACAAAAAGTCCCTGTATTTGCTGCCATCCTTTGATCCCACAGAAGATAGCCCTTTTTCTCAAAGTAAATGCCATTCATTTCTCAAGTAGAAATTATTGTTTTGTAAAAAAAATCCCTTGCTTTTTCTCTTTTTCTATCTCCTCTCTCTGTTTTCATTATATTTCTAGATAGAGGTCTTTATTTGGATCTTTCATTGATGGGAACTAATGGAACATTTTAGTATATTTGTTTCTCCAAACCAAATTATCATATGCATCATGACTTGCTAAAATTCCAGAATATTAAAGAAATTCTGAAAAAATCACACTCTATTCTCACAGACTCTCAATTTACAAAATACAAAATATAAACAAATCCTTGGCACCAGATGTGACTATCACAGCCATTGACACTCTAACAACCTTATACATACATTAGCACCATCTCCAAAGCACAGTTATGCCCTGAGAATCAATACTTAGTATAATATAGACCTGCAGTGCTCTTCTAGTCAATGAACATTAGCTTATATATGGTGTTATCTGAGGGGAAAAAGAAAGGAGAAAGATAACATTTACATTTTCAGGCACTATGTATATGCAAATTATCCAGAGTCCCGCTAATTTCATATTCTTTAAGATGTTAATTGTGACACTAAAATTTCCTTATATAGGGAAAATTTTATAATACTACTATATTGTTTTGCCTCTGCAATCAAACCTCACTCAATTTAGAAATTTGTAAAATGTCAGCAATAGTTTGCTTATCTTCCTTGATATCCCTATTTTCATTATATTTAAACCCCCAAATATTCCTCTCCATTTCCACTTTATGAAGCTCCACTTCCGTTAAAAAACTAAAAAGAACTATTTTTAACTCAGTGATTCAAAGGCTTTGCTCTTTCTACTTGGTAATGAAAAGTCTGATATCCATTACATATTATATGTTTTTATGATCTCTTTAATTTTTCTTCCTTACAGAGTTATTTTATTTTTTGTAAATATGCGTATCCCCCATCATGTACCGCACATTTGCTCAAGTAATATCTCCCTTATGTTCTCTGAGGTCTGGTTTTCAAACTCCTAATAGTTTAATAGTAGAGTTTCTTCAGTGTTTCTCTACATCTTTTATCTCATATTTAGGGTTTTTATCTTAGTCTTCTGTACTTGAGGCTTTTTTAGTGTCTTAACATTATTTTTATTTTTATTGAATTTATTGATCAAGGGACTTTGAGGCTTTCCTGAATTTCATTTATGACCCATCTATTGATTTGAATAATGGGAATTATATTTTAAATTTATAATAACACCTCTTATTTTAATCACTTTTAGATATTATTTTGATCATGTTTGAGAGACATACTAATATCTTTGGGCTTTAATTACCAATAAGAAAGCTCTGTCTTATCTTTTCCACCTCCAGCAAATGCTTCTCTTTGTTAATCTACTATTTCTTGGCATAATTCAGGCATAATTCTAAATGGATTTAGACCCTGCATAGACAGGAGCCCACCCCTGAGACACTGTCCCAGTCAGGGACATGTGCCCTCCTGGGCTCCAGCAGTCAGGACACCATGACCCACTGTAGTATGGCAAATGTTTTCCTGAAGGACTACATGGAGGCTGAGAACAATACCCCAGATCCTAAAAGTGAGAGCTGCTGCAAGAAGATGAAATCTCTGAAACCCAGAAGAGCACATTTCAGAAAGGATGGAGATCTGTTTGTAGGACCAGCTGATGGACAGATAAGGAGATGGGGGACTTCGGGGCATCAGTTTTGCTTGTAACCTTTTGAGGAGCAAGGGAAGTTCTGCGTCACATGGGAGAAAGGGACCCTAAGCAGGAGTGTCTCAACCCACTTAGGTTAGAACGCTGTTAATAAAAACCTGTTTCTTTCAACACTTATTATTGAGTCATGTAGATTCAAGGGGCCAGGTGGGCAAGCACCTGTTTGCATGGTTACAATACCTTATTTTCTCAGGAAAAAAGAGTGAGCTTGTTTTTAACACCTGAATTTTTCTTTACTTGAAACCTGGTGATTAGTGTATCTGTTGGAGTAAAAATAAGGAGTCATCTTTTTTTTGGGGGGGGGGTTGGCAAAGGATAGACTCTTCTATCATTAGTAGGAAGGTGTAAATAGCATTATAAACAACTAAGAAGACAATTTCTTTTGGAGTCCTAATTTTTTCTTTTTTTCTATGTAAACCAATATTTCTGTACATTTTAGTCAGTTTATGTAGTTTTTTATATTGTTGTTTAATTACAGTTGTCCCTATTTCACCCCCATTACTCTCCCCCTACCCTACCCACCCTCAACTCATACACTCAGTCCTACCACCCCATTGTCTTTGTCCATAGGCCCATTATACAAGTTCCTTGACAACCCTTCTTCTTCTTTCCCCATTATCTCACTCCCCCTTCCTCTCTGGTTACTATCAGTTTGTTCTTTATTTTAGTGTCTTTGGTTGTATTTTGCTTGCTTGTTTATTTTGTTGATTATGTTCCACTTATAGGTGAGATCATATGGTATTTATCTTTTACCATCTGGCTTATTTCACTTAGCATAATGGTGTTTAGTTCTATCCATACTGTTGCAAAGGGTAGGAGTTTCTTCTTTCTTTCTGCTAGTAGCATTCCATTGTGTGAATGTACCACAATTTTTTGAGGCACTCATTTACTAATGGGCACTTAGGCTATTTCCAGCACTTGGCTATTGTAAATAATTCTGCTATGAGCATTAGGGTGCGCAGGTTCTTTTAAATTGGTGTTTCAGGATCCTTAGGGTATAATCCCAGCAGTGGAATTGCCAGGTCAAAAGGCAGTTCCATTCCTATTCAGCCAAGGAATTGCCATTCTGTTTTTCACCATGGCTTTACGAATCTGTATTCCTGCCAAGAGTGAACTAGAGTTCCCTTTTCTCTACGACCTCACCAGCACGTTTTGTTTGTTGATTTATTAATGATGACCATTATGGCCATTGTAAAATGGTATTTCATTGTGATTTTAATTTGCATCTCTCTGATAGTTAGTGATGTTGAACATCCTTTCATATGCTTATGAGCCCTCTGTATGTTGTCCTTGGAGAAGTATCTATTCAGATCATTTGCCCATTTTTTAATTGGATTGTTTGTCTTTCTGGTGTGGAGTCATGTGAATTCCTTATGTATTTTGGAGATCAAACCCTTGTCCCAGGTATCATTGGCAAATATATTTTCCCATAGAGTTGGTTCCCTTTTCATTTTGCTGATGTTTTCTTTAGTGATGCAGAAGCTTTTGATTTTGATGAGATCCCATTTGTTTATTCTTTCCTTTATGTTCCTTGCTCTAGTGGGCATATCAGTGAAAATATTGCTGTGTGGAATATCTGAAAGTTTTCTGCCTATGTTCTCCTCTAGGACTTTTATGCCTTTAGCTCTGTAAATTCAATCAAAGGTCTTAACTCTAGATTTTTATATTCATTCTATTTTTTCCATCTTTGTTCTTATCTAATTTCTATTTTTCTCATTTTTAGTGAACTATTAAGGGAGAAAAATTGGCTTTTACCATTATTGAAATGCTTTCTATGATTATTTCTAGATTTTTGACATTTTTTCATTACTAGACACACCAAACCTTTGAAGAAGCCATTTTTTTAAAATTTCTGGGTACTTTGTGTTGGGAGGACTCTAAGCCTAAGTTTTCCAATTCATTTAGACAGAAATAATAACATTACCTACTTTGCGGATTTTTAAATGTAATTAAATATTTCATACATTGCAATATAATTGTTCACTATTTAAAAACTTCAGGAGAATGCAATCTTAATGTTTTTCATCTTGGTATTTGGTAGATGAGTGTTTGCTATATTCTTACTTACACTCATAGTCTGAAATACAATAGATGCATAAAATTTCCAAGTAAAATCCCTGGCCAGGTGGTTCATTTGGTTTGGAGTGTTGTCCCCCTTACATAAGAAGGTTGCCAGTTTGATTGCCACTCAGATCACATACCTGAGTATGGGTTCGATCCCCAGGTGGATTGCATGTGAGAGGCAACTAATGTTTCTCTCTCACATCAATGTTTCTCTCTCTAAAATCAATAAACATATCATCAGGTGAGGATAGATTAAAAGGTAAAATCTTAGTAAAGTATTTTAAATAGCATTTAATATTTTCATTTTGTATTCTCTAGAAGGTGTAAATTCTACTTTAATCAGAAAAAATAAGTAAAACTGCCTGTCTTCATTGTACAGCAGTATATCTCAGCTTAGTTGAATAGCATAGCTCTTTGGAATATAGGCATGACTAGAACAAAAAGAATAGACCCATTTTTAAAACAAAAATTGTCTGATTCACATTTGGAATCAAAAGAGTGTTCCCTTAAAAAAGCAAGTATCAAATATTTTAAAGTGAAGACATTGGAAGCATGCATTAAGAGCATATCTCTTTGTTTTCTTTATATTTTTAAAGTATATTTTATTGATTATGCTATTACAGTTGTCCTATTTTTTCTCTCTTATATCCCCCCTCCTCCCTACACCCTCCCTCCCTCCCTCCAGCATCCACCCCCTTAGTTCATGTCTGTGGGTAGTACATATAAGTTCTTTGGCTTCTTCATTTCCCATACTACACTTACAAAATAAAAAATTGAAATTATTTCAAATGGAATATTAAATTTTATTTCATAATTAATTTCATTATCCACAGGTTTCATACATTTTGTTCAGATCTTTTAGAAATTCTTTTAAAAAGAATTAAATTCATTTCCATTTTATGCTACTTTAAGTAAATTTTTATAAACATATTTGCCTTCATATGTGATTAAATTATTTTACCAAGTTTTCTAGTATTCTATATAAATGAAATTAAATATTATATTTCTGTATGAACCTCTAGAATAGGAAAATAAGAAATAAGAAAATATAATAAGAAATAATAAGAATAAGAAAATATAATAAGAAATAATAAGAATAAGAAAATATAATTTTTATCTTTTCTACCAATTCATACAAGAAAATCCTGGACAATATGTATAATTTTAGAGCTAAAAGCTATTGACTTCCCAGGCCTCCTTCCAAACCTCATTTTACCGCCTTTAACTGAATACCCTCCTAGTACCAACCTCTGTGCTATGTTGCATGATGTAAAGACTAGCCTAAGTTACTCTCCCCTCACCTTTTCAGGAATATTTTTATCATCCCTATGTAACAAAGAAAAAAAGAGTAATAGCTTGGATATTTAATCAAATTACTAAAAAAAAACTGTAGTGCCAACCTGTGAAGTTGAGAATATCACCTAAAACCATATTCTATGATCCCAAGGTCAGTGCCACTTTTATCTCACCTTAATACTTTTAATTGTGTAATTTATGCTCAAGAGGGAGAGATGACTTGTCCAGGGTGTTTTTAAGAAGGACAGGTGAGAGTAAAATACTTGCTTTCTCATTCCCAGGGTAGGTTTAATGTTACTGTACATCAAACAACTCTGAAAGACCAAGATCACAACTAAGGCAGAGGAGTGGCAAAGTAGGTAGGCGTTGCAAATCAACTCCAGGAAATATATTGTGCCTGCCCGTACTGCAGCATTAAGTAAGGTTTAAATGCTTGGTCTCAAAGTCAAATAGTTTTAGTTCTACACATTTCAAGCCAGACTGTTTGTGGTATTTTACAGCAACTATAATAGGAACTGTAACAGATGGGATAAAAAGTTGATAACCAAGGATGGCATATCCAGTTATCCCTAAGGAAATGTGATTTAAAAAAAGCATTTGATAAAGACAAGAAGACTGACAGAACTAAAACAGCTGTAGTTGCAAAGCAAAGTAACTCAGATGTGTCCTCTTTTTATGTGCATTCTCTTGGCCATGTAGCTGTCCACAGAAGGCACATAGGGAAAGGGCAGATTGATAAATGATGATAGATAGATAGGTAGATAGATAGATGATATTCTGCAGATATTAGGCATAGTTTGCACAAAGAATATCACCATCAACAACTCTCCTTAAAAAACTGAATTGTAAGAATTTTTCATTGTTTTTAGTTCCTCAAGTCTCCCACAATTTGTCAGCCACACACATAATAAACTGTCTAACTTTACTGTGAGCATATGGTTAAAGAGTGACTCTTCATGAGGATGAATGAATTTATGCTTGCACCTGGTAAGAGCCGCTAGTGAACCTTGTGTTTAATAAAAAACTGTTGGCTAGGGCAGTGAAAATGGAAAGGGAAAATGATGTTCAACATTATTTTACAAAACAAGATTGATATTAAAAATTATTAATCAAAACCTTAGAACAAAGCAAAAATTTTAACAAAGCTAAATTTTAGCTACTTAAAATTTTGCTTAAAAAAACCCCACATAGTTTTCATTGCCAGTCTTTTGCTAATAACATGGCCAGATATTGGAGTGGATATTTGCCAGACCCCAAGGTTTGACTCCAACAGAGACACATCTATATCATTTTAATTAATGTTCTTCATAAACAGTAGAGAATTATCTGTTCTTCCTGTATGTTATTTTACAAGCCAGTGCACCTGACGGTAGTTCAGGCACGCTGTGTCAGAACTTTGAGAGGCAAGGGCGAACTTGCAAAGTAATGCTGTCAGCAAACTACTCATAGAGGATCTTTGGAGTTATATTGAGCTCCTCAATCTTTTATACATTAACTTGTTTCTGAATTTTGTCTTGTGACTAGAAAATCCAATAAAAAGTAGAGTGGCATTTCAATGGCTAATTATGGGTGAAAGCAGTTCTATTTTGAGGAATCTCAGCTGAGTCAACAATTGTCAAAAAAACTTTCTGTCCAAGAAATATAATGTAAAATGGAAAGGGAGACATAAAATGAATAGGAAATGTAAGAAACTGCCATGTTCACATATTACCCAGGAGACAAGAAGTCTTGAAAAAGTTTTATATCTCTCTGAAATGTAGAAAGTGGTAAGAATATTTTACCCAGTACTCTTAGAACCTCTGCAATGTCAGTCCCAAGTCAACATCTCAGATCTCTCTGTGGAATTACACTGTAGAATTTTTATATTTGGTGTTACTTTTGCTAGAATATTTAAAAGTTGGGGAAGGTAGCTCTATGTTATAAAAGTAAAGACTCTTAATTGGGAGCAATATTCTCACACTTTCTAATTTGTGATACTGGAGATAAATAGAGGGCTAGTATTTTAAAGTGTTGTTAAAATATGTTCCTAACAAAGAGTAGTGATGACACTTTGGTAATTCTTTTTCTTTTGTAACTATTCAACCTAGAAACAAAAACAAAATGAAAACTCTAATTTAAGAGATCATTTGTTTCTTCATGTAATGGATGGTTTTTAAAAAGTGGTTTTTTTTTCACAAAAGATACATTTGAAAACTCTTTTCTAAATTAACAACTTGCTGCACTGAAGCTTCTTTTTTTTCTTTAAAAATTTTTTTAATTTAATTATTTTTCAAGTACAGTATTCTGTCTTTTACTCCCATCCCAGCCCACCCCCATGCCCCCACCTCCCTCCCATTTCCACCCCCCTTAGTTGTTGTCCATGTGTCCTTTATACTAGTTCCTGTAAATCCATCCCCCTTTTCCTCTGAAATTCCCTCCCCTCTCCCCTCTGGTCACTGTCCCCCTGTTTTCTATTTCAGTGTCATTTTTTAAAAAATTTTGCTTGCTTGTTTGTTTTGTTGTTTAGCTTCCTGTTAAAGGTGAGATCATATGGTGTTTGTCTTTCAACACCTGGCCTATTTCACTCAGCATAATGCTTTCCAGTTCCATCCATGCTGTTGCAAAGGGTAGGAGCTCCTTCTTTCTTTCTGCTGCATAGAATTCCATTGTGTATATGAAGCTTCTTTAGAATACTGTTTTTAGTTGATATTTTAAAAATTTATCAGGTAGAAATAAATGCAACCTTTATATTTTGTTAGTTATCTTGAGAAACACTGAAATCAAAAAGCTGAGAATATTTATTTAATACATTAAACATGATATCTACTTGAAGATATGCTATTATAATTTGTTTGATGAAAGAAATAATATAAACATATTATTTTATTATTGTATATGTATTTATTGATATTCTAATACCATAAAACATATTCTACAAATTGTTGGAGGCAGAAGAAGCAAATGATAATTAGTACTTATATAATTTATAGTACTATTATTATTATTAGTAGTAGTAGTAATAAAACTGGAAATAAGAACTTAATTTTTCCAATTTAATATCCCCTAAGTGCCAAAAAGAGTGTATTGACAAATAAAATGCAATACATGGCTTAAAGCAATAAGTATGATTCATAATAATAAACATCAAGGCTTTTGTATAAGATATTCTGTAAGAATGTTGGGTTAAGCATAATTACCAACATACCTATTGTGTCTGACATGAAAAAGGAAGGTTAAGTAAGAGGAAACCCAATAAAATAGTAGCGGTTGCAGACTTAGATTGTTGATGGACCAGGAAACAACAAGGGTACATGGGATGCATTCAGAGGTTGAAATCAAATGAAGGGCTCACTCAGTGCTGCTCCCCGACTTTTCAATTGGATGATCTTGACAGTGGTGGTTTGGTTTGGGAAAAGGGCTTTGCACTCACAGCAACTGTGCTCTTATTACCAAAGTTGAAAAGTTGTAAGGAGGCATATCACACAAGCTCTTAACGTTGCACCAGCAAAGCATAATTATTATTAGCAGAAAAGTTTATGTCATAAAATTGAGGGTCAAAAAACTACATTTCCAGGAAAAAAGGAAGGAAGTGGTCAGCAGCTACAGACTCGGGTCTAGCACACCACAGCACGTTATCCTAATGTTACCAAGTCAAATGAGAGTTCAGCTGCCTGCTGCCACAAAAGGAAAAGTCGAGAGACAGATGCTGGTAAGAAAGATTTTTATCCGAATAAAAAGGTTTCTATTCAGATGATGTGTGATGGGGGAGAAAGGCAGACTCCCCTGTCTTATAGCTTATCTCTTCCCCAAAACCCAGACAGAGCCCAGCTCTCCTCAGCAAGACCAAAACAAAAGCCAACAGCTAGAGTTCATGCTTCATTGTGAAATACCATATGCAGCAGAAAGAAAGAAGGAGCTGCTACCCTTCATGACAGCATGGGTGGAAATGGAAAGCATTACGCTAAGTGAAATAAGCCAGACAGAGAAAGAGAAATGCCATACTATTTCACCTATAAGTGGAACCTAATCAACAAAACAAAGAAGCAAATAAAATATAACCACAGACATTGAAAAAGAACAAACTGACAGTTACCAGAAAGGAAGGGAAAGAGGGATAATAGGGGAAGGAGCATCAGGTAGCATGTATAAAGTACATGTGGCCAAAGCCAAAGTGGGTAGGTTCGAGGGTGGGAGGTGCAGATGGGTAGGGCGGTGGGGCATGGTGGGATAAAAATGCAGACAACTGTTCTTGAACAACAATACAAAAAAATAGCATTCTGGAACCTGAGGTGTCTGATAATTTAGGTAACTTACTTTTTTCTCAGCTGCTTCCTCCTGGAGGCTGCATGTGAAGCAGTCATGGTCATGACCTTGTGATTACTAAGTCTGCAAGTTTACATGCTCACAGGAGAGAGAGGACTTGAACACAGGGGTGCATGCTCCACCAGGTCAAAGAGAGAGAGAGAGAGAGAGAGAGAGAGAGAGAGACTCTTTGCCAAAGGCCATGGGCCGTGTGATTGCTAAAGCCAGGACAGGCCAGTAAACCCTCTAACCCTCTGAGTATAGGTCCCAAGCTGTGAGTGACAAACAATAGTGTTTCTTTGTTTGTTCCCCTGGGATTATCTTTGCCTTTTGTGTGGGATGGGCCAGGTGTATTCTCAGGGTGACCAGTTAGCTTCCGAAACTTTTGTGTGCTTTGTATGGGTCCCCCTTCCAACCAATAGGACTATAGCAAACAAGGAAACAGTTGTTAATGGGTATTAGGGTCCCACCCTCTGCAGCTGTTTGTCAGGACTCAGCACAGAGGAAGGAAACAAAAAGTCCTTATCTCAACTTCTTCTTTGAAGAGTCCTAACTACACACTTTCACAGCTGCGTTCTGAAGGTCTGGCATTTAATCAGCCTGCGTGTATGTGCTGAATTATGATACTCTCTTTTGGGACACCGATAGGCCTTGGCGCATCCTCAGCTACTGGGAGCCACTAAAAACAAAGAAGGCAGCTTGGACGATCACAAACATTTGAGAGACAATCAAGAGGTAGGGTGGAGGGGAATAAAGGGGGAATAGAACAACTGTAACAGCATAATCAATAAAAAAATAAAAAATTAAAAAAAAAGAGGTTGGGTAAACTAAACTGTAAGTTTTACCTCCTGTATAAATCCATTAGGCTTAGGAAAGGTGGTTGTTTTGTCTAATGTGTAGAAGCACAGAGAATTGAAGAATATGAAGGAACATGGAAATATGCTGCCCCAAATCAAAATAAACTTTCGAAAACAGATCATAATAAAACAAAGATAAGAGATTTACCAGTTAAGTAGCTCAAAATAATGGTGATAAATATGCCCACTGAGGTTAGGAGAACAATGTTTGAACAAAGTAAAAATTTTAACAAAGAAATAGAAAATATAAAAAAGTACCAAACAGAAATCACAGAGCTAAATAATACAGTAACTAAAATGAATAGTTCAATAAACAGGTTCCACAGAAGACTAGATCAGTGGAAGAAGGGATCAGTGAACTCAAAGACAAAACAAAGGAAGTCATACAATCAGAGGAACAAAAAGAAACAATCATTAAAAAAAGAGCTAAAGAGCTTAAGGGAATCATGGGATACACTGAGAAAACCAATACACACATAGGGCTCCCAGAAGAACAGAAAGAGAAAAGGGCAGAAAGCCTAGTCAAAAGGATAATGGCTAAAAACTTATCTAACCCAGGGAAAAAACAGACATTGAGATCAAGTAAGCCTGTGTTGTTCCACATTACATAAATCCAGAGGGGGTCACACCAAAACATATTTAAATAGGTGTCAAAAATTAAGAAAGCTGAGAATCATAAAAGCTACAAGAAACAAACAAGCAATCATCAATAACAACAGCAATCGTCAATAACAACAAAATAACAACAGAAACTAGGAATACCCATTAAGGCTGTTACCAGGTTTTTCAGCAGAAACTTTGCAGACCAGAAGAAGGGAAATATAATGTGATATATGCAATGCAATATGTTATGATATCATGTTAGTATCTGACCATGTATGTATAAGGACCAACAAGGTAACCATTCTAAACATTTTAACATCTCTGGCTTCCACATATCATAATAGTAATTTTCTTCAAGGTATTCTATTCTCTCTTCAAGTTGCAATATTTATAGTATTTTCAGTCTTTCTACTTTTTCCCAAATTGTTTGATGTTTCCAGTTGAAATACTTTCCTTTTTCCCCTCTTACTGAGTGTCTAAACCATTGGACGCATCAAATAAACAGACTTTATATTAATTTATTATCAGGTACCATTATTTTGCATAGATAATAAAAAATTTTTGGAATATTTACTCAATTACTTTCTGCTAATTTCAGTAATGCTTGGTTAAAATCTTTCTATATAACCCAAAAATGATGGCTACTTGGCATACTATAAACTTATGATCTTCATGCAGAGAACTTCATTCTTGTGCTTTTAATATTATAATTAGCTTTTTGGAATAGGTAAGCACTAACAGATTCAATATCTTCACCTACATTTTAAATCTGAGTCAAAGAGGTACAATGATCAAAGACAACAAAAACACATCAAGACATTGTTTGGAGTTTGTCCCAGTAGAGATTTAACTGACCTACTTGGTAAAAACAGTAAAATATTATTTTCAAATTTATGTCAAATGGGAGGAATTCTAGACTTCACTTTATCATGTGTCCTGAAATATGTGTTGATTTACCTGCATTTAATGTCCTTAAAATATTGCCATGTGAAATAATCTCAATAATCTGAAGTGACTTTTAAAACTTAAACTCAGTTTCCAGTTTTCTTCATAATTATCTGCTTCCCAACTTTCTCCTGATATGATGGGTTATCTAGGATACTATTGCATATTATTTTATAATATTGTAGTTATAGTAAATGAAAGATTTTCTACTAAATGGCTGATTATCAATATATTTGCCAAGTTAGTTCTCAATCACTTGGTGTTCTGAAAAGAGTTTTTGTAGAATCCAAGATTTAATATCTCAAAACATTCTACAACTGGCCCATGAGAAGATGAGAGAGGGATGGGGATGAGGGATGAGAGATGAGAGAGGGATGAGAGGGATGAGTTCTTGTACCCTGTAGGTACAAAGAACTTTCACTAGACATCTTTGTGTGGTCAAGACCAGGACTTTGGTGCCACACCAACAAAAGCAAGTCATGCCATCCTGAGCTGGTTCTGAGCCTCTCTGTTGACCTTGGTCCCAATTCCCTCTATGTCCCAATGCCATTTTTCATGAGCATGTACCCTGGTTTCCCTACTCTCATTTTCCACCGTTTCCACAAAGGTACTTGTGATGTTTGGAAGTTTAAAGTATTGTGTGTTAAAATAGGAAGACCTTCCCGCCACACTGTCACATTTGTTCTACTTGTCTCTTGGTAAGACCCTCTCACAATAGTAATTTGTGTTCTTCCTCTCAGAGAAATTCCTTTATATTATTTATTTAATAATTTCTTCCATTGACTTTCTTTCCTTTTTGTCCATCACTGCCTTAGTCTGCTCAGGATGCTATAACAAAATAACACCATTGGGAAGTTTATAAACGAAATTTATTTCTAACCATCTGGAGGCTGGGAAGTTAAAACAAAATGCCATCATGGTTGGTTTCTGATGAGAACTGTCTTCCTGCTTCATACTCAGCACCTTCTTACTGTGTCCTCCCACGCTCACTCCCTATGGTCTCTTTTATGAAGGCACTTTAATTCATTCATGGGAGCTCCACCTTCAAAACCTTAGCCCCTCCAAATGTTTCACTTTAGTATCATCACCTTGGGGGTTAGATTTCAGCATATGAATTTTGGGGAATACAAACACTTGGCTCAAAATTCTGGAAAATATTTTTAGAAGTCATCCAACTATGTTTTTAAATCAATCTTCAAAAAAAATTCCAAGTTTATTTTTTTTCATTGTATCCTTTTTTGTTGTTGTAACCTCTATCATGCAAGAATAACATCATCTAATATCTCAGAGTGCATTAATTATGTCACCTTGGACTATTTTATATTTGTACTTGTACCTCATTTAAAAAACATATAACATTTAAAAATTATACAATAGGTATACATTTACAGAATTATTGTAAATATAGTTTTTATACATCCCACAGTCTATTTTCTTACTACTGGCATCTTATGTTAATGTAGTTAATTTATTACATGTAATCAATCAATATTAGTACATTATTATTAACTGAAGCTCATATATTTTCCTGAAGTTCTCAATATTTTCCTTATATCCTTTTGCTCTTCTAAAATTCCACACAGGATACCAAATTAAATTTAGTACTCATGTTGACTTATGTTCTTCCATGCGTATTTATTTCCTAGGGCCACTAAAAAAATGACCACTAACTTGGTGGCTTTAGAAGAACAGTAATTAAATGTATGACAGTTGTGGAAGCTAGAAGTCTACAGACAATGTGTTGGCCAGTCTATGATTTCTTTAGGGGCTCTAAGGGAGAATACGTTTCATGTCTTTCTCCTAGCTTAGGTTGTTGCAGGCAAACCTTGGCACTCCTTGGCTAGTAGATGCAACACTCAACTTTGCTTCCATTGCAACATTTTATTTTTGTTTGTGTATCTCTGTCTCTTCTTCTCTTACAGATTTTTCTCTTGCACAGTGAATGACTTTCATAACATTTATTTTGAAAGAAAGAAAATTTCTCTTTCTTATGAAAGTCAATTATTTTATAACATTTATTTTTAATATATGATTTTAATGCTAAAATTTCCCTCTAAGTACTTTGTTCTTTGCACCCCCGAAATTTAATAAGTTGCATTTTTATTTATTTCAAAATATTTTTTAAATTTTATTTATTTATTTTTCAAGTATGGTTTTTTGTATCTTTCTCCCATCCCAGCCCAGCCCACCTCACCCTGTGCTCCCCACCTCCCTCCCATTTCCACCCCCCTTAGTTCTCTTCCCTGTGTCCTTCCTATTTGTTCCTCCAAATCCCTCCCTTTTTTTCCCCTTAAATTCCCTTCCCTCTCCCCTCTGGTCACTGTCCCCTTGTTCTCTATTTCAGTGTCTTTGTTTCTATTCGGCTTGCCTGTTTGTTTTGTTGTTTAGCTTCCTGTCAAAGGTGAGATCATATGGTATTTGTCTTTCAACACCTGGCCTATTTCACTCAGCATAATGCTTTCTAGTTCCATACATGTTGTTGCAAAAGGTAGTAGCTCCTTTCTCTCTGCTGCATAGAATTCCATTGTGTATATGTAACATGGGTCAAAAAAGTCTCAAGAAAAATTTTAAAAATATTTTGAAATATTTTCAAAATATTTCAAATATTTCAAAATATTTTTTAAATTTTTCTTGAGACTTTTTTGACCCATGTGTTATTTAAAAATCCATTATTGACTCTCCAAATATTCAATTTTTTCTAGTTATCTGTTATGAGTTTGTAGCTTAATCTTGTAGTCTGAAAAATTTTTTTTGTATGATACCTATTCTCTTACATTTGTTAAAATATGTATCATGGCCCAGGATGTGGCCAACTTTTGTGACTGTTCCATGTGAGCTTCAGAAGAATGTTTCCTACTGTTAGATGTAATAATCTATAGACATCAATTATTTTCAATAGAGTAATAATGTTGTTTATGGAAACTGTATTCTACTGACTTTGCAGTCACTGAAAAAGGGCATTGAAGTTCCAACTGTAATAGTAGATTTTTCTATTTCTCCTTTCATTTTTTACCTCACCAATTTTAACACTTTTTGGGTGCATACTCATTTAGAATTATTATAGCTTCTTAGAGAATGGATTCTTTTGTAATTACATAATACTAGTATTCCTGATAATATTCCTCATATGATATCTGCCTTGTCTAAAATTGTTATAGCTAATGAAGTAGTTTCTTTTTTATTAGTGATAACATCATACATCTTTCTCAGCTCTTTACTGTTCACATTTAAGAGTATTAACATTTAAAGTGTGTTTTGTAGAACATATGGTTGGGTCTTATTTTGTTTTGTTTTTCTACACTGATTATTTCTATCTTTATTTATTTATTTATTTTTAAGTAGATTTTATTGATTATGCTATTACAGTCATCCCATTTGCCCCCTTTCACTCTTCTCTCACCTGCATACCCTGCCCCTTTAGTTCATGTCCATGGGTTGTACATATAAGTTATTTGGCTTCTACATTTCCTATACTATTCTTGCTCTCCCCCTGTCTATTTTTTACCTACCACCTATCCTACTTATTCTCTGTACCTTTCCTCCCCTACCCCCCTCCCACTTCCCTGTTGATAACCCTCCATGTGATCTCCATTTCTGTGGTTCTGTTCCTGTTCTAGTTGTTTGCTTTTGTTTTTGTTTTAGGTGTGGTTATTAATGATTGTGAGTTTGCTGTCATTTTATTGTTCATATTTTTTATCTTCTTTTTCTTAGATAACCCCTTTAACATTTCATATAATAAGGGCTTGGTGATAATGAACTCCTTTAACTTGACCTTATCTGAGAAGCGCTTTTTCTGCCCTTCCATTCTAAATGGAAGCTTTGATGGAGAGAGCAATCTTGGATGTACGTCCTCGCTTTTTATGACTTGGAATACTTCTTTCCAGCCCCTTCTTGCCTGTAAGGTCTCTTTTGAGAAATCAGCTGACAGTCTTATGGAAACTTTTTTTGTAAATAACTATCCCCTTTTCTCTTGCTGCTTCTAGGATTTCTATCTTTTAATTGGTGTATTTAGATGACTTCCATTTAAGGTGTTATTGAGCCCAGGCTGCTGTGGCTCAGTTGGTTGGAGTGTCAGCCCATAAGATGAGGGATCTGTTTTTGATTTCTGGTCAGGGAAAGTATGTAGGTTGTGAATTTGATCTCCTGTCAGGGCCTGAACAAGAGGCAACTGCTCAATGTTTCTCTCTCAAAACAGTGTTTCTTTTTCTCTCTCTCCTTTCTCTTTCTCTGTGATCAATAAACATATCCTCGGGTAAGAATTTTTTTAAAAGCTTGTTAAAGTATTATCAATATAGTTGGATTAATAGTTACCATGTTTTTGTTTTCTTAATTTTATTTGTTTTCTTCTTTTTTATACCTCCTCCGCTTTTTGTAAAAATTATTTTATTGTTGTTCAAGTACAGCCATCTGCATCTACCACCCCCCAAACCAGCCATCCCCCTCCCCACCCCGCTTCCACCCCTCCTTGTTTGTGTCCATGTGTTCTTTATAGTTGTTTCTGAACACCCTTCCCTCCATCCCTGCATTATCCCCTTCCACCTCCCCTCTGGTTACTGTCATCTTGTTCTTAATTTCCATGTCTCTGGTTATATTTTGCTTTTTTTTTTATTAGGTTCCACTTATAGATGACATCACATGGTACTTGCCCCTTACTACCTGGCTTATTTCACTTAGTGTAATGCAGTTCCACTCATGCCTTCTCTGCATTTATTTTTTTTAAAGATTTTACTTATTTATCCGTAGAGGGGAAGGGAAGGAGAGAGGAAGAGAAATATCAGTGTATGGTTGCCTCTCATGCATCCGCCACTAGGAACTGGCCTGCAACACATGCATGTGCCCTGACTGGGAATCAAACCACAGTTGTTTGGTTCACAGGCCTGCACTCAATCAACCGAGCTAAACCAGCCAGGCCTTCTCTGCATTTAACTGAAGAGTTTACATGATTCCATTCCATCCCTTCCTTTAGTATATCAGTTGTACTTATTTTTAAAACTTTGTTAATGATTATACTTTGCAATAAACATTTTAATTAATCTAATCTCATCTACATACAACATTATACAGGTAGCACAGTTATTTTATACAAATAATTCTCAATTTCTCCCACCCTTGCCTTCCTTCAGTTATTGATATTAATTATTTTACCTAATCTTATGTTATAATCACCTGACATATTGATATTATTATAGCTCAAACAAGTACTTATATTTAAGTTAACTGAAATAATAAAAATAAAACTTTTATTTTACCTTTATTTCTTTTTTTCTTAATGGAGATTATATTTCTAACATATCATTTTCCTTTAGCTCAAAAAATTTAAATATTTCTCACAGGTAGAAAATATGTAACATGGGAATAAACTTTTTACATGTTGTAGGATTTTCATGTATTGAAGGTAAAATATAAAAGAGTGCATTATTTTTAAACATATAATTTCCAGAGTATCATCTGTTTCTTTAAGAGCTTGTTTCTCTAGTTTATCTTAGTCTTGTCTTTGTGGCAAAAAATTTTCCCCTATATGGCCTTGTAATATTTATTTATCAGTTTTCATTTAAGAAGGGGTGATTCTGTTGATTGCTTTACATACTTTATTGTATGCATTGCTCTGCTATTATTGTATGTGTAGGTTTGTTTCCCCCAAAAGTTTTCTCCATGAATTACAACACTTCACTGAGGCTCCATGAACCTATCATGGTGGCTCATGAGTTTTCATTAAATGCGATGACTGTCCTTTCACAGTTTTCCCTCAAAATTCGTCTCCCTCAAGTGCTGGAATCAAAACACAATGACTTATTCTAGTGGTGTCAATACTGTTCCAACAGTATAATTTAAAAAAATTTTATTTAGTTATTTTTCAAGTACAGTTTTCTGTCTATTTCTCCCATCCCAGCCCACCCCACCCTCATGCACCCCACCTCCCTTCCATTCCCACCCCCCTTAGTTATTGTCCCTGTGTCCTTTATACTTGTTCCTCTAAATCCCTCCCATTTTTTCCCCTTAAATTCCCTCCCCTCTCCCCTCTGGTCACTGTCCCCTTGTTCTCTATTTCAGTGTCTTTGTTTTTATTTTGCTTGCTTGTTTGTTTGGTTGTTAACTTCCTGTTAAAGGTGAGATCATATGGTATTTCTCTTTCACCCCCTAGTTTATTTCACTCAGCATAATGCTTTCCAGTTCCACCCATGTTGTTGCAAAGGGTAGTAGCTCCTTCTTTCTCTCTGCTGCATAGAATTCCATTGTGTATATGTACCACACCTAGTGTATATAATTTTTTTAAGGTAGTTGATTTTATTTATTTTTTAAAAAGCTCATTGGTATTTACTAGGTAATAAAAGACACTGTAATAAGGTTTCATTGACAGACTTTCATTAATGGAATAATTTTCATAACCTCTCATTTCATACTCATATATTCAGTCTGAGTTTCTCTTGGTCTTCCTCCAAATTTTTTTCTCTTCAAAGTATTCTGAAGTTTGAAATATTCTAGTCTGCACAATCTATTGACACCATTCTTTTTTCTAACTTTTGGAAATATGTTTATCATTCTCATCTGATCTTTCACCTTTGCCTTCAAACTTCCTGAAATCTTTTATTTTCATTTCTACCCACTTCACTATTTTTTACTATTAAGGATTTTTCACATTTTATCTATTTTCTATAATATTTCAAGAGATTCAAGTTGAATAGGACTGTCTATCTTTTGTAAGAATATTCTTAAGATTCTTCAACAGGAATTTAAGTGATGTTCTTTAACCATTCTATGTATTGTAACATGTTATATAGTCACACACAAAAAAAATCACCTGGGCCCAAAGCTAGATTTGAATGAATACAACTAATTGCATTTGCTAGGACATTGGCACCATAATGTGTTTCATGCCTTAAAAATAATAATTAAATTATATATTCTATCTCTTGTTAAATTACTGTTACTGTGCACATTTAGTTTCCTCTAATTGTACCTCCAATCCTGAATAATATGTGATAATAACGTGTGCATGTGTATATTACTTTTTTACCTAGCTAATTTCATGTATAATTTCAATAATTTCATGTATTTAAATAAAAGCCTTTGGTATTTGCCTAGATTTCAATTAATGGAGTAATTTTTAATAGTTCTAGGGCTTTTGTATTACATATCCTTCATGTTTTCAAACCACAAAGTGTCAAGTGAAGGCTTTAATATTTAAAATAATTTTACTACAGATAATTCTAATGGCTATGAGCAAAATTAAAGTGTTAAAAATAGTCTATTTAAATCTACATTCATGTGCTCTGATCACATTAAGTTCTTAAAACAAAATCTTCTAAACCAAGATTATTACACGCAGTATACAAAGAAGGAGGTAACTCAATTCACATACTATTCTTCTGATAGAACTATTATTCTGATTATCTATTTTCACAATGGTGCTCTTCCTCTCTTAGCTCCAGCTCCCTGGTACTACCACCACTTACACCAAGAAAAAGATGGTCACATTGCCTGTGTTTGTCAGTGTAGCTGGCAAAGGATATGACGTTCATGACTTCTGTTGGAATTCAAATTGACTATTTCTATTTCAGTTATGTATCCTGAAAAAATTATAGAAGTGTGGCTGGCTTTTAGGCATCATGCAAACAACCTGATGTGCCAGATAGATACCTTTAAGTTTCTTTCTCTTTTTGTCCTATAACACAAGTCCCGGCACTTGCTGATCCATTTCTCTCAGCTCTTTTGACATCAGAATATTGTCAATGACTTTTTTGCTTTTAAAAATTCATCACAGAAACTGCAATGCACTTCTTTTTTGCTTGATGATAAATCTATGTATAAAGGGACATACAAGGTTGAGCAATATTCAAAAGCAAACATATTATGTCCAGATCTTAAAGATGAAAAGTTTAATTATTATATTTACTTACTCAAAAGAGCTTATCTCACTTAAAACATCTTATATGAATTCAGGAGGAGTATAAACATAATTTTGCATAATTATCCTTCTCCACTTGGCAAAGTTATCAGAAACAACTTTAATTAAGAAATGTTTCTTAAAGCCATGCTCATCAAAAAAGGGAATTAATCAGAAATAATCTTTAATGTTTTTGTGTACCCATGCCAGCCTCTGAGAAAAGCCCAATGACACTCACACACTAATATGAGACAAGGACAAAACGTTGACTCCTAGTGTAAAGAGTCTAAAACATTGGTCAAAAGACTAAAAAGAATACACATTCTTGCAAGTATAGAAAAGGCTTTTATGGTTTTGTGGGAGTTTTTCTTTTGCCCTTTCTTCCATTGTGACTTTTCTCTCTTGGAACTTAGTGCTTTTCTAACATGAATGATTGTAAAAACATTAGCCTACCTTTTGGATGAAGTTATTTCCACTGTTTGCCTATAGTTTTGAGGAAAGCAGCATGTATACATCTTCTAGCCCAGTTCTCAGAAGACCACTCAGTGGTCAAAGCCAAATGAAGTCTCCAGTGATCTCTCAACTACATACTTCTCTCAGGAATATGAGGTAAATAGATTCTTTATTACTAAGTAATAACTTACCAAAAATTAAACTGCTTAAAATAATATGTTTTATTGTCTCACAGTGTCAGTTACTAATGCATCTGAGCACAACTCCTCTCAGTTCCCTGCTCAGAGTGTCACAGGCCTTAAGAAAGGTTTGTATTGAGCTGCTTTCTCCTCAACAGGTTTAACTCAGGATGAATTCACTCCCTAGCTTATTCAGGCTATTGGTAAAATCTTTTTTTTTTTTGGCACTGGCTGGTGTGACTCAGTGGATTGAATGCCAGCCTGCAGATGAACCAAAGGGTCTCTGGCTCAATTTTCAGTCAGGGCACATGCCTGGGGTACAGGCTAGGTCCCCAGTATGGGGCACACGAGAGGTAAGCACATGTTGATGTTTCTCTCTGTCTTTCTCTCTCCCTATTCTTTTCTCTAGAAATAAATAAATAAAATCTTGTAAAACATCTTTTTTTGCACCTGTATGTCTCAGGGGTCCAGTATTTTCCAGATGGGCTGGAAAGTGCATTCAGGTCCCAGAGGCTTCCTTCAGTCCCCTGTCAGGAGGGCTTCTTTAACATAATGCACATGTCATCAAGCCAGCAAGGAGAATTTCTCCTTTCAGTTAGCTTAGACTGAGTCTTATATAACAATGTAATCAAGCAAGTGACATCCAAAGACCAAGTGACATTTTATCACCTTTGCAATAGTCAAGGTTTGACCCACATTTAAGGGAGAGGATTATTAGGGTGTGGACGTGGGCTTACCAAAGCATCTGTCTACCATGACCTGGTTGGCTAGGGTCACCTATCTTACCTCCTGACCATCTCTCTTCCCATCAGAAGTATAACTAACATTTGCTGCATGTCATCATTTTAAGGACAGTGAATGCACAAAACCTTATAACTTATAGAGGGTAAATTTCCAAGAGCAAGATATATTTTTTTTGGCAAAATTCCATCTGGAATTTTCAGATTAAACTTTAGTCAAAATATTCAAACATTCAGATTTCAGAAATAGGGCAAGATCACGTGGTTGGAATCAACTATTGGTAAGAATCTCCCACTAAAGGCACTTTTGCAAATATAATGTATTTTTCGACTGGCAGGGGCACTCTTTGTTAGGGAATTGAACTAATTTTAATGACCAATGCAGTTTCAATGATAGGTTGCACAGTTTACATGTACAAGCATTTAAATTGATAGGTAATCCACTGTTCACTCAGCAGGCTATCTTTGATATTTTTTAATCTTACATAGTGACAGTAAAGAAGCTGGAATGGTGCCAAAGCTTCAGTATACTCATATGTATTTAAAACAAAAAATATATACCCACATAATTTATTTGAGAAAAACTATGCCTAATAAATAAACAGATAAAACAATTGTGTGAAATAATATGTAAACCTATTTACTTTCAGAAGATAAAAAATTGAAATTGTCACAAAGCTAAGCATCAAAGAAGATATTTGAAGTCCTCCTTTTGGAATGCTTTATCTCAACGAATTTCATTTGTCAGAAGGCAAAAGGAAAACTGCAGTTAGTGAGTTAAAACAAATCTTCAGAATTTGTCATGTGACCGCAAAGTCAAGTCCAGACTTTGAAATAAAAACATCAGACACTCAGGAATATAGAGGATTGAGTTAAAAACAAATTTTGATCTTGTGGTCAAGACAAAAATTCTGGGATAGAAAGAGGAAAAAAATTCAATGATTCTTTTAACCTACTTGTGGTTGAACAACAAAAAGACTAAGTTGAAAAAGAGGTAAGATTTTAAAAACACAGAGTTCCATAAAGAAATATAGATAATAGATAATAGATAGATGAGTAGATATACAGATATAGATATATAACACAAAAGTAAAATGTAACAGAATTATGGATACTACATAAAAATGGAATTGGAATAGGAGTCTTTATGCTGTTTTCAGTGTGAGAAGGTTTTGTGAAGGTGCTGGTTATTCAGACTCACAATCAAAGGTCATACTAGATATCCTGTTCCTTACAGCTTTAGGTTGTATGGCAATTACCTCCTAGAATCAGTAATACATTGTTGTGAATTCTAGTTAGTAAAAGTTGGGGATTAAAAGTGTTAAGAGTCTTGTCTATTCTTCCAATAGATAAGAATTAAAGGCTGAAGGAATGTAAAACTAGAGACATCAAAGTAGTACCAAATGAAAATAAAACAAAATTGGATTGTTGCTGACAATTGAAAAAAAGTTGGTAAAATAAAATGGACATTACTACCACACAAAATGCAAGGCTTTGGGATTTGGCAGGTGTACTGTTGAAAATGTGTGTGTGCATGTGTGTGTGAGAGGGAGAGAGGAGAGAGCGAGAAAGAGAGAAGAGAGAGATTGAAGTAGAATCTCTGGGCAGAAATTATATTTAATTCAATCTTGAAAGAAAAAGAAATGCAAAGGCAAAGTAGTCATGGGAACAGAAATTAAGGTGTTTTCACATTTGACATAATACTAAACAAAATGTTGGGAACTGACCTCATCATTCTCTCAGTGATAACCATCTATATCATTGGGAGATTTCTCCCCTAGGTATGAAAATCTTAATGTCACATTTTTAGGCATTTGATAATACATTATACTAAATTGGGCTTTTAAGGTCAAAGACTATTTACTACACAAGAGATGCTAACCTCATCAAGACCTCTTTCTTCTTTCTCCTCCCTCACTTCCCCCTTCCTGCTCCTCTTTCTTTTTCCCTCCTTCTCCTTCTCTCCTTTTTTCCATCTCCTCTTTCTTCATGGTATATCCTATTTTTACTAATGAATATTCAAGGTATGTGACTAGAAGCTAAAATATAGGTCTGATGGCAACATGTACATATATTTTGCTCAGAAAAGGATGCTTTGCATATACTGTAAAAAACTGAAATTGTTTTGATTGGCTCTTGAAGGTTTCCAATACAGTATTTTTTAGTAGATTTAATGAATAAATTTTAAGGAATTTATTTTCAGTGTCCACAATGGGACTGTCATACAAACATGGCATAGAGACATTGATTTTGAACCCTTTCAATAGAAATAAGGGTTGTTAAATAGTTAGTCCAAGTCAATAGTGACTTTTCAAATTATATTGTAGAAAACTAGGAAAAACAGCACCATGTATTAGTATTTACTTACACATTTCACTATGAGTAACTTTCATAGTGAGAGACTATTATTATGGTGCCTGTGGAAAGAGAATTGCCAGAAAGAGAAAACTGAAAAAACATGAAAGCATTAGGTGAAATTGACAATTAAAATATTGTCATGCTAAGACCATGGAGGGGTTAATCCATGGTCATAGATTTTAAAGGGTTTACTTAAGGGACCTGACTTCTGTATCATTGATAGGCAAGTAATGACCCACAACTGACAATGAGAAGTATCACTGTAGTCTAATACTTTAAGGAATTTGCCCTTACTGTTCTACTCTGTACATTTGTGTGTGTTGAGTTTTTATTTCTCTCTACAGAGTCTTCAAAGAAAAACACAGATTAAAAATGTATAAAAAATTAGATTAATTCACCATTTTTTAGTCCCTAGTAGGTTCATCATTGTGTATTTGCACTAATTTCAGAGATCGATTACTTTTCAGTTAATTTTACATAAAACAAAATTTCATCATTGTTTTGACAAAATTTTCTTCTGAAAGCAACTTTACTTCACATATACAATGAACTATAGAAAAAATCTGTGTTCTTGGTCTATGTCAACAACAAGAAATTGAAATATAATTGTATAGAAATTTTTTCCTCTCTTTTTTTAACATTTGAAGAAACAAAAACTTTTACAAGTATAATGAACTACACTGCATTTTGCATATTTAATCTTTGTCTTAATAGTATTTCTCAACCTCTATGCTATTGACAGTTTAAACTGAATAAATTTTTGATGTGGAGGGCTGCTCTGTGCATTGCAGAAAAGTTGGCAGCATCTGTGGCCTCTGCTCTTGATGTAATTAACACTGCTATAACAACCAAAAACATCTCCAGAGATCGCAAATATTTTCTGGGGACAGAATTGCTGTCCTCCCATTGCAACCACTGGGTTAGATTGACCACACAAATATTGGTTCTGAACTCATTGCATATTGGAAATGATAATGGAGATAAGAGTTTCATAAAATAAATAATTATTTGGTTTAGGATGAAAATGATTAGAATCTCTGTATCTTAATTTGTTCTCTAAATAGGATTGAAATAAAAAGCAAACATCGAAAAAGCCATTGTCAGCAATGGAAAACAGGGAATAGTATTGTCCATTAGTTGGAATATTTCATGGTATTTTGTTTGCTGTTTTACTTTTCTTTTAGTGCAGACTGCATTTAGTTCTCCTCCACTGCAAAGGTAGATTAAATGATCCTTGTCTTTATGTCAACTTTACATCATTTCACATACAGGACCAGGATGTGGAAGATATCATTGGCCATAAAAAGACAAATATTGTTATTGTAAGTGGTGACAAGATACGCAAAAAGCTCATCCTATAAATGTTTTTCTCTTAGTTTATATTCAATGTAAAAACAAGAAAAATAAGCAAATAACTTTATAATATGGCATCTCAATTTGAGTGATGTGCAAAATAAAGTGAAAATTTGCATCACCACATGCACCAAAATAGAGAATAAAACTATTTCCATATTAATAACATCGCCTGAGTGTTGATGTAGTTAGTCACACTTGCAACTTGACCACTTTCCTTATAAAATAATTTATTGGAATTAATCGTATTAATTTTGTATTTCTCTTACTCTCTATATGGGATTAAGATATTTGAACAGAGACTAAGGAAAATATCACAGAGGATCTATATTAGTTCCTGATACAGCACAAATTTACCTTCCTATTGTAGGTAATTCAAAAAGGAAAAATGAGCAGATAAAGAAAAGACGGAGTCATTCAAACTGATCTGAGGGGCTGTGTTATTATGTGAAACTGGCTTACTGTAAGAAAGAGGTCCAAAAAGCTGGATAATAGAGATTTTTTTTTAAACTTGTAATTTTCGCCCTGGCTGGTGTAGCTCAGTGGATTGAGCACGGGCCTGCGAACCAGACAATCACGGTCCGATTCCCAGTCAGGGCACATGACTGGGTTGCAGACCAGTTCCCTGCAGGCCAATTCCCAGCAAGGGACACATGAAAGGCAACCATACATTGATGTTTCTCTCCCTCTCTCCTTCCCTTCCCCTCTAAAGATAAATAAATAAAATCTTTAAAAAAAACTTGTAATTTTCATTTGCTAATGAGATTTCAGATGACATGCCATCTATAAAATGGAAATAATCTGAGATCAGAAAAGGTTGTCTTTTCAGCTAAAGGCATGCATTCAACATTAGAATATATAATAGAGGAAACAGCATATTAAATCCTACATTAAATCTATATCAGTGTACTATAGCATAATATAAAAGCCTGGTTTAGTGTTTCCCATTTATCTTTATTCTCAAATGCCTTCCTTTGACAGGAAGAAAACCCTGGTGAGCAAGTGTGTGTTCATAGACTACAATTCATCTTTATCTCTTTGGTTACTTAGGTTGGTAGTAATTGGTACTAGGAACTTACACGTTTTCACAAACTGTTCACATTTTTTGGTTTTCATATTGAGCACCTACTATATTTCAGACATTTTGCTAGGAAATCAGAAGACACTAAAGATAGATGGTGGTGGACATAGCAAATAATGTCTGTGTTCTTGTGAATCTCTCATATCATTGGGAGAAACAAAACATATGTATATAGACTGAATGGCTTTCCTCATCCCACAAAGATGTCTTCATAATAATTTCTGCAACCTGTGAATATGTTACCTTGCACCCCCAAAAGCAATTTTTATTTATGACTAAATTAAGAATTTTTATATTATAAGGATAGTGACATTTTTCTAGATTATACAAATGGGTCCAGTGTAATCACTGGGATCCTCATAATAGAGAAGCAGAAAGGTCAGACACATAGAGAGAAGCAGAGGTAAGCAATCTGAGAGAGAGAAGCTGTGTTATTGGGTTCGAAAATGTAGGAAGAGCCTGTGAGACCAGGAATGCAGTCAGACTTCAGTAGCCATGAGTAAAGGTAAGGAACAGGTTCTTCCCTGGGGTCACCAGAAGACAGGCAGGGCAGCCAACACCTTGAGGTGAGCCCAGTGATACTTACTTCAGAGTTATACACTTTACAAGTCTAAATAATGAATTTATGTTGTTTGAAGCTACCAAGTTTGTGCTGATTTGTTATAATGACAATAGAAAACTAACGAAGTAAAACTCAAATGCTATTATAAATGCTTGTCTTCTATTTTACGTGTGGTGAAAAATACTTGGTTATTTTCAGAAGAGAAATGGTATTATAAAAAGATTTTCTCAGCTTCTTTAAGAAGAGACTTTTGGATCCAAGAAACCTGGTGAAGTTGTCTAGACAGGAATTATGGAAACATGGTTGCTACCCACATGAAAAACACTTTTATTTATTTACATACCCCAATTTAACAAAACACTTAAACATGACATTAAAAATACTAATTTAGTTAATTATATTAAAGAGTAAAATTCTGTTCTGCATATTTTTCAGCATTGGGTTTGAAAACATCTCCCACATTGAGCAACAACTTCATCAACACATTCACTTTAATAAGAGTTGATTCACAAACAACGACAGAAAAGAATAAACAGTCTGACACAAAACACCCACTTTGTGGTACAATAATCACATTGTGTATAGTGGAATATTTCTACTATTAAGAAACAGAATTGAAAACAAAATAAAAAGTTATTATTAAAATATTTACTGAAATATTGAAATGCTATAATCCTCTGAGAAACTATGGTATTTTTTGTTCAATTCTTTATTTTAAAAATACTATTGAGGCCTCGTTCAAAATAAATATATAAGAAAAATATTTTGCCATATTTCACCTATAGTTGTTTCGACTTTTAAAACTAGATATAGATTTAAAGAGACAGAGAGATAGAGATATCTCTTCAAGAGATGGTAATAGGTTGGGAATGATGGTAGTCTCTGCTGCAGGTAAAGAGGCATAAACCCTTACCCATGGGGGAAGACAGAAAATGGGGGGAGGTCTGAGGATGTAGGTACAGTGTATCATATTATGCAAAAATTAAGTACTTAACATGGTTTGCACCAATGAGTGTAATTTTACCTCAATGTTTCATAATTAAAGAATATAGTTTCGTTCCAGTAGGTTCAAGCTCCGAATGTAAACCCAGAACAGAGCATATTTACCACAGAGGTAAATCTCCTCCTGCAGAAGCTACTTAGTTGCTTCTCCAGACTTATGACATCCCAGACTTGCAGCTTTACACACCACAACTACAGGTGGAGCTCACAGGCCTCTAACACTCGGTGTCATCAAAGGAGGCATCTGGATTTTCTTCAGGGACAGAAGTGTTCTTCCTCTTGTCTTCAGCATTTCAGTTAATGTCTCCATTATGTTTCCCATTGTTTAACTATAGAGAAAAATAATTATTTTTTTATAAATTGTGATTTCATTTGCCTACTTTAAAATATATGAAAATGATACTTAATGAATTTTTCCATTTCCATTTTTATATATGGATCATCCACATGCTTATGAACAGAGCTCCCATGCCCTTTCCCATCTATACAATCTTCCACTTCAGAGAAGTCTCCACTGAAGCTGTATTTTTGTAGACTGAAATAGATCCTGAATTGAAATACCTTTGTACTGCATGTTCTAAAATTTTAAGTAAATGGAATTATACCATATGAATTCTTTTGTATCTGATTTCTTTCACCTAATATTAAGTTTTAGGGATTTATTTCTGTTTTTATTTGTATAGTATATAATTCATTATGTCTTATTACTGTGGAGTATTCAGTGATAAGAATAAACCACAGCTTGCCATTATTCTTTTGCTAATTTTTGGTTTGCTTCTAGTTTCTACTATTGTTAATAAAGCTTACATAAACATTATTTTATAGATTTTGGGGGGCAGGCATAAGTTTTTAATTTCTCCTAAATACATATTTGGGATTAAAATGTCTGGTCATATCACATTACATTTAATATTCATGTCCCATTAGACAACTCTTGGATGAAACAGTTTGGGGGAGGTTTTCTTATTTTTGATGACTTTGTGGATTACTGATCAGGTATTTTCTAGAATGTTCCTTAATATTGGATGACTTTTGTGTTGTTGTTATTGAACTAGTAGACTAAAATATATGGTTTGAAGAGGAAAATCATATAAATTAAATTACATTCTCATCACAAAATGCCAAAGAATGTACTATTACAGTGACTAATCGCTGTTGATGTTAAATTTTGTCATTTTACATTTTTATTTTTATGTAATCTTTATTGTATTTTTTTCATTGCCATTTAATCCCCTTCTACTCCCTCCCCCACCCTGCACGCCCTACACTGGTGTCCAAGTCCATGGGTCCTTTTTCATTTTTGTCCACTCCCTCACCTCCCTCCCCCTCCCACTGTCATCCTACTCTCTGTGTATGAGTCTGTCCCCATTTTCCTTGTTAGTTCAGTTTGCTCATTAGTTTCCACATATGAATGAAATCATATGGCATTTGTCTTTCTCTGACTGGCTTATTTCACATAGCATAATTTCATTGCCGGAGGTAGTGTTTGTCAGTTTTCTCTACTGTAATGTGACACTCTTTCATTTTTCTTCCTTTCTTTCTACATTGTTCTCATTGACAGGAAATCACCCTGCACAAGCTATGCTTAAGAAATAGGATTTGTGCTCCCACACTTGGAAGAAAGAGTATTTATACAAAATATTTAGAATTCTATGTGAGTGTTCACTCTATACTCCTCTATTTAATTATATACTTAATCATGCATTAATATCAGTATGGACTCATGGACGTTTAGTTTATATTTTGGTATATAATCCAACACTACTTATTTTGTTGCTCAAATTGTTCCAGCTTTGGCCATTGGGAGCTCTTTCAGTTGACTCTAGTATCTCTGTTAATATACTATTTGTGTTTGTGTGTATGTGTGTTTAATAATTCTATAATTTCTAACATTACAGAATGCCAAGCTCATAGTATATATTTTCAGGCACAGTCTTAGAATGAGTCATTTCTGTGGAGTTTTAGTTCCTTCGCTGGATAGTGATATCAGGACCCAATGGTTATATTTTTTCATTACCCCTAGGCTATTCTTTGTACTAAGTCTTACCAACTAATAGAACAAAGAAATGTATTATAACTTATGTATATACAATAAGTGGCCATACACTTTTCAACATGTAACCATCTATATCTCTGTTAAGCTAAATGTATGCTCCTATTAACATAACCAACTCTAATCCATTATTACTGCATGTGTCATTCTAGCTTCTTCCTCTTTCTTGTAATTTCCCACTACAACAGTGAGAAAAATAGTTTCTACTATCCACCACCCATTTATGTAATATTTAAATTTTTTGTATACATATGTAGTGGTTTCACAATTGAAATACAATCACAGAAAATAACTTTATCAACTACATTGTGGTTTTGTACTGGCTATTTTACCTATAGTTTTACAGAGTCCGCTAATTTTAAAAGTTACTTAAGTTGATATCTTTTTGCCTCTATTTTTTTAGTGAGTTTGTTTTATGCATTGGTGATAATTTTATTTTGTTGCATTCCGAATTCCATTTTGGAATACCCAAGCTCCTGAATACTTTTTTTAATTGCATACATCAAAGTTCATTCTCTGTGCTGTAAAGTTCCAGGAGTCTTAAAATTTACTATTCATGATTACACTATCAACAGCAGAGTTTCAAAATCCCCTGCACTTTATCTCTTCTATCCATTCCTACTCCCAAGCCCCTGGCAACCACTAATCTGTTTGCTATATGTATAATTTTTTTAACTCTTATATTATTAAAATCATACCATATATAGCTTATTCAGATGGTCCTCATTCATTTAGCCGTATTTATTTGAGATTCATCTGTGTCTTTTAGTAGCTTTACAGCTAATTTCTTATTATCAATGAATAATGTTCTATTGAATAGATGTATCAATTTGTTTATTCATTCACCTATAAAAACAGTTTGGTTGTTTTTGGTTTTTGGTGATGATGAATAAAGATATTACAAACATTAGAATGCATGCTTTGGGCTGATGTTATTTTTAAAATTAGATGAAGCATAATTGCTGGATCATATGATAAAACTATGTATAGCTTTGTAAAAGCTTGCTAAATTGTCTTCCAGAGTGGCTGTACATTTTGCATTTCCACTAAATGCAATGAGAATTACTGTTACTTCATGTTATTGTCAGCAATTTGTATCATTGGGTATTAGAAGTTCAGCTATTTATATAGATGTGTAATGCTATGTAATTGTTGCATTAAATTGCAATTCTCTAATGACAAATGCAATCAAGCATTATTTTATGTGTTTATTTGTTATTTATATATTCTGTGTTCAGATATTTTATTTATTTTAATTGGGTGAAGGTTTTTTTCATTTTGTTGAATTTTAACAGGTTTTTATATAATTTTCACATGTCATTTTAAAAATATATTGCGATACAAATATTTTCCCATAAACTAAAATGATTTTTGCTTTCCATTCTTTTAACTGTAATTATTGCAAAGCATAAAATTTAATTCAAAAGTCCAATGATCACTTTATTATTTCACAAATTGTGATATTTGTGCTACAATGGGTTACACAAATTGCCAAATTTATGTACAATGAGTTATAACTAGTTGCCAAATTATAACATCACATAGATTTTCTCTTCAAAAAGTTTTATGGCCCAGATAGAATGTGGTCTATTTTGGTGTATGTTCCATGTGAACTTCAGAATAATGATTTTACTGTGGTTAAATAAAGTGTTCTATAAATGTAATTAGATAAATTGCTAAAATTGATGTTATATAATTCAACTATTTTAGTTTGAGTAATTTTGACCTATCTTTAAGCTGCCAGGCTTTTTCCTTGGCCATGTCAAGTACACTGATGAGCCCATCGGTGTAATTCTTCACTTTTCTTACAACATTTTGCGTTTTTTAGCATCTTCTAGAATTTCCATCTCTTGTTCACGTTGTCTGTTTTCCAGGAACATACCTAATATACTACCATAGTTGTTTTAAATTTCATGTTTCTTAATTATAACACTTGTGTCATGTTTAAGTCATTCTGATCCTGTGATGTGTTTAGACTGAGCCTCTTCATGTCTTTAGAGGTATCTTGTTCATGTCTTTGAGATAAATTATATGGGGTAATAGAATCTAAAGTAAAAATGTCATTATTCTGATGAGTTGTGTTCATCCACTTAAGAGTTATACTTTGATTAATGTTGGCTGTAAGGATAGTTGTCGAGGGCTTCCGATGTCTCAAGTGTCCCTGCTTTTGTCTGCCGTTTCAATGTGAAGCTTCCCTAAGTACTGCTCATCAGAGGCAGCCTGCCTCCCACAGCTCTTTCTTTCCCCTGTAGTCTGCTGTACTGTTCTGGAGTCTTTTTACTGTGGTGGTGAACTGTGAAGAAGAGCGTTCACTATGTAACCTTATACTTAAAACTCAGTCTTTTTGTGGAACTGTGTCTCAGAAGTGACCTTCACAAGTGTTTCTTCATTGAAATAGCCTTTTCTCACCTTAGGTGAGACAGGATGCCAGTGGGGACTTGACTGAGAGTAAAGCCCTCCCACACATTGCGGCAAAGCTGTTGTAGAGGTTTATCTCTTGGAGAATGGTTCTTCGGTATGAAGAATGCTCTGGGTATATTTCACAATTATATTTCCCTTTTACTGACAGAGCAATGAAGGGTCTATCAGCTCGAAAACCTGGAGGGTGAGACTAAGGCTCAGATTTAACCATAATGCCTATTTGACCTTCAATACTAGGCCTTTGTCACAGCATTTAAGAATTTACCATTTCACACCAATTTTAAGCTAATAATTACAGCATTGGTTGAAATAGCTAGTGGACATCATAAAATTATTTGTAGAGTTACAGTTTATACTTTCCCATAATTTCTCATGGCCCCTAATTCTGAGATTTGAGTTGTTTATGATAAGTTGTTGTTAGTAAAGAACCATGAAAGAACACAGTCCCTTTGGTGAAAAGGCTCCTTCTTTCTGTGCTAAAGGTAATCATCCTGAGGTAAGTAGAGTGATGATAAATCAGTAGGAAGGCTAAGATCATTTTGAATGTTTGGAGCAAAGAAAAAGAAAAACACCCATATTTTATTAACATGCAAAAGCATGAATTCTTTTAAAAAGGAAGATGCACTGAGGTGCTGTCAGTGTGTCCTGTCTGAGTCCTATGGCCTCACTTTTCCCTTCCACTCTGAGAAATTCAAACTGTGTTACAGTTATATCTTATTTCCTTTTGGGGGGCCTTGAACACTCTTTCAGAGCACCTCACAAAACATGTTTTTTCCACAGTTTTAAAATTCTTACTTCCTAACATGGTGCCTGGCAGATAGCAGGTGATCACTAGAAGAGATTTCAGAATTGTGTCTGCCATGCAGAAGGTAAGGTCTCTTGACAGATTTTCAGAGGACAGACCATGACCCAAAATAGGACTATTTCTAGGGTCTTGCATGACATTATTTATCTATTTTAGTTTGTACTTCAGGTACTCACTATAGTGCCTTGGACAAGTTAAGAAAAATCAGGATATAGTTTTTAAAGATGTTTTTGTTTTTATTGAATTTATTGGGGTGACACTGATTAACAAAATTATATAGGTTTCAGGTGTAAATTCTCCAGTACATCATCTATACAATGCATTCTAAGTTTACCATCCTAAATCAAGTCTTTGTCCATTGAATTCATCTCCCCATATCTTCCTCCACCTCTTTCTGCCCCGCTCCACCAGAAAATAATTTTGTAAACATTTTTAGGATGTCTAATTTAGAAAATGTAGAGGCAGTCGTGCCATGCTGGGATGAGGAGCATGGGGTCAGAAGATGTCAGTTCAAGTCCTGACACATTTAGATGGCATGGATGAATAATTTATTCTGCAAACTTTTTCTCTTCTTTTGTACACTGGAAATAATCACTGCATTTATATGGATCAAGTGAAATGATGGGAAATCAGGAAAGCAATTTTTGAACGCTTTAGAAGAGCTTGGCAATATTATTATAATCTAAAGATGTGATAGAATTGAAAAAGTAATTTTTATCCCATTATGCAAGGCTTTGAATGTTAGCTTTTTTTTTACATGACAACAATGGGGTTTTTCCCAAGAGAGTGGAGTCATTACATTTTTGCTTTTAAAATTTAAAGAAAATTGCTTTTTTTGTGACCAAATATTAGCTCGGAAGCAGTCTAGAAAAATGTTACAAGTTTACTGTAAAAGTTTAAATAAGAAATTAGCATCAAGTATTTGATGAAAGAAAATATAAAGAAAATGAACAAAACATTTTAAGGATTTGTCGATATAACTTCTTCATTCTTATTAATTTAACCTTTCATTTTCAAGTTAATAATATTCTGCTTATTAACTTATAACTTATATTGCATAGCATAATTTTTTAATTCCTTATATGTTTTTTAAATGTAAAACTTTAAAAAAAATTTCTATTTTAAGATTCTAGGTAATAGTAAGTTTTGGGGGCTATAACATTTGTTTCTTTCATGCAGTTCTTTGGGAAGGACTTTTCAAAGAGTAAAATTCAACAAAAAATTGTCAAAAGAAAGGAGAAATGAGTAAATAAATGATTGAATCACTGATGTTATAAACATTACATGGGAGCTAGTACTGAGCTAGATGACAATCTAACACTTAGAGGATTAATACTACATTATAAAATTCAGTATTTTGTGCTTTAAATAAATTTTATTGCCTTTCAATAGTATATTTAAAAGTTTGAAGAAAAAGAATGTGCCCAAAGAAATTTTTTGAAAGGAAAAATTTTAAGGTCATTTGATTTTGATTGTTTATCACTATTAAAGTGTTGTTGTTTTTCTTCTGAGTGTTCCACTGTTTGAGAAAACAAGGCTGAAAGTCAAATATGGTAACATTTGCATTCACTTGCAAAATGCCTCTAGAAAGTAATGAGATTTATTCTGTAAATTACTTTATAATTGTTCTGTAACCTACACAGTGATATTTGATAATGTTAGAATCATTTTGCTTTAGGGAAAGTGATTTTAGCTCCTGAAAAACAAATTACTTATTTCTAAGTAAATAGCATTTTATATATTCCATGGGAACGAAGAAAACATTTTTAAGGTTAATTAATACATCTTCTCACAATTGAAAGAAAATTTTTGGAGTAAAAACTTGCTTATGTATTTAAGTCATTTTTGCTTATGTTAACATACTTTTCCAAGTAATTAAATTACCTGTTGTTATAATCAGCCAATTAGAACAAAATGTTATAATATTTAAGAACTAAATTATGTCTTTAAATATTTCTTGTATTGTCATAATTTCGAGTGACCAGAATTGTGCTTAAAATTCTTATCATGACTTTTTTCAGTGCAAGAAAACAAGGAATAAAAATGGGTTTTGATAATCTAAAAGGCACATTTTTGTTTATTTTGGCATAACCACTTAAATTGGATTATTTTCAAGACTCCCACACAGTTTATGCATATTTTTGTGTATCTTCTAGTTTCTAAAATTCTCTTATCTCAGTTTATATATGTATCAATAAAAGATGTCTGGTTCTGCATGTATATTTTATTACTTTTAAGCTGTCGTAAGCTAATTCTCTCCATTTGTTATGTCCATATCATTTATTGAGTCAAAACACTTTAAAAATCACATCTATAATTGTATGACATTTAAAACAATAGAAACATTTACTTCTTATTTTATCTAAAAGATTATAATCCCTTTATGGTGCATGTGGTGGAAAGTTTACAATTTTGACATATTTTGTGATTCTAAAGATACCTTTGTTATCTATATAAAATAGGGGTAAACATAAAAACCAATTTCTTTAGTTCTCATAGCCAGTCACTAGGGCAGTAATTCACGTTCTGTTTGATCAATTCATTCCAGTTTTTCATCATTGTTCAAGGATATTTGAGTTTTCTGTTTTTGGATTACAAAATAAAAGTCATATACATCTATTTTATGCATTCTTTCCATGACTTATATATACTAGTTATACATACATATTACAAATAGATATATTTGTAAGTAAAAAAATCTGTCAGAAATATTTTCTATGGTTAACATCAATTGATAATTTTAATGACTTTGTCAAAAGATATCCATGGTCTTTATGAGAAAATTCTGAAATTTAATCAATATAAATGTATGAAGACTATTTTGCACATAGGAATCCCAATATCATAAATATACATAATATATATGTATATATATAAAATAAATAATTCTACCAAAATTAGTTAAATAAACCTGTAATTACCTCAATAAATCCTTTTTACACCATACACAAAGCTAGATGGCATATATATTAAACACCTACTATGAAAAGCTATTTTTGAAATATTTAGAAGAAAACATAATGATATTTTTCCAGGTTTTAATTAACTTTATTGTATTTTTGGCTTTGCTGAATTTTTCAACTTTAAAATTTTTGCAAGTTATCTTTTAAAACTTAACTTATCAGAGTTATAATAATGAATAAAATTATACAGGTTTCAGGTGTACAGTTCTATCATCACCTTTATGATGCATTGTGTGCTTACCACCCAAAGTCAAATCTCTGTCCATCACCGTATTTTTGACACCTTTACTCTTTACTCCTTCCACCCCCCTTTTATTCTGGTAACCTTCATCCTGTTGTCTGTGTCCAACTAAATTGTCCTTTGATAGATGACAGGATAAAGAGGATGTGGTACATATATGCAACAGAATACTAGCTAGATGAAAATGAAGCATTGTCACTTGACACAACATTGGATGGATCTCGATAATATCATGCTAAGCAAAGTAAGTCAGACTGAAAAAGTTAAAACCCATATGATTTCACATGTATGTTAGATATAAAACTTAAAGCCACAAATTAACAAATAAGACAAACCAAAAACACCCTACAATGCTATATTTTTACACCATAAAGCATAGGGAACTTCTGTAGAAAGCAATACTTCAAAAAAACACTGTAAAATACATTAATTTGACTATATTAATAATAACATGTATTTGTAACAAAATCAATTATTGTTATTGAAAATAAAAGGCACATGGTCAAAGAGTAATTGGCAATAATCCAGCATACATGTACAAATTCTGTCTATATCCTTTTTAAATGCTCCTTGAGTAACTCCTTGGGTCCATGGATGGATACATAACTGTGGAGTAGTAGGTTGACCCCAGAAGGCAAGACATGGGAAGGGACTCTTTCAGCCTGATAGCAGAGATCCAAAGAGAAAAATGTATTCTAAGGGGTTTATTTTAGCATATCTTCTTGACTCCATAAGCTTTTTTTTTAACTATTGGAAGAAGCATAGTCTGGGCTAAAAGGTTTGATGAATGGTGGTACAAATAACCTTAACAAAATACACAGTTAATCAAATTTAAAAATATAATTATTGGCCCTGGCCAGTGTGTTAGATGGAGAGTTATCTCATAGCTGAAAGGTTGCTTGCATATTTGATTCCTGGTCAAGGCACATACCTAAGTGGTCAGTTTGATCTCCAATCTGGGTATATAAGGGAAGCAACTGATTGATCTCTCTCCCTCTCTTTCTCTCTCCCCCGCCCCGTTCCTGTCTATAGCAATGAAAATAAATGTCCTCAGTGAGAATACACATCAATAAAAAATATATATAAATAAATAATAAAATAATGAATTATGACTAAGCAGGGTTTAAAATAAAATATCCATTTGTACAACCTACTATACATACAAATTAAAGCAGTAAACCATCTAAAAAGGTTTGAAAATACATAAAATTAACTTATTTCATAATTTAAAGATGATACTTTGTCAATCAGATATCAAAGGGCAGTTTGTAACTGGTTAATTATATATCTACCATAAGACTGATAAAAATAAGTTGCCTCCTTTTCTCCCATTTGTCACAATTATATTATTGGTCTTTGATAACTAAATAAAATAAGAAAAGGAGACAAAATTGTAGTCATTTGTAGATTATTTGCAATTATGTACCTAGAAAATGTGAAATAATTTATAGAAACAACTGAAACTGGTAAGTTCACTTATTAATTTCTTGGGAAGGACAGTAATATTAAAATCAATAAAGCCTTTCTGTGCAAACAATAACTAAATGAAAAATTAATTGTAAAAGTATATTATTTATAGCAGACAAAAATCCATGAATTACCTGGAGAAAATCCAGTAACAACTGAATATTAAAGAGCTCGGTGAAAAATTTGAATAAATTACCTGAATTCATTGAAAGTTGCATCATAGTCTTTTCTGAGTAACAATTAGAGGGAATTTCTAACAAAAGGAGTCCTCAAAACAACAACAACAAAATAGTATAACTTTATTAATGCTACACATGGCAACAAAAAAGGTAAAAGGGAATAAAGCAACAAAAATGTATTCATGACAAATGCCTAGGTATCCTTTTCCCCCAATATATAGTCTACAAATATAAACTAAATCTCATCAACAACCTAGAGAATTTCCAAAATGCATGTGCAAAATGAATGTACCAAAATAAATAAATTATTGCTTGAAAAATCAATGCAAAAATGAGGAACTTTTTTCATAAAGTATCAATTAAGGATAAACATTTTACATAAATATTAATGGAAAGAAATGATTCTGTTATAATAATTGTTCTTCAAATAAAAACAAAAGCAGAGAGTAACATTAGATTTAAAATAATTTGAAAATAGCCAAGATGGAGGTGTAGGTGAAACACTGTGCCTTTTCCCACAACCAAGTTTAAAAACAACCAAGTTTTAGCAACAAAAACACAGCCCAAACCACAGAAAAGAGAACTTTACAGAAGTCTGACAACAACAAACCCTTCAGCCAAACTGGTAAGAGGGGCAGAGCCAGCAGCAGAGCGGGGTTGGGCAGGAAAGATCCACCGGAGTGACCTGGGCACACAACCCAGGTGCACCAGGAGCTGTGCGCAGATCCCAGGTGTAGAGTAGTGGGCAGACCTACTGAGGGCACAAGGCGGCAGAACCACTGAGGGCTGATCGTGGTCACACATTCACGCGCAGATAAACTGGTGAAGGAATGAGCAGTGAAATAGACTGCAAAGGCCCCAGGGGCAGGAAGCTGAAGAAGGGACCACCATTGTCCCTCTCTGACCCCGCCCCCACCTACAGTGTCACAAACCAGAGACCTGGGTGGCCTCTCTCTGACCCGCCCCCACATATAGCTTCACAAACCAGCAACCTGGGTGGCCCCTCCCTGGTGAACAACTAAGGCTCCTCTTCATAGCTAACAGGCAGGAACAGATCAAAACATGGCTCAAGAAGAACTTAAGAGCCCCAGAGCCAATAAATCTAAGCAATGAAGAAATAGCCAAACTTTCAGATGCACAGTTCAAAACACTGTTGATCAGGATGCTCACAGAACTGGTTGATTTTAGTCACAAATTAGAGGAACATATGAAGGCTAAACTAATTGAAATGAATAGAAATGCACAGGAAACCAATAGTAATGAAAAGGAAACTGGGACTCAAATCAAAGGAGTGGACCAGAAAGAGGAAAAAAATGACCAAACAGAAAAGAATGTAGAAACAAGAATTCAAAAAAATGAGGAGAGGCTTAGGAACCTCCAGGACATCTTTAAATGCTCCAACATCCGAATTATAGGGGTCCAGAAGGGAAAGAGGAACAGCCATGAGTGAAAAACTTATTTGAACAAATAATAAAGGAGAACTTCCTCAATCTGGCAAAGGAAATAGACTTCCAGGAAATCCAGGAAGCTCAGAGAGTCCCAAAGAAGTTGGACCCAAGAAGGAACACACCAAGGCACATCATAATTATATTAGCCAAGATTAAAATGAAGGAGAAAATCCTAGAAGCAGCAAGAGATAAGGGCACAGTCACCTACAAGGGACTTCCTATGAGACTGTCAGCTGATTTCTCAAAAGAGACCTAACAGGCAAGAAGGGGCTGGAAAGAAGTATTCCAAGTCATGAAATCCAAAGACCTAAATCCAAGACTGATCTATCCAGCAAAGCTTTCATTTAGAATGGAAGGGCAGATAAAGTGCTTCTCAGATAAGATCAAATTCAAGGAGTTCATCATCACCAAGCCCTTATTATATGAAATGTTAAAGGGACTTACCTAAGAAAAAAAAGATAAAAAAGATGAACAGTGAAAGGACAGCCAACTCACAGTTATTAACAACCACACCTAAACCAAAAGCAAACTAAGAGGATAGCTAGATCAGGAGCAGAACCATAGAAATGAAGATCACATGGAGGGTTAGCAATAGGGGATTGGGAGAAGGAGAAGGGGGGGAGAAGGTACAGAAAATAAGTAGCATAGATGGTAGGTAGAAAATAGATATGAGGGAGGGCAAGGATAGTAGGGGAGATATAGAATCTAAAGAACTTGAGACATATGGTCATAAACTAAAGGGGGGAAGGGTGGGGGAGGGGGTGTGCAGGGTGGAGGGGAATGAAGGGTGTAATAGAACAACTGTAATAGCATAATCAATAGAATATATTAAAAAAATAAATAAAATAATTTGAAAATAACATATCAGAGAAGAATCATAAAATAAATCATTTGGAAAATACTACTCAAATGCCAATGACAACTTATGTGGTATAGTTAATACAGAACCTAAAAGAATATTTATAATAATCAATGTACCAATGATGTAAAATGTTGAAAATTGATGGATGGATTATGAAAATTTTGTCACATAAAACAAGAAAATCAAAAAAATTAAAAGGCATAGAATAATAAAAATGAAAGAAAGTTGAGTAAAATTATAAACTATAATAGATATTAAAAAGAAAATAAATGTTTCTTTTAAAGTTATTAAGTATTGGAAATTTTTACAAGTTTTATCAAGATAAGAACATCTTTAACAAGTAATAAATTGCCTTTAAAATACCTATAACATCATGGTTTAATGTTTAAGCATTTCCTTACAATTGTGTTTATTCTACATTATAGTAAATTTATAGTTAGCAATTAAGGATAAAAATTAAATAAAAGATATATAAAATTTTGAAAAAGATAAACTCTGGGAAAAGATAGGATATTTGTGTATTAAAATAAAAATCCTTAGGAAGATATTAATAAATAAAATCAGTTTATAGGTTTTGCATTTATTTCTAATACTCATTACATGTATTTTAAAATATGGTTATTAGATTATAATTCACAATAGAAATTATCAGAGAATATTTTTGAAATAAAGATGTTATGAGTTAAAACAATGAAAAAAATATTTTAAAAGTTTAGTGAAGAAACTTTAAATAATACCTAAGTATGAAAATTTCTATTTCCTTTATAAAAATTTAGAGTTGGCATGATAAGTTTTGCTATAGATTTGATAAACTGTAAACAAAATCTGAAAGGAAATTATTGGGGAATTTTGATGCATTATTCCAACTATAAATGGAAAAGACTATCAGGTATTGAAAAAAATATAAAACTATTATAAGCTAGAGAAGCATTGAATCAGGGACAGACAAATACAAAATACAGAGCTCAACAACAGATGCTGAAATGTAGCTGGAGCCAGCAATGGCACTGTAGAATCATAAGTAATGGCTAGCCCTTCTCCACATAGACATCTGAGGCACCACACACTAACATCAATTCTAAGCAGACTAGGATTTAAATATAAATGGCAAAAAGTAAACAGCTTTAGAGCACAGAACTGATAATCTTCAATTAACAGAAAGACAGAGAAAGGTTTTTAAAAAATAAAATATGACAAATAAGTTGTAGAAAGTCATGGATAAATTTGATTATCCCATTAAGAGATTAAAAGCTGTATAGTAGGTGTCCAGAATTTATCTTTTTAGAGTGTTTTCTTGACTATGCTATTACAGTTGTCTCATATTTTTTCTCTTCTCTATTCCCCTCCTCCCTGTACCACCCCTCTCACCAGAATTCCACCCCTTAGTTCATGTCCATGGGTCATACATATAAGTTCTTTGGCTGCTCCACTTCCCATACTATTCTTAACCTCCCCTTGTCTATTTTGCACCTACTATTTATGCTTCTTGTTCCCTGTACCTTCTTCCCCATTCCCTCCCCTTCTCCCCGATAACCCTCCATGTAATCTCCACTTCTGTGATTCTGTTCCTGTTGTAGTTGTTTGCTTAGTTTGTTTTTGTTTTTATTTTTTAGGTTCAGTTGTTGATAGTTGTGAATTCATTGTCATTTTACTCTTCATAGTTTTGATCTTCTTCTTTTACTTAAGTCCCTTTAACATTTTATATAATAAGGGCTTGGTGATGATGAACTCCTTTAACATGACCTTATCTGGGAAGCACTTTATTTGCCTTCCATTCTAAATGATAGCTTTGCTGGATAGAGTAATCTTGGATATAGGCTCTTGCCTTTCATGACTTTGAATACTTCTCACCCCTTACAACATAACAGGTGTGCCAAGATGAAGAAGAAATATGGTGCAAATGAAAGAATAGATCAAAACTCCAGAAACAGAACTTATTTATCTTGTATAACTAAAACATTGTACCCTTCAACAATCACCTTCCCATTTTCCCCCTCCTCTAGCTCCTGGCTACCTACTCACTAAGTGTATAAGTTTACATAAGAGTGGAATCATATGGTATCTGTCTTTCTATGTCTGGCTTATTTCACTTAGCATATTTTTTTACTCCATCCATGTTGCTGCAAATGACAGAATGTTCTTCCTTTATAAGGCTGAATAAAAACCCATTTTGTGTCTGTATGTGTGTTTGTGTTTATTATAACAAGTGTACATGATAAAGATGGGTGTATCATATTTTTGATTCACATATTTCTGTTGATATTTTCTTAGTTTCTTTCTATATCTTGGCTCTTATGAAAAATGCTGCAGTGAACATGAGAGTGAAGGGATCTCTTTAAGATCATGGTTTCAATTCCTTTGGATAATTATTAAACTCAGAGTGGGATTATTAGTACACAGTATAATAATGATACCTAACAATACTGTTTTTGTATATTTAAAATTTGCTAAGTGGATAAGTCTCATTTAAGTTTTTTTTAAGTTCTTACTGCACACACAAAAATAAGCAGAATAAAGGGGGTAAGAGGGCTTTGGGAGGTGACAAAGGTGCCGAGACATGGTTAATTTATGGGCCATTAAACAATAATACAATGAAATATAGTATATTCTCATTACCTTCACAAAAATTTAATATGAAATGTTAGTCAGGAAAACAAGAAATCTTAGGTATTGATGGATGAAATATAAATGAGTTGAATGAAATATCAATTTCTTTTGGAAAATTAATTGCTATTATCTAATGAAGCTGACAAACCAGCAATACCTAGGAAGTCAGTTATAAACAAAGTGGTTAATAGTGTAGTGGAGTGAAATCGGGGAAGTCAATAAAGGAAAATATAATCTTGCTTCATTTTATTGGTGGGGTTAAGATTATAAGGCCAGCATGAATTAAAGTGGGGATAAAATTTCCAAGTTTTAGGCATTGACCGGCAACAACACGACCAGGAGCCTAGGTTTGAAGGGGCAGTCTGAATCATGCACTGCATATCAATCTCCACATTCTCAGCAAATTAGACAAGTGTGAGCTTTGAAAAGCATAACTTAAGTATTGTATTGCATATATAATATATTGCATTGTTCCACAGAACACTCCAAAAAATGTATGTTAACCCCCACTCTTCCTCCATCTTTATTTTCATATTTGGCAGTTCCTTAAATACAGTATAAGAATATAGTTATTACCATGTCTAATAACATATGATATTCTAAAAATTGCATCGTTCATTCCCCTGGTCTTGCATAATTTGAGAGTTATAATTAGCTTCAATATTCTTGAATAGGATGAAGGCAAAATATATGGGATTTTAATTTTAAAATGCCTTTTTAATTAAATCATTGATTATTTTTATTCTACTACAGTTGTCCCGATTTTTCTCCCTTTGTCTTCTTCCGCCCACCCTACCCCCCACTCCCACAGTCAATCCCCACACTGTTGTTGATGTCTGTGGGTCACTCATACAAGTTCTTTGTCTAGTCCCTTCCCCTTCTTTCCACCATTGTCCCCTACTCTCTTCCCCTCTGTTCACTTTCAGTCTTCTCTGTGTGTCTATGCCTGTGGTTCTATTTCATAGTTGATTTATGCACTAAAATGTAATACACAAATTGCATTTTTAATCACATGAATCTAAAGTATTTCTAAAGTGTATAATTAAAATATTCAAATATGAACTTATAAGCTACTTTCAGAAGCACTGGAATGCTCCTAAAGGTACTTAGAAAAAAACCCAAACCAAACTTCCTCTGTTCTTGCCTTCTATTACACCTGATAGATATTCTAAACAATTAATTTTTGAAGTGCTTCAGAATAAGATGCTCTTCACCAGTTATAACCATAACTCAGCAGTTAGTCTAGTTTGCATTTTATAGATATTTAGAAGTAGAACGTATTTTCAAATGACTAAAGTTCATTACCTTTAATAAGAACAGTCTCTAGCTCCTTAGATGGAAGCCATTCACAACTTTTACTGGCACGTGGTATTAAATCAATGAGTGTATCTTATGCACATACTCATTGCCATCTTACAATAAAACTCTTGAAGCCCTTGACTTTTCCTCAAAACAACCTATTCTTCGTAAATATATAAATGAATAAATAAATAAATAACTGATAACTTGTTGTGTTTACTTCCTGATTGCCCGCAAGATACTGTTTTGTCATCTAAGCTACCTAACTGAGCTAAAAATGCAAGCAAGTGTTTTTCTCTCTGTCACATAACAGTAAGGTAAAAAGATAGTTGTTACATTCCCGGCTGGACTCAGGAATGTATTGTTTACCATGCTATATTCTGTGTTGGATCAGTAATTTCTAGCACAATATATATTACTGGTAATTATTTTTCACTCTGTGGTTTATCCCTTAGTTTGTGGACTAAAGTTTTTATTTGTAGAAGCTTATAAATCATTTCCTTTTCCCCTCATATTAATTTAATTTGAGAAAACCAAAATTCCACTTATTAACGTTAAGATGATGTCAACAATTTTCTCTTCTAGAATGCCTCAGAGAACATACTGTGGGTCTTCTTTGCTCCACACACACAGTATGCAAAGCAGTCCTAAACTGGACTCTCAATTTCCTAGGACACTACACAGGTCCAGGAAAAGACTACAACTCACAGGACCAAGTCCCTTTTCCTGCCAAATACAAACCCTTGTTCTAAAATGAAGTTTAGACCACACATGATAATACTTAAAGAAAACAATTAATATACAATTGATGTCATAAGTTTAAAACTCATAAATTATGGTCTCCTTATGCAGTTTCACTGTAATATGAAATTGGCAGGTTTAAATATCAATAAATTCTCATCTATGAGTCTTTATTGTTTGTCTCAGGGTTCATGAATTGTCAGCTAACACTCAAATGCAATGATTTTCTAACAGTGGTCAGCGGTCAGTTTGAGTCAGAATCTCCCGACACCTTGTTAAAAATGCAAATTACATGGATGCTTGCCAGGCCCACAAAATGAAATATCTGGAAGAAACACTTCCTTAACCAACCAGCTTGCTGATCCATATGCAGCGATGTCTGAGAACTGGGACTGCTCTGTGCATTCTGCTTTGGGGGTGTTGTTTTTCTCTCATTGCTGTCTCTCTCTGCATTTCAGAAAACATCTGGAGGGGATGCAGGTGACTCAGGGTGGATAGAAAACTTTAATCCTGAATGAAAAAGGCCATGGGTGGGCGCAGGGAGAGAAAGAGACACGGAAAGCATGGAACACTAGTGAGAGTGATTTTTCATTTATTCCCTCTGCCAGAGGTGTCAGAGAGTCAGAAAGGAATGTATTTTGGTTCAGCAGTCTTCACTGGGTGAAATCCACAGGATCGGAATAAGGCCCATATCAGCCTGCCATCCAGCTGCAGATCTGAGAGGATTTAGATTATTGAAGTGCAGTGAAAGTAACATAGAAAAAAATAACATCAACGAAAAATCACAAATTAAAAGGTTCTCCATTTCTGACATTCCTGAAGATGTTAGAAACTTTGGCACAGTAAGTAAATAATGATATAGGACAGGTTTGAAAAGTAAAGTACTGCAGAACAAAGAAAGGGGCACGATGCGGAAAACCACCAGGAAGGTGAGACTTCTGAAAATGATTTCTGCAGAAGCTGAATCATTTGACATTCTCTCTGATACAGAAGTCATGGGTGCCAGGCAAGGAGCAGAAAGGCCCTGAGCAGGTGCATGGAACACTCTTCGTCTTCCATGCATCTCACGGAAATGCACCCTTTATTATGAGTGCTGGGATTTTGGAAGGGAGACCACCAGACATAAACATTGATCCTAACACTTCAGTAGCTATTGGCACTTAGGGGGCCAGGAGTGCCTGATGCAGTGCAATACTCTTTGTGTAGGCAGCTGCGTCTTTACTGGGTCCCTCAAGGTGAGAGACTGCAGGTACAACAAATAAAATAGGTTTAGAGATTCTTCTAAATTAGAAACCTGGGGAAAAATAATGTAACTCAAAGAACAAAACCCCACTGATTATCCTTTCCTGGTATATAAAGAAATAGGAGACAATGTTTGGAAAGTGCACAATTTCTGTTCTTCAAAATTTTGAAGTCCCTTTATTTAAACTAGAACAACAATTAAAAAAATAAAATACCCTTCAGATTAAAAAGAAATGTGACATGAAGATGGAACACAAGTGTATAGAATTTATATCACAGTACAGATTTATATCCAAATATGAACTGCTTTTAAAAGCAGAAAAAAAGAGAGAAATGATGAGTCCAAACTTTGTTAAATTAATGCCAATGATTCTCTTTATTCACTGAGTTGCCATTTTATTTTACTAGTGGCAAAGTTATGTGTTCTCTTCAGTCAGTTTTTGAATTTGGCGTTTGCCTTATCTATTTTGATTTCTAATTGCTCTTTTGATGTAAATCAGTTTAAGTTTTTGGACATTCCTCGTCACAAGTGTGTTTTTTTCTGATGTTTATGTTTGCTTTGTGAGTTTATTTTATATATGTTCAAAAAGTCCAGTGGAAAGTGTTTTTCTGTTCCTCAATGATCCATTTCCTCTTTTTAGAGCAAACAAGGTGGCAAATTCTTAAGCATCTTAAAAGATATATAATGTTTATAATAAAATCTATGCATTAATGTGTGTATGTGTGCATGTGTATCTATAGCTATGTCTATATTTCTATATACTATGGATTATTATGATGCCAATTAGACCATACTCCTGTGCATTTTAAAATTCATTTGTGTTTATCAGATTTGTTCCATATCAACAAACCAATATATTTTATGAACAACATAATATTCCTTTAATTGAATAGACCAGAACTCATTTAACTAGTCTCCTATTGGGAGACACTGAAGTAATTTTCAATTGTTTGATATTACAAACACCACTGTGATAATATCTGTGTACATAAGGCATTTTGCATATTTATGAATGTCCTGATGGGATACAGTTGTGAGTGCACCTATAATATTGATTTTCAGAAGTTGAACTGCTCAGCTAAAGAGCATTGATGGATACTGTTTGCAAAATTGTTCATCATTAAGGTTTTTGCTACTTTATAATTCCACTAATAATAGTATTTATGCCTTCTTTTTTTTTTTACATTTAGTGTATCAAGAAACTTGATTTCTGCTTGTTTGGGGAAAAATACTCTCAGCGTATGCTGGTTTTTGGTTCTTATTTTGAGAGAATTAAACATATTTTCATATGTGTAAGAACTATTTCTCGTTTTCTTTATCCAAATTGTTAAAATTAAATAGAAGTTAAAAATATTTTGTAGTTTAATATTTACCTTTTCTTTTGATTATTATATATTCTGTTTTATTCTGCATATTTTTTGTGCCTCAGACAAGTGGTTAGTTGTTTCTTTAGATAAAATGTTTTCCAAAGAATAAAGTCTGCTTTCCCCAAATCCCTACCCCTAAGTGACAATCTTGTTTTAGTCAACTTTATAATATGTAATTCATCAGATAAACAGCTTATGTCAAATAAGTTTCTAATAATTAATGAAGTTTTTTCTTAATAATTGAATTATTTTGAATATTTCAAAGCCAAATGAAATTTAAGGAATAGTACACTAACTATCCAAACACCATTCTTCTATATTCACTAATTTTTAACATTTGCCACATCCTCTTTATATCTATACATTCATCCATATGCATATCTACAATGATGTTTACCTCATTTATATACCCATGTACATATATAACTACCCAGCAATTTATCTGTCTGCATAAAGACACATTCCTTTTGTTAATTTACCCAAAGTCTCTCTGAAGATGTTATGACAGTTTTTCCCAAATTTTCTCCCAGTGACATTCTCCTACAAAACCATATCATCATGCAACATCCAAGAAAATCAGCATTATTTCAATACCATCCTCTAACATACAGCCGGATTCAAATCCTGACAAATAACTTCAAAGGTGTACTTCATTGTTTTATTTTTATCAATCCAAAATTCATTTAATGTTCACACACTGCATTTTATATTCTTTCTTATTTTTCAAAATTAAGAAAAAGTCTCATTGCTTTACTTCTTTTGAGAGGTTCAGGCCACTTTTCCTCAGAACAAGCAATTCTGAGTGCAGTCAAGTGTTTCCACTTGATTGGATTGAGGTCAATGATTTCCAGCAAAAGCACTAAGTAATGTGCTCCTTCCACTGTATTACATCACAAAGACATGCCTAACCTTGACCGCTGAGATAAGACCAAATCTCCCACCAAATCTCCCTATTGTAAATACATATTTCTTCTTGATAATTTACATGTTATCTGTGCAGTGACGGTTTAAGATGATGTGGATATTATTTTTCAATTTTCACCTATTAATGTTAGCATTGATTGGTGAAACTGACTGACTCAGGTATTATGTTGATTATTACAAAAAAGACATTCTGTTTTAATGAACTAAAACTGATTTTATGTATGTTTCAATTCATTTAATAAAGAACATAATGTTAGGATTATAAATTATAATAACTTTTAAACTGTATTAAAATTTATTTAAGCTCACCACCAACAAAATTCCAATTCCACAAATGTATTTATTTTTGAAGTCCATAACTCTGTTTTCATGGTTTCAATGTTTATACTATTTTATAGACCAGTCTTTTTACTTTTAAAATAAATTTGCAATCTTTGTGCAAAACTCTTGTACAACCAAATGCAATATATTTTTAGATTTAAATTTTACTACAATAATTCACAACATAGATAATACTCCTGTGGATGATCAATACTTTCATAATCAGTGGAGAGTAACTTATCATGGCAGGACCAGGAAAGTGGTGAGGATTTTCCAGGGAGAGGCAGCGCTGATAAATGCTCTGAAAGTAAAGGATACCTTCAGGGCAATGGACTACTAAGGTACAGGTGTTTAGAGGTGAGGAAAGGGGAACAGATAATTGTCTGAATGTGGATACATTCAGTAGATGTTCATCTGTGGGATGTGAATTATCTTTGCAATTCTGCAACTGAATAAGCAGAGAGGCTATGATTTGCCTATGTCATTCACCTCTAAGACACTGATTTATTCCATTTTATTAAAATTGAAGGAGAGTACATAAATCTTAGCTGGATCTTATCTTGTTTTACAAATTGAAATACTTAGGTTAGTAACTAGCCATGTGAAAAGTTCATAAATATTAATGAAATGTTCTTAAATGTTTTGTTTATTGTCCATGAATAATCATGAAAAAAAGGAAAAGAACTTGATTGAATATAAGCCTTCAACTTTTGTAATACAGACACACTTCATGGGAATTTCCCCGTAATGTCATGGTTTTAACTTTTATTATTCTTTTTCATCGTTAATATAGACTAGTGAGGGTGACTGAGAAGTAAATGACTATGAGAAGTCCTATGACTGCCAAGCAGAGCAAAATTCATTGCTTACATGAGGTTTAATGATCCCTACATTTGTTAAGTATTTGAGTCTGTATATAGTTCTTTACTAATCTCAACTGAAATATCATTTATATTTGGATTCACAGAACAAAATGTTTGTCTTAAACATGGGAAAAATTTGCAGTTACTGACATAGAATTTTACCTGGATATTTTAATGGACTAAAATTTTAGAGAGTAATAATTTGGGAGCATAATAATCATAATGTTTTAAAGAAAAACATGTCTGAGATGGTAAATGTGGATATGTGAGTAGGTCACGCCTCATTCTGATTCAGGTTTTCCCTAAACTTTTCTGGTCTATGCCTTGTTCTGAAGATAGGAGTTTAAGATGAATGAGGCAGAAGTTACAATTTTATTCAGTGATGTAATTAAACAGTCATGCTTCTAAAATTCCCAGTGCATGAACTTGGTTTCATAGATTTGCTCTTTTCAAAGCAATGGAGCGAAGAAGCCCCTTACCATAATGAGTAAGAATGGATCAGCAGTGGGAAGCAGCAGAGGGGACTGCTATTGTCCCGCTCTGACCCTGCCCCCACATACAGTGTCACAACCCAGCGACCTGAGTTGCCCTACCCTGGTGAACATCTAAGGCTCTGCTTCTCATACGTAACAGGCATGAACAGATCAAAACATGGCTCAAAAAGAACTCAGAGCCCCAGAGCCGATAAATCTAAGCAAACAAGAAACTGCCAACCTATCAAATGCACAGTTCAAAACACTGGTGATCAGGATGCTTACAGAACTGGTTGATTTTAGCCACAAATTAGAGGAACATATGAAGGCTAAACTAATTGAAATAAAGGGAAAGGCACAGGACAGCAATAGTTATGGAAAAGAAACTGGAACTCAAATCAAGGGAGTGGACCAAAAGAGAGAAAAAAATGACCAAACAGAAAAATATGAAGAAACAAGAATTCAAAAAAATGAGGAGAGGCTCAGGAACCTCCAGGATATCTTTAAACGTTCCAACATCAGAATTATAGGGGTGCCAGAAGGGGAAGAGGAACAGCCATGAGTGAAAAACTTATTTGAACAAATAATAAAGGAGAACTTCCCCAATCTGGCAAAGGCAATAGACTTCCAGGAAACCCAGGTAGCACAGAGAGTCCCAAAGAAGTTGGACCCAAGAAGGAACACACCAAGGCACATCATCATTACATTAGCCAAGACTAAAATGAAGGAGAGAACACTGGAAGCAGGAAGAGATAAGGGCACAGTCACCTACAAAGGAGTTCCCATCAGACTGTCAGCGGATTTCTCAAAAGAGAACTTACAGGCAAGAAAGGTCTGGAAAGAAGTATTCCAAGTCATGAAATCCAAAGACCTACAACCAAGATTGTTCTACCTAGCAAAGCTTTCATTTAGAATGGAAGGGCAGATAAAGTGCTTCTCAGATGAAGTCAAGTTCAAGGAGTTCATCATCACCAAGCCCTTATTATAAGAAATGTTCAAGGGACTTAGCTAAGGAAAAAAAGATAAAAAAGATGAACAGTGAAAGGACAGCCAACTCACAGTTATTAACAACCACACCTAAACCAAAAGCAAACTAAGGACAGCTAGATCAGGAGCGTAACCATAGAAATGGAGATCACATTGAAGGGTAGCATCAGGGGAGTGGGAGGAGGAGAAGGGGGGAGAAGGTACAGAAAATAAGTAGCATAGATGGTAGGTAGAAAATAGATAGGGGGGAGGGTGAGAATAGTATGGGAAATATAGAATCTAAAGAACTTGAGACACGTGGACATAAACTAAAGGGGAGAATGGTGGGGGAGGGGTGTGCAGGGTGGAGGGGAATGAAGGGGGGAAATAGAACAACCGTAATGGCATTATCAATAAAATATATATTTTTTAAAAAGAATAGATCAGCAATGTTCTTTTCATGTACATCGCCTATTTCACCCTTTTCCCACTTTCATTAATCATGGCTGGAATAATTCCCAAACTGTACCAAAATGTTCATAGTATCACTCCTATAATATAATAAATAATTTTTTATTCAATTAAATACATCTCAGGTACCCACAGGGCAGATGATCAGAAGTGCCATTATTTCCCCTCTGGGATCTTTTGTTTTACCTTTCATTTCCTGAAAAATGTAAGGGGCTTATGCTACCCCAAAGGGGTATCAGTCTGATTCTCATAAAGAATTGGTGTCTGAAGCGGGGGGCCCTGCTATTGATTATTGAGGTACAAGGTATTACTGTTGGTCATCATTATAATAAAATGTTTCTGAAGCACTCTTTTATTCTAGTAAAATAAAGAAAGGCAATCCCATTGCCTTAAAGCAAAACTAAGAAAAAATTTTGTGACCTTGGGATTGGTAGAGATTTCTTAGAAAAGATACCAAAAGCAAAATTCATGAATATATTAAATAATATAAAAAGCCACCAAAATCAAAATTTCTGTTGTTTAAGAAACTTAAGAAATTGATATCCTGGCTGGTGTGGCTTAGTGGACTGAGCATTCGACTGTGAAGCAAAGGGTGCTGGTTCAATTCCCAGTCAGGGTACATGCCTGGGTAACAGGCCAGGTCCTGAGCACAAGGTGCATGAGAGGCAACCACACATTGATGTTTCTCTCCCTCCCTTCCCCTCTCTCTAAAATAAATAAATAAAATATTAAAAATAAATTTAAAAGATAAAGCTAAATACTGGGGGAAATATTTGCAAAACACCTGTCTCGTGAAAAGACCTGTAGCCTGAAGGACAATCACAACTCCATAACAGCAACAAAAGTAACCATAGCAAAACCAAAAATGCAATAATGAAATACTCTAAAGATTTGAACAAAACATACATGGATGGCAATTTAACATATTTAGTATGCTCAACATCATTAATCCATAGGGAAATGATTAAATCACAATGAGATATCACTACACACCTATTAGAATGGATTAAAACAAACACAAGCAAAAACCTGTTAATATCAAGTGTTAGTAAGGTTGAAGAATTATTGAAATTTTCTTTTTTTATTGTTGTTCAGTTACAGTTTTCTCACCTTTTCTCCACTGTTCTTCTTTGCTATGTGCCTACCACTCCCACAGTCAATCCCCCAGATCATCCATGCCCATGAGTCCTCTATTCATATTCTTTGGTTTTGTCCCTTCTTCTATTTTACCCCCTTATCCCCCTACCTCCTCCCCTCAGGTCACTGTCAGTTTGGTCTTTATTTTCAAGTTTCTGGTTCTGTTTTGCTCATTGGTTTGTTTTGTTTATTTGTTTCCACTTAGAGATGAGATAATATGGTATTTGTCTTTCACTGCCTGGCTTATTTCAATTAATTTTCATACATTGTAGGTGGGAATGCAAAATGAAAGAGCTACGTTAAAAATATTTTGGCAGTTTCTTATACAGTTAAGCATGCTTAAGAAACAAAGAGGAGGTCCATGTAGGTTTTAGTATAGTAAATAAAAGAGATCTTAATAGAAACTTTGGCCCTGGCTGGTGTAGCTCAGTGGATTGAGCGTGGGCTGTGAACCAAAGGGTCTCCAGTTTGAATCCCAGTCAGGGCACATGTCTGGGTTGTGGGCCAAGTCCCTAGTGCCTAGTGGGGGCCACGTGAGAGGCAACCACACATTGATGTTTCCCTCCCTCTCTTTCTCCCTCCCTTCCCCTTGCACTAAAATAAATCAATAAAAAAATTTTTAAAAGAACAAGATATAAGATTTTCTGATTGGCTAGCCTATGGATGATTATCAGCTTTTTGGATTAACAACCATATTTGATGAAAAGGAGCATAATGAGAGAAAACAAAGTATACAGAAAACATGGTATTCTATTGCCAAACAAGATTTGAGAATAATTCCTTTTACTCAGCTATGTTTCTCAATAAACACGAGTAAGCCTGGAAGACATTATGCTAAGTGAAATAAGCCAGACAAAAAAAGACAAAAACTGGCTGATCTCACTTATATTTAAAATCTAAAAAAGTCAAGCAAAATAAAATGGTGTTTGCCAGGAGTTGGGGAAGGGTGAAGGAAATAGGGATTTTGTACAAAGGAGATAAACTTTCCGTTTTAAGATGAGTAAGTTCTGAAGGCCTAATACCCATACAAAACTTGTCAGAATTTTCTAAGTGTGATTAGTATAATGACATTTTCCTTGGCTGCATCAAGATTATGGAAGTTCCTGTCAAAAAGCACTTTTCTAAATAAGCCACTGGATGTGTAAACCATATGCAAAACATAATATGCAAGAAGATAGAGTCAAGATATGTTGGCAGAGAGCTACACCATAAAGCAGAGATGGAGCCATGAAAAAAGCAGAGCATAACAAGAACAAATAAATATCTAGAAAGTTATTGAAAATAATGCAAGTTATTTTTATCTATTTAAAGTATGATTTTTACAACTGTACTTTATATTATATAAATGAGTAGTTAAGCATGAAACAATATGCCCATACCTATTAACCTCCAGTTGGTGTGGCAGACTCAATTTTTCTGTTTTGTATCCAATCCAAATCCCTAACATATGTTGACATTTCTGATGGGGAATTTTGGCTCCTCTAGCCATTTATTTGAACTGTAGAGATCTTTGTCGCTTATATTCATCTTTGGTAAGTCTAGACAAAGTGTGGAGATTTAAAATAGAAACTAGAGTTTAGTAGGATGTGCTTCACTGGGTAACCAGAGAGTCATTTTACACTAAAAAGAAATTTCAGTGGTAAACTTAGCATTGGTAGATTCCAAGTTGCAGTTCTATAATTTGTAATATCAGTATGTACAGGGTATGTGTTTATAGTAAAAGTAGATTATCCCAAATTATTATTTTTTTAATTAATTTTATTTAGTAATTTTTCAAGTACAGTTTTTTTGTTTATTTCTCCCATCCCAGCCCCCCCGCCCCGTGCTCCCCACCTCCCTCCCATTTCCACCCCCCTTAGTTCTCGTCCCTGTGTCCTTCCTATTTGTTCCTCCAAATCCCTCCCCTTTTTCCCCTTAAATTCCCTTCCCTCTCCCCTCTGGTCAAGACACTGAAATAGAGAACAAGGGGACAGTATCCAAAATTATTTTTAAGATAGAACTCAACTTTTCTTAATCTATTGCACTACTTATGGGCAAAATATAAATATTGCTTTTGAGAATGGTGACATAAAATGAAGGCATGGAGTTTCTAGTGGGGGTAGGCTTCCATCAATGAAACTGAACTATGCCTGGTAGTTCCTTTACCAGTTCTTCTAAAAGCTGTTTTTTGTTTTCTTTGTGATGAGACACCTTCTTTAACACAAAGGCTCAGGTTGTGAATATGATCATTCTGAATGTACATATTACCAACAGATGTAGACATGTGTAGCATGCTTTCCAGTGCCATACACTGAGTTTATTAGGAGGAAAAGTGAATGGGATATATTACCCGATTTTAATATAGGCCACTATCTACATATAATTGTAGTGACTTTGAAGACTCTGCAACACAAGGACTATAGCCTCATTTACTAGTGTATGTTGTCCCGACCTGTTCATTCAACAATGCACACAGGGTGTGCAGTCTCATTTAAACATCACAGAAGGGAATTAAAAAACCCACAGTAATCTGGCTGTCAAATTTGTCTGTACTGAAGGAGACCACCTCCAACTGGCAGAATAATTTAATATACTGATCCATATATTTTCAGAGAGGTGCCATGCAAGAAGTAAGGAATACAACCCCAATGACCATGTTTTCAGTTAAGAAGAGAAACATGATAACCTGCGTGTACTTGGAATATAGTGAGATGAAGAAGAAGCTTCTAAACTGGAAAAGAGATATCAGCCCTCTTCCCTTTCCTCCAAAAATCACAGCTTATATTTTCTTAGTTTGGAACAAGGGTGGTGATACCCATTTAAATAGCACCTGGGCAAGTGTGCATGATACTAGCAGTGTGCAGAAGAAAAAAACATAATGAACTGTGTGCTTCCTTAGGCCAGTGGCACATGCACGAATATTAGGTGTAGAATCAGATGACTGACATTTCAACACTTTTTCTGACACTAGGGTATAAAAGTCCCAAAGAAATGAGTACCTTACATGACTACCTTCGTTGTAGGGAGATGACAGGAAAGTGATAAAGTACAGTTTGTGGCATCCTGGCGCTCAGCAGGGGCCCACAAGCTTTTTCTTCTAACACATGGTGGTAGAGTTGGAGAGGAAAATATCGGAATCAGTCCTTTAAAAAGGCAAATCAAAACTTTCCAGTAATGTTAACTATAAAACCATTGCAACACTGTTTAATATCCTTTACATATTTTTAACTCAATATTTTAAAATCTATTTATCCCTCAGTGTGCTAAACTTTTAGTAATAAGCTTGGTGTAAATCCTATATTCTTATGAAGCCAAGTGTTTGGGAGGCTTTTCCAATAATGAGAACTAATGATTATCACTCCTAAAAAGTTTTTTGGAGGTTATATTATTTATTTATTTATTTATTTATTTAAAATTCTACCCATCTTTTTTTTCTGTTCTGTCTTAATGGCACTCTGTTCTTTGGGACTCCTATATTAAACTTCTAATTTTCATGGATGTGTCTGTGTTCTTTAATTCTAATTTCTGAAAGTTTGCTCTTTCAAAAATATTATAGTTTTTTATTGAAGCTATCATATTTTCAAACAGCACTTTACTGATTATCCGATTCTATTTTTATTGTTATGTTAGACAAAATTTCCCCTTGTATTATGTATTGACTTTTGTTTTTACTCAAATAACTTTTAAAAAATCATGAAAGATACATGAGCTATTGCATATACAGAGTCATGTTATTATTTTATCTTTTCTTTTAAATGATAGTTTCAAGTTGTTGGTCAGATGCCAATTCCCTCTGCTTACACCCTCCACCATGGAACCTTCCACCTCTAGGAAACTCGGAATCGTTTTCCTGTTTCACGTGTGCAGATTGACTCGCACACACACCTATTATTGCCTGTCTCTGTCTAAGATTTGGCTTTAGTCATTCTCGCATTTTTATTCTGCTTCTTCTATAAACTAGTGTCTATTTAAAGATAATTGTCTACTTTGTTTTCTTATTACTGCTTTGAGAGCAGAAATTAGGTTTAGGGTGGTATTAAGGACCACTTTGAGTGCTCTCATTTTTTTTCTATCGTCAGCGTATAATTTTGCAAACATTACACCATCAATTTTAAATATTACTATTGTATTTCTGCTTATATTTTTTGCATTCTATTTTTTATTTACTTAACTTGTATGGCCCCCAAATCCTGTGATACAGCTTCATTTCTTTATTTTTCGCTGAATACAAGCTTGTGTTTAAATGAATAGAAAAATCCTAAATAGAAATTTTATCTGCATCTTAAACATAATCAAGATGTATTACATAAATTAACTTCTTAGTATGAACTGCTAATATATTTCCTCAGACTTTGTTTTATTTAATGATTTTATTACATGTCCTTAGAAACTGTCAGTAGAACAGTCCATACATACACAAACCTATATGCTTGAAAGAATAGGAATATAGGCATTATCATTGCAAAAAGTCATCTTATATCACAATTTAAATTATTATAGAAACCTTATTACTTTCTACTCTTAAACATTTATCAAAACTTATAGTTCTCACACGTACAGAAGGAGAAATATGGCTGTATTAAACATTAAAATATAATTAATCATGTCACATTTAGACTGATAAGGTACACTAACAATAATTGTATTTTGAAGAAAAAAATAATCTTATGGCATACATATGTATCAAAATACACATTAATCAAAAATTATTTACTTAAAAGATGTTACCTTAAGCAATAATTTTGAAATTTTATAACTCTGTTTTATCAATGTTATTGTCATTTTTAAACCAAATTTATCTCTAATTCACATATTTGCTGAAGTTGTTGTATTATAAACATTCAGTCAAAATGGAAACTTTCTATTCAGAAAAGTAGAGAGTTTTCTAATAAGTAGTTTTTTTACCATTGAAAAGTTTGTAAGGCTTCAGAGAAAGCCCTCTTTGGTTATGTGTGTTTGGGTCTTATGTAGTAAGCTAGTTGGGGAGGGATATGCAAAATTGTAGAAAGGCAAAGAAAGCTACCCTTTTTCCTGCCCGACCTAGGCTGTGGGATTTTTTTTTCAAGTAGTAGCATTCTGCCTCCTTTGATGTTTATTAGTTCATAAATTGTCAATTAGGGACATCTAGAAATCCAATTTTATGTTATTATTTATAGATTTTAGTAAGCAAATATGTATAGACTAATTAGAAAAAATATTCTGCCCAAGCAGGGTGGCTCAGCTGTTTAAAGTATGGTCCACACAGCAAAAGAATATGAGTTCAGTTCCTGGTCAAGACACATTCCTAGGTCGTGGGTTTGATCCCTAGTTGGGGAGTGTACCAGAGGCAACAGATTAATATTCCTCTTTCACACTGATTTTTTTCTCTCACTCTCTTCCTTCCTTCCTCTTTCTTTTAAATAAAAAATGACCTATAGCCTACATCATTCTCAACAGGCAAAAACTAAAAGTTTTCCCCCTAAGCTAAGGCAGAAGACAAGTGTGTCTGCTCTCACTTCTATTCAACATACTATTGGAAGTTTTAGCCACAGTAATCAGACAAGAAAAATAAATAAAAGACATACAAATTGGAAAAAAGTAGTAAAACTATCCTTGTTTGCAAATGGCGTGATAGTGTACATAGAAAAGCCTACAGATGCCACACCCCCCCCACACAAAACCTTCTAGACCTCAAAAAAGAATTTGGCATAATGGTGGGATACAAAGTCAACATTCAGAAATCAAAGGCATTTTTGTAAACTAACAGTGAAATATCAGAAACAGAAATTTAAAAAAATACTATAACAACAAGAAAAATAAAATACTTAGGAATAAACTTAATCAATGAGGTAAAAGATCTGTACTCAGAAACTTAAAGAACTCTGAAGAAAGAAATTAAAGAAGATAAATTAATGGAAGTATATACCATGTTCATAGATTGAAAAAATTAGCATCATTAAAAGGCCCATACTACCAAAAGTAATCTATAGATTCAATGCAATACCTATCATAATGCCAATGACATATTTTATAGATATAGAACAAATATTTCAAAAATTTATATAATAGACCATATGGACCTTATAAATGGACCTTATAAATAACCATAAATGACGCTGAATAGCCTCAGGAATTTTGAGAAAGAAGAACAAAGTAGAAGGAACACAATACATGATATAAAACTATATCACAAAGCCACTGTAATCAAAACAGACACATAGCAGAAGAAAAGACACATAGACCAATGGAACAGAATAGAGAGCTCAGAAATAAACCCATGCCACTATGGTCAATTAATATTTGATAAATGGGGCAGGAACAAAAAATGGAGTAAAAATGGACTCTCTGATATATGGTGTTGGGTGATCTGGATAAGTACATGCAAAAAATAAAACTACACCTCCAGCCAGTTTATACGATAATCAGAATAAACTCAAAATGGATAAAAGATTTAAACATAAGCCATAACACCATAAATGTCCAGGAAGAAAACATAGACAGGAAAATTTTAGATATTCCATGGAGCAATATTTTCACTGATACATCCCCTAGGGCAAGAGATATAAAAGAAGGAATACACAAATGGGACTACATCAAATTAAAAAGTTTCTGCATGGCTAAAGAACATACCAGCAAAATGAAAAGGGAACTGTCAGTATGGGAAAACATACTTGCCAATGATACCTCACACAAGGCCTTGATCTCCCAAATATATAAAGAACTCACAGGACTCCACATCAGGAGGACAAACAATCCAATTAAAAATAGGCAAAGCACCTGAACAGACAGTTCTCCAAGGAGGACATACAGAGGGCCCAGAGGTATATAAAAAGATACTCAGCATCACTGGCCAACAGATGAATTAAAATTAAAACCACAATGAGATACCACTTTGCATTAGTCAGAATGGCCATCATTAGCAAATCAACATCGTGCAGCCACTGTGGAAAACAGTATGGATTTTCCTAAAAAAATAAAGATGGAACTGCCATTTGATCCAGTGATTCCACTGCTGGGATTATATCCTAAGAACCCTCAAACACTAATTCAAAAGAACCTATGCATCACAATGTTCACAGAAGCATTCTTTACAATAGTTACGTGCTGGAAACAGCCTAAGTTTACTGGAAACACCCATCAGTAAATGAGGCGATCAAAAACTTAGTTCATTTACACAACAGAATACTACTCAACAGAACGAGAAAAGGCACTCTTACCCTTTTGCAACAGTGTGGATGGAACTGGAGAGTATCATTCTAAGAAAATTAAGCCAGGTGGTAAAAGACAAATACCATATGATCTCACCTATAACTGGAACCTAATCAACAAAAAAACCCAAAGGAGTAAAATAGAACCAGAAACATGAAAATAATAAAGAAACAACTGACAGTGATCATAGGGGTGGAGGAGGGGCATAATGGGGGAATGAAGGGGAAATGTCAAGGTAAGGAACATGAAGAGAAGATTCATGGGCAGGGACAATCTGGTGTGGATTGGCTGTGTAGGGAGAGAGGCAGGGGGAGCAATAAGGAAAAAGTTGGGACCACTGTAACCAAACAGCCATAAAAAAATCAATAATAAATGATATCTAAGGGTGCATATTTAAAAATAAAAAGAAAAATATTCTATATAGTGGAAAGAATATGTATTAATAATTATAGATTATTTAAATTGTTGGTTTACTTAGACATCTATTTGTTTTCTTAGTCATTTTTTTAAATAATAATTACACAAACATACTTCCACATTACACCAGCATAAAATATATATGCTTGATAGTTCTTGATTTTTAGACTCAACACAAAGCCGGAACATAAGATGAATTTCACACTGCAGAGAAATTTCTGCTCTTTGAAAAGATGAGTCTTGTTACTAAATCATATTTAATATCTGAGGCGAAAGGGGCATGGACACAGTCTCTCTCTGAGAGGTAGCATGATTGCACTCCCTATTACTGCCCCCTTTTAGGCAGCATGGAAGGCCACTTATTCACGTGCTGTTATGGCATATGAATGTTTCTTAAAATTTACCAAATATATATTTGATGTCTTTCTCAGCCAGCAAAGATGTCTTTATGTGTCTGGAAAAGTATAAATTCTGCTAGCAAATAGCTTTCAACATAGAGCGTTCTAATCAGAAATCTTCAATATTAAAATCATGATATTTGGACTAACATAATCATTTCAGCATATTCAAGACACTGAATATATTTTTGAAATATGCCCTCTGAGCAATTCACTTCACGTAATGGAAATGATCTTCAGAACTATCAGATAATAAAAAGCTATTTGCAATGTCACTTTTTCTGTACCCTTTCCACTGTTTGAAAAGTGTGAATGCCTCTTTTCTGAAAATTAATTGTGCTTCCATGTGAACTTAAAATATTTATGAATTTCCCCATTTTTGTACAAAATACGAGAAACCATTTGTTCATATGAAAATTATCTGAGATTTTCATCAACACTGAAATTATAAAATGGAGAAGTGATAACTAACTGTTCTCTGTGAGTAACTTTGATTGTATGTTTATCTGCATGGTGACACCTTTCTTCTTAACATATATCTAATACTCCAGCAGTATTAACTCCAATCATCCCTTAAAATCAACATAATAGTTCACAATGTAGTCTTTAATTAAATGGAAATCCCACCCCCGGCAGTGTAATGGAGTTCCACAGATAAAGAGTACAAAATCATCCATCAAACACATCCACCTCATTTATTTGCCACTTCTATGCCAGGAACTGTTTTGTAGTTTGCATAACAGAAGCTTAATCTGACTGTAAAGCAAAATATTTACTATGCATCCATCAGGAACTGTTTTTACAGATAGTGTGCCAGTGAATTAAGGAATGTAAAAGAATGTCATTGGATACAGGCTTTTTAAAAATGTCTTCAGTAAAACATATTTTCTTTCCAAATGGAAATCACACATATCAACTTTGTGATCAGTGTTAAAGCCTTTCAAAAAAATCACGAGTTATGCACTTGTGTGTCTCTTTTTTTAAGATTGTATTTACTTTTAGAGAGCAGGGAAAGGAGGGAGAAAGAAATGGAGAGAAACACTGATGTGTGAGAGAAACATGGGTTGCCTCTCGCAGGGAAGCACCCCAACCAGGGACCGAAGCACATCCTAAACATGTGCCCTGACAGGGAATAAAACCAGTGACCTTGCACTTTGTGATACGATGCCCAACCAACTGAGCCACACAAGTCAAGGTTGCAATTTTATGTATCTTATTTTCTTTTGGAAAATATTCGACTTTTGTTGAGAAAATAGTCTATGATATTTCTGGAAAGTTAAATTATATCACCAGAGAGATGATTTGTAAAGATGGAAAATTTTCACACTTTCCCCCATTTTCCTTTCTTTCTTTTTTTCTGAGAGAATTATTTACTTAAAAAATCACACAGATTTAATTCTCCATATCGCAAACAGATTTGTGGACTCATTTTACTGTGTATATTTATCCAGTTATTCTAAATTTTAATGTTTATGGGAGGCAATTAGACAAACATGGACAGAGCAAGGGTGATGGGCCAGGTAGAGAAGGTCACCAGGGCAGAAAATCTCAGGTGTGTAGCAACAGGTAAGACTGAGAAACAAGGATCTCTCCCCCAGGGTAACCTCTCCTCCCCTAGCATATCACTGGTTATGCAGCTTATATCCCCTGAACTTTCATATTAGTGGTCATGCACTTCAGACCCTCTCCTGACCTTTCTCTACACTGGCATGTTGCTTGTTGTGCTGGTTAGACTCTCTTAGAGGGGCAACAAACAAGAGGGCTGGAGAACAGCCCTTAAGCATTAATCTCCCAGGAAAATGAGGTTCTGACCCCCATCAAATACCACCATACAGTTTTCTGTTTCTATGAGTTTTTGTTTCTTTTTCTTCTTTGTTGCTTTCAGTTTTATACCTCACACATTAGTGACATCACATACTTCTAACTTTTTTGTCTGACTTAATTTACTTAGCATGATATTTTCAAGGCTCATCCATGTTGCCACAAACGGCAGTATTTTTATTTTTTCTTATGACCGTGCAGTATCCCATTGCATATCTTCACCACATCTCCTTTATCCAATCACCTGTTGAGGGGCACTGCACTTGTTTCCATGATGCGGCCACCATGAATAATGACATACAAATGCTGCCCAAGTTTCCAGCCTGCTTTCCCCTAAAAATTTCAAACTTTTCAGCCCTCCCAATTATGTGACCTAATTATTATATTAAGGTATATTCCTTCTATATCCACTTTGTTGAGAGGTTTATTTATTATTTTAACATGGATTTGATTTTATCAAATAATATTTGTACTGATTAAAATTTTCTTCAAGGACTTGTATGGAGTTCTTTATGTGTAAGTCTTTTTAAAAAAGATTTTATTCATTTATTTTTAGAAAGAAGGGAAGGTAGGGAGAGGGAGAGAAACTTCAGTGTATGGTTGTTTCTCGTGCACCCCTTGCTGGGGACCTGGCCTACAACCCAGGCACGTGCTATGACTGGGAATGGAACCAGAAACCCTTTGGTTCAAAGGCCAGCACTCAATCCAATGAACCACACCAGCCAGGGCGCAGTGTATGTCTTTAATCCATTTTGATTTAATTCTTGTGCACAGTATAAATGTCCAATTTTATTGTTTTTTTTTTGTGGATATCCAGTTTTAACAACACCATTTATTGACAAGAGAACTCTTTCCTCATTGTATATTCTTGGGACCCTTATTGTAGATTAATTCAACATATATGAGCTCATGTATTATGAGATCTTGATCTTAGGAAAACTTTTATATTTTTAACTTTTTCCAATGAACATAATTTTAGCTATTGGCCTTCAATATTTGGAAATATGTTTCTTATATACACAATTTGTTTAAAGATTTTTATCATGAGAAGGGGCAGATTTTTGTCAAATTCTTTTTCTGCATTTATTGAGATAATCATGTGATTTTTTTCTTTCATTCTATCCTGATGTGTGTATGTTAAACCATGCTTGCATTCTAACAATAAAAACCACTTGATCATTGTGTATGATTCTTTAAAAGTGCTGTTGAGCCCTGGCTGGTGTAGTTCAGTGGATTGAGCGCGGGCCTGAGAACCACATGACTGCGGTTCGATTCCCAGTCAGGGCACATGCCTAGGTTGCAGGCCGGTTCCCTGCAAGCCAGTTCCCAGCAGGGGACACCAAAAGGCAACCATACATTGATGTTTCTCTCCCTCTCTCCTTCTCCCCTTCCCCTCTAAAGATAAATAAATAAAATCTTTTTTTTATAATTAATTTTATTTAGTTATTTTTCAAGTACAGTTTTTTGTCTATTTTTCCCATCCCAGCCTCCCCAGCTCCCTCCATTTCCATCCCCCTTAGTTCTGGTCCCTGTGTCCTTCCTATTTGTTCCTCCAAATCCCTCCCCCTTTTTCCCCTTAACTTCCCTTCCTTCTCCCCTCTGGTCACTATCCCCTTGTTCTCTATTTCAGTGTCTTTGTTTTTTTTTTTTCTGCTTGCTTGTTTGTTTTGTTATTTAGCTTCCTTAAAAAAAAATAAAAGTGCTGTTGAATTCGTTTTGCTATTGTTTGTTAGAAATTTTCCCATTTATTTTCATTGGGGTTATTGTCCTGTGATTTATTCGTAGTGTCATTATTTGCTTTGATATGTGAGTAATGCTGGCCTCATAAAATGAGTTCAAAAATGTTCCATCTTCTTCTTCAAATATTTTGGAAAAATTTGGAGAAGCAATTGGTATTAGTTTTTTAAATAGTCAATAAAATTCACCACTGAAGTCATCAAGTTCTGAATATTTTTGTTATTGTTGTTTTGGGAATTTTTTATTACTGCTTCAATCTCCTTAATTACGTTGGTCTGCTCAGATATTCGCTTATAATTCAGTCTCAGTAGGTTGTATCTTTCTAGAAATTTTTCCATTTCTTCTAGGTTACCTGATTTTTTGGTGTATAATTGTTCAGAGAAGTTCATAATGATTTTTTTTGTATTTCTGTGGTATCAATTGTAATGCCTCCTTTTCTTTTTTATCAGTTAAAAGCTTTCTCTCTTTTTTTATTATTCAATTACAGCTGACTCCATCTTCTCCCCATTACTCTGCACCCCCAGCCCAGCCAAACTCACCTCCCTCTCTTGTTTCCACCTTTTCATTTATAATTTTATTTGACATCTCATTCTTTTTTTGGGTTGTCTAGCAAAAGGTTTACCAATTCTGCTTATTTTCTCAAAAACCACCTTCTTCTTTTCATTTTTTTAATGCTATTAACTTCAACTATATTTTTAAAAATTTTATTCTTCTGTTAACTTTAGGCTTAGTTTGTTACTTTTTGTGGTTTCTTGAAGTAGAAATTGAGGTTGTTGTTTTTTTTTGAGTTAGTACTTTTTTGTTAAGGTAAATATTTATCCCTATAAAATTTTCTCTAACACTTGCTTTTGCTGCATCCCAAAAACCTGGTATGTTGTGCTTCCATTTTCTTTATCTTATGATATATATTTTTGGTTTGGTTTTATGAGTGTCATGTGGTAGTGCTCAGTAATTATTATTTTTCCTTTATGTTCCTGTTTTATTGAGACTTAATTAACATATTATCTGCTTAATATGCTTTTTGATTTTCTTTTTGTTTTTATATTGGTTTTTTGAAATGTTTAATTTCCACATATTTATGAATATAATTTCCCTTCTGTTACTGATCTCTAGTTTTCTAAATGTCTGGTCCAATTGTGGTCAGAAAAAACACTTAAGAAAAATTCCTCATTCTTAAAACTTACTTTGTGGTCCAAAATACTATGTATTCTGGGAATTATATGGTGTGTGCTTAAGAAGAATATGTGTTTTGGTGTTATTGGATGAAATGTTCTAAATATATTTGTTAGGTTCTTTTGATCAATAGCATTTTTAAATTCAGGGTTTCCTCACTAATTTTCTATCTCAATGATCTATCCAATGTTGAAAGTGAGGTATTTATGTCCTTATTTTATTGCATTTATCTCTATCTCTCCATTTAATTTTCTTAATATTTGCTTTAAATAAGTAGGTGCTCCAATAGTGGTTACATGTAGCCCTATATTAATTTATAGTGATCTCCATTGTCTCTTGTGACCAATTTTGACTATATATTGTTCTGTATCTGATATAACTCCTCATATTTTGTTTGGTTTACAATTGCATGAAATAACTTACTCTGTTTCTCCACTTTCAACCTATCAGGGTCCTTAAAACGAAATTGAGGCTCTTATAGACATGATATTGTTGTTTCTTGCTTTTCCCCCCAAAAAAACTCTGTGTATATATTTACATTTAAAGTAATTATTGAGACTTTCACTTTGGTAATTTCCCTTATTAGATTATTTTTTACTGCTTTCAGCTCATTTGTTCATTTCTTTTTTGCTTGCTGTCTTCCTTTGTTATTTATTTAGTTAGTTAGTTAGTTAGTTACTTACTTACTTACTTGGTCATTTTGACTGATATGCTTTAATTTCTTTTGCTACATCTTTTGTGTATTTACTAAAGTTTTTAATTCTTTTTATCAGGAGGTTTACATAGAACATATTATAGATATGAATAGCCTTATTTAGTTTGAGAATAACTTATCTCCAATTGTATACAGAATGTCTACAACCTGACTTATCTTCCCCTTACGTTTTATGTCATTAATGTTACATTTTACACCTTTTAAAAATGTTTTAAGTTATGTTTATTGATTTTAGAGAAAGAAGAAGGAAGAAGAGAGAGAAAAACATCAACGTGAGAGAGAAACACTGATTGCTCTCCTGCTGTACGTGCACTGACCGGCACCAAACTCAAAACCTAGACACGTGCCCTGACCCGGGATTGAAGCCCCGACCTTTGGCACAAGGGAGGATGCTCCAACTAACCCAGCAAACTGGCCAGAGCTGACATCTTTTTATACTGTGCATCCATTAACAAATTTGTGTAGCTATGCTTATTTTTAATACTATAGTCTTATGACTTTTATACTAGAGATAAAAAGTGATTTATGCTCCATTACAATATAAGTATATTCTGAATTTGACTATATATTTGCCTTTGCCAGTGAGTGTTATACTTTTATATGTTTTCATGTTGATACATAGCATCCTTTCATTTCAATTTCAGCATATCTTGTTATGCAGGTCTAGTGGTATTGAATTCCCTTAGGTTTTGTTTGTCTGGCAATGTCTTGATCTCTCCTTTATTTTTGAAGGGAGAAGAGTTTTCCTATTACAGTATTTTTATTGTAAGTTTTTCCCAAACTTTGATATATCATCCTAGTCACCTCTTGCCTTCAAAGTTCCTGCAGAAAAATCTAGTAACGGCTACATGCTAGAGAGAGGGCTTTCCTTATCTGAAGTGAGTTGTTTGCTCTTGCTACTTCCAAATTCTCTATTTTTGACTTTAACATTTTCATTGTAATGTATCTCAGAGTAATATCCCTTGGGATAATTATGTGGGGTCCTTTGAGCTTTCTGTACTGGGATCTCTATATGTTTCTTAAGGTTTGGTAAGTTTCGAGTTATCGTAACTTTAAATAAACTTTCTGCTCCTTTCTATGTCAACTGATTTTCTTCAGTTATTTATTTGTGTTCCATCACAATTTACTGAGTTCCTGTATGATGATTATTTTGTATCTTTGTTAGGTAATTTTTAGATCTCCATTTCTTTGTGGTTGGTTACTAGAGGTTTATAACTTTCCTTTGGTGCTGTCATATTTGCTGGTTTTTATTGTTGCTGCTGTTCCATGTAGCCTTTCATTTGGAGGAGTAAACATCTCTTCCAGTCTTTAAAGATAATTTTGTCAGGAAAGATACTGTCATTTCCCTGGCTGAAGGGATTACGTGTGGAATTAAAGTCATGCTGGTCACCAGGTCATGGGCTGTTTGTTGCTAGTCCTGCAGTGGTGTTCACAGTTGGCAGGCATGTTCCGGAGACTTGCACAGGTAGGTATGCACCCTGTCTGGTCCCTGGGACTGCCTTCAGGAGCTTGCTCATTAGGATGGTGCTGGGATAAGTGTTCAATATCCACGTTAGGTCTGAAGACAGTGGGTCTGTTCCCAGGTGGGCATGTGGGTGTTGATTTCTCTCAGATCTCTGGGAAGTCTCCCGCTTGGTCACTTGGTGAGTTCCTGGGCGTGCAATACTGGACTAACCTGTGGTCGAGTCCCATAGCTGCTTCAGTGTTCACAGCTGGGATTGAGGCCTTCAGACTTGACTTAGGGGCCCAGATGTGTGTGTCTCCAAGCAGGTCCTTGGAGAACTGCTCTCTGACCATGTCTAGGGAACTGAGTTAATAGGGTTTTTCTTCAGAATATGGAGTCAGATTATTTTTGGCAAGCTTACCTTCAGGGTCAAGAATAGGCATTTCTTTTGGTGGGTCTCTGGAGAGGCAGAACTGCTTGTGAACCATGGGTAAGTGCAGGTGGGGTCAATTCACATGACCCTTTCTAGATCTTCAAGCAGACTGATTAATTCAAGGGGTATTGATTGGCCTGTCTCTTTACAGGACCCTAGGCCCACAAGACTGCTCATGGACTGCAAATGGGAGGCCCTGGAGCTGAATATATGACTATTTTAAGATCTCTGGGATGCAGATATGAATGTCTCCTGCCAAGTCTCTGTGCTGTCAGGACTGTTTACAGACTACAGCTGGGAGGGGTTGGGACCCAAGTACAAGACCATTTCAGAATGTATGTTTCAGACCATATTCTACAGTCTCACCTCCAGGGTCTCCCAGATTATTGCTGAGGGGGCCTGCAGCTGGGTTGGAGACTCTTTCAGGGTCCACAGCTAAGACTAAAGTTGGTCCTGTTACCTGAGTCATAGGTGGACATGGTTCCTCCCAGGTCCTTTGATACATGGTGCTGGAGGCAGGACCAAGGCCAAACAAGGCTGTAGTTGAGTTCACTATCACATGAAGCTACTTCTGGGTCTAGCCAGGACCGTGATCAGTGCATCAGCAACCTGATCAAGGCCTGCCTTCTTTAAACAGCCTTCTTGGTCTTGAGCTCCAATGGTGTTTCACAATTTCTTACCTAGATTGCAAAGCTCCCACAAAGTTGCTTTTTGTGTCTGTGGATGACTGCCAAATTATTGTTGCAATGAGAGGAATACTAGCAAGAGACCTCCTATTCTGCCATCTTGCTGACATCACTTTAATTGACAGTTTCAACTTATAATATTGTTTTCCCTTGACCAATAGAAAGTGCAATATAAATGCGGGTTTGGTGATGTTTGAATACATAGTTTTCCTTAAGTTTGAATGCATTTTCTCAGAAAATTTACATTGTAGTCATTAATATCAGAAATAACTGTAAAATAACAATAAAAGAGAGTTAAATGCATCTTTATGATTTTCAAAACAAATTTTCTGGCTGTAACATTGTGTTAAAGGAGAATAATGTTGCTTAGAGAAATGAACAGGCTGTTATGCTCATTAAAAGCCCTTAATTAATTTGCTTCTTTCAGGTGACATTCTTGTACACTGAGTCCACAGAAGCCTTGAAAAGGTCATTTAATGAATAACCAACCAAATAAAGTACTGCATGAATCACTTAATTAGATGAGTTGCTTAAACAACTTTTTTCTTCTCTTTTTGTCCTCAGGTACAAAGGTGACTTTCCTTTTTTATTATAATTTTAATAGTGTATGAAAGTATATTATTTTAATAGTGTATCAATTCGAACTGGAACAGTTACCTACAAACTAATAATTCTACTTACTTCTGAAAGCGATTTAGAATATTAGAAGGAACATTATTTTTCTGTATATATCACTTAATGTTTTTCCATCCTTTTTACTTACTTTAAAAACGATGATGCATCTAGCCATTAAATCTTTCTTTTGAAACATATGTGATGGTTTACAAATCTGAATAGTTTCAAAAATTTCTTAAAAGACAGAATGAAAAGATGATAATAATTGGCAGGAATTTTTGTTCAAGTGGTAATGATTGATTGAAATGACAACCAAACATATGGGGATAAGCTTTATTAATTCTAAATATGTTTCCATCAAGTTATTAAAACAACCAAATATATAATATTTTAACATATAGTTACCACCAGGGATGAAAAATTATATTTAAGTGTACATTGTTGAAGATGGTAGCTTAGGTAAATACATTCTGCCACAACTACATCAAAATGACAACTAAACTGTATGACAACCATCATTCAAAACAACCCAAAATATAGTTGAACAGAAGTCCTATAACTAAGAATATAAAGAAGAAGCCACATCAAGACTAGTAGGAGGAGGCAGGATAAGAAACACTCTTATCCCACACCCACTAGTGGCAGTTAAAACCTGGAGGAATATCTTGGCTGAGGAGCTTAAGTTTCAAACCTCACACCAGGTCTCCTAGCCAAGGGTTCCAGTGCCAGAAAGAAAAACATCCATAACTTTTAGGGAAACCAGTTAGTTTTACTCCTAGTAAAAACCAGTAGGGACTGTGGTTGAGTGAAGTGGAAGAATTCTGGAGTTCCAGGCATTCTTCTTAAAGGTCCCATGAATGAGCTTAGTCAGACTCACTTCTTCTGAGCTCCAGCACTGGGACAACAGCTTGAAAGGTGTCAGGGCTGGTGCAGCATGTTGAAGGCATCAGTCACATATGGGATGATGACAGAGGCCACTGTTCCTTTGCTGAGACCTCCTCACACAGAGCCAGCAGGTGGGCATCACATCTGAGTCTTCATCAATACGGCTATCATTCTTTACCCTGCCATGGTGATTCCTGAGACTCTGCTCCACCCAACTTGTGGGCCCACGAGGCCAATTTCAGTGCCTTTTCCATACAAAGGGCCTGTCTTGGCTCATACCGTGAACTTTCTAAAATCTCCCAAAAGTTCACAAATCCCAAACAAGTAGCATCTGGCCTCTTGGCATGCCAAGTACTTCTTGCTATGTGACCCTGGGCCTGGCAATAGAAACAGCTGGCTTCAGTTTGTAGCTTAAGTAGCAGCCATCTGCACATTGGTCTGTAGTTCTTGCCAGGTAGCTTCTGGCAGAGCATAGGCAGCCGTTGATCTTGGCCTGCGCTCACAGGATGCCTCAGGGCCAGCATGGACCATGTTAGAACACCACCCAACTAACTACCAGTGACACACTAAAGGGACAGACTCATTAGACATCAGAGTCTCCTTATGCAAGTTCTTCTTTGTGGGGTTAATTCATGGACAGCAACTCCTCCATTGCAGTGGCCAGTCCTCACTGACCTTTAGCCTGGGGGTAAATCCCTCTCACTGGTATGCTAATATCAATCAATGCTCAACTACAACAGCAGAGTGTATACAACCCACATGGAGAGCACACCTGGAGGGCAAATCTTCGGTAACTTGGGTACCTTGGGTACCCTGGGTAACTGTGTTACTGGGCCCTACAGGACAGTTACTATATAAGGCCACTCTACCAAGACCAGGACAATAGCGGATCTACCTAATACATAGAAACAAACACAGGAAGACTGCCAAAATAAAAAGACAAGAAATGTCCTAAATTAAGGAAAAAAACAAATCTCCAAAAAAAACACCAAAAAATGAAACAATATGAAGGCAAGCAATCTACCAGATTCAGAGTTTAAAACACTGGTTACAATGATGCTAAAGTAACTTAGGAGAAGAGTAAGGAACTTAGTGAAAACTTCGACAAAAAGATAGGAAACCTAAAAATGGAAATAGAAAACATAAAAAGCAACCAGTAAGGAATGAAGAATACAATAACTAAAATGAAGAATACATTATTGGGAATAAACAGTACCAAAGATGAAATAGAGGATCAAATCAGAGGTTTGGAAGATAAGAAAGCAGAAAACAGCTAATCAGAAGAGTAAAAAGAGAAACAAATCCCCAAATGAGGACAATATAAGTAACCTCTAGGACATCTTCAAGCGTATCAACATTTGCATCATGAGGGTACTATAAGAAAAAGAGAGAGAGAAAGTACTTCAAAACTTATTTGAGAAAATAATTATATAAAACATTCCTAGCCTGGTGAAGTAAATAGATATACAAATCCAAGAAACTCAGAAAGTCCAAGACAAGAGCCCTCAGAGACCCACACAAGCACACATCATAATTAAAATGTCAAAATTTAAAGGCATAGAAAGAATTTTAAAAAGCAGCAAGAGGAGAGCAGTCTGTGACCTATGAGGAAGCTCCCATAAGACTGTCTGCTGTTTTTTTTAGGAGAATCTATGCCAGTCACAAGGGATTGACTCAAAATATTCAAAGTGATGAAAAGCAAGGGCATGCAACATAAGATGACTCTACTCAGCAAAGTTATCATTTAGAATAGAAGGACAAGTAAAGAGTTCCTAAGACAAGAAAAAGCTAAATAAGTTCATCACCTCTAAGCCATTATTATAATAAATGTTATAAAGGTCTTTAAGAAGAAGAAAGAATGATAAAAATATGAGTAATAAAATATAAATAGCTACATAGCTGTAAACAATTACTTTAAATTCAAATGGACCAAATGCTCCAATAGAAAGACATACAGGGGTGAATGAATACAGAACAAGCCCCTTACATATGCTGTCTGTAAGACACTAATTTCAGATCAAAGGACACACACAGAGACTGAAAGTAAAGGGGTAGAAAAAATATTTCAAAAAATGGAACAAACAAATAGAAAGCTAGAGTAACAACATTCATACCAGATAAAATAAACTATATAAACAGAGGTATTCAACCTTTTGGTGTTTCTGGGTCACAATGGAAGAAGAAGAGTTGTCTTGGGCCACACACTAAATACATTGCAACAGGTAATCACACACACAAAAAATCTCATAAAGTTTTAAATAAATTTACAATTTTGTATTGTGCCACATTCATAGCCATCCTGAGCCACATGTGGCCCACAGGCCACAGGTCGGACACCCCTGAAAATAAAGGCTATAACAAGAGGCAAAGAATGACCAAGCAATCACACTTCTGGGTAATTACCTGAAGTAACCAAAAACACTACATTGAAAAGACATATGCATCCATATGCTCATTGCAGCGTTATTTATGATAGTTAACACATGGAAGCAACCTGAGAGTCTATCAATATATGAATGAATAAAGAAGAGATGCAGATATACCATAAAATATGGCAGCCATTAAAAGACAAACAAGCAAGCAAACAAATAAGAATGAACCCTGACTGGTGCGGCTTAGTTGGTTGTGTGTCATACCACAAAGTGCAAGGTCACCAGTTTGATCACCAGTTAGGACACATGCCTGGGTATGGGTTCAAGGGGATTCTGGCTAGGGCACATTCAAGAAGCAACTCATTGATTTTTCTCTCTTCTCTTTCTCCCTCCCTTCTCCTCTCTCAAAAGTTATTAAACAAAATATTAATAAAGGAAAGAATGAAATCTTGTCATCTGCAACAACACAGATAAACCTCTAAGGTATTGTGCCAAGTGAAATAAATCATATAGAGAAAAACAAAGACCATATTTCACTTATGTGTGGAATCTAAAAAACAAAATAAATGAAGAAGCAGACAAGATATAGACTCATAGATAACAGAGAACGGCTTTATTATTGCCAGGTGGAAGGGAGGAGGGAGATGGGTGAAAAAGTTGAAGGCACCAAGAAGTACTAATTTGTAGTTATAAAATAGTCACAGAGATATACAGTACGGTATAATGAATATAGTCAGTGATACCTTCATAACTGAGTCAGATGGGTACTAGATATCTCAGGTGATCATAACTTTTATAAATGTCTAATCAGTGGGTCGTACATCTGAAGCTGATATAATATTGCATGTCAAGTGTAATTGAAAAGTAAAAAATATTTCTAAAAGACTGTGTTGTTTTTATTATTATAGAAAACTCTTTTTCTACCAAATTAAAAAAAAATCAGTCATGTTTTCAAACAAGGCGCATCTGACTGATTGACACTGGAAATCACTGTTACATGTTAGGTTCAGAAATGTCATCTAAAATATATAAATAGTTCTTCTTTATTTAAAAAATAAACAAGCTGCCCTGGCTGGTGTAGCTCAGTGGATTGAGCGCGGGCTGCAAATCAAAGGGTCGCTGATTCGATTCCCAGTCAGGGCACATGCCTGGGTTGTGGGCCAGTTCCCCAGTGGGGGCCATGTGAGAGGCAACCACACATTGATGTTTCTCTCCCTCTTTTTCTCCTTCCCTTCCCCCTCTCTAAAAATAAAGAAGTAAAATATTTAAAAAATAAACAAGCTGTAGTAAATATCTTTAATGTTTTTTTCTAGCTTTAAAAAATACTTTTGTGTTTATTTTAATTTGAAATAATATCAGCAATTGAAGTAGGAAGAAAATTTCTTGATCACTTTTATTTGACTATACATTTCCCTTATCTTTATTCTGTTCTATCACCACAAATATGAAATTCTAAGAGCTCCAGGCTGTTTATGTCCTCACCCAGCATATTCCAACATATTGTGGGCAGAAATGAACTTTGCTAGGAAAGTGGTTTTTCTACTTTGCTTTTCCAGCCCAGAGACACAAGCTTAGATGCTTTTGTTAAGAAGAATTTCCACAATTGCATTGTTTTTGAAGTAGTTGATATTTACCTTTGTATTTGCTCCAGGACATTTTTCTACTCTTTTGATTCATAATTTGCATTTTTTAAAAAGCAAAGAAAACAAATTGTCACATTTGTATTCTCCTGTGCATGTGCTATGCTTGACACTTTGTTTTGGGTATGTAATATTTTTGAATTGCTACCTCTTCTGCTTCATTTATATACATCAATTCTGTCTGGTATGCTATTATTTTTTAGAAAGTCATTAGTGGGTTTTTTCTGTTATCTTTCCTTGTGAATTTATTGCTCTTGTTTATATCTTTTCTGCCATTTCAGTAGACTTTAGAGTAAAATGGGAGGGAGATGTATCCTCTACTTTATCCATTTCGACCAGCACTGATTCTGATCTATTTCATATCAGACATTCTTCTGAGTGTTAGTGATGAAATCTTTTATAAAATAAATTTCCTGATCTAACTGCCCTCTCAATTACACATGTGTGAGAGAGATACATGTAGTATATGCATAAATGTATAACATATCAAATACTGTGCAGTGGTGTTACAAAAAAGATTAAACAGTGTAATAAAATCAGTACAGACTGAAAACAGGGAGATGCTATTTCAGATAATTTCATTAGGATCAAGGAAAATTTCTCTGATAGGAGCCATTTTTCAGGTACTAGAATAAAATGAAGGACAAGCAAAGTAACATCTGGGTACAGATGTCTGATTTTTCTCCTTTATCAATATTAAGGGACCACTAGTACTACATGCAGCATAATAAAAACACAAAACAGAGATTTAAACTATGCAGTGAAACAAAGAATGTAGTAGGTAATTCAACATAAAGGAATCAAATATTTAAAAACTAAAACAACCTTGAATTGCAAACAGAGATGAGGCAAAGAAGCAGAAATGGTGTGTGTGTGTTTAATGTCTTGATTTTTCTGAGAGACAACAAATTCAGCAAACTGTGCACTTCCACAAATTACCCATTATATTAAGAATCCAAGTAAGATATATTAAGAAAAATTTTGGAATATTTTTACTTCATTCCTTAAAGTCTCTGACACACAGTTCCATAAGCATTCTTGTGTAGGCAATTGGTATTTGAAAGGGATAATCCGAAAGATGCTTTATCCTTATGCACATGTTACTTAAGCACATGACATTTATCTTTTGAAAGAAAATAACTTTCTCAGGATTAGCAGTTTTTACATTATCATCGTAGAGGATGTTTGAGAGTTTGGGGATCCAGTGTCCATGTATAGCTCACCCACACTTTCCATACATAGTTTTACAGCAGCTATTTTCAATCTTTTCCATCTCTGGCTCACATAAGCTAATTACTAAAATTCTATAGCACACCAAAAAATCATACATTTTGTCCATCTGACAAAGACAAATATCATTTGATTGATTCACACACACACACACACACAAAAATAATAGAAGTTACCTAAACTTTTCTGGAGTAAAAGTTTAGGAGTAACTTTTTGGAGTAAAATTCGACTTTTTAAAGAAAGCAGGTGCCTAAACCTGTATGTAAGGTTTTCTGGTGCCAAGAATTAACCAATAAGATACAACTTTATTTTTCAACATAACCAATAAATTGCAACTTTATTATATGACATATGTTTATGGTTCAATGTAGAGTCAAAAGCTTACCACCACAAGTGGAATGATGTGCAATGCAATGAACAAAAAAATAGCAACAAAAACTACTAAAAATATAAAATAAAAACAAAATATTGACTTTTGGCTACATTTGGTGTATTTAGTAGGTATAATTATTTTCTATTTTCTAAAATTACAATAAACCCTGAACAATAAAAGAATATGTAAACTAATATGGACAAAGAAAATAGGAGACAAAAGTAGATGAGAAACATCAATGAAAACATGGAGGATAAAAAATGAAAGGAAGGTAATTCCTGCTAACTTATCAGAGTAGAGGAAGCTAAAACTTAATTGTCTACAAGAGAAAGACATTGAAAAAACTTATTTGAATGCCAAGAATCCAGACAAACTCAGAAATTGTTGTAAAAATTTCCACGGAGGTTTCAGTATTTATGGTCCTGAAAAGAGAAAACCTGGTTAAAAATATATGTTTGTGAATAAATAAGGCTCCTGGAATTTCTGTCAATAATCCCTACTACAAAGGCAATTTTCCCTCATCCACAATGGTTTATGACACAGGTTTATGATATATAAAAGATGCATAAGAGGAAATCTATAATTTAAAACATCAGACACAGCTGAAGTGAAACCAATGGGACTAATTCAGAATATTCATACTGAATGGTTATACAAAACAACAGCTGACTTCACCTTTTTGGGTCCTGTAATTCAGGTTGTAAGACTGTGGATTAGGATATTTTTCATGGAAAAATTAATAACTGGGAACTGATGTTTAGCAATTTCCCACTAAGACATCGTATTGGTGACTCATTAACACATGATGAAGACAAGAAGTTAACAACCCCCCCTTGAAACAAAGAATCCTGTTTCATCTCAGTGATCTGTTATTAAATATAAAAAAATAAAATCAGTCACATGTATAAGAGACATTGCACATGGAAAATAAAATCATAAACGAACCATCATGAGAAAATACATGGAGCATCAAAAAACAGAAAAACACATTATTTTTCACAAAAAGATTTAGAAAGATCTCTACAAATTAGAGCCATTATAATTTGGAGGATTCAAAGAGAGAATGTATGGAAACATTAATGGAAACAGTTGAGTGTATACCAAAAAATTTAGTAAGATTGCTAGAATTTTAGCAAAATTAATCTCCCAGAAGGTAATAAATTAATTAATAAAACTAAAAAATTATAATAATGACAGACATGGACAATATGAGCAGAAGCTTCAAAAACCCAATAAAAAAGTCAACCTCGAGGTAATAGATGTTTGTGGAGGGGGCGAGAGAACAGAGAAAATTAAAAAGAAAATTATCAAAAAATGTGAAAGGGGAAAGGCTACCTATGAAATATGAGAATGAAAATAACAGAAGGCCTTTTGAAAGCAGCATTTCTTTGTAACAGAAAATAGAGCGCGACATTTTCAAAATTCTCCTGGAATATATATCTAAGTTAGAATTTTGTAGTTGGTTAAATAATCATAAAATGCTACATATAATTAGATTTTTTCAAAAATTCAACATTTCAAAAAATTACATGGCATATATTCTTTACAAGAAATTACTTTATTTTGTATTCCAATGAAATGAAGTTTCAGGAAATAAAGGAATCATCACAGGAGACAAGTGAAGGAAATTTGAAGTAGGAAGGATGACCAGAAGGGAAATCCCAGAATCATATCCCACCAGAAAACATAGAGGCAAACAGCTGATGGCATTTGACCAGGATTAGAGAGACTTCTGAGAGATAGTCGAGCTGTAGGATTTTCATGACACTGAGTAAAATTAAAGTATAGGAAATATTAAGTAGCAACATGTTTGTATAAAAATATGAAGTAATTATTGTGCAGGCTGGGCACTTGAGTGTACAGATGTGAGTGCACCTCTGAATCACTTTGTGGGGGTGCTTATCAAAATACAAGTAGCTGGATTAGTTCCTCTTACACCCCGTACCCCACAAACAGGTGCTCAAGAATTTTGCCTACTCCCAAGATGGTATATGAGGCTGGTTCTAGGAATATTCATGAAGTGTTGGAGCAAAGAACCAATTTCACAGGATGAGAAATAGTCATTTCTGTGATGTTGTTGACAGTAACGGAATGCAAACAGGAGAGGATAAGTCTAGTTATTGTCTCCCTCTAGCACCTACTACCAAGAATGACATGTAAACTAAATTCACAAAATGTGAAATCATCTTGCTACCAGACTGGCACTGGCCAGGAGCAGGTCCGCATCAGACCCTCCTGTGGTGTATGGGTTCTTGACTTCATGTAGGAAAGATTTCACAACATCAGTCCAGGTGATTTTGAGAACACATTCAATAAGGCTGGGTAAAGTGAAACAAAGAAAAGACTTAGAGGAAAGACTCAGGGTAGAAGAAGTAAGAGGAGAGAGCTTGGACAGTATGCTGCAGGCTACCTAGGCAAGTTATAGGAAAGGAGCTAGCCAAGGCAGTATTCTGCTGTTAGCTTACCTGGTAACTAAGAGGAAAAGGGGGTCCTGGAGCCAAGGTCAGGGTTATGCCTGGGTTGAGCTGCTGCTGTGCACTGCTCCCCTGGCAACAAGTCTTGAGACCCTTAGAGTTTAGGAGGAAATAAAAAGTTCATAGCTGGGAAGGGGCATGCTCTAGAGTGAGCCTGTGCTGTGTCTTTCTTCTGAGGGATTTTCATCTTCTTTCCATGGGTGAGAATTTTAGGGGAGGGTTTCAGCAGAACATCCATTAGTTTTCTAGCTGCATTTTTAATATGCCAATGCATCAAAATGAGCACATAAGGGATTTTGGAATGTGCTTTGGTCTCCTACACTGCTTTACTTTTGTCTTGGGTTTGTCCAGCATTTAATGAAGTTTTTATTTTTTCCCTGACTTCATTTGTCTTTGGCACAAATAACATTATTTGGGTCTTTGTTCTTTATTTTCTAGGCCAGGGAGGTTTAGGCTATGTATTCTTTGGTTAGGGTGAAGTACAAGCCATTCACTCTCAAGTGTCCTTGGTTAGGGGAGATAAGTTCTTGTTATCTACTAGTTGGCTGTAAATGCTTTGTTTGTTTTTGTTTGTTTTTTTGGTTTCAGTTTTCCTATTCTACTTGCTCAGGAATTGTCCTAGCTTTTTATCATCCTGCCTCAATCTGAATAATAAATTAATTATAATAGATTTGAGAAATTTGAGTACTAATGACCCTTCAAAACTCAAAGTCTCCATATGGAGTTTCTCCAATGAGAGATGTGTCACTTTGAAAATATGGAATGTGGACATACAGTGAACAAGGACACTGTTTTAATTGAGCTGTTGTTACTGGTGTACCCAGTTCCACACTGGCATTATTCAGGGCAAAGCCAAAGTAGGTTTACAGTTGTGTTCATGCAAAACAGGGTTTATCCTTATATTATTTATTAGTTATTGCATTACTTTACATATGAATAACAGTAAACCTGCTTTTGCCCCACGCTCTGTATAAAAAAGTCATTTATTTCTCTCTCACAGCAAGCAGCCTGGAATGGGAGGCGATCTAGCAGCTTTGTGAAAATCAACCCTCTTCTGCTTCTCTGTTTCACCACACCAGCGCTGACTACAATCTTGGAGGTTTTCCCAAGTTCACTGATAACTCAGGAAGTTCAGTTGTTGTTTGCAAATGAGTGTCATTGCCCCGCATTTCTGCTTAGATCTCATTTGTCAGAAGGCAGTTACAGGCTACATGCTACGAGCAGGGCTGGAAAATGCCAACTTTTGGACAGGGTTATTGCCTCCCTAAATAAATTCTGGGTTCTTTAATTAAGGGAAGATGAGGGAAATGTTATTAAGTAGTGATTGGCAGGCTTATCCTTGGAACCTAATATAAAAACTGTATTAGAAGTACAGTGTTCGAAATTGTTTCGTGTATGAAGTTTCATTCAATTTGAATACTGAAAGTGAAATACTAATTGACCAGAAAACAATCACTTTAGAAGGAAAAAGAGAGAGTTTCGGTAGAGAGAAATGTACATGGGAGTTAAAGAGCTTTTAGAACCCCCCAAATAATGAGTTATTTTCAAGTGAAAATATTAGTAGTGCCTTTGCCTAGAGCACTTAGGAATATACAAGTTCCATTGCAAAACCTCCTTCTGTATTATACTTGAGAATGGTCGGTATACAATCTGAACAAGACAAAATTATTGAATGAGACAATAATTATTATTAGCTGGGGTTTGGGGCTTCAAAACTTGAAATAAAACTCCATTAAGTTAGGATGGACTCTCTCTGGGGCTCCTTCATAGGCAAGGATCCCAAGGAACCCAAAGTAAATATGATAAAGCTCTACCAGTTTTCTCATACATAGATGCCCAAACTTCAGTCTCAGGCTAAATGACTCTAATACAAGAAAATATTGTATAAGAAGTAGATCAACACACAGAGATGCCAACATCATCAAAGAGTACAACAATTGGAAGGACTCCTGTGCTTGGCTCACCGCCCTAGCAGGGCAGGGGTGGTGCCGCTGTCGTGCACAAATTGCCTTCACATTAATGCCTCGCCCCAGAGTGCTTACCAGACTTCAGACCAAATACATAATATGAAACGCCGTAATCAATGGCATCAATAGCCTTTTGAGGTAAGCGCATTTACATGCAATGAGCTTGACTCCCAGGGAACTTATGTCACCTGCCTAGATCACCCGGAGTGTGATGGTGGAGCCAGTTTGTGAAACTAAGAGGCGTGAGTCCAGAGTAGTTACTCTTTTTTCACTATGCCATTCTGTTTCCTTGTTTTTTTTAAATTATTTATTATTTATTTATTTTTATTTATTTATTTTATTTAGTTATTTTTCAAGTACAGTTTTTGTTTCCTCGTTAAAATATTTTCATTAATGTTCTATTGCTTTACATTGTTGGCAACCTGTGAAAAATGAAAAGTAGGTATGCCAAGTATCTCATTATTGAGGTGAGAAAACCAAGGGTCAAAGGGATTTTTTCAATGTGCACAATCACAGTGTCAGATAGGGGGGGAATCATGGCACAGGACCCCCAAATGCATCCTCACCAGTCAACACCTGCTCAGGATTTATAAATTTCCTCCTGGTTCCTGTTCTTAACTCATACATAGGCATTTTTAATTCAGTCATAAAATTTTAGGAAAATAATAAAGTATATTTTTCTGATTGCTTGCTTGATCATCTATTGGACTCAGAAAAGCAACTGTTTCCAGCATACTCATTTCGCAGATTACATTTTGCTGATTAAAAAAATTGTTCTGAAAATAATAAAATCATCTGAGGCCTTACAAAATAATGTGATCTCTTTCTGCATCTCTATGAACATGTGGCGATTCAGAATTTATTGACTTCATTGTCAAAAATGTGTTATTTTTATTTTATTAATTCACAATGTGGGGTGAAATGGCTGGGCTTTAGTTAGGGAATATTTGACATACTTACTCTGCCTGTGAGGGCTGAAACCACAATTGGAAGAACAGGATTGCAAATACTGTTTAGTGAGGCCAAATTCTGTTGGTGGAGATAAAGTTAAAAATTAAACAGGAGAGGTACAGGGGATAGATTTCAAAGAGCTCAGGGACCTATAATAAGTGTTGAAAAATATTTTTTATGTATGTGCAAAAGACATTAGCCTTATGCTGAGTCAATTTTCAACCTTAGCTTCAAAGAGCTACAAAGAGCCTCTGAGTGTCATCTAAGAAAGTTGCCTTATTATCAGGAAAGACTGCCTACCCAAACACCTTACAAAAGGCACGCTTGTTCATTTCAATGAACGTTTGAAAGGTAAAAAAAAAAACCCGCTTTGTTTATTTAATAAAAATCAACACATTGTCATAACGAAAATATTCTGAAGTAAAGAAAGGCTATGAAAGACAGCAAAAATGTTGACAAAGGCTGTCGTTCCATTTAATAGTGGACCACAAGAAGGTGACTGCAACTGTGAGGTGCTTGTCATTTCAAAAGTTATCATATCTGTGACTAAAAACAAGCAATCAAATGGACATGATCTATCCCACAATCTCAAAAATAAACAGTTGTCAAATTGAAGGTAGGGTGGAGAGAGGAAATAACATTTAAATGAAATTGAATCTATATTGCTAACTGCATAATTGGTCCAATGGATTTCTTTGGATACATTTTCATGATATTATAATATCCAACTCAGCTTATGGAAACAAACCTCTTCTTTTGCCTAATGATTTTCAAATTCCATAACTTTTCATTAAAGAACCATTATTGTACACATATCCTCTGCAAAGCATTAGGGGCAAAGAAGAGTTCCTGCTCTCAAGAAGTGCAAAGGTCCATGGGAAAAAAACGACAAACTGAAATCTAAGAGAGCTATGTGGACATACACATCTGACAGGTCTTGTTCATTAACTGTCAGAGAATGAGTAAGAAGGGTTTTCAGGATGGCTCTAAATTTTCTGGTTTGTGCTTCCTGATGGATGATTATGCCGTGTACTGCAATGATATACCAAGGAGGAGAAATAGTGTTGGAGAGTCCTTGTGGAAATTTTAATTGTCAGGTGGACATATTCAGAGCTTAGAAACATTAAAAAACAGATATAAATTTTGAAGCCATATTAATAAAAACAAGAGTTGAGTGTTATGAAATCTTCTTTAATTTTTTCAAAAGATAACATGTACATGAACAGAAATCTGAGGTGAAGTATGTCTATTTGTTTCACTTTTTATCCAGTCCCAGAAATTTCCGAACTCTGTTTGGTCCCACCTTCCTAATCTGTCAGCAATGAATTTTATGTCTTCCCCTTTGATTCTGATGTAAAAAGTAAGTAGTAAAACTGCCATTTCCCAGAACATTTTCTCAATGCATTGAGATTTTGCTTCCTGGCAATTGTCATTAGTTTTGCTCAAATGAACTCATAAAAATTCAAAAAAAACACCAACAACCCCAAAACCAAATGTGAAGATCATCAGAATGCAATTGGTGACTGGAGAAAACCCTCTGTAAAGAAGGCTTCAATTGTATCCCTGGTGAAGAAGAGGAAGAGAAGGAGATGGTGGTACTTTGCAAGTCAAGGGAATTCAGACAAACAAAGCAAAACAAAAACTTGGCAACAGTGTCAGCTCACACAATATTATGAATGAAAATATATTTTAAAATTAAAAATACTTAAGTTTGTATATATGGTGTGAACCCATGCTACCAACGAGAATAGGTGTTAACATTTATATATTCTTGATTCATAGATTATATAAGTAAATAAAAATACAGAGAATTTTTAATTTCCTTATGGATATGTGTAAAAAAACATGATAATTGTCTTATAAGAGCTTTGGTAACTGGTGTCTGATTTTTGACAATGTCCCATATCTGTACTATCCAGCATAGTTGCCACTAGTCACATTTAAATGTGACACATTTGCATAGCCACTAGTGGCTATTTAAATTTAAATTAACTAAAATTATAATCCCATTTCTCATTCTATCTAGCCATATTTCAAGTGCTCAATAGGTGTGTGTTGCTAGTGGCTACTATACTGGTTAGCACAAATACAGAGTATTTCTATCACTGTAGAGTATTCCATTGCTTTTCATGGTGGATTTTGGTTAGCTTATATCTCTGAGGAGAGCTGTTATATATTCAGATATGAGATAGTATCCTCATTGCCATGAAAGACATGATGCATAGGTGAGCTATCCAGGGAGCAAGCAGTTGATGTTGAAATATAACCTGGATTCCATGACTGATTTCCTGCTAGATGTGAATATGATAGCTTTACATGCAGTTAATATCTTCTTGGCTTTTTCCTTTTTAAATTTCTAAACTTTATTAATTATGTCCTTATTTTTATAGAACATTATAGATTTCAGATTTAGCAATATATTTTAAAATTTCCTATCGAGATTTTGCACATTATCCAGTAATTTCTCTTAACTTCAAAGTATATTTCCACACCAGTATTTTCTAAACTGTATTTAATTTTAATTTATGTTTTCCATACAGAAATTCAGATGCACCAGAATTTTTCAGTAGCCCATCCTTTTTCCAAGTTTTCATTATATTTTTAGGTCTATTTTTTTTGCATTAAAAATTTTTTATTTAGTTATTTTTAAGTACAGTTTTCTGTCTATTTCTCCCATCCCAGCCCACCCCCCCCCTTGCTCCCCACTTCCCTCCCATTTCCAAGCCCCTTAGTTCTTGTCCCTGTGTCCTTCATACTTGTTCCTCCAAATCCCTCCCCTTTTTCCCCCTTAAATTCCCTTCCCTCTCCCCTCTGGTCACTGTCCCCTTGTTCTCTATTTCAGTGTCTTTGTTTTTATTCTGCTTGCTTGTTTATTTTGTTGTTTATCTTCCTGTTAAAGGTGAGATCATATGGTATTTATCTTTCACTGCCTGGCTTATTTCACTCAGCATAATGCTTTCCAGTTCCATCCATGTTGTTGCAAAGGGTAGTAGCTCCCTCTTTCTCTCTGCTGCATAGAATTCCATTGTGTAAATGTACCACAATTTTTTGATCCATTCATTTACTGATGGGCACCTAGGTTGCTTCCAACTCTTGGCTATTGTAAATTGTGCTGCTACGAACATTATTGTGCATAGGTTCTTTGAAATTGATGTTTTAGGATTCTTAGGATACAACTTGATGTTACCATTTTGTTTTTTCTATGTAAATGTCTGATTTGCCCTTCTAGTTTTTCAAGTCTTTCTTAGTGGCTTTCAGCTGTATCCACAATTTTTCTTTTTCATATACAGCTCGAAAAATTTAGGTCAAGCTTATCTTTCTTCTTAGGCATATTAACTTCTGTGTTACTTTTAAAATGTATGTTTCCTTCCAATTGTATACATTTGCTGGTTTTCTTAATTATGTATTATGATATGTCATATATATTTAATAACTTAGCTACATACCACAAAATCAAAAGCAATAATGTATATAATATATATGAATAAATTATGAGTAAATTCACTAAGTAAATTATGCAGATACAGAAAAGGCATTATACAACTATTATATGTGCCTTATTATATAGTTATTATATAATGCCTTTTCTGTATCTACATAATTTACTTAATGAATTATCATTTGTTATTGTATTTTGATTTCTTTGCTGGAGTTTTCTATGTATATAACATAATTTTACATTCTGCTATATAACGCTAAATTTATTTGGTCTTTTGCCTAACTGAATGCTCAGGTCCAATTGTTTTTCATAGCTTTTTTTAGACAGAAGTGTCCACTAAAATGTCCCTTGGATTCTTACATTTCAAATCTCCTTACATTTCTGTCTCCCGCCTTTACATACTTGTTTGGTGGTGTATTCCATTCTCAAGTTACAGTACAATGCCACTGTTACATAGCCTGGATCTGGCCATATGCCTTTCCCTTTCAATTATTCGGTCTGGTTGTCCCTTTTAATTATTCCGTCTGGTTGTCCATATGCTTTTTTGTATTTTGTAATTTAACTTTACTTGGCTATATCTGAGAGTACACAATTTCATATGATTCCATTGCTTTTTGTATGCTGGTTTTGTCTTTTATTTCTTTGAGAGTATTCTCTGGATTGATGTCTTACTTACTTCTCTGAGGTGCAGGATGGGGATGCAGTGGACTTCAGTGGTTGGGATCCCGGATTTCCCTTGCCTGTCTCCGTTATCTTCCATTTCTGCCCAATCAGTTTCATTGTATATTGCTCACTATTCAAACGTAAGACTCGTGTACCTTTTTCTCTGTCTCCAACAGTGTGCATTCAGCCATTTGTTCTTCTAATGCTGCCTCCGCATGATCTGATGTCATCTCTTGTTGCCTCACCACTTCTTTCTTGACTTGAGAATCTTGAAATGAGATCTTGAATTCCTAGTTCCCCCTCCTTGATTTTTTTCAGAAAATAGTTTACTTAAATTTTTTTTAAGTAAAAAATTTTGGTCACAGTTTAGTCTGCTCTATCACAACATACTTTTGGTGCATTTTTTTAAACCAATCATTTCTTATATTTATAGGTCTTATATAAATGTTTTTCATTCTTCAGCTTAAGGAATATTTCCTGAAAGAAAAAAATGACATTATAATATAGTCTTCATACTTGAACTTCTTTACATTGTTAATTGAATGAATAACATAACATTTTTAGACCTTATGATCTAATAAGTTAATATAAAATGTACCCTGAGCATACATTTGTTGCACTCCATAGAGCTTGATGTATACATTACTGTTTTTCATTTTAAAACATTTTGATTTTCCTTTGATTTTAAGATTAGAAAAAGTATTTATAACATTCAAACACATGTTCTTAAATTTCTTTTATTGGGGTCTCTTAACTAAATTGCATTGAGGTTAAAAGGGTTTTCTGCAGATGATCATTTATTTTGTGATTGAGTGTATAGCCATGATTATGCAAATGTTTAAGGCTTGAAAAATATATACATTTTCTATTGATTTACTGCAAGGCCCCTTCTTGCATTGCTACAGCATACATTCATATATGCATACACCGTACATGTATATGTGGAAAATTTTTTCTACATTCTAATGAATTATTTCATCCCTTTGTACATGTTGACTTGAAGTGAATGGTATACTTGCATTATTTGTGTTAATTTCTCCTTTCAATTATATCTCTTTGCACTAGGAAATTATATAGTATTACTACATTATGCATTTTTATTAGTATTTGTATTAGTTACCTGCTGCTGTTGTATCAAATTACCAAAAACTTAGTGACTTAAAACAATACAAACTTACTATCCTACAGATCTGAAAGTCTTGCTGAAATGAATCTCGCTGGACTCAAATCACAATATTGACAAGGCTGTGTTCCTCTCTGGAAACCCTAGGACAGAATTTATTTTCATGCCTTCTCCTGATTTTAAAGGTTTCCCATATGCCTTAGCTCCTGGAGCCATGTCTCCATCTTCAGAATCAGCAACATCCAGTCTGATCTCCTCACCCTGTGTCTCTTTGGCCGGGCACCTCTCCTCCCCTCTTCTCACTTGAAGATCCTTGTGGTTACATATGAGCCTACCTGACAATGCAGGTTTACCTCCTTATTTTAAGGTAATCTGATTGGTAACTTTAATTCCATCTGCAACATTTTCTTCTTCTTTTCCATGCAACCTAACATATTTACATGCTCTGAGGATTTGGACGTGGACTCCTTGGAGAGCCGATATTCTTCTCCCCACAGTATTTTCCTGGTTTATTATTTCATTAATTTACTTTTTAATGGTATGTGTCATGTTTGTTATTTGTGCTTGAGATAAGCCAGAGGTAGCTGGGTCTTTCTTCTTTTTCAACTTGATTTACGAATGCCTATTTTAATAGGCAAAGTAACAAATTTATTTTATTATGATCATTACTAAATTCATTAACTCTATCATTTTTATTTTTTATCATGTACTTTTTTGACTTCTCACCTGAGGATATGTTTATTGATTTTAGAGAAAGAGGAAAGGAGAAAGAGAGAAAAACAAGGGTGAGTTACCTTCTGTATGCTCCCTGAACGGAGATCAGAACCACAACCTAAGTTTGTGCCCTGATCAAGGATAGAGCCCATAATCCTTTGGTGTACAGGACAGCACTCCAACCATCTGAGACAGCCAGCCAGGGCTCATTACACATTTTTATTGGTCCTATTTTCTTTCTCTCTTTTCTTTTGTATTCTTTATTTGCACATCTCCTTTCTTTTTATTCTGATTGTTTTCTTCACTTCCTTTACACAAAGCTATTTATGTACTTTAATACATCTTATTTGGTAAAATTCCTATTCTATGATATTGCTATTGTTGTATGAAGTTGTAATTTCTACTTTTAAACACAAAATATATTTTTATATTCATTAAACAGATATACCATCTTTCATTTAATTCATTATCATGCATTGTTTCTTGCTTTTCACTTCCTCTTTCTGCTTCCATCTTTCTTGTCAATAAATATATTTTACACTGTAGAATTTATAGATATTTTATATATATTCTACACTATATATATTCTATATATATATAATATACATATTATTTATATATTCTACACTGATCATCTCATCATACATGGTCTTTTGAGTTATACACTTTGATAGCTTTTTTTAACATCTGAAAATATATGCTTCTGGCTGAATATAGAATTCGTAGTGACATGATTTCCCCGAAAACTTTGAAGACATTATTCCATTGTCTTCTTATGTCTGGAGTCTCTTATTTTGCTATTATTCTGTGATTATTCTGTAATTAGTCTCATTTCATCCCTTTGAATATCATTTTGGTTTCTTGTAAGTAGTTTTAACATTTTCTCTTTAGTACTGATACTCTGAAGTCTTATTCATCTTTAAGTATTGTAATAGAATAACAATGAAAAAAGAATCATATTTCTATATCTCTTTGGTACTTTTGAGTTTTCTATCTAGACTCGTATTTTCATCAATTCAGATAAATTCTTAATCATTATACCTTTGAATAATTACTCTGCCATTCTTTCTATTCTCTCTTCCTAAAACTCCTATAAAGCATGCATTGAAATTCTGTTCATTTTTTCTTTTTTTCTTTATATTCAGTCATATTTTCTATTCTTCTATGCACTGCTGTCTGGGACAATTTCTTGCTAGCATTTTCCAGATAATGTTTTCTCTTTGGCCAAGTTTATTCAGGTTTTTAAAACATCCTTAAGGTTTCTAATAATTTATTTGCATATCTGTGTGTAATGCTTTTTAAAACATGCCACAAATTCTTTGACACTCCTCTCACAAAACGTAGAGTCTTATTGTTTTTTTTTCAAACTCAGCCAGACTTTGTCAGTCACTTACAACACACAGAATGTGAATGAAATGATGCTCCATGACACTGAGGCTCTGTTGTAAAAGGAGATACTGCTAATGTCCCTCCCTTTCCTCTCTCCCTCTCCCTCCACCTCTCCTTTATGCCTGGCTATCCTCAGAAAGCCATGTATAGAGACCCTGTAAAGGTAAAAACAATGCTGAAGATGACTCCAGCTGCTTCAGGCTTTAGCTACCCAAATCTTTATAGTGCAGGCACCAACCGTGTGATTTGGCAAGTCTTCAGATGATTCCAGCTCTCAGCTTTTGAACCATCTTACCCAATGCTGAGAGTGGAATAGAACTAAATTTTCTCTCCTATATCCTTCCCAAATTCTTGACCCCCTAAATTTGTAACATAATAAATACCGGTTGTTTTTCTACAACAGAGGTTTTTGAGTAATTTGTGATGCAACCTTAGTAACTGTATTGGAATGTTGTAGCAAAAAATTTCACAAGAAATTTTGGGTGTTGCTTTGATAGGATATTAAACATGTGACAATGACTGCAGGATCAAGGGGATAGGTGGAAATTGGACACAGGGTGTAGGGAACTGAAGAGATGTTAACCGAAACCTGATGTGCCTATGGAGTGTCAGTGGAGGTGAAAGAGGATATGAGAAAAATGGTTTTAGAGGCCAGAAAAGGTGTCCTAGTTTGTTATGGTGAGCTATTTTGCAACACCTTCCTGAGCATTACAATCAAGTCACACACTAAATGGTTTAACTATGGAAATTCTTTGGCAGGGTGTTAAAGTTACTGCCTAGTTCATGGAATCGCATAGTAAAATGTGAGAGGAGAAAAGCTAAAGGAAGAGTTGCCAAATACAATGAAACCAGGGGTGCAAACCAGCCTTCCCCGGGATTTGCACATTAAGAAGGGACTTCTGAGCAAAATGTCAAATCAGGTGTACAGGTACAAGAGTCCTTGTTAAAACCTGAAAGAGATACAAGGTGATGATTCAGCCAATTGCCCAGTTGAACAGAAGTACATGGAAAGATTGTAAAGGTGCGTCATAGATCCTCTTCTTAAAAAAATCCTTATTCAAAGATATGTTTGTTGGTGAGTTTAAGACAGAGGAAGGGAGAGAGACAGAGAGAGAGATAGGGAAAAGAGAGAAACATCTAAATGAAAGAAAAAATATTCATCAGTTGCCTCCTGTAGGTACCCCAACCAGGAATCAAACCCCCAACCTAGATATCTGCCCTGACCCGGGATTGAACCTGTAGCCTTTTGGCATATGGGATGACATTCCAACTAACTGAGTCAATCACCCAAGATTAGATTCTCTTCATTACACAATATGGCTTATAATAATCTCAAGAGTGTTGTCTCTCAGCAACTTTATAGGAAGCCCAAGGTAAAAGAAGGGTTTATCTCAGAAAGATGTGCATGTTCTTTTTTATAGTGATGTAGATTTATATGGAACCCACACAGTTTAAAAAGAAATAATATCAGTTTGGACTTAAGGGACAGACATAGTGCAAAATGACAAGAAAGTTTTTGACCCCCCAATTCTATGGATGTGAAGCTGGTTGAAGAAACAACCTAAATGAAAACAGAGGATATTTTTAATAGAAAATGATGGACCATTTAAAAAGCAGAATCCAGAACATAGACTCGTCAGGACAAGCCAAAAGCCATATAGAATCATTCCCAGGCACCAGGACTGACTCCTACTCAAGAAGATAAAAGACACATAAAGCTTGGTTGAATTTCAGAAGTGCTATGGACAGAGACTACTGTGTACAATTTATTTTTCCTTTTGTAGGTCAGGAGTTCCTATAGTGGATGAAAAAGTGGGTGTGACCGAAAGTTACCTCACCATGTGGTCCAATCATAAATTCCTAACTGGCTAGTACGTCATGGTGGATAGTCATACTTCAGTCCTACAACTTCTTGAGAAATACGTTTTTAAGCAAGCCCTGTCTGTTTTGTGTGTGTGTGTGTGTGTGTGTGTGTGTGTGTGTGCTTCTAGGTCAACACCATTGACATGCAGAAGTAGCTCTTTTTTCAGTACCCCTCAATAGCATAACCATCCTCAAGGGAATACATAATTTTTAACAGGCATCATCATCTCTTTGGACTCAACGGAAAGTTTTCTACAAGTTTGGGTGTTTTCCATTGACAAGACTATCTGAAGAGAACACAGAGATGAAGACACTTGAGGAACCCCAGGTATTCCAGTCTTCCCAGTTTAGAGTCAAGACCTGTGAGAGAGCAAGTCTTCTAGACGTTTTCAGTCCCCAGTCTTTCAGCTGCCACAGCTGACACCAAGTGGAATAGAAAGGAGGCTTTCTTCTCTGCTTTGTTCAGATTCCTGACCCATGGAATTTATGAGCGTGATAAATGTTCTGTGTCACTGAGTTTCAGGTCTTTTTTTACACAAAGTAACAAATAGCAAGTGACCTTTATGCATACTTGTCTGTTTCTGTTTCAAAACTGTTTGCTTCTCTATGTAAATGGTACTTATTTTTAAGCTCTCTTTGGACATTTTAACTGTAAAACTTATTTTTTAGTTATTTGGGGAGTTATCTGTTATTTACATTTTTAGAATATCTTCAACTTTTTAAAAAGTTAATTGTTGTTTTTAAAATTTAAATGTTTTTCATGTGTCTTGGTGATTTTATTTTCAAATTTACCTTGAACTTACTTATTTTTATTTGCTTCTTTTCTTGACCTTAGCCATTTTGTCTACTGTTACTGTCATTCATTCTGTCACCTAAATTTTATTCAGAGCAAGGCTGTATATTTTAAGTGATGTTTGTTGTGTTACAGTGATATTATGTACATTGTCAAAGTTATCATTAATTGTCATAATGCTCTATCCAGAATTTATCTGCCTGAAAATTTTCATTCTCTTCTGCTTGCACAGATGATCAACATGGCACAGTTTCAGGAAAAAATTAAATATTATTTAGCTTAAAGTGTTTTTTTTAGAGAGAGATGCAGGAGATTCATCCACATGGGCAGTTTTAAACTTTCCTTTGGGTAGGAGGAGGTGAAAATTACTCAAAAACCATAGCAATATCGCCACACTGCTTTGACAGTACAGTTCCAATAGTTGGCTACAAATTTGTTGTGAGCCAGTCTACAAATTTGCCTGCTTCTCTCCAGTATCTTGAGTAGCTCAGGTATAGATAAGGAATCTGGGCAATGGGTTGATCCAGGCATGGAAATGTGTAGGCAAATGCAAACAAAAAGGAAATGAAGTAAAAAGTTGGGTATTCAAACAAGATTCAGTGAGCTCAGGACGAAGCAACAATGTCTACATAGATTAGCGGTAAAAACAGAAGAGGTCAGGAGTTGAGGGATCCCATTGTTTCAAAGACCTAGTTGCTTCAGAGCAAGTGAGTGACAGATGAAAGTGTGAGAAGTTGTGCTCAAGTCTTCACAAACACTAAATTTCCAGAATAATGGAGGCCCTTGGAAGACTAGCCAGCTGATAAAATAAGACAGTCATTAATTAGAAGCTGGATTATTGATACTTTGACCATATTAATGATGTGAGAAAATGGTCATTTATATTGTTATGTGGCAAAAAAGTATATATGAGTATATATATTTATTTGTCTTTTTCTTCATTTCTCATCAAACATATTATGAGGCTCAAATGAAAAGCAATTTTATAGTAAGGGACATCTTTAAACTATATGAAAAATACTGACTATATAATCGAGATTATTATCTTGATGGGCCAAATATTTTTGTTAGCACATTTCTTCACCTTTAGAAAAAATGTATTTTCCCTCTCTCTCTCTCCTCCCATCCCCTCCCATCTTCCTGTTATTTTCCTTTTATTTATTTCTACTTTGAAAAAAATGGGTTGCTCCGGACAGTTTTTAAGATTGCTTCCCAACCCCAATATTTTTGGCTTCAAGTGTTTTTAAATTATTCGCCGTGAGATAATTATTATATATTATTCTTAAGATAAAAAAACACTACTACAATATGGGGTCCCTGCTTACACCATTATTAAAGTTGAGATGACCATATAAACACAATTTCTAAGAGGATTTTTCCTCCCTTATGTATATGAATATTACTTACAGCGGTTTGGGTGTCCTTTGATGGGATTCTAATGCAATCATCTGTGTCATAATTTTGTTAGAAATCATTTCAATAGTGAAGTTATGGCTAAAACAGTGACATCTGGTGGCTTTAAGTGAGTTTTGCAGTTACTATATTTAAATTTTAATACATAGAAGACATAGTAGTAGTAAGTCAAAAGTCCATAGTAAAACATGACAAATATGCTAGAAGTTATTTTTTCAGAAATATTACATTATTTTAAATGCATGTCATATTATTAGAAATATCAATTTCACTTTTAAAAAGCTAACATTTATATATAGATGCGGTTTTTCCTTTCACAATTATAATACGACCTGGCTGGTGTAGCTCAGTGGATTGAGCGCGGGCCTGGGAACCAAGCAACCACGGTTCGATTCCCAGTCAGGGCACATGCCTGGGTTGCAGGCCAGTTCTCTCCCTCTCTCCTTCCTTTCCCCTCTAAAGATAAATAAAATCTTTAAAAAAATAAAAAATAAATAAAATTATTGTTTCAGGTAAAGTTACCTGTACTTAGGGGGAGTTGAGGAAGGGCATTCTCCTACCAGGCAGATTGCCTCAGCTTCATTTGAGAGATAAAATAACACATGTGACAGATTACCTCATTGGTAATGCCCAGAAAATTTCACACTGGAAGGTTAATATTACATTCCTGGAGAAAACTGCAGTTCGGTCGGTATTAAGTCTAAAGTGGGTGTTACCAGCTTTGGAACAAGTGACTCCATTTCGGACCCATGCTTTTCCCTTTCACAATCTCTTCCTTTTGATCGGACTCTCAGTTTGACTAAGAGATGTGATCAAAATTTAAGGCAGTAGCACCACTCTCAGCTTCTGATCGGTAGTTCTTGAAATTTTTGTTGATTCTTTGTGCTATTCATGAGGTTTTGGTTCATGGCTTCAGGATGACAATCATTATTTCAGACTGAACTTGCTATGGTCTCCAAGACCCAAACCAGTCACAACCAAGTAAGTCAAAGAAAGACCCTGCTGAGGGAATCACATTTGAATCCAAGTGGCTTGCTCAGGAATCTAATGTAACTGAGTTTCAACTTCCCCCAAAGTATTAGCCCAGGTGCCCCAGGTGCTGCTGTCCACAGTACAAACACCTTCTGGCTTAGCTTAAAGTGAATTAAGGGTTATCCTACTGTCAAGAACAACTTTGGTCAAAAAAAACTCAGAAGTTTTGTTGGGCAACTGATGCTTTAACAGCTGATTCTGCACTATTTTCAAGAGCTAAAGAGAAGTTCCTCATCTGTATTAACTCCTAATCAGGGAAGTAGGAAGTTAATACTTCCTTTCAACCAAAGGAAGAAAATTCTGAATCATGAAAAACCTTCTGCTAGGTTCTTTCTAACCTATGTAAATTGACAATGTAAATTCAGGGAAGTTGACCAATGAGCATCTCAATTTGTTTGTGAATAGTTAGGGGCACATTTAGATAATCTAAGAGGCATTGCCTTATCATACATAAGCCATTTAGGCATTGATAGCTCCTAAGAGAATAATAACAACTATCAACAAAGATCAATTATATTGGGCATAAACACTTCCATTGAGGTGGTACTATTAATAGGCAAGTCAGAATTTTTGTTGACACCTTCTGAGACTAAAAGATTACCCCCCCCCCACACACATACACCTCCTTAGGAATGACCTGGGAGATAGAGATCTTATAGCTACAGGGTATTATCTTTCCAGCCAGTGCTAGAGTAAAAGAAAGAAAAAATATGAAAAGATTTTATGTTTAGTTAAAGTACAAAGTCTTGATTTGGCATCTTGGGTGGAAGCAGTCTACATCAGTTTCATCTACTCCTCTTCCTTGTCAACCTGATTTGTAGGTCTCTGGGATCTGTGTGGACCAGATGTCAGGTAGAGCACTCTTTGGCTGTAAGATATATATATATATCCAATACATAGTTTTATACCAGTGAGAGTAGTCAGGAGTACTTCGTAAGCTTCTTTTCAATAGGTTTCAAGGGCTGTCTTTCTCTGATAATAATTCTAGAACATCAGTCACCAGGCTCTAGATTATGATCAACAGGATTGCTGAATGGATATCTTTAACCTGCTGCTGATAGGCTGAAGCATAAGACATCAAAGATTTAGACTACATGGCCATAGTAGTATGAAATAATAAGGAATCAGCAGACATCAGGTTTACTGATGATAGTCTCATGTGAAGTGAGTTTATATTTCCAAAGGGAGGTTCTGAAAAATAGTCAGCAAGACCAAAGGCAATTTATCAAGCCAGAGAAGTTTAATAGTCTCAGCAAGTTTAGAGATTTTAAGTGAGAGGGTCTTATTAATTTTATCTGCCTTGCCTGATGATTGATGCTGATAGGGACAGTGATAACTCCAAAAAGATGGAAGGTTTTCTTTAAGACTTGTATAATTTGTCATTGAAGTGACTGCCTCAATCACTAGAAGTTGAAAGGTATATGCCATATGGGAAATACCTTGTCTATTCATTTATTTGTCATGTGATGGCATCAGCCTTGTGGCAGGAGATGGTTTTCACCCATCTAGAAAACTTGCATATAATTATAAAAACATATGTATAACCCAGGATCAGTTGAGTAAAGTATAGTTGCAGGTTTTGCAAAGGTCCAGAGCCCTTAGAAACAAACATAGTTCTCCCACAGTTGTGGGCTAGGTAGATCAGATGTTGGTAGAGCGTTTTCATAATTTTGTATGTCTTCACATCAATGTTGATTTATAATTTAAGTTACTTAAACGCACTAGGATGGGTGAAGAAATGCCAATGAAAAAAATCAGTTTGACAGGGAGCTGGAAAGAACCAAGTGGTATCTTGGTTTTCCCATGGTCCTGACTGTTTAGTTTATAGCCATTGTTTTACTACTTAATTTCTCTAATTAAGGAGCAGGCTATTGTCAGGTTACTAGAACATCAGGATGGCAGAAATTTGGTGATAAGGGTCATCTTTTTGCAGGGTAGAATGTACTTTGTTCACATGTGCCACAATTTTGCAGATTCTGTTGCTGCTACCTTTGCATGAAAGTCACCAGAGTGTTTGCCTGAAACTCAGGTGTGAGCTTTCATTTTGATGAAAGCAGTTTCAGAAGGTAAAAGAATAACAGTATAAAGATAATTTACTCATTGATCATTTTTATTGGGATTCCAGAGGACTTCAGAAAAAGTATTTTTCCCCCTATAACAGTCCGAAATCATGGATGATTCCAAATGCATATCAGCTCTCAGTATAAATAGTTAGTCTGTCTTTTTGATAACTGGCATGCTCAGGTGAGAGTAGGAATCTCTGTTGAGCAGATTTATCTTGTGACAGATTTCCTCTTTCAAATAGATTGTGTTGAGTAGGGTAGCATAACCAGCTTGAAAATTGCCTTTTCCATTGTTACAGTATGACACATCAACAAACAAGATTAGATTAGGATTAGCTAAAGGGGTATCTTCTCATAAATCAGGATACTGTGTTACAGAATAGGACTTCCTAACTCTCAGCTATGGTGCTCACTGTCGTTAGATAATGACAATAACATAGCAGGATTAAAGATGTTGCAGCATTTAAGATGTAGATTAGGTCAGAAAACAAAAAGGGTCTCAGAAAGTTAGTCTGCTTACAGAGAAATGTTGAGTCAGTTCAGAGTTAAAAAGACTTTGGGCAGTGTGTGAAATTTGCAATTAAATGTCATTTTCCAGGATTAACTTTGCTGAGGCTGCCACTAACTTTGTAGCTGCAGTGGTAACCTTAAGACGGCTGGGACAGGCACAAATACTGGATCAAACTGTATGCTATCATAGGGAACAGGCCTATGTTTATTGAAATTTTAGTGAATTCATAGAATGAGGAAGTCAACAGAAAAAATTAGGAATCCATCTACAGTCTGAAATAACCAGCCAAACCTGGAAATCCACAAAGCTATCATTTGGTTGGGCTTAAGAAATGTGTGATTTAACTTAATTCTTTTTGGAGACGGCTGAATTCCTTCAGTACTTACATCATGACCTAGGTAATGAAGAGTATCTAAAGATAATTGTAATTTTTTCCTCAGAGAATTTGTGTCCTGTTTCAGCCCATTGTTGCAGCAAATAAGTGAAATCTTATATGGACTCCTCTTTGGTAACTGAACACAAAAGATGTCATTTACATAATGTGAAAAGGTCAATTTCCTGGGGAGCTAGAGGGTGCTTAAATCTTGAAATACTTAAGAAAAATAAGAGAAGGCCACAGAAAACCCTTGAGGCATAACAGGTCAGGTTTCTTGTTGATTGTCGCTAGTAAAGGCAAACAGATATTGGTTGTTGGGGGTACAAGAATGTTGAAATGGCTGAACTGGATGAGGGTCTACAATGGTGAACCATTGTGTGTGTAGCTGGACATGTGACAAAAGGTATTTGAATTTGGAACAATTGAAAAACAATCAAACAAGCAAAATATAACCAAAGACACTGAAATTGAGAACAGGCTGACAGTGACCAGAGGGGAGTTGAGAGGAGTTTCACGGGAAAAGGAGAAGAGTTTACAGGAACAATAAAGGACACATGGACAAAAACTAGGGTGGGTGGAAACACGAGAGAGGTGGGGAGGCCTGGGGGGGTGGGCTGGGATGGGGGTAAAAGGCAGAAAACTGTACTTAAACAACAATTAAATTATTTTAAAGAGAGGAAAATAAAAAATAATTATTTTTTAATAGCTCTTAAATCCTAGACAAATTTCCATGCTCATTTATTTTGCTTTGGCAAGATGGGCAGATCCCAAGAACTAGTTTGGGAAATGATTGGCCCCCAGACGACTAGGTCATGCACTACTGCTGTGAGGCCTTCTATAGCCTCAGGCTGTAATGGGTAGTGAGGTAATTTAGGAAGAGGTTTGGTTATAAATATCTGAATCTTTATAATAATAATCTCGGTAATCCGTATCACACATCAGAAATGAATGCTTTTTTTTAGGTAAAAGACTCCAGTTATTTAAACTGGTTGGGATAAAAATCCTCTCTATATTTTATTATACTCACTATGAAAACATTTTCACTTTGAGCGATCTGTTGTCCTATAAGGCTGAAGTTTTAAGTGGAAAAGTGTAGGTGTGATATCACCTAGAATTTGGCAAAGTTTCTCATTCATTTTAATTTTTACCTCCCCTTGGCTATTTAGGGAGTTACTTATAATAGTTTACTGGAGAACCCCTCAGGGCCCATCAACCGTGGGAGATGTCAGCAAGGGGACTCCCCCTTGGAGGTAGAGAGAGGGACACTCAAACCTATGTTGAAGAATTTGCATAACATCTTTGATGATAATGTATTTTCCAGTGTCCCGGCTGGTACCAATTGGAACATTAATTTCTAGGCCAGTGTTTTGGAAATGGACTCCCCAGTGTGTGCAGTGCTGGAGGTCCAGGTGTTATTTTGGGCCTCTGGCCTTGGGGCAGCTGTAGCTGTAAAATTAATAGCTTGGTTGATTTTTGTTTCTGATCGTGCTCTAGGGTCATTTCAAAATGCTCACTACAGATAGAGGTTTAGTCAGGACAGTGGCTTCCTATCCTATTTTCTACTAATCTAATGAGATCATTCACTTACAAAGAGGGCAGCTAGAGTGGGTTGGGTGATTCTATTTATTTTATGCAACATGGAATGCTGTAGAAAGAAGGCTTCCTAGTGAGCTTTAGAGTCAGCCACATATTCGCCTCCTTTTGTCTGCATGTTTGAGTAATAGAGCAATCAGTAAGGGCAGAGAAGACTCTTGGGATGGATAGTAAAAGATCAGTTGCTATTGTAACCATGCAGGAAAGATTTCTTTAACATGAACCTTGTTCTTTTGTGTCCGTCCCCTCCCTTAATCATTAAGCACTTAGGACATCAGATTCTGGTCAGCAACAAACTGCCTTAAGAACAAACTCTCAAACCCTTTGTCCACAGAAACAGTTTCCCCATTCAATGTAAGAAACACTCAAACCTACAGAGTTTTTGTGAGTTTATTTGAGCCAAACTAATGACAATGGCTGGGAAGCAAAACTTCAATGGACAGAGAAAATGCGACAGAAAAATGTCAGTTCTGTACCTTATTTTATACATTACAATAAAGAAGACATCAATGAGTTACATGAAATTCATTGGTGACAGATTAGGGACATGGGATAAAGCAATGGGTGGAAACCTCTGGGATAGGATAAAAGTAACATGATAGACACATATTCTTTACATAGGTGAGTACAGGACAGTTTAAAGTCACCAGTTGGCATGATAACAAAAACAGTCAGGGGATTTGTGCTCTCTGCTTTGGTATGGTGGTTGTGCTTCAGGGATTGGAAAATGAGAAGCTACCTTGCCATTTCAGAGGTATGTTATCATAGATGCAAAAAGACCATGGACAGGCTCAATTAAAGGATGACTTTTGTCAGGGAAAATTCTAGCCTAAGGCAATGATTGTTTGCCATGACCTGCTTTTAATTAGAAAGTTTTTAGCATCAGACTCTCCTATGTGGTTATTTCAGGTCTCTGACTTTGTAAGCCTATCACACAGGCCTCCCTGGGCTTGTCAGGTCTGGTATATAACCACTTTTGTCCACCCCTCAAACTAAAGATAAGATCTTGACCTCAGTTGTTTTTCAGTCCCAAGACCAGTAAAGCAAAACTATGTTCCCTACAACATCCTCATTAAATGAGACAGAATAATGGCTGACACCACGGCCTGATTCAGTGATCCGCTACTCCCTACCCTGGCCCCAACCATCAGTAAAGACCATGACCCCAACTCTCTTAATCATTGTGATTCACAATTTTTTCCATCTATAATCTGTCCCCATGTGAACTATCAGGGAGCCAGGTTTTAGATCACTAGTTCCACAAGGGCCTCTGGATTTGGCAACATTTTCTGAAATAAACCTTTACTTTCTTTGCTGGAAAACTCTGTTGTTGTGTTGGGCTTTGATGCATACAGGCAACTTGACCACTTTAGTCCAGTAACACTTTTTTACAAGCTCTTTTTTTGTTGAGAATCTCAAATATCCGTATAGGTTTGCTACCTTGCTTCCTACGTCTATTGTGGGACTTCACCAGGTCCTACCAACATGTGCACGAGCTTATAAAGATCTCGAAACCCTGGGTCATAGGTTGAAATGAGAGGTCTAAATTTGTTTTTTTTTTCAGGGTCAAGGGAGATTTGTTCCTCTCTAGGTTTAGTGAAAATTTCAACTATAACCCTTAGCTTAGTCTTTGAGCAAGCGTTGAAGGGTATCTAGGAAAGTTTGTCTGGAACTTCAGGTAGTTTTATTTTAAAAGGTGATCTAATAGTCTAATCAAGGTAATAGGCAGTTGAGACAGAATTAGTAAAATGTGAGTACTAAGGTGAAAATAATAGAGGGAAGAAGTATGAGTCACATTCATCCTATTGTCTTTTGTTTTAGGTATCTCTTGATACCTTTAATTTTTCATTAGCCTTTTGTAATGAGTCTTTTAATGAAGGTATTTTGGAATCTTGAAGACTTTTGGAAGCTTCTGAATATTAATTAAAATACACATTCTATTATGTTTGTTCAACTGGGGATTCCTTGCTCTCCAGTGCACTTCTTAAATGAATGATCTTGTCTAACTGAAATGTTCCCATAATGGCCATTGTAACCCTAAGTTATTTTTAGAAAAAAAATGCTGCTTTTTTAAAGAATATTAGCAGCATTGTGCACTATATTTCTTAAACATAGTCAGAAGGTGGCACACTTACATATTTGGGGAAAATACATATATTTATAAGATTTTATTTATTTAGTTTTAGAGAGAGGGTTAGGGAAGGAAAAGGAGGAACATCAATGTGTATTTGCCTCTTGCACTGCCCCTCCTGGGACCTGGCCTACAACCCAGGCATGTGTCCTGACTGGGAATTGAACAAGCAACTCTTTGTTTCACAGACCTGTGCTCAATCCACTGAGTCACACTAACCAGGGCCACACACACATGTATACACACATGTGTATATATGTACATGTATATGTATACACACATATGTATATGTGTGTGTGAATGCTTGTGTGTGTATTTTAAAGCAAAGTCTTTGAGTTTGGGGGAGCCAAACTAACATCTATACTTTTTTGATTTCTGAGACTTCTATGTAGCAATATTTTTTTACCTCATATGCACACTAACAGAAATCAACAGTAACCAAGTAAACAAAACTGTGGAGATCAGCAGTAACCAAAGAACTAGTGAATGAGAAAAAATTGAACCAACAGCCCTCAAAGAGTAGGGACCGTGAACTGATTCCAAACAAGCAGAGACCTGCAGCTGCCACTAGCAACTTGGAAACTGCAGAAAACTTAGGGCTGAAGTTTAGACGTTACTGTGGCCCACCACAGAGGGCCCTGTGCTCACCTCCAGCATTTCCCATTTTGGAATAAATCAGCAGACTCCGGTAAATAAATACTATGGACTGAAACTAGGAGAAGGACTTCTAAACATTGTTGAATTGCAGACTAAACCAAAGGCTGGGGACTCAGGTTCCAGATGGCATCATCTCCCAGCTCTTAACTGACCCACTAGGCTGTGGACTGGAAAGCCAATTAAATCAATGAAAGTAGAGCTCAAACTGAGAGGCTCAACCATGGCCCTTAGGAAAAGCAAAAAAAAAAAAAAAAAAAAAAAAGAAAGAAAACACACAAAAAATAGAGAACTCAAATGTGTTGGCTGGCATGTATTTGTTTCCTGTCCCTAAAGGCCCTCAGAAGTTTGTTTTAGATTCTGTTATTACCAGCAGTCTGTGAAAGAACACAAATTTAATCAAGTATATTTGAAGACCTAACTGACTTTATTGCCAAGATCACAAATCCAGCAGCATCCTATCATCTAGTCAGTGGAGGGGAACACCAAAAAGTGTACAATACTGAAAGCTTTTAAAGGCACAAACTGGGTGGGATAAGAGAAGTTATTAGCAAATGGAAAATAAAAGGGATTATTAGAGGTTTTCAGGCAAGATTGGCTGCCCTTAGAGAAATGTGGGGAGTCTACAGATTATTTCTTAACCAGTGACTATCATGTTTTGCCATGTATAATGCAGACTTTTTGGCCAAAATTTTGATGGAAAAAATAAGGATGCACGTTATACATGGGTAATACTAATTCAGTATCTATATAAATGTTCCTAATTTTCTCTAAAATTTTTCGGACCTTGTACCTGTTCTTGTGTTTTGTAATTATTTGTTACATAATATTTCTCGTACCATTTCTTGTACAATGTGTTAAAAAATAAACACTGAAATTCCTTTATAATACAAAAACAAGTTTCTACATATAAATAAATAATTGAATTCAAAATTAAAATAAAAGGCCAATTTTTCTGAAAACTTTGGCCAAAAATGTGGGGTGCACATTATACATGACCAAATATGCTACATTTTTGGACAAGGTTGAAACAAACTGTAATTAGGTCAGGAATTAAATCTAGGTCCCACGTCATAAGCTTCAGCACAAAGAACTCAATTTTGAGCCTGTTTTTTTTTCTTTAACCTAGCCAATGGATTGAAAATTATAGCTGAAAAACACTTTAAGGACATAAAAGCAATTCCAATTTCTCTGAAGTCCTCCTTGCAACTTGAACAGTGCCAACAGTACTAAGAACAAAGTTATGTGTTCACTAAATTTTTACTGAAACAAGATTCATCCTGAATCATTCTTATTTATCTTTGCAATCATTTTCCTCTCTACTCCAAAGTATCCCCTAGTTAATATGACATTTATTTCTCTAAAGCTCAACTTTCTGTCTATCCTCTTGAGCCCACCTTTTATTATCACCCCAGGGAAGTCACTCTATCCATTACACATTCCTTTTCCAGACTTTTCAATCATGTGCCTTCCATCTGAGTTCTTCCTTTATGATTTCAAAATGTATTTCCTCCCAAGATGAAAACTATTCACACAAGCCACCTAAACAGGCAATCAACAAGCAACAAGAACACTTTGCTTTACCCTGTAGTTGTCTTTATTTTCCTTCATGACACAAATTCTAAAATATGTCCACTTTGTGCTTTCTCTTTTGTATAACCTCATTCACAGCTAAATTAGAAGTCAGCCTCCAGCACTTTATTAAAACTTTTTGTTTTTATTTTCTTCTCTCTGAGTATTGTTTTAGTATTGAGAACATATGTGAAGAAACCCTCTTTTCTTTCCCCAAACTAGCTATATCTGATCTAGAAATGGAACTATGCATATTAAGCAGTTTGCGTCTTTGTGTCTTGAGGATTATGGGGATAATGACTTATTATACACAAATCTCCATCTCATCAGTTTGCAAATATGTAATGGACATAAGAGAACCTCTGCCTGCCCAGTTTCCAGTTGATGAAATGAAAATAAATATTAAAGCCTTACTTCATAGAAATGCTGTGAGAATTAAGCAAGTTAATACAATAAAGAACTTAGAACAGTGCCTTGCACTTAGCCAATGCTCAATAAATATTAGGTATTATAATGTAAAGCTGTTATTTGTTGTCTGAATGACTTCCTGAGCACCAGCACATCCCTGCTTGTTTTGAAGTTTTACCTAGCTATTACCCACTTCTATGTACCCATCCCCATGTGTATAATTAAACAATAAGCCTCACAATGACTTCTTTATTTGACCCCTTATTTTCTTTCCATATTGACCCAGTTACATTCCAATTACTCAGAAAGAATGCTTCCCACTGGCCTGAAAGTACAGCACCTACGACCCTCAATAAAATCACTTACCAGTGGATCCTTGCTCCATTCTTCCCTGATTTCTATGGCTAAACTTCAAACTTTAAAGACTTTCTGTGGTCCTCTGCTCATGCCGTGCCCCACCTTTCTTGTACATGTGAGTATAATAAATTACTTCATGTCTTTCCATGTGTAATTTCCACAGCTATATTGCAGTGATCCTTAAAGAACCTACAAGAGGCACTCCCACATTTACAATGCATTCATTAGTATCATTTTATTCTCTGTATTTGAAAGACATTCAACCCCTCTGCACAATTTCTTTTCCAAAGATGTTATAAGGGAGTCTTACAGTGAATTCCTGCTTCCAGACAATTTGAGAACCTGAAAAATGCTTTCTAGTCTTAACTCCCAAAGCTGATGCCTTTTAGACTTTGTTAACTGTGCTTGAGTACAGTTCTTCCTTAATGCATTCATCCAACGCCGTTATGCAAAGTTCTTATAGAAAACTGACTGTAGTTGGATTTTCAGGCATATTGGAGGAGAAATACAGTACAACACAGAAGATGATAGGACCTCAAATCGGCTCATGACACCAATGATTTTCCAGTTCTTTGGATCCCTGAATCATAATAACTTTCTCTCCTGCCCTCATTCGTTATTGGAAGTTAACTGCCAACACTTTGCTCAGGCCCACTTCAACCTTCCCATCATTTTTCTTTTCCTCAAATTCAGAGGCACTCTTCTACCAATAGCTAGTTTTAAGCCACAGGAGCTAGTACAAAAAGTTCTGTTACCTTATTAAATTTAGTTTTAAATTCCATTGAAATCTCATCCAGATCAATGTGCTGATTTCCTATAAAACACAAAAATGTTTTAAATCCTCTAAGTAAGAACCAACAACTACTGAAATGAACTCAGCCGCCCTACCCCATCTCTATATCACATGTCAGACACTTCCTATAGCTTAATGTATCAACCCCATCATTTTAACTAGTACCATTCTCTTTCCAGTTCATTTCCAACAAGAGGTCTTTATATTACTTCAGGCTTAACATGTGTAAAGACAGATTTCTATTTCATTTCAAATTGTCTGCTGTGTCTGACTTTTTCTCAGTTTTATGAACTTGTAAACAAAAACTACTTTTTATTTCTTGCTGCCATGAATTTTCTTCATGCAGAGAGTTCTTCAGAAATATTGCTTTTGTATACATAATTAGATTGATGTGGTTTTTGACTTATATAAGATTCATTTGTGAACTTGATGAACTATGAAAGTGTGTTACCCACCCACCAGATTTAATAGAAAAAGATGGTATGGACATTTTTTGTCAAATATAAAGGTATGTATACTAAATATTTTATAGTGAACTTTTCTGATTTTTAAAATAATGTCTTATTATATGTGCACATGTTCATATGTGTTTATACATTTATCTAATTTTTATAAATAACATTGCATACACTTTTTGTAACTATAATTTGTGAAACAATGATGAAAGTTTAACCTTACTAAAGCAATATTCTATACGTTGTAACATCTACCTTTAACTGTGCACAAAAATCTTGATGTTATTATATCTTGAATAGAGCTTATTTAAGTATTTACTTTTAAGGGATAGTGAAGTCTTTGCTCAGCACTTTATAAATACAGCTAAACTACTATATATTAAAATGATTATAATATGGCTCTGTCTGGGTCATTGATCCAGTTGGTTAGAACATTGATCTGATCTGCCAAGGTTGCAGATTCTATCTCTGGTCAGGGCACATACAGCAACCCATGAATACATAAGTTAGTGAAAGAACATATTGATATTACACACTCTCTCTCTCCCTACCTTTCTCTCTCAAGTCAATTGATAAATAAAATGATTAAAAATATATTTTAACATTTACATAACTTATATGTATATTAAAATATATTATCAAATATATCAGAGTACAACAAATACAACTCATGTACAAATCTAATTGCCACAATGCCCACACAGGTAAAGGGGAATATATTGTATTTTGTCCTTGTTTGAGTCCTCTTATTTTTATTATTTTCCCTATGATGGTATACTGACCTTAGAAAGATCACACTGGTCTATGTTAGATGTTTAATCGTCTGCATCTGAATTGATTATTCAGTTGCAGTCTGTCACTCATTCTGCAGTTGCTTAAGTTTCAAAAGTTAAGTAAAGAGTTGCCTAAAAAAGTGTGGTCATTTAGTTTTATATTCTTGCTTTCAAATATTGTTATTACCTACCTAACAGATTTATCCACTTCAAAACACCCAAAATATTTATTGTTTCCAAGAGTGGTATGAAAACAAACAAACAAATGTCTTCTAATGTCTAAATTCTAGAGAGAGTAACATCTTTAACAGTGTTTTAAGGTGCTGGACGATTATACTGATGACGAAGAGTAGGTTGAATTCTACATGATACATTTCTCTGAAGATCTTTGTCAACTTCTCTTGCATAGTAAGGACTCTCAAATATAACAGCTTAAGATTTTTATATTTAAATATGTGGACATTATTTAAGTACATCCTAAAAAATGTGTTAATGATTTTGAAAGACAATGCAAATTCAAACTGACCAATAGGAAAGTATAAAGATAGTGTTAGGAATGTTCAGGTGATAAGAAAGTGATTATTGTTTGTGAAGTAGGTTAATAGAAGTAATCTTTGATGTAGATTTGAAAAGTGAAATTAGGCCTGTCCTTAATTGAAGGGTAGTCTTAATCACCCCATGGTCCTTCCTAAACAGTATCATGTCTAGGAAGAACTCCCCAATTGCCTTGCGTATTTGAATTTAATCTACTTCTCCTGTAACTTCCTGTGGAAGAGATACTCCCAGCTTTCTAAAAACATGTTTTTTTAAATGTCTTTTATTTATTTATTTTTAAAGATTTTATTTATTTATCTTTAGAGGGAAAGGGAAGGAGAGAGGGAGAGAAACATCAGTGTATAGTTGCCTTTCATGCATCCCCTGCAGGGAACTGGCCTGCAGGGAACTGGCCGGCAACCCAGGAATGTGCCCTGACCGGGAATTGAACCTCTATTGTCTGGTTCACAGGCCCATGCTCAATCCACTGAGCTACACCAGCCAGGGCTAAAAACATGTTTTTAACATAAGACACACCTCATTTTAAGTTGAAAATAACTTTAATTTAAAGATTATAAATTTCTTGGGAAGTAGCTGTTAATATTAAAAAACCCTTGAGTTAGGTAGCTCTTGTGTTCAATTCTGTAACATCCATGATTTCTTCATGTCAAATTGTACTAGAATGGTTATTTTCAGGGTTTAGGAAGGTTAAATTAAATAATACACCTGAAGATTACACTGTATGATGCATACGCAGGCACTCAATAAATGATAGTGTATTTTAACATTTTGTTTTAGTTTCATTGAAATGACAAGACTTCCCTTCAGAAATGGTGTATCAAACACCTACTGTTGTCACCTTATCTCCCAGAAACCCTCGTAAAGTAATAGCTGAGGGAAAACTTAGCAAGGATAAAATTGAATGAAACCATAGGAGCAAAGAACACATAAAAATAAATTTTGCAAAACAAATTTTAGAAGCTAGAATGCAAATAGACCATTGTTTTCTTATTTAGAAGATGAGAAATATGGCCCTTAACCCTGCATGGGTAGACCCACAATCCTAGGCAATTCTAAGCCTGGAAACACAAATAGTCCCAAAAGTAAGGATCAGAGTGGGGTTGAAAACAGTGTTGAATGTCTATATAAAGCCCTTAGATATGTAGATCCTCTTTTCCATCCACGTAAATCACAACTAATCCTCCATGTGACTGCAGGTTTATCCTCTAGTCTAGAGGAATTAATTCAGATGGCCTTAAATCACATCTATATTGAAAATGAGAATGAAAGAATATATGCACATTAAATGGGGGCATTCATGAATATGCATTCTCTACCTCATAAATACTTGGTGCAAAGCTTTCCTGTTCCACACAAAAGGTTGAATGACTCTTTTCTAAAATGAAAAGACCAGCAGATACTGATAGTTGTGTACATCCAGTATAATGGCTCAGCCTGTTTTGGGGAGAGAACCCACCATTCAATGAGACTCTAGATACAATGAAACTAAACTTAACAGATTAGTTCTCCATTGTTAGGTACAAATGGTCCAGTGAGCCCCAGGTTTTTGATTAACACCAACCTGAGACAAAGACCAAAAAGAAAGTGAACAAAATGAAATCAAAAAGGAAAGAAACAATGCAATGAGCAGGAGATAATATATTAAACATACCATAATGTCCTCAAAAGACATTTCATCCATGAAATATAAATAGGTGTTATAAAGAAGGAATATTCAGAAAACCTTAAAGAGCTCTAGAAAATTAAAAATGTGAAAGCAGAAATGAAAAGCTCACTAGATATTTCAGCAAAAATATTTTTAAAAATCTCTTGCAAAGTAAAACTTTAATAACAAAAAAAAGAAGTGATAAGAAAGAAAAGGTTTGGACACTGGAACATTAGTTCTAGGAGTTCAATATCTGAACAATAGGAACCACATAAAGAAAAAACAAAAGACAGGTGAGGAAATTACCCAATAAACCTCAGGAAAACTTCCCAGAACTGAAGGATATTTATTTTCATTTAAGTTTACAAAGTGCCAAGCAAAAGAAAGGGGAAAAAAAGAAAATTGAAAATAGCACACCATTGTGAAATGTCACTGGAGAAAAAAAGGAATCCTAGAAGCTATGGAGGGAGGCAGGTGGCAGGCTTCATTATGCCATTTTTAACCAAATAATAATAATAATAATAATAATAATAATAATAATAAACAAATCAAGCTAACCATTAGAATAATTTGACATAAGTTCCCTGGACTGATGAGGCACAAACATTATTTCCTAGAAAAATCTAAAGATGTGAAGTTGTTTTTAATTTAGGAACAAAGAAAAAGGGCTATAATTTGTGCAGCCTTTACTTAAAAGAGGCAATTTTTGAGATTTTCCTTTGGCGGACACTACATAGAATGTATCAGAGATAGAGAAAACTATTTTGAAAGTACATTACCAAAAACTGTAGGTGAGATCGTCCTAATGAGATAGGACCAGTGGGATGTAGATTGCTCTGTGAAAAATTATGCTAGAAATCAACTGAAAAGAGAATAGCGAGCCCACAAAACAGTGCTTCTCTAGGGGGGGATAATACTTCTTATTCCACGAAATAGATTCTGAAGCTATTCACTCAGCATATGGTTCAAGAAGCAAGGATTACCTTATGTATGACTTTGATTTTAGGTATCATCTTATCTCCCCTTTATTTGGGGGATAAATGTCAAGCACTTGCCTTGCTATGGTCTGTTTTGTAATTGGCAATACATCTGTGAAAATAGATACAAATCCCTGTTTTGCGGAGGTTGCAATTTAATATTCATATGTAGGTGATCATTCTTAAATTTGATTTCTATGGAAGCAAAAAGTTCATGTGGGCCATAAGTACATGCACACAAAATTGTGTTGGGATCTCATATTAGAAAGTAGGCAACTACATATAGTAAGTTAAAGAATGCTCCCTAGAGTCCCCTCCTTGGCATTAGTATTTAGTTCTTTGGATGTTAAAGTTCTTTCATTCAGTGGTGGGGATGTTTTATTGGTACTTGCGTTAGCGCTGCATGTTCCTTAAATGAAGTATCCCTCAAATTATCCTGGGGCAGTAATTTATTTATAATTTTTTCCTTATTAGATTGCATCTGGAACCCATTGTATATATGCTTTTTCCCCCTCTTCCTGAGGTTGATTGACTCCCTCTAAGAAAATTAGCCATTCTCCAATTTCAAGAAGTATTGAGAAAATAAAAGTGATGGAAAAATGTATAATTCTCATCTAGTGTTCAATTTCTTTTTTCAATGAGGGCAAAATGATCTTGTTTTCTGTTCCCCTCTGAGAGTTTTTTTTCTTTTTAGTAAACTTACTGATAATCTTGACACAAACTCTCTACTTTTTTAATAGCTGTAAAAAGCAAAATAATGTGGAAGCAGATAAAAAACATCAAATGTTAACCAAAAAAAGTTATGAAAAACTGAGAGCCTATCACCGCTAATGGTAACCTAGATATGTTTTATTCACCTCTGGTATTGACCAACATGCTTATACATATTTTTCTTTAACGGTAATTTTAAAAAATATTTTATTGATTTATTTTTAAAGAGAGGGTAAGGGATGGAGAAAGAGAGGGAGAGAAACATCAATGTGTGGTTGCCTCTCGCATGCCCCCGACTGGGGACCTGGCCTGCAACCCAGGCATGTGCTCTGACTGGGAATTGAATCAGCAGTCCTTTGGTTCTCAGGCCATTGCTCAAGCTGCTGAACCACACCAACCGGGGAACACTAATGAATCAAATTTAGATGTCGTCCTTTGACTTCCAGTCATAAAAAGCAGCAGCAAGAATTTAATTAACCTAACTTCCAACCACCTGTCATCCCGTGAGCACTCTCAGTATCTTTCCTGGCCCCATCCTCCAAAATGGCCATGTTGTATTTAGGTATGGGTGGTGGGGTTCTAAATCAACAGTGTTTAAATTATTATGCACGCATAGACATTGTTCACTGCTCTGGTCTCTTATGAAAAATTGTTTGGTACTAGAACATTATTCCTATTATTATTATTGTTGTTGTTGTTATTAATTCCCTAAAGATATAGCTGTGAAAAGAATGACATGAGGCAGTAGAGTTAATGATGTTAGCTTAGTTTTTCTCAAGTCTAAATTTAGACCTCATCTCTTTCCCTTACTGTGTCTTCAGTTGCTCTTATCCTTTTTGTGTCTGTTTTATTTTCTTTAGTAATGTCTGGCAAATTTTTATTTACAGTTCTTATGTAAGTTATTTTAATATTATTAATAATTATTTTCTTTTAAAACGTTATTGTAAAATAACTTGTAAATGTTGTTTTCTGAGAGAATACAGAAAATGTTTCTGCATTTATGGAACAAACAAAATGACCTGATGATATCAAATAGTTAGTAGTATTTCATATAGCTATTTATTCAAAAATTTTACTTTGGAGTTCTACTAAATTCATTCAAAATGCTGTTGTGTTTTGTTTTTTAATGTGCATGTGTACATATGCTTGTCTTTCTATTGTTTTACTTAAAGGTATACTATCTTAATTAAATTAAGATATTTCAAAATTTTTATGTCATTGAGCAGTACAAAGGGCAAAATAAATATGTTCTGTTGCTAGGCTGATACAGCTTAGGTTTAAAACAATCTAGGGCTACTATTTTTTAGTGTTTTAAAAACATTTTTACTTAAATTATCTGATAGTGGCTTCTCTGTATTTCTAAATATGTTATGTATCTTTTAAAAACAGAATATTTTATATTTCTCCTTTAAGAAAAATATTATAATTTTAAATGTGTTTCACAAAGAGTCTCATTTATCTGTCAATCTGAGATTTTCTTGAAAAAACAAAGATGGCTTAAAACAGAAGTTGCCATTGATATTTCCTATAGCCAGCATTATTCATTATTAGCTGGTGAAATGAGTGTCAAGTAATATGGCTTAAAATTTAAAATCACTAGTTGAAGCAATATTCAGAAAGATGAACTTTGGCCTTCTCTCTCCTATTTCTTTACTGCCCATGCTCTGCATCTGGAGGGGCTGAGACATCCTGTCTTGCTAACTAAACAGGAAAACAAAACAAACAAACAAACAAACAAACAAAACAGAGAAGGAGCCAATGCAGACTCTGAAGTTCTTTTCCACTGCCAACTGTGACTGTACCACATGTTGTGGCTATCTTCCTCCAGCTGCAGATACATCTGCTATTGATTTTTTTGGCATTGTGGTAGCTATCCAAATAAGATTGTTTCAAAATAGCAATCTGTCAGTGTAAATGTTTACAAGCATTACTTTCTGGAATGCATCTTACATTTCCTCCTCATTAAAGACAACAAAACATTTATAAAGTAAACCTTTGTGTAATATTTTAAAATGTATAGAAAAGAATGAAAAATTATGATGGGGCAAAAACCAGAAATTTGTTTATGAAAAGCAGTGAATTTATTCTTATGTTGTTCAACTTCAGTCATCTTCAAAATATTCTCCATTTGATGCAATTCACCTATTGAGACATCTTTCCCATTGCTCAAAAAAGTTTTGAACTCCTCAATTTGAAAGTCTTTTAGTGCTTCTGCCATTTTTTTGTTTCATCTCTTCCACATGGGCAAAACATTTTCCTCTGAGAACCTTTTTCATCTGGAGACATTTAAAAATGCCTCTTGGGGTGAGATCAGGTAAATAAGGAGGGCTGTTAAAGGTACCCAGGCTGTTTTTGGTCAAAAACTGCTGAACATTAAGTGCAGGGTGGGCAGGTGAGCTCCTAAATGACTCATCATGACATGGGCAAAAGCGTTGAAAGAATCTTCAAAAAAATTTCTCACTGAAATCCGCTCAGCCTCTCACACTGGTACACTCACCAGCTGGTACACTGATACAGATGGACTCCTAGAACACTCACCTAGTCCAGAAAACCTGTACTAAGAGGTGCTCACTCCTCCAGAAGAAAATTCTAGTTTTTTTTTTATCACCTGCTTATAACATAAATACTTCTCTATAGTTCTGATTCTACCAGTACTAGTTACTATGCCATATTTTTTCGGGTATTCTAAGAATTAAGGTATGATATGGATAGTTGAGGCCCCTATGTTCTTCTGAGCAATTTCATTTCCTTCCTTCTCATCAAGGTCTAGATGTTTTCACTGGTAAATTATAACAAACATTTGAGAAACAAATAATACCAAGTCTCCACTTTTCATCCCAAATAACAGAAACATGGAACACATATAACTATATTTTTCTGACTATAAGATGCACGTTTCCACCCCGCCAAATTTGGAGGGAAAGGGGAGTACATCTTATAATCCGAATGTAGCTTACCTGGATCACCATGAGGGGGCAGCAGTGGAGCGGGGTTAGAGGGGGCAGGAGAAGGGTCACTGCCGCATTTTCCTCCCAAATTTGGGGGGGAAAGGTATGTCTCATAGTCTGAAAAATGCAGAAATTTATTTCATAAGGCCAAATTATTTTAATATCAAAACTATATAGAAATATAACATGGCAAAATTTAACAAACCGAATCAAAGAATTTGAGAATTTTACTGAGGGAGACATATTTTAGGAATAAATTGATAGTTTCACATTTAAAATGTAATTGAATTAATATATCATATCAACTGGCAAAAGAAAAAATACATAATCATTAATAGATAAAAAATTAACATTTGAAATATCCGACATCAATAATTTTCATAACTTTCAGCAAAGTAGAAATAGTGGAAATTTTCTCAACTTGATACAAGCACATGTACAAAAATCTACATTAAAACAATAGTGATTTATCACTATATGCAAATTAGAGTGGCCAAAATCCAAAACACTAACACAAACCACCAAATGCTAATGAGGATGTAGAACAATGAGAACTTTCAAATGCTGATGAGGATGTGGAACAATGAGAACTTTCACTGTGAATGCAAAATGGTACAGCTGCTTTGGGAGACTGAAGTTTCTTACAAAACTACACATACTCTTGCCATATGATCCAAGAATTAGCATTTACTGCTTAAAGTAGCTGAAAACTTCTGTCCACACAAAAACCTGCCCACAGATGTGTATAGCAGCTTTATTCATGATTTCCAAAATTTGGAATAAAACAAAATGTCTTTTTTATTTTGGAGAATAAATACACTGTAGTCCATTCAGACAATGGAATATTAATCTGTACTAAAGAGAAATGAGTTGCTGAAATAGGAAAATATAAGGAGGAAACTTAAATGCTTAATAGTAAGTAAAATAAACTAATCTTCAAGGGCTACATGCTGTATGATTAGAAGTACATGACACTCAGGAAAAAGCAAACTATGGAGACAACAAAAAGATCAGCAGTTGTGAAAGGAAGTGCATGAAACAAAATCAAGTGTATTGCAAGAGCTCAACTAGGTAAAAGTATTTGTAGAGGAAATGCTAGCAGAAGCATCATTATAATGTTAACCAGAACACTTTCTGGATAGTAGAATAAGGACTATTTTCCCTGCTTATTTCTACAATTTCATTTCTGTATGTATTAAAAGAAAATGAAATCCTAAAAAAAAAGATTGGTGGTTGTCAGCAGAGGAGAGTGAGTAAACAGTAGGTAGAGCACAGAGTATTTTAGAGTGATAGAACTATGACATGAATACCTCAATGCTCTGTAATCATTGGTACATTTATCCAAACCTATCGCGCAAATGCCAAGACTGAATTCTAATGCAAACTGTGACTTTAGGTTATAGAGATGTGTCTGTGTAGGCTCATCAGTTGTAACAAAGGTACCACTCTTGTGTGGTATGTGGACAGTGAGGAGTCTGTGTTTATGTGTTGGTGGGGAGGGTATAAGGAACTGTTCCTATAACACTGTGGCATGGGAATATAGCTCAACCCCCATGGAGACAGGTCATTGGGGAGCGAGTTAGCACATGGGAGCCACACCCATGGATAGGTTTTTCTGTGGAGAATCAGGCCTGCATTATACCTAGGCTGCTATAAGACTTGCTTTTGCTAAAACTCCCTCACCCTGAATTGAGGCAGAAAGTGCTTGCTGTAACTTCCTAAAATCTATGCTAAACTTCCCAAGTATGGAGTGTAACTAGTTCAATCACTTTCCCCCTTGATCTGCAATATCCTTCTCTTTGAAGTAATTAGCAACATTCTTTCCTTTGCTATCTGTAAAAGGTAATCACCTATGGTGAACCTGTGCATAGTAAATGAGGACCATCCTCAATGTAATATACACAGAAAAGCAATAAAAGCCTGTCTAGTCATCCCCCCCCCCCTGCCGCCTTAGAGTGTGTCCATACCATCCCTTTTTCTCCACAGGACTTCTGTAGTCTGTGTGAATTTGTCTCTCATGGCCACAAAACATGGATCCTGGAGGGGATCCATCCTCTCCAGGAGGGACAGAAAGGTCACAAGGTGTGTTTAAGAATTCTGTACTTTCTGCTCATTTCCATTGTAAACCCAGAATTGCTAAAAAAAATAAAGTTCACCTAAAAGAAAAATGAAAAAAGATAGAAAAACACCTATACCTATGATCACATTTTATGTTCAGAAAGTAGATGCCAAACCCTAAGACTGGAAAAAGCCAAGGATGCCCCCTCTTATAATTTCCGTCAACATTGTCCAAGCCAGAAGTCCTAGTTAGTGTAAGACAATACAATTCAATAAAAATGGTAAGGTTTCAAAGAAGAAATAAAACTATCCAAACCTATTTTTGTTCCCACAAAATATGATTTTGTGTATAGAAATCTCAAAGAAATGAACAAAAATATTTTTAAATGTTAAACAATAATAAGTTCACAGAACACAAAGGTAACATCATTCTTTTCTATGTACCAACAATTTATAATTCAATTTGAAATAAAAATACAATACAATTGAAAATATCACTATAAAAATTGATCATTTCGATATGAGGTAAATCTAACAAAATAAGTAAAAGATCACTATGCAGAAAACTACAAAACTCAAATGAAAGATGTAAATGGAAAAATGTTCTTTATTCATGGATTGTAAGATACGATATCTTTAAGATGTCAAGTTCACTCAATTTAATCTAAAAATTAAATACAATCTTAATTAAAAAATCCCAGGAAATATTTTGTGAATATAGATTAATTGATTATATAGTTTCTATGCAAAGGGAAAAGATTCAGAATAGTCAATATTATACTAAATAACAAAATTAAAAGACTAACACTACTGACTTCAAGACCGAATAGAGGTATAGCAATCAACAGTGTAGATGAATATAACAAAATAGTAAAAATGTTTATCAAGGAATAGGACAAGGAACCCTAAAATACACCCACATTGATACAGTCAACTAATATTTAATAAAGGAACAGATTAAATGTCAATAAGTGGCAGTGGAAAATATGCCAAAAAGTTGAGTGTGAAAATAAAGAGATGTTATACCTTTCACAAAAATTAACTAATAGTGGATAATATACTAGCTAAAAGTGAGTTATGAAACTTACAAGAGTGCTTAGAAGAAAATCGATGTGATTATAGGTTTGGCAATGAGTTCCTAAAAGCACAGTCCATGAAAAAAAAAGGAAATGACAAATAAGGCTTAATGAAAATTAAAAACTTCTGCTCTGTGAAGAACATTGTTAAGATATTAAAAGGACAAGCCAGAGACTAAAACAAAATATGTGCAAACAACACTTATTTAATAAAGGATTCATATCTACAAGATAATATTCAACAATAAGAAAAGAAGCAACTCAATCTTAAAGAAAGAACAATAGTTTTGAGCAGAGGAGTCACACCAGAAGAGGTACATATGGCAAATAAGGATTTTAAAATGCTCAAAATTATATGCAATTAGGCATTTTCAAATTAAGCAATATATCACAACATGCATATTAGAATGACTAAAATCCAAAACGCTAACAATACCAAATTCTGGTGAGGATGGGTACAACAGACACTCACTGCTGGTGGAGTGCAAAATGGTACCCACACTGTGGAAGACACCTGAACAGTTTCTCACAGAGCTAAACATAGTCTTATCATGTGACCTAGCAATCATGTCCCCAAGTGATTTGAAATTTGTGTCCACACAAAAACCTTCACATGCATGCTCGTAGTAGTTTTATTCACCAAAACTGAAAGCAGTTAAAATGTTCCTCATATATAGGTAGTTTGTAATACACCACAAATGGAATATTAGTCAGCAATAAGAAGCAATGAACTATTAAACCACAAACAGGCACAGAGGAACCTTCATGTATATGGCTAAGTAAAAAAGACAGTTTTAAAATGTTACACACTTTTAATTCCAATTAAATAACATGATGGAAAAGGCAAAACTTTTTGATGAAAATTTGCCAGGGGGTTGAATCAAAATGGGCTGGAATGAATGGGTGAAGCACAGGGGACTTTTAGAAATTGGAACTATTTTGTATAATATTGTAATAGTCTATATAAGTCATTAAATTGCATAGAACCTTACTGAACAAAATTGAAATGTAATGTATGCAAACTAAAAAAAAAATATTTAGGAGTTCTAGAGATCCCTGAAAGGAATGCCAGACTCTGATAAGAGAATACAAAAGCACATTACAAATGTATGTTGCAACTTCACTGAAAAGGTTGCAGGACGAGCTGACCTGAGTGACTTTGAAAAGAAGGCAGTCTATAGTACTAAGGGCAAAACAAACTACATGTGAAAACTGTACTCTGGTTCATGAAGTTGTTTCCCAAAGTGAAAGAGGTTAACAAATCTGACACTACTATACATTTATGAGAGGTTTGAACAGTGGGTGACAAATGGTGGGAACCAGGTGTGTGTTCCCACCTGGTATATATACAACCAGATGTTGTATATCTGGAGTGCGTCCCCATGTAGGATCTTTAAAAATCATTCCAACGCAGAAATTGAAGAGACAAATGAAATTAGAAGTTGCATTACATTCACACTTTCTAGAGGGTAGAGGCATGGTACGCCACCAGGGGGCAGTATAGTAGGGGCACTCGGTGAGTAGGGACAGTCAGGCAGTTGGACAGCTGACAGTGAGGACAGTAGCCAAATGCCTTTATTGGGAATCATGGTGGAGCACACAAGCCAATGGCATGGGGAGGGATTTCACTGATGTGTTTGAATGTCAATAGCTCATAGTCAGAAGGGGCCTAAAAAGATCCTTGTAGCTAGGACCAGCCTATCACACCTGTCATCTGGGCAGGGTGCTCACAGCCTGTTTCTGGGGATGTTGAATATCCAGAAAATATGATTTTTTTAGAATTCACAAACTCCGGGAGAATATTTGGAACCAGTTTTCTTACTTTTGAAGTGGGGGAAAGTGTCAAGGAAAGGAAGTTAGTTTAAATGATCCATGTGGTAATAGATTGGAATTGGAGACATCAGTGTAAATAGAACTTTAGCTTAATTTGTATACATGTTAAAGGGAGAATTATTTAGATATATGTCCATGTGTTTGGGTTGCATGTGTGTATATACATATGTTAGTGTGCACACATATATTTCAGTCCTCTGCCAGCTGAGTGCCTAGAGACAATGAAATCCATTGGTAAAATACATACCTGGGACTCTGATCTCTGTTCCTAATATCATGTCCCAACCAAAGGAACTGGGAAACTTGAGGAAATAGCTGATTACGTAGCTGGGACAGTGAAGGTACTGAAGGTGGAGTATCTAATGGAGCTTGAAAGTAATGAAGTGAGCAGGAAAAAAAAGATACACATGATAAGAGCCACCTGACATCTGAAAGAGCCGAAGTTGGAAAAAAAACTAAGCAAGAGAAAGGAGTATTGGATTATGACCCCATGCATTCAATAAATAACTATGAATACATATGACAATTAAATATAATCAAATAAATTAATAAATGGGAGAGAAGGGGAAAATCTCCCTTGAAGAATAATTTTAAATAAGTCTGTAGATAATCCATCTTCAGTAACGTGAAAAACATCTTTCTATTTCTGAAGTGTGAACTTCACAGGGTGACTTCCAAATAGTATGGAAATGGGGTAAAAATATTTCAACTTTACAGTAGGTAACTGTCAGAAATATTATGAAGTTTTTCATGTATATACCATACATACATAAATATTTCATATATGTGGAATTTTTGCCTAAGAAACTCATGGATTTTGTTAGTATTATAAATTTTATTTTAACTACATTTTCTAATTGTTTATTGCTGAAATATAGACTCACAATGATTATTGTACATAGTGCTGTGAATTTTAAAAATTCATTTGTTGATTTAGAATATTTGTGTATTCCTTAGGATTTTCTTTCATTAGATAATGGAGACTAGGAGTGTTATATTTTTGAATGCCTAGATCATTTTGTACTCCTTTAAGTAGTGTTGAGTTGTTTTTAGATTGAATTGAATCTTCTGAGTCTTGTGTTTACATATGTTATTATGGCAGAACTAGAACAGCCTGTACTCTAGGGTTCATTTAGTGCGACCTCAAAGGTACAGCTTTTCATTTACTCTCTTTGTAAAACACTGGTTTTCAAATTTTCTCCAACCTGCTTGGCTGGAACGAGGCTATCTTTGGGCTTTCTTCTCAGAATAGCAGGTAGAGCTCTAAAAGGAACCCCAAGATTCCAGGCCCTGTCGTACAGACACCTTCTTCAGGTACTCAGTCAAATAGTAAGCTAGATGATGCTGTGATGGGATTTTGCAGATGGAAGTAAAAGTCCAGATTTTTTTTTACCTTAAGAATTTGAGATTACCAGACAGGCTGGCATGACTATGAGTCTTTAAAAAGGGCAGTCTTTACCTAGTCACAGAAGAGGAAGTCAGAGAGACATGCTCTCCCTGGTGTGGAATAAAATAAACACCTGTGCTGTAGACTGCCTGTGAAGACAACTTTGGGGAAACTGTGTGTGCTCTCTAGGAGCTAAGAATGACCCGCTACTGATAGCAATGAAGAAAATGGGGACTTCTGTTATACAATCACAAATAAGTCAATTCTGCCAACTACAGTGGCTTTTGAAGACCCTGATCCAAGATAAAAAGTGAAGCTGTTGCTCTCAACTGAAAGGGGAATCCAGCCTTATTAGCCCAGATATGCAATTCACAGGAATTGTAAGATAATGATTATTTTCAGTTGTTAAAAGTATATAGTAATTTATTATGCAGTAACAATAAATTAAGGTATTCCATTAGTTGTCCCTTGCCTGGTCCTGGGCAGTTTTGCCCTATGTATGTTAGCTTAATATTCAACCAAAGAGTCCAGGGATTGGAGAGGACTAGTGTTTGCTGCTCTCTGTGTGTAGACGTCTCCTGTTGGGTTCTATGCCCTGGACCTCTCATCTCCATCAGCCAACACAAACTGGCTTTTCGGCTCAGCAACAAGGTCTTTCTTGGGTTAGGTTTACCTCCCTATTTCTGGAGTCAGACAAATACTTCCAAGGGAAAAATATTAGAGTGATATATATTTTTCCTCAAAACATTTTACCTTTTGCTTATTCAAAGTTATTGTTTCAAACATTGTGCTGGAAATGTTATTTTAAATATTTTGTCAGTGTCCTAGTTCTTTACAGAGGGAGGGCAAGTCTGATAGTATTTAATATGCCCCAATGTCAAAACTAGAAGTTTCTGATGGTTTCAATGTGTTTTCTCCACAATGCAGCCCTGCAAGTGTATTACTGATGATATTTTTTCAGGTATTTGCTTTTTGGTTATTTGCTCTCTGCTGGTTTTGAAACTATGGGTTATACTAAAGTTATTTTAGTGATTTCCTTCACATCTTTATGATATTTGGTTAACAATGATTTTTTTCTGAGAACATTCATTAAGTCCTTTTATTCTTCCTTCTCCACAGCAATTTTAAAATAAATCAATCATAGGAAAACCCTCCTCAAATCTAGTTATTATATAAATTTAAGCTTTTCAAAGACATTTGTCTTAAATTGCTACATCACATCAATTCTGTTCTTGTTGGAGTCTCCTTTATCATATCTCTTCCCTTAGTATTTTACTTTTTACTCAGACTCAGGTTCCGTGGGTGGTCAAATCTTCCATTATTCTATGTGTCTATAGCAGCAAAACATTCTTACTGTGCTTACTCTTGAAAATATTATGATTGGATATAAAAATATATGTTAGGGTTATTTTCTTTCAGCAGTATGAAGATATTATCCCATTTTCTTTTGGCATCTGTTGTTGCAAATGAAAAATTCATTGCCAGTCAGTCAGTTCTTTATTGTTAAAATGTTTTTGCTAGCAGCTTTTATGATTTATTTCATCCTTAATGGACAGTGTTTTCATTATAGTATATCTGAGAACAGGTTTATATATTTATTCTCCTTATTACTAAAAAGTACACATTTTATTAGAGGTTACATATTGTCCTTCCCAGTTTGGGAAACATCAAAGTTATTTATTCAAATACAGTTTCTCCTCCAGTTTCCTATTTTCTCTCTTTCTTTATTAACTCTGTGTGGAAGTTGGGGATTTTCAGTGTATTCTCCATGGTTCTTTAGAGTTCATTCATGTTGTGTACATCTATTTTTCTGCATGCATGCTGGCTGAGTTCCCCTTACTCTCTTCAATTTGCCTTTTTTTTCCCTCCAGGCTGGATATTTATAGAGACATTTTTTGAAAAATGTTTTATTAGTAGTGAAGTATATTTTATATCATAATTTCTAATATTTTCAATACTAATAGGATAATGTATTATCTCTTTTCACAACTTCATGCTACCTTTAAATGTGATTTGATAAATTATTTCTATGTTTGAAGTTATTTACTATAGTTTTGAAAAGTTTTTGTCGGAATGGTATAAAGAATTATTTTAATCTGATGAAAAGTTGCCTTTTGATTGATGCGGTTTTATCTCTTCAGTATAAAATCTAGTGTCCTGTGTTTGGAGTTACTGCCTATGGAAATCTGGATAATATGATGAATCAGTCACAAAACAGGTGCAGGATGTCTTTCCACCTGTTTTTAAACTTCACACATGCAATTGCTCCAGGTAGCTTTTGTCAGTTTTTCAGCCTTCATTATTCAGTATTGGAGGCCTACATTGAGCTGTTGGCTGTACTCTGTGAGTCTGGATCAAGTGTGTTGTCTCAACTGGGGACTTGCCCATGCTTCTTTTCCAAGAAGACAAATTCCCGACTGTTCACCTCTGCACTCATTGGAGCTCAGTCAACACACTTGCCATCTGATACTTCTCTTCCATCTCTTATTATGAAGATGTTTGGCTTGTATTTGTTTTTAATTATATATTTTATATTATATATTACAAATGTTTTGCCTTTTTAAGTGGTGTGTAAAATGTAAATTTACTTACCATTGCATATTTTCACAGTAAAATTACCACTCAGTTATAGGTGGGGTAAAAAGGCATCTTGTGCTTCTACTAAAAATTTTAAACGATTCAGGAATCATTCTCCCTAACAACAGGTTTTGTTAGACATTTGTCACGTAACGATGTTCCAGGTGATGGCAGATCATGTACACACAGGAGGTCCCATATGAATATAATGGAGCTGATAAACCCCTATTGCCTAATATTATGGTGTAACACATTACTTACATGCTTGTGGTGATGCTGGTATAAACAAACACACCGTACTGCCCATCATATAAGAATGTATTACATACAAATATATATAACACATAATACTTACTAATGATAATAAATTACTGTTTCATTGGTTTATGTACTTCTTTACTATGCTTCTGATATTTTTTTACTTTTAGAATGTATTGTTTCTACTAATTAAAAAGTCTCCTGAAAAAGATATGCTGGCTTACACCAGCAACCTCATACCTCCAGTGTTCAGAGTATCTCTGGATTTCATCATTTTCTCTTGCACTTGATTTAATATCATGTTGTTTTGTACAGTAACATGCACAGGTTTCTAGTCCAGCAGCAATAGGCCACACCATGTAGCCTAGGTGTGTCCCAGGCTATACCATCTGGGTTTGTGTAACTTTGTTCTGTAATGTTTGTGCAACAAAGTCACCTGACAATTCATTTCTTAGGACATTCTCCTGTCATTACATAGTGTGTGACTATAGTCAGTGTTTTGGAAAGAAATACCCTCACCACATTGTACATGCTTAAATAAAAGTCACTTTTCCAAGAAAATATAATTTTTATTTTATAGAGGTTTCAACCATTAGACCCATCAATCATTGAGAATGTTATATACATTAAATTTGAATTTAAGCCACATGAGATAAATCACAGGGTAGTTATTTTAACTTTGGGCTCTGTAGCTAGATGTCCTCAGTCTGTATTCTGGTTATATTATTTTATAGCTTTTTGATATGGCTTAGAATTTTAAATTTTTTTGTGTTTTAGTTTTCTTAGTATATAAGAGGATATATATGTATATATATATCCTTTTATGTGTGTATGTATGTGTGTATATTTATACACACATATTTATATAATGGTATTTAAATTCTCATACATGTTTTCAAAATTAATGTCAGTACACTCATATGAAAAATATTTAGAACAGTGCTTCACAAAGTACCTTTTGCTTATGAAATTACAAGGAAGTAGATATCAGAAACACTGGAAAAATAGTGTTCAGAAAGTCATTCAATTCAATTTAATGTTTTCTGCTATTAACTGTATTGGACAATGAATATGCAAAATAAAAAATCCTGCAGAAAACCAGAAAAATTTAAATGTATTCAGTGATTTTTAAAACAGTATTACTATGCTCCTGGGAATAATTTGGACTCTGGAATGATATAAATAACATTTTTAAGAGAATCTAATGAATTTACTACAATTAAATAAGGCTACATGATATTTCACATTTTTACTCTATATGGAACAACACATATCCATTCACACACTCCTCCATGAAAACTTTGAACATTTTCCGCTGCTCTGCTGTTCATTGAAGGCAATTTAACAGATCTCAACTAAAGTGAATGGAATGTCCTAACAGATGTTCAAAAATCAATGCCTGAATTAGGCCTCTTGACAAAAAAAGTTGAGGAAATTTTCAAAAAGCATATTTTCCAAGATGTCAACTTGCTGCTTAACTCTCTCACAGATAATAAGTAAATACAGCAACAATAACAAAACAAAACAAACAAACGAAAAGACAAATTACTAAAAAGCAATAGTCTAAAGTGGATTCCTGGGTTCATATTTTGGTCTTATGAACGTGTGATGTAATTGGTTGAACACAATTTTTTCATATGTGGTCTTATGTACATAATTTTTTGTTTGTTTTGGAAAATTAACTTCAATTAACTCATGTTCCAAATGTAGATGGCATCGCTTTCTAAAACACTCTTTCTACAAATGATGGAAAAACTGGATGTCTTCGTTCAAAGAATAAAGCTGTCCCGTACTTTGTACCTCATAAAAATTAACTCAAAATAGATCTATCACTCTAAGACCTATAACTATAAAACTCTAAGACCTATAACTATAAAAATCTTAAAGGAAAAAAAAAGAGGAAATCATCATGTCATTCAATTTTCTTGGGTATAATATCAAAAGCACAGTTAATAAAAGTAAAAATAATTATACTAGATCAAAATGAAAACATCTGTGCATTGAAGGATATAATCAGCCCCAGCTGTTGTAGCTCAGTGGATTGAGTGGCACCCTGTGAATCAAAGGGTCACTGGTTCAATTCCCAGTCAGGGCACAAGCCTGAGCTGTGGGCTAGGTCCTGGTGAAGGGCACATGGGAGGCAACCACAAATTTATGTTTCTCTCTCTCTCTTTCTGCCTCTCTTTCCCTCTCTGTAAAAACAAATAAACAAATACATAAAATGTTTTAAAAAATGAAAATTAAAAAAACCCAAAGACATAATCAACAGAGTTAAAAAGCAACTCATACAACAAAGAAAAATTTGTGCCAATCATATATCTGATAAGGGGTTCACATCCAGAACATATAAAAATACCTCCTATAATTAACAATAACAAAAGATATAATCCAAATAATTTGCAATAAAATTGACAAAGAATTTGAATACATATTCTCTAAAAAAGATATATAATTAGCCAGCAAGCATTAAAAGATGCTCAACAACACTAATCATTATAAAAATGAAAAAAAAACAATACAATATTATATTGTACACATTAGGATGACTACTATTTTAAAAAGCAAATGGAAAATAACAAGTATTGGTGAGGGTGGGGAGAAATTGTAATTTTTGTGTACTACTGTTGGGAAAGTAGAATGGTACAACCACTAAGAAAAACAAAGTGGCACTTTCTAAAACAATTAAAAATAGAGTTACCATAGGACCCAGCAGCTCTACTTCCAGTATACATCCAAAAGAAATGAAAGCAGACTCATAAAAAATATTTGCATGTCCATGGTTATAACAGCCTCCACAGAAGAACGGATAAACAAAACATGGCATATACACACACGGTTATTATTCAGATTTAAAAAGGAAAGAAATCCTGACGCATGCTATAGCATAGATGGACCTTGAGAATGCTATTACTAAATGCAATAAAGCAACCATAAAAAGAAAAATACTGTATAATTCCACTACTTTCAGGTACCTAAAGTAGTTAAAGTCATAGAAACAGAAAGTGGAATGGTGGTTGCCAAGGGTCAGAGAAGAAGGGAAATATAGAGCTGTTTAATTATGTGAAATTGTAATTTATAATAATATATATTAGATCTCTGTCCATTCTTGACACACAGCTTCTATAATCCTTGTCATTTCCTAAGTGCTAAGTGAAACATTTTTTATTATGATGTTTGGTCTTTTGTCCTCCATTTCTGAAATGGCTGTAGAGCCATAAAGATGAAAGGAGCATTTTTTTATTATTTATAACAGGTCCATTTCAACCGCACATCAGTTTATGGTAATGAAGTGACTGTGACAGTTGGGTAGCCCTTAAAGAGGAGGGGTTAGTAACCAAGGGAACTCATTATGTTATTAGAGGGCTGAAATTTTCAGCCCCACCTCTGACGATCACATGGAGGAGAGAGGCTGGAAGTTGAGTTGAATCACCAATGGCCAATGATTTAATCAATAATATCCTTTTAGTAAAGCCTCCTTAAAAATTCCTAAAGGGAGTGAGTTATGAGCTTCCAGGTAGGTAGCTTCCAAGGGGTTATGAGCTTCCGGGAACATGTAGAAGTGGTGGGAGACTGGTACTCCAGGTGAGGGTGTGGGAGTTCCTCTAGCCCTTCCCACATAGCTTGCTCTGTGCATCTCTTTCATCTTGCTTTTCCTGAGTTTTATCCTTTTATAATAAGCTGTTTTCTGAAATTCTGTGAGCTACTCCAGCAAATGATTGAACCTGAGAAGATAATCTTGGAAACCTCTAATTTAAAGGCAGTGGACAGAAGTAAAGGTGATCACCTGGGCTTGTGATTAATATCTGAAGTGTGGGGGAGGGAGCTATGTAAAGAGGATCCCATAACCTGTGGGATCTGATGCTAACCTCAGGTAGTGTTAGAATTGAAAAAAAAAAAGAGAAAACTGTACTTGAAAAATAAAATTGAAAAAAAAGAAATGTAGGAAATCCATATGGTGTCTGTAGAAAATTGGAGAATTGTTTAGTGTGGGAAAAATCTACATATCTAATCTTAGAAGTGAATTGCTCTGGGAGTATTAAGAGGAGAAACAGATATTTTTACTTTACTAATGTGTACGTAGTTTTAGTTTTGCAAAATGAAAAAGTTCTGGAGACTGGCTGCCCAACAGTGTGAATGTACTCAGCACTACAAAACTATATACTTTAGAAAAGGTTAATACAGTAAATTATGTTATATATATTTTACCAAAATGTAAGAAGATGCTCTGACACTGGATAAAAGGATAAAACAGTAACAAAATTTTAAAAAATAACATGTTCTTTATATCCTTGAAATCAAAAATTTTAAATTGTCACAGTAAGAATCGTGTCATCAAAATGGTTTATTTCCTTAGTCTCTATGAGAAACAAAATTGTGACTTAAGTATCTAATTGAAAAAGAGAAACTTCAGCCAATGGAAGTTAATGCCTGGTATGCTGTTTTTTTTTTTAAATTTCACTTTCTTTAAATTACCTAACTTTCATAATACAATTTGGTTGAAAAGACTATTCTCATATATAAATGAAAACATTATTTACTGCAATGCTATTTTTCAAATTTTAAGTGAAGCAAATAGTCGAATCATCTTATTTAAATTAGATTACTGAGCTCTATTGCTTTCAATAGTAAGCTTCACTAAGCTCACAATTTTGTCTGAAACAAAGGAGGTTCTTAAGGATTCTATTTTCAACATATTAATACACCATATTCCTATAAAACTAGCTGAAATTTGAAGCTGAGGTAATTCAGAAAAAATGGGGACTATTAGTCACTTTGATGTCCATGTTTGATACTTTTGACTTTTGGAAAATAGGATTATTCTTATTATGTAGTTATTTATGTTGATAAAAGTCCAGGCAAATATTGATAATATATTGATATTGAAATATTATCAATTCCAAATATTCTGTTTGTTTGGAATTGATGCTATTTCTTTCTTAAAAGTTTTGTGGAACTCACCATAGAATTCATTGGTTCCAGAGTGCTGTCTTGAAGAAAGTTTTTAACCACAAATTAAATTGTTTTTACAGTTGTAGAACTATTCAGGTTACATATTTTTTCTTAAGTGTGCTTTGGAAGCTAATTTGTGTCTTTCAATGAATTTAACTATTATATACACTTTTTAACATTTACTGTTTTTTTTACAACTTAGCATTATTATCCCATTATGACCTGTGAAATTTATAGTAGCATCACCTCTCATTAGTGACATTGTTTTATTTGTGTCTTCACTTTTTTTTATGATCAGTCTAACTAGAATTTTTATCATCTTTTACCCCAAAGAACTAACTTGTGAATTAATCAACTTTTCTCTATACATTTTAATTTTATTTATTTTTGTTATTTATTGTTTCTAGTTATTATGGTAGAAATGAAATAATTATTTTGAGACTTTTCTTCTGTAATATAGGCATTTAGTATTAAAAATTTCCACTTAATATTGCTTTAGCAGAATTTTCTATTTTCATGTATTATATTTTTATTTTTGTTTACTTCAAAATATACTTTTAATTTCATCTATAATCCTCTTGAACCCTCACTTATTGAGAAGTTTTTTATTTACTTTTAAAAGTTGGAAACTTTTTAGTTACCAGGATTTGGAAACTTTTGAGAATTTTTGTTTGTCTGTTTGCTTTTAGGAATTAATTTAATTCATCATGAACAGAGACTTTATTATGTATGATCTGACTCCTTTAAAATTTATTGAGACATTATATGATTTTTCTTAGTAAATGCTCCTTGTGTACTTGAGAAGAGCTTGTATTCTGATGGCTTTGGGTTAAGAGGTCCATAAATGTCAATTAGATAAAATTAAATGTTAGTCTTTCTATACCCTTACTGATTTTCTGTCAACTTATTTCCTCAATTATTGAGAATGGTATTAAAATCTTCAACTATAATTGAGAATTTGTCTTTCGTCCTTGCAGTTATATCAGTTATTTCTTTTTTATGTTTGAAGCTCTGTTATAAGAAAAATAAACATTTAGGATTAGTTATGTCCACTTGATGTATTAACCCCTTCAACATTATTAAATGGCCTTCTGTAGTCCTAGTAATACTCTTTATCTAAAAACTTCTTTGTCTGAGATTAATATCGCCACTAATGCTTTCTTCTTTCTGCTTCTTCTCTTTTCCATCTTCTTCTCCTCCTCTTCCTCCTCCCCCTTCTTCTTCCTCTTCTTCTTCTATAAATAACACCTATTTGTTGTCTCACGCTTCTATAAATCAGGAATTAGTAGGCTTGTCTAGGTTCTCTGGTTAGGGTCAAAAAACCCTGAAATTAAGATGTTGCAGGACTGGAATGTCATCTGAAATCTCCCGAGAAAAATTATCTTTTAGCTCATTTATGTGGATGAAAGAATCCAGCCCATTGTGGTTTTAGGGTAGAATTTCTTATACCCTGCTAGTTTTTTTTGCCTGGGGGTTGTTCTTAGCCCATAGAAACCATTCTTTGTGCTTGCACTTGGTCTCTTCAATCAATAAGACAGATGCTGTGCATCAAAGCCAGCAAAAGTGCATCTAGTCTTTCTCATGCTTAGAATCACAATGACTTTGCTTACTGCAATTTCTCTGATAAAACTCTGCTTATAAGAGCTCATGTGATTCATTAAGATCACCTCCAGTCTTCTTTTTGATAACCACAAAGTTGACTACTGGAAACCTTAATTAAATGTTTGATATCCTGTTGCCAGGAAACATAACAGAACTATAGCTATCTTGTCATTGTTTTATCCTCAGGGGTTAGGAAAGGAAACAGGGTAGGGGTATGGGCAATTGAAGAGTCTACTTATGGTACTCTCCTAGATGTCAACCTAGTTTTCTATCCTTAACATGCCCTATGAATGCTGCACTAGTGTTCAAAATAGAGCTCATTCCAGCATTCTCTGGCTCTGCTATCATCAGCATGTGTCTAAAATTTAGTCATGTATAGTTCTTCCTTCTCTTTTACTTATCTAATTAGCCCTCAGATTTGATCCATAATATCCCCAAATTAATGCCCACATCCATCAAATTATCTGTAATGCTACTACCATTAATTCTGGCTTTTCTTGTCTTTTCCTTGAAACATTAAGTAGCCATTACACTGGCAGAGAGATGTTGCCAATCTCTCCCATCTAGTATTGCATTTGTATGGCACTTTATAACATTTAAAGTGTCTTCACATACATCATTTAAGGCTTGTGACAATTCTGTGGACTAAGCATTAAAGCTTCAGTGTTCAGATGGTTAAACAAATAACTGTGTTCTACAGCTAAAAATTTATTTGTCAACAAATCATGTTGCTCTTATCTTTTCCTCTTGTGGACTTTACTATTTTTACTTAGTGTTTGCACAATATTTCTTTGTCTATTTTTAATTTTAACCTATTTGTATTTTTATATTACATATGAGTTCTTATAGGTAATACATAGTGGGGTCTTGCATTTTAATCCAATGTGGCATTCTGTGATATTTAATAGAAATGTTTAAATCATATATATGTGATAATTACCATGGCTAAGTTAAAATCTATCACCTCATTATTTAAAAAAATATTTAAAGATTTTTTAAAAGATTTTATTTATTTATTTTTAGAGAGCAGAGAAGGGAAGGAGAAAGAGAGGGAGAGAAACATCAATGTGTGGTTGTCTCTTGTGTGCCTCCTACTGGGGACCAGGCCCACATCCCAGGCATGTGACCTGACTGGGAATTGAACCAGCAACCCTTGGTTCAAGGCTGGCACTCAATTCACTGAGCCACACCAGCTAGGTCCCATTATTTTTCTATGTATCTTATATTTTCTTTATTTTAGTTTTTTCCTTATTCTGACTTGTTTCATATGAGTATTTTTATGATTCCATTTTATCCCCTTTGCTAACTGGTTAGCTATATTTTGTTTTGTTATTTCAGTGGTTACTTTAGAGTTGATAATATACTATATATCTTTAACATACCGCAGGCATTTAACTTATCAAATGGGGCATTATACCATTTCATGTATGTTATAAGAAACCATAAATAAAATTCTTGCTTTTCCCCCCATCTTCACACTGTTGCTGGCATACATTTTAGTCATACATACATTATAATACCAAAACACCTTTTTAATAATTTAAAATAAAATATCTATTAAATGTTTCAATAATAATAAAACAATCATGCATTTATCCATTTAGTATCATTTCAGATGTTCTCTATTTCTTTATTTTGATCTTAATTCCATCTGGCATCATTTTCTTTGGCCTGAAAGACTTTGTTTATTTTTCTCAGTGATGAGTATTTCAGTTTTGGTATGTTTGAAAATTCCTGTATTTTCCTTTCATGTTAGAAAAATATTTTTACTAGGGTTAGAATTATGGTTCAATACATTTTTCTTGTATTGCCTTAAAAATGTTTCTCCACTGTGCTCATGTTTGCATTTTTCTATGAAAAATATGATAATCTGTATGTAACGCTACCCTCTGTTTACTTTTAATATTTTCTCTGTATCACTGGTTTTCATATTATTCTCGGCATTTCTATTTTCTATTTTCTGGGGTGTGTTGGCTTGTTGATCTGTGCTTTATAATTTTCACCAAGCTTTGAAGGCTGTCAGACATTATTTATTGAAATATTTCAGCTTTATTTCTTTAAACATCTATTTTTGTACCCTACATTCTACTCTTTTTGGGGTATAATAGTTCCAAGTATATAAGGCCATTCAAAGGTATTTCCTGACTTACTGATAGTGATTTTATTTTAAAAAATATGCTTCTCTATGTTTCAAGTTGGATAATTTTTATTGCTATATGTTAAAAATCACAGATTGTTTTGTCTCCCATGATGTGTAATCTGCTATTAACTACCTATAGTACCTGCACATTATAGATTTTAATAAATAAAAGTTTAATTTGAATAGATTACATACCTTTTTCACCTCTACTTACTGAACACATGGAATACACTTATAAAAGTGTTTTCATACCCCATGTGTTAATTTCAAAGTTTGTATTTGCTTGACGTAAGTTGCAACTGATTGTGTTTTGTTTTGTTTTCTCATTATTATGGGTTGTGTCTTTTCTGTTTCTTTGCCTGCCTGGAAACATTTTTATCCCTGTGTTATACATGAGAAAAACTGAAAACAGAGGTCAAGTGACTTTTCTAAGGTTGCATGGTCTATAAATAGAGTGGAGCTGGGACTCAAACACAGGAAAGAGTCCAAGGTCTTACCCACTGCTTTATTCCCCCTCATGAATGCTGATGGCAACGGATCACAGCCACTCCTAAAGTCTTAGGGAGGCAGTAGAAAGAATTAATCCTTCAGCCTCTCTATTCTACCTCTCCTATGAGTAGCCTCTATTGGAAGAATATAACTAGAAGACAGAAGGCAAAGGAAGTAGCATACTTCAACTTGTGAAATTAGCCTTCTAAGCTCAAAGCAGGGTAGTCAGGCTAGAGAAAGGATTTATAATATCTGTATCTAAAAATATAAAACTTATATACAGTATGAAGATAATGGCTTTTAGAATATTAGACAGCAGAATTCTTTATATAAGTTAAATACTAAGTGAAGTCCCAATATAGAATATACACAAAAATGAGTCCTCTTCCTCAGAAAATAAGGAAATATTTAAGGATTCTATCAGTGTTGACTCTTTAACTACTCCTATGGTTGACCCTGAAGCATAGTTGCTGCCCACTTGAACTTTGTTAAACGCAGCTTGGAAGTCGATATTACAAAGAACATAAACTTTCATTACAGATGCAAACTATTCAATATGTGTCTCTTCTTATCTGTAATCTGAGAAAAGATAAATATTATATATGGTCTTGGGCTCATTTGGGGTAAATATTGGTAGAAGAATTCATGGATATATATGTGTGGAATACTGTGTTATGCCATTACATCATATAAAGAATGCCATAAAAGACTCCCTGAAACTCACAATAAAACTATTTTATAATATGATATATCTTCTCAATTATTTAACAGACATTCCTAAAATTGTTCTAACCCATCGATATGTATTCATATCAATGATATGATATGTATTCATTCAATGACCTTGAAAACACTTTCAAGGAAAAATATAATATTTAGTTTGGTTGGTGGTTCAACTTGACTTTGAACATTACAGTCCTTTTCCCAATCTGAGCATAGTGCCCCTGATAAACTCCTGAGGAAAAACACTGCTTTATGTACTTCACCTGGTTCATTCCTTCTCATACTCAATTCCTGCAATTAAAATACACATAATAATAATTAATTATTTAAAAACTCATTTTTCCATATGCCTATGAAATAAATGATTAGAATTTAAATATTATTTTTAAAGGATCTTCAAAATAGTTTTTTTCCCATGAGAGCACATCATTATTTGAGACAGTTATAAAAAGGATCTAAACTAAAGTATATTAAAACAGGGATTAAAAGAAGAGGGGAGCTATAGGGGACAATTCAGAAATATAATCAAGATCCCTGGCCTGGTAGCTCAGTTGGTTTGAGTATCCTCCCAACCCTCTAAGGCTGTGAGCTTAATCCCTGGTTAGGGAACATACAAGAAACCAATAAATGCATCAGGAAAGGAACAACAAATTGATATATTCTCTCCCTCTCCCTTTCTCTTGGTCTCTTTCTTCCTTCAATAAAATCAATAAAAATAACAAATACAATGAAAAAATGTGACACAAATCAAAAAGATAAATGAGAAAAGGACTCTTCAAATTTTTAGTTTAGATGTTTACAGAGATAATACTTTTAACAGAAATAGGCAGTTGGAAATGCTAGTGTTGTATAATTGCAAGTAATTAAATAGCTGGAACAATGAATGACCAAAAAGATTTGAGATAAATAATTATAACTTATATTGATTGGATGTGTAACATAAATAATACAGGACAATGATAGATTAAAGTAGAGGATTCCCTCAATACAATGATCCTATAAAGGCATGGAAGTTTTCTCCAAGAAAAATATTTTTGTACTGAAAATTAAATTATGAGAAGGAATGAGCCAGGTGACTCAATAATATTGACAAGATTTTATTTTGTATGAAGAGAATTTTATTAAACTTTGAACAAAATCTCTCTTTTGTTTAAATCATGGATCGTAGTGGCCAACAAGTCAGTTAAAGACTGACTCAGAAGATTTTATAATGGTCAGGACAGAATTGATCAGGGGTGGATCGTAGTTGTGCTCCACAGCAATGCAAGTCAAAGCCAATATTAGATATCACCTCGAGTCTGTTAGAATAACTGTTATCAGAAAGGTGAGAGACAGTAAGTGCTGGCACTAATGTGGAGTAAAAAGAACTCTTGTGCACTGTCGATGAGAATGTAAAATGGTAAAGCCACTATACAAAATAGTATGGAGGTTCCTCTAAAATTAAAAACAAAACTACCATATTATCCAGGAACTCTACATCTGGATATAGAATACTCATATATCCAAAGGAAATAAAATCTCTATCCTGAAGAGTTACCTGCACCCCAAATGCACTGCAGCATTATTCATGATAGGCAGGATATGGAAACAATTGTCCATCAATGAATGAATGAATTAAAATGTGATTATTTATATTTGTTATATATTATATTATATATTATTATATTTGTTACACATTAAATTATATACATATATATGTATTTATGCATATACATATTTCAGCCAAATCCTACAATTAGAGACAACTTGGAGGGACCTTATGAGCTTTATGCTAAGTAAAATAAATCTGACAGAGAAAGACAAATACTGCATGATCCCACTTATATGTGGATTTGAAAAATGCTAAACACAATACAGAGAGTGGAATGGTGGTTGCCAAGGGCTGGGGGTTGGAAAAATTGGGAAGATACTGGTCAAAAGGCACAAACTTCCAGTTAAGATGTGGGGTCTAATGTCCAGCCTGTTGCCTATAGTTAATTATATTTTATTGTGTATTTGAAATATTCTAAGACAGTGGATCATAAGTATTCTCACCTCACAAAAATGGGTTTATAAAATATAATGACTATGTTAAACAACTTTATTATAGATCATTTTGCACATATGTGTATCAAATTATCACATGGTTTACCTTAAAGTTGCACAATAATACACATTAATTATATTTAAATAAACTTGGAAAAATAAAAATAAAGTATAATTTAGGAGGTTTAATTTATTTTCCTCTATGAGTATCATTTACCTTCAGGACGGAACTTGGCTCTGCATTTAGTATATACCCTTAGTTTTCCCAAGCCTCAGTCTTGGGTGGCATATTTGAAAAATGTATGATTTCCCCAACTATACAAATACAGGCATTGGCAAACCCAAGCCCCATAAATGAAACTTAGCGTCAATTTTCTAACTCTAAAAGAATTCACCATAGGATATGTAGTCTATCAACAAATTTTATACCAGATACCAAAAAATTATACTAGATAAGTAACAATGATTAAGATTTTTATTATTATCAGCCAATGTTTCCTTCGGCCTGCGCTCGCTGGGGCTTATTCCACTGGCTACACCAGCCAGGGCTCATTATGATTTTTTACTCTTAAATGTCACTAGACAATGAAGGTTCTTCCAGCATTCATGAATAAACATCATATGAAAAAATATTTGGGTAAATATACATAAAGGAATTAATAAAACTGATCTCAATAGAAACAAAGGTAAAAGAGTATAAAAAAGAAACTTAAAATTAAGTATTGTTATCTTCAGATATTTGAGATAAGATTACACCCACAAAAATGGCATGAAATGTTCTCAGTGCAATATTATTCATTAACAGACTATGCTGAAGCAGTATTAGATATCTTCAATCATTTAAAAAAGAAAACACCCAGAAGTTAACAATTTAAAAAAATTTGATTGGCAGTTTCTGAATCCTTTTTGAATAACGCAAACTTAAATGCAAACTCCTAGAAGCGTTTAGTCAATCCCAAAACCTAGCCACTGGCTTCCCTTCTCTGCCCCAGAAATGGGGATTTAATAAGTCCAGAGTTATTCCTGTGCAACAGCCTCTTTGTAAGGTCTCCAGAGTGTTCTACTATGCAGCCATGCCTGAGAACCACTACTCTTAAGACAGACGTTGCTCCACAGCCCTGAATTCTGTCATTGCCACACAGTATTTTATACTCTGTCTGATTGTAGCTTCTATGCCAGACTAGAAAGAATTTTCATAGTTCTTTACACTCTGCTGCAGCACTATGCCCCTTATATGAATCTTGTGTCTAGGATTCATATAACTGTGAAAAGATTTGTCTTTTGCTCACAGTTTCTAATTCTTGGGCATTCAGAGATTCTAAAAGGTATCACTAATAACTTATTATAATATATTATATTAACGATGCTCTCAACTTGCAAATATTAGCCATTTGTGATTCTGTTGGACTTTGTTTATTTTATAAATGGTTAGCTGTTCCTTCCCATGATTCAGATATGACTCCAAACCATAGTTGAGGGGAAGAAAATGCATAGCTGTTTTGTTTTATTGTGGTTCCAAGCCATTCAATAGAGCAATTGCCTATTCCCTTTATATATTATTGTGTACAGCATAAAAATAAATTTTCTGCTTTTGGATAGTGAAAACATCTCTCTTTCCTCTGTTGTTTGTTCCTACATATCATGTACTCCGATATTCATAAATCTATATTCTCTTAACATTACTGTGTGAATTGATTTATTTCTAAGGGGCAAGACATTAAAAGAGACTTGTTAAATCAGACAGCATACATTATTAAAAGTGTAACTAAAAGTTAAAAAACTTTGAGAACCATTAAGATCTCAAGAATATATTTATAGGATGTAAAGGCACCAAATTAGGACTGATATTTTTTTTATTATATTTTTTTCTGGTGTTTCTGTGAGCAAGAGTAAAATTTCATCAATTTTCAAATATATTAGTGTTCATAAAAAGGCAAAATCTTATCAATTTTCATTAACTATTATGACTACATCTATAAAGTTGTAAACAATTTTGTAAGTGACATATCAATGTTCATAGTTAAATGCAATTTTTGAAGCTGGAATTAGAAATTGCCAGGAGTTCCTTGAAATTACGCAATGCTTTAAGAATCTTAGATAAACAGAGACATTGAATGAGGAGACTTTCTTTAAATTGATCAGATATACTAGATGTCATATGCAAATTATGATCAGTCATGGATTAGAGAAAAGTTTTGAAAGGTGCACAAATAATTTATACTTTTGTAAAATGAAATCATTCTTTGTAAATAAAATTTAGCAAGTATCTTTTGAGCAATGGGAGATATAAATCTATCTTTTGGGGAAAACATTTATTTTGGATCAGCTCTGTGTCAATTCATCAGGGCCCTTTTTATGTAATATTTATGTGTTATCTATGCTTCTACAATTTTTATAAACTGTTAAGAAACAATTTTACATGAGTAGTTTATGTTTTTGTAAGTCTTTCAAACAAGGCATCTGTACTATCCTTTGAAGAATGTTTATATAACAAAAAGCTTCAAAAAAGAAATGTTATCTCCTATAAGGCAGGTTTCTTTGCTAAGGTAATTACTATAATATCTTCCTCTTGGGCAATAGTTGGGCATGCTTCTTGCTGGCCATTACAAAAGATTAAGGTTTTTTTTAAGCTCAGGGTTCTTCAGGTAGGAGAAAGCTCACTTCATAAGCAGTATCTACCTAGACCCACCTGTTTCTCTTTCTTTTGAGGCAAAAATTTTATCTTACAAGCTCTTCAGCAGACAGGTTTCAAATTGAATTGACCATAGCTATTGTATTGGTTACATTATTATTGATCTCCTAGAATCTGATGAGAGATGGCTACCTGAAAAAATACTAGGTTTTGGTAGGAATAAAAAATAGAGACTTTATATCATAAACGGAACATTGTCATAACCTGTAAAAATTCTCATTAATTTAACAGATGGTTTGCATCAAATTTTCCTCTTACTCTTATTATGCATTATCTGGTTATTTAGGCTAATTTAATATTTTGAATAATTACTGAATTAACCTTCTGGATTTTCCTAAGTATAACATTTTGGCACCTACAAAGAGTAACGATATTTGAAAAAATGAGGAAAACTATGTACCTCTCAGTATTCTTTCTTTTAGGTAGCAAATTTAAAACAACATCAAACAACAGTGATCAAAATAACCATTCATGGCCAATTTATTTTAAAATTGCATTATTTCCAAAATGAATCCATTGACATCAATTCAAAGTAACCAAAGGAGTTTGTGGAGTATGAAAAATGGCATCTGAATTAGGCTGGAAGAAATTTTAAGAATAACTGAAAAATAAATTTTATTGAGGAGAAACACCTTAACAAGTATGAAAATATGTTATAAAAACAATGTAATTAAATCACTTTGATGGTGGTATAAAAATAGAGATATCAGTGAAAAAGCAGAATTAATTCCGATAAATCTAAAATATATGAATTTTAATATATAATACATATAAATGGAAAGTATTATAAAAATACTAGATTCAAATAATAAAGAGCCAAAAATAATTTTATTACCTAATTAAATATATCAACTAAGATAATGTTGAGACATATTAGAAATTTTTATGTGAAAACATGGAATAATAAAAGCCCTAGATTAATAACTTTAAAATAAATTCTGATTAGGAATGCTGTTGTTAAGCATGCCAAAAAGATGCTAATTTTAATCACTGTTTGCAATAAGAAAGATTACAGTCTGTATTAAGGGCTTATGTAAAGCTTTTCTGAGAAATAGTAGCATCCTTGGACAGTAAGTGGAGACAAGTTTAAGAATCTCTCTAACCTTTTTAGAATTGTAGATGAGGACTGGGGACAAGCATCGGCCTTGGTTCCCAGGAGCAGCAGGCCAGATACCATGTTCTTTCAATGTCATCAACATCTTGACAGAGGCTTGTAAATCATAAGGACGGCACAGTGAATACAGCAGGTGGGAAGACTGAGGATGTGAAGACTACCCAGACAGGGTGAGCAAACAGGAAGAGAGAGGAGCTAACTCAACCTAAGGAGAAAGACGTGTACAAAGCGGCAGCTTCATCAAACACACACACACACAAAATACAGAGATGAATTCCTCTTGAACTGCCAATGGTTCTGGCATGCTTTCCAATTAATCTAATTCATTGCTCAGCTAGTGACATAAATTTACGTCAACCAGACCTGCAGTTTAAGCTCTATAGGGACCTTCTAACAGCATGCAAGTGGATCGTTATAGGTAGCAAGCGGAGGTCACCTATGGGGGCTCTCAGGGAATAAAATAATGTCTAGATAATCCTCATGCCAGTTACGGAGAAAAAATAAGAAAAATAAAATGAAATCTTAAAAACGAATTTTGCAAATTAAAACAAAGATTTAGGAGAGATAAATTAACCATTTGTATAACTATAAATAATAGAAAAGCAAAATTGTTACAGAGTAAGTTCTGTAATTTCCAAACAAAAAATTGGTTTTAAATAGCAGAATGGTAATAGACAGTATATATTTATACTTTAGTGAGGTACGCAAAATTCTTTTTGAGAAAAACACAAACATGAAAATGTTTTTATTTTCATGTAAGAAAGAAGAACAATAAATTAAGCATTCAGTGTAAGAATAAAGATACATAGGAGAACTCAATTGATAAAACAGAAAACATTTAGGAAACAGAATTTTTTTAAAAAGCATTAAAAATAAACTTAAAATTGGCTCTTTGAAAAATTGGTAAGATTAAAGGAATAATAATTAAAACATCTAATCAGACTATTAAAGTAGAATAGGAATATACATGTGAAATGTGATTTGTAAGATAATATATTTCAACATAGAGAGTGTATGTGTGTGGAAAGAGTTAAATCTGTAAGCTTTTTAAAATAATTTGCACTATTTGGGATATACTCATAAGAATGTTAGTTATGATAAATCAAATACATTTTAATTCAGAAGTACCTATTACAAATACTTGTTACCTTTAACTCCAGTCACCACTGAGGGTTTTTTAATAGGCTAAGTGAATGCTAAAAATGTTTATTCATTTATTGGTGAAAATAGTGGCAAACTAGATATAAGAGTGGCTAGCAATACAACATAGGTGCATTCTACTAATGAATGCACTATGCATAAGAGCTAGTGAACCCAGTAGTCTGTATGTTACGGAACAAAAGTGGGGTTCGGCTGCCCGTCTCCAACACAGGCGTGAGACAAAGATTGATGGGGAAGGAAAAAGGTCTTTGTTAAGATGTTGAGCAATTTGGCGGTAATAGGAGACTCTCCGACTCCAGGCCAATAGCACACAAACAAAACCTAGTTGCCCACAAACAGAACCAGAAACTGTGTTCAGAAATCCTGATCCATCCTTTGCAGCCAGAGGTTGCTAAGAGGAAGGATTTCCAGCTTCAGTCTCCTTCCCTGGAGGCCGTGCAGGTAGGGCCCGCGCCACCATCTCCACACCACAGCTTCACCCTCTGGGACCTCGGGTTGCTACCAACTGCCACAGCTGGCCATGTAGGGGCTCTATTCTATTCTAGGTCTCCAGCACAGAAGGCTGTCCTAGTCCCCTGGGCCAGCCAGTGAGCACTCCAGCTGCCAGTCGGTAGATCCCAGAGGAAGAGGAAGAGGGAGTCTCTGCCTTCTCTCCAACAAATTTGGCCCAGATTTCCATGTGTTCCAGGAGGGCTTCGTTTTCACAGCCAATCCCGTCCTTTTTCCCAGGCAACACTGGCAGGTCTGGACATCCCACTGCTCAGTGTTTACCTTTAGGTACCTGTGCCTCTGTGACATCTGTTTTCCCGTACAATCGGGAACTGGAAGTGGGTAGGAGAGCTTTTCCCTTTGTCCATCATGCTCTAGACTTGTACAGACTGCACAAGGATTCCTCCCGCCGCATCTCCGCCAGGGGCAGGGACTGTGTCCTCACGTGCTTGGGTAGGTTAGTTGCTGGGGTAATTCAATGCCGCCAAGCTACTTTGTTTACCCGTTATGGAGGGAAGGGAACACCCTGTCTCCAACAGCCTCAGGGCCCCTCCCTCACTCAGACACTCCTGTGTCCAGCAGTCTTGCCAGGTCTGGCCAAGTCTGCCTATATCATGTACACTTGGCAAATGAATACAAAACTTGGCATAAGGGCCCACAGCTATAATGGACTTTTCTAGATGCCTTGGGTTAACTGTAAAATTAGCCAAGTCCAGTCTTTAGACATTGCCACAACTGCCTCTGATTAAGCAAGTTACAGAAACCAGAAGAGAAAATTGTACGTGAACAGAATTTGTTTAGATTAATTTGCAGTCCATCTATACAAAATACTAAGAATAATGAGGGCACTATCATATATGAAAGTTATAAACAATTTATAGGATAATTATATGTAAATGCAAATCTAAGAAAATGAGAAAATCTCCATAAACTAGACAGTTTTTAGGAATAGTCAAAGGCAAGTGAACATAAACTAAAATTTAAAAATTTGCCTAGATTTAAAAGAACCGAACTGTTTCCACATGACTTAACTGTTTCCCAGAACAAGGCTGAAGATTATTTGTATGTTGCAAAACCATCCAGTACTCAATAAAGTAAAATTTGCAAGGTCTATGGTAGCATAAGCCCTGAGAGTTGGCATGCATTTTTGTAATGCAAATACCTAACAAGCTTTGATTGCTGAGGCATGTACTTCAAGAATGCATCCACCTCAAAGACAGTTATCCTAAGTAACCAGGTTGCCAGCCACAAGACTAGATCAGGTCAAGTGGGGTCTCCTCTGGCCCCACACAATCTTTGTTTCAGTGATCTCTGTTAATTTTGATAACTGACCATTTAGGCATCTTTGTTTGCTTGGTGTTTTATCTTCCTGAACTTTAAATTCTTGCTCTTGATCAGAAACTACCAAGTCCAGGAAACCTCAGGTACTCATCTTTGACCTCAGTAAAATTAAATCTGGGTCTCCCTCACTCTCTCCTCACTACCTCACTGCGTGGCCCCAGACATGCCATGTTATTTCCAGGACTCGTAACTAAAAACCAAATTTTTCTGTGGGTTTTTTATTGTTATTGTTGATAACAACATTGGTTATTGATATGCTGAGATTGTGACAAAAAGTCTTGAATCCAGTTAAGTATTATCAGGCATTCGATGAAGCATAAAATGACCTATGACTTATATGACCTATAATGACAAATAAATTATTTGAAAACCATAAGGAACTGACACATATTAGAATGAGTAGACAAAGACATCAAAACAATTAGTATGACTATTTTCTGTTTAACAATATTCTTAATAATTGCACTTGTATCCACCATATACTATAGCCATTTCACACATATAATTAAAACTATTTGTAAGTGAATGTTCACAGCAACTTTATTTTTAATAACATCCACCTGGAAACATGTTAAATGTCCAGCCACAAGTGAAGAGATTAAAAAATATGGTGTATAATTATGATATACACCATGACATAACTAAATTGCAACATAGTTATGCTCAGTGAAAGAAACTAGGCACAAAGAATATATAATAAATTATTCATCTATATGAAGCTCTAGAAATTGCAAACTAATCTATAACGACCACAAGCTCAGTTGTTACTGGAGGACTGAGGGAGGAAAACTGGTGGCAGGACTGAGGGGCTTTTCATGGGCACAAGGGAACTCTGTAGCAGTGGGTATGTGTGTTTTATGGTGATTATTCTTCGCATAGGATATATTTACACAGAGAAATATATACGTGTGTACATGTGTATCGTCAACATTTATCAAATACAAAACAACCTTGTCAATTCCCAAGTTCATGGACAAATATTGCTGTTTATTATATGTCAGTTTACACCTCAATAAAGCTGCAAGGAAACCATTTTTCTTAGTTAAAACTATGAAAATTTCAAGGTATGTATTATATGTATTAGATGTAATGCACACACACACTTCTATAATAGAGGACCCATACTTGTTTAACTGTATGCAAAATATTGTTCTAAATAATTCTTACATTTATTTATCTATTTATTAAATATTTTATTTATTTTTAAAGAGAGGGGAAAGGAGGGAGAAAAAGAGGGAGAGAAACATCAGAGCGTGATTGCCTCTTGCATGCCCCCAACTGGGGACCTGGCCCACAACCCAGGCATGTGCCCTAACTGAGAATCAAACTGGTGACCCTTTGCTTTGCAGGCTGGCACTCAGTCCACTAAGCCACACCAGTCAAAGCAATAATTGTTATTTTTAAATAGCACAAACATGTAAAGTGCAATTTTACATATAGAATTCAAATAAAAACTGTTTTAAACAGACTCAAAGTTAACTCCATTAAAATCTGGACAGTAATCACACTTATTATCACTATTGGAAATGTGATTCTACACCAAATAATGACTAATTAAGTATCTAACAAATGAAATGATACACGCGTAAGATAAACAAAAATGTTGCTCTTTTTAAATGACATATTTCTGGCCCTGGCTGGTGTGATTCAGTGGATTGAGTGCCAGCCTGTGAAGCAAAGGGTCACTGGTTCAATTCCCAGTCAGGGCACATGCCTGGGTTGCAGGCCAGGTCCGCAGTGGGAGCATGTGAGAGGCAACCACTCATTGATGTTTCTCTTCCACTCTTTCTCTGTTTCTTCTCCTCTCTCTAAAAATAAATAAAAATTAAATATTTTTAAATAATATATTTATAATAAACAATAAATAAATGACATATTTCTGGAAAAAATTTTTGAGGTACTTATAAAGCATAATAAAATAGATCAGTTTTAACAAATCTGGTTAAAAACACAAAAAATAGTGTATCGTATTTTAATAATATCAATTAAAAATAAAATAAAAATTTCATTTCCCAATCTGAAGAGTATAAAGTATCCAGAAATATTTAACATATAATAAATCAGTCATCAAGAAATGATATTGTCCAGAGTTTTTATGGGGCATTTCGTTATATCCTAGGAAGATCCTCATGTTAAATATATCACTCAGGAGCCTAGATCCTTAGCTGTTTCTTGGTTTTGTTCCCATAACTTACATTGCAAATGTCCTGGAATACTCAGAATGACTTTTGTTCCTTACCCTTAGTGTCCAACAGTTAAGTCAATCCTGCCATTATCATCTGGTACATGGACACCTCCATGTTATTATCGCCATTTTGGTCTCCAAATCAAATTCTTTTAAAGTAACTCATATATATTATAGCATATTTCATTAAAAATGTTTTAAGCATCATTTCTAAGCAATTCCTAAGCAATTGTATTTGAGCAAGACTACCCCACTAAATAACTACCATTCAATCCAGATTTATGTTATTTTGAAGCAGCCTTTAGATGTATAACTACTGCTTCTAGTTTGTTGAGTGTTTTCCTATGGTTCTGTCATGGAGATCATTATGTCCCATTAGAAAGAACAGGTTGTCAAAGGTAAAGAATTGGTACAAATATCTATTCTGCATGAGTTTCTCCCACAGTGCCCAGGGACAAATGACATCATGCCCTTTAACCATTTTGAGCTTATCCTGATAAACCACGAAAATATTTAAATTATAAATCAGCAGTAGATCTGGATTATGGAAGTATTCACAAAATAGTTGTACTTAATATAATTCTGCCTCTGCAGAATGCTTTGAAATAATTTCATTCAACTATTACTTATTGAGCACCCACCTTATCTATTGAGGAGAAGCAGAGTTTGTCACACAAAAATATGCTTTTGAGATATTCATTACTTTAAGCTGGCTATGTTTAAGAAACAAAGGACTCAGAAAGAACCTTTGAACCTCCCACATTAGCTGTGTAGGGGAATTCATATAGAAACATCTGCTAAAGGAGGGGAACTATCACCTTAGCATAACATGAACTCAGTATGGCAGACAGGGAAGAACCCAGAAAAGTCTTTCGACTTCCCTGTGTGTCTCATTGTGTCTGGGTTCATTGGCAAGAGTTTGTTTACTAAGTGTTTGCTCTTCCTCACCAACCTATTAATTATTTATTTCCCCTGTGAGGTCTCAGAGCCTTGCTTCCCTTTACTTAGTTCACAAAAGCATATAAGCTTTATCTGCCAATTTGTCTTTGGGTCCCGTATTCTTCTGGAATTCTTGTATGTACATATGCAATAAATTTGGGTTTTTGGACCTATTAATCTACGTCATGTCAATTTGATTATTAGACCAGCCAGAAGAACTTAGGACAGAAGGGAATTATTTTTCTTCCCTACAATATTCTCTTGGTTATGTGCGTTGGAAGAAAAAAGGTTAGGTTAAGAACAGTCCTTCTGTTCAAGCTGCTACTGTTTATCTTGATTGTTGGACAAATGAACACATTTTTATAAAACAAAGTGTTTTTTGTATAAGAACATTAAAATGCTTTGTTGGACTGTGGGGTTTTGTTGTTCAAAAAGGAAAAATACACAGCCTGAGGGAAAAAAGACCAGGAAGTCTGCACTAAAGAATTGACATTTGAAATGAAGGGCAAATTGAATTCCAGCCTCTTTATATCCTTATCCAAGAATATGTTTACTGATTTTTTTTGAGAGAGCAAAAGTAGTGGTGGGGGAAGAGGGAGAGAAACATCAATGTGAGAAACATTGATTGGTTGCCTCTCCTACGTGCCCTGACTGGGGATTGAACTAGCGGCCTGGGAAAGTGCCCTGACTAGAATCTAACGCACAACCTTTTTTAGTGTACCGGACTATACTAAAACTAACTGAGCCACTCGGCCAGCACCAGCATCTATATTTACATTAAGAGAACAAAGAAAATTTGCTCTGAACACCTCATTCCAAAACTGGCTTACTAAGTCCATCAGTGATGTAATGAACTTGAGCAAATAATAAAATCTTTCTAGCCTCCATCATATCATATATGTGATAGGGATAATAGCATTTTAACACAGAGATGCTATCAAGTTAAAATGAGAAAAGATTTATTAAAGCTTGTAGCATAGTCCCTGTCATACAGTATATGTTCAAAGTTAGTTCTTATTAATATTGTTGCAATAATCATTGTAGTTATTATATTTTAGTTGGGAAGGCATAATAACTGTAAATAAATATGAGCAAAAACCTGGAAACAACAGCGTGAACATTTCTGAGAAACTATAAAAGTTCATTTTGAACTGAGCATATGGTTCATTTGGAGAACAGTGACAGGGTGGCAGTGCCGGAAAAGTATATTGGGGATTTACAGAGGGGATTATGTGCCAGGTTAATAAATTTATAATTAATTTGGCATACAAAAATGAGTCACAGAAGTTAATTGAGCATGGAAGCAATATAATTTGGACTGTTCTTTAAGAAGATTAGTCATGGGCTTGTGTAGAAAAAGAGGCAAGAAGGCCAGTTCAAAGCCCATTAAAGTGGTTGTTGCAAAGGGAATAATATCCTCTAGAAGCATGAGTGCTACGGTCAGTAATGGGGAGAAGCATTCCAGGAGGATTACCAGGGAGGGAGCTGCTTCTGTGGGCTCTGGGCAGAGCATAGAAAGTTAGGAGGCCGAGCTGAGTTGACTAAGACTGCTCTTGACAACTGGGTGTCAAGTGGGAATTATAAATAAAATAGAGAAGCAAGCATTGAAGAAATTAATTTTATAGAAAATGTGACATTTTTGGATTATACATAATAGGCTTGAGAAATTAATGGGATATACAGTTTAAGGAAACAAAGCCAGTGAAAATCCAAGATGGACCTCAAGAGAGAAGGGAGAGCAGGGCTAGAGCAGATGTTTGGAGTCATTGATAGTGAGTATGAGTTTAAGGCATTGGAGAAGTTAAACCTTAAAAAATAGAGGTTTGAGAAAGAAAGAAAGAGCTTTTCTAAGCAGTTATAACCCATTGTAGTTTTCCACGAGTGTTTGCTCCAATCCTAAGCATACACACATCATAGATAATTAATACATTACAAATCTGTTCATTCTAAATTCAAGCTTGCTTATAAGAAACTTGGCAGAGAGTGGACAGGTAACCATGTGAGCAGGTATGTAATTTATTACCTACACTGAGGGGTGACATAACAGATTGGTGTTTTACCCAGGGGTTCTTAAATAGGCAGTTTTGGAATTAACCATTTTCCTCTCATACTTTCATTTTTACTGACTACTAAAACCCCTTCTTAATTTTATCTCTAGATTATCTCTTAAAATGGAGCTGGTCTGTCTAAGAGTTTTGAATTTATTATCCACACACTATTTTTCTATTACACCTTCATATTTGTAATACTGTCAGTATAAGTGGCCCCTTTCCTCCCCAATTGTACCTTCTGCCCCTTTGAAGCAAACTGTCCTTGACCTGGTGCAGTTTTATGATGATGGTATTATAAGATTTTAAAAATGAAATTACTGTGTTTGCTGAAATCAACATTTCATTTGAATTTATGTACCTTATGTCTTAAATATAATATATAATCTGCTTGGCAATATTTCCCAGTTAATACTGATACTAGAAGTACAAGGAACTCATTTTTCATTGGGTATATGAAGAGAGTGAAAAGGTAAAGCTTTTAGAAAAGAAGGAAGAAAAAGTCAGGTCATGGGAAATGTCAGAGAAAAAAATTTAGTTAAATATGGAGTTGTCAGAACTTACAATGATATAAATTATTTGTAAATAATACTTGAATAACCTTTAAAGGTTTTGTTAACAGATAAAAGATATATTGTTAAAATAATAATAGGAAATATGACAACCTAGAGAAAAATGTACATATAGATAATTTTTTCAAAAGTTAGACATTTATGGGAAAAGATTAAAATTCTGAGCTAAATATAACTATGCTGGCAATGCTGTTTTATCACTATTGATCTTGACTGCCATACTGTGAGCAGGACAAGAAAAAAGAGAATGATAAAACCCTATCTTAAAATTTCTTCAGCCCTGGCTGGCATAGCTCAGTGGATTGAGCACGGACCTGTGAAGCAAAAGATCGTGGTTCGTTTCCCAGTCAGGGCACATGCCTGGGTTGCAGGCCAATTCCTAGCAGGAGCCAGTTCCTAGCAAGGGACACACGAGAGGCAACCATACATTGATATTTCTCTCCCTCTCTCCTTCTCTTCCCTTATAAAGGTAAATAAATGAAGTATAAAAGTGAAAAAAAGAAAATTATTGAAAAATTTCTCCAAATATGTACAATATCTTTATATTAATAAATATGAATAATATTGGTTCTTATTTCAACTTGCTTTCTTTGCTACAAATATTGGCTCTAAAAATAAACACATCAACATTTATGGTTTGGGTACCTTATACATTTTACTGGATCTAATTTTCAAACAGTGGCTCCAATCCCACCACTCTCATCTCAATGTGGCAACCAAATATGATAGTTTTTTGTACTGTCTCCTCTAGTTATTATTTACTGTCATCTTATAGCTAGAATTGTGTGCCCTTTTTATGCCAAAAGACCTGAAGGGGGAAAAAACAAGCAAAAACAACAACCACAAATTGCTAAGAGGCTATTTTTATAGCCTGCTTTATTCAATACCATCTCATGGGGAGTAAATATTATTTACCCTAAAACTTTCAATATTAATACTTTTAAAATATTTTATTTTAAAATATTTTTAGAGAGAGAGGAAGGGATGGAGAAAGAGAAGGAGAGAAACATCAATGTGTGGTTGCCTCTCACACGGCCCCCACTGGGGGACTTGGCCTGCAACCCAGGCATGTGCCCTGACTGGGAATGGAATCAGCGTCCCTTTGATTCGCAGCCCACGCTCAATCCACTGAGCTACACCAGCCAGGGCTCAATATTAATATTTTGTCTGCAGGATACTATCATTCAGAAAAAAACATAGAGTGAAACATTCTGCATCTGCTAATTCTCCTAGGTACTGTGTCTTGGTCATTCTAGATTTTATATTCCCTCTTGCATGGATGTTCCATGGCTATCAAATTTTAAACACAGAACATTCTTACTCCACGACGGTGCCCATTTTTCTTGACTCTTCCAAATTTTTCAGCAACTAACATACATATGCACAATTCCCAGCATTCTAACCTAGATTTTTGCAAATACTTTCATATGTAGGATTATCATATCCTAATAAATTTGCTGTTGTCTCTTCATCTCTCCTGCCCTGGAAAATGAAACTAGTCCATTCTCTATCAATATGATGAAGCAGCACAATAAAATAATACCTATCTACATTGAGCTATCCATACATAAATATTATATTTTATTCCCATTTTCTACCTGAGAAAAAAGGAGTTCAGAGAGGTTAATTGACTTGTCTACATAATGTAGTGAGTATGTGGCAGAGGAAATGCCCAAATTCTGAACCTAGGCCATTCCCCCTACTTCAGACTCATTATTTTTTACTTCCAATTACTTTCTTCACATAAATATAAAATCCCAGAACTACAGCACAAAGTGATGTATATAGATTAGCATTTTTATTTTCTATTTCTTCAAGGTGCTGAAGGGCTGGCCTTAAATAAGAACTTTGGGGTTGACTTTGCTTTGGATAAATACGTCAGCTAAGAGATGTAAGCTTCCATCATACAGGATAATAGATGATCTGCTGAAGAGAGAAATTGATTTTGAAGTTGTAATTTACTTGAAGTGTTTTGATGATCTCATAAAATACAGGCACAAAATTGAAGTTATTTAGAATTTTATGGCTTTCTTAAAGCTTGAATTACTACTTCAGTGCCAAAGTCCCCAGGAAAGATGAGCCACAGGTTGCTGTCTTACAGACTGTATATTTATTGCACTGTGATTATACTTGTTGGTGTAGAAGTTATTTCTTTGCCCTCTCCATCTTTTATTCATTACCTCTCTGTCCTATTCATTCTCTCTCTCTCTTTCTACTTCTCATTCTCTCTTCCTCTCTTTCTGTCTCCAACTGACAAGTGGCCCGCTCTCATAATTCTTGGCTATCTGGTCCACGTTTATATTCAAAATGATTTTATTTAGGGAAGTGAAAAGAACTACATATGCCTCATCTAATTAGGTCTCAGCCATTTCTCTTGAACACATTCCTGGTGTTATATTATATTATATGGTACTTTGTCATTTATCTTTACAATTTTTTATTTAATATCTGTAAGCAAGAACAATGACATCAAGAAAGAGGGTGTAAGAAAACAGTCTTCTCTTGCTAGTCTCTCTCATAAGAGGTGGGTATAAAAGGTAGCACAAGAACCTAGAAAAGTTGCTCTAGTCCAGTAGTCCTCAATTCTGGGGAGATAAAACACATAGAATCATCTGGGGAGAGTTTTGAACCTCCAATCCGAATCTCTGAAGAAGATAGATTTTTAAGTTTCCAGGTAATTTTAATACACACAAAGCATAATAACCACAGTTCTATTGGAATTACATTTATCAGAAGCATGAGAACAAAAGTCCTACCCTCTGATGGTATATGTGTAGATAGAAAGTTAGTTATATAGGTAGACAGAAGCAAAAATCAAATAATTCATATTTCTCAATTGGTTCAAAACCTAGAAATGTTAAGGTGATATGATTCTTTATCACTTCAATTCTTACTTTGGGGTGATACTACACCTGAAATAGATTTGATCAATGTTTTTTAAGATGTGGTGCATAAATTCATTAAAGATAAATACAATCATTTATAGGTAAATGATGACTATGCTTTATTTTAATGATTTTATATGTTTTAATGTGTAATAGAAACTTAGAAAAACATAAGTTTTTTATGGACTTCTTTGATTAAAATGAGTTCTACATAGAAATTATTGAAATATGCCATTTATTCTGACCACATAGATTACAGGTGGTATTTAAGTCTATTGGTGAAGGTTCTAAACCATATTTAGAATCTTGTCAGACTATTGAAAGTAAGATTATAGAGATGATATAGATCACATATGTGAATTTTTAACAACTGAATTTCTAAAAACTTCCTGCATTCTTTTATAGTGACAAGTTGAAAACAACCTTTAGAATGGAATAAGTATTTAATTAATGTTTTTATAAACATATAGCTAAAAATATTTGAGACTGCAATTTGTTTTGTTGTTGTTCTGATGATAGTGATAGTTTTTGAAGCATCATTAAGCTGTGCTGAAAATGGGAATTTTTAAGGCATAAAGGTGCTGATTTAAAATACAGTGATTACAATAAAATATTCATATAGTCTGTACAGATAAGAAAAGCAATTTAATGAATCAATTAAACAATACTTTGGTATTGCTTAACTACTAAAGCAATTGCAAAAATTCATACAAAATCCAAACAAAACTTTAATTTTTGGATGTTGACAAAGAGGTTTAATTTTATGTCATCTATAAAGAACCATTCATAAATTCTAATATTAAACGTTTTAATCTATAATGGTATTTTGGACCCCATAGAAAGGAACATTTGTTTTTTTTAATAAGAAAGTATTCAAGCATTATTATAAAAAGATATGCACTGTGACTGGGAATAATGATTGTAAAACAATGGATGTGTCATTTATAGTGTTACATTTAATTAAAAACATTGAAGCCAGAATTGCAAAAACATTTAATTTTTTTACAGTAAAGGCATTTTCAGTAACAAAGAATGAACAATGTTTAATTAGTTTTCTCTGTGAAACTAGAATTGTAAGTATAACTGGAACCTTGATTTATCAATAACTAGACCAGAATGAAAAGCTATGTTACACTAATACTATGAACTCAGCTAATTATTTTTCAGATAATAGCTGCATGAAAACAGTTCTCCTCACACCTATAACTGACAAAAGACAATTTTCAAACTAATTAGCAACTTACTGATGTGAAGACACAGAATACAGCCTAGAAACTGTTTTGGAAAATGCAGGAAATCATAAAGCCATAATTTGTTCATTATAAATATTATTCTTCAAATCCAAGCTGGATGTTACCTCAATTTTGCTGCTTTGGGTGCAGAATTAGACTTAGGTATACACGCAGAAGCCCAGTTCACCGGATACACCACATAACAAAATGTGTTATTCATTCTAAGGGTAGGCCACCAGATTTTTATTCTCTATCTCTCTCACCATAAATAACTATTTGTTCTTTAGTGATGTCTGCTTGTTAAACTTCCATGCATGAAAGTACTCTGCCTGCATTGAGAAAATGTCTTCCAAGCTAAACTTCCCTTCAGAAGCAATACATATGTGCTTTTTTTAGCTTTGTGTACTAGCAAATTTAATTATTTCTCTTATCTTTAGAGGCACAGTTATATCAAAAAATTTAACTTGGAGAGACAGGCTTAGATTTATGTAGTTGGTTTTATGTTATTGTCTAAAGGATTCACTAAGAACAGTTTGAATATTACGTAGATGTTTGTTAATGGCAAACCTTTATTGTTCCGAATGAATTAGTATTGGTGTGTGTTGGTGAGAAACTTCACCATTACTGTGTGAGCATAACCAGATAATTTGAACCAGTCAGAGAAAAAAATTAAATCCAGAGCTTGTTCAGAAGACTTTTTGAAGTTGGTTAAACAAAATTTCTCTTACTTTTTGGAGAAATTATTGTGCAAAACCAAATCTTAAAAGAGAAGCAGCACCATACCTAGAGAACATAATGTTTGTGTTAGAATTTTGTATTTTTAACTAAGTTAACTGAAGCAAAATATCAATTTTATTGACTTATCAGAATGTCTCATTCTTTTAGGAGAAATTATTTTCAGATACAGATTTTCAGAAATTCGGTCATTTTTACTTTTATAGTTATTATTACTTTATTTTTAAAATTTTAATTACACAATTTTATTTTCTTTTAATTACATTATTTGGCTTTTTTAGTACAATAATTTCTTATGGTGCTTCTACACTGGCAAGTGATATGGGTTCCCTTTAAACAAATTTGAATAAAATAAAATTCTTAAACATCATTTAAATTTAAGAAATAAATTGATTGAAGTAAGTAAGTATAATTGTAACATTCAGACACCTCTAAAGAGCTTGGATAGTACACAAATGACTGCAGCTGTTAAATATTAATCATATCAATGTCATAAATATTAACCACATTAATTGTCAATTATTCCTCATCTCTATTGTTTTGAGTCATATACAAACTTATTTTTTAAGAATATGATTCTCTTCCTTAATATAGAAAATATTATTACAAGCAGAAAAGAAGTAGGTATGTAGAAGAAGAATAAATAAAAATAGCAATTTACTTTTTTATCTGGTTGATTTCTCTGAGAGAAAGAAGAGGGGAAATTAAAAATAACTCTCTTTTACTGAAGCTTAACAAGATTTTCTTTTTTTTAAATATTTTATTATTTATTTATCTTTAGAGGGGAAGGGGGGGGAGGAGAGAGGGAGAGAAACATCAATGTATGGTTGCCTTTTGTGCGTCCCCTGCTGGGAACTGGCCTGCAGGGAACTGGCCTGCAACCCAGGCATGTGCCCTGACTGAGAATCGAACCGCGATACTCTGGTTCGCAGGCCCACGCTCAATCCACTGAGCTACGCCAGCCAGGGCCCAGAGTACAATTTAATGAGACTTATATAATAAGATTATATAGGTTTCCAGTGTACAGTGTATTATGTCCCCACCACCCAAAGTCAAATAAATCATCTTCTATCACCATATGTTTGACTTCCTTTACTACCTCCTCAACCCCCCTCCTCTAGTAACCACCATACTGTTATCTGTGTCTACAAGTTTCTGTTTGATTGTTTTTCTTGTTTGTCCATTTGTTGCTTTTGGTTTTATATCCCACATATGATTAGTTCTTAACATTTTCTGTCTGACTTACTTTGCTTAGCATCATATTCTCAAAGCCCTTCTATGTGGCAATATTTCATCTTTGCTTACGACTGAGCAGTAGCCCATTGATTATATATATCACATCTTCTTACCCAATCATCTATTGAAGGGCACTTTGGTTGTCTCCATGTCTTCGCCACCATGGATAATCCTGCAGTGAATACATGTATACCTGTACCATATTTTTGGACCATAAGACACATCTAGGTTTTAGAGAAAAACAGAAAAAAAATTGAAGCAAAAAATGTGCTAAAATATTTAATAACATAAGTAACATAATATTTCTCCAATGTAAATGTAAAGCTACATTCAGACTATAAGATGCACCCTCTTTTTCCTCCCTAATTGGGGGAGAAATTAGATTTTATAGTCTGAAAAATATGGTATCTTTGTGGAAAAATGGTTTCAAATTTTTAGGGTAGATGTCCAGAAAAAGGGTTGCTGGGTTGTTTGGTAAATCCACTCTTAATTTTTAAAGGAATGTCCATGTTATTTTTCATAGTAACTATACTAGTTGTTTAATCCCCCCAGCAGTAAATGAGGGTTCCTTTTTCTACACAACCTCTCCAACACTTATTACTTGTCTTGTGGATAATAGTTAATATAAATATTTAATGCAATTCCCATCAAAATCCAATGACATTTAAAATAATAGATTACAAATTATCAGATTTGTATGGAATCACAGAAGACCCTGAAGAGCCAAAGCAACCCTGTGAAAAAAGAATGAAGCTGAAAGTACCACACTCCCTGACGTCTAATTATACTACTGAGCTACGATAATCAAATGGTATGGTATTGGCAGAAAAATAGACACTCTGACCAATGGGGAAAAAAGAGAGCCCTGAAATAAAACCACATGTTATTGAGCAAATAATTTCTGAAAAAGAAGTTGGAAAAATACAATGCAGAAAAGAAATCCTCTTCAATAAATGGTGCTGGGAAAATTGGAAAGCCACATGCAAAAGAATGAAACTAGATTATTGTTTGTACCCATATACAAACATTAATTCAAAATAGATAAAAAACCTAAATATGAGACTGAAGCAATAAATTACATGAAAAATTATTGATATTAAGCTTATGGACCTTGGTCTTAGAGAAGAGTTTTATGAATTTGACACTGAAGGCAAGGAAAGCAAAAGCAAAATTAGATAAATGGGACTATATGAACCTAAAAAGCATCTTTGTAAAGCAAAATAAATTGTTAACAACCATAACAAAAACAACACAAAAGACAACCAGAATAGGAGAAGATATGTGCAAACAACAGCTCTGACAAGGGCTTAATATCCAAAATACATAAAAGTGACTCAACACCAAATAATCCACTTATTAAATTAACAGAGGATCTGAATGCTCACTTCTCCCAAGAAGGCATACAAATGGCTGACAGATATATAAAAAGATGCTCAGCTTCAGTAGTTATTTAAAAAATGCATTTCAAAACTACAACAATACATTTATGTAGCTTAAACTTACATGCATTCATTATAGTATTTATTATGATTTTTGACTTGCTTTTATTCAAGCAACATGTTTTAGAATTATTTTGATATGTAGATAAATATTGTTTATGAGTTGTTGCTACTACTTTTCTTTGACTGAATCTACTAACTCTATTTCATTTATGCTTTCATCACCTGGTGGGCATTGAGTTATTTCCCAAATTTAAATTACATAATCAAAGACTTTCTGATTATGTTGTGCATATACTTCTGTGCATATTTAGAAATTTATCTAAAACATATCTAGATGTTATGATTGATAGGTAATTGATTATATTCAGCTTGCAATTTAAAGGGACATCAAATTGTTCTAAAACTGTTTTGGTCTCTGTATCCTATTACACAGTAAAGTAAACACCTTTTTAGTGCTAGGCACAAGATAATAATATCAAGCTTTACATTTTGCCAATCCGATAGATATGCATTTTTAATTTATGATTTTTTCCTGCTAATCAGGAATAACTTACATATTTATATATGCTATTATATTGTGCTCCTCTGTTAATTATCTTTTTATGTCTTATTTTCTCTTTAGGCATTTGTACCTTTTTATATTTTTAATATAATGAATTAAAGACATTATTGCAAATTCTGAATATTCATCTTTTGTTGACTATATATGAAGAAAATGTATTTGCCCAAGTTTGGTTTCTATTAAACTCTTAGAGTATTTTATCATACTGAAAAGAAATTTTAAATTGTATTCTAATCAAGTTTTTTATTGGTGCTTTGTGACATTGAGAAACATTATTCTCAAAGAATATAAAAATGTGCTTCTATATATAGGTCTAAAAATTAAAAAATTTTTATTTTACAAATAGTCGAATCTATTTTGGGCATGATATTAATTGGCAATATAGTTTTCATTTTCATATGAGGAGCTTTTTGACTCAGGATCACTTATTAAAGACTTGAATCTATCCCCACTAATTTCTAATGTTTTAGTATGTGTCATATTTCAATTCTCCTTCTCTGTTTGTGTCAGTTTATTGGTTCTCCATTGTATATAGTGCTGATGTATATGTTTTCCACTCTGCTGATTCCACATTATTCTTTATCATTATAACTTCAACAGTCTTAGAAACTGATAAGAAAAACCTAATTTTTCTCACATTTCTTCTTAGAAAGTAATTTTGACTATTCCTGTTCTTTTATTCTTCTATATAATTTTGGAATCAGCTCATCATTTCATATAATAAGAAAATATGTTGAAAAGGAACTCTTCTAAGAAAAAGAAGAAGATCGAAACTGTGAACAGTAAAATGACAGCAAGAAACTATAAAACAACTGAACCTAAAAAAACCAAAAACATAAACAAACTAAGCAAACAACTAGAACAGGAACAGAATCACAAAATGGAGATCACATGGAGGGTTATCACTGGGGTTGGGAAGTTAGAAGCATAAATGGTAGGTACAAAATAGACAAGGAGAGGTTAAGAATAGTGTAGGAAATGGAGGAGCCAAAGAACTTATATTTATGGCCCATGGACATGAACTAAGAGGGATGAATACTGCAGGGATAGGGGGTGCAGGGCAAAGGAAGATAAAGGGGGGAATAGAACAATTGTAATAGCATAATCAATAACATATACTTTAAAAATATGTTGAGATTTTTATTGAAAGTGATTGGAATTTACATATAAATTTGAAAAAAGTGTACACAATTTGGTCCATTATAAAACAGTAGATATGCCACACATTGTGTGATTTTGAGTTTTCTCATCCTTGTGGTTGTATGCTGCATCCTCTGGAATTGCCAGTACAGAACCAAGTTTTGTGTTTGCTGTTCAGAGATCCCAGGACGGAGTGAGACTGGAGACCTTCCCAACACAGTATGTAGCCCATTCCTCCTTGACTGACTGTTGGTGTTTGCTCACTCCAACCTTCCTGTATAAGCTCCTTTATATGATCTATAAACCCAGGCAGACTTTTGCTTCTCAACTTGTTTCAAGATATCCTGGATTTTAAGCAATGAAGTTTCTTATCTAGAATAACCTTTTTTGCTTTTTTTCAGTAGGTGTCACCTCTTCTGTATGAGTATAAAAAAACAAATTGTAGGCAATTAACTTCAGTTTTTGAGACTTGTGTGTTCATGTTCCATTTTCTCTTTAATCTGGTGTTGATTATAGATATACTTGATACAATTTATTTCAATATTTAATCTACCATGTTCTATATTTAGGGCTGAAATCTTAAAATGTTAATTCATAATTTTACATTGCCTGGAAATACATAGTTAATAATTTTTTAATGTTTGTGGTATGGGCTTTTTTCTTCTTTTTTCCTTTTTTTGAAGAGAGTTGTGATCAGGTAGTGAGTTAAAAATAAACTTGAATCAGGCAATTGGAAAAATATTAGAAAGATTAAAATGTAAAAAAAAGGAGGTTCATTATCGAACCTATCCCTTACAGTCTGATAGAATCACTTAATGATGAAAATCTCTTTATACATTTATACAATATCAGTGATGATACAAACTCATTAGAGATTTATAAACTGCTACTTCTTAAAATATAAATAGTTCTCAATTTAGTTTCAGTTTATATTTACTATGAATTGAAATTGGTTGAAGATAATCTGTGCACTCAAATCTCACAGTGAAATTTGAGTTTTAGTTAAAACAAAAATAGTTTGAATGCTTTGCCTTGAAGAGTACAAATGCAGTGTGAATTAAAGTTATACCTGGTTACAAAACAGTAACAGAAGATTAGATACATAAAGTAGACTGACAGCCTCCAGAAAGGCTGAGGGACTGGATGAAAGGTGGTGAAGTGTTAAACCCAGGAACATTTATGCATGGCCCATAGGTATGGACAACAATTTTGAGATTGGCTTCTGGCAGAAGGCAAGGCGGATCTGGGTATAGGTAGAGAAAGAAAGAAAAAGTGGAAACAACTGCAACAATATAAAAAAATTAAAAAAGAAACATGGTTCAAGGGAGAGAAAATAAAGATGACTCAGAAGATAATAATAAAAATAAAGTTATGCATTGCAATAATGATGTCACATATCTATAAATAGTATAGCGGTTGACATTAATGTGAATTTATAAATATGTATACACAAAAAACATATCCATAACAAAGTAAGGAAACACTCATAATTACAGTCTTTGTTTCTGTAACTGGTCACGCTCTCCTAGCTCTGATATTTAAGACTACCTTTTCCTATTTGGTATTTTCTTTAGCTTCAGCAAGCACCTCACCAGGTCTTGGTTCTTTACCTGGTGAATAAACCAAGCTTTCATTCCTGAAGGGGCTGGGAATCACTAGTTCCGTCTGAATTGGGTTATATTTTTCCATTGACCTTAATCAAAGGGCACAGTAATGCTAAAAGATACTCCAACCAATAGCCTATATTCTAGACATACTCGTACCCACCTCCATAGTGAAGTCCAATTTCCCTTGGTATTCACCCTAGTCAGCGCAGTAACTCACTCCCCTGTCTGTTGCTCCAGAATTTCCAGAGAGTCCCAACTTTCAGTTCAGTGGAATCATTGTGTGTATCCTGGTAGAAGTATCCTCCCTATAGAACACAGACCTCTAGGCCTGACAATCATAACACACAGAAACAGGAAGCAAAAGTTTCACTAATGGTTTACTAGGAGTAGAGGGAGTGGTAGCATTCCAATTTCTACCCTTGAATGAAACCATTTTTCTGGATGTGTGAGCCCTGGCTAAGTGAAAAAGAGAATATATTAGATGCTGATTCACAGCATATATAGCATTCTTGGAACCTTGTCCCCACCCTGCAAGGTATTGCCACCCAGCCAGCAAAGTATTGCTAATGACTTTTTCGAAAAGGTAGTTTCATATTTCACCAAACTAAATGCTTCAGGATGGTGAGGAGCATGGTAAGCCCAGTGATGTCCATGAGACTGGGTCCATTTCTACACCTCCTTAGTTTGGAAGTGAAATCCTTGATTAGAAGTAATACCCTAAGGAATGCCACTAGGATGGGGAAGGCATTCTATTATTATACAGATGATGCACGGACAGAAGTATTACACGCGGGGAAGGCAAATCTGTATTTAAAGCACATGTTAATTCCAGGAAAAAGCAAAACCCCTTTCACAATGGGAGTGATGCAATGAAATCAACCTGCCACCAGATAGCCATCAACACAGGCTGGAAAAGTGAAGAAAGTGTATCAGGAGTGAAGGTCCTGGACATTTGGGTCCCTAGTCTGACTGGTAGGCCATAGTAGTAGTTTTTGGACCAAATAAATAAGGTCAGTTCAGAGAAAGCGTCCCTAGTTCCAGAAAGATCTGATTATTGCCTTTTTTCAAATGCAGTTACCCTAATAAAAGGCCATCAGTACCTTTGAAAAAGGCTGGGAGAGAAAGTAACAATATATTCTTTGGCAGTATACCAGGACCCTTTCTCAAGCAAACCCAGCCTCTCTTTATTCCAGGAGGTTTTGGTGTATAAACTAGCTCAGGTCTGGGAAATCATTGAGGGCCTAAAAATTTCTATCATATAAGTTATAAAACTCAGCTAGTTACTTTATAGTGTAGTGCACCTCCTCATGAGTTACATATTGTCCCTCACCTTTAGGGTCTCCTGGCCCTTAGATCTAGTTATAGATCTGGAAGCATAGAAGGTTCGTGCCGGTGAATCTGAGGAGGCTCAGCATTGTCTTGAAGGGCATTTGCCTCAAGAGGTCATTACAGTTTCATGACAAAACGCAGGGTGATTCTCTCAGATAGAGATGAAGAAGACATTTCTCCTGGAGGTGAGAGTCTCATCCCACTGGCCAATGAGACTAATCAGAACTCAGGAGATCGATGTCCCTAGCTCCACCTGTCTTCCCACCTGTTCTTATTCCAACTCTTAGAATTTCATTCCTTCTCAATTAATGACCTTAATTTAACAGTACTTATCTTACAAAGCTGGAAGTTGACATATTGTAATTTAGCCAGTCACAGAATGAGATTCTTATTTAGATTTTCAGCAATCTCAGCCCTGCAGCTATAGAAAATAAGTGTCTCCTTCAGGGCACACATAGTGGTTGTTTATGAAGCACTTGAGTTGGGAATTCTAATCCCTGAGCTCATCATTTTCCTCCCTCATTTTGTTCAATGACATTAGAAGCAAGCAGCCAATTTTATTACATCAATTAATTTTTTTAAAGTGTTCAGAAGTATCATATGCATAGTCACCTAGCACCTTGCTTCTTATCAGTAGTTGATTAGCGGTATCTAATGGTGATATTTTGCATATCTCTATTGACAGATTATGCCAAGGACTACCAGTACTACTGAAAATAGAGTCATTAGCATCTTTAAATTTAATCAGATTAGTCAAATTCAGGAATCCCAGAACCAATGCAGAGAACTTACCACTAAAATTCTGTTCCTCTAGAATAGCTATTTTCAACAGTATGCTCCAAGAGGCATGCAGTGTGCTGCAGGAATTTTTAAAGCATGCAACACTCGACTGCTTAGTCAGGGCACCGACTTCTTTTCCCTCGGATTGTCAAATAAAAAAATGACAACAGCCAACACAAAAATAGCTGTCTGGTGTGACTGCATTAAATTATACTTATTTTTTGCCAGATTGGTAGAAAATATATCTTAGGGTGTGCTGCAGAATTTTAGTAATTCATTTATTTATGTCAGGAGATGAAAAAAGTTGAAAATCACTACTCCAGAATGACTGTCACTATTAGAATCTGTATTTCTCAGACTTTTCCAGAGAAACATTCCAGTAGAATGTCTCTACCTCTGTTTCTATGTCTCTGTTTCTATCCCTGTCACCTTTATCTCTGTCACTCTTTCTCTCTTTCTATTTCTATCTCTATTTCTACCTCAATATTTATAACAATATAGACGTACAAAACGATTTTACCAATTTCATTTGGATTGTTCACTCTTAAATGTTCTTCAGTTGATTTGTCTCAATCTTAATAAACCTTTCTTGTACCAGGAGAGATCTGATGTTTAGCTCCACTAGTCATTTTTGATTTTTTTCATTTAAGTTACTATAATTTTTACCACCAGAATTTCTGTTTTGCTCATTTGTATTTATGTCTGATTTGCTTATGGATACATTCTATTGGGCGGGCCGGTATTCTCATACTTTCGTTTAATTGTTTAGACTTGATTTTGTTAGATCCTTAAACATATTTATGAGATTATTTATAGTTTGTCTCAGATATTCAGATACTACACTTGATCTTAGCCAAAAGGCCAAGAAGTGATGTTTCATATATTCAGTATAGGTTTACTTTGGAATTAGTTTTTATCATTTGCTTGTATTTCTTGGTATATACCCTATTTACCTGCTATTGTGTGTGTATGTGTGTACACATAGGTGTGTGTATCATAACCTGTCCTTGAAACTGGACTTTTTAATTGTTGTTTGTGTCATTTTTCCTTTATTTTTTTAAATTTACATATATATTTATCATTTTTTTAGTACGGTTGTCTCCATTTTCCCTCCATCACTTTTCCCTGCTCCACCTTCAATCCTTCCCCCTTTGGCTGTGTCCATGTGTCCTTTATACAAGTTCCTGACAACCTTTTCTCCTTTGGCCTCTCTTAGTCCCTCCCCCCTCCCCTCTGGTTACTGTCCATTTGTTCTTTATTTCAGTGTCTCTGGTTCTATTTTGCTTGCTTGTTTATTTTCTTGATTAGGTTCCACTTACAGGTGAGATCATATGTTGTCTGTCTTTCACTGCCTGGCTTACTTCATTCAGCATAATGCTGTCCTGTTTCATCCATGCTGTGGCAAAAGGTAGAAGCTCTTTCTTTCTTTCTACTGCATAGTGTTTCATTGTGTAAACCTACCACAGTTTTCTGAGCCACTCATTTACTGATTGATGGGCACTTAGGTTGTTTCTAGCGCTAAGTTATAGTAGATTGTGCTGCTATGAACATTGGGGTGCATAGATTCTTTTGAACTAGTGTTTCAGGATTCTTAGGGTATAATCCCAGAATTGGAATTGCTGGGTCAAAAGGCAGTGCCATTTTTAGTTTATTGAGGAAATTCTATATGGTTTACCACAGTGGCTGCACCAGTCTGCATTCCTGCAAGCAATATACTGGGGTTTCCTTTTCTCCACAACCTCACCAGCACTTATTATTTGTTGATTTGTTTATGGTGGTCATTCTGACCAGTGTGAAGTTGTGTTTCATTGTGTTTTTAATTGGTATCTCTCTGATGGCTAGTGATGCTGAGCATCCTTTCATATGTCTCTGGTCCCTCGGTATGTCCTCCTTGGAGAAGTATCTCTTCATGTCCTTCTATATGCAAAATAAATGAAACTTGATCAGAAACTTACACCATATACAAAAATAAATTCAAGATAGATAAAAGACTTAAATATAAGCTGTGACATCATAAAAGCCCTGAAGGAGAACAGAAGCAAGAAAACTTCAGATGTCCCATGCAGCAATATTTTCACTGATATGTCCCTTAGAGCAAAGGATGTAAAGGAAAAAATAAACAAATGGGATCTCATCATAATAAATTATATTTTATTGATTATGCTATTACAGTTTCCCCAATTTTTCCCCCTTTGCCTCTCTACACCTAAGCACCCCCTACTCCCTCAGACAGTCCCTACACTATTGTTCATGCCCATGGATCATGCATATAAGTTCTTTGGCTACTCCATTTCCTACACTTTACATCCCTATGTCTATTCTGCAACTGGACATTTCAAATAATATTTTATGGCAACTTTGGAATTTAGACATTTCTAAGGTTTACTGCTGTTTCTGTTTGTTGTTATCATAGAACTATTTGTATTTTTCCTCCAACTATCATGTAGAAGAATTTCATTTTATACTTTTTTTAATTAAATTAAGGCTTTAAAAAATTAGTTTGAATAACTTGATTGTATGACTTTCTCCACACATGGTTTCTAAAAACAGTTTTAATTATTGCATCCAGTCGGTAGACATATCTCCCCATGATATTTGATTTATAATGGGTTAGTAACATTTCAGTTGGTTAGATAGAAAATGTTCATTTGTAATTGGTTTAATTAAAACAAAGATTCATTTTAAAATCTTTCTTTTTATCCTTTGCTACTTTAACTGTTGCCTCAGTTCACAAAAGATGACACAGTGAAGACCAAGTATAGCCTGAATGCATAATAGAAAATATTTAAAGGGAAAAAAAAAGAACACTGATATTAAGTGTTTGTGTTTAGTGGATATTGCCAGTTCTATTTTTCTTGTCTAACAGAGAGACATGTTATCTTTATTGACCTGAAATGTCATACAAATCTGCTTTAGGAAAGTGACATATCTATCTTTACTCTCCTAAAAGGTAAATAAATCTGATTCAGGGAATGAGACATTTCTAACTTTATTATCCTGAAATATAAGTTTACATGTTTTAGGAGGAGACACGTCTATATTTCCAAGGCTACCTGCTATGCAAATATCCTTGAATAGGCACTGTGGAGAAAATAAGCTGTGAATGTCTTTGAAAATGTCCAGGAATTTGAGTAATGCATGAAGAATTGTACCTCAAGGAGAGATATTAAAGCCTTAGAACAAGCACCATGCCTTATGTCTGAATTACCTATGTATGAATTCTGTGTCTGTATTTTCAATGACCAAACAAGGTCTCTAGGTGAGTGGGTTGAAAGATAATCTCACACAAAATAATGCTTATTTTCAGTTTGTTGAATATCTAGCTTATGAGCTAATATATGAATGATACTGACCATAAAAAGGAATGAGGCCCTCTATAGCCAAGAAGACAAATAAGATTCTATCAAAACCCATGAAACCATATTCTTCTGTGAGGAAAACTGAAGAATTTAAGAGGAAAAATTTGAATTATTTAATATTTCAAAATAAATTTGAACTATATGGAAGTGTATTTACCTTGATTTTTATCATATAGTTTTTCCTTTTCTTTCTTTATAGATTAACTTTATTATATGTTTTATTATCATTTATCCTCCTTATAAACCCTTTTACCTACTTTGATTTGATTGCACTAACTTCCTGCCATCAGAAGAAATTTAACTTTTGTTTGACTGCTAAATCATTCTGTTAGCATAAATTTTACATTTTCTCTAGTTTTGCTATTGAAAATTTATCCAAGCTGCACACATCTATGCCTACACACTAGTAACCTTTTCCCACAATGCTTTTGTTTGTTTTACTTGTATTTTGAGTAATTTTCTTAGACTAGAGAAAAAATATTTGGCAAGGTGAGTCAATATGTTTTACTAACTAACTAACTAACTATATATATATATAATTTTAAAAAATATTTTATTTGTTTAATTTTTTAGAGACAGTGGAAGGGAGGGAGAAAGAGAGGGTGAGAAACATCAATATGTAGTTGCCTCTTGCACACCCCCAACTGGGGACCTGGCCCACAATCCAGGCCTATGCCCTGACTGGGAATCTAACCAGTGACCCTTTGGTTCACAGGCCAGCAGCACTCAGTCCACTGAGCTACACCAGCCAGGGCTGAAGAATATTTAAAAAAGTAGTTTTTATAAATTTTTATTAAAATACATTTAAATGAGATCAAAATAGAAAATGAAAATTCTAATCTGTGTTATAGTAAGAAAGACAGAAAATAGCTTGGAAGTTTTAGAAGTTCAGAATTTATTTATTTGACATACAATGAACCTAGAATAGTCAGATTAATCTTGAAAAAAAAAACAAAGTTGTAAGAATGACACTATTTGATTTCAAGGCATCAGAATGAAAAGCATTTTGGTCTTAATGTAAGATTGTGTGTACCCCACAATCCATTGTGAGTTTTTTTTACACTATTGCAGATGTCCCCTGTTTTCTCCCTCTTTACTCACCTCCACTCATCCCTGCACCCCGCCTCCCCTGTCCTTTACCACAGTATTGTCTATGTCCGTGGGCTACGCATTTGTTCTCTGTCTAATATCTTCAGCTTCTTTCTTTCCAGTCCCCCCACCATTTCTCTTCCCTATGAAATCTGTCAGTCTCATTTCATGTATCCATGCCTCTGGTTCTATTTTGTTCATCAATTTATTTTATGCATTAGATTCCACTTATAAGTGAGATCATATGGAATCTGTCTTTCTATGACTGGCTCCTTTTGCTTAGCATAATAATCTCCAGATCCATGCTGTTGCAAAGAATAAAAGTGCCTTTTTTATTTACAGTCACATAGTATTCTATTATGTATCACAGCCTTTTATCCACTCATCTACTGATGACCACTCGGGCTGTTTCCAGAACTTGGCTATTGTAAATAATGCTGTTGTGAACATAGGGGTGCATATATTCCTTCCAATTGGCATTTTGGGATTCTTAGAATGGTGCAGCTATTATGAAAGACAGTATGGAGTCTTAATTTTTTTCTTCAAAAAATTAAGAATGAAACTGCCTTTTGGCCCAGTGTTCCCACTTCTAGGAATATTCCCAATGATCCATTGGTTTTTGACAAAGATTCCAATAATGACAAATTAATATAATAAAAAAATATAGTAATTTAAAGAAAATGTTACTAAGCCATGCATATAGCCATGGAGAAAAATAAAGTCAATTTTATCTCACTCACCAAAAAATAAATAAAAATTTAAATAGATCATGGACCTAAAATTAAGATATTTTTTACAGAAAGAAAAATGTGAAATAAATGATGGCTTCAAGTAATAAAAATATTTTAATAGTATAGAAATAACTCAAAACATAAACACAAGAATACTGAAAAAAATTAACTTAATAAAAAATTTAACTTTCTCTCTTCTAAAGTTGATGATAAGCAAATGAAAAGCAAACAATACATTTGTAGACAAGTGTTATAAATTATATCTGATAAAGATCTTGTTCAGAAAATATGTAAAGGACTGTGATTACTAAATACTAAAAATTAAAACAATGTAATTAAAATAAGCATAATATATGAACATATATTACTACATAGTTCAAGTAACCAATAAACATATCAAAATATGGTCAACATAATTATTCATCAAGAAGATGCAAATGAAATCCATAATAAAATATTATTATATAACAACAAGAATGACTAAAATTAAAGACTTTGATGATACCAGTAATATTAAGCTATGGAGTATATGGAACTAATATATTTTTGACAGAAATGCAAAATATTACAGCCACTTTGGAAATCCATTTGTCACTCTTTCATAAATTTAAGACATCTATTTAATATGAGTTATTGTGATAGTTTTTTCTTTTCCCTGGTTATGATCTTTGTTTTGATGTCCAGTATTAATATAGTCACTCCAACCTTCTTTTGAAAAATATTCATGGGAAATCTCTTTCTTATTAGTTCACTTTTAACTTTCCTATGTCTTTATATTTATTTATTTTATTAACAGTATTTAATTAGGTATATTTTCCCCTTTCGACAAAGTCTGCTTTAAGTCGGGGTGGTTATGTTATTTGTGCTTAAAAGGAATCATGCTGGACTTGGTTTTGATATACAGATAACTTACTTTGAATTACTTTCTTTCAAAGTTTATTGAAATTATGTTAGAAAATATCCACAGTAGCCTTTGTCTGGAGCTGATTTACCCCCACTGCTAAGGCAATCCCCTCTGAGTACTCCACAGCATCTCCCACATTTGAATTCTGCTTATTCAGGTCTCTGGAAAGTCTCATTCTTCCCATGCTATGTGAATTTCAGGAATTTTTTGCCTATTGCTTTTTGGTGGTTACTGCTAGTGAGTATACTCCAACTAAAGGCCTGAAAGGACCACATCCAGATCTTTGTCCCTCTCTGTGCATCTGTCTCCTGTAGGTTATTCTAGTTGCCTCTCAAAAATTTATCTCTTTGTCTTTCAACTAGTCTAATTTCCTGATTGAAAAAGCATATTGGCTTTAGTCCCCATTTCTTAATCATGACAGTGAAGAGAATTTGGTTCTTAATATTTCAGTAAACAAATAATTGACCCCTCTCTGTGCTGTTATATTAGCAAGAATTAAGAATTGGTTTTGAAAACTGCTAGTTTATGGCATCTGCCTCTCTCCAACAGTTCCTTAAGTAGCATGAAACCCACTCAACTAATCATATAAGATACTCATCGTTAAGGCTGACCATAAAGCAATTCTTGGAGAGGCTCTGTTTGTATGTATATGTATATTCAGACACAAACAAAAAAGTGTATATAGATAAGCAGAAAAGTAAATGGCATTATAAGAAAACAGAGTATAACATTTAACCATTGGTTATTAAATTTTAGACAATTATTTTTTTAATAATGAGAATCGAGTAATGAAAAATACATACTTGTTTTTACAATTTTCCACAACATAGGTCAATAGTGTAATGCTTAATGATTAATTTGGTAAATGCCAGGAACACATTTAATAAAATATACAAACATTCCTGATCAAACTACTTAGATAAATAGAAACAATTTATATAACAAAGAATATATGTCAAGACACCATACAACTTCCTACTAAGGGATACAGCATTAAGCCTTATTGATTGAATTCATGAAAGAGAGATAACAGTAAATGTAAATGACTCTTGGAATATAAGAATATAACCTTACTGAAAAGTGTAAATGGGACTTGATTAATAGGAAACATTAAGCTTTCCTGGGTAGGAATTATAAGTCATGAAAAATTTTTCATTTCTATAAATTTTTCTGTATATTGAATACATCTATAGTGGAAAGCCCATGGAAATTGTTTTAACTTTTTTCTACAGTTTATTTGGAAAAAGCTCTGAAAATAGATTTGAAAAATTTTAAGGAAAGGCTAGCATATTGGAAGATCCTCAATAATATATTAGAAGAAACCGAAAGATTCAGTTTGTTTAAAATAAGGTTTCTATTAGAAATTCCAGTGGCTAATCCATGTATCCTAAAGATAATTATTAGCATTTCAAGTCAAGGAGAATAAGATTATTTATTCCATTATGCTCTATGGAAGACTTACTAACAATGGGGAAAGTGAATGAGAAAGCTAATCCATGCCATATGAGTAGTTTAATAGGGCCACCATAACAAATCACCGCAGCTACTGAGTGTAAAAGTAGCAGGCATTTATCAGTCCTGGAGGTAGAAATATGGAATGAAGTTGTCAGTGGGCCGTGATATCTCTGAATGTTCTGGGTAGCAATTCTTCCTTGCATCCTGCAGCTCCCAAGTCCTGAGCGGGACATGCCTATGGCAATGTCACTCTAAGTTCTGCCTCTGACTTCATGTGACATTCTTCTTTGTGTGTCCCTCCATGCTCTCTCATCTTTTTATAGGAACATCAGTCATTCCATTTCAAACCCACTTTCAATCTAGGGTGATATTATTTTAGTATTCTTAACTATGTACTTATACACACAATATTTTCATATTAGATCACATCTGAGATTTTTCAAATCATTATACTATACTTTAAATAAATTGAAAAAGCAGAGTCTTATAGGAGACCATTCTGCATGGGCCCAGGTCCCACTTAGAGATGCACAGGACCCACGCTCACGGACAGGTTCTCCCGTGGGGAATCAGGCCTGCATTGTTGCCGAGGCCACTTTGAGACTTGCTTTTTGCTGAAAACTTTCTCACACAGATTTGTGACAAACATTTACCTCAAAATAACTTCCTAAAACCCATGTTAAACCTTCCAAGGATGAGTGTAACCAGTTCACCACTTTTGACTTTTCGTTTGCAAATATCCTTTTGCGATGTGATTAGCTGCATCGGCTCCTTTGTTTTCTGTAAAAGGTTACCACCTAAAGCAACCTGAGCATAGTAAATGAGAACCAGCATGTAATGTGCCCGAAATCCAATAAAGGCCAGTCACAGCAAGGGACAAGGTTTTTGCTCCCCTTGAGAGAAAAAGCCATGCTGTCCCTTTTCCTCCACCAGACTCGGTAGTCTGTGTGAATGTCTCATTTCATCCATAATGACACGGACATGGTGGGCCAGTTTCCACATTAGAATCTTACTCAAGTTAATGGAAATATACAAATAAAACAATAAAGTGAAATATTAAGGAAGAACAAGATTCAGAATGAATAACTTAAACACCAGAAAGTAAGACCAAGATTATTGAAACTCCAGATAAAATGGTTTCATGCTTTCTGGATTCTGAACTTGTATTTTAAGAATATAATCTAGCCCTGTACTATGAAAAATAGAGACATTTATTGAAAAGATACAAGATACAAGAAACATTGTACATAGGACAATGATCCTTCAGTCCCTTTTAAAGTAGGCACCTCAGGATCTCACACAGTTCTCCACATCCCCATCAGCTGCCCTGTTGTATTTTCCTGAATTTCACCGATGGTCTGAAATCTCTTCCCTCTCAAAGGCGGTTTTACTTTTGGGAAAAGCCAGAAGTTGCAGGTCACCAAATCTGGGATGTGGAGGGTGCTGAGTCACCTAAGTGATTTGATGTTTCACCAGAACACTCTGCCCAAGACAGGATGCATGAACAGACACGTTGTGGTGATGAAGTAGCCAATCACCAGTTGCCCATAGCTGTGGCCTTCTGAATTATCCATACGGTTTCTGTGGAGGAATTTTTAAGCTTAATGCAAGATTTCATGCAGATTTTTTGCTCTACTCTCTCAGCCATTTTGAAAGCAACAGCTACACAGTACACATGCTCACTCAAGAGCGTCTACCGCCTTAACCGACTAGTTCAATGTTGCTGTTCAGGCATGTGCATTCCAGTCCACACTTCTTGGTTGCCAGGTTACATCAGTGTCATGCAAACTGTTATTGCTATATTAACAATGACTGGACTTTGTCCTGCCAGATCTCATATACATGAGCAAAAAATGTTTCTTAGTAATGTTTTTACTAAGTATAATTATAACATCAAAAAACAAAAAATTAAAAATAATAATATTTAGATTATTTTGTATCTATACAATAAGTGGAAAGGTAAATGATATTTTAAAATGGTATTAGCTTTAGAAAACATGCATTATTTAAATTAAAGAAAAATTTAAAATCAATAAATAAAGTACAAGTTATGTGATGTGCTGGAAAAAATAAAAATAACATGACTTTTATTTTCTATGAAAAATAAATCCTAGTCCATAGTTTTAGTTATTAGTAATTAGAGGTAGCTTTTTAGTTAGTATTTTATTCTTTTATTTTAATTAATCTGGTTAGGCATCCTCTAATTATGGATAGTAATATTTTCAAAGATTTTAGCATAGTCTATAATACACAATTATTTTATTTATCTCTTGAACATTTAGAGTTAAATTTTTAGCTGTAGCAATGTATATTTGTGTGTTTTTTAAATCAGTATCACTAGAACTTACCCACTCCATTATTTTTTGCTGTCGTTATGCTGTTTAAAATGTTTTTTGTCATTGTTTATAAATGAGCTGTTTAGGATTTAGAAATCTGTATGTGCATATTTGGGTAATTAGGGCATGGCGGTCAGTGAGATCAAACACAGTTTAGGAGACTCCATGCTCTCTCCCTGAGAACGGCTCTAGCCAGAGAAAAGAAGTACAGGTAATCTGACATGTTTATCTATCCTAGACATTACCTTGGGGGTCACATGCAGGTAGTATGTTCAGGTAAAACTTGGTTGTTGTTGAAAACATCTATTGCAAATGTAGTCCCACTAGTAGAATTTGTCCAAACTAGGAAGACAAAACATGTAGGTGATGTGTATGAAAATGTCAACACAGAGACCCAAGTAATTCAGCTCTGAGGTCTTTTCACAAGTGTTGAAATCAAGAGAAACATAGTTCCCTACTAATTTTAGAGTGGAGAAGTAAGCACTACTGTTTAGCACAGAGGAGTCAATGCGTTAAAAAAATACGGCGTGAGCAGGAAATGAGTTACTGGTCCGAAACAAAGCATGGTGATGCCAGGTCCCCAGCGGTGTGGAGGAGAAGTTGCAGTTCCTGAGGAGAGGGGGGCTGCTGTGGGGGGGGGGGAGCCACACTGAGACATATGAGCTGGCTACCAATGGTGCGATTTTTCTTCTATGGGATATTGCAGGGTTTCTTTCGTATAGTTGTAAACTCACTGTTTTTTTAAACTGTTCTCTAATAATATTAACTTTTTTGAATATGTCTAAAATAATATTTTTTACTACAGAAATAATTTTATATGAAAAAAGCATGCATTCACATGAGTTTCAAAAAGAAAAAAAATATATATATATATACTAATGTTACTTAAAAAGTGCAACAACAAAATCTAAAATACCAACACAGTAATTTAACTTCCACTGCTTAACTTCAGAGTGACAAGGAAATGTAAGCCCTCAAAAGTTCGAACAATAAAGAATTCTGTGCCTGAATCCTAGCAGAAAAGCAAGATAACTCCATAACAAATGAGTCCCTGAACATAGAAGAAAGACAATATGTGAAAAAATGACAAGGAATTTGTACTTTGGATTTTCTTTTGTTCAAAATATTGTCTTAGGAGTCAGGTACACTATCAATAAATTTCTAGCTCTACTATTTACTAGCTTTGTGTCTTTTCTCAAAATCATGTGCATGCTTCCTTTGTCTTGTTTATAAAATAGCATCAGTACCTATATCATTGGATTTTTATAAACATTATATGATGACAAGAGTTATAAAATCAATGAACCTAGTAACTCACTGAAATTATTAAAATGGGAACTGTGATTAATATATAGAGTCTAAATACTAATCAATAAAATAATTAATGATATTTATCCTACTACACAGTACACTGTAATGAGGTCTTTTTGATTTCCTGAAGAAGAATCTTCTCTTAATTTCTCATGCTGCAAGAAGTTATGAAACCTCTTGGATGTTTAATTAAGAATTCCCAATATCCCTATTATAATTACAGACAATAGAGCCTATGTTATTATGAAGTATGCAGAGCACGTTTCATAAACCAAGTTTTAAATGAGGGTAGAATCAGAGGTCCCTGAAGGCCATTACCAATGAGCCCACTGCTAAGCAGAATAACCTCAGAATTGCATTAGGTGCTTTGATCAAACATAAAACTCTCTTGTTAAACAGCCATAATGAAAGATCTCATTAACTGTGGGATAGGTGTATGGGCGCATGGACCTGCATAAGATCAAACTCACAATTAGCTAAGTAATTATCTGGTGTTTATGTTGTGTGTGGAGACAGCTTATTCCTTGGTCTGGGTTTAAATTAGGTAGCTAAAATTCATTGGTCTCCTAAACTTGGGGTTCAGGAGCTGCTATTAATAGCTTTTACATCCTATTAATTTATCATTTAAAACTCTGTCGGCTTGTGAGTCCACAAAGATATAGAACTCACCAACTAAAATGAATACCAAGTCCTGAGGAGTCTTATAATTCATGTTTAGATTGAAGAATTAGAACTTCTAAATCTCGTCTTAGCTCAACCTTGTTCCTGGGATAAAGTCAACAATGCATATATCCTTATTACTAGCAGCATTTTGAACCCAAATTAATCTCCTGGTAAACTGTAGAAACTTTCTTCAAGTTAGTGATAGTCAACATGACAATGATCCACTTTCTAAGCACTTTTTACCATTTCCATTCTATTCTGGACAGTCCAGAACTGTGACTCTTCATTGGGCATCAATGTCATTAGTGTTGCTAAAGAAACAGCAAGGGAAACAAAACAACAGACAAACAAACAAAAACCAACCTATCCCAAGCCTAGCATGATGATTTCTTGGATTCAAAACTAAAATACTGTACTTTAGTTTTTATCACTCTACCAGTTAAAAAAACTACAAAAGAGAAACACTAAAAAAGCAGCCTAGAAAAGGAAGGAGCAATTCTCCTTAACACTGGAGTGAAACCATTCTCCCCTGTCCTGCGGTCCTCTATCCTTCACAGAATATTAAACCTCCTGAGACGGCAGGGAGCCCCAGCTCATATTAAAAACATGTTTGAATTTCACTTTTTACCTTCTGACTCACCATCTCAAAAGACTCATACAATTTTAATTTGGCAGAGTCAAAGTAGCTCAGTTTCTCCTAGTAAATAAAATACCTTGTCTAATTACTTAGGATTTTCTGCACAGATTTTTTTGTAATATTTATTTTCACTTTCAAAAATAGGCATATAGGCTGAGAATAAAGATTGGTTTGAGAGTAGTCATAATTTTGATACCTAAACATGCCTTAAGTTGTATTTCATTTTTGATACCTAAAATTCTTATATCAACTCTCCCCTTTCATCTCCTTTTATTTTTATAGCATAGAGAATCACATGCGGCAACATACTTTGTAATTGCAAAAAAACAATTTAAAGCCAAAGATGATGGTGCTAAAAATAGTTATTTGACCTACTGAACCACTACGTTTATGCTTGCTTCAGATGTTTACATTTTAGCTGATAGACAAATATTGAAAATTATGGTAACACTTTTAAGTCCTATTAATAATAGTTTAATTGTCTTAAAATTCACTATATTAAAATTGAACCCACAAAAAGACTCATCTGTAATAATGGAGTAGTAAATTATAATCAACATGTTATATTATGACTTGCATTTTGTAAGTTATATGTATTTAGACTGCCACTAGAGACCTTTTGTTGTAAAATATGAAAAGATGTATACTCCAGTAATCAATTCTATTTCTCCCACTCTCCTTCACTCAGTGGCTCTGCTGTTCTCTGAAACAGGTCCCGTGGAAATTTTATGGATTAGAAGGACATGTCCTGCTTCTCAAGCATAACATTGTCCTGATTTTATCTCTGTAATGTTTTTGAAAGCACCCAACAAAGGTTATCATTATTTGTCTATATGCATTAATGTTCAGTTAATGCGGCTCTCCCATTATATGTGTATATATTAAATTATAACAATATTTTCTTTGTTTATGGATATTAATACAGGAGTGAGAACACTGTGAGGTGTCTCAGTACAAGAGAATCAAGACGTTTGCTGGGCACAATTTAGGGTCTAGTATATGATGTAAATCCATGAAGAAGTTAAGTATTTATTAGGAAGACAAAATGTACATATAGAAGAGTTTCCTGGACTAGAAATATATTTAAACTCATGGGAGCTGAGGTTCCAGAAATAAAGAATTACATATTTGATTAAGGAAACTGAAAGTCTCTTCAAAACCGTCTAATTTTCAAGGCATTAGTGGAATCTGTACTCTTATTTTCAAAATAAACGGTGAGTACTTCTGATTTCCACTGCATGATACAGATAGCTAAAAGGAAAGTTGCTCTCACTATACGATGAAAAAAAGATTAACTTTAAATTCACTTTTTTTTTAACCCATAGATGTTTAAGGTCACAGAGCCACAACTAGGTCCAAGTCAAATAGAGACAGAGACCTACAGGGAGAGAGAAAATTGAAGTACTTGTTCACATAAAGCAGAATGTACCTGAACAGAGGTATGCAAAGTTGGGGTAGAAGTTTTGATGACTTTGCTGAACATCGAAGTCAAGCTGGTAGGGCAGTGGGAGACCCCAGGGGGCTGCTGAACTAATGGAAGTTCAAAACCTTTTGTTTGTTCTTTGTGAACCACTGCATTCTCACTGAATAAACCAGTGTGGTGACCTTGGGAAAAGGAAGAGAAGCTGCACATGAAGGGCAAGAAACTCTGCCCAGATGCATCTCCCCTATATCTTCTTTGTGGGGATGGGTCTGAACTTGAGGAGAAAAGAAAAGCAAACAATACTTTCCTTGGATCTCAGTACAAACTGCTGGCAGCCAGGAAAGGGAACAAAGGGCAAGATATCCTGTTTCTGATGGAGAAGCAAGTTTATTAAGTGGATTCATAATTATAGCTAAACAAAGGGTAAGAAGAAATGACAGGTCGGTACCTTTCCCTGGACACAGTGCTTGACAAAAGCTTAGTCTAATCGGAATAAGAGAGGCTTCCGCTACTCTTATGGCTCTGACTACCAAGCTCATGAGCCATAAATAACAAGTAACAGAAAAAATATAGAAACATTGGAAGTGAAATAAACAAAATTGAAATAAAATTTCTTTTTATAGGCTTAATTATTGTAAAATATTACCAACTATCTAAAGCAAAAATAGGGACATTTCATGGGTATTTATAGCATATGTAAAAATAAACAATATGTAACAAACAGTTGGGAGTCCAAATGATGGGAGGAAGGTTTTGATAATCCATTGTTAAAAGCTTCTTAAACTTCATGGTAAGTGCTATTATTTTAATGTAGACTATGTTTAATTAAAAGACTGCAATTCTTATTTTTGAGGTATAAATAGTATGTCAAAAGGGAAGAGAAAACAATACAAAAAGCTCTGAATTAAACCAAGAGAAGGCTTAATTAAAGAGGAGGAAAAAAGCAAAGAACAGTTGGCACAAGTTGAATGTAACTAAGAAGGTGGTTGAATTTAACAGATCATACTAATAATCACATTATATGTGAAATATTTAAACATAACAGTTAAAAGACAGATTATTAGACTTAGTAAAGAGACAAGGATCACCTGCCTGTAAGAAATTCAGTATAAATATAAAGGCATAGATTAAAATATAAAGAGTATTGCTGATAAAGCTATATTAATATAACATAAAGTAGATTTCCACATTACACAGAATAATAGTCCTTTTAAAGATGATCATGTTCTAATCCCTCAAGCCTCTGAATATGTAATTGTTGGCAAAGGGTTTTGCAGATGTGATTAAATTAAGACTATTAACCTATGGAGACCAGTCTGAGTTATCCAGGTGAGTCCAGTGTAAGTACTAAAGGCCTTAAAAGTTAGAAGAGGAAGATAAAAGAGCTAGAAAAGGAAATGCGGTGATGAAAATGGAGGTCACAGAGAAGGACAGATTTACAGAGGCTGAACTGCTGCCTTTGATGAGAACAGAAAGGAATGAGACAGGGAAAGCTCCCAGCCTCTCAAAGCTGGGGAAGGAAAGGAACTACTCTTCTCTAAAGGCTTCAGAAGGAATGCAGCTCAAATATTGTCAGATATAAAGATGGACATTGTATTATGTATGTGAGACATAACTATCTTAATTGTATGTGATCAATTTGTGTGAATCTAATAAAGACTCAGATACCTGAGGCAAAACTGATAGAAATGAAGAAAGATGGAGAGAAATTTAGATTATAATACTAGACCTCATAATTCCTCTTTCAGTTATTAACAGTATCGTAGATCAAAAATTGGTAATTTGGTAGATGATCTTATCACCACAACTGAATAACTAGACATAGCTATCATGTATAAAACAATGTGGACAACAGCAGAACACACATTCTTTCACATACACGTGGAACGTTTTCTAATACAATCCATATTCTGAGCCATGCAATTAATGTCAACTACCTAAAATAATTAAACCATCCAAAGAAGTGTTCTCAGACCCTAACATAATTAAACTAGAAATAAGCACAAGAAAGATATGTAGAAAATACTAATGTAATTAGAAATAAAAACACTTCTAAAGAACCCATAGATCAACAAGAAATCTCAAAAGAAATTTTAAAGTATTTTAAATTAAAAGCAAATGTAAACACAATATCAAAAACATGTGTAATGTAGATAATGCAGTGTTCAGAAATTAATTTATAATGATGAGTGCTTATATTAAAAAACTATAAAGGTATCAAATTAGTAAACTTAGCTCCTACTTGAAGAAGCTACAAAAAATTTTGAAATAAAATTAAGTAGCAAAATAAATTCAGAACAAGCAGAAGAAAGAAAATAATTGAGTTTAGTTCATTCAGATACATTTGACCTTCTTATCTCCAAAACTATAAGGTAATAAATTTCTGTTTAGTTACTAAGTTTATCAACCAAATTTAGAAAAAGTTGTGGTTAGAGAGCGGTGGAGGTTAAAAGCAGGAGAATGAGATTTTTTTAAATTTCTGACATTCAACTTGTTACTGGTTACTCTATTTTTCTTTGAGCAGTATCCCTTTGTATAATTAAGTATTAAGCCCTAATATTAAAAGCTTTGTGAATCCATGGCTTTGAATAGTCATGAATGCCTGAATATGTGGTGTGAGCACCAAATTGGAAATGTGGAGAGGGCATGGGTATCAATATTTAAACTCTGAGCTCTGTTGTAAGCTCTGGCATTTATTGTGTGTGTCAACTGTGCAAATCATTTAAGCCTTCATAGTCGACCATTTCCAAAATATTATTGTTACAAATTCTTAAGCATTTTAAAAGAGCTATGTAATGTGAAAGAACTTTCTGAAATAGTCTATTTGATGCGAATATTTTATTTTTAAAGTAATTAATTAATTTGCCCAGTGTCCTTTGTGAGTGAGTGTGTGTGTGTGTGTGTGTGTGTGTGTGTAAGAACTCTTCTAGGTCTGACCTCATGTCACATGGTTCTAGAGGAGGTCAGTGACTGCATTCAGCTTCCATGGCACCATCGGTAAAAATGTTGCCATGGAACCTCCCCTACTTCCACATTAATGCTATTCCTTCCCTAAGAATTTTGAAATTGAATCTAAAGAAAGCAAATCCTTCTATTAGGTGGTGAGGCTGTAAAGATGTGGGCTAGAAGGTACAAAAACATCAGCAGCAACAACAAAACAGCATGCAGAGTCAGACTGCTATTAAAATAGGAAGAATGTCTCTGGTTAAAAACAAACTAACAATAACCAGAAGTGAGGTGGGAGGAGATAATGGCAGGGGGGAAGGGTTTTCAGGAACATCTATAAAGGACATATGGACAAAACCAAATGGACATAGAATCAAGGGTGGGAGGTGGGGATGGCTGGGGTGGGGGGAGTGGTGGGAAGAAAATGGAGACAACAATAATAAAAGTATTAAAAATTAAATTAAAGCCTAGTAAATAATATGCCTTTAATAATGCTAAAGGGAGCATAAAGGGCAACAGGTTCCATAACTGACCCTTTGGATTCTGCTATAGTCTACCTAAGATGGAAAAAAAAAAAAAAAAAAAGAATTCGTGACTGAATAGAAGTTACAGATAGGGGAAAAACAGGAAGAATGCTCACACTGGTAGCCGTTGATTTCTGTCCTTAGGGTCCGACTGAACTCTTGCTCTTAAGATGGTTTCATTTCCTGAGCCAAAGAATTCTTCTTTGGACCTAAATTAAATCAGATTGAGCTTTTGTCACCCACAAGCAAAAATGATCTCCCAGAGTTATGAGAACAGACTCAACCGTGTTTGACTTGCCGGTGTGATTTAGGCACCTGCTGCCAAGAATACTGCTGCCTGGAGATGGTAAACTTCTTTGTTGATTAAAAATAAATTTGATAGGTATTAGGTGATAGGATAAAGATGTTTTAGTTGACACTATCACTTTTTATCCATAATGAAAGCAGAAGATTATGGCGACAAATCAGAGCTATATTTTCCAAAGATAACATCCTAAAAGGAAATCGAGGTCTGCCAAAATCATTCCTGGAATCCCCTGACAAACAGTGTACACAGCCCTGAGGCTGTTAGAGCTAACCCAGTGCAGTATTGAATTTTCATTGGTTTATTTTTTATAATAAAAAAGGGCCAGAAAATGCTGTGATCTGTATGAGTATAACGCACATTTATATATTTTTCCTTAGGTCTAGTTCATGGGAGATACTACTTAAATATTTGCACTGTAAACAACAAAATTATATTTTGTTATTTGTTAGTTCCTCATATTTAATTATTATTTCTAATAGTTCCTGTTGCATTTTAAAGTTTAAATTTTGGCTTACTTAGTTTTTGCACTTTTCTTCTTTTTAATAAATAGCCTTCTTTTTTGTACTTAAGTTGTAATAGAAAGTGAAAAAATCATTATGGTGGGTAACACATTTTTAGAGAGTAAATTAGTTGAGTGTCTATTTTATTAAAATTAATTGCATTATGGATTGCTGTAGTAAAAACCTAGATTTTTTTAATTTTCAAAGAAATGGCATAATAGTCAATTTTATTTCTAGTAATAAGTAAAATCTTAGCCTGGGTTTAAAAACACAATATAATAAATGTAAACATGCAACTTTATATCTGCTAGGCAGACATTTCTGTTATAAAATATCAACCATATATCTAATATATTGTGTGAAAGTATCAGAAACATTCTACTTGGGGAAAAAAGAAAAATGTACCTTTTTACAAATCAACTTTTAACGAGACATATGCTTCTAATATAGAGGAAAACTAAAGTATCAATTGTCTACTTATGAGAATGACCAGACTATGTCCTTTGATTTTTCAAAATATAATTCAAGTAAACTCATCAAGGATGGAATAAATATATTGCTTGCAATAAAAGTAACAATTTTTTTAAGAATGGAAGGATCAGACACAAGGATAGAAAATCAAAAGATTTTAGTAGAACATAAGTTTATTAAGTTGATCATTAAATCAATAACTAATTTTATCAATATATCATTCATTTCTTCATTGGATATCTTGAATTTTATAGATTTACAATCATATCTTCAAATAACAATAATTTTACCTCATTTTTATTAACTTTAAAACACTAAATTATTTACATTTACTCACCAGATAGCCTTGTTATTCAATAATACAGTGTGTTAAAAAAGAACAGTGATAACTAGAAACTTTTTTTGTACTAAATACTGCTTTATTAAGAATAATTTCTATAATAAAACAAATAGCATAATGAAGAGAGCCATTGGTACTGGTGGCAGATAAGAAATAAACTGCGTTGGGCTGGCCAACTACATATCTCATTAATAGCTTTGAATAAAAAAAAGTGAAATGCTTCATTGTGTTTCCTCAGAAACTAACAAAAAGGTTATAGAGCCTTACACAATTTGGAGACACAAAGTGGATGCTGAAGCGACTAGAGGTGACTCCAGGTGTGGAATTTTAGAAAGTTCGTCCTTGGAGTAAATGGCACCATGGCTCTTCCAGCAGATACAAGGGAATGATGCTCTGGAGAGGAGGGAGGGGGCGCTCTGCGATTGGCCAGTGGATAGACGAAGGTCCCAGCTGGAGCTAGACTCTTTAATTTTACGATTTATCTTCCACTGCTCATCCCTCTGTCTTCGTAAATGGTAATTTCAATAACTGGAAGTCCTCTCTCAATGGAATCTATCAAGAGGAGATCTTGGAGAGCATATATCTTCTCATTCTGCTCTTGAATATAGTTGGAGATTTTCTTCAGAACCTTCTCCTAATGAGCTTCCATGCATAGGAAGATAGTGTCTGCTGTTAAACAAGCCAAACAGCCTTCAAGATATGACTGACCCCCGCTTCCGCATAAAGGTTATTTAGAGTTGGAACTGTTTCTTCAGGATGCTGCCTGTCAATCCGGTTCTCCAGCTTCGAGAATAACTCGGTCTGGAACTGGCAGCATGCACCACTGTTGTAGTCTCGCAGAATGAATACCTTCCCAAACACCAGCGCCTGCTGCCGCCTCCTGGCGAGGCCAGGACCAGCCCACTCAAGGCTAGGACCCACCCTCTTCTCTGGCCACAAAGCGACTCTGCTGTGGCTGGGCACGGTGACACACACCATGGGCGGTGCTGTGCCGAGGGTGCTAACTAGAAATCTTGACTAAGATGTGGAAGCAGTACTAGAGTGGGTATATTATTTTATTACTTTTGAATTAAAAAAATATTTTATTTATCTTTAGAGGGAGAAAGAGAGAGGAATGGAGAAAGAGAAGGAGAGAAACAGGGATGTGTGGGAGAACTTTGATTCCTTGCCACTCCTATATGCCCTGACTGGGGACGGAACCTGAGACCCAGGCATGTGTCCTGACTTTTCAGGACAATGCCCAACCAACTGAGCCACACTGGCTGGGGAAAGAATATAGAAATATTCTCTTTCTAATTGGGTCTTAGAAATGTATTCTTTAACAATTAGCTGTGGATTCCAATAATAAAATTATCTGAAAAGGAAATGAGTAAAACAAGTCTATTACACAGATCTTGGACCCTTCATTCTATCTTAAAATTAATAAGGGAAAGCTCATGAAAAATGAAAATAATTTGAATTTTTCTTAGTTTATTTCCAAATTTATTTTATAGGTTTAATATTAAAATTATTAAAATCCCTATTAATATTGCCTATTAAGTATTTGTAAATAAATCAATATTAGGTTCTTCTATATGATTTTTTCTATTGAATCATAAGATATTAACATAAGGTATGTGTGTATGCATATGTACCTATTCTGGTGTTAATGATTAAGAACATTAACACATTAAAATGTTTGAAGACATTTTCTTATTTTCTATCCAACTCTAATAAATTATTTAATAAAACTTCATAAAATAATTTTATGAATTATTTTAACACAATTTTAGAAAATCTCATATATGCCTTCTTTCTTATTTTCAATCTTCCTCAAATACAGGGGTGGGCAAAAGTAGGATCACAGTTATGAAACATGTAAATAATATATAATTAATAACTAATAATACAAGAATAAACTCTGTTTCATGTGTACCTACAACTGTAAACCTACTTTTGCTCAGCTCTCTCTATCCCCCATACTATAAACAAAATGGGTACACCTAAACTGTTATAAATTATCACATTATTTTCATCTAAACAGGTTCTTTTTAACCTTAGCTGATGGTTCAGGGAATCATCACTAACACATTAAAAGAACAACCCATTAAAATATTGAGCAAGGTCATTCCAGCAACATGTAATAGAAGCTTTTTGTTGTTGTTGTTACAGCTATCAAACTCTGTAAAATTTTTTTTACACAAGTATTTCTGTGTTACAGGACATTCAAATCATGTAACCATTAAACACATTTTGCAAAAGAATCCTAGGTTCAAATGGTGTTATAGATCTTAAATTACTTATTTTGGACAGACTGTGCAGGGCACAATTAGATATGAATTTCAACACCTTAGGATATCAGAATTATCCTTCACTGATTGCACCTGGCTATCCTTCACTGAAGATTTATCATCTAAAAATGTATACCAGGGGAACTAATCACTGTAGTGTCTCTGACGCTAAAAAATTAAATATACTTGAAGTGGGATGGACTTTGTTTTCTGTACTTGATGTTTGTTGTTGGACCGATAAATCATTTACCGTTACTTTGTTGTTAGTCTCATGTACTATTTAGTTTTTAAATAATTAAGACACCCCACTGTACTTCTATTACAATACTAATTTTTAATTTTTTCTCATGATCCTCCAATTAACCTAACTCTCACTATGCATACACAAATCAAATAGATACTGCTGTTTTTTCCTTAATTAAAGATTTCCCTGAATACACATTATTTGATTGTATTTATTAATGTTATCAAAATATAGTACACTGGAGGGAAACATAATTATAAAATAAATGTATTTATAATCATACAAGTTAATACCTGCCATATACTTCTAGATATACTGATATTTTATAATTTGCAATTATAAATTTACAGATTTATCATCTGTATAATTTAGACATTTTTGCCTGCAGCATGAATTCATCCAATTCATCCTTTGGGCCTGACAAAGGGTAGTCATTTCCTTATAAAGAAGTTTAATATTTATACTGTCAATGTTATTGCATAATTATTTTTATTTGAAGTATAATTGATAAGAAGTAATAGATTTTAAAGGCTAAGATTAATGATATCTGACTGGGCATAATTATTTCTGTAATTTCTTTTTTTTGTTCTGCCGTGAGGACCTTTCTCATACTAGTAGCTATTCTTTTCCTTAAAAGGCCCAATGTTAGAAAATACGGGTTTTGTTAGTGATTCAAAATTTATCTCAAGATCAAAATTCTGAATGTGCCTGTGTGAGCTATTATGATTATACTGAGAAAGATATTTGAAGTATTACAATAATTCTTCTTGCAAAATTAATTCAATTCTTTCCAAATGCTTTTACTCTAAAATTAAATTTTAATAAAACATTTTTATAAAATGTTTAAGGCTTACTGAAGTCAAATGATCTTGGTATAATGGTTAGCAAATCATGCATTGTAGTTTAATAAGAGATATAGAAGGAGATAATTACTAAAAATATGAATTATACACATTTTACATAAATGTGTATATAGTATTTTCAGTTCTTATTTTTTTGTTGTTGTTAACGAGTTTGTAAAAATGTCTTGTTGAGAAACAAATTAAATAAATAAAAGTGTTTGGTAACTAACGAAAGACAGCTGTTAGGTGATATCTCAAACAATAAGGCGGGTAGATGACATTGTGGAACTGCACCTGACGCCTATGTGATTTTTTGAACCAGTGTCACCTCAATCAGTTAAATAAAAGAGGAAAAAATGTCATATTTTTCAACAACAAATTCATTTATACCCCTGCAAAAGTAGAAAATTCTGGTGATTAAAATAATATCTAACCTTACCACCTACAGGTGTCTACCTTCAATGCACAAACACAGAATTACATGCTGGATGGTAGAACCGTTAGATGAGCTAGCTGGGATTTTATCTGTTTTCAGGACCATCTACACTTTGTCTTCAAGACTGATTTTTTTGACATATAAGTGGTAACAGTTGTTGTTTCAGTCAAAATTTTGACCACAGAAAACCATGGTTATCTTAAGTGAAAAATGAAATGACTGAACTGGAATTCGGGAGTCACAGACTCACTGGGAATCTGGGGAAACAAACTTGGAAAGGAGCAGAACACAAGGCTTTTGAACCAGAACCAGTATTGGGCCACAACAATGTCCTATTGATGAGTTTTCACTCATATGTGTTGTTTGTATTTTTAATGTAATCACACTTTATAGAAATGCTCTAAACACTTTTCATTTAATACCTCCTGTATTTATTTCCACTTTCAAAATTAAACAGCAACAGTAGACATCTTAACTGATACTCATCTAACCTATTCACAAGAGTAAGGACTGCAAACCTTCAAAACTATAGTCTCTGGCATACCAGTGAGTCTGGATGGATGGTTGCTCCATGGCATCCCTGAACACATCTGCTCCAGTGCTTACCATGTATAAGCAAATGAATCATGAATGTGAAGGCTCCAATCACCAGTGTAATCCATAGGCAAAGATAGGGTTTTTAAGAGGCCAAAAGTTTAAATAAAGTTTTAAGAGTGGAGTCCCAACAAAAGATTGTTGACTTTTTGAGAGAAAGAAAGAGAGCTTTCTCTTTCTTCTCATGCGCTCTCACTTAGAGGTCAAGTGAGTACTGAGAGAAAAGGTGGCTGTCTGCAAGCCAGGAATAGAGGTCTCACCAGCTAATTAATTCACTGCCATCTACCTTGATGTTGAACGTTGTACCTCAAGAAGTGTGAGACAATACATTTCTGTTGTTTAAGCTACCCAGTTCGTGGTATTTTGTTATGGCAGCTTGAGCAGATATGCTAGGTGTTTGCATTACTATATCATGTGATAACTGCATAAGCCAATGGAACTTGAAAACAAAACTGTTTGAAAGTTGACTGAGAAATATTCTGTAATCTTTCCTCAAAAAAGTGCTGTCAGTTTAGGCAGGTAAAGCAGGCAATTATAAAACCCTAGAAAAAATAGAAATCTGGAAATTTTCTCCGCTTACTTTTTAAGAGATTTCTTAAAATGGTTCCATTTTAAATAAATTTAACTTAAGAATCTTGAAAGGTTTGTTATTGTGTAGGTTATGTAAAATATTTGATGTGAAACCGTAATCAGCAGACTAATCTTCTCTGCCTTCTCCTGAAAATATTCATAAGTTAAAATAGTATATGAATATATATATATAATGTATTATACAATCTCAAACTAACAGGTAAGGATATCTTTAAGCTACAGTATTTTTTTGGTAATTTCCGTGTATTACTTGGGTAGGACTGCCCTAACAAAATATCAAAGGCTCTCCTAGACTTAGTTGTCCCTTGAACTGTGTTGTCTGTGTCCTTATCTCCTTTTCTTATAATGACACCAGTCAGATTGGATTAGGCTGACACAAATTATCTTATTTTACCTTAATTACTTCTTAAAGGGCATGTTTCCTAATATTCACATTCTGAGAAAGTAGGGTTAAGACTTCAACATATGAACTTTTAAAGACACAAAAATTTAACTCGAACATCATGCCCAAGTGACTTTGTGATTGTAAACAAATTCTTCTAATATTAAAACAAATTATGTTCTTATGTTCAACTCAGACACACTTGTCTTAATTGAATTTTAAAACCTCTTACCAATTGAATATATATATTCTACATATATACCAATTGAATATATATATACCAATTACATATAATATATATACCAGTTAATATATATTCAATTGGTATATAGAGAGAATATATATTGGAGTATATAGAGTATATTGGAATATATATATATACACATACATATATACCAATTGCATATATATTATCTCTCTCACACACATATATATACTAAACCAGAATATATATATATATATTTGAAAACATTTATTTCTTCCAGAGTCTGTGTGTGTATATATATATATATATTCCAATACATATACATACAATACAATACAATACCAATACATATACACATACATACATACACACACTGGCAGAAATAAGGCCTTCTTGAATGAGTGTTGTTTGTAGGATAATAATATGGGTATACTAATTTATAGTTTTAATTTGAACATTTCACCTAAAATGTCATAAGGTGTGCTTGAGTGTGATATTGTTATGTTACAGAATTACATGCTTATTATTTTTTAATAAAAGATTTTATAATAAAATGGAGGTACTGGAACCTACATATATTTTTATTATTTTATTTTAAGTTTTTTCATCACCATTTACCTATTTTATATTTTTATTTATCCCATTTTACTGAGAATAACTGAGGGTTACCAAGGTTGCCAGCTATTTGATTTTCTTATTTAGTAGACTAACTCTATAAAATATTCGCCTGTTCACTCAATTTATTTTTTGCTGTAATTTGAAAGGATTCTTGATAGGGTGAGAATATTAATCCTCTTTTCTCTGCCTTATAACTTGTAAATTCTCTAATTTTTTATGCTTTATTTCATCTCATATTTTTTCTTTTAAAACATTTACATCTTAATATTTAAAATTCAAGTCATGAGTTCTGTTTTGGCTTTATGGTAATTTCTTCTTGCTGTTCTGGAGATTCTAACCAGTACAGTACAGCAAAACATCATAAATATTGAAGTGAAATTATTTATATTTGTTATTATTACATACATGTAAAATTATCTACAATTTAAATTAATACATTTAATAAGATCCCTCAATAAAAGTCAATAAACAAAAATCCATTGTAGATTTTTATACATATGGAACAATTAGAAAACAAAATTTAAAAAATCTACTATTTACAATAACATTAAAAACATGCAATATTGTGATATAAATCTAAAGAAACATGTGAAGGATTTCTACACTTAAAACATGACATATCAGGAGAAGGACAGGTGGAAACTTCAGGCGAGGCGAGAGCACCAGTGGATGAGCCGCCTTTAGTGAGGGAAGCCTGGGAAAAAGTAGGAGAGTAGAGGGCAAGAAAGGAAAAAGCAGTGACACGCCGAGAATTTGAAGAATGAAGGTGATCTAGACACTGGTCTATCAGGATTCCGGACTCCACTTATAATATCCCTAACTGCCGAATTCTCCCGCTGCATCTTTTCTCGGACAGTGACTTTGATTCTTTTTAACCAGGCATGTTTCCCCCTGCTTCACTTTTGCTCGCCAGGTTCAAGAAATTCACTGGACATTCTTTCCATACGGGCTATAGCATGGCAATTTTAACTGCTGTTGTTGCTGCAGCAACAACGCTTTTGCATGGTGCCTCATGTAAACCAACACTGAAGCAATATTCTTGGCAAAACTTAGTCATGATTGCTTTGTAATAACAAGGAAGAACCTCACTGCCTACTCCAAAGACTAAGAAACCTGTTGTTTATTATGCAATTCAGACACATGCCATATCATCATTATGGAGAACTTCTTAAACATTGTTCTAGAACCTAGACATTGAGCCAGCTGAGTATTGGTTCAAGTAATTTCTTAAAACTGTAAGATTTTAAAATTGTAAGATTATCTCATCTCTTTACTTCTATGTGTGTCAATTTTCTAAGTTGTAGAAAGCACTTTAATGGAAATTGAGTGGGAAAACTTGAGTAGAGTACAATCCCTACCTTTCCATGTATATACTACATCTTTCCTAAGAAATACTGATAACTACGGTTTAATTGAGAGAGAAATATAGCTTAACTATTCATTATGTCAGGGAAGCAACCAATGCTCACTAATTTGACATTTCATAGAAGTTATTTTTAAATCAGAATATTTGCTTTTGATATTATTTTAATTATTAGAATATTCATTTATACTTTTAAGTATATTTTACTGATTAAACTATTACAGTTGACCTATTTCTTCTCCCCTTCATCCCCATCTGCCCTGCAGCCCCCTCCCACAATTCATGTCCATGAGTCATACATATACATTCTTTGGCTTCTCTATTTCCTATACTATTCTTAACCTCTCCCTGTCTATTTTGTGCCTACCTGTATGTTTTCTCCCAACCTCCCCCATCCCCCTCTCCACTAATAACTGTCCATGTGATCTCCATTTCTGTGATTCTATTCCTGTTCTCCTTGTTTGCTTAGTGTGTTTTTGTTTTTTAGGTTCAGTTGTTGATAGCTGTGAGTTTGTTGTCCTTTTATTGTTAATGTTTGCGATCATCTTTTTTTCTTAGATAAGTCTTTTTAACATTTCATATAATAAAGGCTTGGTGATGATGAACTCCAAACTCTAACTTACCCTTATCTGAGAAGCACTTTATCAGCCCTTCCATTCTCAGTGACAGCTTTGATAGATACAGTAGTCTTAGATGTAGGTCCTGGCCTTTCATGACTTTAAATACTTCTTTCCAGCCCCTTCTTACATGTAAGGTTTCTTTTGAGAAATCAGCTGATAGTCTTATGAGAACTCCTTTGTAGGTAACTCTCCTTTTCTCTCGCTGCTTTTAAGATTCTCTCCTTATCTTTAATCTTGGATAATATAATTATGGTGTACCTTGGTGTGTTCCTCCTTAGATCCAGCTTCTTTGGGACTCTCTGAGCTTTCTTGGCTTCCTGGAAGTCCATTTCCTTTGCCAGATTAGGAAAGTTTTCCTTCATTATTTTTTCAAATAAGTTTTCAATTTTTTGCTCTTCCTCTTCTTATGACAACTCTATGATTCAGACGTTGGAAAGTTTAAAGCTGTCCCAGAGGTTCCTAGGCCTCTCATTTTTTTTTTGGAATTCTTAGTTCTTCATTCTGTTCTGATTGAATGTTTATTTCTTCCTTTTGTTCCAAATCATTGATCTGAGTCTTGGTTTCCCACTCTTCCCTGTTGGTTTTCTATATATATATATTTTTATTTCTTTGCATAGCCTTTACTTTTTCCTCTATTTTGCGACCATACTCAATAATTTCTGCGAGGTTCCTGATTACCAGTATTTTGAATTCTGCATCTGTTAGGTTGGCTATCTCCTTGTTGCTTAGTTCTTTTTCTGGAGTTTTGATCTGTTCTTTCACTTGGGCCTTATTTCTTTGTGTCAGTGCACATGTTATGTAATAAGCATCAGAGCCTTAGGTATTTGCCAGGGTGGAGCAACCCACTTCCCTGCCCTATGGCACTGTATGTGAGAGAGGGGTCAAAGAGGGAACAATCATTCTTGCTTGGCTCTTACCCCACTTTCAGTCATTTTCCCAATTACACACAAGCAAATTGGGCCCTTCTGGTATTGATTCCCAGGTGGGTGGGCTCATGTACATTCTAAGACCACATGGGTCTCTCCCAGGAACTCTCCTGTGAGGCTGGAGTTTCTTCTGCCTCCACAACCCTCACAGGTTTTACAGCCAGAGGTTTTGAGGCTTTATTTCCCTGAGCTGGAATCCTGTGTTGCCCAGTCTATCTCACTTTCCAGTTGCTCCTCCTGGTGTATCTGCATGTGAATGTGGGACCACCCAGTCCACCAGCCACTGCCTTGCTGCACCTTCTCTCCATCCCAGCTGACCCTCTCTGCCCCTTATACTAGTCTGGATAAATATTTCTTATTGAAGTCCTTGTTTGTTGGACTTTCATACAGTTAGATTTTCTGGCAGTTTTGGTTGTTTTTGCTTTTAAACTGGTGGTTATCCTTCTTTCAATTGTGCAAGAAGGCAAAGTATATCTATCCATGCCTCTATCTTAGCTGGAAGTGCAGTTATATGTTTTAATGGTGCACAGTTTATTGTGTGCTTTTTTAAACATATTTTTCTTTTGTGTATTGAATTTATATGTTTTAAGAACTGTTACATCTGGACAAATGAAAAGACTATTCTATAGCTGGTACAAATCTAATACCTACCATTTTTAATAGGTGTTTTGTCTTTTAAAAAAAAACATATTAACCTTCATTTAAAATTAAGTACATTTTTTTAACAAAAAGTCTGTAAAGGGATAAAATATAAGCCATTTAAATACTGAGAAATATTAAAAGCACTAATGAATGACATATCAATTAGTCAACATATTAAAGGAGTAATATAATATTTGATGTTAAAAATAGCAAGTTATATATATTCAGATATATATAATACAGGATTGTCCTATAGTCAGAGAATATGTATTATACTATAATATGAATTATATAATGTTATATATTTTACCTATGATATATATGTGTAAGGTGCCACATTAAAATTTATATGATTTAAATCAAATGAATTTAAAAAATTTTCATCACTAAAGATTCATAGGCCATATCAAATAATGGTCAGTGAAATAGGAATTTGTATTGGGTTTATATTTTATAATTAAATAATTCTTCTCTTAGTAAACACATTGTTTTAATATTAATTTACTATCTTATTTTTCTATTGTAAAATGATGTTTGTATTTGCCTTATTTGTTATTACCTAACATTTCATTTTTACACTTTTCAATTCATGGTATTTTTTTCTCTGAGTCTACAATTAATGTTTTTTTGAAGGGGTAAGTCAGTCACTTATCACTTATTTTGATAATAGATGTATTTTTATTATATTTTTTAATACTTACTATTTTGTTCTACCCTCTTATTTTTCCTTTTCAAGAGTTTCTGTTTATCTTTGGAGTTAAAAAAAAGTCACTCAACTTATATATGCATATTTTATTTTCATTTTTCCCATAAATATTTAAAAGCTCTGGAATAGTTAAAATTTAATTTTGCAACATTACTTAATTATTTCTTAATTTAGTCTTCTGGAATTGTTTTGGGTATTTTGTCCTCCATACTAGTTTTCTTAACTCTTATTATTATAAAATCTTTCTCTCTCTCTCCTTGTTATTAGATATTTTCTTCCTCTGACGTCTATAGGTAATAAACTTTTCCCTTCATTTAATTGGTTTTTCAAAAATGATGTTATTGTCCTTCTTAGAAATAAATTTTGGTATTGTACATTAAATATCTTTGACTATCTCAATCCATTCTATTAAAATTTTCTCTACTACTATAATTTAACCTCAATATGGCTGGGTCCAACATTTTTTCTCAGTCTTTGTTATACATGTTACTGATTCATCACAAATTAATTACACTTCATGTTCACCTCATCGTATTTATATGGCACTTCAGCTGAGGCATAGATAAACAGATGGATGGTGGAATCATTTGTTTGTTATCATCTGACATGTAATGACTTAGACATCTGTCACCCTCTACTGAGATACCAAGATGGAGTCTCTTTGCTCACATTTCACTGCTGTTGCAAGAATTATGTCCTTCCAATCTCTCAGTTTTGAGGCTATTTAATCCACCTGTGCAGGCACATGCCAGGTGTGCTACAGTTGGAAGATTTGGGCAATTCTTCCAAGGACTCCTGGCAGTAAGCCAGTAGACTGCATTTCTTCACCATGGATCACTTAGCCCAACCTGCAATGGAAAGGGAAAAATGATAAGATTTAATTCAGGCTTTAACGATCAGTAAATAGTTCCCCATGTCTCTCTATTGTCTCAGTTTTGATTCAGAATGTTGCAAAATGAATCACCAGACCTCCCTAATCAAGGATATTGGCAGAGTAATTTATTTCGCTTATTAACATCAAGTGAGACCAAAACTACATTTGCAATTATTTTACTCCAAACAGTGTTGAAAGGGAAAGATGGGTCAAGAATGTCTGTATTTTGCTTACTAATTTCACGGTGTTTTAGTATTTTATAGTTTTATGTTTTATAATAAAAATAATCCATCTAAAGTTTTGTGTTTGTATTGGTTAACATTTATAAAAAAGTTGAATTCATTTTTCCAATTTCACTTATTGAAAATTCATATTTTTCCACTAAAGAGTGATACATTTCACCTATATTAAATGTTTTATGTATAGTTTTTAATATTGTATTTGCTTTTATTTATCTGCCTAGTTGTAAAGGCAAGCACAACACTAATGTAACAACCATTAGGTGGTTAGAACATATTTTAAATGTATTTTACATCTATAACATGATAAACTAATTTCACCAGTGTTTTTAATATTGAAAAGAAAAAACCTTTTTGCCTACATACAGGAAAATCAGATATTATCCAGGTGAGGTAAAAAAAATATTTAGAATCTGTAAACTTACAATAGAGCTGCCCAATAAAAATGTAATATGAGCCACACATGTAATTAGAAATTTTCTATCAGCCACATTTTAAGATTTTTAAGATAAAATATGTGTGTATATATACACACATTTGTATATGTATAAAATATATACATATGTGTATATACAAAATACATATACATATTTCATCTCAAAAATTATATATTACATATATTATATATATTTACTTTCTCTACAGCTGTTTAATTTGTGTGGTGCTTAGAATTTTTTTTAAACTAGGTAATTGTCACTTCCAGATAGTTATTTAGATTTCTATATATTGGTTACTTTCTCATAGTAATCAAGATAAAGTAGTATATCAGTAATGGTTAATACTAAGACTTTTAAGTTGCTTTTGGAGTAAATGAATCCCACTGTGATAAGTCCAAACTTTTTGTGTAAAATCCTTAGTGGGTCAGACCACTGAAGAGTCCATTGTAGTTCATAATGGTGAAATTAACCTTCTACCTACCATAAGACTGAAATTAACCTTCTACTTACCATTAACCTTCTACCTACCCATGTCATAGAGAAGGTAATAACAATAATGATCATAGCAATAATAATAACAATGACAAAAATTTTAGATACTCCTCTATCAAGAATGTTTATCAGTTAGTTCACCTAGACCTTAAAATAAACCTGACAAAATTACTCTTATTTAGAAATGAGAAAAACAAGGAACAACATCATTAAAAAACTTGCATTTTGTTCCACAGCTAGTACATAAATAAGGTTTAGTTCTCATTCTTTATTCTAGTAAATGTGTGTCTCATTTTCTCTTATATCAAGTTTTCATTAAGAAAAATATGCCAGTTATAAAGGAATGCGAGGGCCAAAATTAAGTTCCTCTAGCTACCATTAGTTAACTGTTCATCAATAATCACTGTCTATGTACAAGATGAATATTGAACCAGCATGCAAGGGGTAAGATTGTGCCATAGTTCATTGATATCAGAGTGAGATCTTGAATAAAAGTGGGATAGGCATATTGTCTCCCCATGTATACATAAGAACTAACTTTTTATATTGAAACTTTTATCAATTCTATGATATATACCTTGAACTTATTATTTAGTTCCACAGATTGGTCCTATTACCCGTTCTTAAAAATGCTTAGGTCAATGTATCATTAAATTATAAGAGATCTTGATTTATTATTTAAGAGCATGTATTTGTGTGTGTGTATGTGTGCATGCGTATGTGAATGGAGGTGGTGTTTGTTCTCTGCATAGTTTATTGCTGAAATTATGTTTGAGAGTAATTTTAGTTATTTCAGTTATTTTAAATATAAAAATAACAATGCTTTCCAGCTTATCCAGAAACCTTAACCTAGTTCAAAAAATATAAATAAAAAACTATAACAATATATACTACATTTTAAAGGAATTTCTAAGTACTATAACAATACTCATTTAATTATGTAATATTTGGCTCATTATTGTAACAAAACTGAACAGTGTTGGGCAGCATTTATATTTTACTACTAATGACTTCATACTAAAAATAAATGATTAATGAAATTATATAATTAAGACACAATAAAGGGCAAAAAAGTTACTTAAAATAAAAATATAATTTAAATTATTTCAAATTGTTTATTTAATAAATGCTTATCAAAATGTGATCTTATTCAAGAACTTTACTAGGTAAATGGGGAAAAAGGCATAGACAATAGTATACTTAGTTGAGGGACTTCATTTCATCTCCAACCATCTAGAACATTAGATTAATGGTTGAATAGTTTTTCATTAAAAACATACTACACAAATGGAGACAATAGTAACTGAACAACAATAAAATAAATAAATAAAATAAAATAAAAGAGAACGTACTAGGCAATTCAGAACCCACCCACTGACGACAACATAATAAAATGGTAATATCATTTGTGTCATAAAACTAATGAGATCACATAATAATCACTTAAGTAGCCAAGACTGGCCTGAGGCACGTATTCATTTGAAAAGGCATAGATGAGATGTTTAGTAGTGGTTTAATCAGCCTAGGAAACAACATTGATCCCCAGGACTCACCAACAGTTGGGAACTGACTAAATATTAAAATGCTGCATACGGGGAGTAAATATGAGCCAAAAGTAAACATCTCTCATATGAACTGTGGCCTAGCATCTACACTTCTAGTAATAAAAAAAAAACCCTAAATTTATGATTTGAATATATATTAGATTATTGAATATATAATATATTATGTATTGCATATTATGTATGTTGTACATACATGGATTATTGAATGTACATAACACATGTATTAGGTTGTTAGTGTCCATAAGTTCCTATAGAAAGCAAAATAAAATTGTCTCTGAAGAAAAATATCCTTGTACTAAATCTCGATAATTTCCACAAACAATATTTTTAACACAATTGAATTCAAAGATAATGCGAACACAAAAATAATTATACACTGAACTATACAGGAACAAAAAATTAGAAAAAATAAGACTTGAATAAACTACAGATGTTTATGTATTTTAACAATACATATTTAAAATATTTAGGTTAATTAGGTTCAGGAAAATAAAAGATATCGCACGTATCACAACAAACAATAGACTGCTACAGATGCGGATTATTGCAGCGCCATATTTACACCTGTGGACGGGAATTTTCCCCATTCTAGGGTATGCTGTAGTGCAGAAGAATTCCTGGCTCTTTCTGGTGCACAGCTGACATTGTGCCATTCTGCTGTTGCTGGGCAGAGTTAAGGAACAGTGAAAAAAAGAAGAAGCAGCAGATTATAGTATTATACTCTATAAGTAGGAACATTGCAAGCATCCGAAAACACTACTGGCAGAGTATTTAAAATATATATTGCACCTAAATCCCACATAGTAAAATAAAACCAAAATAAAGAGAAACTTGAAAATAGCTAAAGATATGAAAGAGAGAAAGACAGAGAGAGAGAGAAATGTATCTAAAAAACACAATTTAATGAAAAAAAACTATGTGTGGTGATGGGTGTGTTATAATAATTTCACAATGTGTACATTTATTAAATCATCACATTATACTTGCTAAAGCATCATGTTGTACCAAAACGTATATACAAACACAATTTTGTCAATTATACCTCAATAAAGCTAAAAAATTAAAAGTATGAAACAGTAACATCGAAAAACAATTTAAAAGCACAGATCTATGAAAATAATTAGTGAATGATAAAAAATATAATATGTTTTATGTATTTAAATAGTATAAGGGCAAATTTACAATACTATACCTAATCCAAGTAGTTTTCAAAAATGAAGGCCGAACAAAACTGATTCAGATAAATTGAAAAGCGAAATAGATTGTCACAAACAACCCCAGATTAAAGAAAAGACTAAAGAGCATAGTTAATTTAAGTCTTAAGAAAATATACATAAAATAATACAGAATATATTTAACTTAAATAGAGGTGTGTAGAATTAAATATTTTTAGGTATCTAAAGGATTCAGGAAAAAATTGAAAATATCACCTATCATCAAATTTTGTAATTTATGATTACACATTGTTATCTCTCAAGTAACTATTACAATTTTAAATAATTTCTAATTATGGAATAAAGAAGGAAAATTGAAGGAATTAAATATTCCACACACAAATATTTTAATTAAATATTTGATAAAATTTTATTTAATTAATTTTATTTGATAAAATAAAATATTTAATAAAATAAATATGTAATAAATATTTAATAAAAATTAAATATTTCACACACATTTTTACATGCTAATAATTAATAATCTCCCAAACCATATGATCTTACCTTTAACTGGAGCATAATCAACAAAACAAGAGAGCAGAATATAAAAAAAGACATTGGAATTAAGAGCAAACTGACAGTAACCAGAGGGGAGATTGGAGGGGATAATGGGGGAGAGAAGTGAAAGGTTTACAGGAATAACTATAAAGGATACATGGGCAAAAACAAAGGGGGTGCAAACAGGGGAGGGAGGTGGGGACAGCTGGAGTGGTGGGGAGAGGTAGGGGGAAAAGCCAGAAAACTGTACTTGAACAACAATAAAAGTCAAAAGTATTTTAAATAAATAAAATAAATATTTTATTTATTTTAAATACCATTTATTTTAAGTTTAAAATAAATAAACCATAAATAAAGTGTAGTTGAAAGATATACTTAGCATTCATCTGAAACATTAAAAAAATAATAAAATTCTTATGAAATAAATTTAACACAGGAGGTGAAAGACTTGTGCACTGAAAACTACAAAACCTTGCTGAAATAAATTTTAAAAACACCTAAATAAATGAAAACACACCAAACTAATGTATTAGAAGACTTAACATTCTTGAGATAGCAATACCACCAAACACTATGTAAAGAATCAATGTAATCTACCTCACACTGGTCAGAATGACTATCATCAATAAATCAACAAACAGCAAGTGTTGGTTAGGTATAAGGAACCACCCTGCCTGCTTTCAGAAGCTGTAACCCCTCATGGCTAAGGCTGAGTGAGAGACCTTGGGACCATAAGCCACTAAGGAAACAAAGCTTATCTTCCTGGTAGGGGGGCTGCTTCTGCCCTCTTTACTTCACACTGCTTGGCCCTGAGTAAATGACCAGTTAGCCAATGATGAGTAAGATTCCTCAAGGGAGGGACAACGTGAGATAGGCAGGGTCATGAAGGGGCCCTAGGGGATGAACTTGGGAGGCTGTATAAAAAGTGGGTGATGAACCCTCATCCCTTGGCTTTAACATATCCTGAGTCCTCATTCTGTCTGCAAGAAGTCTCCTAATTTCTCGGCTTCCTTACTTCCCCTATCTGACTTAAGTCCAAAACAATGCTGGAGGGTGGTGCAGCCTTCTGGAGGAATGGGCGCTTCCCCAGTGTGATCAGGCCTAAGAAAAAAATGCATAAAATCCTGTGAAACCTACTTTGCGAAGAATGTCCTCAATTTTCTGACAAGGGTCCAAACAAGAAATGAGTTTGTTTCCCGAAGTTTTATGGCCCTTTAGGTAACTGACCCTGACTCAGAATAAGCTCTTGTAGTTCTTTGAATGTTATCTATTGTTTGATCATTACTTCCTGACAATGATGAATGAAGACTTTCCTTGAGATAATGCTCCCAGAAAGCAATAAAAGCCCGTCCAGACAAGCCCGTCCAGCCCCCGTTCAGGGGGCTCTGTCACTCAGAAAGTGTCCATCCAGGTCATCCCTCTTTCTCCACAGGACTTCTGTAGTCAATGTGAATTTGTTCATCTCATCCATAACATATGGACCCTGCTGGCCGGAGTCCACATCAGCAAGGATGTGAAGAAAGGGGAAACCTTTTGTGTGGTTAGGAATACAAACTCATGCAGTCACTGTGGAATGCAGTATGGAGATACCTCAAAAAATTAAAAAGGAAACTGCCTTATGATCCAGTGATTCCACTTCTGGGAATTTATCCTAAGAAATCCAAAACACTGATTCGAAATAATATAAACACTCCTATGTTCATTGCAGCATTATTTACAATCACCAAGATATGGAAGCAGCCCACATGTCCATCAGCAGGTGAATGGATAAAACTATGGTGAATTTACACAATGGAAAACTACTCAGCAATAAAAAAAATTTTACTCTTTGTGATAGCATGGATGGACCTGGGGAATATTATGCTAAGAGAAATAAGCCAGTAAAAGAAAGCAAATACCACATGATTTCATTCTTTTTGGAATCTAATGAACAATCTGAACTAACAAGCAAAATAGAGATAGACTCACAGATAGAGAGCGAGCGGGGTGACAAGTATGTGAGGGAAGGTTAGAGGGTGGAGGGATTGAGGAAAAAGGAAAAAGGACTCAGGCATGGATAACAGGGTGGTGATTATAGATGGGAAGATGGTAGATGGAGGTGGAAGATGTTCTAAGGGGGATAAATGATAATTGAAAAAATGCTCTAAAATAAATTTGAAAAAAAATCAATGTAATCTTTATCAAAATTTCAACAACCTTTACTTGCAGAAATGTAAAAATCAATCCTCGAATTCATACAGATTTGCAAGGAGCCTGAATATTCAAAACAATCATGAAAAAATGCAAGAATTAGACTTTCCAATTGAAATTGAAATGAGAGTCCAGAAATAAACACACACTTCTGCTACTAACTTGTTTTTCAGCACTGGTGCCATGACCAATCATGGAAACAAACAAAAAAATTTCAATACATAATACTGGGACAACTAGATTTCTACATGAAAATGAGGGAATTGGAAGATTTTTATCATACTTCTTCCAGAAACTTATCAAATAAACAGAAAAACACAATAGAAAAAACCCGGTGAAGATATGTAAGGGCTGAACAACAACACCAAACTTTATCTACTGTATATACATAAAACAATTCAATGAACAACTTTATGTTGTCCATTTTTCTTAGAATACAAGAACTATTTGCAGACCTTTCTGCTTTATTATTTCATTTGTAAGAACAAAATAGCTCCTTCGATTCACAAATACAGAAGATGAGGCAAAAGAAAAAAATCACCTCCCATTTCCTTCCTTTTTTACTCTCCCCCTTTTCAGAATTTAATTACTTTACTGCTATTAGGGCATTCTATTTTCACCCTAATAACTGCATTCAGTTTAGTGTAAGGTTAAATGTTTTAGCTTCTTGACAGGTTCTTTGACATAGTTCAGCAAAGGAAAAATATTCCTAGAATTCATACACATCCAAAATGGTTTTTTCATAGCCTTTATACTTGAAGAAAGATTGGCTAAATATAGTATTTTTAGTTCATGATGTTTTTAAATCTGAGGCGAGATTTACTTTTCCTCTTATAAATTACTTGATCCCTTTTTCCTGGCCATAGAAGAAATCTTTCTATTTTATTATTAAATGTTTCAATAAATATATTGTGGTTTTGGCTATTTTGTGTGTGCTATATTTTGCATATGGTATCTACATATGTAGGGTTTTTTCTTTCATTTACTGAAAGCATTCTCAAAAATATATGCCTTTTTTAATATTTTATTGCTTAACTGTCTTGTTCACGTGCTCTAATTAAGCACAGCTACTATCCTACTAAGCATATTTATATATGCATTGGATCTACTTTACACATGTGTTATATCTAGATTTATTTCCTTGGTGGTTTGCATGACAGCTGGCAGGGGGAGGTTAGTGGGTGGAAGGATTGAGCAAAAAGGAAAAGGGCCTGGCTGGTATAGCTCAGTAAATTGAGCACTGCCCTGTGAACCAAAGGGTCACCAGTTCGATTCCCAGTCAGGGCACATGCTGAGGTTGCAGGCCAGGTTCCCAGTAGGGGGTGCACAAAGCAACCACATATTGATATTTCTCTCCCTCTCTTTCTCCCTCCCTTCCCCTCTGTCTAAAATAAACAAATAAAACATTTTATTTTAAAAAAAGGAAAAAGGATTCATGGACATGAACAACAGTGTAGTGATTGTTGTGGGGAAGGGGGGGATACGAGGACTAAATGGTAATGAAAAAGACAATAAAGATTAAATTTAAAAAATAAATAATGCAAAAAATAAAAATGTATATTTTTTACTTTTATTTGCTAATTTCCATACACTTTATACCTTAACTTTTTCTTCCACATTGCCTTCTATTTCTTTCTATTTTCATTTTCATGGCGTTTCTTTGATTTTTTTAACTTTCTTACTGAACTTGGTTAACTCATATTTCCTAGTTTTACCATTTATTCCATGTTGCATTCATAACTAATTTGTACAGTTCTAACATGGGAGAGTTAGTTTATAACTATTGATTTTGATCAATCATGAAAAAATGGTTAAAATGTGTATTAGATTGTTACAGGAAATGAAGCGACCAGACACCGAGGGATTCTGGAGTACGAGGTTTATTCCAACGTGCACGGGCCCAGAGGAGTCAGTCTCCAAATTCTGAGCCCCGAACAAAAGATTCTTGGGGAATATATAGATTAGGGGTCTTCTTATCTACGTGGCAAAGCAGGATACAGAAGCAGAATGTGGTAATTAGTTCTATCTACAGGGCAGAAGCAGAGTTCAAAGGCTAAATGTGAAAATTGGTTCTATCTGCGGGGGGTGCTAGCCCTAGTCCTAGTGACTATCTGGCTATCTGCTTTATCTGCTCTTCCTCGATGGCCTTATTGTTCTCCTATGGCACCTGGGGTCTTGGATGAGCAAAGGTCTCCTAGGACCTCTCCCTTCATTTCCAAACTTCACTACCCGGCCACCCACCCTCCCAGACGGCCCCATCATTCTCTCTAGGGCGCTTGGGGTCTGGGCAAATAAAGGTTAAACAGAGGTTTTTCAAAGTTTCCCATATCAAGATCTGTTACATCTTTTTTCTGATAACTTATTTTTTACATATTGGTATTTGTGCTTTTATTTTTATAGACTCTCTCATTAGAGCTATTCAATGATAAGACTATGCTGGTGCAACTCCTGCACATGTTTTATGCAGGAAACATTACTCTCTGGTTTGGTTTAGGGTATTTGTAGAACACATTTCACAAAGGCTTTTTAGTTTGTGACTGAGTTAATTGTTTCCCACAAATATTGTTGACCTGTGGGATTTTCTGGTTATTTCTAATTCTTCGGCTTCTTTACCAGAGTCAAAGAGATGTTCTCATAACAAATTCTACGGCCACCTTGCATGTGTGGGATATTGATTCTGTTCTACAGTGTGATCTCTCTCCGGTAAAAGAAAGTGAGGTTTTTCTGTCAAGCTCTGGATAATTGTTGCTGTTCTCTCGAGAATTTCTGTTGCTTTTTGTTTGTTTGCTTCTAATTTTCATTTTTGTTTTTTTTTGTAAATTAGTTGAGGCTTTTAGCCAGTCACATGGATTTAGCAATCCTTACTTAATTTTGTCATTTTCAGTAAGATAAAATAATTTTGGGGTTTATTTAAAATGTATTTTTTTAAGATTTTTATTTATTTATCTTTAGGGGGGAAGGAAAGGAGAGAGGGAGAGAAATATCAATGTGTGATTGCCTCTCGTGTGTCCCTGCTGGGAACTGGCCTGCAACCCAGGCATGTGCCCTGACTGGGAATTGAACTGCGATTCTGTGGTTCGCAGGCCCGGGCTCAATCCACTGAGCAACACCAGCCAGGGCTTGTTTAAAATGCATTTTTGTTTCATCTGTTAGATTTTCAAAAGAGGAAATATCCTAGTTTTCACAAATATTACCCTGCCTAAAGCTTTGAGTCATTATCATTTTAACTTTTAGGAAAGAAAGTGCAAAAGCTCCTAGTAATTGGATCGCCTAGAGCTCCCTATTTCCAGGGTGTTCTGAGATATGACTGTTCAAAACTTGAACTTTAGTATTCTGCAAATAAATTGCTTCTTTTTGCCTTAGCCACCTATAACCACTTTGTTTTCTTTCACTTAGAGAATTGTAAATCAAATACCGATGCAGACACCAGCCCTCAGTGTCTGCGTCATTATGGATGAAATGAGACATTCACACAAACTACCTAGTTGGGTGGAGGAAAAGGGAGAACGTGGCTTTTTCTCTCAAGGGGAGCAGAAGCCTTGGCCTTGCTGTGACTGGCCTTAATGGGTTTTCTGGGCACATTACAGGATGGTCCTCATTTACTATGCACAGGTTGCTTTAGGTGGTTACCTTTTACAGAAAAGAAAGGAGCCCACACCAATAATCACATCGCAAGAGGGATATTTGCAAATGGAAAGAGCAAAGTGGTTGGACCTGTAACACAGGTCCTAGGAGGAAGGTTTAGCACAGATCTTAGGGAGTTACAATAAGCACTCCTTGTCTCAATTCAGGCTGAGGAAGTTTTGGCAAACACAAGTCTCACAGCAGTCCAGGCACACTGCAGGCCTGATTCCCCACGGAACAACCTATCTATGGGCGTGGGTCCTGTTCATCTCCGAGTGGGAGCTGGGCCCACACCACGCAGAATGGTCTCCTACAAAATACCTATATTAAACCTCTATTCTAATTTGTAAATTAAAAATTTTAATCTCTATGTGTGTGCACAAAACAATAATCTCATTAAGGTAGTAAATTTATAAGTTCAGATTAATTGAGGCAGTTATGACCTTTGAACAATGCAAAGATTTGCAGTTTCATATCATAGTATATCTTTAAGATAGAGACTCTTTTATTTGTTCCACTGGAGAATTTTTAAGCTTTTGCCATGTAGCTCTTATAATTTTTTTTCTATCGATTTACAGCATGGCATGTTTTATTTTTATTTATTACTTAAATATTTTAATTAGATATTCTAATTGCTGGCTTAAAATATATTTTCTATTTTTAACAATGATATAATTTTTCAGGTTTAAAATTCAATACATTTTAGAAGATATCACATAAAGCAAAGACATACAAGTATATCACTCTGTATCACTATAACCAAATATTTATAATTATTTCAACATAGAGGCTGTATTACAAAGTTTAATTGCCTAAAATACCCTTTTAAAAAATATTCACAATGCAATCAGAAATAATATAATACACTTGGTTGTTATGTCTTTTTGTTATCCTTTAACCTCTTTTTATTCTTGAATCTTTTATTATTATTATTTTTTATTGTTTTTCAATACAGTTGTCTCGCCTTTTTCCCTATTGTTCTCCCCTTCCCCACCCCACAGTCAGTGCCCCCCCATTGCCTATGCCCATGAGTGCTCTATTCTTGTTCCTTGAATTGCCCCTTCCACTTCTTTTTTTAATTTAAAAAATATGTATATGTATTTATATATAGTCAGGTTACTTATAAAATTATAAAATAATTATAATTTGGGATTTTATTATTGAATTTTTATCTCAGCTTAAACATTTCTGTAATAATACTGCAGAGTTGATGTTATATTCTTCCTATTGCATACCAAGAATCATATAATCTGTGTTTGACCCATGTTTGGTGATACTGAGTTTGATCATTTGTTTTACTTGTTTTTCTACTATATCACCATTGTAATTTTTTTAATTAAAAAGAAATCTGTTGTGTGATAATTTGAAACTCTTGGAAAATCTTGTTAACCTATAATTTTTCAAAATATTTGAGCATTTTTGAATCTGCTAATTATTTGACTATATCAATTATTATACTGGTGATCATGAAATCTTAATTTTTCTAAATTAAATAATTTTCCTATCATTAATATCCTCATTAAAATATTCCCAAAATGAAGTTTTCAGGATCACTAACATTTTTAAAAACCATATATATTTTACCTAATGAATTTATGCTTTGCAGAACATGTTGAATAAAGAGTCTAGATTTTAGCACTTCTTTTTCAAGTTTTTGTTCTACTATCCTGCCATGTATCTAATCAAGGTCTTAATTTTAGGGACTGTGCACACAGGCGTTAGAATTCCAAACAAAACTAAACTTTATCACCTTAATTGAATGTAAACAAATAACAGCTTATATTAAAGTTGCATAGCTTCCTAAGTCACTGAATAGTTTGAATTTATGATGAAAAAAGATAATTAACTATAAAATATTTGCCATTAATTTTTCAACATATGACTTTTAGTGTCATAAAGAATTCACAGAAAATATTAGTGTTGCAGATGATCTGGTTTCAGAATCTACACAGATATTTTTCCTACTTTCAAATCCATGTTTTTTACAGTTCTAGCTCTTTTCCAAAGCTTATGTACTGGAGTTAGCACCATGTGGCCTCCTGGACTGAGAACTGTTGGTGCATGATTAACTTTACTGAAAAGTAAAGATTTTGTGGTAAGGGAATGATGTACGGAAATATGTGTATATGTGTGTGTGTGTATATACATACATATATAGGCATGTATACATATGTGGGTATGTATGAAACTAATATATATAAGAAACTTATGTATAAGATATGTATAAAATATAATTTTTACTACCATCGGCTTATCTACTACTGGATATGTCCAGTAGTAGATAAGCCGATGGTAGTAAAAAATACATTTATATGTATATATACATATAATCCATTGTGAATGGGATATTATGGCAGATTGAATGTAGATTGATGTAGCCATTGTGGAAAGCAGTATGGAGTTACCTCAGAAAAATAGAAATGGAACTGCCTTATGGCCCAGCAATTTTACTTCTGGGAATTTATCCCAAGAAGCTAGAAGCATTAATTTGAAAGAATATGTAGAGTCCAGCAGAAGTATTGCCATTGAGTTTACTCAGTAGGGTACAGAATATCTCACATTAGATAGACATTTCACCTAAAATGCCATATGGTGTGCTTAAGTGTATTATTGTTATTTTATAGAATTACATGCTTATGATTTTGCAATAAAATATTTTTATGTAAGCAAAAGGGGCATCATTTGTGGCAGGCCCTGTATGCACACTTATGTTCACTGCAGCATTATTTACAATAGCGAAGATTTGGAAGCAGCCCAAGTGACCATCAGTAGATAATGCATAAATAAGCTATAGTACAGTTATGCAATGGGATGACCCTAAAAATAGAAGGAACTTTTATTTGTTGCAATAGCATGGATTAACTTGGAGAGTATTATGTTAATGAAATAATACAATCAGAGAAAGAAAAATGCCATATGATTTTAATTATGTGGGGAATCTTTTTTTTTCTTTTTCAAAAATTTTATTTAGTTATTTTTTAAATTTTTTTATTGATTAGGCTGTTTAGTTGTTCTATTCCCCCTTTCATTGGCCTCCACCCTACCCCCCATCCCCACCATTACCTCCCCTTTAGTTTATGACCATGAGTCTCAAGTCCTTAAGATTCTATATTTCCCATGCTATTCTTGCCCCCCTTCTATTTTCTATCTACTGTCTATGCTACTTATTTTCTGTACCTTCTCCCCCCTTCTCCTCCTCCCACTCCCCTGTTGCTAACCCTCCTTGAGATCTTCATTTCTATGTTTCCACTCCTGATCTAGCTGTCCTTTTAGTTTGCTTTCGTTTTAGGTGTGGTTGTTAATAACTGTGAGTTTGTTGTCCTTTCACTGTTCATGTTTCTTTAACTTCTTTTTCTTAGATAAGTCCCTTTAACATTTCATATAATAAGGGCTTGGTGATGATGAACTCCTTGAATTTGATCTTATCTGAGAAGCACTTTAAAATGAAAGTTTTGCTGGATAGAGCAATCTTGGTTGTAGGTCTTTGGATTTCATGACTTGGAATACCTCTTTCCAGCCCCTTCTTGCCTGTAAGGTCTCTTTTGAGAAATCTGCTGACAGTCTGATGGGGACTCCTTTGTAGGTGACTGTCCCCTTAGCTCTTGCTGCTTCTAGGATTCTCTCCTTCATTTTAATTTTGGCTAATGTAATGATGATGTGCCTTGGTGTGTTCCTTCTTGGGTCCAACTTCTTTGGGACTCTCTGAGCTTCCTGGATTTCCTGGAAGTCTATTTCCTTTGCCAGATTGGGGAAATTCTCCTTTATTATTTGTTCAAATAAGTTTTCCACTGGTGGCTGTGCCTTTCCCCCTTCTGGTACCCCTATAATTCGGATGTTGGAGTGTTTAAAGGTGTCCTGGAGGTTCCTAAGACTCTCCTCATTTCTTTGAATTCTTGCTTCTTGACTCTTTTCTGTTTGGCCATTATTTGCTTTCTTCTGGTCCACTCCATTGATTTGAGTCCCAGTTTCCTTTTGCACATTGGTGTCCTGTGCAATTCCATTCATTTCAATTAGCTTCGCCTTCATATGGAATCTAATGATCACAGTAAACTAACAAACGAACTAGAAACAGACTCATAGATACAATAGACTGACAGCTGTCAGAGGGAAGAGGGTTAGATGGCTGGGTGAAAAAGTGAATGGATTAAACAATAAAAGCAAACAAGCAAACAAACAAAAACCCCAAAACTCATTATCAACAGTGTGATGGCTACCAGAGGGAAAGGGGAATGAAGGGAGGTAGAAAAGAGTAAAAGGGGGGTAAATTGTGATAAAAAGAAACTTGACTTGTGGACTTATACACACAATACAATGTACAGATGATTCATTATAGAATTGTACACCTGAAACCTATATAATTTAATTAAGCAATGTTACCCCAAAAATTTAATAAAAATATAAGTATAAATTTTTACAAAATATCTCTGTAGAAGTCAAGACCACTTCACCTAAACTCTCAATATCCCTAATCAGTGAGGATTACCTGTAGTTTCTGAGCAGTATGTGTGTGTATCTACCTCTTTATATATTCAAAATGTTTTTCTGTCTTTTTTTCAGTGTTTTTTTTTACATTTTTGGTTATAAGGTAATCTAGAAAATGTCCTTCAAAAATATTTTACACTCACAAAGAATAATATTTGTGAAATTTTTTAATCGCAATGAATAGAATAATATACATTTATAAAGAAAAATCCAAGAGAGGCATTTCTTGCTCATTGTTGGTGCACATGTGTGTATGTATGCGCATGTATGTGTTGAAATTATTCCTTTTTATAGCTTTAATAAAAGTTTCTTTTGATAAAAAAAGCATCATATAGGAACAATATTTTAAATAGTATTGATAGAATAACATTTTGATATTAAAAATGATTGCTTAATTATTCACATTTATTATTTTTGAGTCTAAATACATATTAAAATACCTTTACATGGGAGAATGTTCCTCTTTGTATCAATTTTATGCAATAAATTTATAATTCTGTACAATTCTGTTTCAGTGGTCACCAGAAACATGGACTCTTACATTTATAACATTCATAGTACGTTGCTTTTATTTTTAAGTTTTCCTGTGCTCAAGTAGCTACTAAACTCAGTCACTACAATTTTAGTCATGTAGCAGGAAGAAGGAAGTGCAGAAGGTCAATGAATCATATACCTAGTTAGGTCAGCTTCTTCAAAGCCATGTTCTTGGGAGTCTCATATGGCAGTCTCATATTTACCTCTTATTTACCAGAATTTAATCACAGGTTTCCAGAGGAGCTTAGGAAGTATAATCTTTTAGCTAGGGGCATAGCTAAATACCAAGAAAAATACCAAGAAATGTTAATTTGCAGCAACTAATCTTCTCACCCACAAGGTAGATAAAATTAGTCAGAAAATCAATTTTCATTATATTTTAATCCAAACTATGCTTTCTCTTAAAAATAATTAAAGGTAAGCTGTATTAGTTTCCTAGGGCTATTTTAACATAATACCATAGTCTAGGTGACTTAACAGAAATTTATTTCCTCACAATTCTGAAGGCCAGAAGTTCAAGATCAAGGTGTGGGCATATCTGATTTTCCCTGAGGACTCTCTCTTTGGCTGACTTCTTGCTCTGTCCTCACATGGTCTTTCTTGTGTGTGCTTATGCTACTGGTGTTTCTGTATATTCAAACTTCCTCTTTTTATTAGGGCAAGGGTCCGATTGGATTAGGGCTTCCTTAAGCACTTCTTTTTAAATTAGCCACTCTTTTAGTGGATTTATTTCTGAAGACAGTCACATTTTGAGGTACTGAATGTCAGAGCTCTAACATGAATTTTGGGGAAGCTCTCTTCAGCCCATAATATTATCCCTCTAGGAATGTAATGGAAATGAAAAGATAAATGCAAACTTTAATTTTAGTATAATAGATAACAATGAATTTAGAGAAATAGACTTTTTTCTCTTTTTACTATTTACATTATATGTCTTCATTACCTCTAGCAATTTTTCTCATTTCACATTTTTTAAAGAGATATGTGCCACTTTACTTATTTTAGTTCAAAAATGAAGACTCTCTATGCTAACAATAAATATTACATAATTATACACTTTAATGATGAACAAATGAAGGCTCAACTGTCTTCCAGGAATATTTATATTTTATCTACAAAATAAAATTTACCTTAGTTATTTAAATTAATGTCATTTTAATATTTTGAATAATATACAAGTAGCCAAAACAAATCTCTAACGTTTATTTTATTTCAACAAGCTTTTCACTTTGGTCGTATTCTTTCATATTATTTTTGGAATGAACATAAGCATATGCATAACTTTACAAAGAGTTGATCACGTAATACAAATGCTTTATTTTCCTAATATATAATGCACAGTGAACATCTTTCTAATCAACATTCACACTTCTACATCATTCTTGCAAGTAGTGGCATAATATTTCCTAATAATTTAAATTTCTTTACATAATCCATTCTTTTGTCAATTCATTTGGGTATTTTTCAATAGAAAATGGCTGTTATATTTACATTTCAAAGGTAGAATATTTGGACAAAAAAATTAAGACCGTAGTAGGAATTACCTTATCTTGATGGCATAATATAAACTAGGGCAAACAACTCTGTCCATCTCCTTCCTAAATAACATCAGGAACATTAACATTAAGATAAATACAAGATAAATATGATGTAATTAATGGTTCTGTCTAGAAAATAATAACCATGATTCTTTTCTGCACATTTTCTGATAAGAACCCCTGGGAGATAGATGCAAACTGAATCTGAAAACCAAGGAACTCAGGAACTATACGTATCATAAGGAGTCTACTTTTCTTTAAAAATTTTGTCAGTTGACTATGCAATCAGCTATCCACAGGCAAACTAACGTGTTTATGCAGTCTTGACAGTGACACAATAACAGTCCTTACAGCAGTTAAGTCGCAAGAACATTTTTGGAACAGTGCAATTACAGACCTAGTGTCAATTATTATTCAATGTAGAACAGTGACTGTGAATACCGATATACTCAGAATTATAATAATTTCCAATAATAGGACTTTGATTTCTGTAGTGTGCTTTAGATTCTGATTTGAAGGCTGCATACTTATTACTGGTTCCCGAATTTTGTATTGCAGTTTTATGAAAGAAAAAATCTCTTTTCTAAAGCCATTTAGACTCAGTGGTGTCCTAGTATTTTATCTCAGTGTTGTTTGAAATTCATGTACATCCAAATCCATAACTGAGACTGCTTTGTTGTTGCTGGGAAATTGAGGAGGGGTTTTGTTTGTTTTTTTCCCAATTTTCACATATATAAACAATGATGTATTAGGTATTATAATCTTTATGAAGTTTTGTTTTTTACCTTCAACTTTTATTTGGTGCTGATTTTATAACAATAACAAATTATCTTTTTTGGCCTATATTACATATGTAGAATATGTATAAATCATAAATATGCCACTCAATTAATTTGCGCTGATCCTGTGTGTTTAATTCAATAAATCTGTAAAGAAACATGTTCAGGTAACCAGCATTCACTTTACTAAATGGAACCTTGCCTGCACTCCAGAGTCCCCATCTAACATATAGGTGCTCTGCAACTTTCCCCTTGTGAGTAACTGAATCTGTGATCTTCTCTTTCCCCCAAAAAACTTAGCCTTCATAATAATGGAACCACACTGTAAGTGCTCTATTCTATCTGAACTATTTTGCTCACAATTTTGTGAGATTCATTTCTGGTTGTTTTTCTTTTTTGCTTTTTTTAATTTTAAAATGTTACTCTATTTTTCAGTTATCATTTAACCCTATCCCCACAATCACTGCACTGTTGTCCATGTCCATGGGGGCTTTTTCCTTTTTGCTCCATCCCTCAACCCCCTCATTTCCCCACCCACATCCATCATCTTCCTCTCGCTCTGTGAGTCTTTCTCTACTTTGCTGCCTTGTTCAGTTCATTCATTAGATTCCACACATGAGTTTCCTGAGAATGAAACACCAATGAAGGTTCTTCTTTTGAGTGTGTTTGGTGAACACTTAACACTTTTGTGTTGAGTGTATAGCTATATGTGGAACTGCAGGGCAACAGGGTATATGTTTTTCAGCTTTAGTAGATGTGGTCAAGTAGTTGTTCTTCTGTACAGTCCCAACAGCTATATATGAGAGTCTGTACATATTTTGATATGGAAGTGATACTGGTATTTGCAGATAAGAAACAATTTTGGTTGATTATAAAAGAGACAAAAATGCACTCTTAATAAATATTTTGACATACTATACAAAAGAGCTTGAGCTGGATGATGCTGCATATATATTAATAATATTATTCTTCTAAAATAATGGATATTTGATGATTGCAGTGTTTTATTTGTCACAAGAAAATATCTACTGAAATGTTGACTATCTGCATTATCTTTAGTTGTCAATAATCAATAAAATTTATCTGAAAATTTGTATGCTTAAAATTATGTCATATTGGCAGGAAAGGTCCTTAAGATACTATTTTTTAAATTAAAAATATTGATATTCACAAAGATCCAAGTTCTGACATTCTATAGTGAAGTTATTATATTTGGTTAAGATTTGAAATAAGGTCTTACATGTTCAACACTTTAATATATTTTATCCCCAAGTATGACAGAAAATACCCAACCAACAATATGTTTTTATATTTACTATCCTCAAAAAATACAAATAGATCTATGTATTGTAAAGTTACAGGTTTAAAAAGTTACCTATGCCATGGGGACATAAACTCATATCTACAACAACCTGCTTTGTAAGAATGGATTCTTATATATATATATATATATATATATATATATATATACTTAGTTTTTTAATCAGCAGTAATTTATTCCTTCAACTGTAATTAGGAAAATGTTCTAAATAATTATTTGTTAACATCTGATGTTTCTTGACACTTTTTTTCTTTAGCACCTTATCTGAAGATATACTATAATATCAAAATGTCATTTTCGGTCATTGACTTTAAACTTATTGGTAACACTGATTTTTTCAAAATTAAATATGTTTAAAAACCAATGGATGAATAAGACATTTTTCATAAGTATTAAAGGAGTAAAATGAAGCTGGAGACTTTCAGTTTTGAGTATTCTACAGTTTGGGTATGCATTTATTTTACAACTGCCCTGAAAGAGTGTCTCATCTGGCTAACTGAGCAGGTAATCCAGTTTTTCTTTCTTGGTGTGTCTCCTGTTGAAGTTTGAGAAATATGCTTGGTTTTCCAGCCTACTTTGCATCTAAGAGTGGCTGTGTGAGTCAGGTTAGTCAAAAACTTATAAGCAGAAGGCTTCTGAATATTTTTGGAAAAATGTTTCTTTTTTAAAAAAAAGATCAAACATGGAAGGAAGCTACTTACTCTTCTTTGGTCTCCCTTTTCCCTGTGGATTGTGGATATGGTGTCTAGAACACGACTTTAATCCAATGATCCTGAAGCATTTCCCATCCGAACAAACAGTTGGCACTCCAGGGATCATGAAGTGGAGTCTGGGATCCTGAGAACATAACAGAGCCATCACACCAAACCTGGAGTCATCCATAGCCTGACATGATGTTAAGGAATTAAAAATATCCTTGTGTGTGCAATGTTAGGCCATTATTTTCTGATATCAAATAAGTGCCATCTCAACTGGTATATTTTTATAGTAATGGAATGGGGATATTGTTTGCTCAACATCTTTCAGGTTAAGAAAGATCACATTGCTTTAATTTTTTAAAATGATACTTTAAACAGCTCTTCTTTGTGTGGTAACAAATATTTACCTTATTCAGCCATAGACACTCAGTGGGGAGCTGTTTTGTACTCAGTGCAATATTGCATTTCCCCCAGAGGGCCGTCACTGACCTTTCTTTCCCTATAAAGCACTCCCTTACATAAAAACCTACTCCCTGCCATGATCTATTCAAAAAGTCAAACTGAGATCTATGCTCATTTTGAAATCTTCCAACTTAGTTGGTTAATATCTTGTCTCTATCACCATTCCCTTGGACAGACCTGAGTGGTCTGGCTCCAGGCAAAAATCCCATGTCTGATTTTTCAGGTCCAAACATCAGCAATTGCAGGGGCTCTACCTGACAAGCCTCACAGGGGAAAACTACCTGCCCACATCAGAGTTGATGCACAACCAGTGCGTCTGCAGTCACATTAAAGCAGTTGTGGTACATATACACAATGGAATTCTATGCAGCAGAGAGAAAGAAGGAGCTACTACTACCTTTTGCAACAACATGGATGGAACTGGAAAGCATTATGCTGAGTGAAATAGGCCAGGTGCTGAAAGACAAATACCATATGATCTCACCTTTAACAGGAAGCTGAACAACAAAACAAACAAGCAAGCAGAAAAAATAAAAAACCAAAGACACTGAAATAGAGAACAAGGGGACAGTGACCAGAGGGGAGAGGGAAGGGAAGTTAAGGGGAAAAAGGGGGAGGGATTTGGAGGGACAAATAGGAAGGACACAGGGATGAGAACTAAGGGGGGTGGAAATGGGAGGGAGGTGGGGAGCAAAGGGTGGGGGAGGCTGGGATGAGAAATAGACAAAAGAACTGTACTTGAAAAATAACTAAATAAAATTAATTATAAAAAATAATAATAAATAAATTAAAAAAGAAAAAAAATATGGTACAAATACAGAAAAAAAGCAGTTGAGTTCAAGGAATCAGGGCCCTTTCAAACAAGTCTGAATCCCCAGCCCAAGTGTTCCATTTAGAAGCCTCTTTATCAGGGACCAATCAAAGATGTTTTCTCAGGCAATTCTGCCCAGATCACCTTATCAGGGATCCTTAAAAACATTTTTCTCCACTCTATTCCTATTCCTTTCCCTCATCTCCTCTAAGCCCCAAGACCAAAAACAGCAGGAGCATTTTGTTTGAGGGCTCCTTCAACAGTAACTCCAAAGTCAGCACTGAGGCCCCTGACCATTATTACCTAATGATATTTTGCAGGGAAAGTGAAACTGTGGGTGAGCTGACACTTTCCTCTGTTTAGCCTTTTACTGTAGTGTCTCAACCAATGATTACAGGCTGGACCATTATGTTCATTTGGCTTGCTGTCCTAATCGGCTACTTCAAAATCTTTCTTAACTCAAGAGAGCTCATCTCTGTTAATCAGCTGATCTCTTGACAAGCCTGAGAGGAGGTGAACCACTGGAAATGGTGTGGCAGAACTGAGCCACGGGCAATCCTTAGGATATTGTTTGGGGACATAGGTATGTCTTTCAGTTATGACTTCTTTTGCCTTTACGAATTTTGGAACACTCTACTTCTAAAATTGGAATATTAAAAATAAAAGTTGTTCTCACAGTTGGCTCCTCAAATCCAGAGAAGCCACAATCCCGAGAGACACCGTGCTTATCTGACTTAGAGGAGGAGGATAACAGTTGCCTTTTATTCTTTGGAGTTTAGAATACAGTTGCAAAAATTAAAAAAAATATTCATCAATTAAACAATCCTGTCAAATGCGTGATAGTAAAACCTACACTCCGTGTTTTAATATCCTGCTGAGCCTTTAATTTCTCCTGTAGTTTAAGCCAATTAATTCTCTCTCGAGTCTTACCTGCTACCTGTCTTTGCTTCCTAAGTGATTAATGTTTATGGTAACAGCTTTTGACAGCATTCTCCATGCAATCCGTCCCTCCACTTCTCCCCCTTTCCTCTTTTAAAATTAATTTTTAAAAAGTACCTTTTGTTGCTGAAAAGCATAGCTTACCAACTCACAGCCAGACTGCTCTGTTACATAATGTGAAATGAGAATATGACAAAAATAGCGAGCATACACATGCAATCAGAAAGGGATCGCGTGGCACTATTGCTGTCATGCTTTGTTTTTCTTCACATTATCTGTATACTTTGTGAATTTCTCATGCATTTGTGTCTTATAAAAATTGAGTGACTGGGAAAAGGGGGTGGGGGAGAAAAAGAGATGATACCAGTGTATATAAATGTAAGGTTTAAAAAATATACTGTTTTCCCCAAAGGAGGAACAAAATTTAAATGGAATAAAATCAGAATATTGTATGTCCTGTGGGAAAACATGATTGGCTGCTACAGGTTTTAAAAAAGAAATAAAAGAAGATAGTACAACAAATATATATATGGTCATCTCTCTAAAATTCTGAATTTTTAAATTTAGTTTTTTTATTTATAACCCTCAAGTGTGCCATGGAGAATAAAACTAGTATCATAATATTAATTTCTAAATAGTGTTAATATTTTTAAAAAGAATAACATATCAGTTTGTTTCTTCAATAAACTTATAGCAGTTTTTTATTTTTTACAAATAACAAGATATCTGAAATTTTATACACATCAGACTTATTTTATTAGAATCTGACCAATAGTGTATAGTATTAATAAATGGGAAAGTGCATTGGTACTTTTACTTGCCTTCCTTTATGAGTATGTAAATGAGGTAGTGTTGAATATCTTTTTTCAATTAATTTAGGCAGATCAGAGTTCCACCATCAGTAGCTCAAACATTTGACATTTCAGGTTGTGATTTTTGCTGATTCAAAAGAAATCCTTAAAATTTTTTATTCACTAAAATAACTTCCAATCAAAGAAATTAAATTGATTCATTTTTTCTTGATAACAAGAAGACCTAAAAGGGCTTCATGTCTCTTTGGAGACTTATGAGGAACAATGTTGATGGAAAGTGAGTGCTTGCTGCTTAAAAGAAATCTATGGGAATCAGATTTGTAAGAGAACAACAAAACACATTATACTGATGAATTATTTAGTAATCTTTCAGTTAAAAGTGACAGTGATTCAAAATTGATTATCACAAAATAGTACTTATTGGTCCCTATACTAGGATGGCTAAATAACTGTAACTGGAAAAGACACTGGTGTTCTGGCTTCCTGTCACTACCAAATCTGATAAGCAATGACAGCGATTAAATCTTTTATGGGCACTTTATTCAGATGACCGGATATCCGAGAAGATGGTGGGTTCATACCCTAAGAAACGATCTTCCCTTCTCTTTCCTGGCCAGATCTGTCATAAGGCGGGTGGGGGAGGACAAACAAGGTGCGGTGAGGGCTTTGAGATTCAGAAGCTGCAACATCCCTGTCCTGGGCAGTTAGCTGCTCCCAAGGCAGCGGTGGAGGGGTGGTTATTTGCTCCCCTGGAAGACAAAAGACCCAGATGCCTCCAGCTTGTCCCCAGGTGGTAATCTCTAACCAGTGCCCCAGGAAGTTGGCTGTTTTTCGAGGATGGGCCTTATTTTTAGATTTTGAAACAAAAGCTTTAACATACTCATTACTTGCTACAGTTACAACTTTTTACCTTAAGCTAAAATTTTCTAAGTCTTAAGTCCCCTATCATAACTATGCCTATTTCAGGTGAAAATGGATTCCAGGCTTCAAGTGCATCACTAGCAACCTGTGCCATTTTTGCACCACCTATTTCTGATTTATTTCTTAGACATTGTCTCTTCATTCTTGTGAATGTGGGCCATGGAGCTCCAAGTTAACAAAAATCTTGTTTATCAGGAACTTACATACAGAAAGATTGTCTTTCCCAGTTTTCTTGTCAATACCTCTTCTTTTACTCTTGATACAGGGTACAACAAGAGGGGTGCCCCAAAGAGGGATATGGAATGGGGTCTAGAACTCAGTGTGTCTAGGGAATATTAGAAGGACATATAAGATGTCCGCACCCCTTCCCCTCCACAGGTGTGAGTTGGGGGAAGGGACACAGGGAGCAGAAACATGCAGGGCTGTTTTGTACAGCCACAGCTTTGCAGCTAACCCCTGGCATTGCCATTTAACATATCTATAACATTTAACTGGTTGCATGGATATGTTAAATAGCTGTGGCCATGCTCTGAGCCAGGGGGATGGAAAGGGACCTCCCTCCCAAGATGTAACTGGATGGAAAGGGACCTTCCCCAGGTGACAGCATCTGCATGAGAGCTTGGAGAATATTGGCTCCATGACATGGGGCCATACCTACCCGGACTTATGATGGCAGCCCAGTAAACTTGGAATAATACAGGAATGCTTGCAGGTATAACTGATTCTAGGAAGAGTTGGAAATGGAGGTACAGAGGAAGATTGGCACAGGGATTTAAACCCAGACATAGCAGCCATGGAGGGGAGAGCCAGAGTGGGGACCTCCTCACAGCTTTGCCCAGACATAGTATCCATGGATCTTTGGCCAGAGTGGGGACCCCTGCAGCTTTTGTAGAAGAGGGCCATGTGGCTTTGGGGTGCTCCCTTTGACCTGGGAAGCAGGAGAGACTTTGCTTGGAAGAAAGGTGAAAGAACTGTTGCCAGTAGACCATGAGAAGGTGCCACATGGCTTTGGATTAATTAATTAGAGATCCCGTCTGGATGGCGACACAGCTGATGGTGCCAACAACCTGAAATTCAGATGTTTGCTTCTTTTCCTCAATTCAGTACCTAATTTGGTATCCCGAATTAGGGAAGGGAGAGAAGGAAGCACTGTGGGCATCTATGGGTATCCAAAAAGAACTTTGATATTTCAATGCAGATATTAGGTCACTATTTAAGTCTGTATAGCATTAAATAAACATTTCCTTTCCTTTTCACAAATCTCTGGCATTGAGAGGTGTCTTTCCTATCTGGCGGCAGAGTAACAAACCTGGTAGGGGTCCTTTCGGTAATAGTATATTGTAGCCCTCTTCGGCCTTGCCCTGTATGGGCGTGTTCTGTAACACCCTGATGAAAGAATACATCTAATCACATCAAAACAATCAATCAAACAAGCATCCACAGTTCCAATCGGCTCTGCTTGAACCATGGGATTAGCCTAGCACCAATGACAATGTCTAAATACAGGATATATTCTATTGAAAAGTTGGTCTATATGTATTGCCATGACTGTTTAACAAATTGCCCCCAAGTTAGCTGTGAAAAACAATGATCATTTTGCTAATGGATTCTGTAAGATCAAGTTCAGATAGTGCATGGCCAGGGAGGCGTGCCTGCTTTCCTTGATGCCCACTAGGCAGCAGGAGGAATCTGGAACATCAGATGCCTCACTCCTATGCCTGAAAGTGGATGCTGGACAAAGTCAAAAGTTTGGGGATAGACTAGGTATCCATCTCTTACTCTCTGTGGTCTCCTCAACTGAACTCTCAATATGAAAACTTTAGAGTGACTGGACCTTTGGTTGTCAGCTCAGGGCTCCAGAAAGAGGGAGCCAGGTGGAAACCGTATTGCCTTCTCCTAACTTATAGTTGGGAGTAAGTTACTAAATGCCACTTCTGAAACCTTCTATTTGTTAGAAGGGAGTTACTAAGCCAGTACATATTCCAAAGGCTTATGCATTTTGTGAGAGGAGACAAAGAACACGAGAACATATTTTTAAAAAAATCTCAATGTGTATAACTTTGAATGTCAAATGACACAATTTGATTCAAATATTTACTGGGTGGTAGAAAGAGAGGTAACAAAAAAGGTGTGTTTGTGATTAACGGTGTGTAAGAAAGAAATAGACAGTTAGTAAATCACAGCCTAATTTAGTTTTAGGGCCCAATAGATTGTACTATAGATATTATTTTATTAATTATAACTCGGTGATATAGTTCTAATGAAATTAATAAGTTTATCATCTCTGAATTACCACTAAGGCTTTTTTACCAACCTTTTCATTTGAGTATTGATTTTTCTTTTTTCATCGATGTTTGGAACTGATTTTTATGCAATATCTGTAAGGAAAGCAAATGACTTCCTATTTTTCTTGAACCATATTTACATTGATAGCTTTTATCTTAAAGAATAATATGACTGTACAGAAAATTAGTTACAAGCTTTTATCCTTTAACTTTAAATCACTGGTGTTGTTATTTTACATTTTTCTGTCATTTGGAATTTCAACAGAAAATATAAAAAATAGTCTATTTGTTATCCTTAGTACAAAGTGAACCTTTGTTTTTGACTTTGCTTTTCTACTTTACGTGGGATGAGGCTCCTCCCCCAGGCCCCTGTGCTCACACACAGGCATCTGAAGAATGGCGGTGTAGGGGCCATCGAAAGCCCTTTCCTTACACCTGCAATGGGGGGGTTATTTGTGGTCTGGATAACACATGTGCCCTATAGTTTGGGGCAACAGTTCTGCTCTATTTGTTCTGATCTCTCAGTGATCACCAGTAATATGCATTTTAAATTACTAGTTTATAGCCTTGCATTTTTATTAATTTTCATTTTATCCCGTGAAGTCAGGGGAAGCTTTCAAATTGTTCTCCAAATCACTTAATACATTAATCTTCTGAGAATTTAAAACTATTTCCTAAACATTTTCATATTTATGAAATAGATTCTTTTCAGAATTAATATCTACCTTTAAGTCTTTTGTATATTGTTCAATATATTTGATTCTACATTATATTTTCATGGGTTCCAAGTTGTTAGTAACTATGTTTTTTTTCCTTTATATATTATTTGGATTGTATCTCTCCAAAATTGTTTATCAACAGATATTCATGTGAAAGTGTCATCCTGTCTTCAACAGTGAACTTTAAGTAAGTTTCGAAATTGAGAAATGTAAGATTTCTGTTGGGAACCGCTCTGCCTGGTTTCAGGAGTTGTGAGTGCCCCCCGTGGCTAAGGCTGAGTGAGCAACCTCCGGACTGTGAGCCACTAAGGAGACAAAGCTTGTCCCTGGTGGCAGCGCTGCTTCTGCTTCAACTGCTGCCCCCAACACTTGGTTGGTTAGTCAGAGACGAATACGACCCCTCAGAGGAGGGGCAACCTAAGGCAGACATGATCACTTGGAAGGCCATCAAGAAAGGACGCAGGGAACTTCAACAATGAGGAAATGATGGACCTTCACCCCCTGGCTATTCTGACATAGGCTGAGTCCCCATTTCCATCTGGGAGAAGTACTTCCTGGCTCTAATCCACTTAAGCCTAAAAACCTACCATGGGGAAGGCAGCGCAGCTACAGCGGGATCTGGGATGACCAGGCATAAGAAAGAATATGTAAAATCCTGCGAAACCTGCTTTGTTTAGAATGCTCTCATTTAAATGATAAGGGTTCAAGCAAGAAGCTTGTTCCTCATAGTTTTATGGCTGGTTAGCTACCTGACCCTGACTGAGAATAAGTCCTCACAGTTCTTTGAATGCTATCTATTGTTTGATCCTTACCTGCATCCTTGTGCAAATGAACCTAATAAAAGCCCCTTTAGGAAGGGGCTCTTGGTCTTTCTCCTCTGACAGACTGACCACCTCTCCTCCCCAAGCAGATCCTGTCTTGGTAGTTTGACTTTCATCTGTGGCAAATGGGGGGACTTTGTGGGCAAAGTTGCCCCCACAGTCTTCCATTTTTTAATTATTGTAACTATTCTGGGTACTTTAAATTTCCATAAAGTCATTTTATTAATTTCTAAAAAAAATACAGGTTGAATTTCAATAAAGAAACTATTTAATGTAAAAAAAATTATCTGGGGACTAACAATATCTTAACCACATTATCTTCCAATCCATGAATATAGGCTACTTTTCTACTAATATAGATCTTCCTTAATTCCTTTCAAAGATGTTTTATAGTTTTCAATGTACAAGTCTTGCACTTCTTTGGCTAAATTTATTCTTAAACATTTTTTGCCTTTATAAGCTCTTGTAAGTGGAACTGTTTATTTAATTGTATTTCTGGATGTTCATTTCTACTCTATAGAATTAAAATTAATTTTTATATTGATTTTCTATATTACAGTCTTGCTAAAGTCATTTCCCACTTCTAATAATTGCGTTTTGTGTGTGTGCATGTGCCTGTGTGAAATTGCTAGGAATTTCTGTATTCAATAGCATGTCATCTGTAACTATCTGTAAAAATTGTTACATTTGGCAAGACATAATTCTCACATTTTCCCTTCATTAGACATGCTTTACTTGACTTCTTTGAAGATATTTATAGTAGCTGATATAAATTCATTGTCAAATAAATTTAGCATGTGGGTTTGTGAAGGAAGGATTTATTACTCCTTTCTTATGTGTGTATTATACAAGAGTGGGCAAAAGTAGGTTTGCAATTGTAATACAAATAAATGATATAATAATTAATACAAAGTAATACAAGAATAAATTCTGTGTTTTGTGTATTCAGAACTGTGTACCTACTTTACCCACCACTGTATTTGTACTTCTTTGCATGTTTCAATCATTTTTGAAAACCGGACACTTAAAAAATGAAATGTGGTAACTGTGGAATATGATTCACCACCCTCTTCAGAAAAAGTTGCTCCTGCTTTTGTTTGTTTCTTTCTGTTCTCATTGCCTTTGTGTATGTGTGTGTCATTTCCTAAACTAATTTATAAAGTCTGTATTCTATGCCATGTGCTACCATTGAAATTTCTCTTTGGTTAGCTTAGTGGTCAGCTAATATGTAGGTACCTTTTTCTTCAATGCCTCGATCCAATAAGCCTCCCAGATTTTGCCAAGGGACGTTGTGTGCATATTGAGCACATCCGTAATGCTTCTTCAATTTAAAACTATGCCTTAGTCTTTGTTCTGGAGTTCTAACATCAGCTAGTGCTGAAGTAATATGGCCTCCTCAGGTCCTGGCATATGAAAAGCTCCTCACAGGGCTGTCCAGCTTCCCCTCTGAAAAGTTCCAATAGGTTGGAGTTTTTCAAAACCCCCTAAGGACATTCTATTTCCCAACTTTTTCTTTTGTATTTCTTGGTCATTTTCCCATATGCTCAACTATTATCATTGGCTCAGGGAGTTTGGCTGGTGGTTATCAACAAGGTCTCTTGAGTGAAGACTTTTCACTCCGAGTTCAGACTCAGCTCAGAAAAAGACAGGTTGTGCGATCCAAGTTAACAGGGGTTGCCAAGTTCAATAACAAGATGTAGAGAAATAGGACCCTATAAAGGGGACCCCATTCTACCCCACAAGAACACTTATTTCAGGAAGTACTTGACATTCATTCGTTTTTTTAATAGATGTATAAACATATTTTTAAAATGTTATCCTATTTATGCAATAAACAGAGGGTAGCTTTCTTAAAATTATAAATACTATAAAACTTCCTATAAATATCATAATTACTAGAAACCCTTTAGTTTCATCTTTCTTAAGATGGAAAATAAGACCAGGTCAGCCACTCTCATTACCCAAATTACTGTAAATTCTATGCAGTTGAAGCTATAGCTCCTGATAAATTATTTTTAGTAAATGTTCAATGAACACATTCTAAAGTTTATATGTAAGAGCATAAATCCAATAATAATTCAATCCCTTTAAAACTGAATTTGGAGGACTTTATTTTTGTACCTGAAAGGATGGTATATATTGAAGAAGCAACATTAACTAAATAATGTGCTATAAATATCATATTAAATAAATCAGCTTGTTCAACATGATGGAAATCTTAAAAAACAGAAACACATATAGATGAATCTGTTTTATGATGAAAGTATAACAAAAGATTGGCAAAGTGCTAAATTATTTAGGAGACAATGTTGGAAAACTGGCTTGTGGGAAAGTATAATTTCAGATCTCCACTAATCTCTGTATGTGGGAATGATAACTCTGTTTAATAAGATAAAACAAAGCAAGCAAATTTTTATCCCTGAGATGGATAAGGGGTTTTAATAGAACATCTGAAAGTACACATTATAAAAATGATAAAAATGACTATCCTGATAAGTATATCAAAGTTTGTATTGTTTGATCAAACATAACTAAAAATAATACAGGACTAATAGAAAAATAGGAAGTTATTGTATTATAATTGCTCAATACCATTTATATGTCAACATGAGAAAATAGTATATATTGAAAATGGCATATGCAATTTATTTTTAATTATTCATGCCTAATACATTACAGTGTAGTCTTCTGGGGAAAATGGGAGTATTGAAAGCATGCAGAGATTACAATGGAGAAATGTGTGCTTAAATCTTCACATAAAAGATCCAAAATAGTGAAATTAAAAGAGAAAAACTATGCTTACCTAATGTGTAAACTATATAGCTTAACCTGTGTTACAGTGGTTTTATGATTTTCTCCTATGTTCTTTTCATATTCAAAATAATATTACATATGATGAATTGTTAATTTCATAGATGCTGGTGCCCAATATCTAAAATTTCTCTTCCTATAATATCAGGATAAATAAAGGTATCTACTTTATAATGTGTTATAATGATTGCATATTTTAATATGTGGAAATAGAACATTTTGAAAAATATAAGTGTTCAGGAAAATTATCTTGTTAAAATTTTTGACTGTTAAAATTTATGAAGGAAATAATATTTTAAAAGATAAAATCTATATGTACTGTACGTATTTTAGATTAAAGGTCATTATAATGTTTTTTACTTATGTATTAATTGGGTGGAAGTCTCAGTTTAACAGTGTTTCATCTACTTCTAGGGCTTAATGTTAATCTCAGTTCTGAACTGTTCTTTAAATAATTTATGAATTTTAGAATTAAGTGTGAATACACATATTTAAATTAAAAAGTAACCACTTGGCTTATAGAGCTAAAAAACCTAGAGGGAGAACTGGATTCAGTCAGATGTTAATTTTAACATTCACATACCCTCAGAACTTTGATTTTATGTCTGTGTTTACTGTGACACCTCAGGCATCTTTCTCCTATGAGTCACTTTCACCATTAAGATAGTTCATCTAACGAACAAAAATACATGTAGCAGTTCCTGAACTCCCATTGAAGTATTATTCCAACTATTCCAATCTTCCCTTAATTCTCTAGGAGGTAGAAAAAGCTTCTTCCTTCAGTGCCCTGCCAAGATGTTCCAAATACTATGTGGCATAAATAGGGTCTCACGATCATCAGACTGAATTTTGTGGCTAGGAGAAGGAAATAGTTTATGGAACTTACAATGAGTCATTACCGTAGAAACCTTAAAGTGGGAACCAGTGTGGGGGTTGCTATTATTCATAAGAAAAGCTGGGTGCCTTCGTGGGAATTCTAGGGAGTAATTCTTTGGTAATGAACTAACAAATATCCACTAGAAACTAATACCATGAACCCTAAATAGGGCTGTGCATTCCCTTTAGATGTTTATGATATCACCACCATCATCATCATTGCCCTATGAAAGCCTACTCAGCATGCATGGCTTTTTTCACCTTTGTTTCCACATGCATTTAAAGCTTTCCCAATGCCTCAATGTTGATTCCTCCTGTATCATCATTTCGAATTTCAGCAAATCTATGGGTTTCACTTATTAATATTGTTCACAGGGTATTTAGGTTCTATGCTGTAACAGAAAGGAGAACAATGGAAAGGAAACGCAATTTTCAATGGAAAAGTCTGTCCTACAATGAAACTCAATGTTGTACTTGTGTTATTCTTTTTTTACGCACAGACGAAAACAAGCACATATAGTTTTATGAAATTTTTCTACTATGAAATTAGTAGGTTGACCTTGAAGATATAGGTTGGTTGCATCACTTAGCTACATATTTAATTTTCCCTATAGTGCAAGGCTTGATGATTCTGACACTCTCTGAAGAACCTGACATGATACTGGACATGTCCCTGATTAGGGAGCCAATGCAATCTTAGAATCCCAGAATGTGTTATCATTTTCTCTAGAAATACGGCACAAATTGGAGAATGGTTTCAGAAAATGTGTCCAAAAGAGAAAACAAGTGCAGGACACTGAACATTTTCCTCTCCCATCTGTGGGTGTCAGATTGCAAAAAAAGCCAAAGAGCATGTCCCCATACATATGGGGGATTGAAAGGTTTTTCAGAGAAAAAGTGCATGGCCACGAAAATAACTATAATATGTTCATCTCTAACTTCTGAATGGCAAGAATCAGGATTTTACCCAGGAAACTTGGAGATGTTTTAAACTACAAGTGTTATTTAACTTGATATTACAATATCTAATGTTAAAAGCACTAATATAATGTGTTTCACTCCTGTCACAAAATACGTATTTAATTAATATTTGTGCAAAAAGTGCACAAAAATCTTACATAGCATGTGTTGATACTGCAAATTTTGCTGTCATAAGAATAAAAATTAAAACATCTTTAAGGTACAGATTTGAAAGTTTAGATCATAGTTCATAAAGTTCAAGTATTAAATGTAAATATTTTACCTCTCAGAAATAATATTGTCAATGTGGTCAGGTGATTAGGAAACTGGAGAAAAGCACAAAAGGTCAGTACAGTAGTCAGGTGTTCTGAGTTGAAATAACCGAAAAGTTCAAAACAATTTGCAGCGAACATTATGTAGATTAATAATTGTGTATTGGAGACATTTAGAGACAGGACATGATGCAATTAAGAAAATTTAGTGTTTAACTAAAACTCTATTTGTTGACACCCAACAATGTCAACAAAGACTCAGTTCTTTCCATCTGCTTTGCTATCCTGAATGTATTTGATTTGTCTTGACCCTCAGATGAAGTTAATGGCAGGCAGATAGCAAGGAAAGAGCTACATACTGATGCAGCCAGGGCAGATAAATTCATTCTGCATTAAGAGTTTCTTTTTGCACATGACAAAGCTGTTGAAATTAGCTTGAGCAAAGGCACACCAGGGAGGTTTCACAGCTCAGTTGCTCACATTACCAAACACCCATGAAAATGTTCTCGTTGTGTCCTGTGCAGTCTCATGAGCAAATATAAGACTAAACAGCAACTCAATGAGATTCATGTCCTGAATGCACTGTTTCTTCGTATACCTGGCAGGGATTCCTGCAAGACTGAGATTTTTGTTTAAGTCTGGATGGTCAGCCCTTCCACCTTGTGACACTGCGAGCCACAGGAGTGGTTACTCTTACAGCCCATGTACTCAATTTTGCCTCACTATTTTGGTTTGTTATTTTTTTCAAGCAGATTTTGCCTGTTTTGTAATTGTGAGTGACTCTTTTGAGTGTTAAATTTGCAGATGGCATTTTGTTTATTTTGCTTATAAAGATTTTTACTTATTTTATATTTCTTGATGAATTGCATTAGAAAATTAGAAGACTAAGGCTGTGGGTGGAAAAACATATTATTTTCTAATATTTTACTCTTACATGATAGTAAGTAAGCTTTTATATTCTTATGCATATGAATAGTAATAAAGTGAAAACCTATTATATCAATATGAACATTTTCATCTACTGATTTTTTAAATTATATATAAAAATGAGCTATATTGGTCATAGAACTATATGGTATATAATTGTTGCTATTAATACAATTCATTAAAGTAAAAAAATTAAAAATTACATTTAATGACTCTTCCAGACATAAATTTGTTTCAAACTACAGACTCATTTATAACTTTGTGGTGTTTGCAAATTAAATTAGCATTCTTTGATATTCTCAGAAGAGCTCATTCTTTGTGAAGTAATAAACACACACATAGATCAAACAAATTTCTTTAGAGTTAAGTGTTACTGCACTTACAGAAAATTATTAATACTTCCAGCAAACTTTCTACTTTTATAAATTATTATTCTTTTCTATTCAGGGGGGTGAGCTCAGGCATTTCCATATGGTGATGCAGAGGCGAACCATGAAAACCCACTTAGCTACATTAATTTTGATATAATGTGAAAAAATGTAAACTTCAGAGCCAGACTGCTTGAATTGTAATTCTGACTCAGGCACTTTCTAGGTACTAACAAGCAACTTAAAGCCTTTACGTCTTAGATTCCTTATTTGTAAAAGTAAGAATGATAATAGTACTTTCCAAATGAGGGATTATGGAAATTGAATATTATAACATAGGTAAAATACTCATAAAAGTCTGTTGGAAACTGCCCTGCCTGATTTCAGGAGCTGTAACCCCCCCATGGCTAAGGCTGAGTGAGCGACCCTCGGACCATAAGCCACTAAGGACACAAAGCTTATCTCCCTGGCAGGAGTGCCTCTTTTGCTCCTTTTACTTCATTCATAACTGGACCCCAATACTTGATCAGTTAGCCAGCGATGAGTAAGATTCCCCAAGGGGGGAATGACCTAATACAAGCTTGATCACGTGGAGGCCCCAGGGAAGGACTTGGGGGGCTATGGAGAAAGGGAGTGTTGGACCCTTGCCCCTCGGCTTTGACATAGCCTCAGTCCTCATTCTGTCTGTGAGGAGACTCCTAATCTCCTGGCTATCTTGCTTCCTCTGCTTGACTTAAGCCTGAAACAATGACAGAGGACGGTGCAGCCCTGTACTGGAAAGGATGGGTTCCCTGGGTGATCAGGCCTAAGAAAGGATATGTAAAATCCTGTGAAGCCTGCTTTGCTAAGAATGCTCTTAATTAAATGATAAAGGTCCAAGCAGGAAATGAGTTTGTTTCCCAAAGTTTTGTAGCCCTTTAGCTAACAGACCCTGACTCAGAATAGGCCCTCAGAGTTCTTTGTATATTATCTATTGTTTGACCCTTACCGCCTGACAATAATTAATGAACTTTACCTGTATTTCTGTGCAAATTGAAACCCAATAACAGCCTGTATGGGCAAGGGTCAATGCGTCTCCCCTTGAGAGAGTAGCTAGGCCACTCTCAGGTGTTCCCCACTTGAGGGAGTAGCCATGCCGTCCCTTTTCCTCTACAGGACTTGGTAGTCCATGTGAATTTGTTTCATGTCTCGTCCATAATGCCACAGACACTGTGGGCCAGTGTCTGTGTCAAAAGTCATTTCATTTAAACTATTAAAGATTTTCCTTATCTTGAAAAAATATGAATATATTTAGTCTCCACCTCCAATTTTTTGTATAGAGCTTCTAAAATCATTATGCTTTTCTGATTGCTAGGGGTGCTAGGAACATCTTTTATTCTAATATGTGGTCATTAACTCCAGTTTCTGGAGTTACAGAGCTCCTAAATCTCTTGGAATTGCCAAGGTGATAGGAATGTCTTTTGTTTTAATGAGGCAAGTCTCGGTGGGGTGCTGGATGGAGGCTGGTCATCACAAAAACCAAGCCATGATTAAAAGCTTGAAATTTTTTTCCTCCTCTGCCCCACCCTCTAAGGAGGGGAGTATGGCCAGAAATTAAGTTAATAATCCATGATGTCTATGTGATGAAGCTTCCATAAAAGTTGCTCAACTAGAGTGTTTGATAACTTCTGATTTGGTGCATCTGGGAGGGTGGTACACCTCAATTCCACAGGGACACCTCCAGATTTGCCCTATGTATCTGTTCATTTGACTCTTCATTTGCTTTCTTTATCATGTCTTTCAAAATAAACTGATAAACATAAGTAAATGTTTTCCTGAGTTCTGTGAGTTGTTATAGAAAATATTGAACCTGGCAGGAAGGTTGTGAGAATCTCCAGTTTCTACCTGGTTGACAAAAGTACAGGTGACAACCTGGGACTTGTGATCGGTGTCTAAATCCTGGCAGTCTTGGAGGACTAAACTCTTAACCTATGGGGCCTGAGACAACTCCAGGGACTTATCATCATGACTGAATTACAAGGTATTAGTTTATATCTGGAGAGTGAGAAAATTGGTCAATGTAGGGAAAAACCCACACATTTGGTTTCAAAAGTATTCTGAGTATAGAGAAAACAAGTATTTCTTTTTAATGTTTACATGAAAAATATGTCCTTCCACAAGCTGATAGTTATTACCATATTTTGCTGCTCACTTTTATTACTAGCCTTCATGTTTCCCCTTTAAAATTCATTTTAATATCTTTTTTATGTCTACTTATTTTCAACCTTTTTTTGTTTTTGTGTACACCTATTCTTGTACACTCTTCTACAACCATTTTTCTTTTAGCATTGTGTAGTTTAGAAAGGTTCAACATATTTTTCTTAAAACAAAAATGAAAAGACATAGGTTCTGAAAGGGAGTACATGAGATGAAGTAGAATAGCAAATGCAGAGCCAGTATATAATTTATCTGCAGTTGTAAATATGAAAAAATAAGTCTGTATTGGAGATGAGCATATTGCACTAATAAAGCCATTATTTTGAAATGTTGAAAAGTGTGCAGGTAGCTTTGGTAACCTAATCAAACGGTTCCATGATTTGGAATAGTGTGTCATTTTAAATGATGTATCCAATCAGATTCAAATGTTGTGCACAACTACCACTGAACATTTTGTTTCAAAATATGCGACATCCTGATCTTTTCACGTTTTTGTTTCTTTGTCCTTTTTTAAAAATTGTAACTTGAAAAGTAGAATGGAACTTTAATCTTTTCGAATGATTATCTGTTTTTTGATAAGTACTTGGTGTCAAGAACTTTGCAAGGGATCTGACATTTACCTTATGGGTAAACGGATGATTTAGGCTGACATAGTTTTATAGATGCTAACAGAAGACATGAGTCTCCTGGGTCAAAGGCAAAATACAGTTTTACTCATGGCACAGAAAGCAGCCCGAGATTCAGGATCTCTAGGGTGACATGGAAGAGCCCGCAATGGATGCTGCACACTCAGTGGTTCTTGTCACAGCTGAGGAAACTTATGCTTTTAAAAAGCATTGGTAGCCAGCACGTTTAACTTTGCCCAATCAAAGAAAGATGTCATCACTAGTATTATAGACAGCAGCAAGGACAGCCAAAAAACAAACCTTTCCTCTTTCTTGGAGGGGCACACTATTTCTCTGTGTGAGGGTATTTACCATTGAAAACATGGAGAAGACTATGATTAAACAATAATAAAAATAAAAATAAATAAAACAATGAATATTTTACAAAAAAGAAATGGATGAGTGGATGAAACAACTATGGAATATTTACACAATGGAATACTACTCCACTGGAAAAAAGAAGAAAATTTGACCCTCTGCTTTTTTCACCTGGAGAGCATTATGCTAAGGGAAATAAAGCAGTCAGAGAAATACAAACATCATATAATTTCACTCATATGTGGAATCGAATGAGCAAACTGAACTAACAAGCAAAATAGAGACAAACTCATAGATAGAGGGCAGGCTGACAACTATGGGGGGAGGAGAGGGGAGGGGAGGGAGTGGTGGGACTGAGCAAAAAGGAAAAATTGTTCATGGACATGGACAACAGAGTGGTGACTGCTGGTAGGTCGATTTAAAGAAACTAAATGGTAATAAAAAAATAAAGATTAAATAAAATACAAAAATTAAAAATATATTGAAAGTATAGGTAGGAAAAGGTTACCAGTATATCTGCTTAGAGTATATACAGAAATATGAGAAAAAACACATACTGAAGTATGCCCTAATTCTTATACCTGTTATTATGTCAAGGAGTATTACTTGTAGAGATTTATAAATAATTAATAAAATGATAAATAAGCCAATAGAAAATTTGCACAATTCTTGAACTGGCATTTCAGAGAAAAATAAATACAATGGCTAATTAATATGTCAAAATTGCTAAACTTCAAAATCAATCAAGTATATGCTAAAAAAGTTTTCAACACTATGTTAGATATATTTGGTGCATCAAAGTGAAAAAATACATGCTTTAAAAAATATGCAGTCACAAGCCTTGTGTATATGCTTGTGAAATAGGAATTTTAAAAGTTTTATTGATTTTAGAGAAGAGGAAGTAGAGAAGGGAAGAGAGACAGAGAGAGAGATTGATTACTTTTTGTTCCAGTTATTTATCCATTCTTTGGTCACCTCTTGTATGTGCCCTGACCAGAGATTGGACGGGCTATCTCAGGTTGATAACTCTACTCAACTGAGCCATCCAGTCAGGGTGAAATAGGACCTTGTAAACAAACTTGAAAATAATTTTCAAAACAACTAAATTGATTTTCAAAACACAACTAAATTGAGATAAAGCAATAAAGTGATGTTAAAACAATGCACAAATCCCATTTCTGGATATATACTCTACAGAAAGATGCTCATACAGCATATTTTAAATAATAATAAAACCAGTGCCTAGCACAAGTATTTGTTACAAAGAGATTTAACAAGTAAAGTTTGATGTATTAAAAAATTCGTTAAAAAGGAGTGAATCAGAGCTCATTAACATAATTTATTAACACAATATTATCAAACTTGTAACTGTAGAGTACACACTGTGTTTTCCTTATAAAAGTCTAAATCTTACAAACTTATAAAGTATATTGTTCACAAATACGTTTGTACTATATTGATTAAAAATTAAACAAAATTATAATAAAAATAAAATATAATTACAAGAACATCATATATAAAAGTAGTAAATTAAATTATAAAAAAGGCCAACAATGAAAACCTTGATGAAATTTATATATTAATATATATATATATATAAATTTTCAAATTTAGCAAAAGAAGACATAGAGATTTTTCAGTACATCAAACAATTAGAAATAATGGACAGCCATTATTTTCTACTTAAATACTGAAATATCTATTTTTATTCAGTTTATTGGGATGACATTTGTTAATCAGGTCACACAGGTTTCAAGTGCGCATTACTATGGTACATGATCTGTTTATCACATTATGTACCAATCACCCAAAGTCAAATCATCTTTTGTCACCACGTTTGGCTTCCTTTATCCTCTACCATACGCCTACCCCTTTCCCTCTGGTAGCCACCATACTACTGTTGTCTGTGTGTCTGAGTTTCTGTTTTATATCCCACATATAAGCGAAATCATATGGTTCTTGGGTTTTTATGACTGAATTATTTTGCTTAGCAAACAAGCTGAATTGTTTACATTACCAGCTTTCATATCTGGTGACGTGTAAAGGAAAAGCCAAAAGTCATATGTGAGTTTGGAGACCTTTCAATAGTTTTAGGAACAGGGCATAGAAAACTGCTAGGAATCACCTTTAGTTATTACTTCTTCACCATGCAACAATTCTGCTAATAACTGTACCTTTAAGCAGTTGCAAAAAAAAAAACAAGAGTGAAAAACATCTCTCAAATTTCCATAATTTAATGTGCTTTGCAGGAGATTTGAAGCAAGAACAGAGGGAATGTCAAAGCTTGACACCAACTAGTCAGTGGCACCTCTTTTTACAGCTCATCATCCCAAGCAAGTTTTGTGTCAAACCAGCACTATGTCATTCACACTGAGCAGCCTGGTCTGATGCTGATCATTTCTGTTGTGATAGGTCAGTCAAAGTTTTCTCAAATAATTTAGTGTTGCAATGACAGAATTTAAATCTCTCCACCTGCCCCTATGAATTGTTGTCTCAAGGCAATAAATACCACCTCTTCTCCCATGAGTTTATAACACTATTCTTGCTAGGTGTTTTCATAAATTCTATGTTATTTCTCATATCCAATGTCCCCTGTAATTTCTGTAATTACAGAAATTACAGAAATTTTTCCCCAGCTGGTTGTGGGCAATATAGATAGCTGCTCATTCTACGTGCCACATTGTCTGGGAACTTCAATCTCTTTACAGTGATTCCTCCAACTGATTGCCTAGGAGATCTTCCTTTCAATCTTCATATCACTAAGAACTTATTTTTAGAGGTCTCCTTCTGAGTTAGAATTGTTTGTGTTATTTCCATGCCCTGCAGTCGACGGTTTTCCAGATTATTCCCTTGTTTTCAGATATTTTAAAGGTTGTTTTCATCAGTAAATATTTTAGAAATTCCATCTTATTTATTTAAAAATAATTTATTATTTTATATTGAAAAGAGAGTACGTTATTATCGAGAGAAATTCAAATGCATAAATATTTCCTATCCATCACCATACAGTATTCATATTTATGGAGGAGGCCTGAGATAGCTGTAGAAAAAGAAAGTAAATATGGAAAAGTGATTGAATGCATATCCCAGAGTATGTATCATTATTATTATGTAAATAATATATTATATGAGTGAAATGTTCAGAATACTATGCAGTGTAAAGTAATAGATAAGCTACCTAGTTATAATCTTTTATTAAACCATGCTGTTGGAGACACCATACTTACAGCACATCATCCATTTCTTTAACAAACCCAAGTAATATGCTTTATTATAATGATCCTATATTATTATAAATTCATATACATTCTCATTTATATGAGAATGTACTTTTAACAAAATTAGAAGGTATAATCAATTCAAGTATAAGACAGTATTATATATAATATGATCCTAAATGTTCAACATGGTTGGTAGATACAATTTGTTGATTGATTACTTACTTTGGTTTAACAATGAATAACTATTCCTTTAATACATACTCTGTGTGTGTGCAGAATATGAGATAAAAATAAAGTACTAGGCACACTACTTACTAAATACTTGAGTTTAAAATATATCTAGCCAACAATACATTCTTTCTTGAACACAATAGAGGGATATACAATCTGTTATAAGTTGGAGAATAAACAGTAATTATTAAAAAGTGTTATAATTTAGATATTGTAATCCAGATAAAAGGTTCTGAATACAGACAAAATAGAAAAGCCATAGCAAAATCAAGAAAGTCACAACTTAAAATTAGATTAAATTTGCAAAGGACATTACTTGAAATGGAAATCAGTTTTTAAAGCTAAGGAATAAAGTAAGTATAATAGAAAATACAACCTTTTCTATCCATGGAGACAAAACTTGAAAATTCAGTGACAAAACTCAATCAATAATTAACATAAATTTGCTGATTAATAGTAAGAAAATAAGAATAAAAAGGAATACTTTCCCCACTCTGAATACTTAATACTTTCCCCACTTTGAAATGAGATGTAAATATTCATACTGTCAGTAATATTTTATGTTGTTTCTGACTTTTCACTACAATATGTACTGAGGAAATGAACATCTCTACTGTTCAAGTAAAGCTGTTCACTTACATTGGTTTATTACTTTGGGATCACTTCCCAGAAATCGTATAACTTTTTCAAATAATATGAATATGCTTATGTCTTCAAATACTTATTGGTACATGGTTTAATAAAGCGGTATATATAAATTTACAGTCCATCTAAAATATAATAATTGAGTCAATTTTATTGTACATGAACTATCACTGAGGATATTAATCATTGAGAAAATATGTAGCAAAATATAATATTGCACCACAAAAAACAATTTGAAAAATATAAATGGATGATTTCTATAAAAATACACAATAACAAGAGCATCTCAAAATCAAGAAAAATGTGGCTATGTTGATAAACTTAGAAGATATTAGTTTTTTTTAATCAAAATTATAATATGGCATGAAGTGTAGAATATTTTAAGAAAAATTATTTCAAATAATTTAAACAGATAATTCTATGTTATATAATCTGATGGTTATTATACAATTTTAAAAATAGAACAATTGGTGGCACTAAAATTATAACTACTGCTACTAGAAATAATTAGTATGTATTTATACCTGACACCAATAACTCCAACATGAGATTAACATTTTATTCACAACAATAACATGGATTATACGTTACTATGACATTTACTTTTATAGAAAGAACCAGTGAGACTATGTGGTAGAAGAGTAGACAATCAGCACAGCTTATTTAGGGATAAAATAAAAATAACCTTTTCTGTCAATAGTAGTCACTGGACATAATTCAATAGAAAAGACCATGTAAAAGAAAAAAGAACACATTAAATAAAGATCTATGGGGACAAACTTTTCTTATTGGCTATGAAAAGTTACAAAACTTTAAAAAATGGTATCAGTAAATAAATAGACCAATGTGAATAACAAAGAAAATCCAGAAACATAAATTAATATAGTAGAATTTGCTGGCACAATCTTGTGGTGAAAAAATATGTTTTAATTAACAGGGTTTGAATAATTTTGTAGCCATCTGGAAAATCATATATTTGGAACCTTACATTACATACTAGTACAAGCTCCAAATAGATAAAAGATTTACATGTGTAAAAACATTAAAAAACATAACATTTAAAAAATTGAATAATGCTTTTATATGAAAAATGCTTTACATTTAAGAAATAATTTAAGAAAATAATTTTTAAATTTATGCTATAAAAACAGCAAACAACCCTGACCAGTGTGGCTCATTTGGTTGAACATTGTTTTGCAAATGAAAGGTTGCTAGTTCAGTTCTAGGTCAAGATGTGTTTGTCTGGGCTTTGGTCCAGGTCTCCAGTTGGGGGCAAGTGAGCAATCAAGCGATGTTCTCTCACATCCATGTTTCTCTTCTCTTTCTCCCTCCCTTAATCTCTTTCTAAAGATAAAGAAATAATTTTTTAAAAGAGCAAACATAAGTGCACATCTTTAAAAAGATAAGTAAATTAAATATTGATGAAAGCTAGGAAAAATTTGCAATGTGTATCAGAGACAAACTCCATAATATATGTCTTAATAACATATAAAGATTTTTTATGAAAATCACTAGAAAAACAATGTTAATATTATGGAAAAATGGGTCATGACCTAGATTTCGCAGATGGGAAACTTAGAATAATATTTAAACACATGAAAGTATAATCGACCTATTGTTATAAAAGAAAACACAAAGTAAATGTATAATGATGCCATTTTCATTGACAACATTGCCACAAACGTTTATTAATGGTCCCTTGGCAAGGACGTCAGGAGACAGTCAAACAAAACCGTGGCTGCAGATTTGTACTTGAACCTCTTGTGATTTTAAGGTCCCTAATATTTTTGGCAGTTGAATTAAATAATTTCACTCTTAATTGGGGCTTAGGTATAGTCTTTAACTAGTTGTTTCAATTCTTTTGGTTGTCAGGTAGTTTATAATCAAAGATTAAGAAAGTACATAACTCATGTTCTGAAGAACTGCCTGCAAAGCATGTTCCAGAAGAAATGTTTAAAAGTACACTTTGCTTGAGATAATAGAAACGTATAGCTACTTAAATACAAAACAGTGATAACTTAAACAGTGTCAATAATCACAGGGTGTCTAGTTTCTGCCTTTTGCTTTAAAGGTAACTTTACTGGTGCTCATGCTCATAATAATTACTGATTATGAGATTGCAGAGCATCGGTTCCTCAACCCAGCACCACTTGTTATCACAATACAATCTTGTCAAGCAGGAGGAGAGAACCTCAGGGTCTTGAGGAGAGTTTATGAGTTTGTTTTGCAGAAGGAAAAATGTCTCGATGGTAGCTGCAACCAGTTGCTGCTTTCCAGAAGTCTGACACACAACATGCGTACTGATTACTAATGAAGCGCAGACTTCCTCCTCCATCAGTCCCCAGCTGCATAATAACTTCCTACTTTTGCTAATCAGGAGAGACAGATTTTAAGATATCTTGCTTTCTTGCCCTTTCTCTTAGGCCTAATAGAATAAACTTTTCACTATCTCCAAGCACCTGTGTCTCAACCTCTTGGTCTCCTAGCAAATCAGGTCCACAACCCTACATTTTGGGAGGTGATTTTGCAACAGTATTAGAATCCTGTACTTACCAAAATTTCAAATACGTATAAAAATTGACCTAATCCTCTAATTTTTATTGTTGATTCTGCTGAATTATTTGAACAACTGCCTGGCACCATTTGTGAGGCTTATTTATAATTGAAAAGGGCTTTCAATATGTTATCTATTTAGCAATAGAGAATAAAAATTATGATACAGCCATACAAGGAATAAAAGTAGACAAATGTCCAAAAATCATCTGTGAATCTAATTCTAAAATATGATTTTACTCATATGTGGGATACAAAACTAAAAGCAACAAATTAATAAACATGATAAACAAACTTATAGACACAGACATTAGTCCAGTGGTTACCAGAGAAATATGGGTGGGGAGGTAGTAAAAGGGAAAATAATTCAAATACATGGTGACCAAAGATAATTTGACATTGGATGGTGGACACACATGCAATATGCAGATCATGTATTATGGAAATGGGCACTTGAAATCTATGTATTCTTATTAACCAATGTCACATCAATAAAGTGAATCAAAAATAATGAAAGTGTAAAGAAAAAATATTAAAAATATCAAATCTAAATACTTGAAATATTTGAAAAATTTAAAGGAAAGTAAGCAAATAATTCATGAGAATGAAAATAGGTGGTAGGATTTAATATTGCAAATATACACATAATTTACAAATAATGAATTTTTAAAACTTTAACCAATATATCTAGAGGTGCATTATAGACAGAAATGAAATATACACTAAAACTATAATGATGAGAACATACTGACACAATCCCAAACTAGATTAACAGAACCTAAAATAATTCTAAAACATGTTCAATAACAGACATTGGGAATACAATTTATATAGCTTTCCAAATTTGATGTTAAAGACAAAATATTTAAAAATTGTACAGGAGATATTTAACTAATTGTTAACTATATCCTTATCTCATACTTCAAGTAAATTTCAAATGACTTAAGTTTCTATGAAATTACCGAAAGTTTTGATATAAGAATATAAATTAATACTTAGACACATGAGATTTATAAGACAATGTCACCAAAAGCAAATAAATAACATTTGGCATAGTAGTATTTATATTATAAAACTATATTTACTGGCTATTTCTATGTGTTAATATTTTCCCCATGTTTTTCTTACTTATACATGAAGATCTGTCAGTTCATAATGCTCCTTACAATTTAGGTTAAAATACAAACATATTTAGACTATCATATTTTTATAGTATCACAAATAAGAATTGATATTATTATATTGAAAAACATTCATGCTGTTACACAAGCCTGAATCAGCAAATAGATAATAAAATTGTTCCCTATTTCTTGCTTTTTTTCTTTGGTTTTTATTGTTGCTCAAATACAGTTGTCTCTGTTTCACCCCACCGTGCCCCCCTGCTCCACCCATTTCCTCCCCCTCTGGCTTTATCCATGTGTCCTTTATGGACCTTCCCTATTATCCCACTACCTCCTCCTCTTTGGTAACTGTCAGTTTGTTCTTTATTTCAGTACCTCTGGTTGTATTTTGCTTGCTTGTTTGTTTTGTTGATTAGGTTCCACATATAGGTGAGATCGTATGCTATTTGTCTTTTACTGTATAGCTTATTTCACTTAGCATAATGCTCTCCAGTTCTATTCATGCTGTTGGGAAGTGTAGGAGGTCCTTCTTTCTTTCTGCTGCATAGTATTCTGTAGCACATTTTTTGGATCCACTTGTTTACTGCTGGGCACTCAGGTTGCTTCTAGCACTATACTATTGTAAATTGTGCTGCTATGAATATTGGGGTGCACAGGTTCTACTGAACTGGTGCTTCGGGATTCTTAGGGTATAATCCTAACAGTGGTATTGCTAGGTCAAAAGGCAGTTCCATTTTTAGTTTTCTGAGGAAATTCCACACTGTTTTCCACAGTGGTTGCACCAGTCTGCAATCTCACCAACAGTGAACTAGGGTCCCCTTTTCTCCACAACCTCTCCAACACTTGTTGCTTGTTGCTTTGTTTATGATAACCATTCTAACTGGAGTGAAGTAGTATCTCATTGTAGTTTTAATTTTTATCTCTTTGATAGCTCGTGATGCTGAGCATCTCTTCATATGTCTCTGGGCCCTCTGTATATCTTCCTTGTAGAAGTGTCTGTTCAAGTCCTTTGCCCATTTTTAGTCACCATTTCTTTCATTCTGTTTTCTGCATCTGATTCTTTTCCTCACTGTATTCCTGGTCAGAAGGAGTTGGCAACCACTTCTTTAAATTTAAAGGGGGAAGTGAAAACTATTTTCTTTAAACATCAAACAAATCCCAAAGTTGCAGTTTAATTGAACATTTTTATGACTTAAATTTTTTATTTCCTTACTGGACTGGCAATGGTTATGGTAATTAATTTATATCTCAGCCATGTGCCCCACCCTAAAAGCGGATGGATGGTTATGGAGAAAAAAAAAAGGATGATATATCCAAGAATAAAGTGAATTGAATCTGGTGGGAAGAAAATAAGAAATGTTCACTCCAAATATATGTGACAATTAAACCATAAATATTTTTAATATATTAACAATATCCTCAAGTCACTAAGATACAGAGAATCTCCACAAGGTAAATATCAGCTAAAATAATATGAAAATAATACTAAAAATAAATAAAAGTCAATAGATGTGTGAAAAAACACTTAACAAACAGCACTTTAGTAGTGATGAATGGAATGACTAAGTAAACCATAATGAGTCAGGAATTTAGGTCCCTAAATTACCATATAATACTTTAGTTGTTTTAAAATACAATGTTCTTGGTGCTAAGAATAATGAAAATAGATATTCTTCACTGCTGGTAAGAATGTAAAATGGTATCTAGGTTTACATGTTTATCTATACACTTATATCAATATATATGTATATAAGTGTATGTGAGTGTGTGCATGAGTGTGTGACCAGAAGTGTAAATTTGACAATGTATATGAATACCTAAAAATGGTGTACCTACCATAGGTTTCGTACTATAACTATTTTATTACTGAATATTTATGCTTAAGGGAGAAATAATAAAAATGAACAGGAATGCTTTAATAGAAGTCATCTACAGTGATTTGTTTTCCATTTAAAATCTATTAAACAAAATATTTCTATTTATGATATAATATGGAAAGTAACAGCATTAAAGTTGTATCATTGGAAATTATTATAAATATGCAAGACATTCATGATATACTAAGTAAAAAGACAGATATCTATAGAAAACTTGGAAAATAGTGGTACTAAAAATGAAACTTATCTTATCTCCCAGAACATAAACCTTGTTAACCAAGAGCAAAGGGGTGGTGTGGTAACTTGTGTATGGAATGCATGAACACAGGCAAGCCTTCTATGTGTGGACTTGTGTTGTGTATTTTCTCATTGTTTTCTGCATCAGGCCTAAAATGCGTCTTTAAAATGGATATTAATTGTAAATTTGCTTCCCTTAACAATCTCTGCACAAGTCTTTGCACTGTTATAAAAAATTATTGATTATTGAGAGATTAAAATTATGTAACTGAAAAACTTCTATCTACTAATTCATTTTATAGATTCACTTTGTATCCATGTTAGTCTTTATTCTATCTTAAAAGTATAATATATGCAACATTTGAAGAAATAAATTTAGCTCATATTTAGTCAAGACAGACAATAACACATTTCTCATTCAGAAGAGTATATTTTAAAGTTTCTAACCTAGAATAACAATTAAGTTTTAGGGATAGTTTAAGCATAGTAGTGATTTACATAGAGATTACTGTGAATAGGTTAAATTGAGCAATATTTGTACATTTTATTTTAGATATAGTGGTGGTTATGGGTATAATTTTTTTTAATGAGAGGTTAAATATGAGTATTAAATTTACTTTCTTTCTATTCCCTTCTTTCTATTGTAAAAACACTATAAAAACTTTTTGCAACAAATTTATTGAGGTAGTGAGGCAGATGCTAAAATAAATTCTAGAAGAGCAGTTCTTTGTATATAAAGGACACGTGGACAAGTCCAAAGGAGGTAGGATCAAGGGTGGGAGGCTGGTGTGGGTGGGGCGGGGAGGAGAGCTGGAGGGGAAATAGAGACAATGCTACTTGAACAACAATAAAAAATAATGTTGATTTTGCTGAAAAATAAAAGAAAAAAGAAGAGAATTCTGTAATAACATGAGGAGAGTGTTTCATTGCTTGAAGGCCATTAGGATTCTCAGGTTTTATCTTCACCAGTCTAGATGTAAGCTCAGATTAGCAGGCTTAAATGAGAGCACAGATATGATGGTAAGCCTAACATTATTCTTCTTGAGAATGTTATGAGCATCACAGATGCTGTTGCAGAAATGGAACTATCCTGGTGTCATTCAGCAGGCTCAACTACAGAGAAGAGGGAGCAGAAAAAAGAAAATTACAGGTTAAAAACTGTGAGGTACTGTACAGACCTTCAGTGATGAGACCAAAAATTGGGCTCAATTCTGTGTTTTAATTCTGTAATTTTGATAAATTTAGCAAGACACTTCATCCACTGAACCCCTTAAGTATTTTTGAAATTGTAATTACTTTTATTTCAAAATCTCTTTCTCTCTCTTTTTGTCTCAGTCAGTTTTTCTCTCTCCATATGTGAATGTTTAACTATTATATTGTGGATGAATATATACTTAAGTCTCAGTCAATTAATTTATTTAAAACTAGCAAGTAGAAATCATAATACATATTAAAAATATAAAGCATCAGATTAAAAGAGTAGTATCCATTCATTCTATATATTTTATTTTGTATCACACAGAAATGATTCATGATGAGTTTCCCTCACTCTATGCTTGTATTGTTAATTTCTCTTTATTGATTAATGGAGAGAAAGGAAACAAATGAGAGACTGAATCATTGAGTTGTTCCACCTATCAATTCATTCATCCACTGACCTCTGTATGTGCCCTGGCCAGGGATCGAACCCATAACCTTGGCATATTGGGATGACATTCTAACCAACCTAGCTGCTCGGCCAGGGCTGTGGTTGTTTTATTACAAAAAGTTTTCAAAATAATGTTTCTTGCTCACATTATGGTCTCTCGATTGAGCATATTAAGAGAAACAAAGAGCATTTTCTTGGTTTAAAAAATTAAGATATACCTATCACTGGCATGAAGAATGCTACTCGAACAGCCTACTCTTTCTTATTATAATAATAGCTTGAACTCAATCTTACAAATTAGTTCAGTTTATTAGTTCTTTAAAGCTTTACTTTAAAGAATTTTGAATTAAATTGTCTAATTCCAGTAACTTCCCTTTAGTATGAAGTATAGTAAAAGGATTCCATATTTAACTAAACATAGATGAATATAATTTATTTTTATTTTTATTATTTGAGCCAAGCTTAGGCAAGCCACCAAATTTATATTGATTACAGTGGTTTATAATATTCTTATTCATCATCTTATTTCTAACTGCCCCTGAGATATCAATGGGTAAAATGTTAAAATCAGAAGTTTTTTTTAATGCTTCATCTGAAAACATGTATATAGCAGATGTGATAGAGATATGCAATTAATTATTCCGCTCCCCCCCAAACAAAGCAACAACACTAAAGGTAAAGTGCAGAGACAAATAGTTGGAGTTGGTTAAAGAAAATAAGTGGTCACTATATTAGTGGAGAAGAAGAAGACTGAGCCAGAAAATAAAACCTTCAAAAAATGAGGTTGAAGAAACCAAAAGACCTGAGAAGACTAAAGTGAAAGGAAAAAGCTTGAGCTTTGAATGAGTTCGAGATTTAGGATATAAAAATAGAGAGTAAATATGGATGTAAAAATGAATAATAAGGTGTGTATCTATACCACCTCCAGGTCAATGGAATATTGAAACTATTAGAAACAACGTTGGAAATATTGGAAAACAAAAACAAACTAACACAGGAAACAAATTTCACTATGAAGTACTTTTAGAATAGCACCTTGGCAATGTAATGGATTGTCCTCATGACTGAAAATGCATACCAAAGGTACACTGGAAGAGTTCTTGGGGTGGAAAGAAGAGAGAATTGAGTGAGACGAGATTATAGACCTGAATGGAATGAGAGTCCATAAAGGAGCCTGTCAAAGATGTTGCATGATCTGTACTCAAGAAGTGTTCTCCTCTAATTAAGGCATGAATATATAAAAGTATATATGAGCAGCAAAAAAAAAAGGTAGACTCCTAATGGAAATAACCACAATAACAGCTAATATTCTACTTTAAAAAATTTTTAAGATGCTATTTATTTATTTTTAGGCAGAGGGAAAGGGGGAGAGAAAGAGAGGGAGAGAAACATCAACCTATGGTTGCTTCTCACTTGCCCCCTAGTGGGGCCCTGGCCGGCAACTCAGGCATGTGCCCTGACTGGGAATTGAACTGGCGACAATCTGATTCACAGGCCTGAGCTCAATCCACTGAGCCACACCAACAAATAAAAAATACATGACAGTTATGAACAAATTTTATTGATATTTCATTATTTTACAAAGCCCTCTACTTATTCCTTTCCACTTGACCCTTACAGCTTAAAGGTACAATTGAAAAAGTCTCCACTAATATCCAAATTCGCTTACTTAGTGAGAAATAGCTGAGTATTTCAATCCAGGTTTTCTTGTTATGTAACTTATTTTCTTTGTCTCAGATTTTGCTGTTTTGCATAATAAGCTAGGACACATGGTTTATCAAATAGAACCACACCAGTTAGAAACACAGAAGATAATTTACTTTTAAAATATTATATAACCATAATATTAGCATAATATAAATATATATAGATTAAGAACAAGAATACTTATGAAGTATTGGTTATTTGAATTTGCTTTGATAATTATATGCATGTGTATTGCCAGTTGAAATCATGCTTACTTTGAAGGTGACTGAGGTGTCATTGTCCTATGAACAATGTTTCTTATATCTTCTTCAATAGATGTCTCTATTTTTCATTAAAAAGGCTTCCAGATATATTATGAAGTAACTAAATTTAATAACAAAATTTATATTAATAAAATACAAATCATAATATAATGGGTAAAAGCTACTGGGATATCTGGATTAAAACATTTTCTGACCATTAAAATGATAAATATAAAGAATGTAGAAGCATGAAAGTGGTTAATGTCTTGCTTATTAAACACGTAAAACGTATACTACAATAATCTTATAATTAATACTATGAAAAGGAGGGGAAATTACAAATTAGTCAAAATTACAAATTATCAAAATTGTTATTTTATATTTTCTTAAGACATGAAATAATAAATTTAGTTTTAGCATGACCGATTTGTAATTTTATTTCCTTTTCAAAAAGTTTCCATACACTTTATCATTAAAATATACAAGAAAAATGAAATATTTTGAAGCTACAGTTTAGTCAGTGGAGTGGTTCTTTGCATGGCTTTACCCATTGGACGACTCTGATCTGCATTTGCCATTACCCATTCTCTGTGATCATAAACACAAATCGGGTCCTGTAGTGACCTTTAACTCCAGTCCGCCATTGCTGAGTTCTGCCTTCCTTACTGTTTGCTGGATTTAGTCAGGCCAATGAATCCCCCTTCTGCCTATTGAACAGCATGGCTTCAAAAGAACATAAGTGTTTATCCTCACCTCACATACATAATGGCTGAGAGTAGGGAATGTGTGAGATATTGCAGCTGACTACAGTCGTGAGTCTATCACAGTAGAACAGGACGGCAGTTATCAGCTCTTAAATTTTATTGAAATTCAAGCTGTGTCATTTGTGATGTAATGCTTTATATTCTAGGTGAATAATGCATAGGAAAACTAAAATTTCACACTCATAGTTTCACTTTAACAATTTAGAGGAAATGATCAATGTAGAGAATAATTTTAACAAGATATTTACAAAATTCTAAAAATATTGGTTGTTTTTTAAAAATATAATCATCACAGACTATAATTTAAATAAAAATTAATTAATTGATTAATTAACTTCCATGCTACTTAAAATGTGCACATAGTTGAACAACTTCAAATCCTTTTGAGGACAACACACTACTTTTTGTTATAAATACAAAGTAAATCTTCTAAGACCTTATTAATTAAATCCAATCATGTTCAATAAATAGGCATTTAACTGACCATTTTAATAATTGCTTATTTTGAGCTATTTGAAAATCAGTTATCAAGGGTAAGAGAAACTATTCTGTAATATTAGTAAGAGAAGGAGTCAGAGCTCCAGCATAATGTTAGAATTTTTCAAACAGTTTTCTCCTTTTAAGTAGCAAAAATATCACTAAAACAGATGGCTTTATTAAGGATATAATATGAATGAAAGAAGATGGAATAATTCATGAATCAGACCAGAATTACATTGAACTCAAAGGATTATTTAGGAAAATATATTTAGGTTCATATCGTGACATGAAATCCCCAGAACACATGGCTTCCATCTGTTGTACTTACTACTGATAATTCCAGGGAGGAATCACTGTCCATATTTGAGACACTCTGGAATAAAGTGCCTGACCTATCAATCATGAATATTAATGCTTCTGGACAGATGTCATATGCTAGGACACTGAAATACCACTGAGTTTAGGTAATTGTGCTATCTTTAATATTATAATGATTCTAAATGCAAAAGGAAATTTAAAAGTGTATTTAGATAAAGACACAGTTTGTCTTTTATGAATAACTTTAAAAAGCCATTGAATTACAAAAGAAACACCAATATCTAACATTAATACTTTTACAGATATAAAAATATTTTAAAAATAAGCTTTATTGAGAAACATACATAAGCTTTCTCAATAAAAAAGATTTATATTTTGTCATAATTTTAAGTAGGAGCAATAATATCTCCAACTAAAAATAACTGTTAAAGAAGATATTATAATTTTTGTTAAACAATGATATTTGATTTAAAAAATGCATAGCTATCATTAAACTTAGAAACGGTTTTGTTAACTTGAGAAAGTTAAAGTCAGATTTATGTTCCCATATATTCAATTGTATTAGTTCACAGCATAAAAATAATCGTTACTGGTATGTTAAGAATATTGATGATATTAAATTTCATTCTATTTTATTACTAATCAATTATGAATATTAAAAAGAATAGCTCTTCAATGTAGGGTGTAAACAACATGAAGTTTAAAGCCACACTTGAGTTGTGATACATATTCACTCAGAACACTGATGAATTCAGTGAGAGATATAAATGGAACATTGTTTTCTTTTAGTAATCTGAATTCGGATTAGTACAGAGGAAGGCAGGAAGGCCACTAGACTTTACTGATAGTTTTAAATATAAACCAAATAATATAGGTATTTCTTTTGGTTTCTTCCCTAAACCAATTCTATAGGTGATATGGTATGTACATAGATTTCTACTGTCTCAAAGTTGCAGGCCAGTTTATTGTTGGAACATTTGCTTTCCAATGAGGTTTAAAACTTTGTTGCACAATAAGAAACGTAGATCAATCCTCAAGTGCCTTTCAAAGAAATGGGGACCTAAAATGATTTGAATTCCTTTGCTCATTCTTCAGCTGAAAGTTGTCAAGGAGCATCCCCTCCTCCCAAAGTCCTCGTGGTGTGCCCTGGCAAATTGCTCTTTGCTTTTTGACAGGCTGCTGTTCTAAGAATGTGGCTGTTAATTTCTACAGGGAATCTTTTTAGGCTACTAAACTTTCTAGTCATGAAATGTTTTTTGTTACATAACTGAATTTTCAACTCTCTGAACCCTACATATATAAACATTTTTCTTTTCTATTTCTCAAAATTTTTGTGTCATTTATTTTTCTTCTTTCTATATGTATGCATTTTCCAAGAATATGGCAAGGGTAAATGGAGGAATTAATGGGAATAAAGAAATTACACATGTGAATTCACAATCTATAAAAAAATTCAAAATGATTATATTTCTTTTAGCCTAGTGAGTAAGGAAGTCATTCCAATTTCCACAGTACTTTTTTCTCACTCTCTGTATATCTCCTCACTATACAAACATGTAGATTTGCTAAATGTTTCAACAGTTATTTATAATATTGGTAAAAGTTCAGTATAATACACAACTAAACTCTGTAACAGAAACTAATTTGGGGGACATTCCCACTCCAAGGATCATCTCTGTACTGTGATCTTGCAGGTTTCCCACTACTACCATTTTTATAGGTCTAAAAAATTTATAAAGAATTTAAACTGTACAAACACAATTACTGTTTACGGAATTAAAAGGTAGCTTTTAGGTAAAATTTCACTCAATCTTTTTTTACCCCAGTATTGATTTCAATGGACAAGACAGTTAAAAAGAAAAGTGTGTTTTAGCAGATACTAATAAAAGACAGGATGCTCACACATAATGGCAACATTAAAATATATTATAACTGTTTATATTAATATTGATCCCTTTAATAAAGTGATCTTGATATTCATTTTTTCAAAGTCACATATTAGAGCTACTTTTTTTAAGTAATTCAATTCACCAAGGAGACAACATTGCTAATTTTGTCCAAGGATTTGGACATCCCCCACTGCATTGACCTTCTTGATTCCAGGATGCTTAGTTATTTTAGAAATTTACTAAAGTGAAAATTTTGTTACAATACAGAAAACACACACAAAAACTTACAAGCAAAACAAAGATAATCCCAATTATTCCTTTCTGTGAACCAGTTTAAAATAAATAACTTATAGATGTTTTCAAGAAATAATTAGCAATAAAATAAAGAAAGTATGTCAAGATCACAAATTTAGGTGTGCATAAGCAACCATATGTCTTTTGTGCTAATAAGAAATTATGCATTTCTCTAAGTGGAATATAACATACTGTAAATTTTTTGTATAGGTATTTGCAGGTATATAAAGAATTATTTGACTTTAAAAAAATCATATTATATAACATCTGTTTACCCACTTGACAACCAGTAAAAATCTTTCCAAATGTTTCTGTAATATTTCTACTTCCTACACATTAACAGCTTATTTTTGTTGTTGTTTAGAATTATACAAGTAATTACCAATGAATCTAGATCATTTAAAGAAATTCTTTTGTGAAAACAATGTTCCATGAGACAAAGAGAAGATTTACGAAGATAATCATTAAGTCTTTAGTCTCCAGGAGTTTACAAAATGAGTGGACAGACAAAGGAGATTGTTTAGGGAAGAAGTTTTTGAACTGATTGATGTTGGGGGCAGAAAAAGGAACAGGAAGTGGGGTCTGTGTGGCAAAAACTTGAAATACGTTTTTCCAAAGAGCAGTATCATCCTGAGTGGGGGAAACACTTAGAAAAAAAGGATGCAGTTAGAAAATATATTTAGGAAAAGAATAATAATTTCAAACATAAGAATTGTAAAACAGTGAATAACATTAAATCCATTTGTAGATGGTACAATATTTTTTATCAGTCATTCCTTTGGGTTGTTCATGTAGAGTAACTGAAAACAGAAAACAATTCTCTAATGTAGCAGAAGGTAATATCAAGATACAAAACTCAATAACTATCATATACATAAACAATAAAAAGTTAAAAAGTATAATGGAAGAGCTTATTTATCATGGCCATACAAGTAAAATATTTAGGAATAAGCTTAATAAAATTGAATGGACTAACCCATATAGACAATAAAACAGAGCATCTAGAACTAAAGGTGGTGTTGGTGGATGAATAAACTAGCAAGTGGAACAGAATAGAAAATCCAATGCACACTAATGAAACTTTAGTATATCATAGTTTCTCTTCCAAATCCCTGGGGTCTAATTAGCCTATTAATAAATGATAGTGGGACAATTAGATGACTAGTTAGAAAGATAGAAATGTTTCATTTATTAGAATGCATCAGGAAAACTTAATGGAGAAAATCTAAATGTAAAAATGAACAATATAAACATCCCAGAAAATAAGACAATTATTTTAAAATGCGCATGTGTAAAAAAAAAAAACGATGTTGCAAAATTCAGGTGTAATAATAAAAATAATGAACAATGCTGATTTTTAAATCATTCCATGATAAAATAACCACAATATCAAAAACAAATCACTAACTGGGCAAAAATATTTATAATATATACCACAGAATAAAAGGACCAATAAGTTTTATATATGAATATCTGAATATGTATATATGAATATGAATAGAATATACAAATCTATATAATGTACAATATATGAGGTAAAATAGTCTAAAGAAATTGAAGAGAGAGAAGACTGACAGATAAAGTGCTTCTCAGATAAGGCCAAGTCCAAGGAGTTCATCATCACCAATCCCTTATTATATGAAATGTTAAAGGGACTTACCTAAGAAAAAGAAGATAAAAAAGATGAACAGTGAAAGGACAGCAAACCCAGTTATTAAGAAACACACCTAAAACAAAAGCAAACTAAGAGGACAGCTAGATCAGGAGCAGAACCATAGAAATGAAGATCACATGGAGGGTTAGCAACAGGGGAGTGGGAGGAGGAGAAAGGGGGAGAAGGTACAGAGAATAAGTAGCATAGGCGGTTGATAGAAAATAGACAGGTGGAGGGCAGGACTAGTAGGGGAAATATAGAATCTAAAGAACTTGAGACACGTGTTCATGAACTAAAGGGGGGAATGGTGGGGGAAGGGTGTGTAGGATGGAACGGAATGAAGGGGGAAATTGAACAACTGTAATGGCATAATCAATAAAATATATTTTTTAAAAAGCCTAGTCAGCCCCCGACGACCATTTAAACCCTCCCTGTTAGACTTCTTGATGGAGGTATTTATATGAAATGCATTTTATTTAAAAAAATAAATAAATGTAATAACAAATTAGTTGAATTTAATTTTAAAAATATTCCAAAAATATACCAAACAGTTCTAATATATGAGAAAATATATTTGAATTTACTTATAAGCAAAATGCAAATTTCAACTATACTGAGTCTCACAGTGTCTCACCTATGAGAGTGACAGAATTCACAGACATGACAGTATGTGCTGTCGTACTGGCTAAACTGTAAGGAAATAAATTGTCATTTCATTGTTGCAGCTGTGGCTGTGAAATGCTACAACCCCTGTGAAGACACTATCGAACCTACATATATATTTATCACTATGCCCACATGTCACACTTCCTAAATTTTACTCTAGTTCTAACAGGAAAAAATGGCAAATGCCACCGTACAAGTCTAATGTCCCCTGTGTGTATATGTAAGACATACCAGGAAACAGGAATATATTAATATGCCTGCTCAGTTTTAAAGAAAAGAATTGGTTATCTACAAAGAATAGGAGTGAAAAAGATGGCAAAGACAGGAGAAAGAGTTAGGTTTTAGATAGGTGGATAAATAATAGATGATAAACAAATATAAATTATTTTACTGAGCTATGATTGACAACTAAGTTTGACATGTACAGTGTGTCTTCATGACATATGAACATATTTGTAAATTCAATTCCCGAGAACATTTTACCTACCTAAAACTAAATTTAAATGAACTAAAATGACTTAATATTGAACATAAATAAAAGTAATGAGCCTAAGTACATATCAAATTGGTAATGTTTACACAGGACATAAAAATAATTAACACCATTAAATTTTGAACATCTTTCTAACTATATGTTCTCAGTAGGACATACACTAAAGACAAAGACTGCACAGAACTATTGACCCTTACTAAGCAGCTTTGCCACTGCTAGTGGTCCTGTTCTCCTAATCATTATTGTGTATATGATGCAGCATAGTAACAAAACAAAACAAAAAATCCTTGGGGACTCCTTTAGGAATCAAAGTTTTCACTATATAAGTTAACTATAGTGAAGAAAAATACCGTTTGTTGGATAAGAATTGAAGCCTCAATATCAACTTGTAATTTTTATAGTAGGTATTCCTGCTTCTCCACACTGCAACAGTGCGGACCCCATGACTTTCAGTAGTAATAAACAAAGCAGGTGCCCAGATGTTTATTTCTAAGTTCTATCACACATAATTAAAGCACTTTTATTATTCCTCATTAGATTATTAATACTTAATAATTGTTAAATTATTAATATAACTTGTTAGTATGCTGATTATAGCTCTAGAAAAATAAAACACAATCTGTACTCAACAAATTTGTTTAGAAATTAGTAATTTCTCAAAGATTAATCAGGAGAATATTCTGTATCTAAGAAAATAGTAATGATGATGGGTTATAACATGTGAACAAAATAATGACTTTTAAGCTTTATACTGATAATCTAAATAAACAGAGAAGGGAAGGAAAAAAGTAGAAATCTCTTCTTAACAGAAGAACAATAGAAAATAAACATAAAAGAGAAGATCAAATTAGATAGCTTCAATTGGTCACTTACTGACTTGAATATCTACTAGTTCTCTCTCTTATTTAATATCACTGATTACAGGACAAAGTGAAAGAAAAATCTCCTCTGGGATAAACACACATCACTTTTATTGTATGCCTGCCAAACATTCCATCTAAGGTCCCATCATGAAGCAGCAATCAGAAAGCCAAAAGTGTACATATTTTAAAATAATGAGCCTATACTGGTTGTCAACAACAACAAAAAGAACCTCTCTAAATTAAATTTTGTTTTAAGAATATAATAACCTAATTCAGTATATTAGATCTTGGAGTAAAAGAAAAAATGAAGTTTGTTATAGAGACAATTGAAAAGCTGCATTGTATCTCTCTGATGGGTGGTGATGCTGAGCATCCTTTTCTATTTCTCTGGGCCCTCTGTATATCCTTCTTAGAGAAGTATCTGTTTGGGTCCTTTGCCCATTTTTTAATTGGGTTGTTTGTCCATCTGTTGTGTAGTTGTGTGAGTTCTTTATATATTTTGGAGATCAAACCCTAGTCTGAGGTATCATTAGCAAATATATTTTCCCATATAGTTGGTTCCCTTTTCATTTTGCTGATGTTTTCTTTAGCCATGTAGAAGTTTTTTTTTTAATTTGATGAAGTCCCATTTGCCATGTAGAAGTTTTTTTTTTAATTTGATGAAGTCCCATTTGTTTATTCTTTCCTGTATGTCCCTTGCTCTAGGGAGCATACTGCTGAAAATATTGCTGCATGGAATATCTGAGATTGTCCTGCCTATGTTCTCCTCTAGGACTTTTATGGTGCCGTGACTTATATTTAAGTGTTTTGTCCACCTTGAGTTTATTTTTGTATATGATGTAAGTTGGTGGTTGAGTTTCATTTTTTTGCAAGTAGCTGTCCAGCTCTCCCAACATCATTTGTTTAAAAAGCCATGTTTACACCATTTTATGCTTCTGCTCGCTTTGTTGAATATTAGTTGACCATAGAGACACGGGTTTTATTCTGGGCTTTCTATTCTGTCCCATTGATTTACGTGTCTGTCCTTATGTCAATACCAGATTGTTTTGATTACAGTAGCCTTGTAATATATTTTGATGTCAAGTACTATGATTCCCTAATACTTTGTTTTTTTTTCCAAAATTGCTGAGGCTATTCAGAGTCATTTATGGTTTCATGTGAATTTTTGAAATGTTTGTTTTATACCTGTGAAATATGTCATTGGTACTTTAATAGGGATTATGTTGAATCTATAAATTGTTTTGGGTAGTATGGCCATTTTGATTATTTTAACTCTTCCAATGAACACAGCATCACTAGCAATCATGGAGATGCAAATTAAAACAGCAATAAGATACCATTTTGCACAAGTCAGACTGGCCATCACAAATCAACAATCAAGTGTTGGAGAGGTTGTGTAGAAAAGGAAACCCTCATGCACTGTTAGTGGGAATGCAGACTGGTGCAGTCACTGTACAAAACAGAATGGAATTTCCTCAGAAAACTAACAATGGAACTTCTTTTTGACACTGCAATTCTATTGCTGAGATTATACCCTAAAAATCGTGAAACACCAATTCAAAAGTATCTATGCATCCAATGTTCATAGCAGTGTTATTTACAATAACCAAGTGCTGGAAACAGCCTAAGTGCCCATGAGTAAATAAATGGATCAAAAACCCATGCTACATTTACACAATGGAAAACTACCCAGCAGAAAGATAGAAGGAGCTCCTACCCTTTGCAACAGCATGGTTGGAACTGAAGAGTATCATACTAAGTGAATTAAGTCAGGCAGTGAAAGACAAATACCATATGATCTCACCTGTAAGTGGAACCTAATCAACAAAACAATAAAGTGAGCAAAATAGAACCAGAGACGTTGAAATAAAGAACAAAATGACAGTAACCATAGGGGTGAAGCGAGTGACATAATGGGAAGAGAAGGGAAAGGGTTACATCAAGGAACATGCATAAAGGCCCCATGTACAAAGTCAACATGGTAGGAAGGATTGAAAGTGAAAAGTGGGTAGGTAGAGGGCAGAAGAGTGTAATGGGAGAAAATGGGGACAACTGTCATTGAAAACAATAAAAAAATTCAAAACAGAAAAGCTGCATTGTGTCAATGTTACATGATTGAGAAAGATGCAGATATTATATTTATGAAAGATGTTCTTTTTCTTAAGTGATGCATGTTGAAGCATTTCAAGGTAAAAAGACAGTGATTTTTCCATTTTTTCTCAAATGTATTAGCAAAAAAAGTCTATGTATGCATGCACATATGTTAAGTGTGTATGTATATATATGTCTAAAAAGTGGAAGGATATATGTCAAAATATAAATAATCATTAGATATAATTAAAGAGAACATGGGCATTATTTGTCTTAATATATTATGGATTTAATGCTCATACAAAAATTTTATAAAATTTTACAAAATTATACAAAAATTGAGTAAGTATAAAATGATCCAGGACAATTCACATATGTGTCTGCTGTAATGGAGTCATCATGCAGCCCTCATATGCCAGCCAAGATCTGCTTCGGAATCGATACAGGGATTTATTTGTGGCCCAGGACTTTAACTGGGGCAGGGATGGCTCAGCTATGTCATGTTTGATCTTGCTAGTCCAAATGGTCAATGGGGTATTGACCAGAAATTTAGGAGCTGAGGAGTAAGGGCTCACCATGCTGTATAATCTATGCACTGTGTGTATACAAATGAGGTCCTATTTTAAAGATTATATAGCAAGAGAGTAAAATTTTTTTAACTCTTTGCTGGTTGGGAAAGAAAATATAAATTTAAAAAGTTGTTGAAAGCTCTTATTTTTACACCCGTACTCAGATTATCGGAAACTATTCAGGAACAAATTACAACACAATACAGCAGATTGGATAAAACTGGTCATGTTTTTTTTTGTGTGTTTTTTGTAAGGTTCAACTAAGTATAAGTAACAGTCAATTATGTAAATTTTGAATGTATAATTGGAAATCTAGAAGGCTGGAAAAAAGGAAGCAGTAAAGAAAGAGGGCAACTAAATTACTTTTGTTTAAAGGAGTTAAAAAATAAAGGAAGAAGCCCTGGCTGGCATAGCTCAGTGGATTGAGTGCAGGCTGTGAACCAAGGGGTTGCAGGTTCGATTCCTAGTCGGGGCATATGCCTGGGTTGCGGGTCAGATACCCAGTGGGGGCCACAGGAGAGGCAACCACGCATTGATGTCTCTCTCTCTCTTTCTCCCTCCCTTTCTTCTCTAAAAATAAATAAATAAAAATCTTAAAAATATTATTAAAAAATAGAGGAAGAAGTATTTAGAAATGTGAAATAATGAGAACATTCTGATGTTGGCAAATTCAATTTCAAATAAAAAAAGGCATGCTCTTAATTTTCATTAAATAATCTACATAGACAATTGGAAATGAATAAGACAAAGAAAAACATATATTTGAGGAATATGTTTTTTGATTGCACCAAAATAATTAAATATAAAAAATATAGACTTTAAAATGAAAAAGTCTAAAAAATATTATACAGTATCAGAAAAAAAGCTAAGAAGATACAATATTATTTATAGAGGTGATTAAGAAAAAATATTGTGTGATTTCAATGTTATCATTTTTAAAGTTCATAAAATTAATGATTATTAGTGTAATTTTATATGTCTGTTATTAATGACCAATATTATTTAAGTAGAAAACTTAATTAAACCACTGTCCTGTTTTGTAGAATTACAATAAAATGTTGTTAAGCTGAATATTTTTCAATTGCTTATAATCAGAATTTATAAGTGAAATATGGCATACTGTTTAAATTTCCCAGATCACAAGAAAAGTAAATTGAAGGAAAGGGGTACTAATGCACTTAGACCTAATCTGAATTGATACACATACACACAAAACAAAACCAATGAAATAATGAGGCTATCCTTGCTTAAGTAGATAATTATAATTGTAAATGATGAAAAAGTGGTGGAAGTTGTTGAAAAATAATTATTTTATTCCCTGCATAATCTCAGAAAATTATATAAACAGACTGCTTCTTATCTTAGTGATAAAATAACATTTTAAATAGGCACTTACAAATGTTACAAAAGATTTGAAAACAGAGAAATAAAAATGTCATAATTTTCAAAAGGCTTAATCAATAACCAATGCTAAACAGTGTTTTTGGAACTCATTTATTATGTTTACATGTGATCCAATTCCCTTTATTAATAAATAGAGTTCTCTTGTGATCCTGAAAAAGAAATATGCATTTCTGATGAGGGTATCCCCTGATGAATGAAAAAAGGCTAAATGTCAAAAAGAAATTTTTACTAAATATTTCTCTCTTTCTTTCATAGTTTTCCTACTGTGATTTTAAATGTGACATCTAGAAGCTTAGGAATCACCCTGAAACAGTGGGGACCGAGTTTCAAGGAAGGATAACATAGCAGTGAAGTGGAAAGGATCTCTGCTTCGCTGACATCACTGAGAAGCTTCAGGGGATTGCACTCGTATTTCTAGAATCCCTCTAGTCCAGTTTTGATTAGAGGCAGTAGAATTAAACACAAAAGATATTAACATAAAATTTATGAGTGATTTAGTTGTGACCATTTTATGGTGAAAATAAAGGAAACAAAGAAACCTAAGAGAAATATATATTGGAAAAGCCAACATTTTCATTTGTTACATGAGCGTACTCCAAGCAAACAACATTATTAATTGAAAAACTACTTACATTGGTAAATATATAAAAATTAAAAATGTAATTTATATAACATCTTGGGATACATTTGCTTGAATACATTTCCCGGGCTCTCTTCTAAAAATCCACTGAATTTGCCCTGGCTGGTGTAACTCAGTGTATTGAGCGCGGGCCTGCCAACTACATGATGGTGGTTTGATTCCCAGTCAGGGCACATGCCTGGGTTGCAGGCCAGTTCCCAGCAGGGAACTCATGAGAGGCAACCATACATTGATATTTCTCTCCTTCTCTCCTTCCCTTCCCCTCTAGAGATAAATCAATAAAATCTTTTTTTAAAAATCTACTGAATTTTCTAAGAGAATAAGAATGCACAAATGCAAACATAGAGAGTTAAATGCTAAACTATATTAACACACTCTCTGAACACTGAAAATATGAAGCAAATCTAACAAAAAACCATAAACATTAATGGATGTTTGCTATATGTATTTGACCCAGATTTTGTAAATATTGCTGCTATATCATAGGTTTCTTTTGACATGAGTGGCATGGGAAAAGAAATCTGGGTACACAGAAAAAATATTCAGAGAGAGGTAATATCTTCTTTTCTTGGACTGGTTAAATTTTAGGTGCCCAATGGACATTGATAAATGTTTAGCAATTTTGTAGGAGGTTTAAGATTCTTACTTTTGGTGACATTATGGAGAACCAATGGTTTATTGTAGGATGGTGCTACTGTTGCTAGTAAGTATCAAAACTGAATGTATTTATGATCTTAATATTTTAGTTTTAATTATGACTACGTGAAAGTGCTGAAAATGCAGTAGCTGCATGAGCTAAATGATGAACAAATACAAATCATGAATTATCACAGGCTTAGGGAAATGATCTGCCTGAAATATTTACCAATTTTGGGAGCCAAGTAAAAGTGACACTATAACTAAGTTAAATATAATTAGAGTTATGGACTTTGGTGTATGGTTGATATAGGAGCCAGTTATGGCAGATGGGAGAGGGATAGTTATGCAATATGAGAGAACTAGTACTTAAAAAACCTAGACAAAAATAATTTTATGATTGAAATGGTATAAATATTATTTAAAAGTGAGTAAAATATGAGAATATAGGATATATTTACATATCCCTTGTATATATGAAAAAATAATTAGTTTTAACATATATGGGTTTATATCCTTTTTCTTAAATAAAATTCAACCACAAATTTTAAACATCCATGTAAGTATTTTCTTTTATTTTTATTGTATTTTCCCATTACCATTAATTTCTCCCCCCTACAAACACCAATGTCTATGATCTGGAAACAGTCCAAGTGTCCATCTGTAGAAGAGTGGATAAAATAACTATGGTACATACACACAATGGGATACTACTGGGATATTAAAAAAATAAAATTTTACCCTATATGACAACATGGATGACCTGGAGAACAGTATGCTAAGTGAAGTCAGCCAGTCAGAGAAATACAAGTATCTCAAAGTCATGTAATTTCACTCATATGTGGACTCTAACAAACAAACCAAACTATCTGGCAAAATAGAAACAGACTAAAAGAGAGCAGCTGATAGTTTGGGGCAGAAGGCATTTAGGGGGTGGAAGGATTGAGTAAAAAGAAAAGAGGATCTATGTAAATAGTGAGGAAGCTAAACAACAAAACAAACAAGCAAGCAAAATAAAAATAAAAACAAAGACACTGAAATAGAGAACAGGGGGACAGTGACCAGAGGGGAGAGGGGAGGGAATTTAAGGGGAAAAAGGGGGAGGGATTTGGAGGAACAAATAGGAAGGACACAGGGATGAGAACTAAGGGGGTGGAAATGGGAGGGAGGTGGGGAGCATGGGGAAGGGGAGGCTGGGATGGGAGAAATAGACAAAAAAACTGTACTTGAACAATAATTAAATAAATTTAAAAAATAGTTAGGCTAAATGGGAGGCAAGGTGGAAACTTCTGAGGGGAAATTTCCAGATGTCACTAAAAACATGTTCTTAAAAATTTAGTGTGTCCAAACAGAAATAATCATACAGTCTACAAGACCGCTCCAGCTCCTGTATTTTCTGTTTCAGTTAATGTCACCATGATCTTCCCATTGAGAAATATGGCCAAATATTGCTCACAAGTTTGAAACTCCATCACTCTATTATGTCAAAATTTTCCCTTTAACCTCTATTTAATTTATTTTGTTATTTCCATTTCTATTGCTTTTCCCTTAGGTCAAATCACCATATTGCACCTCAATTACAATTGACAAGTAAAACTTTTCTCTAGTAAGACTCTCCTTTAATCTCCCTTTTCCCTTCTCATGCAGTTAACTTTCCAAGACGCAAAATTGCTTATGTCATTTCCAAGCTAGATTGATAGTGATGATAGTTTATGTTTTAAAAAATACAATTGTTTATCCTTACACTCTATGCCAACTGCAACCTGGGTTGGCATTTTACTGACAATATATTAAATAGTCATGGATGAAAACTTCCAAGTATCTCCAAAGTGATTGATAGAAGATGCAGTGTTCTCTGCAGCTAAGGGAAGATTCATTTAAAAGGAGGAAATAAGACAGTTGACAACAAGCTTTTTTTTTACTAAATAAAAACAGAAAATTCATTTCAAACCTATTTACTGTACTATACATATTGTCTTCTCCAAATGTCCAAAAAAATAGCACAGCTATCAAAATGAAAATGTCTAGTAGATTCAGCAATTCTGTAAATGATTTATTTCTTAGCTACATTTCATCTATCTAAGTAATATACATAGTTTTTTTCTCTAGCCTTTTCTTCAGTGCTTCTCTTCATCTTTATAACCACTATTAATGTAGAATCCAAATTGAGTTTAGGGCAATAAAAATTTGTAATATCCTCATCGTCCTTCTTCTCTAAGCATTTGCTTTATATATCCCTACATTTTGAGATAAAAACTAAAATTTTGAGGTATTACATATTATACTTCTCATTCTGTATCTAAAAACTACCAGAGTAATGTTATTCAAAATGAGATACTTGACAAAGGTGTCAGTATGTTAAATGTCAAGAGAAGGCTCTAACCCCTGGTCCTGTAGCTCAGTTAGTTAGAGTATCGACCCCATAAACCAAGGTTGTAGATTTGATCCATATTCAAGGTACTGGTATACACAAGACAAACAATGAATGAATAAATAAATGAAATAATAAATTGATGTTTCTCTCTCTCTTCGTATCTTTCTCTAAAATCAATCAATCATTTAAATAAAGAGGGATACAAGCTGAGGTTTCAAATGTTAGTCATAACCTAAAGCTCTACCATCTTTCTAGAAATCAAGATGCATGGTTTAAAATATTTGAGTATCAAATATTTACATTTTCAAGAGGACTTTAGATTTATCAATAATGGCATTGTTTTCATTATTACACGCAAATACTAAGTCTTCTGCAGATGGAATTAGATACAAAGTATGTTTGCATATGTGGTAGATTACATGAATTGAATAAGATCTGATGAGTGTGATGGGTATATTAGAATATTGGTTTTAAAATAATAAACTTTTATACCTGGCTGAAAGGATAATATATTTTGCCAAATGTCCACAATATCTTACAAGGGTGGACAACTTTTTAATGCAACTGATTTTACACACACACACATACATACACATGCATAGAGATAACAGAAAAAGGACAACAAAATGTCTGGTCTCCTGGTCCTCCAAGATAAAAACTCCTTCTCTATACAGACTTAATGAAAATCATTCAATGGTTTATAGCAGAGGAAAAAGAACAGGACCAAACATTAATATATAAGTGATTTTCACTTTGGTGTCATGCTGAAATAAACGATGTCTGCTTGAGTTGTAGACAGGATGTTTATGGGGCTCAGTTTTTATTCATAGCTGTACAAATCCCCAGATGTTTATAAAGGCATGTGCCCCAGTCCATCCGTACTCATGGTGAAACAGGAAAATTCTTCAAAGGGATAAGTTTGTACAGAGATTTACTCCTTTTACTTCTTCACTATTCTGAACCTAAATATGTGAATATATTAACAACCAGTGTTTTATAAAAAAATGCACTTCTAGCCCTGAGTTTATCCATGAAACAACTGCAACCATAAAAAGCAAAAATATTTTGCATGTTTCCCTTAAAATATTGTTTAAATTTGTCAAATCATTTAAAATCCATTTTAAGTGTTACAGATTCCACTGCAATCAAATGTGATATAGAATTATAGTTTTAAACTGTTATAAATCAAAAATGTCTGAGTAGCTCTTGAATATTTTTTTTCATATGGTAAAAAAGTTCATGTTCTTCTAAATCGTGTTTTTTCTCCATGATATTAGTCAGAAAAAATAAAGAGTCAAATAAGAATCAAATATAGAGTCAAAAAATCAAATAAAAAGTCTAGGATCAGGCACTATAATATTAATAACATATAAATATTTTAGCATGTTTTATTTTAAAAATAAGTGCACATATATATACATATATATTTTATAATAATATTATATAAATATAGCATTCAAATATGGCTGGTATTGCCCATTGTGATTGACAGAAATAATGGCAATATGTTCAAAATAAAAAAATACAGAAGCATAAATATGTAAATATACATAAAATTTAAGGGAGAATCAGCACCAATATATAAAGGCTAATATTGTTGAATGTGCATCTGTCCTCATAAGAGAGAGAATTTGCCACACTTAGAATAATGGAAGAATAATAAAAGTAAAAAAATATATTAATAAATATATAATTTTAATAGCCTGTATATATATAAATATATAATTTTTAATAGCCTAATTTTTAATAGCATAAATATTTAATAGCCTGTAGGTGCTTTTAAGCAAAAATAAGAATTAACTAAGATCTGAGAAAACATCTTTACAGGAAATATGAAAAACAAATGTGTTAAATTATATAACAGCCATAAAAAATATCTCAGCTTGGCCAGGTTTCTCCTTTGGTTGGAATGTTCTCCCAAACACCAAATTTTGCAGGTTCGATCCCCAGTGAAAACACATACCTAGGTTTTGGATTCGATCCCCAGTCGGTGAACGTGCAGGAGGTAACACATCAATATTTCTAACACGGATGTTAATTTCACTCTCTCTCACCCTCTCTGTCTAAAATCCATAAAGAATCCTCAGCTGAGAATTAAAAAAATTAAAGATAGCGTATATTAATGTTATGGGAAGTCCTACTCATGAATACATGCCATAAGTAGATGTACAGATGAAAAAAACACATATGAACATCAGTATGTGTATCAAACATATTAGTCATTTGAAATATACACCATTTCTATGTGTCTTTTATTTTACATTTTTCTCCCTCCATTATGGGTAATTCCATAATGTAACTAATTCCATAATTTATGTATATAAATTTATCTATCATTTATCACCTACCTATCTATCATATTTCTATCTATCATCTATCCAACATCTATCATCTATCTATTATCTATCTATCATTTATCTATCATCTACCTATCATCTCTTTATCTATCATCTATCTATCTAATATCTATCATCTACCTATATACTATCATCTATCATTTATCTATGATCTATCCATCTCTATCTAAAATGTCAATTTGTCCCCAAAGTCAACACTGTACAGAAAGAGAAACTCGGGGGCGTGTCATCTCTATCTTCCTTCTCTTATGCCCCATTGTCACCCATTACTACACACCCCTGTAGGAAATATCTCATTAATTTTTCTTCCATATTTTTTATACTTTTGCACAAGTGAGTATATATTGACATATATTCTTATTTTTTCTGGTACATAGTATTTGAGGCTAATTGGTGCACCCCCAAAACATGGGTTGGAAGGCCTAGTGTCCAGTAGTTCATAATATGACTCTCTTTGGAAACAGAGTCTTCAAGGAAGTAATTAAGATTGAATGAGGTCATTTGGTTGGTCCTAATTCACTCTAACTGATGTCCTTATTGAGAGATGAAATTTGGGCCCTGGCTGGTATAACTCAGTGGATTGAGCATGGGCCTGTGAACCATAGGATTGCGGTTTGATTCCCAGTCAGGGCACATGCCTGGGTTGAAGGCCAATTCCCATCAGAGGACATAGGAGAGGCAAACCATACGTTGACATTTCTCTCCCTCTGTCCTTCCCCTTCCCCTCTAAAGATAAATAAAAATAAAATCTTTAAAAACAGGAAAGTTGGAAACATAAGGAGACACAACAAAAAGGCAGCCTCTGCAAGCTACAGTGAGGCCTCAGAGAAACCAAGCTGAATACACCTTGATCTTGGACTGTAAGCCTCCTTAGAACATAAATATTTCTGGTGTTTATGCTGCACAGTCTGTTGTATTTTGTTATGATATCTTTAGCAAACCAATTCACATAGTTATAAATATTTATTATCTATTTATATTAAAAGATTATCATTTACATTTACAAATAATAGTAATTATTAGAGATCATTCATTAATCTCTAGAAGAGATCTAACTATATGAAACAAGAATAATTGCTGTTAAATTATATTACAGCCAGTAACATAATTTTATAGAGGTATTATTAAAATCAGTTTAGCGAATAATCATAAAATTCTTATGACCCTCCATGCGAATTGGTTCAAAACACTTTATTTGGAAAAACAATACATAATTTGTGTGTCTTCAAAGGGACAATCTTATATAGAGATTTACTCCTTCTACATAGCTGTCATGTGTCACGTTACCGACTTCACCCCATACTATGGGAAGCCCACAGATTATTGTTCCTGTCAGTACTAAAGTCTTGGGAAAATCCTATCCACTAATGGTCTAGCTACTGAGCAAGAAGGCAGTCTATGTCACATCGCAAGGATTCCGGGTCGGGGGGAGAAGGGAGCTGAGCAGTAAGCAGGAGCGCAGAATGTCTCTCTGATCTTTAAAGAAAGTACCAATGCAGTACTGGCTACCCCAATCCTATCAAACAAGGCAAGACTCAATATATTTACAATTTAAAAGAGTCAGATGATATCTATGGGAAAGAGGGAATAAAAGCACCATATGTCCACCACACCAACTGCTGACCTAAAGGAAGCCTTTTTTTCTTTTTCTTCCAACAGAGCCAGGTATGACTGAAGCACTTTGATAGTGAGAATTATCTTCTATTTTCTTTAGTAGTATACAGCTCAATTTCAGTATTTGTTGTAGTTCAACATATCAATCCTGTTTTGTGGTGTTAACAGTCAGTGGATAATTGAGAAATAATATCCTTGCAAACAAGGGGTTTCAAAAGTGAAACTGAAAATTATTTTGAACCATTGAAGTCTCTAAGTGAAAAGGAAATTCTTTAAAAGTGGAAGAAATGTCAAAAGTTTTGCTACAAGAGATTCGAGTATCCACAGGAGCAGTCCACACATTTCCAGTCCCATTGTTTGTTTGTCTGTTCAGTTGTAGAGGGAGAACAGAGTATGATCAAACCGGGTAATTTGAGGAGAGTTTAATAAATGGGCTATGTTCAAAAATATGAGAAGAGTTCAGGTAAATCATAAAGAGTAGTACACTATCATCAAATTAGTAAGAGGTGGGAGGGAAAGTCTGTTCCCACTCCATTGTGGGAATGTGTGAGAGGAAAAAAGAGTAATTAGTGGAAGTGGAAAGACACAGGGTCCTGGACATTGGGTCCACGGCAGGAGACTGAAGTCTATGACAACAAACCCTGTAGGAAACCAAAAAGCTAATTCCCTGACCTCATCATTGAATCTCCTGCTGGAGTTCATCATTGAATAATTCAAAGTCAATGTCAAATGGAAATTTGTGTGCCAACTAAGCTATGGTATGGTACTCAATTCTTGGTCAAATACTAGCCTAGACGTTACTGTGAGAGTGATTTTCAGATGTGATCAACATTTAGATCAGTAGACTTTGAGTGAAACAGATTATCCTGTGTAAAGTGGGTAGGCTTCACCTACAGACCTTAAAAATAATGAGGTCCCCCTAGAAGAAAAGAATTCTGACCCCTAGACTACCTTCAATTCATGGCAGCAACATCAACTCTTGCCAGAATGTCTAGCCTGTTGGCCAGCCCTGCACATCTTGAACTTGCCAGCTCCCAAAATCATGTAAAACAATTTCTTAAAATCTCTCTGCATCTGTCCCCTTCTCTCTCTCCCTCACACATACACATACATACACATATATATACATACATATATGTATGTATACACACACATACACACACACACATATATATATATATATAACATATATGAAAGGTTTTATTTTATTTCTGGAGAAATCTAACACAGGGAGTGCCTACCAACAGAATTTTTCTGTGAAGGATTTGTGTGCAGGTTTTTGTATGCAGATATATAATACTGGCTGTGGTGAAAACAGTTTGAAATCTTTCAGGGAATACTGAGAGAATAATAAAATATTTTGAAAGTTACCTGGCTGGCAGTAAGTAAACCCTGGCCTCAGATACAGCTGCCTTTCTATTATGCTAAAGTAAGTATCCAAGGCACACCTCATTATTTTATAGCAACAATACACCAGCAGTCGCTGAGCCTGGGAGCTTCTCAGAAATGCAAATTCTCTGGCTCCACCCCAGACGTCCAGGATCAACAACTCTGGTATTAAGTTCAGGCAAATGTGTTTGAGTATGCCATCTATGTAATAATAAAGCATTCTAAAGTTTGAAAATGGTGATTATTAGTAAAATTGGAAACCCAGTATAATTTAACGTACAGTGAGCTTGTATTTATCATTATTTAACTTAACTTGTGATGATGATAAGAAATAAAGATGATTGTTCCATTCAAGTATAGCCTATCAGGGATGTATATTTTTAATAAATGTCAAGTAGTAAACTGCAGTTGGGGCTGCTAGAAGTCTTTTCCTACAAATCCATCTCTGGAGGTGACACAAAAGCCACAGAGAAGTATATAAACATGATACATTAATAATGATTTTGGAGATGGTCAAAAGGTACAGTCTCCTGGTTATAAAATAAATGTTTTATGAGGATGTAATGTAGAGTACAGTGACTATAGTTATAATACTGTACTGCATATTTGAAAGTTGCTGAATAGATCTTAAAAGTTTGTATCATGAGAAAAATACTGTAACTGTGTAAGGTGCTAGAAGTTAACTACAGTTACTGTGATATTTCATAAAATACAAATACAGAACCATTATGTTATATATCTGTAGTTAATATATAATGTTAAATGGCAACTATATCTCAATAAAAACAATTTTAAGGTAAGAGTTATTCTTGGGAAGAAATAAAAAGGTAGGAAAAGGGCAGGGAAGAGGAGATTCAGGTGTCCAACAACTAGACACATCTCTAAACATGAGTGCCCACCTGATCAGAATCTCCTGCAGTACCAGTGAGAGACAGTGAATGAAAAAATGCTTTTGAATAAAAGCAGCACCGAGGCTGAGGGTACGAGGCAGGATGTAGTATTCTGTCCTTGGAGGTGGGAAGGCCTCGCTGTGGTGCTGAGGCTGCCTCCTCTGAGCCCCTCATCAACTTAAATGTACCAGAAGGCCATAAGGAGGGACCTGGGCATCCACCGCCCTTCTCAGGTGCATATTAACTGCCAAAGCGGCTGATCTCATCAAGGGAAATGAACTAATGGAAACATAATTAGGTAATTGAGGAGCACAATCACTGTTAAAAAGAAGGTAACATGCCTAACAGAATTCCGATAGGTGAAAGAAGGCACTTTAGGGCACGAAGTTAGTATTTACAAGTATAAACAGTCACAGGGAAACAAAGTATTAAAATATTAAAATATACATTTTAAATAACTCAAAATATGACAAAACTAAAAATAAATTATTCAGCTGGAAAATCTAGTTGAGCAACTCTTTGCTTCACGGAAAATAATAGAGATGGAAAATATAAAAGCAAGTTTCAAACACATGGAAAACAGAAATAAAAGTGCCAGTATCTCCATACTAAAATTGCAGTTTTTAATGTTTGGTGTGGAATATCTAATTTTAAGATGACAGAGAAATTTATACTGGACTAAGATTATAGGTCATAACAATGATGAAAACTGAATGTTAAAAATAATATTTAAAGCCATTGGAGAGCGACCATTTGGAGGAGAAACAACTCGTCGTAGTGCAGGCCATGCCCCCTGGACCCTCCAGCGGGCCAAACACCAAGCACACAGATGATGTCACTCAAGGGCACCCAGCCACACAAGGGCCTCAACCAGAACTGTCTGCTTCAAACGCTGTCGCCATAGTCAGCACTACTGTGGGGTATATTTGAAAGCTGCTTTGGAAAGCAGATCCTAGAAGTTCTAGTCACAAAGGAAAAAAGATGTTTTCTATTTTGTTTTTGGTAACTATGAGGTGGTGGAAGTGACTAAAGTTATTATGGTAATCATTTTGCAATCAACTAAAATCAAATCGTTATACCTTAAGCAGTAAAGCAGGCCAATTAGATTTCAATAAAACTGAAAGAGAAAAAACAAATTCTTGGTATTATAAAAGAAGCATTCTCATTTTAGAAAAAAATTCACTGACTCTAACATGGCTACTATTCCGGAAGTCAGACCTCCATATGTTCGGTTTGTTGATGGAAAAGGAGCTGGCAACGTGTGTGTGAATATGTCGTAGTGGGCATTGCTTGACTGAGATGATCTTAAAGGTCCTTAATGGAGAGAGTTGTCAGGGCAATTCTGTTCCATCGCTATGTAAAATAGAGAAAACAAAATGTAGAAGTGAGAAATGATATCTAAGTAATAGGGTTATAAATCACTATTTTGTGGTGGTCTGTGATGCAGTAAATACTTTTACATGAAGAAAATCACGTGCAGTCACATCTGAAGTAGTTGTGCTACTTTATACTCTCGTTAGCATTGTATGAAAGTTGTAGTGCCTACACATCTTTGACAATAATCGGGAGAGTCAATCTTTTTCATCATAATCATTATTATAAATATATATTTGTATTTCATTGTGACTTAATTTCTATTCCCCCAATGCTGTTTATATGGAGCATTGTTTACTGTTCTTAACTTGCCGTTGCTATGTCTTTTTGGTAAAGTGTCTGTTTAAACCCTTTCTGCCTATTTTTAATTACTGAGTTTTGAAAGCACTTTACATGCCATTTAAGAAACATGTCATTTGCAAATGTTATTATTCAAGTTGAGGTTGTTCTTATCATTCCCTTAACTGTCTTATTTGAAGAGCAGAATGTTTTAAATTAGTGAAGTCCGGCATATCAACATGTCATTTTATGGATTGTAGTGTCCTCATGATATCTAAGAAATTTTAGCCTAACCAGGAGCATGAAGAGTTTGTCTTATTTAGGGTCTGGATCACAGTGACGTGAGTAAGGCCTCGAAGGGACACCGTTTACATAGGCACTCAGGCTCTGAGCCGAGCAAACGTGCCTGCCCTATTCCCCTCCCTTGTGCCCTGCCCACCAGCACTGAAATGCACTTGCTCTAATGGCAAAGATTTTTGTCTGTTTAGCTCTTGTCTACATTCCCAGTGATTATAACAGTTCCTGGCATATGCTGGGAGCTCAATAAGTATTGGTCTAATGAAAGAATCAAATACAGAATATTTTTAATTTTAGCGAGCCTGTGACAAGTAATCATAAGATCTAAAATAAGTATTGCACTGCCACATATGAAAATTTAACCACTGTGGAGAAAGTACATAGATAAATATATCAATCCCAGAAAAATATATTATTTTATTTATAACGATCCTGAGATAAAGGGGTCAATGTAATTCTAATTTTCTGTTTTATACGCTCTTATTTACAATTTAAAAAATCCTTTATTTTTTTTGTACAAGCAAAGCAAGGGAGGTTTAGAAAGTGTAAATGTAACTTTTTATATTCTCGTAAAAGTACCAGAATCACCTAATGCCTGGTATACATTAGGAACAGATAAAAAGCAAAAGAACAATGGTCCATTATTCAGTTTCAATAAAGAGCACCTTGTATTCTCTCCTCCTTTAATAGCCACAGTGGAATACCACGGATGAGTCTTTAAATATTTAATTAGGAACAATAAAATGATCTGTGTTTAGATCAAGAGAGTTGCCTCCAAAATAATTCACATTGTTTTACAGTCTTTTTTTTCTGTAAAAGGGAAAAATTCCTTGGCTCTAAAAAACATGCTGCCTCAGTAGGTGCTATTATTTTTACCTAGATGTACTGTAAAATACTTTATGTGCATTAGAGCTTCAATAAAGAAAGTCGTTTCTTTCCCTTTATCATTCTTTTACTCTAATATTTCCACCAATAAAATATAACTCCCGTATAATGGGTTGGGAGGTACGTAGTTTCCCTTGCATTATCAATTTTTTTAACTTTCTTTAAAAATGAAACACCATTCACTATAATTCTCCCAAAATTTCCATTTTGGTTATTTATTGCTGTCATTATTATCAGTTTTTGTTTATTTCAATTTATTTCTTCATTGATTTTTTAAAAATTTTTCTTGAGTTTATTGGTGTGATACTGGTTAACAAAATGATACAGGTTTTGGCTGCACAATTCTACAACACATCTGTGGGCTGTATTACGTGTTCACCACCCCAAGTGAACTCTCTGTCCATCACCATTTATCCCCCTCCACCCTCCTCCACCTCCCTATTCCTCCCCAATCACCACACTGCTGTCTGTTTCCATGAGATTTTCTCCCTTTTTTCTATTTCTTCATGAATCCCTTCATTCCTGCCTACCCAGACTCCCCAGCTTCCCCATCCCCCCCAGGCAGCTGTCAGCCTGCTAAGAGTCTATGATTATTTTGGTTGTTAGCTCATTTTGTTCATTAGATTCCACATATGAATGAAACCATGTGGTACTTGTCTTTCTCTAACTGGCTTAGTTCTCTGGCTCTATCCATGCTGTTGAAAAGGGTAGATTTCCTACTTTTTTGTGGCTGAGTAGTATTCGATTGTGTAAATATATCACAGTTTCTTTTATGCACTCATCTCTTGATACTTGGGCTGCTTTCAGATCTTGGTTATTTTAAACTGATAAGAACAGATACTACACTTGATCTTAGCCAAAAGGCCGAGAAGCGATCAGATCTTGGTTATTTTAAATAATGCTGCAGTGAACATAGGGGTGCATATTTTCTTTTGAATTAGTGTTTCAGTGTTCTTTGGGTGTATTCTCAGAAGAGAAATCGCTGGGTGATTTCAGAAGTAATTCTACGCTGCTTTCTACAGTGGCTGCATCAATCTGCGTTCCCACCAACAATGCATGAAGGTTCCCTTTTCTCCATATCATAGCTTACACTTGTTTGTTAATTTATCGATGATAGCCATTTTGACCAGTATTAGGTGATATCTCCTAGTGGTTTTAATTTGCATTTTTGATGGTTAGTGATGTTGAGCATCTTTTCATAAGCCTGTAGGCCATGCGTATAAACTTATTGGAGAGGTGTCTGTTTTGGTCCCTTGCCCATTTTTATTAAGTTGTTTGTGAGGTTTTCTGGTGTAAAGTTTTATAAATTCTTATAAATTAATAAAAATTGGACATTAGCACCTTTCAGATGTATTGGCGAATATGTTCTCCCACTTAGTACATGGTCTTTTCATTTTGATGATGGTTTCCTTTGCTGTGCAAAATCTTTTTAGTTTGATTTACTTTTGTTTACTTTTTCTTCTGTTTACATTTGTTTACTTTTTCTTTTGTTTCCCTTGCCCTAGGAGATATATCAGAAAAAAAATATTGCTATGAGAAATGTTCAATATTTTACTGCCAATGTTTTTAATAAGAGCATTTCATGTTAATTTTTATTTTAATCAAGGACATAAAAAACTAATTAAAATTTGAATGTTTTATTTTGTCAAATAAAAAAGAAAGTACATCTATTTTACTGTACTTGAAAAATAACTAAATAAAATTTTAAAAATTGTGTATATATGTGTGTATGTTCCTGCCCATAGTCAGTTATAAGAATAAAATCTAGATTTTGTTATTTTCTTTAGAATTTGAAACGTTATTATTATTTACTAATTATGGTTTATTATCAAGTACAGGTCTCAATTGTTGAAGAAATAATGGCATATCTTTGCCATTTATTATTGTTTTATAGTGCATCTAACCTAAATAACCAGGTTCCTGGAAAACATATTATTTTGTATCATTAAATTAATAATTTTAATTTATATGAAATGGATATATTACTTAAATTAACTATCTTGTGGTTAAACAGTAACTCTTTTACCTGGATTTTCTTAAGGTTCAATTTTAAAAAATCGAGTAACTAAAAAATAATTATTCATTTTGGATTGATTTATAGCCAGGATTCAGGGAATTTAAGTCTACCATTAAAGAATACTTTTAGTTTTCTACCAAAAGAAAATTTGAAAATACATTTTATCATTATCTCTGCTTAATTTATTGCTAGTTGTTGGTGGATGCATGACAAAAAAATCCTTTATAAGATCTTTGTTTGGGGGAATGGTGGACTGTTCACTCAGAACAAATTTGCACAGTTTGAAAATCCAGCAATTTCTCCCCTAATTTCTCAAGAATGTTAAAAGATTTAAGGAGAGCAGATAATTGCCAACTAAATTTGAGAGGATCTGAGAATCTAGAAAGATAAAAAAAATAACTCTCAATTAACTTATGGCCTGAGGAAAATTTAAAGTCAGAGAAAACTGAGGCTTTAGGCCACTGACCTTCAGGGGGAAGAGGTGAAAGTCAAGGTTTAAGATCTACCTGTTATGGGAAACCTATCCTTAATAAGCTACAAATGCAAGGGGTTACAAAAATTGGACAAAAATTAAAGAAATCCACATCTTCCTTATGATAACTCCAATTCCAGGAGACTGAAAGAGTGGAGTTGGTAAAAAAAGAATAGAAAACAATTTTTGAGAAATTGTAGCTACAGATCATCTCTCACAAGAATTTTTGGGGGGAAGCTGGAGTTTTTAATGCCATAATGTATCATCATATACAATTGTGTCTGATATCCAAAGACTTGAGTATCTTGCAGAAGTAAAAGATAATCCTCTTTGAAAGAAATGATCTTCATTCAAAGTCCAAAATACCTGCAAAATTATATAAGCATCATTCCTTTAGAGATTATTAGACACAAAAGATAGCATATATGAAAATACCTCAGATACAGTAATTATGAAACATAGAATATAAAACAAATGAAGTTTGAGATTTTAAATAAATAAAATACAAGTTCGAAATATCGGTAGAGGAAAAAGAATTATAAAACAAGATATGACATAGTTAAGAAAAAATAAAATACACAAAATAAGGAAACACATAAGGAAATATATAACACACAAACACACACACATACACACTGTCTCACACAATGGATGGGTCCTTTATTGTGTACATCTTCTACCAGTATTATTTCTTCTCTCACTATGTGCCTTATCTTCACTACTTTAAAATTTCTGAATTTATCATATGTAGGGGACCAGTTTGTTTTATTCTGGCAAATGTGACTCAGCTCTGTATGGAAAACCTGCAGAAGTGAAGTGGTGGGCAGAAGCCAGACCTTCAAACCGAGTTTTCCTGTGGGAATCGGGCTTAGAAAATGCACACAGACTGTTATGGCTTGCTCTTGCTAAAACTCCATCACCCTGGTTTTAAACAACAAATTGTATTGTCTATCTTCAAGGTAATTTCCAAAGCCTGTGTGAATTTTTCCAAGGACAGAGCTAATTAGCTCGTCGCCATTCCCATTGCATGTTATTTTCATTTCCTTGATTGTACCTAAAATGCAGACAATTATATTCTATGTAATAGATAATAAATCTTTCTCTGATGTAAGACCCAAGAAAAATAATAAAAGCCTGTTATGCAAGGGTTGGGGTGCTTTCCCCTTGAGAGAGTGGCCAAGGCATTCATAGGCACTCTTCCATTGAGAGAGAAGCTGTGCCTGTTCCCTTTTTCTCCACAGGATTATGGTCGCCAGTGCATTTATTTTCATCATCAGTCACAACAGGCAGAATCTGCTGGCCAGAGTCTGCCACAATCATAATCTAGTTTAGCCTTTATGGTCAGTGATTTTTGTATTCTGCTTAAGAAATCATCGCCATCTGTGAGATAATGAAGGTATTTCTTATCTCCAGAAGCATTCCTATTTTATTCTATAGGTTTAAACATGCACTTCACCAGAATGATACTTTTATTTAATTTTCATCCACTTAACTTTTAAATTCCACCAACACTTTGTCTTTGCTTCAAAGAAATTCTTCACTGAAAATCATGTAGAGCCCTTCATTTATCAAGTATCATCTAAATCATATATTTAAGTAATTTTGTTCTGCACTTCTCTAGCTTCTAGAAAATTTCTATAATCTTAACTTTTGGTTTTAGAGAATTTAAAAATACAACATAGGCAGCAGATGAGAAGAAATAAAAAGGAAGAGTGTATGTGAAATTGTGTGTGTGTGTGTTTGATGATCATTTCTCTATTGATGCACTTGTTTCGAAAATACTCAAATTTAATGATATATAGTAGTCTTCAATTGCTTTATCCTCTGTAATCTATAAGGCAGGTTGCAAAAAGTGTGAATGAGCACAGCTTCCTGGATAGTTTGCAAGACAGAGAAGCAAAGAAGATAGTGCTTTTGTAAGATAGTGTTCTCTGCTGCTTGCTATATTTAATGGGTGTAACCCAAAGTTTTGTTGCTAATAAAAATAATCTGTGTAAAATTACCCAGTCATTTGGAGTGCTATAAAGAAGCTGTTGTCAATAAAAGCTGTGATTATTACTATGGTTTCATTCCATTTCTGTGGTAATTAGTTATTATCATTATTTATTACTTTATTTTATGGTTATTGCTTGCAATTTCAGACTTTAAGTACTGAAAGCATAAACAATGCTAATTTAATTACAGTATTAGAATTTTAAAACTACATTCAATATTGGGATTCTTAATAAGCATACTTCAGCTGACTATTCTAATAACAATTTGCATTTTGCCTGATTTCTTGTTCATTATAATTTTAAACAAATTAATGTGTTTATAGTCTTGAAAATTTTCATGCAGAAATGAATGCCATCCTCATGGGGCTAGTTTTAGGAATTAAACTTTATGATGTTTATAGTTAAATAAGGAAATAAAACTGGTAATGAGAAATCTTATATATTTAATAAATTATATAATTATTAATAAAAGCATCTTCTAAGACAGACCTAAAAACTGAAAGTAACACCCAATATAGACAATGTGAAAAAAAAGACGACACTTAAAACCTCCTGTAATTGTTCTATTTTTGATAATACATAGAGTGTCTATTTGTTTAAAATAGTTTTGTTCAAAATTTATCTTGAACTTTCTGATTCTATTTAACTTTGTACTTCCAGCCTTTTATAAGCACTGATGCTATAACATTAAAGCATCAGTGATTTGCATCATTGAAAGGTTAATCGATTTTATGAGTCAGAAAAATAACCCTCTTTGAGCACATATAAATTAACCAGGAGTAAATATAAAGATGGGTGGAATTTAGGATTTTGAGAAGTCTTCTTGCATACCATAATGAAAGGTAATACATTAAGGGTAAGGATATTAACAGCATGGCACTACCCTATTGTGACATGTTCTTGGAGAAATTAGAGATGAAAGGCATTTCTAGGTGAACTATGAAGAATAATGTACATCATATATGCACATGTACACATATATACAAACACATACACACAAACCTCCAGAAAATAACAATTCAGCCCTAGCTGGTGTGGCTCAGTGGATGGAGCTCTGGCCTGTGAACAGAGGATCTCTGGTTGGATTCCCAGTCAGGACACATGCCTGGGTTGTGGGCCAGGGCCCCAGGCCAGGGCGGGTAGGGCATGCAAAAGGAAACCACACACTGACGTTTTTCTCCCTCTCTTTTTCTAAAAATAAATAAACAAACAAATAAAATGTTTTAAAAAACAAAAACAAAAGAAAATAACAATTAAGTGGGGTTTGCAGGTTCATAAAAAGCAAGATGTATATATTTCTAGGAACTGAAATATATCTGAATCACTCCATTCTGATTTCCCAGGAAAGAATAAGATAGAAATTTGCACACTAGAAATTTACTGAGGAGTGTTCTCATGAATATCTGTGAGAGAGCAAGGGAAGCAGGACTGAAAAGATGGAGAACTGATCAATTTAAGCCTGATACAATGAAAAGCTTGCAAAGTCACACACTACTTAGAATTGTTTTTTATTGAGGCACCATGAGAGTCTTAGAACTGCCATGCAGAATAGTTGCTGAAGTTTAGCTCTTCCTGGTGAGAGTGTGTAAACTTATGCAAGGAATTTCCTCAAGGCAAATCCCAGGAAGATACTCCATTCAGAGCCAAGAGCCATCTGCAGCTAACACTCCTGGAAACTAGAGAAATGAGGGTATCAGTTGTGGGGAAAAAATCTAAGTGACACATTATGCAATTTATTTTACTATAATGATTATTGAAAATGATATAGATCCCCAAAAGTTCCCAAAGGTGACATTAACAAAATGTAGAACCAGGAAGCTCCATGTCCTTTTTCCTCCACAGAGAGAGTAAATAAAAACATACAGCTCAGAATATATATGTGAGAATTTGAGACCAACTGATTTCTCAGCAGAAAGCCAGGTAAGTCGGAAGAGAATGGATTGATAGAATTGGAATGATATAAGAAAAAAAAAGAAAAAACTATCATCTAAGAATACTCTATTCAGTAGTGTTCTTTAAAATAAAGGAAAAGTTAATATTTTCCTATATAAAAAAGTTGAGGGAGTTCATAACTACCAGCCCTGTATTATAAGAAATGTTAAAGGGAGTCCTTCAAGTTGAAATAAAAGTGTGATAAACAGCAACACAAAGCAAATATAAGGCTTCTCCAGTAAAAATAACAACAAGAAAAAGTATATTTACCTATGATATTGTGTTTGAAGCATAGAATTTAATCATAAATCTTATAAAATATAAATCTCCATGGAAGATGAAACAACATACATAGATGCAACTAGTAATATCTATAAGACAACGCAGACTCCCAGTCAGATGGAAGCATGGTAGACATGGCTCATCTCCTCTCACAACCACATGCAAATCACAGTAAGATTATAGTAAAACAATCAATCAGAACCAGTATAAATAGTAGAATACAAGTCTTACAACTACAGAATTTAAAAACCATGTCCACCCAGACTGGTATGAGGCAACAGATGTAGAATTGGCTGGTCCCACACCCATGTTTGGTGGATAAAAATTTGAGAGGGATATCTTGTGAGTGAAGAGTCCCAGCCCCACACCAGGCCTCCCAGACCTGGGGTCCAGTGCTAGGAAGATAAGTCCTCACACTTCTGGTTGCAGAAATGAATGGGGATTGAATCAGTGGAAGACACTGCTGGAGCCTCATGTACTTCCTCTTAAAGAACCCACACATGGACTCACCTACTCAGACTCACTCCCTCTGAGCTCCAGCACCCAGGCTGCATCTTGAAAGGCACCATTGCTATACAGGAAGAAACTGAGGTGTCTGGCATTAATATGAGCAGAGGTCATTGTCCCTTTTCTAAACCATTCCCTCAAAGAGCCACAGATCTGGCAAACTCGTGTCATATCTCAAATTCCATCAACCTGCCTAACACTGTTTGACTGCCTTGGAGATCCCAGAGACTCTGTCCCACCCAAAGTATGGACTCACCCAAAATGTTTTCCCATACAAATGTCTGGTCTTGGCTCATGCTATAAAACTTCCTAAACGCCATCAAACTAGCAATAGCTGGACTTAGTGAGTCCCAGGCCTGGCACTAGCAGCAGCCAGCCTGGATTCACAGCTTGTCTTCACCTGGGGATCTCTAAGCCAAACACAAGTAGCAGCCATCTCAGATTGCTTTATAGCTCAGGCAGTGTGGCCCCATGCAAAACACAGGTTGGGGCTGACTTTGGCCTGTGCCACCAAGGGAACTCTAAGACCGTCATGCCCAGTGGACAGCTACAGACCACATTAAAGCACCACCACCCTGCCCCTACACAGCCAATCTTCCACAGAGAACAGAGGTTCATGGTCAGTGGTCACAGCCAATCCTTGAAGCTGATTAACCTGAGTAAATCCCTCCCTTTGACCTGTCAACAGCAACCAAGGCTCAACTACAGGAGGAGGGTATACTCAGCCCATATGAAAGGTGAACCTGAAAGGTGAACTTCGAGTACCCAGCTCCATTAACATGGTAGGCTGTGCCACTGGAAGCTTCAGGGCACCTACTACACTAGGGGACACTATCAAGACATTGAGTCGAAGCAACTCTGCTTAATATGTAGAAACAAACACAGCGAGGCTGCCAAAGTGAGGAGACAAAGAAGCATGGGCCAAATAAAAGAACAGTTCAAAACTCCAGAAAAAGAAATAATGAAATGGAAATAAGCAAACAATCTGATGCAGAGTTCAAAACACTGGTTATAAGGATGCTCAAGTGATTCAGTGAGGACCTCAACAGTATAAAAAAGATCTGGTCAGAAATGAAGGTACACCAACTGAAATAGAGAACAATTTACAAGGAAACAATGGTAGAGTGGATAAAGCTGAGAATAAAATCAATGATTTGAAACATAAGGAAGAATAAAACAACTAGTCAGAACAACAAGAAGAAAAAACAAGCCATTAAAATGAGGATGGTATAAGCAGCCTCTGTGGCAACTCAAGAGGTTCAATATTCACATCAGAGGGGTGCAAGAAGAAGAGAAAGAGCAAGAAATTGAAAAAAATAGTGAACGAAAATTTCCCTAATTTGGTGAAGGAAATAGACATGCAAGTCCTGGAAGCACAGAGAGTCCCAAACAAGGTGGATGTAAAGAGGCCCACTCCAAGACACATCATAATTAAAATGTCAAAGGTCAAGAGAGAGTCTTAAAAGCAACAAGAGAACAGAAGTTAGTTACCTACAAGGAAGTTCCAAAAAGACTGTCAGCTGATTTCTAAAAAAAAAAAAAATTGCAGGCTAGAAGGGATTAGCAAGAAATATTCAAAGTATTGAAAAGCAAGAACTTATAGCCAAGATTTCTCTACCCAGAATAGCCATCAGTTAGAATCAAAAGGCAGATAAAGACCTTCCCAGACAAGAAAAAGCTAAAAGAGTTCATCATCACCAAACCATTATTATATGAAATGTTAAAAGGACTTATTTAAGAAAAAGAAGATTAAAACTCTGAGCAATAAAGTGGCAAAAATACATATCTATCAACAAATTGAATCTTAAAAAAAGCAAATTAAACAAACAAGAACAGAGATAGAATCATGGATATGGAGAGCATTTTGACATGGTTGCCAGATGGAAGGAGGATGTGCGGAAGTGGGTGAAGAGTTGAGGGGATTAAAAAGTACAAATAGGTAGTTACAGAATAGCCTTGGGGATGTAAAGTACAGTATAGAAAGCAGAGTATCCAAAGAACTTATGCCCATGACCCATGGAGATGAACAATGGTGAGGAAATTGCCTGAGGGAGAGTAGGGGGAAAAGCAGAAAAATAGGGCAACTGTAATAACACAAGCAATCAAACATAATTTAATAAACAAATAAATATATAATAATACAATTGTGCTGCAGTTTGTCAAGGCTGGGCAGGTCCACTCTAGCTTCAGAGAGATGGAAGTGAATGTGAAGAGCTGTGAGGATGCTTGACATACCTTTATTCATGGGCGAGTGAGATATGCACCCTGTAAGCTGAGGGTCCCCCTGCATGTCTCTGCATGGCACACGCTCTGGCCCTTGCTCTCCAGTGTGGCACCCAGTAGGGAGACCAGCCCCTCTTTAAATACTAGAACAAGCAAAGCCAGCAGCAAAAAGCCAGAAAATTATATAACATAACACAACAATTCTGTGCATTTGAGCCCACTTCATGTTATGGGAACAGTTTATTGGACTCAGTCTTAAGCCTATGAGAACTCTACTTATTAGGCCCATTCAGGGCTATGGGAACTGTTTCGCTCAGTCACCCAGACAGCTGGGAGACTGCTTCCACTTAACCCTACGACAATGTAGAGGGGGTTCAAGTGTAAAGGTGTAGAGTTTTTGTATGCAATCCACTAAGATATTTATAGAAATAGATATTTTATAGAATTATAATGGAAACAACAAATAAAATGTCTATACAATATACACAAAAAGAAATGAGAAAGAAATCAAAGCTTATTATGGCTAAAAGAAAGGCAACAAGGGGAAAAAGGTCCAAAACAGCAAGACATAGTATAAATGACTAACAAAATAGCAATACTTAGTTCATTCTATCTGCAACCACTATAAATATAAATGGATTAAACTCCACAATAAAAAGACATGTCTTGGCTGAATATATTTAAAAACAAGATCCCACTACATGCTGTCTAGAAGAAATTCCCTTTAGATCTAAGGACACACATTGACTGGAATTAAGAGAAAGAAAAAAAATATTCCATGCATAGTTACCAAAAAAGAAAAAGGGTGTCCATATTAATATTATACAAAATATACTTTAGTCAAGAAATAAGGAAGAACACTGCATAATGACAAAAAAGATGCATTCACCAAGAAGATATAAAAAGTATTAATATTTGTGCATCTGACTCTAGAGCTCTGAAATATAGAAATCAAACATTGACAGAATTGAATGAAACACAAAGAGGAACACAATAGTAGATTTCAACACCCGTATTTCAATAATGGGAAAACAGAAGATCAGTAAAGAAACAGATAACTTGATTAACATGATGTAACAGAAATAAAGAGAAAATTTCAGTAAACAACAGGGTACACATTATTTTTAAGGGTAGATGGAACATTCTCCAGTACAGACCACGTGATAGAATACAGGATAAGTTTTCACAAATTTAAGATGATCGAGAAGGCATGGTACACATATATGGGGGAATACTACTCAGCTATAAAAAGAGATGAATTATTGCCATGTGTGATGACATGAATGGATCTTGAGAATATCATGCTAAATGAAATAAGTTAGACAGGAAAAGTCAATAACCATATGATTCCACTCATGTGAGATAAGTGGAAGACTTATGAAAGCAACAAATGAACAAACAAAACCACCAAACAGGGACCCATACACAAAGACAACAATACGGTGGTTACCAGAAGGAGAAGAGGATGGGGGATAGTGAGGGGTAGATAGGGTTGATTGTATCATGATAGAAAGAGACTTGCTCTGGCTGGTGTAGCTCAGTAGATTGAGCACAGGCCTGTGAAGCAAAGGGTCACTGGTTCGGTTCCCAGTCAGGGCACATTCCTGGGTTGCAGGCCAGGTCCCCAGTAGAGGACACATGAAAGACAACCACACATTGATGTTTCTCTTCCATGCTTTCTCCTTCCCTTCCCTTCTCTCTAAAAATAAATAAATAAAATATTTAAAGAAAGAGACTTGACTTTGGGCAGTGAGTGCACATGCAATCTACACATGATGTATTATAGAATTGTATACACTTGAAATCTATATAATTTTATTAACCAGTGTATGCCAATAACTTTAATTAAAAATTCAAGAAGATTAAACTTCATGCAAAGTACTCTTCTGATAATAGCGGAATAAAACTAAAAATCAATAGCACACAGAAAACTGGAAAACCCACAGATATGTAAAAATTCAGCAGCACACTTTTAAACAACTAATGTGTCAAGGAAATCTCAAGGACAATTAGGAAATTCCTTGAGACAGAAACAGAAACAAATGAAAACAGAAACACACTGCACATCAAAACATGGAAGGCAGTGAAAACTGCCCTACGAGGGACATTTATAGCTCTAAATGTATAATAAAAAACTTTACCTTTCAGTGAACTAAAAAAAAAAATCTCAACTAAACCACAAGCTAGCAGTAGAAAGGAAATGCTGAAGATTAGGGCAGGGATAAATAAAATACGGAATAGAAAACCAGTAGAAAATAATTGATGAAACAAAGAGTTTTGATTTCAAAGAGATGTGTGTACACCTATGATTATAGCACCACTATTCACAATACCTAAGAGGTGAAAGCAAACCAAATGTCCATCAGTAGATGAATGGATAAGCAAAATATGGTATAAAAAAGAAAATCTTGTCATAAGCTACAACATAGAGAAATTTGAGAACACTATGTTAAGTGAAACAAGTCCATCACAAAAAGGCAAATACTAAAAATTCTCTTTATATGAGGTAGCTAAAGAAGTCAAATGCATAGAAACATAAAATTGTTGTTTACAAGGAAGGGTAAAAATGGGATTGTTATTTAATGGGTGTAGAATTTCAGATTTGCAAGATAAAAAGTTCTGAAGAATTTTCGCAACAATGTGAAATAAAATATAAACAGTGATGTTTGTATATTATTTATAATAATGAATAATAACATGCTATATCATTTATTAAATATGCTAAACATTATTTTTACATTTTAAATATATGATAATTTATAAAATATTTATAAATGTATTATATATGTATATATAGTCTTGGGGGGGTGGAACCCAGGTATCAGTAATTTTACGATTTTGTGAATGACAAACATGTGCAGCCATGGTTGGAAAATCGTAATCCTCTTAGCACTGAAACAATAAGCTGGACCTAGTAAATGGCTCTGAACTTCAGTTTCCTTATGTGTAAAATGACAATAATAAACCTTCCCTGTTTACTCATGATTTATGAGACAGGGCTTTCTAGACCTCAAAAGTAACCAAAAATCTCATTTTAAAGTAAAATCTTGATATACTCTAGGCTTTGGGTACATGAGTTGTTGACTGCCAAATTCTTTCAACTTTACTATGTGTATAAAATATTTTTAATAATAAAATCAGGCTTTGTTATGTTGCAAAAATTGCTAAAATTTAGGCATTATTTCATGGCATTTCATTTAAAAAGTTATGCTTAGTCATTTGGTATAATAAAAGTATTCTTGGGCCTAATTATTTCTTCTCCCTCAGTGAGAGTATTGTATGTATTTGTTCTGTGAACCTCAGGATTTGCTACGTGGCTCACTTTGGCCAGTGAGATATAAGCAAAAAAAAACTCTTCTGAGAGGAGTCCTTAAGAATTGTATCCTGGCTCTTACTGATCCAGAGGCCTTTTTTCTCCAAACTGAGGTTGCTTCTTCAGCCTTTGGACTGTGAATAAAGAAAAGAACTTCAGGTGAATCATGAGGATATATAAAAAGAACAGAAAGTACCTGCATGTTGTTCAAAGTAATTAAGATATGAGTATTTTCTTAATGCAGTATAAGAGGTGAGGCTGGTAAACAAAATTTTATGAACACAATTTGAAAGCTCTTAAAAATAAAATTATCCCTAATAAAGTGAATCATCTTGATTAACAAAAATAAATACCTAAAGGAACTCATGTTTACAGGCAATTTAGAAAATATCTAGTTTAAAAAAACAGAATAAAGAAGTTACAATTAATGTTACTTCTTGGTAAATGAATGAATAAAAAAAGAACTCCCAGTAAACACACACACAAACAAAAATACTCAAATTCTATCTGTACCTTCCTCACTTAACTTGTTTTTTGGAACATTTCATATTATCCCAAGTAAAATCTATCATCTTTTGTGATAAATTTACTATATTCTATTTTAAAGTTGTACTTTTATTAACCAATGTTTTGTTTGGGAGCCATTAAGATTTTAATCTAGCTTTAATACAATTGTTGCAATAAAAGTCTTTGGACAAAACAATGCAATTTACTAAATGAACTGGACTTCATTCTTTTTCACTGACTGTCCTTGCAAGTTTGCTCTGTGAGCTCGTAACTTCTTCATGATTCCCTAATAAAATATCTTCCAATCATTCAAGTTAAGACACCCTAATGAATGTTATAGCAATGATAAATTTCATCCAATTGAACAATTGTTTTTCCTCTCTAGTTTTAACCCGCCATGACTAGGAAACTTACAGTGAAGTAGATGGCAACATAATAAACTTGTTATCTTCCTTCACCTTAGTTTTCTGTAATAGCTGCAGTTTGGGGCTCTTCTAGGTTTGGAGTTTTGAGTACAGCAGAAAGGTAAAATATAAGAAGTATTTTATTTGATTGGAAGAAGAAAATTTAGAAGAATTTTGTGCAGTAAATTTTGATATTCTGTTGGCCTCTGGATATAGCAGAATCCTCTGATGATTCCTTCTCTACTATCACTGTTTTCTGGATTCTTTACATAGTCCCTTGCCTCATATTGCTGAGGATCCTTCATCCATAGAATATTTGCCATAGACAATGCCATCTCCAACTGGCATCTTAAAAGTCTCCCCTCACTTTGGAGTTTCCAGCATCTCAGAATTCTAGACGTGGTTATCATGGAGTCATTATCCATCCCATAGGACAATCGCACACTTCTGTAACTGCAGCTCTTATACACTCCCGTCTCTTTGCTATACCACAGCACGACAGCCACAGTGAAAACATCGTCAGGCATAATTCAGGAACTGGACTCTCTGCTCCCTAAACTGAACAAAAAACATGTCAAACAATCTTAGAAATTTCTTGAAGGCCTTAGCTTGAGAAAGATGGTAAGTAGCTCCTTGTCCTTTCACAAGGAGAAAATACAGAATGTAACACTGTACTGAAGGCTTCTCGAATTCTCCCTGAAGTTAACATCATCACTGGTCTCCTGAACCACTCAATAAAATATCGGATAGTATTCCCCAGAAAGGGATAGTAGTAGGAGAGCTAGTTTTACAATTTCTCAGCATGTTTAGGCTATGCTGCGAAGTAGCCGACTTTAGAATATTCAGGATATTACTAGTTGATACAGAATATAAGAAAACATGAAAAGACATCATTTAACCTATTATTTTATAACTTGACATTCACATGTGATCTGTATATAGGAGGCATACCTGGAAGTGTAATTGGTTTGTGAAGTAGGTACACTGTTAAAGGAATTGCCTTAGTACCCAACCAAGAGGCCATATCCCTTTCCATTACCACTAAGTTTCAAATTACTTTTTAACTCCTTCTTTGTTCACTCAGTTTAAGTAGTATACTAATTTTTCTCTTCGGAAATATGAAAACAAATTATGATATTTTTAACACAGCGTTTTAGAAAGTTTTTAACATTGCATATCTTTTATTGTCTTTTCAAATTTTAAAGTATTTATTTATTTATTTTAAATATTTTATTTATTTATTTATAGAGAGGGGAAGGAAGGGAGAAAGAGAAGGAGAGAAACATCAATGTGTGATTGTCACTCACGTGCCCCCAACTTGGAATTTGTCCCTCAACCCAGGCATGTGCCGTGACTGGGAATTTAACCAGTGACCTTTTGTTTTGCAAGCCAGCACTCAGTCCACTGAGTGGAACCAACCAGGGCTTAATACGTCTTCATATATGTACATGTATATATGTTGAGTCATACTTTAAAATGTGCACTGCTTCATCCACTTGTAGGTCGTTTTACAGATACCATAATAGTATTATCATTATAATTAAATTTGTCTAGGCTTGTTGCCAGAGAGAATAATACCTGTAATTTGATTGATGATAAAGCAATTGTGGTATTATAGTCTATTATTTAATTCATTGAATAATCCTCTTATTAATTAAGTTAATTAAGCTAGAAATCTAGGCATCCCATTGACATCCTTCTTCATGCAAATGATCTTTGGTAGATGTTCACTTCTTTCACTCTCAAGGCATATAACATATTTTAAAATTTTGCACAAATTTTGACTCAGTAATTCCAAATGTAGGTTGCTATAAAATATGTGTTCAATGATCTAGTGAAAAAAAACTTGCTATAAAAATTCTGTCAAGCCCTGACAAGTGTGGATCAATTGGTTGGCATCATTCAGCGAAGCAAAATGTCACCTGTTCAGTTCCTGGTCAGGGCACATGTCTGGGTTGGGGACTCAGTCCTCAGTAGGGCTACATTCGAAAGGCAACCAATCAATGTTTTGCTCCCTCTTTTTCTCTCTCCCTTACATTCTCTCTAAAAATAAATAAATAAAACCTTTTAAAAAAGTTTTATCAAGCTACTGAGGACAGTTTATACAAATTAATTTTCTTCATTATGGTTAAGCAATGCCTTATTCTATAAAACACATTTTATTGATGTAAAATGCTTATATTTAACGATAAGTAATTTTTAAAAAATAGAGCATTATATCATTTTCAAAAATAAAATTTTACATATGTATGTGTAGGTATATATAATATGTACAATTATATATGTGTCTAAATCCCATTGATAGTATATAGACCACATATCTAATACATATATTACAAGGTGGGGCAAAAGTAGGTTTACAGTTGTGAATACGTGGAACAGTTTATTCTTGTATTATTATTTATTCATTATTGTGTTATTTTTTACACAAACAACTTTAAACCCATTTTCCTTACCCTGTGTATTTAATATACAATATATATGCACCTATAGCCCCATTCAAAGGACTAGAGTTTGATTTATGTAAGCAACTAATTTAAGTATAGTACTGGTGTATTGTTTTAAATAATCACATTATAAAGTTTTTTGGATTATTACCCTGGTTTTAGTTTTTAATTAAAAATTTTTAATAGAATTTATTGATTATACTATTGGTTTGTTTAGGCATTCTCTTTTGACCATGTAATTGTCATATTAGAAAATAATCATAATTATTTAATACATATGATTCCAAATATAACACTTAAGTTCAGTATGAATTAATGAATTAAAGCATTAATGAAAGTAAATAATAAATTATAAGCTTAGAAAAAAAGAAATGTATACATATAGTATTATAAATCTGCTGGAAATGAACCATAACTTCAATTCTTCATTAGGCATCAAACCACTAATAGTAAGAGGATTATGAAACGGGTCAGTGAAGCACAGGTTTTCCAAGGGACAAAGCGGAGTTCATTTTTCTCTTTTTGTCAGTTTAGAGAGGACACTGGGAAGTGAAGCAAGTGGCAGTACTACTTTCTTAAACAGTGACAGATTTCATCAGGCTGTCTGTAATAATGTTTGATGGCCGTAGAATGATGGTATAAAATGTAATAATTTGAAACTTGGAAAAAAGTTATGACTGATAAGGTAAACTAGGATGAAAAGGGAAACAATTTAAAAATATTGAATAGATGACAAAGCTCAGTGATTTTCCCACATCTAGTTTGATCTTGATTATAAATTTAAAAGGTTAACATCCCTTAGGGAAAGATCCTTTTTGGGGTAAAAGTATTCAATTTTGAAATCACCCATGGTGAAAAGTTGCATGTGCTCTAGGGAAAACGGTTTTGAGATAGTAAAGTCAGCTATTATTTGGAGAAATGTTCAAGATAAAACTTTTCTCGCTTGTATACTGAATGTTTGGGGAAAAAATAACTCCTCATTACAAGTCTACCGTGAAATCATATGGTCTATAAAAAAGACCCTGGAGCAAAACTCGTAAGTATAGAGGAGGATGTGTGTTGTTTAACCAGCTGCTACAAAATTAATGTGGTAACATTACTGTCACAAAGAATTTCATTGATTTTTTCCCCAAATTACTTATTTACACATTTATTTTGTCAGTTCCCAAATTTATTTTACTCTGAATTCCAGTAAAGACATATAAATTAACTGCTATTTAAAATGAATGTAAAGAAATGTGGTTCAATTTGAATAAGGATTTAACTGAATATAAGTATTGTGCTGATATTTAATTTTTTTTGCTTAACTTTGAAAAATATCACATAATTTGATATTTATTTTTTCAGCATGTACAACATGACTTCCCCTGAAAAAAATTAGTTTGTGTTATCTATTGTATGGTATATTTATTAATTTAAATCATTTCATTTACTTATACCAGTACCATTAAAATATGTGGCTTCTAATAAACTAAGGAACACTAAGGCTCTCAGTAACCATACCAAGCACATAAAATGTTAACAGAGAAAAATATCCTTCATTGACATTCTCTTTTCCCATTTTATAAGAAGGAATTGCATATTACAATATGGAAGCAATTTTAAGAATGTATCTTACAAAGATAGATTTTTATATTTTAGGTCACAGTTGCCTTTGTGTTTGAATCTGTGGGTAGTTGAATCTGAACTCCAAACATTTTAATCCCAGAGATATCACAACATTCCATTTCTTCCTTTCATACAGGTTATGGGAAGAAAGGGTGTTTAAGATGCTAATAAGGTTGAATTTATATGGAAGTTTGAACTTCCATATAACTATATGGAAATATTTTTCTGAGTATATGCTTATGATTTATTCATTTTCTGTATGCATCTAAAGCTACACAGAATAAGAAAAACAAATCTGCAAAACATCCTCTCTGTGCTAAAACCAATGGTCTAACACCTGATTTTAGCATTTGGTACTTAATAGCAACATTTATCTGTGTTCCATAGTATTTAGCTCATGCCTTGTATATCGGAGTTTAAAGGACTAATAATTAACATGTCTTGTATCAATGAGCTGTTGCAATAAAAATGCTGTACACGGTGATATGGCTGAAAGCTGTAATAACATATTCTCTTGGATATACAGATCAGCTGGAAATTGGTTGGTCTAGGACAGTTTCAGCTTGATGGCTCTACATGGCACTTGGATTTCACTCTGATTAGCTAAAACCATTCCCCAAGTGTGTTCAAGCAAGGGCCCAAGCTGAATGGGCAGCAGCTGCAAAAAGAATCCTTATTCTGCAAAATGTAAACATCATCAGTCAGATCATTGCAACTGGTACATTTTCACTTCCTCCTGATTTATTTAGCAAAAAAATATTTTTCTTTAGTGGATTTCTGAACAAATAGAAAGAGAGACAGAAATAAAATGATTGGAGACATAAAAAATTGAAGAATATTTTTTGATGTGGGCTGAATTGGCTTGGTCATGTTTCACCCGTTTATTAAGTATGAGTTCTCTTACATGTGTGTAGCAACAGTAAAAGAGTAAGACCAGGGGCTCTCCCTCATTGAGAATTCCTATAATTTTATTGTATTGTAATGCTGAATTGCACATACCCAATTGTTCATGTAACTTGCTCACTAGATTAATTACAGACTTTATTCTTCCAGTGAGACAAGAATAAAGATTATAGAGAATTGACACAGATGAAAATATGAGGAAGGAGAATGAGTGTCAAATAAGATAAACAAAACAACTAAACTTAATAAATTATAGTAAAGTATATAATAATAACAAAACACATAAAAAGAATTAATGCGCATGAACTACAAAAAGAAGAAAAATGGAAATAATAAAACCAAAGGAGACAGGTTGAAAAGATCAATAAAATGGTACATTCCTGGACAAACTCATTTAAGACTTTGTCATGGTTGAGATTTATGGATATATACCATTTGTACCACACAGTAGATAGATAAAATAGGATTGGTTGCTGAAATTCTCATAAGCATAGGCATATAATAGTACCAACAATCTCCTTAATTCTTGGTGTGATACAAATAATGTTATTTATTCTAGAAAAATCTTCAGTGAAACTAACCTGGCTAGTCTTCCTGAAGCCACACATCAATAATGCTCAATGCATTTATAGAAAAAGAGCCCAGTCACTTCTATGTGACTATGTAATGATGTAGCTTCTTTATCCAAGCAGGTAGTCTTATTAATAAAAGTGTTAAGAAGACAACCAGCTGCTAAGGTTATTTTGTTTAATCTCAAAGTAAAATAGAGAAAGAAAAATATATGTGATAAATGAAATGCAAATATATATGGGAAATATTCAAACTTTTAAATATATATAAACTCATAGTTCCATTTCCACTTAGGATATAGAAACCACAAGGGAATGCAACTCTAACAAAGAGAAAAGTGTGATTAATTTTTAAAAATGTAGTCGTTCAGGTTCACCATAGTGCTGAATTCTCCAGGCAATTATATAAACCGAACTCCAAAGAGTGACAGGTGGCTCCAAGGCAGAACAGATAACATTACTTCTTTCAGCTTTGGTAGAGCATAGGAGAAAGAAGTGGAAGCCATACAATTAAGTAAAAAACAAATAGCTTTAAGTATTTACATTTTTGCAAAAGCTGAGTCAGGACTGGAATGACAATCAGAGTTTTAGGTACCCCAAGTAAAGGATGCATGCATGTATTTGCCAGGAGTTTCCATAGAATTTCACAGCATGCTCAGAAGAAAGACTGGGTGGAGGGCACCTCACTGTACAAGTGTGCACGACTTGGCAGTATTCATGGTGGAGATAATAGACCTTGGTGATCTGTGTATTTGCAAGGTGAAGGTTGGTTGTCACTAGCAGATAAGCATGAAACCTGCTTGCACCTTTGTCTCACATGATGTTAGTCAAATGTCAATGCATCTGGGGGAGTGTTAGAAAATTTACCTATTCCACCACAATTTTTATTCACACTAGGCTATAGCAATCTACTGATTGAGAAAGGAAAGGAAACTTGCTTATGTGCCTAAATTTCTAATGAGTCAAAGCAAATACAACTGCTCTAGGTGGGAGGGACAGAAAAACAACCTAGTCAAGAGCAAGTAAACTATAGCCTGAGGCTCAGTCCATTACTAGGCCTGCTTTTGAGAGGCCCATGAGCTAAGAATGTATAATTGTTTGTTTGTCTGTTTCACATTATTAAAAGGTTAAACATTTAGAATATGCTATACAAAACTTAAAATACTTACCATATTTTTTAGAGAAAATGTTTTATAATTCTGATCCCAAGCCTAATTCTTGTAAAAAAATGAGCACTGGGATGGAGAAGACTGTGCAGAGTGTTATCTCTGAGGTGGAAGTACACAGTGTCTAAGACCGAACCTGGAAAAAGAGAACTGAAAGCTCTATGCACCTACCATGAGCCTTAAGGCAATTAACAGGCATTGCTGAGAAAGAAAAATTTTGTGTTGTGTGTCATGGCTTCTAGGCTCTGAGGGTGAAGCTGGAATACTGAGAATAAGTGTCCAGTTCTCATGGCCTCACATTAAGCCCAGAGAAACAACTGAAGCCCAAGTTTTTTGAGATACCCACTCTGGAAAGTGACCTTGAAGTATGTGATGCCCTGAGGGTCAACACACAAATGTCTATTCTCATTATTTGTGGAATATTTATTTGCAAGTGTGATTACTTACTCGAATTTATTTGTAATTTCAAAATGAAAAATTGGGGTATTTTGGTGGTCATGCACAGATATGCACACAGCAGTGAAAAATTCACATCATCCAAAATGCACTTTCCTCACTGAGGTTAACAAAAACAGTGGCCTGTCTTCTTGTTTCAGTTCTCATACTCTCAACAAATGTTTTTTCATGTTCTATTAAGCATTATATTTTTCATATATTTATGATTTTCTTTGATGTTTTTCTGTTTAGAATGATCCTCAAGTGTAGTGTAAAAGTGTTGTCTAGAGTTCTAAATGGCAACAAGGCTGCAATATTTTTATAGAGAAAATACCAGGGTTAGATCATCTTCATTTAGGTATGAGTTTTAGTGCTGTTGGTCATTAGTTCAAGGTTAATGAATCAGCAATATGTATTAAATAAAATTTCTTAGAAAGAATCATGTCAAATGAAGTTATATGTTGATTAGTTAATGAAAATTATATGACTTGATAATTTCAGAAACTAATCCTGTAATTACTATGGAAGCAATAGTTTCATACCTACTAATTCTGTATTTCTAGAAACTTTATAGGACATAACTATCTGAAATAATGAGAATTGTCTATAAAACACAAGCTGAATCTAGGTTAACTGCAGATTAATTAACCTCAATTACCTATATTGAAACTGACGAAAGAAACACCTGCCCAGCCCTTGCTGGTGTAGCTCAGTGGATTGAGCGCGGGTCTGCAAACCAGAGGATCACGGTTTGATTCCCAGTCAGGGCACATGCCTGGGTTGCAGGCCAGTTCCAACCAGGGGACACAGGAGAGGCAACCATACATTGATATTTCTCTCCCTCTCTCCTTCCTTTCCCCTCTAAAGATAAATAAATAAAATCTTTTAAAAAAGAAATACGTGCCCAATTGTTAAACATAAATATTTACCAAACTTTTCCATTTATTCACCCAATGTCCAGATTTACAATAAAAATAAAGAAATACATAATGTAAAAATAAGGAATCTATGAAAAATCATGAAATAGTCCACAGAAGAAAATAGTAAGATAAGCCAGATATTCTATGAGAATAGAGACTTAAAATAACTAATGAATGTGTTAAAAGTTCTTGTGGGGGGAAAATGACATATTGAAAAAATTATAGAAATTCAGAGGAAAACTATAAAATAGAGTTAGATGGAAATGCTAGAAATGAGAAACATAATATCAGAGATGAGGAATTACTTTGATAGTATTATAATAAGAACAGATAAAGAAGAAAGAAATTTTAATAAAATTGAAGATAAATCAATATAAAATACTCAAATAGAAATGAACAAAAATAGAACAGATAATCCAAAAGCTGTGTAATAATATCAAATGGCCAATAAGACACATAAACAAAATTGAAATCCTAAAACGGAAGACAATAAAGGGAACAAGGCAAAATGTATTTGAAAAGACAGTAAATTAGGATTTCCCAAATTTAATGAAAGATAAAAATCTCTGTCTCCTGAAGCCAGAGACACATAAGTAGATTAAATATAAAAAATTATCTGGAACAACATAGTCTGATGATTTCTGAAAATGAGAGAGGAAAGAAAATCTAGAATGCATCTAAAGATTATTTTATATATAAATATATACATCTATCTATCTCTCTATCTCTCTCTCTATCTATCTATCTATCTATTTATTTATGAAACCATAGGGTGATATTGCCAAAGAATGGGAACAGGCTGTCAATCTCAAATTCTATTTTCAGTGAAATACCCTTCCAAACTTAGAGACAGTCCTGGCTGGTGTAGCTCAGTGGACTGATTAAGTGCTGACCTTTGGCAAACCAAAGGGTCACTAGTTAGATTCCCAGTTAGGGCACATGCCTTGGTTGTGGGCCAGATCCCCAGTAGGGGGTGTTTTAGAGGCAACCACACACTGATGTTTCTGTCCCTCTCTTCCTCCCTCCCTTCCCCTCTCTAAATATAAATAAATAAAATCTTAAAAAACCTTAAAGACAAAATACTTTTTTCAACATGAAAAAGTGAGAGTATTTATTGCCAGAAGTCCTATATTATAAGGACTGTTGAAGGTAGTTCTTCAGGCAGAAAACTTATACCTATGGAAACCAGGATCTACAAATAAAGAGAATGAAAATTAAAATGTTGTAAAACATAATTTGTTATATCTCTAAATTTATTTAAATATGATTGAGTAAATGGGATAGAAAACAAAATAATATCTAAAACAAAATTAGCATCAATATATGCCCATGAAACATAAAACACAAGCATAGCATAAAAAATATCTACAAGACCTTATATTGCATAAGCAAAACTGTGGAGTAAGCTGAAGGAAGGCAGTGGCCTTTTAGGGTCTCCAAGAACCAAGATATCCAAAATTTTTAGTAAGTAGTCATTGGAAAGCTTAGTAGGTCCAGCTGAAAGAAACAGCAAAACCATGAAGCTCTGTATTCCTAATTTACATCATAGGGTATGAGAAAAACCATGATAAGGTCTGAAAATATCACAGCAATGTTAGTCTTATGACCCCTGAACTAACCATCTAAAACTTTATCAAACAAAGTCCCTGCACTGAAGATTTTTGCTTAACATAGAAACTATATCAAGAAGAACAGAGACTGGATAGAGCAGTCTTGGATGTAGGTCCTTGCCTTTCATGACTTGGAATACTTCTTTCCAGCCCCTTCTTGCCTGTAAGGTAGGTCTCTTTGGAGAAATTAGCTGACAGCCTGATGGGAACTCCTTTGTAGGTTACTGTCCCCTTATCTCTTGTTGCTTCTAGGATTCTGTCCTTCATTTTTATCTTGGGTAATGTAATTATGATGTGCTTTGGTGTGTTTCTCCTTGGGTCCACCTTCTTTGGGACTCTGAACTTCCTGGACTTCCTGGAAGTCTATTTCCTTTGCCAGATTGGGGAAGTTCTCCTTTATTATTTGTTCAAATATGTTTTCCACTTGTTGAGCTTCCTCTTCCTTTTTTGGTACCCCTATAATTCGGATGTTGGAACTTTTAAAGATATCCTGAAGGTTTCTAAGCCTCTCCCCATTTTTTTTGAATTCTTGTTTCTTTGTTCTTTTCTGGTTGAATGTTTCTTCCTTCTGGTCCACTCCATTGATTTGAGTCCCAATTTTCTTTCCATCACTATTAGTTCATTTCCCTGTGAATTTCCCTTCATTTCACTTAGTTTAGCCTTTATTTGTTCCTCTAATTTGTAACCAGTTCTGCGAGCATCCTGGTCATCAGTGTTTTGAACTGTGCATCTGATAGTTTGGCTATCTCTTTGTCACTTAAAAGTATTGGCTCTGGGGCTTTGAGCTCTTCTTCTGCTTGAGCCACAATGTGTGGGTCTCATTTGGAATGGAAGGGCAGATAAAGTGTTTCTCAGATAAGGTCAAGTTCAAAGAGTTCATCATCAACAAGCCCTTATTATATGAAATGTTAAAGGGACTTATCTAAGATAAAGAAGATAAAAATATGAACAGTGAAAGGACAGCAAACTCACAGTTATTAACAACCACACCTAAAACAAAAGCAAACTAAGCAGACAGCTAGTTCCGGAGCAGAGCCACAGAATGGAGATGACATGGAGGGTTAGCAACAGGGGAGTGGGAGGAGGAGAAGGGGGAAGAAAGTACAGAGAATAAGTAGCATAGATGGTAGGCAGAAAATAGATGGGGAAGGCAAGAATGGTATGGGAAATGTAGAATCTAAAGAACTTGTGACACATGGACATGAACTAAAGCAGGGAAATGTTGGGGGAAGGGGTGTGTGTGGGAGGTGGTGTGCAGGGTAGAGGGGAATGACGGGGGGAATGGGACAACTATAATGACATAATCAATAAAATATATTAAAAAAAAAGAAGAACAGAGACTAAGAAAAGAGCAAGTGCACACTAAATGGAGATCAAACAGTAGAGGTACATGTGAGAAGGTAGAGGAAACATTTTCATCATGAAACAAAAGAAGAGGGATTTGTAGAATTATATAGGGTATCAGAGTAATTTTTTCTGCTACCCTTTCCCTGTTAAAGCTATAAAAAACTGATTTCTCTTAAAACAGAGCAATGATAAAGGACTGTGCTCAAATCCCATATCCCATGTAAGTTTACTATATGAATCATTATAAGAATCAGCATAATATTCCCACAGATAACAAAGGTATGCTAGAAATGTACATCTGCAAATTAAATAAAAATAATACTTTAATATTTTAAAATAAGCTAAAAGAATGCTTAAAATCTAAAGTACATATAGTCTAATCAAATTTTTAAATGTTCAGTCAGTAAAACAATATAATTATTACTATTATAATCTAATAAAATTTATTAAAATTAAATAAATATTATCTTAAATTTATTATTGTTTTGTTATTTCTAAATACATTTTAAGTGACTTCAAGCCATATGTTGAGAAAGTACCTAGGAAATTAATGTAAAATGGCTAGCATTTAAAGTAACAAATACTATTTAAATGGGTTTTGTGAGGGAGAAGAAAGGGATATAGAAATTGCTAATAAATATTAATATGTTTCTTAAGGTAAAATAATCTTCTCATAAAAAATGAATTTAAGACCAATGTTTTTAACATTATCATTGAGCTGATAATATAAAGAATACAGAATGAAAAATTAAAAATTATAGAAAAAAATAAAATTGTTGATACTTATGTCTGTATATATAGAGGTTTTGGCACAAATAACATCCCTTTTTATTACAAACTCTTATCACAATAGCATAAGCATATGATTCTGTAATATAACAACATCACATTTTAGTTGAAATGTTCAAATTAAAACTATAAATTACTACACCCATGTGAGTGCCCTACCGACACCATTCAAGTTGGAGTGACATCTGCCAGGCCCTGTATATTGTGTGTACATGTGTATTGGTATGTGTGGATGTGTGTATATAAAAGAGAAGGACCTCTTCTTAAGATTATCATTATTTTTAATAGAAGGTGATTACCTTTGCATAAGAAGGAAATCTTTACATTAGAATATCAAATGCAATATAACTAATTTTCCCTGTATTGTTATAAATTTTATGTAAACCTAACCCAAATCACATGAGATTTTTTTTTACATTCTGATGACATATTCCCTTTACAATCCTTTTGGAGGATAGGCACTTGCATAAATAGCTGATCTGAATTAAAAATAATGTAACTCTGGTTTCAGCTTGGAAATTTAGAGAGTTGGAAAGACACCACTCTCTTCCATCCAGCAAATTAATGACTTTTCTTGAACTCATCAAAGAACTAAGCTCATAAGGCAAACCAAATCAAGGAATAAAGCATGGTACGAGAATGTGGTTTTGAATTGAAAATGATTGTTAACTCTCCATAGAGGTCTGGAGATTATATGTAAATAGGAAGAAATGTTTAAAGGAAATGTAGTTACAAGGATTTTTTTCTCTATTACTTATTTGCTTTTTGAGAAGGAAAAATAAAATAAATAAAAGATGAGCACAACTGTGAGGAGGAAGAACACAGATCTCATTTCTTTAAAGGAGAAAAAGTCACTGACTTAAGTAACCTACAGCAAAGGTTTCAGAAAATAAAAGATATTGGACACTCTGCTAAATTGGAATATCAGATAAATAACAAATATTCTATACGTATGCCAAGTAATATTTGGCACATTTTAATTTAATGTTTATTCATTGTTCAACTGAATATTGCATCTATCTGGCTACCCTACATTTTATCTAGTAGCACATTTCATAATGAATGTGATTAATTCCACAATAAATTCATGCAAGAAATGTATTTAGAATATAAATTTTCACTCAGAAACTTTGCAGGTGAGTTCTAAAGAAAGTATGTAGAGAACAACATGATGTAAAAAGAAATAATTATACACACTGCCTTCTTTCAGATATTTGTTCTATTTCTCTTTGCTGTCCTGAGCATATATTTCTATATTACTTTATAATTCTACCTGCTGTTTAAAAGATAGATATGTTATAAATACATCTAGTTGGATTAGTATATAATACGAGTGTGATTGAGTTGCTCAAGAGCTGGGAAATCATGATAAATTTAGTTCTAGAGAATCCAGTTGATAGAAAGGAAGCAGCTGCAAACTATAACTTCATTTATCAATTATATTCATTTTTCTTAGTGGCACAACAAATAGTTAGGGAATGTCTAATGCCAAGAGTGGAAAATAAATAAGAAGGAGTAGTGCAATGTGCAACAAAAGATTTGAAAAATCAAGGGCATCATGAAGAAAATATCACTGTTTTGACCTCATATTCAACATCTGCTAAAACAGGACTAGCAAAGGAATGAGTACACACAAACCTTTATTCTGCATTTTAGTAAGTTGCCGATGATTTTCCGAAGGCAAAATAGGCTTTATCCAGAAGTCAGATGGCATTTCTATAATACATTCAGACAGAAATATTTATGATGATTTTCATTGTTTGGTTTACAGAAGAAAAATCCTGAAATATAAAGCTAAACAAGACATCTCTCTCTCTCTCTCTCTCCCTCCCTCCCTCTCTGCCTTCCTCCCTCCTCCTCCAGACATTCAGAAAGCATGGTGCTTGGAAAGAGGTTATCATTGCTTGCTGCAAAATCTGTCTAGTAAGCAAATCAAACATCACTACAAAAAGTATATAGTTGAACAGATTGTACTCCCATACTCACTGCGATATTATTCACAGTGGCCAAGATAAGGGAACACCTAAGTGTCTGTCAGTGAGTGAACAGATAAAGAAAATGTGTGATATATACCTGGTCTGGCAGTTCCTAAAAAAGTAAGAATAGAATTGCTATTTGACCCAGCAGTACCTCTTCTGGGTATCTAACTGTAAAACTTAAAAACACATATGCGTAAAGATATATACATCTTATGTTCACTGCAGCATTATTCACAGTGGTCATGGAGACAAACAAAGTGTCCTCTGATAGAGGACTGGATAAAGGAGATGTGGTACATATACACAATGGAATACTACTCAGCCGAAAGAAAAGATGGAATATTGCCATTTGCAACCACATAGATAGACCTTGAGAATATTATGCTCAGTAAAATAAGTCATCCAGTAAAAAACATGATTTCACTTATATGTGGGATATTAAACTGAAATTCATGGACATAGACAATAGTGCGGTGGTTGCGGAGTGAAGGAGGTAGGGCATTGGGGGTTGAATGGGAGGCTTAATATATCATAATGAAAGATAGTTTGACTTTAAGCGGTGGTCACAGTGCAATACACAGATCTAGTATCTTGGAAATGTACACTTGAAACCTATTTGATCTTATTAACCAATATTACCCCAATAAATTGAAAAGAAGGAAGGAAGAAAGGAAGGAAAGAAAGAAAGAAAGAGAGAGAGAGAGAGAGAGAGAGAGAGAGAGAGAGAAAGAAAGAAAGAAAGAAAGAAAGAAAGAAAGAAAGAAAGAAAGAAAGAAAGAAAGAAAGAAAGAAAGAAAGAAAGAAAGAAAGAAAGAAAGAAAGAAAGAAAGAAAGAAAGAAAGAAAGAAAGAAATATTCAGGGAGAAAAGAGAAAAAAACCCTGCTGGTTATAACAATGTGAATAAACCCAGAAAACATTATGCTAAAAGAAACAAGCCAATCACAACAGGACAAATACTGGATGACCTCCTTACACATGTAATCTTTAAAAAAGTCAAACTAATAACAAAGAGAATGGTGGTTACCAGAAGCTAGAAGATGACAGAAATAGAAAAATGTTGGTCAAGGGGAAAAACTTTCAGCTACAAATTGGTAAGTTCTGGAAATTCAATCACAGCATTGTGACTATAGTTTATAGTGTATCATGGATTTGAAATTTGCTAAAAAGTACATCTCAAGTGTTCTCACCGCTACAAACACACACAATTTCTAACCATGTGAGGTGAGGATGTGTTAATTAGCTTGGTAATGATGATCATTTCACAGTATATACATGCATCAAAACATCATGTTTTATGCTATATAAATATATATATTTATTTTATATTATATATTATATATATAATTTTTATTTGTAAATCATACCTCAACAGAGCTTGGGCAAGGTCAACATTGTCAACCTACCCTATTAAAATCTCATTTATCCTTGCCTTGTTCTGGGTGCAATCCTTAATAAAAGAAATACCATATACGCAATTTTGTATACCTAGTAATTAATTAATAAAAAATGATCAGTGGGTTAAGAGTTACTAATACGAACGATGAAAAATTACAATTCTGTGTCCACTTAAAAATATCTTCATTTACTCTAATAGGTCTTTCTCATCTCTGATTTTCTTTAAAAACAGGATCTTGGCCATGTTTATTTGCTGTATACTCTGTAGTAAAAAGACTCTGGATCAGAAGAGGAAAAATTTTTGACTAGCACGGAAATGATCTTAGGCTTGTGTTCACTTTTCTGGCCTTGTGCTTTTTTTCATCTGGGCATGAACTCCTTCACATGGCTTCTCTGAGTGCCAAATAAACAATTACTATTCACATCAGTGTTTCGATCTTGTCTTTAATTACACTTTTTAACATCTCATTACCCACATATTTTGTAAAATCTTTGGAAATAGTAGAATTTTTCCTAAAGCATTCCTTTTCCATAATATCTATCATTTTCTGTGTAAATATATAAAAGTAAATTTTTTAGGCTCTGTGTTTAGTATGCTTTACACATTATGTGAATTACTACTTCTTAAAATAAGACTATCATCACCTCCATTTTACAGGTCTGTAAAATGATGTTTAGATATAGTAATTTTCAAAAGGATAGACAGATATTGAATTCCAGAGCTAGTATGTTAAAAACCAGGGCTTTCTCTGTTTGAAACCCAATGCTAAATCTCAATGCAATCTACTTCTCTGTGTCTTGTATGCCAGGTAATTAGTGAATTCACTGAATAAATGAAATTATTCGAAGTACAGATTACCATAGCCTCAGATAATAAAATTCTAAGAGCAAAACAGCAAGTTTTTTATACCCTTTAAGATGAAAATCTATTGAAGAGAATTTGGGATTGTTGGTTATTATTTGGGGTTATAATTTTCTCTTAAATTATTGTGCAGATGTTGAAACACACACTCCAAAACAAGGAGATGCAAGAATAGCTGCAGTCATATGGTAAGACTTGGCAAAAAGATAACTTCCACGTCTTAGAAGTTATCTAATTCATATTACTTATGGATTGTAATAAAGCTACTGATTCTCAGACATACTTGTGTACCTGATAGCTTGACATAAAATGAACATTTATGGGCACTACCAACAGATCATGATTTAGTATATGTTAGAAAAACACTGTAAGTGCACAGTTCTAAAAGACACCACAGATACTTCTGATGTAAAAGATTCAACATTCCTCTAGAATATCCATTCAACTCATTGCAAACACATTTTTAAGTGAGAGAATCATTTAGTATAGCAACAATATTTTCTTCCATTGTTCCATTATAAATATCGAAACTTAACAACAAAGTCATAAATAGTTTTAAATAAATTTGAGTTCTCAGTGAAATCTTAAATCATCTAAAGTCAATGGAGAACTCCTAATAAATAGAAAAGAGAAAATAATTTTAATACATAGATTAAGGATCAGATATTTTGAGTAAAGTTATTCTAATAATTACAACAAAAACAACATGTACAGTAATTTAAATAACAAATTAGAGTTAAATGCACAGAAATCAATTCTTGGAGATAATAATTCATAGTGGCATTGTAATTTTATAATCTTTAAAAACAGAGATTCATTTAGATATTATCCACCTGTAATCATCTTTCTTTCATTTTTAATTAAGTGTCTTTTACATCCAAAAATTTATGATATAAAACATCATTTTGTTTATTTCCCTTAATTAACCAAATCCTGCTAAAAATGCCAACATAAAGCTATAGACTTAGTTGTAGATTTTTATGGCATTCAGAAAAATTTTCATGTGTGTAAGCTGTTTTTAAAACTAATCAGAAAGGAGAGACACCATATACAAGGAAGGTAAAGAAAACATATTAAATTAAGGCTTTAAAACTCTAATATCAAGTAGGCATAATTCATTTTTTTCATTAGGCCTGAAGTTGATCCAGAGAATAGTAACATAAATCACCTACTTACTGAAACTTAACTATATGCCAGACACCTTGTCCAAACATGTGAACAACTTCCTCACAACCTTGAGGTAGCTCTCAGGGAGAAAATCAGCTACTAATTCTTTTTATTTCAAAGATGCATAGCGAAAAACAGAATTAAATATTAAATGTAGATTGAGCTTATCCTGCAGAGTATGTTTTTACTATGGCATGAGACACAAGAAAATTACCTTTGATATTCAGAATATCTACCTTACAAAAGTAGATAATTATTTATTTTGAGGCTATGATGTGTAATGATGAAAGATTGGAATAATTTACCACCCATGATAATTCATTGTGTAACATAATCAAGAATAAACTTCCTAAAAATGATATTATTTCCAAAAATAGAATCAAAGGTAGGAAAAAAAAACAAGAAAATGTCAAAGCTCTGGTCATGCACACTTTTTACATTTTTAACTGTATAGGAAATACATAGTTGTTCTAAGTTAAAAATCATTTTCTTAAAAAATAATAGTTAAATAAATTTGCAAGTCTCCTCACAATGAAGAAATCAAACACTAGTCTAAACTAGTAACATTTCCCAAAGACAAATGTATAATTTGCATGTGATTTAAAAGAGAATAAATACCAATCTTTCCCTTACTCTTCCAAAATCAGAAAAAAGAGGGAGCATTTCCTAACTCATTTTATGAGATCATCATTACCCTGACAAAAAATCTGATGCAAAAATTCTTCACAAAGTATTGGCAAAACAAATTCATGATCACATTAAATGGATTATATGCCATGAATAAGTGGGATTTACTCATACACCTGGAATAGATTGACATAAGAAAATTAGTAAAATTCACCACACTAACAGAAGGAAGAATAAAAACTATGTGATCGTCTCAATTGATTCAGAAAATATAACAAGATTCAACACCCTTTCATGGGGAAAAAACATTCAACAACCTCGGAATAGCAATAAACTACCTTAACATATAAAAACCATATACAAAAAGCCCACAGCAAACAGACTCAATATTGAGGACTTAAACTTTTCCTCTAAGATCAGGAATAAGGTAAGGATGTCCCCTCTTGCCATTTATACTTATCATAATATTGGAAGTCCTAGTCAGAACAATAAGGCAAGAAAAATAAATAAAATAAATTCAAAATGAAGAGAAAGAAATAAAATTGTTATTGTTCACCGAATAAATAATCTTATATATGGAAAACTCTCTTTTTCCAATAATTCAATAATATAGTTATGCATTTTTCTAATTTTACAGATGAGTAAGTGTTAAGTGATATCATCAACCTGAAATAACAAGGAAGTGCCAGTCTGTACACCAACCCAGGTCTGTCTGAAACTAAAACCTGTGTTGTTGGTGGTTTTTTGGTATTATACTATGATGCATCTTGTTTTCTTTTATTATTACTTTAAGTTTATTTAGCATGATACCCTCCAGATTCATCAACGTTGTCAATAATGGCAAGATTACTTTTAATTTATGGCCAAATAATATTCCCTTGTGTATGTACACTACATTCTCTTTATCCATGCAAAAGGACATTTATGTTGTTTTCATATTTTGGCTATTGTGAGTAGTCCTTCAGTCATGTCAACTTCACAAAAACAGAGAAAGGAATTGTGGTTGCCTGGGTCCAGGGGAAAAGGGAAATGAGTTGGTGCAGGCCAGAGGGTACTCATTGTCAGTTGTCAGTGCTGAGAGCTAATAATGTACATCAGGTCCTTGAATAATGTCATGTCATTATAACATTGATAAGATGCACAGGACTTAACTATTATTTATATCAATTAGCCTAGGGTAAAATTCATTTAATTATAATTCGTTTTGCTTCAAGTCACATAATCTTTTTTTGATACTTTATTGTTTATGCTATTACAGCTGTCCCCATTTCTTTTTCCCCCTTCCACCCAGCCCACCCCCACTTCCACAGACACTGTTGTCCATGTCCATGGGTCCTTCATGAATGTTCTTTGACTAATCTCTTTACTTTCTTTCAATGAGTCCCTGCCTCTCCCTCCTCTCTTACACCTGTAAGTCTGATCCATGATTCTATGCCTCTGGTTCTATTTTGCTCATCAGTTTATTTTGTTTATTGATGCCCCCCCACACGAAGCACCAACGATTTTCCCTTCTCCTTCCCTTCCCCTCTAAAGATAAATAAATAAAATCTTTAAAAAAAAAAAAAAAGATGCCTCTTACAAGTTAGATCATATGGTATCTGTCTTTCACTGCCTGCCTTTCTTAGCATCATGCTCTCCAGATCCATACAAGCTGTTGCAAAAGGTACAATTTTTTTCTTTTTCACTTCTCTGTAATATTAGTTGAAATATCTAGATGTATTTTCAGCTTGTCTGTTTCCATTATGTGTCATAATATTAAAAAATTCTCTGAGATTTAAATTTTCATTAATATTTCCATTCGTAAGAGCACCAAATTTATTTCAAAATCTTCCCTAGCTTAATGAAATGTCTGAACAAAGAATCGCTTCCCACCTCAGTCAGCACACCAGTTATGATACTGATGTAGAAGCTCATTATTCAGGTGTGTAATTCTAACAAAGTATGAATAGGACTCCTTTTATTTTTCAAGAGTTCTAATGTTAGACTAGAAAAAGATATAGAAAAAATCTACATATGTGGTTTATTGATAGGCTGACTAGAGCTTCAGACCAGATATCTGGTAGATATAAACCAGGATTTTCCTACTCAAAGATTTTTATTCATTATGTACACAACTTTGAAAATTTTCTTAGCTTGAATATCAGGACCAGATAACTATTGGTCTTTTTGTTATTTTTAATTTTTAAAAGTTTAGTAGTTTCTAATTCCAAGAAATACTTGTTTATTACAGATAATTTGAAAAATAAAACAAGAGAAGTAACTCACTAACACAAATAGAAAAATCTTAAAAGGAATATTATTGTATAATCTCTTAACATCTACCTTTATATCTACTTGTTATCAATCTACCTATTTTAAAATAAAACTGCTACAGTATTGTATATATTTTAAAGAACATGCATTTTTATATATGTATATGCAATTACTTACATTATTATTAAACAACTGCAAAGGAGTCCATCCTAAGTTGATAATGTCATAAACAACACTGGAGTTCATAAGCATTCAAAGTATATTTGCAAATAACCATAAGTAATTCCTTAGGAAAAATTCATAAAATTGTAAATGTAAGCTCAAGTACATTTTAAAGGTATTTAACAATTGTCAAATTCCACTAGAAAGGTCATACCAATTGGGTAGAATTTAATTCTATCATTGGTTAAATAGCTTATGGAGTTTTATTAGTTTATATTTTTATAACTTTGGGGATAAAACATTTGGTCTGTAAAATTTCTTTTATTTTGGAAATCACTAAGATATCAGTTGTGTCTTTATTTTATAAGGGATCCAAATGTTAAGAATGAACTGAGTTAGAGAGAGCTGTCAAAGTAGCCAGCTAAGGCAACAAGCCAAAATGAAGCAACAAAGTTTTAACTATTTACTGCATCACATACACAGGAGACTGAATTAGAAAAACCAGTAATTTTCACACTGTTCCATTTTTTCTCATGGAATAGTGCCAGTGATAGTTGAATGGATTATTACAGATGTGGAAGTAGTCTCACTGTTGAGAGAGCCCTTAGCAAATGGTTCTTTCAGTTTTATGGATCTGAGGGCCAAAAAGAGGGCAAATGGTAAGGGCCAGGAGTAAAAAAACCAATGAGTCATAGTCAATAAACAGAGCCTTTAAGACTTCTTGTCTCCATCAGATAAGGGGGGATTCTCAGCAGAAGTAGGGGAAAGTCCTTCTCTGAAGGTTCTAATACCCAAGCCCTAGTGCTTGGGCTGGCACTTCAGATATGCATCAAAGCATGGTCAGCTGGGTGTGTCTAAGTCCTTGGCTGCCTGAAACCTTGACTCCAACTACTTTCAGAAACTGCACTGCATTGATCATGCATGACCCCATATATGGGCAGGACAGCTTCTCCTCCTGCGAGGTAGCCACAGGGAGCCTTTGTAATTGCCCATGGTTAGGCTTGATTACAAACAAGTTTTTGGCCAAGAGCTGGACTCCTCAACAAGACTTGTAAAATGAAGGTAAATATTTCACATTGCACCTAAACATATATATTAAATAACACAAGTGTTAATTATGATTTCATGAAAAATAGCAGATTTTTTGCAGGTGAGTAAATGTATCAGTCTGCTTTCTGCCAGGAGAATTTTGCAATCCAACAATTTTCTCTCACTTGTAGTCTCTCTCGTTCAATTCAAGCTGTCAGTAATTCAGCTGATAATGCAATTCTCAAGAACTTCATGGGTCTCCCTTATGTCATATGGATTTACAACTTTGGGGATAACACATTTAATATATTATATATGTATTTATGTGTGAAATATATAAATACATAAATATATAAATATTCACTATATTATATATGTGTGTGTAATATATATATATATATATATTAGACTCTCTTTCTCAGCTCTGATGCCAACAAAAGGTACATACACACATCTTAGAAAGATACTTTCATCTCTATTGTTGCCTTTTTCTGAAATGGTGAGGCCAATGAAAATATGTTTTTAGAGGACCATTAGTTTGATGGAGGGGATATGCAACCCATACCCTTAATTTCTTGTGACTGAGTACTCTGAACTTCTGGTTTTTCCCAGTTTTAAGGAAAGAAATATAGAGTCAAACATTTGTCTGTTACTATAGAGCATGCTTTTCTGATACTGAATCTCTTAGGTTAACGTCTTTTACAACTGCATAGGCTGGGAAGCAGCCAAATCATTAAGTCTCGATTATTTTTTCTTTTACAATTGTACCTTCTTCAATGGGTTTTTATTTTAGTATAAGAGGTAAGAGGAAACCAATCCATACCTTCAACACCTTGCTTGGAAATCTCCTGAGCTAACTATCTGGGTTTATTTACCAGTGCTATTTTATGTAACTGTAAGACACAGTTTCATAAAACTATCTGCCAGCTTCCATTAATACCTTCATCACCTTCTGAGGCTTAGAGCAGCACCACCTTCAATGTCCATGTTTCTACTAACAGTCTGCTCAGAATGATGGAGGCATTCTCTAAGAAAATGCAGATCTTCTGTTATGCAACTAAATTTTTCGGATTTCGTATTAGCAAATTTGATAGCACCCCTTTTTACTACCAACAGTTTTTTTCCAACAAACTCGGCTTTTTCTTCCATGTTTATCAAAATTCCTTTAGTTCTTGCCAAATACCCATTTCCAAAGCCAGTCCCACATTTTGAAGTATTTGTTGCAAAATACCCCACTTGTGATACCAAAATCTATATTGCTTTTCTGTTCTTAACAAATGACCCCTAACTGAAGGGATTAAAACAACAAAACTGTATCTCATGGTTTTGTAGGTCAGAAGCAGGGGGCCTCAATATCAAATTAAGGTATTAGCCAGTGCAGTCCTTTATCCAAAGGATCTAGGGGAATAGCTACTTCAAAACTTAAGTCGTTGGCAGAATTCAGTGCCAACCTAAGGTGAGGTTGGAAGATTGAGGCCCTTATTTCTTTGCCTGCTCTCAGTGAGGTGCCTCTCGCAGCTCCTTTAGCCAGCAAGTTAAATTGTCCCTTCTCTCTTTCAAGAACAAATAATGAATGGAATATTTCTCATGCTTCCACGTTTCCTAGCTTCTTCTTCTTCTACACCCTTCTGCCTCTGGCCAAAGGAAACTTTCTTCTGTTAAAGGCTCATGTGTTTTAATTAAGCTCACCCATAAAATCCAGCATAATTTTTTTCTTAAGGCATGTAAAAAACATAATTATACTTATAAAGTTTCCCCCTGTAACATAATATATAAACCGGTTCTAGCAGTTAGTGTATGAAAATTTTCAGAGAACATTTTATGCATGCCACTTTGAGGATACACACACACACACAGAGCTGACTCGTGAATAATATGGGTTTAAACTGCATAAGTCCACTTACATGTGGATTTTTCAATACATATTGTAATACTTTAATATATTTATATATGTATTTATATATGAAATATATAAATACACAAACATATTCACTATATTATATATGTATATATGTGTGTATACACACACATTATATATATATATATATTTGACTATCTTTCTCAGCTCTAATGCCAAGGGACAGTTGTCCTTAGCTGCCCAGTATGATTCTAAAAAATAAATATTTTTTCCAGACTTGCTCATTGAGATTTTATTTTGCGAAACATCTTGTTATTATAAAGATTTAATTATGTTTTGCATTAAAGTCATTTTAATTGCCCTTATAAAACAAATACCTTATTATAAATCTTTATATAATTAAACCAAAACAACATTAAGTGTAAAAACAAATTATAGCTCATCATTTAACTCTAAAGTGCAAGGGCAAAAAGAGGCTAGTATATGCCACTATAAAAACAGCATTGAAATGATAAAATATTTTCAAAAAAATAGTACTTGTGAACATGGCACAAATATAAACTAATAACATTTTCTAGAGTAGCACAGAAATATGAAGAAAACATTAAAAGATTTAGGAGCTATAAAGAAAAAAGCAGAAAAAATAAAGTGTAGGTAGTCTGAAAATTACACATAGGAGGATATTACAATATATTCTGTAACCATGAATGCTAATTTAAAAATCCCACTATTTAACTAGCTTTGTTAACATATTGTGTCATGGACTTAGCAGTTTAGGTAGAGAGCTTTGTGAAAGTAAGTTATTCACAAACTCTGGAGGTGCCTGCAAACTGTAAGAAATTCTCATAAGTCGCCTCAGTTCATAATTAAATTTAAACTGTCCATAGAGTTGGGCAGTAATGTTTGCTTACTCAGAAATATTTTTTGGCAAAATTCAAGGTTAGTGAACATATTATTCAGTATAACTATTGGTCTAAAATTCTCATAATTATACTTTCTACAACAGAGCATCAAAACCTAAGTTCAAGTAATCAGTACATTCAGATGCCAGACCACGGGAAGCGTGTTCACGGAGTACTAAATGTGTAAAGTAACACAATCGACTGACTGGATAACTCTTAGGAATAGAATTTAGGCATGCTCTTTGCATTTTTAAAACACATGGGGGATGAAACTCATTTCCTTCCTTTCTTCAATTCCACCTGAGGCAGGCCTTGAGATCATGGGCATTGCCTGCTCCCTAGAGAAATGCTGGATTCTGTGCCTGGTGGAAACGAAGTCCCAGCTCTCCTGAGGGAAGTAATTGGCCCAGGTGTGGTATTTATAGTAGGCAAGTCTTTCTCCCTCTTTGTAATTTGAATAAGTTGGTATCTTTAGTAAATTATATTACAAACTCCCAAGTGATTCCAATTTAATTAATAGCATGACAAAATCTATCGTAGCTACTGTAAAATCTCCTCTAAAATAGTAATCAATGCAACTTAATGAAAATATAGGCCTATCAAAAAATTCAAACTGAGAGTTCACCTACAAAATGTGTTTATAAAGGGAAGAGGTGGGAGTCTTTATAGACTATTTATTAATAAAGCTAATAGAACTACAGTATATGCAATTAGGTTTCACTTGTTTGACAATCTAGGCCTCAACCCATGAAATAGATCCCATATAGAAAAAATGATTTTTTTGCTGCTGCATGTATCTCAGCTTAGACACCATGTTTGTATAATGGAAGAGCTTCCTAAACTACACTAGATATTTTTTGGAGGTGAAGCCCCCCCCACCAATTGATTCTATTCACCTCCTACTCTTGGCCTTTACAAACTATTCAGATATACTGATATCCAGTGAAGAAAAGTAAAGAAGGAGAGTCTAGAAGAAGAAGGAGCTTAAAAATGGCTCACCGTTTTATAGCAAGATTTTCTTATAAAGTATTCTAGGTGGCATTAACTAGAGGAAGAATGCTTGCTGCAGTTTATGCTTAAAGCATCTGCTTTTATTTCTACACTAGTGTAGCATATTATAATGCTATAGTAGAAGACTTTAGAATTAGAATAACTAACAGCACTCTTGCATGAAAAAAGCATTCTGAGAAATGAAATTTTTTTTCTAAGAGCCATGCCAATTATCCTAGCCCCCAACTTAATTTTGGGAAATGAATTCTACCATCATCCTTTAAAAAATAAACACAAGCACAAACCTGAGGTTTTAGGAAATATCAGGACTGAAAAAAATGTTTCCTCATATATGAACAGATATAAGAAAAATACCTAAGGTCTCACATTTCTTCAATATTTACCTAAAAGTGGCTGGACCACGGACATGTGTCCTAAACTGAAGGCTAAACTAACCCTCACTGCATTTTCTCATTTAACCAGTTTAATGGGTGTGGCGGCTATAGGGTTGAGTTACAGGCCTCTGCCATAAGAGAGATTTCTGCCTCTCTGCAATTTCATTTTAAGTTTGATGAAAATGAAGCAGTAGAGACAAACTTTTCTATTTGGCTGTAGTTATTTCTGGTGCCCGCATCATACATCAATCCTTGTGGCTAGTTTGGATTAAAGAAAATCATTTTACAAACAGCTTGATACATAGAAAACACTGGTTTTATGTTGGCTTTTGTTATAAATGCTGCTTATCACCACATGGAAGAATCTGTCACTCGGTATGATTACACTTGTTCCTTGTATAGGTATATTTGAATTCTCATGATCTAACATTGTTCCAAGTCAGCTTTCTCAGCTTTTTTTTCCAAAATTGATCCTCATCCTCATTTATGACCTCTAAATGTTAACACACTAAAACGCTGACTTTCCAAGTCATAGTGTGTTCTTTGATCTTGTCTAGGATACATTGTAGGTTTTAGATAATCCTCAAAACTTGGAACAAAGAAATGGGAACTTACCTAGATTCTACCTATTATTATGAGTTCTGATGTTTCCTATGTTTTTATTATTCTTTTTACATTTTAATTTAGATTTAGTTATTCAAAAGTCAGTTCTTGAGTTCAGTTTGCAGTGATGATGTCTTCTTAAAAGTTATCTGTCTTTATTTTTGCCTCTCTTTTTCTCTCTCTTTCTTTCTTTATTTTTAAATGTCAAGATTAATAGCAAATTGTAATATGACAGTCAACATTTTAAATGAAAAACTCAAAGGAGTGTTGCATCTTAAGAACAATTAAATAACAGCCACAAGCTACAAGAGTAACACCACCTTGGGTTGAAGTGGATGTTCCTCCAATGCAGGAACTCTGAACATTTCAGACACAAGGAGTGAGGAACTTAATCAACAAAAATGGATTTAGATCATTGCATGTGCACAAAAATGACATCCAGTTCTGTATCATCTTTAGCTCTATCTTGAAAGATCTACCCAATTAACTTTAAGACTAGCTCCTACTTGTTACCTTAGCATCTCCTTGAAGTAGGCAGAGGTCTAGGAAAGCCTCAAGTTTCCTGTTGAGCGTGGATGGGATCTGTGAATATGATGGTATGACCATCCCTGTGATTATTCCACATTATATAGGACTCCAGTTTATCAGACTGGAAGGAGATTCTCCTTGCTTTCAAGAAGTAGACTTCTAGTCCTGGCCATTGTGGCTCACTTGGTTAGAGCTTCCTGGGGTAAGCTGAAACAAGTTGATTTCTTGTTTGATCTCCTCTTTGACTCATTGGTTATTTAATAGTATGTTATTTAGTTTCCACAAATTTGTGGATTTGATTCCCAGTGGGGGTGGGTACGAGAGGTTCCTGGTCTGCACAGACATGATGTTTCTCTCTCACATCAACATTTTCCTCCCTCTCTCTCTCCCTACATTCTTCTCTCTTAAAAAATAAATAAAAATAAAAATCCATAAAATATTCTTCTTAAAAAAAAGAAGCAAGCTTTTGACTGAGTTGCTAGGATTTGAGCTGCCCTATAGGCACTGAGTAGAAAACAGAGATCTTAGACTTGCCAGAAGAACTCAATTTGCTAACAATGTAAATGAGCTTGAAAAAAAATGACCCAGGGCTTCAAATGAGATTAATGATTTTGTTGATTGATATGCAACTTATTGCTGCCTTGATTTCAGTCTGGTGAGGCCCTGAGCTGAGGAACCATCTGAGCTCTGCCCAAATGTCTAACCGATAAAACTTAACAACAAAAAAATAGGAGTTGCTTTAAACCTTTAAGTTGGTAGTTAATATTTTATACCCTAATAAAAACCTAATGCTCCTCTCAAATACCAGCTTCTCATATACTTTTTTCCAGTGCCCCAGTCTGAAATATTCAATCCCATGTAGAACAATTATTATTTATTGTGTTGCCTGTTTATTTTCTTTACAGAGCTTACCCCCCATCTAATATTACATACGTTTTAGTTGGACAATGAAACATCTAACAATAGCTAATAATAACTGAATTCTTATAATATATCAGTTCTTGTGCATTGTTCATTTAAGCTTCATCCTCACTTCATGAAGAAGGCAGGATGATTTGTATTTTATACGAACCATTCTGAGACATTGATATATGAAGCCAGAGATTTTCAACCAGTGTGCGACACCTAACTATTTAGTCAGGGGCACCGACCTCTTTTTTCTTAGACTGTTGAAAAAAATTGACAAAAGACAATACCACAATAGCATCTATTGAGACTGAATCAAAATTAAACCTACATTTTGTCAAACTGTCAAAAAATTAATCTTCCGGTGTGCCACAGAATTTTAGCAATCAGTTTACATGCACCATGAGATGAAAGGGGTTGAAAATCACTGTGTTAAACAGTCACAATCACATAATTGTGAGATGGAAAGATTTGGATTTAAATTAAAGTTTTGGGATGGGAGGAATAGACAAAAAACTGTACTTGAAAAATAACTTAATAAAATTATTTAAAAAAATAAATCAATCAAAGTTTTTCTCATTTTGTATCTCTCACTATATTATTCTTCTTAAGGTAATATATTTCATATTACTATAAGTTTCAGTTTATTTATTACTTTAGTTTTCTTGCTGCAAATTTTAGCATTTTTTCACACACAAAAGGAAAATAAAACATAACAAGTTTATTATCTTATAAAGCCAAGTATTTATTTTCAATCTTTCATGTCAAAATATGCTTTTCTTTTCCATGTCATGACTGAAATAGCCAAAATAAGTTTTTCTTATGAAAAATTGGTGACATTAAACCATTAAAACAATAAACCCCAGAAAATTCATAGAGATTTTAACACTATAAAGATCAGCCATAGCCCTGGCTGGTGTAGCTCAGTGGATTGAGCATGGGCCTGTGAACCAAACAATCGCTGTTCAATTCCCACTCAGGGCACATGCACATGCCTGGTTTGCAGGCCAGTTCCCAGCAGGGGATGCATGAGAGGCAACCATACATTGATATTTCTCTCCCTCTCTCCTCCTCTACCCCTCTAAAGATAAATAAATAAAATCTTAAAAAAAAAGATCAGCCATATAATTCTTCTCCCATATTATAGTGGAGAATCCAAGGGCTTTATTTGATAGTTATAACATGAAATAGTATCTAAAACATGGATAGAAACAAACTATAATCTATCATAAATACAAATTTTTATTTTTTATTATGAAAGTAATGCATGTTTATTGTGGAAAAAATTGGACAATCTTAATAAGGAAAAGAAGAAAGAAATTTACAGGTGGTCCCCCTAATTAAGAGATGTCAATTGTAAACTTTTATCCATAATATTTCAATATTTTCTTTATTTACACTTATACAGATGGTTTACCTGACAAAGGCTTTTTTACCTGTCAGGCCCTACAGAGGAAAACTGCCTTTCCCACATCAGATCTGTTGCATGCAGTGCATTTCAGTCTACTAGAGTAGTTGTAGTCCAGAACTCAGTTACACTGGTCAGCCATGCTGTTATGCACAGCTGAATTCCTAGCCGAGGTGCTTTCATTTGGAGGTCCCTTTATCTGCAGCCCTTCTCGGGTACTTCTGAAAAGACTTCCTTATGGAATGAGGGGGAGAGGGAAGGGACACTAAAGATAGTTTACTCTAACACGGTACTCAGTACTTTTCTACTTTGAATAATTCCACTCCGTCTTGTCAGCTCTAGAGTCCATAAAATTGGAGGATGCTTTTAGAAAATGCAGTGCTACTCACAGTATGAAAATAAATTGCCATATATGACCAAAGAAACTAAGGTACTACTCACAGGAACAGGAAGAACACAGGGAAGGAGATGTCACTCTCCCAACCTCTTGCTCTCCAGTCTCTCTGGTGGACTCCCTAAAGGAAGAAAATGAGAGAAGCAGCTGATGATGTTAAAGTGTAGTTTACAGAGTCAACCACATCATTGCAAAATATAATACAGAGGAGAAGGCCTGGAGCTGAGAGATAGTTATTTAATAATCAGTATATTATTTGACCGTTATCATACATTTATCACCTTAATTTTTAATTTTCTTACTTCCCATGAGTGTGCATGTGTGTACACACACACACACACTTATATGTTATATCAGTTTAACAAATTTACATAATGTAAAATGGAAGGGAAATGTCTAGGAAATCCCGATCAAGAAAAATATTTTATTCGTAATATTTATAATAGACCATGGATATTGCTATTATACTTCTTGTTTCTATGAAGCTCAGGTTTATTTTTTATTTTTTAAATTTATTTTTAATTGGAGTTGTGCTTATATTACAAGAGTACAGAAACCATTATATATATGCATATATACACGCACACATACACACACATACATATATATCAACACTGAAATATATATGAAATATAGTCATCATATATACTATCCAAAATTATAACTTTTCTGCAAATATCTTGAAATTTATCAATACATGTATATGTTCTTGGGCTATACAATTCTTTTATTCTTTAGAAAATAAACCATTCATATAAATTAGGTAAGTAAACTTAGTAAACAATTCTTTTATTCTTTAAAAAATAAACTATTCATATAAATTAGGTAAGTAAATTTAGTAATCTAGTAATGCATTACAAAATAAATTCTCAAGATTGGGTGATTGTATACGTGTGCAAAGGTAACACTGCCTGTAACAGTACCTAGTATAGTAGTTACACAAAGAATATTGTTGAATATCTAAATAAAAATATTATAAATGTATAATTACAAGTTAAAAGTTTATTGTGAAGCATAAAAACAACATAGTAAATGTCATTCCAATCCCTAATTCAAAAGAATTCTAAGTCAGCTGACATTTCGTGCTCAATGACTTGATTGTACTAAACACCTTACATAGAATATCTCATTTAACCTCTGAAGATCACATGACCAGTTGGTGGCAGTGACAGAATCCAAATTTGTCTACTTGCCTCCAGTTCTTCACAGTTTATCCCACCTTTCTACAGCAATATCACCTTAGCGCATGCTTAACTTGGAATTGTGGCATCTAGTCAGTGATTAATAAAGATATTTTGTGTTTTGTTTCTTATGATCGTCCAACCTGAATATAAACTTAGTAAATAAGCAGGATTCAAAATATAGATCTAATATAGGTCAAGGGGGCTGCACTTTTCTTCCTCAGCCCTCCAAAAGCTCCTCTCTTTTGGAAAGTGTGTATTTAAAAACCTTATTATCATATGGTATAATATACTTTGTGAACAAGACACATTCTTTGTTCATTGGCTTAAAATAAAATAACTGCCTAAAAAGAAAGAGAGAAATCAGTTAGGATGCTGAGATAAGAAAAATTAATCTAAGAATTAGTTTCCATTCTTGTTTGTATTTTGCAGTGATTACAAGTGTAATAAATGGTATAGCATGGACACTTTCCATTCACAGGGCAGGGACTATTCATTTTATGCTTCCTTCTTAATGTGATTCAGTGATTCCACTAGACCAGCACCTACCTCATGCATAGAGCAAGCAAGAATGTGAGATTTATTATCAGGAAGAACAGTGACTGAAATTTCATTTTTATTTCACTCTATGAGTATCACAATATCAGACTCACCACCTCAGAGAATATTGGAAATAAAAGGTATATTTGTATAACTTGCTATTTCCCCCTCTTTCTTATTGCCTGCTGTTCTTACCTCAATGTATCTATGTGTGGAGACAGTCAGTACACACGCACACACCTTTTTGCTCATTGTAATTATTTATAGCATGTTGTCTTAGTCCACTTGGGTGGCCATAACACGATACCACATGGGTGGCTTCAAAAAAAGAAATTTTTGTTGTCACATTTATGGAAGTTAAATATTCAAAATCCAGATGCCAATATGGTTGATTTCTGGTAAAAGATCTCTTTCTTGCTTTGAGATGGCTGTGTCTTCTCTGTGTCCTCATATGCTTGGGGGAGTGAGAGAGAGAGAGACAGCTGTGTGGTGCCTACTAATATGAGAACATTAATCCTATGGTGAAGGTTTCCACTTTCATGACCTCATCTAAATCTATCACCAGAAGACCCCATCTCCAAAAGCCATAACTTTAGGGTTTCGGGTTTCAACAAATAAAATAGAGACATGATTAAGTTTATAGCACATGTAGTGTTATATTTAAGTTTCCTTATTAAAATGACTAAGTAATCTACACTATGTCTTTCATTGGTCATTTACCAATTCAAGTTACCTTTCTGTGTAAGCTTTTTTAATAGAACATACAGTTTGGCAGACTTCAGCCTATTTATGTTATTTGTAAATTATCTGAAAGATGATTGGACCTGAATTTCACTTAGAATCTAGGCTTCCATTATTATATATACTTAAAACACTGTTTTTTTTTTCTATTTCTGTCTGGTTATCACATAGAAAATGACAGATATGGCCTAATTCCCATTTAAATTGACAAGTCTGGTGTTGTCTAATTTTATATATTCAGGAGAAATGATGAAGAATTAGAATTAACTTCCCAGAAGCATTTTCAAATTTATAAAACATATGCAAAATGACAAAGAACATAGAGATTGTTCAGTGAAGACTTTCTGATCACTGCCTTTGTTGCTCTTTTATTATTTCTCACTCCCCTGAAAGAACAGCTGGAATTAAAACAGGTAATTACTTGCCACCATTTTTGTACTGTTATTTATCTCATTTTATGCCATTTCTTTTATTTAACATGCGACTGCCATTAGTACTTTAATTCTGATATAGTCCATGCAGAAAAATAAGAATCTTCTTTGTAATTAAGTTGTATACAGATATGAACATTATGCTATGGGAATCTTCTATGCTTTAAGCAGGCATGTAACACACACTGACACACACACAAAGTAGCAATTTCCAGTCAATTGTTTAATTAGGTTAGACTCCAAGACTATCTGCTTCCAAGTAATTGGAGGTAAAACCTAAATGTAAAGTCACTAAGTTAAGAAAGTCTTTTATTAACATTCCTAAATTTCAAAATTGTTTGCTTAAAAACTCTTCATACCTTATAAAACAAATTTTAAAAATTATTTACAAAAATGTTTTTCGGCCCTGGCTGGTATAGCTCAGTGGATCGAGCATGGTCCAGACGATTATGGTTCAATTCCCAGTCAGGGCACATGCCTGGGTTGCAGGCCAGTTCCCAGTAGGGGACACACAAGAGGTAATCATACATTGACATTTCTCTCCCTCTCTCCTTCCCTTCCCCTCTAAAGATAAATAAATCAAATCTTTTAAAAAATAAAATAAAATAATAAAAATATTTTTGGAAAAAGAAATCCACAATATGCACAAATTTAAAACTTAACAATAAGAAAACAAACAACTTGATTAAAAATGGGCAAATGATATGAACAAAGAATATATAAATATATATGATAACTAAGCATATGAGAAGATGCTCAGCATCTTATATAATTAAGGAAATTCAACTTCAAATGCAAATGAAACACTCTTACACATCTATTAGCAAGGCTAAACTCAAAAAGGCCTGAAATACAAAATACTGGAGAAGACGTGTAACCACCGGATCCCTTATTCACTGCAGTAGGAATGAAAATGATACAGTCACCTTACAAGACATTTTGTCACTCTCTTCCAAAGGTAAACATAATTTTCCTACATGATCTAACAATCATGCTCCCAGATGTTTACCCAAATGAGTTTAAAAAGAACGTCCACAGAAAAACTTGCAGTTTTATTCTTGATTGCCAAAACCTGGAAGTAATGAAGATACCCTTTAAAAGTTATTTGATAAATAAGCTGTGGCGCATCCATATGATACAATATTAAATTGATAAAAATAAATGAGCTCTAAAGTCATGAATAGATACAGTGGAATCTTACGTTTACATTGGTTAGTGAAAGAAGCCAGTCCGAAAAAGCTAGATATTATATGATACCAATTATGTGATATCATGGAAAAGGCAACAATAAAAAGGCAGTAAAAAAAGTTTAGTGGTTGCCAGGATATTGGAAAAAGGAGAGGGATTAATTGGTGAAGCACTGAGCAATTTTAGGAAATGAAATTATTCTGCATGATACTGTAATTGTGAATACATATTATGTACTTGTCAAAACTTGCACGTGTACACAACACAGAGACTAAACCCTAATGTAAACATGCACTTTAATAATATCAGATCAATGCTTATCAATTGTAACAAATGTGTCACACTATGCAATATATTAATAATGGGAGAAGCGGACACCAGGGAAGAAAGGGAGGATTTGAGGACATTCTGCACTTTCTGCTCCAATTTCTGTGCACATATTTCAGTGTTCTGAGAAATGAAGTTGAGTGTTGATTAACTGAAAAGGAATGGAAGTGATTTCCCACTTCTCCTCTCAACTTTGGATAGTATAAATATGTGTATATTATTATTTAAAGTTGCTACATATACCAGATGATCAGTGAAATGGAAGAAAGACTACACTGAGGATAGAAATTCATTCCTGTGGATCTAATGTTAATTCAGCAAACACACACAAAAAAACCCCAGAATCTTAGAAACAATAATAAAATAAAACAGGGATTTGAAACCTTCCATAAAACTACAGTTAAGTTCATGTTTAGAACAGAATAAAAAACAATTTCCTATAATCAAAAACATTATGTAGTGACCCTTGACCAAGTCACGATTCAAAAGTTCAAGGAGGTAAAACTGAAAAACAAAAGTAAAAAGACAAGAAAAAATAGATTCAAGAGATATAGTGAGTTCTAAACAAAGAAAATATAAATCACAGAAAACTTAGCTAGTAGAACATTTCACTATTTCGTTCATATAGCAGGTTAGAGATACACATTAATTAGATTAGATTTTTGACTAGATGGTTGTGAAATCTTGAGAAAGATAATATACACATAGAGTGAATGTACTCAACAAGTTAGAAGAATTATCAACCAACAATATGCGGAGGAGATGAAAGGAGTTATGAGACTAGAAAGTAAATAAATGGTTGGATAACATCTGGGCAACAGTAAACATGATTTAGCAAATGGAGAACTCTACAATTTTAAAAAGCTTATTTAAAATACTGCAGTAGATTTACTGATGATGGCCACTCTGACTGGTGTGAGGTGATATCTCATTGTGGTTTTCATTTGCATCTCTCTGATGATTAGTAAATTAAGCATCTTTTCATATGTCTATTTACCCTCTCTATGTGCTCTTCAGAGAAGTGTTTATTCAGATCTTTTGCCCATTTTTAATTGGATTGTTTGTTTCCTTTTAGTGTTGAGTTTTATGAGTTCTTTATATAAGTTTAGATATTAACACCTTATCAGACATATCAACAAATATGTTCTCTGGATCTGTGGGTTGTCTTTTTATTTTGTTGATGGTTTTCTTTGCTGTGCCAAAACTTTTTAGTTTGAGATACACTCATTTGTTTATTTTTTCTTTTGTTTCCCTTGCCTGAGGAGTTAATTATATTAGAAAAAAATATTGCTACCAGCAATGTCTGAGATTTTACTGCCTATGATTTCCCCTAGAATTTTTATGGTTTCAGGTTTAATATTTAAGTCTTTAATCCATTTCAAATTTATTCTTATGTGTGGCAGGAGAAGGTGGTCTAGTTTCATTTCTCTGCATGTATTTGTCTGATTTTCCAAACATCATATATTGAATAAACTATCTTTAGCCCATTCTGTGTTCTTGCTTCTTCTGTTAAATATTAATTGAATATAAAACTGTGGGTTTATTTCTGGGCTCTCTATTCAGTTCCAATGATCTGTATGTTTGTTTTTATGCCAGTACCATGCTGATTTGATTACTGTGGCCTTATAGTATAGCTTTATATTAAGTAGTGTGATTCCTCCAACTTTTTTCTCCTTTCTCAGAATTGCTGTTTATGTGGGGCCTATTGTGTTTCCATATAAATTTTTAAAATATTTGTCCTAGTTCTGTGAAATATGCTTTTTGGAGCTTGATAAGAATTTCATTGAGTCCATAGATTGCTTTGTGTAGCATGTACATTGTCTTCCTGGTGTTGCCATATGATTTCTTTATATATTTTGGAGATCAAAGCCTTGTCTGAGGTATCATTGGTAAAAATGCTTTGCCATACAGTTGGATATTTTTCATTTCAATGTTTTCTTTAGCTGTGCAGAAGCTTTTTACTTTGATATCTTCCCATTTGTTAATTTTTTCCTTTATCTCTCTTTCCCTAGGAAATATATCAGTGAAAATATTGAGCATGGGATATCTGAAATTTTACAGCCTATGTTTTCCTCTAGGACTTCTATGGTGCCATAACTTATATTTAAGTCTTTTATCCATCTTGGGTTTATTCTGGTGTATGTTCTAAGTTGGTGGTCTATCTAGTTTCATTTTTTCACATGTACCTGTCCAGATCTCCCAACACCATTTATCGAAGAGGTTATTTTTATTCTATTTTATGGTCCTATCACCTTTGTCAAATATTAATTGACCATACTATTAATTATCTCATGAGACATGGCCAAATATTAATGGACTGTGAGACAAGGGTTTATTTCTGGACTCTCTATTCTCCAGTGGTCTGTGTGTCTGTTTTTATGCCAGTACCAGGCTGTTTTGATTACTATGGCTTTATAGTATAGTTTGATGTTAGGTAGGGTGATTCCTCCAATTTTGTCTTTTTTCCTCAGAATTTCTGTTGCTCTGTGAGTCCTTTTGTATGCTGTATAGATCCTATATAGTGTGACATGCAAAACTTACAGCTTCGTGTAGTATTTTGTATTTTTCTGATGGGCTTGCTTATATCAGGCCAGCACTGAGATATAAATTTGCTCAAGCTATGTCAGATCCTGAGATACAAGGTCTGCCCAGGAAAAGTCCAGCCATTATTATTAATATAATTAAAAAGTTTGTAACCTGGTAGCTGAGGTGAATGGATGGAACGTACACCCATGAACAATGCTGATTTCACTGTACCAGTCCGTTGGGGGGGGTGGCAGATGGCTTTGAGTGAGAATGTGTACTGTGTGGCCATCACATTCAGCATGACTAAATGAGTAGAGCAGTGAATCTGTATAAAATTCTGCATTAAACTTGAACATTCTTCCATGGAAATTTTCAGACAATTCAGAAGGCTGCAGCTATGGCCGATTGGTGATTGGCAGCTTCATCACAATGTGCCCATTCAATGCATTGTGTCTCATGAGAATTTTTTTGTAAAATATCTAATCACCCAGGTGACTCGGTCCCCCTGAAACCCAGATTCGGTGCCCTGCACCATCTGTTTTTTTCTCGAAACTAAAGTCACCTTTGAAAGAGAAAAGATTTCAGACCTTTAATGAGATTCAGGAAAATACAATGGGGTGGCTGATGGTGATTCCAACAAAGGATTTTGTAGAATATTATGAACAGTGGAAGAGACTCTGGGAGAACTGTGTGAGGTGCCCACTTTGAAGGGGACTGATGTACCATTTTCTTCTGTACAATGTATCTGGTATCTTGTATCTTCTTCAATAAATGTGTCTATTTTTCATATCACATGGCTGAATATGTTTTGCACATACCTCATATTTTCAATATGTTGAAGATCCTTGACAGATTTAATTTTGAAGCAGGAGTGAGAAGTTTCATTATAGCTGTATAGTGTTCCAGTGCCTTTCGTTATATACAGGACTATGGAGTAATTAAAATATAACTAACATTTCCTTAATAAATTAATTCAGTTTAGTAAGGTGTTCTTTGATTCAGAGATAATAGAGACAGAAATATATATAAAAATGTGTAAAAAACCAAAGTGAAACAGAAAAATGCTACTACTAACACAAACTACTCTGTAGTTGTTAATCTAAGTATACTCACTACTAATTTCCTTAGCCCAATTTAGGCAATCAAACAGAGGACTCTTGAGTCACAATATTATTTTCTAAAATAACCGATGCAATATTTTGAATGCTGTTAGATATAAGCATGGGCTTTTGATATTATTAAAAAGCTTGATAGTCACTGACAGTAATTTTACCAAACATACCTAAATCAGGGTTTATAGTTATGTGGAAGAAATTGTACACCTGTGCAGGTTGTCAATGACTAGTAGGTAAAATTCTGCTATAGTGAGTTTACTTGAATCCTGCCACTACTCACATACCCAGCTGGTCCCCTAGATATCTCTTTGGTGAAGTAACTAAAGAATTAATTCCTGGCACAGCTGGCTTATCTGGGATCTTGCTCTAGCTGTAAGGTCAGCATCTGTTCTGATGGATTAGAGACTGCTCAAGTTATTGAATATTGTCTTTGTTCTAAACTATCCTCATTTGAACTCATCAAAACTTTGGAAAGTGATATAGTCAAATAAGGCAAGGAAAAAGAAAACATAAGAACTCTTTTTAAATTTTAATCTATATATGATGCATAAACTCACAACTTTAGGATACTGAACTGAATTATATGCAGCAACATGTTTCTTGCTAAACTAATTGGGTCTAAATATCTTTATACAAAAACAGCACACTGAATAATTGCAAGGGAGTTCATTCAGTAAGAAAATGAAAGTGAAGAGCTCAGGATTTAGCATTTATCTCAAGGGCCAAGTGATGATCTGTCTTACGTTATTAGACCTTGGGAGCCATTGCTGCTTAGACAGCGTCAATGCAAGACAGAGACTTCTTTTTTTCTTATTTTTTAAATTTAGTTATTTTTCAAGTCCAGTTTTTGGTCTATTTCTCCCATCCCAGCCCCCTCCTGCCCCATACTCCCCACCTCCCTCCCATTTCCACCCCCCCTTAGTTCTCATCCCTGTGACCTTCATATTTGTTCCTCCAAATCCCTCCCCTTTTCCCCCTTAAATTCCCTTCCCTCTCCCCTCTAGTCACTGTCCCCTTGTTCTCTATTTCAGTGTCTTTGTTTTTATTCTGCTTGCTTGTTTGTTTTGTTGTTTAGCTTCCTGTTAAAGGTGAGATCATATGGTATTTGTCTTTCAACACCTGGCCTATTTCACTCAGCATAATGCTTTCCAGTTCCATCCATGTTGTTGCAAAGGGTAGTAGCTCCTTCTTTCTCTCTGCTGCATAGAATTCCATTGTGTACATGTACCACAATTTTTTGATCCATTCATTTACTGACAAGCACCTAGGTTGCTTCCAACTCTGAAAACATGCCTGGGTCTCATCTCATAAACTAAGCTTGAGCTGACTGCAATCTAATGGTATGGAAACAAGGCGAGTAGAGACAGAGAAAAGCACCTTTGTGTACATCAGATTCACTGCACTTTGATCCAGTGAACAGGTAAGTCACCATCCTGCAATCTATCACTTAGCTTAATATTAATAATAAGTTAAGTTGCCTTAATGAGTTAAGAATTTGACTTTATTCATGCCTACAAATATTATGGGATAATAGACATAGATTTTCTTATGTTTCTTATACTTTGCATGTCATACTCTTTTTTTAATCTTTTATTTCTTTTATTTTTAGAGAGAGGGGAAGGGAAGGAGAAAGAGTGGGAGAGAAACATCAATGTGTGGTTGCCTCTCATGTGTCCCCTACTGGGGACCTGGCCTGAAACCCAGGCATGTGCTCTGACTGGGAATCAAACCTGTGACCCTTTGCTGCACAGGCCCATGCTCCATCCACTGAGCCACACCAGCCAGGGCACATGTCAAACTCTTGAACTGATTTATGCATAAGTGTTGAAGGTGACAGAGTTGGGACCACAAAGAAAGAGGAATGTTGATTGCTAAGGCAAGACTTCAGAAGGGAATGGAAACTTGAAGGTTAGAATCTGATCCTTAATTTCAGAAACATGATTTTCTTCCCACACTTACTTTTTTTGCCCGCGTTTTCAAAAGAACTAATGCAAAAACTAGAATTTCTTCTGTCCTGTACAGAATCAGAGCAAGAAAATTTAACTGGAGGTTTTTGATGGAAACGAGCTGTGAGGTCTGTCATACCCAACACTGCCATAAAGCATCTGTGAGCCCTACTTTAGAACACTGTTGTTTGTCTGAGCCCAAGGCCCTCTGGGGAGAGCTCGAGACACGCTGACAAATACCTTCACTTCGGAAACCTCATTTCATTTCACTGATTTTATTATACATAAAGTCTGCATTCTAATGCCTTTGATTTTAACCAGGTAATTTAATTTAAGATTACCTAGTAGTTACCTTGCTTAGATTTAGGTATGTCGTCAGCCATCTATCTGCACAGCATGTATTGGTATGAATCATTTTTCAGATAATAAATTGGATTTATTTAGTTACTTTGTGTTGGCCAAAAATCCATTAAGTTTTTTCCAAAAAATAAAACATCTATTTTTCATTTTCACCAAAAACTTTATTGATTTGGATATTTTGAGTAGGTTGGATATCTCCTGCATTGTATAAAGTTGATTGTTCTCTATTAATATCTCGATTTGATCACTATCAATTTCAACTGGTCTCCAATTACGCAGCACCATCCTGCCAGAAATCTCCACATAAAACTTGGGAAACCCCTTTTGACCCATTCAATCGATCACAGCACCTTCTCCATACACTGCACAAATCTTTTGTTGTGTTTCAGTTGTGATTTTACCTTTCTTAAAATAATAAAGCATGAGATGCCAAAATGTTGCATATTTTCTTTAAACTTCAAAACACGAAAATTCACCAATTTGATTTTTTAAATGCACACTGATATGACAGCTGCCACAATCTGATCTAACAAAAATTGCATCAAGTGAAGTTAAAGACATCTAAGCACTACTAGAGCCATCTAACAGAAAAATCACAAAAACAAAAAGAACATTTTGGTCAACCCAATATTTTTCCCTAACAAAGTTTGATGTTTCTCTTAACTGAGGCTGACTGCTGTCTGTCTGTGTGCATCTATGGTAACATACACTTAGAACCTCAAATTTCCTTTTCCTGGACCCCTCACAGCTCAGGCACCACACCAGGGGGAAACCACAAACCCCTTGTCATTACTGTTATCGTGTTAATGCATTCATTGCTGACTGTGAATTGTCCCGTATCCAATTGTCTGTGTAAAAGATGTGTCTATGATTTTCCTTTTCTCCCAGCCTACCTCCCTCAACGTTTTGCTTTCTCCGCCTTCCTAAATCTATCATCAATGGATTTCATGTAACCCACTTTCGCCTTCCTCTTTTGATTGTAATGTATAAAACAAAGAATAAAACTTTCATTCTTTGGACCATTTCTCAACTCATTGAGGTTTTGTTTCCCTGCAATGAACTGTCTTCAGTTTGTCTCATATAAACTCACAAAAATTCCCTTCAGTTTTGAATGTTTCTCACACTGAGGGTATATCATCAAATTCATACAAACTGCAAGAATATTCAGAATTTTTACTTAAAATGTTGATGTTGTTTTGGTGTTTGTCTTATTCTGCTCAAGTTATTTTGCTCACTGTCATATATATATATATATATATATATATATATATATGACACACTTCCTAGTCACACTTCATTCTTAATTTAAGGTTTTGTCACCCAACTCATTGATTTTCTCTTTACCTCAAATCTGATAATCTATCAAACAAAGTGATTTCAACATCCAAACAGACATCCAAATGTAAACTTCATTCTTTAATATTCTCAACTCCTGGGATCTTCACTTTAGTCTATTTCAGCCACATGGTTCCATAAATATCTAGAATTTCTTCAACTGTGGACTTTTGATCAACTATCACATCCACTCCTCGAAATCTGTCCTTGCAGCTCTCACGTGAGGCTGCCCATGACATTGATCTGGCAGCCTTACCTACAGCTCCAGTCATATCATTTCTCTAAAGCCTCATGTTCATTAGCATTTTCCCCAAGTCCCCACTGATTTATACATTCAATATTTCCTTTGTTCCTTGTTTTTCTGACTTTAATGATGCATATTATTTTAATCATTCTCTTGCCAACATCTTTAATTTTTTTTATTTAAATTTATATACATGCTTCCAATAAAACTGCAACTTTACAGAGGTCTAAATATTGGTCCTCTCAGCTTTTCCACCTAGCTTTCAATAACTGAAAACCAAGTTTAGACAGACTTGTGACATTATGCAGCTCATGAATCATTTTGTATTTACGTGATCAAAGTAACTATTTAAAATATTCTTTGATTTCCCCAAATAATCTATTCTACTGTATGTTCTTTTTATTCAAAACAGCATGACAGAGTAATAGAAGCCACTTCCAAGGAACATCACTAACTTTTTCCAACCACTTCTTATTAGAATCTTATCTCCTGGTGACACCACTTTAATACCCTCTGTACCCTGCATCGTTTTCTGCACTCCCCTAACTCATCCATGTTTAAACACATTTGATAGTCTCACACATTAAAAAAAACTATTTCTTTACTTATGCTTTCCAAAAGATAATAAACAAAATAAACAAATAAAAATATTTTAATCATTTTATAAATACCTTACCTGGCCCACTTTTATATGCTTGTTATTTCTCGTATTGACTTTGCCTGTACTCCTACAATTAGGAATATAAACTGCTATTCCACGAATTCTGTTCTTGTTGAGTGACAAAAGGCACATGTGCTATTGATTCCAATCAATATTTCTTAGAACTGATCACATTTGACCTCTCTAAAGATCATTCTAATTAATTGTAGTTAAATATAATGTATTTTGCCCTTGATTTCTAGAAATCTGTATCTTTGTTATCCTGTCACTGTTCCAAAAATTGTTCCTTAGAATCCTTGTTAAGTTCTCTTCTGTTACCCATTGTTTAAATATTGGTCTCTTTCTGAGGTGTTTCTTTTTTCTTTTTCGGTCCTTGGAACTTTGTTCTTACCATATATATTTCCTGGGTAATGTCATTCAAATGTCTTTATTTGCAGGGGGGTGGAATTCAATATACACCCTAGATTGAGAACATTGAGGACATTCACATTAGTAATAATTGACTATAAAGACTTATCTTTTCTTAGAGAAAATTCCCCCAAACCACCTTTCTTCCAGGCACCTTGAAAGGTGTTATTATAAAAATGAATAGATTAAAAGTGCTACCCTTAAAGGTAATTTTGTGGTAATGTTCATTTTCTTTCTTGATTGCAAAAGTCATATATTAAAACTGCTATTGGGAATAACCACTTAATACTCTCTCTGATACTCTAAACTCCTGAAATATCAAAGTCATCATCACCTTCTATATCATCTGTATTATCCAGGCTAGTATAGTGGTTAAAATAAACAACTCTAGAATTGTACAAAATAAATGTTAACACATGTGGTAGGTTGAATGGAAGAAGGCCCTACAAAGATGTCCAGATCCTAATGCCCAGAACCTGAGAAAATGTTACCTTACATAGTAAAGGGGATTTTTAGCTGTGATTGTTAATTCAGAATTTCAAAATGGGGAGATTGCCTTAGATTATCTGGGTGAGTACCATGTAATTATAAAGGTCTTTATAAGAGACACGCTGAGAATCAGGCAGAGAGATCTGAGGATGGAAGCAGGAGTAATAGAAGAAGAGGAATGAGAAGTTGCTATGCTGCTGACTTCAAAATAAGGGGTCATAAGCCCAAGAATATAGGAAGGTTCTACACACTGAAAAATGCAAGGCAATAAATTCTGCCTTAGAGTTCCCCCTAAAAAGACAGGCTTTCCAACAGGTTGATATTAGAGTCACAAAACTTGTGTCCAATTTTGGTCTGCTGCATTGTGATACAGTGAATGTATACTGTTTTGAGCTACTAAAGTTTGACTCAGCTGCAATAGAAAACCAATACAAATAACAGGTTTTCCTTGCTCACCATCAAAAGATGCAGATTTCTGACAACTTGAAGGTGTAATCTGATGTCAACAGAAGAGGAAGAGAGACTCTGGACAATCATGCTTATAGTTTTAAAATTTACGGCAAAGCCTGGAAATAGGATTTATAATATCTGTATGCATCCCATTCTAATTCTAAAGAAGCCTAGACTATGTAGTTTTGATGGATACCCAGAAAAAGTACCCGATACTAGTGAATGCCCAGCATGCCTCTGTCATTATCTGTCCTCCTGATTACCAAATACTCATTTCATTCTTTCTCTTATCTATAAGCGAACTCATTTTCTCCTTAAAAAATACTCACCAATTCTCACCCTGGCTGGCATAGCTCAGTGGGTTGAGCGCGGGCCTGCGAACCAGAGTGTCGCGGTTCGATTCCCAGTCAGGGCACATGCCTGGGTTGCAGGCCAGTTCCCGGCAGAGGACACACGAGGGGCAGCCATACATTGATATTTCTCTCCCACTCTTTCTCCTTCACTTCCCCTCTCTCTCTCTCGAAAAAAAAAAAAAAACACCTTACCAACTCCCATCCAGTCACTGCATTCAAGCGAAAATTAAGGATTTCCAGACAATCCTCAATTATCTCCATTAAGTTTAGATATTCCCCCCACCCAGCAACTAGTAAACTGACAAGATATCTATACTCTACTTTTATTTATACTGCATCATACAAAGATGTAATAGGGACAAGAGAACCCTCATGAATTGCCCCAATCAATAAATGTGAAAAATGCAATAGGAATTACTTGATAGCAATTCTAAAATTCTTGTGGGCGGATATTGTAAAGAGCCCCTTTCTGGGAGTGGCAAAGCTTTAATTAAAACTTGACTCTACTTTCTGGCAAAAATTGCTTAGAAAAATCCTTTATTCAAACTTTTTATCAAGTTACATCCGAAATACTATCCTCATTGTGGTCATCGTTAGGTTGAGAGGGATGTTTGGTGATGCAAAAGCAGAGAAATAAAGTAAATTTGAGAAAAGTGTCAAGGAAAGAACTTTTGATAGAAGTCCTGAAACATACGCAAACAGGAAACAAATAACAGTTTAAAAGTTTTTTTAGAATGATAAGGTCAAAGAAATCTCATACCCAGACCTCCTGAGCCCTGCCAATGGAAATCAAACAAACTACCAAAACTACTCAAGACTTAAAGCATATTCATGATCAGGAGGCAAGTTTTCAAAACTATCTAGCCTCCATAGAGGATAGTATCTACAGAATCATAACTCCAAAAATGCTTTTTCAATACATATGAATAAACATATGAGTGTCAGTATTTTTCTGTGTCATGAACCCGCAAAAAAGACAACAGTTTATAATGCAAGAGTGGTGGTCAGAATCTGTTTGATAATCCCGAAGACTTTCTATGATGACATAAATTCTATTAACAGTGGAGTTGTATAGTATGCACACTATGGTTGTTTTTTCTTTTCTGTTTTCATTACCTTTATTTTCCCAAGGTCAGTGTATTCCATGGAAGTGTTCCAACATGCTTGCATATTTCAGTTGAAAATCAGAAGGGTGTCAAAACAAAAGAGTATCTTTAGGAGAACAATTTGTGACCACAGGCAAATGGTTAGAAATACTGGCTCCAGCAATGAATGGCAGTATATTATCAACTCAGCAATAGCCACATAAAACCCATTTGCCCTCAATGTCATCAGTCTGGAAAGAAGAGCAGGTCACCAGTTTTTCAGGCCCCACAGAGTATTCAGGAGATAAACAATGTATGCTTATGGATGCCATGTCTTATATGAGGTCAAGTTTACTACATCGTTTCTTCATACAACCATACAACAAATCAAGAAAGAACATGTGGAATCAGAAAATGAATTTTTATCAGAGAAAGTTTCCAAAAGACATGGTGATTGGCTTAGGCAGAGATTACTGAAATTGGCAATTATGACATTTATTTCTTTCCTTATCTCAACCTCTTCAACAAATAGAGAGTAAGGGGAATAAAATCAGCAATGAAGAAAATATATTTTTTCCACATGTAATTTAAACTCTAGCAAATTTATGACTTCACTAGAATTATATTACAGTTTTCTCACCAATTGTAGATTTTGACTGAGATTTAATTACTATATATTACAATTTCATTGATTAAGAGAAGTCAATACTTTTTGATTACTAAATTTCTTTCACATTTACAGTTATGTGTAAGTCCTTTTATCTTCAAGTCTTTTTTCCCTCTCTCATACCACTTAGCTGTCAGGGCTAATATGATGACATTTACTTTTTTTTGCTGAGTTTGTGCAGCAATATAAATAGTTTTCTTAAATAAAATATAGACAACTAGAAAGATGTGCAGTTGGGTTCTGCTGGGTGGGAAGAGAAAAAAATGCCTTCAAGTTCAGCACAAACACATTAGCTACATGTGAAGATTTAAACAATCTAATTTACATAATGAACATTTTATGCCACATTATTTGCACTTGGTTTACAAATTTACTGAGCTTTTCGCAACAATTACCGATGATCATATCAAAATGTCAAATATGCCAAAGTGACATTTTGTTAGGCAGTTATAAAAAAGATTTATTTTCCCATTGGTATTTGTTGACAGTTTAATTTGTTGCAGTTTCTTATGTAAGGAGAATTATTGAATTTTTTTCTTCTTATTTTGGTTATGGAAAAAATGAAGAAGAAAACAGAGATAAAATTTTAGACCTCACAATATCAAAATATTTAATACTTCAAGGTAAAGAAATGTATACATCTTTTGAAGTATATTCATGACAAAAATCACTGGTTAGAAAATGTAGATAAGAAACCAGTACACATTTTATGCCCTGAATTTTGCTCCATAAACATCATTGATACATTTATTTATATTACTCTCAGCATTTTATATTGTGTCTTTATTCTTAAATAAAATGAGATCATATATACAACTAATTTTGTAATTCTTTTATTTATCAATATATCAAATAAATTTATGCAGATAGCTATTTCTAATAAACAATTTACTATTTATACTGCATTTCATTGTTCTACTATAATTTATCTAACAAAGCTCCATGTAGATCTTAGAATTCTATATTTTTGTGACATAAATACTTTAAATGTGAGTTCTTAGGTTAAAGATTAAGAAAATTGAATACTCTTTAATTAGCCTTACTAAATGGCTTTCAGAAATTTGTAATATATAATACAATAATATATATATTTATGTGTTACTAAAAAGTATTATTGAAACTTCAGTAAATGTTTTGGATCCATTGAGTCACAGGAGAATGTTTATATGAGATGTTCACAGCAATATCACAAAGATACTGAAGTGTAATCTCAATAATTAAGAAAACAAATTTTCTTTCACATTGAACAAATACTGGGGTTTGAGATAAAAATTGTCAGTGTAAGATGATTTGTTGAACAAAAAATGAATATAAAAGAAATTCCACAAGTAATGAATTCAAGGTTTTCCAATGAAGGATGGGAAAAAATCTGGAGCTGGTAAATTTTCAATGTTTCCATTTCTGTGGAATCAGCCAATATTTAAAGTTTTCTGGCCATATTCAGGACCCTGATTGCTACAAGTGCATGATGATGAGAGACACTCCTTTGCCACTTCTACTGCAAGGATGAAGACCATTCTCAGCAATCGGACTGTTGATATCTCAGAAAATAGCCACATCTCTCTGAAGTGGCATAGTTATTGTGAAAGGCCCCAGAGGCGTCCTGCAGAATACATTTAATCATACCAACTTGGAACTCAGTCAGTCTCTTTGGAAAGAAAAAGAAGAGGCTCTGGGTTGAAAAGTGGTGGGGAAATAGAAAGGAACTGGCTACCATTCCCACTATCTGCAGTCATGTACAGAACATGATCAAGGGTGTTACACTGGGCTTTAATTACAAGATGAGGTCGTGTATGGTCACTTCCCCATCAATGCTGTTATTCAAGACAATGGTTCTGTTGTAGAAACCAGAAATTTCTTGGGCGAAAAAATGTATCTGCAGGGTTCTGGTGAGGTCAGGCATTGATTGTTCAGTATCTCAGGCCCCAAAAGTTGAGTTGACTCTTTAAGGAAATTGCATTGAATTTGTATCAAATCCAATTGCTTTGATTCAGCAAGTCACCACAGTAAAAAACAAGGATATCAGAAATATTTTAGAAGGTATTGATGGTCTGAAAAAGGAACAGTTCAGCAGGGTGATGAAGAAGATCTAAGTTGCCCAGCTATAGAAACAGCAAGATGCTGAATAATTCTTCACCCTTATTGGTAATATTCCTCACATTTATCTAAGTAATTTTAAAGATGCAATAAAAACTGTGCATTTGTTTGTATAAAAATAGTTTTTCAATCTTTCAATATTTCTTGCTTTGTGTACATGTATGTGTGTTTAATTTTATTGTATTTTTATTACCACTTATCCCTCTTACACCCTCGTCTACCCCCACCACTCTCCACTCTGCTGTCACCATATTATTGTCCTTGTTCGTGTGTCTTTCTTTTCTTTTTCCACCACTCCTCACAGGAGTTGTCAGCCTGCTCTCTATCTATGAGTCTGTATCTATTTTGCTTGCTAGTTCAGATGGTTCATTGGATTTCGCATATAATTGAAATCGTATGGTTGAGAGGGATGTTTGGTGATACAAGTATTGCTGCACCGCCCTTTTTTTTTGTCTGTCCACTTGATTGGAATATTTTTCTCCATCCCTTCCCTTTCAGTCTGTGTAGACTTTTTCCTGATGAGTCTCTTGCAGGCATCATAGATGTGGGTCATGTTTTCTTATCCATTCAGCTGCCCTATGTCTTTTTATTAGAACATTTAATCTATTTACATTAAATGTTATTATTGATAGGTACTTATTCATTGCCATTTTTCCATACCTATGTTTCACTCTCTCCCTCTTTCTTTGACTCTATCTATTTTTTTTGTAGCAGTCGCTTTAACATATCTTACAGTGGTGCCTTGGTAGAGACATACTGTTTTAGGCTTCTTTTACCTGGGAAGCTCTTTATTTCACTATTTATTTTAAGTGAAATCTTTGTTGTATACAGAAGTCTTGGTTGTAGGTCCTTGTTTGTCATTATCTGAAATATTTTGTGCCAATTTCTTCTAGCTTGTAGTGTTTCTATTGAGAAATCAAGTTGTAGCTTTATTTGAGCTCCGTTTTATGTTACTTGCTGTTTCTCCCTTGTTGCTTTTACGATTTTCTCTTTGTCTTTAAAATTTGGCATTTTATTTTGTTATGTTTTGCAGTAGGCCTCTTTGAGTTCATCTTGATTGGGATGTTCTGTGCTTTTTGAACTTGAGTAACTTTTCCCCTCACCAAATTTGGGAGTTTTTCTATCATTATTTTATCAAACAAGTTTTCTATCCCTTGCTCCTTTCTTTCTGTTTGATATTCTTATCATGCAAATGTTGTTAGGTTTCATGTTGTTCTGAAATTCCCTTAAGCTAGTTCTTTCTGAGTCTTTTTTTTTTCATTTTGTTCCTCTGCTTGGGTATTTCTTTCTACCTTGTCTTGTAGCTTGCTGATTTGGACCTCTGCTTCATCCCTCCTACGTGTAATTCTTTCTAGTGCATTTTTTACCTCAGATAGTATATACTTCATTTCTTCCTGGCTCTTGTTCAGAGTTTCTATTTCCTGTGTCCTTCTGCTATAGTTCCCACTTAGTTCCTTATAATAGTCACTGAGTTCCTTGGGCATTCTCATAACCATTTTTTTTAAATTCTGTGTCAGATAGATTGCTTTTCTCAATTTTATTTAGCTTTTTTTCTGGGGATTTCTCCATTACTTTCAGTTGAGAGTTATTTTTTTGTCTCTTTGTTTTAAGTGACTTTTTTTAGTTTCTGCATCTCAGGATGCTCTGCTTTTCTTGCCAGTCTTTGTAGGGTGGACTTCTGTGGTAGGAGTTCTGTGGGACTCAGTATAGTCTCTTTGATCTCTTAATCTGGGTGCTCTAGGGCTGCCCTTTATTCCGTTTGTGTGAGCTATCTTGTTGTACTTGGGCTTTGCTTATTGGTGGCACATTCATTGGTGATTTCTCCCCTCCACTTGGCTGACTGGTAGTCACAATTCCTAATGTGTCTTGTATGCTGTTGTATGATGTTGGTTAATAAAGAAACTTTACCAGAAAACCATACTTATGCCAGTAAATAAAAAAAACCCTACCACATCAGAAATATCCATGGCAATTGAGCAAAGATTTATAAAGATGAAGAGAGGTTAAGAATATTATAAGGTATAAAAATAAAATATTTGATGACTAAAAAAGGGAAAAATGATTTTGAATGAAAAGAGGGAGGAGAAATAATGAGTTGGTAATAGAAACAAGGCAAAGAAAAGGAGAGAATAAAATTTAAAACATAAGTAGAACAGGGCTGTACAATGACAAAAATGGAGTAAGAAAAGGGAAAATTATACTGTGAATTTTGAAGTAAAATTAAAATTGTGTTGAACCAACAGGAACAAAACTGCAGAAAAACATAAGCAGGGTCAATTACACTGACAGCTGAGCAAAATTAATAAAGGAGGAAAGGGAATATAAATATTATAAAAGAGAAAGTGAATAGGAGATGTCTACAGTAAATAAAAGTGATTTGGAGAGTATGGGTGAGGAAAAGTAATAAGATTAAGGAATGGAACCCAGACTAAGAAAGGCAAAAATTAAAATGAAATTTCTAATTCAACTGATCCAGGGCAGGGGGGCAGGCAAAATGTAGATACACAGGGGGAGAGTATCCTATAGGATTTGAAGTACAAATAATGAACAAATAGGAATAACATTGGAGAAGAATAGCAATAACCATGATATCCTTGCCTAACTAACCACAATGTATAAAGGTGGAAAAGAAATAAAACTATTATAGAAAGGGGGAAATGAATGTGAGCTGAGTTAAGGTAGGAATAACTCTTTTGCAAGGACAGATGGAAGAGAAATATAAGAGTAAGGAACAGGAACACAGTATAGCGTGGGAGAAAGTAAAGTTTACAGCAACAATAAGAAAGGTCAAGAAGAAGATAAAATGGAGTAAGACCAGGGAAGGGTGCTATGTGGGATTTGAAATGACAATAATGAAAATATGTATAACCTGAATAAGAAGACTAAAAAATAAAACACCAAGAGTAGTGATTTAGTTGGAATACAATTAAAGCAAAGAAGAAATATGAAAAGGCTATATGAAAGGAAAAAAAGAAGAAAGAAAGAAAAATGCAAGTCCTAAGGAAGAGTGAAGGTGAAGTGAAATTTGTCTCAGTAGTTGGTGTTCACCTTCTGACTTCTTTCCAGATCCATCTCTGTATTTTTTTTTATCAGCTCAAGGTTCCAGGCTGATTTGTCCAACTTCTGCCAACAGCACCTGTATCTGCTTCACCTGCCTTTACAGTAGGGGTGTCCAACATTTTGGCGTCTCTAGGCCATACGGGAAGAAGAGTTGTCTGGGGCAACACATGAAATATATAAACACTATCAAAAACAAAAACAAAAAAATCTCATAATGTTTCAAGTAAATTTACAATTTTGTGTCGGGGCACATTTGTAGTCATTCTGGGCTGCATGTGGCCAGCAGACCAGAGGTTGGGACACCCTTGCTCCAGAGGGAGCTTCTATTATAATTGAGAGGGTGGGGATCTCTTGTCTCTCCTGAGAGGCACTGTTCAGTCTTCTGGGAAAATTGTGGGTGTGTTCCCCCTGTCCCTATACCTCCTATCCTAGTCTGACCCAGGTTATTTCCAACAGTTTCTGATTAAAAGCTGTCCATTTCCTGGAGACAGACAATCTGTGTAAGATGGTCGATCAGCTCTCTCCTCGTTGGTGTAGAAGGCAGCTCTGTGTGGGAGGTGAGGCTGGATAGAGCCCTGAGTCCACCTTGCCACACCACTTTATGAACTCCCTATTTTGATAGCTTTAGTGAAATAGGGCCCTAGGAACCAATGTACTTTATCTCTTTGTGAAGTTCAACTTTTACCCTTTTAGCTGTTCCTCTTCCTGTCTTTCTCTTGCAGAAAGGCCCCCTTTAGTGTTGTCAAGCCTGCCATACTAGTTTTGCAGATTTCTTCTGCTCCTGCAGGAGGTGGGTGCTGGGCTCAACCTTCCCTTTGCAGAGGTTCTGCCAAGGAGGGGGCTCAGTCTGGCTTTATAATCTGAGACACACAGTTCCCAACCCCCTGCTTTCTACTCTGCAGCTGCGCCAGGCTGGGGCTGAGAAACTCCTATGCTTTGCACTTAAAAAAAAAAAAAAAAGTCTGCCCAGCTGTACTGACTTCGAGCAAATCTCATCCTCAATCCTTTTGCCTGGTTGGCAGGGCAGCCACGTGTACAGGGTCCCTGCCCAGTGTACTTCACCTCCCTTTTTTAAAACGTCTCTCTGGGCACTCCCACTGCAGCACTAAATCACTGTCTGGCTTTCCATACATGCCACCTCTCCAAAAAGTCAAGAGTCTATTACTGTCAAAGACCTCCTCCCACACCTGATCCAGGTACAGATAGTATCTTTCTCACTCTCTGGCACTCTCCTGGTTGGCTGGCATTTGCCACTACAGCTATGGGTATGCTGCTAGCTGTGTGTGTGTGTAGACTTGTTCTCCCTGATGACTTTGTGTACCCAAGTCTCTCCCAACCTGGGTCTACATATCGCATGCTCTGGGAGTGGAGGGAGCTGCTGAGCTGTTGTCTCTGACCAGGCTCTCCATGGATGCAGGTCCTGTGGCTGCTGTGCCACGCCTGCGGATTCCTCACCGCCGCCCCCCCCCCCCCGTCCACCTCTAAAACCTCCTTACTGCCCATTTTGAAGCATCTTCTGTGCTCTTTGGCTCCCAAACTTCGTATCAGCTAAAACTCTGTTGACTGTTTATCTTTCAGAAGAGTAGCTAAATGTCCAACTTGGCTGCAAGAGCAAGTGGACTCAACTTCCACCTACCTAACTGCCATCTTCCACTCTCAAGCCCAACTTCGGAACTCCACTCAGAAATAAAAACTTGCTGAACTTTGCTTTTTGGGAAAAATAAGCTAACCATAGAATAATTGGTGGTATTAATGATTACAAATGATCTTGCTAATGACCTTATGATGGTTTTTGGGTGAACATTAATATTTAGACAAAATCTATTTATTTTATAGCTGATTCAGAGCCTCCGGATTCAGATATTGATCATACCATTGATTTGCTGTCGGGCACCAAAGAAAGGCATTTAATAGCTGTCAGTTAATACTTCTGAAAATGTGGAAGTGAATGTGATCATGATACTGTTTTGACAATTTACTGGTAAAATGTCAAAATACTTACAAATAAACATTTTTAATAATATCACTTTCAGGTATTGCTAACATAAATGCCAATATGTAGTCATATTTTAAAAACTGCTAATTTATCATTTCTTCCATGGTGCCAATCACTTTACTTTTTATATATGGCAGAAATTCCCAAACATATGATGAAAATGTAGTTGAGGCAAAGTTTAAAATACATTTAGATTAAAATTTTGGCCTTTATATGAATGATCTAGAAAAGTAATGGATATTCATGCTGTGATAAAATAATAATCATTTGCTTTTACAAAAGTGTGGTTTTGAAACTACGATCTTCGAGCAAATGTACACAAAGTATAGTAGAACTTAAGAATTTAAATATACAATATTAGCTCAGGAAATTTAGCCTAAACAAATTTTTTAAATGTGTGCACACACACACAAACACATACTATAGTTTATAGTACTATATAGTATAGCATTAGTATAGTATAAAGTTGAGCTATAGACTGTAATTTCTGTCTTGAATAATGAACAAAAGAGATAGAAATGAACTTTTTATAAAGTACTTACAGTAAGCTAAAATATGGCTTTTTTCTGTGCCATAATGTATTAATTGAGAGAGATAAAAGAAAGTAAAGAGCCACAAAAATGCATTTAGTGGCTATTATAACTCAAGCTTCATTCAATTTAGTAGAAAGCACTTGGGGAAAAACTTTAAGGTCTCTCTAAATAAGTTGGAAATTTTAAGGTGAATACGGGAGTTTTCTGACAATTGGGCCAATTAACTAAACTAGCAATGTATGATAATGGTATGTGGTATAATATATACTAATACTGCAAGTTATTAAGTGGATCATAAAAGAAAACCCAAAGAGTTTGACCATAACCAACTCCAATGAAGGTGACAAGTCTAAAAAGTCAGAACTGGAAACTTAACAATACACAAAACACACTGAACTTATGATATGCATCAGGTAATCTTTGCTAGGAAGAGGTTGATGGTTAAAATGGCATAAGAAACATACAACCCCAAAAGGGGACAGTTTGAGAGTGTTTATGCAACACTGACCAGTTGAGATTGAACTTGAGTTTAGATGATAACCAATGATTTGATTATCAGTTTTGTCACATCAGTAAGACACACACACACACACGCACTTATATTTGAGGAGAAGGCATGATTCATTAGTCTTCACCATGGGTTGGTTAAAATACTAGTTATTGTTACATAATTGTATTTTTTTATGTTTTTCCCCTTTTTACCTAATGCAGTGGTTCCCAAAATGTTGTTACAGGTCCACCAGGTTCTATTTATTTTCTTTTCTTTAGAATTTTTTCTACTTCAATCTCTTTACCACCAAAGCAGAGGGCCATACCTGGAAAACTTGGATTTAATCTATGCCCTAATATTCTCATCTATAAAATGGAGAAAATATTTAAAAATATTGAAGGACAAATACCATATGATCTCACCTTTGACAGGAAGCTAAAGAATAAAACAAACAAGCAAACAGAATAAAAACAAAGACGCTGAAATAGAGAACAAGTGAGCAGCGACCAGAGGGGAGAGGGAAGGAAACTTAAGGGGAACAAGGGGGAGGGATTTTGAGGAACAAGTATGAAAGACACAGAGATGAGGACTGGGGAGGGGGAATGGGAGGGAGGGGGGAGACCGGGCGGAGGGGTGGGGTGGGATGGGAGAAATAGATAAAAAAAAAAATGTACTTGAAAAGTAACTAAATTAAAAAAAAAAGAAATGTTAAAAATACATTTTTTCATAGTAACATTGTAGAAATCAATTGAATAAAACGTGTACATGGGCATTTGTGCATACTTTAAATTCAAGGACATTTTATATTTCAATAAAGACGGTTAAAATCTTAAAAAAAAATAGTGATGCTTATAACTGTGTGAACCAATTACACTAATGTATAAAGCCACTTACTGATATTAGACCATCTTTATTATATACTAGCTTAATGACTTTTTACAAGTTAGGTAAATACGTATGTCTTTAAATGAAAAGTGCTGTATAAATAGGAGAGAAAAATAACAAATGTTAAAATGTTATCACTTCCAGTTTATAGAAGGTAACACTCTAGAACTACAGAACAGAGATCAGCAGTCCACGAACCACAGGCCAAATCCATCTCGCCACCTGTTTCTCTGTGAGCTAAAAATAGTTTTTACATTTTTATGCAATTAAAAGAGACAAAACATATTTAGTGGCATATGAATATTTTATGAAATTTAAATTTCAGTGTCCATCAGTAAAGTTTTACTGGAACACAGTCATGCTCATTCATTTACATGTTGTAACCACCAAGCTGAGTAGTTGAAACAGAGACTGTATGATATGCCTTAAAATGTCTAAAAAATGTACTATCTTGCCCTTTATGAAAAAAATGCTAATTTCTTTTCTGTAATTATTTTGTGCATAACCTGATTTTTCCAGATATTTTAAGTTTAATTGAAATTATTTTGTAAAATTAAAGTGATTATCTATTCACCGATAAGTGTAAGTCAGTTTTAAAAACCATCCTACTCCGCTGAATTTGTAATGCAATGACTCCCCTAAAATATTTATTACTATTTTAGAAAAGAGTAAATATGAAGACATTTCAACTAGATCACTTTGTTTTAAAATATACTTATATTTCAACTAATGTTACTTTGAAATTTTAAATGAACATTTCAATTGAAAACATTGCATGAAAGTTTATGCATTTCATTGCTTGTTTGCTTTCTGACTGATATAGACAGCTAACATTCCCATTAAAGGCAATATTTGGCAAAGTTGTAAGGTTAAATAACCAAAGTAAGCCCAAGGAGTTTTATACCTGGCTTGCAGGCAAAATAATCTCTCAAATGGAAACATCCCAAGAGAATTATCTAGCTGCCCTTTCAAATAATGTAAATGGTTCACCACAGTGATAATTACTGCCTTTCTTTAAAAACAACCTCCCATTGAGAACACACTGAATTGAAATAAAAAGTGTATTTGCTCCTGTGAAATAAGACAATTGATTATGACATTTAAAAGCATCAATTAGCCCTGGCTTGTGTAGCTCAGTGGATTGGGTGGGCACAGGCCTGTGAAGCAAAGAATTGTGGTTTGATTCCCAGTCAGGGCCCGTGCCTAGGTTGCAGGCCAGTTCCCAGTGGGGGACACATGAGAGGCAACCACACATTGATATTTCTCTCCCTCTCTCCTTCCCTTCCTCTCTCTCTGAAAATAAATAAAAAAATATTTTTAAAAAATAAATAAGAGCATCAATTATAGAATATTTATCTTGTGTTTATGCATTAGGTAAATCACAAATATATGTGTGTATATAATATTTATAAATAAAAAGCATATATATGCATGAGCATATATTTGTGCTTAATATATAAGCTTCCAAGTCAGGAAATGCATAGATGTCCTTGTACAGTGAGTCCTTTTCTAACAATTTACTAGGGATCTTTCATTTATTAATATTCACTAGGCTATACTATATGTAATAGAGAAGAAATAAATTATATATCAATTTCATTTTGAAATATAGATAGAATTCATCTGAAAAAGTTGTAGCCAAACTTCTTAGATATGTATTGTTTTTGAATATTTCTGTTTGCCAGAAGAGGTAAAGTAGGGGGCTAGGAAGAAGTGCGACTTTAATATATTCCAAGAGCAGCCAAATAAGTAATATGATACACAACTTATTATTCACCAAGCTTTCTAAGAGACAGCAATTTCATAACCTCCATTTGCTATGTATTCTGCTTCTGTTTGTTAGATCAAGGAATCCAAATATTATACATAATTTGCACCTTTGCTTATGTCTTTCAAACTAGAAAGCTCTTATGCATTGCTTTGATGAGCAATGCGTACTTTAATGATGTTTATTCTAGGGGTGGCAAGTGAAAATTGGATTCTAGGGATTTAATTATAGATCATCTTGGTGCCTCCTTCTTGAATCCAATAAAGGGGCTAATTTGATAGCCAGTTGCAGGATTTTATTGAAGAAACTACCAAAATGGGATTTCCTGCCCATGCCTTACATTCCTATTTATGCAGGTTGGTCAGTGTAAGAAAGTTAAATATCAAAGCCCTCAATTTTAAATATTTTTTATTTGTGTTTCTTTTTCCTTTGACTAGAATTTAATACTCTTCAGATATAAAGAAACAAATTTTTATTTTAAATTAAAATAACCAGGCATCTTCCAGGTGTGAGGTAGTAGGTTTACAAAAATGAAAGAGTATACATCTCTTAGTGATTTTCCCATGCTTAGAATTATTATATACAAAAAATAAAAAAGAATATATATTTATGTATAAGTAACAAATGTATTTAACAACAGACTAGGACCAATTTTAGTGTCATGGGCTATTCCTAGAGTTGGAACAAATAAGAAATTCATATTAGGTGAAGCTAAATGGGCAACCCAGACCCTGGAAACCACCATTATATTCTGTTTCCATAAATGTGGCTACTCCAAGGAACCTCACTAAAAGGTGCCAGACAGTATTTGTCCTTTTATGACTGGCTGATTTCACTTAGTTTAATATCTTCAAGGTTCATCTATGTTGTAGTATCTAACAATTTTTTCTTTCTTTTTAAGACAATAATATTATACTTATATACCACATTTTGTTTATCCACTCATCTGTTCACAAACCCTTGGATTACTTCCACCTTTGCACTATTGTGAGTAATGCTGAGTAGAACATAGATGTTAAAGTATATATTTGAGTTCCTGTTTTTACTTTTTTGGGATATATGTATATCTAGAAGTGGAATTAATTCCTGGATCATATACATGGTCATTCTATGTTTAAATTCAATGTTTAACTTATTGAGGAATTACCATATCATTTTCCTATTTATATTTAAATAAAATGATCTTGGAAAGAGAAAAAGAAATTTAGAGGAAACAGATACATTTATTTTTTATTCTTTTTTTATTCGAGAAGGTACTTTTTGTAGAGTTGTCTGTGAAAAAAGTATTGCCTCTACCTCATTTTGCTGATGCTTCCTTTTTATAAAAATGGACAGAGACAAGAAAATATGAAAAACACAAAATAGCTAAAGGATGACAGCAATTTCAGAAAAAGTTAACAATATTAACCACATGGTATCAACTACTTTAAGAGCTGGGTCTAAATCCCTGGACCTCTCTTACAAGTTTCTGCATTTAGCCATGACCTTTCTCAAGTTTTCCTGTTACCAGCTCATGATTGAAGCGATCATTGGATGTGCTTGGCTGCTAGAGCTGCTAGATTTTCAAGGAAAACAAGTATTTTCTAAAAACTTTATGTTTGGGGGACAGTGCATGGTTAATGATGAATGTTTGCCTACACAATAATCTAGTGTATCCTCCAGGAGTCCCTAAGAGGCCAGGAAGAGTCTGGATATCCCGTGAAATCACATCCGTGTTTGGCTTTCTCCCTTTTTCTAGCCTGCTGCCCCTACTCTATTACTAATTTCTTCTGGAACTGTTGTTGTTAAATCATTTACATTCAGATTCTTGGGTCTATTTCTGGGTGAACCCAGCACTAAAACACACACCCGTACCCCACACAAAATTGTCTTTCCTGAGTGTAAGTAACCAATAGTGATGAGAATAATGTGCATTTTCAGAATTATGAATAGTTTTATTTGGCTATTAATGAAACAGAGTCACTTAAAACATTGTATAATTGAGGGACTAAAATATTTTGTTTATCAATTAAACAAAATGGAACATTATAAAGGCTGATTAAATTTTATTTAAATATCTACCTTGTAATGATAAAACAGCAAGAAGGAAGTAAACTGCATTAATTGAACAATTATAATTTGATGATACTGTATGATGAGGGGTTTTTTTGTTTGATTATTTTTTAATCTAAATAACCAAGTATGCTTTGTTGTCTTCATTATTACAAAAGCCTATTTTTTTTAGCAAAGTCCATTTCCAAAGAGAGTTTCACTTATACATACAGTACTGATGGCTTCTAATAAACACCTATTTATATCATCTGGAGGGAATGGCCAAAGTTTTCTTTGTTTAAACCTAGGATCATCTAATTAAAGATAATTATCAACAGATTAGCTATGTTTCTAGTAATATAAACTGAAAATACATCATGGTGGGGAAGAGGTGTATGGGAGAAATTTTTCTCTAAAAAGAAAACATTAGAGCATCTTATCAAAAATAGCTCGAATCAGAGAAAGTGGTGATCTACATTATCAGAGCCAGAAATAAAGGTGCTGTTAAAAAATAAGATTCTTAAATCTGAAACTATTCTTCATACTTGTAGCAAAGAAACTCATTAATCTTCTATCAGAATAGGAAGTCACTGTAAAGTTTAACCTTGTAAATGATAATCAATAGTTGACTGTTGAGGATATTGCAAAAGTCTAACAAGTCTCAGTATAATGGATTTTTAAAGTTCAATATCTTCTGTTCCTGAAACTTCCCTGTGCCCTAAAGAAAACCCACTTTTTAAGACCTCAGCTAAAATTGGTATTCTACTGGTAAGTGACAAGAGTCTGATTGAAAATTTATAAACATGGTGGTGAAGAGTAAATACTGTGGTGTCAGACTGGAATCGGGATCCTGACATTTAGATAGATCTGTGTGACCTGGGAAAGTTATCTAATCTCACAGGGTCACAGAACCTTCATTGACACAATGGGTTTCAGGTGTGTTAAAAAGACAAGGGTGCAAGACAGATGGATAAGAAAAAGAAGAAAGAAAAAAAATTTCATTGTCCCTAATAAGTACTTGAGTTGAAAATACTAAGGCTGAATCAACAGTGATAGCAAATATTAAATAGACATTTCATTTTTAGATTTTATTTTATTTGTTGTTTTTAGTTTGAAAATTTTAATATCTGTATACATATTTAGCCATTGAAAGCACCTGGAAGCAGAACTTTTAAAAGAATGCTTAACTTTTAAATCATTAAATGGAAAACTACAAGCATTTCTTACACAGACAAGTATGAAAAAGAAAATGTAAAACCAAAAAATATATATTACTGTGCAGAATAAAAAAAAGATATAAAATGTAAATCAAACAGCAATTGTGACAATAAATGTCAAAGTTTCACAAAACATTCTAAATTGACAAATCTGTCAGATCCAGTAGAAATATCAAAGGTTACAATATGCAATGTAAAAATGATAATCTAAAGCTAAAAGAATCAGAAGGAGACAAAACAAAGTGTACAAAAGTATATTACAAAAATGAATAAAGATAAAAAGTGAGGATATTAATGCTAAATAAGTTAAATCAAGAGAGGAAAATAAAAATATACATATATGAGCATTTATATCAAATAATAGAGCTCTTGTAATAAAAATATGCCTCAAATATCTGCAGCATTAATGTGGACAAATATATCAACAAATATGTATCAACATAATTTATAATGGCTACATTTTATTGTATGGTTTTAAAATGACTGTTTTACCTATGCCCTCATATTCTTGACATTTTAGAGATATCTACATTTCACACTGTGTACATATATCAAACCATCACTCTGAATACCTTGTGTATATAGACTTTTTATTGGTCAAGTATAGCTTAATAAGGTGGAAAAATAAATAATAAATGGATGATAAATAAATGATAGATAGGAACTGCTGCAAAAAGGCCTTTAGTAATGTGGTGAGAAAGTGCGGGGTCACAGGAAAGGAGCATTCTATAATGGCATGATTGGATTTCAGTCTTTTACTAAGCCACTGCCTCTCATCTGTGAACTGCATAAGAGTTTCTTAGTTCCACCCCCATTGCAAGCATATATTCATGACATAATTTTTCCTGTAAATCAGGAAAGGGGGCCATAAACTCCTTGCAAGAAAGAATCTTTGGAGCCAGGTGTGTAGTGAGCAGATGATATCCTTGGTCCAGCAGGGCAGAGCTTCTGGTGGCTGATACTAAGGGAGATCAGGTTGGTGTGGAGTAGCATCTTGGTGTGCAGAGCTTGGTTGTCTCAGCAGTGATCCGGAGCCTGCTTCAGTTATACCTTGCAAGTTGTGTACACACTTCTGGTTCTCTTGGTAAGTGTCTTGGTACCACTGATGGCAACTGGGGAATTTCCCCAGGAGCCTAACTATTCGTGGTCCCTCTTTGCAGATATGGCTGTTCTGATTGTACATGCAGATATCATAGGTGTGTCTCCTTGCTAGATGTGTCTAACACAACTTAGATAGTTCCCTTCTTGAACCAAAGTGTCATGGCTGACTGACAGCCATCTTGGTTGACATGAGTGACTCTATTTTGTTTTATATATTTTATTCTATTTTGACTGGACAATGCCATTTATTGGTCCTGCTTTCCATACCCCCATTGTTGGTGGGGCAGGATGTCTAGGGTAGGATAACACCTCAGCAAGATAAGTTTTGGCTGATTAGTTTCCCTGAAGGTATGGCTTGTTAAGAACTGAGTGCTTTGGCATATTTCACAATGGTTCCTTTTTCCTGACCCTGAAAAAAGAGGGAATATGTCTCTGACAGTCACTATGGGAACCCGGTAGAGCTCCTGGGGCCTCCTTGAGTTTTTAGCTCTCGGAGACTTTCACAATAACCCTCTAGGAATTCAGTTACAGTTCAAGTTTTCTTTCTTGGCACTAGTTTCCAAGGTGGTTTCCATTCACTTGTGAATCTCCACTCCACTCAACTTCCTTTATTCACCTGTTTCTCCAATTTTGAGGGCAGCCATTTGCCCTATGCCCTCCATCCTGTTATGGATTAAAGATAAGATTTCAATTTTTAAATCTGTTTATCTTTTACTTGTTAGGGAACAAGTAAAAGCTAAATATGTGGAACTTCTTACACGTGGAACCAAAAGCAGAAGCCACCGTGACATTTCCGAAGGGAAATTTTGCAAAACTTAATTGTAAGAGACATAAAATTATTGGTTTTTACATACACCCAAAACATGTCACCTCGGCATGTTAAATATCTTAAGCTGAAAGAATTTAAGAAAATGAAAACAGTGGAAGCAGGAAGCTCACTGACTTCTTCCCAAGTATCCTTCTTCCCTGAAATAGGACATGTAACTTCTTCATCAAAGATACTCCTCCTATTTCAAGATGAAAGAAGACATTCTTATCACCAGAGAAGGGGACATTGGGGCCATGAAATTACTCATATCCCCTCATTATTCTGTATTTTTAATATGGTTTATTGGTTTTAGAGAGAGAAAGGAAAGAGGAGACACACACAAAAAAAGAAACCTCTATTTGTTATCTCACTTACTTATGCATTCATCGGTTGCTTGTTATATGTGCCCTGACTGGGGATTGAACCCACAACCCTGGTGTATCATGATGATGCTCTAACCAAATGAGATACACAGCCAGGGCTCACCTCATTATTTTTTATATTACATATGATGAAAATAAGCTTGTTAAACAAACAAAAATATAGGATTAAATTTTTACTTGTTATTTGTTAAAATTAAGTACTATATAGCTATTAAAAATAGATCATCAAATAAGAATCAAGAAAAATCTCACAAATACTTGAAAAATGTTGAGAAATAAAAACCTTAACAACACAGTTTCATTTTTTGATATATATATTTGTTCATTGTCAATGTATATTTTTATGATGAGATAATTATCTAAATTTAATAATTGAATAATACTCTTCCCTCAAAGCAGCACATTATAATGAAAGAATGTTAGAAAAGGCATATGGAAACTTCAAATTATTTAGCAATTAAAATATATGTATGTAGCACTGTGTTTCACAGATCAAATCTTATTAAATCTTCATAACAATGCTGCTAGTTATACTCTATCAGAAACTGCAAGGGTTCAAAAAAGTTAGGGAACCAAGTATGGGTGAAGTAATTCTAGATTTCAAGCCTGGGTTTTCCTGGCACTTTACGTCTAGTTTCTTCATTAAAACTGTCCATGATGCAGGTAATAGCCTTTTGCAACTGGCAGCAGGTCATGTAATGGGGTGTAGGCTGGGAAGCCCCAGGGCCCCTGAGAGTGGGGATTTGTAACAAGGTCCAGAACTTTGGGTGTCTGGAAATATAGGATATCCCCCTCAACAAGACTGGCTGGGGGAAAGGAGACATGGAGCAAGTCCATTGAGTGTTATTTTGTATATCAATAACAGCAGAATATCAACAGCAGGCTAACTAGTAAAATAGGCCTGATTTTGACCCCTAATGTAACTGGGAGGCAGTTCCCCTTACAGCGCCTGTGTGCTCCATGCCATGGGGCCAAGAATGCCTGGACTTACTATGGCAGCCAAGGAAAGCTGCAAACTGCAGGAGTGCTGGCAGGTGTAGCCGGTTGTGGGAGGAGTCAGAAGTAGGGTTACAAAGGAAGTTCCGGGTTGGGATTTAATCTAAAGGCAGGGCACCATGTAGGATAAAAGACAATGGGGTCCAATGCAGGACTAGGAGAGACAGTGCAGAACTATGCAAGAGGACAATGCTAGACCATGTGGGAAGAAAAGGTGTGAAAGGACTCTCGCTGGTGGACCATGAGGAGTTGCCACGTGGTGGTCTGAGATTAAGAACTACAGATCACAGTGACACAGCTGATGAAGCTGGGGACTGTGAGTGACCTGCCCAGCTGAGCATGGATTACTGGGAGCAACCAGGACTCTAGCCAAGCTACAGACTTTTATTTCCTTTTCCTGCAATACAGTGCCCTTGACTTGCCTGGTGGGGGAAAGGGTGGAAGACAGGATCATGTGTATGTGTTTGTGGGTGTTTTAAAGGGACTTTGGGATTTTAACAGTGACATTCCACCATTACTCTAAACCTGCATAACTTGTAAATAAGTAATTTCTCTCCTTTACACCAAACTCTAGCAGTGAGAGCTACAATTCCTAACACCTGGCAGTGGGCAAGATGAACCTAGTACAGAAAGATACTAAAGAAGGGGGCTTGTGTTGGTAACAACTTTTTTGCCCCCTCAAACAGGTACACTTGGTAACAACAGTCATGAATGATCATCCATCATACTAGACAGTCTAAATCCAGAAGTTGTAGCAAGAGAGAGTTCTTCAGTTCTTCAGATCTGATGAGATTCTTCAGAGCTTTTCAACCTCTTTCTGCTTCTCTTCAGCACTGACCCAAACATAAAGTAAGAGTATGAAAATAGAGAAGAAGGAAAAGGAAGAATGAAAAGAAAAACAGGAAAGGAAAGAAAGAAAGAGAGAAAGAAAGAAAGAGAGAAAGAAAGAAAGAAAGAAAGAAAGAAAGAAAGAAAGAAAGAAAGAAAGAAAGAAAGAAAGAAAGAAAGAAAGAGAGAAAGAAAGAAAAGAAAGAAAGACTATCAGATAAACTATGTGATTTTAAGAACACTGGGCTTCTGGGAAAAGATTTCTGAGAAAAAAATACCTCATATACCGCATCTCATACCATACCTTACATCTCATCTCTCTCTTGGAAGTAAATCCCTTTAATTTAAGGGCATTTCTTTTACAGTGCAAGTGCTTTAACTTCTTTATGGCTCACTTACAGGTAATATTTGTAAGAAGCTCCATTTGAATGATAAATAAGGATCAACTGTGAAGGAAAGGAGGTAAAATTAATGATCAGAGAAGTAGAAAAATGATTTTAGAATATTGATGTGAAGGGTTTTGATATTGGAATTTTTAAAGAAGCAGTTAGAGGGGAAAGACAGGGAAGCACAAATTTCTTATGCTGGTACCCACAGGACTATCCCTAATCACAGTCCGGCTCTCAGTAGTACAACAGGGGCCTGAATGAATTTGAGCAAGTGCTCTTTTGCATAAGTTCTTATTTTCTCTGTGAACTTCCCCAATACTTATGCTAGTAAAAATGTTTTTTATTTTTTCAATAGAATTCAGATCAACACAGAGGGAAATCTTTGTGGAAAATTAATAAATAAACTGGTTAATTGGCTTGGCTCCTCATTTAATTTCTTGTTTTTTTATTCCTTCCTTTGTAACTCCTTTCCTTCCTCACTTCTAAAGTTATTCCTTTCTTCTTTCCTTCCCTACTTTGGTCTCACCTAAGCCTGTAAGATCTTTTAGGAGTTCATTTTAGCCAAACTGACAATAATTGCCAGGAAGCAAATCCTCAGTGGATTGAGAAAAATGCTTCAGAAAATGGGAGTTTGCACCTTATTTAATATGAGGGAATCCCCCCAAAACAGTTATCTTCTGGGGGGCAAGCCCCTTGTAGTACAGGTTTCCCTAGCTAGGTGAGTGTTCTAGGGACCCATCTATCTGTATCAGTGCACCAGCTGTCGTTGTTATGAGAGGCTGAATTCAGGTTCACTGAATTATTTTTGAAGATTCTCTCAACATTTTTGCCCATTTCCTGATGGGTGATTTACAAGCACACCTGCCTACAACGTGCTGAATATTCATCAGTGTTTGGCCAAAAAAAGCATGACCCTCCATGGCCCACCCTACCTATTAATCCAATCTTGCCCAAACCACTTTTTTTTTGTTATTATTGTTTCCCCAGATGAAAAAAAAAGTCCTCAAAAGGAACAGTTTTCCAAAGTGGGAGTGGTGAAACGAACAAAAAAAATGGCAAAAGCACTGAGGCATTCAAATCAATGAGTTCAACAACTGCTCCGAGCCATGGAAAAAATGTCTCGATAGATGTATTGCAACAAATGGAGAGTATTTTGAAGGTGAATAAAGTTTAAACATGTAAGAATAAATGCACAATTATTTTATAAATAAATTTTACCCTTTGCGGTCCCCCTTACATTACAATCAAAAGAGGAGAGGAAAGTGAGTTACATACAATTTGCTGGTGATAGATTAAAGAGGTGAGAGGAAGCAAAGTGGGGTAGCGGTAACCTCTGGGACTAGATACAAAGTAAATAGACACATATGTCTTTTACATAGGTGGGCACAAGGTTTTTAACAGTCAAGAATTAACATGATAACAATAACAGAAGGGATTTGTGGTCTCCCCACTGTGCTGTGCCTGGGCTTTGAGGGGCCCAGAAAAGGAGATGTGATATTCTAAAAGTATACTATCATTGATGCAAAAAGACAATAGACAGGATCGTTTAAAGTAAAGACTGACTTTTGTCAGGGAATATTCTAGCCTAGGACATGCCTACCTGCCATACACTGCTTTAAGTTAATGAGTTTTAACTTCAGACCATCCTTGTGGTTACTTTGGGTCTCTGGGTTGATAAGGCTTCTGCGTAGGAATACTCCAGAGTTGTTAGGTTTCGTCTGTGTCCTCTCTTTGTCCACAGGTCCTACTCCCACAAATATTTCTCTTCTTGAGCATGGTAGATCTTTTTCAGATACTAAATATAAAAAGAATGAAACTTTATTTCTGTGCCTCCCAAAATTCATAGTCTAGTGTTTATATTCTTATAAATAACTACAAAGAAGAAAAGCCTCTTTCACTATACACACACAAAAAGGAGCAAGTTGGCTACATTTTAAGTTATCAACCAACACAAAATTGTATGTATTTATTTAGGATTTTAAACTTGTAGTAAAGAATATTAAGATGATGAAAATATATGTTTAATTAAACAGTATATGAGGTGTAACCAAAAACCCCAGGAATTTATTTATTAAAAATTGTATATTTAATTTTACATGTTTACACTTCAGTCACCTTCAAAGTTCTCTCCATTTGATGCAACACACTTATCAAGGCATTTTTTTCCCACTGCTCAGAACAGTTGTTGGTCTTGTCAATTCTGATGCCTCAGTGCTTCGGCCACTTTTTATTTCACATCTTCTATATCATCAAAAATAAATAAATAAAAATGCTCTAGGGGGAAGGTCGGGTGAATAGAGAGGATGGGGCACGGGGGGTCATGCCATTTTTGGTTAAAAACTGCTGAACACTCAGCATGGTGTGTGCAGGGGCTCTCGTAAATCACCCATCATGAAAGGGGCAAACACATTGAAAGAGTCTTCAGAAAAAATTCATTGAGGCTGAATGCAGCCTCACAACAAGGACAGCTGGTACACTGATAACAGATGGCTTCTTAGAACACTCACCTTGCTGGGGAAAACTTTACTACAAGGGGCCTGCCCTCTAGAAGATAAATCCATTTGGGAGAGATCACACCTTGTAGATGTTAGTTTCTGGATCCTTGGGCTTTAGATATTCTTGATCTAATCCTGATGCTCATATGTTAATTCTTGAATTCATTACTTATTTTCTGTAGAATATAATTTCTGTGCTTGTGACTATTGCTATCTGGAGGCACTGAGGGGCTCCTATGTTAAGGAAGAGTCCACTTTCAGCTCAGAATGAAGGATGGGTGTGAGAAGTTTTGTGGAAGGGAATGTAATGGGAAATAAAACAGAAGTAGTGTAAATTTATACACACAGTTTTATGTTTACTTGTATTTGCATTATTTTCTGTAGCCAGTATTCATGTTTTCATCAGATGATTAGAAAGGTCTTCATTGTCCCAAGTTTAAAGATCGTATGTCTAAATTCATTCATAAAGCAAATAAAATACTTTCTTTTTATTTTTTAATATTATTTTTATTGTTTATACTACAGGTGTCCTCGTTTTCCCCCTTGTCCCTGCCCTTCTCTCAGGCCATCCCCACCATGTTGTCTGTGTTCATAGATTGTTTAGATGTGTTCCTTGACTAATCCTGTCACCGTTTTACATCTAGTTCCCCATCCCCCCCAATTTCCACTGACAGCTGTCGGTCAATTCCATGTCTCCATGCCTCTGTTTCTGCTTTGCTCATCAGCTTATTTTGTTCACTAGATTTCACAAATAAGTGAGACCATATGGTATTTTTCTTTCACTGACTGGTTTATTTCACTTATCATCAAAATCTCGAAGTCCATCCATCATAAATATGATACTTTTTATTTCACTGGTCCTTTTATATGCAATTTCAAGTTGTTCCATTAACAGATAGACAGTTTCAAACTTTGGATAACCCACTAAGAAAAAAAAACTATACTCAATTAAACTTCTGCTTTCAAATTCTCTGCCTTAGCATTGCTCTGAATAATGTACTCACATTAAGTGTAATTTTGTTTCCAAAATTTTATTTTATACAATATTAATACTATACTCTATATTAGTCTAATTACAAAGATTGATATTTTGGATTCTTTACAGGAAAATGATGTCTTGACCATTTTACTCTATGTAAATATTAGATTTTTTTGTGGGTGAGGGAATAAAAATGCCATACACTTTATCATCACTACACCAATCCAAACATGTCCCTTTTCCAGGGACGTAGATGATGTGATATCTACATTGGTCAGTAAAAGTGGCAGTGGAAACAGCAGCAGAAAATTATCTGAATGTAGAGAATTAATTAATCCCCATAATGATTGAAACTTAAGCACCTCCTTTACAAAGTTGGCACTTAGTATGACCCACAGGGCTGTAAGGAAATGCACACTGGTGATTACATGGCAATGGAAAAGCTATTTTGGATTCAGGCTAATAGACTGCAAATAATCCAGATGTTACTCTATGTGCTTCAGTTAAATTATTGGCATTCCTAGTACCATCACTTCTGAATTAGAGATCAGCTTTGTTTTTTAAGAAATGAATATGTGACACATTTTGACATCTTTCCTTCAATATAATTAAACACCTTACTTTTTAAAATTATATTGAAGGAATAACTTTTAAAATTATGTTGAAATATTTAAGGAAGAAAAGCTGTTGAGAGAATTTGTTGTGTTTTTTTTTTCAGAATCAGAAATGCTGCTTGAAACTCTGAATCCTCAGGTGGAGGTAATTTCTTGGTCACGCTTCTAAAGGTTTAATAATCTGAGACTAGGATTTGCTCAAGTTTAGGAGACTGAGAGTGTTCACGTGGTGTGTACTGAGTCATAACTTTAACTCTCACAAGTAAAGCATTGCCTCTGCTATTTGACTGCCACGGTCTCCCACTTTGGGCCTGGTCTTCAGGAGACATCTATTGAAAGACATGCTGTGGGAGGCAGAGCCTTTATGTTTGATTGTTGTTGTTGTTGTTATTGTTTTTCTGAAAAAAGAAAGTCGTAGACTTAGAGAACTGAAGTAGAAGGAAACATAAGATTTAACTGAGCCAGAGAGCCGGAGTAGGAGTGTGGCAAAGGTACTGCATTTATTTATTACACTCTCATTTCTTAATTTTCTTCTTTACTAATATATTCACCAAATACATAGAGTGACAACTTAGTGTAACACACTGTGCTAAAATTTCATGTGGCCCTAGAATAAAATGGCAGTCCCTGACCTCTTTAATTATGCTTTCTGATGCATGAGACAGACAAAAACAATCATTTGTCTTTAATTCTAAATGCAATATATGATCATTGGAAAAATTTCAGGTATATCTGAACATGTAAGAGAGTATGCACACATAAATAAGCACAAACATAGTCATACCTAACCCTTAAGTCCAATCTTCTGAAGACATTGTTTTTTTTAAATATTTCACTGTATTAGATATAGTAATTGTATTATCAGTATTTTTCTCCTTTCTCTCATCTGTATCTAGCCCTACAACTTTATTATTACATTTCTGACAAAGAGGGCAAAAGGAAATAATAAGCTTCTAAGAGAGATGGCGAATGGAGAAATAGACCCAAGCCAGAGCATCAAGAAGAAAGACATTTTACATGAACTTGGAATTAAAATAGTGGTTAACATTCAGTGCTTTCAAAAGATTATGAAAGGACAGCTCTCCAAATTTGAGAAAGTTTGAATGTGGAAAGAAACAATATGATTTCTGGCATGGAATAAAACCAGGATGGTCGACATAAAAAGCAAAGAGATTTCCAGAAGGCATCAGTTACTTTTGTGAAGCCAATGCTAAAGAACATCTATCTAGCAAGGAAGGTTGCTAAATGGCTTTAACCAAGTTCATGACATAACGCCATTTGAATTTTTAAGTTGTGATTCAGCGTGCAACAGCGGGAGGAAAATATAGTGCAAAAAAAAGTAGATGGAGATAGAATAGTTAGAAAACTATTGCAGTAGTCCTAGTGAGCAAAGATGAGAGTTCAGACCAGGCTAGAGGCAATGAAAATGAGGCCTCTTAAAGAGGAAGAACATCAGTGATTGAAACCCACACACAAAACACATGCACATACTTGGAAATCCATGAAATCAGAGGGAAAACTTATTTTCCTGTATGGACAAAGGCAAAGGAGCCCCCCCCCCCACCTATAATGAGGAACCTGACCTTGAGGTACTAATTTGCTTCCCAAATTTGCCAAACCCAGGTGATACCCATACATGTTAGTAGCAACACTATTCCACATCATCATTCACCAAAAACTTGAGATATGTAACTTTAACACTGGGAGAAGGATCTTTTTTACCTCTAAAATCAGGGATCCCTTTTCTGATTTATCACACCTCCTCCTAAAATACATAAAAAGGCAAAGGAATGGATAAACTTTTAGAATAATCTATGGAATGTGAGAACGATAGCCACTTTTCAGAATCTAGAAATTTCCAGTTAATAAAAAGTGACATATGATTGATGAGTCACTTCTCAGTCTTCACCCTAAGCTGTCTCCCCAAGTCACCTGATGAAAGAGAACCTAACATCCCACACAGGCTCAGAAACCTACTTCCTACCAACAAAAAAACAGCCTGTTTTACACCTTGTGTCTGGGAAATGTGAAGGGAACTTGTAAAATATCTCTTCCACCCTAGTTTTATTCCGTCTCTGATATTTATCTATGCAGCAAATATTTACATAGCCTTTGATGACATTGAACTAGAAAAAGTGAGAATGCAGTGGTAGTGAAGGTTTGCATTTGCCATGTCTTCCTGGAATTTAAGGTTTCAGAGAAATTGAAAATTTAAGACAAATAGGACAAGACAGTAACCCATGGGTCACAGTTGCACATTCTTTTGAATTTCATTACAATACTATTAAATGGTCTTCTCTGCATCTGCCAATTTATAGATAGCATCCTACTGGCCTGTATTCTTCTGTGGTTCTTTTCAGTCAAGTGCAATCTGCCTGAGCCCTGAAAATGTGTAATGATTATCAGCATCACTCATCAATTATAACCTTGATACTAGCGGGAGCTGACAAATGGCTTGTATATGGCTAGTACAGGGCATGTGAGATAAAAATATTTTACTTCTAAAAGGTCGCAAAGAAAAAATAATAAAAGAAGTAGGAGGAGAGAAAGTAGAAAGAGGAGGCAGTGGTGAAGGAGGAAAACTGTGGGATAGAAATGTATATGGTCCATGAAGCTAAAATATTTGTCATCTGTCATTTTATAGAAGTTTGCTGATTCTCTTAGCACATAGTAAAGCCCCAACAAATACGTATTAAATAAATACATAAATAACATTTCAGGACAGATAGGACCAAATACACACATGCATTCGAATCATTAGCAATGGTACATGCGTTATTGTAGTTCCTATGAACTTGATCAGTTAAAACAATGACAGGAAAATAAAAGTAAGAACAACCAGAATTAAGAAATACATGCCTGCTGGAAAGAAACCATTAGACTACAAAATAACGCATTACCTCAGTATATAGCAATAAGATATTTTAATAACATTCAGGAAATGTTACTGGAAAGGGGACCTGGCCCTGAGTGTGTCTGCACAGGGCCAGCAGGTAGAATGTGGGTTCTTGACTTGGTGCAGGAAAGATTTCACGACTCAAGTCCAGGTGATTGAAAGTATGTTCATTAAAGCTGGGGACAGTGAAACAAAGAAGGACTTAGCCTAGGAAGAGGAGCAACAGGACAGTCCAGGCTGGGTTGCATCGGCTTTCTTCAAATGTTATACAGAAAGGAAATGAGCCCAGGTGGGGCTGCTTTTAGTTTTCTGGGAAGTCAGAGAAAAGGGGCCCTTGGAGGTGAGCTCAGGGGTTTAGACCAAGATGTTACAGGGTGCAGCCAAGAGAAGGGCACCAAATAGGGATTTGGATGGGGTCCAGAACTTAAGGTGTCTAGGAAATATTAGAAAGACATATAAGATGCCCTCACCCCTTCTTCCACAACAGGTGTGAGTTGGGGGAAGGGACACGTGGAGAAGGAACATGCAGGGCTATTTTGTACAGCAACAGCCTTGCAGATAATCCACGGCATGGTCATTTAACATATCTATAACCTTTAACTGGTTGTACAGATATGTTCAATACCAGTGGCCATACTTGGAGCCAGGGGGATGGAAGTCACCTCTACCCAAGATGTAACTGGGGGCAGGTTCCCAGATTACAGTACCTGCATGAAAACTTGGAGAAGATTGGCTCCATGACATGGGCCACACCTGCCCAGACTCATGATTTTAGCCCAGTAAACTCTGAATAATACAAGAATGCTGGCAGATGTAACCAACTGTGGGAGGAGTCAGAAATGGGGCTACAGAGGAAGATTGGTATGGGGATTTAAACCCAGACTTCGCAGTCATTGAGGAGAGATCCAGGCAGTTTTGCTAGAGTGAAGACCCCTGCAACTTTGGTAGAGGAGAAAACCACTCGCTTCTAGCAGAGTGGGGACCCCCACAGCTCTGGTGTAGAAAAGAACCATGCAGTTTTGGCCAGAGTGGTGACCCCTGCAGCTTTGGTAGAAGAGGACCATGTGGCTTTGGGGTGCTCCATTTGGCCTGGGAAGCAGGAGAGACTTTGCCTGGAAGAAGGGTGAGAGAACTCTTGCCAGTGGACCATGAGAAGATGCCAGATGGCTTCGGATTAATCAGAGGTTCTGCCTGGATGGCGACATAGCTGACAGTGCTAGCAGCCTAAAACACAGATATGTGCTTCTTTTCCTCAATTCGGTATCCCAAATTAGGGCAGAGAGAGAAGGAAGCACTGTGGGCATCTATGAGTATCCAAAAAGGGCTTTGATATTTTAATGAAAATATTAAGTCACTACTTTATGTTTGTATAGCTTTAAATAAACATTTCTTTTCCTTTCCACAAATCTCTGGCATTGAGAGATGTCTTTCCTAGGGTGGCAGACAAGCGAAGCTAGTGGGGGTCCTTTCAGTAATAGTATACCGTAACCCCCTTGGCCCTGTGTGTGTGGGGGTTGTGTAACAGTTTTTGGAGTCCCTGGGTGGGCCAATAATTGCCCTGCCCCGGTCTGTTCTGTAACAAAGATGTGCTGCCACTACCCATGGCTCCCTTGGTTTCAAGTCTCCTGGGGTTCCTTGGAGTTTAGGAGATGGGTGCCTGTGGGGGAATGAGGGGGAGGGGAAAGAAATGGGCCTGTTCCCCAGGGTGAGCACATGTGATGGTTCCTTTGTCTTGAGGCTTGTATCTCTCTTGAGGCAGGGAATCTTAGGGTACATTTCAGGGGACAGTTTCAGCTGAAGTTTTATCAGCTTTCCAGATATGGGATTTTAAGGCTGTGGTCTGCACTGATTGGTCAGCACCAGGGTAGGGGTCACTGGTCACTGCAGCTAGTCTTGCTGTTGGTCAGCTGTTTTTGCTGCTTTCCTGGGCCTGGAGCTAAAATACAACTGAGGCCTAAATGTATCTGGCTGTTAATCATCGCTGTCAGTTTGTTCAGCTGTCTCAGTTTCCCTATTCCACCTGGCTTACTGGCCTGTCTCAAAATATGTCTAAAATAAAATGAAGCAATGTTTAGTAAATTTGAACATGAAGAGTATTTGCCTACTAAAAAACACCTACTTCCGACTATGTGAGACAGAGTTTTTTTTAGTAGAATCATAATATATTATAATCAGTAGACTTATGTATATTAAAGTCTACCCAATATTATTTATATCATTTAATATTAACTAGATTTTTTAAGCTGAGGATTACTGTAAAAAAAAACAAAAAACAAATACATTGGGCATTGTATCATAAAGCCAAAGGTCACTGGTTTGAGTCAGGGCACATGCCTGAGTTGCAAGTTGGGTCCCTGGTTGGTGTGTGTGCAAGAGACAACCAATCGATGTTTTGCTGTCTCTCTTACTCTCTCCCTCCCCAAATCTCTAAAAAATAAATAAATATCAGGTATTGTGATTCCTCCTACTTTGTTCTTCTTTCTCAAAATAGCAGTTGCTATTCGGGCTCATTTATGGTTCCATATAAATTTTTGAACTGTTTGTTCTATGTCTGTGAAATATGCCATTGGTACTTTAATAGGTATTGCATTGAATCTGTAAATTGCTTTGGGTAGTATGGACATTTTGATGATGTTAATTCTTCCAATCCATGAACAAGGTATATGTTTCCATTTGTTTGTGTTTTCCTTGACTTCTTTCTTCAGGGCTGTGTAGTTTTCTGCCTACAGGTCTTTTACCTCATTTAGGTTTATTCCCAGATATTTTATTTTTGTTTTTGCTATTTCGAATGGGATTTTTTCCTTGATTTCTGCTTCTGCTGATTCATTGTTGGTATACAAAAATGTCTTTGATTTCCAGATATTGACTTTGTAACCCACTGTTTTGCCAAATTCATTAATTAATTCGAGCAGTTTTGGGGTAGAGTCTATAGGATTTTCCATGTACACGATCATGTCATCTGCAAACAGTGACAGTTTTGTTTCCTCCTTTCCTATTTGGATGCCTTTTATTTCCTTTTCTTCCCTGATCCCTGTGGCTAAAACTTCCAATACTATATTGAATAGAAGTGGTGAAAGTGGACAACCTTGTCTTGTCCCTGATCTTACTGGAAAAGATTTTAGGTTTTGCCCATTGAGTATGATATTGGCTGTAGGTCTCTCATATATGGCCTTTATTATATTGAGGAATGCTCCCTCTATTCCCACTTTGCTAAGTGTTTTTATCATAAATGGGTGTTGTACTTTATCAAAAGCTTTTTCCACATTTGTTGATATGATCATGTGGTTTTTGTCTTTGCTTTTGTTTATGCGATGTATTACATTTACTGATTTGCAAATACTAAACCATCCTTGCATCCCTGGGATGAATCCCACTTGGTCATGGTGTATGATCTTTTTGATATATTGTTGGATGTGATAAGCCAATATTATGTTGAGGATTTTAGCGTCTATGTTCATCAGTGATATTGGCCTGAAGTTTTCTTTCTTTGTTGTGTCTCTATCTGGTATTGGAATTAGGATGATGTTGGCTTCATAAAAAGAATTTGGGAGTTTTCCATCCTTCTGGATTTTTTTCTGATATCAAATTGTACTACAAGGCCACTGTAATCAAAACAGCCTGGTACTGGCATAAAAACAGGCACATAGACCAATGGATCAGAACGGAGAGCCCAGAAATAAACCCAACTCTCTGCAGTCAATTAATATTCGACAAAGGGGGCAATAACATAAAATGGAGTGAAGATAGCCTTTTCAACAAATGGTGTTGGGAGAACTGGACAGCTACATGCAAAAAAAATGAAACTTGAGCACAAACTTACACCATACACCAAAATAAATTCAAGGTGGATAAAAGACTTAAATATAAGCCTTGAAACCATTAAAGTCCTAGAGGAGAACATTGGCAGAAAAATCTCAGATATTTCACACAGCAGCATTTTTCCTGATATGTTCCCTAGAGCAAGGAACACAAAGGAAAGAATAAACAAATGGAATCTCATCAAAATAAAAAGTTTCTGCATGGCTGAAGAAAACAGTGTTAAATTAAAAAGACAACCAACTGTATGGGAAAACATATTTGTCAATGATACCTCAGACAAAGGTTTAATCTCCAAAATACACAAAGAACTTACACGACTCCACTCTAAGAAGACAGCCAACCCAATTAAAAAATGGGAAAAGGACTTGAACAGACACTTCTCCAAGGAGGACATACAGAACATTCAGAGACACATGAAGAGATGCTCAATATCACTAGCTATCAGAGAAATGCAAATTAAAACCGCAATGAGATACCACTTTACACCAGTCAGAATGGATATCATAAACAAAGCAACCAACAACACATGTTGGCGAGGTTGTGGGGAAAAGGGGACCTTAGTTCACTGTTAGTGGGATTGCAGACTGGTACAACCATTATGGAAAATAGTATGGAATTTTCTCATAAAAATAAAAATCGACCTGCCTTTTGATCCAGCAATTCCACTGCTAGGATTATATCCTAAGAACCCCAAAACATCAATTTCAAAGAACCTATGCACCACAATGTTCATAGCAGCACAATTTACAATAGTCAAGAGCTGGAAGCAACCTAGGTGCCTGTCAGTAAGTGAATAGATCAAAAAATTGTGGTACATATACACAATGGAATTCTATGCTGCAGAGAGAAAGAAGGAGCTACTACCCTTTGCAACAACATGGATGGAACTGGAAAGCATTATGCTGAGTGAAATAAGCCAGGGGCTGAAAGACAAATACCATATAATCTCACCTTTAACAGGAAACAAACAACAAAACAGACAAGCAAGCAAGCAAAATAAAAACAAATACACTGAAATAGAGAAGAGAGGGACACCAGAGGGGAGAGGGGAAGGAAATTTAAGGGGAAAAATGGGAGGGGTTTAGAGGAACAAGTATAAAGGACACAGGGACAAAAACTTTAAAGGGGGTGGAAATGGGAGGGAGGTGGGGTGCATGGGGGAGGGGTGGGCTGGGATGGGAGAAATAAACAGAAAACTGTACTTGAAGAATAACTAAATAAAAAATAAAAAAAGAAAAAAACAAAACAAAGGTGGGATGGAACCATGAGAGGGAGGTGGGGAAGGCTGGGGGAGGGGGGTAGTTGTGGGGGGAAAAGGCGGACAACTGTACTTAAACAACAGTAAAATTTTAAAAATGAAAAATAAATAAATAAATAAAACCTTTAAAAAACATTATGCTAAATCTCAGAGAAGTAATTAAACAATGAGATAAATAATACTAATTGTGTAGCAGTAATTTATAATCATATTCAGATATCAACTCTGATGGCTCCTGGCTGGGAAGAACAAATTATCACTTCTTGTCACTGTTATTTGCTTAATCCACAAATGACAAAATTAACAGTATCTATTTCATAGCTCTATGAGGATCAAATAAATTAATACAAATAAAGGCTAAGAACACAGACACAGTAAGCAAATTAAGCCTTTATATTAGGAATAGTGTCAGCAACCACTGTGTAATATCTCCTAGATTTCCTAAAATCTCGGTACAAACCACCGAGTCTCGGTGTGAGAAACAGACAATTTCAAATACAGTTGTTTAGAATACTAATTGCACAGTCTTTGGGGGTAGCAATTACTCAGCATTTACTAATGACATAAAATCAAATTTTGTCCATTCCTATTCTTTGAGTATTTATTGCTTGTAAAAAATTAGATATTTGCAAAGTATTGTACATGTCACATATATTCTTAGACATTATTAACAATATAAAAAGGGAAAAACTCAGTGTCTTATGACTATGAAATGGTTATATATACCAGAGTATATGGTTCTATATACCCAGACAAATGAGAAAAGTCGTGTATCCATCCAAAACTAGATTTTAGAGAGTTAATTACAGACCTGAGAGAATGGCTGTGACACAGTAATGTGTTCCTCCTGCCCCCCCCATCCCACACCAATCTGCTTTCAAGATTTTCTCTATTTGATCTCTATTCTATGGTTCTGCTCCTGATCTAGCTCTCCACATAGTTTGCTTTTCATTTTAGGTGTGGTTGTTAATAACTGTGAGTTTGCTGTCCTTTCACTGTTCATATTTTTATCTTCTTTTTCTTAGATAAGTCCCTTTAACATTTCATATAATAAGGGCTTGGTGATGATGAACTCCTTGAACTTCACATGGAGGGTTAGCAACGGGGCAGGGAGAAGGTACAGAGAATAAGTAGCATAGATGGTAGGTAGAAAATAGACAGGGGGGAGGGCAAGAATAGTATGGGAAATGTAGAAGCTAAAGAACTTGTGACACATGAACATGAAGTAAATGGGGGGATGTGAGGGGAGGGGTGTGCAGGGTGGAGGGGAATGAAGGGGGAAAATGGGACAACTGTAATGGCATAATCAGTAAAATATTTTTTTAAAAAGAAAAAAAGATTTTCTCTATTTGTCTTTTGCATTTCTGCAGTTTGAATATGATATACCTGGGTATAGATTCTATCCTGTTTGTGTTCTCTGAACTCCCTGGACTAATGGACTGGAGTCTGTAATCATTTTGGTAGAATTCCTAATCAGCATGATTAGGCGGACGCCCAACACAAAGTCAGGGTCCCGACCCAAAAAATAAAAAATAAAATATTTTAACTGCTCTATTCTTTCTTCTTTTTCTAGTATTCCAATTATATAGATGTCCTATCTTCAGAAATTATCGCACAGTTTTTGAGTAATCTGCTTGTTTGTTTTTCTTTTTTTTCTCTTTCCATGTCAGTGTAAGAAGTTTTGTTAATATATCTCCAATCTCACTGATTTCGTCACTACGTTCATTCTACTGACAAGTCAAATATATTCTTAATTTCTGTTCATGTTTTTCACTTCCGGCATTCCCTTTTGCTTCTTGCTTTGAATTTCCTTCATTCTGTTTACATTATCCATTCGTTCATGCCTATTGTCTACTTGTACCCATAACATATTGATGATTGTAATTGAAAAAATTCTCTAATAATACCTATTTCTGTCCCATATTTGAGCTAGGTTTTTATGCTTGCTTTGTCTTTTCAGACTATTGTTACTTATTTATTTAAAGGCCTTGTAATTTTTTTAAACGGGTATGTTTCATCATATAGAAATTGATGCAAACAGGTCTTTAGCACCAGAACATTTATTAATCTGGCTAAAGTTAGTCTTTGTTTAATTTTTGTTGTAGCAATAGGTAACATTGTTACATTTTTCTAATGCCTTTGTTTTTGTCTCCCATGTTGTCTTTGTACTTCCCTATGAACTTCTTAAACAGAATCCGAAATGTACGGCTCTATCTGCATAACCCCACACTTGTTGCATTGGAAAACTGCTAACGTATGGGTTATATGTTGGTGGGGAAGAAAAGCTTTATATACCTATGATTTAATTTAATTTTTTAGTTGTCTTGTGTCCACATACTACGGCCTTTACAGATGTTTCTTTCCCCCTTAGACGAGACAGAAATGGGAGAAGCCTAGATTTGAGTAATTGCCCTTTTCCTAGGCACAATCACCAAGTGGTAAAATCTTTTCTCCTGGAAATGGGGCTTTGGTTATGAAGAACACTCCAGCTATATTTTTTTAATGGTTTATTTCCTCTTTCTCCTGCAAGAAACATGAGGGCATTTGGTGGTGGTTGTGGGACTCTTCATCATGAGAAGCTACTGGAGTTCCCAAAAGTAAAACCCTCAAAAGTATGGGGGACCGCTATGACTGAGACCCAGTCAAGTGTCTTGTTCACATCTTACTCCACACTCAACCACCAGCCATTTGTCAAAATTGCCACTTAAATATCTCTTTCAGTTTATGGATCTAACAGATTCTGTTCGGGAGGAATTGGTCTCAGTTGCAATTCCCTATATCCCCTGTGTTTCCAGACTTGAGAGTGCAGGCTCACCCTGTGACCTGAATTCTCTGGCGCATCCAGGAAAAGTCACTGATGCTTATTTTCTTCTTCTTTTTTTCTTATTGTAAAAACAGGAGTTAAGTTCCCAAGTTTTTTATTAATTGAAGGTTGAAGCTAAAGTCAGATTAAAATGCAGAATGTATAGAAATGATTATAATCCTGTCAAATCTACTAACAGTTTAAATTACTTCCTTTCAATAGGAGGGTAGCAGTTGATTTTCTGTACTTTCAACCTTTCTACATTTTGCAAATTATATTCAGTGACATGTGGTGTTAGTACATTTCACTTTTACAATTGTAAATGTATTCTGAAGTATCCTGGGATTCCAAACAGAAGTGTAATGTCGTCATTTAAGAGCTGTAGAGAAAATTCACCTCACTTTGATTCTTGCCTCACCTCATTGCATTTTAAGTGTTCCTGGGTGAATTTCTTAATCATTAATTAGAATTATTAATCAGAAATGTTAATTAGTTATCAGAATTACTTTACTGTAAGAATTAAGTGACCAATATATGAAAATGGCCTAGTACCTTAAATAAATACTGTATTTATTATAATGCTTGGGATAAGCCATTGAGAAACCATTTCATTTCTTAATTCATTAAAATAGATGTTATTTATAATTCACATCCCTGATGATTCTATGAGTTACTTTATCTCTCAAGTGGGTCAATTAAGCATTCCCCACCATCTGTTTGGCCAGTGCTCTAGGCTCTTGCTTCCAGTCATGGACAATGGCCTTCAACACTGCGGGAACCTGAGAATGTTGGGAGGGCACCAGCTTGGAGAGTATCTGGCCAGGAGAAACAACACAGGAAAAATATATAAATATTTACAAAAACAAAATATGCCAAATTTTTTTAAAAATTGTTTTTGCCAATCTTATCTCTGGCTTGCAACTCTGATGTTAGTACAATAAACATAAACGTGTTTATCCACCAGACAGTCACTCCTCTGTGAAATCCAGGTGTGATTTGCATGAGGGATTTCAGTGGAGTTGGCAGGGACAAAAATGGACCTACCTTGTTTATTATACCTTTCACTAATATTTGCATGATTCTTATTTAAAAGAACAAATATTTTTATTTCCAACTATTTCCTTAAAAGAAGACAACAGATGTGATACATTTTGCAGGCTTGAAACTATCAGTAGCTTGAATTGATGCTCCTGATGAACCCATTCTTGGAAAATTATGTAAACTTTAATTGTCAGTAATGAAAATGAAATAATAATACTATACTGCAAAAAGGCTCTAAAACTGTGCTTATCATAGTCTACCATTTTCTGTACTTTTCATCACTCCAGTTAGAGTTTACCTGATGCTTTGGTTTTTCACTTGATGGTCAGCAGAATTTTTATTAAAAAGCTGCAATTTTTCTTCTTTTATTGTATTTTTCCCATAACCATTTAGGCCCGTTTTACCGCTCCCCCTCCCCACAATCACACCATCGTCCATGTCCATAAACGCTTTTTTCTTTTCGCTTAGTCCCTTCATCCCCTATCCTCAACCCGCTTAGCTGTTATCCTATTCTCTATCTATGAGTCTGTCTCTATTTGGTAAAAATTTACAATTTTAAATGTTAAGGTAGGTACTAAAGAAATTACATGGAGCAATAAAAATTGTCTGCAGTATTTAAAATAGAATTGGTTCAAAGTCCTTATTCAGATTATTTACTGTGTATACAACAGAGAAAAAGCATAGAATGCAGAGAGATGCAGTAATGTGCATGCTAATGGTGAGGTATATGACAACTGCATTTTCTTTAACATGGTGTGTCTATTAGATCAAAGGCAGACAAATTTAAAATATAATGAGAACTGCTGATAAAATTTATTTTTTTTAGATCTTGCACACAGTTTTATATGCTTTGAATCTAAAATCTCTTCTAGTCTCCCCAATAGCCAATAAACTAGATGCTACTGTTATCATCAGTTTGCATACATGAGTTCCTGAAAAACCTAGAAACATTTTTTATTAGAAAGACATGTGATGATTCATATTTTCTAACAATTGTGAACAAAGTCACAGAATCTTTAGATTTTTACACAAGACCACAATCCATTCCTGCATGGTGAATAAAACCTTGAGCACCAAAACACAATTTCATTAAAGAAAGATTGAGAAATGTATTTTGCAGTATCAACAAGTGATACATTTTATTTCATACCATGCTCTAAGCTACAGTGACATTCAAAGTGCAAATATAGTTGTAAATAAACACAGTTCCATTTTTATAAGTTCAAATGAATGCTATCCATCTGGTACTTGGAGACTGACTGTTAGTTAACATTTGAAATAACAGAAAAAAATGCAATGTAACAAATCTGGTTCTGGAATAAATTTTTGAATGAACAAGAAGAAGCTGGCAGTTGGAGGTGTCAGGTGAATAATAATTCATTACAGTAACAGTAACAATTAACCAAATATAGAACCTTTTGTTTCTTAAAAGCATGGTGAGCTCAACTTGTTTTCCCCCTTCCTTCTTGAAAACAAAGGCTAGACATGACACAGCAAAAAACGGGAGGTTTCAATATCTGAAAATCTAACACAAAAATTGTGAAAAACCTCTGATACAAGAGAAGGTGGTTATTCCCAGATGTGCATCAAAATATACAAATGTGGAGATAAGAAAAGAAAGAATAAAGACCATGACCTATAGATAAGAGATATGCTGGGGATCATTTTTTTCTTAATGTTCTATTATGAAAATTTTCAAACATACAGAAAAGGCGAAATAATTACAGTAAACCCTCATTTCCTACATTGTATCATTAGCTTTTTTGTTTGTTTTTATTACACTTCCCTATTACAATTCATTCTCCTTACACCTCCTTGCCTCTGCCATCACCGCACTGTTGTTCAAGTCCGTGAGTCCTCTCTCCTTTATGCCAAATTCATTCACCCCCTAACCCACTACCCCATAGCTGTCAGCTTGCTCTCTATCTATGATTCTGTCTCTATTTTGTTTGTCAGTTCAGTTTGTTCATTAGATTCTGCACATGAGTGAAATCATGTGGTATTAGTCTTTCTCTGATTGGCTTTTTAAAATATTATTATTATGGGTTTTTTACATAAAATGCTTCATTTATTGTATTTTTCCATTACCATTTAACCCCTTTATACCTTCTCCCCTCTGCAATCACCATGCCCATGATTCCTTTTTCCTTTTTTCTTAATCCCTCCACCCCTAACCTCCCCACCCTATAACTGTCACCCTGTACACTGAGTCTCTCTATCTTACTTGTTAGTTCAGTTTGTTTATTAGATTCCACATATAAGTGAAATTTTTGGCTCATTTCACTTAGCATAATGTCCTCTAGGTCCATTCATACTGTCACAAAGGGTAAATTTTTCTTCTTTTTTTTTACAGCTGAGTAATATTTCATTGTATAAATGTTCCATAGCTGTTTTATCTACTTGTCTGTTTATGAACACTTGGGCTGCTTCTGTCTTTTACTTCCAGCACTTTATTCTCTTGAATAAGAGAGGTGAAAGTGGACATCCATATCTTGTTCCCAACATTAAGGGGAATGCTTGTAGTTTTTGCATATTGAGTATGATGTTGGCAGTGAGTTTGTCATATATGGCTTTTATTATGTTTAGGCATGTTGCCTCTATTCTCACTCTGCTGAGAGTTTTTACCATAAATGGGTCATAACATTTTTCAAATGCTTTTTCTGTATCTATTGATATGATCATGCAGTTTTTATCCTACATTTTGTTTATAAGGTGAATCACAGTTACTGATTTTTGAAATTTGTAGCAAACTCGCATTCCCAGAATAAATCACACTTGATCAAGATGTATGGCATTTTTGTCGCATTGTTTGCTAATATTTGTTGAAGATGTTAATGTCTGTATCCACAATAGGTATTGGCCTATAATTCTCTTTTTATAGTGTCTTTAGCTGGTTTTGAAATTAAGATAATGCTGGTCTTATATAACGAGCTTGGGAATCTTCCCTCCTCTTGGATTTTTCTGGAATAGTTTGAGGAGGAAAGGTGTTAGTTCTCAGAATGTTTGGTAAAAATCACTAGTGGAGGCATTTATTCCAGGACTTATGTTCACTGGGCAGTTTTTTATTGTTTTAATTTCACAAGTTGTAATATGTCTATTCAGATTCTCTGATTCTTCCTGGTTTAGTTTTGGAAGACTTTATGTTTCTAGAAATTTATACATTTTGTCCAGGTTGTCCAGTTTGTTGGCATATAGTTGTTCATGATATTTTCTTACAATTCTTTGTATTTCTTTAGTATCAATTTTTATTTTTCCTCCTTCATTTCTGATTTTATTTATTCAGTTTCTCTATCTTTTTTCTTGGTGAGTCTTGTTAATGTTTTGTCAATCTTGTTTATCTTTTTAAGTAACAAGCTCTTTGATTTATTGTTCTTTTGTATCATTTTTTAGACTCACTCTATTTCATTTATATCTTTTCTGATCTTTATTATTTCCTTCCTTCTTTTTCTTTCTTTATTTTTTTGAGAAAGCCTTTCATAACATGAATTTTCTTTTGGGATTCTATCCTTAGGTTTTTTTAAGTAGATTTTATTTTTGTCAAAGTTTTAGGTTCACAATATAACTAAGAAGAAAGTACAGAGCTCCCATATAAAACCTGCCCTTTCACAACTCTCCTCACTGCCAATATGACCAGAGTAATCCATTTGTTAAAATCAGTAAATCTGCATCAATGCATCATTATCACTGAGATTCCATGATGGTTCTCATTCTGTGAGTTTTGACAAGTGCATAATGATGTACCTATCATTATTGTAATGTACAGAATAGTGTCATTGTCTGAAAAATTCTGTGTTCTCCCTATTGATCTCTCCTCCTTCTGATCCCTAGCAGCCACTGGTCTTTTACTGTCTTCATAGTTTTGTGTTTTCCAGAAGGCCACATAACTGGGAATCATAGAGTATACAGCTTTTTAAGTGTGGCTTCTTTCAATAAGAAATATGAATTTACATTTCCTTCACATCTTTTCATGACTTGATAGCTCGTTTATTTTTGTTGCTAGACAATATTATGTTGTCTGGATGTACTACAATTTATTTGTCCACTCATCTACTGAAGGACATTTTGGTTGCTTTGAAGTTTTGGTAATTATGGATACCCTTGCTATAAATACTTGTGTGCAAGGTTTTGTGTAAATATAAGCTTTTAACTCACTTGGATAAATGCTAAAGAACATGGCTGCTGGATTCCACTGGCAGAATATGTTTAGTTTAACCAGAAACTGTCAAACTGTCTTCTAAAGTGGCTGCTATGGACCAAATTGTGCCCATAGTCAGAATAACACTTGTGGCACTATTTGGAGATGAGACTTTTGGAAGATAATTATGTTTAGATGATGTCATGAAGTCATGCAGTCTGGGACCTCATGATGGGTTTAGTGCCTATAAAAGAAGACAGTCTGGAGAGCATACTCTCTCCCTCTCTCTACCATGGGAGGACATGACAAGTAGGCAGCCAACTGCAAGCCAGAAGAGCACTCTCAACAGAACCTGAACAGTCTGGCACCCTAATCTCAGATTTCCAATGTCCAAAATCATGAGCAAATAAATTTTGTTGTTTAAGCAGTTCAAGCTGACTAACAGAGGTATTGGTACCAAGAAGCAGGATAATGCTATAACAAATACCTAACAAATGTGGTAGCATCTTTGTAACTGACAATGGGAAGAGGCTAGATGATTTTTAAGCTACATGATAGACATAGGACATTAACAGCCTTTTGGCTAAAATCTCAAGTGGCAATGAGAAATAGGTTATTGGAAATTAGAAAAAAAAGTCTATTCTTGCTATAAAGTGGCAAAGAACTTGACTGAACAGTGTTCCAGTATTTGTGGATGATGGAACTTTTGGCAGATGAAATTGGATATTTGGCTGGGGATATTTCTAAACAAGTGTTGAAGTATTGGTTTGGGTTCCCCTGACCACTTACAGTCACTGTGAGAGGAGAGAACAAGGGATTATTAAACCGAAAGAAACCAGGACTTGAAGATCTGTGGAATTTTCAGTCTATCCATATTGTAAGAATTTTTTTAAAAAGCATGCTGTAAGAAATATCAAGTGCATGAGGTATCCTATCATTTAATAAAGAGTTTTGGTATAATAGGAATAGGAAACACTGACCATTTGAAATGAAGAAGACAGAGACAGCACAAAATAATGAGGGCTATAGGAGTTCTTGAATTTGGCAGGATGAGATGATAGATTTATTTGGCTGTAAAAGTGTGTCATTTTTCAAGTAGAAAAAAAAACTGATCTCAAATACAATTTACAGATCATCAAGGCCTTGATTTGAACAGTTTGGTTTGTTTCCACCCATTCATTCACCTGGATGTATGAATACCTCGCAGAGACATGGAGTTGGGACCACCAGCATAGCCTTGGGCTCAGAACCCCAGCCAAGCAGAGTCACAGGGACAGAACCTCTATTTGGAGCCATGGGGGTAATGTTGTCACCCTGCTGGGTATGGAGTTAGAGTATCAGTGAAAGAGGGCTATTCTCAGTTTTAAGATCCAGTGGAATTTCCCTTGATAGCTCTTGGACTTGGTTGGGATCCATCACTCCTTCCTTCCTTACATTTCTCTCTTTTTGAACGAGAATGCCTATCCTATGCCTGTCATACTATTCTATTGTGTTTCTTGTCTGTGAAATTTGTCTGGTTTCACAGGTTCTAGAGGGGAATTTACCCCAGGGTGAATTATACCTTGAATTTTACCATACCTGGTTTAGATGAAACTTTTGACATTATATTTATAACTGATGCTGATTGACCTATGATCTTTGGGGAGATTGAAATGAAATGAATATAATTTGGAAGAAAGAAGGACATGAGTTTGGGGGAGAGATGAAAATTTGAGTACTGTGAGTCCTCTGAAACTGTTTTTCTTCAATATAATGTTGGTTATTCTGAGTCTTTAAATTTCCATGTGAACTTTAGAATCAGTATTTTCAAAACAATATGTGAGCTTTATCATTGGGATTGTGTTAAAATTATGGATCAGTTGTGAAAGAACCGACATCTGTACAGTGCTGTCTTTTTATCTGTGAACTTGGAATTTTTCTCTTTTATTAGTTTATATTTTTTCTTTATATAGATCTCATATACAGATCTTATAAAAGTATTTCATATTTTTGTACAAATGTAAATGATGCTGTTTTAATTCCAGATTCCAATGGTTCCTTGTTAGTATATAGGAAAGCATTCAAATATTTTATGTTAACTTTGTATGTATTCACATTAGTTTCAATACGTTTTTGTTGTTATTATTATTGCTGCTTTTGATTCTTTGGGATTTTGCTACATAGGTAATCATATGATCTGTGAACAAAGTCAGTTTTCTTTCCTTTTTTTTCTAGTCTATATATGTTTTATTTCTTTTCTTTGTCTTATTGCATTAGTTATAACTTCCAGTATAATATTAACTGGTAGTAGCCTTGGCTGCTGTAGCTCAGTGGATTGAGCACGGGCTACGAAACATAAGGGTGGCCAGTTTGATTTCCAGTCAGAGCACATGCCTGGGTTGCAGGCTGGTCCCCAGTGGGGGCCACATGAGAGGCAACCACACACTGATGTTTCTCTCTTTCTCCCTCCATTCCCCTCTCTCTAAAAATAAATAAATAAAATCTTTTTAAAAATATTAACTGGTAGTAGTAACATAATATCCTTGCATAATTGCCAATCTCAAGTAAAAACATTGAGCCTCTTGCCAGAATATCCTCATAACCATTATATGAATTGAGTTTTTAAGTAAAGTCTTCTATTAATCCCCAGCCCCAGATGGCTTCACTAAAAATTCTACCAAATATATATTAACGAAAAGTATGCCAGAATATAAAAAGAAGGCAACATTTTCCAGCTTCTTTTATGAGACCAGTGTCACCTTATTCACCAAAGTCAGAAATAAACAGAGTACAAACCACAAAAAAAGGTGTAAACAAGTAAAAATAGTACAGACCATAAACAAAGATGCAAAGTCCTCCACAAAATATTATCAAATTTAAACCAAAAATGTATAAAGTAATTAGACACCATAACACTATGACTAAGTGTGATTTATTTCAGGTATGTCAAGCTGGTTCCACATTCAAAAATCAATCAATAACAATTACTGTATCAACAGACTGAAAAAAAAAATTATATCAATTGATGTAGAAAATTACAAAACCAGCACTGGCTGGTGTAGCTCAGTGTATTGAGCTCAGGCCTGCAAACTAAAGGGTCACTGATTGATTCCCAGGGCACATGCCTGGGTTGCAGGCCAGGTCCTCAGTAGAGGCTACATGAGAGGCAACCACACTGTGATGTTTCTCTCCCTCTCTCTCTCTCGCTTCCCTCTCTCTAAAAAAAAAATGAAAGAAAGAAAGAAAGAAAGAAAGAAAGAAAGAAAGAAAGAAAGAAAGAAAGAAAGAAAGAAAGAAAGAGAAAGAAGAGAGAGAGAGAAAAGAAAGAACATTACAAAGCCATTCATGGTAAAACAATAAAATTTTTTTCAGAAAATTAGAAAAAAGAAATACATAAACTTGATAAGCAGCATCTACCAAAACACCGAAAATTTATATCTAATGATGAAAAACAAATGCTTTTCCCTTAGGGTTGAAAACGTAGCAAAGATGCCCACTCTCATGACCTTTATTCATCCTAATAATGAACATTTAGACATTGCAATAGGCATATATGATATATAATGTGTAACATAACATAATAATAATATATAACATACATACCCTAGTGATGCCATATATATGTAAATAGAAAGCTAAGTAAAATGCCCAGAAGTATATAAGACTTAACTTTTTAAAAAAATATATTTTAGAGGGTATTATGCTAAGTGAAATAAGTCAGAGAAAAACAAATATCATATAGATTCACTTATATGCAGAATCTAAAGAAAAAATAAATAAACAAAATAGAAACAAACTCATAGATACAGACAACAGATGGTTGCTAGATGGGAAGGGACTTGGGGGACTGGGTGAAATGGTTAAATGATTAACAAGTACAAATTGGTAGTTACAAAATACTCATGAAGATATAAAATATAGGATAGGATATATAGTCAATAATATTTCAATACCTCTGTGTTGTGCCAGGTGGTTTCTTGAAATATCATGGGGAATACTTTATGTAATGTATAATAGCCTAACCTCTATACTATATACCTGAAATGAACACAAAATAATATTGAATGTAAACTGTCACTGAAAAAATAAAATTTAAACTAAATATACATGTTTTTATGTATTAAAATAAAAATATACATACAACTTAAACAAATTATGGACATAACTATAATAATTTAAACTATAAAAATTTTAGGAAAATATAGAAAATATTCCAGGTCTATGGTTAGGCATAGAATAATGTGAAAAGAGTGATCCATATTGAAAGACCCATGACAAATTCTAAACTGGATGGGACTTCAGTTAAAACAAAACTGTAACCTGAAAATGTTCCAGTAATGAGTGCTCATTTCATAGGGGACTAATATTTTTCACTGCTAGAAACAAAAGAGCATCGCACCAAAAAAGTTAAACACAAAATATGTTTGTCTTCACCAAGTTATTTTAATATGTGTCCCCAGAGAAGGATGAAAAGACAAGTCTTTGAGGACCACAACCATAATCTTACACTCAATATTGAATATATTGAAGTGCCATGTTCTTAAGGAACACCCTCTAAATCATTCTACCAGCTATTTTGAACTGATAATAATTTGAGGCTTATATTTATATAATGGAGCATAATTTGAGAACCAGCTTGCTCAATAATATGTCAAGTAGTTGTCAATGAGTATAATTTATTTTTCCAACATAGAAATACTAATTTTAAAATGTTAGATAACAAGATATTATTTTTATGGCTATGGTATCAACATCTTAATTTATTTGATCTTAAATTTTTAACAGTGAACAATTACTTCTATGGTTATTATAAATCTTTATGGTGTGTGACAAAAGTATGCATTACCATATCATATAATGAAAATGCACTCGTGTCATTTTGAATATTCCTTCTGTACTGAAGAAACAGATATATAAGAACTCAGGTCTGTTTTTTAAAAGGTAGAAGTTATTTTTAATGAAAAAATATACTGGACTAGAATAAAAACAAATTTTTTATCAACCATCAGTCATGTGCTATTTATCACCACCTAGCCAATTAGCCCCTTGCTGTTTGATTTAAAAAGTAGTAAAATCAAACCAGAATGAGTCAGAGAGGAGACTTATGGAATAAATAAAATAAGAATGGATGACATAGGACATCGGTATAGGAGTAATAAGTTATTTGTTCAAGCATGGCCATTAAAAAATTAAAACCTGCTCCCTATTATAATCTTTATAAGAGAAAGCCTATACTAACATCAAAAGAGTAACAAAAGCAGATTCATGGTATAAAATGATACTGATAAATATCATCGATGTGTTTATATGACAAATTCACCAAATCATCACCTTTTAAAAATATATTTTGCTTTGGATTAGTGAAAATTTTTTCATGAATCTTTACTTAGGTTTAGATGTTGAGAGCAACTCTACTAAACTTATTTTCTCTTAGATATTTCACTTTTTTTTAAAAAAATTGAGAATGATTACTTTTTACCAGTTGACATCAGAATTTATAAGTTGCAAATTAGTAACATGAAGGAAATATGGAGCAAAGAAAAGTGGTGTTCAGAAAAAATGAATAGGACTTAAAAATGCAAGAATAGTCAACTGTAAGTAATTTCTTCCTAAAAAGAAATGTGCTGAGCCCTGACCAGCTGGCTCAGTTGGCGAAACATCCTCCCATACACTAAAAGGATGCAGGTCCCATTCTCAGTCAGGGCACAAACCTAGGTTGCAGATTCAATCCCTAGTCTGGGGAAGGCAACCAGTCAATGTTTTTCTCTCACATCAATGTTTCTCACAACAATCTCTCTCTCTCTCTCTCTCTCTCTCTCTCTCTCATCAATGAACACATTGTCAGGCGAAGATCTTAAATAATGTGCTTTAAGCATTTAATTTTTTTGTTTTCTTTCATTTTCATATATTAGTAAAGTTGTCCGTTCAGTTTCCCAGTCAACTAAAATAGGTTAGGCATTAACTACCTAGCAATCATCAGTTCTCATGCATCAGGAGAGACACAAAACAGGAATGGAAGAGTTAGAGAAGCTGTTGGATATTTAAATATGGTTTTAATGTCCCTGAGAATGCTAATGTAAATATATATTAAAGAAATGTGTGTGTACTTGCTTACATGCATATTTCACTGACCGCTCATGATGGAGCATGTGTTAAATAGTGTTATGGAAAACTGAGCACATATAATTATAACATGAGATTTGTTTTGATCCTTCGCTGAGGACTCTGACCAGTAAATGTTTGTGAAGCCATCCTTTGTCAGATCAGTGCTGTCAACTTGAGGACATAAAAATAAGACTTCAAGTAGAGTAGCTCCAGGGGGGAAATGGAAGAGCAGAAAGACTTCAACATCACCGGTCATTTTTTATGAGATTTCTTGAGACCTGCAGGATAGAATGTAGCTGTCCAAATCACACAGACTACATTAACAAAGACTCCTAACCTGAATGTTTCCAGCAATGACTGGATTGTTGTCCAAAAGTAGGAAAGACAGGTTTCCACATCTGAAGGTACAGAAAAAGTTAGACGGTTGGCTATCGAGAATTCATATGAATGCAAACGCCTTTGTGACATTTTAACCACTCTTTCTAAACGGTACTCAAATGATGCTTCTAAAATCATCCCATACAGTACATTAAATAAGATTTACATATACATTATTTTCTAACTGCTATTTTTTCATTCTTTCTTTTTATTCTTCCACTATTCTGATCTTACCTCTGAAGTGGCTGGCTATCACAGTTGTACAATGTACTCTATGATTTATTAAGTTTTATAACCAACTCCCAGGGGAAACATTAAGCTTTGAAACAAAGATGGGATGAACAAAGCCCTAGCTCTCCACAGGTAGGCTACATAGTAAGACAAAGAGGTAAAAGAGTATTTGAGTATTATTATGCTATGTTGGACATTTTAAAATTCTATAAAGATATTTGTTTCAATTAAACTTGTTCCCTTATTCTTCTATATTAATTTGTTTTTCTACTTGATTTGTCAAATTTTCAAGGAGATCTCCTACATTGCTCCACTATGGATATTTTCTTAAGTTATCTCTAATAGTTATAACCAATTTTGCAATTTTATGTTTTCTAAATTAAATAATTCAGAGATCACATATCTTCAAAAATATAAAATGTCTTAAGATGACATCACCAACCAGGTGGCATGAGACAGCCCTCATTTTTGTCCCTCCTTACCATCTGAAATTTGACGACTTTCCACAAACTGAAGTGCATCCGCAGGACCTGTGCAATTCAGCACTGTCACAGGAGACCTGGGAGGGGTCTCGCCCTCCAGTGCCACGTGTATAAGGCAGACAGACACAGAAAACACTAACTTGGGCAGATACCTAGAAACACATAAGCCATTCCAAAAGTCCACATTTCTAGGGGAGAAATTTCAGAACTCAGAACAAAGAGTTTGGACATATTGGAGTTGGTTGAGAGGGACTTTGTCAGCATCACTTCTTCATCCAAGGGGACAGAGCCTGGAGTAAAGGAAGCCAGGAATTCTTCTTACAGAGACAAAGAGGAAGCAGTGAGAGAAAGCCCACCTTTTTCCATCTGTATGGGGCACTCCTCAGGGAACCCATAAATGCTCTAGTGCCAAACAACACCTTCCCCAATCTGTGTCTGGCTTCTTGTGCACACTCCACTAGTCAGTGGCAAAAGCAAACTTGGGTAAATAAGGAGTGTGCACACAAAACAAAACAACCTATGACCTAGGAGAAACCAGGATATTGAACTATAGTGTCACCTTCGGGAAAACAAAAGACAGGTGACTAACAGATGACCAGATGCATTGTAAGGTGGAGAGAAGTCATACAAGGATAAGAATTCTGCTACAAGAGGAAACAAGCCATGTTGACCAGGTACATCCATGTAAGATCAGATAAAGCACTAGGTATAAGCAGGACCAATGAAAAGTCTCATACCTGAAGACAACTAGTAAAGTTTATAGAAAATCTCTGCTACTTCAAAGGTAAAAACAAAAATGAAAAACTTCAAGGATTCTAATGCTCAGCATTATGATTATAGTTAGCAATACTGTATTATGTACTTTATGGTTGCTGAGACAATAGATGGTAAATGTTCACATCACAAAAAAGATATAATTGTGGAATAGGATGGAGATGTTTGCTAAAGATATAGTGGTGATCATAAGAAAAGTGCCATTGAAGGAGCTTCAGGATTCACAAACCTCACTTTTAATTCTAGCCTGGAGAGTCAGTAGCTTGTGCATCCTCAGTGAGTTATTTAAACTTGTTGAGCTTCAGTTTCTTCTTTTGTAAAATTAATGTTATAATATTGGTATATATCTTACATGCTGATCAGCATCTCTAATTCATAATAAGGACAAATGAAAATAGTATCATACTTTATTATTTGAGAATGGTATAAAATAATAAAGTAGATCAGAGAAGCCCTTAGAATAGTTTGCCTGGTATAGAAGTACTCAAAAAACTGGTAATTATTTCATCTTTATTCTTATAATTTAAAAAATGTAACAGTAAAGAAACTGACAAACATAACATACAAAATTATTTTTCTATAAAACCATTGTACATTCATTCCTGATAAAATAAATACATAAAATGCCAAGTAATAAATCTAGGAAGAAAGTCTAAACTGCTGTTGATGAAAAATACATAACTTTATTAAGTAATATACAAAGCAAATACATATTCACAGTTTATATAGTGCTTATTCTGTTCACAGTTTATATGGTGCTTATTCTGTTCTAGTCTTTTTAGCCTCTGAGAATTGAATCCTGTTAGAATTAAAGGTGCTCATATGTCATTCAGATTCCCTTCTGTAATCTGCACTAAAATGGTCATAAATAGAATGTAAAATACCCTCCTGGCTTCCCTGCTCCCCATATGCCTAGGCTCCAAGGATGGGAAAGGAAAAATAAAGAACAAACTGAATCCCTGGTGCTTCGAACAAAAAGCTGAGTGTAGAAGCAGAACAGATACTGTCGAAAAGGCATTTATTTGGTTTAAAAGCTGACATCACATGCCCAAAGGTGGGGAACAGAAAAGGTCAGAGGGTAGAGTCTCCCAGATCTCGTTCATGGTAGGACCCTTACTCCTGGATAAGTGTTTTCAGGTAAATAAGTAAAATATGATTATGTACCACTTTTGACCTCTGTGTGTCTAAAGGTAAGCTCATTGGTCATTGGTAATGGCCTTTGACTATTAATTGCATTTGACTAATACAAACATATATATAGTACATAGATAGATGCCATTGTCATGAGAAGTTTCTTCCACTGCATGTGAAGCAAATGAGAAGCATACTCTTAATGTTCATTGCTAAGAAACAGCAAGGTCTCCACACTTACTCCAATAAAACTTGGGCCATGTTTAGTGAAGAAGGAACTTTAAGGCTATGACTAAATTACTTTTTTTAAAAATTATTTTTGCCAATGCTACCTTTTGTTTGAGAGTAATGTTTCCTAGCTAGCATGCTAGATGACACAATTCCACAAAATTGCAGAGTAAAGCTTAAATTAGTGTCCTATTATGGAGTAATCATAGTGTCAAGTAAGGGAAATGTTTTCTTTGGATGTTTCCATGGGCCTTGAGTTTTACCCTTCAGCTAAAACAAAACACAAAACTCACCTTTCTTCTTTGGCCCTGACTGCTTATATGCAAGATGTAATCAGGGAAAAAGCTGGGGTTTTTTGGTTTCTTTTTATTTGTATAGATGTATTTATTTGTGTCCATTTCTCTTGCAGAATAAGCCCTTCTATGGCTGTTTCTGTGGTGGCAGAAGCCCAACTTCAAGCTAAGGGCTAAAAGCTGCATGGGAAAAACCTGAATGAAACTTAATCTTGTGATTAATCAGAATTTGGGGGAGAATAAATATTTTTACTATTTTACATCTTTTTAAAATGAATATCTTATTTATTTATATTCAGAGAGAGGTGAAGGAAAGGAGAAAGAGAGAAACATCAATGCGTGGTTGCCTCTCACACTTCCCACACCAGCAGGGATCTGGCCCACAACCCAGGCATGTGTCCTGATTGGCAATCAAACTGGCCATCTTTGGTTCACAGGCTGGCACTCAATCCACTGAGGCATACTAGCCAGGCTATTTTACATCCTTTTTGGTACTCTATGTTTTCTCCTTTACATTGCCCAAAATACCTCAATAGGGGTTTGCCCAGAAACTATTTCTAAACATTTATTTTATATTCTCTTTAGGAATATTTTTTTATGTTTGATGTCAGTATTTTCATCATATTTACAAAACCTTGTAAGATTTTCAGTTTAAAAAAACCTTATTTTAAAAGCCTTTTAAACATTTTTATTTTTCATAACTTAATGGAAGTATGAAAGTTGTTTTTCCTCGATAAGTTTTTTTAATAAATTTCTTTATATTTTAAATTGAAAAAAATGTCTTTATTACTTATTTTAGGAAGTTTTAGGGGTTGTTTTAAGCCTTCATTGCTGATAATAATTAACGTTTAATTGAGGTATTGCCTAATATCTTTCAAGTCATCGTCTTTATTATTCTGCATAGTAAAAATGATGTACATACCATTGAAAATAAGCTTAGATAAATAGATTGTCACGATTACAAAGTTAGAGCCTGGGAGGACTAGGTTTCAGAGCTATTTGTTAAACCATGAAAGCCCAAATTTTTAACCACAACACTATAGTGCCATGTGTAAATGAATGACTAGAAATGTCCTCTTCCATTGTCACACAGAAAGGTACCTTGGCCCCACAGTTGAGTGTGAGTGTTGGGGCAACACTGAAGGATTTTTTTCTTATTTGTTTAGTTTACATGTAGAAATGCACCCATCAATATCACATTTTTACCCCATCTCCACTTCTTCACTTATGTTTCTTCATGACTGGTGGAGTGATGTAGCTGACTGATGTTTGGGTTAAGGCAAACCTTGCTTAGCTCAACCATTTGATTTCTTTTGTTTTCTCTTTGGAGTAAGTCAGCTGTCAAAAGCAGGCATTCTGTTCTGCTCCCCCGCCCCCCTTGTTTAAATGGAGAGGCAGGCACTCACTGGGAAGGCCTGCAATTGTGCAGTCCTGAAAGAGACTGGGTTGGTAGGCACAATTCTTAGTTTCTCTTTCAAGAAACCCACCCCTCCTATGTATCTAAGTGATGCCCCTCAATCCCAGGCTGTTACTATGGTGAAGCTAATGTTTTGATATGTTTCCTGAATAACCTATTTCCCTATTGTTTTCAAACTTAAATATAAAAGAAGGGTTTCACTTCCTGAACTTTTTCTTAAATCCCCCAAGAGGAGTTACAATCATCTTTCCCTTAAAATTTGGTAGATATCAGTTTCTTTTTGTCATATTTTGATTAATATAGTCAGTGACTCTATGTTTTGTTTCTTTTGTGGGTAGTTTGTGCCATGGCTCAGAATTTTATAATGTTTGTTTTAAGGATTCAGAAAAATTGCTAGTATGTGTGCAGGGGTAATCTAACTTTCATTGATTTGACTTTATGGCCTGTGATACTATCAGAATGCTCACAAAACTCTTTGACTCAGGAAAAGTATGTTTATCATTATTATGGCTACTATTTATAGTTAATAATACATCCAGAATATTAATTATACATGTCTTGAAACCCTCATATTGTATCTTGTCCATTCTCTTGACACATTCACTCTCATATTGATTTTTATCATTTTGTATTCTTTCATTTATTAGAAAAAAAGATTGTTTTCATTTTATCCTTGACATAAATTCTAATTAACTAACCCCAATGTGAATCTCATTTTTTTCTTAGCTTCTTTAGAGTAATCATGTTTAAATTCCCCTAATTTATTTTTTCTGCCTTTTTTGGATTATTCTGGGTTTTTTGGATAGATTTTTACATAAAATCTCATTTTCCTCTATTCTTTCTTCTGTTTTATTTTCATCAAAGATTGAAGTGAACATACTTCAGGACAATTTATTTTTACAGGGTTTATAATTAAAATATATCTTGCCCAGCTCCAACCAACCGACAATTTTGTAGTCCCCCAGCATAATTCATAATTATTTTTGATATTTAATCCCATATCTAGAAACACATGTTTTTCTACTTTATTTTAACTTAATATCATTTGTGTTTATTATTATTACTTTTATTATTGTGATTATTAAGTTTTATTTACAGGACTTCTGGCCAAGATGGAATCATAGGTGAAGACACTGTGCCTCCTCACACAACCAAATTTAAGAACAGCAAAGATTTAGAAATAAAAACACACCAGAACAGACAGAAAATTGAACTGTACTGAAGTCCAATAACAATGAACCACTCATTCAGACTGTAAGAGGGGCGGAGAGGGGTCCCAGAAGGAAGAGGTGGTGGTTAGCAGACCAGGGTGCCGGGAGGAATTGAGCAAACCAAGTGAGATGTGCAAGGCAGTTGGCTGACTGAGGACACATATTTGTATGCAGATAAACCAAGCAAAAAACAGGCAGTGAGACAGACTGTGCAACCCAGGGCCCCAGTGGTGGGAAATAAACCCTAAAAGCACCAATTGAAAACACTTGTGGGGGGTGAGGTGCTGGGAGAGGCTCCCAGCCTCACAGGAGAGTTTATTGGAGAGACCCACAGGGTCCTAGAACATACACAAGCCCACCCACCTGGGAACCAGCTCCAGAAGGGCACAATTTGCTTGTGGGAAGTGGTAAAGTGGACCAAAATCTGAGAGAGCACAAAACTAGCGCCATTGCTCCCTCTCTGACCACGCCCCCACAAACAGTGTCACAACCCAGGGACTGGTTGACTGGGTTGTCCCACCCTGTGAACACCTTAGACTCTGGCCCTTATACACAACAGGCACAACAAGACCAAAAATGTCTCAATTGTCTCAAATTGCCTCAATGTCTCAAATGTCTCAAAGCCCAAGAGCCAATACTTTTAAGCAACCAAGAAATAGCCAACCTATCAGATGATGCACAGTTCAAAACAGTGTTGATCAGGGAGCTTACATAACTGGTTGATTTTGGTCACAAATTAGATGAAAAAATAAAGGCTACACTAAGTGAAATGAAGGAAAATGCACAGGGATCCAATAGTGATAGAAAGAAAACTGGAACTCAAATCAATGGAGTGGACCAGAAGAAAGAAAAAACAAACAGAAAAGGATGAAGAAACAAGAATTCAAAAAAATGAGGAGAGGCTTAAGAACCTCCAGGACATCTTTAAACGTTCCAACATCCAAATTATAGGGGTACTAGAAAGGGAAGAGGAAGTGCAACAAATGGAAAACTTATTTGAACAAATAATAAAGGAGAACTTCCCCAATCTATCAAAGGAAATAGACTTTCAGGAAGTCCAGAAAGCTCAGAGAGTCCCAAAGAAAGCAGACCCAAAAAGAAACACACCAAGGCACATCATAATTATACTAGCCAAGATTAAAATGAAGGAGAGAATTCTAGAAGCAGCAAGAGACAAGGGGACATCACTTACAAAGGAGTTCCCATTGGAGTGTCAGCTGATTTCTCAAAGAGATCTTACAGGCAAGAAGGAGCTGGAAAGAAGTATTCCAAGTCATGAAAGACAAGGACCTACATCCAAAATTGCTCTATCCAGCAAAGCTTTTATTTAGAATGAAAGGGCAGATAAAACACTTCTCAGATAAATCAAGTTAAAGGAGTTCATTATCACCAAGCCCTTACTATATGAAATGTTAAAGAGACTTATTTAAGAAAAAAGATAAAAAATATAAACAGTGAAAGGACAGCAAACTCACAGTTACTAACAACCACACCTAAACCAAAAGCAAACTAAGAGGACAGCTAGATCTGGAGTGGAACCATAGAATGGAGATCACATGGAGGGTTAGCAACAGGGGAGTGGGAGAAGGAGAAGGGGGGAGAAAGTACAGCAAATAAGTAGCATAGATGGTAGGTAGAAAATAGATGGGGAGAGGGCAAGAATCGTATGGGAAATATAGAATCTAAAGAACTTGTGACACATGGACATGAACTAAAGGGGGGAAATGGTAGGGGAGGGGGTATGCAGGGTAGAGGAGATTGAAGGGGGGAAATGGGACAACTGTAATGGCATAATCAATAAAATATATTTAAAAATAAAATAAATATTTAACCAATAAAAAGTTTATTTTTAATAATGATGTTTATTTTTCATTCTTGGTTACAAAATATTCTCTCTCTGAGAACAATAATAGTTTTTATTTCATTTTTATTTTTTTCTGCCTATATAGTTTCTCTTCTATTCATGTTTTTAATATTTACTTTTTTGTTTTGTTTTCTTCTCATCATTTATGTTGCCGAGTTTTATACATGAATTATGACTTTTGGTATTTGCATTAGTTAACTATTGTCACAGTATTTTCTGGAGGAAAGAACTATAAAACCTCAGTGACCTTTAAAAATAAGCATGCATTTGTCACATACCTAAGGAGTTAATGTGATCTAGGCTGACTTCTCCAGGATGATTCTGCTCAGCTGTGTTGACATATGGATCTGTAAGTCAGCTACCTTACTCATGCATCTATGGGTCAAGTGGGGCTGGAAGGTGGGGAGAATCTGTGCTTTGGGGCTCTGGAAGAATTAGCTCTGTCCTATGTGGCACTTTTTCTCTAGCAGGCTAATGTAAGCAGTTGTCATAATAATGTTAGAGGTAGAAGAGCAAGTCTCAGTGCATAAGCACATTTCTACTCTCTGCTTCAGTCAGATTAGGTAATGTCACATTAGGCAAATGAAGGCATAAGGCTGAGCTCTGACACTAGTTGAGCAGGAAATTCTCAAAAAGTGTTGATACAATGAGATATAAAGAATTGGGGTAGCTCATCCTTATAATTTTCTGTAGAATTCAGGGTTCACTGATTAAAGAGCTGATTATGTCATTTGAGTAAATGAATGGGCATATCAATTTTGAGTTTCCCTTGATGATAATTTTGCCTGGCCATTTGTTGAGAATTTATGTCAGTGTTTTTTTATCTTTTGTTCTGACTGGTTTGCGCATTTTCCATTTAAACATTTAAAAACATCTCTTTCTAAGAGGTTAAAGGCCTGATTTTCTGTATTTTCTGAGGCAAGTTATGAAAAGATTGTGTTTTAAGAAGTATCAAAAGAAAGTATTCATATTTATAGACAATACACAGGCTGGCCAACAAGAGGTTTTATCAAGAATTGAGTGATACTAAAGTTTTCTCTGTCCAAAATTATATCACTTACTTGAGACACTTGAAACCAAATGTATGAGTGGATAAGGCAGGCATCTGCATCTTTGTAAATATTATGCTTTAACTACTTTAATTACCCTTAGAAACTGTTTTGTAGTTTCCTTTTAGAAATAACTGAAAATGACTAATGAGATGGAACAATGAACGAATACAAGGTCTGTCCGGAAAAAGTCCAGCTGTTGTTAATATAATGAGAACAATTGGCAGGACATCAATGTAACCTGGCAGCCAAGGTGAGTAGACTGAAATGCACATGCATGAACAATGACCACTTCACTGTACTCATCAGTGGGTGTGATAGATGCCATTGAGTGAGCGTGTGTACTGTGTGGTCATCACATTCAGAATAACTGAGGGAGTATAGCAACTAATGCATCAAATTTTATGTTAAGCTTGAACATTCCTTTGCAGAAAGTATTTGGATGGCTCAGAAGGTTTGGGGGATGATGCAATGAGTGCAGCACAAATACAAGTGTGGCATTAAACACTTCAAAGATGGTTGAGAATCTGTTGAAAGTGATCAATCACCTGGAAGGCCTGCAACAAGCAGAATACCCAAGGATGTTGAATGTGTACATGCTGCAATCAACAAAGATTGGCAATGGACTTGGAGAATGAGAATTTGCTCTGGAGATTCCAAAACCTACTGGGTCTGAGATTTTGACACAGGATTTTGGCATCAAATGTGTCAAGACAAAATTTGTTCTGCGGCTTATATTACCAGAGCAGAAGAAACATCATGCTGCAGTTGTTAATGATTTGATTCCAACTGCTACCAATGAACCAGATTACTTCAAGAAGGTCATAACCAAAAATGAATCATGGGTCTATGACTGTGATCCAGAAACAAAGGTCCAGTCTTCCCAATGGAAGCTTCCTGGTTCTCCATGCCCAAAAGTGTTGCAGTGAAGTCACAGCAAGATCAAGGTCATGTTAATTGTGTTTTTTGATTGGGAAGGTGTTGTCCATCACGAGTACACCCCTCCAGGCCAAACAATTAAAAGGAGTACTGCCTCAATGTTCTTCATCAGTTGAGGGATGCAACATAATGAAAACAGCTGTAGCTCTGGGTAACTGGTGATTGGCAGCTTCATCATAACAATGCACCCACTCATGAAACAGATCTGGTGCAGAATTTTCACAAAACATCAAATCATCCAGGTGACTCAGCCCTCCTACAGCCCAGATTTGAGGCCCTGTGACTTCTGGCTTTTCCCAAAACTAAAACCACCTCTGAAAGGGAAGAGAGCTCAGACCTTCGATGAGATTCAGGAGAATATGAGATGGCAGCTGATAGCAATTGAGAGAACTATGTGAGATTCCAAGAAGCCTACTTTGAAGGGGACTGAGGTGTCATTGTCTTGCGTACAATGTTTCTTGGATCTTCTTCATAAATGTCTCTATTTTTCATATTGCATAGCTGGATATTTTCTGGGCAGACCTCTGTATTTTATTTTGAGGTCTGTATCATTTTCTTTTTTCTATAAGTCTATCATGGTATGTACACCCATTTAATAAAAATTGACTGTAGTTGTAAAAAAGAGAGAGAGTATGCATAAAATCAGTTCCATATTTTCTATAAGATACTATACAAGTACCTTATACCCAACAAACTGGAATTTATTTATAAAAATTGTGTATCTATTCTTACATTTAAACTTCAGTCACCTTCAAAGCACTCTCCACCTGATGCAATGCACCTATTGAGACCTTTTCTCTACTGCTTAAAACAATGTTTGAACTTGTCGATTTTGGTGCCTCTTAGTGCTTCTGATGTTTTTTGTTTCACCTTGTTCACATTGACAAAATGTTTTCATTTGAGGGCTTTTTTTATCTAGGAGAACAAAAATTTTAAAAGTCGCTCAGAGTAAGATGAGATGAATAGGGCAGTTGAGGAAAGGGGTTCACGCCCTTTTTGGTAAAAAAAAAAAAACAAAAACTGCTGAATGGTCAGCACAATATGGGCAGGTATGCTGGTAAATTACTCATCATTAAACAGATCTTTAAAAAACACTCACTGAAGCCGAATGCAGCTTCTTGCAACAATGCCAGCAGGTACAGTGACGCAGATGGGCTCCTAGTATACTTACCTAGTGGGGGAAGCCTGTATTACAAGGGGCCCACTATCCAGAAGGAATTCCTCTTTGGGGCCCCGCTCGTAGTCCTCAATTCCATGTAGTTTTCTCCGGTAGGCAGCATCTCTTTGATAATACATTACTATGTGACTCGAAAGGAAGAGTGAATTAGTTGCTGAAGCTATGAACTAGTGGAGGGCACTTAAGGATTAAACGACTTCTGAACAGTCTGTAATCAGTCCATATTATTTCGGGCCATCTTTTTACTTCAACACTTACTTTGTCACATGTGGCACTGCTGTAATCTGAGACTCTTGAGAATTCTACAGAATAAAGCAGGTGGTTGCATGGCTTTTTATTTTCTCATGGAATAAATCTCGTCTTTCTCAGTTCTGTGAATGACTACTTATCCATCTAAATCCCACCATCTAAGTTACTGTTGCTGTTACCTCTTCTATTTTTTTATCCTCATGAGTTCATGTGTCTTATAGGAAATACTACTTTAATGTAGTGTTAGTAGGGTTTTGTGAGCAATCAACATAAGATCAGTGAGTTCAAGCCATCCTCTTTACTTAGAATTCACCTAGTGATTTTTGGACTCAGGCTTTTTGACTTTATTTTTAAGAGTAGTTTTTAATTTACAGCAAATTCAGAGGAAAATGCAGATATTTCCCATATAACCCCTGTACTCACACTTGTGTAGTCAGTCTCCTCTATTATCAACATCACTCATCAGAATGGTACATTTTTTTTTACCAAGGTTGAACCTAGGTTATACGACTCACTGTAATCACCCAATCCATTGTTACCTGAGGTTTAACTGTTGGTGTTGTATATTCTGTGGGCTTGGAAGAATGTATAAGGACCATCACCCAACACAGTATTTTACAGAATAGTTTCGCTGCCCTAAAAACATTCTGTGCTCTGCCTATTCATCTCTTCGCCCTCTGCCCCAGACAACCAGTGAACTTTTTCGTGTCTCCATAATTTTACCTAGTCCAGGAATCATATAATTAAAATCATATTGTACATAACACTTCTGATTGGCTTATTTTACTCTGTAATATGAACTTAAGATTCTTCCATGTCTTTTCAGGCTTGATAATTCATTTTCTTTTAGTGCCGAATAATATTCTATTGTCTGGGTATGGCACAGCTTACTTATTCATTCTCCTACTGAAAGACATATTGGTTGTTTCCAAGTTTGAGCGCTTTTGCAAACACCTGCCACATCTCTGTAGCAGGCATACATTGGTGTGCAGACTTCAGTGTGAACACATTTTCAGCTCCTCTGAGTAAATGCCAAGGAGCATAATTGCTGGATAATATGGTAAGAATATGTTTAGTTATATGAGAAACTGCCAAACTGAGTTTCAAAGTGGCTGTACAATTTTGTGTTTTTACCAGAAATGGAATGAGAGTTCCTATTTCTTTCTCTCCTTGACATCATTTGCTGTTGTCAGTGTTCTAAATCAGATTCTTTTTCACCGTACAAGATTTAATACCTCTTTCTTAATCGATGTTTTCTTTTAATATATTTGAATGTGTTCATCAATTCTGCATTATTTGCAAGGGTGTCATTGTACCTCAGATTCCCAGATCCTTTTCTTTTTCCTTTGTTCTACAATATTTTCTCTCCAGTGGTTCAATATTATTATTTTCTTCACATTTCTGCATGAATTATTTATCTTTGAACAAAACTGCATTAGTCTAGAACCCAGTGTTTTTCATTTTGTAAGGTTACAATCCCTGCAATAGTATTTTACTTAAGATGCAAATCCATGGTGCAGAAAGGAAAAGGCATCCAGTCTGTTAATATCTTTATGTCCCCCTGTCAGATGATGGGACATCATCTGTCAGGAGACAGATGATGAAGTAGGTCTCAGGCATTGTCTTGTTTAAAAATTTCACTTGTACTGCTGAAACCTTAAAATTTTTCTTCTTAATCTGTATCCATCTACATTAATTTTATTATTAATTCTCTCCAGATCTTTACTTTTTCCTAGTTTTATGGATTTTTGTAAGATTTTTTAATTTACTTGTTTTCTATTTTTACGTATTTATGAATATTTTTTTCTGATCCTCCGAGAGATTTCTTTGAAGGCTACTAATCTCACAGAGTTTTATTATGTATTTTAGAAATTTTACACATGATAATATGGTTAACCCAGGCTGAGAACTTTGAAATGCGTTCTGTTATATTCTTTTCTTATCTATCCTAAAACCAAAAATTCACAGTAAACTTCTTTAAAGAATCTGATCACTTTATAACAATATGATCCACAGTCTTTCAATAAATTAGACAATGACAACCTTTATGTTATTTCTGTAAATTATACTAATAAAAAGCATGATTAAGTTTTACCTCACATTTTGGCTTTCCCATAATCATATTGATACAATTTAATTTGATTTTTTAAATATATATCAATCATTGACTAACAAGTATCTACAATTTTATAAGATGATATTTGGTCTTGATTTGTTTTACTTGATTTTTACACCGTTGTTTTATGAAATAATATATTTTTATATTTGAACTAAAATTATATTTTGTCTTACTTTGGTTTAACCTGAGAACTCACAGTTGTCATTAATTCTCTAAACCAAATTTTTGAGAAGTGATTTCTCCTTTTTTTGCATTTGAAATAATAGTTAGCTAAATAATTTAACTTCTACATTATTCAAATTGCTTTGACACAACATATAATATCAGGTTGAAAATCCAGACTCATTGTAATCACACTCACTTTTTCTAAATCCAACCTGCTTTCACTAGCCAAGTGCCTTAGGAAAACTCAATAATAACATGTGAACTTAAGCAAACATTTCCTTGAAATAAATAAAAGCTTTAAGTTATTCTTATTTTTTAAATCGTAACAAATTTTGAATATAATTACCAAAAATTATCAATGTCTTTTCCAAAAAAAAAAAGTTACTTAAGGCTGAGGTACATGTAATTTGTTTTTATATAAAAGAACTAGATCAGCATGTAGAATGGGATCATCCAGCCTATGTATAGGCATATTTTTAGCAAATGATACCTTCTTATGACAATATGCATATTTTTATCTTACAGCATCTGTGTGTTTTCAAATGAACTTGTGAAGTCCCAGCATATAATTAAGCAAAAATAGCACATACAAACATGTCCTTTTATTACTTAACCTTTTAAAATTATTAATGGCCTGGTATTTAAATACTGCTAACACTTCCAGAAGCTCATGATATCATTATTTTCAGGAAAATTGTCTCAAAGATATTAATGTGGTCGCTCTTCAAAATATTTTTTGATTGTTGTCACTGTCAACATACTTTTGTAGATTAATTTTAAAGAACTTATATTCATGTAATTTTAAATGATTTTAATTGATAGTGAACATACAAGCATGCTACGTTGATTCAACCAGTAAAATGATTGTTTTACTCCATGTGGGATAACTACTGTCTTTACTCGGCTAAGGAGTTTTAAGTCAGTACTGGTAGGGCAGGGAAGGACAAAGTCATCCGCAGACCTGAGGGGTGCTGCCCCATCAAGACTGAAATAATCATGGCCAGATGTTTGCAACTATCTAACCTCCCCATCATGCTACACAGTTTCATATTTTTAATTTACCAAACAAATAATAAGCTCTATAATATAAATTCGTTGACAGAATGTTCTTTACATAGATGGTATAAACAATGTAGCCAATTGTTTTGAAATATTCAGTAGGAATATCAAGTTGAACATAGTATAATGTTAACATTTTACTATTTCCTCATTCAGGTATGTAAACGACCACACATTTAATATAACCATTATTCTCAGGTCACAAACTATCATTCTGATATGTGTTTGAAATTCATTCCCTTCTCTGTTCTCTCTATAGTTGTTAAATTCACTAAAATTCATTAATAAATATCACTTTCAACACTACATTTCTCTTTTTTTTTGACATGAAACATTTCTCTTATTTCCATTTGGAAAAAGAATGACTTGACTCAGCTTATTAATTTATTTTTTCCCTACAAAATCTAATTCAACAGTGTCTTTGTCTAAAATATAAATAAGATAGCAGACTTGTTTAGTCTCTTCAAATACTGATAAAAATTATCTATTTGTAAACTACAAATTTTTTTCAAGTGATTGTTCTTACCAAATTGTGATGATACAATTTTAAATTAATACATAAAAAGGCTTTTAAAAGTGTTGTATTAGAAAATAACTTTTGGCGGAGGTACTTTTATGTTATTTTTAAAAGCCTAAAATTAGTTGGTTTCTGATTTTTAATAGTAAAAGGTAAAGGATACAATGAATTACAGTTATAACCATCTGTAGTTATTAAATGGCACATATAATGTAATTTATAATGTGTAAACTTCAGTAAAAACCTTAAGTCAAGTTATACATAAACATTTGTTTTTCTAATATTTGTGATTTTAGAGCCAAATACATTAATATGATAATGTCTGAAGTCAAAAATGAATCTGACTTCTTCAATGTTTCAGTTGGTAATTGGGCCCTGGGGGACTTAGCTCCCAGAGTTGTTCTTTACCCTATGCTGTCTTTCTCTCCCATCTTTTTCTCTTAGTCCTCTCGGCCTGCAGTCAGGATTTTTGACAGGAGCCCCGAGGACAAACACCTAAAAAAAGAAAGTAAAGCTAGCTGTGGGGGTTAAATTAAAATGATCTGGGCTTCATTCAATTAAGCTATCCTTTAGGGAATTGTATTATAACATGAAAGAATTTTCTATTTTAGTTTGAAAGAAATAATTTTAAACGAATCATATCATTTTGTTTTTGTTCCTCTCTGAAGAATATTTTAATACCTCTGATAGTTTATTGAAATTCTACCATGTCTTATAACCTGATTGCCAGATTCATGAATGTATTGTAGTTTAGAACATGTTCATAGAATCGGAATGGTTGGGAGCAGCACATATGAGGACACATATGAAACCCTGTGGTTAAGAGCTTTACGAGTATGTCAGAAAATGAGGTTGCTCCTTCACAACCTGGAGAATGGCTAACATTAAAAATACTAAAAAACACCAAAGGCTGAAGGGATATGGAGTTATCAAAACATATTCATTGTTAATTGGAATGTCAATGGGATAAGTACTTAGTGAACTATTTGGTAGAAATTGAAAGTTAACATCTACTTGATTCAGCAATTTTACTCCAAGTTATTCATCTTAGAAAAAGTAAAAACTAAGCCCTCAAAAATTTCTGTACAGCGCTGGCTGGTGTGGCTCAGGGAATTGAGTGCTAACCTGTGAACCAAAGAGTCACTGGTTTGATTCCCAGTCAGGGCACATGCCTGGGTTGTGGGTCAGGTCCCCAGTGGGGGGTGGGCAACAGAAAAGCACACATTAATGTTTCTCTCCTCCTCCTTCTCTCTCTCTTCTCCTCTCTCTAAAAATAAATAAATAAAATATTTTAAGAAATTCCATACAATAATGTTCAGAGCAGTTTTATTTCTAATAATACCCTTTCTGCCCACTCTCTGCCCACCCCCCCCAAAAAAAAACTTCTGGAAATCAGTTTCCACCCACAAGTCCATCAATGCAAGCATGAATAAAGAATTTGTGGCATATTATACAATAGAACACTGCTTAGAAATAAAAAAAATGGTTCATTGAATTAAGCAACAATACAAATGAAACTTTAGTTGAGTGAAAGAATCCAGGACAAAATAATAAATACTACATTTCCATCAATATAAAGATCACACACAAGAAAAGTTAAGTAAGAGCAGTAGTCCCTTCATTAAAATAGCGGTTTACTGAGGGAAAGAACAAGAGGGTGCGTCTAAAGCATTAGAGATGTTCTGTGACATGGTTGGGGTGATGACTAGCATGTACATCTGCTGGGCTTACTTCACTTAGCACAATTTATTCTCGCTCCATCCATGTTGTTGCAAATGACAAGCTTTTATTTTTCTTACTGCTGTATAACTTAAAAAAGAATGTTAGCGTGTAAAACCAAATGGCACCAGAAATATAAACTATTGTAATAAATGTTACAGTTAAGTAACTAGTAGAAATATTGTTCTAGTCCATGTAAACTCGAGAATATTAGCTGACTTTCTATAAACAGAAGGCACATTAACCAAAAAAATCCCTGTTCCAGAACTGCTTATTAGTTCACATATTCTTCATGCTACAGTTTATGTCCCTTAAATCCAACGCACGCACGCGCACACACACACACGAGATGGGACCCAGATACCACTAATGTACATTATTTTTCCTTCGCCCTAAACTTCTCCTGGGATTCCCACCTCCCCTGCTGTGTGTTTTTCCTTGCCAACGTGTGTAAATTTCATTTTTGACTCAGTGAGGAAGATTTAATCTGTGTCGAGATCTTGAGACTGCTGGAGAGATGAAATGCAGACATGTATCATTTGCCCATTAAGCACTTGAACTGTAGTTGAATTGGAAGTAGTTTAGAAAGGAGGCCAGAAACTTATATATCTGTCAGTCTGATTCAGGAGTAACTGGGTGGGAATTGGATTTAATGGTGCTCATTAGAGGTCAGTATTAAAATGGGAGGTGTGATACTCCTGGAACAAGATGTCATTGCAATTCAGGGGATATATCTGATTTACATTTAGGGAAGGAAAATGTTCACCATTTATGACAATAATCCAGTGATGCTCCGCCACCAAGAGAATTGAAAACATGGACACAGAAACAGCAAGCACTCTCTCCACGTCAGGTGTTTTTCTCCTGGTGAGTGGCAACAGCATGTCCTCTCTGAGTGGGACTGATCATGTAGACAGTGAATCCAATGCAAGAGGTGAAGCCGTAACAACTCTAAAGGACGTGGTGACAACTTGTGTTTATATATATATATATATATATATATATTTAAGAAAACCTAGAGAAATTGGGAATTTCATCTCTGTTAAGTATTAAAATATTCAGTAATAACATAAGTATATCCAAAAGAGTATGATAAGTGATCAAGTTCCGTTTAATAATTAACTAAATAGTATTAAAATCCCAGAGGCAGATTCATGTATTTGGGGTTGGACTCCCTTTGCTTAATTTAGAGATGAGCAAGAAACTTAAGTAAAATAAGAGACAAAGATTTTTTTTTCTGGGCCATTTCTGTGCATCTTTGCAATTTAAAGATTGCCTATTTCAATTCTTTTTAGCCTATCTGGAATATTCAACCAAAGAAATGTTTAGTAACAAGAACTGAAGGAACAGAAATTGAAGTAAAATAAAGAAGCCTGTTATTATTCCTTGGGCAAAGGAGATTTTAAAAAAAGGTAGTAACCTAGTAAATATGGCAGTTAAAATCTCTAACAGACAGAAATTATTCAATAACAATACAACAATTTCCTGACACCTGGTGATGATTAAATTATAATAATAAAAAATTAAATTCCAATCACTTTCACTACAAATGTGTATTTCCATTGGTTTATACATGATTTAATAAATGCTAAGACCATAGAAGAACCTATACAAATATATTTATAAATTTATGGTAAAAGCCATTTATTTAATTTTTTCATTTTGTTTTTAAGATTTTGTTCATTTATTTTTATATAGGGGGGAAGGTAGGGAGAAAGAGAGGGAGGGAAACATCAATGTGTGGTTGACTCTCATGTGGCCCCCACTGGGAACCTGGCCTGTATCCCAGGCATGTGCCCTGATTGGGAATCAAACCAGTGACCCTTTGGTTTCCAGCCCATGCTCAGTCCACTGAGCTATACCAACCAGGGCCCATTTATTTAATTTTGATATGTATTATACAATAATACACTCTGATAGTCTTTTTTTTAGGTTAACAGCATGCCCAACAACAGGCCTTTATTTATGTTTTAAATCTTTTTATTTCTTTTTTTAAATTGAGGTATAATTAATATATTAGTTTCAGGTATACAACAGAATGATTTGATATGTGTATACATGACCAAATGATCAGCACAGTAAGTCCAGTTAAACATCCATGACCTCATCCTGTTTTGTTCCCACCACTCCCACCTATCCCAGCCATCCCCACTGTCCACCCTCAGTCCTACCTACCCCTGCTTTGGCTTTGTCCATGTGGCCTTTGCACATGCTCCTTGATGATCCTTCCCCCTTTTCTCTTAGTTATTCCCTCCCACCTCCCCTGCATTTTCATAGTCTTATGAAATACTTTCAACTTATCAAAATACATTGGGTAAAATAGAAATATTTTTATTTGCATTCATCCCGGAACTACACATTGTCAAAATTTTGGTTGCCAACTCCCATTCCTCTTTGTGTTTACATACACACACACATATACATATATAGATATGTAAATATATATGCATATATAAATATGTATGTACAGTTATAGACACACAAATACATATGCATATATATTTTTTCATCTATTGTACATAAAGGTGATTGTACTACTGGTACTTTAAAATATTTTCTTAATGAACTTTCTAAACTTCAGTGCCATTATAAATTATACTGAAAACTATTTATAAATTTGCATAAAATATAAAACTCATATTAAAAATAGTAAAAACATTAAGGAACAAGCTGGATCAAACTGAAATATATATGTTTAAGAAAAATATATATTTGGTATACTAAAAATTTATATGGTTAAATACTTTATTAATTTTGCAGTAGAGATTAAACTTCATATATTTGAAGTCTTTGTCAGGATGTAGGTGAATGCACAGTGGTCTATGATCCTTTTTTGTAATGCCAAAGGGTCATTAACATTAAAGGGTCACATGCTGTAATTTTCACAGATTCCATGTAAAATCTGTAAGAAAGATATGAGATTATGTTTCATCACACATCTGTGAGATTTCACATGGAATCTGACCACCTAGAAATTACATGGAATCACTCACCTCCTATAAATTACATTCTTCTAAGTAAATTGGATATGGATAAATAGCTAGGTAGTTGCCATGACTACAAGGAACATTTTTTAAATAAATCTTAGTTAAATTTTCTAATCAATTGTCACAATTTTATTAAATATTTTACTATGTTAATAATGGATAATATTGAACAGATAAAATATATCATATGGGGAAATGGAAATGATTGTGCTTATTTTGTATAATTAGAATATGATTCATGGTAGTATACAGTCATTGGCTTCAGAGCTCATCAAACACTGTACACATCATATTTTGATGAGAAAAAACTGTTTCAGCACTTGGTACTTTATCGGAACTCATCACACTTGCTAGAACTTCTATGAGTCGTGACCACCATGTAAGAGAAAATGCTTCATCACTCACTGTTTGCTCACCCCTCAGCACCCCTCTCTTGGCGAGGTTGATGCGTCAGTCTCAAAGTAGCTCATGAAAAGAACCCCTACATATTAATCATTACTGTCTTGTACTTTTGTGCACTTTAAGTGCTAATCATGGGTTGCAAAAAGGTGAAATGTGAGGTAAGTGAGTTGAATTTCAAAACTTTGTGAAAAAATATCATCCAGGGAAAGCTCTAGCAAGCTGAAATGTGGACCTGTTTAATAAACAGACAATCTCATATTTAGAAACACTTTGAAACATAGAAACACATTTCTCTGGATAGATTTTTAGTGAAACTCTCTAAATCTGAGTCTCTAACAGTGTTCAGTGAGGCCAAGAAACAGAAAACATAAGAAACCCCTGAGAAATCACAGGAAGTTGTCTTGAAAGAGAACTCCTCTTCCAACGATGAGCCCCGCTCCTCCTCTGTTCTCCTCCGCTCTCCTCACCAGCATCCCATGATGCCAGGAACTCTTCTCCGTACAGGTAAAGTGAAGTTAAATGCTATTTTATTTTTATGTAATAAATTGCTTTTTTATTCACTTTTTTTTAGCTATAAGGTTCTGTATTACAAAACAGCCTTACTACTTAATATTAGCCCAGGAAAATGAAAATTCTGGGGAACTTTTATGATTTTTTTCTAATTACATTACTTATAGGAAAAACTTGTTCAGTACTAGTCAGTTTTGGCACTCATCATAAGTTCTGGGACAAATGAATGACAAGTACTGAGGTACCACTGTAATTTTTTAATTTAAATGTAATTTTGATTTCAATAACATTTCTTGATGGAATTGGCTCAGGATCCTTATTTTAAAATAAGAAAAAATTGCTATGGTTTAAATCATTTTCATAATTAACAATGTTTTGATTTTTACAAGATAATTGATAGATGATCACCATGGTTAAGTTGAATGTTCCCATCTCTACTGTGGTTTTAAAAATCAATCAATTAACCAATGTAATGTTTATTAAGTTTTCTTATACTCTTCACTCTGCAGCAAAAGGTATAAGCAATCTAGGATAAATGGAAAACAAGTCTTTATCTTCAAGGAGGGGAAATGAAACGAAATAATATCAGGAGTGCATTTTTAATGTATACATCATATATCTTATGAGGTTTATAATATATGTGGGTACTTAACATAAAGCATATGATAAAATATGTGATTTCAGCCAGAATCAGTTCAGTAGTATTTTAAGAAATATACTGGAGAAGTTTGATGTGTATTTTTTTAATTTTTTTATTGATTATTCTGTTACAGTTGTTCTATTCCCCCTTTCATTCCCCTCCACCCTACCCCTCCATCCCCACCATTACCCCCCCTTTAGTTTATGACCATGTGTCTCAAGCTAGAAGCAGCAAGAGTTTGATGTGTATTGTAGTTGGAACAGCAAAATTCCTGAGGAGATATAACTGTAATATTGGGTAAATTTCAGTTAAATAAATAGGACAAAGAGATCATCTTAATACAACTTATGTGTATAAGTACACATAAAGGCAGGACAATGAATGATACATTCATGTGTATTTGAGAAGACTTGGGCTAATGAGCTGCTTGATCTTAATGAGTCAACCTGAAGCATAATAAGAGTAGGCAGAATAGTCCTCATATACTCAAACATTTTACATACATTACAATTCATACAATATGTGTGAAGTGTACAGAAAGCATATTTTTGAAAGAGCATAAAAAATTGGCTTATGGATGGTAAATCACTAAGGTTCCAAAATAAATATAATTCCATAGTGATTTTCAGACTCAGGCTCCAAATAAAGATGACATTACACAATTGTGATATTTAGTGACTTGGCATTAGAAGTAATGTTATAAAAAAGTCTATTCCACTGATTATAAAAAAATCAGCATTCAAAGTTGCTTGTGTAATATAATTGCTTATGTTTCATCACGCAGTGGTTTTACAAGTATATTTTTATCATCTGTGGTTACAGAACAATTTGATTGTTATTTTTTATAAGATTACCACGAGAATGTAGGATGTAACTAGAAAATACCACATCTTGCCCATTTATGATCTATTCCTGGTCAGCAACAAGTTTACTGGTAAAAGAGCACACAAGAATGAAGCTGAACATTCTACTTTATAGGTGACTATACACCTACTAGTGCACGTTAAGATTGTCATAAGTTCTGAAATGAAATGACGTAGCCTTAGAAAAATTTTTTCAGGTTTCAGAGCAAGTTTTTTTTTTCAGGTTTCATGATGCAATGCATTCATGCATCAAAGTTATTTTCAGAAACATTCAAAGTCCCCAGTTGTGCTTGTGGATCCCCTCATGATCCATGCTGAGGGCTGGGGCTGTTCCAGACTTGGCAGGTGCTGAGATGGAAGCTGTCAGCACCACCAGTTACCAGAGGGGCCTGAGGAGGGTCAGTTTAATTAGTGACCCTCCTTAAACTTGCCATTGATGTAGGGTGCCCAGTCCAGAATCAGCCAGCAGGCCCACACCAGCCCCACAGTGCCCAGAGCACCCCACATACCCGCTGTGGGAATCCAGTTGCTGGCCAGGTTCATGTAAACATGGACCCAGCAACTGGCTCAGCATTGCTATGCAGTTTGCAGCTAAGGGTGACCTCCACCTTTGAAAATATCAATAATGTTCCTAAAATAAGTCACGTGTGACTGGATTTTGAATGAAAATTTCCTTATAAAATAGAGAGCTTGGAACAGAAAGTGTGTGTGCATGAAAGAGAGAGAAAGAGAGAGAGAAGGAAAAAGAGAGGAGAGAGGCTAGCCTGAGCGTGTCCATTGGCCAGACTTGGAAGACAGAGTGTGTGGAGCAGTGCATGAAAACTATTGTTATGGGCCAAGGGTCTATCACGCTTGTCCATATAACATTAACATTGAATTTCTGTTACCTACAAAGAAATTGAATTTCTGTATGCTACCTACAAAGTGGTCAGGGAAATACAGTCTAGCTTTTTGACCAGGAGAAAAATAGACAGGGTTTGATAACATGAAGCAGTCTTCATCACTCTTGTCATCTAAAAGTACCTGGGAAATTATTTTTTTTAAAGAGTAGTGTGAACAGAATATGTCTCATGTGCTGGCTTACTTTGGGTAAAATCTCAAAGTTACGTGTCTTCAAAGTCACCACATGACAAATATCCAGGCTTGAGAATGATTCAATATGAAAACAACTCTTTCATATGCAAATATAAATTAATATAACAAATAGCCCTTTGGCATAAATTAACTGTCTATTTTCAGTGATTAGAGTCATGTGCCAAATTTTAGGAAGTAGTTATTTGATTCACTTTGACATGAAACCATTTAATAAATCATGATACAAATTATTGTTAACTTCAAAATATTTGACAGATAAATATTCTTTCAAAAGATTTCATGTAAATATAAAATAAAAATAAGGATATACTCTCCTGTGAGAAAAACAAGTTTAGACATCCAATTGTGACAACTAGGTAAATCAAGGGCCAATTATTTACATTGTAGCAGATTTATAGTAGGCATCTATTCACCATGACTCTTTCCAACCCAGATTTATTAAATATGATTTTAATAACACAATTTTAATATTTTGTACTTATGTACCCCTTATGAAAGAATGATATGTAGTGCCATAAATTTGATTCTTGAAGCGTTAATTATCTCATGTTTTCTATCATATAAATAAAAAAAACAAAGCAAAACTACATGGTAAAGTAGAAGAATGTAAAACCAAGCAGAATTTATTTGAAAAAATCATTTAAAATTCTAGTCAAAATACTAGAACACTGAATCCAACAAGAATCTATGCTATATGATATATATTAATTATATGGCATATGTTTACATTATATTATGCTATATATTATATATTCATTATATCATATTATGTTATACTAGGCAAACTACATTGCATCATTGCATTATTTCAGAAATGCATGTTGGTTACCTGTATAAAATAAATCAATGTAATACAGCACATTAATACATTACAAAATACAGGAGGAAAAGTGATTGATCATTTCTGAGGATGCAGAGAATGCATGAAATAAAATTCAATACTATTTCTAATAAAAGCTCTTAACAGAAAATGAATAGAAAAGAACTTCATTATTCTGTTAAAAGATATCTTAGAAAAATCCCAAGTAAACATTATTGTGAGCAATATAGAAATGTACAAACTTTAACTTAAAAATCAGAAAATAAAGATTTCACTAATATCTCTTTCATTTATCATTGTGAGGGCATAGAGTACTTAGCAAGAAATAAAACATCAAATGCAATATTTGTAAGAATCGGAAAGAAACTAAACTGCTAAAAATATAATAAAAAGGGATAAAAAGAGCAGTGTCTATAAAGGGACAGTCACCTATAAAGGAGTGCCCATCAGACTGTCAACTGATTTCTCAAAAGAGACCTTACAAGCAAGAAGGGGCTGGAAAGAAGTATTCCAAGTCATGAAATCCAAAGACCTACATTCAAGATCACTCTATCCAGCAAAGCTTTCATTTAGAATGAAAGGGCAGATAAAGTGCTTCTCAGATAAGGTCAAGTTCAAGGAGTTCATCATCGCCAAGTTCTTATTATATGAAATGTTAAAGGGACTTTCCTAAGAAAAAGAAAATAAAATATATGAACAGTGAAAGGACAGCAAACTCACAGTTACTAACAACCATACATAACAAATATGAAAGATAAATATTTTAGGGATGTAAAATCTTACCAAAATGATGCATGGATTTAATTTTGTTATTAAATTTTGGCAGAGGTTTGAATGGAAGTTAACAATCTTACTCTAAAATTTATATGACAAAGATGGGGCCAAAAATTTTAAGATACTCAACAAGAAGATTGTGTGAAATTCCAGGCATAGATTTTGGCCAATAACACTCATTAGACTGCCTAAGTTAACACACACACAAATGTAGAACTTTAAAAACCACAGATAATATGAGAGAAGGAAAGAAAATGAATGATTATTTAATATAAATATGGTGATACTTGTTTGGCATATAAAAATAATATATAAATACTTGATTCAATCCCTATATCACACACAAAACAATTCTAAACAGATATTCACATTTCCAATAAAATTATTGTTTAGAAGAAAATGTCGAAAGCTATCATTTCATTGAGGATAAGAAATATGGTTTTCAATTAGACACAAAATAGGATAAGCATAATAAGCATACATTGATAGGATAAGCATAATAAGCATGCAATATAATTAAGACTTTAAGATTATTCAAATATATCATAAGAAAACAAAAGTTATGACATCGGGAGTTATGTGCCATACAGGTAATCATCAAAATGTAGTTTCTTTAAAAATACGAATACATACTTACATACATACAAACATATCTCCTGCAAGTAAAAAAGAATGCAACCCAAGAAAAATATAAGCAAAATACAAAATCAGGCACTTAAAGAAAATATGAACTACCATTCATAACTAAACGTGAAATGACCAACACAAATGAAATTTACCTCACAATTTTGGGAATCAGGCAAGTGTAAATTAAATCATACTCACAAAATGCTATTGTCCACTATTAAAATAGTAAAAATTTAAGTCTGAAACTTTAAATAATTGAAGACTGTAAAAACATCTCTATTTGCTTAGAATATAAATTAAAAGATTTCTTTCATAGGCTACTTTTGGCATTCTCTTACATGCATTCTATATGCACCAGGCTCACATACAAATATGTTCATAACATCATTGTGTATAATAGGAAATTGTAAATAACTAAAAATATTGGGTTGATTAAAATGTTTATTTTTTTGTATGATGGCTCTAGTAGTATTTAGTTGTCTTTAACTTCATTCAAATCAATTTTGTCACTGTGACATGTCATATCAGCATGCATTTTAAAAAATTATCAGAATTGGTGAATTTTTGTGCTTCTGCTTTAATATTGAAGATGGAAGAAAATATTATGCTTTAGTATTCCAAGAAAGGTAAAAACCCAACTCAAACACAAGAAAAGACTTGTGCAGTGTCTGGAGAACGTGCTGTGACTGATCAAACCTTGTCAAAAGTGGTTTGTGAAGTTTCTTGGTCCAATTAACATTTTGGCCAAATAATTCTTTCCTGTGGGGCTACTATGCATTGAAAGATGTTTACCAGCATTCTTAGCTTCTACTCTCTAAAAGTCAATAGCTGGAGATAGCCAACATACTCAAAATATCCAAAACAATAAAATTATGGATGATAATGGAAATGTGTCTTTTATTTTATGGAAAAAAAATATGGACTTTTTAGCTAATGCAATACACTGCTTGGGAAAAAAATGAAATTAGGTATTTTTACATTGCATAGAAATATTTATAGTTTTACACAGAAAAATAATAATTGCTAAAATTGAAAGATGTGATAAGCCCTGGCTAGTGTATTGAGTGTGGGCCTGTGAACCAAAGGATCACGATTCGATTCCCAATCAGCGAACATGCCTGGGTTGCAGGCCAGTTCCCAGCAGGGGACACACGAGAGGCAACCATACATTGATATTTCTCTCCCTCTCTCCTTCCCTTCCCCTCTAAAGATAAATGAATAAAATCTTAAAAAAAGAAAAGAAAAGGAAGATGTGACAAAGAGAAAGTTTCAGAGGAAATCGTACAGAAAGCTAAAAGTTATACATATAAATGACATTGAAATGTAAACAATATAGTTTAAAGACACATGCATGTGCCAAGAAATTATGAAGAAAAACAAGAATACATTTTAAAGTTTCAGGTGAATAGGATGAGAGTAGGAGCTTTAATAAAATGGTCATGTTATGTTTACCTTTAAAAAGGATGTTTATAAGTTTATATTTGTGAGGTAATTTGCAATATCTGTTGTTTACATTTTGTCTTATTCATTTAGCTATGAGTATAGTACAATGTCTGCATTGTGAAATATGTGGGAATTCTTCAGTGACTCATTACAAAGTTAATTTTTTTAACCTTTTGAGATGCATATTTGATTTACTTTTTATTTTTATAATATATTTTATTGATTATGCCATTACATTTGTCCCATTTCCCCCCTTCACTTCCCTCCACCCTGCACATCCTCTCCCACCCATATTCCCCCTTTAGTTCATGTCCATGTGTCATAAGTTCTTTAGCTTCTATACTGTTTCCTATACTATGCTTGCCCTCCTCCTGTCTATTTTCTATCTACCATCTATGCTACTTATTTTCTGTACCTTCTGCCCCCTTCTCCTCCTCCCACTCCCCTGTTGCTAACCCTTCATGTGGTCTCCATTTCTATGGTTCTGCTCCTGATCTAGCTGTCCGCTTAGTTTGCTTCTGTTTTAGGTGTGGTTCTTAATAACTGTGAGTTTGCTGTCCTTTCACCGTTCATATTTTTTATCTTCTTTTTCTTAGGTTAGTCCCTTTAACATTTCTTATAATAAGGGCTTGGTGACGATGAACTCCTAGACAAAGTTAATTTTTGTAATTATTACAAAAATATGTAATATTTAAAAATGTGTATTCTGTGAGGGGTGCACATTGTTAAATAAAGGTTGAAATTCAGTTAGAAAATCCTTTGAATAGTTTCTTACTCTTCATCTAATTCATCTAAAAAGCTTTGAGAAATTTAGTTTGTATTGCTGAATCCTCCATTTTCGTGGTGAATGTTTTTCAATCTTCAGACACTCATTTGTATCAGTAGTGCATATGTATATATGTATATGTATGCACATATATACATATACACACCCATGTGTATACCCACACACATATGTGCTTAGGTTTCATAGCAAAATAGAGCAGAAAGCAGAGAGAATGGCCTCCTCCACTATAATGATACATTTGCTGCAGTCAAGGAACTTACCTGGTGTAAAGCCTGTGTCTACGTTCATTTTTTACATACAGATGTCTAGTTAATAGAACACCATCTGTTGACCCTTCTTTATCTTGAAACCTGATTTTTAGGATAAAACAGATTAATGGTCATTGTATCCTCTTGATTCAAACTTTTCTTCAATATTTAATTATAAAGAAGTTCCAAGACTTGTCTGATAGTAATTTGAGAAAAGTGAATATAATCAAAGAGGGCTTGGCTATTTTGTAAAATAATGGATGAAAAAATACCTGTAATGAAAAGCAGGGCAGAAGAATCATTTTTCTTGGCATACAGTCAGAAAAGAACATAATACAAAATGTAAATAGATGACTTATAAAGACAAAAAACTAACAGAAAAATAATAATTTGGTTTTTATTAGATAACATATGAACAAAACTATTCAAAAATATAACAGCAATTTTTTAATATTTTGTAAGAAAATTGTATTTAATTTTGAATTCCACAAATATTTATTATGAAGTAATATGAAATGATCCTCAATGATGTAAAGCCCAGAGAATTTTAACACAGCTGAAGGGAAAAAAGAAAGTAAACGAGCAAAATAAAAATAAATGTTCAAAATTATATGTGGCATATAAAATCATAAGCAAATAATTCAAAAATAGTTATGGAAAAGCCTAAATTGGGTGATTTTTTCTTTAATTATTTTTATTGATCAAGTACAGTTGTCTCCATTTCCCTCCCACTACTCTGCCCCACCCACCCCTGTTCCCACCCTCAACCCTGCCTGCCTTTGGCTTTGTTAAAAGACATAGATTCCCAGATGCTTTGGTGGAAAATATTTCTGGAAAATAACAAGAGAAACACTTAAAATGTTACCAAAATATTGTGTATAAAAACATGGGAAAAGAAATGCCAGAGAGAAATACCTAATATTATAAAAAGTACCTGTATTAGTTTTATTTTTAACTCTACAGAGGTCATGGTCAAAATATATAGCATAGGTCAAGTGTGTCTGTGAAATATGTTCATTACTAGTATGTGCTGAAATACATAAACAATGTAAAACACTGCAAATTTGCATTTATTATACTTATATAATGAAATATATTTAATATATTTTAAAATTTATTTTCAGTTCAATCTAAAAATTATTAAAGAAATATAAAAGCATCAGAAATAAAAATTGTTCTTTTCAAATATCAGAACCTGGATATTGCTAAAAAAAATACAACCAAAAATTGTCTTTAAAATTAAACATTTTATGAACTTAATTCCTGGGTATTCATTATGTGTGTACACAAATGTATGTGTGTACATTTGTCCTAGAATCAGATACACATAAATTTACTATATAAATAGACTCTAGACATACTATATATTGAGAATTCTCTATGGATTTAAAAGACTTTACATATAATCATTAATATCAAATGATATTTTCTTCGCTTGTGAAACCATAGCTAGTGTATTTTCCTGTCTATATTGAAGTTATTACATTGTTTTCAATCTTTACCCTGAAAATTTTCTATTAAAAAACACTAATCTCTATTATACATTTAAAATTTTATCTTTGTAATTAAACTTTTTTTTAAATTTAGTAAATAAAATAGAATATTAAATTTACAGGCCAAAAAATTACCTACAAATTCATAATGAAATAAATTTAATTCTTGATTTAGAGACTTCCAGTAATGTATCATTTAAAATATAATCAAAATTATAATCATACTGCACACAATTTTGTAAAGTGTTTCAAATAAGAAATAGTTAACTGTATTTCCCTTTCTTCTTGCTTCTCACAGCTGGTACCTGAAGGGCAGTGGGTGCTCATTGAGGACATGACTGCTGGTTGACCCTCCAGCTGGACTCGGCAGTCACAGGCTCCTCACCCCATGTCCTCGGAATGTGTTCCCATTGCCTTCTCTGTACTAGAAGCTGCACCAAGAACACAGCCTCTCTCCTCAGTCTCTCCTTGCCTTCTGTGTAGAGGGTCACTTTGCAAACCCACATGCAGCTCTAGCTAAAAGTACATACTTAAGCCATTCATGAAGTTGTCTGAGTGTAAATTTTATGTTTTTTTTTATTTCAAGAATTATATTTACTTACAATTTCATGACTGCTCATTTTGACATATAAAGAATTTTAGTTTTGAAGCAATAGATTTTCCCCTCATCATTTTGAAAATGTCCCTCTCTACATTGATTCATTACCATTGGTGCCTCCAATGACTTTTTATCAAGATCAACTTATTTAAGTAGGGGTATCATTTCACCAATTTTGACATAAATGCATTGAACAAATTTAATACATAGTTTTAAAAGTTCTTTCAATTTAGGAGCATGCTCCTCTATAGATATTAGTTTGGTCTGTTTATCTATTGTTGAACTACCCTGGTTCTAGTTAGGAGTTTCATTTATGTTTCTGCTTTTGCCTGCTCTAACATTTGTATCTTAATTGACAAGTTATCATTTAATTTGTGGTAAATTTTATATATTATACTCCAATCCTAATTATCTTTATTTATTTAATCTTTTCTAAATGGTTTATCAAAGACTGAAACTTTATTCATGATTTTTCCATACAAGTTATTTTATCTTTAACATTTCTATTTTAGTTTTCCTTTGTTTACTTTTCCATTGTACCTTTATATTTTAACATGAAATTTAAAAAAATGTCTCACTGTAAATGAAGTATAATTTTAATATCTTGTATGTAAGAATAGTAAAATTAGAGTTCGTTTACACTCTCAACCTGTTTTAACACATTCCATACATGAATTGTTTAACCAATAATATAAATAATATTAGTATACATTAATTAATATACAGTAATGTATATTTACAAAATCAAATTACCTGTATTGAAATCATTTATTTTCAAGAATTATTTCATTGTTAGTATTTGCTTTGAAATATTTTAGAGCATATGGAGACTTTGTATCCACTATCATGGCATTCATATATCAATAGCTTATTTCCTTCATTTTTATTTTTATTAATTTTGGAGTTATATTTTAGTACTTATTTATTTCATGAGAGATACATACCTATTGTATCTTTTGATTCTTTCACTATCTTAGCATTACTTTGTTTTCAGTACACACATAAAATTTTGCATTAAGAAAATTATAAAATCATTTACATTTTCTCTCAAAATTTTGTAGTCATTTCCCAATATTTTTTTGGCTGGTCAGCCTTTTATGGAAAAAAACTTAAACCATGCTTTGTTTTTCCCTATGGATATATCCTTTTTATATATTATTTCTTGTCAGATTGCTTGTCAGCTTTTATTAAATGCAACGTTTTGAGATGGAAACATATACAAATATGTAGGTATATATTAATTTCACCTTTTCTTGCTTCAGAAAATATCAGGGTGTCTGACGGCCCATCATCTCTTTCTGACTGTTCTTCATTGGGTAAGAGTCAGATCACATTCACACTGTAGCTACTGCACTGTAAAAAAAACATTTAAATTCTGATAATTAATTATTCATAATTTACATAAAACTTTTCTTAGACACTTAGAAGCTAACAAATAAGAATAGAGTAAGATACATTAGTTTGAAGATGGTAAAGGGTTTTTTATGCTTGCTTATATGTGATACAGATTCTTAAACAATTATTCGTAATATATAAAAATTAATAATGATTAAAATTATTTTACTGCATATTTATAATCTTATCTGAGCATATAGAGAATATAACTCCTTGCTTGTGTTTTCAATTAAACTTTTGTATTACTGTATTTCCAACACTAAGAAATTAAAAGTAAACTTTAACAATATGAAAGAATTTAGGAAGCTTTTAATATGTAAAACAGAAATTATTACTTTTCTCACATTTATGGTAATTGAAGGTCAAACAAATTAAATCTATGGAAAGCTGTATTTGCCACAGAGAGTTCTAAGTAATAATGTTTAAGCCAAGTTCATACTATACTTGTCAGGTATTTTATTTGAACCCAGAATGGTAAAAAATGTTACTCAAATGGAAATTTTAGGGGTTATACCACTGTGACTAAAGCATTCATATTTAATTTTATAAAATTCAAACTTTTTAAAAATTTATTTTATTCTTTTAGTTCCTTTAAAAAATACCTTCTGGTTACACTTTAATTATTTAATTGATCAGTGATTTTCAACCTCTTTCATTGTATGGCACACATAAACTAATTACTAAAATTCTGTGGTACACTAAAAATATATTTTTTCCAACCTGACAAAATAGATAGGTACAATTTTGATTCATTCACACTGAACGGTTATTGTTGTGTTAGCTATTGTCATTTTTTTAATTTGACAATCTAAAACAAAAGAGATCAGTGCCCCTGACTAGTCAGGTATTGCATGTTTCAAAAATTCTTGCAGAACACTGGTTATAAATTGCTATACTCAAACATGCCCTGTCTTCTTTATAAATCACTTCAAAACAGAACTCCAGGGTTGTTTCATTCAGAGTTTTATTATTTTTTATTTTAAACACAGTGAGTAAAATTTAGTTTTAAAAGCCCTTGCTTTTATTTTCGTTGTCATTGTCAGTCTTTGAACAATTCACTTACTTTTCTCTCAGTTGGCAATAGTGATGGAAATAATGACAATCTTCTATAATAATGATCATGAGAACAAATAATTTTTGTAATGACAGTCTGCACGTAGTAAAGAAATATTCTATAGAAAAGAAATCTATTATCATTATTATGTAATTTTCTTGGATGTAAGGCTGTGTAATCATGAGACACTTTTATTTCTGGTTCTTCTCAAGGACTGCTATGTGACCTAATATATGTTTCTTAAACCATCTACTTGTCAGACTAATGGTAGAATCAATGTATGTTTCATATTTTAGAAAAAATTTTGAGAAAATTATGGGGTTTGAGAATGACTCATTTTCCTGTTCTCATTTCACAAATTTTTCCTGGTATTTGAAGAGACTTAATTCATTGCATGCAGATGAGAAATGCCCACTACTATTTCTTCAAATATTTTTTTTCTTTATTTGCTTTATTCTATCCTTTGGGAATCCTTACGTTAACTGAATTAGTTATCTTGCATATTCTTTTAACACTCATTAATTTAATCTTTTGTTTTAATTTTTCAAAGAATTCTCTCTCTTAAGTCAATTTTGTACTTTATTCTTCTGATATGCCACACTCATTGCATTAATCTAGCAGACATTCTTTTTTAATCTAATAAAACTGTATTCACAATTTTTTCTCATATTCAAATTTATTGAACTGTTTGCTTTTAAAATCTTTATGTCCTATAAAGGACTGACTGGAACTAAATATTCTAAATTACTTTCTTTTCCTGATTGCAACCATTGATTCTTATGAGGTGCTAAATCATTAAATATTTTTCTATTTTTTTGTATTTGCAGATAAAAGCTTATATTTATAGTCAAGTGACATGTGTTTGAATAGAATGTGGGGTTCATGATTAAATACTTAGTCCATTAGATATTTGCTCTAAATAGTAATTAAGTTTCTTTCTTCTTTCCTTTTTTTCTTTTCTTTTTCTTCCTTCCTTCCTTCCTTCCCTTCCTTCCTTCCTTCCTTCCTTCCTTCCTTCCTTCCTTCCTTCCTTCCTTCCTTCCTTCTTTCCTTCTTTCCTTCCTTCCTTCCTTCTTTTTTTCTCTCCTTTCTTTCTTTATTCTATTTGATTAAAATTTTTGCTTCTTAAATTATTTTTTCTGGCAAAATCTTATTTGAACTGATATGGAAATAAAGGGTACACACATATGCACACACACTTGTAAATATGCACTCTACCAAATACATGATCATAAAATCCTGTTTCTAGAATCAATTCAAAAACTTTAAGAATGCTATTTGCTTGAATTAAACTTAATTCTTCTCATTATTCATTTATTGTTGAGCATTTATTGACTGCACCATGATCACAGACCTCTTCTTTATGTCACTGTGTTTCATACATCCATAAACAATAGAAGTGATATTTTGAAATTCAGAATTAGGTAAGGATTTATGAAAACTTACCACCATACTGCTATAACCATGACTTCTGAAATGATGTTTTTACTAAAAATAATGTTTCATTCCTTCCCAATTTTACAATAATGAACTTATTTTACTATGGAAGATGGCACCTTCAATTAAAAAAATTAACTCTTTAACCACATTCTATGAATAAACTTATTTCAAAATATTAAAAGCTAATAAAATAATAAATAAAAAGTATATAAAATATTTCTTGTGGATAGAGAAAAAGAATGTATGAAATTAAATTTAACTTAATTAAAAAACTCTAAACCTTCTAAAAGGGGGCATTAATTGTGTCAGACCCTGTGTGTGAGTGTGTGTATGTTTGTGTATTCTAGAAAGCCAGAAAGTTAACATGTAGCCTATTGGTATGTATAACATTTAGAAGCTAAAGTTGAACACAAAGTAAAAAAGCAGAGTCAATAATATAAATAGTCAAGTACATACTGAGTCATGATATTCGAGGGAAAAAGAAAAGCAAGCAAGGAGAATCTCTCATAAGACAAAAAAATTATTGCTTAAAGTATTTTTGCATTTATAAAATGAAGGTCACTGGCAGAAAAGACACTCCAAATAATTAGCAGTTATATAACATAGACAATGACTGATCAGGCACTGGTTGTAAAGTAAAAGCAGGGCACTGAGGACCCTTGTTATGAAAAGCAACCCTTTAGTTACAGTTGTTGAAGAGTTGAACACAATGGCACATGAGGCGAAGATAATGGTGAAGGGTGAGACGGGGGAGAAGTTTAGATTGGGAGTTGTCTCAGGGCAGAAGGACTTTATTATTTTAGTAATAATTATGGACATAATAGTACTTCATATCTAAAGACTAGATCTGGTGATTGGTTATTTTAGAAAATACCTTATTCAAAAATTGATGTACTAAAGATTATAGTAGACTAAAAAGTGAGTAATTTTTTATTGTAATATTGATAGATTCTTTTTATATAGTATGGCTAAAGAGACAGTTGTATAACTTGATACAGTGGAATGAAGTTGTTTTGTTTAAGAATTGTTTTAAAACCAGTGTGACTGTCCATATTGAGAAATAGGGAAAGCAAACAAAATACGATATATCCATATGATTTTTAATTATTTTATTGTTGTTCAATTACAATTGTGCACATTTACCCCCATTTAATTATACTTAAATGATTAGCCTTAAAAGAAGACAGTTTTTCCTTTTAAAAGGAGCTGAGGGTAAAAAGGTGAGTAGAGAGGAAGATTGATTTGAACAGATAAAATGATCATTATGAGGAGTAAGCATAAGCTGGCCAGAGACCTCACTGGATTGTCAGGTTAAGAAATTTCATCATGAATTTGAAGCTGAATTAATTAATCATTTTCATGAATTTATGTAGAAATTTCATCTCTGTACTGTAATATTTTTAAACTTTATAATTCTTTAATGCTTCAGCATCCTCACCTACTCCTTATGTGCTCCTCACATGTCGTTCCCTGCGTGACATGTCCTGCTTCCCTTTTCAGGACTTGTGAATAAAATAAACCTCTTTTCCTTTCATATGCCTCTCCATGGTGTTGCTGTGTGTCCACACCAGACTGATCATCAAAAACAAACCATTTTATGTAACACAAGTATTCAATGGAACACCATGTCTCTTTCTCTTTGGATGCAACCCCGAAGAAATGGGATGGCTGAGTTCATCCATGATTGGGCTGCTTGCTGTCAGAAGCAGTAGGCAGCAGTATAGTCTAGGGCGTTGTTAAACAGTCATTCATTAGTAAAAGCATGGACTCAGGCATTGCGGAAAGCAAAGACAAGTCTTTGAGGGAAAAAATGAGGCATAGCAACATATCTTGGCTTTTCAGTACATTTACTGTTATATTTAGATCGAGTATATCTAATCAAAATGTTGCCACGTCCAGTTCCAGCTCCAACCATGCTGTCTGACAAAGTCCAAGTGTGGGGAATATGGCTTCAAAGAAGCATATTCATTCAGGCCTGGAGGATGTGGCATAAGTGGATATATAGTGTTGATTCTGTTCTTGCTGTCTCTTGGTGTTCTGACATTTACTTTTCTGATAATTTGGAATCTCCTAGAAATGATGGCCATTCTCAGAGCTGATCAACAACTTGGTCAGACTGAGAACTATGTCACCTTGGCCTTTCCCCCAAATAATACTCTCTCTGGGGGCCCAGAGGAGGAAAGGTGCACAATGTCCAGGGAGTCCAAGGGGAAGAATATTTCCTTCCCTGACCCAGTTAAGCAGATGCAGAACAAGTTAATACTAGGTAGCAGAGAGCCAGAATTACCCAGAGCGCTCCCCCAAGTTAATCCCCTCTAATGAAATAGACCCTGAATATCTAAAAGCTGTTGGAGTAACAGCCCCCCCCTTTACCCTGAACAGGAATATATATTAATTAGAATTTAGTAGGCAAAGAAACAGGAGAAGCTTGTTAGATACTATAAACTAAGCACATAGATACAATTACCAAGGAGTTAGAGTCCATAGTACATAGAGAAATATTTTGGACAGAAGGATAGATAGCTAAGTTAGACATCACAAAGGCCTTATAATAAATTTCCTAACCTCTGCTTGGTCTGGCGTACCTTTTGCCCCATGCCAAATTCTAGACCTTTAATAAACAATAAGACATTCAAACTCTGTACATAGAGCTATTTCAAATTGTCTGATTAATGGCTCTCCTGGTCAAAATAATCTTTGTTTATTAAAACCGGACCTATGGGAACTTTCATATTTTTCCTGGTTACCTTTGTATTGATTTTTTCTGCTTAACTGATCATGCTATACGCCTACAAATGTTAGTCACTACCTAAAATGAAAATATAAAAATCTGCTTATACTTACAATAAACGGAACAGCTCTTCACCTGCCTTCAAGCTGTGTAGTTGTCTGATTTCCACGCCGATGCCTACCCTCACCTGTGGGACCCTTGACCCGCTGCAGCCGGACCGCGGCAAAATGTCTTAGCAAAAATATTTCTAAATTGAAATGAACAAAAGTGAGGTAAAAATGTCAAGGAACAACTTTATGTATTTAGAACAAAATTCAAATTTTTAAATTTGCAACTATAGATTTAAAGGGATATTTATCAGAAGGGCTATTTTCAAACATCATAGCTCAACTTGTAACTCTGTAGTAAATTAGCGATTTCAATTATATTGCATAGTGCCAATATTCCTCTGTGCCTATGCAGTTTTCTCTAAACTCCATAAATTAATTCTTGAAAAATTCCTGATAAAAATAGACACTATTGTTTCTTTCATGTAAATTATATAACAACTGGACATTTATTAGTCCATGAATGTTATTTTTCTGTCTATCCCTTACCACTTTTCCCAGAAAATACAAGGTCAGTATTCTTCCTTGGCATTACTTAAGGTGGGGACTTTTAGTGCTTACTTGCCTGCTCCAAAATTTAAACAAGATCCCAAAGATTTTAAATAAATATGTAGATTAAAAATATTAAATGTTAAATATACACACGAGGAAATCAAAAAGATAAAAATAATTTGAAAAGCAATCTCTAAAAAGTGTCGTATCTATATCATCCTAAATTCATTATTTAAAATGGAAGTTATGAAAACTTAAATATACATTAAAAGTAAATGGTAAAAGTGAAAAAATAAAATAAATAGATAATGTTTAAATAAATCATGTATATCTGGAAATAAAATTATTTAAAAAGTATACATGACATAAGTAAATATAGTTTTTTAATGAGATGAAAATTTTTAAATAAGTAGATCATATGAAGATCATATGAAAATCACATGAAAGGAAGATCATATGAAAAATTAGGAATATGTATTAAAATCAAAAATAAAATAAAATCTTAAAAATTAGTAGTAAAAGAAAAACAATCCCCAAGTTTCTTTAGAGCTAGCTGTTTCAAAAATATCAAAGCTGATAGAGTATTAGGAGCAGTTAGAATTTAAGCAAGAGAAATTATTATATCTGTGAATCCAATATCCTGAACAGAGCCAATAGCTCAGATAGAAATATACAAAAAAATCTTAGATCTACAGGCTCTAAATCTTTCCTGCTTAATTCCAACGCCAACCCACCGCCATTTTTGGATTAGCTCTTATACCTTTCATGCGCACTATTCTCGTCCTGCCCCATTTGGGCCCGATGACAGGGCGACGTTTTACGTGACAGTTCTTTCCCACTGGGTGTTGCTGTTACTGATTGTCACTTTAAGAATAAAACAGGAACTAGAGTAAACAAAATTTAAAGTTTAGCCAAGTCATGGAAACATAACAGCGATTATGTGCAAGAAGAAGAATGTTACATTATATGCAGAGTTCAAAAATGATTTTGATTGTTTTTTAATGTGTTATATAACTCTAGAGTTCCCCCAGCAACACTAACATAAAAGGGTCAGGCTGTTGGAAGATAAGGGTGTTTGAAGATAATTTCTTCGTAGAAAGTTGTTTTGCATTATGCATTCCCCGTCCCCAAGCAGAAAGTATGTGTATGAGCGATGGGCTTCTAGCCTCCCACCTCAAGCCCAGCGAGGGTTCTTCAAGTGAAAAATTTAGCAATATTGAAAGGCATTTGCTGAAAATGAAAGGTGTGGAAAACTAGTCTGTTTATTCTTTTCTGAGAAATGCAGAGGGTGAGGATGAAACTATCGGCTTTGGCACTGAGGGAGAGGAATGAGTGGCTCCTGTAAATTGTGCTCTTAGAATTTCTTGAGGGAAAAAAAAAGCGTGGCCCTGGCTGGTGTGGGTCAGTGAATTGAGCACAGGTCTGTGAACTAAGGGATGGCGGGGTTCCATTCCCAGTCAGGGCACATGCCTGGGTTGAGGGCCAGTTCCCAGTGGGGGACACATGAGAAGCAACCACACATTGATGTTTCTCTCCCTCTTGCCTTCCCTTCCCCTCTAAAGATAAGTGAATAAAGTCTTTTAAAAAAAAAGTGTGACCAGTCCATAAATGAGAGGTGTTAACACAAGAATACCTGAATTGTGAACAAAAGGAGTACAGAGAGGAACAAATGGGCCCTAACAGAAGAGAATCTAGATCTGCACTAGTAGGTACAGTAGGAAGTGAGCTACCAGTACAATAAAGAGTACTAAGTCAGAACAGGGGGATCTTACAGGACTAGCTGTGAAAGGTAGCAGTGTCTCCAAAGAGCCCAAGAAAGCATCTTACTAAACATCTTAACTCAGAGAGTATGAGGGAGCCGGGTTACAAGAATGTCAAAGAAATGTATTGCTTTCTAAACCTCCTCTTTTCTCTTTTCAACTTAAGAAGAGGGCTCATAACATCTTGGTTCATTTGGGGCAGAGGTGAGCAGCAAAACAAACAAACAAACAAACAAGAAGATGCCACTCCTACCCCCTACTGCCAGCATTATCACAATAAATTGACAGATAAGTAGGCTACATTTATCACTAATTATTCACTTCCTCAAGGACACTGTCCAGACTAGCTAATGTCATCACAAAGAACATTTTTGATCATCTCAAGCTCCCCAAGAAAAAAAAAAACCCTACTGGTTCCTACTTTATCTTCTAAACTCTTTTTTTCATCTTTGGCTTTTCATAGTTGATTATCTGACTCAATCTCCAGCTTCTTATGATTCCAAAAATATTCCAAATTGTATCTAATGATAAAAATAATCTATAACATATTTAGCCTCATTTCTGAATGTTTTCTTTCCCTTTACTACACTGATTTTTATGGCTTACCAAGAAAAACAATTACTTTCTCCACCTACCTCTTAAATGTAACCAAATCTAATGCCAGGCAGTTGGCTCTCCCTGTTACAGATGCATCCTCTGGCCTCTCCCTGAAAACCTTGTACTTCTTTGATGCAGTTGTCTACAAACGCATTCTCCTGTATCAGTGGATGATTGCTAATTCCAGAGCATTATCCTGTACTCCTTTACTTCTCTTACCATCCTTTTTGAACAGTGCATCATCAGCCTCACACCTAAGTTTCCTGAATTATTTATCTTTAATGATCTGCCCCCCTCTATCCTCTTGACCCAAGATTTTCTAATGTGGGAGCAGGTCTGATACCTCCTGATCACTACCTCTCCCTTCCTTTAGTAACTCCATCACTTGCACATGGCATCTGCATTATAGCTTCCAATCCATCCATCTACCATGTTTTCACAGCCCATACCTTTTTTTATTTCCTCACTTCTTTCCTAGTTTTTGTTCTCCTCAACAAAATCTTCTAAAAATTGTCTTGTACAAACTCGTACCACAGCCTTTCTTCCTCTTACAAACAATGACATCTTCCAAATCATGTCTAAGGTTAACTACTCTGTATCATCACTAAATTTCATTCTATCTAAAATTAACACACCTCTCTACAGAATAATCTCTTTTTTCAATTTCTTATTTCAATGAAAAATATTTACAATGTTAAAGAAAAGAAACAGTGTTTATAATCTGGATTCTTTAGCAGTTGGTTTCTTTTTTCTCATACCCACTTCCATAGTAAAATTCCTCAAAATGTTAAACACTCTTGCTATCTCTACTTCCTTCAGAGTGGAAAATTTCAAAGTCATACCATTCTAGCTTTGCCCCCACTATGTTTTTTTGCATCTTTTTTTCAAGATCACCAAGAGATTTCCAGCTGCACATCCAACTTTAATTCTCATCTTACTCTGCGCAACATTCGAGGGGGAAAAAGTTTTTTTTTTCTCATTCCTTCCTTTCTTTCTCTTTCAACATGTGAAACGATTAAGGATAGAGGAAGAGCAAGTGAGCCAGAATAATGATAAGTTTATTTTAGGATATTTTGAATTTAGTTAAAAATGTGTGTGTAAAAATTGTCTGTATGATAGGCTGTACCTTGGAGCCCCTTGTATGTTTCTAGGGCACACTGATCCCTTGACGACATCAGCTAAATAGAGAGTATATGAGGTTTGCATGTTTTGTTGTGCCTCTGGATCACTCGAGAGCAGTTATACAGCAGAGAATCTCTCTGGTAATGTGGTTTTAGTGTGCATACCACTTAAGTGATAGTTTCACAGGATTTAAGACAAAGTCTTATAGAATCAAAAGCAAGGAAGACGAAGAGGACTGAGAACCAAAAGGATGCAAAAGGGATGCATTGTAGAAGAATCATCATTAGTCTGTAGGAAAGGTTCAAAATACTCAGTGCTCACAATCATGGAAAAAATGAGTAAATTGTAAAAACAGAAACCGTGGGCCATTTCTATTGCACCATAATTGAATTTGTAATCAAATTAGGTTATATGCTCTGGTAAAGTATGTTAATCACATTATATTAATATTTTTACCTTAAGCCACTATTCAAAATTACCAATATCATATTTATTTACATATGTAAGGAGTTATCACTTTATAAGAATTATGAAGTACAGTTAAAAATAACTTCTGTTTCTGATTTTATCACCAGATTACCCCAAAATTGAAGAGAAAAGCAGATTCCAGAGCTTGTTTCTTATTATTTCTGTAATAATAGGACTGTGGTGACAGTCTAATGACACTAGTCCCGGTGGCTCCATTCAGGAACAGAAACGAGAATTGCACATTTTTTAGCAAATAAGCATGCAGTTAATTATAGGTCTTGGCTTTAGTCCGCCTTTCTCTTGCATCTTTGGAGGCTGCATTCACGTAGCTCATTAAAAATAGTTTTTCTAAGAGTTAAAATGTTTGTTTAAAAAATAATGTGTGTAAAAAAATTCACCTACAACTTAAAGAGAAAAAGCTTCTTTCATTGGAAGGACCCAACAATTCTTATGTTTAAACAAGTGGGCAACAAACCCTAACATATTTATTACTGGTGTCGATGTTTGTGTAGTTGTCCAAGAACTCTGTACTGACCACCGAAGCTGCTTTCCACAGGGGTCTCAATGGCTTGCTCTATGTGTGCCTCCCCACACTTTTAATAGATTATAACAGCTTTTTAAATTTTTAAATATGATTGCAGAATGGAATTATTATATAGACAAGAAAGGAGCCTAGTCCATTTTGCCTACTCTTTTATTGTGATGACCAAATATATGAATCTCTGCTTTTCAGAATCAAGGCTCAAAAATACTCTATTTCATAAAACTTTTTCCAAATGAGAGGGAAATTAGAAGATCTGGCAAATCCTGTGATCTTTAACTTTTCAAGTTGCATGTAAACCTAACATGAAAATACACATAACATGTGTATTTTGGCCCAATGTTGTTCAGTGTTTGATAGTCTATGATTGTATCCTAAGAATTTCAGAACTTATTAAGTCAGATGCTAGTCATGCATGCCTAATTTCAGTAGATTTTCTTGACTTTAAATGACAGAAAATCTAGAGATATGGAGAAAGTGGCACCACATGCTAAAAACATAAGTATGTTTATAGAAAAATAATGAGATCACTTCCCTTTCAAAGATGTAAGATCTCTCATAATCCCCTTTCCACAATTCAGTCAAATAAAATCACCTGAACCAACCATATTTCTTATTATGGAATTACAACACTCAGATAAAAATAATAGTATCATTCATATACATATAATATATAATATAATATATAATATATAATAAATATATAATATATAATAAATATATAATATTTATATGGCACTAACCATAACTAGTAGTAGGGAAAGTTGACAGAAGTAGCTAAAGAGTGTACTTGTGCTCATAGGAATCAAAGTGTGATTTGGACATCTTGGTCACCTCTCCGGTACATGCAATTGACATATTCATCCTTGCTGACCCCCAAAATCTATGGGACACATCAGTGGATAATCAACATTTTCAAACTCATAGGTATAGGTAAACAATCCTGCATGCTGTGGCCAGGAACTGTAACAGGGTGTTGAGCTGAAGGTCCCCCCAAATGGAGAAAACCTCCATAACTATAATTTGGGGGATGAAGGAAGTGGAGCAGGACCACTGAGAGCTACTTTACATATCTGAAGAACTTGGCCAGTGTTTGCCAGTGTTTAAATAACATTGAAAAGCTGTGCCTGCACTGGGAGCCAGGGAGATGGACATGACTCTAACCCGTGAGGCCATATAGCTGGAGGGCCTTCCTGACCCCAAGAGAGCAGCTTGGAGGTGGCTTCCGTACCACCTTGCCTGGACTAACAATGGCAGCCAAGAAAGGCAGAAGAAACCTGACTACTGGTAGATGTAACCCAGTGTGGGAGGAGTCGGAAATGGGGTTACAGAGGAAGATCCATGCCAGGATTAAACTGCAGATGCAGCAGCCATGCTGGGGCTTAACCACGTGGTTTGGGGGACAGAGACGGAGGTCTTTTGACCACGTGGCTTAGAACCAAAAGGCAAGATGTAGCATCCACATGGAGCTCTCTCTTGGTTTTAAAGAATGCAGAAGTACTCCCAATGGCTCACCCTGAGAATGAGGTTTCGAGTTAAGAATGGTGATCTAGAGGAGTTACAGACTTCTGTTTCTTTTCCTGAGATACTGTGCCCCTGACTGGCCTGGTTTGGCAAGGGGTGGCAGGCCTGCATGTGTTTGTTTGTGGGTGTTTTAAAGGGACTTTGGGATTTAACAGTGACATTTCATCATTACTCTAAACCTGTGTAACTTGTAAGTAAATAGTTCCTTTCTTTTTTTACCAAACTCTGGCATTGACAGCCACAGCTCATATCGGTGTCAGGCAAGAAGAACCGTAGAGTAACAAGACCCCCAGGGGCACGGGGGATGGATTCTGTAACAATAATGCTGTCCTACACTCCATCCGGCTCAGCATTCATAACACCTAGAATTAAGTAAGCAAGACATTAAATGCAACTTGCATAGCCATCAAGAGGAAGATAAAAATTAAAAAGCTAACAGAATTTACTGTGCAAGATACACATATAGTTATACGTACATGAAAATAACAAAAATAATCATATGGTTAAAGAAAGCCTCACTTACAAAGCAGTAAAATACCTTAGCAACCTACGTGAATTAAGAAAAAAAAACAAGCAGGAGAAAACTAAAGGGTGATGGACACAATCCCTTGTGTCAAATTTATTCTGAAAACTATAATTTATATAATAATCTTTATTCTTGTCCTGTTATGTGTTATCACTTTAACATATTCATTGTAATGGCAAGTTATTTTTTTAATAATGCATAATGCATCAAAGGTATAACTAAAAACGAAAGAATAACCACTGATTTAACATCAAAGCTAAAAATCTCAGTGCCACCCTTTGTTCCTCTTCCTTTTTCACTCATACAATTATTATTTCACCACTTTTGTGAAGACTAACAGAAAAGAAGTTCCTAATAGACATTTTACTTATTATGAAGAGAGCTCCGCACAGACACAGGTTTGGTTAAAGAACACATAATCTCTCTTTCTTATGTTTGCAATAGCACCCTAATACCTCCCCCTGCCACTTCTTTAAATTCTGCCCCTTGCTTGACTTTGTGATCTAGTTTTCATTCTCAGTATTGTATCAAACCATACTTTACCACTGTCAGCAAAATAATACCCCCGTGCCATACCTCCAGCAAAAAACACCCTAAGTCTCATTCCCAGAGTCCATGAATATGGATCTTACAAGGCAAAATGTGAATCTTAGAAATCTTAGACATGTTAGAACACAAAACACATCTTAATTAATTCAAGAATTTGAAATTATATGAAGCATATTCTATAACCACAATTATATGAAAGTTTAAAAAAAATTGCAATTAAAAAACATGAAAAACACTAAAAATATGGAGGTTAATAGCATGCTACTAAACAATGAATGGTTTGCCTTGTGGTGTGGACACAGGCCTGCAGTGTCCCAGTCATTACTGATGAAATGAGACATTCACAGGGACTACCGAGTCCGGTGGAGGAAAAGGGACAGCATGGCTTTTCTCTCAAGGGGAGCAAAAGCCTCAGCCCTTGCCATGACCAGCCTTTACTGGGTTTCTCAGCACATTACCGGATGGTCCTCATTTACTATGCACAAGTTGCTTTAGGTGATTACTTTTTCAGGCAACAAAGGAGCCACTGTTGCTAATCACATCACAGAAGAGGGATATTTGCAAATGAAAAGGACAAAAGTGGTTGAACCCATTACACTGGTCCTAGGAAGGTTAGCATGGATTTTAGAAAGTTACTTTGCAGTAAATGTTTGCCATTGGGGGCTGGGCCTGAGCCATGCAGAATGGTCTCCTACATCTCCCCCCCCCTCTTGTTTTTAATTAGGACTGCTATGGATCCCACAAAGCTTGCTACTTGCTGGTCTTTCACATGACCCCTGGCAAATACTTCAAAGTACATAGAGCATTTAATAATCAGTAAGCAACCAGTGGTTCGAAAGACCCAGGTTCTCAGATTAAGCCCATCAATCATTATCAGGCAGAAATGATCGAATAGATAACATTCGAAGAACTATGTGGGTCTATTTTGAGTCAGGGTCAGATAGCTAAAGGAACATGAAACTTTGGGGAAACAAACTCATTTGGGGCTGGGATCCTTATCATTTAAATTGAGGGTATTAGCAAAGTAGGTTTCATAGGATTTTATGCTTTCTTTCTTAAGCCAGATCACCCCAGGGAACCTGCCCTTTCCAGCACAGGGTCACACCCACCTCCAGCATTGTTTCAGGCTTAGGTGGAGCAGGGGAAGGCAGGCAGCCAATAGATTAGGAGACTTCCTGCACACAGAATGAGGACTCAGTCTACGTCAAAGCCTAGGGGCTAGGGTCCATCACCCTCTTTTCCTACAGCCCCCCAAGTCCTTCCCTGAAGGCCTCCACATGATCATCCCTGTGTTAGGTCACACCTCCCTTGAGGGATCTTACCCGTCATTGGATAACGGGTCAAGCACTGGGGGCCAGGCTGATATGGGAAACTTTGAAAAACTGTTTAACCTTTATTTGCTCAGGCCCCAGGCGCAATAGGAGAGCGATGGGGCTGTCTGGAGAGCAGATAGCCAGTAGGACTGGAACTAGCACCCCCGCTGATAGAACGATTATCACATTCTGCTTCTGTATCCCACGTTTGTCACGTACACAGGAAGACCCCTAATCTATATATTCCCCAAGAATCCTTTGTTCAGGGCTCAGAATTTGGAGATTGACTCCTCTGGGCCTGTGCATGTTAAATAATAAACCTCGTACTCCAGAATCCCTCGGTGTCTGGTTGCTTCATTTTCCTATAACAAGGCAGGGTAAAGTAAAGTGGGCAGAGGCGGTGCTCCTGCCAGGAAGATAAGCTTTGTCTCCTCAGTGGCTCAGGTCCTCATGGCAGAACAGACCCAGATGAAGCAGGTCCTTGGGCTCTTACTCAGCCTTAGCCACAGGGGTTACAGCTTCTGAAACCAGGCAGGGCGGTTCCCAGCATCTAATCTCCCCCCTTTTCTATTGTAAATGAAATTGTGGCTGTTAGCCTGTGAAACTTACTATTTGCTGTTCCTGAATGTGATCTCAAGAAAACAATCTCTATATATCTTAAAGCACAAATAAGTATTAAGACAAAGAGACATCCAAGGGCTGCTAGGACCCAAACTTGTAAATTCAGTCCACTGAAACAATTTTTAGGGTTCAACCATTGAACAGTATGGGGCACCGAGGGGTTGTTGCCCTCTCCAGGAGGCACTTGGGCCTCGGTCCCTGTCATTGGGGCAGGCCCCATCCTTCTCTGTTAGGGGACCCAGGCCCATGAGTGATGGTGTGAGTGTGCAGGGGGGCCTTGTAAACTGTGAAATGAGACATTCACATGGACTACCGAGTCCGGTGGAGGAAAAGGGACAGCATAGCTTTTCTCTCAAGGGGAGCAAAAGCCTTGGGCCTTGCTGTGACCAGCCTTTATTGGGTTTCTTGGCACATTACAGGATGGTCCTCATTTACTGTTCACAGGTTGCTTTAGGTGATTACCTTTTACAGAAAACAAAGGAGCCAAAACCACTAATCACATCACAGAAGAGGGATATTTGCAAATGAAAAAGGCAAAAGTGGTTGAACTGATTACACTACACTTGTCCTTGGAAGGTTTAGCATGGACTTTAGGAAGTTACTTTGCAGTAAATATTTGCCATTGGGGGCTGGGCCCACACCCTGCAAAATGGTTTCCTACAACCCTGGCTTGTATGGTTCAATTGTTTGGGCATTATCTTGTGAGCTGGAAAGGTGTGGGTTCAAATCCAGTCAGGGCACATGCCTGGGTGGTGGGTTTGGTTCCCAGTCACAGCAAGTGCGAGCATAAGATTAATATTTCTCACACTGATGTTTCTTTCCTTCTCTTCTTCCTTCCCTTCCCCTTTCTGTTAAAAAAAAAATGAATGGGTTAACAATAAGGTTATAAAACAATTCAAAATATGGGACATAGTGAAGGCAACTTTATATTATGAGGGAATTTATAGTGTAACAGGGCAACCTTAAGAAGCAACAAAAATCTCAGATAAAGCATCTAGCTTTACACTTAAAGGAACTACAAGAAGTTTAGCAAACAAAGCTAAAGTGAGTAAAAGAAGGAAAATAATAAAGATCTGAGCAGAAATAAATGAAACGGAGTCTAAAAAACAATTAAAAAGATCAATGAAACCAAGAGCTGATTCTTTGAAAAGATAAACAAGATTGACAAACCTTTAAACAGACTCATCAATAAAAAAGAGAGATGATCTAAATGAATACGTCAAAAAAGAAAGACAAAAAGCTACACCTATCACAACAGAACTACAAAGAATTGTAGAAAGTATTAATATTACAAACAATTGTATACCAATAAATTGGACAACCTGGACAAAATGTATAAATTCCTGGAAACATACAATCTTCCAAAACTAAATTAGCCATCACAACAATAATGTTCAGTGTAAATGAATAAAAATTATACCTACTTTTATGTCAGATTAGCCTAAGTATACACTTTTGTAGTGCCATAGAATTTTAGTAATTAGTATGTGTGTCATGAGATGTAAAAGGTTGAAAATTTCTGTACTACATCAAACTGAAGAGCTTTTGTACATCACATCAAAGGAAATTATCAACTCAATGAAAAGACAAACAACTAAATGGGAGAACATATTTGCTAATGATATATCTGATAAGAGGTTAACATCCAAAATTTATCAAGCATGGATTACCAAACATACAACTTAAAAAGGACAATAGCAAATAAAGGACCTAAACAGTCACCAAAGAGGACATACAGATGGCCAATAGACATAAAAAAAAATTATCAATGTCAGAATCATCATAAAATGGAAATTAAACCACAATAAGTTATCACCTCACTTCTGTCAAAATGGCCATCATTAGTAAATCAGTAAACAACAGGTTTGGCAAGGATGTGGAGAAAGGGAAATCCTTATGCTCTTGGTATTGATAGAGGTTGGTGTAGCCACTGTGGAAAGCAGTGAGTGACCTCGAAAAATTAGAAAAGAAACTGCATTATTACCTAGTTATTTCACTTCTGGGAATATATCTGAGGAAACTTAAAACATTGATTGGAAAGTACATAGGCACCCCTATGTTCACTGCAGCATTATTTACAACTGCCAAGATTTGGAAGCAGACCAAGTGTCCATCAGTAGATGAGTGGATAAAAAAGCTGTGGTACATTTATACAATTAAATACAACTCTGCCATAAAAAAAGAAGAAAATCTTACCTTTTGTGAGAGCATGGATTGACCTTGAAAATACTACGCTAAGTGAAATAAGCTAGTGAGAGGAAGATAAATACCATATATTTTTACTTATCTGTGGAATCTAATGAACAAAATAAACAAACAAAAGAGAAACACTAAAATAAGAATAGACCGATAGCTGTCCAGAGGGGTTTGGGGGTTCTTTTGGTAAAAAAAAGATAAGGATTAAACAGAAAAAAAAGTAACTCTAGACATAGACAACAGTATGGGCGTTACCAGAGGGAAAGGGGGTTTGAAGAGGTAAAAGTGGGTAAAAGGGAGACTACATGGTAATAGAAGGAGACTTGACTTTGGGTGGTGAACACACGATGCAACATATAGATGATGTGTTATGGAATTGTGCATTTGAAACCTATGTCATTTGATTAACAGTGCTACTCTTATGAATTCAATAAAATGTTAAAAATATAAAACTAGATTTGATATCTGGAACTAAGGGTAACTGAGAATGATGAATGCATTTTAAAAGAAATTAAATTACATGGATATAGTCTGATAGTCACAGGATGCCAGTTAATGTTTTCCTGAAACAACAGTAATAATTGCATAATAAATAATTGTTAAGCCAGGATGATAAGACCAATGGTATTTTTATACTTCATTCTTCATTGATTTTTAAGTCATAACTGATGAAAAGTTTCTGTCTTTATATTCAGTATGGTAAATACTTATGGTAAATTACCATGATAATCATAGTTAGAATTGTAAGTCTCTTTTCCCCCATTTCTTTCTCACTTCTACACACACAGGAAAAAAACAGAAACAAATAATTTAAATTACTCTAAATTAAGAAAATATGTTATTCACACCAGCTAGTCAATAAAGAGAAGTCTTTATCTGAAAATTGTTTTGCTTTCTCAATATTATTTTCAAAACTTAATTATTGAAAAGAACAAGTAATATATTGCATCTATTAATCTATGTCAATGAAAGTATAATTAACACTACATATTCATGCTATCAATTATTTATGTCTTGTAAATGTAAACAATATGATACGGTTCCTTACCTTGTTAGTGAAAGAACACATCTGCTAAGTTAAGTGAAATAATGATTTGGGTTTTTGCAATGTTCATGTTTCTCTAAGTTTTATCCATTTGTAAACTAAATCACTTTCTCAAGACAAAATAATTTTCCATGAATTTTAACTTCTTCCATATTAAAAATATGGCTCCCCATTATATGAGTTTTTCTTCTGGGACCAACATGGTAAAAAAAAGTAAACTACTTAACTCTCTTGTTTGGTATGTCTACCTCATTGTAATTTTTAAATATATTTATGTATTTATTTTTAGTGAGAGGGGAAGGAAGGAAGAAAGAGAGGGGAAAAAAAAAACTGATGTGAGACAGAAACATCAATTAGCTGCCTCTCAGCCATGCCCCAAAAGGGTACCAAACTCACAACCCAGACATATGTCCTGACTGGGAATCGAACTGGTGACCTTTCACATTGTAGTATGACTCCCAACCAAGGGAATCACAATGTCAAGGGATGATTATAATCTTAAGATAATTATCGCCTCGACTGCTTTTCCGATCACCTCTTAAATTTATATATCATAATGAAAAATATCAGGCAATTGCCTTGATTTCTCTAATTTATATTAATATTAAATTTTCAAACATAAAAAGTAATTTAGGTAGTTAATTAGATATTTATCATATAAGTAATATTTTAATTATTGAATTTTTGGCTGGCTTTACACCAAAATATTTAAAACTTCTAAATAAATTTAACATTTAAACAAATGTTTTAAGTATATAAAAATATGATTCTATAAAAGACTTCCAGCCAAGATGGAAGCATAGGTAGATATGCTGTGCTTCCTCACACAAGCAAAAGAAAGACAACAACCAATTAAAAGACAAAAACCACCAAGAACTGCCTGAAAATCAAACTGTACGGAAGTCTGACAACAAAGGAGTTAAAGAAGAAATTTTCATCCAGACCAGTAAAAGGGGCAGACACAGGCAGCACAGGCGGAGAGAATGTACAGCAAGGTGGCAACTGGCAGACCAGGTGGTCCCATATTTCTGTGTGGATAAATGGGAAGGAACAACTGGGGAACACAGGTAAATAAAGCCTCAAAACTTCTGGCTGTAAAAACCTGTGGGGGTTACTGGCACTGTACTCCCAGTCTCACAGGAAAATCTACTGAAGGGGCCCACAGGGTCCTAGAATGCACACAAACACACCTACCGGGAATCAGCACCAGCAGGGTCCAATTCTCTTATTGGTAGTAGGGAAAGCTACTGAAAATGGGTCATGAGCTTGGCAGATGGTATTGTTCCATCTCAGACCCCACATACAATGCCACAGCTCAACAATATGGGTTGCCCTGACCTGGTGAATACCTAAGCCTCTATCCCTTATAAAATAGCACATGCTCTGAGACAAAGAAATATGGCCCAAGTGAAAGAACAGATCAAAACTCCAGGGGAAATAAAAAACTAATTAATAATAAACAGCCTATTACATTCAGAGTTCTAACGCTGGCAATCAGGATGCTCACAGAAATGATTGAGTACATATACAAAACAGGAATAAGTGAAGGCTATACAAAGTGAAATAAAAATATACATGGAATCAGCAGTGAAGAGAAAGAAACCAGGACTCAAATAAATGATTTGGAGCAGAAGAGAGAAATAAACTTTCAAGCAGAACAGAATGAAGAAACAAGAGTTCAAAAAAATGAGCGGATTAGGAACGTCCAGGACAACTTTAAATATTCCAACATCTGAATCACAGGGGTTCCAGAAGGAAAAGAGAAAAAGCAAAAAATTAAGAACTCATTTGAAAAAATAATGAAGGAGAACTTCTCCAACCTGGTGAAGGAAATAGATTGCTAGAAAGCCCAGGAAGCTCAGAGAGTCCCAAAGAAGTTGGACCCAAGGAAACACACACCAAGGCACATCATCATTACATTAGCCAAGAATAAAAATAAGGAGAGAATCCTAAGAGCAGCAAGAGAAAAGGAGACAATTACCCACAAAGGAGTTCTCATAAGACTATTATCTGATTTCCCAAAAGAAACCTTGCAGGCAACCAGGGGCTGGAAAGAGGTATTTGAAGTCATGAAAGGCAAAGACCTACATCCAAGATTCCTCTATCCAACAAAGCTATCATTTAGAATGGAAGGGCAGATAGAGTGCTTCCAAGATAAGGTCAAGTTAGAGGAATTCATCATCACCAAGCCATTATTATATGAAATGTTAAAGGGACTTAGATTGAAGAAAAAGAAGACGATCAAAACTATGAACAGTAAAATGACAGCAAACTCACAACTATCAACAATCAAACCTAAAACAAAACAAAAACAAAAATGAACTAAGCAAACAGCTAGAACAAGAAGAGATTCACAGAAATGGAGATCACATGGAGGGTTATCAGTGGGGAGGGGGAGAGGGGAGAACAGGGGAAAAGTTACAGGGAATAAGCAGCATAAATGGTAGGTACAAAATAGACAGGGGGAAGTTAAGCATAGTATAGGAAATGGAGAAACCAAATAATTTATTTGTAAAATTCATGGACACAAACCAAGAAGGGAAGTGCTTGAGGGAAAGAGTAAAGGGCAGAGGAGGACAAAGGAGAGCAAAAAAAATGGGACAACAGTAATAGCATATTTCTTAAAAACTACTTAAAAACAAAATTAAAAATAAGATTTTATAATCTTTGTAAGCAAAGAAATGATATAGATTTCTTCTTTAGTATACCCCTAAAGGAGACTAAAGAAAAAATGCTTTAATTTAATGTATTTATATATATATATACACAATATTAAATATTGTATATGTATATAATGTTTATATATAATATTGTATATATGCAATATTTATATATTGTGTATATATACAATATACAATATATATTGTATCAAATATATACAATATGTTTGTATATATTGTGTATATTTTTTGTTCTTAAGTACTTATTTATTTCTGTAAAGCTTAATCTGATTAATTTTATTGTTAAAATGCACCTTATTAATAGCAATATCTTAAAATAGCAATATAAACACATTTAACCGCACAAAAGTTAAATTAAAATAACCAGGACTCCTTATAAAAATGGCTGAATCTAAGACTAGGGGAAGGAGTATACAAGATCATCTTAGAGCACCTTTAGTGCCAGAAAGTAGTGCTCAAAAGCACATGTGCACATATCCATGCACACTCACCACACAAGCATGCACACACAATATTCTGGGGATGTGTCAAAAGACACAGCAACCAACCTAATGAAAGAGCTATGATTAGCTAAAGCTGGGACAATTTTTTTTAAAAGATTTTATTTATTTATTTATCTATCTATCTATCTATCTATCTATTTATCTATTTATCTTTAGAGGGGAAGGAGAAAGGGAGAGAAACATCAGCGTATGGTTGCCTTTCGTGCGTCCCCTGCTGGGAACTGGCCTGCAGGGAACCAGCCTGCAACCCAGGCATGCGCCCTGACTGGGAATCAAACCGGGATCCTTTGATTCACAGGCCCGCGCTCTATAAAGCTGGGACAATTTGTGCAACAAATAATAAAGAATTTGATCATTGCTCTATTATAAAATAAATGAATCATTAATGATACAAATAAAAACAAGGGAAGTCAGAGATGCTGTAACAACCAAGAGTTGCCAAGGAGAATTAGACTCCCTTCCTAAAAGGAAACATTGAAGCCCAGGTGCATTTCTTAGTTTGTAATTACATTTTGCTATGGCTCTTTAAACACAATTTTGACTTCTTGGCTGCAGACTCTGAAGGTAGGACTTTGTTAATCAAATAATCAATCTCAGCAAAAAGAAACCAGGAAAATGAACTACTCTGGGGATGTCTTTGGGGGAGGAAGGATACATCATTGCTGTCTGTGCTGGGAACAGCAGAAAGCATAGTTGTGATATCCTGATATTCTTCATCCACATTATTATCCTAGACAATAAAATACATTACGTATTTTTTGTCCTAAAGAGAAGACTTCCACTTTATTCACTTGCCTTAAGTTATTTTGGTAAGCTATTTAGCTCCATTAAAAAAGCAAGTAGATTTATGGTCAGACTGTCTGGAAAATATTTTTTTTCTTAATATGTGTTCTGTAGGGCATGCTATCTCACACCATATTTCATTAATATGTGGAAAAAAAATAAAGGAATTCCCCTCTGTTTCTTACATCAACCTCTCCCTTAGCTCTGAGCAGTCAATAAGTTATTAGCCCAGGAGTAATGCATTATTTGTTTCTCCCTTGTGTGTGTGTGTGTGTGTGTGTGTGTGTGTGTGTGTTTATGCTCAACACTGTTGTTAGCTAACTCTACATTAGATAGCAAACAATGCACCCTGATCAAATTTCTTGGTGCAGAAACGATGATGGTGTCCCCCTAGGACACTTCAGTATTTATTAGTAGAAACATCTCATCAAGTATGTAATTATTGCACTTACTTGTCCCCACAGAATTGCCTTCATTGGTATTTTTAAGGAAGTGCTAATAAGAACTATTTAATGGCATTGCATAGCATTGCTTAAAACCTCCATTCTCTTGCAATTTCATTTTAATTTTTTGAGGCATAGTTTTCAATACATTGTAAGATAATTTAAATGTGCATCATGGTGATTCGATATATGTATACATTCTGAGAAGGTTCCTACCACATAGTTCATTATCATACATATTTATTTATCTTTTGTTTTCTGTTGAAATGTTTTAATTCTGCTCCCTTAGCAAATTTCAATGGTATCATGCAGTGTTATCAACTATAATTACCATATTGTACATTAGGTCCTCAGACATTTTCTTTGTTGTCATGTTTCTCCATCACCTAATAAAATTTCTTATGTAATAAATTCAGTGAGGATAGAATTCAGATTTTTTTTGTCTTTTACTACACGTCTCAGAGCAAAACCTGAGCTATAATACTAATGTAGATACACAGAGGGAGAAAGAGAAAAAAATGGAATCTACTTTTTCTGTGCTTTCCTAAGGGCATACTCAATATCAGTAACCAAGATCATTTTTCCATTTAAGTTTGCAAAATAGTTAAGATTTTAAGATTTTTTTATGAGATATATTTCTAGATTAATATTTGTTTAGTTGAATTGGGCCTAGTCATATATTGACAAATCTATATTCAGTTCTTTTAATACTATCTCCTTTTCCTCTCTGCTCTTGCATTATAAAGCCTCTTGTCACAAAATCTTTAAACAGCAACCTAGAAGGTGGTGAGGCTTGTCAAAACTCCCTTCAGATTTTATTTGACAAAGTTGTTCCCCACTCCCACATGCTTCAGAAACATACTGAAGTTTTGGGAAGAATTTCTGCTTTGCCCCACAGTCAGTCATGACCAGTACTTTCCTCTAGACTGCAGACGTGAGTGGACCCATATAGGAGAGGGAGGGAAGACATTGCTTCACATACTTTTTTGGAACGGCAGTGGAAGCAGGAAGGATTGACTCCACTTTTGCCTCACCGGCATTTTGTTGTGCTGAAGCCATTTTACTATTTCATGAAACTTAGCAGAGCTCTTCTCCATTGTCTGCATGAAATTGAAGGCATGCCTTTTTTATTCCACACAATATAATCACTTATTTTCATGGCATTGGCATCGTGGACCTGGATTATGCCACGTATGTTTTCTGCAGTTTTTTGTTACTTCTCATTCATTTGGTGAATATTTTGTGTACTCTAATAGTTAATCTATTTAAAATGAGGAATAAATACGGGTGAACTTTTATGCAGACCATGTCATTCTCGATTTTTAGAGTATAATTCACTGTAGTCAGCACAAATGTCAGTAGTAGCAGCACTAAATGGATTGCGGTATATTCATGAAATAGATACTATTCACTAGTACAAATCTACAAATTGTGTCAAACCCCAGAATGGACTAATCTCACAGGTGCATGATGGACAAAAGTAATAGGCACAGAAGAGTCCATACATAGGCAAGCCTGTACACAATGTATGAAAATAGGTAAAATTAATGTGCTATAATAAAAAAATAATTTGTATGAAACTGAGAGGACACAAGTACTTGAGTATGATTATTTTCTACTTCTTGGTTTGGGCGTGGTTACATAGTATCTTTATTTGTAAGAATTTGTTGAGCTGTAAATATGTGTTTACTCATTTTCTTAATGTATGTTGTGCTTTAATTAAAATAGTTTATGTCAAGTAAAATGTATACTGGAACACAAGGGCCTGCAGTTGATATCCAGCTCAGTGTCAGAGTGTTAAAAAACAAAGATAGAAAAGATAGAAGCCCTGGCTGGTGTAGCTCAGTGGATTGAGCACGGGCCTGCGAATCAAAGGATCGCGGTTCGATTCCCAGTCAGGGCACATGCCTAGGTTGCAGGCTGGTTCCCTGCAGGCCAGTTCCCAGCAGGGGATGCACAAAAGGCAACCATACATTGATGTTTCTCTCCCTCTATCCTTCCCTTCCCCTTTAAAGATAAATAAATTTAAAAATCTTAAAAAAAAAAAAGATAGAGTTTCCGGGAAAAAGCATTGAAATGTTTTAAATAGTTTATAGCAACAAATTGTGATACTTATGTATAATCTCAATTGTGGAAAAAGGACGTATTCTCAGATCTAATCACATAAGCACATGAACAAATCTTGTCTGTCTTCTTTCTTTCATTCAAGACCAGTTATGCTGGCCCTGCCCCTCACCCCCCCCAGAGTGAAGGTACCCTAGTAGCGTAGGCACAGAAACAGCACTACTGGTGAAGCAAGAAAATAAAGTAATACTGTATTTTTCCAAAGAAATTCCAGCTGTGAAAATAAATGTTGGCTTCTATATTCAAAACTTTAATACATTTGAAATAAGAAAATGGTTAAAATGTGGGAAATAAACATCTAATTAGAATAAAAAGAAATTATGGATGAGAGTATAGATGGGCTATATAGAGACTTAATTAATGAACTCTTGTTGCCTGAATATGAAAGGCAATGAGGTTATTATTTAACTATACTACCTAGAATCAAATACACAGTGGTGTTTCTCATGTACTCTATTTTGCTAACTTAACAGGAATTTTGTTGTTGTGTACACTGGTTCAGAAATATTTCCCCCCTCTTCACCATCCCTTCAATAACTGTTTGTTGCTCTGTGGGGGCAAGTTTCCTTGCAAGTCCCCTTGTGTGCCATGGATGAAAATAAACACTACCAAGACATGATCTGCTTGGGGAGAAAAGGTGGCTGATCCTTCAAAAGGGAAGGGCCAAAGAGCCCCCTGCTCAAGGGGCTTTTATTAGGTTTGTTTGCACAAGAATACAGGTAAGGATCAAACAATAGAGAGCATTCAAAGAACTATAAGGGCTTATTCTCAGTCAAGGTCAGATAGCTAACGAGCCATAAAACTTTGAGAAACAAACTTCTTGCTTGGACCCTTATCATTTAAATGACCGCATTCTAAACAGAGAAGGTTTCACAGGATTTTTACATATTCTTTCTTATGCCTGATTTATCCCAGATACTCACCCTTTCCAGCACTGGACTGCACCACCTTCCCCATCATAGGTTTTCAGGCTTAAGGGGATTAGAGCCAGGAAGCGCTTCTCCCAGAGGTCATGGGGACTTGGGCTATGTCAAAGCCAGGGGCTGAGAGTCCATTGCTCTTTGTTGCAGTTCCCCCCCCCGCCGAGTCCTTCCATGGTGGCCTCCCAAGTGATCATGTCTGGGCTAGGTTGCCCCTCTCTGAGGGGTTGTACCTGCCATGGACATCAACCATGCTTTGGGGGCAGGGGAAGAAGCAGAAGCAGCGCTTGCTGCCAGAGACAAGCTTTGTCTTCTGTCACCCACATTCCAGAGGTCACTCCCTTAGCTATGGGGGAGCAGTTTCAATTCCTGAAACCAGGCAAGGCAGTTCCCAACATTGCTCTTTCACAGTTGGAAGACTTTATGGGGCACATAGCAGGAGATAGTAAATGCATACCTTAACACAGCATGATTGTATACTTATTTCCCTGAAATGATGCTATTTGCTGTTTTTCTGGTGTTACTATTTCTTTTCATCTAGTGGTGTGGGAATTTGGGAATAATCAAGTCAGTAAAAGTATAGTGTGATATGTTTCCGCATACTGAGTATATTTTAAATATACAAAGGAACATAAAATGAGAAATTCATATTGTCAAGGTATATTTCAGCTCTGATTAGACTGAAAACTTCACCTATGCCTGTTGCCTCACCTTTCACCATTTTGGAGAGGCAAGGACCAGATGCATAATCAACGTAGTCAGCTTTCCACTGGTGATAGTTAACAAGTATCCACACAGACAAAACCCAGCTCTTGTAAACTAGAAGAATATATTGCACCATCTTCCAGGGGTGGCCCTGCCTGCCTAGATGCTCTCTGATGAAACAGACAAGTGCTTCACCCAGATATTTTTGCATTTGCAGAGTCACAGTATCCTCTGCCATCCTCTCCTGTGAAATTTTAGATACAGGATACAATACATCTTCCCAGGACTTCCCTCAGTTTGGTGGTTTCTGGAGGTCTAAATGGTGAAGTCCCTTACCTAATACCCATGTCTGAGATGTCAATGATCTCTTTGCCTTAGAAAAGGTCTTATTGCTTGTTAGATGCAAATGGGAAAAATTATAGTCCACTTATATTTATGAAATTTCTTGTGTATTAATCATGATCATTATAGCTCATCAATGTAAACCCTGGAATTTGTATAAATAGTCTTTACACAAAATCATATCTCTCTCCATATTATCCCTGTGCTATAGCTTGATCCTCACCCTGTGCTTTTTTCAATAGTCTGTCATTTGCCTTTGTATGCGAATTAATATAATATACTTTGTTACCAGAGATTAAAAACTGGTATTAACATTTGTCTTTTCCATAAGCTTCTAAATGTAAAATAAATAAAGTGATAAATCCACAGTGGCTTGAGATAGAATCTTAATTAGAGTTTTGAAGGTTGATATTTAAATTTTCACTTACCTAAAAGTCATTTTCCCTTATATCAATTTATTGGAGCATTAAAGAAAACATTCTTAGAAACAGAAACAATCTCACACATAGCACTGGTGAAAGATAATAAGCAAGTTTGTATATATAGTTAAACTCTATGAAAAAATGTCATTTTATAATAAAACATTAAACTGATATAAAATCATTTTATTATTTAATACATATCTTTAAGTTTTATTATTTAATATCTTTTAAGCATTGCTACAAAAGTTAAAGAAGTTTTACTATTTTGTCATGACAATTATTTTTGTTCATTGCAACTGTAAAATGCTATAGTAGCTTATCAACACTTACCTTCTTTTAGGAAAATGTACTTTCTTCAGTATAATTATTGTGCTTCATAAAAATGGTGTTATTATGTTGACTTAGTATAGTATGCTTTTTACATAAAAATAACTTATAGTTATTCTCGTTTCCACTGGTAATTATAACCTGAATCCACTGCAGTAATAAACTGTGTTTGAGTACTTGATGGACCACTTTATTTTATTCTAAGTACTCTTTTTCTATTATGACTATTTATTGTCTTCACTAATGTGATGCAAAGCAAAAGTGAAGTACAAGACGCTGATGCACTTTTTTTTTCACTGAAGTGTGCTTTTTATCCTTAGGCAGCAGCCTCAGGTTGTTATTTATTTGAAACATTGGAAAGTCTTCCAAAGTCATATTCTCCCCAGTGTGGTCCTCATGAAAAAAAGCTGTGTGAACACTCACTATTGAACAGCACAGATAGTCCCAGTGACACATGGCATTGTGTCCTATGACAGCTTCCCTGAAATGAAGGGCAAAGAAGCAGTAGGAGTGAACACAAAGAAAGAACTTGAGTAGGTAGACATGTGCCTACTGATGTTTGGAATTAGGATTGAAAAAAGCTGGAAAGTAGTCTAATAAATTTCATCTCTTATACTGACTATGGAAAAGATGAAATTTATACAGTATTTTACATATGCCCCCTTCTTTCTATTCTAAGAAATATTTGTTTCGTGGGGGTTTTGCTGTTTTTTATAACTGTAGAAAATGTGAAAATTTATTTGCAGTGATAAAGTATTACCTGAAACTGAACTAGCACAAAACATATTATGTGAGATTTGATAAAATCATGTGATAACCTTTCTTACATAACCTCAAGTAATAATTTTACATATAAAACTCAAAAATGCTACTCAAGTATATCATGTTGCTATCTCTAGTTTATGAGCCCACTGTGAGGCAGATTCGTGAAAAAAATTCTAGATCTAATAATTCAGTTATCCAGATATTTTATGGATCCTAAACTGACCTAATTTGATTTACACCCAACTTAATTTGTCTTCTCTTCAACTAAAACTCATTAAATACTACAAAATATTTACATAATCTTTTTTGCCAAGATTAAATTCAGATTTTTATTCCAAGCCTGAATGATTTGTTGTATGAGTGTTTCCTATACTTTCAACATAGATCCTATGCTCCCTGCAGCCCTATAATTCCAGGAACTACAGCCTTGCCTTACTTGGAAAAAACAAACAAACAAACAAACAAACAAAAAACAAACCCCAGAAACACAGAAAACAATCAAAGACCTAATTTCACTTGATTGAATTTGTTCAGTTGGATTCATGATCAACACAACACATTGATCAGTTATAAGGAGTATTTTGTCTTTTCCTTTAATACGCTTGATAAATCATTTTTTCTCTAAGCTGAACATTTCATCTAAGATAAAATTACATCAGTGAAAATTTAATAATATAAGCCCATTAGGTTGAAAAAAAATATTTTTGTTCAAGTACAGTTGTCTCCATTTCCCCCCCCACTACACCTCACCTTAGCCATCCCCACCTCCCGCACCTTTGACTTTGTCTATGTGTCCTTTATACATGTTCCTTGAATCATTGTTTTAGATGGGGGGATATTCTTTTTATTTTTAAGATTTTATTTATTTAGTTTTAGAAAGGAGAATGAAGGGAAAAAGGGAGAGAAACATCAGTGTGTTGTTGGCTCGCGTGTGCCCCCTACTGGGGACCTGGCATGCAACCCAGGCATGAGCCCTGACTGGCAATTGAGCCAGTGACCCCTTGGTTTACGGGCCAGCGCTCAAGCAACTGAGACACACCAGCCAGGGCTGGAGAGCTATTCTTAATAGTATTGAATTCCAGGCAAACAGTAGTTTTCTTCACTGCCATGAAGATACCAGTGTATCATGTTCTAATGTATAGAATTTCTGATTAAATAAGATGGTATTTGTTGAAAGAAATGTATATTTGAAATTGTCTATTTATAAATTTTCCTCCTTTTCTATCTCTTTTCAATGATTTAACATACCCTGTTGTGGGTTTGCATATGTGTTTGTTATTGTGGTTGGGACTTGTATCACCTCTTAAATTTTTCTGCAGAGGCTTTTTATCAATTTTGATTAATTCTCTTCCAGGTTCTCTTCAAATTGCTTGTGACACTTTCTTTACTACATGTGTGGTTAGGATTTTAATCGCCTTTAGACATTTTTATTGCATTCAATAATCACTTTACATTATTTAATTTTTCAATGTTTTCCCTGTTCTGAATTTTTTGAGCATTTTATTTATTTATTTATTTATGTATTTATTTATTTTAGACAAGTGAAGGGAGGGGGCAAATTGGGACAGAAACATGGATGTGAGACAAAAACATTGATTGTTTGCCTCTTACGCACCTGGACTGGGACAAACCCACCATCCAGGCATGTGCCCTGACCAGGAGTCCAACTGGTGACCTTTCCCTTTTGGAGATGATGCCCCACCAACAAAGCCGACCTACAACTAATACTGTTGTACTAGCAGTTGTGTGCTAAGTTCATAATCATAGAGTATTAAACACAGGTATGGATTTTCCTTTTATCTCGTCAGTTCATCTCACCAGCAAATATGCTGCTAAATAAATATTTAAATATTAAAATAGAATATTCTCTCTCTGCAGTTTCATTATTGTTATGGCTTTGGCTTTTAACTTTCTTACTATTAACACATTTATAAAAAGCCACAGTTAAGTTTACAATATGGGTCAGAGCACAACTTTATTTTAAAGTTGTCAACTAAGAATATTCAAATGTGCATAATAAAAGAAAAATATATATATTATCATCTACTTGTCAAAATTCTTTTTATTATTACTCATTACTAATATGTTGAAAGATAATAAGATTTTAAAATTCCGAACTTTATTTAAAAGGAGAACATTCTCCCTTTTGAAGGAGAGGCTAAACCTCACTCTTTTTTATGGGAACAATGGGCATTGAAACACACCTTTCAAAGCTTTTCTCTTCGGTCCGCTTTTAAAAAATTTAGAAGCAGTGTGAAATTTTTATTATACTAATTAATAACATACCCGGGGAAACTCTATAGCTCAGTATAAATAAATCTGTACATAAAAATATCTAGGTGTGTACTTACTTGCTGAGGTCTGTATGGTATATAAAGAGATAGGTAGCTGCACAGATCAATAGACAGATAGATGGTACATTGTGGGAAAATAATGCTAGCAAAACCATTGATTTCCCTAGTGTTTATCATCAGGGTTTTTTTCTTTTCAATAAGCAGAATTTCTAATTCTTATTTTGGGAAGAAACAATAAGTCACCAACACCTCTGAATTAATTGAGTCCACTGACAAGATCATATTTTAAAAATTGTATGTGCAATTTAATGACTACTTTGTGTTTAAAAAATTCTCTATACTGAGTGGATTTGGAGCTATTAATATAATTCAATGCAAAGCTTTATCTTTTGTAAACTGGTTTTCTCTTTAATAAATGAAAAGCAGTAAATTAATTATGGGCAGTGGTGTTTATTCTGGCATCCAATCAATGTGATTCACTGGGCAGCTGTCCTTTGTCAGGCATTAGAGATACAGAGATGAAGATGTCCAGTGCATCCCCAAGGACCTCTCAATCTGGAAGATACAGAGGTACCAAAATGTGAAATTTCAGATGCTAGAAGAACTTTTAACAGACATCGTATATTGAACAATAAAACTTTAATAAATTATAAAAGTAAACATAGCATAAATTATTCTCTTATGAAATCCAATAAATTATAAATGAATATTAAAATTTAAGACAAATAACCCTGATGCCTCGAAAATTGTAAACTCCCTTTAAAATAATCATGGTTAAACTAAAATTTCATAATCTAGAAGGTAAAAATGCATGTCAGAAGTTATGATCTTTGACTGAAGAAGAACACTAAGGTAAATATATGTTTTCAAACTGTTATAGTACTTTATAAAAAAGAATTGCAACTAAAACAAACATGCTTCTGCTGTTGACTATGGTGACTTCACCATATCAGACCAATTCTGCTCTGAAAAACAACTATAGAACTAGATACTATAACAAGAAAATAAAAAACCCCAACTGATTGAAAGAATAAAAGAGCAAGTAATAAATCCAAGACCTGGGAGGAGGAGGAGAAATCCGCTTTCCCTGTATGTTTTTCTCTTTTTTTTTTTTTTACTCCTGATTCAAATTTTTGTAGCCCAGCAAAAAGCAGTAACCTGGAGATTTTCAATGTGTAAAAGATTTATGTAAAATAAAATTGGAGCCCAGGTCAACTATAGTGGCCAAGACTTGGGGCAAATATTAAAGAACTAGATGTTAGGACCAGAGAAAATAAAACTATAGACACAAGCCTGGCCTTGGTGTGCAGTTGGATCACATTTTATTGCCAAACTCTTAGGGGGCACGAGACATAGCTACCAGCCATAAATCTGGTTCACAGGGTTAAGGAGGAAAAACAGTGCAATATGTGGGCTTAATAAGGAATTGTGTACTTTGTCAACATGCTAGTGTTTCTATCGAGATCCTTGATAAGCCATTACTTAGAACTAAGAGCAAACTAGAGTTACACATGAGACTTCACCCCTCTACTCCCACCCAAAGGATTGGGATGAATTGCTTATCACCCTACCCTTACTCTCACTATTTTCCATACGAGCACTAACTCCTCTCGGGAGACATGTGGCATCATTCGGAGACTCTGCAAATTACCATGTATAGTATCTAAAATGAAACGTAAAAGGTGGCAGGCATGTTATAACAATGCCTAGTTAGTAAAAACCAAGAAAGAATAAAAGGTAATGTAAAGACATCTGAAATAGATTCAGGTTTTATAGTTATCACACAGGTGGTTAATATGTTTAAGAAATACATGCAAGATACAGAGTCTCAGCAGAGAATCTCTCTATGTAAAAAGAAGCATATTAAATTTCTAAAATAAAAAAGTAACAACTAAAATTAAAACTATAAATGTATACAACAATGTAGACAACAAACACAGCATAAAATAAATATTTCTAGACCAGTAGAAAATATTTCGAACGAAGCTCTCTGACCAGAGAGTAGTAATTTAATAAATCTTCCTAATACTCCATTTACTATTTCTGACATACTTTAGGCCTTCACCTCCTGAGCTGGGAATAAACACACATACACACATGCAATATTTTAATAGCACACATTTCACAGCTGAAAGATGCATTTCTTTTGTGAGTTCATTAGCATTTATTATGCTCCTGCCACAGGATGACTAACTTCAGAAAGGTATAAAATTACAAAAAAATTGGAGATTCCAAGATGGGTGTGGAGTACTTGGAAGCTACACTCACCTCCTCCAGATGCAAAATGAAATTTTCAGCTAAGTTATAAAGAAATCAACCTAAATAATCAACTAAAGAGAAGCTAAACAGTATTATAGTCAAGGAGTTACAGAAGTAGCCACATAGACTCTGGTTAAGAAGTGTGGAGATGTGGAGAAGGCTGGCCCCTGCACCCACTTGCAAGTGGCTGAGAAGCTAGAGGAATATCTCAGATAACAAAAGTCTACCCCTGAGCGGGGGGGGGGCACCTCAACCCCACACTGGGGTCCCCAAACCAGAGCACAAGGGCTGTGAAGAGAAGACTGCATAGCATTTGGCAGTGAAAATCAGCAGGCGATCTGTCTGCCTGGAAGAGTAGGGAGTCTGCTAGAAACCCAAGTGCACTTGTAAAAGGGCCAACAAAGATCTTGCTCTCCAACACTCACCAGGGCTCTGGTAGAAGGACCAAGTCAGGGGATATGGGAGTCCTAAAGGGTAGATCTGCGTGTCATGGCCCTGAGGAGATAACTGCAGCATCAGCCACTGAGGTCCTTGTCTGAGCCTTTATACCACACCACCCTCAGCCACCGTCTTCCCAGGGCCCAGGACTCCTGTATTTACAGCACAAGCCTGAGAAATGCGCTGTCCTGATCTTTCAAGTACTGGCAATACCACCCGGCCAAACGTGAGCCATGCAGAAAAGACTGTTGGCCACATCCACCAATGCACTTTGGCACACTTTCTCCAAAGAAGCTCTCCAGGGACACACAGACAGTCAATGAGCTGTATTACTTTGGGATGGGGGTTAGTCTTGCCCTCTGTCTGCATTCTCAGCCAGCATCACCCCCAAAGAGAAACTGTTTTGGGTTTCAGTCTGCCTTCTCAAGTCCCAGTGGCCCCTGCCCTTTTGAGCTCAGCTCCATGTGGGGAAGGGAGTCCTCCTCAGAGATGGGGCCCTTGGAGCACATCTCCCTTACAGGCTCTCGTCTGGGACTCAGACAAGCGCTGGGTTAGGCAGCTGAGGAGCAGGGGGGACGCAAAGTGTTTCCTGCTATTCTGCAGTTCGGTGGACACCACCTCCACATGGGATATGGTTCTGATCTGTCCTCACAAGTTCACATGGCTCCTTACACCATATACAGGAATAAACTCAAAATGGAGTAGAGACTTAAATGTTATGTTGCAAAACCATAAAACCCTGGAACAAAACATTGTAAAATTTCAGACATTCTCATAGCAAAATTTCTTGTGATATATATCCTCCAGCAGGGAACAAAGAGATAGGGAGAGAGAGAAAGAGAAAACCAAATGGGACTACATCAAACTAAAAAGCTTTTGCACAGCAAAGGAAACCATCAATAAAATGAAAAGACAACTCACGGAATGGGAGAACATATTTGCCAACGATACATCCAACAAGGGTTTAATTTCCAAAATTTATTAAGAGCTTATACAACTCAACATGAAGAAAATAAATGCCCTATTTTTTAAAAAGTGGGCAAAGGGCCTAAATAGACACTTCTTCAAAGAGGACATATAGATAGCCAGTAGACATATGAAAAGATGCCCAACCTCACTATTCATCAAAGAGATACAGATTAAAACCACAGTGAGATATCACCTCACACCTGTCAGACTGGTTATCGTCAATAACTCAGCAAACAAGTGCTGGTGAGGTTGTGGAGAAAAGGTAACCCTTGCACACTCTTGGTGAAAATGCTGACTAGGGCAGCCACTGTGAAAAGCACTATGGATTTTACTCAAAAAATTAAAAATGGGTCTGCCTGATGACCTAGTGATTCTACTTCTGAGAATATATTTGAAGAAACATTGACTTGAATGAATATATTCACCTTTATGCTCACTGCAGCACTATTAGCAACAGCCAAGATTTGGAAGCACGCCAAGTATCCATCAGTAGATGAGTGGATACAACAACTATGGTACATTTACACAGTGGAATACTACTTGGCTGTAAAATGAACAATAGTGTGGATGGACCTAGAGAGTAGTATTACGCTAAGTGAAGTAAGTCAGTCAGAGAAAGACAAATACCAAGTTTTTACTTATATGTGGAATCTAATGAAAATAATAAACTAATAAAATAGAAACAGACTCATAGATACAAAGAAAAAACTGACAGCTGTCAGAGGGGAGGGGGCTTGGAGGGCAGGGCTTGGTGAAAAAGTGAAGGGCTTAAGAAAAAAAAAAGACAGAGACAACAGTAAGGTGATTGTCAGAGCAAAGGGTGGGGGGGGGTGAAAGAGGGCAAAGAGGGAGAAAAACGGTGGCTGAAAGCAACTTGAATTTGGGGAATGAGCACACAATGCAGTGCGTAGATAATGTGTCACAGAGTTGTACACCCAAATGAATTTAAGAAAAAATACATAAAATTCTCAAAATTACAATGTAAGGCCCATATTCTTTTTTAAAAAATACAATTAATCCATGGGAAATCATTCAAATCATTTCAAAATGCCTTTCTCAGTCACATAGTTGGCAAATGGTGAATTCTGAATTGTAAGCCTGGCCTGTGTTCCTTCAAAGTGCATGCAATTTCCATCGCCTGTCATTAGTTTTAGGCTTAAATATAACTAGAAGTCTGATTGATGCATAGGGCTGGGAAAACAATGGGTCATGGCCTTGAAAACCAGGTAAGGAGATTGTAGAATATAGGACAGAGTGATATATAAATATTGCACTTGGAAAATTTGATTCTACCATTTGTTCATAGGCTACATAGAAGGTAGAGACAAAATAAGCCAGGAGATAAAATCACCTGTGGCAGCTCTATCCTAATTGGTTAAGAGTAAGCCAATAAGCTTTAGAAAAAAAAGCCTTTGGCCATTATTGAAAAAGTTGAAAAAAAGGGAGAGAATGTAGAACTTTAGAGAGAAATGAATTAGGATAAATTGTACCCAGGGATAAAAAATGGGAACTTTAGAATGATGTAAGTCTGTTTCATAAGGAAATTACTTGAAAAATGCATCTAATAAATTTTGGATGGTTGTGTCTAATCCTTAAGTTAAGGTTAATATCATTCATTTTTAAGGTTATTTATTCATTTCTCTTTAGAAAAAGGGGAAAGGGAGGGATAAAGAGAGAGAGAGAGAGAAATATCAGTGTCTGGTTGCCTATTGCTCACCCCCTACTGGTGTCCTGGCCCACAACCCAGGATGTGCCCGGACTGGGAATCAAACCAGCAAACTTTTGGTTCACACACTTGTGCTCAATCCACTGAGATATACCATCCAGGGAAGATTAATATAATTCTTTTAATAAGGATATCTGTGTGGGTGTTTGTGTACCTTTCATTTAGCAATGAATAAAATAGAATGTTTGGGAGATTTGTTGTCAGGAAACCTACAATGTAAATCATGTTTTTCTATTTTTTAATTTATGGTCATTAGAAAAAAAACTTTATCTTTGTCAGCTTTCTTTAGTAACTTGTAAACCCCAAATATAAATATGTATTTGGTAATATCATTGTGAAAGTTATGCAATATGTATATTACTTATGCATGGGTAGTGTAAGCACTAAACTTTAAATTCTTGTGGATTATCACTACATTATTATTATTTTGGCAATACACATCACCTCTTTTTAAACTACTTTTAAACATTTTGCATTGTTTCTATAACCAGATTCAAAAGAATTATTTAGATATCACATCTATTAAATTTATACTTCACTAGCTTTTATATTTTCTTCTGTAGCTAAATTTTATAATTGCTGAGAGGAGTGCATATTAAAATAAAACTTTTTGAATAACTTTAAGGAATTGAATACTTTCAAAAACCAATATATTTTTGCAAATAAAGACAAATAGTTTGTGCAATTGTTCTGAAGTTCACTCAGAAAACAATAGTGTTGCATCAAGAAATCTAAAGATAATTTGATTGACTTTTCTCTCTCCTTAAAATTATCAGACATTGGAAAAATAAGCTTGGTTGTTTTTTTTAAGTGATTTTATTTTGCTAGAAATGACTGATGTCAATATTCATATAAAAACCTTCTTCAGTATAAAACATTTATTTGTTATATGTTATCATATTTTATCACTTCTGGACACTCGGGATCACATATAATATATGTATTGATTTTTTAATTTTTACTTCCTATTTTACTTTTTTCCATTAAAATATTAATATAATAAAATCTCCTTGAGTTTATCTTCTATGTCACAATTTTTTGTAGCATTAAATTAGCATTTTATTACTCTCTATTTGGATTCTGTAACTTTTGTTTATTTATTTTAATTTTATGAATATTTATTATATTTTCCCTAATGACTTTTTTCTCAGGCTTTATTTCCTTTCAGCTTTCTTTTTTTAGCTATGAATTTGTAGATGCTCTATATTCTTAAAAATATTTTATTTATTTATCTTTAGAGGGGAAGGGAAGTAGAGAGGGAGAGAAATATCAATGTATGGTTGCCTCTCATGCGTCCCCTGCTGGGAACTGGCCTGCAACCCAGGCATGTGCCCTGACTGGGAATCTAACTGAAGCTCTATATTCTTATATCCTAGAGGATGTAAAATGGTTTGTCCTTAATCTTGCATCAAATATATTCTTTCATTTTGATTTTCAATGTTTGCAACATGGCTAGATCTATTTTCACAAGAAATAAGGGAATTGAATTGCAATTGGCCCTGTTTGCTTTTTTTTCTTATTAGTGAGATAAAAAATTTCATAGAGCAGCAGAGGAAGTAAAGGTAAATATGTAGAAATCCAAGTCAATGTTATAGGTTTTAAAGATCAATCTTTAGCAAATACTGCTACCTGGTTTCTTTCAATGTCATTCCTTTCCCTATTATTTTAAGTCAGTCAAATCAGAAATTGTAATATCAACTTGCTTAGCAAAATGTAAAAATTGAAGGAGTTGATGTCTTAATTTTTAATCTTACAGTGCTTTCTTCCTTCTACCAAAGACTGCATGCAGAGTGTGGTAGGTCGATTTCCATAGGAAACAGATTCTGAGACAGATTTGCATGCATGAGGTGATCACTGGGGAGAGCTTTGAGGAAAAATGTACATGATTTAATCAATCATGCCTATGTAATGAAGCTTCCATAAAAACCCAAAAGGACAAGATTTGAAGAACTTCTCGGTGGTGAGCACATGGAAATGCTGAGGGAGTTGTGTGCTGGGAAAGGCATGGAAGCTCTATGCTTTTTCCCCATACCCTGCCCTTGCCTCTCTTCTATCTGGCTGTTCATGAGTTATATCTTTCTGTAATAAACCAGTAATGCAGCAAGTATAAGGTTTCTCTGAGTTCTGTGTGCCCGCATAGCAAATTAATCAAACTCAAGGAAAGTATCCTTGGAACCTCTGATTTATAGCCAGTTAGTGAGAAGCACCAGTAACAACCTGGGCTTGCAACTAGCAGCTAAAGTGCAGGGAGGAGAGGCAGTCTTGTGAGACCTGTGGGATCTGGCCCTATCTCCAAATGGTTAGTGTCAGAATGCAGTAGAATCGTGTAACCCAGCTGGTGCTTGAGAATTGCGTGGTGGTGTGGAAAAAAACTCTCGCAGTTTGAAAATTGCTATTAGAGCCATTTTAATTTCCCCTGAAGCACAGGTCATAATCTTGGGAGAGACCGCTTCCTTCAACCAAGGTCAGCTGATACAGAGGAACTGACTGAGTCCTACACTATTAACTGGCGATATTGTTGGCACTGGAGAGAATGCACATGTTTGTCTTAAAGGGCAACACTGTGTCTACTACAAGGATACATTATAAAAGCCATTGAAATGTGTTAAGTGGTAAGACATATCTTTAAATGTTTACTCGTTTATTCTATCATTCTGTACATATTGTTGCCTTATAATTTTATACTGACTATATCAATAGATGCATGATACTACCCAGAACTATAATGTAATGAATTACCTACAAGTCTCAAACACTATTTGCATGATCATAACAACGCTATTCTTTTAAGAATTATTCTTCATAGAGATAAAGCAGAATTTCTGATTTGATGTATGTATGTGCCAGTGTTATACCAGGATCCAGAACTTCAGGGCTTTACCTTGGTGTTTCATGGAATGGAGGTCTTCTCAAAGAAGGAAAAAAGTAGAGAAAGCAAAGGATTTTCATGTCAGAGGACTGCAGTTAAGGTAAGAGAAAGGCATGTCCATCTTTGGGTACTTTTCCTCCATCCTTTCTCTTGCTATGGGACATCAAGGAGAGAGAAAATATTTGAAAACTCAATAAATCAGGAAGCCAAGGATGAACAATGTCATGCTTGTATTAAGAGGCATAGAATTGGAGATTCCAAGTTTCTAAGCCACATCCAGCATGTCCTGAGACAGATAGTATACCATTTGCTGTGAAATGTGGCCTCACTGATAGCCTTACAGAGCATTATTGGCTCATTGAGTTCCATGCAGGGCATGCATACATTCCAAATATTTCAGTAAACCACAGGGAGGGGACATGGAAGGGCCAAGGGGGATGGACAACAGGAAACAGTCTGGGTTAGAACAAACAAGTGGAGAATATGTATATTTTTATTCTGGTGCAAATGTCTCAGTCCACAAACTATGGCAGTGGGTACTGTTACAATGGCCAGAAGACTAGACTGAACAGGTTGCAAATTAGAGGCCATAAATCCAAAGACCAGATCAGCATAAGGCAGCACCAGCCAGAAATATCACTTTGCAGCCAGGATTCTGAAGCCCTCTTTCCTATCCCAAGCACTCAGAAAGTCATCTAAAGGATGAGCAGGCAGTATGGGGAATGTGAGCATTCACCTGGAAAAGACTGAGTCGTCAGAAGGAGGCTCTTTAAAAAAGCTAGAAAAGGACTATGAATCTGAATTGACTGCAAATGTAAGTGACTGTTCAAAATGGAGGACATTATGAGATCATTAATTAGCAAGTTATTTTTCCCAACATCCCAGGTAGGAGAGGACAATGGAAGTGATTATCCAGTTGCGGGATGTAAAGATTCTAAATTTTGAGTAGCTTAAGTATTTTGGGTGGATTTGTTCCAAATATGCTGGAGAACTGACTTCAATTCAGAAACCCCATTTAAAACCCTTGCTATAGTTAGCACATAAAAGCCATCAGAGTTTTAAAATAATTTCATCAAACTGAGAGTCATACTGATCAAAATCCTCAAATATTTATCAGTTTTAAAGTAAGAAAGAGAAAGGATCTTCTGGAACTCAATAAATCCAAGGCACATGTTTAAAAAAGGAAAAATGAATAGAAAAGTAACGCAATGTTGCAAATTATTTGAAGAGTTATTGTGTCAGAAAGAGAAGCCATTTGGAGTCCTGAATAAAGGAGCCTAAAATCAGGAACTGAGTTTGTTCACATTCTATTGTTTGGCAGACATAAGAATTCCTGTCATAAGAAAAGAATAATCTATTTTAGGTCAAAAGGCATATTTATTCATTCATTCAACCAATGAATACTTGAGTGCTTATAATAATGGAGGCTCTGGGCTGTGCACGAGGCATTCAAAGGTGAATAGGACATGGGCCCTGTCACTGAACACTTCCTTCTTCTCAAAGTGATAGACAAAAAAAGCAAAGCATCCCATAAAGAGTATTGTATGATGTATTAGAAATCTAGGCAAAAAGGAAACATCTAGTTTAGAATTGTCATAGGAGAGCTTCTCTGGGGAAATGGTACTACGTGCAAAAGGAGGAGGTGAGCAAAACAATACACGATTGAACAAAGTCATTGGCAAAGACGTTTGTAGCATGAAGAATAATGTTATATGCTAAAGGGTGGAAATGCTTGGATAATGTACAAAATATATAAAGGAGGATTGATATTTCACATGGAGATATAATAGGTTCTATTATGCTGAAGATTAAGAAATTAACCTGAATTGTAGGTAAATATCAATGCATATGCAACATTTAATAGAAAAAAGCATTTGGATTGTATCTGTAAGTAAAGGAAAATCATTTCTAAATCTAAAGCAGGAATAGAATATGATCATATTTTATCTTTAGTACATGTGATATTTTTGCATGTGGTAGATAATAGTTTGAATGAAAACAAGAATATAAGTAAGCATTAGGGTAATATTCCAGGTTTTGTTAATATAAATCTGATGGATTAATCTGAGGCATTTGGACAAAGAGAATAAATATGAGTTCTTTAAATTATTGAGGAAGTTGGATTTGTTGATTGGATGTGGAGAAATGAAAAGAAAGGAAAAATCATGAAGGAGAACTTCCCCAATCTGGCAAAGGCAATAGACTTTCAGGAAATCCAGGGAGCTCAGAGAGTCCCAAAGAAGTGGGACTGAAGGGAGCACACACCAAGGCACATCATAGTTTCATTACTCGAGATGAAAAATAAGAAGAGAATCTTAAAAACAGCAAGAGGAAATGAGACAGTTACCTACAAAGGAATTTCCATAAGACTATCAGTTGATTTCTCAAAAGAAAGCTTGCAGGCAAAAAGGGGCTGGAAAGAAGTATTCCAAGTCATGGAAGGCAAGGACCTATATTCAAGATTATCCAACAAAGCTATCATTTAGAATGGTAGAGCAGATAAAGTGCCTCCCAGATAAGGTCAGGTTAAAGGAGTTCATCCTCACCAAGTCCTTATTCTATGAAATGTTAAAGGGACTTATCTAAGAAAAAGATAATCAAAACCATGAACAGTAAAATGACAACAAACTCATAACTATCAACAACTGAAACTAAGGAAGAAAAAAAACAAAACTAAGCAAACAACTAGAACAGAAACTAAATCACAGAAATGGAGATCACATGGAGGGTTATCAGCAACAGGGAGAGGAAAGAGAATGGGGGAAAAGTTACAGGGAATAAGCAGCATAAACAGTAGGTGCAAAATAGGGGGAGGTTAAGAATGGTATAGGAAATGGAGAAGCCAAAGAACTTATATGTACTATCCATGGAAATGAATTAAGGGGGAGGATGCGGATAGAAAGGGGGCATAGAGTCAGGGGAATAAAGAGGGGGGAAACAGTATTCCCCCATCTGTAATTGTATAATCAATAAAATACATTTTTTTAAAAAAGGACAAATTAAGCATGTCTGTATTTCTGTTTTATTGATTAGATAAAAGTTTGTGCTACTCCCTGAATATAGAATGTAGGAGGAGTCTAAGAAGCTGTTTGTCTGTTTTTTTCCCTTTTTTAAAATTTTTTTATTTTCAGGGCAGGGATAGCCAAAGGGTGAGTCTAGTTTTCTTTTGATCCACCCTGAATATCATATGCTTAAGGAGTCACACATATTTATCAAAATGTGTAACAGGTAATCAGATATATCTGTCAAAACTCAGGAGGTCGTTTAGTAGTAAAAACGTTCTGCTATTGTTCAGATAGACAGAGGCATATGAAAGCATGTGTGTGAGTTATAACAACCTGAGGAAATGTTTAGAATTAAAACTAAAGAGGGAGAGGAAGGGTATGCCTAGAGAGATGTGAACTTTTAAATGGTAAAGAAATGCTGCATGAGGAAAAGAATGGAATTGGCTAGATAAAAAGAAAAACATGAAGTAGACTCCATTATTAGAGAAGTGATTTACTCCATTACCAGAGAAGGTAAGTCAGAATTGGAAAGTGCCCAAAAATGCATGGTTATCCTGAAATAGGTGAAATAATTAAAAAATGAGGAAAATATCATATAGAATAATCTTCTAATTTTTCAAGTAATTTAGCTACAAATTAGGCAATTACACTAGAAGTTCTATGGAAAATACCTGATTAAATTATATTTTAAAATTGAAGCAAAGAGGGGAAATGTTATTCATGAGCAAGAAGTGGTAGTCAAGACAACAAGGAATTACTGACCGAAATTAATCAGCAGATTGTGGTGTCACTAGCTTATGTACAAGAGCGAACCCTTGTCCCACATGGCAATGGTGTAGCTTTGAACCAGGATGCAGATATTGGTGGAAAGTGGAATGAGGATGGAGATTTGAAGAAGTTTGCATTTGACCACCTTCTCTACCCAAAAGGGTGCTGTTCTGTAGTCAGATAACAGGGAGAATACATGTATGGGGCTTGAACTCAGTGGAAAGCATTGGGAAAAGATGTTTTGAAAAATGGGAGAGTAAACACACAGAAAGTTTGCTAATCATTGGGGAGAACCAAGCTAATATTGTTGACTATGACTCTTTATTGGGTCCAATTCACATGTTTCTGGAATTCCTTCATAGCAGTTCTGGGTAAATGTGTCGCAAAAGCAAATCTTACAGAGTTTTGGACCGATACAAAGTAGAATGTCTGAAGAGGGTAAGATGGAGGATCATAGCTTACTGGATTTAAGGACTTTGGAAATAGTAGGAGACACGGGCACTTGAAGTGAGTATGAAAATGATAAATGCAGCACTGGGATATTCAACAGGAGAACAAGATGTCAGGAGACATGAAATCGTGTCAAGTCGGAGAAGAGGAGGGGTGAGAGGAAGACAGGAGAGTGGGCCGAGTCTACCGATTCAGGCTCTGATGCAGTCTTCAGAACGTCTGAACGCGGCTTTCCCAGAATAGGGTTCTTTAAAACAATCTCACATGTCTTAGTCTAATGCAGTGAGGGTAAAGCAGCAGATTAAAATAATCGCCAAAGGACTGATACCTCCCCAAGTCCTGCTGGTTTTCAACACTGGACAATCCACCTTTGCCTCGATTTCTTATCCATACAAAGTTGAATTCTTACAATTCATGAAAAATTGTAGTGACCCAACATTACTGAGTATTAAATAAATATATGTAAACCTTTTACCCTCACTAGAGTTCAGAAGATAAATGTTACCGTTTAGTTATTAAATATGTAAATAAGAATTAAGTGAACTTTTCTTAAATATTAGTTACTACGTGATATATAAAATGTAGTAAATATTAATAAATAATAATTCATTCAAATAATTATATTACCAGGTTGCAGAACTCCAGAGCTTGAAATATTAGCAGAAAATCTGGTTACATAAATGATGTTTAAGGAAGCAGGGTCATTTGGAGGTAATGGAAACAAATGCTGGCAGGGTTTTAAAGCTAATTTGAGAAACACTGACTACTTAAAAGGTATTTGTAAGATAATAGTCTCCCCTTATTCATTTGCAGTTTCATATAATTAGTTGTTATTATTGTGGAAGCGAGCAAAACATAAGGAAAAATTCACATGGGTATTCATGGAAAGGCTTTTGTGTTGGATTAATTAGAATCCATGCTAGAAATGCAAACCTAAGTGTTTTTCAGTAAAAATAAAGAAAAATAGCAGAATATGTAGTTTCACCTATATTTTAGTTCCTTATTGCTACCAGTATCCTAATGATACATTTCATTCTAAATCTTCATGTGCTTTTTTTGTTTAATTTAATAGATTCTGTGTAGATTTCAGGCACTAATCTCAAAAATTCATAAATTGCTTTCTTTGCATCTGTAAAACTATCTGTGTGATAAGTTTGGAGTACTTATTAGGGAGTTAAGAAAACACTAATGTAATGGCTTAATGAAAGTAATAAATTTTTAAAAAGTAAGGAGAATCATAGTAATTTAAATTATTATAATTTGCAAATGAAATGTTGTGTCTAAAAATCACTTGTATCATACCAGCCTGAACAGTAAAGTGTTTTTGTAAATATACAATTCAGAAATGAAATTAAACCAGTCACTGTTTGAGGTATATCTGATGGGCTAGAATTTAGTTAATGAATAGTGGATAGTGTCTTCACAGCATCAGCAAAACACTATTTTTCAGTTTTAATATACTGTTTTTTCCTATTATGAATTTCAAAATAGTAAATAAAATTTGGAAAGTAAAAATAGAAAACATATTATTCAGTTTCATCACCCTAACACAGTTACATTTTTTTAAAGATTTTGTTTATTTATTTTTAGACAGAGGGGAAAGGAGGGAGAAAGAGAGGAAGAGAAACATTAATGTGTGATTGCTTCTCACATGCTTTGCACCGGGGACAACCCTACAACCCACACATGTGCCCCAAACTGAGAATCCAACCAGTAACCCTTTTATTCACAGGCTGGCACTCAATCCACCGAGACACACCAGCCAGGGCCACAGAGTGTAAATTTCTGTATTTATATTTGATAGGAAAAACTCCCTCATTATTGTACAAGCAATTCACTGAAGGAGAAATAATCTTCAAATAGTACCAGCATAATTGGACATCCATAAGCAAAAACAAACAAGAATACAAAAAAACCAACAAAAACACTTCAACTTAAATGTCACATCTGATAAAAATTAACTAAAAATAGATTATATAAAAGTATAACTTTTATAAGTGACCATAAAAGAGAATTTTTGGAATCTGGTACTTGATGAAGACTTCTCAGGCATGGCACAAAGAGCATAATGCATAAAAAATAAAAGTGAATGAACTAGGCTTCACAAAAAATTTTGCTATCTAAAAAGCTCTGAAAAACTAAAGAGAAAGAGAAAAGTTAAAAATAGGCAAACCATGCATCTGACAAAGGACTTATACCTATAGCATATTTTTAAAAAACTTACAAAACTCAACAGGATAAAGAAATGGAAAGAAGACATAAACTGATTTTCACTAAAGGTTAGTGAAAATGAGCAAATGAGCAAATAAGCACATAAAATATATAGATATTATTAACCACAAAATAATTGCAAATTAAAACCACCATTAGATATCATTGCACATTTATTAGAATGACTAAAATGCACTAAAAAAAGAAAGGAAAGAAAGAAAGGAAAACAATACTACTGGTAAGAATTTGCAAAAACTAGTTCTTTCATATATTTTTGGTAAATTGTAAAATGGCACAACCACTTTAGAAATTATTTGTGAATTTATAAAAATAACCTGTACTTATGACATGACCCAGAAATTTCAATCTTGGCTAGTTATCTCAGGGAAATGAGAATCTATGTTAATAATAAAACTTGCATGTGAATGTTATAACAGCCTTACTTTTCACAACCCAAAGTGGAAAGAACCCTCTCCTTGAATGAGTGAATGGCCTGGTGAAATGCAATACACATACACCATGGTGTGTCAGTGAACAATTCAAACAAACAATAAACTACTGATACACGTAACAACTTGGATGGATCTCAAGAGCACTGTCTTTAGTGATTAGAAAAGCAATCTCGGGAGATTATATGCTGCATTTCATTTATCTTGCACTCTTCAAATGAAAAAAAAAGAAACTATAGAGAGAAAGAACAGATTAGTGATTTCCAACAGAAAGAAGAGAGGTGAAGGAAAGTGAAACTATAAAGAATACAAAAAAAATTCTATTTGCTCTTGCCATTCTGAAATGTCATGCCTGGGAGGATGTTTAAAAAAACAAATCATGCACATGGTTCTCTGCTCAAAAAGTTGAAGTCTTTGATTTGAGAAATTTTCTTTTTTTTTTAAATTTTTTTCTTTCCTTTTCCATTTTTTCATTACTGTTTTCTCTATGTTTTAGCCTTGCAACTCCTTGTGGATGGATCAGTTTCTTAGACCTTTGAAATATGTAAACTCTCTTAGTCTATGATCTGGAAATTTTCTGGACTTCAATCATTTCTATTGACTTTATATATGAAGGGGGACCCCAAAACAATTTATTTATAAAAATTGTGTATTTATTCTTACTTGTTTAAACTTTGATCCCCTTCAAAGTTCTCCTGATGATACAGGGTGCAGCCAAGGGGGGCCCCCCCAAAAGGATTTGGAATGGTGTCCAGAATTCAAAGTGTATAGAAATATTGGAGAGACATATAAGATGTCCTCACCGCCCCCCCCCCCAGGGGGAAGGGATGAATGGAGCCAGGGCCATTGAGAGCTATTTTGCATAGCAACAGTTTTGCAGCTAACCTCTGGAGGAATGGTTATTTAACATATCTACAACCTTTAACTGGTTTCATAGATATGTTAAATAGCAGTGGCCAAGTTTGGAGCCAAGGAGAAGGTAGTAGCTAGGACTCAAGATGGGGACTAGGGGCTGCTCTCCTGAGTGAGAAGGGCTTGGACTCAGAATGTAACTAAGGGCTGCTCTCTGGACTGAGGATAGAACTAGGGGGACTCAGGAGGATGTAATCAAGGTCTGCACTCCTAAGTGAGAAGGGCTTGGACTCAGAATGTAACTAGGGTCTGGGCTCCGGAGTGAGAAGGCCTGTGTGGGAGCTTGGAAAAGACTGGCTCCAGGACACAAAGGGTCCCCGCTTGGCCAGATGGGAGAGAGCCATGCGGTTTCAGCAGAGTGAGGACCCCCTGTTGGTGAGGTGAAAGAGGGAGCCACGCGGTTTTGGCAGGGTGTGGACCCCCTCTTTCCCAGGTGAAAGGGAAAAACCACGCAGCTTTGCCAGAATGGAGATCCCTGCAGCCAGGTGAAGAAGAGAGCCACATGCTTTTGGTGGAGTGCGGACCCCTGCAGCTTTGGTAGAAGAGGCCCATGCGGCTTTGGGGTGCCCCCATTTGGCTGTGGGGCCTGGAAAGCAGGAGAGACTTTGACTGGAACTGGGTACAAAGGACTCTTGCCAGTGGACCATGAGAGGGTACCACAGTACTTTGGATTAACTCGAGATCCTCCTGCACAGTGACACAGCTGACGGTGCCAGCGGCCTGCAACACAGACGTGTGCTCTTTTCCTGATTTACGGTACCCGGAGTTGGGACAGTGGGAGAAGGGAGCGCTGTGTGGGTGTAGGTGTATACATAAAGGACTTTGATATTTTAGTGGTGGCATTAGGCCTGAATAGCATTAAATAAACATTTTGTTTCCTTTTCACAAATCTCTGGCATTAAGAGATGTCTTTCCAATTGGCGGCGGACAGAAGGGCCCAGTAGATATTAGTATTTTGTTTTTGGGAGGGGCCCCTGTTGTATAGCAGTTTTGGGCATCCCTAAGTGGGCCAAATATTGTGTTGCCCCTCCCTCGGACCTCCTCTTGTTCGGTAACACTGATTTGATGGAGACACATATTGAGACATTTTTTTGACTGCTTAGAAGAGTTTTTGAACTTTAAAATTTTGATGTCTTTTATTGCTTCTGCCATTTTTTGTTTCACCGATTCCACATCAGAAAAATGTTTCCCTTTGAGGACTTTTTAAAATCCATCTGGTGAGACGGGGTGAGTTAGGGAGGTTGGGGTCCTTATAGGTCAAAAACTGCTAAACATTCAGTGTCATGTGGGCAGGTGTTCTTACAATCACTCATCACAAAATGGGCAAATACACTGAAAAAGTCATAAAAAAATTCACGGCAGCCAAAAGTAGCCTCTCACATCTCCAGCTGATACACTGATACAGATGGGTTTCTAGAACACTCACCTAGTGGGTGAGTACCACAAAGGGCCTGCTCTCCAGGAGGCTATTCTATTTTTGGTGGTTCCCCCATATATTTTTATTATTTTTTGTATTATTTATGTGTATTATTTGTGTTTTTATTGTATTATTTTGTATTCTTATGATTTATATTTTAGCTAATAATGGCTAGTAATTTAAGCAACTTTATATATACATATATATATAGCACTTTATATATACAAAATTGTGCCCTTGTGAAGACTAGCTCCCAATATTGCTCCTCTCTTCCCTTGGTGAACTTGGTCTAAATTTGCATTTTCTCTAATTGAGTTCATGCAGTAAAATAATAACTCACATTTTCAATGCAGAAATATATCTAAATACTTGAATTTTACTATCTCCAATTCTAGTTATTTAGGTTTTAAAATTATTTTCACTTTATTGCATTATATGAAATTTTGTTTTCACTGAACAGAATTTGGAAAGGGAAGAATATAAACACATTTGCCTTTACTTCTATTTTTAATCAGTTTTATTTTTAAGTTAAATTATTTATCTTTTTTACTTAATGATTTAAATGACTGTTTACTCAGTAGAAAGTTTGTCAGAATAGAAACAAAGTAACTTGGCCCAATTAATTGTAATAATAGTTAATAGTTTTGAAGCAATTAATGTTTGCCAGGCGTGATGTTCAAAGTACCTAAAACCGTCTACTTAATCACCAAAACAATTGTGTAAGGTATATATAATTTTGCTAATTTTTAGGAAATTAATGCTAAGGCAGTTAAAGTAATTTGTTTACTATATTCTCACAGGTAAAATATAGTAAATGAGCAAAAGTAAATCTGACTCTAAAACTTTCTTCTTACATGTGCTGCATATTGATTTATGTAGTTGGGGCTTCTTAACATAGCAGGAATTTGGAAATATTTTTCAGGCATTTCCAGCAATATTTATATATGTCTTTAAATAAAAAAACAAGGTAAGCATATAGCAAACCAAAAATAAAATGGCTGAGAATGAAGAAAATGGACATGGAAGGAGATGGGAGAAAGCGTAGCCAGCATTATGGTGAAATAAGCAAATCGCCATGGCTCTCTCTTTTCTAATAATTACACAACGGTTCACTACCGGTGAATCTGAAGACGATGGGGCCACAATAATTAAAATTGTATAAAGATACAGACATGGCCCTGACTGGGTAGCTCAATCTGTTAGAGGACTGTCTCCATACCCAAGGTTGTGGGTTTCATCCCCGGTCGGGGCACATACAAGAAGCAACAAATAAATGCATAAAAAAGTGGAAAAACAAAGTAATGTTTCTGTTTCTCTGCCTCTCTCTCTCCCTCCCTCCCTTCTTCTCTCTTTCCTTCTTCTAAAATCAATTAAAACAAAACACAGACAATTACAAGAGTCCCCTAATCTGTTTAATTGTGCTTGTTTCTCCCTCTCTGCTGGATTCTGTAAACTGGCCACAGAGGCAACAGTCTTGTAAAATGGGAGTAGCCAAGGGTTGTCTGTAATTGCAGGAGAAACGATCTATCTAGGACCAGTCTGAGCTGCTTGACATGCACCACTGATGTTCAATGTAATTTTGTGATTAAATCCAGATGCTTTTTCCACTTGTAAAATCATATTAAAGAAAGGATAATGTACAACATTAATCATGTCATTTTACTTGATAAATCATAAGGGGTTCTTCTAAATAATTAAAGCCACTAAATAATCTAAAAACATAAATGCCATTAAGAGAGAGTAAGTGAAATTTTCCCTTGGGTTAACAGTTCAATTAAAATGGATATGCTTCATCAACACCTACAACATGCAAGACAGGTGGATTAGGTGACACCATCCATAAAATAATGGAGAAAAAAGTCAGGGTAGCAGTATCAGCACAAAGGGCTTAATGATGGATTCTAAAATTTCAAATATTTCAGCTTACTTTACAGCAAGCATCTTTGACAGACTTCAGGGTATAATTTCCATGATGTAAAAAAAATTTTCCTTGCCTACCTAGTATGCAGTGTTGATTGTAAAAAAGTGTCACGTGTATACAAAGTACCTCTCTCGGTTCATAGTTGGGAAAGTAATTCCATATAAATCAAAATTCAAAAGTCAGATTATGTTATAGACACATGTACAAAAATTATATTTAAGCACAAAAGCTGGAGACACTAACCTATGTTTGAGGAAATAAGTGCTTTACAAAAAATGTTCTGGATTGTAACAGAAGCATGAGATTTTGTGAATTCCATTCTTTTGAGTTCAAGTCTACGAGCAATTAGTATATGTTATTTTCAGGGAAACTTCAAGAAAAAAGGATAGTGCTAGCAATAATTTGGGGGGTATACATACATGTGTGTGAAAGAAAAACAAATTATTTCTAATACAATGTAATATTTTGAGATGTTAATATACAGGCATTCACAGAAGGGATTATGAGGGATAACAGGGGGGAAATGAGGAGGTATTGGGGGTTTAGGGAGCAGTGTTTACAGAATCAAGGAGATGTGAATGAGCAACTACTCCACCCTCCACCCCAAATAGTCACATGATGAGCAATATGAGCCTGAAGTGGGAGATTTTATTAAGTTTGAACATTTTCTGGGCCAATAATACACAGGGAATTTAAACAAAAGCAAGATAAAGCTGAATTTTTTTTTCAGAGGGTGGTAAGGATGGCTTGCAGGAGAGGAGGCCGGGAGCAGGAATTTAAAGCTGATGGAAACCTGCACTCCTGCTAGGAAAGAGAGGCTGGAGAAGAAAGCCAGGGTTTTAAAGAACATTTTTGCAACGCAATTAATCAAGGCTGGTGCATAAATGGATATAAAGTAGAGAAGGTCAGAGAGAAAAAATGAAAATAATTTTGAGTTCTTAACTTTGGTTTCAGTGTTATAGCTGCATAGCATCACTCAAAATGTGGCTATAACACTGAATTAATGCCGGTCAGTGCACTTGCAAGGTGGGGCTGGGGATTTTACGAGGTCTAAGCCATGTGCCATTGGTAGATTTTTAATAAAGTGTTTGAGGTATCTGTATAATATATAAGTGGAAATATTCTGTAGGCAACTAAAATTATGCAAATGAATGACATGCAAAAATGAGGGTCATCACCATTTAGATGCCAGGGGAAGCTGTAGAAATATTTTTAGTCAGGTAGGAATTGTGAATCAGAAATAAGAGGTCTTCTATTATTTGCAGGCTTATAAATATATACTCTTACCATATGGGTTTAAATATGTTGGACAATTTGAATCCTCATAATCAATTTGAATCAATAGCAAATATTTTCCCTTCTAGATTGTTAAGTGGAAATTATTTTTTCTGTATTAAAACATGAAGGTAATACTCGACGTTCAATTTACCAGAAGTGCTTGCCCTTAAGACTTAACTTATCAGAAGTCAGGAAAAGAAAGCAGCAAAATAGTTTGCCATTTATTCTCCTTGGGGACCAGCATTTATTCAGAAGCTGATTTTACAGTTGTCATTGCCTGCCATTATCAAAAAAGTAAAAAATAGAAGCTGACCATTAGAAACTCAGGGTGAAATATGGTCCAAATCAGAACTGAAGGGAATAAAGGGTAATTTGTAGAGACAACTCACAACGTTAACTTCCCAAAGAGCTGTACCTTTGCTTTGGCTCTCTCCTGGTTTCTGAACGGAAAAGTACATAGCAAAGGAGAAATCTGCTAAGTATATGTCATGTCATTTCATAAAGATATAGTAATAGTAAAAAACATGGATGGAGTACAGAATAACATTTCAACTGTTTGCTTCTCTGAGAAGTGAACTGTTTCTGATTTCTTATTTATATTCCATATGCTATCTAACCCACACCTCCACCCCTCAGTTGTCTTTGCTTCTAAATAAATAATGTGTATTTTTGACATGTAAACTTTGATTCAGATGCTGCTTGATTTTGATCATCTTTTTAGGCCATTCCAGCTCACTTAGATAATGACCCTTTCGCTTGAATATAGCCATGTTCTCTTTATTTACTTGTTCCCTCTTGGAGTTTAATTTAATCATTCTAGGTTAGTTCAAAAGAACAAATAGTTTCCCACACAGAGTGTCGGTAGGCCTACTAGATTATGTTCCTACTCAACGTCAGTCCCTTTGCGAGTTCTGCTCTTCTTATCCCTCTCTAGCACCATTCTAGGGAAATGCCATTAAGCCCGAGTTTCCCCAGCATCACTCCTGCAACATCAGAAACACACACTTGCACTGAACCATCATTCTCTCACATGTGTTCAGCATTAGGTTCCTGCTGCTACTGTAGGACTCTTCATACTGGGGGACTCCTTTGGGACACTAACCTGCTTGGTTATTGTATATCCTTCCTGCTTGGTATCTACCACATACTTGACCCTCAACAATACACAATTGTACACAATCTATAAAGTGAAGTTGTATTGCAGGAAGTACACGCTATATTGTCAGGTACACTGATTTTGATATTTTACATTTAGACCCCTAATGTCACAGAAGATACTGTTATCTATTCCCACAAATATGGGAAAGGGAGTAAAGAAGACCCTGAGAGGGAGATAACAAACTCTCGGATACAGAACAAACAATGAAACAAAGAAAGCAATGCAAATTTTTTAAGTTTCATAGCAGTTATGCAAAAGTTTTGAGGCCAGGAATACAACAGGCAGGTAAACACTCCTTCATCTCCCAGGGACACTGAAGACGTTCTGAAAGCCATTTTTTGCATGTCAGATTTCAACATGTGAGAACTGGGGGGGGGGTAGAAATGGGGGGGTGGAAATGGAAGGGAGGTGGGGAGCACGGGGTGGGGGGAGCTAGTGTGGGAAAAACAGGCAAAAAACTGTACTTGAGAAATAACGAAATAAAATTATTAAAAAATAAAATAAAATAAATAAATATTTAAAAAAGCATGTGAGAAAGCAACTAATACTGCTATTCCTGATCTCAGCACACAAGGCAGTAAACCTGATGATGAGAAAAATAGGCTTCAACTCTCACATTTACATCGTATTATCAATAGGTCTAATTTTGCCTCCCAATTCTCTTGCATACAAAGTGACTGATTCACAGTCAGTTTTATTAATCAACTATGCTTTGTGACAAACTTTTACAAGTATTTATATGTTAATAATCATTTAATGTTTGGATGTGCCCTTCAAATTGTCTCATAAGTTAACTACATAACTCAGCACTTGTCAATTCTTTTTGAAAATGAAGAATGCCTGCCATCCAGTCTGTGGCTAAATATGTAGATAATAATGCTGCCTAGGAAGTCCTTCTCCGGCTGCCCCATTCATTTCCCTGAGTTCAATTCTGTCCCCACCGACTCGTTTGCAGATGCCATGAGGACCTTTTTGATTCTTTATTTTCAAGTCATTGTTATTCGATTGATGTACAGAATATTATTTTTCTAAAAATAATGACACCAATATTTGTCTTATTCAGCATGGACTGTCATAACAAAATACCATAGACTAGGTGACTGAAGAACAAAAATGTACTTCCCAATAAATGTAATTAAAAATAAGAAATAGAAACAAAACAAAAGAGAGGTGAGCCAAATACTTCAGTGAAGTGATAACAGGGACAGAAACAATCAGTTTCTTAAAACAGAGCCACACTCTTGAGTTTAGACACAAGCAAGTGAGTTGAAGAGGTAAGTCTTCTTACTATTATATAGTTGATACTGGTTAAATAAGTTAAAACTCAAAAATACCAATGTGAAGATGGTTTGTCAAATTAAGCTATTACCTGCTTACAGTTCACACACATTTTCTTCAATTAAAACTGGGATTAGTTGTCTTTTTTTGTGTGCATATTTTTATAAAATTATTATTAAATTCATGGGATGAGAGAGGTTCTTATTCTATTTTCAGTGCTCAACACCTGTCCTTTTTCCTAGCCAACTCTCATCAACCACCAGGTTATTAGGACTCATCTTTCTCTTGCTATTTTATTTTTCCTTTCTTAACCCTTGAGTGTACCTCATATTGGTATTTTAAACAACATTTCCCTATGGCCTGGAGATTTATTTATATAAAGGCTATGTTGTGTATTTCTTTAATATAAGGTATAGTGATAAAGATACATGAATATGTATCTTTACTCTTATACTTGGTGGAAAGAGCATGGATTATTTAGGTAGATCCCTCAAGCCAGTCTGCTGTAAAAAGGACAGTTTTTTTAAGTATATTATTTATTTTATTTTTAGAGAGGGGAAGGGAGGGAGAAAGAGAGGGAGAGACACATCAGTTTGTGGTTGCCTCTGGAGCACCCCCTACTGGGGACCTGGCCTGAAACCCAGGCATGTGCCTTGATTGGGAAATGAACCTGCGACCCTTTGGTTCACAGGCTGGTGCTCACTAGCAAGGGCAATAAACAGGGCAGCTTCTATGTAATTGGCCTTTCAGGGAAGAGAAGGAGAAATAATTTCCTATTTGTAATATGGCTTTTTATTACAGTAAACTAGAACTCTTCACAAATTACCCTTTTAAATTGCTTGTTTTATATGCATGCAAATTAGTTTTTTTTAATTTAGGACTTTTAATATTCTAATAAAATAAATGGCACAGCTATTAAATTTAAGTTATTACAGATTCAGCAGTTAACACCCAAAACAAATAAGATATGCAATAGATATACTAATATTGCATTCAAAAGTGAGTAAATATTAATATATTGAAACTGATAGTCTTATAAAAATTTATTATAGATGATATATTTTAAGCCGAGTGAGCATAAAAGTCTTCATATTAACTTCTTCATTTCTGGTTCTTAGCACAGTGGCTGGCTGACACAGAATAGTCATTCGGGTGATGATTATTGAATGATTGAATTAATAAACAAATAGGTATCATCATTCCTAATTGTCTTGTCTTAGCCTATTCAGCAGGTCGCATGATTAGAAAGGGTGAATTCTCTTTGATAATCTCATCAATATTTTGCTTCCGAGATCATTTTAATCAATGTCTAGTATGGTGCTAATCAGAAATCATAAACTTATTGAAGACAATTCAGCAAAGTAACACTGTTTGTCAGACACTTCTGGCAAATGAAGTAAGACTAAATACACAAAGAAAACAGAGAGGCCAAAAATATAAAAACTAGATTTACCTAAGACCAAATTAATAAACTCATATTTTAATATTATTTATGCTTCCACCTTGAGGCTTAATTGCCCACAAGTGCATCTTGCAAAAAGTGCATTGAGATACTAAGTTTGTTTAGAAAGATTCCCAAAGATCTCAAGGACACTCTAAACTGTATTTTTAGATGTCTTCCAGAAGGTACGTTAGTCCTGCCATATTGAATTCCACCTATTATCGAATTAGCCCATCATAGTATGGAGGCAAAACTGCAATTCCTTTAGTGTGGATTTACAAAAAGCCAGGGTGTAGTCCACAGTTCTCTGTGGCAGAAGCTAACCGAGTGTGACTCACCCCTCGTATGGGTTGGTGCTCACATCTTGTAGGACCTCAGTGAGCAGTGGGTGTGATCCTAAAAACCACCTCATCTTAATAACCAACATAGTAAGTGGGCATACAGAAGATGCTCTGTGTATTCCTCATGTTTTACCAAAAATCTCATATTGTCTTGTTTTCCTGTTTACATGCCTAATAGTAAGAGGGATTTGCTAGAGAAAATTCCTAAAAGTGGAATGGCTTTCTAGTGAAAATAACTGATTTTTTATTTCTTTTTTATAGAGAAAATTCCTTTTTTTCCTTCAGTCATGCCTTTGTTCTATAGTGTGCAGGATCTGCTTTTAATCAAATAAGGTGAAATAAAGTACATTGAATACATGAGATCTGTGGAAATAAACTGTTCAATGTCTGAATGCATGTGTGAGAGTCTTCCCAGGTTAAATCTAAGGAGTATGGAAAAATAGCATTATTATAGCACTGATGTTTAATTTTCATGGGTTGAAACAGGTTCAGTTGGAATCCTACTAGTTTATTTTAACACAAAATTTTCCATTAAAATATCACATAATTTTTTTATTAAAATACACCAAATTCCAATAAGTTTGGAAATTTGTGTCTGAAAAAAGTGGTTAACTTTTCAGCCATTTTCATATTCTGTAGTAAATAACAATCAATGCACAGAAGAAATGAACTAACTGTAAGTCTTACAACATAGAATACAATAATCACATGCATTATATTTTAAAATAAAGAAATAAATTAAAATATATATTGAGCATATTTAAGTAAATACACTGGTATAAATAAGTAACTTTTAATAGACCAGCAAACATAACAACATATTCTGAAACATAAATGCTTCTGAAACAACAAAACTAAAATAATCGCATGTTCACTTATTCAATAAGCATTCATTCTACACTGCTATTTGCCAGGTGCTTATCCAACTGCTAGGAACACATCAAAGTCCATATCTCAGAGAAGAGCAAAGCTAATGAATTTGCAAAAGAATAAATAAAATTGTGATAACTATCATAAAAATAAAGAGTAATGTAGAGGAATGTTTGCTTTACTTTAGCAAGAAAATTTCTAAGATTGTTAAGTTGTAGTTTACTTATCAGCTACTGTGCTTGGAAAAATTCATATTTCATACATTGAAATCAAGGGTCTGTAGAGCATAGAATATATATTAGCTACCATGGAGTTACAAAACTATAAGAAATATATTCTCTTCCATCTAGGAACTTGCAATATAGTGACAGAGACCTGGCATTTACACAGAGGTCCAATATAAGAAAATGTGCTTCAACAAAATTACTCTATTTAGTTCATGCTCACACACATTCTGGTCCAGTTCTGAAAATTTCTCATATTTCAATACTTTTAATCATCCAATAACATTATGATATAGACTTTATTTTTATATATAAGGAAGCTGAGACTAAAAGTAACTTTTCCAATGTCACAATATAATAGTATGCTGAATTAAAATTTAAAAATCTAGCATACAGGCCACACTCTTAATTTATATAATCAAAAATGAATGTTATGATATAACCATAATACTGTAAAATAATAAAATATATAGAGATGGTTGATTTTCTTGGAAAAAGTGTCAAAGTATAATTTTTCAAGTGTGAGCACCTCTCTGGCTCTCCAAAGAAAGGTGGAAAAACAACATGGTTTGGGGATGCTTCCAGGACAACCGCAAGAGCAATCACACTGACATTACAGTGACAGCAAAGGTAAGAGCAGTAGATTAAGTCATAACAGACCCTCTTTCAGAATTATACCTGAAGAGATTTCTTGGGGCATTTACAATGTATCTAGTTGGGTTAATATTACAATAACAAAAATGCATGGGAAAGGTATAAAAAAGAGGCATGATTATTAAAGAATAATAGGAGAAAGAATATGAATGAACAAATGACTTATGGAAATATATTTACTCTGCATATTAATTAAGACAATTACCATTTAAAATGTAAATTGTGTCCCATTTTCATTGTCAAAGAAGAGAAAGACAGGGAGAGATGAAGAGTGGGAGGGAAGGAGAAGAGGAGGGAAAGAAAGGAAGAAAGGAAAGAAAGCTACAGCCTCCCAGGTTCGGCAAGGACTTGGAAAACAGCAACCTTCATATTTTATAAGAGAAAGAACAACTGAACAATATATTCAAAGACCTATTTAGAGTCCACATTCATTGATAACACAGTCTCACTTCTTTGAAATAAAAATGTATATACATGTTTAACCTTAAAAATAATTTTAGAAGACATGGATGAACTACCATAAAAACATTAATATATGTAGCCTTGGCTTTTGTAGCTCAGTTGGTTGGAGCACCATCCCATAGATTGAAAGGTCATGGGTTTGATGCCAATCAGGGTACATGCCTAGGTTGCAGGTTCGGTCCAGTTGGGATGCACACAAGAGGCAAATGATAGATGCTTCTCTCCCAACATTGATGTTTCTGCCCCCCTCTCTTTCCCTCCCTTGCCCTCCCTCTAAAATCAATACTTATGTCTTCAGGTGAGGGTTAAAACAAGGCAAAAATATATTATATACTGTTATAGATGTATATAGCTTTTCAAGATAGATTGGAAACTATATATATGTACATATATCATTATTGCCTGTAGATGAAAATATATTGGTTTTATTTGTCAGGGTCAAGTTTATTTGTGTTCATTAAAAAATACAGTGAATGTCTGCCAATGCAACATTCCCTAACTTTATTTAATATATAATTTTGTAACATTATTATTCTACAACAAATAAAAGAACTTTAAATTGCTTTATTGTACATTTGAATGCATTTACTACAGTATATCTGATTTTTAGTCTAATTTATATAGAATCTTTTTTCCATCTTTTAAAATGCATTCTCTACAGTTTAGGCATGGTTGACTTTTTCTAGCATTATTATTTAAATATTTTTTGTTTTTAAATTTAAATTATACTTTATTGTTATGCTATTACAGTTGTCCCAAATTTTCGCTCTTTGCCCCCCTTCACCTAGACCCCCACTCCCTCAGGCAATCCTCACACTTGTCCATGTCCACAGGTCATGCACTTATGTTCTTTGCCCACTCTATTCCTGAGGCTGTACTTTGATCCCCATGACTATTCCATAACAAGCAACCTGGATTTCTTAATCTCTTCACCATTTTTGTCCATCCTCTTGAATCATCTTTGATGATTCCATCTGGCAATCATCCAATTTTCCTCTGTATCTATTATTCTGTTTCTATTCTGCTGATTTGTTTATTTTGTTTTTTTGGATTGAATTTTTTATAGAAATGTATTTATTACCATTTTATGGTTCATGCTTTTTATCTTCCTCTTCTTAAAGAAAACCCTTAACATTTCATAAAATAGTGGTTTGATGATGATGAATTCCTTTAGGTTTTTCTTGTCTGTGAAGCTCTTGACCTGCCCTTCAATTCTAAATGACAGCTTTGCTGGGTAATCTTGGTTGTAGGTCCTTGTTTTCCATCACTTTGGATATTTCTTGCCAATCCTGCCTAACCTGTGAAGTTTCTTTTGAGAAATCAGCTGACAGTTTTATGGAAACTGCAATAGATTGATCAGTATAAATATATTGTTTAATTCTGTGCTGTATTTTAGCTAATCTTTTAGTATTGAGATAATTGTAGAATCACATTGAGTTATAAGAAATGAAACAGAGATACTGATGATTTACCCATTTATAAGATAAATGATTTACCCATTTTATTCCAAGAGTAGATCTTGAAAAACTCGAATACAACCTGGATATTGGCATTGAAAGAGGTCCAGATACAAGACATTTCCACCATCCCAAGGATCCTTTGTGTTGTCTTTTTATAAATATTGGCACCAACTAATCTGATCTTTATTTCTATAAATTTGCCCATTTAATGGTATAAAGATTAGAGTCATATAGCAGGTAAATTTTTAGGATTGACTTTTTGCATTCAGTAAAATTCCATGAAAATGTTTCCAAGTTGCAAAACATATTAAAATTTCCTTACTTTTTGGCTTTGTAGTATTTCATAGCATGTTTCACAGCTTGTTTTACTAATATACTTGTTAAAAAATGTTTTGCTACTTAGAGACCAATTTATAAATGTGATCTTCCAGTAGATGACCATGGAGATTGACAGTTTTCAGTAAGCGGTGTCCTTGAGATCCATCCAAATTGTTCCATGTATCGATGACTTGTTTCTTTTTATGGCTGAGTAGTGTTCCATGGTATGAATGCACCATGGATTATTTAACCTTTCCCCCATTGAAGGACAGGGTTGGTTTTTCAGATACTACAAAAAAACCCACTGTGAACTTTGGCCCCAAAGTACACTTACTGGGTCATATGGTAAGTGTATGTGTAGTTTTACACATAACTGCCAATAATTTCCAGAGTGACTATATTATGTAATATTCTCAGAAGCAATGAATGAACGATCCAGTTGCTCTACATTCCTGCCAACATCTGGTATTATCAGTATTTTATTTTTAGTTTTAGCTGCTTTTATTATAAGTGATATCTCATTGTGGCCTCAGCCCACAATTCCTTGGTCTTAATGATGTTCAACATCCTTTCATGAGATTATTTGCCATTTTCATGTCCTATTCAGTGAGATGTTTGTTCAAGTCTTTTTTTTTCATTTTCTTATTGGATTGTCTATTTTTAACTGTTGAGTATTGAGAATTCTCTATATATTCTAGATACAAGTGTTTTCTTGTATAGAAGGTTTGCAAATATTCTACTTTTAGCCTGTAAGTTTACCTTTTCATCTTTTAACAGGGTCTTTCACAGAACAACGGTCTTGAATTTTGTTGAAGCCCAGCATACCACACTTCCATAATTCCTACAGCTGCAGAAAACCTTGACTGAGAGCATATTTCCCATCTTCCTACTTTAGAGTGAAGTATCATTTTAACACTAAGCATGATGTGTTCGCTCCAGGTTTCTTCCACATACCCATCAGGTTCGGGTAGTTTTCCTCTATTTGCAGCTTGCTGAGAGTTTTTATTTTTATCATGAGTAGATACTAGATTTTGTTGAATAATTTTTGTGCATCAACTGATATAATCATATAATTTGTCTTCTTAACCTTGTATTATGTTAGATTACATTGATTAATTTTCAAATCTGTAACTAGCCCTATATACAATAAAATTTATTTATTTATTGAATTTGTGTACCTAAGTACAATAAATTCCACTTAGGTGTATAATCTTCTTTATACATTGGTAGCTTCAGTTTGCTAGTATGTTGTCAAATATGAGACACAGGAGTGTGTAGTTTGGGTTTTTTGTTTGTTTGTTTTATATTTGTTTTTCACTGTCTGGTTTTCAGGTTAAGGTAGGAGTATCTTAATAAAATGAGTGGGTAAGTATTCTCTCCTTTTTATTCTAAGTTGTCCATTTTCCCCAAGTTGCCAAATTTAGGAACGTACTGTGTCTTGTATAGCATACTATTATTATTCTGACAGTGGTGAAGGATGTGCAGTGACACCCTTTATGCCCCTGATACTGGTGATTTGTGCCTTCCTGTTTTTGATATTTCTCAGCCTTGCTAGCAATTTGTCAATGATTTTAAATCATACTTTAAGAATTTACATTGTATTTTTTATTGTTGTTCAAGTACAGTTGTCTCCATTTTCCTCCCACCTCTCTCCCCACCCCAGCCATCCCCACTTCCCACCTCTGATCCCACCCCCCACCCTTGGTTTTGTCCATGTGTCCTTCATAGATGTTCCTGAACACCCCTCCCTTCTTTCCCCCCATTATCCCTTCCCAATCTCCTCTGGTTACTGTCAGTTTGTTATTAATTTCAATGTCTCTGGTTATATTTTGCTTGCTTGTTTGTTTTATTGATAATTCTGGTTAAAATGAAACAATTACTTCCTTTCTAATGAGTTCAGCTAGGAATGTAGATGACTGATTTGAGACTTTTCCTTTTTTTAAAGAAACATCCTCTTCTGGGAATCTCTTCCTTTCTCCTCCAATTTTAAATGATGGCCTAGCTGGGTAAAGCAGTCTCATTGGAGGCTTTTGCTTTTTGTCATTTTGAATATTTCATCCCTTCTAGCCTGAAATACGTCTATTGAGAAATCAGCTGACAGTCTTATGAAAAATACCTTGTCAATAACTGCTTTTCTCCTATTGCTTTTAAAATTCTCTTTTTGTCCCTAGTCTTTGTCATTTTAATTATGATGTGTTCTGGTGTGGGCCTCTTTAAGTTCATCTGGTTTGAGACTCTGTGTTTCCTGGACTTGTATGTCTTTTTCCTTCACCAGGTAGGGAATTTTTTGTTCATTATTTCTTCAAATAGATTCTCAATGCCTTGCTCTCACTCTTCTCATTCTAGTACCCCAATAACATGGGTGTTGCTATACTTCATTTGTCCCAAAGATTCCTTAAATTATCCTCATTTTTTATTTTATTTTTGCTGCTATGACTGGGTGCTTTTGTACTTTGCCTTCCAAACTGCTGATTTGATTCTCAGCTTCATCCAACCTACCGTTTATTACTTCCAATGTATTATTTATTTCAGATATTTCATTCTTTATTTCTGATGGCCCTTTTTATGGTTTCTATGTCATTTTTCATGCTGTTGAGCATCCTTATAAGCATTACTTTAAAACTATATTTGATAAATTGTTTGTTTTCATTTAGCTTTTAGTATACAGATTTCCCTCTCTTTTTAAAAATGTGGGCCTTGTTTCTTTGTCTCCCAATTTTGACTCCCTCTTTGTGTTTGTTTCTATGTATTGAATAGATCTGCTCTATTCCCAGTCCTTGTGAGGTGTCTCCATGTAGTAGGTGCCCTTCGGGGTCCAGAGGCGTAGTCTCCTTAATCATCTAAACTGAATGCTCTGGGTAATCAAGGAGGTACTGGGCCCTTTGAAATATTTGCTCACATTATATTTTGCTCTTAATATCTGTCACTTAACATTGTACTTACATATAAAGCACACTTGTTAAGTTCTGGTTATATGAAAACATTAAAAAACTCACAAATGCTTATAACTAGTAAGCATATGTAAATAAATATTATTTTTATTATTAAATTTTAGCTGCACTATTTAGAAAAACAAAGTGGTTAATCAACAAATAGCAAAGAATTTCTAACTATGTGTCCAGTACTGAAATAGAAAAAGATCAGCTCCCTATCCTCAGGTTGAAAGTGATTTTTTTAAAGGCATGCTTATGTAAAATATTATATAGACTATACAAAAATTAATTGGTGCTTAGTGGAAAGGTAAGTCAATGAGCTTTTGCACAAATTAAGAGTGAAAATATTACTCTCAAAGCAATTCTTTCAAAAAAATAATTTTCAGTTTATTACTAAGTTTATAAATCTATTTTTCTTAACAGTTTATTTACAGTTAGGACCTCTATAACATAGAAGAGAGAAACAATAGAGAAGAAAGTGTGATATGCAAATTTGGGAAGTTAAATTTTTGTGCCTTAATTCTTTTTCTCCTCTACAAAAAAAGGATATTGGATAAAATCTCATCCATCTATAAATTTATTAATAAATAATAAATTAATTAGTGCTATTAATATCATTAATGTGTTATAAAAATTGAGACCTTTGAAATACAAGCAGAAATGTTATCAACCTATTTATAACACTAAAATATTTGATGATGGAAAACACTGTACTCTAACATTTTTAATTCAGAGTATTTTATGAACACACATGACTTAGCAGTTCCCTCCCCAAAGCACATAAACTCCTCCAAAATACTCTCATATTAATGAACTTTAGTGATGTATATAACAATAGCTAGATTACTACAGCACTACTTAGGAAAGAAACACACCCCTCAAACTAATTAGAGTTCTTGAATGACATTGAAAGAAAGAGTTGGTTAAATCGTTTGCTCCAGCACTAGGTTTAATTGACATAGATATAATGCCAGTGATAATTTTATGCAATTGCAAGATCAGGAGTTTAATACATCTGGCAGTAAGGCAAGGATTTTCTTTCCCAGACAGTGTTAAATAAACCTCTCTAATCCTTTTCCTTTAGCTTTCCCTTATTTCTTGGCTTAAGTTTAATAAAAGGCTAAAAAAATCAAGATGCCACAAGGCTTCTCAAAGCTCAAGGTAGAGTGAATAAAGATGTTATCTCAGAGAGGCTGTGGCTCAGAATCATGAAAAGACTAATGGCAGGATCATAAGGCTAAGTTTACAATTCCCCTTGTGCATTGCAGAGACACCCTCTCTTGTAGCAAACACCTTATCTACTCTCATCTCGCTTTCAAATCACCCAAATCAAGAAGCAGAAGTCCAAGAGGGATTAATTGGTTGATTACAGTTTACAAGGTGCTACAAAATGTTTTGCTGCATGTCCAATTTGTCTTACATATGAAGCTTGCTTATTCATGAACAAATAATTTTAGTCTTGTATAGAAGGTTTATTTTGAGATAGGGCACTTTCTTATAACATATTTCCTATAACATTTAGTGCTTTGAGGCTCAAAATTGTGATGGTCTAGTGGGCCATTTGGCAGAGGTTATGAGAAGCATTAATTTATTAAAGCCTTTGATATAAGCCAAGTGATTTTCAATGAAACAATTATTTTTACTTTTAAAAATTATAAATTACAAACTACAGGACTGAGGAAGGTCTGAATTCTGATTCTTCATGCTCCTAGGGAATTCCTGTTTTCTATAACTTCATTTTATGCCTTTCAACTCCTTGAACGAAATGCCTACTTTATAATTTTCTTTCTCCCCTGCCTCTTGTTCAATAATATAGGTATTAATATGTAACATTCTCATGTTTATTGTTTTCTAAGTCTTCAATGACTTTTAACTCTTAGGTCCAATAATTATTTAATCAAAATTTTAAAAAAATTTATTGTGGCTATTTTTCTCCTTTACACTCTTTTTTAAAGTCACATTTTAGGTAGGAAGTATAGTAAACATAAAATGTAGCTTCTGAATCATCTCTTTTTAAAAATTTGTTGAAGTTTTATTTGTGGTCTAATGTATAAAGTAATTACACAGTACTTTGTGGTCTAATAGCTCTTTAAAGGTGAGGTAAAAGTTGGTAACAGTTGTGAGTGCACAAAACAGCATTTATTCTTTTATTATTATGTATCAATTATGTTCTTATTTTTCATATGAACAACTGTAAACCTATGTTTTCCCAACCTTGTATACATTAAATATCAGGGACAAGAATGGCTTTGATTAGAGTTGTACTAATGTAGAAAATGGTTATATCATAATATATTTTCAATGCAAATCTAACAATAATTCTTAAAAGATTAGATTTAATTTAAGAGAAACAAAAGTGTCAAAGTTGACTCAAACATCTTATTTCAAGCCATTAAAAAGGAAGGGGTTGCCATGAGTTGAAGTGAATGAAGTAGACTGTGTTTGTGTGTTCTGTTTGATTTGCATTAGAGATCTTAGTGGAAATGTTAAGGAGGCATTTGGACACAGGCATCTAAAATTATGGGGAGAGAACTGGCCTAAAGATATGACTGCAATTCTTGGCAAATATTTGACTATAAAGCCAGTCAACTGTATAAAATGATGGTCCACTGAATGTGTATAGAAAGGAGAAGAAGGACAAAGACTGACCTTGAACATACAACAATATAAGAGTTTGATAACAGGAAAAGAAACCAACGAACATCTCTGGCTAGTAAATTAAGAGGAAAAAAAAGAATTATGCAATACCTGGAAGCCAACTGAAAATGAATGAGGAAGACAAGAAATATGATTACTTGTGTAGTCATAATAGTACATTAGATAAGACACAAGGCTAATAGTTACAGTTAGAAAATAAAATTAGGATAGTGGACAGGTACCTTACATTTTTGAGATACAGACTGCAGGAGAATGGAAAGAAAATATGCCCAATACGCAGTTTATTTGAGACTAGCCTGCTAATACCCAAATATGCCGCCCCAAATCCGTGTTCTTAGGTTATGCTAGACTTTCGACCACCAACCACTTTCTTGGTGGTTCTCGTGGGTTTGATCTAGACAGACCATGTATGCCTGCCTCCCAACTGTCTTCTGGCAGTGGATCACTCAGTCTCTTGAAATACTTTGGAGGAAAAATCATTGCTAAGCAAAAGATTTTTTTGTTGCAAATTCCAGAATTTTGGTCCCTGTGGTTAGTATTCAGATTCCACGATGTTCATCTTATTTCTAAACTAATTCATGACACAATGTAACCTACTAAATTCTTGACATTTCATCACTGTCATTAATACATTTTCTAAAATTCTTGTTCTTTCCCCTTAACAAATTGAACTTAACCTTTGAAGTGAGTCACACTCTCTTGAGGTTTCCTTGATAAATTAATAAAACTGAATTGTGTGAGATAAAAACCAGCACCTGGGACAGTAATTAAACATTTGTCAGGACTCAAGAGAACATTACCACACAAAGTGTAAACTTGATGTGTGTAAACATTTAAAAATTGTACAGGATGTTTGGGGGTTTGGGGATGAAAAGCAGAATGGGATCAAAGAATCTACATGTATCAGAAAGGCATTAACTAACATCAATAATGTCATTGGGGGAATAGATGCTGATCTAAATAACATTGGCCATATGTGGAGTCTTTAGAGCCAAAGGAACTGTGATGCATTATGTCCAGTTAAAGTGTTATGTCCCATGGGGTATGGGCTTAGAAATTCTGAAGGCACAGTACATATATACTGAAATTAAACAATTAAGCAGGTAAATATCAGGTGGTACAAGCCAAGTCTCTTGCAAGTAAGAAAGAAGGTTACAGATAACAAAAGGGTAGAGCCTAGAATAACTCATGTGATAATAGCTTGTAATTAGAAACATTAGTATGAATTCATGTTTAGTTCACTATTCTTAGAGATGGTTATATATAGCGATATATACACACATATATACATATGTGTATTTATTTATAATATTTTCTCTGTCAACTGCCAGGTTCTAGAAGCAATAACATTCCAGTAAAAAAGAGAACACTTTGCATCTGTATTGGTTTTTGATATCATTCTTCACTCAAAGAAACCAGGGTTTTTTGGTTAGATGGCTCATTCTAGGACTAGGGAAGGAAATATACAAAATGAACATGGAGCATCTTGTTTTATGTCTTGTCAGAAAGTAATAAAGCACTCAACACACACACACACAGATGGGATGTGTCAAAGGGACACAGGGGCAAATGAATGAGTGCAAAATGACAACCACAACAATTTCATCAACAAAATGAATGAAAATTGTACTATAATCCAAAATATAAAATAAATATTTAAAGTATAAATAAATGTTCAAATATATAAATAAATAGAAAGGAGATAAATTCTTCATTCAGAAGAATTATAAATAATTTATACATAGATCATACCCTTTAAAATGTGAAGCATAATCTTACTTTCTTAAAGGTTGACTGCATATGGTGACTATTTTCTAAAGATGTACTATATGGGTAGGAAATTTTTAAAGGAATAAATTTATAGCAGAAAAAAATCTGACAATAACTCAAGTCAGAGGATCAAGGTTAACATCAGTGATAAGTTGTTTTAATAATATATACCCTTAATATGATGTGATGTAAGTGACACTTTACCACTGTGGTATTCCTCCCCAAAATCAATAATTTCTATCTAATTAGGAGAAATCTTAAGATACACCCTAATAAAAGGGCATTCTGCCAAATGCCTGAATCAGTAATCCTCCAAACAATCAAGGTCATCTGAGGAAAGGCTGAGAATTATCACAAGCATTAGGGAACTAAGGAGATGTGACTTCTGAATGAAGTATGTTACCATAGGTGGAATACTGGAACAGAACGATGATTAAGAAAAATCAAAGAAAATCAGAATCATGTACAGGATTCTGCTAATAATAGTGTATCAATATGGGCTAATTAATTAGAGCAAATATACCTGACCTTTGAACAGTGTGGGTTTAAACTGCATGGGTCTAGTTATATAGATACTTTTCAATTGACTCACTCAATTCACTTTGCCAGCCCTGTTTATTGGACACAATCAGTTCAGTTGACCTTCACAATTCAAACCCACATCATTTAAGGATCAACTAGTGGTTTGGAATCCAACTTAAGTTATACATGGGGTTTTTACTGCAAAGGAGCTAAGTGCTTCTAATCCCAGAATTGTTCAAGGGTCAATTGTTTGTGACAGGCAGGATAATGGTCCCCTCAAACATCCACATCACAACTTCCAGAATCTATGAAAGCTTTTCTTAGACAGAAACAGAAATTCCACACATGTAAATCTTGGATCTTGAATAATCAGAAGGGTCATTATACAAGGGAGACTGAAGGGTCAGAATTAGAGATGCAGTGATGGAATTAGAGATGGGGTGTGTGTGTCTGTGTGTGTGTGTGTGTGTGTGTGTGAGAGAGAGAGAGAGAGAGAGAGAGAGAAGGGAAAAGAGGGAGATTTTAAAATACTATGCTATTGGCTCTTGAAGGTAGAGGAAGCAGACCAAGGAATCAGCTGAAGAGGCAGAGAAATGGATTCTCCTCTAAAATCTTCAGAAGAAACACAGACGTCTTGGCACCCTGATTTTAGGACTTCTGACCTACACAAGTTTAAGACAGTAAATTGGTGTTATTTAAAGCCACTTAGTTTTTTGTTAGAACAGCAATAAGAAACAAGTACAATTTTAATAATAGGGAAAACTGAAGGCATTTATATACTATCTTTGCAGCAATGTTGTTAATAAAACCCTGTTCTGAAATAAGTAACTTATTAAAAACATGACATGGTTAAATTGTATGAGATACAAACTAACAGCAGGGGAGAGCGACTTAGAGAATTCTGACATATTCAGAACCTTGGATCATATGATTAGCTTTGTATTATTTGTCTTCTCTCTGTCTTTATTTATTTCACTCCTACTGGGCCCTCAGCTCTCTGGTCAGACACGCCTAAAATATTCTCCTTTCTTCAATTCTAAAAGTAAAAGGTATTTATTCTTTTATATACAAACTATAATTTTATCTAAATATAATGTTTAAAATATATAATGCTGATAATCATTGAAATTTGGATGCAGAGTACATTTTGCCAATTAACATAAAAAATATTTATGATGAATTCACTTCCTAGCATATTATCCAGCCTTTGAAAACATGGAAAACAATGAACTAATGCTTTCAAAAGAGAAAAATAATGGTTGTATTCATATAAAAGTATGAAATAATTATTTTAAATTTAAAATATAAAAATTTCATAATCATGAAGCCTCCATAATTTTTACTTCTTTATTTCATTTTTGTATGATTCTTTCAAAGTATATAAAAATCTAGCCTAAAGAGTAAAATTTTAATTTCCAGTAAACAGTATTGTACCACTTGTTTTCTGGTTTAAAAAAAATGGGTAGAGCCTAGACTAATCCATGTGGTAATGGATTATAGTTTGAAATATCAGTATGGACTTATGTTTAGCTTATTATCTATTGTGTGTAAGAGTAACACTGGTAACATTTTCCAAAAAAAATTATTTTTGCTTTATTCTATTTCACTTTTATCTATTTTACTATTTTAACTATATCTATTTATTTATTTAATCAATAATGCTATTGCTCCTTTTAAAAACTACATTTTGAAGCTTTGGGGAAAGTTCAGGAGTCATCAGCTTTGACGAATTTAATTTTTCAACTTCTTTAATCTGCAACATTTGCCACATGACATTATATATAAACCTTAGGAAACAGCACAGTTCTATACACTGGTTTGATAGTTATTGTTCTCTTTATCTTACATTATTTTTTGTGTATATTTATTTCAGAGTGGTAGTAGAGAGGAAAAATAATGTAATGAAAGGAACAGTTTTTGTAGTCAAGGATCTTTGAGTCCTCTCTTCACCACTCCTAATGTTATTTTCCATTAAACCCACTGGAAAATCTTCTGTATATTAAGGGTTAGACACTATTTATCAAGTAGGACTCACTTCTATCCTGACAATAAGACTGATTGTTCCATTCTGTTTATGTCCTATTATACGCATCTTATACTCTTTTACAGGTCCACATGTTCAAACCTTTCAGAGATTTCTTTGCTAACTTCTAATTTCACAGTACCACCTACATCCTATAGAATATATTTTTCCCAGTAAATTATTAATTTTCATTTACTACTGGTAACACAATTGACACATATGGGAAGCAGGAGTCAGACACCATTGCAGGGCTCACCTTTTCCTTCCCTATCACTGTAACTACCATAGTTTCTACTGGCTCCAAATGACAATGCCAGATTACCCCATAACACTGGTACATAATGAGCATTTTAGAATTATTAACAGAATTTTTCCAACTAGTAAATTACAGTATTAAAGTGCATTCTGTAAAACAAACACAATGGGAGGTGTCCTGATATAAAAATAAGTAGAAGGAAAAAGTAGAGCTTCCTTCCCTGTCGCTTTGTGTCTCCTTTCAAGGGGATGTTTAATGCCCTTGGATTTCCTATCAACACAGTATAAAATCACTAGACTAGAAAATAAGAATCACAAAGACTAATAAACTATATTAATATGCCTCAATTACTTGATTGTATATCCTATCAGTTAAAAAACCAAACAAGTCTTACTCCCAGTATAGTTCTCATTTGTTTACAAATTACATTTATGTACCACTATATTTGTGTATTTTACATTGCATGCAATATACAAATATTGGAATCAAGACACAGTTTTAAAATTGAAAACTAAATATAAATTCAAGCTCTGATATTTTTCCTAACACAGTGATGCATTTTCTTGCACACCATTTGGTTGATTCACATGAAACTCCAGAGACCATTACTCTAGATCAGTGATCCTTAACTTCCTGTTTCGGAAATAGATGCTCTGTTCATGATAAAATTCGCAATGGTATGTAGTGAAATAAAATAAGTAAGAATACTGCAATGAAATGTTCATAAAGTTAAACTAATTACATTTAAAGGGTAATCTTTTATTCTGAAGTCATTTAGTTCATTTTGTTTAACTTACTAGGTATCAATACTTTATTTGCTGTGTGCTACTGACCATATAATTTGTGCATATTCAAATCTTTAAAGGTAAAAAACTCTGTGAACTTCCAAAGTCTAGAAACTAAAGTTTTGTTAAAAGTTATTGTATTTGTGCAAAATAAATATAATGAAATAGTCGCACATGTGAAGTTGATGACGTTTGCATTCAGATAATTGTACGTACATTCTGAATAGATATTTGTCACATCATAGGATAGTGTCACAGCTGTTTTACACAGTCACCAATGAGAAAAACTTTGACAATGAAGCCTGTTTATAGAAGTTTTCCCAGGGAACAACTTACTAGTGACAGTCATGGATCCTGTTCCACCTGAAATGGTAAAGAGACTCTCTATTAGAAATTAAAAAAAAACAACCAACTTCTCACTAATAAGCGTATACCTTTTGTAAGTATTTTTTGCGAGTACAACTCGCAGTACAACTGTAAGAGCCAGTACAACTACAGTAAATGCAACCAAAAATGAGCATAGTCAATCAACAGTAATCTTAATTCAGACTTAGTCATAAAACAGAAAATCTTACCCAAATAGCACATGCTATAGGGAAGTTAATTGGGAGTTAAAGATTTCCTTTATTATCTATCTTATTAATAAAGACCCAGTGTTTAAGCTCACCCCCTGCACAAAATTCCAATGTAAAAAATAAGGGCGTTGCTGATCCTTAGACATAAAAACATGGTCCAGAATCCTATTAAAAGTGGTATCTTAAAAATTTGAGAAAATGTTTTCTGAACCTTAAGTGGTTCATTGAGAATCATTCAACTAGGTTATACAAGCAGAAATATGTATTCCATCAGAATATCAATGTGTTAAAAATTATGTCAATGTAAAACTTTTATTTTCCAACACTAACAATTATAGTCACCATTGGACACTTTTAATTTTGAGTAAGTACTTACATACATACCCAATACCAAAAGAATGCATAAAAATATTTAGGGCCAACTCTGTTTTCCATTGTGGAATTGACTATTCTGTCACAGGAAGTTCTAAGGAGAAGCAAAACATAATTGTGTCAATGCCTGTTAAATAGTATGTGAATAGGACCAACCCAAGCAAGTCCTCTGTGTGAAATATCTGGGAGAATTTTTTCACAGCCAAAAGAAAAATAATTGTTCTCTTTGCTTAATTAAACATCCCTAGGTAGACAGAGCTATGAGCTTTCTTGAGATTCTCATAAATACTAATATTTAATATAATATAGATCCTTAAATGCTCTGTAAAAATATCATGTGAAAGTAGAAGTTTATAGATTAACTATTTAAAAATATCAATTCAATATTTCAAGTATTCTCAGCCAACAGGTAAGCATGGTGAGAAAGGAAGAAAAATTAAAACTAAGCACTTCAAAAATTTAAGGTATTATTTTCTATATGCAGTATCAATCATTCAACCACACCTGTTTATGAAGAGTAGAAAAGCATGGCCACATTATAAACGGCATATTATGTTATTCAAAAAAGAAGTTTCAAAATACAGGAATGGTGAAGTGGGAAGGCAGTAGGGAAGTTTCCCTAGAGGAAGTACAACTTAAAAGCAACACAGAAAGAAGGTCACTTTTCAAGGCGTGCTCTGTCTTGATCCCGGGGCTAGCAAGCTTTGCAGTCACTTTGTCTACACAGTGTTAGAAGACATGGCCTGCAGCTTAAATGTGATGAGAATAGAGCTTTTTTAGGCATTGTACCACCTATGCTTTAAATACTCTCTTCCTTTTCAATACATTACAAAAGATTAGCCTTTCTTTGTGAGGGAACAGTAATACTCTCAAGAACTTTAAAAGAAAGGTATCAAACTCATAGGAGTCTATATTTAAAGAGGCCATTTCTCTCCTGAATAGCTGCCCAGCATCAGCAGTGAAGAGAAAGTAACATCGTCTCTTCCTTTCTAAACTGAACAATTGGAGGAGGGTTCCTCTAAAGCTTTGCAGGAATTGTGTGTGTGTGCACATGTGTGATAGTGATGTTCTAGTTTGATTTTGGGTAAATGATTTTGTTATTTATAAATATAAACCTATATCTATTGAGTATTTCACAAAGTCATGATTGACTTTTAATTAAGATATTTAACTTAGATGAGCAGGAGGAATATATTTTTAGAACAATATGAATTTTTAAAGTTTCTAATACATCCACACTGAAAGATAACATTACACAATATTGAGTATAGACTATTTTGAAACAGTTGCTTAGAGGTTCACAGCCAAAGTCAATAAGAAAGAGGAAAGATGATACTTAATACATGCAATAAGAACTGAGATGTTTTCTGTGTGGAGAATGGATCAGAGTTAGTTCTTCAACAAAAGTAATTTTTCTTCCCATTTTAAGTGGCCTATGCAGAAATAACACCTGGAAGATGTTATCAGAAATTAGGGGATAAAATGCTGATTTTACTAAATGTAAATCAAAATGAAGCCTAGAGAGATAAAAAGAAAGAAAAAGCAAACACTTCCCAGGTCCACAAAATTTAAAATGTATCTTTATAATTGAGGCTGGTACTTTAAGTTCAGAAAAAAACAATTTAGACTATCTTTAGGATGGTGTGCACTTATTCAACGATGTCAGCCATCCAACAGTTATTTTTTGTAGTTGTGAAGAATATTCTTGGTGCATTGAACATCTATATGAATTTTAGATATGCTTACCAATTCCTACTAATAAGTTATGATTTTCACTGAAATTTCATTGAATTTATAGATCAATTTGGAAAGAATTGTTATGTTAACAATACAGCGTTTTTTCACACATCAAAAATATACATTTCTAAACTGATTTAGATCTTCAATTTCTCTTAGCATAGGTTTTTTTTGGTTTTCATTTTTCAGATCTTTCCCACCATTTCTCAGATTTACCCTTAAGTATTTTCTGTTTTTGATGAAAAGGCAATTTAACTTCAAGGAACTAATCAGGATAAACTGACAATGCTCCTTTGAGAATATAAATAATAAACAAATAAAGAAAGATAGATAATTAGAAATTTTGAAAGGGCAATGAGGAAGCAGACATAGAGAAAACAAGACAATTTAGGGTAGTTTCTGCACTTAGAAATAAATCTATCATAAACAAAGCAACAAAAAACAAATGTTGGAGAGGGTGTGGGGAAAAGGGGTCCTTAGTTCACTGTTGGTGGGATTGCAGACTGGTACAACCATTCTGGAAAACAGTATGGAATTTTCTCAGAAAAATAAAAATCAACCTGCCTTTTGACCCAGCAATTCCACTGCTAGGATTATATCCTAAGAATCCTAAAACATCAATTTCAAAGAACCTATGCACCACAATGTTCACAGCAGCACAATCTACAATAGCCAAGAGTTGGAAGCAACCTAGGTTCCTGTCAGTAAATGAATGAATCAAAAAATTGTGGTACATATACACAACGGAATTCTATGCTGCAGAGAGAAAGAAGGAGCTACTACCCTTTGCAACAACATGGATGGAACTGGAAAGCATTATGCTGAGTGAAATAGGCCAGGCGTTGAAAGACAAATACAATATGATCTCACCTTTAACAGGAAGCTAAACAACAAAACAAGCAAGCAAGCAGAAAAAAAAAAAAAAACAAAGACACTGAAATAGAGAACAAGGGGACAGTGACCAGAGGGGAGAGGGAAGGGAATTTAAGGGGAAAAAGGGGGAGGGATTTGGAGGAACAAATAGGAAGGACACAGGGATGAGAACTAAGGGGGTGGAAATGGGAGGGAGGTGGGGAGCACGGGGGAGGGGGGGAGGCTGGGATGGGAGAGATAGACAAAAAAACTGTACTTGAAAAATAACTAAATAAGATAAATAAATAAATAAATAAATAAATAAAAGAAGCAAATGATATAAAAAAAGAAAGAAATCCAACCAAGAAGACACTCTAAGGACAAATTTTAAAGTTTTAAAAAATTTTTAATACAATTTTAATACAATTTTTTAAAAAGATGTATTTCTCATTGAAAATAAGGAAAGAGATTCCCTTCTCCTTTGTCAGGACATTCACCTTAGAAAACTCGTAAATGTAGCCCTGGCTGGTGTGGCTCAGTGGTTCAGTTCCAGCCTTCAAATCAAAGGGTTGTTCCCAAACAGGGCACATGCCTGGGTTGGAGGCCTGGTCCCTGGTAGGGGGCATGTGAGAGGCAACCATACATTGATGCTTCTCTCCCTCTCTTTCTCCCTTCCTCTCTCCAAAATACAAATACATGAAATCTTAAAAATAAATAAAGTAAAAGTTAAAAAATATTTTAAAAAGAAAACATGCAAACGTTATCCTAAAAATAAAAAGCCAAAGTGAGCGGAAAGCATTCATTTGATATCCAAAAGAACACCTATTTGGTAAGCCCCGATGCAGGCAGAAACCCAAATAGTGTTCTAAATAGAGAGTGAAGGAAAAAGTTTTTTATAAAACAAAATGGAAATAATTAAATGAATAAAAAGAAGGAATCTCTATTGATGTTAATAAGTCAAGGAAGAAATTTCTGAACGTGTGCAAACAGGCTAAGCTGTTGTTGGGTTGTACATGGTGGTGCTAATCCTACCGTGGGGCTGGGGAGAGGAAATGGGGCGGGGAGAGCAATGGGGAAGAAGGTGGGACAACTGTAACCAAACAACAAAAAAGTGTAAAAAAATGAAAAGGAATGTCTATAGTTTGCAGTCCAGCAGTCAGAATGTTTGGTTTCTGGTAGCTTTGGAAACAGTTATTTTGAAATGCCATGTTGGCCCACTCCAAAGGTTATTTTGTCCAATTTAAATATTCCAAAGTTTGAAAAGTAAGACACGCAACGCAGTTCCTCTTGGATAGCAGCTCCAACATTTTGAAATAGCTCCATTTATATTATTTTCCATTTATATTCATAGTAATACCTTCTTTGTCCCTTTGAAATATATCTTTCAAGAATAAATAAATCTTTTTTATCAACTTTGGGCCCTTGGAATAACTTCCCCAAAGACCTGAAATCCATCTCTTCAAAATGTAAATATTTTCCTATCTGCCAGTTTCTGTAGGATTATGGGAATGTAACTTTTGTGAGTTATAAATTTAACTTGTAAAATTCCTCCAGTCATAAAGATACGAGTTTTTTGTATATTGGTTTGTTTTCTTTCTGTGTAAATTGAATTGATCAACATGGATCATCACTCCAATTACCAAATAAGTTAGGATGAACTATATGTGACCAGGGATGCTATCAACTCCTCTTGCTTGAAGACTAGTTACTGTGTGCCTTGAGAACATGTTTATGATGGGTTCTATCTCCTTGTTTATATAAAAGCATGAGATTACTTTCTTTCTTTGCAATCTCTTAGAAGATTGCCTTTGGTGCATATGTCATTCTTATTCAATGTTCATTTGATAATAAAAATGTTCTCTTTCTCTACTAGTTTTGTGGATACAATTACTGGGTTGTGAGAAGTTTCTCTTTTTTAATTATATTTCTCCAATAACAAATAAAAGATACGAACATACTGGAGAATTTCATTCCAGTCCAATAACACACATAAAGCCCTAAAGTGGAGAAAGAAAATGATATAGTTGAAAAACTCTGAAAGAAATCAGTGAAGTTGATTGGTTTGAGCTAGAGAATGAGAGATGAACTTTGAAAGAAAGAGTTGTATATCCACTTTTATTATGTATTTTATGTCATAATCAGGAGTTTATAGTTTATTCCAGTTTCAATGAGTGAATATCAAAGAGGTCCAGTCTATAACAAATTTGCATTTGCCAATAGTCAAACTAGCTGTTGTGTTGAGAATTAATTTAGGAGTTAAGACTGCAAGACCAATTCATGTCACAGTATCCTCAGGAAAAGATGTAAAGGTCTCAAGAATAGAAAATATACATATGGAAAAAATTGGCCAAATATATGTTGTCATTCAAGCACAAGATAAAGTTTTGGACAAATATAAACAAAAGTTGGGAACCAAAATTATCCATAATTTTTTTACTGCAGCAACAAGACAGATGTTGCTGAACTTTATAGAAATAGACAAAATTTGGGAGAGAGAGATTTGGTGGAGTGGAAGGCAAAAATCATTTTCAGTATCATTTTTATTTTACTTTTTAATGGTTTTTATATGTTGCTTTTTTAAAGCAATTTTTATTTATTTATTTTTGGAGAGACAGGAAGTGAGGAGAAAAGAGAAGGAGAAAAACATCAATATGTGGTTTCCTCTTGAGCGCCCCCTGTGGGGAACCTGGTCTGCAACCCAGGCATGTGTCCTGACTGGGAATTCATCCAATGACCCTTTGGATTCCAGGCTGGCACTCAATCCACTGAGCCACACCAGCCAGCGCTTAAGCATCAATTTTATACTCTTTGAAAATAATACAATATATCTCATTCTTAATACTTGTTTGTTCATGATTTTATGATATTCTAGCTTATGAATATGCTACTTTAAATGAAGATCTCTCTGTTATAAGGTATTTTTCATTTATAATATTATATATATATATATATAAAATGTTAGTCTATATATTAGACTACATTTGGAGTCTTTTCTAAGGATAAATTTGTGGAAATAAAATCTTCGGTCCTATGTAATGTTTCAAATGCTTTGATGCTGTTGACTGTTCCCCTTCCCAAAACCTATCATAAAAACTGTTGGTTAAACCAAGCTAAGTTTACTTGATTTACTACAATGGGGGGACCACCAACCTGACATAGTGTCAGTAGTATGTCGAGAGGGGTAAGTGAGGGCACTATATTTATGGAGTTTGAGTTCCTGAATTTCATGGCGTTAAGGTGAGACTTACAGTGTGTAGAACGGGTTGAAATTAGATGGAGTTTATGATAATCTGGCTTTGGATTGATATATAAAGTGATGTAAGGGTCTTGAAATAAGTCTTAAGCTAGCTAGTCTTGATAAGAAAGCTATTTTAGTTGGCTTATTGACACATCTTCTAGAAGCTTGTCCTTAACCTTTTAATATTAAGTCAGGGAAATGGCCCAGTATTGGTCAATACAGGAACAAGAAATTATATTGGATTTAGTCCTTAATATATCAAATTACTCTTAATGAAGTTTGCATCAACTAGTGTTTTCCTATATTCACTCTTTGGAATTTTGTTGTTGTCACTGATTATATTTTAGTTGGGTTTAGGGTATGATAATCTGCAAGATTGTTTATTGCTAATGATATTTTAATGAGCTGCATTGTCACATCATATTTGTGATACGTGTCTTATTAATATAAATCTGTACCATAATAAAGTAGAAGGTAGAGAATGGTTTACCATTAATTAGTCAACAAATAGAAATCTTAAAAATATGTGTATCTGAACCAAGCATTAGCCTTCTAAGAAGAAATGTGATGAGAGAAAGGTGTTAAAAATTACACCCTAAACTTCAGGGAAAATATACAAATTTCTCTTGTTAGAGTCAATTTCGCAGTATTTATATTACGGCATTTCACTGCCAGCAGGGTTTATTGAGCAAAGATGGCTTTGGCACATTTCCAAAATGAGCTCAGTATTGAATCCTTCATGCAAAGACAGCTGATGATGAAGCCTCTTTCCAGTGGGAATACTTGGGTTGCATCTCTCACTTATCATTCTTGTGCATAGTGACTATCAGAAATAGCTGGAGAAGATTAGGCAGCTTGGGCTGTTTAGTCCAGGCAGTGCTCTTATGTCAGGTATCAAAAGAGTCACCTAATGCTCTTAATCCTAGTGAAATATGACCTAAGGAGGAGAAATTCTATTTTAGTATAGAAACTTTTGCAGGGAAATGTTTCCTACAGCAACAAGCATTCCATATAATGTAACATAATATAATTATTATTCTATTGACAAGATTGACCTTTCTCAATAAACTCACTTCCTTAAAACTGAAAATAGTTACAAAAGAGTAAAAGCCTTCAATCAGCATTTTTAAAAGTTGCAGATCAATATGCATATATATTCTTTTTGAGGCAAGAAAAAAACAAAAGATATTGAAGTCCTTATGTTTTTAACATGCTGAATAAATGTAGCACAAAGTGTGAATTTAATAGTTAAATTTTCTAGTTTATTTTTTATTTTAAATTGACAGAATTTACCTAATATATTACTCAAGTTTTTGATGAATTTATCACATAAATATTTTCATTATCAAGCAGTACAGAATAAGTTTATATTCTTAGGCAAAAATAAATAAGACCAAAGAAGTAAATACAATGTTTAAATTATACCATCAGAAAGTAGTTGTTAATATTTTTGTGTACATATATCATTTAATCTTTAGAAATTTAGATCATTCATTAAATACCGCTTTGAAATTTTTAACAATATGACATTTTATGTATGATAAAAAATAGAAATGAGTTAAATTATTTGATAGACCTGGAATTAAGTAGAATTAAATTATAAAAGTATAGAAAAAGAAAGAATATCGAGGAATATCTATTTTGATGGACTAATCCTGTACAAAAGACATTTAAATGGGGAAAGAAAGTATGATTGCTTGGAGTTGCACTATTAGTTATAGCCATTATGCCTCCATTTCTGTGCATACCTGATGATTTGGTCCTTGCATCCTTGACCATTTTACACACACACACACACACACACACACACACACACACACAAATGGGAACTGGCACAAACAATGTTCCCTTTTTATCACAAAATATTTTATTACAAAATCATAATCATGTAATTTTGTAGCATAACTATCACACTCAAGCACACCATATGACATTTTAGGTGAAATGTTCAAATTAAAACTGTAAATTACTATACTCATATTATTACTCTTGCAACCACACTCAGCAAAATTCCTTCTGCTAGATCCTGTGTATATACACACACAGTATATATGGTGACCAAGTAGGTGGAAGCTGAGTCCCCTTGTTCTAGCCCCCAACTTGGATTCTGGGATTCTTGGCTGATTTTCCAATATATATCCTGAACAGTCAACAGAATTTTAGCTGATATGAAATTCTGAGCCAAGGACTACATAAAATTATTCACAACAGGTAGTAAGGAGATTTAATAAGTTGAAGGGAAAATACTCCATGTGTCATGTGTATAGATGTAGAGAGATTGCTCAGAACATGTGGCTTTGTGGCTCCCTCCTCCCAGGACAGAGGCCACAGTCCCAAGTGGGGAGACAATAAACATGGGTGAGGAGTGACTTGGGAGGAGGTGCAAGGTCGAGGGGATCCAGGTGACATGCACACAGTGAGCAGCACATCATCCATAGCTGCAGTGCCAAACACCGGCCAGGAGAATGCCACAGAGAGAGAGGGACTCTATTTGCATGTGGGTTGAGTGGAGGCAGGCTGCAGCCAGCTGTGACTGTGAGAAACTTCTGGCTTTTTTATGTGTGGAAAGCTAGACAGTGACTTGGTGCTGCAGTGGGTGTGCCACAGAAAGACTTTTTAAAAGGAGAGTGGGAGCACACTGGGCAGGGACCCATGTGCTGCTGCCTTGCCAACAGAGGGACAAGATTGAAAGCATAGTTTGTTACCACTGAATACAGCTTGGCAAGGAGATCAGAAAATTGCACAGCGAAGGGATTTCTGGCCCCAGCCCAATGTGGCTAGCAAGCCAGGGGCTACGCAAAGGGGAGAGTTGGGGATTGTGTTTGATGTAAGGGAAGTGAGCTAGGAATTAGACAAGCAAGTGTTGAGCACCTGAGATTATTTGCAGTCAGGCGGAACTCCCTTCCCCCACAAAATTCAAACCTCTGGGAATAGAAGGAGGTACCCAGCCCCCACCTACTGCAGTATTGGCAAAAAAGGTAGCACCGGCTCAAGACCCCCCTGCAACGTGCATATCTGCAGGAGAAAGGCAGAAAGAGAATCTCCCAAAGGACCCATTTTGAAGTTCTCTCAGAGAGACACAATACACTGGTTCTAGGGTTCTATTCCATGGAGGCCAGCAAGGCAGGGAGATCAGAAATCAGTGCAGGAAGGGGGAACCAGGGTCATGTCCAGACTCACCTCTCACACAAAGCTGCCAATAGCACCAAATAGGAAATATGTGACTCTCCTACATAGATCGGCCTTTTCCTTGAAACAAATAGCAAGTTCATGAACTATATATTATTGGAAATAAACTGGTACAGATCAAGATGAATGCCACAGGGGCAGGGGAACCAACCACAATTTTACTAGAAGACTGACTGAACAGCACCTGGGGAATTGCAGGGGTTCTACGCTGCCCCCCCACCATGATCACAATAGAAGCCCCCTCTAGAGGCAGGTGAAGGTGGTGCATGTGGTGCCGCTAGAAGTTAGATGATTCAGCCCTGGACCTTGAGCTGATAAAAAACCAGAGGTGGATCTGTAAGGAGAGGAGAGAAGGCAAACACCAAACTCTGCCGAGAGGAATTCAAACTTGTTCTTCTTCAGAACTTGCATCATTATTGTTATTCTTGTATAGCCCTTTCACATTTCTTCATTTACTTCCAGTGTATTCCAACTAATTCACTATTTTTGTCTTTTCTTTTTCATCCTTTTTATTTAAATTTTTATGTATTTTAATGTTATTTTTATGTCAATTTTCACATTGTACCCTTGCTTTGTCTTCTCCATTTTGTCTTCTTCCTGCCCTTTTATTAACTGCGGCTTGTTTAGAGTGGGTGTTGCAGTTATTACTGTTTTTCTTCAATTATATTCCTATTTGTTCACTATTTTTTAATTTCAAATCTCTTAAGTTACTCTTCCCCTGTGTTACTCCCTTTTGCCTTCCTCATGCCCTTGCTTAACTGAGTTTGGAATTTTATTTTACCTCTTTCTTAGCCTGTATTCTATTCCTTATTTTTATTATTCCTCTTCCCTCTATCCTCTCAAAATCATTTTTTCTCTACACTCAACATCTCATATTTTTATCTTTCTTATAATATTCTTATTTTCTTTCCACCTTTATTAATCTTTGCTTATCTGTTACTGCCATTGTCCCCGTGTGGTTTTCCTTCAATTTTCTTCCTATTTGTTCACTGTTTTTTTAATTTTATTTCAAATATCATATTATACTCTCCCCCTTTCTTACTCCATTTTGTCATTGCCTTTTCCTTTTTTAATTGTTTTCATTTTATTTTCTCCCTTCTTCATCTTGTTTCTATCCCTTACTCCTATTTTTCTCCTTCTTCTTCCCACTGAAAATAATTTTTCTTTCCTTGTCATTTCATATTCTTTTTTTCTATCGTATAATATTTGTAATCTTTTGCATCCTTAATAAATCTTTTCTCATTTGCTGTTGATATGTTTGATGTTGTAAGGGGCATATTTTTGCTGGCATGGGTTTGGTTTTCTGGGTAGTACTGGCCGCTCTCTCAAGGGGACAGTGTCTTGGAGGAGCCTGGCAACTCTCTTTCAAAGAGAGAGAGAGTGCGCTGACCCTTGCCTAGACAAGCTTTTATTGTTGTTTTTTTTTTTTTGCATAGGAGTTCAGGTACAACTTATTAATCATTGTCAGGCAGTAAATAGTAGATAGTCTGCAAAGAACAATTAAGTCTTCTCTTAAGACAGGGTCTGTCAGCTAAAAGACTACAGAACTTCGGGAACATAAACTCACTTTCTGCTCAGGCCTTTATCATTTAACTAAAAACATTCTAAGCAAAGCAGGCTTCACAGGATTGTTAGGAATTCTTTCTCATTACAGATCACCTGGAAATCTCACCATTCCCAGCACAACGCTGCACCACTCTCTGTCATTGTTTTCAGGCTTAAGTCAGACAGAGGAGGCAGATATCCAAAGAATTCTCAGAGACTTCTCCCAGGAAGACAGAGGACTCAAGCTTTGTCAAAGTCAGGGGGCGAAGGCCCATCACCCCCTTTCTCCATAGCCCCCCAAATTTTTCCCTTGGGCCTCCATATGATCATGACTGTCTTAGGTGATTCCCCACTTGGGGAATCTTTCCCATCCTTGGCTAACTAACTGATCAAGCATTGGAGGCCAGTTATGGAAAAAAGGAACAGAAGTGGAGCTCGTGCCATGGAGATAAACTTTGTCTCCTTAGTGGTCTGTGGTCTGGAGGTCGCTCACTCAGCCTTAGCCATGGGGGGTTTCAGCTCCTGAAACTAGGCAGGGCAGTCCCCAACACTTATAAAAGTTACTTTAATTCATAAGCCAGTCTCTATTTTGTACAAAGAAAATAACCTAAAACATTGGTACACTTGCAGACACTAGGCATGAAAAACAAGGGAAATCTTGTCTTATTCAATACTACATCAACTATATGGATCTGTGTGTGTGGCCGGGGGAGGAGAGGAAAGGAGAGACAGAGATCAGCCTATCTATTCATCCATCTATCTGTCAGAAATGTCCATGACTGGCAACAACTTAGCACCCTCCCTTAGAAAACATGGTCAAGAGTTATTGTAAAATAAAAATAGAGAGTTGCAGGTGTAGCTGAGAGAGAGATAATGATTCTGGATAGTACAACTCAGATATTTTAGAAGTTAGTTTACCATTTGAAATCAATTAGACTAAAAATTCTACATTTGTAACTGTGTAGGAACTTAATTTCTTTAATATGAAATTTTCTCTTTTCTTTTGACTCAAAATGGCCTCACCCAGCACTTATATTCACTTGCTTCCTTCATCCTTGAACATGCACTCTCTTAATCAGTAAGCCCTCAGAACAATGAGGTTCTCATTAGTATCAAATAATCCTAGGAAGAAAAACTTGGGCCTTTTGGCCACAAAGAGAGTTTCAGTCAAACTTCAGATAACATTTTGGCCTCAGTTGCATTTCAGTTTCAGACTCAGAAAAGCAGCAAAACCAGAAGACGCTATGCCATGGCCACCTCGGGACTAGATACTGATTACCCACCCCCTACCCAGGCACCAACCAATCAGTAGAGACAAGGACCCTGACCATGACCCTAACTTTCTTGGGCACCATGATTAATGATATTTCCCATATAAAACCCATCCCCTGAAAGCCATCAGGAGCCGGGTCTTTGAGCATTAGCTCACCTGTCTCGGGGAGTGGGCCACTTCCTGAATATAAACCCTTACTTTTTTGCTGCAAGTTTCTGTTCTTGTCTTATTGGGCTTTGATGCATGCAAGTAAACAAACACCTTTTCTTTGGAACCATAGTCATGATAAATTATATTGACAGGTTTCAATAAATAATAAAATATATTTTAATTCTTAGGACTTCTGGAGAAATTATTCATGTAACAAAATAAGTAAATTACTCTAATTTTTCTCATAATTGTGTATTTGGTGAGGAGGGTGACTTTATATTTTGATATAATTTCAAACTTAAAGTTTAGAATTATAATGTAAGGAAATCTCATAAGTTTTACACAGATTCTCCAAGTATACTCTACTGTTTGGTTACTGTATTTTTGGACTATAAGACGCACCCTCCTTCCCCAATTTGGGAGGAATAATGGTTGTTAATGCTGCTGTTGAGTTCTGTTTATACTTACATTGGTAAAATATGTTACTTAGGTTATTAAATATTTTACCACACTTTTCAACTAATTTTTTTTTTGTTTTCCTCCTCTAAAAACCTAGGCACATCTTATGGTACAAAAAATATGGTAACTTTTGTCCCACCTTTTTCTTTTTTCATTCTCTCCATATGTAAGTACATAGATAGATAGATATACACACATGTATATTTGTGTGTATACATGTGTGTATGTGTATGACTCTCTTTCTGGCTTTTTTTGAAAATAAGATGGACACTGTGCCCAATTGTGTTGAGATACTTTGATGTTTATATCCCAAGAAAAAATTAAATAGCCACAATAGACTTTTTTGTGTGTGGATTTTTAAAAATTGTTGTTCAAATACCACTGTCTCCATTTTCTGCCCACCACTCCCTCACACCCCAGTGATCCCCACCTCCCACCTTTGATCCTGCCCCCTTTGGCTTTGTTTATGTGTCCTTTAAACACGTTCCCTGACAAATTTTCCTGCTTTCTCCCCGTTATCCCTGCCCCCTCCCCTCTGGTTACTGTCAGTTTGTTCTTTATTTCAATGTCTGGTTATATTTTGCTTGTTTGTTTGTTTTGTTGCTAGGTTCCACTTATAGCTGAGATCATATGGTATTTGTCCCTCACCACCTGGCTTATTTCGCTTAGCATAATGCTCTCCAGTTCCATTCATGCTGTGACCCAAATAAATAAAAGCAGAAATGAAAGAGGAGAGATTACAATTGATAACACAGAAATACAAAAAAATGTAGGAAATTACTATGAACCCAAGAAGTTTGAAAACCTGGGTGAAATGAACAAATTTCTAGGCTTTTAAAAATAAGAAAATGAAACATAAATATAACAGTGTTATCTAAAAATTGATGCACAAATTTTTGGAGTTTTAACAATAATGTCTTTAATGGCTATTTGTTTTTCTAACTAAGATCAATAATACATATAGTCATCACGTCTTTATAGCCCACCTTAATCTCAAATAGTTTCTGAACCTTACATTTTGTTTCTTCACCTAAGAATTGTTTCTGTATTTTAATTCTAGTAAGAAATATCTAGCCCTGGATGGTGTAGCTCAGTGGATTGAGCGTGGGCTGTGAACCAAAGAGTCGCCAGTTCCATTCCCAGTCGAGGCACATGCCTGGGGTGTGGGCCAGGTCCCCCATAGAGTGTACGTAGGAGGCAACCACACACTGATGTTTCTCTAACGCTCTCCCTCCCTTCCCCTGTCTAAAAATAAATAAAATCTTTAAAAAAGAAATATCTACATGTAAAAGTAGATTTAATTTCAAAATCTTAGCAAACTTCAAAGTGTGATTTAAATAATTGAATATACATAAAATACAAAAATAGTAGAATGTTTTTTTGTTGGGAAAGAACTAAAAGTGTTTCTTTCACTCTTAGAGTACTCAGTGTTTCAAATAAAGTATCAGAATACATAAAAATAAAGGACAAAATAATATTAATTTGTGTATATGAATTTTCCATTAATATTATATATTTAAATTGAAAAGGAATTGTCTTACATGAGCTATTTTTAGAACTCATATTTCTCTCCTCTTTGTTTCCATTGGTAATAGTCTGTCTGAATAGGGTGCTTATAAATATATTCATATTTTTATAAGCTTTAAAACTATACAAAGTTTAAGCAGTCAATCAATATTTTTGAGTGCCAAGTATATAGAGGAATGGTAGTTAAATATGGAGTTACCACACTAAATAGAAAATGCTGCAGCCATAGTTGTGCTTTTTCCAGTGCAGAAATTGTTTGTCTTTTGTTCTTCATGTTTTTATCCCCCAAAACTGGCAGAGAGCCCTGCATATAGAGTGCTCAATTCTTGGTTGAATTTATATATGGAATTCCTAATCAGGTTGAAAAACCATTGTTGAAGAAAAAGAAATACACTTCAAAGTAAGTAAACTATGGATATATAAACTATTTAGGAAAAAAGGTGTTATAAATCATTATATATTTTTTTATTATTGTTCAAGTATAGTTATCCCCATTTTTCCCCCACTATGCCCCCCTGCCCCACCCATCCCACCCTTGTACCTACACCCTTTGGCTTTCTCCATGTGTCCTTTATACATGTACTTTGATGACCTTCCCTTATTTTCCCCCATTATCCCTTCCCTCTTCCTCTCTGTTTACTGTCAGATTTGTTCCTTATTTCAGTGCCTCTGGTTATATTTTGCTTGCTTAATTGTTTAGTTGATTAGGTTCCACTTATAGGTGAGATCATATGGTATTTGTCTTTCACCACCTGGCTTATTTCGATTAGCATAATGCTCTCCAGATCCATCCACGCTCTCCCAAAGGGTAGGAGCTCCTTGTTTCTTTTTGATGCATAACATTCTATTGGGTAAATATACCATAGTTTTTTGATTCACTCATTTACTCTTGGGCACTTAGGTTGCTTCCAGCATTTGGCTACTATAAATTGTGCTGCTGTGAACATTGTGGTGCATAGGCTCTTTTGAATTGGTGTTTTAGGATTCTTAGTGTGTAACCCCAGGAGTGGAATCGCTGGGTACAAAGGCAGTTCCATTTTTAGTTTTCTGAGGAAATCCCATACTGTTGTCCACAGTGGCTGATCCAGTCTGTATTCACACCAACAGTGCACTAGGGGTCACTTTTCTCCACAACCTCACTAGCAGTTCTTGTTTATTGACCTGGTTACGATGACCATTCTAACGAGTTTGAAATGGTATCTCACTGTAGTTTTAATGTGCATCTCTCTGATGACTAGTGATGTTGAGCATTCTTTAATATGTCTCTCAGAAATCAGGAGAATATTCCATTTGCTGTAGCAATAAGAAAAATAAAATACCTAGGACTAAACCTAACCAAGGAGGGAAAAGACCTATACTCAGAAAACAATACAACACTGAAGAAAGTAATTATGGAGGACACAAATAACTGAAACTATATACCACGTTTATGGATTGGAAGAATTAACATCATCAAAATGTCCATACTACCCAAAGCAATTTATAAATTCAACACAATCCCTTTAAAATACCAATGACATGGTTCACAGATATAGAACAAACACTTCAAAAAATTATATGGAACCATAAATGACACTGAATAGCCACAGCAATTTTAAGAAAGAAGAACAAAGTAGGGGTGATCACAATACCTGATATCAAACTATACTACAAGGCCACTGAAATCAGAACAATCTGGTACTGGCATAAGAACGGACACATACATCAATGGAACAGAATAGAGAGCCCAGAAGTAAACCCATGAGTCTATGGTTCAATTAATATTTGACAAAGGAGGCAGAAGCATAAACTGTAGTACAAATAGCCTCTTCAACAAATGTATTGGGAGATCTGGACAGCTACATGCTAAAAAGTGAAACTCACCTACCAACTTACACAATACACAAAAATAAACTCGAGATGGATAAAAGATTTAAATACAAGTCATAACACTATAAAAGTCCTAGAGGAGAATATAGGCAGGTAAATCTCAGATATTGCATGCGGTAATATTTTCACCAATATGTCCCCTAGAGCAAGAGACATAAAAGAAAGAATAAACAAATGGGACTTCATCAGAATTAAAAGCTTCTGCATGGATAAAAAAAAACATCAGCAAAATCAAAAGGTAACCAACTCAATGGGATATCATATTTGCAAATGATATCTCAACAAGGGGTGATCTCTAACACATATAAAAAACTCACAAGACTCCACTCCAGGAAGACAAACAACCCAATTAAAAAATGGGCAAAGGACCTGAACAGACACTTCTCCAAGGAGGCCAAACTGAGGGTTCAGAGACAGATTATATATTTTAAATTGCAAAATAATTGGCATCAATGACAGTTATTCGATGGACCTTGGCTTTTTCATTTTAATGACACAGTATTACTCTACAGATACTTAAAAACAAAGCCATATTAAAACACACTCTACTGAGGGGAAAATTTGAATTAACATTGTTTTTATTCTATACATGTATATTCCTCAGGTGAGTAGGGCCTTCTCCCACCCCTGCCAGCCCCTGCCACAGCCTGCAGAGAACTGAAGGTCTCTTGGACATGGAAACAGTGTGGTGATTGCTGGGGGGAGGGAAGTATAAGGAAACAATATGGTAATGAAAAAAAAGACAATGAAGATTAAATGAAAATGAGTAACTGAAAAAATAATTCAATAGCATTTCCTTTTACAAAAAAGTCTGCCTGATCTCAAAGGAAAAACATTCTATAGCAAGTCCCGTACTTTGTTTGCAGCTAGTGAAGGCCCTTAGGGTTAGGGAGCAGAAAGGAGCAGAAATCCTTCCTTTCCCTTTCAATATGCAGAACAGCTAAGATTTTTGGATATAATGTTTTTGGGACCTACAGAACCTTACACATTCCTCAAGCCATGGGAAGGTTAAAGCATAGAGATCTGAATTTACAAATTTCCATGATATAGAGTGGTGGCCTCTGAGATATGTAGAAAACTAGTAGAGTGATAAAATTAACATATTAAAAATAGCAATACCTAAAGTCTACAGTGATTTTTCTTTTATCCCTTATGAAGTATAGCTATGTTGATAGTGAGATTAACAATATATGGAGGAAAGATACTGTTTTGATGAAAATATTCTTTTTTGAGATATATGTTAAAATTGGGTCCTTCATGGCTTCACCTGGCATCTTGTACTCATCTTTCTCAGTGTTTCTCACTCATTTTCTCTCCCTTATTCCCAGAGTTAGCTGAACTTTGAGGTTTAAGGCACAGTTCTTCAGAATACCAGATCCTTCCAGAATGTTTGGCCCCCAACTACAAGGAAGTGGGGTCAGACTACAAAGTTAGAAGGAAGAGTCCATGCTAAATGACCCTCATTTCTGACACCAACCGCAACATCGATGGTTCGCCCAAACCATCCTCAGATACAATAATTTGTTAGACTCACAGAACATATTAAAAGCTATTATATTTATGGATAAGGTCTGTTACAGAAAAAGATACAAATTAGAACCAGCCAAAGAAAGAAACCCAGAGTGCCAGAGGTTCCAAATATGAGTCTCCACTGTTCTCAGGATGTGTTACCCTCCCAGCATTTATATATGATTAATGTGCATGGAGTAGTGCCTACTCAGGAACTTCACTCCAGCTTCAGTGTTTCATTGAGACTTTTGTTGTATAGCCATGATTAATTTATTGCCAACAGTCTTGAACTTGGACTTTATGTCAATGAAACTTCTGAAGGAAAAGCTCTACCCTACATCACATGATTAGTCTTTTTAGCATGGCCACTCAAACCTTAAGACCATCAAGTGTGGCAGTTCAGATTCTGAGTCATCTCATTAGTGTAAACTATTACTTGAGGTCACATGGGTCCTGCCAGGAATAAAAAAGGCACGCCTATCACTCAGATATTCTAAGGGTTTACAGGTTAATACATAGGAGATCAGTAAAAGACCATATTTATCTTTGGGCAAAGCCAAATTTTTCTGTTTTTCTCTCTCCCCCTCTTTTTCTCCATCTAAGTCCATAAAGAACACTGATCTCTGTTTATTCTATACCATTGGTTCCCCCAATGTGGTCCCTGGTGCAACAGCCAGGGCAGCAGCCCTTCGAAACTTTAGAAATGCAAATTAGTTAGCCTCATTCACATCTACTGAATCAGAAACTCCAAGAGAGGTCCAGCAATGTTTTTAACAGGCCCTCTGGGTGACTTTTATTCATGTTCAAATAAGCAATCCACCATTCTAATCCCTAAACCCTTAGAAATCCTGGAATAAGGAAGAAAAGGGGGAGAGTTTAGGATCATTTCCTGAGGAGTAATGTTACTGAAAAACTCAGCAATACTTGAATGGGCAAATGTCTACTTATTTGATTCTTGATTACTTAAAATTTAGGTTACCGGTAATAATTAGGGAGTTGTACAGAAATAGCTTTAATATAATAAAAAATGTGCCTTTATTGTCAATGATGGGTTTGCCTTCAGTGTTTTTATTCTTCCAATGGAAAACAAAGACCATTTTCTCATAAGTGGAGAATTTGTATCATATTCTGAAACACGGGATATCTTTTTTTTTAAATAGCTCAGCTCTAAACCAATCAACATAGGGGTCCATGACATGAAGACCAACAGTTTTCAGTGTAGAGTTTAATTAAATTGGGCACTGTTATAATTAAAGGTTTTGAGTTATTAATGCATCACTCTGGCAAACATTTAATTTTTATCTCAATTGTGAAACCCTTATTAAACAGGATATTAGGACAGCTAAATAGAATTTGCTGCAGAAATGGTTTGGATTTTTAGATGTAATTCAGCACAATACACTGCAGTTATTTTTTTTTAAATAAATGAGGACTTTTGGAAGCTCAAGAAAATGAGCTCAGTCTGAGATAAGAGAACAATTTCATTTTTTAAAAAATCCTATATCAGGCATAGTAAAATTATAATGTGGAGAAAACTTGCTCTCAATGCTCTGGGCTCACCCTAAACCCCCCTGGTATTTTGGATTCTCAATATTGAAGCTGAAGTTTCAGACTATTTCAATGTCACTTCTACTTTTTTAACAAACATTTTACATTTTCATTTGCATCAGCAAAAGGCAGAAGGGAAGATGCATCATTAACCTATTGATTTCCAGTTTTATCTTAGAATTAATATTAATTAAAATATTATCTATATAATTATTCATCATGAGTTCTAGATGATTTTCCTAAGTAAAAGCATTTTTCCTAGCCAGCATTTCAATGCAGATTTGTTACTGTACTCAAGGGGTTCATTTTCCTGCTCACATCAAAGCCCATTCAAACCCCAACAGGAGTTTGTAGCCAAGAGAGTAAAAGTCTATTAATTAAACAAAGGGAGAAATGCCCAGAGTCAAAAGTAAGGTCAGGCTCAAAGTCCTGACTCCCTGATGACTAAAGAGGATGGATTATGTAGGGGAACAAAGGAATTAAGGTCCTGGTCTTCATTGACTAGTCAGTGCTAGAATAGATTTTAGGTGATCATTGCATCTGATCCAGATGTTGGTCATGGCGTCACTTTGTCTGGTTTCCTCAAGGGTGTGATTAGTAGGGTCCCTATCTTTTTCTGGGTTTGGAGCTGAAACACAACTGAGGTCTAGATGTCATCTTCATTTTGAGTAAAACTGTCTCTGTGATCAACAGACCTGAGGCTTCATTCCTAAGATTATTTGGTATGGACCAGAACCTCATTGTCCTGAGGGTTTATTGATTAGAGTGGGCATAAAAGGAAGGTGGAGGCTGGGTGAGTCAGTGTTCTAAATAAGGCCAATTTGAATCAGGATGGAAAAAAAGGTAGAATGGTCTCATTAAAGAGATAAAGTTTCTGCTCAGTTACAGATTCCTTTTTCTGATGCTTGGACAGTTGGAATCCTAGAGTGCAGAGACACAAGGCCAATGTTTCTCAGAATTTTAAGGAATTCCAGTTGCAGGGTCTAGTATACAATAGAACAAACCTAAAGATAAATTAAATTAATAAGTATTACAATCTATATTCTCTTTTACAAGATTCAAATCACATGAAAGCACATTGCAAATTATGAAAAGTCTTATATTTAATAAATATGGTAACCTTTGTTTATTTCAACATTTGTCAAATTTAATTTGCCACGACCCTCTCCCTTCCCTTGACCATAGTACGGTTCTGCAGAGCACTCATTAGAGAATATTGTCATAACGAAAAAGAGATTAGGCATTAAGATGCTCCAAATCAATCCTGCCTCATTATTTCATGTGTGAGCTTAGAGAAATTAATTAAAGGCCTGAAGATTCAGTTTCTCATCTCTGAAATGAGGTTAATAATGCAGTACAGGCTTATTAGAAGGATTAAATGAATATAAAGATTCAAAAACTTGGTAAACTTTAAAGTAAAATTGAAAAGTTAATTTTAATTTTTTTCTCTCCTACTTATTAATAAATTTGTCATGAATCTGAGAGTTCCTCAGGCACTCGTTTTCCCTTCCGTCATCCTATGTGCCCCATTAGACATCACTTACTTTGCACAAGGTGATGAGGGCATAGGAGGAATGCCAGAGTTTATTGAGTATATTAAGGTAGGTCCTTTTTGCTAAACGTTTGTCCCATGAATTTTTTGTTCAGGCAGAAATTATTAGAACACTATACAAGGAATGCAGTACAAGGTTAATTAATATTAACTTCTTTCATATTCAAAGATACTTTATGCTATTGTTCTTAATGTAAATAAACCATTGACATCATCTTACAATGAATAAATATTGTCAAAACATGCAGGAGAATGTGTCTGGGTATAATGAAAGGAGTGAAGATTTATATTCATGTATGTTTCTATTAGCTGGTAATAGTAGTTACTTTTAAAAAGGATACACACACACACACACACATATATATATATATATGTCAGAAAAAAGGAAATGCAATGTCAGATATGTGATATGAATTATTCTTTCAAGACTTTAATAAGTATGGACTTAACATGAGTATTTGCAGAGAAAGAATAGCAGAAAGATTTTTTAATACAATGAGGTGGTTTTATGATCAGTTTAAGAAGAAAATATATAATAGCAAGTCCATGATTCCTTCTTGGGGATGAAAATCTTCTTTGAGAAGATATAGTAAGAATGACTGACCTCCAGTAGATTTTCTCATAAACGCACTTACAATCAGAACCAGACATCTTGTCAACATGCTAACGGTAAAGAATAGAGTCCTCATGTTTAAAAAGGTGAATAATTTTTGCAAAATATAGTTTGTCCCTATAAGTTGTTTATTATAAATATTCCCAGAATTACAGATTTTAAGACAAGATGTGTCTAGAGAATAGGAATGACTGAAATAAACAGTTTACATTCATGTAACTAACATAGTATAAAACCAGGAAGCCCTCAAATTCTAACAGCTTCTTTTGTGAACTAAGTTTTCATGCATACATCATTCAGAATTTATCTGCTAATCCAGTACCAAACAAGGTACTAATGCAACAGAGAGAAATTTCTTAAAAATCATGATTGATTGTTGCCAGCTCCTTGTGAAGAACATCCTACATTTATGTTTGGTTCTTTGTTCAAATACTTTAAATTATTAATCAAACATATGTCAGATAAGAATTATTGTTACACGAGTCGGCTTTAACAATTTAACTCTCTGGGTCAACACAAGACTAATGTAACATCTTTGTTATTTAGCATCATCCATTACCACCCACCCTGTGCATTTCTGTGGACAACATCCATCATACTTACTGAGGTGCTCTGCCCATGCCCAGAACCTCTGGATTTAGATATTTTGGTAAACTCACATACAATTGTTTAGCTCCATAAACTTTTAGCATCATTTTCATAGTGTTTTTTAATGATTAACAATAATTATAGTAATTATTAAATAGTAACTGTTTTACCCAAGATACAGTTTGTATCAGAAACTTTCAGAGACCACAGAGTAATAGAGCTTGCTAAAAGATAAATTCATATTTTTATATGACAGGAGGTAGCTGACAGTAATTCATTTTAGTCCAAGGTAGTCACATGTAGAATTTAACTGATTTTTGCATAAAAAAGAAGCTCACCATGCCATCTAATGTTTTAAACTTTCAAATACTTCTACATTGAAAAGTCACTCTATCATTTATAGAGAACATAATAAATAAAAATTTCTGAACAAAGAGATTATACGTGTTTAAATTTGCTAGCATGGGAAACAGTCTTTCACTCCTTGAATTCATTCCAAAAAATCAGTGATAGTGATAGTATTTATCAACCTTATTAAAATCATATACTTTAAAAATCTGATGTAGCATCTTACTTGAATAGTCTCTATTTAAATGCAAATTTGGCTTCCTTATGTCATCAAATGAGATTTTCAATAAAAAAGAGGTGTTTTTTTATGCCAGCATCCTGTTTATCCTACTACATGACATGGCATTAAAATCCATGCCCAAGAGTTTGTCTTGACAAGAGGATAAAAAAATAGATGTACTGGAAAATTACATAAATCTTTTTTGAGGATGTGAGAGAGATTTACTAATGAAATATGAAAAGGTTTCTAAACAATAATTGTGAAAATAGTCTCTTAGAAAACCTAATTCTATTTTATAACAAAATATAAAATAAAATTGTCTTAGTGGATGCAGATTACTGTACGGGAAAGGATTTGAAGTTTTATAAATCTTTCTACAGTGTACAGAGAAATGGCTGGGTTTGTAGAGTTCAAAATTTAAACTATATATTTTCATTTTTTAATGCCTTATATTATTACATGAATATTTAATGTTGAACATGCATTGAAGAAATATTTTGAAGGCCCTCTATGCACTAAGGGTCATGGGTACCCTCAATACGACCCCCATAGCCATAGCTCTTCAGGAGGGTCACGTTATAGTCTTTCCTATAAGTTAGGGTACACTTCCAGGGGAAGTAGGTCTCATGGCTGAGCCGACACCTGGCAGCTGCAAGGAACAAGGCTAGAGCCACAAGACCTATTGGTCAACTAGCCTTTTGTTAAGTGCAGATTTGCACAAAACAGAACATCCACATTATTAATATCCCATTATAATGTCATGCAGTTAACACTCATCATTAAATGTGGAAAAATGAACCCGAGTCCCAGTGTCACAGTCCCAGGTCCGGGAGACAGATTAGCAGGTGTGAGCCACCAGCATCTGGTCCAGAAGATCTTCACAGACCGGATCCAAGGGCAGGCCCAAGGCTGAAGCTGGATCAACAGTGGAATGAGCCTGTGTCTCAGAGCTTGATTGAGCAGATCCTCTGGTGACATACGGCTCAGAGTGTCAGCAGAGCAGCATCTCATCATCAGAGATTTGTTGGGGTGGTGGCTCTGTAGCCCACCTCAATTATTCCCCAGTTATTGGTACCTGATTGAGCTGGGGAATTCTGTAACTTGGGGCCAAAAGCCCTCAGTACTCTATCTATATCAGTAGGTACACCCTCTCTGCAGCCACATCTGTGTGCTGATGTCTTGGTTCTCTCACCCTGGCAGGCATTTGGCAGGGTGTCTGTTGTGACTTAGGTAGTTTCCTTCTTGAACCAAAGTGTCATGGCTGACTGACAGCCATCTTGGTTGAAATGAGTCATGCCATACTGTTTTATATACTTTATCCTAACTTGACCAGACCAACAACAATTTATTGGTCTTGCTCTCCACACCAGGTATCCTGATAGTTCCTGTGAGAAAATGGTCCATCCTGATTTTGCCATTCCTAGTTTCACTCACCTGGAAAACATAAACATGCTTCATGTGTATAGGCCCTCTTCACATTCGTGCATTGATTCTAACTGACCAAGAAATTGGATCAGGGCCACAGTTTCCCAGCTGTAAATGTAAAGAGAGGCATGACATGTCTAATTGATACATATAACATATAGTACACATGCAGTTGTATTATTATTATATTTAACAATTATAACATTATAGTTATACACAATATTGTTATATTATTATTACAATATCATTGTTGTTATTGTTATTATTATAATGTATTATATATCATTATATCATTATACAATATGTTGTGTTATATAATATTATATTATGTTATGTTGTATTATATATTATTATATTATTATACTATTACATTGTTATTGTTATATTATTACAATATTATTATATGCAATAATAATGATAACAATATTTGATTATGTATTACTAATAACATACAATAATATATGTGGCTTACGTATGAATATATATAAATACCTCTAATACAAGGAAAATATGATAAAGGCCTTAAAGTAAATAAAAACAATATGCAAAGCTGGAGAAAGAGACAGGTACTAGGAAGAGAGAAGACACTATTATGGGCTTTCGGGTCCTGACCAGTGTGGCTCTGTTGGCATTGTCCCCCAAAGCGAAAGGTTGCTGGTGTGATCCCCACTCACCACAGACCTGGGTTGGAGGCCTGCTCCCTGGTTGGGGCAAACACGAGAGGCAACCACACGCTGATGTTTCTCTGCCTCTCTGTCTCCCCCACCCCTTCCCTTTTCTCTAAAAACAAATAAAACTGTATATAAATTATGGGCGTTTTGGTTTCAGAAATCTCTATCATTTAAACGTTTTAAGGGGCAAATAGATATGTAGCAAAATGGTGAAAAAGTCCTATATAAAAAAAGTAATAAATAAAAACCATGAAATTACATTTTAAGAAGTTTTATTTTGTACAGTAAATTTAAAGAACCACAAGATAATGATAAGATAAAGGAGATGTTTGGTTGGGTTGAAACTGAGGAGGACTTTGAATGTCAAGGAACTTAATTGTAATTTGGGGAATAGTAAGTGGAAAACTATGAAAAACTTCTTAAATGAAAATTCAGATGTCAGAACTATATCACTTACAAAATTAATAATTTATATCTGATTGCATTATCTGATATATATATATGTGTGTGTGTGTGTGTGTCCTATTCTCTAGTGTTGGTTAATTCTATAAATTTTTAAAAAGAAGATTATCTCTATTTTACTCTAATCTCAAGAGAGAAAAGCCCCAAGTTGAAGACAAGGTTAAGAAAATGAATTTGTGAATCAAAAGGTAGGCTTCTCAAATATTGTAGCTTTGTGTTTTTGTCCCTTTGTCTCTCCATGACATCAACTTACTTCTTATTTGTATGGAAAAGATTTGACTAAAATTCTCCTCTGGGAATTTCTAGGGATTAGCAATTTAGTTTAGCTTTTCTGTGGATCTTAGCAACAGAACTCTTTTTTTCCTTTTAATTTGCCTCCCCTCTTAGATTCATCATTGTTCACCTCATCTCACTTTCAGAATGAATAAATAAATGATGTAGTTAAACAGATTAACATTAGATTGTACAATGGGACAAGAGATCTTCGAGGTAAACCATAACAGACCTTAAAAATTGGCTTTATTACCCAGGCTGGTGTAGCTCAGTGGACTGAGCTCAGGCCTGCAAACCACATGATCGCGGTTCGATTCCCAGTCAGGGCACATGCCTGGGCTGGAGGCCAGTTCCCAGCAGGGGACTCACGAGAGGCAACCGTACATTGATATTTCTCTCCTTCTCCCCTTCCCTTCCTCTCTAAAAATAAATAAATTTTAAAGATCTTTTGAAAAATTGGCTTTATTAACTATACTCCTGTAGATAAAGTCTTTAGACAGAAATCCTGACATCTGTATGAGGAATTACTGGTGGGCTGGATGAGTCACGTAGTACAAGTTTGTCTCATTTTCACAGTAAAGTCATTATTTTATGCGATGATATAAAATATTTTTATATATTTGATAGGCACATGGTTCAACTATAATTCTCTTGTTTGCATTATGTCTAGCAGGCACATGATATTTCTTTTTAATCGATGTCACTTTTCTTCAGTTTTAATTGCTGGTACCGGGTTTTTCTTTCTAATGTGTGTATATTTCCATGCTCTTTTCATTGAGAAACTAGAGAGGGTTTAGGGAGGTGGGCTTAGAAGTATGAACTGCTTATATGTAAGCATAGAAGAGGCTTCTGAATGGTGCTTGAAGAGCACTGTTAACGTACTTGAAAGGTAGCAACATTGAAAAGAAAAGCAATGTTGATTGAAACACTCATTTCTCTGGTCACCCCCCCCCTTAAGATTAGCAGTGTTTTCAAAATCAGAGGTAAAATCTTGAGAAAACATGAACAAAAGTTCAGAGATGAAGAGTCATAGGGTCACTGGAAGGCTTTTTTTTGAATCACTTATTCTGACACAAGAGGAAAAGCTGGTCTATGAAAAGGTAAGAATTGTACTTCTAACATTACCTGTTGAGGACGGAAACAGGCAGCAAAGACATTACTTAGACTCACTCAACAAACTGTCATTGAGGATAACTTCACCCGCATCATTCAGAGACTTAAATATGAAGTGCAGCCTTCAGGTCTTACATCAATGACCGCAATCCTGGAAGTCAGAAGAGGAAAAAAAGGTGGAGTTTGTATTGGACTAAAGGGGTCCCTTTCCCTGCATGCAGCAAAGTTCAATAAGACAGGAAAAGGAGCTAGAAGCAAAGAAAGTAAAGGTTTGTCTTTAGGAAGTGGCTGTCTCCTGGAGACAGGTGAGCTGACACTGGAACCTGGTTCCCTGATGGTGTCCTGCGGGTGGGGTACAGAGGGGAAACCATGCATCACAGTGAGGAGGGGAGTTAGGGTTTCCGCGTCTACTGAGTGTCTGGCACTAGCTTAGCTGAGAGTGGATCAGTGCCACTGGTCCTGATGTCCGGCAGGCAGCCACTGGCTCTGGTTTCCCTGCTTTTTTGGCCTGGAACTGATGTCATCTTTAGTTTAACTATACGTGTCTCTGTGGTCGACAGACCCGAAGCTTTATTCCTAAAATGGTTTGATGCTGATCAGAACCACATTGCCATGAAGGCTTAATGATTAAGGGAGTGGTCCTGCGAGGGAGAGGGAGGCAGGTGAGTCAGGCGCTAGATGAGGCCAGTTTGAATCAAAAGGAAAGAAAGGAGAGAAATTCATATAAAAAATGAATTTTCTACAGGATTGTTATGGAACAGCCAGCACTTCTGGAGACCAGTGGGGTTCTACTGCTTGCTTAACTCTGGAGTCAGAAGTTTGGTGGAAGAGTAAAGGGGTCGTTTGTTTAAAGGCTATATAGTTTTGGGATGATGGCAGGTTTCTGCCTTAGAGCTCAGCTCCCTTTAAAACACCCAAAGACACATAATCCTGTCACCCTCTGCCAGGCCACACCAGTTCAGAATGTGCCTGGAATCCCCTTTCCCTTTTAAAAGTACTGTCAAGTGACTATATTATGTTCATCCAAGCTGGTTGTCTGGTTCCCGGTCCCAGTTCGGCTCCAGGTGTCTCTCTCAAGTCTGTGTGCTCCTGGGTGGGTAGAGCTGTGCAACACAGCCCCCACTGCCAGCGCTTTCTGTATGGGAGGAGTGTCGGAAATATTCACAGACCACAAGTGCTATAGGGCCCACCCATCTCAGGAACTTGGGCCTGCTGTGGCTCACCCGGCTAGCAAGGAGAGGAAACAAGGCCACGTATTTCCCGGCACATTCCAGTTTAAAGACTTGGCCCAGAAATCCCTGTGCTATGCGTGTCCAGGGTTTCAGCTAACGCATGCCCATGTCCACCACGTTTGTCAGCCCCTCAGTGTCTTTGACCCTCTTCCAGCTTCCATTTAGTGGAAGGGGCAGAGTCTCTTGTCACACACTGGGGCACGGCATCTGTTCACTTGGAGCAGAGTGTCATATTATCACACAAGTGTTTTGTGACCTTCTCAGCCCATGCAAGCTCTGTACAAGCTCTTCTTCTTCGTGTTACCAGTGCACCAGTCGTTTACCTTCCCCCAGGGTAGGGAAGCGCTCTCACAGGCTTTGGCTTCAAACTGCTGCCTCTGGCTTCATTCCTGCCCCCTTCCTTCCCTGAGGTGGGGTGAGAGGGTGGCAGATTGGAAGCCAGATTGGGGGCTCCTCTTCCCCTGCACTGCAATCTGCCCCGATCTCACCCTGTTACAGGACTGCAAGTTATCCAAGCTAAAAATTTCTGCCAAGAACCCTACAATGCCTGCAATGACTAGTGAAAATTAAGTTCTAATAAAGCATCGTGATAATAAGAAACCTGCAGGACATCAGAGGTAAAGACTGTCCAAACTATGTAAAACTTACTTTTCTGTAATAAAACTTACATGGACTCACTATTTGTGTTGCTGACAAACTACATACAAACTAAATTTAGGAGCAAGGGTAAGAATCTCATAATGTAACTGCTGTAGGCTATGTGCAGGAAATCTGAAAGTGCTAGGACATAACTGAAAAGTTGCCTATATTTTCAAACTAGAGGTCCAGGTTCTAACTATGTTTATGTTTATTTATCTACCTCTACTGTTAGCGAGCCTAAGGGACTTAAGGAACTTGAATAATTAATTTTACTTGTTCATTCATGAAAATTCACCTGGAGTATGTGTAATGAGTACTTACTATTCTCTCTGATATTTTCCAAAATAGGTATGTATACATGTGTGCATGTATATATGTGTGTGTATAGATATATAGAACAACCTTATATAAATAAATAAGGTAGTTCCAATAATTATTTTATGACTTTTATTCTATATATTCCATTCAAATTTATTGAAATATTTTAGGTTTTCTATTATTTTTTATTTGTTAAAAGTCCCCTGAGCTTCCTTTTCTTCTAAGCTTATTAATCTCTACTGTGCTTGGAATTATACTGTCATTATTTCTACACTCTAAATGCATTGCTTTATTTCTATTATACACAGAAAACTACAAGTAATTTGCCCCTAGTTTCTTTGCCTTCTGACAAAGAAATTATATCATCAAATTTATTTCTTATTCACTAATCAGGAGCTCTTAAGGCTAGAACATGTTTCAGTGTCAATATTGAGAGCTTGTTGAAGGGATATTTTTTAATTTCCACAATATCTGGAGTACTGTGTGAGTGGAATTACTCAGGATCCAGAAAGAATCTTTGCAAACAGTATTTCATTATATTAGTACTCAATTTTAATTCAATAATACCATGTATGCAGGGGGAAAAGGTCAGGGTATTCAAACTTTAAAGGTGAATATGAAAATAAACAAAACAGCTCCTAAATTATCATGTGCATCAAGTTAATTTGTTCTGTATTGAAGAAGACACTAAGTAAAATTGCTCATTCATTCTATAAAGGGAAATAATCTGCTCAGCATCTTGTTCTGGCTTTCAAAAGAAAATTATCATTAAAATAAAAGGGATATTAGTCATGCCTTGCACATTGAAATGAAAGAATCAATATATTCTTACATTACAATAAAAGATGAAAAAAACTTTCTTTTGGTCTATAAAAACAAAACAGCATTATTTGGTTATCGGTGTTTTCTAACTACTATACTGTAGGAAAAGAAAATTCAATTAATGTTTCATTGTATTCCCCCCATGCCTGATTAAGAAAGAATTCCATTTTATACGTAACTGAAAAACAAAATCAATTACACATTAGAAAGCCCAAAGTCAGAGAATATTAAAATAAGAATATTATACATTGTATCTTTTATTAAATTATAAATTAACATATACAAATTGGCATGTGTAAGTCTTATATTTGGCACTATAAACAGAGCTTCACTATACATTATCTCAGATAAGCTCAGTCTCACCTGCCCTCTGAGCTTGTGCTACTTACCTTGATTTTGAGCTATAGCTGCCTCCCCAATGGCTCATGTCTTTCCCAAGTTCATAAAAACCCGTGCTGCTGGCGTGACTCTGCATGAAGGTGACATTGAGCAGAACACAACATAGAGCTGAAAAAAAAAATCAAGAAAGGCAGCAAGAAAAACATGTCTTAAACTTAGGTCCAAGGAAATAAACCACCAAAGCTCTAGTTTCTCTGTGGTTACGTGGATGGGACAGGTAACATATGCAGAATTACCAATAAAAAGAGGAGACAGGAAGGGTCTAACAGATAAACAGTTTGCGCTTCCTCTTGATTGTCATGAGAGCAAGGGTTGTATTGAAGATGTCTTACATGAATTATATCACCTATTTTCTGAAGCATGTTACCCAGCCTATAAGGCATCACCTCGTGTGTGTTTTCCTTACTCACTCTCCTCAGCCTCTGCCATTTCCCTTTCTCCCTCACCCCGCCCTCACTAGGATTGCCCTTCCCAATAAAGTGTTAGTTTGAAAACGTGCTTTAGGATCTGTTTCCTGAGAAACTATCTTTTCTTGAACAGCCTCTTGATGAGAATTTCAAGGTTTCTCTTATATAATTTATTTTTAATACTAAACTACAGTACTTGGTGATTTTGACACTTTATTTATATTATCTTTGCTGGATAAGAAAAGAACTAATGTCTCCCTTGCTTCCAGCCTCCCTCACCCTGCCAGAGCTTAGTGGCAGACCCAGAAAGCTGTGAGGAAGAGGACATATAGTGAGGTGATGCTGGGAAGATTAACTCCTCCCTGAAAAAGTAAAGCCATTAAAAAGAAAAAGTGCCCTAGCTGGTGCCCTGGATTGAATACGAGCTGCAAACCAAAGGGTCAGTGGTTCAATTCCCACTCAGGGCACATGCCTGGGTTGCAGGCCTGGTTCCTAGTGGAGGCCACGTGAGAGGCATCCATGCATTGACGTTTCTCTCCCTTTCTTTCTCCCTCCCTTCCCCTCTTTCTAAAAATAAATAAATAATCTTTAAAAAAATAAAACATTAAAAAAGAAAAGAAAGCATAATCAAGAATATCAGCCTGTGAACTATGTATTGGAAGTATTCAATTCTTAAAGGGACAAACATAAAAAGTGCCAGGCATGTGTTTATGATTTAAAAGAACAGGGTCTGTTTAACACAACAAGCTCATTTAAAAGAACAAGCACGATTTAAGGGGACAGTCCTAACCCATAAATTCTGGAGAAGAAAAAAAAAGTCAGAAGGAAGAAAAAATGTCTGCTGGTAATTAGATGGTAAAGTACAAAGATTAGGGAGTTTTAGAATTCTACAAACTAAAATACAATCACAACACTCAATACCAGAGAAAAAGGCAAATAAGCCTTGTTGAAGTATCTGGAATTTGCTAGACTAACAGAAAAGTGTCATTAAATTAAGAAACACATAAAACATCTCAGTATAATAAACATTAATGAAAGTAAAGACCATAGAGAACTATTGCAGAAAAGAGAAAGACAAAATTAAAACAAAGAAAATAACCATGACCCAGAAGAAAATTGTAATGTACATTGCAAATAGAATTAAATATACCTAAACAGATATTTTAGGATATAAAAATGACCTTGAAACAGAAACAAAACCCAAAACAACAAAATAAAACAACTAGAGATAAATACATTAAGGAGTTATTTGAACTCAGTAATCGAATGGATAAAAAAAGGCAAAATTATATAAGGAGCAACAGAGAAAGTAGTGAAAATGAAAAGGGAAGAAGGAATAATACCTTTATTATTAAACTTTTATGAAAAAAAGGACAAAAATGGAACACATTTTTCACAAGAAACAGACCATAAATTGAAAATAAACAAAAATTGTATTAAAATTTTTTAAATAAAAATAAGGTCATGTTATTAACTATTTAATATTAATGAACACTTACTGATGGATGGAAACTAGACCTCTGGGGATGAGCATATTACAAGCATATACAGATGTTGAATAAGGCTGTTGTACATCTGAAACATATAATGTTACAAAGCAATGTTGCCTCAATAAAAATATACAATTAAAAAAAAAGGAAACAACCAGAGTGCACAAAATAGAAAGATTCCACAGGGTACTTAGGAAAATTACCAAGAATGATAAACTCCAAAATGTACTTTAGTAAACCCACTGGACTTCAGAGATAAATATAAACTTAAATATAAGAACTTGAAACAAAAAGATAAAATAACTGGCAATGGACAAAAAACAAATAAACTAATACAATATATGCCAAAGCACCAAACCATGCAAAAAAAAATCAGTAAGCAATTGTGAACTTATTCTATAGCCATGTAAACTGCCCTTCTAATATCAAAGCTAGGTTTCAATATGCAAGAACATACAGAATTCTACATTCATTAACCCTATTGAGAACTACAATAAAACAATATTCAATAAACATTTTCTGCAAATGATGAGAGAATAAATTGTTTTTAAATATGTAAATGAATGCATTACACTAAAAAAGTTGAAAATGAGAGGGAAAGTCTTTTTCAGATTGTACATATTTTGATAAAGTAAAAATAATGCAACTAAAGGTGGAAAAAGTAGTCAAAAGAAAAGAAGAAAAATAAAAACCTCAAGGATATGAAAAAAATAATCCTGATATACAAGATAACAAGTGATGACATTCTTACATTTAGAAATGGTGATTATGGGTATTAAAAAGATCATAAATAAAAAGTTGTCAGCTAAAATAAAAAGGTAAACCATCTTAAAAAAGAAAATTGAAAATAAAACTAAGATAAAAATAGCATCTTATAAAGACACAGAGAAAATAAAACAAAATGTACATATTGTTTTGATTGATTTTGAGGCCAAACACAGTTATAATAACAAATATAAATAGGCTTAATTGGCCTATTTAAAAGAAAATAACTTTGGGGAGCACTGGGGGGGGTGGGCTGGGATGGGAGTAAAAGACAGTAAATAAATTTAAAAAAAGAAAAGAAAAGAACTTTCAGCTTGCTTTATAACATAGAATTCAAGTACTGGTCTTTTATAAGAAACACACCTGAAACAAAATTATGCAGAGACTAAGAATACATAAATGAATAAATATATAACAGGTAAATTATAGGCAAAAGAGAGCAGGCTTAGCAAACTTTACTTACAATTAAGGTGTAAATTAATTCCAAAGCATAGGACATGTTTTAATAGTGAAAACCAAGATTCCCAATAAAGATTTAACACTAATGGGTAGGCATCCACCAAATAACATAGTTACCCTTTTAAAAACAAAAAAATATATGACAAATGAAATGAGATAATTGGATAATTAACAAAACCAAAAAATAGAAATGTTTATTCACATGGAAATAAAAAAATCTTAAAATTTCTACTAACCAGCTTTTATTTTAAAACAAGTTACAAACTGAATTTATAGATTAAAAAAAAACCTATAACTGGATCTAAAGGATGCATGTAAAGCAACAAGGAAGTTAATCATTAAACACTTTTATAGATAAAAATAAAATCACAAAATTAAATGTTCAGTTTCAAACACTAAAATACAACAACAAAGTAAACTAAAAGAGAACATAAGGAAAGAAATAATAAACAGAAATAAACAAACTAGAAGATTTAATCTAATGAATAAATCAGATCCTGGTTTATTAAAAATAGTGAAGAAAATATACACACCACTAAATACTTTTATCAATAATAAAAAAGAGGACAAAACTAATACACAGTAAGGAAAGCAAGAGAGAAATAATTATTTAAAATAAGAAACCAAAAAAATACATCATAGTCCTTTATGAAAATATGTTTGAGAATCTAAAAGAAATGAATAATTTCTGAGAAAAATCAGGTTATCAAAATTGACCCTATGGGAATTTAAAGTGTTTATCCATAACAAATGTCATAGGAGAAATAAAGATAATAAGAAGTACCTCACAAAAATATGCCTGTCTTACAGATAGTTTTACAGAGTAATTCTACTAATTCTTCAAAGACCATTAGTCCCAATGTTCCATTATTTATTCCAGGCCAGCGAGAAGGAAATAAATCCTCCTCATCATTTTTGCCATGCAAGAACAAATATAATACAAAGAAAGAAAATTTCACTAATAAATATTAATGCAGAAATTCCAAATATATTAGAAAGAGAATTCAACATCATATTAAGAAACCAATATATCATTGGATACATCATCGAAGGGTTTATATTAGAACTGCAAAATTGCTTCAGTATTAAACATTCCATTGACATATACCATATTAATACACCTAAGAAAAAATTATCTTCATATGTGCTAATGACAACCTGTGACAAAATTCAACATCCATCTGGAGAAAGAAATACTGAAAAAGTTGAGGATTACATTCTTAAAATCGAAAGTTACATTTATCTTAATATTTGTTTATTTATTTATATTTTTAGAGAGAGGGGAAAGGAGGAGGAAAGAGAGGGAGAGAAACATCCATGTGTGGTTGCCTTTCACGTGCCCCCCCCCCACTGGGGATCTGGCCCACAATCCAGGCAAGCCCCCTGACTGAGAATCGAACCAACGACCTTTTAGTTCTCCAGATGACACTCAATCCACTGAGCCACATCAGCCATGCCATATTAACCTTAATCCTAAAAGCAGTGTCTTTTGAAGACAAACTAGAGGAATTTTCAATGTGATCAGAAACACAGACTTTATTTCCAGTACCTCTTCAATTCTAGTACAATACAACATTGGACTAGAGGTATTTGCCAATATAACATCACAAAGAAAATTGAGGAGAAGCACTAGAAAGGGTAAAGAAGAAGCAAAGCAATCTCCAATTGCAGAAGACGTGATAGTATATCTAGAAAACTAATATAGCATATTCAGCAAATAAATGAAAAAAGTAACTCAATAAAATAATATAGTGAAGTGGAAGGATATAAATTCAGCATATAAATTAATAGCATTTATGTACACAAATACAAACAGAAAACAAGTTGATAAATAAAATCCCATTTATATCAACACAGAAAATTAAATACTTAGAAATAAATTAAACAAAAAAGGTGAAAAGCAAATTTTTTTTTAAAATGTTAAAACTCACCCTGGCTGGTGTAGCTCAGTGGATTGAGCTCGGGCCTGTGAACCAGAGGATCGCAGTTTGATTCCCAGTCAGGGCACATGCCTGGGTTGCAGGCCAGTTCCCAGCAGGGGACACATGAGAAGCAACCATACATTGATATTTCTCTCCCTCTCTCCTATCTCTCTAAAGATAAATAAATAAAAAAACATTTTAAAAAGTTAAAACTCCTGAAAGACACAAAATATATTTAAAAAAAATGAAAGACATCCCTGTACTTAGGACATAATACCATGACAATTCCATTCTCCTTGTTAATTTATAAATGAAATGCAATCTCAAGACAAATACTAATAAATTATTTTATATGGCCAGACAAGTTTATGTTAAAGATTACATTGAATGAAACAAATAAATAAGAGTACCCATGAAATTACTAGAAAAGAGACTACAGAGAGTGATCAGTCTATTGTGACCAGATATTGAAACATATAATAATGGAATAGACAAATAGTATAATGTAATGGAAAGTTCAGACCTATTTAGACCCAACTAACTTTTGGAGAAAGGATTTAGAAAAAGGGAAGAAGATTGGCTAAAATATACCTAATGGAATTATATTGGAATCCCTACATTAGTATAAACTCATGGTGTTTAATAAAGTCATGTACTACATACTGACTTTTTGGTCAACAATGAAACGCCTTCAAGATAGTAGTCCCATCAGATTAAACTTGGAGCTGAATTTCCCGTAAGAAATGGAAGGATGTTTGGTTCAGGAGGAATTTTTTTTTCCATTGTGAACAGTATCTAAGGGGCTTGCCCTCTCACTCACAACCCTCCCAGATGTAGCTTGATGGTCCTCAGAACGCATTGTTGTTATTAGTTATTGTTTGTTGTCATTGAGGACCAAAGATCTTGTAAGACAGCAACACATGGTGACAAGAGATATCTTTAAAAGTTTAAATGACACTTCCACTTCAGTTGAAGCTTTCTGTGGTAGGGTAGAACCAGCATGTCCCAGTATCTTGGAAATATTTTCAGATTGCAGTGATGTAAAGCATTATTTCATCCATTGATCCGATGTCAAAGAGTGCCTTTTCTGGTAGATAGAGTGAATGTAACCAAAATCAAATTTCCAATGTCAAAAATATTGAGTCCTCAGTTGCACACACTCTCTATGTTAAACTCTTACTTTATGAATACAACAAACTGCCTTAATCTGACTGCTACAACAGCAATAAATAGCTAAAACATTGCCATAACAAAAACCTACGCTTCTTTATCTCCCCATCTTGATTTCTTATTCCTACTAATCCTCAACCCAACTTTCACTCCCTCCTGATAGTCACTATTATGATGATCTATACCTTACCCAGCCAGCTTCTTTCCAAGATTTCCAATCAATCCAGCCCAAATTCCTGGACTGACCGCTTTGACAGCGTTAATGTTCTATTTCTTACCTTGCCTGAAGAAATGCTTCCTCCCACTGAAGAAAGTAGGAAGAGGGTTTCTGGGACAGTGTTTATAAAATCTACAGTAGTGTCCAGTAATGTCCAAGTACAGTAGTCCAGTAACGTCCAAGTGAAGTCTGGAGTAGTGTCCAGTAGTGGCGAGTGTCACTCACCAATCACTGACTCACCCAGAGAGACATCCAGTCCTGAAAGCTCATTCATAGTAAGTGCTCTGTAGAGATGTACCATTTTTAAATCTTTATTTTTACTGTACCTTTCTGTGTTTAGATCCACAAATACCATTGCATTACAGATGCCTACAGAATTCAGTACAGTATCATGCTATATAGGAAATTCTCTACCATTTCTCTAATTTTTGTGTAACTCTAAAATCATTTTCCCCTCTTCCCCCACAATTTTTTAATTAAAAAACATTCTGGCCTTCCTCTGCTAAACAGAAAATAAGTGTCTTGTTTGTATGCTGTATTCCTTTTACTTAGAGGAGACCCTGAAGTGCAACTTTACTAACATAGCTTTTCTAGGATAGAAAAATGGATGATGGTCTCAGGTGAAACAGTTTGCATTATATCATAACTACGAAACTGGTTGTTCACTCCATGTATCTGGAGAAAAAAAATGTCCAGAACAAAAGGACAGTCTGCAACGGGACTAAATTGGAAAGAAAAAATTTGATTCTGTTATGCTTTTGTCTAAAATGTCCACTAATTATGGCTTTCTAGCTCTGTTCTTTTATAAAACTTTGCTGAATTTAGATGAACCATGTGTGAGTAGTAAATAATTTAATGATGCTGTTTCAGTAGCCCTCTAATTTAAATTACTCAGAGTTTCTGCATCTTTATGGTGTAATTTCAGATTCCCATAAGGTTTGAATAAATGTTCCTTTTTTTTTTGAGAAAGAGAGATAGAGGGAGAGGGAAAGGAAGGGGAAAAGAGAGGGAGAGAAACACCAATATGAGAAAGAAATACTAATGGAGCCCGAATCTGCAACCTACTCAAGTGCCCTGACCAGGCATCAAACTGGAGATCCTTTGCTTTGCGGGATGATGTCCAACCAACTGAGCCACATCAGTCAGATCAAATATTCCATTTTTCATTGCTTTAGTACCCTCTCTTTAAAAAAAATAGAAAATGGCATGATCAGAATAGACATAAGGAAAGCTAGACATAAGAAGATTGAATAGCTTTGATAAATATATTAAAGTTGTGCCTTCATTTTAGAAGTATAAACATACCCACTTAACCCAGGAGTTTCCAAAATGAAAACCTGCGCTCCTATAAGTGGGCTGAAACTGAATCATGCAGATTAACATGTTGCCAAGGAAACCATTGTTTAAATGAATTCTTCAGAAAGGAGAGCTGAAAACAAATGAATATTACTAGGAAGTAGTTGAAAAGTTGTGAAATCTGTATTTCTTTTGTAACTGTGTGGTGAGAACTGCATTCTAAATGTCTAGGGTTAATTTAGAAAATACTAAGCAAATCAAGGTCACTAGAGAACAAACTCTTAGAGGAATGTGCAGTATATGAACAGTAAAATAAAAAAATCCAAGACTAATGATTATAGTAAAGAGAAACATTCAAAATAAATTAAGCTTTTCTCTGGATTTAATTTGGCTTCTATTCAAATATTTATGATAATACTGATTTCACTGCACTGTTATTGCTGCACTTATTCTCCTCTCTCTGCACCTAGTCATAGGTGCTCCTGTTAGGAGCTCCTAACTTAGCACAATGCCTGTCACAAAGGAGGTACTTGGTGTGCTATAAAGCAAAAGAAAACGGTGTATTAGTCATTTCAGGGGACATTTCACAATGCAGTTCATACCTCAAACACTTATTCTTTTTGAAAGTTACCAAAATTTCTCAATGTAAAAGTTATGTACATTCTTCAGAATAACTTGGAAATTAAAAAAAACACCTAAGGATAACCATTATTTATGCTTCCGAAATAATGTTCTCAGTATTTTTCCTATAGATAACTATGCTTATGCATATGTGTATGTTTATTGCTATAGATATGCATATATATCTATATATCAGGTATGTTAAAAGTTGTTTTTGCATTTTTATACATATCATGAATATTCTTTCTGTCACTAAATAATTTTCTGTAAAGTTACTTCTAATTACAGCACAGCATTCAATTAAATATGTACCATATGCAAGCGCATATTTTTTATTGTTTACATCATTATACATGTTTTGCTATTATATATAATTATGAAATACATATTCTTGATGCTAATTCTGGGCTCAGCTGCCAGTATATATTTTCTATCCTTCAAAGAAGAATTACTCTGTTCAATAATGTGAACATTTTAAGGTTTTACAATTTATTTTCAAATTGTCTTCCATACATGTTGTATCTCACTTCCAGCATGAATAAAAATATCTGTCTTCCAACCAAATAATTATTTCATGCTACTTAGAATGAATTAAGTCCAGAAAATATTAATATTATTGTAGTTTATATTATGGAGGAAAGACATGGGATAATATGAGCTGTTTAAATATTTAATAATAAATATGAAGGAATTACAAGAGAAGGCCTATCTGGTCTATAAAGTTCACCTGTATTGTACAAGCCAGGATTTTAACACTTGCTTGATCTTAGTAAGAGGAATCAGCACTGATCTGTGTTTCCAGGGGAAAAACCAAGTCCAACATCTACGCAAACGCATGAAATAAATAGTACCCATTAAATCCTCCAGAACCAGAAAAAGAGATATTTATCCCATGAAAATTTTAAATTGTTCCATCAAGTAACTCAGTAACTATTATTCCATTCTCAAGTTGTTAAGCTAATATACAGAAAGTTTATGAAGACAAGTGACCACAGAGAGCAGAAAGAGTGGAAACTTTTCATGTGTTATCACAAAATTCTACACTCAGCGCACAGATTAGTTAGTTACACTGTCAGTGCAGAGATGTGTTAAACCCAAGGGGATTAACACTATAGACATTTTATCACACACACATTATACATTATAAAAGGTATCTATTGTAAAAGTTTTCCTATGTATTGTATTTGAAAAGTCTCAATACATAGCCATAAATTTTCATATATGTATCCATATAATTAAAAGGTGCTAGATATATGACATTATAAAAGGTATCAATAAACGTTTATATTGTAAAAGTATATTATAAAAGTTTCGCACACACACTCACGTTGGTGAACATTTCAGGAACTACTTCCCATATAAATGCCCTTAACAAGAAATGACCACGCACCTTATACAGCATCTTATTTAGCTTTCTAATATTAACTTTATTCAACCTCAAGTGGCCACATCTTACATCGATGGGAAAATCTTTGTCACTGCCAAGAAAGAATTCCTAAGCAGTTTTCTATTTCCTCTCTCTCTCTCCCTCCCCGCTTCCTTGTGTACTTCTTCCTTCCTTCCTTCCTTCCTTCCTTCCTTCCTTCCTTCCTTCCTTCCTTCCTTCCTTCCTTCCTTCCTTTCTTCCTTCCTTTCTTTCCCCCTTTCTTTCCTTCCTTCCTTCCTTCCTTCCTTCCTTCCTTCCTTTCTTCCTTCCTTCCTTCCTTCCTTCCTTTCTTTCTTTCTTTCTTCCTTTCTTTCTTTCTTCCTTCCTTCCTTCCTTCCTTTCTTTCTTTCTTTCTTTCTTTCTTTCTTTCTTTCTCTTTCTTTCTTTCTTTCTTTCTTTCTTTCTTTCTTTCTTCCTTCCTTCCTTTCTTCTTTCTTTCTTCCTTCTTTCTTTCTTTCTTTCTTTCTTTCTTTCTTTCTTTCTTTCTCTTTCTTTCTCTCTCTCTTTCTTTCTTTTTCTCTTTTTCTTTATTTCCATTTCCTTTCCCCTCCTCTCCTCTCCTCTCCTTTCTTCTCCCCTCCCTCCCCTCCCCTCTCTTTCCCTATTTTTCCTGCTGCCAGACCTCAGAGTTATAGGAGCTCATTTCATCATAAGTTCAATTTGTTTTCAACCTACCTTTAATTTTAGGTCCTAGTTTAGCATTTTGAAAGAGTAATGGATATATTAGTATAAAAATGATGATATTTTATAGATAGTGATGAGATAAATGTTTTTGAAAATTGCTGTAATTTCAAAGCATCTTTTATTAATCTATTTTAATTTATACCAGTTCATTTCCTGGAACAAATACTATGGTCTCACTACATACATGAAGCTCTTTTATAGTGAAAGAGGAACAAGCCCTGTTATCATGAAGACTAAAAATTTGTAAGTATCTAAAGTATAGACAACTAACTGTAAACTACGGCAACATTTGAAAAGTACAGTAAGACACAGGGCTACCGGACTTCATATATATATATGTCATTATAGATATCACATGTATATATGTTATATATATGTGTGTGTGTTATATATTATATATATATCAAGCCTGACAACACAAAACTTTATGAAGAAGATATTATATGGACTTGATCAGCACCATAATATATTTAAACGATTACATGTGTTTTAAGGAAATTAAAAGATTACATTAGTTTTTTATAGTTATCCACTTAAGTAGCATTTTCAATGTACTTTATTCTTTCCTGAAAGGTTGACTTTCATTTAACATTGCTCTTCAATCTGAAAATTTCCCTTAATGTTTATTTTGCATTGATAGCTATTACCAAATGTTATTATTTTTTAAATCTGCAAATGTCTTTCCCAAGTATTCTTGAGATGTATTTTCATTGGATATAAAAATCCGGGTTGATCCTTTTTGCTCTTGAGCATTTAAAGTACTTTGGACCATCAACTTCTGGCTATCTTTGTATCGATTAGGAAACATACTATATGGATATTGGCATACAAGAAACTTATCTGTTCATAACTCTTTATATATTGTACATTATATACAAATATCTAACTACCATGCTGATTAGTAGTATCACAAATACAATTTAATATTTTACTTTTGATTTCACTGCAGTGAATATAATTGCCCTATAATTACATAAATAAAACATTTTAATTTATTTTAAAACCTTTGGGGAAGTAGAGGCTGTAGTGTACTGACTTTGTAACTTTTAATCCTCATACACTCTATCAAAATTTAACTTTCCACATTATGTTACTCATGGTTTACAGATTTGTTAAAAATAAACAAGCAAAAAGTAAATGATTCTTTCAAAATTGTTTTCTGAAATGTAAATGGATATTTATATCTTAATGTATCATGTCAGTGAAGAGTTCAGCTTCCTTCTGGAATCATACTGTTGTGATATAAAACAAATGACATCCCAAGGTTGAGAAAATAATTGAAATGCTTTTATCTTTGACCTTAAGTCCTAGTTTTTGTTACTTCTTTGATTTTGAGCAATTCGTTAAGTACTTCGAAGCTTGCATCGCTTACCTGTAAAATAGAAGTAACTATATAACGTGAGAGATGTAGATTTTCCTAAAATGTCATTGGAATATCCTTAATCTCAACCTAAAAATAAAATAACAATGCATATGCTAAACTCTTTTGTAAACTGCTCAAATCTATATAGCATTCCATTGTGAAACTATTTCAGTGTAAATATATTATAATGGCATAGAAAGTGCATTTCGGGAAGTGGGGCAATGGACATTTTTTGTGTCTTTGATTCGTCTATCAACTTGTAGCAAAAAAGTTTAAAATATATATATCAGATTCTTACCACTAGCCAAATATTGGCCTCAGATTCAAAGAAAACTTAGGCACAATTCCTGTCTTGGAGAAGCTCACATATGGTGTGGTAGAAGAAACAAATAAACAAGAAAATGCTTTAATATGGTCATAGGGATGAGAGAAGAGGGGAGAGATTGTTAACCAGGCAGCTAAAAGAGTAGAGTAATTAGCCAAGATGCGGGACCTCATGGAAAACTCAGAGGGAGCTCAATCTGCTCTCTTGGTAGAGGATCACTCTCCCACTGAGCACATTGGTCCGAAAAGGGACTTTGCAATGCACTGTACGATTAATCCTCCGCTTTGAATTTAGAATTTCAGAATGTTAGTTCCAGACTTTGCCCACTTTTAATATTATTTCTAACTTTTTCACAATCTGTCACTTTTGCTAAATCGTGAAAAAAGAACATGTACATTTATTACTGAAAATGCTACAACATTCACTTTTCACATCATAGTTGTTTGCTAAAATTTTATTTAATATATCAATGAGCCAGATAATGAGTCAAAGTGCAAAATTTCATCAGTAAACTGGTATGACGCACAGGTAAAGCACATATGTTTAAACTTCGGCTCACTTAATCGGTTTGACCCTTTACTTACCCGATTCACTGAACAGCCAACCAGTGGGAAGGGAACCAGTAACTTTGGATTTATGGTCAATTTGTTCTGTGACATAGGTCATGACAGACCTGATGGTTTGTATCTCATTTTCCTCCTTTTCACGTGTGTTCTGTTGGTGGTGGTGATAATGATTTTTCAAGAATATTCAGCTGAAATGACCTAACATCTGCAAGCGAGGCTGTGTGACGAAAACCTACACCCTTCCACTTCACTAACTCAGTATCTCCACCTCGTGTTGCCAAGCAGTAATTTCAAGTAACAGAAGCTGCAGGAAAAGAGTTTTGCCTCTATGTTCATCATTCTTATATTCAGGAAAGTATTATGGTAAATGCTTATTATCCATTGCTCATAAAACATCATAATAAAATGTTTTTGTTCCTAAATTATGATATACAATATTACACTAAAAAATGTTCATACTATTTTGGAGAGGGCTGTAAAGAAAAATAATTCTTTCCTGAGAACATGATAAGAGGTACAAATATCTTATCACTATGTTATACACCTGGAACTAATATAATGTGCATGACAACTATAATTTTACTAAAATAAAAATATGTCAAAAATTAAATATTTGGAATGGATTTCCTAACTAAAATATGAAAGTATTTATCTTCATTTTATATATGTTAAGATTTGTCTCTTGGTACAAAAAGTGATTATGAGTGCAAAAAAGGAGATATTAATTATAACTGGAAGTCACTAAAGAAACAATAATTTTTTCATGAGTTTTGGTTATAACTCATGATAGTAAGTTAGTGTAGGTTACGAAAGGAAACATCCAATACATTTTTCCTCTAGATTCTTGACAGTTTTTAAAAAAATAACACCTATTGTTGTTTAAATATTCCTTTGCTCCTTAAAAACACCCAACAGAAGTCAAGATTCCTACTTCTAACAATGAGCATGGTTGCTATGGAAATCATTGTGACTTTTGGTGTAAAAGGATGAAAAAGCTGAGGAATTTGAAATGTTAAGAAATAAAAATACTCTATTATCATGCAAAACTGCCTGGAAGAAAGAGACATTTAAAGTATATACTGAATTAAGCAGAACTTTTCTAAATAGAGCATTTCCAAAACTCTCAAGTTTTGGCAGCTTCGGTAGTTCACTACAGCGCAGTCAGGGAGCGGGCGCTGTGCGTGGGCCCATTCTGTGCCGGCTCGTGAGTTACTTGTAATTAGAAGCAGGAAAGTTTTAAAGATTGATTTAGTTTTTCAAAAACAAAGTGGAAATAGATTACTTAGCATCATTAATACGGTTATCTAAAGTATCAATTTTGTGTATGTTATTTTCCACCGTAGATTATGATTTCACTTTGCCGCTTCAGGGTTTGCCATATATTTTTCCTTCTCATCTCATAAAAGCTTACTGATGAAATAATGTCAATGTAAAATCTTTTAAAAAATTTTTATGTATTCAGTTATTTTTAAAAAAGAGTGAATGAAACCCTTTTCACTCCATTCTAACAGACAATCTTTATTAAATAAAGGACTTGAGACATGGATAGGTGGGGGGGGAACACTCTTCTTTAAAATAAATAAAAAAGAAAAAATACATTTTAGAAAATTGTTCATATATAGAGAGAGAATATTCATGGGTGAATACATAGAACTATTCTTTTTATTTTACAGGGAATGTTCAGAGTCATTTTCTTTCTTAAGTACATATCATACATCTTTCATTGTTAGTACATCAATATTTGCTATACACTTTTAAATGGCTAATAGTGTTTAAAGTACACATGCATAATAGTTCATTAATTAATACATCTTTGATGTATATTTACAATTTTTAAATATAAATTATATTATAAAACACATATTACATAAATAAATACACATAAAAATGAAATACCAAAGAAAAAATTTTCACTAATTTTGTAAAATCTATGTTTACACACAAGAGTTTTACCCATATCAAAGCTATTTTATGGAGTAAATGTCTAGATATGAAACCATATCATAAAAATATATATTGAAATTTTGATAAAATTTGCAAAGTTGACCTTCAGAAATATTGAAATAGTTCATAATGTCATTTAGTAGTGAAAAGTTTCTATATTTTGGTATTTGAATGAATTTATTCAATAAATATCCTTAGGTTCATTATTGTGTAAGGCATTCTGTCAGATTCCAGGCTTGGAGTAGCTAATAAAACAGACACAAAATGTACATTTTAGGAGAAAATAGCTTTTTAAAATATCAAAAACTTTGATGATTAGTATCATAAAAATACTAATTGATATTGATATACATTAATTAGATGTTCTGAAAAAAATTAGATGGATCTGAGGAAATTCAATTTAAATATCCCATTAATGTACTAAATTCTGCTTATCGTTTTTCTTTATAGCACATGAAGTTCTTCATGCAATAATGTTTTTTTGTTGTAACACCTTAAAGTAACTATCCTGAGAATTTGGAGAATTACAAAATTTCTTAAACTTTATCATTGAAGACCCAGAAATATCCCCAGAAGCAACTTCGATGAATCAGTGTAATAACATATTAATCTCAAAGATTAAGCTGCTCTGTGCTTCTGCTACACTTAGAAAACTCCATGTTCTTCCTTTATTGGTTAAGTTTTTCTTCACATTGCAATATGGTTCACAGTTGTCCTGCCCATAACCATTAAAGCCCACCCCAAGGATCAGAAAATGGATGCCACCAGGCACAATGGCAGATACAAGTCTGAAGTGCCACCTTTACCACAGTGTAGAGGTCCCGTTGCGGTGGTCTCATGCAATGATCATTAATGTGAGTTTTCAGTATGAAAACTGGGTGGAACATGAAGAATGAATACCTCTCAACCATTGACTTCAGATGAGAAGCAAATAATAGCACAAATGTGCTTGTCAGAAATTTGATAAGCACATAGAATCAGCTATGCTCTCCATGGAAAAACAGTAACTGTTTTGACTATTTTTTCGCAAGATATAAATAAACAAGTTTTATATCAAGTTGAAAGGCAAACACCAGCACTCAGAATGACAGCAAGATCTACTGCTTGAAGTCCAAGGCATCTGTGGTTCACCAATCATTTAGTTTCTGTGTTTTAACAATAAGTTTTGAAAAATTAAAATTTGAAACTATATGGGGGTCAAGAAGCTGCCACAATTCTGATGATGTGGGAAATGATCAGAATTTTTGGTGGACTTTCCAGTATTTGGTATCAATAAACATGATTGTTCCCCAGGCAAGAAAAAGCTGAATGATCCCTGTCCTTACTGAGTCTGCCCCGGTCATACAACAGGGAAGCAAAATGTGATTGCAAAATATAACGGTTTGTTTTCAATGATGATGGTAACTTCAGCAATTATGATAAAAATCTATTATAATAACAGCAACAACAGATATTCATTTATTGCTTAAATGGTCCAGAGCTTATGTGAGATGATGTCTAAATCAGGATAAAATTGGTTTATGTCAAATTAGGTAAACACACACATACTCACACACACAGTTATTTCTTGCTTACACAAAATCCTCTGGAGTTCTGATAAATCTAGAAAGCAGCTGAGCTTCACGGAGTTGTCTATGGATGAGGCTGCAGTTCTGTGGCGCTGGCATATCAACACATGGCCTCTAAGAAACAGAGAGAGAGAAAGCCTCTCTTCACATCTGCTCTCAGCCCTTTGGCTGTGTGGCTCTGCCATTTCTGCATGAGAGGTGAATGGAGCAGGGATTATTGGATGAGCAGAACCATCTCAGACACAAGGATGAACTGTGAAGGACCACACTTAATGTTCATAAGAGTCCCACATAAGAGAGGAAAGTTGACCAAACCAATCAGGAATGCTTATGTTTAGAGACACAAGGTTATTTTTGCACTCTTTGTTAATGCCTTCAAATGGAAGAAAAAAGTGCTCCATGTAAGGAATTACTATAAAAGAAATATTGTTAAGCAAGACCATTCATTTGGATCGTGTAGATATATAGGATATATTTTATACCTTACTCTGAAGTTTTTAAAATAGTTACAATGTAAGAGTGTTTAATATATCGATACTAAATGACAACTTAGATTAAAAATATTCAGTGCCTATGTATTCTAGGCATACATAATGAAATAAAGCAACATTATAAATAAGTAATGAAAACTAACAGTTAAAGAGCAGTTTATGAAATACCTTTAAACAGTGCTTTCATTTGATAAAAGCAGCCAGACTCAATGATGAACAGCAGTGGCCCTGGAGCCTGATTTCCTGGGCTGCCTTGTGCAAAGACCTAGCTCTGGACTTCTTGATCTTGTTTGTAAAACATCAGTAATGATGGGACCTATCTCATGAGGCCCTGTGCAAATTAATGAAATGAATATAATGTTCATAGATTCATGTGTAGAATATAGCAAACATGTAATAAATGCTAGTTCTTTTCATAACTATTATGAAAGTCTTCCAGGCTTGCGGGGTCAAAATTATTGGCCTAACTCTTGTTCTGTTAGAGAAAGCCCAGTTAATAAATGGAGTAAATTTGTCCAAATGGCACACAGCTGAAAAGTGGAACAACAGCTAAAACTCGCAGAGGTTATTTTGATTCTAAATGCAGCTCTCCAATTCTTCCTCTATTCAAATCATAAAAGAGCAGTACCATTTCCATGCATGCTTTCAGTGTTTAGGTGCTGATCCTTTGGGACCTATTTAATATAAAAGGATCATGAATTAAAGAAAACTATCCCAATGCCTTGTAGGAGTTTATTCACAGAGTTATAATGATAAATGATGCAATGATGAGCAATATGTAATATGTCTTTGCAAAAATCTTCATTTTTCTTTCCTATCATATTCATCCTCAAAATTCAAGTACATGGGTGGGGTACGTACTGAGGTAGTGATGTGTTTCAGTAAAAAAAATAGATTATTTTCTTAGTCAGATCTGGATGAAAAATATACTTCTCTCATTAAGCAGTAATCTACAAGAAAAATGTCTTTTTAAATTTCATCCCTCTTCTGTAGAAAAATAATTACAATACCTTTCTTGTATGTTATTGTGAACATTTAAAGGTAGTTTAAGTTTCCTTTGGCAATTTAAAAATAACTCAATGTGCATCTTCTGTTGGAACGCAGATTTTCATGAAGTTCTGTAATGGACAAGGAGGAGTCAAACTATAATTACCCATTAAAGTAAACAACCCATCCCTAGTATTAAAATGATGGTGTCCTCACCATGTTCTGAACTGACTCCGGCATGACTTGCCCTTTCAATAAACTAATCTTAACTTCAGAAAAAGGAAGAGTAATAGTTGGCTTTCTTTGCTTTTATATTTAATGAACACAGAGAGCTCTTAAGATAATAAATCTTAGCCAAGAAAAAGAGCAACTGGAATTTAGCTGATGCAATTTGTCCCAACTGCAAGCTGAAATGTCATGGAGAACAAGACATTATCAAAATGCAAACAGCCCCTGAAAATTAAGTCTAAAGGAGGATTTAATCTGCAGTTTGGGGATTCTTCACTCACTAAAAGACATACATCACTGAATTAAAGAACAAAACACATGTAGAAGCTTAATTAAGAGAGATCATTAGGGGGTAGGGGTGAGAAGCAGGAGATATTCTGTACTTTCTAAGGGTCTCTTTTCCTTTCTCCCATTAATTAGTAGATAGACTTTCAGAGTCCATCATTTTATATCTCATATATTTCAGAAAACATAGGACAAAAGCATAATAATTGATTGTGCACAATAAACTAACAGTTATGACATATTGATTAAAACATTGTGAAATGAGATCTTGGACAAGATATTATATTTAATGTAAAAAATACAATACCATACTTACCTGGTAGGATTGATGTGTACATTAAATGAGAAGAAAAACTTAAATAAGGTAGTAAATTTATTTTTAACAAGCAAATAGTCAGTATCCAAGTAATGTTAGCTAAAATCATTATTAGTTCATATAAATAAATCATCATTATGCAGAATTGGAGATAAAATTATTGTAGCATTTCAGGTTAGATATTTTTCTCACATAATTCTTAGGATATTATCACCCTAGAGAGCCCAGTAAATTCTCACCTCACTAGAATAGAGTTGAACTAACTAAAAGCCTGATAGAAATGGCACTTGGATGCAAGTTTTATTTGGAACCTTTCATTAAAGGCTTTAGTACATCAGAGTGTGTTAATACACATGCCTCCCTCTGTGTGTTTATACGTGGTATTCTCTCCTAATGAAAAGGATATATCGGCTATGCTTTCATCTGTAGAAGGTCACCCCTGACCTACGCACAAGTTCCTCTTCCTTTCTCCTGCTCAAGAAAACCACTCCAGCCGCTTTTCTCTGTCCCCCAACCCCACTTTGCCTTTTTTTTTTGTTCAATTGTTGTTAGATCTTTACTGTTCTCATCTTTGAGCTTCGAAGTTCTTTACTTCCCTAACTTACCCCTCCACCTTGTTGGCTGCTCAGTCACCTTCTCTTTGTCATTGCCCCTGAGGCTCTCAATCTCTGGGACCTGTCACTTCATCTTCCACTATTCTATCCCTTACTTTATTTTGATAACTACGTTGGGCCTCCTGTCAGTTCCTAGAACACAGCAGATGTTCTTTTGCTTCAGAACCTTTATGCATATTCCCTTTATTTAAAAGTGTTTTTCACAGAGATATCAGCATGATTCTACCTGTGCCTCTTTTCTTATTGAATTTATTGGAGTTACATTGTTTAATAGAATTACATGGATTTAAGGTGTACAATTCTATAATACAGCATCTGTATATTGTATTGTGTGTTCACTACCCCAAGTTATGTCTTTCCATCACCATCTACACCCCCTTATCTTCTCCTGCCTTCTCCCACTCCCATGTCCCTCTGGTAATGATTAAAAATGGTCATCATTGAAATCTTTGTCCACAATATTTAAGATTGCAAATCTATACACACAAATACACATACCTCCTTTTCTTGGCTATAATTTATTCCTTAGACATTAACCTTGTTTAACATAATACATATTTCTTTTTTATTCTATTTTTGGTGGCATTGTCACTCGAAAGTCACTTTATAAAGACAGACATGTTAATAATTTTGTTTACAGTTACAACTACAGTGCATTGAACAGCGTCAGGCAGATTGTAGAGGTCAGTCTATCCCTGATAGATTAACAAATTAACATCGTGCAGGAAAATACTCGGAAAACTTCCAAAGATTATTAAAGCAGAATTAAAATAGACTTTTAGAGTCACCATGCAGCAAATGCAGTGCTGTAAAAAATCAGATCAGTGAGCTAGAAAGCAAATGTAAATGAGCTTCCAAAACTAATATGACTTTCTACTAAGGGCTTACTACGACAGGCACTTGACTGAAAACTTTACACATTTTAACATATTCAGTCCTCTCAACAATCCTTAAAAGCAGGTGCTGCTATCATCCCACTTTACAAGAGAGCACGCTGAGGCCTTTGATTGTTCAATTAACTGGAGTAAGTCACACTTCCAGCAAGTGGTAGAGCTGAGGAAAATGCCTGATAATCTGGCTTTAGAGTCTAAGCTCTGAAACGGCATCTGCCGTAGTTAGAAGGGAGGGTGAACTGAGTCAATGTGTGTGAAACTCCAGGGCAATTTCTATGCATAATTAGTGCTTAATACAAATTATGTATTTTGGATCACAATGTATATTTTAACGTTTGTGCTTACTTCCGGTTTTTCTTTTACGTGTGTGTGTGTGTGTGTGTGTGTACTTTTCAGTGTATAAAATTATAAAGCACATGATTTCTCTAATAATCAACTTTAAGAAAAAAGTAGCGCTTGCTTAGTTCCCTTTTGTAATTACAGGTAATACACATTATTACTTTCCTTTTTATCTCATTAATTGGAACGGCCTAGAATTTCTCTTATGACAACGTGCAATCTCCTTAAGCAATAATAATCTCTTACTAAAGAAAATAAGGAAACATAAACCTAGATATGATAATTTTATGCACTCTGAATCCTGTATCCTAGAAACATGAGAATGACAGGCTGCACCGATCACGGCACTTTTGCTGGATGTGGAATTCACTGTTCACTTGGGTCCAAATTACATGTGGTTTGTTCGGCTGTTACGCCATGTAATGATGGGCAAAAGTCTAAGAATGCTTGAATTTAAAACACAATAATAAAAATTAGTATGAATTTAAGGTATTTAAACCCTGCTTTGTTTGTGAATTCAAAACTCAATAGGCAGTGTATAGACAAGCTAAGCTACTAAAAGTTCTCACATTATATCTAGACAATAGATATAATTATGCAATTAGCTGGAAGAAATTTTAATGTGGACCAAAATCCCTGAAGTTTTTCTTATCTTTGATTCATTCATTCCACAGCTGCCATTTATTACTAAGGAAATATTCAGTAAAATGCACAAATACATAAGAGAAAGGATGTTTTTATAATAGTGAAAAACTATAAATACATTTTCAATAATAGGTAAGTACACTATCTAATAAAATAATATTCTGTCACCAAAAATAATGTTATATACCGAGAACAAATAGGTACTTAGAAAATAATGCTTAATACATTGCAAACACATTTCTTTTTTTAAAAAAATATTTTATCCATTTATCTTTAGAAGGGAAGGGAAGGAGAGAGGAAGAGAAACATCAATGTTTGGTTGCTTCTTGTGTGTCCTCTGCTGGGAATTGGCTTGTACCTCAGGCATGTGCCCGACTGGGAATTGAACCACAATCCTTTGGTTCACAGGCCTGTGCTCAATCCACTGAGCTACACCAGCCAGGACTGCAAACACATTTCTTAAAAGTATATTTATGACATGATCTATTTCATTTACTGTAAACATTCTAAAATGACATATGCAAAAAGTTAACACATTCTTTCTAAATATTGACACTGTTTATCTTTTATTTCTTCTGGTAGAATTATTTTTGAGATTGAAACTATTAAGTAAAACAATACAAAAAATAATTTTTAAAATTCAACAGGTAGTATATTTGTTTATTTTTTGGTAAATATATATATTTACCAAAATTTTACCAGTATATTTTGGGGTTTTTTTGGTATTTTTGGACAAAATATTTTTCCTCTTTAAGTTAAAAACAAGTTACAGGCATACCAAAGGACATTGCAGGTTCAGTTACAGACAGATGCAATAAAGCGAATATCTCAATAAAGCAAGTTGCAGTTTTTTTGTTTCTGAGTGCATACAAAAATGATGTTTATACAATAATTTAAAATTGTATAATAGCATTATGTCTAAAAATTGTACATACTTTAATTAAAAAAAAACAGTTTATTGCTAGAAAATGCTGACCATCATCTGAGTCTTCAGTAAGTTAAAATATTTTGCTGGTGGAAAATTTTGCCTCACTCTTGGTGGCTGCTGCTGGGTCAGAGCTGTGGCTGCTGAAGGCCGGGGTGGCTGTGACGATTACTGAAAATAAGACAATAAAGTTTGCTGTGTCCACTGATTTTTTGTTTTGTGAATGACTTCTCTGCAGCATACAATGCTGCTGCCTAGAATCTCACCCACAGTGGAACTTCTTTCAGAACTGGAGTCTGTCCTGTCAATTGCTTCCACTGCTTTACCAACTAAGTTTATGTAATAGTCTAAATCCTTTGTTGTAATTTCAACAGTCCTACAGCAGTTTCACCAGCAGTGAATTCCACCTCAAGAAACCAGTTTCTTTAGTCACCCATAACATGTAACTCTTTGTTCATTAGTTATCGAGAGATCGCAGCAATTCAGTTACATTTTTACACTTTACATGTCATTTCAGTTCTCTTGCTGTTTCTGTTACACCTGCGGTTATTTCCTCCACTGAGGTCCTGAACACTTCAAAGTCATCCATGAGAGCTGGAATCAATTTCTTCTAAACTCTTGCTAGTTTTGATATTTTAACGTCCACATAGGTTCTTAATGGCACCTACTATGGTAAACTATCTCCAGAAGTTTCAGATTACTTTGGCCAGATCCATTAGAGAAATCATTGTTTTAAATCTTAAAAAAATTATTTCTTCAATAATGAGACTTAAAAGTCAAAAGTATCCCTTAATCCATGGGCAGCAAAATTGATGTTTTCTGTTAATGGGCTTAAAAACACCATTAACGTTCCTTGATGGGTGTAGCTCAGTTAGCTGGGCATCACCCCACAAAGCAAAAGGTCATTGGTCTGATTCCCAGTCAGGCCACATGACCTGGTCAGACCCTGGTTAGAGCAGGCACACATTCAATATGCAACCAATGGATGTTTCTCTCCCTTTTTTTTTCCTCCCTTCCCCTATCTCTAAAGATAAAGACATACAATCTTTAAAGAAACATTAATCTCATTGTACATTTCTGTCAAAGCTCTTGGGTTACCAGGTGCATTGGGTTACCAGGTGAGCAACAACATTTTAAGGAATCTTTTTTTCTGTAAAGTCGATCTCAACAGGGAGCTTAAACAATTCAGTAAACCACATTGTGAACAGAGCACTGTCCTCCAGGTGTTTATGTTCCTTTTCCAGTGCACAGTCAGAGTAGATTTAGTATAACCCTTCAGAGAATGTTAATGGAATAAAAAAATACAATAAAGATTAAATTAAAAAATAAATATTTTTGAAATAGTAAATGAGCTTTGGCTTCAACTTAAAATCACCAGCTACATTAGCATCCAACAATGGAGTTAGCTTGTCCTTTAAATCTCTAAAGCTGGGCATTCATTTCTCCTTTCAGGCTATGTATGTTCTAGATGACACCTTCTGCTAATATAACTTTCATCTACATTGAAAATCTATTGTTTAGAGTAGCCACCTTCATTAGTGATCTGCTCGCCACAGCTTCTGCATCAGCACTTGGTCTTTACCTTGCACTTTTATGTTATAGAGATGGCTTCTTTCCTTAAACCTCATAAATCAACCTCTGCTAGCTTCCAACTTTTCTTCTGAAACTTTCTCACCTTCTTCTGCCTTCATCCTTTTTGTCTGACTTAGGAACAATGATATTTGTTTCATTCATTTTGTGAAGTTGCAGATAGATATTATTTGAGAACAGTGAAATTACCTGGCAAATACATTTTTAATAATGAAAGATATGATTAAAAATATAATAATCTTTCATATCTTTTTAATGTATTTTTATTTTTATATTTTTAATTATAGTTGGCATACAATGTTATATTACTTTCGGGTATTCAACATAGTGATTAGACATTTATATAACTTCTGGGGCAGTCACTCCTCTATAAGTCTAGAGCCCATCTGACACCATACATGGTTATTACAATATTATCGATTATATTCTCTACATTGTAATTTACATTCTTATGACTGCTTTTATAACTGGCAATTCGTGCACTTTAATCACTTCCCCTTTTTCCCCACCCCCGGCAACCTCTTTCCCATCTGGTCACCATCAGAGTGTTCTTGGTACCTATGTGTTTAATTCTGTTTTGTTTGTTCATCTAGTTTATTTTTTTAGATACCACAAATAGGTAAATCATATGATATTTGTCTTTCCTTGTTGGACGTATTTTACTTAAAAGAATATTCTCTGGGTCTATTCATATTGTTGCAGATGGCAAGATTTCACTGATTGTATGGCTAATATTCCATTGGGTATATGTACCATCTTTTCTTTACCCATTCATCTATTAGGGGGCACTGAGGCTGCATCCACGCCATGCCTGTTGTACATGACACTGCAGTGAACATAGTGATTCATGTGTCCTTTCAAATTTATTTTTGGTCTCTATAAATGAATACCCAAAAGTGGAATTGCTGGGTGTTTGTCTCTTATCGTAGCCTTTGTTTTAAAGTCAATTTTGTCTGATATAGGTATTGATACCCCAGTTTTTTTATTTCCATTTACATAACTTTTTCTGTCCCTCAACCTTTAGTCTGTTTCTTTCAACCTGAAGTGTGTCTCCTTTAGGCAACATATATAGGAGTCTTATTTTATCTGTCTGTTGATTGGAAATTTAATTGGAAGGACTTGACCACAACTGACCCGAGGGTTGATCCAGGGCAATGAAATGCTCCTTACCCACTCCTGCCCTTGGAAGGTAGCACCACCCATTATTCCTATACTAGCAGCCATCTCCATGGTATAGTCATGACGGGGGAAGGTGTGGTTGAGACTATCTGAACTGAGTGTAGAGCTGAACCCCATTAAGATCTCTACTTAGACTTTTAAGATTGTGCCAGGGCATGCAGAGATCTGCTTCTCTTGAGGTGCTTAAGGGAAGTGTCATAAATGAGTTACCTTGAGTATTAAATTTGTCACCAACCAATCTGGAACGGTCTCTTTTTGAGGTTTCTTGAAGACCCATTTCAAATTTCACTCAGGGAACAACCAAGGCTGCAAACAAATAATACGGCATGTGTGTGTTTGTGTGTGTTTTCCAGTTTGGTTTTGGTAGTACATTGCTCCTGATTTTTTTTTTTCAAAATTTCTCAATATATCTCCATCTTTACATGTTTCTGTATATCCAGGGATTATTCTTTGCTTACTCATTTGTACAGACGGAGACATATCTTTTCCCACAAATGTGATCTACCATGAATCCTATCAGAGATTGCTAGTCCCTGAACAAATATTTCATCTTCAAAGGAAGGGCATGGATGATATTTTCTCTGATATTTTTCTAAGTTGTGGTTTTTAGTAACTTTCACCATTAGGGAAGATATTAGTGCAGAGGTATTTAGCAACAAAGAGTTGCCCTCTGTGTTTAGATTTATTTATTGTTCATATTTTAGGACAACCCCTTTAAGTAAACTATTGTAGTTATACTTTTGCTTTATTTAACATATGTTCCCAAGAAATTGGCAAAGGAAAATTTTGAAAAGTTGGTTAGCCGTTGGATCAATCACTGTTTGCTGGTAAAAACCTTTCTCATACAGATGGCTCTGGCCACTTTTGCCTTTAGTCCCTGCTACATTAGCATCATGATATTAGTTAAAAATACAACTCCATTGATAAGTAGGTTTGGAGGGAACAGGGTCTCTTTACTCAGGCTGCTGTTGGGGATTCACAGTATTTGTTGGTTATTTATCTAGAGAAACAAGCCAATTATATTTGTAATGACCCTGATATGTATATATTTGAATCAGAATTGTAAGTACTTTCATTCTAAGGTGGAAAATCAGTAGAATATAATTTGACTCTGAAATATACTGTAATCTGGGTTTATGACGACACCTTTTGCTGCTTTTCAGAAATGCTTAAATATTTTCACTGCTTTAATTTAATCATTTGATCAATTCTATAAAACCTAAAAGTGAATATATTTAAATGTTCATATTTAAATTAACATCTTAAAAACAATATGTTTATATTTTATCTAATCTTTACAATAAATTTATCACCCTTATCATGAAAATAACCCAGTTTTTTAATTTAATCACTGTTTTTTTAAAATTAGGCTAACACTATTTCCCCAAACTATGAATAATATGCATAGCAGCTAAAAAGCATGAAAGTATAAAAAAATTGTGGTTTTGCAGTCCTTGCTCTTTGAAAAAAATACTGGTTTTCTTTTTTCAGTTGAAAGACCTGTAGTTTTCAGGAAGCATAATTACATTTTTAATTTAAAGGTATGCCTTTTGAAAACTTTTGACCTTTTTAATAGCTAAGGCAAGGTATGTAATTGATGCTTAGTCTTTAATGGCTCTGAAGGAATACATAAAAGTGACCTTTTCATAGTGGCTCTACTTAGTGATTGTGCCAAGCCTGTGCAATTGGCATAATAGAATTTAAGAAGTGGGGCCCAGGTGTGTGAGTGTGTATGAATGTGTGTGCTCTTTAAATACTCATAATGAAATTGAAACACTAACTCACTTTAGGCTTTCTGCCAGCCTGCTCTAGACAAATAACATTCAGCTCATTTATGATTTACCTTGAGGCGATGGACAGCTACATTGCAAGATTTTATTTTTATTTTCATTTTTTATTCAGGCCTGGATCTAGGGTAGCAGTATAATGGGCTAAATATTAAATAATAAGATCAATTATACAGTGATTTTTCTGTTTATGAAAATACTCTTGCAATCATTATCACATTTACTTCCTTCAGCACAGAAGGCAGATTTAATATAGCATTATTTTCACACAGAAAAACATTCAGAGATTAACTCAATACAGAGATTAAATTCAAGCACAAGTCTTATAATTATTATATATTTTTGTTCTTTTCATCACAACAAATACCTTTACAAAAATAAGAATACTACAGAAAACTTCATAAAGCAACAATTATCTAAGGAAAATTAGTATAAGAAAGTTTTCAGAGATGCCTATCCATTTTGGTTGAATTATAAAATTAGAGGTTATTTTATTAGACTAACTGCCTGGGTAAAAATCCATCAGAAATATAAGCAATGCACAATTAGTACATTTCTGGCAAATGAATTTATGCCCTCTTCAGCTTATTCTAACTGCATAATTAGTCTACAAATAAAAGAGAGATATCTGAAAAGAAAGAAAAATGTAAATGTATGAAATTTTCTCATTTCTCAGCACTCAACACTGAGGAAAAAAACGGTCAAACTCATAGCTATTGCTTCACTTTTGAAGAAAACAAATGTGTGATATTATTTAAGAGAAAGTAGAGGAAAACAAATATATTAAGTGAGTTTTTCAGAATTCAATAGTATCCCTTTATTTTTTAAGAAGCCCAGTTTCTATTTAAGATCTAAAAAGAATTTATACTTATTAGAGAAAATTTGAAAATAAAAATTGTCTTAGAAAAGTTAAAAATAATGTTAAGAGTTACTTCCTGTTATAATATAAAAGGATTCATAAAATTTTACTTCCAAGATTTTTCAAAGAGCATTGTTCACTACAAGCAAAGATAAAACCAACCCAGGCCATTTATAGATGAACAGAGAGTGTCAGTAGGTTTATTGGAGCAAATACATGGTGCAGACAGGTCCATGATGTGATCTCTTGAAAAACACCTGGGTTGAAGAAAGTCCAAGAGTTCTATTAGCAAAGGTGGGTGGCAAGTGGACACTAAGAAAGTGTGGGAGATTCCAAAATGCAACAGTAATGAACTCAACCTGACAATTTTTCTCTCCCTAGCAAGAAGAACTGAGAAAATCACAAATGTTAGTTATTGGAATACTTGATTATTTAAAAATCCCTCACAAGACTTTTCAAGAAAATAGAATAAATAAAATTCAATTTTAATAGTAGGATTGACAGAAGGCTGTGATTGCATATTTACAAAATTTAGTGTATTAACATAATTAGTAATATTGTAATAATTATTTATAGGGCCAGGTGGGTACTTGAAATATCAGGGGAAACACTTTGTTAAAGTACATGATTGTTTAACCACTATGCTGTATATCTGAAACTAATACATAATAATATTGAATGTAAGTTGTAATTGAAAATAGAAAAAATAAAAGGTATTAAGAGAATAGTATGAACACCTTTGTTCTGAGACAGTCAACAACAAATAAAAGGGCAATAGACAAGGTCTGGTGTGTTCAGGGTGGTATGGCTGCAGACTTGAACTAGAATACTCTTTGTCTACAAAAATCAACTCAAAAATGGATCAAATAACTAAATATAAGACCTGAAACAATAAATTACATAGGAGAAAACATAGGCACTAAACTTATGGACCTTGGTCTTAAAGATGATTCTATAAATTTGACCTCAAAAGCAAGGGAAGTAAAGGCAAAAATAAATGAATGAGACTATATCAAACTAAAAGCTTCTGCACGGAGAAAGAAACTGACAGCAAAATAAAAAGGCAATGAATCAAATGTGAGGTGATATTTGCAAACAGCAGTTTTGACAAGGGGATATTATCCGAAATATATAAATAACTCATGTACTTCAACACCAAACAAACAATCCCATTAAAAAAATGAGCAGAAGACCTGAACAAAACATTTCCCAAGAAAACATACAAACAGCTATCATTAGCTACTAGAAAAAAGCAAATCAAAACAAAGATGAGATAACAAATCACACCTATTAAAATGGCTGTTATCAACATGACAAGTTAAACCATATTTGGTTGTAGAGAAAAAGGAACCCTCATTCACTGCTTGTGGGAATTAATCTAGTACAGCCACTATGGAAAACAGTATGGAGGCCCCTCAAAAAAATTAAGACTAAAGTTACTATATGACTCAGCAATCCCTCTCATGGGTAGTTACCCCCCAAGACTGGAAACACTTATTCACAAAAATATATGTACCACCATGTTGATCGCAACTTTATCCATGGTGGCCACAACATGAAAATTTAAAAAGTGTCTTTCATTAGGTGATTGGATAAAGGAGATGTGGGACATATATACAATGAAATACTACTCGGCCATAAGTAAAGATGAAATACTGCCATTTGCAATGACATGGATGGATCTTGAGAATATCATTCTAAGCAAAATGAGACAGATAGAAAAATAGAAAAAACAACATTAGATTTCACTCGTGGGATATAAAACTATAAACAATTGAAAATACAAGAAAAACAAAAACAACTTGTAGACACAAATAACACAAATAACATAGGAAAGGAGAATGAGAGGTTAATAAGGGGAAAGGGGCTCAACCTGTGCTGACAGAAGAGGGTCTGACTTGGGGTCGTGGGTGCGCATTGCGACATACAGACAACATGTCGGAGAACTGTTCACTTGAAACCAGTGTAGACTTATTAACCATTGTCACACAATAAATCTGATTAAAAATGAAAACAAAATGAAAGGACAACGTGCTTAAAATTAATAAACATAAAACTGATACAATATGAAGTAGACAACCTTACAAGACACATGTATCACATAAATTTATAGTAATTTAAAAAAAAATTCAGGGGAACATTCTGATTCCAAAGCACCAGTGGTGACTATTATCAAACATTTTATAAAAAATTGAAATAAATATGTCAGAAACATGGCTGATGGAGGAACATTCCATCATGCTTCATGACCTATTGTAACTCTAATATGATATTCTGCTGATATTACAAAAAATAAAATTTACCAAGTGATATATTTAACATGCATACCAAAATTCTTAAAAAATTATCAAAATGATTTCACAAATATTTAAAAAATAGACATATAATCAGGAGGACTTTATTAGAAATGTAAAAATAATTCAACATTTCAAAATCAAACCACCTACTTCACATTAACATTTATTTCAGTGATGCAAGAAAATATCTTACAAAATCATTATCTGTTCATGATAAAATTTCTTAGCAAAATAAGAACAAAGGGATCTTTCTCAAAGTGAGTAATTATATCTAGAAAAGTATAGTTATTAACATACTTCATGGTAAAATATAAATTGATTTCCTCCTAATATTTTTGCTGCATTTTAAAATTTTCCTTTTCTTTTTTATTGTTATTCTGGTACAGTTGTCTCCATTTGCCCCCACAATTCTCTCCTGCCCATCCCCATCTCCCCCACTCAATCCTACCCCCCTTTGGCTTTGTCCATGGGTCTTTTATACATGTTCCTTGACAAGCTTTCCCTTAGGAATTTTCTCCTAATATTACAAAAATATCAGGGTATCTTCTCTCACTCCTACTTAAATTGAATGTTGGTTCTTCCCTCTCAGAGCAATAAGCAAGAAAAATTTATACCATAAATAGCAGAAAGGGAAAAGGACATTGTGTCTATTAGGAGAAAGCATGATTGTTTTAAGTAAAAAAATGTATAAAGAAACATACTTCATATCTACTAGATCTAATAAGTTAAACCAACAAAGGCACATGAAGAAATGTTAATATGCATAAATCAAGTAAATTCCTATTAACAAACAAAAAATGTGAATTGATAAAAACCTCTAGCTACAATAATAGGAAAATACTTAATATAATAAGAAATATGACAAACAATGTGCAAAATTTGCTCCCTTAAATCCACAAAACATTAATAAGAAAATAACAATGATCTAAACGAAAGAAGCATGGAACAGACTGAAAGTGACTAGAGGGGATGGGGGAGGGAGATCATGATGGAAAGGAGGGGAAGGGACTAGACAAAGAACATAAATAAATGACCCATGGACTTGGACAACAGCGTGGGAATTGACTGTGGGAGTGAAGGGTGGGATGGGCAGAGGAGGGAAAAATTGGGACAACTGTAATAGAATAACAGTAAAAGTGTTTTAATAAAGAAATAATAAATAAATAAACAGATATACAATGATTATAGTTATTATAACCAGTATTGCAGAAATGTCTAGTTTTTCACAAATTGATGAGTAAAATTAATGCAATTTAAATTAAAACCCTAATGGCTGTTTAAAAGAAATGCACAAATGAATAAGACTTGTGTAGTTATACAAAATTCATGAATTTATTAAAATAATCTTGATGACAATAAATTTAGGAGCTCACACTACCTATTTTAAGTTTTGCTATATAATTATAATAATTAAAACACAAAAGTCTTCTATTGACTATTGTCTAGTCTAATTCCTTTAAGACTACATAATAGTCCATAGAAGAGAGGGCAGAATTAAATATACATATATATAGTAAAATGATTTTTGACAAAGATGCACATAAAAGCATAGGAAATAGTATTCATAAATACTACTAGAACTAGATCCACATAAAAAAACTTGATCTCTAGTTTATGCTATATACAAGTGGACAGGAATAGGTCATAGATTTAAATGTGAAAGTGAAAATTACAGTGTTTAAAAGGAAACATAAAAAGTATTGACAAGAGAGTAAGAAAGTCATTTTTGGAGAAAACTCACAAACACTAAGCTTGAAGTAAGAGTAAACTGAGTGAGATCATTAAAATTCAAAGTCTCTGCTTATCAAAATAGGCCAGACTCAGCTGTGAAGAAAGGGTGAGAGGTGGGGATGGGTGGGGAGTGGTAAGGGAAAAATGGAGACAACTGTATCTGAACAACAATTAAAAAAAATACTAAGCAAACAACCAGAGCAGGTAAAGAATCACAGAAATGGACATCACATGGAGGGTTATCGGTGGGAAGGTCCAGGAAGAGAATGGGGGAAAGAATACAGAGAATAAGAAGCATAAATGGTAGGTATGAAATAGGAGGTTAAGAACAGTATAGAAAATGGAGAAGCCAAAGAACTTATATGTAAGCCCCATGGACATGAACTAAGGGGGAGGAATGCTGGTGGGAGAGTGGGTGGACGGTAGAGGGGAATTAAGGGGAGAAAAAATGGGACAAATGTAATAGCATAATCAATAAATATACTTTCAAAAAGTAAATACACAAGCGCTAATAAAAACTGATAGCACACACAAAAACGATGCAGCCTCTATCATTATCTCTACCAATGTGTTTTCCTTTTTATATTTAAATTTTTATTGTTGTTTGGTTACAGTTGTCCCATGTCAATGTGTTTTCCTTAAAAGATGCTTATATTGCTAATATAGACATTTGTATTTTATTTTGTGTGTGCATAATGTAACTGCTTTCATCTATTTTGTATCAGCATTATGTGTGTGCGCATGTATGTATGTGTTTCTTCATAATAGAAACACATAATAACTGGAGATTTTTCTTAGATAATTTTATAACTATGTTAAGAAATAATTTTATTCACTTATAATTGCATTAATTTGTCATCTTCATTTGTATGTTCTGTTTTTTCTCCTTTTTTCACTTTCATACATTTGGTTTGAAAAAAGTAAAACTTCCAAAATCACTTTTTCACTTTGATTAAAAATATATTTCTATTCTTACAGCATTTGAACATTTAGGAGCTGGATATAATTACACTTTTTTATAACAAAGTTTATTGAATATTTTTCTCTTTGTAACAATGCATAACAACTTAGCCTTTCTGTACATGTAATTAAACATTTTCGGACATTTACTATCATATTTTAAGGATTGGTAACATGTATTTTTAGTAAATAGTTTAATTTATAATCTTTTATTTTAAAATTCTGAATAAACAGCTTCTCCCTTATACCTCTTTCTGCTTTCACTTTTCTTCTGATCGAAATACATTTTTCTAATAAATATCTGTGTGTATAAGTCTCTGAGTTTAAGAACATTTTGAAATTTTTTACTTAAATAAAACTTCTATTCTTTCAAATCTCTTTATCTTTCTATTAAAATTAGAGTATCTTCATCTATTTTCTACCTATGCTAACATCTTTAACTCTTAACTTCATCCTTCTAACTTATGTTTTGTATGAATTCATGGATTTTCAATACACTATTCCATTTTTAATGTCTCCTATCTAAACATAATTTAATTTACATTTTAAATTTCAGTTACAATGTTTTGCATCTAATGTTTCCTATTTCTTTATTTTATTGTTATCCAAACTTACTTCATTTCATTTTTGTTATAATTTGACTCAAATAAAGTTATCTTTGTTGTTTATCCTCCTCAAAATATTTATTTTAAAGTCTTCTATTTTATTATTTGTATTTTGTAGGAAACAAATTCTTCTTAAAACATTTTTAAATTAAGTTTACATTCAGTATTATTTTGTACTGGTTTCAGGTGTACAGCATACTTGTTAGACAGCCATATACTTTATAAAGTGTCCCCTCCAGTATTTTCAGTACCCACCTCTTACTGTACATAGTTATTACAATATTATTGATTATGTATCCTATGCTGTACTTTACATTCACTCCTGTGACTGTGTTGTAACTATTCATCAGCACTTCTCCTCTCCTTCATCTTTTCTAACCAGTACTCCAAACACCCCTGCCCTCTGGCAACCTTCATATGTTCTTTGTGTCTGTGAGTCTGTTTCTAATTTTGTTTGTTTGTTTACACTGTTTGTTAGGTTCCACATATAAGTGAAATCATATGGTGTTTGTCTTTCTCACTGACATAGTTCACTTAGCATAATTCACTCTAGGCCCTCCATGCTGGTTCAGGTGGTAATAGTTTATATATATTCACCACTTTCTTATCCACTCCTTTACTGATGGGTGCTTAGGTTGCTTTCATATTTAAACTATTATAAATATAGCTGTAATAAACATGAGTGTATATAGTCTTTTAAATTAGAGTTTAAATTATACTTTGTGTGCCCATTTAATTTTTTTCTATAGCCATTATTTACATAATATGTTGAATTTTCTGTGTCATTGAAACTTATACTTCTGTTAGGTGTTTGTGAATATGTCACTGAAAGGTTGCAACATTTATGTTTTTTTTTTCAATGTATGGTTGCTTCTGGTGCATCCCCTGCTGGGAACTGGCCCCTGCTGGGAACTGGCCCCTGCTGGGAACTGGCCTGCAACCCAGGCATGTGCCCTGATGGGGAATCAAACAGTGATCTTTTGGTTCACAGGCCCGTGCTCAATCCACTGAGCTACACCATCCAGGGCAATGTTGTTCCTGTTTTATATGGTAAATATTTATTGTGATATTGTAATAAGGTGCTGTCAGGAGGGGGGCCCCCAAAAATATTTAGAATAGTGTCTGGAACTCGGGGTTAATATGTCCTCGCCCCCACCCCCAGGGAAAGAGGACAAATGGAGCAGGGCCATTTGTCTCACTTTTTTGCATAGCGACAGTTTCGCAGCTAACCTCTCAAATGGTCATTTAACATATTATAGCTTCTGACTGGTTTTGTGGATATGTTGAATAGCTATTATGGCCATGCTTTGAGCCATGGACAGGGGAGTGGCTTCTACCCAGGATGTAACTGGGGGCTGGTCCCCTGAGTTGCAGTGCCTGCGTGGGGGCTTGGGGTTGATTGGTGCCACAACATGGGGCCATGCTTGCCCATACTCGCTGTGACAGCCCAGTAAAGCTGGGAGGGTATGGGAGTCCTGGCAGGTGTGGCTGATTGTGGGAGGAGTCAGAGGTGGTGCTGCAGAGGAGGACTGGCATGGGAATTTGAATCTAGACGCTGCAGCCATTGTAGAGAGCCATGTGGTTTTGGGCAGAGTGTGAACCTCTGCAGCTCTGGTAGAAAAGACCCACATGGCTTTGGGATGTTCCCTTTGGCCATGTGGCCTGGGAAGCAGGTGAGACTTTGCCTGGAAGAAGGGTGAAAAACTCTTTGCCAGTAAGTCATGAGAAGGTGCCACACAGCTTTGGAGTAATTAGAGATCCTGCCTAGACGGCGACACAGCTGACGGTGCCAGTGGCCTGAAACACAGACATGTGCTTCTTTTCCTGAGATACGGTACCTCGAATTAGGGCAGGGGGAAGGAAGTGCTGTGGGCATCTGTGGTTATCCTAAAGTACTTTGATATTTTATGGGGATGTCTGGTCACTGCTTTAAGTCTGTAGAGCTTTGAATAAACCTTTCCTTTCCTTTTCACAAATCTCTGGCATTGAGAGATGTCTTTCCTTTGGCAGCAAACAGATGAGCCCAGTAGGTATTAGTATGCCCTCCTTGAGAGAGGCCCTGTTGTTCTGTAGCAGTTTTTGGCATCCCTTGGTGGGCCAAATATTGCCCCCCCATGGACCTCTGTTCAGTAATAATATCGGTTATCAGATTAATAGTTAATAGAAAGACTATTGGTATATTTGAAAAGTATTTTTAAGTCCTGTTCTTTACATGTATGTTATATTATTGCAGCTTACTGTATATTAAGTCTCACACATCAACCTTTCTATTCTAAATAAGAGTATAATTGAGTAGTGGTACTACACTGATATGTCTTTATAACAAACATGAAAGAAAGTAATGTTAATATTTGTAAGCAAGATGCATAATTTGACAGTTTTCAAGAATTCATGAATGCATGCTATACTCATAAGCATATTAACATGTTTTGTTTTCCTTAAAAATCAATCTGCTACTATCTACTTGAAAATCAGCTGTAGAGTAAAAAAAATCATGTAACATGATGAAGTTGCTCTTGCACCTGATTCTGGAGGCTATGTAGAACATTGCTACAGATAAGAGGTTGTCAGACCTATTCTCTAAAGTAAATACTTTAGATTTTAGTTGCCATACAGTCTCTGTTGCCACTGCTCAGCTCTGCTTTTATAGCCAAAAGATAGCTGTGGTGAATATATAAACAAACGAATGTAGTCATGTTCCAATAAAACTTTATTTATAAACCCAGGCGTTGACCTGGATTTTGCTTATAAGCTGTAGTTAACTAGCTACAAGTGTTGGAAAAATATGTATAGTAAGCTTTTAAACTATGGAACCAATATTAATGTGTTAATAATAGAAAGGCATTAAAATGTTAATATAATTTATAATGTGTATCAAGGAAATGCACAAATGGATATATTTATTTATTCACAGTAGCTATAAATGCAACAGAACTCAAGGGCTATAAGCAAAAGCAGTTTTATGTTCTAGTGTCTTTATCTCTTTACATTTATTCTGTGTGAATGATGCTTTGCTGCCTGTGGATGAAAATTAGCCTGAGTTTCATGATTTTTGTGTCACTTCCAGGAAAGATAACAGTGTCAAGTAATAAACAATATGTCTAGTTCAGTCTAGCATCATCATAAAGCCTTTAGACTTCATTCATAGTTGTAGTTGTGTGAACAGAAGCAGGTTGGCTTCAGCATCGATAAGCAGAAGCATAAATTGGTACATCCATTTCCCACCCAGTACATTTATTATTATTTTTAAGCCCTTCCAGTGTGCTCAATGGAGAGACAGATGAGAATATAGGAAGTGAAGTCTCTATTTGACTAATATTCGCATTAAGTAGCATTATTTTCTTTGGCTATAAGAGGTGTTTAATACTAATTCCTTATTAAGGGTTCCTTTGTAGGAACTTAATAGAAATCCAACTGTTTACTTAGAGCTCTCAAACCTGAATTTCCTGTGAAATTTAAGGAGGAATTCTGTTTCCCTTTTTCATTATCCTGTTACTTAAGCCACTAGGCACCAGAGGTGCCTCTACTTTAATTTTGCTGAGGTACTTCCTCTGTTCCAGGTGACAACCAGACCCTAAACCCCTCGCCACTGTGGCCCACATCTTGTCCATAGAAATCGCTCCCTCTTCTTCTGAAATACTTTGGAAGGTCAATTCTATCCCAATACAGTGACTCCTCTTTAGCTCCATTTTCAAAACAGCCAGGGGTGACAAACACTTACCTTTTACATTCTCTAGAGAGAAGTAAACACACAGTCTATTATTCCCTCAAAACCATAGGACTCGTTTATGAATTTCTCCAAGTGAGAGGAGGTATCCTTACAACATATCTTTTTTCACTTAGCATAAACTGGAAACGCCAACAGCATTTGGAGATATTAGAATACTTTCTTTCATCTCCAACAAGTTCCAACTCATAGTCTTGCTGTGAAGGAACGTTTAAGGATTTTGTTACTAGCTTGATTTCATTTATCATAAATCCTGTATTATAGCATCTCTACTCACCTTGCAGTGTGGCATCTACTATTTCAGTGGCCCAGGGACAGAGCTGAACCTCTGATGGCAATGAAGTTCATATACAGTGAAACTTCAGTTTGTGTGAGTGGAACTTCCTGGGGCTGTTATGTAAGAAAACACTTATCCACTAAAAATGAGATTTAAAAAACTTATGTTTGACATAGAGTAGCATATGTAACATTTAACGGAATTAGTGGTTTAATGAGTGAATTTCTGTCTTAATTATTTATTTGGTCCTGCACTACAAACTAACATATTTTAGTACTTAACATATCTGAAAAGGCATTCTGTACCGTGACAATTCCTGTCTTTTTGAAAACTGTGTTTCTTTAACATCATGTCATTTTACACTTCTGGAAGTCCTTCTACTTTTTGGTTTCCCTTAGCCTATTTGCAAGTTTCTCCTCCTTTCTCTAAACTTAAGTATTGGAATTCCTTAAAACTCAATCCTGGGCACTTTTTTTCTGACAGTGCACATTTTTCTCTACAGAATCTTATCCTATTTACTGAATTACTATTTATGTACTAAAGTGTCTGTGATTTATAATTTTGGGTCAAACACTGTCTTTCTAAATCTAACTGCCTGCCTAGTACGTCTTCTTGGGGGTATCTGAAAAGCTTTTCAAATTCACCATGTCAACAACTGAAGCCATGACTGACACCCCCATAGCCAAGTCTCCTCCATTTCTTCTGAACTTAGTTGTTAGCTTCACCCATTCACTGCACCCTGCTCAAGCAACATAGAAGGAATCCTCATCACATACATTTCCTTCTTAAAACTCTTCAACATTTTCTTAATGCTCTTGAAGAAAGTTCACCTAAATGGCATGGCTTACAGCCTTCCTGCCACTTTAAAATTTTTTTCTAGCCTTGTTGCCTGACATTGTTGTCTGTATCATGTATCTTTAGTCTAATCTGACATCTCTTAGTTTCTATGAGTGTAAAATGATGCACTGATTCTAAGCCTCTGCATAGCACCACTGCCCCCCAACCTCCTGTATTTACTTGTAGGCTAGCTTCTTACTAAAACCAGAATGCAGTTCAACCAGTAAATCCTGGGGAAATAATTCCTTAGGCTTCTATACATGACCAAATCTTATTTTATATATTTGTCATCTAACTTCTGATGAACTGTTTCATAACACCTACAAAATGCCTGCAAGTGATTTTTAACATAATTGTTGTCATCTCTGTAGGTCCTATGAGGACAGGAACTTTCAGTTTTTGTTCAGCATTGTAAGTCTAATAATGGACTGACTATTGTTTGGTAAATATTAGATTATTTCTGAATGAATGAGTAAATGTAAGTTTCTACAGTGTTTTATAATATTTATGAAAAATGGGTAAGGTGTGAAATTTACCCTTATGTCCTCAAGAAAAAATATATTAAAAAATAAACAGTAACATGAAAAAGTTAAAACAATATTTCCTAGCAAAGAGTAAAAAATCCAATAAAAAAGGATTATGGAATAGGTGAAAATATTTGCAAGCCATCTATCTCATATGGGATTTATATCCAAAATAAATGGAGAACTCATACAACTCAACAACAAAATAAGCAAACAAACAATCTGATTTAAGAATCAGCAGAGAAACTGAAAAAAATATTTTCTAAAGACACATTCAAGGCCAACGGGTAGATAAAGGGATGGTCAAAAAATCACTAATTATCAGGGAAATGTACATCAAAAACATGATGAGATGTCACCTCACAGTTGCCTGAATGATCACCATCAAGAAAGCAAAAGATAACAAATGTCAGAGAGAGTGTGAAAAAAGAACACCTGTGCATTGCTGGTGGAAATGTAAACTGGTACAGCCATTATGAAAAAATGGTAGAGTGGTTTCTCAAAAAATAATCAAATAGAACTACTGTATGTTTCAGCAATTCCACCTTGGGTTGACAGCTAAAGGAAGTAAAAACTGTATATTGAAGAGGTATATGCACTCCCATGTTTATTCCAGCTTTACTCACAATAGTCTAGATATGGGAACAACCTAAGTGTCAGTCAGTGGATGAATGGGTAAAGGAAACTGAGACACATACACACAATGAAAAATTATTCAGCCATGAAAATAAAGAAAATCCTGCCTTTATAACAACATGGACAAATCCTGAGGGCAACATGCTTAGTAAAATGAACCAGGTAAAGACAAATACTACATGATACAGGTGGGGAAGTAATAGCACGTAAAAGGGGTCAAATATATAGCAACAGAAGACGGTTTGTCTTTGGGTGGTGAGCAAACAATGCAATATTCAGACCATTTATCTGAAGTGTGCACTTGAAACCTATATAATTTTATTAACCAATGTCACCCAATAAATTTAATAAAAATACTGTCTGTTATCACTTATATGTGGAATCTAAAAAGGCCACACTCATAGAAACAGAGAGTGGAATGGTGGTTATCAGGGGCTTGGGTTTGTGCGGAGTGGGGAGATGTTGTTAGAGGACACAAACCTGCCAGTAGGAAATGAGTAACATCTAGAGAGATGGCGTACAGCATAGTGTTTGTTGAAACAATTCTGTATTACACACTTCAACATTGCTAAGAGACTAAATATTGTTTTAAAAGATTTTATTTTTCTTATTTTTAGACAGAGGGGAAGGAGAAAGAGAGGGAGAAGAACATCAGGGTATGGTTGCCTCTCATGCACCCACTGCTGGGGACCTGGCCCACAACCCACGCATATTCCCTGACTGGGCATCAAACCTGCAACCCTTTGGTTCACAGGCCAGCAGTCGATCCACCGAGCCACACCAGCCAGGGCAAGAGACTAAATCTTAAATATTCTTACCACTAAAAAGAAACATATGGATTGAGCATGGGCTGTGAACCAAAGTGTTGCTGGTTCGATTCCCAGTCAGGGCACATGCCTGGATTGCGGGCCAAGTCCCCACTTGGGGCACACAGAGGTAACCACACATTGATGTTTCTCTCCTCCCCTCCTCTCTCTAAATATATATAAAATAAAATAAATATAATTATGTGACACGATACAGGTGTTATCTGAAGTTCTGGCAATGATAATATTGTAATACATAAATGTATCAAATCAGCACATTGTGTATCTCAGTTACACAACATTGCATGTGAAATTTATCTCAATTTTTAAAAGGCTATTACAATAATAATTTATTAATTGTTTAAATATTTGGTACAATTCACCAGTGAAGCCATGTTGTTCTGGACTTTCTTTGTAGGGCTGATTTAAAGACTATTTTATTATTATTCATTCTAAATGTTCTTCAGTAAATATGTATTATTTGATTAATATAAGGATCCACTAAAAATAAAGTTAAATTGACATACTTGGAAAATATTTATAACAAATATAAGGTACTTAATATTTATAAATAGAATTTTTCTCTACATAAAGAAGCCCCATACATTAGAAAAAGATTAAAAAAAAAGAGCTGGCAAGGTTAAGGGGAAAGAAGACCAATCACATAATATTATAATTCTAAGTAGAAACACTACATAGGACATGCCTTGAGTACTATTTGCACTTGTGTGGTAACAAATACATCATGGTTAGTCAAAACATCTCCCCTCTAGTAATTTGTCTTAATGATTTATTGGATTATTTTCAGCAACTTGATAACACTTTCTTCTTCTTTGCAGTGTTTTTGCATGCTTCTTTACTGAATATCTCAATTATAAAGAATTATTTGCTTATTTTGATATTACCAGCTTACCCCACTCCTCATCTCACTTATACAGAAAATGTATTAGCTATGATGTATTAGTGGTTGTAACACACAGTTCAAAACTGTGTAATGACCCATATGCAATAGAATTTTATTTTTCAGTCATGCAGAGTCTAAATGAACATTTCTGACTGATGTTTCTCAAAGTGGCAATGATAGATGGACACAGGCCTGCTCTGTCCTGGGGCTCTGCCGTCCTCAGCAGAGGGCTTCCCTGGTCTCAGTGCTCATCATCAGCAAGTGAAACTGCAGTTTGCCAGAAAACATATGGAAGATTTCATGGACAAACTTGGAAGTGTTTCATATCACTTCTAATCACCTCTGTTGTCTAAATCTTGGTCAGAAAACCCCTCCCCCACAACTCTATGGTAGGTTAGTAAATGCATTACAACAGTATTGATAAATATGCTGCTACTCTGCGCTATGGGGTAAAAGATAAATTATGCTCTGAGAAAAATTATTTCAATAACACATATTAGTATTTTCATTTGTGTGTTATAAATTTAAATGTATGCTAGGTAGCACCCATCATGTATTATACTTCATTTCAAAATCTAAATGTTCAAATTACTCATGCTCAACTTCCAGTTTTCCTTTTCTTTGTTCTGCTTTACTCTTCCTCTGTTCTGTAACTGATATCCACCATTTGAAAGCTGATTTTACCTATTTTTTCTTCAATTTTTTTACTTCTACCAAAAGTAATTTACCTCATTGCTACTTTATCTTATGATTTCTTCTTTCAGCCACAGTTCTTTTATGTAAGCTATATAAAGAGAGTTTAATATTTACCTAATAACATGTCTTATCCAAATAATAAATTTGTTCATATAGTTATGTGTGTTCTGAAAGAATATGGTTCTATAGATGATCAATAAATACCATCTGTGAATGAAGAAAACTGGGAAATTGCCTATGCTTTATCTCTTTTGCCCCACACTGTCTATGAATCCTTAAATGTTACTTGTTTTCAAATTACCTTGTTTCAAAGTGGTAGAAATGCATGGTTTTAAAAAATGAAATAAAACCTAAAAATACTTACAGTGAAAAACAACATGCCTATCTTCTTATTTTCTACCCTAACTCCCAATTCCCAGTTAGCCTCTCCATATTCTTTAGTTGTTTCTTCTTACAGTTCCTTCTTCATTTTATCTAAATTTGGTTTCCACTATTATCTTCCAAATACTCAAATAGATCTGTTGTACATCTATCAAAAATTTTGTCAAATTTAAACTTAATAAACATCTAGCTGTTCAGTCATCCCTATTACCCCCCTCTACCCCTCCCATCTCTCTGAGAAGACCTCTTCACATTGCTAAGTCTTCAAGTGTCAACTTAAACTTGGCATTACCTTGACCTCATGTCAAGTCGTGAACTAGGAGTTGCTTTTGCCCATGTCTTGCCCACAGGGTATAAATCTGTTCTCTTGTTTTGCAGGAGCTGGACCCAAGAAGGTTACTATTCCACAGCTGACATGCAGGTTTTTAATTAATTCTCTGGTTTTCAATAAGTAACTTATTCCAGTCTTCTCCAGGGGTTTGTGTTCCTGCACCTGGAGTGTATGGATGTTCGATTTACCTATAGAATAAACATTATGTTCCCTGTGAGTATAAAAAAAGGCTGTTGCTGGATGATTTTCAGTAAGAGAAAAGACCTGGAAATTCTAACTGCTCTGTATTTAACTTTTTGACAACTCTTTCTTGCTATTTACTGCCTTCTGCACTACCTGATTTCTTCACATAATGAGTCTTTCAGCGTCTGTGAAGAACACTTTTTAAAAAAACTGGGCATATACAATATTCTCTTCTTTCTGGCCTTAGTCACCATCTGAGCTGCTGCTTAATCCTATGGACATTGGAGGGGCATATTCCAATAAAAAAAGGCCAATTCAACTGCCTTTTATCAGTTCAGGTCCAGAAAGAGAGAACACAAAATGTTAAAAGAAAGAGGAAAAAGAAAGAAATGCCCTTTGTACTCTGCCTGCTTTTAATCCTAAAAGATGCTGCTGCATTTTTCTCAACGTTATTTTATTTTTTTAAAAAAATTTATCTTAGGGGAAGGAGAAATTAATTCCTCCCCGAAACTTATTATATTAAATGTGCAACATTAAAAATTTTGTTTTTATACCAAGCTATAAATTTCAATTAAACCTCACACTGTGGACATATTTCCATTTGGTAGAAATATTAATGGCATTTCTTAGCTCTTAAGTTTGCTTAAAAATGTATAGTAACATCAAAAAAGGCTAAGATATTTATTTAATGACAGATAGTAAGAGTATTTAAATAATGACCTCATTTAAAAAATGATAAATTAAATAGATGGTAGCATACCAATGGAAAACTGTCTGGAAGATAAAACTCTTCAGATACAATCACTCAGAAGAACAGGACTTAGTAGGTTTTTTACATTTTATGCTCCTATAATGTTTCTATTTTCTCACACCAAATGTATGTAACTAGTTTAATGACAAAATAATGAATTATGTCATATTTATTTAATATATACCATTTGCCCAGAATGATGCCAGGAATCAAAGAGGTTATAAAGAAAAAATAAAGTCCTAATTTGAAATTCATATAACTTATGTTATCAAGACAAAATTCATAGACATAGGCCACAAAATTAGATGAGAAAATATGTGAATATTTGTCAAAATTCAAGGTTCTCTTTCAGTTCAATAGGCCAAAAGTTCAGGGTAAGGAAGAATAAAGAAATGATTAAACTTGAGATGCATATTAACAGAGGAACTCTATTCATATAAGCCAGCTAGAACAGTAGAGTACGTCAAAGCAGAGGTTATTCAGGTTACAAAGACTTAAGTATTTAAAGAGTGAAATTAGTGTTAGCAAATCATTTTAACATCCAGTATCTTAATCTTAAAATATTCAGATTCATGAGTAAGATAATGTTAGTACTGTACTAAGTGATAGTATAAGTGTGAAAAAACATGTAAGTAGTGAAAAAGTAGTTCTTACCCCCAAAATTATAGACGGCATATAAGGACAGAGACTTGTATTTGTCTTTTTTTCCCCTCAACTAGCAATAGAGATTAACACCTATTAGGTACTTATATTGTTTAAAATATTGGTAAAGCAGCTGTAAAAAGAGACCAAAAATTGCTGTTAATTATGTAAAATGCTTACATTTTTTCATTGAAAATCCATTTCTCAGGTATACTTATATGATTTAGACATAATGATGTTTTTAGGTCTTACTTATTTCCATTTGTGGCTCTGTAATTTCGTAATATCAGTCTTCTAATATCTGATCCAATATTCCTTTTTCAGTTTTTACTGTTCTAATTGTTCTTCACCTAACAGATAGGGAGAGGAGGTTATGCCAAATTATAATGAAGCAAAAACGAAATTAGTAGAACTCAGCCTTGATTGTCCATTCATTTCACCTGGGGCCTCCGGGAACTTTTTCAGAGCCAGCCAATAGCGGCTGCCAAAGCTGCACAGGTGATTCCGGTGTGCAGCTAAGGTTGAATACAGTACGTCCTCACTTAATGTTTTTGATAGTTTCTGCAACTTGAGGGAATTAATGTATAGCAAAACCGATTTTACCATGTGCTAATAACAAGAAATAAACAAGAGTTAAGTTCATACAGCATCTCATCAACATTACAATGAAAAGATGTTGAACAAGACAGGGTTGGGTGAGGACCTGTCGACCTGCTAAACCGGGATCACTGCGTGAAAAGAGGCTGAATATAAAGAACAGGTAGTTTCCACTGAAGAACTCATGAAAAATCTGCATGAGAAATTTAAATGCAAAGACAAAATTAAATTTTAAGGGGAATAAATTAACAGATTAAACATTTTCACTCACTATCGTTACTGTACAGCCACATGGGGTTCTGCTGCTCACTGCCCATAAATTCCTGAGGCAGAGTTTTGGTGAAAGGGGAAAGGAGGCTTTTATTTCAAAGCTACGCAATTTTAGAATAACAGGCTTCTGCCTCAAAGCTCATTCTCTTTCAAAAATACCCAGAGGAAAAGAATGTCTCCACCCTTTGCCAGATCAGTTCAAGGATGCGACTGGAATTCCTCATCCATTTAAAATTAACGTCCTTCGAGATAGGGAGATGGCTGTAAACGTAATTATCCAAGAGGCTTAGCTGGTTCCTGGTCAAAATCCAGCTCCAGGTGCCTTTGGCGTCTGTGTGCACAGGAACCCTTTTCACTGCGCGCTGCCCCTTCCTCTGGCCACCACCCACCAGTCCAGCACCTGTGCCCTGTCTCCACCCCCACCAGCCATTGGCTCACTAATGCATCCAAACTCCTGGCTGAGCAGAGGCGCCACTGGGTGCAGTGCCAGTCACCAGTGCTTCCGCCCCTCTTGCATAGGGATGGACATGGGGCCGCCTGGCCACATGGTCTCCAGGGCTGCCAGTCCAGAAACTCTCAGCCTACCGACCTCCAACCAGGCTAGCTAAGGGGAAATAAAGACAGCAAGTTTCTACGTACCCTCCATTTAAATACTCCACCATAAACTTGGTGAGTTGTGGGAGCATCCAGCCTGCACAGCGTTTCTGCCCCTTCTCCCACTACCATGGTTCCAAAGTAGGTAGGAAGGTTTTCTAGCCACGCACAGGGGTGCAGCGTTTCAGCCTGAGGTGGGTGTCACCAAGTTTACCTCCACAAATACGCATGTTTTGTGACCTTTTCAGCAGGTACATAATGTGTGTAAGCTTCCTCCAGCTATGTCAGGAGCTGCACTGTTTACCCTCAGCTGCAGGTAAGGGGATCTGTCATGCTTCAGCAGTGGCTTCAGTCTGCCACCTTGTGCTTTTCTGCAACCCCTCCCTCCCTTTGGGGGGTACAGCCTCTTCCTACAGGCCCTTTCTTCGCCTGGCGTGGCGAAGGCAGGCTCTTTTGCACCGTCTGGGGTTCCCTGCCCCACTCTGCCCAGAGATGTGACCAGACCCCCATTACACTATTAGTGAGGATTTTGAGTTTGGAAATAGACAAAGTAGAAGCGAGATGCTCAACAACTGAATCTTCTATATTTTCAAGTGGAAGAAGCACCTTAAAATTCATAGCAAAAATTTTAAAAGATGAAAAAAATGAGTGAAAAGATAAGTGACTTAGTGTACATATGCATGAGCTATGATATGGGTCATAGAGCCTTCCAATTAAAACAAATGAGAAAGAGAAACATCCATCCTTTGCCTCCCCCAAGCCCCCAACCAGGACCTGATCCAAAGTCCAGGCGTGTGCCCTGACCAGGATCTGAACCAGAGACCTTTCTAGCCACACCAGTTAGCCAAAGCGGGGGTAGGATCCTGGGTGGGAGATGGGGGATGGGGGGGGGGATAGGGTGGTAGGGAGTGGTGGGGGAAAAATGGAGACAATTGTACAACAATAACAACTGAACAACAATAAAAACATTTTAAAATACTAATATGTATGTATGAGTTTAAAATAATAAATATTTTAAATATAATCTATACCAATAAGATATATAACGTATTTATACATATGTTTAAAATTTTGTGTGTGTGCACATATAAAAAATAAAACGAATGAGAGAGAAATAATTTTGACTGAAGTACATAGTAGAGGAAAATGTTCACTATGTAACTGATGCACTGATTGTAGATTAGAAGGGTTCCACAAGGGTCAGGAAGGACTGATGTGAGAAGAGGTAGAAACTCAAATGAATGTCAATATTAATGACCATCAAAGGGAAATCTTTGAATTAAAGATTAAAAGGAATGATATTACAACTTAAGGCCAAATATCTTAACAAAGAATGAAACTATATAAACAGAATTTTCCTTTGCAAGCAGAAAATACTATAAATGAACAGCACCATATAGAATAAAAATTAAAGGACAGGGACCCAAAAATCCTATTGCCAGTAAAAAAATTACTTACTTGTCAGGGAAAAATAATTCATGATCATGCATGAATCCAAAAATGTAGCATCCACATAATTAATATGAGGAAAATGCTGTGAAAATACTCTAACCAATTAAAATAAAAACATTTTCTAAAGTAATTTGAGGAAAGCAAAACTTATTTTAAAATATCAAATGTGACATTATAAATAAATAAAGTATATGGAAGTAAAATTTTAAAAACTATATTATCTAAACCTGGTAGGAGAAAAACATGACTGAAGAAGGGAGAATAAAAATTCACTAAATTAGGGCTCCCTATGTTTTTCTGTAAAAGGCCAAATAGAATAGTAAATATTTTAGGTCATGTGGTCTTTGTCACAACTCCTCATGTCTGCACTATAACACACAGGCACACAACACAAACAAATGAGATAACTCTGCTTCAATAAAAGTTTGTTTATTTATAAAATCTCACAGTGGAACAGATTTGCTTTATGGGCAGTAGTATAATAACTTCTACTCAAAAGGAATTGTGTGTGTGTGTGTGCGTGTGTGTGCGAGACAGAGAGAGACAGAGAGAGACAGAGAGAGACAGAGAGAGAGAGAAGCAAATAGGCCAGTGAAAATGCAAGAGTACAAATGGAAGAAGAAAGTGGTGAAGCAACTTCATGAATTACCATGTGAGGACTCCATGAATGTTTCCCAATTAAGCAACCATGACATCTAAAAGTTATGTGTAAAATAAAAATCTTCAATTTTTAAATTTTTTGAGGTATCTCCATATGGCCTTCCACAATAGCTGCACCAATTTGCATTCCCACCAACAGTGGAAAAAGGGTTCCCCCTTCTCCGCATCCTCACCGGCAGTTGTTTGCTGATTTATTGATGATAGCCATCTGGCCAGTGTGAGGTGGTATCTCATTGTGGACTTAATTTGCATTTCTCTAAGGACCGTATGTCTATTGGACATTGGTATGTCCTTTTTTGGAGAAGTGTTTGTTTAGGTCCTTTTCCCATTTTTCATTGGATCGTGTGTTCTTTTGGCATTGAGTTTTATAAGTTCTTTTTTTAAAATACTGTATCTTCTTTATTCTGTATATCTTAATTTCAGAATAATAACAATAAAAGTAAACAGAATAACATGCAGACTTGATGTCAAATATAAGAAGGGAAGGCTTGAGGCCCTTGTAACTTGCCTTAGGCAAAGACAGGAGAGAAGCAAACAAACAAACAATAAGCAGCAAAGGAAACCAAGTGGGCTAAGGCCACTCAGGATTACCTGGGGAGCCATGAAAACACTACACAGAGGACACATGCAGGTAGAAACTCCTAATCTACTTCTCCCACACAAGAGGCATCCCCATCACCCTCTGGGAGGGTGAATCTCATCAGGAACAGCAGCACTGGGTTCTTTTGCTGTCACTTCATCCTCATCACTGCCTGGGCCTAGTTTGATCATGCAGTACGTGTAGTTGGAGAGGGCCTGGGGATCCTGAAGTGAGAAGCCAGAATAAGGCAGCAGAGTTTCAAACAGCAAACACCAAGGTCTGTGAGAACCTTGTCATTTTCGTCTGCCTCTGCCTTCTGCCACAGAGCCTCCACAGCAAGGTGGTTGGAGTTGATCATCACATGCTTTTTGGCCTTCGTGCAGCCCATTGTAGAGTTACCAGAAAGTGCCTGGGCTTTCATGATATGCTCCATATTAGCTATCCAGACAAAGGTGCTAGGCACGACACAGAAGGGCAAAGGTACAATGTGTTGGAAATTGTCGCCTCCTTAATCTTCTTATTCAAGATCTCTTTTATGAGCTTGCAGATATTAACAGCTTATCAGACATACCAGCTAATATATTCTCCCATTTAGTGGGATATCTTTTTATTTTGTTGATGGTTTCCTTTGCTTTGCAAACACTTTCTAATTTGATTTAGTACCATTTGTTTATTTTTTCTTTTGTTTCCCTTGCTCAAGGAGATATATACAATAAAATATTGCTACAAGCAATGTACGAGACTTTACTGACTGTAGTTTCTTCTAGGATTTTTATGGTTTCAGGTCTAACATTTAAGATTTTAATCCATTTTGACTGTATTATTTGCTATGGCATAAGAAAGCAGTCTAGTTTTATTTTTCTGAAAATATCTGTCCAATTTTCCCAACACCATTTATTGAATAAACTATCTCTAGCCCATTGTATGTGCTTGTTTCCTCTGTCAAATATTATTTGACTATAAAGCCGTGGGTTTATTTCCGGGCTCTCTACTTTCCATTGATCAATCTGTCTGTTTTTATGCCAGTACCATGCTGTTGTGATTACTATAACCTCATAGTATAGTTTGGTGTTAAACAACATGATTTCTCCAATTTTGTTCTTTCTCAAAGTTGCTATTGCTATTCAGGATATTGTGTTGTTCCACATAATTTTTTGAAATATTTGTCCTTGTTCTGTGAAATACATCATTAGTATTTTGATACAAATTGCATTAAATTTATAGATTATTTCGGGTAATATGGCCATTTTACTGATGTTAATTCTTCCTATTCGTGAACACAGTATGTGCTTCTACTTATTTGTATCTTCTTTAGTTTCTGTCTTCAGTGTCTTATAATTTCCAAGTACAGGTCTTTTACATACTTGGTTTGTTAGGTTTATTCCTAAGATATTTTATTCTTTTTGAAGTAATTGTGAATGGGATCATTTTCTTAATTTCCTTTTCTGAAAGTTCATTATTGGCATACAAATGTGCAACTGATTTCTGAATATTAATAATTTATCATGCTACTTTACTGAATTTATTTATCAGTTCTTATAGTTTCTTGGTGTAATCTTTAGAGTTCTCTATATACAGTATCATGTCATCTGCAAATAAAGACACTTTTACTTCATCCTTTCCAAATTGGATGCCTTTTTTTCTTCTTCTTGTCTGATTTCTATGAATAGGACTTCCAGTACTATGTTGAATAAGAGAGGTGAGAGTGGACATCCCTGACCTGGCAATTTTACTTCTGGGAATTTTTCAAGAGAAACATGAAAAACAAATTCAAAAGGATGTAAGCAACTCTATGTTTATTGAAGCATTATTTATGATCACCAAAATTTGGAAGCAGCCCAACTGTCCATCAGTAGAAGAGTGGGTAAAATAATTATGGGATATCTATACAATGGGATACTACTCGGCCATAAAAAAAGAAGAAAAGAAAATTTTACTTTTTGCAATAGCATGGATGAACCTGGAGAACACTATGCTAAATGAAATAAACCAGTCAGGGAAAGACAAATACCATATGATTTCCCTCTTATGTGGAAGGTAGTGAACAAATTGAACCAACAAGCAAAATAGAGACAGACTCATAGAGAGCAGTCTGACAGCTCTTGGGGGTAGTGATTAGGGGGTGGAAAGATTGAACCCCCAAAAAAGACTCATGGGCTTGGTCAACAGTGTGACAATTGCATGGGAGGGCGTAAAGGGGTATAAGTGGGAGAAATAGTAATGAAAAAATACCATAAAATAAATTAAGCCCTGAAAATATCAAATAAAATAAAAGTCTAGAAATTTTCCTAAGGGCATACACTAAATGAAGAAACATTTATTCAAGAAACTATACTAAATCTTTAGTATGAAGTATGAGGGTCCATAGCACTTGAGCCATGATCCACTTCCTGCCCCATAACCTCAGGTCAATGTGACCAAAGCTTTATTCTGAGTAGTTAGGGATAACACTAGCTTCCCTTGTCTCCTAGCTTAGAGTCAATGGTATGGTATTTCCCTAGAAGGGACGAACACCATGTTACAGAGGCTAAATTTCTGCTGAGTATGGCTGAGAGGAGAGAGCTTCTTCTCTCTCCTCAAGAATACTGGGAAATGTATTCTTCTTTCCTCAGGTCACTCATAGAGATGATATTTATCACCAGGAGATACAAACCAAAAAGACTAATAGGACTGCCTCCACCCAGGGATGTAATCCTTAGCATGGATGTAATCCTTAGAAAAGCAAGCTAATGTCGCTGAATTTTATGTGATGATTAAAGACTCTGAAAGGCTGCAAAAAGTCATTATAGAATTATTTCTACTTTAAAGATGAACTGGAAATAAAAATGAGTCCAAATCAAATAAATAAAAAATTTCAGATTAACTATTAAAGTATGTCATAGCCTCACAATATAAAACATGTATAGCCATGAAAACTCCTCCAAAGTTGGAATAAAAAAACAAAATAAAGTAAGAGATGTAGTTAATGAAATATAAAACAAGAACACAACAGAGAAGATATACATCAAAATGGTGTACACCTTAAAGTTATAGAATGTTATATGTTGATGTACACTCAAAAAACTGTAAATTCTGCTTAACAAAGCTAAAATTAGTTGTAAGAGATGCACAAGTTAGTAAGTGGCTAGTATGGTGTTGTAGGAGATGCACAAGTTAATAAGTGGCTAGTCTGGTCACAAAAGCATAAGTAATCAACGAAAGAAATTGAAGGATAGACATATCTACATATTATTAAAGAGATGAAAAGCATATTATGAAAATATTTTATGCCAACATAATTGAAAAGGTAAATGGAATGGTGATATCATAAAAGTAACTTACCAATATTAATACAATAAAGGATAGAAACTCTCAATAGCCTAAAAGGGTATTAAATTTGTACTTAAAGGTCTTGACACAAAGAATATCTCAGGCTCTGTAGTTAATTTTACCTGACACTGAGGAAAATAACCACAAATGTAACTTCAACACTTGCAGAGGTTACAAAAGAAGTGATTCTCTAGCTGATTTTGTGAGACCAGCTTGATATCCAGTCATAACGAGAGTAATATGAAAAGGGAAATTGCAGTCTAATCTTAATCATAAATATCAATAAGATATTGTTTTAAAATTTTATCAGACATCATCCATCTTTTTACATAAAGGGCTAAGTATGAGCAATTTATGTATATTTTGGATATTGAAGGTTGATCTAATATTTAGCAATTATCAATGTAACTTAGAAAGTTATGAAATAATTGGTAAATAACTTTTTTGATTCCACTTTCACCTATCATTCAACTTCATGATAGTATTAAAGACCTTATAATAATATACTGCCATTTCTCTTCTCTTGTTTCTTGTGATAATTTGTCATACATTTTACTTATATCTTATACTTATTTTATAAACTTTGTTTCACATTTTTATTTATTTTTTTAAAGAAATAATCATTTTCTAAATATAGACAATAAAAAATGTTCCACTCCAGGAAGACAAAAGAAAAACAATTAAAAAATGGGCAAAGGACTTGAACAGACATTTCTCCAAGGAGGACATACAGATGGTACTGGTCTAGAGACATATGAAAGGATGCTCAGTGTCACTAGCCATCAGAGAGATAAAAATTAAAACCACAATGAGATACTGCTTCACACTGGTCAGAATGCCCATCATAAACACATCAACAAACAAGTGCTGTTGAGGATGAGGATAAACAGGAACCCTAGGGCACTGTCGGTGGGAGTGCACACTGGTGTAGCCACTGTGGGAAACAGTATGGGATTTCCTCAGAAATGAAACTGCCTTTTGACTCAGCAATTCCACTTCTGGGATTATATCCTGAGAGCTCTGAAACACCAGTCCCAAAGAACCTATACATCCAATGTTCATAGCAGCACAATTTACAATAGCCAAGTGCTGGAAGCAACCTAAGAGCTCATCAGTAAATGAGTGGACCAAAAAACTATGGTACATTTACAGAATGGAATACCACACAGCAGAGAGAAAGAAGAAGCTCCTACCCTTTGCAACAGCATGGATGGAACTGGGAAGCATTATGCTGAGTAAAATAAACCAGGTGGCGAGGGATAAATACCATATGATCTCACCTTTAACTGGAACATAATCAACAAAAGAAAAAAGCAAACAAAATATACCCAGAGACAGTAAAATTAAGAACATTCTAATAATAGCCAGAGGGGAGGGGAGAGGGAGTAGGGAATAATGGGGAGAAGGGTGCTCAGGAACTGCCATAAAGGACACGTGAAAAAAACCAAGGGGAAGGGTGGAAGCAAGGAAGGAGGTGGGTTTGGCTGAGATGGGGGGCGGGGGAGTGGTGGGGAGAAAATGCAGACAACTGTAATTGAACAACAATAAAATAATTAAAGCAAAACAAAAACTCTCAAATAAAATCTAAATATTTTTTAAGGATTTTTTGCAGTTTTTATTGTTTTCAATTAGCAATAATCACGCCTCGGATAAACCTCATTGGCTACGATACTGCCACTGCGCAAAGCTTATTGTTTTAAGTACAATCTCCTTTTCCCCCATCCCCTTCTCCCACACCCCACCCATCTTCACCTCCCATCCTCAATCCTACCCCTCTTTGTCCTTGTCCCTGGGAGAAAAATTTTATGTATTTATTTACATAGCTACGTCATCCACTACTCTTCATTCATTTGTGTAGATCAGTATTTTTTATCTGTTGTCATCTGCCTTCTGCCTTATGGACTTTCTCTATTATTTTATGTAATGCAGTTTTCTTGGTGATAAAATACCTGTCTCCCTGGTGATAGACTTATACTCCTATTCTTAGAATTTCTTTTGATATACTGTTAAGTTACTTGAAATGACTTTGATCTTTGTGTTTTCATTCTAAGTTTTGATAGACCAGCAACCAACATCTGCCTACAGCTGTTGTACCCCGCTACTAAAGTATAACCAGTCCACGCACTCTACCCGAAGTCCTGTGAGTGAAGAGGTTTTGAATCTGTGATGAGAAGAAGTTGTATACTTGGATCTATATAAATACTGTACATATCCATCTAATCTTTTCTGGAGGTTCTTCCCCAAGCCTTGAGTAATTTTTTTGCATACCCGCTCTGATCAATAGTCAGCTAAATACACAAAGAGGACAATAGCTATAGATATCTGAAGTTATCTCTCTGCAGAACTCCTTTCTATCCAGAACTCTGTCCTGTTAAAATATAACCAACTAGATCTAGAAATTCGGGTCCATCTCTTCAACTCAGGAAGACCACCAGTCTTCCCCTGGGCACCCTACTTCCCAGCCTAGAAACCTTCGTAGGCCGTGTCAATCATAAGTTGACCTCGTTTGTTTTCTAGCTCTTCAGGATCTGAACATCATTGTCTGATATGTCTTGAAAGCCAGTTTCATAAATTTTGTCAGTTTTATTTCAGGCAGTAGGGTAAATCTATCATGTTATTCTACCCTGGCAGGGTTGAAATTGCCTGAGAGTGGTAATTGCTGGAAGAAGTTTGTTAAAGCAACAATTTATGATTTTAAAGAATAAATCAAGTAATTAAAACTAAGTTTTAGTTTTAACTAAAATTAAAACTAATTCTTAGAAATTTTGCTTTAATGTAAATAAATATTAACCTGTAATTTAAAACTAGCTTTATGAATTTGAATGATTATTTCCAAGTTATTTTTTAAAAACTGGGCTCCTAGTACTTTTACCATTTTTTTTCAGGAAATATTTGCATAATGCTAAATCAGCATATGGTGATTAAAATCATCAGCAAGCCAATTTAATATTTTCTAAATTTATAAAAATTAAATTTGTAGATTGTTGGGTTTTCTCCAAATTGATTCCAGAAATCTATATCATATTAATTTGTGAATGATTTATAGTATATTTTAGAGAATTTAAGGAAATAAGAGATTGATATAGAAGTTTTTAGGGCCTAGCCTTTCAGCTTCAAGTCAAAGCAAATATTTTACATTCAAAGAGCATAGCCATTTTGATGACTGAATAGAACTTAACATCCCCACTCATGTGTTTTTTTCCCCATTTGAAATATCTGATAATTCCTTATATAATGTATGGCATTTACAATATAGAAATGTTTTTGTGAATGGATAGTAACCACATGATTATTTTTAACTCTCTCAAAACATGACTATGGGAGCCTGTTTCACTCACACTCACATAAAAACAAATTTGTAAAAATGAAGGGAAAATAAAATAAGATTACAAGTTCTCCAGGGAATATTCTTACCACTGAATTTAGCTGAAGTAATCATCCTCTGTTAAGAAATATTTCAATAAGGAACTTTAATATTGAAGTAAAACTCACTCATCAAAAAAGATAATGTTGAAGTAAAAAAGGCAGTTAATATGTTAACAAAGTATATGACTTAAATGGACAATATCAACAGCAAAGCATGTGATCGAAAGCAATGTGTTTATAAAGATTCTAGAGATTTCTAGTGCCAAACTTGTGATGTATTTAGATAGCATAGGATAGATAATTGAAATGATAAATTTCTATGAGCTTTTTCAGAAGTTGAGATTTAAGTCTTAGTGGTTTTCAGGACCTAATTTTCACTCCAACTAGAAATAAAAGCAGATATTTATTTTCTCTATAATATCTTTTTTGACATCTGTGGAATTGGAGATTCATATTATCTTTGAATACAAAGGAAGTTGCTATTAAATATTAAAGCTCCTTATGCACCTAGAGTTTCAGTGCTGTTTCTATTATTAAGTAATGAGGAACTTACACAATAAATTATTTTATTCTCAATTTGAAAGTGGAGTGAAAATTTAACTTAGAAAAATGATTTTGTGAACTTGAATTATGCTTATGTTTTAATTATTCTCATCTTAGTCATCATTAATATGAATGACAACTAATAGCTTCTAAGTAAAAATTGGGTAATTGGGCAATTACCTAATTGGGTAGGATTGAGGATGGGAGATGAGGATGGGTGGGGCAGAGGGGAATGGCAGAGCAAAAATGGGGACAACTGTACTTGAACAATAATTTTTAAAAAATAAGCTTTGGTTGGTGTGGCTCAGGCGATTAAGCACCAGCTTGTGAACCACAAGGTAGCCAGTTCAATTCCCAGTCAGGGCACATGCCTGGCTTGCAGGCCAGGTCCTCAGGGGGTGCACATCAGAGGCAACCATACACTGATATTTCTCTTCCTCTCTTTCTCCCTCCCTTCCCCTCTGTCTAAAAATAAAATAAATAAAATCTTTAAAAAATATATAAGTAGTTTTGTTTTCCCCCAAACTAAATTGGTCAGATATGAAAACAAAAGTATTATGAAGCATTCCAACTTTTGATTTGAGCACAAACATGTTGGCTAATTTGTATTGATTTTATCTGCCAATCTGGGTGCAATCACACTTTAAAAAGGAGACTTCTGTAATTTGCTTTTCTATAAAATGTCACCATTGCATTAAATACTTTGAAAACAAAAAAAATTCTGCCTAATTAAATTTGAATCAGTTTGAAGACACCAGACAAGCTGACTAAAAAGGAAGGAACCTACACACAAAACAGAAAAGAAAATGAAGTTCTTCCCAAATTGCCTGTATTTCTTTGCAAAAAAATTCTTAATGCTATTTAAAAGTTTTGTGTCTAAAATGGAACACTTCAACAACCATCTCTAGAGTAATATAATAAACTTTAAAAAATAATTAGACAAGGAAGCCATTACACTGGGGTAACTCTAATGCCTTAGTAATCCAGAAAGCCAGTCAAAACCTAAACCTCAGTGAATGCACTTGAATCACAGAAAATGAAATTTAAGAACAACCGATCACAAAACGTCTTCTAGACTCTCCCAAATAAAGCAACCACTTAACCTATAGTCAGTTTTATGCTTGAAAGCTGCTAAGAGATCTTAAATTTTCTCACCACATACATATGAATGGTAATTGTGTGTTCTATTATATGATGTAGGTGTAGCTAACAATAATGGCAATTATTTTGCAATATATAAGTGTATAAAGTCAAAATGTTATACACCTTAAAGTTATAGAATGTTATATGTCAATTATATAGTCAATGTACACTCAAAGAACTGTAAATTCTGCTTATGGTCCTGTTGTTATAACATTAATGCCACTGGTGCCATCCTGTGACATAAAATCGTAATAAAATCTGTGATACATTGAGAATAAAATCTGGTTATAAATAGTGATGAGGGTTATAAAGGGAAAAACAGGGTGGTATGAAAGAACATAATAGGGGCCAGCTAATATTTCAGTGAACGATACCACTAGAATCATAAATTGACGTGTACATAATATATAAGTTGATTTAAGTATGGGAGCAAGGATTCTAGTAAGAGGAACTACACGAGCAAACCTCTATGAAAAACAAAACATTATGTGCTCAAGGAACTGAGAGAGTATTGGGAGGTCTTGAAACAAATGAAGAAGGGAAAATGAGTTTGAAGTGAGTATCGAGAGTAAGAAGAAATCTCCAGCCAATCCTTGTTTGCCATGAGTTTAGCTATAATCCAAGGTGCAATGGAACATGACTGAAGAAATTGCAGCTGCATCTCATGAGGAGCTGCGCTCAATAAGATGGTATTCTTTCTGGAGGCCATGCATAAAATGAACTGGGGAGAACCAAAGCAGGTCCCGGAAGTTTACAGACAACAATGGCATGCCTTCAGTGGTTTGGGTAGATGAAGAGAGGTGGGAAGCAGAATGTATTTTGGATGTGGATTTTGACATAGGAGGGAAAAATAAACGGATTCATCAACCTTTCTATCATCATTACTGGCTGTAAAGAGTAATATTTACTACATAGGGTAATAAAGAGGAGGAAAAATTTTTGTAATGCCGAGAGTAATATTTAATGATGGACTTTCTAAGTTAGAGAAAAATGGAAACCAAACATAGAGAGATGTCGATAAGATAGATGAATACATGGAGCTTAGAAGAGAGGTCAGGCTGGGTATAAAAATGTGAGAAATGTTTGTATTTGGTGCATTGTTATATATGTAAAGATTTGGGATTTAATGAGATTGTGAGCAGAGAGAGTGGAGAGCAGCAAGGCACAGGTGAGAATCTCTGAAATAGTAACTTAGTTGTCAATTGGAAATTGATAAAATGTGGCCAAAATTGTAAAATCAGGGATGTATTAATGAACTAAATGCCCCTTAGAGGTCACTCATGTGCATGAGACTTAACAATAAGCTCACTAGTAACTGAGTGTGAGGACATTTTGTAAAATGTTGAGAGAGTAGTCACGTCACAATGAGTGAAAGAGCACATTCTTAGTGGAGAAAGATAAGATAGAAATAAGCCCTGAATGGTTGGCTCAGTTGATTAGAGTGCTGTTCCAATAAGCCAAGTTTTGGGGTTCTATCTCTGATCAGGGCACATTCAAGCAGCAATGAATGTGTGAATGGGTGGATAAAACAATAAATTGATCTATCTCTCTCTCTCCCCCTCCCTTACTTTCTATCTCTAAAAATAATTAAAATAAGATATTTCAGCTTCACTAAGGGGAGAGGGGAGGGAATTTCAGGGGGAAAAGGGAAGGGTCTACAGGAACAAGTATAAAGGACACATGGACAAAAACTACGGGGGGTGGAAATGGGAGGGAGGTGGGGAGCACTGGAGGGTGGGTTGGGATGGGAGTAAAAGACAGAAAACTTTACTTGAACAACAATTAAATAAATTAATTTTAAAAAAAAGAATCCAAAGGTGGGAAGGGATAGGAAAACATCCAAGGTGGCTTGCAAAGTCAAGCACTGCTTGGGGTTTTGAGTTTTGTTTATTTTTAATTTGTATTTATTACTTTGAACATATAATTAAAAACACAAAAACATAGCTTATATATAGGTATCTACCCCTGGGTATTTACATCAGATCACTTCCTGTGAAAAACAACACAACAGCAGAACACTGCTAATTAACCACTCCACTTAGTATGTTTCCTGTCCACCTCCAAAGAGGCCACAGGTAAAAGTGACTCATTTCAATGTGAAAGTTTTATTTTTATTTTACGTAATTTGTAAATAAATACCTACAGAATTGTTTTATGGCTTAATATTTGTATAATTATGCCATCTCATAGTTTTTCATACTTTTGATATATAGCTTTTTAAATTTAAATTTATGTCTTTGACATTGATTCAGGTATACGTGTAGATAAAGTTCATTTTAATTACTATATACTATTCTACTGTTACAATAAACTAAAATATAAATTTTCAAATATTTTTTATTTAATTATTTTTCAACTACACTATTCTTTTACTCCCATCCCAGCCCCCCTGTCCCCCCAACTCCCTCCCTTTTCCACCCCCCTTAGTTGTTGTCCATGTGTCCTTTATACTAGTTCCTGTAAATCCTTCCCCTTTTTTCCCTGAAATTTCCTCCCCTCTCCCCTCAGTTGCTGTCCCCCTGTTCTCTATTTCAGTGTCATTGTTTTTATTTTGCTTGCTTGTTTGTTTTGTTGTTTAGCTTACTGTTAAAGGTGAGATTATATGGTATTTAATGGATCAAAAAATTATGGTACATATACACAATGGAATTCTATGAAACAGAAAGAGAGAAGGAGCTCCTACCCTTTGCAACAGTTGGATGGAACTGGAAAGCATTATGCTGAGTGAAATAAGCCAGGTGGTGAAAGTAAAATTTAATTTTTTTATTCACCTTTTAGGGACACTTAAGTTCTCCACAGTTTTCAGTCCTTATAAACAGAGGTAGAATAAACTTTCTTATACGTCTCCTTTTGAAAGCATAAAATATTATTTAGGGAGGACACTAAGAGTAGAATTGGATGTTTAAGTTTACATGCCTTTTTACCTTGACTTGGTCATTTTAAATTGTTTTGGCATATAATTATCAATTTGACTATTTCTACAATACATCCATTTCTTTCCCTTTGTGTGTTTTATATATCTTAGACCATTGTTTTCTTTTAATTTATCTGGCAAGAAATGCTGATTCACTGGTATATTATACTTCTTATGTTAGGAGAAAGGGGTGGCATTTATGTATTAGTCCCTTGTGTTTCTGCCTCTGTCAACTGCATGTCCTTATACGTTTCATCCATTGGGAGGTGTTTTTCTGAGTTGTAGGTGATTTGAGGTATGAATAGTAGGGGATTCTAGACAGAGGGGCATAGGTAAAGCAGACTGTCATTACCTCAAGATGCTGGAAAGTCTATAACGTGTCAGAAGAAGAGAAAATTGATTAAATGTTAGCTTTTCTTCTCTTTCTCCATCTTGCCAAATAGCTAAGTTTTTTACCTGTTTTGCTGTATAAATTAAGGGCTGAAATTAGCCTACCCTGATGTATCTACGGTCTCTTTCTACCAATCTGAAGCTCTGCTATGATGTGCCAAAAATCTTAAGATACAGGCACAGGAATATAACATAAGCATGCCGGTGTTTTTTTTTTTAAGGAAAATGATTACCATTTTATTTTTATTACTTTAAAAAAGCTTTTTAAAGCATCATTTTAATTAAGAAAATGTATGCTTCAGAAACAATCTGTCTCATGTATACTGAAAATAAGTAACACTGTGAAAAAGCACACTTTAATTTTAATGCGCATACATGCTCTCCTAACTGAAGCTTAAATGAGAAGATTAATATTGGCAGATAGGTATAAACACTGTTTCTGTTTTTGTTGTTTGAGAAATACGCGGCTGAGAATTTTAATATACCTGGAAGAATCCTTAAACAAAATAACAAAAATAATAGCAATGAAAATGATAATGATATTAACAACAAAGCTTGACTTCCAAAGAGGTTTTTCCCATAATCTGATCTTTCTACTAGAAAAATAAAAATACCCAGACATATTTTTCCATTGATAAAAACTGTAAAATATTAATCTACAAAGTATTCAGTTCAGTCAGGGAAGCATATACCTTAATCAGGTACAATGAACTGGGGAAAAACACACAATTACGTTACATCAGGATACTTTATTATTTAAATTGTAGAACAATCTAAAATGTGAGTAATTCATGGAATCTGTGAAATTAGGCAGCATTTCAATCAATTATGCTCTGAAGTGTCTTGACAAGAAAGTAGGCGAATCAGTAAGTCTGTAATGCATTCATAATGAATATTGATCATCACATTATAGTACTCTATCACCAGAGGGTAACTTCAAAATTCATTATATTCATTTTCAACTTTGCATCTATTTAAAACCCTACCTAACATTAATGCCTATAAATAATCATAGTTCACCTATACTTTCCCCACACACACAAACCCAACACATCCCAGAGTTCATTATTAACTGGGACTCAGTCAACACAGGAACAAATTGTCAAGTAAATACTAAGTGTCAATATAGCCTTGAATTTTGCAAACACCCTAGTAAGTCAAAAAGTAAATTCATTCTGCACTTTGTGTGGCAAACACAATACCATTTCCAGATTCTGTTTGTTAGCTGCATTGACAAATGAGTTCACCGTGACCCCAACAGTTTGCCAAAAAGAGATTCAAGAGTGTCTCAAGTTTTTTTCATAAATCTGGAAAAAATATGCTCTTCTTCATTGTTTTAGATAAAATACTTAAGAGGACAACACTAGTTTTCTTCCCGATAGCATGTAAGGCCAATCACTTTACTTAATTGCAGCCTTTATAATAGAAAGCTTATTATTTGGGGGGAAAGAGCCACTCTGTTTTCATTTCCTCTGGTCACTTTTTGTTTCTAAAGCCTGGCTATCTACTAAATCACTGTTCCTGTATTTCCATTTCTCTGCATTTCTAGTTCAGAGCTAACCATAGATTATTCTGCCATAGTATGACTCATCACATAAGTACATCATTCACAAAGGCACACACCGCCATACATGAGGACACACTTTGCATGGTGGAGCAACTTCCAAAAGTGTTAACAACGCAACTGGAACTATGAATCACTTTGATGTTAATACAGCGTGCACTGTAACTCATGGTTAGATGTCAAGACACCCATAGCCTCTCATTCAAAAAGATGCAAAACAAGAAAGAAAAAAATAAGTGTACAGTGATAATAATAAGAGAAAACTGTGGGATATGGGAATATAGTAGGGAGGAATAGACAAAAATATTTAAAATTTTATCCAAACATTGAATACAAAGCATTATGAGCTTTTGAATATCTTCTTAAGTCTTGCTTTCCTAAATTTTATAGTACTGAACTTTTCCAGGGGATTAATTGTTAAAATAAATTGAGCTTTATGTGGTGACTTCAGGCCCCACAGCTCTGGAAATATAAAGTTGGGCAAAAGTAGGTTTACAGTTGTTTATATGAGCAATAATATAATAATTAATAAATAATAACACAAGAATAAATTCTGTTTTGTATACACACAACTGTAAACCTACACTTGCCCAACACTGTATAGCAAAAGAAAGCATCTCATGTTTGTAAATACCAATGGTAGAATGGGATGTTGTAGATAGCAAAAAGGCAATGTAATGAGCTTTCTGAATTTCTCTCTAATATAGTGTCATGAAAATTAAGTATCTTAAAACAGGGATAGAATATGACACAAAAAGGGGTCAACTGTCATTTGCACTGTCTGTTATGTCCTCTGGATTTGAGATCTATGATTTAGCTCTGGCCAGTGTGGCTCAGTTGACTGGTGCATAGTCCCATAATAAAAAGATTGCAGGTTCAATTCTCAGTCAGGGCACGTACCTAGGTTGGGGGTCTGAGTCCCAGCCCAGTGCATGTGATCCCTGGTCCACATGTGAATGGAAGGCAACCAACTGATGCTTCTCTCTCAGACTGATGTTTCTCTCTCCCTTTGTCTCTCTCTGAAATTAATAAACATATCCTCAGGTGAGGAATAGATAGATTAGATGATGATGATGATGGATGATACATAGATAGAAAGATAACAGATAGATAGTAAAGATGTGTGATTTATTATAGCATACTCTATCAGAGAATATCTTTATACAAGCTACAAATGCTATATCAGGTACAAGTATGATTGGGAACTTAGAAGCAAATTGTTTTCTTGAGATGAAGCAATTGAAAGAAATTTAGTGTAAATCATGAAACATACTATGAGCACAGCATGAAAATTCTAACTCAGTTCAAGCAAAGTGAATAACATTTAAAAAGCACTATTTATTGAGTTGTGCAATATGCAGAAGGGACAGAAATTTTATTATTATGGCCAGACATTGATTATATCTTTAAATGCTGTATGAAAGCTTATAATGAAAAGTTCTGTCTGTTATACTCAAAGACTCTAATATTGGGAGAAAGTCTCACATTTAAGATTCTGGAAAAAAGGGGCAGAATGACTGAAATATTGAGCCTTCAAGCACCAATGTTTACCTATAAATATATTTTCACATATATAAGTTAATTTCTTATGTTAGCTTAAATAAATTCCTTTTTATTATTAACTTTAGGTAGGTGTTTATTATAAGTGTATATCAACAATTACCAAGCCTTCTATACACCTAAACGTTGTTTATCTTTCTCCTTTAATGATGTGGTTGTGACTGTTTAAGACTGAGCGGGTTCATGGTATTCATGCAGATGGAAGAATACTCACAGAGGTGTTGGAATGTCTGGGATGCCTTTATTCACAGGTGGGCGAGCCATGCACACTGCAAGCTGTGTGTCTGTCTTGTGGGAAGCCCCTACCTGTTTAAGTACTAGAGTAGAACAAAGCAAGCAAAATGCCATAAAATTACATAATATAAAACAATTCTGCCCATGCGAGCTCACTTCATGTTAAGGAAACAGTTAGTCAGACCCAATGTCAAGGTTGCGAGCACACTGGTTATCAGGCCCTTCCTAGTTACTCAGACACCAGGGTGAGGAAGCCAGTCTACCTCCACTTACCTTACAAATAGTTTAATACAAGTAATTGTATTGATAAATCTCCAAATGTTTACTAATTTTTTATATTTTTTTGAGAAACCTTAATGGGTCTTGAGGTTTTCTTCTTCTACTCACTTGGACTCAACATGCTATTGTTTTATTTTGGAAGCTTAAACCTACTGGGTGAAAGTGAGTGTTATTTTTTTCACCTAATATTCATTTTCCCATTATTCTGTTTAGAAATAAAACCTAACACTTTAGCTGACAACATGGTACATGCTAAAAACAACATTTCTAAGCCTTCTCTGTACCTGACATAGGTCATGCAAATATGTTTTAGCCAATGATATTTGAAAAGAGGTATGTGCAATTTTCCAATCACATTCCTTAAAGAAAGCTGCTAACTCTCCAAGATTTTATTTCAAATTTCCCTAGTTTGGAAATTGGATATGTTGGTTGTAGTAATTCATTGATTGGCCATAGATAATTTAGGAGCTGAAAGAATAAGGGAAAAACAAACCTGAGTCCCTTGGTTAAGCCTAATGAATCAGAATCATCCCACTTGTTTTCACAGCCTGTTTGCTGAAAGTTCAATGTAAGTGGGAAGATAAAAGTTAAAGAGCTATTCCCCCCTCTATTTTATAGTAATTCATATGCCACACAAATTATATGTCCTTTAAATGTTTGATAAAATTTAACTATAAAAAATATTTAGAGCTAACTTGGACATAGATATTCATTCACTTTCCTTTAAAAATAGATTTGTTAGAAGTTGATTGCTAAAAAAATATTTATAGCACGTGAATTTCATAGCAAGTAACAGTAATTACAAATCTAAGTCTCAATCCTAGAAGTCTACCCTTTCATGTTCTCTCCATTCATGTCTCTTCTTGACTGCTCCTATACTCGCACGAATGATTCTCCTACCTGAAAATATTTATTACTCTCTCTTTTCCCTTAAGGATTCAAATAATTTGTATATTCTAAAAAATATTTACCATTTAATTTTTCATGCATTGGAAATTTCCATTAAATTAAACCTGGCTGAATGTATGTATAATTTACCTTTTTATTATTTATATTTATTCTATATTATTACACATATAAATATATATGTCCATGTTTTATCTTACTGATTATTACATATTTTATTACTTGTTAATAAAGTTCATCCAAGACTCTGTGCCACAATATTTCCTTCATTTTTAATGCTACTTTGTGTGAAAATTCCACAATTTTGACTATTTTTTATACATGAGTACTTGCAGATATTGCTGCTACAAAAGTTTTGTATGCACAGGAAACATTTATCTAAAGAGTGCATTAGTAACAGTGATGTTGGAGTCACTGAATATGCACATATCTGGTTTTATTAAATAATGCCAAATCATTTTCCAAATTGCTTTGGAGCCGTTTGCAAGCCCAGCAGTCACAATGTGGAGGACATAACTACTAATGCCCAACTTTTAAATATTCATCAGTCTGGTGAGTACAAACAACACCTATCCATTTATTTTTTGGACTTCTGTACATGCTAATGGAAGTTAATTCCTTTTAATATATTAACTGTCACTTCATGTGTCTTCTTGTGAACCATGCACTGAAGTCTTTTGCTTCTTTTCAAGCATTTAAAAATATTGTGGACATTCTTTATGCTTTGCATGTTCATGCATTGTTAACCTCTGTCAGTGACTTTTTAAACCTTATTTAATATCTAAAGCCTAATTTTAATGTACGTTTATTTACCAGTCATTGTTTTGATGGGCTTAACTTAGGCCTTTCACAGAAAAATTCAGACCCTTCTACTTGTTGAGGAACTGAAAAATTTGCCTCTAGATTTTGAAAATGCTAACAGGTGACATGTAACAGATGAATCTCACTGTCCCTCTCTGCCCACACACACACATCACCTAGAGTTTTTTGGTTGAAAAAAAGCTACCTCCACAAAGCTTTCTGTTCTCCCCCAGAGGTATATTGTGTACTATGACTGGTCAATATGGAAGCAGAAATGTATGGCTTGTTGTCCCACATTAGGCCAATTCAGTAGGGCCCTTCTGCTTCCAAAGCTCCTATGGGACTAGCTGAGACCTGTGTTGTGCCCACATCACAGTCCAGTTTCTTCCACTGACCACTCAGTTCTCCTTGGTAGGTAACCAACAAGAGGGTTCCTCAATCTATATGATTAAACAACAAAAAAAGTAGTAGTAAGTGATCAGGAAGCTGAGGACTAGTAACCACAGCAATTAAAAAATAAAATAAAATTTCTCTTTTACGCTAAATCTCAAACCCCAAAACCATTGACTAAAGTAGAGGCCAGGACCTTATTAGCAGCTAGGATGGGATTCCCCCACAGTACTATTGTATGAGTATATAGTAATGATTCCCTGAGTCCTTCCTTAAATAGTGTTACTCAGGTAGCCACGGACTAGGGAAAGGGAAATACCGAGATAGTTTGAGAAATGTGAAATACAGACATACGTTTACAATTTGAGAAGCTCAAGTGCCATTATAGTTCCTTAATAGAGTAAATATACGAGACTGGTGGCAAATAAAGTTCTGACCGAGGTGTCATTAACATCGGGTCCTCTGGGTCCATAGACTCAACAGGAGTCATTTCCTAAGTCTTGAATTTTGTACCTGGAACTGACATACTTGTTAACTGACACAAAACCAGATTGCCTTTTTGACCTGTGAGAGCCACCATAGTGAGGAAAGTCAAATAGAGTCCTTTGACATGTTGTTGTCTTTCCTATCCCTAATAAAGGTAGTAAATCAGAATCAGTAGTGCTTATGAGAAAAATTATAGTAAATAGTGAAATTCTGGAAGATGCAAAGGGTGTAGGGGCCAAGGTCCACACCACGAGAACTCTTTTCACTTTTCTGAGAAAAACAGATGGATTTTGGAAGAAACAGTGAATTATTGCAAACTCAACAAGGAAGTATCCCAGTTAAACCCATTGTAGCAGGTATGATTAGGAACCCATTAGCAAATATGATTTCTTACCTTTATTAGATTAGGTAAGAAAACTAAGGCTATAGATTATTAAACCACTGTTTACTACCACACAACCAAAAGTCAGCTTTTAAATCAAATCCTACTGATGCAAAAGTTCTTGTTCTTGATAAGTTTGAAATACAACCCATAAATATCTTTCTTTTTCTACCATCTCTTTTTACTGACCCATCATTATTTATGCCATGAAGCTACTCTATTGGTGAAGATAAATTTTGATGGGTTTTGGTGAAAGGGAGAAGCCAACTACTAAATAGTTTTAAAAGAAAGTTAAAAAAAACATAAAGTAGACATTGTCATTTTGGGTTTTCCAAATTCCTTCTCTTGGGGTAAGAAAATTACAAAATAAGACAGAGGTAGAGTCTGGCCTATCTCAACAAATGTTATTGTGGGTAAGATTTTATATCACTGCACCCCCTGAGAATGCTGGTAAGAAATCATTTGCTGCCAATGTAACAGATAGGGGGGTCCAGAGGCATGGAAGTAAGTGGGTAGCCGAAGCTCAGACAGTGAGGAAAATCTAAACAACACCTTCTCTATGGTGGGATTTTGACTTTGCTTTGCTTCCCTTGATACTCACATGCACAAGTTTCAAATATTTTTGAGTTACACATTGCATCCCAAAAGGATACAAAAAATACCTTCAGCAACTTCCTGAGACTCATTGTGGTCATGAGCTAAAGACCTCTTTATAGCATTATGAAGATTATTCTCTGCGATTGACAATGAAAGTAGTGTCCTTGATGTTGGGGGGGTAGAAATAATCAAGAAAGATAGACAGCAATGAGTAGCATCTATTTTTTAAATCCTCACCCAAGGCTATGTTTATTGATTTTTGAGGTAGAGGAAGAGTGAGAGAAAGAAAGAGAAACATTGATCAGTTACCTCCCATATACACCCCCGACTGGAGATTGAACCTGCAACCTTGTGCTATATGGAACATCACTCCAACCAGCTGGGCCACCCAACCAGGGCAGAAATATTTAAATGATAGAAAAAAAAGTTAGATTGGAATGATAATTGGAATGGTCTGTTGATATATTCGGTAACATAAAGTGAACATATAATGGAAGCCTATGAAGAACATTTTTATAAAAGAAATGTAAAAATTACTAGTTAAGCAAAAGTTTGACTGGAACCCCAGCAATAAGAGTTGAACACGGATGCAGGCAGTATCACCAATGTAGGTAAATGTTGTAGGGTAACCTTGAGCTTCTTTGAAGACTATTTAAAGGGTCCTTACTTTTTTTATTCCCCACAAGTTTCTCTAGATAACATTCTTGTTCCACCAAGAAGTCTTTCTCCAAATACAGGGATCCGACAAGGGGCCACTGTAACATTATTCTTCCACCAGAGGGAACATAGGGGTAGCAGATAGCACAAATGTATTCTGTCATTCAATGTTTAGTTGGTTTCTATCACTGTCGGTCTGCTAAATTGCTTTGCACCTGCCACATGCTTTGGATGACCTTACATGGCAAATCCCTCACTTGCTACACAAGGGAAATTAAGAGTGTGGTCACAGTGTGCTTTTCCTTCATTACAAATGTTTGCATTGATTCGATTTTTACTTGTTCCTATTTTCTGTTTCTGGTCCGAATAAACTTTGCATTAACCTCCTCTGCTTAACTCAATATGATGTCCCTCAGCTGAACTACAGTTCCTAATTCAAAACTGAAATAAGACTTTTCTGTGTAACAAATAAATGTTCTTCTTGATTTTTTATGTCTATAAGTTTCAATAGCCATACTAACCCAGAACAATTACAACTCATTTCATAGTGCCAATAAATTCATTGTTATATTATTCAACCCACTTTAGGAAAGTTATTTAGATAATGTTATTGCTCTGTTCCCCCACCCCTCCCCACCCCCCGCCTCGAGACCAAATTCTCATATTCTGCTGCTTGGTTTCCTTGTCTGTAGAATAACTGTGTATCCTCTTCCTACTTTAGAGTATAGTTGAGAACCGAATATGATAACATCTGTAATAGTGCTTTGCAATTCTTAAAGCACAAAAAATACTCATGAAATATGCTGCCTGTTTTATACTAATGCCATATTTTTGATAAACATAGATCTTTCTTTCAGTAGTCTTTATTATGTCATTTCTTCATCCCACTCTCAAGGATCTAGCTTTTCTATACCTTTGCTTCACAAGAAAACAAAAAGAAATAATTTGACCTGGGGGAAAAGTGATGAAGAAATTAGTATGAAAGCAGATACTAGGTTCAAAGTCAGTAGAACAAAGTATTCCCCAGCTCTTTAATACTTTTTTATAACTAGCTTCCCACATTATTTTCTCCCAATAATACTTTTCCCGTTATAGGAACAATTTGGCTCCAGTCAAACCGAATCACTCCTATGCTACACAGAAAGTCTACACATTCCCTATCAGGACAAATTTGCTCAGTGTAACCCACCACATTAACATGTGCCTTTCCCAGTCATTTGTGTTTCTGATCTGATTTTCCAAATGTGATTTCTTTCCAAATTTCTTGGTCTTTGCATTTATCATAAGTGAATGCTCACCTGCTTCCTTTTATTAGAACTGTGGATGCATCTCTCTTCTCTCCACATACCTGTAAGTTCTCTGAGCACAGTTTCTGCACTTACATACATCTACAGCCTCTACAAAGTTTACCTGCCTATAGCAAGAGCAATTAACATTTTGAACTGAATAAAACTGAAATGATTTAGAGTCATATGCTATAATGAACCTTTTTAGAAAGGCTATTAAAAAGTTTATAACTCAGCCAAGAAAACTCTTAAGCTTAAATTATCAATGTGAGATTGATTTCCTTAGATACGGATCAAAATTTCTGACTGGGAGTTGAAAGATATATTGTTCTCTAGATACAATCAGAGTCAGGAGATTTTGCCACTAAGCTATGGCCATTCTGAAATTTAAGTGGCAAGAACAATATTTTTGATTAAATTTAGTTGGGGTAACATTGGTTAAAATTACATAGGTTCCAAGGGTATAATCACCTGTATATTGCATTAGAACATGTCTATAAGTATATTTCTGTCTACTCTCCATGACCATGTGGCTTCTGTCATGGCTTCCTTACTTCAAGATATCCTTGATTTAAACAACTCTAAATCTTTAGATTGAAAGGGGTTTTTTTTTGTCCCCAGAATGTGTTTACTTTGTCATTACAGTTGGAACAACACAGATAAGGAGTATAACTCTTTCTTTGGGTGAACATCATAGAAGGCATTTCCCAAATACTGACAAAGAAATGCAGTACAATCTTACCTTCTAGTGAGGAGTTTCAAGCAAATTTATGGAACTTACTCAAATGTTTTTATTCCTGATACCTGAAGATATCCCCTTGGCATAATCATATCTTTGCATTTACTTGCAAATTTTATTATTGTTGGCCATATTGTAATTAGTTTATGTATTATAAAAATTATCATTTTGAATATTACTTCCATGGAAATCCATGAAAACAGAACCTACATTAAATTTTCAGACTTTTTCTTTCATCACCCTGTCAATAATCACCATTTCTCCAGGTCAATTTTGCTATGTTTTTACACTTAAAGAGCGTAAAGGGCACCACCTTAAATTTTTCTACCTAGAAGCATGAATGATAAATACAACTTTAAAAACCTTATTACTAATATATAGCAACTTTATAACTTCTATAGACGGTGCTAAGGCAAAAGGAATATTACTAGCATTTAAAATATTTCTGTTGCCTAAGTCCTTGAGAACACTATATTTATCTTTTTTGTAATAGCTGAGTATTATAAATTTAAGTCCCATACCTCTGAGAATCCACAATTACAGAGATAGATTATTTCATAGCTGTTTATGATAGTTCCTTAATATATCTCGCTTAGTCATTTCTCTGTTACCTTATTAAAAACCCATACCCATAAATTTTTGTGTGGCATGTGTATTAGCATACACTTTCTGATAAGCAATTTGGTCACAGTTATGATGATGATGAATAAAATATAATGGAAGCACAGGACCTTATAAGGCCCTATCACAGAATTTGGAGAATATGGTTGAAGGCACCACAGGGTGTGCAATTTTAAACCACAAATATGATTCTGTGTCTTTCCCAAATATTGACATAATCTCAAATGAAAAAAGAAAACAGGTTGAATATATACACAATTAGCTTATTATCAACAAATATATATTTGTTGCATAACTATGTTTGTACAGGTTTTAAAAGTACCTAAAATAAAAACATCAAGGTATTAACATGAGTTATTATTTCTCAGGGACATGATCTTAAGTTTGTTTTGATTTTTATGCTTTCTGTACTGGGTTAACCAAAAAGCCCCTTTAGTTTTTTTTCCATAAAATAAAAGATACATTTTTTTATTTTCATCAATGACTTTATTGATTTGGTTATTTTGTGTATGTAGCTTCTAGAAGGTAGAGAGCCAGGGGTGCTGCTAAATATCTCCCAATACATAAGACAATCTCACAGCAAAAAAATTATTTGGCCAAAATGTCAGTAGTACCAAGAAATTTCATGAAACCACTTTTGATATGTTCTATCAGTCACACCACCTTCTCCATACACTGCACAAGTCTTTTCTTGTGTGTTTCAGCTGCATTTTTATTTTTCTTGAAATAATAAAGCATGATATGCCAAAAATGTTGCATATTTTCTTCCATCTTCAATATTAAAGTGGCTGCACAAAAATTCACTAATTTTGTTAATTTTTTTCAGTGCTTGCTGATATGACAGCTGTCACAATCTGATGTAACAAAATCGTTTTGAATGAAGTTAAAACAAAGCACTGCTAGAGTCATTCGTTAAAAAAAACTAAACAAAATGGTTGCCCAACCCAGTATTTCTAAATTTCTTTTGTATTAAATATTTTTGAATTTTATTGTTGTTCAGGTGGGTAGTTTTCTGCCTTTTCTTCCCAACCCTCTTCACCACCCAAGTCATCCCCACCTCCCTTCTTTGTTTCCATCCCCCTTGTTTTTGTCCATGTGTCCTTTATGGTTGTTCCTATAAACCCTTCACACTTTCACCCCCAATTATCCTCTCCCCTCCTGCCTCTGGTTACTATCAGTTTGTTCTTAATTTCTATTCTTTTGGCTATATTTTGCTTGCTCGTTTGTCTTATTGATTAGATTCCAGTTAAAGGTGAGATCATATGGTATTTGTCCCTCACCACCTGGCTTATTTCACTCAGCATAATGCTCTCCACTTCCATCCATCCTGTCACAAAAGGGTAGGAGCTCCTTCTTTCTTTCTGCTGCATAGAATTCCCTTGTGTAAATGTACCATAGTTTTTTAATCCATTCATTTACTGATGGGCCACTTAGGTTGCTTCCAGCACTTGGCTATTGTAAATTGTGCTGCTATGAACATTGGGGTGCATAGGTTCTTTTGGATTGGTGTTTCAGGGTTCTTAGGATATAATCCCAGCAGTGGAATTGCAGGGTCGAAAGGCAGTTCCATTTTTAGTTTCCTGAGGAAATTCCATACTGTTTTCTGCAGTGGCTGCCCCAGTCTGCATTCCCACCAACAGTGCACTAGGGTTCCCTTTTCTCCACATCCTCACCAGCACTTGTTTGTTGATGTGTTTATGATGGTCGTTCTGACCAGTGTGAAGTGGTATCTCATTGTGGTTTTAATTTGCATCTCTCTGATGTCTAATGATGCTGAGCACTTTTTCATCTGTCTCTGGATCCTCTGTGTGTCCTCCTTCAAGAAGTGTCTCTTCAAGTCCTTTGCCCATTTTTTAATTGGGTTGATTGTCTTCTTAGAGTGGAGTCATGTGAGTTCTTTGTATATTTTGGAGATCACACATTTGTCTGAGGTATCATTGGCAAGTATGTTTTCCCATATGGTTAGTTCTTTTTTCATTTTAATACTGTTTTCTTTAGCCATATTCTTTCAGTAAATCAAAGGAAAGATTAAAATAGACAAAAAACTGTACTTGAAAAATAACTAAATAAAATTAATTATTAAAAAAAAGAATTAGTATAGACTTTTAATTTCACAGGTCAACAAAACTATGATCCTGGAGCCAAATATGAGTCAACATATTTTATTATTTTCCTTAAATAAAGTTTTATTAGAACCAATGTATGCCCATTTGTGCCCATTTGGGTATTTACTGTCTACAGCCTATTTCATACTATACTAGCAAACCTGAGTAGTTTTCAAAGAGACAGTATAGCCAGCAAATCAAAACATTTCTTATCTGGCCTTTATAGAAAATGTTTGTGTACCCCTACACAAACATTGTGATTTTATAGCATCAGTTTTTTTCTCAACTCACCATATGTAGAATACCACAGAGTACAATTTATAGGCCAACACTTTTGTATAATTTTAATATTACTTTTACAAAGAATAATGGTGTATCTTAAGGTTTAGTTGTTAGGCAGCCAGTTTAAATTCACAGGTGGAAGAATTTGTCAACAGATGCAAAATTTTGATTTCTGCTATATTTTAGTAAGCTATTTTAACAGTAATTTGTATTTAGTTAAAATATTTTTACTGCAATTCATGCTTAAATAAGTTCTCTGTCTGTGTGTTTTGATACTTTAATTTTCTGGCCTTTCTTCTGAAGCCTTTTCTGAATACAAAACAGATGGGATCCCAGAACTAGAAAAACTGTATGCATAGTTGATATTTGAGTTGCATTTTTTAAATACAAAATGAGAGAGACATTTATAAACAACTTAAATAAATATCCCAGAAATTTAATATCTCATATGCACATTATTTATGATGTAATTTGTTAAACTTGTTTAGTTTGCATATAATTTATTATATGGTTACAAAATATGTGATTCAGCAATGTAAAGGCATCTTCTTTAGACAAGTGGGTTTGCAGATGTATAACACACAAAAACACACCAAAGATAAATCACACTAACAAAGACGAAGGGGATAAAATAGAACCAGAAAAAGTTTTCAGTATTTTACTCATGGCCTACAAAATTCTTACTGGTGGGTCAGAAAGCTGACTAAGATGCCCCATATACAATATAAAAGAGAAAGTTTGCCCAGTGAGAGAGTTAAGTGTTCACAAGCAAAACAGATCCAATGTTCAGAAAAGGCACAAATATTCCTATATACTAATAAGTGAGGCATATGTTTCCTTAGGAAGCCACGAAAAGAGAGCACTGAGCCTCCTCCATCTTCCTATGCAGCATCTAGGAAAGAAACAAAATCACTACAATAAAAGAAATGACAAATTAACGATGTTTATAAATTACCATTTTAGTATAAGTTTATAATGCCCCACAACAAAGGATGTCATTATTTATTTGCTTGTTTACTTTTAATAGAATATTGTTCTGAATACTAGCCCAGCTCTCTCCTACTCAGATTTGGTGCAAAAGTAAATAATAAAATATGTAAAGATAATTTAATAAATTATTTTCCCACTGATCAAAATAACTTTCACATATAGTATTATGCATTTAACATGTATAATTATATGCCATACATGTATTTTAAGTATATATATACTGCACATTAAATTTTTTCTGAACCTAATTATATTAAATGGGTTGAAATGACCTCACTAGAATGATAACAATGTTAGCAATGGGTTTTCTTATTTAGAAGAGAACTGTGGCTAATTTCGTTTGTTTCTTGTTCTTTTCTAAAGAGCTTAAAATAGTCATTTTACTGCTGTAATAAGAAATACAATTCAACGGAAACATACTGTGTTCTTGGATTGGAAGAATTAACATCATCAAAATGTCCATACTACCCAAAGCAATATACAGATTCAATGCAATACCTATTAAAGTACCAATGACATATTTCACAGACATAGAATGAACACTTCAAAAATTTATATGGAACCATAAACGAGCCCGAATAGCAGCTGCAATTTTGAGAAAGAAGGACAAAGTAGGAAGAACCACAATACCTGATATCAAACTGTATTACAAGGCCACTGTAATCAAAACAGACTGGTACTGGCATAAAAACAGGCACATAGACCAATGGAACAGAACAGAGAGCCAAGAAATAAACCCAAAGTCTCTAGAGTCAATTAATATTTGAAAAAGGGGACAGTAACATAAAATGGAGTAAAAATAGCTTCTTCAACAAATGGTGTTGGGAGAACTGGACAGCTACATGCAAAAAAATGAAACTTGAGCACCAGCTTACACCATACACCAAAATAAATTCATGGACAGAAGTTAAATATAAGCCTTGAAACCATTAAAATTCTAAAGGAGAACATTGGCAGGAAAATCTCAGATATTTCACAAAGCAACATTTTTACTGATATGTCTCCTAGAGCAAGGGACATAAAGGAAAGAATAAACAAATGGGATCTCATCAAAATAAAAAGCTTCTGCATGGCTAAAGAAAACAGTATTAAGATAAAAAGAGAACCAACTGTATGGGAAAACATATTTGCCAATGATACCTCAGACAAAGGTTTAATCTCCAAAATATACAAAGAATTTACACAACTCCACTCTAAGAAGACAACCAACCCAATTAAAAAATGGGAAAAGGACTTGAACAGACACTTCCCCAAGGAGGACATACAGAAGATCCAGAGACACATGAAGAAATGCTCAATATTGCTAGCTATCAGAGAGATGCAAATTAAAACCACAATGAAATACCACTTTATACCAGTCAGAATGGCCATCATAAACAAAGCAACAAACAACAAATGTTGGACAGGTTGTGGGGAAAAGGGGACCCTAGTTCACTGTTGGTGGGATTGCAGACTGGTACAACCATTATGGAAAACAGTATGGAATTTTCTCAGAAAACTAAAAATGAATATGCTTTTTGACCCAGCAATTCCACTGTTAGGACTATATCTTAAGAACTCCAAAACGCCAATCCAAAAGAACCTATGCACCACAATGTTCATAACAGCACAATTTACAATAGCCAAGAGTTGGAAGCAACCTAGGTGCCTGTCAGTAAATGAATGGATCAAAAAACTGTGATACATTTACACAATGGAATTCTATGCAGCAGAAAGAAAGGAGCTCCTACCCTTTGCAACAGCATGGATGTAACTGGAAAGCATTATGCTGAGTGAAATAAGCCAGGCAGTGAAAAACAAATACCATATGATCTCACCTTTAACAGGAACTTAACAAAACAAACAAGCAAGCAAAATATGACCAAAGACACTGAAATATAGAACAGGCTGACAGGGACCAGAGGGGAGAGAATTTCAGGGGAAAAGGGGAAGGATTCACAGGAACAAGTGTAAAGGACACATGGACAAAAACTAAGGTGGGGGTGGGGCAAAATAGGAGGGAGGTGGGGAGCACTGAGGGGGGTGGCTGGGATGGGAGTAAAAGACAGAACACTGTATTTGAACAATAATTAAATAAATTTTTTAAAAAAGAAATACAATTCAAACTGCTATGTACCTTCATCTGTCCATCATAGTACTCTCTCAAGTTATTGCTTTTTTACCTTTAATTAAACTTACATTTTATGAGGTGCTATTCTCCACACATCTATTTATTAATTCAAAGTGAGGCCAATCAGAGAGGTTTGAAGCACATTTGACACCACTAAATAGAAGTATATTAAAATCACAAGGGTAGACTTAGGAGATATAATTAACTTAAAATGAAAGATAACATCTGTAATATGATTATGATATATATAGTCCCTTTTACTTTAGGGTCAATATATGTATCACGATTTATTTAAAACTCCAAATTATCTAGTAAAAACATATCAGATGTTCCCTGCAGTAACCATGATAATAAAAATAGAAATGAAGAAAACCATGAAATTATATTAAACTATTAAATTACAATGCTATTCTTCTTAATGCTGGTTTCATCATTAATAAAAGTATATAGAAATTCTTCAAGTGTACTCTTAAAATTATTTTTGAATTCAAAACATCTGGATAATAGTTTGGCAATATCCCTCAAAAGGTTGCTTCAATCAAGCAACTTATTTGGAGACCTTTATACAAAAACAGCATCACAATATGCCAAGATTTATAAACAAAGAGATTCCTAAATACAGAAGACCTAAGAAGCCAATCAGGGAATTAAAAAGTGGACAAAACCAGAAGTCTTGGTTTTGAACCTCCAGTCTTTAAGCTGGAGGTTCAAAGGCAGAAGGTTACCAGAGATGAAGATAGCTGGTAGGAGCTGGAACTATGATGACATTTTTTAAGTGGGTGCTGGAACCTCAGAGAAGCTGGAGGTGATGCCAGGCGCATCACACCAAGTAGAGAGAGAAAAGGGGAAAATGTACAGTGCTCACTCGCTCCCTCCTGTCTTCTGAAATCCCCTTGGTCAAACTAGAAGAGAGCTTCCTGGGAGAACCTCCCTCACCCAGGCTGCAGGAGTCTGTCCCCTGAGATACAGAGGACACGAGGGTTGGAAAGGTTAGGATGGTATGATGAAAGAGAACGGGAAGATCAGATGTGTAATTTCAGGGATGCTTGCTGATGCAAGGCAGTGGTGTTAAAGAAATTAGGCTTTTTTTATGGGAAGAAGTATTTTCTGGATATTTTATTGTGTAGAAACTCTGCAACCCTTTCTGCAGTTCTTTCGTTTTTTTAATGCAAATTGTCTTAGGTACTTCTTTTTATCACCATAGTCTTCACTGCAAACCTTTTCAATTGTTTATTAGCCTATATTTTAATTAGTTTTTTAGAAGTTTCATTAATGTATTGCTGAATAGTCATATTCTCTACAGAGTGGCACAACACACCCTACCCCAATGCCAGTCTTCCACTCACCTGGCTGCCACGAACTGCCAATCCTGAGCAACAAGGAGCCTTCTTCCTCGGTGCTCACAAAGCCTTTTCCAAGCATGGGTCAGCTGGTGCTCTGGACACAACTGGCTGGTGACTTTTCCTTACAGTGGCTCCAGCTCCTGAATTGTAAACAGTTTTTCCTTCTTTCTTGCAATACAAACTTTTAAAAACATCTTTAAAATTATCAATATAAGATTCTGAATCTTTAGTCGGGGGACTTACTTTCCATGGTAATGAGAATAGAAAAGCTTTGAGAAGGTGAGATAAAATAAGGTGCTCTATTTTGACATGTCAAGTTTTATTTTAATGATATCCAAGTAGAGATGTCTTGTTTGAAAATGGAGCTATAGAATGAGGTTAGATTTTAAATCTGTTACAGTGAAGATTGAGTAAAAAAAATGTCACAGGGACTGAAATAATTCAGAATTTCTGATTATTGTTATAAATAAATTAGATTCTCATTTGCCTCGGGACATTTAAGTGTTGTTCCTTTTAAAAATGAGTTGATGGAATGTACTTGCATCATTACCATCTTAGCTGAAAACATTAAAAAAGGAACAATACATATGCACTTGAACTTTGTTCATTATTGTAAAATTTATCCAAAGTGTTTTCTTATAGAGACAGTTTTTTTGCTAGATACAAGAACAATATTTATTTGAAATTCTGAGATACAAGAAATTGGATATCACTGTTCTTTAAAAGAATTCTTGCTGGTATAATATTAAAAGAAGCAATGCCACAGAATTTTATCAAAATGGAAAGATATACCTACTTTCAAAACCGATATATATGGACAAAAAGATGGCTAATTTGATAAGCATTAAATTATCATTATTTTGATTTTTAGAGAATGTAGTTTCTCGAATATGTACAATTTTATAGTATAAAATAATGAAGTAATATACTAGCTTTACAATTATGTTGTTAGTATGTCTATAGATATTTTGGGGGAAGGAATCGAATTGGGTTTCACCTTTCTAATATAAATTTCTGCCTTTACCATGCCGGAAGAGAAATGTAAGGGTTTTTTTTTTTTAATACCCTGAACATTTTAAAAATATAAAAAGTCCAAAATATTTTATTTTTTACTTTTCATTTTTACTCAGGGAAAGTATGTGTTCAGAGTCACATATATGTAAATTCTACTTTTAATTATTTAATATTTTCTGGAGCAATACATTTTTGACACATGTAAATAGCGTCAATGTACTTTAACATTAATAATCAATTGCAGTTTCTAGATCATAGATCCGAATTTCTCTACATTTCTTTTTGTATTCATCTCCAGTCATTTTTTCCTAAGCATTTTATTTTTATTAAACAATGAAAGTTTTGAAATAGACTAAGAAACAAAGATATGTAACATTATAAATTTGGCTTTTATATACCAGTTCACTGTAAGGGAAATTGAAACAAGGGCAAGCTAAGAATTCCCACATTATGTTGTATTTAATTTCTTATAAGATATCTAAAATTGTAAAATGTATAGAATTTTTAGAATGGAAAATAACTTTGATTTTAACCATCTCCTATTAAAAATAATTCCTTTTCTCAAAATAACTGCTTATTTTGGTATGGACTAAATAAGCCCACAATATGAGTAAAATGAAGTTGTAGAGAATAATTTGGATTTGCTTTGATGTAAAAAATATACTGTAAGGAAATACATTTTACAGTGTCAGTAAGAATGCATATTTACCTATGAAATTTCAAGGTAAAAATAATAGTGTCTATACACTTTGAATAATAAATATTTCTGTACAGTTATTTTGTGTGTCAATTCTATGAAAAATAGTTGTAATTAAAATCAAAATTAAGGTTTGGGGCAACCTCAGAAAGCTTGCCCACGGTCTACAAGGCCCTGTATGATCTGGCTCCAACCGACCTCTAACATGTTTTCTTACAAAACTCTCACATTAACATCCTGCCCCCAAATGATTATTTTTTACAAATTTTGTTTCAACATGACAAGTTTACTCTCATCTCCTGGCCCAAGTTACTACATGTTAAATAGTAGATGGATTTATTCTCTGACTCTTCATCTAGTGCCACTGCTAAATTAAAATGAACTATAAAAGTTATTTAAAAATCTCAATAATAATAGCTATAACACAATGTTATAATAATGACAGTGCAGTAACAAAAATCTATAGGTCTATAATTTATAAGAATAAATTTTAAGATACCAATACATTTAAGTAAACTTTTTTGAGGACTGTAGTAGTAGAATAATATAACATTCTTTGAGTATAATATAATCAAAGAATAAAGTATTCTAAAATGTCAAGGCTGGCTTATAATGAAAAATATATAAACTTATTTATTCAGCATATTTTTAATGAGCACATACCATATGTTAAATACAAATGAATGACACTGGAATACAGCCAGTACAAAATTACATGCTATAATGGGTCCTAAATTTGAATAAGGTGAGGTAAAATAATATAAAGCACAACAGTTATATATACACATAGATGTATATACAGACACACATGTGCATGTGTGTATGTGTCCGTGCACACATATGTGCATGCGCACATATACATATGTGTGGGTATAAATATTTGTGTGTATGCATGCACATCCATGTGTGCATATGCCTATGCATTTATGCAGGTGCACATGTGTGTGCATGTGTGTACATGCATGTATATGTGTGCGTGTATGTGTATGTGTGGTAATTTAGAATATAATAACTTCAAAAGACAGAGAAGAAATTGGAGATATTCACATTAATAGATTTGGTAAGAAAAAATGAATAATGATCGTTGAAATCTTAGGAAACGATATATACTGCAAAGCATTTGGAAAATGATATATTTATTTCAAATAGAACATTGGAAATAGGTACAGAATTATAATTGCATATCATAAAAATATCAACATTGCAAATTTAATAGTCAATAGAATTATTTTAGATTAATGCTTTTTTTCTCACCAAAAACATTTATTTTTCATTGTTTTTAGAAGAGAGGAAGGGAGAGAGAGAAATAACAATGCAAGAGAGAAGCATTGATTGGCACCTCCTGTTTGCACCCAAACAGGGGATCCAACCCACAACCTCGGTAAGTGCCCTGACCAGGAATTGAACCAATAACCTTTCTGTCACTACACCATGCTCCAATCTACTGAGCCACACTGGCAAGGCAATGTGTGTTGTTTTTAAGCTCCTTATTTTATTTTTTTATCTTGTCAATTTATAATATCTTTATTTGTTCTTTATGACAAATATGGATTGAATGCTAGCTTCTTTTAAGCTGGTAAAACATTTTTCCTTCTATATTTTGAATCTTGTATCTCCTCATTCAATAAATACTTGTTGAGAGAGCCTACCAAATGTCAGGCATAATTATTTTGTTTAATGTAAAACAGATACAGCTATAATTACCATTAATAATTGAATCATAAAATATTAGGAAGTGAAAAGTGTTATGGAAAAAATAAAGGAGCATAGAATTAATGAATTGCTATTTTCCATAGGTTGGTCGGGGTAAGTGCATTAAAATGGTAAAATTCTAGCAAACATTTCAAGTGGGTGAAGGAACATTCCTTGATGATATGGAGTAAAATTATACCAGACAGGGGACTCACCCAACACTAAAATACAAAGGATATGGGGTGCCTGCCCTGCAGAGAGGAAAGTGTGGCGGTGGCAGAGTGTGGAAGCAACATGTTAGTAGACTGTGAGCCCAAAGAAATGGGGGGGGGCATTTTTGCACAATTCTCTGTGATTTTGCCTTTTACCTTGAGTAAAATGCAGGATTATCAGATGGCTTCTAAGGAAAGGTAAAAAAAGAGTATTTATTAAAAAGATCATTGTTCATTTATGTATCTACAGATGAGGATAGTATTGGAAATAGGGAAACAGGATCTTATGGCAAAAACTACCAAAGAGATGATGGTGAAAAGTGCTAAGATGTTAACATGAGTTTCCAACCAGTAATAGTATAATTCTAGGTAAATTGTGAAAGTAGTTCAGCAGAATTCCCTGGAACATTATATTTGGAATATTGGAGAAAATTTTTTTTCCAGTATTTGAAGTATGGGAGGTATTGAGGTGTTGGAGGTATTTTTCTCCAAAACACCAGCTGAACAATTAGATTATAATATTTTTTCTCCAACACACAGGTTAAGCACTTAGGTTATGACGTGTCATTAACTCTGAGGGGTAGATTGTATATGGAAAAGTCCAAGAGAAAAAAAATAGTTCAGTTTGAATAGGAATGTTGATAGTTACTAGACCATCAAGTAAAGATACTGAGGAGAGAGATGTATATAGATCTAGATTTAGAGAAGTTAAGTTTAAGCTATAAATACAAATGCATGAGTCATTAAAATTTTGGTAGTGTTTTAAAATACCACAAAGGAAGTTACCGTAATTAAAGCAAAGTAGGAAGAATTGAATCATGGGATACATCAATATTAAGGGTTTTGTGTAAAAAGACAATATAATTAGACCGAGAAGGAATAATATATGATGAGGAACACAACCAAGTGAGTATGGCATATTAGAAATCAAGTATAGAAGGAATGAGTGGTAAGCTGGGTCCAATGGTTCAGGTAAGACAATAGTTAGAATTAACTATGTTATATTGATACAGCAGTTATGAAGCTATTGATAATCTCACCGTGAACAATAAAGCGGTAGAAACAAACACCTGATTTGAATGAAGTTAAGAGATTTACAATACAGAAATTAGAGACAGATACAATGAGATATTTCTTTTAAGGAATTTTATTGCAGAAATGAACAGAGAAGAGGGACATCGCCTGCTAGAAAAGTGAAAAATAATGGGGTACCATTACTTAATGTAATATTGAAAAGATAGCAGTATGTTTCTACATGAAAGAAAGGTTAAGGAGGGAAAATTAACAAAGCAAGAAAGTATGAAAATCCTCAGAACCCCTTCCTTAAGTATTTGAGGGGGACCCAGTAGAGTATATAAAAGGAGACATTGGCTTTGTATGGGTGCAAGTGGTTCACTATACTAACAGGTGGGAAGGCAGAAAGCATGGGTGCAGATGGTGGATATTCAGGTAATAAAGTTGTGGGTATGTCTGGAAGCTGCTTCTGATTGCTTAATTTTTCTCAATGAAAGGAAAATCTCATCTGTTGATATTAGCATGGGAAAACATATGTTGTATGTTTTCAGGTTAAATAAAAGTTAAGTAGTTATCTAGGGCAAAGTCAGAATATATGATTAGAAAAACACAGTGTAATTGCTGTGCCATATTTAGAGACCACTTCATTCATGATCATGGTCATGACTTAAAATGGGGCTTCTTTTTATTCTGTCCTACAGCCACACTCAGTTGCATGGATGTGGATGTAGAATAGACTGAGTTATATTTAATAAAGGTTGTCATTTTAGAAAGTGAGCATAATGATGCAAGAGTAAATCTGAGGGTGGCAAACACTGAAGATATTTGAAAAGAAGTGATTGTGATGATCATCTAATTTAAACTGGGATAAGTAGAGAAAAGTCAGAAAGGTGAAAATATAAAGAGATTAAGTGCGTAAATGAGCAAAGAGTTATAGGTTTTAGGTAGCAGAAGGATGAGAGGGATCTATGTGGATTTGTGGTCATAAGTGAGATGAGCTAAATGAAATTTATGGAAGGTTTACAGTTACTGGAAAAGAAATATTGTAGGGTGTGGCCATGGAGTATATGGTGGAGACTGGGTGATAGACAAGGCCACTGAAGGAGAATGAAAGGAAATGGCAGGCCAGAGTAGTGGGAGAATCATTCATGAGAATATTAAAGAATTAAGATAAGAGTCATATAAGAAAGATTAGAAATGATCTAGGATTGAAATCATTGAGAAATTAAGAATGTTTCAATAATAATTATCAGCAACAATGGAGGGTAAACTATTACACTGTAGGTGATAAAATCTTTCAGACAACATACATTTGTATCATGATTATTGAATACTGGTCCATGCTTCACACACACACACACACACACACACACACACACACACACACACACACAACACAACCCATGAGAGTTTAGATAAACTACTATGTAATATTCCTGCCTGAACATTCATTTTGTGTGGCTAAGAGCTGAATTGATGGAGGCCCCTCCCTTGAGTGGAGAGGAGAGTCACAAGTCAGGGTAAGATCCTGGTATGACCACCTCAGTGTCCCTGGTGATAAACAGTGTCTTCTGCTTCTCATCTCCTCTTTGTGCACTCCTTAGCTAAGACCCCAGCAGAGGTTACTGAAAACCCTCTTTTTCTGGTTTTGATAGACCACTAACTAGCCTTAGTTTGGGAACTTAGAAACACTCCACCCACAAACACTAATCAAGGCACACACCCGAGGTCCCGCTGCTTGCACAATGCCTGCACCTTGTTCTGACTTCCCAGTGTGGCCCCTTCAGGTTTGCAGTGAAACTACCTGTTTGCTGCTCTAACAGTGGATACCACAACAGTATGCATTGGTCAAAACCCATAGACATTTACAGTACATACAGGGTGAATCTTAATATATAAAATTTTAATAATATCAGTTAGGAGATTGGGAGATCTCAGGAATAAATGTAGATGGCTTCAAGAGACTTCCTGTTTTACAAACAGGAAACAATCTCACTGAAGAGCATGGAGAAAAAAGTGCCGACTTATGTAACTTTGCAAATGATTGAAACTGTGAAGAGTTAAGGCACAAGAAACTACTGATACATATAAACACTGTAGTCCAGTTAATAAAGTTTCTTTTACCCAGATGGTATAAGTTAATAATTCTGATAGTGATATATATGAACAATGGAATAAAACAACTAAGCAAATAAATGGCAGATGATGCAAGCCAGGTTTATCATTGTTGTAGGTGAGAATTTATAGATGAACAAGGAGTAGAAGATAATTCGTACAAAACTGAATTAGAATTAGATATATCATTATGAATACATGCTTAGCTTAATATAGATATAGGAGATTTAAAAGAGAAGTGTTTATATGGCCCTGCCTGGTGTGGCTCAGTAGATTGAGTGCTAGCCTGTGAACCAAAGACTCACCAATTCAATTCCCAGTCAGGGCACATGCCTGGGTTGGGGGGCCAGGTCCCCGGTAGGGGGTGTATGAGAGACAATCACACATTGATGTTTCTCTCCCTCTCTTTCTCGCTTCCTCTCTCTCTGAAAATAAGTAAATAAAATCTTTTAAAAACTTAAAAAATATATTTATAGCTATAGGTATTTACAATGTTTAATATAAATGCATTCCTTTATGGTATTGGCTTAGAGGGCCTAAAAAAGAGTAGCATCTGAGTAGCAGTAAGCTCACCAAGGTTTCTACTATTATTTTTTTAATAAATAGAACCAGAGCTCAATGGAGAAATGACTGATTATAACAGTAGAATGGGAAATATATTAGATGATCCTGGAGCTTCTTGAAGTGTGAAAAATAAAATGCTAAAAAACAGGGTATAATGAGGGTATACCACAGGAAGCAACTGAGAAAATTGCCAATGGTCTAAGCTGGAACAATCTGAACAAAAAAATCATGTTTTATCGAGTTGTAACCCAAAATATCAAAGACATTCAGGTGTCCACACTAATGTAAATAAATGATTGAATAATGTAATAAATGAGGAGAAAACAATCTCCCATACAGAAGAATTCAAAATATTTTTTCTAGGTACTCAGCCCTAAAGAAGATGGCATAACTCTCCACTTGAAAAGAGAAATATTGCTGTGCTTTATTCAGCATTTTTAGGTGTTCTGTAGCTGGGAAAGTTTTCAAAATGTATAGTCTATTTTTCTGAGGTCTGTAAATTTCACTGTCATCTAGTTTTTAGTATTGTGGATGAAGAACTGATTCCTATGCTCGCTTTTTCTTCTATGCATAAACTCTTCTGTCTGTGTGGAGTATATATTTTTCTCTTTATTGTATGTCATAAATTTTATAGAAATACAAGTGCTTTTTTTAAGTTAGTATATTTGATCATTAAAGCTTTTAATCTTAAAATTTAAGTTTTTCAAGTTGAAGCTGTCTTATTTAATTTTCTTCTGTTTATTATTTCTTCTCTAACCTATCTCTTCCTTCAAGAACTACTCTTTTGAAATATTATTTTTTGTTCAATAAATTATTTTATTCAGTAATGGCTCACTTGTTGTTTTCCTATCTTATAGATCCTCCTTTAAAAATATTTGCACTTTACTGTAAAAGATACCCTCTAGTTAAACTATTAGTTTGTTTTTTTGTATTGTCCTTCTATTGTCTTACTACCTCTATTTGTAAAATTTACATGACCTCCTCCAGGACACAATTTTCTAGGAAATTATCTTCTTAAAAACATTTCTTTTCTGAATCTTCACAGAGGTTTTTTTTTCCCCCCTGGTTCTCCATTGCTTATTCCCAGGGCCATAGGCTCTAATTTGCTATGGTTAGCATTTAATTCTTTAAATTACTCTTCTATTGTTACCTTGATCTCACACTGCAAAACAGTAAGTTGCTCATTACAAACTTCAGTTCAGTTTCCAGTTTTTAAGTGGTTTTCTCCATTTTCTATTCTCCAGAAATGGAAAATGTTTTCACCTTCACATCTTGATTTTTTTTGCTGTTGTTTTTCTTAATTTTGTTTTCATTTTTAATCATCAAAATCATGCAACATACTATATTTGCTCCTCTCACAAAGCATCCAAAACTTATTTTGGAGTTCTTTATATGAGTAGGTTTGAGGACAACACTATTTCTAAAAGGAAGAGAACTTATTATATGAGGGATAATGGGACTTAGACATGGGAGAGGCATTAGGAAACCAAATTCTGGCTCCTATACAAGAAGCATAGAACTTCAGTTTACCAAGTAGTTATGAATAAATCTGCTTACATGAGTAAATGATCTATTTTATTTGACAGTGGCAAGAGGTTTATCTTAATTAGCATATTACAAATATGAAATTTGTTTAAGATCTTTCTTTTGAATTAGTCATCTGTTTGATGAGTGTTGGGAAGGTTATTTTACATTTCTAGTATCATTATAGGTGTTTTCAATGGAATTTTGGAGTGACTACACTAGGGACAACTATTTGGATTCTCTTATTATAGATATCAGGATTTTTTGTTTTTATGCAGATATACCTGATCTACTTAGCTGTTTCATCTCAGAATTAGAATATACAGAACTGTTTCTATTTCAAATTGCACCTTTTCAGTATGCTTTCTATTATAATAGTATCTGGATTTTTAATGAGCCATGTTTTAAAAGCTCATACATTTATCATGTTCAGAAACAAAATAGATACACTTGGAAAAATATTATAACATACAAAGATTACATACATTTTAGTGGAACATTTAGATATCATATATGTTTACTAATTAAACAGAAATTATGGTCAGAAATTCTTAAATATAGAAGGTAAAATGATGAAATATTTTATATTTTGCTTACTGAGAATTTTTATTTTCTAGAGTATAAGAAAAATATCTAAAATAGTGCCACAGTGCTCACTTGCAAAACAAAAATTTTTAGTTGGTTAATTTGTTGTTTGCAAGAGTACAGATAATAAAAATATTGGAAAAGGAAGAGTCAACATAAAGATGGTAAAATAAAAAAGCCTTATGCATCTTAGGCTTTTGACATCCATGTTCTGTTGGCCTCATTGACATCCATGCTCTGTACCAGACACATTTAGTCTAAGTAAGCTGTCTTTATTTACTTTTTTCCTGATTCCCTGCAGCTCGATGTTTCAGTAGGTGTGTATGTGTTCAAAAGAAAACAGAAACAAAAGAAGCATCAGTGATGTTCTCAGGATGTGAGAGGGTTTTCATCTCTATTGCTTACCAGGCAGAGAGTCAGAGTTTGTGCCCACAGATTCTGTTTAACTGGAATGCTCAGTCATGAAAATTAAAAATGAAAATGTGAGAAATTTTGTATTTGCAGTGTGTCTAAGTCCTAGTGAGACTAACATTTTGTTTTGGTTTCAAGTGAAATAACTAATAAAGTTAATAAATAGTATACAGACATATACTACACACATACAGAGTATCGTTCTTTAGGGAGATTTTGAATGGAACTTTGAGTTTTTTGCTTTTTAAAAATAGTTTATTTTTATTGTATTTCTATTTTTAAAGGATTTTATTCATTTATTTTTAGAGGGGAAAGGAAGGAGAGAGGAAGAGAAATATCAATGTATGGTTGCCTCTCGTGTGTCCCCACTGGGAACTGGTGTGCAACCCAGGCATGTGCCCTGACTGGGAATCGAACCACGATTGTCTGGTTCGCAGGCCTGCACTCAATCTACTGAGCTACACCAGCCAGGGCTTATTTTTATTGTATTTTTCCATCACCATTTATCCCCCTTACAACCTTTCCTACCTCCATCTGTCCCCCTAACTATTGTCCATGTTCATGAGATTTTTTTTCTTTTTTTGGCTAGATCCTTCCACCCTCATCGCCCCCCCCACCAGCTCTCTCAGCCTGCTTGCTATCTAAGAGTCTTTCACTATTTTGCTTGTTAGTTCAGTTCCTTCATTAGATCCTACATATGAGTGAAATCATGTGGTATTTGTCTTTCTCTGACTGGCTTCTCTCACTTAGCATAATGTTTTCTAGGACCATCCATACTGTCACAAGGCTAAAGTTTTCTTCATTTTTAAGGCTGAGTGATATTCCATTGTGTTAATATCCCATTGTTGTTTTATCCACTCATCTATTGATGGATACTTGGGTTGCTTCCATATCTTGGCAATTGTCAATAATGCTGTGATGAAACTAGGGGTGCTTATGTTCTTTTGAATTAGTGTTTTGGGTTTCTTTGGGTAAATTCTCAGAAATGGAAACACTGGGTTATTAGGTGGTGCCATTTTAAGTTTTTTGACATAACTCCATACTGCTTACCACAGTAGCATCAGAAAAAAACTTTGCTATGAGCAATGTCTGAGATTTTACTCAGACAATGCCTATGTTTCTTCTGGTGTTCTTATGGTTTCATGACTAACATTTAAGTCTTTAATCCATTTTGAATTTATTCTTGTGAGTGGTGTAAGAAAAAAGTTTGAGTTTTTGAATAGTGTTACATTTTAAACACAGCTATTCCTCATTCTTAATCACTATATTACTGATTAAAATATTTTAAAAAATCATAATTATTAAACTGAATGAAATTTATATAAGATGGCTTTTTTTATTATTATTCAAGTACAGTTTTCTGCCTCCCCCCACTCCTCCCCTCCCCACCACCCCACATCTCCCTATGTCCCTCCCCTGTTTTCACCACCCCCTTGTTATTGTCCGTATGTCCTTTATACTTGTTCCTGTAAACCCTTCACCCTTTTCCCCCAATATCCCCTCCCCTCTCCCCTCTGGTCACTGTCAGCCTGTTCTCAATTTCAGTGTCTTTGGCTATACTTTGCTTGCTTATCCATTTTATTGATTATGTTCCTGTTAATGGTGAGATTATATGGTATTTGTCTTTCACCGCCTGGCTTATTTCACTTAGCACAGTGCTCTTCAGTTCCATCCACGCTGTCCCAAAGGGGAGGAAACTCCTTCTTTCTTTCTGCTGTGTAAAATTCCATTCTGTAAATGTACTATGGTTTTTGTATCCATTCATTTACTAATGGACACTCAGGTTGCTTCCAGCACTTGGCTATTGTAAATTGGGCTGCTATGAACATTGGGGTGCATAGGTTCCTTTAGATTGGTGTTTCAGGGTTCTTAGGATATAATCCCAGCAGTGGAATTGCTGGGTCAAAAGGCAGTTCCATTTTTAGTTTTTAGAGGAAATTCCATACTGTTTTTCATAGTAGGTGCACCAGTCTGCAGTCCCACCAACAGTGCACTAGGATTCCCCTTTTTCCACACCCTCTCCAACACTTGTTGTTTATCGCTTTGTTTATGATGGCCATTCTGACCAGTGTAAAGTGGTGTCTCATTGTGGTTTTAATTTGCGTCTCTCTGATGGTTAGTGATACTGAGATAAGATGGCTTTTGATTTAAATGTTCAACTAGTAATTTGGCTACTTCAAGATGACTTGTTTCAGACTCCACAATAGTCGGAATCATTACATACTAAATATGACATGCATCATGGTTATGGGTAATAAGTACTCTGACAGAAATCTTGCTATTGTCCTTGGCCATTTTACCAATAAGCACAGCAAATGCATTTGATATGAAATTCTGTTCCAGTTATTTATGGCTCCACAGCAAGCCATCTTCAAAACAGCGGCCAAAAACAACCACCATATTATTCTATATCATTATTTTGTGACTCAGTGATAATGCAAAACGTTCTGCAGTGGGGGATCTTTTTGCTCCAACATGGCATTGACAGAAGTGGATGCTGTTAAATTGTGGTCTGGATGGTCCCACATGGCTTTACTCACTTGTCTGGCACTTTGGCAAAATCATCTTGAAGACCTTGGCACAGCCGGGCCATTTTTTTCCCCTCCATGTCCCACGAGGGCCTCTCCTATATGGTCTTTACAGTAGGGTACCCACTATCATATTGTCTGAGGGCTCCCAGAACATGTGCTTTGAGAAACCTAGGGAAGTTTGGTAAGCCTTTCATGACTCAGCCTCTCAGAGTAATATTTTGGCAATATTATATTGCTCAGGCAAGTATCTGAGATCAAGCCAGATTTAAGGAAAGGGGGATTAGACCTCACCTCTCAGTGGGAGGAGTAGCAATGAATTTGAGGCCATCTTTAATATAACTGTATTTGATCCCTTTTTCTTAGCAGCTCTCTGAGGCACCCTAGATAAGTGAAAAAATAGGTTTTTGTTTGTTTGTTTAGTTTTAACATCCAATAACTTTAGAAAAGTCACTGGAAAGTGAAGTTTTGTTGGCACTTGTAGGAATCAAAAAGTAATAAAGTTAAATATATAACCTTTCCTCTGAGGGTTAGAACATTATTAGGCAAAGCAAAAAGGATTTTGAATTATGAGATAGAAGAAACTATAAAGGAAGCGAAGAAAAATGCAGTTGTCATGGTGAATCTGAAAGACACAGTGGAAAGAGAGAGTGAAAAGGTAAATGAGGACATCATGAGATTAAACTCAGCACTAGCAGAAAATTAGATCCATACCAACTCATATGCTCCCTAGAAACTGTAGCCAATTCATTTTTTTAGGTAGAAATTGCTTTTCTAAGCAAGACCTACAGTTGCAGAGGTTGGTTATAGTTAAGCTGTATATTTCATCTATTTGTTAATAATAATGCAAATTATTTATTACATTATTTTACTTAAAATTTAAGTAGAGGTTTAAACCTCAATGGCTTATTATATGATAACAAAGCTACACAACAGCTGGGGAAATTGACAGAGCACAGTGCAGATTATCACCTTCAGGTCCAAAGTGGTTTTCAAAGGATGGCCTCAGCTTTAAGAACGGGTTTGGTAGTTATATAGGGGTGGACAAAAGGAAGTTTACACTTGCAAGTACACAAAACAGAGTTTATTCTTATATTATAATTTATGTATTATTATTTACTAATTATTGTATTATTTACTTGTATTAAAACTGTAAACCTACTTTAGCTCACCTCTGTAAATACTGTAGTGGTATACAAGTGTCAGAAAAAAGGGGTTTATAATTTTAAAAAAATAGGGATCACTGGAAGATAATGAAAATGGGAATTTAAAAAGCCTAAGAAACCTTGCTCTGGGTGGTGTAGTTCAGTGGATTGAGCACAGGCCTGCAAACCACCCGATCGCAGTTTGATTCCCAGTCAGGGCACATGCCTGGGTTTCAGGCCAGTTCCCAGCAGGGGACTCACGAGAGTCAACCGTACATTGATGTTTCTCTCCTTCTCTCCTTCCCTTTCTCTCTAAAAATAAGTAAATAAAATCTTTTTTAAAAAGCCTAAGAAACCTTACATTCTTTCCTTTAGATATTTGGCTTTTTAGAATATTAAAGTCAAAAGGAAAATAATGATGGTTCCTGTAAGCTTCAAATATCATCAATGTCCCTAATGAAATATTCTATTTTCCACCCAAAATGCTTTTTTTAGCAACATATAGACCACTAAGGTAAACCAAAGTGTTCCAGAAAATGCAATTTGTTGGTTCAGAATACATCAGGTAATCAATAATTCCCCGGACCACGGGCGGAGGACTTTAGTGCAGTTACACGTGAATTGACCCGGACACATGGAGGAGCAGGTGCTCAGAAGCTCATGTGATTGAGGTCATTCAAAACACCCACATTCTTTAATATGTGCCCACTAAGCTACTAGAATTAGAACATTGTCTGAAAGGTTTACATATCAACATTCAAATTATTAATTTAAGTAAAATGTCTCTTTATAAAATGCCGACATTTAGCTGAAATGTCTATTATAGTTATCATATTTACCAAGGACCATATTTACTTCACATAATTAATTCTGGTGGAGATATTTGTGCCCTGGCCAAAGAAATTGGTCTTAATAAAGAACTGACTTCTCCTCATTGGATAAAGACACTTTAAGTCTACTTTGGTCTTATTGCCAGAACTTTGAATGTTTAATTAAAACATTCATTTTTTCTAAAAAAAATTATAAAATAACTCAAGTTGTGATGGAGCTTGAAAAATAGTGTTGAACAATATAGACATAAAGGTCAAGAAGCTTAAAAATCATCATGCAGTTAAGACAGAATATGAAATCAGGGGTTTACCAAAGACATCTTTCTAATAATATTACATAAAATTTTTCTTCATGGACTATAAAATCATTTATTTTTCTCCATTTAGAATTGAACAGAATAGAGATAGTTGTCAGGTCAAAAAATTTTTTTCTTAAGGAAATTTAATCATATCAATAACTTAAATTTCCTTAATACTTTATTATTTTTAAAGAGTATAATTAGTTAATTGCATTAAAAATTTTTCTAATAGACATGTTTACGACTTCTTAGGCAAGAACATAGACACAGAAGCAATAAACTTTCTGCTTAATATCAGAAAGCTAGCCTTCAGATATCGGTCATAACGTCAAACATATCTTAGTCAAGGATAGGACCTTATGTCTCATGCTCTTACAGTTATTTTAAGAAAACATTTAGCTGTTAACATAATACATTTTGTATAGTTCTTCCACTTATTTACACAAATAGAAATTTATATAGTTCCAGCTAGGAGATTAGGAAGGTTCAAGAAAGATTTTTCTTCCTAACATTCCAGAATTAATTTCCAAAGTATTTTGCCAAGGAATCTAACTGAAATTTAAAGCTAGCAGCTTGGGTATATACATTCCTTCCAATATGTATTAGTCTAGGGGAAGTCAAGAAAATAAATCACACTTCAAATAGTTCAATAGATGGAATAAATAAAACTGATAAGTAAGGAATGGTATTACCACAATCTAAAATCTCAGGTCACTTGAAAAGAGTATAAACAAAAGTGAGGGCTTACAGCTAGAGCTGTGTCCTTGGAAGAAAAGTCTTATTCATGAGGGATTTAAACCATAGAGAATGTCAGATACTCAGACCCAAAAAGGCAAGAGTGAGGGCATGAAATTCCCATATTTTCATTTATCAATTCTAATGTAAAAGAACATACACATAGGTACCAAGTATAATAAGTTTAACAGTTTAAGAACATCAGGCAGAATGGAGGAAGTTCAGAAAATGAATGTGAGCAAAAAGACACACAAAGGGGTAGATTACTATGTATAATCTAAGAATCATGGTCTATTGTATAATAAGTATTCACTGACTAGAACTTAAGTTTAATGTGTAGGAATCCTTTAAATCAGTATTTTGAGTAATCTATCAATTTTTCCATATAAGCAGTTGTTTGAAAATGATAATACTTTTTAGTCCTCCAATAGTAAGAAAGTTCTAATACAAAAAGGTTGAGCTGAGATGAAAACCAATAAAAACCCACACAATTAGATACTCAAAACCATATTTTAAATGAAGATGGTAAAAATATGATATATAGGTCAGCCTGCTACTTTCCCTAAAGTTGGGTCAATCTTTCTAAACTAATCGCTTTCTTTCCATTCTTATAATTATCTAGTAGTTCAATTCACTATGTGGTATCATGCATACCAATAGATCCATTTCATCCAAACCCTTTTTATCCAAAACTAGAGTAGTTTTTGATTATTTCTTTTAGGAGAGGAGAAAATAAAGGTCAGTATTTTAGATACCCATCTACAATGTAAAGTTCAGTTAATGGAAAATGATTCCTGTTTATAGTTTTAGTTTTCAACATTAAAAAATACCAAATAATCTAAATAGACATATAATACATCCTATTAAAGCATGTGGCTAACATGATCTATCAACTCTAAGTACCCAGGGATTCTTTTCTGCATGCAGTATTTGAAAATAATCAAAAGAGCAATTCTAAATTTATAGTTGAGGTCTGTATTTTATGTACCACAGTAAATTTTTCACAGGTTAAAAAGAAGCTAAGTAAAAATATATTAAAGCAATCTGTGAATAAATGTTTTGAATTTTAGGACAATTACAGTTAGAGTGAGTTGGTAAAAAAATGATCTTTAAAAAAATGTATTCAGTTTGAGAGAGAGAGAGAAATGAAAAAGGAAAGAAGGAAGGGAGAAAGGAAGGAAGGAAGGAAGGAAGGAAGGAAGGAAGGAAGGAAGGAAGGAAGGAAATAAGGTCAATTTCTATTCCTCCTACTCACTGTGTACTGCTGCGTCATGTCCTGAAGAAAGTGTGTCCATCTACTTAGGAAATATTTTTCTTCACATGGACATTTGAGAGCAGAATAATGCCAAGTGGAAAGTGAACAAACATGAGTGACTCTCTTATTTAAAAATTTTTTATTGGGGTAAATGGGCAACTTGTCAAGTGTTTTACCACAACACACCAAGATAATAAGCCAAATAGAAACTTAGGACAGAACAATCATGTAAGAATTAAGACAATCATTATGCCATGTGGGAACTCGAAACATAACTTTAGTTTTCGGTGTCAAGGTGCCGTGGAGATTTGGAAATGTAGCGCTCTGTGTCTTGGTAAGGAGAATCCCCTAAGCTCTTAAGGAAGACTCCCAGAGCAAACACTGTTGCCCCCCTTACCTGTGGTTTCACTTTCTGCAGTTGCAGTTATCCAAGGTCAAGCACGGTCTGAAATATTAAATAGGAAATTGCAGAAGAAAACAATTTTTAAGTTTTAAATTGCATGCTTTTCTGAGTAGTTTGAGGAAATGCTTTCATCAGCCATCTCTGTTAGGCCTGGAGGTGCACCCCGTTCCGACCTGTTTGAGACTTGGTAGTTGTCTGGGTTATCAATTCAACTGTCACATTATTACACATTATTAAGTAACCCTTATTTCTCTTACTGCACCTAATGTATAAGTCAAACTTTACCATAGGTATGCATATATAGGGAAAATGTAGTATATATGGGGTTCAGTACCACCCATGGTTTGAGGCTTCTCCTGTGGGTCTTAGAACGAACCTCTTGAAGATAAACAGGGACCACTCTATTTGTAATGACTATTTTTAATCTTAGTCACCAGATTATCCATAAAGTAGTTGACATGAGAGATCTGAGATATAAGGCTAACTACTGTCATTTGTTTATAATAAAGCAGCTTGAATAAAGACATGCATACATACAACTTGTGTGTGTATATATGTATATATGCATGTAATTTTATTCAATATAAATATATGTAAGAGTGTAATTGAACTCACTATTTGCTGGAGTCTTCCTGTACTTGCTCACAGAAACCAATCCGTGCCCTGCCTGGAGTGGCAGAGCAGGTCGATTGTTGTCCTACATATCAAAAAGTCACCAGTTTGATTTCTGGGCAACCAAGTTTGTGTATTTCTCACACATCATGTTTCTCTCCTTTTTTTCCTCCCTCCCTTCCCCTCTGTCTAAAAATAAATAAATCAATGAAATCCTTAAAAATCAATTTGTAATTTTCAGATAATCTTCAAATTGCTAAAAATTAAATAGCATAAATATACATTTTAATAAGTTGTTTTATATAAATAAATACTTGAGTACTCGAACTTATTACTTCCTAATTATTTTGCTACATTGTCACATTATTTATACTCCCGGGTTATGATTCCATTGTTTTAGGGTGTTATAAATAAAATACATTTTTATATATCTAAATAAATATGTGCACTTATACAAATAGATAAAGTTATGCTGCTGCGCAATTTCCCCCAGTAGTTAATGATCTGCTATTAGCTCATAAACATTGTTGATACTATTTTCATCACAGTAATTAGCAAACACTACAAATCAAGTTCTCTGTTCTTAGAGAAGTAAGTTATGTAATTGTCATCACATTAATAGATTTTTTAGCCCTGGGTTTAGGAGAGTGAGTTACATAATTGTCATCCTACTACCAGATTTTGTCAATGGGTTTAAAAGGTATTGGTGGCTTACATCTGTCTAGGGGCCCCATACTGGGAATTTCTAGGTATTTCAATTTCATTATTATTCTCCGTTGCCTCTTTCTCTAAAGATCAGAGAGTTATTGTTCCTGGACAGCTGAAGGCCTCAGTATAGAAATCTAGCACATTGCACTGCCTGAAAACAACGGAAGGGAAAGCTGTATTCTTTCAGATAAAACAACAAAAACCCAACAGCCAGGAGGCATCATGAATAATTCTTTAGGCAATGAATATAAAATATTTGTTTTATTTTAAAGCAATTAATAGAAAACATTTTTTCACAGATAATAACCCATAAACTTAGTTCCCTTGATTTTTTTCTATCAAAATGAACTTTTTTCCCCTCAAATTGAATAATTTACTCTTGCACAATGACTGTGCTGCTTAAATTATGGTTGGCATATGAAAGTGCCTTGCCTTCTACTCCCCACCCCCACCCCCATTCTTCACTGCAAATTTGCACTACAAACAACAACTTTGTTCTAGTGCTAAAATTTAATGAAAAGACCGATGTATAATGAAGTAAAAACAGTCATGAATCAACAATGAGGACTCCAGTGATGGCTTCATAAGCACGTACAGACCACAGAATTTTATGACAACTAGAGTTCTATCCTGCATCAAAAAGAAGTTCATTTATGAGGGCTGTTTCTTTATTGAGATGGATGTAAAAATTGCACTGCTGAGATACAGTGAATAGTTAAGGTTTTTGTTTTTGCTTTCCAAACTAGAAGGTCAAAGAAAAAGAATGACTGTTAAAGCTATAAAAGTTAGAGACCACACATTGCCTGCTGCATCCTCTGCAGATGCCTCTCTGAAAGCAGTCTATTCAGTTGATTCTGTGGAGATCATATATATATACATATGCATGATCTCCACAGAAATTATATACATGTGTGTGTATATATACATGTATATATGTGTATATATGTATATGTAGGTGTGTGTATATGTATATACATACACCCACAATCTTTAGCTAAAAGACATTTGCAAATTCCATATTGTTCAACTGCTGTCTGCTGGTAGAAAGACATTGTTTTTGTTTTGTTTTGTTTTATTTGTTTTAGTTTCTGTTTTCCAGGTTTGGGTTTTTTCCCCCTGTTTTTCAATTAGAATGCATAGTTTATTCTCTTCCTGGAAATGCTATAGTGATATTTTTGTTGTAAAAGCAGGCAGTTAAAACTTCACAAATGTACCTGATGTAAATGCCTTGTATGTTAATTTAAAATTTCTCCATGGAAGTGGCAAACAAGTAATAATCACTGCCCAATAAATTCTCTACTTAGAGAGGAGACTAATCAATGTACACTGGATTCTCTTTCTTCTAACCTAAAAGACCAACAAAGCTAAACTTCTTCCAGTTGTCCCAGTTTCAACTTTTAATCATTGTCCTTGACACTTCCAAATTATCATGCCATTTTTTTAATCTAGGAGGTAAAATGTACATTTTTTTCCCTATGGTTCAATACTGTATTCTTCCTATTAGAAAGTTAATACAAGTACATAGACACTTCTGGCCCTCAGGTTAAATATTTTGTTTTAAAATTTTGTTCAATTAAATATAGGCCTCTATTTTGACAAAGTCAAGTGAATAATAAGCCAATCTAATATGAAACTTACTTGCAAAATATCTGGATATGGAGGGGGATTCTACACCATTGATATTCTATTTGCATTTCCTTTTTATGTTATTGGATTTTTTAAAGCATCATTATACTTAAAAAAAGTCTAGGACACAAATTCTTTACTCAGCATATTTTACTTTGAATGTTATAATATCTGTTGGCATGATGAATCTCCATAACTTCAAATTCCTATTAGCTTCAAAGCATGCTCTGCAGTAACATTTCATTAATTTGAAAACAGGTGGACTGGAATTTTATGTGATTATTTTTTCAATGTTTCAATATGGTACTCTTTGTGGAAAACAAATTATGTGTAATTACATGTTAACAAATAAAGCTTAGTGTTTTTCTTTTAGGAGAGTTGGGCACAAAGTTGTCTTATTGCACAGATAAGTAACAAATTAAGGATTGCTCTTAAAGACAATATATATCAAATGATTTATAAACCTGGTCTGCATAAAGCTAGATTATTTTGGTCACACTTCACTGTGAGATATATCACTAGAAGTGAATTTAAAATTTCTGTGCAGTGTAAGTACACTGGGAAATCGATTTATCACCTAATCTTGTCTCTACGTTATACCAATAAAACATTAATCAAAATATGTCAAGGAGTCTGGCACTTGCCTTAGAAGTGGGAATTGTGAGTAAAATAGTTATTTATGTATATTAAGAATTAATTTAGGTTGAAGGACTCTGGAGTGAATAACAAGCGAATTAGAAATTTTAGCTTCTCAATTATGAGATTCAAAGGTTTTATGTACATAGTGTTTATATAGAGACTTTTTATTCTTTTATTCATCTTCATATTTACATAAATTTTGATTCTTCAACAAGCCCTTTTGTGATTATTAATGTTTTATGAATTAGTCCATTTTGAGGAAGATTTATTGAATGCTGAATTTTTGCAAGAATCTCAAGTGTAAGTTCAGGGTAAGGTAATATTTCACAGTCCCATTACGTAATAAAGCAACTTCTTTTTACCTCATGAAGTTTTGTGTTGTTTTATTGAGTATGTAGATAATTTGTTTTAGCTTTATTTAGTTTAATTTTAGATGAATTTCCTTTTAGGTGCTTATTCTTTACAGTGCAAATATAAGGTATGTCTTTCAGAAAAATACGAGATTGTCTTAAATTGGATAACTTAGAAGAGGCTAAGATGTGATTCCGTTCAAGTTGTTGAAGGGTTGCTGCCCAGACAAAGAGAGTAGCAGGACCAGTCTAAGATGAAGAGAAGAAGCTAAGCAAGTACCAGTCTCAGCTGGAGTCTTGCCTCACCCAGAGTTTGTAAGGAAGCTTTGAAAGGTGATTTACACTTTACAGTTAATCTTGGTCTTTGAGCCAAAGAGGCTCCGTCTTTTGTAATCCCAAATTAGTCATTCAATTACTGGCTGTCTGCTGTAGTTTCAGTTTCCTGAGAACATTTCTTTGGACTATACGGGTGAGTCAGTAGTAGTCTGCACCAATAGGGTCTGGAACCTGTGTGGACTCTCAGTGTAAAGGGGTCTGTCTGAATGAGTCAGTAAGAGAATTCATTACAGAGATTTACAAGGAAATTAACTAATAGATAAATGATAGATGGACAAACAGATTTATGTCAAATAAAAAACTTGATTCCTTCAGTCCAATTATTACAATGTCCAGACTTGCTTTTTTAAATTCGTTCAAATGTGAACACCTGTAGACTAGCCACGACCAGGCAATATTTCCTAAATCTCCATAATCTTATGCACATTCAACCCACAAATTGGTACTATATGTTTGAATTCTGAAGGCATGTGAATCTGGCAAATATAGTGTATGTGTATAGGAGGGACTTAGATGTGACAATTGAAGAAGGGTTAGGCAAGGATATTTGTCTCAAAATTGTTAAAACCCAAGTCACTCTTGATACTATTACTTTTTTAATCTCCAGTTTTTTAATCTTCATAAAGTCAGAATTAAAGAGTTGCAAAGCCTTTAAAACTTCCCATTGTTACAAATAAAGTGTAAATAGTGATTAGCATACCATTAGTATATGGTAAATGGATATATATGTCCTTAGAAATTGTTAGTTTTGCTAATCATTCCACTGTTATCCAGCAACACCCCCCCAACACTCAAAATAAACAAACAAACAAACAAACAAAAACAACAAAGTACAGAGAAAAGTGATTTGCCCATTTCTTTGGCTAGTCAGAAGGGAATAGGGACTTGGTTAGCAGGTTTGAAATCTGCAAGTCCAAGCAGATCAATAAGTTGGACTTGATCAACAAAATCTATTCCTTTCTTTACAACTCCTCTGCATCCTTGCAATCAATACTTTTTTTCAGTTTTACTTCCAATAGCTTTCAAAGATCTGTGAGAAGCAATATCCATTTTCACTGCTACCCTCTGCTTTGAACCAAAGCCATGAGTCTAATTCACTCTGTGGTTCTTGTTGTTGGCCCTGGCATGGAACTGGTCCTGCTATTGGCTTCTGCTTATTGGCCTAATGTTAAGAATATCTTTTTCTTCCCTTCACATTTTTATTAATAAAGGCTCCCTTCAGTCACTCTGTCCAGTCATAGTACTGAAGTGAGTCCCTCTGATAGAATGTGTAACTGGCATTTGGTAATATTTCTTTTTTCCTTTTAATATTAAACAACTCAATTTTATGACCATTTTAATGGAACTGGTTTTATGACCAGTTAGGATTAAAGAACTAGTGGCCTAACTCCAGAGTCAAAAGACACACATTTTTTTGTTCTACCTTTACTGAAATCTAGACATTTATTGGAATTTGCTCATTGATTTCTGTGCTGCAAGTGTTGGAGCCTGGGCAGCTTAAAATGGGATTTGGGCAGCCAAAAGAAAATAAGCCAGAGCCATTAGGACGTCTGACATGCTTTTTTCTGGGGTGTGGTGACCCACACATCCTGGTGGACAGTCCTGACTTACTTACATACTAAGTGAACACAGAGCCAGCAGGGTGCCAATGCTGACCATCTGGTTACATAACAAAGCTTCATTCTGTGCATTCAGGCCTCTACTCAAGGTTATATGAACACTGCTGAATCGTAGTTGCCCAGACATGTGGCCAAGGGAGCTTGACTGACTGCATTGTCCCTACAGCTTCCCTTGTACCAAGCTTAGATCTAACGTGAGACAGCATCATCATGTATATTCTGCCAATTACCTGAGCTTTTATTCTCTCTCTCTATGTTTTTTCTAAGCTTCTCATTCAGTATATCATTCTCTATGATCCTTTTTAAAATTTATTTTTATAAATAATAATTATTGCCTTTAATAGAGTAAAAATAAATGTGCAAAGATTATGAGGTGGGCCCCAAAAATCTGCAATTATCTTCTGGAGGGCAGGTCCCTTGTAGTGCAGGCTTCTGATGCCAGATGAGTGTTGTAGGAACCCATCTGTATCAGTGTACCATCTGGCATTGTTGTAAGAGATGGCTTCAGCGAATTTTTTTCAAAGACTTTTAGTACATTTCCCCATTTCAAGATGGGTGGTTTACAAGCCCACCTGCCCCTACCACACTGAGTATTCAGCAGTTTTTGACCAAAAATGGCATTGTACTCACATCCCACCCTCCCTATTCACCTAATCTTGCCCCCAAGTGACATTTTATTGTTTCCCTACATGAAAGAAGTACTCTAAAAGAAACATTTTGCTGACGTGGAAGAGATGAAACAAAAAACAGCAGAAGCACTGAAAGGCATCAAAATTAAGTTCAAATTGTTTTAAGCTGTGGAAAAAAGTCTCGATGGGTGTATTGCATCAAATGGAGAGTAGTTTAAAGATAACCGAGGTTGAAACATGTCAGAATACACATTTTTTATAAATAAATTCCATTTTAGGGGTGACCACCTGATGTATTGAAAAATAACAACCCTGTCATCTGAACTCTGCCACCTCAGTTTTCCTCCACAGAGATAGTGACAAGTATTTTTAATTTTATTGACAATCATGATTAAACCCAATCGTGGGTTTCTAAATAAGAGTTTATAATGATATTTGTTAATTTGTCATCATTCATTGCTTATTATGTCATATAATATGGGAACTTACATCATTCAGTCTATTAAATGTCATCTTTTACTCACCAGAGACTCTCTCAGGAATATCCATGGTCCGTAGTCACTATGATCATAGGACTAAATTCACTTGCCTGTAGAGGTGGATCCAGTATTTACCAATATCCATGAATTTTCCAAATTTTGTATGCAGTAGCTTAAATGAATGTCAAAAGCATTATTCTAAGTGAAAGAACCCAGCCACAAAAGACTAAATATTTTATGCTTCTATTTATCTGACATTTCAAGAAAGACAAAACAATACAGAAGCCAGATAACAATTTGGTTGCATGACATGGGCTGGGAGTCAGTTGGTGGTTAACTGCAAAGAGCCATTGTAGAAATACTTGGGGTGATTAAAATGTTTCATGTTTTCATTTTTGTGTTTTTATACAATTGTGCATACATCAATCTTAATTGAATAGTATCATTAAAAATATTAATTGTATTATACAAGGTCTGTCTGGAAAAAGTCCAGCCATTGTTAATATAATGAGAATGGTTTGCACAACATTGATGTAACCTGGCAGCTAAGGAGAATGGACTGGAATGTGCATGTGTGAACAATGATGGCTTCACTGTACTAGTCAGTGAGGGTGGTAGATGCCATTCAATGAGCATGTGCTGCTCACTGTGTGGCTGTCACATTCAAAATGACAGAGCAAGTAGAACAATGAATCTGCATAAAATTTTGCATTAAGATTGAACATTCCTCCACAGAAACTATTGGGATGATTCAGAAGGCTGCAGCTATGAGCAACTGGTGCTCAGCACCTTCATCATAATAAAACACCCATTCGTGCATCATGCCTTATGCAGTTTTTTTGAGAAACATCAAATCACTCAGGTGACTCAGGCCCTTTATAGCCCATTCCAGTGCTCTATGACTTCTGGCTTTTCCCAGAACTAAAATCACCTTTGAAAGGGAAGAGATTTCAGACTGTCAAGGAGATTCAAGAAAATATGATAGACATCTAATGGTGATTGGGAGACCTTTGTGAAGTCCTAAGGTGCCTACTTTGAGGGAGACTGAGGCATCATTGCCCTATGTACAATGTTTCTCGTATTTTTTGTCTTCTTCAATAAATGTCCATTTTTCATATTACATGGCTGGATACCTTCTGGACAGACCTCATGTGTTCATTGTGACTCAACTCAAAATAAGTGGTGCTTTTAAAATTCTGAATCCTGTCAGTTCACATACTACACAGAATATTTTCAAGTATTCACTATCTTAAATGAAATAGATATTTATAATTTCTGTAAATTTTGAGATGGTATAATGTCTACTCCACAAAGGCAGCAAAGGTAGTCCCATCTTCCAGCCTTAACCTCATGTGTTTTAATACACCTTCTCTGGCTACTGTATGCATGCCGTATTGTTCCTCAGTTCAAGCAGTAGCAAATGGGAAAGGAGAAGAAGGAGAAGGAGAAGGAGAAGGAGAAGGAGAAAAAAAAAAAAAAAAAAAAAAAAAAAGAAGAAGAAGAAGAAGAAGAAGAAGAAAGAGGAGGAGGAGGAGGAGGAGGAAGGAGGAGGAAGAGGAGGAGGAAAAGGAGAAAGCATTTGGGGGGGGGAACCCATAAAAATTATACTTGACATTTCTATTGACTAGAGCATGGCAATGCACTAAAATAACCTAAATGAGAAAAAAGCACAAGGCATTTATTCTTGCAAGGGAGTCAGCTATCAACGTGCATTTTGTAGAGACTCAGAGATAAGAAGCTGATGAGAAAGCTTTAGAGTGATAAAAAGGGGAGGACTCAGTTATGCTCTGATTGGATCTTTTAACCTGGAAGTCAGAAGCAGGTTAACTACCAGCGGGAGTCTTAACATGATTTGTTTGAAGTACAGATCTGGTTTTCCTGGTTGGTCCTGAGTTGGATGCAAGGGGGAAATTCTTAAGCCAGCAATTGTTGACCAGTTGCTGCAGACTTTGTGTTTTGGCTTTCCAGGATGATTGCCACCAATTTCATGAGTCAGAGTTCCATTGTTATATATGGTCTGATTATATGGCAATGCTTTAATAAAAAGGACACTAGGAAATGTAGTTGATTTTTCTGGATGGCTGTTATTCTTTTCATAATAGCTTTTATAATGCCTAGATTTAGATCAAATTTATCCCAGTTTTGAAGGACTTTCATAAAAACAACAAGAAAAGCAGCTACGTGTACTAGCATTCTTAGTTTTTGTTAATTATTTTCCTAGATTTATAGTCTCTACTAGCATGTGGTTTTATCTTTGAAAATATTATGGCTTCTCCAGCAATCACTAGCTCTCCAGATTCTCAATGCCCAGTGTTTGATTGTAAATCATGCCACATATTTTAAATTTTGCCATCTCAGCATCCCATTTCCAGGTAATAAGTTCTATATTGTTGTAGGTATCATTTCAATTGGTGGAGACTCAAAACTAATAATGACATTAAAAATTAGATATTCATATATTTGTATATGAAGGTAAAGCTTTGGGGTTGGCTATCTATGTTGGAATGCAATATGACCCCAGGCTCTTTCTAACTTTTAATTTTATTTTTGACATGTGGCTTTCATTGTATAGGGTTTCATGACCATTCCAGTCTTTGCTACCATTCCAGGTAGTTGGAAAAATAATAAGACAAGAGCTATACATGACCCATAATATTTAGTGCACAACCAGAAATTGCAAATTGATTAATCTTCCTTATACACCCATACTTCCTAGAAAGGTAATCCAGAGATATAACTGTTACTCTAGCATAGAAATTCACTGCACACAATTCAGAAATGTAAAAGTAGATTAATCATCAGGCAAAAAGGAAATGGTGCTATATAAATACCACCATGTATATGGAGGAATTAAGAGCAATAACAAATGCTAAAAGTAGGTTAAATGTTTTAAATTCCATTTCTTTAAAGTTATAACTGTTTAAAACAAAATAATAATACTAAGCATAAAATCTAAAACACATGTAGAAAAAAAATTATGAAAATTTTATCTCAACATAGGGGAAAGGGACAAAAATATATTTTCACCAAACCTTACATTATATGTGAAATAATATATTTATTTCATGTCAATAGTAGTAGTATGTGTATTAAAAACCTAAGAACACCAAGGGGGAGGGTGGAAGCAAGGGAGCAATGTAGGTTTGGATGGGGAGGGGGGAGTAGAGGAGGAGAGAAAATGTAGACAGTTATAATTGAACAACAATAAATGTATAAAACAAACAAAAAAACCCCTAAGAACAACCGAAACAAGGAAAATATACGCAAAATGACAATGGGATATAATGAATAATATAATCAGCTACTACAGAAATAATCAACTAATAAAAACAACAGGAAAAGCAAGAAATACCAGATTACTTTCTCATTCACATGAATTTGTGTCTAGGAAAGGATTCCAGCCAATGCCACAGGGGTGACTATAGCTCAATAGAAAGGCTATTGTCTTACTAAACAGCATATGTAAATCAGGATGGCAATCAGAGTTTAGAAAGTAAAAAGGCAAATATCTTAAAGAAGAGAATAGCAAAAGACTATTTCGTTTTTACCTATAAACGATCTAAATACTGGTCTGAACTTTGAAGTACGCATGCCAAAAACAAAAAAAAAACAAAACTATATGCAGCAAAATGAGGGGGGTGAAAAAACTGAGGAAGATGTTTGGTGCTTCCCACCACAGAGGAGGTAGATATTTTTGTTCATATCTGTGCACATTGTTCACCTATCCAAAAAAAAAACAAACAAAAACAAGGCACCTCAGAAGAGTTCAAGCCCTGGCTGGTGTATCTCAGAGGATTGAGCATCAGCCTGAGGTTAAAAAAAATTGCAATAAAAAATACAAAAAAAAGTACAATAAAATTTTTACTTTCTACAGTATATCATTTGTAATGTCTAAGATGCAATCTAAAATTATTAGACATGAGGAAGAAAAATAGAAAATATAAGTCACACAGAAAACAATACTAGAGTAAAAAAAGAATTAAGGCACAAATATACAATAGCAAAAATAAAAAGTGGATAATGCTCCAAATTTAGCAGAAAATGAAAAAGACAAGCTCAAGCAATAGGCTCTAAAACATAAAACTGACAAATTCCTAGGGGCAGGGGAAAAAGAAATTTACATCCAGTGACTCATGGAGAAAGAGGAAGCCAAATGGTGTTCTAATCATTAAAGAAATTAAATAAGTAGTTAATGACTTTCCCACAAATAAAAAACAAATAAATAAAATTTTAAGCTAGAAAAACTCTTCTCAACAAACAAAAAACAAGGATTATTCCCTAATTCACTTATGAGTATCTTTTGACCAATATAGGAAAAATCCGTGAAAAGAATAGGTCAATCTCACTCTTAAAAATAAAAATAAAATATACTAGAAACTGAATCAAACAATGTATGCATCTGTAACATATATATTGTACATTATGATGGTTAATTTTATGTGCCAACTTGACTGGGGTAAAAGATGCCCAGGTAGTTGGTAAAATATGATTCGTTGATGTATATGAGGTGCTTCTGGAAGATGTCAGCATTTGATTCAGCAGAGTGAATGAAGAAATCCATCCTTACCAATATGTGCAGGCATCAGCCAATCTATTGAGGGCCTGACTAGAAAAAACAAATAAATAAATGAAGGAAGGGTTAATAGAAGAAGAAAAAAGAGGAGGAAAGAGGGGACAGGAAAAAAAGAAAGTATGGGAAATTAATTTTGACAGACTTTGACATAGTTCTTACAGAAAGCTAACGTGCCTATTAGCTTTCTATTAATATCAGACAAAATAGAATTTAAGAAAATGAGTATTACTGAAGGAAGGTAAAGAGTACTGTTTCATAGTAAAATAGTAAATTTATTTAAAAAACAAAAAAGGGATTCATGTGAATGAAACTAATATTTATATTTAAAATTCATGATGCATAAACTGATAAATTTATAAACATACTTAGAAGTTTTAACATCCATTTCTCAGACATAACAGATTTAAACAACTTTATAAACCATTATACCTTGAGACACTTATAAATCACTATATTCCAAAAACTGATGAGATAAACATTTTAAATCATACATAGGTTATGAAATAAAGTAGGCCATATGCTGACTGATTTCACCAATTCTCAATAAAATTCTAAGATTTGAAATTATGCAGAATATGGTCTCTAATTATAAGGAATTTAAATTAGAATGAATTTGTTAAATGTGAAAAAATCTCATTTTCAAATTAGCAACTCTCTTTTAAACAAAATAATTCATTAGTCAAAGAAAAATTACAAGAACACAGAAAATATTTCAAACTGAATGAAACTTTTAAATGTCACATTAAAATGTATGTTGCACATATTCTACATGCTTAGAAGAAATGTTATCATTTTGAGTGCTTATACTAGAAAAGAACAGTGTAAAATATATTAATAGTCACCCCAAAATCTAGAAGGGCAAATTATATCCAAAGAAAGTAATAGAAATAGTTAGATAAGAGTGTAAATACATTAAATTGAAAAGCGACACATAGAGAAGAATGTAAAACAAAAATTGTCTTCTTTACAAAGGACAAACCACTTGATATTATGTTAGGGACAAAAAGAAAGAGAACAGAAACTGTAATAGAGAATCGATGCAGACTCCAGCCTGCAGGGTCCATGTGTTGTGCTGCAACAAACAAATTCACACGGACTACAGAAGTCCAGAGGAGAAAAAGGGACTGCACTGCTTCTCTCTGAGAGAGGGCTCCGACCCCTGCCTGGACAGTTTTTTATTGCTTTTCTGGGCACATTACATCAAGGATGGTCCTCATTTACTATGCACAGGTTTGCTTTAGGTGATTATCTTTTACACAAAACAAAGGAAAGAATGTTGCTAATTACTTCAAAGAAAAGGATATTGTAGACTCAGGGGAAAATCGGTTGAACTGGTTACACTCCATCCTTCAGAGGTTTAGCACAGACTTTAAGAAGTTACTTTAAAGATATGCAGTAAACATTTCCTACCTCAGTTCAGGGTGAGGGAGTTTTAGCAAAAAGCAAGCCTCATAGCAGCCTAGGTACAATGCAGGCCTGATTCCCCACAGGAAAACTGATCAGTGGACCTGGGTCCTATGTGCCAACTCACTCCTGCCGGTTTTCCAAATCAGGGGCTGGGTTACATTCACCACTGCTACATGGATCTGTTCCCTATAGAGAATACTCTGTAATAGAATAGAATACAGCATTGTAGACCCCCAACTTTACTGTAGATACCACCATGTCGAGGATGGTTAAATGAAGGCATAAAGAGAAAATTCTGCCTACATTCTGGGGAAATATTGGAAAATAAAATTCTATTGATATGTAAACAGATCCATTTATTTATGTGTTGTCTGTGACTGCTTCTACATTGTAAAAAAGTCAAGTAGTGTGTCAGATTGTACGGCCTGTGGAGACTAATGTACTTACCATCTGGCCCTTTATAAAGAAAAAGTTTGTTACCTCTTATTAAAAATATTATAAACATAATAAGGGAATATTATTAACACTTTTTGTAAATAAATTGGACAGTTTAGATGAAATTATTTGAAAAACAGAAATTAACTATATACAGTTAATCCTTGAACCACAGGAGTTTGAACTACACAGTTTTACTTATATATATAATTTTTTTTTCACTAAATACCGGTACATGTTTAGATCCAAGTTTGGGAGTCCGTGAATGTGGACATCCAACTTTCTGCACTAATCTATGCCATTTTATGTAATGAGGACTTGAACATCTGTGGCTTTGGGTGTTCATGTAGGTCCTAGAACCAATTTCCATTAGAAACTAAGGAGCAATTTAAGTATTTGGGGAGTCAAACATTATTTATGGATTTTTGACTGCCCAAGAGCTTCATTCTCCTAGCTCTGACATTGTTCAAGGGTCAACCATAATAGAAGAAACAACATAAAATCAGAGTAACTGACATTTAATAAATTGAACTTATAAATAAAAATCTCCCCAATAAGAAAAATTCCAGTTTTATTCACTGGTAAATTATACTTAAATGTTTTGTTAATAAGTAACAACTTTACACATTTTTTCTTTTAAAATTTTTGTACAGTAGTTATATTTTCTTTTTTAACTTTATTTTTCCTGTCAACACTTACTGATGTCTCCCTTTTCTCCCCCTTTACCCACCAGGACTTCCCATCCCCCCTTCCCTCAGACCATCACCACACTGTTGTTTGTGTCTGTGGGTTATGGATACTTGTATGTGATCTTTGGCTAATTCCTTCACCTTCTTTGATCCAGTTCCCCTTCCCCTTATAAACAGTTGGCAAGGAAATACTTTTTAATGCATTTATGATTTCATTACCATAAACCTAATTCCAAGTTAATAGAAGACGTTGAAAATTTCAAATGACTATCCTTGTTAAACAAATGTGATGTGATGATTCTTTATAGAGGACTAAAAAGTCAAACTCATCAATCCATAAAAGAGTCTACCACAGGATGGTTTAACATCAAAAATAAATCAGTGGAATTCCCACATTACTATAATAAAGAATATAAAAGTATAATCATCTTAAGAGATAAAGAATATACCTTTCATACTATTAAAATTTAACCATTATGAATATTTTCAGAATATAAATAAAAGGATAAAGGAAAAATCATACTGTTAATATCATGCTTAGTGCTGAAAAATTGGATAGATGTCCATAATTTCAGAAAAAAAAATACTCTCTCAATAATGTACTAGCGATCTTAGCTAGTCTAATTAGGGGAAGAAAAACAAACAAACAAAAAGATAGTAATTAGAAATCAGAAAGTGCAATGCAATTATTTGCAAGTGAAATAAGCCAGTCAAAAAGATAAATACCATATGATTTCATTCATATGTGCAAGGTAATGAACAAACTGAACTAACCAGGGAAAATAGGGTCAAGACACAGACTCATGGATAGAGAGCAGGCTGACAACTCTGGGAGGTGGGGTTAGGGGATGGAGGGGTAAGCAAAAAGATAAAGGATTCATGGACATAGACAACAGTGTGATGGCTGAGGGGGTTGGTGTAAGGGGGACAAATGGTAATGGAAAAAATAAAATCAATCAATCAATCTACAGATGGTTCAATATAGAGAATAGATTCAATTTTTTCTAGTGATATAGTGTCATTTAGGCATTGCATATTTTTTAAGAATATATAATAATTTTAGAAAATTCAATATATTTTAAATGAAATGTTTAATACAAATGCATTATTTTCATTTTTGTAAGAAATATGCATATAAATGTTTTAATAAAAATTTCCAAAGATATGTATAATCACTATGTAATTTTATTCTTTAAATGTTTGATTTATTCCTAAATTTGTATAGACATTGCTTACATTTTTTATATTTTATAATTGATAACAAATGTTAGGTTACATAAAGAATGTCTTTGAGCCTTGGCCGGTGTGGCACTAAAGAGTTTGGGCACATGCCTGGACTGCAGGCCAGGTCCCCAGTAGAGGGGATGTTTACCTCCCTCTCTTTTTCTCTCCCTTCTCCTCTTTCTAAAAATAAATGAATGTTTTTAAAAAGTCTTCGACAATTCTTGGGATACAGCACTCTTAAGGTGCTCAGTTTTGCTAAATCAGTGGTGCATTGAAAATGACTTCTACTGGCTTGAATGAGCCCATTTAGTCATGGCTTCCTAACTCTGCACTCAGGACTATCACGTTGGTTGCTTGAAATTGACCATGGTGATTTTTCGCCATGGAAAAATCCTGTGGAAACAAGAAAATGCTACCAATCAGAATTTTTTATTACAGAAAGCTACTTGTTAAACGTTTATCTTCATACCACAGTGCTAAGGAAAAAACAAAGACTCTTAAAAAATATTTTTTTCTGAAAAATATTTCAGAAAATATATTTAGTAAACAATTCACAATTCTCCTGAAAATAATAGTTAGATATCTGTACATTAATTTCTTAAAAAATAATGAAATTTATATGTATCTGCAGCTACCAAATGTATTCTTTCCGTGACTCTTATTTTGTTACTCTTGTCATCCTCCTTGTCATTTAAGCCAACTTACTATTTTCATTTATTCTTGAGTCATTTTTGCTTAAAGTTACCTACATATAGTTGTGCATAGGACCCTAGAAAGATTCACATCTTTAGCAGTCAATATTTATTAAGTAAACATCCTAGGGCAATAACTCTACATTTGATTGCACATAATAACATCGTAAAATGACAGACATAGAAATAAAGCACATATTAATAAAACTTCATCTTACTGGAAAAAAACTCAAGCTTTTTAAACCACAGGTTCTAATGAGATTGTACATGCTGAGTTTGAGAGAACGTGAACGTGTCAGGTAACTATATGGGCACAACAAACTCTGTGAACTTCATAGTCATGTTAACCAATCTAATCAATGAAGATAAAAGAGCCTTACAAAAATATACATTAGTGCTGCTACTTTTCCCTTTTTATTAAATTTACTGGCAAGACATTGGTTAATAAAATTATATAGGATTCAGATGTACAATTTGATATAGTTTAAAATATTTAATAGACTCATCTGCATTTTAATGACCTCTCCTAAAAATGTTTTTTTTTATTGTAAAGGATTAGCCTTATATCCGTTATTATGAAAAGTCTACACCAGCATCACCTAGAAGTTTGTGAGAAATATAACTTCTTAGCCCCCACTTTGGACCTAAGGTAACAAAATGTGCATTTTAACAAGATGTCCATGTAAAATGTATAGGAAGTTTGAGAAATAATATCCCAATCCATTCTCATCATCATCTTATTAAGCAACGTATTTTTACTTGTTTTGACATCAACATCAAAAGTCAGTTTATAAATCAGTATTTATTTTTAATGAATATGATTTATATTTCATGTTAGGTTTTTATTATATCACTATAAAGTTGTAAGAAACTATATTTGTAGTACATATATTGTATATAATGCTATTTAAATGTCATATTAAAGAGCCATATTTAGCCAAATACTTATTTTAGAGATAATTGGAGAGATAGAAAGATCCATGTCTTTGAGGGTCAGAATGTATTTGCATTATATCACTGATGCTAGTTCTGCACAAAGCTAGCTCTGCAGTCTTTTTGTACCTCGGTTTTCCTGGATTATAAACTCTAGGGATTACATATATCCTTGGGCCAATAAGATTGAGTTTATATATAAAAACTGCTGGCATATATGAGTTAATAGAAACATATTCACTTGAATCCATTAATATCTCAGTTTATCATGTCTGAAACATCTATTTGCCTTTCTTAATTCACCAAGTAAATGCATTAAGTGCATAACCTAATTTTGACAATCCAAAATCTAAGCCATTATAGAAGTGAAAAATTTTATAAATTTGATGACTTTTCTCACTCACACTACCAAAATACAATTTAAAAGCTTGTTCTATCAAGCCAGATATAAGAATGCTTCATTTGTTTAGTACACATAGGGAACATGAGATTCCATAGCCAGTCTTGTCAGATCTTGAGTTACTGTGCATCTAAGGAGGGAATGCCATGTATCTTCCACCCAATTTCAAGCAAATGACTGTAGTGTAACCTTCTAACATTTGTGACATTAAAAATACTAACAAAATCAGGAATTATTGGATATGGTATAACAATAATTTTGCATTCAGGATGGTTCCCTGAATCCTTTCCATGTTTTTAAATGATCTGTCAGTAGGTTCTTGAGAGTGGCATAAATCCTCTAGGTCTTGATAGAATCTGATACACTCTAAACCAGAAAACATTTCCTTTCAGTTTTTACTGACTTAAAGCCATTTTTTAACAAAGTTCATCACCATTTTATTTACAGCAATAAAATTTCTAAACAACATGAATCTCCGATTATCTCAGCTGGTTAAATCAAATGTGCTATATGCATACGTGGAGATAACTGCCTATGAAAATGAATATTTATTCACACAAGAACTTATTCATGGTATTTTATATATTGTTACATCGGGAAGAATACAAGTCAAACTATAAAAATATTGCTCCCTGGTGAAAATGTGAGTGATTACTATTTATTTTTTAGTTATCTTTATTTTCCAATGAGCAATAAAAAACAAATATTTCATCATAGATAGATTCCATAAAACTTTGTTTTTATTTTTTTAATTTTATTTAGTTATTTTTCAAGTACAGTTTTTTGTCTGTTTCTCCCATCCCAGCCCCCCCCCGCCCCGTCTCCCCCCTCCCTCCCATTTCCTCCCCCTCCCCAGTCTTCATCCCTGTGTCTTTCATACTTGTTTCTCAAAATCCCTTTTTCCCCTTAAGTTCCCTTCCCTCTCCCCTCTGGTCGCTGCCCACTTGTTCTCTATTTCAGCGTCTTTGTTTTTATTCTGTTTGCTTGTTTGTTTTATTCTTTAGCTTCCTGTCAAAGGTGAGATCATATGGTATTTGTCTTTCAATGCCTGGCCTATTTCACTCAGCATAATGCTTTCCCGTTCCATCCATATTGTTGCAAAGGGTAGGAGCTTTTTCTTTCTCTCTGCTGCATAGAATTCCATTGTGTATATGTACCACAATTTTCTGATCCATTCATTTACTGACGGGCACCTAGGTTGCTTCCAACTCTTGGCTATTGTAAATTGTGCTGCTATGAACATTGTGGTGCATAGGTTCTTTGAAATTGATGTTTTAGGATTCTTGGGATATAATCCTAGCAGTGGAATTGCTGGCTCAAAAAGCAGGTCGATTTTTATTTTTCTGAGAAAATTCCATACTGTTTTCCATAATGGTAGTACCAGTCTGCAATCCCACCAACAGTGAACTAAGGACCCCTTTTCCCCACACCCTCTCCAACATTTGTTGTTTGTTGCTTTGTTTATGATAGCCATCCTGACTGGTGTAAAGTGGTGTCTCATTGTGCTTTTAACACTTCAAAAATTTATATGGAATCATAAATGAGCCCAAATAGCAGCTGCTCTTTTGAGAAAGAAGAACAAAGTAGGAGGGATCACAATACCTGATATCAAACTGTATTACAAAGCCACTGTAATCAAAACAGCCTGGTACTGGCATAAAAACAGGCACATAGACCAATGGAACAGAACAGAGAGCCCAGAAATCAACCCAACTCTCTACAGTCAATTAATATTTGACAAAGGGGGCAATAACATCAAATGGAGTAAAGATAGCCTCTTCAACAAATGGTGTTGGGAGAACTGGACAGCTACACGCAAAAAAAAATGAAACTTGAGCACCAACTTACATCATACACCAAAATAAATTCAAGGTGGATAAAACACTTAAATATAAGCTGTGACATCATTAAAGTCCTAGAGGAGAACATTGGCAAGAAAATTTCAGATATTCCATGCAGCAACATTTTTACTGATATGTCCGCTAGAGCAAGGAATATAAAGGAAAGAATAAACAAATGGGATCTCATCAAAATAAAAAGCTTCTGCATGGCTAAAGAAAACAGTATTAAATTAAAAAGACAACCAACTGTATGGGAAAACATATTTGCCAATGATACCTCAGACAAAGGTTTAATCTCCAAAATATACAAAGAACTTACATGACTCCACTCTAGGAAGACATCGAACCCAATTAAAAAATGGGAAAAGGACTTGAACAGACACTTCTCCAAAAAGGACATACAGAATATCCAGAGACACATGAAGAGATGCTCAATATCATTAGCTAAAACTTTGTTTCTAAAATAATCTTAAAGTTTAGCAATCATTAATTTTATGTAAAATATCAAAATAATTTTAATATATTTGTACATTTTATCTGTGCTAAACACAGAAAATGTTACTTGTTTTAACACCAAACTTCAAAAGTTAAGTTTATAAATGAACTGTGTTCACTGGTTAACAGAGCTTAATAAAATTACTTGAAAGCATTATAAATTGATTCAGTCTTCCATTTTAATATAAATAAAGAACTCAATCTGTTAAGATTTCTGTGAAGGAAATCATAATCACCTCTAAGGAGAAAAAATAGCTATACTCCTGGAGTGCATCTCTGCTGTCAATAACTAAACACTACTGTCAATAAATTAGATATATTTTACAATAGAAAAATAATGACAAAAATAAATCAAGATACACTTAAACAATGTAGAAAAGTCAGTTTTAAGCCTGCAGAAATGTAGTTTCTTAAATACAATATTTTCATGGATTAACAAAATACATAAATGAATAGAAAACAAAAATAACACTTTTACTCCATGAATATTAAAATTTAGTTATTACTATGTTCAATATATTTTATAAATAACATGTCTAAGGATATTCATCCCTGATTTGTATGCTATTTCTGTGATTTGAGCAGAGTAGAAAAGGGTATTTGTAAGTTGCATCAACCAACAGAACATTCATTGATCTGGAACATTAGAAAAGATTTTGTCATTTTCAAATAACTTTTATAGAGCAGACCACATTACTTAAATGGAAAGAAATATCAAATATCCAGAAATATACTTGTATAGCTATCAATTTCTACAATTTCATATGAGTTATACGAAAGGTATATAGTTCAAGATTTATTATTACTTTACAGATGTGCAATTTATCAATTTTTATAAGTTTATACATTTAGTATTTGATAGCTTTCCTGCCATCATCTTTCTCTTAGTTACATAATCTTTCTTCCAAAGCCACTAGATTATTCTAACATAACTTACCATTTAACGGCATAATTAACCACTTTAATAATTGATTGCCTGTGTGATGCCCTCTGGACACACAGTAGCAAAAATCCATTTGGCATGACTGCTATTCTCTCTATGAGAGAGGATAGTAACAATGAGCTAGGAGTAGTTTTAAAAACTGTGAAACTTCAGGGGTAGCATAATATCAGTGCTCTGTCTTAAAAGAAGTTTAGATCACATGTGTACTTGTGAACATTTTATTACCATTATGAAGAAAAAATAATGTTACTCCTAAAGGTAGGGGCAGCTCATTCCATGAAGTGTTTTCCATTTTTTTTCTAAATGTGTGAATTGAGTAGCAACCATGTGAAAAGCATTGTAGTTCTCAATTTGTGGCTTATCAGAAGCAGTATTGTCACATTGCGCAGAATATTCACAGGGAGGATAAGACATAGAGCAATTATAGTAACTAAGATTTTAAAAGTTTAGTATAATGAAAAAGACTTAAAGGTCATGGTGAGCATTTGGGAAAGAACAGAATTTTCCCCCTGTGGAGAAGGGATAAAAATTACAATAACATAGCATCTTTTATATGTGCAGGAAGTCTTCCCAGAAGAAGAGGAAATTAAATTTGGCCTTGAAGAAGAGATAAAATACAAGTAATCTCTCTGTTATATAATGAATCCAATGACTTTTGCATTTAGATGTTAGGAACTATTGTAGGTTTTATAACTAGGGGATAGATAGAATTATTTGTTATATGGCTTGATCATTACAGTCTGTATTCTAGGTCTCATATGTTCCACGTTAAAATGCTTTGTAATTAAAGTGATTGCAGCATCTCCAAGTAGTATAATTAATTATAAATGCTAATTGCAGAATGAACAAAAATATGGCTTCTCAGCGATGAAATGCACATCTGACAGGGTAAGAAACAGTGCAGTGCATGAGGTTAAGGCTGATGCTAACTTTTTCGTATAGCAGGTTAACTGGGTTAATAGTCAAGATTGTGAGTGACACTTTCATTTAAACTGAATTGTAATAGCACTTTTGGAGTCAATAGGGATTTCACGTGATTTAAATCTACAATAAAGCAAAGACATAAAAATGGGTGATTTAAAAAATATGACTCATAAGAGCACAATTTGAGTTCATAAACATTATCTGTTTAAAACTATATTTGTTAATTGAGGGGTGATCAAGAAATTCTAGTCTAATTTAGCTAAGTTTTTTTAAAGCCAGGAAAATCCCAATAAATGCTTCATGGATCTTTAGCAAACAGTAGAAGGGCGCAGACATTATAATGAGAGATGATAAATTTTGTTGGACATAAAGGAAGCAATAAATGTGTGTTTTATGGGTTAGAAAATCAAATGTGTGTTTTCAAATATATTCCATACTTGCTGCTTGCTACTTTGCCTCTTACTTGCAAACAATGCCAGCACAATTTTTGGCCCATCTGATTTTAGAGGTTCTTCAATTTAAATACTTGAAAGAGGATTTCCAGGCCCAGAACATCATCAGCAATTAAATGAATAATTATTTTGATAAATATCAAAAATAATAAATATTAATTAAGACATTATTGTCCAAGTGCCAGCAGAGTGTATATTAGAAAGGAGTTGTGGCATGTATTCGTGTAGCCATATAAAAACAAATGATGCTCAAGGACTGATGTAATGTCTTGCATACTGAAATTACTGAGTTTTGTTTGATAGAATCAGGAAAGCATTAAGTTCTTAGCAATCTGTCCAAACAAGTGCAGATAATTCAGATAACAACTATTCAATAATTCTGTTAAAGAACTAAGTAAAAATTCATTTCCAAAATTATAAATTTATAGGGTTTCAATAGGGTATATCTTCTGCCTTTAAATAATTGCTGTTTTTGCTCCACATTCTGGATGTAACTTCCTGTTAGACTGGAAAGTGAAAAATCAAGGATCCCAGAGGCCAGTGTGGAAAACTTTGGAAAACAGATGCTAATAATCCAAGATCAATTCTACAATGAAGGTGAGTCTTTCAAGTATAATTTTCATAATAAATACTTAAAGTGGATTAGAGGATCATATTCTCAAGCCACAAATTAGATGTTGCTTAATCTATCCCAGGAATATAGGCAAGAATCCAAATATAAATCACATTGCATAATGGAAATAAGAACATAGCCAGGGCAACATAACCTTCAACTTTTTTATTTAACTGGAAGTCATGAAAGGCAAAGACTTGCATCCAAGATGACTCTATCCAGCAGAGATATCATTTTGAATAGAAGGGCAGATAAAGTGCTTCCCAGATATGGTCAAGTTAAAGGAGTTCTTCATGACCAAGCCCTTATTATATGAAATGTTAAAGGGAGTTATCTAAGAAAAAGAAGAATATCAAAAATATGAACAGTAAAATGACAACACATTCACAATTATCAACAACAAAACCTAAAAAAAAACTAAGCAAACAACTAGAACAGGAACAGATTCATAGAAGTAGGGATTACATGGAGGGTTATCAATGAAGGGGGTGGGGAGAATGGGGAAAAGGTACAGGGAATCAGAAGCATGAATGGTGGGTACAAAATAGGCAGGGGGAGGTTAAGAATAGTATGGGAAGTGAAGAAGCCAAAAAACTTACATGTATGACCCATGGAAATGAACTAAGGTGGGGGAATGTTGGTGGGAGGCAAGGCACAGGGCAGAGGGGAAAAAGGGGGGTGGGGAATGGGACAACTGTAATAGCATAATCAATAAAAATATTTTTAAAGAAATTTTTTTAGCTTGGAGGACAATAAACATTATCATCAGACTTCTTTATAACAATCAAGATTCTACTCGTGTGGTTTTCCTTAATCAATATTTCTGGTACTTTGTAGTTTTTTAGTTTTACTGTAGTTACTGTTTTCTTCTTTACTGTTGTACAAGGTACATTGTAACAAATACAAAAAATTTAAAACAAAACTTATGATATCAATTAGATATCTTAAGTTTAATATTTAACATTGTTATTATCACTCAGATTTTTCATATTAATATGAAATAACCATGTTCACATACACATGCATGTGAGTGCACACACATGCTATAGGAGAACACTACTCTGATTTGCTACTTATTTTATACCTCAGTGTATACTAGAAAACAAGTCATGTTCTATCACATTTTGATGGTTCTATCATGTGGTAGTAATATGACTATAAATAAAAAATAGTTTAGCGTGTAATATAGTTTCAATTGTTTGCTTCTATGAACATAAGTTCTAACAACATTCTTGTAACTTTATGTTACATTTTATTATCTATTTCAACTACTTGCAATGAAATGGTTTGGTTAAGCAAAATGTCCATTTTTAACAACTGTTTCTAAAAGGTGCCAAATAGGCATCTGGAATAATTATCCAATTTTATTCCATTTATATATGTAGTACAGAATGCATGTTAAGTTTATTATAGTCAGTAATGAAAATTGTACCCTATTTTATTTTTGATGATTAAATAGAAAAAAAGACACATAGTAATTTTTAGAATTCCATTAATTTTATAATTTACTGAAATGAAACACTTCTTCAAATGCATATTAGTCATTTGAATGATATTTTCATTAAATTACTTTGTGTACTTTTCTTTTGTCTAGTAGTTAATATATTATTGATTTGTGAAAGTTCCTAATAAATAGTGATGCTAAAATTTAATCTGCTCCCTATATTGCAGATAGTCCTGAAATTTCTTTACTTTTAATGTAATTGTTATATATTTAAACATGTCCCTTAGTTGTCACTACCTCTACATCATTAAATAATTTTTCCAGTCAGATACTCTGTACAGTGTTTCTACTTCTGGAAATTTATCCTAAGAAACCCAAAATACTAATTCAAAGGAATATCTACAATAGTCAAGATTTGGCAGCAGCCAAAGTGTCCATCCTCAGATGAGTAGATAAAACTGCTACGGTACATTTACACAATGAAATACTACTTGATTGAAAAAAAAAGAAAATGTTACCCTTTGTGACAGCATGGATGGACCTGAAGAACATTATGCTCAGTGAAATAAGCCAGTCAGAGAAAGAAAAATGCCATCTGATTTCACTCATATGTGGAAACAAATGAACAAACTACATTTACATGCAAAACAGAGACAGACTCACAGACAGAGAGCAGGCTGACAGCTCTAGACTGATGGGTGAGTGGGGAGGGGGAAGAGATCCAGCAAAACAAGAAAAAAGGACTCGTGGACATGGACACCAGTGAGGCGATCATGGGAGGGAGTGAGGCTGGCAGGGGTCGAAGAGGGTATAAGGGGGATAAATGGTAATGGAAGATATACAATAATAAAAAAAATCTGTATGCATTCCCATATGACAGTCTGTTTCAATCATTCTCTTATCACATTTATATAGGTATTCTAGGATGTATTTATTTTTTAGTGAATATGTAATAAAAATCTAACTTTGATTTTTCCTAAATAATAAGAAAGTGTGTCAAAGCCATTGATCGAGTAATCTATTTTCTCCTCTAATTGGGCATGTTTCAATGTTTTGAATTATCGAATCAAAATGTATGTTGAAATTTTTATAGAAATTTTGTGCAATCAATAGATTAGATGTTCTAATAAAATATCACCTAAAAATACTATTTTGGGGTTTTTTGCCTCTTGAATAATTATGAACCATAATTCTACTTTTTTACATCATATCACATTAAGCTTTTTTATTTATATTCAATTCTTTAGGTTCTACTGAAAAGAATAATAACATCAAATATAGAAATATTTCTCTTTTGTTAATTATTATGATACTTGTTTTTGTTTTCTTGTCTAAATTGGCAACTAAAATTCTCAGGAAAAAGAATTAAACCACTTTTATGCTTGCATGAATTGTGGTCTAATTTAAAAATATTAATAAGAATGCCTTGCCTTTAAGTGAACTCTGTGCAATATAAAAATATGTCTATATAAACATTTACATAACTTCTATCAAATCCATTCTTCCAAAGAAAATAATTAAATTTTTATGCCTGCATTATTCATAAGAAAAAGTAAATTAGATATTTTAAAAATTGAAATGTTCATGAAATAAATCTATCTTAAGAAGAGTTAAATACTTAATATAAAAATATTCCAATTTTTTTAGTTTTATACTTATAATCTCTAAATGTTTCTAAGCAACATATAGTTGTGTTCATTTTTTCACTGATATTTTTGTAATGTTTTTTACAGAGTAAAACATAGTTAAAATGGAGTAAGTTTTATATGACCTGAAAAATATTAAATAGCAAAAATTATACTAGAATGAAGGAATTTCGAACAGATCTGGGTCTTTGTATTTTGAAAAAGATAATTTATTTAAATGTATGTTTTTTTAAAAATTTTCTGGTGTCATAGCCTTGTTCAAGTTTTTCTTTTTTTCTCTCTTATCATATTAGCACTTTATAATCTCCCAGAGAACCATCCAACTGAATTTTAAAAAGTTTCAGATTTCAAAATAAAATAAAAAACCTGGCATGTATCTTTCCTGGATATTTATGCAGTGTGTATACTATTTTCATTTTGATTAGACATTTAAGGAGCTGCAGCTATCATTTGTAAAGAAGCAGCTTTAAAACACTTTAAAAAACAACTTTAAAGAATAATGGAAATATATACCATAAAATTCACCAACTATAAGCATTTAATTAAATGTTTTTTGGTAAGTTTATATAATTGTTCCATGATAATCACATCTAGTTTCAGAACATTTCATTGCCCTAAAATATTCCAAATATTTCCTATGCCCCTTGGCAGTCAGTCTCTCTTTCTACACCCATCAACAGACAACCACTGATGTGTTTTCTAGATACGTTTGCTTTTTCTAGAAATTACACATAAATGTTGTTATTCAATGCATAATCTTTGTGTCTGGCTTCAGATTATGTTGAAAGCTTCAACTTTATTCATTTTTTTAATAAATGTCTGGGCTAGTAGATTACTTTGCATTTGCTTTTAAGTTTCAATTTAAAAGCTGGCTTTGATTTTAATTAGGATTGCATGAATTATACAGCTCATGTATGGGAGAACTGGCATTTTAAGAATATTGTATTATTAAATCTAGGGGCACCAAACATCTTTAATTCATTTAGGTTATCTTTATTTTTTTCTCAGCAATGTTGCATAGTTCTCAATGTATAGATCTTGAACTATCTATATATTGAGACAAGTGACATGGAAGACAGTTTCGCAGATAACCCTCTGAAAAGTCTGAACATTAGAATATATTTCAGTTTTCTCTTTCCCTTCCCAGAGGGACACCAAGAACTGGGAAGGGTTTTCCCAGTCACACTGCAAGGAGCCAGAGTGAAGGACTGTGGTGTCACAAATTTTCCTACTCACTTTGATGTGCCTGATTTCTTACTTGCCTGGGGGTGCAGGAGCCTCTTATCTGATTTTTTGATTGCTCATAAAGAGAATTGGTCTGTTAATTGTTAAGTTGATATCCCCTTTGAGGAAAGCAGGGGCTGGGGCTTTATTTATTTTCTGCTATCTTTTTTTATCATAACCCCACCTATAATTTTAATTCTTAATTGTCACTTTTAACATGTAGAAATGCAAAGCATGTTTTGAAAAAAATCTTATAACCATCCAACTCTCTAAACTGATTAGTTCTAGTAGGTTTTTTGGGTAAGTTGGTGTGAACTTTCTGCACAGATGATGTTGCTGTTATGAATAAATATACTTTTTACTTCTTTTCTAATCTCCTAATCTCTATATTTCTATAATTTTCTTTTTGTCTTTTGCACTGTCTAGAAAGCCCAGTGTTATACTGAGTAGAATCTATGAGAGGAGACATCTAGACTTATTTGTCTTCTTCCCAATTTTAAGGGAAAGTACTCAGTCTTTTTCTATTATACTGTAAAGATTGGGACTATTAGTATAGTTAGTTAATTTTAGAGAGGGAGAGAGAAGGGAAATAAGAGAGAGCAATCAATGCATTGCTCCACTTACACATTTGTTGGTTGATTCTAGTATGTGCCCTGACCAGAGATTGAAACCGCAACCTTGACATATCAGGAGAGTGTTCTAACCAACTGTGCTACCTGGCCACGGCCAGGATTAGTCTTGAAGAGCCCCCAGTTGTGAGGAAGAAAATCACAAAATCCAAATAAGCCATTGGAAATAATAGTATGTGTGGCTGTATTTTTACTGAAGGTAGAACATGCTATAATAATCTTTGATTTAATAAATACAATGATTTCTGGATTTGCTACCATATACTTCTAAAGTATTTTTTTCTGAATTGGTATAAGGTGCTTGTAATCTTCCAAACGTAAGATTCAATGATCCAAATTATTAACCAAAAAGGCTTTGATCTTTTGTAGAGTCAAAAAACTAGAATTAAATAGAGACATGATAGGATTCATCACATTTTCATCTTTTAGAATTTTGAAGAGTTTCATTAACCACTGCAGTTCCCTATAGGTTGTGTGTTGCTTCAAATTAACTGTGAGAGATGATCAGTTCTTAATGCTCAGGTTGGCATAGACTACAATAATAATTCTTATTATAGAAGACAAGGAACCATTATGAGTATTCTCCTAGGTGGTCAGGTGACCAACATTAAATGAATTTGAAATTTCAGAAATTTCTACATAAAATGTAGAAGAATGAATCCAAAAATTTCAATGTTTAATTTCATTTAACCAAGGACCCATTTAATGAATCCAACTATGCTTCACAAGACAGCAGCTCAATATATTCACTAAAGTATGTACATATATAATTATACACACACATATATAATTATATAATTATATATATACAATTATGCACATGTATATATATACACACATGCATATATATACTATAAACATATACATTGGTATAAGAAGTATAGTGGTTTTTGTTTGCATGATGGGTAAATATTTAGTTTTGGAGAAAATAACTAGAGGCTGGTCATGCATTCACTCAGAGAGCTGTGAGATGAACTCAAATAAAATCCATTTATTCTCCAACCTCTGTAACTTCTTACTCTAACTAATGGGATGAAAAGATGCTCTGGGTCTCCCAAGAACAGTGTTGACACAGAGCTAGTGTCCAGTAATTCTCAGAAGATCTGGGGATTTTTGTGCTAGAGCACAGTTACCTTGTGAACAACCCCTGGTCACCTTGAAGCATGCTAGAAAGATTTATAATAAATACTTCTGAAATTTTGCAGAATTCTTCTTAATTACCATCAAATTCCTCCTTTATGTGAGAGCATCTAGGCCTGTGAACTGAACCATGCTAGGAACTAAATGAAAGATCATGAATATAGCTCTTCTTCAAACAGTAACAACCTTATTGCCAGGCATATTTTATTATTATTATTGTTGTAGTAGTAATTATTTCCAATTACAGCACTGGAATTGGACTTTAACATTTATCTATATATATGTGAACACTTATACCCATACACACACACTCACACACTTAGGAGCATGAAGATCAATTAACAGCCACCAGCGATTGCTTGAATCAAATCAATCTGACCCAATGGACTTGCTGTCTTGTATGATAATTGGTAAAATCCTGGCTATTAATCTCTGAAGCTCTAGGATCACATACTCCATGGAGAAAAGAGAAAGCCAATTTCAGTTGAATAATCTTCCCTTTCATCATCAGTTGACAAAGCTTCATAAATAAATTGTCCTCCATGACCTTTATGGAGCTCAGTTGAGACTGAATTATGGATCCAAAGGATAAATCAAGCCAACCTCCCTATCCCCTTAAGGTTTTGGATTTCTTCCTCAATATTAGACTTTGATTCTTGTCATCTCATCGTATTTTAATATTGGCTACTATTAAATCTAGGTCATACTTTTCCAACTGAGCAAGCAAATAGAATCATTCTTAGCTGGTTGACCTGGCACACAAAATGCAGTATATCTGATAAATATGCTATGTCAACAAATTCATCCGGATTCAAAGTGTAATTGAAAAATAAAAATTAAGCTAATATTTTTTTGTTTCTTTAGTTCTACTCTAGCATGTTTGAAACCATTTTGCATGTATTTATTCTGTTGGCTACTGTTGTTTAAATTTATCAAAACAATACAATTCTTTTAACCTATAGAAACTATCTTAATTGGTTAAATATTAAATTTAACTAATGAGTCATCTGATTTGTTTTTACAGGTGTGATGGCAAGAAAAGTTGGTAGGAATAAGGCATAAGAGAAAATAAGTATTTACCTCCTCAGACTTTATCATTTTCTCTCTAAAAAAAAAGGAAAGAAACAGAGAGAGGGAGGGACTGGATGAAAGAAGGTGACAGGGAGAGCCAATAAACAAATATGCATAATTCACAGGCAGAAAACAGTGTGGTGATCGCCAGAGAAATGGGCAGGTGGGGGATGGGTGGAGACCTACAGAAGGAAGGAACAAGAACATGTGTAATAGTGTCAACAATAAAAATAAATTTTTTAAATAAATAATAAAATAAAGATAATTAGCTTAATCAAATCATAGAGGAGGGATTACTTCTCCTAATAAAAAGACTGTTGGAATTTTGAATTCAAATACAACTGAAATCACAGCAATGCTTCCAAGCATCACTATTCCAGTTCTTAGGTTCTTAGTTATTCCCAAGTAATGCCTTTAAACGGAATTCCTCGAAAGGCTCTAAAATTACAATAATGCAACAACTTAAATGCTCTAACATAGGCTGTATTTGGACAGCTCAGTTCTAAGATAAACTAAAAATGAGGTCGTATTAAGGGTTTGGAAGCTCCTTGGTTGTCTAGTCATACATGAATTTAAGTTATGATGCTGCAATTTTTTTAGTTAAGCTTTAGCGCATAGATAGGCATAACTGAGTCACACCTCCATTCATAGGTACTTGCACCAGTACTCTATTCTGGGGAATTAGGAGAAATATTTTTAATGATTTTTTTGTCTTTACATGTTATGGTAAATGGAATTGAGTGAATTAGTCACATTAAGTTAAATCCACTTCAAGGTTTAGGTATTTCTAAATCTTTACATATATTCTTCCTTATTTTTAATAGTAACCTTATTTTCTTATTGGAACAAGTCCTCACTGCTTACAAACTCTGTCAGATGAAACATGGATTCTTGAAGGTTTGGTTATCTATGACCATTTCTTATATCAAATAATTTTTAAATAAGGCTTAACTTGGAGAAAGCAGAAGTGCCCCTAGTGTTTTAAATCAGGAAGTGATTTGACACAGAACCTTAGGTTTTACACAGTTGTAGAGGAGTTGGAGAATTACTCTTTAAGTGGAACCTCTAGGAATGACTTTCCGATCACCTCTGGACAATTATAAGATGAGAAATAAAGAAGCTACTCCTCGTTGGGAACTGCCCAGCCTGGTTTCAGAACGTGTAACCGGCCCATGATTAAGGTTGAGCGAGTGATAGTCAGACCATAAGTCACTAAGGAGACAAAGCTTATCTCCCTGGCAAGAGCACCACCTCTGCTCCTTTTACTTCATCCATAACTGGCCACCAGTGCTTAATCAGTTAGCCAATGATGGGTAAGATTCCTCAAGGGGGGAACAACCTAAGACAGGCAGGATCATGTGGCGGCCCCAGGGAAAGACTTGGGGGGCTATAGCAAAAGGGGATGATGGACCCTTGCCCCTCAGCTTTGGTATAGCCTGAGTCCTCATTCTGTCTGCAAGAAGTCTCCTAATCTCTTGGCTGCCTTACTAACCCTGCCTGACTTAAGCCTGAAACAATGCTGGTGGTGGGTACTGCCCTGTGCTGGAAAGGGCAGGTTCTCTGTGGAGATCAGACCTAAGAAAGAATATGAAAAATCCTGTGAAACCTGCTTTGTTTATAATGCTCTCAATTACATATTAAGGGTCCAAGCAAACAGTGAGTTTATTCCTCAAAGTTTTATGGCTCTTTATCTGACCCTGACTCAAAATAGGCCCTCAGAGTTCTTTGTATGTTTGATTCTCACTGCCTGATAATGATTAATGACCTTTAGCTGTATTCTTGTGCAAAACCAACCCAATAACAGCTTGTCAAGGCAAGGGTCGGGGTGCTCTCCTGTAGAGAGAGCCGTCCCTTTTCTCCCACAGGACTCAGTAGTCCACGTGAATGTCTTGCTTCTCATCCATAAAGCCGCAGACACTGTGGGCAGGTGTCCACGTTAACTCCTAGAAATGATGGCCCAAGAACACACAATTTTACCTATGATCCAGACATCAGGAATCTGCCACTATCACAGCAGAGTGAAACAATTTTTTTTCAGGTCCAAAGTGATATTCACTAGAGGGTATCATTTAATATGTTTGAGACAGCATGCATACAAAGTTAGCATTACTTTAAAAAATTAGGACCATTATGTAAACTGGTAAAAAAAAAGGGGGGGTGGTATAGGGTCAGGGGGATGGGCCTGACTAAGCTTTGGGAAAACCCTGGGTGTGGGGCCTTGGGGTGGCTCAGCTCCCACCCCGACTTGGGTAAGGAGTGACGCAGAGGGTGGTGTGTTGTCCGACAGAGTCGGCCCCAGGAGGCAGGACACTTCAAAAAAGCAAAGGCTCTTTGTAGTGGTTCCAGGGAGGATGTTTGTGTCTTACTTTACCTTTTAAAATAACTTTTGTTTATTATTAATTTGAGGGAGTGAGGGAAACATACATCAATTTGCCACTCCACTCATCCATGCATTCAGTGGTTGCCTCGTGTATGTTCCGTGACTAGGATCAAACCTGAAACCTCGGCATCAGGGAAGGGTGCTCTATAAACTGAGCTGCCCTGCCAGAGCTGTGACTTACTTTTGATGCCCAGGACAACCCAGTGCTTCCTCGACTATGTCAGGGAAAGGAAGTATGAGAAGCAGAAAAGGCAAAGTCTCCCCCTTAAGTAACATCCAGAATCCTAGCTGTAAGATTGTCTGGAAAACTGCATTTTTTACACTGGCTTCCTTCTGCAATACAAATGAACGCTGGGAGGAGGTTGGAATAGATGCTGAGCCACTCAACCATATACCTCATCCTGGATATTTCTAAGGGGGGCATAGGGTATTAACTGTTACCACAACTCAGTTATCTTTTGGATCTGAACATATAAATTATTCAGCAGTTTAAGAAGATTTTTATTACTATTTTTCTTACTGTTAATTTTACCTCCTTTCCTTTGTTTCTTCACTCATTAAATTCCTTAATTATGCTTTTAAATGACTATAAGATTTATTTACCTTTTCTATTGCCTAATAAATGACTATTGAAACAAAAATAAACCCAGAGCATTACCGCATCATTTGGAAAAATACTACTAAAAAATAAGGACATTTGAGAAATTTCTCAATATAAAAGAAGTGACACTGAACCTCTGATAAAGCTGCAATCACATTCAGCATTAATCACAATGAGTTTTCCGAGATCATAGCCCAAATTACCAGTTCTATTTTTCTGCCTCAGAAGAATTAGAGTGAGGGAAGACTGTGGAGAAACCAGCAAGGTAATTAATTACACAATTTGGGAAAATCGCCTTCTACTCTCACAGCTTGTGATGCTAGACCCTAGATAAAAATACAGAAGTTTTTCACTATTTATAATGATGATAAATCATCGGAACCTTCTTTTGCTGCCGTAGAGATGAGAGAAAAACACGTCAATACCTGCGGGACATGTTCAGGTTCATCAGTGGATGTAAAACTTTTCCCGGACACATTTGCGGTAGTGTTTATATCATTAGAGTTCATTAGTGCCAAAACTAAAAATAACCAAAAGTATATTGTGGTATATTTATAAAATAGGTTATTATACAGCAATGAATATAATCTAAATGATGCAATTGTGCAGCGTGGAATTACTTGATGAATCTCAGAAACATAACATTGAGTGAAAGATGTTATGTTTCTGAGATTATAATAATGCATACTGCACGGTTTCAAAGAAGAAACTGAAATAATGATGTTCAAAAGGTTAGCGATGCATTTTTCACTTTTTTAAATATAATTTGGGAATGAGAAACACTCGGGTGCAGGTTACCAAAGGCCAGCTCCTCCCAGACTCAAGGCAGTTACTCTGACTCCATCGACAACACAATTCCCGGTTCTTGTGGGCTGCTGGGCCTCCCACCCCACCAATCAGTCACCGTGCAAGGGCACCTCACCCCAGATACCTCACTAGCTGTGGGATTGCCCTCTAGCTCTATTCATGGAAGGACCACCAGAAGCCAGAACAGGCACTGAATTGCACATGTGTGACATGTGTGACATAATCTTCCAGGAGCCAGAAGGAATGGGGCAGTGACTGGCCTGGCTCAAAACCCTGGGCTCCAGTCCCACATCTTCCAAAATTCAAGGCTACAGCAACCCCAACAGTCATTCCATTTCCAGACTGCTGTTCTGGATGCTGCTATCCTTGAAGCCAGCACTAAGTTTGTTGTTTGAAATTAATATAAATTAACATATTTATATATGTATGAAATTAATGGGATGCCCAGATAGTATTCACCTTGAACTGGATAAAGTAGAGTGAATTGTAGAGAGAGGGGTGAGGGGGTACTTCTGAGATGTTGATGATGTTCTCTTTCTTAACCCGCCATAATGGCTACTTGGATACACAGGTTGTGGTAACCTGAGTAATGGCTACAGATACATATGTGGTGGGAAGTCATTGATCTGTATAATTTGGTTCGTACACTTTTCTGTATGGGTGTCTTATTTTATGATAGAAGCAGAAGGATTTTAAAAAGGGTTTTGAAAAAAAAAGGTAGGCTTTCCTCTCCCCACAGATTGGAAACAGCCTGACTTCAAGTGTTTACTCAGTAGGACGGCTGGGGCTCCCATAGTTAGCATCGGCAACCCATGACTTTCATTTTACTCATGGAAAGTCTTAATTCAGTTACACATATGTGTGCATATGTGTATCCAAGAAAGAAAAATTAAAGAGCTTTTAATGATCACCAACTGTACTGGGACTGCTAATTGAAGAACTAATACATCATCAAGCCAAAATGCAAGAAAGAAAAAAATATTTAAAAAAATAATCAACTTCAAATTACGAGCCTTAGGAGAAAAAAAAAGTGATTCTGAATATTTGAAACATAACCAGTAGTGTGTTTGTGTGTATAAGATACATACATACACAGACACACATATGAAAAGAGAGACAGAGAGACACACAGAGTTAGAGGGGAAAAGAAGGAAAGAACTTTGAAATAGTAAGCTCATTAGATAATTGTTCATGCTATTTAGGACAGAGATTAACAAACATAACAACAAAAATAGTTAGCATATTCATTTTATGAAAAAGCTGAGAGGTTCTCCAAAAAAGTTCCAATACAAAAAAATAGCCCAATACAACAAAAAGAAAAAATTATGAAGTAGAGCCCTGGCTGGTATAGCTCAGTAGATTGAGCGTGGGCCTGTAAACCAAAGGATTACCAGTTCGATTCCCAGTCAGGGCACATGCCTGGGTTGCAGGCCAGTTCCCAGCAGGGGAACTCTCATATGAGAGCCAACCATACATTGATATTTCTCTCCCTCTCTCCTTCCTTTTCCCTCTAAAGATAAATAAATAAAATCTTTTAAAAATTATGAAGTAGAATTTCAGAGTTCACAAAATTGATTCATTGAATCCAATATGCATAGCATTTACTAGCTATTAGGGAATCCAATGGGAGAGAGAAGAAATAATACATGTGCTTAAACACAAAAGCATAACTGAAGAAAATATGCCAAAGCATATGAATAAATTATAGAAAGTGATCCAAATGTCTGTCAACATTGTTAGTAATATGAGACAAACATGTTAATTAGTACAAAAGAGATATTGAAGCCTAAAGATAAATAGATTAAGTGTGCTACAACTTGGGGCAAACAGGAAATATATTTACAAAGGAACCAAGTTGTAGCTGTTTTCAGAATATTTATTTGAAATACAGAGTACTGAAATGAGTTTGAAACTTAGCTTTAGTATGTTTTGATACTGGCCAATGTAAATTCAACGTTATTCTTTTCAGACAAAACCTTTATATTTAGCCTTGTATGGTTTTCATATAGTCAGTTTACAAAGATGATCAAATTTGGGATAATGGAATATTTGTACCTTCATAGACTAAATTTAAGGAAATGTTTATGATGACAATATTGAGTTTTCCCTTCTATCTGTACAGCTTGCTTTCTGGCCTCCACTGAACTTCATAATGTGTTACTTGGTTTCCTCCTAGATTGTGAAGGGTTTCCATCTCCACTGGAGCTTACTCCACTCTGTGTCCTCTGTTACCATTGTATCATCCACCCTCTCCATCCTAGAGATGGAGCGGAAGCTCTTATTTCCACTGCTTCTCGCTCCTGTGTATTATTTTCAGAAAATTAAATGTAGTCACCAAAAGGAGTTAGGGCATGAGTTCAGTTCTTCGTCTTGAATTAAAAGCCACTAAAGGTGTTTAATTTGTATTTTGCATTAGGAACGCAGCTGTGGAAATCTTCTTGGTAGAAAAGTAAGGCCAGCAAACTGAAGTTAATTTATTTTTGTTTGGGTATATGTGTTTGGAGCAGCAAAAAGAATCATGATTAGTTACAATTTAAAAAATATGAATGGTATTGATTCAAATCATAAGTTTTGAGGCCCATACAAAAGCTAGCAGAGAATCTGATTTAAAATCATTGTTTCTAGCACATAGTATCAAGAATAATGATAAAATATAAAAATGTATTTTGCCAATAAATGCAAAAATTTACCTGGGAAAGCTTAGAGCAATAGACCAAATGATTTAAAAATATTTTTAATTCTATAATTTTACAGCATTTTAACTCTATTTAAAAATGTTCCTAAGAAAATTTTATTATTCGCAAATGGGGATAGAGAATGGTTTTACTTAAGTAGATGTTTCAACTGCCTCCACTTGTTTGTTAAATACTTTTTGGAAAAAAGAGTCTGAAGGAGAGAATATAAAAAGAATTATCTGATCAATGCTTTCAACGGATGTAAAGATAGATCACTCTCACTAAAAGCTTCCAGATAATTCATCATTATTTCATTTTACAAGTTCATGGGAAGAAAGACCCTAGAAATTACCAGAAGAAAGATAGGGTAGTGGATCAAAGTTGGGTTTCTAGTCTAGAGCTGCAATGAATCTTCCTAAGTCAGAAATGGCAAATTGTTTAATTAATTGATTCTCAGGCACATGCATATAAACATTGGTTAATGAGTATCTTATGAAATTTATTTATTTATGGACATAATACATTCGGTCCTGAACAACACAGATTTGAGCTACACAGGTCCACTTACATGTATATCTTTTTCAATAAGTACTGTAAATATATTTCCTGTTTCTTATCACTTTATTATAAGAATGCAGTGCGTAATACATGTAACATACAAAATATGTGTTAATCAACTTTTATGTGATTGGTAAGGCTACCAATCAAAAGTTGACTGTTAATAGTTATCAATAAGTTTTGGGGAGGGCAAAAGTTGTGCAAAAAATTTTTTTTGACTACATGAGAGTCAGGTCCCCTAACACTCTGCATTGTTGAATGGTTAGCTGTACTCAGTTATCCTTTTTAGTACAATGGTTTCCTAAAGATTTGGAAGAATTGTCTCAGTCAGCTCTCTGTGCTTATCCATGATAAAAGATCAAAAGCAGCCATGACCCACTAGAAAAAGAAATAATTTGAGCTCACTCTTTCAATTGACTTTGTGGCTATTTACAATACATAATGTCAAATTTGATGCAGTGTGGAATCATTGCAAAGGTCCAGTGTATTGGAGGATGCTCCAGGCTTCTTTGTGGTGAGAAAATCAGAGACTTTCAAGTGGTTACTGAATGACTTATCCCCACACAGACTGCACTTCTTTTTTCTGTCCTAGCCATGCCGTGTGTATCTGTATTTGTTTCTGGTGTAGAGATATTCCATCTTCCAGAGATTATTTAGTCGTCTTGATGGACTACATGTTCCTCATCCTTTGTTGTCACAGTGCATTCTCCTTGCCTGTATACATTCTTTCTAGTCCCCAATTGCCTCAAATTGATTTCTGTGAAAGCGTCTCTATTTTCTGCAGGTCTATCAGTTCTCAGAAGCTTATTTGAATTTATCTTCTTTAATCCCTATTAAATGCAATTTATGCTATGGTATATTTTGTATTTTCATTGAATCATGGCTCATAAGGCAAATCCTAAAAAAAAATGGTAAAAGCTGTGATTTATATTTTAAATCCATCCCGACACCAGCACAGTTCTGTATCATATAAGGCTCATAAAATTCTCATAAAACAAAATTTCAAAACATACATTAGTGAGATTTAAAACTAGGATTTCTCATTAGCCATGCCTCCCACTGAGTTTGGTTTACTTCGTAACTTCTGATATGATTACTGTTGTAAACAACATCTCATTTACATTGAAATAATATTCTGCATTTTATATGTAATGTACAATATTTTATATATAATAGTAAATAAATTTGATAAATTAATTGATTAATTCACCCATTTGCTCATTGACTTAGTCAGTTAATATCTACTGATTATCTATTGCATGCCAAGGTTATTACTGAGTAACAGGAATAAAACATGATGTATATGGTACCTACATTCACAAACCATAGAGCCTCATGAAGAGAAGAACATATAATTACAGCAGAGCTTGGCGAGGTACTACATTAGGTGATACATCAGATGTTTTAATAACTTGTAGTTGACATAACACATCTGAAGCTGATTACTTCTTCAAGTAAGTCATCAAGCAAAAATGTGAAGGAATTAGTCCTAGGAAGTGAGAAACACTATGTAAAGACTCAAAATCAACCCAAAATCTGAAGATTTGAAATATTCATGAAAACAAAAACATTGCACTATGTCTACAGAGCAGTACGTGGAGAAAGCGGAGATAGTGGTTGGAGGAGCATCTTTGTAAGTCATGTTCAACAAAGTGTTTGGATGCTGTCCACAAAGAAATAGAGCACCACTGAGCAGTGAAGATCAGAAGTATTTTAACACAGAATTATGATTCTGCAGGGATTCCAACCTCCGCTTGCTGCTATGATTTTTTAATTTATGGCAGGTAATAACCTCTGTGTGCCTCCATGTGCTCACTGTAAAATTAGGAAACTGATGTTATGTATTTTCTAGAATCATTTGGAGGCTAAAAGGCATTAATATCTGATGATTAGAAAAGTCCCCAGGACATAGACAATGCTAAATCAATGTGAAATACTTCCATTATTCTTTCCCGAAACATTTATTTTTACAGAACAATAGAAAATAGAATATAGAAAACACGGAGGGAGGTGAATCTGTGAAAACTATTGTAACATAAATGAAACAAAAATATTGGTAAATTCTGATTCAACCAGAAATAGAATGTCACTGCTCCTGAATTAGGAGTTGAAGCTGCTCCTGGTCACTTTAATTTCCTAATGCCATTGATAGAAAAGGCAAAAAAAAGGGAATACTATCTTACTAGAAGTATTTAATTTTTCACTATTAAGGGAAAAGAGTATCGTTCCCTCACAAAGAGAGGAAAGAGGACTATTGATGAGTTACTAAGATTCCTCCTAATTTTACCATATCTAGTACTAAAAGCTTTTGGAAGTTAATAGTAAAATAGCATCACCAAGTATGCAGATCTCACAAGATGGAAGATTTGATTATCCTTACGTGAAGAATCTCAATGAAAGAATTATTTGAATGAAAAGGAAACACAAAATGGGTAGTAGAAGAAGGAAATCTTAAAGCCCAATAATGGTCTCATGATCAGAGGCAGAAACAAAGACTGGAGGGGCTACTTCTATGATTTTCCCTTCTCTACGATGTGAACGGATATATATGTGATATGTAAGCTGACACCTTAATTACATATTAAACTAAATCTATAATTTACCTGTAGTTCTGTACTTACATAATAAATATAGTGTAATATTTTATGATTTTTACTATCGTAAGTATTTTCTTTCCTTTTTTATAATTTTACTTAAGCTTTGCAGGCCATAGTTAAAATTACAATTTACTTCCTATGTTACAGAACATCAATTTAATATAGTCAGCTTAAAAAGTAGCGAACAACACTCAGTGACTTGGACTTTGAGATGGATGCAGTAACCGATGAGACCTCTACTTGCTCCATTTTCCACGGGCAAGGAGAAAATTATCATTGTGTGAAGGATAGTGGCAATATGCCAGAAGGAAAACCATTGGTTTTGGTGGAAGTGATGGTGTCTGGAGGCTTATTTACATCACATGGCATGCTGGGTGTGTGACAGCCAAGTTGTGAACTCCAGAACACACACATTATTTGAGACCGTTTTACAAGTCTTATATTCTGTTTTAAAAATTGACTCAAATGTCAATAGGAGTTCATATTACCTGGATAGAGCCAACTAAATCTTCATCCTCACTCAGACTTTTTTGCAATGCTTGTTCATTTCTCTAAGTTATTTTTATCAATCTGGCACGCATTTTTAAGGCTTGGGTCCTGAGCTCTGTGAGTGGTAAATAGAAATGGATCTCATCGCAAGCACAGTCACCATGCCAGGCAGGGCTTCAGTGTGGCATATGGAAAAGAGCAGGATGACATTATCAGATTTGAACTTGGAAAAGATTTATTTGGCTGAAATGAGAAGGAACAATTGGGGGAGGGGCGGAAGAGAGCATATGAAGATGGGACACTTAGAAATATCGTTGGAGCAAACCAGTCAGGACGTGGTGGTGGAATGAGCTTGTGTGTGTGTGGGGGGAGGGGTGACTTTGCAGAGAAGAATGCCAGTTGGAAAGGTCCTTGCAGATAAAGCTGCAACAACTTCTTTATGGATTTCTAGGCATGGTGAAGGAGGGGGACTAAAAAATGATGAATTCAAGGCATAAGCTTCATTAGATGGATAGCACATAGTATAATCACATAGGTGAGCACATTTTACGGTGTGTTTTTAAAAGTAATATGTTGGCAAGATTGTGGCCAGCTGTGAAATATATATATATACACACACACACATATATATATATAATATATACAAAATATATATATAATATACTTTTTCCACCCCTACTTAGATTTACTTTGAAATGTTATTTTCATGACATAAGATATTTACTTTATAATTAAGAAACTAGCTAATTAACCATACTTTTTAATGTCAGTAAAAATGCAGTTTTCTCTTCTCAACCTGATTGGCATAAACTAATTATAAGGAGAAGATTATTAGAACAGGCACTGGCCCAGGGGAAGGGAATTTATCCAATCTTCCTATGAATTTAAGAACTTAGTAATATTTATCCCTACACTTGTGAGATTTGTTTAACAATTCAGTGTATGGTAAGTCTATTTCTGTTTGTAGAGAAGATGAATCCCGGCTTTAACAATGTGTCTTTATCTGCATATTACCTTGTTTAACATGATTTTGGCTACTTGTGAAGTAACTTTTAAGCTGTGTGCTAAAGTTAACTGAATATAAGGGAGCATTGAAAATTTAAAACAGAAAAAAGAATTAACATTCACAGAAAATATATGTATCCATGTATAAATCTGGGAGATTAGTTTTTGTTATCAACTCATATATTGTTGTTGTTATTATTATTATTAAAATATATCCATGACAATATTTTAAACTTTTAAAAAGATTAAATTGATACATTTTCCACATCTACTTAAATGTTAGAAAACTTACTATATTATAAAATGTGTTTATTTTATTTTATTTATTTATTTTTAGAGAGATGGGAATGGAGAGGGAAAGAGAGGGAGAGAAACATCAATGTGGGAGATACATTGACCAGTTGCCTCTTGCATATTGACCAGGTCTCCAACCGGAAACCTGGCCAACAACCCAGGCATGTGCTCTGACTGGGAATCAAACCAGTGACCTTTGGGTTCATAGGCCAGCACTCAGTCCACAGAGTGACACCAGCCAGGGCTAAAATATTCAAGCTTCAACATATTTAAATTACCACTAAGTATGATAAGTCCATTACAATAATTTCTTAAATTTAAAATCTTTATAAGTTTTTGTTTCAGTTTTGATTTTTCAAATAAAAATTTTTTCCTCCTTAATAATTGTCTGTAGTTTAGTTGAGAGTCTCCTTGTCTTACACTGTGAAAGCGCAATTTCTGTGTTTTGTATATTAAAATTCAGGGAAGATTTCCATGCCATCTTCAAATATTTTACAGCCTATGGTGTTCACATTTAGTGATCATTTTAAAGATATTAGCAATAAAATGTTATCTCATTCATTCTAAAATTAATTTAAAAGGTATAGAAATAAAATCATGTGAACAGTGGTTTCAAAGAACTATATATTATACATTAATGACATAGGCCCTTAAGCAAGGTTGAATCAGTTTAAAAAATAGTATTACATTACTCACCTACTACTTTCTCTTCTAGTTTTTATATTTCTACCTGCTTGCCAGTCCATTTCAAGTTGTTATTAGCATTGATGTAGACCTAAATAGAAAATTGTTAAAGTATCTTACACTTTATGTTTCTGTTGACTTACACATCGACATGTTTTATTTTTTATTTTTTTAAAGACTTTATTTATTTATTTTTAACAGAGGGGGAGGGAGAAAGACAGGGAGAGAAACATCAAAGGGGGGGTTGCCCTTGTGCCCCCCCACCAGAAATCTGGCTCCCAACGGAGCCACGTGTCCTGACTGGGAATGGAACTGGTGACCCTTTGGTTTACAGGCTGGTGCTCAATCCACTGAGCCACACCAGCCAGGGCATATATTGACATATTTTACAAAACTATTATTACTATATTCTGACACAATCATCTTTCCATCTTGCCTTGGAGCAGAACACGTTTATTGCGAGTCACTGGATATCACTCTATAACATTTTAAGTCAATAGGCCAAACAGTGTATAAGTTGGCTTTTGTTCTATCTAAGTCATGCTATTTAATGGAGAAAAGAGAGGATGAATTATATAATACCAAGTACTAGTCTGAATTTTTACAACTTCACAATAAATGTATCCATTACGTATTTAACAGTTAATTTTGGATCATGATAGACTTGACCCAGCTCATCTTGGCTTTCCTATTCTGAGTATGCTTTTGTGGTGTTTACTTTCTTTAGCCTTCTGAGTGTTTGAGACAGGAAAAAATAATATTTTGGGAAAGCATTTATTAACCAAGATATACAAGAAAAAATTCAAAAGTCAGTGTTCAGCATTTAAACACACACTGCAAAGCTGGATTATCAGGGAAGGAGAAAAGAAACAAGGAAATCATTATGTCTAAGCATAATGGAATTTAGAGGACCCCTGGGTATTCGTTCAGCCCAGTTTGGGAGATGTTTTTAAAAAATGTGTGCCCAGTACAATGAATGTGTTAACTTCTTTGGGATCAATAGCCCAGTCATAAAGAGCCTGATTCTAGATCCAACCTGCCTGACCCTGTCCTGTAATAGCTGTGTTTTCTTGGGCAATATACTTAATTCCTGTATACTTTATTCCCATTATCTGTATACAGAGGAAAATACTATCTCCAAGTATTGTTAAGAAGTGAGTTAGGACTCATCAAGTGTTTAGAGATATGCCTAGTGATGATGACTATGATGATGATGATAATTACAATGATGATAATTATGTGAACTTCTATGAGCCTGGTTGAACAGCCAGAACTCCAAGGTCTGTTCATATAGTTAGATGGTTCTCACCCTGGTCATCTGAAAATGCGAACACTCCAGACTTTATGTGAGCATAGGAATATGGAGGGTAAGGAAGGCAACGTGAGGATAGTGATATAATTCTAGATATACCACTGTCTTACTTTTGATGTCATTTATGGATATGACCCAAATACAACAAATAGATCTCCCCAATACTTCACAGTTCTACTGAAAGAACTCTATCTTATACTTGGCTTGTATTTACCTGAATTGCTCTAATAGCCTTAGAACTCAACTACTTCCTTCTATTCCTTCCAAGTAACCCATTAATGTGTTAGTGCAATTAATAATAAACATTTGTACAGAAATTTAGAGCATTTAAATGCCTGCTCATTAATTTTCACACTAAATTTATCTTTCCCATGTAAACAACTTTATTGTTTTATTCTTTTGTTATGCTTATGAGGTTTACTACTATTAAGTTTTAAAAAATGATACTTCATTTTTTGACTAAAAATTGAAAAAATAAAAAAATAAAATAAATACCCATAAGGCATCATCAAGCAATTAGTTCTTAATTTTTATTTTTTATCTACACATTTTATCTGTTTGGCAGTTATGGTTTAGAAGATGTGCAGCATCTTTTTTTTGTAAATGGTTAGACAATTGCAGTAACATCATTTATTGAACAACCTATATTTACTACATGTTTTAGAGTTTTAACATTCTCATAAGTTTCATTTGAATGACTTCCTTGTTCTTTACTTCTGAAATTCTTTTTCTCTTTTATAAAGTTTGCTTTCAATCTGAATACCAGAAAGTTTTAATTATTAAAGCTTTTAACATTTAAATAACTTAAGAACAAGTGCTCCTCCATAATTCACCTCCCTTACAACCTTCCTGGCTATTCCCCACACAAATACATTTTCATCGTCAAAGAGGTAGCCAATGAATATTTGTGTATGTGTGTGTGTGTTTAACAATGATCAGCAAAGTCTGTAAATTTCTTAGTATTTAAATTTTAGAAAATAAATGCATTATTTATGACCAATTTTAGTTTTTCTTTTGAAAATAGTTACTTCTTTCCAAAATCAAATTTATACAATAAGGTTTAAGCCCTTCTAAAATCTATCTACAGTTTACACTAGCAAATTTTCTGTCTGCCTCTCCATCTATCTACCTATATTGTTATCTATCTTTTGTGAATGTCCAAGGCTGGACACTTTCAATACCATTTACAAAACTGAAGCACCGTTTGTAAGATTGTAGAAGAGCCCTAACAAGTGTCCGTATGGAGCACATTCTGGGGGAGAAGAAAAGCGGCTGTGCAGGTGAAGCAAGAAAGTCCACCTGGATCCTTCTCTCCTACACATTCTATGTAGAAAATGTTTAATCTTGGGTGGAAAAAGAAACAATCGTTGCTTTTCTTTTTATTTTTCTCCCCCTTAAGGATACAAAACATTCGCTATACATACAATTTTAAAAGGGGGGGGTTAGTAGTAGAGTACACATGCACTTAATTAAGTCATATCCACCTGAGCCAGGTGGAAGAGAGGTAGACCCAAGAAGCTGCAGGAAGGTATTGGTAATCACTTACTGAAACTGGGTGAAGAAAACTGGGAGGGAAAAAAGGAGGCAGGAGGAAGTGCTGAATTCGAAACTATAGATTTGACAGGGCAGAACCCAAAATCCATGCTCACTGACACTCAGGAAAAATACCTTGCCTAAGGCTTATCCTTAATCAGATTTCCAAGATCACACTCCACCTCCAAGCTAAGAAATTGCAAATTACAAGTAATAGCAGAAAGTAGATATGAGATAGGTGAACTGAGGCAGTATGTGCTTTGTCGTTGCACTGTTTTTCTTCAATGCCCAACAGTCTTCAAGTTCCTGTAGAGGTTTCTTATGTGTAGGATAAAAGTGGATTAACAGAGTGACACGGGTGTTAGGTCTTTTCTTGTTGCCCCATTTCAGAGAGGCATTTTTGCATAAGCTTCTTATATAAATGGGACTTTACCCATAATATGTATTTATGTAAATTCTCTGATACATAGAAAACAAACATTGTATAGTGTGTTAAAAACTACAGATCTGTATGTTATAATGATTTGTAAATTCATTTTCCACTGCTTTCTTCAGGATTATTATCAGATTTTGTGTTCTGAAATGCCAATTGAATAGAAAGTTTTAGTGGTACATAAATCAGATATAATAAAAGTAGACATCAAAATTGTAATGTCTTGCCTGGTCTCTTTTTCCACCCTAGTTAGACTAAGTGTATAAATATGAGTGAAGAACTATGAGGCTTTTGAAGACATTTACAGACCTCAAAACCTCGCACAAGCAGAAATCAACTTTTAACATCACTTTCAATATAGTAAAGATATGGTTGTATCTCCCTTGACTTATTAATAGCAATCTAAGAAGTTAAAGTTTCCTCGTTAGATCTATATGCCCAGTACATTTATAACCTAGATTCATACACTAAAGATAAAATTAAGATGGAATTATTTCTTGCTGGTGTTAAGAACTGAAGTATCAGAGCATCATTTTCTATATAGTACAATAGATATAAATGTTTATTCACTGATTTCATGAGAACTTGTTCATTACTCAGTGTTCTGATATTATAATTTAAGTCAGTTTTCCAAATACATTATAATATAATAATATAATATAATATAATATAATATAATATAATATAATATAATATAATAAACTTCAAGTGGGTTCATAACTACAATCTCTGAATATATTTCCATCTTTTAATAATAATACTTTTGGTACATTAGTAACTGCATTATGTTCAATGAGATTGATGGTCTTTCATAGAAAAAAAAACTTTAAAACATGGTAATGTCTTAATTGGGAAGACAGATTGCATAAATTTATTTTTCTAGTTCTCTTTCCAAGAAGAACACAGAAACACGGATGAACCTGCACTAATCCACACTACCCAGGGGAAGCGCTGGAGCGTTTCATCAATTATCTGGCATGTTGGTGATGCCTGCCACACCCCCTTATATTGTTACTTCCTTTTTCAAAAAATTAAAAAGTGTGTATCCTGTCATATAACTATGTAAGGTTCAACCTTTGAGCCAGGGCTCTTTCTGTTAATGAGAATGGATTTAGTTCTGTTAAAAGCTGCCATATGGATGGACAGTTAGTTGCTGATTTGAAGGTTTTCATAAAAATTTCTGTGTTTCAACCAGGGGGAAAAAACCCTGAGTTTGTCATATGTATCAGTTTCATCAGAGGGATATATTCAATTTTTTTATACTATTTGAACAAGTTTTGAATATTAAAACAGATACAAAAAGGACCACACTACAGGAACTGCTGACAGGACTTTGGGTTCAGTTAATTGCTGTAAACAAAACAGTGCCTAATTATCTTTTCAGTTATGTGTTTGCGGCTACCAGAAACATTCAGTGGGAACTTTATAAATTCACTCTTTATATCTGACTACAGTTGATTGACATGTAAACCATGAGCTGGCTGTGTTTAAAGAAGCATGCTGGATTTCTATAAAGCTATGGATATTTCCTGAACCTTACACTACCAGGTCTATATACTACTATTTTGGCATTAATTCTTTAATGCTTGAGAATAATTAGTCTTAAAAGACACTCAAATATTTTAGGGTTGAGTCCTCTTCTTATTGAAAATGCATTCAATAAGCACAAATTTGATGGTAGGGGATGCTTAATGCAACATTCACGAACCCAACTTTTAACTACTTACATTTCTATTTGTGAAAATATGAAGTAATGTTTCTATTTTGATTTGTTTTTATATTTTTAATTGTTTATGTTAATAAACTGTCCACATAATACAAGGGTGGGAAAGGGTAGGTTTGTAGTTTTCAATACATAGAACACAGCTTATTCTTGCATTAGTATTTATTAATTATTGTAGCATTTGTATTACACTGAAAACTTACTTTTGCCAACTTGTGTATAAATTTGTTTCTTAATATATTATGCTATTAAAGATGTAAGTAAACTAGTTATTGCTGATTTTGAGGAAATACTGCCATCATGATTTTCCATTGAGAGGGCATATAAAATAGTAAAAGATCCAAATTAGAATGTATGTGCTCTCCGCCTCTTTCTCTCTTTCTCTTTCCCTCCCTTTTTCTCTCTTTCTTCTGTACAGCAACTCGCTCAAATTAAAAAACAAAATATTTTTATGGATAATCCTGAGAAATATTGGAATAATACTATATATAGAAAAACGACTAAAACAAACTATATCATTTTGACCCAAAATTATCTGTTTTAACAGAGTAGAAACCTCTTACTGAGACATGGTAATTAAAACCTTTTTATCCCCGTTATACAAATCTTTTTTAAATCTCTCAAAAGAACATCATGACAGGGTATAATCCAACATGAATTGCAAAGGAAAAAAAATAATTTAGGTGTGTGACACCAGACTTTATTTTATGTTGCGCACTCTAACATTCTGTGAGTAATCTTCACTTTAAAAAGGAACTTCAAAATACTTCTCAAGTACAACAGTACTTATATTTTTCTCATTCTTTTGCAGAATTATAATTTTTATTCTTTTGTAGTTTTTAATTTTTTCACAAAATGATTTAATGGCAAATTGTTTTAGAGTTGGCAGTACATGTGAAAAACAAAGCCAATGAGTCATTGTGTTTAATCAAGAATCAATGTTTTTCTCCTGAAAAGAACATTGTCTCCTCAGAGATGTGATTCTTGGGATGGGGATAGTTTTAATAAACAGCATTTCATATTGTCTGTATATATTTGGGGAAATATTAATTGTCAAAACTCAAACTACTTTCTCATAGGAAATTCACTGGAAAGTATAAGGGGGAAAACACAATGTGGAACACAGACATCTTTACAGACATACAGGCTGATATTAGGCCAGTTAGGCCATGATCATTACAGTAGTTAGAATTCAATGGTTAGTATTTTAAGGTCTCAAAATTATATATAAAATAAGAAATTTAGAGGCAAAGATCTAATTTGTGAAAAAAAATTTTTTTCTCATACACACACAAAATATCCCAGATGAACGAAAGGTCCTTATAGTCTAGTCTTGCACATGGGCAATAGTACATGCACATGCGCATGCACACACAGACACACAGAGGTATTATAAATCTATAGACATATATGTATCGATAAAAATAAAAACATAAATATAGATCTGACTGGAAACATTTTAGCCATTGTTAATATAACAAGAACAGTTTGCATGACATCATGTAACCTGGCAGCCAAGGGGAGTGGACTGCAGAGCACATTGGTGAGCAATGACGGTTTCACTGTACTAGTCAGTGGGGGCAGCAGACACCACTGAGTGAGCTTGTGTCCTGAGTGGCCATTGCAAACAAAATGACTGAGCGAGTAGAGCAATGAATCTGCATCAAATTGTGCTTTAATGCCGAACATTCCTCTGTGAAATTATTCAGATGATTCAGAAGGCTGCGGCTATGGGCCACTTGGTGATAGGCCGCTTCATCACAACGCACCTCATAGTCTCAGTTTACAAATACATATTTATTTCTCCCTACAACATGATACATTTTTTATTTGTAGAAATTGAAAACAGATCCATTTAGCTATAGAAATGTAGTGCATAATGTCAAAAGTGATATTTGACATAAATGAGAAAAAGTTGTGGTATCCAACACATTGTACAGATTGTAAGTCCTCCATTGAGGGGAGGAGTTGATCATTACCTCAGACTCCATTGAATAATACATTCTGGTGTAAATGGCTGAAGAAAGTATTTTATAGTACCAAAACATTATTTTTGTGACTATATCTATAATACTAATTGTGTAGAAAGCCATATTAAATAAAACAGTAAGCCAACTGAAAAGCCAGAAATAATGAAAATAAGTATCACAAATACAGAGCAGTTAGTTCCTGTCAACCACTGTCTACATTATTTGAATTATCTAATTTGAATTGTCTCATCAATACTCACAATAACCTTAGAACTACTGACTATTATTTCCCCCTCTTTACATATTAATTATTCAATCCAGAAGAGATATTTTGTCTAATATTCTACTTGCTCAATTTTATAACTAATAACTGGCATAATCAGAACTTAAATTATTTCATTTGGCTTCAGAAATGCAACAAAAAATTAAATAACATTTTCTAATTGTCATAATTATTTTTTTATTTTATATTGTTCATTGATATCAAATATAAGAGGGAGAGGTCATTCACATACAATGCTGTAACTACTATAGTTTGATTCATATGTTTTAAGAGATTATGATGCTAAAATTTTTAATTAAAATATGCCTACCTCTTCATTCGGCCTTTGTACTTTTAAGTATTTATCTCATTAATCCCCTGTTGGACTTTTTCTTTTGTTTTCTTCACTATACAGGAAAGAACTCTGATTTTGCAATTTTTGGTTTCTAACTGAGCTTTTAGAAGTCAGAATTTAACAAGTATGAAACAAGGACTGGAATTGAATGTAGGTATCTCCTAGTCTAGCACTCTGTTTGATAGGTACTAAAATAAAACCTGAAGAAGTTCAATGTTTATTTCTACTTACATAGCTAATTATTATGAAGATAGCAGTAGAATATAACATTGAGTTGTCTATTTCAGTAATGGGGCTTCTCATCCCATAGACATTTTGTTATTTGCATTATTCTGCAGATATCATTTGTGTTATTCCGCAGACATTTTTATGTTCTTCTGCAAATGTTTTATTATTCATGGAAAATAATAATGCAAATCATATGACAGCTTAATGAATTTTTGTTTCTTTCAAAACCCTGGATCTTCAAAATACATACATGCCAAGTTATTCTACTGCAATCAATAGGAAGAGATAAAGACATTTTTGCCTCAGGCAGCTAAATAGATTATGTGTGAATTTACTGTTTGAGTTATTTATAGAAATATATTAAGTAAACATCCTTCATACCTTCTGGCAGTTTATATTAATACTCAAAATATACTATGTCTTAGTTTAATAACAGAAAAATACACAAGAGTGTCTCTTCTAAAAAGTGGACATTAGTCTATTCCAAATTTTCTCTATTACATAAAGTGTTCTAATGGATGTCTGTGCACATACAACTTTGTATCCTCATGCCAATATTTGTAATAACTAGAAGAAATGTAATTGGTGGGTCAAATGGTCTAAATATTACATTTGTGAGTAAATTTATCTGAAAAAGTCTTCTAGTTTAGACATCCAACAGTTGTGTATGGAATGATTGCTTACCCATGTTCTTAACAATAATTACAGGTTATTATATATGTATATATATTAAAATTTTGTTTATCTTTATGATATTCCACAAGTATTTTAATTTTAACTGTAGAGATTATTTGAGATGTTTGATACTTTTTATATGCTCATTTAGTTGGTGGGTCATTTGTTTTAGTTTTTATGTTAACTGACTTGTGACCATAGTTAATGACAGTTTGTATTATTTGTTCCTTTTTATACTGTAAGGTCGATTTATTTTTAGTGCTTTGAAAGAACTATTTATATATATATATATTTTCCTATTAACTGTGATATAAATTGTAAATAAATTATTCTAATCTTCTTTATTTTTCAGAAAGCCCATATTGTCTTTGCCACATAAAAATTGCTTTAATTAATTTTCAGATGGTCAATTTTATTCATCTTTTCCCTTCTGTTTTCTTGATGGCTTCTCTTCTTTCTTATTGAGGCCAAAACTATATTTCATTGATATATCTGTCCAGAAGGTATCTAGTCATTTGATGTAAAAATAAAAACAATTAATGAAGAAAATACAAGATACAAAAAAGTACTGTACATGGCAAGTACACCTCAGTCCCTCTCAAAATAGTCACCTTGGGACCTCACACAGTTCTCCCAATGGCCATCAGCTGCCTTGTTGTATTTTCCTGAATCTCATCAGTAGTCTGAATTCTCTTCCCTTTCAAAGGTAATTTTAGTTTTGGGAAAAGCCAGAAGTCACAGGATTGTAGTGGGGCTGAGTCACCTGGATGATTTGATGTTTCACCAAAAATCCCTGTACCATATGTGATGAATGAGCATGCGCAGTGTCATAAAGAAGCTACCAATCACTAATTGCCATATCTGCAGCCTTCTGAATCATCTGAATAGTTTCCACAGAGCAATGTTCAAGCTTAATGCAAAATATGATGCAGATCCATTGCTCTACTTGCTCAGTCATTTTTAATATGATAGCCACACAGTACACATGCTCACTCAATGGTGTCTACTGCCCCCACTGACCAGTACTGACCAGTGAAGTCGTCATTGTTCATACATGTGCATTCTAGTCCACTCTCCTTAGCTGCCTGGTTACATCAGCGTCGGCAAACCATTTTCTTATATTAACTATGGTTGGAATTTTCTGGACACACTTCATGTTTATCCTTTTAGTCCTAGGTGTTGATGGGTAATGTCATTTCTACCATATGATGAACATTACATTATTTCATGTGACAACATTAAAATATTAAGTGTTAGCTTTATTTCACTGAAATTTTTACTACTGTGCTTTTATATTGAAGTAGAGGTACAAGCATAGCTACCTCAATTACATCATTAGCATTTTCAAGGACATCAAAATTTTAAACAGTGATCCTAAAAATATACACACATACCAAGATTTGTAACTAAATGTGAAGTTTGGAAAATATTTCATGCTTTGTTCCCCTTTGTCATCGGGTTTAATATTGGGGGACAAAGGAATTATTATTTAACCTGGCCTACACAGAGTTTATCAAAACATAGTCAACTAGTCATCTCTTAAAATTTAATATCTCATAAAATACTGTTTTCAATTGAGTATAGCTTAGAGATAGGAAATAGGGATCTATACCATCTGATTTTAAAAAGTAGGAACTCAAGCAGCCTATCTTGAAAATATGAGGTACAAAGTGTTGATAGATCTCCTCTCCTTGGAAACCAAAGTGCAAGAACCTCATAGAGCTTTTATGGTAAATAATCAGTTCAACTATATTGCCCAGTTTATAACCTGATGGGAACAAGAGGGCATTTCCTCTTACCTGTGAGGATGAAAGAAATTGTCTTTCTGAATGATTTCCAATGATTACTTCACTTAGACGCTTAAGTTTTTGTATTTGGTTTTCACACTACAGAATTCACTTTGTTCAGATGCAAAAAAATACAGAATCATAATACTATAATAAGGAAGATTCCAGTGATAACTATGTACAGGAATAGTAATAGAATGTGTTAATAACTCAACAACTATAATTCTTGAATTTGAACCTGGGATCTACAAGTTAGGAGCTATGTGACATTAGAAAAATTGTGTAAATTCTACAGATCTCAGTTCCCTTGTCTAAAGAATCAGGACATAATGCAAGTACATTATAAGTTTTTGTGTGTAGACTTAATGTGTTACTATGTCTATATCTCTTTGAAGAGTTTTTGGCACAGGCTAAACATTCAACCAAAAAAATCACTTTTTATTGTTATTTTGGCTGTTTTTATTTATTTTTTAAAACACTGTTGTAATTGTTCATTTAATTTTAGCTGTATGTATTATCTGGTAAGGAACTATGTGTTCATACTCTATCTAATAATATAAGGTTTTCTTGTTTGTGTCAAACTGACCCTATCAGAGCAGTTTTAGGTTCATAGCAAAATTGAATGGAAAGTACATAGATTTCTGATACACTCTTTGTCCCTATTCATTCACAGCCTCCACTATTATCAGTATTACAAATATTGTGACTGTATATTTGTTACAATTGAGAAACCTACATTGACACATCATGATCACCAAAAATCCACAGTTTATATCAGTATTCACTAATAGTATTATACTTCTATTCCTTGGAACAAATGTTTAATGACATATACACACCATTAATAGTATCACACAGAGTAGTATTGCTGCCCTAAAATTCATCTATGTTCCATCTATTTATCCAGCCCCTCTACTTAACTTCTGGTAACTAAGGATCATTTCACTTTTTCTACTGTGTTGTCTTTTCTACAGTATCACATAGTTGAAATAATATAGAATATAACCTTTGAAATTGGCTTCTTTCACTTGTTAATGTACACTTAAATTTCTTCCATGTCTTTTCTTGACTTGATAGCATGTTTCTTTTCAGCACTGAATAATATTCCATTGCCTGGATGTACCACAGTTTCTTTATCCATTCACCCCCTAAAGGACGTCTTTGTTGCTTCCAGATTTAAGCAAGCATGAAGAAAGTTGCTATAAACATCTGTGAGCCAATTTTGTATGGACATAAGTTTTTAACTACTTTGGGTCAATACTAAGGAGTACTATTGCTGGGTTGTATGTTTAAGAGAATGCTTAATTTTGTAAGAGATTGTCACACTATCTTCCTCAATGGCTGTACCATTCTGCGTTCCCACCAGCAATGAATGAGAACTCCTGCTGCTGCACGTCTTCACCTGCATTTGGTGCTGCCAGTGTCCTGGATTTTGGCCGTTCTAATAGGTGCTATTTTCTAAGAATGGAGGAGTATTCTTTTCTTCCCAGGTGCCAGATTCAGTAAGATATTTGGTTACACATTTTATGTTTTATTTCAACCAATGTAGATAAAGAACGGAAAACATAACCTTGGCAAGTTTTTCTATGGAATACTTGGAATTATGAAATTGGATCTTTTATTTCTTTTCCCTTATAGCCATTATATTTGAGAAAAAGATAGTCTTTTCTATCTGAGTCCAAACTACCACTTCCACTCCTCTTGGGGAATATATTTATATGTAATATATAAATATTTTACTACTTACAATTATTTTAATATAAAGTATAGTCATATATAGGTAAATGTATATGGGACCCATAAAATAATATACATACACTTATGTATTTGAAAATTATATACATATGTGTGGGTGGTATGTGTGCATGTCTTTTTGTTGTACATACTGTAGGCCTAGACGAGTTTGATTTTTCCTGGCTTATTGTCTTTCAAACTGTGGTTCTCTCCCACTGCATCACTTACTATTTTACCCCTGTCCAAAGCTCTTCCTCGATGTGTTTTTCTTGGTGATTCCAACATGTTAAATCATACAATATGGCCACTTAACTTTTTGTCATGTCTAAGAAATATTTCTTCTTGTCCAGTTCAGCCACCCATTCTCAAATAACTATATATTTTTTCATCAATAAAAATGATGATTTCAGTCCCTATCATTAGTTTTCAATTCTATTTCTCCAGTTTAAAAACTTGACTGCTACAATTTCTTTACTTATTCATATAGTCATAAATTATCATAATCTCCTCACTCTTTAACTCACACTTGATTAAAATTGTGTCTGAAATCAATAGCCATATATTTCAATGGCACTTAATAAAAATGATAGGAAAAAAGTTGCTTTTTTAAAAATTTGAGCTTCACTTAGAGCTGTATGTTTTTCTTCCTCACTAGAGTAGGAACTCCTGGACAAAAGGAATCTTGTCATATTTACTTTTATTCATCATGCATGGTACAGGTACTCTGTGAATGTTGGTTGTATTGAAGTTGAATATAGAAGTACCTTAAGAACAATAAATGCAATGGAATACACATACTGTAATTTTTAAACTAATCAGTCTCCTTGAAGACAATTCATGTGTTAGATTGCCAATTTACAGTTCTGAGATCTGAAAAAAAACTTTTATTTTGCTAAACCCCACCTCCAGATCATGCTCTTATATCATTCTTTCTCATTTTTGCAAATGAAAACTTTATTCTTTAAGCATCTTTATTAAAAGAGTGAAGCTATCCATTAGTCTTTCAAATACTACATTGAATCTATCAGTGAACTCTGTCAATACTTCCTTTTAAAACATTCAAATTCTGATTATCGCAGAACCATTTACAGTGCTACCACCCTGGACACACAGCCCGTTTTTCCTTAACTGTTATAAGAACTTCATATTTGGTCTTCAGGTTTTACCATTTTTCCTCTACAAACTATACTGTAGAAATCATTTAGCACAATATATTAAAAAAAAACTTAGGATTTCTCCTTATGGGAAAGAATTGAAAAACTGAGAGTATCCTTTCTACTTGCAGTGAGAAATAACTTGCCTAAATTGTATAATACATGTTTGAACCCCACAGAGTACTGAGATTATAGAGTACCTAGTTCTCTAATATTTAAAGATGGGTGAGCACCCCTAATGAAGTATAAGAAATTCAGGCAGGCGAAGAGCACAGAAATAAAATATTGTTGCCAAAAAAGTGATGAAAAATATCAGCAATAAGTTTAATGAATTTCTAATAAACTTCTGCAGTTGTAGACCCAAAGGGGTTCTCACTCAGCTGTGGGCAGTTTTTCATAGATAGAAGACAGAGGGGGAGAATATATTTTTAAGGAACACAAGAATGGTAGAATTCAGACACAACTTCAGAAAAGGCAAAAAATCCTTGCCCTTTGTTTGTCCCTATCTTCCAAGAAAATCCTTTAAACTAGGAAAGGAAGAGCTGTAAACCCTGTCACCAGAGGGGCATAGGAACAGAGGATTTGTTTCTGAAGAAAAGAAAGAAAAAAAAAGAAACAAACAAACAATAGAAACAAACCACCTTTATATTCCATTTCTATGAGATAATCAGAAAAGAGTTCTAGGCACAATACAATTAGAATTCTCTACGTCTGGCCAGGAGCATGAACCTCTCTCCCATATGAGACCTACCTTGATCCAAGGTATCAACAAGGTGATTTGCCACAAAAAGGAAGAGCCAGAATAATTACAAAACCTCATCCCTGAAGCCAAGGAGCACATGGCTTACTTAGAGCTAAGCCTGGACCAGGATAATAGAGATCACTTCCTGCCTGCAACATCCACACAAGCAAACTGCCCCCAACAAGCAAGTGTTCACTGAATGAAGTGGAAACAAAAGTATGGGGAGTGGCTTCCCTGAGTCTCAGGCCCAGAGGGATGGCTAAAAGATGAGAGGTCGGGGAGAGAAATAACCTCTAACATCTCAGTTCCAACCCTAAGAACAAGGTATCATTGCATACATTTGAATATTTTGGCACAAATTAAGTTAACTATTGAATAAAACAAAATTCACACCCAACTCAACTCCTGATAAGTGTAGCTCAACTGCTATACAGTCATGTACCACATAAAGCCATTTTGGTCAGTGATGGATATATGATGGTGAATCATTGAGATCATAGTGGATCTGAAAAATTCCTATCACCTAGTGATATCACAGTGCAACAACAGATTGCCCATGTTTGTGGGGATGCTGGCATAAACAAACCTACTGTGCTGCTAGTTTTATCAAATTATAACATATGAAACTATGTAGAGTAATGTACAGTACATAATATTGGATAATGGAAATATGCTACTGAATTTTATATTTACTCTATTATTATTATTTTAGTGTGCACTCTTTCTACTTATAAAAAATGTTTTCTGTAAAACAATATTTTGTGTTATGCTCGCAGCAACCTCATACATTTTATGTTTACCATGTCACTTGTTTGCGTCATTTTTTTCTTGTGCTGAGTTAATCTCATATTGTTTTATATCGTAATGTGCTGTACAGGTTTGTAGCCTATGAGCAGTAGGCTATACCATATAGCTGATGTAAATGCTAGGCTATCCCATCTAGGTAGGTTTGTGTGAGTTCACTTTGTGATATTTGCGCTTTACTGAAATCACCTAATAACACACTTCTCAAAATATATACCTGTTGCTAAGTGGTTCATGGCTGTATACTAAAGATATGACAGAAGAGGTATGCCCATTTCAGATGTAAATACTGTTTTTTCTGTCTGTTTCTCTATGCATAATGTCCAGCATTTATTTTAAAAATACAAGTTCCATTCATTCAACAGCAAAAAAAAAAGATATCCACATGTGTTAAACAAAACAACCACAATACACACACTTAAATGTCTCACATTTGGAACAGTTACACTAGGACTTTTATTATGATTCACATGTTCAGGGATAAAATGATAACATTGCAAAACATGCATGAAAAGATTGAGAATTTAGCAAGCAATAGAAAATATGAATTAGAAGGAAGCCAGAATGTACTTTTTTAAATTATATCAGAAGCAAAGAATTTCTCAAAGGACTCAGCAGTAGTAGTCTCATAAAAGCTGAAGAAACACTCAGTAAGTTTAAAGATAATACAAACTGCATAAACTGCATCAGACAGAGGTAAAGCAGTAGGGAAAAAACAGCATTCAAGAGGTGCAGGCAATTTCTGATGGTTTAACATATTTGTATTTGGAGATCCGGGAAAAAACAGCAGAGAAGCAAAAGAATTATGTGAGGAGATAATTGTTAAGAATTCTGCCCCCCCCAAATAAAAAACATTAAAAACACTTGTCCAAGAATATTAGATCACTTCAAGCAAGATAAAAATCAAACAAAGCATACTTAAATACATCACATGTAAACTGCAGTAAGTGAAAAATAAAGGAAATTATTGAAAGAGGCCAGAGGAAGGGGCATGTTTCTCTAAAGAGAAAAAATAATCAAAATTGCAGCATACTTTTTTTGTCAAAATTTCTGAAAGTCATAAATAATGCTGTGATATCTTTAAAGTAATGAAAGGTGTGTATTTATTTCTGAACTAGAGTTCTAGTATGTTCCATTGATCTATTTGTATTTCTATGCCAGTACCACGCTGTTTTGATTACTGTGGCTTTGTAGTATAGTCTGATATCAGGTAGTGTGTTTCCTCCAACTTTGTTCTTCTTTCTCAAGATTGCTATGGCTATCTGAGATCTTTTTGGTTCCATATAAATTTTTGAAATATTTTTCTAGTTCTAAGAAATATGCCATTGGTATCTTTATAGGAATTGCCTTGAATCTGTAGATTGCTTTGGGTGGTATGGACATTTTTAATATTTCCCTATCCATGAACACAGTGTATGCTTCTAGTTATTTGTTTTTCTTCAACTTCTTTTTTTGTCTTAAAACTTTGTCTTCAACTTCTTTCTAGTGTCTTATAAAATTTTCCAGATACAGATCTTTTACATCCTTGGTTAAATTTATTATTAGGTATTTTTTAAGACTTTTTTTTACTTATTTTTAGAGAGGGGAAAAGAGGGAAAAAGAGAAGAGAAACATCAGTGTGTGGTTGCCTCTCACACGCCCCCTACTGGGAAACCTGGCCTACACCCAGGTAAGTGACTTTACTGGGAATCCAACCAACAATCCTTTGATTCACAGGCCACTGAGCCACACCAGCCAGAGCTATTCTTAGGTATTTTTTTAAAGCAATTGTGAATGTGATTGTTTTCTTAGGTTTTCTCTTTCTGATAGTTCATTATTGGCACATAAAAATGCAACTGGTTTGTGGATATTTATGATGTATCTTGCTATTTTGCTGAATTCATTTATCACTTACAGTAGATTTTTTCATACTAAAAGAAAAATAAAACATGTCAACACAGACTTTTATGCACAGTCAAATACCTTTTGAAAAGTAAAAGGAAAAGACATTTTTAAACAAATCAAAGTTTAGAGAATTTACTTCGAACATACATATGCTATAATAAATAATAAAGGATGTTCCTTTAAGCAAGGAATGTGATACCAGAAACATGTTTCGGTACAAAGAAATAAAAACAAATTGAAATGTTAAAAAAATGCACACATATATTAAACATTTTTCTATTTATTTTAATATATCTATAGAACAATTTAATATCCAGAGCTAAATAGTAAAAATTTTTGTGAGGTTATAACATATATAAATGTTGGTTATAAATTTTGCACTATGTGCAAACTACTCTATTATAATAGTGACTAAAGGCAGATTGTAATAAAGACATAAATATTAACTCTAAGTTAACCACTGAAAAAAATTTAAATGGATTATAACAAAAAAGCCAATAGTAGTGATAAAATGTAATAAGAATACAAGTCAATCATACAGCAAACAAAAAAAAAGAAGGAACAAATGGAACATGGAACAAATATCAACCACTAAGATGATTTATTTTAAAATGATCATATAAATAGTTGCATTAAAACAGATTTTGAGCTCTGGTTGGTGTAGCTCAGTGGATCTAGTGCTGGTCTGAAAAGCAAAGGGTCACTGATTCCATTCCCAGTCAGGGCACATGCCTGGGTTGCAGGCCAGGTCCCCAATAGGAGGCTTGTGAAAGGCAGCCACACAGTGATTTCTCTTCCTCTCTTTCTCCCTGTTTTTCCTTCTCTCTAAAAATAAATAAAACATCTTAAAAAACAAAATTTGAAACACCCTAATTAAAAAAGCAGATATTGATAAATTATGTAAAATAGCAAGGCCCAGCTATATATATTTTTAAATGCTCTTAATTGAAATTTGTCATAAATAGGAGTGAAAGTTTAGAAATGTATATATTGTGCCATCACTAATGAAGAAATGGAGAATCTCTATATTACTATATGTTAAAATGAGATAAAATAGATCCCCCAAAATATCATCAGGGATAAAAACAAAAATCATAAGAAGTTTCAATTTACCAAAATTTGAAAATATCTACAGCAGAAACTGATAGAAATTGATAAACCTAAATTAAATTTGGAGACTTCTACAATTATGTCTTAGTGATAAATAAGACAAATAGAGATAAAATCAGTAAAAGATATAAAAAACCTAAAGAAAAAAATAAAGTACCTAAAGAAAATTATCCACCAAGATTACCTTATTTATATTTAACACTCCATCCAGCAATATAAGACTACCTATTTTTTTCTTATACATATGGAAACTTCATCTAGATAGACCATATTCTGGACTATAGAAATACCATCAGAAGTTTAAAACAATGAAATAGTAAAAAATAAAAGCATGTTCTTTAGGAGAGAAATTAAACTAAAAATTAGCAACAGAAAATCCACAGATACTTGGACATAAAACAATAACAACTGTAACTCTTATGGGTCAAATAGGAAATCACAGCAAAAATTGAAAAAAATTTTATTTGAATTAAAACTGAAACATAAAAAAAATGTATGGGCTGTAGATATAGCAATGTTTGTTGGGAAAGTAACAGCATCAAATATTTTACAGGAACAAGTGAAGTCTCACATCAGTGCTTTCACTTACAGCTAAAGACGTGTCTCTTTTTTTTCTCTTACTTTCCAATATCATGCCAATGCCTTTCTTTGACCAAATTCAACTAAAAGTCAGAGGATAAGAGAACTTTACTTACAGTCTATAAAGACTGTAGAGCTACTCAGAGAATGTTGAGGGTAGAATTGGTGGAAATAAACAAAGAATAAACATCAACCTTCTTATAGGAAAACACGATAAAATATGAAAATTGAGGTAGCTGACGTGGAATAAAGAAAAGCATTTATATCGGTTTCTTCTTTGCATAGTGTGGATCCACAGTTTGTAAACAATCCAGAAGCCATTGAATACTCTAACTTCACCAAACTCTTTCCTTGCTTTTTAAAAATTATTCATTATAAATGGTCATTATTTTAATGAATTCTTTTCAAAACTATTTCCTCACTTTACTCCCTTTTTCTTGCTCAGGAAAAATCGCTTGATAAATGTGATAACACATATTTTCTGTGTTGGCCTTAAAGTAGTAAAATTTTGTGTGAGAGCCATCCAAGGAAAATGCACTAGAGTTAGGAAACTATTGCCATCTTCCAGCGAGAAATAAAGGTAGCTTGGATTAAAGAAGTCAAAATAAAAATACGGTATAGTCAGACTCCTGAACTTACTTTGAAGATCAGCCCTCTTCAGTGAAGGATCGGGTGTGGATATAATGGAAGGGTGGAAAGGATTTGGTGCCAAGGTTTCCTGTAACTGCAACTTGAAACTGTCATTGATTACAGAAATGGGAGGGCCTGGGGAAGAAATCTGTGCCCAAAGGGATGGATGTGGGAATTAATAATTCTGTTTTGAGCTGTTAAATTTACAAATCCTACAATACACCCAAATCAGAATAACTAGTCAATTGGGTGTACAAGCAGAATGGAACACCACCAGAAAAAGCCTTTAACACCACTCGACTTCAAAAACTTCACTTAGGGCTAGTGATACAAGCATGATAAGTTTGTTCCAATGTTTTGTTTTTACATTTGAGGAATGCTTTGCATTGCTAAGTAGTACAGATTAACAAACCAAGAAAAAATGTAGCCTGAGATGAAATGTTGAATGAAGGTTCTCTGGTTAAGTTATACTCATGTTAATAAATTGAACTTCATGAAAAAAAGACCTTTTATGTACCCTTTGTCATGCCCTTTCTCTTTCTATTTCCACAAATAATTCCAGAACTCATACAATATATTTTTCTTCATTTATTTAAATAAATTTAGGGTATAAATTTTACTTTGGCTATTCTTTGCCTTTTTATCACTGGTGCATTTGAAGTTCAAAATCATTTTCCGATTACCAAAAAAATATGGAGAGTATGTAAAAAATTATTTTTCTAGGATTTTTTTGTTTGTTTTTGTTCTATTTTATCTTGTCTTATTTTCTAAGGAAAGCTATCTCAGGCAAAAGAGATTCAGTGGGAATTTTTTTCCTGTAAGTTTCTGGGGTATAAGATTATCCAGAATCCCTGAGTTTTCAGAGATATTACTGTTCCTATGATTAAGATCCTAATCTTTATTCATATCCTATGTTTTACACACACAAAAAAAAACACCTTGAAAGATTACGTGTTCAATCATTGTTATATATTCCCAATTGTGTGAAATCAGTTCCCTAGTTTATTAGGTGGTAAAGTTCCCTATACAGGTTTAAACACTAAACCTTGGTGCTTAAGACTTTAATTTTATTTCATACCTCGAGGCACATATTTAAAGATTGTGCCTTTTGCTTTCTCAATTTTAATGTTGCTATGAACAACATCTGTTGGTACAGAAGAGCAGATAATGATCAAGTTTCCTAACAAAAGCCGAAATAGCAGTGGCTTAACAAGATGCAATTTTAATGTTCTCTCAGAGTGTGGTTCAAACACTAGTATTCTAGGGTTCACGAATGTTTCCGAATACATCTCTGACATCCTAAACTCACAGATTCCCTATCATGGCCTAAAATTGCCATTTCTGCCTCGCTTCACCAGGTATATTTTCTAGCCAGTGGAAAGGTTAGTGAAGCGCATGCCTTCTCCCTTTAATGGCATAACCCAGAAATTTCACGAGTACTTTTGCATTTATCCCACTGACTGGAACTCAGGCATGTTGCCATGCCTTGCTGCACGTAAGCCAGCTTGCGGAGTCTTTGTCTGGTGGCCATGTACCAGGAAATTCTTGCAATTTTCATTTTAAAAGAATAAGAGAAAATGAATAAAAGGGGAGTAAAAAGTCATCTTTATCACAATGGACATTATTCCTCTTCTTTAAATTGACTCCTTCCCATATTGACCCCTTAGCCCCAGGTTTATTTTCAAAGAGTACGTTGTTAATTCCTTGACTGTATAGTTTTTCAGTGCATCTTGTGTATGCCATCTCACTCAGAAAAAAAAAGAATATATATGTTTTTTCTTATAAAATCCTTACTGGATTTTACCCTGTTTGTTTCTAACAATTAATTGCAAAGGCTCCTGGAGTCTTTTGCTTATATTCCCTGTTCTTAATCAACTCTTTTATGAAATAGGGATTTTTTAAATGTTTGTAAGGAACAGACACCAAATCTAGTTAACTAAAAAAAAGAACAAAGAAATGATGCCGTTGCATGTATAATGAGTGTCTATTATCAAAGGCCAAGTTAAAATACCAGGCTGCTCTCAGACCCTTCTGGAAATTTCAGGATCATGATGAATTCATAAAACTTGATTTGGGGCTGCCGACAAATGACTCAGCTCCAACAGTTTTTAGTCCCAGAGACTTAACTCAGGATTCAAATGTCTAGATAAGAGCGTCTAATTGACCCAACTGTGACACAGTCCCACCACTCTTTTCTCTGGATGGGTGTTAAGGAGGAAAAGGAAGACCCAGATAAAGTAAAGCATAGTTTCCTGATGGAACAGATGTTGAGCAGCAAATTTAAGAGTTGTCTTTTCTCTCCCTTGGACCACGCCGTTTATTCTTATCTTTCTATTTATTTGAAAATTCTTATTGTCCTCAATGCGGAGGCAAGTCACAAATTTGTCTAAACACCATTATACCCCCTAGTCTCTTAGATAAGTAATTTATTTTCTTTAAGCATGAGTTTTTTTTATCTTTAAAGTCAGTATATTATTTTTTCGAGTTCCTTGTGTGTTTCTGTAAGATGCCTGTTATATATTTTTGACTTAAATATTATTTTTATACTTATTAGTTAACATTATAAAATAATTTATTTATTTTTAAATCTTTGTATTTTTATTTGATATTTTTGGTTTATATATGAAATTGTAAAGTCATTAAGAGATCACTGCCCTGAATGGCGTGTCTCAGTGGGTTGGGTGTCATTTTACAAACCAAAAGTTTGCCCATCTGATTCCCAGTCAGAACACATGCCTGGGTTAAAGGCTAGGTCTTCAGTGAGAGTGTGAAAGGCAACTGATTGATATTTTTCTCCCACATTGATATTTCTCTCCCTGTCTCTGTTAGGGGCTAAGGGAAATAGTCTTAAGAAAACTAAGTTGTTTGTTCAACCTTAGCTGCTTGCTCAAGCTTGGGTGGGGGAAACCGCACACCCCACCTCGGGCAGATACTCCAGGAAGTTAAGAAGTTAAGAAAAGAACAATGAAGTAATAAGAACTAGTCAAGCGGATAGCCTCCTGGAAGTTTTTACCCCCTAGCGTGAGCCCAGCTAGCTCAGTGGGTAGAGCATGAGCCCCTAGGCCAATGGCTAACCTGAGCACGAGCTGTTCATGCACCTTGCAGGCCAATCATCAGCAAGATCACGAGCCCTAGCTTGAGCCCCTGACCAACGGCTAAGGGCCACCTCTCGCTTCTGGAAATCGCTTGCTTGCTCGCTTCTATAAGAACCCTAGTCTGTAAGCGTTCAGGGTGACTCTCATTTGCAGCCATTTTGGCACTCGTGTGTCTCCGGAGGCACCCCGAGAGTTCACCCTGCGCAGGTAAAACTTTGAAACTTTGGCCGATAAAACACCTCTGACTACCCAGCAGTCTCCGACCCTTCTTGCTCGCAAGGATGGGATGTAACAGTCTCTCTCCTTCCTTCCTTCTCTTTCTCCCTTCTTCCCCTCTCTCTAAAGTTAATTAATTAATTTTTAAAAATCACATTAAAATCTTATCTTCTAAAAAGCGAAACTCAGAGCTAATTATTTATTTACCATTCTAGAAGTGATCTTTTATTAATTGATAGTTGCGTCTAAACTTTTAAATGTCAAATTTTAACTTATTTTTCAGATTGAAAAGGTAAGAAGAAAGAAACTAACATTATGAATAAATAATTACAAATCTATAACTTTCTATACTTCTACTTCATTTGGTCAGTCAAAACCATATGTAGTTGGACACTGAGAGGGGTTTTGTATCTTGATTGATAATAGGTTTCAGTAGAAAAAGTTGTCCTGATTAATTAATGACTCCTGCCATGGGTGAGGGTGAGAGTATGGCAATAGCTATGATGACTTAACAAAAGACCGGGCATTTCAAACTGTCATGTGAAATACGAAGCACCTAGAGGATGTGGTGAAACAGATTCTATTTTCTAAGGTCTTGGGTAGGATACAAGATTACGCATTTTTAACAACCTGTCAAGAGATGTATATGCTGCTAGTTCACAGGCTGCACTTTTGAGGATGAAGGCCATAAATGTTTATTAATCAATGAGACCATTTTTCACTGAGATTTTTGGCTAGTATAAAGGAAGATTCATGCAAGCGTGTGTGCACACATACAACAAATATTTATTGACTCTTTACTACGTACCAGGCAATGTTCTAAGTGTAGAAATACAGCCATAAATAAAATAAGATCCTGCTGTCATTGTCCTTCTATTTGTGTATGTGGGCACAAGCATGCATGCAGAATGACAGAAACTGAGTGCAAAAATAAATAAGTACCTGGACAAAGGGCATCTTGCTCTGGAAATATTTAGTTCAATTCCCATTTTCAGTTTAGCAGCTTACATAACCAGTCATTCTTAAGCAAACAAATGAACTGAAGCTATTCTTCAGCAAACAGAGCAGGCTGGGTTGAGTGGAAACCATACTAGGCATCCCTGTATCTTTCTGTTCCACTCAGGTCTGGTTATCAGGCCTGCCATAAGTCAGAATGTGGCAAAATGGATTCAAATGTCAGAATATCACACTCAATGGCCTTTCAAGTCAGCTGCACTAAAGCAATCACTAGTCCGGGGAATATTCTACATCTGTTGCCCACCATGGAGACACGCTGCCACATGCAGGTAATGCCTAATCCCAGCCCATTATCCCATTTTACCATTACAGTCAAACACAGTAAACCCCTAACCCACACAGCACTTATTCAAAATAGGAGAAACTCTGGAGGTGATGGTGGGCAGCAGCAGGAGACAACTAACTGTGGAAAACCTGTAGACCAAAGTCATTGATATGGGCTAATCAGTTATGAAGTGATAGACTTTGGACGGAATTAGTATTTAGGCTGAAATAAGACTAATTAAACTACAAGTATATGCTGTATTGCTCATTGGAAAGTCTGTGTGTTACCCAAGAGGTTGGAGGCTCAAAAGAATGATAGAGAAGTAACAAAAATATTAGAGCTTTTTTTACACATTTGATTGTTATGTGAGGAAATTAATGATCACATTGTATATGCTCCAGAACTAGTTCTGCAGACCCTTCTTTTCTGGCCTTCTTTTGGTTACCCTCTACTACAGAGGACGTTTGTGCTATTGTTACTTACCTGATCATTGATGTTGTAGACTAGTAACAAAAACCAGAAGCAAATCAAACAACATAACCCAGCTAAGATCTTAAGATCTTTCTGAAAGCCACTGCATAAAAGAAGAAATACAGGACAGAGGCATGATGACCACAGTCATTGAAAGTAGTTTCTCTAAGCAGTGACAGTTCTAGTCTGAGTTCATCTCCCCTTCCTGAGTTTTTAATCCGTACAACTCACATATGGGGTAACATAGCACAGTACAGGTAATGATTTTACTCTTTTGACAGACTTACAGGAAAACAATATGTTGTCAAAGAGCACAATACTCCACTCAATTATGAAATGTTCTTATTAGGAATAAAAGTATCTTTTGAGCCTAAAGCACCTGGACTACCTCACTATTAAAGCTATATTAAGGACAACAATGGGTAGATATTGTTATAAGACCTCATGATTTACAAGGTTTACTCTATTGTTGTCTGCCCCAGAACGAAGAATGTTTTCTCAAAATGAGTTCCAGTCTCCAAACTAGAAACCAGAAATTCTTAAAATACTACACTAGTCAATTTTATAGCTAAAAATACAGTTAAAAGCTTAGTCTTTACTAGGTACTTCTTCAATCCAGGGCCTAATCCCCTTCCCTCCCTCCCTTCCTTCCTAACTTCTTTCTTTTCCCCTTTACTTCCTTCTTCTCTCTCTCTCTCTCTGTTCCTCATTTCCTCCTTCCCTTCCCTCTTCCCTCCCTCCCTTTTTCCTTATATTTTTCTTTCTTTCTCCTTTGTTCTCCTTCTATCCCTGTCTTTCCTCCTCTATCTCTCTCTTCTTTCTTTCAATGTATGTACATCTTGGTTTGAAAATATAACTTGTTTTAAAGTTTGGGGGTATAAATAAAACAAATAATTTAATGAGTGTATAATATTTTAAAGGTTATATACACTGGACAATGAGGAAAAAATAAAAATATCTCTTTTTCTTTCCTGTGTTCTGTTCCTCTATACCACTGAACAAAACTGTATTGTATGCATTTTTAAATATTTTTATTTATTATTTTAGAGAGACTGGAAGGGTGGGAGAAAGAGAGGAAGTGAAACATTGATGTGAGAAAGAAACTGATCAGTTGTTTCTTGCATGCACCCCAACCAGGGGCCAAACCCACAACCCAGACATGTGCCCTGATGGGAATCAAACCAGCAACGTTTTGCTTTGTGAGATGACGCCCAACCAACTGAGCCACACAGGCCAGGGCTACATACTATTTACTTTGCTGGGAGGAATAGCTTGCTAGAGTCTCCTTGGTATAGACTGTTTAGAAAATGTGGTAAAGGCTAAAAAAAGCACTGTCCTTCACAAAGTAAAATTCTTGAAAGGTTAAAAAGACATGAGAACATCCACATTATATTACTGATGTGAAAAAGAAATGTTTGAAGTAAAAAAAGGAATTAGCCCTTAGGATTTAAAGAAAGTGTTAAACTCACAAAGCTCAAATGCATATTTCTAATAAAGTTTAAATAATATCATGAGCAATTATGAAAACAATCATGAAACGTCCTACATTCTCTATTCTGTTATACTCTGTAAATGCTTTCCCATATGTTTTGGTATAATTTTGTCCTCATAAATAACCTTGTGAATTTGGTTGGGGAGCTACTAATTTTCTCTCTTATCCTCAGAGGCCGTCAAAATCCTCACTGAGCAGATTAAATATGCATAACTTCATTTTCATTCCCTGACTGATTCCAAAGTCAATATCTTAATATTGCTAAGAGAAGTCGACTTCCTTAAACCAAGGTTTCTGTGGTAAAGAGAGAATATTTATAAGGTAATAAGTAAAGTGTTTTTATGACAGAGAGACTACTTATTATACAGAGGCATATTTCACATTTATTACCTAATTTTAATTATTGTGGAAGAAAATGTTTCAACCAGATACAGAGGAATTTTTTCTATAAAATAGTTGTATATACTTTTATAAAAATATGTTTTCTTTGAAAATACAATTTACATATTCTAAAATTTAACTCTTGCTCATGAGTTAAGATTCAGAGTCTCTTACAGATTCAGGCAGAGTTTGCCTCACATTTTAGAAACCTGAAAAAGAGTACATCAGAGCTGGTGTGAGAGATTAAATTTTGTGTTATGCAGCAAGGCCTGGAATGAAAGTCAGACCATCTGGTGAATGTAAGAAACATCACAAGTGAATTCAAGTTCAGAATAAGGAAAATGCAGTCAGTTTTCATGAAGTCCAGGCCAAAGTAGGTGAAAATACACCATGAGGAAGTGAAGAAAATGACCGTTGTATAAGGAGCGGTGGCTACAGTGCATGTCTCTAAGATTGTCAAAGAAAGAGACAAAATAAAGCAAGCCAGGTAGACATCTCCACATGCTCCATGAGACTTAATAAGACTATCATAAATAATTCTGTCCCTTGGAGATAGCCATTGTTTGAGAAGAATGTTTTCGCAAAGTTTCTTGTTCCTTGCAAATGTACATAAATACATATTACATAAATAATGTGCATATCCACACCTAAACCTGTATCTATCTACTCTGTCATCTACAAACCTGGAACATGATATATAGTAAAAATAACATGTAAGCCACAAATAATAGGCATATATGCAAGTTTCTAGTGACTACATTCAAAACTAAAACATATTAATATCAATAACCCATTTAGTCAATGCAATATATACAAAATATTATTATTTTAATATATGTAATCAATATGCAATATGTGGTTGCATGTATTAATTACATGTAATCAATACAAAAAGTTAAGGTAATTTTACCTTATCCTCTTGAGGATGAAAGATGGGGAAAATGGGGCAATGCATAGCATTCTTTATTTCTATGTTCATAACAATCTTAATAAAAAAGGCCTTGGGAATAAAGACATGTTCATTCCAACATTCATGTATATATGTTAAAAAGAAAATAAATGTGAACAAGTAGTTTTCCACATCTTCATTCTCCTGAGTAACTAACACCTAAAGCACAAGTCAAAAAATAAAGATCAGGTCTAATAGATGCATAGCATTTTTTGTAATACCTGCATTTAAAAAAATTGAAATAAATCAGTTATTTGACAAAAGTTCCTGCTCCATTTTTGCTTACTAATTATTTTTTATACGCATATCTTTGCCTGAGTGAGCATCAATATCTTTGGAAATTCAAACCATGTGGAAATAGATTTATATAGAAGTAATAGTAAAGCTCAGACTAAGATATTCTCACATGTTCTAGTTCTGAAGGACTAGATACCCTTGTCCTTCAAGTATCTCAGGAAAATACATCCCCAAGGGACAATGGTAGACAATGGAATATGTAACCAGGTAACTTTGAACTTTAAGCTTAGTAAAGTTCTCTAGTGAGAAAGACTTGAGTGTGTGGAAATATAGTTTTACTTATGCTTAAAGAAAGAAATGAAAGTAAGATGGTCTCTTCTTAAGGACTAGAGAGACCTTCTTAGAGCCACGGACACAACACCATCTCTCCGTAGCTGTGGAAAATAAGCATGTTTCTATATGCATGTATTGGCATAGCAAGAGTATAAAACATCCCCCCATGCCCCACCCACTCAACCTCCATAAACCTCATATTCTGCCAAAGTGTCTTTCTTGTCCTCTTGTGAAAGAAATGATCTGGCTTAATAGAAGTGAAAGGTGGAACTACATGGATTATAACATGCAAGAAATCTGTTTAAGATATTTCATTTTTCTGAATACAAAATTTCATGAATTCCATAATAGTTTATTAAATCAAGTTGTTAACAAAGCAATGATTTGATCATTTTATCATTCTGCAAAATAAGATAACTAATTTTCACAAATTACCTTGTTCCCCATGATAGAAAATGTCTTATGACTATAGCAAGTTTGTCACTCATATGGACAAAAACAAGTTAAAGTTTAAGTCATATACCTCTTCTGTCAGTGCTTGACCAAGATTTATTTAACCTTGTTCAAGAATGAGAAAACACAGACATTAAAAGTTGGTGTATTAAAGTACGATAGAAATCAAGTTGTAGAGATGATCAGTATCAAAAAACTTAGAACAAAGAGTTTAAAATTTCCATTTCAATTTTCAGAGGAAAAGTCTGGGATAAATGATAGACTGTCTGGGTGTGAAGTGAGATCAAGTCTATTAACAGTCCTTCACAAGGCCAGCAGTGGGGAGGGGGAAATGGAAAGGAAGAAAGACAAACAACCAAGACAAAAGGATGTCATACCAAAGGAGAATGATGAGGCATTGGGACACTGTCTGTACAGCAAAATGTTGCACATCACAATGTTTGTGCAGTTACAGTGATTTTTTAAGTTAGTTTATGTTAAGTTCAATTAAATTAGGCAAAAATGCACAAACTACCCAAGAGTTATAGAGTTACTAAAACATATTCTAAATCATAATTATGCTTATAAAAGATAACTGCAATAAGAGATAGTGAAGAACAATCCTTCTTATAAATTAATATGCAAACATATGAAGTACTTGTAAAGAGAATGAACCAGCATTTTAGAATATCAATTATTTAAGTCCAGGCAGAAATAATTGAGTAAAAGTGTGGCTTAATAGCAAAAATCTAGTCCACATTACTATAGATATAAAATAGAAGCATCACAAGAGAACCAACAAAAAAGAACAAACGTAAACAGCATTTGCTTTATTAAAAATTTGAAGTATTATTGTAACAGGGTGCAACCAAGAGGGGGGTCCCAAATAGGAATTCGTAATGGGGTCCAGAACTCAGGGTGCCCAGTAAATATTAAAAAATATATAGCATGTCCTCATAACCACGAGTCTGAGCTGGGGGATGGGACACGTGCAGCAGGGCCATTCAGAGCTGTTTTGTAAGCAACAGTTTTGCAGCTAACCTCTGGCATGGTCATTTAACATATCCATAACCTTTAGCAGGTTTCATAGATGTGTTAAATAGTTGTGGCCATACGTTGAGCCAAGGGGATGAAAGTGACTTTCACCCAAGATGTAACCAAGGAGCAACTCCCCCTGGTTACAGCATCTACATGAGAGCTTGGAGATGACTGGCTCCATGCCATGGGGCCATGCCTGCCCAGACTCACTATGGCAGCCCAGTAAAGCTAGAAGAATACAGAGATGCTGGCAGGTATTACTGATTATGGGAGGAGTCAGAAATGGGGCTGCAGAGAAAGATTGGCACTGGGATTTAAACCCAGGCATGGCAGCCATACAAGGGAAGACCCCCTTGGCTTGGATGAGAGTCAGGATGATGTGACTTAGGAAGCAAGAGAGACTTTGCCTGGAAAAAAAGGGGGTGAAAGGACTCTTGCTGGTGGGCCATAAGAAGGTGTTTTTTTTTCCCTGAGATATGGTACCCCAGACTGGGCAGAGGGAGAGGGAAGGACTGTGTAGGTCTGTGGGTATTCTAAAGGACTTTAGTATTTTAATGAAGACAGTAAGTCATTCCTCTAAATTTGTATAACTTTTAAATAAATAATTCCTTTCCTTTTCACCAATCTCTGGCACTGAGAGATGTCTTTCCTCTGGCAGCAAGCAAAATGAACCTAGTACAAAGGGGAAACCCCTGGAGAAAAAAGGGGGGGTCTTTTTGGTAATAGTATATCAGACAACTCCCCTGGGTCTGTTCTGTAGCATTATAACTTTCTGATATATGTATTTATGTATTATATAAAGTTTAATGATATGTTATATATATTTAAAAGTTCTAAGTAGTTATGACTTTCTGATTATCTAAATACCTGTGTAGCTTCTTTGGCCTATTAATTATATTAGTTATGCTATATTTTTTCTTGTTGGATGGAATAGACCCTCTGGAATAATATCATATAATATAGGCATTCTTTTTAATAGGAGCAAAACTGATAGTATTGGTATTTTAAAAATAGATATTACAGTAAAGCCATGTTTATCTGTAAGTTTGCACAAAAATACTAGTAGCCACTTTATATTGAACCAATTTTTTTACATGTTGACATATAACTTGCGATTATAGATTCCTCAACGATAATAGAAACAATTGCACTGATAAGAAAGAGCCAGTATTTCTTAGTTTAAATTCTCTACATAGTGTGTTATTCTGTAATATACTGCTTTATTCCTTTCAGAAATAGAGTTGGACTTGTAGAACATTTAGTGTGGTTGTTGTACTATCTTTAAGCTGAGACAGACTCTCCTTTGTTAAGACTTTAGTTGGGTAATTTGTCTCTATCTCTTTGCCTTTGCTTCTGGAGCTGTCCCCTGGGCATTTCTGCAGCAGGGATGACCGTTCGTCCTGCTGCTTTGCATCCAGGAAACTGCAGTCTCTCCCTTCCTTGGAGCTCAAAGTACTAGTCGGCTTTAGGGGGTAAAATATGTCTAGTCAACCTAAGGATGAGTTTATCACTGTAACAATGTTTCTACTAGAGAACGTGTGTACATAGGCAAGTATATTTTTATGGTCCTCTGACCAATTCTTTTTTTTAAATCATGTTCATGATATTTTTTTAACAAAAGCTCATCAATAATATCATAACTGCGCAACACTGTGGATGTAGTTTTGGATGTTTACAGGCCAAATTTCATGCTTTTTGAATTTTTTACTTTCTTTAAAAATACAGGGTTTTTTTAGTGTGGCTGCCTTCCAAGTAAAATATAATTGCTTACTTTAATTATAAAGCATATAAATTAGGTAACCACAAAATACATAGCTATAAAATGCATGACTTAGACAAAGAAAATGAATTATTAATGCTAGAGGAACACTGTGGCACTATGATGAAAAGGTGTAAATATTTTTTTTTAATTGTCTCCCTATTTTACTTTACCCATCCTCCTTCTTAAAAAAAACACACACACACACCCACACTCACAAACACTGTTTTTCTGACTGTAAAGAATTTAATCCTCTGATGCTGAAATAATTGGGGGAAAACTTGCAAACACAATGATTAAACCTAATTCAAGCTTATGATCATGAATCAGGAATCCATCCTAATACCTCCAGGCAGCTATATTGTAAGTCCCTGGGCCACTCACAACTTTATGGTCTTTTTCTCTTCAGCTGCCCACTGTGTCTCACCCTTTTTCTCTATTGTTCAAGCCCAAAGCCTTCCCTTCCAGCTTCATTCTCTGATGATACATACTCCTTGCTTTCTCGCTCAGTTAAAACATAGGTAAAGCCAGGGGAAGAAAAATCAGATTCCTCCCTTGACACCCGCCCATCCATCCTGTGACCACAGCTCTCAGCTCTCACATGGACTCCTGCAAAGGTCTTCCTACCTTCTGCCCCCTCTGCTGCGTCCTATAGACTTGGCAAGTGGATTACAGGTGAGACATGCTTTATTTCAGGTGTGCCAGCTGGTATGTTAGGGGACTAACCTAGTTATTATCTCAGAATAGACTCAATACAGGGGGTAACTCACTTGAACATTCAACTCTGTGAGTAACAAAAATTCTGATAACTATTGGGGTTGTGGCTCCCATACGGTCAAAAGAGGACTGGGTAGTCAGTACAGACGAGAGAAGAGCAGAGTAGATGGCCCTCGGATGAGATGAAAGAAGCAAGCATGCACACAGAGTTCACTTCAAGACCCTTGGGTGTCTCATTTGGCTTTGTGTCTGCTCACTGAGGTTCTGGCAGTTTTTAATCAATGGCTCAGGAATTGCAAAAGGTCAAGATATGTCCATGCTCCCAATTTTTTCACACTCCAGCATGTGCCAAACCTATGTGCCTTCCTAAGCTATCCACAGTCCATAAATCAGAATGCTAAATTTATATGTGCTGGGCAGCAGACAGAGAAAATGTACTCCTGTTTTTATGTATGCAAATTTCCAAGGCAGCTGGAAACACTGGCCTTTTTTTGAGGTGAGGAAATGGGTATGTTAGGGGAGAAAATATACTTTATTACAAATGGCTTTAACTAAGGATATTTATTCTTAAGGTGGTATCTCAATTGAATTTTGTTTCTACATATCTTTCTACAAACGTGAAAGCATTCTAAGCCTAACCAATGCCAATTGCTTTGTTCTAAACTGTACCCAGCGACTAGACAGACTGCCATGAATTTCAAATATGATTAACATCGCCTTCATAAAATTATATCAGTGTAATTCACCACATGGTGGATTTAAACTCATGTGATCCAAATTGCTTTTTTATATGACATTATCAAGATGAGGCTGGCTTTGAAAATAATAACTTAATTCTTTTTCGTCACAGTTTATGACAGAAAAGAAAGGAAACAGAGGCGTCGATCGTATTTGAATTGGTTGGCACAATTCCTTTGATCGCCATTTCTCAAGGTGATGAAAACGCCCTTTCATTTTTGCTGATCTGTCAATATTCTTTTTGAATGCTGTAAATAGCTCAAAGGAATTTGACATATAAGAAGATGATAAAAATCATCTTTCATCTAGCTATAATGTTCTTACAATCTGAAGAACCGGGCATTTAAAAAGTGTATTTAAATGCCGATGTCTGCAATTTTCATTATAGCCACCTCTGAGACAGAAATCCTTTCTGGGTAAGAGGGTGACAGAAATTCTGGTCTTTATTCATTTTTATTTTTTAGTTTGTATGGATTTTTCCATTACCATTTAGTACCCTTATACCCTGTCCCCCACAATCACCACACTGTTGTCCATGTCCATGAGTTTTTCTTTCCTTTTTGCTCAGTCCCTCTACCCCTCCCCTCCTCTCTTTGCTGTCATCCTGTTCTCTACCTATGGGCCTGTCTCTATTTCGGTTGTGAGTTTAGTTTGTTCATTAGATTCCTCATATGAGTGAAATCATATAGTATTTGGTGCAGCCTCTGTGGAAAGCAGCAAAAAAACACCTCAAAAATTAAAAAGTGGTCTTCCTTTTGAGCTACTGATCCCACTTCTGGGAATATACTCAAAGGAACCCAAAAACACTAAGTTGAAATAACATAAGCACCTGTACAGTCTTTTTTCTTCTGTTTTTGGTCTTTCTCTCTCTCTCTCTCTTCCCCCACCTCTGCTTCTCTTCTTCTGTCCTCTTCTGTATCTTTCTTCACGCATCACAACATAAGACTTACATTTTTTGATACCTTAACAAATGTCCACATATATGCATTTTACCTGAGAAGACTTTAAAATGCAACGGCAGTGCTCTGAGGGCCCCGGGAACCTCTCTTGACTCTTCATTTCATCATGTCTCTTCTTCAGCCTTTACTAGGGCTGATCCCCACCCTTGAAATTTGTCAGTTGAAGTTTATGGCTTGGTTGCATGCCCTGTCAGATTTGGGTTTTTCTTTCCATCCTAAGTTTTGTTTCATGGTCTAATTCTGGCTCCACAGTCTGAAGCCTGCCTTTGCCCTCACAGCAGTCTTACATGTCTTTCCCTATCTCTTTAAAAAATTGATTGAGTGTGGGGGGAAAAAAGAAACAATGTAAAATTTCATTCTTGGTATATTGGTATAGAAAAGAAGGTAGAGATCTGATCACAGAAGATCTTGGTTGCCAAGATATGTGTAACCAAAGGAGTTTTTGTGCCTAGGGCAGTAAAAGCTTGAAAGTGATAATTCCTAAAGTTTAATTTGACACAGGGGTTAGGAGAGGGATAAAGGAAGGTAACACTGAGAGGACAGAGCCCTGGTAGGAGGCAGCGTGATTTGGAAGTGTGCTCCAGAGCCCAGAGGTATCAGAAAGATGGAATTTCCCTTCTCTATTTTTAGAAAACATGCTAAATACCTCCAACCCAGCATGTAAAAAAAAAATCTGCTCATGACTCTTTCAGCAGCCATTGAAGAGGAGGGAACTGCAGTTGTGTATGTATGTGCAGGTGAGTGTGTGCCAGCATGAGGGCACAGAAGTATCGGCAGCCAAGTTAGAGTCCCAGCTCCTTGGACCCCATTTGCTAGTCTCTTCTTTCTCTCCCTCACCTATCTGCTGGTGGTGGTGGGTGTTTATATTTGTGTTTCTTTTCGTGTATTTCTGAATCTTTTACAATTTGAGGGTTGAGGCTAGTGGGAAAGACAGATCAGGGTAACCAAGCAGAGTAGAAGCAGAACAGGAGGAGGACATGGAGATGAGCAAGAGGATTAACCTGGAGGATTAACCTGGATTAACTCTGTTCCTTAACAGAGCCTGGAAGGAGGTCACACAATTAGGCTCAATAATTGCCATTGTGTGTCCATGGCAAAATTGAGGGCCTGAATGATACCTTTAAAAAAACTAGACTTTCTGAGTGTGGCTAATGTGGAACTAAGTTCACTGGCCCAGCTTTCCAACTTAAATACACTTCAAAACTTGAAACTTAGTAACAATAAAATTTCTAGAGGGTTGTAAATCCTAGCAGAGAAATGTACTAATCTCACCCACTTCGGTCTGAGTACAAATGAAATCAAAGATGTCAGTGCCCTACAAGTTCTACGCAATCTTAAAAAATTGAAAAGTCTTGACTTGTGTAACTACGAGAACACAACTCTAGAGAGAGTTGTTTTTGAATTGCTGCAGCAAATGGATGTGATCGGGGAGATAATGAAACACCAAACTCGCGCATGGAGGATGATAAAAATGGAGATGGAGACTATGAAAAGGAAGAGGAAGCCGGACCATCTGAAGGATATAAGGAAGAGGAAGAGGAAGAAGGGGATGAGGATGAAGATGAATCAGGCTCAGAATTTGGAGAGGGAGAAGAGGAAGTGGGCCTCTCATACTTAATGAGAGAGGAAATTCAGGATGAAGACTGTGCTGGAGAAAAGAAACAAGGATAAAAAGAAGGAGGAGGAGAAGTCTTCAAGGGGAAAAACAGAAACTAGACGCTGAAGGTGATAAAGAAGGTGACTACATCACCCTAAGACCAGATTCCTAAATTTCTGGCAGTGCAATAATAGAGTGATCACATCTTCCTTTGTTTCTTCATGGATAATAGCAATCCCTAAAGAAGATAATGTATAACTTTTAATAGGAGAAGTGTGGCTTTACTAGTTTTGCCTTTTCATTCCAAATAAGAATTACTAGTCTGTTAATGATATTGTATGTAGAGAAAAACTTTCATTGACCCCATTGTGAAAGTCCCTAGCAGTTTACATGGAATTTTAATTTTTCTAATACAAGGTCACTGTATTAGTCATTTTTGGTCCATAATGAAAACATGGTGGCTTTCACACAGGCATAGTATGGTGCATTTCTTTCATAAGGTTTTAAAGATGTTTATGAATTAACTGAAATCACAGTCAGCTGGTTTATGAAATAGAAATAGTCTCTTGAATAAATTGGTTATTTTTTACAGGTAACCCAGAGATCTTTAGTTTCAAGGCAATGAGTTTTTTCTTTTTGCTAAGGGTTTTGGGGTATTTATTTGTCACATGAGTAACTTGAAAAGAAGAGCAGAATACTTAAGGTTCTAGTCAACAATATAGTTCATGGCTTTGGGGAAGGTTTCTGAAAACTTTTAAGCTAGGGGACTAATACAATTTTATTTCCGATGCCCTGGCTGGCATGGCTCAGTGGATTAAGCACTGACCTGCAAACCAAAGACTTATGGGTTCGGGTCCCAGTCAGGGCACATGCTTGGGTTGCAGGCTAGGTCAGGTCTCCAGTAGGGGACATACAAGAGGCAACTACACATTGATATTTCTCCCCCTCTTTCTTCTGCTGTCTAAAATAAATAAATAAAATCTGATAAAATAAAGATTTTATTTTTGAAAGAAAAATTGCTTGTGGTAAGTTCAGAGACATGCAAATAAGCCCTTTGTTCTTCAAGCTAAATGATGATGACATGGTAATGGTTGTTTATTTTGTTTTGCTTTTAAGTGTGCATTTTTTAATTTTCCTTTTGACAATTCCTTTGTGATCATCTTCCTTTCTCGTTTCATTCTCCTTCCCTTCCTCAAAAAAAAATCTTGGGAAACATGAATACTCAGGACAACCTTTGGTCTTACACCTCAACTATCTTTTCAGACCCGTCTCAGTCTTCAACAAGCAAAGTGAAATTGAGCATTTTCTCAGATACAGATATTATTATCAATGTAATTTTTGCAACATACTGCTTACTGGACTTACAGATTGTATAAGCAGGATAAAGAAAGAAAAGATACAGAGGGGCTTTTGGAAGTACCAACAGTGTTCCTCAAAAGTCAGAATAACTGCCGATTAATAATTAATGACACATTTAAGCCAAAAATTTTGGCTTAAATGACTTAGCTACCAAAATGACTTAACTACCACTCTGCAAGTATTTCTAATTTTTCTGATTAGAATTTTAATCACTCTTTCCATACTTTAACACTTGACCAGATATAGCATTTGATTGGAATATATTAGGTACTAGGAACATACTTGCAACTAAATCTATATGAAAAGTAAGATATGTTTTCCAGTGGATGTTCATTAAAAGTAGAAAAATATTTGGGAAAAGTGTGAGTGTATGTTTTCTTATATGACTACTAATCATAACATGAATAGACAAGTACATCTCCATTTTTGTTGTGAGGCCCCATGTTCAAGGAAATCGCTTTTTTAATCTTGGCTCTCTAAATTTCCCCCTTTGTTTCCAGGATTTGTAAGATTTTTTAAGTTATTGTCAGCAAATTAATTGAAGTTACACTTCCGGACTAGAACACATTTAAATTACTGAGTATAGTACTGCTTTTTTTTTAGTTTAAATGTATTTGACTTGGGGTTCTAAGGTAAAAATGAGAAAGTTTTAGTTTGTGGCTAAACTAAAAAAGTTGCACAACTGACTGAAATAAAGCTCTTCTGATAAGTTTAGTGGGGAAGGGGGTTGAACATCCAAGTAGGTACTATTTCACTCCTTTAAATTGGAATGCCCTGTTTTAGTCACTACAACTCATTGCATAGGATGCCAGGATGCCAGATTTTAAAATAGTATTTATATTGGATTGGCCAAAAAGTTCATTTTTTTTCCCATAAGATGGCTCTAGTAGTGCTTAGTTGCCTTTAACTTCATTCAAAACATTTGAATGAATCTAAATATTTTTTTAGATTACATTATGACAGCTGTCACATCAGCGTGCATTTAAAAAATTATCAAAACAGGTGAATTTTTATATAGCCATTTTAATATTAAAGATGGAAGAAAATAAACAACATTTTTAGCTTGTTATGCTTTATTATTTCAAGAAAGATAAAAATACAACTAAAAGGCAAAAAAAACAGATTTGTGCAGAGTAAGGAGAAGGTGCTGCGACTGACTGAATATGTCAAAAGCAGTTTGCCGCATCTCCTGCTGGCTGGACGATGCTGCACAGTTGGGGGGCACAGTGGAAGTTAATAGTGGTCAAATCAAGGCATTAATTGAGAGCAATCAACATTATACCACATGGGTGATGGCTGACATACTCAAAATCCAAATCAATAAAGTTACTGGAAAAATGTCATGTTTTATGGAAAAATTCATTTGGTCTTCTTGGCCAACCCGATAATATGAAATCTCAATATTGACTTTCTTATCAATCATCTTATTGATCAGTGAAAATTAGAGTTCTTTGGTTTGAAAACAACATGTAAGAGCCTCCAAACACCTTAAGACTTGCTTAGTTTTGGGGGCGATGTTTTCATGTAAACAAGTAAGGGTGTGTAGGAGACCACTCTGCTTGGCTGGGCCCAGACCCCAGTGGCAAACATTTATTGCAAAGTAACTTCCATGCTAAACCTTCCAAGGATGACTGTAACCAGTTCCACCACTTTTGCCTTTTCATTTGCAAATATCCCTCTTCTGTGATGTGATTAGCAGCACTGGGTCCTTTGTTGTCTGTAAAAGTAACCACCTAAAGTGCACTTGTGCATAGTAAATGAGGCCCATCAAGTAATGTTCCAAGGAACCCAATAAAAGCCGGTCAAGGCAAGGGCCAATTCTTGCTCCCCTTGAGAGAAAAGCCGTGCTGTCCCTTTTCCTCCACTGGACTCAGTAGTCCATGTGAATGTCTCATTTCTTCCATAATGACATGGACACTGCTGGCCAGTGTCCACACCAAGGGTAGGTTTTATATTTTGTAGAAGTTTTTGCTCTTTGTATGATGATATGTATATAGTGTGTTCAATTCCTCCAAACTCTCCTTAAAAATCTTTGACATTAATACTTCTGTGCAACTGTGTTTTGCATAAAGCCACAACAGCGTTAAAAAAACTCTGCTCATGGTTTTCATGGTTTAAATGTAATGTCTGAGTCTCCTCTGGTTTGTTTGTTTCTACTTACAGCTCTGTATTTACAAGACAGTGCTGATTTCTTGAGAATTGTTTCCAAGGATTTAAACATCTGTGTTTACAGCTCCTTGAATTTTCCAGCTTTTCAGACCTATGACATGAATATATGTTTTGATAAACACACATAAGTGAATAATTTTGTCCTCTTTTAAAGTTAGTATGAAACTCAAGAAATTAGAACATAATTTTCATTGAAGACTTACATAAATGTTTCTTTGGCTATAAATTATGTATTTGTTCTACTTTTAGGAAATTTAAAAACTACCATAGCCAAAAGCATACATTAAACTTGGGGGCAGACTCTGCATATGAAACATGGTCAGTTCTGTGTTCTGCATCTTTGCTCAAAGGGATAAAATAGAAAAAAGTGAATGTGTAGAGATAGGCCAGTAATTTACTTTTCTATAAAACCAGTAAATTATTGTGCTCCAGAAATAATGAAAGCCTTACAAAGAAAAAAAAACATACTTAGATGCTTACATATTATTGGAAGATAGAGAATACTATGGCAAAGATCAAATAGCTATTTTCATTAGTAAATATATTTTAGAATTATAATAACTTAGTGTGGAATTGTTATTTAGTTTTACCACATGTCACCTATAGTAGCAGAATTATTTTACAACAAAATGCGTTGTTTCCAAACTGGAATGGAGTGAGAAAGAAGCTTAGTTATCATCCATAGCAATAACATATTAAGAGAGAAAAGTAAGAAAGAAAGAAGTTAAGTGATTTACTCAGTGTCTCTCTGTTCGGGAGCAACTTTCTCACAAGTCCCCCCAAGTGCCACAGACATGAGTGAATATGGCCGAGGCATGAATTGATCTGCTTGGGGAGGAGAAGTGGGCAGTGGCCAGTTTCTCAAGGGAGACAAAGGCCAGCAGCAGCCAGTTTCTCCAAGGAGAAAAAGGCCCGGAGCCCCCTCCTCCATAACCTTTTATTGGGTTGTAATACACAGGAATACAGGGCGGCAAGGATCAAACAGTAGGTAACATTTCAAAGAGATCTGAGGGTTTCAGTCTGAGTCAGTGTCTGTCAGGAAGAGAGTTGCAGAAACTTTGGGAGACGTACTCATTTCCTCTCGGACCCTTATCATATGAATGAAAATACTCTTAGCAGAGCAGATTTCACAGGTTTATCAGCAAGCCTTTGTGATGCCAGATTTTTCCCCAGAGCACGCTCTGGCCAGGCAAGGAGCTGTACCCCTCCCCATCAGGTATTCAGGCTTAAGGGGATTAGAGTCAGGAATCACATCTCCCAGGGAACATGGGGACTCGGGCTTTGACAAAGCTGGGGGGTGAGAGTCCATTGCTCCCTCTTTGTTGCAGCCCCCCAGTCCTCCCATGAAGGCCTCCCAAGTGATCAAGTCTGGCTTAGGTTGCCCCCCACTGTGAGGGGTCTTACCTCTCATTGACTTCTGACCAAGGTTTGGGGGCAGGGGGAGTAAACTGAGGCAGCATTTGCTACCAGAGACAAACTTTGTCACCTGTGGCTCGCATTCCAAAGGTCATTTCTCACCCTTAGCCACAAGGGGTAGAGATACAATTTCTAAAACCAGGCAGAGCGGTCTACTACATCTTGGGATTGTTGTAACTGAAGCAGGGCTAAAAATGAGTTCTCCCAACTCAGTTTCCTTCAAATTTTATTCAAGCTAATCCTGCTTTATTTCTGCTTTATAGGAATGATACCCCCTATATCCTTCCTGCAAAATAGGAAGCAAACAAAATCGGATGTGTCTTTTATTGCTTAAACATCATTACCATACAACTTTTGATAGTCCCTGTGCACACATGTTAAGTTAGGGGGAAAGCATAAATACTTCATTTCCCAAGACTGCCAACTGCTTCTATTTATTCCCTTAATATTGTCTATGTGCACATGTACATATATCCCAAACTTCAAGTAGTTTTTGTAAGTACATGATAACATACCATGTACAGTTTTTACCTGTGCATTAAACTTCAATTACTAAATATCTCATAGACAAAGTAAGGGAAATTAGAAAAATAAATAAAGCAATAATTATTAATTTAAATAAAGTGATGTAATTGAAAGGTTTCCTTAGGCTCCACTGAGAAAGCAATGCCAATCAACCACAAAGTCAGGCAATAAAGAGCTTTATTGGGGTTTGCGTGCCCAGGTGAGGCTCCCAGGTCCTTAGAGTGGGGCCAGGGAAGTCGCTGCCCGAGTAGAGAAAATGGCAGGGTTTTATTTTCCTTGGCTCTCCATGGGAGCTGGGGATTGGTCCCCTCTGAACAAAGCAGCAATACATCATTGGTGTTTTTTCCTCGGACTCAGGTTGCTACCCAGATATCCGTTTTGGCAAAGCCCACCCTTCTGGGTCTCTGGTTTGATGTCAGCTGTCTTTTCCCGATTATAGTCTGGCCGCCATTTGGATTGTAGTCTGGCCACCATTTTGTCCTACCCTGCCCATCCTGACAATAATATCTTAGCAATATAATTACTTTGAAAGCATATTAATGGGAGCTTTTACCTTATTAATGTTTTTGAATGAAATAATATACCTATCCTTTGGATTTCACCTAAAATATTAACTCTTTAACACATTTCATTGGAAAATATTTAACACATTTTGCTGTAGAGCTGTCCTACAACTATAGCTGACAGGTGGGAAAACTATGTAACAATTCCATATGAGTCTACAATATATTCACTGAAGAAGATAGCCACTTGATTTTTGCCTCCCTATTATCTATCCTTTGATAATATGCAAGCAACCTAAATATGTTTTTGCTTGGTAAGGCATTTTTTATTCTTGTAGCACAATGGATTCTAAAATGCTAACATGTGTTTTGTAATTTGGAAAGATGTTGCTATAATAAATAGATGTTACACGGATAATGGGAGTGGATCTCTTCATCTAGTCCAGATAAGTATATAGAGGCTCATGAGAAGATTCAAGGCAGTTATTAGTAAGTTTAATAAAATAAAAATAATACTTTCATTATCTTTTAAACTTCCATAAATTTAGCCCACAGATATATAAAAAGAGGTCAAGCCTGCTGACAGCCCATCTACTCCAGTACTTGGCAAGAAAAAAAAAAAAAAAACGTGAACCACAGAGTGGTTTATTCGGTGGTTCATTTTAATATTTTATCAGAAAAATTAAAAATGTTATCATTTCAAATTGTAATCAGTGTAAAAATTGTTATTGGATATTTTACATTTTTACAAACTGGTATACTATGATTTCATCATCTACTGTATGTTTTTTACTACTATCATCTTGATTTTGACTATGTACCTTTTGAACGCCGAATAGCTGCATGTAGTTAGCGGGTACTATACTGAACAGCATAAATTAAATCATTTGAAAAATAGTGTGTCCAAAACAGAGCTCTTGAGTTTTCCCTATAAATTTGATTCTTTCATTCTCCCCTGACTCTATAAGGTATGATTTTCCCAGTTGTTTATGTCTCAGCACTAAAACATATTCTTTCTCTTCCTTTTTATATTAATCCATCACCAAGTCTTGCTGTTTCTGCCTCTAAATCAAAATTGGTCCATCTCCGTGCATTTCCAGTGCTCTCTTCCGACCCCCACTAGCACTCACTCAGACCATCACAAAGGCCATGCTTGTCATTCTGTTAGCACCGACCTTTTCCCTCTGTCATACTATTATTTAAATCTATACCATATCATGTCACTCTTCCATTTTAAACTAGAAAATAACTCTTATTGTTTTTAAAATCCAACCTCCCATCATGGCACACAAGGTTATATATAATGTGAATTTCTCTCTCTGTCACTTGATTAATTCCATAAACTCATAAGAAACTCACAGGAATATTCAGATCCTTCGCCCATTTTTTTAATTCAGATGTTTGTCTTCTTGGAGTGGAGTTGTGTGAGTTCTTTATATATTTTGGAGATCAAAGCCTTATCCAAGGTATCATTTGCAAATATATTTTCCCATACAGTGAGTTCCCTTTTCATTTTGCTGATGTTTACTTTAGCTGTGCAGAAGCTTTTAATTTTGATGAAGTCCCATTTGTTTATTCTTTCCTTTATGTCCCTTGCTCTAGGGGACATACCGGTGAAAATATTGCTGCATGGAATACCTGAGATTTTCCTGCCTATGTTCTCCTCTAGGACTTTTATGGTGTTGTGACTTAATATTTAAGTTTTTTATCCATGTTCAGTTTATTTTTGTGTATGGTATAAGTTGGTGAGGTGGGGGAATGGAGACAACTGTACTTGAACAACAATAAAAGAAAAAAACACAGGAATCGTGTAAGGATAAATTGATTTAGTGAATATTGACAAACTTCAATTTTTTTGTAGTGTGCATTAATGTTAAGTTCTTATTTATCCATAAACGAGTGATCTGTTTTGCTTCTAGATTTCTGCTAAGGGCAAAGTACTGGCGTATGTGTGTTTAATTCAATCGTCAAAGAGCATACCTAAGAAATGGAAAACCAACCAACACAAGAGATAATAATGACCCATCCTTATTTTCTGAGAGTGGAAGCAATAGAGGAAACATTTTTCAATACATCATTTAATGGTACGGGCTAAATAAATTCTCCCATGTCTAAAAATTGCTTATATATGATATCTGATTATTTACAGTTCTTTATTTTTCTTAATGCTAATGCTACTTCAGTCTCGGACACAACGTGACTAGATGGAATCCAAATACTTCTTTTTCTCTAAAGTTTAGAATAGCATTTTTGACAGTAAAGAAATAATTGAGTGAAATTACTTGAAATGACAGGTTCTGCTTTATGGGATAATTTTGAGCAGCTTTACAAATAGTAAATTTAAGGTATTTATCATAAAAATTAATATGTATGTGCAGTTACAAAGTAATCATGGAGATATAAAATACAGCATAGGGAATATAGTCAATAATATTGTATGCATGGAGCCAGGCAGAGATTGAAATATCAAGTGGATGACTATGCAAAGTATATCACTGTCTAACCACTATACTGTAATTAAACTAATCAAAAATAATATTAAATGTAAACTATAATTGAAAAATAGAATTTAAAAAATATGTTGTATGAAAATTTGGAAACAGTTTTAACATCAACTTGCACAAATACAAATGTTCATGCAATGAAGTCTACATGTCACTCAAAGGAACTAAAAAGGACTTAACTTGGAGTGTGCAACTAGTTTGATTTTGTTAAATCTCTCAGATTTAGGGAACAAATCAAAGTTTTCTGAGGCTTAATCACAAAGCTTGAAAAGCCAATTAATAACAACAGGCCTAGTCAACATCTTCATTTCACGAATGTAATACACGCACTAAAAAGGGTACATGACCTTTAGTTAAACTTTTCTTAAATTTGTGGGTTATTGGAAACAATGATTTTCCTTTTATTTAATTTTAAGATGGCATCAAAGGCATATTTCAAATTTTAATATGGAATAGGAATTTGGAAATGAAACTATTTCTTGAGATACTAAATAAAATAGATTGTGGTACCTCATAGGCTACTTTTAGACTGTAGGGAAAATTAAATTATAATAGCAAAATACATATTTTTATTCAAATGTTTTCATTATACATAACATTATATAATACCATTTCATTAGCAGTAGCCTAGCGTGGCAATTTTCCTGTCCTCATAATAGCATCATTAAGGGGTTCCACTATCAGATGCAGGTGTTCTAATTAATTACCATGTGGTCCTGGGTGCTCGGAATAGTCAACCTGATCTTATTCCTTTTTGACTGTTATTTTTATCTGTTTCATTGTTCCCAATTTTGAAAATAACAGGATGAAGAAATTAACCCTATGTAACAAAATGTGATATTGAAGAAATTATGAATATAAAAAGGGCACATATCAGCGATGGTGGGTTAACATAAAGAGAAAAATAATTGTGAAGTTTAAGCTTCAAAGGTGTTTTATTTGCAATCCAGGCAAATTGCAAGTTAAAACTACCATAGATGCAAGCTTCTCCCTCTAAGAAGGAAAAGAAATTAAAGGAGATTGTGTAAAATTCAGCTCTGTGGAGCGTGATTGGCATGGTTACCAAATATTTTAAAGATGAAGCAACCCGGTGGTGAAATTCAGGAAATACCAAGGAAACTAGTAATTTTACAGGCCAAATATTTGCTGCAATGTGCTCTCATCATTAGACTTCAACTCTATCCTATGCATTTATTATACGTATTCACAACTCTGTAGTGTTTTCTGGTTTAAAATATGTCAACTTTTACAGAGTAAGAGTGGTGGCTTTGAAAAGCAGTTTAAACAAGATTATCCTTGCTTTATGAGTGAAAGCTTCAACCATAATCTAGCTTTTTTAAGTCTAAATATTCCTTTTACTAAACAGTGTAATTCTCAACAATCATTCCACTTGAAATATTTGGTCATTGTTTTTCTGGTGGATTCGGATAGTATTCAGTTTTGAGTTTCACTGTTTCCAAGTAACCCTAGTTTACTAACACAACTACAATTACACTATCTCTTTCTACTGCTCCTACTAAACTTACATGAAAGTATGCATTTTCAAATTGCAAAGATGTGCTATGCTATTTTTTATCTATTCATTTTTTAAATTTCTGTATCATGATATAATTCACATAGCATACAATTTACTGATTTAAAGTTTAAAATCATTGGATGTTGTGTATTCAAATACATTTGACATTTGACACCTGTACCACAGTCAATGATAGAACATGTTCATCACTTCAAAAACTAATTCTGTACCTGTTAGCGATCACTCCACTACCTGACACGCCCTCTCCAGCCCAATAATTTACTTTCTGTCTCTACAAATGTAAATTTCTATTCTGGACATTTTAGATAAATGGAATCATATAGTATCTGAGCTTCTGTGACTGTCTTCTGCCCGTTTTTTTTTTTTTTTTTACTCAGCACTATTTATTCAAAATTCACTTATGCTGTTATATGTTTTAGTACTATGCTCCTTATTATGGTTGGATAATATTCCATTGCATGTACATATCACATTTTGCATGTATATATCACATTTTTATTATCCTTATAAAAAGATGAAATATTATAAAAGAAAATTTTAATTGTAATGGTTTTTATGCCTTATCAGACATCATTTATGAATATTTTCTGCCATTCTGCGGGTTATAATTGCACTTTAATGATAGCATCCTTTACCACACAAAAGTTTTTAACTTTGATAAAGTCCAATGTATAGATTTCTCTTTTTGTTCCCTCCGTTTTTGGTGTCATAGCTAAGAATCCATTGCCAAATCCAACATCATGAAAACTTGATTCTGTGTTTTCTTTCAACAGTTTTTATCATTTAACTTCTTAAATGAAGTTTTTGATTCATGTTGAATTAATTCTTATATATACTGTGAGACAAAGGTCAAACTTTATTATTTTGCATGTGACTATCCAGTTGTCCCAGAACCATGATTGAAAGACTATTCCCTTCCATTGAATAATCTAGGCACATTGTTGAGGAAGTCAGTTGACTACAGACAAATGGTTTAATTTCTGGAATCTTTATGTATTTTCTTTTTTTTCTATGCAACGTATCTGCCTACAGTTTAGCCTAAATGGCTGATGCATCTACCGATCTCTTTCTAACTTTCTTTTTATTACAAACTCTGTTTTTGCAAGTGCCTATAGGCCTGACTTTCTCCACAGTCTGTTGGAAAGAGGTCAGTTCACTGCAGAAGAGATGAGGGGGCTGTTTAACAGCCCCCTTCTTTCAAAAGGGAAACCCTGTGAAGCACTGCTCTGGAGCTGAGGATGGAACCAGTGGCATCCATGTCTCTAGCAACACATGTTCTGCAGGAAGCAAGCCAACCTGAAAAAAATACCTACTATATGATACAATTATCATATAGTAGGTATTGATTTCAACTATACGATCTTGGGAAAAAGGGAAAATCATAGGATGGTAAAACCATCACTGGTCGCCTGCCAAATATTTGAAGAGAAGGAGGAATGGAGGAATAAATATGTGGAGCATAGAAGATTTTTAGAATAGTGTAATTATTTGTATTATAATACAATGGTGGTTTTATGATATTATGCATTTGTCAAAATAAATAGGACTGTGCAAAAGAAATGTGAATTCTAGTGTAAATGATGGACTTTCATTAGTAATGCATCAATATTGATTCATCAATGATCAAAAAAATGCACTACACTAGTGCACAATGTTAAAGAACACTGTACGTTGGGGTTTGAGGTACACGTAATATATGAAAATTCCCTGTGCTTTCTGCACAATGTCTCCATAAATCTAAAACTGTTCTAAAAATAAAATCTATTAAAACTTGAAAAAAATGTACATTTTAAAAATCCAATAGAAGAAAAATGAGTCAAGTAGGATTCCCAAAGAGCTGTAAAGCCCTAGTCTATTTGTTTACTTTTTACCTTCATCCCTGACTTGAAGGTATCTAAAATACATGAGTAAAAATGTAATTATAATATGTAAAGATAAAAGCTCCGTACATTTTCCAAGACTATGAAAGACTTATCTTTGGCTTCTTACCATTTTTTTTATAAGTGAAGTCACTGTTGCTAAGATGATTCCAACAAAGATATGTATATATGACTTTCTCATTTTAATAAGTAGAGGTGGGGAATATCATGAAGAAAAATGTAAGATTAATATTTTTCTGCAGTTTTCTAAGTAATGAGTTAATTGCTCAAAAACAGCACATTGACAATGGTACACAATAGATAAATATCTACATTTACTTGGATAGTGTTTGCTGACAAAATAAAGTCGTTCAACTTAATGTGTTACTTTTCAGTAGCCTGCAATGTTATGATACAAACAGCTTTAATGTCTGCTTTCCTTTTATGGCCTGTAAATTTGCTAAATGTAAGGCCATGTATTCACTTGTTAGTATCTAATAATCTGCCAGTTAAGGCTATGAACGTTCCATTCACAGCAACAGTCCCCACGCAATTTGCATATATTGTGGGCAATTTTATTTTTCTTGCAGAAGAAGTACTCTTAAACACAATTATCCTGCTTGTAAAAGATATGCTATACTAGCGTTTCATTATATAGGAGTTTAAAATCATCATGTAGGAAGCAATGACTCTAAGAAACATAATATAGATACATTCATTGAAGTAATGAAATTAAGATTCCACTAAATTGTTATCTACTCCTTTAAAATACTTAAAGGAATGTTCCCCTCCCTGTTGAATTCATCCGATTACCTTAAAAATGAATAGTCCCACCAACTATCTTATTCTCAGAATGAAATGAATGCTAACTAGCATTGTATTCAGGTCTTCTTTCAGCTTTCCCTCCATAACATCCCTTCTCCCACTGGCTTGTGGTCTTTAAATTTCCTGATGAGTTTGAGACCCTGGTTAACAACTCCCTTATTGTCAAATGAATGTGATTGTGCAAAGTCCACACACACCTTTCAGAAGATACAATATATCACTATGATAAACTACTAGTTTTTTTCCTAATCCCGAACTAACCATTGAGCTCCCTTATCTGCTCATAAATTACAGGATCAGAATGTAAGTGTGTCCAGTCACAAGTGCAGGAAACATGATCAGCAAAATGATGCTGGGAATTGTATGCTTCATGGGAGCATGTTTGAATGCATCTCACAGTCTGTGTAATTGAATTTTACTGTCTGTGGTTTACTGCCTATCTTTAAATTATGTGGGTCCATTACCCCCAAAAGTATTTGCAGCGTTAGCTGTAGCATATCCTTATTAAAACTCATAATTGTGTGCTCATTATACTACATTCTTGAATGTTTGTTATTGTAGTCAGTGTGGTATCTGGGTCTGCAGCTTGTCATATCCTATTTGCTGTTGGCAGTACCACATATCACTCAGCTAAAGCATTTATGTTCCATTGTACACTTCCTACTAGGTAACTTTTTAGTCTTGCATGTGACTGTCTTTAATTACATATTAATTTTGAATTTCTTTTTCAACAAGTTTTGATAACTCTTGGTTTTAGTTTTGATATGGAGAAAATTTAATCTACGGGGTCTGGCACAAATAACACCCCTTTTTATTACAAAATCTTTTGTTACAAAATCATAAGCATGCAATTCTGTAACATAATATCACACTCAAGCATACCATATGATGTTTTAGGTGAAATGTTCAAATTAAAACTATAAATTATTACACCCATATTATTACCCTACCAACCACCCTCAAGTAGGCATTACTTCTGCTGGACGCTCTGTATGGGTTCATTTTGATCTCATTGAAAATGTACTCAAATAATAAAATGAACAGTAAACCACACTCTGAGAATATAAGCTATTAAATGAAAGAAACTCTGTATGGAAAGAAATGCAAAGCAATTATGCTGGAAATACATGTTTCAAAACAAAGTTGCTTAAAAAAGAACTCTCTAAGTTATTAAAAAACTTTCCTAAGCATTTTCTAATATCTATAGTACTTCTTATTTCATTTAATGCCTAAGTGGTATATGAATTCATAAGTGATTATTAGAATAGGCTTTTTTAAAATCTCCACAAATAATTGCTAAACTATAAACCTTAGTCAATTTTATATGTGGAGGTAAAAATCCTAGCTCTAGAGCAAGAACAAAAAGACTTGCATCCAAATTCTAGTTTGTCTACCTGCATGCCTTTCGGTACATCACCTGATTTTTCTGAACATTGATGTCCTAAGTTCTAAAACGAGGAAAATAATAAAACTGCTGTATCAAATACCCACGATGCTCTGCCTAGCTCACCTAGAGCACAATTCTCTGTATTTTCCGTGTACGTATCTCCCATGGCTGGGGTGTTTAGATACTTTCCTAAATGGCATACACTTGAACATTCTCTTAAGGAATGTCCTCATGAAATTGAGGCTACCTAGCGTGAGATGCCTGGGCATTATACCTGGCCTCCCTTTGTCTTCCTCCTACCTTAACTCTCCTGCCCCTGGGATGACAGGCGATTACTGGACAGGAACAAAAGCTCTGATCTTTGATCAATTTACCCTCCAGAGTTTCCCCTGAGATGAGGTTCAATGAGACCTCTCTGAACCTACATTCTTGGGTAAGCCTTTTCTCTTCCCTGTTTTGCTTTTCTCATGTCCTTACGGGTTACTCAGAGAGCACCGACTCCACAAAGCACACACTCATCAATCTTCCCAGGTCCTGCCTCTGAGGAACCAACCTAACTTACCTGTCCTCTTTAGTTACATCAACTGAATTCATTTAAAGCCTCTAGTACCACACCTGACATATTAGAAACCCTCAACAAATATCATTTTAATTACCGATATTGCTTAAAGAGAAGAAAATCATGTGATTTAAAAATTAGTTTAATTTGACCTAGAAAAGATTATGAAGGTGAAAATGAAATACATGTAACTTCAGTGAAAGGATTAATCAGTCAATGAATCATGACTGTTAAATGCCCAGTTTCAAATTCATGTTGGTCAATAGGTAAATACTACATTTCTTTAAGGTTAGAATAAGCTGGTGCAAAAATAACCACTGAAAGAAAAAACCTGGTAGGTCATTGTCTGCAGAGTTATGAGACCAAGAAAGTAATTCTGTTTTAAGAATGCATTGGTGAGTGGATGTATTTCTGCCTGTCTGTATGTATGCCTGTATTAATTAGTATATAATTCATGCTTGTCTCATGTTCGTTCTACCACCATAAAAAGTATGGACAAACAAATTAAAGGTTTTGCTTTATATCAAGGTAATCAATCATAAGGAGAGAAATGGACTGAAAACACAAGTTGGTAAATTTTTGTTGGTTTTTTTTTTCCTTTTTTTATACTGAGTTAAACTAAATAGGAAGACATGCTACTGACTAGATAATAACTTAACAGGTTGAGAAAACTCACCTACAGAACTTTCAAGCATGAGTAGTAAAGTGATATCCATGAAAAGATCATCACCATTTTGTCAACATGTTACAAGTTTTGGTGCCAAAACTGAGTCAATGTGCTCTGTAGTTTGTGAAAGGCCACGTGAATGTCTGGAGTTAGTCTATGCTTTACCAAAAATTCATAATCACATAAGTGATTTTATTTTACATCAGTGAAATGGCAAGGTCATACTCTCAGTGTGAAAATAACTAATTGTTACTAAATCAATATTCATACAAGTCATTTAATTTGTTATATCATATTTAAGGGAAATATGAATAAATTGCTTATTTCACAGAAATCATGATTCATGGAACATAACAGTATTTAACTATGCATTAACTCTCCGCTTCCTAAAAGCAATCATTACACACAAAATAAAGTGGATAATATTCACATAGTATTCCACTATTCAGACATAAATGTCACTATCTATTTCCAAAATTAGTCTCCTAATAAGTTCAAAATACATATATAAATTTTTTAAAGTGACATCTTATCACCCTGGCCTTGTGGCACAGTTGGTTGGGCGTCCTTCCACAAAGTGAAAGGTTGCCAGTTCAATTCCCGGTCAGGGCACACGCCTGGGTTGCAGGTTCAGTTCTACTTGGGGCTCCTATGGGAGGGAGTTGACTGATGTCTCTCTCTCACGTTGATATTTCTCTCCCTCTCATTCTCCCCCTTTCCCCTCTCTCTAAAAATAAAATCATTTTTAAAAAAGTGATATCTTACCTATATACTATTTGTAACAAATAGTTAAGAATATTTATTTGTGTAAATATGATGAACAGACATGTCATATCTTGTCTATGAAGTTAATAAAATGATTATATGATATTCCATTATATAAATTTCTAGGTTTTCTAACTTTCCTTAATTTACAGAGAATCTGACTTCTCCTAATTATAAACATCTTAGCAATGTGTATTATTGTACCAATATTTTGGCATTTTTTAGGATTATTTCCTCAACATAAATTCCTCTTTAAAGTTTGTGACAATATACACTGCTCCAGATATATTTAAGAGTATCCATTTTATTGCAACTTCACATTCATTTGGTTATTTTTTAATCATTGACAAATACACAGTCAAATTATTGCTTATGAGTTAAACTGAATGTTTTCATTTGTTTATTAGCATTTATTGGCATTTAAATGTGTACTACTCATATTTTATACTTTCTTCAATAAGAATTTTTGTAATTTATTATTACTTGTTTAATTTTTTTAAAGATTTTATTTATTTATTCATTTATTTGGGGGAGGGGATGAGAGGGAGAAAGAGAGGAAAAGAAATATCAATGTGTGGTTCCCTCTCGTGCATCCCCTGTCGGGGAGCTGGCCTGCAACCCAGGCATGTGCACTGACTGGGAATCAAACTAGTGACCCTTTGGTTTGCAGGCCAGCACTCAATCAACCAAGCCATACCAGCCAGGGCATATTTTTTATGGTTTTGTATATCTTCCAGGATTTTTCATTTTACTTTCATTTTTTATGATATTTCAAGTCATTCTAAAAAAATATCAGAATTAAATCCTATCAGTTGTAATAATGTATTGCATATTTTCTATGACATTTCTCTAAAATTACAAGACTTATTGTCAACAGCTTTTTTATTTTTTTATTATTCATGCTATTATAGTTGTTCTCGGTTTTGCTCCCTCTCCTTGCCTCCATTCAGTCTCACTCACTCCCCTCTCTAAGTCAATCTCCTGGACACTTGTCAGTGTCCATGGTTTGTGCATAAATGCTCTTTGGTTAATCCCTTCACCATTTTTCATAATGCCTCCCCTCTGGCAGCTGTCAGTCTGTTCCATGTATCTATAGTTCTGTTTCTATTCTGTTAGTTTATTGTACTTGTCTTTTAAATGTATTTATTTTTAGAGAGAGGGGAAGAGAGGGAAAAAAGAGAGGGAGAGAAACATCAATGAATATGTGGCTGCCTCTCAAAAGCACCCCCGGCCCCCGCTTAGAACCTGGCCTGCAACCAGGCATGTGCCCCAACTGGGAATCAGACTGGTGACCCCTTGATTCACAGGCTGACACTCAATCTACTGAGCCACACCAGCCAGGACAATTTATTGTACTTATTAGATTCCGCATATAAGTGAAATCATGTGGTATTAGTCTTTCACTGACTGGTTTAATTCACTTAGCATGATATTCTACAAGTGCATCCATGCGGTAGCAAAATACAGGAATTTCTTCTTTTTTACTGCTGCATAGTATAGTTAGTTATATAAACATATGAAAAAAATGTTCAACATCACTAATCATCAGAGAAAAGCTGATTAAAACCACAATGAAATGTCACCTCACGCCTGTCAGAATGGCTACCATCAATAAATCAACAAATGCTGGTGAGGGTGTGGAGAAAAGGGAACCCTGGTGCACTGTTGGAAAGCATTATGGAGTGTCCTCAAAAAATTAAAAATGGAACTCCCTTTTGCCCTAGCAATTCCACTTCTGGGAGTATATGCTAAGGATCCTGAAACACCAATACAAACGAATGACAGGAGGTCTGTCTGGGAAATGTCTAGCCATTGTTAGTATAGAATGGTTTGTACAACATCAGTGTAACCTGGCAGCCAAGGAGAATGGACTGGAATGTGCAAGTGTGAACAATGGTGACTTCACCATAATAGTCGGTGGTGGTGGTAAACACAATTGAGTGAGCATGCGTATTGTGTGGCCCTCACATGCAAAATGACTGAAAGTGTAGAGCAGCGAATCTGCATCAGATTTTGTATTAAGCTTGAACATTCCTCTGTGGAAACTAATTGTATAATGCAGAAGGTTTTGAAACAATGTAATGAATATGGTACGAGTTAAAGTGTGACACAAATGCTTCAAAGATGGTTGAGAATCTGTAGAAAGTGATCCACATTCTGGAAGGCCTGCGAGAAGCAGAACACCTGAGCAGGTTGAACTGTCCAGTCCGTAACCAACAAAGACTGGAGAACTATGTGAGGTGCTAAGATGCCTATTTTGAAGAGGACTGAGGCATCATTGCCCTATGCACAATGTTTCTTATATCTTGTATCTTCTTCAGTAAATGTTTCAAAATTGTTAATCCATATCCCCACAAGAAAAAGAAATGTTATCAACTAGAGTATAATACTTTTGCACAGTTCCTTTTGACTTTAGTCTTAGATCCTCGTCTCATTTTTGATGTTTTTTAGTTCAAGACCTTTTACCTCATCACCCATAATGAGTCTATTTCATACATTTGTAACACAGTGAGATTCATTTGTCACAATCTGTATTTCAATCTGAGATCCTAGATATTATAAATGATTTTTTAAAAGATTTTATTTATTTATCTTTAGAAGGGAAGGGAAGGAGAGTGGGAGAGAAATATCAATCTATGGTTGCCTCTCATGTGTCCCCTGCTGGGAACTGGCCTGCAACCCAGGCATGTGCCCTGACTTGGAATGGAACCATGGTTGTTTGGTTTGCAAGCCTGCGCTCAATCCACTGAGCTACACTAGCCAGGGCTATAAATGATTTTTTTAATTTTATACATCAATGTTCATTCTATATATTTTGACAAATGCATAAAGTCATGCACTAACCCATTATAACATTATACAGAATAGTTTCGTGACCCTAAAAATCCTTTGTGTTTTATTTATTCAACACTCTTCCATTCTCAGATTCTTGGCAGCCATTGACTTGTTTACTATTTCTATAGTTTTGCCTATTTCAAATGTTATGTAAATAGAACCACAAATTTTATAGCCTTTTCATATAACTACTTGTTTTTCATGGTTCCTGAAATTTCTTTCTATCTTTGGTAACTAATTTGAAAATAAAAACAACTTATTTTAGTTTAGCTGTTAATTAAGAAGTTTTCAAAAACTCATTTAAATATATTCCATGTAGAAATCAATTTTAAATACAAAACATTTTAAATAAAATAAAACAGATTTTTAAAGCTGCATACAGTACAAAAATAATCTTTATCCTTTTTATTTATTTATTATTTATTTTTTATTTTATTTACTTATTTTTCAAGTACAATTTTCTGTCTATTTCTCCCATCCCAGCCACCCCCGCCCCGTGCTCCCCACCTCCCTCCCATTTCCACTCCCCTTGGTTCTTGTCCTTGTGTCCTTCATACTTGTTCTTCCAAATCCCTCCCCCTTTTTCCCCTTAAATTCCCTCCCCTCTTCCTTCTGGTCACTGTCCCCTTGTTCTCTGTTTCAGTGTCTTTTGTTTTTATTCGGCTTGCTTGTTTGTTTTGTTGTTTAGCTTCCTGTTAAAGGTGAGATCATATGGTATTTGTCTTTCACCACCTGGAATCTTTATCCTTTTTTATAGAATATAAGACTATAAAATATAGAAATACATAGGAAATCTCATTCTAGTTTTTAAAATTTTATCTTCCCTAATTTTTCTCTCTGTTTTAGTTGGTAAAATATTAAACCATGTTTATATATTTTAAATATTTTATACATTATAATATTTGTAAAATTGAGTATATATATATACACATGCATATATACACAAATATTATTTTTTACAATACATGTATGTTCTTAAATAGTTTAAATTTGTATTATCTTGATTTTTTAGTTAATTACTAAAGTATAATTTTAAAGTATTTTCTAATCATGTTCAATTTTTTTGCATCCCAAAATATTTTATGAGTTTTCCTGCAACTCTGATTAAATTTTCTTTTTGCTGTTGGTTTATTGATTTTTCTGTTTATTGTTTTCAAAGAAGATATAACTGATTCAGTCAATATCTGTCAAAGAGAGTCAATTGCTAAGGATCAATATCTACAACCCACTTATACTTATGCTACCTGTATTTAGATCAATTGTTGCAACTCAAGTATTTATTTTTCGACATTTATTTTCATGACATTTATCACCAAAACCAAAAATAGAATAGTTATTAGATATAGACCACCAGGTCGACTATATCTAATAATCATCCCATTCTGTTCTTTAAAAATGACTTCTTTTGAAAAAGAATTCTAAAATTTTCTGAGCTGTGAGGCATATTCTCTCCTGGTTTTCAACATGGGAATTTTTTCTTATTCTTGAATTTCTTTATTAATGTCTATGAAAATTTAAGAGACTGGGGTTCTTCATTTTATAGAATTATATTATCCCGTTTTATGGAAACTCAAACATGGTTTAGTTTTCTCTTCTTTTGGTCACTTCGCTAGAAAGTAATCTTTTTTTCTGTCATTTGATATGATAACAAATTGTTTATTAAAGAATAGATGGCTTATGATAGCCCAACAATTTTTTTATTTAAAAAATTATCAGGAGCTTTATACAGAAAATGCAATTTTTTGTATATATCATCTCTTTTCATCCCTTCCTTACCACAAAAGAGGATGGAAACTGTGAGAAATCCTAACATTTTGTCTGAAATTATTAGTGTATAATTTATAAAATATATGCTTATTTTCTTATAGTTGTTTTTTAAATATAGCACCAGGCCATAACATATTATTTATTTGCCTATGGTTGAAATAGAGTGGTAAATTATGATATTCAGAGGGATTTAAGAGATAAGAACTTAAAAATTAAAATTAAAAAAGCTCCTCTGAGAAATATAATAATATGACATAATTATAAAATTTAATAATGTTACATGATCATTTTTAGTATCCCCATTTGAGTCTAAGAGACATTTGCATCACTAATATTTTATAAATATGTTTCTTTAAGGTATAATAGTCCCTAATCTCCAAACAGAAACTGGGATAAAAATTCACTAAAAAGCACTAATTGAACTCTTGAATATAAAAATTCCATCTGTTTTTAAAGAACATTTGTGTGCTAGAAGCAAAGTACTTATACTGTAAAAATGTCTTAATTCTAAGAAAGGTAGATACAGCAAACTCCTAAATAGCCATTATTGCATTATCCAGAATTCTCTCTGAACTCATTATTTCAAAAAGTCTATCTTATAAAGAGATGATGGTTAAAATTATATTCCAGAAATATACATATTTTAAGATATAATCAAAATAAAAAGCACTAAATTATTTAGTACAATTTAATTACCAACTATATCTAGTTATATTCAAAGAAAAATACACGAAATATGTTGCATACCACATGTATCAAAAGTGTTTCATCAAAGAGACATAGCTCCATAAATTTATTGAATACTTCAGATATAACTGCCTTTGATCACACACACATACACACACACATATTTTTTTAAGTTAGTTGTTGGATGTTATTTTTTACTTATATTGTAAAAGGCCTGGATTTCTTTCCATGTATTCTGTGCTAACTTTCTTTCTCTGTTAATTTTTATTAAAAGTACTTAACATCAAGCAAAAATTATATGCATATAGATATATAACACAGTTTTTTCAAGAATTCATGTAATACCAAAGAACACATGCAAAGAAACTTAACTTCCCTGTTGTATTTAAATTTTTCACGAATTCTTGCCCTGACTTCTGTGCAAGGTCTGTCTGTATCTTTAATAAGTAAAACACCAACATCACTTTCATCCTCAAGGAATCTCTAATCAGCAGGGTGGTGGGATTTGACTTCAAATATCCATGTTCCTGTCTACTTCCTGCAGATGGATAGGGCAAATCAGGTTTCCAAATGAAGCTCACGATCTCTTAGTAGCCACCCTTGCATCTCTCAGATTTTGCAACAATAATCAAAAGAATATAAAGTTTAGAAGATGGTGGTGGACAGGGTAGAAGATATATTCATTTATTCCCAGGACCAAACTGCAATTACGACTAAATTATAGAACAATTAACCTGAACAACTAACTGAAGAACAGCTGAACAGAGTTTTATAACCAAAGATACACAGAAGAAGCCATATTAAGACTGGTAGGAGGGGCCCCTGGCTGGTGTGGCTCAGTGGATCGAGCACCAGCCTGAAAACCAAAGGGTCCCCAGTTCGATTCCCAGTCAGGGCACATGGTTGGGTTGCAGGCCAGCTCCCCAGTAGAGGCCACACAAGAGGCAACTGCACATTGATGGTTTTCTCCCTTTCTTTATTTCTCCTTTCCCCTTTCTAAAAATAAATAAAATTCTTTAAAAAAAAAGAAAAGACTGGTAGGAGGGTGGAGACAAGAAAGGTAGGCCCCGCTCTCATGGTGGCAGAAGCTGAGATTTTGGAGAAATATCTCAATGCTAAGGTTTCCTTGAGGAGCTTGGAGTCTCAACTCCACACCAGGATCCCCAGTCCAGAGCACAGAACTAGGAAAATGTGCCCACATAACACCTGGCTATGAAAAGAGTGAGGACTCTGTCTGCCTGAGAGTTGGAAGTCTGCTAAGGAAATGAGCACTCTATTAAGGACAAACACACAAAGAAGTTGGCATCCACTCACTCTGGGCTCTGGCAGAGGGAGGGAAGAATGAACTAGAGTTATGTGAGGAGAGTAGAGTTAGATGAGGAGAGACTGGGGTTGATGGCTTGGGGCAGAGAACTGAAGAGTCCTTTCCCAAACTGCAGATGCCATGTTTCTTAAAGGGAGTACTGTCCCTTATAGCATCAGCCTGGGGGGAAGCAGTAGCCTCACCCTCTGTATTCCCTGCCACCCCATCCTACAGGGCTAGGGCCTTTCTGAGGAATCAGTTTCCTGGCCAGGGGTCTAGAGGTCCAAGCAGACTCAGTAAGTGCCAGTGAATGAGTTGTGTGGGTCAGGGGCAGTGGTCACTACTCCCAACTTCCCCCAAGCCTGACCAGTGCCTCCCTCTTTCAGGAGATTCACTAGCTCCACCCTCCCAATTCCTGGCAGCCCCACTCTGCTTAGATCTGGCTCCCAGAAGAATCTGGGACAGACTGAGTTGTGTGGCTATAGTATAGGAGTCTTTTTTTTTTTTTTAAGTCAAATGGCAACCAATACAGAGCCTTTGCTTTGCACAGCCAAACTGTGGTCAGTTTGGGCCTAAAAGCCTATGCTGGCCTCTCCCTAATGATTCCCTGAAACCCCACCACAAAGGTACCAGGGCACAGAGTGAGTAACAGCTAGGTTTGGTATACCCTGGATCTTTTGCCAAGTGGCATCAGACCCAGAACTGATACTGAGTTTGAACCTATATCAATCTGGTGAATACCACACTTCCCTATCTGGTGACCCAGTGAGAACCTACTTCATGCAATTCAAGTACTGCCACAGGCTGTTTTGGTAACTGAGCCTGATAGTCAGACTGCAGGCAGAGGTAGATCTCAAGGTGCCTTGGGCCTTTTGCTGACCTGCCCCGGGCTCAGTGCTAGTTGATGTCAGCCGGCCTTGGTGTGCCACTTGGTTCTTCCCCCACACACCAAGGCCCAGCAGAGACAGCAGCAAACTGCTGATAGCTTTGTAGCTCCAAACAGGTTACCCAGGGCCAGTCACAGGCAACATCTGACACGGACATGCACCAGAGTCCCTCTTAAGAGGCCACAGAACAGACACATCCAGTGGCCAACTTCAGAAAATGTCAAAGCAGGATCCAGTTAGTGTCATGAGTGGCATATCCAAAGAGAGATCTTGGCAGGCACCAGAACCTGCTGAAGTGAAATCCATTTCCTATGGTCAGTACATACACAAAAGCTTGTCCACTGTGGTTGGGATTGCTCTGCACAGTCAGCTGGCCTGAGGATCGAACCCACACATGAATGGGCCGATAACAATCAATACCCAGTTACAACAGAAGGATTCATGTAACCCACACAAGGGACATTCCTGGAACACCCAGTTCAGGTGATCAAGGAGACTATGCCACTAGGTCACACAGGACACCTGCTACATAAGGCCACTTTAGTTAAAACGATGAGACATAGCAGTTCTAATGTATAGAAAAAAGACACACAACAGGCAGCCAAAATGGGAGAGCAAGAAAATATGCCCCAAATACAAGAACAGAATAAATTTCCAGAAAAAGAGCAAAATAAAATGCCAGCAAGCAATTTAAAATATATACAGTTCAAAATAATGATTATAAAGATACTCAAGGAACTTGAGCACTTCAACAGCATGAAAAATGACATATAAATAACAAAAAAGGCAGTGAGAAATGAAGAGCATAATATCTGAAGTAAAGAATACACTAGAAGGAATGAAGTATAGATTGGATGAAGAAAAAATCAAATCAGTGATTTGGAAGACAAGGTAGCAGAAAACATCCAATCAAAGCAGCAAAAAGGAAAAAAAAGAATTAAAAAAATGAAGATAGGTTAAGGGACCTTTGGGACAAGAAACAGAATAGAAAGCAAGGGATCAAGACCTAGTTGAAGAAATAATGACTGAAAACTTTCCTAATTTAGTGAAAGAAAAAGACACACAACTTTAGGAGGTGCAGAGAGTTCCAAGCAATATGAACCCAAAGGGGACCACACCAAGACACATCATAATTAAAATGGCATATGTCAAAGACAAAGAGAGAATCTTAAAAGCAACAAAAGAATGACAGTTACATACTAGGGAACTCCCACGGGTTGTCACCTTATTTCTCAACAGAAACATTTCAGGCCCGAAAAGATTGGCCGGACTAGCAGGGACCTACAAACAATACTACTTTACCCAACAAGGCTATTATTTAAAATGGAAAGAGGAACAAAGAGTTTCCCAGACTAGAAAAAGCGAAAGCAGTTCATTACCACCAAACAAGTATTACAAAAAAAATGTTAAAGGTTCTTTTGCTACAAGAACAACAACAACAATAATGACAATACAACAACAGAGGAACATAGATGTAAAGAATACAATGGCAATAAATATGTACCTATCAATAATCACTTTAAATGTAAATGGCTTATTTGCTCCAATCAAAACACAAAGGGTAGCTGAATGGATAAGAAAAGAAGACCTATATATATTTTCCATCTACAAGCAACTCACCTGAGAATGAAAGATATACACAGACTCAAAGTAAAGGGATAGAAAAAATTTCATTTAAACGGCAACAAAAAAGTTTGTGATAGCAATACTTATATCAGACAAAATAGGCTTTAAAATGAATGCTATAATAAGCATTCTTTTGCTTATTACATAATGGTAATAAGCATTACCATAATGGCAATAAGCATTACCATTATGTAGTAAGGTAAATAATGTACCTTATTTATCATTAGGTAGTGTCCTTTATCTCTACATAATGATAATGTACCTTATCATTATGTAGAGATAAAGGACACTACCTAATGATAAAGGTATGAATCCAACAAGAGGATATAACCCTTGTAAACATGCATGTATCCAACACAGGAGAAACTAAATATATAAAGCAAATCCTGATGGACATAAAGGAGAGATCAACAGTAATGCAGTCACAGTAGGGGATTTTAACAACCTGTGCACAGCAATGGATAGCTCTTTCACACAGAAAATCAAAAAGGAAAGGTCAACCTTAAATGACACACTAGATCAAATTGATTTTATTGAAAACTATAGAGAATTTCACCTCAACCAGAATATACATTCTTTGCAGGTGCACCTGGAGCCTTTTTTTAAGATAGACCACATGTTAGGACACAAAACAAGTTTCAGTAAATTTAAGAAGATTGAAATCATATCACGCATTTTCTCTGATCATAATGGTATGAAACTAGAAATCAAATAATCACAAGAAAAAAAAGACAATTACACAGAGACATGGAGGCTATATAACATGTTAATAAACAATGAATGAGTTAACAATGAGATCAGAAAGAAAACTAAAGATAACTTGAAACGAATTAAAATTAAAACAGAAAAACTCAAAATCTGTGGAACACAGGGAAAGCACTCTTAAGAGAGAAATCCATAGCATTACAGGCCTACCTCAAGAAATAAGAAAAATCTCAGATAAACTATCTAACTTTATACTTAAGGGCACTAAAAAAACAACAACAAGTAAATCCCAAAGTAAGTAGAAGAAAGAAAATAAAAATCAGAGCAGAAATAAACTAAATAGAGTCCAAAAAGAAACTAATACAAAAGATTAATGAAACCATGAGCTGCTTCTTTGAAAAGGTAAATGAGGTTGATAAACCTTTATCCATACTCATCAAAAAAAAGGGAGAGGACTGAAATAAATAAAATCAGAAGTAAAATCGGAAGAGAAGTAACAAGTGGCACCAAAGAAATACAAAGAATTTTAAGAAAATATAACAAACGACCATATGCTAACACATAGGACAACCTGGACAAAATGGATAAATTCCTAAAAACATACAAACTTCCAAAACTGAATCAGGAGAAATCAAGAAATTTGAATAGACCAAATTACAATTTATGAAATTGAAGCAGTAATTTAAAAAAAAACTCTCAGTAAGCAAAAGCCCTGGACCAGATGACTTCACAGATGGTGCAGGTGAATTTTACTAAACATTCACAGAAGAATTAAAACCTGTCCTTCTCAAACTATTCTAAGAAGTTCAGTAGGAAGGAAGATTGTATGAGGCCAGTATTATCCTAGTTCCAAACCAGATAAAAACACTACGACAAGAGGAAAATTATGTGCCAATATTACTGATGAATATAAACACTAAACTGCTCACTAAACAAAATATTAGCAAACCACTTTAGCTGGTGTGACTCTGTGGACTGAGCACCAGTCTGTGACCCAAAAGATCACTGGTTTGACTCCTGGTCAGGGCACATTCCTGGGTTGCAGGCCAGGTCCCAGGTTGGGGGTCATGCAAGTGAAAACCAATGGATGCTTCTCTTCGTGTCTCTCTCCTTCCTTTTTCCTCTTTCTAAAAATAAATAAATAAATTTTAATGACCACACTGGATCCAGTGATACATTAAAAAGGTCATATACCATGATCAAGTGGGATTTATAAGGCAGAAGCAAAGTTAGTGCAATATAGGCAAATCAATAAATGTGATACATCACCTAACCCAAATGAAGAATAAAAGTTACATAGTACTATCAATAGTTGCAGATAAATATTGGATAAAATTCAGCACCAATTTATGATAAAACCCTCAGCAGAGTGGGAATAAAAGGAACATACTTCAATATAATAAAGGCCATGTATAACAAACCCACAGTCAACATTATATTCAATGGGAAAAAACTAAAAATGTTTCCCTTAATTTCAGGGACAGGACAGGAATGTCTGCTTACACCATCTATTCAACATAGTGCTGGAAATCCAAAGAAAAAATAAAAAGTGTCCATATGGAAAGGAAAAAGGAAAACTGCCATTATTTGCAGATGGCATGATACTGCATATGGAGAACCCTATATATTCTACCAATAAACTGGAACTGGTAAATGAATTAAGTAAAATAGCAGGATGCAATCAGACATCCAAATTACAGCTGAGATGGAGACATAGATAGATATACTTTGCCTCCTCATACAACAAAAAAAAGACAACAAAAAATTTAAAAACAAGAACTAATGAGAACTTCCAGAAAATCAGAGTGTATGGAAGTCCAACAACCAATGAGTTAAAAAAGAAACATTCATCCAAACAGGTAGGAGGGGAGGAGATGGGAAGCCATCATAGCAGAGTCATAGCAAAACTGTAGCTTAAGGACCAGGCAAACAAGGAGGTGGCTGCTGGAGTGGGCAGTCTCACATTTGTGTGCAGGTAAAACAGAAGAAACTCCTGGGCAGTGAAACAGACCATGCAACCCAGGGTGCTGGCATGGGGGAATAAACCTTCAAAACCTCTGGCTATAAGAACCTGTGGGGGTGAGGCAATGGGAGAAACTCCCAGCCTCACAGGAGAGTTCATTGGAGGGACCCCGCAGGGCCCTAGAACATACGCAAACCACCTCCCACCAAGGAATCAACACCAGAAGGGCCCAATTTGCATGTGGGTACCAGGGAAGTGACTGAAAACCAGTTGAGAGCCCAAAAAAGCAGCACTGTTCTTCCCCAATTCCCCCCACATGCCTTACCATAACAGAGCTACATGATTTGCCCCACTTGTTGAAAATCTAAGGCTCCACTCCTCACAACATAACAGGTGCACCAAGACAAAAAAAATATGGCCCAAATGAAAGACCAGATCAAAGCCCCCAAAATAGAACTAAGCAATGTAAAGATAGCCAACCTATCAGGCAAAGCTCAAAACACTGGTAATCAGGGTGCTCACAGAAATGGTTGAGTATGGTCACAAAATAGAAGAAAAAATGAAGGCTATGCAAAGTGAAATAAGGCAAAAATCTATGGGGAACCAATAGTGAAGGGAAGGAAACTGAGACTCAAACTAACAATTTAGCACAGAAGAAAGAAATAAACATTCAACTAGAACAGAATGAAAAAAAAACAGAATTTTAAAAAATGAGGAGAGGATGAGGAACCACCAATGAGGCTGGAACCTCCATTAAATGTTGGAACCTTCATTAAAGTTGGAACAACTTTAAATGTTCCAACATCCAAATTATAGGGGCACCAGAAGAAGAAGAGAAAGAGCAAGATATTGAAAACTTATTTGAAAACATAATGAAGGAGAACTTCCCTAATCTGGCAAAGGAAAGAATTTTCCAGGATGTCCAGGAAGCTTAGAGAGTCCCAGAGAAGTTGAACCCAAGGAGGCACACACTGAAGCATGTTATAATTACGTTACCCAAATTAAAGAGGAAATAATCTTAAAAACAACAAGAGAAAATGATAGTTTCCTACAAAGGAGTTCCCATAAGACTCTCAGCTGATTTCTCAAAAGAAACCTGGAAGGCAAGAAGGTACTGGAAAAAAGTATTCAGAGTCTTGAAAAGAAAGGACCTACATCCAGCAAAGGTATCATTTAGAATGGAAAGGCAGATAAAGTACTTCCCAGATAAGATCAAGTTAAAGGAGTTCATCATCACCAAACCCTTGTTATAGGAAATGTTAAAAGGTATGAACAGTAAAACAACAAGAAATTCAACTGTCAACACCTGAACCTAAAAGAAACAAAAACAAAAACAAACTATGTAAACAATTAAAACAGGAACAGAATCACAGAAATGGAGATCATATGGAGGGAGATCCTACCAGGAGAAAGTAGAAATGGGGATAATGGGGGGAAAAGCTACAGGTAATAAAGCATAAATGGTAGGTATAAAATAGACAGGGGGTTTGGGGGAGTGAAGAATAGTATAGGAAATGGAGAAGCCAAAGAACTTGTATGTAAGAAGTGATATACAAAGGAGCTCCAATAAGGCTAGTAACTGATTTCTCAATGGAAACACTTCAAGCCAGAAGGGAATAGCAAGAAATATTCCAAGTCATGAGAAGGAAAGGACTGCAACTAAGGTTACTCTACCCAGCGAGGCTCTCAGTTAAAATGGAAGGCCAAATGAGTTGCTTACTACCAGACAAAAGAAAGCTGAAAGAATACACCTCCACCAAATCAATACCACAAGTCACGCTAAAGGGACTATTTTAAGAGAAAAAAGTGGGAGTAGAGGGAGGATTCTTCAATGTAATAAAGGCCATATACAAGAAACCTACAGCCAAAATTATAATTAATGGGCAAAAACTAAAAGCTCTCCCACTATGATCAAGAAAAAGACAAGGATGTCCACTTTCACCCCTTCTATTCAACATAGTATCGGAAATCCCAGCCACTGCAGTCAGACAAGAAAAAGAAATAAAAGGCATACATATTGGAAAGAAGGAAGCAAAACTGTCATTATTTGCAGATGATATGTACATAGAAAATCCTATAGACTCCACCAGAAAAACTACCCCACCTAATAAGTGAACTTGGGAAAACATCAAAATACAAAGTCAGTATTCAGAAATCAAAGGCATTTTTGTATACAATGAAATATCAGAAACAAAAATCAGGGGGAAAATCCCACTTGATATAGCAAAAAGAAAAATAAAGTACTTAGGAATAAATCTAACTAAGGAGGTAGAAGACCTGTAATCAGAAAACTATACAACACTGAAGAAAGAAATTAAAGAAGACACAAACAAATGGAAGCATATACTGAGTTCATGGACTGGATGAACTAACACCATCAAAATGTCCACACTACCCAAAGCAATTTATAGATTCAATGCAATACCTATTAAAGTACCAATGGTGTATTTCACAGATATAGAACAAACACTTCAAAAATTTATATGGAATCATAAAGGATGCCAAATAGCTGCAGCAATTTGGAGAAAGAAGAGCAAAGTAGGAGGGATCACAATACCTGATATCAAAATGTATTACAAGTCCACTGTAATCAAAACAGCCTGGTACTGAAATAATAGCAGACCCATAGATTAATGAAACAGAATAGAGATCCCTGAAATAAACCCAAGTCTCTATGGTCAATTAATATTCAACAAAGGGGGCAGAAGCATAAAATGGACTAAAAATGGCCTCTTCAACAAATGGTGAAGGGAAATCTGGATAGCTACCTGCAAAAAAATGAAACTCAACCACCGATTTATATCATACACAAAAATAAACTCAAGATGGATGAAAGACTTAAATATAGGTTGTGACACTATAAAAGTCCTAGAAGAGAACATAGGCAGGAAAATCTCAGATATTCCATCAAGCAATATTTTCACCAATATGTGCCCTAGAACAAGGGGCATAAAGGAAAGAATAAACAAATGGGACTTCATCAAAATGAAAAGCTTCTGCACAGCTAAGAAAACATCAGCAAAATGAAAAGGGAACCAACCATATGGGAAAATACATTTGCCAATAATACCTCAGGCAAGGGTTTGATCTCTAAAATATATGGAGAGTCACACAACTCCACTCCAGGAAGACAAACAATCTAATTAAAAAATGGGCAAAGGACCTCAACAGATACTTCTCCAAGGAGGACCACAGAGGGCCCAGAGACATATTAAAGGATACTAAGCATCCCCAGCTATCAGAGAGATGCAAATTAAAACCACAATGAGATATTATTTCATAACAGGTCAGAATAACCAAACCAATAGACAACAAGTGCTGGTGAGAATGTAAAGAAAAGGGAACCATAGTGCATTTTTGGTAGGAATGCAGACTGGTGCAGCCACTGTAGAAAACAATATGGGATTTCCTCAGAAAACTAAAAATGAAACTGCCTTTTGACCTGGCAATTCCACTGCTGGGATTATATCCTAAGAACCCTGAAATACCAATCCAAAAGAAGCTTTGCACCCCAATGTTCATAGGAGCACAATTTACAATAGCCAAGTGCTGGAAACAGCCTAAGTGCTCATCAGTAAATAAGTGGATCAAAAAACCTGTGGTACATTTACATGATGGAATACTATGCAGCAGAAAGAAAAAAGGAGCTCCTACCCTTCATGAAAGCTTGGATGGATCTGAAGAGCATTATGTTAAGTGAAATAAACCAGGGGGTAAAAGACAAATACCATATGATCTCACCTATAAGTGGAATGTAGTCAACAAAACAAACAAGTAAGCAAGATACAACCAGAGACATTGAAAAAAAGAACAAACTTACAGTAACCAGAAAAAATGGGGGAGGGGATGAGGGAAAAAGAGGAAGGGTCATCAAAGAACACTTATAAAGGACACATGAACAAAGCCAAAGTGGGGTAGGATCCAGTGTGAGAAGTGGGGATGGGTAGAGCAGAGGGGAATGGAGGGAAAAACCAAGCAATAAATAAATAATAAACAAATAGCACTACATGAACTAAAAGGTTTTACACAGCAGAGGAAACTATCAAGAAAAGACAACCAACTGAATGGAAGAAAATATCCACCAATGATACATCTGCTAAGTGTATAATATCCAAAATTTATAAATAACTTATAAATCTCAACAGCAAAAGAACAAACAATCCAATTAAAAAATAAGAAAAGGACCTGAATAGACATATCTCAAAGAGGACATACAGATGGCCAGTACACATAAAAAGATGCTCAAAATCACTAATCATTAGAGAATAAAAAATTAAAAGCACAGTGAGATATCATCTCACATCTATCAGAATGACTATCATCAATAAATCAACTACTGTTGGGGAGGATGTGGAGAAGAGGGAAACCATGTGCTGTTGGTGGGAATGCGGATTGGTGCAGCCACTGTTCACAAAATTAGGAACTTTCCTCCAAAAATTAAAAAGAAATTGCCTTATGACCCAGCAATTCCACTTCTGGAAATATATCCAAAGAATCCTGAAACATCAATTTGAAAGAATATATGAACCCTTATGTTTATTGCAGCATTATTTATAATAGCCAACATTGAGAAGCAGCTGAAGTGTCCATCAGTAGATGAGCAAATAGAAAAGCTGTGTTATATTTACATAATACAATACTATTTAGTCATATAAAATAGGAAATCCTATTATTTGCAACAGCATGGATGGACCTGCAGAGTATTATACTGTTAAGTACTCAGTCATAGAGAGGCAAATACTGTATGACTTCTCTTATATTTGGAATCTAATTAACAAAATAAACCAACAAAGTGAAACAGACTCATGGATACAAAGAACAGACAGCTGTCATAAGGGAGGGGTTGGGGGCTGTGTGAAACTGGTAAAGGGATTAATCCACCCCAAAAAAAGAAAGAAAGAAAATTCATAGACACAGACAACAGTATGGTGATTACCAGAAAGAACAGGAGATGGAGGAGAGGTGGGTGGAGTGGAATACATGGTAACAGGAGACATGACCTTTGTGGTGAACACACAGTACGATGTGCATATGATATATTATAACGGCATAGCTGCAACCTATATAATTTTATTAATCAATGTCATTCCAATGAATTCAATGTTTTAAATCTTTTTAAATACTACATAAAGTTTACGAGAACTGTATCAATACACAGATCAATGTAGGTTTTAAAGCATGACTCCCTGATTCTTTGACACACTGCCTTCTTTTTGGCAATCTCTTTGAAATCTGGTTAAGCTTGCAACCACTTGGAGCACCACAGAGCAAATGATGCTGTTTGACTGCTGAGGCTGCGTCATTAAAGGTGATGTAGTTTCTGCCTTGTGTTGTTGTTAACATGTGATTAGGCCCTAAGCCATTAGGTTAGACCAGGCTGAGTCTGCTCTGCTGCATGGAAACTGAGGCATGGGGAAGCCACACATAACTCCAATTAGAAGCCCTAGTGTTCCAGTCATTCAAATTCAAGTGCAGGCTATGGTAGTAAATAAGTGTGGAAGGATATTCCCATCCTTTGTGGCTTTCCAGCTGTGGCCCTGAACTCTGTGGAGTAGAGAAAAGCCACCCTGCTCTGACTTGTCTACACCCCTGTCCCTAGAAACAGTGAGCATAACAAATTAGGCATTTTAAACTGCTAATTGTGATTAATGTGTTACAGAGCAGTAGTAATTTTAACAAATGCTGTCTGCCTGAAGAACACTTGCAGAAAGTTTTCTAAGATACTGCAGGCTGGTGAAGGGGAGGGTGAATAAACTCAAGGATTTACTTATAAACAAAAGAAGAATCGTCCTGGCATTGACAACATTAGAGCAGCAGACGGAAGTTATACATGAGCAGAGAAGAGAGGATGGGTGCTTGGACTGGACTCTGAGAGAAGCACATTTTAATCGTACTAGCTGTTTCTGAATGTACATTCAGTGTTGACACAGAGAACAGTAGTATTTTCAACTTGTTTTGTTTGGGTCTACATTCTCAGTAACATAATACACCTGGCTACAAGTGTCTAATAAATTAATATATGCTCCTTGGAGAAGCAGTCAAGTGTCCCAACTCACTGCACATCTCTAACACCTAAGAAGTAGAAACCTGTAAGCATGTTGGCTAGGAGCCCTCATGCATCTGGCAAGGGTATATATATATATATATAGCTTGCACTGTTCTTTCTAGAAGCAGCAGCCTTGAGAAGAGCATTGAACATAGGAATGACATGGTTTATTTATATTTTTAAAATATCATCTTGACTATTCAGTGTAGGATAGATTTGAGGGAAGCAAGAGGAAAATTGCAGAGGTTTCTTGCAATAGTTCAAGTGAGTGATGACAGTGCCTTAGACTAGGGAAGTCACAGGGGACAGAATCTTGCTTTATCTTGAAAGAATTGTTGATGGATTGGGCCTGCGGTGGAGGTAGTAGAGGGTTACTCATTTTTATTTCATTTTCATTTATTTCATTATTTATCAGAGTGAAGTCTTTTTTTGTATTTGTTATTTGAGTCTCTGCGTGTATGGGTGTGTTGCCATTTATATTTTCACTTTCTTTACTGTTAAGGTGTTTATCTTTTTTTTCCTTTTTTTAAAAAATGATGCCTTTAACTTAATTATGACCCTGGCATATCTTCTTTAGAAAATGAATCCTTTCACATTCATATTTTTTGCCAATACTGTGACAATTTACCATTCTTTTTTTACTTTTGTTTATGGTGTAATTGATTGGCATTTTATACACTGACATTTTTATTTACAAGTATTTGGCTTTGCAAGATGTACCACTCTAAGCACATTTTCAAGTCTCTAATCCAAACCTAAGGAAACAAATGCCAATGTAGAACACTGAAATAATGTTCTCTGCCCTCTCCAAATTTTAATACATTTGAGCACATATACAGAAAATAATGTCCCTAGGAAATAATTTATATCATAATCTTTACTAGAGCATATCTGAATTTTGATTTCCCAAGAAAGTTTGTATTAAAAACAGATTAAATGTCTCAAAAGCCTATAGCAATACATTTTTGTCTTTGCTTTAGTACCCCAAACAGGCCTGTGTGAATAGCAACTGTTAAGCTGTGTCAGATTCCTTCTTCATTCTGTGGACCTTGATTCTGTGCATCTCTAAATAACTAAGGGAAAATATAATAAATGTAAGTGATTCCCTTTTAATTTCACCTGGATGTGAAGGATATGGAAAAGGACCAACTCATGTCTACAGCAGAGCCTTCATCAACTCCAAATTTGCACCAAAGAAGACTTCCACCTATACAGAGGGTTGGATCAGTTTTCTCCATTTGCTTGCACATGCCTGGGTGACTTTTCCCTTCCTAGAATGAGTATGAACTCTGTGACTAGCTTATGACACTGCCAGTGGATGAATCTTGAGAGAAAAAATGATTTTCATGCTGATAAGTTTTGAAATAACATTTCATATAAGTATTTGGTTATTCAAAATTACACTAATTATTACTAAATGTCATTTGGTTGTTCAAAACATAGAATCAATTAAGAAATCTTAAAGACCACAGATAGTGGCAGCTAAGTCTGGGGGAATATGATTTGTTTGATAAAATGGATTTCTGAAACATCTGGTGAACCATTATCTTCCTTATGATTTTCTTAATCACATTTTCTTTTTTTCTAGCTTAAATTATTGTAAGAATATAGTATATAATAAATGCAATGCACAAAGTATGTATTAATTGACTGTTTGTATATCAGTAATACTGCTGGTCAACAACAGATAAGTTTTGAGGGGGTCAAAACTTACACAAGGATTTTTGTTTGTGTGGGAGGTCAGTGGCCCCAACTGGTCAACTGTAATTTTTGAAGTTATCGTGAACTGAATTTTAAAATATATTTAATTTAAGGCCCTGGCTGGTGTAGCTCAGTAGATTGAGCGAGGGCCTGCGAACCAGACAATCGTGGTTCGATTCCCAGTCAGGGCACATGCCTGGGTTGCAGACCAGTTCCCTGCAGGCCAGTTCCCAGCAGGGGAGGCACAAAAGGCAACCATACATTGATGTTCCTCTCCCTCTCTCCTTCCCTTCCCCTCTAAAGATAAATAAATGAAATATTTAAAAATAAATAAAATATATTTAATTTAAAAGAGTAAGGAGAAGAAATTGACAAGAGTAAAATTATGTTTTTATTTCTATGTGAAGATAGTTTACATATATACAGGTCCAATGATATATTTGTTTTAAAAAAAACAAAAAGAAAAAAGAAAATTCAGTTTTTTTTAAATAATCACTATAACACTGAAGTATTTTTACTATGTATATTTCACTAATTTTAGAAAAAAGAAGATGATCTCCATACAAAAATGGCATATTTGAATTGCACACTTGTTTTAGTTCCCATGCTAAAATGAACAATAATGCCAGTAGACAACAGTTTTGTTTTAGGCTTATTTTCAGTTCAGCACTGGGTAAAATAATGGAGATTTTAAAGGAAATCAAAATGTTCTGTGCAAAATGGCCTGCCTGACCTAACACCCTCATCTTGTTTTTTTCTGTTTGGGTGGACCCATTCCACTGCATTTTTCTCAGATTTTTTGCCCATGCTGGTATTGAATGTGGGTAGATTTGTTCAAGGCACTGAACCATGACAGAACCCAGGCTGGTCTCCTTTTATAGTGGAGTCCTCTCAGTGTTGGTTCACACCCTCAGAGAAGTGTTTGTCAAATCAAGATTCCTCCTATTATTCTGGCTAAAATGCACCAGACATTGCCTTTATAACTGAATGATTTAAGAGTAGATAAAAGAGAACATAACAGAATTTCATATTTGTAATTATACTATCAAAAAGTAAAAAAAAATTATAGGAGAATATGGGTTTTTCAAGCAGGGGAAAGAACTAAGTATCTTTCTATTGTCCCAGAAAACTAAAATATATAGTATATTGGCTGATGCTATAATTAAATTTTTATTTCTTTTTTATTATTTCTCAAATAATGACAAATAAGCCAGTGCTCCAAAATAACTACTATAAGCAATTTGGTTTTTCTAATTATCATTCAAAAACTTAAAAATTTGATAATCTTTCTTAGCCATCAGGTGATACAAAAAGCAAATGGCGAGAAATGTCAGGACTTCTGGTCGAAATGGAGGTGTAGGTAAAGGCAGCTCACCTCCTTGCACAATCACAGAAAAATTACGACAGAAAGGAATAACTCTCAGAGCGACAAAACAACTCTCACTCAGAACCATCAGAAAATCAAGCTGTATGGAAGCCTGCCAACTAAGGAATTAAAGAAACCACATTCATCCAGATAGATAGGAGGGTCAGAGGGATGGACCCACAGAGGTGCAGAATGGGCTGGTCCCAAACCCACATGCGGTAGATATATAATGGAGGAATATATTGGGAGTGAGGGATCCCAACCCCACACCAGACTATCCAACCCCAGGTTCCAGTTCCATAAATATGATTCCCATAATTTCGGGCTATAAAAACCACCCGGAGTTGGATCAACAGAAGAAACTGCAGGATTCTCAGGCATCCCTCTTGGAGAGCCCCACATGTGGACTTACTCAGACTAACTCCCTCTGGGCTCCAGCACCAGAGCAGCACTTTGAAGGGCATCCAGAGGCATATGGGGAAGAACTGAAGTATCTGGCATCAGGGTGAGAGCGGGGGGAGAGCTTCCTCCCAGACAGAAGTGCAGACAGTGGCCATTGCTCCTTTTCTGAGCCCTTTGCCACACAGGGCCATAGTGCAGCAGCACAATATCTGAGTCTCCATCAACCTGGCTCACATGGTTAACCCTGATGGTTACCTAAGGCTCTGCCCCCATCTAACCTACCCAAGTTGGAAATAATGACTTCCATATGAATGTCTGGGCTTAGCACAGGCTTCATACCTTCCTACATCTGCTCAAACAAGCAACAGCTGAGCCCAGCTCCCATTCCTCTCACTGAATGGCCCTGGGCTAGGGACTAGCAGCAGCCATCTGCAAATTGTTTTATAGCTTACACCAAGGGTCCCCAGGTAGAACACAGGTGGCAGCTGACATTGGTCTGCACCACCCAGGAAACCCCATAGCCGGCACACCCAGAGGACTGTTACAGATTATGTCATAGCACCACCCAACCTCCTTCACAAGTCATGGAGGGAGGTGGTTGCTGGCCACTGGTCACCACCAGTCCTACCAGCTGTCTGGCCTGGGCAAATCCCTCCCATTGACCTGCTGACAGCAATTGAGACTGAAGTACAAGAGAACAGTGTATTCAGCCCACATGGAGGGTGCACCTCAAGGACCCAGCCTTGGAGAAATGGGAGGCAGTGCCACTGGGCACTACAGGACAGCTACTACATTAGACCACACTACCCAGACACAGAGTCAAAGCAGCTCCACCTAATACATAGAAACGAACACAGGAAGGTTGCCAAAATGAGACAACAAAGAAACATAACCCAAATGAAAGAACAGACCAAAATTCCAGAAAAAAAAACTGAACAAAATGGAGATAAGCAATCTATCAGAAGCAGAGTTCAAAACACTGGCTAGAAGCAGGCCCAAGGGATACAGTGTGTATTTCAACAGCATAAAGTAATCCAATCAGAAATGAAGGAGACACTAATTGAAATAAAGTATAATTTATAGGGAATCAAGCAGAATAGATGAAGCCAAGAATCAAATCAATATTTTGGAACATAAGGAAGCAAAACACAACCAATCAGTATAGCAAGAAAAAAAACAGAATCCCAAAAGTTGTGGATAGTATAAGGAGCCTCTGGTACAATTTTAGGTATTTCAATATTTACTTCATAAGGATACCAGAAGGAGAAGAAAAAGAGCAAGAAATTGAAAACTGTTTGAAAAAATAATGAAAGGAAACTTCCCTAATTCATTGAAGGAAATAGACATAAAAAGTCCAGGAAGCACAGTGTCCCAGACAAGTTGGACCCAAAGAAGACCACACTGAGTTGGACCCATTTGAGCTAAAAAAAGAAAAGAGCATACCTTAAAAGCAGCAAGAGAAAAGCAGTCATTTAACTCAAAAGCAGTTACCATAATACTGTCAGCTGATTTCTCAAAAGAAACCTTGTAGGCAAGAAGGGACTGTCAAGAAGTATTCAAAATGATGAAAAACAAGGACCTACATCCAAGATTCCTCTATTCAGCAAAACTATCATTTAGAATAGAAGAGCAGACAAATTGCTTCCTAGACAAGGTAAAGTTAAAGGAGTTCTTCATCACCAAACCATTATTGTATGAAATGTTAAAGGGACTTATTTATGAAAAAGAAGAAGATTAGAACTATGAACATTAAATGACAATGTATACACAGCTATTAACAATTGAGTCTACAAAACAAACTAAATGAATAAGTAGAACAGAAACAGAATCACAGATATGGAGGTCATTGGGATGGTAGCCAGTTGGGAGGGTGTTCTGGGGAAATGGGGGAAAAGGTAAAGGGATTAAGAAGTACAAATTGGTAGTTACAGAATAGACAGGGGGGTGTTAAAAGCAAGTATGGGAAATGGAGGTGCCAAAGAACTTATCCACATGACTCATGGACATAAACAAAGGAGGAGGGATTGCTGGAGGGAGTGGGACTATTGGGTGGAAGGTAACAAAGTGGGGTGGGAATTGGGACAACTGCAATAGTATAATCAATTTTTTAAAAAGCGAGTGGTTGGCCGGTTTTGGCACAAGTGCCAGAATTTATCAAACCTTGGTATACTTTAATTAACAGCCCTTTTTTGGGCTGTTAATTAGCAAAAGTAGCAAAAGCCCAGCTGTAGTTCTTCTCATAAATAGGAGAGAGGTGTGTGTGTGTGTCTTTTTCATAGTAAAATGTTTATATGTAACTTTAAAAATTATAAATTAAGACAAGAAAGATATGATCCTCGTTACGCCTAAGTGATGAATTACCTCTCCTTCCCTCCATATCATATCTAATTTTATATGGTTATTACTACACAATGAATATACATATACATTTGACCTGTTCTGTACTTGCCTAAAATTTTGTTCCCGTTATTGCTGCAGAGTACCATTAAATACTAGTTAAAGATTAAATAATATATTCTGAAATTGACTGAAGCAATTTACTTAACCTAAACACGGATTAAATAATGGTTAGATTATTAGTTCCAATTTTAAAGTATGTGAGGCCTTACTGAACATCTTCAATTTTTTGGAGTTTTTTTTTTGTCTTAGAATCAGTTTTGACAAGAAAAAATACCAACCAAAACAAAGAATGTAAAATACACACACACACACACACGTACACGCACGGTTGACAAATTCTATAAAATTGATTTTAAATTATTATGATAATTTATGTATCTCATCAGAAGTAATTATTCTACACACATATTAACATTTATTATGTATTTAGTATTTCTCAAATGCACTCTTTTAAGTTTTAATTTGCATTCCTTTTACCACAAAAAGTGCATTTGTATTTTCAGCATTCCTCATTGCATTTACCAAATAAAAATTGTGTTTTCCCATGCATCACTGGCACATCTACTTGAATATTGATATGTTGTTACCAATATTTACAAGCTTTTCTTTATGAACCATATTTATAAGTGGTCTCTCAAAATTAAATATTTTCTGCTTCTGCTTTCCATTTTGTTATAGAGAAATTGCTTTAAATTTTATGTACCAATTGAGTCATAATTTAATTTTCCTTTCACCTCAGAAACTAATAAATTCTATTTTTCCAATAACCTGATAGACTTTCTATTCTGAATCAACTTTTTTACATGTTGCACATTTTACTTTTATGTTTATCTGAGATTTAATGTATATAATATGAAATTTGTGTACATAAATTTTTAGACACTAATCTTTCCAATGAAAAACTCTATATAATACCAAACCATGGACTTGACATAGGTAAAGATAAAAAAAATCTATAAGCTTCTCTTAAAAAAAAACCTTGCAGCAGCTCATGTTGGCCCATTTTATCACAGAGGAGCTCGCTTTCCATGGCTGTCACTAAGCAGGATCTCACGTGTAGAATAACCAAGAGGCTGCCACAAAGGATTGGGGTCCACGGATAGTAATAGTGTTTGAACGGAATTAGAACTTTTCTTTCTGGAAGTAAAGATGCAAAGACTGTGTGTAGGAACCAGCATACACTGGTGGCTTCTAAAGTGTGACTCCAACTAACAGTATCAGCATCAGAGGGGAATGATTGTAAATACAAATTCCTGAGCTTCACCCTAAACCCACTGAGTTAAAAACTCTGGGTCAGAACCCAGCATTCTGGTATGGTTTAATTTTTTAAGATTTTTTGTTTCTTTATTTTTATAGAGAGGGGAAGTGAAGGAGAAAGAGAGGGAGACAAACATCAGTGTGTGGTTGCCTCTCACATGTCCCTAACTGGGGCCTGGCCCTCGACCCAGGCATGTGCCCTGGGAGTGGAACTGGTGACCCTTTGGTTCACAGCCCGTGCTCGCTCCACTTAGCTACACCAGCCAGGGCAGAATCCAGCATTCTGGGTTTTAACAAGCACTTGAGGTGATACTGATGCATGCTCAACTTTCAGACAGTGAGAATCACTGGTATACACATTAGGATGTGTATTTGACTTAATAGGGACCCAGGTATTTCCTTTAATCATTTTTAGTTTTGGTATGTGTAGAGATATTTTATACCTAATAATTACTCATTCTACTTTTTGGAAACTACCATGCTGTTTTCCCTAATGGCTGTACCAATTTACATTCCCAGCAACCATGTGCAAAAGTTATCTTTCTGCACTTCCTCACCAACACTCACCCCTTGTAGTCACAGTAGCCATCCCAACAGGCATGAGGTGATATTTTATTGTAGTTTTGATTTGTCCTTCCCACATGATTGGTGTTGGGCACTTTTCATGTGTTGTTGGCTATTGGCCATCTGTGTGTCTTCTTTCAACAAAAAGGACTCTCGTCAGATCCTTTGCCCAACTTTAAATTAGATTATTTGCTTCTTAATATAAAGTTGTATGCATTCTTTATATATTTGATATAATCTCCACTAATCAGATATATGATTTGTAAGTATTTTCCCATTCCGTAGGTTGCATTTTCAATTTATTGATTATTTTTGCTGTGCTCATTTTGATGCAGTCCTAAATATATATTTTTCTCCATTCTTTTGGTATTTTAGGCAAGAATTATTGGCAAGCCCAATGTCAAGGACTTTTTAATTTGTGTTTTCTTCTAGGAGGTTTGTTTGTTTGATTTTGGGTTTTGTTTTTGGTTTTTTTTTTGCCTCTCTCCAGGACATTTTTTATTACTTTTAGAGAGAGAGAAGAGAGGAAGGGAGAGAGAGAAACAGCGATGCCTATTGGTTGCCTCCTGTACTTGCCTGTACAGGATATTGAGTGCACACAGACCAGGAATCAAACCTGCAACCCAGGTACGTGCTCCGGCCCGAAATCGAACCTGCAACCTTTTGGTTACAGGATGATGCTCCAACCAACTGAACCACACTGGCCATGGCCTTGAAGTTGTACGGTTTTAAGTCTTATGTTCAAGTTTTTAATTCGTTATTAGTCAATTTGGAGGAGTGGTATAAGACAGTTTCATTCTTTTGAAAGTAGATACTCCATTTTTCCAACACATTTTTTGAGGACACTATCATTTTCCCATTGTGTTCGTGTTGTCCTTGTCAAAAAGTAGTTAAATGTATACACATAGTTTTATTTCTAGGGTTTTATTCTGGTCTATGTGCTTATTTTTCACATTGGTCTATGTGCCTATTTTTATGCCAGTAACATACTGTTTGGATTGCCATAGCTAGGCAATAGAGTTTGAAATGAGGAACGATCATGACTCCACTTCGTTCTCTCTTAATATTGCTTTGACTATTCAAAATCTTTTGTGGTTTTATACAAATTTAGGATTGTTTGTCATATTTGTGTGAAAATGTCATTGGAATTATGATAAGGATTGCTTTGAATCTGTAGAACTGTTTAAGTATCATAAACATTTAAGAATACTAATTCTTCTAAGAATATGCAATAGCTTTGCATTTATTTGTCTTCTTCAATACCTTTCAAAAATGTCCTTTTTACATATATTTTATTGATTATGCTATTATAGTTGTCCCATTTTCCCCCTTTGTTCCCCTCTGCCCTGCACACCCCCTCCCACCCACATCCCCCACTTTAGTTCATGTCCATGAGTCATACATATCAGTTCTTTGGCTTCTACATTTCCTATACCATTCTAAACCTCCCCCTGTCTATTTTGTACCTACCATTTATGCTACTTATTCTCTGTACCTATCCCCCCATCCCCCTCCCATTCCCCTGTTGATAACCCTCCATGTTATTTCCATTTCTGTGGTTCTGTTCCTGTTCTAGTTGTTTGCTTAGTTTGCTTTTGTTTTTGTTTTAAGTGTGGTTGTTAATAACTATGGGTTTGCTGTCATTTTACTGTTCATATTTTTATTTTCTTTTTCTTAGATAAATCTCTTTAATATTTCATTTAAGGGCTTGATGATGATGAACTCCTTTAACTTGACCTTATCTGAGATGCACTTTATCTGTCCTTCCATTCTAAATGAAAGCTTTGCTGGATAGAGCAATCTTGGATGTAGGTCCTTGCCTTTCATGACTTGGAATATTTCTTTCCAGCCCCTTCTTGTCTGTAAGGTCTCTTTTGAGAAATCAGCTGACAGTCTTATGGGAACATTTTTGTAGGTAACTGTCTTCTTTTCTCTTGCTGCTTCTAAGATCCTCTTCTTATTTTTAATCTTGGGTGATGTAATTATGATTTGCCTTGGTGTGTTCCTACTTGGGTTCAACTTCTTTGGGACTTTCTGAGCTTCCTGGATTTCCTGGAAGTCTATTTCCTTTGCCAGATTGGGGAAGCTTTCCTTATTATTTATTCAAACAAGTTTTCAATTTGTTGCTCTTCCTCTTCTCTTTCTGGCACCCCTATAATTCAGATGTTGGAACATTTCAAGATGTCCTGGAGGTTTCCACGCCTCTCCTCATTTTTTTTTGAATTCTTGTTTCTTCATTCTTTCCTGGTTGGATGTTTCTTTCTTCCTTCTGGAACCCACCATTGATTTAGAGTCCCAGTTTTCTTCCTATCACTATTGGTTCCCTGTACATTTTCCTTTATTTCACTTAGCATTGCCTTTATTTTTTCATCTAATTTGGAACCAATCTCAACAGGTCCTATGAGCATCTTGATTACCAGCGTTTTGAGCTATGTATCTGATAGGTTAGCTAGCTCTTCTTTGCTTAGTTGTATTTTTTCTGGAGCTTTGATCTATTCTTTCATTTAAGCCTTTCTTTCTTTCTTTTTTCTTTTTTTTTTTTTTTTTTTGCCTCAGCATGCCTACTATAGTATTGAGGTGTTCAGCTGGCTGCTGACACTGTATGTGGGGGAGGAGTCTGAGAGGGAACAATGTCGCTTGCTCTGCTCTCTGTCAGATTTCAGTCACTTCCCCTGCTATCCACAAGCAAAGTGGGTCCTTCTGGTGCTGATTCCCAGGTAGATGGGCTCGTGTACCTTCTAGGGCCTGGTAGATCTCTCCAATGAACTCTTCTGTGAGGCTGGAAGTTTCTCTCACTGCCTCAGCCCTCACAGGTGTTTTTAGTTGGATGTTTGAGGCTTTATTTCCCCACACTGGGACCCTGGGTTGTGAGGTCTGTCCAGCTCCCCAGGTGTTCCTCTTGGTTTATCCCCACTTGAATATGGGACCACCTATTCCCCAATCTGCCAATTAGCTGAGTCCACCAGCCATTGCCCTGCCCGCCCCTGCCTTCCACCACCGCTTTGCCACAAGTTCTCTCTGCCTGGCTACCTGTCTCCACCCCTCCTACCGGTCTGGACAAATGTTTCTTCTTTAACTCTTGGTTGTTGGACTTCCATACAGTTCGATTTTCTGTCTGTTCTGGTTGTTTCTTGTTTCTAAAGTTGTTGTTGTCCTTGTTTTGGTTATGTGAGGAGGCACAGTATGTCTACCTATGCCTCTATCTTGGCCAGAAGTCCTCTTTTAAAAATGTGTTATATGTTCCAGGGCATGGGTCTTCCACTGACTTGTTTAAATTTATTCCTGAGTATTTTAATGGTTTTGATGCTCTTATAAATGGGACCATGTTTTAAATATCTTTTTCTCATAGCTTGTAATTATTATGCAGAAATGAAATTTGTTTTTATACATTGATTTTGTATCCTGAAACTCTACTGATCTTAACTATAAGATTAATAGTTTTTTGGTGGATATTTTAGGGTTTTCTGTACATAAAATCATGTCATCTGCAAACAAAGATAACTATACCTTTTTATTATAGATTTGAATACAGTTTTATTTCTGTATTTACTATTTCATTTCATTGGTGTATATAGCATAATTCTATAAATATATGGCATAATATTTGATAATTAAGAATTAAAATTTGAGAACAATAAAGTCTATGTAACTTTGTGGTATTTGTTCAATTACTTCCTTGGAATAAATAACTAGAAATGAAATTTGTGAGCAAAAAGAATGCATGTTAATACCTATATCCCAGTATTCTGAAATAATTACACTATTGGAATTTAAGTTTATTTCTTAAATTATTATCATCACCAGATATTAATTATCAAGTTTTTAATCTTTATCAATTGACTATGTTATTTTTGGTCTATTAACATATGTATGACCTAAATATTATATGTTAATATTATTACATGGTAAATGTTTCTATATGTTTGGGTTATAGATGGTGTGCTTAAAATGTTCTATCAAGAGATATTCATGAACATTAATAAAGGGAAATAACATACAATTATCCAATGCAAAAAAAAGCACATTATCTATAAAAGGTAAAAATAAAATCTAATTGGATTTAAATTTCTCTGCATGCAGGAAAGTAATGAAAGATGGATACAACATTTCAGGTTAAAACATTGTGACTGAAGGGATTTAAATCATCCAAACTATCATTGTTCTACAGGCATCTCACAGATTTTATTACATGCAAAAACTAGTTCAGTATGCCACCCACACACTAATTCTTGAAATATTACATGTGAATGGGAATTAATAGTAATAAAAATGGTAAGAGTGATACAAATAAAGGACAATAAGTAGAGGTACTAGTAAAGCATGGTGTTGTCTAATTGCAAATTAGGTTACAGAAAAATTTAAATTGTGATAAATTATTAAATATTTCATAGAAAGTAGATTAATCTAAACATGGAGAAAATCAGATAATCATAATTTTTTAAAGTATCTATTTAAATGAAGCTATATAAGTTACTGTCTGTCTTTAAGAATGACATGTGTGTCTGCATGTGTTAATCATAATATGATTTGTTTCTGCTGAAAACATTAGTTGTGGTTACCTCTAAGAGAGAATATTATATGAAAATATATTTAAATTTTTTAAGTTATACCTAATGAATATTTATTGCTTGAAGTGGAAAGCTAAATGCCATAAAATAAACAAAGCAATGTTTAGAGGATACCAAGTGAATTGATAATTAATGTGAGAAAAGGTGTCTGATGTAATTTATGATGTCAAAAGTTGGTAAATTAGCTTTTAAACATAAGATTATATTTTATTCAGTGGGAAATTTGCCTCAGCAGCTGTGGTTAAAAGAAAAGGTATACCACAGAGCATTTAATCCCCTGAATTTCTTCTGCATGTGGAATCTTGCAAGTACTTGACAGGACTTGCTATGATACTCAAATTATAATCCTTTCATAATCTCTCTGAATTTTGAAATTTTCATGTTTTGTCCTTCTCTCTACTTTCCTCTTTGTTTTTTTGCATTCTCCTGCTTTTGTTCACCAAAACCTGGTTCTTCTTTTCAAGCAATATTTTAAAATTTCAGAGACTGTGCCCTGTGTTTTATTGATATTCTGCAAATTAATGAATCTGTCTTGGTGTTCTCTTGCCATCACCATTACTTGGCTCTACCTTATCCAAACATGTCTACAGACCACCATTTCTTAACAGTGATAGCAGAAACTAATTTTTACCTTAGACAAACTATATTGCAGGCCTGTGAAAACCAAAAGGAAATTGCATCCACACACAATTATCACTTGTGTGGTCTCTGTTCTCTTCTGTGTCCATGAAGCCACCACCGTACACAGACCAGCTCACCTCAGCAACCGAGAGTGACTTCCATCACTATCAGTTGTTCATGCTCAGAGACCAGCCACCTACTCCCTAAAATCCTTCCCTTCTCATTCTTTTTTTAAATATTTTATTTATTTAGAGGAGAATGGAGGGGGAAAGAAAGGGAGAGAAACATCAGTGTGTGGTTGCCTCTTGCATGCCCCCAATTGGGGAGCTGGCCTGCAACTCAGGCATGAGCCCTGACAGGGAATCAAACCAGTGACCCTGTGGTTCACAGGCCAGTGCTCAATCCAGTGAGCAACACCAGCCAGGGCTTCTTTCCTTCTCATTCTAATATCTGCCACAGATATTGATTCTATTGGGATGCTGGTGGCCTCAAGCTTGAGACCTTCAGGTCATTCTGTCAGATTACAATAACCACTTCAATTCCAAGTCCAAACACTCAGTTACTTAGTCTGGAATTCATGTGAAGCATTATCAAAGTATCCAGGTTGGTCTTTGCTCTTCTCAGCCTCTTTGTTTTAGGGTTTCTTTGCCAGTGTCAAATCAAGATATTCTTTCTCTTCTCCCCAAGGCTATAGAACAGGAACCCTATGGTTAACCAGAAGGACACAGATCTTCCCAAAACAAAGAATACTTTTCAGAAGGCATGCATTCTAAATACACTATTGGTGAAAGAAACACTATATGCATACACTAGAACCATAGCTGCAGCCATAACCTTCACAATCAGGTGCCTGATACTCAATGAGAGCACCAGTAATCACAGGGGAGTTTGCCATTTTTCTAGAAACAACTGGTGCTTAATTTACCTTTACATAAAAGCCTAGTATAAAGCTTTCAAGAAGTCACTGAGAATAAAAAAAAGTCTTAGTAAGCAACGAGTCTAGCCTGACTCAATTTGAATATGTCTCTACAGGCAGCCTTAGGGGCAGCTTCACATAGTGAGTAAATAGTGCAATAAGACATTTGTCAGTGCCCCATAGACAGAAGCTCCTTAGCAGTATGTAGATGGATATTTTGTCTGTGAAATCCCTTAAATTGCTGGGCATATTTATGATATTCTATTGTTTTTCAAGGAGTTCTAGTTATAGAATTAAAGTCATCAATGTGACAGAGAAACATCTATAAATTGCCTCTTGTCTACGCCTCAACCCCTAGGGGCTGAACCCACGACTCAAAACCTGCAACCCAGAATAATGCATGTGCCCTGACTGGGAATTGAAACAGAAACCTTTTGCTTTGTGGGACAATGCCTAACTGAGCCACACCAGTAAGAGCGCATACTACATTGTCTTAATTTGGGAATTCAGATTATTTTTAAGTACATTTTATTGATTGTGCTATTGCAGTTGTGCCAGTTTTTTCTCCCCTTTATCCTGCTCCACCCTGCATTCCCCCTACTCTCCAGCAAACCACCCCCCCTTTGTTCATGTCCATAGGTTGTACATGTAACTTCTTTGGCTTCTCTATTTCCTATACTATTCTTAACCTCCCCCTGTCTATTTTATTTCTACCAATTATGCTTCTTATTTCCTGTACCTTTTTCTCCATTCTTCCCTCTCCCCTCCCCACTGATAACCCTCCTTGTGGTCTCCATTTCTGTGATTCTGTTCCTATTATACTGTTTGCTTAGTTTTGTTTTTGTTTTTTAGGATTAGTTGCTGATAGTTGTGAGTTTGTTGTCATTTAACTGTTCATAGTTTTGATCTTCCTCTTTCTCTTAGATAAGTTCCTTAAACATTTCATATCATAAGGGCTTGGAGATGATGAACAGTGACCTTTAACTTGACCTTATCTGGGAAGCACTTTATCTGCCTTTCCATTCTAAATGATAGCTTTCCTGGATAGAGTAATCTTGGATTGCGAGGTAGATCCTAGCCTTTCCTGACTTGGAATACTTCTTTTCAGTCCCTTCTTGCCTGTAGGGTTCCTTTTGAGAAATCAGCTGATAATCTTATGAACACTGCTTTGTAGGTAACTCTCTCCTTTCTTCTTGCTGTTTTTAAAATTTCTTATCTTTAATCTTGGATAACTTAATGATAATATGCTTTGATGTGTTCCTCCTTGGGTCCAATTTGAGACTCTCTGGGCTTCCTGGACTTCCTGGGAGTCTATTTTCTTCACCAGACTGGGTAAATTTTACTCTATTATTTGTTCAAATAACTTTTTAATATTTGCTCTACCTCTTCTCCTTCTTGCAATCCCTATGATTCGGATGTTGGAGTACATTAAGTTGTCCCAGAGGTTCCTAAGTCTTTCCTCATTTTTTTGAATTCTTGTTTCTTCATTTTGTTCCACTTGGATGTTTATTTCTTCCTTTTGTTCCAAATTGTTGATTTGAGTCCCCATTTCCTTCCCTTCACTCTTGGTTCCCTGTATATTTTCCTTTACTTCACTTTGTATTGCCTTTGTTTCTTCCTTCATTTTGCAACTGAACTCAATCATTTCTGTGAGCGTACAGACTACCAGTGTTATAAACTCCGCATCTCACAGGTTGTCGATCTTTTTGTTGCTTAGTTCTTTTTCTGGAATTTTGATCTCTTCTTTCATTTTGGACATCTTTCTTTGCTTAGGCACACCTGTTATATTGTAAGAGGCAGAGCCTTATGTATTTACCAGGGTGGGGCAACCCTTTTGCTGGGTTGTGGCTCTTTCTGTAGGGGAGGGGTCAGAGGGGGAACAATGCCACTTGCTTGCTCTTCTTTAGGCCCACTTTCCCTCAAGAAAATTCAGATGATCTTATACTGTATAGATAAATGAATTATTTAGGTATTGACTTTTTAAAAACATATACATTGGTAATAATTTTATTTTTAGTAATTTTAACATATTAAAATACAACAAGTAATGGAACATGTTGACTTTAATACTTTGCTTTAATTTACATTAATGCTATTTTTTTGTGCCTCAAGACCTTTCTAGTAAAATGTCTGTGCTTAGATTCTGCCTTTGATTTGTGATTTCTGAATTTTCTTTACCCCTTCTCTATTTGAGAAGAGGTCAAGGGAGTTTATTTTGGTCTCAGGGGACATCGTATAATATCTGAAGACATTTTAGATCATCACCAGTAAAAGGTGGGAAGTTGCTATTGGTATTTTCTGGGTAAAAAGCAGGGATACTGCTGCATATCCTGCAATGCACAAAATATCCCCCAGAAAAAAAGAATGATCTAGTCCAGAATCCTAATGGTATTGACCTTGAGAAACCCTGCACTAAAGTGTTAGTCTTAACATAAAAAACATACCCTTAGACACACAACACAGTATTTCCTTTGAAAGCGGCTCTTTTGCAGTTTTTACACCATTGGTGAAAGCTATTCCAAGAAAGTGTGTTTAAGTGTTGCATTTAGTCAACTCACTTATTATTAGGTTAACAAGTCAATCAACCACAAGTCACAAATCAATAATAAAATAAGCTTCATTGGCTCCAACATTTCCTCCAAGGAACAATTTGCTAAACCATGCAAGTAGAAAATAAAAAACCATGCAAGTGCAGGTATAAAAAGTAAAAGCTGAATACTGATACTATTCAATTTGGTTATGTAATATAAATATTGAATGCAGTGTTTCATTATTATTGTAGAACTCTTTTAGCCCAAAATTTAAATATAGGCTTTATGTATTGGTTATGTCCACTAAAGACAGCTGTAGAATTAAGACATCAAATATTTATTAATTCAGTAACCTTTTCATCAATATGAATCTTTGAAAACAATGCATGAGTCCTTAGCAAGGGTTTGCCTGCCACGTGTGTTTGGCTCTTCCTCAACTACCTGTTCTCCCTTCTAAACTCTTGTACCCCATTCCCCCTCATTCTCCTTTGTCCAGAAGTTTTTATATACCCCATGCCGCCTCATTCTGTTTGGGATTGCAAAGAAATTCTCATGCTTTTGTCAATTACCCAAGCACATGTATTCAAATGTGATTTTATCCTATTAATCTGTCTCTGTTAATTTAACAATTAGCCTAGCCAGAAGAACTTAGGAAGGAGGAAAAGTATTTATATTTGTTTAGCCCACACATAACAATAAATATGCATTTCTACATATAACATATAGTAACGGGGTACAGAGCATTGAATACCCTGATAATAGGAGAATACCCTTGAAGTCCTGCCTTCAGGCAAGATGTGGGGTGGGAAGGGTGCTCACAGAGTAGAAGGTACAGCTTTTAAGATAGTTCGCATAACAAAAGGCAAGTTAATAGCCCTAACTTCCTCAAGGAAAGAGGGTTGCCCAGGGTGAATTGCGTACATGACCGTGAGAACATTCAGGTACTCCTGACATAGCGGGTGGGGGGGCAGTGGTATGGTGGCGATACCCACCCTGGATGCCCCTGTATCACTGGGAACTCCCACCTGGCTAAAGATGGCAGCTGAAAGTGGGTCCAAGACACTGGGGAGCTGACAAAAATGTCAGACACTAACATATCATAGGAAGGACTGGGTACATAGGAAGTTCCCAGGCATTTAAACTAGGGTGGGCTGAAGGTCAGAAGGAGGGAGCTACAAGGTCTGCAGAGACAGAGAGAGGAGGTCTACTCGGAGGTCTGAAGTTCTGTGAGTCTGCCCCGAGGTCGGGAAGTCTTCCTGGAGAAAATGGCAGCGCAGCTGCTGCTGCTGAGGGGGGCCTGCCAAGGCCACTCAGATGTGAGAGATGCTTATAGCTGAACTGTGACTGGGAATGCTGAGCGCACACTTCTGCTCTTCTCAAAGATGGTACATCTGAGAAGCATATTCTGAAACTGGCCTGGTTTGGCAGAGAGAGGTAGGATTGTGCGTTTTGGGGTGTTTTTAAAGGGACCATGACTTCATGGCAGAAATCTGCCATTATTCTAAATCTGAATAACCTTTAAATAAACAACCCCTTTCCATTTTCACCAGACTCTTGCACTGGGAGTCACGCTTCTTGGTGGCAGGCAATCAAACCCCACAGGTTTCCAGAACACTACTGGCTGGCTCTGTAACAGTATGATATCTAGTTTTGATTTTGTGTCTGTATCAATATGAAAATCCACTAGGAAGCAAAAAACTTCTCATGACTCAAATTAAGAGTTAATATTGAATAATAATTGAACAAATTAAAGGTCAGACATATTTTATGTACTCACAGACAATTTAACCTAAGAAGACAGTATAAGAAAGGAATTGCTGTGCAGCCTAAGAAAACCTGAAGTACAAAAATTTTGCTGACACTTCTGTGGACAGACAAATGGCTTCCAGATTTACAGACTTGTAATCTGTCAAAAGCTGCATGGGCTACAGGAGCAATTCACCATATTCATGTTCTACACTTTCAATACTCGGTTTTTCCGCACTCCTTTGTCACACATTGGGTTAAAATAAAAACTAAGGCGCATTAACATTTTTAGGAGTTTATTTCAATTTCAATGTATTCAAATTGGCCATCCCCAAAACAGAAATGGAGCTCCCTCAGCAGACGCTAAGGTTTTATGGAGAAGATATGAAAACAATCACTTAAGGTTGCCTTATTTGGGAAAGCCTGGTTGTGATTGATTGTCCGCAAGTTTCATTTTCCTGGATTCAACAGCATTGATTCTGGCTTAGGTTTCACTTTGCTTCCTTAGGCTACTGTGAGTTACAGCCACACCAGTCTGATTGCCTCCTCGTTTAATTACTTTACCTATTGTATATTTTTAAAGTATTATTTTAATCTACCTTTTAGAATATATGCATTACTTTTAGGCATTCAAAACAGTGAGTTTGAGTGTGTGTCAGAGTTATTTGATCCCTCAGGTTTAATACTATACAAAGCAAAGAGTAGACATTAAGTAAATGATCATTCATGGAATGTATGATCTTGCCTTTCCTAGTTTATTGTGTAGCCCGTGAATTGCATTTGTAAAATGTGTGGCTGGAGATAGAATTGTAGATTAGAGAACAAAAGAAAAAATCTTCTAAGTGTTCTAATTTAGCCTTTTGTAGATTACTTGGTTTTTAAAACATGGATGATGAAGGGCCTGGCCGCCCTCAGAGCACCAGCCTTCCATCAGTGTGTGTTCCATCTCTCAGTTCCGTTTTCATGTGAATGACCCTCCCTCCGCCTGACCTTAAATTAGGCCACTCCTTCTTGGAAGCAGTCAAATACCTTTCATTGTCCTCTTGCAGAGGACCTCAGCCCACACAGACTTGTCAGAGGAGAGATGCCCGGAAGTTATATAGCTCCATACTTGACTCAGAGTGCATTCATTTCCTAATTTAGCTCTACAGATTAGCCATTATCCACATAGCTATAGTTTAGTGTAAAAACCAACCTAGGCAGGACTGAACCTACCCACGACACTGATGGGGGCTTATAGCTTCTGCTTATGATCCCCCACACGTTGGGGGGCAACTGATGTAGAACAGCTTGCACTGGGCTAGCCTAGAGGCTCAAGACCTAGCTTTGGAGTCCAAGTGCCTGGATTCGAACACTGAGTGGTAATAGTTACACAATCTTGAGAAATTTATCTTCAAATGTATTTCTGTTTCCTCCTCTGTAAAATGAAAATAGTAACAATCCCCAGAGTATATGTTTGAACAAAAAGAAATAGGCTATTTGGAGGAGTAACTGGCACAAAGTAAGGGTTAAATAGATGTTGCCTAATTGCATTACGACAATTGCTAGCAATTCCGATGTGTGATAATGCAGCCTGTCAAAGGCAAGCGGAAGGCTGCCCTTGCATACCCCTCTCTGCCAGCTGCACTGCCAGTGAACCCCAGAATCTCACATCTGAGTAGATGGCTGGAAAGGGTGCCTGTGGGACTTTAACTTCTGTGTCGAGGTGTAGAGCAGACATCCCCCCAACCCATTTGGCTTCTGAAACAATTTCTCATGTCTTATTGCTTGTCAACATAAGACACATCCAAACCTGTAGAAAACTTTCATTCATTTATTTCAGCTAAACTGGTGACAAATGTCAGGAGGCAAAATCTCAAAAACTGAGGAAATGGTCTGAAAAATGGCAGTTTTCACACTTATCGCGTACATTGTAATCAAAGGGGAAGATGTAAGAGGATTGCATGAAATCCATTGGTGATGGATTAGGGAGGAGGGAGAAAGCAAAGTGGGAAAATCTCTGAGAATGGATGAAAAGTGAAATGGAGAGGCACATACTTCTTTTACACTAGTTGGTATAGATAGTTAACAATTAACACTGACAGCACAAAGAGATGGTATGAGAGAGAATAAGATAATAATGAGAGGTTCTGTGGTCTCCTGTTCAGGTGAGAAATTGTGCCCTGAAGGAAAAAGGGTATTACTCTGACATTCCAAAGGTATATTATCATAGATGTCAAAAGGCCATAGATGGGCTCAATTAAGATAAAGATTGACCTTTGTCAGTGAAGCTACCGCCCTAGGACATGGCTATCGGCCACAACTCCCTTTTAGTTAGGACGTGTTCATTTCAGACCATCCTATGTGGTTACTTTCAGTCTCTGAGTTTGTAAGACCACCACGCAGGTCTCCCCTGAGCTTCTCAGGGTTAGACTGTGGCCCCCTTTTTGCCCACATGCTGCAGTGAGTGACTTGCCTACTCAGAGTGCGCAGTGCATTTGACTTGCCCTGTGATTAGGGAATACCACAAGCTGAAATAAATCCTCTCCATCATATTCAAAGTGCAATTCCTGTTCCCCAGAAATATGTTTTGGTTAGCCTATAGGAGTTTCTAGGACCTATTCATTTTTGCCAAGACCTGTAGAATATATAGTAAATTTTATAAGACCATATACAGATGTAAAAAAACACAACATCCCAAGTGTTTATATAACTAGACCAAAGTCATATTCACTAGCTGGAATTCAGATAGAACTAAAACTCAAGAATCTCACCAGACCATGGCAGATCTTTTCAACTTCCTCTACTAATTTCTAGTGACTTTGAGTTTCTTTGGCACTTTTTCATTACTACAATAGTAAATCACAAATAAGTTAGATGTAACATTATTTTTGGAAAAAGTTTTAAAAACTGTATTTTCATGGGCAGTAATTTATAGTGAGCAAAAATAAGTAAAAAACAAAAATATTTGTGTGTAGGGAAGGAAGGGTTGGGTGTTGGTGTGTGTACACAAACATGCATCTATAGGAAATATTTATTTCTAGTGTAGAAGTATTTTCCTACTAGATGTATGTTACAGGGAAATATCTAGATAGTTGTTATTTATACTCTAATTATCTGTTAATCATTAAACTCATTAAACCAGGAGGGTGTAGACATTACAGTGATAAGCACCTAAATTCCTGTTGTCTTATTTATTCACTAGCAGAAGGGAGTGGGATCTTCTCCATGCTGCTGAAGTATGTTCATTTGTTCATTTGCTATTTTCACTGTTAACTTCATGCTGTCTGCTTTAGATGAGAGTTACTCAAGTCACCTGGGGACCTTGTAACAGAAACTTACATATCTCACATTCCTGAATAAATGCAATACAATGCTGAAGCTGCTACAAACCGTTACATATAAAATTAACATTTAAGGGTGTTTTTTATCTACTTGGGCTCTATATTGTTACAAACAGAGAGAACTTACATTTGAGATAGCTTTTCTTTTGTCAGTTTACATTTGAGAAATGTTTAGTTTTTTTCAGTTGAAAGACTTCCTTTGTTTAGGAATAGATGTCCAAAAGGCTAATTGCAAAGTCATGAATTCATTTATTAAAGGCTTTAATCTGGGCAGGTGGACATTTAATGTCTTCTACGTACTTCGTTAAAATGTTATTCTCAGACATGCCCATTATTGTTTAATATAGTGCACGAGATGGATGAGGGATTTTTAGTGGTTGGTAGAATAGTCCATGATAGATCTAATTTTGTCAAGGTTTGTAAGGAATTAAGATGACCAAATACAGTCATGTCACTTAATAACTGGGATACCTTCTGAGAAATGCATCTTTAGGCAAGTTTTTTAGTTCTGTGAACATCACAAAGTTCACTTACCAAACCTACATGGTATAACCCACTACTGTAATTGTCTGTGCTATACCTTTTCTTTTTTACAAGAAGCTTGTAAATTTTAAACCTTTTTCCAAAGGATTAGCATTTAGTTTTGTTAGTCTTTAATTTGTATACCAATTGTATTTATTTGTACTCTGATATATGTTCTATTTATACTTCTACATGAATTGTTCATTATTTTCTCTGGTTTCTTCAAGAATAATTTCAAATGGGTTTTTCATATTTTCTCTCATTGAGGTAGTCCTGAAATGTATAAATTTTCTTCTATAAATGCTTTCACTTTGTCTCAGATTTGGTTAAGTTGTTTTTCTATTTCCATGTGTCTCAGAGTAGATTCTGTGGGGTTTTTTTGTTGTTGTTAGTATCTTTAATTTATTGGTTGTTTAAAAAATGTTGGTTACTCTCCAATTACTTGTGTTGTTATTGGTTTGTTTTCTTGATTCTAGGTTTCAAGTTCCTTATAATTGTAGTCAGATAACATGATAATTCGATATTTTTAAAATTTATTGGGACTTGACTTGTTGCCCAGTACAAGATTTGTCTTAGAAAATATTCCATGTACATAACAATATGCATAAAATGTAGTTTTATTGTAAATGGTCTATGAAGGTCTTCAATATCAATCTGGTTCAAAGTTGTGTATAAGGTCATGAGTATGACCTTATATGATCTTTAAATATTTTTTTAATTATTACAATTTTTATTGCTTTTCAAGTACAGTTTTCTGCTATACATTTGTAGCACAGTAGGTTTGCTTACACTGGCATCCACACAAGCTCCTAAGTAATTGTAGGTAAGACCTGGCAGTTGGCTCTTTGTTTTGTAATGCAAATACCTGATTTAAGCTTCAGTTGTGGAGACATCCATTTCAAAGAGACATCCATTTCAGAGGCGTACAATTTAAGGAAAGCTATCTGTAATAAACACCAACTGGTGATGTACAATCCAAGCAATCTTCCTCCCACTGAGGGTCCTTTGTTACAGATTTCAGTTGACTTAAATAACTGACCATTTGGACTACTTGTTATTTTTACTCTTCCAATGTTTCTCTCTGATATTTTAAACTCATCAATGAAGAGTGAACCAGAGAAACTCTAGACCCCCACATGTGACCCCACTAAAAAACACTCCAGGTCCCTCTCTACCCCTCATCTGTTTTACCTCTCTGTGTGCCCCCACACAGGACTTCTATGCTCCAGGAATGTTAAGTAATAGATTTTTATTTTCTTCAAAGTTACCTAATAGTTATTACTTAAAGGTGTCTTGCAATCATAATAAGGATCAGTCCGACTGTAACACTGGTTTGGAAAGAGGAGATATGTGTGGGAAGCTCTCTGAGACTCAGGTGAGTGAGTGTCCCTGAACATTTCCAGCTGATAGCATTACTGTTAATAGTCTGAAACTGTTATAGGAAAATGAAGCAACCAGACACGGAAAGATTCTGGAATACGAGGTTTATTCTTAACGTGCACGGGCCCAGAGGAGTCATCTCCAAATTCTGAGCCCCGAACAAAGAATTCTTGGGGGGATTATATAGCTTAGGGGTCTTCCTGTCTACGTGACAAAAGCGGGATACAGAAGCAGAATGTGATAATTGGTTCTATCATCGGGGGTGCTAGTTCCAGTCCTACTGACTATCCAGCTATTTGCTTTCTCAGCAGCAGTGCTAGTTCCAGTCCTACTGACTATCCGGCTATTTGCTTTTTCAGACGGTCTTATCATTCTCCTATGGCGCCTGGGGTCTTAGGTGAGCAAAGGTTTTCCAGAGCTTCCCACATTAAAACCAGTGCAAAACAGCGGTGGCTACAACCCAATGATGGCTGAGACTTCACTAGGCACGTGGAATTTTTGGCTCCATAGTTACTTTACGGGACCACCATCGTGTATGTAGTCCATTATTGACTGGAACATCCTTATACACTGAATGACTGTACTCCCTTGAATTTTCCTGATATTTATAACCTATTGTTTTCTGTAATTCAGTTAGCATGCCAGTACTCAGACACTGTTAGCACCTAAAATAAAGCAATGCCCTCATTTAGACGTGATAGGGGAAAATGTTTACAGAAATTGTGGTATTACTGAGGTCATTTTCCTAATTTATAGTTGAGCCCAGACCATACACAGGACCCCTTAGTGTGATGCCAGTGAAAAAAACATGTATGACCAAAAGACTTGAGCAGGCCTGGTAATGTACTGATAGCTGTGGCCAATAAAAAATGCATACATATATATAGAAAAAATATATATGCATTTATGTATATTCTTTATATATATGTATATATGAGCTTGTTTTTTCTTTTAAAAAAAGCTGATAGTGCAAAATACAATGTACATGCAGACAAACTGAGTTGAATATTATTAAAAGTATCAGGGTAAACAATAAGCATAATTAAATGAAAATGTATTTATAGTCTTATATGAATATTAATAAGGAGATATACATATACTTAGTACTCAAAACAATAAATACAAATGACATATTATTATTCTATTATACAGATAAGGAAGTTAAGTTAGGACTAGTGAACTTAATTTTTTATATCCAGTTACACAGGGATTAGTACTTGCTTACTAAATGTATATCTTTACTATTAAAAACTATATGTAAAGCTATCTAAACATAAATCTTATCAGTGATATTATAGTAGCATTAATAAGCCTTTATATGCTTTTGTATCAGTATTTACTTAACCCTCAAACTATCCTTCTATATTACTTTATGGTGCTGCCCCTTACTGACAGAAAATGATACAAGCATGAAAACATGTGCATTACCATAGAAAAATGTAATATCTGACAATATAGTTAGTATGTGTTTTTTAACTTCTATTTCTTTTCCTATACATATTTTGCATATGTTTCCAGGTTGAATTTTCTATAACTTATTACCCCATCTATATTAAGTATTTTAAAATATTACACAGAAACAATCCTTGATCTATTGCTCTCATTTTCTTCTTAATTCTTTTCATGAACTGCAGTGGTCTGTTTTTTACATATCAGAATTTGTCAATATTTTTTGTAGGGTTTCTTACTTCACCTCAAAGTTTGTGAAAATGACAGGCTTTGAAGACAGACGATTCTAAGTTACTGAGCCAGGATGTACCTGTTGGTAACAGAATTGCCAATGGATGTCACCACTAGTAACTACGACAGACAATCTCCTATCAGTAACATGCTGTCATTGCACCTGCTTTGAGTTATGTTCCTAGCTCTAATATTAACTATTTGTGACATTTTGAAAAGGCTGTTTCTCTTGATTTTAGTTTCTATATCTGTATATTTACATCAGTGTCCTTCAACTCTATATACTGAGAAGTCAATGAAATAGACTATCAGCTCACTATTAAGTAAAATAGGTAAATTTAAATACATCAGGGTAAGTATTGCTTTATTAATAGTAGTTTCAGTTTAGTGCTATGGCCTTTTTTATGGTGTATGGTGAGGAAAAGTATGTAGAGATATTCATGAAAGCCTCTCAACTAAATTTGATATTTTGTTGTTTTGTCTAGTGTAGTAGACAGCTCTGCCTGGTTCTAGGAATTGTATCTCGACCCCTGTGGCTAAGGGTTAGTGACGACCTCTGGAATGCTAGCCACAGGAGACAAAGCCTGTCTCTGGTAGCAAACGCTGCCTCAATTCCTCTCCCTGCCCCCAGAGCTTGGTTGGAAGTCAATGACGGGTAAGACCCCTCACAGTGGGGGGCAACCTAAGCCAGACTCCATCACTTGGGAGGCCTTCATGGAAGGACTCAGGGAGCTGCAACAAAGAGCAATGGACTCTCACCCCCGGGCTTTGTCAAAGCCCGAGTCCCCATGTTATCTGGGAGAAGTGCTTCCTGGCTCTAATCCCCTTAAGCCTGAATACCTGGTGGGGAGAGGTGCAGCTCCTTGTTTTGCTAGAGCGTGTCCTGGAGAACAATCTGGCATCACAAAGACTTCCTGATAAACCTGTGAAATCTGCTCTGCTAAGAGTGTTTTCATTCATATGTTAAGGGTTTGAGCAGGAAACCCTAAAACTCTGTTCCTGACAGACTCTGACTCATACTAAGCCCTCAGATTTCTTTGAAATTTTATCTACTGTTTAATCTTTGCTGCCCTGTGTTCCTGTGTACTACAACCCAATAAAAGCCCCTAGAGGAGGGAGCTCAATGCCTTTTCCCCTGAGAAACTGGCCACTGTTCACGGCCTTTTCCCTCTGGGAAAATGGCCACTTCTCCTCCCCAAGCAGATCACATCATGTCTCAGTCATGTTTACTCTCATCCATGGCACATGGGGGACTTGCCAGGAAAGTCACCCCACAATCTACCTCAATAAACAATTTTCCATTCAGGTCTGCCCAATTTCCATTTAAATCTATCTATAGAGATATTAATTTAAATTATATTCAATTATTCTCTTTTATGTTTATCATTTTGATCTGATTCTTTTTTGTAAACTCTATTTATCTGATTAAATCCCATTGTGTGATCTTTTAAATATAGTAGCAACAGTTATATCTGTGTCTGTGTCTTCAATATTGAATCATTGATGAGTCTGTTTCTATTGTTTGTTTTTTCCCATTATTTATTCAAGTAAGTCAAGCATTCAATTCTAGCAAAACAATCTTTTAAATTATTTTTCATTATATTTGCTTCTTCATCCTTCATTTTATTTTATTTTTTAAATGTGTTTAAAATTTTTAAAATATTTTATTTATTTTTAGAGAAATGGGAAGGGAAGCAGAAAGAGTGGGAGAGAAACATCAGTGTATGGATGCCTCTCATGTGTCCCCTGCTGGGGATCTGGTCTGCAACCCAGGCATGTGCCCTGACTGGGAATTGAACCAGCGACCCTTTGCTTCACAGGCCCACCAGCCAGGGGTTCATCCTTCATTCTAATCTAGTTTACTCTAATTACACTTTTAGCCTCACTAACTTGGTAAGATTACTTAATTGCACTAATGTATGACGGCATTTTACTTGAAAACCATTAAAATATTATTTTTAAAGATTTCTTTCTCAATTCTGCAATATAAATTATCTCCCATAATTGTGTTTCATAACATCTTTTTTCTTTCATTTACTAACCTTTATAATCCATTAATTACATATTTATTGTTATTTTTATTGATTTACTGTTCAACTTCCACCTACCCCAGCCCCATTTTATCACATTTGACAAAATTATTATCTATGTATTAATATCCCATCATAGATTGTCAATTTATTGTTCTTATTTGATAATTCAGTTCACCAGTTAATAAAATGTGACACTGAATTTACTGGGCCTATATTAAGAATTTGAACATTGCCTTAATTTAATTAATATGCACATTGGGATTAAAGATTTTAAGTGTAGACATCAAGATTCCTAAACTCAGCTGAATGCATACAATAAAATATTACTTTCTGTTAAATTTTAACATATCTCTAATTATCACTAGTATCAAACATAATGTACTTTTAAGCCATTACAGGTAAACTGAAAAAGAATAAAAAGTTATCTTTTTTGATAAATATGATTTGAGGTTCCTCTTCATGTTAAAATTGGATTATGTGCATAACTAAAATGTCTCTTGAAGAGTAAATTATTATTTTTAAAGGGGTTTATTTATTTGTTTTTAGAGAGAGGGGAAGGGAAGGAGAGAGAGGGAAAGAAACATCAATGTGTGGTTGCCTCTCATGCACCCCCTTCTGGGGACCTGGCCTGCAACCCAGGCATGTGCCCTGACTGGGAATTGAACCATTACCCTTTGGTTCGCAGGCCCTCACTCAATCCACTGACCTATACCAATCAGGAAAAGAGTAACTTATTTTTAAGAATGAACATGTATGGTGGTTCTCTCTGTCTCTCTCTCCATCTCTCTCCTTGAGTATGTGTTAGTATGTGTAGGAGAGAGCAGGAACAATATTAATTTTGCTTTTCTACCATTTAAACTGAAGTTAGCAGGTTTAGGAGTATTTGGTAAATCTGTGTGGGAAGAGCTTTACGTATTGAGAATAAAGAAAAGCATAGGTACTGTGATGTCCTGATGGTAGGGTAGAGCAAGAACATAAAAAATTTGTTGGGGCATAATTATGTTTTGCTATTGTGTTTTAATTGCGATTATCATTTGTATATTTGGTTGGTTTGTGTATTTATTTGATTGGTGTATATTTTTTGCTTCCATTATCCATCATTACCCCTCATCCCATTTATACTACTAATTTAAATAATCCCCTGTCATTCAGCATCTAAGCAGGACCTTAAAGTCCTGAGTTCTAGTCAGAGGAAGGAGAAAGAAACCCTCCTTCATGTTAATCTGTCGGTGATACATGTCAATTCTGCCATGGTGAGAATTAGTTACACGGTCCCCACCTAGATGCAGGCTTTGCCTTCGTAGGGCGGCAACTCTTAGTGATGACTTTGGGAGACATACACACATTTATTTCTCTCACTTTCAATATGTGAGGGTTTTTTGTTGTGTTTTTTTTTAGAAGCTATGCCCCAGGACCATTCCAGGGGTGGAACGCATGGCTTGTGTGTAAACTACTCAGGGACTCTCAATCCTGTGCACCAGAAAATTATTCAGGGGTAGGAGAAAAAGAGGCTCCATTAGTTAATATACTTGGAGCTACAGATACTGGAATTATCCTGAAACCAGAGTTACAATGGATATAAGGCCTGAGAACTGGGTTAAAAAAAAACTGGTTATAAATTACACTTTGAATTTCTGAATCAACTTATATAGGAAGGTTCATTTGCATGAACCAAAGTAATTTTCCATTTATTTTTATTCAATTTGAGTTGAGATTTTTTAAGTTGAACCTTTAAATTTTTTAACTGACACACTTTATTTTAATTTTTAATTGTGGAAACAAATAATATTTTAGGAAAGAAAGGAGGTATTGCAGGTATGGAAAGTGAAAATGATTATAATAATAGCAATCAGTTGATTACTTGATTTATTCATTGAAATCAGGTCATCAGAGAAGTTCATTTATAGGTTCAGACTAGTTCACTTTTGGAGCAATAAATATATGGACCCACTAGGTAGCATGATGTACAGGTAAATGTTTAACGACTGGCTCTCTGAGTATTATTCAAACGTGGACACTCTCTGATAGTTCTTTGTTTACATTAATGAGTAAGATAAAAGTAAAATAACTTAAACATATATTGAAATGTCGCTTGTTTATTAATGACACAAGTGAGTTTTCTACTCAATCTGATAATAGTTTTCAAGGACCGAAAACATATTTCTTAATTTTTGTGCTTATTATAAGTAGCCACAGATGCAGCTCACTTTTTAAAAAAATTTTTAAAAAATTTTTTTACTTATTTATCTTTAGAAGGGAAGGGAAGGAGAGAAGGAGAGAAATATCAACGTATGGTTGCTTCTGGTGCATTCTCTGCTGGGAACTGGCCTGCAACCCAGGCATGTGCCCTGACAGGGAATTGAACCACAGTCTTTTGGTTTGCAGGTTTCCACTGAGCTACACCAGTCAGGGCTGCAACACACTTTTAAGTTTAATCTGTATTATTAATTTTTAACTTTTGTTGATTTTGAAGTGATGTAAAATACTTCTACCGTGGTCAATTCTAAGTTATCAGGTGAGATCAGTAAATGCTTTGAGGAAACAAAAAATTCTATTTTATCCTTAGTTCATGGTATCTGAAATCAGCAAATGAAAGTATTATATTTACTATATTATGTATGAATACCTAATATTTCATATAAAGCTTAACCTTTCTCCCCCTGCTCAGATGTAGTGGAGCCAATTGCAAGGAAGCCATTTGCTGCCTTTGGAAATGTAATCACCTTTTCTCATTCTTGCTTACCTCCTCCCACACTTAGCCATTTCTGACCTTTCCAGGAAACTTCATGGCTGTAAAGCTAATACTCTTGTAAAAAGATTTGAGATCTCTGAGCCTAGAAGATGTCAAAGGTACTTTTCTTTCTTATGGGTACATTGACATTTTCCTTTAAAAATAATGGGCCAATTCGCAGGATGTGGATGACACTTTTTTTTTTTCTTTTTGCCATCTATCTGGTGCTTGTTCAAACTTGATTGGTTCCTTTTTTTTTTTTTTTTTTTGTCTGTCTGTTTGGACAGTGTACTTCTATAGACTCGTGTTTTAGGGAGACTCACTGGGATTTCAAACGACTCCAAGCTAACTCTCCTTCATAGCCCTACTTTCTTCCATGGAAAACAGTTGTTCATGTTTTTATCCATAAGCCCTGCGAATGAAATCCAAAAGCCAATCTCAACCCAAGTTTAACTCTTTTTTTGCTCTGATAAACTCATCTCTTCTTATCTCTGGGATTTCCCAGACAGGAGTTAGATACCATTCTATTGTACTGGGCCCACTGCTGGAAACACACCCCAAGTTCGAGTAGTCTGTAGAAGTCCCTTTCAGTAGAGTTAAACTGAGTAGTTGACATCCCCCCTCCCTCTAAAACCTTCCCATGGATGAAAGGTGAGTGCATCCGTGCTTGTATGTATGTGAAGACTCTTTCCCAAGGGATCTTCACACAATATCCTTTTTCTATCTCAAATCTTTTGACTTTCTTACATCCTCACAGTTTGTTCAACAGATCTGTAACTGATTTTTTTTTCTGTATGTGTGTAACTGATCTGGGACAGTCCTCTTTGCAAATTCTGCATAGGATATAGTGATGACTGTGTCATACAGCATTAACTTTCATACTTCAAACAAAACTTCTATTTTTGCAGGTTATTATATCATAAATATGGGAAACATCATGAGATTTTTTCAAGCCACTATCAAAAGCTCTTCTCATATTTCCATTTTAAACAAAGGAAAATTTATACACATGCACATATGTTTATGTGTTTAGCACATACATGTACCATATATTCATCATATTTAAAATTTTAAAACTGTACATAGACAAAAAAGTCATAAAAGTGAAGTGAAATACATCTAAAATCTACCTCCCAGTAAAATGTTCTTTGTATATTTTATTTTGGCTCAATGCAAGTAAAAATATCTTCAGAGATAGACTCTCTTTCATGTGTGTTCTCAGCTCCGCCCCTCCTTACCTTATACATTGTGGTCATCCTTTCCTCTGGGCAAGTACAAACCATTTTAATTTTAATTTTAATGGCAGGATGCATTCTATTTTGTGAATGCATTATTTTTTCCTGAACTAATCCCCTATTATTGAATATTTGAGTGGGTTTTATGTTTCTTCAAAAACTACATGACTGTGAACATATTATGTTTATTTTCATTTATTTTCTAGATAGGTATGTCCCTTTCATTAACCCAATAATGTTGCTTCTTTTGGTGTACATTTGGAATGATTTACCCAAGGTTATACTTTTTTTATACATTTTAATAAGTGTTAATACTTAAGCCAAAGGTAAACAGTCCTAAAATAGAAATTCAAGTATCAGTTAATGGGCAAGGAATATATTCCTTTTTGTTCCTTGAGAAATACTAGTAATGGGACAATTGCCTGTTCCTGTCTGCTATTAAATGTGGGTCAAATTCTATTTGTTATGCAAAAAAAAGATAAGCACCCCCTAACATAGAAATGTTTGGGCAGGTTGTCTAAAATCAAGAAAAAATACTCATTTTCAATGATTCGCAGTAATTCTAGTTGCTTATGTTAAATCCATTTAAACTTCTCACACTTGTTAAATTAGGTTAGAAAACTTATCCAACAGTCTTTCTCTGTGTAACATTCATTCATTCTTCTTGATTGTTCCAAATATTATTTGCCAGAGGATTATGAAATAAACAAGTCAAGATGAGAAACAAAATGGAAGTATAATGTTATTTTTTTCAAAGTTCAGTACAGTTTCAGAAAAAGAATATTTCTAAAAAATGTGTTTCTCAGGTACTTCACCATTTCCTCCCTCCTGGAGTTTGTGTCGAGGATATTCTGCACTTTTTAGAGAAATATGACAATGACATAGAACATACAGGTTTTTTTTTCCTAGAAATGCACACTATGACTGCATACTTGGTAATACAGTACTATGAGTGACTGTTTTTAGACTAACAATGTACACTTTTGGAAAGTAATGCTCTAGAATATTTAATACAATGCACAGAATTTCAGAATTTATTTTACTATCATAAGTTGGGAGTTTAAAAATTAGAACTAAGGTTTAATCAATGTAACCATCTTTAAAGGTGATACAATTACCATTTTTCCCTTGAATAAGATTGCTTTTTTATGGCTTGTTTGAAAGATGTAAATGAATACAACATACAAACAGCAACAAAAATACAACTCAAATTATTTCTGTTGTTGAAAAAAGGTAATGAATTCCCTGTGATATGTGCATGTGTAGCATGCATGCATGCATAAATAAAGAAAAATAAAGAACATAAATAAATAAAAATAAATAAATACATCAGGTCAAGGCAACTTTGAAAAATTACTAACTGCATTATATTTAGAGAAGCAGCATTTTACTTAATATTGATATCGCAGAATGGTACTCCTTGGCATAAACCTTCCATAATATATATTATTGGAGAGGGGGAAAAAAAGTGATCCTGTGCCTTTAATTTCCCTTTCTGAGAGAGGGAAGGCTGCACACCACGGACAGGCTCACTTGTTCCCGTCTTTAATGTGCAATCTGTTTTCTCCAGCGGAGGGCACTCAGTGTATCACAAACTCAAGCATTAGCACCAACAAGCTCTGAGCATCATCAGTCTCTGGAAAGCCTTCTGAATTAGACAAGGGCTGCCTCTCAGCACAGCTACAAAACACTTTAAACCTGACCAGCTAACTAAATGGATAAACCTAGCCTGCCTAGCCTTTAAACTGGGGTCTCATAGAGCACAGGAGGCCTACTTGCTTCAAGAACTGAAATCCAGAGGATGAATTGCTTTATCTGGGAATGGCAAAAGCCAACACAATAAGGAATGCCAGGTATTCTGAAGATTTTCTTCTCTTTTTTTTCCCCCCCTCTTTTTATAGAGAAGTTGGTTACCTTCGAGATGGGGCTGTAGCTCTTTTGCACTGATTGCCAATTACTGCTGATGGGTCTCTGGTGAATTACACAATGGTCCACAGAGCCTAGAAGCCCTCCCTCAGCCCCCAGGGCTTCCTTCTCCCTGCCCCCCATCCCACCCCATGCTGATTTTTCTTCCTATATGTATATATATATTTTTTTTTTGCCCGTCCTCTCCGGGGAAGTTTGTATGGGGCGACCAGCTCACATACGAGATCAGAATGGTGTGAATGACAGCCGCACTGTGTCATGAAGGTGGTGGTGGTTTCAGCGCGAGAGACCAAATAAGAAGAAAGCTGAGAGGGGGGAACCGTTTTTGGATGACAAAGGATGGGTAAGTGAACTTTTGGTGTTTCCTTGTTAGCAAAGCTGATCCTCTTGGCTTCCTGTCCTCAGTCGTGGCTTTAGCTGATAAAAGACAGGGAAACGGGCAAAAAGCAGCAGCCCCTGAGTTTGCCCGTTGACTCAGTATAGTTGCTATTATATTTTTAGATCATTTTCCTGTTTGTAGTTGTTTTTTTTTTCTTTAAATTCGTAAATGCATAACACGGACTTAGACTCGAGAGAAATATCTGTAAGGCTGTCTCTCTGTATGCGTATCCACAGCTTGGGAATTGGGCATGAGATAAATATCGTGTTTGCTTCTATTTCTTGATAATATTACCACGCGTGCATTTCAGGTCGCTGTCAGGAAGACTGTTAACACTTTCCAACGTTTGTGGAGGGGTGGGGTCGTTACTTTATCAGAGGTCGCACAAGGGCTTGTTTTATCTCTGAAGCTGTATCCTGAACACGGCTTCCAAATTTTCAGCAGTCATTTGCCCGTCTTATTTTTTCAAGTGTGACTGGCTCTCCCCACCCCCCTTTCTCCTGTCTGGGAGAGCTGGAATGTATTTCAATGAGTCTGTAGCTGGCAGGAGGACAGAGCAAGATCGGGTTTCAAACGGGGGAAAAAAAAAAAAAAACAGACTTCACTGGTTGAGTAAAAGAGAGTTATTTATTTATTTGTTTGTTTATTTGTTTATTTATTTAGAGGTTTGGCTGATTTGCCTCTCAGTCAAAATTATGAATATTTAAGAGAAATAACGAAGCCGCAGCACACAGTAGTTTTTTTCCCCTACCACCAAGAATTCATAAATCTGTTGACAGAGGAAAGAAGTCCCTTAAGATACCGTGACTTGGAATTGCAGCCCAAGTGCCAATGCATTACAACTTTGCCGGTTTTCAGAAGTTAATGGAGGCAGGGAAAGAAAAGTCAGTGAGAAATTTGAGCAGGTTGGGATGAGGGGGAGGGGGAGTGGAATGCTAGTTTGCGTTTCTCTACTTTTTTGTACCCTACGTTTGCAATAGCATCTATGTTTAAAATAACAGTAAAATTAATACTACACAAGGTATTTTGTATCTTATGAAATATTTAAGAAGAATCCGAGGATCTTAACTTTGGAGCGTTTCTAGTTACCAGGTGTCAGGGTCCTTGATCTGTGTATATCCCTGGGCAAGTGAGCCCCAGAAGGCAGCTCTTCCTGAGTGTTGAGGGTACCTTGACTGTAATTAGTCTTCATACTGTGCTTAATTGGCTGCCCATGCTAGTTCCAGTGCCATTTTTTTCAGAGCTCATAACTGTGTTTCTATTATGCAATAAGGACACAATTTTAGGCAGGGCAAACCTGGGTTACCTTGACAGCTGACTGAAGCTCCTTTGCCAATCGCAGCCTGTGTGCTCAACTAGGAAAGGTGTACAAGTACGGGGGTTTACAAAGTCACAGTTATGCCATTACCAGAAGACTTAGTAATCCTTCTCTTGGCACCTGGGTCCAGCCGCGTGTCTAGCCAAATACTATCCTTATTAAAATGTCGGCATTAAGTACTAAGACAGGCTCTGTGCTTTGCAGTGCTGATGTTTACATGAACTCCGAAAACTCAGGAAAGCTTTGCTCTCGGTTCCCACACTGGCGGTTTGAACATCAAAGAAAGAATGAAACCTAGATAGAAAATATGCAGCACAGAGGACAAGCAGGCTTTAAATGTTAAACACATTGTTGTTAAATCAACTGTCCCGTTACAACACCAGATGAAATGTTCCTGATATTAGTAAACCGGTGGTGATTTGTATCCATAGCTTTATAATGTGCGTTTGTCTTTTTAACATTGTAGGTTTCCGTTTAATTACGCAGCTGAGAGGCATGCGCATGGTGCTAGTGCTACTTTCTACACTGCTGCTTGTTATGCTATCAGGGGCTCAGAGAGCTTGCCCAAAGAACTGCAGATGTGATGGCAAAATTGTGTATTGTGAGTCTCATGCTTTCGCAGATATCCCAGAGAACATTTCTGGAGGATCACAAGGCTTATCATTACGATTCAACAGCATTCAGAAACTCAAATCCAATCAGTTTGCCGGCCTTAACCAGCTTATATGGCTTTATCTTGACCATAATTACATTAGCTCAGTGGATGAAGATGCATTTCAAGGCATTCGTAGACTGAAAGAATTAATTCTAAGCTCCAACAAAATTACCTATCTGCACAATAAAACCTTTCATCCAGTTCCCAATCTCCGCAATCTGGACCTCTCCTACAATAAGCTTCAGACATTGCAATCAGAGCAATTTAAAGGTCTTCGGAAACTCATCATTTTGCACTTGAGATCCAACTCATTAAAGACTGTGCCAATAAGAGTTTTTCAAGACTGTCGAAATCTTGACTTCCTGGATTTGGGTTACAATCGTCTTCGAAGCTTGTCCCGAAATGCTTTTGCTGGTCTCTTGAAGTTAAAGGAACTCCACTTGGAGCACAATCAGTTTTCCAAGATCAATTTTGCGCATTTTCCACGTCTCTTCAACCTCCGCTCAATTTACTTGCAGTGGAACAGGATTCGCTCCATTAGCCAAGGCTTGACATGGACTTGGAGTTCCTTGCACAACTTGGATTTATCAGGGAATGACATCCAAGGAATTGAGCCGGGCACATTTAAATGTCTGCCCAATTTGCAAAAATTGAATTTGGATTCCAACAAGCTTACCAACATCTCACAGGAAACTGTCAATGCATGGATATCATTAATATCCATTACTTTGTCTGGAAATATGTGGGAATGCAGTCGGAGTATTTGCCCTCTGTTTTATTGGCTTAAGAATTTCAAGGGAAATAAGGAAAGCACCATGATATGTGCAGGACCTAAGCATATCCAGGGTGAAAAGGTTAGTGATGCAGTGGAGACATATAATATCTGCTCTGAAGTCCAGGTGGTCAACACAGAAAAATCCTACCTGGTGCCCCAAACTCCCCAGAAGCCTCTGATTGTTCTTAAACCTACAGTCTCTAAATCTGACCCCACCCAGCCCACCCTTGAAACACCAAGCCCCTCCCCAGGGTTTCAGATTCCTGGCACAGAACAAGAGTATGAGCATGTTTCATTTCATAAAATTATTGCAGGGAGCGTGGCTCTCTTCCTCTCGGTGGCCATGATCCTCTTGGTTATCTATGTGTCTTGGAAACGCTACCCAGCCAGCATGAAGCAACTTCAACAGCACTCTATTATGAAGAGACGGCGGAAAAAGACCAGAGAGTCTGAAAGACAAATGAATTCCCCTTTACAGGAGTATTACGTGGACTACAAGCCTACAAACTCTGAGACCATGGATATATCCGTTAATGGATCTGGGCCCTGCACATATACCATCTCTGGCTCCAGGGAATGCGAGGTATGAACCATGATCCTCCTAAAAGCATTTCTACTTCGGGGAAGGAGAGGTAAATGTTTGAAGCGCTCTAGGTGTCTCTAATCACTAGAAAGATTAATGACCCTTTTGCTTTTGGGTTTTGCTCAGTGTGAAAGGTTACTTAATTAAATTACAACCACCAGGAAATTGACTGCTTTTTTTTTTTATGGTTGAAATTTGAAGGAAGTTCATTCAAGGATGAGATTAAGTTGGAATAAAGCACTATGTTACAACATCATTTCTTTTTAAGTTTGTATACAGGGGTTGGACTTCACACACATACATATGAACGAAACTCATTCTAAAATTTATGCCTGGTTCTTGTTGTTTGACTTTTGTGATGGAGTAAAGAAGGAGGGACTAGCTTAATAGCAAAACAAAGTGATTTTACCAAAAGTCCAGGATGTAACAAAGATTTAAACCAAAGAGCAATTTACCCAATGGTTGATTTTGTTGTAAATTTTTAGTTTTAACTAAAGCATGCAACAGGGATCTCACAAGGATAACTGTTTCCGTGTTACTTGCCATGTAGTTATTATACCAGCATAGAGAATGTCAGAAGAGGCCTACCGTGTACTTGTATTAGGCTTTTAAAGATGTCTGTCTTCCTTCCTTTTTTCTTTCTTTCTTTTTTTTTCTTCCTGTTCATTTTAAAAAATTACTGGACATTGAAAACTTTTCAAAGGTTTTCTTAAGTGCTGGCTATTTGTATGTAATCAGAATGAAACTTAAATTTCATTTTTTGGCTGTGTTCCTGGAAACGAAAATAGGTCACGATGTCGTGGATGATTTAGCAATGATATAATGACAGGCAGGACAGGGACCGTCAGTGTTGCTGTCATCCCCAAAATAAATGATGTGTATTCTTGTTAAACTTATCCAAAATTAAGTGATGGAAATGTGTATAAATAAAAAGAGAGAGATTTGAGTTCTGGGTATTAGCTTTTCTGTGGCATCAGCCTTAAATGAAGGCATTTCATGTTATAATATTTTCATCTGCACAAAAAAAAACTTTTGGACCCAGTGTCTCATTAATTAATTTGAAGATCACTTATATGAGTATATTTACAAATAGGAAAACAGTCACAGATTTCAACTTGTCAGTAGGTAATACAGGATGCGAATGATTCTTTTCTTGGTAAACTCGGTCAAAGTGCAAAGGCAGTGACTGCCAGGGCCTCGCTGCTGCAATGAACTAGTGAAGAGGAGTTAAGTCCTGGCGTTGTGTTGTCTTTGTGTTCAGTCTTAGATGACCACTTTTTCAAAACAAAATTTGATGAATATTTGAAGACTTTGCTCTTTTCAATATTAGTTATAACAGTTGCAAAATATAATGTGCTACTATAATGTACTAATAAGTATATTTATATTAGTACATTATTATAAATATATATTGGCACATTATATATACACAAATCTGTCCATAGTCTCAATGCAAATGCTGATGAAAATGTTTTCAGACAAATCACTGAGTTTGAAATAATCTCCAACTCAGTATAATTTGCAATATTGAGCTATTCTTCACAGAGTTCATTTTCTTTTTTTTTAGTCTAATGACTGAAAAGGAGAAAACTAATCCCAGATAATAAATCTCTAAAAGAAACCTTTGTAAGCTATTGCCCTTAAAAATTAAAGAGAATAAAAGATTTTATATAGAAGTCTTCACAAGGATATTTTTATTGCAGGCCATCGTTTATATATTATATGTGATTAGTAAATCAAGTTCATCCTGCTTTATTCTAGATTCTCTTTATAGTTTGAAATCCTTTGAAAAAGCTAGTGATATAAAAAGAAAAGACAACTCCGTGTCAAATCATTCATTTTCTTGTTACTTTTGTATTGGAATGGATTCTACCCCCCAAAAAGGAGAAAGATTGTTAAAGTACTAAAATTGAGAAGAGTGGTACCAAAACCTTCCTGGGCATCTTAAATCCCAGAGATTATTCCTTCTAAGAACCTAGGCGTTACCATGGTAGGAACAAAGTAAAAACCTGTTTTACTTCATGAAAATATGAGTGCTTAGAAACACAGTTTGATGCTATATGCTATATAGAGTGGAGTTTATGGTCATGAAATAGCAGTGGCATTGTTGGGGATGAGTATGGTGTGGAGACATTAAGTAATGAAAAATGTAATTAAGCGTTGTAGTGAAGCAGTTGAGTCAAAATGGCAGCCCTACTGAAGTCGATCAAACTCTCCACGACCTAAAGAGTGGAAATGGTAGGCCATCCATTTAAGACTGTAACTCCACTTTCCAGCGTGAGGGGTCCAGGAAAGCTACATTTAAATGACTATTAACTCATTTTGAAACACAAACACACAAAAACAAACGTGGTAGCCACGACTCCCCCATCTGACAGTATGCTCAGTGCATTATAGTTATAGGTGAATGCAACATGAGGAAAAGGAAGTTCTTAGAAATTGTTATGAAAACCATCATTTTCTCTTACATGTGTTTGTCACCCTGGAGTAAGGTTTTCCCTGTTGAGAAAACTTGTCTACAAAATAAAGCCAAAAGAGAGGAATGATTTACCCAAGGTTATGCTTTTTTTAAGACAATAGTGGTATGCTAAATGTTAGCCTGGTGTGTTTTCATAAACCTTACCTATTCGTGGCTTAGAAAATAGAGAACCATTAATTACTTATAATACAATTTTGTGAGGTAATTTTCTTCTTATTCAAAATGTCAAACTGTACCCAACAAAGCCATACATATTTAACTAGAAAACTTAGCGCCGAATGCTAATTTTCTAAGACAGTGCCTTGAAAAATCGCATTATATTGAAAATGCCACTTATACACTAATGTTATATTTTAGTTATCATGGTCTAAATAGTTAAAATATTCATTTTGTCTATTTCTTTTAAGAAGAAAATAAAAAGATTAAGATTTATAATTAGAGTGATATCTGTGAGCTACCACACAAATATGGCATGCAGTTTACAAAGTAAATAAGTTTGGCTCCATTCTTTGCAAGATTTAATTTTGAAAATTCCTTGTGCACATTCTTCCTAATAAATTGAAAGAGAATATTATAATAATTTAGGTAGTAAAAATATCTTCTATCTATAAAAGAGGAATAGAGTAGATAGTTATGAATAATTAATATGGTATATGGCACAACTCTAATAGACACATACATCTCAATCATCATGCTTTGAGTGGATCACTGTATGTGGTGGAACTGAATCATTTATTTTGTCTGTTCTCAATATGTTCTCAGAAAAGAGAACTTAAAGCCAAAAGGATACAGCTTTGACTAAACCTTTGTAAAATGTCATTAAAAGAAAAAAATTGCTAATACGTACTTTGAAGATAGTTTGTGAACTTTGCATAGCTTTATCTCATTAAAAATATTACGGGATTGTGAAGTTACTTCATTCTGCATACCAAAATTCTACATACAGATGGTACAGAACACAACTTTGAATATCTGATTCTTCTAGGATACATTTATCAATTGAAAATAGCAAGAACCTTTATAAAATTAGTCATTGTTATTATAGGACAAGAGAGAACATTTCACGTTTGTATTTTGAATTAAAATTAATGCAACTGGTAAAAGTGAATGAAAGTTGTCTCTGAAGAGATCATCCATGCAAAGTTTTGAGAAGTTAAGTAATTGAAATAAAAACTTTAATGACTCCATAAAGCTAAAAGTACTGCCATTAGGAAAGTGGGAGTGCAGGTGACATTAGGTTTATATTTTCCAAATACTTGATATTTTGGTTATATTTTTCAGAGTCAAGTAAAATATAAATATATTGATTGTTATTTGGGGCTTTTATTATTTCTTTCACTGCTGTGCAGTGGGTGGTATAGACCATTTTTACAGTTTATATTTATTGAATATCTTCGGTCAGGTTCAAACTATTGACTTAAGGGAGTTATTAACATTTTTCCACACTATCAAGAAGTTGACATTTCAAAGTACACTGAATGAATTTTTGAGAACTAAAAAGGATAATATGTTCAAAGAGGATTGTAAGTGAAGCAGAATCAGTACCATTGAGTTCAATTTACACCTTGCCAATATAAAGCTATAGAAAATAGACTTTATTTTGGTAGCAAACTACTACTGTATTATGTTAAAATGTTATCATTGAATTTATACTTTGTGTATTTGCATAAAGTATATTTATGTGTGTGTGTATGTGTGTGTTTGTATGTGAGTATGCCTATGTGTTCTGAGGGAGGGATCGAGGGAAGAAAGGGGAGAGAACATAAATATATTTCTATTAACATTTTTGTCCATTTGAAGATCTGAAATATTAGAGGGAAAAAAGACGGTTAAAATGACCAGTATTTGCTAGTTAGGACCATACTCCTTAAGATAAATATTTAATCCTCTCTGAAATTATAAGTATCTTATGTCTAGGTAGTCTAATATTCTTTCTTTAAAGAGTAGCATTTAAAGTACACATTGTCATATTTGGTGAGACTTTCAACTAGTCACTTCATTTCTCTGGGACCTATCATTAAATAACTGAGTCCATTCAGCTAGCACAGTGTATCCCAAATCAAAACATTTCCCCGATTAGTAAACTTTAAAAATCTCCCAGAGACCAAAAGAGCAAGATGAGATATGCTTGAAGAACTGAATTATTTATAAGCATTGTCAACAAAAAAAGAAAGAACTTCATGAGTTAATAAAAAAAGGAAAAATTAGACTCTTAATGGGCAAGTTCATGATAGGTGGAGGCACACAACACATGTGCACACACAAGGACAGACGCAGATTTGCCTAGCTCTTAAATTCTGCCCAGTAACTAGTTATTTGAAAGCATTTAAAATATTAGTTCTTTTCAAAAAAAGCTATAGTCAGAATCTGAGCCAATTAAAATTTATGTGTGAATAGAGTTTTCAGAGTGACAGCTGCCAAAAAGTCCTGGCATGTCAATTTAGGAACGATTTAAAATAATGATAAAAGGTTCAATTTCTTTTTCTAAAATTAGTTCATATTCTCAACTCATGGAGAAGGTTGTAATAATTGGCTGCTCTCTAGGATCCTGAGTTGAGGTGTCTGACTGCGGTCTTAGGAATGTGTAGCTTTTGACACACCCCAGTAATCTTCATATGATTCCAGAAATTTTCTGTTTTAGACTTTTCTATATTCAGTCATCCTAGTTTTCAGTAACTGTATTTGTAGATAGTTTTATGCTTTAGAAACTGCTCTGTAACATTAGCATTGGAGATGGTGACTCGTCAGAATGCTCATGTCTCTAGAGTTTCATGAATCACTAAAGCCAAGTGAAACAATGGAAACCTGTATGTCACCAGATACTGGGAATTTTGAAAAATTAGTATGCTTTGGATCAGCGAGAAGCATAAAAATGATGTTGAGTATGTTTAAAAATTAAAATTGCTTATTATAGTACCAAAAGAACTATCATTCATTTGGTCAGTTTAATAAAAATCTCAGTACTCTTAAAATGAAAAAGAAATTATGAAGGTATTTTTCTCATCTACTCATAGTACTAAAATTTTAACTGTGTAAGTTAAAAGGAAGTTTGAGAAAAAGCACAGGATTGTCTATGGTATTAAAATTACTGGCTTTTAAGTAAACTGCTTTAACATCCTTGAAACTGCTTTATATGTGCCAAGGCTATGATTTATATTCCTGCTAAATAGTTTTAAAAATATTGCTTTCACTTGCAAGAGAAATTAAGGTCTAAACAAATGTAACTATGGAAAATAAGTCCTTTAAAAGACACAAGTTTGACTTTAAGTGAAATCCTACATATAATAGTTGTAAACGTAAGTTTTGGGAATGAAACAGTAACAAAGATATACACATTAATCAAATATTAAAGTATATATGACAACATTAAAAATCAGAAAAAAATCTTCCAAAATTGTGAATAAGCTTGATGAAAAGGAAAACATTACTGAGGCCTAGATATCAGGTAAATAATAATCACATGTGTAACTGAATAAGATTATGATATTTAGCATTGTTTGTACATGAAAATGAGATGTCTTTATATTTTAATATTACATAAATGGTATTCTTAAACATATATATCAAAATCACTTTGAAATATAATTGTATTTAAACAACCATGTAAAATTAAACACCCATATATCCCCCATAACAATTTCTAAAAAACTGAAATATATATTGCACACAAATAGTAATATATATTATACTTTTGCATAAACCCTGTTCTTTACTACCTTGTTCAGTTCCCATGAATTGCCTCAAAAGTAAATATTTGTGGGAGACATTAAAATATTTAAAGACATTAAAATAAGTTTGTTTCTTTTGTCATTGCTTGGATTTATTGTGTTCTCTTGAGTTTTGGGACATCTAAAGAACCATCTCTTGGAAAGTTCTTTCCTCTCCCTTACTTGAGTTATTTGTGTGTGTACTGAATTCTCAGACCCCCATGATAGAGATAAAGATGTAATCATTAAGCTAGCAAGAAGGTTCATCATTTTTTTAAATTTAAAACTATGTTGTAGAAGAAAGTAAGGTTTATTTTTATTGCTTTGGTTTTAAAAGAAAATGTTAAGGTAAACAAAGTAACCATACACCTCAAAACAAAACTTTCTACAAAAATTTCTAATTGATTTGAATTGCTTGTTTCTAAACTTTAAAACCTTAAAACAAATATTTAACATTTTAGTGGTTGGACTCTTCAAACCTAATTGAATTTAAAAACTAAAAAGTATATTAAATTTTACAGTCTACTTGAATATTGATTCAGATAAAATAAATCTAGTTGTGTTTATGAAAATTTACTCTTAAGATCTCAGCAAGCAAATGTATACATTCTTTTTTAAAAAATTATTTATTTATTTTTAGAGAGAGGGGAAGGGAGGGAGAAGGAGGAGAGGAACTACAACATGTGGTTGCCTTTCACACATCCCCTACTGGGGACCTGGCCTGCAACCCAGGCACATGCCCTAGACTGGGAATCTAACCTGCAGCCCTTTGGTTGTTGCCAGCCAGCACTCAGTCCACCGAGTCACAGTAGCCAGGGCTCAAATGTATACTTTCAAATTGGAATATAGTTATGAATTCATTCCATTTGGGGGTCATTTTTAAAGGTTAGAGCAAAGCAATATATACACAAATTTGGAGTGGCAAATGATATAGACAAAGAGGGGAAATGACAAATTATTTTGGAAAGTTGATGTGTAATAATGTTCACTATTTTCCTTGTAAAGGATAACAGTTGTTATTTTGCAGTCTTCCTTTAAAATTAAGCATCATCATATAAAGCACTGAAATTGCACTAATGTATTTAAAGCTGTTTAAACAACAATAACAACAAAAAACAAGCAGCGACCTTTGGGTATAAGTTCTATGTTTGCTTTTTCAATTCTTCTCTCTTCCATCAAGTCACTTTCGTAAAATATTGGTTATTTAATTTTCTTCTAGAGACCTAAGTATTTGTGGTGCTGGGAATTATTGAAAATTGATTTGTTTATTTTGTTTTTGTTTTTGTTTTTGAACTGACTCATATTAAATACATTTATGTTCAAATAAAGCCCTGAAAATGTTGCTTGTTTGTTTTGGCATAAATTTGATAATGGTGTATTTCACTATATTAAGTATTTGATATTTATAATTTGAAAGTGGCATCCACTATTCTTAAATGTTTCTAAGAAGACTTAAAAAAAGAAAAAAATACAAGTATAAATTAATTATGCCTGAGTCTTTTTTTTTAGTATGGTCTCCATAGATGAAAAATTGTTATTTTCTTTGTGTTTATGGGTCTGTAAAAGTAATAGCAGAGAGGTCAGCCTTAAAGTACTTTAGGTTGATGGTCAAACCACAACATGGACCCAAATTGCATTGGTCCAGTGGTTAGATCAAGGGGTGAAAAAAAGGTCTTAGAGATTGGAAACTGACTCACTTTACTTCTGTAATATTGGACAAGTAAATATATCTCTGACCTTTCCGTGATATAATTTTTCCATCTATTGAACTGGGATAATAACTTTCCAACTAACTTGTTGAAATGATTAATGAGCTACTATTTGAAAACCACTCTCCTTCTTAAAAAGCTTCAGTGTAAATATAAATATTAGCCATAAGCCCTACTGTCTATTGAAAATGCAAAATACAGTGTTGCTGTATTATTTTCATTGTTGTTATTATTATTATAATGGTTCTAATACTCCCTGATGTAGAGACAAGTGTTGTGATTACATTTTTACTAAAGTGAATAATAAACCTGACCTTTCAGTCCCTTGTCTGAGCTATAATTTAGTTCGGGTACCAGACACAATAATATTTCAGTAATACTCCAGGATTTGTAAAATACTCCCTTGGCTGAACACTTTATTCACTTTTCAAAGAAAGCAGAATTCACATTTTTTATTGGTATTAACTGTAAAGAAGAAATGGGTTATAGAAAAATCTCACAAATTTCCAGTTTGATCTACTCCAGCTCTTTGTTCATTTTCTTAACAAGTGGAGGCAATTTAAATTTTCCTGAAGTGTTTATTCACGATGAGTGGAAATTTAAAAAATAGATATAGGGTATTCTTTATGCATAAGACATTAATATATGATTTTAAGAATAGCTGATAATTCTTTAGAATGCATATATGCTTAAATATAATATGAAATCTTATTTTTGCATAAGTAAATTTTTTTAAAAATTCTATTTTTGTCCCAATGCTTATATTTTGAAGTGAAATACTTTTATTTTTAAGTATCCTCACATAATACCTCTTGTTACTATTGCATGCTGTGAAGGAGAGGACATCACTGGGTATATTTCCTTAACAAAAACAAACATCCTAGGGACAAGAAAAAATGGTATCTTTGCTGGAGAAGGCTACACGCTGTATTTTTTTTTTTTTACTGGAAATACAAAATTACTCTAAGTTTTAGATTCTGCCATTTGTTGACTATGGCTCTTCAAATTATGCATTTTGGAACTAGGGAAATAACCACAGGACGGGTTTTTGTACCCACAGGACCCACTGTGAAATGGACCTGAAAAGTCCGTTAATTGCCAGGAGCCCCGAGAATCTGACTAGTAGACCACAGTGATGTTTTCGATCTCCAGGAATTATCACTTTAGAGGCTAGGTCCAGCAGTCCATCACATTGCTTTACTTTCCCTAATTCACAGTCTCCTTGGTAAATAGTTGTTTGTCTCTTTGGAGAAGACCGGGGAAAGGATGAGTGTACATGTTTGATAGTCTAGCAGGGTCTTTCCTGAAGGAGATCTGACCTGCCTTGCGTTCAGCGGGTTCTGGGTCTGTAAACTGGCTCAAGTACAGGAATTGCTTAGGGCGACGTGACTCTTTTCTGGTCATTCAAGTTAGCCTTATGTTCACTTGATGCAGCACTCTTCCACTTACAGAGATCAAGTACGAATTTAGTAGACCGCTCATTTACTTTTTTCCCTCAACACTGTGATTAAATGGACAACATGGTATAAGGCTTTTGAACAAACTATTTTTATTATGACTTTGATACCGCTGTCCCTTGTGGTAACCAAGCCTATCTTATTTTCATCAATGAAGTGCTGGCACTAGGTCGTGTCCCCAGGGATTTCGTTGTCCCATTGCATTTAGGGGTGCCAGTTCAGTGGTAGCCCTTCCCACTGTAAGTCCTGACCTGCAGTCAAGAGCGACAGCAGAGGCCTGGGTCCTGACCCTACCTTTCCAGGTCTCTCTTCCCTCTCCGCATGCCAGGTTGTCAATCAGTTTTACATCTTGGCATATGATCTATAATAGTGTTCTAATCAGATTTTTAAAAATTGGGAGGAAACACTGCTTAGACTCCAATCGTGAAACCTGAAAGATAAGAGAATGTAAAATGTAAATGTAAGTTTTTAACCTATTGCAAATTGTAACTTCGTCGGCTCTCTATCTACTTACGGTCTGTCTTTTCTCAAATGACTGGAGGAATGGAAATAATTTTAAATTACTCTTTCAACTTTTGCCCCTTTAACTTTGGCATAACATTTTCCTTGGGAATGTGTGTACAGTTCTCCACCTAAAACATGAAGACTGGCGAAGATCATTGTCCTAGAAAGAAGATAACATCCATTCTCTTTCATTTCCTTTCTCACTGAAAATTTACTGGGACATAGTGACCAATCACAAAAGCAAATATACTGTTTTATTAATGTTGTCAGACTATTCCTATTCTATAGATGCTACACATTTAGATAAATATTCTGAATTATGAACAAGTATAATTTTGACCAAATCAATTAATTACAGTAGATTATCTTAATTTTGGAAATTTCTAGTTAAAATAATTTTGGAAAATAGAAATTGTGCTAACTTTCTAATTGTTACCTTTTTTCCTATATTTTATTGACTAAATCTTCTGGAATAATATTAACTATGCTGAGTTGGAGCAACATTTTTTTTGTTTCCAATTTTAACATAGACTGCCTCCTGTGTTTTTGTCCATTTTATCATTCTGTTTATTCATTTGCTTGTTTATCCAACAAAAATGCATGATGTACCTACATTAGAAGGTGTAAACATAGGGCTTAGTGCAGTGTTTACAATAATAAATAAAATATGTCATTTTAGGTAAGAATTAATTACATTTATCATATCTATGTTTTTATATAAAATAAACATCAGGATGGACAGAAGTTTTACTAAATCACTTTTTAGCATTTTGTTATTTGCTTTTGTGATGCATGTCTCCCCCACTACTAACTTTTTAGTGATTGATTTTGTTAATTCTATATTTTATCTTCAAATGTTAAGTGTTCTTTACATGTCTGGAATAAATTATAGTGGTTTCTTTCATAATATTATTTTCTACATTAGCTCTCATTGAGTTTATTTGTTTTGTTTACAATTTTTAAATCTCAATAAGGGGATCAATCATATGCTATTTTATTAATTGTTATATTTAGTAATTTATCTTCTTCTAACTCTAACAGTTAAATTAGAAATTTAAAAATTTCTATTTTTCTAAGTTAAAATTATATGGGCATTATCTTTTCCTTGAAATTTAAAAAGTATCTGCCCAAAACAACCTTTGTAGTAACTTTTTAAATGTAATACTGAGAAAAATATAAATTTTATCTATATTTGTTTGCCCTTTTACATCTTTGCATCTGACTGTTAAATTATAGTTTTTTAGAAGAGTACCCATTTTATTGAAAATATAGCATATGTAATACTTTTATATAATTACTTTTCTTAAAAATCTTCACTAGTTATATATTTGCTCATTTAATCACTATGGATCATTACACTAGAAACCATAACCAAGGTAGGTGTGTCCCTTTGATTACTGCTCTTATTGTCCAGAAAAAAATCATTAGATCTTGAGGTACATTTTCTGTAAACTTTTAAATTCCTTAAATATGTAGTATTTCTCTAGTCTCACTTTTTATATTTTAGTTTTGTTAGTTTATTCTTGTCCATAATTGCCTATGCTTTGCAGATTTGTTGCTTTTTTGGTAGAATTTGAGGAGCATTACCTTCTAATTATAGGGAATTATGTTAAAATTCAACTTCCTGAGGAATACCACCTACATCTGAAAGAATCACTCCATCAGCACTCCCTGACATTCTAAGTAATTTTAAACATCATTCCTATCTTACATTTAACTTTCTTATATAGCAAAATTATTTCTTTGGTCTAGATGAGGGATTGGGAAAATATTTCTATAAAGGACCAGGTAGACATAGGGGCCATGTGGTGGTCTCTGTGATAACCGTTTAAGTCTGCCCTTGTAGCTTGAAAGCAACCATAGAAAATATGTAAAGGAAGGGAATACCTATTTCCCAAAAAAGTCTTAACTTACAAAGTGATGCAGTAAGGCTGGATGTGTCTCATGTCTTACAGTTTGCTGATTCCTAACCTAAATAAATTTTATAGACGACACACATTGGAGTCTTAGCCTTCAAAACTAAACAACATAGAATTTTCTCCTAACCTGTTATCTTCCTCTGCCTTATCTTATTCTCCTTTTTGTAGCAAATATTTCCAAAAATTCTACACCTGTCTACATTTCTTCATCAATTACTGTATTCTTCAACCCACTATAATCTGTCATCAGAACCTATCAAGCCATCCAAACTTTTGGTAACTTTGCCACTGACCTTATTATCACAAAACTTTATGCTTTTAAAAAATTCTTTGTTTTGCTTTGATATCTCAGTAACATTCAGCACTTGGTTTTTTCTTTCTTGTTAAATTGTTTTCCTTACTGGAATTCTATACTCAGATCACTCACTCCTTTATTTCTTCATGTTCCTTTTTGATATCCTTTTAAAGCTCAAATTCCTCTACCTGCTTTTCTTATAGCTACTTTTTCATGTATCTTTAGCCTGTATCTCCTCTTATACAGTATATTTGCATATACAGCACATATTACTATTTATATACTAACAATAAGCAAGTTATCTCCCTATTGCTTGACTTCTTCTCTGATTTTCCCACATACATATCAATTTCTTATTTGACATCTGAACTCAGAAACTAAGACATACCTTAAACCCATTTCCAAACCACACCACAGTTTTTGTTTTCAAGCTTGCTTTTTCTTTTATGATTCCTGTCTTGTGAACAAAGCTATACATTTCTGCAGATCAGATTCATAGGATTCATCCTTGACCCCATCTTCATCCTTAAAATCCATAAGCAATATACTCTGAAATTTTGTTGGTTTTACCTGTGAAGTATATCTCAAGTCAGTCTATTTCCACCAGTACCACCTTATTTTTTTTGTCCTATTTAGTCTCCTGGGAGCATCAGTTCTTGCTTGGTGGAACTGCTGTCTGTACAAGGTGCATTTTTCAAAACAAAAGCTTATCACATCGTCCACCTTTACTGAAAGTAATTTAGTGGAGTTCTATTGTTTTTACTAAAACCCTTTACATGGCCTTAAAAATTTTGAATTATCTGTCTGTCTTCATGGAGTCTTCTTACCTCATACTCTCCTTGCTCTCCAGTATCTATTCAAGGAAGCCTTCACACTCTTGAAACAGTGGTTTCTTATTTGTCGTGATTTTCCTTTAACCACATCTCTGGATAAGACCAGCTCTAGAATGCTATTTACTCTACTTCATCATCAATTCCCATTCATCCCCTCCTCAGGAAGCCACTACAGAAACCCTTGTATTGTCAAACCACACTACTTTATTCATGCTCTCTACCACTTACTTCTTAAAATAATCATTTGGCTGAAACCCTCCAATTCCATATGAATGTATCTAGTCTACCTAAGGGAAGATAATAGATTACTACTTTTATTGACATTATACCTCCAAGGCCTCACGCCATGTCTCTACATGATAGAAACTTCATAGATATTTACTGAAAGAATAAATGATTGCATTTCCAAAGTTTACTTCCCTGCCTTTTAAAAATAATAAGGCTCTCTTATTTGAACAATTTCTTTATATATGTTTACCTTGACAAATTAGTAAGTTTATTCATTATTTAACATTGGAAACTATAAATTAACTTTAGGGTATATAGATTTGGGTGTAGCACATCTGTAAATATACATTTTTCTCACTGTCTTTTTAATTCGTATAGTTTATGCTCAAGATGACAAAATACATTAGGGAAAAACTAAAAATACTTTTATGTAACTTTGACTATCATTTTCCTAGCATGTTTGTATTTTTGTTATATAAATAAAATTAATAAATATAAATTGTTTATAACCTGACATTTTAACTTACCCTTTTGTGACTATATTTATACACTGATAAGCAATTATGTACAATATAATTTTAGTTGGTGAATAAATTATATATCACTTTACTGTACATGAGTTTCAGTATTGTTTTGGTGGTTGTTTCAACATTTTTGGAATGAACAAACATGATGAGCACCTGTGCGCTTATATCTTTCTAAATATAATGAATGATTAAAATTATACATTTATATTTCAATCTGTCTTCTTTATTGCAACATTAAAAAGTGGTGGTGATTTGTTCTAATAAAAATTTAAAGGCATTTTTTAATATTCACCACTTGATTACTAATGATGCATATATATTTTTCTTATATTTGACCTTCATATATTTTATTTTCTGTATTATAATTTTTTGTCAATTTATAACTTTATTGATTTATAATAGGTTTCAAGTCAGTTTACTAATTCTCTAGCTTGCATAAACATCACTGATGTTTTTCTCAGAGCTTGTCATTCATCTTTTAATTATTTTAGGTGGAATTTTCATTGTATCATTAAAAAATTAATTTAATATATTCAAATGATTCTATATTTTATTTTGTTTCTGCATTTCTCTATGTACAAAGGTTATCTCCAAAATTATTTAATAAATGTTTAATTTAATTGTCCTCTAATAGTTTCATTGTTTTATTTTTTGCATGTAAATCATTAATTTAACTAACTTTGTTGTCAAAAAATGTACCTATTTTCCAAATTCATCTGTCATTTACTCACAGCTATGAAATATTTTATTTGTTACCTTCGAAACATTAAATACCTATAGATACATATATTAAAGTTTTCTGCATATTTATGTGTTATTTATATGGATCATATACTAATATGTATGTTTTCATATATATATACATATATATGAATATACATGCTCTTCTATTAAACATGTTATTTTCTTAATGCTTGTATCATGCTGTTTAATTAATATAATAGGTTTTACATTTGATCATTCATCTTTTAAATATTTTTTGGCTATCGTTTTCATCCCAGGTCTATACTTAATTATAATAAAATTTATATATACATATATATATATACAAGTGGTTCTTTCCCATTATCCTGTTTTCTGTTGATGTTTATGCCCACCAGAACAATATTTAGAAAAAAATTGTTAACATTTTGCTCTGTATTCTTCTGGATATTTTCTATGCATACAAAAGTGAATATGTTTTTCTTCTCAAATTATCGTAGTTGTACAGATCCGAATTCTGTTTGTCTGTATGCTATTGGATTTATTTGTTTCATGTACTATATCTTGGACATTTCCCCATGAAAGCAAATAAAGTTGTACTTCTTTGTTCTTAGTTTATTGAAGTGGTTCTCTAGGGGTAGACAAGGGAGATGTCTGAGGATATAGAAATGTCAGAAATATTATCTCAGTGTCCTAATAAAATTTATTCAATAAATTTATCTGAATTGTGTTATTTTTAAAGAATAATCTGGAATGAATTAATATCTTTTAATTGTAAAGCTTTCATTTTGGGATATGATAAAAACTCTACTTATGTTAATTTCTACTTGTATGTTTACATTAAAATACTAAAATATTCTGCATATGAAAGAAAATTTATATTTACATATATTACAGTTATTTTTGCCTTAGTAGGAATATGAGAAATATTTCTTTCTAATATTTTCCTGTTTTTGCTATCATCCCTATAAGGCAATTCTGCCTGCATATGCATTTCAGTATAATTTAATTGGCTTATTAAATATAACACGCTTTATGTATCCATTATCTCTCAACCCTTCCAATTGTTACAATTTACATTTTTTATTTTATTAGTCTATCTTCTGGAATGATGTTGACCAATTAGGAAGCTAAACATTTCGACAGTCTTTCAATTCCACAGTTGCTCTAAGAAAGAAAAGAATTATTGTGGAGGATCTGAGCCAAAAAACATGGAATGTTCAAAGCAGTGGAGGAATGTTTGCAGCTGATAATAAGATGCTTCTTCAGGAAGAAGATGCAGTTAGGTGGTCTGGAGGCAATCCTCAAATGAGAGTGTCCCTATACTGGGGAAGTAGACTTAGATCTGATACCCTGAGCTATATCACTTTCTTCTCTAGTGTATTTAATTCGGCTTTCTCTAGCTTGTATAATCTTGTGTGGGGAGACCAAGAAAACTGAAATAAGCATGGGAGTTTGGGACACCATATTAAAAAGTGCTTTGCTTGAAAATGCCCATGGGCTGCATTTAATGGAGGCTGGCAGACTCAGATGCCTTCAAGGTCGATAGAGGTAAGTGACATATCTGATGTATGAAGCAACATGTAAACATAACGATTAGGAATTAGGAGACTATGGAAATCTATAGTGACTTAGGCAGACTATGTAGCCTCTGTCAACCTGCTTTCTTATCTATAAGATAATGAGACACAGTTAACATGGGGCAGGTTTAAGTGAGTGTGTAGGGAGCTAGAACCAGGATAAGTTCCCTCAGGGATTTATAAATGCTGAGGTTGCTCTACTTTCTGTAGACACATTCCACACAAAAATTAAAATTAGAGAGTAGGAAATGAGCTAGAACAGAGTTTCTCAATCTCAGCACTGTTGACATTTGGGGCCAGGTATTTGGCAATGGGGGAGATGGCAGTTGGACCTGAGCATTGTACGAAACATGCCTGGTGCCGATATCCCTTAAGCCAGCAGCAATGCCCAACCTGTAGTTGTGACAACTGACGATGTCTCCAAATAGTGCCAAGTGATACCCTGGGTGAACAGAAGGAAAATTAACCATGGTTGAGGACCACTGATATAGCACATAGAATCTGGTCTTCAAGGGTACATTTCTGCAGCCAAAGTTTACTAGTGATCTAAAATTTCCAAGAGTTAGATGTTGTCTCTAGGGAGCAAGATAGATTGGTAAGTATTTAAAGTAAATTTACTCTCACTTCAAAACAGAGAATTGTTATGGCAGGCTTTTAACAAAATGGTGTCCAGGTTCTGTTGATGACATGAATGGTATGCTTTGCTTGATTGTGACTCATAGTCAAGGTTCAGGCACTAACATGTTTCTAAAGCTAAAACAGTAATCATCCTATTTCAGGAAAGAATGAGAAGAGGAAATGCATGGTTTTGTTGCACAATAGCTGTACAACAAGCCTGAAGAATTTTGCATGAGGAGGGACAATGTTAGGAGAAATAAGTACATGATAGGTAAACTATCTTTGCACAAGACTCCCGAGTAACTGGGTTGGGAAACATATATACCTCCGATCAGGCTTAAGTAAATTTAAAGCTTAAGTATTAGTTAGGAATCAGTGAATTTAATACTAAACTTCAGTGGAAAGGGAAGAAACCCTAATATGGAGAGTTCCGAAGCTCATTTTTTGAAGACATGAAAAGCAAGAATCAAGGGGAAATCTTAAAAAGTAAATAAAAAGTTTTGAATACAACAAATGAAAATCTGCAGGATAAACTTAGCCTCAGAAAAAACTTGGGGACTGGCCAACACATTTCTGCCATTTTCTACAATCTCTAAGATAGTTTTCCAGATCACTTGCTCTATTGGAGAAAGCAATTCTCACGGATGGTAGCATTTCTCCATATTATTGGGGGAGATATAGTTAACTCTTGAAAGATTTCTTCCAATTGAGTTTGAAACTCACATATAATAAAATCTGAACAAATGCTGTAGACTGACCATGGAGAGGCTGAAATCGAAACAGAAAAAAAATAGAATATATTTTTATTTCAAAAAACAAAGAATATATTCTTAATTTAAAAACACTTTAGGCTCAAACACTAGTCCTGCCATGTTTAGTTGTGGAATCATGGGCAGACTATGTAGTCTATGTTAAGTTGTCTTGTGGAAAATAATGATACTATTTGTACCTTATGAGATGACATGGAGACATCAAGTAGTAAAGGACTTAACATTGTCTCTGGTACACAGTGAGTGCTCTTAAGAAGTAGTAGCTATTATTGTGATATTATTATTATGCTTTAATTTCTTACCTCTTTGCACAAATATCACTAGTTTTTGGTCATGTCTGTTACTAGTACTGGCAACTTAAGCACAGAACACAATATGTGGTGTTATTTTGTAATATGCCATTATATAAGATAAAATTATAACTTATTTTATATATATATAAATTTCCATACACATCTATATATCACATGTGTGTATATGTATATACAATATAATTATACATATATGTGTGTGTGTGAATGCAGATGTAGACCTGGATTTAAAATATTGGTCTTCTTGACTTCTTGAAGTTGCAGAAAAATTATATTGTAATGGAGATGAGGAAGAAGACCCTGACTACAGAATCTGAAAAAAAGTTTCAAAACTGCAGCCAGTACTTATGAGACATTTGTAACAAATGGCTATATTGTATAAATGAAAGATCTCAAATCCATGACCTCAGCTTATACCTTAATGAATGGAAAAAAGGAAGAGCAAATCAAACCCAAAGTAAGCAGAACATAAAGATAACATTTGATATCAAGTAAAAATTTAGAAATTATAAAGAATATTAATGAAACTAAAAGCTCATTTTTTGAGACAAGCAATATAATTGATCAAACTCTAATCAGACTGATCAGCAAATACATAAATATCAAATCTGGAAGGAGAGAGGTGAGATTACTTGAGATTCTAAAGGTATTAACAGCATATTAAAAGATAAATATATTTTTGCAAATTAATTTCACATATTAGTCATAATTTATATATTTCTTAGAAGACACACCACAGAAGTTGACTCAGAAGAAATAATAACCTGAATATCCTTATGTCTGTTAAAGACATTAAATATATACTTAAAAACGTTCCCACAAATGAAACACTAGGTGTAGGTGACATCACAAGTAAATTCTGTCACATAATCAAGAAAGAAATAATAAAAATTCTACAGAAAATGAAGAGAGTTGAAGAGAAAATAACAGAGGAGAAAACACTTTTTAAATCATTTAAATAGGTCTTCACTACACAGACACCAGGAACAAGAAGTAAATTACAGAAAAAGAAAACTACTAGAAACTATACCTAATAAACATGTACAAAAGCTCTATACATGTTTTAGCAAATCACACACAAAAATACACAATCATGACTGAGTCCGTTTTATCCCATGAATACATTGTATAGCATCTGAATATCAATCAGTGTAATTTATTATATAATATAATTGATATATAATTGTTTCAATATATGTGTATAAAGCATCTGACAAAATCAAGCATACACATTTAGTAAAAACTCAGCAAACTGAGAATAAAAGGGAACAGCCTCAACCCGAAAAAGGATCTCCATAAAGAACTGATTGCTAACATCACACATAATAGGTGAATGATTTTTCTCTAAGCTCAGGAACAAGACAAAGCTGTCTGTTCTCACCTTCTTTTTAACATAATGTAAAAGTTCCAGCCAGTGCATAAGGCAAGAATAAGAAATTAAAGGCATCCAAATTGAAAGAAGACTATAAAACTACCTTTCTTTGCAGATGCCAGGACCATCTCTGTAGGAAATCTAATGGCATCTATAAAATAGCAGCAACACAACTCCCAGAATAAGAACTTAGCAATATTACAAGTTGCAATATCATTATATAAGAACTCAATTGTATTTCTGTATTATTTAACAACAAGCAAAACTTTTAATAAAAAGCAATGCTGTTTATGATAACATCAAAATATGAATGAAGTAGGTACAAAGCTGATAAAAATCTCTAAGACCTGACCTGTACTCTGAAAACTACAGAATATTGCTGATGGAAGTTAAAGAATACCTGAAGAATAGGTGAGGCACACCGTGACCATGGATAACCTCTGATCACGTAGTCAGAGGACTCAGTGTTACTATGAAGTTGCTTTTCCCCAGGTTGATATCAGGGTAGGGCAGAAGTAAGTTTACAGCTATTTTCATGGAAAATAATACAATAATCAAAACATAAAAATGCAAGAGTAACTCTGTGTGTTTCGTGTACTCACAACTGTAAACCTACTTTTGCCACATTATGTAGATAGTCAACTTGATCCTAAAAGAAATCCCAGCAGGCTCTGTGTGTGAGTGTTTGTATAAAATGAAACATTGATGTTGAAATACTAAAATACTGAAATTCAAAAGGCCTAGAATAACCAAAATAAGTGTAAAGTTGAGGGCAAATTACCTTATTTCAAGACTTATTAGTATTCAATGTGGCATAGAATTGACACGAGGAGAGCAAAACAGTCAATGAAACAGAACTAAGTCCACGCATATATGGACAACTGACGTTTGTTACAGATGTGGAGGCAGCACAGGGCAGAGAGCACAGTGTTTTTAAAAACGATGTTTGATATCCATATGCAGAATTAAAACCACTTCATACCTATGGATCGTAGACACGTATGTGGAACCTAAAAGAATAAAACATCTAGAATAAAATATAGCAGGAAAAACTTTGTGGTTTCTTAGATACTATAACAAATGCATGACCCATAAGAGAGCAAAGAAATGTTAGACTTAATCAAAGTAAAAACATTAGCCTTGGAAAGACACTGTTAAAGAATGAAAATATAAGCCACAAACTGAGAGAAATAACTAAAATGCATGGTCGATTAACAAAGGGCTGACAAAGATGTGGAAAATCTAAACTCTCATACAATACTGGTGGGAATGGAAAATGTTAAAATCAGTAGGAAAACTATTTCACAGTTTCTTAAGAAGTTTTTTTTAATTTTATTTATTTTAATTGTTGTTCAAGCACAGTTTTCTGTCTTTCACAAACTAGCCATTCTACTGCTCGGTATTTAACCCGAAGACTTAAAAGCATATGCTCATACAAAGGCCTGTGAATGAATGAACAAAGCAGCTTTACTTGTAATAGACAACAACTGGGAGAAATCCAAATTCTACCATCAGATTAACAGATAAACAAATGTGGCTTATCCATAGAATGGGAAGTTACTCCAAAATAAAAAGGAACACACTAAAGATGCTACAACATGGATCGATCTCATAGTATTTTTTTAAAGATTTAATTTATTTATCTTTAGAGGGGAAGGGAAGGAGAGAGGGGGAGAAATATCAATATATGGTTGCCTCTTGTGTGTCCCCTGCTGGGAACTAGCCTGCAACCCAGGCATGTGCTCTGACTGGGAATCGAACTGTAATCCTTTGGTTCTCAGGCCCACGCTCGATCCACTGAGCTACACCAGCCAGGGCCAACTTCATAGTATTTTGGTGCATTGAATAAGCCACATTCGATATGATTCCATTTGTATCAAGTGGTAGAAAATACAAACTAATCTATAGTGATAGAGAAAAGATCCGTGCTTTCTTGCAGATACAGGGAACTGTTGGTAGGAAGACTGAAAAGGGACATAAGGAAACTTCTGGGAGTGGTGAATGTGTTCATAGTCTTGATTTTGTTAATGATTTTATTGTGTATAACAATGCCAAAACTTATCAAATTGTATATCTTAAATATGTGCAGTAACTTGTATGTCAATTATACCTGCATAAAGCTTTTAAGAATTGCAACCTCTCTTGCCTGGACCTTGTAAAATTAAAAAAAAAAAGGAGGGGCAGATTTGGATATTTTTTTTTCCTGCAACAAGTTCTTAGCTAGTAGAAGCAGTAATAAACAGAGTAACCTCACTTTTAATTATTTGCTGATGTCTTTCCTGAGGGCAGTCCACAAGTGTCAGCCTATAGAAACACCTAGAAATATTTAAATATTAGGCAACTTTAGATCCAGCAAACCACTAGCACAAGTCATTAGCATCATCCACCACTGTGAAAAATAAGCAGTGACAGCCATCGGCAAGATCAAGGACGGTTTGCTAACAGAGGTATAGGCAGTAACGAAACAAAATAGCACAAAACAAATGAAGTTGTTAAAGACACCTGTGACTCTAAGTTTTTAAAATTTAGTTTCTTTTTCCTCTTTTATATTCTCTACACTCATAGGCAGGAGCTTGGCAGGTTTTTTGTAGTCCATTATTATTGACAAGGACAGTAACTGCTTTTAGTTGTAAATTCTTTAACATGCCAAGGAAATAGTCTATTCTCCCAGTTTATGATGGCTTATATTAGTGCATATTGAAGTTTATCATATAGCTTTATAATACCTGTGGAGATTATTTTTATATTAACTCATTAATAAAGTAGACATGCTTTATGAGGTTTTCTAGTTTTTAACCGTCATCTCTTTACTATTAGAAACTCTATTTTATCATGGATTATCATAATAATATATGGCCGAAGTAAACTGGCTATACAATATTAAGTATTTTGTATATATATGTGAATAAAATGAATTAGTGTCTTTTTCCTTTGATATTTTCATTACTAGAATTAAACTACTTTTGTTAAATGAGTTGTGAAGCTTTTCATAATTTCTGCATTTTGCAATAGTTTAAAAGACATAAAAATGGTTATTTATATCATCTCTAAAATTCTTTGAGTCCTGTCTTTTGGAGAAGATATATTTCTTAACTAATTTTCATATAACTTACGTGATCAAGGATTTATTGGGTTGGCCAAAAATTTTGTTTGTTTTTCTTCCCGTAAGATGGCTCTAGTAGCACTCAGTCATCTTTAACTTCATTTGAAACAATTTTGTCAAAGGTGAGATCATATGGTATTTGTCTTTCACCGTCTGGCTTATTTCACTCAGCATAATGCTTTCCAGTTCCATCCATGCTGTTGCAAAGGGTAGGAGCTCCTTCTTTCCTTCTGCTGCATAGAATTCTATTGTGTAAATGTACCATAGTTTTTTGATTCATTCATTTACTGATAGGCACTGAGGTTGCTTCCAACTCTTGGCTATTGTAAATTGTGCTGCTATGAATATTGGGGTGCATAGGTTCTTTTGGATTGGTGTTTCAGGGTTCTTAAGATATACTCCTAACAATGGAATTGCTGGGTCAAAAGGCATGTTCATTTTTAGTTTTCTTAGAAAATTACATACTGTTTTCCATAATGGTTGTACCAGTCTGCAATCCCACCAACAGTGAACTAGGGTCCCCTTTTCCCCACAACCTCTCCAACATTTGTTGTTTGTTGCTCTGTTTATGATGGCCATTCTGACCCGTGTAAAGTGGTATCTCATTGTGGTTTTAATTTGTATCTCTCTGATAGCTAGCAATACTGAGCATCTTTTCATGTGTCTCTGGATCCTCTGTATGTCCTCCTTGGAGAAGTGTCTGTTCAAGTCCTTTGCCCATTTTTTAATTGGGTTGCTTGTCTTCTTAGAGTGGAGTTGTGTAAGTTCTTTGTATATTTTAGAAATTAAACCTTTTCTGGGGTATCATTGGAAAATATATTTTCCCAAACAGTTGCTTGACCTTTAACAGGAACCTAAACAACAAAACAAACAAGCAAGCAAAATATGACCAAAGACACTGAAATACAGAACAGGCTGACAGGGACCACAGGGGAGAGGGGAGAGAATCACAGGGGAAAAGGAGAAGGATTCACAGGAACAAGTATAAAGGACACATGGACAAAAACTAAGGCAGGGGGTAGAAATGGGAGGGAGGTGGGGAGAACTGGGGGGTGGTGGGCAGGGTTAGGAGTATAAGACAGAAAACTATGCTTGAACAATAACTAAATACATCTAAAAAAGAAACAATTTTGTTAGTTTGTGCAGTGTTAGCTGTCATGTCAACATGTGTTAAAAAATACTAATCAAAACTAGCAAATTTTTGTGTAGCCATTTTAATATTTAAGTAGAAGAAAATAAGTAACATTTTTGGCATATTATGTTTTATTTATTTCAAGAAAGGTAAAAATGCAACTGAAATGCAAAAGAAAATTTGGGCATTGTATAGCAAAGGTGCTGTGACTGATTGAACATGTTGAAAGCGGTTTGAGAAGTTTTGGGCTGGAGATTTCTCACGGGATGTTGCTCCACCATAGAGTACACCATTTAAAGGTGATAGCGACCAAATTGAGGCATTAATTGAGGACAATCAACATTATACCACACAGGAGATGGCCAACATATTCAAAATATCCAAATCAAAAATTATTGGTGAAAATGAAAAGTGTATCTTTTATTTTACAGAAAACAAACAAGGAAACCAACAAGCTTTGGGGGCAACCCAGTATTTATACCTTCCTCCTCATGAAACAGTTTTGAAAATTTCTTCTTTTTAGAAATTAACTCTTAGGGGATTCTCAATTTTATCTGCAGGGTGATATAAATAGAAAGTTTAGGTCTTAAGTAAAAGGGCAGTCTTTCTATTTATAATTTTATAAAGTACTTACTTTTCTGTGTTTTAACCATTTTCTTAAATACTATATCTAGTATGCCTATCACTTTATTTTGTTTTCAAAAACTTTGCATGTATTATATATTATTTAAAAAATGACTTTATGAAGTAGTTATTGAATACATCACTTCATCTCTTCTTTCTGATTTCTTATTACAACTTCCTTTAATTTTTTTAATTTAACCATTATTAATTTATATTTTCTTTTAAATATATATTCTTAGAGCATTTATATTACTAAACATGAAACTTAGATTTTTTTAATTTTCATAATGCAGGAAGTTACATCCATGGCATTACTCAAAGTACAGTTTTGACTGCATTCTATGAGTTCAGTTTGGTACAGAATTGGTCATTGGGAATTTTCAAATAGATCTTATTTACTGTTTTGTTTTCTAACCTTAACCTTAGATTATAGCCTTAGATTTATTAGGGAGGAGGCTATATTCAGTTTTGTGTTGTATTGTTGACTTCATAAGAGTTTTAAAGATAATTATAATTAATTTTCAGTTCCATTACAATAATTTATTTTTACTTTGCAAGACAAATTGTTAATTCTCTGTGCTGATCAATGTACAAAAATATTGAAGTGCTATGGACCTTCAGTATCAAAATGTATTTTCTTTCTGTGGTATAACTTTTAATGTATTACCTTATTAATAATATTATTTAAGTTGCACAATTTCTTGTTTTCCTTTTGGTTTTTGGTCTCTTAAAACAGAGAGATATATATTAATTATTTTCTATACCCTAATTCTTAATTTCATAGTGGATCTTTACATGTTAATTCTTTTTGTTTTTAGTGTGAATAGGTTTGTATACATATATTGGTAGTCTATATTATGAAATACAAAAAATTTTAGGAAATGTATGTACTTTGGGATTAGTACAAATTAGAACTATATTTAGATATGCTTTGTCCCAAAAAATGTTTTTCACTTAAGGGCTATGAAATTTTCTGAATTATTTTATTTGTTCAATTACAGTTGTTGGCATTTGCCCCCCACCTGCGATTTTATATTAATTTTGTGATCTCGAATACATCTTTGCAAACTGTGAGTGAATGGTAGCTGGCCAATTTTCTCTGTGGTGCAGTGTATGAGTCTTTCTAATAATAGTGAAGACTAAGAAGGAATTGAAATTTGACCACTTATTTTCAGAAACCATTACTTCCCTATGGGACTTTATTATTCTTTTTAAAAAATACATTTTATTGATTATGCTATTATGGTTGTCCCATTCCCCCCCTTTATTCCCCTCCATTCTGCATCCCCCTCCCACCAGCATCCCCCCACCTTAGTTCATGTCCATGGGTCATACATATAAGCTCTTTGGCTTCTCCATTTCCTATACTATTCTTAACCTTCCCCTGCCTATTTTGTACCTGCCATTTATGCTTCTGATTCCCTTTTTCTTTATTCTCCCTTCTTCCCCTCCCTGATGATAACTCTCCATATGATCTCCATTTCTGCGATCCTGGTCCTGTTCTAGTTGTTTGCTTAGTTTGTTTTTGTTTTTTAGGTTCAGTTTTTGATAGTTGTGAATTTACTGTTATTTTACTGTTCATAATTTTTATCTTCTTTTTCTTAGATAAGTCCTTTTAACATTTCATAAAATGAGGGCTTGGTTATGATGAACTGCTTAAACTTGACCTTATCTGGGAAGCACTTTATCTGCCCTTCCATTCTAAATGAAAGCTTTGTTGGATAGAGGAATCTTGACTGTAGGTCCTTGCCTTTGATGACTTTAAATACTTCTTTCCAGCCCCTTTTTGCCTGTAATTTTTCTTTTGAGGAATCAGCTGATACTCTTATGGGAACTCCTTTGTGGGTAACCATCTTCTTTTCTCTTGCTACTTTTAAAATTCTCTCCTTGTCTTATTCTTGAGCAATTTAACTCTGATATACCCTGGTGTGTGCTTCCTTGGATCCAACTTTTTTTGGGCTCTCTGAGCTTCCTGGACTTCCTGGAAGTCAGTTTCTTTCACCAGATTGGGAAAGTTCTCCTTCACTATGTTTTCAAATAAGTTTTTAATTTCTTGCTCTTTTTCTTCTCCTTCTGGCAATCCTGTGATTTAGATGTTGGAATGTTTAAAGTTGCCCTGGAGGTTCCTAAGCCTCTCCTCAGTTTTTTGAATTATGGTTTCTGCATTCTGTTCTGATTGAATGTTTATTTTTTCCTTCTGCTCCAAACCATTTATTTGAGTCCCAGTTTCCTTCCCATCACTGTTGGTTTCCTGTACATTTTTCCTTATTTCACTTTTCATAGCAGTAACTTTTTCCTCTATTTTGTGACCATATCCAACCATTTCTGTGAGCATCCTGACGTAGGACTTTCTTAAGCTCTTATTCGTCTGATGTTTTGGAAGGTCATCCATTATCTGTAAAAAGATTCTCTCTCTGTCTTATTTTTTAATCTTCTTTTAAATCTTCACTATTTTTTATTCACATGTGATTTAATGATGAGTTGGATGAATATGCATCAGAGTCTACTAGGTATTTGCCATTTTGTATTTACAAAAAAACCCATGCACATGATTTTTATGGCTACAAACATCAGAGTCAACTGTTATTAGTTCCCTTAAATTGGGTAGGCCTGACATACACAATTTTGAAATGAATAATTGAACTGATCCACTATAACAGATATAAATCTTTCTATGCTATATTAGTGTTTATTAAATTAATTTTAAAATTTCAAATTGATTCCTTCACAGAATCAATAATTTTCAACATTATGTGCAGTCTTATCCCTCCACTTGATTTCCTATCCTCTTTTTCTTTTGTGCTTGGTGAGAATAAAATGGGGTGTCTTTTTGGTGGCTCATTTCTCTTTATAGCCCCCTTCCTCTTTTGTGATATAATGTTTTTAGCTTTAGATAGCAGTTGAATAATTTCAATCATATTTTGCAAAATAGGAGCATATCTAAAACTCAGGATAGACATTGTGTTCTCTACCGAGAGGCTGGTTACCTCCATTGTGTATACTTACATCTCCTATCACACTTAAATCTCCTTTAAATATTATACTAAACATACTAAGGAAAAAGAAGGATGGGAAGAGTACATGAAAATTACTAGAAATCTGGGAGTATAGGTGTTGTCATCTTAGTCCATCCAGTTGTAATTCTTGCATGTTGTAAGAGGCCATTGTATTATCAAAAATTAAATGTTTTGCATGCTGCAAGGCTAACTTTCATAATTATTCCTTTGTCACTGCAGTCCATATTTTTGATATAAAGAAAATTCTTAGAGATGCATGTTTTTTTTTCCAAAAATTTAATAGGTTTCTTATAGCAGGATCATTTAAAATAAAGTAGTTTAGTTTTGTAAATGAGCTATTCTGGGTTATTTGCCTTGTTGACTTGTGAAAGCATAAATCAGAGCTGTTGTTAGGTATGGTTGTTTAAATGTGTTGAATAACAGTCCCTGCTTCTCTAAATTATGGTGAAAGCAGACTTCTAAGAAAGGCCAATAAATAGTAGGTCAATTGCAGTTCTGTGTAAAAGAAAACCTGAAGGACCACCTATGGATATAACTCATGCATCTGCTGTCAAAAGGTAGTATTTGCACAGGTTCAGACAGATTGTAGTCTTCTCAGCAAGGGGCAATTGGAATGGATCAGAAGTAATAGTACTATTAGAATAGTACTAAAAAATCAAGATATATAGAGACTAGTTCACCATCATTGAATGTATTACAAATACATATACCTGTTTGATAGAATAGTAGACTTTGTGTAATGGTTTGTTAACATTTTATGAGGTCACAAGTAAAGGTGATTGCTTCATACAATTCTTGAGTGCCTTGTATAAAATTCATTCAAGTACCAGTTTCAATCATGTCAATAACTATGAGTGGTAAGAAGAGAGGATAAAATCTAGTTTATTAAATTCTATAATTGATTAGATCATAATATTGGAAGTTGATTCATATTGTTTGTACAACAGAACAGCTTGTTATTTTGCTGGATTGACCTGCATATATATTACTTTAAAATTCCATTAAAGTTTCAACATGTTGCTCTTTCCATTTTATTTAAAAATGTTTATTATTTAACTGGTATTTAAGTGAAAGTAAAACATCATCCTTTGATGTTCTGTAAAATATGTGCGCCACTATAAATGTTTAGCTATTTAATTTTGCATTCTTTCTTCATGCTTTGTTGTCTCCGACAATTTTCTCTTTCAAGTGAGATAGAGCCATCCTAATACAGATCTATCATGTTTACATGTTTATACCACAAGAGTTGGCAATGGACAGTACCATTCTTGTGAAACACCATATGATGTATCTCTTTGTGCATTCATTCACTTTTTTTTCATTTCTGTGCACTTATTTAAAAGCATAGGCCAGGGACAAATCATACCAATGTGTACTATTTTAAAAGTAATAGTTTTCAAGTTGCTTAACAGTATTTTTTTAATAAGAAATACAGCATTATAGTGGATCCATTTTTAATCCATAATTATGCCATGTTTTTCCTTAAGGTGATCACAAAATAAGTACATTGTAGTTTCTTGCACAAAATCCTACTTGATAGAATGAGTGAGAAAAAGGTGTTACTAATTTTTCCTAAGGCAGGCAAGCAACATTACCTCCTCTATCTTATTTGTTTGTTTATTTATTTAAAAAAAAGACAATATACTCAGTTGTTAAATTGGTTTTCATAAAGTTAATACATTAACTTCCATGAGAATAGTTTTCATCCCTGTTCATTTCTAATGAAACTGCTCGTTTGAGCTAGAAGGAAGAGGATATTCTCAGTAGTGTGAAGCAATAGCCTATTAAACCATTTTTCGTGACTTAATTGTAGGAGAAGCAGAGATATGTAAAAATCACTGAATAGTTACTAAGTGTGTTTCTGTAAGGCATGATAGAGATTTTAAATTTATTACTTTTTAAAAAATGCAACCCTTCCTTTGAGGAGAAGGAAGAGCTAAGCTGACAGTCTTCATTTTTATTGAGTGACTCCAGGCTGTCTTTGAAAGAACAATCTTATGTCTTATTGCTTTATTTGAAAACCTTCTTGGCTCCCTTTCTCTTCCTGATAATACTCAAATTCCTAACTTCTTTATAGTCTTCAGAATATGATTTGAAACCACCTCTCTGGATTAGAATATTAAATTCTTATTAATTTTCATTACATGGAGACAGAGGGAGGGAAAGAAACATCAATTTGAGAGAGAAGCATCGATTGGTTGCCGCCTATAAATGCACAGACCAGGGGTCCTGTGCACCTGGACTGGGGGTCATAGGTACATGGACCAGAGATCAAACCTGAAACCTAGGTATTTGCCCTGACCTGGCATTGACTAAAAACTGAAACCTTTCAATTACCAGATGATACAAACAACTGAGGCACACTGGCCAAGACCTTTTTCCCCTCTTTTGGAGAGGAGCCCATTGGTCTATAAAGATGTAAGCATAGCACTGTTTTGACTTGTTTTGTTTTGTTTTTGTTCATAGTTTCCTGTGTATGTACAGTATTCTTTGCCTTATTTTGTGCACTTGGAAAATCACCTTCACTTAAGATCCAGTTCAAATTTCATCTTTAATTCTCCAAGTAACTTTATTGGTGCCCTTTCCTGTATTCCCAACATTCGTATGCTCTCTCTGTCTCCTCATTGCCATTACTTGATCCACTTTTTAAAAATTCTTTGTTCACATACTATTCTCTATATTTGAATTTGAACTCCCTGGAGTATAAACTTATATTGTATTTCTTTTTCATATCTAATAATCTAGCAGATTATCTGACACATAGCAGTTTCTTGCAATAAAATTTAAAAGTAATCATTGTCTGAAGAGCATATTAAATATTGTGAATATCTTATTGAACAGAAACAAATTCTTGAACTGATTATAATTCTACTTGACATCTTGATTCATCGAGCAATTTTTTAACCTATGTTTTCCTAGTCTATCTGCAAAGATTCTACACTTAGATATTCCTTGGTGTTCTCTATTACTACACATGCCATTAATTCTGTTTGCGCTTGAGCAAATTTGAGTTACAGTAATTAAATCCAGTGCTTGAAAGAATGTTCCTTATTTACTGTTGAAAACAATAAATGGAAAGTAGTTTATCAAAAAACATTGAACATTTTTTTAACTTTCAAGCATTTTTATTTAATCAAATACAATGATTAAATTAGAGTTTTGCTTATTGTCAAAGCCATATTGTAAACACCTAAAATATATGTTTCTACTTAATAACAATTAAGTATCAATTTAAGTAAATTTTATATTTGTTAATACCCTGGTACTGGAAAGCATCCTTGTCCCTGATAAAGAGATCTTCTCCTCTTTCTCTCCCTTTCTCTCTCTCTCAATTTCTAAAAAATCTTTCATTGCATTTTTTCATTACCATTAATTATCTTTATATACTCTTCCACTACACCTCCCCCTCCCCCCTACAATCACCACACAATTGTCCTTGTCTATGAATCTTATTTTTTTAAGATTTTATTTATTTTTAGAGAGAAGAGATAGGAAGGAGAAAGAGAGAGAGAGAGAAATATCAGTGTGTGGTTTCCTCTCATGCACCTCTACTGGGGACCTGGCCCACAACCCAGGCATGTGCCCTGCCTGGGAATCAAACCGGTGACCTCATTTGCAGTTTGGCACTCAACCACTGAGCCACACCAGCCAGGGATGAGTCCTATTTCTTTTTTGCTGCATCCTGTTACCTCCCAATAATCCAGCTCCCACACCCGGAGCTATAAGCCTGCTCTCTATGTATGAGTCTGTTCCTATTTTGACTGTTAGTTCAGGTTGTCATTATTTAAGATGACATAATACTGTACTATGAGAGTCCTAAAGATTCCACCAAGAAACTACTAGGGCTGATAAATGAATTTAGTAAAGTAGCAGGATAAAAAATGAATATTCAGAAATAAGTTGCATTTTTATATGTTAATAATGAACTTCCAGAAAGGAAAATTAAGAGAACAATTTCATTCACAATTGCTTTAAAAATAATAAAATACTTAGGAATAAATTGAATGAAAATTGTAAAAACTTGTACTCAGAAAATTATGAGTGTAAAGAAAGAAATTGAAGATGATACAAATAAGTAGAAGTACATATTGTGTTTATACATAGGAAGAATTAACATTATTTAAATAGCCATACTATCCAAAGTAATATACAGATTAAGTACAGTTTCTGTCAAGATTCCAATGATGCATTTCACAGAACTACACCAAATATTTCCAAAAGCTATACGGAACCACAAAAAGCCTTAAATAGCAACAAAGATTCTGAGAAAGAAGAACAAAGTTGGAGGAATCACTTTACCTCATATCAAGCTATACTCTAAGGCCATAGTAATCAAAACAGCATGGTACTGGCATAAAAAAGTCACAAAAATCAAAGGAACAGAAAAAGAGCCCAGAAAGAAATCCACGCCTTTATGGTCAATTAATGTTTGACAGAGGAAGCAAGCACATACATTGGTCTAAAGATAATTTATTTCATAAATGGTGTTGGGTACACACAGAAAAATGAAACTAGACCCCCCTGCTTATACCACACACAAGAATAAATTAAAAATGGCTCAAAAACTTAAATATTAGACAGGGAACCATAAAAATCCTCAAAGAAAATATAGACAGTAAAATATTGGACATTGTTTGTAGCAATATTCTTTTTTCTGATATATCTTCTCAGGCAAGGGAAACAAAAGAAAAAATAATCAAGTAGTACTACATCAAAATAAATATTTTTTGTGCTGCAAAGTATACCATCAATAAAATCAAAAGACAATCCACAGAATGGGAGAACATATTCTCTGCTATATCTGATAAGAGGTTTATATTCAAAATTTATAAAGAACTATAAAACTCCACACCAAAAAACCAAACAATCCAATTAAAAAATGGGCAATGGACCTGAATAGACATTTCTCTCCAAAAAGACATACATATGGCCAATAGACATAGGAAAAGATGCACATCTCTAATTATTAGAAAAATGCAAATTAGAACCACAATGAGATATCATCTCACACCATTCAGAATGGCCATCATCAATAAATCAACAAATAACAAGTGCTGGCAAAGATGTGGAGATTAAGGAACATTGATACACTGCTGGTGGGAGTGCCACTGTGCAAAGCAGTATGGAATTACCTCAAAAAATTAAAATTGAAGCTGCCTCATGACCCAGTGGTTCTACTTCTGGGAATTTATTTGAAGAAACCCTAAACACTATCTTAAAGTGATATAAGCACCCCTATGTTCACTGCAGCATTATTTACAATAACCAGTATTTAGAAGCAGCCCAAGTGTCCATGAGTAGGTGAGTGAATAAAAAAGACTATGGTACATTTACCCAGTGGAATGCTACTCAGCCATAAAAAGGAAAAAGTTTTTACCCTTTGCAATAAAATGAATGGACCTGGAGAACACTATGGTAAAGACATTTTTGAAAGGTAATTTTGTTTTATAAAAGAGAAAGTCCTCACACTCTGGACTAATCTTGATTCCATGGGCACCTCTCTGCAGTTTCATGTCTGGCTTGAAGAGAAATACCCCTTCAGATACAGACAAGTATCCTTGAAAAAAATATGAATGATTCCATGGTCCAATATAATGCAAGTCACCACAGAGGGGCAGACCACCTCTGATTGTTAGAGGAAAACAGAAGAATATATTAAAATTATCAGAAATTTTAGCATTGGACTGTAAAAACAAATCAAGTAAACTGCCCAAGAAATCACCCACTGCTAAAGGCAGGGCTTAGCTCTCCGGTGGCTAAAAACCCTGACTTAATGTTTCAAACGTTAACTGCTGTCTGCCCAGGAATGATGCCACTTGTTTCTTAACCCATGTGTATCTAGACACCCTTTATTAGGCATGAATTATGCGAATGAATGCAGCCAACTGTATTTCACTATGCAACTATGTAATACATAGTTTATGTAATGCATGTAAATACATGTATGTAGCTATATATTTCACAGTAACAGAACAACACATGATTTTTACTAAACAAACCTTTAGCAATTGTGTAAAAACAAAACAAAATACCTACTTTGAAGTACTGGGATTAAATAGTCTATATAAGGTAGATGAGACAGACAGATGGACAGCTAGAATCTCTGACATGTACTAGGTGATTAAATTCATGCTATTATTAAAGATATGTACCATTCTAGCTATATTTAGATGATCAGCTTGCCACTTTTAACAATAGTAATGTTAATAAAATTTATTAGATACCAAAGAAATTTGGTTTGTTCATCCCAATCCCCCAAGGGTTTTGTAGTCCACAGTCATTTAACTTTTAGTTTACACTAAAGGTCATTTTTGTCTTTCTGCCCAGAGCTTCTCTGCGTATAGGTAAATCCAAAGTCTTCTTCTCAGGAATTTGTCATCCTCCATTCTAAACTCACCTAACTTCCACATAAATTTAAAAATTTTCCTAGGTGCCTGTCAGTAAATGAATGGATCGAAAAGTTGTGGTACATATACACAATGGAATTCTATGCAGCAGAGAGAAAGAAGGAGCTACTACCCTTTGCAAAAACATGGATGGAACTGGAAAGCATTATGCTGAGTAAATAGTCCAGGGGTTGAAAGACAAAAACCATATGATCTCACCTTTAACAGGAAGCTAAACAACAAAACAGACAAGCAAGCAAAATAAAAACAAATACACTGAAATAGAGAACAGGGGGACAGCGACCAGAGGAGAGAGGGGAGGGAATTTAAGGGGAAAAAATGGGAGGGATTTTGAGGAACAAGTATGAAGGACACAGGGACAAAAACTAAGGGGGGTGGAAATGGGAGGGAGGTAGGGAGCATGGGGGAGGGGTGGGCTGGGATGGGAGAAATAAACAGAAAACTGTACTTGAAAAATAACTAAATAATAAATAAATAAATAAATAAACAAACAAATAAATAAATAAATTTTTCTATGTAGTCACTTAGATTTTCACCTAAAACAAAGACTCACTCATCATACATACATTGTTAAGATGACCTATATGCATTTTTACATAGAACTGTATGGCACTTAACCCAATAACTTGAAATTATATATTGATAGAAAAATATTTGTGGAAGATGGCACAAATATGTTATTGTTTGTCGGCCAATAGCAAATAGTTTCCCTATTAAATGAAAAACATTTGGATTAAATAAATGAGACAATAAATGTTAAAAATCCGATTTTGAAAGCAATACATACTACAGTTATTTATAATAAAATTACATAAGGTTAAATATATTCTCCCATGTCATCTTATATCTAAATATGTACCAGTCAATATATTATGCAGTAAGTGCAAACTTAAATTTATCATTATTTTTTCTCTCTGAATCAGTGTCAAGTTTTATATAATAAAGCATTCAAATAGAAAGGCAAGTTAATCTCATGTCCTAAAGCACATTTTAAAAATAGTTCTATAACTGTTTTTATGTTAAAAATATATTATTTTATGATGATATGTTTTATTATTTTTCTTTCTTTGCCTTTTTATTTACTTCCTGAAGTCTCAAAAATCTCAGGTAGGATTTCGATTTATGAGCCAATGCCTTGTAAGAAATCAAATGAGAAATAAAGATTCCTCTTACTCTGTCACAGTTGAAATAAAGATCGGCCCAATCATATTGGAAGAAAGCACCAACAACTTCAAAGTAGAGAGCATAATCTGCAATCTTCATTCATAACTGCTTCCCCTATTAACTTCTTTGTATTAAAGTCACTAACGACAACTCAGGAAAGGTTTTGCTATCTGTTGACTTGAAACAGACATTTGATTTAAAATTTTAGAACATTTTTATTATCTTTATACACTTGGTTAGAAGTGTATAAATTTTAGAACATTTTTACTATCTTTATACACTTGGTTAGAAGTCAGACGTACATTAGTTTTAAGTCATCAGAACTGCTGTAGAACCTTGAAGCAATCAAGGACTGCTGAGAGACCTGATGCACTGCCTTCTCAGTGCCAAGTCCCAAAATAACTAGATGGAAAAACAACCTCTGCTCTCTTCTTATTTCATTCTGTGGCCATGTGAAATAAGTTAATCTGGACTAGTTAACCTCATCCTTTGGATAATCACACAATTTCTCTTGAAAAGAGGCTTTCCATTTTATGTATCCCTAAGAAAGAACTGACAAGAGATGCCCAAGACAAATATTACACACTTTCGAACAAACAAACAAATGGAGAAAAACCTCACAATTCCACATTAAGAAGGAAGAACATGAGAGGAGACACAAAGGATGCTCTTTGTGTTTGAGATGACCCAGATTTGTAAAACCCCTGCCCTTGATTTTTTCCTAGCTTCCTCTAGAAGGATAAACAGGCTCCAATAGTGAGAGAACCGGTATTCCTGCACTATTTTAATTTCATCAAGCGTCTGTATTTATCTTGGCAAAGGCAGATTCCAGCTACTCTATTCTGTTTATTTCTGTGATATGCAGAAAGGAGGGGGCAACTCGTGGATTTGCTTGCTGAAATCTGATATTGTTCATGGTTAAAAAAGCAGATTCTGGAACCAAACAGCTTCATTTAAATCTCAGCTCTGTTTTATCCTAGATCTGTGATGGTAGGCAAGTTTCTTTACTTCTCTGAGATTTGATGTTCTCTTCTGTAAAATAAAGATAATAATAGACCACGCCTCACAGAATTGGAAAGAGAATTAAAGGAGCTAGCTAGCACACCTATCAGTTCAGAACAGGACTTGTCACTGGGAATGTTCTCAGCAATGTCAGTTAATATTCATGTCACTTTTTCCTGAAAGGTGCCAATATGTAGAGAATGGTTGAATACTCTTGATGAAAGAGTTTGGATTCTCTAGGCAGAGGGTGCATAGAGAGGTAGCTAATGCTGTACTTGTCATATCTGAAAAATCTTACATCAATCCAAGGCCCTGTCTGAATTGGCAGTTTTGGATGTGTTGGGTGATTCAGTGACCCTGTGTTGCATTTGGATGTAAAGTTCAACTGTGGAGAAAAAAGAGAGAGAAGGCTGTGCAAGAGCTTTTGCAGTCTTTCTGTCTGTCTGTCTGTTACTCTCTGTCTCTAGCTATGTATTTGCCATCTGCCATCTATTTGTCTATCATCTTTGTCTTCTTTCTCCTCTTTCTTTCTGCCTCTCTCACATGTTCACATAGACACATAAACATACAAACCCCTAAAACACCTACATAGAGCACATTTTGTGTGTCAGGAGTGTTGGAAAGTGGTGCTAAATGACTCTGATGGGATATTCTTTTCCAGATTGTGAGTTTTTATGTCTGCACTTTGTTTTTACTTCCAGCTGCCGGCAGTGCTTAATCTGCCTGCTTTAGTAATAGTTGTAGTATGTAGTAGGCAGAAAGATATCTATCTAGGAATTGAAATGATATATTAGTAGATTTGCTTAAAGCCCATTTGCCTTCACAATGGTGAATTGAACGAGTGTCCAGTGACCAGCTGGACATTCATTATGGTGAGGCAGAGAGGTGACAATTTTCCCTGGGCTGTGCTCTTTTTCTTTGCATTTGCTAACATATTGAAATAGAAGAAATAAACTATCCTGTTGGGAAATAGGACAAGATTAGCACAAAGCATCTTGAAAGAAGAATGAACACCTGAGTCATCTGAAAATAATCTGCTGTCAGGCAGTAATGCTGCAGATAGTTTGCAAGGACTCTGCTTCTCCTCTCCTCAGTGGTTATACTTGATTATTTCTTCTTTAAAGTAGAAATCAACAAACATCAACTTAACTGATAGGCAGAATTTGCTGAGGCAGTATAGTTGAAAGGAAAGAGCGTAGGCTGAAGCCGACTCCATTCTCCCCTACATCAAGTTCCAGCATGGTCTGAGCTGGTCCAGCACTCGAGTTCCCGGAAGTTCACTTTCCTCATCTGGATGGCGCTGGCATCACCATCATACAATAAATTAAACTGGGGAATTGCGGTGACAAGGTCCTACATGGTAAAACCTTGTATCCTAGGTAAAGTATTATTTGAAATATATTTGCTTTGTTCCCTAAATGTTTAGCTTTTTGCTATTTCTGTATTATTTGAATATCAGGTGGTTGGCAGCCTTGTGAGAAGGCAAAGTACAGTTTTGAAAAGCCATGGGCATAAGAAAGAGAGAGAGAGGGAGGGAGAGATAGAGATAGAGAGAGAGGGATAGAGAGAGAGACAGAGAGAGCAAATGACGGGAAGGAATGGCAGGGTGCCCCCTCTAACCTGAGCCCCATGGTGGCACAGGGTAACCCACAGGGCACTAGTGCCCTGTGTACTCCCTGCAGGTCACATCACTTTCCCAGGCAGAGTCACCGGCCTGCTGGTTATCTTTGTGTAGGAGTCTGCAGAGATTAGTATCCTGCTAAGGTGTACATTCTCCTGTCAGCTCTGAGGACTGGCTTTTTGAAACCTCTAGAGCTTTTACAGAGTACATTGCCTAGTTGAGCTCTTTTTTTATCAGATATATATTGTTAACAGAAAATACTTATTTCTGGAGTACCTTACTTTTATGCATTTTTATGATGGATGTTAGAGAGCCCATTAAAAGATTCTCACATTCACTTTTGTGTTAAAAAAAAAAGGCAACAGACATTGCCATTAATGAAAAGGTCAACAAGGAAATTAAATTGTATAAGAGATAGAAAAGTTCTTAAATAAACATAAATGCTGAATTACATAAAAACCCTTCACTGCAGTGGACCAATTAAAGGCTATTTTTTTCTTATATGTGACAATTACAGCAGGCATTGTCTTCACATCAGAGACTACTTACAGGTCTTCAGAAGTAAGTGCTTTTGAAATGATATAAGAAAATAGAAGTTCGTTTTCTTTAATGAGTATCTTAAAAAACCAGCTTATTTTCCAGGTAAGAGTTGGTGTGTGTGTGCCATTGTATGTACAGAGGCACGTGCCTTTCAATCAACGAGTTTTTGACAAGAGCATCAAAGTTGCTTAGCACTGAGCTACGTGCTCACAGGAACAAAGGTTCTCTCCTTGAGGAATCCAGAAAAAAAAAAAAAGTTAAAGCACTAACTGATGATACAGGGCACTATGTTTATACACATAAAATTTTCTAACGTCATGTGAAAACCCCAGTAATTTAAAGAAGGGAAAGGTCTAGTTAAAGAACAAGCTGAAATGACCCATGGACATGGTCAGCAGAATGGGGATTGACTGGGAGTGCCCTGGGGTGAGTAGGGCAGTGGGGAGCAAAGGGGGAAAATTGGGACAACTGTAGTAGAATAATAATTAAAAAATAAACAAACTAACTAAAAACTTATCCTTGGGTGAGGATTAAAAAAATACCTGGGCCCTGGCTGGTGTAGCTCAGTGGATTGAGCGCGGGCCTGCAAACCAGACAGTTGCGGTTCGATTCCCAGTCAGGGCACATGCCTGGGTTGCAGGCCAGTTCCCTGCAGGCCAGTTCCCAGCAGGGGACGCGCAAAAGGCAACCGTACATTGATGTTTCTCTCCCTCTCTTCTTCCCTTTCCCTCTAAAGGTAAATAAATAAAATCTTAAAAAAATACCTGGGATTAATTTATCAATTTTGGTAACAATAACTTTCAAATTTTTGGTAAGAATTAGCTCTATATATGGATTTTTCTAAACTGATATTAAAGCAGTGAAACAATTTATTGGAATTTTTTAAAAGGCTGAGGAGCAAGGCATGGATAATAGTTATGGAATTTTATTATGAAAATTTTGAAAGCTGAGCTGTATCTTGGATGATAAATAGTATTTGCATGGTTGTGAAGATACATTTGCACTAAACAACGTATCTTGAATTACATTTTCTGTTGACAGTGAAAAAAACAAAAGATGGGCTCCATGGGTAGAGTTTGATGCTCTGTGTTTGCATTACCTTCATACAAATGCTGATCAATGGTAGTATTCTGTGGGATAAAAAAGGTAATAGAGGGAAAGATAAATATTTAGGAGAGAGCAAGTAGTAGCTGGGAGAGCAGTGGTTTTCAAGAGTTCCAAAACTGAATTTTATTGAACTCATCTTGAAATTTAGAATCCTTGTAACCTTGAAAAATGTACTGGATATCTGTGAGCTCCATCCCCTCACTCTTCTTCTTCTTTTTTTAAGTCCTCACTCAAGGATATGTTTTTGTTGATTTTAAAGAGAGAGGAGGTAGGGGGTAGCAAGAGAAACTTTGATCAGTTGCCTCCTCTACACAACCTTGACCGGGGATGGAACCTACACTACAACCTAGGTTTGTGCCCTGACTGGGAATTGAACCCTTAGTTTTTTGGTGAATGGAAAGATGCTCCAAGCAACTGAGTCACACCAGCCAGGACCGATTCCCTCACTGTTAAAATAGAATTAGCAATACCAGCCTCATGTGGTTGTTTAAAATATAACAAATATTAACAGATCTTTAAATGCTATATAACACAGATAAGCATTTCAAAGTAAATTATTCCTTCTTAAAAAAATATTTTATTTCTTTATTATTGGAGAGGTAGGGGAGGGAGATAGAGAGGGGGAGAAACATCAATGTGTGGTTGCCTCTCATGAACCCCTTGCTGAGAACCTCGCCTGCAACCCAGACTTGGGCCTTGACTGGGAATCAAACCAGTGGCCCTTTGCTTCACAGTCCGGTTCTCAATCTGCTGAGCTACACCAGCTAGGGCCAGAGTAAATTATTCTTTAAAAAGGACAACAGAGGTAACATAATATTTCCTTTAGTGCTTATGAAAATGTTTGAAATAAAGGTTCCATTCTCTAGAATAAGGCCATTAACTTGCATAATTGCTTAGGACTTCTGTTAGCTAAGGTCAGAGTAAGTCTTATTCAGAAATTTGTTGTTTTTTGCCATGGAAGAGCCCATCCATTATATCACCCAGAATATGAATAGTTTAGATGTATTTCACTAAATAATTTTATTTTCTGATGTGTATCTTAATTTTTCTAAAAACTGGTTCCCTGAATCCTCGCTAGGTCTTGAATTGCACATGCTACTAATCGTGGCATTATGACCTCTACATAGCATCTTCCTCTTGACCTCTCTCGGTGTCCTCTTGCTCTTGTCCCTCACTCTGCTCCATGTCTGTGGGGAAGGACTTTGGACAGCGTAGTAAACTGTCTCTAAAGAAGTTAAAGTTTGTGGTCCTTTAATAATGTTTATGAGGTATAAACCACATATACACGTCACACACACACAGCAGTTCAGAATTAACATGTGCCTGTATTTATTTTAACTTTTTGAAGTAGCATTTTATAAAATAAATTAATAACACATTTCTAAGATAAAAGAATCATCTGTATATCTACTCCTTAAAGAAAACCATCATTCACTTATTTTTATGATATAATAATATAATTTCTTTTCTTTTATGAAGATTGCCGTGTCAAAGATTTCCTGATTGTTACACACAAATACTTGAATCGAAGATGATCATTGCTACCTTTGCTGAAAACAACTTATTTTGACCCTTAATCATAAATGTGTTAGATTTAAATAGGTCAATAAGGGTCAACCTTAGTGTGAAATGAAGAAAAGTAAAGGATAACTAGGAATTTATAATTTTCTTCTGACAATTTGTTACTGGAATTTTTATTTGACCTTAGGATATTTCATTTTCTTGAATTAATTTTGATATATGGTGTGCTAAGCCTGGCTAGTCCAGGTTAACCTGGACTAACCTGACACTGCAGCCACCTCTCTTGAGAGGTTTCCACTGCAATTGGCTTTTGTGACTATTTTATATACAATGAATCATAGAAAACTTGTCAGGCTGGCTCTGTTGAAAAGCCATAAATATGGTTGTCAACAAGGCAAGAGATGGGGCTGCCAATCTATAAAATCTTACTGATGTAAACCAATAGCTGGAACCCCTGAACAAAAATCCCAAAATCTACTTAATGCCTTTTGCTTCTTTGTTCTTTCTTCTTCCCTTCCTCTTCTCTCCCCTGGTTAAACTATCTCTTCATACGTTAATTTTTAAAATAATTCTTAAAAAAGTTTCCCCCTGAAAATCAGTGGTTGATTTTTTCTTGTATTCATGACCCGGAATAACAAAAAACCATATTTGTGTCTTAGTATGACACCAGTGAGAGGTGTCTGTCCGCACAAGGATGGAACAGACAAACCCACCTGACTCACATTCTAAGCTGGGGAGTGGCTATGAACACTTTCTAAATGCTGGGACTAGTCAAGTGAATGTTGGTTTTTTTTAAGAATGATGTACTCATGGGCTTGGTTTGACTGTTGCAGTGCTTAGAATTCCACCTGACAAAAAAAAAAAGGGAGAAAATGCACAATAGAAGAAATTTTTTTTCCTTTATTTTGTTATTAATGTCACATACACTAGTGCAATAAAATTGCCAGGCTTATTTTTTGGCTTAAATACCCCTGGCAGCAACTTTATTGAAAATCAGCACAAATCACAGTCAACTATCAGTTCTTACTCCCTGCAGAAACAAGGAAGTCAGAGTGACAGCCCAGAGGCCTCATGAGGCCACAACCAAAGCTAAAGGTCTGTGAGTGCGAGGTGTTCTGCGTCACAGTTGTCAGGCTGCAATTGGGTCAACAGTCCTTTCTTTATTTGATTTAACTTGTACATGGGTCCCACTCATTTCTAGAAAGTAAAGGAGAAAAGGGGTAATAAAGCTATCAGGTGAGCACTGTGCATAAAATCAGTCCCCTTAGCCTGAAGAGAACGTGAAACTTGTGTCTGGGTGATGTTAATTTCTGTGTCTTAGATGCTTTTTTATTATAACAACAAACATCTACACTGAAACTATCTCCTTATGAATTCTTTGATGAATATTTGTTTCAAATACTGAAAGAATGAATAATGTTGCATAGTAGTTATTTGTTATTTTAATAATTTTTCATAACATTTGGCCATTGATAAATTGTTTTTACATTTATTATTCACTTTTATTTTTTAAAATTAATCTGGGGAAGCAAACAGTGAGGATATGCTTATATGTGTATAATGATGCAGAATCTTCAAGTCTGAGTGACCTGGTAATGAGGATAGGTTGCACATTCATGTGACTGAGGGTATATGTATATGTGTGTGTAACATGCAGATGGTAGCCTGGTACAGAAGTAAAACCAATATTTTATGACTCTATATTTCTGATCTGTTACTCTAGGCTTCTTTCAGGTTTATGTCAATTATTACCTTTTTTTAGTATTTTAATTTAGGAATAATAAATCTTTATATCACATTTACTTTGATAAGTGCCATGGTCTAGACTGTCACTGAAAGATAGTGAATTTAGTTTAGAAGTAGATATACTTAAAATTCACTTGTTATTTAATTCATTAATCCATTTATTACTTCATTTTATTTACCTATCATACAGATATCCACCAATTTTGTTTCGAGCAATGCCAAGGTGATCAGGAACTCAGGGACAGTTTCTGATTTCACATCTTAACGTGACAGTTACAACTGAGTAAACTTAAACAAGTTATTGACCTGTTGGGCATAATTTTTGTACATGTTAAATGAATACAATACCCCTAGAACACTGATCTGTGGGAGGACTAAAGGTTGTAACAACCTATCATTGCTTCTGAGCACCTGCTATATATCAGGTCAGGTTAAAGCACTGGAGGTGTATTAAGTGATAAAAATAAACAAATCCCTGCTTCAGAGTTCCCTGCATTCTAGGGAAGAATGTAACAATATAAAAATACATTTGAATCTCATTATTCACAGTAGTTATACCTTATATACTCCGAACACTGAATTAGCACATACTAAATCATTGGTTCTAGGGGATATACAGGGTAGGAGCCTCTGGACACAGCATTTTTTGTCAACGGATCAATACGTAACCTTGTTTTATGTGTGTTTCTGCTTAAAGATGCCTTATTTAATGTATGCTGTTGATTCACTGACTTTAAGCTCACAGCCAACAGCACTGTAACTCGTGCCTGAAGAAAGCTCATCTATCACACACATTTTCTCTATAAGGCACATCATAGCTTTCTTGTGCTTAGAAACACTAGACAGCACTTTAGTACTGCACTTGGGGCCATTTAAAACAGAAAAATCACCAACAATAGTCACAAAAAATGTGAAAAACATGGCACAAAATAGACTGCAAAAAGGACACTCGTTTATAGTATAAAGAAGTAGAATAAGAAGACAGAGAGTTCCACCTCAGTGGAGAATGTGTCCCCCAGGTGAAAAATTGTTTGTGTCTCTGCACATGGCTGTGCGAGTTCCTGAAAACATATTCAGATGTTTTTGCAAATATTAGGTCTGAGATACAACTAAATTTTAGTGAGTGAGAACATTTGAGAACACGATTGCCAAATAATAAGGAAAGATGTGCATGTGTGTAAAACATAGCAGGAGACAAAAATGTTATGGAGAAATATAAACCAAGCTGAAGGGCTAGAGGGTGCTCCTGCTGGTGGTGGTGAGTGTGTGGTGTGTATCTGAAGTAGTGAGCAAAGACCTTTATGACAAGCTGATGTTTGAACAAAGATCTTAGGAAAGTTAGGGAGGATGCCATGTGGATATCTATCAGAAATGTTTTCCACAGAAGAGCAAGTCCCAATGACTTGAGGCAGTATCATAATGGGTTTGTTGGAGAATCGGCAAAAAAAGTCTTGGGAGCAGAAATAGAGAGAGGCGGGGATTATAGAGTGGGTGGGGCCAGAGAGCCTGCAAGGAGACATCAGATTACTTGAGTCATTAGAGAGGGCTAGGGGAATTCAAGGAAGGTTTAAGAAGATGAGTAACATAACCGGACATATTAAAATGGATCATTCTGTCTTTCATGGTGAGCCAATGGGAGGAAACCAAACATCCATCTGGAGACTACTACAATTCCAGAGACTTTTACGTATTTTGGTGAGAGATGGGATGGCCCATCTTTGCAATGGGATGGTCAAGAGTGATCAGTTGGATATATTTCAAAAACACTTGATAGTACTTGCTGATTGCCCATAAGATATAGGGAAAGTGGAATCTAAGAGAACTCCATGATGACTTTCGGAGCACCTGGAAGAAGGGAATTTCTTTCAACAAGATGGGGGAAATTGTTTGAATGGTAGCTTGCAGATATGGAACCTGGTTTAGTGTATGCCACATTTCAGATGCAGATGTGAAAAACAAGTGGAAATTCCAAGTCTAGAGTGTTGTTTGAATATGGAGTTTAGGGGAAAGTTCTGGACTAAAGATGTATATCAGGAGTTAGCAATATGTGCGTGGCATTTAGAGCCGAGAATCTGGAGGGAATCATTTAGCAACAGGGATCAGAAGAGAGGAGATGCTAAGACTGGGTCCTGCACATTAAACTGCTAGATGACCTGTGGTCTGAATAAGGGTTAACACCCAATAAAATGGGCATAAACTAATCATCTCATAAATGAACATAATCATATGCCCTCAATTAAGTCCCACACAATCTTCATGATTTCTGAGACAATTGACATGATCTTGTTGTATCCTTGCTCATATAATACAAATGAAAAGGAAAAGTTGGACATTCAGAAAATATTGTGTTACATTTTAAAGACACTAGAGTAATTTGGTCTTCCATAATTGTAAAAGCAAAACTTTAAAACAAACCTATCATAAAACACAAGTTGAGTTGTTCATTTTGACCAGGGTCCATCCGATGATACTTAAGGTGCTTTTGTTATAAAGGTTATGATTACTCCATATACCTGGTCACCTTAATAGATGCAACAGTCTTCAGATCTAGCTAATGCTCATTCCACTGACTTACCATTTTGCTCCCCTTTATATAGTTTTACTGGGTAGCAAACCAAATGCCTTTTTGTGGCTCAGTACTTTAATTAAAACATTTTTTTTCATGTCGTCCTTTTCCAAAGTAGCTCATGCTTTCAAACACTTGCCTTGTGTCATTTGGTCTCTGTTTTGTGTAATTTTCCACATATTTGGCATCAACTTGGTGTGCCTTCCACAACTCTTACATCCATCCATCTGCTTGTCCATATGCCAAAAACCAGGATGGCTCTGAATCCTTAGTTCTTAAGAGAATAGTTGGACTCTCAGAATGAACTATTCTACCTTGCTGTATGATATGTGTTCATAAATGAAACATGCTACTTGTGTGCCTAATGTAATGTATTTTTGAAATGTTTGCCTACAGCCAAGCATGTAGCCCGCTTTTCCATAGAAGTTCCATGTCAGGCCTAAGGAACTATTCCTAATGGAGCAACTACAGATTGATCCTGAATGACTCACTTCTTACCCTACCTGACCCACCCCTGCCTTTGAAAGCAGTATGTAATCATACATTTCCAGGAATAGAAACTTATCATGATTAGCTGTACTTTTATAAATAAGAAATGTTTGTTTTACCCAATTATGATATTAAATTAATCATCTCATAAATGAAGGTAATTCTATCAGGCTTATATACTCTCCAGAGCTGTGTAAAGATGTCAGAAAAAAGTATAAATTGCTATAGAAAAAGAAAGCTGTCCTTAAGTATGTATAAATTAAATACTACATATATTTATAGCCATCTATACATTCATGTGTCTGTTTTAAATGTACATGATATACGTATATAAAATTTTTAATCATCTTCCTTTTTTCAGACTGAGATTGATATCTTTAGTTTGCTGCAATTCATCATCTCAGTTTCTTAAAATCTTTTTATATATTCATCAAAATTAGGGCCTTTCTTCTGAAATCAGATGGAAATGAAATAAAGTCCCTGGCTTTCTTATTTGCATAATTGCCAAATTTTGATTTATGTGTTAACCTGGCACTAATTCCCATGTATTTCTTGGCAGTGCCTTTGCTGTTAGCAGCAAGCTTATTTTTTCAGTACATTAACTCTCTACTACTAAAATTTAGTTTGGAGTCTTTGTAGGATTTTTTTTCCTGACAGGAACACATTCTCTCTTTCCCCATCAAATAGACTTTTGTTTGAGTAGTTTATTAGTGGCCTCCTGTGAAATAAAGACACTTCTGTGTGGCCTGTGGCTTCCCATTGCCGCTGCTTTCAGAGGCAAACCCATGCTGCTTTCTTTGCCGGGAATGATTCTGTAGTTTTTAGTGATCAGCATTGCAGCCTGACTTCTATCCCCAAATGTAAATGCTTAAGCAAGAACCAAGCTAATCTCGTTCCTTCTTGTATTTCCCTTCTCACTCCTTCCTCAGCCCTTCCTTTTAAGACAGCAGCTGAAGTTGGAAGTCAAAGGACAGTTTCTGTGCTCTGTGACTAACTGAGGCACCATTGGCTCTCTAAGTGAAGATCTGGATTTGTTTTCGATTTTAGCAGGAATATGGCAAAAAACAGGCAACATGCTAGGTACTTGTAAAACATTAAACTCTCAGGGTGGACTGATTTATCAGATGTTTTCTGTCCAGTCCTCAGTGGCTGAGCATAGAGCAGCTCTGTTGTTTTGATGTGTGAAGGGGAGAGAAGCAAGTGGGGACTTAGAGGGAGTGATGTGGGGTGGATGTTACATCATAAAGGTCTGCACATGCAGAGATCCATGAGAACACAGGAAATGGGCGCCAGGAGAGCAGGAAGAAGCCAGGGGAGTGTGTACAGGCTTCCAAACTCCCCCAGTCAGAACTAGTATCCCGGAATCTGGGTCAAGAGTGCTTTTGATGGGCCCAGAGCACTCACTCTGCAGGGAGCCCTTTTTGGCACTCGCCATACTGTATAGCAATTGCTCCTTGACACGCCTGTCTTCCCCCTAAACTCTAAGTCAAGTGAGGACTTGGTGCCCATAATATAACAGCTTTGCTACATTCTATGCATGAAGACTGCTCCAAAAATATTTTAAGAATACCTTGATTTTATAGCACAAGTAGGAGAATGATCAATATGCCTAGCACTGGGCTTTCTGTGGGCAAGGAGTGAGTATTAAGCATGTTTGCATTCTCAATAAATGAATCTTATTTCATGTGTTTTTTGAGAGTGTATCTTAATACTGTACTCATGGTAAGAACTAAATGTTTGTCAAATGAGGACATAAATAAAAGGAGAATGAAAAAATCAGTCATAGCCAAACCTACAGCTAACTGATGCGGGATTATGGCATTTCTCCTTACTGTGATCCAGTCCTTTGGTCTTTATTCTCTGGAGAAGCAGCAGAGGTATGGTATTAAACAAATACCATAGCCACTGACAAAGATATTCCATGATAGATATTTAATATCACAAACATGCTGGAGGAAAAAAAGGAAAAGCTAATGAAATGCAAGCAAAACACAAAAATAAATAAGCAGAAACCCATGTAGAATGACTTTTTCACCCTTTGGATGACATAGAAAACTAAACAAGTGTTTCTGTAGTTCAAAAAGTAAACAGTAGTGGGGGTGGGAAAGAGCAATCAATAAATAACCTTCGACATTTATTCAAAATATTTCTTCATGGTTGAAATCCTTAAAAAATTGATTTTGTAGCACACAAAATGTGTTTCTTTTTTAAAGGTGTTGTCATTTTTCACTATCAACCAAACATGAGATCACTTTGTTACTATTTTTTCTTAAAGTGTAGAGTTTTCAAAATTAAATGTCAATTTAAGTTTTATCTAAAACCACTATTCCATTATTTATATACTCAATCTCAGCCTCACTAATAACCAAAATACTAATTTCTTTAAAATGTATTAAATAACTAATTTTTGAGATATATTACTTAGAATATGTTCCAAAGATTATGCCCACCATCTGGGTGTTTAATAGTGCAAGCATATAAGCCGGCATATATATATATATATATATATATATATATGTGTGTGTGTGTGTGTGTGTGTGTGTGTGTATACATAAAGTCTTAAGTGTGTGAAAATCTGTGCATATGCTTAGGCTACTGAAAGTGGAATTTTATCCAACTACCCCGATTCCTTAAGGCCTCACCATCATCTTCAAAGGACCAAATGTAGTTTTAGAAAAATGTTAATAATGTAACTACCCCTTAACAGTTAAGGGAGGAGAGTTTGGCGCTACCGCCGTGTAGAAACAGGTGCCAGGCCAGATAAAACAAAATGGAGGGCTGGATGTGGCCCTTGGGCCTTGTTTGCCACCTGTGCCTTAAGGAATATGTAAAATGACTAAATGGCTTTAATGGAGCCTTGGTGGATAAGAGTTTACAGCATCAGCTCTGGCTGGTGGGGCTCAGTAGATTGAGCCTGAGAACCAGAGTCAATGGTTTGATTCCTAGTCAGTGCACATGCCTGGCTTGCAGGCCAGGTCCCCAGTAGAAGGTGCGTGAGAGGCAACCACACATTGATGTTTCTCCCCCTCTCTTTCTTCCTCCATTCTCCTCTCTCTAAATATACAAGTAAATAAAATCTTTAAAAACAATTTGCAGCATAGAAAGTGTGGATTTTGTCCTTAAATACACACAAGATGGAGAGGAAACAACTTTGGAGGTGATGAAAATTTGAAATTAGGTATCAGGATGGCCATTTCAAATTGAGAATACATGAGTAAAGGGAGAAACTAATGTGCTGAGCACCAGACCCTGTAAAAATCTGTGGAGTCAGAGTGCCACTCCACCAACTGCACTCCTTCTCCCACCCAACAAAATAGATTCCCCGCCTAAATAAAACAGTCCATTTTGTATAAAAACATTAGCATGTAAAAATGTCATGTTTAGATTCAGGAATGACCATGAATTATTAACCAGAAAGTGAAAGTTGCTATAGATTTGGAAGCTTTATCACAGCACCAAAAATTTTACTAGACATAATATTCCCAAAACAAAGCACTAGAAAGAGACCATTTGTTGTACTGGGGTCTTACAGACTCGACTTTGTTGATTACTGACAGTAAGAAACAGTAATTAAGTAGCATGATGTTATCACTTCAGTGAATAACAATAAAGTGAAGAATATTTGAAAACAGGAAATAGTCGACAAATCCTATTGGTTAGTTAGTGACTACAGTAAATCACATTAGAAACATTCACTTCCTCCCATTAAGGCATCTCTCCCTGACCATCAAACTCACCTGGAGTTTGTAAAACTCAAAATAATTACACACTGTGTGTGCATGTGTGTGTGTATTCATTCTTGCTCAGTGCTAACAAAGACCAATTTAATTCCAATTCCTCTGAAGTAATTAATTTGGGATCTTTCAAAAATCAGGATTCTGCAGAAGCAGGATTCTTTTCACTTCTATCCAATTAAATTCACAAGCCTTTACTGTCCCCATATGCCCCTCTCTGATAAGCTTTATTCAGAATTGAAACTCTGTGGATAGCTGCTCAGAATTTAATTCTATTGTTTCTAAGAAATGTATCCCATAGTTAAATTCCTGTTGTTTTTCTCTAAGACAAAGATCATCTCCTCACATAAAAAAAGTCGGGGGTACGCAGAGCTTGAGCTAGACACGTTTTATTTTCTGTAAGTGAATTACAATCGCTAAGCAAAATAGAGGTGGAAAGGAAAAACAGTCCACATTAGATTTGAGAAGCCTGCTGTTTTTATCATTACCTTAGGTGGCAGCTGCCCATTTGCATTATTCTGTAATACCAGTTTAATAATTGCAGAGACCAGGAACACAATATCTGTGAAAACCAAAGAAAATTTGATAAAAACAATGTATCCAAACAGAAATCATAACATTGGAGTTGCGTGGGGACGACTTTTCCTGCAAGTCCCCCCGCCCTGTCCACCAAGGATGAAAGTAAACACTACCAAAACATGATCTGCTTGGAGAGGAGAGGTGGCCGGTTTCTCAGGGGAAAAAGGCCTCAAGCCCCTTCCTCCAGGGGCTTTTATTGGGTTGTAATACCCAAGAATAAAGGGCAGCAAGGATCAAACAGTAGATAACATTTGAAAGAAATATGAGGGCTTAGTGTGAGTCAGTGTCTGTCAGGAAGTGAGGTTTGCAGAAACTTTAGGGTTTCCTGCTCGGACCCTTAACATATGAATGAAAACACTCTTAGCTGAGCAGGTTTCACACGTTTTTTAGGAATTCTTTGTGATGCCAGATTTTTCCCTGGGATTCACTCTAGCAAGGCAAGGAGCTGCACCCCTCCCCATCAGGTATTCAGGCTTAAGTGGATTAGAGCCAAGAAGCACTTCTCTCAGAGGACTCAGGGACTCGGGCTATGTCACATAGCCAGGGGGCAAGGGTCCATTGCTCGCTCTTTGTTGCAGCCCCTCAGGTCCTTCCATGATGGCCTCCTAAGTGATCAAATCTGACTTAGGTTGCCCCTCTCTGAGGGGTCTTACCTGTCTCTGATTTCCGACCATGCTTTGGGGGCAAGGAGGAAACTGAGGCAGCATTCGCTACCAGAGACAACCTTTTGTCTCCTGTGGCTCGAATTCTAGAGGTCGCTCACTCATCCTTAGCCATGGTGGGTAGTTATAATTCCTGAAACCAGGCAGAGCTGTCCCCAGCAGAGTTGCAATGTGAAAGAAAATGTTTTTGGGGACAACCCATACGTGAAATCTTTGGCAGACACAAATGTGTTTCTTACTTATAATTGTTGGGTTCAACCAGGTTTAGCAGATGGGAGAACCTGAGGTGCCTCTCTGCATAATAAAATTACAGGAATTTTTTTCTTGTCCTCCACTACAGTCAGAAGGCAGAATAACAACCGTTAGAGCAACTCCTTAGGGACTGCAGAGAATCTCTTCAGATACTTGCTTTTAAAAGGCAATGTCCTCCCCTCCGGTTACATTCAGATTGTTCTTAATTTCAGTGTCTCTGGAGGTGAGAGGGGAAGGTGGGGAGGGATTTCAGGAACAACTATAAAGCACAGGATGCATGGGCAAAACCAAGGGGGGTGTAATCAGGGGAGGGAGGTGGGAATGGTTGGGGTAGTGGGGACATCCTTACAACTGTACTTGAACAACAATAAAATTTTTTTTAAAAGTTCAGGTTTAAAAAATGCAATGTCCTTGGGAGAATGAATACAGGTAGTTATTTACAACTGTGATTTTGTGAATTCACTCCTCTCGTTTGCAGGAAAAATAGACAAGCAGAAAAAGTTGTGTAAATTAGTACTCTGTATATACATAATAAATACTCCTCTCACTCAATTTTTCAAGATGCATATTATCTTGAGTTAATGGATGGGCACACTTTTAGTTCACATATTTAAGTAACTGGCTAAGGAAAGTAAAGATTTCAATCATTTTTTAATCAAATATTTGTTGAACACCTACTATTTTACTAGCACTATTTTATTAGGTATATGCTATATATTATACAGGTTCTTTTATTATTTTTTATTTTTAAATATGTTTTATTGATTATGCCATTACAATTGTCCCATTTCCCCCCTTCATTCCCCTCCACCCTGCACACCTCCTCCCCCACCATTCCCCCCCATTTAGATTATAACCATGTGTCTCAAGTTCTTTAGATTCTATATTTCCCATACTATTCTTGCCCTCCCCCTATATATTTTCTACCTACCATCTATGCTACTTGTTTTCTGTACCTTCTCCCCCCTTCTCCTTCTCCCACTCCCCTGTTGCTAACCCTCCCTGTGATCTTCATTTCTATGGTTCTGCTCCTGATCTAGCTGTCCTCTTAGTTTGCTTTTGTTTTAGGTGTGGTTCTTAATAACTGTGAGTTTGCTGTCCTTTCACTGTTCATCTTTTTTATCTTCTTTTTCTTAGGTAAGTCCCTTTAACATTTCATATAATAAGGGCTTGGTGATGATGAACTCCTTGAATTTGATCTTATCTGAGAAGCACTTTATCTGCCCTTCCATTCTAAATGAAAGCTTTGCTGGATAGAGCAATCTTGCATGTAGTTCCTTGCCTTTCATGACTTGGAATACTTCTTTCCAGCCCCTTCTTTCCTGTAAGGTCTCTTTTGAGAAATCAGCTGACAGTCTGATGGGAACTCCTTTGTAGGTGACTGTCCCCTTATCTCTTGCTGCTTCTAGGATTCTCTCCCTCATTTTAACCTTGGGTAATGTAATTATGATGTGCCTTGGTGTGTGCTTCCTTGGGTCCAATTATACAGGTTCTAAACGTCAGTCCCAAATCTTATGAAGACAACATGATTCTGGTGGTAGAAAGGTGTCAACAAGCTACATTACAGAATAAGACTGATCAGCACTGTGATGAAAAATTAGGAATTTGAGCTCTGAGACTCTGGCAAATATGTACAGCGTTTTTCTATACCAGGCTTCCTCTTGAGGTAAAAAGTGATTAGAATCGATTTGGCTCTAAAATATTAACAGTTTCATATAGTAGCCATGTGTCTTCTCCATGTGTCATTTGTTTATCTGGAGAATATCTTTTTTATTTTGTAAAAAAATTTTTAAAGTTTATTTATTTATTTTTGGAGAGGGGGAGGGAGAGAGCAACACCATGTGTGGTTGCCTGTCGCATGCCCCTTACTGGGGACCCAGCCTGCAACCAGGCATGTGCCCTGACTAGGAATTGAGCCAGTGATTCTAGTTCATAGGCCTGCACTCAATCCACTGAGCCACACCAGCCAGGGCTGGACAATATTTTTTAAAAGCTGTGCTCTCAGATATTAATTTACATAGGAAAACTTGGCTAGCTTATTTTTAAAATAACATTGGTTTTTATTGACCAACCGAGATATTCTAATTTAATAAAACTTGATAGAAGATTATTTTAATAAGCATATGAAATTATTGTGATATAAATAGTTCTTTGGCTATCTTTTGAGAAGCAATTACCTCTAGGAATGGATGATTAACATTGGTTATCCATCCACCTTGATATCAGACCCAAACAGTGAGGGTCTGAAGAACACACATACCTAACAGCTGTTGGTATCAGAGAGCTGCCTGGTTCAACACACATAAGTCTTGAGCCTTTGAAATATTCATGGCCCAAAGTGAAATGGGTTGAAAGTGCAAAATAAATTCTGGATTTTGAATACTTAGTAAAAAAAAGAGTGCACATAGTTTATTAATAACTTTTATATTGATTACACACAAAAATGATAATATGTTGGATATATTGGGCTAAAGAACATATTATTAAATTCATTTGCCTTTTTAAACATTTTAATGTGGCTACTAGAAAATTTAAAGCTATTCATGTGGCTCACATTATAGTTGTACTGAATTGCCCTCTCACAGACCAATTATGAACCCTCGTTCATTTAAAAATTTATAGAAAACACTGGCACTGCTGTGCTACACTTGCTTCCTAGGGTCGTTACTGTGGCACATGCGGACCCTTTTTGTATTACCCCCATCTCAGCCCATGCAGCAGCCAGAGTGGTCTGTGTGTCCTGTTTGCTTCTGATGCTCTGTACAGACCTGCATCCAGGTTATTTGCTCTGTCTATCCTTCCAAGCAAGATCTCATTGCTTCTATTCTACAATCCTATGCTTCCATGAAGGTCCATTCAAATCCCATCCTCTTAAGAAATATCCCATGTGCCTATAATATTTGTTGTATAACTCTATTCATCAATTAACTGATTCACTCAAAAATGACTGAAATGATGCAATGGCAATGTTTCTTGTTGTGTACCGCAGAGCAACTAGTGATGTGGTATACAGAGGGTACATGCAATCACTGACTATACTAATAAAACAGAATGTCTCACTAGAGATGGTGCTTCGTTGCAATGACAGTAAAATCATGTTCCTTTACTCCATTAGTCATCATTCCTCTTGTAAAAAAGAGATGCAATTAAAAAGGAAAGTCTGAATAGCAAGGTCTGTGAATGAGAAGAAAAATACAACCTTAGTGTCAAAACTGTAAAATATTCTCTAATGAGTTTACTTGGACGATAATGACAATAATAAAGAAGTAAATCATAAATATTTTCCAGGGTTGTGTTACAATATAGGTATCTATAAGCTATTGTGAATTTAGTACCTATGAACATGTGAAAGATTTTGATTGATTGATTAAAGAGTATTTATATTCATGCGTAGTATTTGAGATTGGCAATGTAAAGGTTATTCTTGAAAATACTTCAACACAGAAGAACACGGGAACTTGTTATGTATTTACTAAGAAGATATAAATGAATAACAATTAAATCCATCATTAACAATTAAAGTAATGCTCATTTCTGGCTCTCTACTGATTTTTTTCAGACTTTATTCATCTTTGCTTAGAATCTCTTCTGTCAGTTTAGGGTTGTGTCCTTGCTTCCTCTACTACACACACACACACACACACACACACACACACATCAACCTTTCTAGTGGGCTCTCTTAGGGAAAATTACCCTAGTATCAAAAAATCTTAGAAATCATATGCACAATGACTTCTGCACAGGTAGGCAAATTGTGATCTTATTTTTTTATGCTGATTGTTAATTAGGATGAAGCAAGCCCTGCTTTGTTTCAACTTAAAAGCTTTTGCTTGTATTTCATCATTATAAATCCAGGGATAGCACACACATCAGAGGGAGAACTGTTGCTGCATCTTCCTGCCGTGTGTTTTAATTTTTAATCTTTTCCCTGGTGAGCCAGTGGTACACTTTCATATGCTAGAACATTTCCATGTGAGATTTCTCCATGTCAAAACAGGAAGTTCATTAATTGATTGGTGGTGGTCAGGAGTGAGGGCCAGGCTGGGTCAGGACCTGTGAGGGGGAGGTTGGGTTCTAAATCATCCCCGCTTCTGTTCTCCACTGAGTTTTCTCAAGTCTCTGCAGGAGAAGAATGCTATGCCACAATAATTCTTATGTGAAGAAAGACTTTTGAAATCTCTGGACTGATTGCTCATCTTTTGCAACTATAATTATCCCTTTGAGAAAATGGCTTTGTTTTGACAACTTCTCTCTGTCAAATATTCTGCTATAAAATAGCAAATACTCCAGAGCTAACAGCATGTTGTTCACAATACTGTGAAGAAAATTCCGCATACAATAGGCTGTAAGAAGTACTTTGGTAGAATTATGCATGGGAGAGTGTGGGAACAGGGTGGGAGGGGCATTTAAATTGGTCTTCCCATTGAAATTGTCAGTTGAGCTGCAGGGTTAAAGAGAGGGGTGTGCTCAGTTGCTCTCAGTTTGTTCCAGGACAGAAGTGAATTCCAGATACCATTTTATTGAAATGGTTAAGGGTTATGGCCTGACTGATGTTAATTAATATTTATAAATAGACAAAAACAACCAGTAAGTCTTTGCTAAAGGCAAGAAAAGTAAAATAAATAATCAGAAGGCAACAGCAGTTCACTCAGCCCTATGAGGCAATTGATAAAAAAAATTCATTCCACTGGTTACTCAGTATAATTCAGTATTCCCAGGCTGAGAGACCAAAATCAGCCACGGCACAGAGGACACTGAATGAAAAGGCTGTAATGTTCCCAAATTCTCAGAATGAATTTGATTAACTGCAAAGAAGTTTCTTTTGTCCCTGAAGGAAAAGCAACATGCATGCACATTTTTTCTGAAAAAAAATTTTATGATTTCAAAATAATCATAAGAAGTAGTCTTCATTAGTAAAATAATATCTCTTATGGTGGTTTTATATTTTTATGCTGTACTTATTTGTCATTGCAGAGAGGTAATTAAAGGTGGGGGTGGAGGGTTTTGACATTCGTAGTCCCTATGGCCTCTGAAGCACCTAATCCCTGACACGACAAGAAGACACGAGAGCATTCGGTTACAAATCTGAGAAGGTTTTTAACCAGCGCTCAGGTGAACAGAGCCAAGGAAATCCAAATACCAGGACTGCCGGCAAGCACTGGGTCTGAATAAATTTCTCTGCATTTGCGCATGTGTATAATAACAAGGAAATAAAATCCTTGGTGACACGGATACACCTGGGTGATTTATAATCTATTCTCAGAGATTCCATGTTTTGTGAAATAGGTATATGTTTTAAATCAGAGAAGAGAAACCTTTAAAATCAGCAAGTATAACTCTAGTGTGTGTGTGTGTGTGTGTGTGTGTGTGTGTGTGTGTGTGTCTGTATGAAAATACATTGAAGTTTAAAAAAGAAAAGAAATTTAAGTAAGCAAAAAGGTTAGTTAAAAATGATTGACTCTGGGTTGAATTTTTTTCCCCTAACTACTTTATAATTTTTAATTCTTTAAAATGTAATTTATATTTTATTTTTAATTATAATGGGAAAAACACTACTTAAAAATAAGTAAGGGTTGGTGGAGGTTAGAGAAAATGAGTTGGAATTCTCACTGTCACAATGATTAGAATATAATTGCTTTATTGGAAGTTGCTGCCCCAGCTAGAGTGGAGTCAAAGGACCTACATCCCCACAGGCTCTTACATATTGGTGCCTTTTCCTGGTGCACTCAACATGAGTAAAGGGGGCCAATTCCTTTAGGAAATACAAAAGGCATTCTCTAACCACCAAGTCAATTACTTAAAATAGTTTATCTTTCCAACCAGCAGATATCTAAGATAATGATTACATCATTTCAAAAAGCAAGTTCTTCCATGATCAACTGTCTTACCACATGTGAATAATTGTTGTGGTCAATGAACTATGTAAATCATTATTTTGAAGTCATTTTTTATTGGTGTCAGGACTTACTAAAATGACCTTAAGAAATAAACCACCTAGGAAAATTTTTTCTTGCTTTGAGCACATGGACATGCAAAAGAGACCTGTCATCTTCATATTAGTAGCTACGATGGTTTTTCTTTTACTGATGACAGAAAGCTCAATGTAAAGAACTTAACCAAAGACATACAGCTTGACCAAGGTGTACATTCAGCCTCGTCTTAGTCCTGAAGCCATACTGCTTCCACTAGACAAAATTAAATTTGATCGATAACAGGTTTTAAAATGAATGAAAAAATTAAAAATGGTTTCTGGGCATCAGCCCAGATCAGCTTGTTTGTGGGGAGTATCAGGGAGTTAGTGTAGTAAATGTATAGAGAATGAATGTTGCTCAGAAGCTACACAGATATTTAAGTATTTGGTCGGTTCTTCATATGTTTTTGTGTATTTCCCTGTGTGTCCATGGGGAATGCAGGAGTGAAATTCTCTCAATTAGGTCACTCAAGTGGAAAGAAAAATGTAGTAATTTGAAGATTATCATTTTTCATCATGATCATAAGATTGGGACTTAATGAAATGATTATTGTAATAAGAAGAATTATGTGTCTAAGCATAATATTACAAGGCAGAAGCCCATTGCTAAAAGGCAAGATTAACTCATGATCATTTGAGATTCCATCAGCATAAGTGATTATTCAAGAGCCACACAGTTTAATGTAAAGTATTTTTTAACCAAAATTAATTTCTACGCTAAGAGTATAATATAAAGCTTCACATGTGTCAAGAAAAACAAGTTCACTACTCTGTCCCTTGTTTATTTGAATACATTTCACTGAAATGTATGTCACTGGCACCTCAACTAGGCCTGGTATCAAACATGTTTAATATGATCTGTTTATATTAATGCCACGGATGCCATGATATGCTGTTTGCAAGGCTCCAATATTTTACAGACTTATTCTGTAGTGGTACCTGTGCAGGGGTGAATGAAGATCAAGGGCTGAATGTTAATTTAAACAAAAAGTCTGAATTTCTATTTATTTAAGGGTTTTAAAAATGTTTTTCATGGGGACACATTTAACTGCCCTCTCTCTCTTTCTCTATCTGTATCTATCTACATCTATATATTACAAAATTACAGAAAACAATACTAACTTTAACATGCTGAGTTTTAGCTACAACTGAAACAATCACCTTTTGTGCCATCCGAAGGATCAAAAGTATGTTTCCCTTTTTCCTCCTCATATAACCCACATTTTAAGAAGATAAATAATAATTCCTTCAGAAATTTTTGAAATGACAACTTTATTCTAATTATTTTTGGTACTTTGGATACAGATATTCGAAATGAGTATCTGAATGGTTTGAACAAATATAAATAACAGATTGTGATATATTTCAGATTTTTTTAAAGAAAAAAATTTCCAAAGAGATTGTAAAATATAAACTTAAGGAAAAATCCACATCAATGATGTTATATTAGAATAGGTAAAGCACCAAAGTGCATGATGGCACAGACTCATGGGTATATCGGTAGTACTGCTATTTTCACCTGTCAGCTCACTGCATGTTTTAGATAGCAATCAGAGCTCACACATTTAAATTCTATGTATTATTTTTGCATTTACACTTAAATGACAAAATAATGCCATGCAAATGAAAACCCCTATTCATACTGAAATGTAGGAAGCCACTTAAATATGAAAAAATATTGAAGAGTTTCTATGAAATAAATTCTAGCACCGAACATCATAATGGGACAGTCAACCACCCAGTGGGTCTCTGCAAGGATGGAAAGGCCACTTAGATAGAAGTAGTAGCTGCACCAGAGAATCCCACTAACACTCTTTCATTTGCACCAGCAAAAGCTGGAGCAAAGGGCAGCCTTTCTGCAGTTGATGGGAAGTACAAATTGATCTCATTATTCCCTCAGATTTCTACCAAACACTGGTGTCAGTTTCCTGGGATGGCCCTGCAGGGTGCCGCCTCCAGAGGGTGTTTGGCATGTATAGCTTTCTAAGCAAAGCAGGGCAGTGCTGCAGCTGGCTCCAAATGAAGGGAGTGGAGCCAGCTCTAAAGAGTGCTACTGACCCAGCTAACGCCTGCTGTGCTGAGAAATAAAAAAGAGAGACAATTTGGCAGAAAGGTGAAGCACTATGTCTCTGCTCTTTCTGGCTAGAGCTCCCTTGCTACTCCACATTGGCAAGTGAAAAATAGAGCAACTCGAAAACTTTCCCTTTATTCCTTTGTCTGGCCTGGAAATATTTGAACAGAGATCAACACCGTCTGTGATAGATATCATCTCAAATCTCAAATCAGGAGAAAAAATATTGACTGTCTGCACTTTGTAAGGGTGTAAAACTGTATTGGATATATACACGTTTTTAAAGAGCAGGTTAATCTAAGGTTGTAAGCCAATGCTACTACCTATGAGACAGATTTGGCATTTTGCTCTCCTGGATAATTTAAACCATCTTCCAGTTGGGCTCCCTGCTTCTAGCCTGACATCCTTTCTCTACATTCATGTCGGCACTGCAGCCAGAGTGATCTCTAAAATAAAAGTGTCAGGGGTGCAGGGTGATCCAGGGAGGCATCGCTTAGAAAGTGACCTTTGAGATGAGGCACGATGAAGAGAAGAAGGTGCCAGGTGATGATATTTGAAAAGACTGTTCTAGACAGAAAAACCAAAAGGCCAAGGCATTAATTCAGGAATAAAATGGGCTTCATGGAGGGACAAAAACAGGTGGGATGGTGTTAGTGCACTGACAGAAGAAGAAAAAGATGAAAGATTGTATCTGAGAATTAGGAAATGGAGAGTAGGAAGAGCACATTAATTCTTGCGGTACATGATACAGCATTAGAAGTATTTTTTACAGAAAATACGATGTTCTTTAGGTGTTTTAAGTAGGAGAGATATATGTATGACTTATATTTTAAAATATATTCTGGCTTTTGTACAGAAAATGAATGAAGGTAGGGAGGATGGGGGGAGCTCTTATTATAGTCCAATTGGGAAGTGAAAGTGATTGGATTAGTTATAGATTGAGAGATGGATTATGTGCTGTGTGTAACAGAACCTGAAGTAGTTTTAGATTTGTGTTTAGAGAGATGAGGACAGAAAAAACATCAAGGATGAATTTTTAGCTTAACCAACCCCCACTTACTGAAAATCTGAGGAAGAAAAATATTTTGTGACGAGAGAGGCAAATAAAGTGTTCTTATATGGCTTTACATTTAAAATGCCATTCATCATCACCCAGCCATTAGTATATGAAATGTTAAAAGGACTTATTTAAGAAAAAGATCAAAACTTATGAACATTAAAATGACAACAAACTCACAATTATCAACTACCGAATCTAAAAAACAAAAACAAACTAAGAAAACAACTAGAACAGGTACAGAATCGTAGAAATTGAGACCATTTAGAGGGTTATCAACTGTGAGGATTAAAGGGGAGAATGGGGGAAAATGTACAGGGATTAAGAAGTATAATTGGATTAAATTTAAAAGACAACCAACTGTATGGGAAAACATATTTGACAATGATACCTCAGACAAAGGTTTAATCTCCAAAATATACAAAGAACTTACACGACTCCACTCTAGGAAGACATCTAACCCAATTAAAAAATGGGAAAAGGACTTGAACAGACACTTCTCCAAAGAGGACATACAGAATATCCAGAGACACATGAAGAGATGCTCAATATCGTTAGCTATCAGAGAGATGCAAATTAAAACCACAATGAGATACCACTTTACACCAGTCAGGATGGCTATCATAAACAAAGCAACAAACAACAAATGTTGGAGAGGTTGTGGGGAAAAGGGGTCCTCAGTTCACTGTTGGTGGGATTGCAGACTGGTACAACCATTATGGAAAACAGTATGGAATTTTCTCAGAAAAATAAAAATGGACCTGCCTTTTGACCCAGCAATTCCACTGCTAGGATTATATCCCAAGAATCCTAAAACATCAATATCAAAGAACCTATGCACCACAATGCTCATAGCAGCACAATTTACAATAGCCAAGAGTTGGAAGCAACCTAGGTGCCCGTCAGTAAATGAATGGATCAAAAAATTGTGGTACATATACACAATGGAATTCTATGCAGCAGAGAGAAAGAAGGAGCTACTACCCTTTGCAACAACATGGATGGAACTGGAAAGCATTATGCTGAGTAAAATAGGCCAGGCATTGAAAGACAAATACCATATGATCTCACCTTTAACAGGAAGCTAAACAACAAAACAAACAAGCAAACAGAATAAAAACAAAGATACTGAAATAGAGAACAAGTGGGCAGTGACCAGAGGGGAGAGGGAAGGGAATTTAAGAGGAAAAATGGGGAAGGATTTTGAGGAACAAGTATGAAAGACACAGGGATGAGGACTGGGGTGGGGGGAAATGGGAGGGAGGTGGGGAGATAGGGCGGGGGGCTGGGATGGGAGAAATAGACAAAAAATTGTACTTGGAAAATAACTAAATAAAATAAAAAAAGAAGCATAATTGGTAGGTACAAAATAGATGGGGAGGTTAAGAATAGTGCAGCAAATAAAAATGCCAAAGAACTTACATGCATGACTCATGGACATGAACTAAGGGGGGGATTGGGACAACTGTAATAGTATAATCAATAATATATTCTTTAAAAATAAAATAAAACAAAATATTATCAGAAAGTTGGATTCTGAAATAGCTAACTCTGGGGAATGATTAGAGTTAGAGATATAGTTTGAAAGTCAATTAACATGTAGATAGTCTTTAAAAACCAGTGGACAAGAGAAATCATCAAGGGGAGAAGTAAAGAAGGTTTGGCAAAATGGCTCAGGGAAAAAAGTAATTGAGTTTTTCAGAGAATGAAGAGTCAGCAAAGATGAGTGGGGTTGGGGGATTATGACAGAAAATGAAGGATGTTACAGAAGTTTAGAGAAGGAAGTACTTCACTAGGAGGGCTTAAGTAATTATGATCAATATTAAAAAAAGGCAGAATATGATAAAGTCCGGATATATAACTTGGATCTTACAAATGAAGGTCATCATTGATCTTAATAAGAACCTTTTCAAGAGTGAATGGTTGGTAGCTCTATGTATGAAGCTGTAAAAGAGAGGCTCATACAGATGGAGGACATAAGGTCAAGGGAAGTTTCCATTTGATATAAATTACATTAAAACATGTTTGTGGGTAGGTAGGTGGAAATAAATCAATGTAAAGAGAAAGACTGGGAATGTTGGAGAGAAACGGGATCATTTCAAGAGTGAAGTCAAAGGGGGATTAAGAACAGACAGAAACTTGATGACAGAGGGACAGACTGACCTTACTTATGAACAAAGACAGCATACTTTAGTTCGAGAATGTGGAGGATTTGTGGAAAGAAGTAGGGAGGTGTTTTTCTACTTTATTTGATAAAAGGAAAATAAAATAGCTTCATATTTTATCAATTTCTCTCTAAACTATTAAGTAATATTGGTAGTTGAAATTTTGATTTGGGGGAAAATATTGAAGACTTCAGAGTTTTTATGTGGCACAGTAAATAGTAAGTAGTGCAGTGCACTAAGAATTTCTGGACTAAGTGCCCTCCTGAAATTCGTGAGCACAGGTGTAAGACAAGTTCAACCATTAAGAGTTCATGGTTTTCTGTAACAATGTTCAGTTGACTGGGTATAACTAGTTTTGAAATTTTGGTAAAATAGTTTGAAGTAGAAGAATTGAATACATTTAAGTATGTAGACAAGTTTACTAGTTATACAGAATGAGTGTAACTCATTCTGTATAACTCGATTACTAGTCTAGTCTAGTCTTAACTCGATTACTAGTCTAGCTATTTTAACCTTTCTCTATTTAAGTCATTAGCAGGATTGAGACACGAAAGCAAACAGAGCCATCTTCTCCCTCTGACACTAACTGGGTGATGTCCATAGCATTCTGAGCAGTTGCATTTAGCGGCTTTGCACAAAACACCAACAATTTCTACTGCAACCAGTTGAATTTTATGTTTAACCAGAGTCAATTGAGTTTGTTTCCAAACCTGTTTCCACCTTGTGCTCATTTGTAATGGTGCAATTTGATAAAATAGTAGATAAATGTTGAGAGCTGTTTATTTTATGAAAATCATCTTGAGTGTTTTTAGAAGCATGGTAAAAAAAATCACCGCAAACAATTGTTATATTGAATTAGATGCAGGTAAAATGACTCTGAATGATTGGGGAAAAGTAATAAAACAGATTCTGCTTTCAGATTCCCTGCATACTGTGTGTCTTTGCTCCATTTTATTTAATTTTTTGTTTTTTATTGATTTTTTAGAGAGAGAAAGGGGAGAGAAAGGGAAATATCAATTTGTTGTACCAATTATTTATTTACTCATTGGTTGCTTCATGTACATGCCCTGATGAGAGATTAAATTAAACCTGCAACCATAGTGTACTAAGCTGATGCTCTAAACAACTGAGCTACCTGGACAGGGCCAGTGTTTGCTAGTGTTATAAAAATATAAAAGATGGATCTCCATCCAAAAATAAATGAAACTATATTTATATTTCTTAAGTTAAAATGCTCACAATGATTTTAAAATTATAAAATAATTCTGTATATTCTTTTATAAATCCTTGCCTTAATAGATCTTTTGGAATAATTGACCAGTTATGGTCCCAGTCTCCTGTTATAGTAACACAAGTATGTGATTGCAAACTATGAAAGGATATAAGGAGTTATGAGAGGAGATAACAGAGGAGGGTATTTGTTATGTGGGGTATTTAAAGTAGCTTTGAGATGGTATCTGGAAGATGAGCAGATGCTACGTAGATAAATAAGGGGAGAAATTGTTCTGGAGAGTAGCAATGTTGAATAAACTTGATCAGCATGAGGCAAGACAGGAGAAAAAATTATAGAGAACCAAGATAAGTAAAATTATAAAGGTATATATGAATGGATATGAAAATAAATGTGAGGGCATTAAAAATATATAGGAAGATAACTCAACAATATAACTTTCATAGTAAATGCAATGAAAATGAAATACAATGGAAACATCACAAACAGAAAGATAAAGAAATATTGACAAACCAAAGAAATGCTGAAGACAGTGTTACTGTAGATAGGAAGATTTACATCAAAGAAAGTAAAATTGAAGTCTACAAGCAATTATCCAATAACACTGATCATTATTTTAATGTGTAATATAGAGTTAAAGCACACCATAATGAATCCTTATAAGCCAATACCTTAAAATAAACATTTGCAAAAAAAACTTTAAGAAGAAACTGGTAAAATCAAAATTAATATATATCTATTTTGGTAGATCAAAATTTGACAAAAATGTGGATTTTTGATTTAAATAACATTAAGAGTAACTTTGGGTTAGTAATTCTATATCAGACTTTCTCCCCTATTATCAGAATATTATTTCCAAATATGCATAGAATAGTTGTATAAATGATCATTTAAAATATCACAATGAAACCATCAATAGATTTGGTTGAGACAATAGGAAGCAGTTAACCTTTTTAAAAGTACACTGAAAAAAAGCTCGGAAGTTGAAAATATAAATCTTAGCTCTTCTAGTGACCATAGTATACTAAGTTAAGTAATAAAATGTTGGCTGAAAAAGCCATTATTTTAGCTACTTGTAACTTTTCCCCCATATCACTTTCTATTTTTGTGTGTGGCTCTCCAACATGACCATCTATATGAAGTGCAGGATGCAGTTCAAAATGACAGCATGAAGCCCCTTGTTGAAAATCACTAAGAATGCTCAACCAAGGGCAGTGTCCTTCTGAGCCTGAGGCCCCATGTCAACGCACAGGCCGCTGTCTGGGAGACCTCCATAGCACATTCCTTTGTCTCCTAATGTGATCCATTAAAATGATTTTAAACCTTTTTTCTACCCATCTTTCTACTCACATTGCTTTCTGAAGCTAGTTGATTTCAAGTTCAGGTTTTCTTTCATTTGGGATCAATTTTCTTATCTGAATCCTTTGCTTTGAGTTGAAAGTCATACATTGTTTTATTACCCGACTCAATTCTTATTTTTTCTTTTTTTTTCATTCAGAAGTACGCAAAGAGAGGTGAGTTTGAAAGCCACAAAGAAGTGATATACAGTCCCTTTCTCATCTTAACTCTTACTCTCCTCTCTACTTATTTCTGCCCAAGAATTACTACCTGATCCCTTTATGAGAATTTCTTTAGTAATAATAATAGTAATACTAGCTGCTAACATGGTTTCAGGCACTTACTCTGAATCATGCAACGCTTCTAAATATTTTATATATTACTTTAATTATACCTCAAAATAGATAGGTTTTATTTTTGTTTTGCAGATATGGAAACTCAGTTTAGTCACTTGCTCAAGGTCACATAGCTGGTAAACAGAGACACTGGGATTTAAACCCAAGCCTACCTGACTCCAGAGCCCAAATTCCTGGCTCTTAATCATTATCCCCTTAGGCTAACACTCTCTTAGAACAGCCTATGAAGTCTGCCTAATTATTCTTTTCCAGTTTCAAATGTTTCCAGAAAAATAATTTTTCAGGCTCTCACCTTCTATCATCTGCCCTAGCCTCTCCCCATTTATAAACAACTTCTTTAAGATGACTAAGGAAAAACTACACTAGTGACCATTCAGTATGGCTTTAGAACTGAAAGCCCCACATCCTGGGAAACCCCTTGATCCCAAATAAATCAGAATACTTGTCCATCTTAGATAGCACATGCTGTAGGATCACTTTCCCTGCTTAAATAACTGAGAAATCTACTGACAACCTTACTTAGTAAATCCAGTGACAATGGATCCAAGTTTCTCTCTGCTCCCTTTGATATAGTGCAGAAACAAGATTTGAAAATGATTTTACACTAGTTTTACTGTTACAATATAGCCTGTTCTATCTTGCACTCCCTGTTGCACCTTCAGGATCCATTCATCAGAAAGAACATTAAAATAAGTTCATGACTCATTCATTATTAAACTCTCCGAATGTTTTTATATCTCAATTCTTCATTTTATTTTATTATTTGTAAAGTATTTTTATTGATTATACTATTACAGTTTTTTCCATTTTTTCTACCTTTTATCCCCCCTACCTGGCCCCCCAACCCTCCAGCACCCCCACTTAGTTTATGTCCATGGGTTGTACATATAAATTCTTTGAGTCCTCTGTTTCCTATACCATTTTTATCTCTCCCCATCTGTTTTATGCCTATTAATTATGCTTCTTTTCCCCTGTACCTTTCTCCCCCATTCCTCCCTTCCCCATTCCCACTGAACTCCCTCTGTGTGATGTTCATTTCTCTGATTCTGTTCCTGTTCTGGTTGGTTGCTTAGTTTTTGTTTTCATTGTTTTTCTTTTCTTTTAGGTTCATTTGTTGATAGTTGTGAGTTCATTATCATTTCACTGTTCATAGTATTTATCATCTTTTTCTTAGATAAGTCCCTTTAACATTTCATATAATAAGGGCTTGGTGATGATGAGCTCCTATAACTTGACTTTATCTGGGAAGCACTTTATCTGCCCTTCCATTCTAAATGAAAACTTTGCTGGATAGAGCAATCTTGGATGTAAGTCCTTGCCTTTCATAGCTTCAAATACTTCTTTCCAGCTCCTTCTTGCCTGCAAGGTTTCTTTTGAGAAATCAGCTGATAGTCTAATGGGAACTCCTTTCTAGGTGACTGTCTCCTTTCCCTCTGCTTCTTTTAGTATTCTCACTTTGTCTTTAGTGTTTGGTAACTTAATGATGATGTGCCTTGTTGTGTTCCTCTTTGAGTCCAACTTCTTTGGGAATCTCTGGGCTTCCTGAAGTCTATTTCCTCTGCCAGAGGAGGGAAGTTTTCTTTGATTATTTGTTCAAATAAATTTTCAATTTCTTGCTGTTGTTCTTCTCCTTCTGGCACCCCTGTAATCCGGATATTGGAATGTTTCACGTTATCCCAGAAAATCCTCAGCCTCTCTTCATTTTTTTAAATTCTTTTTTCTTCCTTTTCTTCTGGATGGATGTTTATTTCTTCCTTTTGTTACAAATTGTTACTTTAAATCTTGGTTTTCTTCTTGTCACTGTTGGTTCCCTGAACATTTTGCTTTATTTCATCTTGGGTATCCTTCATTTTTTTTTTTTCCATTTTTTGACCCAGCTCAATCAGACCTGTGAGCATTTTGATTACCAGGGCTTTAAATTCTCCATCAGATAGGTTGGCAATCTCCTCATCACTTAATTCTGAAGTTATGCTCTGTTCTTTCATTTGGGCCATATTTCTTTGTCTTGGTGCAGTTGATAGGTTGTAAGGGGGCAGGGCTTTAGGTATTCACCTGGGCAGGACAGCACTCTTTGCCATGCTGTGGCACTGCCTGTGGGGGAATGGCTGGTGAGGGAATAGTACAGCCGACCTGCTGGTCTATAGCTCACTTTTCAACTCTCATGTGAGGCTGGGAGTATCTCCCACCATGGCAACCCCAGTTGCAGTCCACAGTCTTCTCTGAGTCTCAGTTTCCCCTTAAGACAGCCCCTCCTGTGCAGCCCACTGAGCCCGGCAGCCAGCTCCTTCCCCACGGCAGTTTTTCTGAGTCGGCCGAGCAGTTTGCCAGTTTACCAGTCTGGTTATTCTTGTTGATTTTTTCTTTAATTCCTTAGTTGTTGGAGTTCCATGAAGTTTGATTTTTCTGGTGCTTTTGGTCGTGTATTAATTTTAGATTGGTTGTTATCTTCCTTTTGGTTGTGCAAGGAAGCAGAGGGTTTCTACCTACACCTCTATCTTGGCTGAAATTTATATCTCAATTCTAAGTAATAGAACATTTGCTTTTATTGATTTCAGTTATTTCCTTTACTCCCACATTCAATCCATCACCAAGTCTGCCACTCACATATGTCCTGAATTTGTCACTATCTCCAGAAACTCACTGCTGTTATTCCTACTCTGTGCTGTGTGTACCACTACAATAACTTTCTAAATGGTCTCTCTTTACCCGCTTCTTTCTTTAGTAAGCCATTCTCATCATAACTGTGAAAGTCACTTTTCAATCTTCAATCAGATCATCCTCTGATTAAAACCTTTTGGTGGCTTTCAACTGCATGTAAAACAAACCCTGAACTCGTCCCAGTGATCTGGAAGGATTACCCACATACCTTGTCCTGCTTCTACCTCCTCAACCCCCTACCTACCTTCCCCCTCACTCCCTAGCCTTTGTGTGTCCTGTAGATAAAAGTTTACCAGACACACCTGGAATTTTACCTTTAAACACATCTAACTGATTGGAAACAAAAGGCCTTTGAACCTGCACAGACTACTTTGCCTGGAGAGCTTTGCTCAGCTCAGGGTCAGCTCTTTCTCATCATTCCTGTCTCAGTTCAGCCATCACATTGACAAACTTTTGAATCTTAAGTGGTCTCTCCCTTCTTATCCACTACCCTGTGGATTGTATCTAAAGTAATTATCACCATCTAAAATTATCCAATTTATTTACTTTTTTTAGTTTTATATACATGAAATGCAAAGCAAGATCTGTGAAAAGAATAGCTTGCTCTTACTGTATTATTGTTGCTTAAAATAATACCTAGCTAGGGTTTAGGAGACAAGAGTTTTTAAATGAATAATTACAAGTAGGAATAGCACAGGCCTCATTCTCTAACTCCTGTAAGAAAATTAGAATTACCAATAAAAGAATGAGCAAGCATACAGAAATGTTATCCCCAAGTGCAAAATAAGATAAAAATGCACCACAACTGATTTTGTATTCTGAGTCTCATCTCTAATCAAGTCCACTGAACCTCCATGTTTCATTTTCCAGCTCATCAGGAAAAACAGCACTGATGCTTAGGTTGCATCTAAAAATCAATCAACAAATATTTATTGATTGCCTTTTATAGGCATTGAACAGAACTAGGTGATGTGGGAAATTAAAAAATATAAAATGCAATGTTGTTATTACTGGTTGGAGGGGACTGGATGCTATCTAACAATGCAATAATGGGCTATATTTAAAAAGCTAAAGAAAGTCATAAAACACATGACTTCAGAAAGAGGTTATCTTCAGGTACAGCTTTAAAAATAAACCGGATTAGACTGGGATTGAAGAACAAGGCTTGCAAATGTAGATCTGATCCTCTCTAAAGGAATTGTGTGAAACAGTGTGCACATTGCCTTGATTATTGCAAAATTTACATGTAGAATCTGCAGAAAATAAATTAAAAAGTTATGTTTACTTAGACTGTGGAGAACTTTGAATGCTAACTGCATTTAAAAATTAAAATAGAGGTAATAAAGATTCAGAAAGCCTTTTCAGCAGGGGAGTAATTCTGGGGAAGTAGTTTGTTAAGAATTAATCTTTAGAAATATACATAACAGACAGGACTAGCAACCTATTGGAGCTGGAGATAAAAGTCGGATTATGATTGTCTAGATATAAGGTGATAAGTGCTTCAGTTAGAATATCTACATGAAAATTGAACAGGAGAGATAAAAATAGCAAGTGTTTAGTATGTGACCAGATGTTGCTTTTGGAAGACAAAGAATCAAATTCTCTGCTATTGTTTCAACTCTCTGAAATTTAAGAACCAATGGAGGCAAGGATAGTAAATTGAGATTCCTGTTAAACTTGATTTCTGCTTTGACAGAAAGATACGTTTTTTCCAGTTTCTAAAAGTCCAGTTCGGTCATGGTGCTAATCATGGGCAGTTAGATGAAAATAAATACACCTGTCTATCTTCTTCATTTTGCTTTATTATAAGAAAGAGTTTAATAAAAACAGAATCAAAGATTATATTAAGCCTTCTCTTATATCATTTGAGTTAAAATTTTAAGTTTAGTATATCTGGCTAATAAGATAGAGCAAAATAACTTTCATCATGTGCCTGTAATTTTGTACCTGATGCTGAGGGGGGTGTGTGAGCTGCTGGTGGTGGCTGTGAATGTTATGAAACCGCCAAACGGTGACATATCTCTCTAAAGCATATATGAAACTACCAAGTAGTTTTATGTATTATAAAATATATTACAATTCTAACCTAATTATTTTACAATTTTGACTACTTTTTTTCTTGACTGATTTTTCATTTGACAATTATTCCTGAGATAACAGGAAGTATTCATCCCGTAAATATTTATCTAGTGCCTGCTATCTGCTAACCTGAGCTAGATGCTGGAAATCTAACACTGAATAAATTGAACACAATTTCTGACTTCTTGGATCTTGTATTTATTAAGGCTATAGGTCTGGTACTGCTTAAGTATTCAACATACTGTATCAGTTAAGGTTTATTGACAAAAGCAAGAGAGACTGGTTGATTTAAGTAAGAGCAGAATTCATTAACAGTGGAGCTGGAGAGCTGGATTTGAAGTGACATAGCCAGTAACAGTGTCCAAACTTATGTCAAAGAAAATGATCCAGGGAAGTTATGCTATAATCACAGTCACTGGGCACCAGAAGCTGTAGCCGGCAATGCTGACCCTGCCTACACAGCACAGCAGACCATAGAACTGTGGCTTCTGGGAGTTAGATGTAGCTGCTGCCAGTGGCTACCCCATTTCAGAATGAATTCTGTGTGGTCCCTGATGTTTTATATAGCTGCCTTCCAATCCAAGGTCTGTGGATAGTACATTGAACTGTCACAGTCTAGGTCAAATGATTGCACCTGAGTAGTGAGAAAGGCTGTAAAATGAGCCCTTTTAGTTTCTTTCACTTTTATTTTCTATAGATGCAAGAGTGCTTTGCTTCATGGTGTGGGGTAGTCCTTAAATAGAGGAAGCTGATTCAAAATTCTGAAAAGGCCAACAAACAAGAAACAAGAATGGCAACTATTTGTTCCCTGTACATTGTCTGATTTAAGTAGATACCACTCCGGAGTTATTGTACTTTTTTACAACATGAGATAACTCACATGCAGAGTCTCTAATTAACACTTTGAGCAGTCCAAATTTTATTTTTATTAAAGTTTAGTTGACATATACTATTATATTGGTTTCAGGTATACAACATATTTGTTGAACATTTATATTTCTTATGATGTGATTACTGCAGTAAGTCTAATTACCACCTGTCACCATAGTATGGAGTTGTACAATAGTAATGAATAGTTTCCCTATGCTGTTAATTACATGTCCTTGACTTTTATTTTAAACTGGACATTTGTAGTTCTATTCTCCTTCACCCTTTTTACCCATCACCCCACTTCACCCTCCAGAGAACAAACCATCATTTGTTCTATGCATCTGTTAGCATGTTTTATTTATTCATTTATTTTGTTTTTGTATTTTTAAATTCTACGGATAAGTGAAATCACATGGTATTTGTCTTTGTCTGACTTATTTAACTTAGCTTATACTCTATATTCATGTTGTTTCAAATGGCAAGATTTTGTTCTTTTTTATTGCTGAGTAACATTTCTTTGTGTGTGTATCACATTTTCTTTATCCATTTATGTATTAATGGACACCTTGGTTGCTTTCCCATCTTCTCTCTCATAAACGAGGAACTGGGGAATAGAAGAGAGAGACTGCTTCCTCTTCTTCCTCCAATTTTCATTTATCCTTACTTGTTGAACTCAGTGACTAAGGCTACAGATAAGAGAAATAAGGCTCTTCCTTCCTAAGGTGGAGAATAGAAGCTACATGAGGGATTCTGTCTTCTCATGAGGGGTTATTATTTAAATAATCAATAAGCTTTTGCATACTTTTCTGAAACTTCTGAGAAAGCCAGAATTGTGCCCCCAGATCCTCCAGGTTGAGATTTACCCTGATTATATTTCCATCTCAAATCACACAGTTCCAACTCTCTAATCTGACTCTCCAAAAACTATGCGGTGAGTCTCACGCGAGCACATGATTCACATTAGCCATGAATCATGCATTACCATTGAGGACATTGGAGTTCTACAAAATTCAGTAACACAAAAGAGATCTTAAAATCCAGGCAAGGACTCTCCCTTTCCACTTTCTAACATAGTTCCCCCCCCCAAATCAAAGTACCCAGTTGTGATCTTAAGAAACTCATCATAATTCCACACATACATAACTCAGAATGGCAACAAATGGGAACAAGGACCATCTCTTTTTACCAGACCACTTAACTACTCTTCACTTCTGATGTTTCACCTGTGAAACAAGGATAATACTGTAGTGAAGATATAATGACCATATATATATGAGGTGCTTATAACAGTGTGTACCATATTTAAAGTGTTTGCTATTATAACTCAGCTCTAAGCAACTGAATTAGCAAATACTGCACTTCTGCCCTTTAAGAAGGTAAAAGGAGGAAGAACTAGGAAAAGCCCAGCATTAGAAATGAATGTAAGCACTCCCTCCACACCCATGCTATCATTCCTTTTAAGCCCTTTGATTTTTTAATGCAAGGTCAGTGCAGTTAGTAATAACATACCCAATTTATCACATCTACTTTGCAATGTGTGTGTAAGAAGATATGTTATTTACATTTTTTTCATGGGAAAAAGGACCTAAACAAGGACGAGAGTAAGAATGCTGTGTATGGACGCCTTCCACAGTTTTCCAAATAGAACATATTATCAGTAACTTTAATATCTAAGCTGTAGAGATGAACAAAGTTATGTGAAAAAAATGTTTTTGTAGTCTCCATAACATAATTAGAATGATACAAGTACAAAATTGTAAACTACCTCTAGAGATGTAGTCACCAGTGTGGTAAGCAAGATAAGACTAATTTAAAGATGCTGCTAGGACAGGTGCTACTTGGAGTGTGAGTCACAATTTCATTATTTCAGGAAAGGGCTGGGGCTGGCCTCTGGCAGAAGCCAGGCAGGCTCACACCTTGTCAGTCATCTGCGGGACAGGAGGTCAGAACATGCTGAGCCATCCACATGGCAATGGCTGATTACTATGCAAAATCTCACTGACAGTGACAAAGGAGCTAATGCCACCTTCTGTGTAATATGGCACGCGTCCTACTTTCTAGCCCCTTGAGAGTAGTTAAGATATTAATTATAAAATGATTAAGGGAAGGGAACATTTTCATAATTTGTTTTCTCTCATTTGTACCTTTCTGATGTTTCCCCCACGGTTCTCTCAACGAATCCGCTCATTGCATAAACAAGGCCTTCTCTGCTTATGTAAAACAAGGGAACGTTTAAGAACTGAACTGTACTCTTCAATGCTAAAGTTTCTACATTCAACACTAGTTACAAAGACCTTTTGCAGACACAGCTAAAGCTGACAACAGTGGAAATACACCGACATCACTGAACTACAGTTTGGTGTGTTATTACTTGACATGTGAGCTCTTAAACACTGCCATATGCAAAATTGTGCAATAAAATTCAGAGAGCTTGTGGAAAAATGGAGTCAGGGGGTGACACTCAAAAATTTTGTCAGTGACATATTAAGAAAAGAATCATCAGAACCTAATAAAAGTGAGGCACAGTTTTCCATGTGTTGAATGGTTAAGAAATATAAAAATGGCATGTAATCTTGAAAAATACCTAAAACCTGTTTATGGAGATGGACTTCAGAATGATTACAGATTATGAACTATTATACAGTGATAGAAGGAGGGTTATTGAAATTAAATATTAGCGATGGACGGGCATGTGGAATAACAGTGAATTGAGGTAGCTGGTAGACCTTTGAATTATTTTTGTCACTGGCTCCATTCAAGTGGGTGAAGTTATCTGCCTTCACCTGCTGTTATTGCAGATGAAATTTTACATAATAAAATATGTTTATACCTATGCAGAAACAAATATATCTATGCCCTTAGAGATATATTTGTTTGAATCAACTGCCCTGAAACAAATTTGCATTTTCAAAACCAGTATTGTAGTAGAAGAGACTGTTGCAGGTACAAAGTGATAATGGCATAGTAGAGTGATAACTGGAGTTATTAAAGTATTAGAGAATTTGATGGAAAATATCAGTCTTCTCCCAGAAATACTCAAATATGCATATATGTACTCAAGCGCATTATATAAATAATAATATCCCCATTCCTTATGATTTCTGTCACTGGCGTTGTATTTAAAATGTTCTTTTGCATCACATGTTTATGTATCCTCTTTGCCTTTATTTTGTACTGGTTCTGACTCATACTTTGGAAAGTGTAAACTCAAATGACAAATTCTTTGACTCACTGAGGAAGGCTTGAATTCATTCCCAAATATGTTTCCATAAATTTTTGTTTCTATGTGAATTCCCAAAGCTGAATTATTATTTTCATTGTGTTTATATGCTAATGGAGGACAGCAGCACATTTTACCAAATATGGTTTACAGAGATTGCTAGCATATTTTTTAACAAAGAAAAACTGTATTTGTTGGGGAAAGTTCACATAACAAGGACTCATGATTTTACAGTATCTGTGTTTATAATGAATGCTGTCTTGCTGTGGCTAAGTGGCTAAAGTCCAAACTCTGACTCTCGCTTACAGCGATAAAATGAAACTGTAAAAACAGTATGTTTGTTGTTAAATCTTAATGAAGCGAAGAAGGTGTGAGTTCACCTTGGAACTAGATCAAGGCAAGCCCTTCAAGGGGCTAATTACTGTAGATCACAAATGGCATTATTTTAGAAGAATAACCTAAACATTTTTATTCTCTTAATATTCAGTATAAGTTGTATATTGTCATTGAGGATGATCAGCTAATACTGTCATCACTGCAGGTCAATACAGAGCACTGGATCTCAACCAGAGACCATTTTCTCCACCAGGATCTGTTTGGCAATGTCTGGAGACGTTGTTACAACTGTGGCAGGTGGTGGGCAACTGGCATCTAGCAGGGAGGGACTAGAGATGCTCTTAAACCGCCTGTAACTCACAGGACAACCTCCCATAAGACAGCATCTGAACCTGGGCACTAGGAATATACATATATCAGTAATGCCAAGGTTGTGAAAACTTTCTGTAGAAGAAATGTAACATTTAATTCATTAAACAAATGAACATGTTGATTATTACATGCTGTTACATTTTGCAAAGTATTGATCTGTGCTGTCTATAAAACATATAATGATATTGCTGTCTTGAAAGGGCTTACATCACATTACGTATCAGTTCTGAACTCTGTCCCAAAAGAACACTGAACACATCAGCTAGTTTTTGCTTGGTAATAACAATATCTCATTTGGTAAAGTGAAATTAATACTAATACTGGTAATATCAATAACTAATCTTTACTGAGTGCTTGCCATGAGCCAGACACTGTTTAAAATACATTTCATATTTTATTTCATTCGTTCGCACAGCAGCCCATGGAATACATCCTATGTTTCTTGCTGGTTTGCAGGTAAGGAAACTGAGAGGTTCGGTACCAGAGTCCTGCAGCTTGCAGTGGTAGAACCAGGACGTGGAGAATAAAAATGGTTTACTTGTAAAAACACTTCTATAAATTTGAAATCAAGGGAGGTCAAATTTATTGTGCCTGAGACAAATGATATTTTGTTTGGGGTGTAATATTGTACATTGATATTCTGAGCATATTAAGGTCACTTCCAGGTGTGCTTCACTGATGCGTAGGAAAGCAGTGATGTCTGCTGCATGCACTACATTTACCCCTTCACAAAGAGATGCAGAAATCATTTGAAGATTACACGGAAGACGTGGATAAAAGGATGGGAAAAAGGAAAGAAGATGGATATAAAATATGCCAGGGATTTGATGCCTGAGTGGTAGAAGAGTCATGGTAGCTTCAAGGGTGTGAGGAGTTTCACAGAAACAGAGAAAAGGATGAACACAGACCTACTAGATAGGTATCAAGCACTCGTCTAAGTGTGTAACATGTGTTGACTCACATGATTTACACAAAAACCACGAGAGGTAAGTCTGCCTATCGGAGCCATTGTAGAGATAAGAAAACTGAGGCCTAAGGGGATTGAATAGCTTGTCTAGGCCGTCCTAATGATAAGCAACCAAAACAGCTCTCGAATCTGGGCACCAAGGCACGAACATCCGTGGTCTTAATCATACTCAGTTTACTTAGCCGAATGCTTGAGACCTAAAACAAGGAAAATCAGAGCTCGAAATATCTGGACAACATATCTAAGTACAAATCAGTGAGGAATTGATCTACTGTTGCTGATCATCAGTGTGTGTGTGTTTGAGGGAGAGAGAGAGGTGGGGGGAAGGAAGGAGGAGGAGCATATGCTCTGCATTTTAACATATGTAAAGCCCTCTTAAATAGAGTAATAGAGCTAAATGATATGACATAAAGGAGAATGAAACTGATTTATTTTTTCTGATATTTTGCAACAAATAGAAAGCTAGAGGTTGAAGTAACTTATTGAAGGAAGTTGTCAATAATCAGTCGATAGACACTCGTGTTTTCAGTCTAGTGATTATTATGTTTGGCGGAAATCAATATTAAAAGATTGTTACATCTTTAGACTTTACTTTTGAACTTCATGTCTTGCAAATTACAACAGCAATACATAATTATTGTATGAAGTGAAATAATAAATACAAAGAATTTTTATGTAATAATATCACATGCTTTTGTCATATCTCTTCACTTCAGCTCCCATTCCTGAAATAATCAAATGTCAGCCTGGAGTCTGTCCCTTCACACGGTCCTTTATTAAAAATAACATAATAAAAGGAAATATTTATAGGTGTAACAATAAACAATTACATCACTGCTATGAAAAATTTAACTTCAGATATTATAAATTTTTTCTGGAAATACAAAGTTTACTTTTGCCAAATAAATGATCAGCTTTGTGACTTTATGACTTGCTCTGTGTGTGTCCTGGTGATCCATGATGTTTGAGACCTAAAAGGAGAAAAAAATCAGTGTGTGAAATATCTGGATGATATTTCTAAGCATAAACCAGTTAGGAATTGACCCATTTTGCTGATCAGCTGTGTGTGTGTGTGTGTGTGTGTGAGAGTGTGTGTGTGTATGTGAGAGAGAGAGAGAGAGAGAGACAGAGGTGAACAGTATGTGTGCTCATCCCTGAGCACCTAGCTGTAATGTAAATGTTCACGTGACTGGGTGTCATATTAATAAGAAAAAATTTAATTCTTAATTATGATCTTACGAAGGGTCCCCAAGTTTTGTTACACTAACCTTATTTTAGAAGTATCCCATCAGCTCTTATTCATCTGTTTGAAAGGACTTCACAGGCATTTAATTTTTGAACAAAATTTGTATGGTGTGACTAAGATTTGATGAGTCTGCTCCCGCCCCTGTATGTCTTTGTTCAAGCATCCTCTATTCCATATACTTACTACTTTTTGTTATTTTTTTCTTAGGATTCAACCTAAGTAAATGTCTTATTGTTAATGTGTGGTTGCCTGATACTGCTATAGCTATAGATCATATTAGTGACGACATTTAACTTATAAATTAATCAACCAATAATTTCATATCAAATGTCTATCTTTGGAAAGCTATTATATTTTATATAAAATATTATGAGACATAACTGTGGCTCTGAAAAATGTTTAAATTTATGTTACAAATTTTCTTCCACAGAACTCATAATGGTTTACATGTTACATAGTTTCATCATTCCAAGATCTCATTAGGTAATGTAGTAGTAATTATAATAACTTAGTTATTATGTACTAATAACTAAGTAGATTTATTGAGTATCAGACAATGATAAACACAGAAAAACGTATACATTTAGCTCAAGTATATATTACTTTTGGGATTATAAGGGCTTTATTTTTAATAACCATTTTAATAAAAATATCTATATGGTATGTTTACTCCTCCATCTGCATCCTCATAGTGTGCAAAAGTAATGAAATATTTACTGAGCACCATTTGGTGGTATATCTTCCATGGCATCATTTAAAAAAATTCTCCTAGGTAACCACCAAGAGATCTATCTGACAGATCATCAGCCAGTCTGACCCCTTTCTGACCTCTGAGACTTATCGGAGCAGGAGTCATCTTGCATAAGTTCAAATACAATCAGTTCATTTTCACCCTCCTGTTTGAAACCTTTCTAGGAGGAAAAGAAAAACAGCGCACCATCCAAGGCCCTGGCTGGACTGACTCCAGCGTACTTCTGCAGTCCCTCTTACATAACTTTCCATTTTCTCTTTACACTGGAGCCACACTGCCTTTCTTTGAGACTCTTTTATTAGCCACAATCTCTCCTGACATCAGTACTTTTAAGTGTGTTATTATTTCTGCTAATAATAATAATTAGAAGAAGAAAGAGAGTAGGAGAAGTGGAACAATACAAGTAGTTAATACACACTGAGTGAGCCCTTAACTTACTATGTTCCAAGAGCCAATCCAAGCACTATACATGTATTATATGAGGTCTGTCTAGAAAAAGTCCAACCACTGTTAACATAATGAGAATGGTTTGTGCGACACTGATGTAACCAGGCAGCCAAGGAGAGTGGACTGGAATTCGCATATGTGAACAATGACAACTTCACTGTGTACTAGTCAGTGGGGGCAGTAGACACCATTGAGTGAGCATGTGTATTGTGTGGCCATCATATTCAAAATGACTGAGCAAGTAGGACAATGAATCTGCATTAAATTGGGTATTAAGTTTGAACATTCCTCCACAGAAACTATTCAGATGATTCAGAAGGCCTCAGCCATGGGCAAAAGGATATTGGCAGCCTCATTACAACAACAAACCCACTCATGCATCATATCTTGTGCGGAGTTTTTTGATGAAACATCAAATCATTCAAGTGACTTAGCCACCCTACAGTCCAGATTTGGTGCCCTGTGACTTCTGGCTTTTCCTAAAACTAAAATCACCTTTGAAACCGAAGAGATTTTTAGAACATCAGTGAGGTTCAGGAAAATACAACAGGGCAGCCAATAGCAATTGGGAAAACTATGTGAGATTCCAAGATGCCTACTGGGAAGAGGACTGAGGCATCATTGTCCTATGTACCATGTTTCTTGTATCTTGTATCTTCTTCAGTAAATGTCTCTGTTTTTCCATAGAAGATGGCTAGATACTTTCCGGACAGACCTCATCATGGAATTCAATTCTCACAACAGCCAGTACAGTAAGACTATTAACCCAGAAACAGAATGATCCCCCATGCTTTTTGAGTCAGTAAGATCTCCACCAAAATATCACTTCTTCAGAAATGTCTTCTTTTACCTCCTTGATTTGGCTAAGTTCACCTAACATAGACCTTGAAATCCAATGTCTTCCAGAGGGCTTTAAATACCAAGTACCATGAGGGAGGGAAATGTCTCTTTTTTGCTCACCATTGAATTCTCAGAATTCCTCACAGGGCCTGGAATATAATATCGACAATATATTTGCTCTATCAATAATGCATATTTGATGTGGGGAGATTGAAAGAACTTTCACACATACTCGAATATTTTCAGGACTTCAGGCAACACTGATAACGGAACGAAGAGCTTAACATGTGTGTCTTTGAGGACAGTCTCACGGAAGGTGCTGATGTTATCACCGTGCCATTGTTGTAGGAAGTATCAATCAGTCATCAATTCTTGTTTCTGGGAGAAAGAACAGCTTTGAGTTGTGAGATATAAAATTTCTTCTTGAGTCATCCAAACACATGAACTACTGAGTTTTAGGAAACCTGAAATGCCATCAATCGCAAGGCTCACCATTATTTTGTATATGCTTCTGAGAAAGAAAATGAAAATACATGATGCCTTCTTGTCACTCAGAATCCTGTCTATTTTACTTATCAAAAATGATGCCTTTAGACTATTTAGACAATGTTATAAATATTAATAAAATAAAAACGTGTGAAATAAATTGGTTATGTTATTTGTAAGACCTCCTCATATTTAACACCTTTCTCTTTTGTATCCATTTTCGCCCAGAGTCCTCTGTGATCTTGCCTGTTCTTCAGAGCATTTGGAATCTTGGTAGTGCAGATTTTCTGAAAACGACATATTATTGTCTCTGCCTCATTTGCTTGTTCTCTTGTCTTTTGTTTTCACAAGCCAGTGACTACTAGTCTGAAGTTTTCTGAATAATACTTTCTTTTTTTTAACCAAAAGACAACTTCCAGACAATAATCAGGACTCACATCCCTATACCAAATGGAACTTAAATGGTTTATTGACTAAAACAGTGAACAGTCACAGTTTCTAGCTAAGAGACCTGATATAAGTTTATACTTATTCAAGCAAAGAAAACTATGTCCAACTTCTATTTAGTTGACTGTCATAAGCTGTGAAAAAATGGGCTTCATAGTCTCATTATAATGTATGTAGCAATTATATGCTGTCAACTATGTTGCTAGCACTATGATAAATATTTGCTTTTTTGTCATTATTTTTCACAACTCAGTCCAGATAAGCTTGTTTTCTCCATTTTTAAAGATGAGGAAAGAAGCTCAAAGAAAGAAAAAGATTCATCGACTTGCCCATAATAAAAGAATTACTATAAAGCTTGTGCATAAACTCTCATTTGTAGATATGGAATAGCAAAATTAGGTGATTGTGAGCATCAAATGAAGTAAACTACTTAAAGTACTCAGTACGATATTTGGAAAATAGTAAGTACTCAATACATAGTAACTATTTATATCAGTCATTTGTTCAAGTATTTTTGAACATCTACATAAGACACATTACTGTTCTAGGCAATGGGTATGTTTAAAATAATTATAATAATAACAATAACAATAATAATAATACCTTAGCCCTTGCTCTCCTGATCACTTATTCTAGTGGATGTTAAAGATTTTTATTTTCAATGCGAAGAGCTTTATTTAAATCATACCAGATCATCTTAATTCAAGGTGAAATAAGGATGCTTATACATTAAACAGACTTTCCCCAGCTTTATTAAAGTATACAAATATATTAATAGAATTAGTTTTCTTAGTAAACAATTGTAGCAGTTTTAGTTCATTGGGAGAAAGGTTTGTTTTCATATGAATAAATAACATAAGAATTATAACTTGTACAATTGTACAATAACAAGACCTCTTTATTGAGGAGAGCACCTCTTAATTTATAGATGAAATGACCAAACAAGATGTTTCCATTAAACAAAATCTATGTGACTACAAAAAAATTTTAAATATATTCCTGGGACATTTGAACCTATACTTATCTCAAGCAAAATTATTCCTGAACATAGTTTGGTGTTTTGAAAATTACATGTGATATAAGACATTACATCTATTAGAAATAAAATGTATTTTCACTGCATTTTGGAAAAAAATTAATGTTAGTTAATTAATTCATCACCATTGAATTAATGATGAAAACCTACAGATATGCAGATTTAAAGACAGGAGTGGCTGAATTTTAGTTTATTTGGCATTAACACTCCAAGTATCAATGCCCCGAGTAAAATTATTTTCACAAAAAATATGCAATTCCTTAGTAAACACTAGAAAAAATTTGTTTCTGATTTTTCCCCATTGTACTCCACACTCCCATGTAATGTTGTCTCTCACACATGCCTGTTTATAAATATTTGGGCCTATTTAAAATATACTTAAATCCCTCTCTCCTTTGCCAGCGCCATGACACTGTCATTACTGTACTGCAGACTTATTTACTATCTAATAAGGCACCCATCACTTTCTATATTTAGATGTACAGTATAACTTTTAGAAGCACAATCTCTGGGATCTGCCAGCTTGGTTAATTTTATAGTAGCTGTTATATTTCAAATAATACTCAAATATTTCTGGTCGTAGTCGCTTTATCTGTAACTGGCAATAATGATATTGCTTTCCAAGTAGTTTTGTACTGAGGACTAAATGAGATAATGCATGTAGAATAGAGTAGTGTTGCCACTCCAACCTTTAGACAGTGCATAGTGGAGTAGTGTTGCTATGGCTTTTGCTCCTTCAGGAAGTTCCATCCTTTTTAACATACTGATGTTGTAGAATTTCAAATATAATTCTGTTTGGATTGTGATTGCTATTAAATAATTTTAGTGACTAATTTTTGGAAATAACAATCATTAGTATAATCTGTATTCTTATCCAGTATATGTTCATTTATTTGTTTGTTTGTTTATTGCTAATTTCTTCTTCAAGGATGGTATGTTTTTTCTAAGATCATGAATTCAATGAAGATTTTCAGTTTTTCTTGTTAGAGAACAGAAAAAAAATAATAAAGCAGTGATAATCTCTGCATTTGGCCATATTTGGCTTTATTCCATAACATGCAAAAATGGTAGAAAAAGGAATAGGAAAAGAGAAGGTAAAACGAATTACGACTTTAGCATCATAAATCCTTGGCCATTGGACTAATGGTAGCTTAAACTGGTGAATTATATCTAATTTTTTCAACACCCTCAGTTTTGTCCTGGCTTTACTGCCCTGTTTATAGGCATAGTAGCATCTTTAGCTTAAAAAGATCAAGTGATTTCAGCTTCACATCACTTCAGCCTGAATCTAATGGTCATGAATCTTAACACTGAACTGTTTTAACTTCTTACTTTCTACACAGCGTATATGCACAGTTGGAGTTACTATATCTGAAATAACCTAAGGAATAAGACTATTCCTTAACTTCTAATTGGCAGAATAACTCGATTTACTTTTCTTATTAACTCCTAGTTCTATTGCATTAGGTCCACATAACAGGGTCTCTGTACTTTGTGTGTTTCAGAAAGCTTCGAGATTGTGTCTTTGCTATAAATAAGGCCTGCTTTTATAAAGTGTTCCAAGAGCCCCAGAATGAAGAATTTCCCATTTAAGGAGTTCACAGTTTGACATGGCTTTGCTTCTGCCTATCCTAGAGCAAACTTTATTTTTTGAAAAGATTTTGTTATTTTATATTTTTCTTTTTTTAGATTCAAATTTTCTTCTGTTTTTATTTGTTTGTTGTTGTTCAAGTACAGTTGTCTTTATTTTCTCCCCACCACTCTCCCCCACCTCACCCATCCCCGTATTTTATATTTTTCTAATGGTCACTATAAAGGCTGAAAAAGTAGCTTTTAGATTTCAATTAATATTTTATTTCTACCCTACCTACAAAGTAAGCATTTTAAATGATATTTTAAACTCATATTACTATTCATGTTAATAACATTAATTTCCATATTATGTAATTTACATCAATATTATTTTAAACATTTTTATTCAATCCTATAGCAATATTTACCACCATATTATAATACATAAATTTTGTTCATTTCATAGTTTGGCAGTATAGTTTGCATGTATTTTACATACACTGCATATGACATTTCACATGCTCTGAAATACAATATACTCATTACAATATTGTGATCTCTCTTTTAATTAAAAAATAGTTAAATATGATGTTTATAAAATTAATTATAAGAATTTTAATTTATTAAAATTAAAATCACATGAATTTAATTCTGAATAGTAGCTTTATAATAACCTTGCTATACATATAGGGCACCTATACTTACAGAATACCGTTACTTATTTATAATTGCTTAATAATCTCCACATAGTTTCTTCTCTGCTTCCGTTGGAGGAAATTAAAGGAAAGTAATGTTAGAAATGCTCAGTTAATATATGGTTATTTATTTTATTGCTATATTCAGGGGGAATATTTTAAAAAGGAACTGAGATTATATTAAATGGTCCATAAAAAATCTAAAATAGATTTTCTGGCCTTATATTTTCCATCAAACATGATTCAATTAATTTTAGAACTATACTTTTTATATTCTTTTTAATCACTGTGATAATTTTATAAGAGCAGTGTTAATGTTTTACATTTATCTAGCAAGTTAAATGTCCCTATTACAGTATACTTTTTTCCCAATTCAATGAATTTTTATTTTTTAATACAAAAAGGTTATGCCCCAATTTTCTTAAAGCAGCTTGGTTATTTTTTTAATATATTCCTTTTTAAATATTTGGTGTAATAGTTCTAAAATTATGGCTTAAGAAGTCAGTGGGGCTGGGTTAATACAATTACCTTGTTTCCGTGCATGAGTCCACAAATAGAGTTCATTAGAAGGTTGAATCTGTGTAATAAGAAGCTGCTGTGAAAGGAAAACCATATTTAAAATTTCTCATGCTTGCCTGCCCAGAAGGGGATATTTAATCAGCTCTACTTTTCATATTTAAAAATATCATGATATTTCTGATTTCTTTAACTGTCCTAAACATCTTGCTCGATAAAAACTCATAAAAGTGATCATATTTAATCAACTGAAAATGTAAAAGCCAGTATCACGGAAAGTTTATCTTAATTAACAGTGATGCTCTTAGCAAAATTATTATACCCTCAGTTCTTCTAAACAGATCAGTGTCTAAGCAAATACTTATAATTATGTTTTAATCTTATAAACTAAATGTGTGAGTTACTAGTATAGATCAATTATTTACATTAGCATAAATTGCTATATTTTATGTGTATTCTCAGCTGAAAAATACTCTTTGTTGTAGTTGACAAGAACTGATTGCAAGTTATATGAAGCTATTTTAAGGGTTTAGAGAAAAGGTCGATAAATGATTTGTCTGTACGAGTAAAATATTAAAAATAGTATCTTTATAAATAATATATTACATATAGAAAGTAGTTGAATAATAATTTAGGGCTAATAGCAGAAAATAAAGCCTTGGTAACAATAAAGGCACAATGTGTATATATCTCTTTTACTATATATCATCTAAACTTTGTTTCTTGTTACTTACTCATTTAATCCATCTGAAGCTTTCTAGAATTTTTTTAAAGTTTATTTAAGTGCATGTCAATTCTGGGGGCAATGATTTCAACACATTAATCTCTCTTCTTTTGGCTTTAAACTTATTCCTAAGATCAAGGTGTGACTCCTAATATTAATTTTATTTTTTACCTATAATTATTTAAAATCAATTATATTAAGTGTACAATACCATATACATATGTGTGTGTGAAAGTAATGTAATTTATTTTACACAGTTATTTGACAAATTTAGCTTTGCTGTTCAAAGATAGATGGCTTTTCTATTTTTAGGATCCTAGTCATTATTAGACTACAATCATTGACATCACTTGAGGCCTGGGTATATGTTATGGTCTGCCTTGTAATTCTACCATGTTGTAATATACTTGCCTTTATGAAATGGTGTATAGTCTCTTAATGATTTTAGTTCCCACTCTGGGCATTCTTTCTTGTACTAGTCCATGAAATACACAACATGTTCTCATCACACTGAAGGACAATTTAATACTTTTAGTATTGCTTCTGATATCTTTCCTTCAACTTTCTATCCTGGTTGAAATTATCAGTGTCTCTCCTAACCAGTGTATAAGCTTCCTTTACTTCAGATACACTCCACTTCATAATGAGGTTAATTTATAGGTAATGTTTGGTTTTTAGAAATGTAGACAGTATTGCATCTATTAACATTAGTGCAAGGTTTGAGACGGAGGGTGATCTTCTTGGCTCAGCAACCTGTCTTGACTTCTCAGTTCTTATTTCCTCAAATAAAATATTATAGCTTTCAACACATCCTATTTTTCTGTTACTTCACTCATAACTTTCTGTTCACACATTCTCTCCAACTTCCATTCTTAGAAGAATAAATGGGGAGACTCGTCTGAGTCCTTTTACAAGACAGCAGTCTTCAAATCATTGGCTGCCTTTCCTTGCCATGCAGGAAGAAAGCTCTGGGGTTCCAGAGGCATGGATAGATTTAAGGCATATAATTTCCAAACACACATGTACTATTTCCTAAAGCTGACTTGCCTGAGAACTGCTTACTGGCAGATTTTCTATTCCTACCTCCTCTTTCGCAATTGTCCCTCACCTGTTTTACAGAAGAAAAATACAACTTTTACTTAGCTACCATTATTCTTCTGACAAGAGCTGTAAGAATCTGGCACCAAACAAAGAGGCAATTGGAGGAAGTTAGTTACCTTTCTAAAGGGTGGTTGCAAGAGCAAAGCAAAGAAAGTGTTACTAGTACTGAAAGATACAGAGCCCATGTCATCCTAGTTACACACTTCCTGCTTCCATCTAAAATGCATCTGTTCCTTTCAATTCTTCTTACCAAAACTTTATTTTTTAATTTTGAGATTTAATAAAGCATCTTATCACAAGATAGAGATGTAAATAAATTAGAATATGCAACCATAATCTTATATGGTCAAGTTAAAAGGTTATATGTTTTTTATGTTTTCATAGCTAAAAACTTCAGATCTTATACCTAATTTACTCATTCTGAATATTTTATTCATTACTCCTGAAAGTATCCAGGGGAGCAAATACCCAGAATGCAAACTATTATATAAAGAAGGTGAAAAGTTAAAAAAGAAAAAGTGTAGAGAACACCCCTTCCCACCACTCAATTAAATGCGAACAATGGCACTTTGCTCTTGCTTAACCTGTTCAAAAACTATTAAAATGGAATAAACTTAGGAAAAAAAGCCCTGACTTTTAATAGATGTCCAAAAGCTTGTTAGTGTTGGAAAATGAATGCTTACACAAAGGAAAATGTATCATACAAGTTTGAATAACCCTCTATTGTAAAATAAACAAGACAAAAGGCTGGTACAGGGTTTATTGACAAAGGCGATGTCTCGGACAGGTATGCAAGGAAGTGGTGCTTCTTTTTCAAGCGTCTTCACTGCCATCTCACAGGTTGGCAAAACACACTGTGAAGGTGCTTCAAAGCAGGGTACACAGCAGTCACTGGTCTGTTTCTGTCATTGGTGTATTTATAGCAGTTGATTAGATAAGCCTTAAAAAGGATGACTAAGGCAAAGAACACAAGAACAATGAACAGAAGGCAGCTGGAGTCCAGAGCCAGGAGGTCTTCTTTGTAGTGAAAATCAGGTAATTGATCAGATAGTCTTTGATTCTTTGGAAATGAGAGAACTGAGAGCAATCAAGCAGCTGAGGAAGAAGTAAAAAAAAAAAACAGTAACAGAAGAATGGAATAAACCAACCCATTTGATAAGAAATTTCTCTATATACCAGCATTGCATGGATTATAAACATAAGAACAGAGATGACAAAAAGGACACAGGTATTATCTGCTATTCTCTCAAACGAATAGTAATTGCCAGTGACTTCATATTGAATGTTGACAGGTGGCATTGAGCTTGGACGAGACTTTCACAGTCAGCAACACTGCCAACAGCTTTAGCACTGTGTCCCCAGTCTGGTCCTCCTACTGCGGACATGGCAATAGCTACACCACTCGGTGCTGTAGAACCAGGTACTGCAGTTCCACTAAACACCACTGGGAATCTCACAGGCCTTATTCATGGGTGGGCCCCTAACAAAGGCTTTTGCCCAGCATTTGCACCCCATTAGCTCTGCCACTGTGTTAAAAACCAAAGGAGGTGTCTTTGAATCTGTCATTGGCTGGGCTCCAACCAGCTACTTCAGCCAGCCACTTTGCACCTGTGCACTAAGGGCCTAGGGCACAGGTGGCAAACACGAGACACACAGGCCCAATCTGGCCCTCCACCTTGTTTATCTGCCCAGTGGCAGCACCAAGCTCCTTGCTCCTAATTAAGGAGTAGTTACATTTATACAGTCCCAAAATTTCATTTGGCCCTTTGAAGTCAAATGTGAGGCTGATGTGGCCCCTGTAAAAATGAGTTTGACAGTCCTGGCCTATAGCGTTCTTGCTCTACCTCAGTTTCCCCTTCCTTCTCCACTTTCCCTGCACACAGGCCAATGGAAGAGGGGGAAACTGGGTGAACTCGATGCTGATTGGAAAAACTTGAAGATTGACACAATGTCACACCCAATTAGAAGTGCAACTCACTTTGTTTCTTATGTGAGGGCAAGGGCTGGCTCGGAGGCCTAGATTAGTTGGGGTAAAGTGCAGTCTGGAAGGTCACCATCTCTATTACCAAATTAGTGACTAAAAAAAAGCATTTCATAAGACACGGGAGAGACAGGGTAAATAGCTGGCACAAAGGGCAGAAGGACTTTTCTAAGTGACGTCTTCCCCGAGTATTGCTTTGAAGGCATCATTGGAGGGCAGCTGCTGCTAACATTTCTTGTTCTATGTATGTGTGTGTATCTATACACATTAGCATTTATCTATACACATATATGCTAAATGTGCATTTATCTCTTTCTCTATCTATGGAAGAATTAGAATGCAGACAGAAGGTTGTGACAATGACATAAGTCATATGCTGATTTTCACTTAAAATAGTTTTCATTTTTGAGAGAAATCTGTCTAATTAGAATGAATGATTTGACAGTGAGGATTGGCTTTTACCAGTGACATTTTTCCTGAATTGAATAAAATAAATCTGTCCCTTGAAATGTGTGTGTATATATTTATATGTGTGTGTATATATACATAATCACTTAGTTTTCAAATCCTTATGTGGGTCATATGACTAAAATATTTGAAGGCCAATGATTTAGAGAGTTCTAAAATATCACTAGAATAAACTGGAAATATTAAACAGTTATAGCAGCTCTCTGCAAGCCATTCTAAATGTCAGTGACAAACTGCAGGCTGACCCTACCTTATAACATCAATTAAACAAAAAGTCCTCACTTAAACTGATTTATCTTCATTGAATACTTTTGGAATTTTCACATCAAATTGAAAAGTTCATCTGCACCTGAATCTTGCAGTGGGAGTTTTGAGAAATGTTTACAAAGAGTAATATGAGGCAGATGTTCTTTTAATAGAAGTGAACATTCTATATTAACAATAAAATCTTAGACTTTTAATATAGCTACCAACATTGTTTGTTTTGAAATTTCAAAACCAGCTAGACAGATGATAGATAGAAAATGGAAAATATGAACTAAGGAAAAGTAGAACATTAATCATATATTTTAAAACATCGGAATTGCTTTAACATTAAATATAAATTAGTAAGTACACTTGCTTCTTAATAAAATAAATGTTTCCTCATCTGTGCCAAATATAAAGTTAACTAATATTTAATATAATGTTTTTCCTAATTCTGAGATACTTAATATTTTTAACAAGGCTTTGTTTGCTTTTATGGTTTTTGTTTTCTAAAGAAGACAGATATAGCAGAAAAGAAGCAAGAATTCTAGGCCCAGAATTCAGGCTCTTTTTTCCCTATTATATCATATGTTTAGTTTAATAGTGATAAGAGAGCTGGGTAAAAAAATAAGGCCAATTCATTCATTCATTGATCCATTGATTCATTCAGGTATAATGGATTTATCTAATGCCTGTGAATACTAATCTATGGTAGTATACTTTAAAAATCAATTAAATACAGCCCACATATTGCTTAAATTATACAAGAAATTAGAACATTACTCTAGGATACCAGAGGGTAATGTTTCAATTTCAGAGTAATTTTAAAACATTTTATAGAGGTCCCCAAGAGGAGCATCCCCCAGCACCAGAGACCTAGGGAAGGAGTCCATGTTCGAGATTCAGTAAAACGGTGTTCTGCTTGATGACGAGGCATTTGACAGACGCGGGAATGTTGGGAGACATTCAGACAATTTCTGAACAGGCAGGTATATTACCCAAGAAAGGGTTGATTCATTCGAGAAACTCAAAGCAGTTGAGTTGCCCAGGGATTAGGGTGCATTGTTATATGGCACAAGACTTGGACAGAATTAGGGAGGAGTTGAAGATGAAGTTCCCAATGTGTTAAGCAAAGCAATTAAAATTCATTTCAAAAAATCTGGGAAGTCATCAAATTGTTTCAAGTAAGGAAGTGGTTATATATATAATTGTTGTTGTTATTATTGTTGTTGAAATTATAATAATTAGTATGACGAGGATGGTCAGCAGTATGGAAAGAAAGGCCAGTTGGGAGAGGTAAAGAAGAATAATTGCTGAACTTAAGTAGTGACAATGGGAAGAGGTGCAATGTGTATAAGTTGCAGTTATGAAAGTAATCTTCCAATTAATCAATTCAGTAAATGTCAGATTAAGTGAGAAGGAAGCTAAAATGACTCCTATGGTTTTGGTGATTAGGTATGAGATTATGTTAATCTTACTAAAATACAGAATGTAAGAAAAATGACATGCTTTGGGGATGAAGCAGTGAGCTCACTTTTGAATATATAATTTCTGACATTACAAAGAATACACAGATGGAAGTAGCCATTTAGTTGGAAAATCACTGGGTATCAGAAGGAAGGTTTGTATTTCAAATAACTCATGAGTGTGCAGCAGTATATGGTCAGCATTTATTTCCATTGTAAATGACAGAAACCTAAATCATGCTAATATAGAAAAGAATATTTTTAATCTCATATGATAAATAGGGCTACTTTCATATACAAGTTTACTTAGAGTCCCTAAATGCCGTGTCTCAGTTATTTCCTCTCTGTTGGCTCCACTTTCAGGGTACATTCGATGGTTTCATCAGCTTCAGGCTTCTCTCAACAATGACTATTGTCTAGAACCCATATGTTCATGCCATCAAAGCCTAGAAAAGATAGAATAAATTTCTTCTCTGAAACCCCGCACCAAATATCTTATGACTCTCAGGAGTGGGTTACTTGCTTTCCTAAACTGATAACCGTGGGCAGGGTACAGGGTTCGCTCATCGTCACAGGCTAATCTTGCCTCTTTGGAAGTAGCTACAAACTAATCAAACTAATCTGGAAGTAGCATCAAACTAATCTGGAAATACCTGGGCTAAGAGCAGACCGGAATATGTTAAGAGGAGGGGAATGGAATGCCCATCAGGTTAAAATATAAACCTAAAGGGGAAAAACAGGAAGCATATTACTTTGAACTGTGTATAAGAAGGAAAGAATGTAATTTTGTTTACCTTTTAAGAAAATTCCAGTGTTTAAAGAGTCCACAGTGAGTGAAGTTGTGGCGAAGACTTTTTGAATGAAACAGCATATTGTAATTCTTAGATCATTTTCCTGGATCATAAGTTATTTATCATAATCTATTATTCCATATCTAGAATCGTTCTTTAATGATTTACTTCACACTTTCCCACATTGGAGCTCAATTGCCATTTGTTTCACACCGCAGAGCTTCATGAGCAGTCTCTGCACTTCACTCCCACTGACTCAGCATTCCTTTGCTTAGAACAGCTTGGATAATTTACTGTGTACTCCCACTTTCACGTTATTTATAAGAATCTTTAAATAAAATGACTGTCAAACCTGGGGAATGACATTGTTAAAGTTTCCCACCCAGTAGAGCACTCATTTAGCTCTGTTCTTATTCTCCTAACTGTGTGCATTCCTTATCCATGGTAATCCGTGTATATTTGTTAAGCAGTACACTGTGCACTTAAAAGCAAACCAGTGTCTTGGGGCATACTGATGAGTTCAAAGACGTTAAAAGGCTCCTACTTAACCACAAGGCAATTCAATTTTATTTGCCTTTTTAACAGTGTTAATAGTGAAAGTTTGCTTAAGAGCATGCATTAGCTGTGTTCACCATTTACTGTTCTGATTCTTCCATTAAGGAAAGGCCTTACCTGTGTTTCCTATTGACAATGCACAGGCCAACTTCCAATTTTCTTTTCAGTTTTAAACACTTACCCAATTGATACTTAAGTTATTTTGAACCGGTTCCTGAAAAATGTAAAAACACTTCTTAGAATTATTACTAATAATGGGGAAAGGAAATATTTTACTGTGATTTAAGAATCCTTCTCACTTAACATTATATGACTGATTCCCAAATGTTAAATTATAGACAGAGGCCAGCCTCCCGAAGGCAGGATCAGCAGGTCAGGATGAAATGATGAAAATAAGGATGCTCACCACAGTTTAACAGAAAATTACATTATTTAATTGAAAGGCCTATCCTTCTGAGTTTTTTTGGGGGGGGATTAAAATATATCCTTCCTTTGCTGATGATGTGGTTATTGACTAATATGTGCATTTTTAATATATATAGCTGACAAGTGAAAAAGTTGAAAAATTTATTCCTGTTTTCTTTATTTTTAAAAACACTATATGGTTTGTAAGAGTCCAATGTTAGGGAAGTTGGCATGTATACCAGTAAACAAAGAATTTCATCTATTCAGCTCAAAAGGGAGGGGGTGTTCTTCCCACCCTCCCGGCCAGGGGGAGACTGGAAGCAGCTGAGCTTTGGTTTTAGAATCTGAGTAAAAATTATGTATCCCATAAATACAGGGTTTTTCCCCACGTTCTCTCCCCATGGCAGGCTGACATCATATAATAAGGTGAAAACATGTTAAATCAACATGTCAACTACATACTACTTCACATGGACCATTCACCTATAAAACATAGCTTAATTATCTCATAATACTTGGAGAATTTTCGCTTTACACAAACAATAAAGGAAAATATTCTCTGTATTCTGTTGATAGTCTGATTGTTTTTTCATGTGTTTATGAGCACATGAAAACGTGGACTTTTTTCAGTTCAACAAGAATCTTCCCCAGGGAATATTATTTCATTGCTAAATGCCTTAGTTAAAAAAGACAATATACATGAAAATATAAGTAAAGTAGAGATAGATGATTTGATGGTGTTTTATTATTTCTTAAACAAATATCTCTTAGATACTAAGAAGTTTCCAAGCACTTGTTAAATGGTAGAAATAAATAAGATCAGCCATGGTCCCTGTCCTTATAGAGATTAAGTAATATGAGGGGATGCAAGCATTCGTCAATAGTCTTACAAAAAATACAAATTTATAACTTTGAAAACAGAGAATATTTGTATGTATATATGTATGTGTGTGTATATCTACAGATATGTGTATATCTACAGATATGTGTATATCTCTATCTATCATCTATCTATCTATCTATCTATCTATCTATCTATCTACCTATCTATCGATCTATCTATGTATATTCAAAATAACCAATAGATTAAAACATGGGTTTGATGGATAGACCATCATGAACAGTTTTAAAGTAGAATGATGGAAAAAAAAATGAAGTAGAATGATGGAGTAAACTAATGACTAAGCTGGGAATTGTATGAAAAGATAGAAAATGAATGGAATAATATAGAGAACTCTTATAAGAAGTTTGTCTTTGAAACTAAAAGATCTTTAACTTTGTCCTTACTTTTCAGATACTGTGTTATTCTGACAAAATTAAAACAAGACAAAGGAAGATATAAAGACTAAATTATATATAGTGTTCTCTGAAGAATAGTAGACGTTATTAGAAAAAGGAATTCAAACTAGAGCAGGAGAAGGGAAAGGCCCTGAGATTTCAGGGAGACAGGTTAATGTGAAAGGCTAGTTATCAGCGGCAATAGGCTAGTCAGTGGTTGCAATGAAAGGTGTATAAAGATAATTCAATGTTTCTAAGAGAAAAAGGAGGCTTCTAAGGGTTTTACTTGAATACCATTATCCACTTAATGTGATGAACGTACTATTCTGACTGAATGCAGACCATGGACTGTACAGGAGCCAGAGGAATGCATATGGGTGGTGATTTAGGTCTCTAGTGTAGCTCATACTGAGAAATGGTGTTAGCAATAAGATGTTCCAAAGTAAATGAGCTTCGGTAAAATTTAACAGGTATATTGGAGAGAATTTTTAATGGAATTTGTGGGGTGACATTGGTTAATAAAATTATACAGATTTCAGGTGTACAATTTTATAGCATATCACCTGTATATATTGTATCGTGTTTATCACCCAAAATCAAGTCTCCTTTGGTCACCCATTATCCCCCTTTACCCTCTTCTACCTGCCCCCCTTCTTTTTCTCTGATAATCACCATACTGTTGTCTGTGTCTATGATTTTTTTCTTAATCCCTTCACCTTTTTTCATCCAATTCCCCAAATCCCCTAACTTCTAACAGATGTTAATCTGTTCTCTGTATCTGTGAGTCTCTATTTTTTTGTTCACATATAAGTGAAATTATATGACATTTGTCTTTTTTTTGACTTATTTCACCAAACATAATACTCTCCAGGTCCAACCATACTGATTCAAAAGGTAAGATTTCCTTCTTTTTTTATGTTCAAATAGTCTTGCATTGTGTAAATGTACCTCGGCTTTTTTATCCACTTTTCTTCTAATGGCCACTTTGGCTGTTTTTAAATCTTAACTATTATAAATAATACTGCCATGAACATAGGAGTTCATATATCCTTTCAAATTATTTTTTTGGGTTACTTTGGATATATTCCCAGAAGTGAAATCACCAGGTCATAAGGCAGTTACTTCCATTTTTAACTTTGAGGAAACTCCTCACTGTTTTTCATGGTTTCTGTACCAATCTGCATTCACACCAATAGTACATGAGAGTTCCCTGTCTCTACATCCTCGCCAACATTGTTGATTTACTGATGCTAGACACTCTAATAGACATGAGGTGATGTATCATTGTGTTTTTAATGCACCTTTCTATGATGATTAGTGATGTTGAGCATTTTTTCATATGTCTACTGGACATCTTTATGTCCTCTTTGGAGAATTTTTGTTTAATTGGATAGAGAAAATAAGAAGATGGATGTTGTTGCTACCCCTTATTAACTGACTTGAGTAACTAGATACATAGGTATTCCATTATATGAGAAGACAAGGTTTGAAAGGAGACCTGTAGACCATTAGAGATCATTCCTTTGGAAGCCTAAGAGAAACTATCAAGGAGGCAGTGGATATAGATTTATGGAGTTGAGAATGAGATCTGACTTGAAGATAGAAGTTTGTTGTGTCTCTGCTTGTAGGTATTGATTGACATGTGTGTGATTACTGTGGGTACCTAGAAAAATAGAATAGAAATGAAAAGAAGAGAGAGTTTAGAGTGTGCCTTAAAAAATATTCAATCACTAGAGAAGAAGAGGCTCCTAAGAAGGCACAGAATAGGTAGCCTAAAATAAAAGAACAATTTCAAAAGAGAAATGGCCAGGAAGCCAAGGGAAAATATACCACCAGAGTGAGCGCTGCTTAGAGGCCAAGTAATATGATGGTTGGAAAATAGTCAATAGACTAGAAAAAATGGATTTGAGGGGTTTTAAAGCAGGGCGATGGAGCAAACTAACAACTAAGCTTAGAACTGTATAAAGGGATAGAAAGCAAATAGAAGAATGTAGAAAACTTTTATAAGAAGTTTGTTTATGAAACTGAAAGATCCCTAACTTTGTCCTTATTTTTCAGACACTGTGTTTTTCTGACTAAATTAAGACAAAGAATAACTTAAGAAATTAAAATGAAAATATTTGAATATTAACAAATGCTAAATTTATTTATTTAGATTTAGTTAGCACAGTTTTTTTGTAATCCACATAGGTTTTTAATAGCTTCCATGCTTAATCATCCTAAAAAATCTGTCACTGTGATTCATAGATGTTTTATATTCCATTTAAAATATCAAGCATCTAAAATAAAAAAGAATATATTAAGTTCACCTCCTGGAGCTTTGTGATATTTTAATAAAAACAACTGAAACTAATAATGGACTCAGTAACAGTTGTCTCTGCTATGTATAGACATCCCGGGGTCAATAGCCAAATACAACGTGACTTTCACAGGAGTGTGCATGTGCTTAAGGCTGGAATTCAAGTTTATAGCACATGTGCAAAACATTTCTCTTTTCTGATGCATTTTTTCCTTGAATAATCTCAAGACATTTGTATTAATAGGCTTGGCAATTTACACAATAATCTCTTACATTGTTTGACGGAAAACAACTTTGCTAAAACTCTGGAAAACTTCCCTTGCTAAAATATTTCACCTGTCAGAAAGCTGCTAACAGTGACCTCACTGTTCACATTGTGAAATATACATTCCATTGGATAACAAACTTGTTTTGGTTAAAATGAAAATATTACTTAGGAAAATGATGAATTACCTCCTGTCTATTATTGATGGGTTAGTACTAGTAGCTCATCTGATCCTATTCATAGTGACAGTGAACAGATAACAGCTCATTATATAATGAGATGTATTAAGTAAAATTTTTTAAGGCAAGGGAGTATAAGACAACACCCAGAGCCAAAGCAATATCCATGGAGAGTGAGTAAAAAAAAACATTATTTCAAAGATTTTTTTTTCAAATTTAACTTTCTAGTAATTGCTGGTTTAACCAACAACAATAGTGACAGTAAACTAAAACATATAGAATGTTTACTATTTTTGTCTGACATTGTGCTAAGTTTGTATAATCACTTAAGACTGGAGCATTCTATTAAACTGGGTTATTTAACTTCAGATTCTGAGTTCTCAACCCTCTCAATCACTGTAACATCTTTCTGTCCCAAAATTGTTGATGCAAATTGTTTAATAATTACACAGATATCTATATAGGTAACAGCAAAACACATGAATAGGTAATGTAGAAAAAATAAAAACAATAAAGATACAAAACAAATTAATAATCAATTAATGCAACTTATAGGCAAACTAGCATCTTACATATAATTATTAAATCAAAGGTGAATTGCACCAAAATTAGTTGTCATTTAGCACTTTGGTGTTCTTATGAAGCTCATGTACAATGGATTGGCTCACTCAGCATTCATTCATGACTATGTTATCTCTCTTATGGAAACTAGAAGACTAAACATCTGATTTTCCTACACAACTTCTAGTCAGGTATACACTTGCAGCATGGTTCTCATAGATGAGAAGTCAAGACATGTACTGGAATTAGCTGCTTATCTACATATAAGACAAAACCTTGAAAAGGAGCTTTTGCCCCTTCCATTCTCTACAAGTTTGGGCTTTCGATATGGTGTTAGGGCCACGACTCATGACCACAAGGCAACACTGAAGATGGCAGAAAAAAAGAATAAAAAGAATTTGTGTTACTGAGGACTTCATGGTGCCAGTGTACTATTTCCGAACATTTTATGATGTGAGGCAAACAAAACAGTTCTTGTTTAAGTGATTGTTATAGGATATTCAATTCTTTGCAGCCAAAGGCTTTCATAATCTCTGCAGAGAGTGATTTGCCTTTATGTCTCAATAATCTTTCAAATAATGAGACCTTATACACAATTATTTAAATTCTGGGAATTACTCCAAAGAAATGGATTTATACCAGACTTATATGACCTAAAATGAATGAGTTTGGATAAGAAATTATACCATAAACAAAAGTGTTTATTTCAGCACTATTTATAATGTCCAAACTAGAAAAAAATGTTAAATAGGGGTTGAAGGTAAATTAAACCAGTGATATTTATTTAAAGGGTCATTATCTAACAGTGAAATGACTCTTGAGCAAGAGTAATGTTAAAAAAACTTATTTTTGTATAAGTAGAAAGTTAAAACTAATATTTAAAATCATTCACAGTATGGTTAAAATACTGTATCAAAGCAAGTACAATGCTAAGTTTTAAGTTGGTGTACATTATGGAATATTTTGCTGCTCTTCTATCAACTGTTCTTTTCTTACTCTAACTGTAGTAAAGAGTATATAAAGTTTCAAAATTTTTAAAACTTTCATGCCAAATTTCAAAACTGGAAGTGGACTGAATAGTATGAATTTATAATTTTATATTTTTCATCTATATCCTAACACATATTTTATTTTTAACTCTTGGTTATTTTAAAGCAACTACCAATATGATACCATTTTTCTCTAACAATTTCAATTTATATCTTAAACAGATAAGAATGATTTTTAAAAATACGATGGTTATATCATTATCATACCTAGAAGAATATGCATAATTTTCAAGTTTTATTTATTTATTTTTAGAGCAGGGAAGGGAGGAATAAAGAAAGGGAGAGAAACGTCAATGTGTGGTTGCTTCTTGAGTGCCTACTGGGGACCTGGTCTGCAACCCAGGCATGTGCCCTGACTGGGAACTGAATCTGTGACCCTTTGGTTCGCAGACTGACACTCAGTTTACTGAGTCACACGAGCCAGGGCAGAATATGCATAATTCTTAATATCATAATCACATATTAAAGTTTTCAAATTTCTCTGATGATCTTTATAAATTGTTTATTTCTTATTCGAGTTAATTAAAATCCAAATTATTTCCAACTCTCAAGTCATGGATTTAGCAAATTGCATTTTGCTAGTGGCATTTATTATGCTCCTTCAACAGACATGAATTTAATTTGACAATAGTACTATGTGGATGGCTGTGATCTTTTATGTGTATGTTTATTAACAACCATTGATAATCAATGCCAAGATCCACGTTTCATTAAAAATTGCAAAAATGTAGACTTTTGCTTCAAACATTTCTACTTTGCTTATTAACTAGAATACTCCTAAAAAGATTTTTATCTCTTTTAATATTTGGTTATTCAAGGTTTCTGGACCCAGTACTATTGATAGTTTTAGACTGAATAATTCATTGCACTGAAAGATTGTTCTGTAAGTTGTAGGATGTTAAGTACCATCCTGGCCTCTTCCTTCTCTGTAGCTGCAGCATCTTTCCTCCAGTCATGAAAGGATGATAATGGAGACTGAAAATGCCACCAGACTTTGCTAAATTACCCATGAGGACCAAACTGCACCTAGTTGAGAACTATGGGTTTACCCTAAAGTTTATTCATGAGAAGCAGAAATACACTTGGTTCTTTTCTTTATCAGTTTTCAAAATGAGTTAGTTCTAAAGCTTTTCTTAGAAGAGATATGTGAACATTCTTTTCTAACATCAATCACTATGAACTCTTGATTTTAAATGTATTTTGTGTGTTTGAAATCAATGTGGTTACTAATCTGATTTGTGCTCATTTTTTTCTGTCTGAGTCTCTTCTAGTTGTTTCCTAAATTAATTTGATGCATCTATTACCTTGCTTTGTGCTAGAACAAGTTCATCCAAACTAAGCCAAACTCATTTTGTAGATTTCCTGCCCAGGCCTGGATCCATTATTTTTCCAAGGAGTTATTTTTTTAATAGAATTTAAAGAGTGCAGTGAATGCCTGAGGTTCTTCTTGGTTGCTAGACCATAAAGTGGACAAAAATAGATCATTTATAGGTAAATGCACACATGTATTTATATATTTCTGTGTGTCTGCATGTTTGGATTCATGATTCCATTCAAATTCAGGACTAAGGATTTTTAGTTAATCTTTAACATCATACCTGCATCTCTTTTTTCACTCCTACAAATCCCAATTACTAATGCTATCAACATAGTCACTCATTTATTTTTATCTGTAGTAGAAAAACCTTAAAATTGTCCTTAAAACTCTACCTTCTGATAACCGTGCCCTAACATCGTCCTATTCCCTTGAAAGTGAGCTGTGTGTAGTGACTCACCTCTAATGAGTACAATTAGGTAGAGATGATGGAAGTCACTTTCCAGATTAGGTTACAAAGAGCACACTTCTGTTTTGATGGCTTTCTTTAGTTCTCTTGCTGGTGTGCTCTGAGGGAATTCATTTGGTCTGTCTTTAGCTGCTCTATGATGAGGCTCATGTAGCAAGAGACTGAGAAAGCAGTTTCTAACCAATAGCCATAAAGGAACCAAGGCCCTCAGTCCAACAGGCCAGTAGAAATTGAATCCTGCCAATAAGTATGTAGATGAGCTGGGACACAGATCCTTTCACAGTTGATCCTTAAATCCTCATGTCTGTAGCCCCAGCTGATATTTTGATCACAGCCTTTTGAGAGACATGTGATACAAGCATCCAGTTAAGTTGCATCTAGATTCCTGGACCTCACAAACTGTTAGATAATAAATACTTACTGTTCCAAGCTGCTACATTTTGGGTGCAGCAATAGACAGTTAATATAATACAACACACATACACAACCTAGTCTCATAAAAATTATTTATATGCATATATGTCTCTCTCATATTTTAAAATATGTTTTAAAAAGTGTACAGATTTTTGGTCATTTATTTTTGTTCATGATATATGAATTACCAGAGGTGGACAGTCAAATTATTGTGTTTTAAACCCACTTAATGCAATTCCTATCTGTGTGATTATGCCACTAATTCCAAATTAGGTTCATTATTTTAATGCTTTTATTATTATAAATTTAGCTTTGTTTTATAACTATGAAATCAAGGAATGTTCAAAAATTCAATTTTTAAGTATTTTTATTGATTATGCTATTACAGTTTTTCTGATTTTCCTCCTTTATTCCTCCTCCACCTTGTCCCCCCCACCCTCCAGCATCCCCCTCATCTTAGTTCATGTCCATGGGTTTTACATGTAAGTTCTTTGAGTCCTCTGTTTCCTATACCATTTTTAATCTCTCCTCATCTATTTTGTGCCTACTAATTATGCTTCTTCTTCCCTGTACATTTCCCCCTTCCCCTTCCCTACTGAACTCCCTTCATGAGATGTCCATTTCTCTGATTCTGTTCCTGTTCTGGTTGGTTGCTTAGTTTTTGTTTTCATTGTTTTTCTTTTCTTTTAGGTTCATGTGTTGATAGTTGTGAGTTCATTGTCACATTACTGTTCATATTTTTCATCTTCTTTTTCTTAGGCAAGTCCCTTTAACATTTCATATAATAAGAGCTTGGTGATAATGAACTCCTTTAACTTGACCTTATCTGGGAAGCACTTTATCTGCCTTCCCATTCTAAAGGAAAGCTTTGATGGATAGAGCAATCTTGGATGTAGGTCCTTGCCTTTCATGACTTCAAATACTTTTTTGCAGCCCCTTCTTGCCTGCAAGGTTTCTTTTGAGAAATCAGCTCATAGTCTTATGGGTACTCATTTGTAGGTGACTGTCTCCTTTCCCTTTGCTTCTTTTAGGATTCTCTCTTTGTCTTTAATCTTGGGTAACTTAATGATGATATGCCTTGTTTTGTTCCTCTTTGGGTCCAACTTCTTTAGGACTCTGGGCTTCCTGGACTTCCTGGAAATCAATTTCCTTTGCCAGATTGGGGAAGTTTTCCTTGATTATTTGTTCAAATAAGTTTTTGACTTCTTGCTGTTGCTCTTCTCCTTCTGGCACCCCTATAATTTGGATATTGGAACATTTCAGGTTGTCCCAGAGAATCCTCAGCCTCTCTTCATTATTTTGGATTCTTGTTTCTTTGTTCTGATTCAGTTGGATGTTTATTTCTTCCTTTTGTTCCAAATCATTGCTTTGAATCCTGGTTTTCTTCTTGTCATCGTTGATTCCCTGAATATTTTGCTTTTTAAAAAAATTTTTGGGTCTCTCTCATTTGTTCTTTCATTTCTCAACCAAGTTGAATCAGTTCTATGAGCACTTTGATTACCAGGGCTTTAAATTCTCCATCAGATAGGTTGGCAATCTCTTCATCGCTTAGTTCTGAGGTTTTGCTGTGTTCTCATTTGGGCCATATTTCTTTGTCTTGGTGCATCCGATAAGTTGTAATGGTCAGGGCCTTAGGCATTTATCCAGGCAGGGGAACCCTGCCATACTGTGCTGCCAGAGAGGAAACAATGCATGCCTGCCCATTTCCAGTGCAGTTTCCAAGGGACTCTTATGTCAGATTAGTTGTTTACTGATTTTAGATTGGTTGTTATTCTCATTTTGATTGTTTGAGGAAGCAAAGGGTTTCTACCCCTGTTTCCATCTTGGCCAGAACTCCCAGAAAATTCTATTTTCCAGTTCTATTCCCTCCATCCTATTTTTTACTTAACCCCCTAACTTATGATTAACTTTTTCTTTTATCAAAAACCAGTAACCGAAATATTTTATATTTTTAAATCCTCTGTTACTGATATTAAATTATGGGAGAATGCTCCAGGGTAAATGTATATTTATAATTGTTAATACGAAAACAATACAATAATTAATAAATAATAAAGAATAAATTGTGTTGTGTGTACTCACAACCATAAACCTACTTCTGTCTATATTGTTCTTCCTTTGCTTTCACTCATTTGGCAATGTATTCTAGTGCAAGATTTCTCACTCTCCACACTATTGACATTGGGGCTGGATGCTTTTTTGTTGAGAGGGGGCTATCTCAGAATGCTTAGCAGTATACCTCCTCTCTTCCAAATAGATTTCAGTAGCACTTTCCCACTGAGTCTGTGACAACAAAACATGTCCTCAGATACTGCTAAAGGTCCCCTGGGGAATAATATCAGTCTCCTATCTTGAATACCTGATGCACTATATTCCATCATTAACAGCTGTATAATACTCATTTATGTGCAAATACAACCATGCATGTGGTCCCTTGTTTTTCTTCCCCAGTCCCTTAGTGATAAATAGTTTGGCCTTTTCACATACTTGTTGCCCATGTACTTTATTTTATTTTCATTTTCATTTAGAAGATCCTCACTAGTTTCAGTACTCATTTGTAGTGTAAGTAGGAAATATTTCCCCAGCTATCCATGGGTCATTTTACTTGTTTATAATGTAAATATTTTTAAAATTTTCTTTAAAAAAAGTATCAATTTTTCAATTGCATCTGGATTTTGAATAATGGTTAGAAATTCTCTGAATGCACAAAATAGGGAAGAATTCAGCCAAATTTTTCCCTAGCAATTGTATAGTTTCTGAATCATTTTGTATTTATTCTGATGTATACAGTAAAAAGAATAATTTCAATGTTATCTTTTTCAATGTAGCTATCCAATTACCCACACACTGCTAATTTTAAAAGCTTAACTTTTCCTCACTATTTTGAGGCCATATCTTTATATTATATCGCCATATGTATCAGGCATAGCTGGATTTTTTATTTTGTTTTTAAAACACCTTTACTGAGGTATAATTTACATGCCTTGAAATTTACTTGTTTTTAAGTTAAAATGAAATGCCTTCATAAATGTACAGAGTTGTACAATTCTCACAAAATAAAATGATTCTAGAAGATCTCATTTCCATTTCTCATCACTCTCTTTTTCCTTTCCCAGGCCAGGAAACCACAGTCAACCTCGTGTATTTATAGATTTGCCATCGAGGGAAATTTTGCATGAATGGACCCATACTATATTTGGTATTTTTTGCCTGACTTCTTTCATAAGTGTAATATTTTCCAGGTACATTAGTTTTACAGCATTATCAATACTCCATTCCTTTTTATTGTCAAATAGTCCATTGTACAGACATACTATATTTTTATCTACTTACTAGTTTATGAACATTTGAATTACTTCTACTTTTTGGCTTCTGTGAATGATGCTGCTATGAACATTCACACACATGTATCACAGTAGATAATAATGCATATTTTATTTCTCTTAAAAATAAGATGTATTTCTCCTAGATATGTTTCACAGGATGACATTTCTAAATCATATGGTAAATTTACATTTAACTTAAAAACCTTCCAAACTGTTTTCATGGATCTTTTATTCTTTAACTTTGGTCTGTTCATATGTCTAAATTGCATTAATTTGTTTAAAGAAAATACATCTTTTAATGTCTGAAAGGCTAGACCACTCTTCACCAGGTATTTATCAATTATTCTTGCTTTGTGTTTTATTTTAATTTCAGTTTTGAAAGATGGTAATTTAATTAAGATTACACTTACTCTATAAAGTGGGGAGGGCATTATTTGTTACGACACTAGAATTTCTTATGTTTAGGTGTGAGTTATACCTTTCTGTTTGAACCAAGTCTTGGCCGTGGCTTGTTCCAGGTCTGATTTTGTGGCTCTCAGAAGCATAGGTTTAAGGCTTTTCTTTTTGAGTCCACTTGAGTCTCTTCATTTCGTCACATAATCTCTTTCATTACATCTTATAGTTTTCTCTTCCATTATGTGTTGTAACAAACTGTTTTTATTGTAAAGGCTATTGACTTTTTGTGTCAATTTTATAATTTTCTACTGTGCTCCATTATCTTGTTTATAGTTCATTTCCTATCAACTCTTGAGTTTTTTTTAGATCCATAATAGTATCACTTATGATAAACCATCTAAAAGAGGTTTATATCTTTCTTTCCAATTCCCATGCTTCTAATTGCTTTCTCTTTTAAATTGGGCTGGACAATACTACCAATAAAATCTAATAGTAGAGATAGTGGTATCTGTGATTTATTTTATGTAATAATCAAGAAAGCCTCTATAATTCTCCATTTAGAAAGATGTAGTTTCTGGAATGAATTTAAAAAGAAAATTTTCCCAGAAACAGTTGAATCTATGTTTTAGTTAGTTTGGTTTTGTGCTAGTTAGTTTGGTAATTGGCCTTTGTAGACTTTTGGCTTTATTGGTGATAATTTTGTTGTCATATTTACTAGAAAACTATGTGTTTCATCTGTTTCCAAAGTAATTTCTTTTAAAAAATATTTTACCTGGTTTAATAGTTATTTTACCCCTGTCATTAATTTTTCCTTAATACCAATCTTTTTTCCCCAAACTATATTCCATTTTTTATTTCCTTTATTAAGACAGGTAGTAGTTTGTCTAATTTTCTTATCACTTTCAAAGAAACATTATTTATTAGTTTTACTATACTATATTTTGTTACTGTAACATATCTACAAATAAAAGCACTGAACATGCAAAACATTGAAACTTTATATTAATAGCAGTCCCATAAGAGGTGCCAGCAGAATTAATGGACCTGGGGTTTGAGTCAAGTGAGCTTCAAACTTTGGCTGCATTAAAACTGAATTTTTGTAGGAAACAGGGTGAGGATTTGTCACCTGTGTAGCTTATAACTAAGATTAATTATTCACATTCTTTTTCAATATAAATATTAGAGGACATAGACAAAGGTGAAAATATTAAAAGTCAGATGTAGCTGGTTAGTTATCATTAAATTTATACTGAAAAATATATTATTTAAAAATTATAAAAATAAGAAACTAAGGACCTGTGCTATTTCCTGAACAGCATTCATAAATTGAAAATAAAAGAACTATTTTCAGTTCTAGAAAACTTTAAATGTTGAGCATTATCTCGGGACAAGCCCTAGAACTACTTCCAAGTCTATGGTAAAAATTTTAGTTCTTGGCTCTACGTACTGACAGTGAATAAAAGTGAACCCGTTATGAGTAATTTTGTCCAAGAACTTCTACTATTAAAAGCAACCAGCCGAGTCTATTGCCAAGAGGAGGAAGTTTCAGAGTGGTGAAACTGCTTTTCCCATTTTTTAATTAACCCTTAACTGAAAGCGGGAACTCCAGCCTTACACTCAGGCACACATAAGGTATGTGGAAAGTAACAATTAAAAACAAAACTTAAGGATTAAACAAAATAGGAAGCAAACCCACTGCTGGCTAACAGTTTTGGGAACCGTGAAACATGGAATGGGAAATTCCAGAAATGCAAAGTCAAGAAAATGGAACTCATCCACCCATGAGGGTGACTATGCCACGGCACATCCCTGACATGACCATGCATACTTCCTGGATAGTCTCATTAATTCAAAGATGTCTTTGTTGATGCTTGATACTGGTTCAAAAGTTGTTGTCTTGAACTCTGCTGTAAAATTCCTGGGTGCTATTGTCCTTTAAATATGGCACTACCTTCTTCTATGATACAAGTGTTTCTGAATCTTGGCCCTATTCAGATACTAGTCAACATAATTTTTTCTTGGGTGTCTTGTGCATTGTAAGATGCTTAACAGCATCTTTAGTCTCTACCCACGAGATGTAACACTGTCTCCTCAACTAGAAATATCTTCAGACATTACCAAGTTTCCTCATGGAAGAGGCAGGGCAAACGTACAAACTGCAGCATTAGGGTTTACTGACCATATTCCTTCTGTGATTGATGACTCATTCCTTTCATTTATATTCCTGAAATACATGGAAAGAGGAGGCCCGGTTAGGTCTGATTCATCTTTTCCTTTGATTTTTGAAAATCTCTTTATAGTGTTGCCTGCTTTTCATATACTATAGTTGGTCAAAAGGAATTTTTCAGGGGATGGAGTACTATGTAATAATTTTCTAACATGATGCTAAATTTCTGTGTGTCCTTGATATGAAACATAATGTTTTTCTTAGTTTAGTGCTTTACAAAATCATGAAAAGTCTAAATAAACAAAACTGTATCAATCAATCAATCATATCATCACACATTATTATTTTATAAAATAATCAGGAATCCTATGTGCAACAATGCTATTGTCTCTACCTCACAGATTCAGTTTGAAGAACTTCACAAGCTCATGTGTTTTTGTATTTTAAGAAAAATAGTGAAAATTTAGATAGAGCCTAAACTAAGAACAATTCAACACAGGAGCAATTGGAACTGGGAGCTGTGTTCCTCTTCTTAATGCTCAGGGGCTTTCTGTTGCAGTCCACATTTCTTTCCTTCAGATATTCTCCTACATTATTAAACTAATTTTAGGGCTAGTCATCTAATTAATAGTCCCTTGGTCCTTTCTTCCATCCAGAACTTCTAAATTCAAATGCTATACAGAGTGATATATTTTCCTAGTTTCTTAAGCTTTCATTCTCACTTTCTATTTTAAAAATGTCGCTCAATATTTGTCTTAGCTTAGAGTGCCATAACAGAACACCATAGTTTGGATGCCTTAACAAACAGAAATTTCTATTCTCACAGTGTTGGATGCTAGAAGTCCAAGATCAAGGGGCCAGCGAGCTGAGTTCCATCATGATTCAATTTCTGGTGAGAACTCTTCCTGGCTTGCAGATGGCTGCCTCCTTGTTCTGTGCTTATGTACTGGAGAAAGAAGGGGATTTCACTGTTTTCTTCTTCTTATAAGACCACCAATGCTATTGAGTTAGAACCCCACTCTGTGACCTAATTTGACATTCCCTGCTTTTTATTTTCAATAAGCCCAACCATCAAATACATTTACATTGAAAGTTAGAGGTCAGAGCATCAACATCGGTGGGGGTGGTGGTGACACAATTTTGGTAATAGCAGTATTGTTAAATAATTATCCTTATTGGTATTCTAGATCCTTAATTTTATTCCAGCACTTATCTATTCTGTTATTACTCTCTCTAGGTTTTTAAAAATCTGTGTATACATGTGTGTATATCTGGTATATTTGTAATTGTTTACATACATATATACCGGTGACTTTCAACCAATGTGCCACAAAAATGTTTAAAACATGCAAGACAAGAGAAAGGTAGGCAGAGGCTATTTTTTTCTTCTCTGAACCCTCTCCACACAGAGCTACAAGCCACAGAGCCACAGAGCTGGCAGGTGAGGGGCCATATCTGATACTCTATCAAACTGGTTCACAGGGTTTGCTCCGCCCCGGGGAATCTGGGGAACCCTTGAGACTCTGCCCCACCCAATGTATGGCCCTCACAAGCTGTTAACAGTGGCTTTTCCATATGAATACTGGTCTCATCTCAGGGTTCACATCTTTCTAAATCCTCACAAACAACCAGCCTGAGTGTTCTCCTGCCCTTGTACCACTGGCTATCTGGTACCAGGCCTGGCACCAGCAGCAGGCAACTTTGTATAACAGTTTGGCTTCACCTGGGAAATTCCAAGCCCAGCACAAGTAGTGGCCATCTGCTGATTGCTTTATAGATCATGCTGAGTGGCCCTGGATGAATCCCAGGTGGTGGCAGACCCTGGACTACACCACCCAGGAAACCCCAGAACCTTCACACTCAGTGGACAGTTATAGACAACACTGGAGCACTACCACCCTGCCCCTGCACAGCTGAACCTCCATGAAGGGGGAGGGGTGTGTGGGCAATGGTCATAGCCAGTCTTTATAGCTGGCTGGCCTGGCTAGATCTCTCCCATTGACCTGCCAACATCAATCAAGGCTCAACTACAAGAGGAGGGTGTACTTAGCCCACATGGAGGGTGCACCTCTAATAAGCAGTTTGGTGATAGGGGAGGCTGTGCCACTGGACACTACAGGACACCTATTGTATTAGACCATGCTACCAATACAAGGGACTCATAGCAGCTCCACCTAATACATAAAAATAAACACAGGGGGGCTACCAAAATGAGGAGACAAAAAAAAACATGGCTCAAATGAAATAACAGATCAAAACTCCAGAAATAGAACTAAACAAAATGGAGGTAAGCAATTTGTCAGATGCACAATTCAAAAAACTATTTATAAGGATGCTCAGGAAATGTAGGACCTCAACAGCATAAGAAAGACCCAGGCAGAGGAAAGGAAGATGATGATAATGGTGGAAAGAAGAAGGGAATAGACAATGAACATGTATGAATGACCCACGGATATGGACAACACTATGGAAATTAACCATGAGGGTTGGGATGGGTGGAGGAGGGCAAAGGGGCAAAACATGGGACAAAACTTGGGACAACTATAATAAAACAGCAATAAAAATGATTTAAAAAGAAATGAAGGACATAGTAATGGAAATAGAGAACAATTTACAGGAAATTAATAGTAGAATGGATGAAGCCAAGAATCAAATTAATAATTTAGAATATAAGGAAGCAAAAAACAACCAATTAGGACAACGAGAAGAAAAAAGAACCCCCCCCCCCAAATGAGGATAGTATAAGCAGCCTCTGGGACAATTGCAAGAGATATAACATTTGCATCATAGAGGTGCCAGAAAGAGAAGAGAAAGAGCAAGAAATTGGAAATCTAGTTGAAAATATAATGAAAGAAAACTTCCCTAAATTAGGAAGACAAGGTGAAGCTAAAGGAATTCATCCTCACCGAACCATTATACGACATGTTAAAGGGACTTTTTAAGAAAAAAAAAGATCGAAACTATGAGGACTAAAATGGCCATAAACCCATACCTATCAACAATTTTATCTAAAAAACAAACTGAGCAAACCAGAACAGAGACAGAATCATGGATATTGAGAGTATTTTGATAGTTGCCAAATGTGAGAGGGGTGTGGAAGAATAAATGAAGAGGTGAAGGCATTAAGAAGTACAAATTGGTAGTCACAGAATAGCCATGAGGATGTAAAGTACAGTATAGGAAATGGAGTAGCCAAAAACCTTATACATGTGACCCATGGACATGAACAATGGTGGGGGGATTGCCTAGGGGAGTGGGGGTGCTGGGTGGTATGACAAGGGGGAAAAATTGGGATAACTGTAACAGTATAATCAATAAAATATAATTTAAAAGAAAAATCTTAAAAGATGACTTTCCCCTTGGGTATAGCAATTAAACCTCTATGAATTTATCCTTAACCAATAAATGGTACAAAATTTTAGTAATAAAAAAGGAAAAAGGTTGAAAATTGCTGATATGCATATACTTATATATTGTAAATACATATATGTATATAATATGTATACTTCCCAGATAATTCCTTTGTAATAGATTCTTAATTTGTTTTAAGAATTTTAAGTAAAGAACACTTTTGTTCCTAAAATTCACTTCTACTACGTCTTAGAGAAAACATCTATGACAATTTAAAAAAATTTGTCTTTCCCCCTTCTGGTACCCCTATAATTCGGATATTGGAGCGTTTAAAGATGTCCTGGAGGTTCTTAAGCTTCTCCTCATTTTTCTGAATTCTTATTTCTTCATTCCTTTCTGTTTGAACATTTTTTTCTTCCTTCTGGTCCACTTCATTGATTTAACTATTTGAACAAATAATAAAAGAAAATTTCCCCAATCTGGCAAAGGAAATAGACTTCCAAGAAATTCAAGAAGCTCAGAGAGTACCAAAAAAGTTAGACTCAAGAAGAAACACACCAAGGCATATCATAATTACATTAGCCAAAATTAAAATGAAGGAAAGAATCCTGGAAGCAGCAAGAGCTAAGGGGACAATCACCTACAAAGGAGTCCCCATCAGGCTGTCAGCAGATTTCTCAAAAGAGACCTTACAGGCAAGAAGGGGCTGGAAAGAAATATTCCAAGTCATGAAATCTAAAGACCTACAACCAAGATTGCTCTACCCAGCAAAACTTTCATTTAGAACGGAAGGACAGATAAGGTGCTTCTCAGATAAGACCAAATTCAAGGAGTTCATCATCACCAAGCCCTTATTATATGAAATGTTAAAGGGACTTATCTAAGAAAAAGAAGTTAAAGAAACATGAACAGTGAAAGGACAACAAACTCACAGTTATTAACAAGAGCTAGAGCAGCTAGAGCAGGAGTGGAAACATAGAAATGAAGATCTCAAGGAGGGTTAGCAACAGGGGAGTGGGAGGAGGAGATGGGGGGAGAAGGTACAGAAAACAAGTAGCATAGACAGTAGATAGAAAATAGATGGGGGGGGCGAGAATAGTATGGGAAATATAGAACCTAAAGGACTTGAGACACATGGACATAAACTAAAGGGGGGTAATGGTGGGGTTGGGGGGCAGGGTGGAGGGGAATGAAGGGGGGAATAGAACAACTGTAACAGCATAATCAATTCTAAAAATAAATAAATTAAAAAAAAATTTGATCACTATTATTCAAGTCACTGAGGCCGTTAAATATACAGGACATTTTTATTTTCTACTTAGACTAGTCCATTCATACTTGACCTACCCTCACATGATTGGATGTTTCATGGGCTTCTTTGTGCAAGGATTAGGAAGTTATCATTCATCAAGTACTAAACAGAAGTGACTCTTTTCCTGTGAGCTTACAATTATTGGATTTCATAGCTGAGTCTCGTCCTGAGAAGTAAGGAGAGGTTTTTCGTTCTTGTCTGGGATAAGAGAAGGAATAGGTGACTTTCAGTTGTGTGATACAGAAATAATTCTACTTTTTGTTTAGAGCTCCTAGAAGACAGTTGAGAGTAAGGTAAATAAACAATGTTTCCCCATACGGTGGTATAAGATGTGGGCAGAAGCAAATTATCTCTGAAAGTTGGAAGGACGTCTTGGGCCACTTGGTAGCCAACAGTTATGCTACACTGATGCTAGGATTTCTCAGTGCCAAGAATTTACATGTGTGGTATCAAAGAAGACTCCACTCCACTCCCTCCTCCATCCCTCCTATTAGTGCCTGCTCCTGATATTAGTGGAGTCAGCCTAGCAAGATATAACAAAATAGAGACAACGTCCTACTAGGTATGTTGTGCTCTGCAGAAGTCCGAGTTCCCTGGCACCTCTTTGACTTTGCTTTTTCTTCCCTCATTCTGTTCCAGGGGTCAGAGATCATCTCAATAAAAAAAAGTATTATGCATCTTGTGTTCTCATTATATTCTTTTATAAAGGGAATGTTTAACAATTTAGTAAATGTTTATTTAGCAATCATTCACTATCTCCTTGGTGTTTATACAGTTCTGTACTGGGCATAACAAGATTAATAATGAAATTGAAAGACACTTCCTGACGTTCATGAATTTATTATATAGTTAGAACTTCAGACATGATTAAATAAACAGAGATCATTAAAATAAACCTGGGATAACCTCTGGCTGACTGTCACATAGAGTCCTGTGGAAGTACAAAACAACTGTGATCAGAATGAATTCAGAGTTCACCAGATTTACTGGAGAAAATGTCTCGAAGCAGTTTTAAAGAAAGCCAGGCATATGAGTGGTTGGAAATTGTTACCTAGCCTATGTCAGGAATAAGCAAATGTGAGAACAAGTGAAGGGGCAAAGATGATTAGAAGACTTTCAAATAAGCTTAGTTCAGATATAGCTTAGTTGGCATGCTCTTAAATATTATTAAGTATACTTTAGCATGCAATTGTTTCTATTTATTAAACACATTTTTATAACATTGAATTTCAAGCTTACTTCATAAATACTAAACAATCTATTTCAATGCTAATTGTTGTGTTCTAAAATTGTGATTATTTATATTACATGAAAAGAGTGTTCTCATGTCTTATTCTCTGATTCAACCAGTTGTCAGCATGGAAATTGTATGAGAATAAGAAATTATTTCTCTTCCTCTGAGACAAACTCACATATTATAAGATCTGAACGAGTTTTGGGAAGGGAGGATTTCTCTAGTGATGGACCATTGCATCTTCATAGGAAATTTTCTAAAACACAGAAGTGAAGCAAATGACATAGTTTGAAAGAAATTTTTAGTGGATGTCTGATAGAAATTAGTTTGGCCTAATATATGTGAGCTATTTCCCCAACAAATCATGATGAGGGAAGAACCAAATGAAAAAAAAAGATTGCTTTTTTTATGATTCTTCTTGCTATTAATTCAGAAACCCTTGCATCAGATTGAGTGTGTTAATCTAAAATGTCAATTTAAGAAATTATTTTGCAATTTTTCATTTCTAGTAAAACAAACAAACAACAGGATAATGGTTTATGCACTAAAATGTCTAAAGTGAAAAAAATATTAAATTAAAATGCTACTTAGAGGACTGAGTTATCACTATATACTTACTTTAAATGGTCTACTTCTTCCCATATTTTTAAATTCCTTGCCTATTGTTTTAGAGAAATTTTTATAGAGACATTTTAGAGAGTTAAAGCATATTAGCAGACTATTTTCAAAATAAAATTTAATATAAATTATTTTCTAATCAAAAGAAAAAATTGTGAATGAAATAATAAATATTTAAAAATTTACATTGATTTAAATATATTTTTGATTCTGCAACTTAAACATTATGAACCAGTCCTGGCTGGTGTAGCTCAGTGGACTGAGCACAGGTCTGCCAACCAAACAACCATGGTTCAATTCCCAGTCAGGGCACATGCCTGGGTTGCTGGCCAGTTCCCAGCAAGGGGCCCGCGAGAGGCAACCATACATTGATATTTCTCTCTCTCTCCTTCCCTTCCCCTCTGAAGATAGGTAAATAAAATCTTTAAAAAAATTATGAACCATCCAGGTTCATAATCGGGGGACAGCTTTTATTTTTACACATTTAATGTAATTTATTAAGAAAAGAGAAAATACATCTGATATTAATTACTGCCCTGCTTCTTTGAAATCTCTGTATACTATGGTGAGAGCAATAGAAATATAATTTAGTGCAGGCTGCCCCATTTGTTTTCACAAAATATTACCAAAACATTACAATAAGCAAGAATCCACTTTCATTACACATATACAGTATATATTATATAAATAATATTATAATATGTGAGATATTATAATATATAGTATATTGATACATTATTGTAATATATACTATATTTATATATCATTAAATTTTTCTCAAAATAGACAGCTTTTCTTATTTTTAAAATTAGGTTTAATGTAAAAAGTGTAAGAAAATTCATACACTAAAAATGTCCTTTGATTGATAAAGTCAGTATTTAAAAGGATAAGTAGATGTGGGAAGCTTGTCAATTTTGCTCCCTAATCTACCTTTAGCACTTAAGACCAGGTCTGGCACAGAGAAAGCACTCAAAATATATTTATTGAATGAACAAATGACTGACAATACCATAATGAAGTATGTTTATTATTTCATTATTAACCAATTAATTATAAGGGCTATTCAGTTCATATTTTTGAAGGTTTTAAAGTATTTTTAAAACTGGGTTAATAAAATATGAAATATTATGGTATGTTAATGAAATTTCATTAATTTAGATATCTATTTATTTGGTTACCATACAAACATTTTCACCTCTTTCTTAACTTTTTTTTTTACTTAGTTTCCTCAGTTTTTTGCCTGCAAGGAGCTTTCATTATGAACATGAAACATGGGAAGTCTAACAATTCTAAGCTACAGTTTTGTCTGAGGTTCTATGCATTCACCGATATTCCATTAAACAAAGAACAAACTGACAGTGACCAGAGAGGGTAGGGGGATAATGGGAGAGAGAAGGGGAAGGGTCAAGTCAAAGACTATATATAAAGGACCCATGGCCAAGGGCAACGAGGGCGAGGGGAGGATTGAATGTGGGAGTGGGAGTGGGCATAGCAAGGAAGAGTAATGGGGAAAAAATGGGGACAACTGTAATTGAACAACAATAAAAAAAATTAAAAATTGCATGTCTATTTTAAACCTTTGGACAGTAGCAATTTTCCGTGTTAATTTTAATGCAGAGTCATAGAAACCAGAGGGTTTTTTTTGAGAATGAAGTTGTAGTCATTTTAATGTATGGCAACTGTAACCCTTTGTAAAAGATGGGGTTTATTTGCGAATCAACCTAAGGACTTAAATAATAACTTACAGGTAAATGTCTTAGTTTGTACTATGACTTATGTACAGTTGACTCTTGAAAAACACAATTTTGAACTGTGCAGGTTTACTTATTCCCGGATTTTTTCTGTAAATATACATTCAGTCCTCTATTATCTCTGGGTTTTAAATCCATGGATTTAATCAGTCACAGATCAAAAACAGTATTTTCTATCCCTCATTGTGACTCCACAGATGCCAAGGGCTTTGGAATAAACAAGACAAACAGACAATCAAACACTCATAGAGGCAGACAACCGTGTGGCAGTCACCAGAGGAAAAGAGTTCGTGGGGAAGGTAGTAAAGGTAGTCAAATACACAGTGACAGAGGGAGATTTGACTTTGGGTGGTGAACATACAATGCAATGTAAAGAGATAAATAATCAAATGTTATACTTACAACCTACATAATGTTATTAACCAATGTCAGTCACTCTAATAAATTTAATATACCTTGAAAAAAAACTTATATATGGATTTTCAACTGTGTGTGGATTGGTGCTCCTAATCCCACGTATGTGAAAGGTCAATAGTATTTGTTTTATGAAAATATTCTAGATGAATCGAATATAGAATATTATTTGTTACTAATGGCTAGAAAGTGTAATAACAACAGGCTTGATATTTCTAGGCCCAGATGGGGCAAAATTTACCTCATGAAGGTGAATTTTGCAGTCAGCATTTGAAAGTCTGCAAAATTTAGAAGTCATAATAAAGAAAATATGATTGTATACTATGTTAAAGTAACTCGCAAAACTGGACTTAACCACACAAATGGAAAGTAAAAACCATATTTTATCTTAAAGAAAAAGAGATGTTATATGAACTATAAAGAAGAACTACCTTATATTCTCATACTATACCATGATTCCAAACTATAAACAATGAAAATAGTAGCCAGTTATGTAGATTTTTATAGTGCATTTCAGTCACAATCTAATAATCAAGAATAAATCAATCATTTAAATTGGTTAGTTAATTAGTATTTAATCAGTGGCATTATTTTTTATTTATTTAAACATGTGACAAATATCTAGGACTTGCCAATGAATTACCAGTGAAGACTGCTAAAGTCTGTGATACAAAAACTGTGTTATAGCTCATGGGATTAAGGCAAGTAAGTTACACGTGAATAAATAAGCAACCCAATGAAAAATGTTGAGAGAATAAGGTGCTATACAAATTTCTGAGATATCCATAAAAGGGATTCTACAGAAGAATCCTAGAACAAAAAGGTACTATGGTAGCCTATATGTTGAAAAGGAAGGAAATAGACAAATGGTTGGAGAGGCAGAATATTTTCACAGACAGAACAATATATACAAAGGTTTTCATAGGGAGTCAGAAGAACAAGGTATTTTTAAGAAGTAAAACTGGTTCAAAATGAATGACACATGGAACTTAAGAAAGCCATATGGATAAATCTCAAATCCACCAAGAAATTTTTAAAATTATTTTGAAGTTTATAATACACTTGACCATAATAAACTCAAAGATCTTTTTTTTAGATTTTATTTATTTATCTTTAGAGGGGAAGGGAAAGAGAGAGGGAGAGAAATATCAATGTATGGTTGCCTCTCGTGCGTCCCATGTGGGGAACTGGCCTGCAACCCAGGCATGTGCCCTGACTGGAAATCGAACCATGATCATTTGGTTCGCAGGCCTGTGCTCAATCCACTGAGCTACACTAGCCAGGGCATCAAATACACCAAGAAATTTTGATGGTTACAAAACTTAAATAGAATTTATTTTTGGAATTAATGTAGTCTTCCACCATGAGAAAAAGGTAAATAATTTTTAACTTGCAGGTATATTACGAGGGTGTAAAAATGAAGAAATACATTTTTCTAAGCAAAGTTTGTTACATATACTTTAAATATAGTCATTCATTCATTATAAGTATTGTATACTGGGGTGTGATTTTTCTAAAATTATTCCCTCAGAAAGGAAATGAATATGAAATATTTATGTAAAGTAGGCAAATCTATTTATGTCTCCTTTGGTGATTTTACAGTGATTTTGATTTACAATACCCTGGAATGCAAACACTTAGTACAATTTAGATTATTATCAATATTCACGCCTTCCTAAATCATCATCATTAAATCTTTCTAACCCTGTTATAGAATGATTGAATTTCAATAGGACTTTGGAGATTATTTTGTCTAACTTCTTCATATTGTATGTGAAAAATGAAGTATTGAAAATAGTCAAACTCCATATTTTCTCACCTTTATTGAGGTAAAGCTGAAAAAAAGGATAGCTATATAAGATGCACAATGTGATGTTTTAATATATGTGTACATCATGAAATGTTTTGTTTTGATTTGTTTTGTTGTAAGAACACTTGAGACCTCTTTAGCAAATTATCCACCTTTGATTTCAGTTTTGATGTTTGATTTTCTAGCCAGATAGTTCACATATTGGGAATGAATTATTGGTGCTCTGCGTGTGTGAAGAGGAAAAAGGGTATAAAGTGTGTGCAGAAAGGATGGAGGGATTTGTTGATAGATCACACAGATCAACAAGCATATTTCCTGGCATGATCAGGAGACTGCTAACTTACTTCTTGCTCCTCCCTTACTAATCTTTGTCTTCTTAAGAAAGCGTGATTGGATCAGAACAATCCCTAATTACTAGGAGAAATGATAAAAAAAGAAATATTGATGGTAATTATACTTAAGAACATGGTCTCTAATTGGTTTTAATGCTGATAGTGGTTATGATTGCAAAGAAATAGACACACTTAAAACACACCAAGGTGAGCAGAAGTATGACTGGGGCTTCTTGTGAACACAGAAGGTCACTAACCATACAAGGTATGGGGAATGAGCGAAGGGAGTCTTTGTTAGGGCAAAAGCGAAGCTCACAGGTAGAAAGCTAGCAAATAGAATCTAGAAAGAAACCTAACATCGAGTGGGATTAGGAGGATTTTTTTTTTCTTTTCAGAAAGCAGTCTATTCTCAACACTCAAATACCTTGTCAGTTAGGTGTACTGTAAACAGTTTATTATTTTTCTGGTATAATGAAACAGATTTGTGAAAAACTTTGCTTGGAGAAGAGTCTCATTGACTTTCAGTGAATAAATTGCCTGACAAACTAGGGTGAAAGACCCTAGCCATTCACACCGTTGAGAATCTATCTGAGGGAATTAACACAAACCTGCACAGAACTAAACAGATGTATGATGAGTATGTGTCTTATTCTTTCTACTTAAAACAACAAGGATTTATATACAAACACATGATTTCATTTCAGCAGGTAACACTACATTTTTTGTGGGTGGAAGCTTAAACGTTTTAGTAGTAGGCATTTGTGCTTTGTTTCTCAATATCAATTCTCTCTCCCGCTAGAAATAATCTTCCAAATTTGCTGTGAGAAACCATCCCTCTGCTTCTCATGTTCGGGTAGAATTTTCTCCAATACCAGCCACACTGACTTAAAACAATTGGACTATCCATCTGGTGTTGCCACAATATTTGATTCAGAGTAGGCCAAATAGCATATTCAGAAGAAAATTAATCAAAAGAAGCATTTGCTGGGACTTCTGTGAAAAGGAAAACCTTTCACTGTCTGTGGAGTGTGAAGTGTGGGTTTTGGAGACTGGGATTGTTGAAGTCAACTGGTTGCCCTGCAGGAAGCCTGCTTAATGAAAGAGTAGAACAAATGGTGTTGAGATATGGATATTCACGACTTGATTTAACTGCAAATAAAACAAAACTTACCCTGAATCCTTGCAGGTCTATGTACCAATAAATTATATATATATATATATATACACACATATATATATGAAGGAATATATATACATACACATATGTGTATCTATATGCATTATGTACATATTAAGTAATAATCTTTCCTGCCTGCTTGTGATTCTTAATACAGATAATGTATACAAAAATACTGTTGTAAGTAGTACATTAATAAACAACTAAATATAAGGGAATATTATTAATACATTATAGGATGAGCATCATTTTATTTCCATTTTACTATTAATGAAAGTTAGGTACAAAGGCTATTGAAAGATACTTCAACTTTTCATGTTTCTCACTGTCACCCTGTGCTGCTGGTAAAATGTAAAATAATTTTCAAAATTATATTTTACTAACGATGGCCATTTCTCATTAATTATGATACGCTTCTCCCTTGGTGCTGCTGTGTCATAATTACCCTTCTGGGCTTTGATTGCACAGACATGACCTTCTATTCCAAAGCTGTCATGTCTTCAGTTACAGACAGACATGATTTGAAGCAGCCAAATGTCCTTTTTACAAACAGTAATTCACATTTAGGCTCTGTAAAATACTCTTGGGGTTAGCACATTAAGAAGGCATTATCCCAAGATCAAACAGTAGCAGTGGGTTGCAAAATGCTTGTTAATATAGAATACATGCTAGGTGGATGAACAGATGCAATTGTGGTATGCTGTAGAGATTTGGGGGAATTTAGGAATGGTACATAAAAAAGAAGGGGTACTTTTCTTTCACTGTCTACCAGTCTTTGTTCAGAGATAAATTAATTTTCTTAAAAGATATCCTGCTAGAATTTTAGCTGTATTGTAAACTAAAATATTGACTTATGGCTCACTACTTATGCCTATCCATGTCCTTGTCCACTCCACCGACGTTCTGTCATTCCTTGTACAGAGACCTCTCTGTGAATAATTCTAAAATGAGGCAGAATTTAAGCCCATGGTATTCAGAAACAGGTGGTCAGTCCTTGGAGAACACACGTAACAATCACAGACCTACTGTGGGAGAATGAGGATTGAGACAAGTGTCCAGGCTGATACCACAGAAGCTCATTTCTAAAATAAAGTGAGAGAAGCAATGGAACAGCATGACCTCAGAACCCTAAAACCAAGATCCCATTATGAATAGTTTATATGTTCCTTAAGGATAAGGATGAGGTTTCATTTATTCCTATCTTTCAGAGTCAACTATTCTATGTTATATGGTAATGAACCTTCTGTGAACTCACAAAATGAATGTGTTGGTGTGGTGGTGGGGTGAGCACTGTATTAGACATTCAATGTCTTGGGGTCAAATGCATGGGTACTCTATTAGGGAGCAAAGTATAAGGGATAATTATTAGAATCTAGGGTGCCACCAATGTTGCCAGATCCCCACTTTCATTTTTGCTGAGGCTACTTATGGTTTTAAGCCTACCATGGTTTAGGGACACAAAGGAGCCTTAAGCCATGGGATAGACAAAGTCTTTTGTGAGAGACCAGGGGAAGGTAGGGGGAATGAGAAAGGGACCAGAACATGTGCTCCAGAAAGCCTTTCCTTAATATTCCCTTCAAAAGTATTCTACTCCTCTCCATTTTATTTGCAGTATTTTAGAACAATAGATTATCTCTTGCATTTGCAATCCTCATAATCTATTATTCTTGGTAAATTATAATCTCCTGGACAGTAAGATTCTTGGCTAGTCCATCTGTTACACGCACATTACCTAAACACTGTTCTTTCTATGTAGTTAGTTTTCGTTGAATATTGGTTGAACAGAATTGATCCCCATTTAGTTAACTTGTTAGCCGTTTATGACAATGGTATATGGAACAGAATTATCTGGAGAGATTTTAAACATGCAGACCTCATTAATCCACAAGAAATTCTGATGTATTCAGTTAATTTGGGGCCTTAGTACATGGTTTTAATAAACCCCATATCCCAAACAATTCTGACATATATTCCTGGTTTAAAAAATCACTACATCATTGAGTGGAAAAGAAAGTGGAGTTGATTTCCAATATATGGATTCCTGGAATAAATTTCAATTTGACTAAATTTCTTGAGCATCCCTCTTCTCAGTCAGTATTCCTCTCCCCCCTTATGGACACCCCATCTTCAAGTACTTTCCCATAGGAACTGTTTCACTTAATTAGCTGTCTGCCAGATTGAGAAGCAATCCTTGATCAGGTGTTAGTTGATGCTTCCTACGGTGTTATACCCTGTAAGACAATTTCAGTGTAATCAGGAAATGTGAGGAACTAAAACTTTAGGGCTCAATATACCTAATAGCGATTTCAAGTACCAGTGTGGGAGCTATTTCAGGGCAGGAAAGTCTTTAAAATAGACCTAAAAATCACAATAATACTGAGTGCCTACTTATATGGTTGGCCTCATTTCCCCAAATATAAGACCCCAGTTATACTTGAGATGAAGACATTTTTGATAATTACTTTTCTACTGAATTAAAAAGTCTTAATGTTAGAAAACATTTATAATTTATCTGCAGATTGCCTTTTTGCATAATATTTTCTAAGACCTATTATATATAATACATATTATAATAAATATATAGTTACTCTTTCAGAATCTTCAAGAAATCATGACTTGTAAAAAAAAGTTTAGCAATGCCAGCTTAATTAATCCAAATAGTATACATTAAACAGCCAAATCAAAGTTTTATTGTTGGGAAACATTTTCTATTGGGTTGGCCAAAATTTTTCCACCCCCCATAAGATGGCTCTAGTAGCCCTTAGTTGTCTTTAACTTTATTTGAAACAATCTTGTTAGATTGTATGTGACAGCTGTCATATCAGCCATATCAGTATACATATAAAAAACTCATAAAAATGGTGAATTATTGTGTAGTCATTTAAATATTGAATACAGATAAAAACAAGCAACATTTTCCATATATTATGCTTTATTATGTCAAGAAAGGTAAAAATGCAACTAAAATGCAAAATATATATATTTGTAGAGTGTATAGAGAAGGTGCTATAACCGACTGAGCATGTGAAAAGTGGTTTATAAAGTTTTGTACTGGCAGTATCTCGCTGGACAATGCTCCCAGGTTGGGTAGACCAGATGAATTTGTAGTGATCAAATAGAGACATTAACTGAGAACAAGCAATGTTATACCACACAGGAGAGAGCCAACCTACCCAAAATATCCAAATCAATAAAGTTATTGGTGAAAGTGAAAAATGTGTCTTTTATTTTACAGAAAATAACCATATGGATTTTGTGGTCAACATAATACTTTCTTCCTCATGAGGAAGTGGAACAAGAAGGGACAGTCACCAAGACAGAATTACTGCCCCAGGATTTTGGAAATGATTGTCTTTTCTACTTTGGGTTTGATTAACTTTGTTCCATAAGCTTTTTCTGTCAACTTCAATATTGACTTAGAGTCAATAAGATAAAACTGAAGATAGGAGCCTTTTACTGTAAAACCTTTTATTTTTTTAAGGCCAAAGACCAAAGAAATGATATTTCTTATTAAAGAAAACTTGCCAGTTGTTTGCCTTTTATTTGTCCTGTCTTTAAATTTTTCTTAAGTAAAAACACACATGCACTTGCTCACACATACACAAAAATACACAAACTACACCACCCAAAAGATAAACAAAGAACCTCCACTTGGTTAAAGTGGATGATACTGTTCATCACCCACTCTTACATATTTTCTATATTTAATTAACATTCTTAACCTGTGGAGAGCAAATATTATTGTCTTCATTTTTCTTCATTAACTGTCTTGATGATAATCACACATAACAGGATTCAATGTTCAATGAAAGGAAAACATTTTCAGTGAAGGAAAAATGTTACTTATTCAATTAGATGAAAACAGCTATATTTTTCCTGATAGAAGTTGACTCAATTATAACATTTTTCAAAAAGTGCAAATAATTAGTACTAGTAGACTGCAGAACATGCACATGCGATTCATTACATATTTTCTTAATTGACTGTTCAATTGATATTAATATTTTCACGCAAACATGCTTATTAAACAGAAACTATAACACCCGTATTAGACACTAGGGATTTAACATGAGCATAATTTCTTCTTATTAAAAGCTTCAGTCTACTAGGGGATAGAGAGAATTAAAAAAGCAATTATAATACAGAGTGACAAGGACCACAACAGGGAATCAGAGTTTGACAGAGGAGGAGCACCTGACCCTGCCAGGAGGATCGGGAGGCTTCTGGAGACACACGGGCTCACCGGTAATTTGGAAGAACGTAGCAGTCAGTGGTCCAGTCGCCGCGATTACTTATTTTTATGAGAAAACATATAGTGATAATTATTTGTGAGTAGAATTTTAGTAAATTAGGTACTGATTTTATATTATATTTCTTAGGGATTTAAATTCTAAATGTAAAAGTCCTAGTTAGTGGCAGCATATTTTAATGAAGTATTTCAAGTTCTGATTTATGATCCAATATAATATATATTTCATGAAAAATTATGTTGGGACAAATATTTCAAAATATGATAAATATTCACAAAGAATCACTAAGTCAGAAGATAATTTTCAGTAGCAAATATGAGAGCAAATACACTAAATGCTTGAGATTAGAAAGCATCATGAAGGAATATTATGTGCAAGGCAGAGGCCGTGGTTTAAAAAAGAAACATGTAGCAAGAAAAAAATCCTTATTAAGAGACAAAATCAAAGCACAGAAATAGAAAACGTCAGTGCAGAGAACTGATTTTAAGAAGGGAAATATTTATAAGAAAATACATTTTCTAACAAGGATTGATGTATTTTTGAATGTTTGTCAAAATACAAGAGATTCTCACATGTGTGTATCTATAGACTTTGATGAACAAATTTCTATCCGGATCTTAACAAGTGGTAAAAGGGCAAGCTATGGGTTTGGACCAAAACAAATTTACAGGTTATTTAATTATCATTATGTCCTTGTCATTATGTCTTCAAAAATCTACACCTAGATTCAGGAGAAATCATTTAGCTATGATTTGGAAAAGAGCCCAAACTAGTGTTCAGAAACAATTTTGCGGGCATTGAAATAGTGATGAGAGTGGTAGGCAAAGCTACTTACAGTTCTTTAAATGTGTATGTATGATTTTTAGCAGGCTCTTGTCAAAATTTACCAACAACCTTAGCAGCCAAAACAAACATAAACTAACAATGAACTAAAGCTTAAAACAAAACACTTACTTAAAATGCGGATGTGCTTTGGTCCAACTCTGAAGGTTCACTATCTGGAGTATTTGTTAGTATGGAACCAACACGTAGTAACTAGAAAGTCAGTTCTCAAAATTTTCATGCAGGAATTATATTTTACATATGTAAAACAATATTTTAGGGTATATTGTATATATAATGTAAAAGTAAATGTACTTAGTTTATGTAAATTCTATTTTCTCCTAACCAAACAATAATTTACTTATTCCTGTCTGAGATTGTTCTCATGTAGTGACATGGAAGATTACATACATGCAAACATTCCTCTCTCCTAATGAGCACTACACAGCAAGCAAGCAAATACCAACTCTTTGTGAGATTTTCTTGGTAAGATTTACTTTTAATTGCAAATGAACTCAATAATTCAGGTCTAAGGAATAAATTCTTTCTGTACAACTAGATATTATCTATTTTAAAAGATTTGTTTTATTGAACAACTTTACAGCAGTTAACTTCATAGGATATGCAACAGCAGCCCGCAGGATAATTTATTTCTTCCTGGGAATTAGCCTATATATTTTTCTAGTTATTTCTCATTAGAATGGAAAGACCTGTTTTTTGGTGATTATAATTTTTAAGATACAAGATCATTATATATTAGTCATTCCTTGTTATTTGGGATTTAGATTAAAATGTTTTTATTTTCTTCTGTATATATTTATATGAAATAGTTATAGTCTCTTATCGCATTGACGAAAGTTGTTTGAGCTCAGTCCATGCATTGTACAAAGTGGTGTGATGATTATCCATGTTCATAGTAACAACTATATTCCTCTATCTACTGAGGAAAGAAAGATTCCTGTGGCAAACAGTCTATAAAAGCATGCATGATGCTATTTTTTGGGTTGCCATAATTAGTTATTAATTTATTCTTTCACTTATTTTTTAATATTTACCCAAAGATATATTTATTGATTTTTTTAGAGGGAGAGGAAGTGGGGTGAGAGAGAGAGAGATCAATGTGAGAGAAATATCGACCACAGACTGAACCTACAACCTAGGTATGTGCTCTGACAGGTAAATGAACCTGCAATATTTTGGTGTACAGGATGATGCTCCAACCAACTACATCACCTATCTGAGGCTATTCTTTCATTTATTTGTTCAGTATCTACTGGTTAGGTACTGAATGTTTGGCTTTATTATAGGGATAAAGATAAGAAAACTAGTCCTTTCTTAAGAAGCTTTTTGGCTAGCGTGAGGGTGAGACATATGGATACAAAAGATGACAGAGAAAACTAAAAGCTGTGGAAACCAAAAGAGGAGACTTATTAGACTGAGGAGAGTATAAGGAAACTGCCTCCTTCATCAGAACAATATAAGTGATAATCCAAGGGGTGCAGTGCAAGAAGACTCTGAGCAGATGTGTAATGGCTGAAGTCCAAATTCTTGGACTTTAAATTGGCCTTTAAATTTCTCTTTATGTTCAAGGTCAGTTATCAATTATAGCTGCCAATACCTCCCTTTTTTTTCAGGAGAAGCTCTGTTACTAAATTAATTTCAGATAACTACAAGAGAATTCCTTAAATGGTATATCTTTGAATCAAATATTGGACACAAATAGGCATTAGCCAAGTTATGTTTGAAGGGGGAGTGAAGGAAGAGCCACTGGTAAAGAGTAGTGTAATGATGTTATGGGGTAATGTTCACAGCTGATATCAAACTGTGTGCAAAGTCTAAGAGCTACATCTCGTGCAGGTGAGTGCAGGTTGTGTTCCAAAACAAGACTTTAAAGAGTTAGGGTGGTATGAAGTGGCCAACTTCATGGACGTCGATCATCTCTGGGATGTTTTGGATCTTCTTTCCCCACACCACATATTTGAATGGTAAAGAATTAAAAGTAAAACTTGTCTTTATATAATTCCCAGAAGGGCAGTCAAATAAAAATTAGCATTTTACCCATAAATCAAAGTAAATTGTATTAATTTGATTGCAATTAGAGTGAGACTGATAAGTGGAAGCTTTCAACTCAAACATCTGTGGAAGCTGAGTTTTCATATTAGACTTTTAAAATTACATCTTAAGAGTAATTTAAAACATGGTTTACATCTGCTATTTGGTAATGCTGCTTGTAGAGTATTTAATAAGTTTGTAAATTTAGCTTAAAAAGCGGCACCACATTTACCAATAATGTTAAAGTTCAATGATTTTTAAAAGGAGGAGGTAGGAGGAGTTCATGGAAAACATTAGAAATACCAAGATACTGAGTAATTCCCGTTGCTTAACTAAGAGTGATATTTTTTACTTTTATTTCATGTAGCTCCCTATTTAGAAGTACCCTGTGGCCATTTTAATTAGCTTTCCCACCACTCCTGTGAGATAGAGGATAGCGTTATGTGTTGGGGTCGCTGAATCTGGCTGTGGCTTAACTATATTTAATAAAATCTGGAGTTTATGATGGTGTTCAAAGAAAATGCCAGATTTCTGCAGTCCATTTGATAATTCGCTAAGCTGAGGCAATCAGAGGTCAAACTATACACTGATAACTACATTAAGCAGTGTATTCGGCTACCATACAGTCTCAGCCTTTCCTCTCCTTGTAAGAAGCTTTTTTTTTTTTTGCTTTTCTAAGTAAGCTTAAAGCAAATATTTTCCTAGCTTTAAATGACTTAAATTTGTTGTTTTTTAAAATGTAGTACCCAACAGAAAAATTCCTAATATTTTTAAACAAATTAATTGTAATATCAGTATTATAAAATGATTACACATCAAGTTAAAAAAAACTTTGTCTATATTAAGTAACAATCATCTAAAAAAAGATGATGGGGCAATTAGAGATAGTGATAACTGAAGAATGTGCTTTCCCCCAGAACACAATTACAACATTTCCACATTTGCTTTTCATTTCTGTAAATTAGTTATGGGACCATATTTTAAAGTAGAGTGACTTGCTAAATCAGAACACCATAATGCAATATTCTTGTAATAAGAGCTTATCTAAGGACTGCTCTCCTATATAAAACAATACATTAAAATAGAAATGGCACTGTCTTTTTTATGTATGCAAGGCTGCTTAGGATTCCAACTGACTTGTGTTGAATGCCAAGATGAATCCTTTGAAACTATAACAATAAATTGCAATTTACCTATAAGACATTTTATGAATGATTAAAAAGTGTAAGAAATAATTTTCTTCCTCTTAGTAAGTAAAATAGAAAACCCCTCAATACAGTTTCCATCCCTAAAATATGTATCAGTTTATCATAAATGGTGAAAAAATTTGCACTGACCTATACAAACAATTAGTTATATTTAGTGTTTGCTGTTACATGATGGAGTCAGGTTTAGGGTAGGATTAAGTTTCAAGATGTTGATGGCAAGCTTTGACCCAAATCTGAGAGCAGGCAGAGAACAAGATTTAAAAGAAGGAATTATCCAAGATCCACCTAATTATCTAAGACCTACCAATTCTCTTACAAATATTTAGGACATACCAAGTCCCAAATCCACTACTGAGCAGGTAGAAATCATCCACTAAATACTTACTAAGTAGAGAAAAAATGATAAAGAAGAAATAAAAGGTCAATACATTCAATGGTGAACTTTTAAAACATTATATTTAGATGTTAATATATGTATATCATATATATAAAGCTTTCCCAATTTTCATTATCCTATTCATTATTCATTTATTTATTTACCCTTCTTTATGTAAATATTAAATACCCATGCTACTCCAAGTGCTGTACTATATACTAAGTACTAGAAATCTAGGTGAAGCAACACATAGCTCCTGGCCTCAAGGAAGCTGCAATCATGGATGGCAATGACAAGCCAGTAAGTGGCAGTAAGTGATTCGTGAGCCCCTGCTCAGGGCACTGTGGGCACACATAGGAGAGGAAAACACTCAATTTATGGGGAATTTAACAGGCTTTCTACTGCTAAGGAATTTTGAGAGGAGACCTTAAAACAGGAGTTAATAAGGATAAAAAACAAAAGTGAAAAAAGAGTGACAACCTTAAAAATGAAATAAGATTTTTAGCCAAAAGGAGTTTATTCAGAGTAGCGAAGGAATTGCAAATGGGGACGTGCAAACTACAGGGAACCATAGGCAAGTAAAGGAGACAAAGAAGCAGCTTTGATTAGGTTTTTAAGGAGGAAATTGGGGAAGGCTGTGGCAGATTTTTTATTGGCTGCAAGCAATGGGCAGCTTGTTGTTGCTGGGTTGGAAGGAAATCCTTTTTCTTTCTGCTGGGATCTACTAGCTTAGTGAATAGTACGTGCTTGAAAGCCCCCCCCCATAGCTTCCTGGCTCCATTTTATTGGGGACTCCTTTGTTCATTTCCACAAGATATAAGAGGTACTTTAGATAGAATTACTATGATCAATATAGATCTGTAGAGTGTGAGATAATAATCAAAGGGCTAGAATTAGTTAAGTAGGATTAGAGTCCTAAAACCAAGATGACTTTCAAGGATTTTGCTGTTGTTGTTGTTGATATTATTTTGTTTTGTCTTTTTTTTAATTTAGTATATTTATTACATAAATATATTACATGTAATAACAATTTCCTGAAAATGGCTTATTGCACTCAATTTGAAGTTATTTTTATTACAGTTCTTGCTAAAGCTTTATAGAAGAATGTAAATGAAGACTTAGTTTAGTACTTGGTAAGCCAGTCTTTTTTTAAAATTTTTATTTAGTTATTTTTCAAGTACAGTTTTCTGTTTATTTCTCCCATTCCAGCCCACCCCTCCCCCATGCACCCCACCTCCCTCCCATGTTTCTTGGGATGGGGTTGGATCATGAAAGAATGGTATAAAAGAGTTTAGGATGAAAAGGCAAACTGATTATTAAGAGTTTTTCCTAATCAGTTCAGGGACTTTAAAACCTTCCTGAGGTTAGCAGGGAGTCATTGGTAGAAGATTTTCAGCATAAAAATGGTACAGTCAATTTGTATTTGAGAAGGATTTTTACAGTTTAGTGTAGGGAATGACTTAAAGGGAGTGAAACATAAAAATGCTCTTACAGGAATCAAAGAATTAATAACATTGACCTCAGTTAGGATAGTGAACTATAGGATGTAGAAAAGTGTGTAAGCTATTATGAGCAAAAAGATTGGATTTTTCTTAACTACCATCATAATAGAGAGCCTTGGAGTGGTTGATATTCAATGAATATGTGTTGGCATCTTTAATAGGTCATATAGGCCCTTTACATACTGTATGCTAACTGATAAATAATTTATGGGGCTTTTCTGCAGAGAAATTGCATAATCTGATACATTTTCATTGTTTTTAAAATTTAAATATGTTACTGTTTATACTATTTCTGTTGTCCTAATTTTCCCCCTTTTCTCCCCTCCACCCAGCCCACCCCTACTCCCAGTCAATCCCCACACCGTTGCCCATGTCCATGGGTCATTCATATATGTTTTTTGACTAATCCATTCTTCACCTTCTTTCAATTATCTGTCTGATACATTTCCAAAGTATCTCTCCCTCTGCTCTGTAAAACATGAAACAAAACTGTGGGGAAATGGAGCATGAAAAGCAACAGGCTTATCAGAAACCTCCCTCAGTTAGCCAGGTGAATACTTTGGGCTTGAATTCAGGCAAAGTTTTACAGGTAGTAGAAACTGTTATTTTTGAGATATAAACCTCCTACATATGCTAATGGATAAACTGTGGGATGAAAGGGAAATTAAGTCAGTGACAGTTCTAAGCATTTTAATCTTGAAAGTTAAGTAAATTGTAGGACAAAATCATCATCTGTAGGCATTACAACAAATTATAGGGCCAATTACTTAACAGTAAGCATTAGAGCAAATTGATCAAAAGCTCGGCTGTAAGCAATAGAGCAAAAAAGAAATTGTAAAAAGGTGAATATTCATGATGGAGAAAAAAATGAAGAATATGGCCTTATGCCAAGAATGTGTTTCAAGAATGGAATCAACATGGTCAGACACTGGTAGGCAAGGTAAATATGAGGACAGACAATTGGGCACATGCATAGCATTGGCAGTTTCCATGGCACTGTGATGCCAAATTGTGAAATTGTGGATGAGGTTCAAGAGCATGGGAGAAAAATGTAGGGCAGTGTTTAGGGATTGTTCTAGGGGATTTTTGCTGACACAGGGAACAGAGACTAGGGAAGTGGCTAAAAAGTTATAGAAACAAGCAACCAACCCCCACCCCCTGTTTTGGTAAATGTTGAAAATATTACTGCAAGTATATATGCTGATACACATTATCTTACTGAAAGGAAAAACCTGGTGAAGTGGAAGCAATTGAGACAAAATTCTGATTTAGATTTTTGAGTTGGCTAGAAAGGATGACTTCTTGTTCATAACTGGAAGATCATCGTCATAATGGGAGAGAAGTAAGATAGGTGCAGAGATTGTAAACGTGGGGAAAGGAGGTACGTGTAGTTTTTCTGATAAATTTATCTTATTTTTTATTTTATTGTTTATTTTATTTTATCTTAGTGGTCTGAAAAAAAACAAGAAAAAGCTATACATACCTCCAGATCTCATGAGAATTGAAATGAGAAATAAATAAATGAAAGATGGCTTCTTCTTGAAAGGATTCTAGAAGTCTATTTTTTTCAAGGTCTGTTTGATCTCATGAAGGAGATATTCAGAGAAGAAATCGAGGGAGTCTGTTGATGAGCACACATTTTGAGAGCCAGAAATGGGTCTGAGAGAGAGTCTCACATTTGGCTATGGATAGCACAAAATGGGAATATGAATCCAAGTTGAAACTATTGCATTTTCTTAAGATTGAGCGGTGTCATAGATAATGATTTGGGAATATTGGGGAAGAATGTTTGGCCAGAAGATACAGAAGATAGAAGAGTTTTGTGGTTCTTGTCATCTAGTCTTTTGGGATAAATGATGAGGCCTTGGATGGTGATGAGGAAGAGTATGAGCCCTGTGGGCTTCTTAAATTCTGCAAGGGCAGTGACTAGGCCACTCAGGATCACTTGTGACCACACTCAGCCATGCCACCTGACATTATTTAGTCATCTTAACAGCACTATATTATAGGGACCATTAGTCTGCCATTTCATAAACCAGCACTAGAGAGTTTGCAGCGCCTTTTCCCAAGTTTTTGGGATAGCTTTTAATCCAGTTGTCTGACTTCATGATCTATACTTTTTTACTAAATAGATAAAGTGAGGAGGGAGCTCAAAGATTTAACTTGCACATCTTTTTCAGTGTCCCTTTTGGTGATTCCTCACTATTTATATGAAGACAGTAAGGAACCATATAATTCATATTACTATGAATGTATAATGAAAACTCAATAAATACTCATTGATTATTATTAATGGTTCACAAGCTTTTATCCATAATTCTGAAATTCATACATTCTAAAAACTGAAAGCTGTTTTATGATTCATTTAATAGCATAATTTGACTTAAACCTACATGGGTTTCATTTTAACATTTAATTCTTCAATTTATTATAGATTTACCAGAAAAAAATTTAATGCATTTGATTATAGGGTATATCTTGGACTCTGACATAAAATAGGAAATACACAGAATTTTTGCTAATTATTTTTTTAAATTCTAAAATATTCTAAAATCCTCAATTTATCTGGCTCCATAGATTTCAGAAAGGGTGTTGTAGACCTGTTTTATTGTCATTATTCTCTATCCCTTAAGAGAATATGTTGTGAATTGATGTGATTATGTAAAATAACTAGTTCCTTGGCAAGAAAAACATTTGAGTCATAATGCAATTAGAAGTACATGTCTTACATTGGTGAAATATTTGACACTTTATGTGCAAATACAAGATTTGGAAGTTCAAGGTAGGGCTCAATGAAGCTGCCTCTAAGTCAGGCTATCTGGCTGCCTCAATGGAAGCACGATGGGTAGCATGACATACAGGGATTTGCTACATTCCTGAGCCTGGCCCTAAGCCTTGTAGCCTTAAAAATTTGTCAATACCTTCTCAAGAATGGATATGTCACCTGGAGTTTGATTCATGTAAAGGAAGCTCGTGAGACTGGGGTGAAAGCTATAAAGTCAGCCTAGTGATTTCCAGTGGGAACCATCACTGCCAATGAAATCAAATATACTTGGTGTAGAATCTCCCAATAGGCAAGGGTTGTAGCAAAGTGTAGGAAGCAAAAGTATACTCAAGGTGTCAGTTTATTTACTGACAACAGAGTAGCATGTTCAGTCCAGAACTTGGGAAGACAATGACATGGCTAATTCTGTTTATTTAGCATGGAATCAGGAATAAAAGACTGGATGAAATGTTTAGTGGTACATAGATAAGATAAACTAAGGATAGTTTCATATAAAGAATCTTTGTAGAGGCAGAGGAGACAAATCAAATCCGTGGGTGAGGGCACCTCACAGCTCAGCAAAGCTCCGGAATGGGCATTGCAGAGGTTCTTCTGTGCACATCTCCTGTGTATTCCACTCCCTTCAAAAGATTACAGCCCCTTAGGGAGAGGCATTATTTTTTTAGAGATGATAAGTATTTTAATCAAGTTATAATCATATCCTGCTTGCCCGTGAGCCCTGAAGTCTCTGTAAAATGCCAGTCTTTTCTTATCTTTTCTCTGATTCATTATCTTCTGATGTCTGCATTTAATTAGCCGAAATCAGTTTTAGAGGTCTTCCTCCCACTTCCAGTTTTTAAAATACTGAGGGTCAAAAATATAAGCCATGGTCCTAAAATACAGAATCAGAGAATCTAAGTTACAGTCTCTACTGTATAACTGATTCTAAGATGGGAGTTCTTAATATACCTGGTACATATTAACTGTGAAAATAAAAACATTTTATCATGGCCTCACATACTCATTTTGATGATCAACTAGACAGCATGTAAAAAGAACCCTGAAACATACAAAAGTCTGTTAAATTGCATTTATTTAGCTCTCAGCATATATTGCATGCTTTCTACACTCATTTGACTCTTTTTTTTTTTTGAATGAATGAAGTCAGTTACTCATTGTGTCTTGCTGTATTGGAAGTCACAGGTCAGAGGTTTCTGCAATGCATAACCCCCCCATGGGTAAAATGAAGAATAGCAATAAGAGAAGACAGTAGCAATGTACTGTCTTCTATCTATAAACAGTGTCCTCTTTAGAAACATATGTTTAGACATTGATTTCAATTGACCTTGTTGCTCAAAACTCAAACAGGGACAATGCCACTTAATCACTTTACTGTTCTATGTAATTAATGCTCAAGAAATAACTGGTGTGCAGGGTACTCGGTCTCACTAGTAAATAACTTACTATCAGCCATGTTGCTGAACATAAAAATCTGACACTGTTTTTTTCTTAAACTTTCATAATAGTATGTGTTGTTTTAGTCTATAATGAAAAAATTTGTAATTTATCTTGGATTTTAAGGGGACTTAAATGGGACTTGAGGTTGTTCTTTACAAGACCATGTCATGTGTTTCTGCCTTGTGGTTTATTTAGAAAAATGTTCACAAGTGCAGACCCTGAAGACAACTTTCAGCTCTTTGTTTTTTCTTTCGTGGTCACTCTCACTTGCTTCTTTTCTTCCTCCCTCCACCTCTTCTTTATTCTCTCCCCTTATTTTCCTTCTTACTTTATTTTTCTTTACATTTTCTGTTTTTAATAAATCGAGCTTTGTAGGGCCTGGAAAATTAAACTAAAATTTAGACAGAAAGCAAAGAGAAGATGCACAGTGTGGATTTTGAGAAGGATAGAGAGTCATCTTCTAAATAAAGAATGTTATGTTCATGTGCTTTCTTGAGTACTTCTTCTGGGATTAACTGAAAATAAGTAGGAATGGCAATGAACATCATTCTTTGATCCACTCATTTAGTGATGGCACTTAGGTTGCTTCCAGCACTTGGCTTTTGTAAATTGAGCTGCTATGAACATTGGAGTGCATAGGTTCTTTTGGATTGGTGTTTCAGGATTCTTAGGATATAATGCCAGTAGTGGAATTTCTGGGTCAAAAGGCAGTTCCATTTTTAGTTTACTGAGGAACTTCCATACTGTTTTCCATAGTGGTTGCACCAGTCTGCATTCCCACCAACAGTGCACTAGGGTTCCCGATGAGTGGATCAAAAAACAATGGTAGATTTACACAATGGAATTCTATGCAGCAGAGAGAAAGAAGGAGCTTATACCCTTTGCGATAGCATGGATGGAATTGGAGAGCATTATGCTAAGAGAAATAAACCAGGTGGTGAGGAACAAATACCATATGACATCACCTTTAACTGGAACATAATCAACAAAAGAAAAAATCAGACAAAACATAACCAGAACCATGGAAATTAAGAACAATCTAACAATAGCCAGAAGGGAGGGGGGGAGGGAACAGTGGGGATAAAGGTTTTCAGGAACTACTATAAAGGACACATGGACAGATCCAAGAAGGAGGGTGGAAGCAAGGGAGGAAAGGGGGTTTGGAGGGAGTGGGGGAGGGGTGGAGAGAAAATGCAGACAACCATAATTAAACAACAATAAAATAATTTAAATAAAAAATAATAAAAATAAATAAATCTGTCTCCCTAGAGATCAGCTTTTCTCTTCTACTAACTGCATTTCACAGGCCAGGAGTGGTGGGCCCTGCCCCATTTTCTGCCACTACTAGTGACAAGAAGCTCTCAAACATTGAGAGAAACCGTCACTGAACAGAAACTTGACTGATTTCAGCTGAGTGTGGCCATACTTCATCTTGTGCTTGAACCTTGTTTCAAATCAACTGACTCGGAAATATTTTTTTCATTTGAGATGGCCAAAGGGACTTCTAAGCAGAATAATTCCATCCCATCCTTGTTTCTCACCTTTCTAAATTAAAACATCTTCGTGGGGCTCTTCTGGCTTTTTTCCCCACTTAACACCAGCTTGCCTTCTTTTTTTCAGGAAGTAAATGCCAACCCTTGGATTAGGTTCTATTTCAATTGAATGAAGAAAAGGTCCCTTGTGGGTTTCAAAAATGTGAATATTTCCCTTTCTTATTCATAGTGCTGATGCAAATTTTCTCTATTTTCATATACCTTTGATCATTTCAGTCAACTTCTTATATTATAGCAAGGAGAGTTTTAGTTGCCTACTCTGAAGACATCATTATTCTCTGAAGACCATCTATGAAATGAGCTTTTGATCTTAGACATTCTTAGACTACTCGGTTATGTTGTTGTATCAGGAACTCATATTGCTATGCTTCGCTGGACAGTGTAGAAGGATAGGATAATCAGAGAGCAGGAAAATAAATCTCACCTATTTTCTGTTTTCATCTTAAATTCCTTTTTAACCTCACATCTGCAGTAGAAGATGATACTTTATTGATGAAAAAAGTAATTTATGGTTTTGAAAATAAAACACATCAGTAAGAAATTTAAAAAAAGTCTGGGGAGAAGCTTTTGTAGAGACTGCATTTCCTACATTTTAATAAAAAATGTAGACCAAGGGGGTCAAATAAACTAAATTTACTTTTTTCTATCATTCATTTAACAAACATTTAACAAGCACTCACAGTATGCAAAGCTGTGTGTCGGCACTGTGGGAGACACAGAAATGACTTAAGTGCAGCATCTATCTGTAAAAATCTTAGGGGAGACTTGAAATATACATAAATAGCTTTAATACAAGCTCAAAAATGACGACTGCCATAAGGGGAGCATAAATACCGTCTGCCGAACTCAGCAGCTGTGAACCACTTCCCTGCAGAAGTTAAATGTGGAGTACATGTGCTGGGACACGTGTATGTGTGCACACACAGATGCATGCCTGTTAGTAGGGCTCTCTTATGTTTTAATCCATCTTTAAAATGATCACCAGTTTTTAAAACGGATAAAGCATGGTGGTTTTAATCAATAAACCAACAAAATTAAGCACGTCCTAATGACAGAATCTAAATGATTCAAAACCTGGTCCTAGTTTTAATAATGTTCAAAGTAATGTTTCAATTCAATACCAATATCAGGTATGAGATACAAAACATGACATAATAATGAGCAAAATTAAATTCATGTGTCTTGTAAATGTCATAGAAACACAAACCAAATTATTGAAATGCTTAAAAAGTGGCAATAATTAGAAGGAAAGCTGGATCATTTAAGGAGAAATAAAATCTAAGAAGCACAACTGACATAATACTGAAATGGGACAAGTGCATGTTAAAGCATCAAAACTTCTTGTGAGTGCTTTAGGTAATTTGAAATAAGATCTTGGCACAATGAACGGAAAATACAGAAATTAAGTTTTGAAAACAGCCTTGTCCGATAGTGTCATTTGTCTCTGTGTCCACACCAAGAATATACAGAGTCTGGCACAAACAACACCCCTTTTAAGTACAAAACCTTTTATTACAAAATCATAAGCATGTAATTCTGTAATGTAACAATATCACACTCAAGCACACCGTATGACATTTTAGGTGAAATGTTCAAATTAAAACTATAAATTATTATACTCGTATTATTACTCTACCAATCACACTCCAGCAGACTTTATTTCTGCCAGACTCTGTCTTTTAATTATTTCAAGATAAACTTGTTATATTTCATAAATTTTCAGAGAAGGCAACCTAAATATGAAGGAATAAAGAGAGCAACTATTAAGTATTGTCATCTTATAAAATTCTGTACGTTAACGAAAGAGGCTTGCAAGAAGTTGTAGATGAGGTGATCTCTTCAAGGGAATTGGTATTGGGGCATAGTCAGAGCTATCTAAATATATGCACCGTCTGTTTTAGGGTTTAGCTATGTGATTTCAGGCAAATTTTTAACCTTTCTGAGCCTTCTTCAGAACATACAAATACACAGATATATTTTAATCCTTATCCAATGACCTAGCCATGGAGAGAGGAAGGGAGATGAGAGAGAGAGAAACAGTGATGTGAGCGGAACGTCGATCAATGGACAGGGGGCTGAACCCACAACCGGGGCATGTGCCTTGTAACTGAACCTGTAATCTGTGGGTTTACAAGGGAATTCTGCAATCAATTGAACCACACTGGTCAGGACTAGAAAGTAGATATTTTTAAACTAGGATAACATTAATAACTACCTTATTATTTGTTTTAAAAATTAAATAAATTTATACATGTAAAGTTTAAGACTAGTATTTTCTCAAAAATTTCAGCAACTGAGTCTTCCCTGTAAAGCAAAATAGAAAACTGACATCAAGGAAGAGAGGGAGAAAACATAACAGGGGGAAATTGTCACAAATATGATTCTTTACATTCCCGCCTAAAAATATGGATTGAAGCCAGATATGACCATAAGTTTCTTTATTTTTTGAATTCAAAATGATTTTATTTTTACACAATTAGCTTTCCTTTTCTCCAGTCTTTTCTTGCTCTAGATTTGTTTTTTCTGGTATTCTTTATTTAAAATTATACATTATATTAAATGAAACATAAACCTGGATCTGTGTTAGAAGATAGAGGGATTTCCGAATGCTGAAAAATGCAGGTGCTATATTCGCTACTTTAATACAATAAAAGACCTGCCTGGTTGGCAGGTTAAATTCAGCACATTTGGTTAAATGTGAATTTCAGATAAACAAGGTATAATTTTGTAGCATAATTCTCCAAATTACATAGAAAATATTTATATTAATAAAGTATCTTCTGTTTTTCTAAAATCACATTTATTGGGCATTCTGCATATATATTTTTATAGATCTGGGAGTCCCAGGACCGTCAGAAACTCACTAATCCCCAGTGTCAACCCAAAACCAAATTAATCACAAGTAATTCTGTGCATTTATCTCAGTTCTTCCTATCGCCTCCTTTCTTAGACCACAGTCATTCGATCCTAATAATTCCAACTGCCTCCTATCTCTGGCTTTTTTTCTTTCCATCTTCCAATCTACTCTCCACCTTGGAGCAGAGCGATTGTTCTAAAACACAAATCTGATCACAGTGACTTATCTGTTAAAAACTTGTCAGTGGTTACCCAGAAGCCTGTGGGTAAAATTTAGGCCCCTTAGTAAATAATGTAGGGTAAAGTCTTCAGTGATCTAGGACTCACTTTCCTCTCTAGTTTATCTGTTATAAATTAAACACCAGCTTACAGTGAGCCTCATTATGTCTTAACTCCTCTGCCTGGAAAGACCTTCTTAAACATTCCTCACTTTCTCCCCTATCTAACTCTTGTTCACCAGGCTGAGTTATATGTCTTTCCTCTTAAGGTATCTCACAGTGTTCTGGTTTTAGCACTGTCATTCAGGAGCTCCAAAACAGGGAGCTGCACTTGTGTTCATGATAGCCTGCAAAGAAAAAAAGAGAAGTGCACACAGAGGACCAGCAGATGTGGAAGTGCCATTTATTACTCACATTACAGGCAAGTGCACCGATGCTGGCAGATCGGGTGAAAGAGACCACACCCCACCTCTGGCCTTTGTGCTGCTTATTGGGTTAGGGAAGTAGCTGTGGTAGTTGGGGAGGTTATTGCAATAGTGTGTGAAAATACTACAGGGTTGTGATACACGTAGGGGCTGTGAAAAGGCTGGAACTCCAGACATAGACTGTTTTCCTCATTCCTGATAGCTGCTGGCCAGGTAGCCACCTGTTCTATGAGGCCGTGAAGGCTCCATGTCCCGAATTAGCTCACACTCTGCACTGATATTGCTCTTCCACCTCACAATCTTCACACTGATTCTTCCAGACAGGGAGTCTGTACATGGTGAGGGCATTGGCCCATTACCTCCATATGCCATAAACACAGTATGAGCTGTACGCTAAGAAGAGCAGAGTAAGGCAAAGGCCAGGAAGGCTAAGGAGAACATGACTTTTGTTTCACCCGACCAGACAACTCCCAAGATTTTGACAGAGAAAACAGGTCCCTTCCTGAATAGGATATGAAAGCCTCTTCCTGCCTGACCTAAGGGAGACAAGGGAAGGGGGTCTGAGATTGGGACAGAAAGGCTGTGAGCTGATTCTCCCAAAGAAGGGAAGGCTGGGATCCCCGAAGAATCATCATCTTCATATGGAATGGTTGTATCCAATTCAACCAGCTGGTGCTGACAACAAGTCCATTAAGCCAAATTATTCACTCTGATTTCAAGAAGCAGCAGTGCAGATGGGCTTCTAAAGTGAGGCTCATACTGTATAAACAAGCAACCAGGTATGAAAACGGAACACAAAGGTTAATGAACACAGCAAACCATAAACCAGTTTCTGAGTCTTCAGAGTGTCTGATGAGAAGACTTCCAAATGCAAGGCTTTTGTTGGAGCAAAATTGAGCAGTGACAATCTGACCGATCCTCTTTACCTGTATTTTAAATGTCTATGGTGTTATTATCAGGTGCTAGGTACCGCATGTTGCCGTGTATAATGTGCACCCATGTTCTAGTGCCAATTTCCATGTATAGTGCACATTCTTGTTTGTACCTCAAAAATTTACACAGAAGAGTGCACATTATACATAGTAGTAAATACAGTAAATTTCATATGGTTGACACTGCATCAGTAGTTCTCAATAATTCCAAATGAATAGATGAAAGAAAAATGAAACATTAGTTTGAAAGAAAACTAGGAAAATTCAAGATCCAGTCTAATTCAAAGGTGAGAAATAAAATTTTACGGACAATTCACTGAATTACAGTCTAATTTCCATAGCTGTGTATAAAAGATTTCAATGAAACATAATTTTTCTCCTAAAATCACCCTCATTCTTATCAAAGAGCCAAATCAAAACCAATGTATTTACTGCATTAAGTCCAGTTTTAATTGGGTCTGATTATTTGCATAAACACAAGAATAGCAACTGATCATATTGCTTTTCTTTTTTTTTTAAAGATTTTATTTATTTATCCTTAGAGGGGAAGGGAAGAAGAGAGGGAGATAAATATCAATGTATGGTTGCCTCTCATGTGTCACCTGCTGGGAACTGGCCTGCATCCAAGGTATGTTCCCTGACTGGGAATCGAATCGCGATTGTCTGGTTCGCAGGCCCATGCTCAATCCACTGACCTACACCAGCCAGGGCTTATATTGCCTTTCTTAAATCTACCAAGATGGAACACTACAAGGAATGTTTAGATTGCACTTTAATTAGCTTCTCAGGGCTGGAAAACCCAGCCAGACAATTACCTTCAGGTTTTTCTTACAGTACCTGCATGTTTAGGTGAGTTTCTCAAGTTCTCAAGGTCCCCAAAATGTCTTGAGGTTCTTTCCTTGCCATCTTTCAGGAAGGCAACCTTGGCTCCTTACCTAGAAATACTGCCATGCATCATGCAACCAAGCAAGGTACCAGGACATTTCTGCAGTGGACTTTTATTACCTTTGGGTGTCCATCTCGATTTCTTCAGGATTTGGTGACATCCAGAATCAAGGCATGACTCTTCTGATCATGACTTGGTGAATGAAACCACATTTGGAACCTGGCTTTATGTATCTTGTTATGAAGAAATCAGATTTCTATTATATTAGATTTATGCAAACAAGTAGATTGTCATGGAAAGAATAACACTCATTCATTAAGAGTTTCCAAATTCCAAAGTTATCAGGGAGGGAGAAAAATATAAATGCTTCAATATTGCTTATGAAACTATAACTTACCAAATTGCTTTAAGTAAAAGCAAGTTTTCTTATATCTGAAAAACAAAAGATTAAAATTTAGCAATATTTTCAAAAAAAACTTATAAAGTGCCACAATGATCCTCAGTTTATTATGTCCTATAATCAATTTCTCTTTATCCGGATCATATGAAATCACCTCTATAAATCCGGTTATTTCATAAAGCTATTTCTAGTAGTCTTTATTCAGGTTTAAGGTATGCTCTGAAAATCCATTCTCAGAACTACGCAATCCAAAGCAAATCAGAATCCTCTCCATGAAACCCTCCAAAGGCATAATATATGGTTGCAAATGTATCAGAGTTTATAAATGATAAAACTTAAAATTACATGGTTACAGATTGATCATAATACAATGGAAAAAAGAATTTGCTTTTTTGTAATGACATTTTAAGGTAACAAATAAATTACAAATGAAAGTACGTTAGAACTCTGTGGAATCTTGGAGTTTTATATAGTCTCTAGAACATCTAATTTAGCAATAAAAATATGTGTATATAGATACAACATACTTATTATTTCTTTATTTGACAAAGTTTCCCGTGTACTTTTGAGCATACTAAATAGGCCTAATGAGTTAACAAATATCTCTTTTATAAAGGAGGGAGAACAAATCCTTGAGATATTCCAGGGCCTGTTGGGATAGCTCAAAGTCATTTCTCAGTTAAAAAGTCTTTTAAAATGTGAACTTTGGGAAGGGTCTCAAACAAACTTAACCAAAAGACTATAGCAATTTTAAAAATAAAACAAGGCATTTTTATGGTAATAACATTAAAAGATATTCATTAAACTTAACACCAGTTTTCACATAAAATAATTTGTCCAGGCTATGGGATCCTGCATAGTTTATATGTATTCACTCTCTCTAGGTCAGTAAAATATGGAAAGTTATGCCTAGTTATGCCACCCAGAGGCAGAGAAGACACCACATGTAATACACAGATGAACACTCAACACAGAAAGACCATACCCTTGAAGACTGAAGATATAAAGACTACACCCATAATTTGAATTACTAATTTTTATAGAGAAAGTATGAGATTTTATTACTTGTTTTTTTTGTTTCTTTCCTTTACACAATCCTTCTTCAATTTATACAGATCCTCTGTAATTTTCCTAGTCCCTTTTAGTTTGCCCTTTTAACTCATCCAGAACTGAGAACAATTTACTTTTAATTCTATTTCCTTCAAAATCTATGGGCATAATTCACACCTTTTATTACCAAAGCCATATATTTCCCCAACTTAATTAGAATCTTCAATTTTTAGTGACAATTAAAAGCAAGTAATTAGCACTTCAGATTGACAAATTTATGAACACATTTCATAATTTTCAGAAGCAGTTTTTCCTTCCTCATTGGCAAATACCCTCACATATATATTTTGTTATTTTTGGTGATGACTGCACTTTTTTAGTATGCTCAAAATTGAGCTGTTTCATTATCTAGCATTCCTGACAACTTTTACAGAGGCTGAAGAAGGGTGGGGGGAGTCCAGCTCTGGGCTTGCTCCCACACCACAGATCCTGTGCCTCCAGAAGAAGAATTCAGAGTGCTACAGAGACTCATCTTGTCCCCTTTTCTTACTGAGTTCAACTAACTGAGTGGGGAATGACACATTTTTTCCCTCTTTAAACCATCAATTTAAATCCTTTCTGAGCAGAATCCTTATGATGCAAAAACATGGAAGCTTGCACATTAGAGATCTCATCCCATTTACTAGATCTTTAACGGGTCTAGTCAAATTTGTTAGCAAACGCAGTTTGATAATGAGAACGTATTTGAAATGAGAGTATTTTTTGAAAGGCTATAGTAGCAAAGCTAAGTGGTCACAATTTGAGATTGAGACCAACCTGTTTTTTTAAACAGTAACAAGAACAATATCTAAAGCAAAGACAAAGTTTAAGTAGATGAGTCCTCTCAAATTAAATGCTCTAAAAGGAGGGACTGGGACTAGTAGCCTTAGAAGCGTATCTCCTCATTTTTCTAACATGGACGCACCCTTTAACTTCTTTACTTCTGCTTTGACTGCTTCTTCCATTTCCCCAGGCAGGCATTTTGCCACCTTTAAAAGTTCTGCAAGGTCTGAGGGACTACGGGGGACATCTCCCCAATAAGCTTGCCGCCTCATTCCGTACTGAACTGGAGCACCACCCCGGATGCTTCCCGAGCTCCCCCCACCCCAACATGGCTTGTTGTCCAAAGTGGTTGGCTCAGCCACTTGGCAGGATCCAGGGTGGATCCTGTAGGTGGCTCCGGGGTGGATCTGGGGTGGATCCTTGGCAGTATCTGGGGCGGATACTGTAGTTGGAAGGATATTCCAGTTATTTTCTGGAATATCCTGCCAACTACAGTAATTGTACTGCGGAAGCTCCAAACCAGGGAGCTGAAATTGTGTTTGTGATACTTCAAAAAAAAAAATTCCCCAAGGACAAGCCTATGTAGACATGCTGTGGACTCATGCACAGCATGTGGCTGCTTCTTACTCACACATTACAGGGGAGGGTACTGATGGCATCATATTGGGAGAGAGAGACCGCGCCCCACCTCCAGCGTTGGTACTAGTTATTGGGTTAGGGAAGTAGCAGGATCAGTGCAGAGGGTAGCGTGTGAAAACGCTACTGGGTCTCCTCATCCAGTTTTCCTCACTCCCAGTGGCTGCTGGCTGGGCAGCCACCTGTTCTCTGCAGTGGAGGAACGATGTCCTCAGTTACCTTACAAGCACTTTCTAATAATTGTCAAACAATCCTGCAATTGCCTTTTTCACTTTTTAGGCCCCAGGTAGACTCTGTGTGCCCTGGGAAGGAAGAGACTGTATCTTTTTAAACTATAATACACATTGTTTGACACATTTTTAATGTGTGTTGAATGAAAAGAGATCTTTAGTAATATATAAGCAAGTAAGATGAAATGAGAGGGGTTTTTTTTTTTTGAAAGGCTATAGTAGCAAAGCTAAAGCAAGGCTCTCAGCTCTTATGTGTTGCTCCCCTTTGTTTATTCATTAGCAGCACAGTTCTTGACATGTTAGCTAAATGGCATCCAATTATTTGCATTTTTGTACAAAATAATGGCAATAGTATCTTGTTTTAATATGCATGGGACACAGAAGTGAACAGACTAACCTGACTGGGAAGGAATTGCCTTACTTTTAACCAAGATCTTTTTTAAAACGTTAGATTTAAAAACAATTTTAAATAAATAGCATATACATAATATTCAAAACCCTGCTCTACCCCCCAGTCACTTAACTGCCTTCTAGGAGACACCATCAGTCACAGTTCCGTGATGTGACCTTCCAGAGACATTGTATGTGTATACAAGCAAATGTATGCAAATAGAAGCACACACAGATTTCCATTGTTTCTAAGGCTAATTAAGTTTTCAGCTACTAAAGAATATAAAGATATAAAACTTTCATCGGACCTATGGAAACAATGAAGTTCATGAGAATAATTTTGTTTTGCTTGATTTCACTGTTTCAAATCAGTAACGAAGTAATTAAATATTCATTAATAAAGCATTTGTAATGTGCTGACTGCAAATTTTAAATGGGTCATGTCCCACAAAAATATGCTCCATTTCACTGTCTCAAGTTCTTAAAAATTTAAGCAGTCCCTATGAAGATTATATTATTTTCCACTTTCATTTTCTTGAATTTTTCAATTTCCAATTTCTGTAACAATCTTTGTATTCTTTCTCAAAGATCAAATAATTAAAAATTAAAATATGATTTGTTTACTATGTATAAACAATCAGATATATTTAATAAAACATAAATTAAAATAAATCAGAATATTAACTTTTTAAACAATGTAGTTTATTCTGAATGGTTCAAATTTATAATGTTTTCTTCTTAATTAATATTAATTTTATTATTATTTTAATTAATATTGATTAAAATATTAAATTATGTTCATATAAAGATACTTCTATGTATCTTTTTAAAAATTGAAGTCAAACTTTAATAGTAATAAAACTTCACAATTATAGCTTTCTAGAATATAAAGAACATTCTGGTTAACAATGTTAGGAAAGAGGATCGTGCTTCACACATACTATGTCTAAACTTTCATATACACTAATTTACCATTGACATGGCTGATTTCATACTGCAAAATGATTCTCAGCTGCTATGTGCAACTTATATGAAAATTACACTAAAGTAGGAGTCCCTCTGAAAGTACAAAATGGAATAATGTGGAAAACATAGATGCACAGCAATTATGGAAAATGGTATTTTACTATGCAAGAAGGCATTACCTTCATGCTGACTGTAAGAGTAAATACACGCGTATTTTTTCGTACCTAACCCCATCTGCTGCTCAATTGTCTCCACAGTGTCCAAAACATTTTTCATCTGTAAAACCCACAAGTTTTTACAGTACTCAGATATAGTTAGTTGCCTAGGGTTTAAAAGGAATATGGTAAACATGTAGAGAGGTGTTACTTTGGGGTCTGAAAAGTCTTATCACAAAAGTGGATGTTTAAGATTGTTATCCCCTGCTGGACTTGAATGCTAAATGCTGAGTGATATGAAAGCCGTGTTCTTCAGTGTATTTGGCACATGTGTTTGTGATATGCCAAGCCCTCTAAAGCTCAGGACTCCGGTCTGTGGCCCAGTTGCAGTGGTTGCACCAATATAGTCAATGGGTTGTCTACCTTCCTAATGATTTCCATAAAGCCTCCACATTTCATTCACAAAACCTATCACAGTGCCTGGAATATACTAGGAAATTTTTTTAAATGAAAAGGAGGAAGAAAGGAAAAGAGGAAGGAAGGGAGCATGGGGGGAAAAGAAGGAAGGAAGTGAGGGAAGGAGGAAGAAAAGGAAGGTCCTTATGTATTGTTCAAGCAGAGAATTATATCTGCTTATGGGGGTGATGGGATAAGTCAGGTTTTATTAGCTTATTTGGCAAAACTGTCTTTAAATAGAAGTTTTAAGTTCCTTTTGGTGGTAAGTACTTTGAGTACAAGGAGGTATAAGTCTTCTTAAAATGATTAACCAGGAGCTAGATTTAAATTACAAATTCATTTTGCTAACTGGATACCATTTAAGGATCCGGGAATATCAAGGGATTTTAAAGTCTCTGTCTTTTGATTTTTCAAAATCAGAGAGCCAATGAATAAATAATTACCTGAAAATCACCTATTTTAAATTACCCATTTACTTGTTACCTTTGTCTTTTTAACATAGATGAGTGATTTTACCTTATCACAACTCTGATTTAGCTTTATCTTTGGCACTGGCTTTAGGAAAAGCTATAGGAAAGGCTATAGTACCTTTACTGCAGGTAGAATTTGATATGTAATTCAGTCCCTTAGATTTTCCAATTTTTTTTAAAACAAAACCAAGCATTTTCAACCCTTTTAATTCTTAACTGTGTTCATAGGTGTATTAAAATATAATTATAGTAAAAATATACTTAATTTGACTTCAAATGGCAGTACTATGGTCATCTATATAAACAGATATATTTTAAAGTAAGATCATAAAAATTTTACCTGTCTTTTTATGCTTAATTATACACACATATGTGTGAATGTATGCGTATAGATGTAATATAGCCTTGGAATTTTTCAGTATACTTTAACTCCTAATTATTACATTAGATGGATTTTATGTCATCCAAATTAGTATTTACAGAACTCTTTCATTGACACATAGAAATTTAAGCTAAAAATGTACATGACATACATATTTCTTTAATTCAATGAAATTAATAAATAACATAATACATTAATGACATAAAACATATTCACCATCATGCCTGCCTTTGAAAATGTGACAAAAAGACTTATAGAAAACATCCAATTAAGTTCAAAATTTGAAACACAAATGACACTAAACTGATTCACTACTATTTCATTAATAATACTCTTTTGTGTTTGCTATAAACTATTTGATATATAAATGATTGTAATAGAAATAGAAACTTTATAGGTTAGCATCACTAAGAAAGAATATTTATAAATTTTAAAAATGCTTGTATTACAGATATAACTGTAACACATGACATGAAAGAAAAAGAATTGAATGGCTGCACTAAATTGAAGGAAAAAGACAATGAATGAAAAAGAGGAAGTCTTTCAGATTTATTTTCTCCAAATCAGGGTGTGCAGACTCCTTCTGCATTGCTGCCACAGTTTCGAATGTCTGATGTAGAGAAATAATATGCTGGCCTTGTAGTTATGAGATCTGTGCGCCACCAAATACATGGTGTGACCTTGTACAAGTGATCAGATCTCCCCAGCCCTGGGTTATGATGTATATGGTCTGATCCAGCTTTAGCTTTCTATAGCTAGTCGAATCTTTCCTGTGGAGATTCATTTTGTCCACTTCTCTACACACAGGTCTTAAAGGACTGTTCAGTTTCAGAAACTCTTACTTTTTTTTATTTTTGAAGACAGAAGTTACTAATCTGACTTTTCCTTTTCTGAAGATGGTCATGTCTCTTAGTCCTCATTGCATTTTCCGGTAAATCAATTTGCCACGCAGTTACAACAGAGACCTTCATTCAGTCAGGAACAAAACGTCTGCAACGGAAAGTCATTTGAGCAGAAAAAGAACAAGGATGTGATCTAATCCCAGGTCCTGTGAAAACGCGAAGTAGAGAAACAATTTACATGTACTTTATCTTCTTTTTGTTTTACTGCCACTAAAATGGTATGTAATACATTTGAGGACATTTTAATGTCAAGATCTCTATTCAAAACACAGAATATGTTGAAATAGTTTTATTAACAGCCTTATGCTTTTTAACTCATTGCCATTTTCTATTTCTTACATAATTTTTCTCATCAGGAGGAATGACTAATTCCTTTAAGTAAACTAGTCCTTGTCAGGAACTGTGAAGGACCCAAGATGTCACCCTGCTTGCAAGCTAATGAGTTAGCCTTCCACACCTTCATAGAAGCTGGCAGAAGGTGCCTGAGAATTTAGGCACAGCACAGAGCATAAGCTTCATGTTCACAGGGCTCCTCTTGATCCCCCAGTCCCATGGGGTGATACAGAGTTATCCAGCTTGATAGTGTGCATTTGATCTGTTTCTGTGACAATGGAAACCCCACTCTGTTTTAAAAAGACTACTAGCAAATCTGCCCAACTTTGCCCCCAATGGAGACATCCTAGAAAGCAAAGAAACCTACCCTTTTCTTAGAAGTTCTGTAGAAACCCATGAGATCTGTGGATAATTTCCTCCCAACATTCCCCATAAACAAACAAAAATTTTTATAAAACTCAGAAAATTCATCCTCATATAGAAATCATCATGTTTATAAAAACTGGCATGTCCTTCATCCTCAGGAAGAAGCAAATAAATGCCATAGGCAAAACAATCTAGTCATATCCAACACCCATTAAATGCCTATCATATTCCAGGGATTTTTACATACCCTTTTAGTCTGATTCCTAAAGCATCTCTATGAGGATTATTATCCTCAATTCCATAAGTAAGGAAATTAATGTTCATACAAAGAATACATCTCATGCTCATAAAGCTATTCTGTGGCAGCACTGGGGTTCCAATCTGGTACAGCACATTGAGAAATAATTTGTAAGAGGCCCTAAAATGGACTAAAAGAAATAACCAACTTTTATTGAGAAAATTCCTTGTTTTGTTTTCTTAGTAGATGTACTGGATTTATGTACTCATCTTGTTAACAGAATGTAATGCCGTTATGTAAATGTGCTAATATGATAACACATAGAATTATGATTTGGGCACTCTTATTTATTTTAGAAAGTATTTTGACATAACATCTTCAACACCAATTTTTATTCTTTTATTCTTTAAAAAATTTTTTACAAATATATTTTATTTTTCCATCACATGTATCTCCTTATACTTTCTTCCACCTCCACCCACCTGCTTCCCAATGCAATAACCACCCTGCTGTCTTTTTACATGTCTTTGAATACTTTTAGAACCAATGATTATCCCCTGTGGTAGAACTTCTGAAATTGTACCATGTAGCATGTTAAGTATATTCTAGATCTTTACTTTAAAAAATAAAAAAGAGAAAGAAAAGAAAAATAAATTTTATAATTAGCTTAGGTATGTCTGGTACTATTAACGAAATGGGAGAGTCTGAGATTTATACATTTACAAAGCATGTTTCAAAGTAATCCTTTTAAAATATCATATATTGTGCTTATTAATCTGAAGATGTTGTTGGAAAAATACTCCTATTTTTAAAACTCACAATTGTCATAGGACAACTGCCCAAGCAGTGAGTGAGTGGGTTAATCTAGGAGCAGAGCATTATAGTCCATAAACATTTTCAAAGCCAAAAATAGCTAAGAGGATTTGTTCTTTACTAGTGTATCTACTTTGGAAATCTCTTCGGAACCGCAGTAAACATAATTCTACTCTCTTGCCTATTGTTAATGTTGTTGTTAGTTGACTTAATTTTGGCTAAGCCCTGAGGATAAAAGGTTGAGAAATGTACAGCTAGAATTATTAATGGAGTTTATAAAATCAAATGGGCTATTAGAGTGCAATCTACTCTGCTCCCTTTTGAAGAATTCTATTTTCCATTATCCCTTGATCTGTTTCTGAGGCTCAAATTTTAGTCAACAGAGATTCTGCTCTGATTGTTACCTCTTAAAATGTATTGCTCAGCAAGGCTATTTTTTTTTTTACCTAACATGTTTTCATTCTTCATTTCATGTTTTATTTCTATGCATTTTTAAAAAACTTTGCATTGCATTTTGAGGATTAAAAGAAGTCCAGTATGGCCTGGAGATTATTATGTCTTCGTAAATGTCTATCATTTCAGTGTTATAATTTTCAATAGTTTTGCTAGAGTGTATCTAAGTTGTATAATGTGAAATGTGTCTTTACTAGACATGACTTTTACTTTGTAGCAAGATAAACCCCACGTGTTAACTTTAATTCTGAACTTGATCCATCTCCACCCACTCTCCTTCACAAATCTGTTGCATCATCAAACTGGTTTACTCACTTTTCCAGAAATATTCTTTCAAATTCCTCTTTTTACCAACTCTTTTTCCTTTTCACCAGAGTGAGGCAAAGACAAATTGTGCTCAACTTAGGTCCCATCTTTTCTTTAAAACTTTTCCTTGAACACACCAGTCCTCAGTGATCTTTCATCACCTTCTAAAAAGCAGTAAGGAAAGCAATGAGATACAATTAACCCTTATGAAGCTTTATATATTGTACATATTATATAAAACATACACTTGCTCACTTAGTTCTCATGATAACCTAACATGTAAGTTCCTTTAAGGAAGATGAAGAGACTGAGTATTTGAGTAGTCAACTTGGATAAAGGCACACAGCTAATCAATGTTGGAATAAGAATTCAACCCTAGCTTTTTCATTGCAAGATGCCACATTCCAAACTAAGCCATTGAATTTTATACAACGTTCTTAGGAATCTTTGTTTTTAATTTTTATTATTTCCTAATTATAGTATAAGCTCTTTGAGGAAAGTGGCCATGTCTTATACATTTCTTATTTCCTCATGGAGGCTAATTTCTTGGAAACTCAAATGCCCTGGTCAATCTCGTCATTAACTGAATAGCTGACATAGTCAGTTGTAAATATGTTATTTAGCAAAATACAAACATTAGGAGTAATAATAGAATAACCAATATTAGAATTATTTAATCCAGCATATCTGTGACATTCACTTACATCCAGGTCTATGTTAACTTAAGCACTGAAACAGTATAGCTTGGTGTACTGATTCTCATATTCGAACTTGCTTTAGAGTCCTGTGGCTGGCGGATCTAAGCACAGGTTGCTGTACTCTGCTCTTAGAATTTCCGACTCAATAGATCTGGGGTAGATCCGATCATTTGCATTTTTTTACAAAGAATTTTTAATACAAGTGTAAAACCAAGTAAAAGCCAGTCCTGATTTTATTACCACCTTAATCCTCAAGCATTTCTAAATAATGATTTCCATTTCTAACAAATCCCCATGTGATGCCGGTGTGGCTATTCGAAGAATCCATCTTTGAGAACCACTGGTTAGTGATTCTAGAATGAGAAGGGTGGAGCTGGAAGCCCACCTCTAACACATAAGCTGTGTGAACTTCAGCAATATATATTTCATGTATTTATGTACCAGTTTCTTCATTTATACAAAGCAGACATTAGAATTTTTGTGTGGCTCTAGTGAGTTAGTATATATAAATTGCTCATAATAGGGCCTGGGACAAATATAACAAAATTTCATTACTTATTAATCATCCTTTTCTGCATATCAATATAATTATTAAGTTGCAAAAGTTCTGCATATCAATATAATTATTAAGTTCCTTATCATCAGTTCTTTCTTAGAGTGCCTTCTGTGTTGTAGCATAAAGCAACAAGTAACAGACTCAGAACTGTGATTCTCAAGATATCAGAGAAGAAAGGCATGTGGTATGAGAAAGGCCTTCTCGGGAAATCCAGTTGTGCCATGACTCAAAACACTTTCACAGAGAGCACAGAGCTCCCCATTGGAGAAAAGTGTTTGTGAGAAGAGAGAAAACACAAGGGGCAGTGTAGCGGTCAGAAGATCAGGTAATTTTTAATAAACATGGGATTTAATACGAAATGTACAAAACTCAAGATGAAATTTTAAGCATAAATGTATCACCACTTTCTGGATGGTTACTATGACCCATAGTTTTCTCAGTCATGTTACTTTAGTTTATGAAACATTAAATTAGTATAATACCTAAAACAACTTGAGGTACAAAAATATATGAAGTATTCTCTCTATTTCTTGTGAATGTGCTAGCAATAAAATCAGTAACTGAGAATATTTCAAAATTTATTGCTCTAAATAGAGAATGTGTATTTTTTAAGCAGCAGGGTATATTATTGTATTAGGATTTCATTCAAATCGGGTTTTTAAATAGCCATGGACACCACACAACAGGATAATATCTAGAGATATAAAAGATCTGGTTTGTGATATGGCTAATACTCCACCAATGAGACTGTCTTTAGATTATAGCCCATGTACTCTTATGTTTCAACTTAAATAAAATATTCCTTTCTGTTTTTTAGCAAGATCACATTATTATAATCTAAAATGATATGAGGAAAATATATAGCTGTGGCATGATTTCTAATTTAAACAGTGTTAGGCAAAAGGTCATCCTGTGGCCATTGTTTTGAGAATATGTTCCTGATTATATTTGCATACCTCATGAGGCAGCCCCAGGGTAATAGAAATGGATTAACATTGCTAGGACTTATGTAAAGGACAAATACTTCTGTCAGTGTTTTTCCGAGTATAGTCTGGTGCTTGCCCCAGAATCACAAAGGTTGTTTTTAATAAATTGAGGTATTTGTTCATCTCTTAGGACCACTGACTCACAATCTTTAGGCATTGGTTCCTGACACAATTGTTTTAGAGCGATTCCATGGGTGCTTTCTCCTGAGCACTTAGCTATCGGATGTTGAAAGTCTTCCTGGGAAAATTCTGTGGTTGAAAATAAATTACATTTCCTTCCCTTATGCTAGGAAGTATATAAATAAAGTAAGTATGCCAATCAGTGATAAAATAGCTCTGAAACAATAAAGCACATATTAATACAGAGTTTATGTTATATTTATCTTGAAAAATGCTGCCAGATTTTCATGTGTGTCACTGATTCAATGCAGAAAAATCTTCAGAGTATATATTAAATCTGCACACTTGAGTCTTGACCATGACTTAAAAGATAATAAATAGATTCTAGAAAAATGTTCTCATATAAATATTCTCACCCTGAAAATATCTAAACAGATAACATGTATCATATACAATATAGAAAAAGTATAACCTTAAGTATGTTTATTAATATTCCAATTGAGGAACTGAAAAGCCTCTTATTTTGTTATATAGTACCTATTAGATTATGAACTATGTAAATGTTTATTCTTTTCTCAAAGTCTATCATCCTGTCATAATAAACAAGAATGGCCTCAAGCTGTTTTTCTGTGCAAAATGTATTTATGACTATAGAGTCTATATCTATAGATGGCTATAGATCTATAATAATTCTATAGAAACTATAGAATCTAGAAGTGGGATTATTGATATTTATTTTTCAAAATTCCAATAAATCATGTACCTAGAAGGTATGACAATTTTCATGTTCATCAAAACATTAAATGAGTCAACTCATTTTTCCCAAATTCCTATCCACATTAGATATTTTTTACTTTTTTATCTTTACCTGGCATATGAAGAGAAATGGTATATGTTTATTATAATTTGCATTTGTTTAATTATGACTGAGATTGCAGGTTTGTATGCTTATTGGCTACTTACATACTTATTGGCCAATTCTGCTACTGGTCTGTTTGATTCTTCCTTATTGATTTCTAAGAAACATTTTATATTAAAACTATTTTCTCTCTAGCTGTCATACAGTAGTCATTTAAAAAATATATTTTATTGTTCAAGTACGGTTGTATGAAATTTATCTGCATTTATCCCTCACCACTCCCCCCATCCAAGCCTTCCCCACCTCCCTCCCCTGATTTCATCCCCCTTAGTTTTGTCCATGTGTCCTTTATTTTATCCTGAAAACCCTTCCCTCCTTTCCCCCATTTTTATTTGTTATTCATCCTTTAGTTCTGCTTATTACATTATCTGTACAAGAGATATAAAATTTTATTTAATAAAATTAGAAATGTTTTTTGCCTTTGGTGTGTATTACCTGCTTACTAAGTCTTTTTATACTTTTCTGAGACTCAAATATTTAACTTATGAAACAACAAATTATTAATAATTATTATTTATATTCTTTATTACAAACATCTAGTTTAATCTACTTTTACTGATTTTCTTATATTTTGTTCATTCAAAAATCTTGCTATATCTGATTATGAGTAATTTATGTAATAACCTTGGACATTTCAGAAACTAAAAAATGAATTAAAAAAATTTTAATGATACTACCCAAATACTAAAACTGCTCTGATTGATATATATTACTCACTTTTTCTTATGTGACATTTATCTGTCTATTGATGTGTTAATCATTTGATCTGACTACATTTTTACCTCAGGATATATATTGTTCAATAAACTAAATTTTTACTATATCATTTTACCTGAAGTTCCTTGGAAATATTAATAGCCATATAGGTACTTCATAATATAGACATGATATAAATGTTAAGCATGCTTATTCCAGTTTAAATTTAATTATCAAAATTATATTGAATATCTTTTTTCATTGTCTTCTGAATAAAATTATTATTATAAAAAATTATTATAAGGTAAATTCCTGGATCATTTTGTATAAATATATTTATAGCTCTCTTTCATGTTACCAGATTGCCCCAAAAAGATATTTTATTGAGCATTATCTCCTGGGTGGTGCATGAGGCTTTTTATTTAAGTGAAACTTAGCCAACACTTGATAATGTTTCGTAAAGTCAATCTACAAGAATACAAATATTCATATATTTAATATACAAGGTATGTGTTTTTGTATAACCATATGTTTTAATAGAATATTTGCCCTTGTTTTGTCTTCAGAATATTACCTAATAATTTATAATTTAAAGGTCTATACTGAGATTATTGCTAATAATTTTAAGTTCAGAACCTACTGGCTACAAATATTACCTAATGAAATATGAGCCACATATGCCCTTTTGTTGCTTGTTAATGGCAAATAAATACCCTATTATGAAACTGTAGATTACCAAACTGTAAGTGAAGCATTTAAAGCAACTAGAAATAAAAGATAGATCAAACTCAGATTAATAACAGTAAGGTTGAGAGCAGACTTCCCAACTTCATAATAAAGGTCAGAAAACAATGACATATTTTTAACTTGAGAAAAAATAGCTTCTGGGCATTTTAACTACCTAGATTGGGTAATTAAAGGAAACTAGAAAAATGAAAGATAAAACATGACAGAGTTCACTCATGAGCATTTTTATAAGGAACCACCAAAAAGGTATAATTAATGAGAAGAATTAAAATTTTAACCTATTAAAAGACACAGGAAAATAACAATTATGAGTAAAAAAACCAATAATTATGTAGGGAAATATATATATAATTAACTATAAACATTAATATTAATAGCAGGGACTATTGGAGGATATTAAGTTCAAGGTAGAGGTGAACTAAAGGACAATAACATGGTATGTGTGAGAAAAGCCATAGAGTTAATCTACATGTCAGATGTTATTTGAAAGGAGAGTATTATCTTCAGATATTGCCATGTCAGGTATTAGTGTTAAACACACACACATAAATATTAAATCACATAAATATAAAGTATTGCTTCTATAGTAGTGAGGAGAAAGAGTGAAAAAAAATTAATAAAGAAATTTTCATTAGTGAATAAGATGTCAAGAAAGGAGGGGGCAGGGAGAATAAGCAATGATAATAAAAGCACCAAATATTAAAAAAACCCAAAATATTAATAATAAAATAAGGCAAATAAATGTACCCTTATAGTGGCTGTCCCAGTCTGCAATCCCACCAACAGTGTACTAAGTTCCTTTTCTCCACAACCTCACCAGCACTTGCTGTTTGTTGATTTGTTAATGATGGCATTCTGAACACTGTGAAGTGGTATCTATTATAGTTTTAATTTGCATCTCTCTGATGGCTAGTGATCCTGAGCATCCTTTCATATGCTTCTGGGCCCTTTGTATGTCCTCCTTGGAGAAGTGTCTGTTCAGGTCCTTTACCCATTCTTCAATTGGATTGTTTGTCTTCCCAGCATGGAGTCCTGTGAGTTCTTTGTATATTTTCGAAATTAAACTCTTGCCTGAGGTATCATTGGCAAATATGTTTTCCCATACGGTTGCTTCCCTTTTAACTTGCTGATGTTTTCTTTAGCTGTGCAGAAGCTTTTTATTTTGAATTTCCTCAAGAAACTAAAATAGGAACTGCCTTTTGAGCTAGCAATTCCACTGCTGGGTTTATATGCTAAGAATACTGAAACACCAATTCAAAAGAACCTATGTAGCTCAATGTTTATAGCAGCACAAATCAAAATAGCCAAGTGCTGGAAGCAACCTCAGTGCCCATCAGTAAATGAATGGATCAGAAAATGATGGTACATTTACACTATGGAATACTACACAGCAGAGGGAAACAAGGAGCTCCTACCCTTCTGGCAGCATGGATGGATCTGGAGAGCATTATACTAAGTGAAGTAAGCTATGTGGTGAAGAGAAATACCATATGATCTCACCTTTAAGTGGAACCTAATCAACAAAACAAGCAAGCAAGCAAAATATAACCAGACACCAAAATAAAGAACAAACTGACAGTAACCAGAAAGAATGAGGGAGGAGGATAGTGGGGGAAAGAAGGGGAAGGGTCATCAAGGAATATCAGTTCCTTGATGTTCCAAAGGACCTATGGACAAAACCAAAAGTGGGAAAGGATTGAGGGCCGGAGGAGAAAATGGGTGAGGTGGGGGAGAGTGGCGGAGGGAAAATGGAGAGAAAAATAAAAGCTCATCTTAAATATTAGGAAAAAAGTAAAAAATATATATAAATATAATTCTAATTTAAAAAATCTACCCTTACAGGACAGAAATACTTATTTGTTTGAAATATATATGTAAAATATTTAAAATAGACTCCTTTGAAGCATACTCATAGGAGATTAAAATATAAGATTAAAAATCAAAAGTAGGAAAATATTTTAAGCAGTTTACTTACAAATGAGAATAACACTACACAAATTGAGAAAAAAGTATTTTGTGGTGGTAGAGAGCACATGATGCCTAATGACAAAAGGAGGATTTCACTGAAGAGGTTTATTTTTGAGCCTTGAAATGTCAAATACAGTCCAGACAAGCCTCCGGGTGCTTCACACATATTAATTTGCTCGGTACTTGTCACAACCAGACAGAAGGGTCCACACTACACATGAGGACACTGAGACTAGTGAACGTTTAAGTGCCTAGTGTGAGCTCACACATCTAGCCATAGATAAAGCCAGATATGCCTCCAGTAAGCTCATTTGCAAAGCCTGGGCTGGTTGGTGCAGACCATAAGGGAGAGCTACCATGATCACAGCAAGAGATTTCAGCTCATATCTGAAAAAATGCAGATGGAATCCATCACATGTGGAACTTTTAATAACACCCGACCAGGTCCCAGGTTAGAAATAACATCTCAAAAATACCTAATAGTTGGAAATACACAGAGGATATTCTCAATGCATTCAGTTAATTATCCAGAAAAAAAATACTGCATCCAAAACATGATACATAAAGATTTTTAAAAGGACACACAGACACACACACTTAAGATAAGTAGTTGCTCTAAGGCAAAATCATAATAAAAATAAATAAAGCACCATATATATAAACATGTAGAATAAATTTAGAGCAGCCTTTAAGTTAAAAATTATAACATTAAATATATTAGAATAAAGACAGATAATAAGTTAATTTTGTTTATCACAAGGAGACAAGGGGAGACATTTCCCAAAGTAGGAAGAAAACAATAAAAGCAGATTTAATGATGTGGAAAATGAACTGAAATATAGAGAATTATAGTTTTAAAGTAGTCATATGAAAAGTAAAATAGGCAAATATATGACAAGATTACCAAGGGAGGAAAAAGAAGAAAATTTCAACAAAATAACATTAAATGAAGTGGTAACAGATGCAGATACAATTTTTAAAATTATAAATAGATACTGTGAATAATTACAAAACAGTAAATCTAGAACTTAAGCAAAATGGACTTTTAAAAATATATTTATTTATTTTCTTTTAGAGAAGAAACAGGAAGGAGAAAGAGAGAGAGAAACATCAATGTGTGGTTGCCTTTTGTGCGCCCCTACTGGGGACCTGGCCTGCAATCCAGGTGTGTGTCCTGACTGGGAATCAAACCAGTGACCCTTTGGTTCACAGGCCAGCACTCAATCCACTGAGCAACACTAACAAGGGCTAAAATGAAATTTTATAAAATAATCTAAATTACCAAAATATTTTAAAATTGTTGTTCAAGTAGAATTGTTTCCATTTTCCTGCCACCACTTTCCCTGTTTGACCTCCCCCCAACCTCCCTCCCTTAATCCTTCTCCCCTTTGGCTCTGTCCATGGGTCCTCTATACATGTTTCTTGATGACCCTTTCCCTTATTTTCCCCATTATCCCCCTTCTTCTACCTTTCTGATCACTGTCAGTTTGTTCTTTATTCCAATGTCTCTGGTTATATTGTGCTTGCTTGTTCGTTTTATTGATTATGTTCCATTTATACATGAGATCATATGGTATTTCTCTTCCCCACCTGGCTTACTTCCCTTAGCATAATGCTCTCCAGATCCATCCATGCTGCCAGAAGGGTAGGAGCTACTTCTTTCTCTCTGCTGTGTAGTATTCCATAATATAAATACACCATAGTTTTTGATCCACTCATTTACTGGTGGGCACTTAGGTTGCTTCCAGCACTTGGCTATTATAAATTGTGCTTCTATGAACATTGGGATGCATAGGTTCTTTTGAATTGGTGTTTCAGTATTCTTAGGGTATAAACCCAGCAATGGAATTGCCAGGTCAAAAGACAGTATCATTTTTAGTTTTCTGAGGAAATTCCATACTGTTTTTCGCAGTGGCTGCCCCAGTCTGCATTCCCACCAACAGCGCACTAGGGTTCCCTTTTCTTCACAACCTCACCAGCACTTGTTGTATGTTGATTTGTTTATGATTGCCATTCTGACCAGTGTGAAGTGCTATCTAATTGTGGTTTTCACTTGCTTAAATATTTTTAAAAGATATAAAATTTTCATAGGCATATGGACATTTAGGAAATCAAATTAGTTTTTAAAAGATTAATAAGTTGACTTTAAGAAATTAGATGCAGAAGTATAAAATGAAGTGTCAGAATATAATAGAAAGCATTAGCAATAAAAATATGTGTCTCAACTAAAGAGAGTTTATGTCAGACATGCAAGGATGTCTTAATATTAAAAACATTTATAAATGTAATTCTTCAGGCAAACTGATTAAAAAGATTAAAAATCATGTAACCTCCAGTGATTCAAAAAATACAATAATATTCAGTAGCCCTATTAGATTTACTTATTTTTCTTAGCAGTTTATAGATAGAAGATTATTTCTTTAAATTGATAAGTAGTGCTATCGAAAGCTAACTAAACATATTACACTTTACAGGGAACACTTGAACATTCATTTAAAGCCAGATACATGAAAACATACTGCATCTTAGCAATGTCCTAGCAATGCTATCCAAAATCAGTAAAAATGGTAAATTGTAATATTTGGAAAGAAAAAATGAAACTGCCAAATACAGTATAATTATTCATATGAAACATCCAACTATTACCAGCAGAATATTACACCTAATATTTTATCTAATATTGATATTATATGATAATATACTAAATTAATAGTGATCTTGTGTTCCATAACTAAATAATTAAAAATTGTAATTTCAAAAACAATTGCCTACCCAGTGGCCAGATGTTGGTTTGTAATACCATTGTCCAAGAAAAGGAAGAGATATCCTTGGAGAAATGGGGAAGGAAAAATACAAACTAAGCCTGGAACATCTTTTGGTGTCAGAAGGTAAGAAAGTGCTCAAAATGCAAATCAATGGAAGCATCTCAATGGGATGCAAGGGTCAGTCTAAAAGGACACACACTGGACAAAGCTGGAATAATGTAAACAACCAACTAACATATTAAATCATCACCCAAAGTGTAAAATAAATGAACCCATAATGATATAAAGAACTAATATTATAAATAAATATAAATATATGGGGGAAGAGATAAAATCTTCTCCAAAGAATGCCAAGTATTCCTTGTAGAAGTCCCCTTAACCCAAGGAAAGGAAGCTCGATTCCCCCCTCACGACGTATAACATGTTGTTAGTGAGTGTGAGAGGGGAGGAGAAGTAACTTGACTATGGAGAGACTTCACAATTTCTCTTCACCGGGAGACTAAGGTTAGCATTATCAGGGGTCAGTTGTGTGGACAGCATGATAAAAAATACTAGTTTGATAATAGTGAGAATGGCATTTTACTTCTCTGGTTTTCTTGTACAAAACCATTAACCTCAATCTAATCATAAGAAAATCATAAGACAGAATTTAGTTTAGGAATATTAAAAAATGACTGATTCTTTTCAAATTTCCCATGGTCATCAAAATTAAGGTCTTAGAAACTATCACAGACCAGGGAGAGGAAAGACACACAAAGACTAACTGTAATGTGGCATCTTGGTGATGGGATCATGGAACAGAGAAAGGAAATTAGGGAAAAACTAGTGAAATCCGAGCAAGCTGTGGAGTTTATTTAATGTGACATAGCATGTTGCCTTCTTGTGACAAAAGTAACAGTGATGTAAAAAGACATCAATAGAAGAAAGAGGGGAACTCTCTGAAAGTTGGGATTATCTTTGCAACTTTTCTGTAAATCGAAAGCTCTCCTGATACAAAAGAAGTTATAATTTGTTAAGGGGGTAAATTGCAAGCGAAACAAAAATCTATGAAATATGTGACAAAACAGGTAGAATTATTGTACAAATTTTTTTGAATGACACGAGGCCTAAATAGTAAAGATATTTATTATTTTGATGGACAAAACAAATTAATATAGTAAAACTTCAACTATCCCCCAAACTAATCTATAGGAAAGTTCAGAAATCTGACCCACAGGGCAATCAGCCCATGGCCTGTTTTTTACTGTGCCAGAAACTAAGAGATGTTTTATTTGTTGGCTTAATTTTGCAGTCTGAGAATGGTGGAAAGGAAGCAAAGGATACAGGGCAGAGAAGCAGGAAGAAGGAAAGGAAGATGAATGGAGGAAGGGAGAAAGGAAGAGAAGGTATACAACAGGTCTCATGAAGTTTAAAATAGTTAATATTTGGCTCTTAAAAATCTGTAATAATGATGATAATAGTGTCTAGCATGTATAGAGCATTTGCTAAGTGTCAGACGTTTTTCTGAGGACTTTACTTATTTCAAATTTTCGTTCCTCTTACAAATACTCCATAAAGCAATAGCTATGTTTTCCCATTTAACAGAGACAGAAACCACCCTATAGGATCAAGATAGTTACCCAAGATCGCAAAGCTAGTCAACAGTGTGTAGATTCTAATTCAAACTGTCTCCCTCTAGTGTTCACTCATTTGTAAGCATTGATTGGAAGAAACAACTTTAGGAGCCTGGTTATATTTCCGGTTATGGAAAGAACGCTTTGAGGAAAAGACTGTTATGAATATAACACACTCTTCATTTTTAGCCCTGTTTGGTTTTTTTGTGTCCTTTCTTCTAGAGAGAGATAAGGCAACTGTAGCAAAACATAAAATCTCTGTTCCCTAATAATATATACATTTAAAAAATCAAAATATTCCTCCTGAGTTTGAAAAGATGGAGATCTGAAATGTTTACAATTTAAATTCTTACTAAGTATTGAGGTATACAGTGAGAGAGAAAAGATAAGGTGGAAAGAGGAAAAGACTGAGTGAACAGACAACTTCTAATGTTTGTTTTTTAAAAAGTTTGGATTAAGATTCAGAAGAAACCTAGGAAATTAAGAAAATTAGAAGTAATTGAGGAAACTTACAGGGAAATTAGTAGGATCATCCAATAATCTCCAGAAGAGGTACTTTCAGAAATTAAAACTTCATAGTAAAGAAAAATAATAATGTTCTATCATTTTACTAAAGGAAACTAGGAAGATTTTTTTGGTCTCCAAAATGACTTTGGAACTTTTAATTTAAAGGAACTAGAGCAAGTAGTGCTACAAGCACAGAATGTTCCATACTGTATTTTTATCAATAGAAGCAAAGAGGCACTGAGATTAGTCCCCTTTTTAGACCATACTAGCCTAAAGAGTGAGTTAACTGTCATCCAAAATAAAAGTCTGCATAAACTGTAGAATCACTATCTATTAAGCTTCACTTCCATATTGGAAAGATGATAAAATCTGTGTAAAGACATTGCTTTCACATTTACACAAATCCTTTTGAGAGAATAAATAGTCTGGTTTTTTTGTTTGTATGGTTGTTTGTTTGAAAATAACTAGGCCTGTCTAATATGGAAGCCATAGGAAATGGGATACTAGGTTTTAGCCTATGAATTAATTTTATTTAACATTTTTGTAAATTACGGATAAAAGTTCACTATTTAATTCCCTGCAAATCAAGACCCTCTTCTGATTTTCAATATATTTATTTCCATTTACTTTGAAATTTTTCTTAGCTCCTCGATCTCACATTGCATCACAGCTCGTTTACTTTTAATTTTAGTCTTTTCTTTTCTGCAGTGATTTTCTCCAGCCTCACATCTTCATGCAGTCTTTGAGTGTGCCAAACTTCCTAACATGTTTATTTTTATTCAGCAGTAGAAACTGTGGGAAGGCAGAACGTGGACATGATGTTGCCTTCCAGCTTCAGATTTTAACAAGTGGAAGAGTGCATGCTGAATGAAGTGCCCTGTCCATTTTCTCGCTCCTACAAAGCCTTTGTCTTGTTCGACTCTGAGCAGGTACACTGTTTTGTAGTGCTGTCAGATAGTGCTGAGCATATTTCTTAAAGCAGATATTTTATTGTGCAGTGACCTGCACGCTTTCTAACTCCCACCTGGACTTGTCAGGCTCTATGTTAACAGGAATGCCCCTTGAGAAGGGCACCCCCCACTTCCCTCCCACACCATTTTCACTATATTTTCTGGCCAATTATCTCCTATGAGTTCATATCTGAATATAGCTTTAGAGTTGAGGGAGGAAGCAAGCAAAATGATGAAATTCAAATAAGGTCTATGGTTTAGTTCACGATATGGTACCAATGTCCAATTCCTGGTTTTGATACTATATGCTTATATAAGATGCTTATTTGCTTATGCTTATATGCTTATTTGCTTATATGCTTATTTGATACTATATGCTCATATAAGATGTTTTCACTGGATGTTTGGTGTGGGATAACTAGGAACTGTCTGTACTAATTCTAATTTTAGGAATTTATATATATTTTTAAATTAAAGGAAAAGATTAGGGAGAATATAAGAGGCAGTGAGCATCCATATTCCTCAAAATATATACCACTGTTGGAGAACAGCACCTATTCCATTTCATAGTTACTATAAACCTTAGATTTCTGAGTCTGAAGACAAACAGAAATTGGAGACAAATCCTTTTGTAGCGTTGTTTTTGTTTGTCATGAGTTTATTTTATTTTTAATACATTTTATTGATTATGCTATTACAATTGTCCCATTCCCCCCTTCACTTCCCTCCACCCTGCACACCCTCTCCCACCCATATTCCCCCCTTTAGTTTATGACCATGTGTCATAAGTTCTTTAGCTTCTATATTTCCTGTACTATTCTTGCCCTCCCCCTATTTTCTACCTACCATCTATGCTACTTATTCTCTGTACCTTTTCCTCTTCTCTCCTCCTCCCACTCTCCTATTGCTAACCCTCCATGTGATCTCTATTTCTGTGGTTCTGTTCCTGTTTTAGTTGTTTGCTTCGTTTGCTTTTGTTTTTGTTTTAGGTGTGGTTGTTAATAACTGTGACTTTGCTGTCATTTTACTATACATGTTTTTTATGTTCTTTTTATTAGATAAGTCCCTTAACTATTTCCTAAAATAAGGGCTTGGTGATGATGAACTGCTTTAACTGGACCTTATCTGAGAAGTGCTTTATCTGCCCTTCCATTCTAAATGAAAGCTTTGCTGGATAGAGCAATCTTGGATGTAGGTCCTTGCCTTTCATGACTTGGAATATTTCTTTCCAGCCCCTTCTTAACTGCAAGATCTCTTTTGAAAAATCAGCTGATGGAAAGTCCTTTGTAGGTAACTGTGTCCTTATCTCTTGCTGCTTCTAGGATTCTCTCCTTCATTTTAATCTTGGGTAATGTAATTATGATGTGCCTTGGTGTGTTCCTTCTTGGGTCCAACTTCTTTGGGACTCTCTGAGCTTCCTGGACTTCCTGGAAGTCTATTTCCTTTGTCAGATTGGGGAAGTTCTTCTTTATTATTTGTTCAATAACTTTTCCACTTGTTGCTCTGCTTGTTCCCCTTCTGGTACCCCTATAATTTGGATGTTGGAATGTTTAAAGATGTCCTGGAAATTTCTAAGCTGCTCCTAATTTTTTTGAAATCTTGTTTCTTCATTCTTTTCTGTTTGGTTGTTTCTTCCTTCTGGTCCACTTCATTGATTTTAGTCCCAGTTTCCTTCCCATCACTGTTGGTTCTGTATGCATTTTCCCTAAATTTTCTTAGTGTAGCCTTCATTTTTCATCTAGTTTGTGACCAAATTCAACAAATTCTGTGAGCATCCTGATCACCAGTGCTTTGAACTATGCATCTTATAGGTTGGCTGTCTCTTCACCACCTAGGTTGTATTGTTTTGGGAGCCTTGATCAGTTCTGTTTCAGCCATTTTTTTTGTCTTGTTGCACCTGTTATGTAGTAAGGAGTAGAGCCTTAGGTGTTCACCAAGGCAGGGCAACCCAGTGGCTGTGTTGTGACGCAGCATGTAGGGGCGAGGTCCAAGAGGGAACAATGGTGCTTGCTCCGCTCTCCGTCAGACCTCAGTCTTTTCTGCCTCTTCCCTCAAGCAAACTGGGCCCTTCTGGTGCTGATTCCCATGTGGGTGGCTTGTGTAAGTTCTAGGACCCTGTGGGTCTCACCAACAAACTCTTCTGTGAGGCTAGGAATCTCTTCTGGCACCTCACCCCCAACATATGTTTTCAATCAGTGTTTTGAGGCTTTATTTTCCCATGTTGGAGCCCTGGGTTGTGCCATCTGTCTTGCTCCCCAGTTTCACCTGGTTTATCTGTGTGCGAATGTGGGACCACCCAGTATGCCAGCCCGCCATGCCCCTCCACAATCTGCACTTTTGCTGGGTTCACCCATTGCCACCCGTGCTCAGTCTGCCAGCCACAGCTTTTTTTTTTTTTTTTTTTTTTTGCTGAGACCCCTCTCTGCCCACCTGCCAGACTCCACCCCTCCTACCGGTCTGGATGTGTCTATTTTAACTCCTTTGTTGTTGGACTTTCATACAGTTCAATTTTCTGTCAGTACTGGTTTTCTTTTTTGTTTCTAAATATTTTTGTCCTTATTTTGGCTGTGCAAGGAGGCACAGTATGTCTACCTATGCCTCCATCTTGGCCAGAAGTCTGTAATGAGTTTATTTTAGAAAGCAAATCCTGGCTGACTATAATGCAAACATTCAATACAATATTTGTTTACTTCTTCTCCAACTCTTTATTACCCTTAGAATTAATGAAATCATTAAAAAATCCTCATTATAAGTTGCCCATCAGTCTAAATGTTAGATATTTTAAGTGACTTTTCACTTTGTATTCTCTATCTTCCTAGATTTGGTTTGTATTATATTTTGTTTTGTTTTATTATTGTCTTTTTCAGGACTGGGAAAAGTTGCATAAGGGTCAATAAACAGATGCCATTTTAAACCAAAAGTGCCCCCAATCTGCTTGATATTTCTTTTGACCCTTTTTAGTAAGCCTTTTTTTCCTCCAGAAATCATTATGTCTATTTCTATGAGCAAGTAAATTGTGTTTGACCAGCTGTTCAATTGCACTCATTTCCAGAAAGAATTGAATTTGTTTCTGAACTCTGAACTTACAATGGCTGAACTTGGCAAAATGTGTTTTCTCATCCTCACCCCAAAAGACCAACCACATACAGTTATTTAATCTAATGTGATTTTGACTGCTGGCTAAAAATGAAATGGAGACTTAGAGCAACTACAACAGTGTATTTTCCATGAAGTCCCATTTGTGTGTCTTATGAAGTGTGGAAAGCACTGTTAATGCTGAAATATTATTTGCAATTTATTCTTCTTTATTGGATCAATACTAATATATGTGAAAGTTTTTTAGCAAATCTCAAAGCCTAGTAAACTTTCAGCAGTTTATAATGAAATGACTATGTTTGATTTATGATTTATAATTATGGGCTTTTAAAAACCATCATTATTCCTGAAATGTGCAGTGAGGTTCATTGTGTCCATTAAGAATTCAATAGGATTCTGCAGGTAAGGTATTGTGGTCTACCTTCTGAAACTCCCCACCTAGAAAATGGCTAGCATATAGAGAGTATTCAGTAGAATGTCCTTTCTTAATTAATAAGAATATAAATAAATGAAAGGCTCCTGTTCTAGGGCAATTTTCTGTGGCATTTCTTAATGTTTTAAGATAGCTTTTGTCCCAGATTATACCATATTTTTTGGACTATAAGACACACTTTCTCCCTCCCCACATTTGGGAGGAATAATGGTTGTTAATGCTGCTGTTGAGTTCTGTTTACATGTACATTTGTGAAACATTATGTTATTTATGTTACTAAATATTTTACTACATTTTTTGCTTCAAATTTTTTTCCTGTTTCCCTCCTCTAAAACCTAGGTGTGTCTTATCGTCCAAAAATACAGTATTTTCAAGTATTATTGCATAACACAAAACCTTGGTAAATAAAAATAGATTCCCCCTCCAAGAGAGAGGGCAGAATTTTTTCCTGACCAGAATAACAAATATAATGTCTCCTCCCTGCACAAAGTTGGTAGAAACTGCCAGCAGCCTGTTATAGTGCCGGTTCTTTTATAAATGCTGGTGCTTTCTTAGCTGTAGCATAAACCCACTCTGTACACAGCATTCCCTTGGCCATACACATCACCACTGTGGAACTGGGGCACAATGAGTCACAACAAACATAAAGCCCATGCTTCTTGCTGTATCATGAATTGTAAAATTCTTTGTCTTCTCCCCATAAGTTTTATGTGTCCTTCCAATATGTATGAACTGTGACAGACTAACTTGTTAGCATTCATGTAGAGTAAAATCTCATTTCCTTTAATGTGCTTTTTTAAATTTTTTATCTTCCTTTATTTTTTTAATTTTTTAAATTTTTATTTTTCAAGTACAGTTTTCTGTTTATTTCTCCCATCCCAGCCCACCCCTCCCCCATGCACCCCACCTCGTTCCCATTTCCACCCCCCTTAGTTTTTGTCCATGTGTCCTTTATACTTGTTTCTCTAAATCCCTCCCATTTTTCCCCTTAAATTCCTTCCCCTCTCTCCTCTGCTTGCTGTCCCCTTGTTCTATATTTCAGTGTTTTTGTTTTTATTTCACTGTGTTTGCTTGCTTGTCTGTTCTGTTGTTTAGCTTCTTGTTTAAGGTGAGATCATATGGTATTTGTCTTTCAACACCTGGCTTATTTCACTCAGCATAATGCTTTCCATTTCCATCCATGTTGTTGCAAAGAGTAGTAGTTCCTTCTTTCTGTCTGCTGCATAGAATTCCACTGTGTATATGTACCATAATTTTTGATTCATTCATTTACTGACTGGCACCTAGATTGCTTCCAGCTCTTGGCTATTGTGAATTGTGCTGTATGAACATTGTGGTGCATAGGTGCTTTGAAATGGATGTTTTGGAGTTTTTAGGATATAATCCTAGCAGTGGAATTGCTGGATCAAAAGGCAGGTCAAGTTTATTTTTCTGAGAAAATTCTATACAGTTTTCCATAATGGTTGTACCAGTCTGCAATCCCACCAACAGTGAACTAAGGACCCCTTTTCCCCACAACCTTTCCAACATTTGTTGTTGGTTGCTTTGTTTATGATAGACATTCTGACTGGTGTAAAGTGGTATCTCATTATTGTTTTGATTTTCATCTCTCTGATAGCTAGCTATATTGAGCATTTCTTCATGTGTCTCTGGATCTTCTGTATGTCCTCCTTGGAGAAGTGTCTGTTCAAGTCCTTTTCCCATTTTTTAATTGGGTTGGTTGTCTTCTTAGAGTGGAGTCATGTAAGTTCTTTGCATATTTTGGAGATTAAAACTTTGTCTGAGGTATCATTGGTGAATATGTTTTCCCATACAGTTGGTGTCTTTTTAATTTAATACTGTTTTCTTTAGCCATGTAGAAACTTTTTTATTTTGATGAGATCCTATTTGTTTATTCTTTCCTTTATATTCCTTGCTCTAGGGGACATATCAGTAAAAATGTTGCTGCATGAAATATCTGAGATTTTCCTGCCAATGTTCTCCTCTAGGACTTTAATGGTTTTGAGGCTTATATTTAAATATTTTATCCACCTTGAATTTATTTTGGTGTATGGTGTAAGTTGGTGCTCAAGTTTCATTTTTTTGCACATAGCTGTCCAGTTCTCCCAACACCATTTGTTAAAGAGGCTATCTTTACTCCATTTTATGTTCTTGCCCCCTTTGTCAAATATTAATTGACTGTAGAGAGTTGGGTTGATTTCTGGGCTCTCCATTCTGTTCCATTGGTCCATGTTCCTGTTTTTATACCAGTACCAGGCTGTTTTGATTATGGTGGCCTTGTAATGCAATTTGATATCAGGTATTGCGATTCCTCCTACTTTGTTCTTCTTTCTCAAAAGTGCAGCTGCTATTCGGGCTCACTTATGGTTCCATATACATTTTTGAAGTGTTTGTTCTATGTCTGTGAAATATGCCATTGGTACTTTAGTAGGTATTGCATTGAATCTGTAAATTGCTTTGGGAAATATGGACATTTTGATGATGTTAATTCTTCCAATCCATGAACAAGGTATATGTTTCCATTTGTTTGTGTCTTCCTTGATTTCTTTCTTCAGGGCTGTGTAGTTTTCTGCATACAGGTCTTTTACCTCCTCAGTTAGGTTTATTCCCAGATATTTTATTTTTGTTTTTGCTATATTGAATGGGATTTTTTCCTTGATTTCTGCTTCTGCTGATTCAGTGTTGGCATACAAAAATGCCTTTGATTTCCAGATATTGACTTTGTAACCAGCTGTTTTGCCTAATTCATTAATTAGTTCAAGCAGTTTTTGGGTAGAGTCTATAGGATTTTCCATGTACACTATCATGTCATCTGCAAACAGTGACAGTTTTGTTTCCCCCTTTCCTATTTGGATGCCTTTTATTTGCTTTTCTTGCCTGATTGCTGTGGTTAAAACTTCTAATACTATATTAAAGAGAAGTGGTGAAAGTGGACATCCTTGTCTTGTTCCTGATCTTACTGGAAAATATTTTAGGTTTTGCCCATTGAGTATGTTGTTGGCTGTAGGTCTCTCATATATGGCCTTTATTATATTGAGGAATGCTCCCTCTATTTCCACTTTGCTATGTGTTTTTATCATAAATGGGTGTTATACCTTATGAAAAGCTTTTTTCATGTCTATTGATATGATCATGTGGTTTTTGTCTTTGCTTTTGTTTATGTGATGAATTACATTTACTAATTTGCAAATATTGAACCATCCTTGCATCCTTGGGATGAATCCCACTTGGTCACGGTGTATGATCTTTTTGATATATTGTTGGATGCAGTTTGCCAATATTTTGTTGAGGATTTTAGCGTCTATGTTCATCAGGGATATTGATGGCCTGAAGTTTTCTTTCTTTGTTGTATATCTATCTGGTTTTGGAATTAGGATGATGCTGGCTTCATAAAAATAATTTGGGAGTTTTCCATCCTTCTGGATTTTTTGGAATAGTCTGTGGAGAATAGGGGTTAGCTCTTCCTTAAATGCTTTGTAGAATTCTCCTGTGAACCCATCTGGTCCAGGGCTTTTGTATGATGGGAGTCTTTTTTTTTTATTACTGCTTCAATTTCTTTTGCTGTTATTGGTGTGTTTAGATTTTCTGCTTCTTTTTCATTGAGTTTTGGAAAATTGTATTTTTCTAGCAATGTGTCCATTTCCCCTAGGTTTTCAAATTTCTTGGCATAGAGTTCTTTATAGTAATTTCTTACAATCCCTTCTATTTCTGTGGTATCAGTTGTAATCTCTCCTCTTTCATTTCTGATTGTGTTTATTTGTGTCCTCTCTCTTTTCTTGATGAGCCTACTTAAAGGCTTGTCCATTTTGTTTATCTTTTCAAAGAACCAACTCCTGGATTCATTGATCCTTAGAATTGTGCTTTTAGTCTCTATGTCATTTAATTCTGCTCTGATCTTGGTTATTTTCTTCCTTCTGCTTGCTCTGGGCTGTCTTTGTTGTTGTTCTTCCAGTTCTTGCAGGCGTGTGGTTAGGTTGTTTGTTTGAAATGTTTCTATCTTCTTCAGGTAGGCCTGTATTGCTATAAACTTTCCTCTCAGGACTGCCTTTGCTGTGTCCCATATGTTTTGGGTTGTTGTGGGATCGTTTTAATTTGTTTCCAGAAACTTTTTGATTTCTTCCCTAATTTCATTCTTGACCCATTCTTTGTTTCATAGCATACCATTCAGCCTCCATGATTTTGGGTGCTTTGGGTTTTTTCCTTTGGGGTTGTTTTCTAATTTCAGTCCCTTGTGGTCAGAGAAAATACTTGGTATGATTTCAATTTTCTTGAATTTGTTGAGGCTTGTTTTGTGTCCTATCATGTGGTCTATTTTTGAAAATGTTCCTTGTGCATTTGAAAAGAATGTGTATTTAGCTTCTTTGGGATGAAGGCTCTATATATATCAGTTAAGTCCATTTCGTCTAGGGTGTTGTTTAATGCCGCGATATCTTTGTTGATATTTTGTTTGGAATATCTGTTCATTTTTGATAGTGGGGTGTTAAAATCCCCTACTATAATTGTGTTGCTGTCAATATCTTTTTTGAAGTCCTCTAACATGTTCTTGATATATTTGGGTGCACCTATGTTTGGTGCATATATATTTATGATGTTAATGTCTTCTTGGTGGATTCTTCCCTCGAGTATAATGAAGTGACCTTCTGGGTCTGTCTTTATGGCCCTTTTTTTGAAGTCTATTTTGTCGAATATGAGAATTGCTACCCCAGCTTTTTTTTCTTGTCCGTTTGCTTGGAAAACTTGTTTCTAGCCTTTCACTTTTAGTCTGTGATGGTCTTTTGTCCTGAGGTGGGTCTCTTGTAGGCAGCATATGTGTGGGGCATGCTTTCTTATCCATTCATCTATTCTTTGTCTTTTGATTGGAGCATTTAATCCATTTACATTTAAGGTTATTATTGATAGGTACTTATTTATTGCCATTTTGTACCTGTGTTCCTGTCTCCCTCTTTTCCTTCCTTTCCTTAAAGCAGTCCTTTTAGTATTTCTTGTAGAGCTGGTTTGGTAGAGGCATATTCTTTTAGACTTCTTTTGTCTTGGAAGCTCTTTATTTGGCCTTCTTGATTGAGAGCCTTGCTGGGTAAAGTAGCCTTGGTTGTAGGCCTCTGGTTCTCATTACTTGAAATATTTCTTGCCATTCTCTTCTTGCTTGGAGTGTTTCCATTGAGAAGTCAGTAGCTAACCTTATTGGGGCTCCCTTGTATGTTACTTCTTTTTTCTCCCTTGCTGCCTTTAAGATTCTCTCTTTGTCTTGGAATATTGCCATCTTAATGATAATGTGTCTTGAAGTGGGCCTCTTTGGGTTACTCTTGATTGGGACTCTCTGTGATTCCTGGATTTGTGTGACTTTTTCTGTCATCAAATCAGGGAAATTTTCTCTCATTACTTTTTTGAATACACTTTCTATCCCTTGTTCTTCTTCTTCTCCTTCTGGTATTCCTATTATTCGGATATTATTACGTTTCATATTGTCTTGCATTTCTCTTAATCCCTCTTCATTTTTTCTGAGCCTCTTTTCCCTTTCCTGTTCTTTCTGTGAGATGCTTTCTGCTTTGTCCTCCAACTCACTAATCCTAACCTCTGTCTCATCTACACTATTTTTAATGCTTTCTACTGTGTTCTTCAATTCAGAAATTCTATTCTTCATTTCCTCGTGTCCCTTGCTGATATTTTTTATTTCCCTTTTCATGTCGATGTAGTTTGCAGAGAGATCATTGTAGTTCCCCTGTAGTTTCTGAAGGCTCAGTGTGAGCTCTTTGAACTTTGTAATAACCGGTGCTTTGAATTCAATATCTGAGAGTTGATTAGCCTCTATTTCATCTAACCTTGTTTCTGTTTTTTCTTTCATTTGGAGATTATTTCTTTGTCTTCCCATCTCAGCTTCTAAAATTGATCTATTCTGACTCCCTGGGTTTATGGTGTGAACTTCTATGGTGTAATACCCATCGATTTCAGTGGTGCAGACTCCTTCAGGTATCTTGATGTTCTCCGTCTCCACCTCTTCTCGCACTGGTCCTTGACCTGGTCCCCGCGCTGGTTGTCTACCACTGCTGAGTTTCCCAGCTCAGCAGCTGACTCCTCTGGTGCCCTGGCTCATCACAGGGGCTGTGCTCCCGTAGCTTGCTTCCCAGCGCACATGCCTGTTGCTATGGCAGCGGCACAGGGGCCGAGTGTGTCCCAGCTTCCGTAGCTTACTCTACCACTGTCTGATGTTTCAGTGTTGGTCACAGTTTCTGGTCTTTTAATTTCATAAATGCTGGGTAACCGATGGTTTATTGTGCTGCTTCTCTATAGATCAGCCAGGATTTTCACCCACGAGTACAGGAACTAGAATCCGCCCCTCCTACTCTGTCACCATCTTCCCAGCATCCCCCCCCTCCTTTAATGTTCTTTACACAACCCTTTTTCGTGGAGTACATTATGACTTTGCAAGTAGGTAGGGAAACCAGGGGACCAAGGGAAGGGCTTTAGTATTTGGAGGATGAAGTTCTGTGGGAGGAGCCAGAAGAAAAGGATAAGCTGAAGATACTTCAAGAAGATATGGCTGATGCAGTCAGGACCTAAAGCACAATTGTAAAAATAACTTCAAAGGGCCGAGTGTGGCCTACAGCAAGAAGAATGTCACTTCATCCTGCCTGGTTGCAGAAAAGGAAGAAAGGATGGCTGTGACAGCAAAGAGGTGAAAAGCTGAGGGAAATCAACTGTGGTTGCCACAATTTTCTAGGTAGTTGGGCTGTCTGCTGTGAGGGAGTGGGTGGGAATTGAGCACAGAGAAAGTTTGAAGGAAAGAGCTAGTTCTGAAGTTGTCAGTAAAAGGATGGGAGAAGTAGCTAACTAAAGACAAGCTGAGGGCCCAGCTGAGTTCAGAAAAATGAAAATCTGTAGGGTTTTTAAATCATACTGTTACATAATGGCCTCTGGCAGAATCAAGTTGTTCTGAGATAGAGAAGGCTTATTTCAGAAGTTTTACTTTCCTGGTAAAGACAAAGAATAATATCTGTAACCAATAATCTTAGAATGAGCCCTAAAGTAGCACACCTTTCTCAGATTCTAGCTAATTGTACAGCCACAGATAGAGCTGACCACTGAGATGATGGGTGAGCAGCATCCCTTTCACAGGGAACTCATCCTTTGATTTTCCAGGAAAAGTTGAAAGTGGCATACAGGTTCTGACACCTTTTCATCATGTGATTCAGGCTTGCCCCATCTAACTAATCATATTACGGATGAAATCCACCTTGTCTTAAAATCAGGTATTAATGAGGGGTCTTGGACACAAATCAAAGCTAATTTGCATGAATGCCTCAGTTCTTTTTGTTATTGAAGTTTAGCCAGATCGTGTCATGAAGAAGCTGTGAATGATGGAAAACTTCAATGAAGCACTTGGCAAATGCATGTCAGAGAAATTCTTAATAATAATAAATCCTCTGACAAGACAAGAGCACTTAAGGCTGATGGTGACAGTTTACTTTACAGAAATAAAGCCAATGTTCTCTGCTCCATTTTCAGAGTCTGAATGGTTTTAATCATGCTGCTTGGCAGACAGCTACATCAATCCATCTCATCATATCTAAATTCTGCCATCTTTGGCTAGTCATCCACAGACATATTTCTAAATTTCAAAAACAAATCAAACCCCTTTTTATTTTTCATTTTTGTTCAGCAGCCATAGAAACAATCTCTCATTTACAGTTAGAAAATGCTATTTCCCCCAAATTAGAAGCATAAAGATGACTGTCAAATCAACCTTTTGCAAAGGTTGATGTTTCAGGAAGTAGCATTTCTGGGGGCAGTAGTTATTCAACTTAGACTCAGCAACTTGATGGGTTATAAATCTACAGTTTTAGATCAGGATGTGTTCCTGTTTTCTGATCCCCACCCCTTGCTTTCTCAAGCCAAACTCAGCAACTTCCCTGCTTCTTTCCAGGATTGTGTTTAGATTAGCCTCAGTCAGAAAGAATTTTTTTTCCTAGAAATGGCATGTACATTTCCTATCATTGGACCTAATATCTGACTCATAGTCTCTGTGGATCTCCCGACTCCAACCAGCTCAGCTGCTCCTCATAACGTGCTTGCCCTGATGAGAAAAATCCGGGAATTGAGAAGTACAGATTGTTTTTTATGCCAACAGTCATAAGACATAAAGTCCAACATAGAAAATATAGTCAGCAATACTATAATAACTGCATATGGTGTCAGATGGGTACTAGACTTACCATTTCATAAGTTATATGTCTAATCACTATGTCATATACATGAAACTAATATAATATCATGTACCAACCAGAACTAAAAATATTTTTTTAATTAAAAACAAGGTGTGGGATTACCTCAGTCACACTTCTTTCTTGGGGTGTCCCTATAAAATGTACATTGCCATGTATCAATCCTTAATCTCTTTCCTTTCCTATAATTTGAGCCACACTGGATTAAAATATAACTGACCAAGGCCAAAGGCTTATTCATTTATTTATCCTCAGCTTCTAACACAGAGACTTGCATCTTGCAAGTATTATAGCATAATAGATACATGGCATATTTTCAACTCACATAAACCATACAGATTTGAATCTGGGCTCTTTTCTTTCATTTGAATCACCAAGCCACAATTACACAATAGAATTCTACTTGGCCATAAAAAAGAAGAAAATGTTATCCTTTACAACAGCATGAATGGACCAGAAAACATTAAGTGAAATAAGCTCATCAGAGAAAGACAAATATATGATTTCACTCATATGTGGAATCTAATGCACAAACTAAACTAACAAGCAAAACAGAGACAGACTCATAGATGGGAAGCAGATGACAGCGAGTTAGTGGGGATTAAGGCATAAGAGATATTGAGCAAAAAGGAAAAAGGACTCATAGTTGTGGACAACGCTGTGGAGATTGCTGGGGAAGGTGGGTGTGAGGGAACTAAATGGTGATGGGAAACATACATCAAAGATCAAATTTAAAAAATCACTAAGCCAATATCTACTCATCTATAAATAGAAATATTAAAATATACTACTTGATTTATCATGAGAATTAATCAACGCTATTCAGCTACCTTCTTTTTTTAAATGTAGCTTATGTTTAAGGATTCAAGGGTAGCCCATAGTATCCTAAAGGCAAGAATAAACAATCTGAGAAAAAGACTCAGTGTGAGTACTGCTGTGACTTTCCTTTTTCTTCACTTACCTGCTTAATAGCACATCTGCTATCTTCTTTATTTTTTGAATCCAGTTTTCCTTCCTTCCAGAACACATCATAGAAATAAGCAAGTCACCTGAAGAGAAAATAATCTTTATCTTCTTTAGTCCAAATTTCAAATTCTTTAGGAAAAGACATGTTGTCTTAACTTGAGCACATTCCCACACCTATTTATTGGTGAAAGGGGCAGTAAATACTAGCAGGATTATACAATAGAGAGCTGTTTTTTCTAATGCCACCAATGGGAGCATATGTAGCAGGAGACAAGTATAGGTTGAGGCAGAGCTGCATTATTTTCCAACCACAGAGTTTATGAATTAAAACACAGTTAATGGAACAATGTTGTTCAATGGATAATGGGAAAAGCTAATCTAAGGTATACCCATTGCAAACAAAAATAATGCTTGATTTCAATTAATTTAGATGTAAATAAACACATGGCTAGTGATTACTGTATTGGACAGTGCAGCTACAGATTCTTACAGTCAACAAATGGAATATGTTAGTATGGGGTGATCTGTAATTATTTAATGTATAGATAAATGAACCTCTTTCCATCTAGACCTGAAAGACAGAGAACACTTATCTATCATCTCATATTATTTAATCCTGCAGTTTTATGTTTCCTGTAATTGTCCCCATTCTTCAGATACCCAGAAACAGAAATATCCTTCACTCTGGATACTGAAGCCTGCACTAGAAGTCACCGAGTTTCCTAAGGTGAGGGAATTGCCAAAACTGAATAAGGGAGAGCAGATGTGTTAATAACCTTTGCCTTCTCCACAATTTCACATGAGGTGTCCCTTATTTAGAAGTCCTTTAGACAAGTTACATAATTCCAAATGAATTATTATGTCAAGTAGAAGATGAGATGTTTATTCACAGTCATTGTCTTACATGCACCATCTCATGGTGGTAGCTGGAGGTGTGATCATGAACAAAAATAGACAAGCTACTACTTTCATGTAGCTTATAGCCTAGGATGTGACACACAGAATATAAATCAAAGCGTGACACCAACATGTGTGAGTGTCATGGAAACCTATGTGGGAGTAGTGGTGGGGTGGGACATTGACCCATTTGAAAATACAGGAAAGCTTCTCCAAGGAACTACCTCTTCAGCTGAGAGCTGCAAAGAAATTTTATCTTCAAATATAGGCTATTAGAATTAATTAATGATGAGGAAGAGGAAGCAGTAGTGATGTGACTCAATTTGTAATTTTTTAAAAAGATGTTTTGATTAAGAAAGACAAATAAGAGGGAAACAAAATAAATGGCTAATGAAGTATCTGGAATAGGAGACAATAACTTGGCCTAGGATGTTGATAGACATAGGGAGATATTGATGTATAAAAATAATAATAGTGAGTATAATTCTTCAGACTGAAGAGAGCATTGGATATTGTAGAGGAGTGTGAGATGAAGAACATAGATGCCTTTTCCGTGTCCCATACGGCAGAATGGAGGATGGTACTTTACACTGAGATAAGGGACACTGGCAGTGGACAGGGTTTGAGAAACATAAGAGACAGTATCGATTAATATTTGATGAGATTGGTCTTTGAGAGACCCAAGTAGAGATGTCAGATAGAAAGTTAATATAATTGCTTGGAGCTTTTAGAAGTGGTGAAGGCTAGAGATACACATTTGTGAGTTATCTTCTTATAGAAGCAAACAAAGCTTAGACTAAAAATGAGGCAAACCAGGGTGGAAATATTAAAGAAGCCTCCTAAGAATAAGCCTTGAAAAATTTTAATAGTTGACAAATGGATAGAAAGTATTATAGCTCCAGCGGCAGAAAAGGAGCAGCTAGAGAAAGAGAAGGGCAAGGATGTGTCTTGGAAGCCATGGAAAAGTATGTTTCAAAGGAGGGTTAGCGACAGGGGAGTGGGAGGAGGAGAAAGGGGGAGAAGGTACGGAAAATAAGTAGCATAGACAGTAGGTAGAAAATAGATGGGGGGGCAAGAATAGTATGGGAAATATAGAATCCAAAGAACTTGAGACACATGGTCATAAACTAAAGGGGGGGTAATGGTGGGGACAGGGGGGTAGGGTGGAGGGGAATGAAGGAGGGGAATAGAACAACTGTGACAGCATAATCAATAAAAAATAAAAATAAATTTAAAAAAAAAAACAAAAAACAAAGAAGGACTGGTCACCTTAGGTGAATCCAGATAGAAATTTAAATAAGTTGGGTACTGTGAAATTACCCTCAGATCTGGTGACTGTCAGATCTCATGTTGTGGTGGAGGAGAGTATAATAAGCCAGATTGGACTGGGTGAGTGTATGAGGGGAGATAAAGAAATGGAATTAGCAATTATGAATGATGCTTTTAACAAAGTTGTCTATGAAGAGGAAAATTGTATTTATTTTTGACCTAACATTCAAAGAGATATATCAGCCTGGCACATTATATTTCATATATAATTGTTTCATCAGCAAGTAGAAATTTATTGTTGACATTAAAAATTATATAAACAAAATGCTAATAAAACACCTACAGTCCTAACATTCTAATATATTTTACATGTGTCTATTAATATTGATATTTACATTAATAAATAAGTCAAACAAATTTTTATTATTTACCTTCCTTCTATTTTGGTGGAGGTCTTAACATGTTTTTTAAGAGAGCTTGTCAAAACTTAAATTACTTACCTTTATTAAAAAAAAACTATGCCAAGAGAAAAATCATGAAAGCTTCTCCAGTTGTTTGATTACTTAATAGCTCCTTAGTTTATATTTTTCATGTAATTAAAAAAATTTCTAAATGTTTCACAGAACTAAAACACAGGCTTATAGAAATGTACTTAAGCATTATATTCCAGAAATGGACCTAAGCTTTGTAGTATTTTCAAAATAACTACATAATAAAAGACTTTTTAATTGACTCTGTAGTATTTCTCTGTGAACATTAATATTCAGAAAACATGTTTGTGGTAAATTTGATTTCATTTAAGAATATTTTTAATGTGTTTGAGTCAAAATATAGATGTAGATTCTATCTATGAAAAGAGATGCTATTCTTTTTTTTTCTTCTAAAGTTTATTAGCACTTACATCTCATTTGTGTTCAGTTTCTACCCTGAAAACAGAGGTAGGGTTTTGGTTCCTGAAAGAGCTTATAGAATCCATAAAAGTGAAATCCTTCTCACTGAAAGGATCAGTGTTGGCTTAAAAGTATGATTTAAATAAATGTTTGTTTATCTGCTAAGAGGTAAGATTATGTGATTATTGGAGATTTGTTTTGCCCTGGTGAATCTAAAAGCAGTGATTTTCCCACACAAAAATGACTACAACAATGATAATAACAAAAATAATAGATGTGATTCTGGTTATGCTGGTGATTCTATGATCTCTAGGCTCATTTTATATGCCTGCCTTACCGTTAAGACAGCTATTTACTGGGATGGATTTAGTTCAATTGCTACCTTCCTTCTGGGGGTAGATGCTGCATCAGAGGCTATTGATTCACTGAGGGTGAGGCAAACTGCCAGGAGATGGAAGATAGAGCAAAAGGAGGGAGCGAAAGGGCATGATGGGAATTACAGAGGCACAATAGGAACTTAGATGGCTCTATAAATTCAGAGAGAGGTGTCTCTGATTTTCATTATGGCCGTTAGGTTGTTAGAGAGTTGTTCCTTTAAAATATATCTAGGTAGAGGTAGTGCCTGTAAGTGGACATTTAGTTCTTTGCTCATAACTCCTCCTTTCTTGTTTGGACTTAAATCTACAATTTTCTATAATTCTCTGAGTCCTTTAAAATGGAATCAATTTTGTAGCTTTCTCCAAATACAGCCCCTACGTATAGCAGTTAGTGTGAAGACTCAATTTGTAGAGGAATTTTAAATAAACATGTTCTGAGGAGCAGAAAGGAAACATTCTGGTGCTCAGGAGCCACCCATCCTGCTACGACGGGGCAGGTGTGCTGATGCCGAATGCAAATGTTTGTGGAAACACAGACGTAAACGTTTTCTTTTTGCTAGTTGTTCATGGCATTCTCTGCTTCTGAATGTATGGCTTGTGAGAGATCCTTTATCAACTAAAATTTCTCTTTTTGAGGTTCAAATTTAGGTTTGTTGAGAGGGAACACATGTAACTCGTTTGTCTTTAGGTAATTTTGTAGCTGTGGTAAATATGTCAATCATATGCAGAACTATATATGACTTATAATGAAAGCTTTCCATTATAGCAAGAAGCACTCTAGTTCAATTATTTTAAAGGGATTCTTTTCATTTGAGAATTCAAAGTGTTATATATATAATATGTTTAATAGATACCCATAGCATTCCTCCTAACACTTTCTTGAAAAGGCAGAGACAAATTATATATATATATATATATATATATATATATATATATATACTCAGTTAGAACTGTGGTCCATATATAAGAGATGCGATTATTTATGGGAAATTCACCCCGTTTTTTGAGGACAATGTTAATGAGATAGTGTTTTGAAGAGCACATTCATTAGTCACTTACTATTTATGTCATAATTCTGAATCAGAATGAAATTTAGGGTTGGATGCAAAGCTCAGCAAATCAGATCAAAATGACAAGGCATGGAATTCACAAAATTGGATGTGGCCTTGATTCCTTAAAGGACATAAGGGAAATTACCGCTACTGCTGCTATTCAGTGAGATGACAGTAATAATACCCAACTCTGTTAGATTCTGTCTTCTTGCTGCCATTAGGGACAGTCCTGGATGGAGTCTGTATCAGTTCAAGACGACATGCTATATATATTATTAGGAACACATTTTTCATTTTCTTTTGATTTCCTATACTATTCAGTTTTATAATGCTTTTCTTCTTTGCCTTTTATTTTTTTAATAATCATTATTGAGTTTCAAGGACCACAAAAAATGTGGATAGCCCATGATAAATGCATAATATAATATTTGGAGGCATAGAATAACTTTTTATTATAAATCATGATAAAGCTTACTGTGGATTTTTATTATGGGCACACTAGACATTCCAACTGGAAAACATAACATTTTGGTTAAGAACATGAAGTCTGGGAGCAAACAGCCTAGCTTCACATCCCCTCTTGCCTCTTACTACTTATTAACATTTGACTGGTAACTGAACCTGTAAGTGCCTCAATTTTCTCATCTGTTAAATGGTGGGCAATTAGAGAAGCCATATGGGTTTTTACAAAGGTTCTTTGTTTAATATATAAATTATACAGTAAAGGTTTTAGCCATTTAAATTAAGAAAGACACTAATATTAGCTCTGGGCCAGCTTGAATTATTTACAGAGTGGCTGTTCCCACTCTCCTAATCCCACTGGCCGGTTTTGTCTTAAGAAACCTGTGGATCAGACACTCAAAAATAGGACCCATTGCTCTGGCTGGTGTTGCTCAGTGGATTGAGCACCAGCCTGTAAACCAAAGCGTTGCCAGTTTGACACTCACTCAGGGCACATGCCAGGTTGCAAGCCAGGTTCCCAGTAGGGGGTGTGTGAGAGGCAACCACACATTAATGCTTCTCTCTCTTTCTCCCTCCCTTCTCTTCTGTGTAAAAATAAATAAATAAAATCTTAAAAAATATATCAAAAATAGGACTCATTTATTTGGTTGTTATGGACAAATATTTTTTTAAAAAGGGAAAGAGTAGTATTTCTTTTGATTCTGATAGTAAGGCAGAACCAGTCTGTTTAATCCTTCTCACTTTTGTGATCACAGCTAAATTAGACCAGTCCCTGTATTATTACTGTTCATAAGGAAGAAAGAAATTAGTTCAGTTTTAGGGCAGCATCTGAACAGATTGAGGTAACTTGGACCATAATAATACAAGTCTGTTATCGAAGCTCAACTTTCTCTGATAGTTTACCCTTAGTTTTTGTCTTTTAAGCCAATGAGTTTCTTTCTTAAAGTTATTATATTAGAAAAGTTACTTTGAGCTCTGATTGGTTTGTGTATTCCCAGTCAGAGTGGTATGAATCTGAGTTCTATTTATGCTTACCTTGTATAAGGAGACCGATCTAATATACTAGATCCTTCTTCTGCTAGGAAATGCTGAGCATATGTACCAGACAGACAGGCATGAAGGTTAACACTACGGACCCTAGAGCCAGACTATGGACTGCCTGGATTGAAACCCAAGAAATATGACTTTCAGCCACTTAATCTTTCTAGGCCTCAGTTTTCTTATCTGTAAAATATCAATGGCTATAGTGAGAGAAATGAAGAAAGGGAGGTGGATTTACAAAATATAAAGAAGTAAAATTTGTGATGTTGAGATAGAGGGATTCTAAAATGACACCCAGAGTTTCATTTCTGTCACCAATAAAAAATTTACAAAGGGGTGTCAGTTTTGACTGTTTGTTTTGTATTTTTATGGATAGTCTAATGGTTGGTTTAAAGGTATATCATATGTTGTTAGTCCACTGAAAAGATACATGGTATGTCTTTTATTCTTTCAAGTACTTTAGCTGTAAAGAGAAAATATTGAACCATAGTTAGCAGAAGTAGATTTGAAGAAACAATTTTTTTAAATAAGAAAAAAATTGAGCATTATCATTTGTCTAAAACAGTAATTTTTCAACCTTTTTAATTTCATAGCATATATAAACTAATTACAAAAATTATGCAGCACACAAAACATACCTATTTTTTCCAATCTGAAAAGAATAGATATAATTTTGATTCACTTACTGAACTGCTATTGATGTGTTGGCTGTTGTCATTTTTTTAACTTGACAATATACTGAGAAAGAGGTCAGTGGCCTGACTAAATAGTCAGATATTGCATGTTTTAAAAATTCTTGTGGCACACCAGTTAAAAATTGCTGGTTCTAAGATGATAAGTCAAGAAAAAAAAGAACAATAATAGAGGAAATGAAGATGATTGAAATAGCACAGTATCTCAGAATAACAGGAAAAGAGGGCTGGAGAAATTGGTACACTTTACTTTAGAGCAGAAACATCTTCAGCTAAAGTGGAAGGAAGGATTAAAGAATGCACAGAGTTTGATTAATTTGCCAGTGGCAAGAGATGAAAGTTCAGAAAGTTTTTTCCTGATTGCTTTTATTATTTTTTTTTTTTACAAAGGAGGAAAGATTGTTTGCTCAAAAGTGGAAGGGGCTGGGCTTGGGGTGCGGGAAACAATATTTAGAAGATCTCCTGAAGGAGTTCATAAAAAACTGTCTAGAAGTATATTGAGGAGAATCAGGAAGAGCTTAGAATCTGGATGAAATTGGGTATTTTGTAAGACTATAACATGAGTGTGATATTTTTCTTATGTGTACAATCAGTGGTCTAAGACCAGAAACAGAGAAGTGAATGATTGGACTTAGCCCAGCCTAATACAAAAGATGGGTAGCTCAACAAGAAAGTTACACCTAATGGTGAGATATTGATGAAAACAGAGGCACATGTGATGGATTCTACATAAAATTTTGAGGGAAAATAATTAATGAATTAGGAGAAGATTAGTATGGGAAGCTGCAATACAATTAAAAAAATAGGTAATAGATTAATAGTATCCTGAAGGGAGCAATGACTACTGACTATCAGAAACTAACAGTCCCATTTTATTTGTTGAAGTTCTTTCAATTCTACTTAATAATATCATAATGCCTTGGACTATCACAGAGACTAAACTCGAAGTCCAAGTTCTGCTATTCTTTAGCAAGGGAATGTTAGGGAAAGTCATTTAACTTTACTGGGCTAGTCTATTTATCCACACATTTCAGCAGTATTTATTGTTGCTAGGCACTCAATTCATATCACATGAGTAAATTGGTAAGTGGAATCATCGGGGTTTAAGAATAAAGTTGAAAAGACTTATAGGGCATTTATTTATTTATATAACACTGTATTTCGCTTCTCAGACATGTGAGACATCTTGTTGTTTTTAAAAGATACAGATTAGAATTCATGTATTATAGCAACTAATTTATAGCTTATAAAAAATTTCACTATCAGTAATGTCTTCTTTAGATAACTTAAATTGGCCATACTATAGTTCAACTGCATTGTCTTACCTTGAAAAAAGTATGACAATGCAATTGTGTATAGTGGTACACCCAGGATTCAGATCTCAGTCTATGAGAGCTTTGCAACTCAAATCTCAGTGTCTAACTACTACATTATTATTAGTTTGCAGAGAGATTGAAAAACCTTCTTAATGATAATTTAATTATAATTTACAGCAATATATTTCATAAGACCTAAGCACTGTGGTAAAAACTAACATTTTTTTCAGAATAATAAGAAAATGGAGAAGGGGAATTACAGGAATGTAAGATTTTCTTTTATTGCAATAGTTAGCATAATGTGGTATTAGTGAAAAATCGATTGGAAAACTGAAAGAGACCCTCAAATTTACAAGAATTTTATTTATGACATTTTATATGATAGTAGGAGATGATTGATTATATCAAACATCTCATTTAAATAATTTGATTGGATTTAGAGGGAGAAAAAAGTAGAGGAGCCCTGACAACCAACAGACAACAAAATTGAATTTGATTTAGATTAAAAGATTAAACTTGAGAAACAGGAATATAAAATAATTAGAATCCAGGGTGAATGTGTACCTGATTTTCAGCTGCAAAAGATTTATGACTATGTCCAAATGAAAAATGATAAAAAAAACTTTGATGTATTTATTAAATAAAATATAAAATGTGCTACATAAAATACAATATTAGATGCTTTCATTAATCAACAAGAAAAAGTTGAACTACCTAATAGAAGAGGCAAAGTATCAAGAGAAGTAATTCACACAAAAAATAGATTATGTATCAGCCAAAGTATATATTAAATATTTGTATCTCACTAGTAATAAAATACATTTTAAATAAAATTGGCAAAAAATTACAAAATTATTAACAAATGTTACCAAATCTATAAAGTAATAGGCAGTTTCATTCACTCCTGTGTATATACACTAGAAATAAAATTTGTCAATGTACATTAAAACTTTATATTCTTTAGTATGTAATTCAATATCTAGTAATTGTCTCACTGAAAAATATTCAAAGATGTAGAAAATATATATATGGAAATAAATGCTATTAAAAACTGAAAACAACCACAACATAAAGTTTTTTTGTCTGGTATAAAATTCATGTTTTAGAGGAAAGGTTAAGAAAATTATATCAACATGCACATATTAAGTGGGAAAATGATTCTGAAGCAGTGTATAAAATACGATACTCATCTTGTCTAAAATATTATGTATTCAGACATAGTACTCATAGCATAGAAAAAATCTGGGAAGGAAATATATTCTAATAATTGCAGTTTCTCTGTGTGTCCAGTTACTTTTTCTCTTATTTTTAGCCTTAGCTCTGTTTCTTAAGCCCCTATAATGAGCACTTATTGCTTGTAAAATGGTGTGTGTGTGTGAGATAGAGAGACAGAACTAATGTTGTACTCATTGAAAATTAATTTTTATAATGGTTTAATGCTGTTGAGTGCAATAAATCATCATCTTCTTGATCTTAAATTTATACAAATTTTAGTAGAGTTTCCAAGTTTGAGTTGCAGCAACTCACTTAATTGTCTTTGTCTTCTTTTCATCTCATTGTCTCCAGGGATACAGTCAACAATCAAATTTGGTTTAACTAGTAGAGTAGAGATTCCTGCAACCTCAGGCTAGAAAGCTTCAGGAACCTTCAAAATCAGTCTGATATTCTTTAGAGGATCTTTCAAACCACAGTGAAGTCTAGGATCCATGAAATATTCCGACATTTTTTCAATGGTCATGTTATTGCTCTGAATGAAATATTTAATGTTTCAATTACTTTATGATCTCAACTGAAAAAAAAAACAACACATGATCACAGCATTCAAAGGCCACTTACAATTTACTTTCAATATAAACTCTAAGGAATTGGCTCTGTATCTTTGCTCTTTCAGACTACTTTTTCTCTTTGCAGGAGTGTGGAATAGATTAGATATAGATGATATAGATAGTATATGTGTAGGTATACATGATATAGATATAGGCATAGATAAAGATACAAATATAAGTATATATAGATAATATAGATATAATATAGATATTGGTATAGGTATAGATAAGTCAATATAGACAGGTAGACACCCATATATAAGTTTATATCTCTTGGTTGAGAACTTTGACACTGAGAAAAACAAAGAGTATCTATGATTGTTTTGGAGATCCTTTTTCTAAATATGTATTTTCTACAATGATAGCCTTATTGTTATAGAAATCTATGGCCATTCAAGGGATCAAAAACTGGTAATTAGTAAGAATGAATCATTTTGGTGTAGCAGGTAGCCTTTCCAACATTGATACTTCGAGTGGTAAGAAATACTCAGACACCCTCCAGGGAAGTCTGGAAACAGAAAGCAAAACATTCAATATTCACTCTCTGTTTTTTGGTATAAATTATGAAGGAGTGCAGGTTGATGTTATAATTTTCATCCTTAATTTCAGAAGCACTGTCCCAGTTGTGGCAATTTTGGTGAACTAGAATTTGTCGGGGGAAACTTCTCAAAGATGCTACCCCACATTACTTACCTGCAATGCATATGGTATAATAATTGGTGCTTTTTATTTTATTCATTAGACCATAGCACAGTAAACATTAAAAGCCAAGTTATTAGGCATTTGGGTGTGTGCAAATATGAAATTCTTTCATTAGATAATCATATTATTTCTCATATTCAGTGGTGCTTTTCAACAAAATAGGACGTTCTACAGTGTTGAGAGAGTATGCAGTTGTTTTCATCCATTCTATTTTTATCTTCAAGTATATTTAAAACCAACATTAGCCACTTGAGGGAACAGTTAAGAGCCCTTAGCCAATGAGGGATACAGAGAAGTGGCCGTTGTCTATTTCCTGTGGATCTGTGATTCTGTCCCAGACACTGGCACTTTGCATGTAGGTGAAGAGAGCTAAGTGCTGGGAGAATATCCATCTCTATCTGTAAGAGACTCTTAGCCTATGGCCAACTAGTGCAGAAGTATGAAAGAGCAGCTCCTTTGTCTAAAGCTGAGAAAAAGTCTTAGTTCTCTCAGAGATCATTTATATCATGAAAGTCCCATGTAGTATCTCTAAAGCTTGAGACTCTCTTTCAAATCATGCTACCACTTCTCCATTTCCACTTTCCTTGCCCCATGTCCGCCATTCCCTTTCGAGTATTGCCTGGGAGAACTTCCTTAAAGACTCACTGATGACTCTTTGTGTTAAGATTACTTCTGGGAAACTCTCACAGTTATACGGTTGATTAGTGACAGCCAATTGTGGAACAGCTACTGAAAATGTAGTTCTCAAATCTACAACAATAGCAGTACCTGAGAGGCTATTCCAAATGCCTAACCCCAGAGGCAATGAATAAACTTCTAGGAGATAGGTCTGAAAAAATGTGTGTTTGAAGAAGTTTTTCAAAGGATTTGTATACATGTGAAAGTTTAAGAACCACATGTCAATGTGTCTTCTAACTCTCGGTCTAGAGCTCTTCAACAGCGTGTGTTTCTCTGCTGTGGGTTTTCTCTTCTACCATTCACTCATTTTCTTTGCCTCCCTGCCGCACACTGCCCTTTTGCCCTTTTATCTATCTTCCAGGCTAGCTATTATCTATCATTTACCATCATCTTCATAGCGAGACAAATAAATAAATAAAGCTGCCTAATTTATTTACCTTTTTCTTTCTCATTTTGTAGGCTGGCCAATAATCTCAAAGATTTTTCTCCCTCATGCAGAGGAAGACAGAATAGTAAGATTTTTCATACCCCTAATCCTAAACAAATAGGTAGTTTAGATCAGAAGTGGCTGTTGATTACTAGTCTCCTTTTTCTGTTTTTTTCTTTCCTTAAAGAATTAAAACAATTCAAAATGAGATACACTGAGGAATGAAGTCACCTTCTAAAATTATTTTCTTGTAGCAATTTAATGAATAACACTGGAATACCAAGTGATGAATGATTTAAGTGACTGTTAAGTAAGTATTCACTTGATCATATTTAGTTATTCGGCTTTCATGTGCAATAGATATAATATCTTGATAATTTACTATGTATCAGGACTGTCTTGTATCAAAGGAATTATCTCATTAATCCTTGCAACAACCTTATGACTTGGAACTATTTTCACACTCATTTACAAAGGGGGATACTCACTTTGGAAAGGATTAACTAAATTTTCCAAATTGTTTACTTTTATACAAATTTCTACAGGCATGACTGTTTATGAGGGAGAACAAAAAACTAAAATTTATTTATTTAAAAAGTTGTATATTTATACTTATTCATTTAAACTTTAGTCACCTGCAAAGTACTATCCATTTAATGCAATACACCTATCGAAATGTTTTTATCACTGCTCAAAACAGTTTTCAAACTCATCAATTTTGGTGCCATTTAGCGCCACTGCCATTTTTTTTATTTCACCTCTTCCACATCAGCAAAATATTTTCCTTTCATGAATTTTTTCATCTAAGGAAGCAAACAAACAAACAAAAAAGGCCCCCAAGGAAAGACCAGGTGGATAGGGAGGGTGGGGCAGAAGAGTCATGTAATTTTGGTAAAAAAAACTACTGAACACTTAGCTTGGTGTGGGCAGGTGCCCTTGTAAATCTGCCATCATGAAATGCCCAAATGTACTGAAAGAGTCTTTAAAAAAATCATTGAAGCTGAGCACACCTCTTACAACAACACCAGCTAGTACACTGATACAGATGGGTTCCTAGAACACTCCCCTAAAGGGGGAAGCCTGTACTACAAAGGGCCACTCTTTAGAAGATAATTCTGTCTTGGGGGGGATCCCTCTTATATTAATAAAAAATCCATTTATGGGTTAAAAAAAACCTTATGTTAAAACCCCAAAGAGATTTTTAAAACAGAAGTGAGTGTAATACACAAATGGCAGAAAAAATAGTCAAAAATAGCTTAGATTTTTAAAAAATGTGAGGATGGACTTGCTCTGTCTGATACCCAATGTACTGTAAGTCTGTCATGAGTTAAAATCAAACTGGAACCATAAAACCAAAGTAGACAGAATGGCCAACAGCTTATAGATGTGAATATATGTGCATATGTATATGCATGTGCATACATGTTGGTATATAGTACTAGCTAAATATATATATGCACAAACATAGCTACAAAAATATACACACAGATATATAAGTAATACATGATAAAGTTGTATTTAATATCAGTGGGAGTGAATTGTTTAGCAAGTTATAATGGGAGTGGTGGAAAACAACTTAGTTTAAAAATTAAACTATATTCTTACACTGAAATAAACTTCACAAGCTAAAAAGAAATAATAAAATTAAAAAATAACTCAGTAAGCCCTGGCTGGTGTAGCTCAGTGGATTGAGCACCAGCCTGTGAACCAAAGGATTGCAGTTCGATTCCCAGTCAGGGCACATGCCTGAGTTGCAGGCCAGTTCCCAGCAGGGGACTCATGAGAGGCAACCATACATTGATATTTCTCTTCTTCTCTCCTTCCTTTTTCCTCTAAAGATAAATAAATAAAATCTTTAAAAAACAACTCAATGAAAGTAAAATACTAATATTCATTACATGGTATCATCTTTATACATACAATTCAGAAAAAAGATATGTTCATTGCAGTTTACATAAAACAGGAAAAGGCTAGAACAATCTGAGTATCTTGAGAACAGAGGATGGACTCTCTACATTATAATGTAGCCATAAAATAGAAAATGATTTAGTCTTCAAACATTACATCATAGTGTTATAAACATAAAAAATGTTTAAAACATACACTGAACAGTAAAGACTATGCATCTCATTTTTTGCAGGAATAAAAAGACTAATGCCTTGAAAAATATGTATCAGAAGTTAACATCTTTTTACTGAAGGTGCTAAAATTGCAGTGATCTTTACGTGTTTTAGTTTTAACTTTTACATTTTCTAATGTTACTATATTTCCTGTATATTATGATATAAATAAAAACATTTTAAAATAAAAGAGTTTGAATTCCATTTTTATATGTGTTAACTTAGTACTAAAACACTTAAAAATCAGCATTCTATAATGCTTAACTCCTGTGCAATTTAAATTCATAAATAAAATTAGTTACAAATTTCACCCTTACTTAAAACTATCTATAAGGACACGTGTGTAAAATTAATTAGATCTTGTTTTGATTGGTTTAATGTTACCAATTAGACTTCTTGCTAAAAGTCTTGCAATTAGGCTTCTAGTCTGCATGTTCTTATTCTAGTCAGCTTCCACCGAAAAGTAATTTATAATTATTTGCAGTAAGGAACCACAAAAACAACTCTTCTTTCTTAGTCTTCTTAACATCCTGTATTGTGCAAACCAAGTTGCCATAAAATCTTACCTTGGCTTGGAAGATGGAATTGTTACAAGGCTTAGAGGACCACTATGTTGCACATCTAGACCAGTATACTTCCTATTAAAACATGGCCCATCAGGCAGGAACAAACCTGTCTCTTTTCAAATACAAACAGCTAGGCTTTGGGAACATCTGATTACAACTTAGTTTCAAGGGATTTCCTGGAATATTGAGTATTTTGAATAAGGTGGGTCATGCATAAAATTAAATGCAATCTCTGGAGTTTACAGAATGTTCCAAGGATGCTGCAGATGACTTAATTGTCAGAGTAATCTGTCTTCAGTATGTTAGGTCACTGAAAAAGAGTGAATTTATTCTTCATCACAATCAAATATGGGCAACTAACATTTTCTTCTGTCCATCTGGTGAGTTTTACATCAAATCAGTAATACAACTTCGCTACTAAAATCTAATTATTATTCAAACATTGGAAGGGAGAACTAAACAAAGAGCTTTCAACTGTTATTCCATAAAATGGAAGGTCAGGTTCCACATCAAGAAAAGAGTGAATGGCTTCTCATGAATGCTAAACAGAGGAAAAGTTGTCTTATATAGTGTAAACTTCTCTCAGTACCGATTGATGTTAGTGCGATTGACTAGGGATTATGACATGTTTATACCCCTTGGCCCTTCATGTCTTATTCTGACTTACAGCATCATATACTTCAAACATGCAATAAAAGTGATTTAATTAATAAAATTTTCTATAATGAGGGATGGAGGTGACCCAATGAAATATAGACAAGAAATATCAACTGTCTCTAAAGGTAATTTTTAGTAATCATTATTGTCATGAGCCCTTTAAATTTTTGGTCATAGACAGCTCTCATATAGGACTATGGCCTCAAAAGATTATAACAAAGCTGAACACTTCCCATTGCCTAGGGATGCTGTAGCTGCTTTAATGTCGTAGTGCCATGAATCACTCATGTGTTTGTGGTGATGTGAACAGAGCCACTGCATTACCAGTCTTATAAAAGTATAGAACATGCCATTATGCACAGTATGTGATACTTGATAAAGATAACAGAGGACTATGTTACTGGTTTATATATTTAGTATACTACACTTTTTTATTATTTTAGACTGTACTCTTATAATATATATATATTCTGTCCAGAAGGTATTCAGCCATGTAATATGAAAAATAAAGACATTTATTGAAGAAGATAGAAGATCCAAGAAACATTTTACGCAGAACAATAATGCCTCAGTCTCCTTCAAAGTAGGCATCTTGGGACCTCACACATGTCTCCCAATTGCCATCAGTGGCCCCATTGTATTTTCCTGAATCTCACTGATGGTCTGAAATCTCTTCCCCTTCAAAGGTGATTTTAGTTTTGGCAAAAGCCAGAAGCAACAGGGTAACATATCTAGGCTGTAGGGGGACTGAGTCATCTGAATGATTTGATGCTTTGCCAAAACACTCGGCCACAGACTTGATGCATGAGTTGCTGCATTGTTGTGATGAAGCTGCCAATCACCGGTGGCCCATAGCTATGGCTTTCTGAATCATCCAGATAGTTCCTGCAGAGGGATGTTCAAGCTTAATGCAAAATTTGATGCAGATTCATTGCTTTACTTGCTCATTTTTAGTGAAATGGCCAAGCAGTACATGTCCCCACTCACTAGTACAGTGAAGTTGCCGTTGTTCATGCATGTGTCTTCCACTCCCCTTCACTAGGTTACATTGATGTTATGCAAAACAATATATATATATATACACAGCTTGCCACAAGACTGTATACCTTCTTATGCCAGCAGCAGCTTCACACATCTGGTGTTTATCAAGTCACTTGACTACATCATTTGCTCTTGTGCTTGATTTAATCTCTTACTGTTTTGTACCATAACCTGCTGTGCAGGCTTGTAGCCTGGGAGCAATAGACCGTACCATTAGCTTGGGCGGGCAGTAGGCCATAGCATCTAGTTTTGTGTAAGTGCACTCCGTGATATTCACTCAATCACAAAATTATCTAATAACATATTGCTTAGAATATATTCCCATTGTTAGGCAATACGTGACTATATTTTGTCTTAAAATATAGAAATACAAATTTGACACACACTCACATAATCAAGAAGAAACTCTATTGTCCTATATTCCCATGTTTTCATTTTTTTCTTCCATGTTACAGATGTGCCATAAAGGTAATGAAGCATCATACTAATCATGGGATTTCAATTTGTGTCATTTCTTTTATGAAATGCCATAAAAATATTTTAATAAACATCATTATACTTATATCATTAAACATAGTTGAATGTATAGTTGTTTGTTTTCCTTTTTTTCAGTGATTAGCTAAAGTGATATTTTACTATGGTAAAACAATTTTATAAATAGTATATTATGAAGTAGTGGTAAGTCTGAACAACTGTATATGTGTTTTAAAATATTTTTAATTATTAATTCTCTGCTTGCTGATTGATATAAGTTCTTTCAGCTCTATCAATTGTATCTTTAATTTGTCTATGGTATTTCTAAAAACTTTTAAATTACTTTTGTACTCAAATATATATATATATTTTCACAGTTTTAGATTTCAAGTCTTGTTTATTCCTTAATAATGGACTATATACAAAATTTAAGGGAATTCAAAGATATTTTAACAATGATTTAAATAATTATTTACTTCAATTTATTACATTTTCTTAAATTCTTCTAAGTTCATTCCCTGACATTTCAGCACTTCCAAATTCCTTGAGGTAAAAATTAATGAGGAAAAAATTGCAGTTCTTGACATTAAGGTCCCTGTCACTTAAGAGTATGAACCTAGTTCTAGGCAAATAATTAAAATTTAGCCCCAGCTCGTGTGACTCAGTTGGTTGGGTAACATCCCGCCAAGCGAAACATCACCGTTTTGATTCCCAGTCATGGCACATGTCTGGGTTGCAGAGTCCATCCTAGTTGAGGTGTGTGCAAAAGACAAGTGGTTGACATTTCTCTCCCTTTCTTTTCCCTTTCTTCCCCTCTCTCTAAAAATATAAGTAAATATTATTGAAAATTTAATATTGTGTCATGTAAGACAGGAGATGTAATTATACATTCTCCTGCCTCAGTGAAGATAATTCTCAATGATAATAATTAATTTATAATCTGTTATTCACTTACTGAGTTGGGATAACACAACTTTCACAACTTTTGTTCTTGTAGACTTTAAGAATTTATTTTTATTAATTTTCTATTCTACTGAACTGAATGTTTTTCAATCTCCACATAGATTTTATTACAGTAAGTTTACAGGTTTTCTAATATCTGTTGAAACATAGCCCCTCTTTTTGTTTTCTTTAGAAAAAGTGTATTTGGTTTGAATGTATTTATTCTTTCTTATAAGCTTTGTCAACTTATCTCATCCACCTCTTACACTCTGAATGCAACAAAAAATCGTCAACAAAAAAATGTCACAAGTGGTTGTTTTTGCAATTATTATTTTTTCCATAAATTACTTTATTGTTGTTCAATTACAGTTGTCTGCATTTTCTCCCCATCACTCCCCCACCCCATAATTATTTTAAATGTGTAGTAAATTTGGGGAAAATAATCGTCTGTGTAAAAGCATAATTATCACTTGTTTTAACCATTTGTTTTAACCTTATTTATGTTCTTAGAAAGAGGATTAGAATTTTTTCACCATTTCTTCTAGACCATTCTTAAAGAATTCATTCAGAAGCACTTTTTGGGTATTTTTGTAGGTGTGAATTTCCATTTAAAAATTTTCGTACTGCTTTTGCAGGTAAATATTGCTGGTGAATATTGCTGGTAAATCTTACAGGTAAATATCACAGGTGAATAGTATTTACCTTGCATGTAGCCAACAAATGAAATTTGATGTTAATTTTAATGGCTTTTCAGTAATCTCTAATATTATCAACATAAACAGGGCATTATCTCTATTTTTATGATGCTATTTCATTTTCTCATTGCATTAACTAGATCTTCCAAAACATCGTTGATTTTAAAAAATGGAGCAAGCAAATACCCCTATCCACCTCCTCATATTACCGGAAATGCTTTTAGTGGTTTGACATTTATAATCATATTTGCTGTCAATTTTAATGCTCTTCTATTTTTGTTTCTTTTAGTATTTTTATTTTAGGAGTTTGCTGCACTTTATCAAATGCCTTTTCATTTAAATTTCTCATTAATTTGTGGATATATAATTATAATGATAAATTTTATGTAACAACCTCTGCATTCATGTTCTACTTAATGAATTCTACTTAAACGTAGTGTTTTATATTAATAACTTCCATTTGTTATTACTTTTTAACTGTTTTTAAATAATATTTGATCAATGAGTGTATTTGTCTTTTAAAACATGGGTTCATTTAACATATGTTAAGATTAAATAAAAGCAAAAATTAAACAAATATCATAATTGTACTAACAGAAATAGCAACTTTTAACATGCCATGGACATATATTCCCAGATGTATATATTTTTAATTTTGACATTGCATTTTATATAGTTTTCATTTATATTTCATTTGAAAAATTATTTGTATCTTTCCATGATATTATATATGCCTCCACAATTTTATTTTAGGGTCTTCATTTGGTTTCATTATGCTTTTATGAAAACATTCTAAACTTGTCCTTTTGGTTTGACCTTTACATGGATTTTCATAGATTTTCTTGACTTATATATAGTACCATTAAGCTCAATTGTCAGGTCACAAACTATATTCACTTAAACATTTAGATAGGTTGTGCCTATTTTTAGAGCTCAGCTAGTATATGAGAAAGCAGTAGTCTCTGCAATTTTAGCAGTAAGAGATTTCAGATGTGTTTGTGTATATTCTACATTGTGTTACATTTCAGATTTTTAAAAGATTTTTGCTTATTCACATATTTAACAAATATTTGCTGAGTACCAAATAGATAAGATACTTTTAAGCATCATTAACAATGCATAGGTAGAGAGAGATTATATCTATATTAGTAGATATAATCAAATAACTATAGCTATAGATATTGTTTGAAGACTTACTTGATCATATTTCTGTCCAATGCTACCAAAATTGTGGTCTGCAAGCTCATACAATTCAAAAATGTTATATGAATTGAGACTGAACACTTAGAAAACATTATAGCAATTTGACAGAGTAATTTTATCTCTGTTAAATTTAAATACAATAAAGTGGGCTTGTATATATATTATATATTTAAATTTTTGCAATTTATTTTTATTATATTTTATAAAACTGTATATTCACAGCTAGTTAAAAAACACTAATTTTTCACCACTGATAGCTTGAGAAACATTATTTTCATAAATTATATATTTTTCTTTTGTAGTTATAAAAGTCTAAATAAAGGTAAATAAGTAAATGGTGTTTACAAGCAAAGAATAACTTCTAATATTTTGGTGAAAGTATTGTTCAGGATCCTTGCAGGAAACACCTGATAATTATAATAAGGTAATTAGTCCTGGCTTGTGTGGCTCAGTGGATTGGGTGTTAGCCTGAAAACCAAAGGGTCATTGGTTCAATTCCCAGTCAGGGCACATCCCTGGGTTGTGGGCCAGGTCCCCAGTGGGGGGAGTGTGTGAAAAGCAACCACACATTGATGTTTCTCTCCTTCTCATTCTCCCTACCTTCCCCTCTCTCTGAAAATAAATAAATAAAATCTTTTTTTAATTAATAAAATAAAGTGATTAAAGAGAGATTTTAACAGATATACCACTTATAAAGGCATTAAGGTACACTGGCAAAGGATGCTAAAAATTCCTGGGCTTATATCAGTGTGAAACCATTGTATCTCCTGGATCTGAACAGGAGACACTGGTTGCTGAAAGTCTATGGAAATTCTAGTTTAATGGAGTAACCACTTGACAAGAGTATGACCCCTGGTAAAGGTGTATAACCACTGTCAAATCACAGCCCACAAGAAGAGAGCTGAGTAATAAACACTTTCAATCCTCTTTTGTCCTTCCAGCTCTGTCAGTGCCATATATTGGCCAAACCAAATGAAGACCAGAACACATGAGAACTCACTAATGTAGCCCCGGGGCAGGGAGGGGAGGGAGGAGAGTAATGGATATGTAGCCTAATGTACAATACGTGATTTGTGCTATGAGGGATAGTGCGCAAATTAAGAAATATTATATAAATGTTATCTATAAAATATTATCTAACTGTTCACATATTCTGCAACTAATTTTTCAAAATCTGTTGTGGTAATTATTTCCTTTTAAATAAATATATTTCTTAGAATAAGTTCAGTGGCCACTTATATTATTATTTAATCAAAACCCTATTATTTACATATTACGGAGTTACTCAATATTATGAGCAACACTGCAATTGAAAAGCTCATTTTGTCTACATGTATGATTATTTTCTAATTTAACTTACAGAAGTAGGTACTCTCAGTTTTTGAAAAATTTTAAAGCTTTAATTTAAAAAATTTTGTAAGCTTTGTCCTCTGTACACATATAAGTGTGTAGAGTCTTCCCCACATTCACATGTACAAATATTTCCCACAATCTAATTTTGCCTGCCCTTTTTGTTGGGCATATATACTTTCTCATGCTTTTTACATTTATATTTATTTAACTACAAAATAAAACAGTTTAAATCATATTAGCCATTTGCATTTCAGTTTCCAGTGAAATGCATTAATAATGCTTTATTTTGTATCAATTTTTAAAAAATTAGTTGTCAAGAGAGCTTCATAAATTAGTGTTAATTGAAACCTTTTATCATCATGTGCATTACAAATTTCCACTTAGGTGTATCTGCTTGTATTTTTTGCATCTCTTTATTATAAAATGCTTTGATTTTTTCCAAGTCTATATTTTCTAACAGTTTTTGTTTTTGTATGATTTTAAAAAATAACCAAACAAATTTCTATAGTCTTTAATCTTTTTCCATTTATTTTCAGTTGTTTTTGGTTTACCAATCCAAGAATTTTAACACATTGTTAGATTCATGTAACATCCACCATATGTAGGATATAGTTCCACTACCTCATCTAGTGCTGCTCCTTTGCAGTCAGACTTTCCCCTTTGCCTAACCTCCTGAAAACACTGATTGGTTCTCTCTCCCTGCATTTTGGTGTTTCCAGAATGTAATATAAAAGAATCATACATTATGTAACTTCTGAGGATGGCTTCTTTTACTCAGCAAAATACCTTTGAGATTCACACCTTTGAGATTCTTACAGGTTCTCATGTGTAACTATAGTTCATTCCAATTTATTGTTGAGTAGTATAGCATTGTACAAAAGTAGCAGAATTTGTTTATTCATTCATCCAGTGCACATTTGAATTGTTTTAGATCTTATGATTATTTATGTAACCTTTATAAACATCATGTGCAAGTTTCGTGTGAATGTCAGCTTTCATTTCTTTAGGGTAAATATCTAGAAGTGGGATCACAAATTTACATGGCAAATGTATATTTAACTGTAAAAGAAGCTGTCAAATTGTTTCCTAGAGTACTTTTATCATTTGCCTTTCTCACCAGCAGTGTCTGAGCCGCCCAATCCCTGCACAGCATCACCTGCTAATGGCACAGGCAGAGTTCTGTTATTGTTTCCTTACAGTGTTTGTGTCCTGTTAACCCATTACCCTAGGAGGGTGAACATCTAACGTGCTTATTAGCCATCAGTATCTTTTCTTTGATATCTGTTAAAATCCTTTGGTGATATAGTTTTATTGGAGTGTTTGTCTATTACTGTTAAGTTTTTAAAGTTTGTCATTTTCTCTGAATGCAAATCCCTTTTGGATATATCATTTGAAAATATTTCTCTCACTATGCCTTCTTCTTTTCTTACCACTACATTTCTCAGAGAAAAAAATAATTCTATTAAGTGTCAATTTACCATTTAAGAATATATTTTATAGTACCTTTTTTCACCTGTATGACTGTACAATTTACATTTAATATGGTCACTGATACATGTGTGAATTCTTTTATTTCTTCTGCTGTTTTCTTTTTGTTTTTCAATTACTTTATATTTATTTTTTAATCATCTGTTTTTATAACTTCATTTAATTTTTATTGAGTGTTTTGCTATTTATATTTCTTTAAGTTTAATCAGCATTCTGTCTTAAGTTTAATCAGCAGTTTCATTTATATCTTGACATGGATTTCTTTTAGTTAACCCTATTTTGGATTCCCTGGGCATTCATAAGTTTGTGATTTTATTACTTTCACAAAGTTTGGCAATTTCAGCCACTGTATCTAAACACTGTTTTTCTGCACCACACTAGAATTTTCTTCTCATGCTACAACAACACAGATATTAAACCTTTGGTATTTCCCTTTAGGTAGGTCCCTCAAGCTCATGTTTACTTTTTGCTTCAATCTTTTTTCCTGCTTTTTTTAAAAGCTTGGATAAATTCTATAATATATTTTCAAGTTCACTCACATTTTCCATGTAATTGCCATTCTTTTATGAAGCCCATTAAGTTATCAAATTTTCAGTTAAAAGTGACAGAAACCCAAGGATGTGGGTAAAGAAAATTAACAGATGTATTGGCTTTTGTCACGTAAATGATGGGTAGGGGGACTGGCTCCAGCAATGACTGAATATGGAGCTTAAATTCAGACTTTCTATCTACACTTCCCATTATTTCCATTCCTCTCAATGCCAGCTTCAAGCTCACTTACTGTAAAAGAGCTGCAGACATATCTAGTATAACTGTTTCACAGTCTCTTGATAAGTAAGCAAGAGTGTTATCTTTGAACAAGGTTGGAATCCTTGAAAAAGGTATTGATGGCCCAATTTGGGTCATCTGCCCATTCTTGGAATTCCTAGCATGGCTACTGGCATAGGTCCCATGTTTGAGTCAGTCAGGGGCCATCCCACTTTAGTGTCCATGGAGGAGAGTTTGTTAACAGAAGCAGAGAGAATAGGATCCATGTGTGTGGAAAGCAAACAGACAAACAAACAAACCAAAAACACCATCTAGCTAAGTAACTGTTCTGTTTTCATTTATTAAATGAATGTTCTACAACAGATAGTCCACCATACACCTTTATATCCATTAGTTTTTAAATAGCCTTTTTCCTTCAAATTAAATAATTTAATTTCTATCCTTCCAGTAAAAAATCTGCCTTAATTAGATTAAAAATGTAAGATCCAGTAATTATGAGCAGCTAAATGGAGATTTGAATTTCTATCTGAATCCACAGCTGTTGTACTTTCCACTACATTAAGGGTTTTCAACTCTGGGACTACTGATATTCTGGGAGGAATAATTCTTTGTCAGGGAGCCCATCTTCAGCACTGCGGGACAGAGCTCAGCAGCATCCTTGTGATCTGCCCACCAGGAATCAGATGCAACCCCTTACTTCACAGTGGTAACCATCCAAAATAGCTCCAGCATTGCTAATGGACACCTTGGGTAAAGAAAGTTATCCTACTAAGAACCACTGTAGTACACGGCTATTTCCTCTCATGTGTCAAGTGTACACAAACCCTTCATGATGCTCCATAAACTAAAACATGTTAAAAAAGACTCTATATAATATAACATAACTGCATGGTAAAGTACATTGCATAAGACATTGGTCTAGCAAATAGTGCTGAGAAACCCTGCAGTAACAAAACCTGTCCAAATTTAATTTAACTTAAATGCTTTCTTCTTTCCAAAACACCCATGAACTTATGTAGACCATTTGTCACACAAGAGAGATGCTCACCCATCTTGATCTCGATGCCCTTGCATGTTCTAATAAGTTCTTTACAGTCTTTGACAAACTATTATTCCCTATAAGGGGCATTTCCAATTTAAACTTAGAAAAAATCCTTTGTCTGTACTAGCACTATTTTTCTATCCATAAATACCCTTTCCCTTCACCCTTCTCAGTAAACTCCTATCCATGTCTAAAAGACCCACCTAAAAGACTCATATAAACTCCCTAGTCTTCCCCGCAAAATAAACTATTTCATCTTAGTGGCCTTGCAGCACTCAACTCAAGTTGTCATTTTCATTTATTCAACAGGAAGTTATTGAGTGCATTCTTTTGTGCTGAATTGGTGTGCATATGTGGTTCTTACCCTCACAATGTATAGAAACGAGTAGGGGAGAAACAAAGTTCGCATGTGATTATCAACAAAAATGTGGTCAATATTGCCTTAGAAAAAGTATGGATTGTTTTATATAACCATAACAGCTGAAATACCATATGATAGGGTAAAGAAAGTCTTACCCAGAGGAGCAATACCTCAGCAGAAACTTCAAAGCTGAGCAGGGTCCACCAGGAAAAAAGAAAGAGTGGAGATGAAGAGGAGCATCCCGGGCAGAATGAGAACATGAGCAAAGGCTTAGAAGCAAAGGGAACAAGCTTCATTAATAGAGTTGCTACAACAACTAAATTCCTGGATGATCTGATCATAGATTCTGAGTATGAGAAGAAAAATCTAGCACCTGGGTGTGTTCAGTTAGATATTAAGGACTGTGCCCTAGTCCTCATGTCTGCCCCTTCATGTGGCTAGCAGAGGGCCTGACTCACATTAGGTATTCGAGAACTACGTTTAGGTAAATGGACCTTTATACTGCAGATAATCCATGGCATAGTGAGATATATGTGCGGTATGTCACTGTGTCCATGGGGGATTTCATTTCACTGGCAGGAAACCTGAAATTGGAATTGCAAAATGCTTTACATCAGGGTTTTACACGGCTTGAATGTTCTCTGACGCAGAGATATTTTATGAGGTTGTGTGATATCCGCTATTAAATTTCCTCTTATACTTTCACTGAATAACTTTTTTTAAAATCTCCTCTCACTTTGAAATGTAGATCATGCACCCTGAGCAAGGTCCATATGTTTATTCTATTAAGCAACTTGTAGTGTCAAATATCTGAAAAGAATATTGAAATCATGAGTTATGGAGGCTGAATTAAAATAACTTCTGATGCTCAATAAATGGCTTATCAAGAGAATGTAAACATAGTGGAAGTATAAATTATTTCATTTCTACAGTAACTTGAATTTCTGGCTCATAATTTTATTCCTACCAATTTTCCCCAAGTATAAACACTCTTCATTTTCTATTAATACATATGACAGTAAAAGTGATTAAAAGGTCAACAATCTGTAAAGCTTTATTGTGATTCATTTAATGTTACTTGAGCAGTTAAGTATGTGTCTGATTCCTTGAATGTGAATATCTAACCCTTAGTAAGGACTTAAAATATTCCAGGTTGTATACCAAACTCATTAGATGTATTAACTAGTATAATATGCAATGTACTTTTATATGGCTGATTCTTTTGTGATTCTAAATTTATAATTGAATACGCCAATTTAGATGGTTGTTTTCCCCAAGATCTGTGAGCCTGTAAATTGTGGATTTTTATCCTTCTGGCCCCAAAACTATAGTCTTAACCACTGCTGTATGCTACCACCAATGGATGGCTGAGGGTGTATTTAAAATATATATTTAGTGAATATATATTTTTGTGAAACCAAGTGGAGGTACTTAAAGACATGTTTCCTCTCGAGTATGCACTGAAAGTATTATTAACTTCTTAAAAATCTTTCAAAATGAGGTGCCTCACATTTCATATGGAATCTGTTTTATACTAACATTTCTTCAAATCTATGCAAATTCATATTCAGAATACAGATTTATGGTTTTAGATGCTTTTCTCTCTTTGGTTACAGTTATCAATGTATATTATTCAGGTTAGGAAATGAAGTAACCTGCATTGGAGGGAATAAAATCAAGCGTGAGGGTTAGGAGTACACATGATTCCTGTGACAACCTTCCCTCTGCTCAAGAGAATTCTATTCTTCTCTTTCACTTGTCACACTGTTTCCAGCCTCTGAGAGAGGAGATGTGGCTTTAGCCTTTTGCCTTCCCTCCCATGTCTATACATGTGCCTCTGACCCATTACCTTGGGGAGAGGGAGGTAATATAATACTCATTGGGAGATTTAAGGAGTGTCTGGAAACCTTAGTAATTAGCTGTATAGTCTTGACCACTTCATTTATATCAGAGTCTCATTTTTCTCATTTCTAATTCAAGGCACTAATAATACATTTCTAATAAATATAGTTTATGCAATTATTTTATTAAATATTTAATGAACACCTGCTATATGGCCATGCTGCCCTTATAGAAGTACATTGAGGTAAAATGCTAAACAAATATATATATATGACAGTATATCGTATAATATGATGTATGAATATTATATATTAAATATATGATACACATATGATATATATATATATATATACCATACTATCAAACAGTGATAATTGCTTTTAATAAAATAAGACAAATAAAAGGGAGTGGAGAGTGATGGAGAATCGGGAGAGGATACTATAAATAGTGTTGACAATGAAATTTTTCCTGAGAAATTGGCATTCAAACAATGGATCAATGAAATTTTGGGTAAAGCTACAGCTTTCTGAATTCTGAAGTGCTATGTTAATTTTTGATTTTGTTAATTTAATTCTCTTCCAGTGTATTCAGGGTGTGGGTCTCACAGGAGGGAAATAGGCCAATTCCCTGGAACACGGAGATAGGTAAGGCAGAGGACATTGATGAGGTGTGCAATGACTATCAAAAATGTAGTTCATCCGCCATGCACACAGGGCTCTCTCACACCTTTAGATAGTTGTGATACTTAAATGATGTATGCCTGGAGCAGCAGGGACTGATCATGAGAGATCTTTGGCTATATACAAAGGTTTAAGAATGAGTGACCTTCAACAACTTCCCATATACTGATGGCAGATAGGTAATAAATGATATATTTTAAAACTCTTCATTTTAGAAAAGATAACTACATAAAAACAATGTTTAAATATTTTATGAAACATAATTTAAAGAAACTATCATGAGTATATTAACATATATTAAAGGACTTACAGGAAAATATTATAGTTTTGATCAAAATTCATTTATGAGCTAACAGTTGAAGGTTCAAGGCTCTCATAGGGCATGGTAAGGGAGTGTCTTTTTTCCCTTAGAAATAATTTTATAAAAGAACAGTAAAATCACTAGAGTAAGGGTCAGCAAATTATGACCTGCTGACCAAACCCATCCAGTTGCCTCTTTTTGTAAGTGAAATTTTATTGGAACTCAACCATATCAATAATTTATGTATTGTCTAAAGCTGTTGTTATAGCACATCACTGTAGTAGAGTAGCTGTAACAGAGACTGCATAGTTCTGCTCATTAACCCCTGTCCCCCACTGCCCCAGTGATGAGGACTGGCCCAGCAGAGGGCATGGAAACCAAACAGGGCCAAAGAATCTTCCCCGGAATTGATCTATAAGTCCTGGAAGAATTTTTTCCTCCTACTAGAATTTGCAAACCTGTATCAGGGTAAGAATATGTGTCTGAAGTAAGAGAGAATAATCTCAACATGATGGAGAAAGCAAACTGGAAAGAGAACAGCAGAGAAAGAAAAATAAGAGAAAACAAGATAAAAATATTTTTGAGTTCTTAGATCCCTAAAGTTGCTTTTTCTTTGCACCTTTAGATGGGCCTACTGGTAGCACCTTTTGTATTTCAAATAATATAAACTGTTGTTTAAAAAGTGGAGTATTACCACTTTCCAAAGGGTCTTCATGAACATAAACATATTGAGTTGAGTCACACTGTTTTATTTCTATAATGAATGAAGTACCATTATGATACCTTGACAACTTAATCATTTCCATTTTCTATAACATAAAAAGCATTTTGAAATGCTGGGTTTTGAAATTGATTCCATCATTGAGAATCATTAAATATGGGAAACTTCCTATATTTCATTTTTTTAAAAAAGAAATTTTGCTCATAGAAAGTTTAAAATAGTTTTTTTTACAAAACTGATGAGCATAAAGAAATTACTCATTATCCAATTATCTAAAGATAGCAATTATTGAATGATGTCATATTTAATCACATTTATATAATATATACCCATAAATATAAAAATGGCAACTAGATTTAATGTTTAATTTCCATTTTATTTACCATGGTGTATGAGTTTCCTTACATCATTAAAATTTTTGTAACATAATTTTGAATGGCATCTTATCAGCTTATTTTTCTTCATCTAGTGTAGGATGAAACGCTTTGAAGGATTATTCCTCTTGCCGCTTAACAAAATATAAATAATTAGTAATGTGTTAAACATCACTCTTTTTATTGCAACCAGCTCTATTTCATAAAGCACTATTAGTTGGATGCATGTCGGCTCATTACATGGGTACTTAACAAGTTATTTGAACCATGTGGCTACATTATAAGTAACCGAGTTTAGGGAAGCAAACAATTAAATAGCAAAACAACTCTTTTTTTAAAGATATTATTTATTTATTTTTAGAGAGAGGAAGGGAGGGAGAAAGAGAAGGAGAGGAACATCAATGTGTGAAAGATACTTTGATAGGTTGCCTCTCCCGTGCTCCCAACTGGGGACCCGGCTGGCAACCCAGGCATGTGACTTGACTGGGAATTGAACTGGCAACAATTCGGTTTAAGGCTGGAGCTCAATCCACTGAACCACACCTTAAATGTATCCAAAATGCATAGTTCATGCTGAGCAAGTGGTCTCTCCTCCTATAGTTCTCTGCCCCTCCAGATCACTCCCCTGCAACTGATATTTACCAAGTGACATTTCTGAAATAAAATCTGCCAGTCAGTCTATCATTCAGCGCCCCACCAAAATCAAGACTGTTGGTTAGAGGGGAAGGCCTGATGGAGTGACCAGACCCAGCCTTTATTATACCTCTTGGGTCCCCTCCATACTTCAGCGAAGCTCATCTAGATCAGGCTCTGGCTCAGTTCTTCCAGTTTCCTGACTATTTTTTGCCTCAATAAATTCACAAGTTCTGGCTGAGAAGGATTATCCAATGTATTCTTTAATAGGGGGTTTATTATTTACCCCTCTATCATCTTCACCCCAGGTAATCAAGCCATCTGGAAAAGTTCTGTACATTCATTAAGACCCCCCAAACAATTGCCACCCCTTCTTGGAAATGTTTTTGTATTTTTTTCTCTACCTCACACATATTACTTCCAGAAGTATCTTCCGCACTCCCCTCCTGCATGCAGATTCTGTGCATCTCACTGTGAGGTCATCTCTGGCTCACGGTACCATATTTGTTGGAATGTCGGACACCGTCCCTAACCTGAGAGCCTTTAGGCTGGGGACTGTGGTGTAGGTGCAGCTTCAGAGCATCAGTGTTAATACAGCACAGTGAGCCTCTCTGGCTGTATTTTTTCTCAACACTTAGCACTGTTAAACATAGTATGGTTTTTAATACTTTATTTTATTTTTTTAAATCTGCCAGTCACTTCTTCTGGAATGTAAACTCCCTAAGGATAAGATTTTGTTTCATTGCATTCACACCAGTATTCCCTTTCTAGAAGAACTGCCAACCCAGCACATATTAGGTGCTCACTTAAATATTTATCAACTCCAATGCTGTTTGATTAGAGAGTTAGAGAGCACAGAAGTAAAGGTGCAATGTTATGGGAGCAATTTTTTTTGTAAGTTGGGCTGAGTTCCACAAAGTTCCACAAAACTTAACCAGTCAGTGGAGCACCTCAGATGCTTCCATGGTGAGCAGGTGGCTTTCCTAGAGTTAGTCTTACCTGGCACAAGTGTTACCAAATGAAAGGGGTTCTTTGCCTGCACACATCAAAGCCTCGTCAAAGACAAAAAGGAGTTTTCAGCAAAGAAAGTAAAGGTTGATTTAAGGAAATGACACAAACCTAGATTCGTCAATGAGTTCTCTGCTAGGAACTGGCTCCCCGATAGCTTCCACGGGATGGGTTATATAGAGGGAAAGTCATGGCAGAGTTAAGATGTGGTCTCTATTAATTGCTTGGTGCTAGTATAGGGAGCAGTTGATCATTGCATCTGGTCCTGATGTCAGCCGTGGCATTGCTCTGTTCTCACAAGTGTGTGGTCCTTGGAGTTGTTTTGCTTTCCTGGAACTGAAACATAATGGAGACCCAGATGTTTTCTCTAGTTTAACTCAAGCTCTGTCTCTGTGGTCAACAGATCCAAGACTTTGTTCTTAAGGTTATTTGGTGCTAACCAGAACCTCATTGTCCTGAGGACTTCATGATTAAGTGAGTGGTCCTGAAAGCTGCAAGGAGGTGGGAGAGTCATGGTACTCCTGGATTAGACAAGGCCAGTTTGAATAGAAAGGAAAGGAGAAAAGGTCAGATTAAAGAAACAATGTTTCTTTGCTGTTACACCAGCTTCCTAAATGGTTTGAACTTAGAAGACACATTGTCGATGCTAACTCTCAGTAGCCATCTCAAAATCCCTGCTATTCTCTAAATTTTTCAAGTGAGAAAACTCAGTTCAGAAGCATTGAGCATACCAAGGTATGATTCTCAGGTAGCTCTGGGACTGTTGGGCCTATTACTGTCTCACTGAGACCTCTAGAGATCTCTGCTCCAAGCAGTTCTCTATGTAGAGCATGTGCAGTGCCATTTGAGAGATCAGGGCTGAAGTGTAGAAGCCATTCGTCAGCTTATTTCAATTTATGTGCCTATGGTGCAGCCTGAAATCCCTAAATAGGAATAAATCACTTGCCGAGTTATGTGGAGAGTCCTGTGTAACTTCTCCCAATGACAGCACTTGGAAACCATAGATCATAGCTCACTGCACTATCCCCCAGGGCAGCACATTTTGCTCATGAATGAATAATATATTTGGAAAGTTATAGTTTTAGAAACTGTCATTGTAAAGTTCCAATTCTTATGTCCTCGAACTGTAGGCTGCAAATGTTATAATGGAATAGTTGTAATCAGTGATAGAAAGAGGATGAGAGAATGAGGGAAGAGGAAGAAAGGAAAGAAGGATGGGTGGGAAAAGAGAAAGGAAGATGACCCTCAGCGCCATTGCTGGATGTTTCCCTTATCAACCACACAGTTGTAAAAATGTCACCCCACAAAAGCAAGCTTCAGGATTCTTCATGGAAAAAGCAGTGAACTCTCTGGCAGCAGTTATATCTGGAGAGGATGGGGCTGTGTAATGGAGAGGAGAAGGAGGCCCAAGTCCGGCAGCTCCCCTCCCCCACCTCAGTTCTTGTCTAGCTTGCAAGAGAATAATTCAAATGAGACACAAACAATACAGTGGAAAACAGATAGCAAGTTTATTTATGAAACACATACAAGCACAAAGCCGGAGCAGGTAGCTGGCTAGTCTCAATGTTCCATGTATAGAGGAAATAAATTTGTTAATGTAACTGAGCAAACCAGAGCTCTGCCATGTGGTGCCTTGTCACATGACCCAATGATTAGCGTTGAAGGAAACAGGTGTTTATTCATAGGGTTCCAGTCTCGAGGGAGCTGAGGGACTTCTGCTCAGAGCCCTCTTCTCCTGCAAGAACTAGCCCATCCCTTGCTCCCCAAAAGGCTGTAAGTAAAAACTGTGCCCAGGAATTCCTCATATTTTTGTCTGTTCTTCAGTCAGTCTCGCAAACAGGTCTCCATCCTGTCTGGAATGTGCACTCGTGGGTTTCAGAGTCGTCCTCCTCTCCCGGCAGCTCTCTTCTTCAGGATCTGGGGTGCGCTGTTCTCAGCCTCCACGCTGGCGTTAGGAAAACACGCCCTGTTGCACTGGGTTATGGTGGGGTTCAGGAGGGCACAGTCCCAAGAGAGTGACTTCTCTGTACCTTCTCCAGAGCAGCAGAACCCTACACTCAACATTCTGGGTCAGAGCTCAGCTCCAACGAGTTCCCATGAAGCCCTGCTTGGTTAGGCAGGTCTCTGCAGCTCCATCGCTCTGCTGCAGTCTTCCCTAGCCTGGACTTCTCTCCCTCCAGACCGCATGGTTCAGTCCTATGTCTCTCTCACTTACTCCAGACCTCTTCTCTTCATGGCAAACTTTCTTATACCCTTTCGGCCCACGCTTATTTCAATGCTCCGCCCAGAACTTCCTACGTGACCTCATATCTGACCCCTCCTGCGATGTGTTAGTGTCCACCATTCTTGCCAGTCCCCCTGTATCTTTTACCTTCTTTTCGCTTCCATCTCTATTTAGTCAGGGCAAGAGCTCCCGGTGACACAGGGGCATCTGCCTCCCCTGGCTGTGTCATGAGTCACTATGCTCTGAAAGTCACATACACCTCTTGCCCTGGGCAGCAGACCTCTTCCATTAATAAAAGCATATCTATTAACTTGCCATTTTTGCGCATAGTATCATGAACACCTGTATCATCCATTTCCCCCTTCCCTCAATCAAGGGCTGTGGGGGAATACGCTTTGCTATTTTCAGGGGACATCCCTCTTGGCACCCCATTACATTAGTAAGGTTGTTCTATACACTGGATGTGAGGTTACAAGTGGGTACTTAGCTTATCAAAGTAGACTATTGGAGTTCAGGGATTATATACCTTAGTCATAGCCTTTAGATTTCTCCTTCTCTCCCTTCTGAATCTTGGGGAAAACTGTACAGCTACAAAGGCTTTCTTTCTCAATATAGGTTCTTTGTCTGAGTTGGTGAAATTGTTACAGAGACCCTCTTTCCAAACATAGGCTCCACTCTTCCTCCTGTGCAACTCCCACTCGTCATGTTCAGAACACCCAAAAATCTTAGTAAGACTGTTACAGAAGCCCCTTTTCTCAGCACAGTCTCAAGGTCTCTCCCCTTTTCCCACACTATTTTGCTTGTAATGCTGGGGACACCTGACAATCTTATCAAACCAGGCTCAGGACTGCTGAGTTAATTGGCAAGGCATGTCTCTCTTGCTTCTAGCCTCCTGTATTAAGTTCTTTGTTAGATTATAATGGTGAGGGCCCTGCTGTATTTCCCTATTTCCCCTCTGGCTGCTCATTCCTAGCTGCTACCTAACAGTTGCTATCACTGCCAGAGCATATGTGGCTAAAATTTTGCAAAAGAATTTTGAATTATTATTCAGCCAGCCCTAGCAGCACCAATCTTCACGTACACCTGTGAGCTCACCTGGACTTTAAACTTAACTGAATCTCAGAATAGATTGATCAGGCTATGATGCTACTAGATGAAACCTATTTGCTGAAGTTATAAATTTTATTAGCAAAAATAAGAGGTTACAAAGGGTTTAGCGTGGTGTATCATCAGAAATGCAATTCTATGTCTCCACGCGTGTACTTCAATAAAAGGCAGATCCCAGATGTAAATCTGCGGGGTGATGAATCCACTCAGTAGCCTTTTTTCTTATGTGGTTGCACCTCTCTTCTTCTTTGTTCTCTTACTTTCCTGTGACTGTCCTGCCCCCCCTTTTAGCATTTCCTCACCCTGTCTCTCCACCTCCTCTCTTCCTGTACTCTTTCCATTTTTGTTGCATGCTTATTTTCTTCACCCTGTTGTTGCCCTTATGATTAATATCACCTCACATTTCTCTTGCATGTTTTCTTCTATGCATGATCTATTGAGATCATTTTTAAAGGGGTAACCATGTGAATATTGCCGAGCTCCCCACTGCCCCAAACATACTTCTTAGAGAAGATAGGCCTGCCTATCATTAGAGGAAAAATATAAGGCAAAATACAGTGACAATGGTCTGGAATTCTGTAATTACATAGAAGAATAGGGGATCCATCAACTCCTTTTTTTCTATTAAGCACCTAATTTAAAACCTATAATTCTTCCTTTCTTTTTCATACCTATGGAGAATTTAAATTATCTTTTCAAAATATGAAATGTACCATGACTAAGGAACAGTTTTACACAACAGTCCTTTAATACATAGGCAACTACCTCTTCATTGTTATCGATATGTTACTAATTAAGCTGGAATAAAAAGATCTCAACACCTACCTAAATAGTGAGTAATACAGGGAGCTACAGGAGTAGAGAGTCTTGAAATTAATACAGATACAATTTGTACCTCAGGGTACTCCATGTTTTTAAAAAATCTTTTATGACTTTTTTATGTTTTGTACAATGTGATTAGGCCCAGGAGCTGTTTGATTCACTTAGTGGTTACCCTTCAGTTCTATAACACATATAAACATATTAATGTAAATATTAAGCTTCATTGGGATTCTTGCATCCAGAGGACAGATGTGCCCTCTACATTTAATTTAGGAAAAATATTTTTCTTACTCTTAGGGGAGAGAATTGCAGATTAAAAAACAAAATGAAACAAATCTTCCTTTTTTTTTCTTAAAATATGTCCTGCAGCAAACACAGCTCAGGCCCAGGCTATAGGAAACATTTTATATTTGGAAATTATAACAGACAGGAAAGATAAATGGAAGCTCATAAGCAAAATCAGTGAGAAGCATTTTTGTTTAATGATAGTCTCAAATCTGCATGAAGTAAGCATGGCATTTCTGTGACAAGATGGTAACAGAGGAAGGGAAACTAGTCCAGGAGGATAAAATGCTTTGTCATTTATTTCATTCACTGGAAATAAGATTAGATTCCTAGATCCAATTCGCAGCAGAGATGGGAAGAGGAGTGATCTGTTTTGAGGATATAAAGGTAAATTATGAGTGCCTTAAACATGACCCATAATATTTCTGCTCCTAGAATCAACCCCACATATAGCTGATGCACTGCCTAGGAAAAAAGCTTTCATGCAATTTTTACCAATACATAGGACAGAGAGCTGAAAGCTGCAAAAATAGTAAGCTTCACTTTAGAAAGAGTGTCCTCACCAAAACAAACTGAGAGGGTATGTTTTCCAAACCTCCACATGAAAAATGTTCTAAGAGAATAAGTGGAGAGAATTCTGTTAGCAAATGGCCCACTGGTAGCTCCAAATCTTTGAGGGAGGATTTGACCCTTGTTCAAGAACAAAAACTCAGTTGAGTAAATTTGAAGGTCTAGTTGGCTTTATTCAGTGATTCATGAATCAAGCAGCATCCCAACTAGCAAGCAAAAAAATACTCAGAAGCTATTCAATCTAGAAGGCTTTTATAGTTAGAAACTGGGCAGGAGGGGAGAAAATTATTAGCAAAAGAAAAGAAAGGGAATCTTGTTTCCATCTTGTTTTTGGAAATCTTGTTTCCATGCAAGATTGTCTTCCTTTAGGGAAAGGGGTGACAGATAGCCCATGTGACAGATTACCTCACTGGTATTACCTGGAAAATTCCAGATCAAATGATTAAAAGTATGTTCCTGGAGAAGGTTGAAACTAGTTAAGTTAGCTATTAAGTCTAGATTTAGTGTCATGGGCTTTAGCTCAAGTGACTCCATGTTTCTCTCTTTAACACTCTTTTTTAAATGCTATTCTCTCTCCCACTCCCATTCTCATTTACTTTTTATGACACCCAGACAATCTAGTTTTATGTCCTTTCCTTTCAGAGGTTTAGAGCCATTTTTAACTAAGCAACAACTTGACATCTCCACTTTGTTGGCTCATATGGGTCTCAAACCTGATATGTCCCCAAATATACAGATGTTACTCACATCTGTAACTCACAACCAACTCTACTTTCAGTGAAAGTAAAGTTGCATTAAGCAGAAGAGTGAGAAACATTCAGGAAATATTTTTTTTCTATTGTCAACTGTCCAGCTCTGATTTGAGGTTCCCCAGAAGTAGAGACTGAGACAGAGATTTGAAACAGAAGACATTGTGTCTTCAAGGGGAACAGTCCTTTGGAGACAGTCCTTAGGAGACTGTCAGTCACTGGTTTAGGGTGTGGGTTTAAAAAATGGGGAGTGGTATCTAACTTTCAAGTGGCTTCTTGAATTTCTCTGTAGAAGGGATTAGCTGTAAACCTAGCAGACAGCATTAACAGCACTGGTGCAGTAGGGGGGATATGGGTGGGGGCACCATGGTATTTGTCCCACCAATTATATAAAATCAATAACCAATTTTTATTTATTTAAATTATTTTATATCTTCATCTGAGAAAATGCTTTTTGATTTTATAGAGAGAAGAGAACCGATGGAAAGAATAAGGGAGAGAAACATGAATGCAAGAGAGAAACATCGATCTGTTGCCTCACTATATGCCTCAACTGGAATGAACCCACAACCTAGGCAGGTGTCTGACTGGGAATCAGACCCATAACCTTTTGGTTTATGAGACAACACTCAACCAACTGAGCCACACCAGCCAGGACCAAATACTACATAATTTTTTAAAATTATATTTAAGCAATGATGCTATTACAGTTGTCCCAGTTTTCCCCCCTTTGCCTCACTCCACCCAGTACCTCTCTCTCCTCAGGCAATTCCCACACCTTTGTCTATGTCCATGAGCCATGCATGTAAGTTCTTTGGCTTTTCCATTTTCTGTGCTGTACTTTACATCCCCATGACTATTCTGTAACTACCAATTTATACTTCTTAATCCCTTCTTCACCTTTTCACCTGTTCCCATAATCTCCCCTCCCATCTGGTTGCCATCAAATGATTCAAAACTATGATTCTGTTTTTGTTCTACTTGTTTGCTTAGTTTGTTTTTTTTTAGATTCATTGTTGGTAGATACATATTTATTGCCATTTTATTGTTCATAGTTTTATCTTCTTTTTCTTAAATCAATCCCTTTCATATTTCATATAATAATGATTTGGTAATGATGAACTCCTTTAGCTTTTTCTTTATCTGCCCTTTGGTTCTAAATGATAGCTTTGCTGGATATAGTAATCTTGGTTGTATGTCACTGATTCTCATGACTTTGAATTTTCCTTTCCAATACCTTCTAGCCTGCAAAGTTTCTTTTGAGAAATCAGCTGATAGTCTTATGGGAACTCCCTTGTAGGTAACTACCTGCTTTTCTGTTGCTGCTTTTAGGATTCTCTCTTTATCTTTAACCTTTGGCATTTTAATTATGATGTGTCTTGGTGTGGGCCTCTGCATCTGTCTTGTGCAGGATTCTCTGTGCTTCTTAAATTGGTATGTGTATTTCCTTCACTAAATTAGAGAAGTTTTCTTTCATTATTTTTTCAAATAGATTTCTAATTTCTTTCTCTTTTTCCTCTCTTTCTGGCACCCCTATAATGTGATTGATGGTATGCATAATGTTGTCCCAGAGACTCCTTATATTATCCTTGCTTTTTTGGACTCTTTTTATTCTTGCCAGTCTGATTAGTTGTTTTTTTGCTTGTTTATGCTCTAAATCATTGATTTCATTCTAGGCTTCATCCACTCTACTGTTAATTCCCTGTAAATTGCCCTTTATTTCAATTAATGTAACTTCATTTCTGATTGGACGTTTGTTATGCTGTTGAGGTATTCAGGTACTCACTAAGTGCCTTGAGCAACCTTATAACAAGTGTTTTAAACTCTGCATCTAAAAAACTGTTTATCTCCATTTTGTTTAGCTCTTTTTCCAGAGTTTTGCTCTCTTCTTTCATTTGTGCCTCTTCTTTCAATGCTTCTTTGTGTCCTCATTTTAGCAGCCTCTCTGTTTTTGTTTCTATGTATTAGGTAGAGCTGCTGTGACTCCCTCTCTTGGTAGCATGGCCTAATGTTGTAAGTGTCCTGTGGCGTCCAGTGCACATCCTCCTCTATCACCAAGCTGGCTACTCAAGGTGCATCCTTCATGTAGGCTGAGTTTACCCTCCTCTTGTAGTTAAGCCTTGATTGTTGTTGGTAGGGCAATAGGGTAGACTTAGCCAGTGACCATAACCTCCACCCTCTGTGGAAGAGCAGCTGTGCAGGGGCCTAGTTCACAGAGCAGGGCTTACTTAAGCAGGGCTCTGGTGCAGCCTTAGTTCTGTCTGAAGCCACTTGGCATAAGCTATAAAGAGATCATATGCTGGCTGCTCTTGTTCTGGGTTTGGAGGTGCCCTATTGAGGGTAGGCTGTTAACCAAGGCCAGCTGCTGCTAGTGCCAGGCCTGGGGACACACAGCAAGGAAGAGGCCAGCGGTTGCTTATTTGAGAGGATCTAGGAAGATCACAAGCATGTACCAAGATAAGTCATTTGTATGGAAAAAACACTGTTAACTGCTTGGGCAGGCTATAATTTGGGTGGGGATAAAGTCTCAGGGAAATCACCAGATCAGGGAAAACAGTGTGAGTCATGTTGATGGAGTCTCATATGTGGTCTCTGCCTGCTATCTCTGTGGCTCTGTTGCGGGGAGGGCTCTGAAGAGGAGCAATGTCCTCTGGCAGTAGTTCTGTGTTGAAAAAAGCTTTCCCCCATCTCTTGCCCTGGGGCCAGACACTTCAGTTCCTCCCCATATGCTATTGGTGCCTTTCAAGCTGATGCCCTGGTGCTGGAGCTCAGTGGGAGAGTGTCTGAGTAAGTCCATGTGCAGGCTCTTTTAGAGGAACAGCCTGGGAATCCAGCAGTTTCTTCCATTGACTTAATCTTCCATGTTTTTTTATAGCCAGAAGCCCTGGGGACCTATATTTCTGGCACTGGAACCCTGTGCTGCTTTGCCTGGTGAGGTTCTGGGATGCCTCATTCCCAAGATATCTCTCCCAAATTTTGTCTGGTACTCGTGGGTATGGAACCAGCCTGTTCCATATCTCCTCTTCTCCTCATCTTCACCCCTCCTACCAGTCTGGATGGACATGGTTTCTTTTTTAATTCCATTGTTGCAGGACCTCCATTTAACTTAATATCTACTGGTTCTGAGTGATGGTTGCTCTCTAGTTTAATTGTAATTTTGATATGGTCGTGCAAGGTGAGCTGTGACCACCCAGGCCAGCATCTTCTAGATCCAGCTCTTATATTGTTCTTTATTCATTTCAATTTGGGCAAATAATGCACTATGGCAATAGCGTCCAAGTTTCTGCTGCTAGTAGATTACAATGCTAAGATTAAAATCTCTCTATCTGTAGTCTGGTTTCCAGGGTCCAGGCAGGTAAAAATGAATGGAGTAAGGACAATGGGCCAGGTACAGAAGGTCACCAGGGTGGAAAGCCCCAAGTTCCTAGCAACGGGCAAAACAGGGTAAACAAGCACCTCTCCCCCAGGGTAAACTTTCCTCCCCTAGCAAACCCACTACTCCACAGGTGACAAACACAAGGCCTTCGGGCTGAATCTGGCCCTCCACGTTGTTTTATCTGACCAGGTACCTTGTTTCTGCCTGGCAGCAGCCCCGAGCTCCTTGACCCTGGTTAAGGAGTAGTTACACTTATACAGTCCTAAAATTCCATTTGGCCCTTTGAAGACAAACACGATGTCGATGTGGACCCCAGTGAAAATGACTTCGATACTCTTGTGACTACTCCAAATCCTTAATGATCAATTTCAGCTACTTTCCTCTATCACTGTACTATCACCCTTGTTTAAAGTAGTTTTTTCTTTCAAGACAACTACTATATCCTCCTAATTATTCTTTATACATTCACCTGTATACCTCTCCCATCTATTCTTCACAAAGCAGTCAGAGGCTTTTTAAGAAAATCAACCAACCTGGCTGATGTAGTTCAGTGGATTGAGTACCAGCCTGTGAATCAAAGGGTTGCTTGCTGGTTCAATTCCCAGTTAGGGCATATACCTTGGTTGTGGGCCAGGTCCCCAGTGAGGGGCACATGAGAGGCAAGTACATATTGATATTTCTCTCTTTCTCCCACCCTTTCCCTCTGTTAAAAAATAAATAAAACTTTAAAAAATAAAAAAAAATTAATCCAAAATACTGTCTTATTTAATAGTTTTGGGATAAGTTCACAAATCCATAATGTAGTCAATATGCAGTGGGATCTATTCTGTGTCAACCTCTCCATTTATTTCCCTAATGGTGTGCCCCTACCTTACTCTACTTTAGCTACCAGAGGATGTTCAGGTTCCCTAAAAGCATGAAGTTGCTTCATGCTTCAGGGATGTTGTACATGTTGGCATTTCTCAACTAAACAATTTTCCCCAGATAAAGCTGGTTCTAGATAAAAAATATCATCTTCAGGGGACCCTCCCCTTGCTTCCTGGACTAGACTTGAGCACCCATTGATCTACTCTCAGAGTACACTACACTGCATTGTAGCACTCTGTCAGTGCTAAAATACAGTTGTGTGTGTGTGTGTGAGCTTACCTGTTCGAGTGTCTGTCTACCTCCTGTACCCCGCAAGGTTGTTAGGTTCCATGAGCGCAAAGCCCTTACTTACCTCTTTTGTTTGCTACTCAGTCTTCTCCACATATTCTTAACATAAGCTAAACTCTTAATAAATATATGTTAAGGCAAGCAAATTAATAAAGTCATTACCTGTGGGAAAAGGAGGCAAAACCAGAAATATTGTAGCTGTCCTTCTCTGAGCTCTATGCAAAGAGCTCTGAGCTCTAGATGTTTCCAGCAGAGTTTTATTTAGAGATGTATTTAGGCAGTGATGATGTGCCCAAAGAATTTGTATTCTTTTGGCTAGGCAACTTAATATGAACTTTTCCATGAAAACAAATAAATGCAAGCCTAATGTCAAATGACAGAACTAGAAGAATTTAGTGATGAGTTCATTGTTTTTTGTTTAACAGAGAGCAGTGCACAGACTGGGGCACCCTTCCTGAGGGATTTGGGGCAAGGGCAGCTTTTAGAAGAGGCAGCATGGACACAGGGCAGGATTGGTGGGGAGGACAGGGATTTTCTTAGAAGGCCAGAAGGGCCCATTTTCTAGGGCAGCAATTTATAACCTTTGCCAATCTGACCAAAAAAAAAGAGTATAATTTCAATTCATTCATTCATTCCAGATAGCTATCATTGTGTTGGCTGTTGTCATTTTTTTTATTGAACAGCCTAAGGGAAAGGGCATCAGTGCCCCTGACTAAATAGTTACATATTGCATGTTTTAAAAATTCTTACGGTACATCGGTTTAAAATTTCTGTTCTAGGGTAAATTGAGCTGGTTAATGAGCTGGCAGATTGTGATTCGGGTATGTTAGATTTCTTTGACAGGTGTTTCTTACACATGCTGCCTGACCAAGTTTTTAATTTATTACTGGGGTGAGGTCCCAAAGGTGGTCTCCCTCCATGTTGTGTGCCCCAATAGACAAATAAACTTTATCACTAGTAATTATGATAGCTAATATTTTTAAGTGATTAGTATTATATCACTTAATATAGGTACTTTTGTAAGCACTTTATATGTACTAACTCCTGTAATCCTCCTTTAACTTAGATGCTATTATTTTTTCCCAAGATTATGTTGAAGAGATTGTGACCCTTTGAGTTGAAATAAGTTGCTCAGAGTCATATAGCCAATATTGATGAAGCCAAGTTTCAAGTTCAGAATGACTTTTCTAGACAACCTTGCTTTCATACAGGATACCCACAGTGTAAGGTTTAAAAGTGTGGACTTTCTGCTATTTGATTTGTACCTCTGATAATTTATTGGATATGTGATCTTAAAGAAGCATTTAACCTCTCTAAATCTGTTTTCTTATCAATGAAATGGAGATAATAAAAGTATCTGCTTCCAAGTGCAGCATTTGGCACAAGGCATTCCAATTATTTCATGTTCATTTGCAAGTAGCAGAAAGCCTAAATTACACTGGCATGAACAATAAAGGGAAATGTTTGGCTCATGCAACTAAGAAATCCAGTGTAGGATGAACTCCAGGCAGTTTTTCCCCAGGACTCGGGATTTTTCCAACTCTGTTCTTCTACAGTACAGCCCAATCTGAAGGTTAGGACGAGAGTGCTTACCTCCTTATTTGGGAGAAAGTGTTCTTCCTCCAGTCACCAACTGGGGAAGGAAATTCTAGGATTTATTCTGTTTGGAACAACTTTGGTCAGGAAGCCAAGGAGATAGGAGATTGCCCTGAGACGTGAGCAAAGATCTGGGCGCCACTCACCACGGTGAGAAGAATAGAAGAACAGGGGTGGGGGACAGTCACTGTTCAGAGGTCTCTGCTGAAGCCAAGGCTACCCAAACATCATGTCTTCAATGCAATGGAATAATGGTAGTTCCCCCAGAGAACTTCTGAATGCTATTGAGAGAAAATGGTATTGGTTGGACAACTAATGCATTTTTACTAAAAATTATTATTCTTGTTTTTGTTATTAACATAAATATCTATGTAATACATATAGGAAACTGACATTTCTAGTTCATAATGGGTTATATGTAACAAACAATATGAGAGAGAGAGAGAGAGAGATCATCTAGCTGCAAATCCCGGAGTCCGAGCACTCAGTCTTGGACTTCTCTGGTATACATTTACCAAAATCAGATAGATTTTTTAAAAACGGTGTGTAGAGTCTAGATATTTCACTTCTTAAAACTAAATTTGACACCTGTGTGATGAATAGCACCATTGATATTGGGATTTATGAAGGTTATTTTTACTATAGAACTAGGTAAGTGTTCCTGGCACAAGCAGTTTTCCCCTGGAGCCATGCTAAACCCTCTTCATCATCACCTAGAGTTTGTATGAAAGCCTTTTTTTTCTCCCTATTGGATTCAGGAATGTTCCCACACCTGAGAAAGTACCTGTTGAATGAATTGTTAAATTTGCTCAATCATTTAGTCAAAGAAGAGTCATTTTTAGTACAACTGTGATGTGAAATCACATATCGAAATACTGAGAATTTATTCTCAAAGTGCTTAGAGGAGCCAGATGCCGATTTCTTAATGTCAATGTCTTTTACTCAAAGAGAAATATTTGGATCGAGTAAGAGGAGTGGTAAAGCACATCATAGTGAAGCTTGGCGGACGTTACCCTTGTACAGGGACCAATATGTTCACCTTCACCCATATACTTCCTTCCACATCCCTGAAACATGTACTGTTGTCATTGAGAAACTTTTTCATAAAGTGGAAAAACAGTGGTTTTGTAAACAAAGGGTCCAAATTAAAATGCCAACTACTCCAAGTTTGTGTGACTTGACTTTACCTTGGTTACCCTTGAAACAGCTTCTCCATCTGTAATGGGGAGGAATTAATGAAAAGAATATTGTTTCCTCCTTACAGGTCAGAATTTCAGGTCTTAAATTGTAATTTGAAATAATACAATTCAGTACTCACAAGAGAGGAAGAAGAAGATTTCTGTTGAATTTACAACAAAGCTATTTGGCAACAGATTTCTTTGTCTTGTGTTCATAATCCATTAGGTGACATGCTTATACTAAAAGTCCATTAAATTTCCCAGGATAATATCTTGCCACATTTTAAAAATCTCAAAAATTTTTAAATTTATTCCTTGCATGATGATCTTTCTTTAAAAATAAAAAAGTGTCACTCCTTCTTTGTTCATGAAAAATTCGCACATCATTTTGGCATGGTTAAAAATATCTCTCTAATGAATCAAAAATGGGAGGTTCCCCCCCTCAGTTTGGTCTTATCTCATACCAACTCATAGTGATGCATTTATTTATTTTTCTTTCTTCATTCAGCTAACATGTATTTAGAACATGCTGTGTGCTAGAATCAGTCTGCAGGCTGGGCTAATTAAATCTACATGTAGGTTTTGTAGTGTCTCTTGTGGAGGAGGTCTTTGTGCTTGCTGTAATAGGCACCTTTTGGTTATGTAAGACAGATTGAAAAGAGAAAATGCCTTCACTTATATACCTAAGTTTTCCAGTAAAAGACAGGCTAAAAATTTGATTTTCATAGCAAGCACAGACATGTAGACTAAAACATTTTACCAATAAAATCTACCTTCTCTTTTTAGATGGATAACGTCAATATGCAGACTGGGAATATGTGCAGGCATGCAAAAGAGGAATCTTTTTCTGTTCTTTTGTCAAAGGATCTGTATTGACAGACTGAAATGTATCAGTCTAGAGTAACCAGTAGATGGTGCTTTTAGTAATAAGTTTTTTAGAAGTTTACTTGAATATCCTTTACATAGAGATTTTTTTTCTTTTATAAAAGTAACCACAAATGAAACAAGGTGATATATTTCCATGACATGTACTAAAATATGTATTTTTACTTTTAGTTACACGAGTACTTGCAAAGCTGAGTGCAGTTTTTCCAATACTATCTCAGGCATCTTTCAGATAATAAAATTAAATTTAAAAGCTGAAGTTAATATAAGTATTATAACCCACTGATTTAATCAAGTGTTATATGTTTATGTAATTGTAGTAATCTAACTGCCAGCATAAGTTTAATCACAGATAAACTCACACATATTGTTTTTACTCATGCTGCTTTGGTATACTTTTTCTCTAAAGATAGAATGTTTTTAAATATGAAAAATCAATCATTTTATATGACCCATGTAGGTAAAACTACAATAAAAGTAAGATACTTGATCTCACATAGCAACAACTATATCAGCGACTGCTCTCAGTGTGTTTTACTGGGCCTCTTTTTTGGTTGTGACCTCCATTTCTCTTATATCAACTTAATTTTACAATACGATGGTTTTCTAGTTGGCCACGCCAATTTCTTTTAGACAGAAATTTATTTCAAATAAATGAATGATACTAGGTAGTATGAAGTGTTTAATAGCATAATAGCAATTTCACACATGTTTTTTGAAGAGATACGTTTTCCTTCTCTTGAAAGATAACATTAATTTGATTTTTGTGGAACAGTGTGTAAAACCCACTTGAGTTCACCACACTGTGTAGACTAAACACCTTTACAAAAGCTTGAAAAGTTTCATTCTCCTTCCTTGGCCAGTGTCTACCAGGTGGGAAATTAAGGATGTCATTGAGACTATTCTTTTTTTTTTAAACATTTTATTTATTTATCTTTAGAGGGGAGGGGAAGGAGAGAGGGAGAGAAACATCAATGTATGGTTGCCTTTCATGCGTCCCCTGCTGGGAACTGGCCTGCAGGGAACTGGTCTGCAACCCAGGCATGTGCCCTGACTGGGAATCGAACCGCGATTGTCTGGTTTGCAGGCCTTTGCTCAATCCACTGAGCTACACCAGCCAGGGCCGAGACTATTCTATAGGTCTTTTCTACCAGCTAAAATTTAGGAAACTTCATTTACTTTTATTATTATTGTTTTGTTTCCTTTTGTCCTTCGTCAGTGTACCTTAAGCCTATGAGTGTTGCTCATTGGATTTCTCAGTTTTGACTTGAGTGTGAGTAGACCCAGCTGACTTAACACTAATAGGAAATGGGAGGGCAGAGTTGCCAGAGTGAAGAGCACCTGGGAAACTCAGCAAATGGCGCAGTAGGAGTGATGGAGGGTAAACGGCCGGCCTGGAGCTACTGGACACATTCACCTGAAAGATCTCAACAGGGAGGGGATTATATTGCTACCTTCTGTTTTTCACACTTCCTTGAATCAATGGAGAAGAAATTGTTTTTTCTAAGGGTGCAGTGCTAGAGGGGACACTTGTGATGGTTTTCATAAAAGCCAGTAAAGTAGATGAACCTGGATTCTGAATCCCTGAATTAAAAAGCATACATGAATTTCTTCCTTTGTGGGTGATTCACACATCTTCCAGGGACAACGAATATTGATTTTGGTATAACCAAAATGTATGTGTTACAGTCACTATAAAAAATGTAGGTGTCCTTAGTTTTAAAGCCAATAAGCTGTTGTGCTTATTGTGAATTGTGCTTAAAATATGGTACTGGTTGTATTTATACTCATACTTGAGCACTACTTACTACAAAACCAGACCTGTTTAATCTTCTATATACTCCCCTATCACTTTTGTCCTTGTTCCTATGTGACACAGAAGAAAACATAAGGAAAAGTTGAAAAATATTCAAGAACTCTTATTGGTTTCTGAGTCAAGTAGAGAGTGGATTTATAAAAAAGGAGAGACTATGAAAGAAGTGTTGTTCTAAAAAATTACCCATTCCAAAATTATAATTATCATTCCAGTATCAAAGAAAACAGTATACATGCTGCATAAATGAACTGATACTGGATGTTTTTTTTTTAACTCAAATTAGGTAACTATCCTATTTCAAGCCTAAATGATATTAAGTAGAAGATAATTAGATTTGGGCACTGTCCCTTGAAAAGGATAGTTATATTTTCCAGGTGTCATTTAATTTTCAGCTAAAAATAATGTGATCTGCAGTAGTTCTTATGGAAGTTTTGGGTCTGAGTTTATTTTCGCATGGGGCTTGTAAGTCAATAAATGTTGCATTTGAAGTTCCTGTGTGTCTCCACATCAGTCATATGTAACAGTTTAATAATAAGCCACTCAAGCCAACTAACTTACCATACAAATATGATTTCACTAAAATTGAGTGCTAGAAATGGAAAGCAACATGTTGATTTGGAGAGTAAAACAAAAATACACTAGTTTCTATCTTCAGAGAAAACAAAATCCTTCATATTCATCTTTATTCATATTATCACCAACAGCTTACTGATGATCTGTTAGATGAGAGACTGGTTTTCAATAGGCAATGAGTAATCAGCTGTTTTAAGCTTTATCTTTGTAGAAAACAGAAATAAACCAATACATCAAAATAATTCATTTAAAAAGTCAAGCAAAAATGATTGCCTTTCAGACTCTCACTAGGCCCCTCCTCAGAACTATAAATGTTGTGCCTGATCTGACTGGGGTTTCACTGATTCTGAGGGATCATTAAATAGCATGATCTAATTTTATGAATACACTTGACAGCTAAATGTCTATTAAGGGACAGTCTCACAAATATAACACACAGTAAGAATTTTCCCATCATCCTTGCACAGGGGCTGCACTGATCTCCTCTATAGTTCCACTTTTAGCGTATGTGCTACAGAAGCCCAGTTGCCCATTAGTACATGAGCGAATAAACAAGCAGTGTTACATTGACGCAATGGAATACTACTCGGCTATAAAAAAGAAGGAAATCTTACAGTTTGTCACTGCGTGGGTAGACCTGTAGTGCACTGTCCTAAGTGAAATAAACCACTGGAAGAAGACAAATACAATATGATTTCATTTACATGTGGAATCTAATAAAAAATGAGCAAAACAGAAACAGACTTATAGATACAGGAAACAGACTAACAGCTGTTACAGGTGAAGGGGGTTGAGGGGGCTGGGTGAAAAAGGTGAAGAGATTAAGAAAAAATACTCATCACAGACAACAATATGGTGATTCTCAAAGGGGCAGAGGGGAATGGGGAAGGTAGAAGAGAGAAAGGGGGGATAAATGCTGAGGTCAGGAGACTTGACTTTGGGTGGTGAACACACAGTATAATATGCAGATGATGTATTATAGACCTGTACCTCTGAACTCCATATAACTTTACTAACCAAGGTTACCCTAATAAAGTCAGTTAAATATATGTAAACACAGTGGGAAATATTATATTAATTGAAAGATAACATAGTTTGCTATAGATCTATATAAAGAAGTTAATGAGACTATAGGAATAAAGTCAAAAAGTCTAAAATAAGGCAACAAGGAATGCCTAAAAAGAAGATACCAAGCAATATAGAGATATATCATTTAATTCTTATTAGAAAAATAATGGCCTAAAGAAAATCTTGCTTTTTATCTATAGGATGAATGTCAAAGTTGTTTACTTTCATTATTTTCACATATTTTGTGATGACTTATAAAAGGCTGAAACCACAAAGATGATAATCACAGTTAATGTTTGTATTATCTATTTTAGATCACTGACTAGCATCCTTGATATAGAATGTATACATTACAGTATATAAATTGTTTTAATTTATTTTACCTCACCTTTATCATGAAACTTTTCTCAAATGTAAAATATAAATATAAATATAAATATGAGAAAAATAATTATACAATAATTTATTTAAGTTACCTCCTATAATTTGGCTTCTTAGGTTGCATCCAATGTTTTGTTAACTATCAGGTAGGGTTGCTGTCTCCCTTGAAGGTTACAGTTTAAGGACATAGTCCTCAGGTCCTTGTAAATGGCAGCTGGTTTGTAACACTGGAAAGGGGCTTTGGGCAGAGAAAAGATTTGCAATTACATTTCCCTTTGGATTGACTTGCTCTAAAAAAAGGGGCATTAGGAGCTGAGAGTTGGGAAGAAGCCGATCAAAAGTTTATTAAAGCTGAGAACCTTGAGACCTTCTTAGTTGCTCATGATCCCATTTAATTATTAACAGCGATGTTAACTCTGTCAGTCATAATCATGGCAAATAATTTCCAATGATTATATTTTACCATGTATTTTAGTAAATTTTATAACACTAGCACTCCGTATTTGTCATAGAAAATGACAAACAACTGAGTGGAGGGAAACCTTTAATTACACTAGTTATGTATGTATTATGCAAATCAGTTTATTTTTCTATGACACTTTTAGTCCATACATGTTTAGTGTGAACCTTTTGCAATTAACAATGTACTTTAAACATTTTTCTTCATAAATAACTGTACTCTACCGTATCATTCTAAATTTCTATTTGATTTCATCAATGTTTTAGAATCAAAGTGGACTTCTACTATTTCCTGTAGATTTCTTTGAACCTAATAATAAAAATATATGCATTGTGTATAGTAACCCAGAAAAAAGTATTTGTTTTTGCATAGTAAGTAGTAGCAGCATATTGTTATTATCATTATTTTATAGTACATACTATATTTTTTAGGTATTTTGCATTTAATCCTTTCAAGAGCCCTATTTTAATTTATATATTTCTGATAAGAAATTTAATCACAGAGGTATTAAGTTTCTCCCCTAGGGTCACACAGCTAGTAAATGATTTTCACAATAACTTTTAATTAGTAAGCCTGTGGAGCATACAGCATATAATATTAAGTCAAAAAACTGATTGAAAAGCAATAAATATGTTAGGATTTCATTCTTAGAAAACTGGTACAGATATATGATAAATTTATAAAAAGGCTATAAACCAAGATCTGAACAATGTTTACATCTATTAGATACAATAAATGTTATTTTTTATTTTTGTTAATATTTGAGTCTGGTTTATATTTTTAATATTGCTATATATCTTTATTTTCAAATGTTACAGTTAATATATCTTCGTCCACTGAACATTAAAGCACAGCAAAATAGAAAACAAGCCAATAAAATATACATAGAATATGAGAAGTACTATAATATAGAGACCCTCTATTACTCTTTTTTTTTCAGTATTTAAATACTCAAGAAAACTAAGTAAATTAAAATCTAGGTGATTAAACATTATAAATAATCTTGATTTAAAACCTGTGTTTGTGTCTGTGTGTGTGGAAATTTGTTTCTTACAACCGTCTGAAATGCAGACGATACTGCAAAAATTACTTCTTTAGCTACAGAGGATATTATAAGTTATATTACCAACAACTTAGAGATGAAAATTGAACTTTGATTCAAAATTGAGGCTAGCATTTCCCACTGCAATGTTTTGCTTATTTTGTTTTATTTTACCATCAACTTTTGTTGTAATGTAACAAAATTTTGCTCAAAGTGGGATGTATTGTAATAGTACATTAATATATTTTGATTTTGAGTGGAGAATAGTTTCCTAAGGAATTTGGGTGTTACTGGCTAGTCTTTTGGGAATCATTGAAGTTTAGGGTTATTTATTACTATTAGTCAAAGAAATATGTCGGCATCATTTGTTTCAGAAAGAATGCCTGGTCAACAGTAGTGGAATCAACCAAAGTAAAGGAGAGCGAGGCAGCAAGAATACCACACAGATAATGAAAACAGCAATAGTTAAACAGCAGATGGGATGTTCTGGGTCTATAAAGAAGATGAAGAAGAACATGGGATGACAAAAGAGCATTACGATGCTCAGAGATCCAAGATGAAGGGAAGAGGTAGATGGGGATATCATAGCTATAGTTCCCAGGAGGCTGTTCTGTCATTAAAGGAGGGTTTTGATTTAAACAGTTTGACAATCAGTCTCTATCATATAGGTTAGATTTTCCCAGTGAAGGAAGAAAATAAGAGAACCTAAAAACATGATGCCTACTTTTTCTATAAATGTTTTTCTTTTGAAAAATGTTTACTGTAATTTTAGGTGTGTACCATTGTTTTTCTCAAGAGCTTTCCTCTTTATTTCCAGAACCCTGATCAAAAAAGAGTTGCTAGTACTAACTCATTTATATACTCAATCAACATCTATTCAATATTCTCCCATAACACTGTATGATTCTAAAATGGCCATATTTAATTTTGATTTGGGGTTTAGAGTTATTTGAGTTGGTGTCTGTTTACGTTTTTCTTTTCTCAGAGTAGGCCTTGGTTACTACCTTATGTGTTACATTTACTAAATAAGATTTCAGAAAATGACTTAAGGTTTAAACCCCATTATAGAAGTGTGTGCATGTGTGTGTGTGTGCATTTTAGTAACACATAGTTAATTATGAAGAACTGAAATAATAGAAGTATAGGTGTTACAAACCAGAGTGAAATAAATAAGAGGATATTTATATATTATTTTAAAAATATGCAAATTGAGAAATAGTTTAGGATTTAAACTAAATTTTTTTTAAATATTTTATTTATCTATTTTTCAAGAGAGGGGAGGGGAAGGAGAAAGAGAATTCAAAATAGCCAGGGCCTTAAACTAAATTTTTAAGTTGAAATTCAAAGTGGATAATTAAAGCTATATGTACTTATCTAAAATTATTCAGAAATGTCAACAGTGTAAGATTTTATTTATATAACTGTGTTGATAACTTATTGTTGTAACTGAATGGGGTTCAATAAAAGCATTTTTTACTGATTGGCACAATCACAGCTCAGAAGAGGTTGAATAAGCATGAATAAGCAGGTAAGTTGTACATCATTTGAAAGATTTAATTGACATCTAATTAACACTGAGGAATTATATACTTTTGCAGAATAGAAAACACTATTGAGTGATAAATGGGAGAAATTAATATTAATAACAGGGACATGTGGTTATTAAAATAGATTGAAGTCAAACAACTGTTAAAAGGAGCATCAGATGTCTCAATAACTGGACTGTCCAGGGTGGGGTGTGTTTTATGAGTTGAGGTTAAGGGAACTCACCAACACTCTCACACGGAGGCATGATTAAAAGGTATAATGTACTGTGCCTTCTAGTCATTTGTGGAATAATAAGCAGAAAAAAATCAGAGTCCATTGTCTACTACATACATTTCTTTATTGTCTTTTAGTCTGATAAGGGTAAGAGTAAATCAAAATTTACATATATCTTTCTTAACAGCTCAGGATTTTCAGTTCAATTTTTAGTCTAGCCTCATTTTCTAACAAGGGTGAAATTCACAACAGTCTTGTTTCTTTCAGAGTTTTCTTCTTTATTTTTATCTCCATTTCTATTTTTAAGTCGGTGCCTGGCCTATACTTTGAGCTTACAATCGAATGTGTCTCCCTTTTCTAAGTGCTTCTCCATCAATGCTCAGTCTTTCTAGTGCCTTTACATTGGTGGCCCATTACGACCTTCAAATAAGCATTGCATTTGCTACCATTTATTTAACTAATACATAATATTTACAGTCTCTGATATGTGCCTTGAGCTGTGCTAACCACTTCACAAGTATTTACCCATGTGATTGTCAAAAGAAAGAAAGGAAGAAAGAAAGAAAGAAAGGAAGGAAGGAAGGAAGGAAGGAAGGAAGGAAGGAAGGAAGGAAGGAAGGAAGGAAGGAAGGAAGAAAGAAAGAAAGAAAGAAAGAAAGAAAGAAAGAAAGAAAGAAAGAAAGAAAGAAAGAAAGAAAGAAAGAGGAGAAACTTTTTGAGGGAGAGGAGTAGTAGTGCAATCATTGCATTTTAACAATGAGCTAAAGGAAGACTGGAAATTTGCCAAGTGTCCAACAGCTAGTAAATAGAATTAAATCTCAATTTTTCTGACTCTAGAAATTATGCCCTTTACCTGGATACTCTGTTTACTTCCACATCAACACCTATTCCTTAGGTGCCCAAAATTAATTCCTTCTGAGTCCCAGATTTCACTTATAATCTTTAAAACGAGCAAAATGGAAGAGTATTAATCCATACAAAAATGATAGAAAAAGAACTATTTTTTAAAAAGGCTCAGGGTTTTAAACTTCATCAAATTTCTAGCCTGCACCTTAATTTGTTAATCTAGGGCACTGTTTTATAGGTACATTTGAATTCAACTCAATTTTTGCAAAAAAAATACTCAGTACCCTCAAATAATTTGGGTATATTTTGTGACAATATTTATAAACCTCCACTTAATGAAAACAAAACTTTTCAGTCTACTGAAAATAAAAGGTCTTATTGAAAGTAAAAATGAATGAATTATGGGAGAGACTTAAATATTTCCAATATATTAGCACATTCTTTTTTTAAAAAATAAGCTTTCATTCCAGTGACTGGATAAACACAAATCATTTATATAAAGATAATATGCACATACAATATATATGTAGTCATCATTGTTATATCCATTGCTGCAATGCTTACTGTTATTAAAAATGTTTAACCAGGGTGGTCTGGTGCAGGTCAGTATCAATACATCGGATGTAGTTGTGTGATCCCCTTTCCTGCAGCAGCTGCTGGGCTCTGAAATCCAGAGAAGCCTTTGCTGCCGCATCAGACAATAGCTTTGTGACAGATGTTCTGTGTTCAATTGAAAGAGCAGAGATGAAAATAACAGTCTTTCCATGCTTGTGAGACCACAGCTGAAAATGAGCAGTTGTCCTCCTTCCAGACAACTGCTATCAAACTCAGAGAACCTTGAAATAATTTGCAGCCCGCCCTGTGCTAGAATGAGGCCCACATAGTCCTTGAGGCTGCCAAGCTCCACACTATTGAAACACAAAGCTGGGCCATTTTCCTTTCCTGAAAATTCTGCTGTTAAAACCAATGACTGTACAACTGATGATAAAATCTACCTCAGTGACTTCGCTCATTTTCTATTATTAAGTATTTTTTGTTATGTAAGGAATATGTTTTCTTTGTGGATACATTTTTAAAATAAATAATAATGGCAAAATAGAAGCCATTCATAATCCTATCTAATAGAAATAACCATTTCTAATATTGTGGTGTTTATCTTTCCCATATGCTCACAAATGCATACACACACACACAAACACACACACATAATTTTTAGGTAAACAAAAATATAAGCTTACCTTCAGTTTTATAACTTTCCCTTTGACTTAATACTACTTAATAAAAATGTTTCCATGTCAACCGAGAGCAGAGAAAAACTTCCTCTCTTTTCTCCTAATTCTCCTGGAATAATCAAATTGACATGGCACAGATTAACAGAAGAATATAGCCACATTGAATTGTGTATGGACATAAAATGCTTTGCTAAAGAATATAGGACCCCAGGACAAATCAGGTGGTTGAGGCTTATATACCACCTTGTGATAAGGAGAAAGGGGCTTAGTAATTTGGGACTTCAAAAGGCAGGAAGGCAATTCATATGGATAAAATGTTTGGTAAATAAATGTTTGCTGAGCCACCTTCAACAATGGGATGGACACAGAGAAGACTTTGATGAAAGGAGCTTGTTATGTTCCTATCACGCACTAGTTCAAATTAAACATAGTTATCTGTGATGCTATTTCCCTTCTTAGAGCAGATCCTCTACTGAAATTCTTTTAGGCCGTTAGGCAGGAGTTCAAAGGATCCTCCTGAGTCTCGTCTTTATTAAAATAACCAGCTTAACATAATCATTTTCCCAAAAAGGCATATATTGAGGTGGTAATTCTGTTCCTTCTCATCAGTACACATACCTCCACTTTTACCAGGAGTAAGAAACTTTTTCTGTGAAGGACAAGATAAATATTTTAGCCTTTGATGGCCAAATGACCTCTGTCACAACTGTCCAGCTCTGACACTGTAGCTGAAAGGAGCCAGGTAGGTAAACAGGAGTGGCTGTGTTGCAATACTACTTTATGAACAAAAGCAGGAAGTATGCCAGAATTGACCTGCAGGTAACAGTTACCAATCTTTGACCTGCACTATTCTTTTAAAAGGCATCATTTTCTGTGACCTGGCTATATTATGGCTTATTTAAGCCTTTTGCTCCCATAGGGTATTCCATGGGCTTTCAATTTTTTGTTATGATTAAAAGTCCTGCACTGCCAAGGATCCCACAGCAAGTGTTCCTCCCAGTACATTGACTAGTATGCCTGGGGGGCAGCTTTCCTGTCAGTTAGGAGCTATCCCAGCCTCCCTGGACCTCTAGGTCTCCTTCTTAGCCAGAAGGCTTCTGCAGACTTTAGATTTCATCCACACTGTTTTCTCAAAGTGTCCCATTTCATAAGAGAATGAAGCATACATACAAGATAGCCTTTAACAGGTGTGCTGTTTTATTATGGTCATATTGGCATGTTATTTTTCAGGCATTTAAAAAAAGTTTTAGCATTTGGATGGTTCTTTTGAAACTGGAGGGCGACCCAATTGAGGCCCACCCTGCCTGTCACTGCTCAGCCAAAAGGCAGAGACAGGGATCTGATTATAATCGAATTAAGCTCTATGTGGTTTATTTCTCATGTTTTCACATTTTCTAAATTCTAAGAAAGGGAGGGAGAGGGACTCAGCCATTTGTCATTCTGCCCTTCCTGCAAGGCCTGTCCATTTATTTTTTCAGGATATGTTGATATTCTAATGCCATTTAAAGTACATTACGTGAAATGAACTCAGCTTCTGCCTCTCTGCATTAGAAACGGTGAACAAAGGATTATCATGAAGCAGTTTTATTTCCGCCCCCTCATTTCTAACTCACATTATTCTCTTTAGAACTTGCTAATGAATAGAAATGTTTAGGCTTTGTTTTCCTTTCTTTTATGTATGCTTTATTGGATTTTGCCATTTGATTATCTACGTCAGGAGACTCTGAATTTTAACTGAGATTCTTTTGTGATTTTGAGTTTATGGTTAGTGTTTTTGTTTGTTTCTGATTCCGGTATTTTTGTTGTTGTCGTTAAAGTTGATGCATTGTACAGAGATTTAAGATGTGCTTAACTAACAGCCCCAAATGCTGAATATAGCCTAATCCAGTAGAGACAACGATAAAACAAAAACAGTTTCATCTGAAACAGAACAGGACTGTTCTGTGTCAAACCTTGTCAAGGTAGATGCATCGCTGTGGTGATGGATGCGTGGTGATGGAGGAAAGGTCAGGAAATGTTATGGCACTTATTTCCTCTCTCGCATCATGTGGATTAAGGGACAGTGTCCCAAGATGACAGAACAATAAATGGAGATTTACGTCTGTTACTTACAATGATAAAGATAAACAAAAAAATACCTATCCATAAAATTCCCAAGAGGGTAAGGATTAGTCAGAGAATACAAACTAAATTCCTCAAATTAAAAGTGCTAGTAAGTTTGTTGCAGGTGTGTCTGATGAGATGGCTGGGGAGAGGAGAGGGACCCTGTGGCGGCTGTGGAGAGCCTGTGGTCTCCAGAAAAGGAAGGGGTTGGAAAAAAAAACAGCGGAGGTGGCAGGACTGAAACTGCAGCACCGCGAGCAACAGATTTCCATGCCCGCAGTAAAGGGTAAACAGACCAGCATGACAGGGTCACGTTGCCGCTGCAGCGCAGCCGTAGGATGCTTGATGCACGATGCAGCAGGAGGAAACTTTCACAGAGTTTGTCTGGGCTGGAGAGGTCACAGGGACATGTGTCCTGTGGAGGTTAACACAGCAGTAGGAGAAGGCTCTCGAATGGAGCATGCGCCAGGCTAGTGAAATGATTGGACAGAGGGAAAGTCCTCCCAATTTGCTTCCAGAGTGCATGGAATTTGGGGGCTAAAGATTTAAATGAAGGGCAGGCAGAGTCTTGAACCTTCAGTGGCCTCTCACTGGCCTAGTCAGGGGCTGGCTCACAAAAAGCTGAGTCCTATGTGCTGAGCCTCACCCCGGGAACAGGTGCCTTGGCAGTGGCCCATGGGACACTGCAGCTCCGCATTGCATGGAAGGTCCCAGACCACGTCTTACTCTGTCTGCATCTGAGATCAGCACACGGACTCAAGGATGGACTGCTCGCTGGCCCTGGGGGCTCCAGCAGCTTCAGGTGCTGGGACGTACAAAGGGAACCCCCGCATGACCCGCTACAGCAGTCAGGCAGCCCTGAGCCCTAACATGAGAAGCTGCAGGGAAGCAATGGCAGCACAGGCCCCACAAGCATGCGCTCTAGGAAGGGAGCCTGCAGCCAGAGAGCAGTCCACGCAGCACCCTTGGTCTCTAGAAAAGCAGATAAGGGTGGAGCTGGATTTCCGGACGCTGCTCTGGTTCTACTGGCAGCTGGGCTCTTTCTGTGTTTTGCAGAAGAGATTGACCTGGAGTCAGGGAGCTTCCTGATCTCCCAAACTGGGCAACGTTTTAATAAAGACCTTTTTCCTTCCCCACTAACTTTTGTTTTATGCTTGTGTTCAGTGACAGATGGCCAAATCCCACTGTGCTCCATAACAACTTGATACTGCTTGACATTAAAAATCAAAAAGTTGAGGTAGTAGCCTATTATTGAGGATTATAGCAGTAACCAACCTAATCATTAAAACTGAGTTGAGAGGTTTTAAAAGTCTAGCACGAGTTTGCACCTGTGGTGCCCAGGGTCTAAACTTGGTGAGATGCAGTAGCATCTTGATTGTGTAGGTAACAGCTTCTCCAGTTCCTGGTGATGGAGGTGGTGTGGCCTAGATGACCTTGGAATTGGCCAACAACATACAGGAGGCCCACAGTATTGAAGAAGACTACAAGTACAATGAGAAACAGCAGCAAGAAATCCTGGTGGTGAGAGCCTGGACGAAGGATCACCATTGTTTTAAGTACTGCCAATCTCAGTATTGACTCTACAGAAAATGCTGATACATACCAGATCGGGAGGCAACTTGGAAGTGATGGCTCAATGCTGGGAAAAGTAGATAGTGAGACAATGATCATTATAGAGAGTTGCTTTGCCTATAGAGGGTAAGAACCCGAGTAAAGGCTCAGACTGATGTATATGAGCACATGGCCACATGTACAGAAAATGCCTAATTGGCCACCTTGCAAATACAATTGGTTAGCTATGGCTGCTGGCTTTCTGGAATTAGTGTTACTTACTACTCCACAGTGTTCAATCAGCAGTTCCAGGAGCTATTATTAGCAGTGGAGACTGACCCAACAAGAACAGTATTAACACGGAAAACGAATTTTGGTGCCTTCAGGACATACCCAAAGGGCTACGAACCTCCCACTGAAGGACCTTCTGAGTACTAGACTTTCCCACTTAACAAAATAAAAGTCTATGCTATAATGCAAATAATATTATGTCTTAGATATTTCATATTTTGAGTTCTCTTTGGATAGTAAATTGCTTGAGCTTTTATGGAATAAATACTGGGAGGGGATAAGCTCATTCCTCTAGCTTGCTTACTAATGCAGACAGTACCATAGCTTATGTTTTTGATTTTTCTGAAAATTAGGACAGTTAGAGAAGCCCAGCTGGGACAAAGGAGTTTCATGTTGGGTTTAGAAATACATGACCAGAAGTTAGAACACAACCTTGCTAAAGCTACCTGAGACAACAGTAAAAATACATGAGACGCTATCCACGGATTGATTTCTCAGGTTATTAAGGATAACCTGTTTAAACAAATTAACATACCTTTTAAAAATATATTTTATTAATTATGCTATTATAGTTGTCCCATTTTCCATCCTTCATTCCTCTCCACCCTGCAAACCCTCTCCCACTCACATTCCACCCTTTAGTTCATGTCCATGTGTCTTAAGTTCTTTAGCATTTACATTTCCCATACTATTCTTGCCCTCCCCCTGTCTATTTTCTACGTACCACCTATGCTACTTATTCTCTGTACCTTTTCCCCCTTCTTCCTCCTCCCACCCCCTGTTGCTAACCCTCCATGTGATCTTCATTTCTATGGTTCTGCTCCTGATCTAGGTATCCTCTTAGTTTGCTTTTGTTTTAGGTGTGGTTCTTAATAACTGGGTTTGCTGTCCTTTCTCTGTTCATCTTTTTTATCTTCTTTTTCTTAGGTAAGTCCCTTTAACATTTCATATAATAAGGGCTTGGTGATTATCTTCTTTTTCTTAGGTAAGTCCCTTTAACATTTCATATAATAAGGGCTTGGTGATGATGAACTGCTTTAACTTGACCTTATCTGAGAAGCACTTTATCTGCCCTTCCATTCTAAATGAAAACTTTGCTGGATAGAACAATCTTGGATGTAGGTCCTTGCCTTTCATGACTTGAAATATCTCTTTCCAGCCCCTTCTTGTCTGTAAGGTCTTTTTTGAGAAATCAGCTGACAGTCAGATGGGCACTCCTTTGTAGGTGACTGTCTCCTTATCTCTTGCTGCTTCTAGGATTCTCTCCCTTCATTTTAATCTTGGCTAATGCAATTATGATGTCCCTTGGTGTGTTCCTCCTTGGGTCCACCTTCTTTGGGACTCTCAGAGCTTGCTATACTTCCTGGAAGTCTATTTCCTTTGCCAGATTGGGGAAGTTCTCCTTTATTATTTGTTCAAATAAGTTTTCCACTTGTTGCTGTTCCTCTTCCCCTTCTGATGCCCCTATAATTAGGATGTTGGAATGTTTAAAGATGTCCTGGAGGTTCCTAAGCCTCTCCTCATTTTTTTGAATTCTTGTTTCTTCATTCTTTCTGTTTGGTTGTTTGTTTCTTCCTTCTGGTCCACTCCATTGATTTGAGTCCCAGTTTTCTTCCCATCACTATTGGTTCCCTGTGCATTTTCCTTCATGTCACTTAGCATAGCCTTCATTTTTTCACCTAATTTGAGAACAAATTCAACCAATTCTGTGAACATCCTGATCACCAGTACTTTGAACTGTGCACCTGATATGTTGGTTATCTCTTGGTTGCTTAGTTTTACTATTTCTGGAGCTTTGATCTGTTCTTCTGTTTTGGCCATTTTTTTTGTCTTGTTGTGCCTGTTATGTACAAAAGAGAGGAGCCTTAGGGCAGGGAAACCCACATGGCTGGGTTGTGATGCTGTATGTGGGGGTGGGGTCCAAGAGGGAACAATGATGCTTGCTCTGCTCTTTGTGGGATCTCAGTCCCCTCTGCCACTTCCCACAAGCAAACTGGGCCCTTCTGGTGCAGGTTCCCAGGCTGGTGGGCTTGTGTATGTTCTAGGACCCTGTGGGTCTCTGCAAAAAACTCTCCTGTGTGGCTGGGGATCTCTCCCTGCACGTCAACCCCCACAGGTGTTTTCATTCTGTATTTTGAGACTTTATTTTTCCGAGCTGGGGCCCTGGGTTGGAAGTCTGTCTCACTCCCCAGTCATCTGCATGTGAATGTGGGACCACCCAGTCAGCTAGCCTTGCTTCACACTTGCCCCTCACTGGGTCTGCCTGTTGCCATTCCGCACCCAGGGTCTTCCAACTGCTGCCTGAGTGCCCAGGGTCTGCCTGGTGCCGTCCTGCACACCCTCGGTGCCTTGTGTGCCTGGTGTCACCGATTCCTGTGCCACAACCCCTGTCTGCTTAGCCACCCAAATCTGCCCTGTCTACGGGTCTAGATGAACGTTTCTATTATAGCACATTGGCTGTCCGACTTCCAGACAGTTCAATTTTCTGTCATTTCTGGTTGTTATTTTGTTTCTAAATTTTTGTTGTCCTTATTTTGGTTCTGCGAGGAGGCACAGTGTGCCTACCTACGCCTCCCTCTTGGCTGGAAGTCCAAATTAATGTATCTTAAACAATCACTAAATAGCAATTTTGCCTGAAAGCCAGTATGAGAAAAATACTCAAGGAACACTTTAAAACCAGTTACCAAAAATCTGATTAGAAGTATTAGGTGCTCTGAAGTGTCCTGAGCACTGATATCCTGTAATAAAACTCTTTAAAGAAATTGAAGTGGTTCTTGTTGGACTGGAACTAAAAATGAGATAAGGGCGTACAGTGTCTTTCAATGTTCATTTAATATTATTATTTACCATCTGGGTCTTTTAAACATGAATTCGTATTATATTTCATTAACAATTAAAAAAGCATCCTGTTTAACATCAAGTGTTTCATTATGATGATTCTTTCTTTTTACTATTTATTTATGTAGAAGTACATAAAATGCAAAAATCATGTACATGTGTATGTGTATATAACAAAAGTGGCATGTGGGCATGTGTGTGTATATATATATATATATAAACAGTGAATTATTAAATTTTAAAAGCATGTACAAGTCATGAACATTATTATATCATATACAAAGAAGTATTTCCAATTTGCTAAGAAATTTTAATGAATAAAATCTGGGATACTAGTCCTGGCTGGTGTGGCTCAGTGGATTGAGCACCGGCCTGTGAATCAAAGGGTTACTGGTCCAATTTCCAGTCAGGGCACATGCCTGGGTTGTGGTCCAGGTTCTCCAGTGAGGGTGCGTGAGAGGCAACCACATATCAATGTTTCTTTCCCTCTTTCTCCTGCCCCTCTCTCTGAAAATAAAAAAAAATAAAAAATATTTTTTTAAAAATTGAGGATACTAGATGGATAAATAAAGTAATAAGAAGCAAAGCTAAGAAGCAAAAAACTAGTAATTCATATTTCAGAGCAAATTTCAGGTTGGTCTCTAACCAATTTATATTTGCTTCTATGAGATTTTAGAAGCCAAAGTAGACTGCCAAAATATAAGTAAGCACAACATAGACTCTATTTTAGATAAGTATTTGAGATGACAGGCAGATTTTACATTTACTTTTAAAATGATTAAAAGCATTAGGGATTTCATTTCACCGCTTGGAATTTAAGTTTTTTATTTAATTTTTTAAAAAATTTTATCACTTTATAACCTAATGGAGAAATTTTAGAAATTTTATTTGAATATTGGGGTCACATGTATTGAACTCTTTTCCAAATATAGTTGTTTCTCAGCTTGGAGAAGTAACCACATCACAGAAAATTGCATTATATTTATCCTTAATTGGCCTTAGGTTAACTGCTTTGGGAGGAGAGGAGGAGAAAGATATTAAGGATTTATCAATTCCAAAAGTGGAGTAGTCATTTGAATGCTAGTGTTATCACATTTGCATATCACCTTGGGATATATCTTCTCCCAGTGCCTCAGGTGTAAGTTAATGAAAACGATCAAATTTAAGGTTTTGCAACACAAGGGCAATCAGCAACATCTTAAAGCTATAGTAAACTGCAGTAGAACTATTATAAGGAGGCTGCACACCATCCTGATGTGAGCTCTTGTTCCTGCATCTGTCATTGATGAGTGAGCTGTCACAGGCTGCAAGGTGCGAAAGGGCACAAAGTTTGATTTTATTGTTAGTTAACATATCACAAAGGCAATAGATGCTAAAATTCCTTTTTAATTATACTTTTGTGTTTTATAAGTTTTGATAAATTTTGGGTATTAACCCCTTATCAGATGGACTGCTAAATATGTTCTTCCATTCAGTGGGTTGTCTTTTCATATTGTTGATGGCTTACTTTGCTGTGCAAAATCTTTTTAGTTTTAGTCCTATATTTATTTTTTGTGTGTGTTTCCCTTGCCTGAGGAGATATATCAGAAAAAAATATTGCTATGAGCAATATCAAAATATTACTGCCTATGTTTTCTTTTAAGATTTTTTTGTTTTTAGTCCAACATTTAAGTCTTTAATCAATTTTGAATTTTTTCTTGTGTGTGGCATAAGAAGGTAGTCTAATATCATCTTTCTGCACATACTTGTCTAGTGTTCCCTTATACCCTTCATTGACTGAACTATCTTTAGCCCATGTTTTTCCTTTCTCTGTCAAATATCTAACCAAAAAAACCCTCAAACAATCCAACTGAAAAAATGGGAAAAAGTCCTGAATAGACATTTCTCCAAAGATACAGATGGCCAATAGACACATGAAAAGATACTCAACATCACTAATCACCAGAGAAGTGCAATTTAAAATGACAATGAAATATCACCTCACAGCTGTCAGAATGGCCTTAATTAATAAATCAACAAACAAGTGCTGGTGAAGATGTGGAGAAAGGGGAACCATTTTGCACTGCTTGTGGGAATGCAGACTGGTACAGCCATTGTGGAAAGTGGTATGGAGATATTTCAACAAATTAAAAATAGAATGGCCTTATGACCTAGCAATTCCATTTCTGGAAATACATCTGAAGAAACCCTAAAACTCATTCAAAAGAATGTATACACCCTGTTTTATTGCAGAATTATTTACAATCACCAAGGCATGGAAGCAGACCAAGTGTCCATGAATACGTGAGTGGATTAAAAAAACAAACTGTGGTACATCTACCCGGTGGAATACTATGTAGAAGAAAAAAGGAATCCTTACCCTTTGCAACAGCATGGATGGAACTGGAGAGCATTATGCTAAGTGAAATAAGCCAGCCAGTGAAAGACAAATACCATGTGATTTCACACATAGGTGGAATCTAATAAACAAACTGAACTAATAAGAAAAATAGAGACAGATTCAGAGAGGGGGAGAAACATTGAGGTGAGGGAAACATTGATTGGTTGCCCCCTGTACATACCCTGAACAGGGACCAAATCTGTAACCTAGGAATGTGCCCTGACCAGGAATTGAACTTGTGACATTTCCATGCATAGAATAACACTCCATCCAACCGACCCCCACCAGACAAGTCCAAACCTTTTTTTTTTAAATTTTGAATATAAGGCATCACACAATAAGCCATCTTGGCAACTTTTACTAGTACAACAAAGCAATAATATTAAGAATGCAGCAATAGCACTGAAAATGATAATTTTAAGGTGTGCATTGATTTTTAGGGCCTATTGAATTTTAAACACTGAAATTGCTAGTGCCTAAAGCACTTCATTCACCACAATGTATACAAACTTTGAAACTGTTTTCAGGTACTAGCTTTAATAAACAAAGAGCAAGGTTGAGAAGAAAATTACTAAAAAAATTGTTTACCCTCAATTATTTTAACTACTACTCATATTGAAACTTTGTCTCTAAAATGTATGAAGTTCAGGGAAAGGTGATACATGTGATTAGTATTTAAATGTTTTGACAATTTAAACTAAGTTGCAACACATTTTTAAATGCTTTCAAGAATCTCAAAATAATTTTCCAATTCCAATTTTATGTACTTTACAAGGTTTGCATTTGTAATGTAAAAATACAAGAAATTTGAGAAGAGGTAAACTAAATAGCCTAATTTGTTCATAAGTCAAAAAAGAAAACTAAACAATTGATGTTACATTCAGATTGAATTAACTAGTTTTAGGTTTAAAAATAATAATTGATATCCTTAACATCCATCCATGTTGTCACAAATGGCAACTTTTCAGCCATAGCATATACTATTCAGCCATAAAAAGATGAAATATATATATATATGTATATATATATACACACACACACACAAAATATATATATATATATATATATATATATCATGTCTTCTTTGTCCATTCAATGGACACTTAGGTTGCTTTCACACCTTGGCTATACTGTAAATAATGCTTCAATAACTATATGGATGCATATATCTTTTCAAAGTAGCATTTTTACATATTTTGGATAAATATCCAGAAGAGGAATTAATGGAAGCTAGACTTTTGTTGCTCAGCTGTATCGTATATAAATATCAAATTATAATGTTCTATACCTGAAACTTATATGATGTTATTAACCAATTTATCATCACAAGAACTAAAAAAAAATAAATAACAATCTCAAATAACTGAATTTTAGTTTTATCATTTCAACTTGAGTTCACGTGGTCCACTATTTTCAAGGATTGCTCTGCGTTAAAATGGTACTTCCATTCATATATGTAGTACATGGCATGATGACCTTAATATGAAGAATTAATCCACAATAATGAATAAAAGGACTGGTTAATTTAAACTGTGTAATTCTTGGAACATTATAAAGTGACCTTAAGGGACAGTATTTTCGCGAAATTTAGTGTACCATTCTTAGAAGACTTGGACTTAAAAAGCCATTCATTTCCACCCTGACCACAATACGCACTAACTACGTGATCTAGCGCAAGGCATTTACTCACTCTAAGCCTCAGTTTCTGAATATAATGTGTGACCATGTACAATCAGCTCAGTACATGGTAGTTATTACATTAACACCATTACACTTGTGGCATTAATACTCATTGTCCAGTGGCCATTGTAATAAACCAGAGAGGTAAGAGCCATCCCCTTCTAGTTTTTCAGTCTTACTTTATGCTAATTCTCAAATATTATTTTAGGTACATCAATTGATTACTTTAAAAAATATTCTTGATCATCTCATGAATAAAAATACTCCATTAAAGTAGCCTAGAGGGTGGACCACTTGCCACTGAACTCTGTGCTTCTTCCTTCTAGATTCAGGAACTTGGGAATCATTCTTATGAGAAATACTTTCACTCATGTAGCTAACTGTTGTTGAGTGTTTGCCATGTGAACAGCACAGAGGTGAGAAGTGTTCAGGGTAGAGCGGTGTGGGCTTCAGGACACTGCTGGGTGGGTGTAGAGTCAGAGTTGCAGTTGGGCTCCCATAGGGTCCCAGCACTCGGGGTGTGCATGTTTGTTCTCAGTGGTCACTTTTCCTTCTTCCCTCTCAAAAGAAGTGTATAGAAAACTTTGTTTTCTTGGAAGTATAAACTGCAACTTCCCTCTCGGCTAAAACTTCACGGCTTCAGTTAAATCTACGTTAAAATACATAACAATAACTCTGCGTCAATTACACTTTATTCTAGAAAAGAAAAGGGGATTTTACATAGGCAGCTGAAACTTTCAGCTTTGTATTTTCCCTGGTAAGATTATAGAGGGGGCAGGGCAGATAAATAGCACTGCAATCATTCAGGACAATAAAACAATTTTTAGGGCCTGAACAGAGACATAGTTTAGCACATATATCCTACCCCTACCCAGATTCTGGAAGGTTCCTTCTTTTCCGAGTTGTTTCTCCCTGTTATACCCCCATCTCTAAGTAGTGGCTTTCAACTAAAAGCTAAATTATATTAGGACAGACTCTACTCACCCTAATATAATTTCCACACAAGGTGACCTTGTTTCTTCCCTTCCCTAAAATCTCCTTAGTAGCAATTTCCCCAGACCTAGTCAGAGCTGTATGTGTAGACATTTCATGCAGAAGAACTGCAGAAATCTCAACTGTATCACAGTACTATGTAGCAACGCCACCTACTATTGCTAATACAGGTCCCTTCTGCTGTTAAAAAAGAATCCTCATGGAATACGAAATCAGAGTAAGAATGAACAAATAATTATTGAAAACACGTACCCTCCCCCAAAAGGTAGGGGCTGTGCTAGATACTTTGAATTACTTGTTTCATTTAACCCTCACCACACCAACAGGCACATTCGAACTTCAAACCCTACCTTGTTTCTTTTTGCATTGTGTCACAGCTGGCTTGAAGACAATCGTGAGTCCCATTCTTAATACTTTTGAGAGTCATTCACAAATAAATCAGCTTCTGAGTGATCAGGGTCAATGATTAAAAATAAACATATTTAATATGCAATTATTTAAATTTTAAAATAAAATTAGGTTAATCTATTTTGTGAAATAAATAAAAAGAGCTAGAAAAGTCTTATGATGCCACATGAAGTCAAAATTGCATAGTCTTGTGGCACCATTCCTTATTTTTATATTAGGTTTAACTTTTGTTGCTGTAAATTTGGAACTCCGTTTTGATTAGTTCTCATGGAACTTTTACAGTTCCGCTGTGAGTTTGCAGTGATGAGTAGAAAAGCTTGTCGTTATGTCAATCTACTCCTCTGTTGCTCTTTTGATGCATAGAAATAAGCCCATTTCTGCTTAGCTCTCTTTTCCTACCTAAATGACTTAGAAATGGAGAAACTATGTCTAAAATAGTTTTTCAATGATTTCACCTGTTCTCATTTTTGGTGAGTCTGCCATTGCTTTCATTTTTCTGAGCTGTTGCTAGGCAATATCTTAACTTTTCTTTATTTCTTGTGATTCCTTAGCTTATCCATGTTGCAGATAAGTTTTGAGTAAAGGTCATAGACACACAATATGCCATTTCTATCCTGCATTTTAATCTCTCTATAGCCTGAGAATAACCACATTCAATATGAGTGGAGTAGGATACTATTAATTTTCAGTTCTATTAGCAAAAATTCTGCCCTACAGTTTAAACATAGGGAGAAATATAATTACATGAATGAATAGCCAGCTGCCTCCTGAATTTCTTTTGTGTTTCTTGGGGCAGAATAAAAGTGACTGCAATTATAATTCAAATCTCAGAGGGATATTAATGTGATAGTGTTAGCATTAGCTTTCTTATTTTTAATAAAGTTGTGTTAATAAAAAGAATGGCTCTGGTAATTTGTGCAATATTACGATTTATTGCAAGAAATTACTATTTAATATAGTCTATGTAACATAAAAACAAAAAAGTCTTTCTGGGACATACACCATTCACTGGTAAAACCTCAGAAAATGCCACTTTTATTTATTAAACATTTTTTATATATTCTATGTTGGTAGTACCTACTTAAATTATTTTTTAGCAAGAAGTGATTTATTTCTTTAGCTATGGGGTTATATATTTCAAATTTAATTACTTTATGATATAAAGTCAAAAATTGGAAATTTTCAACACTCAATGTTTATAAAATTTGGAAGCATAAAATAAACCATTTTCTTACAAACCTGTTTACATTGTAAAGTTAAATAGAAAAGCAATCTTAAAATTTCATGAACTGTCTGTTTCGAAGTATATTGAGAATGTATAAAATGTGTTCTGTGATAGGTTTGTACAGTTAACCGAGACGAACTGAAAAGTACAAATAGCTTTAAAAGAAACACTGTATGGCTTTGTACCCTATTTAAAATGAAAAAGAGGAAAATTTCATTTATTTAGTATCATTTAAGGTGCTTTCCCTTTTATTACAACTGGATTTTCATATTTTAACTTAGTTTGTGCTTCTGTTTTTAACTATGAAGGCAAAGAAAGCACAGGGTACTGCCAAATGCCAGTGGATGTCGTGGTCAAATACGTGATGATAACGATAAAAAGCACGAAATGAACATGGGACTGTGCATATAAATACATGCCTCGAATCGTTTTGCAAGACATAGTAATTAATCAATCAACGATGATACGCATGCAGATTGTAGGCGCCTGATTGGCACACGGCCGCGGTAGCAGTCCAGTTTCGCCTGAGCGCTGCCTTCCTGCTAGACGCTGCATTAAACGGTGCGCACAGGTGTTACAGTTTACCCTTCACTACAACCCTGTGTACTCTTTATTATAAACCCTATTTTATAAATGATGATTTGAGCCACTTATTAAGAAAATTAACTGAAAGAGAGTCATCTAGTTTTGATAAAACTCAGCAGCAATCCTAGGTTGTAATACTAAATTGTCTTAACACTTAGCTACTGCTCCCACTTTTTATATAAAAAATTACCTTAGCAATCAGATCAGATTTGAAAATATTTATTTTTTGCCTAAATATTCACACTAAAGATTAATGAAAGTCTTCTAGCTATGGTAGCAGTTCTGATTACAGAAAATGACTTGTGAACGTTTATTTCTATAAATTAGATGTAAAGTAACCCCCCATTTCCCAGAAGACTTTCCTTTTGTGTTGCTCTATTACACTGCGTGGACTTCAAGTAAACTTTTAAAAATCATCATTTCACATTCCTTGCACTTAACGGCAATGTGTTGCTATGTTTCCATACATATTTCAACATGTTCTCTTTAACAGGTTAAAAATGTTTCTTCTCAATTAGTTAAAATGGATACGTTCCTCTAGATTCCTCGCCCCCTTTTAGAGTCTTAGAGTTTTTACAATGGATAATGTGATAGTTCTACTAAGAGAAGGTTTCATTATTCCCGCACTCCACTTTAGAAATAGATGGTGAAAAGTGCCAAATATTCTGCTACCATAAGAAAAGGAAACAATTTCCCAGTTCTCCCAGTCATGAGACTGAATTCGAAGTGTAATAATTTTTACCTCAGGAACCCTCTAGGAATTGTGCTAAAGTTGAAATTGATTTTCTTTCACCACTCCTAAGGTGGTAGTGAAGAAAATGTAGTTGTGAGAATACATATGCAAACATGCACCCATATTTATATATAATATAATTTATACATACACATAGTGAAATATGTATATACACATAGTTATATGTGTATACATGCCCACACAACATGGAAAGTAAGAAGAACCTGTGCATCTTTCTTCCTCCTCAATTGCAATCATTAGAGTGTCATATTAAACTTTAATTGCTATTCTGATATTTGTTTTCAAGTTTTTACTTTAGCCAAATTGGAAATCCCCCTTCATTTAATTAAAAGGAGAATATTTTATATGTTTTGTAGAAACATTCTTATATACGTTTTACATAAAGTCATATATACCATCTTCTATATGGTTAGGTGTTTTTCATCAACATTAATCAATAATACATGTTTTTCATTATTAGATTAAAATTACAATTAGTAGCAAGGCAAGACAGTAAATTAAGATACAAACAAAATTCTTTTTTTGTTGTTGTTGGAAAATGAACACAAATATTGCAATGACTTTGTTTGTTATTTTTCCTCTGTAATGATAGCAGTAGAACACTGTCTAATGAATGCAAAATTAATTAGTCAGCTGTCAATGTCATGAGATTAAATTATTGAGAGAATTGGCTAGTGCATTCTTAGTTTATGATTTTGGTTGATCAACTATCAGTGGCTTCTAACTCTGGCTTTGCACAAAAATTGCTTCTAGAATTTTAAGAAAGTACGCATTCTTGGATATTTTTTTGTGAGTTGGTAAATTGGAGGTGATATCCGGGATTAATTAAAAGAGTTCCTTCAGTGGTTCTCATATGAAATAAGTTTTTTGAACCATGTGCCTATCATAACGACATCCCCTTTTTTGACGATAGATGCACACAACACTCTAACTGATGTTACCTCGAATGACTGGTAACTCCACTTGTTTTTTGATCTTGGACTATTGAAAGGAAGAATTTACTCTCTTTGAGAGAAGAGAGTTATTTATATTTCTTATAAATAACATGCTTATCCTTCTTAATCCCCAAGGATTCTGCATATAATTAGAAATTTAAATGACATCACTTGTTTTCGGAAAGGACACATGATTTAAAAAAAAAGAAGAATCTCACTTTTCTGTGGGTTTGCCTTTGGCACCAATGAATCTGTGCCTTTGCAAACACAAGGCATTGATTGCCATTTTAGATAATCTGGAGAACTTAGACTTGCTGACTAAGAGCAGCAGAAACACTGATATAGAAAACATTATTTGTAGTGTTATTAATTTACTTGAAAGTAATATTTCTGGACCTTGTTATTACAATAAAAGTCTAAGAATCCCTGGCATGACTGCTTTCAGAGACAGCATCTAGAGGCTTCTGAAAAGATTGTAGCCAGGCTTAGTAAAACCTCTGGGTATGAATAGACCAAAGAACAAACAAGACTTACTTCCTGAGGTTCAGGGTGTAGAAGAGAGAAGAAAACCTTGGCCACCCCCCCACGCATGAGGAAGGTGCCTAAAATCAACCTTCTAAAATCAACCTCCAGTTTTCTCTTTACTCCCACTCTCACTTTATAGATGAAACCCTTAAGCAGAAGGTAATACTCTCATCAGGTGTAAAATACAGTGTGACAACTATAGAAAAATTTCTGTGAGTCAAATAATCAGTGCCATTCCATTTTTGTAAACATTTTGTAGAACTAACTAGGTCAAACTGTCTATTCTTTTAACTTACCATGATGTAAAACTCTTCTAAAAGAGGACTTTCTTAACAGTAAAAGGTAGACTGGAGCTTCTGCTGTCCCCTTATGACACCCAAAATATTTAAATGCAAATGCTATATAGATGCAAAAGAGACACGTAGCGAAGAACAAACTAGAAAACACCTCATGCCAGAATACTAGAAGGGTGTTCATGCATCACCTAGGGGAGCTGTGATGAAGACTGGGGAGTTGGCAGAAAACTCTCTTCTGTGCAGATTTCAGGTCTCACTTATGGAACAAAAAGAGGCCTGGAATAGATTCTTCCCTCACAGCTTTCTGATGAAGCCAACCCTGCCTACACCTTGAGCTTAGTTAGACTCTGCCTCCAGAACTGTTAGAAAATAAATTCTGTGGCTGAAGCCCCACGGTCTGTGGTATTTTTATGACAGACCTAGCAAACAAATATAATGATATATTCATTTCTCAATATTATTCTTGGAGGAGAAATGTACTTGTATCTGCTAACATGGGCTTGAAATTACTGAACATAAGAACTCCTAACTTCTTAAATAATGTAGACTTTAAATTTTATAAAAAGTATATCTTAGTAAGAAACATGATAAGGAATACAAACTTTTCTGATTAAAAAAGGGCTCTTAATATCAAGAAACACAATTGCTAAAAAATACCTACTTCTGTATCTAATGTAATATAACAGGGTTCTGTAATATGTCAAAGAAAATAAATCATATTTGCTTTAAATTAAACACTTAAATAAGAATGCCCATATCTTCAATTCTAGAAATACTTTATTAAATTTATAACAAGTGACAGTAAAATAAGCACTATAGCTAGAAATGGTAGTATTATCACAACTATGTGAAGTTGACTATACCCTGGAAATAAGATGATATTGATCATCCAAATTCATTTTATGTTTATAAATGTTTCATGACTATTAAGTAAATGTACTTTATATTCCCACATTTAAATGTTCCTTAGATGGAACACATGGGTTGAATACAAAAGTAATTGTATCTGGTGGATGTTTTGATTTTTCCAGTTTTAAAATATGGACGGTGGTAAAATATAAATCCTGTATGCATCACCCTCTGCAGCTGAGCTCAATTCTTTTCTAGTGTCATTTTGAGTTCCTTGTTGCCATAGTTGTTGCTAAGAAAATGCATTTTCTAAAAGATTTATAAATAATGATTGCAATGTTTTTAGCTCTTTGTAGTGAAATACAATATCCAATGCCTCTGAGAAGAATATAAATTCAAGCACCAGGGAGCCATTCAGGTCACACTCGAGTCTTGTTACAAGTAGGGCAAGAAAAGTGTCTCACTGGAATCCTCTAATGTGCACTCCCCTGCCCACTCAGAAGATAAATTCCATGTCGTTAGTGTCTGAAGACATACATAAGACTGTCTTTAAGCTTTGTATCTGCTTTTGTTACTCCAACATTTTATGAAACAAACAAGCAAAAAGATTGCATCTATTAACCCTTCTCTTTTCTAATATCGCTTACTGTCATTATTCTTCAAAATGCTAGATTAAAATATTTAGTTTATATCAACATATTTTGCCAAATGCATGCATTCTTAATATCTTTGAAAATTAGGTACATTATATATCTTTATTATATCAAGGTATCAAAGATATTTATACTTATACAGTGATTTTAATGATGGCTCTTGATATGTCAAAAATAATATTCAAAAGCCATTTCCCTCATTATTTTTCTCCAAATATCCAAAACGGTTTCTGAATAATTGATAAGTTATTCATCATGTAGAGCATGCCATCTGAAATAGAAAATGTATCAAAACCCCCAAAATGGAAAACAGAGAATAAGGATAAAGCAACATAAATGTCTACCATCCAGTAAACAAATAAACGAATAATGTTTTACACACCCATATATAAACACACACATATATACACATGTCTGCACATATATACATGCATATTATTTGGATATATATGTATATATTGTGATATATACATACATAATACTTGGCTAGTCTTGACTGTGGTGTGTAGTAACAAACCAGATTTCAATGTGTTGACACAACCAAGATTTTGAAAGGAAGGGTTTGCTTCCCATAGTCACTCAGGGACACTAGGCTTGCAAGCTTCCACCGTTTAAGGACATCACCATGCCCTCATGAGGTGTTAAGATTTCCCATGGCAGGAGAAGGAATCACTAGTGCTGCAGGATCCCACACAAGCCATTAAATGCTTTTTGTCCACAGTCCATTAGCCACACTTAGTCACATGACCCTGGCTAATTGCAAAGGATGGAAGAGTGTATTACTCCCACATTGCAAAAAAAAGGATAAAGGGTGTGAATAAGCACTAGAAAGATCAAACACAATGGACTCTGCACAAGTACTCATCTCTTCTTCCTTCTCTCATTCATCTATTTATGCCTCTCAAAAATCCATGTGATATGGACAGTCATTTGCCACATAGCGGTGCCTCAGTCAGAGACAGGTCATGTCCCACTGACAGTAACCTCTTCCGTCCTGTATTTGTGGGCCTCTTGTTGCATCACTTTCTCCGGTACCTGATTTACTCTCATACTGTTTTATAGGTTTAGTGTAGCCTGAGTGTGTCGTGTGGCGAAGGCCCACAGTCGTTTACAATAATGTCCCAGAGTTCACATTCACTCACTGTCTCACCCGGAGTAGCTCCCAGTTCTGAGCGGTCCAGTTATGATAAGTGCCCTACACAGGTATATCACTTTTGCTTTTATACTCTATTTTTACTGTATATTTTCTGTGTTTATATATGTTTAGACACACAAGTACTAACCATTGTTTTACAATTACCCACAATATTCAGTACAGTCACATGCTGTACAAGTTAGTAGCTTAGGAGCACAGGCTATACCTGGAGCCTAGGTGTGCAGAAGGCTGTGCACCTAGTTTCCGTGAGGACACTGGTTAGACACTGGTGAAATTGCCTACCAACACATTCCTCAAAAGTTTCCCTGCCGTTCAGTGACATGTGACTGTATAGTTAACCTAAACATTTGCCTATTTATTTATTGGCCAATGGAGAATGTCAATAACAATAATATCAATATTTCATGTTAATATATATTATATATATCATCATTTTATAATTTTCTGATTTTCTATTATATGGATTTCTGGAAAATTGTTCACTTTATCTTCAACACTTACCACTCCCCTTAGTTTTTCTTTTAATAATTTGAGCCATGTATTGATCAAAGTGCTTGGTATATAATGTGTCTAATGAATGATACAGCTAAAAAGTCTCCATTCCTGCTTCTTCTCTTGTATCTGTTTTTACTTGGCACACACTAAGTTCTTAACAAATGTTAGCTTTATTAATTTTAGCCATAATCATTTACTATGTGGGTCCCATTTTTACTGCGCTTTGTGCAAATTCCTAAATTTCTTACTTGATATTTTTGCTCCTAATTTTTTATTTTGATTTTACTTCCCCAAAGTGTCACATTTTCCTAGATGTTTCTATGAGACTTTGAAGAGGAAAGAATCAAAGAAGTTCAGTGTAGTGTCTTAATACAAGACTAAAAATTTTCCTCTGACACAAGATGCTGTATTAAAGATCATACTACACTGAAAGTCATAAATGATCAGAGTTTAGTTTCCAATTTTGCTAGAAGCTAGTGATGCATTTTAGAGAAATAATCTAATGGAATGAATGTTTTTTACCATTACAAAAAATTAAAAGAATAATAAAAGATTCCAAAAAGTATAGAGAACAAACCAATAGATAGAGGTTTTTCCTCTTCCCCCCAAATTTTACTCTTATTTGAAATCTTGAAGTGCACAGAAACTTCACTAAATATTTGTATGTGAATAGTGTTATAGTACTTTTAAGCTTTTGATCTTTATTGGAAATTATTTCAGTTGATATCAATTGAAATAACTGGACACACCTATGTTATACAAAATAAATAATATAACACCTATGTTATACAAAATAAATAATATTTTTATAGTCCCTTAAAATTTGAACTGTATATTTGAATAAAGAAGGTATCAAAAATACAGAAGGTAAAAATTTGAAAAACAAACAGTATAAATCAATGTTAAGAGCTTTGCTGACTTTTCATTTTCCAATTATTTCTTTAAGATCTTATTTATTTATTTTTAGAGAGAAGGAAGACGAGGGAGAAAGGCAGTGAGTGAAACATCAATGTATGGCTGCCTCTCATGTGACCCCTACTGGGGGCCTGGCCTGCAACCCAGGCATTTGCTCTGACTGGGAATCAAACTGGCCACCCTTTCGTTTGTAAGGCGGCACTCAATCCGCTGAACTGCACCAGCCAGAGCAAATTTTCCAAGTCTTTCAACAATACTTATTTGACAACACTTTATTTTTTACTCACAAAACCATGTTTTATACCAATCTGGTTTGGGTTGTGCCACAATTTTAGTTAACTAGATAAGCTTAGTAGGAAGAAGCAATAAAGCCTAAAACCACTAACACAAGCACAGTTTTACTTCCATCTCCTACCTACATAATAAAATCAGGTGATTTTTCTAGTATTAAGAAAATTTATGACAGCTACTAACTATCATGCACTGGGAACCTACAACTGAACAGATGACCGTCCCTACCTTATTCAATAGGTTAGAATGTAGAGATGAGACCACAAAAGAGGCATGTAGCCTAGCAGTAATTCTGGCATGTGTGAAGTTTGTCTTAAACAGATAGAAAGATGCTGGACTGGCCAATCACTGGGAACTCAGGAGTCAAAGACAACTCAGGAAGCAGAGTCGGCATGGAAGGGCACAAATGCCAAGCACTGAAGTGACTGATTATGGCTGGAGCATTTAAAAACACTCTGAAACTGTAGGAAAGTCAAGAGGGAAAGGAAGCTAGAATTACAGGGAGGGCCGTATTTTGAAGGGATTTAGATAATAATCCTGGAGCTTGGACTTTGAAAGCAATGGGTGATAACCAGAAATGAAGTCAAGCATTCAAAAAATTGTCTCGAATAAATAATGTGAATTTATTGTTATTTATTCAATAAATAACTCCTCTTGAATACATAACAGTTGATCACTGGGAAAGGTATCACGTAACAGTTGCTGCTGCTAATGACATCAGTGTTCGCATTTGTGTAGAATAGGATTTTTATAAGCTCCAGGGTGTATAATGAATCATACAGTTTGAGATCCTCCTTCCAGTCTTGTATATGATTTCATTAATTCTTCATCCTGTTTTACTTTATGAATTATTTGTTTGCTTACAAAGCATTAAAAATTAAGCAAAGTCAACAGATATAGTAAAACTGTTCTTAAGATTACAATCAGAAAATAATTTAACCAGGGGGAGGTGGGAGGGGACAATGGGGGGGGGACAAGTGTAAAGGACACATGGACAAAGCCAAAAGAAGTTAGGGTCAAGTGTGGGAAGTGGGGATGGCTGGGGTAGGAGGGAGTGGTGGAGAGAAAATGGAGACAGCTGTGCTTGAACAACAGTAAAAAAATGTTTTAAAAAATAATTTCTCCTAGATGTTTTTCATGACTTTTCTCTGAGGGATTAAGAGATGAATTAACCACCAGTTGAGTGGCTAAGAAAAAGGATGAAGGAACACTATTCTGAGAAATATGGAAAATGGCAAAACAGATGAATAATGTGTGGTTCTTCATATTAAAGATTAACCTCAGAGTTTTTAAACATTGAAATGTTTCTGCTTCAAACAGAATTGAATAGACAAAAATCTTATTGTGTATTCATTGAATATGAAATTCAATCAACATGCCTACTTTGGAGGCAGAAATAAGCCTGTCTGAGCCCAAGCACCAAAGTTCAAGTTATCAGTAGTGATCCGGATTGCCCTCCAAACAATCTCTAAAGACAAAAACACACCTTCCTTGCTTCTGCATGTGTTATTGTTGGCATGAGAAGAAAAATAATAAGTTTCTTTGTCAGTTGTGAACTGTGCATTATAAAGCCCATGGTTAATATAAATGTTAATCAGGGTTATGATTGAAGATCCAGGGATTATGGTAATGTAAGTATGGATGTTTTAACTTAAGTGTAAATATGTAGTTAAGGAAGGGTATAATCACTTAAGAAACTGTCCATACTCACAGTTTTTGTATTAGTGGCTAAATTAAGACATTATTATGGCAAGAAAAAAGTAAATGAATTAAGAAATGAAGTACAAACGTACATAATATTACCATTCTGTGTAAATTTCTTTCACATCATGGTGATTCTGGGCAAGATTCTATCATGCATGTAAGTATTGTTTCTTTCTTTTTCTTTTTTTTCAATCCTCATTCAAGGATACATTTATTGGTTTTAGTGAGAGGGGAAGGTGGAAAGAGAGAGAGTAACATTTATGTGAAACAATCGAACCACCACCTGGCAAGGGCTATAATATTGTTTTTCATAAAAAAAATTAATGGAATTTTTACCAAAAGAGTCAGAACTTCTTTTAAAAGAAAAAACTTCAACAATATATCTATAATGTATTTACCTATCAGGAAACATCTATTCATTAAAAAATATTATAAATAACAATTAATTTTCAGTTATGTGGGCAGAAAATTAGTCAATCAATTGTCTCCTTATGTTTTTTCTTTCCAAATGTTTAAAGATAAGTAATGTGGTGATACTTGTAACTTTATTTTCATGGCTCTGCCCCGTGGTGTCCCCCGAGCTGCCACTGGGCAGAAACTGGCACAATAGCATTCCTAGCCCCAAGAACATTAGGAAAATGAAAAACAGAGCATTCAAGACGAGTTTGAACAAATCACAGGATGTATATATACATATATATATATATGTATATGTATATATGTATATATATATAAAATGTTCCATCTTCTTCTAGAAATTAATGTTTGCAGTGGAAAATTTTGAAGACACAAATTTTTATTTTATATCCATATCTGTATCATCTATATCTATATCTATATTTATATATCTATATATCTATATATCTACCTATATGTATTTTATCAGCTGTGTGCTTTACAGCTCAAAAACATTGCAATAATATGTTAATAAGTTAAACATTTTACTCTGGAGAATAATATGTTTTTAAAACCAGTATGTGTAAATTTTTCATAGTTGATGAATATTAGCTTCTCATGTCATTCTTTTTCACTTATGTTCCTTTTATTTGTCAACTTTCCCGTGGAAGCATCAGCTTGTCATGTACTGTTCTCTTCAGCATGTCTGTGCTACACCTTCTAATTAATCTTTTTTATTTGTACTCATTTTGGTTTAATTTAATTTATTTATTTTTAGAGAAAGGAAGAAAGGAAGAAAGAGAGGGAGAGAAACATCAATGTGTGGTTGCTTCTCATGTGCCCCCAGCTAGGGACCTGGCCTGCAACTCAGGCATGTGCCCTGACTGGGAATTGAACCAGCTGCCCTTTGGTTTATAGCTCAATCCCCTGAGCCATACCATCCAGGGCTATTTTTACTTTTCTTTTTAAACAAGCTTGCTTTCCATACCATTTTTCTGTAACATTATTTTTGTTATTTTTTTCTGAATTATATTTCTATTTTAAACTTTCTTTACTATTTTTTCTTTTTATGTTTTTCTTTTAAATGTAATCTTTTATCTAATGTTTAAATGTGTCTGTTTTCTCCACTTTATGCTCTTCTTCTGATTTATAGGGACAATCGTCTGTTATCATCTAGCTAGTATGTCAGTTTTGTGTGTCTTCTTTCTGCATCTTCTATTGGGTCATATTCAAAGGTAAGACAGAAGAAGCGTTTATTTTCCTCTTTTTATAATCATTGGACCAATGTTGTTGTAGCATGCTATTTTTGATTTGTTTTTTACTCATCCCTAAAGAATATCCAGATAACATATTTCTAATGCTTATGGGGGAGGCTGGGATGGGAAAAATAGACAAAAAACTGTACTTGAAAAATAACTAAATAAAATTAATAAAAAAATTTAAAAAAAAGAAATATGAATTAGCTGGATGGATTGCCCTTTTCTGTACGCTTGTGTTTTGGATAAGTTTTAAATATAGGGATATATATATATTTTCACATGAAGGGTAACTATGAAGAGGACCCTGTTTGTAACAGACATTAATATAATTCCTGTTGTTATCAGATAGCATCGTTGTCCTCCATGAACTTCTTGGTTCTCTGCATTCTGAAACTTAGTGTTTGAAGGAGATATAAACAAAAGCGCAGTTAACATATTCCCCTTTCTTCTTGCCCACTGTGTGACTAGACAGGCCTACCTGTGGGTGGATGCTGCATTGCATAACCAGAACTGACTTACCCAACGGTTCATTGAGGCCTTGTTTTGGGATGTAGCTATAAATGCAACATCATCCTTGATTTTTTTTCTCTCTACTTTCCCCGCTCATGCAAAGATGAACTGTCTGACATAGCACTGGGAAAAAATAATAATAAGATTAATTTTGAATAGGTTTTTGTTCTGGTAGCCTGTAGCTTCAATTAGTGTCGTTTCTCCTCAAAAAATATTATGCTTCTCAGATATTCTTTTGCTTGTAATTTTTTCTCATTGCCTTAATGAATATTCTTATGAAACCTGGTCTAGGTTAAAATAGGGACTGCTACTGAGATACTGATATAAAATAGAAGCTCTCCTCTTAGCTGCTATTGTTTGTCTTAAAAATATCATTGTGTGGTTTCTACAGCATGATTTTTTTAACTATAAGTTTTCTCTATGTATATTTTTGTTGATGGTGATTTATGGTAAAGGAAAACTGCCAGCTGAGAGAAAACTCATTTGCATTTTAATGCTAAAATAGCAGATGCTTAAAGGCTAAAGAGTTAGTTAACATTTAATGTGTTTTTAATCAATGAATTCAGTTTTATCATTTAAATATTTTTTAGAATTAGATAAAAAAGTATAATTATTGCTAATTTAAACAATGTTAACTAACATTTTTAAACAATGTCATAAAATGTCTCAGGATAATCTACTAATGTAAACTTTGATTACCTTGTATTTTATGTATTTAAAAACACCCTTTAAGTTTGCTAAATTATTCAGTAAATATAAAGAGTAGAATGTTAGCCTCTTCAAAAATCTAGATTTAGTCTAAAAATTCCAGATGGATTTATAAGACTGAAACAATTTCTCACATGAATTTATCTACAGTGTTCTTTCAGTTCAGTAAATAGTGGGGAAAGATTATAATCTTTCCATCATCCTTATATAATGTAGTTTTAACCCTTCAGAAATTTGAAGCTAGACATATATCATTACATATTTAAAAAGTTATTTATATTTAAAAATTTTTGTTTGATAATTTTGTCTGGCAGTATAGACATTTATATTACGTTTTTTAACTTGATTTACATTAACTTTATAGTGTTGCCATCCAGTATGGTTTGTTTTATTCTGCATTGTAAAAATAAAGGTATATCTAATTAGAAAATGTATATTGCTTCTGCTCTTCTATTTTAGACTGTCAGGATCTATTTTTAATATTTCTTCTTTTTTGCAGGATTTTTATGATATTTGCTTACAATTAATCAAAATACTATATTCTGCGGTCTCTATGAACCAAACAGAATTTTTAGAAATTTTGTGTTCAGGGTAGAATTAAACTTGCATCAATATAACTATTCTCAAAAATAATTTAAACTTAGCATTAAGGCATTTGCTTTTACTAAAGTTAAAAATACTGTCTGCTTTTTAAGGAGAATTTGTGCTAGAATGCTCGTAGATAGATACTGAGTTGATAATGAAAGAAAATAAAAAGGCAGGAAAAAATAGATACAATTTTTCAGCCCCATCGGAAATGAGCAGAGGTTTATATCATTTGACCTTTAGTTAAATATTCTAAGCCTGCAGGAATAAAGGCTCTATCGTAGCATTAAGTATTATGGCTGTTATCTTCATCATCTAAATGCAATCTTTAAACTACTTAAGATCCACCTTTCACTGTGGGACACTTTATTTAATACCTCTGTAATTGCAAAGAGGGCTTTGATGAGTGTATTAAAGTTTCCCCAGCTTCTGAGTGAATTGCTTTTTTAGTAGTAGATAAGCAGCCTTCAAGGGCTGTTGAGATTATCAACATGCAGTTTCCTTTGATTTCTTTGTTTTCTAATTTCTTTAAAATTAATCTCTCTCACTACCGTGAAATCATGGAAGCAAGCATTTAGGACAAAAATTCCATTCCTAACTCCAAAATTATCTTCTAAGAAAACCTGAATAAAAGTGAGTTAAAACCAGGTCACCCGGAGAATGGAGGGACAGCACCAGAAACCATAAGACATGGAATATTGGGATTATTCAAGAATGTAATCAACACATACTATCTACCTATTCATCTTTTCAGGGATTTGCTCACACTTAGTATGAGTAAATATGTCATTTTCCATGTGGGGATTTAAATATAGTTGTCTTTTTGTTTTTAAACTGCTTCCTATATTTAAGGCAAAGACATTACATTGAAAGAGAGAAACTTCACATTTGAAATAAAATGTAATTATCCACTAGTGTAGGTAAATTTGAATTTCTAGCAGTGTTATCATCTGACTTTAACTAATATTAATAGAATGTTTTTCTCTGGAACAATAAGTGCACTGTGAGGGTTATCATTCACAGCCCATTTTGCAGCTCTTTCATACAGCCACTTCTATAGGTGTACATCCTTTCCATGTAGAACATATCCCGAGGGAAGACTTGGGCAGTAAGTACCTGCTGTCTATTCCATCCTCCATAAGAAGTTGGCTTTGCTTGTTGGACAAAGGAATTCACCTAAGGAATCGCATGCCACTGTTTTCACATAGGCAGGAGACAGCACAGGGACAAGGTGCTTTATTTAAACACACACACACATACACAATGTGAATGAAAGTTGTTGGATATGTAACCTGCATTTCATTTCTAATTCCTGCGGAAGCCAGTGAAGTGACATCATCTTAAGTGGTCAAATTTTCTGTTCATGAACTTTTCCCATGTGTGGCTGTCTTTGTCACTTTGTTTTTTATGTTTTCTTTACCACATTTACTTAAGTCAGGGCTCCTACCTCACGCATTTGCATGTACTTGTGCACAATGGAAACACTGAAACTGTCAGGATGTAACTCACATCAATTCTGTCATGCTCTTCTTTTGTTCTAGTGAGGATTTAGCAGTCAAAACAGCTGCGATTTGACAGGTCAATTACCTAAATCGCAAATCAGATCAGCCCTTTCTTTTATTATCAAAGTTGAGCTGCAGCAGATAATATATGAAATTTCCTATTTTATTCTTAATAATCTTAAATTTACTCTTATCATGTGTTTAAAAAATAAATTGATATTTCATTCATGGGAGCTCACAAGCATAAGAAAGCGCTAGTGTTGCCCAAATGGTGACAGATGGAAGCTCCAGTTAAGAAACGAATCTAGAATATAAAATGGTATAGCTGTAATGGAAAACAGTATAGAGATTCCCTAAAAATTAAAAGTGGAACTACCATATGATTCAGCAATTCCACTTCAGAATATTTATCCAAAAGAACTGAAATAGGATCTTGAATGGCTACTTGTGCTCCCATGTTCACTGAAGCCTTATTCACTATAGCTGAGAGGTAAAAACTACCTAAGTTTCTGTGTCTGGATAAGTGGATGAAGAAAGTGTGGTTCCTGTATACAGTGGAGTGTTCTTCAGCCATGAAATAAAAAGGTATCTCACCATATGCAACAACATGACTAAAATTAAGGACATAATGCTAAGTGAAGTAAGTCAAGACAGATAAACAATACTACACGATCTCACTTTTATGTAGAATCTTTAAAAAAGCAAATTTATAGAGACAGAGGAGATTAGTAGTTGGGCATGGGAAATCAGATATTGGCCAGAGGCTACAAATTTTCACTTATAAGAGAAATAAGTCCTGGGGATGAAATGTTCAGCCTGATGACTATAGTTAATAATACTGTGTTATATACTAGAAAGTATCTGAGACTAAATTTTAAATGTTCTCACCATAACAAAAGTAACAAAATATAAACATAACTATGTATGATGAAGGATGTGTTAACTAACCTTATTATGGTTATATATATATATATATATATATATATATATATATATAAAATCATCACATTGTACACCTTAAATTTGAGAGTTATATTTCAGTAAAGGTGGGAAAACAAAACCAATTTAAAAAGAAAATGTGGCATATACATACAATGGAATATTAATCAGCATAAAATAGAAAATTCATATTGTGCATCATGGATGAACCTTGAGGATGTTACGCTAAGTAAATCAGCCAGCCACAGAAGGACAGATACTGGAGGATTCCACTCATGTCTGGTATGTGATGTAGTCAAACTCCAAATCAGAAAGTGGAATGGTGATATATGGGGACTGGGGAGAAGGGGTGAGAGATTGGGGAGTTGCTTAAGACACACATGAAAAAAAAAGTTGTGCCCACACTTAACAATTGTGTACTGTACACTCAAAAAACTAAGAAGGCAGATTTCATGCTTCACGATAAGAAGAGAGGGATGAAAGAATGGGAGACTGGATACAGAAGCTCAGCTGCTTGCTAACTTTCTCACTGAAAGTACTTGTCTATTGAAATATTTAAACTTTTTTAACAATCTAGAAATTGTCAACTCTGGGAACACTGTGAGGATCTCCAGAAATCATGGATAATATGAGGTTTGGGGACCCTGAGGAAGACCTTCGCCAGACTGTGAGCTGCTCATAGACTTTCACAATTATTCCATCACAGGAAGCACTAAGCGGCAGTTTCTGGGTGAAACAGTATACAGGAGACTGGGACATTGGGCGAACATTAGCCAAATGACACTAATCGATTTCAGATGGAATTCTTGAACCAATTATAATGGAAATTATTAGTGAGTACCTGAAAGGGGATGCGCATACCAATCAGCTTCAATGTGGGTTCACACAAACTAAGTCATGTCAGACTAATTCAATTTCTCCTTTTAATAAGGTTAGTAGCTGAATAGATCAGGGAATATTAGAGACACTGCAGACAGGGTCTGAAGTTCAGCCAGCTATTTGACAAATCTTTTGATGTTTTTCTTCTTGGCAAGATAATTAAAATAAGCTTGATTTAGAAGGAATTTCTGCTTGAAGAAAAGTTATAGTAATGCATAAATTATTTTAAAATATTAAGCTAATGATAACTATTTATAAGTCTTTATTTGTTAGCCACTACTATGTGATTTACATGCAGAATCTAACTTTGTTAACCATTAATAATCTTTCCAATGTTACAAACATTCTTCAAATTAGAAAACTGAGGCAAAGAAAAGTTAAGTACTTTGCGTACAATCACATACACCAGAAAGGTTGCTGGTTCGATTCCTAGTCAGAGCACATACCTAAGTTGTGAGCTCCATCCCTGGTTGGAGAGTATACAGGAGACAAGTGATTGATCTCTCCTACTCTCTCTCTCTCTCTCCCACTCCCTTTATCTGCCTCTAAAATCAATAAACAAATCCTAATGTGAGGATTAAAACAAAGACATAAAGGACACATTTATTAATTTTGGAATAACCTATATCTGAAATAACGGGAAATATTCAGGATTGTATAATTTACATTACAGTTTGCCTTCCTGAATTAGTTTTCTAAGGTTACTGTAACAAATTCCCATAAACTTAATGACTTAAAACAACAAAAACTTATAGTTCTATAGGCCTGAAGTCCAACATGGCCTCAGTGGGCTAAAATGAAGGGGTCAGCAAGGCTACATTACTTCTGAAGGCTCTAAGAAAGAATCTGTCTACTTTCCTTCTCTAGCTTCTATGGGTGCTTGTACTCCTTGGCTTGTGGCCCCATTCCATCTCACTGTGCCTTTCTTCAGTAGCTACATCTTCCTCTGCTTCTCTCTCTCTCTGCCCCTGTATCACACTTTTGATTACTAAATTGAGTTCGCCCAAACAGCTTGGCCAATCTCCCTCTTTTAAGGTCAGCTGGTTATCAACCTTAATTCTATCTGCAGACTCAATGCCATTTTGTCTTGTAACAACCTAGCGTATTCATAAGCCTAGCATATTCTGTGGAGGTTAGAACATCAGCATCTTTGGGTAGGCCATTGCTCTGTCTACCACATTCCCTGTAATTCATCTCCTGCATTATAGCATACTGAAATTCCTAAGGTGTATGTATCTCTAGGTTTTTCATTTGGTAAGCATTGCTTCTTTTTTTTCTCACATATCTACTTGCATGAATTTTCCAGTAAAATTTCTACTTTAATACTCCTACTTAAAACCTAATATTCTTTCTTTATTACCTTATAGGTAATATTCCACTAATTTCATGGATTATAAGATCCATAATAGTGTGGAAGTTGAAAACTGTTGAAGCTGGGTGATGAATATATAGGATATATGAATGGATTATATATATATATATATATATACACACACACACATACAGATATATGTGTATCTATCTGTATATACATAAAACATTAGTTAATTTTAATATACTTTTAATTTTAAATAACAAAAAATTAAAAATAGACTTGCAAGTTTTATACTATATAAGAGGCATATCATGAGAGCAATCTAAAAGCTAATGCAATAAATATTAAAATAATGGAACTGTAACACATATACGTAGGACAAGCAAGAAAGTGTTTCACAGTATTATAATGAATAAGCAATTGATTTATGATATCCACTTTTGAGTACTTCAGTTGAAAGAAATGTAGACTAACAGGAACATATTCATAGGAGAGTAGCTAAAATGATGAATAACAATCCTCTTAAACTTGGTTGAAGAAATAATATTTAGTTCTGCAAATAAAAATGCCGGAAAATATTATCAAGTCCATAAAGATTTGTCATGGTAAAAAAACAGCTCTGGCTGGTGTAGCTCAGTGGATTGAGCATGGGCCTGAGAACCACACAGTCTCAGTTCGATTCCCAGTCAGGTCACATGCCTGGGTTGCAGGCCAGTTCCCAGCAGGGGACTCACGAGAGGCAACCATACATTGATATTTCTCTCCTTCCCTTCTCTTTAAAGATAAATAAATAAAATCTTAAAAAAAGGACTAGGTTTAGTTCCCTGGCTCCTGAGAGTGCCACTATTCAGTAGGTCCATGAGAAGAGTTTTTGGCGTCTATAATAATTTGAGTTATACAAAGATGGAAAAGCTGTCTTGAAGGACAGTGAAGTGGATGTCTCCATGAATAGGATCCAAACAATAATTTGTGTGTTGAACTTCAAATGTTTGAAGTTTCTTCTAACCTAGACTGAGAATTTGGTAATGGATGAAACTTTGACCCTTTTGGTTAGTATGATCTCTAAACCCTGCATCACATGCTGCATAATTTCTCAGTGTCACAGAGTCACCGTTGGCTATTACAACTATTCTGAAGTGGCTGGACTACACAAGAGAAGTCCCATTGTTTGAAACAACTTACAAAGGGCATCCTACGTACTTTACCTGACTGAGGGTGTTGGGATTTACTGCGGTAGGTAATGAAATACCAAGCCTATAGTGAGGTTATGGGAGGAAAAGCAATACTTGCCAAATAATATTGAGCCACAAATTGGTGGAATCCATCTGGCAAATCCTACTTTGTAACCCGACCTCTACACACAGGTGAAGTAAAATATTTTGGACCCGATATCTATATGCCCTACATATAACTGGGTCCTTCCTCCTCAGCTATAGTAGGAAAACTCTCTCCTTGTCTCTCTCTCTCTCAAAATGCCCCCAAACACATGTTTTTGCCCTTTAACTTTTCTTTAACTAAAACAAAATCTTTATTCTATTTTTCCATTATCATTTAGTCCCCTTATACCACCCTCCAACCAGCGATCACCACACCGTTGCCCATGTCCATGAGTCCATTTTCCTTTTTGCTCATCCTTTTCCCCTGCCCCCACTAGCAATCATCTGCCCTCTATCTATGAGTCTATCTCCATTTTATTTTTACTTCAGTTTGTTCATTATCTTCCACATGTGACTGAGAACATTATGCTAAGTGAAATAAGCCAGTCAGAGAAAGACAAACACCATGCGATTTCACTTGTTTTCTCCCTTTATTTTCAGTGTTGACACTATTACAGATATCTCCATTTCACCTCCTCATCACTCTGCCTGACTCCATCCAGTCTCCACCCTCCCCTCACCTCTGCCCATCACCACACTTGTCTGTCTATGAGACATACATACACGTTCTTTGGCTAATCACTTGACCTTTCTGGCTCACTCTTTTTATATACCTTTATGCAGTTTGGGGAAAACTTTTTTCAAGTAACATTTAGTGCTCTACCATCATTATTTTCCATGCAATCTCAGTCCCTTATCCATCGCTATGAGATGATTGATGAGTAAAAAACATATTTCGGTTATGTCAATCAAGTATGCACAGGCGTATATACTGAAATTTTCAGTTCTTTCCAGCTGTCATAGGATTGTGTTACATACAAAAAAGATGTTTATTAATTGATGTTTAAACTCCTCATTTGTGTAAAATTGCATATAATATAAAATGTTTCACAACTACAATCTCTTTTGATCATTATAAGAACTGTTAAAAAAGAAAGATGTCATGAGGGAATGAAGACCCAATGTCTTCATTGGCAACATTGCTAGTTCAAGGTCACAAGGCTTTAGAGGTACTACTACCATCCTGTACTGATCCCATGAGATGAGAGGAGAGTCAGGCTTTGAACCTTGGGCTTCTATTTATAAGCTCAGTGCTCTTTTCACTATGCTATGTGACCTTTCCAAGTAAAATGCCACATTTTTTCAAACATGGCAATTAGCTTTCGGTGTGTTTTTGAGGCACTGATTCTTGTAAGAAAGTCAAAAGGGAGATGGTGGCAGAGGGAGAGGGACTGAGGGAAAGAGACAGAGAGAGACACAGAGACACAGAGACACAGAGAAAGAGAATTAAAAACCCCAAGCAAAAAACTCCAGTTAACCCCAGCAAATAAATTTGATTTATTTTTCGTATGGGCCTAATTAGTGTTGGAATTAATCTGAAATTCATAGCTGCAGTTTTCTCATCTTTAATTTGCCATATAGAGCAACTTTAAAAAGTACTCAGTGACATTTTAGAGTAAATATGACAAGCAAATGTAAATGTAATTACACAAGTCATATATGGGATGAGTCATTTGTAAAGTTCACTACGAATGAGTTATACCACACAGAATCCGCTTGTCACTTAAGAAAATGAGATCATCTGCTTTCACATATGAAGGGAGAAATTTAACAGTGCATTAACTCAGTCCAAGCCATAAAATGTCCAAATCGATAATGGCTTGGGTTAAAATAATGTAACAATAAGGAAATTTCCTATTTACCTCTTTCTTGATGAATGCTGAATAGAGAAAAGGAAAGGAAAATCTGAAGTGTATAACCTCAACCAGGTGTGAGTTTGAGAGGTTATGTCAATAAAAGACAGGTGGATATCTCTTTTGTTTAAATTCTTTATTATTTTATGTCTCTGAACTATAAGTTTTCATAATACACATGTTCTAATTTTCTGTGAGATACCATGCAATTAGCAAAAATTTTTCTTTGTCATATATTTGGCCAGATCATAAAGAGAAGAAATTATTTTAATTGCAAGGGATAATAATAGCTAAAAATAGTAAAGTGTAATTTTTAAAGAAAATAGGCTATGTGTACCGTTGTTGCTGTCTGTAATTGGTTTTCAATGTAAGTTTTCCAAAATGTAAAAGAAATGAGGTGTGTTCCACATTATAGAAAATTATTTCAAAATGAACATTTTGGATTGTTTCATCTATCCTGGCATGTACTCTCTTGTTCTAAGTCACTGGCCTTCCATATTCTGTTTTAAAGAATGAACATACAAAGTCACAGAATACTGGTGAAGGATATAAGGCTGTTATTTCAAGAACAACGCTATTGTACTAAGTTGCTTACTCACAACTTGCCCTCTTTCCCTGAACTTTAAATATGGCCTTCTGTTCTCATTATTTTTGCTTGGTGCTACTGAGTTTCTTCTTGTCTTTTATCAGAGAGAGCTCTCCTATCTCTTCATTCCTGGATCTCAAGGTTGTTTCAACCCCACATACTGCTTCTTGCTTCTAAGCCTTTTCCATTCATAAGTTACCCCAGCAGTGATTTACTACCATAAAGTAAAATATGTGTAATTTATATATAAAATTTAAAATATTTGATTTCATAGTAGTTTTATGTCTACATATACTTCCTATGACAAGATTCCTTCCTTCCTCCCCCCATTCCTTTTGATTCCATTTCCTCCACCTTCTTTCTTTTCTATTATTCTCTCTTTTTCTCTCCTCCCTAGCTTTTAGTATGCTACATGTCTTTACAGTGTAATTTATTAAGACTTTGAAATCGCCAGTTTGGAAGCCACTAAACAGTTTTTAATGATTAGAATAATAATTTAATGAAGGGTAGAGAATAACTTCAAGCTTTTTTTACATAACAGACAACTCTAGAAGCAGTCATTGAGAATACATTTAATTTTTTTCTTTGATTGTTTTGCTTGTACCTCTTATATTTAAGTTAACTCTTCTCAATTCATTGACTTTTGTGTTTCCCATTTTACTTCCAGTTGTTGAAAATCAGTTCTCTCTTAAATTTTTATAACGAATAAGATGATCATCTTAAGAGTAGGGAACTCCAGTGAAAGCTTATCCCAAAAGTGAAAAGCATATGAGCAATTTTCTTCCAGGAAAAACCTTTAAAAAATCTCTCATTATTGTGTCTCCCTCTCTCTCTCCATATATATGAGTGTATATATAGATTATATATAATATTATACATATGATATAATATATAATCTACTATATAGATTATATACCACAGATATATAGATTATATGTAATATGTAGTATATATATAATAATCTGTATATATGTATATGTGTATGAGTGCGTGTATGTGTATATATAATCTATCTCTTTAATTTCATGTCTCATCAACCTTGAGAGTCCATGAACTTTCTAACGCTTGCATTTCATAGCAGTTTACAAGCTAGGAACTGGAACTCAGGTTGAGTAAAGGTGAGAACACAGGCGTGGTCTTGCACTGGGAGGTTCTGCACTGCATTCGTAGATGTCTAGAGACCTAACTTTTCTTATAGATCTTCCAGAAACCAGGCAAAGAAGATGATAGTTTTAAAAGTTCTACTACTATTTATATAATAGTTAGCTCCTTGAATCAATTTGTATAGTACTAATTTTATTTTGGGGGCATTTTTGCGCAATAACATATCATACAGAATAACTTTGTCTGATTACCAGTTATATATTTTAAATTACATCCAGGAACATTTGCTGAGTTTCTATTGATCACATCAGGCTCTATTTGGTTTTATTAGGAATGGACAAGCATTTATTTACCACCGGTTATGGAAGAGACTGATCAATGCCTTGGAGGGAGGAGAGAATCAAAATATTGTGAAATACCAACCACATCTTATAGGTTTTATAATCTATCTGAAAGTCATAAAGAAATCCCTGTGGGAGCAAATAACAATGCAAATGAGTGCAGGTGGGTACTAAATGTGTGGCGCAAAGAAGTGCTGTGGAAGTTTTAAGGGAAGAGATCATTTGTAAGCAGTCAGAGTGGCTTATGCATGTACATCAAGATAGGTTTAAATGGTCCATAGCAACCATTTTCCCTCCTCCCCTCCCCTCCCTTTACTTTCTTTCTCTTGTTTGTTCTTTCCCTCTCTTCTTCCTTTTCAGTCTTAAACTTTGGCTTTTGGACAGCATGTGATTTCCATCACTGTTAGGATTCCAATGTTCTTGCACATTCATGCCCACTTTTGTGTCCTCAGGGGTCTTCATGGAGCCTGACACACATTGGCACCCATGGTTAAGTGAAGGGAGCCCATCCATGCATGATGGGGGCCAAAAGCCCTTGTTTCCTTTCCAGCCGCACACTCAATCCAGATGTTTAGGCTTTGAAATTTTAAGAAAGAAGGAAGGACCTAATGGCAGTTATTTTTCTTGTTTGTATATCACTTTATGTTCATTTAAATAATTACATATGCAGGGCTTTAGTGGTTATTGTGAATGGGCCAACCATGTAATATAATAGTAATAACAAGTTTTTGGGGGGGTCAAAACTTTTTGGCACTTTGTAATTTAAATTCATTAATGTTATTTGGAAATTACTGATGGAACGCCTAAATTTTAGTCCTTACATACACTGGGGAAAAAGCCACAGGGGTATAAAATATGTCCAGTGCCAAATTGGAATCATTTTGTTATTTCTTCAAAAAAATTATATCTCTAATAAGTATGGATAGTTAAGTGAGCACATTTATCACCCAAACACCACCACCTTTATTTCATCCATGGTTTTGTCATGGTCTCTGAAGTTTGAGATGTTTTTCCACAGGTACAGATACAGCAGGAATCTGAGTCCACACTTAAAAATCACCAGATGCCCCTGGCTGGTGTGGATCAATTCTTTGGAGTCTCTTCTTGTAACCAAAAGGTTGTAGGTTTGATTCTGACGCAAGTGGCCCCTGGTTTGGGTGGGAGGTAACCAATCAATGCTTCTCTCTCTTATTGATGTTTCTCTCTCTCTCTCTCTCCCTTCCTCTCTTCACTCCTCTTCTCTAAAACCAATAGAAAATAAAAATGTTTTTTGAATGAGAATAAAAATAAAAATCACATCACCGAATGAACATTAAAACCCTTGGGTTCCATCTCATTAGAAGCTCATTAACCTTTTTGTAATGGATTGTTTGGTCTCTTAATATTTAAAATGGGCAATAGAAAAATCTCCTGCTTGATTGCCAGAAAGCTTAACATATTTTGTGTGTGTGTGTGTGTGTGTGTATTCACCCACAAAAGAGAAGAAGAAAGAGAAAGCAAAAAGAACAAATAAGTATGAGGGCTTTAGAAATATAATATTTAGGATTCTTTCCCAGAGTAAATATAAATGTTTCTAGAGTAATCAAATTAATAACTCTAAACATTATTAACCTCTATTTTTAGGAGAGACTCAAAACATTGAAACATTGTTTGTGAGGGTCATTTCCTAAGAATTCTCTTACTACTAAAATAAGTAAGAAATAGGCATCTTGCATTTACCACATCAGTAAGAAGGGAAAAAAACTGGTTACAGGACATTAAGATGTATAACTGGCCATATATTTTGTGAGATAAATATATGATAAATATATAATCAGCCGTTCAAGAATCTCACAAGTTATATCTATTTCTAAGTACCTGAAAACGCCAAAAGCAAAACAGGAAACCATGAAAAATGGTTAAATTCTACTGGTTCTTTTACATATTGGCCATGTTATTTTGTTTCTACAAAGAAAGTAGAAACTTAGAACAGAGACTTTTGTTTGTATCCCATTTAAACAATTTAAAATTTTAAATCTAACTTCCTAAAATTTCTTAATTCATTTCATGTTAGTCTTCTTAAATAACTCCTACATAAAATCTAACTAAAACCCTGGGATATTTATCTTGTGTGTGTGTGCATTTGTGAATGTGTTGTCTCGATGAGATTGAGCATTAGCTTATATTCTTCCTTCGGATAAACCCATGTAAAAATAAAGATCACATTTAGCAATTCAATTTTTGCCACAGTGACTATACACTATGGGAATAAGCGACATGGGGTACAGATCTATTTTCCTCAGACTGCTTGTTCATGGCATAAGAGAATCTAAACTGTTGAAAATAAAACAGATGCTCTGAAAATTATCAGGCTTGTGTTTAATTTATGCAGTTTTCCCATTAATAGCATTATCTATTTAACACATCCATTACATATCCTCACTGTTAATTTAGACAGAAAAATGTAGCAACTTCAAAAGGAAATCTTCCATTAAATTAGGGATATTGACTTTAATGGATGTCCCAAATAGACATGGAAATTAACAGGATGAAAAAACAAGTTGGTTAAAAATGGACCCACTATAATTCGTTATGACATAGAATGAAATGTTAAGATAGAAATCACTAAAAAAAAGCATGCCATTGAAATCTTTTTGTACTCTAAAAGACATGACTTTAAAACTGTTAAACCATAATATCTTATGTAATAATATGGCTTTCTACATTTCTAAATACATAAACATCTTATAAAAAAAGCTCAGTATTTATAAGGCTCACTTCCTGATGGTCCATAAGGATTGGACATTGGTGATCTACATGCTTATTTAATGACCTCATTTCATGCAAACTACCATTTCAGGAAAAGCAAAATGCTCCTCCTTTCTCTTCCCTCTTATTCCTCTCTCTGCCCTCCATAGCTTCACAGATAGCTATTATTTTATTCACTAAATTGTTTGAAATTCCCTTCTAGTAATTCATTTTTCGGACCCTCAAATCTTTTTAGTTTTTCATGACACCTTTATTAAAGTGCTGGTCTGCCTGAATCATTAACTAACAAACAGCTCAATAACAGTCACAGGTGGCAAGGATTAGCCACTTGGGTGGGGAAAAGAAGCAAAGGCCAATGAGAATGGGACCCAGGGCAGGGGAAAGGGTGTTTAATAGGGTAGGTAGACTAGTAAATAGTATGATGAATGGGGACCAAAGACAAACTGTTCCTACATTATGATACTGTTTATGCCTAGTTCAATGATTTAATTTATTATGTTTTTTATTCCGATTCATCTATTTAAACTGTTTTATTGAACACATAGTCTGGTTGGCCTTGTAAAGGCACTGGAAATACAAAGATAATTATGAGAGAGTTCCAGTTCACTCTAAAGTAATAATGAATTATAAATTTAAATTCTTATATTATAATGAATTTTTAAAATGATTAATTCATTGTATATTTACTAAAGGTCTTTCTTACACAGGGAACTGTTGATAAAATTGTCAGATGTTACTGCCTTTAAGAAGCTATCTAGTGGAAGAAGACAGAAAATTAATTTTAAAACCCCACAGAATCTTTGTGATATGTCACCTGTTGATAAATGCAGAGAGAAAATTAGAGTGTTACAAAGGGAATGGTAACTGGGCTTATTGAGAAGAGCTTATTAAGAATGTTTGGAAGTTTATGAAAAAAAGAGTTAGAACATGAGACATCTTATAGAAGGACTAAGGATTAACCAGGGAGAGAAGCCTAAAGAGGGAATAGGGCATCCTTGCCAAAGAGCACAGCAAGTATAATAGCATGGAGGTGTTAAACAACATGACACAGTGAAAGGAATTTAAACAATATCTCATATTTGAATTGCTTGTGTTTCTAGAGTATCTATGGATAGGGCTGGGGTAGGGTGAGGCATGCTTTTGTAAGAGATAAAAATGGACAAATAAACTCATACTGTGATTCAGAACACTCTGAATCCCATACTAAGATAATTAGTCATTAACCAATGTAAGTGAAAGTAAACCACAGAAGGGTGGATAATGGCATAATCGGATTGTCACTGTAAAAACTTTGGCCTGTGTGGTGGTCTGACAAATGAATTAGAGGAGGTGCAGCAGAAATCAGGAAGGTCTTTGGGCCACTATTTCATGGTCCAGACTATAGGTAGTTAATAAGGGTAAAGTAAGAAAAGGAGAGTATATGTGGTATAAGAAATGTAAATAGGACAAAACTAAAAGCAACAAATGAACAAACAAGAAAAACAAAAACTCATAGGCACAGGCAACAGTGAGGTGGTTACCAGAGGGAAGCAGGTTGGGGAGAGTAAAGGGGAAAGGGTGTCAAATACATGGTGATGGCAGGAGATTTGACTTTGGGTGATGGACACACAATGCAATATACAGACCTCATATCATGGAACTGTATCCTTGAAGCCTATATAATTTAGTAGCCACTGTCACCCCAAAACATTTAATTAAAAATATAAATAGTCAAATAACAATGAGGAAGAAGAATAAATGAGGATCCTTGAGAGTAATGCTCTTGAAAAGTAGACATTTCTTCCAGGAAATGCCCTTGTAGATTTTAATTCCACAGTCTTTTACCATGTTTGTCACCATCCCCAATTAGAATTATGGTTTTCACAGAAAAGGCCATTCGGAAGAGAACAGAATGAGGGTGACCTTATATTCACACCAGTCATCACGGAGAGACCTGGGTGTAAACAATCTCGTTTGAAGAGCCAAAAGGATGCAATTTCACAACCTTCTTTGGCAAACCAAGAGCAAAACCTATTATCTTTTTTTATTTTTTCTTCCAATTAAACCTTAACTTTTCAATTTTCTAAGCTGTCTTTTTCTTTCTTAAAACCAGGCACCCAAATTTCACTTAAGATAACTTAAGGGTTTCGCTTTTGCCCAAGCCTTGGCAGAAGGCTGCAGATGAACAAGTGCCTCCATAGCAGTCAACCCAGGCATTTGTCCTGGTTCAGATCTGAAGTCATCATCTTTCTACCTTGGTGCACGCCTGTAGCTAGGTGACCTCAACTTCTATGTCTCTCAGCAATTACAGACAGGAAAGACACAGCTAAATTGGTGTTGAAAACCTGCCTCTCCATGAAACACCCATGTTGCTTAGTAACCGCAACATAATTCAGAGTTTAAGAAACCAGGGCTCCAGAAGTATAGCTTAAGCTCTTTCCAGTAAATCACTGTTTCCAAAGATAAACATCTAACTATTCAGTCTCTTTTATTATTTGATTTTTGTTGAGCATTATAAAAAATTTAATACCAAAATATGCAAGACAAGCACAGATTGAACAAAGCTCCTAGTGCTCTGAAAGAAAAAGAAACTAAAGTAAACATAAACTTAACAAAGGTCCTTGTTTTTTCAAGGGAGCTCTGTATAATTATGCTCTGCATAACTAAACTCTTTTTTCTTTAATTAAAGTCATTAGTGATTATCAGCAAATAGTGCATTTAAATTTCATTTATATTGGTAAATGGTACTGCCTTAGAATTTCTGGCATACATTTTGATTTAGTAAATTTTATATAATGATATATAATCTACTACCTTAAATCAATGAATGCTTGTCAGTAATATTATAGTTTGCTAATTGCCTTCCTTTACCTTATTTCACCACCATTTTACCTCTGTGTTTAACATATTTACAGTAACCTAGTAATATATATCGATTCTCTTTCATATGCCACCATTCTTTATAAATTAGTAGCTAATCTAACCAGAACCACAACCTCCTGTTTTGCAGTCTAGTTAGTGAGATAGACATCTAATCAACTAATCACACAAATATATAATCACATATTGTGATAGTTGATTTTAATTAAAAATGCAGGGAGCTGTGAGAATTTATAACAAGGACATCTAAATTAGATATCAGTAAAGATGCTCAGAAGAAATAAGATTTGGACTGAAACATAGACAACAAGTTGAAATTAAGAAAAAGGGAGAAGCAAAACAACAGCAAGAGAAGCAATCAGTATGTGCAAACTTTCTGTCGTTCTTAAGCTTTAGAGTGAGCCCATCAGAATTAGCGGAAGGGCTTGTTAAAACACATTTCTGAGCCCTCCTCTAGAGCTTATGCTTCAGTGGACTGGAGGTAGGATCCAATGATTGCACAAATTGCACTTCTAACTTGCTGATGCTGGTCTGGAGAACAGACTTTGAGGACCATTGAATTAGAGAAGTTGATAAATGGTCATTATGGCTAGTCCAGTTTGGAACAAATGATGGAGGAAACAAATGTAGAGAGAAAACAAATTAATTAAGCCCCTGTGAGATTTTTTAAATACATTTTTAGAGCACTTAGAATGACCATGGTAGATTTTAATTAAGGAACTGATGTTATCACTTCTGTTTAAAAAGATTACTAGGTATAGTTGTGTGGAATGGAAGGGGAGTAAGAGAAAAATGCTTGGTGGAGAGAAGCTAGGGGATCATTCCAGGAGTTCAAAGGAATACAGTAGCAGAGTGATAGGAGTAGCAAATCAAATATTTAGATAGATACAAAGGATATTCAGGAGGGAGAAAATTGAAAAGACTATAATTGTGTTGGAGAGGGAGGAGTCAAGGACAACTCCAAGAATTCTATCTTCTAATGCCCAAAATGTACTTTTTGGTACCATCCAGGGAAGATTTTCTGGAAGAATGTCTGTTTGAAAGTGGAGGTAATGAAAGGGAGAGGAAATTATTATGTGGAATTATGGTATCAAAGTTTTTTGTTGGTTTATTTATTTCTCTTTTTTTTGGAAATGTCAAATGGGCATTTGGATATATTGGGAGCTAGAACCCAGATGAAAAGTATGTGTTGAAAATATAACTTTAAAAATCATTGACTTACTGATGGAATACAAAGTTTTATGTATGGATCAACTCACCTGGAATTAAAATACAGAAAGAGAATGTGAAAAGGCCCAGAACTAAGTTTAAGGAAACAAAACTAGACAAAAAGATAATATAAGCTGATTAACAAAATTAAGAGATAACAGTCAGAGATTTAGGAAGAAAAAGTACTTAAATTATTCAGACGCCTAATCATTTTAATGGGGCATTTATGTAGTGTTATTTTCTCACATCTGAAGGTGTTTTGAATCCTCTCTTTACACTCATGCTCTTAGCTTTTAACACCATCTACTGGAACTTTTTTCCATATTTTTCTATTTTTTATTTTTGGGGGAATTCTAATTGTTTAATAGTGTGATTTTATCATGTATTGTTCAAAGTAAGATATTTTTAACTTGAAAGTGGCATTATTTATAAATATGCTGGAAAGCAATTCAGAACAGGACTGACCAGGGCAAAATGAAATATATTTTCTATCTACATTAACCATTCGTTAGATCACCTGGATTAATATTTTACATTTTTCACTATATTCTTTCTTGTTTTCAATTACTTTATTTTACATTTTAATGGGGGGGGGTTACTCCAATAGTAACTGAAGCTTAAAAAACTTATTGGAAGACTTACATGGGAACATTTATTTCCTGTTGACTTTACTGTGTACAGACATCAAGAGGGAAGAAGGTTATAACATATTTTCTAGTGGAGACCCCACCAAATACCAGTTTTGCAGTGCTTTTGTTTGTTTCCACTGAATACAATCTATTGAGCCATCTTCCAGACTCTGGCTGGTTTCCAAGGAGCAGACTGGGAGAGAAAGGAGAGGGCTCTGGGAGTAACATACCAGCTTCCACTCACCCAGGTTCAGCCTGGTGCTTAACCCATCTGAGTGTAACGCAGGCACTATACTGGGCCTGGTGTCCCCCACTTTCAGAGCTTCACAGCCCTGCGGGTCTGCAAACTGAGCCCCCTGCTTCTTGCAGTTGAAAGAACCAGGCCTCTCAAGCACATTTTGATACCAGTCTCCCCCAATGTCTACTATTATTTCTTCTGGACTCTCTCAGCAGATCAGTGGGACAAATGAACTTTTTTTTTTTTTTTTAAGAATCCCCTCTGTAGACAATTCTCTCCACAGTGCTAAACCATTTGCAACCCTTTCCCTCCTTTGTTTTCCAAAAGTCAGTTGAAATATTATTTTGGTCCTGAGGTCTACTTACATTATTACATTTAAATCTTATTAAAAGGATATGTGTATCCTTATGCTCATTGCAGCATTATTTACAGTAACTAAGATATGGAAACAACTAAGGTGTCTGTTGATAGATTAATGTATAAAGATATGCTATATATATTATATAGCAATACAAAACATAGAATCTTGCCATTTATGACAACGTGGTTGGATCTAGAGGGTATTATATACTAAGTGAAGTCAGAGAAAGACAAATACGATATGATTTCCCATATATGTGGAATATAAAAAAAATCAAATAAAAAACAAAACAGATGCATAGAAACAGAGACCAAAAGAATGGTTATCAGAAGCGTGGTTTGGGGGACAGGTGGAAAAGGTGAAAGAGAATATATTCAATGACATTCTGATAAATTTGTATGGTAACAGGTGATTATTCAACTTAATAGGGTAATCATATTGTAAGGTATAAATATGTCAAAACATTATACAGTATACCTCAAACCAATATCACTAGTATAGTGCTATATGCCAACTAGAGTTCAATTTAAAAAATATTCAACTTGAAATTTACTTTGGAATATAACATTTGATAAGAATCTTCATTTCTTTCTGTTAAAATAATCAGCTAGTCTTGTACAATATATGTAATAATCCTTTGTTTTCTCATCAATCAGTGGTTCTTGGTTATTGTAAAGACTTTTACACACATTCTCAGGTTTCAACTGCCTTTTCTTAATGTTTCACCTATATCAAAGAAAATTGTATGCAAAAACTGCTCAGCACATTTCTTTCAACATGTCACTAATACAACAAATATTACTGTGCTGTTTTCTTCTCAAATATGATCATTAGAGTAGCTAACATGTAACTTTATAAATATGTGGAACAAGCAGAAAGTTGAGAAAAGCTTTACATTTTATATCATTGTTCTTTTTTTCTCTCTTTATTAAGCAGAAACTCTCCTTTGTCCTTTTCTTAACATAGCACAATGACATGACTTCCCTTTGCATTATAAAGCTTTCTCAACGTATAAAAGCCATTCACTGTGACTTCTCCTGTGAATGGCTCTTTATATTTTCTAAGACCCTGTTGTTTTACCATCTTTGAAAACAAATAAAAGTGACACTTCTAAACACTCCACTAAAACAAATTAGATTTATTTTGAAGAGTTCAGTGAACAGCATTTTGAATGAGATCCATAATGGGCTTTTTAATTAAATGAATATAGTCATTTCATAGAGGCAATTCTCATTAGCAGAACACTACTGAGATGACCGTTTCATTCTAATTGTGCTGTGTGTTTGTACAAACGGCCTTATTTTAGGGTTGGTTTGAATAGATTTATAACTAATCCTATCTTGACACCTAGTGCACATTTGAAAGATAAAGATTACTGCTTTACCAGAGACAAAGAGATTATAAACACAAAATATTTTTCTAGTAATATGCCACATTTTTATTTGTGTTGGATGAGATAGAAGTTAGATTTCACATATTATCTTTGATTAATTACTTGGCTTTGCTTATAGTTGTTTATCATCAGTTATAAACTGAATGTTTGACTCTTAAAAATTCATATGTTGAAAGCCTAGCTCCCAGCACGGCTGTATTTAGGGATGGGTCTCTAAGGAAGTAATGAAGGTAAAATGAAGTCGTAAGATTGGGCTCTGATCTAATAGGGTGAGTGACCTTATAAGAAGAGATACAGAGAGCTCACTTGCTTTATCTCTCCTCATGGTAAGACCATGGTGGGGGTTGAGGTCATATGAAAAGGCGGAGGCAGCAATCTGCACACCAGGTTCAGAGTCCTCACATGAAACCACCACACTGGCAGACTGATGTCAGATTTCTGGCCTCCAGAATTGTGAGACAATGAATTATTTTTGTGTAAACCACCCAGTCTGTGGTATTATGCAGAATAATATAAGGGGCCTGTCCAGAAAATTACAACCATTGTTAATATAATGAGAATGGTTAGCACAACATTGCTATAAACTGGAAGCCAATGAGAGTGGACTGCAATGTGCATGCCTGAATAATGATGACTTCACTGTACTAGTCCGTGGGGGAGGTAGATACTAGTTGACTGAGCATGTGTACTGAGAGGCCATAACATTCAAATTGACTCTGTCAGTAGAGCAATGAATCTGCACCAGATTTTGCATTAAGCTTGAACATTCTTCTGTGGAAATTATTCCAATGATTCAGAAAGCCTCCGCTGTGGGAGCTTGTGATTGGCAGCTTCATCCTGACTATGCACCTACTCATGCATCACGTGTCATGCAGAGTTTTATGGTGAAACATTAAATCACCCAGGTGACTCAGCCCCCTACAACCCAGATTTGGTCCCCTGTGACTTCCGCTTTTCTCAAAATTAAAATCACCTTTGAAAGAGGAGACATTTCAGACCATCAGTTCGATTCAGGAAAATACAATGGGGCAGCCGATGGTGACTGGGAGAACTGTGTGAAGTCCCAACGTGCCTACTTTGAAGGGGACTGTGGTGTCATTGTACTGTGTACAATGGTTCTGGTTTCTTCTTCAATAAATGTCTCTATTTTTCATAGTACATGGCAGGATACTTTCTGTACAGACCTCATACCTTCCTAAGTATAATTCTGAAATGTGAATATTCTGAGTTGCTATAAGAGTAAGCATGTATATATTAGATAAAATAAATTTGATAGAAATATTAAAAAACATGAGCTTAACATATTTCTACAAGTTAGAGCCTTTGTTACCTGAAAAATCTTCTTTTGTACAGGTAAAATTAAGACAAGGTAATAAGAAACATTGGAACATTCAAGTGGAGAATGGAATTCCAGGTAGAATTATCCAGGTATAAAATTATATATGTATGTAAATGACTTACTTCTATGGGGTATAATATGAAAAGGTGGGATGACAAGTAATTTTACAGTGGCGGAATTCTAACAACACCGCCTTAGAATGGTAATTGAGGATAATGTCATCAGTGATAAGTCATTTTAGTATTTTTTTTACTATTGGTAATGTGACATTCCTAGACAAAATTTATAATCACAGTCTAACTATGAGAAAAATATTAGACACACCCTAAGTGTAAGGTAGTCTATAAAATATCTAACCAGTACTCCTCAAAATGGCAAAGGTCACCCCAAAACAAGGGAAGCCTGAGAAGCTGTCAGTCAAGGACACAGGAAAGATAAAATGATACAATATTTTGGATGGGGTTTTAGAACAAGAAAAAGACTTTGGATGAAAACTGAAGATATCCAAATTAAGCATGAACTTCAACTAATAGTACTGTATCAGTGATGATTCATTAATTATGACACATTTCACACTTATGTAAGATGTTAACATTAGGGAAAACTGGGTAAGGGCTGTATGGGAACAGTAACTGTTCAGTAAATGTGAAAGCACATAAAATAAAGTTTACTTTAAAACTGCATGTGCAAGGGATGCTATTTTTTAAACTTGTTTTTACCCAAACAAAAATAAGAGTCATAGACTGTGCTAGAGTGCCCACTATCACGCAGTGGTGAGCTGAACGAAAGCCGACCTAGATTCACTTATCCATGTGGCGCCCTAGCACCCTGTTCCTGAGCCCAGTGTTGTAGTCAGGAGAGGCTAGGCTCACAAATTATTTAAGTGGCTTAAAGTAATCCAGTTTTATTTTTTCTCTTATTTTATTTCCAAGGGAGTCTTCTTACTTAAGAATCATGGCTAATGGGAGATTTATAGAAAAACAGCAACTTAAACAATGTTTCTAGATTCACCAAAACAAGGAACAATATCCTAAGTAATTACATACAGACTTTCCAGTGCTCGAGTTTAGAGATGTAACTTTTCCTCACAGTCCATTGGCTGGAATATGTCATGTGACAACTGCTGGCTGCAAGAAGCTGGGGAATGTGATAAACAAAGAGAATATGTGGTGAGCACTAATTTACCACCCATTCTTTAAAACATCTTTTGGAATTCTTATTTCCTTATTTTTTACCAGCCCTTGGCTTACTTTCAACCAATTTCCTTTTTTATTACTACTTGCCAAATGTTTGAGAACTCTCCTTTTGTGAACACTGCTTAATCATTGGTATTCACCATTGTCCCAATCCCTTTCCCAGGGGAACTGTAAGTCCCACTGTAGATCCCAATTGTCTACCCTCTCCTACAGGCTGAAGATGACACTGTCTTTCTTCAACTTGTGACTTCATAAGGCTTATTAATAGAAATAATGAGATAGGACATGATTATATGAATGAATATAAGATATGGTTATTTGAAAGTTATTGCCAAGTGATAGGGAAATGTACAAGTTATTCTATGGTTTGTCTCCTGAAATCATTATTCTAAGACTGTCTCCAGTTCCAGTGTCATAAATTAGAATGAGGCCCTCAATTGTATTTTGATCGTGCTTGGTAAGGCTTTATTTCCATGAAGAAATTGTCCTCTTGCCTTCTAAATTGGATGATTATAATTCTTAAAACCTACTTAGAAATTTAAATGCCCAATTGCCTATGAAAACACTGTTTTGATATGCATTTATTGCATCTGTGCTTAGGAGTACAGTTGAATTAGCTTTTGCATCCCAATACAAGCTTGGCTCATATTTACCTTTCTTAATAACATTAAGAATTAAATTTAAAAAATAAAATAATTTTTAAAAAAGAATTAAATAAGGACAAGTTCAAATCTCTTTTATGATGTTGTGGTAGTTAATGGCTGTTAGAAAAACACATTGAAAAATATTGTCAAGAAGTTGTTTGGTATCTAAATGCTGTCACCCTTTTCCTGTAGGGTTGTGTTGTATGTCACAAATAATAATTCGCTTTTGTGGACTATATTCTAACCCTAAAATATAGATTACATTTTACTCTATAATGGAAGTAACCATTTGACTAAACACACACACACACACACACACACACACACACACACAATTCCTTGTCAGTTCCAATTCCTGCCAAGGGATTAGCCCCTTATAATTATAAGTCGAGTAGTGGGGGAAATCTAATGTAGGAAACCTGCATGGGAATTCCACATACATTCATGCTCTATTCATATTATGGATTTCTTCAGCCTCTGTTAAGGAGTTTCAGATGAGCATATTTTTTTTTACTTCTGCAACCCGTGCTGTGACCCATAAATTTACAGAGCTAGATATTTCATAAATTCTAGAAATACTACCTTTTGGTTAAAAATGTAATAGAAACTTTCTATAATCTCTTTATGCAGGATTTTCTGCACTTGTCCCAGAAGGAACCCTATGATTTGTTAAGCTGATCTTTTAATTCACATCTTAAACCTCCTGACACTGAGCTTTTGTTTGCTACACCACTCTCCAAATAGAATGCCTTTTTCTTTCCTCTCTGTGATTCCATTCACAATAATTAACTAAAGTGTTGTGACTCTATTTTGACCTACAAGGTACTTCATATAAACTATTCTATTGAACCTGTTCATTTCACAAACATGTGGGTGTAACATATTAAAGGAAAGAAAAGTCATCAGATTATATCTACACTATATAAATTACTTTCTCTCGGTCTTTCAAATGATGTGCCCACTGTATTTAATCATGCTTACAACCTTATTCCACTTCTACCCATTCCTTCATGTAGATCACTCATTCATCTTTCACATATAACCTTAGGGATCACTTTCTTCAGAAAATATGCTCTCACTTTTTAACCTTGAACCTAGTTTCTTACCTATTGACCCCCATATTTCCCACACTTTCTCTGTAGTAGTATCTCACCATATCATAATTGCTTGTTCATTTGTCTATATCCTTCTTAAATTATTCTTAGGAGATAAAATAAGTCTCTTGGTGAATATTGCTTCATTAATGTAGCACATAGTCCTTAAAACATAGGTAGCTGTCACAAAATTGCTACTAAATAAATCCAAAATTAACTAATTATGGTACTAGAGCATATGCATTGAACATTGACTATATGTCAGGCCTCAGAATGTTGTATGCATTGTCTCAATACTCATAACTCATTTTAAAAGCAGCAATATTACAATTTCTACATTAAAAGTGTTTGTGATAATGTTGTTGAGCAGTTAAATAATTTGCTCAATGTCACACAGCCACTGGATATAAGTGCCAGAATTCACTTCTAAACTTATTTGATTTCTAAACCCATATCTTTGACTCTTGGCATATTGTGTCTCAAATATTAGTGCTGTAGAGGACACTATATTTCATTTATAAAAGATTTTATTTATTTATTTTTAAAGAACAGGGAAGTGAGGGGAAAAGGAACAGAAACACCAATGGGTGATTGCCTCTTGCATGCCCTCTACTGGGGACCCAGCCTGCAACCCAGGCACACGTCCTGACTGGGAACTGAACCAGGACCCTTGGGTTCACAGGTCTATGCTCAATCCACTGAGCTATGCCAGCTGAGGTTCATTTTAAATTTCTGTTTATTTCTGGACTTTCAAATTAGTATTATATATCATCATCTGAATTTCTGGTCAATTTTATTATATATATATATATATATAATAGATATATATATATATAGATAGATAGATAGATAGATATATAATAGATATATATATATATATCTTCTAGTACATTTCATCTCCCAACTCCTCTAGGTCTCCTTCTCCAAATCCCTACTGTCATGTACCTCCACTGTTCTGTTTCAGACTCTGCCCAACTAACTTGTTCTTTCATTTATTTATTTTTAAATTTATTTATTTATCTTTAGAAGGGAAGGGAAGGAGAGAAGGAGAGAAATATCAATGCATGGTTGCTTCTGGTGCATCCCCTGCTGGGAACTGGCATGTGCCCTGGGAACCCAGGCATGTGCCCTGGGAACCCAGGCATGTGCCCTGACGGGGAATTGAACTGCAGTCTTTTGGTTTGCAGGCCTGTGCTCAATCCACTGAGCTCCAGCCAGGGCTACCTTGTTCTTTTAGATAAACCTTGTAAGAATTGGTGTCACTGCAATAAAAGTGTCATGAAGATTTTTATTTGAATTGTGGATTTCATAAATACATAAAAATATGAATAGTGGGGACATGCAAGTATCTATTTGCCTTATTTTTATGTTTTGCACAATTTTTCTTAGTATGATATAAGCATTTATATAATAGTAACACAAAAATTTGCTAGCTTACTATTGAAATGGCCTGTGCTTATGTTATTTACCTAATTTGTGTCTTTTTTGTTGTTGCTAACTTCTTATTCTGAAGTAATTAGAGTCACCAGAAATTGTAAAAATAGTATTGCAAGTTTTCAGGTACCATTTTTTCAATAGGTTATATTTTACATATCTATACTCCAGTAGCAGAACCATGAAACTGATCATACTATTAAATGCAAATACAGTTCTATAGTATTTTCATACATGTCTTTTTTTCATAAAACCACCACTGCAATGTACAATTAAGATATAGAATTACTTCATCACCATAAAAATCCCCACTATGCTACCCCTTGTGGTCATACCCAAACCCCTAACTTCTTGCTGATCTTAAACTGTGGCAAGTATTAATTCATTCTCCATCTCTATTTTGTCATCTTGAGAATGTTAAATAAATGAAATCATACAGTATGTAACCCTCGAATATTGGGTCTTCTCACTAAGCATAATGTCCTCAAGACACATTTGTACAAAATGCCCTAGAGAAACATATATGCTGCTGCATATATTGATATTTTGTTCTTTTTTATTGATTAATAGTACTCCAAAAATGGAGATACTACAGTTTTTTTAAGCCATGAATGTATTAAGTAACATTTTTGTTGCTTCGGTTTTCAGCTATTATTACCAATAAAACTGCTATGAAAAATCAGACACAGGTTTCTGTGTGCATAAGACTTTTTATTTACCTGGGGTACATTCCCAGAAGTGCAATTGATCTGTTGTATAGTAATGTCTGGTTTAGTGTTTTAAGAAGCTACCAAGCTGTTTTTCACAGTGACTCTGCCATTTTATAATCTCACCAACAATGTGGCAGAGACTGAGTTGCTTAGTCCTCACCAGCACTTGGTATTGTCACTATTTTTAGTTTTGGCTCTACTAATGAATGTGAAGTGACATATCACTGTAGTCTTAATTTTCATTTTTATACATTTTTATTTATTGATTTTAGAGAAGGGGGCCTGGGGAGAGAGAGAGAGAAACACTGATTTTTCTTTCTGTTATTCATGCATACATTGGTTGCTTCTTGTATGTGCCCTGACCGATCAAACCCACAACCTTGGCCTATCAGGACGACACTCTAACCTACTGAGAGCTACCTGGCCAGGACTGCACTTTTCTAATAGCTGCTGATATTGAACTTTCTCGTACATGCTTATATGTCATCATATCATTCTTTCCAGTGAAAGGCTTTTGCTTATTTCTTACTTAGACATTTTTCCTGTTGAGTTTTGTGAGTTCATTATAAATTCTTAATCTAAGTTCTTTATCAGTTATGTAGTTTGTAAACATTTTCTCCTGATCTATATGTTTTTTTTCTCATTCTATTTACAGGATCTGTCATAAAGCAAAAGCTTTCAATTTTGACAAAGCCCAACATGTCTTCTTTAGGGACTTTTTGGTGTCATGCTTAAGAACTCTTCACAAAGGCTGAAGTCACAAAGATTTGCTGTATTTTTAATAAGCTTTTTAGTTTTATGGTTTTATCTAAATCTACACACTATTAAATTTTCTATAAATTTTGAGAGTTAGGGTAAGATTCATTTTTTAACCTATGGGTATTATCCTGCTCCAGCAAAATTCACTGAAAGACTAATCTTCCTGCATTGAATTGCTTTTGTCCTTAGTCAAATATCTGTTAGTCTTCTGTGGGTCTGTTTCTGGATTCTCTACCCTATTATATTGATCTATGCATCTAGCAAAGAGTTGCTTATACCACACAGTCCTGATTATTGGACTTTATAATAAGTCTGAAAATCTGGCACACTAATTTTTCTAACTTTATTTTATTTCTCAGAAATGTCAGAGCTATTTTATTTCCTTTGCCTTTCCATATAAATCTTAGAAAAGTCTTGTACATGCTTGCAAAATATCTTGCTCGATTTTGATAGAAATTGTGTTAAATCTGTATCAATTCATGAAGAATTAATGTTTATCCTCCATTGAGTTCTCTAATTCATAATGTTATGTTTTACATTTATTTAAATCTTCCCTTATTTCATCAGCCTTTGTAATTTACCACATACAAAAGCTGTACATATTTTATTAGATGTATAACTAAATATTTCCCTTTTTTGAGGTATTATAACTGGTATTATATTTTTAATTTTGATTTTTACATGTTCATTGTTAGTGTATAGAAATGCAATTAATTTTTAATTTTTTTATATTATACTCTTAACATTTCTGAACTCATTAATTCCAGAAATATTTCTTTTTCCTTTTCTTTTGAGTGGGGGAGGATCCTACATAGCAGTCAAGTCATCTGCATGTATAAATTATTTTTACTTTCTAATATATATACCTTTATTTTCTTTGCTTACCATATCATACTACTAGAACTTTTAATTCTAGGTTGAATAATAGTCATAAGATTGCATAGCTTTGCTTTCTTCCTAATCTTAGGGAAAAAGCATTCAGTCTTTCACCACTAAGCATGATATTAGCTATAGATTTTTATGCATTTTTATTAAGTTGGAGACATCCCTCTATTTTTAGTTTTCTGGGAATTTTCTATCAGAAGTAAGTGTTGAAATTTGTCAAATGCTTTTACTGTATCAATAGTTAATATCACCTAATTTTTCTTTCTTACCCTATTTATATGGTGCCTCACATTGTTTGATTCTGAACATTGATCTGACCTTGCATCCCTGGAATAAACCTATTAGTCATAGTGTACACCTTTTATATACATCTAAATTCTATTATTTTGATAAGAATTTCTGTGTCTATGAAAGTGTCCAGCCATGTAATATGATATACAGAGACATTTATTGAAGAAGATACAAGAAACATTGCACACAGGACAATGACACTTCAGTCCCTTCAAAGTAGGCACCTTGGGATCTCACACAGTTTTCCCAGTCACCATCAGCTACCTCATCCTATTTTCCTGAATCTCATCTGAAATCTCTTCTCTCTCAAAGGTGATTTTAGTTTGGGAAAAGCCAATAAAGTGACAGGGTGATAAATCTTGGCTGTAGGGGGTGCTGAGTCACCTGGGTGATTTGATGTTTCACAAAAAAATACTCTGCAGGAGACATGAGCATGAGCAGACACACTGTTGTAATGAAGCTGCCAATCACCACTAGTCCATACCTGCAGCCTTCTGAATGAGCTGAATAGTTTCTGTGAAGGAATGTTCAAGCTTAATGCAAAATTTAATGCAGTTTTGTTACTCTACTCACTTCTTCATTTTGAATGTGATTGCCACACAGGACACATGCTGACTCAGTGGTGTCTGCTGCCCTCAAGGACTACTACAGTGAAGTTGTCATTATTCGGTCATGTGCCCTCCACTCCACTCCCCTTGGCTGCCGGGTTATATTGATGGCACACAAACTGTTGTGTTTATATTAACAGTGGTTGGACTTTTTCCGGATAGACCCTTTATATGCAGTATATTGATCTGTAGTTTCCTTCTTTTTTCATTCCATCCCCCCTTTCCTCCCTGTCTTTTCCCCCTCATCTTTCCTTATCTTTCTATGGTCTTTGGCATCTGAATTTTGTATCAGAGTAATATTTGCCTCATAAAATCAGTTGAAAATTCATCACTGCTCTTCTACTTTTTAGATAGGCTTGTTTAAAATTGTTCATTCTTCTTGGTACATATTTCCAATGAAGTCACTTGAGCCTTCAGATTTCTTTCTTAGGATTTAAAATTTTAATTTATTAATAGTTATAGGACTACTTACATTATCTAGTTTAATTTATTAGATAATTTATATATAATGTAATGATATATCAGGACTTATGAATGTCATTTTACTTTTTGTTGTTTTCTGTTTATTCTCTTTTTTACATTTCTCTGTTTTCCTTCTCTTCCTATGGGTTACTTTAACATTGTTGAGAATACACTTTAATTTACCTATGATGTTTTTAAGTGTATCTCTTTGTATAGAATTTTCTAACAGTCTGTTAGTGTCAACATTTTAGCAGTTTAACTGCAGAAAACTTTCTCAATTATAATGTAATTGTCTTAAGTATTTCCTGTACATTCAGAGAGAGCCACAATAGACAGTGTTATAATTTTTCCTCCAATCATCAGGTATAATTTAGAAATTTCAATAGGAGAAGGAAAGTCTATTGTTTTTCCTCATAGATCTACATTCTGTTGTTTTTTCTTCCTTCCTGATGTTTCAGAATTTGTGCTTTTACCATTTCTGATTAGATAATCTTCTTAAGCAATTCTTTTAGAGTAAGTTATTTGGCAAGGACTCTTTTTTCCTTATGGTTCTGTTTTGTGTCTTTTGTTTTATTTTTTTATCCTCTGAAACTGTCTTGATTTGCTTTTTTTCCCTGAAGGACATTTTTGTTGGGTTTAGATCCTAAAATGCCAGTTCTCTTACTTAAGCATTTTAAAAACGTGCCATTTCCTATGGCCTCCCTGAATTCTGGTGAGACATTAACTGCCATTGGAAATCCCTCCCAACCACCATAAGTAAGCTGGTGTTCCTCTCATTTTTTTTCTTTTTCTTTAGTTTTCAGAAGTTTACTCTTACATGTCTGGGCATGAATTTATTTGGGTTTATTCTGTTTCAGATTTGCTCAGTTTCATGAATCCATAAATCTGTCATTGGTCAATTTTATTCTTTGAAAATTTTTACTTCTTTGGATAGTTTTTTTCAACTTTGCCCCTTTCTCCTCCTCCGGAGACTCTAATAACATGAGTGTTACATCTTCTATCATAGTCCCACAGATTGCTGAGGCTCTGTTTTTGTGTTATTTTTTCCAGATTATTTTCTTTCTGTTCAAATTGCATTATTTCTATTGTCCTCTTTACATGGTTCTTCTTTATATCTTCTATTGCTTTGCTGAGATTTAAAAAATTATATTGAGTATGTTCATAATTTTTTACAGAGGCAATCTTGTGAAGGGTGGTTTAAAATTCTTGTCAGATAGGTATTTCCAACATCATTATCATCTGGGTTTTGGTATCTATTGGTTACTTTTTTGTTGTTGTTCAAGTTGAGGTGTTCTTGATTCGTGGTATGTTAAGAGGTGTTAAAATTAAATACTGGCTACTTTGGAGATAATGTATAACACTTTGGATCTTCTATAGGCTTGCTATAGTTGGCCCTCCCTGACACAGCTCTGGCAGAAGAAGGAGGTGATGCTCATTACTGCTCGGTTACAGTGGACGCCCATTCGGCCTTCCTTGATACTGGAGTGGCAGAGGGACTTCCTTTTACTACTGAGTAATGGTAGTCCTGACTCTTGACCAGTGCTATGATCACTCTGGCACAATCTCAGTTAAAAGTAAGGAAGGATATCTCTTTACTCTCCCGTGGGAATGGAAGAGAAGAATTCCCACGTGGTCTCTACTGATGCCAAAGGGAGAAAGAAGGCCTGGTCATCACTCTGCAAACATGAAAGACCTGGCTCACTTATATTCAGGCTCACTAAGAGGAGGGTTGGAAAATGTTTTTATTATCAGTAGAGGTGGGAGTCAAGATTCCTCCTGAGGCATTTGATGGTGTAGGTGGAGATGGGGCCACAGGTTTTTCTGTTGTGTTTGAAAAAAGTAAAGTAGCTGCTTTCTAAAAGTTTTCTATTCTGCTAGACTTCCTCTTTTCTGGCCCTTTTACTTGAGAGGAACAAGCTTTTGTTAAGGCTTCTTCTGTCCATGTTCATTGCTGTTTGTGGATTACTGGCTACTGTAATACCCAGTCTATGTCATATGGAGAAGAAAGAAAACCAGCAGAACTCACCACTGTGACATTCCCTGGATGTCAAGGTCTCCTGCCAGCTTGCCTTATTCTCCCCAGTGTTTTTCACTGTAGGCAGCAGAAAAACTAATGAATTTCTTATACTTCATCTTTTAGGATACAAAAACCTTGGATTTTTTAAAATTTTAACAATGTATTACCAACTTTTTCTGTGATTAATTTCTTACTCATCTAGAGTACATCATTGAGATATTACATTTTTTGATTATATTAAATTTTTAAACTCTTACATTTCTGGAAATGTTCTTTTGGTGTCACAACTTATATATATTATAGGTTAAATGATTAAAAATAAATAGATATGCATACCTACATATGCATATGTATAGGTATATAAAAGTTTACATGTGTTTGCATTTCCCTCAAATTATATTGATCCAATTATTTTGTGGCTTTTTGACATTACTGATGAAAGAGAATAGTCTTCTACCAAAATTAATTTTTTATTATGAATTGGATTTATGCTTGTTTTTTAAAAAATACTTATAAATTTTGTTTGTTTTCTTTATCTTTGACATTTTCAACTTACCATAGGGACAAGCACAAAGTTGAGACTCTGTAGATATTTGGGTTGCATGGTACTGTTTAAGTATCTTGATCTCCAGACTCAAGTGTTTCTTCATCTCAAAAATACGTATTTTATTACTTCTTGATCATTGATTTTCATCATGTTCTTGACTACAATCCAGACTACTAAATGTATTTCAGGGTACTTTTTCTGTACCTTCCTTGGTCTCATAATTCATGTTCTGTTTTTTTTTTTATTAGCTATTTTATAAAAATATCTTAAAACTGGTATCTGATTTACTCACGTGGGTCTACAATATCCAATATTTTGTACACTGCTTCATTACAGTTTTCATGTTTTTCACCTAAGTTGAAACATTTATTTCTCTAAACAGCTTGCACAAGAATTTCTTTTAGAGAAAAGAACTGTATTGGAAACGTATTTTGCCTGTTGGTGAGAAACTGAAGGATTACTGAGGAAACACAAATGATGGCTGAATTACAGCGTGTGACAGGAGAAGTGGACAGATTCAGGGAGAATGGGGAAAGTTTTGAGACACCTTAATGCCACCGGTGGGGCTTCAGCACATTTTCAGCATATGAATGTTCGGTTAATCGATTTGAATAATTTTTGTTGGTTTGTTTGTGAATGGAAGAACTAAATGTAATATTCTTATGCGAAGGCCAGTATGTTAGAACCAGTAAATAATGTAGGAGATAAAGAAAGCAAGCAGGATGTAATGTCCTTAGCATTAGCACATTCTTAGGAATCCCTTGGACTACCGGGAGCTATGCAATTGGTGGGGAGGGGAGTATCATCAGGCACAGAAGGGATTCAAGGCAATTTCACCAAGATGTAAAAGCCAGCGATGGAACAACAGAGTAGAAAGACCATGTGAAGCCATAGGAAAAACAACCGTCTACAATCCTAGGAGAAAGGTCTCAGAGGAAACAAACACCTTGACCTTTGACATCTAGTATTCAGAATTGTGAGAAAGTTAATTTCTCTTATAGCCACTGTGTCAGTGCCTTCAAGGAAAAACAAAAACAAAAACAGGGATATTCCCTAAGATGCACATGCTGTTTTCTTTTTCTTATTTGAAATTCTTTTCCCTCACTATGGTTGCCTGTCCCTATCTATTTTTAGTTGCAGTGACTTTTGCTTGCTAACCCAGGGTGTTTGTACTGCATAGAAATTTTAGGAGAATCATCTCTGAGATTTTTTTTAGGGGCCGTTGAATCAGTTATACCCAAATGTGGTAGGAAGCAAAATGTTTATGCTCACTCTGATTTTCTTTTTTAGTTCAGATACCCTCAAACAAGAAGTTAGGACGTAGCTAGTCAGCAGCAAGGCATGGCATGGCTGCTTGTCTGTTTTTGGGTTGTATCACCAGAAATTGGTTAGGGCATTTACTCACATTTACTAGAGAGACAAACAAACAAAGTCAAACCACTTTGCTTAGCAAGTTCAGTTGCCCCAAGTATGAACAGGGAGCAACATACACCAAAACAGGATACCTGTTCTATGTCATCTCAGGTGTCTGTGACCTTCTGTATGATTAAGATTTACACAACCAATCTACTCCAGAACTTCCTTACCTCTGATACCAAAAACTGTGAAGCAAGAGTGCAGGTGTATTAGAATTTGTTCCACATATTTGAGGTCAGTGGTTATCTTGAATTTGGTGAATGGTGTGTGCGTTAACCTTTCATTAGATCTAGTTCTTTTTGTATTATATCTTGCCTAAAGTCCTCAAGGTTTCTTGCATACTATTATCTGTCTGAAAGTGTGTGGGAATGTTGACATTTTAAAATGTTGTTTTAATTAACTTAATTGTGCCTCTGAGCCCCTATTTCACCAGGCTGCTAGGAAATTCAATCTTAGAAATTCTCATACTCTAACAATTATCACATCCTTAAATATCATTGCCCTTAAAGAGACAAACTCTCTTGGGGCTTTATTCAGTGCCATGACAGTGAGGAATTTGCTAATAAGCTACCAAGTAGGTGAAGTCTAGAAACCCGTGTAGCTACTGGCAGTGAAAAGGTGTAGTCGGTAAGTGGAGAAAGCAGTTCTGAGGCAAATAAATACTGTTTCTACCATTATTTGTGTGGCACTGAATATTATACACCCTCTCTTTACCTCAGTTTTTCATCTGTAAAAAGTAGATTCTAATATTTGATCCAAAAATTTTTTATGAGGATTATATGCATAAATGTAGGTGAATTTTCTCAGAATAGTCTCACACAGAAAGCTGTAGACATGTTTGATACTGTCTTCCCATTTCAGCAATTTTCAAAAGTTCTATTTGAATATCTAATGGTAATTGTTTTTGGTGCCCTAGAGCTATCAAATTTCAGAGAAAAACAGTCTCCAAAGTTTAAAAAATATACCAATAACATATCAATTTAATAAAATTAATATTAAATAAATACAATTTATGTTTATTAATATGTTCATATAATTTATGTTAAATAGTATATCAATCTAATATATTAATTTATGTTAATGATAAATTACATGAACTTATAATAGATATAAATACTATCATATTAAAATAACTCGCTGCTATTATAGGAAGTACTAAATGTAAAAACACAATTTCAAAATATTAATCTCAATTTTTGTGCACAGCTTTTAAAATTGTATTGTATGTTACCCATATACATATTATTTATAGAATAATACCTCGTTCTGATAGTTTGCATTGCTCAAAATTTTTTCTCCAGCTTCTTAACCATTATAAAATGTTGGCAGAGTAAGGAGAGGTCTAGAAGATATGGTCAACACTTGTTATGAAAAAATAAGAGCTTACTTAGAGTTATTAGTGGACTTATGACTTTCAGGCACAGTATCTTCAAAATAGCAGTGGACTCTTCAATGTAGTTCTGTTCTGGTGCTATATATAAAGAATAAATAGACCTATTATTCTTAAAATACCTGTCTAAAAAACAGTATTGCTAGAAAATAGAAAATCAAGAAAAGGGTTTTCAGGTCTTCAATAAGAAGAAAAAGGAAATGTTTTAATGAGTTATATACTGGTGTGATTTTGTGACCATTCAATTTACCTACATCAAGATTTAATTAATAGACCTCGGTGGTGTAACAGTGGATTGAGTGCGGGCCTGTGAACCAAACAACCGAGGTTAAATTCCCAGTCTGGGCACATGCCTGGGTTGCAGGCCAGTTCCCAGCAGGAGGTGCACAAGAAGCAACCATACATTGATATTTCTCTCCCTCTCCCCTTCCCTTCCCTTCCCCTCTAAAGATAAATAAATAAAATCTTTTAAAAAAAGAAATCTTTTAAGATTTAATGAGTAGAAATTGCAGGCACTCAATCTGTACATTGCATATTTCCCACTCTTTGTGAAGTTATGTTTTGTATTTATTTCAGTTACCATGAATATTTTATTAATTTTTAAGTGACTTATTAATTTAAAATGTATTTTCAACTGATTATTATCATATTAAAAACAGTGTATAGTGTGTTTCTGCACTTTGTGAGGCAAAATATTATTTGCAAACTGATCAATATAATTTTAAAAACCTCCTGTAAGAAGAATATTTATTTGGAAAAATGAAATAAAATATTGCATCGATTACAATGGTATAATGTGATTTTTAAAATATTTTTTAAATAATAATTTATGAGTCTAAGTATAAAACATCACATTTTGTAAATACTTTTATATAAGCTGGCATCATTGCCTGTGAGAACAGTCCTATAAATTCATTGAGAGGTTTCATATTTTCTTCCTAAAAATTAAATCAAAACAATGAAAACAATAACGATACTAATAGTATGCCATTGTATATGTAAAGATCTTTTATAACCATTGCCCCATTTGAACGCCCCCTCTATATTGTGAGGTAGACAAGGATTTTCATTTTTACTTCAAAGAAGAGAAAATCTCGAAGAGTCTGATGCTTAAAGAAGCTTTGTACGTAGAACTCTGTGATATGGAAATGCCCTACACTCACGCAGTTCAGTTTAGTAGCCACCATCATCATATGGCTACCTGAACATTAAGTACGGTTAGTGACTGAGGAGTAAAATATTTAATTTAATTTTTCATTTTAATGTTAATAGTCACAGGTGGCAGTTGTAATAGCACAGGTATACAATGTTGTGTTTATATACTGGACACTTATTTACCTCTGTAGCGGGTATGCATGTAAGAATGGCACTAGATTTGGACCTGTGCCTTCTGAGTCCTACCGTCACGCTGGCTCTGTTATGGAGTTGGTGAAATAAGTTGCCTAATTTACAATTCATGGGGAAGCACAGAATGGAAAGCACGTTCAGATGGAGATGTCTTTTAATTGCTAAGCAATTAGTCTGTAGAATATAAACCGAATCTGGTGAAATAATTTATTTTGTCACTTGCAAATGTTTATATCTAGAATCAAACACATTTCAAACTAAAGAAAGCTTTGCCTACTCATCACTAAAGCTGGCTCGTCAAAGGAGGCATTGGAAAAACCCAGAGAAGATGAATAACTAAGCCAAGGATTTACAGAGAACTTAGTGGCATTTCAGATTAATGACACTGGCCAATCATACTATATAGTTGAACAGTGTAGACTCCTGGTAAGTAGTAAGGACTGGATTTTCTCTTGTGAGAGTCCAGGGATAAAATTCACATGTCCAAATATTGCTTCACGGTCCATGTTTGTTCAGAAACTAAAAACAAATATCTCTGCTAATGATTGAGAAAGTTACTTAAATCCTTTCCACTTTGCCCCATTTCACAGTTTCAAAACCCCAAATACAAAAGTTATATATAGAAATTTAAAAATTGCCCTGGCTGGTGTGGCTCAGTAGATTGGGTGCAACCAAGGGGTGGCTGGTTTGATTCCTGGTCAGGACACATGACTAAGTTACAGGCCAGGTCCCGGGTGGGGGGTGGATCGTGTGAGGGGCAACCACATATTGATGTTTTTCTCCCTCCCCTCCCCTCTCTCTGAAAATAAATAAATAAAATCTTTACAAAAATAATCTTAGAAGCTAAACAGGCAGCTACTTCACTCTGAGGAAGAAATGTTATAGCTCAGTTTATGGCAACACCAGACTATCAAAAATGTGTTTAAAATAAATTTAGTTGTTCCCACCACAATATAATTTTGAACATCAATAATTTCTAACTTTAGGAACATTTGGAGTTCCTCTTTTTAGAAAATATTGTCTGCCTGTATCCTCACCCTTGGTGATTATTGCCTTCTCTGAATTTCCTCATAATTCTTTCTCAGCTTTTTGACTGTCTCACTCACTGGTATCCACCAGTAGAAATTATCTATTTTGGTGTAATATGACATTCTATAATTTCGTAGCTTACAAAAACATAATTTGGGTGGGTCAGTAATCTCAACTTTGCTTTTTTGAGTTCTCTGGTTCTTCAACAGCCTCTCATAAGAGTTCAATCATGGCCTAGGCAAGGGTCATACTGGTGCTCTCCACAGAAAAGATCCAAATCCAAGCTTATTTATGTGGACATTTCTAGGATATGTTTCTCTGTGTTTCTTAGGCTGAGGGGCTCAGTTATTTTCTGACTACTGGCCAGAGGTTTCCTTCAGTTCTTTGCCAGTCAGCTTTTTCATAGATCAATTTAAAAACTTTTCAACTTGATTCTTTAAGGTGAGCAAGTGAGAAGTGGGGGAGAGAGTGAGAGAGAAAGAGAGAGAGAGATTGATTATGAATGAGAATCATGTGAGAGACTGTGAGAGACAACAAGAACAAAAGGAGTGTAGCAGTGTTTTTGCTTTGTTTTGTTTTTTAAACTAATGGTTTTCATAATTTTCTTTTTTTACACTTAAATTTTACTGTTGTTCAAGTACAATTTTCTGCCTTTTCACCCCACCTCTCCCCCCCACCCCAGCCATCCATACCTCCCTCCCCTGATTTCACCTGTCCTGTTTTTGTGACTTTATCTTAAAAGTGCCATTTTATCACTTATGCTGTATTCTATTACTTATGAGCTTCAAGATACAGCTCACAGTCAAAGAGAGGGGGTTCAGTGGAGTGATGAATATTAGGTAGTCTATATTTTTTATATCGCTCCATTTATCTGTTTTTTTTTTACTATGTTTTGGTGTCAAATCCACATACTCAATTTGAGTTGATGTTGTTAATATATTAATAACCATCACAAATGATCTACAGATTCAATGCAATCTCTACCAAAACCCCAATAAGTTTTTCACATAAATGGAATAATTCATCCTAAGATTCATATGGAATCTCAAGGGTCCCAAATACTCTAAACAATCTTTTAAGAAAACAGCTTTGGAGGTCACACAGTTCAGATTTCCAAACTTATTATAAACCTACAGTAATCAAAACAGTGTGGTACTGGTGTAAAAATAGACATGTAGACCAATGGAATAGAATTGAGAGCTTAGATAAATACTAGCACATATGGTCAGTCAGAGTCCAATGGCATAAGTCTTGATCTGAGTATAAGATCTCTGTCACCCAGCAGTGCTTATGTCCAAAGGCAGGAAGATGAATGTCACAGCTCAAGCAAGGAGAGCAAATTCACCATTTCTCTTCATTTTTGTTTAGGCCTTCAAATGATTGGATAATCTTCTTTATATAATATATATAGTGTCTCATAGTCATGCATATTAAAATATAAAGTGACATCTTCCAGAAATTTTACATTATCCCTCACCTCCTTACGATATGGTCCATGTACACCAGAAAATAACATTTATTATGCTTTTGTTCAGTGAATTGCTTTATAAATGTCAATTAGGTCAAACAGGTCAACTTAATAGGTTGCAGAACAAAGAGTGCTCTCCAGGTCTTCTCTATTTGTACTGCTTTTTTGTCTACTTATTTTATCAATTACTGAAAGAGAGGTGCTGAAGACTCCAAGCAAATTTGTGAATTTTTAAAACCTGCTTTAGTTCTATTCATTTTTTCACTATGAACTCGGAAGTTCTACCACCAGAGACAAAAATGTTTTGGATTATTATATCTTCTAGATAGATGAAATTCTTTATCATTTTGGAACGACTTTCATTATTTCTAATGGTGTTTCTATATTAGTAATACAGCCACTCAAATCTTTCTTTTTGATATGTGTTTGTGAGATATACTTTTTTTCCTACTTTTTTAACTTTTATAATTAAAATGTCAGTCCAAGTGTTGCTTCAGGGAAGTGTGGCCAGAATATGATTGGGTCTTGCTTTTTTAACCCAATCTAACAATCTCTTTCTTAATTATATGTTCAGACAATTACTATTTAATAATTGAAATGGTTGGTTTAAAATCCAACAGGTTACTGGTGATTTTTTGTCTCATCTGTTCTTTATTCTAATTTCATTTACTACCTGCTTTTAGAATGATTGGATATATATTTATTGTTCCATTTTAACTACAGTATTAGTTTCATATTTATTTCTTTATAACAATGTATGGTCAAACAATATTATACAACTTCATGCAGTATCAAGAAATATAGAGAGCAGTATACTTATATTTTCTCCCTCTCCTGTCTTATATCACTGTCATATATTACACTTTTATATATGCAATACATATATAATGCATTGCTATTATTTATATTTGGACAGCCACTTATATTTAGAGTAATTAAAAATAAAAATATCTTTCCTATTTATTTTTATTGAGACCATTTCTGGGGTGTTTTTTAATTCAAATTCCTCTTTGTTATTATATATTTCTGTATGAGGAATTTTCTCTAACATTCTCATAGTGTAGGTTTGCTGCTAATAGATTTTTAGCACTTTTTTTCTAAAAATATTTAATTAAAAATTTTTGTTGAATTCCACATATGAGTGAAATCATATAGAACTTGCTTTCCTCTGACCGACTTATTTTACTTAGTATAATGTTCTTCCGGTCCATCCACACTGTCTGTAGCAAACGGTAATATGTCCTCCTTTTTATGGCCAAGTAGTATTCTATTGTGTAAATGTAACACTCATTATGATTTCATGTGTATGTAGAATCTAGAGAACAAAAGGAACTAACAGGCAAAACAAGGACAGACTCATGAATAAGAAGCAGGCTGACAGCTGCGGGGAGGGAGCTGACTGGGGGTCTGGAAAATTGAGCAAAATAGAATAATAAAATAAATTTCGCTCTTGGCAAAAAGATCAAATAAATAAATATTTTATTCTGAATATCCTGGTTTAATTTTTTGTTCATTTCAGTGCTTTATGTCAGTTTTTTTCTAGTTTGCATAGCTTCTGAAAAGTCTGCTCTAACCTTTTATCTTCAGTTAGTGGATTATATTTCTTTTTTTAAAACTGACTACCTACGAGATTGACTATTTTGGGGTGTAAGCAGTTTGAATATAATGTGTCTAGTAGTTTTATTTTTTTTATTTTTGGTGGGTTTTTTGGTATGTTTTCGGTTTGCAGCTATGTGTATACCCTTTACTTTCTTCCAGAAGTAGACTGTCATTGCTCATTGCGTGGTGCTTTCTACTATGGTTTTGGGGTAGAGGGACACAGGAAAAGGGACAGATCTCTGCTGTTACGAACCAGATTCAGTGCTAGGCAGCCCTGTATGCCTGTGCCTTTGAAGTGGCACTTTCTTTTACCCTGTCTCCTCACTGTGGCAGACAAACTCGTTTTTCTTTGGCACTTTTGAAGGAGAATGTCTTGCTCTCCTCCAAAGATAGGAGACCACCAATAGTATTGGTATATCTTCTGGACCCAGAACCTGCACCACCCCAGGAGGTAGGGTCTGTTTTTCTTTAGCTCCATACTGTCACAATGGTCCTTATCTGTGCCCTGGGGCCACAGGATTTGCTGCCGTTTCTCATGCTGCCTGGAGATTTTATACATGAATAAAAATTGGGTACAGCTGTAGGGAGTGAGCTGATTGGGGGTTTGGAAAAATAGCAAAAAAGAAAAATAAAATAATTTTTGCCCTTGGCAAAAAATCAAATAAATGTAATAGATAATTTTTTCCTGTTTTATTTTCCAGGTACCCAAATCTTACTTTGTGTGCTACCCAATCTTTTCTTCCTGGTATGCAATCTTATTCATGAGAATTTGATGGAGGTACATGGAGAAAAGCCCTGGGTCTACAGCACCCAAGTGCATGCATTCAAAAGTTATTAAAATTAATATTTGGAAGTGAATCCTTCTCACTTGCTAGTAGGTTATTCTATGTCTCTTCCTCTAATGCTCTGCAATAAGTTAGCCAGGGCTTGCAAACCATTTTCACTGGGCAGGGCCTGGGAGGATCTCAGATTTCAGACTGTGTTTTGGCTTTGTAACCTCAGCAATCTGGGTTTAAGAAAAGTTATTTTTGTAGTTTGTATGATTTTTTTCTTGTTAGGTTGGAAATTAGGCTTTTTATAGATCCCCGAATCTTTGGTGGAAACAAAACTCCTGCAACAGTGTAAATAAAACAATGACAACAAAACTTTCGTAGCATATTTGTACATACCACGGCAGTTGAGAACCCCAGAAAACTGAATGCCATGCACACCCTCTAATGCTATGGTTTCCAGTCCTGAGCAGTGATTAGAGCCACTGGGGAACTGTAAAAAAAAATGATGCCCATGTCCCAACCCCTAGTGATTCTTAATTAATTGATCTGGGTATTTATTAAAATCTACCCATGAGATTCTGATGTACAATCAAGATTAAGAACACTGTTCTGATAATGCCAAATTGTCCTGTAAATCTGTAAAATAACAAATTACAGCATAGAAACCATGAATTCTTAAATCTATTACAATCACACATTTATCTGAAGATGCTCACTATTTAATTCTACCCTCAATACTATGAAAGTAACCAAGGTTTCATGTCTTACACTTATAGATACATATTCTACCTGAGGCCACATCCAAATAGTAGTAATAAATTATTTTAAATCATTAAAGTAAGTTGGTTTTGTGAGATAAGGAGAAAAGTGTATTTCCCAAGGAGTTACATCAGTCCTCTTGGTCTTTTCTATTTTCAGGGATGGGTAGGCTCTCAACAAAGGCTGGTTCACAGAGTATTAGAAATTTGGAAGGGGTGGAAAAAACAAGGACTCGTATCTTCTTTATCTGATCTGGTGTCTCATGACTCAGTTCTGTATATGAGAGCCACATGTTCTCAGATACATTATGCATTGTATCTGTAGCTGGCACATGCTTGCTACTTGGAAAATAGTATTATATATAAAAATAAATATTTCAAATAGTTAACAGGCAAGTTTCATAGAGGAACTATCCTCTGAAGTTTTGATTTACAAAAGAACAATAAAATGTTCTGAATGGCTAAGTCATTTTTTTATTATTGACTTAAAAATGCTGACATTTTGCAGTCAAACCGTACAGAATTTATGATACAAAAATTTAAATTTCAGAATTTAAGATATAGAAAATAGAAGGACCAGATTATTACATTATAAATATAAATAGAAAGATCATAGGTACAACTGTGATTCAAAGATTCTCCAGAATTTATACTATTAAAGAAAAAGATGTCACCTCTGAATTTTATAGGGGTAATGTCAATATTTTACCTTTGCTGGTACAGTGTAGCTGGGAGTAAGGGGGCTCCCTTATGTTCAGTTATGAGTTCTTTAAAACAGCAACTGTAAAACCAGTCACCCTAGATAGATTAGAAATTTGGCAGAAGGGATAGCAAATTGATAGGTTTTAAACATATGAAACATGCTAGCTAGCCCCAAGCCCCAAATACTTCACAAATCCATTTTTTTCTGTAGGTTTTATGTTTAAGATATTAATTTGTTCTAAGCTTTTGACACCAAAAGCAAACTATGATTTACCCTAGAAAACTGAAAAAATTATCAAGCAATGTAATCTTTTAATTTTTATGTATCTTTCCATTCTATCTATCTATCTATCTATCTATCTATCTATCTATCTATCTAACTATCATCATCATCATCTACCAAAACTGTTGGATCCATTCAGCCATCTCTCATCTATCATCTTTGTACATCTTTACTTTTCTTCTAAAGACTTTTTCTAGTTATAACTGTATCACTGTTTCTAAAAACAAGTTAATGGAGTTGATCATATTGATGTGACAATTCACCACAGAATACTTTTCGTTGACACTATAACAGGCGTCTCCTATTACCCCCCTTTTGCTCCTCTCCACCCAGCCCCTGCTTTCACCCCATTGTGGTCTGTGTCCATGGCCTCCACATACATGCATATATGTTCTTTGGCTAATCCCTTCCAGTCTCACCCCTCTGAGGACTGTCAGCCTATTCCATGAATCCATGCCTCTGTTTTCCTTCTGTTTGTCAGTTTATTTTGTTCATCAGATTCCACATTTGAGTGAGATCATATGGTATTCATCTTTCTCTGACTGACTTACTTAACTTAGCATAATGTTCTCCAGGTCCATCCATGCTGTTACAAAGGGTGAGTTCCTTCCTTTTTACAGCCATGTAGTCCGTATGTATCACAACTATTTTTTTTTAAAAAGTTTCCCCCCCCCCCCCGGCCCCCCCCCCTCCTCCCCCCCACCTTTTGTTTTTTTTCGCCTTGGAAGATTCACCAGATTCCATTGTACGCCAGCAGTAAATGTTCTATCACAACACACTGAATTTTAATCCGCTCATCTACTGATGGGCACTTGGACTGCTTCCAGATCTTGGCTGCTGTTAATAACACTGTTGTGAGCATAGGGTGCATATATTCTTTCTTATTGGTGTTTCAGAACTTCTAGCATATATTTCCAGAAGTGGGATCCTTGAGTCAGATAGCAGTTACATTTTTAGTTTTTTGAGGCAACTCTGTACTGTTTTCCACAGTGGCTGCACCAGTCTGCATTCCCACCAGCAGTGCAAAAATGTCTTAACAAATTCAAAGAGATTGAAATCATATTGGTTCAGAATTTTAAAAAATCTCTCAACTGCAAACATATTAAGGACAAATCATTTATTTTTAAGAAACTATTCCTTTATTAATACAACAAATTAGTACAGGGAATATATCGAATCAGTTTTTGAAGGGTCTATCTGGAGTGACTCTAGGAGGTATAAGATTATTGAAAAAGTATGTATTAAGCAGGATTTAAACACAAATTTTGTTTCTTAACAGGAATATTAATGTTCTATAATTACAAATCTTTAACTTTTAATATTGAACATTAAAGAAGTATATGGCTTGGGATAACCTGTTAGATATGAGTGAAGACAAATTTCAGATCTGATGTCTATTGCGCAATGATATTTACTATCTGTTTCAAAGCAGAGTAGATTTGATGGGTCTGCCTGCTTGTTTTTCCCATTCATGTTTTACTATTCAATAAGTACCCTGCGGAAACCTGCATTTTACATCAAAGAAGTTGACCTTGAAGATAAAGAGAATCATTCCATGGTCAGTACACATGTAATAACACTGTCTTGCTAGAATCTTTGAAAACCCTGAACCCAGGAATAATCTGAACAAAAGCAAAAGGTATGCAAACATTTAAATTAATTATTTAAAATGTTAGCTTACTCAATATGAAAAAGAAATCAGAAAATAGCTTTCTGTTCTTGTCAGGGCTAAATTATTAGCTTACAGTATAAAGAAGTGAAAATACCTAACTTTAGAAAGATTTGTTTGAATAATGCTCTATACATGCATACATGATTTACTTGAGCAGTCATAGATTTATTTCAATGCTTATTTAATTTAATGTATTTCTCTCTCTCTCTCTTTTTAATACTACACTGTATGCTCTGTAACAGCACCTAGCAGGGTTCCTGCAAGATACGGGCTCTCAATAATGAATGAATGACTGACAAATGAGTTTCTTCCTCTATTCATGAGTTGACGGACTTTTCCTATAAAAGGCCAGAAAGTAAAATTTTAAGCTTTGTGAGGCATATAAGTTGTCTTTGTATATTTGTAAATTAAAATATAAAATTAAAAAACACTATTCTTAGCTCGAAGGAAGTACCAAAACCATTATGGGTGAGATTTAGCCCACAGACCATAGTGTAGAGAGTGTTGCTGTTTATACTAAATGGACCTTAATTTTATTTCTAAGATTGCTTCTGAGATTCCTTTCAGTACTGTATTAGAGCTGGCCCTTACCAGACCAGTACATGAAATGGAAAACAAAGTTTATAAGACCTCTGTGAATTTCCATGTGTGCATGTACATTTGATAAACCTGTTTATCAGCATGTCCCAGTTTAAGTTAAAAAATAAAAGCAAGGATTACCATATTTTTCTGACTATAAGACACAAGTAGGTTTTAGAGGAGGAAAGTAGGCAAAAATTTTTGAAGCAAAAAATGTAAAATATTTAATAACATAGTATTTCACCAATGTAAATGTCAACAGAACCCAACAGCAGCATTAACAACCATTATTACTCACTTTAAGCTTTAAGTACGGAAACTCCGCTAATCATCAGGGAACCTCCAGCACTCCTCGTCACTACCATTCACATTTATGAAGCTCAGTTCCTCAGAATGACTAGTGTCACAGTCTTCAGTTGGCTCATAGAGGATGTCATCTTCAGAGCCATGTAAGGCATTGCTGATGCCACACTTTTTGAAGGACCTCACAATGGTTTCATCCTTAACTGACTACATTAGATTTTCACCCACTCACAAACCTGGGTAATCGTGGGCCTCTTCATTCATCCAGCTGGTGTCAGATCATGATTTCCAGCAGCCATCCATTTGTTCCACTCTTCTCTCCTGAAAACTGTAAATGGCTTGTTGATGGAAACGCCCAAAGGTTGCAACTGGCTGGTAAGACCCCCAGGGATTACAGCTAGATGGGTTTTCTCTTCTTTAAATCTGTTTTTTTGTGGCTTCAGTGATATGTGCCCTAAACTGGTCAAGCAGTAACAGAGCAGGTTTTTTCAGAAGCCCTCCAGGACGTTTGGACTACACTTTTTCTATCCATATCTTCATGCCATTTTTGTCCTTCTATCCTTTCTCACAAACATGAACAATAACTCGTCTTGGGATTGCCTCTTTTGGCATGTTTTTTTTCTCTAGAAAATCAGCATTGGTGGCAGCTTAGTGCTATCTGCACAGCAGGACAACACGACTGCGTAATGGGTTTTCTCATGCCCTGCGGTTTTCACAGTTACGGTTTTGGCACCTTGCACATCAACAGTCTTGTTTGATGGAACACCAAAGGTTAATGGGACTTCATCCATGTTCCCAATCCAGCTTATTTCCAATTCGTTTTTCTTTCTTGCATCCTGTACAGATTTGTGAAAAGACACAATCTTGGATTTATATCCTATAGGCATTTTTTGCACAATCCTAGTTCTGGTACACAACACAAGGCCACATCTCTTCGTAAATCTGTGGCACCTTGATGGTGATGCAGTGAAGTCCTCAATGCCTTTCTCTGCAGCAAAACGTTTGGCTTCATATATGATCATTTTTGTAGATACTGAAAAGCCATTGTTCCTGTGATATGTGATCCACTCTTTCATATCACTTCTAACTGTGGCCTTTTTACAACATGCCCACAAAAACATGGTTTCTTTTCTGCCTGTTTTTTTGCAATTGATCCCCCTATTTCCTCCATTCCCATATCAATTTCTCAGTTGGAGGTGGCCCAAAGTGTCTCTCTGCTGCTCTGTTCCCATGTTCTTAGTGTACTTCACTATCTCCAGTTTAAAAGGGATTTTATATGAAATCCTTTCCTGCTTTGACATCTTTCCACAATTACGGTAGATTCAGCAGGAGACTATGGTACACTATCGTATCTTTCTACAACAAAATACAGTCATGGCAGAACTATCAGCACTGTGCCCTTCATAGTCGTGGGGGACATGACTGTAGCTGAGGACATCAGTGGATGATGCACTGTCATGGGGAGATCTGCTGCTGACACTGTCATGGGGGGATCTGCTGGAAGGCCACAGGTTGTGCAACACCTTTGTATGGGGATGACAGTTTTGCACAGCCTGTGTGGCCCTGCAGCTGTTACCAAATTACAGCTCCCATCATTCCAACCTGTCCAAGCATGGTGGGAGTTGTAGTCTGACAACAGCTGCAGGGCCACACTGACAGGTGACCCTGCAGTGGAATTTGCCTGTTAATGTTAATGGGGGACACACCGGTCACGTGATGGAGGCATGTACGGGCACCGCAGGCTTTCTTCTCCTAAGGTGCCTGCGCCCCCTGTACCCACCTTCCCAGCACTATAATATGCCGCAGCGGGGACTCTGCTCCTGCCTCCCTTGCTTCGCACCGGGACACCCCCTCATCCCAGCCCAGAACCCGCAGCATCGCCCCACTCCTGCCTCTGCCAGCTTCCTGCAGCGGTGACCCTGCTCTTGCCTCCTGTGACCCCGCTCCACCGCCACGCCCGACTCCCATAGAGCCAGGGCGGCTACAGTCAGACTGTAAGACACACCCCCCTCTTCCTCCCAAATTTGGAGGGGAAAATGTGAGCCTTATAGTCAGAAAAATATGGTATATTTAAGATTGCCAAGTTAAATTCAGGCATACCAGTTAAATTTAAAGTTTAGTTAAACATTTTTTGTTTGTTTTGTTTTTGTATTTTTTACTATATACATGTCCCTGGTAATATTTGGAAATTCTTTATATTGAAAATTTTTTTTGTTGCTCTAAAATTTAAATTTAGTTGAAAATTGTTTTTATTTTTTAAATTTGGTAAATCTGCAATTATACCTGAATTAATTAGAAATCTTATGAAGAACAGGGAAAAACTACTATGTTATGTTTGTCATGTACAAAAATGAGCATTACAAAAGACAAACTATCTTGTTGACTCTTTCATAATACCTTGTTATTTATACTAAAGTAATAGTAATTTCTTTTTAAAAATCTATGTGAAAGATAAGCCCTGTCATTCTGTGGCTACATCATTTATGCTGCTCATTTAATCTGTATGTTTCTTACTTTATCATGATAATTGAGAACTGACATAGCAGACACTAACTGATGTGCTCTACAAACATTTTTCTCATTTAATATGCACAAACCCCTCCATCATATAGATGAGAAAACTACATGTGTAATAGTTAAAATATTAAGTTTCTGAAAAATATTTTTATGATTAGTAAGTGATAGAATTGCTGATTCTTCATCTTTTTTCTTTAAATCTTATCTAGACCCAATCCAATTGCCAGGTGTGCAGCAAAGCTTTGGATCCTCTTCTTTGCCCATCTAGGAATCATTTCTCTCTTTGGAACTCTTCTAGACTGTTTTCTTTCTATGTCTTTTAAAGATTTTATTTATTTGTTTTTAAACAGAGGAGGAGGGAAGGAGAAAGAGGAAAGAAGCACCAATGTGTGGTTGCCTGTGGTGCACCCCCTACTGAGACCTGGCCCGCAACTTAGGCAGGTGTCCTGACTGGGAATCAAAAGGGTAGGTGACCCTTTGGTTTGCAGGCCAGCACTCAGTCCACTGAACCACACCAGTCAGGGCATTAGACTGTTTTCTTTATATGTTTTTTTCTCCTGCGATGCTTACCAATTTCCATGCTTTTTAAGGGGAACAATGGTATTTTACTTACATGGGTATCCCCAACAGTATTTAGCACAGTGTATTACATGAGTTAAAAGTATATTTGATGAATAATAATTATTAAATAATTTATAATTATAGATTAATAATCAATGGTGTAGTAGGCTAGTGTATACGTTAAATGCATGTAAAGGGTTTGACTATATGAAAATTTGTTTTGAAGCTAAGTTTACAGAAAGATACTGAAAATTCCTAAAGGAATGACTTTTATAAGCTGCCAAACAGGAACACAGGCACTGAAAAATTAAAAGAATGACAAGAGTAAGATTGTCCTTTTCTGTAGTGTATATTTTTCTAAGGAAGGCAAACCCCAGATAGGATATTTTCAGTGGTGTTCAATGTGGTGAGGCAATATATAGCTAGTGAATAAAAATTTATCCTGGGGGATTTGATATTTTATGTTAGAAATTTAAAAAATGGGAATAAGATGATATATGAGCAGAGATTTAAAGAAAATAAGAAAGCAAGCATTTGGCTATTTAAGAAAATAGCATCACAGGCAGAAACCTTGAGCAGCCCTGTACTCGGAGTATTTGAGGGAGCGCATGAGACTAATGACACTTATGCAGCGAGGTGGCAACAAGTCTGCACTCAGAACCCTTGCTCTGCTGCCGCTGTGTGAAGAATGTTCACCATCAGGGCAAGAATGAGAGCATAGCAAATAAGTAGGTAGCTATTGTTAAAGCTGGGGAGGAAGTGCTGGTGCCTTGGATTGTGGAAATGGCTATGGTGGCAGGAAGCAGAAGACAGATTCAGGGTGTATTTCAGGAGAATTGTCAACAATTTTCTGATTACTTGGATGAGGAGTATTAGAAAAAAAGAGAAGGATCAAGAAGGATGCCAGTGAATTAGTCTAATTATCAAGAGAAATGTTACCATTTAATGATGCTGGAAAGACTGGGGAAGAAGTAAATTTAGGGTTGGGCAAATTAGGATTTATTAAACTTGAAGTATTAATTATAATCTGGGTAGAGATTTACTTAAGAACAAAGAATATTAGAACTCATTTGCTTATGATTTTCTTGCAAAGTTGAATATGTGTTTTAGAGAACAGGTTTTGGCTGAAAATATGAAGTTGTTACTCATTGATTGCAGGTAATATTCAAAGTCTTAGAACAGGGTGAGTTGACCTGGGGAATGGCAGAGAAGTAGAAAGAAGGATGAAATACCAGTTCATGTTAGCTTTACAATTTATAAAATCAAGTACAATTTAGCAAAAGGGAATACGGTGAAGTCACTAATAAGGTAAAAAACAAAGTATGGCATCCAGAAACTAGTAAAGAAGAGGAAGAAGGGGTCATGATCAATGTTGTCAAGTCCTGCAACCGGCAGAAGTAATCTAAGGACAGGGTAACCATGACTTGACTTGGAAACATGGAGGTAACTAACCCAGTGGTATTGCTGGGTAATTGGAGGTTTTCATTAAAAAGAGAAAGGGGGTTAATAGTCAAAGAATATACCTATAGTCCCCTTGGTTCACTGGGAGTATAGGCATGGCATAGGAATAGTGCAGACATGTTGATCTCTGATGCAGATTCATTCTAAGGTAACTCCTAGGTATCCAGCAGGAATGGACATCAAGTTTTGAGTGAAGAAGTCTGACCCTTGGCATTAAAGAAGCACTGGCTTTTCTCCTGATATAAATAAGGGCAGGGCACAAAAGGAATACATTTTGGCAGAACCTTGACTCCAACCTAATTCTGACGACTCAGCTTTAGTGGTTAAGAGTAGCACCGTATTTTCCCTGGGCCGATCAGTGGACTAGAGTTCAGACCTTGAGTTTATAGCTGTATAATGTAAAAAAGCTGGCAGCAAGATTTCCCACATACACATACATGCATGGTTAAAAAAGCATCAGACCCTCCTGTGTCCTCTGAGGATCAGGTAAACTGAGTATCAGCTTTGGGGTTGTCCAAGACTGAATGCCCTATTCACTGGGCTCTACCCAGTTTCCACAAAGTTTTGCAGAATGCATCCTTTTCTGAGTGACCAGTCTGCAGAAGACTGGTCAATCCAGAACAAGTTAACTCTTCTCTCTCAACATGGGACCAAAAAAAATTAAAATAGGTTAAGGAGAGGAGGTCAGAAAGTTGAGTTAAAGTGTATGGACATCACATGACAATGAAAATATAAAATTATTATGTGGAAAAAACAAAGTTGAGTAGGAAAATCATGGATTGGGGTGGGATCCACGATTACTACCAGAGAAAAGGGCGGTTGGGGGGAGTGAAGGGTAAAGGGAGCCAAAAATATGGTGATAAAAGATTATTTGACCTTTGGTGGTGGGCACATAATATAATGTACACACCATGCATCATAGAAATATATACTTAAAACCTATATAACCTTATTAACCAATGCCACCCCAATACATTTCATTTTAAAATCTTAGATCTGTTATGGAATGTGGAGAAAAAAGTGGAATCTTTCATTTTGATCCATCACATTTTCTCTTTGCCCAAGCTTGCATTGTGCTGTAAGAATTTATAAACAATTACTAGAAACTAACTTAATATTCGATTTAATAGAAATACTTCTATGAACTACATATCTTATTTTTCCTGAAAAATGTCAGTGTGGAATTGATAAAATAATTATTATTTAAATACTAGTAATAATACAAAATTAGTCTTCAATTTGTAAAAAAATGAATAATGTAAGCATCTGAATGAGACAAAGTCTAGAAAGTACATAATACTTTCAAGCCTAGAAAGTATGTCCTTTTAAACAATTTTTGTTGTAAAATAACTATTATATTTTAAAAGGCAATTATTGCTGAGTAAAATTATTTATAAATTTAACTTATAAATAAGTGAAATAATGTGAAAATTAGTTGCCAAATCACAGTATATTATATTTATTTAAAATAGTGTAAAATGAGAGAGAAGCAGAGATTAGAATGGAATATATGTGTGTTGCCTTATTATGTACCAAGACAACTGTTGAATTAATTTAATAATTAGTCTACAGCATGTTTATAATTAATTTGACCTTTGTCATTTTATAGCTCTGTCTTTGTGAGGTTGAGAAGAAACAAGATTCCTTGATTAATTGCTAATGTAAAAATCATAATTGCATTTACCTATTTACTTTTTGTTCCATTGCCTCCTCATGGTTTTCCTCCTGCTAAATGAATCCTTTGCCTCTTAGAGTCATTTTTATAGAGACTACATCGAATCATTAATTAAAGTGTGTTTCTAAACTTTCAAAATGTGCTCATTAGCACTAAATTTATTTCACTCAACAGAACACATTAACAGTGATATTAAAATAAAATAAACATTTAGTGTGAGCTATGGCAATTTGGAAATTCATAAAAGTGCAGTGTTCTTTCCTTTTGTTTCTTGGAGGTTGTACATTAAATTCTTAAATCAGATTGTTGCTAATGCCTCTAAAACTGGGGCTGAGGGCATGAAAAGTGATGTAGGTGTTACTCTAGCAAGACAAATAGTATTAAAAAAACAAGTGGCACTGAGAAATATAAAAGCAGGTGGCAGTGCTATTAACCCAGTCTCAGCTTGTCCCCAGATACAGTTGGGAATAACTGTCAATGGAGAAAATATGCACTAACTTTCCATCCAGTAGTATAAGGCAACACATTAAAAACACAACATGGAGCAGAGACAAAGAGATATTGGCTGTTGAGTTGAGAATTTAGTTCAGATCTTAGAGGATGCAAATATGTATTTTTTACTCTAATACTAGATTTATTTTAAAAAATGAAATTTCCTGGGTAAGGCATCTGTGTAATACTATTTCTGATTATATGTCTGAAAAATGGCTGTATAGTCACCTTGTCTATACATTTTGGCATTAATAGATACTGTTAAAAAATGCACTGTGAAGAAATATATGAATAAATTGCTGAAGCATACACCATGACTATGTAAAGTATTATTAAAATATGCATCATTAAAATACACATTACTTAATATCTTGAGTGTCTATCGTGGAAGCAGGACAAAGAGGAAGGTGTGTTCCTTCCTTTACTTGGAACATGAGGTCTTGAGTAGGCTGTCTGGGAAGCAGAGAACGTGCGTCTGTGGGGGAGTCCTACCGAGTTTACACACACCAGGCCAGAGGGAAACCAAGGAGAGGCTGTGGCTAGCGTTCGACCAGGTGAAAATACTACTGTTATCTGTTCACTTTGAGAATTTTCTGGATCCAAACATTTTTTGACCTCTAAAATGTATCCCAAATGGAAAACAATTATTCCGATTTTTCAATTGTATTTTTTACAAAGCACTTACCTACCTGTATTATTTTTTATTTTATTTTACTTTATTTAAAATCATTTTGAATTTTCAGTTACAGTTGACATATATTATTATATTAGTTTCATGTGTACACACTGTGATTAGACACTATATAACTTATTAAGTGATTATTCTGATAAATCTGCATCCAACACCATACATAGTTATTACAATATTATTGACTATATTCCCTATACTGTACTTTACATCCCTGTTCTGTAAAAACCAATTGTACTTTTCAATCCCTTCACCTTTTTTTATCAAAACCCCAACCCTCTTCCAACTGGCAGACATCAAAATGTGTTATGTATCTATGTCGGTTTCTGTTCTGCTTGTTCATTTATTTTGTTTTTAAAATTCAATTATTGATAAATATATATTTTACCATTTTATTGGCCTTTTTCTTTATTTTATTCTTTTAAAATATTTTATCTATTTATTGTTAGGGAGAGGGGAAAGGAAGGAGAGAAACATTAATGTGTGGTTGCCTCTCATGCACCTCCTACTGGGGACATAACCCACAATGCAGGCATGTGCCCTGACTGGGAATCAAACCCGCAGCCTTTTGGTTCACAGGCCCACACTCAATCCACTGAGCTATACCAGCCAGGGTTTCTTTTTCTTAAAGCAACATTTAACTTCTTTAACATTTCATATAATACTGATTTGTTGTTGATTAACTCCTTTAGCTTCTTTCTTGTCTACAAAGCTCTTTGTAGGTCCTTTGATTCTAAGTTACAGCTTTGCTGGATAGACTAATCTTGGTTGTAGGGCCTTGTTTTTCATCATTTTGAGTGTTTCTTTCCATTCTCCTTTGGCCTGCAAAGTTTAAGTTGAAAACTTTGGCTGTCAGTATTATGGGAGTTCCCTTGTAGGTAACTAACTTCTTTTCTCTTTCTGTTTTTAAGATTCTCTCTCTCTTTTTTTTTAATCATCAATGTGTGGTTGCCTCTCATGCATCCCCCTGCTGGGAACTGGCCTGCAACCCAGGCCTGTGCCCTGATTGGGAATCGAACCGCAATGATCTTTTGGTTCATAGTCCTACCCTCAATCCACTGAGCTACAGCAGCCAGGGCGAAGATTCTCTTTTTGACTTTAATTTTTTTCATTTTAATTATGATGTATCTTCATGTTGTCTTCTTTGAGTTCAGCTTATTTGGGACTCTCTGTGCTTCCTGGACTTATATGTGTCTTCCCTTCACCAGGTTAAGGAAATTGTTGTCATTATTGTTACAATTAGTTTTTTGATTCTTGCTCTCTTTTCTCCTTCTGGCACCTCCATCCTGTGAATGTTGGCATGGTTGATAATATCTCACAGGTCCGTTACACTGTCCTTATTTTTTTGGTTTTTTTTCTGTTCTGATTAGGTGTTTTTGCTTCCTTATATTTCAAATCTCTGATTTGATTTCTTGACTTCATCTACTCTGATGTTGATCCCTGTAAATTATCCTTTATTTTAGGTGAGACTTCATTTCCGACTGCTTTTTTATACTGAATTCACTGAGCATTTTATAATCTTTGGTGTGAACTCTGTATCTAGTAGGCTCTTTGCCTCTATTTTGTTTAGTTCTTTTTCTGAAGTTTTCTTCTGTTCCTTCATCTGGGATGTGTTTTTTGTCTTCTCATTTTGGCAGCCTCCCTGTGTTTGTTTCTGTGTATTAGGTAGATCTTCTATGTCTCTCAGGCTTAGTAGAGTGGCAAAATATAGCGGGTGTTTTGTAGATTCTAGTGACACATCCTCCCTGATCACCTAAGCTAGGCACTCAGCATGTGCCACCACCTGGATGTTCTGGGTACATCCTCCTATTGTAAGGCTCCTATTGGGCCTTAATTTCTGTTGGCACATAGAAATTCCCTCCTACCAGGAGGGAATTACCCCCAGGTTGATCAGTTGCAAGGACTGGCTATGACTACTAACTACCAACTAGCTGTGCAGGGTCCTACCCCACAAGCAGGGGTAGTTCAGCAAAACTCTGATGCCTGCTGTGTTTGCCTCTTGAATATGTTGCTCATGTAGGTTGTTGGGTGGTGATGCTTTCTAAGTAATCTAAAGCTGTCCACTGGGTGTGCTGGCTCTAGAGTATCCCTGTAGGTTTAGACCAAGGTCAGACACCACCTGTGTTCTACCCAGGGCCATCTGGCATAAGCTACAAAGCAGTCTGCTTATGACTGCTACTGTGCTGAGCTTGGAAGTGCCATGCAAGGCCAAGTAGTGAGACAAGGCCAGCTGCTCTTACTGCAAGGTCTGGAGCCACTTAATGAGTGATACAGGGCACACTGAGACCAGATGCTGCTTTTTTGAGAGATTTTTGGAAAATCTGAAGCCTGAGCCCAGATAGATCACTCATATGGAAAAGCCACTGGAAACAGCTTGGGGGGTGGCTGTGTTTCAGAGAATCACAAGGGTGGGGCAAACCTGTAAGCCAGGTTGATGGAATCTCAGATATATTGCCCACCTGCAAGCTCTGTGGGTTGGAGGGCCCATTAAAGGGACAATGGCCTCTGCCAGTGCTCCTGTCTGGGTGAAAGCTGCACCCAAGCCTCACTCTGATGCCAGATAATTCAGTTGTTCCACAGATGTCTCTAGTGCTTTTCAAGCTGCTGCCCTTGCGCTGGAGCTCAGATGGAATGAGTCCAAGTTAGTGTGGGGGTCTCTTTTAAGAAAAATTGCTTGTGACTTTAGAAGCCTCAGTCTCCCTCATCTCAATGCACCTGATTTTATAATCAGAAGTGGTGAGGACTTCTCTTTCCAGCACTGGAACCCTGGGCTTGGGCATGTGGTATGGGGCTGGGACCCCTCACCCCTTAGGGGGAACCTCCACAGCCAAGATATCACTCTTGATTTTTATCTACCACACATGGGTGCAGGACAAGCTCAGTCCACATCTCAGCCTCTCTTACCAGCCTCTATGCTGCTTCCTTAACTCCCTAGTTGTAGAACTTCCATTCTGCCAGATTTCAGGTGGTTCTGAATAATGATTGTTCTGTAATTTAATTATAATTTTGATATAGTTGTGGGAAGAGGTATCACATTTACCTATAAAATATTCTATTTTAAAGGCTAATTTAGACCAAAAGCAAAGACAATGATTTAGGTGACTCAGTTGTCATGTACATTTTAATTTTTCTGCCTATCTAGGGCATGGCCATAATATGTATTTTATTTGTTTTTACCATAGTGTATATAGGTCTAGGCAAATAGTAATTACATATGTATGTACAGCGTGTAATTAAAGTGTGCACAAACATAATTAATTAATTACTCAAAAACATGTATGGAAAATTGTGAGACTAACACTGCCCTGTATATAATATATTCCCTATGATGTATCTAATAAACATAGAATAAATACTTGTCCAGGGACAGAAGAGGGGGAAAGTGATTCACTATGTAGGCACACTTAGTAGAGTGCCACACACAACATAGGCAATTTAGAAACATCAAATGCTGTTACTGTACTTCTCTGAAATCGTACAGCTGCTGATTGGCTAAAATCCTCAAGTCCCCTTTGCCATTATGTATGCAAAGTAATTTACTAAGAGTACCTGATGATGTAAACCTTATTTTTCTCTTGTTCTACTATTGCTCTTATGAGAGAACCAGGTCTCCCAAATCCAAATACAGCAGAGTCTCCTCCTCATCCAAAGAATTCAATGAAGTGTTAAGTTAAAAGTTATAGGATTCCTCTTGCCTCTTTTATGACATTTCAGCAGGGAGGACTCAATTTTCAGCATGCCTAATCATTTATCAAGAAAGGAACCTGTGGTAAAAATCTGATTTTGACATTGTTCATAGGAATTTCAACACAATACCACTTTGTGCTGCTTTGGCAATGCCCAACACTTATCAGATGCAATCTTCTTGATTTGTTTACACTGCACCTGGCTCACTATATTTTGAAACCTTTCAGGGCAGGGTTCCATTTTTCTTTTTTAATCTCAATATCAATAATTTTTCTCCTGATATCTGGCCCTATTTGTCCAATGCAGGCATCACAAATTTTGCACAGTGTTGCGAGAATCACCTAATTCAAGTTTGCAGAAATTGTTGCTCCTGTGAAGCTGGACATGTAGCATCAAATGCTTAGACAACTGTGGCTGGGAAAAGTGTTTGATTCTGTTGCCAAGAAAGGACGATGGTCCCAGTGGTTTGAGATATTGGGGGAAGTATCTGAAATATCTTCAAATCCTTTTACAACCTAGAAATTCTTTGACCTTCAATAAACTTTGGGCATTTATTAAAACCGTTTCCATCATTACAGGGCCAATAAAAGCAGGTAAATTTCAGGAGTATATGGCAGTGATAAAAAATTGTAATTACAACTTCTACTGAAAGTAAAAGATCTTAATACATATTCAAGATATTTCAAATCTGACCAACACTTTTGGGAAAAATAGAGTTCGGTTATTTTTAGTTAACATTTATTGAACCTCTAGTGTGTAGTAAGTGCTGAGCAGTGGGCATAGTAGCCAACAAAGGACTTGTCAGTTTCACTGTATGTATTTGGAAATCAAGTTCTTTAAGCAGGTTCCTGGCTGTCATTAGCAATCAAGTATAAAGCAAATTACAATATAAAATCGGGATTGGTGAAGACTGCACAGCAAGTATTAAATTGTAGTGACTACATATAGAAAGCCTTATAATTTATCTATAGTTGGTATAAAAGCCCTTAGAAAAGAAAGAAATCATCTCAAAGTAGATGTGGTGGGACATGGAACATTCCTTCACAGTGGTAAATGGAACAGAACCGATGTGACCTCCAAATAGGCGTCACGTTTGCCTTGACAGTGCCAGCTCTAGCTTAGGAGTGATGTGAATTCAGTTCCAGAAACACAGTTTATATTATTTTGGCATTATCCTCAAGCTAAAGGCTTAATAAATATTAACCGTTGTTCATTCTGTGATGTTGTCCACGTCATTCTCAATTAATATAAACATAGAGAACTCTATGAACCAGAGAAATATTATTAAATATTAATATTTAGAATAGGCTGACTTAAAAATTGGTACCCAAAGTAAGCGCGACTCTGTCACAGGATAAAAACAGTTGATGAAAAAAGTTGTGCATCAGAAATTAAAATCAAGATAAGATACCACTGTTGAGAATGGCCATCATAAACAAATCAACAAGCAACAAGTGTTGGAGAGGATGGAGAGCAAAGGGAACCCTAGTACACTGTTAGTGGGAACGCAGGCTGGTGCAGCCACTGTGGAAAACAGTATGGAATTTCCTCAGAAAATTAAAAATGGAACTGCTTTTTTACCCTACAATTCCATTGCTGGGATTATACCCTAAGAACCCTGAAGCGCCAATCCAAAAGAACCTATGCATCCCAACGTTCATAGCAGCACAATTTACAATAGCCAAGAGCTGGAAGCAACCTAAGTGCCCATCAGTAAATGAGTGGATCAAAAAACTATGGTACATTTACATGATGAAATACAACACAGTAGAAAGAAAGAAGAAGCTCCTACCCTTTGCAACAGCTTGGATGGATCTGGAGAACATTATGTTAAGTGAAATAAACTAGGTGGTGAAAGGACAAATACATATGATCTCACCTTTAGATGGAACCTAATCAATAAAACAAATGAGCAAGCAAAATATAACCAGAGACATTGAAATTAAGAACAAACTGACAGTTACTAGAGGGGAGGTAGGAGGGAGTAGTAGGGGAAAAAGAAGGAAGGGTTTTCAGGAACAACTATGAAGGACACGGTCAAAACCAAGGAGGGATGGAATCAGGAGAGGGAGCTGGGGATGGCTGGGGTTGCAAGGGAGTGGTGAGGGGAAAAGGTAGACAACTGTACTTGAACAACAATAAAAAATTATTGTGCATCAAAGTCAGCTGAAAAAAAATTTTTAGGAGAACAATAAGTGCCTAGGTACCAGTCCTGAACTATTTTTTGGAAATGCCAATTTATTGATCTAAGATGTGCCCTCCCAGTTTTTCAGAAATCTCTTCAAATGATCTTCATCATGCATAATTTTAAAATCCCCTGAAACATGCCTGCTGTAACAGACCTAATTTCTGTGCTTATGCCGTACAGTCACCCTTTCAAACAGAGAATACGCAGCTAGGAGGCTTAGCTTTAGCTGCTTAGGTGAAAAGCTACATCAAGGGAGTCATTGTAAGTAAATAATGGTATTTACCAATGTATCCGTCTTAAAATAAGACCAATATTATTTCTCATAGGAGTCACGTTATCAGCCTTGCCTTGAGGTTACTATAAAAATTATAAACTTTCCTTTATTTAAAACTAGGGATTTTTTTGAAAAACCAGGTCAACCCCAGTTTTCTACTTGATATGCTGACAATGCTCTCAGGCATCTTTCACCTCATTCTTGGTCCAGGAAGATTTCCATTCCCTTTTCAAAATCCCAGAAATGCTTTCCTACTCATGTTTTCAAGTTTATCCAAGTCCTACCTCTATGGTGGTGGGAAGACTTTCAAAACATCATAGTCTTCAGCTCTTCTACAAAGAATGGAAGATTCTCTTCTTTATTCCATGCCAGTTCCAGAGTCTGCATGCAACACAGGAAGGACTAAGACCAGAAATCAAATAATGTATGTTGGAGGGGATCTTAATAATTGACTGATAATTTGCTATGGTGTCATTAGTAATAGAAATTCTAAAGAAAAAAGATATTTATACAGTATTTCAAACTTTTTCTTAAGTTTGTATGAGCAGTTGAAAATCTATGAGGTTTTACAATAGTTGACATTGTTCAGCAGTGGCAATTAAAACTAGCCATTCTAAAGAAACTAGACTGACCGCAATTCAATTAAACTATAAAAGAAAGGAAAGTTGGGAAGTTCAGCCAGATCTGAAGCTGTTCTCTACTATGATGTCTAAAAAGGGCCTCATAGCCATTTCAAATAAAAATGACAGGCGCTCAGCCTCAAAGTTTTACCCCCAAAGTAAGGCTTCAATTCATTTTTGCTCTAAGTATAATAAAATCAGCCAATTTGTTTTTAATGATGAGATGCCAAGAATACTTAAAGAAAAAAACAGGTCATAATTCTGCCTTGTTAAAGATATAGTGTTAGAGTACCTCCTAATTAAAAGTCCATGACATTTTCTTAAAGGCAAGTGTTGCAACTGGGCATAGGAGTGTCTAATTGTACCCTGTAACTTTGAAGTGTATTTTGGGCCAAGCTACTGTTCTCATTAATGAAGCATTTTAAAACACCTTTCTGCTTGGAAAAGTCCACAGGTTTTAGGAGTGATTGCTTTTCTCCTGACCTCATTCCCTTCAAAACCTTCTTTTGCAATAATTTTTCTTTCTTTTCTCTTTTTTACCATTTTCCCCTCTTAAAATGTGTCTTTTGGAATATAACTAATTGTTGTTAAAATTCTAAGATTTATATTGTTAAATGAAGGAATCCTATTGTTAAAACATATAGTTTGCTTATGTTAAATGATAAAGTAGTAGCTATCTAAAATTGACTAGATTAATCCACGTCTAGAATATAAACTGATAAGTTTACTAAAAAAAGGCATTGCGAAAACCACTAGGTATGACATAAACCAATTAATTATACAAGAAAGTTCGATTTGATTTAATTTTTAAAAGCAGACTTTAGATTATTTAGTAAAAGAACATATTATGAGGCTATCTCACATAAATTGCATTACCCTGGAATAAAGCTGAGAGAATACCTCTTTAGGATGCAAAACCCCGCAACATTTGTTTAATTCAAGGGAGGACTGCATTCTAATAAGAACACTTAAAATGAGATCTACCCTCTTAACATTTTTTAAGTGCACAGTACAGTGTTAAGTGCATAGACACAATGTTGTCCCGTGTCTCTACATCTTAGTTTCTGCTATCACTCAGGACATGGCATTTTATTGCAGGGGCTGAATGGCCAATTGACATTTTGGTTTCACATTTATTCCACCTGTCTCCCATATCTTTCCTACTAAGATGAAATAAAGCACTTTTCTCTTTGCTCGAGTTCCATCAAACAAAGAATCATTTAAACTTTCCCCCAAATCCTCAAGACTCTCTAGCATATCTAAACTGAAGTTGGCAGGTAAGAGAAGAGGATAACTTAACCTATCTCATTACTCCCACCTGGATTGTGAGAGCCCTGAGGTTGGGTGTTATAGCCCTCAGTTTGTACTGGAAAAGGACAGCTCGCGATGAAGGCTTTCTTATCTTTTGCTGTTGGAAGATAATGTAGGGCTTGGTTTCAAATTCTTGTACAGTTTAATGATAGCAACTAACATCATTGAATGTATATCATGTGCTAGGCACTCCTATATGTGCTTAATATAAATTACTGTATTTGTTCTTACTGACAATCCTGTGAGAAAGGTGCTGTTATCACCATGTACATTTTGCAGAGGAGGAAGCTGAGGCCAAGAGAAGTTACGGGACAAGAGAAGGTAACAGAATGACTTAAGAAGCTGGTTGAGATTCAAACACAATCCATCTAGCTCTGGACTTCCTGCTTTTGACAATTAGACAGCACTGCCCCTCTAGATCTCAGATTGCCAGTGCTTCTTAAGTGTTGGAAAGACAGCATATTTATATTTCACAAAATAAAATTGACATTGGCAGTACTTAAAGCAAAATAAAAATTATATTTAAGAATTTTATTTTTGACAGAATGACTTACCAGTGTTTTTATTTTCTAATCAACAGGTGTTGATAAGAATTGATATGCCACCAATTCATAACAGTTCATTTTGATTCCCAAATTAACTTGTAACCTTGAAACAAAATTTGGAAATAAAAAATCTTCAAATGGTATATATTCTGTACTTAAGTGAAATTCAGTGAAGTTCATTATATAATCAGCAGATAAAAAGAAAAAAGATCACTTGTGTGGAAACTGCAGCTAATGGACATATTACTTATTTTTTCATATTACATATTATGTACATTTTATATATATGACCCATGGACCTGAACTAAGGGTGGGAAAGTGGGTGAGAGGGGGGTTCAGGGAAGAGGGGAATAAAGGGGAGAAAATGGTACAACTGTAATAGGATAATCAATAAAATCTATTTAAAAAATTTCCAAACCAGATAAAGACATTATGAAGAAAAAAAGTATAGGCAATATCCTTGTTGAACATAGATGTAAAATTCCTCAAGAAAATATTAGTAAACTGGATCTAGCAATACATTAAAAAGATCATACACCATGATTAACTTGGATTTATTCTATTGATGCAAGGTTTGTACAATATTCACAAATCAATAAATGTGATCCATCATGTAAACAAAATGAAGGATCAAAATCACATGATCATATCAATAGATGCACAAAACATTTGATAAAGAACCTATTTATGATAAAAACTCTCAGAAAAGTGGGAACAGAGGGATCATACTTCAGATTAACAAAGGCCATATACGACAAACCGACAGCCAACATCATACTCAATGGGCAAAAACTACAAGTGTTTCCCTTAAGATCAGGAACAAGAGAGGGATGTTCACTTTTACCACTCTTATTCAGCATTGTACTGGAAGTTCTAGTCAAAGTGATCAGACAAGAAAAAGAAATAAAAGGCATCCAAATTGGAAAGAAATAAAACTGTCATTATTCATAGATGACATGATATTGTACATAGAAAATCCAAAAACTCCATTAAAAAACTACTAGATCTAAGAAATGAATGTGGCAAAGAACCAGGACACAAAATTAATATTCAAAAATTGGCAGCATTTTTATATACCAATAATGAACTATCAGAAAGAGAAATTAAGAAAACAACCCCATTTACTACTGTAACAAAAAGTATAAGGTGCCTAGAAATAAATTTAACCGAGGAGGTAAAATATCTACAGGCAAAAAAGCTATAGGACATTGAAGAAAGATATTGAGGAATATACAAATAGGTGGAACCGTATGCTGTGTCTTGTTTTAAAAGAATTAACATCATTAAAATACCCATTCTACACAAAGCAATATATAGATTCAATGCAATTCCTATTACAATGCCAATGGCATATTTCTCAGATCTAGAATAAATATTCTAGACAAGGGATAACAAGGAAACAGCAAGGCACCACAAATAGCCTTGGCAATCCTAAGAAAGAAAAAAAGTAGGAGGGATAACAATATCTGATCTCAAACACTACTACAAGGCCATTGTAATCAAAACAGGCTGGTACTGGCAAAAGAGCAGGAATATAGATCAATGAAACAGAACAGAGAGTCATAAATAAACTCACACCTTTATATTCAATTAATATTTGAAAAGGAAGCAAAATCATACAATGGAGTAAAGACAGTTTTTTCAGTAAAAGGTGTTGGGAAAATTGGACAGGTACATACCAAAAAAATGAAACTAAACCACCAACTTACATGATACACAATAATAAACTCGAAATAGATAAAAGACTGAAACGTAAATTGTGAAAAAAAAGATTACTTGTGTGGAAACTACAGCTAATGGACATACTACTTATTTTTTCTATCCACAAAGATCATAGTAATGGGAAGAAAATTTTCATGAAGAGTCAATGAACATGATAGCAAACAAAGCTTTAATTGAGATGGCAGATTGATAAATACAGTTGCATATAATAATGTAAGAATTAAATATTAGTCATATTACATTTAATATGATATAAAGGTTGGTGAAACGTGAACTCTCTAGGGAACGTGTAAGGAGATTTAACATAGATGTCTTCTTCAGTAGGTTTTAAAGTGTCAAGAGACATGGCTATGTGGCTAAAACCTTCTGATGGTCCCATTGCTGTTATGACCATGGTTAGTCAAAGAGAATTTGTACACCAGCCACTCTGAAAAAATACTAGTGGTAAAGTTAGACCATCTTGATAATTATTGGAACCAGTAAGTAATGTATACCTTTGGACATTATCAAATAAAGATTGTAAGTATTTGATTTTCTTTAAATACATCATTTTTAGAATCAACTCACAAGTATATTGGAAGTTGGTTCAATCACTTGCCCATTTGCACTCAAGCTCCTTTCCTTTTCTCTTCACTGACCCAGTGTGGTTCCTGTCCTGTTACTTTCACCTAATAGGCACTAACAGGAGATTGAGAGTAAGAGAAAAGGAGAAGCTTGTTACTCATTCTCTCTCCCCTGCTTTGATGATGATTTGGACAGCAACTCTTTTCTCTTTTAGGATTCTAGTGCCTACTGTGTGGCCCCTCTTTCTCTTTTCAGTTCTTGCATGATGGTTCTAGCACTTAGTTTCTGGCAGCAATATTCTTTGTCTTTGTAGTTGTAGACCTGAATGTACTTTCTTGTTTCTCTTTGGGTAGACTCACCTTCCTCAGTGAATAGCTTTTCCAGTACTTCTGTATCTAGTTCAGCATATTGTATTATCCTATAGAATTACCTGGGCTCTCTTTTCTGGATGGACCTTGAGTCTAGAGGGATCCAGAAGGGCTTTTACCTGATCATGTCATTCACGTAGGATGACTATACTGCCATATCCACTCCACCTCCCAGGCCATGGGGGGCTGCCCCATCTGTTTCTCCATTTCTCAGCAGAGGGTCCTGTACTTAATAGCAGAGGCAGTGCAGTCAGTGTCTCTCCATGATTCGTATGTGCCCCTCTTAGAGTTGCAGATTTGGAGATGAGGACACACTTGCCCCAAAGAATATATAATTGTTCAAAACAGGGAAATGATTGGCTGTGTGTCCTCAGGTCAAACTTCTAATGAGTCCTTCAATTTCTGTTGTGATTCCAAAGAAAATGTACGGAGAGAGGGTGGGAGATGGCAGGTTAGGGGTCAAACCGAATTTTAGATTAGAGTTTTATTTTTCATCATTAAAGCAGCTGTGTTACATAGGATTAGGATTATGGGGAGAGAAACAGGTAAAGGCTTTTAGAAAAGAAGACTCAGTTGAGAAGGTATATAAGATTATTCATGACTATCATACAAAGACAAAAACAACAGCAAAAATGATGGCACATGCTTTATCGGCATGGTGGATGTATACAAAATGTTCCTTTTATTTCCTAAATTATGTTTAGTGTTATTTTATGACCTTTTCTAAAATTTAAACTTATTTTAATTGATTGTATTTTTTTCTTGATGTTTGCTAGCTAAAGAAAAGCTTTATTATGAGAGAGAGAAAGAAAGACATGGAAAGAGAAAACTTCCAGAACTACCATTTTCCAGAAAAGAAAGGACTGCATGAATTTTGTGTTATCATGAGATAAGTAGCAGGGAAGCTGTTTCTATGGGGGAGGGCTGGGGGAAAGGCAGCTTGAAGCCCGAAGTTGATAAGGGATAAGCTGAGGTCATTTTGCTCTCAGTCTTTCCTCAAATGCTTACTCCAACCCTTGGCATGTTAGAAATCATGAGTAACAAAATTAATTATTTCTATAAATGGCATATACCTTGGTATATTTTAATGACTTCATATAGTGTCTAACATACCCCACTGAAAAGTGCAATGATCGTGAAAGCTGGATGGATGGCTATTGTATTGTATTCTGGGTCGAGAACAGAAAGTTTTGAGATCAGGAGTCAAAGCGTTACTCTGTGAAGAAGGAAGAACTGTAGATTTACTGGTGCTTCACTTTTGTAGTCCTGCTGAGTTACTATTATCCAGACACACAAAAGCTGTTTTTACCTTGTTCAGCTTCTCCTAATGGCTTTTCCAGATAAGTATTTTCAGTGTGCGATTATTGAGGTCAGAGCATTGTTTCAGTGTAATTGCTTTTTGTTGTTGTTGCTACCTTTTATTCCTTTTAAAAAATGGCATGAGAAGATTACAGTTCACTAGAACCCTTACTTTTTTTAATATCTAATAAATTAGAAGCTTGTAATGGTCAGATTGACTACATGTTTGAGTATTCCAGCAAAAAAGCTTTATTTAAATTGCACCATTCTTGATAATGCCTAACTCTGAAACATTCTTTGTGATTTCAGGGACATTGACCCTTCCATTGCAAGAGGAGGAAAAATTGCTATATTTGTGCTTTTGCAGTTTGAATGTTATCAAATTGGCTAGTTTTATTTCTTATGTGCAAAAGCTTCTGAAATGCACTACTTTTCTCTGAGTGACAACTAGGGACTAACACTTGGTTGATAGAGCTGCACATTAAAATTATCCAGAGAATTGCCCCAAAACACAGATGCCCCGTCTCCACTTCCAGGGAATGATGATTGTTTAGGTGAGGAGAAAAGGCAACTGATAGTTTAATACAAGGCTTGGTTGAGAATTTTTCTATAGAGGAAAAAAAAAGAAAAAATAAATTAAGTAAAAAATTCTCTCCTATAAAGAGTTTTTTACCTTGATAATTAGATCACCATTTACAGTCTTAATTCCTACAGAGAACTGGAATGGAGGGAGAGCCATGTTAGGACAAAGAGCTAGTGATCAGGTAGGTTGGGCATTTTAGAAATGACAGGGAGGAGAGGCTGAGTGGAGGGATAAATCAGAGTGAATGTTACAGGTAGAGTGAAATCTCATGTGTAGAAATTGTGCATAAGTTGTTACCCTTAAATCACAGAATCACTGGCATCTCTAAAGCATGCAAGTTTTTTGTACTAATTCCATTTTGTTCATGTGATACAAACAGCCAACTATGTTGATTCATCCCATAATATGGTTGTCTTAGTAGATAATGTAAGTAATAACTACTTTTCTATCAAAGTTTCCAGGACCCTGACCTTGGCATTTTCTGACAAACTATGAACTTGCATTTTCCAGTCTAAACATCTGGTCTCTTACTTCCATGCTGGCCATACAGTCTTTCTTCTCCCCACCTCCCCTAGTTCAACTCCCTCTCTCTCCATAGATAATCTAACCTCATGCTTTCTGAGATAACTCTGGCCACCCAGCTCCTCCAACAACAGACCAACACTCAATCTTTCTACCTACAACCTTTCCTCCTTCCCCTTTGCTTCTGTGAGCAGAAATAGTCTTCTTCTTCCAATGTTCACATTTACTCTGGGTCTCCAATCTTGCTTGCTTCCCCCTGTATGGAATATATTCCTTCTTCATATAATTAATGTTATTTATTTTTCAAAGTCTTGTTGAAGCTTCACCTAATGAAAACCCTTCAATGATCTAGATTTCACTGCTGTGTAGGTGAGCAAGAAAGAAGAGGGTTAAAGTCCCTCATAGCATCTAGTTCCCATATGTACCATGTAATTGTTCATTAAATTGCTGTCTTTCTCACTATGTATATACCCCTTAAAATAAGCAACCACGACTGCCCAGCTTTCGCAAACCATTCACCTAGCCCAGAACAGAGTATATGGAAATACTTCTGTTCATAGAGGGAAAAAATAGAACATGCTTTATTTTTATATAACTGATGGAACATATAATACATAGTTTACTTATGAACTCAAAATAATAAGAATAACCTAGAGGCCTGCTAAAATTTCCATATAACCCAGAATTGTCAGTGCTTGTTATAGGCATTTAAAGATAATAGTGTAAGGAGACATCAAGGATACCTACTTGTAAAACTTTGTATGAATTTATAACAAATGGCCAAATGCTGTGAGCTAAACTCTGCAGTGGACAATAAGTCATAGCCAGCTTGAGAGTCAGCATCAATTATAACCTCACCCTGACAACACATTCCAAGAACAAAAGGTAACATCTAAGTGTGTCCCAAAAGTTTTCTGGTGGGGAAAAAAATGAAATGAGAAAACAAAAACAAAAACATAGTTTCAGTTTCTTCATCTGAATTTCAATCAGATGCAAGCAATAAAAATAACAGGGCAGGTCACAGTTTGCTCGGAATCGTTCAGGCTCTGAAGGGAGATCTTGGGAAACTGTCTGGGAATGACCTTGCTGCCTCTGTGGCGTGGTTTGTGTGGTAATGCTGCATAAATGGAAGTTCTGTGGGAGACTTTTCTATACTTTAGTAATTTTTAATCCGATTTAAATGAGCTTTCTTTGATGTGAAATGTGACCCACACTGCCTTCATTAAGGCTGTTTTCATTGATCCGTCAACAAAGTCATTTGGGGGATGTTGGAGAAAAAAGAACAATTGGACTCTAATGTTCAGCGAGGATTTCGAAATCATTATGTAGCATTCAAAAAAGGTGAAGTCTCTAGCAACATCATTATTAATGACATCTGAAGTGTGCACTCAGCATTCACAACAGAATGGATACAGTCTCCTTATAATAATCACAATGGCTTTTATAATGTAAATGATGCTGAAAAAAATCCATGGATTTCCACCGGAATCAGAATAACCTCCTAATTGCTATGCTGCACAAAACCTGAAGGATCCAGATCCTCCTGCTCTGACCTTGTTTCACCGCACCCTCCCTATTGCTTTCGACGCCTGCCTTTCCTGTCCCGGTCCTTTGCTTTTGTCACACACACCCCACTCTGAGAGCCTTTACCCATGTTGCTTCTTTTGCCTGGATGCTGTCCGCAGATCTTTTCAGGGCTAGAAACATTTCAGAGCTCATCTCTGAAGTAGGAAGATATTTGCTCCGAGAGGTCATTTATGACTAAAATTCATTACACCCCAGTCCTCTGCATTCCATTACCCACTGTTATATTCTTCTGTGGTAACTTTCAGTATCTGACACGTCATTTGCTTGGCTTCTTTTTTTCTTGTCTTTCTCCTGTTATTTCTTTGATTTTATTTAATTGAAATTATTGGGGTGACATTGTTTAATAAAATTGTATGTTTCAAGCGTACAGCTCTGGAACACCTTATCTGTATATTGTACTGTGTGCTCACCACCCCGAGTCAAGTCCCCTTCCATCACCAATGTTTTTCTCCCTCTGCCCTCTTCCAACACCTCTACCCCTTTTTCCTTCGTCTTTTTCACCTACCTCCCAACCCCCTCCCCTCTGACAGCTATCAGTCTGTTCTCTGTATCTATGAGTCAGTTTCTATTTTGTCAGTTAGCTTATTTCTTTCATTCGATTCCAAATATACCATATTTTTCAGACTGTAAGACACACCCCTCCCACATTTGGGAGGAATGATGGTTGTTAACGCTGTTGTTGAGCTCTGTTTACATTTACTTTGGTGAAATATCATGTTATGTTATTAAATAGTTTACCACATTTTTTGCATCAAAATTTTCTTTCCTATTTTTCTTCTCTAAAACCTAGGTGCATCTTATGGTCTGAAAAATATGAGTAAGTAAAATCGTATGGCACTTGTTTTTCTCTGACCAGCTAATTTCACTGTGCTGTAGGTCCATCCATGCTGTCGCAAAAGCTCATACTGTTTTCCACCACCCTGGTGACTCCTGGAGATCCTGCCCCACCCAGCTTGCGGGCCCACCCAAGCTTTTTTCAGTGGCTTTTTATACAAATGGCCTATCTTGCCTCATAATTCAGACTTCCCTAGGATCTCTCAGAGAAGCAGTATCTCCATGACTGTGCCCTACACCTCTTCCTAACGACCCCAGCCCCAGCTCTAGCAGCAGCCAGCGTTGGTGTGCAGTTTGGCTTCACTGGGGCACCTCCAAGTCCAGCACACGTGGCAGCCGGCTACAGATCTCTTCGTAGCTCATGCTGGGTGGCCCTGGGTAGAGCACAGGCGGCAGCTGACTTTTGCTTGGCTTCTTATTTCTTCGTTTTCTTTCTTTCTCTCCTGAATATAATCTCCATGGAAACAAAGGACCATATTAATCATGCCACTATTGCATCCCCCAAATCTGGGATAAGAGCTACTGAAATAGTTGCCATGCGAATGAATAATTAAGCGTTATAACGTATTGCATGTAAGGAAACATTGCCTAATTCTAGGACAGGAAAATGTTTCTAGCCTTCCAATGCATAAGTAAGCACCCTCTTGATTTCCAAACATGGGAAGCTATAAATCTCTCAAATTAGTTCTGGCTTTGTATAACACTAACAATCTCGTACTTTTACTTTATAATACTTTCAGATTAGATTTACATCAGAAATTATCACACCAGTTCTGAATGCTACCGATTTTTTCAATGTATTATTTTATTTTATATTATTATTATCATTATTATTATTTAGTTAGTTATTTTTCAAGTACAGTTTTCTGTCTATTTCTCTCATCCCAGCCCACCCTGCCCCGTGCTACCGATTTTATATCTAATAGTTTTACACATGGAACTCTAACCTGAGTTTGAAGATGAGTGAGTAGGTATACTGTGCCAATTAATATATCATTTAATTCATATATTAGGCAATATATACTGAGTAATTTTTCTTTGCTTAATGTTGTACTTGGTGTAGATCATAAATTATAACAATCCCAACTTTCATAGAGTTTATAGTTTACCGATACAGAGACCAGATAATTGAATGGTTTCATAATGAGTCACAAGAAATGGTATGGGGATGATAGAATATCATGGACACAAAAGCTGAAGCACCTGACCCAATTTAGTGCGTCACAGTGTTTTGGAAGTGGCGTCAAAATCGAGACTAGATGGGAAAATAGGAGTGAGTCAGGAGAACCATGTATCCACCTGGCTTGATCTACCAACTAGGATGACTGCTAGAATCTAATCCTCAAAATGCTTCACTGTATTCTGGGCAGAGTTAAATTTGGTTTTCTTCCAACTGTAGTCTACCTGGTTGCTACCAATGCATCCTCATCATCCTCATCATCAATATTTATTTAGTGAAAAATTACATCTGAATACTTTATATAGTTTATTCAAGGAATCTCCATAACAACCCCGGCAACAGATAGTTAATATTATATTTCTTTTACAGATGACAATGTGAAGCTCCCAGTATTTTTATCCCAGCTCATCCAGATATCATTTTGCAGTTCTGTGCTCTGCTGATCCCTGTAATGTCTGCATCAGACTCAGTTGCTAGAGAGATTTCCTCTTTGGCTGATAACATTAGTCAAATGTCAATGTAGACAAAGGGCATGTTTTAATGCCCAGGTCCCCATATCCGCCACTGACCTTATGAATTCAAGGACATTTCAGATAATGACACTGGACATTTATTGTGGAGCTTCAGTTAAGGTCTAATGTTGCTATAGTGACTCTAGGATATAGAAAGAAAGAAAGTATCCTCTGCCTAATGTTGCTAGACTAAATATCAGTGTTACCTTGAGTTGAAGGTATCTTGTGGAATAGCATGTTTCTTTAAAATAATCTTGTAACACACATTTTAAAAATAAAGTCCTGGGACAGAGGGGAGTCACCATGTACCATTTGCACCAAAAGTATGAATTTGCTGTAAAGAATGTGCACAGCCTCCAAACAAACGTGTTGTACTGGACTCTCTCCTCTCTAGCTTCACAACTTCAAAGTTTTGTCATCAGGATAAAACCATCAGTTGTGTTTGCTACACCAACACTCTGGAGCTTTATCCCAGGAACACACAACTACCACAGCTCAGACCTTTGTCTCTGCATTCATTCTCCCCCTCCCAGCAGCAGTGGTTTCAGGAAGCCCTCCCTGAAGCCAGATTCCAACATGGACACTGCCAGGTTCCAACATGGACACTGACCGAAGGCAGTTGGTAGTAAATAAGCTGTGGCTGCTGGAACTCAGGTGTAAGTTGTATGTGCTACACTTCCAACAATGACAGTGCAACTTAGTTTTTGAAATCCTTTTATTATTATTATTATTTCTTTACTATTCTTTGTCCATCACTGGGGCCTCACACTGTATAATTTAGCATTTTCCTGACATCTCGTCATTGCTACTTTTCAGTAACCCATCCATTTCTCTCCTGTTAATGGAGACATGCTTTTGGCTTGAAACCATAAAGGCAACTGGGGAAAAAATTACTGCTTCAATTCAGGCTCCCACTCGCTAGACTTCTCGAATCCTAAATAGCATTTGAATAATTTGTTATTTTGTTTTAAAATTGTTTTTTTTTTCCTACTCACCTATAAGAACCTATTGCTGCTTGGATCTCTCATTCTGTATTGCAAAAGTCTCAATCTCGGGTGCTTATAGAGAGACGAGACAGGTCACCTAAGAATTGTGACAGCAACCAGGTGGGGACTGTGGTGACCTGAAAGCATTTGCAAGGTGTTGCAGCTATTCAGTTAGAGCTCATTCTGACCATGGTCACCTGTGATCTTTATGGTCTCGTGCTTTTTCTTAGAAAATAAGAATTTGTGTTTTTATGTAAATTCTCCAATTCTGTGAAAATTGGAAACAATTCAGAAATTTTAAAAAGAAACATTGAGAAGATAAAAACAAGATGAAACAAATGAAACAACTTCTATAACAAAGTCCCTAAAATGCCCGCATCTCTCATTTTCCCTCCAAGGCTGACATGATTCCAGTTCCATTCATGAGGGACAGCACAGTGAGCTGTGAGATCTTGAGTCATCTCCCTTCACTCTTAGGCCCTATCTTGCCAAAAGAAAATAATTACCCTAATTCCAACAGGAAATTGTAACCTATTTTGGCTGACCACTACCAGAGAGATCATTGAAACTTGTAGATTTATGGATATTACGTTAAAGTATGTCATACACTTATGCTAGTATTGGTACTACTGCTACTGATAAAAGCAATTGATAGTAAGATCATTTATAAGGAACTATCAGACTTAAGGGATAATGTCAGGGCCAAAATCACCAGGTTGATATGTCTGAGTTTTTTTGTTTGTTTGTTTTTTAATTTAAGGTGATCTTTTTTAAGTTTTACATTTCACTTTCTATGTGAAGAAAGTGTATTCATCCCCAGAAGCAATGATTTGAAAGCACACTGAAGGGAAAATGAAACACCCAGAGTTCCCAGAGAGATTTGATAAGTTTACACATATCACTTTCTCCACTCTCTGATGCCCACTTCTATTTCTAGCACCCTTTTCCTGTTACTGACAACATTCCCCACTGAACCGAACCATGTCCCTCTCACCTGCCAGCAGCTGTCATTAGAAAAATTACCACGCCGGTTCAGAGAGCACCTGCACAATGGGGGGACTTAAACCTTCAACAACCTTCAAGAAAGCCTGGACTCAACACCATCTCTTGTCAGCTTGTACATGAGCTCAGCATTTGGTGGAAAAAAGTTGGCAGATTAGAAGATTAAATATAACACATTGAAAATAGCATCCATGATATCCTTCCCTACTAGTACCTCTGAAAAAAGAACATCATGAAAAATCATATTTAGAAATTTGACGAGTACTTTTACAAATTGGAGGAGGCTAGTTTTATGGCTAACTACTAATAATCTGTTTCATTGAACTGTAATAAAAGCCTAGAAAGCTGTGATTTTTGCATATTACAAAAAGATTTATTGGAAATTCTTTGAAATGTTGCTTCTTCTTTGCCTATATTAGATTTTTTTCCTTTTATGCCCATGCCATTTATTCTACCAGGGAGCTGAGAAGGACATAAACCTTTTCTTTTGAGTATCATCCTATCTGCTTGAAACATTGCCTCTTCTATCTCAACATTCTGTTTCTGGAGTTGAATTATACCACCCTCGGTAAACAAATAATGTATTTTAAGCCTGTCCATTTGTCACAGTCTCTAAAAAATTTTGGTCAGCCAAGCTATAATTTTACGTGATAATTATTTTTTTCAAAAATTCAAACAATTAAACACATATATAGCTTCCAATGTCCAGAGAAAGCATTATAGAACCAAAGTTAGCACATGGGCTTAAAATAATTCTAGGCAAAAGCAAATAAATGTAACAGTTTGTTTTTCCTGGGCATTCCTCTGATAGATGACTCCCATTTTGGTTTCTGAAACTCTAAAATACACTGGGCAGACCCATTCACTCCCTGGGTAGTTAACCTCTAACCTCAGCCACTACATTGGAGTCCTATTTAAAAGATTTAAAATTTATTTTTCTTTACTTTTTATTGTTCATGCTTTGAATGTGTCCTCTTTTCTTCTTTTGTAACCCACTGATTCTTTTAAAATTTATTTTTATTGTTGATTATATTGCAGTTGTCCCTGCTTTGTCTTTCTTTTCCCACCACCACCTTGCCCCATCCTCTCCCTCCCTAGGCTTGTACATAAATGTTATGGGCTTAATCCCTTCACCACCTTTTATCCTAGTCCCTTCCCCTCCTTTCTGGCAGCTGTCAGTCTGTTTCATGGATCTAAGTGTCTGTTACCTTTTTCTTTGTTAGTTGTGTTCATTACATTCTACATATATGAGATCATGTGGTATTTGTCTTTTATTGACTGGCTTAATTTACTTAGTATAATATTCTCTAGTTCCATTCATGCTATTGCAAAATGTGAGTTTCTTCTTTTTCACTGCAGCATAGTATTCCATTGTGTAAATGTACTACAGCTTTTTTAGCCACTCATCTATTGATGGGCTCCTCTGCTATTTCCAGATCTTAGCTATTATAAATAATGCTGCTATTTTATTGAGATTGATTTCTAATTTCATGCCCATGTGATCTGAGAAAATGATTGATATGATTTCAATTTTCTTAAATTTAAGACTTTTTTAACATAACATGTGGTCTGTTTTTGAGAATGATACATGTGTGCTTGAGAAGTATGTATATTCTGCTTCTGTAGGATGAAATGTTCTGTAAATATCAAATAAGTTCATTTGATCTAGTGTATCATTTAATGATGCTACATTCTTATTGATTTTTTTGTCTGAAAGATGTATCCATTGTTGATAGTGGGGTGTTAAAATCACCTATTATAACAGTATTGTTGTTGATAGCTTTCTTAAAGTCCACTAAGGTTTTTTAAAATATATTTAGGTGCCCCTTCATTGGGTACATATGAGTTCATAAAGATTATATCTTCTTTTTGGATCAATCCCTTTAGTATTATGTAGTGACCCTTTTTGTCCTTTTATGGCCTTCATTTTGAAGTCTATTTTGTCAGATATAAGTATTGCTACCCCAGCTTTTTTTTTCATTTTCATTTTCATTTGCATGAATATACTTTTCTCCATTTCTTTACTTTCAGTCTTTGGATATCTTTTGCTCTGAGGTGGGTCTCTTGTAGACAACATATATATGGGCTGCATTTTCTTATGCATTCAGCTACTTTATATCTTTTGATTGGAGCATTTAACCCATTTATATTTAAGGTTATTATGTATAGGTACTTATTTATTGACTTTTTTTATATTGTACCTATGTTTTCTCTCCATTTCTTCTTTTTTAAGAAGGTCCTTTAACATTTCTTGCAATGCTGGCTTGGTTGTAACAAAAATTCCTTTAACTGTACTTTGTCTGGGAAGCTCTTTATTTGGCTTTCAATTTTAAATGATAGCCTTGCTGGGTAGAGAATGTAACCCATTGATTCTAAGCCATGGCTGTATAAATGATAAGCTTCCTCAAATCATTGTTTTGCTAAAAGCCAAGGGTGGTGGTGCATTCATATCACACTGTGTATTCTTATTTGCATTTAGCTTGCCTAAGTTAAATGGGATTTTTGCCCCAGGATTTTTATTATATGCACATAGATGATTTTAGCTAGTGAGTGTGTTGTAGAAAGGCCGTTGTAGTAAGTACGATACAGGGTGCAGCCAAAAGGGGCCCCAAAAAGGTATTTTGAATGGTGTCCAGAAATCAAGGTGTATGGGAATATTGGAGAAACATATAAGATGTCCTCACTCCTTCCCCCACAGGTGTGAGTTGGGGGAAGGGACCCATGGAGCAGGAATATGCAGGGCTGTTTTGTATAGCCACAGCCTTGCAGCTAATCCATGGCGTGGTCATTTAACATATCTATAGCCTTTGGCGGTCACTTGGATATGTTAAATGGCTGTGGCCAGGCTTGGAGCCAGGGGGATGAAGTCACTTCCTCCCAAGATATAACTGGGGCAGGTCCCCTGAGTTACATTACCTGTGTGGGAGCTTGGAGAAAATTGGCTCCATGACATGGCCCATACCTGCCCAGACTCATGATGGCAGCCCAGTAAACTTGGAATAATACAGGAATGCTGGCAGGTGTAACTGATTGTAGGAGGAGTCAGAAATGGGGGTGCAGAGGAAGATTGGCATGGGGATTTAAACCCAGATGTGGCAGCCATTGAGGGAGAGCCACACGGTTTTGACAGAGTGAGGACCCCCTCTTGGCCACATGAAGGAGAGAACCACGTGGCTTTGCCAGAGTGGGGACCTCTGCAGCCAGTTGAAGAAGAAAGCCACTAGCTTTTGTCAGAGTGCAGACCCCTGCAGCTCTGGTGGAGAGAAGAACCATGCAGTTTTGGCCAGAGTGGGGACCCCTGCAGCTTTAGTAGAAGAGACCAACCAGCTTTGGGGTGCTCCCTTTGGCCACGTGGCCTGGGAAGCAGGAGAAAGTTTGCCTGGAAAATGGGTACAAAAAACTCTTACCAGTGGACCATGAGAAGATTCCATGTGACTTTGGATTAATTGGAGATTTTGCCTGGACAGTGACGCAGCTGATACTGCTGGTGGCCTGGAAACACAGATGTGTGCTCTTTTCCAGTACCCTGAATTAGGGCAGGGGGAGAAGGGAGTGCCGTGTGTGTAGGTAGATATCCTAAAGAACTTTGATATTTTAATGAAGATGTTAGGTTACTACTTTAAGTCTGTATAACATTAAATAAACATTTCTTTTCCTTTTCACAAATCTCTGGCATTGAGAGATGTCTTTCCAACTGGCGGCAGACAATTGAGCCCAGTAGGTGGTCCAGACAGTATTAGTATACCATCCTCTGGAGTCCACCCAGGTGTGTCTGGTCTGTAATAAGTAGATGTTAAAATCCCAAACTTGTATTTTATCAGTAGTAAGTCATAAATAACTTAGTATTCCATTCAGCTCTCCTTTTCCTATTTAATGAAGTAAAGGTGAATAGTCTTCATATTAAATTATGTCAGTTTTGCTGGGGCCAGGTGACAGAACAAAGAGTTTCAAATTTCCTTATTCTATATTCTAAGAATCCTCTAAGGACTGTAACGACTGACCTTTGTAACAGCAAGTTGTAGCTTGGGGAAAAATGAGTGACAATTATATGCCATTGAATATTATTACCCTAGCTAAAGTGATTCTTACCAAACCCACCCTTATAAAATGTTCTTTTGAGAACATGGGTACCTCTCTCAATGAGAGTTTTCTAGTACTGATATTCACATTGTTCATAAATATTTTTTGACATCTAATTAATTCCTTGCCCAGAATTCAATTAGGGTAGTTTGCATTTATATATAGTTATATATTTACATATAGTTATATATTCATATATGAGGTGGACACAAAAAATCTGGAATTATTTTTTGGAGGGTGGACCCCTGTAGTAGAGGCTTCCCCACTAGGTGAGTGTTCTAGGAACCCATCTGTATCAGCGTACCAGCTGGCCTTGTTGTGAGAGGCTGTGTTCAGCTTCAGTGACTTTTTTTTGGAAGACTCTTTAAACATGTTTGCCCATTTCATAATGGGTGATGTATGAGCACACATGCCCATACCACACTGAGTTTTCAAAAGTTTTGGACCAAAAATGGCATGAACCCCATCCCTCTTCCTCTCTATTCACCTGCTCTCCCCCTGAGAAACTTTTTTTTTTTTTGCTTGTTTCCCTGTATGAAAACAGCCCTTGAAGGGAAACGTTTTGCCAATGTGAGGAGGGGTGAAACAAATGGCAGAGGCACTAAAAGGCATCAAAATTGACAAGTTCAAAAATTGTACTGAGCAGTGGAAAAAATGTCTCAATGGGTGTATATTGTATCAAATGGAGAGGACATTGAAGGTGACTGAAGTGTAAACCTATAAGAATAAATGCCCAATATTTGACAAATAAATTCCATTTTGGGGTCTCCCCTTGTGTATAGAGATGTGTATAAATCTATACACATAAAGATTTAATACTCATTGTCAGTATATCTATGTCTATCTATATTAGGCCACATAAAAATTTAACTTTTGATCAGAAAGTTACATTATTAAGAAAGCAAAATTTTATTTCAAGTTCTTATGGCATTTAAAATAAACTCACTATTTTATATTTTAACTCCAAAATTACTATTTATTAAAGGCCGTTTCAGGGATCATTAATTACATAAGATGCTTGTGCAAGAAATAGGTGTTCCATAGATCAGTAAGTTGAGGAAAACTGTTCTTTCTAAGAGAAGTGAATAATTTTATCATCATAGTAAAGATTCCAAAAAAATTTGCTTAACTTTGCTTAATCTAGTATCTCCCACACGTTTGACTATAAAATTAAGACTCTAAATTTATCTGCTCCTCAGAGACATTGAAGTGCTACAAAAAAGTTAGCAATTTAAAACTTTTCAGAGAAATTTTTAATGTATCTATAACTGATTTCTTCAAGTGACTTTGATTCCTAGCTTTCTCTTGGGTACAACATATGACAGTACCACTTATCTTGGGCAAGACATTTTTGAAACTGAATTATGTTTGCTATTAATTAATTATAATGAGTAAACCTTCTTTATTTGAACAGCTATAATTATTTCTCATCTTTGAAGAATAACAACATGACAGCATAAGATGTTACAAGCAAGATTGGTGTCACTTCTGTCAGTGATATCTGGGCAAAAACGGTAAAAATGCTTATCTATAAAATTTGCAATTTAAATTTTTTTATTTCACCTTATTCATAGATTCATGAAGTGGAAAGTGGGGAACATTTGACCATTTGGTCACAAACTTTCTTTTTTCTTTTACAGAAGGGAAAAACAAAACAAAACAGGACAAATAGGTACTCAAAGGTTAGAAACTTTAGTGACAGTGAAAGTTGCCAGTAAGGGGGCATTTTAGCTTAGTGAGAGAGCATAGGCCCTGGGGGCAAGCTGTCTAATGTCAAGTCCTGGTTCTAACACTTATTAGCCCTTTAAACTAGGACCAATTGCTTATCCTGTGTGATTTTAATTTTCTCATATATAAAATTAAGATAACAGTAACCGCCTCAGGGGTGGTTGTATGGGGCCAAGTGAACTGGAATATGGAAAATTTATCTGGTACATAGTAATTGCTGGATAATTATTTGATATTATTATTATTATTAAGACTGAAGTGTCTGGCTTCTAGCTAAGCGTCTTCAGAAACTATTTCATTCAATGATTCTACAGGGATAATTTAATAATATTTAATGATTTAGCAGTCATTAAGGACTACCAGAAGAACATCAGAGGATTTGTGAGCTTAGGTCCAAAGTGCCAAACCAGAGTCACAGACACCAACAACCCAGAGGAATTCAGAAGTTAGAGCCATCACTGCGTGATAGGCTCCAAAGACACAAGAGCTAATGGGGTGGATGGTGCCCTGACTATGTAGCATTTGTAGAAATTGATGAGCACAAGTAAAAAGTGAAAAATGTACATAAGAAGATAGTAGGCAGGGTGTTCAGAGAAAGATGTCTATAGGTCTGTATCTGACTGAGTAACAAAAGAGAATTAGATTAGATCTAGTAGAGAAGTCTCTACAGAGAGGGTGAATTTTTGCTGTAGTGTAAGAATGAAGATCATCCAGTAGTTTGTTAAATGCCAATGATTAAAAACAAATAAATTCATTGATTTTTATAGCTATATGATTCTTTTTTTAAGATTTTATTTATTTATCTTTAGAGGGGAAGGGAAGGAGAGAGGGAGAGAAATATCAATGTATGATTGCCTCTCATGCATCCCCTGCTGAGAACTGGCCCGCAATCCAGGCATGTGCCCTGACCAGGAATCGAACCTCAATACTCCGGTTCACAGGCCCATGCTCAATCCACCAAGCTATACCAGCCAGGGAAGCTATATGATTCTTTTTAAAAAATCTGGTTTATAAGTTCTGTGCCAAATCTCTCTAGTTTTTAATTTTTTTATTTTTAATGCTTCTTGAATTTTCACTCTTTCTTGCTTTCAAATAAACTTTCAATTTAATTTGATCTTTCTTTTTTATCTTTTTATTTTTACTGTTGTTCAAGTGCAGTGTCTCCATTTTCCCCTCACCACTCCCCCCTACCCCAGCCATCCCCACTTCCCACCCTCAATCCTACCCTCTTTTGGCTTTGTCCGTGTTTCCTTTGTATATGTTCCTTGGTGCCTTTCCCTTTTTTACCCCATTACCTTCCTTCCCCTCCCCTCTGGTTACTGTCAATTTGGCCTTATTTCAATTTCTCTGTTTATGCCCTAACAGAGGCATAAACCCAAGAGGTGTTTATGCCCTTGAAATACCAAGTAAAAGAACCTATGCACCCCAATTTTCACAGCAGCGCAATTTACAATAGCCAAATTTTGGAAACAGCCTAAGTGCCCATCAATAAATGAGTGGATCAAAAAACTGTGGTACATTTACACAGTGGAATACTATGCAGCAGAAAAAAGGAGAAACTCCTACCCTTCACAACAGCTTGGATGGGTCTCAAGAGCATTATGCTAAGTGAAATAAACCAGTCAGTGAAAGACAAATGCCAAATGATCTTACACATAAGTGGAACTTAAGCAACAAAACAAATAAGCAAGCAAACTAGAACCAGAGTTATTTGATCTTTCTAATGATCACTAAAGAGCTAGAATCAACCCAACCAGCTTGACCACATGGCATTTGAAATTAATGTAGGCAAAGGTATTTATGATTTCTGAGTCAGCAGCATTGCCTAATGTGTGCTTTTAGAGCTGCTTCTCAATATTCCTGTCTTTTGACCACAACCCAGCTTGAGGAAAGTGGAATCTCTGGGCCTTATGTGGTGAGATGGGGTGCTATTCTGGCCAGGTGCAAGGAGTGGCCTGTTTCTACCAGAAAACAGTATCAGACTGTGCAAGATCCCGCAGGGGCTCCTTTCCCACAAGCCAGTGAACAGGAGGCTGTCAAGCTGCAGTCTCGGTTGTCCTTGGTCCTAGAGAATGTGCCCTGATCAAGGCCCAGGTCGCACAAGGAAGAAATAAAAGTTTGTTGTGTAACCTGCTGAGGTTTTGCGAGTTTTACAATATTTCAACATGATCTGGACTAACCTACTGGTACTCTTATCTGTGAACACAATATCATATGTATGTGTGAGTATTTCTTTTTTCTGTTAACCGTGAAAAAGTTTAAATAAAAATAGAATTTAACACAGTGTTTCTCTTGACTGATATAGTGCATGTAAAGAAAAAGAACTAAAACTTTCTCTTTGCCTTTAGAAGACATCAAGTTTTCACTAAATAAAAGGAAAAAATAACCTAATATCATTCCTTATCACAATGATATTTTAGGTAAGTGGATATGGAGAATGAACATGGTTAGCAAAGAGACACTCATTGTACAGATGGAATAACTGAAGTTTAGCTAAAATAGGTTAATTTTCTTTTTTTTTCAAATATTTTATTATTTATTTATCTTTAGAGGGGAAGGGGGGGAAGGAGAGAGGGAGAGAAACATCAATGTATGGTTGCCTTTTGTGCGTCCCCTGCTGGGAACTGGCCTGCAGGGAACCGGCCTGCAACCCAGGCATGTGCCCTGACTGGGAATCAAACCGCAATCATGTGGTTCTCAGGCCTGCGCTCAATCCACTGAGCTACACCAGCCAGGGCTAAAATAGGTTAATTTTCGAAGGACTCAAAAATAGTTGCAAAATTTTAAAATACACTTACCAAGGCCCCATTCCATCAAGGCCTCTCAACTTATTCATATTTTCAGTATATGATTATGGTATAAATGTTACCAGAAGAGTATTTCAGAGATGCAATACATTAACCTGAATTATTTCAAATAATAACATTATATTAAAATGCATTAATGTACTTAAGAAGTTGTAATATGGGAAAATATTTTTAGGTCTAATAGCCTAAATAGTAATCAATGCTGTAGCTCATTTCATCTAATACAGATATATGAAAAAACAATAACAATTTTACTCTTCTATTTTACTTTGTGATGTGTGTAGATTATAAACAGTAAACAATTTGTTGGGTCTCTTTTTTTTTTCTTGAATGATTTCAATATCCTCCAAAGTAATTTCCTTGGAACACACTTATTTTAGGATGTTTTAACTTATTGCCATTATTTAATGGGAGAACCATATGGAAATTTTCTCTAAAATTAGAAAAAAGGAAAGAATGATCACTATTTCCTTTTCTATTTAACAATGACTAAAAATACAGTTAAGATGCTTTAATTTAAAGAAGATAGGCCCATTGATATAAGGAGATTAAAAAAGTCAAATTTACCACCAGATTTAACAATTACAACCCATGACACCTATGGGAGGATATTAAGAAAGCTATTGAATGAAAACAAATCTGGTATGCACTTAAAATAGGGGAATAAATCTACAGTGCTGGAAATATTTCTTAAATTATTCTAAAATTTCAGCCCTGGCCAGGTAGTTTAGGTGGTTGGAGTGTCTTTCCAAAATGCTAAGATTGTGGTTTGTTTCCCAGTCAGGATACATACAAGAAAAAAAAATGAAAGCACAAATAAGTGGAACAATAATGTTCTTTCTCTTTCTCTTTTTTCCTTCCTTCCTCTCTCACTTTCTAAAATCAATAAATTAAACACATTTTAAAAAATATAAACTTTCTTTACTCCCACTTTCATTTTGAAAATGACAATAGCTAAACAATAGCACCATTGTTTATTTTTAACTCTTTAAATATGTTTGATTATGCTATTACAACTGTTCCAGTTTTTCTTCCCTTTATTCCCTCTGCCCTGTACTCTTCTCCCACCATCATTCCCCCACCTTAGTTCATGTCCATAGGTCATACATATTAGTTTTTTGGCTTCTCCACTTCCCATACTATTCTTAAACCCCCCTTGTCTATTTTGTACCTACCATTTATGCCTCTTATTCCCTGTACCTTTTCCCCTATTCTCCCCTCTTCCCCTCCCTGATGATAACCCTCCATGTGATCTCCATTTCTGCCATTCTGTTCTTGTCCTAACTGCTTAGTTCTTTTTTGGGGGGGGGGTTGTTCGGTTGTTGATAGTTGTGAGTCTGTTGTCATTTTACTGTTCATATTTTTTATCTTCCTTTTCTTAGATAAGTCCCTTTAATATTTTATTTAATATACTAATAAATGTTAAGTGTCTTCATCTTCCAAGGAATTGTATTTGGATTTTAATGTAACTGTTGAAGAGCCATAATAAGAACGGCTGATTTTTTATGTTTAGAAGGCTAATAACTTTTCTATACATATGCAAGTTTTTCTACAACATTCAATCTTCAAGATCCATTTCAGATATTACCTTTCTTATATGAAGCTTTGTCCCACTCTTGCAGTGGCCATGTATTTGTGTTTGAACATGGGGACTGGCTGTAGTTACCAGCACCCACTGTACTCCTTCACAGAGTTTATGTGCCCTGCTTGGACAGTAGATTTTATGGTTGCCCACCCGCCCTAGATACCAGAAAGTTAGAATTGATATTCACCTCTATTTGTGTTAGTATATTACTGATCTTTACATTTTGAAATGTATTAAATCTGACAATTGGACTGTCAGTTTTATTATACATGTATTATACCATGATATCATATCCTGTTAGCTGTATATCTTCATATTAGCTCAGAAAGAAATTTGACATTATCTATATATATATAATTTGACTTGTATACAGTGACTGAAATACAACTAACATCTATTTGATAGATTATGAATAAATAAATGATCTTAACTTTAGAGTAGGTGACAATTTTTTATATTTGTTGTTTTAAGGACAATTAAAAATGTCTACAGTGTCTTAATTATTTAAGGTAAAATGCCTGGTTTTTAAAGTTCTTTATAACTCATTTCTCCAGTATTAGCTTGTTATATATTTCTCAGAAATAATGCCAAGAAAATATTTATAAATATTAATAAAGATAATAATTTATTAAGTATTTTAATCTATAAATTGACCCAGCTATATTTTCAGATGTCATTTTAGAAAAAGCAAGTAGGAAAAAATTAATTCATCCCACCCAATAAACTTAAAAAAATAGTATATATTTATTCTAAATAATTAATAAATACAGATAAATGCATTGTAAATATGTGAAAACAAAATGAACTATTATTTAACTTAATGACACATCAATGGATCCTTTGCAGTGTCAATAAATTTAACAGCTTCAGTATATTGTATGTAAAGAAAACACAATGAAATTTAAATGTTTTAATTTTATAACTATATCACAATAAAAATTCTTAATAAAGGCTCTTATTTTCTTGCTCTACTTAACTTCAATGCATCCAGTATTCTGATGTAAGAACTTTTTTCTGTAAATAAAAAAAAAAAAACCATGTTGGATTGTCCGTAGTCAACTTGGCATCGTGGTAGCCACCATCTGCACTGACTTCTGTGAATGGTGACAAAGAGCAGCATCCACTAAATGTTACCAGGGTCCCCTACTTCATAGGTTAAGATTAGATTCTTCTAATGAGAGGCCACTCTGCAAGTTTTAGAAGGTTGATGAGAAAGATAGGCCTTTGTTCTCAGGAGGCGGTGACAGCCAGATGAATGGGTAGACAGCAGTGTGGAATAATTTACCAGTAAGCTCTTCAGTACATTCTGATTTGGTGACATTATCTTGGTACATGGTGAAACTTCTACAGATTCTTGAGAATTGTGGCAGCTTCTACGTCAATGCCAAGAATGTCACATTTCACCTTATAGAGTTGAAATGTTCATCGTTGGCTTTCTTGACTTCCATCTCCCCACATATTCAAAGGCTTAAATCATTTCAACATTAAATATAAAATACATAGAGCAGTTTCTGTTTTGGTCTTCATATTTGACTGATATGCCAACTAAAAGTTGCCTAAATCAATGGATTTTGTTTTGTCACATAAGAATTCTGGAGGTAGATGTGTTCTAATGGTGATTATTTCAGGGACTCAACAATATTATCAAAGACCCAATTTCTTACAATGTCATTTTTAAGATATTGGCCTTTTCTCTTTGATTGACGCCTTTCCTCAGTACCACTCCAAGGCCTGTTCATGAGGTCCCTATGACATAACCATCACTCAGCATCAGTGAAGTGTTCCACTGTATCTCTTATCCTAGTTATCAAGACAAGTAACGATAACTAACTGTTTGGAAAGTATGTGAATTGTGCCACTGTTCATTTCAGAATAGAGAAACTTTAATCAACTTAGATGAAAGAAAAGCAAGTTAACTTGCTAAATCCTTTCTCTTAGATACCATGGTACCCCTAGGTCCTGGCATAAGCACTTCCTAGAAGGGACACGTTTTTGTTCTCTTGCTTCACCATGTGTTTCTCATGTATATAATGACTGGTCTGTCCTACCACTGTGCAATGGTTGCACATGATAATTGAAAAATGTTCTCTGATATTAAAAATATGTATTTCTCTAAAATTTGTACATATGTAGTCCTATAAAAACATTAAAACTCATGGTAATTTTTAGATAGACAAATGGATTCTTAAATACAAAAATAATGAATTATTTTATAAAGATATTTAATATTTTATTTATTTTTTAAATATTAAATTAAACATTTAACTTTATTTAAATAATTTAAATATTTTGAAAAACAAGGGGGAAATGCACAAATTAGAATTTTGACTAAAAATTATATATTTTTAATGTATAGTCTAATTTGTGTTATTGAGGTAAAAGCGATCATATCCTATGGAAAAATTTAAATGCCATAAATGATGCTTTCTGAATATCCCCCAAAATGAAATATTTTGGATGGCTCACATAAATTTGACCTAGATACCTCTCTTGGACATTCATGGTAGTGCCATCTAATTTTTGTAAAAGTTACGGGTGAGCCTTCCTCCCTTTGTAGCAGTAGAGATGTAGAAAGAATTCTTTTTACTACTGAGAAAATTCTTTCTCAGAATTTTTTCAATAGATGTTCCACATGACAATTAAGTCAAATTGCATTTTATCAGGAAAAAAATGACCACATTATACGTGCTTTTCAAATTTCTAGTATACAAATATAGTGTTTCCTATCATTTTAATCTTCTTAGTACTAACCAGGCCTTACCAGTTTTACTTTTAATTTCCATTGCTATTAGTGATGTTTAAGTATATTTTATTAATTTTGGTATTATAGTTGTCCCATATAGTTGAACTCTGTGTCTAATAGGTTGTCTCTCTCCTCGTCACTTAGTTCTTTCTCTGGAGTTTTATCTGTTCTTTCATTTGGGCCACATTCCTTTGTTTTGGTGTACCCATTACATTGTGATAGACAGAGCCTTAGGTGTTCACCAGGATGGGACACCTAAGGCTGTGTTGTGGTGCTGGGTGTGAGGAAAGGGATAAAGAGGGAACAATAACACTTACTAGCTTACTCGGGCTCTTGTTCCACGTTCTGTCACTTCCCTTGATTTCCACAAGGGGATTGTACCCTTTCTCATGCTGATTCCTAAGTGGGTGGGCTTGTGTATGTTCTAGGATCCCCTGGGCCTCTCCAAAGGACTCTCCTGTGAGACACAACCCCTAACCCCCACAGTTTTACAGCCAGAGGTTTTGAGCTTTTATTTCCCTGCGCAGAACCCTGGGTTGCATGGTTTGTCTTGCTCCCCAGTAGTTTGTCCCTGCTAATCCATGTACAAATGTGGGACCACCCAACCCACCTGCCTCCACTTTTTCATACATCCTCTCTGTCCTGGCTGCCCTTCTCTACCATTCCTACTGATCTGGATGAATGCGTCTTCTTTAACTCCTTGGTTGTCAGACTTCCATACAGTTTGATTTTTCTGAAAATTCTGGTTGTTTTTTTATTTTTTTAATTGGTCCTTATTCTTTTTTTGGATGTGCAAGGAAGTAAAATGTATCAACCTATGCCTCCATTTTGGTCAAAAAATCCCAGTTATTAGCGATTTTTTATCCTGGTGAAATTTGCAAAAAAAAATATGTGTATTTCAGTGGTCTACTTGATATGTTTATTTTTACTACACTTCTGTATTTTTTATTTTTAGTTAATTTTAGATATTCTTATAGTAACTTTTACCTTGTTAGTTGCTTTTGTGTGTTTTATATTTGTGAGATAAATATTCAGAATTCCCACCTTTCCCCGATTGTTCTCCCCTGCCCTGCCCATCTCCCCCTTTCATATCCAATCCTCCCCCTGGCCCTCCATGGGTCATTTAATTTATTTTTATATAAATATTTATTAGAATAGAGATTTCATGGCACTTTGTAAATTTTGATATGCCATGTTCTTCTTTTATTTTATCATTGGACCTATTTTAGCTTTTATTTTTATCATTGAGAAGTTATCTAGGAATGTTTTTGAAAGAAAATGTTCTGGATAGTTTGGTTTATTAATCATGAATTTAAACTAATATCACTCATTTCTATTTTAGTGCATGGTGTTGAAGGAATATGACCATGTGTATATTTAGAAATTTATTGTATACATTTAGAAATATATTGGGCATGCCTGCTACACACTGCTGAAGTATCTTGTAAATGCTCTACTTTGCACCTATTAAACTAAATGATGACCGGATATAACATTATTTTTCCACATTTGCTATCTTAATGAGGCCAGAAACCCCATTTATCTTGTGTTTGTAAGTTTTATATGTTGATTGTGTGTTATTTGATATATACATACTATGTGTTTGTTTTTCCTAGTACAGTGTTTTATTTAGCCTGTGACCCTGGTGCCTGGATGATAAGCAGAGGAAAAAGAGGTCAGTGCAGACAGATCACATTTGAAATGAGGGTGAAGCATGTGAGGAGAGAGATTGAAAGGTGTTGAATATATGAGTCTAGTGATTAGAAAAGCAAGTTGGGCTATAAATATACATTTATAAAGTAGAAACAGGAAAAAAGAACCAAACCAATTATTTGAAAAAGTCTCCAAATATGTAGGGGAAAATCAAGAATATATCATATCCAAGAGACTAAGAGAAGAAAATGAGCATTTGAAGGAGGAACTGACTGGGTCAGATGAGATGAATAGAGGAACAGGAAGTAACTGGAGAAATCTTTGGACCAGGGAGGCTTGGGGGTACTATTTTTCTCATAAATGGAAAAAGCCATAGAAATAGTCATTAGAGATTGAAGATGCAACAGAAAAAAATAGATGAGTTTAGTCCCTAAAGAAGGTAAGAAGGAGTGAGTTCCAGACAGCATGTAAGAGACATTGGCCTTTGTCCAGGGAGAGCACCTTTCTTCCTCTGTCACAGAAAGAAGAGCAACAGCATTGATACAGCACGCTTAGAGTTTCAGGCATCAAGCAGCCCACGGACTCAGTCATCGGGCCAATGTGTTTAAGAAATAAAAGTTGAAAATCAAATTTGGTATGTAGTACAATGTAAGTCTGATAAAAACTACAAAAAGAAAAATACAGAACAATATTTAGAGTAAACTATAGTATTTGCAATGACTACTTTCAAAAAATAAGTTTATGTTGTTACATATTTCCTTAGATAGTATGGGCTACTATTTAATCAGAAGAAAATGTTTTAAACTGCTTTACATTTTTTGTCAATTTTCTTCGAAAGCTTTTAATTTGCATGCTTGCATGTGGGACATACTTTCTGTTTTTGCCCAGTTCAGTGATGAGGCTAAAAAAATCACAACTAGTCCTTATTGAAAAATAGGGGATTAAAAAATAAAATTAAAATTAAAAAATCTAAAGGAGACAGACAGCACAGATATTTCAGTGGGGCTTTCAGACAGGTAGTCTCTGAGAAGGCAGTTTCTTGTAGGAGTAGTCAGCTGAAGGAGTGATCGCAACAGGAACCTGTGACACAAGGAAGGCACAGGGTAAGATGGAGCAGGACGCCAAGCAGAGGTATGGTTCAGATGAGCTGAGGGCCAACATGATGTCACAGAGAACTCTGGAGCGTCAGTGGTACCACAGCTGTCCACCCAGAGGCAGGGGCCTGAGTTTGCAGTGCCCCCACATCGGTCAGTCCTTGACTGCATGCCTCCCTCCCTCTCTCAGCATTTCTCAGTAGGATGACTCCTCATGTAGACAAGTGACAGCTGTGAGAATGTTTGCAGCCATTAGATGAGTGCATTGCAGTAAATGGGATCTGGGCAAGGCGATGGCACTCCTACAGTGAAAAATGGAAGAAGTCTTATTCAGAGAAGTAAAAAAATTGGTATCTCATCCTCATCCTATTTTTTAAAACATTTTCTTCATAGTGAGAAAAGGAGTTGGGTTAAATAACTTCTAAGGTTCATATCAGCAATGTGTTTTTGTAGAAAGACCATGAACTTTGGGGAAAAAAATCTGTTGAAATAGCCGTGCACCAGTAATTGGCATACTTTAGGTCTAATATATATATATATTAGTCAATATATATATATATAGTCAATATATATATATAGTCAATATATATATATAGTCACTATATATATATGACTAAATATATATATATAAAGACCATTGTTAGTTTCGTTTAATCAGATTAGAATGGTTTACATTTCTCATCTTCTCCTTGGATTCATTCTTTGAATATGGGGCTATTGAGTTAAAATTTGACTAAGTAAATGCAGTAAAATTTGTCTAAATAAAATTAGAAAATTTTTCCAATTGAGAGTGCAGTGATTGGCACATTTTGTTTAATGAAGAGAAAGGATTCAAAGACTATAATCTCTATAATACTCATTACTGTTTTTCTATTATTTCCCCAAATCCTTGACTGACTCAGTATTCCTCATATACCACTAAGCAAATCAATATATTTTAATGTGTTGACTTTTTTTATGACATGTTTTAACCAGTATCAGGAAAGTTCTCTGCCTAAATCCCTGTGACATTAAACATACACTTATAGTTTTGCTACTTCTAATAAAACTTCACTAACCAAATACAAAGCTAATTTATGGTCCATGGTTTACTGACTTGATTCTTTAAAAATATTATACTAAGATAATATTTATCTTGATTACTGTGTTTTTGTCATTCCTGATATTTTGTATCTGAGATTGAGTGCTTCACTTATCATGCCCTAGTCCTATCTCTACTCAGGAAAACAGAATATATCCTTTATAAAAACAACTATTAATAATTAGCTATCCTTCACGCATAATGATAAAACCAAATTAACATCTTAGTTTAAAAAACAAAAAAAGCTTAAAAACTGAATAGATCATAAAAGTCCTGTGATTACATAAGTCCTTGAAAAAATCTTAAGCAAGTATCTTCTCTAAACCATCTAAAACTTAATGTAGTAAGTCTAGTATTGTGTTTCAATCATCCATTTAAAGAATCAAATATCTTACTATTTATAGTGATGCAATTCTCAATGTGAACTACATTTACATTTTATAAATGTAACCGTAGTTTGTATCAAAAGCAGACTAAACTAAAAGCTAAGCCTGTTAGTATGATATGAAATTACTTTAGGAAGTAGTATAGGGAATAAAGAATATAATAGCCTTTTAAAGGGAAATCTATCAACATGTTACCAATAAGCCTATACATTATTCTATTTTGTGCCTTTATCACAATATAAAACCCTTTTTAGTAGGTAATTTGATGGCTGTAAACTTATTTGTTGCCCTTGGGGGTTTGTTGTGGTATTAGCAATACCACAGGAAAACCAAATTTTCCTTGATTCCGCTAGACACCAAGTATTAATTTTCTACACACTCATGTGCCATATGATGATATATTGGCCAATGACAGACCATATAAGTGACAGGGGTCTCATAAGAAAGTAATGGAACTGAAAAATTCCTATTGCCTAGTGATATTGTAGTTGTCAAAGTGTCCTGGTGCCACGTATTACTCATGTGTTTGTGGTGACACTGGTGTAACCATACCTGTTGCACCACCAGTCTTATGAAAGTGAAGCAGTACAAATATATACAATATCTGATGCTTAATAATGATCATAAACAACTATGTTACCAGTTTATGTATATTTACCATACTAATACCTTTTATTGGTATTTTAGAGTGTATTCTTTCCCCTTGTACAATATACTTTGCTCTGAAACAGTGTACCATATTACTCTGGCAGCAACCTCCTGTATTTTGTGATTATTTTCTCTTGTGCTTGACTTCATCTCACATTGTTTTGCACAGTAGCACACAGGACAGGTTTGTAGCCCAGGAACAATAGGCTGTACCATATAGTCTTGATGTGTATTAGGTTAGACCATCTGGGTTTGTGTAAACGCTCTCTGTGTCCTTTGCACAACAAAATCTCATGACACTGACCTCAGAATATATCCCTGTTGTTAAGCAGTCTGTGACTGTATAAATCTCTCTATAAAGAAATTGGAGGGATTGTATAATTGATACTTAAATATAACAAAGCCCCTATTGCGTGTGAAGTCATTTCCTGCCGATTACCAGATTTTGCTATGTATATATAATACACACTTACATACACATGCATTATTATGCCCATTATTATATCCATGTTATATAGTCATTATACTCACGTATATTGTGCATCCTATTTTTCCCTCAAATATTTGGGCAAAAAATGTGGCTGGTGTGGCTCAGTGGACTGAGTGCTGGCCTGCAAACCAAAGGGTCACTGGTTCAATTCCTGATCAGGGCACATGCCTGTGTTGCAGGCTGGGTCCCCAGTGAGGGGAGCATGAGGGAGAACCACACATTGATGTTTCTCTCCCTCACTTCCTCCTTTCCTTCCCCTCTGTTTAAAAACAAATTATATCTTTAAAACCAAAAAAAGACAAAGAAAAAGTCAGATTTTTAAAAAATTGGGCAAAAAAGTGCAGTTGTTTTTTGTTATAGAGAATTATTTTTGTCTTATATGAGACCTATGGCATTTTAATTTGATTTAACTTTGTCGTGTTTACAATCTCATAACTTCAGTGTTTTTTAGATATACGGTGTTTTCTAAGTGGATATTTGGAAGGTTCTTTAATTTATTTTTTATTTTTCATTTGACAAGCCCTTATTAAGTGCTTATTTGTTTAAGATAGTATACTAAACAAAGAAATAAGACAAATCATGCAACTCAGGAACATAAAATTCAGCAAGATAACTTGAGAGATATATATAATTTATTTCAACCCAAGAAAACCTCTGATTAGTGCCACAGGAGAGACACCGGCTATATTTGCTAATGAAAGAGCAAGCATCTCTTCACCATCTTTGAGAGTTTCACAGAGGAGGCAGTGTCTTGTAATATCAGAACCAATAAATAAATGGTACTAAGGAAAAGAAAGATTAGATGTACAGATCTCAAATACAGAAAAGAATACGTAAAGAAAGCCAGGCAGAAAATCTCAGTGTAAATTCCTGAAAACTAGTTTGACTGGAGTTTATAAAAATAAAAGTGGGTTTAATGTTGAAGAATATTACAAAACAAATGGATATTGGCCTCATTCTGCAACTTTGTAGCCTTGCAATATTGAATACATTACCTATTTTTCTTTGGATGTCTGGTCTTCATTTATTTTATTTTATTATTTAATATTTTATTTTATTTTGTTAAGATGATTTATTTATTTTTAGAGAAAGGGGAAGGGAGGGAGAAAGAGAGGGAAATGAAATGTCAATGTGTGGTTGCCTCTCACGTGCACTCCACTAGGGACCTGGCCTGCAACCCAGGCATGTGCCCTGACTGGGAATTGAACCACTGACCCTTTGGTTTGCAGCTCGTATTCAATCCACTGAGCTACACCAGCCAGGGCTGGTCTTCATTTATAAAGTAATAAAAATAATAGCTAACACCTATTCATTACTATAGGCCAAACACTGTACTAAATATTTTGCAATCATTATCTCACATAATCCTCATGCAAAGCTCATAAAGTGAGCTTGCATTTTAGCCAAGTAAGGCCCGAAGAGGTTCAATAACTTGCCTCAAGTCACACCACTTCAATTTCCAGGTTAGTTCAGTTTCGTGACATTCGTCCCTGGCTATGTTATGCACTATGATAAGACCACCAACAACGTGTTTCTTTAATCAATCAGTAGGAGGCTCAGGCACTACAAATTTCTCCACGTGAAAAATAAAAACCATGGGAAGGAAACGTCCCTCCAAATCAGTGCTATCTTATTTTCCAAGTACATTGACCTGCAAGATGTCAAATTACAGAGTATCCTTTTGGTTTTCAATTTTATTAGCAAGGAAACAGAATATTTCTCTAATGAAAGTAACAATTTCCACTTTCACATGAGGAAGTATAAATTTAACATTTGGAAGGAAATAATCACCTCCCCCCCCCCCGTTCTGTTTGCCTTGTTTGCAGCTGGGATAAGAGGGAACAAGTGGAAGTTGACTCAGAACTATTCCAAGCACAAACTTTTCAATGAAACTTTGTGAGGGAAAGATTTTATATATGGTTCTAACAGTCTGAACATTATTATTGACATTGCCTAGATACACCAATAACATTTGGCAGGCAGGACAGTAACAGTAATTTCATTTTCTCTGGCAGCTTTTTAAAATACATAAATTGCTCAAGTATATGTTCATCAGAATATTTTTATAAGAAATCACTCGATTTCCAATTATTTATCTCTGTGGGGACTTTGTGAGAGCTAAGAAATGTGTGTTGAGTCTCAGAACTGCCACTTTCTTCCAATGAATCCTAAGGCAGGTAAGAGTTAATCTTTTTGTGCTTTTTCTTTATTTTTTAAAAAGGGAGGTAATTCACATTATGGAAAGACAGTGTGAATATTAAGTAAGTACATTTAAAGCTTGCTCTAGTTGTATTTGTGTGTGTGTGTTCATAAGAGGGAGAGAAGAGATGGATTATGAAAAAGATGAATTTGAATGAACTAATAAACTCACATTGAAGAATTCTGAATCATGATTTACTAGCACCAGAGAAAAGTAGTCTACTTTATTCCAATGAATGAAATATAACATATTGATAATACTTGTAAATACTCAAGGAAAATATTGAAAGCTTTGGATATTAATGTAATTCATGGCTTGATTAATATGCATGCTATTGAAGTGACTCCTATTTAGCTGTAAAATTTACCATAATATATTCAAATAATGTTTATTGTAATCTCTCTATATACAGAATATATGTATATTTATATACACATATATATTTTGGTAACTATATTATACTTAGAAAAATTTAAATCTTTTCATAAATTATCATTATTACTTAGAATTTTTATTCTAAGGCTTTGTACTATTAAACATTTTTTATTCAATTACCTTGGCTAGTGTTTTGACAATAGTGGAAAAGTCTGATGCCTTTGCCTTTTCTTTATTTTAATGAAAACACCTCTATTATTTAGGATTTTTTATATTATTTGCCACAAATAATCATCTATCATATTAGTAACATTCTTTTTTTAGTACAAAGCTTTTAAAGATATTATTTATTTATGTATAGAGAGAGGGGAGGGGAAGGAGAAAGAGAAGAGAAACATCAGTGTGTGGTTGCCTCTTGGGTGCCCCCTACTGGGGACCTGACTGTCAAACCAGGCATGTGCCCTAACAGGGAACGGAACCAGAGATACTTTGGTTCACAGGCAGGTGCTCAATCCACTGAGCCACACCAGCCAAGGCTATTAACTTATTCTCCAGTTTCTACTTAGTAAGAATGTTGTAGTTTGTTTAAAATTATCCACATATATTAAACTTTACCAAATTCCTTTGGGAAGTCATTGTTCTAGATTATGTTCTTTCACTTTAAACTTCTTAATGTAATCATTATTATTATCACATTTCTTAATACTGGATAACTATCAGAAATTTGAAGTTAAACAAAGATTTTATTTCTTCCCCCTTTTCCCCTCCAATGATTTGGAAGATATATATTTTAACATCATTATAAAACTTGTTATGTTTTAGTAAGAAAACAAAATGTCAACTCTAATTATTTTTACTGAAATCATAGCCAAAAGCTCAATCATTTGTTTTCCTATGAAAAATGAAAACTTTTAGCATTGCTTAACTTCCATGCACATTAACGTTCTCTCCCCATTTAAATATGTTATTTTTTATAGAAACAATGGATTTTAGCTCCAGCTGATGTGTTTTAAACAAAGTGTGTTTTTTACCTCAGCATATTTTCAATGTGTTTTGTAGCCATATTACCAGTAATTATTTAGATATTAAATATCACTATGACTGGTTATATTACTCATATTTTTCTTTACATCATATTTTGTTCTAATTTGATATCAAAGTGATATATATTTTTATGAACTTTGCTATTTTTGTTTACAAATGCTTATTATTTATAGGTGTTTTTATTTTTGTACTGGTACTATATCTGTTGAGATTTTTCATCATATCATGTACTAGGGTTATTACCTTATTTTGTTATTTTTCTGAACTTTGCTATGTTTCCTTTGATTATTTTTCTATGTGTATTTTTAAATAGTCTTACTAAATTATCACTCACACCACCCCATAAAACCATATGCTTCTTTTTATTGACATCCCTCTAAATTTATTAGTTAGCATAGGGAAAATTAACACCTTACATAACAGCATTAGTTGACTATCCATCTGTTCTTATTCGGTATCATTTGGGAGTATTCAAATAATTATTCATACTCTAACTCATTTTTTGAAAATGTATGCCTGGGTAATTTATCACTTTGTACTGTTATTGTTTGCTATTTTTGTAGAAAGTTTTATTTTTATACCTCAAAGTTTGTATTCCTTTTCTTGTGTGTCAGCACATTGGCAGTTAATTCTTTCCTGTCACCATTGCCCTTCTCTTGAGTCCTTTTTAAGCCATTGTTTTCATTTGTTTGCTTGTTTGTTTTCTGCCAGCCAGCCATTCAGTCCAATGCAAATCCTTGACACTGGGAAGAGAGAATGCTACGTGCTATCTGTGGTATGAGGGCCCCTTCTCTTTAGTCTTTAGTAATTTGTTCCACTCTCCTCCATCTTTCTTTCCCCACCTGCTCCACCATTAGACATCAAGTTGCTGTTGTGCATTAGGTTTGTCCACAGGTCTCTCAAACAGCCTTCCGTTAATATACACCCATGCATGAGTTTCCTTCAGGAGTAAGCCACAGGTCCTGCCCTCATCCAGTCTAACCTGCAGTGTGCTTTACAGATACTTCTCAAAACATCTTTTTGATTTCAGCCATCCCGTGCTACAATCAATTTCTACTCATTGCTATATTTCTTTGGTAAAATCATTTGGGGTTAAGAATAAACAGGTTAATTCATGGGCTCAAATTGTAGTCTAGGTTCCTCATGCCAATTTATTCTTCTAACTTTTTTAAAGAGAAAAATTAGAGAGCTGTATCAGAGTTAAACACAAAATTATGAAAGATAGAATTAATATAGGAAATGTAAGTAAATCTACTGAAACTTTAATAATTCAGTGTTTATTGTTCATACCTCATTCTGAAAGTATATACTCTATATCTGCAGAGATTGGAATAAAGTGTTGTATAACCTTCTGGATTCCCTATTTTTTCAACTAATTTTGTGATACCCTTTGGCAGAGTGTTTATGATAAATGAGTATCATTAATTTATGGTACAGTGGCATAAATGAAGCAATCAGAATTTTCTGCCAAATACAAATGAAAGTGAAATTGGCATATATGCAACATCATGATGTAAACATAGTTATGATTTTATCAACTTTCTAGAAAATTATGAAAGTTATGTTTTATTAAAATTAGTGTATTTACATGAATTTCTATACAAGTCTGTGAAATAGAAAGAACTAAATCACCATTTTCTTTTTTAAAAGAATTTATTTATTTATTTTTAGAGGGGGGAAGGGAAGGCAAAAGAGAAAGGGAGAAACATCAATGTGTGGTTGTTTCTTGTGCACCCCCCACAAGGGGTGGGGAGACCTTACCTGCAACCCAGTCATGTGCCCCTACTGGGAATCGAACTGGCAACCTTTTGGTTCACAGGCTGGGGCTCAAGCCACGGAACTACACCAGCCAGGGTTTTTTTTCTTTTAAGGGAAACTGAGGCAAAAAGAACTTAAACTACTAATACAGGTCACACAAGTGATTAGTGAAAGAGCCACAGTTTCAACCTACACCATTAGACTCCATAGCTACAATCGTAAACATTTTAATCATGTGATAACTGCTCGTATGTATATAAAATATAAAGAGAGGAAGAGAGAGAGCTAGAAAGAGAGAGAGAGAGACAGATTAGGCAGGCCAACAGGTATACCTGGCTTAGGGGCTCAACTAGCACTCTACGTTTTTTGAAAGATTGACTGTCTTATCAGGAAAAGGTACTGAAGCTCAGATTCAGGCAGAATCAAGGTACTGTAATTTCTGTCTAATGCTGTCAAAGTGGTGATGTCTGTTGTATGTGAGAGACTACATGATCCCACAAGATCTAAGTGTATTCTTAAGTCACTTCTGATGGGTTTTCAGATGTTAAATTCTTATTTTTGGATATCCAAGACTACAAATAATCTCATAAACAATTCTAATAAATTGTCTTCATTTTCACTATTTATCTTCTCATAATTTCTATTCAACTCTTGCACATAAGCTTTCATTCCTTTAGAAAGACATTTAATTTTGTTATAACTGTATGTGACACATTCAGATATTTGTGATCAACAATTCTGACTGCTGGTAAATTTCTGCACATTTGTTTTCTTTGAAAGATCAAAGAAACTTATTTATTTAAAATAATTTTTTTATCTTTGTGACTGCAGCCAAGACACTTCAATTTTGACTGCATCGAATCCTGTATCCTGGATATAAGCTGATTATGCTGATAAGCAATCACTCTTGTCTTAGTAATAAAATGAGTTGGCACATGCTCTCATTTTTTCCCCTTCCAGTTGAAGCCCAAGTCATCCTTATTAGGACAGTTTTATGGTGTAATTTTTAATAGAGTAAAACCTGACATAAATCAACAGAAAATCGAATGTTAAACCCCTAAACCTTAAGTGACTTACTCTCTCAACTTAACCACACAGTCTTCTTGAAATACTGATGAATGACAAGTGATTACTTACTCAATGTAATGCTTGTCAGTCAACTGAACAAATAATTATTAAATTTTGCATTATATTATTCACCAAAACTTTAAGCAATCCACAGGGGGAAAAGTTAAATATTTCAAATACCACTGACTTGGGACACCTGTAAATACATTTATTCTGATTTTGTTCATTGACTTCTTTGGGTTAAGGTACAATGCCAAATTAGATTTCCTAAAATAGAGTGAGTGATCCTAGCTGCTACCACTATAACTCAGGAAACTTGTTTATTGGCATGTTCATTTTGCTTCTAAAGCAAGGGTGTCAAATTCATTTTCACCAGGAGCCACCACAGCCTCATGGTTGCCTTCAGAGGGCCAAATGTGATTTTAGGACTGTATAAACGTAACTACTCCTTAACTGGGGGCAAGGAGCTCAGCATTACTGCAGGGCAGAAACAAGGTGCTGGGCCAGATAAAATAAGGTGGAGGGCCAGATTTGGCCCATGGACCTGTGTTCTAAAGCGAAGGATTTTAGGCTTGGCATTCAAAGATCTAGGTTTGCTTTTTACCATTTGCTGACTGGCTCTTTCATTCATAATATTGCCATAGTGCTTCTGTGCTTTAATTATCCATATCCTATCTTGATCATAGAATTCTAAAAGTATTTTGAATCATGCATAAATTTCCTTAAAATAATTTTTAAAATACTGATTATATTCCCACCTACAGTGTACTAGGGTCCCCTTTTCTCCACATCTTTACCAGCACTTGTTGATTTATTGAAGGTAGTCATTATAGTAGGTGTGAGGTGATATCTCACTGTGATTTAAATTTGCATCTCTCTGATGATTAGTGACATTGAGCATCTCGTTATATGTCTATTGGCCATCTTTATGCCCTTATTGGAGAACTACGTAAACTATGTATTCAGGTCTTTTGCTTATTTTTTAATTGGATTTTTTTGTCTTCTAGGTGTTAAGTTGTATAAGTTCTTTATGTATTTTGGAAATTAACCCCTTATCACATGTATCATTGGCAAATATATTCTCCCATATAGTGGGTTTGACTTTTCATTTTGTTGATGATTTCTTTTGCTGTGCAGAAGTTTTTTAATTTGACACAGTCTCATTTGTTTATTTTTTTCCTTTGTAAGGTCTAGTGATGATGTGGACAAAAGGGGACCCTATTTCACTGTGGGTGGGAATGCAGACTGGTGCATCCACTGAGGAAAACAGTATGGAATTTCCTCAGAAAATTAAAAATGGAACTAACTGCCTTTTGACCCAGTAATCCCACTTTTGGGAATATATACCAAGCATCCTGCAACACTAATCAGAAAGAATATATACACCACTCCTATTTCATAACAGTGTTATTTACAATAACCAAGATCTGGAAACAGCCCCAGTATCCATCAATAGACGAGTGGGTAAAAAGGCTGTAGTACATTTACAGAATAGAATTCTATATGGTTGTAATAGAGAACAATTTCTAACCCTTTGTAACAGCAAAGGTAGACCTGGAGAATATCACGCTAAGCAAAAGAAGCCAGTCAGAAAAAGACAAATACTGTATGATTTCACTTCTGTGTGGAACCTAATGTACAAAATAAACTGATGAACAAAATAAAACCAGAGCCATGGACACATGGAACAGTCTGTTAGGTCTCAGAGGGGAGGAGAGAGGGGAGGACTGGAAGAGATTAACTGAAGAACATACATGCATATATGCATAGCCAACTGACACAGACAACTCAGTGGTGAAGACTGGAGAATGGGGCTTGGTGAAGCAGGGGAAAGGGAGGAAATGAGATACAACTGTAACAGTGTTAATCATAAAAAATAAAGTACAGATTATAAAGACTAAAATGTAATTGTTTTACAATACAACATATGTATTTACATACATTGTATTTGGGAGGATATGAGGAATTTGTCACTATTCATATGAATGAAATTAGCTACACTTCCCTTGAGAGCAATTTTATAATACGATATGAATCATGTTTTAAAATTATACTCTTGGGCCCAAAGATTTTTCTCTAGAATTTAATCTTAAGAAAATAAGTAATACTTTGCTAAAAAATTACATAAAAGGATATCAACAACCAAATTTATCTAGAATAATAAATCTTTAGAAAAATTTAATGTTAATTATTAAGATATTATACCATTTTTAATAATATAAGACTATGCAGTCATTAAATGATTACATAAAATAATGAAACATTAACAGAACTTTAAAATTTATGCATGGTATATTTTGCAGTATTTGGAAGGTAGAAGACCCTTAGAGACAGAACACAGTGGGAAAATGGATTCTCTCCTCACATTCTGGGCAAAGAGAATGCTTTCATTTTTTAAACATGGTTCTAAGAGACAAATCCAAGAGACATGAATTAATTTGTTATTCTGCATCATTAATCTAATGCAGATGATTCTGTGTATGGTTTGGGATTGTTGGAGCAGTGGAATGTCTGAAATTAAATAAACTCAGAGATGAAAAAAATCCCTAATCACCTCAACGCATAGCATAGTCTACAAAGGAGTCTATCATTTTTTAATCACCTTGGTCCTGCCAATCCAACCGTAAATGATTTAAATTGTTTGTTCCTCAAGCCATCACCCTCCTGCTGCCCGACTAGTGATTTGGTAATTAGCATCTTCTTGAGTGGAATTCTCAGAAAAAAGAGAAAAAACCTAAACTAGATCTAGAGGTATTTGTTTTTCTCTGATGGTTGAGAATGACCAGATCAATGTGTATGTTGAGGAGTGACTAACGCATCCTGACATGCATGGGCCTCTTCTAGTTTTAGTACTTAAAGTCAGGTATAGTGGGAGCCCTTTTTTGTCTCAGGAAATGCAGGACTTCTAATCTTCCTAGTTGCGGGATCTGTGTAAACTACAGTGATGGGTAAAGAATGGGAAGAGGTATTGACAAACTGGAAGGTAGTTTCACAAGATCAGAAACATTAACCTGATGTCTGATTTTAAACATCTCAGGAAATTTCCTATCAAAGAGGTAGGAAGTAATCTGTCACTATATCAGAGATCTTCGTGGGAAAACAGTGAGCTAGATTTTGGGCTTAAAATAATAAAGGCTACTTGGATCTCCCAATCTACCTACCATGCATTACCCCAAGATTCAGGGCTGAAGTAAATGTCTTGTTTTTAAAGCTAGACTCCAAAGCTCAGACTAAATATATGTCAAGGGAATTGTATAGATGACGTCAAAACTGAGAGTTACATAGAGCCTAAGATCCCACCTAACTTTGACATTCTTTTACTCTATAGGCATATCAAGAAGAGGAAAATAAAATGGAAAAATTTCCTTTCTTCAAATTTAAATGGACGACTTTTGAAATGGCACTTGAACTACTTTTTTAAATTTTCAACAATAGATTTCTTATAATGTGGAAAAGAAAGGGCATTAGAATCAAATTCAATTTTAGACTTCGTAAATTCAGTGTGACTCTGCTGCTGCCTATTGCTCTCTCGGTTTACTTATGATTATTTCTATGGCAAACTCTTCACATTAGCTATTTGGATCGTGTCTTCCTTTTTGTAGTACTGGCCTTTATTTACCAAGTTGCCTCTCATTCCCAACAGCTCATATCATATCTTGCTTTATTAGACTTTGGGGATGTCTAACAAGAAATTCTGTATTTGTGGCCCTTTTTGTCTCAACATACTTGTCTATTTACCCTATCTTCTCAGCCTTCCTTTCCATTTTAGAAGAGAAGGCAACTGCCTTCTTTTAGCAATCATCTCTCCTTATCACCCTTTCCTGGTATTTAAGGAGCCTTGACCAAATTAGTGATTTTCTTCTATATGATATGTTGTTGCCTTTACAATAGTTCACTCTGCCTTCAATGTGTTCAACTCTCCTCATCTGGAATTAAAAGTTTTCTATTTGATGCAACTGACCTTTCTACCTATAATATTTCCTTCTATTCTTCACTAAAAAGTATATTATATGAGTAGTTTACACTTTAAAAAGTACAAAGCTAAGAAAGATAAGATTATTGTACATTCTGATTCATCTTTCAAAATCTTCAGTCTGTGTCTCTCACTATACTTGGTAAATGAGATATATGACATATTCATATCATTCTGTTCAAGGTACTTGAGCAAATACGTAATAGATATTCTCTTTTTTTAGATAGTTGGAGATATGTTATATAATAGAAAAGGATGAAGATGGAGGAGAAGAACGGGTTAAAAATGTTGAAATAGTGAAAAACATAAACCATGATGGATGGGTTTCAAAAGACACCTTCATTTTCTAAAGAATATTTCTATTTGGCTAAAACAAACAATATGATAATCTTGTTTTTAGTTCAGTAATAATCTCATGATTCCTCAAATCCTTATACATTGCACAAAAAAGTTTGTAAAATACATTTTTGGCCATGCGTTAAATATGCCTGAATCTCTCTTGACTCCAGACAAGAGTCTAGTTATCTTTTATTGTTTTGTCACCTCTTTATAGATTTATTCTTTTTTTTGGCTTAAATAATTGAATTTTATTTGTTACAGAACATACCAGGGGTGGTGTACGATATACTGTTACCGAAAGGACCTCCCACTAGGTTTGTTATGCCCACCACCAGAGGAAAGACCTCTCTCAATGCCAGAGATTTGTGAAAAGGAAAATAAAGATTTATTTAAAGTTATACAGACTTAGAGTAGTGACTGAATGATTCCATTAAAATATTAAAGTCCTTTAGGGTACCCACAGATGCACAGTCTTTCCTTCTCCCTCTGCCCTGTTCTGGGTACCATATCTCAGGAAAAGAAGCAGAAGTCCATGATTCAGGCTCCTGGCACCATCAGCTGTGTCTCCTCCATGATCCCCAGTTAATCCAAAGCTATGTGGCACCTTCTCATGGCTCACCAGCAAGAGTCCTTTCACCCCTTTTCTTATAGGCAAAGTCTCTCCTGCTTCTTAAGCCACATGGCAAAGGGGAGCACCCCAAAGCCACATGGTCCTCACTCTCACCAAAGCTGTGGGGTCCCCACTCTGCCAAAGCCACATGTTCTCCCCATTGCATGGCTGCCACATCTTTGTTTAAATCTCTGTGCCAATCTTCCTCTGCAGCCCCATTTCCAACTCCTACAATCAGTTACACCTGCCAGCATTCTTGTATTCTTCCAGCTTTACTGGACTGCCATTGTAAGTCTGGGCAGGTGTGTCCCCATGGCACGGAGCCAATCATCTCCAAGCTTTCATGCAGGTGAGGTGAGAGCTATAACCAGCTGGAGTTGCTGTAACCAGCAGGGGTTGCCTCCCAGTTACATCTTGGGTGGAAGTCACTTCCATCCCCCTGTCTCAAAGCATGGTCACAGCTATTTAAGTCAGTTAAAGGTTATAGATATGTTAAATGACCATGTCAGAGGTTAGCTGCAAGGCTGTTGCTGTGCAAAACAGTTCTTCATGGTCCTGCTCCATGTGTCCCTTCCCCTAGCTCAGATCTGTTGGGGGAGGGGGAAGGACATCCTATATATTTTTCTAATATTTTTTTGATGCCTTGAGCTCTGGACTCCATTCCAAGTCCCTATTTGGGGTCCCCCTCTTAGCTGCACCCTGTTACATATTTACATGTTCAAATATATACTTACATTTTTTTGAATATTCCTAAAAAGTCTTTCATAATATTGAACATTTGTTAAATCAGTTATCTGAGCTAAGCCCTTGTAAGAGGCTGCTATGAAATTGAATAAATGATCAATTGGTCTTATTTCTTGAGCATTTTACGTGAAGAATGGAAGATACTTTACCTCTACAATAAGTTGATATGACATAGTTGGGCTCGTGATCTCTCTTGTTCTACTTAATGATGTCGAGGAAACAGAAATAAAAATAAAATGAGAAGAGAATTTAAAAAAGCTAACAGTTCTTTCATAGCAAAACGCCTAAACTTGGCTGAATAAAAAGATACTAGTTTAGAATAATGAAATATTTATAATGCTTAAAAATGATAAAACAACATATGTTACATTGTTTTAGGGAGGAGGTATCTCAGGTATTTTTTTGTTTTACCTCTTTGATTATTATCACTTGAAAAATTTGATTTTATGTCACAGATTACAGTGCTAAACATTACTGCTATTTACTGATATCTAGCTCCCTTTCACATTTGTGATATAGTAGGATCTGACTTCTTCACTCTCAGGGTAAAGAAAGGCCATCAAATCAGATTTAACCAATGGATATGGACAGAAATGACTTGTTGAATTGAGCATTTATGATATGTTTGGGTTCTCCATTTTCTCTTACTCTTGCTCTGTTGACTATAAACATTTCAAATGTGATAACCTTTGTTACCCTGATTCCCAAATTGAGGAAGGCATGGAGAAGAAAACATCAATGTAAACATAGAAATTTACCACGCCTTAAAAATAAAATTCCTTGTATTATAAGTTACTGACAATCAGTTCTAAGAATTTCTATTGACATTTTGAGAAGTAAGCACATTTTTATTGTGTAGTTACATCAAGCTAAGCAAAAGAATGCTGTTATTTTTTCATTTTAATTTTTTTATTGTTGTTCAAGTACAGTTTTCTGCTTTTTCCCCCCACCACTCCCCACCACCCCATCCCTCCCCACTTCACTCCTCTCTTTCCACCCCCTTGTTGTTATCCATGTGTCCTTTATAATTGTTCCTGCATTACATTAAAGTTTAGATATTTAATTTTTTCTATTGTTTGGTTTTAGAGAGAGAGAAGGAGAATGAGAGAAAGATGCCAATACTTGTATGTGCCCTGGCTGATACTGAACCCACAACCTTGGCATATCTGGATGATGCTCTAACAAGCTGAGCTAGCCTGCCAAGGCCCAGTTTAGATATTTAAATGAATGAACACCAATGCCTATGGATGCTGAGTAAACAAAGAAGTGCACTGCACTGAATTATTTACTATAAACTTGGATACCACAACAACGCAATCTTACCCAGAGGCCTGGATCTACATTTTCCAGGCTTTCCTTATCTTTAGAGTTATAGATGAGAGTTTATCAATGAAGGATATCTTTGTAAAATTTAGAAAGTGTAAGAGAAGGAAAGCATATATTGCCATGCTTTGAAAATTGCCTGCCGAGGTTGGTAGCATTGGCATTACGTGAGACTCAAGTTTCATTGTGGCTACTGTATTCACACCTATATATATTACCCATTGTAGCTGTGGCTTTCTGGGATTTAAAAAACAACTGTACCTAATAACATAGTTTAACATGCAGAATGTAAAATATGATACATCTGTGAAGAGAAATTGAAAACTCCACTGTCCTAAAGGGAAGTTCAAACATCAATCTCTCAATGGTATACAAGGAGATGAGATTAAAATTCAGTAAGATGACAACAATTTTGCTTCACAAGCTCTAGTCAGATATAGAATCCTGTTCTCTGTCTGATCACCAATATATCAAAAAATATATCAGAAGATAGCTATACTCATACATTTGGGAAAAGTTTAACTTCTCAAAATGCATGAAGTATCATATGCAATGATGAAACAGAAACATTAATTTTAAATTCAAGAACAAGAGAAATAAGCATATTATCACAATTCCTACAACATCAAATTTAAATGTTCATGTTTTTAATGTTAAAACTTTATTTTCTTGACCTCATGAAGATACCCATAAGCATTTGACTTTATACTTATTAATATCATTCTTTGCACAGTTCTGACATCTGATTGATAGGCCAGCCCCACCATTATCTTTTCCTTTTCTTTCTCCCTTCCACAATTTCATATAGTTTAGATCTTGTTATGTATCAGTGAGCAGTATGTTTAGATTTTCTAATGATAAATAACCCCCCTCAGATATTTCTATTATTCATAAATTATATTTTATATGTTTAATTATTATTAAACCCTGTACAATAACTTTAAAGAGACTTAAATATTTCAGAAATGCAAGATGTCAAAAAAGTAAAAATGTGCCCACTAATGATCTCCAAAGGAAAAAAGCATTAGTAAGCAGCTGAAGGCCCCACCGCATTCCTTTCCAATTTCCATCTTCCTATGTCCCTCTGCACATCCCGTTCAAATATATTTGTTGGCACTGATACTGCACATGTATTTCTAAATAATACATAACATTCTTATGAGTGTTTTTAATTTTACATTATTGGCAACACACTGAACATATCCTCTGTATCTTTTTTCTTCTTAACCAAATGCTTCTTTTATTACATAAAGCTTGAGTTGATTCATATGTACTTCTAAATTTTCATTGTTTGAATATACAGTTGATCATCGAACAAGCCAGGGGGATTACTTATGCCAATCCCTGCCCAGCTGAAATCTGCATATACCATCTGAGTTCCCAAAAACTTGAGTGGTCTCTTTATATCTGTAAGAGATTGGTTCCAAGACTTCTGTGCATTCAAAATTTATGGACGTTCAGGACCTGAAAGTAAAATGGGGGAGAACAATGCATACAATTAGCCCTCTGAATCTAAAGACTGAAAATACAGTTTTCCATTCTGTTGGTTAAATCCACAGATGCAAAATCTACAGATTCAGTGGATGAACTGTATATTTATTAAAAAAATCCACGTACTTATTGAACCCATGCAGTTCAAACAAAAAGCTAATTGTACTACAAGTTTATTTTACTACTTTCCTGTGGACACTAATTTCAAAAGCTTTCATTTTTGTTTCATTTCAAGAAATTTTTTAATATCTTCCTAATACTTATTTTAGTATTTTCTTTTGTTTTTATAGTTTTTCTTCCTATCCATATTTCTTTTTTAAAATTTTATTTAGTTATTTTTCAAGTAAAGTTTGTTGTCTATTTCTTAAATTATTTAAAAATTGTTATCTTATAGACTTTTGTTCTACTACACCCCAGTTGTGCTTTTTTATTTGCTAAACCTGCTTTCCCATGAACTTCAGTTTTTCATGTTCATGAATCATAATTTTTTAGCTAAATATCACATACACACGATTTTAGAAGTCCTCTGTGCACTAGACTAGAAGTATGGGATTCTATTCCTTTACAAATTAAGCTTCCTGCAGTTAATTGGAAGAGGTTTTGTAGTCCTATCTTCGGTGATGAACCAGTCCTTTAAATCACTGTGTTTTACACAGGGGCTCAACTGCAGTTCTGTTACTTGTCAAACAGGAGAGAGACCTTCCACAGGGAAATCATCAACCACAGCCCATAGAGCCTGTATGCAAATACAACATCTCAGTTTCAGATCCCATTTTTCTTCTCCCTTTGTGTTCTTTCTTCATTTCTGGCACCTTCCCACTTTCATCAATGATGTATCAAAAGACATATTTAATATTATTTAAAAATTTTGTGTGTTTATAGAAAATTTGGAATCACTTTGAATTGTTATAATAGCCCTGTTGTTCAATATTTTGAAAGAATATTTTATCATTTGTTTGATTCTATCCCTGGTGATTTCTCAAACTATGCACATACAGTTCAGATTATGTAATACGTACTTTTTCTTTTAGCTATTTCAGTGTAATTAAGTATAATTAAATATTCTAATTGTCTTAAAAACCCAATAATATCACTGTTTCATTAAACCTTTGGCTTATATACAAATTTAGCTAAGAATATTTTTATAAAAATTAAACAACAATGTGTAAATATTATAGAACTTCTAGATATATAAGCAAATGATTTATATGCAGACTTTTATTCTCTTTTATTTAAACTTAAAATGGGAATTTACTTTAATCCTATTCTACTGCTATATGCTTTATTATTTTCTTAAAGTTGGCGAGTAGTCAAGCATTAACTCCCATGTCAGTTGACATTGCTTTGTACCATCATTGTTAATGGCTTCCCATCATATTTTAGGAGCAGACCCATTATCTAAGTCTGTCCAGAAAAAGTCCAGCCATTGTTACTATAACTAATGGTTTGCATGACATCAATGTAACCTGGCAGCCAAAGAGAATGGACTGGAATGGGCAAACATGAACAATGATGACTTCACTGTACTGGACAGTGAAGGTGGTAGACACTGTTGAGTGAGCATGTGTACTGAGTGGCCATCACGTTCAAAATGACTGAAGTGAGTAGAACAACAAATCTGCATCAAAGTTTGTGTCAAGTTGGGACATTCCTCTGTGGAAAGGATGGTTCAGAAGGCTGCAGCAATGGGAACTGGTGAATGGCAGCTTCATCATGACTATGTACTTGCTCATACATCACATCTCATGCAAAATTTTGGTGATACATTAAATCATCTAGGTGACTCAACACCCCCTCACTGCCCGGATTTGGCACCCTGTGACTTCTGGCTTCTGCCAAAACTAAAATCACCCTTGAAAGGGAAGACATTTCAGACCATCAATCAGAGTCAAGAAAACAAGACAAGGCAGCTGGTGGCAATTGGTAGAACTGTGGGAGGTTCCAAAGTGTCTACTTTGAAGAAGACTGAGGTGTCATTTTTCAATGTATGATGTTTCATGTATTTTCTTCAGTAAATGTCTCTATTTTTCATAGCACGTTTAGATACTTTCTAGCCAGACCTTGTAGATTAATACTAAAATTGGAATTAAATAGTACAACACTGCATAAAAATTATATCTTATTTTGTTCTCATGACAACCTTCTGATAAAGATATTATTATTCTCATATGGGTCAGAAGCCAAGTTTTACAGTCATTAAGAAATTTTCTTTAAAAAAATATTTGTGAAGTTTCAGAGCCCTGAAATAAACACACTGACTCCAAGGCCTATGTTCCTTTTATTGACCAGTGCAGAGTCCCATCAACATCCATGTAACTGATACCCTATTCTTTAATATTTATGTTTTTGTACTATGTATTTTGTTTTGGCTATTATAAACAATTAAATGATAACTGTTCTTCAGTTAAATATAAACCTACATGCAAATGTTCGTACTGTTTCAGTATAAATTCTTGTATGTGGGAGTAATTAAATGGTGGTTTTATTGCTTTTATTTTGACAAATTATCATCCATCAAGTTTTTACTAACATATACACTTGCTTGAGCAATTTAAGAAAGTTTCAGTTTTCCTATGTCTATGCTCATATGAATTCTGGTCAGCCTTTTTTTTCCTTTGCCAATCATCAATAGCATTGTCAAAACCCAGAAATTATGAAAGGCATTTTCATTTAAAATTATTTGATTACTGTTTAGATTTACTGTTTGTTTATTTTATTTTTTCTTTTGCAATTTGTATTTTTAAAAAGATTTTATTTATATATATATATTTTTTTATGTAGAGGAGAAGGGGGAGAGAAGGAGAGGAAGAAAAACATCAATGTGTGGTTGCCTCTCACATGCCCCCTACTGGGGAACCTGGTCTGCAACCCAGGCATATGTCCTCACTGTGAATGAAACCAGCTACCCATTCTGGTGCTCAGTCCACTGAGCCACATGAGCCAGGGCTGTATTTTTTTTTAAATTGACAGATCGAGTACACAGAAGGTTGCCCAAGGAAAGAACACTCTTAAATAGTTTGACTCTAAGATTGAGTATGAAGCATATTTAGACAAAGTCTATAGTTTTTAGACATGGGAAGTAAAAAGCTAAGAAGATAAATGATTTTGCTGATGTCACGGATTTTCTGGGATTGTAAGGATTGAAACCCAAGTCTTCACAAATCCATTTCAGGACACTTTCTATTATCCTACTTTTTCTGCATTAGATATTGATTAAAGTCATCAAATTTCTACTAATTGAAAAGTTTTTCATTGAAAATTACTGAAAACAATGACAATTTACCAGGAACACTTGTTCTGAAAGTTTCCAAAAACATGGTGTCTTACAACATATTTGGTGTGATGAAATAAATTAGAAATCAGCTGTGGACTATTATAAGTTTTTAATAATTAAATGCTTCATCACCAGAGACCAAAAAAGGTTCACTTTTTAAATCAAGAGGATAATTATTTTTTCCTACTAGACTTCACTGTGCTTAATTGAGATTTGGGGATGCATATATATAAGTTGACAGTTTGCATTTACTGTGTTTTCCCCTAGGTGAAATCGGAAAGTGTCTCATAAGTTTTAGTATTAATGAGAACAGAGACCATTAACCCTAAAAATGCCCTTTTTGCTCAAAGGAATATTCCACCTGGAAAAGTGATTTAAAAGTATATTTGACCATGAAATGAAAATTTGGCTTTTTAAATAAGACATGTAACCCTTTAATTCAAGATATAAAAAAATAAAGAAAATCTTCATTGATTTTCATGGTAAAACTATATTTAGCTTGGCTTTTAAAGAGAGGTAAACTGGATCATTGTTTTTTGCATTAAATTTAAGTGAGCTGGTATTAGATTTTTAAACATGGAGGCCGTGCAAAAATACTCAGAAAGCTAACTTCCGTGAAAACTGTGTTTTGGAAGCAAGACAGCCCTACTTTAAGAAAACTATTCTTATTTATTCTATTACAGTTGTCCCGATTTTTCCCTTGTGCCCCTCTACACCTAGCCCACCCCCATCTCCCACAGTCAGTTCTCACTCTGGTGTCCAAGTCCATGGGTCATTCATACATGTTCTTTGACTAGTCCCTTCCCCTTTTTGCACCACTCCTTCTTCCTTCTTTCCTCTGGCAGCTGCTAGTCCGTTCTCTGTTTCCATGTCTCTGGCTCTGTTTTCTCACTAGTTTATTTTGTTTCTTAGATTCCTCTTATCAACGAGATCATATGGTATTTGTTTTTCACTGCCTGGCTTATTTCACTTATTTCACATAATAGTCTCCAGTTCCACCCATGCTGTACTAAAGGGTAGGGATTCCTTTTCTTTCTTTCTGCTGTGCAGTATTCCATTGTGTAAATATACCACAGTTTTTTAATCCATTTTATCTACCGAGGGGCACTGAGGCTGTTTCTAGCACTTGACTATTGTAAATAGAGCTGCTGTGAACAGAGGGGCACATAGGTTCTTTTGAATTGGTGTTTTGGGATTCTTAGGGTATAGTCCCAGCAATGGAACTGCTAGATCAAAATGCAATTCCATTTTTAGTTTTTTGAGCAAGATTTATACTGTTTCCCATAGTGCCTTCACCAGTCTGCATTCCCACCAACAGTGCAGTAGGGTTTCCTTTTCTCCACATCCTCACCAGCACTTGTTTGTTGATTTATTAATGGTAGCCATTCTGACAGGTGAGGTGATATCTCATTGTGGTTTTAATTTGCATCTCTCTAATAGTTAGTAATGTTGAGAATTTTCTATATGTCTGTTGTTCTTCTGTATGTCCTCCTTGTAAAAATCTGACAAACTTACAGGAAAGGCAGGCAAGTGGCACTCTCCCCACATCTGCAGACAGCTCAGTTACAGCACAGTGATTACTGTGGAAAACACAGTACTAATCTGAGACACTAGCACCTCTTTCTCCAGAAGACTCGGCGTTGGTTCTATGGAGAGGAGGTCATCTGTGAGCAATAAGGTAATAAGGACTCATTTGGATGCAGATTTGAAGACAGAGAAAATCTCACATTAAATATCAAAAATATAGGGTGAAAGTCGAATAAGAGAAAAATAACAAGCCCTGGCTGGTGTAGCTCAGTGGGTTGAGCGTGGACCTGAGAACCAGATAATTGCAGTTCTATTCCCAGTCAGGGCACATGCCTGGGTTGCAGGCCAGTTCCCTGCAGGCCAGTTCCCAGCAGGGGATGCATGAAAGGCAACCATACACTGATGTTTCTCCTCCTCTCTCCTTCCCTTCCCCCCTAAATATAAATAAAAATCTTTTAAAAAAAGAGAGAAAAATAACAAATAGTTGACACCTGTAGTGTGATTACTCAGTCATTATCAAAAGTGCTTTTCCAGGTCCATCCATAGTGCTGCAAAGGGTAAATTTTTCTTCTTTTCTTACTACTGAGTATTATTCCACTGTGTAAATATCTCATAGTTTTTTAATCTACTCATCTACTGATGAACACTTGGGTTACTTCCACATCTTGGTGATTGTAAATAATGCTGCAATGGACAGACGGGTGTTTTATGTTCTTTCAAATTAGTGTTTTGGGTTCTGTCAGATATATTCCCAGAAGTGAGATAGCTGAATTGAAAAACAGATCCAATTTTAATTTTTTGAGTTATCTCCATTATGCTTTGCACAGTGGCTGTACCAGTCTGCATTCCCACCAACACTGCAAAAGGGTTCCCCTTTCTCCATATGATGAGTTTTGTAGGTTCTTTATCAGTTTTGGGTATTAACCCCTTATCAGATGTATCTGAAAATATGTTATGCCTTTCAGTGAGTTGTCGTTTTATTTTTGCTGATATTTTCCTTTGTTGTGAAAAAACTTTTTAGTTTGCAGCAGTATGAATAGACCTGGAGAACATTATGCCAAGTGAAATGAGCCAGTCAGAGAAAGACAAATGCCATATGATTTCACTCATAAGTGGAATCTAATAAACAAAGTGAACTAACAAGGAAAGTGTGGACAGACTCACAGATGGAGAGCAGGATGACAGCTGTGGGAAGTGGAGGTCAGGGGGTGGATGGATTGAGCAAAATAGAAAAAAAACACCTCATGGACATGGCACTAATGTGGTGATTGTTGTGGGGAGGGGATAAGGGAACTAAATGGTAATGGAAAAATCCAATAAAGATTAAATTTTTAAAAAGTGCTTCTCAGGATTTATCCCATTTAGTTTACATAGCTATCTTTGAAGTCTAATTACTCTCTCTGTTTTATAAACGAATAAACTATAACCAAAAAAATAAAGACATATGCTCAAGATTCCACATCAAGTGCGTGGTGAACCTTGGCAATGAGGTTCCAGAATAAGCACTCTTAACACCATACTCTCCACCCTCCTGGTGGATCCAGTCTCAGTCCCACATGATGCCCATGAAGACGTCAGTTAGGTTTTATAACCCCAAGTCTGACAGCTGGTGTGAACTCTTTCGAGAATTCCCTAAAGGACTTTGTTAAACGAGGTGGCATGAAGCTGAATCATGCCATTCATGACTCAGGGCATCTGCTAAGGAATTGAAGCAGAGAGCCCTGACTTAAACCTGATTTCTAATTTTCTTTTTCACATTTGCCAAATGGTTAAATTCAATCTATCTTGTCTACATGCTTATCCCCCTAAGCTGCTCGATTGGATGAAATTCCATGAAAAGCATGACTGATAAATTCCTTCATGTTTTAAAAATTAGCATGTTTGCATACTAACAAATATGAATATAGGAAAGCAGTAAGTGCGATTGAAATTCTTAATAAACAATGTTCGATTGGGTTATAGTAAAAAAAGAAAATAAAACATTTCTATTTTTATTTATTTATTTATTTTTAAACATTTCTATTTTTAAACTCACATACTATGCCTAAGTAAGTTCCAATATGCTTTTCTTTATTTATGTATTGTTTTTTAAAGTGTGTAAATATATTTAACTTTTTGAATAAAGGGAAGGTAAGACAAGCATAAAATTAATTTTAAGGCAACAAGGGGAAAAGACTCTAATAAAAAAGGGTTAGGCCAATGAAAGAGGATACAGCAATTGAGGGGTGATAGTCGAAGGGAAAGTGTAACACAGATTTTTTAAATATTATCTTTATTTATTTTTGAATAATATAAGCATATAGCACACAATTAAAAAATAAAAACAGCCACTCAGGCTCTTCTTTTAAGAGAAAACTATTATAGTAGTATCTTGCATTAGTTTCTTCAATTATATGGAGAAAACTCTACATATAAAAGGCCCACATATATATACATGTATACATGTACACATATATAAACACACATATGATACATGTATATATATTATTTATATATAGTGTCTGAATGTGTGATTATGTAAATGTAAAGTGTAATGCCACTTGAAAACAAGCATAGGTCACTAAAAAGAAGAATTTAAAATAAGTTTCAGGGTGCCTTGGCTGGTGTGGCTCAGCAGATTGAGCGCTGCCCTGGAAACCAAAGAGTCTCCAGTTGGATTCCTGGTTAGGACACATGACTGGGCTGTGTCCAGTGACAGGTCCTTGGGTGGGGACGTGTCAGAGGCAACCACACACTGATTTTTCTCTCCCTCTCTTCTCCTTCCCTTCCCCTCTCTCTGAAAATAAGTAAATAAAAAATAAATAAAGTAAGTGGGAGTTCTGGATAATTCTTATAAATGCACTTAATCTATCACTTTACAATTTTAGCTCCCATCATGAAGCAGGCACACAGAATTGCTAAGGCAGTATTTTTTTCAGGAGGATGTTAAAATCTTAATTTTACTATGCAGCAATTCTTATATAAAAATGAAAAAAAGATAACGAGAAAGAACAAAACAGGGGAGCTATATTCAAGTTTGCTTGGTGACATTGAGTTAGGTTGGGCCTTTTGTAATCTTTTTTTTTGTAGGTAAAATAAAAATGCAAAAAGAAAGGAAGACTCAGGTCCTATTTTTGTATTTCAGGTATCCTTTTGTCCCTAATACATATCCTAAGCCATCTTTTACTAGAATTTTCATTCCAGTTTTGCACAGGCTTACCTAATGACTGAGCTCAGCTCCACTATTTAAGGTACAAATTACATGGCAAAGTAGTTATTTCTCTCTCAACTAAATACATGGCATCCAAGAAACATGTAGGAAAAGTATTCATGTACAAAGTAACCGGGAATAAATAAAATTTTTCACTTGCTTAGAGAAAAAATATTCCCAAGGACCACATTGATTGTATTCAAGTCAATAATGTATAGCCTGCCCAGCAAACCCATGGTGAGAGCTCCATCAGGTCAGGAGGGGAGTGAGGCAGAAAACGACTGGGGTGGCCATCAGGGAGTCCAGTGTCCATGGGACACTGTGCACTGGGGAGGCATGCAGTGCTTAATGAATGTTTGCACCAAGTCACATTCAGAAGTTCTCGCATGATTCTTTCTATACACAGATAATTTTTCTTTAGTAGTTTAAAGTCTCTCATAAAAGCCTGATATGTCAGAAACCAAATCTCTTTAATGAAAACTCAAACAGGTTTTTTATGCCCCCTAACAAAATGGTTTTTATATTTTCCACAGATAAAGTAAAATTAGCAGATATTTACTCAACATCCACAATAACAAACTTTACTGGAGGAGACCCAGTGAGCCTCTGGTTCCTCTTCAATAGACCAAGTAATCTGAGAAATAAATTAAAAGTTTAGATGAATTCTGTTCAATAGAATTACAATACAGACATACCTGTGAGCCATATATGGAATTTTACAGCTTCTAGTAGCCACATTGAACAAATAAAACTTAAAAAAATACATTTTACTTAATCCCACATTAAAAATATTTTATTTCAGTATTTAGTCTGTGCAAAGATTATTGAGATATTTTGTATTATTTTAGTATTAAGTTCTCAAATTCCAGTGAGTACTTTTTCACTCACCAGATTATCTCAGCTGAGACTGCCCATATTTTATTTTATCTATCTTATTTTTAATCCTCACCTGAGAATATGTTTATTGATTTTAGAGAGAGAGAGAGACATTGATGTAAGAAAGAAACATTGGTTTGTTGCCTCCCATATGCACTGCCCTGAATGGGGATTGAACTCACCTACATCCTTTTGGTGTGTGAGATGATGTTCCAACCAACTGAGCACCTGGCCAGGGTGAGACTGCTCACGTTTTAGGGGCTCATTAGCCATATGTATCTAGTACTTGCTAACACAGCTATGATTCTGGACTCAGAAAAACATTGTGTGAATATACACGAACAATTTTCCATGAAATGCCAAATGGTCCTTGAACCCCAAATTAAGATTTTTGTTCACATAATTAACTATCCCTTAAAAAGATCACGTTCCTGTCAGAAATTGCAGAAATATCTTTAAGGAGCCATAGGATAAAATTCTTTCCAACCATATAAAAACTAAACACAGAGAGCAGGATTAGTAATCTCTTATAAGAATGCTATCCTTTACATCCCACCTTTCATTTCCTCATTGGACTATGAACATAAAAAATGCTTGATCGGAGTTCACAGACAGCCTGTGAATTGCTATAACTACCCAAACAGAACTGCTTCCCGAATCATCAGTGGCAGATGTTTTCTATTTACCCTCTTTCCAATTCAAACCAAGTCTCTCTTCTCCTGCCATGTCTGTCTTTCTGCATCCTCCTGAGTCCTATGTTACAACAGGTGCAAGTAGTTGGTGTTTACCTTCATTTCCATTATTCAAATGCAACAGGATGACCGTCTACAAAAGTAAATTGACTGATACAAGGAGTTGTGACTTGGACGTGGCCGATAATTTTATAACTAGTTCTTCCGGGGGGGGGGAGGACAAATGATGGCATGTTAATGATGAGAAGGCTTAAATTTCATAATCCTTCACAGCAGTTTAAATGAAGTCCCAGCTCAGTTGTGTTTTACACTGGTTCTCATGTTCATCTCCCAATTTATTTTCCAACAAAATTTCAAGGTGTGTTAAACACCTTTTATTTAGGAAGACACTGACACCATTTGCGCAACATACTTGCAAGGCTAAAATCACTAGTAAGCCAAGAGATCACTAAATACAGTAATATGTTCATGAAGTACCAGTTAGAAAGGAAGGCAGATGCCATAGACTAAGTGGTTGTATGCCAAGAAATGAAGATACACATTTGGGTGCCAAAGCATGTCAGTCACCATAAAAATGACTAAGAAAAATCACTTATATTGAGTGCAAAGTGATGGTCAGATTATATAAACTGGGAAATATGTTTTATAATAATCATAATTGTAACTTTTTCCATTATTAATAATAAACTTTGCAATTTTTCATAGCACCAAAGAGCTGCATGATATAAAGTCTACTTGAATAAATATTTACATAAATATTTAAAAGCCTTTAATATTTAAAAAATGATAAGTTTGAAACCTTGTTCTACCTCTAAGTAGATTACTTTCCATTTTATTTGCACATTTGACACAAGTTCTAGAGTATACTTCCTTAAACATCACCCCGTTTGATATCAATGCTATTTGTAAATTTATATTTATATATTTTGAAGTTTTTTAATCTTCACCTGAGGATATATTTATAGATGAGAGAGAGAGAGAAAGAGAGAGACATCAATGCAAAAAACATCAGTTGGTTGCCTCCTGCACATGCTCTGACCTGGGATGGAACCCACAACTTAGGTATGTTCCCTGACCAGGAGTCAGATCCGCAACCTTTTGGTATGTGGGACAATGCTCCAACTCACTAAGCCACCAGCCAAGGCAATCTATATATTTTTGAATTTTCTCAAGTGGGTCCAAGAGAGAGCTTTAACTCAATCTGTCGTGGCTTGCAAGTAACTTTTCTTCTAAGTAATTTCTGCAGCAATGCAACAGATTGACTAGATAGAATTAAGAAAAAATAAAAAGAATTTCAGTGGTAGGTGGGAAAGTGCTGAAGTCAGAGGTGAAACACTTGTATGAATGAGAATGCAAACCTAAATTAAGAGAGTCCTAGTAATTGGGGAGAAAAGTGATGGCATAATGTATGGGACAGATCTTCTCTAAGCACATGAAAACCAACACCGCGGAGCCCACAGAGAAGCATTAATTCTGCTCTGCTTCCCTGCACACTAACAGTCCCTGTCCTAATTAAATGTGCTCCTGAAACATATGTTTCATTGTCTGAGCTGTGCTGTTAGATTTGATATACTTGTGACTCCTGTCATCTGGAATGAGAAATCCCTCTTGGAGGCTTATATTAGTATCAATGATTCCCTGCACAGAGAATACCTGAGTGTCATATTGCATTGGCAATGAAGAGCAAGTGCAAATATAAGAACTAACAACACTGAAATAATTCCTTTGAAATCAGTATGCTTATTAGATTTATTAAAAAAGAAATACATGTGTAGAAAAACGTGGCTTAAATCCATTTACACAGTATTTTTATTTCACTTTGGACTGTTGCAGTTTTTTTAATTAAAAATGTATTAATTATGAAATCAGATATTGCCAGCTAATTACCATTACTTACATTATTACGTCAATTTGAGTTGGTTTTTCAGGTAAACTGGTTCCCACTAAATAATTTTTTTTCAGTATGAAAAAAGGTATCACTTAAGCAATTTTTTATGACTTCAAGTATGTTTCATTGAATACTGGAGTAATTGTTGATAAGGAAAGTGGAGAATGAGGAAAAGATGAAAAATTCTTAATTCTTAACAGTGTTAGAATAAGTTGCTTAACTGGATAAAGGAAATTATTTAAGATTAATATAACCCCTTGGAGATTTTAGCTGGTTCTAAAATTCTAATAGAACACATCCTTTAGGGTGAAATAATAAAATATTAGTGAAATATGTGTTTTATTTTCTGGAATCTCTTGATTCTACTTCATAGAAGTCTCTGGCTTTTCAAAGAACTAAAGGGAAATGTGGCAACAATGGAAAAAGGAAGTTTTCTTCTTGCTACCATTAGGCCCAAACATCAGAACCTTGCATTCTTTGTTAATTGTCAAATACTCTCAGTTGAAATAGGGCCCTTTGTTTCACAGGTTCCTCGTAATTCTGTGTCACAGATTAGTATGACTTTTCTGTTCTGGTGGAACGAGAAGAGCCCAGCATCATCTCTGTAGCAGCTATGATGTTCCACATACAGCCACAGGGAAACAGCATAGCTGACTATGAAAAGTTCATAAGCTTAGGTTTAAATGAAGATTGTTAGAACTATTTTTGTAAATCCCCTCACTAATATTAGACATGGACTATTCACTGTCATAATCATCTTCCTAGTCACTAAATTCACAATCATTATAAAACAATAAGGAGAATAGGGTCTTATTTCTGTAGGGTCAAAAGTGTTCAATGATATAGTGTTTGAAGGCTGATTCTAAAGATAGGGTTTATAGAGAAAAATGTATATATACACACACATAGATATCTATGTGTGCATAGATATATATACATAGATGCACTGAAACAATAGGTTAAATATATACCATCCGCTGCAAAGTCCTAAATTTAAAAGGCCAAAAATTTTCCGTTGTGTAAATGCACCATAGTTTTTTGATCCATTCATTTACTGATGGACATTTAAAGTACTTCCATCAATTGACTATTGTAAATTGTGCTGCTATGAACATTAGGGTGACATGATGGACTACTACACAGCAGAAAGAAAGAAGGAACTCCTACCCTTTGCAACAGCTCAGATGGATCTAGAGATCATTAGGCTAAGTAGAATAAGACAGGCAGTGAAAGACAAACACCATATGATCTCACCTGTAAGTGGAACCTAATCAACAAAACAAACAAGCAAGAAAAATATAACCAGAGATATTAAAATTAAGGACAAACTGACAGTAACCAGAGGGGAGGTGGGAAGAGATAATGGGGGGGGAAGGGGAAGGGTCATCAAGGAACATGTATAAAGAACACATGGACAAAACCAAAGGTGAGCAGGATCGAGGGTGGGAGGAAGGGATAGCTGGGGTGGCAGGGAGCACTGGGGGTGGGGAGTGGAGAAAGCTGTACTTGAACAATAAAAAAGAAAAAATAAAAGAAAATATTTTATATATGAAAATAGATAAATAAAAGACCAAATTTTGAATATTGAGTTTACAGTTTTAAGCAAATAGAAGGCTTTAGATTAAAAGTGACATGATAGAATTTGAAAAACTTTGGTCTTAAATTTTCTTGGCAGAAGAATAATCTTTGAAACAGCGTCAAGATTGTATAAGCAATTCTCTCAGGCTATTGCCTTCTCTTACCCAAGGGTACGTGCAAATTGTATGGGAAAAACTCTGATGACAATTCATGTTCCAATTCCTTGAAATATTCTTCTTCCTATCATTCACTGATTTTGTCATGACATTAATGCATATGTGCAGTATCAGTGTCATGAACTATAGACTAGGGGAAAAAGAAGACAAGGTCCTCTGACTTTTTAAATGTATTTCTTTTATTTCTATTTTGCTGTGAGTTGCTCTGCTCTTTACTTTTGGGATTTCTCCTCTGTGAGTCTGATATCTTTCCTAGTGTTTCACTTTATTCCTGTTATCTTTATCCATCCTTATTCATGTTGCCATTACTCCATGCTGAAATGAAATGTTTGGACTTTCTTTTCAAGTACATACGTTTTTTTCAACATAATTATTTTGCTGCACGGTTCTGCAGTATTTAATTTTTTAAATGTTTCCAATTATTTTTATATCAACACACCCATTTCTGGTCTTAGTTATTCCTCAGTTTATAAATTCAGTCTTGTCAATCTCTTTGAGAATAAGAATTTTCCAGTGGTCCTCCCAGCAACTATTATGTTACAAATGTGTTTGTTCTTGCTCCTTAAATATTTTCTCATCCTTAGAATTAGAGTCACTTTCTATAACTTATGATATTTATTTCTCTTAGATCAACTTTCCAAATTATAGTCCATAGACTATCCTAGATTTTGAGATATCAAAGGAGTCTATCATATTTGTGACTCCTTTAAGTTCACAGTCACATGAAAAAAGAAAAGGGAAATCTTAGCATTTCTAGAGTTTTATTTTTCTAGTACGGAAGTCTCATTGTCTCTCTCTGCAGAGCTCAGTCAAACTACAGAGGGGGGCATCTGTGGAAAATAGGAGTATTTGTGGGCCTACAGGTTTCCAGTTCATACTATTCTTTAACTGGCTTTAGATTTTCTTCCCTACCCTGCATAATGATTATCATCAGAAAGTGGTGTTATTTTTGTTCCTGCTTAATGTAGCAAACTCCGCATGCCTGGAGTAATGTAGTGAGCACTTTGATGTGCTCCCATTGGCCCCTAACCCCAACTCAAGAAAGGGTCTATCACCTAGGTGTTGGAAGGGCTGTCAGTACACAGTCTTCTGGTTTCAGTTCCTGTTGTGGACCGTTCTGCCTGGTTTTGGGAATTGTAACTCTACCCCTTGTGGCTAAGGACAAGGGAAGACCTTTGGAATGCTAATCTCAGGAGACAAAGCCTGTCTCTGGTAACAAATGTTGCCTCAGTTCCTCTCCCTGCCCCCAAAGCTTGGTCAGAAGTCAATGAGGAGTAAGACCCCTCACAGCGGGGGGCAACCTATGCCAGACTCGATCACTTGGGAGGCCTTTATGGAAGAACTCAGGGGGCTGCAACAGTGAGCAATGGACTCTCGCCCCCCAGCTTTGTCAAAGCCCGAGCCCCCATGTTCTCTGGGAGAAGAGCTTCCTGGCTCTAATCCCCTTAAGCCTGAATACTTGATGGGGAGAGGTGTAGCTCCTTGTCTGAGAAGAGCGTGCCCTGGGGAAAAATCTGGCACCACAAAGACTTCCTGATAAACCTGTGAAATCTGCTCTGCTAAGAGTGCTTTCATTCATATGTTAAGGATTCGAATAGGAAACTGACTCTGACTCATACTAAGCCCTCAGCTTTCTTTGAACTGTTATCTACTCTTTGATCCTTGCTGCCCTGTATTCCTGAGTCTTACAACCCAGTAAAAGTTCTTGGAGGAAGGGGCTCAACGCCGCCTTTTTCCCCTGAGAAACTGGCCACTGCTCACGGCCTTTTTCCTCTGGGAAGATGGCCACCTCAAATGGCCACCTCTCCTTTCCAAGCAGATCACATCATATCTCTGTCATGTTTACTCTAATTTGTGGCACATAGGCGGACTTGTGAGGAAAGTCGCCCCCACAAGCTCCTTCAGGAATTACCTTCATTATAGAGAGCCACCCTGTCCAAGGTGACAGCCCTTCCCATGAAGATCCACATACAGTGTTTGATTGGTTTGTAGTAATAAGGTCTGAGCATCGTGGCTCACTTTGAAACAACTCAGAAGAACCATTCTGCTCCACAACTTCCCACTGGGTTCGCTGCTCCACTGGGTTAGCCAAACCTATAGCTAAACCTCAGCGCATGGCATCTCAACTTCTCCTCTGCTCAATGTGTTATCCTTCCTCTTCTCTGAATCGTTATTGTCTTGAAAGGCATTCCTTGACAAATATCTAAAACATAAAACTCTATTCTTAAATCTGATTTTAGGGGAATCTACCATGGAGCAGTGTTATAGAATGATCTCTGGGTATTTTAGCTGTGTGTGAACTCAGTAACAGTGAATATACAGAAAACATTTGAAGAATCTAGATCTCACTCCATGCCCCTAAGCTAGCAGTTGTCATTGAAAAATCCTTAGGTGGTTTTGCCCCATTATTTTCCCTCAGGGCTCCTATTTTGCACATAGTGAACAATGAATTTAACGGCCCTGCCCTCAAACCAGTTCTCTCTCATCTCTCTTTCTGAAAAGCTTCTGGTTTCAGGATGATATAGTTGTCCTAGATTATCACAATTTTATTTCTTATTTTCTCTATTTTTGTAGACCTTTGATTATTTACAGTGAAGTTTTGGAGAGAAAGGAAAATTCATAAGCAGGAGCTCAGACTACCATCTCAAAGGAGATGTTTCTGACATACTCTTGATATCAAAATTAATATGTGTTTCATCTCCACAGAGGGAAAGGAAAATAGAGCACCAAAATTTATTAAACCAAAAATGAACAGTGTTTTTTTTCTTATACAAACTAATGATATCTGAAGTTCAAATTAAGATATAGTTATCTATCTGCCCTGGCTGGTGTAGCTGAGTGGATTGAGCCCCGGACTGCGAATTGAAAGGTCACTGGTTTGATTACTGCTCAGGGCCACTGCCTGATTTGCAGGGCAGGTGTCCTATTGCAGGGCATGCACCCTTCTCTCTCTCTTTTCCTTCCTGTCTCTCTAAAAATAAATAAAATCTTAAAAATATATATAGTGATCTTAAAATCACTTTGATTATAAAGATCATATAAATAAGAGGAGACATGCACAAAATTTTCTAGTTAAGGTTCTTTATTCAGAGCAGTTACAAGTAAATTAGGAACATAAAGTTAACAAGCATTTCATCTGGATTTAAATTCCGAGGTGTTGGTGTTGCTGTCAATTTTGTTTGAGTGGGAAGACAGATAACTCAAATATAAAGAAAGCGTAATTGTTTGATGCAGCGACATTCTCTGAACTGAAAACATAGATTCATACTATAGCATTGTCACAAGAGGAGTGGGATCTTGAAAACTTATTTCACATCACTGTCACTCAGTTTTCTCATCTATAAATGCAAATAAAAAACAGCCCTGGCTGGTGTAGCTCAGTGCATTGAGCACGGGCCTGCAAACTGAAGGATTGTGGTTTGGTTTCCAGTCAGGGTACATGCCTGGGTTGCAGGCCAGTCCCCAGCAGGGGACACAAGAGAGGCAACCATACATTGATATTTGTCCCTTTCTCTCCTTTTCTCCTTCCCTTACCCTCTAAAGATAAATAAATAAAATATTTAAAAAGAACAAAACAGGATAAATTCCCTTAAGTGGAATCGCTGAGTCATAAGGCAGCTCCATTTTTAATTGTATGAGGTATATCCCTACTGCTTTCCACAGTGGCTGCCCCATTCTGCATTCCCATTAACAGTGCAAAAGGGTTCCTTTATCCCCATTTCCTCACCAGCACTTGTTGTTTGTTGATTGATTCATGATAACCATTCAAATAGGTGTGAGGTGATATGTCGTTGTGGTTTTAATTTTCATTTCTCTGACGAGTAGTGACACTGAGTATCTTTTCATATGACTATTGCCCATCTGTATGTCCTCTTTGGAGTAGTGTCTAATCAGGTCCTTTGCCCATTTTTTTAATTGGTTGGTGTGTGTGTGTGTGTGTGTGTGTGTGTGTGTGTGTGTGTGTTGAGTTTTGTAAGTTCTTATAAATTTTGGATATTAACCCTTGTCAGATGCTTTGGCAAATACATTCTCCCATTCTGTGGGCTGACTTTTGATTTTATTGATGATTTCCTTTGAGGCACAATACTGTTTATTTTGATGTAGTCCTATTTGATTATCTTTTCTTTTGTTTCCCTTCCTGAGAAGATATATCAGAAAAAAATATATACTGCTATGAGTTATGTCTGATATTTTACTGCTTATGTTTTCTGCTAAGATTTTTCATGGTTCCCGGTCTAACATTTCAGTCTTTGAGCCATTTTGAATTTATTCTTATGCATGGTATGAGGTGATCTAGTTTTATTTTTATATATGTATCTGTCCAATTTTCCCAATACCATTTATTGAATAAACTATCTTTATACAAATGTATATGCTTGCTTCCTTGGTATAAAGGAAGGTATTGAGTATAAAGGCATGCATTTATTTCTGGGCTCTCTTTCTGTTCCATTAATTTACGTGTCTGTTGTTATGCCAGTACCATGCTGTTCTGATTATTCTTACCTTATATAATAGTTTGATATTAGGTAGCAGGTTGCTTCAGATTTGTTCTTCTTTCTCAGGATTACTGTTGCTCTGTAGGGCCTTTTGTGGTTCATATACCTTTTTGAAATATTTGGTCTAGTTCTGTGAATTATTGAAATCTTGATAGGATTGTATTGAATCTATAGATTACTTTGGATATATGGACAATTTAATGATGTTAATTCTTCCTATTCATGAACCTGATATGTGCTTCCACTTATTTATATCTTCTCTAATTTCTTTCCTCAGTATCTTAAACCCAAAACACTTATTTGAAAGAACACAAACACCCCTCTGTTCATTGCAGCATTATTTACAATGGTGTCCATTGTAAATGGACACTAGAAGTAGCCCAAGTTTCCATTAATATACGAATGGATAAAACAACTATGATACATTTGCATAGTGGTATACTACTCAGCCATAAACAAGAAGAAAAATTACTATTTCGGACAGCATGGACGAACTTGGAGAACATTATGCTCAGTTAAATAAGCTATTCAGACAAAGGCACATACCATGTGATTTTACTCATGCATAATCTAATGAGCAAATTGAACTAACAAGCAAAATAGAGACAGACCCATAAGACTGACAGCTCTGGAGTTGGGCAGTGGATTACAGACTAGAGAGATCCAGCAAAAAGGATGAAGGACTCATGTACATGGACAACAGTGTGGTAATTACAGGGAACAAATGGTAATGAAAAAAATACAATAAAATGAAGTTAAGTGCAAAACAAAACAGTTATCTTACAATGTTTGACATTATGTGTTATGAGAATCAGATTAGAGGATATATATATAGTTTAATATATATATATAAACTATCTTGAAAATATTTTAGTGTTGTAAACATTTAAGACATCATCACTGTTACTCTTTTCTTTAATCCAGCTTATTGATATCTTTTTCTGAAGTTTGTGGGAAGTTCTTACCTTGGAGTTCAGGGATCAAGCCTGTCTTCTTATACTAAAATCAGATCATCTGAGTTAATTACTGGGGATGAACATCTAGAATATAATAGTGTCTAACTTTTGAATTCAATAATTAATGATTTATTCACCTTGGCAGATTAACTTAGAAGTGAATACCACCGTATATACATTTCAATACAACTATTAACTTTTTATTTAGTGAAGCTTTGAGAAAGAGAGACAGAGAGAGGGTGAGACAGAGAGAGGGAGAGAGAGAGAGAGAGAGAGAGAGAGAAGAGAGTGACAAGCAGCAATGCAACAAAGAAGGATAATGGCTCATTAGGTTTTTGGTTTAGTCTAGTCCATGGACTGAACATCCCAGAAACCATGGAAACAAGAACAAGAACTCAGTCACAGGATATGTCATGGAATATTTTCAGTCTTCTAAAAAAATCTCAAAAATATGTAGTAAACTAAGTGTAAAACAATTTGATGTTGTAAATATCCTCATAAATTTTCAAGGGTATTAATTCTAGTGTTCAGATCACTAAGGAAGACTTCTAGAAATATTTTTCTAAAACTGTGAAACCTGTGGCTAAACTATAAAATCTATAATCTTTAATGTGTGGTACACTTATTACTTATGTTCTCTACACAAGAATATATTCTAAAAATCCCCAGCAAGTGCCTGAAACTGAGGATAGTATCAAACTCCATATAAACTATGTTTTTTCTATAATACATACCTATGATAAAGTTTCGATGATAAATTAAGAACAGTAAGAAATTAACAACAATAGTGGTATAGAACAATTATTCTATAATCAGAATAATTAAGTTGTCTAATCATAGAACAATGATAACTACATACTACAATAAAAATTAGGTGAATGGAATGTGGTCTCATGCTTTCAAATCTCATCGTACTGTACTCACCCTTCCTGTGATAATGTGACCTGATAAAATGTCTGAGTGATTAGATGAAGTGAAGTGACTGAAACATTATTAAGTGAAATGAGTGTTACTGGACTACAAGCACTTCTATACCAGACAGTGGATCTGATAAGCTACATGGTTACTAGGTGACTAACGGGTAGGGACCCTACAGATCATGCAGATACTGCACAAAGCAGTAATTCATGTCATCAATGAGATGAAGCAGGGCAGTTTGAGGTTTTATCACATCAGTTTAAATGGCAAACAATTGAAAATTTGTAAATGGTTTATTTTTGGAATTATCCATTTAATGTGTTTGGACTACCGTTGACTATAGGGGACTGAAACTATGGGAAATAAAACGGCGAATAAGATGGGCCTGCTATACTTCATTGTGTTGTTGACTGCAGATTTTCCAGTCTATTTCAGTACTGGCTCCAGCACAGATAGTAAAGATGAATTCTAGAGATGAATGCAATAAGCAAAATCAGAATTACAAGTAAGGTCAGAGGATTTGTATCTTCTCTCTGGGCTTGTATCTTCTTCTTTGTACCTTCTTGCAATGAAATTTCTCTGAGTTTTAGTTTTTCTAACTAATGATTGGTAATACTTGTATCCTTAGGACTATCATGTCATAATATACACCCATAGATGAGGTAGACAAAAAAGGTTATTATAATAACAATATTCGGATCAATGGCTGAGAAGTCCAAAAGTTCATGGAGAAATGTGATAGGTAAAACGTGCATAGGACAAAGGTCTTCATGGCCTCTCAGCTCCATTTTGGGTCCCTTGACCTAAATGACTACACCTTGCAATCTCTGGTCATGTTATCAATGTCTTTCTTCTTCATGCCCACTTTATGAGATGTGTGTGAAATAAAATGATACTGAGTAATCGAAGTGGGTCATTGTGATAATGAAACATAGCATTTATTTTCCAGATTAAATTGTCCCATAACCCATTTTATTGTCTATATGTTATAGTGTCAATGACCATATTGATGTCTAATCCATACATGGTAGGAGTTTCATAATCCTAGAAGACCCTAAGTAATTCTGTAAAGCGTTTGTGCTCTCTAAAGTGGAGAACTCATCAATGACAGTGTACCCTGGCTATGATGAGGACAGACCTGAGGAGGCATGTGCCATTATATATGTTGAATATGTGTCTAGGGGGAATTCACTGTCTCTCTGGAAAGAGTCTCATGGGCCTGCCTCCTACAGAGAAAGCTCTGGCATCCTTTAACACTAGTAAGACTGTGGATGATGACCTAAGCTCCACATTCTGGCCAGTGTCTGCCAGAACACTGATTCTGTAGGAGGTGAGGGGACTGCTCATCTAGGGTTTCAAATTTTAGATAGAATGTTGTATCAATGCATGTTTACTCATTGTTGTTGTTCACCTATAACTCTCCATTATACTAATTTCAGGATTTCTACATATAGGGCCTTTCAAATAAGTGTTATTGATGCTTCTGAAAGTTTTGAATGCCATTGGGGATGGCACTCACTTTCTGTAGAAATAAACTTGCCATTTACTGTTAGCTAGTCTTGTCTTCACATGGATGTATTCCCCCTGTATAGTGTAACCTGAGCATAGATGTATAGTAAAGAAATTACTTATTCCCATTTAATTCATTTTGTCAATGATTACTTACACAATGAAAAAGATATTCTCATGAGAATTTTTTTCCTAAAAGACCTACAGCATTTGACATGTAATTAGGGCTCTGTTAGAGTAATATTTCAGTACATTTTTTCTTTAGGAATTATATATGCAAGTCTGCAAAGATGACAGGAAAGTAAGCACTACAATTATAAAAGAAAATAAATGCAGAAAAAGATCGCTATATTTATGAATTGCAAGAAATTAGATACAATTATTCATGTAAATATTGAAGCACCAAGTTCGATTTTTGTTGTCTCTTCATAAGAGAACTAAATCCATAAATAGTCCAAATATATTTAACATATTTTAAACAATAAATGTTTTCTAAACCTTGAACCTCTTGGGTAAAGCTCCTGAAAACTATTTGCTTAATAAAAAAAAAAGTACATGAAAAGATTGGATTAAGTCCTTGATCTAAAAACAATCATCTCAAGCCGGGCAACATGCCCTAGTTTGTAAACCACCTGCTAAGATACCTGTTGCACAGTTTTCTCAAAAACAAGCTATGGTACTATAAGATTTAATTTTCACATAAATGTAATTTGGTCAATTTTGAAGTGCTGGCAACTCAGTTTAATGCAAAAATGTCTTCATTTTCACCTCCATTTACTCTTGATTCTCAACATTTATGGACTTTTACTAAAAATGCTAGATATAAGCTATAATATATGCATATTCTATATTTTAGTATATTTCTATATTATAGCTTTTGAGTATATAAAAGATATATGTATATATACAATTTTAAAAATAATTTATATATTTATTTTTAGAGAAGGGAAGGAGGGAGAAAGAGAGGGAGAGAAACATCAGTGTGTGGTTGTCTCTCACATGCCTCCTACTGGGGACTGAGGACCTGGCCAGCAACCGAGGCATGTGCCCTGACTGGGAATCAAACCAACGACCCTTTGGTTCACAGGCTGGCACTTAATCCCCTGAGCCACTCTAGCCAGGGCTATATATGGCTTTTGAGTGTATATATATATATATATATATACACATATATACATATATATGTATATATATGTGTGTGTGTGTGTGTAAAGATATGGGTATATTTTGTATTTATATTTAATAGAATTTTCCAGTACTTTTTAATCTTTACTATTTTCAATGTTCACTGTAAAGGCTGAATATGTCAACATTGATTTTTTGGGTTTAGCAGGTATACCTCATTCTTAAAAATTTCTTCTTATTATTTCAAATAATGAGTGATTTTTAAAATTCTCTATAAATGCACACGAGAAATACAATGAAACAGCATGTAGCCACATAATTTTATCCCAATTGGTTGTGGTAACACATGTGTCAGGAGTCCGGATGACATTTAATGGCATAGTGGTAATATAGTGAGGAGACAATTGTCATTGTGCTGTTTTTTCATGGTACCCACAGGACCAGGTTGTATGCACATCCATGCAGAGAAATTGTTTATGTTACCTGACATCTAAATATAAATTTTTATGCCTTGACTACATGTCAAAATTGAAGCCTGTGACATTCAAAACAAAAAAACCTTGGGATCATTAGCCTCCTAGCTGATGCAGTCTGAATGGCATCTTCCCCAATTATCCCACAGCAAAAGTTAATTCACCTTGCTGACCCTTTCAGTAGCTCATTTCTGTTTTCTTAATTTGATTGGACACATCTTTGTATCTTTGTCTTGTAGTGCTTTTGTAAGGATGAACCATGATCTGCAGATGTTCCTAGAAGATTTAGGCACAGGCAGCAAAGACATTAATGTTTTTCCAAGCACAAAAGAATGAAAATAGAATAAATTGAGAAAAATAATGGAGAGATGCATAAGCTGTGTCCTGTCATACTCAGTGTTCTTGTTATTTATCCCGGTTACTGTTGAGCTGGCCTGTCTTTGTCTTAAATGTTTGCGAAGCCGCCAACACTAGCCCAGTTCTATTTCTAAACAAATAAAACCTAATGAAGACATAATTCATATTCAAAATGCTTATTATTATGCCATTGGCTATGGTCAATAACTTGAAGCAGATTTTCTGGGAAGTTGCTAGATTTGCTCCAAACAAATTAGTATCAGATGATAATGGTTTTGTCTACTCTCAGCTGTATTTTATACCCCCCACTCCTCCTTTCCTTCCTTCTCCACTTCCTCTACCTCCTCTTTCTTTTTCCCTTTTCCTTTCCCCTTGTCTTTCTCTTTCTTAAAATGCTGCTTCTGAGTCCTTCAGGGATGTTTTCTTCTAAGTATTTGCCAATCTGGCAGTTATACTCACAGACAGTTGGTAACAGGGAGAGGGAGCTTTTAGATCTTACCACTGAAAACATTATTCTAAATCCCTCCCGAGCATGTGTACCTTTGACATTTCTTCCAGAGTGTATATCTCAGATTAGGCTGATCTTTGAAAAAAAATTAAATAAGGGAGAAATTTGTCTAAACCCAGATATTTTTATTACTGAGCAAAAGACAAGATAACTCCATTAGTTCAGTTTTATGTGTTTAACAGACTAGATTATCACAACTAATTAGTTGGTGATGGAAACCCTGGTGCTAAGGAAATTTAGGATTTGTAAAGAGCTGATGCTTCATTCCATCTTTGACCCTGACAAAGGAAGTGACGTTTTTAGTTTAACCTGATTCTCAGTTTTATTGTCAGTAAAATGGGAATACCACTAGTACGTATCCCATGGGTTGCTGTGAGGACTAAAATGCTTGTAACATTTACTTGGAGCTTTGTTTAACACATATGCACATATGTAGGAAAATAAAGTAATTGAAAATTAAATGTAAATCATTACATAGTATAGCATAGTGCTTGGCACTCAAAATAACAAATTATTATTTTCACTCTGGAAATCTCTTCAATGCTTTCTGCATTCTACAAATAATGATGAAAACAGAAAGAAAACTCTCAGCCTCTCACAGCCTTAAATAATCAAAGTAATGAAGTAGAAAACTAAAAACTTTCATCTTTAATTTCACCCATCCTCACACTGCCCCTCCCCTTGGGCAATAATCATCGTATTCTCTACTTAGGGATCTGTTTCTCTTTTGTTTTATTTATTACTTTGTTTTGTTTATTTAGAGTCCACGTATTAGTGAAATCATAAGATATTTGTCTTTTTTTGACTTATTTCACTCAGTCTAATATCCTCTAGGTCCATCCTTGTCACAAATGGCCAAGTTTCATTATTTTTCATTGCTAAGTATTATTTCATGCAATATAAGCACCACTTCTTTTTCTATTCATCTGGTGTTGAGAAACCTAGGTTTCTTCCATATCATGCTTATTGTATATAATGGTGCAGTGAACACAGGGGTGCATATGTGTGTTTTTGAATTACTATTTTATTATTATTGTTTCAGATAAATATTCAGAGATGAATGGCTAGTTTTTGTGGCAGATTTATTTTTATTTTTATTTTTGAGGAATCTGCATAGCGTTTGCTATAGTACTTGCACCGATTTGCAATCCTTCCAATAGCATATAAGGTTTCTCTTTTCTCTACATCCTCTCTAGCACTTATTTTTAAAAATTTTTGAAAGCCATTCTGACTGGTGTGAGTTGGTATCTCAATGTGGTTTTAATTTGAATTTTCTTGGTGAGCAGTGATGTTGAGCAACTTGTCATATATCTGTTGTCCACATATGTGTCCATTTTGGAAAAAAAGAACCATTTAAGTCCTCTGCCTTAAATTATCCAGGTGATGAAATGGAAGAATAATAACTTTTTATCAGACTTGAGAGAGTATATTAACCTTTGGGAAACTTGAACAGTTCAATAATTTCCACTTCTTAATAAAGTTAGTGAATAATACATTAAATTATGCTCATGTTTTTGTGAAATTCAATAACTCTTCCCCTCTAACTAATTTCCCTAGTAATAAATCCATTAGAAAGCATTGATACACATTAAAAACAGCTCTGACAAATTACTCATGTTCTTGGCCCTAAGCAACTCTTCAAACTTCTGTGTTCTTTTTCATAGCCTTTAGTAAACATGGATTGTTTAGTGTATTACAACCTAAAGGCTGCATTTAGCAATATTTTCAGGCATAGAACTTGAGTTACTCAAAATAAAATAAATAAATTTGGGGTTTTTTAACAGTTTTAGGACTCTCTCTCTCTTTCACACACACACACACACACACACACACACACACACACACCAGAAGCAAAAAAGCAAAAGTCCCTCTTTCTCACTTTTCCTAGCATCCAGTTATTTGCTCTGCTTTTAAAATTATACCTTTCATGGTAGAGAGATGGATTAAAGAACAATGAGGTAGACATATATGGGGAAACTAGACAGTGTTTTAAAAAGAATTTTAAATGATTTTTTGAGAGAGAGAGAGCAATTTGTTGTTCCATCTATTTATGCATTCACTGGTTGCTTCTTATATGTGCCCTGACCAGATTCCAACCTGTGACCTTGGTATATCAGGATGACATAACTAACCAATGAGAATTTAGCCAGGGCTTAAGGAGAATTTAATTGTGAGCACACCATATAAGTCTAAAGCACAGGGGATTTAGAAAGGTTCCTGGATTTGTTTCCAGAACAAACACAAAGGGAAGAATTCTGGATCAAGGCATTTAAGCTTTTTCCCTCACTTTTATCATTCTCTTTTGTTAACTAGAGGCAAGTATCTTAATTAAATTAGAACATATTATGAATATTATCATATATAATATGTGATAATAAAAACCACTGACAAGGATAAAATAAGGCATATTATAGAGATTCAGATAACTGCCTGTTCTGGAGGCAAAGTGATTAGTGGATTTAAAAAAAAACTTATAGAAAAACTATAAAGTAACACTTACCCTAATGAATAAGAACCTCCAAAATGTAATATTAGAAGTTTTTGGAAGATGACCATGTAATAGATATATGTCTTTGATAACTTATGTTATTGCAATTTTAATATTCACCTTAATATTTCAGGATGTTTTGTGATCATTGATGAGCACTCTGGGTTGCTTTCTTCCCCAATGCCTATATTACCCCAAAGGAGAAGTCACGGACTTTCACTGAATAGTAGGGTATCAATTTTGTGAAAGGCCTCGTGGTCATACTATGCTGGCAATAAGTTGCTTACTTGATATACACAACAAGCCTCCATGGTGCTGGCAACCAGGTTTACAGAGAGATTTCTTGAAAGCTTTGTGGAGTTGGGATCATGTTTCTGTGGAGGACACTTTATCCTTCCCTTTATTTAAGATCAAGGTTGGCAAGGCTTGATCCTCATCACAAAGGAATACCGTAGCACTTCATTGAGACACAGCAGTAAGGCCAAAAATCCAAGTTAGGCCAAGCAGGTGTTGGATCAGACAACTTTTCATCAAACAGAAAAGGTTTGAGAGAACCAGCTTGAAATAAGAAGAAAATTTATATTAAATAAAGTTCAGAAGGCTTCAGTCTGTCGCTTGTTCAGACAGGCCTTTTGTGCTTGTACTCCGCAGAATTCTAAGTTTGCACTGTCCCAGACTTAATTGATTGGTTTTGTTTTCCTGGCAGGAGCTGTCTAGACATTTAAGACACCCACCTCTGCATTACAAACACCTGTTTGTATCGAGAACATGGAGGCACTGTTCTTCCCTCGCCCTTAGCCATAAGAATGCTTAGTGTCTACCTTCAGTGACAGTCCTGCTGACTCATTACATGAGCCCACTGGAAAATCAAGAACTTAGTCAGCACTGTGGGCTGGAAGAGACATGGACTGTTCTTTTTTCCAGTGCTTGTTTTGTTCCCCTAGGTTAAGTCAGCGCTCTTAGGTAGTGGCTATAAATCTGGATCCCTGACAACACACCTTGAAAATGAGAACCCCAAAACAAAGGAGATTTAGAGACATAGATATGTTTTCTTTGATTGAAAACACCTATTTGTAAGGACAAAGTGGAAAATCAAACAAGAAATAAAGATATTAAAAATGTAAAAATCGGTATGATTTTCAAGTATAATATTCTTTCTCATTATAAAACACAATAAATTTTTTTAAATATATTTTTTTTATTTTTTAGAGAGGGGGGAGGGAAGGAGAAAGAGGGGGAAAGAAACATTGATGTATGAGAGAAACATTAACTGGTGGCCTCTCCAACTTGCCCCAACTGGGTTCCAAATCCACGACCTAGGCATGTACCTTAGCCAGGAATTGAAATGAGCAACTTCTCACATTGTGGGACAAGGTGCAACCAACTGAGCCACACCAGTCACGGATAAACTTATTTTTTACCTAAAACAGAGAAGCATAGATTTAGAAAGATTTTATATGGTGTTACTAGACAGGACTTTCAGTGATCTACTGAAATACTATTGTTTGTTGTGTTGCATCTAACTTTCGCAAATACATAGGCCCAAGGACATCAGTGAAAAAATACTTTGCCTTTAATTTGAAGTCACACTTCCTAATATATGTTTGTAATGTGCAGAATTTTATATTTTGGGTTCTTTCATGGTTGTCTTATAACTCTAAATCCAGATATCAAACTTTCTCTGAAGGCTTGACTGGGGTTGGAGGATGGGTTCCAAGACCATTCGAGTGCATTTTTACAGGAGACATCTATTCTTGCCAGATGGATCTTTTTGTAAGGTTACCTAACTCATTATTTACCCCAGAGCAAGGGATGAGAGAAAAAGAGGAAGAGAAAGGAAAAGAGAAAGAGAGAAAAACTAGGAAGGAAGCTGCATTTTTTTCTTTCAATAACTTAATCTCAAACATGACCTCCCTAAACATTGTGTTAGTAATATTCTATTGTTCACACAGATCAGTTCTGATATAACACGGAAGGGATCTACACACAGGTGAATATCATAAGCCAAAGATCATTGTGGGCTCTCTTAGATATCAGCTACAGTATAATTTATTAGTTTACTTATTCTTATGACTTTTGCTTAAATGTAATTTCATTAGCTTATTCAGTAAACATTTGGGATTTTTAAAAAGATTTTACTCATTTCTCTGTAGATAAAGGGAAAGGGAAGAAGAAAGAGAAGGAGAGAAACATCACCATATGGTTGCCTCTTGCACTTCCCCTACTGGGGACCTGGCCTACAACCCAGGCATGTGCCCTAACTGGGAATTGAACCTTCGGCCCTTCAATTCACAAGGGGGCACTCAATTCACTGAGCCACACCAGGCAGGACAATCAGTGAACATTCGTTACGTGCATAGCATGAACGATAAGGATTTACATTACCGTCTAGTAACAGGAGATGGAAAAGGAAGTGAGAAAAGTGAGAGGTGGTTTGGGCTTTGAGGACACGGCTTGGCGGGTGTCCATAGAAGACAAGCATCTGGGTGAGTGACACATACACTGAGAGAGGAGTCACATGAAAAATTTGGGAAGGTAAGAAACTGTGCATATCATGTCAGCATTTTAGTGTAGTTAGAGGATAATAATATACCAGGGGTGGGGAGATGAGAAAGATGAGTTTGTGCATAATGGAACTAGAGAAACCTTCAGAAAGCCAGTGGCAGAATCGAAACATAAATTCCAGACTTCTAACGAATCTTTGGCTGTGCATGTTATAATCCTCAGGAGCCCTCCGAGAGACAAAAAAAGTGGGTAAATATCCTTGAACTCAAAGGAGTGCAGGCCTTTCCAGGAAAAAGCCAATGATGTAAACACCTTGCAAGGATTAAAAGCCTAATTTTCCTTTTATCATCTTGATAACCGGCATCGACTTTGCTCTTCCACTTTTAGGTAATACTAAATCAACTCCCAGAGGAACCTATTAATAGCTCCAACCCTTTCCAGGAATGACCTGACAAAGCCCCTGCATCATTTCACATTTTTCTCTACATCCCACATTTCACTTGTAGGATGAGAGAAATCCATATAAAGTGAGTTTAGAGAATTGATTTCTCATGAAGGGAATCTATCTTTCTTATTTGTAATGGAATCACCATTTTACTTACCTCTGGGAGGCTGCATGTGGCACCTTTTGCTTTCATTGCACGAAGAGAAATATATCACACTACAGGCGAGAGGAAGATATAATAAATGATACAGAAACCAAGACAATAATCTCACTTCCCAAACCTCTTTGTTTCCCTGCTTCTCTTCATCGTACACCCCATAGGCCCAACACGGACTTGTATTCATTCCCTCACTATCTTGTCGTTAATAATGCTTAATCTTTATCTCTTCAATTGTTCAGATTATCTCCATTGTAGATAAGTTTTTAAACAGTGTATACACACATACATGCATACAGATAAACCAGAACACATATATGCATATATATGAACCGGTGTGTGTGTATATACACATACAGACACCTATATACATACTTATATGTATACACATACAGCCAAATATATGTATGTGAGCAATCCCCTACTTAAGTCACTAGAGTCAATCAGAACTCAGTTACCAGCTTCAAATGAAATTTCTATTAGTCACAATGATTTATCAAATCATATAAACTAAGAATCATGCTCTTGCGTTTTTTAGTGTAGAGGTTTAAAAAGTTCATATCTTTATGTCTTTCTTACACCATACACACACACACACACACACACACACACACGGGATATACAAGAATACATATATATTTCCACTTCACTGGTATATAGACAATAAACACTATAGTCATTTGTTTGTATGGATTTTGAAGACCTCTGATTGGGAAAGTTAATGGAGGAGTAACCTGCTCATTTAATGCCCTGCCACGGAAATCACATGTGGTGCCACCTAACATGTCCTGCTCAGTCAGGTCCCAATTGCTACAAAAGCTACACATTTCTGCCTGCTCATTCCTGTTCCCTGAAGATGCATATTCAAAGATGTGCTAGACAATAGAAATGTTTTTGAAAAGTCAGCACCATGGTAGGTATTGACCTGAAGAAGGTGGATGTCGTGAACTACATTGCAGTAAAAAAAAACAAAAAAAAAAAACAGGGTAGTCAACAGAATATCTTGCTGCCATATTCCATTGTCTGGAAAATCTGTTCCATAGATCTGTGCTAACGGTAAAAGGAGTATAATACTGAATCAAATATTAGCATACCATTCAGAGACCTGGAAATATGGAGAGTGGCTCTAACGTTGCTACTTAAATCGAACATTTACCAGGATTTACGGGATCATCTGGCAATATCTATGACTTGAATATAAAGGAGATCCCCATCTTATCTTGTTGAAAGATTTCTTCTAGTAAAAACATCAGCTCTTGACTCAATTTTTGTTTTAATCTTTTAAATTACTGCTTCTTTGCATCCAAATGTGTGACTTATGTTGTCTTTAAGTAGGGTAATTTAAAACATGGGTTTTTCTGCTTATTTAGTGTCACAGTATATAGAGAGCCATATCATTGTGATTCTATCTACTTTGCCATTGTCCTGGATGTCTTCAGTGTGGTTCCTGCTCTTGCTACTCTGCACAAGCCCCAGGCCTTTCCCACATTCCACCTCTTGTTTTTGTTCTCTTCATTTTTCACACCAGTTCTTCCAGATATAGGACTCTAATTCAAACTCCTTTTTTTCTATTATAATTAAGGTTCTGCCCTGAACTGTAATAACGGTGGCTTCATTTTCCTTCATGTACATCCTTCCTGAGGCTATGTCTAGACAAAAGAGTAAATCACTATTTTACTGTCTGGTAGGCTTTCCTTATCATTGGCTTCTAATCCTTTACATTAACCCATTTTGGAAACCTCTCCTTGCCTCATCAGTTTCTAGATCTCCCTCATTTCCACTGTATTGATATTTTGATTTGCAATAAGTGTGATATTTTCTCTGTCCCTCCCCAAACACAGGGAGATGTATTTAGATTATGGTTACCTTTAAGAAAGAATGGGTAACAAGTGAAGTCTCATGTTCGTATTTTAATTGGAATACTGGTATACATGCCATGAAAATCACTTGTAGTTCCACCCAACCTACATTAATATAGCAAATATTAACTCCTGATGTGAAAAAAAGATAAAAAACAGATAAACTAGATTTTCCATCACTGTTTTCTTTAAAGGCAAAGAAATATGAGATACAACATCTAAAATAGAAAAAAAAATCTTTCTCATCCAAATTTCACTCCAAAATGTTTTTTCTTCATTTATATAAGTATTTAATAGGATACTTAAGTTTAGATTTTGGATTCGTGAACTTATGCCAATTGGGATACTTTCTGCCTCTGTGTGCTTATGAATACCACCGTTCTTTGCAAAGGCCTCATCCCACACTAATGCGTAGAAGTTAATGAACATGAAGAAGTGCTGCAGCGTTGCCATTTAGGATTTCACATGGTTCATTTGGGGCTTCCTCCTCTATTTATTTACTCGAGGCTGTAAGCCAGAACACAGAAAGAAATATTTAATTAAACGGAGTTCAACAGGAAAGTTAATTGACTTTAGCATGACAATATGAAAACTATGCCAAAAAAAGAAGTAAAAAGACTGAATTATGAATGAACATTTCCTCCCCCCTCCTCCTCTCCTTCCCTTTCTCTGTGTCTTTGCATGATTGGGGTTGTCTATAAGGGGTGACTTTTTCCCCCCCCAGTTTTTTGTTTATGTTATTTTTCTCCTCAGTTGATCCATTTTCTTTCATGACTGGGTCCCACTATGCAAATGAATTTGGATATTCAGTTTAGAAAAAAACATTTTTTACATATTCGATTGACTCTAATTTTTTTTGTTTATTGTTCTTAACCTTGTAGCTTTTGTTCAAGGGTCTGATCATTTTCTGACTGCTAGAGTGGATACATATAAAACCTGACATGTCCCCTATAAATAAAAAGCCTTGAGGAATTCGAGGGACTACTGAGTCACTTGGAGTGGTAAAATCGCACAAATAATATTTTCAAAATTTGTTATTTCTCGCTCATTACAAGTTGCTGGATTTTCTGAGTTTCACTTCTTCTTGACCTTATTTTCCCTTATTACTTGAGATAAGCTTTTTCCTTGGATGATTTTCTATTATTTATTTAGTTAAGTCAGTGAGCAGACTCCCATGGGGAAAAGTATACATTTATGGATGGTGGATGGCAGAGCTTTTGAATAGAATATTAACATACAATTGCCAACATCAGACTTTCTCAGCTACATTTATGAAAATTGCTATAACAGTATATGTATGTCCAAATATATATGTCCTTTAAAATATAAATGTATATATATATATATATATATATATATATATATATATATATCCCTACAGCATGAGACCTTTCTGTGAAATATGATATTTAAACAGAAAACCAAAGATAAATATTATTAAAACTCATTCCATTTACTTTTAAACTACAAAAATATTTTAATGTACTTGGCATTGCACTAAGGCTCATAATTTGATTCATGTATAATATTGGATGTGAATCATTCCTATCAAAATGAATAATTTCACTCAGGGTGTGTTTGGGTGGATACTTTTTATGAAACAGTTTTTTAAGATCTCTGGGTGATAAACCTTGTCCAAAATACATTTTGTACTTAACTATTTATAAAATAATATATACTATATAGAATATACATTACGCATAAACACAAATATTATACATGTATTCATTTTCTAGAATAATAATAGCAGTGCCACCAAACAGGGAAACTCTATATGCAGCTGCTCCTTCACTTACAATGGGATGACATCTCAATAAACCCACTATAAATTGAAAATTTCATAAGCTAAATGTGTATTTAATTCCATAACCTACTGAACACCATGGCTTAGTGTAGCTTACCCTAAACATACTCAAATCACTCACAAACATTAACCTATGGTTGGACAACATCATTTCATACAAACCTGTTTGCTAATAAAGTGTTGAATACATCTTGTAAATAGTGTATGGACTACTGTACTAAACATGAAAGACAGAATAGCTGTATGAGTATTCACCATTAATGTACACAACTGAAAGCACACTGGTACACAAGTGGGAACTTTTTGGATGTGATGGAAAGCAAAAACCCAAAACACAGTATCCAAATAATGTTGGTGACACAGGACACTGTGGCATATTTGTTGTTTATGCCCATGATCCTGTGGCTGACTAGGAGCTGTGACTCACTACCACTGCCCAGCATCACCAAAGTGATGATGGTGATACAGCTCCTACACCACATGCTAGTAGCTGGGAAAAGATCAAAACACAAAATTCTAAGTACTGTTTCTATTGACTGAGTATTACTTTTGCACCGTTGTAGTCAAAAATTTTAAGTAGAACCACCGTTAAGTCGAGACCGTCTGTAGTCATGATGAGTATCTGGTTGCACGATGAACTACTGCTCTTTTCCTATGCACATTCATTTGCACCAGAGCCTTCTATCATCTTCTGAACTATCTTATTTTATTTTTTATTTCTATGGCATAAATCTTTTGTTTATTTTTAAATCATTCTCACCCACCTTATAAATTCAAACTTTATAGAATTAGTCAAAGCAAGCTTCTTGGTTTTAAAGTTTCAGGTATGTGTTTTTTAAACTGTAAGCCTCAAAATAAGTCTATGTTTTCTTAACCTGTTTGCCTTGAATTGAGGAGAAAACACCACTTTTGCTCTGTCTTGGAGAGGTAATATATTATGCTATATTCTTATTTAAGTGCAGTTCAGTTTTATTGAAAAGATGTTCATAATAATATTAAGTTTAGGAGCTAATAATGACATCATAACATACTGTTTCCTCTTTAAAATTGACACATTTTCTCTTATTTAAAGAAGATTCAGAGAGAGAGAAATGACAAAACAGAAGCTGTCCAACTTCAGAAACATCATTAGAAGGTGGATTCTTGGGAAAAGACAATAGTGCTGGGGAAAAGAGAAGTCAGCAGGGAAAGAGAAAGACCAAATATAAGATAGAATGACTCCATACAAAAAGCCATAGGCATGTGTGTAAAGGAACTGGGCAGGGCTCTTGAGGACAGAATACTGGAACATCACTCGTTCAGAGAGTCACCAGGAGTTGGAGCCAATTCACATTTTCTCCACCCATTTCCAAGAAAAAAAAACTAGTTTATTTTACCAGGACTTGAAGATTTGAAATTAAACTCTGTCTCTCGTCTTGTTTACCTCTCTTGTCACTATCTTCCAAACAGTACACCTACGCACACACAATCCACACAGGCACATACATTTTCTGTGTTTATTTTTCCAGACTGGTTTCAAAATCATTCTGTACACTTGAGGTTCTGTACTTAAGAGCCGTAGACTGCTGCTAGAAAGCCAAATTATATGTTCTCAGATTGTCAGAGAACAGGAAATGTTGATAGAAGGAAGCTTTCCTCCATCGACACAAATGCCATGCATCAGCAAAGTGAGTACAACGTTTGGCTCCATCAGAGATGCCAAAGACGTTCTTTAAACGTGCAAATTTTGTTTTCCTATGAAGATAAATACTGTTCTTTGTATGGAAAAAAATTGTATTTTCTGGTACTGTTGAGAAATTTCTAAATAAACTTGAATCTAAGAAAGTGAGCTTACAAAAGAGAGATGCTTCAAGGTATTTTTGAAAATGAAGCATCAGAAGCATGAAATTATATTAATGACCTAGAAAATTAGTCAACTATTTGAAAACCTTATGTACCTCGTTTCTGAATTTTTTAAAATGATCCATTATAATATTCTATTTTATATAATTGAATGAATATTGGGAAAGATCTCTGCTTTAAGTAGTATTGATATTTTTAATTTTTTTTTACTATTTTAATAAAGCACATGTTTTGAAATTCTCACCATCACCTTTTAGTTCAGTTTCTGCTCTTGTCCTACACTGTTAGCACACTTTCTATGCCACAGGCCCACCACCAATGGGCCAAGGACAGGTACTGCTCTGGGTCTCTTAGGAAATGGACCGAACAGCAGGAGGTGAGTTTGAAGGCAATGAGCTTGAATCATTCCCAAACCGTGCCTACCCCTAACTGGTTCATGGAAAAATGGTCTTCCACGAAATCTGTCCCTGATGCCAAATTCACTGGGGACCACTGCTCTGTGCAATGATTTCTTAAGTCTCTTTCAAAGTCATTTGAGAAACTTGCAGGATCAAGTAGATGATATATTAAATAAATAAATTGCTACTTATTAAATAAATACATGCTCTCTCACATTGGCACTCTACCAAATGCCAATGTTGTGTGCGAAGTTATGTGAACCAAATCTGGACCAAAGCCAATTTTCAACCTTCTAACACCTCCCTTTTTTGACAATAACTGTGAAGGTCTGTGTAAAAGTGGATCACTGAGTCACATTTTGGAAACTTTTCTAGAATTATGCCTAGACAGCAAAATTTCCATGAGTAAAGATTAGGTACATATTGTTAAGACATTGAGATTTGGAGTTATGTGCAAATTTAAGCTATCCTTATTAATATGTGAGTCCTAGTTCTTCAGACAGAGTAGGTTCTTGATCAGCTACCCCAGCATATCTTTATAGTTCAATTCCGGTCTTGGTATAAAAAGCAGAAAAGAAGCCAAGACTAGAAGAGAAAGTCAACTAGAGCAATAATATTTAAAATTCTAGAGATCTAAGCCAAACTTCATTTGGAAATTACGCTATAGGAGTAGACTTAAATAATTGGTTACCACATTTTAAAATTATATAAATGATTTTGTTGTCTTTTAATTTTATTTCTTGGAAGTACACCCCAAAAGGCTAGCTCATCATTGCTCTATCTACAGTAGCTACTCTAGATGTCGAAGTAGGCAAAGTGAAACATGGCTTACATGAATAAATGATTACTTGATATCTATGCCTATGAGTAAAGCCCCATAGACTATGGTTGGGTGACATCTTGATTAGTTTCTTTTATATCAAAATATTTTTTAAAAGATTTGATCTTTAAATGTCAATTGAATAAATAAAAATTAAAATAACATTAAACTTGCTGCTAATAATTAGCACTTACTAGATGTGAAACACAGTGCTAAGTGAGCATTACATGAGTGTTCAGGAAGTCTTATTTTATGTGTGTTTTCCTAGGATAATTATTGATAGCTCCCTTTTCAAAGTATCTTGATTGGAACAAAAATGTACATGTTCTAACTGGCCCTTTAGAATTTTCTCACTAGATTTTTAAATAATTTCTATGCATTATTATCCCCATTTGAGAGGTGAGAAACCCAAGTAATTTTTCTCTAGCTCTCAAGTAATTAATAAATAAGAAGTCAAGAACTATGTCTCCATAATGCATGTTCTTAAACACTAAGCTTTATCACCTTCAGCTTTCCAGGAACATATCTATTGCATTCAGCAATGACCATTCACTTTGATTGATTCAATTCTACTAGAGTCCAAATATTGCACTTTATCAAAAGCTGAAGAGCCTCAATAAGAAATGGGTGTAATGATGCCTCAACAATGTGGCATGCTCTATCCATCATTGAAAGATTTTGAGGATTAATAGGAAGCAAGTAGGATTAAAAAAATTGTGTTCCAGCCAACTCAGAAACCACAGCAAAAAGTAAAAATGTATTTGGCAGTGACTTATCAGTTGCACTGATGTTACTGAAGAGTATACATTTTCTTCATACAGAAAGGATATACTCTTCTGAGTTTGAGGTTGTAGATTTTTCTAGTTATTACATCAATATTAATACTCAATGTTTCTGAGATAAGCTATAATTTAATAATGTATGGAAGTAAGATTATCACATTATTTTTAAGGGTTTTTTATCCATTTTTCATAAACATCATGATGTGAAATGGTCCTCATTCCAGTGGCAGTGTCTCTGTGAAATCTACCAATTCCTCGCAGTGACAATATTTGATAAAAGTGCTAGTCTTATATCTATTAGTAAGATCAGTGTGATGAGGAGGAATATTTTCTGAAGGCAATAAATTTACTTTTAATTATAATATTAATTGCTAAATTCAGCGAACATGAAAAATAGTAATTTAGTTGTGAAATAAACTTTAGATTTTGACAGTAATAATTTTTTGTGTACAATGAAGAAGTTTTGAACTTCACAATGAGAGTTTTGCAGACAGAAAGTTCTTCCACTGTACTGAAATTCTGTCTTTTCAAACAGCAGAGTTAGACCCAACTAACTCAATTATTTTTTTATTGTTTCAATTATAATTAGCATTCAATATTATATGTTTCAGATGTACAGCATAGATACTTATTTATACAACTTATAAAGTGATCCCCCATAAGTCTGGGGCCCACTTGGCACCACACAGAGTTATTAGAGTATTATTGACTATTATCCCTATACTGCACTTAACATCCTAGTGACTGTTTGGAACTAGCAATTTTACTTCTTAATCCCTTCAAATTTTTTACTTATCCCCCAACCCCAACTGTTAAGCACTATTTTGTTCTTTGTATCTATGAGTTTCTTTCTATTTTATTTGTTTGTTTTGGTTTTTGGATTCAACATATAAGGGCAGTCATATGGTTTTTGTCTTTGACTTATTTCACTGAGCATAACAATAATAATTAAATATTACCATATGCAACAACTCTTGAATTCTTAATGCAGAAATAATCTCTAGCACCTAAAATAGGTCCAGGGTCTATAAATGTGTTAGAATGCTTGAATAAATTAAGCTAGTTATGAGATTTTAAATATTTTATTTATTTTAGAAAGAGGAAAGAGAGGGAGAGAGAAAGGGAAACATTGATATAACAGAGCAACATCGCTCAATTGCCTCTTGCACCCACCCTGACCAGGGACCAAACACACAACCCAGGCATATGCCTGACTGGGAACTGAACTGGTGACCTTTTTTGCATTGAGAAATGACACCCAACCAACTGAGCCACACTGGTCATGGCCAGTTATGAGATTTTTTAAAATACAAAAGAAAAACATGTATTTATATATGTTCATACAATCTGTGGAACTCCCATATGGTTTAAAAGATTCTAAATTGAATCAGTTGAATTTGTTATATTCATTATCTTCGCTGTATAATCAGTTTGATGTGGCAAAGTTATTTATTTGACTATTGCTAATATATAAAAATTACTTTGCACACTTTCCACTGCCATTTGGAGCAGATGTTCTATGGTAAAAAAAAAAAAAGAAAGAAAGAATGTTGCTTGAAGAAAAAGACAGAAATTTATAATTGAGTATTAGATAGTGTATAGTGTATTTCCTCAATTCTCATGAATAAAAACAAATGCACATATTATTTACATATGTGAGATATAATTAAGTTTTACAATGAAAAGTCTGACATTTTTGCTTTCTATTTAGTCACTATAAAATTGTATATCTTCAAGTTTCTTTTTTAATCTTAGTTTTAATTCTTAAAATTATAGGTATTTGAAAATATATGCTAAACAAAATTAATACAGGGATGTTCATAACAGCATTATTTATGACAGAAAAAAACACAATGTCCATCAACTGATGAATGCATATATAAAATGAATCATATGCATATAATAGAATACTATGCAGCAATTAAAAGGAAAAATAAACTATTTATGATACAACATTGGTGAACCACATTACACAGTGCACTGTGAAAAAATAATAAATAACAGGACACATATTATTAATTTAATTTATACGATATGTGCAGAAGAGGCAAATAAATAGATAAACTGGTTGCCTGGGGCAGGCGTGTGTGTGTGTGTGTGTGTGTGTGTGTGTGTGTACAGCATATGTCCATGAGGGACCATATGGGTGTGATAAAAGTGTGCTAAATATGATTTGGATAGTGATAGTTATACAACTTGGTAAATGTCCTAAAACATCCTTGAATCTTGCATGTTTTACTTGAAATGGATCAACTATATGATATGTAGAGACCTTGGCTTATTTTGAAAACAGGAAGGAAGGTTGAGTACATAGGGGACCAGGAAAAACTTCTTATATTTTTCTAATATGAAAAATAGGACAATTGTTGTTTCTTCACTACAAAAACAATACAGAACAAAATTGTGCTCCCATTGAAATCCCCCCAATATTGTGTTAAAAGTTAGCATGTTATTCTCTGCTACATATACATAAAAGAAATTGAAACATAGTTGATTCTTTTGAGTTGATTATGAAGCTATTTTATGAACCTACACACTTTGGTCTAATTGTGTACCTTCATACTGTCAAAAACTGAGGACATATTTATAACCAATGATAGCATTTAGTTTTTATTTTTTCCGAATACAAAAGCAAAAGTTTAGTATAGAAATAATTTTAAAAAAATTGTCAAACACAAAGGTTATTTGAAAGTACTCACAATTCCATTTCCAGAGATAACTAATATTAATATTTTGGAGGCTATGTCAGTAGTAATTTTTCAGAAAAATGATGTTCAATTTGTATATAATAGCGCAGGCTCCTTTTGAAAAAAAATTTGATAACTATTCATGCTTTAAACAGATGTCTTTCTATAAAAATATGATTAATAATGGCATAGTACTCCAATCTGTCATGGTGTATTTCACAAGTTCCTTCTAGTTAGAGGTCAAAAATATTTCTGATTCCAATATCACATAATAGGAGTCAACAAAACATGGCTGCTCTGACAAATCAATCACTTGTCTTCTCTTTCCTATAAACTAGTATTAATGCTAAAGGTATGATTGGACTCAGCAATAATGCTTTTGCAGCAAGAACACTTTGTGGGTGGTGCTGAGCCTTTTGTACTGCATTATATGAAAATTGTCAATACTAGTTACTGGGAATTGGGAGATGTTCAGTCCAAAGCTAGTTTTAGTAAAGCATGTCAAGGTATTGTTACTGTCATCAGATGAAGCATTTAATGGTATGCTAAATTATATTATTTTACTGTATTATTTTATTTTGTGCTAAATTAATTCAAGTTAGCACAAATTCTTTGAAAAATGATAGATACTTGCTGTTCTGTCATATTCAATATTATTAATGCAAGTGTGTCAAAAGAGTGTGATGAGGCTGACAAGGTTAATGTGTAAATGATGCAGAAATGACAGAAAATGTATTGAATGTTAGTGAAAGGAACACGAGGATGCCAAATGATGAGAAAACAATCAATAAATAGCTTAGAAGGAAAAATAATAATAATTTGTGGGAAAGGGTGATTCAGCTATTCATAAAGCAATTAGGTTATTTATAAAATACCCATAAGTTATTTGTCTCCAGGAACTGATTTATCCACATTTTTGCATTCTACATTCATGAAAATCACATAAGTGACTGTGAATAAAATATTATTTTATTTAAAATTATGTTCAGATGAATGTTAAAATTTAAATAAATGTTATTATATTTAAAAGAACAAACTGACAGTAACCAGAGGGAGTGGAAGAGAATAATGGGGGAAAGAAAAGGAAGGGTCAAGTCAAGGAACATGTATAAAGGACCCATGGACAAAGATAATGGGGGGTGGGGAGGGTTGAATGTGGGAGTTGAGGGGTGGGTAGGGCAGGAGAGAGTAATGGGGAAAATGAGACAACTGTAAATGAACAACAATAAAACAATACAATACAAAGTAAATAAATGAATAAAAGTTATTATATGTAAATACTTTGAGTATTAGTTGGATTCCATAGCCTTTAGTCAACCATAATAATCAGTGAAACATCTGTTTTTACCACTTATTAATTTATGCAAACATACAAGTTGGTCTGACTGTTCTCCCTATTACTTAACATTTATTATAAATGATTTCTGATATGCAAAAAACATAAAAAACAATATTCATGTGGCAACTATACTCCTAATAAAATGAAACATTTAAAATTATACACTATTCTTAATTGTGCTCTAGTTCTTTTCCTCTGGGAGTAACCATACAGTGTATGTGTGCAATTGGGTACATGGCTTATAAAAATGCAAATATATATATATATATATATATACAAGTTTTAATACAAATACATGTAAAATCAGAATATATGCATTATTTTCTAATTTTTAGTATAATAATATATTTGTGAGATTCATTCATTTTGCCATGTATAGGTCTAATTCATTCACTTTCACTGCTATGCAAATAGTCATGAAAACAGCACAATTTCTTTTTCCATTCTCCAATAGTACAATAATTTGTATGTAATTATTCTGCAATGAGAAGAAACATTGTCATTATGAATATACTTATCTATGTTCACTGGTGCAAAAGTTTTTCTGGGTTATACCTAGGAGTTTACCCATTTACTATATAATTACAGACTACATAATTGCTCCATAAATTGTCATTAATCAATTTAAATTACCACAAAAATGTATGTGGTTTCCATTGTTCCACCTATTAGCCATCTTTTGATATTTTCAGACTTTTATATTATGTCAGAGTAGTAGGTGTGAAGTGGTAATTTATCATGGTTTTAATATTAATTTCCCTATTTATTGGTGAAGTTTAATAACTTTTCCTCTTTTTTGACTCTTGAAATTTCCTCTGTATATATTTGCTTATTGATTTGTTTTTATTTTATCGATTTGTAAGTGGTCTTTATCTCAATTCTAAAAATTAACCTTTTGTAGATAATATGTGTCATACAGGTTATACTTTCTAGTCAATAAATTGTATTTTGAATTTTTAGCAAAAATGTTTGCATCACAGAAGTTTATAACTTAAGCATGATCACTTTTATCAGTACTTTTATTTGTGGTATGTATGCTTTATGTCTTGTTAAGTTATTATTTCCTACCAAGAGTTATTATGGATTCTTTTTAAAAAAATCTTAAATTGCTTTTCAAGTACAGTTGTCTCCATTTTTCCTCCACTACCACCCCCTACCCCAGCATCCCCGCCTCCCACCCCTGATCCCAGCCCCTCTTGGTTCTGTCCATGTGTCCTTTATAGATGTTCCTGAAAACCCTTTCTCCTTTTCCTCTCATTATCCCCTTCCACCTTGCCTCTGGTAACTGTCAGTTTGTTCTTAATTTCAATGTCTCTGTTACATTTTTAACTATAAGTGGAACCTAATCAACAAACCAAACAAGCAAGCAAAATATAATACAAAATAATTCTTGTATTTACTTCTAAACTTTGTAAAGTTTGAATTTTTATATTTAGATCTTTAAAGTACAACTATAATTTTTGGTCTATGGTAGAAGGTAGATATTTTACTTTTTTCCTATGGGAGGAGACTTTATTCTATGAATTACGCCTGAGTAGCCCTTTTATCCCAAGAGATCTTTAATGTTATCTGTTTTGCATGATAAGTTCCCATGAAAATATAGTGTTCTTTCTTCCTCAATATTTAATTTACCTTTGGTCTAATTATCTATCCCTGTATCAATAACACATGTATGTTTACCACACAGCCATAATGATATTTGGCAAGAATGATATTTGGTAGGAAAAACAACTTCAAATTTTACTTGATTAATTTAGAATCAAGTTCTAGATCTAGAATCAAGTTTTGAATATATTTGTGATTTCTAATTATTTTTCAATGTAAATAATAATTTTTGTTTTATATGAAAGTGTTTATCTTCTTTGCACATTTAACTTTGTCATATGTAGTTTGTAATATTCCCAAATTAAGGTTTAAAATTTTGAAATGTCTGTAATTTTGTCACTTTTTTACTCTTAGCATTTTTGTTTCTTTGTTTTGATTACATGTACAAACTCTGGAGCCTGAATATTGAATAATTTTTTAATCTGTTCAAATGATAACTTTTTCCTTTATTGATCCTCTGTCTTGTCTTTGTTTTGTGTTTCACTAATTACCTTTCTTCTATTATATTATTTTCTTTTATATTCTTGTATCACACTATTCTTTTTTTAAATTTCTTTAATTCTTGGATGAATCATTTTTACACTTTATTTTCTCTAAAATGAACACTAAAGATTTAAAATTTTATATTAGCTTAATTTGCTATTATATGCTTTTATTATTATTATTTTAGTTGTATTTTTAAATTTAATATTAATTCTCCTTTAATCCATGAGTAATTAAAAACATATTTTAAACTTATTTGTTATTTTTATGTATTATGTCATGGATTGTTTATATGACATACATTTTTAAATTTGTCAAACATTGCTTTATGGTTTTGCATAAGTTTAATTGTAAGTGAAGAAGAATGTGTAGTTTTAATTAATAGTTGCAAAATTTTATAAATAACCATAAATAAATTGTGATAATCAGATTACTCAATTTTTTTCTTACACTTATTTAAATCTCTTTCTTAACATTGAAATTTCCAAATAAAGGTGGATTGGTCAATACACCATTGTAATCAGATAGTTGTACCTTGATAAATGATTTGCCAATATCAATAAGGTTATATACAACAGGAGAATTTTAGTATCTTCCAAGTGACTTGTCACTTTGATCATTATATAAAAATTATCTTGATGCCTAGTGTTTTTAGTCTTAAAGTACTTTGTATTGATGTCATGATAGCCCTCCCAGCTTGTTACTGGTTAGTATTCACCTGCCATACATTTTCTATACTCTATAACCTCAAATGCTCTATAACCTCACGTTTTTACTGTGTTCTTAATAAATACTATTATAGTATGTATATGTAAATATATTGGCATGTGAATTTTGTGTTTCAAATGAGGCCTTAAAATTGAAAAGTTTAGTCCAATTGCCTTAAGATGATAACTAAAATATTTGGAATTATTTCTCTCACTTAATATGGGCTTTTTATTTACTCAGTTTTATACACTTTATCTTTCAAGTTAGAATCATTTCTCCTCTTGGATTAATTAAAGGTCATTCAATTTTTTTCCTGGTAAATACATTATATAGTCTATTTTAAGTTTTTGTAGTTTTTATTCATACTAGAATGTGCTTTTATTTATACTAGATTTGGCAATGTCTGACTCTATCATCTCTACTCCACTCTAATACTAATTCACAAAATATAATGTTTTTGCTTTTATTAATCTCTTTTATTTTATATGATGTTCTCTCAGGCATTTAACTTGTATTTTGATTTTTACTAATTATCTAATTATAGACATATTTCATTATTTAAAACTCTATTTTTGTGTATATTTATTCACGGGTTAATCAAATTTTTGCTTACTATATTTTTCTTACATCTCAATTTTTTCTTAAGAGCTTAGAGATCTTCTACTTAAAATTTCTTAATAATAACCTTTTTATGAATCTCATTTTCTCCCTCATAACAATGATACCTGAACATATTTTAGTTCTAAGTTAAGAGTTTTTATTCAACACTTTGAAGGCATTATTCCACAATTTCTCTATTCTATTATTGCTGTTGAGAAATCTGATATTCTAATTTTACATTATTCCTCAATTCTAGAAATATTTAGTAGTTATTTTATTTACTATAACCTCCTTTTCATTCTCTATGTTATATTCACCTGAGACAGCAATTTCATGAATAATACACATAGGGCATATTTGTGGATATTACTAAGTAAGAAGTTGTTTTTTAAGCAGCTGGATTTAGTGTGCTTTGTCTCACTGGTCCAAGACTGGTCCAAAGAATCTACAGATGTCTTATGCTATTTCTCTATCTTGGCACCAAGTCACAATGACCACTGTCACAATAGGCTGAGGGATTTTCTGAGGCTACTGTTCTCAGGCTCCCTACTGCTAAATTTTTTAACCCAACCACAGTGCTAATTGGTATAAGTTTTATGCCTGTGCTATGTTCCCCTTGCCTCCACCTCAGGACTTCCCGTGGCTTCTCAGGCATGAGACACTGTAGGACCTGTTTTATATCCACAGATGTACAATCTTAATGTGAATGGAGTTTACCTCTACGTGGTAAAGTGCCAAGTAGAAGATTGAATTCAGTGATCAAGAACAATTCTCATCTCTGGTCCAGACAAGACCATCCACTCAGCTTGCCAGGCAGTTGTGACAAGCTCAGTGATGTGCTTAAGACATTTGGTTATATTTTTTTCATCTGCTTCCCTGATTCACTTCCCTTTTCCATTCACTTCTGCTTCCCTGGGATTGCACTCCCCATAAAGTGTTAGCTAGCATATGATATTTTTTTTGCCCAGGAAAAAAGGAAACTGGGCAAAGACATATGTTTATATATTTTCATATTTCTGTTATTTTATTTTGTGCACATATGCCTATCAGTTCATTAATTCTCTTCGTTATTCAATTTAGCACATCTATCAAAATATTTTAATTAAATAATTATATTTGTCTTTTATGTATTTTTTCATAGCTGCTCATTTTCTTTTCATACTATGTGTTTTTGTATGGTCCTCGATTCTGTCTTCAAATATACTAATTTTATATTTCTGTCAACTTATTGTTTTATTTTTTATTTAATTATTTTTCAACTACAGTATTCTGTCTTTTACTCCCATTCCAGCCCACCCTCCCCATGCCCCCCGTCCCCTCCCATTTCCACCCCCCTTAGTTGTTGTCCATGTGTCCTTTATACTAGTTCCTGTATTTTTATTATCTCTACCCTATGTTGGTGTTTGTATTATGTTTCTGAATACTCCTAATGGTTCTCACTTACTGTGGCTTGAGTCTTTGTGTATTTGATAAATTTAATTAATAAGCTCAGATTCCCCAAGATTTAGTTTGTGAGAATTCTATAAATATTGGTTTAGCATTTGCATACCAGGAGAATATTTAGACTTAATTCAGTCAGGCATTCTAGGTTACTATTAACCTGGAGAAAATGTAAGTAAACTTACTGACTGACATTATTTTTCCTGACCCATGCAGAAATTATAAAATCAGAAACTTAACTATGGAGAACAGGCTGTGATTACACATTTCTATGGGAGAGATTTTTCCTTACCAGATCTTAGGCCAAGAATGTCATATTAGCTTATGGGTGTGCATTGACCAGCAGAAAGAATTTCTCTATCTCACCAATTCACGGAAGATGCAAGCCATTGAGAGTTCAATTTAACTGTATGTATATGTGTGTGTATTTTACCCAAGGTCTTGTTTCCGATATAACAGTTATTATTAAAACTCAAGCTGCCAGCAAACAAGCCTCTTGTTTAATAAGGTCAGCAACTATACACTGGTTGCTTTAGTTTTACCATTAACTTATCATTCTATTTTTCTTTTCTTTTAAGATTTTCTTTATTTATTTTTAGAGAGATGGGAAGGGAAAGAGAAAGAGAGGGAGAGATACATCAATGTGTCGTTGAATCTTGTGCACGCCCTGCTGAGGACCTGACCTGCAACCCAGGCATGTGCCCTCACTGGGAATCGAACTGGCAACCCTTTATTTCACAGACCGGTAGTCAGTCCAATGAGCCACACCAGCCACAGCTCATTTCTTTTTTTTTAAAAAGTGAACTTACTGAGGTGAGTCATAAAACCATACTTCCATTATGCCAAGCCAAGTCTTTTATTTCATCTTCCATCCCTCCTTTGTCCACCTCAACCGTCCCTCCTTTCCCTGTGGCTGTCACCACACTGTGTCCATGTGTCATAGACACCATAGGCAGATAGATGAGAGACCGTAGATAGATAGATGATAGATAAACAGGAATGATATATGTATCATTCCTATTGAAGTCCCCTCTTCTTTGGGGACTCTGGTATTTAAAATAATACTATATTGTGAGCTCAGCTGCAAAGTTTACAAAATTGTATTTTCTTTTTCCCCAGACTGCTTAGGTGTGCTTACTTTCTTTGTGTTATTTAGATAACTTTACTGCTAGAAACAGAAGTCTGTTCTCTGACATTATGTTGTTAATTCAGTGTGCTAGAGCTTAACAGGCTTTCACCAAGTATTTTTTAAATTATGACAAATAACATCTCAACTTAACTGCTTAAAAAGAAAAACAGATGAACACATGCTTTAAAATTTTAAAGAAATGCAACACTGAAAATTCAATAAAGCGTGTTGGTTAACAACATAAACTGCAGGCACACAGCCTAAGTTTGATTTCTGGCTCTACTGCTTCTATAACACTAGACCTTGGGCCAGTTGCCATTCTCTGTGTCTCCTCTTATCTACAAAACGATGCACAAATAACAGTATCTACCTTGAGTGGCTGTGATGACTAAACAAATTAGTTTAGGTGAAGTATGTAGAACAGTTCCTGGCAATTTAAAATGCTCAAATAAATAAATAAATAAATAAAATGCTCTGTGAATTATATATATGTATGTATGTATATATGTGTGTGCGTGTGTGTGTGTGTATATATATATATATATATAATTGCTTTATACAGTCCACCTTCACTGGAGCTTCGAATTACTTAATCAACATAGTCAAGACAGTATTTTACAAGGCTTTTTAACCTAGATTAAATTCACATTCTTTTTCCTCTTTTCAAAAATGGATTTATATTATTGGGCAATAACAATAGAATAAAAGACTTGGTTCCTTGTAGCTCTTCATTATCCACATAAGTTTTGTACAGATAGGAATATTCAGACAAACAGGAGAGGTTTAAGAGATGTAAGAGCTCAGAACATTTAGAAACTATTTTAGTCTCATACACTTCACATTGGTTAATTGGCTTATGATAAGAAGCTATATTTAAATAAGTAGAAAACATTACCTGATGTACAAAATGCAGAATATAGACAAAAAGAAGATATAAATTTGAAACTAAATGATTTGATTGTTCTCTTTAGTTGAACACACTTTTTAAAATAAAAATTAAAGGAATTGTGTCAGACAGAAAATTGTATTTCACATGGTGTTTGCTAAAAATGCACATTAACAACAAAAGTCACATTAGCATTAGCATTTCCCTGAAATACAAAGCCAGGCTACTATGCTTTCTTAATACATAACTCTACGTTTCAAAGAAAATAGGAAATTATATTAATCTCTAATTTTAGTTTAACTTAATCTATGTTTACCAAGAGAATCAGGTCGTTGTTAAAAACCTCCAATAATTTACAAGTAACATACTTTCAAAAGAAAAGTTGTGGACTTCCACTAAGATGGAGGCATAGGTGGAGACGCCAGGCTTTCTCACAAAACCAAGTTTAGAGACAACATAATATTAGCAATAGAAAACACAACCAGAACACATAAAATTATATATATAAAATTATCACTGACATTAGTATGAAACTGTAGCTTACACTAATTGTTCATTACCATGTCCTATAGCACATAATTCAAAAGATGTAAACTGTAATTTTACATATATATGTGTGTGTATATATATTTATATATATGTATATGTATTTATACATATACCATAAATTTGGGTACTTTATAAATGTTCTCAGCTAAGATAAGCTCTTATATGCAGTTTTAAAATTATTTCTCATGACAATACTATGCAGTGGTATTACTCATAATTATTTATTATTAAACCAGCTGAGCTGACCCCATGGAACCCAAGACAGCAGCAGAGTAGGGGCAGCTCTGCTCACCTGCTCTCAGAGACCGTCCTGATTTGAAGTCAGAACTCAGAGCAGAGAGTGAGTGAAAGCACCTATAAGTGAGAGCATACATGGAGGAGAGTGTGGGGAATGCGAAGTACTCAGGAACCAGCCCACCTGCAGGGCACCTGGGGGCTAACCGCCAGGCTTTCTAGGCTGTCTGTCCACCACCGCTGCCCAGCCCAATATTGCCTGGCTGCACAGAGCTAGGGCGGCTTAAATCTGCGCAGGACCGCAAGAGAAGGCAAGAGAAGGCTATCAGGATGGCAAGAGAAGGCCTGGAAGATGCGGGCTTCAGAAACAGTGCTGGACAAACTGGCAAACCCAAGGTTGAAGACCTCTGGAGGGAGCAGGGACAGCACACCGTCACTACCTTGTGTTAATGTAGAGCTGAGGGGATCTTCCCAAAACCATCCAGGAAAGATTCAGAGAGAAATATTATCTAAAATTGTCGGAGCCCTGTAAGGAGGTGCCCAGCCCCAACCATTAGAGATTGGGTGACTTTAGGGAAGGGGGAGCACATGGAGAACAGGACCACCAGGGACCCACACTTCAGCATGGGGGCCATAGAGATGCTCTTTTGAAAGGGGAGCTGAGACATACTGGAGGCTTGGCAGGAACCCTGGCACGAAAACCAGTGTGCAGCAGCAGGACGCAGCAGCTTTGCTAACCAAAAAACTCAGAGGTAGAGAAAATACTGAATGAGAGGACCCGACTCAACACAATTCACAAACAGAGGGCAGAGAGAGAGTGAAGAAATCTGGGTGCAACCTCCTGGGAGCGACAGGCAGGCTCTGGTCTGGAAGGCAGGAGCTGAATGCCTTAGATTTGCTCCAGTCAGCCAGAGGCTTTCACAGACAGGTGAAACCCAATCCCCACTTGCAGGATAACAGAGGCAGCAGAGCAGTGAAGTTTGGCCCAGGAGTTTCCTGTTGCTGTATAAATCTCTTCAGGGGAAAGAAGAAAAAGGCCCCGTGGCAGACACTACTGTGCTACATAGTTCCTTGGGTCTGGGTTTACTAAACCAAGCAGATCAGAAAAAATAGAGACAGACACAATAAATCACTGTAGTTTATCCTGCAAATTTGTTTAACATTCATTTCATATCCTTCAAAGTTTGGGCATAATAAGGCACCAGATTTTATAATGTAGTAGTCTATTTCAAATCTCCTATACTGCTCTTCCCTTCTCTTACTCCATACCACTTCCTTCCTCCTCCTCCTTCATGTATTTGTTTTAAATTCTATTTATCTCTTGCTACAGTTTGTTTCTATTCTGCACTATTACTATTGCTCACCACTCTAGCACCTTAAAACCACTTGTGATAGTCATTAATCAGTTCACATTCTTTCTCCTGTCCCTAAAATACCCTTATTCTCTCTGCACCTTTATCAATCTTTGCTCATAGGAAGTGGATAAGGTGGTTGTTACAGTTCTTCAAACTTCTTTCTAGATAGTGATTAACTTCTATTTCAAATCTCAGATTTCACTGTTCCCCTCTCTTATTCCATTTTGCCTTCCTCCTGTACTTCCTTTTTTTCATTTTAAACATGAATTATTCCCTGTCTTACCCAGGTTTCACCCATACTCTTAGTATTTCTTCTCCCTCTACCCTCTCAAAATAACTTGTCTTCCTTTTAGGCATCCCTTAAGCTCTTCTTTCTTACTTTGTTACCTCCTATTTCCATTCTACTTATATAAATTTTAGCTCACTGTTTGTTGAAACCTCTGTGGTGGAGATTTCTCTGCAGTTAGGGCCATTTGTTTTGGTTTTGGTTGTCTTTTTTCTCTCACTATAGATCTTCTTTAAATTTCAGTTTTAATCTAATACTACAAACTTCTCTCTTATTCCATTCCACCTTCCCTCCTCACACTTTAGTTATGAAGTAAATTTTATTATCTTTCCTGCTTTGCTTTGTCTCTGTTCCCTACTCTTATTATTGCCCCTCCCTCTATATTCACAAAATCAGTCATCTCATATTCATTTTTCATTTCTAATGGTAGTCTTAACCTCTCTAAACCTTTATTAATATTGGCACATTGGCTGTTGGTAGTATAATTGTGAGTGGAGGTGTCTCTGTGTCTGTGGATCTGTTTCTTAGGCTGTTCAGTTTTTGTTCTGGCAGCACCTGTACAACAGTATACAAGATGTGGAGGGTGCAGTGACTCTCAGTCAGTCAGCCGCAGGGAAGAACCCTCCAAAGAACGATGACCCAAGAGCAACCAAAACTCAATTATAACCACATAAAAGGCCTAAAGAGCAGTGTAAGAGCATCAGGCATAGGTGATCAAAGAGATTGCACCACTGAGTTCCACATATCCCTTACCACAAAAGATCATACCACAAAGACAGGGAGCCAAGGTAGATAAATCTAACAAACAGAAAAAAAAAGAAGAGACATCTAAAATTAGGAAGAAAAAGAAACAATGTCCAATCGAAAGTAAAGGAAATATCCCCAGAAAGACTGCTAAGTGAAATTGAGGCAACTGAATTATCAGAAAAGGTCAAAGTAGTGATTATAAAGATGCACAAGAAGCTCATTGAGAATTTTAAAGAACTCCAAAGAAGCTTCAAGGAACTTACTGTGAACTACACCAGCATGAAAATTGACATAGAAACTATCAATGAGACAAGAAGAAATGAAAAATACAATATCTGAAATGAAGAGCACAATAGAAGGGATTAAAATCAAGTTAAATGAAGCAGAAGATGGAATCGGTGAGCTGGAGGACAAGAAAAGAATTCCCAGATAGAACAAAAAAATGAAAAAAAAACCTAAAAAAGAACGAGGACAGTTTAAGGGAGCTACAGGACAACATGAAGCATCGTAATATTTATAAATAGGGATACCAGAAGGAGAAGAAGAGGAGCAAGGGATAGAAAATTTGTTTGACAAAGTAGTGATAGAAAAGTTCCCTAAATTGATGAGAGAAAAAGTCATGTAAGTCCAGGGGTCACAGAGGGTCCCAATCAAGATGAAACCAAAGAGGACCACTCCAAGACACATTATAATTAAAATGGCAAAATTCAAAGATAGAGAATGTTAAAGGTAGCAAGGGAGAAACGGATAGTAATATACAATAGAGCTTCAATTAGGATGGCATCTGACTTTTCAGTGGAAACACTCCAAGCCAGAAGAGAATGGCAAGAAATATTCCAAGTATTGAACAACAAAGGCCTGCTTCCAATATTACTCTACCCAGCAAGGCTCTAATTTAAAGTGGAAGGCCAAATAAGGAGCTTCCCAGACAAAAGAAGGCTAAAAGAATGAACCTCCACCAAATTATTATTCCAAGACATGCTAAAGGGACTGCTTTAACAAGATGAAGAAAAAAAGTTAGAAAGAGAGGAACACAGGTACAAAGGGGAAAAATGGCAATGATTAAGTACCTATCAATAATAACCTCAAATGCAAATAGATTGAAGTCTCTAATCAGAAGACATAGGATAGCTGAATGGATGAGAAAGCATGACCTACATATATGCTGTCCACAAGAGACCCACTTCAGAACAAAAGACATACCCAGACTGAAAGTGAAGGGTTGGAAAAAAATATTCCAAGCAAATGGACAGGAAAAAGAATCAGTGTAGCAATACTTTTATCAGACAAAATAGATTTCAAAACAATGGACATAAAAAGAGACCCAGAAGGACACTTCAGAACACTCAAGGGAAGAATCCGTCAAGAAGACAGAAACACTGTAAACATATATACACCCACCATGAGAACACCCAAATATATAAGAAAAATCTTGGAGGACTTCAAGAAAGATATAGACAGCAACATACTTATAGTAGGGGATTTTACTACCCCACTGTCAACAATAGACAGATCCAAGAAGAAAAACACCAAGACACATCATAATTAAATTATCCAAGATTAAAGATGAAGAGAGAATCTTAGAAGCAGCAAGAGAAAAGGAGACATTTATCTACAAAGGAGTTCCCATAAGACTCTCAGCTGACTTCTCCAAAGAAATTTTATAGGAAATAGGAGCTGGCAAGAAATATTCAAAGTGATGAAAAGTAAGGACCCATATCCAAGATTATTCTATCCAGCAAAGTTATCATTTAGAATGGAAGGGCAGATAAAGTACTTCCCAGATAAGGTAAAGCTAAAGGAGTTCATCATCATGAAGTCCTTATTATATGAAATGTTAAAGGGACTTACCTAAGAAAAAGAAGATAAAAAAACTATGAATAGTAAAATGACAACAAACAACTCCACAACTAAAATTTTAAAAAGTAAGCAAATGACTAAAACAGGAACAGAATCACAGAAATGGAGATCTCATGGAGGGTTATCAGTGGGGAGAGTGAGGGGGAGAGAAGGGGTAAAAGGAACAGGGAATAAGAAGCATAATTGGTAGGCAAAAAATATAGAGGGGGAAGTTAAAAATAGTATAGACAGTGGAGAACCCAAAGAACTTATATGTACAAACTCATGGATAAGAACTAAGAGGAGGATGCTGTAAGTAAGGAGGAGCAAGGCAGAAGGGGGAGAGAGGGGAGAAAAAAGAATAGGACAACTGTGATAGCATAATCAATAAAATATGCTAAAAGTAAAAATAAAAATATGTTTAATAAACTAAGACCTGGTAAAGATAAACTGGGTGTGAATATACACGAGCATATTTGTATTTCTCACCTTGTTTTAAAAAATCCACACAGAGATATATAAAAATTGCACATGCTTCTTTGATGTATATAGTGCCCTTTTGAATAGATTTCTAAGTTGTCTTTTTTCCAGTTTTATTGAGAAATAATTAATAAACAACCTGTATAAGTTTATGGTATAAGACATGATGGTTTGATTTATAATTATTTTGAACCACAATAGTTTCAGCTAATAATTATCTTTTCATATAGATAAAATAAAAAAGGAAGAAAAAATGTTTTGTGATGAGAGTTTACTCTCAATAGCATTCCTGCATATCACAGTGTTTTTTATAGTCGTCATGTTATATACTAGTACTTATTTTTCATTTTTAAATTTTTTATTGTTGTTCAAGTAGTGTATCCATATATTCCCCAACACTTCTCCCTGCCCCACCTACCAGTTTGTACATTTGGACCACCTTCTTCCAATTTCCCCTGCCTCCACCCCCTGCCTTAGGTAACCACAGGTTTGATCACTTTTTTCTTTTTGCTGCTGCTGTTATTCCTGATATGTGAGATCATGCAGTATATTTCTTTGTTTGTATTATTGTTGTTGTTATTGTTATTGTCGTTCAAATACAAAATTGTCTCCATTTCTTCCCACCACTTCCCCCACGACACCCATCCCCACCTCCCATCCTCAATCCTACCTCGCTTTGGATTTGTCAGTGTGCCCTTCATAAATGTTTCTGAAAACCCTTCCCCCCATTGTGCCCTCCCACCTCCGCTCTATTTACTGCCCGTTTGTTCTTAATTTCAATGTGTCTGGAATTATTTTAGTTAGCATGATGCCTTTAAATTTTTACTTATTTTTAGAGTGAAGAGAAGGGAGGGACAAAGAGAGGGAAAGAAACATATTGCAAGAAAGAGACATTGATTGGTTGTGTTTTGCATGTGTCCTGACAGTGACTGAACCTACAACCCAAGTATGTGCTCTGGGAATTAAACTGATGATCTCTAGCTTTGGAGAATGATGCCTACCCAACTAAGCCACACCATTCAGTGTGCACAAGGCCCTTAAATTCCATTTATGTTGTTGCAAATATTCGGATATCCTTTTTTTAATGACTGAATAATATTCCATTGTGTGTGTGTGTGTTTGTGTGTGTGTACAAAAACATCTTTATTCATCTACCAATGAACACATAGGTGTTTCTATGTCTTGGCTAATATAAATAATGCTGCTATGAACACGGTGGTGCTGCTATGTTTTGGGTTGATGTTTTAGTTAAATGGAATATGCCCAGAGAAGAATTTCTGGATCATGTGGAAGTAAAGTGGTCTTTAAGTAAAGTTGTAAATTTGTCTTTAACCGTGGAAGCTGTAAAAATTCAAAATAAATGTTCATGTTAAAATGTATTTAAATTAATAGTCATTTCTATAACAAAACTTACTAAAAGAAAGAAATAAAAGAGTAAGTTTGTGTAATCTGATTTCCTCCAAGCATGTACTCGAAAGTTAGTTAAAAAAACAAGGAAATTAACACAAGTGGCTAGGAAAAATAAGAATATCCTGTACCTCAGAATCAAAATCCAAAAGGGTACATCAATATTGCTGGAATTTTACATGAATTATAAAGATAAGTGAGAATTAGGACAGAAAAGTTAATGAAAAGAGGCCAGCAAGAAAACAGGTGCTCTTCTGGTCTATACTTATCTTCCAGAGAGAAGGCAAGAATAAATAAACAACAACAAAAAATAGACAATAAACATCAAATACAGGTGTAACTAAGGTTGCTAAATTTAAATCAGAGAATATTGTGTGGATTATAAAACTAATAGAAATAGGATGAAAATTGAATAAGAGTTTTTATTTATTTGATTATTTGAAAACATAAAAGCTGACTACATGTATCTTCATAAATCACCTAATGCATTTTGTGGCTGTCACTATTGAAATATTGCTTCCAGAGATGAGCGTATCTGATTGGTCCAGGAGGATATTTATTGACTCAGCAATTGCCTATGGCAAGAAAGTTGAACAGTTTTTCACAGTGCCGTATTATCAGAAAATGAGGTCTAGAACATTTTTAAAACCTATCCATACTGTACTCGGAAACTGATAAACTGCTATGGAAATGTAAAATTCAGAAAAATGCCTATATAGAATTCCAAACTACAAAATACACCTGGCATTTATTGGGAAGAAAGCCAATTCTCCTCTGTACTTTATATTTATAAATAATGAAAGCCTGAATTTTTCTGGTGTGAGGACAACCATGCATACATATGTAAATTTAAATACTCATTTATATTTGTAAACATATAAATGAATATTTAAAATAAAAGTAAATTTAAAACATATTTCCATTATAGAAATTTCATTCAAGCATTCACAAAACTGGAATATACAGAAATCTATAAAGGAGCAAGTAAAATAATGGAAATAAAAACCACCATTAGTCTATCATTCAATAAACAGTACAGGCCTAACTTTTAATTAATAATCACCGTGCTTCATGGACAGCAAATCCAGGAATCAGAAATTTTATTTCTGTAATAGAAATCATAGTAAATATTATAAGCCCATAGGTTGTAAAGTTACTGCCGAGAATACTCAATTCTGTAGTCTTATGGTGAAAGCAGCTACGAACGATATGTGAATCAGTAAGCAAAGTTGTGTTCCAATAAAACTGCACTTACAGAAGCAGGCATCGAGCCCTCTTGGCCTGCCAGCTGCAGTTTGCCAGTTGTTGTGCGTGACTATCATGGCATTTAAGATCCCTGCTCCAGGTTTAACTCCATAAAAAAGATGAAATATTTAAAATTTGTAAAGTCCAAATCCATTACTGACAGAAAAGACAGTTTTTCTTTGGTGAATGTGTTTTTCTTTATTTCTAATGTACTTTTAAGCATCTCCTCAGATGACAAACATTGGTGTGATTGTGGAGTAAAGGGAATCCTTGTATATAGTGAATGGGAATGTAAATTGGTGCAGCCACGATAGAAAACACTGTGGAAGTTTTTCAAAAAGTTAAAAATACAATTGCCATTTGAACTAAAATTCCAATCATGGGTATATATACAAAAATAATTGAAATCAGGATTGTAAAGAGGTATCTGCACTCCTATGTTTATTGAAGCATTATTGACAATATTCAACATATGAACCCAACAGCCCACCAACAGATGAATGGATAAAGATAATCTGTTATATCCATACACTGGAATGTTATTCAGCTTTTAAAAGCAGGAAAATCTGCCATATGTAACAACATAGGTGGATCTGGAGGATATTATGCTAAGTGCAATAAACCCAACACAGAAAAATAGATACCGTGTGACCTCTGTTATGTGTTGAATCTTAAACAGTTGAACACGCAAGCAGAAAGTGGTGGCACCTGGGCTTGGTGAGGGGTCTCTGGGGAGGTGCTAATCAAAGCATACACGGTTTCAGTTATGCAAAATAAATAAGCTCTGGAAATCTACTGTACAACACAGGGCCTATAACTAACAATACTGTATTGCATACTTAAAATTTTGCTGAGTGTGAATCTTAAGTTGAGGGGCAATGGGAAGGAAACTTTTGGAGGTAAAGGCATTGTTAGTGATGATGGTTTCACAGGTATATACTTATCTAAAAACATAGCAGGTTGTAGACATAGAATATTTATAGCCTTTTATATGTCAATCATACTTGAATGAAGCAGTTACAATTATTCTTTCTAATTAGAGGCAATTTTCATAAAAGTCTCGACATGTTTCCATAACCTTTGGTTTTTGTACAAGGTTTACTACTGTATGCTATGTGGATCATGTAATCTGTTTGTGCCAAAATCCCCAAAGATAAGTAGCTTTCTAAAATAATGTCAATTGTTTTATAATATACTATGACCGCTGATCCATACAAAAGACTTTTTGACTTGCTAAGTTAATAAAATATTGATTAGAAAAAATACAGTTTATAATAAATAAAGAACAAAGCCAGCTCATGCATTATCGTTGTAAAATTTCACTTTATTATTTCACTTTGTTGCCAGCCTCTCTGTCATTTGCCATCTGTGAGCCCATAGAACTGTACACCAGAATATATATTTGTATATATCCTATGTAGAATATATATGTATAAAATATATGTATAGAATATGTAGAATATTCTACATAGAATATATAGACGTGTGTATATATTCTATATAGAATATATAGACATATAGAATATATATGCATATAGAATGTGTGTATATATTCTATATGTATAAGGTGTTCTACATATATAGAGAACAATACGCTAGAGAATCTATTCAACATATATATATTCTACACATGTAGATAGGGAATATTTATATACTTTAATAAGAATATATATAGAATTATATATATATAAGCACACAATTCAGTAAGAATGTTTTATTGTTGTTGTTGTTGTTGTTTTAGAAAGAACTATATATTAAATTAAAATATGGAGAAAGGCATCTAACACTTAGGCCCTGAACAGTGTGGTTCAGTTGGTTGGGTATTGTCCCACAGAGAGAAAGGTCAGGTTTGATTCCTGGTCAGGGCACATGCCTGGATTTGGTCCTGGACAGGACGGGATGTGTACAAGAGGCAACTGATTAATGTTTCTTTCCCTCTCTTTCCTCTTCTCTTCCTCCCTCTCTAAAAACAAATATATAGTATTTAAAAAAAAACTAACACAGAACCAATTTGAATTTTCTAGTCACTGTTGGATTAGTTTGTTGCAGATATAGAGATATAAGAGGACAAGATTGGACAGGATCCTTGAAGAAATCTCAGATAGTTCATGGGGGATATATAACAACAAAAATAACCCCAGTGCTGCTTATTGCCTTATAGCAAAAAGTAAACACATGACATTATGAGAAAAACCTTGCTTGAAAGAGTACCTCAAGCACTTCAGAAAGGAAGTGAAATATGGAATTTGTGACTATAGGTACTGGGAAAATGAAATTAGGAAATCTCTTGAGAAAATAAAAACAGAAAGAAGCACATCATTTTACTTCTTCGTGCTTCTTCTTCTTCACTTAAAAATGCAATACTCCCTGATATGGAGAATTGTGAAGATTTATTATTTCTCATATACTAAGTACTATGAAGGTGCTCCGTGTAACTTTCTCATTAATCAGAATGGAAGCTTCTTCAGTCTTGGTCAGTGTACTACTGTTTTAGAGGGTACTGAGTACATTATACAGGCATCAAGACAAACCAAGAAATTTTTGTTTTTATTGCCCAAAACTATACCCTGGATTTTCACTAGACTTCATCATTTCACGGGAGCCATCTTTACAGTACTAGAGGTCTTTCTGGATCTTGTGCACTGGAGGGTTCTTACTAAGTTCCAATATCATGAGCCGTGATTAGGGAACACAAGCAAACAGCATCTTCCACAGCCCCCGACAGTTGGGTTTTCTATTATGCTCCGCAGGCATTTCTGGAGAGTTAGAAAAGAAGATTAAATTTATGAACAATAAAGTGGCAAAAATACATACCCATCAACAATTGAATCTAAAAAAGAAACTAAACAAACAAGAACAGAGACAGATTTGAATACAGAGAGTGTTTTGATGGTTCCCAGATGGGAGGGCAGGTGTGTTGAAATGAATGTAGAGGTGAGAGGATTAAGTACAAATTTGTAGTTACAGAATAGCCACAGGGATGTACAGCACAGTATAGGAAATGGAGTAGCCAGAGAACTTACATGCATGACCCATGGACATGAACTGTGGTGGGTGGATGGATTGCCTGAGGGAGTGGGGGGGCACTCAGTGGAGGACAGAAAAGGGGGAAATCAAAACAACTGCTACAGCATAGTCAATAAAATGTAGTTAACAATTTAGTGAGGCTGAATGCAGCCTCTCACAAGAGGACCATCTGGCACAGTGATACAGATGGGTTTATAGAATACCCATATATAGTCGAAGAAGCATGTACTACCAGGGCTCTGCCCTTCAGAAGATAACTCCATTTTTTCGAGGAGGTCCCCCCTTATAGGCTTGTTCTTAGCTGAAAATTTTTATTTGTACAACATCATCAATCTTGAAATTATCTAGAGTTTTGCTTAAAATATTTTGTGATGCAGGAAATATTGAAACTTTCAATAAAGCATATTAAATTGAAAAAAAAAGAAACATCTAGTGCCTAGGTGTAATGTCATAGCAGAATTTTCTAATGTTTGTGACTAGTTCCAAATGGTTCCTGGAATAACTGGAAAAGGTCTCTGGCATTTCTCATCTGAAGTATCTCTTAGGATATTGTAACACTTACCATGTTCCTAGACTGGAAATAAGCTAACACTGGCCAAGTTTTCTCATCTCATGCCATCAGGTTAATTATAGGTATGCAACAAATATATGGATTTAGAGAATTTTCTGAAATTTGTGGCAAAATCTATTGATGCTTCTAACTAATAAGGCGACCTGCTACATATTTGAAAAGAAGGTCTTATGTTACACACATACATCCATACAGAGTTATCACCTCTTGTGTTCCTATATCGTTTTTGTACTGTGATATACTCTGTGTACAAACAAATGCAATGGAAGATTTGGCATGTTTTTCAGAGGATCTAAGTACTACTAATTAAATAATCTATCAGAGAAGATAACTGACTCCAATAGTTGCAATGTCTGTCTTTGTGTTTCTTCATTTTGTTGTTGTTTAATGTTATTATGATCACTGTAAATAGGAAGGAGAGAAAAATAAGTTTCCTGATAAATGGATAAACTGATGCAGATTTTGGTACTTTCACATTTAGCATAGGTCTAGTAATAAGGAAATGCTTACAGTCTGTTTTCTCAAAGGTTACTTTTACAAATAAAGAAAATGGTCATTCATGGATTATTTGGACAATGACAGCATCATTTCAAATCACATAACTTAAAGCTAGAGAATATTGGCAATATAAAAATTATATTTATTTGCATGGACTTTTATGCTTTCATTTTTACTAATGTAACACTTTACGGACATTTAGACACACATTCAATGACATTGCCCAGGCTTCATTTCAATATAGCAAAAAAGAATAAATATTATTTCCCAAGAAGAGCAAGAAGATATTCATGCTCATTTGTTATAAGAAAAATACTACAAAGTATCCTTCTCATTAACATGGACAGTTGTTACTATAAGTCTGTTTTTTTATGCACCGCTTGTTTTCTTCTACGGCTATACTTCAAAGGTTAGGAGAGTGACGGGGTCTGAAAACTGTGATCCCATGTTTCCACTTGTCAATTCAATTATATTCCATCAGGGATTTATGTGGTGAAATATTCTTTAAAGTATTTGAAATATGCAAATACTCTGCATCCTGTGCATAATATGTATCACTACAAATTAGAGTAGTATACTTCTCAAGATAAACCCAAGTACTGAAGAAAGTTTTCTATCTTTCAGGGACATTGTGAGTTCTACTAAGTATTGTAACTCAGAGACACACCATGGATGTCAGATGTGCTTCTAATGAATGTTTTCCCTAGCTGCAGCATCTTTCTTTTTGAAGAATGGCTCTGAGAGAACAAAAACGCCTTTTGCTTCATGTAATGTCAGAAGCTTTACTGACCAACATAGTATTAGAAGAAAAAGACCTACAAAAAATGGAAATAGTTCTTGCAAAGGAATCTACATCCAGCTTCAGAATGGCTCTTAGAGAACCTAGCTTAACTCCCCAACCACTCCATTCATTTAAAACATGTTGAAAGTAAGTTTTAAATTATGATTCTTAGTATCGCATTTGAATTCTACTTGCATGGATAAAAGAACAATACACAACTCGACAAGTTTATAAAGAGATCTTAAGTAGCATTTAGTATTATTGCCGCTATAGCTATATCCTTGTAATCCCTGTGAAGCATGTCACACATTTTTGTAATATAAACCCACTAAATATAAACCACAGCTTTATTTAGTCTGAAGAAATTTAAAACAATCTAACTGTAGATTTACTTACTAAAACTAATGAACAGACTGACAGAGAATCCAGTTTATTTGTGACAAAGGCTAATTTTTACAAGCAGAAAAATAAATAATTCACCTTTTCTTTAAACACTATTCTTTCAAAACTCAACCTCCAGATAAATATCAGAATGATATTCTACACTTAATGTTAGTCTGTTTTCAACTTCAGATTTATCATATGTTAGAAGGGGCATCTCACCTACTATCTACTCTAAGAAGCCACCACTGATGGTAAAAATAAATAAATCAACAAATCTTTAGTTTTCATTCAAGAATGAAAACTTGACACCAGATATTCTGGCACCAGATATTCTCCCTGTCAATGACACCAGATATTCTGATCTGGCTTCCATGATTCATACATAATTTCTGCTTTAAATCGACAACTATCTAGTAGTCTTGAATGTTGCCATATACATTTCCACTGAAATACTTGATCAATCATAGAAAACAGCAAAATCTTATAAGGTCCTAAATGAAGTCAAACTTCTGCTGGTGTATCTATTTCCCTTTAAACTATACTTGATGGAATTTATTTGATTAAATCAAATGTCGGTGCACCTTTGCTATACCAATGAGGAATTACAGGAAAATCTATTCTATGTTTTCTTACCTTTGTTTAGAAAGTGCAGATTTATAACAAATGACCTGCTGCCATTCTAATGTTGAGGGCTAATTTCTTTTTTTGGGGGGGGGAAGGCGGTGTCTGTTTTCATCTAATTTAAAAGTGGAAGACTAATTGTTGTTGCTGTTTTTTTCATTGTTGTTCAAGTGCAATTGTCTTCATTTCCCCACCACCACTTTCCCCGCCCCACCGACCCCCGCCTCCCACACTCAATCCTACCCTCCTTTGGTTTGTCCATGTTCCTTTATACTTGTTCTTCGATGGCCCTTCCCCTTCTTTTTTCCCATTAGCCCCCTCCTCCCTCCTCTCTGGTTATTGTCAGTTTGTCATTACGCTGAGTGAAATAAGCCAGGTGGTGAAAGACAAACACCACACGATCTCACCTATAAGTGGAACTTAATCTACAAAACAAACAAGCAACAAAATATAGCCAGAGACATAGAGGGCTAATTTCTAAAACAGCGCTTCTTCCAAATCAGGACTTCTATTTCTACTTTCAATTGGTGACTATAATCCACAGCCATAAATCCCATCCAACCAGATAGAGATAGGTAGATGACAGATATCAACTGGGTAGGACACATTTAGGAAAGTACAATCTTGGAAATTCAGTCACTAAAAATACAGTGCAATAGGCTTAGCAACCGGAATAATGGATCTAGGAATACTAAACATTTAGCCTTGAGTTTTTATAATTCCAAGCATTACAGGAAAGGGAAAATGTCATCTTATTACTAATAATTTCCACATGATAAATTTGACATCAACAGTGGGAAGTATTCATGGGGCTGTGCATAAAAATTCACTTTCCCAGCTGCAAATTTGAAGATATTTATCACCTGGTCTCAGGGACAGAGATCATACCGATGCAATCCACAAACCCACACTGTTAGCCAAGGTTGGTTAGAAACAGGGTGTCTATGTTTGAGGACAATATAAAGGTTGAGATAATAGAACAACAGAATACAATTCAAGTAGAAATAGAAAAGGATGTGTTTGGCACAATTAAATTATTTAAATTTTGCCTTCAATACAATGAAGCATAAATAGACACCATGCAATAGTGAAGGGCAAACTTGTAAAGGTTTATGCAGAAGAAAAGTACAAATGTAAGACAATGATGAGAAAAATAATGTAGAGCTAATTAAGAATGCATTTCTCAAAATATAAATGGTAAGATTATGTATATTTAATAGGAGACTTTTAGCTGAAAAGCAATTGGACTATATAAATAAAAAGTGTTTGCCAAATTTCTAGAAAAATCTTTTTTAAAATAATTTTATTTAGTTATTTTTCAAGTACAGTTTTTTTGTCTATTTCTCCCATCCCAGCCCTCACCGTGCTCCCCACCTCCCTCCCATTTCCACCCCCCCTTAGTTCTCGTCCCGGTGTCCTTTATACTTGTTCCTCTAAATCCCTCCCCTTTTTTCCCTTTAAATTCCCTTCCCTCTCCCCTCTGGTCACTGTCCCCTCGTTTTCTATTTCAGTGTCTTTGTTTTTATTCTGCTTGCTTTTTTGTTTTGTCGTTTAGCTTCCTGTTAAAGGTGAGATCATATGGTATTTGTCTTTTAACCCCTGGCCTATTTCACTCAGCATAATGCTTTCCAGTTCCATCCATGTTGTTGCAAAGGATAGTAGCTCCTTCTTTCTCTCTGTTGCATAGAATTCCATTGTGTATATGTACCACAATTTTTTGATTCATTCATTTACTGATGGGCACCTAGGTTGCTTCTAGCTCTTGGTTATTGTAAATTGTGCTGCTACGAACATTGTGGTGTATAGGTTATTTGATATTGATGTTTTAGGATTCTTAGGATATAATCCTAGCAGTGGAATTGCTGGGTCAAAAGGCAGGTCGATTTTTATTTTCCTGAGAAAATTCCATACTGTTTTCCATAATGGTTGTACCAGTCTGCAATCCCACCAACAGTGAACTAAGGACCCCTTTTCCCCCACAACCTCTCCAACGTTTGTTGTTTGTTGCTTTGTTTATGATAGCCATCCTGACTGGTGTAAAGTGGTATCTCATTGTGGTTTTAATTTGCATCTCTCTGATGGCTAGCGATATTGAGCATCTCTGGATATTCTCTATGTCCTCCTTGGAGAAATGCCTGTTCAAGTCCTTTTCCCATTTTTTAATTGGGTTGGCTGTCTTCTTAGAGTGTAGACATGTAAATTCTTTGTATATTTTGGAGATTAAACCCTTGTCTGAGGTATCATTGGCAAATATATTTTCCCATACAGTTGGTTGTCTTTTTAATTTAATACTGCTTTCTTTAGCCACGCAGAAGCTTTTTATTTTGATGAGATCCTATTTGTTTATTCTTTCCTTTATATTCCTTGCTCTAGGGGACATGTCAGTAAAAATGTTGCTGCGTGAAATATCTGAGATTTTCTTGCCGATGCAAACTGTATTATAAGGCCACTGTAATCAAAACAGCCTGGTACTGCCATAAAAACAGGCACATAGACCAATGAAACAGAACAGAGAGCCCAGAAATCAACTCAACTCTCTACAGTCAATTCATATTCAACAAAGGGGTCAGTAACATAAAATGGAGTAAAAATAGCCTCTTCAACAAATGGTGTTGGGAGAACTGGACAGCTATGTGCAAAAAAATGAAACTTGAGCACAAACTTACACCATACACCAAAATAAATTCAAGGTGGATAAAGGACTTAAATAGAAAAATCTTTTAAAAGGTACATATTTAGCTATGCTAATTTTAATTAGCACAAAATATATAAATATCCAAGCAAAAATGGATAAATATCTATAAAGAAAAAGGAATCAAGTTTTTCTTTATTTGATTAATTATTACTAGAATTCGTATTATATTTTCCATAGTAATACATATTCATTTTTTAATTTAAATCAGTTAATACTAAATTTGATAAATGAATTTCATACATGTGCAGGTAGTATAGCTTTCTCCTCCTCCCTGGAAATCATCAGAGTAACTGTAAAAGGTATCGTGACCCAACTGCTAGGTTCCTTTTTGTTTTGTTTTTGATTTTTTAAAGATTTTATTTATTTATTTTTAAAGAGAGGGAAAGGGAAGCAGAAAGAGAGAAATAGAAATATCAATGTGTGGTTGCCTCTTGCGTGGTCCCTACCAGGGATCTGGCCCACAACCAGGGCACATACCCTGACTGGAATTGAACCAGGGATCCTTTGGTTTGCAGGCCTGTGTTTAATCCATTGACCCATAGCAGCCAGAGCTAGCACATTCATTCTTTTACACCCTTCTTTTACAATGTATTTGAGAATCAATTAAAAACTAAAAGTTAAAATTTATCCAGTAATGGATAAATTACCAGTAATGGTAAAATTTAAATTTTAGCATTAAAAAAACTGGTATTTATACTTTAGAATTCAACCATAAGGAAATAAAAAATACTAATGATTTAAGAAACATAATATTGGTAACATGTTCATAGAAAATACTATATCATAGAAATAAAATGTATAATGGTAGGAAAAGTGCCATTAAAACAGCCATGTTATAAGACTTTGTACACCATAAAATTATATATTCTATGTATAATATGCAATAATATATTAATTAATATATTTATATAACTAGAACAGCATGCACTAGAATTTTACACTATGTGATAAGAATTGGGTAATTCTCAATTTCTACCCTATTTTGTTAAGGTAGTTTTTTCACAATAACTATGTCACTTAATAATAAAATTGGAAAATAATATTGATAACTTTTAATGCTATAACTATTTTAATATAACATCATAAAATGGTATGAATATGTAAACTATAATATGTAGAAAAGAAAAAATACTGGGTTCTCACCAAAATTTCAAAAGCAATTGCCTCTATTATCAGTATTTCTCAAAATGCAATGTGCTCATGAGTCTCCTGGGAACCTTGTTTAAAAACAGATTTTGATTTTGCTCTCTGAAATACAGACTGATGTGCCATGTCGAACAATCACCCAGCTGATGCTGGTGTAACTGAGCTGAGTACCACAGTTGGAGGAGCAAAGATCCATACAGTCTGCTTAAGGCTAATATTTCTGCTTCTTTATGCATTTCTGTATTGTCAAATTGTCAGTAATAAATAATTTATACTTCTTATATTTTTATATACTAAGCTTATGTGTAGGTTCTATATTTAGGATGAATATATAATGTTATAAAAGTGGTTATATGATGACATTTAAACCATACTTGTCACTTCTGTATAATTTTTTTATTGCAAACCCCATCAAAACTGTTGGTCCTAACAAACCATCATCTTCCAAAGCCTTCTGTTGTGATCTGGTAGGCACAAATAGGTAGCTAGCTAAGAAAATCATATACAATTTAGAGATTGTGGAAAGAGTTGATAAAACAGTTTTGGGTGAGCTATGTGGGATGTTTGAATTTCAAATGCACATTGTAATATACAGATGATGTATTATGGAATTATACACTTGAAACTTATGTAAATTATTAATTGGTGTCACTCCAATAAATTTAATGAAAATAAAAAAGAATACCCTAAATCTTTGGATGTAGCTCTTTCAAATCAAACATATCTTTTGTTCCATGTTTATTTTTTATTGTTGTTCAAGTACAGTTGTCTTCATTTTCACCCACCACTCCCCTCCCACCGCAGCCATCCCCACCTCCCACCCTCCATCCTACCCCCATATGGCTTTGTGTTCTTTATACATGTGTTCTTTATACATGTTCCTGACAACTCTCCCCCCTTTTACCCCAACTAAAATCCTCAACAAAATATTGGCAAACTACATCTAGCAATATATTAAAAAGATCATACACCATGATCAAGTGGGATTCATCCCAGGGATAAAAGGATGATACAATATTCACAAATCAATAAATGTAACACATTGCATGAACAAAAGGAAAGACAAAAATCACATGATCATATCAATATATGTGAGAAAAGCATTTGATAAGGTATGGCACCCATTTATGACAAAAAGAAAACCTCAATAAAGTGGGAATAGAGGGAGCATTTTTCAACACAATAAAGGCCATATACCTTCAGCCAGCATCATACTTAATGGGAAAGAACTAAAAGCATTTCCACTAGGATCAGGAATGAGACAATGATGTCTACTTTCACCACTCCTATTCAACATAGTATTGGAAGTCCTAGCCAAGCAATCAGACAAGAAAAAGAAATAAAAGGCATCCGAACTGGAAAGGAAGAAGTATAACTGTCATTGTTTGCAGATGACATGATACTGTACATAGAAAATTCTATAGATTCCACCAAAAAACTACTTTACCAAATAAGTGAATTTGGCAATAAAACAGTATACAAAGTCAATATTCAGAAATCCAAGGAATTTTGGTAAACTGACTCTTACAACTCTGAATTGTCCAGATAAAAGATTTCATATATATAAAAGATACATGCACATATATACATATACACACACCCTCATATGTACATTATATATTATATGTTATATCTGTATATATTTTAAAATTATATAACATTAATATTATATATTTTCCTATTAAGCAAAGTTGTTACAATTTCTGGAGAGTTAGGCAGAGTGGAAAAACAATTTGATAAACTTTAATGAGAAACTGCTACCAAGGGAAAATTTCAAATACCTGACAGTTCTCATATTTTGCACTACCAACCAACCTAATAATTCCAGAGCTGTAAGGTAGGTGATACATACAGAAAGTTTGGACACTGGTTTTCTCAATTTTTCTTTAGAGATGCTAAACTGTGGGTCCTGTTTAAAGAGTTTTGTTGATGAACAACCAATACTATCTAATATTCTTGAATTTTACTATTTACAGAAGTCTATGGCACAGTTACCCACAAATGAAAATAAATCCTACAGCACATAGTTACTAAACAATATAGCACAATTAACTTTGGATTTGTTTTATGTGTCCACAATTTTTATATGGTTAGAACTTGAGATTTTTAACAATTTTCTTTTGTGGGCTTAGCTTCTGTTGTAGGAATAAACATCTTGTCTTTTTAGCCACTGTAGGCCATAGTTATAACTGTTTGCATATTTATCTTCTTCTGAGTGTTGAAGAGAACTCAGGAGAAACATTTCAGTGTACTCCATGACACTTAAAATATTTAGGTTGCAGCATAATAATTAAATGAGTATTTAAAATACTAGATAGCTATCTTTATATGATTCATAAATTTTCAACTTTTGTAATATTGAATTATATTAAAATAATATAGTCAGAAATTTAATAAACATTTATAGGTCTCTAGAAACCATTGCAATGCAGAAATATATCAATAACTATTTGGGTTGAGAAAATTTTGTGGTTGAAGAATTTTGATTTCCAAAACAATAAAAGTTCAAATTATACAACTATTATGTAGATTCAAAACTTCACAGTGGGATTTAATTTGTCATCTTTACATACTTTGTGAAAATGTTGGTGGCTTATTTTGATCTTGAAGTTATGGATCACAAGGCTTTTTGTGAAATATCCATTAAATACAATATTTATCTATGCATATTATTTCCAAAGAATATAAAACCTCTAGATTTAAAAAGAGTAAAATGTTAGGTATGTACGGAAAATAATCTCTAGTCTCTGGCTAGGATTAAAAATACAAGATTCTAAAGAAATACAGTCATTGCATTTCAAAACAATTCTTTAAAAATTATTTGTTACTAATATTTAAAAAGATGCAGTTGTATAGTTTGTACAAAAATTAGAAAGTAAAAATTGAAATATAAAAACCACTTGCTAATTTTTACTAAAAAACAATATTATTTTTAGATTGCTTTTCTGCATAATAGAAACTATAACTATTTTTAATGTGTAGTTTTGTTGTTTGTATTTTACCTTTGGAATATTCTGTATAACTGGGGATGGGGAACAGTGCTGAGGGTAACGATTCTATTTAAGTGATGTCGGTGAAAATGGCAGAGTAAGGACCTCCAAAAATTTCTCTTCATAAAATCAACCCAAAACTGGCATAAATTGTTCAAAGAAATATTTTCCTTTTAATCTTGAAATTAACCAAAGGTTTACAGCAATTCTTGGAGCATTTATTTATTATGTATGTACATATGTATGTATATATTTATAAAAGTTACTCTCAGTAGTGACAGAGAGTTTTGTGGCATTTGATCTCCTCCTAGCTCCATCCCCTGTGCTTGAACTGGACAATAATTTTGATACAAATAAAGCAACCCGAATTTCAGGAATTGAAAATAACACAAAATAGCAGAGCTCTTTTGAAGATCCATTCCCAAGAAATTATTATTGTTTAATATGTTTGATGGCTACCTCAAACCTCTAGTCAAAAAGTTTACCTTTATTTTATTTGATTTTGGTTTGCCATGGCTAAAAGCTTCTCCCCAGGACTGACTATACTGAAAAATATTTACAGGCAATTTTTTAAAACTTTGCAACTGCTTGGGGGAATGGTAGATAGTCGGAATAAAGAATAGACTGACCAAAAAGGCATTCTTCGCAGAAATAAAATAAATAATCCTAAAATTTGTTTGGAACCAAAGAAGACCACAAATAGCAAAAGCAATCTTGAGAGAAAAGAACAAAATCAAAGATATCACACTTTTGGATTTTGAACCATGCAACAAAAGCATATTACTAGAAAAGGTATTATACTGGCACAAAAATAAACACATTGACGATAAGAAGAGAGTAGAAAACCCAGAATTAAATCCTATCATATAAGGTCAACTAATATTCATTAAGAGAGCAAAGAATGCCAATATTGAAAGGATAGTCTGTTCAACAAATAGTGCTGGAAAAACAGGACAAACGCATGCAGAATAACAAAATTGGATCCATATCACAGACCAATCTCAAAAGTTAACTTCACTGTAGTTGAAAAATAATTAAATAAAAAAATTGTGTCTGATTTTTTTTAAAAGTTAACTTCAAATGGATCATATACTTAAACATAATAATTTAAGCCATGAACTTCTAGAAGAAAAATACAGGGGAGAGGCTCATCAATATTGGTCTTGGCAATTTTTTTAACATAATCCAAGGAGCACCAACAACAAAAGCAAAAATCAACAAATAAAATTACAAAAGCTTCTGAACAGCAAAAGAAACAACAGAATGAAAAGACAACCTGAAAAATGGCAGAAAATTTTATAAGCCATATATCAGGTAAGTGTTTAATATCCAAAATATATTAAAAACTCAGTCAACTTAGTAACAAACACAAATGATTAAATTAGAGATGGACATGCATTTTAATAGCAGTATTATTCATCATAGGCAAAAGCAAATAAACCAAATAAAGAAATAAACCAAAAGAAATAAACCAAATATCCATCAATTGGATAATGTAAAAACAAAATGTAGTATAGATATACATTTGGAATATTATTCAGTCATAAAAAGAAATGCAGTACTGGTGTATGCTAGGAAATGAACATGTGAAACTATTATACCATTAAAAAAAGCCAGATAAAAGGTCATATATTATTTTATTTCAGCTACATTCCATGTCCAGAATAGGCAAATTTATGGAGATAAGAAATAGGTAATGGTTGTCAAAACCTAGGAGACAAAAGTGATGAAGAATGAATGAAAGTAAATTTAAAATTTCCTTTTGGACTATTAAAATGTTCTGAAGTTAGACAATGGTGATTGAGTGACTGTGAATATACTAAAAATTACTGAACTGCATCCTTTAAAAGAGTCACTTTATGATATGTAAATTATATCTTAATTAAAACAAAAAAATAGAAGCATTTGGTGGGATTGCAGGCTGGCACAACCACTATGGAAAACAGTATGAAATTTTCTCAGAAAATTAAAAATGGATCTGCCTTTTGACCTGGCAATTCCACTGCTGGGATTATACCCTAGGAATCCCAAAACACCAATCCAAAAGAACCTATGCACCTCAATGTTCATAGCAGCACAATTTACAATAGCCAAATGCCAGGAGCAACCTAGGTGCCCATTAGTAAATGAATGGATCAAAAAACTATCGTACATTTACACAGTGAAATTCTATGCAGCAGAAAGAAAGAAGGAGCTCCTACCCTTTGCAACAGCATGGATGGAACTGGAAAGCATTATGTTAAGCAAAATAAGCCAGGCAGTGAAAGACAAATACCCCATGATCTCACCTTTAACAGGAATCTAAACAACAAAAAAAAAAACACTCAAACCAGCAAAATATAACCAAAGACACTGAAATAGAGAACAGGCTGACAGTGTCCAGAGGGGAGAGGGGAGGGAATTTCAGGCGAAAAGGGGAAGGGTTTACAGAACAGGTATAAAAGACACATGGACAAAAACTAGAGAGGGGTGGAAATGGGAGGGAGGGGGAAAGGGCTGGGTGGGTAAGCTGGGATGGGAGTAAAAGACAGATAAGTGTACTTGAACAACAAATAAAATAAAAATTACTTACTTACTTAATTAATTTAAAAGAAATAGCTAGGAATTACTAAAGTAAAAAAAAAAAAGAACCAAAGTGAAATAGTCACTGAGTTTCTGGCTGTCAAATGTTCCTTTTATATTTTGTTTTATAAGCAAAATTTGGGGGGAAACAAGAATATTATATCACAATTTAAAATTTGGATTATTTTCACACAGATTATACACAAGTAAATTAATGTCTACATTTCCAAATAAAAACCACACAAATTTTAAAAAGCCTTTATGTATTTCTTATATATATTTTTTACTTCTAGTATATGTATGTATAAAATAAATATTATTTATATATCATTAATAAAATGTATCAATTTATAAGAACATTTTATAAATGTATTTATTTATCTTAACTACAGAGTGATACTATGTACTCTAATTTGTCATTTTGTTTTAAATTTATTTTATGATACTTTAAAATATAATTTTATCATTAGTTATCTTAGTTTTGACACACAAGATTAGTATATGTTTATATATTCAATTGCATAGCTTTTTTCATTAATTTTGAGGCTATCTTTGGAATTAGAGATAATCTCTCTTTTCATGTATGGATTATTATTCCCCAAATTTCTGTTTTTTTCATTGTTTTGAAAATTCTTTTTTACATATGTGCCTTTGAAAGTTAACCATCCCACCTCTTCTCTTTATGGCTTTTCCATAATATTTATCTTTTTCTTCTTCCCCTAAATTCTGGAGAAATGCTTGTTTTTACTTTCTAATTCATTGCCCTTTTGTTTTGTCTTTCTTTTACAGTATTCCACTCAGAGATGCTTTATAGCTTTAGCTAGGTGTATAAACATAACTCCTTACCCTACCTGCTCATTACCTACTTTGTAGTCCTCCTCAGAAATTGTTGTTGGCTTATCTTAGCCAGGTTTTATTTTACAGAGTTGGGTAAAAAGTAGGTTTGCAGCGGTAAGTGTGCAAAGCACAGAGTTAATTTTTGTATATTATTATTATTAGTTAATTATTTTACTATTTCCCATATGAACAACGGTAAACCTACTTTTTCCAAACCCTGTACAGAGGTATTCATTTCTCTAACTTGCAATAAACAGTGAGGCACTCAGCCCATTCCATCATTCTGTCTCATCAGCCTTTTATCATTTAGAAATTCTTCTAGTTTTCAAGATATTTTTAAGCCTTATAAGTGATTTTTATGTTTTCTATTATTTTCTTACTTCAATCATTTCAATGGGAATGAGGAAAAAGCGGTGTTAAATTCAGATTGTCTTCTGACAATCACTTTGCTTATTTCCAGCACTGTGCTGCAATAAGCAATATAAAGCATCCAGAATAGAAGATATTTCTAGTTCTAATTAATGTCAAATTGTAATTATAATGGGGTATCTGAATTCCCCTGTTTCCCCCCAGGCCAATCCACTGGCTTTGAGCAAACTTGGAGTTTGGTGCTCTCCCCGGGAGAATTCAGAAAAGGCTCCTAGGTTTGTGATCAGATTAGTTGCAGGTTGGAATTCAACCCCTACCACTCTGTCAGCCAGGTGTTTATGCTGGACGTAAGACGTTCAACATAACCAGGCATCCTTGGTTGGGAAAATTCTTAGTATCTCTTCAAGACTCAACCTAAATTTCACATCTTCTTTTTTTAAGTTTTATTTATTTATTTTTAGAGAGAAGGGAAAGGAGGGTGAAAGAGAGGGGAGAGAAACATCAATGTGTGGTTGTCTCTCATGGGGCCCCCTCCACTGGGGACCAGGCATGTGCCCTGACTGATCACATCTGCTTTAATTCTGTGTTTTATAAAATGCCCATCTTCAGTGGTCTCTGTGATGAGTCTTTTTAATTAAGTTGTCATTTAATCACTGTAGATGTTCAAATGAAGGAAAAATGCTGAGCTTTCACACTAAGTTCCTGAAATCCCTTCCTTTAATATAATTTCTCTGTGCCTTAGTGACTTTTTGCCACAGTTTGAACTTCAAAATGAGTCAAGTAAGAGAATTTGAGCTTTAGAGTATGAATCTATGACAACATGTGGCTTCCTCCTCCTAAGATGATGCCCTTTAGTCTTCTGTTTTTAAGGTGTTGACTACATATCCATGCTGTTTAAGTCCCTTCTCTGTTTCAATCATTTAACTTAACAGACCAGGCAGGTCCAATACAACTATTAACTCCCTTTTTATAGATGGAGGAACTGAGACATATAACACTTAAGTAATATACTGAAGGTCTCAAAGTAGTAATTGACAGAGCTGGGATTAATAAAAAACCTATCTAACTCAGCATCTAAACTCCTAACTTGTCTGCTACTCTGTCTTTTACTAATCTAAACTGTTACTATGATACTGCTGAATCAAAGAGAGAAAGCTACAGTACAACATTTTGCTCCTGTTTGAAAACCTATAGCTTCTTTTACCATCCTGGATTTATTTTGTAGAGATTGGTAGGCTGTAAAGGAAAGATCTATCAAATCCCATTACATATAAATAAACATTTATTATGTACTAACTCTGTGCCTGGAGCTGTAGTTAGTATTTCTTGCACATGATTTCATTGATATGAAATACGTAGAAGGCCGACATCATTTCTTTTCTTAACAAAATAAAAATAGAGGCTCAGAGGTTATTTCAACCATGCAAATGGTTGATAGGCAAATTGGGAATAAACTCCATTCTGTTATCAGATGTTAGGAGAATCGATTGATAAGATTAAAGGAGGCTCCTGGCTTTGGACCAGGAATTTACTGTGATTCAGCCAAATGTTCTGTCCCTGTGTTACACCCTTTTCTTGATATTGAGTGTGTGTCTCCTGAATCAGGCCCCAGGCTTTTCCCAGCATCACATGCAGCTTCATTTCATGTAATGCAAAATGGTATTCTGTCAGACTCTGTTGTGACAAAATGTGATTTAGTAGCATATAGGAGTACTTACTCACTCACTCAACACTATATTTAGCATCCTCTCTGGGCAAATTGAGATGATGAAAATAATAAGACCCAACAAAAACAGGTCAATAAAGAGCAGGGCATCAATTGATTTTATACTGTATTTTAAATATTTTTCATAATTAATCTCCATTATTATCATGTGGGTTCTCTAGGAGCAAAGACTGTTCTTTTATTTCAGTCATTCCTGATCCTATAACTAGACATTAATAAAAAGATAGTAAAAATTATATGGCTACATGTCTAGCAGGCCTACATAAAAAAGCAATTCTGCCACTTAATTAAAAGAAGCAAATAATATAGTTCCCTATTGAATGGGAGCAGTATTACTTAAAAGGATATTGGGGATAATTTTAAAAAAGAATGTCTAAAAATTACCCACTGTAACACTTTACACATGATAGTTTTTCAATAAGCCATTAATATTATTGATACTTATTATCATATCTGTTAAATCGCTATGTGTCGAATGAACCACAGTAGACTACAAATAGGTGCTATAATATTAATCAACATTCATTATAATGTTTTACCAGATCATAGAATATTGAGGGGCTACTTCTGAATGGACAGACATCAGAATGCAGCTGATATTTTAGGTAGGTTGCCCAAGAGTGGGTTGCATCTGTCAATGAGAACAGGTAGAGGAAGGTAGGGCCCAAAAAGCCATGGCCCAAATAGAATATTCAAAAGTTCTTTCTGTCTCTGACAAAAATTTCCCCCAAGGTGCTGGATAATTTTATGGGCATGTACTCTTGAAAGAACATGAAGAAATAGCATCAAGCAAATCTCAGATGCCATTCACCTGCTGGGAGAAATGTGCTGAACAATATACTTCTGGCCTCAATGACCAACCGTAACCTTGCTTGAAGACTAGATGACCCCCCACTAAGACAGGTGCATACTTCCTTGGCCTGGAGAATACAGTTAAGAGCTGCTCTGTGGAAGTATTTTTGGCAGGTGACTTTCAAAGGGTCTATATCTGTGTCTTCTCTCACAATTTTCCTGAAACTTTCAATAGGGAGGAAAAGTGAACTTTAGCATATAACAACTTTGAAATCTACTTTTATATGAAGTCGTTAAGATACCCTTTCTCAGTGCTTTATCTCTCCTATATATCCTGCAGCAAATGGGACAATTATCAGGTTGCCAGCTAAAGGCATGCTTTAAAGAACAGATAACGTACTATTGCAACACATCATTTTTCTAAGTATTAATTTCTTAAGCTTATTCAATATTTTCTAGGGACTATTTACTGGATTAGAGTTCTCCAAACCTTCTTTAAAAGGAGCTAAGTGAATTTTAAGATAAAATTGTTACTTATTTCCCAGTGTATTTCTTTTTTTTATTTATTTTAATTGTTCAAGTACAGTTGTCTGTTTTTTTTACTCCCAGTGTATTTCTTTTAAATCACGTTTCTGACAGCCCAAGTGCCCATCAGTAAATGAGTGGATAAAAGAGCTGTGGTATATTTAACCAGTGAAATATGATTTGGCAGTAAAAAAAGAAGGAACTCTTACCTTTTGCAACAGCATGGAAGGACCTGGAGAACATTATGCTTAGTGAAATAAGCCAGTCAGAGAAGGACAAATACCATATGATTTCACTCTTCTGTGGAATCTAGTGAACAATGTAAACTAATGAACAAAATAGAAACAGTGGCATGGACATGGAACAGACTGACAACTATTGGAAGGGAGGGGCAGGGGGACTGGAAGAAAGAAGGAAAAGGGATTAGCCAACCGAAACTTTATTTGAAAAAATAATGAAGGAAAACTTCCATAATCTGCCAAAGGAAATAGACTTCCTTGGCTATCATCGGTTGGCTAGCTCTTCATTGCTTATCTCTTTTGGTTGGCTATCTTTTCATTGCTTAGTCCTATTTTTAAAGCTTTGATTTATTCTTTCATTTGATCTATTCTTCCATATTTTTTTGTCTTGGCACACCTTTTATGTTATAAGGGGTGGAGTCTTAGGTATTTCCCAAAACGGGCCAACCCTGCCTTGTGGTGCTGTATGTGGGAGAAAGGTCAGAGGGGAAACAATGCTACTTACTGGGCTCTGCCAGCTTTCAGCCACTTCCCCTGCTACCCACAAGCAAATTGGGCACTTCTGATGCTGGGTCCTGGATGAGTGAGTTTGTGTACTTTCCAAGACCCTGTGGGTTTCTCCAATGAGCTTTCTTGTGAGGCCAGAAGTTTCTCCCACCACTGCAACCCCCACAGGTTTTTCCAGTCAGAGGTTTTGAGGCTTTATTTTCTTGCACTGGAACCCTGGACTGGTTGGTCTTTCTCGCTCCACAGTTGTTCCTCCAGGTTCATCCTCATGCAAATGTGGGACTGCCTGGTCTGCCAGCCACCATCTTGGGGGCCCGGGTCTGCCAGCTGCCACCAGCCACCACCTTACCCTCTAGGTTTTCCAGCCTCCACCTTGCCACAGGTCCTCTATGCCCCAGCTGTCCATCTTTGTCCCTCCTATCAATCTGAATGAATGTTTCTTCTTTATCTCTTGAGTTGTCAGACTTTCATACAGTTTACTTTTCTGGCAGTTCTGGTTATTTTTTAATTTTACATTTGTTGTTGCTCTTCTTTTGGTTGTGTGAGGAGGCAACATGTATTTACCTACACTTCCATCTTGTCAGGAAGTCCAATTCCATTGGACATTAATGGACAATTTTTAATGTCATTGAAGTTTGGGATGTTATAAAATGAGTTGGCTTAGTTTTAAACTTGAATGACCTTTGCTCTTTATAATCAGTAGTATCTTTTGAAAACTTATGGAAAAAAACAATAATTTGAAAAAGACTACACACAGATCTTCTGTTGACAGAACAACAACAAAATAAGACAATGATTTCCTATTTTATGTTTTTCTTCCCAAGAAAGTAATTGTACATATAACTTGGTGGGAATACAGAGGCGTGTTATATAATGGCCCTATAGTTAGCAAATATACAAGGCTAAGGAGGCAGCATTACATTATTCTAAATAGAATGCACTCAGCAGATATAAAACAAGACTTTGAAGATCTTACAGTGATTTTAAAAAGTGAACACAACAATGAACAACAGGTTGTGTATGCTATCATGAAAAGGACAAGGGAAATTGAACACAGAAAAAAATATCAGAAGAGTGTAAGCCTTAAAATTTACACTGAGAACAACAAAGAGCCACCTCTACCTTCCTGCATCTGTGCTGCAGAATGCTGTATCTTGTGCCAACATCACAGAATGCTGACGAGTGACTAAGCTTGGGATAAGCTACATGCCCCAGCTTCACTTTATTGGAGGCAAGAATAAGACACCGTGAATGTTTAAATGATCCAAGACCATGTCAAACTGCAGGAAGAGAGAGAAAGGGAAAAGACACAGAGAGAAAAGATAATACCTCAGTTGCCTACCTGCCTCTATCTCTGGTTTTTAAAATATCAACATAATCACTATATATATTAAGTTGGAAGAAGACCCAGGTTATTTTCCAAATAGGGATTTGTTGAATTGGAAAACTTGCCATAATTACTAGATTAGTTAACTCATCAATCACTGGTTAAAATTATTAGCTTTAAATTGCATTAAATTGCAAGTATTAAATTCTCTTGTCAAATATTGAGTTTTATCATTTTCAGTGACTGAAATGCTATTATTATGTATGGTTCTAAGATTTTAAATGGAGAAATTCTTATCTGCTTTTCTCCCTTCCATGTGCTTTTTCCTTAATCTAGTTTAAAAGCTTTAAAACAAACAAGCATGAAAACACTAATGTTTCCATTGTGTTTAGATATCGAAGTTATCGTCTACTGCAAGCAGGAATTTACTGAATTGGAAGTATGTTCAACAATGTAAATATGCACAATAGTATGCAGGAAAAGAAAAAGTGGGTCTTTTCCATGGGTTAATTCAAACCACCAGGTAAACTACGAGAGCATGTGGTGGACCCCATGACCTCTCTGTTCCCCTCGTACATCTGTCACAGGCATATCCAGAACACTATTTTCATTGTATCACGCTTCATAAGGTGTACTTCATGAGTTCTCAGACATTCTGCATAACATATTTTAATTGGCTCATGAATAGCTATCAATTGTTAAGTACTATGTAGATGACTTTGAAAGTCAACTCAGGTTCAACTTACTCATCAGGAAATGAGGATAACACAAAGTGACTAGATATGTACTAAGAGAGAGAAAGCTAGTTCAATTAACTCATGAGTATTTACACTAATGAATTATCATTTCAAGAATTTAATAGATGGGAGTTGTGTGGTAGATCATTCAGAATGGTAGATAATGGACAATCATATTTGGAAGTTGTTTTGATATATATAAGAATAATATTTTATGCTCACTTTAGAATTAGCAGTGCTGCAAAGAAAATAGGGTTAAGCACACCCATGTGGCTCCACAAGGAACACTCTTCCTAGAGGGATTAGAATGTTCATGAGAAACCTTCAGACTTAATGCAGTAGAACAGGCTAGAGCAGAACTAATCTCTGTTCGAGAGCTTCTGCCTCACATTCAGTAAGCAATTAATGTGCCAGCTCTCAGAATCTCAGCAGGATCATTGCTCATTATTTTGATTTTAGGGACCACTGTTTTTCAAATTCAGGACTAGAGTAGATTAAGGAATTATGAAGACAGCTATATAGAACCCTAGCCTTACCATTTGAATTACTGACATTAGCAAAATAAACTTTGAAGATTTGTCAAATATAATCATGCTAATCAAAATTGCAGCTACTATTTACAATCTGAAAGATATGGCATTCTCTAATGTACTTCTCATTATGACATTGTGATATAAAACAGACAACTAATATGAATTCATTTTATAGATTTAAAGAAATTACACTTAAAAGAAATATAAGTATTTCTCTAAAATTATAAGTCAAGAAAGTGGCCAAAAATAAAACTTGAATTGATAGTATTGATTCTAAGTAACTTGTTCTATATATATATATTTTCAGCAAACCAGGGTTTCCTTCTTAATTATATAATTTTATGGTTTTCTATTATTTCTTTTCTCTACTATATTGCAAAACAAAAACACACACATAGAGAATAAATTTATATAAATTGTATTGAGTCATAATTAAACACATGTGTCAGGCATGTGCTAAAATCTTTCCATGAATTGTTCTACTTTTCCCTCTAAACATTCCATTTTCCTTGCATTTTGGGAAAAATAAGTAAATAACATCTTAAACTGCACTTAGCCAAATTAAGAGCTGTTAAATGGCAGAATCCAGAATTGAATTTTAAAGATCTGTTTAGCATTTAAAATAATGTATTATCCATATAAAGATATTTCCTTTTCTTAATACTGGACTTTCTATATTTTACCTTGAATGTAAAATACTAATTGTTAAATTATCTAGTATGTTCCTATGTTTTCAAGCTTGATTCTCCCAAGGATATGAACCATTTCTGATACAAAGAAGGAACTATATAGTTTTGTTTTCTAAAGGTAATATTTTTAAAAAATTCCAAAATCGTATTTCTCTAAATTCATTTTCCTAATATCCATTTTTCAAGAATATTTCATTTGAACTCTTTTCATGCATTGCTTAATAATTTCAAAAAATAATTGCATGTTTACCATAGATACTTTTGAAAATGCTTCCCTTCCCCCAAATCACATAGACAATAGGAAAAGCCATCAGTAATTTTTTGCCCACAACTACCATTAACAACATTAAGGCATATGCCTTTACAGAAACTTTTTCTAAGCATACATGTCACGAGAAACTGAAGGCATAGAGGGAATGCGTAATGGGACACAGGTTATGTAGCCACACCAAGGTGCAGTCCAGATAAACTGACTCCAATGCTCCATTATCAAATAGATGAGAAGTGTTTTTTCTATAGAAAGCACTCTTAGCTCTAGGTCCATATTGGATCTATGGGCAATAGTTTGCCAGCCTCTGCTCTTGACTATTACTCTATCTTTCTTCTCAAAAACAAAACAAAACTCAACAAGACAAACAAGCAAAAACAAAAAAAGAGAGAGAGAGAGAGAATTCGGCTTGATTATGTTATTCCTTAAGATTCCTGTTTGCCAACCAATTGGAAATGTCAAGTGTGGGGTCCTTGAGAAGAGTTGGAGATATAATATGGAGTATAATAAAATTGCATGAAGCAGAAAAAATACATCTAATATAAAAAGTGACTTTAAGATGTGGGCAAAATATCTTTGGCTTTGCTTTTAACTTCTTCCAGAAGGGAACGATTACAGTCCATTGAACAAAATTATCAGCCCTTATGATTGTGTACTCTACTGCTGTGGTATGTGGGTTAATCGATCACTTGGTATAGAGTGTGCCCATAAAAACACAGTGTTGTTCAAGTTTAAGAAATCCCATTTAACTCAAATGAAAAGAAAAAACGGATTTGGCCCCCTGCCATTGACTCGATTCCTAACAAATTATGCGGGTCAGACATACGGAATGCGCTCCCAATGACTGAGGAGGCACTGGCACGTTTGTTCCAGAGCTCATGTTGATTCCAGTTCAGAACATAAGCCTATGTTTAGTTTCTTGCTTTTTCACTTTGCCATCTCATTGCTGGCACTACCATCAGGCGTGGGGGGAAGTAAAGAAAATAAAGGCTTGGGAATATATAGACAACTGTCCTGCAGAAATTATCTACTTCGACAAGATAATAGCTTTGTTTATTTACTGAAAGACAATGGCCTTTCAAATCTCAAGTCGTTTGTAAGGAAATAAAAATTGAGTCTAATACAGTATACTTATTTTGAAGTACATTGTTTTAGGATGATAGTCTAGTCCCCTGGATTCAAGTATGCTAAATAGCTATGTATAAAAGATTAAATTTATGTGCAAGTTCTATAAAGCACTGACAACTTTAGCACATTAAAAAAAAGATGGACAGCATTTAGTTGGAGAAGAAAAAGACTTTGTTTTTAAAATGACTTTTTGATTGGTTTAAGTAATGAATAAATTTGTAAAAGTTGCTTAGAAAATGGTTACTTTGACATTTACTGAATCAGAGAATTATTTTTAAAAATACATTTATAGACATTCAAAGAAAAAGTCAACTAGTAAAAGCCAGGAGTTTACAGCTTAAGATTCAAGGAACGAACTGTCCATTATTACCTAAGGTATGGTATTGGATTGATATGAGAATTCTGTTTAATATAACTAAGTAAAATTGCTTGTGTCCTATCTTTGTTAGACATTTTATACTAATTTTCTTTAATGGCTAATATATTTTAACTATTAAAAATTTCTTCTTATATTAGTATGTGTTTTAATGAAGAAAACTATGGGTTATAACCACACTTATAATAGGTGTAAAGATGGCTACAAGGTATTTTACTTTGTTTAGGAAGAATGAAAGAATAAATGGAAATGAAGATAAAAGTAGGAGAAAAATACTGAATAAGGGAGGAAGGAAGCAAGAAAGAAATAAAAGATGGGAGAAAAAAAGGAAGAGCTAAGGAATGCAGCTTCCTAAGATGCTATGCATCCATAATGTGCAGACAGCGTAACCGGTTTATCTCTCCTCATCTTCAAATAACAAAAGCTGACTCACCATAGACCTGGCCTTGGTGGGTACTGGCTGTAACTGATATGAACGGGCCTCACTCTGACCCTTAGCAATTTATTATTTTCATTGAAATGTAATCACCATATAAAATTATATTTGTTTCAAACATATAATAAAGTGATTAACATTTTTATATCTTATGAAATGATCACCACAGTAAGTCTAGTTAACATCCACCACCTAGTTATGTAATTTTCCTTGTGATAAGGACTTTTAAGATGTACTCTTTTAGACATTTCAAATATAAAATATGGTATTTGCTATTATCACCATGACGTACACTATATTTCCAGGACCGACTTATTTTATAACCAGGAATCTATGCCATTTGATCACCTTCACCAATGTGTTTGTATTTTACATTTTCTCTATCCATTTCTTGGCTATTGTAAATAATTCTGCAGCGACAACTAAAAGTAGAATTGCTGGATCATATGGTGGTTCTATTTTTAATTATTTAAGGAAACTCTATACTGTTTTTCATTGTAAAAAATATTCCCACGGACCATGCATGAGGGTTCCCTTTTGTTCACATCCTCACGAATACTGTTATTTCTTATCTGTTTGATAACAACCATTCTAACAGATTGAAGATGATAACTCATGTGGTTTTAATTTTTTCCTAATGATTAGTAATGTTGAGAACCTTTTTTATTTATTTATATTGTTAATGAACCTATTAGCTGGCCCTTGTACTTATTTAACTTATTCCCCTTCAGCCAGAAATACTTGTTATATGAACAAAGATAGGAAAAAAGAATTCTCATTAACTAATGACCTCTGCTCTATGACCCATACTCTACCATGAAATATGAATAGGTTCAAACAGACTCTTTCCTTGAGATTTTTTTGTTGGATAGTTTGAGTTAGAAAACTGAAGGAAATAAGGATAAAAAACGCTACTATAAAATGTCACCACAGGGTGAAATTGATGACGGACCCCCACGAAAAATCCATACTATTGAGCAAAAATGTATGGAGCAACGGAAAACCTGCAGAAGCCAGTTGGTAGCAGGCTCTGAAAAAGCTGACACAGGAAATGGGACCGAGCCACATTTACGTGTCTATACATTCGAGTGAGAACGTTTTCAACTCCGGGTTCCCTGAATCCTTGCTTGGGCTGGCATGAATCTTATTCTTAGTCTTCCATGAAATTTACCTCCCCGCTCAGGAAGCACCCTAACTACAGGTTCCTTTAATTAATTGAGGAGTTAAAATAACTCATGCTTGTTGAATCTGGCTGCACATTAGAAGCATCTGGAGAGCTTTTAAAAATCACCAAGAGGTTCCGATTTTATGGGTCTGGGTGTGGGAAGGGCACTGGTGTCGTGGTCGAAAGCTCCCAGGTGCTTTAATGAGCAGCCAGATTTAGAATCACTGGACTAGCTTGGTTGGTTCTTAATTTCTTGAAATCGAAACAGCCATTTTGAAATTCAAATTAACCATCCTGCACTATGACTTAACAACTAAATTGCATGTTACTATACTGCTAACTAGTTATTCCTGTAATTAATGATCTTCTTGTGGTTAATGGTAATCCAATTAATTTGTTTAGCTTATTGCAGTTTTCAAAGCATTTTTAAGCACATAATCCCAGTCGCTTTCAATGGTAAGTGTAATACTGAGCCTACTCTCTTCCAGGACATTTTTACACATACATAGGTTTCATAATAACAACACAGTTACCTATGCTATACTCCACATTTTACAGGATTCTTCTCAAAATTAGTTCTATAGAATATTTTTATAAGAAGCATAAGTGAGTGGTAATCTTTTAAACCCTTATATATCCTTTTGACAATCAGTTAGCAATGTTTGTATCAGGGGCTGGTAGCTTTTTTGTAAAAAGCCAGGTGATAAATATTTAAGACCTTACAAACCATTCAATCTCTATTGCAGTTACTTAGTCATTGTAATCTGAAAGCAGGCATAGACTACATGTATTACAATAAAACTTTATTTACTAAAACAGGTGGTAGACCGGATTTGGCACATGGGCTATAGTTTGCCAAAATCTGCATTGTGCAAACTATAGTTTGTCTGTGTAAACAATTCTTTAGGTATAACCATTACCTTTCAAAACTTTAGATATGTTGAAAATTATCTTGAGACATTTAGAGTGTGCAAGCAAATTAGATAACAAAAATAATTTTTTGTCATCTATCAACCAAAAGAGGCAACCATTTTTAATTGGAGGAGAATCTGATTTATTTTCATACAACATTAAGATTTTAAAACTTAGTAAATTATATACCCAGGTATATACAATTTTGCCTGGTACACAGTAATGTAAGATCTTAAATATTTCTTCAGTAAATGACTATTTTACCCTTTATTTTTATTTCATATATAATTGTCAGTGAAAGTCTTTTCATATTTTTATCTATTCATAAATCATTTATATTTTTCCATTGTTCTTCACCCTTTGCTTAAGTCATTTATTATTTTCTTTTATAGTAAACCTGCTCTCTGTGTTCTGCTTTATATATTAAATTTATGTTAGTCTTATTTTTGTATTGTCTTTGATCTCAAATGATGATCATTGCATTATTACTAGTTCTTGATGTATATTTTAGATTTATTTTAAATATAGATTTGAGATTTCTTTCAAATAACCTTATCATCTTTTAAGACCTCACAGAAGGACATCTCAAATGCTCTGGCTGAGTTCCCTTCTTATAGACTGCCTTATCTCTCTCCATACCCCATGATTATTCTCAAGTTGATTCTATAAATAAGATATATGCCCAGACATCAGAGCACAGCTGATTTTCCTATCAGTAGCTGGGTGCGTTCTCCTTTGAGGATCTCTAGCCCAATCATAGAGAAAAGGAGGAATTTAGATGTCATGTCATTTTATTTTGGTTTTGCAGGTATGTAGCTATCCAGGCAGGTAGTGTGGAAAAAAGCAAAGGAGGAGACAGTCATGGCAGGGAGATCACCTCTGTGCTAGACAGTTCTTTTCCTGTGTTTGCTATGGAACTCTAAGCTAGGAGACACAGGTCCTCCTTCTTTGCCAGCACTGGTCCTATGTTGGGAGCCAGCTCCCACAGGGCCTCTGCCCTTGGCCCAGCCTTGCAACCAGGGCAAGAATAAATGCAGCCACTCAATTTCTACTGCGTTGAAAGCAGGCAGTCTGGTTGCAAATAAATTGTTTGGGGAAAAAGGTTGCAAACGAGTAAGTTGAAAACAAACTTGTTGAAATGATAAATCGGTCAAAAATGAATTTTTCCAGTCACTGATTTTGCAATTTTTCCAGCCACTGATGCCTGCTTTACTTTGAAAAACAGCAATTACTCAAACTAAAGAAATAGTCTGATTGTTCCTACTTTTAAAAACAGTGGTCAGCCAGTGGTAACTACCTCTTTATATTTACAAACCATGATTCTTTAATGTAAGTGTATAGCTTTCTCTAATTGTAAATGGTTACACTTTAGGCCAAGGTTGAAATAATGTCTATAATTATCAGAAATGTTAAATCAATGAGAAATGCTTATTTTGGAGATTTTTCCCTTAAGAGTACTTACTTTAACTGTTTAGTCATGTATACTCCTTTTATCCTACATAGTTTTTATTTCTTTTATTAATAAATGGCTTTGTTTATTTGTCTTATAAACTAAAATGCCCAGAGAAGCAAATACATATGGATTTTGTCTGTATGTGTAAAATATTTATCTAGCACTCCCCTCATTGATCATGCTATTAGGTAGTCTGTATCCATTGATTTACCTCATTATCTGCAAAGTAAAAGTGGATGCCTCTGGGAAAATACATTTAAATCAATGATTAGACAATTTGTAGTCTGTTAATTTTGTAATTTGAACCACATGCAACATATTTTGTCAACCAATTTTTTAAGAGTTTACTAGGAACAATTCATTGTGGTTTCTAACCACTTCTCCATTTGGACAGGAACTGGCAGACTCTGTGTAGGTGTCCTCTCCTGAGGTCACCTTCCCACTGGTCTACGCTCTTACTGACTCCCCAGAAGAAACCCCTGAAGTAGGTACCATCCTACCGCATTCTACAGACAAGGACCCTGAGGCACAGACTCGCAGCTAGAAAGTAGGCAAACCCAGATTTCATTTTAGGCATGCTGACTCAAAATCACTGCTATTTGACCTCGTATTAGCACAGAGTAATTGGAAGATGCACTGTCCAATTTATCGATTTTCTTTTGCTGTTGTTTTAGTCACACACCTACATGTGACAAACAAATAAAACAAAACTATCTTATATAAATGTCTTTTAGCCCCAAATTTTCATTTAATTTGTCTTTATGTTTATTTCTACCTCACAGTTGTGACCTAATTGTGTACCCAATGTTTCTGAGGTGTTTGGCAAAGAGAGTCATTAAATCTATTTCCCCTAGCAAAATAAAAGGTGGGGTTTGAAATGACTAGCAGCTACAGATCAATATCCTAACTCAATAGAGATAATTATTGAAATCACTAGGAGACTAGCAAGCTGTCAGCTGTAAGCAATCATTTTTGGGCCTGGAATAAATCTGCAGAAAACACAAAGCAAACTTGAAATGTGTTATTTTAAAATGGAGAGTCATATGCCTACAGTTGTCTTTCCGTTGTCCGTTTTCGCAGATATGTTATCATTGGCTTCTGATGTTATATATTGTATTTTAAATAGTTTGTCCCCCCAACTTCATATTATATTGAATCTCAATTCCTCTGTCTGCTTTCTTTTCTCATTGACTACCCCCGTTTTGCTATATTACTGAACTATTAAATTTCATCCACTTACTTTAAATGTTTTAAATATGAATGTCTTATTTGGATTTAAGCATTGACAGTGATCAGGCATGGAAATACAAGAGACACAGTTGTCGTGTATCCACAAATTAAATAAAATTCCTATAAACATAGCATTTCTGTAGTATCTGAATTTTTTCTTTGTGATAAAGTTGCATTTTGTCTTCCAGTCATGGTCTCTTTGAATCTCTGAGGTTGTAGTTAGCATCAAGGACTCTTCTTTATCTGTCTCAAATTTCACAGTTTTCTGTTTCTTCTAAACTATGTCAGTAAAACATCTGCTTATCTTCATCCCTTTGTCTTTTTTTTTTAACCTTCTATCCTGGGATTCCTAGCTCCTTTTCAAAAATTACTGCACGGCATCTGAAACCTTATTATATTCGTGAATTCAAATGGAAAGCTATTCTATCGTATATGCCCTGAAGAAAATCAATGAGGCTAAGCTTTACATCAAGCACATTTTTCACTTTTGCTTTGCATTTCAGTGTCAGCATCATTGGTATTGCAAGAAAATAATTAAAATAGAAAATTAATGTGAAACTTTCACAAGGATACACACACAGAGATGAATTTTCTATTATTAAGAAGTAAATGCAATGCTTATAAAAATATTAGAACAAAACCTATTGTGTTGATTCTGAACACACTCATTATAAAACCAGGAAGCATATGGCTTCTTTATCCAGATCAATAAAAATAAATAAGTTAATTAATTCAAAAGAAGTAAAAGACAACAGGAAATGTTATAACTAATTTGATGAATAATATAGACATAAACCATCACTTTTAAGAGCCTGGTTCTCTCTTGTGAAAATGGAGATGACAACTTGGTATACCTTTGCCCAGGGTGTAAGTGTTTTTGCATTTCTTTTATTGATCCCTGTGTGATGAAAGGTTAAAAATGCCTCCAAACATAACCTACCTCCCATCTACAAATAAATATATTTTTAACACTTACACATAAATTACGGTAGGTCCTTGAAGAAAAATGGAAATGCAAGTATTTAGGATTCAAGGAAAAATTATGGTTCCTAAAAACAGTGGCATACTGGAGGGAAATGGTTGGTTGGCTTTCATAGATGCTTTTACCGTCATGAGAAGCAGCCACTGCTTTTCATTTCCTATTTGACAAGGTGAGACAAAGAGTGAAAAAAAGTGAAAGTCTTTATCCAGGTGCTCAGATGGCAAATTTGATAATCAATTTAGTCTTTATGTAAATAGTTAATGCTAACAGATGACAGCCTCACATAAATACTAGTTTTATAGATGTCTAGGGACCTTTAAAAGGCTGGTATATTATCTATTCTGGAGAAAAAGTATGGAAAGTAGTTTCCAGCCATGACATTTACATGTATTAATTTCAGTAGCAGACTCACACACATGGCTAGTGATCCATTGGGGAATTTCATTTATTTTTGTTTCAAGAGCTTAGTCCTGGGCATTAAGATGACAGATTTATCCTAGTCCTAAAAGCTTTCTTTTGAAAGTCAGACTTCCGTAGTCCAGAGAAAAGTTCTTAATTCATTTGACAATTAGAAATGTCTTTGTGCAGTTTCTGGTGCAAATGGAAACAGTTTCTTGACTGTCATTTGGCTTTTCTCTAGACATAGCCTTCTTTTCTGATGACCTTGTTTTTTTTCATAATAGTAATTCTTTGGTTTGTGTTAGAAAACATCTCTAATGAAGAGTTTCTCAATTCATACACTACTAACATCTTGTTTTGGACCAGATATTGCTTTGGGGGGGGGTTGTCCTGTGCACAGGAGGATATTTAGCAGCATGCCTGGCTTCTACCCTTTAGATGACAATATTGCGCATGCCCACTCTTAATAATGAGAAATGTCTGCAGATGTTAATAACGCCCCATTGTGATGGGGGATGCAAAATCACCCAATGCTGAGAACCATTGCTCTAGTATGTAATGTTGATTGTTGTCTTTATTTGGAAACTGGTTGGCCTAGATACACACAAGTAGAGTTAATTATCCATTTCAGTCATTTGAGATGGGATCATTGTGATGATTAGGGAATGGGTGAGTGGGTAATCAAAATAATTGTTGCAAAAATAATAGTAGATAATAGTGCTTACTCAGGCAAACAAAATTTGAAGCAGTTAAAGTGTATTAACTTTTTAAATACTCACTTAAGCTAATGAAATAAATACAATTACTTTTTTCATTTTTTAGAAGTGGGAAATGAGGTTTGGACAGATTAAATAATGCCAAGATTATACAGGTAGCAAACAAAAAAAGTAGGTAAGAGATGCAGTTCGTGATATTCAAGATATCAGTTGAGATCTAAGACCTAGTTTGTTTCTCCAACAATGCAAAGCAGTTAGTGACCATAACTTTTGTCAAATGTGTAAATGAAGAAACCTCTGTGGGTTTATGTTCTTTGCCTTCAGAATGATGAATTACATATTTTTTGCCTACTCCTTACAGAAGTGTTCTGATACCTGTTTTATTTTTTTAATTTAGTTTCCAAAGATCCAAATTTTAAGTTGAGATGGTAAACCCATATGCTATGTACAGGGAAGTGAAATTAATGGAACTGGTCTAAGTTAAAGCAAACCAACCAGAATGAATGGCATGTAGCATTAAGCTGGATGGAGAAAACTAACAATGGTGGGGGGATTAGCCCAGTGAAAGGCATCTGGCCATGGCCCAGAGGGCTGCAACTCTTGAGCTCCATCTGATGGTTGCTACCCAAGAATGAGAGATCAGGAATCCCAAAGTTGCTGATTTCTCAAGGAAAAAGAAGCAGCATGTTCAAACTTTCAAATAAAATTTTTCCTATTATGTTCCTTATAACGAATTAAAATCAAAGAAAATAAAAAGGGAAGTGTTTGACCAGACCAAACACAGCTGCAGGCAAGTACAGTCCACTGGGCACTGTTTCTGATCTCTGCTCCACACAGGTGTCTTTATGTTAGAGCACACCATAGGGTCCAATCTTTCTTACAAAAAAAAGAAGAATATTTCTGAAATACTATTTAATTATTAAACTTTTGATAATTTCATTGCTTTTATTTTTATTTCTAGAAGAAACACAAGTCTACCAAGCACTCTTGAAACTATCTCATTAAATTTTCATAAATAATTTTGCCAACTTAAAGAATATTATTTTACGAAAAGTTTATTCAACTAACCTAAATTTGTTATATTCCTTTTCAGAGAATAATGTGAGTTAGAAATATTGAGACTATTAGGTGAAACAATGTCTACATTTCTTTGTCCTTTTACAAGGCAAGCAAGGGATATTACAGCATCAACATTTACTAAGATGCCCTAAAAATGGCTTTAATAAAAAATGCACAAATAGTGGGAAATTTTTTGTCCATATGAATGGAATTTATTGACACCTGTCTTTTGAAGCATAGTTTTAATCATATGCACAAATAATTTCTCTAGTTAAACTTCCAGTTTTAATATTGTTATATTAAAAAGCTCTAACACGAACCAGTTTTATTGCCTATTTCTAAAAATTGATTTGTTTTATGTGCTTTTGTTTTAATAAAATAATTGATTCCAAATAGATTTACAAGACCCAAATATCTGTATGATTCCTCTTTTTTTAGTTTGATTGACCATAACATTATTTTTTTCTTGTAGATGCTTTCTAAGACCCTTCTGAGTATATTCCTACACAAACAAATAAAACTATATACACAAACATATATTTATCTACTTTAAATCATGATCATTTTGTACATAAGCCAAAGTATATACTGCTTTATTTTCCCCTGTTAACACAGAACCTATCATTGCCTGAACATTATTTTGTTTTCAATTCATTTTTATAAGAGATCAAAATAAAAATTCAAAGATACAAGATGAGACAAGAATTGTGTTTTTCTAAATATAAACACAGAAATGTACTTCTTTAGAGAAGTTTATTTTAGCGTTATTGCTGAAGGGAATAGCAAAGGTCATCCATTTCTGTTTTTATGATAATTTTGAAGTTCCTGTGTATAGTGTGTATAGAGATATAACTCAAAAACCATCTAAATGTAAAGTGGTTCTCAACTGGGGCTCTTTTACCCCCAAAAAGACATCTGGTAATGTCTGAAGACATTTTTCCCTAATTTTAATATTTATTTGGAGCAGCATTGGTTAATAAAATTGTATAGGTTTCAGGTATACAATTCCATAATATTAATCTGCATATTGTATTGTGTGTTCACCACTGAAAGAAGACATTTTTATTGTTATGTCTGGGGGTGAATTTCCTATTGGCTTCAGTATGTGTGTGTGTGTATATATATATATGCAGAGGGAGAGAGAGGTCAAGAATGCTGCTAAAGACAACCTGTAATGCACAAGAAAGCACACTCCCCACCTCAACAAAGAATTACCAGGTTCAAAATGTCAATGGTGCCAATGTTGATAAACTGAATAGTTTATCATCTAAGTACAACTGGTCTTGGTGTTGTAGGTTGAAAGGAATCCCCCCAGAGTTCATATCTGAAGTACTAATCTCCAGTTTCAGGATGTGGAAAGTTGGAAATAAGTCACTGTATTTGTAATTAATTAAGGTGAGATGAAACCAGAATAGGGCGGGATGCTAATCTAATGACTGATTTCATTCAAAAAGGAGGATTTGGATTCAGACACACAAACGTATTATATGAAGATGAAAGCAGAGATCAAGGTGACGCTTCTACAACCCAAAGCATGCCAAAGAATGCCAGCAAACCACAGGAAGCTAGGGGTCAATCATGGAACAGATTCTTCCTAACAGTCTTCACAAGGAACAAACCCTGCTGACACTTTGGTCTCAGATTTACAACCTCTACAACTCTGGGACAATAATTATGTATTGTTGAAGCCACTCAGTTGGTGGTACTTTGTTATGTCAGCTCTAGCAAACTAATACACTGTGGTTTTAAATTTTCTGTTACTACGAAGTTTACTTTGTTTCTGCTTTAGAGCAGTTGTGAAAAATAAATAATAATAACAATGCCCTGCACCTGTAACAACCGAGTCAGGCTCAGTTTATTTAGCAGTGCATTGCCAAATCATATTGAATATGATACCAAATCAGGGGCAACAAGTATTCTTCTAAAGGTGTGCCAAGACACAGCAAATGTGCCAAGAACAGGATTTCTTCTTCTAAAGGTTTTTCCCCAGCTGAGATGCAATGTATTTCTGGACCACTAAACACATTTTAACATCTGAATTGTGACAAAATGTGTCTTTATCCTTGGATGCTTGTTCTGAAAGAGGAGAAGGATATCAGGCAAACAAAGTTAGCAATCAAAATACAGAACTGAAGGATCGATTTCAAGCCCTTTCCTCTTTCCACAAATCTCTCTCAGTCTTGTAAATGCATATCTGAATATCCTGCTTCTGCTTCCCTTTCATCACTGCAGCCAGAATCACTTCATTTGGTTTAATGATAACTCTGATTACATACCTCAAATATCAAAGTCATCCTGTCTTTTCTTGGATAACAAAAACTCTCTGTGTGCATGTATATCTCTATACATGCATATACTATGAAGCAGATCTCCTTCTGCCTTTGTCCTTGTGCTTCATTTCTTAATTTTATGCCTTCTACCATTTTTCACAGTGTGAATGAGGCAACTGCTTCCTGAGAGGAAATGGATAATTCTGTACTGCAGCCCTAAGAGTTCAGGCACATGGATGTCTTCCTACTGAGCAGTATCTACTCTAGTTCTTCTGCCAAAGGCTCCTTCAGGGACTTCATGATCGAGACTGTCTGCCAGAGCTGTATTACAATTGAATATCAATTTTTTTTAGTGTACAGTGTGGTGGTGTGGTAGAATATATAGGCTGGCAATTAGTTTTCGTATACCAATGTTTTATAAGTCTTTTTTACAGAAAATAAATCTATCCATTGTACATCTTGTACTTTGGTTGGCCATCTGTGTTAACAATAGTCCCCAAAGATAAACTTCATAGACTCATATAAAAGGAGATTCTATAATATATTGGAAAGTGTGTCATTTTAGAATCTGATACCCTCTCTTTTAAGCTTATAGGGCTGGTTCTAATTGAGGTTATAGTACATAGGACCACCTGTGAAATATTTTTCCTAAATAATTGAACAACTATCAAATGGAGATGCTAGACTCACAGGTTATATGAAAGTGTAAAGAAACAATTCAATGGAATGAAAAGGAATAAAACATACAGATCCAGAATATGGAACATTTAATAGGACCATCAATTTTCTTCTTTAACAAGTCAGTGGTATGAAAGAAAAAGAGAGGAGGCTGTTCAGTACCAACAAACTTAAGAGACATACTTACCAAATGCTATGTCTCTTGATTCAAACCAATTAAAAATATTTCTGAAGATGTCAAATACATTTGATTACGAACTAGACATTTGATGATAGAAAATATTGCTAATTTTGGTTTAGGTGTTAAAATACACTTATTCTTAGGTAAAACATGTCCATAGTTTTGAAACAATGAATACAGATATAATATTCAGGTGAAATAACATGATGCCTGAGGTCAGCTATACAACACTTCATCAACAAATAAAAATAAAATGATAGATAAGGAATGAGGCAAAATTCTGGATTATTGTTGAAACGAAGCGGTATTGTTCATTTATGATATTTTCTCCACTATTTTGCAAAATTTGAAAATTTTTGTAACAAACATTAAATATAAGAATGCCAACTTTAGAATCTCACAATTCTGGATTCAAATGTTACCTTTTTCTCCAAATTTAATAGCTTTCTGCTGGATTAACTTATTAACTTTTCTAATCTAATCTCATAGTGTGTTAAAAATGTCATGTTAACTTTTCATGTAAAGACAATTTTTGCTAACATATTGAAAGGGTAGTGACATAACAATTAGTGCTTGGTAACCGATTAACATATTTATACTATTTTTACTACTTTAATTGTGTGTGGGTGTGTGTGTGGCCAAAAAGACTGATCATGGTAATGACACCAGATAAACCAGTTTTTCACTCCCAAACTCCTCTCTTTTTCACACACAACTAATATCTGCATTTTTTAGAAAAAATACATTACAATAAGAGATATTTTTCACTAAAATGTTTTATTGTTCTTCAAATACAGGTGTCTGCATTTCACTCCCATTACTACCCTCATCAAAAGAAATATTTTTAATGTCAATCTCAAGATCTGTATGAAATTGCTCTTTTAAATTATTACCTTTTCAATAAAAACAGGACCAAGGATAATATTTTAAGCTTTTCATAATGTAATATTTGGACTGCTTGATGTAATTGTCAGAGTTTGAATAACTATTCAAAGAACCATATTTTATGGATAATCATTTTGTTGAACTATTCTTTATTGGAGTAGTATATGTTTAATTCCATTAAAAATAATATTGCCTTTAAAATTTTATGCACTTTATATATTCAAATATGTTCAAGATATTCAAGTGTGAAGGCAAAAATGTCCTTTAGGTGTGTATTCCCATTTGTGAGGACTAAGCAAGAAATTCTAATTACTGCATCCATCATTAAAACATCTACTGAAAATTTCCTTGAAAATTTAATGGGTTTATGAATTTTGTTTTCATTTGCTTTTATCTGGGAGGATGATGTAGAATAAAGCAAACAAAAATGAAGAAGGAGCCTGGCTGGTGTAGCTCAATGGACTGAGTGTGGGCTGCAAACCAAACTGTCCCTGGTTCAATTCCCAGTCAGAACATGTGCCTGGATTGTGGGCCAGGTCCCCAGTAGGGCATGTGCAAGAGATAACCTCATATATTGATATTTCTCTACCTCTCCTTCTCCTTCCCTTCCCCCCTCTCAAAAAATAAATAAATAAAATATTTAAAAAAACAAAAGGAATGAAGAAGGAGATGAGAAAATCCTCTTTACTGAAGCATCACACATCATTGAATAAATGTGCAGACATCTCCATAGTTGGGGTGTTTACCAATCTTGTGTCCAAGATGGGGGGCTGAAAATTGTTTTTGTCTACTTGTGGGCTGCAGAATTTATTGTTTGACTATTTTAACTATAAACAAATTATAATTGATTTGTTTTTTTCTTGATATATAAAGCTTAACCTCTATTAGCTATAGTTCCAGTAGAAATCTTTCACCTCCTTAAGATGAAGGATGTTACCAAGAGGAATTCTGCCATATTATAGCCTCATTAGACTAGTCCCCATTCATTATTTTTATAAAGCTTGGTTGTAATCTGCACATTGATATGACAATACTCCAGTTATGACTAACTGTTTTTGTGTTATACCTTTTGAATAAGATAGCAGTTGCCTAACTTTTTCTTTCTCTTCACTTGTACTCTATAACTGTTGACAATGCCTTGATTTTGATTTCAGAAGACTACATAAATTCAACACAGCATCATTCATTTAAGTATCTTAAAAACCCTTGTGCAAGCATTACAGGAAGATACTTCAGTGAATTAGAAATTTCCCAGAAGTGCTTCCTGTTTCAAGGTTATATGTTAGGTTAGAAGTAAAGAGTAATGCTTTTTGAGAAGCCAGGATGCCTGAAGCCACATTTTGCATCCTCCTGTACACAACACCTCTCACAGATACTGAGAAAATGCATAGAGAAGGTGAGTTGTCAATTAAAACATTAATCTGAAATCTGAATGCCTACACTAAAGGCAGCCTTTGACCTACAACCCAAATAAACAAAGTGAACCACTCCTACTTACACACCAGTATCACCGAAAGGTGAATACACCAGAAGTCTAAGCATCTAGAAATGAAAACTCGAGGTGTACTCTTTTGAGACTTATGACACAGTTAGCCTAACAAAAACACACACGAGCTTTTCTAGGCCTTAGTGTTCCCAGGAGAACCAATATGTCATGATAGAAGACAGACAGAACTCCACAAAGACGTCCCTGTCAAAACACCAGACTTAGCTCTAATCCCTTTGCCTGGCACAGAGAAGATCCTATTCTTTACTTCTATGGTCCATTCCAAAGGCTTTACTGAACAAGAGCAGGAGGGGTCAGAGGAAGGGTAGGAGGACAAAGGGAGGAGCCTGATGTTTCTGAAGCTACAAGTGCTATTATTACATCTTTCAGGTTTTATAATAAAAAAAAGCTCTCATAGAACAATGTAACAGAATAGAGAGCCCAGAAATAAACCCGTGTCTCTATGTCTAATATTTGACAAAGAGGGCAGAAGCATGAAATGGAGTAAAAATAGCCTCTTCAACAAATGGTGTGGGGAGAGCTGTAATGGTACATGCAAAAAAATGAAACTAGACCACCAACTTACACCTTACACCAGAATAAACTGAAAATGGCTAAAAGATTTAAGCATAAGACACAACACCATTAAAGTTCTGGAGAAAAACATGGGCAAAAAAATTTCAGATATCACATGCAGCAATATTTTCACCAATACATCATTTAGAGCAAGGGAAATAAAGAATAAATAAATTGGATTACATCAAATTAAAAAGCTTCTGCATGACCAAAGAAAACATCAGCAAAAAAGGGAACCAACCACATGGGAAAACATATTTGCCAACAATACCTGAGACAAGGATTTAATCCCCAAAATATATGAAGAACTCATATGACTCAACACCAGGAAGACAGACAATCCAATTAAAAAGTGGGCAAAGGACCTGAACATACATTTCTCCAAGGAGGACATACAGAGGGCCCAGAGGCATATGAAAGGATGCTCAGCATCACTAGGCATCAGAGAGATGCAAATTAAAACCACAGTGAGACAGGATCTCACACTGGTCAGAATGGTCATCATTAACAATCAACAAACAAGTGCTGGTGAGGATGCGGAGAAAAGGGAACCCTCGTGCACTGTTGGTGGGAATGCAGACTGGTGCAGCCACTGTGGAAAACAGTATGGAATTTCCTCAGAAAACTAAAAATGGAACATCCTTTTGGCCTAGTGATTCCACTGCTGGGATTATATCCTAAGAACACTGAAAAACCAATTCAAAAGAACCTATGCACCCCTATGTTCATAGCAGCATAATTTACAATAGCCAAGTGCTGAAAGCAGCCTAGGTGTCCATCAGTAAATGGATGGATCAAAAAACTATGGTACATTTACACAATGGAACACCACACAACAGAAAGAAGGAGCTCCTACCTTTCATGAGAGCGTGGATGGCACTGGAGAGCATTATGCTAAGTAAAATAAGGTAGGTGGCAAAAGACAAATACCATATGATCTCACCTATAACAGGAACCTAATGAACAAAACAAATGAGCAAAATAGAACCAGATGCATGGAAATAAGGAACAAACTCACAGAGATCAGAGGGGAGAGGGATAAGTGAGGAAAGAAGTGGAAGGGTCTAGTTAAAGAACAAGTATAAATGTCCCATGGACATGGACAATAGGGCAGGCATCGACTGTGAGAGTGGGGTGGGGGATAGCAGGGGAGAACGATGAAGAAAAACTGAGACAACTGTAATAGAACAACAATTTCTAAAAAAGAAAAAGGAAAGTTATTGATGTGTATAAATTTATAAACCTTTCATTGGTAACATTAAATTATGTGATATTTACATAAATCATTTATACATGATTATAAGAACTATATACAATTAGATTTCATATTAAAAATACTTTCTAGATAATAAAAAGACCCCATATTTTATTTTAGACTCTATTATACACATAAATTACAGCCATGTTACAATTCCAATACTGTTGAGTTCCCATGATAATAGACATTACATAACCACCATGTCTCATACATAAAATTACGCTTCATGACAGCGAGAGATATTCTTGTTCATAACTTTTATAAATTTTAGCTTTTTATTCTGACATAATTTGAGACATAGAAAAATATGTTGAACAAACAATTTTTATGTCCTTCCCCCTTATTCTCCATATACTGACATTTTTCATAATGATTTATCATTTTTCTTCCACCTCTTTATTTTTTTAAATGATTTGATAATAAATAGCAAAAATAATTATTTGTCTATAATTATTATTCTCCAATGTGTATTTCCTATAAAAAAGTTTTTATATACGCATAGTAGAACTGTCAAGGTCAGGAAATTAAGAGTGGCATATTACTGGTATCTAAACCACAAACTTTATTCAAAATGTTCTAATTATGCTAATAATGCCTTTTTGAAGAAATGTCTGTGTCACATATTACATTAAATTATTATGCCTCTTTGGTATCATTTTAATTGGGAACGTTTTCACAGTCTCACTACACAGATAAAAGAAGTGGATCCACACAGTTTGTCTTTTCTAGGACTACAAAAAATAATTAATAATTTGGTTGTTGTCCAAATATCCATTCCTTTGGTTTCTTAAACTTAGTTCAATATACCATGCCATTTTTTCAACTTTGTATATTGGGAAAAGTGTATGGCTTTATATTAGAGTGTTTAGCATCTGCAATTTGCATCACCAAGATTCCAGAGTATTTTTATCGACTGAGAAGCCCATTTAATAGCGCTTCTCAGTAGGGCTACTGAATCATGAGCTTGATGACTTTTTTTTACTTTTTATTGAACTTACTGAGGCTTAGCTAAAATTTATCAATTTGACAATCTCTTTCAGCTTCATATGATGTGACCTTATTCAAGCTTCATTTAGAGTTTCAGTAGATTACACAAAACCTGTTTATTTTTAGTTATTACATATGTATCATTTGTCAAAATCTCTGAAAGTATTTAGCAAATGAAGAGCTGTAAAGTTGTTTCTTAATGATTATATACAACACATACAACATGAAAATTCAAGGTATACATCTTGTTTAAAGGAAGAGCAATTATATTTTAATTAGTATGATACCAAATTGTATAAAGCATGAATAAACTCAACAATTTTACATGGCTTGAAGGATGTGAACCTCAGTGAAATCTATGACGAGGGAACTCAGACCACCCCAATTTATGTATTCTGCTGCCTGCCCACAAGTCCAGGAAAGTCAAGTTAAGGTTCTAGGTAACTTAATTTAGCCAATAAGACATAACAAAAATCCATATAATCTTTCTTATAAAGAGAGTTAAAAGTAATTTAAGTAATTAAAAACTGAGAAATAATTATGCAAAATAATTTATTAATATTATCTAATGAAATTAGTGTAAATATAGTCTTCCCTTTTGTGGGCTCAATGTTGTTCTTGTGGGTTTTCTAATAGTTTTTGGCTTTATATAAAAAATAAGGCAAATATAAAAGCAATAAAAATGTTTCTTGGAAATGAATAGCAAAAAAAATAGAGAACTTTCTAATGCAATAATCCAATCTGTGTGTGTGAACCCAGAATGGTATTCAATTAATAAATATGAGTGAAATACAGTACAAATGGCAGGATTCCTTCTATTATTTTAAAATACTATAGCTTCATAAAAACTAAAAGACAGATTTGTATGTCTATGTTGGGGGTTTGTTTTACAAAAATTCAAATATAATTCAACTTCGAAATTGTCTCTGATTGCTAGTCCTAATGCATCTTTTTAAATTGAAGATAATGTTAGTGATGATGGGATGTAAAAAGATATATATTTTTATACATGTACATATATATATATATATATATATATATATTATTGACACTGAAGGAACTGACATTAATGATTAAAAAGTAGAGCTTGAGTAAAACAAATACACCTGGACATCAATCTTATTATTCTGTGTCTTTGCTTCATAAAAATAATAATAATTATAATTTTAAAAAGTTGGTTAGAAGATTTTTGGCCTTATCTCACAATATTTGAGACTCTAACAAAAATGAAAACTTATGCTCTGGACAGTGTGGCTCAGTAAGTTGGAGTGTTGTTCTGTAACTGAAGGGTGTGGGCTCAATTCCCAGTCCAGGCACACACCCAGGTTACTGGCACATGTGATCCCCAGAACTGACATTAATTATTAAAAACCAGAGCTTGAGTAAAACAAATACACCTGGGCATCAATTCATATTATCCTGGGAGCATAGAGGAGGCAATCAATGATATTTCTCTCTCTCTCTCTCTCCCTTCTACTCTCCCTTTATATCTCTCTAAATGTCCTTAGATGAGGATAAAATAATAATAGAAAATGTCAAAACTTACCTGTTCTTAGTCTTCTTCACCTTCAGAAACTCTTGTGATGCCTTTGCTAAAAGATGACAGATCTGTTTTCTTCTCCATTTTATAAAGTAATTACTTCTCTTTTTCTACATGATCAAAGAAATATTTTGATAGATTTATTTTAATTAATTGCATTCTTTGCTCTACTACAGATATATAGCCAAAATCAAATTTCTTAGGAACTGAATGAGCTTTTAGAAATCTATTGACCATCACCAAATTTATAGTAGTGCAAATGCTATCTTTGTCTCTTGTTGATAGATCTTTAAAACACTCACTATATGAAAGGAGCAATGCCACATACAATGTAGTTTCTTCACTCAGTTATTATTCAGTCAGATATAGAAAACAGTTGTGCAGAGAAATGGAATGCAATATGAAATGGGTCAGTTAAGGAAGAGAGAAACTCTTCAACTGACTCCCCTATTAACATTGTGAAGCCTGATAACTTGAGTCAGGAAGAAAATCTTTAGTTAATTATATGTATGTTCAGAATAATGTCTGGGGGAATGTCTTTGCAAAAGGCTGCAGGACAGTAAAATTGGTGAGATGTGGGGAAGACAAATTGCCTTGCCAACAGCTCAGTTCTATCAGTAGCATTGATCTTACGAACATCATACACATGCTGTTGGGGACAATGGTAGAAATTAAATTAAAGGGAGCTCAAAATTTTGCATACTTTCAGCATTCAATATGTGACATAGATAATGCTGAAATGTGACTTCATAGAGCCTGAATAATACATTATAATTTTCTAAAACAATAGTCATCAGAATATAAGTGGTATCTTATGAAAAACAAACCAACCGAACAAAACAAAATAAATGCTATTTTAGGATTGCTGTTAACATGCCTAAGGTCAAGTGAATTCTAATAGCAAAGCTGTGCCTGACTGTGCATGGCAAATAACAATCTATTAGGCAAATTTAAAATGATGAATTTTTAATGCAATGTAGTGATTAAACTACCATTTTAATTGGCCTCTTTTTAAAAGATTTGTGAAGAATTATTGAAAACCATAGTAACAATATTGAATTAGTCCTTACAATCTTTTCTACTCAAGAGTCCACAGAGATTTTTTCTTAGAAATATAGTGCATTTCATGAATAAATATTCAGAAAGAAATGTAATTGGTCTAAAAAGAAACATATGGATGCTGCAAAGAGCATGACCTGTGGGTTATAACAGTTTTAATGTCCTCTGGCCTCCTCCAGGCACGCAATTCATTCCTAACATCCTTGAGAGTGGACCAGATAAATGTGTGCATCCCACCAAGTGCGTTAATATGAGACCAATTAAATTGTGAAATGAAAACTGAGAGAGCGCTTAGTATCTATTGCAATTTTATTGTGGGCAAAAATAAGCTCTAGGTATAAATGCTCAAACAATAAACAAATAATAAATAAAATGGGTCTACTGGTGACCATGCAGAGATACCTAAATTATAGACTTAAGACACAAAGTATTTCTTCCCATGCTTCAGTCTTTACATTTTTTATGGAGATTTGTCTTTCTTGCCTTTCCTGTTTACAGGAGACATAGTGTGCTAATTGAATATGAGGCTTTTCCTTGCTTAGTCCAGAAAAAAGATAAGAACTATGAGAGAAGTCATTGACAAGGTTATATTTGCAAGTAATGCTTCAAGCATTGAGAGACAAACAGAACATTTATTTGCTGTTTAATGCTCAAAATTGCCTGAGAGGAAGAATTAAACAAAGTTTATACAGGGAAACACTATGGCCTAAAGAGATTTAAATGACTGAATTCTTTATAAATTTAAGATTCTTAAAAAGGTAACAGGAAGCCATATCGTTTGATTACAAGATGAATTTTATCTCTAACATAGTTTGCATAAATTATGTTTAACATCCATTGAACTGGATGAGGACATTGTTGGGAAAGCAGAACAAACCCACCACTCCTCTTCCAATAGTGAAGAAAATATTAGCTGACTTATATCCCCAGCTTCACAAATGACTGGAGTCTACTAGTGGAATCTCATTTCATCATCTTAGGACCTCACTTTGGGGAGAAGGAAATGGTGAAATTAATTCTCACAGTTCGATCCCATTGAAAGCCTACCCAGGGATATGCCAAGCAATTGCTGTTAGTAACAGGACTGGGATTCACTAGTATTCTAAGCATGTTGAATAACCACCCATTTCTGCAGATTTAAACAGGGCTCAATCATTTCTAGAAATATTTAGATTATCCCTTCTAAATCATAGTTTAGTATAAAGTGTCTATGCTTTGCATGAGTTAACTGAATATTTAAGAAATTTCTAGCTGAGGCGGGAGGAACATAGATAAAATATCATTTGTCTTCTTTCTTTCTTAGTCATTATTATTGGGTCAACTGGAAAAGAGTCTTCTTGTAGAGATTTAGCAATGTCTATGCTTATTAGCTCAAAGCCAAATTTGACAAGTCCCGTATATCCAGTATTTGAAAGTCTTTATCCTGAGTGCTTAGAACATTATAAAGAAATAATGCTGATGCTCCACTGTATACATGATATTTTTAAGGCAGAAGATAAAATTTGTGTGAAAAGAAAAGTGAAAAATTTACAAAGCATCAAGAAATAAATAGTAAGAATTTCAGGAACTTATGCCTTGGTAGAGAGATCCATGTTAGCTGGGTTATTCAAGGATGGCTCTATTGAGAATGAGTTATCTGAGCAATATCCTTAAAGAAGAATTTTTAGGAGACAGAATTTTGTTTGTTGAAAAATTAATAATGCTCCAAGAATTAAAAATCAGCCTGAACAAAGGAATTTATATTAGGATAACGCCATGTTAGCCCATGAAATTATGTAATCTCTATATGGATTTGTAGATAGAGCCAGCAATGCTATCTCCAAAGAAACAAACTTTATTTTGCAACTGCTTTATTTTTCTATCTCCTCCCACTCCCACAATTTTTTCTTCAATATTTCCTCTCACTTTAGTTTCTCATGGCAACATAATACTTTCCTCTGGTTTATATTTCTGTTCTGGTCTTCAGTATTTATTTTAGCATGTGATTCATTTTTGCTTGTGCATAGGAATAAAATATCCAATTCTATCATATAGCTTTTATGTAGCAACATCTACGTAACTATGGGAATAATATGTCTTAATTAATTAAAGGTCCAAACTAATTCTTTGAGAGTAAGGTACCATAACACCCTAGGGAAGGACTGTTGAAGTCTGGAATCAAAACCATTAGGCTGTTCTTCAGAGCTTAAGCCAATTAAATTATAAAGGAAAAGACTTGAAAAAGCCCCTGATAATAGCTTAGAAGGTGCCATTGTTGATTACATTTAACAGCTAACAAGTATTCCAAATTCTTATAAAGCATTAAATGCTTATCTTATAGTTAAGGTGTATTTCAGAGAGTACTGTATTATATTTTGTTGTGAAAAGAACACTGGGCCATAAATCAGAATATAAAGAATCTAGTCTATTCTGTGCTACTCAGTATAATAGGTGTCACTCTTATGAGATAAAAGATATTATCTGGGCATTCAATTCAAAAGCATTTCTTCTAAATCATAAAAGTATAAGGGCGTAAGGTAATTTGAAAAGTATAAGTTAGAAATATTTAAGTTTCTATTAAAAAAGAAACATATTTCCAATCTCTAAATCTTTAACCTATTCAAAATCTGGTTTCCAAAAATATACAGTCACCATTCTAAAGATTAAAATCACCTTTACCACTAATAAAATAGATTAAAAATATCTTCTCCTACCTCACAGAATATGCTCTTCCTAAGGTCATCGATAATCTTTGTGTGGCTAAATTCAATCGATATTATTCTGCCTTTATTTTACCTTACTTCTCAGTAACCTTCAATAGAGCTGACATCCCTCTCCTCGAAGCATATTTTCTTGAATTCAGGACAGTAAAGTTTCCTAGATTCCTTCTCCTGCCTTGCAAATCAAATCTCAGTTTCTTTTGCTGTCACTTTCACTCTTAATCTACCTCTAATTTTGAGGGAGGAAGAGGAGTTCTAACAATTTGCTCCAACTTTTCACTTTCTTACCTATAATTTTCTATTCAATCTAGTTTTGAAATATCAGAGAATTCATTAAGCTATCAGTTATTCCTCAAGTATGTGCTTACTCTCTTAATGACTAGCAATCTCTTATTAATGTATTTAATTAAATACATATTTATCAAAAGTTTAATATGTGTCAGGCATAATAGGACAGGATTTGGGAAATACAATAGTGAATGAGATGAAATTTTGGTCTGCATGTGACATACAATGTACATACATTCAAAGGGGACCTTCATGAGAGAATGAATCTTCATTGTCTGTGCAGTGCAAACATAAACTAATGTTTGTCGACTAAGCAGATGATGAACAAGATGACAATTAACCTAATGTTCTATGAAAAGCTTCCAAGAACACTGTATATTGTAAACATATTTCATTAACTGCCATTTTGACATTATTTTCTTTTCTTCAAGTAGAGTTGGTTTACTTTCACAACTATTTCAAAATAGTTAAGTCTTTAAGAATTACACTTAAAGAAAAACTATTGAGTTAAAATACTTATAAAACTATATTCTCCCAAATGTGATAATAGTTTATATAGAACATATGTATACTTATTTGTTCACTATATATACATATGTGCATGCACACAATGCAGAAAGACATAAAGACACAAAGAATAAATTGCAACTCTCAATTATTTACTGTATTAAAAGGAGTAGTAACATGTGAAATTTTTAAAAGTTAAAAAATTTCAACACTATTTTTGAGAATCAATATTTTGAAGTGAAAAATACTGACATGAGATAATTTATAGCATTTGTAAGGTGAGTAGAAGTCCCACTTCCTTTTCTCTTCCTCGTCAATGGCAAGATACTCACACACACACACACACACACACACACACATTAATATACATACAAGTATACATAGAGAGAGAGAAACCTTTGTAGAAGTTCCTGAGATATGTTTCCATCCTTGGTTTCTTACTCCCTAGCACTTAACATCCCATTGCTTAGGGAATATAAATGGTTAACACATTTGCTATGTATTTCATTTTTTTCTTTTTACCAAATCAGAGCACCTGGGTACTTTTTAACTATCAAAGGTTATTCAGGAACTTTGAGGTAATTTTGAAATTTGGCAGAACCACCTAACTGCCAAGCAAGCAATTAAAAAAAGTGACAATGGAACCATAAAATATCTATCCTTCTTTCTATAACTTACAGAAAAATGACATGAAAAGTTGACATGATCAATCATTTTTCTAAGCACTATAGAATCTGCTTTAAAAATAGACCAAGTTAATTTAAGATGATACCAAAAGAAGATGCTAAAGCACATCAGAGAAAGAATACAAAGGCAGCTATAACAGATAAAATAGAATTTATGTTTGCTAGTCTTAGTACATGTTTGGTGACATAGAAAAAGGCCACTTCTTATAGAATCACATCTTAAAGTTCATCACCATTGCACACAAAATTAAACTACTCAATGAATAAATCTCATCTTCAGTGACTCTGGAAGGTAAAGCCCAAGCTAGGCCAACTGAGTAAGAGTGATGATCAAAGAAGTGCAAATTAAAACCACAATGAGATACCACCTCACACCTGTCAGAATGGCTGTGATCAGTAAATTAACAAGTGCTGCTGATGATCTGAAAAAGGGAACCCTTTCGTACTGTTGGTGGGAATGCAGACTGGTGGACATGCAGACTGGTGGACTGGTGCAGCCACTGTGGAAGGTACTATGGAGATACCTAAAAAAATTAAAAATTGGATCTGCCTTTTGACACAGTGATTCCACTTCTGGAAATATACCTGAAGGAACCCAAAACACTAATCCAAAAGAATATAATCACCCCTATGTTCATTGCAGCATTATTCACAATCACCCAGATATAGAAGTAGCCCATGTGTCCACCAATAGACGAGTAGATAAGACAACTATAGGACATTTACACAATGAAATAGAACTCATCCATAAAAAAGAATAAAATTTTACACTTTGTGACAGTGTGGATAGACCTGGAGAACATTATGATAAGTGAAATAAGCCAGTCAGAGAAAGGTAAACACCATATGATTTTATTCATGTGTGGAATCTAATGAACAAACTAAACTAACAAGTAAAATAGGGACAGATTCATAGACAGAAATGAGGATGACAGCTAAATGAGGGGAAGTTAGCAGATGGAGGAATTAAACAAAAAGGAAAAGAAAACTCATGGACATGGATAACAGTATGGTGATTTCTGGGGCAAAGGAGAAAAGGGGGACTAAATGATAATGTAAAAATACAATAAAGGTGTTAAAAAAGAAAAATGTATTTAAACTACTTGGGGAAGTATTCTTATATCAAGATGAATTTTATTCCCACAAATGTATGTGGTAGCATGATAATTCTGATAATGTTGTATTTTTCCATATTTTGTTTTTTTAAAAAGCATCACTATCTTACCCATACCCATTAAAACCCTACTCATTTGCCTTTATCTCACAGATGAGTCCTTTATCAGGAAAAGACCTGCCAAGATGGAAATGATTCCAGTCTTATTTTCTTTTTGTCTCCTAGGTGAAATTGTCTGTGTGAGAGAAGGGGCTAAAAATGGAATATGGTGTATCTTCCTTGGGATTCTGAAGGGTAATTTATGAATACTACAAAAATTTTTAAATTCCATTATCTTGATTATTGTTAGCAAATGTGGTTTTAGGTATGCATAGTGCTTGAATCTCCCAAAATCCCATGTAAGAATGGACAGAGAAATAATGTGGATAAGTTAAAAATTTACATATAATATTTACTATGAAACTAGTTGGTAAGGTAATCCTCATTAACTCTAAAATTCAATAGATAGAAACACAAGACCTATTGGCTTCAGCGAAGAAAGATAGAGAAGCAAGTAAGTCATCTGATGGAGTCAGTAACAGGAGAATCCCAAAAGAGCCAACTTATATTTACTGGAAAACATAAAGGGCACAATTTAAGAATTCAAGGTAAAACTGAAAATTGTTTCACTTAATCCAAAGCTGAGTGAATGCAAGTTGGTTGGGCTCAGGTCTACAGACATTGGATCAGTATAATATTTGTGAATGCTCAACACTAACCAACCTAGGTTTTTCTAGAATATATATTTTTATTGAGGAAAAAACAGCTTGGAGTGGAGTACAAATAGAGAGACAGGAAAAATAAATGTGAAGAAAAGAGAATTCCAGATAAAAATGAAGGAAGAGGAGGGCCAGGGAAGCTCAGACAGTGAGCTACCATATCCTTAAATGCTACAGAAAAATAACAGGAGAAAGAGTGATAAGTTAAAAACAAATATCCTGGCCTCACTTTCTCCCTAATAATTGAGGAATAATCCTGAATCTTCATAAGCCGATGACTCCATAAAACCATACAAGACTACAACCAGAATGAGTTGAAAAATTGAAATTAAAATATACAATATGAAACAACATAAACCAAAAGGTAAGAAAATTAAAGACATTAGATAAGCTCAGAAATGCATTAGAATTTAAAAGAAATTATTTCAGAAATAAAAATGAAGCTAGAAGTAATATCAAAGCAAATAAACTCAATAGATAATGCCTAAAGAAAAGTACATGATTGAAGCATAAAATGTTTCAAATTTCGAGAAAAGATTAATAAAAAGCTAAATATTCAACATAAAGCAACAAATACCTTAGGAGAGAAAAATATAAATTGAACATATAAATAATAGCATACAAAATAAAACAGCATATCATGCACCTAAGGGTAATAACATAAAGCAACAGACACCAAAAAGATTATAGTAAAATTACTAGACTTTAAAGAAAATAATTTGTGAACAAGGGAAAAGAATAAAATGAATTTAAGGGAAAAATAGATTATTGTCCACATTTACAAAAGCAATAGTTTACTCCATAAAAACAGCTATGCACACTTAAAACAGCTATGCATACTTAAGACAATAAAAAGAAAAAATATGTGAGACAAAACTTTTATACAGGGTGGGGGCAAAAGTAGGTTTATACTTGTTTGGGTGGAAAATGATACAATAATTAATAAATAATACAAGAATTAACTGTGTCTCACATACTCATAACTGTACACCTACTTTTATTCTACCCAGCATATATTCATAAAGAGTGTAGTCAAATTATATCAATCTTCAAGTCCTAGAGTATAATATCCCCATGAGACCTTCCTCAAAAATCTGTTAGAGAAGAAGCATCAGATGACCAAAATTACTTGAGAAAAATTGACATAAGACTGGTGCTGAATGTAACTATGGTTACTTATAAGACTAAAAAAGAGAAAGAGTATATTCATACAAAATGGCACCAGACCTACCCCAAAATTAACAAGACTCCTAAAAATTGAAATTGGAACAATTTAATCTTCATTAAGGATAAAAACTTGCAATTGATTTGAAATCTATCAAATATGACTCAATCAATTATAATATATATTTTAAAAGACTTCTTCCAAGGAAATGAAATACACCTATTTTGCCCTATTTTTATAATAATTACAGCCAAACACAATGAGCTTCAGAGACATTAGATATAAAACATGTGTAAGAACACTTTAAAAGGTAGTGAGAAGTCACACCAACTAGTGATCTTAGACTCAAAGAACATGTTGATGAAATCTTTGGATTTTCTTTTTGCCTCCGACACTCCAGACTTGAAGGTAAAAAAGCCGGTAAACTAAAAATTCCAATATTCACAGACAAACAAAGCCCTAGCAAAGTTAGTTCTTTCTAGCCAAGGGATTAGGAAAAGGACAATTTAGCAAGACAAAAACTTTTCAACTAAAGCTCTATAGCATCCACCACAGAAACAAACATGGCCTCACCCCTATCCACTCCAGCAACAGGTGAGTGGGGATATTCAACTTCTATACTGTTGAGGATAAATGAGGCACCTCAATACCTGCAGCAGGGTGGTATCAAAGAAAGTATACTCTGGAGTCAGGACTTTACTTCCAGCTGGTAACAAGACCTGCTACACCGCAGTGATAATGGAGAGCATGTGAGCCAAGTGGATTTACACTTTTCCCTAATAAGAATTAGGTCTCCTTCTTCTTTCCCACTGTGATGGGATCAGAAGGGATAAATGAAGAGTCAGGACTTTTACTGCTACCCCTAGTACTGTCTTGGTCTCAGCAGAAGCTACATGCACATGTGGAAGTTTCTCCTACACCCAACAGTTATAGTAGCCCAGCCCCCTTTGGAGCCAATGAAGACCAATGAAGGAACATAGACTTCTACGTATTCTGGAATGAAGACATGGCATTCCCTATTCCTTTGCCAAAATGGTATCAGAACAAGGAAGTCAGAACATAATACAAAAATGTCCATGTGTCAATTGAAAATCACTTATCCTACTAAATACTAGGAAGATAGCAAACTGAATGAAAAAATACACTCAATAGATGTTAACCCTGAGATAACCTAAGATGTTAGAGTTATTGGATAAAGACTTGGAACAGCCATGATTAAAAAAATGCTTCAATAACTAATTATGTACCTACCTGAAACAAACAAAAAAATTTAAGAACTTCACAAAGAAATAGAAGATATAAAAAGGAAAATTTTAGAAGTAAACAATAAAATAATCAAAATAAAAAGCTCATTGGGTGGGTTCTATAGCCAAATACAAAGGACAGAGGAGAGAATTAGTGAATAAAAGGATGGAACAATGGAAAACAAAATGAATACAGACTCAAGAATCTGTAGGACTATAACAATTAATTGAGTGCTCATTCATCCATATTGAAAGAACAGAAAGGGAAGAGCAGGGTCGAAAAAGTACTCAAATAATAATGACTGAAGACTTTCCAAATCTGGCCATAAACCTATAGATTCAAGAGGATAAGTAAATAAGATAAACCCAAAGAAATAATGCCAAGAGTCATCATAATTCAACCCATAAATCTGAAGAAAAAGAGAAACTCTTGGAAGCAGCCAGAGAAAAATGAATACATACCTAACAGGGAAAATCAATTTAAGAAAAAGAGTAGATTTCTCACCAGAGAAAGCTGCACGATATCTTTTACCTATTGGTAAAGAAAAATAAGAAATTGCCACCCAGAATCTTTGTACTGACTGAAAATAGCCTTCAGGAAAGAAGAGCAAATCAAGATAGCCACACATGAAGAAAAACACTAGGGAAATTTGTTGCCAGTAAACCTGTTCTAAATGAATGGCTAAAGAAAATCATCTAACTACAAAGGAAATGATAAAAGAAGAAAGCTTGGAATTGCATGAAGTAAGAACTTTGTAAGCAAGCGTATGGATAAATACAACAGGGGTTTCTTCTCTTGAGTTTTCAAAAGCAGGTTTGATGGTCAAAGCAAAAATTATATAGTTCTAAACATATGTAGAATAAATATTTTAAATGATTGTATTATAAAGGAAGGGGGTAAAAATATTTAAAATGTGGAGGAGGTAAAATTTTTGCTGTTACTCGACTGGTAAAATAATGACACCAATAGACCATAATAAGTATACATATTCATAAATATCTAGAACCACCACTAAAAAAGTTATATAAGAGAAAAATTTTAAATACTATAAAAATTTAAGAGGCAATACTAAATATTGTTCAAGAAATACATTGGAGAGCAGAAGCAGAAAATTTTTAAAAAATCAGAGAGATATCAAAACAGAAAATAAAGTGGCAGACTTAACATATCAATAATTACATTAATATACATGGTGTAATTACATCAAATAAAATGTTGAAATTAAAAATAAAGAAAAAAGTTATACTATGTAAATAGTAATGAAAGTAAAACTGGAATAAATATATTAATATCAAAAAAGTAAACTTCAAAATAATAAAGTTACGAAGACAAAAATAAAATTAGTTATAATAAAAATACTCAGTTCACCAAAAAAGACATTATCTTAAATGTGTATACAACAAACAACAGAAATTAAAATACAATATGTGATAAAAATATTATAGAACTACAAGAAGAAATGATGAATACACAAATTTAGTCAGAATTTTAACACCCCTCTCAAGAAGTGACAGAAAAACTGCTAGTAAATTATTCAGGATATATAAGAACTCAACCACATAATTAACTTACGGGATCTAATTAATATTTATAAAATATTCTACCAACAGTATAATACACATTCTTTAAAAGTGCCCACTGAACATCTACAAAGATAAATTGTTACAAAAATATCAACAAATTTAAAATAATTGAAATAATATACAGTATGTTCTATAATGCATGGAATCAAACTAAAAATCAGTAACAGAATGATAACAGGAAAATTTCTCAAAACTGGAAAACTAAACACACTTTTAAAAATATCTTATCGATTTATTTTTAGAGAGAGGGCAAGGGAGAGAGAAAGAGAGAGAGAAACATCAATATGTGGTTGCCTCTCGCGTGGCCCCCACTGGGGACCAGGCCTGCAACCCAGGTATGTGCCCTGACCGGGAATCGAACTGGTGACCCCTTGGTTTGCAGCCCATGCTCAATCCACTGAGCTACATCAGCCAGGGCTCTAAACACACTTTTAAATAATTCATGGGTGAAAACAAACTCTGTAGAAAAACCATGTTATATTAAACCAAATAAAAATGAGGAATAAGGACTCATTGACATGGACAACAGTGTGGTGACTGCTGGGGGGGAAGGGATATAAGGAAACTAAATGGTAATAGAAAAAAGGAAATAAAGATTAAATAAAAAAGAAATAAATGAACCCATGTCTCTATGGTCAATTAATATTCCACGAAGGGATCACAAGCATACAGTGGAGTAAAAGCAGCCTCTTCCACAAATGGTGTTGAGAAAACTGCACAGCTACATGCAAAAAATTGAAACGAGACCATATCTTACGTTATACACCAGGATAACCTCAAAATGGATAAAGGACTTAAATATAAGTCATGATACCATAAAAGTCCTAGAGGAAAACATAGGCAGGAAAATTTCAGACATCCATGTGGCTTTATTTTTCCCAATATATCTTCTAGGGCAAGGGAAATAACGGAAAAAATTGGGACTGTACGAAATTAAAAAGTGTCTGCACAGCTAAAGAAACCATCATCAAAATGAAAAGGGAAATGACTATAGGGGAGAACATATTTGCCAACAATACACTGAACAAGGGCTTAATCTCCAAAATATATTAAAAACTCATACAACTCAACATAAAGAACACAAACAATACAATTTAAAAAATTGGCAAATGACCTGAAGAAACACTTCTCTAAAGAGGACAAACAGATGGCCAACAGACATAGAAAAAAAATTCCACAACTTCACTAGCCATCAGAGAGATGCAAATTAAAACCACAATAAGATATCACCTCACACCAGTCACAAAGGTCATCATTAATAAATCAGCAAATAGCAAGTGCTGAAGAGGTTGGGGAGAAAAGGGAACCCTAGTTCGGTGTTGATGGGAATGCAGACTACTGCAGCCACCTTGAGAAACAGTATAGAATTTTCTCAAAAAAAGTTCAAAATGAAACAGCCTTTTAACCTAGAGATTCTATTGCTGGGAGTATACCCTAAGAATCCTGAACCACCAATTCTAAACAACCTACGCACCCCTATGTTCATAGCAGTAGCCAAGTGTTGGGAACAGCCCAAATGCCCATCAGTAGATGAGTGGTTTAAGTAACTGTGGTACATTTGCAAAATAGAGCACTATGCAGCAGAAAGAAAAAGGAAGTCCTACCTTTTTGTGACAGTGTGGATGGAACTAGAGACTATTATGCTAAGTGATATAAGCCAATTGGCAAAAGGCAAATACCACTATGACCTCACTTATAACAGGAATGTAATGAACAAAATAAACTAATGAGAAAAATAGAACCAGAGACATTGAAACATGGAACAGACTGATAGCTATGGGAGGGCAAAGGGAGGGACAATGGAGGAAGGAAGGGGGGAGGGACTAGTCAAAGAACATGTATGAATGACTCCTGGACATGTACAACAGAAAGGGGACCAACTGTGGTAGAGAGGGTTGGGCTGGGTGAAGGGGGGCAAAAGGGAAAAGTTGGCAAAAATATATAGAATAAACTATAAAAAATAAAATCAGGTAACAATTTCAGAAAAAAGAAAATACAGAAATTTGTGAGACATAAACAAGTAATGTTATAAAGGAATTTTATTATTCTAAATGCAAATATTAGAAAAGACACAAATAGTTACAGCAAGCTTGATTCATAAATGTCAAAAATTGGAAGCACCCAGATGTTCTTTAGTAGATGAAAGGATAGATAAATTGTGATACATCCAGAAAATGGAATATTATTCATTTCTAAAAAGAAGTGCACTATAAAACCATGAAAACACAAGGAGAAAACTTAAGTGCATATCACTAAGTGAAAGAAGTTGATATGAATAGGCTACATACTGTATACATACAAAATCATGAAAAAAATTCTTGAAAAGGCAAAACTATGGAGATGGTAAAATGATTACTGGTTGTTGGGAGAGCTGAGAGGAACAATAAATAGTTAGTACTTTGGTTAAAAATATCCTGTGTGACGCTATAACAATAGATACATGTCATTATACATTTGCCTAAACTCATAGAATGTACAAAACCAAGAGTAAAACCTAATGTAAACTGTGGAATTTGGATGATTGTCATTTGTTGATTATTATTTCCGTGCAATAAACTGAGTTCTTTCATACCTAAAAGAAAAAAAATAGAAGCTGAAAGCAATAAAATGGAAGACAAGCAATGGGGAAACTCAATGAAACAAAGAAGTAATTCTTTGAAAAGAACTCTAATTGAAACTTCTTATATTACACAAAAATTATACATAAAATTATATTAGACTTTATTAAAATAAAAAATTGACTTGTGAAAGGCCTTGTTAAGAATATGCAAGTAAAAGCAACAGAATAAAAGGAAATATTCACCCATCATATATCTGATGGAGGACTAGTCTCTAGATATAAAAAACTCAAAGCTCAACAGTAAAAAAGTAAACAACAAAATTACATCATGGGCAAAACATGAGGCATTTTATCACAGAAGATATGCAGATTACATATAAGTGCATAAAAAGGTAGTTAAAATCATTGGCCATTAGGGAAATGCAAATTAAAATCCCAACAAGATGTCACTTCATATCTAAAAGAATGGCTACAATTAAAATTAGTGACAACATCAAATCTTAGAGAGAATATGGAGAAACAAACCACTCATAGCACAACAAAAGCATAGCAGTTTGTTAGTTTCCTAAGAATCTATACATGTTTACAAGGGTGTTGTTCACTTTATATTATGTCAAACTCTGCATTCAAGGTCTGTCCAAAAAAAGTCCAGCCATTTTTAATATAACAAGAACGGTTTGTGTGACATCAGTAAAACCTGGCAACCAAGGAGAATTAATTGGAATGTGCATGTGTGTGAACAATGATGACTTCAGTATAATAGTCAGTGGGGGTGGTAGAAGCCATTGAGTGAGTATGTGTACTGTGTGGCTGTTACTTTCAAAACAACTGAGCAAATAGAGCAACAAATCTGCATCAAATTCTGTGTTAAGCTTGAACATTCCTCTGCAGAAACTATTTGGATGATTCTGAAGGCCACAGGCTGTGGGGAACTGGAAATTGGCAGCTTCATCATGGCAGCTCATGCGTCATGTTTTGTACAGAGGTTTTTGGTGAAACCTCAAATCACCCAGGTGACTCAGCCCCACTACAGCCCAGATCTGGTGCCCTGTGACTTCTGGCTTTTCCCAAAACTAAACTCATCTTTGAAAGGGAAGAGATTTCAAACTGTCAATGAGATTCGGGAAAATTCAATGGGGGAACTGATGGCTATTTGAAGAACCGAGTTCCAAAGGTACCTGCTTTGAAGGGGACTGGGGCATCATTGTCCTACGTACAGTGTTTCTTATATCTTGTATCTTCTTCAATAAATGTCTATAGTTTTCTTATTACATGACTGGATGTCTCCTGGGCAGACCTCATATATTTAGTAATTAAGGAACTTTAAAAAAATAACATCTTTGTCATAGACAGAAACTGGAGTGAGTCTGATGTTCTTTAAGAGGTGAATTGCTACTGCAGTACCTCCATAACATGGACCACTACTCCATAATTGAAGGGAACGGACTGTTGATACACATACACACCTAGATGTCCAGATAATTAGGATGAATAGAAAAAATAAATTCAAAATTGTTACTTATTGTATAATTTCATTTTTATAAAATTCTAGAGATGACAAAATTATAGCAATCATGAACATACTAGTCATTCTCTGAGATTATGAAGAGGTTAGGAGTGTGACAGACATGGCAGTGGGTTTAAAAGTAAAACAGTAAAAGGCCCTTTGTGGTGATGGCCATGGTCTCTGTCTTGACCCTGTGGGTATCAATAGCTTGGTTGTAATATTGTACCATATTTTTGCAAGATGTTCTCATTGGTGGAAACAGGGTAAAAGATTCCTGGGGTTTGCTGTATTATTTCTTAAAACTACATGTGAACATAAAATTCTCTCAATGTAAAAATTTTATTTAAAAAAAGAAGGAAAGAAAAGGCCTAGCTTGTGACTTTTGGAGGACTACAGGAAACCAACTCATTTTCTTGGAAAATAATAAGTAGGGGAAAACCCTTGCCTTTATCTTACTTTTTAGATATTAACTATAATGCCAAATACACTAATGGATGAGTGAAAATTTCTCTTTATTATTTCAATTAGTAAATAAACATCAAAGTCAGAATTAGAATATTACCATTTTGCAACCCTAAATAATTAATGATTCCAGGCATTCAATAACAGTTGGTAACCTGATAAAGCAGGCAGACATAATATAGTTCCTGAATAAAAAATAAATAAATAATTTTTAAAGCATCATCTGTAGCTTTGATCAAGTAACAAAACAGTCTAATCAAGCCTCTGGAAAGGAGTGTTAAACTATACCATGATTGTGAAATCAGCAAAATTCAGATTGTGAGATGCCAAAGAATTTATTTTTCCGTAAATAGTAAGACAACAACAAAAGATAGAGTGAGAATCTGAAGATTGAATAGCTACTTAAAAGGGATTTAAAACCTGAACAGGATAAACTGTAGTGTCTAAGGGAGTACACTTCGATATTAAAACTAGAAAGGCTCATAAGCAGGTGATTCCTGTGACTATCCAGAGAGCACTTTCTTTCTCTACCAAAGTAAGAAAAAACATATTAAAGCTGCGATGACCTGAGCACTTGCAATGTAAGTCTTTATTTAACATTTAATTAATCCATCTCATGCTTTGTAAGTTGTTTTTGGGAGACAGAGGTTAATTCACTTAATGAGATGGCATTACCTTTTGAGAGACAAAGAACTTAGGTTTGTAGTATAAAACTAAAGAGCCCTGCTAATATTAGAAATGAACTGAAAAGCAAATGAAAATAAGTTTTAACTCTAATGTTGATTTTTGCATAGCCTAGATTATTATCCTCACCCCTCCTCACCTGCTCAAACATGGGAAAGTAATATTTATCTTCTCAGATCCACCAAAAGAGCTCTGTCAGATATATGGTGAAAAAAGTTTTTAACTTCTATGTGTTTGAAATACTGGGTTGAGTAAAAGTGCACTTACAGTTGTGAGTATGCAAGACACAGTGTTTCTTTTTGTATTATTATTTCTTAATTATTATATTATTTTCCATACAGACAACTGTAAACCTACTTTTGCCCCATCCTGTATTTGTTTCTTCAATAAATTGATATTCAGTACACAGGAATATAGTTATTTATTTTTTCATTATTATTTACAGCTTCATGGCCAATATTGTATACAAAATTAATATATTAAGAATAAAAAACTAATTATGCATTTATTGCTTCCATAATTATGAGCTAATTATACTACTAATGGAAAGTGTCTTTTATTGCTGTTAGACTCCAATAAAGATATTTTTAATAATCTTTACTTGGCATTTATTGTGCAATAAATGTCTTCATAAATATAAATTCAGTGCTTTCTTGAGAGAGCCAATTTAAAATAATAAATGCACATGACAATGATCTTATTTTTAAAATATGAGTTTTAAATACTGAATAGATAAAAACCTATGTTGGTTCCTTGGAATTTTTTTCATTGTAACTAAAATGTAAAGCCATTTTCCCCAAGACACGTTATTTTTGGGGCAGCTTTTCAGTTACTTTTCAATTTAAAGACAGCAGGTAACCATAGAGTGTGATTGTCTCAAAAGCTCTTTCTTCCTTGACACCTGCATGCTGTTCTCTGGGAGCTGAACATATTATTATGTATAAAATGTGTTATAGGTAGATCACTCTTAGTACAATTAGTAGAAACAAGTTCTATTACATAACAGGTAATTAGGGCCCAGAAAGAAAAAAACCTTGTGTAGCAAATCAATATGACAAAACTGGTGGTAAAATGAATAATTCCAAACATATTATTAATAATACATAATTACTTTAAACAAATACTATACATGACAGAGAAATGTAAAGATAATTAAACAGCTACGACTTAAGAAAGTTTTGGTGCAGCCCTAGCATATAATAATGAATAACACACGTATATGAACATTACGAAGTATGTATTAATAATTAATTTTCTTCCAAACTGAACGGCTCTTAAAAAAGATGGAAGAAAATAGAAACAAACAAATCTTAATGATTCGGGCTTTCTTTTATGTATTCGATCATTTACTCATATATCAAACTCCGGCTTTGTGCCACTCTCTGCTGTAGCATATGACATGTGAACATCACTAAGCTGCGTTTTCTTGGACCTGACAATCTACTGTGGGGATAAACAAGTGAACAGTAAAGTGGACATGCAATTTCCCAATAAGTAGTAAGTGCTTAACGGAACCTGAGCAAAATGAATTAAAAAAATAGGACAGAGTTCAGGGCTGCTATTTATATAAAATAGCAGGATTAGGGATGATCAATCAATATGGGATGATTAGGACAACCTCTCTGATGTGGTGAAAACTGAACAGAGATTTGATGTAAATGAAGGAGGGAAAAGCTTCAGAAAGAGGACATGATTATTAATGTCCTGTGGCACTTGAGGGATAGTGAGAAGAAGGTCAAGAGCGGCTGGAATTCTAGCTGATGAGGCTAAGTAGGAACAGATAATGTCGAGTACATTAAGTCCTGTTGTGGAAGTTTGATTTCACTCATTAAGATGTGAAGCTATCAGACATTTTGAAAGAAAAGATATAATCTCAACATGATTTATGTTTAAAAAGTTTCACTCTTGCTGCAGAGTTGGGGAGACAATACAAAGGTGGAAGCAGAGAGTGTCACTAGAAGCCAAATGCAGTGATCCAGGTCCAAGGTGATGGTGGTTTGCCCCAAGGCAGGTAATAGCAGGGTAGTAAAAAGAGATCAGAATCTTGATATCTTTAGAAAGTACTTTGACTTGCTGATGTATGAGTTCTAATAAAAAACAGCATGTGGGGTATAGAAGAAAGGAGTTGATAATAACGTTAAAGTTTGGCACCTGAGCCACTGGAAGTCTAGAGAGGCTGTTCTGCTATGGCAAAGAAGGGTGGGAATATAGATGTTCCACTAGAGATGTCAATAGGCGGATACTACCTCTATGTTTATTTTATATATTATTTACACAGCACACAAATATAATGTGTATGGAGAGAGTTGGAAATGAGATGGTGTCTGCTGGTATCTGGAGACATTCATTTGGGGAGCTCATTACCCATGTATTTAAAACCATATGATCACTAACACAAATATGCATTAAAAAGGGTCTGAGAATTAAATCTTAGAGGTTTGCAACATATTCAGCTCACTGAGTAATCCATGATTTATAAAAACTTATAATTTTCTCAATGCCTTTTACTTCAACAATGTCTAGTTTTAATTATGTGAGAAAATTAGGGGATAACTGATTAATGGCCCTAGAACAATTGTGATCTACTGGATAAAGAAGTTAATTCCTAAGTCAGATATCACAGCAAAACAAATTATGTGTAGCGTGAATAACTGAAAATATAAAATGTTTTAAGAAAATATTTATTTGATCTCAAAGTGGTAAAAACATTTACAAGTCCATTCTTAATGGAAGAAATAGTAAATTAATGATGTAGCAGATTTAAGCTACATAAAAACTGAAAAATAAGGCATGTCAATAAAACCATAAAATTAAAAGTAAGTGGTAAATTTTTAATACATATTTTGCAATATAAATAACAGAAAAACAGTAATATGCATATAAATCTATATAACATATTATAAATTTTACATACACCTGGAGTAAAACACACTAATTAAAATATGGGTAAAGAATATTAGTATTTTACCAAGAAAAAAATGAAAAACCACAATCCAATAAATCTCTCAAAACACTCATAATTAACAGCTATTAATTAACTGAAATTTAAGAGAGACACCACTTAAGTGGCAACATTAGAACCTGAATAGGGTCTTAGCTTTGATAAGAAAAGAATAAAATTTTCTTGAGAACATTGCTAAGAAGACTGTATGTAGGTACAAGTTTCGACAGATAATTCATCATTACTGATAAGAATTTTAAACATTGCCAATGACCTTTGGTAGAAAGCATTTTGGGGGATTTCAATCTAAGGAAATAGGTCTTTTAAAAATAATGGCATTGGACTCACCTAATTTTATATTCATAACAACTTATTTTTCATTATCAAAGATTTACGTATTTGGGGGTGGTGTTTGTTTGTTTCCTTTTAAATACAAAAAGGACGACTTGAAAGCAGTTTCTCATATCTTCTTTTAATATTGTCTCATAAACTTTAATAGCCAAGCAAAATTATTGAGGTTTTAGTCATGTGGGTGATTTCTGTTCATTTTTTCTTCCCTTGGGCTTTTACAGAAGTCCTTTATGGACTGAGGGAAGGTTAGAAAGTTGATCTCAACATTTTTCCTGGAAATCCTCTGATTAATGTTTTTAAGTGGTTTCTGACACCTGATTCCCATTCGTGCTTTTGGCTTCTGACGTTCTACTTCTATATCATTAACCATTTGCCACCTTTTTAAACCTATGTACCTTCATTTCTCAGTGACTCATATGTTACCTTTGATGTCTTGTCCTTCTTCAAATCCTGCTTCGGACTTTAAAATTACTCCTCCTAGCCCTCCTGGATTCCTGTGGCTGGACTACTAATAAACTTGGTACAAGGCAGAATAACGGGAGAATATCCCATATTTTATCATATTTCCATGGAAGAATTAAAGAATAATTCTGTGAGAGAAGGGGAGTAGGCCATGTAGCTTTACTTTACATAAAGAAATAAATCTGTGGAGATTTGACAATACAAGGAGCATAGATTTCAGTGGATGTAAGTAATAAAAAAACAAGTAGAATGAAGGCTTAAGGCAGTAAATTAGCAAAATTAACAGGGATTTGTGTATATAGGCTTCTCAGCTCTGGATTCTCTATCACTGGCGATAAGATCGCCTCCACCTTCGGCTGATTGCTCATTAGCCCTTTATAGTAGGGAGGGCACCTTCCGCATGGAGATTTATTATTTAGAAAGATAAGAAAGTCAGAAAGCTTCACCCACTCCTGTTACTTCTGAAGGGATTTTAATTTGAAATAATCAGTATGCCATGATGAGCTATTTTGGGATGGCCTACTGTGGGCCCCAACATAGATTTGCCTTTTTTCCTAGATGAATACTCAGTTCTTTGAGCTAACACTCTTTTGAACCGTGCAGAGCTTCACAGAGGTAGCACCATAAATAAATGCTTTTTTAATTTTGAGTATAACCTTACGAAAGCTGATATAGGTGTGAAGTGAAAAATCTTAAGTTCATTTTACATATTTTTATTCTGGTGAGTATATATATATATATATATATATATTAACTTGGAGAGATTAAAAAAGAAGAAAAGGCACAGGAAGCAATTAAAAATGATTCACTATTAACTCTATGATAATTTTTATTTGCCTTTGAGCAGTATCCCTGCTTTTCAAAGAGAAGTTTAGTGAACATATCCTTTGGATATTACAAATAGAATGTGTTAAAATCCACATGATATGAATCAGGCAAATTTACTAAAATTAATGCAATGCATATTTTAATTCAAGTGTCTTGATATTTGTAATATTTCCCTTATATGTTATCAGATTGACTATTCTAATAGGCAATAAAAGATTAGACTCTAGGTAAAATCTTCTTTATACAATCCATTTCTAACTAATCATTTAGAAGCCTCTTAATGATTCAAAATTTACATTATGTACTCAGAGCTGGTATTCCACTCTTAGGATTGGTACAGACATGCCATTCGTTAAAATGTTAAACTGCTTCTATACTGGTTGGTAAATAGCTTTTACCAGGAGCTTCCTGAGTGGCTCCCCACCTGTCTACCAAGATTAGGAGCACTTCATTGCTCCTAATACCTTTTAACCACTGGTGCATGCATAGACTGCAAATTAATTTTGGCACGCTGTGATTACTCGGTCTACTACATAAACTATTTTTAAAAGCATTTATTACTTCCTTTTGATATTTAATTCATCTTCTTCAATTTTATAACCTTAAAAATCTTCAGATTAAAGCATCTACTTCCCCATTAAAAACTGAATCTTGCTCTTACATAGTCCTTTTTTTTCCAATTAAGAGATATGGGAATAATGACCTTACACTGTCTGTGTCAGAAAAGAGCCTTATATCTACTGGTGCAAACACTCTGTAAAGAATTCAGAGGAAAAGGCAAGAAAGAGTGGACATGAGGGGGCGATATGGGCACTGCAGGGGTTACTATACTTTTCCTAATCCTAGTAAAGTGGCAGATATCAGAAGATCGTTGGAGCAAATGGGGCAACTCAAATTTTGTTCCAGAATTATAATTAAAAGATGTTTTTCCTTTGCTTATGTTTTGTTATACTATGCATTTTATTCAAACAGTATTTTACAAAATATTCACAGCTGCATCTAATACTTTTTTGCATTGTTTTTACCTATTTCTTTTGAATACTTCATAGCCCTAAAGATTAATATTGTATTGTGAATTTCTTGAAAAATGTTATTATAGTTCAGATAAAAATTTTAAACAATACTTGGCTTAATGTATGTGTAGTGTGTACAACAGACAGATACAAATGTAAGTAAATCATTCTTCATTCAAAATTTTACTTTCTTATATTTATTGATCCTCCCCTGAGGACAGGCGTGTTGATCTTAGAGAGAGGAGAATGCAGGGAGAGGTAGTGGGAGAGAAACATCGATGTGAGAAATTCCCATGGATCAGTTTCCCCTTAGTTCCTGCCCTGACTGGGGATCCGGCCTGCAGCCGAATCCATCCCTCCACATTCGGGTTTGCTGGACAATGCTCCAACCAACTGAGCCACACCAGCCAAGGTTTCATTCAGAACTTCAAGTTTTACATGACAATAAACTGCTTTTCAGGTTTTACAGAAAGATTTACATATATTGGTATAATAATTTAAATACTCCGGTAGTTATTTTAAAAATTAGGCTAGTTATATAGTATTGCTTTGGTTTGATTTCGCATATAATTTTTAAAAGTGTTAAAACTTATAATAAATTATTGTAATCAATTAAATCTTTTGCAAATGCACATGCCGCACAGCAACTACTCCCATAAGCATTGATTTGGTTAAAAAAAAACAAGCATCTAGAATCTGGCATACAGATAGTTGTTTTTTCACTCCACCTTTCATGTTTTTTGGGGATCTAAGAAATTGGAAAAATATAATATATGTTCCCTAAGGTTTCAGTGAGGATTAGATAGGATAATTTAGGTAAAGTGCTCCAGGCTTCCACTAGAACATAAATGTTTACTATTATTGTAATAAACCAAAAGACCCTTCCTCTTGTGCTAGTTACTTAAGAGCATCCCACAGAGTATGCTCTAGTGCTATTATATAATTATCGAACCAAGTCAAAGAAAACAGAATTTAGGTTTTTGTAATGTTTAGAATACATGACAATGTTAGAGCTGTGCATTTGCCATTCCCCCGTTGTAGATGACATATTTTGACGTAAGTAGGAGGGATGTGTAGTCAGTCATAACTTATTTCTTCAGCAAGATGATTTATTGATATTTATGAGAAGCAGTAATTGACTTCAATCTGTGCAGTACTGAACTAGGGAGGGTCTCCTGCCAAGTGCATGCTGAAATGGTTGTCGATGAAATGTCATTTAAGAGCAGGGTAGGCAGGGCAGGGGAGCACAATGGAGAAAAATTGGGACAACCATAATACAACAATAATAAAAAATAAAGGAACAAAGAATTATGAACCATGTATACGCCATGGAGTGTGATAGAGGTGGTTAAGTCTTTACAACATTAGTTACTCTTTAACCAAAATTCCTCAATGGCTCCATAAGTATTTGATTTATTTTTTAATCACAATCCCCTCAACCCATATTCATTCAATTTTTTTAGGACAATCCCCTCAACCCTGACCCTTTGCCTTTAGTCACTGAGCTGTCGTAGAGTGGAGAAGAGGGAACAGGTCCTAGACTTTGGGGCACCCAGTAGTGTTCAAAGTGTAAAAGATATGATTTGTTGAAATACTGAGGCAATTTACTTGCATTCTGATGGTTGAGAAAAATAGCACTCAGAATATTAAGAAAGAGAAGGAGGAGGAACAGGAAGGGGAGAGGGTGGGAAAGGGTCTAGAGGAAGAGACAGAAGGAGGTGGGAAGGGGAAGGAAGAAGAGGAGAGGGTGAAGAGAAGGTAAAAAGAGAAGGAAAAGGGAAGAGGAGGGTAAAGAGAAGAACAGGTCTTTGCCATTTCTAAGAACTGAATTGCAGAAAAAAAATGAAGAGGGTGTTCACTCATAAGGAGTAAATCCAGATTTCTCTTGAACCTAAACATACACAAGACCTTTTCCAAAATGTTCAGTTCATTATTAGAAGGCTCAAGGGGTATTTAAATAGAAAAAAAAATTAGACATTGTGAAAAGCAGCAGAAGAAGGGAAATGGACCTTGTACTTAATAACCGACCTGATTCAAAATTTCAAAGAATTATTATTATTTGAAAGAACTCATGATATTTTCACAAGAACATAGTTATGAGCTGTTAACAAGTTATGGTCATGGGTTTAGACAGGAACATAAGACATTACAAATCTCTTTGTTATTGAGATTTTTAACTTTTAGAATGTGACATAAATATCCAAAACTAAGGAGGGACCAATTTCTTTATTATAATTTAAAATGTGCAGCCAATCATCTTGCTCCTAAAAACACACACACCCACCCACATCGTCATTTTTTCAGATGCCAGTAAAGACCCCTTTCTTTCCACTTCCCACTGACATTTGGTCTGCTGGGCCCCCAGCCTCCTTGCCAACAGACTTTTTGCCATTTGTCTACTCTTTGCCCACTCGCTGCCTGGTACCAAAGCCAGTGTTAACTACCTCTTTCAAAATTTCTACCACATTAAAACCTACTTTGAATAAGATTTTCTGCTCAGTTATCTGTTGTTAAGTAATGAGTGTCATTAATGTAATAATTTATAACTGTAACCAAGTTTGCCTCTCTTAAAATTGATTTGCATATGTTAAAAACAAGAAACTGACTTTATCTGCAACTGATTTAATTTTTATTACTCAGCATATGACTTCACGCTCATCCTTTTAAGCTATTACTGTGTGCCAGGCCCTGTGCTAAGGACTTAAATTCATTTTCTTGTTTTTTTCTTTAAAACCATTCTTTCCATGAGATTCCTGGCACCATTTAATTGGCACAGGAACTGAAGCTTAAGAAAGGTTTTCACATTTCTCAAGATCCCACAGAAAGTGACAAATTTGCAATTCTGACCTTATTATTCTGACTTGAGACAATACTCTTAAACACTACACAGTGTTGCTTAATATGTTGCACATCTAACATTAAGGCCATTAGGACTTAATAATCACAAGAGATATTAATAATGAGGACCAACATATCCTGTCTTCTTTATTTGTAAACCAGGGACAAGTTTAGTGTCCAGTAGTATATTCTTAAATAAACCCAGCTTTGTAAAACTCCGTATCATCCATTTGTTAAAGGAAGCCATATCTGATGCTCTATCACAAGTCTAAAAATTGAATTTCCATATTGCATTCAAGAAGTTTTTTCTCATAGCACTGCGAATTGAATAGCAGATTGGGGCTTTCTAGGTGGTGAGATTTGAAATTAGAGTTACAAATTTACTACATTTCTGTGGTAAGATTTTCCTCCTTTTTTCCTTTAGAGATGGAATGGGATGCTAGGTGAAAAATATAAGAATTAAAAATATTTAAAGAAATTATGCTTTATCATATTCAAACATAAATAAATTAAAGCATTGATACCCCCTAGAAGTTCTTAATCTGCATTCATGAGAGGGAAATAATTCGAATTGTCATACAAATTGTTTATATGCAAATTATACTTTTCGCACTGCATCAGAGCAATTAAACCTTCTAAGGGGCTTTAAACCTCATTCTACCAATTATATATCTCTATTTAGTTAGAAAGCTTTTCTAAGGTAATCCTTCACACTAACTTCTTCTGAACTATTATTAGCAATTCAAAATATATATTCAGCTAAGAAAAATGTACATATTTAAAATCAAAACCTAATGATTCTAGAAATGGCCCTGGAAGTTGTTACAATAAAGCAAGGAAGAGCTTGGCTCCTGCCTTCAGTTCAGCAGGATGTTGTAAGAACTCTGAGTGGACAGCCCTTGTGAATGAGTCCATGCCCAGCAGTCCAGCACTAGAGGTTATCCAGACACAGGTATGATACGGCAGCTATGTAGTTTGTTCTGAAAAAGATGTAAATGAGAAAATCCCAGCCATCAACAAAAACGAACGAACAAACAAAAAACCCCTAGAAATCCTTCAGGTATCAAAGAGGGCTTTACACCCCTCCTGTTCTTTATTCATCTGCTCACTGCCAGAAAAAAGGCAAGTGCAAAAAATGAAAACAATTCAGAGCTCAGGAACTCATGGCTAAGCAGAATGCATGTTTGAACAAAACAAAAAAACAAACAAAAGCATTTTTCCTTAGGGGAGCTATATTTTATTACATAACAGAAATTAAATGTTTAAAGTAGAAATTAGATTTTAAAAACATCAAAATGAAAAGATTTCTTCCAATTATTTCTTATAATAAATAATTTGTCAATTATATCTATAAATAAAAAGTCACACATATTGATTTAATCATATATGTGGATGAGCCAGATATTTAGATTTTCATTACTTATACACAAAATATATTTACATATCAACATTTCATTATGATTATTTGTTCACATCTTGCCTCTATTTAGCTAACACTTACTAAGTCAGGATATTCAGTGATATATGCTCTTGGTTATTGTTCAAACTTGCTAAATATAAGTGGATGGGATTCTCATATTCTTCAAACTTATAAAACAGCTAAATAAACTGGATGAGATTAAATGACTATTGCATAGTGATTCCTAGAACTATCTTTTATACCCACCATGTATTTTTATTTTTAAATATTGTTATAATTACTCTGGGTTGTGAGAAGAGGAGCAGGAAGAGAGAGCTTATTTTCATAAACAGTGTATTTGGTATAAGTAGTTCATGATTGTGTTGTAGGTCTGGTCACAGTGACCTAACTGGTTGGAAGTTGCTCCTGCGGAGCTGACTCTCAAGCACCGGAGAGTGCTGGCTATTACTTTCGCCAAGCTGCAGCAAATGATCTCTCTACCTGATTTATGAAATCCTAGGAGGTACAGCTAACAGAGAGGACGTTAAAAAGAAAATATTCTCGTATACGTTTATCAAAATTAAAAGAAAAAAAATGGTAAGGGGGATGGGTAAGGCCAGTAAGGATGGTCTTTGTACTGCAAATGAGTTTCCAGTAGATAATATTTTTAGAAGGTACCTCATAAGTGTATTTATTAAAATAAAAGTTCATTTAAATGCGAGTTTCAGAGAGTACATATTTTACATAAAGTGGCAGCATGGCAGAGAAAAAAGGAGTAGGCCCTAGTTAAAATCCATTTCTGCTTGGATATGACAGTCTCTGGAGCCGCAGTGTCCTCACCTGTGATGATACAGGTTCTAGAGGGTTCTTTTTAATGGCACTTAAGTGATATCAAACAAAGGGCAAAGTGCCCACAACCTAGTGTTGATTTTATTCCCTCAGGCCTTTAAAATGATTAACACCCTGTGTGTTTTACCTGAATGTCATTGAGAAGGAAGCATAGAGTATTCATGCTTTGCTACTATTAAACAGAGAAAACAAAATATGACCCTAACTGCAGTCAAATAGAGAGTGCTACTACATACTTCTCTGTTGGCTATGTCTCCCCTTATTTAAAAAAAAAGTCAATACAGTATCATTGCAAATCTCCCGTTGGCCTTGCTTCCTAATCAGTTTCTGCAGCCACAAGCAGCAAATGGTGAACAAGGCAATAGGTAAGAATGGGAAGTTGCTGGAAATAGAAAGTGTAATTCTAATATGTAATTCACTAGAGGAAACACTTCAAGGCCTCCATTTATCATCTGTGAGCAGGCGCCTCTGTGGGGGTAAGTTTATTTGCATTTTCAGGGGCAAAATGTTCTGCCTTTCTTCAGAAATAAGAACCTAGCTTGAGAGGAGAGAGGCAATCCATGTGGTCCAGTTGCAATAGATGTGGAAATAGTTTCCGGCTGATTCGGTGCGTCAGCAAGGCTGCAATGCTTTGCAGGGTTTATCGGGCCAGGAGGAAAATCTCCATCTCGATTACTCTGACACTCTAAATTTGAAGAACGTGTTTATATTCATCAATTAGAATTTGTTTCCATTTCTCCTTCTCCCTCACGCATCCCTCATCCTCTGCAAAACAGGGCTAGGTTAGCACATTAGCAATTAACCTTGGCATTTCGGTTTCTTTGACATTTCAGATCTAGTACTATGGGTATTTCTGAGAGATTTCAAATGTTCAGCTTGTTTTCCTAAGCACTTTCTGCAGTCACTAGGCTGATGAGCTTCTCTCGATTTATTCTCAACCTCAACATACAGTCTGTGGCAATACTGTTTCTAGAAAGAAAAATGTACTCCCTGCATCAGTACAATTCAATAAAAAAAAGACAAACCAGTGGGAGACGTATAATGAAAGACATTGCGAGAAGTTGACTTACACAATTGCGATCCAGGGGCTGGCTAAGCAAGTCTGAAATCCTTAGGGCAGACTGTCAGGAAGGGCAGGCTGCACAGGCAAGACTGCTGAGCACAGGAAGGGGAAGTCTCAGCTCCATTTTTAAGAACTTGCAACTGATCAGATCAGGCTCAACCCAGGGTGTCCGAGATATGTTTCCTGCTTGTCGACTGATTATGGATTTTAATCACATCTACAAAATACCTTTGCAGCATAATGACCTAACCAAGATGACACATCAAAAGACCATTATGGTCTCTAAATAATGTAGTTCTTTGAAAGAAATATCAGTAAATTAATTATAGTACAACCATCTTATTGGATATTATATAATCATTACTGTACAATCATTAAAAGTAATGGTCCTAAAATGTTTTATGATGCATAAACACATCTTCTGCAATGTTAAAAAAGACATTGTCGATCATATCAAAATAAACAGTATTTAGTAGCTATATTAAAGTTATTAAATACGAGGTAGCAGGAAATGGTTCATATTATAGGATAAGATTGTATTCTATAAATTTGAAACATTTCAGTGGGCAGATATTTTTATGATAAATTAATACTTAATTTATAAGTAGAATAAATGCTTGTATAAGCCTGCATTCTAAACATACTTGAGCTCACACTTGGCCTGTCCCTTGAGCATCTGCTTTTGCCTAGTTTTCAGTTTCTTCCAAATTCCGCCCTCTCAGTCTCATTTGCTCTCATGCGCCTCCTTATCCTTTTTCTCCATCAAGCCCTCCTCATCCTATAAGGCAGCAACCAAAAAGTATTCATGTTCACACTCACCATGCAAACTTGACCATATTCAACATAGTTCCTCATCACATTCTTATCACAGGGTTGAAAATTTACTCACTTTGATTCTCACATAGGAAAATTTTAAAAAGAAAACTAACTTCATTTTCTAAAACTAAAACTAATCTTACCTTTAAACTCCCCTTACAATGAGTATGACGATCCTCATTCTGTTCAAGGGAAACTAAGGCCCCAACAAGTGAAGTAACCCACCCAATGGAAGGCAACACATGCTCCCAGCTTCAAATTGCCTTTTTATAGTTAACATGATCCCATCAGGGTAACTATATCACCATTTCGAAATTCATATTTCTCACCTGAGTTATGTCTCCCATCATACAGAGTTTTTCTTCCCCTTCCTCTGTCCAAGACAATATGTCACCTTACTGGGAAGATTGTTACTGCTTTTGGCTTTGGGGTTGAGTTGAATTCTGCCCCCATTGCTAACTTGATGAGAAGCCAGAGACTGTAGTAATTCCAATTCTGTTCTCTCAGAATGGAGGGTCTCCATTAATGTTGATATTCTTACTTCAATTTTTAATACTGCTTCAGATCTTCTCACACCTGGCTGCAAAACTTCCTTTGATTTCCAGTTTGCCCTGTAATGTTCATTACCAGGCAACTTTTCCTTCACAATGGTGACCTCACAGACAAGCTTGATCAGGAGGAAGACCCCTTCTGTACTGCCTGGGAGCTGAGAGAAAATGGCGCGCACCTCTCAGGCTCTGGCTTGGCCAAACCATGTGGCCAGATTATGTCTGCTTTCTGCAGACAACACTTAGAAGCAGAAAAAACAAACAGGAATCAAGGTACACGCCTTCTCCCATACTGCTTCTAGCTCAAGTGTTCTGAGTAGTTTCACCTCGTCCCTTGAGGTTCGATATGAAGTTGGGAAAGAGAAGACCCTTCCATGAAGGTCTCTCCCAGTACAAAAGGTACAGGAAAAAATAAAGACATAGAAAAGAAATATCTTTTTTTTTTAGACATAAAAAAGAAAGAAAACAATAAGTATGGAAAGTGGGGAGAGGTTATCTAGTCTTAATTATTTGTGCTATATTCTATTTAAATCTGCTTCCCTTAAGGGTATATCTCTTAAACATTTATCTTTTCCTTTCCTTGGTAGGATGTGCCTTAAGCTTACTTGTCACTAAAAATGCCCTGTACCCATTACAGTGGCAATTTATTAACCGTAATGTGGCTAGTAATTTTATATACAGGAATTATGTATCTGTGGTGAGTTAGGTTTAGCCAGGAAAGTAATCTTTGCTTGATTGAATAATCTTATTGATTTTTCTCATTTTATTTAAGTTATAGTATATTAGATCTCTTGAAAACAGAGTCCTATTTTTTTGCAATATTACTACATAATCAAATGATTTGAGGTTACTCAGTTTATATTTCTGGGTCTCAGTACCTTATCTGAAAATTCAGTTTGATAACTTGAAAAACCATTTCTAGTTCTAAAAGCCTGTGATACTTTTGCTTTAAATATTACAGTAAACTTTGACTAGTACAATTAGCACTCATCAGTCCTGCCTGGGCTATGTAGTCGATACTTTATACTCTCCAGGCTCTCTGTAGTTAAATGATTTTGTGTTGATGTATACAGTTTTAGATTTAAAAAAAGAAGAAGAAAAAGCAGAATAAGGGGAAACATATATCCATTAAAGTTCTATAGGCAATAATTTCTCAGTGTAAAAATTGTTTCTGCACTACAGGAGGCTACATTTGAACATCTGTTTCAAACCCTGTGTTGTAATATTATTGAGGTGATATTTCCAAGAGTAATTTCAATTTTGATAGGGCTTGGAAATACTGGAAATAAGCTATCCTACCTGCCTATCATGCATTTATATTATAACCATTTAGTTAGGCTGGAACTACTATTCCCAGAATTCATTCCCTGTATGGTTTGTGGTTTACATTAGTGACAAAAGATATTCTTCATGAGATTTGGAAGGCAGAAGTAAAACAATTGCAATATGTCTACTTTTTAAAGCTTGATGCAGGCCTTCAAACACTTGGCAGCTGTCACATGTCACTGATTTGTTATGTCACCTGGTAGGTGTTCAGCAGCATTTAAACCTACAGCCACCCTACCTCCCACAAGTTCTCTTTTAAGAACAACTGGGTTTTGAGCTCCTTGAGTGGGTAGGTGGATTCATGGTGAATGGAAGCAGTCTTACCTGCAAGTCGCCGACAGCACCTCGGGTGGAGATGGTGAGAAACACGTGTGTTGCACTTTGCTCTTATGTCTTCCACTGTTTCTCCATTGTTATTTTTAAAAATCCTCTTAGAGACATCATGCTTAACATTAGACACAAAATGTAAATCTTTATAGACCCCTCCATCAGTTCTTATAATTATGCACTATATAATCCTGACAATAAATTCCTTGTTCTAGCTATATTCTATCCCATGTAATGGCTACTAACACACGTGGTTATTGAGCATGTAATTGTAAAGTACTCTGAATTGAAATGTGCTAAGAGTATAAAATACAAATATTTAAAATACTTAGTATATAAAAAAGAATGTAATCTCACTGGTACTATTTTTGTAATTTTATGTTGAAATTATATTTTGAAAATACTGCATTAAATAAAAGACATTAAAATTAATTTCATCAAACTATCTTACTCAATTCCACTTGCAATAACCAAGTACATAGACTGAGGGGTTTATACAACAAACGTTATTCCTCTCAGTTTTGGAGACCGGGAAAAGGTGTCGGCAGATTCGGTGTCTGATGATGGCCCTCTTTCTGGTTCGCAGACTGAACTCTTTCTTGCTGAATCCTGATTTAGAGGACAAAGAGCTCTAGACTCTTTTCTTACAAGACACTAATCCCATGTGGTAACCCCACCCTAATGCCCTCATATAAACCTAATTACTTACCTCCCAAAGACCTCACCTCCCTGTCCCATCTATTGGGATTTAAGGTTTCAACATGTGAATTTTGGAGAATACAATAATTTTATAACATCTTTCTTGTTAGTTTTTAATGAGCCCATTAGAATATTTTAAATTACATAGGTGGGTCACATTATATTCCTATCAGTGCTATTCTAGATGTCTCAAGAACTTCTGATGCTATGATAGAAAACTAATTTATTAATTTTAATATCCTGAGTTCCCTATATGTATAAGTAATATTAGAGAAAATCTCCAAATTGATGTTGATGTGCAATTGATCAATTCTGATTTTAAATTCTTTTTTTGAATGTATTGATTTTAGAGAGGGAAGAAGGGGAAAGAGAAAGGGAAAGAGAGATTTGTTGTTCCACTTAAAGTTTTATCCATATGTATTCATTGGTTAATTCTTATATGTGTCCTAACCAGAGATTAAAATTGCAACCTGTGGATAAGACTTTAGTTGACTAACCTCAGTCTAAATAGTGGATTCATTTGTTGGTATATTTATTTAAATTTTTAAAATATTTATTTATTTATCTATCTATCTATTTATTTATTTATTTATAGATGGGGGAAGGGAAGGAGAAGGGGAAAGAAACATCAATGTGTGGTTGCCTCTTGTGCATCCCCACTGGGCTCCTGGCTGCAATCCAGGCCTGTGATCTGACTGGGAATTGAACTAATGACTCTTTGGTTCATAGGCTGGCACTCAGCCACTGAGCCACACCAGCTAGGGCTCATCTGTTTATTTATTCACTCAGCAAATATTCTCTAAATACCTCCTAAGCACAGCTTTGAATGTGTTACAAAAGGGCCCTGCCTTGATAGAATTTAGAATTTAATGAGGGGAGACAGATGATAAATGAGCCGAAGGGATGATTAGAGGGTTTGAAGAGTATTCTGAGCAAAAATGAGAATAACATGATAGTGAACAAAAAATTTTAGGTGGTTTGGACTATGACTATTTGTCTCAAATTATTATCAGATAAAAGCACACATTTTGTTGAAACGAATGCATTTATTTATAGAAGTGTAAGAATACACTAACACATTTTAATTTTTATTTATTTGAAACAACAAAAAGGAGGACAGAAAATCATAAATATCAAAATGGAGTTAATTGCCGTTGATATTCAAGGCATGGTTACTGGATGTTAGAGCTAGTGTGTTCAAATTCATTGTTAAAAAATCCATGTCTTACCAGTTCCTTAACTTTATTTTGAATCGTACACATAAAGTAGAGGGTAAGTTACAATTTTACAAGTGAACAAAAAAAATTATATCTCATGGGGCTTTTAAATGTGTTTATTAATAGTTAATGTATCGGTAAGAAGCTTTAAGGATGTAGTTTATACAATCAGTGCATTTAAAAGGAATGAGTCATGGTACATGAACCACATTTGTTATCTCTGTTAAAATTGAAAGTCCCTAGCAGTCTTCCATAATGCATGCCCATTTTTTAAAGGAAGTGTGAGAGGACAAACCTCTCATGATAAAAAAAATGATGCCACAAAACACAGTTCAGAAAAAAGTACTCTTTCATATAGGTGTCAAAGTGGAAATCACAGTTACTGCGAGGAAAGAAATGTACTGGATCTGACATCTTTCCTTTCAGTTGGCACATGAGTTGTCTATGAATGGTGTCAACTTTCTGCTTGTGCTGAGAACATTCGGTGGTTCAGTGTCAAAGCAGTTTTGACAAACTTTTTCATTGGTGCCAATTCTCATGAAGGTATGCTCTTAGCATTTGCTTTCAAATTTCAAGTGGTTGTGAAACTCCAGGAGTTCACACTGTGAATGAAATGAGACAGGAAGATGTAGCAAAACTGTGTGGCTTCATTCTTGTTTCCTTCTTGGCTCCAATGTGGCTTGAGACCTGGCAATCTGTATAACAGTGAAGTGTTAGAAAGCGCTAACCCCATCAGAAACAGTGAATCCTACAAGGAGAAAATAACAAGCTACCAGAAAGGCACTGCCGATGTCTAGCCAAGCTTTAAGGCCTAGAAAACAATTATAAAAATGGTACATTAAAAATCAGTGTGTCACAGGCAGAAGCAATAAATTGAGTTACTGGGAGCTATTTGACTGCTGATATAAGCATGTGCTACATGGCAAGCACACAACAAGAAAGATAGTAGTTTAGTCTAGTACACAGATGCTATTCAAGTATAGAGCTGTTAGGCACTGTATTGCCAACATTTGGTGCATTTCATCTTTTCAGCCCTATGTCATTTGTTTTATGGTGACAACAGCAGCAACCTTATTTTAAAAGCTTAACCAATATCACATCCACGGGAAGTCAAACTTCCCACAGTAATGCCAGCTTTTGAATACAGCTGCATTATTTTGAACATGCGGAAGAGTTTGACCTGTATTTTTCATGAATTTCTGTGACTCTGCTTATTGGAATTACCGAGTTCAAGAAAAATTAATGCAGATTAGATTGTGTTATAAAGTAAACCAAGATTAGAGGTTTTGTCTACCAAGTCTCACTTATAATGCTGGAATAAATAAAAATATGTGTACCACTATGTCATGTAGTCATTTTGACGTAAAAGAAGTCACTGGGGATGACATTAATTTTAATTGACCACTCTACCACATGCAAGGTTTTTATTTTCTTTTTCATTGTCTCCTTTATTAATGCATCTGGTCAAACACAATAAGTGGTTTCCTAAACAGTAGAATTCTAAAATTGTGGTATTCATCAGTGTGGTTTATATTTTTCTTCCATATTTCAATTGGGTGCAGTGAAGATTAATACCTTAGATATATATCTGGGACACAGTAAAAGTGTATTTTTTTGTGAATGACTCAATTCACTGAAGGAACACTAAAGCTATATGAAAGCTGTCTTGGATGTAGGACAAAATCACTTAACCTCTGTTATGTCTTCTGCAGGGTGGTATAGGTCATAGAGTTGCCATAGTCACCTGATTATAGGAGAGTAATTAGGAAGAGAGCCAATTTCTATTCATCAAGCTCTCTCTGAAGCAGAATAAAAGATGCACAGCTTTTCTTTTCCACTAACTCCCTGCAAGAACACTATAAATACCTTGCTCTATGCTGTTTCCTTACAAGAGACCTGAGTGATGGGTTTTAGTTGTAAAAACATCCACTAATATGCCAGCAACATGTACAATTTATGAACACTTTTAAGTTACCATTTTATTAGACAAGGAATGGGTTATTGCAAATAAATGCTATTTCAAACCTTGGAGTCATTTTTCCCTTAGTCCTCCAATGGGTGGAAATGCCTATTTCTATTTATAGATTTTTACTACTTTCCAAATATATTCTTTCATGTGGGCATGCAATTTGATCATATAGCCAATATAGCTCATCAGATTTTATATGCATGACCGCTATCTTCATATTGATCTTTTAAAATTGCAGTAATATTTTGCACTGTGTCTAAAGGCACTCAATGTTTCTATTAATATAATGCACAAGGGAGCCTGGATGTTCACCTCTTTTCCCTCACATCTCTGTGAATTTTTAGTCTTACTTCTCTTAGAAAACAGAGCTGCATATGTGCTCACAGTACATGTTATGGGCACGAAAAAAATGTTTCTCTTCATTTCTTATAAGAAAAAGTTCTAATTTCCAGACTTTCCATTTCTTTCCCAAGTCCTCTCAAGTTTTAATTGTGTCTTTTAAATTAATTAATACGCTTTCTAACAAAAGGTCATTAAAATGTGAAAAAATATCAACATCTAACATCATATTGGGATATTGTCTCCCAAGCTTTCTGTTATTATAGTTCTTGGAATTTGAAATGTCAGCATCTATGCTATGGACAAAACCATGCAATTACTAACGCATTATTTCTCCTAGAAACCCTTTATGGCTCAGAAGTAGATAGACTGTGCGCTCAGTCCTAAAGAGGAAATTGTCCCCAAAAGAGGGCAAAGGGTTCTCCTGTGCCTCAGTGCTCCCGCAGGCTCATTCACAGCTTGATTTAGGGTCATACTTTTGTACCTATGGACACATTTTGCTCGTCTTTTTCCATCTCAGCAATTGTCTAAGGCTCGTGTCAATTCATCAAGTTAAACGAGACTCAGAAACAAACAAACAAACAAAACCCCAAAACTCACATAGGCTGTATTTTCAGCCTGCCTGCACTAATGTGTAAAGAAGAACAATCTATTGTACAGTTTCCTGGCCTAAAGAAGCTATTGTCACTGTCCATTTTGTTCTTTCCGTAGTATATAGAACTGTCGTCCTACCCCTGTGCAATTTTAAACTGTAACAACTTAGTTTTAAGGTACAATAGAAACCATCTGAAAATGGAATTTTGAGGCAGTTTTATAAAGGTTGGAATCTGTATTGTATAATTGTTCAATGTACTTTCTGATTTGAGATCCTGAGACAATGGAAAAATAGATACAGCTATGGAAACTCTAAACAGTGTGCTGTAGAAAACAAAATTGAATTCAGTATTATCTAGTGAAGAAAATTCAATGCATCAGACATATGCAGGTTGTACTATACTAACAGATTAAGTATTTTAAGTTTTACTAACTGGAAGTTGTAAAAAAGGTAAAGCGACTACAAATGCCCTTCTGTTGGGAGTGATTTGTTTTATCTTGCTTAAGCTAAACATGTTGATTTTATAAACTTGAAAGAAACTGTTGATATGCCTCACATTATTATTTGTAGACTCCTCACCGGCCTTTCTTTTTTGTTGTTTCATGTTTTCTCTTTTTGGACCTAAGCATGTTTTATAGCCCTGTGATTGGCCCCCAGAGAGCTTTAAGTCACGGTCATCATTATTGTGTACCAGTTGCTCAAGTACATCTCGAGATTCTATCAAGATATTTTCTGAAACTGTTCCCTAGAGTTATATCTATTCCCAGGATAGGAAATGGAAAAAAACACATGTTAGGGCAAGTAGTTACAGTTCTTACACCAGTGAGTAATATTCTTTATGGTCGTAATTTAATTACATTGATTTATTGATTGTGCTGCAGTTCATTTTGAAAGTGTTTGGGATGAGTCATAACCACAAAGGGACTATAAGTCAGGACTGACTAAAAGAAACTTTAACTTATGCCTGATAAGAAAAGAGGCAAAAATGAAGAAAAAAACTGAGGAAAGGGTAACTGAGGATAGTGTCAATAACTTTTTCCACATTGGTCCCTTCTCTGCAGGGGTAGCCGTTTATAGCTGTGGATGTCAGGCTTCAGTGGGTACAGAAACCACCTGGCATTACTTGTTAGTCATGCAGGTTTCAGAATCTCAGCCTGGAGGTTTGCACTTCACCGTTTTATTGTTTTGGAGGGTGAAGGGTAGGGAAGAGCTGTTGTGTATATGGGTTTCGTGTGTGGTAGGAAAGGGATTCAGCACTCAAGTTCATTGTAATATGGATATTAGAGGGGCCACACTTTACTATTAAGGCAGTTTGGAGGTGGCCTGAGAAGTCACCATATGCAGATGTGGGCATGACTCCTCTATTCTCTAGTGAGACCTACGATGGAACCCTCCACACCAGCGATTTTCAACCCTTTTCATCTCAGGACACACATAAACTAATCACTAAAATTCTATTGCATACTAAAAAATATTTTTTGCTGCTCTGGCAAAAAATATAATTTTATTGGTTTACAAAAAATACTAGTAGTTACCTACCCTTTTTACTCAAAAGTGACTCTTTAAAAAAATCAGATGCTTATACTTGTATATAAGAATTTCTGGTATCAAGGAACAACCAATCACATGCAAACATATTATGCCACATGACCAATAATACGCAACTCTATTATATGACCTATATAATTATGGTTCAAGACAGGAAATTCACACTGGAGGGCTATTGTGTTGGCTGTTTTATATTTTTATTTGACATTCTCGGAGAAAATAGGTCAGTACCCCTTACTAAATATCAGGTATTGCAGTTTTAAAAAAAATTATAGCACACTAGTTGAAATTTGCTGCTTTAAATCTATGTAGAAGAAAAGAAAGGGTTACATAGAATTTCCTGTGTAAGATAATGGGGCACAGTGTATGGCAAGTGGTAGATACTCCATAAAATGTTAGTACTTTTTCCTCTCGTTCTGTTACCACCAACCAGATATCCTCAAATATAATTTCATAGGTTTTGGGGGTCTTTTGTATTTATTTTAGTTTATTGAGGAACAGGAATCTGTAAATTAGTAGAGTGAATAAGGAAGTGGTAGCACAAAGTTCAAGGACTCTGGTCTGAGCTCCACTGCATGACATGGGATAGGACCCCAAGTTGGTAAAACCACTTTAGGTTCCAGATGCTTATCTATTCATGCATGGGCAATAAGGCCTGAGCCAGAGGACCGTGTCATGCTAAATAAAATATCCAAAAACTAAAGTAAATGATACATTGCTAAATTAACGAAATTATAGTAAAAACTAAAATATTTATATCGACAGGCACACCAAGATATATACAATCAGCAAACTCTGTCACTATAGTCAAACATCATGGGAAACTCCTCCACCAAAAAAAAAATCAGGACTGAGAGTAATAATTCACTTCTAGAAATCACAGTTAGAGAGATCATAAATATTTGAAGTCTATTTGATTGAGCTTCATAAACTGATGGTCGCTTTGGGAGCCTAGAATCAGAATGAGGGAAATTGAGTTAATTAAAATTTTAGGGGATTTAGAATAAGACATTCTGAGAACCCCATCTCAGAAAAGAGCATATATACTCAAAATAACCTGACAATACCTTGTCCTATGGCTCTGGATCCTCTTCCCTTGACCAGAACCAAGATTTCCCTCTTGCACAGCACATTTGCCAGATTTGATGTGTGCTGCTGATTGCTTTCTGCAAAGTATCTGCAGGAGGAGGGTCTCTAAGAAAAATATTGAATAATGCATGGATCTTAGACCACTACTCAGTTATAGAAAAATACTTTCTTGCTTTTTTTTATAACTACACTTAATTTTATTTTGGGGGCAAGAGATCATTTGTTCTAGGATCATATTTAGGAATTATTGCAGCCTTGTTGTCACCATTTTTTTTCTGTTAGTTCTTAATGTTATATTTTTAAAGAAAATTTTACTTAACCATATACCATCACTAAGAGATAGTGGAGGAAAGAAGGGGACGTATTGTCAAGGAACATGTATAAAGGACCTATGGACAAGAACAAAAGAGGGAAAGACAAAGGGTAGGAGGTGGGGATGGGTGGGGTGGGGGAGAGTCCTGCTGGGAAAATGGAGACAACTGTATTCAAACAATGATAAAAATGTTAAGAAAAAAAGAGTTTTTCTCTCCCCACAATTCTTCAGAGAAATATTCCTGATTTATATTCTTTTCTCTGAAATAAACTTTCTCTGTTTTGATAAGTTGAAAAAACATTTAATAAGACACTAAACAAAATTATAAAAATGTGTACAGCTTTTATTAGTATGATACCTCATGATTAGTGCTATTTCTTCTTTATTTAAAAAATTTTAAGATTACTTATTTCTTTTTAGAAAGAGGGGAAGAGAAGGAGAAAAAGAGGGAGAGAAATGTCAGTGTGTGGTTGCCTCTCACATGGCCTCCACTAGGGACCCAGCCTGCAACCCAGGCATGTGCCCTGACTAGGAATTGAACCTGCAACCCTTTGGTTCACAGCCCGTGCCCAATCCACTGAGCTACACCAGCCAGGACTAATTTATTTTTTAAATTTCAGCTTCATTAAGATATAATTAACAAATAAAATTATAAGATATTTAAAGTGTACATTCTGGTGATTTGATATATGTATACATTGTGAAATAATTCCCCCATCTATTTAATTAATACATCCATAGCCTCATATTTTATTTTTATGTTTTTTGGTGTGAGAATATTTAAGTTCTACTCTCTTAGCAAATTTCAAGTATATATAACAGTAGTACCAACTATAGTAGCCATGATTTACATGAGCTCCTCAGACTTTGTTTCTCTTAGAGCTGTTATTCCCACCCCCAAGCCCTTAGCAACCACTCTTCCTTCCCTAGTCTCTGTTTCTGTGCATTTGATTTTTGTTTCCCAGAAAATGCATGATTTCTTTCTCATGACCGAATAGTATTACATTGTTTATATGTACCATATATTCTTCATCCATTCATTCACTGATGGATACTTACATCGTTTCCCTGTCTTGACTACTGGGAAAAACGCTGCATTGAACATTGATCACAGATATTTCATTTGTATCCTGTTTTCCTTTCCTTTACATAAATACCCCAAATTGGGATTGCTGGATCATATGACAGTTTTATTTTTAGTTTTCTGAGGAAAACCCATACTATTTCCACTGTGGCTACACTAATTTATATTCCCACCAAGATATACAAAGGATTCCTCTTTTTCTACATTCTTTCCAACACATTGTTTGTTAATTTATTGACAATAACTATTCTGACAAGTGTGAGATGATATCTCATTGTGGTTTTGGCTTTTATTTCCCTGTTGATTGGTGATTTTGAGCACCTTTCATAGATTTATTTCTTTAATAATTGTTCAACTAAAGGTTTGGCAAGGTTTGATTTAACTACATGAACTTTCTAAACCATGTTTGCCTAATCCAACAAAATTGATTTAATTTATCCATTTTGTTTGTTTGTTGGTGTGGGAGATAATACATACTTCTTATCTGGAGGAAAACTTCAGCTTCTTGATCTACATTCTGTCAGGAACAATGAAGGAAACACCTTGAGGGGCTTGTAATATAAAATGGACCAGAAAACATCGAGTCAACTTTCAGCAAAGTACCAATGTCCACGAAGGATCTCAGGGCCTCAGTGATTTGTGACATTGCCACACCCACGCCCATGGCCTTTCTCCTGCCCCACACTTCCCTGAGATTCTTCACGGTTTTCACAGTGCACTATATATGATCTGAATTTGTCAGCATCTTGCTAGTTACACAGCTCATTAGTCAATTCAAGTTTATATGAGAGGAGTTCAAAACAATTTTATGCAATGCAACCCATATATACAATATTATACTATTGGGGTTCTTATTAGAAATAAAAATAAATGTAATATCACAACTGAGAATATCCATATCTTAGAAGATAGTTGAGGTTCTCGGTTTGTAAGTGCTCTCCTGTCAGTTCTATGATGCCTTTCTCTCACGTGGAACTAACAACCCACTTTGTTTTGCCAAATATACCCTGTCACTTTTATTTATTTATTTTTTTTGCTTGCTTTTGTGGCTGAAACAACAGAAATTTATTTTCTCACAGTTCTGGAAGCTAGAACTCCAAGATCAAGGTGTCAGCAGGTTTGGTTTCTCCTGAGGCTTCTGTCCTTGGCTTGCAAATGGCCACCTTCTTGCTGTGTCGTCTGTCACGTGCTCTTTCCTCCATTGGAAAGCATCCCTGATGTCTTTTGCTCCTTCTTCTTTCTTAGTGGGCTGCATCAGGTTTTCTTCAAGTCCTTTTAGAATGGACTTTCAAAAAATCTCTACAGTAGAAGTAGTTACCAGTCTCCAAATTCAATTATAACCCAGATCTCAGAAGTACATATCAAACACATTTTTTCTCATAGGACTCAGCATTCTCTCACAATAACTCTCATAGGTTGTGTGGTATCACACCTGCATGACGTAGATATTCTGCAGCTGCACAGGCTTCGGCAGGTACAGAGTTGCCGTCTTGTCCTGGAAAACATCTCAAATCTTTGCAAATTTTTTTTTTCAAAACCCTTCTCACTTTGCTTAAGAGAGAGGTGGAATAATAATCCTCATGATCACGGTGGTCCTAGAAATTCTCCCCACTTTTTTCCTTATTTTTATATTGATTGGGCAGCTAGAAGTTTAGTACTGAAGTTAAAGTAGGGCCTTAAGCTTTGATGGGTGGTGCCATGCCTCTGTGGCTATGTTAAGAATATTAAAATATTGAAATTATCAATAGCAACAGGGACGAGAACTAAGGGGGGGGGAAATGGGAGGGAGGTGGGGAGCAAGGGGCGGGGGAGGCTGGGATGGGAAAAATAGACAAAAAACTGTACTTGAAAAATAACTAAATAAAATTAAAATAAAAAAAAAAAAGAAAATGTGCAGTTTCCTTTTTGGTTTAGCCTTTTCTCAGAGGAAGGCTAGATGAATAAAAGTTGGCCCTGCAAAAAAAAAAAAAAAGAAATTATCAATAGCCTTAAAATATTTGACACTCTTAAAATATTTGACATTGTACTTTTTCCTTAGCTACGGATATTGGCTGAAGTCCCTTTGCACTTAAGACCCTGCCTGGTAAGTACTAAGAACTAAATAAATATGCATTGAATAAGTGACTCAGTCACACTCAATGTGATTTTATGCATGCTTAATTTTATATTGTTCTATCAAAATTTAATATCATTTACATTCACTGCCTTCCTCAACTAGAAATGGCCTCTTCATATGTTACTCACTAAGGTCCTCCATTTGTATTATATGATATTGATATTTAGAATTTTGTATCTATAATTTGAAAAATACAATTTTTCAACAGTTTGTCTCTTTTGCTTTTCACGCTGCAGTCCTTCTGTATTCACATTATATTATGTATTATAATATTGAATAGTTAAATTTCATTAACCTCTGTTTATGACAAATAACTTCAGTATTTGAAAGTTGAGGTTTTGTTTTAATGCTCATCCGTACATGGAAGTTTAGTTGAGTGTAAAATTCAAGGTTGGCTTTGATTTTTTTTTCCAGACCTTTGGAAGTAATACTACAGAGCCTTTACACACTTCTTGATACTGTTGAAAAGACTGTAGCAATAGTTATGATTCCTGTGTACACATTCTAATTTTTCTCCTTGATACCTCTTAAAAATTATTTTCATCTTTAGTAATTTTACAATATGTTTAGGTGTGTATTTATGTTTGTTTGTCCTGATTAATATTATTTTGTTTTCTCTGTGAGGATTCATACCTTCCATTGATTTAGAAAACGACTATGTCATTACTTCTTTAAACATTATCTCTGCCATTTTTTCTTGTTTTAATGCTCTTATTTACATGTTGAAGAATATAAAACTATCTTCCATTTCTCTTACTTTTTTTCTATATTCTACTTTGGCCATTTTCTTATGATTACAGTTAAATGATATTCTCTACTACTGTGTCTCATTCAAAATTGATCACCTATTTTCTTTGGATAACACTTTAAATTTCTAGGATTTCTAAATGGTACTGTTATATCTCATCTCCTTCCTGATTTATATCTACTTATGTTTTGTTTCATAATTTCCTGTTAGCAATTTATGAATATTATTTCTTTCTGTTTTGCTCCGAATAGTTAAATTTATTTTATAGTCCTTTCCAGAATGTTGCTACAATATTCAATACATTGAATATTTCAATGTACTGAAACATTCTGCATTCACATTTTTAACACATATTCAAAGGCAAATAAATAGTAAATTCATTACATTGTTCTTGAACATATTGCTTTTCACAAGCATGTGCACTTAAGCCACAATAAACAAAACAAGAAATTATGTAGCTAGCTCTTTTAATTCAAAATTATTTCTTCTCTTTTTATCTTTTTAAGCATTTTTCTGAACTTTACTTCTATATACCAAACTCTAAAATGTAAAGTTCAGTTCCTCAGGTCATATTCCTCATTACAATCTCAAGTGTTATAATAAGAAAAACTTGTCTTACCCTTGGAACTTTTCTTCTTGATTTAGATCAAAATGTCAAGAACAAGTTTGAGCAAAAATTTCCTTTTTCTAGTTAGGTAGAATAATCATTAACTTAAACGGAACACCATATATTGAAATTTCCTAACTTTTTCTGAAGAGAACTTTTATGCATTGCTATTGATAGTACTGGGAAATATTTTACATGTTTTCAGTTGATTTTTCTTTGATCTAAATGACGTGTTTCTAAAATAATGAGTTATACTTTCAGTGATTTAGTAATAAATTATTTCATTTTTTATATTAATGTCTCTTGGGAAACTAATATTTCATATTTTTTTAATTAATCTATCTCAAGAACTTTTCAGCATTTGAAATTGTATCCAACTTACTAGCTAACATGTTAGCCTGACACAATTTCAAGAATGTACGCAGGTGTAATGAAGCTCCTGAACCACACAAGTATTTTGTCACCCAGGGCAATGTCACTAGCTAGAGCTTCATGTTGATTTGCTTCAGTTCTCTCTGTCCCCCTAAATTCTACAGAGGAAGTGCATTGTCAGTACTTGCACATGAAACTCTTATGCTACAGGAGATGAACATTGAATTTGGGGGTTTCATTTTCTTTATAAAAAACAGAAGCACAGCTGCTCTTTGAGGGGCACAGACAGGGAGGGGAGATTTAAGAAAGATGAGAAGAGATGTTGTCTAGTCCATCAAGGTTGTCCTGCAAATACAAACTAGAGGAATGACCTTGATAAAGAGTGATGAAGACAGTGCACTCTTGGCTTGCCCAGCCAGAGCTTGCAGGGAGGTTCAGGGTTCATGGAGAATTGCCTCTTCTCAACCACATAAGGTAATGGTATTGTATAATCCTGATTAGATATTTAAAGAATAGTATTAACAATAAGAAATAATAGCCAACAGTTACTAACTATTGTGTTAGGTGCCTTACCTACTTTATTTTAATCAGCTTTGATAATTTCCTACCTTGTACTTGTATTTACTCCATTTTTTAAGATTAAAAAAAGTCTTAGATATTTGAAGTCATTTGCCCAAGGCCAGTTCAAGCATGCCCCCCACTAAAAGACTATTAGAAACATCTTAAAACTGAACTTTGCAAAAATAATGTGAAAATTTTCTATGCCAGGTATAGATTTTTAAACTTAATCCTCACACTAACACATTGATGCTCATGATTCTCCTTTTCTAGTTCCGGATACTGAGACTTAGGGAGGTTGAATAAGTTGCACAGGCTTGGAGTAGCTGCAAAGACAAGAATGAAGGTAGCTCCAAACTATGCATTCTTACTCCATTTGTAATATTGTCTTCAAACAATGATTCTCGCTTCATGATACCAAACATACTCTTTTTCTCCTAGTACAGTCAACATAGGCTATCTTTGTTTATGCTATTTTTATACAATTGCAGCTTCAAAAATTTTATCATCGTTCTATAATTGAGAAAAAGTGAGCTACTCACTTCAAATCATGTGATTATTAATAAAAATAAATATTTGTTTTAGGATCCCATTACAAACCATTATCACTGCTTGCTTTTGTGGGAAACCAGGAGCAGTGTGGAAAAGAATGAAATCTGGACAGACCATATTAAACAAATTATGATATTTCAAATCCTGTCATGCACTCTGCCAGTTAGTCAGTTTTTTTCCAGGAGAAGGAGGGATTATGACCAAGACTGACAATATCAAAAACATTCCAAAAATAAAGGGAGATATCAGAATAAAAACTATAGAATTATATATATGTATATATAATTTCTTATAATACTTATTGGGAAAATGTTTTGATAAGATGTTTGAGGTGGAAGTTAAGAACAAAAGACACACTTGCTTTTATAACAATTGGTGATAGCTAACTACTTTTTAATTAGTTATGCCTGAGTGATCATTTATTTCACTAAACATTATTTTACCAATGTAGCTGAATTATTTTACTACGTTAACTCTTTATTCTTCTTAGAGTAGTTTTAGTTCACAGCAAAATTAAGAAGATACAGATATTTCTAATATACTTCATTTCCCCAACATACCTAGCCTCCTTCATTATAACATAACCCAGCAAAGTGGTGTATTTGCTACAATTGAACCTTTATTAACACATCATAATCACCAAAGTTCATAGTTTACATTAGGGTTCACTATTGATAGTGTATATTCTATGTTTTTAAACAAATATGTAAAGACATATACACATCATTATGGTATAGAGAGTATTTTTATTTCCCTAAAATTTTTCCGTGCTCTGCCTATTTATCTCTCCCCACCCAAACGCGTGACAACAAATGATCATTTTACTGTCTCCATAGCTTCACCTTTTCCACAATGTCATGGTTGGAATCATATACTATGAAGCCTATTGACATTTGGCTTCTTTTATTTGGTAATATGCATTTAAGACTCCACCCTGTCTTTTCATGCTTTGAGAGCACTACATAGTAGTGAATAATATTTCTTTGTCTAGATGTACCACAGTTTATTTATTCACTCCTCTTCTGAAGGACTCAGTGGTTGCTTATAAACCTTGTCAATCATAAATCAAGTGACTATAAAAATCCATGCACAGATTTCTGTGTGGACATACATTTTCAACTCTTGTGGGTAAATACCAAGGGGTACAATTGTTGGATAATATGACCAGTATGTTTTGTTTTGTAAAAATTTGCCAAACTATATTCCAAAATGGCTTTACCATTTTGCATCCCCACCAGGAATGTATGAGAACTTCTGTTGTTCCACAACCTCATCAGCACTTGGTGCTGTCAGTGTTTTGAGTTTTAGCCACACCGATAGGTGTATAGTGGTATCTCCTTGTTGTTTCAATTTACATTTCCCTAATGACATATAATGTGTAGTATCTTTTCTCATGCTTATCTTCCATCTGTATATGTCCTTAGATGATGTATCTGCTCAGATAGATTTTTGGCCCATTTTAATCAGATTATATTTTCTTATTGTTGAATTATATGATTTCTTTATGCATTTTGGATAAGAGTTCTTTAACAGATGTGATTTTTTTTGCAAATATTTTCTTTCATTCTGTGCCTTGTCTTCTCGTTGTTTGGTCAAGGAGAATTGTCTTTTGTTTTTCTTTTCTTTTTTTTTTCCCGGAAAGGAATTTGAGTTTTCTGATGAAAATTTTGATCGATAGGCAAGTGCTAAGAGCTGTTAAATCTGGTACTTCATGGCAGAAAGGGGGACTGGGAGAAACACACCACCACCTCCAGAACTGAGGAGAGGGCTTGGTGAAGAGAAATATCTAATGAGATGTTTTAAAGTAATTTTACTATGACATGGGTGATGTAATCACTGCATATATATCTTCTTTGAAATATTTAGTAGAAAAATGGGCTCTTAAATTTTTCATTTCCTTTTTGAAGACCTTGAAGAGGTGACTATTCAAATATGTGATTTCAGTAGTAAAAGGATAAAGTCCGTTGATGTTTGTGGTACAATAAAAAAATCAAAATGTCATGTAAATTGGATCATTCCATCACCAAAAATTCATAGAGAATGATTTCCCTAAATGTATAGTGGTATGAAGAGAACTATTATCATCAACTATCCTGATGTCCCTAGATCTAGATTTTATTGGTGGTTTTACTACTGTGTGACAGATTCCTGACGAAGCATGAACATATAAAACATTCATTTTACTCCATTCTGGTTTTGTGCTTAAGAAGACTTGCTACAAAATTATTGGTTCATGTTTTTCAAGTTATCAGTAATCATGACAAAAGCTGGGAAGAGGAAGGGTTAGGAAAAATTAAGCTGGCTACAGATTAGAAAACAGAAAAAATACTAATAATTGGAAACAATCATAGAGGCAAATGAAAATTGGCAATGAAAAAAGAAACAAAATGTAATGTATTAAGCAAGAATATAACAGTGGCTAAACAATCTCCAAATACTCTTATCACACGCAATACTAGTAAAATTTTTAAACATTTCCTCAAATATTTATTCTTTAAATATTATGTTTGTATAGTATTCCATAAATGTATTACATCCATAATACATAAAGTCAGAAGTAAGTATTACCAGTTCCCACCAATATGCAGCTTTCATTTACTGTCTGGGCATTTGAGTAAAGCTCCCTTATCAGTGGAGATACAGAAAAGTCCTGCAGAATTCTCCTGCCATTCTCATGATAAGCCTTCACAGTAGGGAAGTCTTGTATCCCTATTGGTGCAGCTAGAGGATAGTTGAGATTGTCATCCTGTGTCTCTCAGCAACAGCTCTCAGCCATGGGAGATAAGGTTTTGTTATGATGTTAATGAGTTGAAATTTCAGAGTTCCCTGTTACTATGTCATGACTTAAATTATCTTAACTAATATACATTTTACAAGATATTAGAAGATATATTGCAAGTAACTGTTTAATATATATTTACCTTATATAAATATGTGGTATAGACGCATAAATATACCTCAAAACTATATACATGAATATAATATATACAAACTCATATACAGGTAAACCCTTGAACAAGGTGAGGGTTAGGGACGCCCACCCCAGAGCAGTTGAAAACCCATGTTTAACTTTCGACTTCCCAAAAATAACTGCTGTCGTCCCTTGGTATCCTCAGGGAATTAATTGTTTCCATGATCCTAAAAGATCCCAAACTTTGGAATCCTCAAGTACCTTATGTGAAATGGCATAGAACAATACACACAGTCAGATTCCCAATACTCACAGTCAGATTCCCTGCATATCAACAGATTCCGAAACATGGAATGAAAATGCTGTTTATAATCCACAGTTGGTTGACTCTTCAGATTCAAACTGAAATATGGAGGGAAAATAGTATATTTATCGAAAAAAATTCTTGTATTAAAATCTGTGTTTAGGAGTCCACTGAATTTTCTCTCTGTACCCATTATACAGTTCTAAATATTCCTTGGGATATATTACCTCGGCTTTGGAAATCAGTGCTTTAAAAATCACCTGCTATCGCCAAAATAGAAAGACATCCAAGGTCAACTGTAAAACATCACCTTTAGTGTTTGAATTGTTAAATAATAAATTTATGCCATGTTATAATTTACTAAAGGGGTTGTACTTTTTCATTAAGTGAGGTGTGGGTACCTGCCTGACATGTTTCAAGTTCTAGCATTTTCAGTACAGCCACATAACAAGCATTTCTTGGTTATAAAAAGAAACAGCACTACTTATTCACAAAGATATAGCAAAAATGAATGTAATAAAGGTGATTTTTAAATAAAATTTACAAACAAATGATGACCACATAAGTAAAATAAGATTCATTGTTACTTATCCATATTACTCTTCCAATTATATATGTGTGTATATATATATATATATATATATATAGCAAATATATACATATATACACATGTATACATATGTATATACATATAATTTTGTATTTATATGGAATCTGTAAAGGAATACTTTATTGGAGCCAGTTCTATTCACCACTGACTATTGACTTTTCAATAAATACAACATCAAAAGAGTTTATGCTACCCAGTTATTTGAAATTTTGTCTAGCAGCTACCTTACAAACTGGAGAGAAGGAAATGGATTTGTCACCCTAATTTGGGTTGGGTAAGGTAGAAACTAAAACCAAACTAGCGAAAGCAAAAGTAGTGTATTGGCCCATATAACTGCAAAGTCTAAGGAGTAAAACCTTTTCCAGGTGTGGCCAAATCCAGAAGAGCAAACAGTACCATCAGAGTTCTGTTCCTTTGTTCTCCATTTATTGCCCTGGTTTCTCTCTGTTGATTTCATTCTCAAGCAAACTTATTCTAAGTGCCACAATAACTGCCAGATTCGTCTGGCTTCCACTATCTTTAACTCCTGAGATTTTAGGAGCAAGGGATGTCTTTCATATTGCCGTCCACCAAAATGAATGTATGCTTACTCCTGTGAGCTAGAAGCACTAATAAATGATTGCTTTCTCTGCAGAAGGAGACATTCTTCCAAAAGGTAAAAACATAAAAAATATAGAAATAAATACAATCTGTCATACTCAAGAGAACCTCTGATCTAGGTTTTGTAGTCCATGTGGACATCATAATTCCAAAAGAAATTTATCCACTATGTTGGGGGTTGAAGACTATGAGAATTTCCTGCAATGCTAAATCTCTTGTAAGCCTATCTATTCATTAATGGATACCAGATAAGAGCATAATTGTATTTTGCTTTACAAAACAAGCAAGCAAATAAACTTTTAAATGTACACTAAAATTCAAGGCAAATAATGAAAGTTCAAGTCAATATGCAGAACAGACACCTTGGAGCATGAAGCACTGCTAAAATGCAAAGGACCAGAGTCCCATGAAATCTAGAGTTAACGTCATCTCAAGTTTACTAAGTTAGCAAAGCAGATGATAAAATTCAAAGTTACAATGTGCACACAGGGTCAAGGATTCCACCCTTTTTCAGAACCAGCAAAGTGCAAGAGTATGAATTGAGAATTGAAAGGTTCAGAGGCGGATTATTTGTTTGCAGCACTTTGAAACAGTTAAGGACAATGTGTGAGGGAAGTACAGTAGATTCATTCTTTCCTGGGCACTCAGGAAAATTAACGATTCATATTCTCTTTCAATATTCTCTTATATCATTAAAAGTGGTGAGTATATGGTACATTCATGAAGCTACCCTAACACACTAAGCCTATTCCATTTTAAAAATCCTGCTTTTAGCTGAAAAGAAAATGCATTACATTTTATTTCCTTTTGGATTGCCTCTCACATGTTATTCAGAAGCCTCTGTCTTCCTAGACCCCTTAATAAAAACTTCAAATCATGCGACAAGACTTTTGACATAACAGAATTTTCACTAATACCCTTTCAGCAACTGGCAACTTTTGTCTCAGGAGGAGATCTCTCACCCTGCTCTAGGTTATTAAAGATAATTAAAGTGATGACCCTTGTTTGCCTTACTGCCACTCAAGGTCTCTGGAAGGGCCATCCTATCCTTCTAGTTCTTCTGTTCCCTTTCTGTGATATTGGCAGACAGAAAAAAAGGAAATGCTGTCCCACTGGGCCTCTGAGCTGAAAGCCAGTCTCTCTGGAAATTCTTTCTAACACAGAGAAGGTAATTTCTGAATTTACTCTTAAGGAAACATTATCCCCCTGATTAATTTACAGTTGGGAACTTGTTTAAGTAAATGCTAATTTTACATGTTTCCAATACAAACCCTCTAAAAAATTCTAATTGAAAATGTATCATTTTTTAAACAAAATACTTTGAAACTGGAGTTTAAACAGTTTTCTAAAGGATACTCACATTTTGATACAAGGTAAAGAATTATTTTTGGAGAAAAGTTATGAGGAACTGTGTGGAGTTATGGGATTTTGAAAGACCCAATCACACAAAATTTCTTCTAAATTTATAATATTGTTGACCCATGGACAATGTGGAGGTTAGTAAGGGGTGCAGACCCTCCGTGCAACTGGAAATCTGTGTATAAATTTGGACTCCCCCCAACTTAAAATGTCCCTTGGTATCTGGAGGGGATCAATTCCAGGACCCCCTGCAGGTACTGAAATCACAGACACTCAAGTCCCCTGTATAAAAAGGCATTGTTCAATGCAGACAGTTGGCTCTCCACACCCCCGGACTCCGAACCACAGATCAAAACCTGTGCAGAAACTTATTGAAAAAAATCTGCGGATAATTGGACCTGTGTAGTTCAAATATGTGGTGTATGAAATGAGGTATACTTTAATTTTAATGTCTCTGTTGGAGTATTAAAACTTTTATTCTCTTTCTCCAAAATCCAGAAATCAATTCTTATATTGTTTTTAAACATAATTCTCATTTTGTCAAACCTCCACTTCACTACCTACTTACGAAAATCTAAATATAAAATGCCCATTTCACTTCTCTAGTCATGTTAACCTGAGAATGTGTAGTGGAGTTAGGAATGGTTTGAGCTGGAGGTGACAGCAAATCCAATTAACTCCAGCTTAAAGAACTAGGAGTATATCTCACTATACAAGGAATTTCTGGAGCAGTTTCATGCTGACTCAGTGGCTCCATGATATAGCCGATATCTCAGGCTTCTATTGCTCTCCTTATCTACTGACTTTAACATACTGGTCCTTGACCTCCAGTTGCAAGAAGCCTTTTCCAAATCCAGCATCACATCCTATTTTAGGGCAGGAAGAAGCAGGTGTCCCAGAGGGCTTTCTGACAAGTACGTGCCATCCAGAAGACTTCCCTTTACCTCTCAGGGGCGGGAATGATATTACATGGCTACCACACTTAAAATTCATTTAAAAAAGTAAGATGGTGGGTGTATAACAGCTAAAATTTTGCCACAGTTTTAGTATCTGCTACTAAATCTGCTACTAGTCTTTGTTGCTTATTTTCTTTGAGATAAACATGTAAAATCCACCTTATACTCCATTATTCCTTAATTGTACATGAAAAAATTCTACAGTGTTTTATTTCATTTTAGTTTTTGGAACTTTTGAAAAATTTATTGTGGTTCAGTTACAGTTGTCCCACCTTTTTGAAACATTTCTGAATCTAAGGAACAACTTTTAGTCATTGTTTACTAATATTGAATGTACTTTAAACTTAAAAAGCAGCTGTTATTGAATTGATCATGCATCTTCAAGCTGAGAAAACATGCCATATGAATCACAGTGTGTTAATTCTCACAGGATCTCTTTGGGTTGTGCCTATCTATTTTCTAATATGAAATTACTAACATTTTAACAAGGTAAATTTCATTAATACTAAATAATTCATGCTTGTTTAAGCAACCATCTGGTGAATATTAATTCATATACTGATCACAAAATGCAGGTGGGTAGTAGTCACTCTGGGAATCACTGTATTTGTCTCCAGGGGTATTGGTTCAATTTTTGTGCTTTCTATCTTAAAAAGATGCAAAGAAATAAGTGTACATCTGAGAGTATGACTTCCTTGTGGCCTCACTATTATTGTTTTGGTTGGGTTTTTGTCTCTAAACTAGGTAATTGTGAAGGCAGATGAATTTTTAAATATTGCATACCCTCATCTTCCTTCATCTTGCCAAAATAATTTATAACATGGGAACTTGTGAATATCATTGGAAATGGTTCCAGATTATTTCCTTTCTAATTTTTGTATGATTTCGAAAACTGCAATGTAAACTCAAGGACCAAACTAAGAAATGCTACTGTTCAATAATATACAGTTTAGAGTCTAGAGAAAGGGTTCATCTTAAGGCCAACCTGGGCTTTTCTGCTCCATTCTAACTATATGATTATCTCACTTATTTAGGTGTTTTAAATATTCTTGAATTTCACAGCAACTTTTCTATAACTGGCAGAAATGAGTGGCTTTCTCACTGAAGCTGAATGAATGAACTACTTAAAATCTTTTTGATGATAACTGTACTGTAGTATAAAGAACATAATATTTATAGTCAGAGAAATTAACTATGAGTCTTGATTTAATTTTATGTGTGACCTTGAGTAAATCATTTAATTGCCAAAGCTGCAACATTCTCATCTGCACTTGAAAAAGAAAGATTGTTTTAGAAATGCTTTCTAACTTGTGGCTAACAGCTGCAGCTATACAAGCAAGATTAAAAAAATGAATAAAACTTGTAAGTCTCCACCTTGGTTTCACTTATTTTACAACAGTATACTATATTTGCAAGTCTATTTAAATACTGGCTTTCGCAATTTACCACGCTTGGGTCCCTTTCATCTCAGACTTTCTTGTTCTCCTTGTGCAACTCTGGATTCCCCTCGGCCTCGCCTGTCTGCACATCAGCTCGTGTTCCACATGCTACAGCATCTGGAACAGGTCACATTCCATCACTCTCCCTGGTTTCCCCCAGCTGGTCACAAACTCCTCCATCACCCAATGTCACCTTTGGAAAATTGTAAAGAATTATGCAAATTTACATTTTTATTATCATCCTTGAAATGAAGGTAATGGAGTTCAAAGTTTTCTCTCCTTTCCACTTAATTTAAGTCAAAGAAAGAGCCCAATTGCTTGAAAGTAAAATCTTTACATGGTTAAAATGCATTTTCCATTATGCATCACTAAAATTTTTAGAGTGAAATTCTATACATGTTAGAAATGTTCTAAGAATTCATATTGTTTTTTTATTATTCTCCTTCTCAATAGGATTTCTTACTTTTTGTACTTAAATACAACAATGGTCGAATCCATGGAGGCCAATGGCAGACTTTCTTTTCACGGTCAAATAATTAGAGATGTATAGCGAATATACAGACGTATGGCAAATGGCAGATCATAACAATATTTATGAGCATATGTGGTGGGATAAAAGCTAGGATTGGTAATATAAGAAAATAGAAACTCGCTGAGCACAATTTTTGTTAGCAAATATGCTTCTAATTTTGTCTAAGAAATGATTGTCTACTAAAGGAAAAAGAAGTCTCAAAGACACATTTATTTTTTAAATAATTTTATTTTTTAAATGTCTTATTTTTTATTTTTTTAGACAGGGAAGGGGAGGGAGAAAGAGCGAGAGAAACATCAAGGTGTGGTTGCCTCTTGCGTGTCCCCTACTGGGAACCTGACCCACAACCCAGGCATGTGCCCTAGACTGGGAATCAAACTGGCAACCCTTTGGTTCACAGGCTGGTACTCAATCCACCAAGCCAAACCAGCCAGGGCCCACACTTTAATTTCAGTTTTTAAAGACTGACCAAGTTAGGTAAATTTAGACTGAACTTATTCCTTTTTATATTCATTCTATGCCCAGTGTTTATGATAAAACACAGTATATGCTCCATTACTATACATAGAAACCTAGATTTCTTCTTTACAGATACTTAAAAATTATGTTTAAAATATATTTCCAAATATTGCTAAGAAGTTACTTTAGATTTGCAAAGCCCAATTGGCCCCGCTTTGGCAGAGTGTATGCAGTAGGAACAGATGCCCTGAGGTGAATGGAGATTTCTGTCAGTGGTAACTACCTGCTATTCCAAGCTGTGAATTTTTGAGTAAAGGATAATTGAGAGGTAATCTCCTACCTTCTGAGTTTTTCTTTTAGGAAAGAAACTGTGATTTTCATAGTCACATCTTTCTATTTCCCACACATGACCAGTATATGTTGCTCAGAAGAAGGTCAATAAATGTTGAAGAGGAAATGAATGAACACTATGACTTTTTTAATATAACAAAATAAGTAATTATTGTATTTATTCATTGAATATGAATACTTTGTAGCATTTATTATAGTGGCCAGCACTTGCAATTGAGCAAAACAGCATCTGATAACTATATTAATCATCCCATTATAATTTTGTCCCAAAGAAATTGAAGACCAGTGTTAAAGAACAAGCCCCCTTCATTAACTAGATGGATAAGAGAACTTAAATATCAATGTGTTACCACTGGAGTCTTAATTCTCCGATTTATAAGAAATAAAATATAATTCCAAAGTATAAACTGATAGCTCCTCCATTAATTTTTGTCCTTTAATGGGTGCTTTGTAGCTGATCACTGCCTCTGGCATAATCTTTTCTGTTGGTGGTCAGAAGTAAGCTATCCCTCTTCACAAGGCATTACTTTGGAACTTGAAACACTGTGGTAAACACCCCACTACACACACTTACTGTGTGTAGTCTCCAGCTTTTCATGAGCTTGCTAACATACAAGGGTAGAGTTTATCTGTTTTAATAATCTGGTGCCAGATTATTCTAAAAGTGGATTTTTCCAATAACTATCTTTTCTTGTCTTTAATCTTTCTGCAAGAATCACATAGTATATGGCAATATCCCATCTGTTTTTTTTTTTACCTTTTTTAATTGATGTTCAAATACAGTTGTCTCCATTTTCCCACCACCACTTTTCCCACCCTACCCATGCCCACCTCACACCCTCAATCCCACCACCTCCCTTGGCTCCATCCATCTGTTTTCCTGCCACTTTTTCCTTTTAGAAATTCACGTATTTGAAAAAATGCAAATAACCTACATGACCGTTCAGAGCCCCTTTTTATTCTTTCTGGAAGATATTCAGAGCTAAACACAAACTAGTTTGAATGAAGGCATAACTTCTTACCTTAGCGTGTTTGGTTGGACTGCTATAACAAAATACCATGAGTAGGGTAGCATATAAACGACACAAATGCATTTCTCTTAGTTCAGGAGGCTGGAAGTAGAGTGTCAGCATGGTTGGATGTGGGCCCTCCTCTGGGATGCAGAGGTCTCATTGCATCCTCACATAGTGGAAGAGGCTAGGGAGCTCTGTAGAAATTTCTTTAACCAGAACAGTAACCCCATTGAGGGCTCTACCCTTCATGACCTAGTCACCTGTCAAATATCCCCCACCTCCTAACACCCTCACACTGGGATTAAGATTGCCAGTGTGTGAGTTTCAGGGGTTGGGGTGTGGGAGATGATGCCCAGACTTCAGCAACAGCTCCACCTAGGTACCCAGTTGTCATCAGGAAATTTTCTTCATTTCTCGTTGTTGATTCTCTCTGAGAATCTGTGATATTCTATGTTCTTTAGTCAGACAACAATACATGGTTTCCTATCATGAATTTGTGTATTATAATTAAAGTTACCTAAAGAAAGTCTAATTGCATTCTCTATTATCTAAAACCCAGAGAAAGTAATGATTTTCTAAACCCACCAACCATGAACCAAGCAACTGTGACCAGATTCTGAGAGTAAACATCTGCTTATAGAGTAAGGTGGGTGAGAACAGAAGAGATGCCCAGATGAAGTGATGTATGGTAAGAAAGTTACTAGCAAGTGGAATAGACTCTGCTCCTGTTAACCGAGTTTTCATACACGGTCATGTTGGTGTGAGCATAAATATCTTCAAAGAGTCACATAATTTCTCACCATTTTCTATTTATAAAAGTTCCACAGGTATTTTGAGCATATAAATACAGTTTATCTTTTTTTGTGACTTAAATCTGGGACATTGTTAAATAAAACAATTGGTAAGTGGAAAATAGAAGATTTGATTTTAGGCATGAGTAATTGACTATAAGGAATATTAAAATAATAATAATCTTTGTACTGAGGACTTTTTCAAGGATGTTTTCTATTAATTAATTCAATCTTTATATTATTATCCGCTTCATATGGATGAAGATACTGAGGCCAGAAAGCTTAAAATTTCCAATGATCATTTGTTTAGTGAATAGGGAAGCTTTGATTTAAACCCAAGAATCTTGTTTTCATAACTTGTGCCTTTAATCTTTATTATATCTATAAATATGAAAATAAGATGCCAGTGGGGACATATAGGTATACCTTAGAGGTATTGTAGGCTTGGTTCCAAGCCATTGCAATAAAGCAAATATCACAGTAAAGTGAATTACCTGAATATTTTGGTTTCCCGGTGCATATAAAAGTCATGATTACACTAGAGCATAGTCTATTAAGTATGCAGTAGCATTATGTCTAAAAATACAATGTACATACCTTAATTAGAAAATGCTTTATTGTTAAAAAGGCTAAACATCATCTGAGCCTTCAGTGAGTCATATTTTTGTTGGTGGAGTCTCTTACCTTTAATTTGTAAAAAATACAGTATCTGCAAAGTGCAAAAATGCAAAATGTAATCAAATGAAGTATGCCTGCAGTCTAGAAACTTGCTTCACATTTTTCTTAGGCTAAATGTTGTCTTGTTCACATTCTCTGTGGTTCACACTAGTATTTCATCCTGTTTTACCATTTTCTTAGCATTTTCTGCTTATTCATACTTTACTCTCTCCTATATGTTAAATATGTGCTTGAATCATCATAGAACTAGCAATCTTTTACTTTCTTAAGGAATCTTTTGAGCTTCCGCTCCCAAATCTAACTTACCCTTCCTATTAGTAGTCCCAGGTTGTAAAAGAGGAGTTTGAGAATATGAGTAGCCTTCGGAAGGTCACTTTTGTGTTTAGTAACTGCTTCTCCTCCAATCTGCTGAGGACAGTGTCATGTGGTACAAATGTAGCCACCTTGATTCAGACTTTGGCACAAAGTCATAGTAGATATTATAAGACACGTCTCAGTGTCTCATAATATCATCATCATTCCTTTTACACACTTATTCTATTTTTAAAGAAAGAGTAAGAAGAGAAGCCCTGACTGAAAATATTATTAGACCTGAAAGAGTCAACTTGGAGAAGATAAAATTCACACTTATGTGCAATGTCATGAGAGATATTTCTTTACACTATTTAGAATGTCCACTGTCTGATATAAACCTACACAACATACACTCTAAAAAAGAGGTTGTTCTGCTTGTTATACAGGCTTCCTATGCGATGATGACCCATTTCCTTTCCATTTATCCATTTATGAATAAAATTTGTAGAAATGATGCATTCACATTATTGCTGACACCAATCTTATATCCAGCTTTAGCCAAAGCATTCAGCACCTTCTCCCCATCCCTCAAGCTAATTCTGATTAGGTTGGTTGTCTGCTTATTTTTGTCTCTTTCTGCACTCTGAGAAGACTCTTTTATCTTCACAGAAAAAATACAGGACATTAGAAGGTTTTTTTTTCTCAGCTGTCATTCCCCAATCCCTTCTCTCCAGTAGTAGAAGCCCTTGCCTCACCTTCACCTACTTCCTTTCCCTTCCTTCACTGGAGGAAGTACACTGTCATCTGTTCAAGGCAGATGTTATTTAGGACCTATTTCTTCATTCCTCTTAAGGCAGTTACACCAACAGTTGTCTTCTCTTTTGAATAGCTATCTTCTCTCTTCCCATTGATTCTTTCTCTCCAGCATATAAATATGCTTAATTATACCACCCTAAGTAAAGTAATAAGAGCCAAACAATTCTATATAATTTCTTCCTTTCACAGGACTTCTCTTTTTACTGTTGTCTGATGGCCTTTGCTAAGTATATAGTAAACTTGGACCACACACTGCCATGCATTCATCTATTCAATCAGAAACATATTATTTTCTCCTGCTTGCCAATCATTGAGCTGCTGTTTCAAATACAGCATAGAATAGGGAAAATGTGGTCCTTGAACCTTTAGGAGCTGACATCAGGTTAGGATGCATGATATTTCATGAAATGGACTCTACTTGTCTTCTAAACTCATGTCAACATGTCTATATATCTATTTCACTCTCTTTCTATTATCTATAGTCTATTGCTTATACCCTAATTGAAACCCATGGTTCAAATATAGCCAAGCTCTTGCAAGTCCATAAATATACCATAGAATGTCTTGCTAATTCTTTTGCTGGAGTGCATTTTATGTTTCCTTTATTTTTGCCTGTATCTTCAAAGCTCAGACTTTCAAGCCTGGATTGTGTATCTATCTCCCATGATCCCATCTTTCTCTCTCTCTCTCCCTCTCTCTGTCTGAATTATCACAGCATCTTACACTAGGTTATACTTATTATTTCTTCATTTTTCCAGCTCCCCTACTAGCATATGAACACCTTAGGTTTAGGTTACCTCCTTTCTATACTCAGTACCGAATATGTAAATTACCCTTAGAAAGTAACACTTTTCTTTCCTAGACTTCAGCAACCTACAGGTTAATTTAATCTTACCTGTGTGAGATTAAGCATCACTAAGCATCACTAACCTGTGTAAGATTAAATTAACAGTAGTAACAGAAAATTCTACTTTTTCTTGTTTTTACCTACTCATACAAGATCTCGAATGACCCGAATTTATCCTGTAAATATTTCTGGGAGCCCCCAAGGAACGTTTGCTCTATGGTCATGCATATGTCTGATGATACTGCAATTTGCCACTACTTTGATGAGTAACTGCTGAGTACTAAGTGGGGGCTAGGCATCCTCACTGACCACAAGCTCCTGGTCTCTATGGCTCTTTTCTGATCACTGAGAATCACCATGAAAGTCCACATGATACCACAACCTCAATGACCTATTGCTTGTGGAAGAGAGGCCAAATCTGCCACTCCCCACTCTGTGCCATTTTCTACTGTCTGGAGACATGGGATTTCAGATGGTCCCTCAGTGTCAAATACCAGGCTACACAATAATAGCTTTTATAGATTCTTCTTTATCTCTGTCTCCTTAGACCTCAGTTCCAATTGATGCTGTAAGATAAGGGAGGGACCTGCATTGTTCTGCACCACTCCCATCCTGGTCTCAGTCACCACATGTCAGCACTCAAAAATCTTCCTTTTCATTTTCTACAAGTTTTCATGTAACCCAACCACTCAAAGATCTGTTTACCAGCTCTCCAGGCACCCCCAGAAAAGTTTAAGTTTCCATTACTGCTGGAAGTAGTACACTTGATAGGCATAACCTCTGGGGCTTTGTTGATTAAACAAATGATGGAGTTAATAAAACAAGGATTAAATGCACTGTGGTATTTCACCACTTTCATTTTTATTCTATGTCTGTGTCACCCATTGTTTGGAAAGCAAGAGTATTAAGCTAGAGGCTATACGAGTAAGTGAGCATTTGGATTACAGGAAATGTGAAAGCAGAACAGTGAAAACACTATATTTTCATGTTATATGAGAAAAAATATCTATAGCTGTTACCATACATCATCGCCAACATCACTAAGCAATAAAATCCTCTAACATAAGCCAAGTATGTGCCCTGATTCCTTTTTCTATACCTAAATTTCAAATAGCCAATGATTCTGAAGAAAATGCTTTAGCAAAGCTTTACTTTTCTGCAGTAGAAAACAAAAGACCTTGCCTTCAGAGTCAATCATGTTAAACTTATCTTGATGGAGGAGAGAATCTGTTTGTAGGTCAAGGGAGAGAAGAGTTTGGGAGGGCTCATAAAAGAAAGAAAACTATGAGAGGGCTAATGGTTGCTGTCAGAATATAATTTGTGTGAGAAGAGCCAGATAACATATTAACCTTCTCCGTAGACTCATAAGCCATGGTTTTGGCCATATGGAACCTCACATTCCCACTGAGTGAATGTAAATAAAGGTTTTCAACTCCAGTGCTATCAACACCATTTATGTTTCTAGCTCAGCAAGCCTTTCAATTCTTTCCTAGACATATTTAGCATAAAAGAGCATCCCACTGTTTTCATTACATTTGGATGAAAAAAATATTTTATGCCCTAATCCTTATTTGTTTTCTTCTAATAGGTTTTGAAAGAGAAAGCATAGATCCTGTGCTTTAGATTGCTCCTTTGAGATTAAAATATAATAAAGAATCACCAATTGACAACCATTATACTAAGAAAAATGACATGCCACTTTCCCCCAGTCTCCATGTTACCAATATTCCAACAGAAATAAAACTTTACAGTGAATTACATCTGTGAGGACCTAGGAATTCAATAACAGTTTACAATGGTTAGTGCATTTATGCCTTCAGCATTCAGAGTCAGCCTTAAATATTTTGGAATCAACAGGCTGCTGGTCCAAGTGTAGATGATGGCAGTGTGTTAATGATCTACCTACCTGCTGAAATTTGGGGTTTATATTGAGAATAAGCTAATACTTGCAATCTTTGTGAGTTAGCTGGTAATAAAATGTCTACATGTGGTGTGTCCTCCATGTAGGAAATTGTGATTGCCACCAGGTAGGCAAGTTTATGAGTTTCTGTACTTAAATTGATCAAAAGTTAATCATCACTTATTATTCCCAAGTGAAAACCTTACCAAATGTTTTAAATATGCAAAAAGCAAAATTGGAGTGAGTACAGAAACACATCTTGATGTTCTGTGAAAAATTAAGAAAAGTTGCTAATGACATGAAGAATTCCAGAAGATGTGGACTCAAGTGTTCAATTTTTGACTTATTAATGTTACAGTGGGATACCCAAGAGAAAGGACCAGATTTCTGGCTGAGGTCAAGTTTCCACTGAGAGCAGGAGCTATCTGCATGTGCACACATGTTCACACATGAACACACACACACAATGCAACCAGCATGCTGATAACTTTTGGTGGCATAGAGATGTATGAGATCAAATAATGGTATGTGTGAGTGGAGGAACAATTTTGTCTGAGTCTGGACACACCAATATTCAGGGGTATATGGAGGAAGCTGAGGCAGCAAGGAGACCTACAGGAGAAATTACAGTAGAAATAAGAATTGAAGAGAATCCATATACATGGCATGACCAAACAACAATGTCATCTACTTATGAGCAGGGAAAAAGAGACAGGAAGTTACCTTTCTTAAATCTTTCCTTATGATTTATGTCTTAAGAATTCATATTTATAATTGTTTCTAAATTATCACAAAATTATTCGATTAGCCACAAAGCAAGCAAAAAATGAGAGAGAAAGATACTGATTTAATTCATTCCTTCCTATAAACTTGGCCAGTAGTTTTGGCAACATGAAGACACCACAGGGTCTTTTATGAAGAACTCTGCCAAAAATGCCCAATAATAAATCTTCTTCAAGTCTGTGTAATGTTTTCTGCTTGCAGAGTACTTCACAATTAACTCCTCACATTCACCTCATGATCACCTTTGGATTTGTAGTGGAGGTCTGATCATCTTTTATTTTTGAGATATGAAATTGAGATTCAGTGATGTTGAATAAAATGCCCAGAATCATAAGAAATATGAGTGATGAAAAGAGTAAGGCAGTGCCTTGGTGTCCTTGACACCATTGTTAGGCCCTTGTAAAAATGGCCTCCCTGTCCTTTTAGGTTTTCCCCACAAAATCACAAAGAAGTAAGCCAGAAAAATGCATTTTTAAACATTCTCCTAAGATGTTTGTCTTGAACTCCTCAGTTAGCGGGTGAGGCTACATTCCCTTTGTCTAAACTAGGTGTTGGCAGCAAAGTGGTCTGTTTCTCATCGCATGCATGGCAAAGAGGGATCCCATCTAGGAAATTACTATGAAGAACGGAGACTCAATTAGCAAAAACAAGTAAGTTCTTCTAGTTCGTAATGTGCCAATATTTTAAAAATAAATGGGTCCAGCAGTGCACTGGAACTGGCACATGGATACACCCCCCCCACCATGCACATCTCTTCCATCTTCACCTTCAGTGGTGTCACGTTGGTCGCCTGAAACCCACCACGCTGGGCGTGTTTACCAATTAAGGCTTTGTCTGTTTGTTTTTGCTAAATGTTTATCAGCATGAACACTGTACGTGGTTTTTGTGATATGTGTAATAACTAGCCAATCTCCAACATACCACTTAATTTACCTCCTCTGAATATCAGGAAAGGTGAAAAATGTAGAAATAAAAAATAGCTTAAAAACAATACTAAGATGATTAGTTGTACATAAATATTTTTTTATAATTAATTTTATTTAGTTATTTTTCAAGTACAGTTTTTTGTCTATTTTTCCCATCCCAGCCTCCCCCGCCCCTTGCTCCCCACTTCCCTCCCATTTCCACCCCCCTTAGTTCTTGTCCCTGTGTCCTTCCTATTTGTTCCTCCAAATCCCTCCCTACATAAATATTTTTGTATGTCCATCATAATTTCTTAGATTTAACAGGGTGTAATGTTGTAAAGGGATTAAACAATGTAGAATTTTAAAACTTCTGCAATACATTGTTGTATAATTTTACAAATATTTTTGGAAAATTAAATTTCTAACATTAGTATACCAGAATATTCATCGTGTTTTATTCTGTCAAATATGACTAAATTGCCTTCCAAATTTTAGCACAACTTACTAATTTCTTTTGAAAAAACCCATCACTTTACTCTTTGAAATTTCACTTTTCCCATTTTTATTGTGTTTTTCCATTACTATCTACCCTCATGCCCTTTGCCATATCCACCGGTGCCCCCCCCCACAATCACTGCACTACGATACACTGAGTGATTGTATCATGATGGTACTCCCACCCTGTTTTATCTATTACAAGTCGATAGACATAGTGCAAGTTTAGTTAATATTGTAAAATACACCATATGTTGTAGTGATAATAGAATCACTTGATACTTTAAAACTTTTTACTGTTCTCAAGATAAATGCTACTCTCTGAAATAATGTTTTAGTAAATTTTAGGAGTAACTATCTCAAAATACATTAAAACTCTATTAAATTATTGTTAATACTTTGGTATGTTAGAATAAATAATAAATATGTTACAAAAATTCATTAATAATCTTGTGACAGCATTAGAAACTGGACATTTATCTGAACAGATTAAAAAAAACATTTTCTAAGGAACTGGAAATTATCATATATACATACTGTATCCACACATACTGTATCTTTTTTATTTTTAATTTTTAAACAAATATATTGATTTTAGAGAGAGAGAAGAAGGGGGGAGAACGAGAGAGAGAGACATTGACCCATTGCTCCACTCATCCATGTGTCCATTGGCTGATTCTTGCATGTGCTCTGACCAAAGATCAAACCTGAACCCATGGGGTATAGGGATGATGTTCCAACCAACTGACCTACCCGACAAAGGCCATACTGTATTCTTAACAGAGCTACTCTTTTTTTCAAAAAAGAGATGGAGATTTCATATTCCTTCATCTTACAAATGTGAAAATGACATGCAATACCAGTTGCATTTTGTCTGAATGTGTATTTCATTGATTCTTAATTTAAGAAAAGCTGAAAAGAACCTTCCATCACATTTATCCCATGACACATAATTTCAACTGTGAGAATTAGTAACAGAATGAGTGACAAATGATAGGGAACAACTGACAGATACTAGTAATTGTATGTGCTACCTTGGTTATTCTGTTCTGTCCAGACTTCTCTATTTCACTTTGGAATCCTTTACACATTAAGCTCATTCATCCATCTTGCAGAAGGATGGAAAATTGCATAAATGGGTTGTTCAGCCGTATTTAGCACTGATAAAATAGAAATGAGCATTACTGTTAAAAGTATATATTAGAGCTCATCAGTAGTGATATGGGGTGCATTACCTCTCATCTCATAGGAAAGGCGGGTTTTTTCTTGGGCAGAGAGTTCCAAATACTGATGGAGAGCTCTTTCCATTTGAAAATTTCACACAATGGAAAAAGTGAAGAGCATGTCTAACTTCAGGAGAGTATGCACATCAAATGTGATACATATTTTCTACATTATGCACTAGAAAGCTAAAGCTTTTGAGAAAATATGTTTTCCACCTAAGAATATTTTTAAAATCAACAGTCAGCAATTTGATGTCATTGGAAGCAGGAAGAGCTAGTAATCTCCTATTTTATAAACAATGCAATAAAAAAAAACCTGTGCATGACATGGGATACTTTGTCATTACTACTTTAAAGATAATAAATCATTTAACCTATAATTTTAAGGTCACAGTAATCACGTCCTAATTCAATGTCACTGATCTTCTAAACCTGCTTTTGTCAGCTGTCAGTTTCATTCAAAGGGTCATCAAATATGCCACTTTTATGCAATAAAATTAGTCTATATCTCACCAGATAGCTTTCCCATCTACCCAAAGGGGTCAAAACCTGCTTTCCCTGTATAGGTGTCATAGAAAGCATTCCCATTTTGATCTGGGCAAAATAGGACAAGTGTCAAATGTTGGTAGAAAAAAATCTTTATATAATAGTCTAGCCTACCTTTTAAAGAGAATGCAGGAAAAGAAAACACAGGAATAACTCTAGCAAACCTTTCCATTATACCTATTCCATAATTTCATAGGGCAAATATTTTTTTATGAAAGGTGACATTATAAATCAGACACAAAACTTGACATGAGGAATTGCAAATGCCATGAGGTTAGGGACATCAACAGTCTTATTAATGGATGTGCCTAAACTACCATATGGCACACAGAAGGAGACTTACAAAGTGTTCAGTACCAGAATGAATTAGCCACGCTAGATATGAGGAAGAGAGTGATAGGTGACTTTAAAGTGCTATTAATTAGGAGCTGGGACACAGCAAGGAGAAGGAAGAGAGGCCTGCAGTGGGTGTGAGGCACAGCCACATTCCCCTTCACTGTCGCTCCTGTCCTTATCCTCCTCTGACCTCATCTAATATGGGCCGATCTGACCAGAATTTTCAGGGAATGCTATCAGGTCCCCCCTTTTCACTCTGCAACACATTCTTCTGGGAAACATCACTGAGAATGTTCGAGTTTTTACTAGACTGGCTGACTTCTGAGAAAGTTAGAATAACAACCAGATATTGTGCTGCATTTGAAAAGGAGGCCATAAAACAAGAATGATGGTAGTCCTCACGAGAAAGCCCCTGTTGCTCCGCAGGTCAGTGAAACAGCATCATTTGTGAGATGAAATGTACTGCTATCACTATGATTATAAGTCTTCGTTTTATAGAAAAGTAAATAACCATTAAAACGTTTCTGCTACAGTGTAATTCCTATTGATCTTTCAGTTTCTCTTTCACCTATGTATTTCTGGATGAAGTGCAAGGAGTTTATTTTCTGTTCCTATGTGTCAAAGGAACTTTGAAGAAAACCCACAAATGAATGATTGTATTTGTGACTACATTTCAATACAGTTGAACTCTGGCCCTGTTTGTTCTCTATTTCAGAATGATTCAGTATTTTCTGTCTACTCTCCAGCCTTGTGCCAATATTCCTCAAACAAGGGGCCACACATAAGTATTCTCCCTTGAAATGAGAACTGTACTCAACCTGAGACTGGAAACTTGCTACCATTCTGTCTGGGAGGTGCCTCTTTATCGCTCCCAGCTCCCTTGAGCCAGTAAATGGCCTTCCCAATGAAAGCCAATGTAACTCCTTTGTGTGAGTTAGCACCTGTTATCACCTGCTTGCCTCTCACCAACCGCCTGTCACCAAACTCTAGGGATCAGTGGTTGTCAAACTTCAGTGTGCTTTAAGAATTGCATGGGGAGCTTATCAGAGGTGCATATTCCAGGACTCCAATGCAACACATTCTGATTTGGTAGGTTGGGCTGACAGTGTACATTTGTAACAAATACACAGGCTGCTGCAGGTATAGATGATTCTCACACTTTCAAAAAGTTGCTGTTGGGAGTTTCATCTGTCTGGGAGACTGCTCTCCAGAGGCTGCTGCTCACTCCTCTAGCACTAGCCTGGCCACAGACAGTATAACTGTCATCCCCAGTCCAAGAATCTTGGAATGTTTAGACCATCAAATTACCTACATGTTGGTAATTTGATGGTCCAAATTACCTACAGCCCAACATGTTGCTTCATACTGTCATGTGTTTTCTGTTCTGGAAGCCCTGGGGTTGGTTCAAAAGAGCAAACAAATCTATGATGTAGAGACATACATGGGCCTCATTTACATCTCAATGGGGACTCCGTATTGTTCTTGTCTCAAAGCCATTCCCTGAAACCCGGTAATTGTAACTCAACTTCTCAACTCCTAGCCATGACATTTTTGCATAATAAGCAAACTATATAGTTAAACACCTTCCAGTGAAATCAGCATATTCAGTTGTAAAATAGAAATCTAATTACATTGCTGAAGCTCTAGGCTGGGAGGTTTGGCTTTATATAACTTTTGGAAGAACATATGTGAAGATGGTGTGCAATTGCTTCAGGGTATTTTCCCTCTGTGAAAAACTACAGGTTTCATAATGCAAACCAATTATTTTCAGGAGTTATTGAACTAAGGCTAATAGTTATTCTATAACATATATAACATTCATATGCTATGTCATGAATAGTGCTGAATTTATGTACCTTGCCACAAATCAATAATGTACTTGTAGAGTGAGAACCCAAACCAATGTGCCTATTGTTTTAATAGGAAAGGGGCATTTGAGAATTTGCAATAAACTGAAGATAATTTTCTCACTATACAACAGTATTAGTTGTCATGAACACCAGGAGAGGAGAGGATTTTCACAAGCGAACACTGTAAAAGTCATCACTTTGGTTTATGAACTACATAGGCAGCATGATGTTTGGTTGAGCGTATACATGGGCTTCTCAGGGGTTTTAAATACTCTATCACTTCTACCCTGCGCACGTCTTCCCAATAACCAAATCACGAGTCCTCATTGTTGGGGCCATTGGAGACGTCAGGGAACACAGATGTATTGTGAATGGGGGTTGAATTGCAAGGCTGGCTTTGGAGCTTCTCTGATGAGTGGCCATGGGCGCCTCCCTTAACGCTGTGAGATTCAATTTCCTTTCCCCAAAATGAGCGAGTGGGACTGTGTGATTTCTAAAATTGTTTCTAATGTGAAGTTACATGACAGTTATCAGAAGTCCAGCAAAACAGAGGTACTTTAAAGAAGAATACAGGAGAGAAATCATCAATTTCTTAGCTTATAAGAAATAAAGTAGTGATAACAATGTCAACTGTTTGGTTGTTGAGGCTGAATAAGGACAATGTATGTAAAAACAAGGGGCAGAATAGTCCCTAATATAGTTTGAGAAAGCAGTAAGTGCTCAAACATCATTATCAGTCTCATCATCACCTTTATCATCGGTCTATATTATTACTTGTATTGTTTTTTGTGTTGTTATGGCATTTGTTACTGTTAGAAAATTTTGGGTACTGCATGGAAAATGCAAAGCCTTGATCAGCATGTAATCTGGATGTCTACCCAAATGGCTAAAAATTTTTCTATCATTAAAGCTGAACCTGCAGCTTTTCTACAGTTGTGTTTCTTAGAGGAAATCTGAGACATCTGTTTCTGGATTGATGCAAATGCTAAAACCATTGCTTTTCTGGCAATTATACATCTTCATATCTGCCATTCAGGTGGAAACCGAAAGACAGAAAATGAAAAATGATGAGTTGTGTGGAAAAGTTACCAGAAATTCTTCAAGGTAGAATAAATGGAAGTTGCAGAATGACTGGTCAAGAAGCAAGGTCCATGCTCCAGCGCCCCCAGCACCCTGACCCATCCTCACCATAGACTGAGGAGCTGGTCAGTGCACTGCCAGCGTAAGCAGGAGGGTATCTCTGAGAGGACCAAAAGCTGTTCCTAAAACACATTCCTAAGTTCTAAAATTCAGATTCCTTCAACTTTAAACAATGAGATATATAACAGCACATTTTAGATATACTACGTAGGAGAGAGGAAAGCCCTTTGGGGGGGGAATAAGGGCAGCAGGCTCTCCACTGTGCAGTTAGCAAAGGCTAAATAACTGTGCGGTAATGGACAGCTCCCCCGCACTGGCCGGAGGGGCTCGGTTTTGATTTACTACATGGACAATGACACTCTGGGTTTTCCAGATCTTTATAAAGTAGCCACAAACCAATGAGTGCTTTGTTGAACTTTGAAAGCCTGGGCAAAAGTGTAGACTAAGGGGGGATATTTTCACAGGGTAAGAATCCTTATCTGGTAGAAGCCAGGCATTGGGTGCACATCACTTATCTCTTTCTCTTTGCCTCCTTCTCTTCCTTCCATCTTCCAGACACCCCACTCCTCTTCTGCCCAACCAAAGAGAGAAGAGTTAGCTAAGGAGAAATGAGCTAAGGATGAAGGGAAAGCTATCAATGGAGACTAAGATGGCTGTGGAAGCATAATTATTTCTTAAAGTTTAACCTGAAGATTTTATTACATATAATGCATGTACATTATATAATATATAATATACTTAATACATAATATATACATATATATGCATGGTATATAATACATATATATTTGAGAGATATATATCAAGTAAGAGAACAATAGACATAGATAAATACATACATATAGAGGGGAGGAGAGAATGAAAAACAGAAAAAATGATTAATTTGATTTGATTTACTTTACCAACCTTTATGTTTACATTTTGCCAACACTATGTATCATTAGATATTAGATTTATTGCCAGATTTTATTTTCCTTTTAAAAATGGTTCCTAATGCTGTTTTAATTTGCAGTCATTTGATTTCCATTAGTAAATTAAAGGTATTTACATATGTCTTGGGAGCTTCATTTTTTCTTCATAAAGTTTGCATAAATGAAAACCTAAATGTGTGCCAAAATGTTAATAACAGATAGATGGCTAGTGTAGTTGACTTTTGATTTTCTTCATTGTGCTTATTTATACCTTTAATCATCTCTGTTGTCTTCTTAATCAAGTAAATAGATGACAATAACATGTCAGTGTTCAGTCAAAATTCATGTATCTCTACATCTGTTAAACAACTGTAATGTATCACACACTGAGATGGCTGGTGGAAACAGAGGAATGGGTAAGATATAGTGTCCCTTCACTTAAGAGTCCAATATCCGGGACTCTTAAGTGAACGTAAGAAGGATTATAATATCAGTATTTACAAGGTATTATTTTTTAAAAGAACAGTAGGCATACTACTTGGTGTGGCTCAGTGGATTGAGCACCAGCCTACCAACCAAAGGGTCACTGGTTCAATTCCCAATCAGAGCACATGCCTCCGTTGCAGGCCAGGTTACCCAGTGCGGGTGTGGGTGTGAAAGGCAACCATACGTTGACATTTCTCCCTCTCTTTCTCTCTCCTTTCCCCTCTCTCTAAAAATAAATAAATAAAATCTTTTAAAAAGAGACAGTAGAAAAACCTACTTCCCCCTAAAAAATGTAATATGTAGAATTTGACATATACAGAGTTGGGCAAAAGCGGGTTTACAATTGTTTGTATGAAAAACAATAGTTAATAAATAACAATATAAGAATAAACTGTGTTTTGTGTACTCACAACTGTAAACCTACTTTTGCCCCACTCTGTATATATATTGCTGGGGGCAAAGACAAAAATTTTGTATCCATGACCAATTTGACAAATTCCAAATTATTTTGTGTGGTGAAAAAGGCTAAGCGATGGAAAGATAATTTGAGAAGATTAAAAAAGAGGTCTGCAGCAGGTCAAAAAGGATCCATACTCACTTTCCAAAGTATGAAGGAGATCCAAAATGTTCTATAGGCATTGAGGACCTGCTGAATGCCCTTATATTGAAAGTGTCATGATCAAAATCACCACATTAAAAGAATAAGCCAATTGTTACGTAGAATGGTTCTGTCCATATATGAGGTCTGCCCAGAAGGTATCCAGCCATAAAATATGAGAATTAGAGATATTTATTGAAGAAGATACAAGAAACATTGTACAAAGGACAATGATGCTTCAGTCCCCTTTAATGTAGTCACCTTGGGATCTCACACAGTTCTTCCAATCACCATTAGCTGCCCTGGTGTATTTTCCTGATTCATTGGTGATCTGCAATTTCCCCTTTCAAGGGTGATTTTAGTTTTGGGAAAAGCCGGAAGTTGCAGGGCACCAAAACTGAGCTATAGGCAGCCTGAGTTACCTTGCTGGTTTGATGTTTCCCCCAAAAACTTTGCATGAGACACGATACATAGTGAGCATGTTGTTACAATGAAACTGCCAAACACCAGTTGCCCATAACTACAGCCTTCTAAATTATAGGAATAGTTTCCATGGAGGAATGTTCAAGCTTAACTCAAAATTTGATGCAGATTCGTTGCTCTACTCATTCAGTCATTTTCAATGCAATGGCCACACAGTACACATGATCATTAAAATGTGTCTACGAACCCACTGACTAGTACAGTAAAGTTGTCATTGTTGACACATGCACATTATAGTCCACTTGCCTTGGCTGGCAGGTTATATCAATGTCATGCAAACCATTATCACTATATTAAAAGTGGCTGGACTTTTGCAGACAAAAATCTGAATTCATAGGACTGTGTAAGTAGAAAGCAATCAATCGGATATGTTTAGGAGATAAAATCTGAAAAACATTCCAGCTAGTTGACTTTGGAGTATGAAAGAAGCATCTAAAATGAGTCCCTTGTTGCTGATTTGGTTGACTGGGTAGATGGTTGTCCCTCTCCTGAGAATGAAAAGAGAATGATAAGATGAAAAGAGAGCCCCTGTTCTGAGAGAAGAGACGTATTGGGCAAAATAGGTGGAGGCATTTAGAAGACAATGAAGATGTGGCTTGGGACAGTCACAGATGACATGCTTTTAAAATACAGATTTGGGAGCCAATTAATTTATTTATAAATTCACTTATTTGATAAATACTTAGGTGGACTGGTAGCCACAAAAGCCAAAAATATGGATGTTATGATGCAAGGAAATATATTAGAGAAAAAAATTGAGAAGATTCCCCTAAAATATTATAGGGGAATATTTAAGGACCCAGATGGAAAAAGCCAAGGAAGGCAACCTATAAAGTAGTCAAAGAGGATGAAGGAGAACCAGTAGAGAATACTACCACACGTCCTCAGAGAGGGTAAATCGACAATCAACAGTGTCAGAAACTAAGAATGTTGTATGAGAATCGAAAATGTTACATTGCAGATGGCACTTAGATTGTCATTTAAATTATGGCACTACTATTTTCTTTAGAACAAATTTGATGGACCACTATGGTAGTACGATAGAGAAACAAATAGAAGATGAGAAAGTGGCAACTTTGCTGAGAAAATTCATTTTTTCAATGGAAGGAGAATGATAAAAATCGTTTCAAAAGTGGAGATACAGATTTGAGGGGTTATCTCTTTGCCTGTGTTTGCCACAAACTAAGTGCTTGCGTGTTTGCTTATTTAATTTTTTTAGATGTGAAAGAAGCGTATGTGTGTTTGATAGCTTCTGAAAATGATGCAATGATTATTTGTCCTTTTGTTACCACGTGAAACACAAATCTGAGAACAGTACCTATCCTAAAAACATACAACAGATACAGAGGTGCGCACCCTCAGGCAGTGCTCCTATCCACTCACTGGTCTCCTTTGCCTCTTTCTCGCTGCCCACATGACAATTCTCCTTCACCTCCTCCTCCTTCTATTTCATCACTGCTTCCTATCCACGCTTTCTCCTCCTCCCCCTTACATGTCCTCTTTTTCTTTTTGGTTTGCAGTTCAATTTTATGTTACAAAGTCAAAATATTTGTTGCCATTGACTATAAAATCTGTCAAGAGATCTTGCTTCTGGAATGATCACTCTACTTCAGAATCCCCTGTCAATCCTAGTACAGATTTCGCCTTTGCTGAAACTGCTCATGCAGGTACCACGTAGCTGTGACAACTCTTGACACGGGAGTAGCTGCTAGGAAACTACTTTGTGCTGTGAAAATGAAGCTTGGCTGTGGGTGTCTGACTTCAACAATCGCTAAGAACATGGTACAACAAGCTTGTGCAAAAGCAATATTAGGTACTCTGTTTCAACTTTATTGATGTACAAATAATGATGATTATTTGTACTTGTATTTGCATAGATAGTTTATTATTGTCCTAAATGAACAAGTACAATTCACATAATGAGGATGACTTAGTACCAAATATTTTTCATATATAAATTTATTTTCAGATACTATGTATTTTATAATTGTGATGTATTAAAATGTTTATTTAAAATGCTTAATAAAAATTTAAGTAGCAGGACCAAGCATTATCCAAATGTAAATTCAAATATAAGATAATCAAGTCGGTTCTGAATAATTATTTTTGATTTGCATGTTGTGATAACTATAGTAGTTAAGTATGCAGATATGTATTTACTTCAGGGACTAAAACATGGAAATAGTTTACATAGCCCCAAGGTAAATGATTAGAAATTAAAGATACTTTCACTCAGATCAGACATCGATTGATATGATCATAAGATTTTTTTCTTTTTACCCTGTTGATGTGATGGATTATGCTAATTGATTTTCAAATGGTAAATCGAGCTTGTATAGCTGAAATTAATTCCATTTGGTAATAGGAACAATTCTTTTTATCATAGTTGAATTTGACTTGCTAATATTTTGTTAAGGATTTTCGCATTTATTTTATGAGAGACATTGGTATGTAGCTTTCTTATCCTTTTTTGTAATATCTTCATTTCATTTTGGTGTTAGGATAATACTGGTTTCATATAATAAGTTCAGAATTATTCCCTCTGCTGCTATTTTCTGTACTAGATTGTGAAGAACTGGTATCATTCCTTCTTAAATGTTTGGTAGAGTTCATCAAGGAAACCATCTGGCCCTAACACAGGTTATTAATTATTGATTCTATTTCTCAATGGATATAAATCTATTGAGATTATCTATTTCTCTTTGTCCGAATTTGCTAGTTTGTATCTGTAAAGGAATTAGTACATTGTCCACTAATATAACTATAAAGTTTGTGAATATGGAACTGCCCAACTGGCTACCCCAGGACAGGGGCCCCACGTAGGCCACAGGAGGTACACTGCTTCCACTGCAGGGCTGCCGAGCCTTGCCCACCAAGACCAAGCTGGGATCCCACCTATCCATGACCTTCTGTGGGCCTGGCTAGCAGAACCAACCCCTAGCTAGCACCCGTGGTAAATTAAGCAGTATTTGCAATTAAAAATAAAAACTGTTCATATTATTCTTCTATTATGCTTTGAATGACTGTGGGATAAGCAGAATACCTTTCTCCATTTCTCGGCAATGGTAATTTGTGTCTTCTCTTTTTTTTTTCTGGCTTAGCTTGGCTAGAAGTTCATCAGTTTTATGGATCTTATCAAGACCCACAAATATTGGGTTTCTTGATATTCTGTATTGTTTTCCTGCTTTCAATGCAGAAAATTTCTGTCCTTATTTGTATTATTTATTTTCTTCTGATTGATCTAATTATAAATTGCTCTTCTGTCTGTACTTTCCTAAGTTATAAATATAGATGATTAATTTTAGGTCTTCTTACCTAATATATGCATTATTCAAACCACTCTAAAGTATAATTGTATTTTAGTTTTCAATATGTGAAACAATTTAAACATATTATAGATGATACAGATACCTGTAAAATTATTGAGGTTGATCTAAGCATAGGAAAAAAATTTGTTAAGTTTCAACACTCTTGAAGGACAGTACAGAAAGATCAGAGGAAAGTTCATTGGCACTGACTTATGATGTTACAGAGATACTCTGTATGAAAGACCTGGAATTTATCACTAAGTTATTTCTTCCCAGTGCTTCATATTACAGTGAGGAAAACAGATATCAGGGAGCAACTAACAAGTCCTGAACTGGTTGGACTGTTTACTGCTTAAAAATTTACTCTCCCCCCTTTATTCCAAATAAAGTGAATTGCTATTCTCATCACAGCTATGGGCACTCATGTTGTTTGGCTTATACTGGTTCCTTTTTCATTTCATATCAACTCTTACCACTTCCATAAACTTTTATCTGATATTCATTGACTAAATTTATTTCTTTTATCCCAAATGCTACAGAATTTTTATTTGTAATATACTTTTTATTGTATTATAAAAGATTATTTTAACAAAAAATAATTTATGACAAAATGTATTAATTGTTGAAGTATTGTTTAAGAAAATATATAGTTTAATATATGTTTTCAGAAATGTGAAATATTAAGTATATCAATGAAAAGTTTTAAATAATGTCATTTTGGTAACATGCTGTGGGTGAAAGTGCTCCATTAAATGTTCACTTTCATTAACTTATGTTACAGACCTTTGGCACTTGTTGAATATTTACATTGTTTACATTTATCACTGCTATAAACAACATGGCATTGGACTTGACCAACATCCATGAGTATTTTTTATACACTTTAAGCGTAGGAAGCTATGTCAACCCATAAGCAAAATCCTAAGGCTTTAGAAACATAAAGCTGAATTTCCTCACCTTCTTATGAAAAATAAGTAACAATAATATGGCACTTTTATTCAAAACATTAGTGTTTATTCTATATCTTAGTCAATACTTAGAACATATTTTCTATTTCGATAGGAAAAATAAATTTCATTATTTATTAATTTCAATATCTTAAAATGAAATGTTTCCAATGTTTCAAACTTTTTCGATCTTTTCTTGGCCATTTGTGTTTACATATTGCCTGCTCATGTTATTTTCTCATATTTATGAGAAATGTTTTTTGATTGATTACATTACATATAATTTTCTCACATTTTCTTTACCATGTTTGTGGTGGTTACAGATACAGGTGAGCATGTGTTAATGTTTATGTGTATCATTTCTTCTTTTCCAGATATATATCTTTGTCAGGGTGTTTGGCATCAGCCATAACGTTCGGAGCTGTGACTACCAGTAATAAACTTCACTGTGCCCTTGACTTAAAGCATCTTGGGTTTTACCTCTTAATTTAATGTTGACTATTGGTTTGCGATACATATAACTGCTGCATTAATCATGGTTCAAAAATCCAGTTGTAGTAATACTTGTTTATTCAAGATTATAATTGCACTTTAAGATAATTTTTACATCAAATAAAGTAATGCATTGAAATTTCTCATTATTTTGTCTATTGAATAATATTTATACTGAAATGTTTTTGCATTCTTAGAAGATAAATTGATTAGGTGTATATTATATTTTATTATATTACTGGCATTTTGTTGGAATTTTAATTTTTTAATTTATATCTGTAGTTGGATTGATCTGAGGATCTATGTGAGAGAGAGAGGGAGAGAGAGACAGAGAATGCATTTGTTTATTTGGTTTCAGAGTCATTATGGCACTTAAACATAGATTGGAAAATTTAATGTCTTTATAAATGCTCTATAAGTATTCAAGTAACAGAATTATCTGTGTGTTGATAAAAATGAATAAGCTAACCTATAATAACTTCTGGGATTTCTTCCATTATACTTGTCTTTTCTTAGATTTTCTGCCTATCTTGGTAGTAAGGTTTATTCATACCGTATTATAAAACCATTCATTTCACAAAAAAATTTAATTATATTATGATGTGAATGTTCATATATTTATTTCAATTATTTTGATTTTAAAAGTTAGTACAAGCAATTATTTTTCCTAGAAAGAAAATACTCTTGTTGGTTATTATAAGATTATGGGTTTGCAGCATTTATAATCACCATCACTCATTTACCCCCAATATATAATACTTTGTATTATAATCTTAGTATATCCTAGTATGATCTTGTATAAACTGTCTTTTCAAAACCAGGCCCTGGGATATTTTAATTTGAATATGATGTCAAAATTATATTCAACCTCTTCTTTTTAAAGTGTGCCCTTCCTTATACAAAGTGTTTACCGCTCCAAGCCTCAGTTTAACCATATGTAAAAGACAGTTATAGTAGAGGATGGATAAGGCTATTATTGGATTTATGGTAAACTTATACAAATGCATTCAGCATAATATAGGTATTTCCAATGTATAAGTTCTAGATCCAGGAGAAAGAAATCTCTGAACACTATGGGTTAAATATTATACCCACAGATTAGCAGGACTTCCTTGAGAAGATAGGTAAACTTCAAAGATGAACCAAGTTCAAATAAAAGCTGTGATTCTCTTACTTCCATATCTTGAAATTTAACAAAGCTTTGAGGATTAATGAAGCAAAATCAAAGACTGCAAGAAGAAATTTAGAGGTAAACTAAGCTAAATAAGACACGGGGTAAAAGAAACTTCCATGCAGATATTTGATTTATAGAATTTACTAGAATTAACATGCTGTGGAAAACAAATCCAGGATGTTGATGAGTATGGCATAAACTTGGCCTATTTACAACAATGTCTATACTCACAGTTCTGTTACAAAAGTTAATAAAGGAAAGACACTTTCCAATTATGATGCTAAAATTGTGTGACATTCTAACGCATCTGTTAATTTATCAGATTAAATTGCCTCAAACAAAACTAAAAGCATATTATTGAAGTAAAATTTGTTGGAAATGATATACACATATATGTGTATCATGTTATCACAGTTTGAGAGCCCACATACACATTTGTCTTTATTTCATCACAAATTCTTGTTTTAGAAATGAAGAAACTGACATTCAGGAGTCAGTTTCATATGTGACTGCACTAATATGAAATTGTGTCCTAGAGGGGGCGCCACTATATATTCCATTTAATTCGGGTCTCTTTGTTCCAATACTTAGTTTATACAGGATGCTTCTTTCCCCAGCTACTTTGGTTAAAGGTACAGTGGATAAGATCTATTACATTGATGTTCTTTTGTGATGACAGCCAATCCTGGCCATGGGTGATGGAATAATATTGTCCCTTATGTAGTATGTGTTCAAAGTAGTATAGATAAGAACTTGTAGAAAATAAGTAGTAAATGTTTCACATTTTAAAAGGTAAATGTCATTGGAAAAGAAAATACTACAACTCTACCATGAAGCATTCCTTATTTTTTTTAAAACAACCTGCTTTATTGACATATAGGTCTCATCGTTTCTTAACATGACAGCAATCTGGGAGTTAATTGTTAAAACAATGTTCAAGGAAGACAGGTACCACCTTCACTGCTCCAGGCATACATACACCGGAAAACATGAATAGGATGAGCTTAAAATGTTTTGTTGGGAAAAACTCACAGACAGAAGATGATCAGGCTGCAAGGGTCCCTGTCCTCCTACTAACTGTGGAAGTGTGTCAGACCTGGAACACAGGAAACTTCAGATGGACATTGCTCCTCTCTGCTCCAACCACCCACAGACAGCTCCTCACTCCTCACTCCTGTGGTGCTGTTTATACTGTTTTTAGAAGAACTAGAAACATTTAGGTAACTAAATAACAAGGAGATATTTCTCTGGCAAATGGCATTGTAGCAGGGTGGAGGGTTGTTAGTGAACAGTCACAAGCCAGAGTAGGATTGCCTACACAGAAATGTCACTAGTGTTAACTGGAATCTTGGTGGTTTTCCATTCTGACAACTCAATCTTGATGAGCTAGTGCATCACAAATGTACCAAAACGTGGAACAGGGATCTAGGCAAAAGTTTTCTCTTTTCCCACATACAGAATCCATTTCTGTTAATTGCAAAAGGTATGGTTTTGTCATTTTGTTTTGTTTCATTCCTGAGAAACTGACCTTCCTTTTTTTGCACACACCAGAAGGGCCTCATGGTGTAGATCTTATGCTGCATTTTCCTCTTTAAACAAGTGTTTTCTAGATTCTGGCATCTTCTATTCCTCACATTTAACCAAAGATTTCTAAGTCAGAGGTAAATATCTTCAAATATTTAATGTTTATTTCTTCATTGGTAGCAAATCTATAATGTAAGCTTGCTTATTTTTCAATAAATATAAGGTCAATTTGTAAGAACAATTTCACACATAAAAAAGTACTTTTAGTATCCAAACTTACAAATGTCAAGATTTTGTAGTAGTTATTCCAATTTGGATTTGAAAGCTGAGAACACTTTTCCTCCAGTACCAGACTAAAAAATCTTTATTTCTCAAAATGTCTTGAATAAATGTAATGATAAAATAGTAATTAATGGAGATTATTTCTATAAATATATAGAATGTGCTACACTGCTTATTAGAACATCTATACTTTATTTTCAATAGAATGTATTAAGTTGCATAATTCACCAACCAAATGACTTAGGTAAGCCAAAAATATTTGCTTTTAATAATAATGCAATATGGTAATCGCACTACCTTATTATAAGTTCATCTCAAGAAGAGGGTAATTGGAGGTTATTGGAGGTGATTCCTTCTAGGGGGACACAATGTCAATGTCATATCACTCAAAGTTTGCTAATATGGCTAATTATTTCAAGCGACTATGGAATGAAGAGCACTTATTTCTAATTAAAAGTCTCCACTGTAAACTATTACGCAGCGTTTTGATTTGCACCCCTACATTTAGTTCTGGTTTACACATGTTTTGGCATAGTTTGTTGTTGTTGCTGTTTTTACTTTTCTGTAATTCAAAGCTGCACATTCACACAAGGACTTCCATACAAAAATAATCACCTTATTGGGAGGTGATGAAAAATTGGAGAGTCTTAAGGGTGATTACTTTTTCAAGATTAAAAAATAATAATTATAATTGACCAGTCTAGTCTCTGAAACTTTGGTATTCGTGTAGATTTCAAGATAATGAAAGCTCTTCAAAATATTTTCTATAGTGGAAAACTAAAATGTTATTTAAAAGAGAAGAGATTGAGAAAATTTGTAAGATCTCATAAACTCTAACTAGCAGAGGCAAAAGCAAAAGTTTATTTATGTAACAGAAATCTTTCAAATCAGATGACAAAATTTTGCTAAACATTCATATATATATGTATATATATAATATATATATATAAAATTAACCCATTTTCAATCAGTATCAGATTTGTCCTGAAAGTCTTATATAAAAGCATATCTTATTTATGAATGGTTGATAGTATTTTGTGATTGCAGTAAAGGTACAGGACAGAGGTGTCAACAAAGAGCAAAATTATATAGGAATGCATCATTTCATTACTTCACCCATTCCTCTCTCCCACCCCCACCCTTGTCCACACTCTGGAAAAGAAGGTGGCCGGTGGTCAATGCCTAATTCCTGATGACCACTCAAATATACACCTTTCTCAAAAGACAATATGTACATTATTAGATTCTGAAAGGGCACTTAAAGTAGCCATTCCTTGATAAAGATTTTCTCATTGGCAGAGACAAAGGCATAAAATTTTGATGATAGATCTTTCTTGATGTATAAAAATGTTGGCAAGCTAACATATTTTTAAATTTCAGCTCCAGTAAGCTTTATGTTGGCACTTGGGAATTTGAAGACATAGAAAATGATGATGTGGACAAATCTTTTATGTTTGGGCAGCATCTCCTCTCAGTGCCCAAAGATTTTCAGATATATGAAATAAATATTCACAATGCCATCTGAAAATTAACACTACTGTCTATAATTTTATTTGATCAGAAAAGTCAATGTATTATATTATTCAGTTAAGGAAGTGTTTTTACCCTGCTGTTGTAATAAGTAAAAATGAAAATATGTAATAAGTTAGTAGATTTGCACCTTGGATGTTGGTAGGCAAAGTGAAAATAGGATTTTTAAATTCTCTCTAATCTGTCATAAGTATTGATTCCAAAATTACACAAGAACAATAAATCATCTTGTAGTATTACTCTTATTTCTGTCACAGTCTCAGCATAGTATATTATGCATAGTCATTACTCAATAAAAATGTTCAGCATTTATTGTTTACAACATAACGAACACTCTGCTAAGTACTTAACATATTTCTCAATTTAAACCTAAGAGCTGTAAGTTCAAATATTTAAGAAACTATATAATACATTTACATAAATTTTATTTTACAATATATATGTGCAGAGGCTCACACCGACAGAAAATAGTCAGGTTTGAAACTTACATTATGTGATTCTAGCATCTTTTTATCTTTCACACTATCTTGACCCTCAAGAAATTATTCTTAAATGAGCCTCCTAAAGAGGATGGATATCTGGTATCCCTTGGAGTGTGTGTGTGTGTGCATGCTGGGTGATTTATTGGTGATGGCCATTCTGACAGATGTCGGGTGATATCTCATTATGGTGTTAATTTGCATTTCCCTGATGATTAGTGATGTTGAGCATCTTTTCATATGTCTATTGGCCATCTGTGTGTCCTCTTTGGAGAAGTGTGTATTTAAGTCCTTTGCCCATTTTTAGTTGGTTTTATTTCTGTTTGTTTAGTTTTATAAATTCTTTATAAATTTTTTAAATTAACCCCTTACCACATGTGTTGGAGAATATAGTCTTCCATTCAGTGGGCTGTCTTTTCATTTTGTTGATGATTTCCTTTGCTGTACAAAAACTTTTTCAGTTTGATGTAATCCCATTTGTTTATTTCTCTCTTTTCTTTCCCTTACCTGAGCCAATATGTCAGAAAAAATACCACTGTGGGAAATGTTATAGATTGTACTGCGTATGTTTTTTTCTAGAATTTTTATGTTTTCAAGTCTAACATTTAAGTCTTTAATACATTTTGAGTTTTTATGTATTGTGTAAGAAGGTGGAGTAGTTTAGTTTTATGCATGTATCCATCCAATTTTCCCAACATCATTTATTGAATAGGCTATCTTTATCCCATTGCATGTTCTTGCCTCCTTTGCCAAATACTAACTGACCATAAAGATATGGGCTTATTTCTGGGGTCTCTGTTCTGTTCCAATGATATCTATCTATGTCTGTTTTATGCCAGTACTGTGCTGTTTTGACTACCATGCCCTTGTAGTTTAGTTTGATATCAGGTAGTTTAATTCCAACTCTGTTCTTCAATTGATGTGGCTATTCAGGGTTTTTTTGTGTGTGATTTCATACAAATTTTTGGAACAGTTTTTCTAGTTCTGTGAAATATGCCATTCATATCTTGACAGGACTTGTGCTGACTCTGTAGATTTCTTTGAGTGGTATGGACCTTTTAATCATGTTAGTTCTTCCAATCCATGAACACAGTGTATGCTTCCACATATCTGTATCTTCCTCAATTGTATTCTTTAGTGTCCTATAATTTTCCAAGTACACGTCTTTTACCTTCTTGGTTAAATTTATTCCTAAGTACCTTATTTTTTATCATTGTTGTTGCAGTAATAAATGGAATTGTTTTCTTAGTTTCTCTTCTGAAAACTGATTATTGGTATATAGAAAGGCAATTTATTCCTGAATACTGATTTTGTATCCAGCTATTTTACTGAATTTATTTATAAGTTCTAGAATTTTTTTCTGGTGAAATCATTTGGGTTCTTGCTAACACACATTCTTCTCAAACCATTCCAAAAAATGTAAGAGGAGGAAGACTCCCAAGTTCATTTTATAAGGCCAGCATTATCCTAATTCCAAAATAAGATGAAGACACTACAAAGAAAGAAAATTATGGTATAGGTCTATATACCCAAAGAACATAGGTTCTAAAATCCTTGACAAAATATTAGCAAACCAGACCCAGCAATACATTAAAAAGATTATACACCATGATCAAGTAGGATTTATGCCAGAGATGCAAGGTTGGTACAACATTCACAAATAAATAAATGTGATATGTCACATAAACAAAATTAAAAACAAAAATCACATGATTATATCAATTGATATAGAAAAACATTTGATAAAACTCAGCACCCATTAATGACAAAAACTCTCAGCAAAGCAGGACTAAAAGAAACATACTTTAACATAATAAAGGCTATATATTGCATCCCCAAGTCAACATTATATTCAATGGGCCAAAACTAAAAGCATGTCACTTAAGGTCAGGAACAAGACAGGGATATCCACCTGCACCACTTTTATTTGACATCATATGGGAAGTCTTAGCCATAGCAATCAGACAGGAAGAAAAATAAAAGGCATTCGAATTGGAAAAAAGAAATAAAGCTGTTATTTTTTGCAGATGACATGATATTATATTAGAACACTACAGTCTTTTTGTAAATAGCTTTTCTTAAAGCATAGACATGCTCTTTCATTTACTTCTTGTTTATGGCTCCATCCATGCTACGACAGCAAAGTAAAGTGGTTTCAACAGAGACTCTCTGGTCAGCAAAGAGTATTTACTACTACCTGGCTCTTCACAGAAAATCTTATGAGTTCCTTGTTTAGAATAAATTTGTACTGGTTGTACAAAATTATTGTACAATTTAGAGAAATAGTTTTATATTTAATGAATCATGAAAGCTATTCAAGACTTGTTTGCTTGTTAAGTGAGATTCTAGGATTCTGGAGGCTGGGCATGGGACATGGGGTATCATTGTAAATCAAAAGGATCTTGCATGAAAATGGATGCTAAGTTTACTTATTCATAATATTTGATATTTAAACAATAATGAAACCAGCTGAAGTAGAAACATAAATGTGCTCTAATTGGAACATTGGGTTTTTCTCACTGTTTCCCTTTTCTGTGTAGGGATATGCAACAACATGGATGGAACTGGAAAGCATTATGCTGAGTGAAATAGGCCAGGTGTTGAAAGACAAATACCATATGATCTCACTTTAACAGGAAGCTAAACAACAAAACAAACAAGCAAGCAGAATAAAAACAAAGACACTGAAATAGAGAACAAGTGGGAAGTGACCAGAGGAGAGAGGGAAGGAAATTTAAGGGGGAAAAAGGGGAGGGATTTGGAGGAAGAAATGGGAAGGACACAGGGACGAGAACTAAAGGGGGTGGAAATGGGAGGGAGGTGGGGAGCACCGGGCGGGGGGGGGCTGCGATGGGAGAAATAGACAAAAAACTGTGCTTGAAAAATAACTAAATAAAATTTTTAAAAAAGAGAAAAAGGCATTATAAGATTTGCCGTTTGAGATGATTATCAGCCTCAGTTGGCCATCCTTGGGTTAGAAAATCTATTAACACATACATCACAGAGAGACTTACTTAGTCACCCTCAAAACTTTCACCAATCAAAAGATTATGCAATTTTTTCTAATTTGCATTTTGTATTCCTGGGAAGATATTGTCATAAGAAATTTGGCATACACTTATACCACATACTCTCTACCTACCCATCAGGTACAAGTGGTTAGTTTCTCTATAAACATTTGATGTTATATTAAAGGAAAGGAAAGGGTGGAGAAATGTTTCATTCCATGGAATTTTGTAGTTAGCAAGACATCTGTGCCACCTTGTGAGTCATATCAAGTGTTAAAGCTGATCTTAGCATCTCAAAGATGCCCAAAGTTTACAGCTGGGAATAACTGAAATTGGAACCAGTGATATAGAAGACAAGCCTGAATAGAACAAAGGTGTTTATCTCTTGAGGGAAAGCTGGTCTGCGTGGCAGAAATCCAAAATTTATGTTGTAAGCATTTCTAAAATCATATGACTGTGTCATTGTAAAAAAAAAACTTGAATTGTTACTGCTCGTATTCAGCCTTTTGCATCCTCTGAATAGAAAGTGGGTTAAATTTAAGTCATTTCTCAATGAGTCTACTTTCTAACAATGAATCCTAAAATATTACTAAATCAATTTAAAACTAACAAAAAAGCCCTGGCAGGTGTGGCTCAGTGGATTGAACACTGGCCTGCAAACCAAAGTGTTGCTGGTTCAATTCCCAGTCAGGGTTGTGGGTCAGGTCCCCAGTGTGGGCCACTCGAGAGGCAACCACACATTGATGTTTCTCTCCCTCATTTCTCCCTCCCTTCCTATTTCTAAAAGTAAATAAATAAATAAAATCTTTAAACATAAATAAGCTATCAGGAAAGGACACTCGAATATGATAATGTCCGCTACATTCTTAAAGGTTTACTGACTAGGAATTAATGAAATGCTATCTGGAAGTATATTTGTTAAATACGATAATCCAGATTTGCCCAGGATTAGAGCATAAATTATTAAATTAAAAATAAACAGTTATCTTGAATTTGTAAATTTAAAATCAGAATAAAATCTCTACTAAATTAAATGCACCTTTTTGTTATTTTAGAATGCAAAACATCATTTCTTAGCTAGAAATTCTTAAACTATGCCTCTCCTACTTGGAGAACAAATGCTCAGAAAATACTTGGACTAGAAAGAAGATGTGGTCCAGGGACCTGTTTTTCTGTAATTAACTAAGAAAATATTTTCTCACTATAGAGAGCAGAATTCAAAAAAATTGTGCTCATAGATAAAGTTGAAAGTCTTTCAAAGGAGGTGAAAAGTGAGCCACTCATGAGTGGCAGAAAAAAGGACTCCAATCCACTTTTCTAATGCTTATACTTACACAGGTATCATCATTCAAATTGTTTCCAAAATGATCACCACAGTATGTATACTTAACATTTATCATTTCATTTCAAATTATTAATACTTGATGACTGTAAGTTTACTTTTAAAATTTGGAACAAGCAGAAAATTTATTTATATGAATGTTCACTCGGCCGTTTTTCTAGGTATTATTCAAAGAACAGCTTATCTATCAGTTTTTATAAACCCTCTCGGGCTAAAATCATCATTAAATTATATGTGGCATACGTATTGTATCTTCTTTCTTTCTCAATATAGAAAATGCTAATATGCAGATCTATTCTTAAATACACTGATGTGTTCCTCCTCCAAAGGGTTGAAATGAAGTAGAACAGGCTGCATGTGAATGCATCTGTCTGGTCTATTTGGAGACACATTGTCAGGAAACAATGCGGTTCTTCTGACATCTGGGAAACTCAAGTTCATTTAGGCTTCATTAATGATGCACTTTTAGATATTGGGCAAAACAGTTCTTGAATAACTCAATTATGCTATGTATTAATGGTGATAACAAAGCTCTTTCCAGGAAGGGAAGCGACTAAACTGCTCAAGCCCCAGTAATTGCTTCAGTCTGAATCGCTTCCATTCAAATAGACAAATGTACTTTCCAGATAGCATTTCATTAATTCCCAATCAGTAAACCATTAAGAATGTAGAGGGCACCATTATTAAATAATCCAAATCTTATATTTTCGAGAGACATTTATTGCTTGTCCTTGTGATAAGCTTTATAATTATCTAGAAATAGAAGAGCTGATCTATATTCTGAATATATTAATAAAGATAGAAACATATGACTCAGCCAGTTAGGGAATATTTGTCATTTTTCATTCAAACATAAACATAAACTCTGGGAGCAATAAATTAATGTTTTATAGTTTTCAGTGGTGTGCAAAAATCATATATATATATGTATAGATATATATGATTGTATGTATATATATGTGTGTATATATACACATATATATATATAAAATCACTGAAGTTTTATTTTATGAGGGGCTGCAGTTTGGCACACTTAATCTCATCAGTTTATCTTGTATTTAATACTTAGGCCAACTGAATTATGATCAAATATAGGAATACTGAAATAGGAAGAGTCTTCCATTGGATTAGCTTCACACTTATTCTAAAGGTTACATTTACATATATAATTATTTCCATAATGCTTTATCTACACTCTCATTTTTTCAACAAATACAGATTTATCATCAATGAACCAAAAAGTGGCAAAACAATGTGTCTGACACCATGTGATTTAAAACCCAGCTGTGGCAGAGCCACTTTATGAAAACATGTTGAACTGCAATTGCTCCTAAAAACTTAATTTTTTATTATAAGAATTGGGTCAGACCTTAATATTTCCTATTAAAAAAAACTCTTATAGAGACATAAACTGAAGTTTACACAGGATGTAATATATTTTAATTATTTGTAAAAGTTATGATTAGAAGTTGTGGATGGCTGTCTGCTCTGGCTGAAAATATGAATCAGTATTGCCCTGATTCACCAAAGAATTCAGTTTTCTTTTCTAAACTTTTAATTCAGATATGATATTTATGGTTTTGGTTTTGAAGGTACATATAATTTTCCTAAATAAATGCTTTTAGTTTCAGTTAGATGGAGTCTGAAAGCTATAAGCAGGAATGATCTTCTGCCATATACTGGGTTAACCTGAGCTGCGTTGAGTGGGGTTGTTTTATTTGTGACTGATTCCTTGCTGATCTCTGAAGTGCCGTGGTGGATTGATATGCTTTCAGGTATCCATGAGCTAAAATGCTATGATACCACAGGGACCTTCAAGTGAACTTCTGTAACATGCTTCTAGACTATTCATCAGATATATGGGCTGTTCTTACTTTTTTCTTGGCAAAATGGTATAAAGATTATTAAGCTGTTATGGATATGTTCTAAAATCTGGGAGGACTTGCTTAAACCTTTCCCAAGGATTCCCATTATTCCTATTCTTCTCGTCATGAAAATCTATTTCTCTGCTTGCACTACGGCCTCTAATTTCACTCATTCTACTAAGCGTATGTTTCTTACTAATGACTTCTTACTGTCTACTAATTTTACATTTTTTTCTACCTTTTATTTTTACTACACACTTGTTTTCCCACAGCTCATAGTTTTGGCTACAGTATGACTTAGGCTGTGAACTTGACCAGTCAATGATAATGCTATTTTACCTCTTTTCTGTTAAAACAGTTATTGCATTTTCCTTATTTTTCTAACATCGTCATCATAAATAAGTAATGTGTTTATAATATCACAAGGTTATTTCACTTATATCACCATGTTTAATGATGATAATTCTGTTAGATATGAGCAAACTATGATATAACAGGGAAATAACACATTTTATAGATAAATCAACTCACGTACAAAAAGACTGCATTTAAGGGAAGAGTCTGTGTCTTTCCACATACTGTGGTCACCAAGCATCATCACTTCTCTGCTGGCAATTTCTGGCACGTCTTCCATGCCACCACCAACACTTTAAATTCTTTTCATCCAGCAAGTCTGGCCGAAATGTTACATCTTCTATGAATTGCTCTGTGAACTACTCAAGCAGAAAGAATAGTTCCTTCCTTGGGGTGCTTCACTCTGGCCCTAGTAAAGCAGGTTTTACATTGTTTCATATTTAGTTCTGTGTGGCTCTGCAATCTGCTTTATTGGGAATTCCATGAGAGTGAGCAGCCTTGCTTCTTTATACTTGTATTCCAAGTGTTTAACACAGAGCCAGGGACTTAATAACTATTCACTTACATGAACTCAATTTTAAAAATTGTGCCCAGATTCAATGTTGTCTCTATAATAGCTGAGGATGCCTGAGATACAGTGAAATGGAGGTTAATGCATTTTGATTAGCTGAAGCACTGTATTTTTCCACAGACTACTCTTGTTTCCCTTAATTGTATAAAATAGTTAAATTGGGGTATAAATATAAAGTATTCACTGGGGAGAACTGAACACATCAATCACTTAAATCAAATATGGCTTTGGTAAATACTTAATTGCCGGAAGCTTCAAATCTCACACAGATAACTTAATTTAAAATCGGTAAAATATTTTAAATCTACCACATATCATGTATCCTTTAGCATAAAGTGTAAAAAAATAGTATAATTGATGGCATTATTATGAGTCCCAAACCTCATTACTGACTATTGCTGAATTTACCTGCAGTTCAATGTTTAAATATGGTGAGATTAAAATTATTCAGTGAGCCCTATAACTTGTGGCAAATCATTATTACTTCCTCCAATTGCTACTGTAGTATTATTAATCACAATGAATTTCTTTGAAAATCAGTGAAGCAGCAATTTATTATTCTATATGTATTTCTACTATAAATTAGCTCTTGTGACTTAACTGCCTAAGAACAACTATTGTTACTATATAACACCTGTAGAATCATAATCAGACCAAGAAATTGATTCCAAATGAGATTACTATGACCAGTTCTACTGGAAATGGAAATCAGATAAATGAAAAAAGATGAGTTGCCCTAAAATAAAGTATTTCTAAATAGTGTAAGATTATTGAATTTCTCTTGCAAATAGGTCCCATAGACTTCAGTGAGAAAAATTAATATGCAAAGACATTTGTCTTCACCTGACAAAACACAGGAGAGTCCAGGCATGTAGATTATACACATCTCTCGTCTAATTAAATGGCAAAAAGGATTTATGGGTACAATAGGAACATAGCCTCGAGGTATATTTGTCATTACCTCTATCTGTAAAGTTTTCTGCTCACAATAACAGCAAGTAATGAGGGCAGGAAGAAACAAAAGCCAGTCTTGACCCTCTCATCACTGAATGGATTTTCCACTTTGTAATACAGGTTACTTGCTGTATTTTTGCAACTTTCTGCTCTCGCAGTACTTAGGAATCTCTGTCTTAAGTCAAAGCTCTCTTGCTTTCTACACTACTGTGAGTGAAATATAGCATCTGGCACAAATAATGCCCCTTCTTTATTACAAAATCATAAACATGTAATTCTGTAATGAAACAATATCACACTCAAGCACACCATATGGCATTTTAGGTGAAAATTTCAGAGTAAAACTATAAATTATTACACCCATGGTATTACCCTACCAACCACACTGAAGCAGGCATTACTTCTACCAGACTCTGTAGACTGAGGTTCTGCAAAAGGAGAACTCTTCAAAAGCCAGCTTATGGTACATAGTTTAAAATGGTTCTCCAGTCCAGGACATAAAGGAGGAAGATTTGGGTATCTGGGAAATAGACACAAATACACATATATGAGTATATACATGTGTATACTGTATAATTTTATTTTTAATATGAAAAGTTACATTGAAATTTCTTTAGTTTGTTTGGCCATTTTTAAGAATCTAGTATAAAATTTCCTGTTCATTCAAACTAAGAATAAAAAACATGTTTTCAAAGTGAGGCACAAATGATACTGTGTTTGATGGATGTATTGACTTAATTATACTACCCCTCCTTTGTACTAGGCAGCTGCCCTCTAAAGCAAGTTATCAGAATTAGAACTCTGTTGCTAGGTGTATGTGTGTGTTTGCATACTTGGGCAAGGGCATGTGCAAACGTCTACTTGTTGTGCATGCCATTCTGTGTAAAGAAGTCTCATCTCTCAGTTTTATCTACAGATTCATTCCTTGAACATACAAATGTGAAGGAAGTTTTAGGCCCTAATTAGTTCTTAGATTTTCTAAATTTAATTTTTATTGTATTTTTTGCCGTTACTGCTTAGTCCCCTTATACTTGCTCCCCCACACCCAGCAATCATCACACTGTTGTCCATGAGTTCTTTTTCCTTTCTGATACATTAGAGCTTTACAACACAAGTCATTATTTTCATAATTATTGTATGTAGTTTAATATGAAAATTCTTTAGAAGAATTCTGGCTTCAAATCCAGACTTCTGCATTTTGCTGGATTTGTTTTTCTAGGCAAATTGTGTACACTATATAATCTAGTTCTAACTCTGCAGTGGGGAAACTATTAGTAATGGGGCTATTATGGGGGTTTGAATGAGAGAATCACATAGTATCTCAGTGTATCCTGGGAGCAATTGAATGCTTTCAGTAAATATATTGTTATAACCTGCTGCTATGTATTATTATCAATATATCACTCTCTCTAATTCCATTGGACTTACTGCAGTTGACAAGTGCATTTAGCAATTTAAGAGTATCATTTATTCTGTCTCAAATCTCAATATTTCCTTGAAATTACAAGTTCAGGAGTGAGAATTAAAAATCCCTGCCCCCTTTATCCCAAAGTGATGATGGCATCATACTTTTATTTATCATATAACCATCATATACTTCTTGATATACTTTAGTCTGTAATTGTACCTCCATTCAGGCCTTTCTCGTTAGAGTGTAATATAGGGAACCACTTCACATGGTGTGGAAATGTAGCTCAGCCTCCACGTGGAAAACCAGTGAGGAGGGAGTGGCACACAGGACCATACTCACAGAGAGGTTTTCCAGTGGGGAATCAGGCCTGTGTTGTACCCAGACTGCTATGAGACTTCCTTTTGCTAAAACTCCCTCACCCTGAATTGAGGCAACAAGTGCTTACTGTAACTTCCTAACGTCTATGCTAAACCTCCCAAGTATGGAGTGTAACTAGTTCAACAACGTTTCCCCTTGGTCTGCAACATCCTTCTCTTTGAAGTAATTAGCAACATTCTTTCCTTTATTATCCGTAAAAAGTAATACCCTGAGTGAAACTGTGCATTCTAAATGAGGACTACCCTCCATGTAATATACCCAGAGAAACAATAAAAACCTGTCCAGGCAGGGACTGGGGTCTCTGGCCCTCTCGCCCTCTTTCTCTCTCTGAAAGAGTGGTCGTGTGGTCCCTTTTTCTCCACAGGACTTCTGTTGTCCATATGTATTTGTTCTCTAGCAGCCACAACATACACAGATACTGCAGGCCAGGATTTGCACAGTGTAATCTTTCCAAAGAAAGAAATTTGGTCTTTTGTTCTCTTCCCCCCACCCCGTATGTGACAAGTGTAATTTATTTGTGTATAAAAAGACATTTTAAATAATGGCACATAAATAAATTCACCTGTATTGAATGATGGTTCAAATAATATTTAAAAACTTCATAAAAACTTTACAGGAAAAATCAACTTCTTTATATTGTTGTAGAATTGTGAAGATCATAGCTCAACTTATTACTTTGAGTTAGCAAACATTTAACATTTGTCGTATGTCTGCTGTGTTACTGAAACTGACCATGCTTCCTATATTCTTTTGTATTTATTCCATCAATGAAGCTAGCATTGCAAAATTATTATCCTAATCACAAAGATAAACACACTGATTTCAGATGTGTTTATTCAACATTAGAAGTGGTAGAGTTAACCAATGGGTATGACTATTTAGTGTACGTTTTTACCACTTCACCATTAAGATTTATTCAAACACTGAAGTTTTCATTTCACTTTCGATCTAGTCTATAGCTGATTTTTTAAAAACATAAAAGAACACTGGACATCTTTCAAAGCAAGAAAGTATAGTTTTGATATTTTCATATACTTGTGATTTAAATTTACTTTTATACTTACATCTTAGTCTGTTCCAGCTACAGCAACAACAATATTATAAATTGGTGGTTTACAAAGAAACAAAAATGTATTGCTCACAGTTCTGGAACCTAAGAAGTCTAAGATAATGGTACTAAAAGGTTTGATGTCTCGTGAGAACCCACTTTCTGGTTCAGCGATCCTTTGCTCACTGTACTTGCGCAGGAAGGAAAAGGAAAGAGCTGTCTGGGTTTCTTTAACAAGAAGACTGATCCCATACATAAGGAACCTACCCTCCTGACCTAATTACCTCCCAAATGCCACACCTCCAAATGGCATCACGGTGGGCGCTGAGTTTCAACATATGAATTTTGGGAGATCCATTCTATATCAAGTTATAATAATAATGCAAAAGTTAAAAAGTATATTAATTTATAAAGTTATATTAATTCCATTTAGAATAATTTATAGTGTGATTTTCTTAGAATACTTCTCAGAAGGCTTTCTACCATCTTTTAGAAAAATACTTATGTCTAGGGAAAAAAAGTTGACTTGTAAGGCATTAATTATCCATGGAGACAAGATACAATGTGCCTACATATATAAAACATGGTCAAGCTATACCTTAATGGCACTGCACTGAAACTTTAAGCTGAAGTTTAGAAGGTTAAAATATCATTATCATTTTTAGGAGAAACTCTTATTTTATTTATTCATTTCTTTTTAGTATATTTTATTGAGTGTGCTATCACTACTGTACTAATTTTCCCCCTTGGTGCCCCTTTGCCTGGTATCCCCTTTCCTCTAGCAATCTCCGCACTTAGCTCATTTCCATGGGTCATACATGTAAGTACTTTGGTTTCTCCATTTCCTATACTATTCTTCACATTCCTCTGTCAATTTTGTTTCTAACAATTATGCTTCTAAATCCCTGAACCTTTTCCCTTACTCTCCCAATTCCCTCTGCCAGCTGAGAACTGTTCAGATAATCTCCATATCTATGATTCTGTACTTATTCTGGTGATTTGCTTTGTTTTTGGTTTTTTGATTCAATTATTGACAGTTGTGTTTGTTTTCATTTTAATGTTCATCATTTTGATTTTTTCTTTTTCTTGAATACGTCCCTGTGATATTTCATGTAACAAGGATTTGGTGATGACAAATTCCTTTAGCTTTATTTTGTTGGGAAGCACTTTACCTGCCCTTCCATTCTAAATGATAGCTTTGCTGGATCAAGTAATCTTGGTTATAGGTCCCTACTTTTCATTACTTTGAATACTTCTTGCAAGTCCCTTCTTGCCTGCAAAATTTCTTTTGAGAAATCAGCTGACACTCTTATGGGAACTTCTTTGTAGGTAACTCTGTGCTTTTCTTTTGCTGCTTTTAAGAGTCTCTCTTTATCCTTAAGCTTTGGCATTTTAATTATGATGTGCCTTGGTGTGTTCCTCTTTGGGTTCAAATTCTGTGGGACTCTCTGTGCTTCCTGGACTTGTATGTCTATTTCCTTCACCAGAATAGGAGAGTTTTCTTTCATTATTTTTTTCAGATAAGTTTTGCTTTTCCTCTTCTTCTGACACCCCTCTGATTCAGATGTTGGTACATTTAAAGTTTTCCCATAGGTTCTCAAGCCTCTTCTTGTCATTTTGAATTGTTTCTTCCTCCATTCTGGTTAAATGTTTAATTCTTCCTTTTAAAAATATATTTTATTAATTATGCCATTACAGTTGTTCTATTTCCCCCTTCATTCCCCTCTACCCTGCACACCCCCTCCCCCACCATTCTCCCCCTTTAGTTTATGACCACATGTCTCAAGTTCTTTAGATTCTATATTTCCCATACTATTCTTGCCCTCCCCCTATCTATTTTCTACCTACCATCTATGCTACATATTTTCTGTACCTTCTCCCCCCTTCTCCTTCTCCCACTCCCCTGTTGCTAACCCTCCATGTGATCTTAATTTCTATGGTTCTGCTCCTGATCTAGCTTCTTCCTTTCATGCAAAATCACTCATTTGAATCCCGGCTTCATTCCCTCCACTCTTGGTTCCCTGTATATTTTCCTTTATTTTGCTTAGTTTTTATTTTGCTTATCCTTTATTTCTTACTTTATTTTTGTGGCCACACTAAATGGGTTCTCTGAGTATCCTGATCACCAGTGTTTTGAACTCTGCATCTGCTGGCTTGGCTATCTCCATTTCGGTTAGTTCTTTTTCCAGAGATTTGTTCTGTTCTTTCATTTAGGCCATATTTCTTTGCCTTTTCAATTTGGTGGCTTCCCTATGTTTGTTTCTGTGTATTAAATAAAGCTGCTTTTATTCCCTTAGTAGCACAGGCTATACAGAAAATTCACCTGGAAATTTTGTGTGTGGAACCTTAGGTAATTGCCAGGGCAGAGCTACCCACCTCACCACTTTGTGGCTCTGTGTGTGTTGGCCAGGGAGTGGGGGCTAGTACTTGGAGAGGGGTCAGTGCAGTTGCCTGGCTTCTGGAGGCCTGCCGGGCACTTGTCCTCCTTCCAGTCATCTCCTGTATATGACTGGCACCCTTCCAGCTGCTGTCATGGCACTAGTGTACATTTTAAGCTGGTGTAGGCCCTTTAAGTTGCAAAAATCTGGCAGTTTCTTCTGCCACCCCAATTCCCACTGGCCTGTACAGAAAGAGGTAATGAGGGTTTATCCTCCCAGTGGTGAAACCCCGTGCTATGCAGTCTGGCCTGGGACTGGGATCGCTGGCCCCCATGGTATCCCTCTTGTTTTTTATCCATCACACATGAACATGGGACTGTGTGTTCTGCTCCTGCTGTTGTGGCCTCTCTGCCCGGGCTCTGCCACTCCACCCTTCCATCCACCCCACCCATCTGAGCAAATATAGTTTCTTTAAATTCTTGGATGTCAGACTTCCATACAGCCCAATTACTGACAGTTCTGGATGTTATTTGTTTCTGAGGTCTGGTTTTAATTATTTTTATGGCTTTTCAAGGAGGTCAAGCATGTCTGCCTATGCCTCCATCTTGACCGGAGGCTCAAGAAACTCTTACTTTTAAAGAGAAATTGGTCGGATGACAAGCATGAGGAGGGATATATGGATTTCTTACCATGAGTTCTCAATTGTGGTTGCGTACTTGAATGAATTCAAAGTCAGTTTTGCTATTTGTACTTTAAAATATCCACTCTTCTGGAATGCTTTATGAAAAAAATATACACACACTTCTTCATCACTCAAAATATGATTGCTTGACACATTTCATTTTTTTACCCCAAATTGATTTGCTAGTCAATTTTTTATTATTTTCTGCTCTCTTTGTTCCTGACATTCATTGCAAGACTCTAAGGAAAGGGTTGCATCACAGATATGAAGTTTTTTTTTCAGTGCTTAACAGATAATTAGGTTAAAATGTCTTTGTAATAAAAATGCTGCTTCTTATTCTATGGAAAGCTATTTAATATTCTACATTACCCCATAAATTCTCTTTCTGCCAACAGTCACATTGCGCATTTGCCACAGCAGTTTACTCTTCATTTTCACCAATATTGCCCCATGCCTTGTAGGGCCATTTCCAATCTGCTGAAATAAAACATGATGCATTTTATGGTGGTGGCATTTTTGCAACATATGTTTCTGCACTAAAAAAGTTGTTACTCAGAGACCAATAAATATACATTAAAGTGAATCTTCCTCTCCTCAGGAAAATATAAAAATTGTCATTTAGATATACTAGTTGCTTTATCTTATGAACAATTTCCTTGAATGGAAGTTACTTGAATATTTTATCTTCTTTTTACAAAATAAAGGAAAGCTGTTACAGAATTGTTTGTACTCAGTAAGATTATCTTTAGTTTATTGTATTTTGTTTGTAATAATCTATACAACACTTTAGCCTACTATTTACTATACCTATGACCTTGAACACACTACATACCTGTTCTAAATCTAAATTAAAGTTTTAAAATCCTCAAATCTGGGTCCTGACTCCACATTGTGATTTCTGCATTCTACAGATGGTGTGGCCTCTCATTGCAGTCCTGGACTCTTACAACAACCTACGGAGTAAACTCTGTAGAAACTCCATAATTGGTAATTTCCTTTCTTATACCTGAGCTGAAGAAAACTCATAAATGACCTGAGGTAATACAGAAGCACGCCTTTACAGATACATGATTTTGATGCTCTCTTCATTCACGAAGAAGATCTTTTTAGTTGTCTTTGATACATTTTCTGCCATTCTTCTAAAATAAACTCTAGGAACACCTTGAAGAGTACTTCTCAGTTTCATAACTGAATACTCTATCATCATAATATTTAGAGTAGATAAATATAATTGTACATTTAGAACAAAATTGAAGACAATAACATTATGATTCCTCTTCATTTGCCTCCCACTTATTCATATCTGTAGGTGAAACTACCCACACCTTCCTTGTGATAAGTTGTATTGTTTTACTTTCATAAACTTCTTCATTCATTAAATGTTTGTTAAGGTATTACTACTTCTCAGGCTCTGGGAAAATCACCCGAGACACAGCTGGGAACACTGCAATTAGGTCCCATCAGAGAGTGTTCAGCATTTTTAAACAAATCAACAAATAGTACAATAATTAAACACAATATTGTAAGTACTGTGAGGAGAAAAATATGGTACCATAAGAACCCTTAAGAAGAAACTTCATCCTGAAATTTAATCCTGGCACTAGTGTGATGATACCTAAGTATGAAAAGACAGGGATAGACCAAGGAGATGTATAAGAGAAAAACTGTCAGACGTTTGGCATATGGGCTTCCATGTGAGGGAAGAAGATAAGGAAGATATTAAGGTTGATGCTCATTCTTTTGGCTTAAACAAATGAGTGAATTACAGGGCCTTTCAGTAATAAACATAACAGAGGAAGAGTAGATATGGGACAAAAGTAGTAAGTTGATTTTTTGCTATTTGAGAATTAGATTTCTGGAGGTTATACAATTGAAGCCTTCCAAAAGGCAGTGAAATAAAGAAGTCTGGAACTCAGAAGAGTAGAGCAGAGTCCAGTGTTTATGGATGGGGAATCAATGGTAATGAGGAAATATAGACAATAAATGTAAATGCCTCTTTATGGCATGATTACTGTTTCCAAGTAATGCGTTGATTAAATGATGTTACCTGGCTCTATATCAATCATCAAGAAAGCTTTTTGAAAAGTATTGATGTTCAGGCCTTGTTACAGAAAAAGTAGAGCAGAATTTGGGGATTTGATGACTTAAAGATTCGGGACTTGTTATAACCTTTCCAAGAATACGAAAGTGAATTTAGAGGTAAAAACTACTGATTAAGAGTTGATTTACCAATGACCATTTTATGGAATTTAATAACATCTCTATATTTACAATTTAAAATGTATTACCTATCTTGTTTTGAAATGAAAGGGGAAGGACCAGCATACTTACACTTTATAACCAAAGAGTATATGACTTAGAACTACTTATTGCAACATGTCACTTTAATCATTGGCAATATTAATTACCTACCTTTACAAAATATCTTATTATTTCATGGATACATTAATTTTGGAAATAGAACACATAAAGTGGACATTTATTATTTAGTATTCTTCGCAATCTGATTGAGAGGTTTATCTAAATTAGTCCATACAAAAAATTAAAAGCTTATATCTACTCTGTTTTGATAAAATAAATATCTCTGAATCCCAGAGGTTGCTTGCTTGCTCATGTCTCCATTGTAAATATACCACAGGCAGACCAGTGTTTAGAAAAACTGAAGTTGACTTATTGGGCATATCAACTTTATAATACAAATGTATATATATTTTAATATGGCTGAATCTCTCTATTTAAGGATGTTTTATTGTAAAAAGAGCACAAAGGTTTAAGCATCAGAAATATGTGTTCTTTTATCTATTCTCAGAAGGTACAACAATTATCTCCAAATCTTAATAATCTATTATCTGACTCTTGCTCTTAGAATGTGCTTAATATAAGCTGTCATTTTTGCCTGAAAATTAATAAAAACAATTCAATGTATAAAAGTTATATAATATACATGCATTCTGTTAGTATATGTTTCCCACATTTTTCTCTTGTTTCATTTTTCAAATAATGTTTTCCACATATTATATTTTACTTTCTTCTGTACTGTATCTTAGCTTATTACTTATTTCTTTTTTATACACCATTAAACAAATAAAGTTGTAATAAAAATGAAGCAAAAAATAAACCTCTGAGTCACTAAAAGCAGTTATGAAAATCAACCTCAGTTCTGAAGAAAACAAAGCAAAAGTGGTAAGAAGTCAAGAGTCATTGAAATGCTGTATGAAGCTTGACTTGCTAGTCATATCAGAAAAGAAAGAAAGAAGAAAACGAACAAACCCTAACTGAGAGGAAGACTTTTGCCAGACATAGGATATCGATTTAAATTCTGGGCATGGGAAGGATAACCAAGTAAGCGCAGTGTATAATGAGCTTGGGTGAAGAGCTAATCTGCTCACCCACCTCAGGAACTCTTCCTGATGTCTAGATAGCAAATATAATCTCATATCTGCACATCTAAAAACAAGAAACAAACAGAATATTTGAAGAACCAACCCTATCTTCACCTAAAAAATGGTGTGTCCAATTAAATATAGCAATCAATGGTATCAACCAAACACATCTGGGAAAATCCCATTATTTTTCCCTAAATCTCCTGAGAAATGCAGAGAATTATGGGTGACCTATGTCAGGTTAGAAGATACTGTATACTAAGTTACCAAAAGAATATCACATACAAATCAGACCATTTGGAACTGTCTAAATGCTTATAACAATTTAGAATAAGGTATATGTCACAATTTGGAGGTCAGAAGAAAATTTGTGGTTTAATAAAGTCAGGGGAGAAGCATTGCATTGATCAAAACAGTGATGAAATATTTGTTTTATTCTTTGAATACCAAGACAGAACCTCTATATAGCCACACGTGCACACACACACACACACACACACACACACACACAAACAAATTGTGACTGAGTAAGGATCTCTTTGGAGTCAATGTGAATGCAAAGTGAAATAAATTCACAAGTGGACTTTTAGAGAACCCAACAATGCATGAAATCTATATCTGGAAATGACCTTATATATCGTATATAATGACCGTATACTTCATGGTTTATAGATAAATAAATGGAGGACACAAAGTTTGTATGCACAACGTCATAAGTACATGAAAAGATTCAAGATCACCACACTCACAAGTATTACTTTGACTACACATAAGTGCAAAATACAGGCGTTACATAATCCACATACTCAGTGAAGACTGTGTAAAGTGTATTCTTCATTATACGAGTGGTCTATTGTAACTAAACTTGATTTTTTATTATACCAAAAGTATAGTTTTAGGTATATTCATCTTTGTAAAAACACAAATTAATAAATGCTTATTAACATTATAATAAATAAGGAAATTTAACACACAATTTTTTTAACATTGAAAAGGCTCATGAATTCTTTCCCCTCAAAATTTACATGTAAGTTCTGTATTGGCATCAGGCAGCTATTGTATGGATGTCCCTAAAATGCTCAAATGAAAGAAGGTATAGTGGGTATATATGGTAGTAGAAAAAATACAGCAAAATGGAACCCTATAATATTCCTTGACTAGTAACAATATACTTGGAGTCCAAGGGTGATGCAAAGATTCTTCACTGTTCCTCTGTGGTTGCTTTTTATTCTTAGCTGACTCAACAAGGGCTCTTAACTTTCTTTTATTGTGTCTTCAGTCAACATGGCTCATCTACTTCCGCACTCAGCTTCACCCTTCCGTCCTGCTCTCAATCTAGTTCTATTTCATACCATCACTCCTTGAACCTCAAGTTCCATCTCAAACACTTGGTCGTTCCAAACTGCAAGTGCTATTGTATTCTGACTCTGCATTCTTTATTTTTTAATTATTTTATTGTTCAATTACAGTTGTCTGCATTTACTGCCCACTGCTCCTCCCCTACCCCAGCCATCCCCACCTCCCTCCACTGCTTCCACCCCTCCTTGGTCTTTTCCATATGTCCATAACATTCCTGAAGACCTTTCCCCACTTTCCCCCATTACCCCTCCCACCTCCCCTCTGGTTACTGTCAGATTGTTCTTAATTTCAATGTTTCTGGTTATATTTTGCTCTTTTTTTCTTTTGTTGATTAGGTTTCACCTAAAGGTGAGATTATATGGTATTTGTCTCTCACCACCTATCTGATTTCACTGAGCTGACTGTATTCTTTAGCTTAGGCAGTTGTGCAGGACAAAAAAGGTATTTCTCTACTTAACATGGTTCATGTGGCTTACTTTTACTGTATTATTTTGCTTAAAGAATCCGTGTCTACCAGGAAAAATGATGGAAAAGGGACAGTTGGGAATAGTTAAAATACAGAAATATTATTCATCTTTTCCATTGTTAAAGGACATTTATGTTGATTCCAAGTTTTTATTATGATAATCTCTCTACTATTAACATAATAGAAATGTATTATCCTCATGTTATCTGTGGTACAAATAATCTCATAGAGGAAAAATGCCAAAGGTGTAGTTAAACAGTTATCAAGGGAACCCCCAAACCTACACCATAGATATACTTGAATGATCTATAGAGAATCATTTTTCTACAGAATAACACACTGTTGAATGCTAAATCTACCCTCACTTTTCCTTCCCCAAGCCTATCCTTGCTGGGATCCTCTGTGATACAGGCTGGGTTCTTAATATTGTCAGATATTTAGGGCTTTAGATACAACCTTTTAAAAAATAAAAAAAGAGTGTATAATAAAAATAAGACCTTTCATGACAGATATGTAAAATGTGAATAATTGAAACATTTTGCTGTTTTCTTTTCCTATTAAATTCATTTATTTTCAGATATATTACAAAAGAGACTAATACCTTTCAAAAAAGTGTCCCTAATAGCATTCCTTCTTGCATATGACTATGATCAAACAATTACAGAAAAGTGTTCTAAGACCTCTTCCTATAAAAAAGAGCTTGATATTAAATCTAAAATTGTTTGAAATTTTATTTTAAATTGAGAGGAAATGTAGAGAAAAACTCTAGTTTACTCAAAATGCAGTATTTCATTTTATTCAGTGAGGTTCATTATGGTCTAGCTTATTAATCCACTGATGCAAACTCACCATGCATGATATCACATCTCCCAAATGTAACTATAAACATAAAAAGCAGTTAGGAGAAAACTCTTTATAATGATAGTATGTAATCCACAAATCAGTAAAGTTGTTCTAAAAATGTATAATTTTTGATATAATTTTTATAGTAACTTACATTATTTTGTTTTTGAAATTAAGAAATACCATAATAGTTTTAACACAACTTCTAAAAGTTGTGATGCTCTCTGCTACTCTCTGCTGAATCAGTATGATACTCTCTGTTGAATGCTTAACTTTGCTAGACAATTAGGGCCAGTTACATATTTTTGATTACTCTAAAACATCAAGACTAACCTTTGTACTCTTTCTGGGATTGCCAATTAGATGAACTTAGAACTAAAGAATGTTAGGGGGGAATCATAGAAATAAATTTATGACATGCAGCTAATGGTCAGTAGAAATTTTCTTGATCAGAAATTAGTTTATAAAATAATACAAATTAGAAGGTAAAGCCAGTTACTGCATATTTTAAAAATACTGGAGAGGGAAAATACTCAGGAGAACATTAATAAAATATAAAGTCAGTTAAAATTTTCTAAATGTTAAACAAAATTAACATATTTTATTTACTCCTTTATTCCCTATATGTTATGCTTTAATTCAAAAATGTATTACTCATTTGGTATTAAAGTTACATATTTTAAATATGCAGTGATTTAATAAAAATTACTAAGATACACCTAAAGTATAAATAATTATCTGATGCATTAGCAAAATCAAGTTTGAAAAAATGAAAGTTCCATCCAAAGATCAAAAATGGATGACCACCACACTGATCCTGGTGCCACTTTTTCTTCATATCTACATTGGGAAAGTAGTTTATCAAACTACTATGCAAACGACCTTTTACTAAAACTTCCTAGAAACTGGAAGGTCCATCCTCCTGAGATTTTGACTACATCAGCTGATCACTTTCATGATTATTTTGCTTTAATCACAGTCATGATTAAGGGCTTTTAAGTTAATGTGCAGTCTATAAGCCAGAAGCACTCTTCATATTATTTTTTATGTTGAATTTTCCCTGTTGGAGTTCAGCAATGCAGAGACCCTGTGCCGACCACTGTGCTTCTGAAAAGATGTTAAACTGTTAGACAAAGCTTATTAAGCTTTTCCTGTGACTTAATTTTGTCATTGACACCATAGATCTACTGATTTGATGACATGCTTTCGCATGCACTTAGTTGCATCTTTGAATGTGAAATTCACCACTAAAAGAGTGACTGTGAATGCAAAGTTGGTTTTTTTTTTCATTTCATACACAATGTACAACCTGGCCTAAAAAAATTACAGCTTATCATTACTTAGATTTGGATGACTGACTAAGTGTTTAATGCCATCTTGTCTTTTCTCTTTCTTTGTCTTGAGTACTGAAAAGTGTGTGCTGAGACAATTAACATTGGTTGTATTATTGTTACTTTTATATTCTTTTCTATTTTCGGTGAAATGATACTGAATTCAGAAAATTTGCTAATGATCATATTTAGCTAAGATTTATATCTGAGATCACTTTTTTTCTTATTCTAAGACTATGGAATTGAGAAGAGAAATAGCCAACTGCTTTCCAGAATTTTATTTTGATAATAAATCATAAATGTAGCTTTATAGTCTTATGAGGCTAAACTAATTAGTATTAATACAACAGCTTCATTTTCTCCATCTGTGTAAATGACCATAGGATCCATTCATGCACACATTCACTCAACAAAAATTCAGTCAGCATCTGTCTTTTATGAGATACACTACAGATAACCTCTTTCCAGGGAAAGAAGCATGTGCTGGAATTTGCTCATATCAACACAGGAGACCTGATCTTGTGCATCAGTTTCTAACTCCATGCTCAGTGACATGTTGACACCTTGAAACTGGCTGTGGTGGAGACACTTACTCTCCAAAAATTGGCAATTACTATAGACCAGGGCCTTTTTTTCCTGGAAAACTGGCTGTTAAACAGTTAGAGAACATCACTAAATGAATGCCTTGCAAAAAATATCTAAGAAAGTTACATTGATTTGAATTTTACAGATGGAATATGAGAGGTCTATCAGGAAAAGGTCCAGCCATCATTAATATGACTAGAATGGTTTGTACTACAGTGATGTGAACTGTCAGCTGGGGAGAGTGGACTGGAATGCACATGTGTGAACAAGGATGACTTCGCTGTACTAGTCAGTGGGGGTGGGTAGATACTGTTGAGTGAGCATGTGTACTGTGTGGTCATCGCATTCAAAATAACTGAGTGATTAAAGCAACAAATCTGCATCACATTTTGTGTTAAGCCTGGACATTCCTCTGCAGAATTATGTGGATGATTCAGAGGGCCACAGCTATGGGCAAGTGGTGATTGGCAGCCTCATCACGACAACATACTGCTCATGCCTCGCATCTTTCGAAGAATTCTTTTGGTGAAACATCAAATCACCCAGGTGACTCAGACCCCCTAAAGCACAGATTTGGCATCCTATGACTTCTAGCTTTTCCTAAAACTAAAATCACCTTTGAAAGGAAAGTGATCTCAGACCATTGAAGAGATTCAGGAAAATATGATGGTCCAGCTGATAGCGAATGAGAAAAATGTGTGAGGTCCCAAGGTGCTTACTTTGAAGGGGACTGAGGTGTCATTGTGTTATGTACAATGTTTCTTGTATCTTGTATATTCTTTAATAAATGTCTCTATTTTTCATAGTTCATGGCTGGGTACTTTCTGGACAGCTATCAATAATTCCAAAGTCTTAATTAGCTTGCCCCTCATCCTAACCATCCTGGATGTAATAAGATTGAAATGCAGATTTTCAGACTTTAAATCAATTCGTTTTTTACCCTTCACTAAGGTTGTTACTCTGTCCGACTGAAAATTAGGTCTTCCAATACTACTTATCTCTGTGATCAAGTTATATAGGTATATGTGTGTGCACACACACTCTATTTTATAGCTTTTTATATTTAACACATATTGCAGTGACATTTCTGAAGGAAATCTGAGTCATAAGGATGGAGATACAAGCTTATTTTTATGAAATATTTTTAAAAAGTCTAGTTCTCTAATCCCATTTAATGTAGAATCTTATTTTGGAAAACTAGATAAAAGCAGTGTGAATGTCATTGGCATTTTAGCCACTTACTTATAGATGTTATCTTTCATAATAGGTGTATTTTGCATAGAGCAAATTTTTCCAATATATTTAAATTTTTTACCTTTAATATTAAAGAAAAGGGAAAAGGGAAACATGCAAATTTGAGTGAAGGTTTAAATTTTTTCATTAATTTTTCCCAGAAATGTCATGGTTGCCTCTAAAACCAGTATTCCTGGGTGCACTAATAAATACCCAGCAGGGATAATTCATTGATTTTGACAGTAATGCTGTGCTCAGAAATTTCTCCCTCTTTATTTATTTAAATCATCAATCTCTGGTCCAGGCTATACCTTGTAACTGAAGAAATTTGTCTGTCAGCTTTCAATCAATATAATGGATACAGCTAGTGCACCAATGGATCACACCCTGCAAATGATTATTCCAAAGTGTGATGCTATAGAAAGAACGCAATTATTAATACCAGAGGCTAATTTTAGCAACAAATTATAAAAAATTAGTACACCTTTCCTTTTTCATATCTCAATTTTATTTACCTTCCTTTAATTACTCCAGGTAGTTAAATGGGCAAAATTTGATCCTCATTTCAGTACTAGAAGAATGACCAGCCTCTTTGGGTATGAAGCTATTTGTATGATAGTATGAGAATAAAAAGAATGCTTATTTTGGACACAGGAAATATGTGTTATTATATTATGCACTAATATTTTAATATGCACTGATTTGCAGGTTAAGTAGTATAATGGTTTAATATACAACTATATCATTTGAGCTTATCTGTCTTATTGATTACTCACAGATTACTTTGAGATTCAGATGGAGGAAATTGATGATGTTTCATAAAATGGGTTATTTAGATAAGTTTACTGTCATTTACCATAAGTTGACTTACTCTTGCACTCAATATTATTTACCTTATTGGGTAAGGGCTGTGCTCCAAAAAATTAGATTTGAGAAGTTGAAGAATATACATATATCAAAAATTACTTTTCTAAATAGACTTTAACAAATTGTGTTAGGATCTAGCAGTTGAAATTAATTTATTTAAGGTGAGCATTTTGCTCTCTTAGTGTGTATCAGCAAATATATGTGTGTACATATGTATATAGAGAGTACTGTTCTGAGTTTATGTATATATGGTATGTATACATGTGTGTGTTTCTTTTTTCAAAAATTAGTGTGTGAGTCACTAACATGTTAGTCTAAATTAGCTTGCTTTTTTCATTACCAACACTGCCAGAAATACCTTATAGCTTTCCTCTGATAGGGAATGTAACAATCCACAAGAACAATAAACCCAGAATAAGGATGCCTTTGGACTTAAAAACAAGCATTATCTGTTTTAAAATTTGCCATTGGCAGGTTCTGGTTATATCTATCTGATACAGATTTGACTTGGAAGTGAACTTTTATAATACTCTAGAAAGCATCCATCTACAAAGGAGAAAACTGAGATCCAGAGTACAGACTGAATACTAAAAAATCATTGGCCCCTCCTCCCTTTAAGGATGCCCCTTTACACATTAATTCCACTGACATTTCTTTACGACAATTTCATGCAGTGGACAAACTTAGGTTTGAGGAAAGTGGGGAATATTTTTATTATAGGATAGCTATTTGACCAGATATAAGTTTGAGATTCTATTACTCAGGAAAAGAAGGGAATAAGAGTTATTGATGGGAGACAATACCTATTTCTCAACATGCAGTGCTTTGAATGCCCAGATAATGGTAGGAACCCTTTCCTCTTAGGTGAACATATTTGTCCCCTACCTAATGAAATAACCTCAACGTTGCAGTCCTCTTATGTCTCCAGTTCAAAGTCCAGCCACTCACTTCTTGATATGATGTCCATTGCTCAAGAGAGCTCTTTCTGCCTCACCCGACATACTGCATGAAAGAGGCAGAGGAGAAGAACAATACAATTCCCTTTTAACAAGGGGGAAATGGGGATATCACAGTAGCAACTGTGACTGTGGTGGGCAAATCCCAGGTCAAAGTAACTGAAACCAAATATCTTGTGGAAACATTTTTGAGTCTTCAGTCATTATTGCTTTCCTTATCAGCCTCTCTATTCTGCTCATCTTTCTTTCCCTCAAACTAATGCAAATGACCTTGATATTGAAATTATTTGTTAGAATTGGAGGCATATTCATTAATCATAACTCCCTCACTTATCATTTGAGAACTAACATAAGAGTAAGCTAGGTATCAAAACAGCATCTTTGGGGCTGGTAAATCTGAACTGAAGAAGATTCATTAGATCTGAGATTCAAAGGGGATTTTTATACTTCCCTCCTTTAAATTAACCCATTATGATCTATCTGCAGGGACAAGAGGTAGATCTTTTGAGAACATATATACCTGCCAGACAATTGGATTTTGTCCTCCCAACTCGTAGCGCAGGGCAGAATTGTTCTGATGGACAGAACAGTTGGGAGGCACGCAAGTTATGGGTACCCATGGGAACCTTGTTCTGTACTCATGAATCAGAGAAGACATTGTGGTCAATGTCTAGAAGAGCAGTATAGCAATAGGTGAGTGGTTATGGAGAGAGTAAAAAAATGGTTTTCCCTATCCTACTTTAATTGAAAAAGAAGTTCAGTAGGTTCTTTTACTTAATTCTTTATTTTCAAAGGAACTATTGTGCTCCACCCCCTGTCTCTTCCTCCCCCCCCCCTTTCTCTCTCTGTCTCATTGATTTTCTTCTATACTTTTGTAGTCCTTGGCTTACATAGGTAGGTAAGACACTGCCATAAAACAAATTTGTACAGATTCTTCAAACAAAAGTCCAATACCTCAAAAATCAAACAGGGTCTATGAGCTTCAAACAATGCTGATGAAGTGGTATAAATATCACTAGGCCTGGGGTGAAAGTTTTCTTTTGCATTTTAGAAGTTATTTGACTCCCAAAAAGACAAGTGTAAGAAAAAATAAAATTGATTTGTTTACATAAAACAGCATATAATTTGTTGAGAAACTTTAGTGTTTTTCTCAGTAATTCATTATAACACCTCTTAGCTAGCTATATAACACTGACCATTATTTTACAGGCTAGGAAACTAAAGATAAGAAGGGGAATGACTTTGTCTAGGGAGGAAAGCAATCCAGATTTCTAAATCGGGTCCTCTGATTTCACATTCCTTGCTTTCTCCACTACAGCATACTGAAGTCACTAGCAAAAAAGCACTCCATATGTCACGCAACATGCCATAAGACTGCCTAACTATTTTGAAGAAAATATCCCAGAAAAATCAATGACCAAGAGAGAATTGTAGAAAGCAGATGGTGTAAAAAGCACACTTCTGGTGTGGCATCTGTGGTTACTTCTGTGCCTCTACATTGGATTGTACTTACATTAAAAGAGCCAGTATGTCCAGAGAGGAAAAAAATCATAATAAAGTAAGAACAAAACTTCCAGCATGAACACATTTACTAATTACAAGTCGCTGATGGATATTAACCACTCCGTGTTGTGTGAATGTGAGCCCATGAGTCCAAGCACCAGCAGAAACTACCTAATGCTCAGTGAATGCTGTAAAGCTTGGAAGCCCAGAGGCTAAAGGGACCCCAAGAGACTCACCTAGAAATCACAGTAATAGAGTTGCAGTAGTAACCCCCTACCTAATTACAGATGGTGCTCAAGGCAATATCCCATTAAGGCAAGTTTTATGGGTTTGTTGCAGACTGGCGGTTAGAAATTACACCATTCATTCATACATAGGGTTTGAAATCAAAATAATACTGATTTCCAGTCTCTCTGAAGAGATAATAAATGGGAAAAAACAATAACAAACAAGCAAACAGACCCCACAGATAGTTCAACTTGAGCTAGATTCCATTCTAAAAAAAATGCTATACGTCAATTTAAAAAAGAAAACATTCTGGTTTGTAATTGCTATTAAATATTCACTCCCAAAACATTGAACTATATATTTTTCATATTGAAAACAAGCTTAGAAAGATAGGATACACGAGGTCCTTTTGATTTTTACTTTGAAGCAGTGTGTTTTGTTAGATTACTAATCTAGAGCCCGTGGCTGGACCTGAGTCCTACACTCCACTAGAACCATGAGGGATTTACAGGGAGGAAATGCCAGGCTAATGTCCACCTTATTATAATGTCCTAATCCCCTATGTCTGTGCCTTCGTGAATTATGCTGGACTGCATGTGTAGCCCAAGACCTTACTTGGGGTATTTAACATGAAGTCAAGACTGAAAGCATGCATACTCTCACTTTTCCTTAAGTTTTGTACTAGACATTTAGATTTTCTTAAGGTAAGGGCAAAGCAAGTCTCAAAAGACAAATCAAAGTAGAAAAAACTATGAGAACTAGAGCAGAGCAGGTCTGAAATTCTCAGCTTATGCTTCTTTCACCTGTACCAAAATCTTGTGGGTTGACAAATATTTTCTGCAAATGTCCAAATAGTAAATGCAGATCCAGCTCTGTGGGCTATAATACCTTGGTTTCAATTACTCAACTTGGCCACTGAAGCATGAAAGCAACCACAGACATGCTGAAAACAAGAGGGCACAGGCAGGTTTGTAGGTGAACAGCAGGGATGTGGTTTGTGAGCTCTCTCATACTGCCTACATAGGTCTCCATAAGAATGCCACTTTTCCTCTGGGAATGAGTTTGCAGGCCGTCTCTCAGAGAAGGTACTGCACGAAATGCAAAGGAGAGACTATTAACAAACAAGCACTTAAAGAAAAACAAAACGAGCACAACCTATTTCTTCATTTCATTGATATCACTGACACTTAACTCTATGGACTAATTTGGTTTTACTTACTTAAGGCATCCAAAACTACTTCTAAGAGACTGAGTTTGTTGGCTTGAGCTTCAGGTTAAAATGTGTCCTCAATGGTATCACAAAGAAGTTTTTCCTAAGTTTTAACCTAGACGTATAATTTAATCATCTTCCCACATTTGCAAAGGAAATCCTCAGGAAAACCATATTCAATCACTCTAAAAGTAATAGCATATTACACCACATGAAGCTTTCTAGTTTTTGTAAAAGTAAATATTGTAACATAGGAAATATATTTAATATGATTTTCTATTAAAGATGACATCGCTGCACTTCTGTTTTTTGGTAGTCCCTGCTTCAATTTTTCCTGGGTAGTAAGTGAAAAAATGAAGGGAAATCATCATAAATTAAGTATCAATCTCTACAAACATTTTTATTACTCGAACTGATTCAAGGTCATTTAGTGGCTTGAAAATATTGAGAACAAGTTAACGTTCTGGGCAATTGTTTTCTTTCCCTATTCATGTGAAGAGAAAGTAAGTTGGTCTCCTCAAATGCCCAGCTCAGTAGCACCAGCAGCTTCATCCTATGCCTTGAAATTATTTAAGGTATGACTGCCTTTAAAATGCATAAACCTGTATTTGTCCTCAATGTTCCCGTCTTTGAACTTTCACCCCTGACTGTTGTACATCAGCAAAAATTCTCCAAGCTCCTCTATGAACACTGGTCAGGCCTATGAGCACACTGCAGAATCTGATCTTGAACCCACAAAACAGGAGGTATTTAGGTCTCAGACACCAGTACTATACTTGTATAAACAATTCATAAGACATTGGAATGGATTTTTCTGTTATTCAGTAAATTATACATTATACCACTTTTAATGCTTTAAATGAGAGAACTGACAGTCAAAATTGAGAATTCCAATTAACACTGAATTTTTATTTTATCAATATTTTAAAGGATTTTAAGCTTCAGATATGAGGTGTGATTCTAAAGTGTGACTTTTGTCACAAACATAAATCACATCCACATGGCTCCTGTCCTTCTGATGGATTGAACAAACATTTATCATGTGACTATTATATGTCTGATATAAAGCCATGCAAAATTGGAAAGGAACATTCTTGGCCTTCCAGGAACATGAAATTTAGACAGAAAACTAGGGTATATGTTTTACAAAATTAGTCAGTTTATTTGAACAATTTCTGCGTAATTGTTTTTCAAGAATAAGACCTCAGAAGTAGCTCTAGCTGGGTAGCTGAGTTGATTAGAGCATCATTCAGATAAGCAAAGGTTGTGGATTCTGTCCCCGGTCAGGGAACATGTAAGAATCAACCATTAAATGTATAATAACTGGGAAACAAATTTCTCTCTTCCCTTTTGTCTCTCTCTAAAGTCAATACTTTTTTAAAAAGACCTCAGTAATAATAAATCATATGAGAAAATGAATCTTATTACTTGGAATAGAGGACATTATTCTTTTTACCCCTAGGCTTCATTATCTCTTGTCCCAACTGTTGAGAACCCTACAGAGATAAATCATTTCTTTGACACAAACAAACAAAAAGTTTTGGACATAGAGACCAACACATTAGACTAAATTTGAAAACTGAGAAATCACAAGGTAAAAACTAGAAAGTGAAATAACATACGTTCGTGTAGCTGCTACCTTTCTAACAGTGTATTTATTAGGAGTGCTTTGGTTGCAAGTGATGGAAACCTAAGTAAATTATTGGAGTAAAACAGAGAAATATATTGACTCTTGAAATACCTGACTTTTGGAAACCAAACAATGGGAGAGGTAGTAGCTCTGCCTTGTAGACTTTTCTACTTCATTATTTGGCTTTATTTACCTCTGGCATTTGCTTTATTATCTCTCGTGCTTGACTTGTAGGGATTATGGCTATCAAGAAAAAAAAGTTTTTTATGAGGTCTTTTCAGAAGGTATCCAACCATATAATATGAAAAAACAGAGACATTTATTGAAGAAGATACAAGATACAAGAAATGTTTACACAGGACAATTGGTGCCTTCATCCCCTTCAATGTAGGCATCTTGGGACCTCCCACAGTTCTCCCAATCACTGTCAGCTGCCCCATTGTATTTTCCTAAACCTCATCAGCAGTCTGAAATCTCTTCATTTTCAAAAGTGATTTCAGTTTTGAGAAAAGCCAAAAGTACCAGGACGCCAAATCTGGGCAGTAGGTGGATGAGTCACTTGGGTGACTTGATGTTTCACAAAACAAACTACATGAGATATGATTAATGAGTGGGCACGTTGTTGTGTTGAAGCTGCCAATCATCAGTTGCCCATAGCTTCAGGCTTCTGAATCATCTGATTAGTTTTCACAGAGGAATGTTCAAACTTAATGCAAAATTCGATACAAATTCATTGCTCTACTCACCCATTCATTTGGAATGCAATGGCCACATAGTACACATGCTCACTCAAAGGTGATTACCACCCCTACTGACTAGTATAGTGAAGCCATCATTGTTCATGCATGCACATTCCAGTCTATTCTCCTTCACTGCCAGGTTACATCAATATTAAGCAAACTTTTCTCATTATTAACAATGGCTGGACTTTTTCTGGACAGACCTTATCATATCTCCTAATTTTTATATTGGAAAAGACTTTGCAGATTTCTTAACCTCCTCATTATAACATTTTGGAGAAAGAATTTGACTGGCTCAACTTGGGGCAGGTTCATATCACCAAAAAAATTAAATGCATACCTAAACATTATGGTGCCTCAGGTTGTCAGGTAGGTATAACAAAAACAGTGCTCCCAGGGAAAGTACAAGATTACCACTGAGAAATGCCTCTACAGAGGCCCACTATAGACATATAAAATGTAAGTATTGCAAATGGCTAATAACCATAAATGCAAATATTATAATAAAAACAGCATAAATAGTTACTAATTTGCAGTTTTAATGAAGAAGAAATTAAGCAGATGTAATACATTATGTCTCTATTCATCATCTTGACATGTTTTTATGCTTTTGTTTTGGTTCTAATAAAACTAGGAGGTAGTTTTATGTGTACATGAGCTTTTTTGATGTAGGTTTTGGGAAATTTTAAGATGAGAATAGCATGTGGATACAGTTGAGTGGTAATTTTTTTAATTAAACACCTTTAATCATGGTAGTTATATTAATTCATGCAAATGTCAACTGTAATTCAAGTCCCATTTATTTTATCAATTTACTCTTTAATAATAGACAATGATAATATTTTATTTGAATAAGTAAACTAGAGAATGCATGTGTTATGTTTAAATTTTATTGGATCTAATATAGAATAAATGCATACTATAACTGATTGGCATGCATAACCTTATCGAAATAGTTTTTAAAAATATTTTATTTATTTATTTTTAGAGAGAGGGGAAGGGAAGGAGAAAGAGTGGGAGAGAAGCATCAATGTATGGTTGCCTCTAATGTGTCCCCTACTGGGGACCTGGCCTGAAACTCAGGCATGTGCCCTGACTGGGAATTGAACTGGTGACCCTTTGCTTCACAGGCCCCTGCTCAATCCACTGAGCTACACCAGCCAGGGTCGAAATAGTTTTTATAAGATAATTTATTATAATTGAATTATATATGTTTAAATGGATGTTTTTTTAAGATCTTAGTTTTCTACTCATTGAATGAAGAACCCCAAAGGAAGAAGCAATTAGATTTCTCAATTTATGAAAAATAGCAAATCCACTTAAAATTATAATTCCCAAATAAAATCTCAGATTTACTTTGTGTTGTATGTAAGGTTATAAGTTGGAAAGAACAATTTTGTAATATCTTTGTTTTATTGCTAAAGGCCTCACAAACTATTTATTAAAGGTAGTTTGAGAATAATTATGTCAACTACATTGAATATTATTAGCCAAATGTCTTACTTTGTATAGGATGTTCGCATTATAAATACTTGTGAAAATGGTTCTTTCCAAACAGGTTGTGGGTACAGCCCCTTCTCATTTAACATGACCTATGTAGTCTGAAAAATCCTTGTGCTATGTAGAATTGCAAAAATAAAAATGGGATTGGATCACAATGCTCAAGAGCTTGGTTAGTGACATATTTAAGAAAAAATAAGAATCTAATAAAAACAGTAGCACACTTGTATACATAGTAAATAGTTAAGAAATACATGAATAATGTCTCAAAAATGGCACCTTACTTTAAAAATGGCCCGAAGTTTGTTTGTGGATGTAGGCATCAGAAACTGTACTAGTTTTCTATTGTTCCCATAACAAGTCACCACACACTTGCTGCCAGCAGTTTAGATGCGGCTTAGCTAGATCCTGGGCTCGGAGTCTCACAGGGTGAAATCTAGGGGTCAGCTGAAGCCGCGATCTCTGTTAAAGCTCTTGTCCTCTTCTCAGCTCATTCAGGTTGTTAGCAAAATCAGCTTGGGGGTTGAGGAGTCTACCCCTCACCTCCTAGAGGCCGCCCCTCTCCACGAGCAGCTCACATCATTACAGTTTGCTCCTTTACAGCCAGCAGAGTGAACATCTCTGACATTTTTCATCTCTGACCCTCTTCCAAAAGGCCCTCTATTAAAGGGCTCCCATGATTGAAGTTCAGCCAGAATAATCTACCTTTTGTATAACTTCGAGTGAACTGAGTGGGGAACTTAATTACAATGGTAAATATCCTTCATCTTTACTATGTAATATTTTGTAATCATGGGAGAGATAACCTATCACCTCTGCTGTGTTTCAGTGGTTAGAAGCTAATTATAAGTTTCCCTCACCCAAAAGCAGGAGATGACAAAGGACATGAATCACGGAAGGTCGTGTTTTTAGTTCTGCTTAAAACAACAGTTGCAGCTTGTCAATTACCGTAGGGTGGTGGAAGGAGGGCTACATGAAATTGGATGGAAAGTTCTAACACAATAATGTAGATTAATAGGGGGAACAACAAATGTAGTTAATTGAGGTACCTGGTAGGTATTTGAGGTGTGTGTCTGTGTGTGTAGTGAATTCCTATGTGGTAGCTCAGTTTAGCTGGGTGTAGTTTTTTGTACATTCAGCTAGTGTCTCTCACGGATGAAATCATGCAAAAGCAAATACAAAATCTGTACTATGTTCAAATTGTTTGTTAATATCTCAGTTGTGCTGGGACTGATGTATATATTTAAAACAAGCATAATAGCAGGATAAATTATAGATATTCACCTTTCTTCTGCTTTCAATACTTAAAAGAATGTTGGCGTATAGTGCAAGTTTTTTTAATACCTTTAAAATTAAATAGAATTGAAATAGACTTTGGAATTTGGAGTAGATACAAACATGTCAGTCCATCGGGTTCTCCCTGAGTTGTGTTCATGGTTCCCATGAGCCAAAGAAAAATAGAAACTGGATAAATATATCATTTATTGATATAATCACATAGAATTCAGGGAACAAAGGAGGAGAGCTCAAGAAAATATATTGTGCCCTGGCTGGCATAGCTCAGTGGATTGAGTGCGGGCCTGCGAACCAGAGTATCGCAGTTCGATTCCCAGTCAGGGCACATGCCTGGGTTGCAGGCCAGTTCCCAGCAGGGGACACATGAGAGGCAACCATACATTGATATTTCTCTCCTACACTTTCTCCTTCCCTTCCCCTCTCTCGAAAAATAAATAAATAAAATATTTTTTTAAAAAAAGAAAATATATTGTAAAGACAGAATGGTGCAGTTTGGTTACCCGAGTTCTAATTTCAAAATTACCATGATGATCTTTATTATGTGAATTTCTTCTTGTTTTAAAATGTATTGGAGACAGGTGAGTTTCTGAAAGTAAATGAGTATTTGTAACAGAATCTTTCAGAAAGACATAAGTAGATTTGTCTCTATTTCCCACTTGAGGTATTTGTACAATATTGCCCAAGTAATTGAGGATCTACTATATTTAAGAAATTTCAGTATCTCTCTCCAATCATTCTTTCTTCATAGATCAAGAATCAAAACAAAAATAGGCAAAAGTGTCTAAACAAACTGGCAGGAAGGTTTGCATCTGTGGACCAGCAATATTAAGAATGCTTCATTTGTAGCTCATCAGCTGTAACTACTTTGGAAATGTAAGGAGGACAACAAGAAGACATTCTTCTTTAAATATAACAATAGAAGACCCAATACTTAATTTCCACTATAATAACTAAAGATACATAAAATAAGAGTATTCTTATTAGTCTTTGTTAGATATAGTAATAAAATAGCACCAAAACAAGACAAATTTGCACAAAATATTTGAGGGGTAGAGGAGAGAGATGGGGGAAGAGAGAGAGAGAGAAATTTGTTACTCCAGATCTTAGTTTGCAATGCCATTCTCAGTAAAAGTACCCAGGTCTCCCTGAAGAAATGGCTGACACCAAGGCTGGGACATGAATATACAAGATGAGCCTGGAGCATCACGTGGTGCCAGAAAGTAAGAAACTGCTCAAGACCAAAAAATAGGGATATATCAAAGAGACAAAAGGGCCAAAAGGAAAGAAAGCCAAGTGCCAAAGCTGGAACAATTTGAGTAACCAAAAAATTAATATAACCTATAGTATAAATAAATCTCTATGAGCTCACATGATATAAATAAATGGGAGAAAGAGACAAATCCCCAGACAGAAGAATCCCAAATCATTTAGATAGATACCACCTGCCCTAGGAAATGGAGCTTAATCTCCCAACCCTTCAGTATAGACCATACTTAATAACTTGCTTTTACAGAATACAGCATGAAAATTGGTGGAGGGGAGATAAATACAGTGAAGAAATCTGGAAAACCTTATGTTTGCCAGGTGAAGAAGTTCAACATCACTAATGATGTGTCATCTTGATATGATGGCATGAGAAGGCAACACGCCCTATGTGCTCTCCCGACCAGAAACCCGTGGTCCTGTAAATACAATCATATGAAAAATATCAGACAAATCCAAACTGAGCAACATTATACAAAACACCTGACCAACACTCCTCAAAACTGTCAGGTCATAAAAATAAGCAGTGTCTGAGAAACCGTCGTTACTAAGGAGACATGACAAAATGTAAAGTAATATTCTGGGTAGGATCCTGGAACAGAAAATGAACATTTGGTGAGAATTAGTGAAATCTGAATAATGTACAGAGTTTAGTTTTAAAAAAATCATATACTGCCCTGCCTGGTGTGGCCTCAGTGGATTGAGCTCCGGACTTTGAAGCAAAGGGTCACAAGTTTGATTCCCAGTCAGGGCATATGCCTGGATTGTGGGCCAGGGCCCCACTAGGGGCCACACGAGAGGCAATCACACATTAATGTTTCTCTCCCTCTCTTTCTCCTTCCCTTCCTCTCTGTCTAAAAATACAAATATTTTTTTAAAAAATCATATACTACCGCTAATTCTTAGTTTTGATAAATGTAGCATACTAATAATGTAAAATGGTAAAAATAGGGAAAATAGTGTGAAGAGCAGTAGACAGCAACTCTGTATTATTTTTGCAAATTTTCTATAAAATTTAAAGCAAAAAAACTTTAATGAAATTGGAAATATATAAATTAGTACACATACACATTAATTAAAATATGGTAGAGGGACGGTCTAGGATAATGGTGTCTTGGCAAGTGAAATGAAAGGCAAAGACTGTTTGTTGAGAGTCTACCATGGGCTGAGGCTGTGCCACACGGCCGCTTTATACACCATATTTTATTTGTTGCTTTTGCATTACTCTATATTAAGGCAAACGAGAAAATGCCTCTAAGCCAATAAACCAGCTCCAAATAGCTACAGGCTGAGTCTCTCAAATTACGAATAAATCACATTGACAACTTTTGAGAGTCATTAGGGGTTACATCTCACCTCGTGTGACAGGTATGAAAATGAAGTCTTTTCCGGGTTCTAAAACCAATTACTAAAACCTCAATGTCATTCTTTCACACAGATGCAAAACCAGAATTCTACAGGAAACTAAACTTTTATTCAAAGCTGAGCAGTCAAGCCTGGAGGTTATAAAAGGTGTTTCTATAGTGTAAGACTATGATGAAGAATTGCAAGTAGTGTGGATGGTACTTCTAAAACCCCAGGATTTAAAATAGCTTATCCGAACTTACAGGGGCTGCATCAAAGTTTACTCTTTTTGGAAAAAAAAGTGTTTTTATTTCTATAGAAAAGAAAGAGAAAAATGATAAAAAAAATATGGAATGGCTACACATGAACCATTATATCAAGACTACAATCTCATAAACATCTCCTGCAAAGTGATTTTTATCATCTGTTGGTGCCAGAAAAGGATCCTCAATTGTTCTTTTGAAAAAATTATGTGGCAAAATCTCATTGCAAAAATATCTCTTTGAAATTCAAATTGAACAGTCAGTATATTTACTGAGAGTTCATTATACAAAATACTAGGCTAGTTTACTAAAAAATAAATAACATTTTAAGAAAATATAAATGGGGGAAAATTATGAGAATTTTTTAGAATTGTAGTAATGAAGCTATTATAGTCATTGCATGTACTTAGCACTAGACAGAGGACAAAAACAAGACAAGAAGCCCTAGCAGGGTAGCCCAATTGGTTAGAGTCCATCCCCAATCAGGGCACATACAAGAGTTAAACAAGGAATGCATAAATAATTCAAACAACAAATTCCTCTCTCTCTCTCTCTCTCTCTCTCTCTGTCAGTCTCCTTTCTCCTCACTCCCCCAAAAATGAAAAAAAAAGACAAGAAGACAGACTTCTGTTATATTAACATTCACTCTAAGACCAAATTCTATCAGAATATATATATATATATATATATATATATATATATATATACACACATATATACATATACATATGTATGTATATCTTCAAACTTCACTTATATGCCATGGTTTGAATTGGATTCTGAGTCAGTTAAAATCCATTTTGCAGGATAAAAGAGAATAGTCAACTAGCATAACTTTAAAACAGAGCTCAACAACTTATTTCACATAACAACGCGTTCACAGAAAGGACAGCGGTTAACGTTGGTAAATGAGAAGTTCAGATACGTCAGGGCTCTCTCTTATCAACTCCCACAGTCCTCTCAACTTCTCTCCTAGGTCATTAGATGGAGGCTTCAACTCCAAACACCACGCCCTCACACACAATCAAAGCGTCCACAGAGATGATTAACCTCGAAGGCTGGGGTTACTCTAACCCTGCACATTCCCAAGAAAGCTTTACCCTCAGCTCTGGCCCTTGGCTGGCTCCTGGGAGATGAACACTGAGCTCTCGGAATATTCTGGCTGAATTTTAGTATTTTGTGTTTTATTTTGTATGCCTGGGGAGTTGGGCCATGAGGTACAGTCTGATCAGCTAGTTTATGCTAATAGGATTTTGTATGTGACTGCCAGTTTTTGTTGTGGGGGTTGGAGTTGGAACCCCTGAGGTCGGTCATAGGTGCTGCATGCTTGTGTGACAAACAAGCACTCTCCTCAATCCCTCCAAAACAAACCTGTATATGAAGGCTTGGTGGGCCGCCTTGGTCGGCAACACTCGCCCTGTGTACCACACATCATTGCTGGCAGAATTGTTCATGTTCGTATGACGCCACTGGGAATGGACACCTAGAAGCTGTACCTGGTTTCTCCTAAATTCACCCCACACATCTTTTCTCTTTGACGATTTTAAGCTGTGTTCTTTTTTTGCTGTAGTAAACCACAGTGCTGAGTTAACTAACAGCTTTCTGAGTCTTGTGAGTTCTTTTAGCTAGTGATTGATCCTGAGTGTGATTTTGGAGACATCCAGCTAAGTTGGTGTCAAAAGTGTGAGGTAATAAGGACATCATTCTCACTCACATCTCCTTTTACAACAAAAGGAAATTTTTCCTAGTGTTGCCCACTAAAGGAAACTCATCTTTTTTCAGTGAGAACTGAGTCATAGGGTCTCTCCTAGGTGCAACCGAAGCTAATTGGAAATGTGGCAGTTTTAACCTCTATCATGTGATGTTTGCTGTCATTAGGGAAAATAGCTGTTAATTAGGCCACCAAGAGTGATGACCCAGATGATTTCAGGTTCCTCCATGTTTTCATTGTCTCAACCCATTCCTTTTTTGGCCCATCTCATTTATTCCAAATGCTTTTTTTCCGTTCACATTTTTTGTTGGGGATACACCTTCATGTCCCATGCACATATGGCTCCTGTGACAAGCTCATTTGAATTATTTAATTCCTAGAATAAGTTAAAACTACTACATTAAAGGGGCATATGGGTGAAATTCTGAATTATATAAAGTTATATAAAAATAATGTTAAAAAGTTGGCATATGACTTTTACAAATGTAACAATTGAGGATGCCTTTGGTTACAAAACTTGTTAATCACTTATAGAGTTTGAGTGTGAGTTTTCCAAGTTCCACACCAATTATTTTTTCCACTGAGCCAACAGCCTTCTAAGATGTTGAGGTAGATACCTCTATGCTCTGATATATGAAGATGGGTCCTTCAAGGGCAATTAGTATGGTCTATACTCTCACAAAGATTTATAATAAACTGCTGAGAGATGTATAATGTTTCTGCCATGTATATTTTTCAAGCTTGCATGCAAAGAACAGATTATTTTCTATTATGAAAATATAATTTGAATGATGTATGAAATGATAATATGCGAGGCCAGTATCAAACTTCATCAGGTTGGGAAGGTTCCATGTCCATTCTGTCTGTGACTATCTCCTTCCTTTCACAACAGTCACTGATTCAAATCTGGTGTGGTCAGCAGGGTTGCAGTTTTTATTTTCCCAAAACGTATATAGCTTCTCAAGCAATCGGGTTATATTTTTCTTCTAAGTTATCTAGCTATGTAATAGAAACGTCATTACTTCTCCTTCAGTCTTGGCCTACGGAAAGAAGTGAAAATATGGAAAGCATTTGGTAACTAAGGCACTCATCATCATTGCATAACTTCTATGTAAACAAATATTTATACAATGATGTTCCCTAAGGAAATAAAATCATAAATAATCAGAGTTAAAAGACTTAAGCATCCAGTCAATTCTTTCTTTGCCCACTCCAGTCCTGTGTACAACATTCTGAACAAATGTCTCCATAACCCACCATTAAAACTTCTACCAATGACTAGCTTATTAACTTCATTACATAATTTATATTATTTTTGTATACCCTTTACAGCTGGCAGTTCCTATCTCCTACGGAGCTGAAAAAATACCTCTCTATAAATTTAACCCAGGAAGTTAAGGTATTTCACACATAAGCACTTTAAATCTTTGAAGGCTCTTTTTTGGGTACCATTTAAACCTCTGATATTATTATTATTTATTATTATTATTATTATTATTATGTGAGTCAGATCTGCTAAGGTTAACTAACTATTGTTTTAGTCTGCTTTTATTTCTAAAATAAAGTTCATTTTATAGATTTTATTTATTTATTTTTAAAGAAAGGTGAAGGCAGAGTGAAAGAGAGGGAGAGAAACATCAATTGGTTGCCTCTCGCATGCCCCAACTGGTGGCATAGCCTGCAACCTAGGCATGTGCGGTGACCAGGAATTGAACTGGTTACCTTTCAGATTGCAGGATAATGCCAACTCACTAAGCCACACAAGTCAGAGCTAAAATAGTGTTACTTTTAATAAGTTCTGAACTTCATAATTAACTTTATATAATGATATAATTAAAATGATGTGTAAATTAATTCCATCATTGAATATTTTCAATAGCCACATTATCATTATTCACACTCTGAGTCTGAGGTATATGCTTTTATTTACAATTCCAGAGTGTTGGAAACACTTATCCAATGCTTCAATTACAGCAACAACATCATCAATATGATTTTGAAGAAGTATAATAATTTATGAAAACTTCCAGCCAAGAGAGAGGTATCGGTAGATATACCTTGTGTCCTCAGACAATAAAAAGAAGGACAACAAAAAAAATAAAAAACAAAAAATAACCAGAACTGCCAGAAAATCAAACTGTATCGAAGTCCAACAACCAAGGAGTTAAAGAAAAAACATTCATCTAGACCTGTACGAGGGATGGAGATGAGCAACCTGGGTGGAGAGAACTGACGGCAAGGCAGCTGGAACACCAGGGCAGGTTAGATGACAGCCGATGAAGCAGGAAATTTGCCATTTGTGTGTGGATAAACCGGAAGGGACAACTGAGGATCAAGACAGACCTTGAAACCCAGGATTCCAGTGCAGGGAAATAAAGCCTCAAAAGCTCTGACTGAAAAAATCTGTGGAGTTGAGGTAGCAGGAGAAACTTCCAGCCTCACAAGAGAGTTCATTAGAGAGACCCACAGGGTCCTAGAATGTACACAAATCCACTCACCCGGGAATCAGCACCAGAAGGGCCAATGTGGTTGTGGGTAGTAGAGGAAGTGACTGAAAGCCAGATGAGAGCTGAGCAAGCAGCACTGTTTCTTCTTGGACCCCTTCTCCACATGCAGTCCCACAACACAGTGACCTGGGCTGTCCCACCTGGTGAAAACCTAAGGCTCTGTCCCTTACTACACAATAGGTATGCCCAGACAAAGAAATGTGGCCCAAATGAAAGAACAGATTAAAGCTCAAAAAAAAACCACAACTAAGTAATGAAGAGATAGGCAAACTATCAGATACAGAGTTCAAAACACAGGTAATCAGGATCTCACAGAAATGGGTGAGTATAATGACAAAATAGAGGAAAAAGTGAAATAAAGGAAAATGTACAAGGAACCAACAGTGAAGGTAAGGAAACCAGGACTCAAATCAACAGTTTGGACCAGAAGTAAGAAATAAACATTCAGCCAGAATAGAATGAAGAAACAAGAATTTGAAAAAATTAGGAGAGTCTAAGAAACCTCTGGCGCAATTTTAAACATTCCAACATCAAAATCATATGGGTGCCAGAAGGAGAAGAGGAATAGCAAGAAATTGAAAATGTATTTGAAAACATAGTGAAGGAGAACTTCCCCATCTGGCAAAGGCAATAGACTTCCAGGAAGCCCAAGGAGCTCAGAGAGTCCCAAAGAAGTTGGACCCAAGGAAGCACACACCAAGGCACATCATAGTTACATTACCCAAGATCAAAGATAATGAGAGAATCTTAAAAGCAGCAAGAGAAAAGAAAACAGTTACCTGCAAAGGAGTTCCCATAAGGCTATCCACTGATCTCTCAAAAGAAACTTTGTAGGCAAGAAGAGACTAGAAAGAAGTATCCAAAGTCATGAAAAGCCAGGACCTACATCCAAGATTACTCGATCCAGCAAAGCTATCATTTAGAATGGAAGGGCAGATAAAGTCCTTCTCAGATAAGGTCAAGTTAGAGGAGTTCATCATCAACAAGCCCTTATTATATGAAATGTTAAAGGGATTTATATAACAAAAAAGATAAAAAATACTAATAGTAAAATGATAACAAACACAACTATCAACAACCAAACCTAAAATAACAAAAACAAACTAAGCAAACAACTAGAACAGGAATAGACTCACAGAAATAAGGATCGCATGGAGGCTTATCACTGGGGAGGGGAAGGGAGGAGAATGGGGGGGAAGATATATGGGATAAGAAGCATAGACAGTAGGTACAAAATAAACAGGGGGAGGTAAAGAATAGTTTGGGAAATGAAGAAGCCAAAGAACTTATCTGTATGACCCATGGATGTGAACTAAAGTGGGGGAATAATGGTGGGAGGTGGGGTGCAGGGTGGAGGAGGATAAAGGGGAGAAAAAAGTGGGAAAACTATAATAGCACAATAAAAATATGTTTAAAATGAAACGACTAAAATAAAGAATATTGGAGTTAGGAAAGGTGGGAGAGGAGGAAGATTCAAACAGGAAAGATTTTATGGTTCCAGAAAATTCTGAAATATTTATTCTGTTTTTCCAATTTTAATGTAGCATTCATGACAAATAAAAAGAAGCACATTGGTTAACATTTTTTTAAAAATTATGATTTTTTAAATTTTTTAACCCATATAGGAGTATCATTTGGCATGATGCCAAATGTTAAGCAGTTGGGAGTGTTTGATCTTAGAGACATACAAGCCTGTGTTCATCTCCATTTTATTTGTTCTTATCTAATGAATTTAGCCTAGCATTTTAAACCATGAGTATTACATTGTTTCCATGTGTAAGTGTTATAAAACAGCATTATAGTTTAATCATGAGGCTATAAAATTTTTTTAATTTTTGGTATGAAATAAAAATTAATTTTCTTTTTTTAAAGATTTTATTCATTTATGTTTAGAGAGAGGGGAAGGAAGGGAGAAGGAGGGAGGGAAACATCAATGTGTGGTTGTCTCTTGTGCACTCTCAACTGTGGGCCTGGCCTGCAACCCAGGCATGTGCCCTGACTGGGAATCAAATCAGCAACCCTCCAGTTCGCAGGCTGGCCCTCAATCCACTGAGCCACGCCAGCCAGGGCTAATTTTTTTAAGAAAAGTAGTATGCCGGATGATTCCAAATTAATCCAAGTTTTGCCATTTTATGTTTTTTTTTATTATTTAAAAAATGCCCATTCCACCTTTCCTATAATCAATACTTTTTTTTACTCTCATAATCATTCCCCAGATTGTTTCTCTAAGAAAACTATTTTTGTTCTAAATAAATTAGTGAAATTCTACTAGGCAATTAGCTTACATAGCTTAATTAGAAGATAGGAAGATCTGCCAAGCGTACTCCAATCATACAAGAGGAGACGCAGCATGGGGTGAAGCCACAGCTCTCCTGCCCGGAGGACCACCGCAGCGGTGAGCACCGGGCTGGGAGTGCGTTGTCTCTATCCCGATACCACCAAGTCCTGCAAACCTGGGGAGTGACTTTCCTCTCCTCAATTTCAGTTCCTTGTAAGTAGGTGGGAATAAGACCTGTCACCGTGTACTGCTGCAACAATTAGATTAAATCAGATATGAATGTGAGAGCTTCTGGCTTTCACCCTTTTATTAAATTGAATGTTTTACAGTTGAAGAATGGCCACTGATGCTGAAACATTTGAGGGGTTTCCTTTAAATCTTAAAATATTTGAGCCATTAGTCAATGGAGAGAATAGAATAATTTACCCACTAATGGCTTACATTATCATGAAAAAAATTATATAATTAAGAACTGCAGCAAATCATCTTTCCTGGATGCAACCTTTCTATGATCTATTTATTAGTAAATGAATCTATAAAATATTTGCAACCCAGTAAGATACTAAATCTATCTTGTACTTATAATGAAAATGCTTTATGGATGTTTCTCTTTTGATTTAGCTCAGTTGTAAGAATATCTGTTATGGACTGCTACTCAGAAATCTAATTTCTCTAGACAACAATGTCATCAACAAACATAGCTTTAGCTTAGATAAAATAAGCTTTTGTAGTTTTAACGAAATCCGGGTGAAAGATAAGAGAAACAGTTCAACATATATTGATGAGCTGAGGAGCTGTGGAATTTGACTGACAATTTAAAATCACATTAACCTTGACCTGCCCAGTTTATTAGTTTATTATAGAAAAGGTCGCTCAAAGTCCCTGGAAATAGAGCTAATTAAGAGACCCCAAGAAATGGTTAGAAACACGGAACAAAACATTTTCAAAAACTACTTTCAAATGCACCAGAGAAATCTACCAATTTGGGCTAGCTCATGTTAACTCATTAGAACATTTTTAAAAGGGCAGTTTGATTCTAGATAATGTTCAGTTTAAAATAAATGGTGGTGCCCAATAGAACTCAATGCAGAATACAAGCTCAGGTCCAACTGAAAATGGACAGCGTTTGCATGCTGACCCGAACTTCATCCAGGAACTGTCTGTTCGGGTTCTTGTGGGCTCCATATAGTCTCTGTTTGTACGAGGCCCTCATTTATGGCTGTCATCTTCCATCTCTACCCCCAAACTCTAAACTTTCCACACTAACCCCAGTCCTCAAAGTCCACATACCTCATGCTCTTTTCTCTAAGAAATTCTGGTTCATCGGAAGTGATCTGATACTCAGATTCATGTAAAGTATTAATGTACATAGTTTCTCAAATATGACTGAATAGAAGCAAAATTGTTAATCAATCATAAGTAGAATAAAAATAGTTAATCCATCAATCACAAAAACTGTTTATTTAACTTTAAGAAAGTGTGATTTTAAAAAGAGATATATAAACAACTGCCTGCCTGTTAACAGTGTGGCAGGTAGGAGCAGGAGTACTTGGCCATAGCCACAGGGGCCAGGGTGCTGTAGAAGATAAACAGTATATTTTTAAAAAGACGTGGAGATGGAGCATTATTTCATGAGTATGTTAAGTGGAGGTCAAATAAGTGGGCCTCCATTGAATTACTTTCTTTTAGACAAAATTCATATTTTTATAGTTTTTGTATGTGCCTTGGCCAGAAGGAAATCTAAAACTCATTTTCATTACATTAGAGAGAGAGAGAGAGAGACTGTGTGTGTGTGTGTGTGTACACATGTGTGTATGTGCTGGGTATAAAAAATAAGTCAGACACATGGGGTAATTTTCAAAAAGTATAATTGGTGGTAGATAGACTAATAGCCTCCCAGAGAGGGCTATGTCCTTATTCCTCAAACCTGTGAATATTTAGGCTACATGCAAAGGGGGAATTAAGGTTGTTAAACACCTAATCTCAAAATAGGGATATTATTTTGAATTATACGAGTGGGTCGCAAATAATTTAAAGGTTTCTTCTAAGTGGAATAATAGAAAGGAGAGAAAAGCAAGAGAGAGATGTGGCTGTGGAAGAATAGAGAGATGTAAAGTTGCTGGTTTTGAATAGTGAGGATGGCGGTCGTAAGCTAAGGAGCACAGGCAATGTGGCCAGCCTCCAGAAGCTGGGAAAGGCAAGGAACCGCAGTTTATTCTGGAGCTTCCCAAAAGGAACCAAGTCCTGCTGACATCTTGAATTTTAGGCTCACGAAGACTTGTATCAGACTTTAAACTACAGAACTGTAAGATAATAATTTTGTGTTGCTTTAAACGGCCAAATTTGCTATTCTTTGTTACCACAGCAACACAAAACAACTCTTTAATTCCCCATTCTTTCTTGTGTGTATATGGTGCCCACTCCTATCAGCTAAGTTACTGCTAGAAGCAATTTAAGTGTGCAGAGAAATGAGTGAATTTTGGTGACTTCACAACCCTCAGTCAACAAGAATGTGGGATAGTAAAAACATACTTAGGATCAAAAGAGTTATTTTCTAGTCCCAGATTTCATCTGGGACACATATCTGCATACAGTAACTTGACATTCTGCAGCCTGACTACCTTCTTCTGGATTTCAATTAAACTTGAACTGTTTCTTTCACCAGGCTCAGGGCATCCAAAGAGTCCTAAGGGGATTTCTCTGAGCCTTCCGTGGGCAGCAAAATGAGAGAAGAAGACAAGTGCTCAGGAATTAGTGCATTGGGTCTTCCCCTGCTTTTCATCCTCCTTCTTTCCTCTCTGAATCACCAGGAGTCCATTCAAAATGAGATTTTTCTCAGTAGGCTTCTGATTAAAATTTATTTAAAATGTTTTTTAACTATACTTATGTTCAGTATTATTTTATATTAGTTTCAATATGTACAACATAGTGGTTAGAGAATCATTCACTTTACAAAGTGTTCCCCTCGATATTTCCAGTAACCACCTGACACCCTACATAGTTATTAAACTATTATTGACTATATTTTCTATGTTTTAGTCTGAATAAAGAAACTAATTTAATTTCCAAAAATAAATAACTTTTAGAAAATATCTGAATTGCATATATTTTTAAGTCTCTCACAATTCTAAAATTCAGTTCTAACCAACATCTGTTCATATTCAATTCGAAATATGTTAATTGAATGTCATAGGACTTAGTGTTGCATTGTGTTTAGCATATCACATGTCTTTTCCTTTAATATTAAATTTTTGTAAAGAATATTAATTCCTATATGATATTTCATCAAAGGATATGCCACAATTTTTCATCATTACTTTGATTTTGTAAAATAATGTTGTATTATTTTAAATTATGCTGTAATTAATGCCTTGTACATAAGTCTTTGACTTCATTTCTTAGCTCAGTTGGAATTTTCACCAGCAATATAGTTATTTATTCATTCACAGAAAGCCGTGATATACCAGGAACAAGCTTATGATTTGACAGACAGGGAAGAACAAAACAAAGCTGTCACCCAAACAGACACACTATGACAATATAAATATAAAATATAAGATAGGAATGACTATTGATTTGAAAATAATAAAACAAGTTGAGGGAATGAAATTATAATTAAGCTTTATATCATGAAACTTTAAGACTTGTGATATGTATTTCTAACTATTGAATACTCTGAAGAAATTCACGTACTACATCCACAAAAATGTATTATAATGTATTATAAGGACCTTCTACACTTTCACTAACATATATGAAGCTTTTAACAATCAAAATCTATTTAATGCAGACATACAAAGGACACTTTTCCAAGTTCTAGAGCTTCACAGTGAGCAAAAATCTATTCTAGCTTTCATAGATCTTATTATCTGGTGTCATATCTTTTGTTATATTCATTCCCAATATTTGATACCAGTCTGTCGTTTGCCTCTTATTTTATTTATAATTGTATATTTAATTTTCAGAAGTTGTTAGTGTATATGTAATTAAATTTATCATTACTTTGGTAATCCATCTACAGTTTTAATAATTATTTGACTTCTCCTTTTTCTCCATTCTATGTACACTACCTTCCTTGTTTCTTCAATATCTCTCAGGTATGAACCCGCCTTAGGAGCTTTACATTGGCTGTTCTCTTCACGTGGAAGTCTTCTTTTTTTCTTACTTTTTTTATTGATGCTTGAATACAATTGTCACCGTTTTCCCATCACCACTTCCCCCTGCCCTCCCCACACATCCTCCCGCCCTCAATCTCACCCCACCTTGGCTCCACCCATGGGCCCCTCATTCGTGTTCATTTACATCCCTTTCCCTACTTTCCCACGTCACTTGCCTCTCCTCTCCTCTCTGGTTACTGTCAGTTTGTTGTTGATTTCAGTGTCTCTGGCTATATTTTGCTTGCCAGTTTGTTTTGTTGATTAGGTTCCACTTATAGGTGAGATCATATGGTATTTGCCTTTCGCTGCCTGGCTTACTTCACTTAGCACCAAAAATCTTCAGGATTTATTTCTTATCTCATTCAAGTTTTGTTCAAATATCACCTTCATTAAGGCCTATCATGGCCAGTCTGTTTCCAACTCTTAAACCATCCACCTTCCACATTTTTTGTCCTTTCTGTCAATAATATTTGTCACCTACCATTACAGAATACAGTGTTCATGGAACCTTGTTTATTTATCTTTCTTCCCCAATGAGACAGTAAGCTCAATGATGGCATGTATTTGTTCCATTTGGTTTACTTCTATATGCCCAACACTTTTTTCTATATAATTACTGAATAAATTACTGAAGTTCTTTACTATCTTGAAATATGTAGAGATTTACTTGCATTTCATTTTAATTTTTATCTCCTAATAAAATACTCACTTTTATATAAGGAGTTAGGTAAGAGATTCATATTTTTTCACATGTGTAGTTAACCATTTTTTCAATATTAATTGCTTATATGCTTTCCTTTCTCAACTGATTTGTAAATGAAACTTAACCAAAGAGTCCATTCTTATAGAAACTAGTCTGCTTCTGGGAAATTCAATCTTTCAAAACATTTAAAGTGCTAAGTGAAAAATTAGAAATAAAAGGTAGAAATTAATAATTGTTCTACATCATGTGTAAAAATTACAAGTAAAACTATATATATATACACACACACATATACATGTCTTATACTTCCAATAATAAATTAGTTCTTTTTAGATCTGGTAAATATCATCCATACAATTTCATGTCCTCTGAGAGATTTTCTTAGGAGACTTTATATGGGTGCAAACAATAAAAAACTAACACATATTTGAGCAGAAGACATTAATTAAATTATCTTCTACCACCACCCATTACTGACTGACACTAATGAATGTTTTGAAATTAGTCCTTTCTACAGAAGTAAAATTTTGACTTCCAAAGCATGCAAGGGGAAATTATTTCAGTGGTTGTTTGTCATATTATGTCAAATATAGCTATATAATTCACTGATTTTTAAAAATGTGTTAGTCATCGAACAGTTTATGTAAATTTTCTAATTACTAGCATGTTAAGAGAAGAAAATGATTTTGCTGAGGCATTCTTATGTATTTAAAATACAGAATCACTATTTAATGGGTGCATACTTTGCTCAAAACTAAGAGGCGGAAACAACCAAGAGTTATAACATGATGCATGGAAGTCTCAGTGTACTGAGTCTGATTTAGAATACCTGAGAAAATAATTTATAAAGAAAGAGAATGTGTAGGAAGCTGTCACACTTCTTTTGCCTGTCTTTTCTGGTACTAGAGGGGGGTTAGTGGGTCAGTTGTGCCCTCACCTTCATTCAGAGAAACTCAGAGGGAGGACTAGATAAATGAGAAAGTTTAGACCATTTTGTTTGGGGTTGGAGTTTACATTTCAAAAAATAGAGAGCAAAATATTTTTTGTATATATTGTCTTCCCTATTTAGATTGCCTTCCTTTTTGATGGCTTAATTCTTGTTCTTTCTCCCTCTGTGGCATGAATGGCATCACTGTAATTAATTGGCCAGGCAAGAGCAGAGGTGGGACTCAAGGACAGGAGTCCACAGAGTAAATGGCTAGTGTGAATCTGTGCAATGGGAATTAACATATGGCCAAGTCCAGATCACTGAAGGAAACAGCATTTTAGGAGGTGATATAGTTCAGCTAGTGATTAAAAATAGCCATTGTCTAAAGTATATCACCATCTATTAATCAGAGGTAAACACCGACATAGGTAGAGCCACAACTATGATGACTACCTTTTACAGACTAATATCTGAAATTCGATTTTTCCCTTTTCATTCATCACGTCTCATATTATACCTATATGCCCTAGATTAATGACAGGCAATTTTGTCATAAACTCTATAGAGAATAACATAATGTAAAAAATCCATGAGAAAATTCAATCAAATTGATTCATTTTAGTTACATTCATACCCAGTAGACTTAGCAGTGAAAGTAAGTATTGGAAGTTATTATACAGGCTTTTATTTTTACTTTAGATATGGGGATGACATTTGAGATATCACAAGAGTTACATGGCCACATTTCCACCTCCATCTTCCTAGCAGTTTCCTTGGAGGAGTGTAACTTTTCTCAAGATGCAGCATGGAAGATGACTGACTGTATTATCAGGAACTCCTGCTTTGCACTGGACACACAACCAAATTTTAGCTCAAAGCTTGCTGCCTCCCCTCAGTTTTCAGAGAATTTGAGCTCTTTCAGACTCATTAAATCAATGACTATACAGTTGTAAGCAAACACTTTCTGAAACCTAACCTAAGAATTTCAATCTTTATTAAGTGCACTTAAGTACCCTCATCGAAATATTCTTCTCCCCAAATTGAAAACAACCAAAAGTATGAGCTCTAGATTTTTTACTATTTTCCCTCTTCTTCAAATGTACAACCCACACTTTTATCTGGTTTTAATAAGCTTGGTTGACATTGCTTTATATAATTATTTACATCTATCTTTTATCTATAGATAGCAATGCCTAAGCAACCCTGTTCCTGGTACAAGAAACCGTCATGTAAATCTTGTACAACAACCACAGTTCATAAGAAAGTGTTATAAGAATGTATCCAATAAGTGCTGGCTAACATGAAGTAAAAGGATTTGAAAATATGACTCAAAGATTTGATGAGATGGCACTTTCATTAACAAAGTGAAAATATCAATAAATCATGGTTTTAAATATAGTAATTGCCTTCTGGGAAGACTCTCTAAACTACTGATATGTGCTCTGTTAAATTTCGAGCCATATAAATTTTGCCAATTATAGCTTAGTTAACATTTTGAATCTTTGCCATTTCATAAAAATTTCACCTGAGATAAGCCTTGTGGATTGTTCAAGCTTGATAATTTATTTTTCTTAGAACAGAGCATAATTTGCAATACCCTAGCCAGAGCTGAAATTAAACTACATCCACATCTGATGAAAACTGTCAGTTTTGTATCTAAAACATTGCACTTTTCTCACCCTATTTTATTTTTATTAGCCACAACTGCATAGGTTATGGTGTTTATTGTCTAAATTATTTTTCAAATATTTTTGGACACAACATGGGGAAAACTTAACTAAGAGTCTAATCTGTTTGTGTGAGCTGCAAAGCTAGTGAAACTAAATGTAAGGCATTTCAGATACATTGTCCTTTTTGAAATTTTCCCTTAAAGAGTATTTTGGGGATTTCATCTATATAATAGATGATATTCTTTAACATGCTTGGGACAAGGCGAAGTGTTTTTCCAAGGACAACGACTTGGCACTAATTCGTCCCCGTATTCACACACATGGCAGCTCACAAACCTGCTGAGTGCTTTTATTCCCCCTGGAAACCAGACAGATGTGATCCCAGTGAGGTTCCACCACATTCCACAGGCGAGTGGAGCCCATATGTTCTTGAAAAGAGAAAAAGAGAAGAATAAGAGTAATTCCATTGTCAATGTAAGTATGCGAGGTTATGTTGCCACCCTCTCTAGTCTGCATGGAAATTTGCTATTTTCTTAAATTATTTATAAAAACCAGAGATGGGCTCAATACTACCGATATATGTTTTGCAGTGTGTTTACCCCTGTGGCTCTTTACATTCCATTCAGATGGAGTAATGAAGGCACAGATTGTTGTCTTAATTGTACAACCTGAAGGGTATCTTGGATTTATGAACAGATAATGGACAAGCCCAGTAAGAGTAGAAAAATATTGCTTTCCTTTGTCAGAAGCCACGACTGGGAGGGAAGAGAAATTCTGAGGACTATATTTTAAGCTCTATGGCCATTGGCTCAGAGGATCAATGATTTAAGCTTGATTATGTCACACAAGTCTGTGTTTGGTCTGAGAATCTGCATCAAAATGAGATAATATTTTTGACCTTGACTTATAAATTATACAGTCGTATAAATTCTCCATAAGTCATTGTTTTTATTATGACCACACTTTCTCTTTGATGAATAAGTGATAGAGCAATTTGAGCATAGATTCATTAGTAAAGAACTTATAGGTATTCTATTTTATAAAGCTTATTGGAATATGATGTGTTTTTATTCATAGCAAATCAGTCAACTGTCTTCCATAAGAAGACAGTTTTATATGAATAGAGTTTGAAATTATCACAAAGTGCTATAAAAAGTAGGTAAGATGCAAATAGAAAGGCAAATGAAGTGCTAAAATTTGAAAATAAAAAATGTCAACTTTGGATTGCTCTATGAAGTTGGGCTCCTTTCTATTTTCTTAAAATTTTTATTTTTAAGAGACTTTATGTATTTATTGTTTAGAGAGAGGAAGGGAAGGATAAAGAGAGAGAGAGAAGCATCAATGTGTGGTTGCCTCTCACCCACCCCCTACTGGAGACCTGGCCTGCAACCCAGGCATGTGCCTTGGCTGGGAATTGAACTGGTGACATTTTTGTTTGCAGGCAGTACTCAATCCACTGAGCCACACCAGCCAGGCCTCCTTTTCTTTCTCTTTTTCTTCTCTATTTAACAATTACATTGTCTGCCATGTGTTTTTCCTTTGTGATTAAAATAAAAATTTTAAAAGAAAATATCATTCTTTAATATTTTATAAGTAAGTTTTCTGAAGAAGTGAAAATGAAAGATTATAATTTATTGTTAAAGTGTTATATGCACAAATGAAGTGATGATTAAATTATATTATTTTTAACTATCTCATACAGCTATATGTATCTGTGCATGTTTATTGCTAATAAACAATATGTGTATGTTTAAACCTATAGTGTATATACATCTAACATATGCACATATATGTAAATATTTGCATACATAATGTGAGGGCAACTTTCCTCAAAAGTCCCCCCATGTTCCATGGATGAAAGTAAACATGACTGAGACATGATCTGCTTGGGGAGGAGAGGCAGTCAGCTTCTCTTGAGAAAAAAGGCCTTGAGCAGTGGCCAGTTTCTCAGGGGAAAAAGGCGTTGAGCCCCTTCCTCCAAGGACTTTTATTGGGTTGTAATCACAGAAATACAGGGTGGCAAGGATCAAACAGTAGATAACATTTCAAAGAAATCTGAGGGCTTAGTGTGAGTTAGAGTCTGTCAGGAGCAGAGTTTTAGAATTTCTTGCTCGAACCCTTAACATATGAATGAAAGCACTCTTAGCAGAGCAGATTTCACAGGTTTATCAGGAAATTTTCGTGATGCCAGATTTTTCCCCAGGACACGTTCTAGCAAGGCAAGGAGCTGCACCTCTCCCCAACAGGTATTCCAGCTTAAGGGGATTAGAGCCAGGAAGCGCCTCTCCCAGAGAACATGGGGACTCAGACTATGTCAAAGGTGGGGGGTGAGAGTCCATTGCTGTTTGTCGTAGCACCCCCCAGTCCTTCCATGAAGGCCTGCCAAGTGGTCGAGTCTGGCTTAGGTTGCTCCTGCTGTGAGGGGTCTTACCTGTCATTGACTTCCAACCAAGCTTTGGGGGCAGGGAGAGGAAACTGAGGCAGCGTTTGCTACTAGAGACAAGCTTTGTCTCCTGTGGCTCGAATTCCTGGGGTCACTCACTCATCCTTAGCCATAGGGGGTAGAGTTACAATTCCTGAAACCAGGCAGAGTGGTCCACAACACATATATAGTATATAATATATGTATACATCACACAGATATTTACACACAGATACCTGGTAAGTAAGCTGACAATCAAATGGTTTAAAGTATTTGTTATGTTGAATAGCTTATTAAAAAATTAAAAAAGTCAGTTATGATACTTGCAAAAGATTTGTAATAATGATTTTTTTTACAATAGCTTCACCAAATAGAATTCTGAACCATGTAAAAGAATTAATGCTCGGCCCATTTTGTGCATAGGAACATTAACTTAGTTTTCCAGCACAATGCCATTTACTTCAAAGCATCACACTGAAAAATCAGCTGTTCTGTTTTTACCAGTTACATCAACCTAACAGTACAAAAGTTCCAGTTGATTATAAAGAAGTTAATTAATAAAATGGATTATATATATTCTCCTAAAAAGTGGTCCATTTGGAAGCTATATTAGACATGGCCTCCATGTAGGTCTTCAGAATCCATAGAGTCGGTGTTCTATCCAGACAAGAATCATGGAACCCCGGAATCCCAGGTCCAATTGGACCTAATATGCCATATAATCCAATTACTAATCAGTGCTTAAATTCTTTGTTTTGTTTTACACTTTTGTTCAATTTTATTTACATTTGTTTTAAATTGAATTTATTGGGATGACATCGGTCAATCAAATTATACAGATTTCAGGTATACGACTCTACAACACATCGTCTGTACACTGCAAGGTGTGTTCACCACCCCAAGTCAGGTCTCCTCCTATCACTACTTATGCCCCCTTTCACCTCCTCCAGCCCCCCTCCTGGCAACCACCACTGTAGCATATGAACAAAGGCCTAAGGCCTCCTGAGGACACCGACTTGAGTGTAAATACCACCTGACTTTAGGGAAGAGAAGTTTTAAATACCCAAAATATATCTCCTATAAATTTTACCACTAGTCATCTTTATATATCTTTAAAAACAGATATTGATAAGAACCATGATTACATACATTAACAAATATGTTTCAGTATAATATTCATATTTTAATTTTAATTGGGAGAGTTACTTGTACTTGATTATACCAGCTGTGCTGTAAACTTGTTTGAATTTAGGTCATTTAAAATCTAAGTTCTCTTCACATGACAAATCTACTAATACTTGAGGGGGAGAAGTTGTGTGTTTCACAGTGGTTCATGATTAAATAATAAAAAATGCCTTCCTCTTCCTCTAATGTCAAACATATGAGATATGAGACATGTACCCTAAATGTGTATGCAATTTTGAGCAATACAACTTTCACAACTTACACATAGCTTTTTTAAAAATCTCTGGAAACCAGAGGTTTTTTTGTTTTATTTTTGTTGTTTTGTTTTTTTTTAATAAATAAGGACACTATGCATTGCCACAATTAGAATATTCTCTACTTCTGATACTAAGATTTGATTATTGGGTCAAACGTGTCCATTTCCTTAGGATGAGTTCACTCTCAGTAATTTCTAAATATTTCTACAAAATAGACTCCTGGAGGACCCACGCCTGAACTGAGCAGGAGGATTCAATTTAAACTAAAGTTGATATCCTGCTTAGGTATTTACACACATTGAAAAATAAGAAAAGGGTGAGTCAAGATCCCTGTGGAATTTTACTAAAAGTTCCCTCTCTTTGTGCATACATATCTAAGCAACATAATTTTGGTGATAAAAAATATATACGACTAACCCAAGTGATAAATTGGCTTGAAATTTACGTTTTTTGTTTTTTGTTTTTTTTTTTTTTTGCTTTTCTTAGCATGAATAAAATTAAACTAGCTGGGAATAATGCTTTGTAATTGTTTACTTTTGGGACCCTGGAATAGGCCAAATAAGCTAGAAAATATGTATTCACTCTGAATATTTCAAATGACTCACCGAGAATTATCTATATGTAGAGTCATTTGTTAATTATTTCTTGCTTCTAAAATTAATTTTATCAGAAGGTATCAGAGGTTATTAGAGTTTTTCCACAACTACTGGATTTTTTCAAAGCCACCCCTTTCTCAGAAAACTTTACTTTTTTTCACTTATATGTAACTCTTCAAAAGTACAGTTACTTGCATATCTTCTTATGAATATCATATACTTGAATTTATTTTAAAGGTAAAGTGTGAAATCATTTTCTTTTACTATAAAATGTAATTAATTGAAATTTTATTAGTAAATTTTAGAATCATTTTACTTCTTTCATCTCATTTGATGGTTGATTTATAAATTTAAACTCTATGGTGGGTGTTCCTTGAACTTTTTGTATATTGATGTTTTGGGGGGGGTTTGCTGAGGTTCAAATTAAGTAATAGTCCTCTAATTATATTTTAAATCTATTTTTACACTTTTGGGACAACTTCAAATACATAAGTAGGAAAGATTCATAATTCCCAAAGCACACCACTGAAGGGCCATTTCAACATTTCTTACCATATTTCCTTCTAAATCAGTATTTCCCATAGACTATTGGGGAACAATAGTCCTGTAAGATGCACCTTGAAAAGCATCACTTGGCAATGTACTTGGGAAATGCAACATAATTCATTTCCTTCTGGAGGGCCATAATGAATATTTAAAATGCTGTTACTTTCTGAGTTTTAAAATATGCAGTATCACCCAGCTTTTCCTAAATATGTTCCACTTTGAATCTTCTTTACCCCACAGATTATTTTTTTTTCTTTTTAAATCAAACCTGTTGACATTCTGTGGTGCCTTAGAACATGTTTTGGGAGTTCCTGATATATATACCACTCTTTTTAGGTTTGCCAAAAAAAGTTACAGTTTAAACATAAAATCGATTTTCTAAAGGCCTTTGCTGGGAGAATCTATGTCTCATGGGCCTATTAGCTCTTCCTAACTTCTGAAAATCTACCCTGGATGCCATAAAAACAGTATGAGCATTATAACATTTACGTCATGGACTTGGCAGGAAATTTGGTAGCAGAATGAAACAGCGAGGGCTTTTGGCACGGGACGTCCGTGCTACCATCCATAGCTAGAAATCTAGGTACTATTGTGCAAGGTCTAAAAATGGAAGAGAAAGTAATCTCAGCAATCAAAATATGAAACCTGCTCAAAATTTTGTATCCACGAGGCAAGGTGAGAATGAGGAAGGTAACCAAACAAACAGTTTCGCAGTAGGAAAAGTAAACTAGAAAGTGAAGCATGGGGTTCAGCAGTTAGAAAACTCCGGTGCTTCTTGATAAGCTTATTGTCTGATGGTTCCATAGTCTCCATTTTTTTTCCCCATTGAGAGTCTACGAAAGACCATGAGCACCCTCTGTCCATTGCAGCATTGTCACCGAAATATGGAAGCAGCCCAAGTGACCATCAGTAGATGAGTGGATAAAATAACTACGAGGCATTTATAAAATGGAATACTACTCAGCCATAAAAAGGAAGACAATTTTATTTTTTTGTGACAGTATGGATGGAACTGGAGAACATTATGCTAAGTGTGATAAGCCAGATGGAGAAAGACAAATACCATGTGATTTCACTCATATGTGGACTCTTATGAACAAACCAAACTAACAAGAACAATGGGGACAGACAGACTCATACATGGAGAGCAGGATGACAGGCTGGTTTGGGAGAGGTTAAGGGGTGGAGGGATTAGCAAAAAGAAAAAAGGACTCATGGGCATGAACAACAGTGTCATGATGGCTGGGGAGAGGGAGTATAAGGGGACTAAGTGCTAATGGGGAAAATACAATAAAGATTAAATTAAGAAAAGAAAGAAAAAAGAGATGCATGAGAAGCTGCACTATATGATGGAGCCTGGTTTTCTCTTTGTCTGGATGTCAAGTACAATGCTGTTGCCAGGGTGAGTCCCAGTACTCACCCTGCCAGCTGTGCAGGCTGGTGAAGTTATCAACAATTCCGCTTCTGCTACCTGGTGCATAAAATAGAGGTAATAATTTTGTGGGTTCTTTTTTTTTCCACGGCATGCATGACTCAGCCTGGGCACTAGTCAGTCCTGACAGTGTGTGGGCTCCTTTTACCTTAGAGGAGATAAAACACAAATGTACATAAAACAATCTTGGGCACATATTAGAATTTATAAAATTATAGAAATTATTACTGCTATTCAACTTTATACTATTATCAGTATTGCAGGAGTTTAAAAATACCTGTTCTCTCCCAAATAATCAAATAGCTATTTGCAAAAAGTTCCCTATTCTGTTAGACACAACTTCTTACTATTTGAAATTAAAAATTTGAAACCTTTCCACTTTAAGAGATTATTATATAAATTCTTCCTATAATAACTGAGAACAAATTTAAATAAAAATAGTGTTTACAATAATGTCTTGGGGTGATTTCAGTACTACTGCAGTATTATTAAATATTTCTAATTTTTTCCCTGGCTGGTGTAGCTCAGTGGATTACACACAGGCCTGAGAACCAGGGGATCGAGGTTTGATTCCCAGTCCAGGCACATGCCTGGGTTGCAGGCCAGTTCCCAGCAGGGGATGCACAAGAAGCAACCGCACATTGATATTTCTCTCCCTCTCTCCTTCCCTTCCCCTCTAAAGATAAATAAATAAAATTTTTAAAAATATTTTTTCTACACAGTATACCAAATAGAGGCTATTCTGCATTTATTTTTTAATTTTGATTTCCCCTTCTCATAGTTTAGTGTTTTATATATTTAGGTGATTAATTTTTTATCTGTGATATATACTGCAAGTATTTAATCCTTGATTATTTCCTGTCTTTGTATTTTATGATTTTTAAAATAAATCTTTGTCAAATTAGTCCATTTTTTGCACTTGCATTTTCAGACATAATTAGACTTTCCTTATTATTAATTTATAAATTAATTCATCTGTGTTTTCTTCCAGTACTTATATAACCAACTGTATTTGTTCTATTTAGATATCTTATTCATTTGGAGTTGATTCTGATGTGAGGTATGGAATCTAATTCCATCTTTTTCCACATGATTTTTTAATTGCCTAATACCTTTTATATAAAATTTGTATTTTCCCCATTGATTTGAAATAAGACCTTTTAACATATGCTAAGTGTCCACTTGTGTTTGTATTTATTTTTCCCTGTATCAGTTTAAAATTTGTTATTTCATTTTTGTGTTACAAAGTAGGTTTATTCTTTCAGTATTCTAACCAGAATTTATTCATATAAAAAGATTATTGACCTTTCCCTGTTTATTTCATATTCTGCCACTGTAATGAAATGGTAGTCTGTGTTAATCTTATCACAGATTCTCTAGGGCAAGGGTCAGAACACCTTTCTTTAAACGGTCAAATGATTATTTTAGGCTTTGTTGGCAACACAATGTCTGTTGCAACTGCTCAACTCCACTGTCATACTGAAAAAGCAACCATGGACATAAATGAATAAACATAGTTTATTCCAATGATACTTCATCTACAAAATCACAAGTTATAAATCATAAACTATAGCCTATGGGGTATAATTCAATGACCACTGCATATAATAGTGTTATACCATCTGGAACACAGTATTTTTTCTCTGGTTACTTCAAATTACTAGTTTCTGTTTTGTGTTACATTTTGTTTCACCTTGTCTGAATGGGTTAGCAGCTGCTGTGCAATGTTGAATACAGTGGTGTCCTTGCCCTTTTGTATTGGGGTACATCCCTAGTGGGAAAGCCTCTAGCGTTCTCCTAATAAGTAAAATTCTGGTTTATTTCAAGCATACATTTTTTAGCATATGTACTAGTCCTCATCAATTTCTCTTTTATTGTTTTTTTTACCAAACGGGTATCAAATTTTACAAAAGACATTTTTAGTATCTACAGAGATAATCATGACTTTCTATTTAGAAAGTCAAATAATAGAAAGTAAATTATATCAAAAGACTTCTGAATATTAAACTACTTTTACATTCTTAGAACAAATCCCACCTATTCACAAAGAATTAATTTACTGTTAAATTTTTTGCTAAGATTTTATTTAGGAATTTTACATCGATATCCATAAATAAAATTGATTAGTTTTGTGTACATGAGTATGGACGTGTTTAAGCCTTAATATTAACTTTGCTACATGTAGAGAATCTGGATGTTATTCTACTTTTTTGTTCTGGGAAAATGGAAAATAGCTGTGTATTTATGGTTTTTGAAAATTAGAATTCCTTGTAAATCTTCTGAGCCTGGCAAGTGCATGAAATATTTCAATGACACTTTTCTCCATTCCACCAGCTAATATACTGTGATTTTTCTTCATTTTTAAGTATGTTGTTCTACTCTTTAGTTCACTTTGAAATTTCTTCTAATCTTCTTTACCAGCAATAACAGATTTTTCTTGTGAAGGAGCGGCTCAGTTGGTTTACTACATTTCTTTAAGAGTTTCTCCTGCTTTTATAGTTGTCTTCTCTTACTCCATTTGGCTTTATGCGATTTCAGTGACCCGGGGCCAAAATCTTAAATGGAAAAGTCTAGAAATAAACTATTCATAAATTTTAAATTGTTTGCTTTTCTGAGAAACATGGTGAAATTTCATGTCATCTTGCCCCACCTACATAGGACACAAAACATCTTTTTATTCAACATCTCAATGCCGTACAAGGTCTGTCCAGAAGGTATCCAGCCATGTAATATGAAAAATAGAGACATTTACTAAAGAAGATACAAAACACAAGAAACATGTACACAGGAAAATGACATCTCAGACTCCTCCAAAGCAGGCACCGTGGGACCTCACACAGTTCTCCAAATCACCATCGGCTGCCCTCTCATATTCTCCTGAATCTCACTGAGGGTCTGAAATCACTTCCCTTTCAAATGTGATTTCAGTTTTGGGAAAAGCCAGAAGTTATAAGGCACCAAATGTGGGCTGTAGTGGGACTGAGTCGCCTGGGTGATTTGATGTTTTGCCAAAAGCATCACAAAATGCACAAAATGTGATGCACGAGTAGGCACATTGTCATGATGAAGCTTCTAGTAACCAGTTGCCCACAGCTGTGGCCTCTGAGTCATCCAGATAGTTCCCATGGAAGAATGTTCAAGCTTAACACAAAAGTCAATCCAGATTCATTGCTCTATTCATGCAGTCATTTTGAATATGACAGCCACACAATACACATGCTCACTCAATGGCATCTACTAAGTCATCATTGTTCATGCCCGTACATTCCAGACCACTCTCCTTGGCTGTATGTTTCATTTCTATTTTTTGTGAAACAAGCATAATGTAATTAAGATTGACAAGAACCCGTGACCACCTTTGGTCTCCGAAGCAACTTTTGATGATTACATAAATCATGCTTAGCAAGAACGTCAGAACTTGTAAAACAGAATATTAAGATGGTCTAAACATAATATTTTTTTTGTTCTTGCTTCACTTGTGAGGCTTTGGCTCATCCCCATTTGAAATTTTAATTTGTGGGAGTAATAAACTATGAACTAAAAAACACCATTAAGGGTATTGTGCTAAGTAAAATAAATCAGTCAGAGAAAGACAAATGCAATAGAATGTCACTTATATGTGGAATCTAAATAACAATATGAACACATCACCATGATAAAGAAGAATATAATCAAAAAAGGAAAACAGAAACAGATCCATAAAAAACGAGAACATAATGATTGTTGCTAGACGAGAGGTGATTGGGGGACTGGGTGGAAAAGGCCAAGGAATTGAGAAGCCCAGATTGGTGGTTACAAAATAGGAAATACAGTTACAATGTAAGAAATATAGTCAATAATATTGTAGTAAATATGTATGGTGTCAGATGGCAGCTGGAAATATCAAGGGAAACACTTTGTAAGCTATGTGATTATCTAACCACTATGCTGTACGCAGGAAACTAATGCAAAGTAATATTAAAAAAATTAAAAATACTACTGAATTTGAAAACACGAGACATAGACTCTAATAACCAGTCAGACAACTAGCTGATTGGTCTGCACAATCATAAGTGTGAGCCACCTCAGCATAAAATCATTGGATTGGTGGTGGCAGGGTAATAAAATCGAACTCCAAGAGAAATATCACTCTAAGATTCTATCTACAATTATTTCTTTTCATTGGTCCTGGATGGCACATTCACCAGTAAATGACCTCAGTTCTTTCACCCTTGACAAAATGACAGGACTCCCTGAATGTCCTTGCAACCTTCCATCCAGGAGAGGTCATCGTGGTTCAGTGTCTGTGGCCATGGCGCTCTTCACTGCTTCCCTTTGCAGTCATTCACTTTATCTCAATCTCACTCTCTCCCCTCCTCCTCTCCTCTCTCTTGTTTATCCTTCTTCCTCTCCTTCATGAAAACACAGAGGAGGAGAGAAAGCAACATTAATTTTTTCTGCTGTATTCTGTAAACATCCACCGGGAATGTGGGAAGAGCCCCTGCTTAGGTCTTTGTGCCTGCCAGCCCTTGCTAACGGATGGATTATCAGTTCACTTAACCTCCCATTTGCTTTCATCAGTATTCTTGGATTTTTTATTCTTATATATCCTTTGCCAGGTTTCCAGCCTATCTTTATCACCCTCAATTCTTAAATTCACATAAATAAAATACTAATCCTTAATAATATTTAAGTTTCATGAAAATATTGAAGGGGTGGTAGTTGATTTTTCACATTGATCCAATTGAAAATGAAAAGCATTTCAAGCAAAGACTCTTCTCATTTATTTTTTATGAGATTATCCACACAAAAAGTAATATTTTAAAAATCTGTATAAAAATATTTATTTCTAACAATCAACATCTGGTTACTCAATCTAAGAGGCCTCTAATGAAGATGTTTGTGCTGAAGTATTTCAAAGCTAAAATCAAAACCTTAGTTTATAAACAGATGAGTAAAGCAGTAATTAAATTTAGACAAAATTATTAATTTTACATCAATTTTAATAATTTTATAATTATTAATTTTAATTGTACAGCCTAACTGAAGCAAAGACTAAATATTGCTTCATTTCCTTCATTAAAAATAGATAAGTGAGTAAATAAGTAAACAAGTATATAAATAAAATGTATATTTCAAATTCAATTTTTAATAAGGTTTTTACTATTGGCATTCTGATTCAGCATTAAAATAGAAATATTATTTTGAGATACTGAAGTACATAGATTTCATTAAGAAAAACATATTGTTAAAATGTAAGATTCTTGACATGTCTTAATGAAAGAATTTAGTCTCACATCCTTTCCTTGAAAAAGGAGAGAGCAGAGCCCTGACTGGTGTGTCTCAGTGGTTGCCTGAGGTTGCTGGTTGAATTTCCAGTCAGGGAACACGCCTAGATGTCTGGATGGGCCCATGCAAGAGGCAATTAATCTATGTTTCTCTCCCTCCCTTTCTCTTTCCATTTCTATCGCTCTAAAAATAAATAAATAAAATCTAAAAAAAAAAAGAAGGCGAGGAAGAAAGAGAAAGCAAAACATGACAAAACATCAAGTATGTTGTAAGTACTGACTTCATCAACAAACTATGAAAAAAAATCATTTTTTGAACATGACAACCAGGTGTGAGATGTAAAAATATTTAATATTATTTCTCTACAACAGCAAAATAAAAGTGCTGAATGAAGTAAGTATTATAAAAACAAAACACAAAAGGCAAAGAAAGTAATGGTCCAAATAAAAATTTAGGGTAAAAAAAACTATTATATAAGTAAAATAAACTTTGAAATTTGAGTAGAATTGATAATTAAGGTGATGATTCCGATTGACCAGGGTAATTACAAAGCATCTACCATCTCAACAAATCAGAAAGCCTTTCTTAATTTCTTTGCTTAAAATAAGTTGAACTATTTTTTAAGCTCCAAATATATTTTTATAAAATCTGAGAGATATGCATGCACACTGAGAAAATTAATGTTGCCACACATGGAGGGTAATTGTTAAACTATTCAGTATGCTCTTTCAGATATGTGGGTGTATGAGTGTGTATACAGGAACAAGATACATATAATCTTTATACTTTATATATTATACAATTATATATGCATGTGTGTAAAATCATTTCATGTCAATAAATATACTTCTATGACATATTTATAATTACCACAGAGAAATAATTATACAATTAATATAAAAATGTACTTTCTGATACTTAATTCCAGGACTGTTTCTTGCAGTTTGTTATTATACTTGTAGCTAATGTATTTCTTCTTTAAAATTATATATGTACACAAACAACACAGACATTAAGAGTACATATATATTCCTTTTGCTGATGACTTAAGTATTATGTCTTTTCTTTATTGGTCTTAACAATTTGACAAACATAAAGTAGTACATTATTTCATTATTTTAGGTCATATGTCCTTGGCTGCTGTGCATTATAATTATTGTTATGCTATTTTTGTCATTTAAATTTTAAAACTTTAATAGTGTATTTGTTTTTTAATTTTATCTCTTATAGTTCATTTTGAAATATACATGTATACACATAGACATACATGTATACATAAACATAATATGTAGTTGTATGCATATATAAATACTAATGGTGTATTAAATGTTGCAATTTTTTCACTCTCTTACTATTTTGAATTGATGGTGCTGTTTGGTGTATATTTATATTTATCATGCTTTTATTTTCATTATTGGCATTGCTGACAAGCTTCAAAAAATTCTTCTGTATACATATAGGAAATGCCAAATTATATTAAAGATTACAGATTTTGAATATTTTATACCTTTTCTTTCCCATTACTCTCTACCCTCTTCAAGTTATCTTAACACATGATACTAGATATGCATTTATTTCCACTTAATGAGTTAAGCATTTTATTCAAAACCATTTTATAAGGCATTTATTTGCTTATCTTTATATCTTCCTTATATTTATATTTCATTTAATAAACCACTGTGTATTGCAATATTAGCATCACTTTTAAAATAAATAATTGTGATGCAAAAATAATACAACACAAGTCTACTTTTACCATCATTCACCAAAATATTCTGAAATATAAGTTAAGACTTATAGACAAATGTGAAAATCAGCATATTAAGTTCAAAAATTTATTTTAAAATATATATCAGTTTTGATGAAATTGATGTCTTTTTTGTATTGATTTTTTATTTAGAAATAGTGTCTTTTAATAGAAAAAGTTCACTTATTTTATTCTTTTAAATCTATCAGAAATAAAATATAAAGATCTTAAACATATAATTGTCAAATTTGTACAAGGTATTTAATATTTCTTTGCCAGTCATTTTCTTTTAACCACTTCATTTTCTAAATGGTTATGTTTAACCCCTGGAGATTTTTTTTTGGGGGGGTATTATTGCAACCACCATTTGTACAAACATTTTTATTGCCTACTGGCTTTTCAATATTTCTTTAAGTTTTCTAGGTGATAAATAAATCACCTGTAGTAAAGACATGTCTCTTTTTTTCCTCCATGTTATACTATCATTATCTTTTTGGGGGGGGGCATGAGATAGGGCAAAGTGTTTTTTTAATATATTTTATTGATTATGCCATTACAGTTGTCCCATTTCCCCCCTTCATTCCCCTCCACCCTGCACACCCCCTCCTCCATATTCCCCCCCTTTAGTTCATGTCCATGTGTCATAAGTTCTTTAGCTTCTACATATCCCATGTTACTCTTACCCTCCCTGCCTATTTTCTCCCCACCATCTATGCTACCTCTCAGATAAGGTCAAGTTAAAAATGTTTATCATCACCAAGCCCTTATTATATGAAATGTTAAAAGGGCTTATCTAAGAAGAAGAATTTAAAAAATATGAACAGTGAAAAGACAGCAAACTCACAATCATTAACAACCACACCTAAAACAAAAGCAAACCAAGTGGAGAGCTAGATCAGGAATGAAGCCACAAAAATGGGGATCACATGGAGGGTTAGCAACAGGGGAGTGGGAGGAGAAGAGGGGAGAAGGTAGAGAATAAGTAGCATAGCATAAAGGGCAAAGTTTCAAACTGCTGATCGTGAGGAATCCTTACTGAGTCTTGACTTTAAATGGAATTCTTCTAAAGCAAGTATCTAACCTGAGTTCAATGGGCATTTCAGCTAAGCCATCGAACCTCAGAAATTACATAAAAATGTGTGAATGTACAACTTTATAGGTGTCTAATTATCATTAATGATGAAGTCTCAAAAATGTAACTATACTGTTGACTATTATTAATAAGTAAAATATTGTTGTTTATTTGAATGGTATCCTTTAATACACTATGATGAGAGTATTATAATTTGTTTATTTTTAATGCTTTTATTCATCTTTTTATGTTTTTTAGTTTTCCTTTGCTTTGGTTTTTTTTACTCAAGATACAGATTTTAAGTTTAACCTTTGGCTTGATAAATTATATTGAACATTTTGAAAGTTAGCAATGGGTTCTGTTCTATTTGTTATAGCGAACTCTATCTTTTCGTTTTTTGGAGAACATTATATTTGCCGGGTCTATTTACCTAAGCTGTTGGTAGCTTCCCCAAATAAATTGAAATGCTTTCTGTCTTTTGATCTATAAAAGTTTATATAAAAATTATTTTCCTAGTTGAAGTTCATATGTAATTTCTACAAAACTCTCACAGGCTTGTGATATTTTCTTGACTTACTTTTATTGTCAAAGGCCCCTTTGTGTTTGTCAGCCAGCTCCAAACTTCTATGCTGTCTGTTGTTCGTTCTGTTAGCATCGGTTCAGCATATAGCGGTGGGCAAAAGGAATGTATGTGTAATTGAGATGCTCTTCTGGCCCTTTACAGTTCATAATCTAAGAGGGAAAAGTTTTACTGTACAGGTCACCATTCAATATATTTTCAAATGTGTTTATTTATTTATAAAAATAATAATGTCTTTACAAAAATGTAGAAGTTACTTTTTATTTTAAATAAAAATAATATACTGCCCTGGCTGGTGTAGCTCAGTGGATTGAGCGTGGGCTTGCGAACCAGACAATCGCGGTTCGATTCCCAGTCAGGGCACATACCGGGGTTGTAGGCTGGTTCCCTGCAGGCCAGTTCCCAGCAGGGGACGCACGAAAGGCAGCCATACATTGATGTTTCTCTCCCTCTCTCCTTCCCTTCCCCTCTAAAGATAAATAAATAAAATTTAAAAAAAAATAAAAATGTGGTTTAAAAAAATAAATAATATACTGCATGGTGATTGTAGAAAAATGTAGAATATAGAAAGTTATAAAGGGAAAAATCAATCAACCACTAGAAACATTCTGACATATTTCTTTCCAGCCTTTTATCTGTGCTTATATTTTATGATCAAACTATACATACCATTTTGAATACTGTTATTCTGCTTGCTGATATATTGAAAGCATTTTCCCTCGACATAAAAAAGGTTTTAAAGGAATAATCACTACATAAAATTACACCTTATCTGCGCACAGTAATTTTCTCAAAAGTGCTCACTTGGACATTTAAGTTGTTTACATTTTTTAACTTTGATGACCATCTTCACTCATAAATGTTTTATCCACTTTTTAGAATACTCCTTTAAAAGTGATTAGAAAAAACAGAATTACTATCTTAAAAGTCTCAACATCTTAAATGCTTTTCGTATATACTGCCATAGAAAAGAAAAATTGTATTGGCTGGTGTTCCTTTTTCTCCCTATGCTCAAGTTTAGTGGGTTTTTTAAACTCTATTTTAGAGAGGCCAGTTATTTTAAGGTTTTAATTTATTTTGCTTTTTCCATTATATTTGACATTTCACATTATGTTTAATATGTCCAGCATTGTGATTAGATAATTTTTATAACTTACAAAACAATCTCCCGATAACTCTAGTACCTACCTGATACCATACAGTTATTATAGTATTGTTAACTATATTCCCTGTGCTATATCACACACTGCAGTGACTATTTGGTAACTACCAATTTGTACTTCTTAATCCCTTAACCTTTTTAACCTGAACAATCAAACCCTCTCTCTCCTTAGCAACCATCAGTCCCTTTCTGTTTTGTTTGATGGTTTATTTTGTTTATTAGATTGCATATATAAGTGAAATCATATGATATTTTTATTTTTTCTGACTTATTTCACTTAGCATAATACCCTCTAGGTGAGTCCACACTGTCACAAATGGTAAAATTTCATTCTTTTTTATGTCTGGGTAATATTTTATTATATACAGGACATTATATACAAATAACACCCATTTTATCACAAAATTATAAGCATGTAGTTCTGTAACATAACAATATCACACTCAAACACACCATATGACATTTTAGGTGAAATGTTCAAATTGCTGTCCACCTTGTGCACGACATTCCTGTACCCTCCCAACCACCCTATAGTAAGCCCTACTTCTGCAGGATCCTATATATATATATATATATATATATATATATATATATATATACACACATACATCTTTATTCAGTTATCTGTCAATGGACACACATTTTATTTTGTTGTTGATTTCTCAAAGTCATACAAGGCCTGTCCTGAAAAAATTCCAGCCATTGTTAATCTAACGAAAAAGACTTGTGAAACATCAGAGTAACCTGGCAGCCAAGGAAAGTAGACTGGAATGTACACATGTAAAAGGTTCAATTCCCAGTCAGAGCACAAGCTTCAGCTGTGGGCCAGGTCCCCAGTAGGAGGCACTCGAGATTTTTCTCTCCCTTTCATTCTTTCTCCTTTCCCCTCTCTCTAAAAATAAATAAATAAAATATTTTAAAAATTAAATAAATGAAATAATCTAAAAACCCACTAAATAGGCAGATAAGATAAAAACTGCTGGATCTAAAGTAAAATTTACTTGTAGCTGTTTAAAAAATGTGTAAGACCCTTTTTTATTTACCAAAACTGATACATTCTAGATAAAAATTTAGAACTTTATAAAAGTTATTTACATTTAAGGTATTGTCTATATGGTACAAACTATTAGACAGTGATATTTTTAACATTTGGAAACCTAGAGATTGTATACCTTTATTTTAACCAATTTATAAATGTGGTCTTCACTGTACCATTATCTCTTTTCTATTGCATGGCTTAGTAATTTATATGTGCTACTGTTTTCTATTTTTTAAGGTATTGTTGACATATTACTTTCAGTTGTACCACTATATATATACACACACACACCATACTTTGCCATGTATAATGTGCACCCACATTTCTGACCCAAACTTTCAGGAAAAAATCTTTTGTTTTAATTTTTAATTCAATTTTTTATTTATTTAAATTTAGATACTTGTTTGTTAATACATATATATATATATATATAATACATAGAGGAATTATAGCCTTTATTTGTGAACATGCTATAGTAAAGTAAATTTTATATAACAAATAATTACAAAATATAAAAACTAATAAAGATATTTCATTCAGGTACTACTTATACATAATGTGTATTCTTTTTTCCCCTCAAAAATTTGGGCAAAATAGTGCACATTAAACATGGCAAAATAAACAAACATGGGCTAGAAACATCAGAACTTCATGATAAATTGGCTGACTCTTATGAAGGGGGGAGTAGAACGGGAGGAAAAGAGGAAGTGGGAAAGAGCGCAAAGAATGACATTCAACTTTATATATAAGAATTTGTTAAAAAGATGTGAGGCAAATATGAAAATAATAAACAATATATATGAATTTTGAGTATCAGCTATATAGATATGCATAATATTATTGTTTGTATTTTTCTACATCTAAGGAGAATGAAATTAATTTTTATAGTATAATACCTGAGAGATAGATATTCATAGCAGCACAATTTACAATAGCCAAGAGCTGGAAGCAACCTAGGTGCCCGTCAGTAAATGAATGGATCAAAAAACTATGGTACATTTACACAATGGAATTCTATGCAGCGGAGAGAAAGAAGGAGCTACTACCCTTTGCAATAACATAGATGGAACTGGAAAGCATTATGCTGAGTGAAATAAGCCAGGGGCTGAAAGACAAATACCATATGATCTCACCTTTAACAGGAACCTAAACAACAAAACAAACAAGCTAGCAAAATAAAAATAAAGGCACTGAAATAGAGAACAAGGGAACAGTGACCAGAGGGAAGAGGGGAGGGAATATCAGGGGGAAAAGGGGAAGGATTTACAGGAACTAGTATAAAGTACACATGGACAACAACTAAGGGGGGTGGAAATGGGAGGGAGGTAGGGGTCACAGGGGTGTGGGCTGAGATGGGAGTAAAAGACAGAATACTGTAATTAAAAAATAATTAAATTAAATTAAAATAAATAATAAAAAAGATATTCAATAAAATAATATTAATTCCAATATATTTCCCAGGCCTTTAGCAAAATTTATGTGACAATGTTTAACCTTAATGTAATAGGGCTTGGTTTTAGGAAGTTTTATGCCTCTACACTCCAGCATCACATCTGGTACTTTTCTTAGCTTTATAGGTGTCTGCTGAGTTAGAAGATACTATAGCCCTGGCTGGTGTGGCTCAGCGGACTGGGCACTGTCCTGTGAACCAAAAGTCATTGGCTCAGTTGTGCCTGGCTTGTGTGACAGATCCCCAGTTGGGGGTGAGCGAGAGGCAGTGGGTTGGCGTTTCTCTCACACGTTGATGTTTCCCTCTCTTTCTCCCTCCTTTCTCCTCATTCTAAAAGTAAACGAAAATTAAAAATAATTTTTAAAAAGATATTATAAACATTTTAAAATAAGTTTGTAGTGTATCAGAATTTAACATAAATCAATCCAAATTTTACTCATTTTTTCAATAAAATACTTCCTCTTTCCTCTAAAACCTTTAGGCATAGTATATACAGTGTGTATATTATTCTCACCTCAAGGGAAAACCCCAATTAGCCTTTATTAGAGAGAAGATTCCTCGGGGAACAGCTAGAAAAAAAGCTTGCTAACTTCAATTATTGTAAAGATGGCAACAAGTTGAAAGATTTTTTTTCCTATAAGCAAGTATTCCAAGTTAATAAATAATCACATTGAAAATGTGTTCTATCACCCTCAACCCTGTAGTGAAAAACTTATTTTTAACCACACACTATGATAAAATTCAGCTGAAGTAAGATATAGCTTGTAGCAAGTGCCTATAATCCCCACACCGTGTTTCAAAATGTATTGCTGCCTTTGGAAGAGTAGTTTCCGTTGAGGATATAAAGTGACCAACAAGATCTGGCAGGTCGTGGGAAAAAAATCCTATAGAAACACATCAAACTCTTCCATATTATGAATGATTACTTGAAGCAATGGTTAATTGTGATAAAGGAGACTTCTAGAAAACAGATAACAAAGGCCAGAGTATTTTTTCCTAACATTTGTTAGTATCAAATTTCAACTTTACTGTTCCCTTATGTCCCTATTATCTGCAATACAAAATAGATAGAAATGCATTTTAATGACTTAACTGATTCATTCACTCATTTACTCATAATTCACTCATTACCACCAACATATTCCAACAAAATGTGTCATGTATGGGCTAGGCAACAGACAACAAAAGTGGCCGCCAGGCATTCAGAGAACTAAAAATAAATTACTGTGTATAGTATAAAAGCAATAGAATGAATGGAGAAGTTTATGTAAATTACACACAAATATCAAGGAAGGAGAAATCATTGAGCAGTATTAAAGAGGGAGTGCTATTTCTCTGAAATGTTCTTGTAAAGATCAGAATGTGGTAGGAATTAGCTGGTAACTGCAGCAGACACATCTTTTGTATCCCCTAAGTTTTACCATAAGAGTAGTTGCCTATATTATTTCAGGCAAATACATGTCCTTAATGTATGCATCACTTAAAAAATACTTGTATCATTTAATGAACATATGGCTATTTTTATCTGTATGCTACTGATGTACGTTCTTCCAGTTTCTACCATACTCCAGCAGAATATATGGTCATAGAAATAATTCTACAAATCAGGCCCTGGCTGGTGTGGGTCAGTGGATTGAGCACTGGCCTGCAAACCAAAGAGTTGCTGGTTTGATTCCCAGTCGGAGCACATGCCTGGGTTGCAGACCAGGGCCCCCAATAGGGGCCACAGGAGAGGCATCCACACCTTGATGTTTTTCTCCCTTTCTTTCTCCGATCCTTCCCCTCTGTCTAAAAATAAATAAATAATCTTAAAGAAAACAAAAATTTTTGCACAAATCAAACATGACTTCAATGTAAAAATAAACTGGGGGTACTAAAAATAAAATGTAAATAAGAAATATAAATTGTTATAACAGTTGAAGAGATGTATATTATGAAAGTAGATATATTATAAATATAAGAATATTTTACCTTTATCACATAACTATAATATAAAAGTTGTCTGTCACTTATAAAATAAGTAAGCTTGAAGAAATAAACTATAACTACTGTTAAGAGTATTAGTCATTAATCTTTAAAAACAACTAATGTGGCAGTAGTATCAAAACCTTTAAAATATTCTATTTTTAGAAATCTATTCTGAAGATTCAGAAATGGAGATTAGGATTTCATTATAAGATTGACCACTGAATTAATAACCTAAAAATAACACAGCATTAAAAATAACATCAATGACCAAAAAAATAAAGAAAATAAAAAGGACTAGATAAACAATGGTTCCTTCATGGGACAGAATACTTCCCAGCTATTCAAAATCTTGCTCTCAATGTTTAGTTATCATAAAATATACTCATAATTTTATGTATGTATGAAATGAAGCCATCCATTCATGCAGTCATTCAGATACCAATGTGCACTGGTTTCTTACAACATGGCTATTCTGTACCTATTTTAGGAGTACAGGTGTGTGAAGTACATTGTCCTTGCCCACATGAGAATTATATACTCTAGCTGTGGGATTAAACAAATAATTGGGCAAATAGAAAGTGATATTGTGTGTATGTGTGTTAAGATAGAAGAGCAAGGTACTAGGAGAACACAATTTTACTGAAGCAAAGCCCATTGAGTCACTTACCTTTGATTTGTTGATTTCCTCAGTTATTGTCCAAGGTGGGACAGGAAGGATGAGCAGGACTTAAGCAGACAAAGATTGTTTGGGAGAATATTTAAGGCAGAAGAACAATTAGAATGTTCAAAGAAAAGCAAGAAATATTTCCTGTACAGTATAATATAAATTTTTAAGTACTTCCACATACTAAAAATGATTGCAGGAGGTAGATTTTTGGCTCCTATCTATACTTTTTTTTATTTTTATTAAATCTGGTCTACTGTAAACAGATTCGCTATTGCATTAGGAAAATATACCCATATAAATCTTCAAGAGATTCAAATGATCAAAGTAGAGTGACCTTCAAAAGAGGTAATCAATACTTAAATTTATTCCGTACACACCTTTCGAAAACCCTCTGTGTTTACATACCTTAACATCAGCATTGGAAAATCAATCCGTCAACCTGTTTCACGTGCCTCACCTATTTAAATGTGTGGCTTCGAGCAGCACCCCAGATGATCAACAGCAGGGTCCCACAGTGCCCAGCAGCAGACCTTCACCTTGCACATAGAGGGCCACAAGGCTATCATCACAGAATTGAAAGAGAGGGCACAGTATTAGTATAGTGACCTGCCTGAATGTCATAGAAAAATAAATAATTGCTTACAAGATCTAGCTTTTTTTTCCAGTGCTGGTTTTATAACTGAGCTATGCATGTATAGATGACTCACTAGGTCAAGGAAAAAGAAGATGTTTGAAGAAGAGCTCTGGGTCTTTACTAACCAAACTAGCCAATATTCTACCACTAGGATATAAATGCATTTTCTTATATTTTGAAAGCTTTTGATATTTGAATTTTCTCCTTAAATAGGACAGACGTGAATTATTTCTATTATCAGTATCAGTGCCATGATCCACAAAGACATTTTTTAGCATTTTTCTCTGTCATGAATTACTCTGTACCATGCTGGTGATAGAGAATGCATTATTTCTGCCTATGACATTTCACTTACTTAGAAGGGCATATTAGGGAAACAAGATATACCCATGCACCCCCCCAGCAGTATCTGCAATGTATTTTAAGTGCATATAAGTGAACACAAACAGTAACTTCCTAGGAAGGATGAAACCTCTGTTGGATGTAACCCTCAGCTCTTTGCCACCAGGCCTCTCATTAGGGAAGCTTATAACGTAGCAGGTGGCATCATCCAAGCCTGGAGAGGAGACAGTCTGACAGCAAAACAAAATAGGTCCAGAAGGCCAGCTATTGCTTCCTGGAGGTGCTACATGAATCCTCCAAGAAGGGGAAATACAGGCCAGTAGAGAGTGGCATTCAGAGAACAGCTCTGCTGTGAGAAAAGACACTTTGGAGAGATTTTGCAATTGTAATCTCTTATTATAAATTCCATTTTCATTATTGCTTTTACTGTTTAAAGGGGGCACAATAGTTTTATTAGAATCGAGGTCTCATGACTCTGATTCTAATCTATCCTGAAGAAAAAAAAATATGTTCCTTCTATTGCAGTTGCATTCCCTTAATTACGAACAAAACTTATTTCCTTTAAATAAGGGGTTGGCAGAAGTAGGTTTAAAGTTGTTCTCATATAATAATTAATAAATAATAATGCAAAATAAACTGTGTTATGAGTAATCACAACTGTAAACCTCCTTTTTCCACCTCAGTATTATGCATCGCTATTTTATTAAGAAGAAAATTATATTAATTAACTATTGCAGCATAACAGATTGTTCCCAAACTTCATAGTTTACATAAATCATCATATGTTGATGGACTTATAGTTTCTGTGAATTTGGAGTCTTGGCATGGCTTGGCTGGGTCCTATGCTTCAGGGTCACTCAGAAGTTTCCGATCGAGGTGCTGGTCTATGCTGAGGTCTCACCTTAAGATGTGACTGAGGAATAATCTTCTCACAACCTTATCCATATACCTGATGTCAGAATTGAATTCCTTCTGGGCTTGCGACTGGGTGACTGAATGCCTTGCTGGCAGTCATAGGTAACCTTCACTTCCCTGCCACCTGGGCTTCTTTATTAGGCAGCTCAGAACAAGGCAGCTGGCTTCATCAAAGCCACAAGAAACGCTACTCTGTTAGTAAAACAAACTTTACAATCATGTGTCATGTAACCAACTACCATGCTCTGCTGTGTATAATGTACGTGTTCTTGGCCAAATTTTTGGAGGAGAAATAAGGATGAGCATGATACGTGGGCAGTACCTGAAATACTTTGTATCTTGCGTTTTGTAATTATTAGTTACATAAGATTTCTTGAACCATAATATGTTCAAAAATAAACATTAAGATCCCTTTATAATATGAATAAACGATTGAGTTAGAAATTAAAATGAAATATTTTTTCCTGAAAATGTGGGCCCAAAATGTGGGTGCGCATTATACATGGCAACATACTGTACTATTCATTAGAAGCAAGCCACACTTTCTGCCCGTTCGATGGGAAGGGATTATACAAGCGCATGCGTGCCAGAGGCAAAAGGCACTGGGGTTGTCTCGGGAGCTGCCTTCCACACCAACTTACATGTCTTATTCATATGCTTACATGGGTTGCATAAGTTACGGCAGAAGCACAAGATTTTAAATTTAACACATGTAATGACTAAGACATTCTTGACTAGAAGACTATTTAGGTACTATGCTAGTTACTGGTTGAAAGTGAAAACTACTGTCTAAACTCTACATGCTCTACTGACTACTGTATAATGTGAATCAAGATTCACATTCCACTCACGCCCAGTCCCATTTTCTGTAATATCAAGAAATGGGACTGAAAATAATCTTAATGCTAATATTTTAGTACTGTGCACAACACAGTTATTTGAGGCCTTAAGACAAGCTTTTCAAACTTTCTATTTTAATATTTCTTTTAAGTGAAAATTCTGTTTTTTCTGCCTTTGGGTTTCTACATGATATGAAAGTTGAAATAATGTTTGTTCGCTGCAGTACAGAGGATGCCATTTTAACATATGGGTTACCATGCTGATGTGGTATTAGCTTTTCAAAAATTTTATAATCTCCACTTCATTGCAACCTAACTGCGTAGTCTGTAAGATGTTGAACTCTACAGAATAAGGAGCAGTGTTCCTGGATTCATTCAGAAAACAAAGTCCAGTACAAAGGTAGAACGATTACATTGTGTGTACTTGGGGATGAACTGAGTTAAGACATTCTAGGTGCAGTTTCCTGACATCTCTCCATTCGTGTCGCGTTGGTGCACGGCGATCCATTTATGCGATCAGCAGAGTGTCCTGCCACATGCAGGTGGTTTACATGGCATTGCAGACACACTGACCTACTCTGAACCCAGCAAATTTTCTTGTTTTTTTCCTAGTGAAGTAAGTCACTTATTCAGGGAGAGGCTTAATCTATCTTAATGTGACATGTACTCAAGTGGAGAGAAAAAACAACTCTAATGTGATACCAGAGGAACGGTCCTTCTGCTGAGTTTAGCAGTAGATTCAAACACTGAAAAAAGAGTTCATTCACCTGCCCCATACCTGTGCTCACTATGCTACATTTCCCAATGCCTTCCTTTCTAAAGTAAGTGTTTTATTCAACAGATTGCAGTTTTTGGGGCGGGGGGCGGAGGACCATTTGGGTGGAGGTGGAGTATTCTGGCAATGCTTGTGCAATCGTTATTCAACAATATAGGACTTGATGAGAGATGCCAGGGAGGGTTATAATGGCTTCTGTGGTAAGACACAGCATGCAACCCTCTTGAAAAGACCCTGTCAGAGTACTCAGCAACTCCACAGAGCCAAATGCAAACACTGTATTATTCCTGGAGAAGGCAGTAAAAAGTATAGGCTTGTAAAATTGCTGAGCAAGCATGAAGCACTGGCAGACTCTAGTAGGAAAAAAGATCATATGTCTTTCTGGTAACATATGAAAGAAGGATCCCAGCTACTAGTGAGCATGAAAGACCCCAGGATACTCCCCCCAGGATGGGACTAATGACCTATGCGTTCTGGCAATATTCCAACATGGGTAGTTGTTTTCTACCTCCCTAAATCTCTTTCCTTTTTTATTTATATTGAAAGCAGGTCACTTTCTATCCTAAATGGATTCCATTGTCACTCAACTAGAATAGGATATTATAAGAAAGAAAATATAAATGTGTGTGTAAATGCCAAACAAATTCATTACACTATTGTCTTTTTCACTAGTATCAATTTATGTACAGTTATCTCTTAGAATATTTTGTTGTACTGGGATATTGTTTTACTTTTTGGCTTTCTATCACATTTCTTTCCAATCTCATACTATTAACTCAATCCTATTTCCTGAGTTAAATAAATTCATTTTGTCTTTGGTTATACAGTATTTTGAATTTAGTTGCATAAGTTTACTATGTCATACTTAATAACAGACATATTTTAAGTACATCTGGTATTGGCAGACATTTTTAAAAGTTCCCTCGAAAGGTCTGACCTTTTTTAAAAAATCAATCTTATGTGCCCTTTCCCACCTCCCATTCATTTTTCAAACCAGTCTCCAATAATCCAAGCAGTATCTCATGAGCTTTCTTAGCTTTGCCAGTCTTCATTTATAAGTTTAAGACAAGCCTAATATAAGAAATCTATCAACTGATGACTATAGTGTTACACAATATGAAAGACAGAGAAGGCTCTGTCTCATCAGCCTGCTGCCTGAAACCATCTCCCTTACTTTAAAGTTTTATTAGCTTTTAAAATACAAAATTGCAGAGAGGTCAAATAAACCATTACCCATTGGGCATTCTATAGGGTCAAGTACATTTCTTATCTTTTCCCAGGGGCATGGAAGGTATAATGAGAATATAAGAACTTGAGATCAGGAAAGGACAAAGAGTGATTTAATGGGGGCAAAACACTGCCCAGAAAAGTGCCAGGAACAATCAGAGACGTAGTACATCCACCTTCATCTGGTCTGACTCAGTTTAAGTTTTTACACTTCTCTTTGTTGAAGAGACCAGGCTGTCTCCTACATATCACCTGGTGCACACCCACTGGATGTTTTTGTTATATTTTTAGCAACATTTCCTCATAGAACTAGGCAATATAAAAATAGCTTAAACTTTTTCTTTTTTATTCTGCTAAAAACTTTTTTAACATAATTCTAAAATAGTCTCATGAAATTGCTAATAGATTTGTGGTAGTTTAATGCATGTATTTGAAGGAGAAAATTAACCATGTACAGTGTACAAAGAACATTCTGATTGAAAGGTAAGATATTAATGAGAGATTTTTTTCATATTCTGTTCACACTCAAAAACGTGTGCAAAAAACCCCCAAAATAATTGTTAGAAACTAACCATGACTATATATAGAACATATTGAAATTTTAATAAATGTGATTCATCCTCTTGTAGGAGTATAGACTGGGCCCAAAATCTAATATCTCCAGGAGCTGTTCATTTAATCAATGTGCAAAAATAATACCAGAAAAAATCTAGTTTTGTTCTAAGATTTTGGAATGAATATCTGCTTCTAAAGTCTTACTATAGATCAGCTGTTTAGCTGATTAAAAACATTCTCAATTCCATGAGATGGCTACATTCTTTTCCTGACCCAGCCTTTGATACAGTAGACAGGATCCTAAAATCCCAGGTAGAGCAGAGCATCTATGTTCAGTGGAAATGTCTCATGGCTGAATTGATTCAGTAAGGCTTTTTTTTGTTAACTTGGCAGAAAGAATCAATAAGAAGTTCTCATGGAGTTCATCTCTCTAAAAAATCACGAAGGCTATTTAAGCCCATCAAACCCTGACCTTACATATCCTAGGTATAGGGGTAGATGGCTGTATCACAGGGAAGAAATATGTCTGTTAGAAAATGCATTCTATTCCAGATAACATGTGCTTCATAGTACGAAAAGCTATAAATCAATAAGAGCAACCTACGTCCTAAGCTACCATCAGTGATTATTATTAAGGTGCAGTATCAAATTGCGGAAACTGCGGGCAGTGATACTGTTTGTGGTTTCAGGATCATTGTAGTATCGGTCGCACGTGAAGCTAATAACAAATTATCTTGAGCCAAAAAGAATCCTTCAGGATTTTTATAGAAACTAACTTCTAACATTCATAAAAGGAAACAAGCAAAAAAAATTAAACAGACACACTTAGCATCCACACCAGATATACCCATAGGAAATCAATTGCAAAGCGTTTCCACAGTTTTGGCCACATCCCAGATATTTTATCTTTAAATCTTTTATACTTGAATTTATTTGTGTCTGATTTTGTTTTCAAACACCATTGAAAGCTTTCATATTTCTATTTATTGGCAGAATATGTTGTAAAGCCTCGAAGAAACCTATCGAATAACTATCACAATGCATCCTAATGTTTCCTGTTCAGCTCAGTCCATCATTCCCACTTGCTCCTTCACTACAGCAATGCAAGGAGACAAGCGTTACCTAAAGTGACATGCCTGAACAAGACACATCAATCAAGGATTGTGTGAAAAAGGATACAGTTTCGAGTTTTAAACGTATTGTCTTTTGGAAGAAAAAGCTTTTAAGTTTGTCTTAGATTTAAAAAAATAGATGAAGGGCTAATCCAAAACTGAAAGAGGAAAAAAATACAATATTGATCCAAATTCTGCTTGCTGAGTCATAAGGAAATTGAAAATGCTCGGGGGAATGAAAGGTAGCCAGCCAAGCTGATGAAAACCCTGAGGAAAGTGTTCCAAATGAGATTACTGCATTATGATCATTTCATGTTGGTGAGCTCATCAAGGCTTCAAAGGGAAAGATGGTGGGAACTAAGGTTGCTCCTCAATGAAAACGCACAGACAGGTCTAAATGAACTTCTGAAATGTTCAGTGGCCCTCAAACAAATTGAATTCCTCAACTTTGCATAGATTTTGCAAGGAGGTAGGTAATTGGGATTCTTCTTAGGCAAGAGTATCACCCTGCTCTGAAAAGAATAGTGCCAAGTTACTTTGTTGTGTTTGTTTACATTCGGGAATGGGCTGAGGAGCTCCTCCCAGACCCCTCTCCCCAAGCTCCTTTCACTCCCACTTTAAGGAAAATGTTATCTGGAGACTTTATTGATCCCGCTGATAGTAACATATGCCTTCTTCAAAATTATTTAAGTGGTTTCATGACAGGAATTTTGACATATAAAACACTGACTTGATGGGAAGTAGTATTCTGGACTCACTCCTTAATTTCCAGCAGTCAAGAAATAAATATGTTTTGCTTTCTTACTTACTCTCTAGGAATACACCATGTGATAATCTTAGTACATTTTCTTTTATATATTAAACAGGGTCTTCAGATGATACTAGATCTCTTTTGTTTAAATGTATATACTTCACCTTTTAAAAAAGTCAATATCTATATTCTAAGCATGTATATTTCTGCATGATTTATTTTTGAAATAGGAAGTATCTTAGAAATAGCCTGATTCTGAAAAATTATTTAAATTTTGCCTTTAGCAACCATGACAAAGAGTACAAATTCATGTATATGTAGATGCTCACTGAGCAGTTAGGCAAAACCTTTGAAAGCAAACATATTCAAATTAGAAAAAAGTTTGATGGACAAATAATACCTTTCAGATAAAATGATGAGGATGGACAACAACTGGGTAAAAAATGTAAAGTGTAGTATTGGAAATAACTCTTTAGTCTTGTAAACTGTGTTCAAAAACGACTGTTGAGCTGGATGGGGCCCGCCCATCCTCCAGATCCGATGGTGCTGTTGGCATGAGTGCTGGACCGCCCTCGGACTCTTTCCCTGTCTGAGAATAATTTTAAAATGGCTCCTGAAAAGGGGTCTCTAGTATGTGCTTATTCTGGCCATTGATATTTATTGCCCCCTTCTTCCATGAAGGTAGCTAAACTGTAAATATAAAGATAAATATGGTTCCTGCCCTCATAGAGTCTACAGTTCAAAAGAAAAGAGAGAAATGACATATTGTGCAAAATGTTACATAATTATTGCCTGTGCTGTAGGAGAGTGTGGGGAGAAACCCCACTGAACTGGGAACAGGGTGAAGAACGCTGCCAGTGTCCCACTAACAACTTCCTTACATAAGAATATGAGGAGCGTAACTACAAATCCATATTTAAATGGGATCATAAGCATCATCTGATACTAAAATCACTTATGAAACATCCCATAATATTTTTTAAATCTCTGCATAACAATTTTTGGGGTAAGACAATTTCTACATTCTGGGTATTTTATTTCAACTTTGTCCAGACATCTTGGTTACATAGTGACAGTAAATGTTTGCATCCCACATTCTGCTTTTTTATCTGAATTCCACCACTTTAAAAACACATAGCATTGGTCTACTTTTTGTTCCACATGACCATATTAAAATACGGCAAGAGGGCTATTATACTTTCTCAAGACTTTTATTCTCTTAGCCAAATTTCTTTGGTGGAATATTCTCAGTTTCCTTAGTGATCATGATGTCCTTTCTCTAACTGGGAGAGAACTTGTTTGGCTTACCATGCTGAAAGGTGGTGAGCTGGTCAGTGCCTAGATAGTTTTAAGTTTTGCAGGTTTTTAAAAATGAGTGCAATGTTTAACATTTATTCTTTCTAAATTTCATCTTATTTGGTGCCACCTGCTATTTTATCTAGGTGAGAACATTCGGATCTCACTTTATCTCCCAGTGTACTTCAGGCCAGGAATGTTAATGACTTGTTTAATATGATTACCTTACTTTCTACATTGTCGGAAGAATTGTTAAAAATCAAACTGTTAATAAATATATCAGGAAAATAACTTTATCTTTCTCTGTGTGTTCTATTAATTTGGGGGTTGTTTTGTTTTATATATGAAACTACCATCTATTAACCAATACTATTTGAAAATCTGTAGACTTGAATTTAGGCAAGAAAAAGGGAAAATCGTAAATAAATATACTCTTCTACCTGCAAAGTATAGTGAAAACGCTGTTGAATTTAGTGTCAGGTGGTTCAAGATTTGGATTCCCTACCTGATGTACGTGCTGTGTGACCGAGAGGACCTCGCTAATCTCTGCATCTTGATTTTCTGGCATGGACACATGCGCGTGCATGCGCGTGCACACACCGGCCTTACCAAGACATTGTGGGGACTGAATTACTATATGCGAGAACCTGGTTTCTGGCAGTCACATTTTCTCTCTTCACCAAAATTTGTAATATCCTGGAGTATATGGGCACATTCTCAAATAAAAGAAGAGTTTGAATGAAAGTGGTGGGTACTTGGGAGATAGGACTGTCCAGAGTTGCATATGTTGACATCGCCACCTAAATATTTCCAGTTTTTAATATTGGTGTGATGGTGTACAACTTTAAGTTATTTCCTGGTAAAAGTTGGCAATTGCAGGATAAAGAAATGGTTTGGAAGTAAGTAACTTTGCATAACAAAATAAATATACAGTTAGCACTATCCTTAACAAGTAGATTTTCTGCAAACATAAGAATTCATCTTGCCAGCGAGGTGACTTCATTGATTAAAGTTACATTTCTTTCTTTTAGCTCCACTTCTCCTATTAAGTAAAAAATATATGTAATGACCTCATATTTGGCTCTCAAATTGTTCAAACAGTAGCCAACAAAATTTAACAAATTACACTAACAGAACATCCTCTAATGTTATTGTTGTTTTTACATATGTAGTATTTTATAAAATGCATAAACATTTATATGTATATATATTTAGAAAAAATATTTTCTCTTCTCCTCAAAGTACAATTTTTGCTTTCTTTCCTTCAGGAAGGTCATGCTGCTACTGTCTATTGTTACTTTGTCTGGTCCAGAGCAATAACCTTCAGGGTGATCTTTTCAGGACAATAGCATTTCTCAGCATTTGTTTCTCACCTGAGAAGTGACAGCTGGCTTTATCACCCTTTCCCTGCACTACTCTGAATAAAGAACAAAGTTCTCAGCAATTTTAGGTAGAAGCAACAACTAAGTGATTGTTAGATCCCCAGGAAAGCATTTTCTGAGCACTGCTGTGAACCACCATTTAATCCTCGCTTCCTGACCCTCCAAGGACATAGTCTGACCTGAGAAAGACTGTGGTCCAGAAGTACAAAAGCCCACCACCACCACCAGCCTTACCAGCCCTATAAGCAGAGGCTCCAAATGCCACCAAATGTACAAGGATTTGGAGGCTGAAGTCCCGTTTTATTTTGTCTTAATTTAGTTTAAATAATAGGGCAAGCATATCTCATTATTTATAGCCATGTGAAAAAATAATTTTAATGTTTCTTTTTCAAATGCCTAAGTGAGCAAGTACCTGTACCTATGGCTCAATATGGAGGTACTTGTACTATGTATGGAAACAGCCTAGGATTGTTACAAAGAATATTCCAGACAAAAAATGCCTAATTTGACACATTATTTTAGCTGCTCTGGTCTCTAAACCAATGAAAGCAAGATCACAAAATGTGTTCATGTTATTTTATATTTGTCTGTATTATTTCAGATAAATGTCACTATATAGTTAAGGATAGATCAGACTTTCTTTGATCTTATGGGAAATTTAAAGTCAGAATAATACTTTAATTTTTTAAAATTTTTATTTATTTATTTTTGAGAGAGAAGGAGAAAGAAAGGGAGAGAAAGATCGATGTGTGGTTGACTCTTGCAAGTCTGCTACTGGGGACCTGGCCTGCAACCAAGGCATGTGCCCTGACTGGGGATCAAACCAATGACGCTTTGGTTCTCAGGTCCGCACTCCATCCTCTGAACTACACCAGCCAGGGCACTAAATGTCTTTATTATAATTTATTAATCTGGATCATTTTATTATTTTTAAAGGGGTGGATTTTAATGTATGTTAATTTGCTCTTGACAAAGCTCAGGAAAATTTCAGATACTCAAGACTCATTCACAGAAGAAATTCTAATTGCCATGTTCGAACTCAGGCAAGGGCACCTTTTAAACTCTCCCAGTGAAAGTTCAACACAGGGCCTGAAAACTGCTACTTTACGGTGTTCATCTTGGAAGCCTTAATCTCCCCCAACTTTGACATCACAATCCTATGCAATCACAGATTGCTACCTAAAATATGAGTGTCATAAGCATCCCTCTTTTCTACAAATGGAACTATACTGCAGTGTTCCTTATCAATGAACATCTGTTCATTGATGCAGCAGAACTCAATACAGTAGTTTCTCTATATTTTTCTCTATGAAGAGCTCATTGAGGCATTTGTTTGTTTGTTTGTTTGCTTATTTATTTACCCTGGATGAACTTTCTCCCTTTATGACTCCTAAAAAGGAGAAGGTGAAAGTGAAGAAACTCTTTCCTCAAATGAGCAAGTCTATCCACCTGGCAGATTTCAATGTGTAAGTCAAAAATTAAGGAGCAGCAAAGATCAACACAAATTTCCTAAAAAAAGACAGACATGGTGGCTGTTGAAAAATTGCCTTGACATTTGAGCTAAGAAAGCAAACTACTATATCCAGCAAACCATCAGGAAGAAATTGAAACTGAATGAACCAGACCACTTTGATGGGGAAGTGAAATGTAACTTCATGCCCCTTAGTGGTAAGTGATGTGTGGTGTAGATGTGGGAAGAAAAAACAAATCAATGGGTAGTGTGCAGAACGGTTCTCGGTGACTCCAGATTTTTAAAAGTGCAATCTTAGGTCAATGATTCATACTCTCCTGCATTATAAGGATTTTAGGATATGACACTATACATTAATTCAATCAAATCATTGAGTTATTAAAAGATTGCATTGTAATCCACCTCATTCTCCAAAGAACACAAATTGTCTAAACTTAGACATAAGCAATTTGTTCCTTAAAGAGGCAAGATAATTTGTCACAAGCTACCCACCACTTAAATACTAAACCAGACCTTCTTATTTTGACCTCCCCAAAACCGTTTTCTCTGGGAAAAAGTGGACTGGCCACTTTCTTAGCCAAAGAGAAAGTGCCTTGATTTGTTTCCCTTTCACTTATTCTTAGTAGTTCTGTACTATGTCGTATTATTACCAACACCTTTTTTCTTAATGCCTGCTTTTTTCTTTCTTCTTTTAAATTTTATTTATTTATCTTTAGAAGGGAAGGGAAGGAGAGAAGGAGAGAAATATCAATGTATGGTTGCTTCTGGTGCATCCCCTACTGGGAACTGGCATGTGCCCTGGGAACTGGCCTGCAACCCAGGCATGTGCCCTGACAGGGAATCAAACCACAGCCCCTTAGTTTGCAGAGCCGTGCTCAATCCACTGAGCTACACCAGTTAAGGCCTGCTTTCTTATCTTATCTTACTACATGTTATATGAATCCCATACTTCATCTACATTCATTACCAACTTGATACATCTTTCCTTGCAGTCTAATTTTTAATTGTTGTTTCATTATAGTTGTACCCATTTTCCTCCATTACTCTTCTCCTGCCCTACCTACCCCCACCTACCACATTCATTCCTCCCCCCGTCCACTGTTGTTTTGTCTGTGGATGCTTTATACAAGTTCCTTGACTTGACCCTTCCCCTTCTATCTTTGGTTATCTCCCTTCCCCATTCCCCCTGGTTACTGTCAGTTTGTTCTTTATTTCCATGTCTCTGGTTCTATTTTACTCACTTGTTTTGTTAGTGGCTCCACTTATAAGTGAGATCATATGATATTTATCTTTTACTGACTGGCTTATTTCATTTAGCATAATGATCTCCACTTCTATCCACGCCATTGTGAAGGGCAGGATTTCCAACTTTCTGCTGCGTAGTATTCCATTGTGTAATTGTACCATGGTTTTTGGATCCACTCACTTCTTGATGGGCACTTAGGCTGGACATGCAATAAAAATGAAAGCCAATCACCAACTTATGCCATAAATCAAAATAAACTCAAGATGGATGAAAGATTTTAATATAAGTTTTGATACCTAATTTTTTAATCTAAATATTTAAATCTGGGCAAAGAAATTTAGGTGTCTCCCTTTTATCAGTACAGTCTGGTCTGTTTTGCAAAAATTAGAAAAAATAGAACATAGTAGAAATCCAGAAACCTAAGTTCTACTACTGCAAAGATTCCTTAATTAACACTATAGACATACTCACATGCACACACATACATACAGACACAAATATACTTTCAGAGCAAACTTTTATCTAATCTATGATACAAAGGGTAGAATATCATAGAATCTGTAGCTAGCCCAGAGGGGTGCTTTCTAAATTAATCTTTATTAAGTTTCATGGTAATATTTCCTCTTGCTTTCAATTATATGGTTTTGCCCCATATGTGCACAAATTTGTGTTCATCAGTAACACCTAGATATCATTTGATATCATGTGAATAAGTCGGCATGCCTTCAATGTTCCTTGCTGCCCAACCAAAGTCTAAATGTCTTCTGGGAGCTAGGCTAAATAACAGGCTTTTGCAACTTTCTCTATGTCATGAAATGTGTAGCAATATGATATGATTGTTTAGAACAATTGAGCATTTTAATCTTAGTCAAGGAGCATTATATCTTTGTAATATCATTAGAATGTATCATAAGTTTGGCAAATCTTTCCAACCCTTGGACACACTTTTATTATTTAAGTTTTCTCAAGGCATTGTATGGTAATGAATTCCCAAGTCTTTCTGTACTGAGTGGAAACACAACTTTAGACTCTAATTGATAGCTCATTGTGAAAAAAATGACATTTATTATGTCACACGTATGCATTTTAGAGCCTACAATTTGGTTTTAGGATTTAACAACTTACACCAATCAGCCAGTGTGTAAATGAGAAAGCCAAATATTAATTTATATTCAGAGATAAACACTACACAAAAACTACAGATAATATTGTAGTATTATGGCCATCGAGACCAAAGAAGACCAGGTCAAAATCAACAGGTAGCTTGAGTTTGAAAAGTAAATTTTGTTTTGTTTTTATAAAAAAGAAAAGAAGTCTCACGAAAACCTGTGGGACACATGTTAATGATGGTCTAACTGTCGTATGCCCCTCACTGTATTAATATGAATGCACACTTGACTGTTTTTCATAATAAAATTTTGCCTCAGCAGCTCAACCTCTTTCCTTGGCTTTTATGAAAGTATGCTCTTGTAAATATCTTTGAAATGATTCCTTTTAATCTAATAATATTATACTCTCTAGTAGGCAAATAAGCTTATTTTTCAGGCATTACAAGAATAAAGTAGCAAAATGTCTCTACAAAGAATTGTGTGACTCTTCTGAATAAAACTAGGAAAGGACAAAATGTCAGTGAGCAATTGGGAAGTGTCCCCTAACAGGGTGAAAGAGTGTAGCTTCAGATAATTCTTGGCACTATTAGCATGTCCTAAATTTTTATCAAGTACAATTTTTACATAACTAGTGAGAGAATATTAGCAATGACTCATCTGAATAAAAAAAAGTAAGTGGGCAATTGGTGTCCTTACAGCTCTGAAATGTTCTGCATTACTCCTTAGTAGTAAAACAGCTTGGTCATTGGAGCAGGATTACTCCTTGAGTCACACATTCACATGTTGATCTGTAACCTACACACTGAACAACTGGTCTTTCTCAGAAATTTCAAGTTTCATGGAGATTGTGCTGGTTGAGGATGTGGATACTTACCACATTAAAGATGATTTTTATTATGGCAATTTTATAAATATTTCTTGGGCTGTGCAGACTTTACTTTTTGCTCTCTTAATTTACGTGAGACAATATTTTAAGTCCCAGAATCTTTGAGATACTGAATGGTTCAACTTTCTGGAACTTCAAAACTCCAGTTCATTCATCAAGAACGTGTCTTCATATATGTATGTGTCTAAGAAGCCAGTTCACAGCTCTTCTTGGGCAAAAGATCAAGGGGGAGGGGTGAGGTTTGTGAAAACCACCACATAGGAGAGTCATTGTTATTCAATTTATATTTAAAAGATAACCATTTATATTTTCCAAGGTAATTTTCCTCTTAATATGCTAACTGCTCTTTAGAAGAAATTATAAAACAGAAAGGGCTGAAAAATATCATCTTTAACTTAATGAGAAGGTAAAGCTGTAGGTCTAGTGATGGGACAGTGGACTTAGGCTGAGCCTGAGTCCCACCTTTGTCACTTTTTAATGGTTTCTTTCAAATTATTATTTATCCTCTTTTCCTGAAGCAAGTTCTCTAGTTTTCAAATGAAATGATGATAAGCCACCTACACATAGGGTTGTTTGAACAATATATGATCCCTGTTAAACACATTAAATACTGTCCAAAACATATTAGATTTCAATAGTATTAACTGTTTTATACATTAATGATATTGCTTGTTAATAGAAAAATGAGACACAGAGAAGTTCAAATGATTGGCAAAAAGCTAAGAGACATGGTTAGTGACAAAGTTGAACTTAGAAGTCACTTCCTTTCAACCCCTGTGCCAATAACCTTAGTATTTACATAATATATAACAGTATATGATTAAGTGCAAAATACAGAGGTAATTAAAAATTACATGGAAATATGCAATAGGGATAATTATAAATGCTATGTTTTCTGCCTTTGAAACCAATAATTTTAAACATTTTCTTGGAGTTTATGAACTTCCAGAAGCTGCTAATTAGGTATGAATATTTTGTTATGTGTATGCATATGTAATATATAATTTAATATATAAATACATATTGACAACATTTGTAAATATGTTTCCAATAAAAAAGGTAATGAAATATTTATGTGCTAGAACCATAAGAGGGAAATTTATCATATTTTGTTAGCAAGCTGAAAATGCTTTGTTGTAATTTTTAATTTTCTTTTAATAAATTTTTATAATGAAATATGTGCATATTCATTTTTCAAAACTTAGGAGTAGAAACAGAAAAACACAAAGGCAAACAAGCAAAAATCATGCAATGATTCTTGTATCATGGTATATCCTTTAATAAAGCCATATATATGTAAATTTTTTATTTCATATATTTTATATATACATATTTTATAAAAACACCCTAAAGATTCATAATACATATTTAGCTTAATAATATACAAGAACATAATTCCAAATCACTTAATATGTATTATTTCTAATGGCAATAAAATGTTTTGTTGATAAATAAGTAATAATTTATTTTAAGCACTAACATATTAAACATTTAGGTCGTTTCCAGGTTTTTTCCTATTACAAAACCACTTGTAGACAAATTATACACAAGGTTAACTTTTTAATAGAAATTTATAGAAATCAAATTTCTGAAATAAAAATAGGCATATTGATAATGCTTTAGACATATTATACATGTCTTAGTAGTAAATGTACCTATTTCAGTATTTATATTTTCAGATATAAAAGACTCAAGTTGTACATCAAACATATTTAATATTATATATAACATAATATTAATTGAAAAATACGTAAATGAATAAGGTAACTATTTTTTAACTTACATTGCTTTGATTATTGGAGGAACTGAATGATTATTACAGTGACCACTTGTAGTTTTTCTATGGATTGTTTATTTTCATTTCCCACTGTTAGGAATTCCAGAATAGGTGTTATTTAAACGTACTATTGCTTCTCAGCCTTCAATAGCAGGATGATTTGCACTTTCTTTCGAAGCTCCCCACACCTGTTTGGGGCCTGTTATCAAGTGCCCAGAACCGTGCACAGTCCCCTGACATGGCCAGAGGAAGATCATTTCTCTTTCCCCAGTAATGCCCTCAGATCCACATTCTAGACTCTTCTGCACTCTATGTTTTCAGAAAATGCTTTTATATTTTCTGAATATAAGCCAATGCTTTTATTTGTTAGGGTTTTTTTTAATGATTACATATTATCTGACTTCCATGAACTTTTGGTGGGAATGCAGACTGGAGCAGCCACTATAAAAAGTATGGAGTTACCTCAAAAAAATCAAAATGGAACTGTCTCAGGACCCAGTGGTTCCACTTCTGAGAAGTTAGCTGAAGAAATGCAAAACACGAATTTGAAAAAAACATAAGCACCCCTGTGTGTATTGCAGGTGTTATTTACAATAGCCGAGATTTGGAAGCAGCCCATCAGTAGGTGACACATGGCTAAAACAGCTATGGTACATTTGTACACTGGAATACTACTTATCTGTAAGAAAGAAAATTTTACCCTTTGCAACAGTATACATGGACCTGGAGAGTATTATACTAAGTGAAATGAGCCAGTCAGAGAAAGAAAAGTGCCATATGATTTCACTCATATGTGGACTCTAATAAGCAAACTGAACTAACAGGCCAAACAGAGACAGACTCCTAGATAGAAAGCAGCCTGACAGCTCTAACAGGTGGGGGCAGGGATTGGAGGAAGTGGGGGGATTGAGCAAAAAGGGAAAAAAAGACAGAAAGAACTCATTGATGCAAACCACAGTGTGGCGATTGCAGGGAGGAGGATGGGGTAGGCGGAAGAAAGCAGGTGGGGGATAAGTGGTGATGAAAAAAATAAAATGAAATTTGTGTTAAAAAATGATCCAACTTTGTATAGGCTTCTGATGGTGTCATTAAATATAGTTTAGAGGGCAAAAGGAAGAGGCAGGTATAAATGAAATGTATTTTTTCTAGCAATAATATATTCTAAGGTAGTGTTTGGTAACTTTGGTTTTAGATGAGATTTTATAAAGTACTTGATATAATTCTACCATTTGCCAAATAAGAGAAATTTTGTTTTTTCAATAGTAAAGTAGAAATGTTATAAAATGTTAATTGGCTTGGCTGCAACTGTCATTTCAGGAGAAAAATATTTTCCTGCTGAATGGTTTAAGTCCAAAGGAAAAAATTGACCTCACGGAGCAGAAGTTAACATTACGAGACTGTAAAAGACTATGAGATAGGACGTTTATAAACATCGACTGTTGCAGAGAGTCAACTTCCTTCAGTTATTCAGCAGTGATGTTCACTGCCTTAACAACTGACGACATGGAAGGGTCCCCGATCCTGTGCCTGTCACCTCTTCACCCTTCCTCCTTTTTCACTTTGCTCCTGAACACTCTTCAATCAGGCCGCCCAGGCTTCTTACCAACAACCTTTTCTCTGCCAGTTCTCTCTGCCTGGAATGCTCTGCTTCCCTATAGCTTTTGGCTGAATCTTCTCTTTCAAATCTTTAGTCCAGTGTCACCATCTCAATGCATCTTATTTGGATCATCTTCTTTATCCCAACAATGTGCTCTTTCTTACCAACAGACTCATCTTTCTTACCTTAAGCTACTGTTTCTTTCTTTCTTTTTTGTTTTCTAATACTTATCAATGTCTAAAATACTATACAGTTCAGTTATGTACTATGTTTACTGTTAAGTGTCTTTTATTTTCATCTAGAATATTATTTCCATGAATGCAGGTATATTTTTCTGTAATTTTGTATGCTGAGGTATCCCAAATGCCTTGAATAGCTCCTGTTTATATAGTAGGTGCTCAATAAATAATCTTTCAAAACATAAAAATAGATATCTTAACGTAGGAATCTATAGCAGGCTCAGTAGGTCAATTTTGTCATCAGATACCCAGGGAGTGTTGCACTGGATGTTCAGTGATTGGTAGTTTCAACTTGGACATAATGGGAATATTGACACCATTAAAATTGGTAAACGATATAAATCAGGACTTTTCTTCCTTAGAGAGTGGGTATCAGCACACGTGCGGACCCAGGCATTTTATTTCTTTAGTTCTACCATGCTCATTGATAAGAATTTTGGTCATCAAGCTGGTTGCTTCATGACTGAAAGATAACTGTCACTTCAGTAATATCCGGATTCACCTTGAAGATTTATGTGTTTTTTGAGAGAAGGTGAAAACAAACTCCCAGCATGACCAGCTCTATCAGGCACCAAAAGCTCTCAGAAGCCTCCTAAAAGGTTACAGCTAACATTTCATTGGCCCACATTTGTCGCAGGGCCATCTGTTAGTTACATGGGAAACTGCAAAAGTAAATGTTTGGCAATGAAGAATTTTCTACCACTATTGCTTTAGAGCAATCATAACTCACTCCCTAAGAATGTAAATTTTTAATACTATATTTTTAAATTTAAACTTTGTAAACCAATTGGAACGGAAAAACTTTTGATTCTATTCCATTATTTTGCATTTATTTAAAAATTGCATTATACTTTTGATCACTAAAGGGAATTTAAAACTTTAGCCTTTGCCTGTTTGGCTAGTAAATATTTTGCTTCTTTTTTTTTTGTATTTAAACATTCTGAAGGCTTGCGTCTATTTTATGTATTTTTATTGTTGTTCTATGACAGTGGTTCCAATTTCCCCCCTGTTGCCCTCCTCTCCTCTGCCCAGCTCCCCACAGTCAATCCCCACCCTGTTGCCATGTTCATGGATCATTTACACATGTTCCTTTACCAGCCTCTTCCCTTCTTTCCCCCTTTCGCTCCCTCGTCTTTCCCACATGGTAGCTTCAGTCTGTTTCTTGTTTCCCTTCCTCTGGTTCTGTTTGTTCTCCTTTGTTTGTTTTGTTCACTAGGTTCCTCTTATAAGTGAGAACATATGGTATTTGTCTTTCACCTCCTGGCTTATTCCAGCATAATATTCTCCTGTTCCACCCATGCTGTTGTGGAAGGTAGGAGCTCCTTTTTTCTTTCTGTTGTGCAGTATTCCATTGTGTAAATGTACCAGTTTTTTTTATCCACTTATTTACTGATAGATACTTGGGTTATTTCCAGCACTTGGCTATTATAAATAATGCTGCTATGAACATAGGGGTGCATAGGTTCTTTTGAATTGGTGTTTCACAATTCTCAGGGTATAATCCAGGAGTAGAATCACTGCAGCAAAGGCAGTTTCATTTTTAGTTTAGTTTTCTTTTTTGAGGAAATTCCATATGGTTTTTCACAGAGGCTGCACCAGTCAGCATTCCCACCAACAGTGCACTAGGGTTCCCCTTTGCCCATATCCTTACCAGCATTTATTGTTTGTTGAAATAACGATGGTGATATTTCATTCTGGTTTTAATGTTCATCCCCCTGGTGGCTAGTGATGTTGAGCACCCTTTCATGCGCCTATGGGCCCTTGATATGTCCTCCTTGGAGAAATATCTGTTCAGATCCTTTCTCCACTTTTTAAATTGGATTGTTTCTCTTCCTGGTGTTGAGTCATGTGAGTTCTTTATATATTTTGGAGATCGAACTCTTGTTTGAGGTCTCATTGGGAAATATGTTTTCCCATACGGTTGGCCCTTTTTTCATTTTGATGCTTTCTTTAGCCATGCAGAAACTTTTAATTTGATGTTGTCCCATTTGTTTATTCTTTTCTTCATTTCCCTTGCTCTGGAGGGATATATCAAAGAAAATATTGCTGCGTGGGATACCTGAAATTTAACTGCTCATATTTTCCTCTAGGACTTTTATGTGATCACAGCTTATGTTTAAGTCTATACCCATTTGAAGTTTATTCAGATAAATGGTTTAAGTTGGTTGTCAAGTTTCATTGTTTTGCATGTACCATTCCAGTTCCCCCAACATCATTTGTTGAAGAGGCCACTTTCACTCCACTTTAATGCCCATGCCCACTTTTTAAAATATTAAATGACCATAGATGCATAGGTTTATGTCTGGGTTCTCTATTCTGTTCCACTGATCTATGTGCCTGTTCTTGTGCCAGTACCAGACTGTTTTGATTGTAGTTGCCTTGTAGTATAGTTTGAGATCAGGTATTGTGATCCTTCCTACTATGTTTTTCTTTCTCAAGATTGCTGAGGCTTATTTGGGGTCACTTTTGGTTCCATATACATTTTTGAGACATTTGCTCTAAATCTGTGAAATATGTCCTTGGTGTTTTAACAGGGATTTCTTTGAATCTATAAATTGATTTAGATAGTATGGACATTCTAATGATATTAATGTTTCCAATTCATGAACACAGTATGTGCTTCCATTTATTTTTGTATTACTTAATTTCTTTCTTCAGTGTTCTACAGTTTTCCACTGCAGGTATTTTACCTCCTGGGTTACGTTTATTCCTAGGTACTTTATTTTTCTTGTTGCTATAAGAAATGGATTTTTTCCCAGTTTCTTTTTTTGGTATATCATTGTTGGTGTACAAAAATGCCTTTAATTTCTGAATATTGACTTTGTATCCCATTTTGTTCGCAGAACAATTTTTAGGTTATGAAGTTTTTTGTTGGAATCTATAGGGTTTTTCTATGTACACTCTTGTTATCTATAAATACAGTTTTACTTCCTCCTTTCCAATTTGGATGCTTTTTATTTCTTTTTCTTGTTTGATCTATGTGGCTTGAACTTCCAATATTATGTTGAACAAGAATGGTGAAAGAGGGACCTTTGTCTTGCTCCTGATTTAAGTAGAAAGCTATTAGGTTTTTCTCATTGAGTATAATGTTGGCTGTAAGTTTCTCATATATGACCTTTATTATTTGGAAGTATGTTCCCTCTACTCTCACTTTGCTGAGTATTTTTATCATAAATGGGTGCTATATTTTATCAAATGTTTTTTCAGCATCTATTAATATGATTGTGTGATTTTTATGTTATGTTTTGTGTATGTGGTATATTACATTTATTGATTTGTGAATATTATATCATTTTTGCATCCCTGAGATGAATCCCACTTGATCATGATGTATGATCTCTTAATGTATGGCTGGATCTGGTTTGCCAACATTTTGTTGAGGATTTTATCATCTGTGTTCATCAACAATGTTGGCCTATAATTTTCTTTCTTTGTTGAATCTTTACCTGGTTTTGGAATTAGGATAATACTGGCCTCATAAAAAGAGTTTAGGAGTCTTTCCTCTTCTAGAATTTTTTGGAATAGTTTGAGAAAGATAGAAGTTAGCTCTTCCCTAAATGTCTGGTAAAACTCTCCTGTGAAGCCATCAGGTCCAGAGCTTTTGTGTGCTGGGAGTTTTTTGATTACTGCTTCCATTTCACTAGCTGTTATCAGTCTATTCAGGATTTCTGGTTCTTCTTGATTCAGTTTTAGAAGATTATATGTTTCTATAAATTTCTCCATTTCATCTATGTTGTTCAATTTCTTGGCATATAGTTGTTCATAGTAATTTCTTACAATTATGTGCATTTCTGTGGTATCAGTTGTAATTTCTTTCATTTCTGATTTTACATGTTTGGGCCCTCTCTCTTTTTTTCTTGATGAGTCTGGTTAAAGGCTTGTTGATTTTGTTTATTCAAAAAAACAGGTCCTGAACTGATCCTTTGAATTGTTGTTTTAGTCTCTATGTCATTTAATTCTGCTCTGATCTTGATTATTTCCTTCTTTTTACTAGCTCTGGGTTTTATTGTTGTTCCTCCAGTTCTTGTAGATGTAGGGTTAGGTTGTTCGTTTGAGATTTTCCTATCTTTTTTTAGGTAGGCCTGTATTACTATGAAGTTCCCTCTTAGGACTGCTCTCCCTGTGTGTACCCTAGGTTTTTGGCTGTTGTGTGTTCATTTTCATTTGTTTACAGAAACTTTTAAATTACTTTCTTGATCTCATCATTAACCCATTTATTATTTAATAGTGTGTTATTCAGTCTCCATGAATTTGAATGTTTTCGAGGTTTTTTTTTATTTGAGGTTATTTTCTAGTTTCAAGGTATTACCATCTGTAAAGATGCTTGAAAGGATTTCAATTTTCTTGAATTTTTTGAGGCTTGTTAGAATGTCATGTCTCAAACAAAATAAAAAATCAGTTGTTAGGAAACAGAGAATCATGAAGATTGACAACTCAGAGTGGTTACTTCTAAGTGCAGAACATAATGAAAGATTTTCTTAAGTTTGGAATTCTTCAAGAGGCAGACAAGTAAGACAAGTAATTTTAAAGAGAGTCAGATATATATGAAAATCCAACAATTTTCACAACTGTGAGGGAACTGCAAGCTGATTTGTGCCACTGATAAAATACATTTCCTTAGATACCTGGTAGAGTAAGTTAGCAATGTCTAAAATAAGCCAGAGTGCTATGACTGCAGTTGCCCTTGAAGAATGTCAGTTCTCCTGTTTTTTGATTTCCTGTTGGAAAATAACTCAATATTGAATTTATTTTACCTTTTTTGACATATTATATTCCTGATAGTCAACGTGGAAAAGAGTTTAAAGTACTATTTTCAAGATCTTCTTTAGAATTAACCTTTTCTGTTTTCTGTGCATAAGTGTTAAGAAGTACTATGAAGAGGTTACTTTTAATTACAGCTTATGAGTAGCATATCTTAGACAAATCATCCACAGTTGAACAGTGTTTCCATTTAAAGACAACTTTTGCATCCAAAGGGCAAGAACCAGGGTTTGGTTGTCCTAGAAAAAAAATATCAGCGAGAAAGCAATTGAGTTCTAGTTAGATGGTGACAGGTGTTCTCAACAATTTAGATGTTGAAATAAAGGCAGACTTGTATTTTAAAAAAATCTATGAGGACTGAGAGCCTATCTCAATTCAATCAGTTCTGTTGATTATATTTCTTGAACACCTCGTGAATCAATTTTTTACTTCTTCTTCACCACAGCTATATTAGTCACAACAGCTCCTCCCCAATGCATCCCTCATACTGTACACAGTCTTATCTCTCCAACACCAGATCTGATCACATCAAAGCTCTGCTAAACACAAAACAAAACTGAAAAATCTTTAGTGTCTCTTAAGATAAAGCCTAGATTTTTCATCATAGCACAAAGTTTTCAACACACAAATACCAAGTCATGAATCCTGTGTCACCTCTCATGGTTCAGTCATTCTACTACACAGAATGCCATCTTTTTCCAAGAATAAACCATATTTGTGCTTGCTTTTGCATATGGCATCAATGTACTCTCCTAACATCAATGTACTCTCCTATCTGAAAAAAATCACATTTTCCATAATTTGCAGCTTTCTCATTGATACACTCTGAAACCAATTCCCTCCACAAAGCTATCGTCCACATCTGTTGTTATAACAACATTTAAGGCACGTTTAATCGTGAATTGTTTTGTACAGTATTTTAATTTATTTGTTTGGGTTGTCTGTATCACTCATCTCACTCTTTGAATTGCCAAATGGTTAAGACTACTTTATCATATTTGCATGTTTCAGAGCAAAAAAAATTAAAATTCTTATTGAGTGGATTAAACAATAATTATTATAAATTTGCATGACCAGACAAACTCCCTTTTTTTTTCCAAAAAGGAGCTTATAAGAAAACACTAATTTGCCCCAGCTGGTGTAGCTCAGTGGATTGAGCATGAGCCTTTGAACCAAAAGGTTGTGGTTTGATTCCCAGTCAGGGCACATGCCTAGGTTGCAGGCCAGCTCCCAGAAGGGGCCAGTTCCCAGCAGGGGATGCACAAGAAGCAACCATACATTGATATTTCTCTCCCTCTCTCCTTCCCTTCCCCTCCAAAGATAAATAAATAAAATTTAAAAAACACTAATTTAATGAATAACACAACAAAATACAAGATTGTACCCAGAAGTGATATATACAAAATTTACTAAGAATAATCAGGGAACTCATTAGATGAAATCTGACATAATTTTTAACACTTTTAATAAGAACTGGGACATCATTTGGATCTTAACATAAGAATAAGGTTTGCATAGTCCAGAGTGGAAGGACCACAGACTGCTAAAAAGCAGAAGTAACTTTGAGTATGGAATGAATCTGCGATCATGGTAAGAGTCAGGTTGACTGGTCTCTGGTGTGAACTGTGTTGTAGTAAAAGGCATAATTTAATAGAAAGGTTGTTATGAAAGGCTGCTAAATTTAGAATGAGAAGATTAGAGTTTGAAGCCATGTCCTGATTTCTCATGTATGACCTTCAGTAACACTGTTGTGATGGAAATATTCAATAATGTAGGTGAAGTTCTCTAGCATAATGTATAGTAAATAGTAAGGGTTCTAAATTAGTAGATAAATATAAATAGTATTAGAAGAAATAAAGTTTCCTTGGGGCTTTAATATACCTTCAATATATCTCAACCTTACACAATCATAAAAGCAGTGTTTTTCCTTCTCTCCACCACTTGTAATAGAAGTTGTTTCAGATGTGATGAACCAATAGGATCAAAATTATAGCATAATTCAGGATCAAGAACCTATATTTAATTTATCACATTCTGGGAAGACAGCATCACTTTGGGGAAAGACTCAGGAAAACACGGGCTGTCAAACAAACATACTAACTAAACATGCAAGTTTCCTTAGAAGAGTACACTTCTAGACTGTGAAGGGACCTGAAGGTCATCAACTCCAACTTGAGCAAATTGTTTAGAATATAACTGAGCCTTGGGCAGATTAATCAGCTACCTAAGGCCAGTCATTCTAACAGGATGGCTTCTAGAAGATGGCTTCCTGATTGCCATGATTTCTAAAGCAGTAGTCCTCATTGAATCTAGCTGGATAGCTGTCAACGACAGTAAGATTAGACTGCATTTGTCTTGTATTTGTTAGCTAACTCCCTTGTGCTCAAGGCAAACCCATTTTTATGGCTTAAAGAGATGCCCAGATAAAAACCCAAATTACAGTTGCAGCAAAACCCTTGCTATTTCAGTACATTAGCTACAGATTCAATAAAGGTAAAGTGGTTGTTAAGCTTTTCAGCTTGAATGGTATCATTTTTTTTATTGCACTTGGAAGAAAAATGTGGTGGCACCCACCCAAAACCATAAAACCAGAGATCTAACAAAAGATGCTGTGAGCCTTGAGCTCCATTTTAATTTCAGATTCGGTGTGCTTCCCACTCTGTAAATCACCTGAAATTTATAGCTGCACCTGCAAACTCAAGCAACAGGCTGAACTCTTAGATAAATAGAATTGCTCATAGTGTTCTGTGAATGTGCTCTGTTAGCAAAACTGGGCCCTCAGCCCAAGTGGGGCTCCATATTTATCCAAACTGGTTGCTTCTATTTAGTCAAAATCAGATGAAACTTTGGGAATTAAATATATCTAGAAATAGTGTCAATATTTCAGATGTTCTAAAAGAGTCTACAATAAGGCATGTGGGAACATAAATTGATATGCCATATATCTTAGTTGTGATAATTGATCCATTTCTAACTTTCTATGAATTTTCCATTTTCTATATAATTATTTAGGGTGAATAAATTTAATTCTAAGACCAGTCAAACAATAACAGAATATTTATTTATTGACTGATAAAATAGTGTGTATAACATTGGACCAGGTTCTACAAAGCGTATGCACAAACATACACACACAGACACATCTGATGACATGGTCACATGGTCCCTACTCTTAAGATGAACACAATGGGAAGAGGAGTGACACCTGTTAATTGCCTACTATGGGCAGAGTGCTTAGCATATAGTAGAGAAATACACATGGCTTCCATTCCCTACTCTTGAATTTCTCGCTTAAACATGGCATTTAATCATGGCAGTAACTGTTCATATCAGTTATTTTCATTCTCACCTACTAAAGTAAGGATTAAAAGTATCCATTAGCCTGCTTAACATCACTGAATTATAAATACAAACAAGATTTGAATCCATTTTTCTTAGTCTTTATTCTTGCTCTGACTGTGATGGTATGTTATGATCTTTGTACTGCACAATAGCTTGCTTTTCACTGACTTTCTAGTAAATGCACCTATTTATGGAGTATATTGAACTTCAGGTCGATCTTGACTGATAGATAGATAAGATGCAAATGACTGTAAAAGAAAAAAGCTGTGGCATGAAAGTGCAGATGAAAAAAAGGGGTCTTTTGCCCTGGCTGGTGTGGCCCAGTGGATTGAGTGCTGGCCTGTGAACCAAAGGGTCACTAGTTCGATTCCCAGTCAGGGCACATGCCTGGGTTGCAGGCCAGGTCCCCCATTGAAGGCATGCAAGAGGCAACCACACATTGATGTTTCTCTCCCTCTCTTTCTCCTTCCATCTCCCTCTCTAAAAATTTTTTAAAAAGAAAAAAATTAAAAAGGATTCTGGGAAGCACACACACAAGAAAAGATGATCTAGTTTGCTTACAAGAATGTGTTTAACTTGAAAACTTGTAGAAATGAAAAGTGAAAAAATTGAAATTACATCGAGAATTTTCTAAAATGGTGGAGAGATTAAAATTCAGGAACTGATAATTATCTATTAGTTCCAAATGATTGCCACTATGGGCATGAGGACAGATTTCTCTTCACCATCGTTTGTACCTGTGCTCCAAAAGTTAAACTCTTTCACTGTCTTCTCCTGGTTAACTGTCAATCACTTTCCTCTTCATGTAGTGAAGAAGGGAAAATAGGATTATAAACCAGTTCTTTGTATGAAAGGAACATATTATAGCACTTCCTTTTTGAAATGTATTTCAGACTTCTAAGGTGTTATTGAACATTGGTTTAAATTCTGTGAGAAACTCAAAATTATATATTATAGACTCAAATACAAGGAAATTCTAATCTGGTAGAAAGCATTTGTTGATAAGTCATTTTAGGATAATATAAAATTAACAAAGTTCTTTATTTTGGGATTTATTTGCTAAGAAAGAATTGGATGGAGGTTACTGGTCAGCACAGATATATTTTATTTTAACACATGATGCCTTCTTAAAAACCATCTTTTATAGAAGTATAATTAATAATACACTTATTTTGTAAAGCCTTTTCCCCCACAACTATTATTAGAAATGCATATAATTTATTTCTTACAATTTATTCTGTGGAACTATATCATACATATTTTCACAATATTGCTGGGTAATATTCCAGCTCTGTGTTTTTTGCCTTCATTTACTTGTACAAATACATTATATCACAGCAGAGAAATTTCCATTCTTCCGAGAAAAAAATTGTGACATCCCAAAGAAGGGTAGAAGAGGATCATGCTCATCACACACACCTTGCATGCAAAGGCAAGAAGCCTTGTAGGAAAGAAATGGTCTTGCATCTCACTACCTTTCCTCCATTCAACCCACCTTCCTTTGCACTGTCCTCCCCGTACTGTTTGCAAACTGGAAACCCTCATCTCTTAGTAAGACTCAATTCTACCATTTAATCCAGAAAAGGACCTTATTTTCATTCTGTTTCAAAGACACTTTAGGAAAGAGTAGTACCTGGAGAACAAACAATGAGTTCTACTATGGCTAACCTATTACAAGTAGGTTGTTGGTAACTAGGATTTCGCAAACTTTGGCTTAAGCATCAAGGAGGGTGCACTCATAAAATAAGTGTCCAGAATCCTGCATACACTTTCCTGCCCCTGCAATGAACATATTTTCTAACATGTAAATTCTCTATTGTTTCAATATTCTGTCAGAAATGAACACTTACACTGGGTGTAAACATGTGTTCCCCAAACATTTAATGATCAGGTAAAGTTTTTTTTCCTTATTCTGAAATGGCTTATTGTCATTTGCAAGTTAGAACATAGTTTAGAATCCTCAGCATAAATTAAAATAGATACTTCATGCATTTTAAATAGAGTAAAATAAAAATCAACTTGAAAATAATAATGAATTCTAAGAAAAATGCTAAGAAAATTCATATCTGAAATTAACTCAAGATGAAATTTAAAATATGAACGTAAAATAAATCAAGTGAGATCCTAAAAATTAATTGTCAAACTAGTCTCTAAAAAGGCAGTTGGTTTAGAAAATTTGGGGGATGAATGAGTTAAAATTTGGAAGGATATGTAATTCTGGTGTATTTAAGCAGTGCAAAAAATAAATAAATAAAAGATGACTATTTGCAAATTGTATATAAAGCTATTGTTTCTGGAAATTATTAATGTCTTTAAAATAATTCAAGGGAATCAACTTAGGAAAATGGTCAGTATGGTAGCAAATTTCTACATAAAAATGATTAAATAAGTGTTCTCATATAACATCAACACAGTAATAAAAAATCAAAATATAACAGAAGAAAATGTTACACATATACCATCTCAAAAGAAAGAAAGAAAGAATTAAAAGGAAAAATCATTGGGTAAAAACAATATAAACGAGCTCTCAAGAAAACTGCTAAAGTTAAATATTTTCTAAAATTTACTAATATTCAGCCATGCCTTCTTTCTTGCTACCCTTTTATACTGGCCAGTAGATCTTCCATGTCTTTCTAAAGTGATCTGAATATATATTTTTAATTCCATAAAATATCCGCCATGAAACAGATACTATATCCTGCCCACCCTCATCATCTAGAATGCATTACACATACCATAATCTCTACCTACACTGCTGAATGTTCCACATCATCTCATGTCTTTGGGATCCCTTCACTACCCACTGGGTTCAGCCTGACCCCAACCCCTAAAAATCATCCTTGGTCAAAAGCTCAGTTATGTTCTACTAGAAAATATTTTTCATAACTCAATCAAATAGCATCTTTGCTTTGGAAATAGGACCACCACTACAGCATATTTACTACATACCTCTGCTGCACCAATCAGGCAATATTTATTATTATTGCTTATTTACTTATATATTGCTTATATTGTTTATATCTGTCTCTTCTGGAGCTGTTTGCTATTTGTGATCAATACATTAATTACTGAATCAGCATGGTCTTGAATTGAGTGCTCCATAGGTAGCAATAAAAAAAAGTTTATTGAATAAATGTGCAACTGGACGGGTGAATGTCTTTATAAGGGTATTAAAAGGAGTCTTAGGCTCCTATATGAAAATTCTATGTCCTTTTTCAAAATCATGGAATGCTAAAAATCTAAATGGCATTTATTTTGAAAATTAACAAAAGATGAATCTGCATTTTCAATGTAATTTTCTGATAAAATAATAAAGGTAAATAAAAATGGGCAAATGTAGAATATTTACCAATAAGTAACAGAATATCAAAACATGAAAATGTTTACTCTCTTAAATGTTTACTTTAAATGTTTAATCAAGCAAATTTTCTTTCATTTTTCAAATAGAATATTTTCTTACATAAAAGTAACTTAGAAACTAAGTAAAATTAAAATGAGTTTCTAAAGAAACCCAAAGTACACTGCTGGTCATATGCCTTTGTAAACACAGAAACTTACTTTGATAAATTAATGGGAGAAAATCTATCTTAAAACTGGTTGGGGGTGTAGGAAAGAGATGATGACCAGAAACATTACTTGTTCATGTGAAAATTATAAAATGCAAACTTTCAGTTTTAAAATAAATCTTGGGGCTGTAATACATAGCCTGGTGAGTGTAGGTAACAATAGTGTATTATGTATTTGAAAGTTGTTGAGAATAAATCTTAGAAGTCTCATCACAAGAAACAAATGTGACTGCATGTCAGGGAATGTTAACTAGACTTGTGATGATCGTTTGGCAGTATATACCATGGATTCATTCTGTTGTACACCCGAAGCCAGTATAATGTTACGTGTCAACTACTTCTCAATATAAAAATGCAAACAGGGTTTATTTTAAATTTTAACAACTATTTTCAAAAGTTTTCTAATATTATATTTGTGGTCATTGTTACAGAAGACATGTATTTTGTGGGATAGCCTATTCCTAGTACAGCATAGTAAGCCCAGTAGCATTTCCAGTACAACCTGTTTGTGTTGTGAAGAGAGTTTATTAGGAATGAGGTGAGGGATGAATGACCAAAGTCTATTATTTTACACAACATACACTCTTTCTCTGCCATACCTGCCATGGAAATAAACATTCACTTCTTTATACTTTTTGAAGTACTGCACTTAAAATGGAACATTCCTAGTTGGGTTGGTTTTTTTAGGGGTTTTTTTTTATATCTAGTCTATCTAAAAAGTACTCATCTAATAAGTGTTGCCCATTTGTTTTTCCAAATCTAGCTTAAATTCATTTTCTTCATAGAATCTTTTCTGAAATCTTTTCTTCATAAAATCTTTTCCTAAGTTGCAAGAATTTTTAAAAAATTATCTCAACTTCAACAACTCATTATTTGTATTTAGCATGTAGAATTTTTAGTTTTGAATTTTATTGATAGTTCATTATGCACATTTTTATCTTCCTCCGATGAGATGGTGGGTTACATTCATAAAAGTTTCTAGATTGATTCAATTTTCTACATCCGAAATACAAAGATGTTCCCAGCATATATTTGGGGGAAAAGTGTGAATATTTATATTTGTATCTAATAATACAAGGCAGATAAACCAACTGAGTATTATATTTATTATTTATAGCTAAAAAGTGTTTCTCTTCCTTTCTGTGACAGAGAGCAGAGGTGAGATACAGAGAGAGAATATCAACTAGATAATGTGTGTACATTTTGAGCAAAATGTTACTCTAGTTCTGTAATTGGGGGTTGGTTTTATATTAAGCACCTAGACCAGGACAAACAAAAGGGAGAAAGGTGCCAAGGGCACACACTTGAAGGAGATCCTCAGTAGGGTGGTGCAAGTGTGGGGTCGGCCCCTGAGAGTGTATCCTTCACTTGTGACTGACTCCTAGGTAACCACTCGCTCATATCTCCGGGGTCTCTGCACCTGCCCCTTTTGGAACAGTATGTTTTATCATTCTTCCTCTAGACTTCCAGAGCACCCCTCTGATGACTAACTTCTGAGCTGTCCCCTCTACTAGAACTCTGAACCCCACTCACATTTAGGAACCACTCTCAAACTTCTGTATTAAATCCCCAGGTGTATCCGCACCATTCTTAGGGAGAACACTGTCACATAGAGCATTTTATAAATAATCATTTCATTTTTGTGATAAAAAAAAGACTGAAAAGCATCTAATGGAAGCTCCCCAGGTAGTACTTGCATTTTAAAGAAACATGCCTCAATACTAAGGAATATATTTTTAGTATTTTTAGTGTCCTCAGCGCGCCCCTCCACTCCCTGTCTTCCCTGACTCTGCTTGCAGGATCCCATCCCTCTGCCCAGCCGCAGCCTCCAGCCGAGCCACTGCTGGGGAATCCTTCCTTCGATGTCTGCAGGGGGCCTCCGCTCACAGGGCAGTCTGCAGCAGGTCCTGCCCTGTTTCCACTTGCTCCGTACACTTTTACCTTCTTGGTGTTGTTTTTCACTTGTGGCACAAGCACTGCTTTGGTTACCTTGATTAAATTATAGTTTCTTTGCAGTCGATCAGGTAGTGCCATGTTCAGAATTTTTGTAAATAAATTAGGAAACATGAATTCTCTGACATCAAAGCAGACTGAACTAGGTTAAAGGAAGCCATACATGTCGCCACGAGCAGGGTTATCCTTTGCATCATTAAGCTAAGTTCATGTTTGCAGCCCCAACACATCTCTGCCTACAGCCAGCCCTGCCAGCTCGCCTCTCCCTCCTCCTCGCCCCAGCAGCTCCCTCACTGGTGACAGAAGAATCCAATTGTTGTTTCTCAAAATGAAGTGAACATGCTCTGTTTTTAAAAAAATGACTAATCAATCTCCAAACTGAAATCCAACTACACAATATATGGGGGCCTGGTAGCATTAACCACCTTCCTTCATTAAAATCTCTATGCACCAGTGATCTATCACTAAATAAGATGTTCAGTGACTTTAAAAGACATAATCAAATAGTGTTTTTACCTCAAACAATTTAACCCTCCTTGTCAATAGAAAGGAGGGTGACATATTTTAAACATGAGACTCAGTGATTCTGAGCCACATTATTGGAAATAATAAGTTGTTGGTTTCTTTGCTTCTTTTCTAAACTTCAGTTAAAAAACTAAATTATATAGTAGTAGATGAGGAAAATGTTGCAATTTACCTTCCTCTGACATAGGTATGGGGACCACAGCAAAAAGATTATTCAGGTCCCCAATATACAAAAACAGTGACTCTCTCACAAGTAAATAGTAAAAATGATATGACCATAAGTGTTTTAAAGCATGGGGTTTGGAGAAAAATGTAGTACTGATATCATTTTAACTTTTCAAATGGAGAATTTGAATATATGCATAAATAATATCATACGATAAACCTTCTTGTACCTGCCACCTGCACTCAACTACCACGAACCCTGGCCAATCCTGGCTGAGCCTCACCTCCATCCAATCTTCCTCCTCCAAATTTTTTAATGGATCCCAGAAGTCATATCATTTCATCTGCTAATATATTTGTGTGTGTTTTTGAAAATGGAAATTTATTTTATCAATAGAGCCAATAATCATGATCAGAGGATTATCCAGTCAGCATTAATATTTGTACTTGTACACTAATAAGAACTGGGTTTTAGTCCCTACAGTTTCACTTCTGTATGGCCTTGCTCCCCTCGTCCATCAAATGAGGTTAAAATCCCCACCTGAAATTGTGAGAATTAAATGAGATGTTATATATGTATATGTAGAAGCTAGGAGTGTAAGTAGTACTTAACTCACTCAATGTCCTTAAAGATATTTTTATAATACTATATTTTAATGCTTCCTTTTTTATTGTATTTCTTCTATTACCATTTATCCCCCATACCCTCTTCCACCTACACCCCCTCTGCAATTACCACACTGTTTTCCTGGATCTCTCCATCACCCCATCAAAAAAAGAAAAAAAAAACAACCTCTGGAGCTCTCAGCCTGCTCCCTATATACTTCAAAAAATTTTCAACACCAAACCTTAAAAATTTGGATCTAGAAAAACTGTAAATCACACTCTGGCTGTCTTCTTATTCCTCCCTCTCCGGCTTCTGTGGATTGAGTTTCTGCTTCTCATCCAGGCCCAGGAGTGCGGCTCCCCCCGGGGGCGCCAGCTCTGGCTCCTTCCTCACTCACATTTGCCTATTTCTGACCATCGCCTGTTTGTCACTGGGGAATAATAACAAGCAAAACCACATCATGGTGTGAAGTTACCATGGAGGAGAAAAAAAGGTGGCGATGTGTAAACTTTCTCATTTATTTTAAAGCAAAATTTTGAGACTACAGCCACATTGAAGGAGCAGGTATCTCTCTTTGCATCTGAGTCTGTAGAAGGGACAACCAACCCCAAATATGTATTTTTAAAAGTGTATTTCCCCTAATGCAGGTAGATCTTGTAAAGATTTGTCCTATTCTCTTTCCCCTCCTGTGAAAACAGAGGGGCAGTTCCCTTACTTATTTTGTCACAAAAATGTAATTTCCTTTATTTTGATATCATTTCAAGTGAAATATGGGAAGGAAAGATGTTAAATGTTTGCATAAATTGCCAAGTTGAAGCTAAAGTCCAAATACATTTTTAATGGTAATGACTTTCAATTGCTAATAACAAATGTCAGAATTTTTCCTATGAGCAATGTCTGTGTAAGCCTATTATTTTTCTAGTCTCACTAACATGTTTAAATTTTTGCCCATTTGATATACTTTAAATATTTATTTGTTTTAAATTGCATTTCTTTGGTTTCCAGTATGGTTTAATATTTGATATTTTATTGGCTATTTTCAACTGTTTTTAAGAATGCTTACAAATTCTTACATTTTTCTATTGGAGCATTTTTCTTTTTCATACTGCTTTTACCATGTATACACAGTGCCGTTTTCATCTTCCTTTTCTCAAGGTTGCCAGACTGAATCTCACAGCCTGTATCCCTGACTGGCATGGTGTGTCTTGAATACAAATAATCACTGAAATTATTTTAAAATCGGGGGTTTCAAAGTAACTCATAGTAATAAATTTCCATCCCACCCCAGTGCCTTTTAAAGATGGTAAATTCAAGGTGACATTTTCTTAGATTCATGGTCAGAAAGATGACCAATTTATGATCAGAAACATGAATCCAGGTATTAATATAAACTCCATCTCTTTTTTTTGTTTGTTTTCTTACTTGTTTTCATAGGAAATTAAAAACTACATCTAGTCCGGCATTTATAAAAAACCCAACTAGTTGTTGGCTTTGTTTAGTTTTGTGTTTGTTTTGATGTTTGATTTTTTGTTTGTTTGATTGTTCTGTTTATTTCACCATCTGGGATTCTGCATGTGAAGGCCAACAGATAGAATTTTGATATTCACTGATATCACCTTTTGACCTTGTCTGGTGAGGGTGAGCATTCCATTGAGAACACTTAAGCATTTGCTGTATGCCCAGAACTTAGTTCAAGGAAATAAAATGAAAGGGAAGCGATAGTTCTGCTAGTATTCTCAAAAGGCTGGGTTCGTGGACACCAGCGTCAAGAGGATGACTGTGCTCAAATAATTTTATAGTTACATTTGCAGTTTTCTTTAAAACCTGTTTGGGCTTCCATCGTATTTTGTGTACTACCATTTGGCGGGGGAGTTCTTATAAAAACTTAAGTGTTATGAATTTCACTAAACTTAATTTAAAGTAACAAATGGTTGTCAGCTTATCTTGTCTTTACCCCATAAACTCTTACTAGAAAGTTTATTTTTTGAGGAAACAATGCTTTGTCACTATTGGTGATATTCAAAAGAACACAATGATCAGAACACAAACAGGCAAAGTTAAAAGAGGGTCCTTCTAGAGTAGAAGCAATATCTGGACAGCAGGTGGGTCTTCCTTATTTTTCATTTGCATCCTGATGGTCAGGCTCAGTCTTGGCACATAGAAGATGCTCAATAATTCTTATTGAAAAGCTGGATAAAATGAGAGTTCATCATTTCAGAATCATATTACAAAGCAATTATTTCCTAATGTAACACTGCCATTGAGATTATTCTTCATACCCAAGACAAATACGCACTTTGTTCACGTTTATAGTATTCAGCATTTACAAAAATAAAACAGTATTTAAAAATGCTTAGAATCATAAAGTATTTAAGAAATAATTCAGTCATACAATACATGCAAATATGTGCTTCCAAATAAGATAATCTATTCAGGTCCATGGGAAATGTTGTGTTAAAATAGTATTTTCATGAGGTGTTTTGCAGAATAACAATCTCCAGCAAACAAGAATGATTAATTGGGAATGACAGGATTAAAATGATCTGGCAGCATGGCTTGATATGCAATGGAGGCTTAATAAATTAGAAAATATAATTAATTAATTATAAGGAAAATGGATATTGTTTGCAAATTATTGAGTAATTGTACAGTAAAAATAGTTCACCAATTTCTTATTAATTTAAGATTACCTTTTGAGGTTTTAGAAGCATTAACATGTTGGTTATGTAGAAATTTATTGAACATTTACTCCTTTCTTCTGTGACACCTGACTAGAACAAGTAAAGCAGTCTTGTGTTTGTGCTTCGAGAACTTCCCCTTTGGAAGCTCGTGTCATCTGAGGATAAAATGTCTGTATCTCTCTACTTCATTGGCTCCCCATCTGTTGTCAACAATCACTCGAGAACATTTCTTATTCTCCTCATGTTATTTCTTAATTTCTTTTTCTCTTTTTAACAGTTACATAATTAACACTGTATTATAGTAAATATCCTTGGGAAAAATGCTACAAAAATATTTCACTTAAAAATATTTACATTACAGAAATCTTGAGGTAATCTGGCTTCTATAACAGGACCCAAATTCTCTTTATTTTTATTGAGGAAAGGGTGTTATGTGTTTCATTGCTAGCACTGTTGTTAGTAAATATGAATTCATTATGTAAAATAAATCAGATTGGATAGATGAGTTTCTTTTCTGTACAAAACAAATAGACATCTTGAAATGATTATTAAATTGATAAATCAATGATGTTTTCCCAGATTAACTTCAAAAGTGACATTTCCTTTATATAAGTTTTTAAGTCCATCAATGAGCTTATTAATGCCTGCAATATCACTGTCAAGTTTTAAAATATCATTTTATTCTGCCCTGCCTGATGTGGCTCAGTGGATTCAGTGCCTGCCTGTGAACTAAAGGGTCACTAGTTCAATTCTCAGTCAGGGCACATGCCTGGGCTGTGGGCAAGGTGCCCAGTGGGAGGTGCTGGAGTGGCAACCACACATTGATGCTTCTCTCTCTCTCTCTTTCTCATTTCCTTCCCCTCTTTCTAAAAATAAATAAATAAATTTTTGAAATATAAATAAATAAAGAGGGCTGGTTTAAGAAAATCATTTTATTCAAATAACATCAATTTCTTAAAAATGTATTTTTATATGTTTATGGGTGTTATTCCATGTCTGATTCAGAGAAGAAACTGTAAGATTTCAGAACTGAATAAGTGTTAATAGCAGTTTTAAGTAGAGAGTGGCAGTTTGCTTCTCTAGGGAAGGGATCAAGGTTGGGAGGAGGGATGGGAAATGCATTCCAAAACTAATTTGCAAAGACACTTGCAGTAACAAAATTAGAATTAGTTTCTTCAAGCCAAAATTCTTTCACACTCTCATGTTGAATAGTAGGATAAAGCCTGAAATTTTTAGAGCCTGAAATTATTTGTTTCTCTGCAGTAAGTTGTCCTTCTTAATTTAGGGGTATACATTAAACATTGCAAAAAAGCATTCTTATGTAAACTGATTATAATCTTAAAAGTTGCAAAACAACTACTTTAAATATTGTACAGAGTAAACCAGTGGAAAATAGGCTTTTGGATAACTCAGCCAAAACCATTTCTTACAGTAATATAAACTGAAAAATAAATGTGGTTAGGCATTTCTTATATTAATTAATTTACTACTAGGACACTTTTGGACATTTAAATAGTACTAAAATATTTTAGACATTTCCAAATTTTCCCTCCATTCTCATAAATGCTTAACTTTTGAAGGTAACAAAACAACCCCATTTTAATATTTTATGTACCTGCACACAACATGGGAAACTCTCTGATTTCATGATATTATAAATTATTTTGATTTACTGTACTAATAGAACTTATATTAAAATGTACCTGGGACAGATGGGAAAAAGACAAAATTATTTCTCGTCTTTTCTCAAATCAATCTCAACAACTCATGACCAAATGTAAAGCTAATTGGGTAAGATGTTGGATTCTGAATGTATAGATTTAAATCATAACTGCACTTACAAGCTGTGTGACTTTGGATAAAGTAATTAATATCTCAACCTCTGTTCGGTCACAGGTAATCTTAGATAACAGGACACCTTACATATGAGAGTTTTATCAGGATTAAGTGACGTGTATGTAAAGCATTTAGCATAGTCTCTATGATATAACTGTTCTTTAGCTATTAACTATCTATATTATCATCATCTTTGTCTTCACAACTAAAAATGTAACAAAAAGGCAAAATGAAGCAGAGCTGATAGAAAAATGTGCAGAAGAAAATGAAGTTGAGAAAGAAAACAGGAAGGTACAGAATACCCAAGAATAGGCACTTTTAAAAGCTGGCATGGGCATGATAAAAAACATTGGAAAAGAAACAAGAAATCAGGAAGCTAATATCTATTGAGCAATTGCAATATGCCAAGAACTTTTGAAACATAGTTTTAAGTAATTTCAAAATTACATCATAGGTATTACAAAGTATTTTAGTTTAGAAGAAAGTTGAAGCTCAGAAAAGTTTTGCAATTCAACAAAAGTCATATATCTATGAAAAGTCATATGAACAAAAAAGAATTAATATTCAAATGTTGCCATTTCACTTTTGTTGTTTATTTTAACCACATATCATTTATTATATCTGAAGGCTAGAAAAGCGAACTCAAAGACACCATGTAACAACTTTATTCCTCTAACATTTTTTTTCTCATTTAAAACTAATTCTTATAAAACTTGATGAGGGGAAAGGGTCTGTTGATTTATCACTCTTGTTTTTTTTAATTTAAATTTTTTTATTGTTGTTCAATTACAATTGTCTCCATTTTTGCCCCACCACGCTCTCCCCTACCCCACCAATTCCCACCTCCCCACCTCCCACTCTTAAATCTATGCCCCTTTGCTTTGTCCGTGTGTCCTTTATATGTGTTCCCTGATAGTCCTATTTTCTCCCATTATCCCTTTTCCCTCTCCCCTCCAGTTACTGTGAGTTTGTTCTTAATTTTAATGTCTCTAGTTGTAATTTGCTTGCTTGTTTTGTTGATTAGGTTTTACTTACATGTGACATCACATGGTATTTGTCTTTCACTGCCTAGATTATTTCACTTAGCCTAATGCTGTCCAGTTCCATCCATGCTGTCACAAAGGGTAGGAGCTCCTTCTTCCTTTCTGCTGCATCATATTTAATTGTGTAAATACACCACAGTTTTCTGATCCACACATTTACAGGTGGGTACTTAGACTGCTTTTAGCACTTGACCATTGTAAATTGTGCTGCTATGAACATCAGGTTTCATAGATTCTATCCAACTTTAGACCATCTAACTTTCCTCAATATCAAGTGAGGAAAATTAAAATCTTTGGGCATTTAAGAGATTCTGTAATACCCTATAAGTTCAAAAACATTGCTAACTACAATATTAATTTAAGTTTGCACCTGTGGATTTTAAGTCACATGATTAACCCATTTAGAATATTTTCAACACTTTTCTCACCTGTACATTATCAATTTCCTGATGACTCTTACTGGAACAGTTTTCTACTTATGGCTTAGGACATAGTTATAAATAGGAAGCTGTTTCCCTGGTGTAAACTTTCTCAAGTGACCTTATTAAAGATAGATGTATAAGCAAATACACAGAAATAAACATGAAAATTGCCAAGTGACTGAACAAATTTGCTATTCTTTTCATGCTTGTTTTCCAAAAACTACTCCCATATTTTAGGCTAAGCCTGTCTTTTTATTTAAAATATTAAAACATTTCTTACCTCAAATGATCAAAGCTTAACATTTTTGTATAAGCCAAAATAAATGGCACTCTTTGCTAAGTGCTCAAAGAGAAATTAGAGATTCTCACAGTTTGACTGACTACCATTGACTTTAGAATTTAAGATAATCTAAAGTGGCTTTTTTCTTTGTTAACAGATATACAGTGTTTCTGTTAACACTGTATTTACCTCATAAATTGGTACTCATGTTAAAAAACATTTATCCACCCACATTTCTTTTTATTGTTTTCCTTCTTTGGACTTTTTTTCTCAACGTTATTGAAGTATATTTGATATGCACATATTTAAACTGTGCAATCAGACACTTATTTCATTATATGTTAAAAATAAAATTAGCCTAAGAATTTAGGTGATTTGCCCAATATATATAAACTTCTGGGTTTGTGGATATATTACCACGGACAAAGGATAAATCAGAAACCAAAAATAATTCCTTTAAGTAAAGTTACAACATTACTGACTTCTTACATCCTGCTCATGATGTTATTATGGGGATGGCTTATCTTGAAGCAACATGGCACAAGAGGACTAGAGTTAGACTGTAAAAATCCTGATTTATTTGCTCCTGAAAACTAAACATTGAAATAATTAAGTAAAAACTCTGGTCACCCAGTTTTAATATGGGGTAGTGTTTTCCCCCAAAACCAACAAATAATACTTTGATACCACCTGTGTGTATACAATTCAACTCAGTTCTGACACTGTCTACAGAAATAGTGTCACATTCCATAAGACCTGTGCTAAAGATTGGAGATTCTAAGGACCCCCACCTTGAGTTCAATTATTTTTTTAGAGTGGCTCACAGAACTCAGGAACATTTTACTTGCTAGATTATTAGTTTAGTATAAAATGACATAACTCAGGAATGGCCAAATGAAAGAGATAGATGAAGCGAGGTGTGAGGAAAGGGTGCAGCTGGGGCTTCCATGCTTTCTGAGTTCTTCATTCCTCAGGCATCTCCACCTGCTTACCAACATGGAAGTTCTCGGAACCGTTCTTTTGGGTTTATATAGAGGCTTCGTTACAAAAGCATGGTTGATTAAATTGATGGTCATTGAGAATTGAATTAAATCTCCAACCCCTATCCCCTCCCAGGGGTTGAGAGGTTGAATCCTGGCAAACTGTTCCCATCCTTTAGAGCTCTCCAAAGGTTCCTCATTAACATAAACCCTTTTGTGATGAAAGGAGCTTTCTATGAATAACAAGGCAATCATTTCACCTTGTTAAAAGCAAAAATGCAGACCAGTCTTGAAAATTCTCTAAGCAGACAATACTTGTTTGATTATACAAACAAAGCTTAATATAACTTATTTTTCAAGACCAGATTGACTTGGGTCATTTTTTTTGCTTATGCCTATGAAAATCATATTAAAACAAAACAACACAACACAATCAAAACTAAAACACTTGAACTCAAAGGCTAATATGTTAACTACTAAAAATTCTAATAATATAACCAATCACAGTAAAGAGTAAGAAGTCACTGGTTTCTTACTATATTAACCGCTTTACAAAAATATTCACCTGAGACTTATTCAGTAACTAGTGAAAAGGTACCAGTTGTTAGACCTTGGCCCCTGAGTTTGGCTAGGAAAGAATTCAGAGCTAAGAACTCGGATACAAGCAAGTTTATTTAGAAAGCCTCAGAGGTAAAAGAAGTGAGCTGTGGGAGAGGTGAGCCAGGTGGGCTGCATGGACTCAGAAAACAAGTTACAGAGCCAAGAAAAAAGGGCCCTTGAAGCTCAGGGGAAAGAAAACATACGCACATAGGTGCCATGAGGAAGAAGGGGGTAGGGAAAGTCATGAGTGTGGGACAGCAAGAGGGACAGAAGAGGGAAGAAGTAGAGAGAGAGGGAGAAAGAGAACTAAATTCATCCTCTTAAGAGCTTTTATCTGTTCTCCAAAACTGGAGGTGTTAGGGGAGGTCTCAGGTAGGATCTCAATAAAATATTCATCAGCTTTCTGGGTCTATTCTTTTCAGGATCATAGTCTCTACTGATTGGTCAGCGCCAGGGTAGAGGGTCATTAGGCATTGCAGCTGGTCCTGATGTCAGTCATGGTGTTACTTTATCTGATTTTGCTGCTCTTTTGGGCCTAGAACTGAAACACAACTGAGGCTTAGATGTTATCTCTAGTTTGTCCAAAACTCTGTCTTGGAGGTCAATAGACCAAAGGCTTTTTTCCTAAGACTATTGAGATGGGAACCCCATTCTCCTGAGGGCTTAAGGCTTGAGGGAGTGGTTGTACAAGGTCTTATATGGGAATCACATGAGGCTCTTTTCTGGCCCACTCGTTCTTTCTCTAAGGGGGTTTACCACAAAACAAGAGACATGCTAGGGGAGTAAAGGTCAGGGGAGGGCCAGAATTGAATGACCAGAGATATGAAATAAAAGGTCAGGGTTTCTAAACCGCAGACCAACTGGATATGTTAGGGGAGAAAAGTTCACTCTGGGGGCAAGATCATATGCTATTATACCTGTTTTCCTTGCTGCTAGACATCTGGTACTTTCCAATCTGGTGACCTTCTGTACCTGACCTATTGTCCCTGCTCTGCTTGTGTCTGTCAAACTATCTATTGTATCATCCCATGTTTCGGTTTGAGCGCTCCCAGTTTGGAAAATGACTTTTTGATGTGTGGACAGTAAACTCACTAATTACTGCTTTAGTAACTTCTATGATAGTTAAACTTTGGACAACTTTTAAGACTCTGAAGTGATTTCAGGAACTGAAGACCAGGCACCAATTATTATGACAAATGATGCTACCATTACTCAGAAAATTCCAAGGATTTTGGGAGCTCTGTGCAAGGGAAGTATGGTTATCTGAATAACCAAATATATATTTCTCATATATCACAATATTGTACTTGGTCAGTTGTCTAAAGTGTCTTTTTTCTATTACCATTTTTCCACATTTGAAGAGAGGATTAGATGTTTTTGGTCTTTTAAAAATCCTTTCATTGGTCATGGCCTACAAGCAGAGTGAAATCATCCATTTGATATTTGTTCATATATAACTGTATAACATTGTAGTGTTTCTCCTATTTTTATTTAGTGAATTTTATATGAATCATCTTTCCAAAGGGATCTATATATTTAATGCATATACCATCTATACAAGTAAAGTGTAAGCTAACAACGTAAATATTTTAATAGTCTCAGAAGTCCTACCTCAGAGTTAAATAACTTTTGAATAGAAGTTGAGCCACTGAGCATAGAGAAAGCATGCCCATCTTAATGACATTATCTAGAAGACACAATGAATCTGATTATGTTGGGATGATATATTTATATTGCTTACATAAAAAAACAAGCATAAATGCAAAAGATATGAAGGCACTCTTAACTGTATTTTTATCTTAAATCTATTTTTACAGATATTAAAGAACTCTGTTTTGTGAGGCCATCATTTAAAAACAATGGCCTGTAAAAATTTCATAAATGTTCCTAGAACCTAGAGTAATCTTACATGATTGCAATAATGTGGACCAAAAGCCTCATATAAATCTGCAAACCTTGACTCATTATTCTAATTCTAGGAACATATACAAAGTGAAAACTAACTGAATTTTATATAGTTTCTTATTAAAAATTATTTACAGAGTTATTTGAAAAAAGTTGCCTTTAAGTAAAAAAATAAGGGCTTGTTCAACTAAATCACGATTATCTGTTTAATGGAGAAATGTTCTTTAAACTTTCTTATATAAAGAATATTTAATAGTTTTTGGGAAGAGACAAAAAAGAAATATAGAAAAATGCAAAAACTGTCTTTGCTGTTTATAATTAAATAGAACAGTATATAGTTAACGTACAGATATACCAGAATATAATTTTTCTATATTCTCCAAGAAGAAAAATATTTTAAATTTTTATTATTTAAATTAGATCTATTTTCAATGTTTTATGGTTAACATGTTAAGCATTTTATAAATAATTATAATAAGGTAAATGACTTTAAAGACTACCAAATGAAACCATATTATATATTTATAATACCATATTTTATAATAATATGTATATTGATAATATACTTACTCATGAAATTATGAATGGATATTCCAGTACTAAATAGTTAGCTAAACTGAGAAATATCAATCATCAGTCTTCTTCTACTGGGTTTTATAATGATTAAACTATAGTATATTTGAAATGTGCATAATGTGTAAGAATAGCTGAAGTCTTTTTTTCTTTTGTAAAATGTACTTCAGTGCTGAGATAAAATGTGTTGGTTATAGATAAATGTATGGATTCAACTGCTCTGACCCACTTAGAACATCCACACAAAGTTGGGGAACAAATGGCATATTTCCAATCAGAGTTTGCCACGTTGATGTGGATGGGTAAGTCACAGAGGGTTCTCTTAAAAGAAAATAGAAGCTTTAAAATAAAACTCCTCACCATTTATGATCACTCCCTTGCAGAGCTCATTTACTTTTATGGTTTTAACCATTATTTTTATGTCAAACCAATCCCAAGTCTGTATTTCCAACCATAATCACTCACCCCAGTTCCAAATTTACTTTTCACACACGTTCCACCCAGACATCTCATAGTCACTGCAGACTTGAAATAGCCCACCATAACTTTTCCCACCCAATAACCATGATCTATTTTCTAACTTTCCAATTTTGCTAATAGCATCAAAATGTACCTAGTGCACCATGCCCTTTCCATTCAACAACTTGCTGGGGTTTGAATTCTTCTAGGCCCTTTGGATACTGGGTTAGGTCAGTCAGCATGTCCTATTGACTCTTTCTTTTCCTAATCCTCCATCCTTTTTACTGCAACTGCTAGCCCTCTAATCTTCCCTTCATCACACATCTAGATTGTCTATCTTGGGCATCTTTAAGCGCAGTAGAGATGCTATAGCTGGCTTTCAGTCAATCTCACTGCCTCATCCATGAGCTACAGTTAACTAAAAATAGCAAGAGTTGAGAATGAAAATGTTATTTAAAGTCAGTCTGCCCATATTGAAATGAAATCATCCTAACACATCTTTGTTATAATACACTGGATTTACATTGATAAAATTGAAACCTCAGAATATTCACAGAAAGTAAAAACATGCATTCACCATTCGATCAATTTTTATCCAGGACCTAAGAGAACCCTGGTCTTCTCTACACTGTTGAGCAGGGTAGAGATGTTTTACTTCAAGGATACACTAAAATAACTTATTAGAAAATGGACTACAGGAAATGATGAGATATGCAATCTAAGTAGTGGTTAAATAAACTGTGTTTGTGCATGTGTGAAACTTTCATCAACCTGAGTACAGTAAAAAACCTGCTTCACATTCAGCATATTCTGGGCTCACTAGGGATTCAAAGAAACTGAAGACAAACTTTCAAATGGTTTATCATCAAATCGGTGATAGGAAACTCAGGCAAGCTAAACAAAAGCAAATAAGATAAAACAGAACACAGACATCTCTAAATATCAAAACCTAATTTGTGTCTGCTGATGTATTGTAGAGCAAATTTTCAGAAAGTGGGAGCACATAGTACATTATTTTAAAGGATGGAAAGAATGGGTTCCCAGTATATTAAAAGCCCAAAACATCTTGCTGCAAATCACTAAAATATTTTTAACCACCAGTACAAGGCACTGAATATTTCTACAGAATAGAATGTTTTAAAGATACCAATTATCAAATTACTTAACTTCAATGAACCCCCAAAATATGTCTATAGGTAGAATACAAAGATACTATATTGGGTCAAATATAGATTACATTTCTTTTCTGCACCCAGAAAAAAAGAAATATAAACCACCATATAAATTGTAATAAAAAGTAGTGAAGTTACTAAAGATGATATCTGAATTATAGCCAGGTTCGTAGTGCCTGTGGGTGCTTGGTAGGTATAGCATTCTGAGCCATGAAGAGCTAAGTTCTCAGGAAGAATGAAGAAGAGGCTAGTGATAACAATGGAACCTTAAAAGAGGGGTTGAACAAAGATGTTAGCATTCTAATATTCTTTCAAAGGTCAGTATTTTTACTTATGCATGAATATATTCAGTAAAGCAGTGTTACAATTTGGATAATAGATTTGGGGTATGCCATTTTGCAAGTCACTGTAGCCAAGGTTGAGGTATTGAATAATTAGATATTAAGGGACATACATTTTTATTAGCTACAAAATTATGTGTTTGGGGTTATATATGTTATAGAAGAAATTAAATAGATGGAGGTCAAGAGCAGAGCTATTGGGAAACATGGGAAGGAAGAACCATAAAAGTGGCTTCCAGCCCTGACTGGTGTGACTCAGTTGGTTGTCATCCTGCAAAGCAAAATGTCATTGGTTGGATTCCCCATCAAGGTACATGCTTGTGTTGCGAGTTTGTTCCCTAGTCAGGACATGTACTGGAGGCAACTGATCAATGTTTCTCTCTCTTTCTCCTTCCCTCCCCCTCTCTTTAAAAGTCAATTGAAAATTAAAAATAAAACTTAAAAAAGTGGGTAATGAAGAATGGTTAAAATATTCCTGGGTATATGTAGAACAAAATCAGAGATGCACAGATAATGGAGAGAGATTATTTAAAGGATGCACACACACAAGCTCACACACACAATAACAGTACATAGGCAGGACTATCAAATTTGGAAATAATATCCAGTAGTTGCAAAGAACTGGAAATCCTTAATACATTGCCATTACATATGTGTGCTTATGCATATTTCTTTTTATACTTCTAGTCCTTCCTGTCAAAGAGCCTCATACACATGTGTATGAACACCTCAACCTCAGATTGAAGCTCTGGCTATAACTATCTCATTACCCATTCAGCAGTGGCTCTTTGACTCTACATCTCTGAGCCCAATCTCCAGGGAAAGCAGGTTTGGGGGTTATTTAAGCAGGGAACTAAAGATCTGGATTCTAAGACTGTGGGTCTGAAGGACATAGGTTTTGGATGGATTCATCCCCTAAGCTCCATAGATTCTGGTCACATGGAAAGGGTCACAGCAAGAATGGAAACAGAGAGGGTCTCTTCAAAGCAAAGGGTCGGGAGCAGAATACAATAAGTACCTGTGGTAATAATTTATAGGAGACTCTCAAGGCCTAATAACTGATTAGAAATTAGACTCCAGATTAAAGAGAAATTTATAGTTAATCTGAGGTTATAAAACAAGACATAGGATGGAAGGTGGGAATGACTAAGGAAGACTGAAAAAAAGGACTGGGGGAATTTAGGGCTAGGTTTATTAAATTTGTTTTTTTCTTCTACATCTACAAAATAAAAAGGAAATCTGAGGAAGCCATGGGCACTGTACTCATATGAGCCTATATTTGTTAAAATGCCTTTTGCAAATAAAGAAAAATCTAAACTGTTTTTGAAAACGCAAAGGAAAATTCAGTTTTACCTAGAGCTCATGTTACCCACAGCTTGATAGCTGTAGTAAGAAACTGTTAACTTCTTAATGGATCTGTACACTTTTCTTTTGTTCTCTCTCAAAAGGCAGCATTAGAGTAACACTTGAGATGGAATTTTTCAGATTCTTCATAAGTGCCACCATTTCATTCTCTGAACACTTCAAAGCACAGGGAGTTGAGAGAAGTAACACCAAGTCTCTTTGAAATGTGCATTATGATGATATCACTTCCAAAGCATATTGCTGCTCCATTTTTAGACTCCACACATTTGGGTCAAATAAGAGGCAATTATGGAAGGTCTGAAATGAAGATGGTCTTTTCCTATTGAAGCTTTAAGAGCTCTTCTACTTATTGCAGTTTGGAAGGGAACAGTCACTCTGAACAGAATTCAGTAGTGTCCTGAAAGACCTGCCTAGACAATCAGGTGATCACTTACCATCAGATCACTCAATGCCAGAAAGAATCTCCCAGGAGATAATTCTATTCCAAAAATTGGTATTTATAAATACATCATGAAAAAACTGATTCTTCTTTTTATGAAGTCCAAAATCAACTTGTAAACACTTAAACTTACGCAAGACTTTCCTAACATAGGCAACTATACTATTTTCCAAAAGTAAAAGCAAATGCCGTTTTCCTGTGTACTCTGAAAATAACATTGCATTTGTTCTATTGTGTTCCAAACTAAATTGTTATAGTTAGAATCAGTAACTGTAGAACATGGAAATTCTGATTCCTGAGAAAAGCAACAATGACAGTAATATGATTATAACTATGTAGTTTCCATGACAAAATACTTTTAAAGTCAGACATAAGAGGAGAGAAAAATAAGCAAAAAGACCTGGTATCTTGACAGATTTTATATTACCTCAAACTGAGGCAATATATTTGTAATCCTATTGGTACTCAATACATTGATCTTAAATACACAATCTAAGGAATAAAGTAAGTTGGCTGATTTAATTATCCTTACACACACAGCTTTTGTGCATGACTCTGAAAGGTGATCAATTTAAATTACACATTGTCAGAATCAACTGAGAAAATTTCTCAGTGTTGTGAAATGCCTGTCAATCCATCAAGATAAAAGTCCTCACAGTGTGTAATTTCCAGCACCACCATAAACTTAGATGACTCTGAGCAGCGTTCGGAGGACACAGTGCCACAGTATGAGTTTCTGTTTAGTGGGGACTCATTATTGGTAACAATTAGGGCAGGTGACTTCTAAGCATAGACCTCATGGAATGTGATGCTTCTCTTTTAAGACCCCAAAACTCTCTCTTTAAGTATTTGGTAATAATCAGGACTTGAGAAACTAAACCTTGTTATTTAATATGCCTACAGAGTTGAAACCCCAAATTTTTGGCTTACTATTTTACAGTGGAAAATAATGTCACAAGACCTGGGAATAATTTTTATGTCAGTGTGAATGTTACAGAACAGACCCAGAGGGGGGTGTACAATATACTATTACCAAAAGGACCCCCTACTAGGTTTGCTATGCCTGCTGCCAAAGGAAAGACATCTCTCAACGTCAGAGATTTGTGAAAAGGAAATGAAGTGTTTATTTAATGCTATTCAGGCCTAACGCTTCCACTAAAATATCAAAGTCCTTTAGGGTGTACACCTTCACCCACGCAGCGCTCCCTTCTCCCACTGTCCCAACCCCGGGTACCGTAAATCAGGAAAAGAGCACTCGTCTGTGTTGCAGGCCACTGGTATCGTCAGCTGTGTCAGGCAGGATCTCTAGTTAATCCAAAGTACTGTGGTACCCTCCACGGTCCACTGGCAAGAGTTCTTTGTATCCAGTTCCAGTCAAAGTCTGTCCTGCTTTCCAGGCCATGCAGCCAAAAGGGGCACCCCAAAGCCACGTGGGCCTCTTCTACCAAAGCTGCAGGGGTTCACACTCCACCAAAAGCATTTCGCTTTCTTCTTCATCTGGCTGCAGGGATCTCCATTCTGGCAAAGCTGCATGGTTTTCCCTTTCACCTGGGAAAGAGGGGGTCTGCACTCTGCCAAAACCACATGGCTCCCTCTTTCACCTCGCCAAGAGGGGATCCTTACTCTGCCCCGAACCGTGTAGCTCTCCCCTCACCTCGCCAAGAGGGGACCCTTATTTTGCTGAAACCGTGTGGTTCTCTTTTTCATATGACTGAAGGATCTCCATCCATTCTGGCAAAGCCAAGTGATACTCTTTCACTCTGCTGAAAAAACCGAGTTGCTCCCCCTTCTACCTGGCTCAAAGCATGGTCACAGTTATTTAACATATCTATGAAACCAGTCAAAGGTTATAGATATGTTAAATAACCATTCCAGAGGTTAGCTGCAAAACTGTTGCTATGCAAAACAGCTCTCAATCGCCCTGCTCTATTCATCCCTTCCCCGTGGGGTGGGGGACGTGAGGACATCTTATATGTCTCTCCAATATTCCTATAACTTTGAATTCTGGACACCATTCCAAATCTTTTTTTGGGCCCCCCCCTTGGATGCACCCTGTATCACTTTCACCCCTTTTCCTCCAGGCAAAGTCTCTCCTGCTTCCTAAGCCACATGGCAAAAGAGAGCACCCCAAACCTGCAGGGCCCCCACTCTGCCAAAGCCACGTGGTTCTCCCCCACCCTGGCTGCTGCATCCAGGTTTAAATCCCCACTCCAATCTTCCTCTGCAGCTCCATTTCCAACTCCTCCCACAATCAGTTACACCTGCCAACCTTCCTGTATTCGTCCAGCTTTACTGGCTGCCATCCTACGTCTGGGAAGGTATGGCCCCATGTCATGGAGCCAATCTTCTCCAAGCTCTCACATAGGTGCTATAACCAGGAGGACCTGCCTCCCAGTTACACCTTGGGTAGAAGTCACTTCCACCCCCCTGGCTCAAAGCATGGCCACAGCTACTTAACATATCTATGAAACCAGTATAAGGTTATAGATATGTTAAATGACCATTCTAGAGGTTGTCTGTGAAACTGTTGGTATGCAAAATAACTCAGTTACCCCGATCCGCGTGTCCCCCAGCTTAGCCTTGTGGCAGGGGCTGGAGGGTGGTGATCAAAACATCCTGTATATTTTTCTCATATTTCCTGGATGCTTTGAGTTTTGACTCCATCACAAATCCCTATTTGGGGCCCCCCTCTTGGCTGTACTCTGGTACATGAACTGCACATTTCCTCCTCTGCCATTCAACACTATGGGAAGCCAAATCAAAATCAGAAACCCCTTCACTGATTTACAACAAGAGCTAATGGTCTTGGGAGAGAGAAATACTCAAAAAGTCCATCATATCAGCACATTCTCATCACGACATGTCCAAGGGGCTGAGGATGGCTTGTTGAGCATGGAAACAAAAGGAGGCCAGTGGGTGAATCAAAGCTTAAGGCACCTGCTGGAGAGAGCCAGAAGCTGCTTTCATGATTGTGGTGACTTTCCCTTCAAGAATTGAAATGTACACCTGGCTGGTGTAGCTCAGTGGATTGAGCACAGGCCTGCGAACCAAACAACAATAGTTCGATTCCCAGACAGGGCACATGCTTGGCTTGCAGGCCAGTTCCTATCAGGGGACGAATGAGAGACAACCACACAATAATATTTCTCTCCCTCTCTCCTTCCCTTCCCCTCTAAAGATAAATAAATAAAATCTTTTTAAAATGTTTATTAATTAAAAGAATTGAAATATACACCCCCTTGGACACAGAACATTATAGCTATTTCTACCCAGAGGTGGACTTCCGATAGAAGACAAACGCTTCCAGATCATGATTAATGGGCACTTGTTGCTCATAGTACTTGAATCAGTGTGACAAGCATCCTTCTCGTCACTTTCCTTTCATCTCTGCTTTGACCGCCGGCCAAATCTTCTGAACGACACAAGAAATTTTTAGTAGGTTAATGCAGTTCATTGAAAATACTGATAAATCTTCTGGCTTTGTAGCTATTCTCTTGCAGGTAAATTTTAAAGCCCATTATATATATTATCCACTATTTATGTAATATATAAATCACATATATAAATAACCTTATTTCTTTGTTTCTATGTAGTTGTTTCTATTTCAAAGGCAATCCATGTTCCTACTTACCCAAATCTTAAGGAGTACACACTGTAGCTCTTAATATTGGCAACTTTACTTTTTTGTGAATGATTAGATTATGTTAAAAGGGTTTACTTATTTAAGATTGCACATGTGGTGCGCAATGACAATTGATTCAAAACCAGCTGTTCTTCACACCTAATCCCAAAATCTTTGCCACTACATTAAACAACTTGGTTTTCCTGCAATCTTTTTTCTGTTATTTTTCCTAAATTATTTGTGTCATTAACACTTTTATTTGTTAATAACCTAGAATCTTCAATATTAAGACAAAAATGTTTCAGTACATGTACCATGGCTTTTCTTTGGTCTTTTCCATAGGAAAACATATGGATAACACTTGCTCACATGTAACCATCTTTTTTTAATCTCACATTGTCTTCTCAACTAAGTGAACGTCCCTATATTCAACTTCAGTAAAACTTACTTTTACCAAGATCATTAATTAATCTATGTTAGCAAATTCAGTGTTCACGTCTTTTATTTGTTTTAATATATTCAGAAAAAGTAAATAACTCGTAAAATAATGTCTGCTCTTGGAGCAGAAATTGTAGTCTTGGAGACTACAACTCCATAATTTCTTGGTTTTCCTTCTATTTTACCACTGGCACTTTCTCATTCTCCTTCTCTGGTATTTTCTCGTTGACTTAACCCCTCACTGTTAGCACGCCCCAGGTTCAGTTCCAGGCCTTCTTCATCTTGACCTCTATTCCACTTTCTCCTTCAGTAACCGCATGCAGTCCGTGTACACATCTCTAGCTCTGACTTCTCCCCAGCACACCAGACAGTATATTCAATAGTCAGAGGTCTGTATATCATCTTATATTTAATACATAAAAAATAAAACTTTTTAACTTATTTTCATACCCATCACCCTAAAACCCTCACCTCACTTCTCTGTGTCTTCCTTTGTCACTTCCATTTTACGAAAATAGAATCACAATTGCTCAAATCGAATAGCTAGAAATTACTAGTAATACCTTTCTCTCTCTATTACATACAATCCATCAGTATATCAATTCACTCTTCACCCTGAATTAGACAATTCCCCCTATTTCTGTTACTACCAACTCACTTCCCTACATCATTACCTTTAGTGTAGGGTGTTGCAATTGTTTCTTAACTATTCTCTGGGCTTCAACATTTAGCCCCTTAAACCCCGGTCTCCACATGTCATTTAAAGTGACTTTTTAAAATGTAAGGCAGATCATGTTTTTTTAAACTCTTAATTCTCTCCATTTCTTTCTCATCTTTTGTATTACATTTGTTTATGAATTGTGAGTGTTTAATATTTTATTTGGTATCTTCCACAAGATATATTATGCCAATTTCTTTGTCCACATTGTTTCACTATTAGAATAACTGTCTCTACATCCATTCAAATATCCATTCTTGATTGTCCAACACATCCAACTCAAAACAGCTACCCTGCCATTAGAAATACCCTGTAACCATCACCTTTATCTTCCTCTGAAATGCTAAGAAACTGCTAGCATTCTTTTGGTACTGTTTGAGTCATTATTAACTAGTCACTTATTCAGCAAATATTGACATATTGTCTAATATGTACAGATGAGAATAGCTAATTCTCCCACTATATTCTAATTTCCCAAAGGAAAGGAGTTATGTCCTGTTCTTGTCTGTCTTGTTTGGCATCAGTGTTACAAACATAAGCAATACTTAAAATAAAACAGCCTGTTTAATTTAGTGAAGTTTGTGTGTTGGTACCACTTAGAATAAGAATTTATTAAATGGCGTATAATTTATTGGCTGAACATTAAGATACCATAAGAAGAACTTTGAAAACACTCTATTTATATGTAATCTATGAGTATCAATTGGAAGAAAACAGCTTATTTTTTCTGAAACCAATGTCATCGATAAAAAATTGAACAATAAAATTATGACTAGAATGCTGATATAAAATAAGCACATTCTAAAGTTTTTTGACTCATTAATTTATGAGGAAACCATGCAGATGTTGTAACTGTCAAAAAAGCATCAAGATCACACATTTATAGATCAGGAACTTTGAAAGGTTGCACAAATGAAGGAGAAAGTTGGGAAGAATCAACTGAATCTCTATCAAACAAGACAGAATTTGCATGTCTATAGCTAAAATTTATTTTTTGTATTGCTAAACATTACCTCCACCTCACAGAGTTGTAAAATAGCTCAAAGACAGGAATAGATGAGAATAAGATAACTCGAGGAAATATTCTGTAGACAATGCGTAGTTTTCCATTGGAGCATACATTTTTCTGTCATTGAACTCAGGTCTTTCTGTAAGGGTTAAGTGGACTGAAAGTGAATGGTTTGTGACATATTTATTAAAGAAACAATGCCCTGGCTGGTGTAGCTCAGTGGATTGAGCGCGGGCCTGCGAACCAGACAATTGCAGTTCGATTCCCAGTCAGGGCACATGCCTGGGTTGCAGGCTGGTTCCCTGCAGGCCAGTTCCCAGCAGGAGACGCACAAAAGGCAACCATACATTGATGTTTCTCTCCCTCTCTCCTTCCCTTCCCCTCTAAAGATAAATAAATAAAATCTTTAAAAAATAAATAAAGAGACAAGAAATACATCATTTATTAACTTATAATTAGAAAGTAAAACATGTGTGTTCATAAGCTTTCATTTATTTTTCTAAGAACTGTTTTATTTAAATTTAATATGTTTCTGAATATACATTGCAAATATTTTCCAATTTTCTTTTCATTACTTGTTTCTTTTTAATATCTGGTTTTAAGTTTATATAATTAAATCAGTTAATCTCCCTCATGTGTCTATTTTGTATATTATTATGTTTTTGAAGTACTTGATTCCCACTCAATTAACAGAACACTTACAAATATCTTTTTAGTTTGTTAATTTTTTAAATAACTTGAAGTCATATGTATGTAAAAATTATGTAAAGATATCATTATATATGTTCTTAATAGTTAACCATATACTACTCTCCAGCATATCTGTTTATTCTTGCTACATTAATACAAATTCAACATTTTTTACATATTTCTAGGAATAGCTCACTATTTTAGTGTGTCTGTCTGTGGACTTGTATGTGTTAGATATAAAAAATAAGCAGCAAAATTTCCCTCATTGTTGAGTGTTTTCATAGTTTCTATTTGATTATGTATTCATAGCAATGTATTTTCCATACAAATTCATTTTAAAGAATTATTTTAAATAATACAAAAATGGAAGGTAAACTTTTATTGTTTCTTTTATTCTTTGTAATAGTAAAAATGTAACCTTCAATTATAGTACAAAATAATTTAATTTTTAGTTCATACTCGATTGCTTTCAGTTGCCTTAGTTCTCATATTAAATTTCACTTTGTTCCTTTGTATTGGGATTGATTATTGAAAATAGAATATAGTTATCTGGGCACATATATATATATGCATTTTTACTGAATGTTTTACATGTTGCTGCATGCAAATTATTTTAAGATTGAGTGCTTTAAAACAGCAAATGTGTAGTATCTCACAGTTTCTCATCAGGAATTCCATAGCAGCTTATCTGGGAAGTTCTGGCTCAAGGTTTACCATTCGATTGCAATCGAGTATCATCAGGGGGGAGCAGCTATCTGAAAGTTTGACTGGGGCTGGAAGGTCCACTTCCTAGACGGCTCATTCATTCAAAGCTATTGCTTTGTCTGCCTCTCCAAGACTGTTTTAATATTCTTACATCAGGGCAGTCAGTTTTCCCTAGAGCTAGCAATCCAAGAAAGTGTGAATGATAAGGAAGCAATAGTGCCTTTTATGACCCAGTGTTTAAAGTCATACACTCTCATTCCTGCCTTATTCTCTTGGTTAGAAGTGAGTTATTAACCCTGGCTGGTTTGGCTCAGTGGCTCAGTGGACTGAGAACCAACCTGTGAACCAAAAGGCACTAGTTCGATTCCCAGTCAGGGCACACGCCTGGGACACAGCCCGGGTCCCTAGCTGGGGGCATGTAGACGCAACTGATTCAATCACACTAATGTTTCTCTCCCTCTCTCCCTCCTTTCTTCTCTCTCTAAAAATAAGTAAATAAAATCTTTTTAAAAAAGGAGTTATAAAGTCCAGCCAACACATAAAAAGAGAGAAATTAGGAATTAGTCTTCATCTCTTGAAAAAAGGAGTATCAGAGAATCCGTGACTATATTTTAAAACCTCCACATTTACTTCATTTGAGAGTCTTTTATTTTAATTTAAGTTTTTATCCAGTTTAATTAAAGATATTTTATTTGGTCTTAATTTTTCATCTTCATTTTTTTTTGGTTTATTTGCTCTCTTATTCTCTTCCACCTGGGTAAATTCTTTTCCAGTCTTTTGCTCTAAAAACGATGTATCCTTCCTTAGTTTCCTTTTGTGATTTCTTTGTTGTGTGACTTATTTTTAGTTCCACCATGGCAATATTTACCTTTTTAAAAATATTTTATTTATTTATTTTTAGAGAGAGGGGAAGGGAAGGAGAAAGAGTGGGAGAGAAACATCAGTGTGTAGCTGCCTCTCATGTGTCCCCTACTGGGGACCTGGCCAGCAACCCAGGCATGTGCAGGGTTGATTTGCCTACTGGGAATAGAACTGGGGACCTTTTGTTTCATAGGCCCATGCTCAATCCACTGAGCTACACCAGCCAAGGAGCAATGTTTACCTTTTTACCTGGTCATTTCATTTTGCAACCATTTCATCAGAACTGATGCATAATCTTTCAATGAAATTAATTATGTATTTTGTCCCATTTCTGCTTTTCCCACTTCCTCATTATTGTTAATTTTACTTGTAGTTTTCTGACACAAATTACTTTCAAATGTTACTTTTTAAGGTATGCTCTCTTTTCCAATAGTTCAAAAGATTTTGCAGTTGTTGTTTTTCATTGCTTCATTGATAACAGAAAGAATTTGTTTATTTTCACATGAGTACAGTTTGGCTGGTTAAGGATCAGTGCTATTGACATTTTATTTCAAATGAACAGACCAGTGATGAGGTGCGTGTGGCTTAAAACTAAATTGTTTAAGTTAGTCAGATTTAGGGGAACATTGTCCTTCCGCACTTAACAGATGTTACTTATTTCTCACTTCAGAGTGACTTGTTCATGTTTTCTTCAAAGTATTCACTACTTTCTCCTTTAGCCTTGATTTTCTATGTTTACGAAGCCAGTTATAATGAGTGCTATTTATTGTTATTTTTAACTTATTTTTTGATGTCAGAGTTGTTTCTTACATGTTGGTTTAACTCACTTGGAATATAATGAGCTATTTGCCTCTGAAAGTTCAGAGTATTCTTTGTCTAGATAAAGTTTGCTTAGCTCTTGTTTGTTTCCTATTATTTCTTTTATTAAGATTCACTATAATATTACCAGTTTCTTCCTCAGGAAGTATAATTTTATCTATTTTTAATCCCTGGTTCTTTATTTAACAGCTAATAAATTATTAGTTTTTCTGTCATGTTAATTGCTATTTTCATAATTCTAATGTCATTTTTAATTCTACTGTAGCACTGTAGTTTACTTACAGTCCTTTATTACAATATGTAGCTCTCTTTATTTCCTATCGTTTTCCATATCATTCTTCCTATCATTTTCAGGCCTTAGCAAATCTTGCCTTCAGCTCTAATTTCATGAAGTTTTTGTTTTATTGCAATTGTTTTTGAAAACACAAAACACATGCTGTTTAAAAATGTATTCTCTAGAGCAAATTATATTTTTGGAAATATCTTTGACTCAAATATTTTTTGGCTTGCAAAATATTACTGAATATTTTCATGAGTAAAATTTGGTTTTCTATTTGTAGTCATTCAATTTAAAGGGTTCATTCCATTCTACTATTTTCCCAAACTAAAATAGGTTCATTTGCTTGGGACCCCCTCAAAAAGTCGTTACACTGTTTCAATACACACTTGCTATGAGGATGGCCGAGGAGTGAACTCACTGGTACATTTCTTTTTGCCCTCATGGCTGCTATAACTTCAGTATTTTCTCTACAGTCTGTTTTAATAAAGTGGGGATGTTACCATTTCAGGGAGAAAGCCTCCTTCTCCAGTCTCTCTACTGACGTGGGCATTTGCTGGGTGTATCAGCACAAATGTCCCTGGGTACCTCTTTTCAAAGCAGGTAATAGGAAGGGGTCTGAGGACTCAAAGGAGATGATCACATCGAACACACAAAATAGTGCCAATGTCCATTAGCTGTTTTTATTCTTATCCAGCTCCTGATTTCCTTTGAAATGGATAGGTCTCTGAGATCTCTTTTCAATTTGGTTCTCTAAGTTGTATTCATAATAGAATAGCTTTCAACTTTCCAAGATGTTTCAGAAACAAAGGCTTTTTATCTTTTAAAATATATATATAGCAATTATATTAGAACTCAGGAAAAAATAAAGATAATCTTCCATCCTAATTTGTACATAATATCTGGGGATGCATTCAGTCTTTCTTCCATTTTAATTTACTTCCACCTGGAGTAGAGAGGGCTTAGTCACTTTTTATGATCTTCTCAAGTTGTTGAATCTTAGTTTGTGGATACATTTAAACCAAGCACAATCATCTCTTTTTTAAGTATGTGCTTCCACAAATGTTTGACTTTGTGTTTCTATACAATTATACGACACATGATGTTGTAGAAGCAACTTACATCATCTTGGCACAGACTGCTCAAAAATCAATCTCTCATTTATTTGTTACTTATTTTTTATATTCTTACAATCAGTGGGATAGAGGGCCCTCCATGCTTAGTGTGCTGACATCAACCATGATCTTACATCAACATTATCACCTTACTTTTAGTTCAAAAAATAGCTGTCAGATAGTTAGGTGATGTCCTGCCTCTTTGCCCTGATTCTCACAGTCTTTAGAGAATGAATGTCATGGATAGTTCAGATACTAAAATTGCTTCTTTCTCTTTTTTTCTGCTTCAATGATTTTCTATTTTATTAGTACAATAACCACATTCATGATTTCATATAGTATTAAATTATAAATGTACATTATCAGTATTACCAGCCTAATACTTAAGGTTATTTTTCTATTATCTTTAATAGAAAAATAGATTTAGTTTCTTGATTAATTTTATATGATAATTGATGATGTATTATAAGTAAGTTCCTACAGAAAAAAACACTAAAAATTGTATATAGTTGGATAGCAATATGTATGTAATTTCTTCAAGATTAACATATCTAACACAGGGTCTATTATTTTTGTAATAAATTTCTTCAAGTGACTCCGTGTCCCAGGGATTAAGGCTAAAATAAAGCCGTGATTGATCCTAGAGTTCTGTTTTGTCTTCATTCCCATTCCCATGCGGGCCTGAAGAATTCAAGCTCTCCATTCATCTCCAATCTCGCTGACATCGCAATAGCCCTGGACCTAATCTGGCCTCCTGTGTTGTCCTTTCCGATTTGCTGCAGCACAAAGTCAAGGAGCATAGGGCCAGAATGTTAGTGGAAGAAAGCAAGTCCAAGATGGAGACAGGAGGGACGCCAATATTAAGAAGCCAAGTGAGAGGTGGGCTATTTAACACACACTAAAAGAGAGAAACCATGAGAACTTAAAAAACATCAATTAAACTGAATAATAATTAAATAGCTTTCATCATGGTGTCATGAGGAAAAGCCTTTGTTAAGTAACAAATTGAGGTAATAGTATACATTGTTTTCGTTGGATTTTTATTTCTTTGTTTATTGCTTAAGAAATTTTGCTGAAGTTTGATCATTGTAAGGTGGACATCTGGATGGACATGTGAGATCCAGAAAGTTTTCTTGTAGTTGGTATTTTTGTCAAGATGGGCACTATTAGGACACAGCAGTATGTCAAGGAGATACTGAGGTTGAACATTCAGATCACAGAATTGGTATGTTGATGGGTTGGAATTCCTGCAAAAGAAAAAATATATAGATGGATTGGTCTTTCATGGGAAGGCTATCAAAATTGGAGGAAAAAAGATGGTTGCACATGAAAGTCATAATTTCAATAAGGTGGTTGGAATTTGAGCAAATTCTACTTGATATTATCTATTTTTCAATTTAAGTTTTGTGGGGGCAACTTTGCCTTCAAGTCCCCCCTTCTGCCATGGATGAAAGTAAACACTACCAAGACATGATCTGCTTGGGGAAGAGAGGTGGCCAGTTTCTCAAAGGAAAAAAGCCTCCAGCCCCTTCTTCCAGGGCCTTTTATTGGGTTGTAAAACACAGGAATACAGGGCAGCAAGGATCAAACAGTAGATAACATTTCAAAGAAATCTGAGGGCTTAGTCTGAGTCAGTGTCTGTCAGGAAAGGGGGTTTGCAGAAACTTTAGGAGACATACTCATTTCCTGCTTGGACCCTTAACATATGAATGAAAACACTGTTACTTAGCAAAGCAGGTTTCACAGGATTTTTTAGGAATTCTTCCTTATGCCAGATTTCCCCGAAACTGCTCTAGCAAGGCAAGGAGCTGCACCCCTCCCCATCAGGTTTTCAGGCTTAAGTGGATTAGAGCCAGGAAGCACTTCTCCCAGAAGACATGGGGACTTCGGCTATGTCAATGTCACATAACTGGGGGGCAAGGGTCCATTGTTTCCTCTTTGTTGTAGCCCCCCAAGTCCTTCTATGATGGCCTCCCAAGTGATCAAGTCTGGCTTAGGTAGCCCTTCTCTCCGTTAATGGTCTCACCTGTCAATGACTTCCGACCATACTTTGGGGATAAGGGGAGGAAACTGAGGCAGCATTAGCTACCAGAGACAAGCCTTGTCTCCTGTGGCTCAGCATTCTGGAGGTTGCTCACTCATCCTTAGCCATGGGGAGTAGTTACAATTCCTGAAACCAAGCAGAGCTGTCCCCAACAAAGTTTTAATCACAGTGGTACATTGGGAGTAATAATGTGGAAGATGAATTAAAGTTTCTTTATATATTTTATTTACTTATTTTTAGAGAGAAGGGAAGGGAAGGAGAAAAAGAGAAAAGAAACATCAATGTGTTGTTGCCTCTCTCATGGCCCCCACTGGGGACCTGGCTGGCAACCCAGGCATGTGTCCTGACTGGGAATTGAACTGGTGACCTTTTGGTTTGCAGCCCATGCTCAATCCAATGAGCTACACCAGCCAGGGCAGATGAATTAAAGTTTTAACAGTGGAAGAAAGTATGAAGGTTTCACTCTGGGGTGTGGCAAAGTCTTTGATTTCCAATTTTATTTAATTCTTTTAAAACAGAGTTTTTTTAAAAATATATTTTATTAATTATGCCATTACAGTTGTTCTATTTCCCCCCTTCATTCCCCTCCACCCTGCACCCCCTGCCCTCACCATCCTCCCCTTAGCTTATGACCATGTATCTCAAGTTTTTTAGATTCTATATTTCCCATACTATTCTTGCCCTCCCCCTATCTATTTTCTACCTACCATTTATGCTACTTATTTTCTGTACATTCTCCCCCCTTCTCCTTCACCCACTCCCCTGTTGCTAACCCTCCATGTGATCTTCATTTCTATGGTTCTGCTCCTGATCTAGCTATCCTCTTAGTTTGCTTTTGTTTTAGGTGTGGTTCTTAATAACTGTGAGTTTGCTGTCCTTTCACTGTTCATCTTTTTTATCTTCTTTTTCTTAGTTAAGTCCCTTTTAACATTATAAATTGAAGCTATGGATGTTTAAGTACCTCACTTACAAATAAAAGTTAAATACCATTTGTTTATTGATTTGTTTTCTTCACCTAATTGGTCTGTCTCAGTCTTTGTTTTAAATATAGAATGCTTACTAATCTTTCTTAATTTCTTTTGATATGTTTTGACACCTTGGCAACATTTGATATGCTATTTATGTGTTTTATTTAGGAGGTATACATACCATTTTTATGAACTTTATAAATAATATAACATTTCTGTGACACAATTTCCTTATTTGTATAATAAAGAAAATATTAGTATCTACCTCAGAAGGATTTTTTTAAAAGAAGATGAGATGGAGTAATGCATATGTTATTAACAGTATAATAGCAATAAATACTGGTTACTGTTACTATTGTTTACCTTTACCTTATCCCCAAATTATAGAGTGATATGTAAAGCTTTATTTGGTCTATTATTTCATTTTACCCATTTTTGGTAAAATAGTATGGGGTTTTAGGCACAGAATAAAATTTACTACATTATTTGTATTTCAGGAATTGTTCTGGCATTTGCTTTGGTTTATAACTGTGTAGACAATTATTTAGAACATTATATTTACTGGGTTCTAATTTTAATTATTTATTTATTTTTAGAGAGAATGGAAGGGAGGGAGGGAGAGAAGCACCTCTCCAGCGCCCTGTCCTGGGGACCTGGCCCACAACCCAGGCATGTGCCCTGACTGGGAATTGAACTGGCCACCCTTTGGTTCAGAGGCCAGCGCTCAATCCACTGAGCCATACCCCTCAGCCAGGGCAAGGTTCACTAATATTTAATATACCATGAGTTCTCACTTTTTCATATTAAATGGTGTATGTGGAGGTTTTACTTTGTCTATTTTGTTAGGATTAACCAGTTTGTTAATTATTATTATTATTGTTATTATTATTATTATTTTTATAGAGAGGGGAAGGGAGGGAGAAAGAGAGGGAGAGAAATATCAATGTGTGGTTGTCTCTCACGCGCCCTGTACTGGGGACCTGGCCAGCAACCCAGGCACGTGCCCTAGACTGGGAATTGAACTGGTGACCCTTTGCTTTGCAGGCTGGTGATCAATCCACTGAGAACACCAGCTGGGGCTAACCTGTTTTTTAAAAAATAATATTCACTGGAAATATGTAATGTAGACAATTACTTATCTGCGTAACTGGTGCCTGCCTGGGTGATACATAGTTGAACTTTTATGTTCAAGACTATCTTTCTAATAACCTTAAATATTAAGTGAGAATTTGGAAAGTGTCAGTATTTTATTTGTGAGGAATTGAGAAAGGGAACTGGTTACCACATTCCTTTCCACTCTCCAACACTATTTTCATTGCAGAATTTGCTCAATGTGGCTGAAGATTTTGAGAGACCACTATGGTTCAGATTTCATGTTCAGTAACACAATGAGGAATACCTATGAGGCAAGAACAGTTTTTATGTTCTTTTTTAATTTTTAAAGTAGAAATTTGATATTATGAGAGACATGTCCCAGTAAATACATTGTACCACATTATTCAACCACTAAAGAAACACAACAAATCAATAAAACCTTATATTTCCAAAATAAGTTAAAGAAAATACATAAGTTAATAAAGTTTACTTTTTTGTCATTATTTTTAAAATAAAAAGTACTGTCCATTTAAAGAAGAAAATATACATAACTGGCTTAAATATGTATTACGAAGAATAATATGCTGTGTTTTTTTCTCTTTTTTTGACCAAAGTCTACAAAACCACAACTTCCATGCTTCTAGTGCTATCCATATCCTCACGACTTTTTAACAAAATTTCTCTGAATTTTCGTACACTAGAAGTTTACAATAGTATGAAACTGCTTAATGTTAGGTCCATCATAATCATGCTTTGTGAGTGATGGTATCCTCTGTGCTAAACACCACAACTTTTCTTTCCTGAAGAAGAAAACCTACTTTTTCACATAAAAGATACAAACCTGGAGTATCTGAAGCAAGATGATGTTTCTCAGCAGCCCAGATTCATTAATATAAATTTGATAGGATCATTAAAAATATCTCTCATTCCAAGAAAATGTAAGCATATTTTAATGCAGTTTTTATTTTAAAATGTTACTAAAGAAATTCTTCTAAGACAGTTGCAAAGAACTTAAGCTGATATGTTATGGGCATAGCAGAACTCTCTGTCTGCAAGTCCGACTATTCCTCTGAACTTCTAGTGCCAAGAACGGAGTATTAGGTTGTGACATCACTGATTTACTAGCTGTGTAACCACGAAAAAGTTACTCAACATTCCTGAGGTGTTCCTTGTCATTTCACAGTAACTGGTATCTCTGTGAGGATTAAACAAGGTCCTACTCCTTTCATTTCCAGCATCTTAATTTGCTCAATGTCAGTTAATTGCCCTAGCTCCTAAGTCCCAGCTCCTACTCCATTCTGCACAGCCACAGTCCTCAGCTTTTATTTCTATAATAATCATGTCAACTTTAGTACACCAGTGAAAACTTAGACTCAGCAACAACCTCAATCAAGTTTCTAATTAAACTCCATATAATCTATTAAATATCATTGCCCAGTATACATCACAATAAATTATCAAGCTATTGAGATGGCTTGCTCACTGATAACTAGAAAAAATATAGCCCTCCTGGCACTCACCATTGCTTTCAGACTGTTCTCTCCCTCTCAAATGATTTTCCTTTCTCCTCTCAGTTTGAATACCAACATAATTCAGAGACTAAGGTTCACTTTATTCTTAAGATTTCCCCCTGGCGGGTGTGGCTTGGTGGATTGAGTGCCAGTCTGCAAACCAAAGGGTCATCAGTTTGATTCCTAGTCAGAGCACATGCCTGTGTTGTGGTCCAGGTCCCCAGTAGGGGGCATGTGAGAGGCAACCACACATTGATGCTTCTCTCCCTCTCTTTCACCTTCCCTTCCTCTCTCTCTAAAAATAAATAAATAAAAATTTTTAAAAAGATTTCCTTTGACCCCAGCAAAAACATATATTGTCAATATAATATTCAAGATTTAACAGAACTCTCTGCCTTAACCTGAACACACAGGACAATTTACATGGCTGTCTTTGCTCCTGTGCACTGTAGTTCTGTGTGTGTGTGTACTTCCCCCACACATGCAAAGCCATTTCTGTTCCTTATATGGTTTTTATAAGGAAGGGCTTTAATGTCTCCAAGCACATGAAATCTTTACTTCAAGTAAAAGCCAGGTTCACATAATCCCTAGCAAATCTGGGGCAGGTCACAAGAAAGAAGGTGACTCTGAGGTAACCAGTGTCACCAGCTGAAATTTATAAGACCCAAGGGTGTACTGAAATTTGTAAGACCCTTCAGAAGCATGAAGCTAACAGGAAACTAATTAAGAAAACATACAGAGTGGGTGATCCTTAAAATTATACGGAAGTCTTTTAGGAAAATACTACCCTATATCCATGGTTCCTACCAACTAAAATTCACCATGACAGATCTGTGAGTCTGATTCCTGGGAATGCTTGCATGCATTCTGATGAGCAGCCTGCTTGAGAACATTGTGTTCTTGAAAGAGGTCAATCATTACTCTACTGACCTCTGTGGGGCCCACAAAGTAGCCGGCCAACAGTTAGTGACCATAGTTCTGAAGGTTGACTGTACTCGGTGGAGAAGGATCTGCTAATGACCTGTGTAGGAACAGCTCCTATCACCAAGTCTAACTATCCCCTTTGCATACAAACAATCTTTTTCTTTTGGCATCAGATTCTGTCTGATACCTGCAAGATCACCTTCTCCAGGCAGAGTGGAAAGCAGGAAGAAACTGGGGCAGATTTGTGACCTTGATCTTCTCCACGTTGTATCTGTTATTCTGGAAGGATTAAACAGGGCTAATGAATTCTAACCCCAGCTCTAAATTCACAAAAATAAAAATAATTGTAGTAATAAGAAACAAAACAAAACTGAATAATAAATTATTAAAGAAAGTAGAGGGGAAGACATAATGGAAGAAATACAGCAGTTTGCAGAAGAGCTCCACTAGTTGTGAATGACAGTTAAAATATCCAAAACACAGGAAGTCATTCCTCTACTTAATATTCTACTCTGTTCCATCCATATCATTCCACGTCATTACAATTCATCTCTGATACATATTTATTTTTTATGTGTACCTGCAAATTCAGTTCTCCCTGCTACATCTAATGCTTGGATTTAGCAGAAGGCTATGTTTTTGCTCAGTCCCAACCCGGATTCCCAACTTTTTGTAATCCTCAGAAGAATCCAAGAACGGATTCATACAAATCCATTACCAATATTAACTACTACAATTACTACTGCTCCTTCTATTATGAATACTAACTGCACAGCACTTTTTGCCAGATTCTGCTTTAAGCCTTTACAGATATTAAATCATTTACACTGATAGATGGTAAATAAATTAGTAATCTGTTTCAGGTGGCATCAGCCATCTTTCTATTGACATGGAATTGGAAAGAGCAACACAGCTGAGAGAGTGAGGCCCTTGAACCCCTTGGTCTGGCAAGAGTCAGGCCAGCCCCATCTCTGTGGTGTTAACCTGTTTTCTGTCATTTGCAGTGAGACCTGTCAACCTAATTCACAGGATTAATCTGACTGTAACTTAGTTGGGCACCTCAGCTCTATCTTTCAGTATGAAGACTACATTTTAAAAAGTATTATAACTAATTTTATGTATCACATTATTTATTTTAAATAGATAATACTGTCACCTTTCAAAAAGCAGGAAGTAAAAAAGGAAGGCACATAGTGAGATTATTTCTTTCTCATGCCCCTCTCCTCTGGTCCTTACCTATCTACCTTCCCCGTCATTAGCATCTTATCCAGTTGTAAATACTCTTACATTTCCATTTTCGGTGCAAATGGTAGCATGATGAACCCACACTTTTATACTTTGATTTTTTTCACTGTGCACTATATCTTGAATACTTTTCCTTATTAGCTTTTGCATCTAACATATTTCTTTATTTTAATTCATCTTATGGGTGCACCGTAATTTATTTAGCTCGACTTCCCTTGTGGAGATTTAGGCTGTTTAACAACCTTTGCTAGTTTAAAAATGCCACAGTGAATAATATGTGTTATTTTGCGAGTGATAATATTTCTGTAAGACAATTCCTAGAAGTAAAATTGCTGGGGAGAAAAGTATGTGGATTTTGATAGTGGAAGCAGCTGTGCCTATACAGGGACAAAGGGTGTGTGGGAAATCTCTGCACTTCGGTCTCGATTCTACTGTGAAGTGAATATTGCTCTCAAAATAAACTTCATTTTTTAATTTTTTAAAAGATTTTATTTATTTATTTTAGAGGGGAAGGGAAGGAGAGAGGGAGAGAAATATCAGCGTATGGTTGCCTCTTGTGAGTCCCCTGGTGGGGACTGGCCTGCAACCCAAACATGTGCCCTGACTGGGAATCAAACTCTGATCCTTTGGTTTGTAGGCCCACACTCAATCCACTGAGTTACACCAGCCAGGGCAACTTTATTTTTTAAATAGTAAAAGAAAACACAATAAAATAAGGTGTATGGACAGGAAATATTTATGGTATGGCTACTATCTAATATATTATCAGGTTCTGTGGTATCAGGGATAAAATGGCAAATATGAGGATGTGAAAAGGTGGTTAAAAAATTAACCCCAGGGAACTAAAACAATTCCCATGGCCAGTTTTATAGGTTTCATCGAAGAGATGAAGAAAAACCCTTTTTAAATTCCATATTATTACAGCCTCTACCTAATGCCTAAAATTATACAATTAATAATTCATTTGAAATAATCATTTTTCTCTCTGCAGCATTTTATGTATGCATATCCCCTACTTACAACACTTCCCTAATCATAATGAATTATAATTATGCATGTATCTGTGCCACCTTCTAGACTGCTGGTTTGCACAATGCCCATGTTTAGCATAGAATCGTTACTGCGTTAATGTCTGCCAAATGGAATTGCCTTAAGTAACAAGTCAGAGCATTAAGTGATTTACTGTGTGCCCTGTTATTTGGTTTATGAGACGCTTTTCTCTAGGACAGGTAGAGTCAAATTGGCAGCCAGAAATCACCAAGTGCCCTGGGGTGACATTTCTGTTGAAATTAAAAGAGAGAGAGAGAGAAGAGGGAGAAGGTGCTTTCCGAGACACCCTTGCCCAACTTTACAATTCTATCTGCCACTAACTCATGGGAAGAAAACCACCTCTCGGTGTAAAAGCTGGAGGCGCCTTACACCTGACTCAGAGACAATACACATTACAGGGATTACTTGTTGTTTTATTTGTGTTTTCTTTTATTTACTTGGTAAATATAGTAGCTCCCTCTTACCTGTGGTTTTGCTACCCAGGCCCTCAGTTACCCCTGGTCCAGTGTGGTCCAAAAACCTAAGTGGAAAATTCCAGAAATACAATTCATAAGTTTTAAATTGTGTGCCCTTCTGAGCAGTGTGGTGAAATGTCTTGACGTGTTGCTCCCTTCCACCTGAGACATGAACTTTGTCCGGTGTCACCGTGCCGTCAGGGGTTGTGCAACATTTTGGTGTCTTTGGGCCACACTGGAAGCAGAAGAGTTGTCTTGGGCCACACAGTAAATACATTATGATGCGTAATCACAAAAAAAATATCTCATACTGCTTTAAGTAAATTTATGATTTTATGTTGGCTGCACTCACAGCTGTCCTGGGCTGCCTGTGGCCCGTGGGCTGCAGGTTGGACACTCCTGCTGGGCGCTCCCCCACCCTCGGTCACTTCGTAGCCGTCTCAGTAATCAAATCGACTGGTGATCATACTGACCTTTTCAATATTGCAGTGCTTGTGTTTAAGGAACCCTCATGTTACTTAATAAAGGCCCCCAAACACAAGAGTAGTGCTAACTTTAAGTGAAAAAGGTGAAAGTCCTTGACTCAATTGTTCTGTTTTTTTAATTAGTTATTGCTGTTAATCTCTTATTATACCTAATTTATAAATTAAAGTTTACCATTGGTATGTATGTATAGGAAGATCACAGAGTACACTCATACATAGGATTTGATACTGGGGGGTCTTGGGACGTATCCCTTGGGGTTAAGGGGGACCACTGTACCCTGTTTTCTTCAAACTGGGATATGAAGAGGTACTGGAAATCGTTATTGTTGTTATAATTGATGAGTGTTCTCTCACAGTGTTCTCATTGTCTAGGGAGAAACATACACATTAAATAATCAAGTACTAGATAGAGGCATTTACCTACTTCAATTGTTACTTGAAGATAATTTTAGGAAAATTGGTAATTTTAGAAAAGAGTAAGCAGGATGTGAGACACATACTCTTTACCAAAACCTCTGCTTTACCTTTGAACAGAGGACTGATAAAGTTGCACTTCTTTGGCTTTTGAAGCCTTTTCAGTATTTCTCTTCTTATTCTTAATATCTCATTATTATATTATCATAAAATAGATATTTATGTCAAAGAGATACAAAGAGCCAACTGAAGAGCTCTTGGTGACCAAGCCTGCAACAATTTGAACAAAATATATTTCTGTATCACAGGTTGTAACCCAAAGTACCAAATGAATACCCATGAGTCATGCTAATATTAATACATGGTAGAATATGTAAAGAAATGAGGGGCAATAGAAAAATGTCCAATGCAGAATTCCAGATAATTTATATACATCGTCTTCAAGAAGGAGGAGTCTAACTCTGTTTCTTAAGTGTGGGCCGTGCACAGTGATTTCCTTCCAGGACACAGTAAGGAAAACAGTGAGGAAAAGAGTAACTTCCTGGTGGACAAGTCTGGAAAACACTGCCTCAGACAGAGCGTCAGGATCATCATTATCAGTAATGAGTTACATAGATAGTATATATGTACCCTTGATAAGGTTGAGAATGTCACTTTCCTTCTGCGATCTCCCTCCAAAAATACTATAAGTCTCCGTTTTTCATGAGACAACAGTAGGCAAATTCCAGTTTAGGGCATGCTGCAAAATATGTGACCTGTACGTATCAAAATGCTCAAGTTTTGGGAGGGGAGCACAGTCTGACACACTGTGACAGCCCACAGGAGGCTAAAGAGATGGGAACACAAAATGGGAAACACACTGAAAGGCGGTCCCCTGCCCCACCCCGGCCCAGAGTAATGCCAGGAAGGAGTTTAGACAGAGGGCACTGTATCAAACTCGGTGCGCATATGGAGTGGGAGGAGTTTATTTACAGCTTTTTAACATTTTTATAGATTGTGTTAATTACATAGCTGGTTAGTGGGTTGATTTAGATACTTATGCAAGCTTTGAGATGAAAATAAATGTGCATGTAATCATGATAAAAAATTAATTTAGGATCCTGGAACAAGAAAAGGACACTAGAAAAGACTAAGAAATCTCAAAGATTCTAACTAAGAACAGTATGCCAATTTGGAGCATTAACTGTGGCAATATAATACGGATGCCTCCTTAATAATGGCAGGTGTTAGATGTTAGATGTCAGAAATAGTGGAAACTAGTGAGTAGTATGTGGAAACTCTCTGTACGTCTTTTTGGTAAAAATTCTTCAAAACCTTTTTTTGTAAATCTAAAACTACTCTAAAAATATTTGTTAAAAAGTATCCCCTCTCTCTCCCTCATCTGCTCCATTCCATGGCTGCAGAGGTAATACAACCTAAAGATGATCAACCAGCTCTAAACTGCATTTTACAAGAAAGGAAGTTCACCAAAAGCTACTTAGGGCTACTTAATCATTTTTGCTACCTGGGACTATTCTTATAGTGCTAACATAAGAGTAGTGTACATATACAAATACATATGTATATATATGTATACATATATACACACACATATATATATATATATATACATATATATATACATAATCTCCAAACAAAAATGAGAGAAAGAACAAAGTAGTAAAAGATATTTTCATACTCTGTGTCTTCGGGATTTCTTGGCTTTTTCTTGCCTTGAGGCTGCCCATACACCCAGGGCTTTGTATTTCTCTGACAGCTGGCAAAGTCAAGCAAGCTCAGGGCTGATGAAAGACATTTGATGGAACATCCGATGAGAGATGGCCCTTGCCTGACAGAAGCAAGATTATACCTCTCATGTTGATTTAAGTAAAGAAAAATAGTTCCTACAAATAATTCCCCAGGGGAGTGATTTCCTGTGCATACCTTTCCAGATGAAATATGTGTACATATTCCTCATTGAGTGGATCTGAAGGAATTTTTTTTTGGCAGAAACTTCTAGAAACTTTTTCTGAACCTGACCTTGGAAAAAACCCATTTTAATGCAGAAATTTGGTGAAGGTACCAGCTCCAATTAAATATTTATCCCATCTTCATCTTAAGTACAGAAAGGCTGCCTTGTCATAAAACAGCTTCTTCATAACAGACTCCTTCCCAGGAAAGCATCTGGGCAGGAGATGACCCATCTATAACCCAAAGCCAATAATTACAGTGAATTAAGTGTCTCTTAGTGATGCAGGCTCTTATCAAGCTTGTGCTGAGGCTATTAAATCTCATTTCAATCCTAACAAGTGCCCCCAATCAATTTAGACCACAGTCTAGCAAGCCGCCACTCTCAGGCTTTCCCAACAGGTCTTCAGGCTGCACAATTTACTGCTGGACCAGACATTTGTTAACCACGGTCCCTCCTCACAGAACGTTTCATTGGTTAGCATCCAGGAAAACACTCAGTGAAGTTTCATTCTGCCGGCCCTTCTATAGTACCGAGCATACACATAGTATAATTAAATGCTAACAAAGTTTATGTGATGTTTAAGTGGCTAGAATGGATCTGATATCTGAATGTTGAGTTGGATATACAAGGTGGGAGGAAGCATACATTGTCTCCTTCTTCCTTCCAGACCTCAAAGACTTCCACTTGCTGTGTTTATTATTCAGTTACACTATAAATTGTTTCTTAGTGCTTTATGAAGTTCAACTAACTCCATTTATCAGAAGAAATATAAGTTATTTTAATGTTTTATTGCTCCAGGAAAAAAAGAAGCACAGCGTTTGAAATGTAATTCTTATAAAACATATGTATTATAATAGGAGTAAGGTAAATGGGAGATTAGCATAAGAAAAGTAAATGAGTAAATATTATATACTATAAACAACAAAGGAGGCCAGAGAAGACAAACATGCAGTTTCACCTGTTCTTTAAATGCTGCATCCCTGTAATTTCCTCTCTTCTGAATCCAATGAAGGCTGACTTTCGACCATTGAGAAATCAGATTCTAATCTGCTGCCTCCTTGGTGTTCACTCTGGGCATGGTGGGGGTTGGGGAGTAGAAGGATCAAGCAGAAAAGAAGAGACTCATGGTCATGGACAACACTGGTGATTGTGGAGTGGAGAGTGGTGGGTAGAGGTGGAAGGAGGTATAGGGAATAAAATACAATAAAAACGAACTATTCAAAGTAGAAATTCGAGAAGCGTGAGGACTCTGCTCAAAAATAACTTAGAAGAGTCAGCATGGGGCCCATCAAACAGTCGAGTAGGCGGGTCAGACACACATGGTGTCAGTCATTTGTGTTCAGTTTTCTTATATTGATTCTCCCATAAAAACGTAACATAAACACACTCACCTACTAGACATAGACATTGTAGAAACAAAGGCAGGCAACTCTGACTGCAGTGATAGCCAAAAAGGAACGGGTTTTTCTTCAGGTGGAAGATCAGAGGTAGAGTCACACTGCAAGGAGAGTTGATGGTGTGGCTGCTCCCTCTGAGCATCTAGGGACCTGCTGCCCACCCCGCATCCAGCCAGTGTCCACCTGGTGCCTTCTGGATATCCAGAGGCCTCCAAATGAGTTGCTTTGTCTTTGCCCGCATCTCATGCCTCAGAATGTCTCCATCTGTCATTTTATCTTGAAGCATCTGCAAGCTGCTTTGTAATAACTACAAAATTGGATAAAATGCTGAGGGTAAGGGGCTATGAGGTACAAATGCTTATTTTTCTTTGGTAATATTAATTCATGAATGTTCAAAAAAGTTGAGAGTGCCTGTAAAACGTGAGGAACTATGTGTTTAAGAATGTTGCTATTAACCTTTGGAAGCAAAGCCTCAACAGAAAGATGTGCCTCTGACTGTGGAAGTTCCAGGGTCTGCAGCTGGGACATCATGGTAAGGATGGAGCGAGGGCGGGGTGGGGTGGCTGATGAAGATCATCCAAGTAAGAACTTCCCATTTCTGTATGTCTTTCAAATGAGCCAGCTCCAAATATCTACTGATTTGTTTTCAGTGGATTTAGTTACTAATATTTTTGACTATTCAGGAGTGTGGTATTTCTCAAAATAACCCAAGTATATATAAATAGTAGAAGGGAGTTTGTAATATTGAATGATAGCTAGACATAAACCCTCTGGATTTTAGTTTCTTGAGAAAACACATTTTTTATATCTAATCAGCATGCTTTCGTAATGGGGTTTATTCATTGATCTCAATGCACCCTTTTTATTAAGAGAACAATATTGCTCCTGATGAAGAGACTTTAATATTTTAGTGAAAAAAAATGAGAAGCCCAATAAGCAAGTTAAGTTGCGATAGGCTAAAAAAGTCTTTTATATTTTAAATACAAATTCTATAGATTTTAGGACCTATTAGAAAAACATAATTTTTCAAATTACTAAACTGTATTTATATATAAATGGTCTCAATATTTTTCACACTTCAGATATTGGTAATATTTAGATAATATTATCAATATCTAAAGTGTGAAAAGACCTTACTTCACAAATAAAGGGAAATATGAGAAAAATGATATAACTCAGTATTTATAAGATTATAGGAAAATATTCTGATACACTAGTAATATAATCATAAATCCTGTTATTAAGAATCATTTTGCAAAATGGCCACTTCTTTTAAATGCTATATTTTGCTACTTAAAAATTATTCTTAAGTTACAATCAAGGATGAGAACCATTGTTCACAAGAGAAATTTTAAAAATGTCCAAAGGAAAATGTTTAAATCAATTAAATGACTACTGCCTACCACTCACTTGGGAATATGATCATTAATAAAAACTGATGATGTCCCTATAATTATCCAGCTTACATTATAGTGCAGCAAACAGAAAATATATAAAATGAGTACATAAATATACAACATAATATCCACTAGTGATACACGCTATGAAGAAATATAAAGCAAAATGTAGAACAGCAAGTCACAGGTGACAATATTTTTCATTGGTTAGTAAGAGCAGGAGTCTCTGAGATGGTGACATTTGAATAGGAAGAGCACAAAGTGAGAGAAGGAACCATGATAGTGTCTAGGAAAAGGTCTTTCAGCCAGAGCAAGTGGAAAGTAGAAGGATGCTCAGAAGCAAGTGTGGCACATTCGTGAAGGAAGCAACCATGGCTGGAGCCAAGTGAGAGAGAAAGATGAACAGGTCAAGGAGGCAGCCATAAGCCAGTCATGCAGGTTCCTGTAGGCCACTTTTTATCAGTGTGATGGAAGGGCTTTGGTGAGTTCTAAGCAGAGGAGTACAGGTCTGACACATTTAATCAATGGTAAGGTGGGAAGTCTGCAGATTATGGGTTTTTTTTAGGCGAAGTTACCAGAATTTGTCGATAATTTGTTATGGGTTGTGCAAGAAAAGAGTCACAGGAAAATCCATGGTATTAGACCCCAGTACCTGACCAACAGAGTCGGCAGAGCTGACGGGTTTACCGGACAGACAGGTGGTGATCAGAGAGTAGCAAAAAATTGCGAACATTAACGTTCATACTTTAGAAGAATATTCAATCAAATTAGAGACTATTAAAGCTAGACTATGAGGTATAAGTGGTACAAAACAGTATGTACAATAGGATTGCATGAATTTGTATGCAGAAAAAATGATAAAAACATGAGAACACCATCACTGGTTGGTGTGATGATAGCTGACTCTGATTTTCTTCATCATTTCATTCTCTATTTTCCAATTTTTTTCTACTATAAACATGTGTATTGAGTCAGGAGAAAAATCATTTGAAATAGCTTTAAGATCATGGAGAAAGATAATTGGGGTAAAATATGGTTGAGGAGGCCCAGCTGTTTGAAAATCGCTTGAAGCATCTGACAAACACAAAACACAGCTGGCTTGGAAAACAGACATATTACATAATTTGAAATCTTAACTGTTTTTGCTAAAATGGGAAATAAATGGAGGAAACATTCTTTTAAAATAAGAAGATTGTTATCTTTTTTTCTAAGTTGAACTAAAAAAAAAAAAAAAAGAATGCTAGCGGAAAATGTTCAGCCATCCACGCCGTGTTTGAGGTTCCTGGCACAATGCGTCCGCAAAAAGCTCAGCGGCCTTGCCGCGGTCTCGTCCCTCCCTGGGGCCTGCAACGGCAGAGACCGAACTCACTCCGCACCAACTCTAGGAACTTCAAAGTGATCTTCAGAATACCGGTTTTTCCATTTCCAAGAAAATGAAGAGGTGTGCCAAAATAATGTCCATAGTAACTTTGCAAATTTAAAAGTAGCACGAATTAAATGTAGGAAAAAAGAGATAAAGAAAAGGAACCTCCCCCCCAAAAGGGTGATGGTGTTTATTTCTGGGTGATTGGATTTTATTTTGTGTGTTTAAAGGGAAACAATGTACATAAATTATTTATGTAATCAGGCAATATTTTATTGTGAAAAATCAGCAAATGGGCTTCATAAGTGACTGAGAATAATAGAGGTAAAAAGAAATACAAGAGTAAGTACAAAACTATGAAAATGAAAACATATGGAAAACCAAGGTTATGATTTTTCTTTATACCAAGTTTATAGAAATGTTCAACTATGTGCTCTTTTAATATGGTTTTATTTTCTTCACATATGCATCTGTTTTAAGTTGTTTAAAGTGAGGCACCTTTTTTTTAATTTAAAGTAATTTCTGCTTTCTTTGCTCCAAGTGCCCATCCAGCTGAGTTGTTGAATGATGCCTTTTTCTTCTTACTTGAAGTAGCAACCTTATTGACTGCTAAATTCCTACATTTGCTTACACTTAATTTCATGACTTTGTATCCTTCAAATAGCCTTGCCCTCTACCAATAGCATCTCACCTTTTTATTTATTATAGCTATAATAAGCTGAATAATAAGCTGAATACACCCACAAAGATTTTAGGTCCCAATCCTTAGAACCTATAAGTGTCATTTTATATGAAAAAAAACAGCATTTGTATGTGTGATTAAGTTAAGGAGTTCAAGATGAATTTATCCTGGATTGCTTGGTTGAGCTCTAAATGCAATCACATGTCCTTTAAGAGAGACAGAGAAAGATCACACACACACACACACACACACACACACACCCCAAGAAGGTGATGTGCAGGCAGAGCAGACAGGTTTGAAGATGCTGGCCTGGAAGATTGGAAGAATGCAGCCATAAACTGAGAAATGTTGGCAACAACCCAAAGCGTGAGAAAACAAACCTCGCCCGGGGTGTCCAGAGGAGCACAGCCCTGTGAAGGGCTTGATTTCAGCCGAGTGATACGATTTTGAATTTCTGGGCTCCAGAACGGTGAAAAAAATATTTCTGTTGTTCTAAACCAAATTTGTGGTAATTTGCTACAGTAGCCATGGGAAACTAATGCTGAAGATTTTTTTATATAATTAATTTTCAATACTCTAAACCATATTTTAGACTTGTCTTTCTAAATTTTGATAACCATTCTTATTTATTCCATAACTATTTGTTGAGAGTCTATTCTATGGCCAACAATGATTCATATATTTTTACAGAAAACCTTGATGAGAATTTATCAAATTCTATAAAAAGTTGCATGTAGTATTTTTCATAAACTTATTAAACTATTGCACTAATCAATTAATAATTATCATGGAAATATTAAAATATTTATTACTCAGAAATTTCCACTTTCTTCATGTTTTATTTCATGTCTGAGCTGAAATCGCATTTTTCATTAAAAAAATAAACTTAGAAGATATTTCTTGTTCAACTTATTTCAATACTTTAAAATAGTTTTTGTTGATTATATACACAGAAACACACTAAAGGGTCGCTTTTGTTTGGGATAGTTTTTTCCACCCCTTCCGGAAACTAGCAGAAAGAAAAATGCTACATACATAGAAATAATTAGTCTGACTTTTGAGATTTTTTGATAACCAACTTTCTATTTTCCTGCAATGAATTCATTTGGAAGCAACAAAAAAATTGATACTATAAAAATGCAACTCACCACTGTAGATGGTGAACCACAAGTACATGAAAATTATGTCGATGTAGAGAAGTGAGAATATCCGTGTAGATCAGCAATTTTCAAACTTTTTAATTTCATGGCACACATAAACTAGTTACTAAAATTCTGTGACACACCAATAGGTATATATTTTTTGCTAATCTGACAGGAAATAGTATAATTTTGATTCATTCACACTGGATGGCTATTGTGTTGGCTGTTGTCATTTTTTATTTGACATCTTAAGGGAACAGAAGTCAGTGCCCTGACTAAAAAGTCAGGTACTGCATGTTTTAAAAATTCTAGCCCTGGATGCTGTGGCTCAGTGGTTTGGGTGTCAGCCCACAAGCCAAAGGGTCACTGGTTTGATCCCCAGGCAGGGCACATGCCTGGGTTGCAGGCCAGGTCCCCAGAGGGGGGGCATGTGAGAGGCAACTACACATTGATGTTTCTCTTCCTCTCCTTCTCCTTCCCTTCCTCTCTCTCTAAAAAATAAGTAAATAAAATCTTTAAAAAAGAACACTTAAAAAATTCTTGTAGCACACCAGTGGAAAGTCGCTGGGGTAGGTCATCAGCATAACTGAAGTAATAACCAGAGTAAAGAAAACAGGCAAGTATTCAAAATACAATGACAGGAAACATTTTTGAACTGGAAGAGACCAGCATATTAACGCTGAAAGAGCTCACATGCTTTATATAAAATTGACAGATATAACCTTCTTTTCTGTAGATCCTGAAATTAGTCTTTGAGTTGTAAATGTAATGAAATGTACTTACAAACACCCCAGTGGAGAAGGACAGGAGAAAGACACATTTACTTATGATGAAAACAACATTGTATTGGCTTTAATTTCTGACCTGACCAGGAAGAATGACAGATAATGGAACAAAACCTTTGGTTTTTAAAGAAAAGCATTTTACCCAAATATGATTTTTCCTATATAAAGGTGACCAAAGATATTCTAAAATACACAAGGCATTTAAACATATTGCATACTTACTCTGAGTGGCAAAAAGAATTATTAAAATCATAAGTTTAGACATAGATTGTATAAATCAAACTTTTTGGAAATACATTAAACCCCCCCTACCAATGAAAACAAGGGTGGCTGTGTCTAATAGAGGGGCAGTTTTAATTAGTCCTTTTAGAGCTTTTCCCCCAAAGTGGAACTTGGTCAGGATAATCTCTATCCATTGAGACTGTAGAACATTAAACCTCAAAAAAAGGCCGTTTGGGGCATTCCTCATTTTCTTTACAATTTTACCTAGTTCTTTAGAGAACTTTTGTCAGGCAAGAAAAAGAGTTGTGATAAACTGTTTCCCTTTGGCAATAGGCGCCTATTTACTTTTTTAGCATAAATGACAGGCCATTTTAAATATTTAGGAAATTATCAAATTCCTGTGACTTGATAACATGATTTCCTGGTTTTGCTACAATTATCTGGTGGCAGCTTAAAAATCTGTTCTAAATCACAAATTTATAGGCATTTCAGGAAGTGTTTATCTATCTAAAATTTTCCATTGCAATATGGTATAGCATATGTAATATGCATAGTGTCTTATGGAGACACATCCAGTGCAAGTGATCAAATGTTTAACAAGGCAACAAAAACGCTTCAGGCAAATTGCAGTAGATTCCTCACGAATCAGAGAAGACACCGCTGATCCGTGCATATGTCATCATTTATTTGCTTAGTCCTACACTCATAAATAGTCTCCATGTTTTCAAATTTATAAATAATACTGATAAGTTATATGTTAGGGGTGTATATGTGTTTTCATGTTATTTTTCTCAGGAAATTTTTCAAGTAATGGAAACACAAAATCAAAGGGCATATTCATAGTAAATTACGATATATATTTCCAAGTAACTTTTCAGAAATAATGAACCAATTAAAATCCTCACCATAGAGTACCTGTCTCTACTTAACAGCATGAACAAAAGGTATGCCCACCCTGTTTCAGGAGTGTCCAAGACCGCCTGCAGTTTCACTAGGAGGACCGGGAGCACTCAACACGGAGTTTTACTCCCAGCTATAATATCATAAGCACACTGATACAAAGTAAAATCAGAAAAGGGAAACAGCACATACTGCAAAGTCCAAGGAAACCATTTCAAGCTTCTAAGAGTCCTCTCCCCATGGAGTCACACAGAACATGCTTAATTCTTCAAACAAGGAGTTGTGACAAGTGGGAAATATTTTCTAGGAAGAAGGCTCACTCCCCATGAGTCCTGGTGGGGGCTGGTTATGCAGGCACCTGCCAGGCTCCTTGAGAGAAAGCAGGTGTTCAAGATAAAACATCTTGAACTGGCATCTAAACACTCTGATGGGGAGAAGGGGCAAGGAGAGACGAACAAGTATGAAGCATGCTGAGGGGAAAATGGTTCCCCTGAAACCTAGAATAAACGGCATAGCGGTTTACCTTGATCTAAGTGCCCCCCAACCATATTTGCCTAAAAACTTGAGTGTAGATACCAGCTCATCCATGTTCTGTGTGAAATGCAGGAAGTTATTTACTATTGGTAAAGTCTCTCTTTCTTCACTGGCAAATGAGTAATGTCATGCAACAGTAGTAAGAAATCAATGAAGACTTCCACCTTTCATCAGGATAGAGTTACAAAGGTAGGTTTCCCCCACCCACATATAACAAACAAAAAAATCTGCACAGAATACATGAAATAATGGTTTCTGAGACCCTGGACATCAAGGAGTATAGAACAGCGATTCTTGAGAAACAGGAAACAAATAAAGTGAACCCTGTAATTGCTCCAGCTCAGTGGCCTGAATCAGTTTCTGGGCCACAGTGTGGGGACAGGAACCCAGGCAGGCCCTAGCTGACTCCCTGAGTTGGTGGCTGGCAGAGCAGAGTGGCCTTAGCTGCTGGTGGCTTTTAAAGAAAGAAGCGTGAGAGAAGAAAGCACAAAGAGAGAACTCCAGAGATCTATAGAGGCTTCTCATCAATAATTCAGCAAAGAAGTGATCATTAGCAGCAGCATTACTACTCATAGGGCAGTTTCTCTTGCTTGAAACACTATGTTCTATGATAACTGCTAGAAGAATAGCATAGCTTACCTTGCCAGGTATATGATTGAATACCACACACACACAGACACACACAGACTTCTTTTCTAGTACACTATACATTCTTAAATGATGGATATAAGTCTTTCTACCTTTAGGTCATCCATGTTTTCTAGCAGAGTGTTTTGTACAGAGTACATGGCAAAAAAAATGTTTCTTAGAGTTTAACATTACCATTCTATAACACTTGGCCCAAATGCTATATAATCCTGATCTCTGGGGGAGGTGGAGTTAGTATTTAATGTAATGTGTAAAGTAACACTGTTCCATCATCCTCTTCATGTACAGTGAGGGATAATTGTTACTATGATTACTTGTTTCTAAGCTAATTTGTTATACATTATTTTTAATGCCAGGGCATAGTAATACTACAGGTAAAGTACTATGCCAAAAGGCAGCTTTATTTATGATCTTCTTTTCTTATTCTGCAAGCTCTTTTTAGATTAGAAAAACTCCATTTTTCTAAATATGGGCATTTGTATTTTAAATATTCTGCCTGCCTCCAGGTTTGTGTGCTTAGATAAATAAGATCTGAGTTTCTTTTTGAAATAGAACACTATAATAGAGAAAAATAGAATGTGATGAAATTTATGACCCAGATCTGATACAGAAACATGAGAAGGTGATAGGCTAAGCCAGTTAAAGGGTTTTTTTGGTTTGTTTTTTTTGCTTTCCCCTAACAATTCTATGGGGCTTTAAAGTCTATTTCAATAACTGGAAACTAGCTTATTACAATGTTTTGACTTGATTTCTACTGACGAATGTTGTTGGCAGAGTGAGTATAGCCCCGAAACCTGCAGTGCTTATCTGATGTGCATCTGTAGAATGTACACTCCACGGAGCCCATTCTGTCACCAATGTGCACTATGACATTTCTCCATAGGAGAACAAAACAGGCATTGAAATTGTGTCTTTAGCCAGTTCTCACAGCTTAAGAAAGTTTTATGTACAATCCAGAAGCATCCACTGTGTTTTTACCTTGTCCTATTTTGTTTCTTATACAATACCTGATTCTGGCAGGATAGCATGTATCACTCTATTAATACTTACGGTGAAGTAGAGGCCTTAAGTTCCTGAGACCCTGTGACTTCCTTATGGCATCTTGATGTCCACATGATATTCTTATTTACTTCTTTCTAAATTATCTGGTACATTATCTAATGATTAGCTCTGACACTTATGTACCAATTTTGCAGTCAAAAGGCTTCTCAACATGGGTAATGAACATGGGTAGATAGATTCGGTCAAGGAATTTATCTTCTTTATGGTTTTATTGTTATTTTGTTACAGTAGTCAAAAATTCCCCTCCCCCACGCAGCCCCCCACACACAGTCACCCCCCACAACCACTGGCCGTGTCCCAACAGTGACTTCCAGGGATGATCACAGAAGAAGTTGGGCAGCTGCTTGTGAAGCCCCGTCCACATCTTTCAGCTGTGCCAGGGTTTGGGTAAGCTGCTTCTCTGGATTACTTGGATCTTGAGTGAACTGTGGTTCTATCACTCTTTGATTCCAATCTTGTCTTAAAAATAAGTAGCCCCTGCAACACAGCAACTCATTGGGGAATGTGGAGGATGCAAGCGAGTATTGACTCTGGATTCAGTGAGGCTAGCAGAGTAACAGCCAATAAGTTAAGCTTTCAGTAAATTACCTCTTCGTCATTTTAACATCAAACTGGTTTATCAAGAAATTGAGAAAAGACCCGTGGGGTGTGTTTTTCTATACTAAGAGTAAGATACAGAAACATGCTTTGCCACTGTAACAGGTTGGTATGTATTTATTAACATGACCCTCTCCAGGTCAGTGTTAATCAGACAGCGTTACTGCCCAAATCAACCTCATGGTGCCTCCTTCTTTAAGTCTGGAATGACTGCTTTGGTAATTCTAAGAGTAAATCAGAGTCCCTGGTGCAAGAAATTATTTCATGCAGTAGTGACAAAATGAAGGAAGGCTAGCAGAAAAAATAAGTAAGATAGAACATATACCCAACTTTCCCCAGCAGAGCTCTCCTGGGTCACCTGCCTGGGACTGCTCATCTAAGGAAGCGAACTTGGTCCTGGTGGCTGCAAGGAAGAACGAAACTATGCAATGGGAAAATAGATGAAAACCTAAAGCTAAAAAAAAAAAGACCATTAGGGCTGACTCTAAAGCAAACGAGTCAAAGTTATCTGCCAACCAGCAAATTTGTTTTCCCAGGCTCTGTTAGTAACATAAGAGTCCTCTCAAAGATGGCCTGCGATATCACTCGTGCTATTTGAACTAGCCTTTGAAGATGAGTGTTATTGGAGAGGGAGAGGGGACTAGAAGGGAGTTCAGCGATGAGAATACAAGGCTGCTGAGCCACCGGTGGGGTTTAGAAAACAGAAGTGGAGGTTTCTAAAGGCACACCTTACCTACTTGAGCACCTTTTACACTGTCCTCCCTGCTGGTTATATTCTCTTTCATCAGTATCTCTGCTAGCACCTACAGTGCCTTGATGTGAACTTAAAAAGACTGAGCATCCCCTCCAGGTGACTGCAGCCTAATTTCAGGTGTTCCCCTGGAGGAAGGAAGGGTGGGCGGAACACGCACTGGGGTTGAGCTCCCTCCTTCATTGGCTGCGCAACTTCTGAAGGGAACCTAACTAACAAAACCTAAGCAGTGGTTCTGCAGTTGTTTATCAATTAGTCAATGCCTTGGGTATGCAGCATATAACGATGGCCTGTGCCGAAAAAACGAGAACAGGTTGGAATTCTGGGTCCTTGCAAAGAAGATAAGCCAGGAGGATCTGCCAACACCTGTACTAAATAGTTTTCCTTGTGTCACATTAACATTATTGAAACTCACAGAGTAGTGTGGGAGTTGGCAGGACTTTCTTTGATCTTTACCCATTTTCTGTTAAATAATAATTTTGTGTCATTTTTTGAAAACTGAAATGCATTTCTTTCAGAAGGCAAAAGGTGAACCATTATGACAGTGCTGGAATAAACTCTAATATCCTAGCATGCAATTCCTTGTTATCTCCATGTGTCACCGTATGAGGGTGGGGCAGGAAGGAAGGACGGCCTAATTGGCATTTCTGCCATCTCCTTCCCACCAATTACTTTGGCATTTAAAAATAGTGGGGATTATAGAGAAAGCCGCAGCACCTGGTTCTGACTTCAAACCCTGGCCTTAGCCTTAATGGGTTCTCAACTCAGAACTCTGGGGCCCTAGCATCTTTATGGCATAAGGTTGTGTTGTTACTGAGAAATAGCTTGTAGTGGGAAAAGCACAGAATGAAGACCCAGAGAAGCAGGGCACCGTGTATTAGCTGTTTAACTTAGTGTAAGATAATTTATTTTTCTAAGATCCAGCTTTCTCATCTGTGAAATGGGAGGAATAAAACTTCCTTTTCAAGATGGTGAGGTAATCAAAGCAAATACTGTAGGTAGAAATTATTTTGGAATATATTATCTCTAGACACATAAAAACATTTGTTGTTGTTATCATAGATCTTAATATAAAAATCTCTCTATGTTTAAGAACCCTTAACTGTGAAGCAGTGTGACCACTCCTTTTCTTGAGTGAGTTCGCAGGGTCTTCTTTCTTACATCACAGGACAGGATGGGGATAAACGGACACAGAGACCCAGCACCACCATAAGTCTGTGTCATTACTTTTCCGTGTTGTGTGACCCCCCCCATAGGATTACCTTTAAAAAGCCAGCTTTAAATTTTTATCTAAACTTCACCTTGCTTTATAAGCTTCCTTGCAGTTTATCTTTTTTTATTTTCCATGGATATCAGTAATTTTAGCCATAACTACATCTATACAGGTTAAATAAAGAACATTACACTTCGTATCTTTGCTGACTTCCTAGTACTAATAAATCTGACCTTGTGTTCAAGCTTATTTTAGCTCTGAGTTTAGCTCCCATGAGCAGATACACTCATCGCCTTTGCCTTGATTCTGTGTTTAATATTACAATGTTCAATGACAGTTATTTATCAGGAATAGCTAGAGGCAATAATGTGATTGGCTAACTCTTTTCTAATCTAACTCTCAAATGTTGCCCTTCCCCTGCCCCACCACCCATATTTCTCTTGACCCTGGGCAGAGTTAATTGCTGCTCTACTTACATTTCTATAGCACCTTAGGTACTTACCTCAATTACATTTCTTGATACATTGTACTGGAGCTATTTATTTACTTGAGTCTTCCACGACACTTTGACCTCCTTCAGTGTCAATCCTGACTGTGCCCCAGCACCGCGAACCAAGAACATTAGCAACCACTAATGTTCCACTTCGTTCATCTCTCCTTACACCAGGCAAGGTTCTGCTTTTACCCATATTAACCTGTTACAAAACAATTTTCTAGAAAAATGGTACAGTCAGAAATTTTATACCGACATAAATGGATATGCTAAAGATTTTATTTCAGTCATACTAAAGGTACCAGACAGATGTTATAACTCATTCAGAGAGGAAGTCAAACAAGCACAAATTTGTATAGAGAATGATAAAATAAGTTTACTAATAAATAGAAACTAGCTTTTTCCATGGTAAAAAAGGAAAGTCATCTGAACCTCCATCTGACAGAATGTATTGTTTGTAGATAAAAATTATCTTACATAGTTGTAAAATAACTCCCATGGGTTCAGACTTAGATAACCTGAAAAAGGCTCCCCTAGAAAATGCACAGTTTTCCACTGAAGCACAAAGTTTTCCCTATAACTCTATGCTTACAAAACAGGCAATATTTGTTCAATTTAACCAAAGCACTGAATTTTTCTATTAACTCTACGGAAATTTTATTTCTTTCTTCTTTTTTTAACCACCACCCTCCATGTTCAGTTCACACCTAAGCACTATTTTGTATCAGCTTCAATAGACAATGGGCTTTCTACCTGTTGATCTTGAAATCAGGAAATGCATAAATAGCGGACAGTCTTCTTATATATATTAATACAGGAAAAAAACAAGGGAGACAAATACCGCTATGGGCTGGAAACTGCTAATAATTTCCACACACATTCAAATATCTGGTACCAACTGTTCACTATCACTGAGTGCTCTTTCTCCACCCCAAGTGTCACGTACCCCAAATCAGCAACTTTTACTTGCCGCATCCCTTTTCTCTTTCCTACTGAGACATCTGTTGCTGTCAAATAGGAAAGGGGAAGAGGGGGGGTAAGGGGAAAAAGGGGGAGGGATGAGAAAAATAGAAAAAAAGGGGGGGAATGAGGAAGGGGAATAAAAACTGTACTTGATAACTATAAATTAAAAAAAAATAGAACACTGTTTTCTTTATAGCACAGATACTGTCCTTCAATTTCCTTTGCCAAATACCATCCTTCTCAAGCCGTGGTTAAGTGTTCTGTGGGGATTTTACCCAGAACACTCCTATGAACTTCCTATCAATGGGCCTTCAGATTCACTAAGATACACAGTCATGGGTAGAAATAGAAAGAAAAGCACCTGTTAAATTTGCTCCCTAACAAGTTTTCACTGTGTTCAGCCAATCAGGGTTGAGGAACTTGCTAACTGGAATGGGTTTGACTTTGATGCTATCATCATGAAGAAGGAAATAGCAAGGAAAGCAATATGGAAATCCTGTTCCCTCTGCATTCTTTAGACAACTTATTTTTAGTTTGTCAATAAAGGAAATGATGTGTTTCCTTGAAGAAACCTTATAGCCTGTTGACACCAGATAAAGAAGTAGAAATGGGGACCATGTAAATAATTCATCTGCAGCTTCCCCAGATATTTTTAAAACCAATTACCTTCCTGCTCTTAGCTGTCCTGTTATTTTGCTCTTCTGTAAGTTAGAGAAATGGTAAAGGAAAATTGAATTAGACAACTCCCTTAAGGTTTAAAAGAGCTACACGACAAGTATTCAAAGTTTCTATTAAATTTAATTGTGACTACTTTTATTTTCAAATATTATGAAACTGAGGCAACAAAACTGAAAATATTAGGCAAGTACTACAAATCGAGGGTTGGAAATGTTAGCAAACAAACCAATTTACTACTTTATCATTTGTAGGATCTTGACTGCTCTCCATATTTTATAAATATTCTCATTCAATACAATCTCTGCCATTTTCAAACTTAATCTAAGGAAAATTGATCACTTGGAAAAAATAAGTTTGAGTATGGTTTATTTTTAATGGTTCATGGTTCATTTGGGAAGATGGGCTAGAAATGTTATTGCTGCACGAATAGGAAAGTATTTGTGCTTCTTTTCCGATCAATTATGGCAGGTTTCCCAGTCGAAGCTGAATTTGAGGTGAGGCCTGAAGATACAGCTTGCCAAGATGGTCATATAGCTTATGTTTTCTGGACTCACACACTATTAAAAAGATAGATACAGAGAGGTAGCATTCAGCTGCACTGCATATTGTTCGAAATCACTGCACTGTCACAGATTAAGTTTTGCTGCCGATATTGCTACTCAGTTCATTTTACTTGTGGTCGACACGTAGGCAAGGGCTTTAATTCCTGGGGCAACTTTGTAGATTTGATCTAGTTGTTCTTTTTCTTTTAATAACCATTATTACAAATAAATTCAAGGACAAAATGAATCAAGCCATGCTATCAATTTATATATATGGATTTGTTAAGCTTCTTGTACATCAAAATCAATTTAAATTCCCACTAGGTATTTGCAAAATCTCAATTTTCATCAGTATGAGAAGGGTAAAAATTATTTTCTTACTTGAATATCTTAATATATATTCTCTAACCATTTACCCTTCTTATGGTCTTTTGTGAGGAAGGCTATTACAAATATGTGTTTACATTATTGGCATAAAATATAAAACTAGAAATACAGTCTAAATTGAAACAAAAAGGATCCTTCTTGAATTATCACACAAAGGATATTGGATGATGATCTGCCTCTAAAATATGATATGAACTAATTGATTTTCCAACCAAAATTCACCCTCATGAAATATGCCTTTAATATAAGTTCACCTGAGCCACTTTAATAAATATATTTCTGATATTATAAAGTGAATCGTTATAAATTGATGCTTTATTTTCCATAAATTGTCTATTAATTTTATCAGACCACTTGTTCTGCATGCTTAATTTCTGAAGGAAGGTTGTACTCACATTTGAGAAAAGATTCCTCTCATTACCAATATGATAAATCAATTATTAAAGTCATCATTCCTAAATGTTTTGCAAACTATTCAAAATGTGGAAGACAATGTAAACACAAGATCAGAATTTTCAATCAGTTGTTTGTATTCTCTTCTTCAAGAATGCATGTAGCAAGATGCCTTTGGAGAACTGTCATCTAAATTGTTTATTTCCTAGAGCAGAATAAATTAAAAGTTTATATAGGCACGTTACCAGAATGACAACCAGCGAATATTGTCTATGAGAAATTAGAACAGGATAGACTAAAGTGAAAAGTCCCAAACTGCTACAGTGCATCCTAGAGTTTAATCTGCCACTAAGTTGTTATAAAATTTTTGTTTGAATTGAATTAGTTTTGTAAAAAGTAATTGAATTAGCAATTAAAGCATTTCAGTACATACTGAGCAAAGTATTTTTATGCATATTTATGTAATTTAGTATTGCATTTTTATGAAAACAAATAAATAAAAGAATTGCACTAAAAGAAATTCAGTCTTGACCAAATTACTAGCCAACCTGAACAGATTTCATGTGTGAAATATAAAGAATGTTACATTTTCATTTCAAAATTAGTGATTCCCAGTAATAAATACAATTTAAATGAATGAAATTTCATAGAATACCTAACTTAGAAAATATGACATTTATTCATATTATGTGTTAACTAAAAACACAAAAATCAGCTTAATCTCATACCCAGTGAAAAACATAGAGCACTCATATCTGTATATATGTATATGTGTTAGATATATTTTCATGGAAAAATTGTAATTTCTAATCTATATGTCATTTGACCACTTATATGTAAGTTTTTCATGACATTAAATATGTTTTCCTTTATAATTTTTAAAGTCTGAATAGAATTACAATGCATGAACTAATGTAGTATAAGTTGCTTATCTAAATAATATGTTTAAATGGAGAAACTGGAATACATTAATCTAGTGGTCCTAAGCATCTTTTCTTGTGATATATCTATATGAGAACTGAACATTAAATCAGTTACACAAAAAAATACCATGAACTTTGGGGATGTTTTAGTTCAAAACATAAAAGTTTATTTGAAAATTAATTTAAAAAATAATTATTTACATTTTCTTACTTTCACAATAAAGGAAATACAAGTAGCACTTGTTAATAATTCATACATTTTGTTAACCCTCCAGTGTCTTGTTTTTCCTAATGAATAATTTAGAGATTTCTCAGCACTTTTGTTATGAGTCTTTGGTAGTTACGCGTCCTTGTATACATCCTTCTGCCATCTCATTTTGCAATACTCATAGTTAACGTTGCAGTTAAAATACATAGCACACACAAACACAGACACAGATGCATAAGTGCTTGGGTGTTTTTCAAAATACTCTTATGTTCTCTTGCCTCCTGCCTTTGCATCTGTCTCTCATCTGCCTGAAATGTCGTCTTCCCCAACCCAACTCTTTGACTTCATCACAGATCTTGATTGAAGAGTATTGTGGCTACCTTCTTATTATACCTGTGGAATGCCCTGGCATAATTATCACCTTGTCTCTTGTCTCCAACAGACCATGAGCTATGACAGGGAACCTGTCTATTGTGTCTGCTGTATACTTATCCCCAGGGTCTGGGGGATAAGTCCAATTAAATATTTGTTAAATAGTATGTGGTCACTGAAAAAATATAGAGAGATTAACAAAAGGAAAATCTATTGGTCATATTTTCTAGCTATTTTTAGAGAAAAGATTAAATAAATTATTCAAAACTATGGCTAATATATTTTTCTTTTGATAGTATTTAATAATTTGTCAAATTCCTCCTTGAGGTAGACTTTCCACCACAAATTTAGTTCATCGTCTTTTTTAATTTGTTTTAAGGTTCTGTAAGCAAATGTTTAGTTAACTTATGTTCATTCTCTTTTAAATACTAAAAGAAAATTAAAGGTCTACATTTTCCTCTAAATAAAAATAGTGATTTACTTATTAATTCTCTGTTGGTGATATTTGAATGGTTCCTAATACTAATTTACACTGTTTGGTACATCTTTAATTCTAAGATACACTCTCCTCAGAATTTAAGTTGTTCCCCTGGCAACAATTTAAAGTTTCCGAAATCAGTAAGTTCATAAAAATCAATGCAGTATGGTTATAACCATTATAGTGCTGATTATTATTTTATGAAAAGCTATAAATATCTTAAAGTTTGGTGCACTTGGCACTGATAGGATTTAAGAAGTCTGAAAATATGTTATGCCTAGGAAATAAAATGTACTGAGTCCAAGATGAAACTTCCTATGTACCTATTTATTATCATGTTCACATGGTCTTTCAAAAATTTTAAAGAAATTTCTCAGTTTCCTTTTGGATTCCTAAATTTTTTTCCTAAACTATTTTTGGTTTTATATGTTTCTTTGATGCATTTTTATTCTATGTAAAGATCACATCTTTGGGAACTTCGATTTAAAGTCGTAGTCTTTATTTGTGGTTGTTTTTTGCTTTGAAGCTACTTTGCCTGGAATTAACATTTGTTTTCTTTCAATTCAACTTCTAGAATAAAATTACATAGCTATATAAAATGATGATGAAAAATATATTTAACATGTTCACATATATCGTATATTATATACCAGCTTTTACAGAAATGATATGACTTTACTTTGTCAAAGTACAATTGCACTAGGCAGAGTTAAATAGTCAAGAAAGATATTGTTCGCAACTATTTTAATAAGGGAGAGATAATTGAACTGAACTCTGCTAAACAAAGGTCTGGACAGTTTTTAAGCCCTGGAGTGAGCTGGCGTGAAGTTCCTGGAGGTTGCTAGAGGGGATGTTCTTCAATACGACGCATCCGTATGTGTTTGCTACTTGGTACTTATGGAAGTTATGCTCCTACAATCCCACAGAGACTGAGAGATAACAATGCCATCTTTTTTAATGGTTATATTTCAAAGAGATAGTATCTGTGTCCTTCAGAAAGATGTCCCTGCTTGTAAAACTGGCCCAAGCCTGGACAAAGAGTTACATCTCACAGGAGCCAAAAAGTAATTTTAATTTCAAGTTTTCTAAAGTAAATTCTCTTTTTAAAAAATGAAGGTCAGGGGCTTAGATTCATGAAGAAACTAATGTTCGGTCCAGGTGAGGAGCAGGCAGAGGCTGTTTTGGTCAGTTTTGTAGGTAGTTTATTATTTCTTTTACAAATTTTTAAAATAACTCTTTTCTATTGTTTTAGTACTTAATATAGTATCACCATTTATTCATACATTTCTAAACAAGCTGTTCTCTTTGCCTAAGACCATTTCTTTCTCTTCAATAATTTTCTGTAAATATTTGCATTCCTCTAATATCTGGCTCCTATGTTTCGATGTTTATTTTATTTTATTTTTCCTCCTTCTTTGAAGAGATGAAGGAAATCCTGGACAAGGAATTCCCTCAAATCACCTGGGAGGGTTTTCCTCAGATTCGTCATTGCTCCCACGAGAACATTAGAGTCTGTCAGGATATTAAGGGCTGTTGATGAAAACAGACTGAATTTAGGATCCTACAGCATTAGAGTCCGGCTAGGCCTCAACTCTGCATTTGTTGAGGTGCGTGGAGGCCAGCTGTAAACTGAATCGTTATTTCAGTGCACTTGGCAATGATTCCAGGGACCACACACAACCTTCTCAAGGCTTCAGGGAATTGTTCTAGCCAAAGCCCTTTGAAGTGACAACCCAGACAGTGCTGGGCTGCACGTTTCCCAGGCAGCTACTTACGGACACTGCGGAAGCACAATGGTTAACTGGATTCCACGTGGAGCCATTGCTACCGTCCTGCCTCACCTCCATCCCTCATTCCTACAGCGAAGGTCGTTTTAGTGGGATTTTGTCTGAATCTCATCTAAATCAGATTGAGTAGTTCTGAGTCAGCCATTGTTTTCTTCCGTCTGGCTCCTGCTGCATTAAATCCCACAAAAATCCTCTAAGGTCATGGCAAATGGATGGTACTTTATACTGTTCCCAAGTTGCTGATACAGCAATTCCACGCCCTGCACACTCACACACATCTTTTTCATCCTTTAATCGTTTCTCTGAGTCGCAAGTGAGATGCGATGAGGCTGAGAAATCTGTGACCACTTCACTGTATTTTCAACAATTCTTTGTCACTTATTTTTCGGCAGTTGTTTTTCTTTTGTTTATCAGCATTAAACCTGGTTAGGAGCTGACCTGAAGGAAGCGGAAATATTAAGGAGCTGGGAATAACATTGTGAGCCGGCAATCTAACAGCTGCAAGGGCTTGCGTTTGACAGAGTGAATTTTTAATTTGGGTCTTTTTTAACTATTGTATAAATGAGGAACATTTGCTGGCATTCTATTTTTTGAGGATTACAGAGATGAAACTAACTTGGGCTCTTGGAACATGCAGCCCAGTGTGAGTACTTAGTTGACCTAGAAAATCTCTCCAAGGGACTGAGAAACAATTAGAAATTTCAATGCATGAAAATGGAGACATATTTTATATTATGTCAAATGTTTCAATTATACTACTGGGGGGTAAAAGACCTTCTATGACTTTGTTGCTGAATTTTTTTAATGCTTAATATATAACAGGAGACATTCTTAACATCACTTACTTTTAATCAGAGGATCTCAACATATATTTTAGGTAGTTATTCACCTTTAGCCAAAAGAAAAGTACAATGACCGGTATATCAAGAAAAAAATAAGGATTTTTTAATACCAAAATAAAAGCACTAAGAAACCAATAGGAAACGCTAGACAGTCAATGTGTCCGAAACACATAGTTCTAGATGCAGGGGACTGCATCCACAGAAGACAAAATCTCTACCCTCTGGAAACTTTATATGTGAAGTAGTCCCCTAGTGGTGCCCTGGTAACTGCTACTGGAAAGTGAAACCACCCCGTGGTCTATAGGAGCGAGATATTCAGGACAGTAAAAAGTTACTCTTGTTGGGGAAAGGCTTATGTGAAAGAGCTGGTGTTTCATATGAGTTTGGAAGACAACTCCTATGGAGTTGGAGAAAATATAACAACCATAGTCCATGCTACATATTATGTTGCTAACCCTTTGAAATGTGGCATTGTTTCCGGTCCATGTTTCTTCCAAGCCCCTTTTTGGAACTTTTTTTTCTTCTTGTTTGGTAACTCCTGTCAATGGCCTTTCAGACTGATTACCTACCTACTCTTCCACTCCCACTCTGCAAGTCCTATTGCCTATCAGAATCACCCATACAGCCTGCTCAAACACAGGGTTCTGGGCCCTCAACCCAGAGATATGACTCGGTAGGTGTGGGGTGAGGTAGGATCACGTACATTTCTAATAAGTTATCAGGTCATGCTGCTGCTGCTGCTGGTCTTCCAGACCACATCTCTGGGTTCTAAAAAACAGTTATTTATTTTTTCTTTTAATGCATTTTTGGTCTAGGTAGAGTGGAAACATTGGGCTACTCGGTTGTAAATATCATTGCCATTCTGACAGATGTGTAAGGTAAAAACCTGATCAGTTAAAACAGCGTGTTACGAACTTTAATTTGCATGTGAATGGCCTAGAGGCCCTGGTAACATGCTGACGCAGATTTAGTAAATCTGGGGTGAGATCCGAGGCTCTGTGTGCCTAACGTGCTGCTAGGCAATGCGTACCACACCAGGAGAAACAATGTGCTGAAGGACCTTAGGCACAGTGTCTTAATCATTAGATTATTGTTTTTCGGCTGCAAATGACCTTTTTTAAAGAGAGTCATCTCATATCCCAAATTTACCTGATTAATTTAGTTTTAGTTATATTATGACTGTCAACTACTCCAATAGAAAAGAACTTTAGTATTCACAGAATGCACAGAATAAGGCAGAGTGTGCCTTAAATATCTTCCAAATCAGTTCCTTCATTATATTTATCAGGAAAGTTTTCTTCTAGTCCTACATCTGATTGAGACTAAGAGGAACATGGTATAATCATTTGAGACCTCTTCCTTTGCATTTTTCAAGGTAGATTTAGTCTAAAATTTAAAAGCCCCTAAGTAGCAGTTTATGAAACCAAAATAGCAGAATGATTCTTCTAGTCACATGGGATGTTAATGACCTTCACCTGCCTCTTTTTATGGTTATGAAATGAAATATATACTTTATAGCCCCTACTTTCCTGAATCTAGTTGGCAATTACAAGCAGACTCTCAGAAAAAAAACCCCAAAACTTGAGTCAGGTGCAGAGCCACAGGAAGCTTCACTTGAAATCTTTGTTCAGACCTCTTCATTGCTCTAATTACAATGATGTGCACATCAAAGAATAACAATTCTGAGGGTCAGTTTCATGTGAATTTCAAGAGTGTTTCCCCAGCACTTTCTGTTCCCTACAAAAGGTAAGGTGAATAACGCCATTGATCTCTCCCAATTTTTCAGTTATCAGGAACAGTTCTGCTAATTTTGGTAACATTTCTAAAAGGTCAAGAGATTGGCTTGCTTCTTGCTCTGTGAGAGGGATATTTACAGAGAAAATTTGCCATGAGAAACAGAGTTTTTGTTTTCTTATTTGTTGAAGATTTACTATTATACATCAGAGGACAAATATAGAACACTTTGAATTTACAGGCATACATTTTGGGTTTGAACTCTCTCCATATACAAGTTTAGGACAAGGATGTTGTTCATGGTTCTCAATTACTCATAGAAATTGGAAATATTTTTCCCTAGGAAAAAGATTGCTTGTATATCTTTAGAAAGAGCATTTAAAACTCTTTAAAGAAACCATCAATTTTAGGTAGTTCTTTTGCATGCTATAAATTCTCCATAGACCTAATGAAAAGCCAATATTTCCTCTAAGACAAAAATCTTATTTTACTCATTCACCAATGCATCCATTTATCACAGTGTCAGGCAGACTCAGCTTTTGATATTAAGTACTATACATATTTGTGGTGAAAAATGAATAGAGTAGTTTACTATCTCTATGATTTTTGCATGTGAAAAAGCAACTGTACTTCCTCTCTGTCATAACTCCTTAGGGAATTGATCAATTTGCCTAATTTTGAAAAATATTTCAGAGAAACCATTACTTTCTAATATCAAAATTTCATATTTTCAAACCAATGCCCTTATATTAACAGTTTTCTTTTTATAGAAAGCTTTACATCTCTATATAGCATATATGTGTGTGTGTGAGTTAAAACCTGCTTTTTCTGTGTTTCTAAGACATAGGCTTTAACATTTAATTGATTATTTATCACAAATTCCTTATGAAATTGGCTATATAGTTTTAAAATACTAACACTTGGGAAAATTTTAAATGTTTTTGTGATTAACATTTCATTAAACCTCTACAATAGGCTTAATTAACATTTCATGCATCCTTCCTGTTTCTTATGATTTGAATGCCATTCTGACTAAAAACTGAACCCAATTTATTTCACATTAAGGTGCCACAGGCAGATGTAAATTTTGCAAAACTAGGCAAGGCAAAGAGAGGAAAGACTGGAAGTGAAAAAATATGGAAGAATAAAAGCAAAAGAGACACACAAAGGAAAAAGAGAGAGATGGCAGATAGCATAAGGACAAAGAAATAAAGGGAAGAGTGTTTTAAAAGGGCGCACAAAGTGGGAGTGTACAATGACATCAAGAGTTACCTTGGATGCCACTCTGTGAACCTTTCTGATTCATATTTGAATGATTTACTAGAGGCAACTATTGCTTTCTGTGTCTTAGATATTGCAGTATGTTTTTTTTTCTGAAGGTAGAGGGCCTGCTGGAGGCCATAGCTAAGCACTCAGGCTTGAGACCCATTTTCAGTACATGACCTTGAGCATGGCATTCACCTGTGTATGTGTGCATCTTTTAAATGAGAATCATATTAGCGTAACAGATGGGGTGACAGAGACCTGAGTCAGGAGGCCTTCTTCCTCCACCTTGGCTCTTGTCTCACCACAAGAGATGAATTCAAGTGAGAAGCAAACATGTATAGATTGGAAATGAGACAGCAAGTTTATTTATGAAATGCACAACGGCACAAAGCTGCAAACAGGCACCCAGCTAGTCTGAATGCCCCACTTATAGAGGAAAGAAAGTTGTTAGTCAGTTTGTTCTATACCCTTGAGCCAAGGCTACAAGTGGGTACTTAGCTGATCTAAGTACGCCGACTATTGGGGTTCAGGAATTACACACCTCAGCTGTCTCCTAGATTCCTCCTTCTTGCTCCCTTTGTGAATAATGTACAGCTATAAAGCCTTTCTTTCTCAGTAAATGTTCTTTGTCTTAGTGAAATTGTTACAGAGGTCCCCTTTCCCAGCATAGACCCCCTCTTACTCCTGTGTGATCCCCACTTGTGATGTTCAGAACACCCAGCGATCTTGGCAATCATCAGACTGAGCTCAGGACTGCTGAGTTACTTGCTGAGGCATGTCTTCCTTCTGCTTCTAGCCTCCTTTCTTTGTTAGACTGTAATGGTGAAGGTCCTGCCTTTATTTTCCTTCTGGTCACTCATTCCTAGCTGCTACCTAACATTAGCATCCAAATCATAGGACTCTTGTCAACAATTTCATTTACTCACATCAAGAACTTATAAAGATATTACTCAGTAAATGTTAGCCTTTAGTACTGGTGAAAGTTAGCCATTCTACCTCTAATTTAAGAAAAATGTACATGATGTTAAATGCCCATATCAATTGCTACATATGAGCCTAAAATTCTGTCAGAGTTCCAGAAAAAAAGCATTGTACCCTCAAAAGTTTTGATCAAAGAGAGTTTCATGAGAGGAACTTTAAAGATGGGTCAGCAGTGTTACAGGAGGAGTTACCAAAGTTGGTTAAGAATTCAAACAGAAACAGCAAGAAGCCCAAACCCACCCACCCCCACCATCTTGGCCTGAAGAAGAGGGAAGGTGGTGCGACTAGGTCCTGCATCTGTGAAAGAGGGTGCGCCTAAAAGAGCTGCAATTGTAGCACAGGCTGGCTTGACAGTGGCACTTGGACATTTATCTCAGATAATTCTTTGTGGTTCTGTGCAATAGGAGATGTCATGAACATTGTAGAATGCTTAATAACAGCCCCGGCATTACCCACTAGATGCCATTATCACCTCATTCTTGACTACCTCTTGTCTTGACAAACTCTGCCTTCACAGTAGAATTGCCCCCAGATATTTCCAAATGTTCCCTGGGAGGCAAAATGGCTCCAGGTTGAGAACTAGTTCTGCAGAAGAACCACACAATCTTGAAGCATAGCAAGGTCAGAATGGGTAGCAAGAAATACATATTCTGACCTCCATCTCCTACCACCAATGAGTGCCCCTCATTCCTGAAACTAACCAAAGCCAGATAGCAAGGAAGCTTGCTGAAGGAATATAGCCATGTAATGAGTCTCCTTGGTCATGAGTCTGGGTAGGAAAGGGTATTAGGGGACAAAAGGAGAATAACTAATATGCAGTCCAAAGACATACATTAAGTTAGACTGACCTAGTTCCATTTTTAGTACTCATGACCCTTTGGAGTAACAAAAAGACAAGAAGCACAATGGCTTGTAGCATCTTAGGAAATTATATTGATATCACGAACCCCAGCTGGATACCATGGGAGATATAAATGTCTCCAGCTTGGATTCCAAGTAGACATTAGAAATAAAACACAAAGAAGAAAAGCAAGTCCCGTCATGCGCAATATAATCCTTTCCCAATCCCAGCCTTATTTGACAGTCTAAAGATTAACATTACATGATGGAGGACGGATGAGAATGTTCGAGGAAGAAGAATATAATGATCACGCTTCTGTAATCTTTTCCCTAAACCCAGATGCTTTCCTAGGAGGCAGAACTCAGCATCTTGTGACAGCCAATGTACTGATGCTTGCAGTCTTATCCTCAATCCAGCATTAATATAGCAGATAAATGCCACTAATATCCACATACTCTGCTATCAAATAGCAAGATTTCTCTCCTCTCAATAGTTTTGAAAGGCCTACAGAAGAATTAACAGTAATTTCTCACAAAATAGTTTTGTGGTCATCTGCTATAGCCACATTTCTTCCATCGGGTGACAGCATCTACCCATCTTCATGCAAAGCCTCAGAATGGTCATGGTACCTGTGTTAGCTCAGGCTGCCATGACAAATTAACACAGTCAGCATGATGTAAACAACAATTTGGAATCTGGGATGTCCAAGATCAGTTGCAGACAAGGTGGATTCCATTCTGAGGCCCCTTCTCCTGGCTTGAAGGCATCACCGTCTCACCGTGTGCTCACATGATCTCCTCTTTTTGCACATATGGAGAGAAAGAGACAGGAAGCTATCTGGTGTCTCTTTCATACAGAGGCAAGGCTCCTTATAGCCTCATTTAACCTTATTTATTTCCCTGGAGGACCCATTTTCAAACATAGCCACAGTGGGGGTTAGAGTTTCAACATAAGAGTGGGGGGCAGGGCACAAACACTGAGTTTATGACTGTGTCCCAGCCCTGACTCAGTAAAGAAGGCAAGAGTGCAGCTCTGCCCAGAAGAGGGAGGGTAGCCTTCCTGGTGAGTCTGTGCCACCTTTGGCATTCAGTGTGTCACAGAATCCTTCACAGACCTTTTCATTACCTTCTGAACCCCCCCAACCTACTGACCACAGGCAATGGGCAAGAAGGACATGTCCTCCTGTTATCTCTTCCATTGTCTTCGATCTTCCCAGCTCCTGCTCACTAAGTGCTCCCTCCACCACATCATACTACAGAAACACTCTACCCATTAAGGAGATAACATGGGAAAGAGGATTGCATTACCAGTGACTTACTGACCTTAAGTTAGTTAAACACAAATTTATGGTTTCACCCAATGAAATGAAGTACAATTTTCAAAAAATACTATATAATTATAATTCTTACTGAGTGGTCCCCTCTTAGTCTGAACCACTGAGTTTTTACTACATGTTTAGCTAAGAAGAGAATAGGGCCTTTCCATGTTTTCTGTTAGTTAAACACAAATTACCTGCCATCCAAGAAAATGGTACTTTGACTGGTGCTATGGTACCCACAAAAAAATAAGCCAATCTAAGCATATTGTGAGTCCTTTTCCTATCAAATTGCTGATGCTAGGCCCAGTTCCAAGAATCTAAGACTTCTCTGAGGGTCTCAGTTCATGATAAAATAAACTTCTTTATAATAATTAATAATAATATGTTAGAAGTAAGTTTCTAACTTATCATTATAATGGATAAGAATTATTATAATGATAAAAATGTCAATTCAGTAAGCTCTGCTAAAATTAGTTATTCTGTTAAGCATTCCTGGTAATATTCAATGAGCACCAGTCTTCTTGACAAAAAGTTATAGATGATCTACACTGATATAATTCACAAATGAGAACTTTCAAATCAAACTGTTAAGAGCCGTGATAACCTAGGAATCTAGGCTAAATATCCAGATGAGGGATCATGCACAATCAAGCACCCATTTTGGAATCAAGCACCCAAAAGTCAGGATCTAGGAGAAATGTGTGAAATTAGAATATAACAGTAAATTGGAAGTAACCTGCTTAGATAGTCAGAAGGAAAGGATGTCTGATTCCTAGTAAACAGCTGAGGAAGCTACATGCATTCATCAAAGTGAGTTTGAATAAAAGGTAATGATGGAATCAGAATTTAAGATTATAGAGTGGGATTTTTTTCATAGAAAATATTAAAAAGAAATTTGGACAGAGAAAAAGAAACAGAATATTATAGGAATAAGGTGGTATAGATACACAGAAGAGGTTAGGTTTTGAGTATTGGCCAAGGAAAACAATGAAGTTCAGCATAGACATTTACCCACCTCCTCTGGAGTGTGTCAAGCAAACCAGCTACTCAATTTAGCTTCATTCAGAAATAGGAACTAATGAAGGCAGTTTGTAAGGTTAATGATTGTTTTGCTGGAGGACTATAACCATGTGGACATGGTGGCCTGTGGGGGAGCATGGTAGTAAAAGGCAAACAAGTCAGCCCTGTATTTCAGGGGCAGGAGGCAGCTGGTGTTGGGGATTGGGGGATGGAGGGTAAGGGAATCGCTCCTTCAAGCTGTTCTCCACAGTCTCACACATACAGATAATTTCCTCCTATGACACACTACCACAGATGGTGAAATTCATCAACTATTTGTTAACTCTTACTATTTCCAGTTGCCGAGGACATGGTCTCCTGTGTACAGGAGTGTCAAGTTGCTTTAAAGCAAAGATGAGCTTTAATGACCCTTTTCTAAAATTATCCTCATCTTTATTGCTTACTTGCTAACACTCTTGGGTTTTAATTCTTTTCCTTTCCTTTTAAATTTGTCACTTGATGGAAATAACTGGGAGGTTTGAATATTTTTCGACAGTGGGAGCCTTTATTAGCTTTTAAGTAGTTCAAAATATCCTTTCTTCCCCATAGTGCAAAGTGGAATGGGCTATTACTACCATCCCAGTAAATTAAATTACTTTTTTAAAAAAGATAAAAGAAATAGATTGTGAAAATGTTTAGCCAAAGGAGTTCTCCAGCTGATTTAACATTTATGGGCACTTCGCCATCAAGGCAAAGTAAATTCACCTACAAGTAGCTATTTAAAAACATGCGTGTAATGACAGTTGTTAAGCTTACCCAACTGAATTACACCTAACTTTAGACAATAGAGTAGAATATATATATATATACATATACACATATATATACATATACATATACATATATATATCACATATATATAATCAATAATAATGGAAAGAGTGACAGAAAAATTACCGACAAGAGTAAGAACAGGACAACTGAAGAAGCTTAAATTGGTGACATAGACTAATTAGCAGTAATGAGTTGAACTTCAGAGAAAAGAAATTAATTGAAGAGTAAAAAACACACATATGTGCATCATGTTTGGTGACTTTGGATTCAGAAGCAGTGGGCTTTGTTTTAAGCCAGGTATTCTCCAGGCAGGTTTGGAAGATTAGGTAAATCAAACTGTGTACTTCCTTCTGGGCCTACACCTTTAAGGAAGGACAATCTAAATTTAATAAGAAGCAGCTTTCTCAACCTTGGTTGCACTTTTTAATTAGCTGGTGTGCATTTTTTAAATAGTGTGGCCTTGGCGATGCCCTCAAAATTCTGATTTAATTGATCTGGGATGTGGACATCACGTAAGTATTTATAAAATCACCTCAGATGTACTAAAGTTGCAGCCAAGTCTGAGAACCACTTCTTTTTTTTTAAGATTTTATTTATTTATTTTTAGAGAGGCGAAGGGAGGGAAAAGTAGAGATAGAGAAACATCAATGTGTGGTTGCCTCTCCCATGCCCCCTACTGGGGACCTGGCCCACAACCCAGGCATGTGCCCTGACTGGAAATCGAACCAGTGACTCTGGTTCGAAGGCCGGCACTCATTCCACTAAGCCACACCAGCCAGGGCTAAAAACAACTCCTTTAAAGGGCAGTTTGTGTGCTTGATCAAATTCCAAATGGCACATGAAAAGGATCATGAGGCGCTTAATATCTTGACTTCCATGAAGGGTGACACAGGTTGAATTATTTTGTTCCTTAGCAGAAGCGACACAGCAGTTGTAGCAGTGTCCTGCCCCCTCCATAACTGGGAGATAGAGTCAGTCTGCTGTGCGTCATAACTTCAGGATGCTTCATTCACAAGAGACTAGGGCTGAGTGTTCACCTGAGAAGTGAGGATAATGACTGTAGATATAGAGGGTGTGGATCCACTCTCCAGAGGAGCAGTTGTGAATCAGTTGGATAAATTGTTAAATTTTTTGAAGAGTTTGTTTTTGATATATATATATGTATATATATCTAATGTATCAAATATATTTATATATATAACCTGGATAGTAGGCTTCCAAAAGCACATAGAAAGCCATGTTGCCATGTCAAAAGCAGCAGATATGCTGATTGTACGGATTGGCCAAAAAGTTTGTTCATTGTGTTTGTAAACTGGCTCCAATAGCACTTAGTTGTCTTTAACTTCATTTGAAACCATTTTTTTGAGATTGTATTGTGACAGCTGTCATATCAGTGTGCATTTAAAAAAACTTATCAAAATTGGAGAATTTTCATACAGCTATCTCACGATTGAAGATGAAAGAAAATAGGCAACATTTTGGCATATTATGCTTTATTATTTCAAGAAAAGTAAAAACACAACCAAAATGCAAAAAAAATATCCATGCAGTGTATGAAAAAGGTGCTATGACCGACTAAACATGTCAAAAGCAATTTGCGAAGTTTCATGCTAGAGATTTCCAGCTGGACTATGCTCCATGATTGGGTAGACCAGTTGAAGTTGATAGCTATCAAGTTGAGACATTAACTGAGACCAGTCAGCATTATACCACACAGGAGATAGCCAACATACTCAAAATTTCCAAATCAATAAAGTTACTGGATAATAAAAAATGCATTTTATTCTATGGAAAAAAACACACAAACTATCTAGCCAACCCAATATGTAGATGCTACATGTGGCACCAGGCACTTTAAGCACCTATACTTGAGATCAGATACCAATTGTAAGCATCTTACTTCCTCTTCTTTCCCACCTTGTCATTTCTTATATACCAACTGCATTACATTCTACCATTGCTGATGTCACTTTGGAAAAATGAGCTGATGTTTGTCTTCCATATTAGGATATAGGCTTCTTAAGGTCATCGATATCTTTAGTCATTTTAATATCGGTGGCTCTCAGAACATGGCAAGCACACAGATACTGGTAGATGGGCAATGTTTGTGTGCCTTCCTAGATCCCCTTGTTTAAATTCAAGGCAGAGAACAGATGGGAAACAGTAAAAAAAAGAAAAGAAAAAAGGAATTTACAGTTTCTCAGTCAAGATTCTTCTAAATAAAAACCAATTCTCTAACAAATATCTCTCATAAATTCATACATTCTTTTAGCACACATTTATTGAAATATGTTAGCCAAACAGTAAGAAACCAGCCAGAAATACTCTGACAGCATGGAGCTTATACTGGGAAAAAAACAACAGTAAAAGAGCAAAGATATACATAACTGTGAATATTTAACATTTTGATAAATGCTATGGAGAAAATAAATAGGAAATGGCTTACATGTGTGAATAGGGATGGGGAGGTATTTTAGACAAGGTAATTAGGAAAGGCCCCTTTCAAAACATGTCATTTATGCCATGACTCATAAGATCAGCATGGCCTCACTACAAAGATTGGGAAAAGAATATCCCAGGCAAAGTACACAAACTCGGTGAGATTGGGAAACAGCAAGAAAGCTTTTTAACTTTTTCACAAAACAAAACAAAACAAAACCTACTTAACATTATATGACCCGGGAACCTCACCTCCTTTAGAAAATCACCAAAGTTCTCTTGAGCTTTGTGTCTAATCCATCACACACCCAGGGGCAGGTTCATTGGCTTGAGTGTCGCTTAAGATCTTCACTGAAAGGTCATTGGGTATTCATTCCACCACAGCATGTTGGATCTAAATGGCTTGAATGGTGACTTAGAACTCCCACCTAGAAGTTCAAGTCTGACTTCTAAGTACCGAGGTCCTGTGAATGCAGCTCTTTGCAATCCACTGAGAGCTTTACTGCAAAGTAGAAGACCTGGATCTTCAGAAGGAAACATGCAAGGCAAACCAGCTGGAGGGCTTTTCTCCCTCTGCTTCACTGACTTGGATTATGCAGTCTCAAGTACCAGGTTTGTCTCAATCTGTCAGTTGTAAAGAAGCTCTTTGAGTAAAGAACTGACCACAATGCCTGGCTCACATACAGTAAATTAGATCCAAGCTAAATAGTTTTGTTTTTAATTGTTTTGTTATGGTTCAAATAACAATTAAAAGAAGATAAATATGTTGTAATACCTGATAATTACACAAAAGTCATGCTTCAGTGTTAATAAAATCAGTTGTGTGGTTTTTTTTTTTACTGAAACTGAGCCTTACTCCCCTCATTCATGTTTTTCCTAAGCCTCCTTTCATACTGCAGTGGCAGCCTGGAGTTCAGGAGCTGGCAGAGACTGTATGTGCTGCAAGTGCAAAATATAGCATTGGGCAAAAGTAGGTTTACAGTCATATATATGGAAAATAATACTATAATGAATAAATAATAATAAAAGAATAAACCGTTTTGTATACTCAAAACTACAAACCTATTTTCACCAAACTCTGTGTTCACCACTGGCCCTTCACAGAAAAGTTTTTTAACCTCTGTAATAAGTATTTTTCATGTGGATAATTGAATACAAACAAATGAACTGTTATGGCCAATTCTTTTTTATATAATTACTTCTTAATGGTATATACTCAATGACGGAGATCTGGGCAATAACATAGGTCTTAGTATATTTTATTTAAAAATATGAGGCCAGTATTAATTATGCACCATTCTGCCATGGTATTCTAAAAGGTACTCAATCAAAAGAAAAACTTTAATTGCATTTTCTAATTAGGTTTCTCCTATTTTTGGAATTAAATATACATCACCAACCTCCTTTACATTAGGATCAGCCAGTCCCCCAAAAAGTTCTATTTAAACTCTATTAAAGTCAGGTTATATAGCTCACTCAATCAAGTATATGTGTGTCCTTCTGGGGTTTTCTTCCTTCTGTGTTTGTCCTTTGGTTCTAAACTTCTACCCTGGGATATGCAATTCTGCTATTAAAAAATATGGGAATGCAAGAAACTTAATCACCTTCCTTACATATGAATTTTATTTTATTTATGCATTAAAATATTACAAGTTTTTACTGAATACCACTGCACTAGTGAACTAGATGTTTTGGGAGGATTAAAAATAGAGTGTATCTTCAAAAAACCAAACATATCAGTAACATTTTGCTTAGACAAGATGCATGTTCTTTATAAAACAAATGATAGACACTATTAACTATCTAACACAAATTATACATAATGCTACACAACTCATATGGAAATGGAAATAAGCTACTAGGAACTTTGTAGAAAAATTAAACTTCCAAAGAAAATGGCTCTAATTCCGGTTGTGTGTACCTTTCTAGTAGCAGCATCCCTGCTGCTTTACTTTGTTTACTTTTCCAAATTGTTGAGAGGGGTGGCAAAATAAATCTTAAGTTGAATCTATTAAGTGTGTTGAGAAGTTTTGGCTTCGTTTCTTTCTTTTGTATGGTTTTATTTTTAAGTTTCCAGGAGTAGAGTTGGGCTCACGTAAAGATCATTATCTTGTTTTCTATGAAAGACGTGCCTTCTGTACACCATTGTATGTTATTGAAACTTCTACAAGTTTTGTTTTTATAAAGGAAATAGGTGGTTTTTGAAATTTCTGTGTCTTTGTTTTTATTTAAGTATTTTAGAAGCAAATTTATGTAGAAGTCATTTAAATAAAATGCTTGCTTGAAATACACAGTTGAGGAGAACTTAACTCTTCGAATTCAAGGGCTGGAGCTACAGAAGGAAAGCATTTAGAAGTTAATACTAGCCCTGGCTGGTGTAGCTCAGTGGGTTGAGTGCAGCCTGTGAAACAAAGCATCACTGATTCGATTCCCAGCCAGGGCACATGCCTGGTTTGCAGGCCAGGTCCCCAGTGGAGGCCACATGAGAGGCAACCCCACATTGATATTTCTCTCCCTCTCTCCCTCCTGTCCCCTCTTTCTGAAAATAAATAAATAAAATATTTTTTAAAAAAGAAATTAATACTAGCTAATTAACCCAGCTCATTAGCACAAAGTTTCACTGAATGCTGAGAGTACTGCCAATGTTAAAAACTTCACAGTTAACAGATTCAAAGGTAACCTCAAAAATGGCTAGTACCTCATTCACTAATTTCATCAACTCTGTAGACATTTCAAAGACAAGGCATCACAGTAAGAAAGCAATAAAGAGGTAAGTCTTTGTGTTCTGTTGTCCCACAACTGACTTAAACTTTAAAGTTTGGGCAACCATGAGCACACAAAGAGTATATATATCACCACCTTTAAATAAGAACAGAACAGGGAAAACAAACTACTACTGTGCAACTTTTGTCAGGACTTAAGTTAAAATGGTTTAGACAGTATGGTCAATAAAAAGATAATATCTATTTCCTTCATGAAATTAGGGAAGTTTTCTTTCATAATTTTTCAAATAACTTTTAATTTTTTTGCTTTTTCTCTTCTTCTTTCAGCACCCCTATCATTTGAATGTTGGTACATTTGAACATGTCCCAGAGTCTCCTTAGCCTATCCTCAAATTTTTAGATTCTTTTTTCTTCTTTCTGTTCTGACTGAATTTTTTTCTTCCTCATGTTCCAAAGTCTTGATTTGATTCTTGGCCTCATCCACTCCACTGTTGATTTCTGGTAAATGTTTCTGTATTTCACTTAGTGTAACCTTCATTTCTGCCTGAGCCTTTTTATGCTTTCAACTCCAGAAAGCACAGAGAGTCCCAAATAAGATGCACTGAAGAGGACACCAAGACACATCATAATTAAAATGCCAAAAGTTAAAGATGAAGAGAGAATCTTAAAAAGCAGCAAGAGGAAAGCAGATAGTTACATGCAAAGGAGTTCTCATAAGACTGTCAGCTGACCTCTCTAAAGAAACTTTGCAGGCTAGAAGGGACTGGTAACAAGTATTCAAAGTTATAAAAAGCAAGGACCTACAACCTAGATTACTCTTTCCAGTAAAGCTGTTATTTAGAACTGAAGGAAAGATAAAGTGCTTTCCATACAAGGTAAAGCTAAAGGAGCTCATCATCACCAAACCATTATTATGTGAAATGTTAAAGAGCCTATTTAAGAAGCAGATGATAAAAACTATTAATATTAAAATGGTAATAAATCCACAACTATCAGCAATTGAGTCTAAAAAACTAAGCAAGCAAACAGAACAGAAACTAAAATATAGACATGGAGACCATTTGCAGGGTTATCATTTGGGAGGGGCAGGGGGAGAATGGGGGAAAAGGTGCAAGGATTAAGAACTGTAAATTGGTAGGTACAGAATAGATGGGCATATTAAGAAGAGTATAGGGAAATGGAATAACCAAAGAACTTATATGTATGACCCATGGACATGAACTAAGCAGGGGAATTGCTGGAGGGAATGGTGGGTACTGGGTGGAAGGGGGCAAAGGGGAGAAGTTGGAACCATTGTAATAGCATAATCAATAAAATATACATAAGAAGAGACAATATCTAGCATGTTTAGTATTGTGCATTTATATGCTGGAGCTACTGTATACACTTTAGCTCATAAACAAAATGAAAGTGAGATAGTTACTGGTTTGCACCATTGTCTTGTTTTCATTTAAAGATTTTTATAAAACAAAGATCAATAAATTTAATGACTGTGATGAACAAATATTAATATAAAATTGTTTTATATTTTTTACATTTATTACTTATTCAATCTTCAAAACAAAGTGGTGAAAAATTGTTATGGTTTTCTCATTAAACAAAGATGTCAATAGCTATTGTGTATTGAAATAATGTCTAGATGATGGTCATTGAGGATGAATTTTTAACTATTTCTATTTTTATTTGGTTTTAGTAAATCTTCCCTTTTTCTTTAATTCCTTGAACTTATCATCTTCCCTTGAATTCTTCAGTCTTTCTTATTTCTGGAGATTCTTCTCTACTACAGTTACTACTTAGAGAGGAAAGCTTTTGTGTCTGCATAAAGTGTTAGGATGTCAGATATTTCATGAGCCTTTATTTTTTTAAAAAAGAAGTAGGTTTTGTTTAATTAGTGAACCAGATGACAGTGGGAACTGAGGGAGAAAGAGAGTAGCCACTGGTGAAGGCAATTGAACAGTAAGAAGTAACATGGCATGGTGAGAGGTTCTATTTCACTTTTGTCACTTAAAGAAGACTTATTTTCTTAAATGGAAGGTGAGTTTTCTGATTCAGGCACACTCTTGCTTTATTCAACATCTCACAATGTGAACCCTGGAAATGAGGCTTATTCTCCTCCTTCTCCACTTCCAATACTCTCACTGATTTTACTCATGGCCAGGGATTGTTCAAAACCTTCTCTTTTCTTTCTTCCTCACCAATTCTGGACACTCAAGGCTGGTGAATGTTTCATAGTTCTGAAAATTTCCCCAGCCCAAATCAGCTTTTCCTGCAGTTATATTGAACCAGATGATAATGTTTTTTTTCTTTTATGTTCTGTTATGTAATGTATCTTGTGGGAATTTCTAATACTTTTGTATTTAATTTGGTGATGGAAAAACCAAAAAACAAATAAGTAAGCATCTGTATTTTTTTAAAAGTATTAATTTCAGTGGTAAATTAAAAGGTAGTCAAATTTCTATCTTACTGCAGAAGACCAGTTATTACCTTTTGAGTTCAAGGTACTTTCTCAAAATTATGTTTTAAAATGAGCTTTATAACAAATGTTTTATAAATAATGTCACGTTATGTTAAAAGTTTTACTTTTTAATTAGCAGAAATTAATCCTTAGATAATTGGTATTTCCTAACAAAAAAGCAAGCTTGCATTGAAAAAAATTAAGAATGTTTCACTGAAGAATGGGATTAAATAATATAATTTGATAAATTGATTTTGATTCATTAATTATTTATTGTGCATTCCTCTTTTATATTAGAAATGCCTTCATATATTCAAATTTTAAGAATGTTAGAATATCTGCCTTAAGAAGGCAGAATTTATGAAAAGTCAATTGCTATTTTTATAACCTCAGTTGAGAAGTGAGGCACGAAATCAGATTTGCAAGAACTGTCGATTTTATATCTCAGTTCAATGTCTCGTATGCTTTTTGATATAAGGTGAAATGGCCCAGTTCTGCTTCTTTGGATCCAGCTGGGTGGGGCTTTTGCTCCTGGACTCATGGGCTTGTAATGAGCTTCTGTGAGTCCTAGGGGACACCAGCTGAGCTAAGATGCCTCAGTGACTCCACAAGGTATTCTGTCTGCTGTTAATCTAGCCTGGACTTGTTCACATGGTAGTAGCTACCCTGGCCAGGATCCTAAGAGCCTTGGAACCCAAGCAATATTGCTGTTACTGTGTTTTATTGGCCAGAAAAAAAATGTTACAAGGTCTGCCAACATTCAAGGCAAGGAGAAACAGACTCTACCACTTGACAAAAAGAGCTAGAAAGAACCATGGTCATTTGTGCAATCTGCTGTGGCTGGGATATGTAAAACCTTAAAGCTGTCATAGTCATCTGTCAAATCAGATTGAGAATGTTGATTGGCATTCAGTATATGAGGATAACTTGCTGAGGTTATCAGGCATTACTGACTGAGAGGGCCCTGGTGACATTTGTGTTTCTGGCTTCAGTTGTTCCTGAAACCCAGTGGAACCTTGCTCTTCCCTGGTGTAGCTGCTAAATCCTTTCTTGTGTCTATCTATGACTTAATTATGTCTCCCCATTACCCAATTAACATAAATGATTTGAAGTTCTGTCAACTTCAATCAAAAATCTTTAAAAAACCTGTATTTAAACTTGTTTACATATTCTTATTTCCTGGCCATTCTTGCCAACTATTAATACAATGAGTAAAATACAGCCTAATTTATATATTCATTTAGCTATTGCTCTTCATTTTTAATCAATTTTATTGCTAATAAATAAAGTGCCCATCTTCATTAAGCAACTCAACTATATTGAATTCTTCATCTGCACTTGTAGAATGGTATTTTTCAATGGTCTGAGAAGTCAGACACTACCCTTTAATTCTAAAAATTAGAGACCAAATGTCATTTAGGAAATTGAAAATCAACTTTTTATGACTTCAGTTGAAAGAACTCATACTGAAATTTGAACAATGTTCATGAAAAGTTAATAAATAAGACTAATGATAGTGCATGGTAATTGTAGAATGATAAGGCTATTAAACTACTTATAACTAATGCTAATACCTTTGAGAAAAGAGGGTAACAATATTGGAATTTCATGCTCATAAAAAAAAACTGAAATTCAAAAGCCTTTCATGATCACATATATCAAGAGGCCATTTTACATTGCTCTCACATTTGCTATACAGACACATTTCTCACTTTAAATATAATTATTATGGATGTGAAATTACGGGGTCTGAATCAATTTTCAGACTTTTAAGCTTCCACATATTTCTCTACATTTTGCCCTTCCTCACAATATTTAAAAATACTCTATCCCCGACTTTCCTCTTTGAGTCACTAATGCTATGAGCCACTGTAATTGAAAGGAGTCCTTTTATGCTCCCTCTAGCACTTTGGAAGAAAAACATATTCTAGGCAAAGGGTAAATGGTACTTTTGGAAAATCAGAATGTACACTAAAGTCTCTAAGCTTCTAAGTGCACAAAGTAGGACCGAAGCCTTGGTTAATGAACTACTTGGTGACCCCTCATGTCATCGCACCTCCCTGAAGGGAAAGTATAGACAAGAGACAGGAATGTTTTCATAAAAGATGCTGTCACTTTTTAGTAAACTAGAGTGAGAATGTTTTTCAGTTTATTCTGGAGAGTCAGGGACTACTTTCAGAATGATCTGAAGTTTATAGAGGTTAATGAAGTGTCATTATTATACCCATTTTCAGAGGATTCACAGGAAACTCAGGAAAATTAAAGGGACTTTAATTAGAGATAATAATGGTTCCTCCCCTTTGTAACTGACTCAGATTTCATTATGAACTATGCCTCTACAGAAGTTTATATATTTCTATAAAAGTTTTGATTCGAGTTAAAATGTTTATATTCTTGAGAAAAGAAAACAACAGAATTTCAGTATAGTATAATATACCCCCTAGTGGATTCCTTCAGTCCCTGTACCACACCCATTACCTGTAAATAAAGTGTAGCTTCCAATGCAAGCCATGAGCAGTCAAGCACACAAATGAAGCCATCTTTAAGAAATGTTGCTGTGCTGTGCTACAGAATGAAGTCCATCAGAAGGCTGATGGAACATTTGGGAAAACTCTAAGAAAACATTTACAAAAATCCTAATGCACATTAAGGGGAACTTAAGGATACTTTATTCTGACTGCTGGACAGGAAACAATGACACACACAGGGACCCAGGTGGTTAATGTACTGTACACTATTACTGTACAGTACAGACCTCAGTCTCTTAGACCCTCAGAAACTATAAAGTCAAGTTATTACATGTGCCCAACAGAATATTACAACAGTAAATAAGCAAACATCTCAGATATGCTTTCAGAGCTTCCCAATTCACTTGGCTTTTGAATTCTGGCTCTTGGGCTGTTGTGCAAGAAGGAACTCTAGAGTGTTTTATGCCCTGTTAGAGGTTCTAAGCCCAACTCAAATGCAATAGAGAAATGACAATACATTGAATTAAAAAAAACATAAACCAGCCCAACTGTAAAAGCAAAACAAATTTCCTGAGTTCAGAGATGATGCAACACATAAACCTAAAGCTCCACAATTAATACAAGCCACTAGACATCTGAATCAATTTAATTTTAAGACAAATACCATGGTTCTTAGACATGAAATTGTGTATTCCCATTGTAGCTCAACCTGAAGGATATTATTCTACATTGAAAATTTAGTCATATTCACAGAGGAGCTAATGGCTTTCATCTGTAGTTTAGGCTGGTCATGCAGAAGGGTCTGTAGCACCCCATCTCACTCTTGTATTCACTGTTCACATGTTTGTAGATTTGATTATCTGCTGGTTACAGTGACTGAAAAAAGACTGCATGGAGCTACAAGACCATGAACAAAACTAAACCCATGCTTAACCTTAATTTTCACAACTTGTAGTAACTTGGATAATTTGGAGACAATGAGTGATTCTATTAAATGAAAGTGTGCAACAAATATTTTATACCTGATGAATGTCATTGGAAATAATTTGGTGATTTTTTAAAAATGTTTTTGAGACACTATTCCACCTATTAACAACACATGAGTAAGAGTGGACTTTTAGGAAGGTGTTCTTCATAAAATTATCGCTGCTGAAATGTCAGAACAAATCGGTTTCATTTCTATGATTTTTCAGAGTTTTGGTGACCTATGACATGAACCCCGGATACCTCTACCTACCCAACACATTGCAAAATCCTATGAGGTTTCCTAAAATAGAGTCTGCTGACAAACATTTCATGTCTAGACCTGAACTGACTTACAGGAAGAGGTCTATAGTGTAAGAAAAAATATAGATTCGGGGTAGGACTAACTTGATATTTACTATCTAGTAATTCAGCCATGTTGTCTTGCAATGAGTGCCTTGATCTCACTATCAACATACGAATTAATATCTCATGTTAAAAATATCTTTGTATCAATCACACTTCCCTAGTATGCACTTTTTTGAACTTTTTGAGAACAGAATGGTATATTCAAGGTTATATCAACATTTTGTTTGATGAGAACTTATCTTTTTTATTATATCTTAAAGGGTTGCTAAAATTTGTTAGAGTTTCATTAGTCATGTGCCTCTTCCTAAACACAAATTTGTTTTTGTTTAATTTTTTAATTTAATTTATTTAATCTTTTCACTCATTGAGAAAAACAGTGAATTATATAAATTCACAAACAAGAGAGTAGTAAAAGCAGGATGAAAAATTCTCCAGGTTATTGCTGAGCACATTAAATAAACTGCAATCTCAATATGTGCTTTAATTCTACTTTAAAGGTATCTCATACAGTGATTCCTAGTTTAAAAACATCACAGTGTGACTTCGCAGACACTCAATCACGTGCTCACACACAACTTGGAAACAAAGCTTTCATGAAATGACTTCCTCACATGATATACTCTGACACTTCCCATCCTTTAATTTAAAACATGTTTATCTGGTTTTATTAAATTAATTTTACAACCTGCTAAGTAGTCATGATCTTCTATAGAAAACGTTTTAGTCTACCTCTTTAAAAATATGAGGAAGTGACTTTTATCTTAGTAAGTATAGACATGTTAAAAATAAAATTCTTCATACAGAGAGTGAATTTGTGTAAAAAAAATTGTTTATCAATGAAGATACCAGGAAGAAAACACAAGACATAGCTTGAAGAGCATTTCAGGGATTATATAGTAATAGGAGGAATGGTTTCTTCAAATAAATTTGCTAAGTTATATATAAGACTGGTTAACTGCCTACAAAACAAGCCATCAAAACATTGGGGATTAACTACCAAATAATAAAATTAAAACAATGTATCAATTCTTGCAGTTTAACCTACAGAAAGAGTCATACTATCCAGTCAGAAGACAGACAACCTATCAGTTATTTTAACAAAAAATTATATAAGGAAGTGCTAACTAAATACTGTTATTAACTAACTTCCTGCCAAGGCTAAACCATAGTACCATGGGCTAGCAGAGACAGCAACTTCAGGAAACAAATGCCACCCCTACCACCTGTAGGACGAAGGGACTAAATAAAGTTACTGGATCACTAAAATAAAATTTTGGGAGGAGGGGCTTTGCGGAGATGAATCTTAGACTTGCCGGGAGCTGCAGTCTCTGTGGGGCGGGGACAGGATGGGATGAAATATGGGGAACACTGAAAATGTTGGAAAGGCTACAAACTGCAATGGTCTGGTATGGGAAGACACTGCCCCAGCCAGAATGAAGTGCTGCTGGGCTAACTCCCTGGAGCAGAAAGAAGCAGAGAGGACGTCCACTGTGGAAGCAACTCCCCTCACCTCCTCTGGCCGTGCCATCTTTCTCCACGAGTCCCCTACTCACAAAGTCTAACAGGGAGCAGCAGGTGAAACACGTGGAACGTACAGAGCCCCAGCTGAGCATGACAAAGGCAAGGAGAGAAGCGAGGTTGGAGCCTGGAGACAATAGTTTAAATTGCCACGACCTCTAATCTTACACAACAGTGAAATAGTCACAATTTAATCAGAGGAGTGTCCACTTGGGTCTAGCGGGTTATGAGAAACACTGCAGCATGAGATCAAGAATTGAACAATCATCACTCTCCTTTTTCTAAGCTTGGGACACATCTCTATCAGAAATGTGTGGTTGAATTACAAGCTGCACATAGAGTCAAAGTTGCTGTACTCTTTCCAGATTTTCTAATTAAAGAGATTCTGTAGACCATTATTCAGGGATTTTATTCTAAAATTAGACACATATTTGACTTTTTAGCTTGAAATCAATAACATTACATATTATAAACACAAAGATGTACCCACTTTAATGAGTCTAGAGTTCTTGTGTGCAGAATTTACAGGATTTTTAGAAATCACCTATAGCGAATTCTTAAAGTCTTAAATAAAAGTCACATGTGCCCATAAAAATGTCAATATATATAAAATGTTTTGAAAAATAAAAACCTCTATATATTTACACTTGTATTTACACAAAATAGATCATAGTACACAGTCATTCACCTTAATTTCTTCACTTAATATCAAATCTTGCCATCTTACAACAGATTGCTACTCTGCAATAATTGTATTATATTCATTCTAATGTATGAATGTACATGATACATTTTAAATTCCTCTGTTGATGGGAATTTGTTTTTTTTCTAACTTTGCTATGTCATTAAATGGTAGAATGAACATTGAAAAATCTTTATAGATGACCTTATATACAAAGTATACATATGCACACACACACACACACACACAGGATATATATTCACAAAACTGGAGTTAGTATTTAGCGTGGAGTTAATTACTGACAATTGTTATTTTACTATTTATCAGTAGTTAATCAGCAGTTGATGACTTGAAAAAGCATAAAAGGGGACAGAGTACAGTCCTATGTCATCTTCTTCTCTTTCCAAAACATGTTTACCCTCAATCCTTCTCTTTCTCACATCCAGATCCCACACCACGTGAAGCCCTTGCCGTATTACAACTACGACCAGCCGGTGATCGGGTACTGCCAGGCTCACCAGCCGCTGCACGTCAACAAGGGCTACGAAGCAGTGTCCCTGGACCAGGAAGAAAACCCCGGCCTGGAGCTCGGGCGTGACCACAGCTTCATCGCCACCATCGCCAGGTCGGCAGCGCCTGCCATTTACCTTGAGAGATTAACAAACTAACGCAAAACTCCTCATTGGGGGATTCGAAGTGTGGGGAGGGAGGGCCTTCATCTTAAAGAAGAACCAGTGTCCCAAATCGCGCGAGCAAGCCGGCTCCTCGTTCTTGTTAAAAGGTTGATCACAAATTGGAAAGGAAAAGCAAAACTGCCTAAAGAGAGCAGATGCACCGGCAGCATAACCAGGAGAACTACAGAACTTTCTTTGCTTTAAAACAAAAGACAAACAAATGTGCTCCTGGATGTAAATAGTCAAAGTGTCGAGTTCTTATAAAAATAGCTTTCACCCTAGCTACGTATAGGTTCGTTTGTATATTTGCTTTTTCTACACTGCATGGTTCCTGGGCTGGAGAACCCTAGGGCGGGACAAACCTGGGGTGGGCGGGAAGTCGGGCAGATAATCCAGTTTTCCTTGTTAGGTGTGTAACTCTCAGACTTTATTTCAATTGCTTTGCTTCTTTTTTCCTTTAAAAACGGTGTTTGTTCTTGTCTGGTTTGCTTTATTTTTATTGTTTACCTGGTCCAGTGACTCTGTTTCCGATGTTGAACATGGGCATTCAAGCTTATGTTGTACCAAAAGAAAATCCGCTTAACCACAGGCCACAAAGAAACACAATTGATCACAGAGCTTGACAGAACTACTGCAATGAAACCCTGATAGAATGTGGGTGACTGGCTCCTTGGACGCACGAGGTGCACTCGGCGGGGAGTTCTGCTTCTTCGGGTTGGCTGTCCTCACTGTGTGCGTTCCCGCTGTGGGAGGTCCGAAGGAGGGGCCCCTGAAGACCCGCAGGGGAAATGACCCCCCCAGCAATATCCTCCAGCGGACTGGGAGTAGCTGAAGAACAATGGCCTTGTGGTCAATGAATGAAACTGTCGAGGTGACAAATTTCTAAACACAAGATGTGTAACATTGCTTTTTAAATTATCAATTACTTTTTGTGTAGTTTTATCAATAAAAATGTTGGAAAAATAAATATATTATTTTGTGGCTAAACCATAGCTCACTTAATGTGGAGTGTTTTATCTCTAAATGTGAGATCCTTCTAGCCCGGGTTAGAATAATTCAACAAGAAATAATTAGCGTCCATCAAGTAAGTGCCTTCTGTGTAAGTACCATCAACCGGGGAGACTCTACAAAGTATAGGCAAGAATTATGAACTGTGGCTTATGCACTAACTTATTTCACAGTTATTTTTACAGATATATAATGTAATGCAACATTATATAACAATATGAGGGGGGAAAGTAAGTGGTTGTACAATATTCTAGGAGAAAAAGAACTGTGTTAAAATTAATTACTATCTGAAAGAGCCATAATGATCACCTATTTTTTAACCAAAAAGATAATTATACATACATCATTCGAACCTTTTCATTTGACTTCCTTAGGGCCATAATGCCATATCTTAGCAATTTTTGGATCCTCTGGGGGCTTATCCTAATCTAGCCATTGATCTGCTTTACCTCGTTATATTTTTAAAACAAAATGCAATTATAAAATTTGGTCATCCTTTGTTAGGTCAGGTTTGTCATTCTAAAAGGAACCAATATACATAGTAGTTTTAGTGGGTCTTCTGAAGAGCGAAGTTGATACCTGCCCTCCACTTAATTCCAAAGTCTACTAAAAGAATAATTAAAAAGCCTTGTGAATATTTTCACATCAAAGTAAATCAACATAGGGTACTAAGTATGTTTTTCCCTCAAAGTCATTATTTTAACTACTATTTTTAATTATGCTTGAATTAAAACTCATTTAAAAAATTTATTGTGCCTTTTTCTATTACCCTTTTTCCCCCTTATTCTACCCTTCCCCCTGCAATCACCACACTGTTGTCCATGTCCGTGAGTCCTCTTTCATTTTTGCTGGATCCCTCCACCTCCTACCCAACCTCCAGAGCTGTCAGCCTGCTCTCTCACTGAATGCCAAAAAACTCAATTACTTTTTAAAATCAAAAGTAGACTACATTATATTATTTCAAATAATTCTATTTTCCTAGATAGTTAAGTTTGTTCATTAGATCCCTCATATGAGTGAAATCTATGGTATTTGTCTTTCTCTGACTGGCTTATTTCAGTTAGTATAATGTTCTCCGGGTCCATCCATGCTGTCAAAAAGGGTAATTTTTTCCTTTTATATGACCAAGTAGTATTCCACTGTGCAAATGTCCCATAGTTGTTTCATGCATTCATCCACTGATAGACACTGGGACTGCTTCCATATTTTGGTGATTGTAAATAATGCTGCAATGAATGTAGGGATGCTTATGATTTGAGTTAGTATTTCAGGTTTTTTCAGATAAATTCCCAGAGGTGGAATTGCTGAGTCAGAAAGCAGTTCCATTTTTAATTTTTTGAGGTATCTCCATACTGCTTTCCACACAGTGGATGCACCAGTCTGCATTTCACCATTCAGTGCAAAAAGGGTTCCCTTCTCTCCACATCCTATCACTTGTTTGTCAATTTATTGATGATAAGCATTCTGTGAAGTGATATCTCATTGTTTTCATTTGTATTTCTCTGATGGTTAGTGACATTGAGCTTCTTTTCTTATGTCTATTGGCATCTTTATGTTGTCTTTGGAGAACTGTCTATTCAGGTCCTTTACCTATTTTTCTAATTGGATTGTTTGTTTTTCTGGTGTTGAGTTTTTTAAATTCTTTATAAATTTTGGATATTAACCCCTTATCAAATATATTGGTGAAAATGTTCTCTCATTCAGTGGGTTGTCTTTTTATTTTGTTGATGGTTTCTTTTGCTGTGAAAAAAACTTTTTAGTTTGATGTAGTCTCAGTTGTTTATTTTGAAGCTCAATCTTAACTGATAAAATATTATATCACAGTAAAAAAAATTTGTCAGAGATTTTTCACATTGGAACACAGGAGCTAGTGCAGTACAAACTCTGGTATCTTTCCTACTAACATTTACAATCAGGATTACATTATATCTGACTGTGTCTCCCAAGTGTTTAAATAGAATCAGTTGATTATGAATTTAAAAGTTAATTTCTTGGCATTGTGATTTTCCTTAAAAATTATTTAATGAAGTTGAGGCAGAACATTTTGCAGTGTCTACCCAAATGACATGGACTCTCTTAACCCTTCCCACCTTACTCATCTATCCAACATCACTCCTACAGCCCATCTACTACTCGTCCCTGATATAGGCAATGTACTATAAGCCCTGCTTCAAAAAGTTTGATTGAAGTTGGCCCAAGTCAACTATTTATTATGTTTATTTCTGTTTCTCAGAAGCAAAAAAACCCCTACATCGATAGCATTCTTGCCGATAGCATCATGTTATTTAAAACAACATACTTGGCCAACAGTTTCCTCAGTATAACATGAAATACTGAACTGCTAGCAAAACAGGTGGCATTATGAAAATATTTTGCCCTCTAAATATGAAAAATTTCCAATATCTCTTTAAAAATATTATTTACACATGCCAGAACAAGCGTACACTGAGCTTTGGAAACCTATTGGTAATCAAACAGCAACACAAAACCACCAAAACAACTGCTCGAGGAGGCCTGGAAAAGCCCTTAATGGAAAAATTCAAGCTTGGTATTGTGTAAGAGGTCAGGCAGATTTTCAGAAAAAAACAAACACACAAGTAATCAAAAAGCATCTTGAAAATAAATAGAGATGTTTCAACAGAGCACTTAAACCATATATTGGATTAATTGATTCCTTACACCCAACATTCAGCCATGCCTGTGCTAACAGCCTGGTATAACCGATGAGAATGTAAGACTTTTGTTAGGCACCGCTCTGGGTCTGTCAATAATAGGAAGAAAATTGTCTCCCCAGGTAACTTTCCTCTAAATTTCTGCTTCATTCAAGTGTTTTTTGCTTGCAAACAGATTACTCCAGAGTCCTCCCTGTCCCTCAATATGGAAACTGTTTGTAATTTTGAATTATGACCCAGTGAGGCATCCAGTGAGGCAAATGGCATCTTCTTTTCATGCAGAGGAAGGAATATATCACACTTCTACAGGTATTTGGAATTCTTGTTTTCTCTGAGTCTAGCTAATATATTTTTCACCATATTCTAAAAGTCAGAAACTAATTTGATTCTACTTTTTATGTTGAAATGTTAATGAGCTCTCTCATAGAAAGTTATGCTTCATTTGAAGACTAACCTAATTATTATTTTGATTTTGTACTATAATTTCAGGGAGCCTCTGAAAGCTGTGCATGTTGGGAGTATTTAAAGAGTGAGGACATTAACACTACACCTAAAAGGAATGTGAATTTGAAAAATACAGATCGGAATAGTCAATTATTCAAATATTCTGATTAATTTTTTCATAAATATTCTTAGTAGTGCTGAGTTTGCAATAAAAAATATCTAAAATCATAAGTTTGATTAACATATGTATAAATGTAACTAGGATTTGCAGCTCTAATTATAATATTTCATGTATGACCTTCTGAGACAAACGATATAAATAAAAAGAGTAATCACTTGCAGAATGCCAAAAAACTCAATTACTTCCTAAAATCAAAAGTACACTATGTTACACTATTTCAAATAATTCCACTCATAATAAAGCCAATGAGGGGAAAGAGACTCTCATGTTATTGGCCTTCGTAACTCATTTTTATCAGTAACTTGAGTGCAGGTGTGGCAGATCTACACTGTGAAGTGTGATTCGTGTCACTAGAAAAGGAAGAAAAGGTAATGTTCCAATCTGTAAACCTTTGCATTTTATGAGCAATCTGTACATGTGGATTGCATTTGGGGATTTTGGTTGACAGCTCAATAGTATAGCACAAGATCACCAAAGAAAGTGAATCATAGAAATGCCCAAAATAAAGAGTGTTACTGTCTGAATCTAAGTTTTACTAGTAAAACCACACCTGGAATTAAGCATCAGTGTCAGACTGCCAAGGGAACAACTGCAAGAATAGTAACCAGAATGTTGAAAGTTATTCAGTCCATAGAATCCCTGCTTAAAGGAGAGTTGAAATCAGGATCATCCATTGGGTAAAGCTGTTAAAGCTTTATAAATAATCAATCAGAGAAGAGAAGCAGACTCACTAGTCTGCAGGCCCATGATATACACACAGTATTGGTAATTGATTACCACTAACATTTAATTTTTAAATGACACTTTTCACTCAACATTTTGTATTCGTTTTAGGTGTACAGCATAATGGTTAGACCATCATCATCTACTTTGTAAAATGTTCCTCCCAATATTTCAGGTACCACCTGGCACTCTACATGGCTATTCTAATATTGACTATATGCCCTGTGCTGTACTTTACATTCCCATGACTATTGTGTAACTACCAAATAGTACTTCTAATCCTTTCACCTTTTTGGCAATTGATTATCTAACTGAGGAATGCAAGGTCTTGAGGCGATAACTTGTCTAGGTCCTTGTCAAGCTCCTCATCTCTGTGGCTTTCTAATTTCTGAAGTCACATGGCCTCTCTTTAAGGCATACTTGCCATATACACTCCCTATCATATAACCTTTAATTGCCTTTCTTTCAGAAGAGCGTAACCAGCCCAAGTTCAGAAACTTCGGTGATCTATCACTGAAACTAAGTTTCAATTTCACTCACTCCAAGTGCATACCCATAGTGACAGTGCTCGGCATTGTTTTTATAAAATTCTGTGACTGCCTCCTATTTTGTTCCCTGGGGAGCTGAGTTCCTTCTGCCTTGATACCTCTCTATGATTGTGGTTCCACCAAGGCTGATCATCTTTCTCTGGCCCATAAATCCCAGGTATTTGTTACCAAACCTGTTCTGTTTATCTGTAGATAATACTCTGTTCCTCAAACACCTAGTTAGTTCTGTTAGGCCAGCCTTGCTTCCGTGTATAGTACCTTTTGAGCAGGTGCTTTATTTTCTGGATAAGTTCTCTCTCAGCTAGCTGCTTGACTACTTACTCATCCTCTGTTGTTGAGTTTGCGCTATTCCAGGAGTATAATTTTATTTCAAAAGAGTGCCTGTTCTGAACGTTGAGAACTAGTTACTGATGTGATTGTATCTTAATATGTAAAATCAGTGGCTTGGTTCTTAGGCTCTCAAGTGTTAATGTATATGACCATGATCTGAAACACTTTTAAAAACATATGTGTGAGGCCCACCCTAGCATGTCTGCTGAAGTGGGTCTGGGGTCGAGTCTGAGAATGTTCATGTCTAATATGTGTCCCCTGGTGATGCTGATGCTGCTGGTATGTGAACCGCATTTTGGAAACCATTCCCATAGAGAATAGCCATTTTTATCCCTATAGGTTAATGACTATACACTGGGACTCTAAGTTTTTATTTCATATTGATTTGGGATTTAATGATAAATGAGTTTTTAAAACAAGAATTGATTAAAAAGAAGTAGAAGCATTATACAATCATGCAACTTGAAAGGTCCATGACTTTATGTAAAGAGTATTTTCTAAGATGTGCTGTGTAACACTAATAGAAGATGATTTCTGTGAAAGAAAAGAAGAAAGAAAACATCAGCCACAACAACAACAAAGAAGTTTCTATGATCAAACTTAATTTGTAAAATATTGCACTTGACATGTCCCCTTTGGAAATTCACAAACACTTTAACATTTAAAAGATACCAGAAATATTGTCTTCAAAAAATTCACTTAACTTTGTTTAACTCTGAGTTTTCTGAATGCATTTGAAAATAATATCCTTCCTCAATTCACAACCTAACAAATTCCTGTAAAACTAATATTCCATAAAACTCACTTGGTAAATGTTCATTAAAAGAATACTCTTTCTTTGACCATCAAGAAAAGTATGTGCCTTTGCAAATAGCTATTTTCATACTTACAAATGGCATATTGTACTCTTCTGAGATGCATGGAGTCTTTTTTAAAAAAATCAAGAACTCAATATATTTTAATCTTTCTAATAATAAAGCAAAAGTCAAATTTGTCTGGATTAAATGAGAATGAGTAATTAAAGTGATAAGAACCTGACATCATAAATAAAGAATAGATCTGTAGGAGATTAGACCCATTGTTTTTACTGTGTAAAAGCATTGCAAATCATAAGTCACTAAAGAGTACACAGAAATGTAAGCAGCCTTATTATCTGAATTGACAAGCTCCTGCTCAGTCACTAGCCTTGGGTGATGACATTCATTCATCTGTGTCTTCTGGGCTAGAGGTTCCCCTTGGACAAGTAATAAAAAAAAAAGGAGCAGGAAGGGCAGATGCGAGGACCAAACATGGAGCTTGGTTCACTCTAAGTCATTTCTTTACATGATCCAGGCAATTGACTACAATGTCAGAATGAATTTTAGACTCCCTATACACATTATTCTTTGTTTTTATAAATAATATGAGTAAAAATGCATATGCATGAGGTTAGACATGAGATCAGATTTTGTGTGTGCAAAAGAACATTACCCTAATGACAATAATGGAAGAACTGTACAATAATTATTCCTCGAGATCAAAAATATGCATAGTATTCAAAGTCTTCTGTGTGACTATACCCTTTTAGGGGTAAATTAATTTGATTTTACATAATGGAAAGAATCCGATGGAAGATGACTGAAGGGTGGCTTAATCAGGCAGTATTTAGTCTACTCAGACTGCCATAACAAAATACCATGGAATGGGTGTTTTAAATGAAAAAAATTAATTTTATCACAGTTCTGGAAGCTGGAATGCTGGAAAGTCTAAGATCCGTGTTACAAAAGAGATTGGTTTCTGGTGAGATCTCTCCTCAGGGCTTGCACTTTGCTGCCTTCTCCCTCTATCCTCCCACAACCGAGAGAGGAAGTGTTCTCTGCCTTGCCTCCTCAGACACAGAAACTAATCCCATCAGACCAGGGCCTGCCCTTCTGGTTTCATTTAGACTTAATTACCTGCTCTGGACTGACTTCCAAACACAGTCACACTGGGGGCATCTGAACTTTGAGGTAACACAATTATAGCTCCGTTCTCAATATTTTATCATGGTTTGAACAAAACTAGGATACCGTGCTCACTTACATTTTGAAATTCACATGAAGTATGGTGAATAGAGTATTGAGAGGCTGGAAATCCTAACAGAAATGTGGAACACACTGGAGAACTTTAGAATAAAGAAGAAATTCAGGTAGGCTAAAACATTCCTGTCTTCAGTGGTTGAGATGACTGTCACATAAAAGGTGGGAGTGCACTTGCTCCTTTTTTCAGATGCAAAAAACAGCACAGGATGGCAGTTTTTAGTTAAATGTATTCATTCTTTCAATAAGTTTTTAATAAGTATTGTTACAGGGAAGAGCAAAAGTAGGTTTACAGTCATTCATATGGACCATCATATGATGATTAATAAATACAAGACTAAACTTTTGTGTTTCATGTACTCACAACTGTAAGGCTACTTTTGCCCTTCCTTGTATGTGCCAGCCACTTATGCTGTCCTTTTAAAGAGGTATCTCCAAGGATATTTCACAGACAAGAAAATTTGCTATTATAGTTCATGCTAAAAGTGCTATAATAAAGAAGAACTGAGTGGAATTGAATCACATATTAAAGTGACATATTGGCAGGAGTGAAAGTACTACACTAAAGATCAGTAAGATGGAAATAATATTCCGAGGAGTGGATCAATCAACCCAAAGATAAAAATAAGATGGATAAGTTTAAGGAATCAAAATAGAGTAAGCAAGGGAAGATGTGGCACAGAGTTAAGCTGGAAAGGTACACAGAGACCCAATCATGCATGTGGAGACAGATATACTACGGAGTTCAGGCTTTAAGGTACGGGATTTATATTACCAACAACCAGGGAGTCATAGATGGATGTTAGTGAAAGTGCTGAACATATCCTTTGGCTTTGGTAGGAAGACCGTGTGAAGGGAGACAGACCAGAACTCTGGAGATCAGTTAGGAGTCTACTGCAGTATAACACTTGAGACATGATGCAGGACCCGTGTAGAAAAATGCCAATTAAAATTAAGAGCAAAAAGGAATTAAAAAGATAGTTAAGATCTATAAAGTGATTATTATTTGCCATACATATTCCCAACAATTTTATATTTAATAACTCCTCTAAAGGATATTTGAAGCAGCATAGATACTGTTGTTAGGTTCATTTTACAGATAACAGTATCAAAAATGGAGAGGTTCAAGTATTAAGTCATAGTACCATGATTCAAAGCCAGGAAATCTCTTTTTTAAAAAAATATTTAATTAATTTATTTTTGACAGAGGGGAAGGGAGGGAGAAACTGAGGAAGAGAAACATCCATGTGTGGTTGTGTCTTGCGCAGCCCCTACTGGGGACCTGGCCCACAACCCAGGCATGAGTCCTGACTGGGAATCGAACAGGTGACTCTTTGGTTCTCAGGCTGGCACTCAAGCCACTGAGCCACACCAGCCAAGCAAAGCCAGGAAATCTCCTTAAGAAAGGGGATTTTTTAGCATTTCTGCTCTATGGCTTCTTAAAACTTTACCTGAGAGCTATTTAGGCAGTAAAAATAGCATGTTTATGCATCTGGAAACAAGAAATGTTTGAGGACATGGGAGGTACTGAGGATAGAACCCATATTTCATGGTTTGAGCAACAAAGACCATATTGATGTTATCTGCTATAGCAGCCACAGAAGGGATAACCTGGTTTGTGGTAAAAAAAAAATGATGAATTCTCTCATGGACATGTTGACTTTTAAGAACTTCAAACAGTGCTGTGCAGGTGCCAGTGAGTTAGGTAGCTCTACAATTAACAATGACAGGGCCGTGTACATTAGGATTTGATGTTGAATCCATGGGAATTGAATAAAGTAATCATAGACCGTGTGCACACTGAGAAGAGAAGGTGGACCATATCAGAATCTTTGATAACAGCAAAAGTGACATCGAAGGAGAATCAAAAGGATTTCTAGAAAATTATCAGGAAAACAATTACAGCTTTTTTTGAGATCTAAGGAAGAGAGTATTTTCCAACTTTGACAAAAAACAGACATGCCTGTCTGCTATGTAGTGAAAACTACTGTGTTACTGGAATATTAACATGGATTTCTAATGTCCGGCTTCAGGGACGAGGTGCAAAGCAGTTCGTATTGGCGAGGAGTTCGAACAAGATGACACCCGGGTTCCTTTCAACTCTGTGATCTGATGATTACATACATTTTACCTGTATAGATAAAATGATACACATTGCCAGAGCCTCAAACTATGTGATGACTGTCAGTACTTGAGATGAAAAACATATCCAGGAGTTCATTTTCTCGGTTTCAATTCATACCCGTTTTTTAATTTTGCATGCATGCATGGTATGTGAGATAGACATAATAAAACATATTATTTGTCAGACTTTTCAATCTCTAAATTGAATACTGAATGACTGAAGAAGGTTTATGGTGCTTATTTCAAATTGCCTATCAATTACTCAAGTGTTTTTGAACTTGCCAAAATTACACAGCCTGGCATATATGCCTCAGGGGAAGGGTGCGGAGAGACGAGGAGGAGACTTTGGCTGACCACCACCTTTACCGGGGAAACCAGCCCCTGGGGCTGCTCACAGCAGCAGACAAGTGGGCTGGAGAGCCACTAAAACGTCAGGAGAGAAGGACAAGCCACTGAGCAGCCACAGCCTGCTGGACAGTGAGGGCAGCCTTGCCAGAGACCTCCAGTGAAGCCCCCAAATGTTTCTAACAGTAAACATTTACTAGAAAATGAATGACTAAAACAAATCCATGCTATTGTTTCATGTTTGAAATTAGTGTGAGACTATTGTTTTTGAATATAGATCTTTTTCATTTTACTTTTTTAGTTTAAATCATTTTTTTTTTATTTTTCAACTACAGTTGATGAACAATATTATATTGGTTTCAGGTGCACACCCCAGTGGTTGGACATATAACTTACTAAGGAATCATTCTAATAAATCTTGTATCCCTCTGACACCATACATATTTATTAGAATATTATTGACTCTATTCCCTATGCTGTACTTCACATCCCCATGACTACTCTGTAGTAACCAATTTGCACAGCTTAATCCCTTCACCTTTTCCCCCATCTTCCCAATCCCCCTCCCATCTGGCAATGTCAAAATTTTCTCTGTATCCATGAGTTTGTTTCTGTTCTGCATCTTTGTTTATTTTGGATTTTTTTTAGATTCAGTTATTGATACATATGTATTTATTGCCACTTGATTGTTCACACATTTTTTATTTTTTTCCTTCCCTCTTTTTTTTATAGAATACTCTAACATTTCATGTAATACTGGTTTTGTGGTGATTAACATTTTTTAGATTTTTCTTGTCTGGGTAGCTCTTTATATGTTTTTTGATTCTAAATAATAGCTTTGCATTTGGATAGAGTAAGATAGATTAATCTACCCAGCAAAGCTACCTTGATTTTAGGTCCTTGCTTTTCATCACTTGAATATTTCATGCCAATCCCTTCCAGCCTGCAAAGTTTCTATTGAGAAATCCACTGACAGTCTTATAAGAGCTCCTTTGCAGGTAACTAAACTACTTTTTTTCTTGATAGTTTTAAGATTGTCTCTCTGTCTTTAACCTTTTGCATTTAATTATGATGTGTCTTGGCATGGGCCTCTTTAGGTTCCTCATAGATCTTTTTCATCTTCTAGGTGCGGAATACAGTCTGACATTTATTCCATGGGTGGTTTTTGCCCCAAGGACAGTTAAGCACCATGCCAGAAACAGAGTGATTGTTTGAGCGGTCTCAAAACTTTTACCTTTTCATATTAAATACATATGTGTGTAACAAGTTCTAAAAGGTACCTAAAGAAAATCTCAGGTCATACACATTAAATTGTCCAATTTCATATTAAAATGATGATTCCCCTACCCCAAACACACTTTTTTTTTATTTAGTTATTTTTCAAGTACAGTTTTTGTCTATTTTTCCCATCCCAGCCTCCCCTGCCCCTTGCTCCCCACCTCCCTCCCATTTCCTCCCCCCCCCCTTAGTTCTCGTCCCTGTGTCCTTCCTATTTGTTCCTCCAAATCCCTCCCCCTTTTTCCCCTTAACTTCCCTTCCTTCTCCCCCTCTGGTCACTATCCCCTTGTTCTCTATTTCAGTGTCTTTGATTTTTGGGTTTTTTTTTTCTGCTTACTTGTTTGTTTTGTTGTTTAGCTTCCTGTTAAAGGTGAGATCATATGGTATTTGTCTTTCAGCACCTGGCCTATTTCACTCAGCATAATGCTTTCCAGTTCCATCCATGTTGTTGCAAAGGGTAGTAGCTCCTTCTTTCTCTCTGCAGCATAGAATTCCATTGTGTATATGTACCACAATTTTTGGATCCATTCGTTTACTGATGGGCACCTAGGTTGCTTCCAACTCTTGGCTATTGTAAATTGTGCTGCTATGAACATTGTGGTGCATAGGTTCTTTGATATTGATGTTTTAGGATTCTTAGGATATAATCCTAGCAGTGGAATTGCTGGGTCAAAAGGCAGGTCGATTTTTATTTTTCTGAGAAAAATCCATACTGTTTTCCATAATGGTTGTACCAGTCTGCACTCCCACCAACAGTGAACTAAGGACCCCGTTTCCCCACACCCCCCTCCAACATTTGTTGTTTGTTGCTTTGTTTATGATAGCCATCCTGACTGGTGTAAAGTAGTATCTCATTGTGGTTTTAATTTGCATCTCTCTGATAGCTAACGATATTGAGCATTTCTTCATGTGTCTCTGAATGTTCTGTATGTCCTCCTTGGAGAAGTGTTTGTTCAAGTCCTTTTCCCATTTTCTAATTGGGTTGGGTGTCTTCTTAGAGTGGAGTCGTGTAAGTTCTTTGTATATTTTAGAGATTAAACCTTTGTCTGAGGTATCATTGGCAAATATGTTTTCCCATACAGTTGGTTGTCTTGCTAATTAAATACTGTTTTCTTTAGCCATGCAGAAGCTTTTTATTTTGATGAGATCCCATTTGTTTATTCTTTCCTTTACATTCCTTGCTCTAGGGGACATATCAGTAAAGAGGTTGCTGCGTGAAATATCTGAGATTTTCTTGCCAATGTTCTCCTCTAGGACTTTAATGGTGTTATGACTTACATTTAAGTCTTTTATCCACCTTGAATTTATTTTGGTGTATGGTGTAAGTCTGTGCTCAAGTTTCATTTTTTTGCATGTAGCTGTCCAGTTCTCCCAACACCATTTGTTGAAGAGGCTATCTTTACTCCATTTTATGTTACTGCCCCCTTTGTCGAATATTAATTGACTGTAGAGAGTTGGGTTGATTTCTGGGCTCTCTGTTCTGTTCCATTGGTCTATGTGCCTGTTTTTATGCCAGTACCAGGCTGTTTTGATTACAGTGGCCTTGTAATACAGTTTGATATCAGGTATTGTGATCCCCCCCTACTTTGTTCTTCTTTCTCAAAAGAGCAGCTGCTATTCGAGCTCGTTTATGGTTCCATATAAATTTTCGAAGTGTTTGTTCTATGTCTGTGAAATATGCCATTGGTACTTTAATAGGTATTGCATTGAATCTGTATATTGCTTTGGGTAGTATGGACATTTTGATAATGTTAATTCTTCCAATCCATGAACAAGGTATATGTTTCCATTTGTTTGTGTCTTCCTTGATTTCGTTCTTCAGGGCTGTGTAGTTTTCTGCATACAGGTTTTTTACCTCCTTGGTTAGGTTTATTCCCAGATATTTTATTTTTCTTTTTGCTATATCAAATGGGATTTTTCTCTTTATTTCTGCTTCTGCTGATTCACTGTTGGTATACAAAAATGCCTTGATTTCTGGATATTGACTTTATAACCAGCTGTTTTGCCAAACTCATCAATTAGTTTGAGGAGTTTTTGGGTAGAGTCTATAGGATTTTCCATGTACACTATCATGTCATCTGCAAACAGTGACAGTTTTGTTCCCTCCTTTCCTATTTGGATGCCTTTTATTTCCTTTTCTTGCCTGATCGCTGTGGCTAAAACTTCCAATACTATATTGAATAGAAGTGGTGAAAGTGGACAACCTTGTCTTGTTCCTGATCTTAGTGGAAAAGCTTTTAGTTTTTTCCCGTTGAGTATGATATTGGCTGTAGGTCTCTCATATATGGCCTTTATTATTTTGAGAAATGCTCCTTGTATTCCCACTTTGCTGAGTGTTTTTATCATAAATGGGTGTTGTACCTTATCGAAAGCTTTTTCTGCATCTATTAATATGATCATGTGATTTTTGTCTTTGCTTTTGTTTATATGATGTATTACATTTACTGATTTGCGAATATTGAACCATCCTTGCATTCCTGGGATGAATCCTACTTGATCATGGTGTATGATCTTTTTGATATGTTGTTGGATGCGATTTGCCAATATTTTGTTGAGGATTTTAGCATCTATGTTCATCAGCGATATTGGCCTGAAGTTTTCTTTCTTTGTTGTGTCTCTATCTGGTTTTGGAATTAAGATGATGCTGGCTTCATAAAAAGAATTTGGGAGTTTTCCATTCTTCTGAATTTTTTGAAATAGTCTGTGGAGAATAGGGGTTAGCTCTTCCTTAAATGCTTTGTAGAATTCTCCTGTGAAACCATCTGGTCCGGGGCTTTTGTGTGATGGGAGTTTTTTGATTACTGCTTCAATTTCTTTTGCTGTTATTGGTGAATTTAGATTTTCTGCTTCTTTTTCACTGAGTTTTGGAAGATTGTATTTTTCTAGAAATGTGTCCATTTCCCCTAGGTTTTCAAATTTCTTGGCATACAGTTCTTCATAGTAATTTCTTACAATCTCTTCTATTTCTGTGGTATCAGTTGTAATCTCTCCTTTTTCATTTCTGATTGTGTTTATTTGTGTCCTCTCTCTTCTTTTCTTGATGAGCCTACTTAAAGGCTTGTCTATTTTGTTTATCTTCTCATCCAAACACACTTTTAAAGTGTTAGAAAGTGTAAGATGAGCTGTTATTTTTCTAATGAGTCTGAAACAAACTACAGCAGGTCCAGAAAAACTATCTGAAATACCAACTCCATGTTGATGTTTGACTACTGATAGTTTTGAAGTTTCAGCACTCCCCTATCCCCTTCTGCCACATACCTGGGTAAACTCTTAAGAATATCTGATTATTACATCCCTTGGACCCAGTGGCAAGCCACACCCCAGCCCCAACTCCAAGCTAGCCTCTTTTCTCTGCTCTCTCAAGATCATTTTTGAAGTAGCTTAGGAGCCTGCTCTATTATCTCCAGGAAGCTTCATTATGTGGGTAATAAACTTTCTCACACCTTCCTGTTGCAGGCAAAGTGTCGTCCCTCTCGACATCCAGGCCACAGCAGAAACCCAAACAGAATGAACATTGTCTATAGGTTACTAACACTTCTGAGACCCTCCTGGGGCCCATAAATTACCTAATATTTAACACAAGTTTCTATGACAGCGCTTAGTAAGAGTCATGTTCTTTTTTTATAGTGTATTACATAATCAATATTTCTGTCCTTTCAAAAGAATGATTCTCCTCTGTCTCCCCCACTGTTATTATTCATTGGTAAGCTTATATATCTGAACTAATATATCCGAGTCTTCTTTCTCCTGGTAGATAAAACAAATTCATAGTCATATAAATGGACCAGGGAAGCCTGACTTTACAAATTTGCATTGTGTACAAAGTGGGTTGCATTAGTTAGGAGTTTGAACTGGATGACACTTTGATTCCTTCTAAATAGAGTATTTTATGATTCTTTGCATTTTCCATTATAGGTGGCATAATATACATTCCCAGAATCCCAAACGATGTGATGATTTTCAGTACTTGAGATGAAAAAACACCCTGAAGTTCATTTTCTGCTCTATCAACTCTAACTAATGAAACAAAATATTCTACTCTGTGTAGAAATTCATGCAATGTTGACTAGCTGTTTTATGGATGAACCAATTTTCTTTTTTAAGATTATATTTTTTAAAAGCATTTAGTCACTCATCTAGCTCTTCATATGTCCCCCGAGTACTATAGTAGAGACTATGCGATGTGCTTACTGTATCATTTTCCCCTTCTATAGAATCCTGAAAAGCTATAGCTCCCATCAGCTGACCATCAGCTATAGCTCCTGGTGGTCAGATGTGACCCAGTAGTTGGGTTCTGGCCAGTATAAAACTGAGTCACAGTGATCTCTTATTTGCAACCTGAGACAGTTAACAGGTGGGAATTCTCCATGTTTTCTCTTGCCTCACCATGTAGCTCTTGATCCTGGTTTTCTGAGTCACCTAGCAGAAAAAGTTTTCAAATACAGCTAGCAGAACCCATACCTAAACATGCTGCCAATTGGTATTTTGTGTGATGCCAGTGAAATTTCATAGGTTCTGTGATGGCTGTGAAACCTATCTTACCATGACTAATACCAAAATGTGCATAAACTAAAAATACTCCATCGAATAAACATAAGGAAATCTCTATGACCTTGTAATGTCTTTAGCTAATTTCTTGAGTATCAAAGTAGGCAAACCCTAAATCTTTGCATCCACCAATGTAGCATTTTTAAATGTTTTTTTTTTCAACAATTCTTTTGTTTTCTCCCCTCAGATCTCTTGATTGCTCTCACCTATCTCAAGGTCACACTTATTTTTTTTAAGTTATTTTTTGGTTACTTTTAAGTTCTTTGTCTTTTATATTTATCTTCTGTGTTACCTTTTCAAAGAAAAACTTGCCTTTTAGAATCTACCTTCTTAATATGAGTACATCAAAAGAGGCAGGGGCACAGGTACCCTTGCCATGTCATTAGAAATGGTCCCCAGAGCAATCATAAAACCTGTTTCATAATGTATCTTCAAAAGTAATATAAATTACTTTGTCTGAAGTATGTCTTAAATTTGTATATGTCTATTCTCAGGACTTTATTACTTATTTCAAAGAGCAAGGTAAATTGCCAGCATGTATGCTAATGAGCCAGCTATTTGAAATCCTTACTTTCTTACAATCAGTCCAGCTGGACCCCTCAGGATTTGAAATACTCTTACTGGCCACATGTGGCCTTCTCCTCCTCAGTGCAGAAATTTGGGAAATACTGACGAGCTGCTGTGTGGATAAAGCAATTTTTCTTTCCCAATATATTCTCTTTTTGAAAATATATTGTCAGACTTTATAACCATTCAATTTTAGTCTTTTCTCTAAAGTAGCAAACAGTACAAATTCATCAAAAAATTTGAAACCTCCATCCAAAGATTAATGGGACTTCTGCACAGTGTGAACAAGCAAATAATGAAATAAAATGCTGTGTTAAGTTATACGTGGCAGCTGCTTACATCATCTCTAATTTCACTGTAAGTTGTAACCTTTTAGAAACCAGAATTATAGATGGCTTGTAAATTGTGGTATTTGTTGAGACAGATGTATTTGGGTATTGCAAATCTGGGAAGAATTTTTAAAGACACAACTCACATAGGTTTTTAGATTGAATCACACCTCAGTGATAGTCTCCCTGTTTATACTTTACTTACATTGAGATTCAGAGTAGTAAGCTAGATTCACATCACATGCATTTTTGTCCTCTAAACTCGTGTTATTTGTGTGCACTGTTTACTTGTTATGTAATAAGATAACATTTATACACTTGTCTTATTTTTGTCTTAGATTTTTATTAATTTTTTATTGTTATGTACTGTTATTTATTTGTAACTCTTGGTTTTCTAAAGTTGAACTCTTAAAGAACAAAATCTTTATACCACATAAACCACTGTTGCAGAGCAAACTGTCCCTAAAAATTATCTCATAAAATATATAGCTAGTAACAGCCTCATTTTATATAGTTCAATAAACCAAAATAGATGCTTACACCCAGAATGTATGGGTCCCAAAATGTACACATTCACATACCCATGTACATATTGACCTTAATTAAGTTGGGCTATCAAGAATATTATCTAAAATCTTAGACTTTGCTGGACAACGGTAGGCAATGATTGCAGCATTAAAACCACCCCTTGGTTATTTTTTGTTGATTTTTACCTTATTTTTTAATTTTTATTGTTTTTCAAGTACAGTTGTCTCCATTTTCCCCATCTCCTCCTCCATGTCCCACCCACCCACAATCCTACCCCCCTTTGGCTTTGTCCATGGGTCCTTCATACATGTTCCTTGACAACCTTTTCCCTACGTTCCCTCGTTACCCCTTCACCCTTCCCCTCTGGTTACCCTCAGTCTGTTCCCTTGTTTCAGTGATGCAGAGACATCTAACTATTTAAACATCAATTCATTTCATGGGTTTTAATGAAGAAGCAGACCAAAATGGCTAGGAGATACCAATTATTTCAGGAGGACCTGGCCACTGGGCACAGCAGACCATCATGCCCTACATTGTTTGGCTCCGAGTATAAGAAGAGGGGAAGGTAACCCGCAATTGTCCGTCAGCTAAATGGTCCATTTACCTGAAATAATAAATGTCTTAATGAGGGAAAGACAATTTTCCATGGTACCAATGACAAAGGTGTTCTTTCTGCACTAGTTCATGGTGACTGACTGGCTAATTAGCATTTAGGATGGACAGATACAATTTTTTACATTTGAGTTTGAAATAAATTTTATTGTCTACCAAATAGCAGAGACGACTTTGAAATTTTGTTTTTTTTTTTCTTACTAAATCCTTGTTGTTTTATCTCTACAAATAACTAGACTTTTTTTTACCAAATACTTCACAGATTTTCACTGTGGCTATGGAATAATAATAATAACAGTAACATGAAGAAGGAAGAGGGGCTGGAAATTGAGTTCAACCAATAATGGCCAATCATTTAATTAACCATGACTATGTAAAAAAAAAACCCTCTTGAACATTGTGGTTCCGGGAGTCAGGGAGCTCCTCATCTGGAGAACACGTCAGTGTTTTGGGCAGATGGAGCACCTGGAAAGGGCACGGAAGCACGGAAGCTCCTTCCTTTGCCCTATGCACCTCCTCTCTTTGGCTGTTCCTGAGTTGTTATCCTCTATAATAAAGCTATACTAGCAATAATAGCATTTTCCTGAGTCATTCTAATAAATCACTGGACCTAAAGGGGAGTTATGGGAATTCCCCAAGTTATAGCTAAATCAGACAGAAGTGTAAGGACCCTGGCGACTCCCACTTGTGGCTCACGTCTATAGTGGGAGCAGGCTGGTAGAACCGAGCTCTTAACCTGTGGGGTTCAGACTAACTGCAGGCAGGTAGTGGCAGAAGTAAATTGGTTTCAGTGGTAGGAGGTCCCTGCTGAGGTCCAAGAATTGGTTTTGGACAAGCAGAGGCATAGTAAGTATGCAGTGCAGACCTTCACCTTTTCATATTCTCTCCCTTACACACCATGATCGCCACTTTCATCCACATCGTCATTCAGGGCCCCCCAAAGGTTAAATAACACACTGTGGAGCAACTGTAATATCAGTTTATTTTTCTAATTATTAAAATATTAATTATTGAAATGGATAATATGTGTCTAAGAAAGAAGGAAATATGAAAAATATTCTTTATGATCTCAATAATCCAGGAAACTAGTAAATACTTTCAACATTTCTATATACAAAATTTACAAATAGTTTAATCTTAGTATTGTTTGCAGACTGACTGACTTTGGCTTGCTTCTAATACATTACTAATAGTTTTCCCATGTCAAAAATAATCATCCATAATGTTCTTTGAGAGTGACAGGTCATCAGAGGGAGGTTTCATACCTCACCCTTCTGGTGACTATTTAAAAGACCACATGTCAAGAATAACCATTTCATTAGCTTCACACAGCTGAAGATAAAATCTAGACTCAAATAAACGTTTTCTGGGGGAGGGTGATTTGCAATCTATTTTATATTTAGCCAGATCTAGGCCAAAACAGAAGTGCAAATTATTTTTGTTTTTATTTGGTCCAGTTAATTTAATCCAGTTTATTGCCTGTCTAAGCAATATGATCACCTTCACATATAATTACATCTGTGTTTAGTAGGGTGTAATTTTATGCCTAGAATTTATCTAGAACTTTCTTTGGCTTACAGCAACCTGTATGAGAACTCTCTGGCCCTGTACTCAGACAGAACCACACACTTCATGATTTTCTTAGCCTCCACAAGCCTCAGTTTCCCATTTGCAAAGCAGGGATGATTATGGCTCACCTCTTGGGACTGCTGTGGAGAATAAATGAGATATTGAATGTATAGATTTAGCTTAGAGCCTAGTAAATGTTCAATAAAGGTTAGCTATGCATAATGCATATTTTCTCATAAAAGTGTTAATCTTCCTAGGGCCCAATATGAAATAATTGATTACTTCTTCACTGATTAAAAACACCACTTTTACCATGTAATGTACACTTATGGAAAATGAAGGTATGAAGTACTGACTTAAATTCTCTCTTGTCCTGAGAGTCTACAAAATGCAATAGGAATTAACCTGCAGAAAATCAGCCTATTGAAAATGAAATTATCAAATTCTCTAAGGCTGCATTCAAAGAATGTCAGTTCTTGGCAAATGATTCCCAGTACACCTCAGGCACAGCACAAGGGGCCTTAGGAAAAGCCAGAGGGAGACACTGCAGAGGCAGGAAGGACACTCTGCAAGCCTAGAAGTTTCGCAGTGTGTTGATTTTTACCCTCCAGAGCACCCCCACTTCTCCACATCAGACAGTGATGAACATCTGTGCTGAACATACACCCAGCAAGTGTTAGCTCTTCTTAAACAGAATATAATGCTCTATTCTGACCTGAGTATCTCCAAAGGCATGAAGCCCCATGGAGTGTCTCCGGGGAGTGACAACTCCCATCATAACAAAACTGCTGCTTTTTTGAACCTTATTTTATAAGATTTTTCAAAAAAAGTTTAAGAATTTTAATTAAGAGAAAAAAGCATCATCTTTTCACTTGGAACCTAAGAAAACATCAGAGTGGCCCCCAAACATTCATCCAGCATCCGCTGAGAAAGCACACAGCAGTGGAAGCTGGCCTTGCAGGTGGCAGGCAGTGGAAGCAGCATGCTTCGTAGGAATGAGTGGGCGAGTCTGAAGATGTCTGAGCCCTGCAGAGGGTCACAGACGGCAGCTGAGCAGCATGGAATTACATTCCCCACCAATAACCAGCTCTCGTGGGGCCTCCATCACCACTACACAAAATGTCATACCTTACAGATAAACATTGTGATCGGGATCATTGCCACTATGGATGCGCTGTCTCTCACATTATAACCATTACAGAAAGGAAGGGGTCAGCGGACACTCAGCACCCACAAACAACATACTCCATTTCCCACCTCATCTAAGTCTTGAGAAGTAGACACCAGGGAGCAGGTTAGTGCTTGCTCATGGGGAGATGACGCACTACTATTTCCAAGTTCAGCCTGACGTTGGGGATGAGAAAGTTGTAGGTGAGAAGGGACCATTTGAATTATATGTGCAATTGAATGTTTTAATGCACTGGACTTTCTTTAAATAACTATAGTATAGTTACATGATTGGACCAAGATATCATTAAAAAGGGCCAATTGCTCAAGAGGAAATGTGCTTATAGTTGTTAGCAGTTTTTGAAAATTAAAATAATTTCATGTTTAGACCAGAATAGTAAAACATGTGCATATATTATTATATCTGCTCCTGGGCCTTCCAGTCGACTTCATTAAATTATGTCTTCATTAAATTATGTCTTCATTGGTATCAGAGAACCAGCCTGGTTCATTCATTCCAGTAAAGCTACTGGAGTCATTGTAGCTTTAGTGTGTGATAAAGTGTGTGCATTCTCATAGGCATTCATATTCTCTGAAATGTATTCCAGGCTGTAGGTCCTCAGACTGTGTTTTCCATTCCAGCAGCTCCTGGGAATGTATTGGAAAGACAAATTCTTGACTCCTATCTCCCAAACCTGCTGAATCGGAAATGCTGGGAGTCAGGCCTCCATCTCCCAGTGATTGTGTTCAGCATGCTCAGGCACAAGAATCACTGTTCTAGGATATTTTTGTGCTTCTTTTGACTGCTTTCTACTTGTTTACTTGTTCACTTTCACAATAATGATAAAACGACTTTGTATTATCTTAGGAGAAGCAAGGTATACTGCAATCACAAATGATCTTTAAATCTAAGTGGTATAAATAGCACAGGGTTTATTTCTTGTTCAAGCTACATAACTCACTGGCTAAAGGGGGGCTGGCAGGGGGCTCTGCTAGTCATTAGGTACTAAGAGACCCAGTAAGATGGAGTAGGCATTGTCCCTGGCATTGTTGGTTGTCCTGCCAGAGCTAAAATTCAAACACTCCAATAACTCCCTCGAATGGAAGGTGATCAAGAAAGTCATAAATTATGAAGCAGCAGCTCTCCACGCGAGTCGAGGTCTCAGAACAAATAGCACGCCTGTCTTTCTACTTGGAGTACAGCTCAAAGCACCTTCTGTTCGACACATATAAGTGTCCACAGAAACCCAATATAGTATGCTTCAGAGTCTTCTTTATCACACGTTTATCAGCATGGCATCATGACTCAAAAAGAAGTGTTACGGCAGATTTCCTGCTTTTGGCCCTGAAATTCACATTTAACCATATTTCCAATTTGCAGCACTTATATTAATAGACATGTTACTACCAAAGAATTAGTTACTAGTGCTCCTTAGATGATCCCTGCCAGCATAGATAAAAATGGCCAAGACCTGACTATCCATTGAATCCTTAGCAGCTTCAGATCCATTTGGCATCAGCTCTAAGAAGGGGTAAAGCTTGGTGACCCAGGATAAAAAGATGTGATGACTATTATATACAATTGGACTTCATCTGATACTTTCAGTGCTGAAGTAACCCATATATGTGCACCACACGCAAACACTCACAAACACTTCAAATATTCCACTGTGATAAGCTCAATGATTGTCAAGTATAATTATCTTTTGGGCCTCTTTTCTGGACAAAATGTTAAGTAAGAATGGCATTTCAGAAACTGGATTGAGGTAGGAAAATTAACGATGAGATCATTAACATACTTGAAGGCAAGGCATATGCTTAAAGAAAAATATATAATTCATGAAAGAATATTTAAAGTGTTGTGAAGGGTAAATTAAAAGAAAGAAGCAAAAGAAAATATAATCAGCTCTTTGATTCTGTATCTGGAATTGAATTTTGAATTGTTTGTACTTCTAAAAATTTGAATTCAATAGGAAATGTCATGGTAGAAAAGACTAATTTTATTGGAAAAACTATCTGAATGTTGAAATGAAATGGAAAAGGTGAGTGACATTCTGTCACTGTACATGGGAGAAAAGGCCACTGAGAAAAACCCAGGGGAATGTACGTGGTTCATCTTATTGTTTGTTAGTGACTAAAGGTCTCAGACCAGGTGAAATTGTCTATTAACCTGCAGGTTCATTGACAATTCTCTGTCAAATTATAGAATAACCTGTTTCTTAAATGCTTTTTGAACCTGCCATCGCATCTTGCTAAAGTGTCTCATTAATTAATAATTTAAGTAAAATATTTTCATATATCCATTTGATATTTACCTTATGGTCACGACTTATCTTTGTGAAAAATATACTATAATGATATGTTTCAAACTAAAACACGTAGAATGTGTTCCCAATGGTTGAGAGCGGGTCTGTTTTACAAAGATTCATAAAACAGAAAACTCTAAAATAGACTCGTGACCCCGGCTGGGGTGGCTCCCTGGATGGAGCACCAGCCTGCAGACCTAAAGGTCACTAGTTCAATTCCCAGTCAGGGAACACACTTAGATTGCGGACCAGGTGCCGGGTTGGTGGCATGCAAGAGGAAACAGATCTCTCTAAAAATAAATAAATCTTTAAAAATAGATAAATAAATAGAATAGAGTTGTGTACACCTCACACTAAGGAAAAAAATCAGTTAAGTAGGTAAGATATATGCCTATGAAAGTGAAAGCAGTTTGGATACAGCCCAAGGGGCAGGAAAAAGGGATGATCAAAGCATAGTTGCTCAAACATGTCTGCCTTCTAGCTAAACAATGACTATATTTTTCTGGAAGTATAGAAAAATTAACATAGATCCAAGAGATCTGAGCTCAATGTAATTCATAAGGATGCATGGAAAATATAGACACTGGGAGGGAAAGAGACGAATGTGTAAATTGTACATGACAATTTTCCAATCAACTCCGGTTCTTCCACTGTAACTGCCTTGCTCAGAGACACAGGAAGGGATGCATCACAGTTCATTTCAGCCCCTCCTTTTTTTCACACTAATCTGTTCTCCACCCTCAGGTTCAAGTGATAAGTCATGAAATACCATCATCCAAGATCCACCGGTCCACTTGTTAGGCAAGAATCCACCTGACATTTCTCTTAAGATAGCCATCAGTGCTTTGCAGGTGGACTGTGAGATTACACCTGCTGGCGCAAGGGGTGGGCTGGATGAAGCTGATGGGCACTTGGATTCCACCATCCCAGAAGCTAATGTGACATTTCACTTAAATGTTTTAGCGAACCAGACACACCGAGTGCAAAGTCTTAAGCAAAATATGGGTGGAGTGCCCTGAATTTTTTACTTCCTAAGTCCTTAGCTCAGAATTGTGCTGAAGGGGCAATCTGATGTACAGTCAGGTGCTAGTGGAGGAATTGTGTCTCCCTTTTGCACAAGTCTTCTTCAGCAGAGATTGATGCTTCACAAGCATAGGTGTGTAGAAACCAATCTGTTAAAAATACACAGGTGCCGAAATTTTGGGAACTATCATGACATGGTGGCTGTGTTAACTCTGCAGCTGTGCTACCTGCATACAAATCTCAGTTTCATTCCTTAACAGACTTATTTGGCCTCACCAAGCAAGACATGTAAGTGTCCTCTGCCTTCACAAGCCATGGGTGGAGCACCTGGTGCAAAATAACTGCAAATTATTATCAGTATCTTCCACACCAGAAGTACTGGTGCACAACCATAGTGACCATAGTGTTTCCTAGCACTGGTGGCCTGAGTTACAAGTGGCTAGGTGATGGGGTTACAGTGGGGAGGTTGACAGAATGATCTACTGTGGGTTGCTTTGAATTTCATTTTTTGTCTCTCTATAACATCTTCCTTAGTAAATGCCTGATCATATAGACCCATGATTCTCAAGGTGGAATGACTTTGCCTCCTGCTGAATCAGGGATCATTTTTTATTGTTGTGCATGGTATATGTGGAGGTTTATAACTGGCATCTAGTAGCTAGAGGTCAAGAATGCTCCTAAATATTCTACACGGTCAAGGACAAACCCCCATAACAAAGAATTATCTAGCACAAAATGTCAGAAGTGCCACTACGGAGTACCTTTAATACATGGTGTTTTGATTTGATCAAACACCTATGGATTAGTGAGGTCACTACATTAACTGATTAAAAATGAAACAAATACTGGGAAGCTCTGCTTTGGGACAGAGATTGAATCAGTAGTAATTCAGTCCAGGTGGCCACAGAGTTCTGGCATCTCTTACAGCAAATAAACTGAAGGGAACCTTGAGCTCTCGGAGATAACTGAATTAGTTCTTAAGGGTCTGTTATCAGATCAGGCAGTAAAGGCTCTTCCTAGTCATTATTTTCCAAACTTCAGATAGCGACCCATTGTCTATGATACGATAAGAAAATCACTTCTTTCTCTCCATCCCCTCTCTCTCTCTCACACACACACACACAAAGAAAAAGAAGAGGTAGTAAAAATGTCAAAAGTAATGTCATTTCTATGGGAATTGTTTTCTGAGGCTTTGGAAAATATTTTTGTATATTTGACCACAATGAAAAATATATTTCTTAATATGGATCACAGCTAAAAAGGCTCAAAAACACTGTTCAAATTTTCTAGTTTCCTCCCAGTTTATAAATCAATATTCATTCTCAAAGGCCTAGTCTAAATAAACTATGATAAAAATAAAATTTGGTGGCATCTGCAAAATTGTTTTTGAATGTATATCTTTACTTAAAAAAGAAGAAAGACTATAAAAATGTAGGATATTTATTTAAGTAATAAGGGTACATGTTTCTGATGGCACCGTTTGCTCATTTTTATTTTTATGCACTGTTTAAAAGGCCTACAGTATTTTTGTGTAACATTTTAAATCAGAACACACGCTGATCCATACACACAAGAAAACTTACTATCACTAAAGAGAACCATTTCTGATGGAAGGCTGATGGGAAACACAGATGTTAGAGGGTTCATGAGTGAGTGATGCAACAAGGAAGTTGTTTGGAGGTGAAGGAGTTAGGAAAAACTATGAAGTGAAAACTACAGAAATGTTTGCATTTTGTCTTTAAATAAACTTTGTAGTTTATAGATTAAATACAGAAAAGATCAAGTCTATGAAGAAGACAACTACAAAAGCAGATTTTCAAAGTGATTTTTGGAACAGAAATATATCTTGATAATATAGATAGGTTTCCAAAAACACTTTGAAAGTTGATATTCATTTATTTTAGTAACCTTTCATTACTGTTCAAGATTAGCTATCTCACCATTAATAGTCATATAACCTAAACACTTAGAGGCATAAAGATATGTGGGATTCCTAAAATGAAAACAAACCAAGAGGGCCCCACACAGCATCATGCTATTCTTCCCAGTCACAGTAAATTATAATAGATCATTTTGGAGTTCAGTAGCTTTCAATGAATATCCAGGAATTCAAATATTTATGGTAAACAGAAGATCAAAAGTATGTGGTAGAATATAAATCACAAATTATGTATGGGTCATTATATAAAATAAATAGTTTTTGCAAATATTTATGAACTATTCATAAGGCACACTAACCTATTGATATCATTTATCATGTAACAAAATACATAAAATTATGATGGGTAACAAATAAATCCCTTGTAAAATATTTACAATGCATTGGTTGCACTAATATTAATTAGTCTACTCATTGCTTCGAGTAATTGGTAAGTGATTTACAAATTTCTTGTCAGCCAGGCAGATGAGGCTTTATGGTTTGAAATAAATATATCTTATGAGTTTGTGGATATCCTCTTTAAATATTTTCCTTCATTTCCCTGTTGAAGGCTGAGTGCAACTGTTACAAATTTAGGCCTTCAAAAGATTGGGGGAATTAGTTGGCTGTTGACAACTTGAAAAATGGATCAAGAGTGAGAAGTTATACAATTTCAAGTAAAGAGGATGAGTGGCCCAAATCACAGTTGCTTACAACATCACGAGTTTATTGCAGCTCATCCTATAGGTTTAGTGCCGCTTTGAAGGCAGAGTTTTTCTTTAAGGAGATCATCTCCAAAATTCTTGCTCAGTTATGAACATCTTATAAGAACTGCTAGACTTTGTTCTGGACTCTTTTTAGAGAAGTTTGTATAGCGAACAACCTTGGAATATAGAGATAGCATTCCCTTTGAAGCAAAGAGAAGGCCTGTTTAGTGTCCAGTAAAATAAAGGTAATTTCTCCCTCCAAGGCAAAGGTAGTGCAGGTTTGTTGTAGTCCATTGTAGAAGGTTTGAGTTCCAAGACTCAGGGTTCCCACACATGGGCTCAGCACACTGACTTCCTCCATATCAATTCCATGGGAACTGGGGCACAGGGTAGACTTACATGAAACTGATGCTTATGCTATTCCCCTGGGCAAATAGCGTAAGTAATATTTTTTTCTCTGACAGAAGACACAAGCCTCATTGTGCCTTCACCTCTAAAACAATGTGAGGCTAAAATGGTTAACTTACCACTAGGCTAACATCTCAGACTCTCGGACTCTCATAATTTGGATCTGTTGTGGGACGTGTCTCCCTCACCCTCTCTCTCTCTCTCTCTCTCTCTCTCTCTCTATATATATGTATGTATACATATATACACACATACATATATACTCAAAATAACATTTGTTTATCTCTACTTTGAAATCACAGGGTTTAGATCTTATTTAATATAGTAATGAAAACACATATATGAACACATTAAACTTTATTTTATACATGTGTTTTAGTATAATTGATTAATTTTATAAGATTATGCTATTTTATTCACTTATTATTTTAAGAAGTCCACTGGCTTTAGCTTACCAGAGAAGTCCATGGCACCAAAAAAGGTTAAGAATTGTTAGGCAAAGAAGAAATTTCATAAGGAATAAAATGAGGTCTGGATTCAGAGGGATCTATTTATGTGTTTCACAGTCACTTCTGCATATAATCAAGCCATAGCACCCTGACGAAGAGTAAGAATGTCTTCCAGTAATTCATGGTCACCGACTTTGCTGACTCACAGATGAAGGTGTAGGACCAGAGGCCAAGTCGCAAAGTGATAATGTCTTGGGTATGAGTGGATAGTGGGGAAACAAGTTCTGGAATATATGGAGACAGATGCTGATCTGTGCAACATTCTTCTAATCATCGGATTCAGGTCTCCTGGAGCCTCCTTAAAACAGAACTTTTCTTTGGTCAGAATGTACTTGAAAATGCAATATTTACAATTATAGACATACTTTCATTTCCTTTGTATGGGGATTCACCAACATAAAATTGATCATAATATTTTATCTGTGGAGCAGAATTACGTAGCAGAAACACAGAGTGTCTGAGTGTGGACAGGGTTGTGTTTGTATGCAAATGGTGTTAGGTTAAATCTCTCCTGCATCTTGACATGGTGAATGTTAGGGTTATATTTGTGCGGCAAAAGAGGCTAAAGAAACAAGTGTTGCTCTGAGAATCTCTGTGCCCATCCATCTATAAGTCCATAAAGTCAGCATGTGCAGTGTGAGTAATTTGATTACATGATTACGTAGCTCGATCCTACAGAGTACCAATTTTAAAAGGCATTTAGATTATTGCTGTGCATCTGTCAGTTTTAGACTGATTTTAATTGTCTTCAGATTTATTAATCACAGTAAAATCCATCCATAGAGAAAAAGAAGATCCTTAGCAGAAGCTAGATGTGTACATTTAAAAAAAGAATACTGGCAGAAATCATGACATAGGAAATCAATGCTATGGTTTATAGTCACTGAAAAGAATAGTGTAGTTGTGTAGGAACAGACAGAGATTATGTATAGTCATACAATGAGTAGAATATATCAGGCAAAAAAACGGTATGAGAGAGTACGACCGTTTGTTTGACAAAAAAACACATGCACCAGTGTTTGCAGCTGTGTGGACCATCTCAGACATGGCCCAGGTGTAAAGTCATAGGGTCTGCTCTGAGAACACTGAATGAGTGACTGGGAGCGGGGAGGAACACATTTATTGTTTTACGTATACTATTGTGTACCTTTTAAATTTTGTCACATTCAGAAATGGCTAGCTTACTAATAAATACATGTGTAAATAAGTTTTTATGAAAATAGAAATCTCAAAAACGGTCAGAACACAAAATTCATCTGTATAGTACTTATGAAACAATCATTCAAAAATAACCATAAAGGGATTAGCAAAACTCTATCAGGCAAACCATATTAGCAAATCTATATTAATGGGCAAAGTAGTAATCCAGGTGAAGAAATTAGATAAAGAGGATTATATCATTTTTATTAAAGTTTCGCTCCAGAGTAAAAATGTATTGCCATAAGCATTTATACAATTAGATACTTAGTATCCAAATGTATGAAAATATTTTCCCAAACCAATTGTAATGGAAAATTTTGACTTAGCTTTGTTAGACCTTAGAAAATTAAAAAGAGAAAAAGTAAATATAAAAAACATAAGGTAAAAAATATTTTCTTTAATACAATATTGCTTCAATAGTTTTGTGAGGTAGGATAGATAACAAACCAGGGCAGGGGGTAGGAGACATGTCTCACCCACTAACTCAGCAGTCCTGAGCCTGGTCCCATGATATTGCCAAGTGTTCCAACATCACAAGAAACAACATGATAGCACGGGAGGAGGGGAGCCTGCATGAAGCTCTGTATGTATCATTTCCACTATTTGGGAAAGAAAGCCTTTGAAACTGTGTATCATTCCAAGGTCTAGACGGGGAGGAGGAGGAGATCCACAGTGCCCAAAGAAAAAAGCCCATATGACAACTTTGGTTAATTACCTACCTGTTACTATCTGTTTTACAACAAGATGACCAGATGTGGTGTGGAACAAAACTAGAATTTGGGCTAACAGACCCCCAAACATGACTACTTTTGTTTGGGTAGTCATGTCCCCCAGAGGAAGCTGGCATCACCTTTACCCACCATCCCACCAACTATCTAAATCCTCAGGACAAAGGACCTGATGCACTCGGCACCCACACTCTTGCCGCCCTTGCTTTTTCCACCCAAGCGTATGCCTTTCACCCCCATCTCGGCAGGCCCCATTCTCTTCCATGAGAACGTATCACTAATAAACTTTGATTGCACGCTAGTAGACTTGCTGATCTATAATTCTTTACTGCACTGGCCAGAAGAAAACAAGAACCAAATTTTCCTGTAACAGTTTCATATTAAATATTGTGTTCTTCTGAGAATATGTACTGTTTTTATATGGCTGTGAGTGTCCTTTTTAAGTGAGGCAACAAAGAATATCTTATGGAGATCATATTCTCTTTCCCTAGGTGATTCCAGAAAGTAATAATTAAATAAACCAAAATAATCAAACTACTTGGAAACCAAAAGCACTATCTTTAATGACTTTTGGGTCAAAGAGAAATCAAAACTGTAATTTCAGGCTTTAAAGAAAACATAAAGATGACAAGACTATATATCAAAGCATATGAGATGCAACTAAAGGTGAAATCAGATGAAAAATGGTAGCAACACATACTTTCATTTTGAAAAAAAAAACCATAACTAACAAATTCCACATTTAATTAAATAAGTGAGAAGAAAGAACATGATCTATATTCATAAGACTGTAACTAAAAGCATAGAAAACAGCAGCTTAAAAATAAGAGAGAGAATAAAAACAAAATAAATTGGAAAATATAAAGACTTAAGAGTTGAAGAAACACTGATAGTAGTTATTTGAAAAGATCACTATTATGGACAGTCTTCTGACAAAGCTAGTCAGAACACACTAATATACAGGATGAATAATTAGAAGCATATAACCAAAGAGAACTGTAACTCGAGATGACATAAAAGTTGGATTGGTTTTCAAGATGTGCAAAGCTTGAATGCTTCTAAGTTGGAGAGAGAGAGGACAGTAGATAGAGATGTTATGAAGAAATAGAAAAAAATAAGTTAGTAAGGCAAGGTCTCCAAGAAGGCAGAAGGGCACATTGAAAATAGACTATATATATATTTAAAAATAAAATCAACAGCCCTGACTGGTGTAGCTCAGTTGATTGAGCACAGGCTTGGGAACCAAAGGCTTACCAGTTCGGTTCCCAGTCAGGGCACATGCCTGGGTCGGTGGCCAGGTCCCCAGTAGGGGGCATGCAACAGGCAACCATACTGACATGTCTCTACCTCACTTTCTTCTTCCCTTCCCTTCTCTCTAAAAAGAAATAAATAAATAAAATGTTTAAGTTACAAAAAATGAATAAAAGAAACACTTTTATTATAACAGAAAAAAAAGTCGGTGGGTGGTGCAGATGCAGTTACATTGGTAGGTGGTGGATGCTAGGTGACCAGGTGGCGAGTTAAAGGAGCGTGAGAGCTTCTCTTGCTTTTGCGAGGTAGGTAATAGGTTATTCGCTGAGAGTGACAGGGAAGTTGCAGGATCTGAGGTTTGGGGATAGAAGTGGATGTGGACTATAAACAGCTATTATTAAGAGTTTGGAACAAGGGCTCCTCAGGGTAACACCACCTAATGGCTGAGCAGCGACAGGAGAAGCAGGACAGAGCACTCCTGAGGTGTCTAAGAGCCAGACTCCCCCCTGGGCCCTTGTCTGCGCCAGCTTACTCCTGCCAAATTTCCTTGAGAGACAGGAGCTCTGCAGAGGCAGGGAGAGGAGCGCGCTTCCTGGAGAGGGCTGGCTGTCCAAGTCCCTCCCTGGACAGGTGAGAGATACTCCTTGGAGTCAGATTTGATTTGGTGCAAATGATTTAGAGAAACTTGGAGCGGTACCACCTGGCCAGATTTTTAGGGTGGGATGAAAGACAGCAATTTATAAAATACCTAGGCATTTACCTGGTAATAAACCTTGTATAAACACAGGTCCACACACAGCTTGCAGTACAGGAGACTTGAATAACAAGGAGAAGCATTGCCAGTTACTGAGAAGGATTAATACTCTGCTGGTATGAATTCTTCCAAGCCAAGTTTATAGTAAATTTAATATATTGTATTTTCAATACCAAAGGGACTTTTCTATGTTTTGATTCAAAACATCTGAGAATAGCAATAACATTGAAACATAAGTATAATGAAGGGAAAGTTATGTTTTGAGATATTAAAAATATAAGCAAGCAACCGTGGATAAGAAAAGGCTTCACTGCGGACAGGATGCGGAAGTGGTTGCTGAAGAAAAAGGGCCACAGACTGAACCCGACAACTCAGGGGAGGCCTGACCAACTCGGAGACCCAAAGTAGTCACATAGGATGGTCTGAAATGGAAACTTTTTAACTGAAAACAGTTTTTTAGAGAGGTAGTCGCGTTCTAGGCTAGAATCTGCCGTGACAAAAGTCAATCTTTCCCGTAATTGACCCTGTCTATTGTCATTCTGCATCTTCAGTCACCTACCCGTGGAATGTCAGGGTACCCTCCCCTGTTCTGGGTGCCTCGGGACACAACACCCACACCCAGAGCAGAGGCCGCCAGTCCTCTGCTTGTCATTGTCATCACCTTACTTGCTGACTGTAAACAATCCTGTATTCGCCTGGGTAAAAAAAAGTATGGGGCCATCATCTCCCTTTCTGTCCAATCCCAGAGGTCCCCAGGGCCCTGAGACTCCCCCTTTGCTTGCTCCTGCCTCCCTAATATGTCACCCATGGATTCCAGGGAACCCACTTGCTGGTGTACCTCTTCTTTTGATGGTAATGTATAAAATGAGCTGCAAAACTGCCATTTTCTGGGGCATTTTCTCAACTCCGAGGTTTTGCTTCCTGGCAACTGACCTCAGTTTGGCTCAGAGGAACTCCTAAAAATTCTCTACATGTTTGAACATGTCTTATATTGACATAGGTCACATAAAACTTAAAAATTCCAGAAACAGACTTAACAGAATATGGGTGTATAAGTGTATATCTATGTGTGCATATATAATTTACTGGTATATGAAGTTGGTCTTTTCAGATTGGAAAATTGTATATAGAGAGAATTATATGTGTCTGGAGAAATTTAAACATATGCATATATATATATATATATATATCAGTTACTTACATTTGAAAGTTGCTTTAACAGCAACAAATTAGTTTTTACTTTACAACATGCCTCAAGATAAAACCAAAGAAGAAATATTTAAATGTAAAATGTTAAATAATTAAACATGTGAAAATATACATTTTAAGTGCATAAGAATACTATAAAGTAAATGAATGATATTAGGGAAATGCTAAAGGCAGAAATCATAAAATTGATATATTTAATAAATAAAATATAAAACTCTGTAAAAGAAATATCTCATTCAAAATCTAAATTAAACTGGGCCTTTAAAAGAATTTGCAACATAAATAATTACGAGTTTGTAATATCTTTAATATACAAACATTGCTAAATAGATATATTAGTGATTCTATTTATGTAACATCATTGAAATATCAAAATTATAGAGATGGAGAAAAGATGAGCCGAGTGTAAGAAGCATCGGCAGTGTTGGGAAGTGAGAGGTAGGTGGGATTATAAAGGGTTCTCCAAGATAATCTCTGAGCTGATGAGATACTTCTGTGCCAATGGCTACAGGATATTATAGAAATTGTATATAACTATAAACACATTGTACCACGTCAATTTCTTGGTTTTGATATTGGGTTATAGTTTTGTAAAATGTACATATTGGAAAAAGTAAGGTGAATTTTACATAAGAATGCTGCATTTTGTTTTGCAATTTCCTATGAGTCTGTAACTATTTCAACATGAAAACTTTAAAACTTTCTACACATAGAAAATTACATAGAAAAATATAGAGAAAATGGTAAAGATTTTGTTAAAAAATTCACACACACATTCACATACAAATGCATACACAAGAAATAAAAATGCTCAATAACCTTTTTATCAAACTGCAACTTATAAAGGTTAAAAATTACAAAAACCCAAATGTGCAATAATAGAGAACATCAAAGTGAATATTAAACATGAATTAGAGTGAAATATATGTCAGTTTATGCATGTACATTTATTTCTGAAAAAGTATATATCAAAAGTTTCTGTTTTGTGATAGAATTAATAGTTTCTTTATATTTTCATTATATCAGTTCTTTCCAGAATTTCTTAAATGACATATTCTTTTAAAAATTAGAAAAATAAGTAATTTATTTTAGTTTAAAATGTATTTAAAATGTAAAGAAAGAGAATAGCATCAAATGGTTACTGAAGTTCCTACTTTCTATATGCATTCATGGTTCTCTGTTCCACAAGCTAAATTAACAGCTCACTTCTGTACGTCAACATAATAAACTTTAGCAATTTTACATTGATCAGTGCTTGAATGTGACATCGGAAATTCTCACTTATTTTAATCTTAAATATCTGTTCCAAAGATTTGTTAGCTTTCTCTTATGTAATCTAGCTGAATTGTTGTGTCTTTCTACAAAAAAATGAAACCTTTCCTCCCTTCTCCTATTCTTGTCTGAAACAACATCGTCAATCTAGTTAATGGTGAATAAGAATATTAGAGACACATGTGACAGTTGATGTGGAAAAATTAGGTTCCTGCTGGCAATTACCCATCAAGAACAGGTTGACTGATTGCCAGAGTTAAAACACATGCAAACTGTCAGCCATCATAATAGAGCAACTATTCGAGAACCTTGGTGCAGCATCAGGTAGAAATTCCGTTTGCACTGCTGGGAACCTGCCCTCGGTGCCACACATTCATAATCTTCTCCCATCAAGCCAGGTCTACACATTCAGAGATGTCCATCATTCCAGCAGTCAAATATATGTCCTGTCAGATACATTCAATGGCTCTCGTGATAAGTTGTACGAGAAGTGACATGCTACCCATGATTGAATAGAAGGGCATATCGTATACAATTCCTGCTGTCATAATTTGTCATTCTATTTCTATATCTAGGTGAGGGACTTACCCTTGACATTCCCTAAGTTCAAATGTTACGGCCAATTAATGAACAAAATAAAGGCATAAAATAGTTCTGTAAGTTGCGTATAAAACACAACTGTGATGATGAAGTAGAGATCAAATAACTATTAGTTTGATTTTGAATTTTGAAACAAGCGTATCAAGATTCAATAAGAAAATCAAAATGGTAAGCATGGCAACGTGTAGTTTCAAATGTTCCCTGAACTGCCAAAGGCATCCTAAGGATGAAACACTGTGCTGATGTCTTTTAGTGTGAAGATATGTTTTTCATTACACAAATGAAATCTCTGTAAATCAATGTGATATTAAAAATCCATTGATTGACATCTTTCTTCGAGCCAGATCCTGGGCTAGAGAAAACTCCGGACTTGTATGTGGCAGATAATGCATTCTAAAATGAACCAAGCGCTGCCAGGGTGGGCAGTCACCTTTTTCACCTGAGGTTTTGCCTAAAGTTTCTATTGGTGGATTTTGATTGGAATGGTCTCACTAAATTCTCCAGCTAAACTTCTGTCCCTTTCTAGCTCAGGGACATGAAGAAGGAGAGAGCACACTGTTGACCTCGCTGTGCAGTTTATCTGCAATTTTTTTAATTTAAAAAACAACAACAACAACAAAAACCCTGGCCAATGTGGTTCAGTTGGTTGGAGAGTTGTCCCAGTCTCATACACTGAAAGACATGGGTTCGATCCCTGGTCAGGGCACATACCTTGGTTGTGGGTTTGGTCCCCTGTTGGAGCGTGAATAGAAGGCAAATGATCTCTCTCTCTCTCTCTCTCTCTCTCTCTCTCTCTCTATATATATATATATATATATATATATATATATATACACACACACACACACACATATATATATTCCAGAAAAAGAGGGAGAGAGTGATAGATATGTATATATGTATAAATGTGTATGCATATATGTATACATATACATATATGTATATGTGTGTATATACACATGAATATATGTATACATATATCTCTATCACTCTCTCCCTTCCTCTCTTTCTGGAATCAGTATATCATCAGGTGAAGATTAAAAATAATTTTAAAAAAAGAGAAAAGAAGGAAGGTAAAGAATATAACTTCTCCCCCTTAAACACCATTTAGTTTTTATCCTGGCAGCTGTTAGCTACAAAATTCTATATTTAAGAGCCTCCTTGAGATCATATCTGAGATGTAAACACATATGATTATGGCTCATCCAACACATGGGCCTCAGGGATCCTTTACTCCTGCCTCAGAAATTCTTACCCTCCCCTCACGGATGCACACACACACACCTGTAGCAACAGCACACAATTGGTCTTCTTTTGGTTTTCTCTTCTTTCCAAAAAGCTTTTATTTAAACATGTAATTCTGACTGCTGTTACTATCTTACTGGATTTCCAACATGCTTGTTCTCTCTAGTCTTGCACTTTGTGACTCATAGTGAACACTGCTTATTTTTGGTTTCCTTTTTGCTCATTTTATTGTTTTTATAAACTTGAATCATTCTAATTACTCATTTGAATTTTTCCCTTAGCCTCAGACCCCTACTTGCCATTTTTTAAAAATTGACTCAGTTTTCTTTAAATAAACTTGAGAGAGACACTGATGAAGAGGGAAAAAGCATGCAAAAGCACAGAAAAGAAGGTGCTTGATGCCCAAAGCTGAGCAACCTGGTTTAGAGAGCAGAGCTTGAAAATGCCTTGTAGTACTGAGGGCGGGGGGTAGTGGTCCAGATAAGATAGTGAGGAGAACAGGAAAGTGACCAAGGACAACTAGACTTGGGGAAAAAAGAAACCTCAGAGTTTTCATATTTATTCACTCGATAAGTGTTTATTGAATACTTAGTAGGATGCAGAATAATCTAGACAACTTGGAAATATTAGTCAACAGATCAAGAGCTGTACCTTTTGCACTTTCCATTCTAGTGCAAAGAGACAAAAACAGCAGATAACACATAATAAGTAAGAAAATGAGATGATATGTTAAAAGAAAAAAATCTGTGAAAAATAAACAAAGAAATATAGAAAGGAGTAAGGGGCTATGGAGCAACACATAAATTTATCTTGGGTTACCTGGACAATAGAGAAGCTTGGAATAGACTCTCCCAACTCTCCCTGCAAGAAGGAATGTAACTGAGTCCACCTCCTCAAGGACTCTTCCTTTCCTGGATAGAAAGGTCAATAGTCCCCAAGGCTCCCAAAGTCACCAGGGCTGGGAAACTGACTGTCTCAGAAAACTCCTGTAAAGCAGGCTGCTAGAACTGTCTGCCTGACACTCTTGTAATCCGCACATCCCTCACTGACTCAGTCGTTTTCCTGCTTGTCCTAAAACGGGGGCAGAAAAAGGTGTGCAGGAATCTGTCCTGGAGTTCAAGCCCCTAATACCACACATCCAGCAGAATGCCCTGGCCCTGGCTTGCTTCCATCTGTAGAGGATGGGGCCCTTGTGGAATTATTACCTAATCTTCTTGTTGACCCTAGATTCCTAAGATTTCTGAACAAAACTTGCCTCTTAACTCATACAATATGATTTGTGGAAATTGTTCCAAGCCCTAGTGCATGAGAAGCAGCAATTACAAAAGGACGTTTTTTCAAATGTGTTTTTTTTAATCCTCACCTGAGGATATGTTCATTGATTTTAGAGAGAGAAGAAGAGAGAGAGGATTGGTTGCCCCTCACACACACCCTTACCGGGAATGGAACAGGCAACCTACGCATGCGCCCTGACCACAGGAGATCAAACCCATGACCATTCCGTGTGAGGGACAAGACTCCAACCAACTGACTCACCTGTCTAGGGCAAAGGACATTTTCATTACTTAATTTTCAATATAAAATTGAAACTTTATAAACATTAAAGAGGGATTTAAAAATATGTCTATGAAAAAAGAAACCTTACCAGGTATTTTAATGGGTAATATAAGGAATCAGTAAAGCAGTAAAGATTTTGAAGAAATTTTTGAAAAAAGGGTAGGGAGGATAGTGAATTAGCAGAGCTAACAATTATAGGACATAGTTACTACCCATAAGGCTGGGGAACAAAAGGAATGTATTGGGTTTATCAGATACTAGAAATTTAGAAAAATTATTCTATGGAATTAGAAGTCTGCTTCCTTGGGAGGGTCATTGTGAGTCAAGGGCAGACACCTCAACATCCTGGAGGGGAGTCCACAGAGAGCTACAACACCTTCATGGGAGACACAGTTACATTTTCTTAGTTTTTTTTAACGTTATTTGTCACCCTGGCTGGTGTGGCTCAGTGGATTGAGTGTTGTACTGCAAAGCAAAGGGTCACCAGTTCGATTCCCAGTCAGGGCACATGCATGGGTTGAAGGCCAGTTCCCCAGCAGGGGGTGTGTGAGAGGCAACCATACACTGATGTTTCTCCTCTTTTTCTCCTTCCTTTCCCTTCTCTCTAAAAATAAATAAATAAATATTTTTTAAAATTTAACTTTAAAAAATGTTATTTGTCCATAGATATATATTTGTGTTTGTAGTTTCTTTTGTTTTTTAGATTTTAAAACAGCCCGCCTCATTCAAACTCATACAAATATTCTATTCATAAATTTTGCTGCTAACATTTTTATATGTTCATGTTTTTTCACTCTTCACTCTTTAATATATCCAGAATTTATTGTGGAGTGAGATTAGATTAGAGATATAACTTTATTTTTACAAATGGGGAATCAGTTTTTTCACTACCGTGTGATAAGTAATCTTTTCTTGGTAATAGAGTGAATTCTGCACTTCAACTTCAGAGTTTTTGATTCAGTAAGTCTGGTATGTGGCCTGAAAATGTACATTTTGAACAAGTTCCAGGTAATTCCAATAGTGCTGGTCTGGGAATCACATTATTCTTCAAAATAAGATTTATAATCATCTTCACCACATTTCAAGAAGAGTTTAGTCATATATAAAATTTGAAGGACATTAATTTATTTGAATTTTTTGGAGACATTGCTTTTGTGAACTTTTCTTCTGGACTATGTTCTTCTTCATCTTATTGACTGAATGTATAAAAGAGTATCCACAATTCCGTGCTCAAATTCTAGTTTCTAAAGCATTCAGAGCTCACTATATTTCCTCACTGTACACTGATCAAATGTACTTTCTATACACTACCTTGCCATCAAATACCCTAAACAAATTTGTATGTTAACGGTTGTAATACTAGGATGCATTGCTAAAGCAGATGCTTTTATTTCTATCCAGTCTGCTCTTGCAGACCCAACATTATTAGTGAAACAGATAGTCTCATCTTCCTAAAACCCAGTTCCCACCTCCACCCTTGCCATGTCCTTCCCAGCGCTTCCTGAAATTGAATGTTCCTGCCGGTTTATAGGTAGATAAGAAAAAGCAGGATTAAGGCCCTGTGTAGAAATAATATTCTGATCCCTTCATCAGAAAACATCTGGGGAAATGTTAAAAACAAAACTAAACAGGGAGACAGCTGCCTGGATTTTTTGGATGACAGAGACCCTGTATCTCGGAGACTGACAGCAGATGGTGGCAAGATGACAAATGTCTGCCTCCTTATTTCATGAAAAATTCAGTAAATGTCATTCTGGTAAGTATAATCCCCATACAAATTCATCAGTTTGATAATTACTGTGACTTTCTTCTCAGAAATAGAAATCAAGATGTGCGCTAGTCTTTCTTCTTAATGTTGTTGCTGCCCCTTTTCCTATTTCCATGGGTAATTTAATGGGAAGTTAGGGATGTGGGCAGGAAGGATCTTGGTTAGATATCATTTTAAACCAAAAGGCTCACTCCATGTCTGATCCTTTCATAACAAAGGACAGTTTTATTCCAACCTTCTCAACAATTATTAGAAACAACCCAAAACTTTATAAATAAAATGTGTTAGTTTTATTTAATTATTTATGAAAATGTTAAACCCCTTATAGACAGAGAAATAATTTGTTTTCACTTCAGTGATTTTGATTTATAGTACTTAATCTTTTTCTCAACGTTCCTGTTAATTTCTTCCAGTTTTTAAAAACAAGACACAGTGCAAAATCTTTTTAGTACAAGAAGAAACTTAAAGAAAGAAGGAGCTACTACCCTTTGCAACAACATGGATGGAACTGGAAAGCATTACGCTGAGTGAGATAAGCCAGGTGTTGAAAGACAAATACCATATGATCTCACCTTTAACAGGAAGCTAAACAACAAAACAGACAAGCAAGCAAAATAAAAACAAATACACTGAAATGGAGAACAGGTGGACAGCGACCAGAGGGGAGAGGGGAGGGAATTTAAGGGGAAAAAATGGGAGGGATTTAGAGGAACAAGTATAAAGGACACAGGGACAATAACTAAGTGGGGTGGAAATGGGAGGGAGGTGGGGTGCATGGGATGGGAGAAATAGACAGAAAACTGTACTTGAAAAATAACTAAATAATTTTTTTAATTATGAAAAAAAAGAACACAGAGATTAGATCTGTTTTGCCCACTGGGATAGCAGTACATAAGTTTTTCAAAACAAACTAATGAATAAGTAGCTCCCATGTTTAATGTTAATCATAAAATGTTTAATATAGTCATTTAGATAAAATGTTATTGATCTAATGAAATATTTCCTTTAAATTATATACTTCTTTTTCTTGATTAAGAACTACAAAATTGAGGAAAGGAGGGCCAAATGTTTAGTATAGTATAATACAGTATAGTATAGTATAGTATAGTATAGTATAGTATAGTGTAGTATAATAGAGATCAGTATAGTAGAGTATAGTATAGACATTTCATCCTGAACATAAGAAAGTACCCTTTCTTCAGGCTTTTCTAATAAATGAATCATAATCTCATGAATAGTTACAAGAATAAAATCACTGAAAATTCACTTTTGAAATCAGTATACTTGTTTTGCTTCTATTTTTAAGTATATTTTATACTTAAATATTGTTTTAATAGATCTACATCTTTACTGTAACTCATGTATTCCAAGAGAAGTCCTCATCAAGTTTTCTAGACATTTTCTCAAAGAACCAGGTCACAGAGAAAGCTCAGACAGAGAGAGGTTAAAGAGTGTGTTTGGGAGCTGGAGGCTGTTTTCTATCATTTTATAGTCAGATTTTTCTCTTTTGCTTTTCTAGTAAACATGGGACCCAAGAACAGGCAATCGAGGGATCAGCTGGTCTCTCTGCAAGGTGTGCTTGTGGCATTGATGCCTTTTTAGGTTTAGAAGGTAGGAGTGTCTCTTAATAACCTAGCATTTCCTCCCCGAAACTCATTATTTTATATTTAATCTTTCTAAGTTTTATTTTTGTTTTAAGCTAAAGACTTAAGCTTTGTTTTTGATGCAATTTGACAGTTTATTTAGCACATAATAATTACACTTTACTAAATAAAGTGGAAAATATTAACCCTAAGATCAAGTAAAAGCATTTCTCACCATTCTATCAACACGGTACTAAAATCTCCATATAGTACAATTGGACAAGAAAACGAAGTGAAAAGTATATGTATGTGGAAAAAAGAACTTTAGCAGTGTTTATGCATATAAGATCTGGTTGCTATACGAAAGATCTCGAAGAATCAACAAATAACTTCTAGAACTAATAAACCAGTACAGCAAGGTTTTAGGATACAAAGTTAATGTATAGGAGTCAATTGTTTTATTATATGCCAAAAATGAACAATTGGAATTTGAGATTAAAAACAATACAATTTACATTAGCATACACAAACACATGCAAATGATATACATATTGGTTTAAATTTAACAAAATATGTACATGATCTATCTGTGGAAAATTATAAAATACTGGTGAAAGAATTCAAAGAAAATCTTAATAAAAAAGAGAGATCTTGTTAAGATGTCAATTCTACCCACCAAATCTATAAATTTCATACAATTCAATCAAAGTCTTAATGAATTATTTTGCAGACACTGACAAATGGATTCTAAAGTTTACTTATAAAGTCAAACTAGAAGAGCCAACACGGTAGGAATTAGAATGAAGTTGGAGGATGTGTGCTACCCAATTGCAAGACTTACTAGAAAGCTACAAAAAACGGGGTAGAACTGTCAAATAACACACAAATAAGCCAGAATTATAGGACAAAAGAGGGAGCCCAGCAATAGACCCCTATAAATATAGTCCATTGATCTTTGACAAACGGGTAAAGGCAAATCATTGGGAAAGAATTATTTTTCTCAGAAATGGTGCTGGAAAAATTCAAAGTTTTTATGGAAAACTAACACACCTAGAAGTCGATCTTATACCTTTTACAAAAATTACCAATAATTTATCACAGACCTAAAAGTTGTATGCAAAACTATAAAAATGCTAGAAAAAATTATAAAAGGGAGTCTGAGTGAACTTCAGTTTTATAAATTTTAGATAAAATACCAAACATATCCATAAAAATGATTAACTGATTACATTAAAATTAAAAACTTCTGCAAAAAAATATTTAGGGGGATGAAAAGTAACACAGTATGAGAAAATATTTTTATAACACACATTTGATATACAACAGTATCAAAAATCTCCAAAAACTCTTAGAACTGAACAATAAAAAAATGAACGATCCAACTGAAACAGGCTGAAGATCTCCACAGAGCTGTCAAATAACATATACTGATGGCAAATTAGCATATGAAAGCAAGCTTAAAATTGTATGTATCAAGGAATCGAAAAGTAAAACAACAGTGAGGTACCACAACATACTTATTAGAATAGCTAAAATACAAAAACATGATAATAACAATTTTGGCAATGATACAGATGAACTCTTACTAATTGCTGGTAGGAATGCAAAATGGCATAGGCACTTTGTAAAACAATTTCACAGTTGCTGACAAAGCCAAACATTGCCTTCTTATGCAATCCAGAAAATGTGCTTCTAGGTACGTGTCCAACTGATTTGAAAATGTAACCTGCATGAGAATGTTTATAGCAACTTTATTTATAATTACCAAAAATTGAAATCAACAATGTTGTCCTCTAACAGGTAAACATGCAAACAAACTGTGTCACTTCTTTACAATGAAATATTATTTAGCAATAAAATGAATGATCCAGCTAAGAACAAACATGATAAATCTTAAATGCATATTTAAAGTAAAATAATCCATTCTGAACAAACAATATACTGAATAAATTCTAAAAAAGGAGGTTTGAGAGGACCAGAGGATACCAAAATAAAATGAAGAATGTAAAACCTCATTGAAGGGATGGAGCAAGGTACTGACCTAAGTAATTTTGTAAATGTGTGGAGTTAGTAAGAATAAGGCAAAAGAAATCCAACATATTTACTTGATACAGTTGTTTCCCACAGGATGTGGATATCAATTCTATTACTGCTCTGCATATATTCTGAATCAAACATTTAATTAAACTAATGATGATTGTGGGAGCAAAGTTTCTCACTGTTGAAGTCGGAGGTCACAGATAAGAAAGCAGAAGAAACTAAAATGATCCATGTAGTAATCTTTGGATTTGGAGCCAACGATATATATACATGCTTAATATAGATCCAGATGGTTACATAGCATTTTTATAGCTATGTATATACCGGATCTGTACAGAAGGTACCCAGCCATGTAATATGAAAAACAGACATTTATTGAAGATGATACAAGGTACAAGGAACATTGTACATAGGACAATGACACCACAGTCACCTTCAAAGTAGTCACCTTGAGACTTCACACAGTTCTCCCAGTTGCTATCAGTTGCCCTGTTGTGTTTTCCTGAATCTCATCAACAGTCTGAAATCTCTTCCCTTTCAAAGGTGATTTTAGTTTTGGGAAAAGCCAGAAGTTACAGGCTACTGAATCCAGTCTGTAGGAGGGCTGAGTCAGCAGGGTGATTTGACGTTGCACCAAAAAACTCTGCATGAGACTTGATGCATGAATGGGTAAGGTGTGGTAATGAAGCTGCCAGTCACCAGTTGCCCATAACTGTGACCTACTGAATAATCCAAATAGTTTCTGTGGAGGAACGTTCAAACTTAACACAAAAGTTGATACAGATTTGTTGTTCTACTTGTTCAGTCATTTTGAATGTGAGGGGCTCACAGCGCACATGCTCACTGAATGGCTTCCATCATCACCCAACTGACCAGTACAGCGAAACCATCATTGTTCACACATGCACATTTCAGTCCACTCTCCAAAGAGAGAGCTGCCAGTTACATAGATGTCACACAAACCATCCTCATTATATTAACAATGGCTGGACTTTTTCGGGGCAGGGCTTGTGGTATACACAGGTTAGTATACACAAATATATGTTCTTGTTCTGTCAGCTGACAGGGCCTAGAAATGTCATCTTAGTTGCAATAAGAACACCAAGTTACCAGATCTTGATTTTTTAAATACCATTTTTCCATTAAAACAAAACAACAAAACTGGGGCTCTTTGGAGAAGTGGCTTATTTTAGGACTGGGGCAGGGAATATACAAAATAAGCCTGGGCATCTTAAAGCATCAAAAAGTAAGAATGTACACACACAGAAGTGATAGATTGTCAAGGTGTACAGAAACCTGCCGATGAGCTCCCATGACCAAAGCTGAAAAATGCCAGCAAACAAGTATAATAGTTGTATTGTGCTGTGCTTCTTTTTCTAATAGAAATAGAGGTTAAATCATTTAAACTTTTTAATACAAGTCCAATGTATCATAAAATACACACACAGAGAAGTGAAGAGAACAAAGACTTGTCACAAGCAGCTTTTCCTGTGGTATACCTTTCTGTGGATTTCTTCCAAGCGCTTTGTATGTTACAGGTAAAACCAGAAGTCCCCACTGAGTTTTTAGTTGTGCTTATTTTATTTTTTCAGTTGTGTAATTTTTATTTTTATTTTCAAATACTTTTAAATTTTATTGTTCTTCAAGTACAGTTTTCTGCTTTTTCCCCCATCTCTCCCCCTCCACTCCATCCATCCCGCCTTCCCTCCCTAATTCCTTGGTTTTATCCATGTGTCATTTATTGTTCCTGCAAACACTTCACCCTTTCCCCCACCATTATCCCCTCCCATTTCTCCTCTGATTACTGTCTGTTTGTTCTTAATTTCAACGCCTCTGATTATACTTTGCTTGCTTGTTTGTTTTGTTGATTAGGTTCCACTATAGGTGAGATCATATGATCTTTGTCTTATACTGCCTCACTTATTTCACTTAGCATAATGCTCTCCAGTTCCATCCATGCTGTTGCAAAGGGTAGGAGTTTCTTTTTTCTTTCTTCTGTGTAATATTCCATTTTGTAAAAGTACCACAGTTTTTTGATCCATTCATTTACTGATAAACACTTAGGTTGCTTCCAGCACTTGGCTATTGTAAATTGTGCTGCTATGAACATTGGGATGCATAGGTTTATTTTGATTGGTGTTTCAGGGTTCTTAGGACATAATCCTAGCAGTGAAATTGCCGGGTCAAAAGACAGTTCCATTTCTATGGTTCTGCTCCTGATCTAGCTGTCCTCTTAGTTTGCTTTTGTTTTAGATGTGGGTTTTAATAACTGTGAGTTTGCTGTCCTTTCACTGTTCATATTTTTTATCCTCTTTTTCTTAGGAGGGTTAGGAACAGGGGTGTGGGAGGAGAGGGGGAGAAGGTACAGAAAATAAGTAGGATAGATGGTAGGTAGAAAATAGATAGGGGGGAGGGCAAGAATAGTATGGGAAATATAGAATCTAAAGGACTTGAGATGTGGTAATAAACTAAAAGGGGGGAATGGTGGGGGAGGGGTGTGCAGGGTGGAGGGGAATGAAGGGGGAAATAGAACAACTGTAATGGCATAATCAATAAAATATATTTAAAAAAAGAGAAAAATGCAGTTCCATTTTTAGTTTTCTGAGGAAATTCCATAGTGTTTTCTATAGTGGTTGTGATACAGGGTGCAGCCAGGGGGCCTCCCCCAAAAAAGATTTGGAAAGGTGTCCAGAATTCAAAGTGTATAGAAATATTGGAGAGACATATAAGATGTCCTCACCCCCCCCCCCCCAGGGGGGAAGGGATGAATGGAGCCAGGCCATTGAGAGCTGTTTTGCATAGCAACAGTTTTGCAGCTAACCTCTGGAGGAATGGTTATTTAACATATCTATAACCTTTAACTGGTTTCATAGATATGTTAAATAGCAGTGGCCAAGTTTGGAGCCAAGGAGAAGGAACTAGCAGGGACTCAGGAGAATGTAACTAAGGGCTGCACTCCTGAGTGAGAAAGACTGGTACTCAGGAGGAAAAAAACTAGGAGCTGGACTCCTGAAGGAGAAGGAACTAGCAGGGACTCAAGATGGGAACTAGAAGCTGCACTCCTGAGGAAGAAGGGAGTAGCTAGGACTCAGGAGGATGTAACTAAGGTCTGCACTCCTGAGGGAGAAGGGTTTGGACTCAGGATGTAACTAGGGGCTGCGCTCTGGAGTGAGAGCGCCTAGGTGAGAGCTTGGAAAAGACTGGCTCCAGGACATGAAGGGTCCCCGCTTGGCCAGATGGGGGAGAGCCACGCGGTTTCAGCAGAGTGAGGACCCCCTCTAGGTGAGGTGAAAGAGGGAGCCACGTGGTTTTGGCAGGGTACGGACCCCTTCTTTCCCAGGTGAAAGGGAAAAACCACGCAGCTTTGCCAGAATGGAGATCCCTGCAGCCAGGTGAAGAAGAAAGCCACATGCTTCTGGTGGAGTGCAGACTCCTGCAGCTTTGGTAGAAGAGGCCCACGCGGCTTTGAGGTGCCCCCTTTGGCTGCGGGGCCTGAAAAGCAAGAGAGACTTTGACTGGAACTGGGTACAAAGGACTCTTGCCAGTGGACCATGAGAGGGTATCACAGTACTTTGGATTAACTCGAGATCCTGCACAGTGACACAGCTGACGGTGCCAGCGGCCTGCAACACAGACGTGTGGTCTTTTCCTGATTTACGGTACCCAGAGTTGGGACAGTGGGAGAAGGGAGCGCTGTGTGGGTGTAGGTGTATACATAAAGGACTTTGATATTTTAGTGGAGGCATTAGGCCTGAATAGCATTAAATAAACATTTTGTTTCCTTTTCACAAATCTCTGGCATTAAGAGATGTCTTTCCAATTGGCGGCGGACAGAAGGGCCCAGTAGATTTTAGTATTCTGTCCTTGGGAGGGGCCCCTGTTGTATAGCAGTTTTGGGCATCCCTGGGTGGGCCAAATATTGTATTGCCCCTCCCAGGGGGGAGGGGCAATACAATTACCGGACCTCCTCTTGTTCGGTAACAGTTGCATCAGTCTGTAATCCCACCAACAGTGAACTAGGGCTCCCTTTTCTCCACATCTTCTCCCATTTTTTAAGTTATTTCCAGTTATCTTCCTCAAGCATAGTTACAATAATCTTAAAGTCTATATTTTTGTAATCCAATGACTGGAGCATGTCATGGTTTTTCATTATCTGTTATTTCAGGGGGTTGTGTTCTAATTGTTTTTTGTATGTTTGTTTTATTGAGCCTTGTTATTTCTCATTGTGTAGGACATTTTAATTACCAGTTTGTTAACATAATTTAATACCAATAATATTATCTTTCTCATAGGAGGATGTGTTTCCTTCTTCCAAATACCTAGGGGAATTATCACTATGTGATCACCTTAATTCAATTTTGTACATTTATATTAAGAGCATTTTGAACCAGAATACCATGCAATAATGTTAATTTCCAGTTCATTCTTATTCCTAATGTGAGCCCCACATTCCCAATCCCAATGAAGGGGAATTCCCCAGGCTACATCCTCACTTAGGAGTGCTCTAAATTCTCTCTTTCCCTTGCCATCTGAGGTTCTCAAAGGTGATTACAAAGCTGCTAACTCTCTCAATCATCTCCTGTGATTATTAGCAAATGTCTCCAAAGGGAAAAGCTAACCTAATGGTACCAATTCCCTAAGCTTCTGTTTACCACTCCTGAATCTGACTCACGGAAAATTCAACAACTTGTTAGTTTTGTGATAGCCCTTGTGTAGGTTTTTAAAATGTTTTGTATAGCCTTTACAATCCTCCTCATAAAAAATTGATATGATTTACCTATTCTGCTATTATGTCCCATGCAAAAAGTCACATGTAGAGGTTGCTAAGATTTATGATAAGAATGAATGTTCTATCTAAAATTGTTAAGAAATTTTTTTTAAATTGAGCTAGTTTTGCTGTTGTGCCTTAAATTGAAAAAAGTTATGGCCACAGTGCACGCTAAATGATTTGCTAAGATGGAAAAGGCATGCAGTGTTTGGGTGAAAGACGTGAACAGGAAACACGTTTCCAGCGACAGCAAGGTGTTGCATCAGAAAGCATGGAGTTGTATGAAAACTTCAGCAAGGGGTCCCCTGAAACAAGTATTACCATATTCACATAGCTTTTATTGCTATAATTGTTCTATTTCATTAGTAGTTATCATTGTTAACCTCTTATTGTGCCCAATTTATAAGTTAAGCTTTATCATAGCAATGCCTCTATAGAAAAAACATGATAGATACAGGGTTTAATACTGTCCACTGTTTCAGGAGCCCACTGAGGTTTTGGGACATCTCCCCTGAGGATAAGAAGGAACTACTGTGTAGCAGTGTAGGCCACACACAGGAGATGTATAGAGTCTTATTATTTATTTCACCTACCTGTAGTAGAATATTATCTCCCACACTGGATGTATAAACAAAGAAATAGTCTATTAAAATATCTCTAAAATAACTTCTTCCAATATAATTTTGTTCTTACAAATACTATTCAGTGGGTGAAATTTTTAGTTAATTCAGATTGACTCTCACCACCTTCAACCTACTTCTGTGAAGAAATGGAGGGAAGGAGGAATCAAGTTTTTTATTTGGGGGTGGGTGTATGTGTTTTTGTTTACACGTGTGTGTTTTGTCACTGATTTTGTTAGTTTGTATGTCTTTCAAAGATTAAAGTCAGGCCATGTCCTGTGTAGCTCAGTTGGTTGGGTGTCAGAGTGTAAACTGAAAAGTTGCTGGTTCGATTCTCAGTCTGGCTGCATGCTTGGGTTGCAGGTTCAGGCCCATGTATATTGAAGGCAGTCAATTGATATTTCTCTTCCTCTCTTTTTTCTTTCCCTCCCCTCCCTGTTAAAAAAATTAATACAAGAAAAGTAAAATTAGAATCAACACTATGACACAAAACATGCAGCAGTACTAAAATAAGAGTAAATTCAGGAGACTGGAAAAAAAGATGAAGAGAACAATATAAAGCAAGGGAGGAATGAAAGGATAATTGAAGCAAACAGAAAGGGAGATTAGCAAAAGTAGGGGCAGAAAGACAGAAAGTTAAAAATAAGTAAGTGTTAGTGAAGTACACAGAGTAAAAACAGCAGTGGATGGATTTAAGTGAGCAAAAAAAATTAGGATAATATATGTCTTATTTGTTCAAATTAAGATTAAAAAAAACTGTATGAAGAAAGGAGATATAAATACACCTTTTCCAGGCTTTGTTGTACAGAAAAATCCCCAAGACACAAGTGGTCGGCAATATTTGACCAGACTTTGGATGTAAAATGATAATGCTTTTCCAAGATTGTTTGTAATATTAATCATAAAAGTTGGTGTAGAAGAATGTTAGCCAATGAAATAGATTTCTGTAAGGTAATAATGTTGTGTCTTAATATCATAAACAACTGAGAAGTACTTAAAAAAGAAACTTGAAGAGGATACTTTGAATTTTAATGGCTTATAGAGTAAGTCTTAGAATGTATTTGAAGACCGGATGCAGAGATTGTACTGGATGGTCCCTAAAGGTTTTCTTTTCAATTCTAAGGTTTCTGATTTTTGTGACTATTGCTATACTACTTCTTATTCTTTTAAATATGAACTTGGATAGGGTCAAACACACAATTAAATAGCCTTTATCAAAATATTCTGAAATTTGGGATGTCTGACTTTGTTCACACAGTCATCCCAGAAGAAGTTAAGAAAAGTAATAAGGCTGGTAGTCTGAATCCAATGTTGCATAACTGCTACATTAAAATAATGCTGAAAACTGTATGATCTTAATTAAAAGGTAAGTACTGGCCTATAATATACTCCATTCTCCACTATACCGATGTTAGCAAATAATGTTTAACTGTCATGTCTCAGCCCATTAGCTTCTCCATCTGGTTATTTTATTATAGTGGCTCAGTAAATTAGTCAATGTTCCTATAACCTCCAGGAAACCCAGAACAGGTCATGTCTTTTGCTAGATTGACTGGAAATTGCTATCATTAGGTGGCATGTCTGTATTCTCTCCAAGAGTTAATGGGCATAACTGTAGAATGTGTCTGGGCCTGCGGCCTGGTTGGTTTTTTTTTTTCTTTATTTCTTTTTTTCCCCCTCTGTGTAGAGCCTGGAGCAATGTAAGATGGATGACCAAGGCTTTTTTTGCAGGTTGATTCTTGAAAATACTCCATTAGCCTCAACAGTTCTAATTTTATCTTAACGCTGAATTGCACTCATCCATTAATATAAAACCTGCACTACCCTGGTTCTAGGATGTTGTGCGACATATAAATGCCAAGCTGAGAGCTTTTAAAAGTCTTATCATTAGGAGCTGCCGCATGGCTATGGGTGATGTCATTTGAGTCCCTAGTACTAATAGCCTCAAATTATTCTCCTTCACTTATGAATGGACATCTATCATATTAAATGTGTGCCAATAGCTGCAATAACTGATTTTATGGTAATATTTTTTATTTTACTTCTAATATCCCCACCTTTTGTGCAAACTCCATAAAAGTGCAAAATTTGCACCTTTTGTGCAAACTCCATAAAAGCCTAAAATTGCCAGGTTATCTTACAAATTGTGAATTATATGAGAGACACACTGTAGTACATAGAAAAATTTGGACAAATATGAGTTGCAATTAGAGAACCAAGTGTTGACTTTGTAAGACGTTGTTCTAGGATAACCTATAGGAAAGACTCAACTTCATGGTTAAACTATGCAGACGTGAGACAAGATAGAGAGACAGGAAAGAGCTGTGGAAAGAAGGGCAGGCTTGGCTGGATGAGAAGACTTGAACAGGTGGTAGAAACTACCTCTGTCTAATGAGTTTAGGACTATTACTTTAACTTTGGTGATAACTAGATCGAATCAGTGCCCTGGGGAGAATAAACTGGCAATCTAGAGGGGTAAAGCCCATTGTTTTGCCACTTTGCAATTGAGGAACATGGAATTACATTTGTTGCCCAGCAGCGGAAGATAAAATTATGTAAGCTTAAAATATCATTCAGCTTGAAAACAAATTATAAAAGTACTGAGGGTAGTGTCATTACATAAATATCAATCACATTTAAAATTACAATGCACCTTTTGTGTCTCAAATCAAGGATTATTTGCAGAACAAAAACCTCTTAGAATGGGAAAACAATGGAGTGTCCACACTCTCTTCTGATGCACCTTTCCCTTCATAACAGCTTTGTTTTTAGTTTCAAGGATGAAAAGCTTATCATTTAACAAAACTTCAAATCTTAGTGTGGACACATCTATTTGAGAAAAGAAAAAAAATTCTTACTTATGTTGGAAATGTTAAACACCCACCTCCTAATTCTATTTCTTCCTTTGCAACAGAACTTGAGAACTTGCATCTATTTTAAATGTGTTCTGTAACAAGGATGTTTTCCTGTATTTGAATGGATATAAATGTATATTTTTATTAATATGAGTATATGTAAATGTTTATGAGAGATGTATGCATAGAGCTTTTCCAATTAGACAGAAAGTGTAGAAAAGGGAACACAGAACAGACCAGCCTGTTTAAAACTGGCTGGTTTCACATCCTGAAACATTTGAGAAAGGGAACAGTTTGCTTTGTCTTATCCAATTGTGTCAAGCAGTTTTACTTCTCAAAGGCTGCATGCTACCTCTGGTGTGCTGGAGACAGCAGCAGCAGGCTAATGCACCAAAACAGCATGGCCTAAGCGCAGGGTCAGCCAAACCCAATAACAACAACAGCAGGGAAAAAAAATCACCAACTCAAGGATAATTCATTTGGCTGTAGCTATAGCTGTGCTTTCGGCAGTAATTTTTGATTTTGTTGCTTTGAGGCATTTCCTTTGACTTTTACTTTTTTGTTTGTTTATGTGTTTCATTTTTATCTGCAAAACTAATCAGACCTGTTGTCTTTATCCACCGTCAGCTCATTCAGTTTACCTGTGATTCTGCAGCAGAGCACCTGAGAAAAGCCTGGTAGAGTGGACTCCAGAGAGAAGCTGAACACACACTTCCATAAGTCCACTCTGATGAGTATAGAGTGAAAGACAGGTTTGTGAGGACACACTGGGGTGCTCTTCAGTGTGATGGAGTTCTACATTCTCTATGGGTTTTTAAACCTTGCAGTTATAGTCTCGATGTTCTCCAGTTTTTTTCTGCTTTGATGATTTATGAATTCAGCCCAACACCATTCATAAAGCAGGGGAGAGATGCCAGCGACTCTGACCTCCAGCAGTCTTAGATAGAAAGCACGCACCTCTTTTCCTATAAGAGAGCCCATGATTTCTCATTTGTGGTCAGAAATGTACATAAATGTGTAAACAGCATGGTTTTTTATATTATAATGATAAGTTGATTAATTTCACTCTTGTTTCACACAGCAAATAGTAACACTACTACTACTAATAATAATAATAGCTACCAATACTGAATATCTCATAAGTGACAATGGTTGCACTCAGATCTTTACATTCACTTATCATTTAATTTATAAAACAATGATAAAAGGTATATTTCATTATCTGTACATTACAAATGTAGGACTCTTCCAATCTCAAACAACAATTACCAGAAGAAGGACATTGAACTCAATGCTTATTAAAAAGCCCTGAAATACTCATAAGTTCTAAATTTGAGTTCTATGGATCTATTTATTCTTCATGGTGATTTTCCATTTGCAAGTTTGTCTTCTTTTATAAAATATTTCATATATTTAGTTTTATGTATTTATATTTAATGTATATCATACTTATATTAAAATAAATTTTGAATTTTTTTCTCCTTTCAAACTTTCCTCCAATTTTTTATTTCCTTTTTGACTGTTTCGGCTTCCAAATTTGAAGTTAGAGGTTTTCTTCATATGCTTGTTAATCCTTGGTTGTTATGTTTCCATCTAGAGAGGTCATTGAAGCACTGTAAATCTGTGCTGAAATATGAGTTTCTCTGAAAGACCATCCCCTTGGGCTGCCTCGTTGAGGCTTTTCTGACATCAGTTTCCCTAGGTCTTCAGGGCTAATCAGGTTCCTCGAGAAGGACGGTGTCCACCTGATGACAATCCTGTCACATGCAAGCGAGATGAGGGCTGGTTGTCTCTTCACTTGATATACACTCACTTAATTTCTTTAACTTATGTACGTATGCCTGGTGTAAACTGTGTTTTCTGTAGTCATGGCTTAGCTCACCCTCTTCTGCCTGGGTGAGGAAGGAGCAGCCGTCAGCTGCACAAGTTGGGGCGGGAGTCTTTCATCAGAAGGGTAAACCCTATTTATAATAACCAGCTTCTGTTACCTGACCTAAATCTTGGGTTTTCCTTTTTTGAGTTTTATTGCAGATTATGATCTTTCTGTCTTTAACCCCATCTTTATTCTGACTTCCAGATCACCTGTCACCGATCAATTCTGAAGCATCTTTGTGATTTCTAAGCTTTTCCTACTTTGGCTCTACATACTAAGTCAGGTACCACTCATCCTTCTTTTTTTGTTTCCGAAATGTTGCTGTCAATTTTTTTCCATTTCCTCTGTGAGATTAATCTTTAAAAATTTCTTTATTGGTATCACATGGGGATTTAAGAGAAACTCAAAATTAATACTACTGCTTCATCTATCATTTTTATAAAAAATAATAAAAATTCTTCATAATTCTACAATATTTTTTCATAAAATCCTAATTTCATCATGAAGTAGTATAGAATAGACCATAATATTATCAGTAATTATATTTTTAGCTTTACTTGTAATACAACCATCTTCCCTACCAAACACAGTCTGGCAAGGCTTTGCAGATGGAGAATATAGACAATGGGTTTGTGTTGGGAACCACTCTGCCTGGTTTCAGAAGGTGTAAACCCCCATGGCTAAGGCTGAATGAGTGCCCTTCAGACCATAAGCCACTAAAGAGACAAAGCTTATCTCCCTGGCAGGATCCGCTGCTTCTGCTACCTTTCTTTCATCCGTAACTGGCCCCCAATGCTTGATTGGTTAGCCAATGATGGGTAAGACTCCCCAAGCAGAGAATGACCTAAGACAGGCATGACAAAGGGGAGGCCCCAGGGAAGGACTTGGGGGGCTTAATCAAAAGGGGGTGATGGACCCTCACCCCTCAGCTAAGACATAGCCTGAGTCCTCATTCTGTCTGCAAGAAGTCTCCTAATCCCTTGGCTGCTTTACTTCCCCTGCATAATTTAAGCCTGAAACAATGACAGAGGGTAGTCCAGCCCTCTGCTGGAAAGGGCAGGTTCCCCCGGCGATCAGGCCAAGAAAGAATAAATAAACTCCTGTGAAACTCGCTTTGCTAAGAATGCCCTCAATTAAATAATAAGGGTCCGAGCAGGAAATAAGTTTGTTTCCCAGAGTTTTGTAGCCCTTTGGCTAACAGACCCTGACTCAAAATAAGCTGTCATAGTCCTTTGAATGTTACCTATTGTTCGATTCTTACTGCCTGACAATGATTAATGAGTTTTGCCTCTATTCCTGTGCAAATTGAACCCAATAAAAGCCTGTCCCAGCAAGGGTCAGTGCGCTCTCCCCTTGAGAGGGTGGCTAGGCTGCTCCGAGGTGCTCTCCGCTTGAGGGAGTAGCTGTGCCATCCTTTTTCCTCCACAAGATTCGGTAGTCCATGTGAATTTGTCTTGTATCTCAACCATAATGCCGTGGACACTGCGGGCCAGTTTCCGTGTCAGATTTGGAACTGGAGGTAGGCTAAGCCCCATAGGCTGAGCAATGGTAACAACACCTCAATATGCTGCTATAGCATTTCCCTTGGGAAATGTTGTATATGTTTCTAAGAGGATCTTTTTTTGATGAGGGGGAGATATTTGATTTGAGTCTGGGGAAGTTTCTCATAGATTTAAACTGCTATTGCAACTAACAGCATTTCTGGCAGATAGAATCTCACATGGAGTGGAAAAATTAGAAGATAGAATCTGGTCTAGGCAGGAGGAAAAATTAATTTTAGGATTTGAAGCAAAGTTATATAGGGTCTCAATTTGCAAGGCAGCTGAACTCATTTCAACAGTCATACATGCACAATAAGCTTTGATGGAGGTGGGACTTTCTTTCCTGGAAACAGAAGCATTCCCTGCAGAACTGCACTGTAAGAATGTGGCCTAGAGGGTTCAGGCACCAGTGTGTGGCATTGTGTCCCAAAATAAACAAATGGGGCTACATCAAACTCGAAAGTGGTTGCACTACAAAGGAAAACATCAACAAAGTAAAAAGATAACTCATAGAATGGGAGAACATATTTGTCAATACATCTGTTAAGGGGTTAATATCCAAAATTTACAAAGAACTTATAAAACTAAACATTAAAAAACAACCCAATTAAAAATGGGCAGATAACGTGAATAGACACTTCTCCAAAGCAGATATACAAATGGCCAATAGACATAAGAAATGATGCTCAGCGTCACTAATCATCAGAGAAATGCAAATGAAAACCACAACGAAATATCACCTCATACCTGTCAGGATGGCTATCACAATAAATCAACAACCAACAAGGGCTGGTGAGCATGTGGAGACAGGGAAACCTTTTACACTGTTGGTGGGAATGCAGACTGGTGCAGCCACTGTGGAAAGCAGTATGGAGATATCTTAAAAAATTAAAAATGGATCTGCCTTTTGACCTAGCGATCCCACTTCTAGGACTACACCTGAAGATATCCAAAACACTGATTTGAAAGAACATAAGCACCTCTATGTCCATTGTAGCATTATTTATAATCACCAAGATACGGAAGCAGCCCAAGTGTCTATTAGTAGATGAGTGGACAAAATGACTATGGGACATTTACACAATGGATACTACTCAGCTGTGAAAAAGAACATTTCACCCTTTGCCATAATAGTATGGATGTACGTGGAAAGCATTATGCTAAGTGAAATAAGCCAGTTAGAGAAAGACAATATGATTTCTTTCATATGGAAGAATATGATTTCTACCATATGATTTCACTTATATGTGGAATCTAATGAACAAATTAAACTAACAAGCAAAATAAAGACAGGCTCATGGAGAGCAGGATGACAGCTGAGGAAGGGGGAGGGATTGAACAACAAGTAAAAAGGACTCTTGGACATGAACAACAGTGTGGCGATGGCAGCACGGGAGGGAGTATAAGGGGACTAAATGGTAATGGAGAAAATACAATTTAAAAATTAAGGGAAAAAAATAACTCAAATTTTTCTTTTCCTTTTGGAATGAGTGACTGACAAGGTAACCCAGAAAAAAATAGAGAAGAGAGGTATATTACAGTCGAAAAAATAAAACATTAATACTACACTGTACTGTTTATAGAGCAGTAAATTTCCAAAGGAAGGAAAGGTATAGATTTTAGGAGAGCACTTGATTAAAAGTCACAGCTTAAGGAAAAACCATCATAAACTGCCCTGGGATAAAAAGTCTTTAGCTTATTCCAGGCTAAACTATGGGGGCTGGGAGGTTGCCTCTTCGATTATGGGGATGGCTGACCCCACCCACATCAATGTAGCACTGAAACGCTAGAAAGACACAACCCAAGAAGAAATAAAAGGCTTAATAAGAGAGATGAACAGGATAATGAATGGCAGATCCTCAAGAAAGCCCTTAAAAACTAATCTGAGATTTGATCATACTTTAGAATTCCTGTGAGTATAGGGCTGATGCTCTGATATCTACGTGTCTTGGTGACTCACTGGAACTTCAGAATGTGGGAGACATAAGTGACTTGGATGTGGGGTGATCACTCATTACTGAAAGAGCCACACTGGTGGCATTGGAGTGAGCCCAAACAGGGCTGTGCATGGGCTCGCTAAGTGGGAACTGATGATATGAGAAAAAATGAGGGCAGGGAGTAAATTTGGACACGTATTAGCCTCAATTTACCTTTGGAAACAAATGATTTTCTTGATAAAGGCCAATCTGGGACATTCTCCAGGGTGTTTTTTTATAATATTTGGGATTATCATGTTATCAGGCTCACATCGGTTGATCAACTTAGATAATTTAGCCTCTTCTGAAATGGGAGCGAAGAGGTACAATTTCTTGCCTTTGAATTAATTTTGAATATAGTATTTTAAGTTATATTAATTGAAGGCAGAATAACATGGTATTTATGAGCAGCTACTCAAATTAGAAAAACCTAATCTTAAATCCCAGTTCTCAGGAAATCAAGTACTTTCAAATATCTCCACCTTAACTTTCTCATCTGTAGGTGGGAATAATGAATGCATTTGATAGAGATAATACACTTTAAAATGGGAACTCATTTATCCATATGCAACATACCCTTCCAAAGTTTGTGTGAAGAATTTCTTTGGAACTTTCTTTTGAAAATATGCAGATAAACCCAGTGGTTTTCCTGAGGCATTTATAAGGCCACACTGACCCAGATCCTTGTATGCTGTGAATGAACAAGGTTTGAAAGGGATTTTATTAATGCCTTTAGAGTTATAAGAAGCAAATGTAGGAAGGAAATTAGCCCTCACATGAGGTTGCCATATTTAGCATAAATAAATAAATAAATAAATAAATAAATATTAAAAAGTTGGATGCCCAATTAATTTTGAACTTTTGATAAACAATAAGTATGAATATGTTCTGTGTAGTATTTGAGTTAAATTTGGGATTATTCAAACCTTTTTTATTGTTTAGATTAAATTAAAATTTACCTAAGAGTCCTATACTTTATTAGACATCCTACGTTCAGTGTATGAAAAGAGAAAAATGTCTGAGAAAGAGGGCCTGATGTGTTCAGTTGAGTAAGTGGGCTGTCACTGCCATTAGAGTAAAAGTGGTTGCTGATTTCTCTATTCAGTCAATACCTTACAAGTCAAAAGAGGTTTCATTAAAGCACAGGAGGAACCCAGCATCCTTACTGGCCCTAATGCTAAACGCAGCAACCCAGTTCCAGAGGTTTCCATAAACCATCTCACCAAACGCCAGGTGGCGCTATACAAAAGAGCGCCCATGGAGTAAGGCTTTGGTTTGTTGGTTGTCGGATTTATCTCTTTGTCTTACCTAACACGTCTTTGCCTACCTTTAACGCGTGCTATGCTCAGCATAAACATGACATCCTTAGCTTTCTTTGATTCTTCAGTTTGAAAACTTCACCCACTCTTTGTAAGGAAGGATAATTTTCTGAGGGTAAATTTCTGCGTTTTCACACTGGGAAGTTTGTTCCTTCCCTCTGCTAGAGCAGTTAGCCCTCTGACCTTCCACACTGTAACTGTGTGCCTGCTGTGAAGGTGACGACAAGGCTAGAGAACTGAAATATACGTCAGGCACTATCGGGATGACTTTACAAGCATTGTCTCATTTGAGCTTACATTGACTAATAGATGAGTAAACTGAGGCTTACAAAGTTTAAATAATTTCTCCCAGGGCATGCAGCCATTGGTTGTCAGTCTCAGTGTGTGACTCAGTTTTGCCTGAATCTGGGATTACTCTGCTCTAGTGTATTGCCCTTCAGTGACAAGGAGAAGAGCTAGTATATGTAGCTGCTGCTTTTTTCTCTATGAATATTCCACTCACATTTAATGGAAGTTCATCTGCTGGGCAGGGTATTAAGTTCTGTAACACAAGATAAGTAAGACTTGGTGGCTGGCACCTCTCCTCCAAGCCTAACACGAAGCTGGTGTGTTAGATTTCCATGAAATATTGGTAAAATGAATGAGTAAATGCAGTTCAATCACTCAATAAGTAATGGACTTGATATTACTAGAATAGTGCATTGGGTTTATAAAATGAACATATATGATTATTTAATCTATAATTATTACAGATGTTACTATAATATAATTAACAGAGATGCTCACTTAATGGAATAAGCTTTCCTTTTTCGGTGGTATTTGACGTTGTGATTCCATTTTCAAAAGATGGGATAGAAGCATCTAGGACTAAGAATAGTAGTGGGATGAAAAGGACAGGTATAAAAAAACTTCTGTTGGACACACTGCTGGGTTAGAACAAGCAGAAAAAATCCAAAATTAAAAAAAAAAGAACTATGCAATAATCAGGCTATAAAGAAAGGCACCTGGAAGTGGAGAAGCAAATGGAAAAAAAATGGTGGGACACACTCTCCTAGGAAAATCCATCTGTGACTGGAGGGGGGGTGAGGGTAGTTTCCACTGAAGTAGATAGAGGGCTGTAAAGAGATTTTTCTTTGAAAATCTGAAGGGCAATAGCATGTGCACAGTTCCTATTTTGTAGCAGAATTGTAAAGAGATGAAGGAGAAAACACTTACAGGAACATCTGCTGCGCCAACCACTTCAAGAAAAATACGCAGGCGGCAGAATGAGCACATCTGCCTGACACTGGGCACGTGCAGTGAGGTTGTGGGAAGGGAACGACAGAAGAAAAGAGCAGCGTAATAAGAAAGGGTTGGAGAACATTCGTCTCCTGCAGATTTCCCCAGAGTTTCAGAGGAAGGAATTGAAGAAGGGTTACTCATCCAGAGGGGGCTTTAATATGGAAAAATCTCCTCTCAACTTGGCTGCCAAATGGAAAGGTGCCTGTGCAGGAAATGTAATCACAGCAGCTAAAACATGACAGCAGATGACAGTCAGTTGATCATCATATGTGCAGAAACCACTGTATCCAGCAAGGGAGCTGGTGAAGTTCCCAGGCTTTTTTTTTTTGCCCAAAGGAGTAAGTCTGTAAGAGTGCTCAACCCATTAGCACCCACACAATGTGGCTGAGGTCTTCTGTTGCACGGTGGAGCAAACAGTCATATGGGATTGTAAGTAGCAGCATTTTTCATATTAAACATTGATTTTTAAATATCAGTAAACTTAGGGGGCTTTGTCAAGGAGCAGGATTGCTTACAAAATGACCCTGGAATATTACTACAGGTTTCCTGAGCAACGTGTTATCTGTGACCACAGGCCCCCACCTTTTGCTGGAGGGCTTGTGACAGTCCATAAAATCAAGGTAAAGTTGTCTCCGAAAGTGATCTGAAATCCATTCATACTATGGCCTAATGATAGGTTAAGAGACATGTGTTTTTTCTTTTATGCTTATTTATAGAATTTCATGCTTGTCAACATCATAATCCCTTAAACCTATGTCTATCTTACTTGACCTGACAAATGGACTGTGCAAATGTGATTAATTCAAGGATCTCCAGATGAAGACGTTTTTCTTAATTATTCAGGTGTGCCCAGTCTAATCACAGGGGTCCTTAAAACTGGAGAATCCTTCTTGGCTATGCTCAGAGGAAAAGCTATGATGATGAAAGAGGATCAGAAAGGGAAAGTGACAGCCTCCAAAGCTGAAAACGGCAAAGAAACAGATTCTTGCCTGGTGTCCCCAGAAAGGAACCTAACCTTGACAACCCCCTTGATGTCAACCCAGTGAGACCCATGATGGACTGCTGATGTATAGAATCTTAAGCTATTAAATCTGTGTTGTTTTAAGTCTTTATGTTTATAGTAACATGTTATAGCAGGGATAGACAACTAATACACTTTTCAAGCCATTAATTTAGGTAAAACACTTTTAGGTGCATAATTAGGTTATTTAAGAGTCTTCTGTAACTATCTGATAAACTCACCTATATCTCCTACATAGAAGTTTTGCCCAGTTTATATTAAAATGCCTAGAGGATGGGAGGACTTTCCATCAAGATGGAGGCATAGGTGGGCGTGCTTTGCATCCTCACATAACCACAAAAAGAATTACAATTAAATCTCAAAACCAATTACACCCAGAATGGTCAGAAAAATTAAACTGTATAGCAGTCCAACAACCAAGGATTTAAAGAAGCCACATTCATCCAGACCAGTGGGAGGGATGGACACGTCGAGATGGGTGTTGAGGCAAGGAGACATGGTGTGGTACAGAGGTTGGTGGTGGAACAGGCATGGGCAGTTCCACATTCATGTGTGGTGGGCAAAAGTTGGGGGGGGTACCTTGGGAGTAAGCAATCCTGGCCCCAGGCCAGACAACACAGCCCAGGGTCCCAGCACTGGGAGGATAAATCCCCATAAATTCTGGCTATAGAATCTAGTAGGGGTTGGGATGGCAGAAGAAATTCTTGGATTTTCAGGAAACTCCACTTAAAGGGCCCACAAGATCTTAGAACATGCATAAACTCACCACTCTGGGATTCAACACCAGGTCAACAGGTGGAAGGGCACCAGTTGCATACAGGGAGCAGGTGAAGTGACTGGAAATGGGGCACATGCCAGAAAAACCTCCAGAAGCAGCTGCACAGTCCTCTCTCTGAGCCCTCCCCCCTCCACAGAACCACAAAGTGGTGAAGAAGGTTGCTGTGCCACCTTAGTGTTACCTAAGGCTCAGCCCCTAACAATTTACAGGTACGCTTTCTATAATATGCCATATTAAGACAGGGAGTCAAAGCAGTTCTACCTAATACACAGAAACCAACACAGGGAGGTTACCAAATGAAGGAGACAAAGAAACATGGCCCAATGAACAAAGCGAAACCCCAGAAAAAGAACTAAACACAATGGAGATGGCCAACCTATCAGATGCAGAACTCAAAACACTGGTGATCAGGATGCTCAAAGAACTCACCGAGTACCGCAACAACATAAAGGAACAAAGGAAGGTTATAATAAGTGAAATAAAGACAAATCTATAAGGAACCAATAGTGAAAGGAAGGAAGCCAGGGTTCAAATTAGTGATTTGGAACACAAGGAAGAAATAACTTTCAAGCAGAACAGAAAGAAGAAACAAGAATTCAAAAAAAAAAAAGAAAACAAGGATAATATAAGAGGATTCTGGGACATCTCTAAACACGCCAGCATCCAAATCTTAGGGATGCCAGAAAGAGAAGAGGAAAAGTGATATTATTAAAATCTTATTTGAAATGATAATGATAGAAAACTCCCCTAATTTGGCACAGGAAATACACAAGTCCAGGAAGCACAGAGAGTTGCAAACAAGTTGGACCCAAAGAGACCCACACCAAGACACATCATAATTAAAATGCCAAAGGTTAAAGATAAAGAGAGACTCTTAAAAGCAGCAAGAGAAAACAGTGAGTTATATATAAAGGAATCCCCATAATATTATTAGCTGATTTTTCAAAAGAAACTTTTCAGGCAAGAAGGGACTGGCAAGAAGTATTCAAAGTGATGAAAAGCAAGGACCTACAACCTACATTACTCTAGCCAGTAATGTCATCTTACAACCACAGGCATGGAAATAAAGAACAAACTGACAGTAACCAGAGGGGAGCGGGGAGAAGGATAACAAGGAAAGAAGGAGAAGGGTCTTTAAGGAACATGTATAAAGGACCCATGGACAAAGACGACAAGGGGGGTGAGCAGGATTGAATGTGAGAGGTGGGATGTGGGGGGTGGGTAGGGCAAGGGAGAGTAATGGAGGGGAAAATGGACTGTAATTGAACAACAATCAAAAAAAGAAAAAATATGTAACTATTTCATATGAAAAAGAAAGGACAGATAAAGTGTTTCACACACAAGTTAAAGCTAAAGGACTTCATCATCACCAAGCCATTATCACATGAAATGTTAAAAGCATTTAAGAAAAAGATAAAAATTATGAACATTAAAAAAGGCAACAAATTACAATTATCAACAACTGGATCTAAAAGATAAACAAATTAAGCAAACAACCAGAACAAGAAAAGAATCGTAGGTTTGAAGATGACTGAGAGAGTTATCAGCTGGGAGAGGGAAGGCAGAGAATGAGGAAAAACATGTAAGGTTTAAGAAGCTTAATTGGTAAGTACTAAATAGACGGGGATGTTAAAAAAGACAGAAAGCAGTACTTGAACAACAATTAAAATAAATTTTTCAATTAAAAAATAGTATAGAAAATGGAGAAGCCAAAGAACTTATATGCATGACCCATGGACATGAACTAAAGGGGAGGGGGTTGATACAGGGAATGGGGGTATGGAGTAGAGGGGGCAAAGGGGGAAAATTGGGACAATTGTAATAGCACAATCAATAAAATATATTTAGAAAAATTTCTACAGGATGGAGAAATAATCTAGTAACTAATACAGGAAAAAGACTGTTTACCTAGCTAATTTGTAAAATCTAATAAATTTTCTTCTACTTTATGAGATTGTAGAAGACATTTCTCCATAGATTAGTCAAAGGTAGTTTTTACAAACTTCTTGGAGACTTCTGGAAAAATTTAATTCTATTAATTCTCACATTAACCATTAAAATAGATAGGTACATAGATAAAACCCTGCTTTATCTATGCATCTATTTATTAGTTCTATCTACATGCCAAACACTAGAAATTTCTGCCAGTGTGGTATAGATAAGATAGGATATAAGGAGAACTCAGAGTGAACATGAAATGCACCACCCTCAAATGCATCATGATGTGGCAGGATTCAATAGAGAATAGTATATGCAGATTGATTTATCCCCAACTCCCTAGGTTAGAGAATCAAAGACTGGAGGCAACATGGTGACTCCTGGTAAGGGAGACCTATTTCCTTTGGAGGGTCTTCGTCCTCTTGGTGGGAGGAAGTTGAGGCAGCTGGAACCTCCCAAATCTTAGGCTTATAGATGTGTGGGGGGGGGAAAGCCCAAGTGGGCTTGTTGAGAATGCAGGTCCATTGTAGCACCAGAAAAGAGCACAGTCACAAGTACTGTTGTAAATACATAAACTGAATTTCCCAGCTACCAGATGACCTTCTGCCCTCTACACATTCCCAAGGGGCTGACAGATCTGGCAACTAAACACCAGTCTTCTCTTCCCTTCCTCTCAGTGAAGTGCTAAAGAGACATTCTAAAGGCCACGCTTTTGTTTCGCTCAGTAACAACATTCCTGAAGTATGCGCACCATCAGGATGTTTTCCACTATGTAGCCTTCTGACTAGTATCTGAAGAAGCATAATAGCTCTAAACTCAACATCACTATAAAAGAAGATCTGAGATCCCAGGGACAGAGAAATAACATTCTAACTAAAATCAAGGTAAGATTTAGATCTTTTTACACTAGGTAAATATTATATATGTTTATTAATTATGTGTATATATACACTATATAACTAATTGAGTTTTTATTTATAATTTGAGTCACAGTCTATCACACAAATAAAAAGAAATGTATTTTCTATTTTATTTTATCACAAGAGTTTAAAAAACTAATTAGATTCCTTAGTTTAATTATTCAACTTGATTAAATTTTAGTTATACATCCACAACCCAAAATGAAGTACAACTTTCATAGGCTTATTTACTCTATTTCAATACAATTCTTGTATTTTATTTAAAATATATCATATTTTCTTTCTTATTAAATTCATTGGGGTGACATTGGTTAACAAGATTGTGCAGATTTAATGGGTACGTTTTCATCACACATCATCTGTGTGATGCTTTGTGTGCCAACCACCCAATGACAAATCAACTTCTGTACCTTGTCTTTGGCCCCTTTACCCTTTGCTACTCCCCACCTGCCTTTCCTCTGGTGACCACCATATTGTTTGTTGGAAGTGTGTGTTTTTGCTGTTGTTTTTATTATTCTTTCATTTGCTGCTTTCAGTTTTATATCACACATATAAGTAAAATCACATGATTCTTCAATTTTTCTGTCTGACTTATTTTGCTTAGCATGATATTTTCAAGGTCGGCCATGTTGTCACATATGACAACAGTATTTCTTATGGCTGAGAAGTATTCCGTTGTAAAAACTGTTTACAAACCAAATGTTTAATCTCTTTATTATGGAAGAAACATGTATTCATAGTGTAAAAAAAAGAAATAATTGAGAAAGTTGTAAAGCACAAATTTTGTACCCTGTCTCCCAATGCCTTTGCTCAGAGGCAAATGCTGTGAACAATTTTTGTCTTTCAGCCTTTAAGTCTCCATCATGATCTTAAATGACATGATGATTTCATTACATGTGTTAATGTTTTAATTAATTTATTTGTGTTTGTTTTACATGTATTTTTATCAAAGTAATTCATTTACATACTTTAAGTTAAATTATAATGAAAAACACCAATATGCTGTCCTTGTTGTCTCCAGAGGAATTCACTTTCATAACTCTAAAATATTTTATCTGCTTTTACTATTAAGTATGAATAAAAACTCTGTTAGGTAATGTCATTCTGTGCTGTTATACCTTAATGTCCTAACCTTATTTACAACCCACCTATGGACTTTCTGTTGTACAAATGAGGACTTTGTTTCCTCAAGGCTGCCAAGCTGCTATTTCCTTATTCCTCCCACTTTTTTCATTTGTTCTTGTTATGTGTTTTTTCTACACATCTCAGATCATGTTTAAAAAAACCCACTGTAAATGTAATATAACTGAGTAAGGTTAAATATCAAACAATGAAAAACTGTACCAAATACAAAATTTTTGGAGATGATGGGTATGTTTGGAGTGTAGATTGTAGTAGTAATGGTTTCATGAAGGTATACTTATCTGCAAACTCATCAACTTGTACACTTTTTAAGTATATGCAGCTTTTTGTTAGTTAATCATACCTCAATAACATGATTAAAAAAATAAAAGTTAAGAAATATGAAAGGCATGAGTACAATATTAAAATATTACTGAAATTTAAAATCAATATTTGGAAAAAAACCCACAAAACTCTTATGAGATTGGCAGTGTGCATGTGACATAAGTCATTAACTTTTAATTAAGGGAAAAAAACCTAAAATATGAAAGCAAAGTATTCAAGAACATGTTAAAAAAAAGAAAGTACATACCTGAGTATAGATCTCTAGATCCTTGACAGAGCATAAAACAAAATAAAAACACAGATATGTAAAAATTGAAAGCTTTTTTTTTAAAAGATTTTATTTATTTATCTTTAAAGGGGAAGGGAAGGAGAGAGGGAGAGAAACATCAATGTATGGTTGCCTTTCGTGCGTCCCCTGCTGGGAACTGGCCTGCAGGGAACCGGCCTGCAACCTAGGCATGTGCCCTGACTGGGAATCGAACCGCGATTGTGTGAGGCCCGTGCTCAATCCACTGAGCTACACCAGCCAGGGCGAAAGCTTTTTTTCTATTCCTACAATAACTATTTACTAAAATAAATAGATAAATATTCTATCATAAAGAATAACAAAAAATGATTTATTCTCTTAAAGCTAACAAAAACAAAAAAAGCTTTTTACCTATGTGAAGAAAAATACAAAAGTTAATCGCTAAATTACAAAAGAAAACAAAACATTTAAAAAAACTGAATAGATATCCACTAATCTTAAATAATAACATCTGATATCATTTGTGTTAGTTCTTCTACTTAATTTATAAATTTAATGCAATTGCATTTAAAATGCTCAAATAATTTGTTCCAGCACTGGACAAGGTGGTTCTCAAATTCATCCTCAGCAATACTGTAGTCAACTTTGAAAAAGAGTGACTGAAATTGTTTCATATTACCGACCAGCTAGCTATTCTGATGTAATCTCCAGCAACAGCCATTTAAATCAAGCAGCACTAGTACCAGGCAGATGGGCAAGCAATGAAGCTGACAGCAAGTCTTAAAATATCAAGAAGGATTACATTCAAGTTAGGCTTTAAAGAATTAATTATTCAATAACCTGTGGTCATATATTTACCTTCATATATTGAAAAATATTCTATTGACTTTTACCTCACTGCATATGACAATCAAATCTTAAAGCATAGTCAAATATACACAATAAAACTCTGAAAAGACTAAAATAAAATACAGAAAAAATTTTTGTTACTAATCTTTCTGGGGAAAGCTTCTCTAAGTGTAGTATCAGAGAGAAACTATAAGAAGTCAGATGTCTTAAAATGCACACTGAATGTCAAAATCATCATATGCAGCATTAAGAAAAAATGGTAAGGTAAGAATTATGGGGAGGAGTTGGCCAGGGTGGGGGTTGAATTCATTATAGAAGTTGAGCAAAGGTCCTGTGGTGAATATAGCACATTGGCCACTCAAATCTCCCAAGGCCTTGCAGTTAACTCTGAAGGTAGATAAGGGCTGGAAAGTTGGAGACCAACTTCATCAGACTCTCTTAGTGCTTGGGCCCAAGCTCCCATAAGGAAGATAGACTAGTACAAAAAGTAAAACAGAGTAGTGAGGTTGAGAACATGTTTTTGCTGTTCTTCCTGCTTCTGCAGAAAAGTTCAAAAGTGGAGGTGAGTGGTTTTGTGGCTGCAGTGGTAGTGATGGTCCCCGTGGGCACTCCATAGCTTTATAAACATCAAGATGCAGTGTCCAGGGTACCTGTCACGTGTACATGTACTGAAATTTGAGCAACGCTGGGAAGCAGCCTCCCTGACTCCCAAGCTTACAGACTGATCCACCAGCTTCCATGGAGGGCTAGTGCTGCTGTAGTATTTCTCACGGTCATTGTGTTCAGTTAGGGTACCTGGAAGCAGAACTGAGATGGGAATTCTTGTGTGAGCGATTTATTGATGGAATGCTCTTAGGTAAAAAGGACTTAAGGAAGCAGGGTAAAGTGGAGAGAGACTAAGCAAGGTAGTAGCCTGTGCCCAAAGGTAGTTTTAGCTTCAGAAGAAACTGGGGCATCAAATGCACTACCTTGAGGCAAAGAATCTGGTTTTTTGTACCTCATGGCAGTTTGTTATTGGCTACTAGCCACCTCTGGAGATGGGGATGGACTAATGTCCAGGATGAGATGTTTCCATTCAGCCAAAGAAAATTCTAGGGAGGAATGTGCTTCTGTGAGCTAACCTTCAAGAGCAGCGAAGACATGGTGCCGTGGCTGATAAGAGAAATCTGCCATGTCAGCAACAGCATCTTTAATGCATGTGTTCAGACTCCAGTCTGTGTTTCCACACCTTCCAATGATTTTATAAGTATATAATGCTCTGTATTTATTATATTTTGATTGCTTGAAGTGGTTTCTGTGAGCCGTAGTGATTTCTGTTATATACAACTAAATCTTGACTCAGAAACTCATGAACAACGACTCATGAAGTAAGAAGTAGAACTTGTCAACAAAATTATTAATAAGTTTGGTAATTGTAATCAAATGGTAATCAAACAGTGTAAATTAGAGGGAAAACTGATGGATGACATTTTCCTATGTAGGAAAATTTAGGAAAAATAACTCTGGTTTGGAAAGGTGCAGAAAACTGAGCATTCTAATAATTGCTAGGGGTAGCTTAAATTGATGCAGCTTTTCTGGAGGAAAACTTGATAAGACACATCAAAATCTTTACAAATGTATATGTATATTATTTTTCAACAAGCAATTCTAAGGATTCTAAGGAGACATGGCTTATGTGGCTGAGTGGACTGAGTGCTGGCCTGCCAACCAAAGGGTCACCTGTTCAATTCCCAGTCAGGGCACATGCCTGGGTTGTGGACCAGGTTCCCAGTTGGCCATGTGTGAGAGGCAACCACACATTGATGTTTCTCTCCCTCTCTCTCTCCCTCCCCCTCTCTCTAAAAAATTAAATAAAAATATTTTTTAAATAATTCTAAGGAAACAATTTCAGCAATTCAGAATTTTTTAAAAATTTGTGTATACCATAAAATTAATCATAGCAGTGTTTATGTCAAAATATTAAAAATAACCCAAGTGAAATACCTGATACTGTCTGAAATGTAGTAGAAATGTGTTATATGCATGTAATGTAGGAACTATGTATACCTATACCTGTCTATATAATATGTATGTATATAAGCAATAAACAGCCACTAAAACTAGAAATCTAACTAGGTTGACAACTAGGTTGTCAACAAATGGAAAATAACATGCAAAAAATAAGTTTAAAATGTTATTTTTGCAAATACTTATGTGTGCATAAAAAAATCCCAGGTAGAACTAGCATCAAATATTTATAGTACTGAGCTCTAGGAAGTAGAATTATGGATAATTTCAAATTTTATTTTGCTTACCTTTATTTTTTTATTTGTTCTACAGTAAATGTGTATTATTTTTATAATTTAAAAATACATTATTTAAAAATTGAGGACCATTTGCTTATTCAAGCAGTCTCGTTGTAACAGAGAGGTCTGGCCAGATTGCTGGGCCAAGGGAAGGGATGTTCGACAGGGCTCTGGAAGTGGCCAAGGCAGCAAACTGGCACATGCTCCCATCCCCCCCCCCCCGGGGAAGAGTAAACAACTAATATCACTATGACACAGTTTGCACAGAGAAAGTGTGAGCTGTAAAGGTCACAACACGAGTGCACTGTGAAGGTGAACTTGGTGACGCCCCACCCCAGCAGGGACACTGCTCTGCATGCAGCTAGAAACCGCCCCCCACCTGCTTCCAGATCATGGTTGCAGGAGGAGGGACAGAGACGCAGCGCAGCCTAATGAACATGGTGGATGTTAGCCTGAGTTGGCTGGGAATTTGTGCACGATTTAAACAACAAAGAATCTCGCCTCTTTTTTGTGCTCCTGTACTCTGAGCAAATCAAGACTGGAGCATTCACAGGACCAGTGGATGCCAGCCCACTCCTGGCTCTTGCCTTGCCCTTGCGAGCACAGTCAGGAGCAGCCTTGTGTGGGATGCACATCCAGCCAGCAGTGGACTCCCAGGATGCTATGGCCCCATGGCCCATGACACTGGTCCGGGACTGCTCCCATTTTCTTGCTCTGAGATTAGTGCACAGATGCATGGGCCGGCCTCAGGGGCATAAGCAGCCTTGGGGGCTGAGGCCCAGTGGACAGAACTCTTTGCACAATTGGTCACTGTCATCTGGCAATGCCCCAGGAGAGGGAGGTAGCTGCAGTGGAACAAGAAAGACACTCGCCCCACAAAGTGAGCACTACAGAGAGTGAGAGCCTGGACATAAAGAGAGAGAAACCCCTTCACATAACAAACTTGGACTCCCAAAGGACAGATAAGAATGAAGAGGGAAAGCATTATGCTGAGTGAAATAGGCCAGGGGTTGAAAGACAAATACCATATGATCTCACCTGTAACAGGAAGCTAAACAACAAAACAGACAAGCAGAAAAAAAAAACAAAGACACTGAAATAGAGAACAAGGGGACAGTGACCAGAGGGGAGAGGGAAGGGAATTTAAGGGGAAAAAAGGGGAGGGATTTGGAGGAACAAATAGGAAGGACACAGGGACAAGAACTAAGGGGGTTGGAAATGGGAGGGAGGTGGGGAGCATGGGGCAGGGGAGGCTGGGATGGGAGAAATAGACAAAAAACTGTACTTGAAAAATAACTAAATAAAATTTAAAAAGAAATGAAGAGGGGTCTCTGGACCTAAATTTGGATTTCAGTCTTTTTTGTTAACGAGGGGATTTCTGTGTTTTGCAAAAGAGAATGGCTTGGACCATGGGAGCTTCCAGCTCTCCCAAAATGGGCAACATTTTAATAAAACCCTTTTCCCTCCCCCACCTATCATTGTGTATGCTTGTGTATGGCAGCAGGCAGCTGAATCCCACTCTGTTCAGTAACAATGGTAGCTTCAGGACCCGTGTGGCTGTATTGCTAAACCACACAAAATATGATGTGAGCTTCAAAATGCTTTTGGCTTTTGTTTTTTATTTGTTTGGGTTTATTATTATTATTATTATTATTATTATTATTATTTTGGTCGTTCTTATTTTTTTTCTCTCATCTTTGGTTTTCTGAATCTGACACAAAAGGCGGAAGGAACAAATGACTTGCCTATATTCTTTTTCACACTTCTCCGGATAACCTGTTCACACCTAAACCCACAATGTTTATCTGCCCAGTGGACCCAAAGAAACACTGTCAGGAAGGCACAGCATTCAGAAAAGATGCAATGATTCAGAAAATGGAAATCTTTACCCCTTATCAATAGTCCAGCAGTTCAGAGAGCCAGGTCGCCTTCAGGTCATGACAGGAATCTGAGCTGTGAGTCTCCTTCCTGTGTGATGTTTTACTTGCTTTTTTTGAATGGATGGAACAAAAGCTGGGACTTCACCACCCCTCCCTTAAACCCTTCTTTCTATTGTAATTTTAACCTTGTTCACTGCATCTGTTATTTCCTGTGGTTGATTTAAAGCAGAAACAAACTGTGGATTCATACTACATAAATTCATAGGCTGCAAACTTATGTAGCTATTCTGGAACATTCTACAGGGTTGTCTTTTGTTATGACCTGCTGTAAAACCTGATGGTGTGTATACTGTAAACACAGAAAGGTCTAGCTCACAAATGGGTCTCTAGTCATTTCAAAAACCCATTACTACTTTAAGACATTTTACTTGCGTTTTGGAGCATGCACTTTATTTAGAAGTCTCTTTATTATTATTTTTAGGGTTTTAAAATTATTTTCTTCTCAAATGTCACAGAATGTCTTACCACCCATCTGCTCCAAAGACATAATTTTGAATCTGACAGTCTTTTTTGACACCTCCCTGAAGTGGGAGGAATGAACACATTTTCATTCAGTTTGGGAACTTAAATTTTGGCTTTCTTTTTTACCCTGTAGAATGAGCCTTTTGAAAAGGGTCGACATTACGTAAGTGTTTGCATGATGTGTAAGACATTAAGGACTTTTTAAAAATAAGATAACCCTCTTGACATGCTCAACTACTCGGGCCACTGATGTGAACTGGTACATTGTCATTTTAGCTGACAGCTGGCTCATTCAAGCCAAACATTTAAGCAACTTTTACACACCAGAGTTGCCTGCATGTGTTGTGCCTCTTCAAAGCAATGCAGAAAACGTGACACTTTAATATTTTATGAAGCTATAATAGTAAATAATAATATTTATGAACAACTAAACATAATGGGAATGATATTTGCTTGAAAATATTGAAACATCAGTGGTTCTAGTTTATTTTTAGAGAACAACACAAAATTTTCTCTATTGGAAACATTGTGTTTCCAAGGATTTTCATCTCATTTACTTTTTAAATGATTTTCGTCATGACACTAGAGACATGTTAACCATTTAAAAGATCACTTTGGGATACTCTGACGTATAGCATGATGAGCTGGTTCCATTCAGTATGGCTTTTGGTCACCTCTGGCAGGGTGATACATTTGGGTGGTATTTTAGTACCAGCAAATCAAAATTTTGATACTGAATGCAATTTTTAAAATAGCTATTTTTGTAAGACTGGACAGATTTCAAATCTGGTAGCAAAGGGTCAGAGTAACAAGTTATCTATTTGTTTTAAAAAAGCATAGTTTAAGAGCATACCAAAAATAAAATAAATAAGACAGATATATATATATATATGTATATATATGTGTATATATATATATATATATATGTAACAAAATTACTTTGGAACTTAAAAATATTACAGTGATTCAAGAATGCAGTTTACCCTAAATCTCTAGACAGTAGACATTAGATTGGATCAATCCAAACTTTTTAAGGTACCTGTGTGTGATAAGCAGCAAGGAATGAAGAATAAGCCCCGAGGCCCTAGCATGACATCATAGGCCAAGCTTATCATATAATTAGAAGAACATGAAGAAATGTGAAAATTCAAGAACTGCACATAGTTAAAGAGTATCAACATTTGATAGAAAAAGAGGTTGCCAATCATTGTCTTAACAGTAAAGCTTTAAAACTGCTTTGATGGCCTCATTGGATATGTTTATGAAGAAGACTTATGATTACATGCATGTGTAAAAGACACCTTGGTGTTCTCACCTAATGGTCTCTTATATAATGATCTCTCAATCTAAATATTTTCTTCCCCCGCTAGGAACATGTTATTATAATACAAGGGTATGAAATGACAATTGCTGGACCGAGAATGATGACATCAGGCAGTAAGCAACAATTATTGAACACCCACCACTCCAGTCACCCCTAATGAATACATGTTCTCATTTAAGTGTCTTTCAGCACTGTAGAGTAGACACTACTGTGCACATTTTTTACACGAGGAAACTCAAGTCAGTGAGAGAATGTCATGCACAGAGATCTAGAACGTGGTAGAGTAGGACCAGTTCGGTCTCACTGTCTCGTGATTCCTTTGATCAAGTATAGTTGTGATAGATAAATAAGATATAAAGTCAACTTACATATTAGGAATAATCTAAAAAATAGCATGTGACCATAAATAGAGTGAAAGTAATATTTTCAATATCAGGGTTGTCTTTAGCAAATTTTGGATTTAGATTTGGAACAGAGGACTGGCTTATAATGGAGCATTAAAACATGTATTTATTGGGCAAGTAAAATGTGGGTTTGTGTGTATGAAAGTAAATGTTGCATGCTCTTAACATAGTTCTTTATATTGACAGTAACCTGAAAAAATAGTTCTAGAATTATCTGCTCTGATGCCAAAAGTTTTATAATAAACCATCTTCTTGAACTACTGTGATATTTGAATTTCAAAATAATTTCTCATGTGTATGTGAGCAAGAAGGATATAAAAGAATTTGTGGTGTAACTTTAGTAATTTCGTAAATGTTTGATATCAAGGACATAGTAATCTCACTGCAATCAGAATACAGTACAGATAAAAACTAGTTCTTTTGAACATAAAAGCATTTATTCTTGGGAAGTGGAAGTTCACACAAATTGCTGGGATGGCTAGCAGAACAGTGTCTAGGCCGAGATTCCTAGAAAGACACCACATAGAAATTCCACAGAACTGGTCAGCCAAAACAAATGCCAGTTCTCCCACAATCTAGAATCTTGAAATATGTGGTAGCTGCTGACTCAGCTACTTGCACCCTGCTCCGGGGCTAGGCAGCTGCACTCAGAACTGTCAGCCCCAGACTCTGTAATAGCCACTTGATGTGCAACAGTGAAATGGATGTTTCAAGGGCTATTGCCTGTCTCCCAACTTAATTACAGATTCAACACTCACGCAAGTGCATTTTAATGGGGGGTCCTAAATTACATCGGAAACTCCAGGTGCAAGGGAGTCTGGAAAATGTAATATTTTGTTGTCCAGCCTCTTCAATGTAGAGGGGCACCATTAAAGGAGTTTCAAACAGATGGCAAATAACACAGTAGAGCATGTACTCCTCCACAAGCAGGTGTAATATACCAGAGAAATTCTTTAATGCATGTTACTGAAGTAAAATGAGAAACTGGTAGGCAATTGACAACCAGCTTCATGGAGGCCATTATTGAGGAAAGCAATGGATGCTGAGCATTGAGCAGCCTTGGAAATCATTAGCATAATGAGAAAGATATAGAGATTGGGAAATTTTATAAAACCTGTAGTGTAAACTTGGAGCCTTCACCTCCACCCTTTCCAAGATTCCTTTAGTGAGTTGATCTAGTGCCAGAAGTGAGACTGCCTCAGACCAAGGCCAGGGCTTTTCTGGACCATAGCCTTTCTCTTTGTTTAAGTAAAGAAGGTGAAGAACTCCATTAAAGGGATTAAGTGGATTGATTCTAGAACCACAATTATGACATTTATTTCAACTGATCTTTCCCAAATTGAATTGTGCTGTATGTTCTTGATGCACTTGGAAAATGATTGTTCCATATGATAAATTCATACTGCAAACCCTGTAATGTGCCAAATGAGCTTTTATGTGACACAGTAACTTTTAAAGCTTGCCAAAACTTTGAAATGTTGGAAAAGGTGTTGCTAGCTTTCAAAATGTGCTAATTGGGTTTGCCTACCCAGATGGCATAAAAGAAGGAGGGGGAGGAGAAAAAGGAAAAAAAAAAAGGTGTCATCTTATAGTTTCATCAAGAAAATTATAAGAATAACCCACAGACGAACAAATCATATTGGTGGATATAATAGGGTGATTTTAATCTTCTTTATCGTGTTTTAAGGAATTTGTGCGTGGAGTTCCTATTTAGGGAAAAATAGAATCACAACAGCATAAAATAAACAATTGAGGTCCTATAAGATTCTGAACACAGTTTTCAGAATCTCTAACTTAAAATGAACTATTCATATTTTACAATTATATAAATGGATCTAATGTAGCTGCTTAAATACAGTTGTTTCTGTGTGTGAAAATTGGTAAGATTACTTGTTTCCATGTATAATCACATCTTCCTTTATTTGACCAAACTGAGATGTAGCTCCTTAGTCACGTGGAAGTGGCTGACAATGAGTCATCTGGAGAGCACATGCCATTCTCTGTCTTAAAGATCTGTGATTCTTGATGTTCTTACTGACCTTGTGCCATGCACTGCACCATTTTGTGTGAATGCTTTATATATGACCAGCTATTTAAAATAATCTGTAGCATCAGGACATTGAAAATGCTTTTCTGCCAAATCAGTCACTAAGCCGATTAAGCTACTTCAATTTCATTGGTTCTTCTTTCTAATATTGTCTGGAATTTATTCTGTTAGAGCCCTACCCAGCTGACCAAGGACTAATTGCTAAGAGATTTGACATTCTTGGGAATGTAGTGAATAATTGATATGGAAAACAATTAGACAATATACTGTAGCTGGTGGCATCAGGGTAAAATTTTAACTGAACACTAAGTGAAAGATGTGAAATTGCTATTTTGCACAGGCTCGAGACACAGTGTAAACAAACCAAAAGGAATACCAACAGCTGACTCACAACTTCTCTGTGAAAGATATGAAACATGTGGGAGAAAGTAGAGAGGGTTACTTCAAAGCCACGTTAATGCTCTGTGATTTGAAAAGTCAAGAACTAGAGACTTCCTACGGAATGAATGTTTGCATCCCCCTTAAAATTCTATGTTAAGACTGTACTCCTCAATATGATGGTATTTAGAGATGGGGCCTTTGACAACTAATTAGTTTCAGATGAGGAGGTGAGGGTGGAGCCCTCAGGATGGGATTAGTGCCCTATGGGAAGAAGAAGGGCCACCGGAGCTTTCTCTCTCTACTTGTGTGCCAAGCGAAGATACCCGGTGAAGGTAGCTGCCATCAAACCCACAAGAGGATTCACAACATGTATTAGATGTTCCGGAAACATATTCTTGGACTTTCTATCCTCCAGAACTGTGGAAAACAGTTTAAACCACCCAGTCTATGGCAATTTTGTTCTAGCAGCCTGAATGGACTAAGACAAGGCCATACCATGCTCTGGTACAGGGACGATTTTGGTCAATATGGGTTGAAGTGTGGGATGGCAGTTGTGTGCTGCAGCTTAGAGCAAATGTTTACCAGAGAAAAGGTCTTCATCTTGACACCACTTTTTTCCCGATAGAATGGTCAGAAGAACCAATGTGAGTTTTAGTTCAAAAATATTTTTCAGATGAATGAAAGATATAAATGTAAAATAAAAGAAAAAAACATGAATTTAGGAAATAAAGCATAAGACAGAAAAATATAGATAATCACTTATTTTAATCTCTGGAGGTGAAGTTTTTTTTAATTACAGAATGCAAGGCAGAGTTATATAAAATTTAATAATAGAGCTCTAGGTATGTATATAAATAAATTGGTAAGTACACCAATACGTAGAACTATATTACTTCCTGTTGGTTAAGATGTTTCCAATGCCCTCGGTAGCTCGGGCCTCGACAACGTCCCACTCCTCCCAAGTTCCCAAGGGGACCACAAAAAAGGCAACCATACATTATGTTTCTCTCCCTCTCTCCTTCCCCCCTCCCCTCTAAAGATAAATAAATAATAAAATATTTAAAAAAAAAAAAAAAAAAAAAAAAAAAAAGATGTTTCCAAACTGCCCTGGCTGGTGTAGCTCAGTGGATTAAGCATGGGCCTGTGAACCAAAGGGTCACTGGTTCAATTCCCAGTCAGAGCACTTGCCTGGGTTGCAGGCCAGATTCCCAATGGGGGCCACATGAAAGGCAACCACACATTAATGTTTCTCTCCCTCACTTTCTCCCTCCCTTCCCCACTCTCTAAAAATAAATAAATAAAATCTTTTTTAAAATGTCCAAAAACTAATTAAAAATGAAAGTGCACATCAGATAAAAATATAGGTTAACATACTTAATAATTTTAAAATACTCAAAAACAATTCGAAAATGCTCATGTTTATAATCTCTTAAAAGTTTTGTATTTCCTGAGATTTCATTTTCTTCTCTCTAGAAGAGGGTAATAAAATTATTTTTTCTATATGTATAAGATCAGTTAAGGTGTATATATCTTGTAGCAAGATTTCCTGAACATAGTAACTATCCAACAATAGTTACTTTAAAAGATTATTTTATATTCTGATCAACTATAATAACTTTAGCAAGGTCTATAAAGTACTATATAATCCAGCCCGACTTACCCAGCAAGGCTCCACCCCTGGAAACACTGCATGAGCTTTGTTCTCCTCCTAGTGTTTTTCACAGTGTGGTGTGTTAAAACGTTCACCCCCTCCCAAACCTGCGTAAGAAAAGATACGTTCAACCCCAAGCCCCAGCACCTGGGAATATAACCTCGTTTGGAAATTAGGTCTTTGCAGATGGAATCAAGTATCCAGATGAGGTCATACTGGATAGATGGGCTCCAAATCCCATGGCCAATATCTTTTAAAAAGAAAGGAAATCAATATTTGGACATGGAAACAGAGAGGATACACACAGAGAGAAGTTGAAGGCAGACATCGGAGTGATGAGGCCACAAGACAGATGCCTGGGGTCACCAGAACCGGAAGGAACAAGGGAGATTACTCCCCAAGAGCCTGTTGGTGCCTTGATTTCAAACTTTTAGCCTTCAGACCTGTAACAGAGTAAGTTTCTGATGTTTGAGGCCCCCAGTTTGTAATGATTTGTTGTAAGAGACCTACGAAGCTAATATAGATGGTCTGAAATTAACTTCTTTATTTTTGACATTTTCCTTATTGTCTGTCTCCCTTCAGGAGCACATATACCACATGAAAGCAGAAGTTTGTCTCCTTCAAACCTATTTTCCCAGTGACCGCAGTGACGTTGCCTGCAATATAGTAGGTACTTAATAAATGGAGGAATAAATAAATGAAGGCTGATCGAATAAATAAAATAAGAAAGCAAATTATAATTTATTACAAATGACCAATGACTACATTGAAATTGTTTCCACTTGTGAAATAATCAAATACCTCCAGTTAAATAAAAATGAGATAAAATATTTAATCTATTAAATAGGTATTCAAAAACTTCATAATCGCCACTGTCAGCAATGATAGAGACATAAACAATTTTATCTTACTGCTGGTAAGGATTAAACTGGTATAATATTTCAGGAAAAAGAATTTAATAATACATATTTTTGGCTATTTCTATTAATTTATTCTTAGGAAACCATTAAAGAAGTTGATTTTTTTCCAGAAGTTTATTTCTGCTGAGATTATTTATAATCATTTAAAAAGTTAACAGAAACACAACAAATGTTAATAGAGTATTGATTAAATAACTATTGATACATTATGAATTTTATATTCATTTATATAACTTTATCCAAAATATTTTAATACAGAGAGATATGCTCCTGGTTTATTGTTAAGTGAAAAAATTAAGCTATAAACAAGTAGAATACCACTCTCCTAATTCGGGGGCATGTAAATATATTTGCATATTTATGTATTTTTAAAGAATAGACTTGTTTATAGTAGGTATCCCTGGGTTGTGGTATTCAAGCAGTTTTTGTTTTTTGTGGCTTTTTAATATTTTCCAACAGTTTCTACAGTGAACATTTGTTATGTTTACAGTCAGAAAATAATTATTAAAAGAGAAGAATGGAAGAAGTGTTTGTTTTATGACTCAGCAATAACATGTCCTTGAATAATGCTGTTGTGCTCTTAGAAATCATAGACTTGGATTTTTCTGTCAATAATACATTGAAATCTAAAGGCTTTATCAAACCAATGATATAGCACAAAAATATTAGCCAATTTACAAGTCAGGACTTATCTGTACTTCTCTTGGGAAGCCAAATAATGTGTTACCTTAACCTGCACCTTGATTACACCACAGTTTGATAAAATGTGGAGTAAAAGACAATCCAGCTATAAACACAGCAGTGAAAATCTCAAACATATTTTCTACTCTATGGAATGGTAATGACTTTATTGAAGGCTGAACAGCTGATCTAAAATTATTTTCCTAGGGAAGAAAAATGCTCTAAATAACAAATTTGGTAATACTTTTTCTCCAATGGCCATTTAAAAATATGTAAAAGGAGGAAAAAAACATCATGGGTTTAAAACTCAGGGTTTTGTGTTGAAATCTGATATCTCTGATCCCGTATAAAATTACCATGGATGCTTTGTGAGAATGTGTCCATGGTAATTAGAAATGTGACTCATGGAAATGAGAAATGTAGTTAGCAAAGTCTGTGCTTTAAAATGACTGAAAATGATGCTTTTCCTCATTTACCCTTGATGGTAAAAAGGAACCACAGGCTCAGGGAGAGTCTGGTATGGGATGGTGGTGGTGCAGCTGACTACAGGGGAGACCAGCCTGCTGCCTGCCAACCCTGCCCTGGCCAGGTGCTGGCTCTGCATCCATAGGTTATTTACCTAACTTCTACAATTTCCCCATTCTTGAAACGGCATAACAACATTATCAGAAAACATTTTTAGCACCTAATGTGCTTTGTAGTGTTTGTCTTTGCCCAGGAGAAAAGAAGGTACATTCTTTTTGGATGCCACCAAGCTCTTTCACTGTTCTCAAGACATGTCCATCACTCATGGAGTAGTTATTTCACTTAATTCTGACCAGTTTGCTTGGTGGCCTCTTCCTGTCACCCTAAGCTGGCAGGGAGCCTGACTTCTCTGTTGCTGTGTTCAGGAGAATGAAGCTGTATCGAAGTGACTTACTTCTGCTATCATTGCCAAGCAAGAAACCTAGGCATCCCAAGTTATGATATATAAAGTTAAAGAAATGCCAGAGGCAAAGACTTTTTCCCTATCAGCAGTTAGCAGGTGTCATTCTCTGTGCCAACACAGAATTATTTCTCCTCTGCACCTTAGCTACCCCTTGAGTTTGAGCCATTGGTTGGCTGGACCGTTCAAATCAATGATTCTCAAACTCTTTGGCTTGAAACATCGGCATTAGTTAGTTAGTGTTAGATGGTCCTGCATTCACACAAAATTGTGAAACAAAGTGTTGCTTAGTTAAATTATAAGTTATTGTTTTTTCCTGGTGCACAATCTTATATCTTATTTGCAATAAATCACATCCTACATGTATTCAGTAGAGCAGTTGACATGCTGTTTTTCAAATTACATCATGGTTCACTGAAAAAAAATTGAGATCTTTCCTTTTTATTGAACTGTGAGTCTTATCTTTCCATCTCTTTTCTTTGATGTATTTTTGGCAAGTAAGAAATTAATTATAACTAATAAATCTTCCATTATTATTATGGTTCAAGGATGAAATCCAGGGTTTATAAAGTATGCAAAGACACTTCATCCCCAAACATATATCTAGGTACCTGGCACATACTTGTTACTCAATTGAACAAATAATTGAACAAATAATTGAGTTCAATTGTTCAATTGAACAATTGAACTTGTGAACAAATAAATGAATGAAATATTAAGGGTCTGTGACGATCATGTCTTTAACTTTGCATCAGTAATAGTAGAACAATTTCAATAGTGTTAGAGTGATTATAGAAGAACAACTGGCATTTTACTAATTCAGTATATCTTTGCAGCTGCTAGGAAGAAAATACAAAACTCAGCTTAGGGGTCTTTTTCAGGCTTTGGAGGAGGGGCTCCAGTGAGGTAAGAGCTGATTGGAAATCGCAGATGGCAATCCATCAGTACAGCACTCTCGTTTCAAAGGGCATTCAGAAAATGTCCTTACTGATTGTTTCTAACCTTTACTTTACTTTAGCTCTCTTAGGCATATCAAAATGAATAAGAAGAAACAAGTCTTACACATATACTCTTCATTTTCCAGTAAATTTTGAAGCTTTGCATTTTACCCAGACCTTTTTCCTGCAAACCATTTTACACAGTACAGTTAACTGCGTACATCTCAAGGGTTCCTTAAAGGTGAATAACTTTCAGTTTGGGGACAGTGTTTTTATAAGGATGATAACAAGCAAATTTAAAAAGCAACACTAAATTAATTGTTATTATAAGACCCTGGAGGCACCATAAAACAGACAAAAAGGAACCTAGAATATTTTTTGCTTGCTTTTGTTGAATAACAACAATTTCTAAAAAGCATTTTATTTTATTTCAATCTGAAGAAGGTTTGCTTTCTCTTGGAGGTTTGTTCCATATTTTATATAAATCCAATATGCAGTGATTCCAGGATCTGCAGTTTGAGAAATCTCTTATCTGAATCAGTACTTACTGAGTTAATTCTAGACAAGGTGACACCAGTTATTAGGAAGTATTGAGAAAGTATTTTGTGACATTGTCAATTTCAGTGTCATGAGATCAGTATTTAAACAGTGTTGTAAATATATGCACTGTGCATAGTGCTGTTTTAGGAAAATACAATGATGCATCACACCCACCGAAGAATATATTGATGCTACTTTTCCTATATATTGAACTTGAATCACTGTTAGAGGACAGAACGTCTTTCCTTCAGATATTTGCCATTAGCTAAGCAACTGAGTTAGTCTGGGGTTAGAATCAAAAGACAAAAAGATTAATAGCATTTGGAACTGCTAGATATTGCTGTTATTCTAATCCTCACTGTTAATAAGAACATGAATTGGCTCTTTTACCAATGAAACCAAAATTTTGAAATAATTGCTATTGGTTGTATTGAGTGGACAAGTGAGAGATGGAGGAGAATGCTCGTATGTGCATGTGCACAGAACACATTACATGATTGCAACATTCTTTCACATAAAAACATTTCATTTGCACTCTGTGCGCACAGAAACACTTAACAATATTGCAGAGTGTTAGTATAAAGGCTATTAAAAGATCAACTCGGTATTTTCTTGCTGAAAACTCACTGCAGTGTTGGCCTTGACATGACCTATAGAATTTTATGTTGGCAGAAAACCAACTTTGAAATTTGTTCTGTAGCAAATCATTGTGGCAATATACTTCCAGGAATTAAATCCTTTACATCACATGGCAGTGTTGCCAGAGAGCGAGTAGGGTCTCTTCTGATAGGAACCGTGAGAGAGACTTTGGCCAGAAATTCAAAGCCATATGTTAGTCCTGTCAAAAATGATATGGATCTGCTTACAAAAACCTTGCACAGTGGCTTTGCCAGGAACCCTGTGGCCATGTCCTGCCGGAAAGCTATTGCACATGTTATCACTGCCAGAAATTGATGCTGCTCTGGGAGCATCCAGCAGCACTAAAAACTCAACCTCTGGGTTTCTACTGCCAGACTTTAACTATGAACAGTGCCTGAGAGTGTATTACAGGGAAATGAGGCCTATTTGCCCTCTCTAGGGTGAGGGTGGGCAATTCCATTGGCTTCAAATTCTTGGAGTTAATTAGCTTTTTGGAAAGGATTTCTGGCTGGGACTATATTAGTTATTTGTCTTCTAACGTGCATGAATTCTATCTAACATTTCCCCAAGAATGGACTTAAATTATTTTTATTTATAAAAATCTATTTTTATGAAGTATAAATATTTATTTTCATAAATTATAAAAATTTTACTAAATTTATTTATACAGTGGGCATGGTAAGATAAAAGCACTGTAATTTCAAGATATTTTGTCATCAGAAGATTAGTTATCCCTGGCTTATATTGCTCAGTGGGTTGAGAGCTGGCCTGTGAAGCAAGCGGTCACTTGTTCGATTCCTGGTCAGGGCACATACCTGGGTTGCAGGCCAGGTCTCTGGTACAGGGTGCATAAGAGGCAACCATACATGGATGTTTCTTTCCCTCTTTTTTCCCCCCTTCCCCTCTAAAACTAAATAAATAAATATTTTAAATAAATAAATTAAATCTTTTAAGAAAGAGCAGTTAGTGTATTATAAAGTATGCTACACAACTTAGTGTTTCTGTACAAAACCTAGAACAACCACAAAGTTTCCAGTTTGATATTTGTGGCACAAAACCATTGCTGACAAATAACTCCCATATTCTGCAGTGTGGTCAATGCAATAGGAATTCATTTTACTTTGAAAAGAATATTTGGCATATTTGGGACTTGAATTTTTATAGAGACTTTTCAGTTTTCAATTAATGAGCCTGTTGACCAAAGTTGTGCAAAACTGTGCTACACAAAGTATTGCCAGTTTCTGAACTGTTGCAATTGATCTACCGAACACAAGTCTAGAAAATCAGGGAACATGCTTAGAAAATGTACAGCAATTTGATATTGCTGACATTTTTAATTGTATTTTATGAAATATCAGTTTGAAATATATTGAAGATTAAAAATTTCTACTCACCATTTCCTCACCATAATTAGAGATTGCCAATCAATCACAGACTTGATTTAACTATTTTTTATCACTGTTATGTGGACTTTGCCTATCATCTTATCTAGTACAAATATTAATAACTCTGTTCTACAATATTTGTACATTAGTGTTTGGGTGCCTTGGAATTTCTGTAAAAAATGATGTTTGGGTCAGCCAATGACTCCAAGCTGACCCCCTTTTCTTTGTTAACCAGTTTCATTCTAGGGAACTCTAAAAATGATATTCTTTTGTCAAAAATATGGAGTTAATATGTATGAGTTTTTTTACCTACATAGCTGACCCTCACTGGAAAACCAGTATGCAATTTCCCTTATTAGTAAGAGTAATTGACAAAACTTAGGTGGCTCTTAGTTTCATGAAGGGTATAAAAGGGTATAATGATGTTGGGTTCCCAGTCACATGTTTTAATGAGAATCAATTCCCACTCAGGTAAAAAATCTAGGCTCCGTATCATGCTATCAGCCCTGCAGGCTACATATAGTCTCCATTTTGTTTTCAAAATCAGGTATTCTTAAGCATTTAGTCCACCTCCAGCTTTACCCAAGAACTACTTATAGAGAACATAGCATTATTTGGGTTCTAAGCCGAGCAGTGGGATTTCAGCAAGAACAATGGCAGAGACCATCTCTGCTGGCAAGGCACTCACCATGTAGCAAGGGAGAAAAATATTGTGCACATAAAAAATAATTACACATGTTACTATATAAATGCTAGTAGAGAAAAGGGACCTGTTCATTGAATTTAGTATATCATAGAATAATATATATTTAACAGGATGACATATACCTATAATTTCTACAACAAAAACATTTCCACAATATATTGTTTGGAAAAAAAGAAGGTTATCAGAGCAACATATATAAAAAAAACCTGAAAGTATATTCTTGCAATTTTATGTGTGTCAATATAAAGTAATTCATCAAAGCACTAGCTATAAAAAATATATGTGCAGATCATGAAGATCATTTTTTCATTTTGTACATTTGCGAATTGTTTTAATATTTTACAGTGAACTTATATCTTACAAGAGAGTAAAGAGAGTTGATTTTTAATGAAATTTTCCATTGAATTCAGTTGATTTTTATTTTTAATTGTATTTTTGATGATGAAAGATTTTAATTTATCAATACTTTTATGTATAATTTTTACCTTTCATAACCTGTATAGAAAGGCCTTTTCAGATTACTGCCTCAACATTTGCATTGTACATATATTTTTGGCTTCATGTTTTACTACTAATTAGTTAACCATTTCGAAATTTATTTTGATACATAAAATGAGGAGAGCATCTTCTTTTCTCCTTTCAAGCAGTTGGTCGGTCATTTCAACCCCATTTACAGAGTAACTTGGGTATTTAGTGCTACTGTAAAATGCCATCTTATTCATGCACTTGTTAAATATTCTGTTTTATTTCCTGATGTTTTGTTCGATGAACTTATCTACTTGTATAATCAGTGACCAATAGCATGTTATTTAAAGTATCATTATCTTTACTGTATATCTGTACTTCTTATACTTTTATATTTTTATACTTTTTAATGTTAACCTAAATGTGTTCTTTAGATTTCTCTTCCATTTTAGAATTTTCTATTATTTTTTTCAAATTCAGACATAGATATTTTTCTCAGAAGTAAATTACCTAAAAATTATTTGAGTGAGAATTGCCATACATTTTTATGTTGGCTTTACAGAATTTTAGAATAATTTTGTAAAAATACATAATTAGGATTTTGACTTAAACGAACTGAACTCAACTAATTTTGGAATTTTTTTCCAATTTGTATTATTCACTTTTTCTATTCAATAGTAAGATCAAACAACATTTTTCTAATATATTAAAATCAATAAAATATTTTTAATCTTCCTGTATAAATGTCATGTTCATAATTCTGCTACTTCTATATATTTCATTTTTCTTGTCATTGTGCTTGTGGTGCTCACCTTTCAGCATCATATTATGCGGATGTCTGTCATTCCTGTGTCCACACTCTTTTGCATTATGTCAGAGGTTAGAGGACAACAATGTACTAACTGAATATCAAAATGGGTAGATTTTTTATATTTTTACAAACTACAGAAAATTTTACACAGCTGAACCCTTTCTTTTTATTTATTTATTTTTTTGTCTTTCCCAAAATGTACATGTTTTTCCTTAAAAGTGGAATCTGGCTATCCCCTCTTCTGCCTGTTTCTTCTAGCTTCAGATGTGTGGTTTCACATTGGGTCTGTTATTCTTTCATCCCTAGAGCCATTTTATTTCTCCACAAGGAGCCAGAGGAAGAGGATAATCTTTTTTCCCTTTTAACGCTGGATTTAAAAATTAGATAAAACATTTTTAGCACAACCACACAGCATGAGACTGGGTGGAGTGGCATCATATCTAAGTAGATGAATATAACTTAGTCCAAGGCCTCAGCACAGGACTCCCCAATGTTGAAAAGTTTAAGAAACAGAATAGAGGCTTAAATGTTATTGTTATAATACATCCTCACCTACTACTGAGATGTGGTACTGTAGCCAAATAACTCACATGGAATACAATAGGCTGACGTCCCATTCCCAAGGATAGCTTCATGTTTGTTCCTTCAACTATGTGATGTACATAATGGCAGTTAGCCTTTTTCCAATGAAGTATAAAATTCTAACAATTTCAAAACCTATGTATTTGAAGATCAAGTGATTTAGTTTTGCTTTGTGTCACTACTTTATTAAATAATTATTGTGTATCTTTTCACTGGGCCAAGAGCTATTCATATTACCAAGAAAATCATGGTGATCACTCCAAAATCTTGGCCTAATGGAGTTCATATTTGGAGGCTCTAGCATAAGTGTATAAATATGTAACTATCTTAGATAACAACAAGAGACTCCAAAATAACAAAACAAGATCATGAGTTAAGAGAGTGACAGGTAGGGCTTTGTTGCTACTTTATCTGATTGTCATAGGAGACCTCTCTCCAAGAAGATGATCTTTATTGTAAATGTTAAGAAGACAGACATGCCAAGGGTATTCTAGAGAGAGGACATAGTACGTGCAAAAATGGAAGGCAGTTGTAACCTTGGCCATCTGCAGGGATGGGGAAAGTAATCTTTCTGGAGCATAATGAGCAGACAGAAACTGACATGAGCTCAGAGAGATCGCCAGGGGTCTTGTCTATCATATAAAACAGCTTAAATATTGGGTTCCTTTACAAATACCATGCTCTATAAAATGGTATTCTGCTATCTAATAGGTAGTACATGCTCAATAAATGTGACTTTTGAGAGACAATAAATAGTCTCTCAAAAGGAGAATACATATTTAATTATAGTTATTGTTCTAAAATATCAACATAACAAAAACTGAAACTGAAAGTTGATTATGAGTATTATTTTCTTCTGTGTCACAAAACATTAGATTTGGAAGCTTTTTCCCTCTTCTCGCACAAATTTTTTAAAAAATGAAATATAATTAATTCTCCATAAGTGTTTTCCATTTGGCTAGAAACACTGACAAACAAAATTAAATTTCTCTTAAAAATTCATTGTTTTACAAAGAAAAGCCCAAACATCATGGAGAGTTTCTATTTCCTAGAATAATGAGTCACATTTTTATTCCATTAAAAGCTATCAAACAACTGTAGTGTTTTGAAATTTCAAGAACATGATTTGCATTTAATTTATGACTTTCTTCCTTTTCACTCTATTCTCACCATGGACTTTTTTAAAACTTCTTATGGTACGAGTCTTTTCATTGTTCACTCTGTGCTCCTCCTCAGTAAGGGGATGTTTTGTCCCAAGTGCTGTCAGCACCCTCACCGTCTCCATCACTCCTACTTGTCGCCGTGATGAGCTAGCAATCCACATTGCAACACGGCATACCACAGCTATACCAGTTGTCATACCACTGGAATATTCCTTCACTGTTGGGTAAAATATGGCTGTCCAGGAGCTCACCACATGGTTCCTGATGCCCCTGCTCCTCCTCTGAACCTCCTCAGTATCACCCTCATAAGGGCGATGCCTGGCTCCTAGCTCCTTGCTCTAGCATCCAAAGCTGAATCTGCTCTGACTGATCAGCGATTATGATGTGCTACTTGCAAAATAGTTTAAATATTACCCCTGATTTTATGAATCAGCACTCAAATTAGTAGGCAATGTGCTGAGCACTTTATTATCCTATTTTTAAAAAATCAGCAACTTTGTGTAGCTGGTGTTACCTCTATAAAGATAGGGAAATGGAAGCTCAGAGGAGCTAAATGATTTGCCCAAGATCACACTACCAGTTACTGACTTGGCTAAAATTAACTGAAAACTGTCTAAGTTTAATACCTGTGTTGTCAGCTTTTTTGTGTTTCTCTGTTATTAGAAGTTAATGTGGATACCTTTGGGGCATATAACTGAAATAAAAGAAAAAACAAAATAGTTTTATCAGCTTGAAAGCTACTGAGTTTGGGAAGGACTTTTTGATATCTACAGAGTAAAGTATTTCATTATTAGCCCTCAGTGTCTATGGACAAAATAAGTGTTCTCATTTTGAACTCTGTTTAGAGGTTTTAATATTTACTAGAAAAATATCTCTACTAAAAATACAGTGTTAGTTTTTCTGAATTGGAAGTTGAATATGACTGTCACCAGGCTGCTTTGTTCTTCTAATGTCAACTCATAAATAGTCCCCCCCACCCCCAAAAAAAGTGTTATTATGTGGTCCAGGTAATAGAGCTTAAATATCAATAGGTAGTACATTGTTGCTATGCTGTGGAGTCCAGGAGGGATACAATGGGGCTCCCCAGGTTACGTGATTTTACTACCAGCTTCAAGAGTAACTTAAGACCGCTGCAATTCTACCCAGGTAAAATCACTCAGAATTCAGACATGTCGGGGTTGAAAACTTCATCCCACCACAGACAAATCACTGATCACTTGAAGTTGTGGGTGAAGATTAAAGTAACCATTTATATAAAATAAACTTTAATTGCTAGAAAGGGAGATTCATAAATCCATCTCTTGCGACAAGAACTAATGTACTAGACACATGTTTTATTTTATCTTGCATGTGTGCATATAAATGTGGTTCTATGTGTGTATACTGGAAGAGAGAATGTACTTTTTAATTTTTTCTGACGTTTCCCACGTTGAATATAATGAGTTTGGCTACATATATGACTCAGTTGGTAGTTTGCCCACATACAGTTTGTATTCGGGCACAAGGAAGGGAAAACTAATACCCATTGTTCAGGGTGACACAGTAGGTAGCTTGACTTTTGATGCCTCCTTTTGATGGTGAAGTGAGATATTACTTTGTGATATGGAATGATTGCATCATGGTAGGCAAGACCTACCATGTTGCTTTGAAGTGCAGGAACCGTATATATTATTGTCAAACAACCAAAGTTTCAGGTTATAGATAATATTAACCATTTTTACCAGCCCAGTTTTGGAATATCCTCATATGTTTGGAAAATTCCTCTGTGTTTAAGTCTTCATTGAAAAAAGAATCTTCTATCTCCTATAGAAACCAAGAAGCCAGCCTCCTTGCAACAAAATGGTAGGTGAAGGATTTAAGTCTTAATATTTAGACATACATTCTGACCTTGAATTGGGAGTTAGTGATACATAGAAGTGGGGACATTGTACACTCAGTTTTGATGATGGTGGTGGTAGCAGCAATGCCGAGTTGCCTGATGGAACAGTACACACAGTGGTATCCTACATTCTGTGCATCAGCATCAGTGGAGCAAGCGTCCCAAGACAGTGGAAATGAGTCATCTCATAGTGTTCAGTTGTCTTTGATCCCAACTGTTTTTCAAGTATAAACTTAAGAACACCTGGTGATTCCTGTATCTGTTAATATTCTTTCAAAATATCCTAGGTTTTTCTATTGCTTGCAATTAAAAACTCTAAATAATTCATGAGATGATCATATTATAGTTGGTCATTTCAGTGCAGATGTGACAAGGCGATGTCCTATTAAACACATAGATTCTGATTTTCATTATGGACTGGGAGCTCCTGTTATTTTCTCACTTGAAATTTTTATTAGAACTCCAAATACATCATTAATGAATTCTCTAGAGAAATATGACAGCCTCCAGCTAAAGTTGAAAAGTCAATTCTGATAAAAAGAAACCAGACCAGACTGTTGCTTTATTCTATTTTTTCCCAGTGGCTATAAATGTTTAAAGCTCTTTCCCCATTAATTTAAATTCCCTAGTTTAGTTTTAGATGATATCCTGGTGAAAAGAATTTTTATTCCTATATAATTGAGGCCTCCATTTATAATGAAACTGATTTTAAGTGTGTGCAGTGGAAAATTCCAATTAATGAGATTAAAGATTCTAAGTTTTCACTTATTTCTCTTAACTAGATCTCACAGTGATTTTTAAAGGTTAACTCATCACTGCTTCAGGGATCCATGTTCCAGGTCTATTATTGTCTCATTATTGAAATGAATTTCATTATATTCAAAATACTATCCTGTCTTCAACTCTTTCTCTAATATTTAGGGTGCTATAATTGTTCATTAAACAGCTACCAGTGAAAGGCTTTCACTTTATTAAGTAGCCTGTTAATCTGCCTGCTCAAGGCTCTGAGAAATTCTATGTTAATTTCTATTGACCTTGCTTTTCCTTTTGGATATTTTCAGCAATTACACCCATAATGATGACATGGTCATGAAATTCTGTTATTTGTTTTTACATCAGAGTTCCCTTTACCAGAATATGTTTGCTATTCATCACCAGATTTATTTTTTATTCTTCTAAAGAGAAATGCCTGCTTCATATTTGGAATATTAAGACATTGTTAGTAGTATCCTAGGAAATTTACTTTCAATAGCTATCCCCAAGATTTAATAGATGGCTTATAGCATACTCTGATACTTACTTGTAATCTGCCTTTTTTTAACTGGAATAGAATGGGGGTCAATTCTGTGAATTCCTAGTGTGAAAACCACCCCACTCCTTTCAAAAGACTTTTGTTATTATTATTTTTATTATAAAATTACACATTTATTTTAAAAAACTTAATCTTAGAAAAACGTAAATAAGTAAATGAAAATTATTCACAATTCCCTGAGTGATGGCAAGCAATAACATGACATTTTGGTGTTTACCTCTACATTTTGTCTTTCTGTCCTCCATATAGTCACAGATTTATTAATTCATTCGACAAGTACCTTATGTTTTAATTTTTTATTTATTGATTTTAGAGAGAGAGAAGGGAAAGAGAGAGAGAAGAAGGGAAAGAGAGAGAGAAACATAAACTTCAGCTCCGCCCATTCACGCACTCATTGGTTGATTCCTGTGGTTGGTTCTTATATCTGCCCTGACACAGAATGGAACCCACACCCTTGGCATTTCAGGATGACACTCTAACTAAACTTAGCTATTTTTCCAGGGCCCAGCAAATGTTTTTCCAGTGCAAACTAGTGCCCAGTTCAGGTTCTAATAATATTGTAATAAATAAAACATATTTTTTAAAAACTCTGTCATTATAGGGTATATAATCTAATTGAGAGCCCGCCATAAACAAATACATACACACAAATATCTCAATACATATTTTGCTAAAAACAAGGATGTTTGGCATTTGGTGGCATAAAATGTTTAAAACATTATGTTTTTAAAACTGAAGTGATATACAAATAGCAGAAAATCAATCATATAAGTGTACAATTCACTGTCACTTGGTACATGCACATTGTTCTGTAACCACCACCTCTTTTTAGTTTCAAAACTTTTTCATCTCCTCAAAAAACCCTGCTCATAACAACCAAAGAGTCATTTCCTATCTCCTCACTCTTTTGCCTTGGGATAACAGGAATCCGTTTTCTGGCTCTGAATAATTCTAAATATTATATTTAATCTACATACAATTATGCAATATGTGACATTTTGTGTCTGACTTTCACTTAAATAATGGTTTTGAGGTACATCCATGTATTAATGCATTTTTACTTCATTATTTTTTATGCTGAAAATAATATGCTGTATATATATATATATATATATATATATATATATATATAATATTTTGAGTGTGTGTTGACCTTGTATCCTACTATTATTAGCTTCAACAAGATTTTTTGGTGAAATCTTAGGGTTTTCTCTATGTATAAGATATTATAATCTGCAAACATAGATAATATTACTTCTTCATTTCCAATTTGGATTCCTTTTATTTTCATTTATAGCCTAAATGTTCTGGTTAAACTTTCCATTGCTAAGTTGAATAAAACTTAGTGGTAAAAGTGGGCATTCTTACTTTGTTCTTAACCATAGAGGGAAAACTTGCAGTTTTTCACCAGTGAGTTTTATCTTCATTGTAAGTTTTTCTATATATGGCTATCATTATGTTGAGGTATTTTCTTTCTATTTCTAGTTTGTTGAGTATTTTTATTGTGAAATGGTATTGAATTTTTTCAAATGCTTTTCTTCTGCATCAATTAAGATCATAATATAGATTTTTTATTTCTTCTATTAATATGGTATATTAATTTAAAAGATCATACACCATGATCAAGGGGGATTTAACCCAGGGATGCGAGGATGGTACAATATTAAAAAATCAATGAACATAATACATCACATAAACAAAAGGAAAGACAAATATTACATGTTCATATCAATAGACAAGAAAAAAGCATTTGATAAAGTAGAGCACTCATTTATGATAAAAACACTCAGCAAAGTGGGAGTAGAGGCAGCATACCTCAACATAATAAAGGTAATATATGAAAAACCTACAGCCAACATCATATTCAATGGGCAAAAACTAAAAGCTTTCCCAATAAGATCAGGAGCAAGGCAAGGGTGTACACTTTCACCACTTCTATCAGCATGGTATTGGAAGTTGTGGCCACAGTGATCAGATAAGAAAAATAAATAAAAGACATCTAAATTGGAAAGAAGCAAAACTGTCATTGTTTGAAAATTATATGATAGTGTACATAGAAAACCTTATAGACTCCACTAAAGAACTACTCAATGTAATAAATGAATTTGGCTGCCGGGATCCAGCCTTGGCAGGGTTCAGAGTCCCCAAAGGATGGATGGTGCAGGTGACGAATGATGAGTCAGACACCCAGTTGGATGCCGGAGAACAGCCAGCCTCTGAGGGTCCCACCCAGAGCTCCCAGAGTCTGACTTAAACTTATTTTAATGGGGATCATTACATGTCATTAAGGAAACAGGTGCATGGTATGATCAGTTAACGGAAAAATCAATACAGAGGTAACTAGGGAAAATACAAGAAATTCCAGAGATTCAGTCATGTTACACAAAAGTCATTTTAACCAGGAGAGTTATCAGTCAGTTAATTAGAAATAGCTGTTTATACAAATCTTCAAATGTCTCATTGATGAATAGATGTTTATTTAGAATTTGGCATGGGTCACAAGGATACGCTAGACTGGATGGTGTTTATGGGAAACTCACTTTGAGGTCTTTGTAGTGCCTAACTTAACTACCTATCTTTCTGTCTAACATGTTTCTTTATGTACTATGGGCTCTGACTCTTTGGTAATTGCTTCCTCGTACTTAGTTTGTAATAGCTAACCTGCTTCTCCTATTTCTTTGTCTAATTCTAATTAGCATATATTCCTATCCAAGGTAGAGGAGGGACTGTTAGTCATCAACTTGTGAACATTCAGGGGCTGTCTCATTTGGGGGGGAACTTTGTTCTCTAGCCAAGAAATCATTTTGTACAACGTCATTGGAATTATGAATCACTGAACCTCCTGAAACACAGGTGTCTGAAAATCCTACCATCTATTAATCACCAAAACGAACATGCAAGGAGAGATGGACAGCAAATCTAGCCTCACTTGCCTCTGCTGTGCAGATGCATCTTATCCATCCCGACCATGTCAAAGGAAAAGTGTGGGTCGGCTCCCGACATTTTGCAAAACAGCAGGTACAAAGTCCATATTCAGAAAACGAAGGCATTTTTGTACACCAACATCAAAATACTAGAAACAGAAAGCAGGAAAAATCCCATGTGCTATAGCAACAAGAAAAATAAAGCACCTAGGAATAAACCTAACCAAGGAGGTAGAGGACCTGTACTCAGAAAATTATAGAACACTGAAGAAATAAATTAAGGAAGACACAAATAAATGAAAGCGTATACCATGTTCATGGATTGGAAGAATTAACATCATCAAAATATTGATACTACCCAAAACAATTTATAGATTCAACAAAATCCCTATTAAAATACCAATGACATATTTCACAGATATAGAACAAACATTTCAAAAATATATATGGAACCAGAAACATCTCTGAACGGCCATGGCAATTTTGGGAAAGAAGAACTAAGTAGGAAAGGTCATAATACCCAATATCAAACTGTATTACAAGGCCACTGTAATCAAAAGAGCTAGGTACTGGCATATGAACATAGATCAGCGGAAAACCCAGAAATAAACTCCTATCTCTATGGTCAAGTAATATTTGACAAAGAGAGCAGAAATATAAAATGGAGCAAAAATAGCCTCTTTAAGAAATGGAGTTGAGAGATATGGACAGCTACATGCAAAAATATGAAACTCGATAACCAACTTACACCATACACAAAAATAAACTCAAGATGGATAAAAGACTTAAATATAAGTTGCGACACCATAAAAGCTCTAAAGAAAAACATAGGAAAATTTCAGATGTTCCAGGCAGCAATATTTTCACCAGTATGTCCTCTAGAGCAAGGAATATAAAGGAAAGAATGAATAAATAGAACTACATCAAATTACAAAGGTTCTGCATGGCTAAAGAAAATATCAGCAGAATGAAAAGGAAAACAAACATATGGAAAAATATATTTGCCAATGATATGTCAGAACAAAGGTTTGATCTCCAAAATATATAGAGAACTCACATGACCCCACTCCAGGAAGATAAACAACCCAATTTAAAAAATGGGCAAAGGAACTGAACAGACACTTCTCCAAAGAGGACATACAGAGGACTCATAGACATATCAAAAAAAGTTCAACATCACTAGCCATCAGAGAGATGAAAATTAAAACCACAATGAGATACCACTTCACACTGGTGGGAATGGCCATCATAAACAAATCAATGCACTTCAAGTGCTGGCAAGGCTGTAGAGAAAAAGTAACCTTAGTACACTCTTCGCAGGGATGCAGACTGGTGCAGACACTATGGAAAACAGCATGGGATTTCCTCAAAAAATTAAAAATGGAACTGTATTTTGACCTCACAATTCCACTTTGGGGATTATACCTAAGGATCCTGAAACACCAATTCAAATGAACCTATGCACCTCATTGTTCATAGCATTATTTACAATAGTCCAGTGCTGGAAACAGTCTATGTACCCATCACACTTTAAAAGAGGGAATAAAAAAACTGTGGTATATTTGCACAATGGAATACTAAAGAGCAGAAAAAAAACAAGGAGCTCCTACCCTTCACAATAGCATGGTTGGAACTGGAAAGTAATATGCTAAGTGAAATATGCCAGGTGGTGAAAGACAAATACCACATAATCTCACCTATAAGTGGAATCTAATCAACAAAATAAACAAGTGAGCAAAATAAAACCAAAGACATGGAAATAAAGAACAAACTGACAGTGACCAGAGGGAAGGTGGGAGGGGGATAACAGAGGAAAGAAGGGGAAGGCTCATGTCAAAGAACATGTGTAAAGGACCCATGGAAAAACACAATGGGGCAGGGGTAAATTAAATATAGAAGGGGCGGTTGGTAGGGCAGGGGGGAGTAATTGGGGGAAAATGGAGACAATCTTAATTGAACAACCATTAGAAATATGGTGTATTCTATTGATTAATATTTATTTATTGAACCATCCCTGCATTCCAAGAATAAATGTCATTTGGTCATACTATACATATGTAATCCTTTTACTACCCTTCTGAATTTGTTTTACTAGTATTTTGTTGAAAATATTTGCATGAATGTTTATAGGGGATATTGGTCTGTAGTTTTATGATCTTGTAGTGTCTTTATTATGATTTGATATGAGAGTAATACTGGCCTAATAGAATGAGTTAGGTCATGTTTGCTCTTCTTCAGATTATTGTAAACCTTTGAGAAGTATTGATGTTAGTTCCTTTTATAATATTTCATAGAATTTATCATTGAAGACATTAGGTCCTGGGTTCCTCTTTCTTGAGAGAGTTATGATTACTAATTCATTGTCCTTACTACTTACAGGTCCATTCAGGTTTTTTGTTAATTTTGCCTTGTTTAGTTTTGCTGTTCTAAAAATTGTCCATCTCATATAGGTTATTCAATTTTTTGATATACAATTGTTTATAGTACTTTTTGATAATACTTATTTTTTTAGAATTGGTAGTCATGTCCCCACTTTCATTTCTGATTTTATAATTTGAGTCTCCCTTCTATCTTTCTTAGTTTACCTAGCTAAATATTTGTCAATTCTGTTAATCTTTACAAAGAACCAACTTTTTGTTGTTGTTTTTCATGGTTTATAATTATATTTGTTTTAATTATAGTCCAAGTACAGTTTTCTGTCTTTTACTGCCTTTCCAGCTCACCCCCTTAGTGCTCCCCACTTCCCTCCAATTTCCACCTCCCTTAGTTTTTGTCCATGTGTCCTTTACACTTGTTTCTATAAACCCTTCTTCTCCTTCTACCCCTGAAATTTCCTCCCCTCTCCCTTCTGGTCCTTGTCAGCCTGTTCACTATTTCAGTGTCTTTGGTTATATTTTGCTTGCTCGTTTTTTTGTTGTTTAGCTTCCAGTTAAAGGTGAGATCATATGGTATCTGTCTTTCACCTCCTGACTTATTTCACTCAACATAATGCTTTCCAGTTGCATCCATGCTGTTGCAAAGGGTAGGAGCTCCTTCTTTCTTTCTGCTGCATAGAATTCCATTGTGTAAATATACCATAGTTTTTTCATCCATTCATTTACTGATGGGCACCTAAGTTGCTTCCAGCACTTGGCTATTGTAAATTGTGCTTCTATGAACATTGGGGTGCATAAATTCTTTTAGATTGATGTTTCAGGGTTCTCAGGATATAATACTAGCAGTGGAATTTATGGGTCAAAAGGCAGATCCATTTTTAGTTTTCTGAGAAAATGCCATACTGTTTTCCATAGTGGTTGTACCAGTCTGCAATCCTACCAACAGTGAACTAGGGTCCACTTTTCTCCAAAACCTCTCCAACACTTGTTATTTGTTGCTTTATTTATGATGGCCATTCTGAATGGCGTGAGGTGATATCTCCTTGTGTTTTTAATTTGCATCTCTCTAATAGCTAGTGATATTGAGCATCTTTTCATGTGTCGCTGGATCCTCTGTATGTCCTCCTTGGAGAAGTGTCTGTTCAAGTCCTTTACCCATTTTTTAATTGGGTTCCTTTTCTTCTTAGAGTGGAGTCATGTAAGTTCTTTATATATTTTGGAGATTAAACCCTCATCTTAGGTATCATTGGCAAATATGTTTTCCCAGTTGGTTCTCTTTTTATTTTAATACTGTTTTCTTTAGCTGTGCAGAAGTTTTTTTTTATTTTGATGGGATCCCAATTGTTTATTCTTTCCTTCATGTCTCTTGCTCTAAGGAACTTCTCAGTAAAAATGTTGCTGTGTGAAATATCTGAGATTTTCCTGCCTATGTTCTCCTCTAGGACTTTAATGGTGTCACAGCTTATATTTAAGTCTTCTATCCACCTTGAATTTATTTTGGTGTATGGTGTAAATTGGTGCTCAAATTTTATTTTATTTTTTGCACATAGCTGTTCAGTTCTCCCAACACCATTTATTGAAGAAGCTATTTTTATTGCATTTTATGTCGCTGCCCCATTTGTTGAATATTAATTGACCATAGAGACTTCGTTTATTTCTGGGCTCTCTGTTTTGTTTCACTGGTCTATGTGCCTGCTTTTATGCCAGTACCAGGCTGTTTTGATTATAGTGGCCTTGTAATACAGTTTGGTATCAGATATTGTGATCCCTCCTACTTTGCTCTTCTTTCTCAAAATCGCAGCAGCTATTCGGGGTCACTTATGGTTTCATATAAATTTTTGAGGTGTTTGTTCTATGTGAAATATGCCACTGGTACTTTAATAGGTATTGCATTGAATCTATAAATTGCTTTGGGTAGTATGGACATTGTGATGATGTTAATTCTTCTAGTACATGAACACAGTATATGTTTCCATTTGTTTTTGTCCTCCTTGATTTCTTTCTTCAGTATTGTTTAATTTTCTGTATACAGGTCTTTTACCTCCTTGGTTAGGTTTATTCCTAGGTATTTTATTGATTTTCTCTGTTGTTTTTCTTTTCTTTATTTTGCTAATCTCTGCTTTATTTATTATTTCTTTCTGTTAAATTTGGGTTCTGTTTTTTCTTTACTTCTAGTTTCTTATGCTATAAAATTAGATTGATGGTTTGAGATCTCTCTAGTTTTAAAATGTAAGCATTTATTGCTATGTTCTTATCCTCTTGACACTGCATTTGCTGCATCCTATAGTTTTGGGATGCTGTGTGTTTATTTTATTAATTTCTAAGCATTTTCTACGTTTTCTTGTGATTTATTTTTGATTTTCACAATTTAGTAAATTTTCCAGTTTTACTTCTGTTAGTGACTTTTATTGAGTTAGCCAAATACATTTGTTTTTCCTGTAAGATGGCTCTAGTTGTGCTTAATTGCCTCTAACCTCATTCAAAACAATTTTGTTACATTGCATTGTGACAGCTGTCATAACAGAATGCATTTTAAAAACTATCAAAACTGGTGGATTATTGGGTGCCCATTTTAATATTGAAGATATAAAAAATCTGCAATGTTTTCAGCATATTACGCTTTGCTATTGCTAGAAGGGTAAAAATGCAACTGAAATGCAAAAAAAGCTGTGTGCAGTGTATGAAGAAGGTGCTGTGACTGATTGAACATGTTCAAAGTGGTCTGTGAATTTTCCTGCTGGAGAGTTCTCACTGGATGTTGCTCCATGGTGGACTAAACCACTTGAAGTTGGTAGTGATCAAACTGAAACATTAATTGAGAAAAATCAACCTTTACCACATAGAAGATAGTCAACATACTGAAAAGATCCAAATCAATAAGGTTATTGGTGAAAATAAACAATGGGTCTTTTATTTTATGGAAAAAAAGGAAATATACTTTTAAGCCAACCCAATGACTTTAACCTGTTTTAGTCAGAGATGATACTTTGTAAAATACCCATATTTTTAAATTTATTGACATTTAATTTATAGATGAGCCTATGGTCTACACGAAAAAAATGTCTCATGTGTTTGGGGGTAGATTGTTCTGAATTTGTTTGTTAGAGGTTTATTGTATTGTTGAGATTAAGCATATTTAAAACAGTTGACTGTTTTAAATCTTTGCCTAGGAAATCTAATGTCTATGCTTCTTTAGGAATAGTTTCTGATGATTTTTTCCATGAATGGGCCACTCTTGTTTCTTTTCACACTTTGTTATTTAAAAAAAAGAAAACACTTGACATTTGAGTGACGTAATGCTATAACTCTGGAAATCAGATTCCTTCCTATTCACATTTTGTTTTTCTCCTTTGCTGTCTTGTGTAGCTGTTTATCCTGTCACTTTCCTACAATGTTGCTCTGAAATCTGTATACACACTTTCTCACCTCAGATCTGTGAAATGCAAAGGCTTAGGATCTTCTCAGGTCTCTTATGTGCCTTGTCCCACAGATGCGCACAGCCCCCTGGATTCTCTAGTGTGCCTCGATACTTTTACATTTATAAAATCAAACACACGGGAAAGTCTCTCTCTCCTCTCCTTTTACTCCCAGGATTTAGGTATCTCGTTGTTTGACGTAACTGTAATCCTTTACCACAGGCCACATGAAATTGCTCATTTGTCTTACAATTTTTGTGTGTCCGTGTGTGGAATGCCCACCACATTTCCACACTGTGTAAGTTCTGTGTCAGGCACAATGAGGTCAAGCATCTCCTGCCAGTCTTCAGGTAGCCCCCAGGCATGCTAGAACAGATAAGAACAATTCTTTGAGAATAACGTCTAAGCTGTTCCTGCAGAATGAGAGACAAGGTTTCTGTACTGGGAAGCAGGCCATTGTCAGCAATGCCATCAAGCCCAGGAGGGGTCTGGGCAAAGGGAAACAAAACACCACGTGGCTTCCCCACTGTTTTCAAGTTGCCCTTTTGGTGATTCGGTGCTGACTTGATTGCTGAAAGCCTTTGACTGTTTTTCCAGAGCTCTGGAAGAGACAGCGTTGATTCAGGTAGTTTTTGCTTGATTTTTTAATGTTCCTGTGGATGAATTAACCCTTAGAGCCACCAACTGTTATTTCTGCTGATAGCCTCTTCTAAAATATTCTTTTTTTAAAACTGCAAATATCTGTCTTTTAGAATATTTGAATGATAATGTAGATAATAGGTGATTATTGCTCCCCATTTAGGTAGCATCTAATTTTCCGAGAACAGCATAGGGAAACGGTTCTGATATTTCTGGACTGACATATCAGGATTGAAATGTTTATTCTCCCACTCTGCTTATGGAATAGGTTACTAAATATCTTTAGACTACAATCTTTTTTCCTGTACAAGGGGATGATTATTCATACTTCTTAACATTGTTGTCAATATTAAATTTAAAAATATATGCAAAGTACTTAGTACTGTGCTTAAGGCATTATAAGTATTATAAAAAATAATATAGAAGGTAATTGCCTCAATATGTCTTTGCTTGTAGCTTATTTCCTTAGAGTGAGTCTTTAGAAGAAAAATTGTTGGAATAAGTAGTCTGTACATTGCTCAGAATTTGAATTAGTATCAACGTATCAACAATTCTCCTTTGAAAAGCATTGTACAACTTTACTTATCTTTTGTGAAAAACTCTAATTGTCTACTTACTCTCTTACCACCTGGTTCTGTTGTACTGACACTTGAGGGAAAATGATATAAAAATGACAATTTTCAGTTTTCCTATGTTCATTTAGTCTTACAGGGTCATTTTAGACCAGTTACCCCTCACCCACTTCTGCTTGGTTTAATGGTGGCAGTTCAGTTTTGTTTAGTTGTTCTACCCAAATGCACAAACATACTAAAGCATGTATGTGTGGGGAGAAAGAGCCCTTCCACACCCTTGTAGACATCACCCAGAGTTAGTCGGTGGCTCTCTAATTCCTGCTGGCTTCAGGCCTATATTTCTGAGACATAAACATGCAGAGAGAAGCATTACATGTCCCTAGGATGACCATAAAATTAACCATCAATTTTTGGAACATTTTTGGCCAATATTTTATTATTTAAAAAACTTAAACATATAAGCCAGTACCCCTTTGAAGGTAAAAGTAGATTGTCCCTGGCAAATAGGGACACACAGTCATGCTACACACAAACTGTCAGTTGGTTATATTTTTTTCAGTCTTGCTCCATCAAGCAAGAGTTTGGAATTCGTTTGGCAGTCAGTCTTGACTTTTTGGTGGGGGAGGTGTATGTACTTCCTGGTTATTTTTGCTGAGAGAGGAAATGAAGCTCCATGGCATTTTCACTGTAAGTCATTCCTCTGACACATTGGTCAATGTGCTATATTAGCATTATGGCTCAATATGCCCGTAGACCTTTCTTGGGTGCCCCTCTTTGTATTTTGGAATGTTTTCTCAGCTCTCTTGGTCTTAAGCATAAATATACATGCATAACCTACTATGGCCTATCAATTACTAGTGAGATTTAAAAGAATATGTCAACCTTTATTTCCTAAAAATTCTTTCTGTGTCAACTCTGACTTACATTTCTACATGAAATTGGTAATATCTTGATCAGGGCTCCACTGTTAGCCTGAATACTGGAATAAAGCTACATGAAACAAAATCTGAGGCAACTCATTGGTAGTCATATAATCTAAGGGAAAAAATCAACTCCGTTGTGAGTCTCTGAGATTTTGTTGTTGTTTGTTACAGTATTGTAACAGACTAAACCAACAGACAAAGTTGGCCCATGAGGGCATTGGTTTGCCCAATGCTGGGAGAATAAAACTAGATTTGACTATTAGACAGTCACTTTATTTACTTAGTCTTGTCTCCTTCTCACCTGCTATCTCACTATTCTTGACCGGACACGTCACGATTCTGTACACTATTATCTATTCTTCATGGATGGACAGCTAAGGATAAGATGTCTTACTTTTTAATGATCTGCTGCTTTAAACTAGGTATAGTTCATAAAGACTGGATCTTTGTCTGAACCTCATGACCTTTTCATGAGAAAACTTAAACAAAAATGTCTTAACTTCCCTGGATAACTAAAATGATTATCTCCAGTGGTTCTATTTACATCAGGGATTTTTATCCCAGATGCCTAGGATAAAAGTTTGGAAAAAAAATTTATTCTAGATTTTCTAAATTTGAAACACTAGAGAAAAATGTCTGAGAATTAAAAAGTACACAAGTGAATGAATATATTGTGGGATAAAATCATGTAGAATAAAATATCTTGAACAGATTCTTTAAAATTTGAAGGCAGAAGGAACTGGAAACTTTTTAAATATAATCCTCAGCTACTTATCTTTACTTAAAATACCATCCAGAGGTAACATTGATCTTATGAGGCACGTTTTATACTTGTAAACTTTGCGATTGAGCATCTCCACTCTAGCCCCTCTTGTATAATAAGCATTCCAGTGTGCAAGGGAATAGGCCAGCCTTTCAAAAGACTACACCTACTGGGTTGAGTGTTTTAAGACCTGAATGCATAAGTTCCGCAAACAAAAAGTTAATGCAAACTGATTTCAGTGATTTTTGAGAAGTCTTTTTTAAGTCATAAATTACCTCTTCCAAAAGCTACCAGATGATACCAAAATATAGTGCACTGGAAATTTCGATATGGTTTTATAGGAAGACCACTAGATTGGAAATTAGATGATCTAAATTCTAATCTCCAGGCTATTCCACTTAAACTTTTTGGATTTTAGTTTTGTTCTTATTAAAATGAAGTTATTTGGCTAATTTTTCATGTGCCGGTCTATTTACTAAATTTCATATAGGACTATGGACACATCAAACTCTTCTCACTAAAAACACCAATGTTTGAGTTAATTTCTAAGTTAGTGTTATTTTGAATGGGACAAGACTCTGGGGTCATCGAATCCAATATCCTAACTAATAGAGGAGGCCTCTCCTTGCCCCAAGGGACTGCAAATTGGATAGCAGAGGAAGCTGCATAGTTTAGTCCTGAGCTAGAGAATGTTTCCACCAAAAGTGTTGTACATCTGTTCTTGTTAATTTATTTCTAGTAAAGCTGGAACAGTCTGTTTTCTCCTTCTACTTTCTTGTCCCTTATTGCCAGACCAAGCTTCTTTCAAAAAATATAATGCCTATATGGAAAAAGAACAAAAATAAGGAAGATGTGTGAAGCAGCAACAGACACCAGCAGCAGCCACTCTGCTGGCGACTGACGGGAAAGAGGAGGCTTGTGCAGAGCCCATCAGTTTCTGCAGCTTTAGTGAACTGTGCTGAGCATACGCAGCCCTTGCACCGTTCCTTACCACTTAGAAGAGAGTTGGTGAATTGTAATAAACCCAGGCTGTCTCTTTCAGGTAGGGCAGGAGGATATTTATATAACAGAGGGAAATGTTGGAAGTCCTTTCTCTAGGTTTGTAATGTGAGGTTGGGACTATTGCAAGTGCATCACTTTTGGCTTTACCTTCTGAAAAAATAGGGTGGACTTGCTTGTACTCTTTGCTTTTAAAGATTTTATATTGTATCCCTCTAATACAATAATTTAGGAAGATAGGATTTGAGAGAGAGAGAGAGAACAATTAAGCACAAAGTTTTTCTTGGGCTTGACTTGGTTGTTTAAAATCTACAAGACTTGCTCTGAAAGACAGTCCTATTATTGACAAGGAATCATGTCCTAGCCAAGTTAGGAAGGATTTGTCAGACAAGTAGCTAAGAATTCTTTTAGAAAGCAGTCCAGATCCAAATCTCTCCTCATCAGAGCTCTTCTATTGGAAGTGTAAAGATGTATATATCTTGGAGGGCATCAGATATGGTATTTTCCTGAAAATATATAATTGTTTTAGTTTTTACCTTAGCAAAAGAAACATTTCTAAGTGGTATCCAATAAGGATGGGCTTATATGTGAATATTTTTAACTGCATAAGAATTTCTTTAAAATAGATAATTTAATATTTTTACAAACAGTGAAGTAATTTCATAATCAAAAGTTTAAATATTTTATTTAACACAATGACATTTGCTCAGAACCATCTTGGTGCCAAGCTGTGTCCCAAGTTCATTTTTCCATGCAGTGTGGTTCATACATAATTAGATAAAAATAGAGAATATCAACAATATTAATTATTGGGTGCTTACTATGGTCCTGGAATCTTTCTGTTTATTTATACATATTTTGCATTTATTAACTAATTTCTCTTCTCAATAACTTAATGAATTAGGCATTATCATTAGCCCCCATTTTATTTATGAGGAAACTTAGGTATAAATAATATAAGTCTCTATCTTAAGATCATTCAGTAGGTAAATGACAGAACCAGGATTCAAGTAACACTATAAAAAGAATATTTAGAGCCCTGGCTGGTGTAGCTCAGTGGATTGAGTGTGGCCTGCAAACCGGACAATGGCAGTTCGATTCCCAGTCAGCACACATGCCTGGGTTGCAGTCCGGTTCCCTGCAGGCCAGTTCCCAGCAGGGGATGCACAAAAGGCAACTGTACATTGCTGTTTCTCTCCCTCTCTCCTTCACTTCCCCTCTAAAGATAAATTTAATTAAAAAAAAGAATATTTAGAATATATTCTGTACTTTATTTAGACAATTACATCATTTCTTTCCCAGCACAATGGATCATATTTGGCCATCTTACCCACTTGCAGTAAGGGAATGGCTGAGACCCGAAAGGCCAAGCTTGCAGAACTACTGCAAGAGGCCAGGGCTACTTCCTGCCAACCAATCTTTGGAGTATATGCAGTTGTGATATAGGCAGGGGTCACCCAGTTGTTTCCTTGTCCCTCTCTGCCTGCGCCTTTACTCTTCTTGGATCAGCAGTATCCCTTGACTTGCCAGACAATCAAATTTCTCACAGTTTTATTGTTTTTATATGGCTGTTTTGGGGGATAGGAATGAGGCTCAGATGGAAAACTAACTCTGGAGTCTTTAACAGGGGAAGTAGATGCAAATATACTATTGACATTTTATTAAAACTATCAATATTATTAAATGTAAATTGCATAATCTATTTACTTTATGTTGAGATAAAATTTATTATTTCAAAGAGCCAATTTTAGACCTTAGAACTCAATATGTAAGAAATCTTATTTAAATAAGTGTTTCATTAGAAAAATACATGAAAATTATGAAAATGCAAATAAAGAGCATAATTAACATGTCTTTCAATATGTCATTTAAAATAGTTAAAAGCCCTAGGAAGAATTATAATTAGGTACTTCACAGTGTGAGTTCTAGAGAAAAGATGACCATCCTTTAAATGTTTTAAATGCAGGTTTCTGTGTAATATGGACAAGCTACTTCTTGTTACTGAAGTTCACTTTCTTCCCAAATGAAAATAGGACAGGTTAAGAGTGTTTTCTCATATTGGTTCTGTGAAGATTAAATAAGCTATTGCAGTAAATTGCTCAGCTCAGTACTAGCCAGTAGTGAATAATAGGTAAATTTAAAGAAATTAAGAGAATACACCAAGAATGACAAATGAAATCCCTATAAAAATTGATCATGGACATCTTGTAGCCTAGGATGGTGAAACTCCATAAGGTATTTCTAGCATCACACTTGCCTGTTGTTTGCTGAGTGATTTTATCCTATTTGGTTGTTAGTCCTATCCTCTCAGAAAATTCCTACACATTGAGCCAAAAAGCTTGCCAATTTCTGACTTCCCTTGATTTTCACATGGCATGTTCTTGAAACCCTAGTGCAAGTAACAAGCTTTCCACTTTAGTCTTTTCATGGGTCTACTTGAAAAGGACAGCTGATTTTTTTCAAATAATACTTGTATAGCCCTTTACAGTGTCAAGAAAATTTCACTGTTTGATACAATAACACATTTACTCTTTATTATTCTGTAAAGAACCAATGAGTATCTACACTTGAAAGAGGACATGTGAGAGTAGCTTAGTCAAACTTGAACCCAGGTTATCGGATTCAAAACTTTTGCTTTGCAAACTTCTACTGGTCTATACAGTAAACATTTTAAAAAGCAATGTACTTTCAAATAGATGGTTTAATCAGTGTGATACAAAGTACTCAGAGAATGCTGTCAAAACCCAGGCTCTCTGTGTTCATTGCAGAAATGATTTGAAACCTCAGCCACATTCAACACAGTAGTATTAGATTTGCCTAATATGTAAACCTGACTCATTTATTTAGTTTGTTTTTTTTCTTTCTTCATAAGTAGCCTGTTGAGGGCAATTTGGGTGCAGTAGTGGTTTTGTCCTGCCAAAGGAGTGGAGAAATACTGAGATATCATATACAATCAATCATGCAAATATTACATATGTCCATATGTCCAGGGACCAGGAGAAATCACACCACACCTTGAGCACGCTGCTCATTCTTACTAACTATTTATTCTTGATTGATGAATTGCTTAAAATATGACCCGGTCACTGGGAAATCAGGCAGGGAGCCCGTCAGAATTTTGATGAGCTTGGCCTTTTGCCCACTCCTATCATAACGCATGTCCTTCTTTCCCCCACTAACATTTAAAGTTGAGAAACAAAACCTGTCATCTCATTCTCCATTTTCCTTTTTTTGGAATACAGAAAATTTGTAAATAAAATTTGTTATATTGACTATAAGCAAATGGCTTTTAAACTATAGTGCATATAAGAGTCACCTCACTGAACTTGTTAAAAATATAAATTTCTCACTAGATCTCATGTTAGATATCGGGGGTAAGACAAAAACTGTGCACTTTTAGTACATGTTATTGTCGGGGCCACTCTTCTAGAAATGGTATAGAGAACCCTTTATATTTCTTTTTGAAAAATTGCAAAGGGTATTATGTAATGTTTGTTCTAGTAGAGTGTATATATCTAACAAAGTATATGAATCTAGTAAAGTATATATATATATATACTTTAACATAAATTATATTAATAAACCTACTAGATCTTTAATGACTACTAACACCATTTGGTGGTTTATTCATCAATTACAGTACCACTTCTCTAGTGTGACCAAAAAATTAGTTGTTTAATGTATGTCAGTGATAACAGTCAGCCTTGGTCATCATGGTCATCATTAATGTGGAGAGTATTCATTCCTTTAATAAAAAAAATAAGAAATTTTAAAGATTAGTTCAGTATACATAATAATTTATCATTTAAAAATTTTTATAAACGCTAAATGCATCCTTTCCAAACATCACAAATAAAATCAAGAAAAAAGAAGTGCAGAGTGTAGAAGAAATAAGCACAAAACAATAATTAAGTATGTCAGATAGTAATTTTAAGTAAAATTTAATAGGAATTTAATGATATGGCCTTCGCCAGTGTGGCTCAGTTGCTTGGAGCATCATTTCATACATTCAGAGGTCTGGAGTTTGATTCCTGATCAGGGCAAATACCTAGGTTGTAGGTTCATTTACAGGTCAGAGTGTGTATGGGAAGCAACCAATCAATGTTTCTCTCTCACATTGATGTTTCTTTCTTTTCTCTTTTAAATCAATAAGCATATTTTTAAAGAAGAATTTATTGACCTGGTGATAATACTGAGACTGATCATGTAGCTATAAAATTTGAATATAGAAGCCATTAATGAGTCTCAATATTATCACTAAATCAAATCAGAATTTAAATTTTGCTGTCAGATATGAATATAACAAAGCATCTTCTATTACAGTACTATTTTTCCTGTGCTGTTATTAGTGATGGTTCATTGGATTTTTTCTATAACCTTTTGCATTTCTTGATTCATTTTTAATCAACTGTTAATATACTTGTCTGTACTCTGCTACAGTTCTTTAATAGATATTTATCTCTACCAGGTCAAAGTTGGTTGAATTTAAGTTTCTTGTAAAAGAAGATGTATTAAATTCTCACCTATAAACAACTCTTAGTTGCGTATTGTGGTTATTTACAAGGTAGTCCATTGCACTTCTGTTCAGGAACTATTCACCACTCCTGTAGGTCTGAGCAATATTTCAGCCTCACAATGTAATTTTCTGGCTGTAGTTAGTTGGTCAAAATGTAAACTCCTAACTAATGCAAGGTCGATCAGTTTTGCTCTGCAATAACTTGGAATTAGGGAAAAATAATTTTACTTTGTCTAGACTGCCCTTTAAATGGAAAACCTGCATAGACCTGTCTTTCAACTGAAGAACAGAGAAAGTTCTGCAGAGGGAAAAATCTAAAGCAGATACAGCTCCTGAATTTGTATTTCCTTCTTGGACCTCTCCTATGATAACTACATAGACAATTTTCTAGTTAACATCTTAACTTAGATATCCCAAACTACTTCTAGTAGCACATGCCTAAGCCTGAAATTACAATGATCCTTTCAAAAGTTTTCCCACCTGCCTTATCCTCCATTTCACTCTATGTAACTACAGATTTTGAGCATCTTATACACAGGAAGTGGTATTATCTTTTTCTTCTCTTTCATCTCAATTTCCAGGATTATCCCCAAATCCTATTGACCCTTTCTGCAAAATATAATCTCTCACCATCTTTACTATTTACCTCCTTGGTCCAATTTACCATCATCTCTCACCTGGGTTACTGCTATTATTGCCCCAATAGGTCTTTTCATCCACTTTTTACCCTCTAGAGTCTATTTTTTAAAAGCAACCAGAGTGATCCTCTAAAAATGTAAATTCCTGTAACTTCTTTGATCAAACACCTGTGACATTTCTTCAGTTAATTCATATTAAGTGTCTATAAAACCCTCTTTAGAACTTGCAAACCAAAGTTATTACTAATACATTCAGGTATTCTGATGGGCAACACTCAGACTTATAGGACTTGGTTTTTACTGGCTTTCAGTATTCATGGTGACCTTAGGCAAATGGCTAAACCCATTTGAGTCTTAGTTTGCTCATCTGTAATTGAGATTAACATCTGCTCTCTACATTTTGAAGATCAGAATTTGGAGTACATTCAGGAGTACTATACATATAAACAATTGTTACTAAAAAGTAACACACATCTTGTACTTTGGCATTCAAATAATAGTGGAAGGAATATAACACTTAAATAATACAAGTCTTAGAGTATGAAAACATATTGAGTTTTCATCTTTATTCTATTAATTTCACTTAAAACTATTCAAAGTATAAGTGAATTTGAGCGAAAATATAAAAGGTAATTACATATAGAAAATAATGTGTGCAACCAAGATGCCAATTTATTAATAACGAATGAAAAATACTAAATAAGTAAACACATTAAGGTTTCTCAGTAGGTATTCATCCCATAGACAGGGCTAAAGAAAAGGTGATGTAGTCAGGAAGAATTTTCTCTCTATATCTAGAAAAGAAATATACGATAAGTCAATGGACAAAGTTCAATATATTTTGTAAGATTTCCTCTGAGGTCAGAATTTTAGGGATCTATAAACTACAATTCTGTGCTCACTTTTGAATAAGAACTATTCAGTGGTGTCAGGTAGATGGTGATACATCAATAGAGCAATAAATGAAGGGGAAAAAAGATAATTGACATAGTTGCCAATTTCTATTTTCTTAAGACTGCTAGAACAAAGAATACTAGCACACTATTTCATAAAGTAGGAATTAATAGAAAACATTGTTGACTCATATTTTATATATTTTAATTTCACAATGTATGTCTCTTTATTTGGGATCATCACTTTGAACTGAAGCATCATATCTGAAACTCAATGCCCCTTCTTGCAAGGGAGTATTACTTTTTTGTGTTCTTCTCTTCATGAGTAAAAATCAATAGAGATTCACTTCTTCTTTTTCAACAACTGGAGAATCTTGTCTTTCCTATTGGTTCAATGCAAATATTCAACGTCTATGGAGTAAGGTTTGAAAAAAGAGTTTGTGTTTACAGAAGAATTTGGAATGACTCCTGGAATGCAACTAGGCTCATTCCTTCTGGTCTTGGTACACTCAACAAGCACCCTTTTATATCCTTACCACTAAGGTAATGGGATGAGTTAGAGGTACTGCAGCTAGTCATTAAAACCCATGCAAACATGATCCTGAAGGACAACCAGTATCTCTGGGCTTCAGGTGGTCGTGAATGACTGGAAAGGGACTTCTGTGACACAGGGAAGAGCTGACTCAGTTACACCAAGCATCCTTATCCTTAATCCCTGAAAACTTGGTTTCCTCATTCCAGTGTGGGGAATTATCTTTCTCAGCTTTCACTGGCTATGGCAACATGGATTCTTCAGAAGAAATAGTCAAGTGGATATCCCTGATTGGAATTGAGCCCTATGGAGGTCACAGGAAAAAGGGTCTTGAGAAGCAGGCAGATGACGAAGGACCAGCCACATACTGCAGAGGATGTTTGTCCTGTCAGTAACACAGGCATCCATGGAAAGTTCTACATCATATCTCATATTTGCATTAAGAAATACCCTAGTAAGTATGGAGAATGAATCGGACTACAAGAGGGAGAGAGGGGACAGAAGAGCCCCACTGAGAAAGCTGGAGCAACAATTCAGGCCGCAGATAATAAAGATCTGGCTGAAAGCAAGCAAGTGAGGGTTTGAGGTGACAGGAGGTGATTGAGAAATGTTTCTCCAGATTTCTTGATGTGAGAGGCTAGGAAAAAATAAACTGTTGTTGAGTTAAATAATATGGTTTAGAAACTTTCTTTCTCTAGGGCTGAAACGCCAAAGTCTAATTAAGGCCGTCTCTCTGACATTTTAGAACTAATTAGAAATAAATGTTTTCCTAAATTGAATAATAGAATACCTTCCCTTTCTGATCCTCACCCCACCACACACACACACACACACACACACACACACACACACACACACATACACACACACACACGATTTCCTAACTACAATGGTTTTAGGGCTGGGAAATTTTAATGGGATATCAAGCCTGGTCAAACCAGCCATCTCATTAAATCTGTCCTATTTTCTTAAGACTTTCCAGTTCTTTCCTAAGGTTGTAGACTTGTGACTCAATTCCTTTGTCCTTGCATAAATTAATAATCTTGTTTAAATACCTGGACTGCATCAGACTTGAAGACATGTAATTTCAATACTCTGACATGTACCTGAATATTAGTTTTTCAAATCACAACCAATTTTTGGCATCTAAGATAACTGAAATTGCCTTAAATTTGTCATACCCCTCTTTCTACTTAAGTTTTCATTGTTGCTCTTCACCACCACCTTTGCTCTGGGTAGTTGCTTCAGGTTCTTCCAAAGTTTAGTTCTCTTTAGGTGTAACATAGGGTAGAAAACTTGGGTAGGTACTAATGCCCTGCTGGGCACTAATCTACTTAGGATTTGAAAATACTTATAGGAGGGATTCTCAATGTCATTATACATCACAATCATGTATGGAATAAAAGCAAAAAGAAAAACTTTACTAGGAAAATGAGAAAAGAAAAAATGTATGTACATGAATGGATGAATTCCTGGATGGATAATCTGTTCCTGATGATTTATACAGAAGCTAAGTATCTCTAGTTTTATCAAAATTGTGGTATACACTTTGATAAGCTCTCAAGAATGGAAATAAATTTAACAGCTTATATAACAAAAATTACTACTTTCAAGTGAACATCTGGGACACAACTAAGCAGAGTTTCATAGTTAGAGGTAGAGTATAGAACTCTCAAATATTAATGTGTTTTCTATTTCTAGAAAACTTCTTGTCTTCATTACTTGATTCAAATAGTTAGTAGTAATATGTATCTCATTGCAGAAGGTAATCCACACATTCCTTTATTCTGCTGGGTCATAAGTGTCAGAACCATATACTACCGCTTATTGCTCAGCCAGACCTGGTGACTACAATATTTAATAAAGATGTATAAGTCTCAAATCTGGTTATATTCAGAATAATAGAAACTTTTCATATAATCAGCCAAAAATGTACAGCTAAAGCCTTTAGAAGCAGCCCTATAAATATCATAACATGGACTCAAAAGTTAGTGCCAGTCTTGTCCATAATTTTTTTCCAGTGTTTAGGAGCTTGAGCTACTAATGAATTCTGTTAAGCAACATGCCAACCTGTTTGAAAACATGCCACACCATTTATGAGTATGGGCCTATGTTCACACCAGATGAAGAGAATTTGTTTGCAACCTGTTATATTAGTTTTGAGCCTCTTGGGAGATTAGGGCAATAAATGTGATTACACGTTTACAAGTAGAGTCTGTGTAACTTTTCCTCTGCTCTCGGGTTTGAGCTTACTGGTAACCCTCACATTGCAAGCAAACATTATCTTTTCTTCTTTTATATCCACAGTTATTGTTTAAACCTACTTGACTCTATGCAATACTCTTCCCCTATTAGTGAAAAAACCCACAATGTGCCTGACAAACCCCTTCTGCATATCAGCATTTACCACAATAATTTTTACCAATATGTGCTGTCCTGTGGCTGAGTGTCTTCGCACGGCTCAGTGAGTAAATCTGCTTGACAGTGCCTTTTGTCCTGCATCTTGGCAGAGGCACAACAACTCCAAGTGTGCACTACTCTGTGATTTTCCCTGAGGCATGGCCCAGCGGGACTAGGCTGTCCTCTAGTAAATGCTGCAAAACTGAGAGTTCCTATTCTGTATAACTAATTTTCTCACGGTATTCTGGAGACTCCCATCTGCTACTTAATGCCATGGGAAGACTTGAGGACAGCTAGAAAGATGCTGACTTGGGCCCAGGAGTGTGCGCTGCCACTACTCCCCTTCCATTACATAACTGAAATTAACGGAAATATTTATGCACACATATGTATATACCTATATACGTATATGTATTTATCTATGTATGTGTATATGAATACATATGTATAAATATGCATATATATATACAAGGTCTGTCCAGAAGGTGTCCAGCCATGTAATATGAAAAATAGAGACATTTATTGAAGAAGATACAGGACAAAAGAAACATTGTACATCAAACAATGACACCTTAATCCCCTTCAAAATAGGCACCTTGGTACCTCACACGGTTCTCCTAATCACTCTCAGCTGTCCTCTCATATGCTCCTGAATCTCATGGAGGGTCTGAAATATCTTCCCTTTCAAAGGTGACTTTAGTTTTTGGAGAATACAGAAGTCTCAGGGCACCAAATCTGGGCTGTAGAGGGGCTGAGTCACCTGGTTGATTTGATGTTTCACCAAAAACTGCACAGAATGTGATGCATGAGCAGGTGCATTGTTGTGATGAAGCTGCCAATTACCAGTTGCTTGTAGCTGCAGCCTTCTAAATCATCCAAATAGTTTCCTTGGAGGAATGTTCAAGCTTAATTAAAAAATTAATGCAGATTTATTGCTCTACTCACTCAGTTCTTTTGAATGCAATGGCCACACAGTACGTGTGCTCACTCAATGATGTCTACCACCCCCACTGACCTGTACAGTGAAGTCATCATTGTTCACACATGTGCTTTCTAGTCCACGCTCCTTAGCTGACAGGTTACATAGGTGTCATGAAAACTGTTTGTGTTATTTTAACAATGGCTAACCTTTTTCTGGATAGAGCTCATACATTTATGTTTGTGTTGATAAAATGAATTTTTTAGTGATAGAAACTCATAAAGGGTGTTAAATGAATGGCACAAAATGAAATAGATTTGGTGAGATCTAATTATGATACTGAGGAAATATCACAGTTGATTAACAATTCCCTAACAGAGATAGCTATACAGAGTTACAGAAAATATAAGAAATCCTGGTAGGCCCTGTCTGGTGTGGCTCAGTGAATTGAGTGCCAGCCTGTGAACCAAAGGGTCACCAGTTGGATTCCCAGTCAGAACACATGCCTGGGTTGCAGGCCAGGTCCCCAGTAGGGACTACACCAAGAGGCAACCACACAGTGATGTTTCTCTCCCTCTCTTTCTCTTTCCCTTTGCCTCTCTCTATAAATAAAATAAATACAATTTTTAAAAGATAAAAAAGAATTCTGGTAGACCACCATTCATATACTGTAATTTGAAATATTGCCCAAGAGGACACAAAGAGGGTAGACAAAATGTGAGATAAAACTTGGAAAGAACATGATAAGAAGAAGAAGCAGAAAGAGAAGAGAGACATAAAAAAGTACTGTGTTAAGTAAAAAAGATTTTATGTGAATTAAAGCTAAGTTTAAAAAAATTAAGAATTTTCTTTGAAGCTATAAATGGACATTAGCAAAGAAAAGAAATGAATCAGGAGCAGGAATATAGAAGAAAACATAGAAAAATAGAGAAGAAAAGGAAGACAAAATCAAAGAATAAAGGACCATCAAAATATCATAGACAAAGGGACAGGCAATGGACATCAAATACATTGAGAACGGTGATTCTTAAGAAGAGGCAATGGCAACAGAAACAGAAGCAGCAGCCATTCATACACTTAAACGAATACTACCATCCACCAACAGATAATTGAAAATAAATGATACATTAAAGGAAAAGTCATGCACTAGGCTTTTAAACATAGAATAGACTAAATCATTTGTAAATATAAATAGAAGATAATGCATAAATAATTCTTGACTGCCAATATATTGTATTTAAAAAGTCAACATAAACTAGGCCAACTCTACAAGCTTCTTTTCTTTACTTTTTTAATTTTATTTTTAGGGAGAGAGAAAATAAGGGAGAAAAAGAGGGAGAGAAACTTTGATGTGTGAGAGATACATCAATCAGTTACTTTTCACAAGCCCCCAAATGGGAACCAGGCTTGCAATCCAGGCATGTGCCCTGACCAGGAATCAAATCTGTGACCTTATTGTTCTCGGGCTGGCACTCAACCCACTGAGACACACCAGCCAGGGCAATTTTCTTTAGAAAAAAAAACGCCTATAAGTGGAAATTAGGATAATGGGATGAAGCAATTTTGTTGCTAAATATTATTTTATATATAATTAAAAAATTATATAACTATAAATCCTAGAACATATTAAAATTCTTAAAATTAATTTTTTCAGAATTTGGAAACACCTATAGCACAGAATAAAGTCTTCGGCAGACAAAGAAGCTGCTGAAAAATAACAGAATCTATTGGTGACTTCACTAATTAGAAATAGGATGTGTTACATATCTACAGTGTTGAAATCCAATTGTTAGAAACATTGATGGGCAAAGAAATCACATCTGTACCAGATTACTCCTGGGGCCTCCCTAATTAAATACTTGAGACAATAACCAAAGAAATAATATCAGAATAGCAAATGCTAAAAAACAAAGAAAATAAAAGTGAATATATTTTTAAAAACTAAATATCTATATATGTATTTTCCTTACATAGCAGAAAAACTCATAAAAACAAACACAATTACCCTTATTTACATTATTAAAACTCTATGAAAGACACGTGTTCATAAGGAAGAAATAATGGAAATTCAATTTCCTCACAGTTGACTATCTAGCATAGTGCGTTGCTCTGACATAGTAATTATGACGTAAAGTCTTGAGGGATTGTAAGAGCCTGTTTGACCTGACTTGCCATGGAATGAAGTCTTCTTTTCATTTTGGTCTTCATAGTTTCTCCTAATTTCTAATATTTTCAAGAAATCTTCCCTTGATGTCTTGCATTTCTAAAATTTTTCCTTTCACCCAATTTACTACTTAGCCTCTATTATGAATTAAGTTTTAAAGACCTGGTTTTCATCTCTGTTTAGATTTTTAGCTCACTGAGGGCAAGGGTCATGCCTTATTATAGACATTGAGCAATGGTTTTGAAATGACCTTAAAATAAGTCAGTTGATTGATTAATGTGCTCATATGTGATGAAGTTTCCACTGGTTGTTAAGAAAAAAATACAGTAAGCACGTTTTTTTGGTGTGGAAGGAAGACATGATTTTCTGCATTCTCCATTTTAATGACACTATGAAATGCAGTGATTGAATCTTGGATCTGAGACACAGTTGTGATGTTTTCAAAGGATCATGTTTCTGTGTCTCATAAAATATTATGCAGTGTGAAAATGCAGAGTAGCCTGGTTTTATGCTCAAGTCAAATTTGAGAATTTTTCCAATCTCTAATAAAACTAAAATATAGGTTTACTATGCAAGTACACTTGGAAACAAGATTAAAGATCATGTGTTAGTAAAATGAAATTAAACTATTTACACTCTTTTTTCAAGCGTTTGGTAAGCTATCCAATTGTTAGTTTTAATTTAATATAATTATTAGGCATTGAATATGTCATGGAAATTCTATAAACTGGCAAGCATCTTCCACATCTTACCAAGTACAGCTTGATAGAGAAAGACAAAGTTAGCTAATAAAATTCACATACTTTAAAATGAATAGCTGACAAGAGAGCCAAGTGGAGATGGCAATAACTATGTGAAATATATTTTTCTGGCTCTGCTTTACATGTTGCCGTTCACTCTTAAAGTAAAAGTCTTTTTCTGGAAACTGGTTCAAGAAAAAAGAAACCTGTGCTAAAGGAAATATTTAGTATTAGGACAAATAGTTTGCTTTTTGCTAGCAATTTATATCTACAGGTCTTCTAAAAGAAAGAAAACAGTTCAAAACATGCTGTTCTAAAAGGTACACTCATATCTTCAGTGCTATTTCAAGCTCTCCTGAGGCCACTGCTGATACCCCAGTATCTGAGCATCAATTTGATGGCTTGCAAAGGAAGTGATCTGGGGGTAACAATGGATGATCAAATTTAAGACATTTCTCCTCATGCAGAGCTCAGTCTCCATATATATGGCTGACCCTCAAAAAACGTGGGGGTTAGAAACATTAAACCCCAAGACAGCTGAAAATCTACATATGATGTTTGACTCTTTTAAAACTTAACTACTAATAGCCTACTGTTGACCAGAGCCTTACCAGTAACATAAACAGTCAATTAACACATTGTTTATGTTCTCTGTTTTATACACAGTATTCTTATAATGAAGTAATCTGGAGAAAAGAAAGTGTTATTAAGAAAGTCAGAAGAAAGAGAAAATTCATTTACAATATTCATTGAAAAAAAATCTGTGAATAAATAGACCCTCACAGTTCAAAACTCAGAGGTCAGTTGTATTTTGGATATAGTGCTGATCTTCATAAAATGCAAACATGAAACATTATATATGGTAATATAAAAAATTCTAGAAATCATTTAGAGATAACTTCTAATTTGTATTCAGATTTTATAGGATTCTTAATTATATCAGACACCAGAATATGTTTTAATGAAATGAGTATGTATCTTTATGTTTGAATCAAAGTTACTAAAACTGAACTTAAATTTTGTTTTATAATATAAATTAAGTAAGCTAATAAAAGTAAACTAAAAGTTAATTTTTATACTATGTTGTTTATTACCCTCTCCTGAATTTCAAAACATCTAGGCAGTTTCCAAAAATAGAATTGAATAGTTTTTTTGGAGGGGGTTGTAAAGAGTTAAGTTTGAAGCAGATAATCTATAAATTGTCTATTCTCTTACAATGGCAAACTATGTCTACCACTATTAAAACAATCTATTTACGACTTCTTTTGCAGTACTTTTCTATCTCCAAGTTTACTGGGATTTGAAACATAGACAGTAAGGGCTAAGAATGTTGACTGAAGGAAGTTTACTGGTCAATATCAGCCCACGGCAAGAACGTGAAGGGCTCAGTTTGCGACAGTGGAAGTGTGATCATCCACAAGTTAACAGGGGAGGCCATGGATTTGGCAAGAGAGCTGAAAAGAGGAGACAGGGATGATCAGAGCCTCAGGAATCAGCCAAGTTGGCCGCAGATGAAAAATCAAAAACGTGAAGCTAATCTTACTGATGTGGCCAGATAACACTGCTCACTCCAAACAGACTGATGCATCTGTAATTTATTTTTAACAAACATTTATCAAGCTTATTCTTGAATTAAAAAAAATAAATCAGGAAAAAGGACACCTCCAATTTATGGACCCACATTTGGTATGTAATGATTTTTGTTTAATGAGTGTGGACACAAAGTTTTCCTGGGTACAGTGTCCAAAGTTTAACTATAAAGCAAGAAAGCTTCTGGGAGCAATGAATGAGCCCGGCATTTATGCTAGAAAAACTAAAGCTCCACCTGGTTGGAGAGCTTGTTTTTAAGCTCCGCTGCATGTTTTTATGTTACACACTTGAGTAAAGATGTCCGTTAAGACTGAGGTAGTACTAATCTGGAATGAAAAACATCAGTGGACCTGCGGAAAGGTAGAAGGGGTAGCTGACAATAGTTCTGCCTCTGCTGTCAACCTCAATGGATCACACAAGTCATACAAGTTTGTTACTGTTAAAGCACAGTTTAACTGAATAGGCTTATTTGTCAGGGCCAATGTGACATAACCGAGAATAACCAGAGTAATAAGAGGCCAGCAGTCGGATGGAGTGTCTGAAATCGAAGTTGAGAACAACAACAACAAAAATACATAGTGGAAATTGTTAATGTGGCCCTGTTTAAAATGCTGAGCTACTGGGGGAAAGTGTAAGCAGGACTCACCCCAACAGATACAGTAATAAACCTCACACAAACAACAATAGGGTGATTTTACCTGCAGAAGTAGAAGCATTTGACCAGAGAATAAAATACCAGAGGTAACATTTGAAGCGCCAAAGAGTTGAGAAATGAGGAGAGACTTCAAAGCAGAGAAATTGTGGGTTAAAAGGAAAAGACATAGAGACATAGGAAAAAAAGGGCTCATTCAGAAATGGGGAATTTCAATGTGGGCTGGTTGGAAGCAGAGGGGGCGATGTTTGTGGAGGAGAAATGTATTGGGAAGGTTTGGAAATGGGATAAAATTACAACATAGGGAGCTTTGCATATTCTGCTAAGTCACATAGAACTGATTTTATAAAGACTATACATAGTATGATTTTGGTAAATAAATCATGCAATCAGACTTGCATTGGTAACAAGGTGGGAATAAAGATGAAACCCAATTAGGAAATAATTATAAAATTCAGGTGGAAAATGATGAGGATTTAAGCTAAAATACTGATAGGTATGATTAATATTACTGAGACAGTAGTGAGTAAATAGAATATAAATGACGACTCAAATGATGGTAATGATTATGGGAATACAAAGGACAATACAATTGACTGTAGAAAGTGACCCACTGGGTACAGTTGAAGAAGGTGTCTAATATCCATTCATATTTATGGCTTGAGTAAATGTTGATGCAAATAAACAGGTTCTATAGTACAAAATGAGAAAATATATTAAATTTGTTTTTGTTCGTACATGAGTTTGAATGCAGAAAATCAGGTCTTATGTGGAAATATGTATTCGAGATTAAATAACATATACTAGCTAGTATGCTCTAAAATTAGCTTATCCTAGGATATTCTAAATTTTTAAAAAACATTTGGGAAATGTTCTATTTTCTTATTCAGCATCTAATTGAAACTGTTACATACAGGGTCCAGAAGAAATAAGGCCTGCTTGAGAGTGGTTGGTAGGGTAATAATATGGGCTTAATAATTTATGGTTCTAATTTGAACATTTCATCTAAAATGTCATGTGGTGTCCTTGAGTGTGATATTGCTATGTTACAGAATTACATGCATATGTTTTGCAATAAAAGATTTTTTAATATAAAAGGAGTGTTATTTGTGCTGGACCTGATACACACATATGTGCATATATACACACACATGTATAAATATCAGTGCTTATCTAGATTTTAATTTTTGAGTGTTTAAAAAAGAATCAGGGCAAAAAGCGAGCACTATTAATAGAGTTTTGTATCAGATCAGGAGAGAAACGTAACATATATTTTCTATTTCTTAAAATCTTTGATATTAACTAGGGTAGTGGTAATTGTAAAATCTCGGAGGGAGACATGAGATTCTGAAAATCAAATATAATACTTTTAATTTGCATTCTTCTCATGCAGGGATCCTTGCAAGGCTTAAATGATCTTGGCACAGAGGAGAATGGTGAGAACTTGCAACTGCAATTAAGAACCTACCAGTCAGGAAGCCTTCCACATACTAATAGGCAACTCTGCTATGCTTTAAGTCTCTATCATCTTGTTAACAAAGCCTTCCCTAGTGCAAAGGCAAGCTGGGCTACCTCCTCCATAGGAGTCAGGGCATCCTCTTGTAAATAACTACCTCACTGAGAAGCAACTGTCCGATTGCACGTCTGGCCTCTCTTCTCTGGCTCAAGCTCTTCTTTGTTGGGGACGTTGATTCGAACATTTCCAGTTACCAGCAGAGTGACTAGAAAATATATTAAGTTCTAAAAATTGTGTCCAGTTGGTGCATGGGGAGTGAACCTGCAACAGTAAATAGCCACTATCCCACCTGGTTTTGAGAATTGCACAGCAACAGTGTGCTCGGACTGGCCTGTAGAGCTGAGTATGTCTGTCAGAAGGATCTATCACACCTTCTGAACTTCGGTTTTCTCACTTATTGAAGGTGGAATAACATTTTTCTCAAAGACTTATGCTGGTGATTAATTGAAAACACATACTCAGAACACTTGGTAGATAATTCTAATACAGTAAAATATAATTTCTTTTAATTTTCTCATTCCTCTGTCTTTTAGATTCTCAACTCCTACGTATAAATACATGATCCTAAAATATGTACATTTCTAAATACAGTGATAGTATAACACTTGGAAATTTGTTTTTATCTTTTAATACATATTCCTTTGTCATTGTTGACACATACATAATATTTTGCCAGAATAAAATAACAATAAAAACTAGTTTTAATGATTCAAAATGATATCCCTGGATGGCTCATGGAAGAATGATTCTACTATTATAGATGAATGCATAAATTTTGAGAAACAAAAATGACAAGGGAAACTGCTTTAAATGCAATTTTGAGAGACTGACTATAGAGTGCTCCAAAATGTTCTAAAGACACATAAAAAATGCCAAAATGAGTATACTATTATACAAATCGTTGTTAAATTTCTACTAGAAAACTGTGTTACTACTTTAATCATTATATTTCTTGTTTGTCTTTATTTATTAAACAGCACTTTGCCAAAATATTATGTATTAGAGGAATGATAAAAAACATATAACCTCAGATTTCTCCCTTATTGCTGATTGGCCACTGGAGGCAATTTGCTCAGTCCTCATATAAGCCTTCCAACTTCCTGAATATGAGTCTTTGGCATGTTACAAAACTTCAGCTTTCACATGGGCTAAATGAGTTAAAATAACACATTATAGGATTTTTGTTACAAATGAATGAGAATACATTAAAGAATATCTGACACATAGGTACTGCTATTAATAATTAATAGTTACTCCTGCTGTTTTTAGCTTTAATATTAAATACAAAACTCTAGTGTACATATATTCATGTATATATATACATTTATTATATTGATAAATATAGTTATACATATATGTATTTTAGTTAAATGTGGTTATTATCTTTAGAGGTCCATACCTAATGAGATGATTTTAGGTTCACTTTTTTGGTGAGTGTGTACAGGTAATTATTGTAGCTCAGCTTCAAGTCTTCTCTTCCATGTTTGGATCTAGGATGCTTACGTAGCTTGGCAAACTACGGTTTTCAGATCCCCTTACCGCTCATGTTCTCTTAGACCTGTTAGAAGTTTTGTTACAGGAAGATAGTGAAGCAGGATAAAGGGAGAAAAGACATTTCCTACTGTTTATGATTTATGTCAGTATCAGGTAAGTTTCAGATGACAACTATAATTTTATCTCCATCTCTTGGGCTACCTTCAACCCCAGAGATACCAGCTCCAGCTGCCAGTGCCTTTCTCAGTGATACATGTTGCGCCTGCCTCAAAGAGGTTCCAAAAAGAATTAGCTGGGGTGCTAGGTTCAGATACCACTTCTTCCACCCATCAGCTTCCTCAGTTACTAATACCTAGGTTACCAAAGCCTAATGAACAGTATCTGTTATTACAGTAATGAGTACCTGGTCCCCTTTTTTTGTTTAAACTTTTAACATCTATGTGCCAATTCCTTGTATGAAATCTCTTGTTGAAATGTCTAGAGTTTTTTTGTTTTCCTGATCTCTGAGTTAGCATATAACTAGTATAATAAAAAAACAAATGAAAAATAATTTTGTTGTCTTAAGCACTGATTTTGTAAAATTTATATTTCCTTAAACATTTGGGAATTAATTTGAAAACTGTGCACTAACCAAACTTTCTGTGATGATAGAAATTTTCTATAACTGTATATATGCTTTTATGCTAACTACTGTATGGTAACCACTAGTCACATGTTGCTATTGCCCACTTGAAATGTGGCTAGTGTGACTCAGAAGCATACATTTTAATTTTATTTAATTTTAATTTATTTGAATTTAAACGTTTGCATGTGGCTAGTAGCAACAACGTTATTCAGCACCAGCTATGCAGTTAACTAGGTGACTTAATTCCAAAGGCTTTTTAGAATATGCTCTGTCAGGTACACAAAATATCTTTTAAAGAACTGTAGATCACAGTGATTACTTCTAGGATATTATACTCCTCTGAAAATCACAGAATATGAGTAAATATGTTTTGTGATGACCTTAGCTATTATTTAATATCTTAAAGACTACTTATAAACTTTTATCTAAGATAATGAGCATAAATTAATATTATGTTATGATCTTCAATCATGTATATTTTTTACTTTACCTTATGCTGTTTGCATTTTCTCAAATCCTTATATATTCTTTGAGAATATTTACTTAATGGTCCCATTGCAATCCCATCAGGAGTGCCTCTTTCTTCATTTTCCCCCTATAAAACACTGGAAAATCTGGGACATATGTCTCCCACTATTTTGAATGTGATTTCCTCACACTATTATTTGTCTAATTATTGCTGGCATATAAAACATCTGTTGAACTTATGTTTTATCCAGACACCTCATTGACCTGTTATTATGATAATTACAAAATGCAGTCATCAGTTGCTCGTTTCTGACAATGTGAAAAACATAACCTGCATATCTTTCAAATACAAACACAAAAATACTGTATGTAATTTTAAACATAAATAAATTGTCATAGAAGAACTTGCAAGAAACAAAAGTCCTCAGGTCCCAGAAATAAGGAATTGAAAACTACTATAATTGCATTAGAGCAGAATTTGAGGGGATTACTCATGGCAGCAATTTAAGGCCTGAATTTTAATTCTCATACAGGTAAAGCAAATGAGGCCTCATAATGAGTGAATTGTGGAGTTGGGATGAAGGTCTTGTATTTGGTAGGGACTTTTCAAAAACCTGTGTGTGCTTTTCATGAAAAGCAATAATCAAAAAATTCACATAACCCAGAATTAGACACTGTGGGATGGTTGAGAAAATATTTTGATGGTTCTGCATGGCTAGGGTTTTCTACACAAAGAAACCTGAAATCTGGATTAAAGTACATGTCTCTTAAGTGAAAAAAATTATTTAGTTCTCTACAGAGCAGAGATTTTCCTCCCCTGAGGGTGTGTGTTTACATTTCAAAGAGGGAGTACGTCTGGAGCTACATTTACATTACAAAGGGTTTGTTTACATTTAAAAAAGTATTCTTTCCCTTTCTTAGAGGGGAGGAGAGGCTCCTTTGCAAGCCGTTACATAATTCCTGGTTCAACGTCTCTCTCCTATACTGCCTGACTTCAGAAGAGGAAAGAACAAAAGAAAAGGGGAACTGGTGTTCTTTCTCTATAACGATAATCTGCCTTGTCCCAGAAAGGCTGTTCATTTTCATAATTAAATATAAACATCACAATTTTATCAAAATGACAGAAATGTGTATCTTTTCTTGAAGTCTGGACTTGGGAAAGTTTATCCTGAGAATTTAAAGCCACTAGTATATAATGTACCCAACTCTGTGTTTCGGTTTATGCTACCTAAGTGGTCCCAGGAATTTCAATGTAATTGTACCAATTATATAGACGTTGTTCTGGGCAGAAACAATAAAAATCATTCTTTGAGAATATTTGGACAACTCAAGGTACAAAGTATTCAAAAGAAAGAAATAGAAGTCAAATATAAACAATCAGAAATCATAAAATGCACAGTGGAAAGAATACACAGAGTGAGCATAAACAATAGAAATAATATGTTTGCACAGAACTTTGTTTCTTTAATGTGACTTTTTACTTAATCCAGGCTAGTTTGGTCTTGTCTAACAGCACTGTGACTTGCCTGACTTCTCTCAATAGACTCTCCACCTTTGCACAAACTATACTTCCACCCCCTCAATCATTCAACCCTCAGGGCACCAGGTTCTGTCTGCCTCAGACTGTCTTAAGAAAAAGCCACAAGTCTGTTGATCAATGGAACAGAGTTTCTGTTGCACCTTCTGTTAAACCAAAGGTAGTACCTGGACCTCAGTTGTGTCTCATTCACAGTCTCTTGAAAGTGGAAAGACCCTACCAACCATGCCTTCAGGGGACTAGATGGAATGAAACCCTGGCTGAGATCAGGGCTAGTGGATGAAATGATCCACTAGTCCCTACTCTGGCCACAACTAATCAGTAGAGCCCAGCACCCTAATTCCTTAGTCACCATAACTATGATTTTTTTCCCTATAAAGACCACCAGCAAGCCTGGCCTTAGAGCTTTAACTAACCTGTATCTTGAGGCTGGGAAGGATTTTTTTTATTAAACACTGACTTTTTTGCTGCAACTCCTGTTCATGTTCTATCGGGTTTTGATGCCCACTAGCCACAATAATAAAAAGCATGAATTTCAGATCATGGAAAAATATGAGAAAAAGAATATACATTTTTAAATAATGATTAAGGACATAACTTATTAGATCACAACTCAAAAAAGAAAGGTTTGAAAGAGACATAAACAGGATATATAAAATTTTTAAAGTATTTTAAATGAATTACAAGAACTGTGAAGAGATTGTATAATAGGTTGGACTAGTCTAGGTATCAAATTTATTTATTTATTTATTTATTCATTCATTCATTCATTCATTTAAATCCTCACCCAAGGATATGTTTTTATTGATTTGGAAGGGAGAGAGTGACAGTGAAAGAAAGAGACATCGATGTGAAAGAGAAACATCGATCCTTTGCCTCACGTATGGAGCCCAGACAAGGACTGAATCGTAACCTAGGTATGCACGCTGACTGGGAATCTAACTCCCAACCTTTTGGTGTGTGCATTGGTGCTCCAACCAACTGAGCCAAACCAGCCAGGGCTGGTCATGCCTGCTTATAAAAGAATGGTAGATCATTTGTATTATGTTTATGTAATACGTTATGTATTATGCTAAATACAGTATTAGCACTTAAAATTAGTGAGTTAGGTGCTTCAAATCTCAAAAATTAATTGCTGAAAGGACTTTACATAAGAAAACAACAAATGTTGTTTTCTTATGTTGTTTATATAAGAAAACAACAAATCCATTTATGTGAATTATTTAAAAAATAATTATATAGTGTTGTTGATAAAATATACATTTATGTAAGAGAATATTAAATACATGTTTGAGAAATACTCCTACCAATTTCAAGATGACAATAGTAACTGAAAAATGGGGTGGGGGGAAGTATCCATTGTATCTCCAAATTGGGGTTTTAGTTTTATCTGTGATATTCTGTTTGTTTTTTAATAGAAAATAGATTAGACAAATATCTGGCAAGATTTTCATATCTGTTTTACTTGGGCAGTGCATATGATTGTGTCATATTACCAATAAATTTTGAATATTTTGCAGTTATTTTTTAAGCTAAAATATAAATAAGTTTATTTATATTTTAGCAATGTTGCTTCAAATAGCAACATTGTTTACTACCTTGCAATGTTTAAGTTCTTAATAATTTACCCATTAAAATCACCAATACAGTTTAATGCAGTAATTCTGTCTTATTTCTTATATTTTTTAAATAAAAAAAATGCTTCTGCTGCTTTATGGTCAGTATGATGATTCAGTAAAGTGTGAGAATATCTAAAAATTATCTTTTTATTTTCATTTTGGTATTAAGAAACATCCTTCCTATAGGATTATATAAATCAATGAGACTTAAATATTTTATTAGTAATGTATATTGAATTCCAGCAATTCCCCTTTGCATGTTGATCATATAAACAATATTTTATAGTTTCTAGTAATTTAGAGCCAAACTACTGTTAGGTAGGATAGATAATAAACCAAGGCAGGGAGGAGGGAGGGATGGCTCACCCACTAACTCAGTAGCCCTATGCCAGGTCCAATAATACTGCCAGGTATTCCAAACATCACAAGAAGCACCATGCTATCATTGCAGGAAGGGACCCCTTGAAATTAGGTATGTATCATTTCCACTAACTGGGAAATAAAGCCTTTGAAACTGTGTATCCATCCCAATGTCTAGAAGGAGAAGAAGAGGGGTTCCACAGTGCTCAAAGAAAAAACCCATACAACAACTTTGGGTAATTGCCCACTTGTTACTGTTACTATCTTTCACTATCTATTATATGAAGGGGTCCCTAGTGCTTACAGAAAGAGCCCATGAATAACTTTGGGTAACTGCCTCAACTTTAATTAACGATCTCCTGTCACATATCTGTTTTACAAGATGACCAAATGTGGTTTGGAGCAAGATAGAATTCAGGCTACTGGACCCCTACACATGCCTACACTTAGGTAGTCATATCCTCCAGGGCAGTTGGCACTGCCATTACCCACCAATCAATATGCAAGTCCCTCACCCCCATCCTACCAACTATCTAAGTCCTCAGGACATAAGAGCTAATCCTCTTGTCACCCTTACTTTTTGCCACCCAAGCTCTTTCTTTTCTCCCCGACCTCAGCAAGGACCATTCTCTTCCATGAGATTGTGTTACTCATAAACTCTCCTTGCATGCTAATAGACTTGCTGATCTGTAATTCTTTACTGTGTTTGCAAGAAGAACCAAGTTTTTTCTGTAATACTACTTTCATTGGTTCCTGGCTCTACCACTTGACTTTGTAACTTATTTGCTTTACTTATGTATTTTTTGCACCCATTTCATAGGTTAGTGTGGAAATTAACTAGGTTAAGTAAGCTACAGCAGTCTGGTAAGAAGTAAGTAATTAATAAAATGCTAGCTATTATTATTTTATGTGCATTTTTCTCCTTCATTTACTGATGATGAAGTCATTCAAATAATATCTATTGAGCAATTAATCTAAAATAAACACTTGTATAGTCACTAGAGATAAAGTGGTATACAAAAAATGTCTCTTTTCCTAAGCAGTATAATTGCTATACTGAATTCTATTTATGTATTTTCTAATATTCAAATATCTTTACATTCTCAGAATAAGTCTCAATTATTTAATTGCCTTTGTTGGAAAACTATATTTCTAAAGAATTTTTAGCTTCATATGCCTGACTGACATTGTCCATAGACAGTTTTGTGAATATGTGTTCTTTTTCATTAGAGTTTTTAAATGCATTTAATTTCTACATGAAATTTCATTAAACCTAGTATTAAAACCTTTGCACGAGACACCTCTTTACTGCTTAGTTCTATGACAACTCTTAGAATTTCTTACATTATTATTTAACTATTGTTATTAAAGTTATTCTATATGATCTTAAATATTTTACATTATAAAATTTTTCAAATAACGTATTTAGTTATAATTTTTAATTAATATTTTAGAATTATGTTTTTCAAATCATCTTTAGATCAGTGTTTACATACTCTTTTTCATATATAATATATTAAAATTTTGCCTTCATTCTGTCATAAGTGATTGTATCTAGATTTGCCTATTTTATTGATGTTATTTAACAAAATTAGACCTTCACTCTGATCATTTCTTTCTGTTAATTAATTTACATGGTGATTTTATCTTTATCTTTTATCTTTATCTCCTCCTAAATTTGTTTCTTTTATCTTATTGTACTTGCTTTTTAAAATGTTTTTCTTCTTGACTCAGTTTTGGCCCAGATGGAGGCATAAGTAGAAATCCTTCATTTCCTCACACAATCGAAAGGAGGATAACAACCAATCTAAAATTAATAAACAACCAAAATCACCAGAAAATCAAACTGCATGGAACACTCCGACAACCAAGGAATTAAAGAAAAAAATCAACCAGAACAACCAGACCGGCAGCACAGCAAAGAGGGTTGCCCTGCCTGGGTGAATACCTAAGGCCCTTCCCCCTTACAACCTATCAGCCGTACCAAGACAAAGAAATATGCCCCAACTGAAAGAACACAGCAAAAGCTCAGAAAAAGAACTAAGCAATGAGGAGATTGCCAACCTATATGATGAAGAATTTAAAGCCCTAGTAATCAAAATGCTCACATAACTGATTGACCTTGGTCAAAAATGAAACATACCCAAAATGAAATACAGAAAAATATTCAAGGAACCAACAGTGACAAGGAAACCAGGATTCAAACCAACAATTTGGAACCTAAAGAAGAAATAAACATCCAACTGGATCAGAACAAACGAGAATCAAAAAAAATTAAGAGAGGCTGAGGATTCTCTGGGATAACCTGAAACATTCCAATATCTGAATTATAGAGGTGCCAGAAGGAGAAGAGGAAGACCAAGAAATTGAAAACTTATTTGAACAAATAATGAAGGAAAACTTCCCCAATCTGGCAAAGGAAATAGACTTCCAGGAAGTCCCGGAAGCTCAGAGACTCCCAAAGAAGTTGGACCCAATGAGGAACACACTAAGGCACATAATCATTAAATTACCCAAGATTAAAGACAAAGAGAAAATCCTAAAAGCAGCAAGAGATAAGGAGACAGTTGCATACAAAGGAATTCCCATAAGGCTATCAGCTGATTTCTCAAAAGAAACCTTATAGGCAAGAAGGGGCTGGAAAGAAGTATCCGAAGTAATGAAAGGCAAGGAACTGCATCGAAGATTACTCTATCCAGCAAAGTTTTATTCACAATGGAAGGGCAGATAAAGTACTTCCCAGATAAGGTCGAGTTAAAGGAGTTCATCATCACCAAGCCCCTATTATATGAAACATTAAAGGGACTTATCTAAGAAAAAAAGATAAAAAATGTTAACAATAAAATGACAACAAACCCACAAATGAACCTAAAAGAAAAAAAAACAATGAAAACAAAAATTAAGCAAACAACCAGAACAGGAACAGAACCAGAGAAATGGACATCACACAGAGGGAGTTCAGTGGGGAGGGGGAAAGTGACAAATGGGGGGGAAATGTACAGGGACAAAGAAGCATAATTAGTAGGCATAAAATAGATGGGGAGAAATAAAAATGATATAGGAAACAGAGGACTCAAAGAACTTTTATGTACAACCCATGAACATGAACTAAGGCAGTGGGAATGCTGGAGGGTTGGGGGGAAGGTTGGAGAGGAGGTAAAGGAGAAAAATTGGAAAAACTAATACCATAATCAATAAAAATACTTTAAAAAATAAATATGGTTTTCTTGTTTAAAAAAAAATTTAAGCCTTAAACATTCCTGTTGGTACAGCTTTGTTAATATCTTGTTAGTTTTGATCATTCTTATTGCGATTGATAATAATTGTAATTACTTTGAAATAAAATTTGCAGCTATTATTAATTTTTTGATGTAAGGAAACGTATTTTGTTAACTTAAAATAAATGGAATTTTCTTACTTATTGCAGATTCAGAAAGTCTACTTGTTTTTGAATGATGCAAGGTATACTTTTACTGACTGACATTGAGGAATATGGTGGACAGAATATCCAAATTGAAAAAGTCCTAAAACTTCCTTAGTGCCTGATATATTCTCAAGGTTTATTCTTCTTCCAAGGATATACTATGCTTTTTCTGTTTAAAAAGATAATTTGCATTTCTTAACTAAATCTTTATTTTTTACTTTTTTATCTATTGAAACACAAGTGAATATGATTCTCCATTAATGAAAAATAAAAAATTTAAAAATGACATGACCAAATCTTCAGAAGTTTTATACCTTTATTATTAATTTTATATTTTAATACAAGTATACTTTTCTGTAGATATATATTAACATAAACATAAATGTATGTCTATAAAATATAACAAATGAATATATTATAATAAAGACCTGTTTAGTCTTAATTACATAGTATTTGTTTTAAAGTACATTTTGTTTAATAGTATCTTTATAAAGTATATCTCTCTCCATTTTTAAAAAAAATTTCTACGCTATGTTTTCTATATGTTTCAAATTCTTATTATTTAGAAATGTTTTTATTTTTATGAATTTTGGTTTTTTACTTTTATCCTCTTGAATTGTATGTGGATATATATTATGAAAGATACAAAGATTCTATAAGATCTTTTTGTGTAGGTTAAGAAATTTAGCAACTCTTCAATTTTTAATCAATCTTGAACTCAAAATCTATTGAAATAATATGTGATTTCAAACCTATACAGACCCAACTCATTGTTTCTATATACAGCATTATATATATTCTCTTTCAAACATTTTCAAATATATTTCATTGTTTAGTAACAATTACTAGTAATTCTTAGATGTAAATCTTCATTTTATTATTTTCATAAGTCTTAGTTCTTAATTTCATGTTATATTTTTTCTATATTTAGTTTGTGCATATATATATTTTAATTTATTAATTAGGTGAAACATTTTGTCAAAACTTTACACTCCAGAAAAAGCAGCACATTTTGTAGCCAGATTTCGACTCAATAAATAACACACACACACATTTATATATATATATATATATATAATTTTAAAGGATTTTATTTATTTTTAGAGACAAAGAAGGGAAGAAGAAAGAGAGGGAGAGAAACATCAGTGTGCAGTTGCCTCTTATGCACCCCCTACTGGGGACCTGGCCTGCAACCCAGGCATGTGCTCTGACTAGGAATGGAACCAGTGACCCTTTCGTTCACAGCCTGTACTCAATCTGCTGAGCTACACCAGCCAGTGCTTATTTTTATAAAGTTCCCATATTGTCTACAGTTTGAATGAGTATAATTTATATTACATTAAAAACTGGGTAAGGGACGTAAACAGACACTTCTCCAAGGAAGACACTGGAGGGCTCAGAAACATATGAAAGGATGGCATCACTAGCCATCAAAGAGATGCAAATCAAAACCACAATGAGATACCACTTCACACTGGTGAGAATGTACCTTACAAACAAATCAACAAACAAGTGCTGGTGAGGTTGTGGAAAAAAGGGAACCCTAGTACACTCTTGGTAGGAATGCAGAGTGGTGCGGCTACTGTGGAAAACAGTACGGAATTTCCTCAAAAAATTAAAAATGGAACTGCCTTTTGACCTGACAATACCACTGCTGGGATTATACCTTAAGAATCCTAAACCACCAATTGAAAATAAACCTACATACCCTAACATTTATAGCAGAGCAATTTACAATAGCCAAGTGCTGGAAGCAACCTAAGTACCCATCAGTAAATGAGTGGATCAAAAAACATGGCACATTAACACAATGAAATACTACACAGCAGAAAGAAAGAAGGAGCTCCTACCCTTTGCAACGGCACGAATGGATCTGGAGAGCATTATGCTAAGTGAAATAAAGCAGACCATGAAAGACAAATATCATGTGATTTCACCTATAAGTGGAACCTAATCAACAAAACAAACAAGCAAGCATAATATAACCAGAGACATTGAAATAAAGAACAAACTGATAGTAACCAAAAGGGGAGGTGGGAGGGCATAATGGGGGAAAGGGGGGAAAACGTTGTCAAGGAACATGTACAAAGGACACATGGACAAAGCCATGGACACATGGATCCTTGTAGGGTCAAAGGTAGGAGGTAGTGATAGGTGAGCCAGGGGACTGGTGGGAGGGAAATGGAGACAATTGTACTTGAACAATAATATTTAAGAGATACATATTTAGCGCTCCCCAAAAATGTAAAATATTACTCTATCATCTTTCAACATTTAGTATTAGAAAAATGAGACAAATAAATTTGTATTTTCTGTAGAAAATATAGAGGTAACATAATTGTGTATTACCTCTATTTTTCTATCCAAATAATTTAAATATCTTTGTCTTAATTTCTAAAATTTATGAATACAATTTTATTTCATCTAGGTCAGTATGTATTTTAATTAATTTTATAGAGTATTGAGGGGCTCTTTTAAGATGAAAACACTTGTCTTTCTAAGGAAGTTATCTTGTAATATAATTTCTATTATTTCTTCTTTGTATTTTCTGGTCTCCAGCTTTATAAATATCTGTATATTTTTAATAGTTTTTATAATTATTTTATGTATGCATTATATTATTAACTCTATTTTTTGAGCAAAACAATTCATCAATTAGAAATAACTGAATAAAATTTTTAATCATTTTTAAGAATGGGATTTCAATTAAGCATTGCCTCTGAACTTAAAAGTTAAGTGTTTATTATTTGGAATGAGATTGCCTATTTTTACTTCTGGTTTCCACCTACTAGATGAATAACCTGGGTGAGTTACTTTATCAATCTTTATGTGGTTTCCTCACCTGATAAATTAGCATGATAAAGATATCTATCTTATTAAGCTATTACATTAAATGAAATGATATCTTTAAAAGCCTCAGAACACTGATGGGCTTTTACATACTATACATACTAACTTTTTGTTATTATTCTGAAAATACACTGCCTAAGTGTATGAACCAGGCTTTTTATGCTCACTTTGAGGTTCTACCCTGTACTTTCTATAAACTTGGACAAGTTACTTAAATTCCTATATTTCAGTTTTCTCATCAGTCAAGTGGAAACTATAGCACCTAATACATATCATTTTGAGACAATCAAAGGTGAAAAGAGAAATATAAACACACATATCTATATACCTATCTGTATCTATCATATGTATAAGATATACAGCTTTTACATATGTTATTTATGATATATATAGCATATCTGGTATGGAAGAACTACTAAAAATGTATTATCTTTTTTAGTTCCCCTACATAATATCTGGACATAATGTCAAATTAAATGAGTATTAAATAAATGAATAAACTCTTTATAAATGAGTACTTGGATAGGATATTTCTAATTTAATGATGACTCAAAATTTCTATAATTTTCTCTGTAGTAATACATAAGACAGATGATGATGATGATGATGATGATAGATAGATAGATAGATAGATAGAGATATAGATATAGATATCTTATTATTAATTTAGGAACAAAGTAACTTTACAAAATATTCATGGGGCTATGTATCTTATCTTCCAGAAAGTTATTTCAATTACTGCATTGTATGAAAATTCTGAGTTTATTACAGATGATGATTTTTGAAAATTGCTATTATAAAAGTTGAAAAAAATGGTATCTTAAAAAACATGTTTCTTCTGTTAAGCCTTTTCCCCTCAAAATAGCTATTAACCATTCACATTTTATTTTTTTCTGTGTGTCAATATTCCAGCCTTGTTTTTTTTTCTTTTGAGATGTTCTTTTTTAATTTCTTATTTGAACATCAATTTTGCATAGTAAGAATACTATTTCACCATCTTCCATAAATAATATAATCATTTCCCCTGGTTTATTTTTTTGATCATTCATATTGAAACTCATATATTCTTCAAGTAAAATAAAGTTATAAACTATTTAAATTTGAGACTGGTAATAATATAATACATGTTCATTTACATATAGTTTTTATAAAAGAAATAGTTCACAAATTTACCAAAAATAGGTCTTTTTCTGAATCTTAATATTATATATATACTTGTATAATACAGTGCTAATGTTCTCTGGGGTGCTCTCACACCGTGTTTGGACCATGATCTCAGTTGAAGTCCTTTGTACTTTCATACTATCCAGAACTCATACAAGTGCAGTTCAGACATCAAGCGTTATCTACTAACCCAGCACCACAGAAGCCACTTATCACTTACTGGGTCCATCAGGTATATGTATATATATATACATGTTAAGGTATCTAAACTTAGCTCAGCTAATTTAAGCACCGTTAAGATGTAGCTTGCATGTGAAGTCTGTTTCTCTTTAGTTATAGTCATTAATATCAGAAGATTATCAGGGGATAAGGGCATGGGCTTTCTCCAGTTTCAGGTGGTGGCAATAGCGAAATACCTGTGATGTGCCAAACTTTTTGATTCTATGCTCAAAAAGGTTGTCTCTCAAAGGAGCCTTGCTCTGTCAGGCAAGGTGACTGTGGAAAGCTTTGTGGTAGACAATGCATATTTTTTTACATTATGTCTGAATCACTGCTCTGATCTGGAGCTGATGTGTGAACTCTTAAGGCTTTAAAGTGGAAAACAGTGCTCATGTTTGAGAGACCTTCATTAAAAATTAGCAAGGTAAAAGGACTAGCCAAGAACATAAGTGCATGATGCACAGATGACAGTGTGGTGATGGCCACAGGGAAGGGGGTGGGAGCTGGGTGGCCGTGGACAAAGGGAGGGGACAGGGGGGAACGGGACATCTGTAATAGTGTGGACAATGTAAATAAAGTTAAAAATTATACATTGTACTTTCTCCAAATTGTTAAAGACAGAAAAATTTAATAAATAAGCAAGAAAAATTTTACCAAGAAACACCATTCATAAAATATTTAGTGATTACACCAAAAATTAAAGGGTCAAGAAGGTAAGTCATAAGTCATGTTTGAAACACAGCCTGAGCCTAAATTGCAGAAAAAAATAAGTAGGCTCCAAAGTGTTCCCTTGAATTTTCTTTGAATATTTTATTCTTTTCTTTCACTCTGTGTCAATTCTGAAGACAGAAAATACTAGTCTTTGTTTACTAACCGCGCTTAATCTAAGGTCAACTGTTTGCCTCAGCTGTCTAATGAATGTTGCAAATGAGTTTTATGATATATACCACAGAATATTCTTAAGAATATAATCTCCAAATTTAGTCAGCTATGTTTTAAAATGCCTACTATGTGCAAAACTGTCATATATTAGAGTAAAAATAGATGTGTGAGAAATATATAAGAACTATGGGAAATAAAGTTTCTTGCATTGTTTCATGTAGTTGACATCGATCTACTTTAGACTGTAATTCTGGACTACTTTCATTCTTGTTAATGCCCCTATCAGTTCAGGGTATGCCTGTATCAGGTCAGTGCTTCCAATCTTAAAAACCCGAACCAAACAGCCAGATTATGAATTACCTATAATTCCTCCACTCACCAGTAAGCTTGCCAACTCACCACCAGCAACACAACCTTATAGAAACTTTGTTGTGTATGCATCCTGACCTGAGCCGGAGCATTGCTCAGGCCACTGATGATTAGGAAAAACTACATTAAAAGTTTGGCCAATGGAATCTTGATAGAATGGTAATTAAATGATGCATCTCATTTATGATGAATGTTGGCACTTTTATCCTGTAGCATTGTTACACTTAATGGTGAAATAATATGGGGTTTCTACTAATGTCGGGAAACTAGAGATCAACTGATATCACCACATTTATTTAATCTTGTTTTAAAAGTTTTAGCTGAGGAAACAGAAAAGGAAATTATTAAGGTATTACTAATTATTATCTTAGAAGATATGAATCTATAAGTGAAAAAACAAATAAATTATAAATAGGCAAGTATTTTGTTTAGAAAAAAGTGCATAAATAAAAGTCAATATTTCCTATATATGAAATAGCTCATTTAAAAGTAAAATGGAGAAATACTATACTTATAGGTCTAAGTCTCTGCTCAAGATGCATTAAAATATATCTTATTAAATACTTCAAGAACAGATTGATAAGAAAATTACAACTGACTAAAATAAATAGGCAAAAAATTAAAAAATTAAGACAGTATGTGAGGGTGTGATGAAATGGATATTCTTACATACCATTTTGGGTGGTTTATGTTGTTATGAAGAGTGGTTTGTCGGCACATAAAATTTTAAAGAGAACACGTACTTATTGACTTTTCAGAAAGTATTTTAGACAAAAATTAAGTATGTGTCCAAAGTCTTATTTACATGGAGGTTTACTTTGGCTGTTGAGAGCTGGAAAGGTGAAAATGTTAGGAATAAGGGACAGATCAAGAACATTACAGGGTTTTAATAACATAAAACATGATGCCACATTAGATCTCAGATTGCACTAAGATGCTGATTGGTATGAAAATGTGATTCTACATTTTAAGTGAAACAATCAGATTACAAACCAGGTAATGTGTGATTTCAGTTCAAGGGGTGCACGAGGCAGATATTTGAAAGTCTAATAGGCTTTTCACTCTTAATGTAACTGAGGAAGTGCTGGTTCACAGCCTTGGGAATTCCCCAGGTGCAATCTGAAACTAGATTCTGTACCTAGAGGATAAGACTAGACCAAAGAAAGAGGCAGACCACTCCAGAATGGTAAGTGACAGCTTTAGTAAGCAAGGGGACTGACATACAAGACTTGTCTCATATGACCACAAGATGAACACCCCATGCCCACCAGCCAGAATCTTAGAAGTTTATATGGAGGCCTTGAGTGGGTTCAGTCACATATTTTGTCCAGGTGGTTTTAATAACACCTTCCCCTCTCAAAGCTACATCCTTGAAGGTGCTTCTAGTGTGAGAACAGGGGGTGAAATTTACATTCAAAGGACAGGAAAGAAGTAAGGAGCCTCTGATTTCCCCCCATCCAGCTCAAGTGTGAACTGGTAGTTACGCCTTCTCCATGACTTCCTCCAACTGACAGCAAAGAAGCTGGCTTCCAATGTGTGCCTCCTCTCCTCCTCTAAAAACTGAACCCTTACTTTTCCCTGGCCATGGACTGCCCAGCTAAAGACTGCATAATCTAGCCTTATTTGCATATAGTTGTGTCTTTGTGACTAAGCTCTGGACATTGGTATGTGTGTGGAAGTGGTTTGTGTAGATTGCCAACTCTGGAGCTTATAGATAAACTCCCAAAGTCTCATTCCTGAAACTTTACAGTAGAAGATGAGTTATTTATCAATGTATTACCCTTTAGTTTCTAATTTACTCTTCTGTGATAAAGGACTTGAATTCTGTAAACATTTCTTCTCTGTTATCACAATGGTAATTTAGTCAGTAGAGGACACTAGAGGGACATTTGAGGAGGAAGAGAGTTTTTCTGGTGCCATTTGCTTCTTTGGCCAGGCTCTTGCAATGCACTGTAACTAGAAGCGTCCATTGCTCAACAGCTTTCCAGGCACCTTGAAGGGTAGATTTCCAGCAGATCCTGTATGTCATAGGCTCTCACCATTGCAATGGGCTCCCTGATTTCACAGCAGATGATGAAATCTGACTGATGCAGAGGCCGCCTGGCAGCACCTCACCAAAAACAGAAAGAGGACGTACTGAGAAAGGCAGCAGGATTCTGCCAGTAATCAGTAGACTTGGCTTGAAAAGACACTTGGCTTGAAAATACACTTGGCAGTGGCTATTTGATCATGAAGTCTCCAGCAATAAAATAGTTTAGTCAGCCCACTAGAGTATTGCATGATCAATAATCCAGGAAAAACACTAAGTCTGGTAGTCAAAAAGCTGACTTGATTCATCACAGTGGAGAGTCCCAGACACTCATAATTTTTCTGTCCTAGGTTAAGTCACAGACCTTTTATTGAGGGCTGGAAGGATGGGTTCCTTTGAGGAAGATTTGCAAAAATTGTACACCATAATAAATCTTCCTCCAAGCATTTTCTTTAAAAAGCCTATTTATTAGAATGACTATACATTGAGAAAAAGGAATTACTCCAGACTTTTCAGACATTACTGATTTTGAATTGATGCTAATAACCAAAGGCCCAAATTGTCACTCTACCTTAATGAAATATGGTGAAGAAGTATGTTCACAGACCTCTCAGAATGGGCTTAGACTGTGGAGATATTTGTGTTCCATATGAATGCTCATTAAAGGGCATCTTCTGTATGACAAACTCTTACTAGTCAGATAGATAGAAAGACCTGTAGGCTCTGAGCACATTAACCTGCTTTTTTCTTTCACCATCCCACAGTTTGCTTAATGGACCCATGAACAAAGTAGCCATGGTGATAAGGTTAAAAGGTATGCATTCAGGTCAATAGTATGGTCTTCTGCTTGCCAAGAGTAACCTGGATAACACTGCTAATTTGTCCGTGGCAGAAGTCAGCTCTTCCTGGTATAACACCATTTCCTGGGGCAAAGTAGCCAGCTATCTGGTAGCAAGTTGTATACAGCAGATTAGAAGGTAAGCCTCACTAAAGTAGACATGACTTCGGTCAATGGACTTGCCTTCACTACCCCTAATGCGTCTGTGGTTGGTAACCTGTGGACTCATAGAACGTTCCCCATTGCATTGCTTCCAATCAAAGACTTATTTTACAACAAAGAAAATGCACCAGTGGGCTCATACCCATAGGATTAACTGAGTAACTACATTCTCCACCAGTAGGAAACAGCTGGGCTAATGAAAGGAAAATGACTTGCCAAAGATTCAGTTACATTTCTGGTTGGGAGATAACACCCTGAAAATGGCTTACATGGTGGAATATATACATGGGTGGGGCAAAAGTAGGTTTATGGTTGTGAGTACACAAAACACGGAGTTTATTATTGTTTTATTATTTATTAATTATTGTATTATTTGCCATATGATCAACTGTAAGCCTACCTTTGCCCCACTCTGTATGTTCCTAAATCATACATATTGTATGGTACTTTCCCTTCTATAGCTAGAACATACAAACCCAGGAATCAATGGGTCACAGAGTAGAAGAGGCTCCTTTCACTAATATGCACAGAAAGTCATTCACACAATTTTTCCTCCTATTGTGGCAACCTTGAACTCAGCCAATTTGGATTTCTCAGTCCCCAAAGACAGAATGCTTAAGCTCCACTTTTGGTATATATCCAGAATCGAATAGTGTCTTACTATCTTCATTACTATTACTTTGGCCCAAACCACAATAATTTCTTGGTTGAAAAATATCAACAACATAGCCAGTTTCTCTTCTAGTCTATTCACATGGCAGACAGTGTTTTTTAATGCAAATTAGATTATGTCTCTCCTCCATTTAATATTTTCCGATGACTTTTCCTTTCACCTGATGTAAATGCCCCAAATCTTTGTCACCTTTAATAAGGCACTACACCATTGGCAACCATTGATCTCCCGACCTCATTTTATACCAATCACCTCCTCACCACGCTCTATGCTCGCTGGCTTCCCTGCTCTTCTTTGAACACACTCTACACATTTGTTTCTCAAGATGTTTGTGCCTATTTTCCCTTTGCTAAAATACTCATATGATTAGCTCTCCTGCATCATGTATGTTTGCTCATATGATAACTTATTTTAGGTAATCTTCCATGACTACTTTATACAAGGAGGCACAACAAAAAACCCTAAATTTATTTATAAAAATTGTGCATTTGTTCTTATTTAAATTTTGGTCATCTTCAAAACACTCTCCATTTGATGCAATACACCCATCAAGATGTTTTCTTTCACCTCTCAAAACATTTTTTAAAATTTATTTATTTTAATTATTGTTCAAGTACAGTTTTCTGTCTTTTACTCCCATCCCAGCCCCCCCCCCCCCCCAGTGCTCCCTATCAAAACAATTTTTTAATTCATCGATCTTGGTGCTTTTTAATGATTCTGCTATTTTGTTGTTGTTGTTGTTGTTATTGTTTCACCTCTTCCACATTGGCAAAATGTTTCTCTTTGAGGACTTTTTTCATCTGGCGTAACACAAAAAAATTTTGCTTGGGGTGGGATCAGGTGAATAAGGAAGGTGGAAAGTGGAGGTCATGGTTTTTTTTTGGTCAAAAACGGCTGACCACTCAGTGCGGTGTGGGCAGGTGTGATTATCACTCACCCATCATGAAATGGGCAAATGCACTGAGTCCAAAAACTCACTAAAGCTGAATGCAGGATCTCACAACAACACCAGCTGGTACATGGCTACAGATAGATTCCTAGAATGCTTACGTAGCAGGGGAAGCCTGTACTACAAGGGGCCCACCCTCCAGAAGATAATTTCGATATTTTGGGGTTCTCTCCTTGTATGAATTGGCAATCCCTTCATCATGACTCACTAATGCTTTTTCATGAGTTAATTTGTTTCCAACTCATCTATTTACTTTTGTGTGTTAGGACAACAAATAGAGACATTCTCCATGAAAATAGAGACTTTATTTTATAGTATACTGTATCCCCACCATCTAGACTAGGATTCTCAACCTTAGCACTACTGACATTTGGGGATGAATAATTTACTGATGTGAAGGACTGTCCTATGAAGGATAGAATGTTCAGCAGCATCCCTCCCTCTATCCACTAGATGCCAGTGTTATGGAAGAAATTTATTTTTTTCTCACCAATACAGTAAAGAATTACAGGTCAGCATACAAGTAGTTTATTAGTGGTACATCCTCATGAAAGAGAACAGGTATTGCTGAGGTGAGGGTGAAAGGCAAAGGCTTGGGTAGCAAGAGTAAGGGTGCCAAGTGCATCAGGTGCCAGCTTCCCCTGGGGTATGCGACTACCCAAACATAGGTATGGGTGGGTCTATTACCCCGAATTCTAATTTTGCGCCAGACCACATTTGGTCATCATGTTGTAAAACGGATATGTAACAGGAGGCAGTTACCCAGAGTTATTTATGGGCTCTTTCTGTAAGCATTAGGGACTCCCCTTGTACAACAGTGACTAAGAGGTAGACAATTAACCGAAGTGGTTGTACAGCTTTTTCTTTAGGCATCGTGGGCCCTCCTCTCTCCCCCTTCTAGATGTTGGGATGAATACACAGTTTCAAAGCTTTCTTTCCCAGTCAGTGGAAATAATACATGGAACTTCAAGGACTACCTCCCTCCTGTGCTATATGGTGTTTCTGGGGATGTTCCCAACCCCTGACAATATTATTGGACCCTGCTCAGGACTGCTCAGTTAGTGGGTCAGCCATGGCTCCCTCCTCCTCCCTGCCTCGGTTTACTATCTATCCTACCTAACACCAGTGGCACTTTTAGTAGAAATTATGATGACCAAAAATATCTCCACACATTTCCAAGTGCCCTCTGGAGAAGGGAGAGGCAAAATTGACCTTGGTTAAGACCTAATCATCTAAATCAATATATTAACCGATTAAGTTCTTAATAATGAATGCATGGTAAGTATATAAATGCCTGGAAATGATTGAAATGATAGGCACTCAAATGCAAATTGTGGAGAGCTTATTTGTGTATTTTTTTGTATTTTGAATATTTACTTCAGGGGCCTTTTATTAATTTTACAGGAAAAATAATTGCCAGTGAATTCTTGGGACAATTCTCTTTTGTCTCCAAGTTTCATGTTCCTCCAGTCTTTGTTTAATTCCTCTCCGGCATTAAGGATTCATTGGTTGAAAAGTTTGTTCCCAAACTGATGTAAACAAAATGACCTCCTTCCTTTGTCCTCTAGAAGCTCTTCTAATTACCTATACTATTTTTCTCTCAGTTCATTTTATTTCTATCCCCAGGAAAAGGTCACAAACAACTCTATATATAATCTGTAAAGTTCATAACCATTGTTTTCTATTGTTAATGGTTATTAAAAGACAAAGGTAACTTTGCAAAAATAATTTAACAAGCAAACTTAGGCATTAATAGTCACATAAGTAGATTCCTTTGACCTTCTTAAGAATAAGACTTCTCAATCAAGTAAAATGCAGAATACAGCAATGAGATGATTGATCTAAACATTAGCAGGTGCTTAAATTGATAATGGGTGAAATTGGAAGTTTTATCAGTCTTTTATTTTCCTTTGGAAATACATATAGCCAATACTATATTATTCTAATGCTTAAAAAGTTATGTTCAAATTTTTAATTTTGTATTAAAATACCAAAGTAACTCTCCTTAATATTTACAGTGCTTATTTAGTATTTAAACTTGCTTCTAACTACATTTTCCTGGCATATCCCTTTTTCAAACTGAAGATGTTTCCTTCTTTCTAGATATCCAGATTTGAACCAATGCTATCATTCTCTGGGACTCACCCACAATGATAGCACGTTCTGTTGAGTGCCTGGTGTATCATTACCACTCACTTCTCTTATCTACTCCATCACAGCTACTGCAGTCCCCACCATAATTAGTGCAATAACCTACTAATAGCATCTAAACTTCATAATCTCTTTTTCTTTAGTTACATACAGTGCTGCCAAATGTACCTCCCTAAAGCAGACCTCCCTACCTCTTTTCTTAAAACATCAACAGCGGTTGTAAGTTGGCACTAAAGAGAGTTTCAGCTCTTTAGTCAAGCATATGAGGGTCTCTGGTAATATACCCTAAGTTTAGTTCCCCAGACTATTACTCTATTACTTACACCATGCACAAACAGATTTATGTGCTATCAAACTGTCATATATTATGAAAAACTGCCCTGGTTGGTATGGCTCAGTGGATTGAGTGCTGGCCTGAGAGCGAACCAAAAGGTCACTGGTTTGATTCCTAGTCGGGGCACATGCCTGGGTTGCAGGCCAGGTCTCTAGTTGGGAGTGAGTGTAAGAGAGACAACCATTCACTGATTCTCTCACACATCGTGTTTCTCTGCCTTTCTTCTCCCCTTCCCTCCTCCCTAAGAAGTAAATAAATAAAATATTAAAAAAAGAAAAACCACCTAAAATCTACTTGTGCAACCACATGTCTTAGTCCCACCCTTATGTTAAGCTCTCTTCAAATGTGCTTTTTGTATCCCTCCAACACAAGGAAGCAACACCCCTGTTTCCTGAATTTCTAACATGATTCACATTTACATTATACTACGGTAGCCATTATCACCTTATAGCATAGTTGTTAAGATATACGTCATCTATACTCTGCTCTAGCCTATAAATTTCTAGAAGTTTGCACATTCTTTTGGATTATTGTTTCCTTTCCATGGTCTTGAACAAAGTAGGTACTGACTAAACGTAATTTCTTTGAGTAGCATCTAGATCTAATGATCCTCAGTAAATCTTATGATCTTATTAGGATTTGTCCATGTGAAATTAAATTTACATATTTCTCCCTTACTCAGTCATGAGTAGTGTTATCTTAAGTTCTGCTTGGCTGCGATTATTCCCTTTGAGCACAAAGAATTCAAAAGCCAGAAGAAAGTATGACTGAGAGGAAACCTCATTGTATTAAAATGAGTCAACTTTGCTTAATAATGCTGTTTTCTAACTTTATGACCTCTAAGATTCTGCCTCTAATTTTTGCCTTAAAATTATAGTTCTTCTTATTCCTCTATTTTAGTTACTTACCATAAACCTAACATATAATTGTTAAAACCAGGACCATCTCAGAACTGTGCTAAGCTGTATGTCCAGGCTTGGACAGTCCTTTGCTCTTTGTGTTCCAGGAGCTGGTGTGATGGCCTGATGATGTACAAGTCCTCTTTGTGTCCCCACTGAAAAAATTTAAAGTACTTTTTGTACACTGTTTTCTGCATGACCTAATGATTTCTAAATCGAATGCTTTTAACTCAAAAAGATGCTCTACACTTTTAAAAAGGCAGACAATAGTTATCTTTGGACAATTTATTTGTGATAATACAATGTATACACTTATTTTTTCATGCTCATTCTATGTAAAATGCATTTATTGGAATGCATATAGAAGCAATTACAAAAAAATCAAACTGCATTGAATAGCTCACTAGCAGCCATCTGCTGGTCAACTCACAACTTAAAATGGATTCCCCAAAATGGAATGCGTTCTTTCATAAATGTTACAACTAAGTTTACTTCATTTTTAGTAAGAACTAAGGAAATCAACATATATCTTAATATGACCAAGAACTTCCCAGGTTTTGTTTCAGAATCTGTATTTACACAGACAATAATGGCTGAAATGTTAAGTGTTTTCAGAGCTGGTGCTGACAAGAGCTGGGTGTTAAAGGAGGTAGCGCTCCCAGTGGTCAGAACACACAGTGCATTCATTTGTGCCAAATCCTCAATGAAATAATGTTTATCAATTTTTTAAGTTTACATTTTATAGAAACTAAAGAAAGATACAATCTATATATTCCAATATGTTTGGGTTTCTGCATATTATACTCTAAGCAAGATAAAATTGAGGCCGGGACCAAAAAACTCATAACTTCTGCACATACTGCATGCTTGTACAATAATAAAAAATCCTCTAAAAGTAGAAATCCTCGACTTCTTCCACTCAGAGAGGAACTTGACAACTGATAAAAGAAATAATTTTTTTTTCAGCTTTAGACCAAGCTCTTATTAATGGGAACAGAGAATACTAAGGGAAAATATTAACATGTTTTTTTCCTAATAAGAACAGAGTTTTTGTTAATAAGAGAAAAGCTGAATTTCCTCAGTTAAGGTTTTAGCCATCATAGTTAATATGAAAGAATTAATTCAAAGGAAAAAAGTCTCCTTGTGATGTGTATCAAAGACAGTCAGCCAACTATTTACCAAAAAGCATCTTTCTTATTTATTGTACAGAGGCACTGCTGATAAGTGCCCAGGAAAGAATTACGTTCACCGTGTTTGTTGTATTTAGGTAGGATCATGTGACTAGTACTCTCCAATAAAATGAGAAATGGTGTAATTATATCAGTTCTGGTGTAGGCATTTGAGAAGGGTATGTTTGTTCTTCACTATTCCATCTTCCATCTGCTGACTACATGCAGAAGACTCTGGGTATCCCCAACCAAAAATAAATGACCCAAAAGTCCCTAAATTACCATGGAATGAAAGACTCTTGCTGACCAGTAACACTTGTATTGGCCATAAATAAACATTCACCTATTTTGTGTATGACAAGGAAATTGAGTTTATTTTCTGTATCATATAGCTATTGTTTCCCAGATATTTCTGATATGGCTTAGTAAAACAACAGTCATCCTAAATATATTTACAATGTTGTAGAGGCTCATTGGTAGTTTCTGCTTCACCAGTCATTCTTATTATATCATTGGAAAAATAAATAGACAAATATCCAAAATGCAACACCCAGGGTAAGTTGAGCAGTACATAATTTACTAAATGTTCCTGGGAAGATGAAAAGAGAATTGTGTTTTACTTAATGTTGGAAAATGTCTTTAAAACTGCCTGAATGTGTTATTCCCAATATTTACTTCTTGTGGCAATGACCTCACATTTCTTCTCTTTTCCCGATGCTTCTTTGAATACTTGGTTGCCTACCTTTCCTCAACCATGAGTTCCTTTTCACTTCTATGAACCAGAGTATCTCAAGTTCCACACTGTTAACATTTTATACTTAATCATTCTTGGTGTAGAAAATCTGGTTTGTTTGTTGTGGCTGGATTAAAAGCATCCCTGGCCAGTAGCTCACCCCCTTTTGTGCAACCACTGAAATGTCTTTAGACATTACCACAGTTCCCCTGGGGTACAAAATAATGCTCATTATATGCAGAGTGCTTTATATCGCTTCCTCTCTCACCATTCTTCAATTCACATTATCAATCATCAGCAAAAGGACCTCACTTTTTCAGAACAACGTGCAACCCGGACATAAGCTTTCCGTGATTTACAAAAAGAATAATCTCAGTCTTCATAATCACAGAATCATATATATAAACAATATATAAAAGATATAAAGTGAAAGCAAACAAAAATGTTAGACTTATAAGAAATAGAGCAAATTAAAAGAGATTAATTGGAAGAATGATTCCCTTAAAATAAGACTTATAAAAGAAATAAATACAATTTTAGAAAGCCTCTATAAAATAAGGCTTATTTATGATCTAATGCCATAAGTTGTAAAAAACAAATAGATTACTTAGAGATTAGAGACTTAAAAGTGCCATGGAGAAAGTAAAAAACAATTTGGATATCATATGATCTGTTTAATATGTTCTTTTTCTGACATTAAAAATAATTCAATAAGATAAGAAAATGATGCTTTAGTATGACAGACTTGGAGGATTAATTTTAAAAACCTAGTATTCATGTAATAGAAATATTAGAATAGGGCAGATACATGAGAAATAGTAATCCAACAAATGACAAAAATACATTTTATTTTTCTAAAGGAGGTTATTATATTAGACATTCTAGTTTTACATAAAATTTATAAAGCTATACAGTAACACACAAGTTTGTGAAAGATTGATATTTTAGTGTAAAAATATTATCCATCCATTATATAAACAGAAGGGTAAGTGAACTTCATAATTAAAAATGGGAAGTTTGCCACAAAAAATTGTTCAAATTTTTAAATTAGCAGTACAGAAACAAAGCCAAAAATTTTTTTACAAAGGGACTTAAAGGAAAAGAAAGTAATATTTTAATTAAGCATAACTTAATAATATTCAGCATTAGAAATTATAATCCTGGCATCTGTTGGTGAGAGTATACATTTTAAATTTTTATGTCTAGTTCCAGGTGAATAAGTAAAAGTTGATCTTCTTAGGGTAAATTTGAGTATTCATTTTTTACATCTGATGTCTCTTCTATAAAACTAGAAACTAATAACAATAATGATCTAATGACCTAATAGAGCTGCTGAGTACTTAGGTACCACATCTGGATAGGAAGCTCAATAAATGTTAGATATTACTTAGCATTTATTAAAAATTTAATTTATCAAGATACAGAGTATTGAGTCTCTCTAGGCCTAAAAATTATTGTTGTAATATGTTGAAAATATTTCGATAGCTACATAAATCAATTGACAAATCCACTATTATAATGAGAACTTTTTAATTACTATCCCTCTGAAACTGAGACAGCACATTTTTAAAATTACAGGGAAGTATTAATAAAACAAATGAGTAACTTATAGTTCTAGACAGATAAATATGATTGTGTACCAAAAAAACAGAAAATAAACTTATATACAGATACATTTAACAAGCCAGATACCATATGGTCTATTAAAGAAACTCAACAATTTTCTCAAAGCAGAAAACATGTAGGCTATTTTTCTGAAAATTATGAGAAAGTTTGAAAATTTTCTTTTTCCCTTTTTTATTTTAAGATTTTATTTATTTATTTTCAGAGAGAAGGAAAGGGAGGGAGAAAGACAGGGAGAGAAACATTGATGTGCCAGAGAAACATCAATCTGTTGCCTCTTGCCGGACTGGGCCCACAATTCAGGCATGTTCCCTGACAGGGAATCGAACTAGCAACTATTTGATTCACAGGCCAGTGATTAATCCACTGAGCCACACCAACAAGGCCAAAATTTGAAATTTTTCAACAGAAGAATAACATTGCCCTATCTCTTCAATGTTTTGTACATAGAAAATAAGAGACACGCCACCAAATTTGGGATAGAGGGGAGGGTTAAAGGGGAAATGAAATAAAAATTAGAAAGTAGTTTAAAATACGTAAAAATGAGATCAATACATATTTAAACTTGCAGAGTCCACAGGACCCTCAAAGAAAATGTATAGCCACATATATTACATATTGCATATATATGTAATAGAAAGCAAGAAAGTTTCAAAATAAATCAACTAGATTTCAAATTAACAATTTAGGAAAAAACAAAATAAATTTAAAAATAGAAAGTATGTACTTATGAATATAAAAAGCAACATAAAGAAAAAGTGTTGACTTGATTAATATAAATGAGTCCTTTATAATATCAATAAAGTAGGCAAGCTTTGAGGAAATCTGACCAAGAAAAATTCAAGAAGACCAAAACAAACAAACAACAAAGTTGGAAATAAGAAAAAAATGTGTAACTACAAAACAGAATAGTGCAGTTATGAAAATTAAAAGTTATAAAAAAGAATGTTACAGACAAATTTATGCTACAAAATTGCAATCGAATTAACATTTGATTAACATAATGAAACAAAATACATTAACAGACATTTTAAAATCCATGGAGAATTAAAATACCTAAATAAACTAAGAGGCATAGATTTTAAAACATAGAACTATCTTTAAAATGAATGTGAGTTTCTGACAGTTTGTAGATGATATTTACCAAAACTTCGATAGTATCAATGTTAGAAAGAACAGAGTGAAAAAAACAAAAACCAGAAATTAAAATAAAACACTCAACTTCTCCCTCAAGGCTAAAGCAAATCTGAAATCAAATCTGAACAAGTAGTGAACATAATGGAAAATCCGTGGAGCAACGTAAACAATAAACAGGGAAGCTGAACTTTAAATGCATTTATAGATAGTACCTGATAACCTTTTATTTTTCTTCCAAGAATAAAACAATTGTTTATCATCAGTTATGTCCAGGATTATTTTTTAAATATACTATTGTAAATGATTTTTAAAAAGACATTTTTTATCAATTTAAACACCTGTGTCTGGTTTAAAGGTAAAGTAAAATTTAAAAGAATTACTAAGGTAAGGATAGAAAAACAATTGCTAACTCTTAGATTTTGCTAAGAAACCCAGAACAACGATTATAAGTCATTTAAATGATTTTAGAGAGAGAGAAACATTAATTTTTGTTTCACTGAATTTATACACTCATTGGTTGATTCTTGTATGGGCCCCAACCAGAGACAGAACCCACAAACTTGGTATATTAGGATGGTGCTCTAACCCATTGAGCTACCCAACCAGAGCTATACATCATTTTTGTTAAACTCCAGAAGATAAAGATGCCCACTTTCACTCAGAATCTTCCTGATAAGAAATTGATATTTAGAAAGTGATATGATATCTGTATACTGGAAAGAAAAATGCAAAAATGACAAATTAACTCAAATATTCAAATGAAAGTTTCCCTTTTTTTAGGCATCAACATTGTGGAGTCAATGGTCCTGGTGTATTATTTCAGAATAACTATGATCCCAATTTGGATTAGGGGAGAAACAGAAGGATAGATGGATACAGGCAAACAGAAGAGGCATCATATGTAGAAATAGCTGGTATAGAGAGTAGGGAGGTGGACGGGAAGAAGTACAAAGAAACAGCCAGGAAAGTGAGAGGCAGAAACAGGGGAGAGAAGGAAACTGCCATTATTCTGACATAATTGTTAAACAAGTGTAATAACCAAAACTTTTCTCCCTGAAAATTTGTGGGGAAAGCACCCACTCCCTACCACCTTTCTCCACTGCTGAGACAGTTTTAAAGGAAGCATCTGTTCTTTGTCTTACATTTCTTAGTTCTTTGTCTTTTTTTTCTTAGTTCTTTTTCTTATATTTAATAGAAGTATAGCTGGGGCTAAATTCTGGTGTTAGACCCATTAGTTCTTTCAGGTTTTGCATCCATAAGTAGAATTTTATTCTTCGCATTTGCTCCTTCCTGCTGGCTTGGTTTACTACCAGAACACTTGATATTGATGCCTGCTAATTCCTGCATTTGGGGTATCCCAGGTTTTGTGATTTTCTTTATGTTGTTCACCTGGCTTTTGTTCTTTCTTGGCTGAGTGATTTTGAAAAGTCAAAGAGCCCTTCTTAACCCTGTTTTCCTTATCCATAAAATGAGAGTTATAATAAGGCTTATTTTACAACTTTGTTTTCTCAGCCACTAAAATAATGCTTTGCAAAATGCTAAACAAATACTAGTTATTTTTAGAATGTCAGAGTATCTTAGTATACTCTGTGCTACCAGGCACAATCATTGAGCTATTTTCAGTAAAATTACCAAGAACAATACAATACAGCTCTGAAGTTTCACCTGAATAGCTCTCAAAGTATAAAATACTCAGAACATTTAAAAGAGAGCGAAAGAAAGAAAACACTGAATGATATCACAGACTTATTCAACTTTGGATAGAAATCTGAACCTCATATGAAAACAAATTGGTTGTCACTTAAATTTCAGGACCCTGGTCTGCATTAACTATGTTCAGTTTGCTAAGTAGTGAATATGGCACCTTATCAATTATTGTCAATACATGCCACAGACACAGTTTCTGAATCTTTACACAAAATAAGAAACAAGATCACAGCTTTTATTAAACTGCTGATCAATCTACCACAGAAGGAGTTTGATGGAATCTAGAGCAAAGACAAAACTGTGAAAGACCTGTGGGGAACTAGAAATTGGTAGGGTCCTTATGAGGTAAGAAAATAGGACTCAAGGTGGAGCAGGGCCAAGAGCTAAAAGAGAAAATAAGGTAAGGAAAACTTTCTGGTGTGCTGGCCATCTCTTTCCTCCACACAGGATGGATCCTTGCTTTCCGGTGGCCTGTGTGGCAGGAAAATATTAACACCACGGGAACACAGAGCGGAGGTGGCGGCATTAATTCATGCAGGGCAGCTGGGGTGGGAGAACGCAGCAGACTGGAATGGCCCTGCGTCCCCCATAGCTCGACCTCTGGAGTCACACAGTGAAAAGGTAAGTAATGAGCACGCGGAAAATCGAAGGTTTTTCTGTTCCTTGATAGGCAAGATCACCTCATGGGATGGAGTTGAGACCCCACGAGAACACCAGAAATTCTTGGCTCTGAAATCTTATCCAAAGGAGTCTTGGAAACTCATTTGGACCGGCATAATGTAGGGCTGTGGCTTTCACCATGTTCACAAGTTTACGGTAAAGCCAGGATAGCCGGCAGTCCAACGTATCCCAGGGACATCACAAGGAAAAATGACAGCTCATTTGCGACCTCAAGAACTATGAAAGAAAAGAAACATTTTTTCAGAAAAAAGAAAATATTAATAGGCCACACGAAGTTTGAGTTTGAACCAAGTACATCCTGTATATTATCGCAGATAAGGGATAGAGTTGGTAGCAGACAGGTAAGCTTTACAAAGAGGAACCACTTGGAGGTACTGGAGCAATTCATATAAAATATGAAATGAAGAACTAAAAATAAAATAAAATATTAGTAACCAAGGCGAGATCAAGCAATATTTTATAGAAGACACATAAGAGAATTAAAAGGATGGCAAAATAATGGATAAGTTCAGGGATATAGAGTATAAAGATAAAAGTGTTATCACCTGTAGCAAACATGTATAGAGAAAAATATGCATTTGTATATATATGTGTATATTACATGTATAAAGGAAGTAATGTTAGAAACTACAATTAAAAAGTATTCCATTTTAAAAGATGAAATGTGCATATACAGTATTAAACAGAAAGATAAAAGCCCACACTTGCATATATTATTATAATATTTGAGATTATCCAATATAGAGAACATTTTAAAAAGTTCCAGGGAGAGAAATCCAGTTAACCTACTGAAGTACAAGCATCAGATTGAAACCAGATTTGTCAACATCAGCTATATTGTGCACCAGAAGCTAGTAGAATATTTGTGTTTTGACAGAGGAGAAAATTGAAAATATAGTTTTACCTAGCAAAGCTATCATTTAAATGTGAGAGCAAAATATTATTCTCAGGCATATGAGAGTTTATAAAATTTCCTATGCAATTTTTTTAAAAGCTCTCGGGAGGAAGTCTCAAACAGAAATAGAAATGAATTCAGAAAGAAATAAGATATAGGAGATAACATTGAATAAATACTTTGACAAAGCTTTATAGTGATCTCAATAAACAATGTCACCAAATTAATAAAAGAGCAGAAAAGATCATTTTAATGGGGTTGTTGGATTAGCAGACAGAGAACAAACAGAAGAAAGAAATGTATACTGATGTCCTGAAGAAGGAGATGGTATATATATAAAAATGGGTATTGCCTGGCTGGTGTAGCTCAGTGGATTGAGGGCGGGCCTGGGAACCAAGCAACCACGGTTCGATTCCCAGTCAGGGCACATGCCTGGGTTGCAGGCCAGTTCTCTCCCTCTCTCCTTCCTTTCCCCTCTAAAAAGATAAATAAATAAAATCTTTAAAAAAATAGATATGTATTGACTTACCAAGAGTAAAAATCAAATGAATAAGCTTTCAAATCAGAGGGGGAAAAAATTAACTTATTTAACACAGTTAGAAAAGAAGAAAGAACACTGTAGTAACTAGAGTTTGAAATAAATATGATATATAAAAAATAACCTTTATGTACAAAAGCAGAAGTAAGTCTTAATATAACAGTAACTATAAGAAATGTAAAAGGGTTAAACCACAAAATAGATAAAGTCTGACTGTACAAATCATATACAGGTTAGTCATGATAATGTTAATACTAAAAAAATATAATTTAAGCTAAAAATCTCAAAAAAATGAAAGGAATGTTATACTGGGCAAGAGAATAACAACAAAGAGATTATTAAAAATCTGAATGTATGCAAACCCAACAATAAAAGTATAAATAAATTAATACTTGTTAGACTTTAGATATTTTAATACCATCTCTCAATACTTGGAAGGTTAGCCAAAAAAGATTAAAATTAAGTAAACTATAAAAAATATAAAAGCAGGTGGAAAGTTTCAAAAATTGAATCTGTTCAGGGCCACAAAATATATATGTGTGTGTGTGTATTTACGATGCAATGATATTAGAATTCAACAATTATAAAAACAAATACACAGGGCTAAAATTCCACATGTTGAAAATTATATTAAGCCCTGGCTGGTGTAACTCAATGGACTGAGCTCAGGCCTGTGAACCAAAGCATCGCTGGTTTCATTCCCAGTCAGGGCACATGCTTGGGTTGCGGGCCAGGTTCCCAGTATGGGATGAGCTAGAGGCAACCATACATTGATGTTTCACTCCCTCTCTTTCTCCCTCCCTTCCCCATCTCTCTAAAATAAATAAATAAAATCTTTTTTAAAAAGAAAAATAAAATTATATAAAATATTTTTATTCAGAAAAAGTGCTTAATAAAATAATAAATAGAGTCAATTAAAAAAGTGTTTACATCTGAGGTCTTGAGAAAAATATTTGTGCAACTTAAGATATACATAGAGCAACAAATAAATGCAAAGGATTGAGAATGATAGAAATAATAAAGAACAATTAATAAGGGTAAGAGTAGAAAAATCAAGAAGGTTGTTGTATAACATAGTGAGATTCTGCACATGTGAGCTAGTTTAGTGTTATGGGAACTCTTCCTTGGACCCACTCTCAAGGCTGTGCAGACACAGCTTACCTTAGTTCCCCAGACACCTGGGTAAGGGGGCCAGATTGCCTCCGTGTACCCTGCAGTGGGCTACGTAGCAGGAGCTGGAGTCACAACCAGCACTCCGCTGAACGCAGAGTCAGAGGAGCAGAATCACCCTTCCTTCTCCTTCCTTCCAGTCTCCCATGAGTACCTCTCACTGACCCACGACGGAAGGGAAGGCCTAGACATGTAGTTCACGGAGGGTCACTTCCTTGTGTTAAAAAAGGAAGCAAAAGAGAGAGATGAAGAGAAAGGGAGACTAGGCAGCTGAGTAGCATGGGGCCTGGAAGGCAGAAGGAAACGAAGGAGACAGGAGACGAGGCTGAAGTCGGGATGAGCCTCACGCAGACCCAAACTGCCAGTGCCCCGTGAACTGAGGAACTGTACCTGAGGTAAACTGCAAATCAATAACATTATTTAAAACTGTGAAAATAACATTCATGGAATGAAAACTCATAATTAAACATTTCAAATTAGCCAATTGGCTGTAATGCTTACTTCATTATTTTAAATGGGATCTGTGGAAGAGTACATAAAACTAGATAAAATTCATATTCATGGAAAATAGCAGTAATTAAATGGTACAATTAGCTTGACATTTTGAAATTATTGTCATTTATTTAAATAAACAAATGGCCAGAACCCAAATTTTTCATCTAAGGAAAGATAAAAGATAAATACATGCCCAGGGCTCTGTGTGTGACTGAGCCCATTCTGCCTGCGTTGACTTATTTAATCTTCTCAACAACCCTGTGAGGGAAGTAGGGGGTCATAGACTTCCCTACAGATGAGAACACTGATGACCACGATGGTTAGAAGCTTGACCATATTAACTACTGGAACTGGTAGAGCTGAAATTTGAACTCATTCCTCTTCTAGCTACAATAAATTGGAAAGATAAGAAATTGGTTGATTGATAGGTAGCTTTTGCCCTCTAAATTCTCTCTCCTATTCTCTCCAAGTAAACTGGCTTGCTCACATAACAAAAAGTCTAAAAATACTCTTCCCTCTTGGCTTAGAGTGAAGTCAAGACAGATCAGCAAATCCTTGTCACCATCAGCCTCCATGCTGGTTACGGTGTGACCTTCCAAAAGCAGGGGTGCCCCAAACACAAGAGAGTTGTGCCCAGTGAGACTTGCCATCATCTACAGAAGGTAATGGGGTTTGAGGTAAATCAAAGAGAGATAAATCACCAAAGAAAATGGGTTGCTTACTTCATGTTTGTATATAAATCCATGATTCTTCTCACTGAAAACATTGCATTTCATTCACACCTATCTTCATAGACTGGGACTCTATTTAATCCCTTATATCTATGAGGAGACTTCTTTAAAATGTCTTGGAGATAGGTGGCAATTTTTCCCCATGGCTGAGTGAAAGGAAATATGTAATCAGAGCTATTAAAATACATTCCATTATTATTTATCTGTCTGAATGAGAAAATAATGGCTAGTAAGTTTAAAGGCAATTAAAAGATTCAACCTCTGGCCTTTGTCAATGAGTACATGGCTGTCTATATTCATTACACGTGGACTTTGTTAAAAATTCATGTTTACACTGATACGAATGATACTAATGCTCTCTTGTTTAACTTGCTCAGTGATTATAGTCTGAGCTTTCCAGTAAATCTAAAACATACTTGCTTCTGCTTTGGATTATTTTGAACAGGAAGAAAACAGCCCTGAGTACACAGAATCATTCGGAAAGAAACACAAGAATCAATGGCGTCGGCTCTGCATTAATATTTCAGGAATATTCTATGTTCTCTTCCTTTGTTATTTCACAAACTGCTCCTCTTGCTTTGCTAAATAGCAGTAAATAATTCAGCCTTTGAATTTCTCAAGGAAAATAAAGTTTGAATGTCAGGATCAAGACCAGTGATTAGGAAGAGGTGAGGCCAAGGTGAAGAGTCCTTAATCCTCTGAAACAAATCCCTATAAACAAAGAGTAGCTGAGAATTCTGCAAGGGTTGAGCTGTTTAGAAAGGTTTTAAGTTGCCAAGATGATGTAAAATAGAAAAAGTGCAGTGATGTTCTTCAATCTCTTTGCTTGTCAGTGGCATGTATCAGACAGGAATGGCAGAGCTGACATTTATTTGCAGAAAGACAGTGTGATCTCAGGCGCACCCAGAGAAAGGGGCGCATTCCCAGCTGGGCTCTCCCTGCTGAAGAATAACGGGGGCCCAGGGGGCAAGTGAGGAGGGAGCAATAGAGCGGTTCATCACTGATGGTATGAATCCCACTTATCTCAAAAAATGTTCTCTCCTTCCAGGTCCTTACAAACATCGCTTCTCATCTGGTATCTGTTAATCAACATTAGGTATACTAAGTCACTATTTGTATGCATGATATTTTCTCACACACACACACAAACACACACACACACACGCACACACCTAAAAGCCTATAAAGCAAACTTCGGTTTCACAGAGCGGTGGGGTCCAGTGGAGTTTCCCTTCTCCTTTGAGACCTTCTTTCCCTTCATGGTCAGTGTCCACTCGTGCTGAGAGGAGCGACAGTGCACTGTGCTGCCTTCTCGCTGCTCCTTTCCCTTGGCTCAAACAGCGTATCTTTAATGTTTATGTTTTACTTGTCTGCATGATTATACTTTAATAATTATGAAAGTTATACAGGTTCACTGTCAATAATTTGTCCAATCTCATAAATAGCAAAGGTATTTTTCATAATTTGTCTGCAAATACTACATTTAGTATCAGATATGCTTTCCCAAGATTGCCTCACACACAAATAGACGTGTCTGTGAGTTTGGCTGTCATATTTTATATCAGATGTGTTATTCTATATTCTTTATGTGTTAGATTGCAGACGTTTCCCCACACTATTCAGTATTTCTTGAAAACACAGTTGATGGCTGCTCCCTAATATGCGATGATGTAGATGTACCACAATCCACTTGGCTCCAACACTGGGCATGTTGGTTTTCTCTGATGTAGTCACATCCACTTTGTAAGTTAGAATCACCTTTTCTCTACTATGCAATTTTATCTCTAATGTAGGTGAGTAGTTTTCTAATTTTATGTTTATAGAAGTAACTAAGGTGCCTGGCTCCAAGCAAAAGCCCTGTGAGGAATTTTTCAGGCCTGAGTATGGGTAATTGTAAGGTTCTTCCTGGCAGATCTCCTAGGGCAAACCTTTCCTTCTCGTACCAGAGGAGGTGCACAGCTAGTGCGTTAGAGAACTGGGGAGGGAGCTGTGGTTAAGAACCCAGCCCCTGACTGCATGTCCTCGCATCAGCTCTGCTCATAGTCAGGTCTGCATTCCTAGTGCAAATCCCCTGAGACCTCCTATCAGGTGGCTCTGGCTGAGGCCCTTTGGTCCACTCTGACTCGGCCCTACTCCATTCTTACCCTTTCCCCTGCCTTGCCTCTTCACCCCTGGCACCCTGGGCCTATAAAAAGACAGGAGCTTTTGGTTTAGTGCGTCTCAGCAGTGGGACAATTTCCTGCACCTGCACCGCATGCTCCTTGATCAGTGCTGTTCCTGAGGAAAATGAAATGCTAGGGAGCTGGAGCTTAATTTGCCTCTTTATTACACCATCACAATAAGTGACAAAAGCCTTGATTGTTACTTTCACTTTGGCACATTGTCCACCTCATCACCTGGCAGCTTAACACTGGTAGGTGTTTACTTTTTTCCATCTTTCTGATTTACAGGTGAGTACTCCAATGTTTTTTTTTCAGTTTCCCAAAGAAAGAGGAGAAAATGAAAAAATTTGAAATAAAAATTTAAAATGCAAATGAATTACTTTAAAAATAACAAATGATTAAAATAATGAGATTAATACTGGTAGGCCAATTTCTTAATTTGAAGAACTGTTCTAGGTATTTTTCATCTAGATACCACATTCAATTGATGCTTATTACCTCACGTAGTGTACACAAACATTTTATCTGAAAGGTATTATTCACCCATTTCACAGGTGTAAAAATTAGATGTCAAATCAAAATAACCTCTTGAAAATATTCAATTTTCTTTCTGCATCAATAAATCTGAGTAAATTTCCTCTTGGAAGGTAGTGAGATATTTTAGAATAAAGCCTTTATTTCTCCCTATATTTAAAGAGACAGTAATTCTAAATAAATACTGAAGATCAACACACATCTACTTTAAGTTCATGGCACCAAGTAAAATATTATTCTCCTTGATGTTTCTTCAGAAATGTGTTCTGCCCTTAGGAAGACAAGATTTCCAGCGTAAGTGGAAATAAAATCCAACTTTCATTGTTACACTGAGTTCTTTCCTCTAGAATGGAGGTGATTGTCAGGAGAACTTGATTCCTCAAAGGAAATAAAGCATATTTAATCGTTGTCAAGCTGAACTCAAAAACTTGAACACATAGAAAGAACACTGCAGAGCACTGTAAGAAACGCGCCTGCCTTCTGCTTTCACATGCCTTTACCATTTCAACTACTCACCCCAGGGAATCTAAAATGCCAATAAGAAGATAGAATTTTATTATGTAAGAAAAATATACAAAAATAAGATGTGATACCCTCCCTTTAGAAGATACTCATAAAGGCAAAACAAAAATTGGAATCATGGGTTTTGGAGAGGCCTCAAGATAAAATAAAAATGGATGCACTAATTATGAGCAGGCATGTTTACTAGTCTGCAGCTCTAACAAATGTTCATCTGTGTGCTGCATCTTTATGCCTGTTCTTCTATTTTTGAGATTTATGTCTGATGGAATATCAGAAAAAATGACATAGAAAATGATTTTTATAACTATTGCTGAAGGGAAATCACTGGAGTTACATAAATTAGTTCTGTGCCCCATACTTCAGTAATTAGTTAAATGTCTTTGCTTGTCAGTGTTAGCTTGAACATGCCTTATTTTAGTATGAGTTGCACATTTCAAGATCTTGGTGGATTAATTAATTTATCTATTCCTTAAATATGTTTGAGAGCCAATATTAGCTATGTATTATACCAGCTTCGAGGATTCATCTGACAATGCATATGAAAAAGCAAACAAACAAAGAATCCCAGGCTTCTAGGAATTGGGCCAATAAATGGAATCAGGAATTAGAGCACATAGCTAGAATATTAGAAATGGAAGCCACGGTGTTTTATAAAATGCTTTGAAAACCCAGGGGAAAGAGCAAAACCAGGTATTTGCAAAACCAGGTATTTCTACCTTTCAGAGTAGCTATGCGTTAAAATGTAGCAAAATTAGGGTGTTTGGGTAAGAAAAGTAAAATGGTAGGAAATAAGAAACAATGACTCCAATATATTTTCTCAACATATAAACACTTAAAGGGAATTCATCATAATGTCTCTATTGGATGGCCAAAGATAAAATGTTTGTATTTGCAGCAAGTAAGGTCGAACTGCTTATAATTATAATATCAAGGCTAATTATGTTGTGTTGGCACTTACAGATGCATTGGATAATAAACATGCATTTGAATTCTCATGAGTGCATTTATATTTCACACATTTTGTATTTCAAAGAAAAGACTGCTGTCCAGTTAAAACAATATATGTTGATACTTGTCATTGATAACTCCTGAATGTGATCTTGATTACAGAATGGTTTCTAGGTGAACTTAATTTACAAACACTCACCATGCATTTTGATGTAGGTATTCTTTTTTAATACCAAGAATTTTAATGGACATGGGAGAGAGAACAAAAAATAAAAATGGTACTAATTACCACCTCCTTTATGCCCATACAAACTTCCAAAGTAAAAGAGTCTTATAAATTAGATGTTCTTTCTCAGCTACAAATAGTAATGTCACATCTGCTGGTCCTTGGCTATGCTGAGCTGCCATTGTTTGTTACTTGTCTTATTTTTATGGGGAAAATGCCAAGAATTCCTGGTGGCTCTCAAACAGTCTTCAACGGAATGGGATGTACTCTGTAGCATCACTACCCGTGGCAGTTAGCCGCTGCTGCCAGACTCCCTACCTGCCGGTCCAGAGCAGAGCTAGCTCTCCATGTGGCTTTGATTCAAGGCCGTCACATTAAGAGTGGAGTTCTTTTCTTTAGTAATGCTTTTTCTCCTTTAATTTTCATTTGGAATGGAGAAAGGCTTGTCTCAATCACTTAAATTCAGGAAGGCAAGTTTTGGCAATCCAAAAGGCTTTAATATTTACCCTAAGCTAACCAGCACAAAATTATCTTGGAAAAGATCATCTTTTATACCAGTATAACACCTAAAAGATAAACATCATTACATTATTCTATTCTGTTTTAAAAGGCATAAAAGTCATATTTGTTAAAATAAATAGGGGCTTTCAGATTTTTAACCAAAAGTTACAACTCTAAAAATGCTTTTGTACTTTTGTGATATGGATTAATATTTAGTTATAAACTATTACTATCATGTAAATGATTTTTTGTATTTCACAAATCCACAACAAATGTTAATAAAACAAATGTGGCTGTCCTCAAATGTCTAGGCAAAATATGACACTTTTTTCAGAAAGGCAAGTTTCAGAAAAGGCCATTTATAGAAATAATAGCAGAAATACAGAACTCCAAAAATTATGAAATCATCAATAGAGTAAAATTTTTCAAGAATGAGTGGTTAGGAAATTTATAACAGAATAATACTATTACTGCTAAATATCTAAGACTCTTTGACAGTTTAAACTTATAAATATATTGTGATATACTTGATTTATTATTGATATCATCATGTTAGATATACTTAATGTAAGAAATATTTTTTTAAAGTTATGGCTGGTGTTGCTCAGTGGATTGAGTATGCACCTTCAAGCCAGAAGGCCACTGGTTCAATTCCAAGTCAGGGCACATGCCTAGGTTGCAGGCTAGGTTCCCAGTAGGGGGGGTGCAAGAGGCAATCACACATTGATGTTTCTCTCCTTTTCTTTCTCCTTCCTTTCTCCCTCTCCAAAAATAAATAAATAACATAATTAAGAAAAAGATAAATGATGTTGTTAGTTATTAATTAAAACCTAAAAATATCTTAATGTACACAAGTGTGAGTATGTATATATGTGTGTATTTTATCTGTTTTTTTATCCCATGGATTTTGTTTTTTTGGCTTCTACCCTATAATTCTGCATCTCTAACTAAACATAAGCATATTAGATTATGACATAAATTATTGTAAAAATTTTTATTTGGTCAATTTTTAAAATTAAAATGATAATCATTATGATTCTAATTCCTACCACTTATTTGCTCTGTTAGGTTATTGTAAAGATGAACAACATCACACTCAGTAAAATCAGTGTTTCTAAAAGTCTTTGTATTCTTAGGAGATAAAAGCAATAGAAACAGTTATTTCTAGTCTTTCTTATTATTCATGTTATTAAAATTAGAAACGAGAGCATAATAATTATCAAAATATGTGTCCACTCTATGTGTATGAAATTTCTCTTGCAAAATTACTACTCTAAAGTAAAATTATTCTAAACTATGCAAAAATATATCATCTATAATCTTCTATATTTCATTATTTTATTACTTTTATTCATTTCTAAAATGAAGATCAGCTATTTATCTTATTTTTATGATGCTTTAGTTTATCAAGCATAATATGAATTCCAAATGTTTACTAATCATATTAATATGTACCTTGAAAAGATTAAAGCAGCTTAGATCATATATCCCTGTAAAAATATCAGTCATTTTTATACTACAGTGAAATAATCTTTCTGGTACGTTGCCTGGGAAGTGAACTCTTTTTAAAATCATCTCAATTTAGATTTTTCCCTCCTCCCTTAGGAATGCATTTTATATGAGTAACAAGTAGTAACGATGTGTGCTTTTGTTGTACATGCAAATCTAAAATGTGACACAGAGAAGAAAGAACTATAATGATTCAAATGCCAGTAACAGTTTTTATAATCTACAGAACTGACTCAAAGAAAAATTGTTGGAAAAGTAACACCTAGCTTTAAGAAACAAGAAAGGAAAGTTGATCTTTAATGGAGCAAATCGCTTTGTATTACCGAAGGAAAAGGAGGAAAAGTACTTATTGAGTATTGTGTGTGTGACAGACAGATTCACTTATATTAAAATTATGAAGGCTGCAATGGGGGAAAGAAAAAGTAAGAATGAATCACTGAAATGACAAAGCAAATCCCTGTAACTGTGAAATTTATATTTTAAAAGATGATGATGAATATAGATTTTGATTACATGATCTATAAAAATGATGAATATAAACTATTAAAAAGTTTTTTAAACTATATCAATACTACAGTAATAGTATTACCATACTATTATGGTAAATTAGTAATTACCATACTAATCAAAAGCAGTATGGTATTGGCATGAAAATAAACAAAACAATCAAAGGAAAAGGAAAAATAAAAAAGTCCATAATAAACCCATGCATACATAATCAATGAATGTATAACACAGGAAGTGAGCAAATTCAATGGGGAAAGGACAGTCTCTTCAATAAATGGTGTTGGGAAAACTGGACAGCCACATGCAAATGAAGGAAACTCCACCCCTATTATACACCATACACAAAAATTAACTCAAAAGTATTAAAAACTTGAATACCAGAAACCATAAAACTTCAGAAACAAACATAGGTGGTAAGATACTTAACACTGATCTTGACAATAATTTTGGGGACACAACTCCAAAGGCATGGGCAATCAAAGCAAACATAATCAAACTGGACCATCAAGCTAAAAACCAGCTCTGTCAGCGAAGGAAACCACCAGCAAAGTGAAGAGCCAACCTACTAAATGGGACGAGATATTGCCAACTGTGTATCTGATAAACTGTTAATATTCAGAGTATATAAAGAACTCACACAACTCAATAACGAAAAACAAACACTCTATTTAAAAATAGGTAGAACATCTAAATGGACATTTTTAAAAGAAGACATCCTGATGGTAAACAGAACAGACATATAAAAATTTACTCAACATCACTAATCAACAGAGAAATACAAACCAAAACCACAGTAAGATTTCACCTCACACCTGTCAGAATGGTCATTAACATGAAGACAAGAAAAAACTAGCATATTCTGGGACATGAGGAAAAGGAGACTCTCATGTACTGTCTGTGGGAATGCAAGCTAGTGTAGCCACTATGCAAAAAAAAAAAAAAGGAAAGAAAAAGGATCCTCAAAAAAGTAAAAGTAAGACTACCATATGATCCAACAATCCCATTTATGGATATTTACCCAAAAGAAATAAAAATGTTAATTCAAAAAGACATACACTTCTCTGTTCATTATAGCAATATTTACAATAAACAGTCAAGAGATGGAAACAACCTATATATCCACTATGAATGAATGGATATAGAGGATGTGGTATATTTATATACATACATACACACATACAATAGAATACCTGTCAACAAAAAAAAGAAGGAAATCCTGCCATTTGCAACAACACGAATGGACCTTGAGGTTATTCATATGATTAACTTATGTAGAATAAAAAAACAACAACTCATATATATATATGAAGAACCAGATTAGTGGTTGCCCAAGGCAAACACTGTAGAGTGGGGTGAGAGAGTGGGCAAGATGAGTGAAGGGAGTCTGAAGGTGTGACCTTCCAATCATCAAATAAATAAGGCATGGAGGTATAATATGCAGCCTCATGACTATAATGAACAGTTTCCTACTGTATATTTAAAATTGTCTAAGAGAGTATATTTTATAAGTTGTCTTCACAAGAAAAACCTTTTTCTGCCAATAGTATGTGTGGTGATGGATGAAAACTAGATTTATGCTGTTCATTTTGCAATAGATACAAATATAGAACCATTACGCCTAAAAATCTTTAAAGTATAAGAAACAGCAAATATACAAAATCATGTTTGGAAACAGGAAGTAAAACTATCAATACACCAATCCTCTGTTCTTTGATAGCAGAAAGTTAACACTGAAAGTGTTGGAAACGCTGGGAATGTTTGAAAGTCGTGGCTAAAACACAATATGCAATGGCTCAGTCTTTGAGGTATTTAAGGACTTCTCTGCCCTCATTAGCTTCAAAGGGGTGATTTTTAATGGACTATTATTTTATGAAGGACTTTACATTGTAGAACTTAAGTTCTACAATACATTTCCTTTCATATCAAGTTCATTTTTGTATTTGTGTCAAAGTAAATACATTTTAAAAAATCATAAAATACTAATGAATGCTTCATCTATCTAGTCATATGTATCTTACTGTCATACTATCTTACTGTCTATAACAATATCAGGAATTATGTCAAACAAATGTTAATGAGTCCCACTTGTGATTCATATTTCCTCTTCACATTTTTGCCTAATCTCTCATCTATCAATAGTAAAACCATCACCTTATTTATTTATATTATTATTTGTCACATTTAAATCTTTTTGAATACCTTGCTGAAAATATAAAATGGTTAAAAGCAAATGTAATTAAATGTAATATTTGGTTAGTTAGATCTTACTGAGCTCAAACTCAAAATTTCATGCAAGTTCAATTTCTCACTTACCATTAGGGAATCCAGAAAAATAAAACATAAAATTGGTTACAATTGTAATCATTCCAATAAAGAGAAAATATAAATTATAAACTGAAAAATTACCAAGATACAGGAAACAAGTTTGCATAGCAGTTATAGTTGTAAGATCTAAAAAATGTTAATAGAAAAAAATTTTCTTCTTCTCAAAAAAGTGTATATACCAGTGACATTTTTTGAAGTTCCTTTCTGTGTATGTGGATGGTGGAAATAAATTTAATATTTCTTAACAACAGTGGCAAAAAAGATAATATTTGGGATACCTGTATAGTTTTATTTATCTCACCTTTTTAACCCAAGATTTCATTGATCTCAAAGAGTTTGTTATATTTTTCTTTTATGGTTAATATTATTGGGCACAAAGTGTAATATGTGATAATAAAACCACTTTGTGTGTGTTTTCAATGTGCCTAGCTCCTTTTGCTAGAAATAATGAGCCTGCCCCTGCAAATTCTTCAGAAGCTGCTAACTCCCTGGTGGAAGAAAAGATCTCTATTAATAGTCAGCTGAATGCATAAAAGGGCTTTAAACTCCTGAAGCAGGATTTTCCGTTGTGGACCTTCTCTCTGTCTGTGCTGCTTTAACTCGGTGTCATTCTGTGCACTTTGCAGACTGTTAGACATTTTCAGTATGCTGTGGTGGAAAGGGAATTTTAGAGGCTAATGGAGATCACAGGAGCATTCCATAGAAATGGAGTTTAAGTATAAAAGATTCAAGGACAACACTTAAGAACTATCAATAAAGCTGGACGAGAAAACATTCCAGCCTCAGAAATGGAAAGTGTAGAAGTGTAGGAAGTAACAGAACAGATACAAAAAAAAGGCTTTGTGGTAAAAAGATGAGAGATTGAAAAAATACATTAGTGTATAATCAAAAAGATAAACACGAAATGAATTTTTTTGAAATATAGTGAGGATACTATTTATATTCAGTAAATACAGGGTGGGGGTGGCGGAAGTGGGTTTCCGGTTGTAAGTACGTGAAATAGTGTCTATTCTTGTATTATTATTAATTTATTGTTTTCCACATGAACAACTATAAATCTGCCTAGTTTTGCGCACCCTGTGTTGCGCCAGACACTTTTAATTCACATTATTTCATTTCCACAATAATTAGTCTTTTGACTTAGGTCCACTGCAAGCACCTGGGGACGGAGAATCACTGCACGAGGATTTTGAGTTCATACCAGCCTCTGACTTCGAGATTGGACACTTCTGCCCTGTCCTGACAGTCCCACAGGCTGTGCTGTGCTTCACCCAGGAGTACTTTATCCAGGAGTCACACACAGGGGAACCCCATCCCCCATGTGTGACTGTGGTCCCTGGCAGCCAGGGACACTGAGTTCATTCTACAATCAAACCTGGATGATAGTGATGGACAGCCTGTCCAGGGAGACCCTTGGAATCAGGCTGAGCTCAGATAAATAGGGGAGGCCTCTGTAGGAGATGGATCTGGGCCATAGTACTGGGACTCGGGAGCTGCTTTTGCCCCAAGCCATGCTTCTCTGGGAGGAGGTTGGTGGTTCCAGCAATGCCTTAGCAAACTGCCTGGACCATGACAAGGACATTGAGTCTCCTAGTGCAGGGATATGAGTCTGGTTGACCAGGTAACCAGTCTGGTTCCTTGTGAATGCCTCCACCCACTGCCATGCTGTAGTACTGCTCCTGGCTGCAGATGACTCTGTCTCTCCTTCTGAGACCACCCTCAGTGTTGCTGTGTGTGTGGAGGGGTGGTTTCCATGTTCCCTTTACATAGGCTTTGGTTTGGTAGCTCTATGCCTGTGAGCTCCAGTGTGGGCAACTCAATACATGCTAAGGACTAGGACATGGGAATCATGGGGGGCTGGGGCTGCCCAATGCCAGAGGAGGTCCTCCTCTCCCCTCACAAGATGGCTGCAGGAGGAGGTTCTTACACTGAATGCTGCAAAGTTAGCAAGATAATTACATAGAGGAAAAAGGTCTTCTACACCCCTATCAGTCTGGGGGTGGGACCAGGGGAATGAATGCAGGCAGGTGCATTACAGAAGTCAGAATGAGGAGGCTGTAGACCAGAGAGTCATGTCAGCCTAACTAGGGGAAAGAAAGGACAGGTTAGGAGATGGACCCAGCCAAAGTGCATGGAAGTTGAGGAAATTAATTAGTCATTCCCAGAAAGCACCTGGTCTGTCCCCCACCCAAAGCTGATATAATCCCAGGAGAACAAAGAAATGGGCTCTTCACTACTACTTGGGACCTTCATGGGACCTGCACTCTGATGGTGCACTGGCCTGTCCTCCCCTTAGGCCATGTGGTCTTAGCAGTCTAATGGCCCAAGGCCTTCAGGAGGGAGTTTCTCCTTTGCTCTCCCTCTCTCTTGTCTCTTGCTGACCTGATGGAGCATTCACTGGTGCATGCGCATGCTCTCCGGCCTGGGAGCACAGGACCTGCAGCCCTAACAGCTGCATGGCCATGGCCGCCCTGTCTCCACACACAGCCTCTAGTAGGGAGCCTAAAGCCAGACATCAGCTGGGAACAGACTAAGCTACCTGGATGACCGCTTAGCAGCTACCTCAGGCTCGAAAGGCCAGTACTTTAAAATGGAGCAGCAACGCTGGGCACCGCCTTTTGTTTTTCACTTGCTGAGGCTGGCTGGACTTTGTCTGGGTTTTGTGGAGGAGATGAATTTGCAATGGGGTGTCCCCCATTCTCCCAGATTGTGCAGCATCTGAGTGAAAACCTTTTTCCTTTTTCACCAGCTTTTACCTCTAGAGTTGTCTTTTGTGCTGGCACAGAGTGGAACCCCTACTACTGAACAGCAACATGGAGAGCACACAGACTAACTTTAGATACATTTACTGAACATGATGTTTTCCGTGGTGTTTGTACAGAACAGAACACTCTATTAAAGCTGGGAAACATGAAAATATATTTTATTTGATTTACTACTTTTTTATGTACTGTCCAATTGGGAGATGTTAAACTGAAAGCACTGGCTGACAGGTTGCAGTCTACAGAACAGGTTAACAAGGGATTATCTAGAAGCCACTTGGAAACAGCATGCTGCCTGTTTGCAGCAGAGAGCGTGGGTGATGGCCAAACCCACAGATAGCGTTCCTCCTCAGAACCTGCCTCCACACCCCTGCTCTCTCCTCTTCTGTGAGACAATTGGTCTCCTCTGGTCTGCTCTCTTGTTTTGTATTGTTTACCATTATTTTAAGTAAGTTTTTCTTCATCCCAAAGTGCTTAACCTTTAAACGTTTGGTTCCAGTAGGTCTTGATAAGAGACTTCCCCTAGGAAATTGAGATGATATCTAGGGACTGACTACATGGAAAGGATGATATACACAGTTGACCAAGTGGCAAGAAGACCAATCGGTTAATGCACAGTAAGGCTAAGGAATGAGGAGAAGGGTCATAAACATCAGTTTTTTTTATGAACAAGATTTTAAATGATTGCAAGAATTCAACCCCTGTTCTACACCACTTCAGGATAGTCTATGTTCTTTCCCTTATCATGTAAGAAAACAGGGCACCAGAGGGACACAGCTTCCTATCAAAGTTTTCAGACCTCTGTGCTTTTGATGACTTAATGCTGTTTAATTATATATTAGTCTATCTTTTAATTCTTTGGTTTATTTTCACTAATTATATTGTAATCTTTTTGCAATCAAAGATAATGTATTGTACATTCTTGCAAAGAACAATGTGATGGATTTTCAAGAACAATTCTTAAATGGTTGTTTCGCTAAATTATCAAAATGAAGTATTAGCCACACATAGCTAGAATATGCAAAAAGCCAAACTTTTAACATTATTTTTGTTGCCAGTTTTATTTTGAAAGCTATAACAATATGATAAAGAAAAACAGTGCTACACTTGAGCGAGTGTGGAAGAAAGTAAATTTAAATGAGTTAGAAAATAGGGCCGAATTTATCTTTTGTTCATAGTGATCAACAGTCTGTGATCATGAAGATGTTAATTGAATTATGTCATATATCATTTTCGGGGTTTCTAAGCTTGAAGAATCAAAAACTAAATTGGAATATTCTTAGTAAAACAGATCCATAACATTGAGTATATTTACATCCTTTTCCCAACTATAGATCACAAAGTAATGATTCATTTTAGCTAAATTTTAGTGCTACAAGTAAAAAAAATAAAAGAGGTATAATTTATCACCAAAAATCAATTGGCAACAGCTAGATGAACACCAGCTACCTCGTGCTGGGGAGTAATAAATAAGACTGTATAAAGAATAAATCATGTCAGATTAATCTAATTTCCTTATATGTCACAGTGTCTTTGGAGATCAAAAAGAAGCAATAGATTAAATATATCTTGATGTTAACAAGATTTTCAATGCTGTTCCATTTAACACCATTAATCATTAACAACCAAGGGAAGATGTGGCTGATGTTCTACTTATTAGATGGGTTGACAGATATTTGGAAAGCCTTTGACATAACATCACCGGTGACAGAAGTGGGAGATGGGGTCACAGCAATCCTGACCCTATTCCATGGTGGTCTAACATCAAGCAGCAATCACTTATGTAAATCAGTTGTTTATCAATAGATCATATTTTCCATATATTGATAGCAGACACCAGAACACTTTGCTTTAATATAGCCTTACAGATTTAAGAAAAATAGGAGAATTTTGCCTTAATTTTTTCAACTCTAAAATGAGGATATTAACAGCCCTGGATGTTGTAGCTAAGTGGATTGAGCTCGGGCCTGCGAAGCAGACAATCGCGGTTCGATTCCCAGTCAGGGCTCATACCTCGGTTGCAGGCTGGTTCCCTGCAGTCCAATTCCCAGCAGGGGACACACGAAAGGCAACCATACATTGATGCTTCTCTCCCTCTCTCCTTCCCTTCCCCTCTAAAGATAAGTGAGTAAAATCTTTAAAAATAAATAAATAAAAATAAATAAAATGAGGATATTAAGAGAGCCAATTCAAAGTGCTGCTATAATAATTCAATGAAATAATTTATATAGAATGCTCATCACAATGTTCAGAATATAGTAACACTTCAATAGATGGTCACTTTATAATTAGTATTATTTCCATCAGTGTATAACCTGGAGGTCTTGTAACGTACAATATGATTTCTAGAGGTTGGGTGGCATAGTCTTCATACTTTGTTCACTGACCACCTGATATGAGATGGGTTTATTTTATGCGGACTACCAAACTCAGAAAGTAGGAAAAACTCAACACAAATATGTCATAAATGGCCTCAGATTAAATGTATAAATTAAAAATAAAGTGTCCTTGCACACCTATGCAAAGTTAAAATGTAGTAAAAAAAATCAACTAGAATTACAATTGGACATACAATTACTAAGAAAATTGTTTCTAATTACAGGGTATTATTTGTGAGAGTTCAACAGATCTGTCCTCTTCTCCAACTATCAGAATTTTTCTATGTGATGCATTTCCAGATATACACAAAATCTGTGAATACTAAGTTCAGTTTTCATGAAGTAACCTGATTATTTCCTTCAATTAAAAAACTCTATAACAAATAAACTTGGTACTAACTTATTTGAAATTTGTCCACATTCAAGGACTTTTTCTTTCTTCCCAAGTCTAATTTTACTCTGGTATCTCTTTGCAGATCTTGCAATACAAACTCAATTATGTGTGAAAGTAAAATTATTTATATGAACTTATTTTAATAGACATAATATACGTCTTATTTGTTTTTTATATGCATTTAAATCAAAATAGCTGTTATCTATACATTCATGGAACATGCAAAATTCCATTCTACATTTTTTGCTGTATTTATATTTTTATGTTAAAAACAAAAGTTCTGAGAAAGGGACAAAACACTACTAAAGAATGATTTACTATCACCGTTTACTGTAATAATGCTGCACAACAAAAGCATTCCCAAGGCCATGTTTCATAACAGTAAGCATTTTCTTACTGTGGGTTCATAGGCTGGTTGCAGCCCTACTTGTCTAGCCTGGGTTTCCCTGCATAGCTTTATGACACTGATTTAGGCTACGGGTTTGCTGGACTTGATTGACTGCAAGCTGCAGCTTGGGTCCATATGCTTCTAATTCTCTTTTGGTCAGAGACTAATGGGTGTATATTTTTCTCACGACGAATGATCAAGTGTAAAAATGAGCAATTGTAAATAAAAATGAGCAATTGTAAATTCAAGGCTCTGTTAATGTCACATCCACTAACATCCCAGTGACTAATCCAAGGCACATGGCCAAGCCCAAAGCAAAAGAGTAATTGCACCATGACACAACAAGTATGTGAATGCCCATTTTCAAACAGGAGAGTAAAGAATTGGCACCAATAATTCAATATCCCACATACTGTTTAATAAGGTGAAGATCAACTAAAAGCAATATTAAAAAGTATGTAAGAATATGGAAAGTTATTCTATTTTTTTCTATGCTCCTTTCTTCTCTTAACATCAAACTTAGGATTCTGGAGTCACTTCTCACCTGCAACACCCATTTTTGCTTGTTATCCATATCTGTTCTCCCAAACTGAAACTCTAGATATAAACATCTCACTATATTATTCGCCACACTGTCATGAGTTTATGTCCCATTCTTTTACAGTCAAATTAGTAAACCACAAAAATTAATTTTCACTCAATTGCTAATGACCAACTAAAGATTCTAAGGTCTTGCTCAAGGCTGTTGGCATTTTGCCCTACACAGCTGAAACCTTAGCAGAGTCCCACAGCATCACACTAGTGTGAATTGTTCTTAGACATCTAAGGAACTAGGATATGCAAGTATGAGCACACGCCAAGTGTTTATGCTAAGTGAAGTGAGCTGAAGATAGTTTTGGACTATTTACATATGGTTTTGAAATGTAATTAGTTCGAGTATTTCTTTAGTTATCTTCTAAGGGTAAATTTCATAAATTCATATAACATGTGCAATGCATTACCTATTTACTCTAAGTTCCATGTTAGCTACCTGTATTCCCATGTCATTCTCACACATTGATATGAATTTGTTACAGTAACCTAGAATACCAGGAACTTGTCAGCCTACACATAATCATATTGCCAAGAAAGCAGTTGTTAAAATATAGGGTTAGCCCTGGCTGCGGTGGCTCAGTGGACTGAATGCTGCCCTGTGAACTGAAGAGTCACTGGTTTGATTCCCAGTCAGGGCACAGGCCTGGGTTGTAGGCCAGGTCCCCAGGAGGGAGCAAGTGAGAGGAGCCACACACTGATATTTCTCTTTCTCCCTTTCTCCTTCCCAACCCCTCTCTCTAAAAGTAAATAAATAACATCTTTAAAAATGTAAAAAGAATACAGCTTTAAGTACCAGATGATCTAAGAGTTTTTTCCAGAAGATAATTGGGGAAAATGTAATTGTTGCATTTACCATTATATGAACATGAAGGTATAAAATTACTGACTTTTCAAGCCAGAAAGCACCTTAGAATTCAGTTCAAAATCTCTGTGTTTTTTTTCAGATGACCTAAAAGAAGTGGAGTTATTTGCCCAACCAAAACTCTTTATTAATCAAAGAGCTAGACCTGACTTCAAATCATGTCCTCTTTCCATCATGCCATGCTTGTCACCACAGCCATGGTGGATGATCTGTGAAAAGGAATCAATGTATAGGTGTTCAATATCTTTAAGACTTAATCATTATTGCACAAAGAGAATTGCCTGAAAGACTCTTGGGGCTTTGGTGGTTTAAAGAAAAAAATTTACCAAGTGGCAGTAAGTGTTTTCTGAAACAGCGAATTCCATCAATGAATTGACTGTGGATCTATGAGAGTATGTCTTTACCTCAGCCTACCTCCTGCCACAAATGTGGGTAATTTTCTAACAGGTATTTTCCATATTCGACTCCCCAGTGCAACACTGAGCAGCTCTATGACGGCCCACCTCACAACTGTCATAGAGCTGCTGTTGGAAACAACTGATTGCAGAGCATTTTAGAAAAAAATATGCCTTATAAATACTATGTGACCGACCTCGTATTTCTAGCAGACCTGTAGTGCGGAGACCTAATAAACACAATCCTTTAACCAGTCATTCTATGGCTGAGATGTGAGGCATTTGTGCTAGCAGTCAGCAGCTTTTCCAGTCTGTAAGCCAAGTCAGGCATTTACTACATATTTATATTATATTCATTTGTTTCTTGTCAAATTTTTAAGAGAAGTTGGTCTTTAGGTTGAATAGTTGCTATTTAGTTTGAATAATGAATGCTCACTATTATATTTTGAAAAGGGGCAGAATGAGCATTCACGAAAAAAACAGATATTTATTTGGCTGCCTGGGGAGCTGTTCACAGCAATGGGAAGTGTAAGGCTGAACTGGGTGCTCCACATGCAATTCAGGTTTATTGAAGTAAAATATTTTGCAAAAATCAAACTCTGGTAGGAGAAATGAACTATAAATGATAAGTTTCATCCCCAAACCAGTATCCATAGCAGCCCTACTCTATTATTTTTAAGGCCAAGAGAAGCTGCTTAAAATTATATGTATTTTTGTCCACCTTTAACCCCTTTTAGCAGGAGCTGTGCCGTGTCTGCTGTCTGAAACATTAGCCAAATGAACTCCCTGGCAGTTTGTCTATTTCTTCTCATTACACTAATATAGAAAATTAACCAGGAAGCACGCTTTCTCTCCCATTAGGCCAGTGGCACATTTATAAGGCCATCATCAAGACTGTTCTTTCCATTCCATTCTTGGATTCTCTCTGGGTAGTTGCTGCACTCTCTCCACTTGTAATTTCTCTTCATTATACTGCAATATGAGGCTATGGAGAGTCTTTTGTTGCAAGTGGCTATAGACATGGCTTTCATTTTCTCCATTATTAGGTCAGTGGTGTGAGTTTTGAGAACAAAGGCAATGGACATAATGGTAGTTGGTATTAGATATTAAAGTCACTAAATTATCCCAAAGGATCCACAGAGAGAAGAAATCATTGCCCTTATTTTCACATATATATGAACAGTTACTGGGTGACTTTTGCAAGGTCAAGAAAACCAGTGGTATGTAGAGAGAAGATTAAAACAATTTAAGTCCTTACAGCAGCATATTTTGTGAGGATAAAAGCTATAAGCCTTGTTCTTTTTTCCTTTTTCCTTTATAGTTTTACCCAGGTATGCTGTGGATTGATTTTTCTTTTCTTTTTTTCTTTTTTGTGCTTCATTTATTTACTTTTTTTCCTTTTGTAAAAAATTAAATTCATTAGGCTGACATTGGTTCATAAGATTATGTAGATTGCAAGCATATGTGTTGTGTCCAGAAAAGTCCAGCCATTGTTAACATAACGGTTTGCGCAACATCAATGTAAACTGGCAGCCAAGAAGAGCAGACTGGAATGAGCATGCGAAACAACTTCACTGTATTAGTCAGTGGAGGTATTAGGCGTCACTGAGTGAGCATGTGCACTGTGTGGCTGTTGCATTAAAAATGACTGAGCAAGTAGAGTAAAGAATCTGCATCGCATTTTGCATTAAGTTTGAACATTCCTCATGGGAAACTATTCAGACGATTCAGAAGGCTGCAGCTATGGGCAACTTCTTCATGATTGGCAGCTTAATCATCACAACACACGCACTCAGGCCTCACGTCTTCTGCAGTTTTTTTTTGCCAAATATCAAATCACTCAGGTGACTCAGCACCACTATAGTCCAGATTTCCTGCCCTGTGACTGCTAGCTTTTTCTAAAATTACAACCACCTTTGGAAGGGAAAAGATTTTAGACTATCAATGAGATTCAGAAAAATATGATGGAGCAACAGATAGCAACTAGGAGAATCGTATGTAGTCCCAAGGTGCCTACTTTGTAGGGAACTGAGACATCGCAGTCCTGAGTACAATGTTTCTTGTATCTTGTATCTTCTTCAATAAATATCTCTAATTTTTTATATTATATGGCTAGGTACCTTCTGGACACACTTCATATATTTCTGTGATACATGATCTATATATTGTATTGTGTGCCCACCACCTAAAGTCAAATCATCTTCACTCATCTATATATTTGGCCCCCTTTACCCTTTCCTTCCCCCACCCCTAATATCCCCTTTCCTCCGGTAACCACCATACCATAGTCTGTGCCTCTGAGTTTCAGTTTTGTATCCCACATATGAGCAAAATCGTATGGTTCCTAGCTTTTTCTGGCTGACTTATTTTGCTTAACATGATATTCTCAAGGTTCATCTGTGATACATTATTTCCTGTTTGTATGCGGATACATTTTTTTAAGCCAGAAATCCTGCTTTTCTTTGAGCCACTCTCCTTGAAAGAAAAGATTTAAAAAAAAAAAAACCTTTCCACCATTGTTTTAGAAACATGCCAGGGGACAAAAGTCACCTAGACTTAGGCAATAGTTTCTTTTCCTCCTATTTTCTTTATTCGTCATAAATACATTCAGTCTTTGGAAACAAGTGAGTTTCGTTTGTGCCCAGTGAGCCCTGACTGTGGAACCAGAGTATAGATGAGGGGAAAGGTGAGGGAAGCTTCAGTCTCTGCACATCATCCCTTCTCATGTCTTTCATGATATTTCTATGGGTTGACAGCGTGATGCCAATTTATCCCCATTTTAGGACCAAACACAACCAATATCAAATATTAAATTACAAATGAGTTAATATAACCAAAAGGAAAAACTTGTTTCTGTTCACTCAATATGCATCTCATAATCCATCCCAGGGTGAGAAACAGACAGCAAACTCTCAGACATAGGAAGAAGTGAAGCAGAATGATGACATTAATGAAACTTCAAATCAGCATACTTGACTCTGCTACTGTGGATTCTGTGCCTGCTCCTTAGGGCCTGCTCCTTAGGACCTGCTCTAGCTGCCTGGAATGTGCTTTTCTAGATAGATGCTTGGCTCACTCAATCACCTCCTTCAAGCCTTTCTTCATGCTTAAAACTGCACTTACATTTTTACCTCTAGGTAAGTGAAATAACTTCCTTCTTTACATGCACATCATCATATCTGTGAGGCTCATTATTGTTGATGGATGTGGTGTTATCCCATCACTTGGCCTATTATATAGTATTCCAATGAAAAAATACAACTTGTTTATCCATTATTCTGGTTGATGGACATTGCATTGTTTCTGATGTTTTGCTTCTTAAGCATTGCAGTTTTCACTCATATGTATGGTTCTTAATAGACATATAATAGACTTTCTCTGGGCTACATTGCCAGGAATGAGAATGCTAGGATTTTAGGGTATGAATGACTTCAACTTTACTAGATAATTCCTCTTTTCCAAAGGTGTTATGAAACCTTACATACACTTCAGCAGTAGATAAGGATTTTCAGTCCTAGTCTACACCCTTCCCAAAATTTGATGGCCTTTTAATTTTTGCTAGTTTGTTTTTTTTTAAATTTTTTTAAAGATTTTATTTATTTATCTTTAGAGGGGAAGGAAAGGAGAGAGGGAGAGAAACATCAATGTATGGTTGCCTTTTGTGCATCCCCTGCTGGGAACTGGCCTGCACGGAACCTGCCTGCAACCTTGGCATGTGCCCTGACTGGGAATCGAACCGTGATTGTCTGGTTCGCAGGCCCGCGCTCAATCCACTGAGCTACGCCAGCCAGGGCCGCTAGTTTGGTTTTTATTAAATGGGATCTGAGTGTGATTTAGTATGGATTTCCTGACTAGATATGTTTTATATATTTTTATCTTTACTGATCATTTTCTTGTCCTCTTCTGTGAAAAGCACATTGACGTCATTTGTCTATTCTCTCCTGAGAATATTATTTTTAATTTGTATTTTTACATATATATATGTATAATATGTGTATTAACTCTTTTTTTAATTATATGAGACTTATTTTTTCATCCTAGATTTTGGCTTATATTTTTACTTTTTCAAGGTATCTTTTGACATTTGGAAAAACTCTGTTTTAAAAATGAGCCAATTTTCTTTTAGGTTTTGTGTTTTTTGTGTCTTTCTCAAAATTTATACGCTTTTCCTATTTAAAAAAATTTTTTGTATGTCTTCTTGGGAGAAGTGTCTGTTCAGGCCTTCTGTCCATTTTTTAATTTGATTGTTTTTTGTTTGATGTTGATTGTTTGATGTTGATTGTTTTTTGTTTGACGTTGATTATTTAATGTTGCATGAGTTCTTTATAAATTTCGTAATACTACTCAGCCATAAGAAAAGATGAAATACTGCCATTGCAACAACATGGATGGACTTTGAGAGTAGTATGCTAAGTAAAATACATCAGTCAGAAAAAGCTAAGAACTGTGTGATTTCATTCATATGTGGGATAGAAAACTGAAACTGAGAGACACAGACAAACAACAACAGAATGGCAATTACTAGAGGGAAGGGCGTGCAGGAGGGTAGAGGGTAGAGAGGGCCAAATACATGGTGACAGAAGATGATTTCACTGTGGGTGGTGGGTACACAATGCAATATGCAGATCATGTATCAGTAATGTACACTTAAAACATACATGACCTTATTAACCAATGTCACCCCAGTAAATTTAATAAATTCCTATCTGTACCTGAAATTATATTTTAAGTAAAGAAACATTCTGATTTTTTTCAGTGTCAAATATCTCTAGTTTTATTACATATTATGTTTCTAAATATGCATAGATAAAATTTTGGGCTCTCGATTCTGTTCCCCTAGTCTACAGCAATCTATATTTCCTCCATAAAATACATATAACTTTTGTTTAATCAATATTAATTAGCAAATAGTTCAAGTTTCATAAAAATTTTTGTTGGAATTTTCATAGACATTGCATTGATTCATTATATCAATTTGGGAAAAACCAATACAATTACAATATAGGTGACATCCATTATTCTTAATGGAGCTATAACAATTTTAAATAAATTAATCAGGGCAAATTAACTACTAAGTCTGCATTTATTAAAAATATTAGTAGAAACAATGATAATGTTCTTGCCATATTTCTAATTTTAAAGAAAATGCTTCTAATGTTTTCATTAAATATGTTTTGCTATAAATTTTGATAGATATATTTTATCAGACAAAGGAAGTTTTGTTCTATTCTTAGGAGCTTCTATTTTTATCAGGAATTGGTGTTTTATCAAAAAACATTTTCCCACATCATTAAGATGATTTTTGTTGAGTTGGAGATGTATACACATATACCTGCATCATGATACTATGACTAAATATGATATATAAGAACCTGACCTTTATTAAGTTATACTAACTTAGACAGTAATTACTGATGGTTTTGTTATAAGAAGCAGTGTGTATATTTTTGTTCTCAGAGTTAGTCCTCATACCTGAGTTGAAGTAAATTATTAACAAAAATTTTTGAGAAAGTTACTCAATCTCTTGAAATAAAATGTCTTCTTTTATTAGGTGTACTTAGTGATATCTTTATTATAAGGGTACTTTGAGGATAAAATTATATATTTGTGTTTAATAAATAGTAGTAACTTTTTGTCTTTTCTAACTTCATCTCCAAATATGGCATCTCCAAGTATAAACTGCAAATGTAAATACTCAGTGAATGCAGACCAGCCCTGCTGAGACATGTCTCAATTTAAAAGTAGTTTGACTTAAATTAGTGTGAAATTAAAGAGCTTATAAATTAGAAATTTAAAAAGCAAACCCTTCACTCATCTCTTATATCAGAATTAATCCTTTTGAAAGTTCACTCCGGTCAAGTTTAATCAGTTGCCATCTGGGATGCTAATAATATAGCAGAAAGCAACCTTGTGATTTTAATGTTAATGGAATTTTACAAATATGGTATCTCAGCTCCAGGGTTGATATTCTAGTGTGACTTTCTCCTCTGTGTTTCCATGGTGCATTGTGCATAACTTTAATCATGGCACTTAGTTTATATTGTAATTATTTGATTATATTCCTCATTCCCTTTCTCAACCATGAATTTCTTTGGTTGGGCTTATGTTATATTTGTCTTTGTTCTTGTAATCTTTTATACAGTTCTCAAAGCTTGTTGAATAGTAATAACTAGAAGAAAGCTAGCACTTTTGTAGACACTCTTCAGAAATTCACATTATTCATATATTGAAAGGTCACAGCAACCTTGTGAAGTAAATGATGTTAGTATACTACTTAACAGATGAATAATAAATGGTTGAGTGAATGATGAGTGTTATTATTTATTGTGCCTTCTGTAAGCATGGATGTGCAGTTCCTTAGTTCTTAGGAGAGTGGAATAACATTTATGTAGCTCTTTTAGCCTGGGTGCTTAATAACTGTCTATTGAAAACAATTATAGCAACACTTTTGTATTTTTCAACATCTGACATGCCCTGAAACATAGATGTTTATGTTGTTTTACGTGCAAGGGAAATCTATGGTTTCCTAAAGAGCTAACAGGAGCCCTAGCCAATTTCTCCAAAATCCCTTACTATGTACCATCTACTTGGCTTATTGTAGCTTTCTGACAACCTATCAATCAAGTCCACTACCAACCCACAGAAATCCACTCCACTCCACTCCACTTTGGATTGCTTAGCATTCTTCTTTCTAACCCATGTATCTTCAACTTTCACAACCCCAATTTAATCTTTGACTTCCTGGAAATTCTGTTAAGACCCACTCCTATCATTGTACTCTATCACTGTCCTTTAGATTATTCCCAGAATAGAGCCCCATGAGTCATATCCAGGACTAACCTCACATGCAAAGGATATAAAATGATACTCTTGAGAACAACCAGCACTTGGATGTATATACCTATCACGATCCCAGGATGAGAGATTTGGTGGCAGCAGCTGATGTTGCAGCTCAGCCCAGGCCCTGATTTACATATCTTGTTTTTTCTTATGCATGCACATAGTGTTAAAACAAATCCTGTGACTTCTGGCTTTGTGCTCCCAAAGAATTAGCTATCAGCCTTTGCCTCATTATACCCCCACTGTAACCATCCTGCCTCTGAAAAATTTTTCTACAGTTCTGAAAACTATCCTGTTTTTTATTTTTGCTTAAAATTTGTCTGTGACATTGAATATACAAGTAAACAATGACCAGACCAAATATGCTAGTAGGTCTTTGACCCAAAACCTCTGAAAGAATCAACCTAGACATTCAGAACTTTGTTGCTGCTATATCTTTTTGCCCCAGTTCCCTACTCAGGATCAACTAAAGACAGACAAATATGCTCACTAAACCAAGTACATGAACTTCTACATAGTTTGCATCCAGATTCCCTATGCCATTGACCTCCAACCAGAACTTAACCATAACCAATGATGACTTCTCTGTTTTTCTTCTATAAATCTTTTCCACTTTCCTGTATATCTTTGAGTCTCTGCCAAATGCCAAGTGTTGGTGGCCGACTCCCTTGTTACAGCAAGCTCTGAATAAACAATGTTTCTACTTAGATTTCATTTTTTTACATTTGCATAAACAACCACTAAATCCCATGTCTCTATATAAATTGGCAAGTTACAATATTTGTTTCTATCCTAAAGAAATTTATAGAAAACTTAAAGTGTCATTACTTAAAGGTTACACGATTTTCCTTGTAGTTCTGAGACAAATAATTGCTAAACTCACCTTCCCTAAACCGCCCATCAGCATTATTTTTTTATGTTTTAAAACTTTTTCTTATTTTTATTTTTAGTGTTGTTCAAATACAGTTGTCTGCATCCACTTCACATAGGTGAGAATGGTCATTATAAACAAATCAACAATCAACAAGTGTTGGAGAGGATGTGGAGAAAAGGGAGCCCTAGTGCACTGTTGGTGGGAATGCAGACTGGTGCAGCCACTGTGGAAAACAATACGGAATTTCCTCAAAAAACTAAAAATGAAACTGCCTTTTAACCCAGCAATTCCACTGCTGGAATTATATTTTAAGAGCCCCGAAACACCAATCCAAAATAACCTATGCACTCCAATGTTCATACCATCAGCATTATTAATACACTTTTGAAATGACCATGGCTGAAACTTTGATTCCACTGAATCTTCCCTTCTCATCCAAAGGCAAGAATTAAATGAACTGTTTCCATTTTCTTTATACTGAATTAGCCTCCCCAAAGGAAGAGGAAACTAACTATTTTCCTCAAGTAGATAAATATCTTGTAATGTCCTATTTAACCTAATCTTTGCTGGTCGAACATAATCTTCTGCTTCTGGCATATTAGGTGTCTGTTGTTCCTGGTCCCTGACTGCACCTTTAGAAAACTTTTAGATGAGGGGAGAAACAGTGTTAGTGAGGTGAGATGCAGTGGTTAAAAGCACAGAGTGTGGAAACATTACACCTATGTATAAAGTCCACCTCTGCTATTTACTAGCTTTTTCATATTGGGCGAATACTTGGACAAATTATTTATACTGTCTGTGCATCCCCATCTTCAGAAATAGTAATAATAATATTATCTAAACTATACAGTTGTTGTGAGAATTAAATGAGTAAATTCATATGAAGACTGGAGAATACTACATACCATAATTGAACTTTCAATAGGTGCTCATGGTAATGATAAAGACCGCTTCTTCTTAGCTAGGGTCAATTATACCAAATTATGCCAAATGTCAAAATAGGTGTACGGGTAGTATTTTGACATAGCTGGAATACCAGCTACAATTCTCTGCCTGTTGTAATTTAAAACATTCAGGACCAAAATAAAGAATCTATTTTATGATTTGATCTCAATTATTATTATAGGTGACCCCAGTTGTTTGTGCCATATGAGCACTTTGGTCTAAAAAATATTTTGAAAAGCTACCAACAGCCTATTGTATATATTGAAAAAGCTGCTTGTGGTTTGTAGAGCATAATCATTTCTGAGTGTATTGTCCAGCTATGTTAAATTATTTAAGAAGGATCAGTTTCTAATGGTGAATACAACCTTTCTGATTTTGATGTAATTGATGTTGATGTTGGCATGCAAATACTAATGCCTCTTTCTTTTCCATTGAAGTTCAAGAACCAGTAAAAGCATGTGATTAGTAAAAAGAACAGTACTTGCTTTAGCAGAAAGATCTGCATGTAATTGGCCTAATTGTTTACAAACAATGGGAGATAATGAGTAAGTAAAGAAAGGACAGCTTTAGTTAACACCAGGTAGAATAGAAATTGCACCTGCTATATTAAGCTTCCTAATTTCTTTCTGGGTCATGTTTTGATATAATTGCAAGATTTGTACTGCATTCACTTTAAAGCATGTTGAAATTGCATCTTGGTAAATTATGCAATATATTTATTTTTTATTGTAATATTTTCAAGGAGTATTAGTAGGTTAATCTGTCAATTTCTGCATGATTCCTAATCTCAGCACCATTTTCCCTCTAGCATAGTTTATTTCAACCACAAAATTAGTCCTTCATTTTGGTTCTAATACAAAATGAGCATTTTTTTCTGCCCTCATTTCTTTTTGCTCTACCTATTTTCCCGACCAAATTTACTCACCTTTATGGTTTAAAAATTCACCTGGGTGAAATATGACTGAAAAATATCTATTTTTAATTCTGGTCTTAGAAACTGAATATACAATCAACTTCCAGACATGTCTAGTTAAGTGACCGTGGTAGACATTGAACTCAACATGTCCAACATTGAGTGCATCTTCTCTGTGGGATCCATGACTGTTTGTCATCAGAATCCTTGTTAATTTTTTTTCATCCGAGTAGCACCTGAGCCAGAAACTCAGAACTTGTCCTAGATACCTCGCACTAGATAAATCCCAGCCCTGTTTCTTAAAAATACTTAAAATCCTTCTGAGAATGTTATGCTAGCCGTATGTCCTTCCATTTCAGACACACATAATCTTTGATCTAATCCCTAACTGGTTTCACTGTTTTCAGTCTAAGTCTTTGTTCAACTCGTTCCCTGCTTTCCAGGCAGAGTAACCTTTTTATCTTGGTCAAGTGTTATGCCCACGTCGTTGCCTGATATCAAAAGAGACAGGCCCCAGTGACTCCACACTTCAAATCCTTTGCCCAATCCTATTTAATCCTTTCCTAGAACATAATATGCCCAGTGTTCTATAATGTTGTAAAAGTTCTATATGATCTAGCCCCTTTTAACCCTATATCTGATACTAGTTAAGGATAAAAAAAATTATTCATGATATTTGTCAAAGTGAGGGACAGAGATTAGGCTCACCTCCAAATACAAGAAAAAGTGGGAATTTATAGCCAAGGAGCAAAGTGTGCATGCTGGGGGAAGGAAAATTAGTGCACAGAAAATTACTAAGAGGAACTATCAGGGGTAAGAAGAGATTCTGGATAAACTAATCCAATAGGTTTTTGGCTGAACGTCATCCAAGATGATAAGATATCACCGGAAGAATAGTGGAAGATGAGCAACCTAATCAGATGTGAAAGGTGGGGAATTCTGCGTAAACTAACCTAGCGTGATTCTTGCTAAAATTATGCTATGCAAAGTCAGATATATTAAGTACAGAAGTAAAAGCCTAGTTGAGAGGATTTAGAGGAGCCTGATTAAAATTTGGTAAAGACTGTCATATTTTATTGAGTGTATGTACTTAGAATGCTACCTTCTATGTAACCCCACACTAAATGTACATGCTAGAAATAGCATACTGCAGGTGCTCCTCAGCACCTTATTTAATAACCTCATGCTTCTGCTTTTTCTATTATACCTGCTGCTTCTCTTTGTGTGGCTATTTATTATATCTACTAGACAGTGATGAAGAATTCTTGTGGATTCCCTCTCCCCCCAAACACACATAGTGTTTTTCAGGGGAACACCACAAAACTCTGGGGAATAAAATAATAGCAATTTTATAATCATGATGTTTTAAGAAAATAACAGTAATAGTAACCTTATAATAAAAATGCAAAACTAAACTACTTAACTGTGACAACTGCCATAATGACTCCAGCTCCTACCATTTGTTGAACATATGCCACATTTTAAATGCTCTGCAAGCATGCTCTTATTTAATATGTAACACAGACTTGCAATAGAGGTATTATTCCCATTGTAAGATGAGAAAACTGAGCCACACCAAGGATGAGGAACCTATCCTAGAGCAGGGATTGGTAAACTACAGCCCATAGACCTAATATACCACACAACCTATTATTACAGAGGCAACAAATTTAAAGGATTTTAAACACACACACACAATTTGTGTCAGAGATCAAATGTGGTTTATAAAGCCTAAAATATGTACATATGATCCTTTAGAGTAGAAGTTGCCAGCCCTACCTTGGACCACAAAGCTTGTAAGAAATTGCACTGGGTTTTGAACACAGGTCATTTTGATTTCAAGTGTAGGTCCTTAATCACTAACCAGAACTTTCTTATCTGTTCTATTATTGCATAGGCCGTATGTGCACACCTTACTTCATTCACTGTTTCTACCATTTAGCAGCCAAAAATGTTCGTTGAACTAAACTCTAGTTGAACAGTCAGTGATTTTGCATCACAGTAACTTTTCTGCTAGTCTTATGACCTCTCGTTCAACTTTTGAAATCTGTGTTATGATTATTCCCTGTGATGAGTATACTATGTGTGATATCCACATGTTGTCTTCTGCAAAGCCTGCACAATTTACAATCTTTTGAAGTTCACACTGAGAGGAAAAACTTCTGTTTCTCCTTTACTCTCAATACTTCACTTTTGACACCAGATCTGTGGAAGGGTTTCCACATCAAGCAATTCTCTGATACCAGCTGAGCGTCCCACAATTGAACTCAACTCCGATACTGTCCAAGTGGAGATGGCTTCAGATCTCACAGGTTACGGGCTCAGTCCTGCAAGACTGCCCCATTTCAAACACCAATTTCAAGTCCAGGTTGTCTCCTGGGCTTCTGACTAATTGACTATAAATCTAAGGTTCCCACAGCCCCCTGCTTGGGTTCCGCCTTTTGATATAACAGTTTGCAAAACTCAGAAGATTATTTACTAGATTTCTGATTTACTTCACAGGCTCTAAGGCAGGAACATGTAGGATGGAAGAGACACATAGCAAAGTACAGAGGAAGGAAAGGGTGGGGTGGCTCCATGGCCTCACTGGGTGTGCCACCCTCCCAGCAGCCCATCTGTTGACCTCCTGGGATGCTCTCCAAACCTTGTGCTTTGGGCCCTTATTACAGAGCTTTATTATGTAAGCCTGATTGATTAAAGCATTGGTGATTAAGTCAACATCCAGTCTTTGATACTTGGGTTTGGAAGTTCTAAGGTTCTAATCATATGTTTGTTTTCCAGACAGCTATCCCTATCCTGTGGATATCTAGAAGCTTTTCAAACATTATTCTATTAATATAAATTCAGGTTTGGTCAAGTCAAAAAGGGCTTGATATGAATAATAAGACACCTTTATTGGTTTTATCACTTAGGAAATTCCAAGGGATTTAGGAGTTCTGTGACAGGGAATAGAAACCAAATATAAACCACTTATTATAAAATCACAATATCAAAAATGCAGTCAGGGATTATAATGGGGGGACTCAAATGCTGGAAAAATTTTAGTTTCAGGTAATAGCTAATAAGCAAGCAATCAATTTAGGTGAAAAAGCCATCATTTCAGGAACTGAAAGTAGGACCCATCCTGACTGTAGGAGACCTTAAGCAGTTCTACCTTTGAGCCTCAGAAGGACTGCAGGCAATGAAGGTGGAATCTGAGCCATCTCACTGCATGGTGAGCTGTCCACAGCTCAGAACATAGATAAAGACCACCGCCTGGGGCACAGATGAAAGAATGCCACAGCTTTTATCTGATTAACTTCTTCCCTGAATTCCAATCCCCTTATCTACGCTTTTCTTCTCCTTATAAAAAGGGACGGTTTTACATGGAATTTAAGATGGTCTGTTAGGGTACACACCTTCTGCCTTCTCAGATCGTAGCCCTCTGAATAAAGCACCCATAAAGATTTAATCCCTGCCTCTGCTTATTGGGTCTGGTAGGTGACCGACCAACACCCACCAGCCTTTCCAGTTCCAATTATTTTGAAGAAGAATCTTCCTTACACTGAAATAAGTTTACTATTCATCTAGTATGCCGGTAAGGCCGTCCCTGCGTTTTTGCATCTCTGCTGGGATTTGCTTTATTTGTTTAATGTAAATGTAATTAGGTTTCCTTGAATTTGTCCCACTGCGCATTGATATCTATTTCTCTCAAAGCCTTGATTGCCTATTAGCCTGGTGTATAAATACCTTCTGTGTGAAATACGCTGCCATTTGTAATGACTTACAGATTACTTAGATGGCACACCTAGTGTTTCTTACGTGAGAAAACAATCATTTGTATTCTCCAACATTAATACCCACTTTTATTGAGACCAGCAGTTTTTCACCTTTTTCTAAAATGGGCATTTTAAGTAATTAAATTCTGTGAAGTTATTAATCCAAGCTAATGAGTTTTATATAGTATTCCTCATGGGCTCGCCAAGAAGCAAAGCGTAGCAGGATCCCATAACATCAGTCATTAGGCAGTGCTGTCCACTGTGACCCAGGTACCTCACCTGCATCAACCAGAGTGCTCACATCTATCTATCTGATATTGTTCGCTTGCTCACTCCCTTCATTAAAGAGTGTGCCTTACTACTGAGCCTTGCCCCAGAGTTATCTTACATTCTTTCATCTGCTTGGAATTCTCCATTAAAAGAGAGTTGTGATAACTGAATAACAGCAAAAACAAAAACAAACAGTGCTCTCTAGATAATGACTATCATCAGATGAGTAGCAGAGGGGAAATACAGAATATTAAAGAAGGTTACATGATTTTATTTCCTCCTTACCAACACCCTCCAAATCTAACTTTTATACTGATTGCCTGTTTTCCTACACTTTAGTCACAGAGACTGTTGGTTAGTGGTTTTTGTATAACTGCTTTAAGAAGAGGAGCAGAACAGTCTTTTTACTGGTTGACTGAGTATTAAACACTGTAAGGGCTTTTTGTTGTTGTTATTCTTCTATCCACCTAAATACTTAGATTTCCAAATTTGGAAAAGTGATAGATTCTCTCCTCTCTCTCTCTCTCTCTCTCTCTCTATCTCTGTCTCATGTCTCCCTCTTTCCAACTTCCCTATTCTTATCTAAGACCTTAGGATCTTCTATTGTAATCATGAGGTTAATTGCTATGACCATGGATTTTGTAAAGGTTACTGGGTCCTCTGTTTGTCATCATTCACTGTGTATATTTTTTTCAAATATTAAGCCACTTGTTAGCTAAGTTTACAAGGTCTGCATATTTCATTCACAAGTCCTTAGGCAACCCCCTATTGCCATAACATATTCAAAGGAAAACACACAAAGGAATCCATTCATTTTGTTTATCACTGCAGAGCAGTGTTTCTCAATTATTTTATAACACCCCTCAAGAAGCTTTTTTTCCTGTCTCCTTTAATGACATCCCCATGACATTTTTTTTAACCACAGATATGCCTGACAATGCAAGAAATGTCCAAAACTGTAGAGAATTTTTATGAGTTTATTTGAGCCAAAACTAATGACAATTGCTGGGAAGCAAGATCTCAAATGTGCTGGATAATAACAAATTTGCATTTTATTTTATATATTTGAAATTAAGGAGAATATATAAGGAAGATTACATGAACGAAGGAGAAAGGAAGGCAGGGACTGGATTACAGGATTGTTAAAATGACTGTGCTTTCTTGAGGGTGGTGATGCTCTGAGCAGTATTACTTCTGGCATTTTAAAGATGTGTTAACCTAAATGCACAACAATGAAGAGGGCCCTCTTAAAAACCTATCACTAAAGAAATTACAGGTCGGCAACACGACTACCCTCTATGACCTGCCCAGTTAGAAATTTATGATGTATTATAGCATATTTGTTTTTCCCATGATCCCCATTTTAGTCATAAATCAATGTGAAGAATACACATTAATGCCCAAGCTCTTGATTGGATACTGTAATCTTGCAGCGCTAGGAAAGGCTCACACCTAGGATGTCTCAGTATCAACATTATCTTATTGAACCAGAGGACCACTGGGGATGAGACAACACCACAACCACTGTGTGTGAGTTGAGGTCAAATTTTCCCCAAAAGAGGAAGGGCAGATAAAAGAAAAGCATCAGTTCTTTCAAATGTTGATTAAAGCAACTATGCATCCCAATTATAAGTCTCATTTGGTATGACATAAGTGTGTGTACATGTGTGTAATTCTAGTTGCTCATGTTTTGTTAAGCATTTTTGAAACTATATTTGTGAATTATGTTATTCTTTAGTTTTCTTATTTTATACTTTTATCTACTTTGAAACCAAGATGATAATAGCTTCATATAATAAAGCAGTTTTTGGAGATTTTGTTGAATTCTTATTTTTTTCTTTAATTACCAACTTAATTTCTTTAATAAGGCAACTAAATTGATGTTTTATATTGAATAAGTAGTGATAGTTTATATTTTTAAAGAAATTGTTCATTTAACCTAAAGTGTCAAATTTATGTATATACCGTTGTTTATAGAATATCTTTAATATCTTTTTGATGTTTTCAGGGTTTGTGGTAATATCTCTTATTGTGTTCTCTCTCTCATTTTTTTTTCTGTCAGTCTGACTAAAAGTTCATATATTATATTGGTCTTTCCAAAGAACAGGCTCTTTATTTATTATGTCTCACTTTTTTTTAGTTTAATTGATTTTTTTTTAATGTTTGTTTTGGATTTATTTCTCTTTTTTATGTATTTGATGTGGAAACTTAGATTATTAATTTTAGCTTCATATTCTTTGCTAACATTTTCCTTTAATGCTATAAATTTCCTGCTTACTACTATTTTAACTGCATCCCACAAATTTTTATGTATTTTTATTTTTATTTAGTTCATATATATATGTGTATATATATATATATATATATATATTTCCTTTTAAAAAGATTCTATTCATTTATTTTTAGGGAGGGAGAGAGGGAGAAAGAGAGGAAGAGAAACATCAATGTGTGGTTGCTTCTCTTGCACCCTCTCCTGGGTATCTGGCCAGCAACCCAGGCATGTGCCCTGGCTGGGAATCAAACTGGTGACCCCTTGCTTTGCAGGCTGGCACTCAATCCACTGAGCCACACTAGCAAGGGCTATATTTTCTTATTTACCTTGACATTTCACCTTTGACCTATGAATTATTTAGAAGTGTGTTGTTTGGTTTGTAAGTAGTGATTTTATTTTCACGCTTCTATCACTGAATTAATTTATTTTAAAATTTTGGTGCTTTAAAGTTATAGTCTTCTGACTAGATATTTTAGTGTATGTTTTTGGGCACTTGAGAAGAAAGTTCACTCTGCTGTTGGATAGAGTGTTCTATAAATATTGATTAGATTTTACTAATTAATGGTATTGTTAAATTCTTCTACATTCTTCATGATTTTATGCCTACTTGCTCTACCAGTTGTAAAGAGGAGTATTGAAGTCTCCAACTATAGTGGTGGATTTGCCTATTTCTCCTTTTAGTTCATTTCATTTTTGCTTCAAATATTTTGTAGCGTGCTTGTTTGTTGCACACATTTAGTCTTCTCGATGGGCTGGCAATTTTTTTTATTATGTAATGTTTATTTCTGTCTCCGGTAATCTTTGCTCCAACATTTACTTTATTGATTATTAATAATGTACTTTCTTCAAGGTGGATAAAAGACTTAAATATAAGCCTTGAAACCATTAAAGTCCTAGAGGAGAACATTGGCAGGAAAATCTCAGATATTTCACGCAGCAACATTTTTACTGATATGTCCCCTAGAGCAAGGAATATAAAGGAAAGAATAAACAAATGGGATCTCATCAAAATAAAAATTTCTGTGTGGCTAAAGAAAACAGTATTAAATTAAAAAGACAACCAACTGTATGGGAAAACATATTTGCTAATGATACCTCAGACAAAGGTTTAATCTCCAAAATATACAAAGAACTTACATGACTCCACTCTAAGAAGACACCCAACCCAATTAAAAAATGGGAAAAGGACTTGAACAGACACTTCCCCAGGGAGGACATACAGAAGATCCAGAGACACATGAAGAAATGCTCAATATCTCTAGCTATCAGAGAGATGCAAATTAAAACCACAATGAGATACCACTTTACACCAGTCAGGATGGCTATCATAAACAAAGCAACCAACAACAAATGTTGGAAAGGTTGTGGGGAAAAGGGGTCCTTAGTTCACTGTTGGTGGGATTGCAGACTGGTACAACCATTATGGAAAACAGTATGGAATTTTCTCAGAAAAATAAAAATCGAACTGCCTTTTGATCAAGCAATTCCACTGCTAGGATTATATCCTAAGAACCCTAAAACATCAATTTCAAAGAACCTATGCACCACAATGTTCATAGCAGCACAATTTACAATAGCTAAGAGCTGGAAGCAACCTAGGTGTCCGTCAGTAAATGAATGGGTAAAAAAATTGTGGTACATGTACACAATGGAATTCTATGCAGCAGAGAGAAAGAAGGAGCTACTACCCTTTGCAACAACATGGATGGAACTGGAAAGCATTATGCTGAGTGAACTAAGCCAGGGGTTGAACGACAAATACCATATGATCTCATCTTTAACAGGAAGCTAAACAACAAAACAAACAAGCAAGCAGAATAAAAACAAATACAATGAAATAGAAAACAGGGGACAGTGACCAGAGGGGAGAGGGGAGGAAATTTAAGGGAAAAAAAATGGGAGGGATTTAGAGGAACAAGTATAAAGGACACAGGGACAATAACTAAGGGGGGTAGAAATTGGAGGGAGGTGGGGTGCATGGGGGAGGGGTGGGCTGGGATGGGAGAAATAAACAGAAAGCCATACTTGGAAAATAACTAAATAAAAAAGTGATTAATTAAAAAAATAAATTCAAAAGATAAACATCAAAAATAATGTACTTTCTGATTACTATTTGCTGTTGGTTACTGTTGACTACTGGCATATAATGTTTCATCCTTTACTTCACCACGACTATATATTCATATTTAAGATAAGTTTATTAAAGATAACTATTGGTATATTTAGACAACTTATATTTAGTGTACTGTGTTTTATCATGTATAATGCATGCCTGTGTATTATGGGCATCCATGATTTTGGCCTAAACTTTCAGAGAAAAAATTATTTCATTTTAGTTTTTAAGTCATTTACATATATGTATATATATGTGTGTGTGTGTATATGTATATCTATATATATATAAAACAGATTATTATATTCCAGAGTATTATTTTGCATGTGGATATCATTATTGCTTTCTAGTTCCACTTTTAACTCATAAGTATAAATAAAATAATTAAAACCATTTATATAGACATAGAATTAGTGCTACCCTTGTATAATGAACATTCTTATTTTTCCTCAAAAATTTTGGCAGGAAAGTGAGCTTATACATGGCAAAAATGGTAAATAATGTTATACATATATATGATTATATATATATTAGTACTTAAGCATGCCATTTTACTTTTTGCTTTTCTTTTGTTATGTCTATATTTTATTTCTGTTTTTTTCTGAATTTCTTTGGATTATTAAAACATTTTAGTTCTGTTTTGATTTACCTATAGTATTTTTGAGGTTATCTTTTAAAATATATTTTATAGGGGTTTTTATAAATTTTACACTCTATATAAGTAACTTATCACATGAGTTTGAGTAAAGTATAGAAATCTTACCTCTTTTTTACATTTTATTAATCTCCCTCATTTATTATGTAATTATCTTAAATATTTTCCTACAAATGTTTATAACCACATTGGACAGGTTCCATTCTTTTTTCTTCAATCATGAAACATAACTTAGACAACTCAAAGGACCAAAACAGTCCATTATATTCACACATATTTTTACTTACTGTGGTCTTTTTTTTCTTTCTAACATTCTAAGACTCCTTTTTATCACTTTTTTTAATTTAAAAAACTTCCTTTAGTTATTTGTTTTAGTGTAGGTCTGCTAATTCCACATTTTTTAATGCTTTCTTCATTTAAGAACACTTTATTTCTCCCTCATTCTTAAAGGATATTTTTGCTGTGGAGAAGACTCTGGTTTGACAGTTTTTTGGTTTTTGTTTTTTCTCGGTACTTAAAATATAGCATACATGTCCTTCTGGCTCTGTGGCTTCAGAGGAGAAATCCACTATTCATTTGATTTTTTTCTTTATATGGATAAAGTGTAATTTTTTTCTGACTGCTTTCAATACTTTTTTCTTTGTCCTTAGTTTTCAGAAGTTTAATTGTGATATGTCTTGGCATGGATTTCTTTAGCTTTATCCTGCTTGGGGTTCATTTAGCTTCTTGAATTTGTATATTTACATATCTTGCCAAGTTTGGGGACTTTGTCAGCCATTATTTTCTCAATTACTTTTTCAATACCACCTGTTTTCTCCTCTGCATATGGGATAAAAATAAAACAAATATTTTGTCTCTTATTATAGTCACACATACTTCTAAGCAACTGTACTTTTTTTTTAGCCTGTCCTCTCTCTGCTATTCAAATTGAGTAATTTCCATTGTTCTATTTTCCAGTTTACAAATTATTTCCTTTGTTCCCTTCCCTAAATTCTGTTTTTAAGTTTATCCACAGATATTTTCACTTAAATTATGATATGTTTCAGCTCTAACATTTCCATTTGTTTTTTTTATGTCTTCTCTTGCTTTGCTGACACTTTCTATTTCTTTGCTAGGACTTTATACTTTTCATTGGTTTCAAATATATTTGTAATTGCTCACTGAAGCATTTTATTAGACCTGCTTTAAAATCCCTATCGGAAAATGTTAAATATCTCTGTAATTTTAATGTTGTCATGTACATATTGCATTTTTATTCAGTTTGAACTTTTGATTGTTCTTGGTTTGATAAATTATTTCTTCATTGAAATCTGAATATTTTTGTATTATAATCAGATACTGTTATCTCATACAGATAGTTTTTTCTAGTTGGCTTTGATAACACCCACCCAAGAGTAGGAGAGGGGCCCTTCATTGTCTTCAAGTAGAAGTAGAAGTCAAGCTTCTGTACTTGACATTCTTTGGCAGTCAAAATTAATATTGCTCATTATTTCTGGATAGGAGTGCATTGGTGCTGAACAAAGGTAACTCCCTCTGTGGTCTCCCCCGAAAACCATGTAACACCATACAGAGGTGGCCTTGTTACTCCTGGGGAATGGTGAAAGTCTTGACTCTCCAGCACACCTCTTTTGACATCACACTAAAAGTGAGGGGGAAAAAACTGCTTGTTACTGTCATGTGGGAGCGAAGTCAGGAATTCTCACATGATCTTTTCTTATACCACAAGATTGGAGAGTCTCTTTAGGACTGACAGTAAGGAAAAATCTTGTCTCCCTACTTGCCTTCTCTGACACCACTCTACCAGAAACATCATGGTGCCTTGTTACAACCTTCTGCAGACAAAGTCTACATTTCCCACTCAACTTTTGCTGGTATGGGGCATAGTTTTTGCTATGGTTTATAACTGGAGTAGAGTTATTATTGTCTAAAAGTTTTCTGTCTTACTAGGTGTACTTTTTGTGGTCTTTTGGCTAAAGATAACAAATTTCTGTTGGGACTTTGGTTTTTGTTGGTCTTGTTTGTTTGTTTGTTTGTTTATTTGTTTGTTTGTTTTGTCTTCCCACATTTACATTTCCAGGTTGCCATGTTCTTCAACTATGAGATGTCAGGGGGAAAAAATGTCAGGGAATTAATCATCATACAATTTCCTAACTTCCAAGATCCCTTCTTCTCTCTGCCTTTCAGTACATTTTTATATTTGCTTAACATATAGTATAAAATTGAAATATGATTTAGTTGTACTTAGTGGAAGAATAAGAAAAAATATGTCTATTTCATCTGTGTCCTGCATTTTTATTAGTTAAGGTTGACAAATCTATAGGGAAAAGTCCAGTGAAACTCTCATCCTTAGTAAGAAGCAACTATGGACACATGTAAATAAACTACCTGCCGAAAAATCAGGGGAAATAAACAAAACCTAAAATTTCCCAAAAATCACTCTCTAGAAGTTTGGCCAAATATACATATATTCATTCTCTACCTAGACTTACTTCTAAAGGCAATAGATGGGGTAAAGAAACACTAGCCTCCTATTGAACAAAGAAGTAAAAGTATAGGTTTATTAGATTCTCAGTGGCATGGGTCTTTTCAACAATGGAGAACATCAGCAAAGTATAAAAAAGTGTTCTGTTAAATTTCTTTGACCACTTCTGGTTTCTCTAAAGACATAGAAAAAAGATATGAACCCTTATATCCTTGAAGATATTGTATGAGTCCCTTTTTCTTTATCTTTTCCTGAAATCTATTAAGATAGGTTAAGTTTACCCCAAAGCACATATTTTATGTGCTCCACAGACAGACCCTCTGTCCAAATTATGACAGCTCAGTTGTCCAGTAGAGCTCAGAATGAAGATTACACAAAGTGTACCAGATGAGAGTGAAAGCCCTGATGACAGTGTTGAAAATATACGATGCCTCCAATATACCAACATCCTATACAATTTTAATATGTCAGCTCTTCCATCAACACTTCCATTCAGTTCCCACTGATAATTTAACTTAAAATTAATTACTCTCTTTTCTCCCTGTAGGTAAATTTAGGAACAGAATATTGACAAAGCATCTCATCTCCTTCATCCTTTTCCATATAGACTTAGTCCCACCTAGAAAGATTTCACTCAGATAACACACTGGATGTGAATTGTTCTCCATGGCTGCCCTCCTCAACAATGCACATATACCTTTAAGAACCACTCCAGTTTTCCAAGCTTCCAGAGTAGGAGCAGAAAACATTCCAAGTATCCATTTCTGAAACAATGCTTCCCTATGTCCCCTAAATCTATTTATTCTACAAAGGCCCAAACTTATGAAATCTAGAAGTACACTAATATTACCAGACTAGAGCAAATAATGTTCTGGGGGCTAAGATGGTAAACAAAAAAACATGAGAAAAGAAAAAAGTTTGTTTTCTTTTTTTTAAAATTTTGAATGTGACTAAATGGTAAATTAATCCAATGCTGGTTTAGTCAGAAATTGATAGCTGTGAAGTTTGCCCTTAATTGGGAGAAATCTTCTGTCAAAATTCTAACTTGACACTATGCTTTGAAAATCATAAAAGGGACACCACTTAGAATGTCTTTTCTCTCCAAGACAGCATGTCAAACACACCTGCATTTTTTTTACATTTAGATATTGAAATGTCTGTATTGTCTATCTCTTAAATCTTTATGTAGATCACCTCTTTCTTTTCAGTTTTGGTGCCAAACCTTTATAACTTCCATTTCCTTTTAAACTTACGATTAACCCTTGTGTTCGTAGTAGCTCAGTGATTAATAATAAGCCCTGACTAGAGACACACCATCTAATCTCTATACGTATAGAGTCCCTCACGCCAGTCACAGGCCATTCTCCAAACAAATGTTGCAATATTAAACGCCCCATAGTCCCTTCTTTGTGCCCTTAACTCAGCATTTTTCCATCCTTAGAAATATCCTAAGGCTTTCTGATTTGTGCTGCCATGTTTCTGCCTTAGAGGTCACTGTCCATGCTTTCTGCTCTGAACTTCCTTCAATCTGAGAACTCTGACTCTTGGCAGATTGTCACTTTATTCTCTCAGTTACTACTTCAGAAAGTCCCTCTCAATAGGTAACTTGAGAGGTAACAATAGGTAACAAAAACTGTTGGAGCTACTGGGGATTAAGTTCTTGAAGTGCTATTAAGAAACACTGCATCATGGGCCATGAGGTTCTTTCCCAAACCAGATCTTTTGACGACTTTTAAATTCCTGAGACCACAGAAGTCTCTCTTTCTGCCCCTGATTTCTCTGGGTCCTCTTTCCATTTCTTCTTATTTCTTTCTAATTCCTTTCAAACTACTTCAAATAGATCCCATTCCTTTTTTTTTTTTTAGGACACATGAAGTATTCACAACACTCAATTTAGTTGTTTTCCTCTCTTTTCCTTTCTATTTCTCATAAATTATGTTTGAATTTCAGCATCAAAATCCATCTTCATTAACTCTATTTATCTCTGAGTTTCTGGTACCCACAGGGCAAAGGAAAAGTGCTGGTAACATGCCTACCTGTGGAGCCTTCTTATCTTTTTATTGTAATTGTTCTTCTATTTCTGTCCCAGAGTTTCCAAAATTTTTAAAGCCCAAATGTTTCCAAATATTGAAAAGTCTTCGTTATTTCTTTCCCAGTCTTGGATTGCCTCACTTCCATTGAGATTTATTTCCCAAATAATTCGAGAAGAAAAAATATCTTCTACTCAGTCTTCTACCCCCACACTGAAAAGTAAGTGGTCTTAGTCCTTTTTATATTTCCATTCAGAAATCTACTATAGTTAAAACAGGGTTCTAATTTTCCAAATGCATGAAAGCTATAAGTATGCCCTTGCCAATCATTCAGCCTTCCATAAAATACAGGGTAAGGAAGATTCATACCAAGAACCCAAATGCCCAACATATTGGTGCCCTGCTTGTCTTGACAGACAAATTTTTCAAGGTACTGATGCAGGGAATGGCTAACTTCTCAGCACTTGATGCTGGCTTGTGAAAATGTGTTGCCTAATCAACAGTTTGTGGTTTTCTATGAAGTGTCTCTAGGTCACCTAAATGGACCCCTATCCTTTCAATATTTGGTTTCCATTTTCTCTCTATGGATTATACAATTCAGTAATTCAGAAGTTTAAGAGAAGGGACCTGAGGCTTCTCACAGTGAACACAGGACTTTACTTCCCTGAACAAGTTGCAGAATCTGTTATTCAGATTTTTCTAGCTCATGAGGTTTACTTATTGATGGGGCTCTACAGGGCCATTTATCTTCTACTGTCTTAAAAGTTTACTCTGTAAACTTAAGCCAGCTCTTGTTTAGATAAACTGGTATACTATTGAATGTCAATTCATTTTATAGGCTACTAGTGAACCTGCCTCTAAAAACAATAGCAGGTTTAACAATATCATGCCTCTTTTTGTCTAGGATGGTACCTTATTATCAGGCCTATGGATTAGGCCAGTATGACAGAAATATAATGCCAATTTTATATGTAATTTAACATTTTATTGTGGTCACATTAAAAAGGGAAAAGAAATAAATAAATTTATTTTTATGTAACCCAATGTATTCAATAATTTTATAGAGAATTACTATGGAGATATAAATACATGCACTAAGTCGTTGAAATCTATTGTGCACCTTACACTTAAAGGATCAATTCAGAGTAACCAACTAAATATGCCTGGAAGCCACTGTGACTAGTGGCTACTATATTGGGCAGCATAATTCTAGTTGTCATTGATAGTAAGAAAAGGCAAATCTGAAAGCAACAAAAGAAAAAAATCCTTTACAAAGCTCAGAGTACAGGTGGACTGAAGTACCCCCTTAGAGTTTTCCTAGAGGGAAGTGGTACCCAAGAAGATGGGGGTTCTTCATCCATCTTTATCATATCACCTTTGCAGGTGAAACAATGAGAAGGTAATCACAAGTGAAAACCCACTGAGTGTGTCTGAACTGGCTCTACCCCAGTCTGGAGAGCAAAGTGAAGATAGTATGGGAGATGGAGGATGCTTTGGATCCCTCGAGAGGTAAAAATTAGTGTAGCAGAAATTGTGTATGTAGATAGATGATTTAGACAGGTTTCAACTTGGTAGCAAGGTGTTAATTGTAGACTCAGTGTAATGTTCTTAGATTCCCTTTGTCTTAGACACCTCATGTATAAAGTGGAGATGATGATATATAACTGGCAGAGTATGGAGAATATGACCTAGTTAATAACAAAGAATAAGTGCTTAATAAATGGTATGTGGTCATGAGCCAATATCCTTTATTTTCATTTTAAACATAAGAAAGAAGAATAGTAGCTGTGTGTACATTGGAGTCACAAGGAACTAAATAACCTTGGGTGTTATTTAGTACCTCGCCCTCATTTTACCAACAAGGAAACTGTATAAATATGGTCCACCTATCCATTGAATTCTTAATGATTATTTCTGTAATGAATTTAATCATACAAGTATCCTCTGTTGTCTGGACTCATCAGAGAATGAATCATTTTGGATAAGATTATTTTTCATACAGTTAGTAATTTATATTCCAAATAGATTTGCAGAGTTTTTATTTTGTGAAGTATTACTGCAATATGTTTTATGTGATCATGCCTTATTAAATGTATAAAATCTATTTTATACACTATGGGAAAAATAAAAAAGTCAAGACATGGTTACATAAATAAAAGGCAGTAGAAGTGTCCTTTCCGATCAAAGGGAAAAAACAGTAGTGTGTCAGAGATGGACAATATAATTTCTGCATCCCTGCAACATCAGAGAAGATGCCCACAGCTTCCCTTTTATAGGAAAGAAGCTATATGTTCCATTTTCAGTCAAACTCATCAGAAGAAAATAAAAAAGAAATGTATAACATGACCAAATTTGTAACAGGGATTTGGGACTGATTCAGGTAGAATTAAAAAAACAAACAAACAAACAAACCTAAAAACCTACAAAAATCCATGTATGCTGAATTGTTTGTTTTCAACTCAATACCATTCCTGTCCCCACTTTACTTCTCTTCTAAATTACTGTGGAGGCCTCTAGCTCTACATTTTTCAGAATCCCACTAACTTTACGGTACTAGGTTAGAGTAACCTTGTGAGGAGAGGGGTTCCCAAGAGATTTGTAAGGTAGAAGAAAAGGAGAAGGTGTTAGTCCCCATTAGCAGGTGGTGTTGAAGGAAGCATTAGAGATCATAGGTGGCCAAATTGTCCTTTACTCGATGCAGTAGTCAGGATGCATTTCCACACTTCTCGGTGGTACCTCACTGGGGCTTCTTGATAAATAAATGGAGCAGACTTTGATATTGCCTGTTTATGTCTCCAGACCCAGCTTCAACAGTGACCCCTAATCTGAGAAATGACAAGCCTTCTAAAGGTATATTACCTCAAGTCAATCTCAAGAAATGTTTTAAAGTTCTTGAAACACAATTTGTCCAGTGAAAGTATGACAAAATGCCAGTAATCCAGGAAGTCAATAAAAGCTATGCCTAATAAAGAACTTTTCAATACTACAAAACATACATTCTCTCTATATTTTTTGTCTAAAGGGGTCAAAAAATGTCCTCTTGCTAGAGAATGGAATTTGGAGGTAAGAGTTTTATAGTTGTTGAAGAAATTATTCACACTGCCGATACCCGAATTTGGCATTCAACCTGATGGGTTTGTGTTGTCAGTCGTGCCGCCGGGACATAATGTATAAGGAATAGGTGGAACTTGGAACCGTACCTATTTACCAAGGCAGAGAAAGCAGAGAATGTTCAGTTTAAAGGTACTTCAAGGAACTTTGTGTTGGGCAGCAATTTGATGTAGGGCAGTAGTTTGACCTAAACATCAGTCAGAGACAAATTAGCCCAGTCCAAAGTTATAGATATCTCCTAAACTGATACAGTGACAGGAATTTCAGAACTATGCAAAATCAAAAATATGGCATAAACTTAGAGGTTGTGGCTGGCAGAATTTTAGCCAAAAGGCTAGAGTTCAGAGTAAGAAATCTTTCCTTTAGGAAGTGGATTATTAGAGCAAAGCCAGCCTTAGCCTGGAATATAAAGAATTTGTTAATTCATAGGTTTTTTTTATAGGGACTATGGTGGGGAATTCTATTTTATAATGTTATTTAAGTGTGGTCTTATGAATAGAATCAAAGCCCAAGTTTCTACAGTGAGCCTACAAAGTCAGGGCTGGAATGACTTAGCCTGGGTTACCCACCAAGTGAAAGGCTAAGACAAGGATATACACTTTAATTAAGACTACTTCAAGAAAACAGGAATGTAGGACATGGGAGAATTATGAGAAGGAAGAAAAACCAATACAAAGTACATTTTAGAAGTGCAAGAGCAATCGGGACATTATCCTTTCTGGGACCTTTTGAGAAACATACAGAGCACTTCTCAGAATTGTTTTTGCCAGGAAGGACTTGGAAAACTATTTTCTGCTTTGGATTCATCTCCTATTGTTTTAGAATTGTTTCCCCACTACAGTCATCAACTTCAAGATCTCCACATGCCAGGTTTACATGTTTTTTTTGCCAGTAACTCCCCAGCCAATTTCTGTACATTGGAGAAGTGAGCCCAGAAAATGTCAATAGGGGATCATTAGAGAGTTGAAACCCATGTGGATTTGCCCACTCAGCTGTGGCTGAATCAGAGACAGGCTGGTAGCATGCGAGTCTGCCATGAGAAGAGTTCCATAAGTACATGGTTTTGAAACATGACTTAAATATAAAAACAAAATTCCAGAGTGTCGACTTAGGGCTCCTTAAAGCCCTTCTGAAAATATTACTGCTACGTATGGGGGGGGATTAGCACAGAGATAAGGGTCATGGTCTATTCAGAAGGGAAAGGAAAATATGGTCCTTGTTAAGATAAGAGCCTAAACTAGGCTCCCATTTTAGAGCTTATTGCAATGTCTGGAGCTCCACAACTGCCATCATTTTAAGAACTCACATTTCCTTTTTCCATTTGCCTAGTTACTCACATTATTGTTCTAGATGGCATCAGAGAATGCATGACATTGAGAACCACTGGCCAGGTACAGAAATTACTTCAAGAGACAGGATTTGTTTCAGAGCTGAATGAAATAGTCATACCTGTGTAACCAATTCCACTCATGTGCTGGACTCATGTAGGGGCAAACAGGAAGAGGCTAAACAGATTAGCTCTACCTGTTTCAGTAATTTGGTACCAGGTTGCTGTTTAGGGAACCATGCCAGCAATTTCTTTAGAGTTGAGGAATCCTAAATTTTATTTTAAACCCCAGCTCTCTCACTGATTTAAAAAAAAAAAGGCATTTGTTGGAAAATCACTTAGCATTTTGTGTTCATGTAGAGGAAGCAGGCTTTTGGCATCAATACACCTGAATTTAAATTTATGCTCTAACGTTCCTGAATTTATATAACCTCTGAGATATAGTTTGTAAACTGGTCGATTCTTATTTTACTTAGCTATATATATAGGGATAATTAGGCTATAATCTTTAATCCCTTTTCCAGATTGTTGTAAAGTCAGATTCCATAATGCATGTAGAAAAATGTTTTGGAAACCACACTATAGAATGAAGCTGAAGGGCATTTTGAGCATTATCTCATGTGGTGATGTGGGTAGCAATTTATGTTTGCTGTGTATAAGTTTAACATGCAACTGGTATGGTTCTGCCTTAATTTGTCTCATTTAATATTATTTATTTAATATAATATGTGATTTGAGAAGCAGAATAGAATATAGAAGAGACAGCCAGGAAGAGAGTTGCCTGAGCAGCCTTTCTATAAGACATGTTGAAATGAGTCCAAGGAACTAAAATACCACTGGAAATATGATCAGTAAGAAAAAGCAAAACCCAAAACAAATACCTTTGTGGTTGAACATTGTGTGTGTTTGGAAGAAGCACTTGAGAGTGTAGTTGGGAAATTCTGGAGCAATGTAACGTATCATTTTATATACTTCAGCTTTTCTTTTTGGAGTATCATTAAGGCTTTTCAGAGCTTTAAATTGTTCCCACATTTTTAATAATAATATGTTTCTAAAATCATCCAAATATGGCCATGGGGCTGCTCCAAAGTCAGTTCTTTCTTTGACACTGCCCTCAACAAAAGCTTGTAATTATTCTTCCCTCTGGCATTATCAGGCTACTCAAAGTTCCTTCTGGTATTCTCCTATGGAAGGATATGGAGTCAGCTGCTCTCCGTGGAGATAAGTATGTCAGGCACCAGAACTAGGACCCAGGAAAGCCACCAGAGGTCCTGATGAACAAATGGCAAGCTGATACTGTTGCTATTACTGTTAGGAGTATAATTTTACTTTCTATGTGCTATAAATTTTATGTTTCTAATTTAAATAATCAAGTTACTCTACCCCACCCTTCTTACATATGAAGTTCAGGAAACCATTAAAATGTTTTAGTACCCTGAAAAATAAATCTAGAGGTAAATATTAATTTTTGCCAATTGAGCATATAAAATCAGCCTTTGGTAATGGTTTATTTAGTGATCTTCACAACTAAAAATTGAATTCTTCTATTATACAACTAAGATTTCTTTTTAATTATAATGAAAATTATTTCAGTGTGCTAACATAATTATGTGAGAGGTAACAATAGAATGGAATAGAAAAGGATTCGTTTTATTATTATTTTTTACTCAGAAAGATAATTTAAAGACATATACAACTTAAAAATCAGCAAAGGTATGGTAATGAGACCTAAATGATTGAGCTAATTTCCAACATCACAATTTAAAATGAGCTTTGTTTACAATATGAATATATTTTGCTGACCTGGAATGTAAAATAAGACCCAACAAGAGAGAACAGCTGAAAGAGCACCTGCATATATTTCAAAAAGTTTCTTGTTTTGAACAATTAAGAAAAACATGCAAAAGAGATTTCAGAGTTCATGAGAAGTGTTTGTTCTAATGCTATTTAAGTTGGAGGCAACTCCTTACAAATTTTTTAAATTTCATTTGCTCATCTTTTATTAATAAGAAGATTTGCATGAAAATAGAATCTTTGCTACTCGAGGCTTTTGTTTTATTCTAACGACCTGATAAAAATAAAAGCTATAATATATATAAACACTATCTGATTCACTATGTGAAGCAATGCTGTTTAAAAATCGACAAGAGGAAACAAAATTATCTTTTTCATTTCAATCAGAGCACCTTATTTCAACTTGCCTGGAAAACAAATCTGATAAATACCTTTGTGCTCAATAACTAATTTGTGTGTTTTGGATAAAACTGCATGTTTCTCCAGCAGTGGAATACCTGCAGCTGATTACTTCAATTAAATTTTGACAGGATTTTCAGTAAGAAAGGTAAAATCAACAGAAAAGATGATAAAAATAAAGTATAATGTATTTTAGTTTAAAATAAATTAATATAGAAATAAGGCTACTAATTTGTCTTCTATTTCATTGTGTTTTGATAAGGCGGCTTTGAAATACACCACATTCTGTGTCCATTTTTTATTATTTCGAAATATTAATTTTCTTATTTTATATTTTTATGAATTTGGTTTAGACATATGCTTGGTATAGGAATAGGCCCAAACTTATTTAATTTGGAGGTGATAACTCCTGGGTGCCTGAATGGTAATTAATTTGAAATGAGGAAAAAAAAATATAACCTATATGTAAAAATGTGACCAACCTCACCAAATTCGCCAGATCAAGAAAAAAATCATTTCATCTCTGTAATATTTTAGTACATTGTTGGCTTCTTAGTCTATAATCGCCTACCCTTTCATATGATAATAATTTTATAGGAGAAAATAAATTAATATTTCCTCTCTCATGATTGATCAAAATCTGATATGCTAATATAAATTTTTAGAATTGCTGTCAAATTCAGAAAAACCTGTTGTTTTTTTAAATATGTGAGCTATAAAACTTTAAGACATGTCAAGTTTTCTTGATCAATAACTGAACTTAAATATTCAATACTCTTTGAATTGACTACACTCATTACCAGTTGTTTTATTTCTGTCTCCATGTCATAGATTGAGGAAGAGTGGGTCCTGAGGGTAGTTTGAATATTCCTGGAAACCATTTCTGTATAAATACGATGAGTGATAACTGCATATGCAAATCATTTAAAATTGTTTTAGTCCTGATCAGTGTGGCTCAGCTGGTTGGACATCATCCCAACCAGAGTGAAAGGTTGCCTGTTTAATTCCAGTCAGGGCACATGCCTAGGTTGTGGATTTGTTCCCCAGGTGAGGCACGAAGGAGGGGCAACCAATTGATATTTCTTTCCCTTTCTTTCTCCCTCCCTTACCCTCTCTCTAAAAATAAATAAAAACTAAACTTTTCTAATAAATCAATAGTAACCTTCCCCATTAGACATATACCCCACGTTAACTTTGTATTAGCCTCCACATCAACTTCATAGTAGCCAGATCCCCAAATTGCCCTCAGCCATTCAGTACTACATGACAGGAAAGAATATGCTGTGTAAAAGTCAGAGTGGAACTAGACAATGATCCTAGTAAATGACAGTTAAAATATCTATTTTGAAAGGATCATATGAACAGATTTAGGCTACTAGGTGAGAATCTTGGAAGGAGCTTATGTGAAGGAAATTGAGGCTTAAGTTTAATTAACTTCATGGTAATTTTTTTGTCTCTGGTTGAGAAATTTGAGAACTATAGAAGTTATAAAAGTAAACTGATATTCTGGCTCAAACTTGGATCTGGTATGTGGCCTTAAATGTAGCCTTATAGACAAACAGGCAAACACTCAAAAACACGAAGACTAAGATTTTCAGACTGTCTAGTGTTGCAAGACCTCTGACAATTGCAGCATTGGGCAGTAGTCCCAGCTTGAATTTTCAGTGTGTCTGTGTAAACTGAGCAGAAAAGTATCACCACCCCTCTACTGCATGTGTGTATATGTGAATAGAGAAGGCTAATGGGAACTCAAAAATTTGAAGGGAGACTGAGAGATGAGATTAGAAGATAGGCAAGAACCAAGGGAGCTTCTGAGAGTCAAGAAAGTTGAATAATTATCTGTTAGATGTCATTGCTATCTTGGTTTACAAGAAGGAGTTTCATTCTTAGTAGAGCTTTGAATCAGCCATGTAAAGAGTGACACCCTCCATTGTGAGAGGTGAAGCTCTGCCGCCACCCAAACCATGCAACCCTGGTGATTGTCCAGAATTGGAAATTGTGAGGTAGATGTGAGCATCCCTCGAAATGATCTTTTTTTACCTATTTTTTTAAATTGAATTTATTGGGATGACATTGGTTAACAAATGTCTGTTGGAGTCACTATACTGGACAGTATAGAACAGTAGCCAGCTGAAGGTTTACCTCAAGACTAGCACTGAGAGTAAACAATGGAGGTGGAGAAAAATCGTTAGTAGTACTCATGGGACTCCGCCCGGACTTATATACCAATATCTTTGTGTTGGCTCACCTTCTAAACTACTTTTGTTACTTTGTCCCTATAAAAATAGAACAACAAAATGTAAAAAATCAACTCCTTACTTTTAAAAATAGAGATTGTCTAATAGTTTCACTATTTAGGTCATTCTTTTTGAGTTTGATTTACTACTAAATGCAGGATGTTGTTGACTTGGTCCTGATTTTCACCCATGTTGGCGATCTGGAGTCAAACAGTGTGTACTCTACAAAGTTCCTTGTTGACTAACACCAATTCACATTCTCTCCAAGACTATATGGTTTACCTGTCAGCTTATGTTCTTCCTGATGTCAGGTTATCATCACACAGAAATAACAACTTTTAGTTTGTATAGGTTAGAACTGGTAGGCTCTGGGAAGGGGCTACCCGAGTTCGTAACGGGACAAGCAGTGTACTCAAGTTCTCCCAAGTAATCCTCACCAGCATTTTGGTTTTCTGTAAAACCCAATTTTCAACTCTGAATTGGGAAGTGTAGAGATGGGAGACTGATCAGGTAACCTCTCCAATAATTTACATTCCTATATGCAGTTAAGCTTAATTATTTCAAATAGGTTAAGTGTCTAGATATCATTTTCAATAAAGCAAAATCATATGGATAAACTCATTCATATTCTTTTGAGATATTTCACCTTTTTCATGTGTTAATTAAATTCTTATGACTTACAAAAATTCATAGAAAACAACATAACACATTACGCACCATTCAATAAAAGAAGATTCTGTGAGATTTTGTTTTTGGTTCTTCTACTGAAAGATGTAAATTGATAATAGACAAAAGGAAATTGCTGTTACCCAAAATGAGTCTGTAAAATATAGGATCCGGTTTCTCTCTTAAGATTTAAAATCCAATGTCTTTTAATGTGGAAAAACACTGACTATCCCTGGGGTACTTGATAAAATTTATTTTGAAAAACTACTTAATTATCTACATGACTCAATGTCTGCCTTAGTATTATTTAGAGAGACTCTCACACCATTCATTTTAGGAAAGACCCCCCCTCCCTACTTAGTTCAGAGCAGAGCTTTTCTCTGCAGCAATCTTAAAAGCACGGCTTCATTTGTGAAGGATAGGAATAATTTAAAAAAAATTAAATGCTGATTCACAAGCACACAAACACACACATATACATGCACACCCTAAATCCATATTCACTGCACTTCTCATTATCCACTTCACCAGGTTAGAACTATTTAGTAATTACACTACTCCTACAACTCCTTTGATAGGGCTAACTCACAAATAGGAGTGGCTGCTATTACAGAACTCCTCTATGAAATGTTCAATAAAGAAAATGATACTAATATAATAAAAAGAGGGAGAAAAGCTGCCTTTATATATAACCACTCCCTCTGTGCAGGTGGTTTAAAAGTATGTAGACTAAAATGTATAATGCTGTCTTTTTGTTTGTACCTGACAAATGGATTGATGGGATAGTTCAATGAGAGTAAAATATTTCAAAAAGAGAAGGTCAAATGTATTGAAAATGATAACAATCAGAACTGGTTTAAAATAGCATATGATTACTAATCATTGATAAAACTTTTAATTAAAACAGTCCACAAACTCAAATATGGAGAGATTTTTGTCTTATTTTGTTTGCTTTTTTACCTAAAATTTCAAATATCCACTTTTAAGGGATGACAAAGACTTAATTTCAGGCAGTTTGGCTCCTGCCTCCTCATTTTCCTTAGCATTAAGTTAAATTCCCACAAGGCTATGTGTAATGCCATGAATTAAGGTGCAAGGCTAAGACCAAGCTATGGGGGGTCAAAGAATATGATTATCAATGTCACATTTTATTTTTTGCATCTGTTGATAAAAGTGAATCTCCTAATTTTTTGTTTAGATCCACTCAAGTCAGTCATGGAATTTCTCATATATTCTACTCTTCATTACCCTTTAGGTGCAATGACTATAAATTCTGTTAGACACGCAAAATGTATTGCGTTACTCTTATCCTCTACATGCAGTGTTAAAGGAAACTTGTTAAGCTCTCTGAGACTCTGTCTCCTATAAACATAATATTTGATGCAATTATTTCTTTTCTGGGGACTTGATTATTTCACGGACTATTGAATAAATTGTGCCCCCTTCCAATTTCATATGTTGAAGCCCTAACCCCCATTGTGATTGCTTCTGGAGATGGAGTCTCTGGTTGATAATTTGGTTTTGATGAGGTCATGAGGATAGGACCCTCATGTTTAGATATACTGCTGTTATAGTGGGGGACACCAGAGAGCTTGCTCGATCTCCAACAAGTGAGGAAACAGTGAGAATATGACCATCTGCAAGCCAGAAAGGAAACTCTTACCAGAAACCAGCCATACTGGTACACAGAGACCAGCCATACTGGTACAAGATTTGGAAATCTTGGATTTCCAAAATCTACACTGTGAAAAATAAATATCCCTGCTTAAGCCTTTCAGTCTGTGGTATTTTACTACGGCAGCTCACACTAAGACACTGCTAGGCAGTCAACCTGAAATAGAAGCCCAGATTCCCTCTATGTTCTATTTTTATAAACTTACCCTTGCCACTTCCATGGGACCTGACCAAGGAAGCAAGATTCAGGGACCCTTTTAAAGGACACAAATTCTCCTCACATCTCAGATGTTGCCTCCTTCTATAACCCTGGGCATCATTTCATATTTTGAGGTGGTTAGAGCTGATCACCCACAGAGGCATTTACATTTGCTGATTGTGGCACCACAAACCCAAGTGCATGTGGTTTGGCCTCGTACTGAGCAGCAGGAAGTGATAGCATATCACTGCTGCATTTTCTTTTCTTATTTTATTTTTGTTTTACCTTGAAAATTGTATGAGAGACAACCCAATATGCAATATGAGATAGTGCTGAAACATGAGACCCTCAGGTCTGCCAACATAAACCAAGGTGAACAGGACACGGAACAGCAAGAAATGGAATATCTAAATATTAACAATGCAAACACTGAAATTGTTTAAGATTTTGCTTACCTTGACTCAGTCATCAATTCAAATGGACATTGCAGCCAAAAAATGAAGAGAAGGATGAGACGCAAAAGCGTAGCCATGGAAAAGTTAGGAAAGATCACCAAGAGCAAAGATGTCTTATTAGAGACCAAGGCTATGATTATCCACACCCTCACGTTCCCAATCACTATGTGTGGGTGCAAAATAGGACAAGGAAGAAGACTAATAGGGGAAAGTAATTCATTTAAAACACGATGTTTGAGGAGAGCTCTATAAATACCCTGGACTTCCAGAGAGATGAACAAGCGGGTCCGAGAGTAAATGAAGCCAGAAATGTCACTGGAAGCAAAAATGATAAAACTGAAGTTGTCCTGCTTCAAGCACATCATGAGAAATCAGGGGCTCTTTGGAAGAGAAAATAATGCTGAGAAAAATAGAAGGCAGCAGGAAAAGAGGAAAACCAAACACTGACTAGATCAACTCAGAGCTGACTGAGTGGCATCCAGCATACACGCAGAGGGCCAGCGATAGCACTTTTGCTCTTCTTCATCCCAAGTGCAGTCTGCCATGAATTCTTTCCACTTAATTCTGTATCCAGGGTCTAAAACTCAAAAAGCAGGAAGATACTTTTTCTCTTCTCCGATTTCTTTTGTCATATTTTTTACTGAGATATCACCCACTTCCTGTGTGACAGGGTACTGGGAACAGATTCAGATGGAAAGACCAAGAGGAAGACAGATAGAAAAACAGCCATACTTATAATATAGACTTAGTAAAAATGTTAATATAGATATTTATGTGTGTGTGTAACTTCTCATTTTCGGAAAAAAAATTACTGAAAAGTAACTAAATAAAATTTAATATTAAAAAAATAACCTAAAAAATATTTAAAAATCTATATTAATCTTTAAATATGTCTTATCATCTTAATTTTATTGATAAAAATACGATTGAATTGGAGTCTCTACAAGCTGGAATATGATTGAATATAAATTTCTGCATTAAAAAAACTTCACATCTATCTAATTATAAACTCCATGTCTTTAAATTCTAACTGTGTAGTTCTACAGTTATTTTGACATAGGGCGTGAGAGTGTTAGAATAATATATATTATTTTACATATAGAATAATGTGTGTATCAAATTAATGTATTTATGCAATGAATTTAAGATATGAAGGATGACACCTATCATTTATGAATGCTTGATCTAGAGTCTAATGAATTCCAATAAAATTCCAAAAAATTCTGCAAATTAACTGTGAGAAACATCAACAACTTTTCAGATAGGAACCAGTGGATCTTTTGGCTGCCTGGGGTGGTGCTATAAAATACAGGTGCAAACGATGACATTTTGAAAGTTTGCATAGACTTCATGACCACTTCTGAAAAATTATTGGTTAGTCTTTAAACATGGCCTTCACTCCATTGACTTGGATTTCTTATTACAATCGACAAAAAGATTTGCTTCATCTTTTAAAAAGCAAAATACAAACTATTAGCAACTCTTTTTGCATGCTGCCTATAGATTATAGCCGTGAACACAGCCACGGCTGTGGCTGAACAATAATGTTTTGGTCATAGATAGTTTAAGATGGAGAAAAAACTTTTTAATAAACTACCAGAAGAGAAATCAATAAAACAATCTCACTTGCAATCACATGACCAAAGATTAACGTGTCTGTGGGTCTGACATATGACATGTTGACTTTAATTGATAACACTGCCTTATAAAGTTAAAATTTAGTATTAATGAAATAATAGACAAACGTGCCAAAGTGTAACAGAATAAAGAACTTAGAGGTAGACCTAAAAAGTAAAGTCAAAGATCTTTGACAAAAGACATAGGTAATTCAGTGCAGAAAGCACTGTCTTTTCAACAAATGGTGCTGAAACAACAAGACAATTCTCATGCAAAAAATTATTCTAGCCCTGGATGCTGTGGCTCAATGAATTGAGTGCCAGCCTGTGAACCAAAGGGTCACAGGTTTGATTCCCAGTCAGGGCACATGCCTGGATTGTGGGCCAGGTCCCCAGGGTGGGGTGCACCAAAGGAAACCATACATCGATGTTTCTCTCTCTCTCTCTACTCCCTCCCTCTCCTCTCTGAAAAAAAATAAATAAAATATTTCAGAAAAAGAATAAAGAAAACAAAGCAAAAATTTCAAAGAAAATTATTCTAGACACTGGTACTTCATTACCCCCCAAAATAACTCCAAACAGATTATAGTCCTAATGTTAAATGCAAATCTATGAAACTTCTGTAGATAACATAAGCAAAAATAAAAACAACCTTGGGTTTTTCAGTCATTAACAAAAGCAGGATCAAAGAAAAAAACTAAGTTAAACTTGATTAAAATGAAAAACTTCTGCTCTGTGAAAGACAATAGCAAGAGAATGAAAAGATGATCCACAGGCTGGAAATAAATATTTGCAAAACATGTATTTGATAAAGGACTTCTATCCAAAACAAAGAACTCAAATATTAACAGTAAGAAAGCAAACAATCCAATTAAGAAATGGGCATAAAATCTGAACAGACAGCTCACCAAAGAAAATATACAGATGGCTAATTAAGTTGAACACATTTGAAAATATGTTCAACTTCATCTGTCATTAAAGAATTTCATGTTAAAACAATGAGACACCATTATACACATATTAGAAGGTCTAAAGTGCTAGGCATTGCCAATACCAAAAGCTGACAAAAATGTAGCAGCAACAGCAACTTTAATTCATTGCTAGTGGGAATGTAAAAAAGGCTGACCACTTTGGAAGACAGTTTAGCAATTTCATATGAAGCTACAGAATCTTAACATAAAATTTAGCAATTGCAATCCCCTTGTCCAAACAAAAAATTGCATATGAGGTTATGTGAGCTTTTCATTTGTATTTATTGCCAAAAACTTAAAAAAAACCCAAAACATAATTTAATAGGTAAATGGATAAACATACCACAATGAATCCATACAATCGAATATCATTTCACAATTAAAAACAAAAATGAGGCATCAAGCCACAAAAGACATTGATGAACCTTAAATGTGTATTGCTACAAAAAAACAGTATGAAAATGCTACATGCAATATAATCTCCACTATGTCACATTCTGCAAAAGGCAAATCTACAGAGACAATAAAAAAATGAGTGTTTGCCAGGGGAGAGAGAGGAGAATGAAAGATAAATAAGAAGATCATAGGGGACTTTTAGGACAGTTAAATTTTTCTGTATGATAATGTAATAGTGGGTACATGAAATTATGCATTTGTCAAAACCTATTAAAAGGTACAATATAAAAACTGAATCCTAACATAAACTATGGGATTCAGTTAATAATAATATATTATTATTGATTAAGAAATTATAACAAATGTATAATACTAAAGCAAAATGTTAATAATTGCAAGAAAAAGAACTTTGTAGAATATGCTTCATATTTCTGTTACCTAAAACTACTCTAAAATTAAATATGAATTAAAAAAGACTATGAGGAAAACAAAAGGAAAAACTTTAGAATTAAGAAAGAGGCAAATCTATAATTACCAAATTGTTTTCTAATTGACCTCAATTTTTATTCATTAACAGTCAAATTCATAGACTTTGCTGTTCTTAAAAAATAAATTATTTTTGTGCATTCAGCTTATAAAGACACATAAATGACAGCAAAGTGAAACAAAGCAGGGTAAATATATTAATATGTATAAATTATGTTAATGTAGAGAAAGTAAAATTAGTGAACCAGAAGTGAATAAATTTAATTCATAATAAACCTAAGTACTTCATCTTTGAAAAATTGAATAAAAAAGAGCTTCACTAAACTGTCTAATCAAGTATAAAGGCTGAGAATGATAAATATATAGTAGAAATGATAAAATGTGATTAAACCACAGATATGAATATTAGAAAATTATGAGATATGTGCAACATAATGTTAAATTTTAAAATCAATCATTTTTGTTTCTTATCAAAATAAAAAATTTAAGTGTCTTAAAATAAGTGTAATCTGTTGTTATTTTAGAATACAGCAATGAGGTGAAAATTTCAGGGCACCAAGAAGTGTACAAAGTATTCAAAGATTTTTTGTTATTCCTATATATGTTATCAAAAGTAATTGTTCCAATTACTATTGTTGAATAACAAATTACCCACAAACTTAGCTACTTGAATTAACCATTTTATTTTATTTTATTTTTATTTTTTTAAAGCTTTTGCTCTTTTTCTTAAAGATTTTATTTATTTATCTTTAGAGGGGAAGGGAAGGAGAGAAGGAGAGAATATCAATGTATGGTTGCCTCTCATGTGTCTCCTGCTGGGAATTGGCCTGCAACCTGGGCATGTGTCCTGACTAAGAATCAAACCATCATCCCTTGGTTGGCAGGCCCGCACTCAATCCACTGAGCTACACCAGCCAGGCCTGAATTAACCATTTTATTTTAATTGAGATACTGGAGTCACATCAGGAATTTGAGAAAGGAATGCTTCTGCAGTTCTCAATTGCAAATGGTTGCCATTAGGGTTTTTTTGTTTTTGTTTTTGTTTTTTAATAATTTTATTTAGTTAAGTACAGTTTTTGTCTATTTTTCCCATCCCAGCCTCCCCCACCCCTTGCTCCCCACCTCCCTCCCATTTCCACCCCCCTTAGTTCTCATCCCTGTGTCCTTCACATTTGTTCCTCCAAATCCCTCCCCTTTTTTCCCCTTAAATTCCCTTCCCTCTCCCCTCTGGTCACTGCCCACTTGTTCTCTATTTCAGTGTCTTTGTTTTTATTCTGCTTGCTTGTTTGTTTTCTTGTTTAGCTTCCTGTTAAAGGTGAGATCATATGGTATTTGTCTTTCAACACCAGGCCTATTTCACTCAGCATAATGCTTTCCAGTTCCATCCATGTTGTTGCAAAGGGTAGTAGCTCCTTCTTTCTCTCTGCTGCATAGAATTCCATTGTGTACATGTACCACAATTTTTTGATCCATTCATTTACTGATAGGCACCTAGGTTGCTTCCAACTCTTGGCTATTGTAAATTGTGCTGCTGTGAACATTGTGGTGCATAGGTTCTTTGAAATTGATGTTTTAGGATTCTTAGGATATAATCCTAGCAATGGAACTGCTGGATCAAAAGGCAGGTTGATTTTTATTTTCTGAGAAAAATTCCATACTGTTTTACATAACTCCAGGAGCCTGAATTCCAAGATGGCGGCCTCACCTGGCTGGCAAGTGATGTTGGCTCCAAGCTGAAATCTCAACCATGGAGGTTTCAGGGTAGCTTCATCTCTAACATGGCAGCTTACCCCCATGCTAGCATGCCCAGGAAACCATTGGGAAGATTCATGTTTCCTGAACCAGGCTCTGAAGTAATGAGGCATCGTTTCTACTGCATTTTCTTTCATGTGCCTGGTCACTAAGTTCAGCCCTGACTATAGGAGCAGAGAAGGAACAGCTCCAACAATATTACATAATATTCAGATCTATCCCCTGAAGGTTAGGCCTCAGCAGGTAAAATGAGTTGTTTTTTTATTGTTTTTTAAATATTCTGAGCAGATAAAAATCCTCTTGGGTAGTGGAATTTGGGTGCAAAGAATTTTTGCCTGCAAGTAGGCCTCTCTTTCTCAAAATGGGAGAGTTCTGGACAGTTATGTCCTGCCCCAAGGAACAGACCAGATGGTGTCAACATCATTCACAACACTTTCTGACCTCTGTGTAGGCAGAGTTTATGGGCAGGCTATCAAATTTAGCAGCAGTAACAGAAGAAAGCTGGAACAATCTTTGGACAAAAGAAATGTATAAGAATTCTGCTTGTGAATTTTTTGCAATAATCTGAAATGTATGTTTCTGAAAGATATGACTAGAGAACTTGATGAGATTTATTTGAAAAACAAACTAACTGTCTCAATTTGTTGTATATATCAATCTTTTGCTAGAGCGAGATTATGATTGCATGTTGTGAAAGACTTCAAGACATATTAAGTCCAAAGAATTTAAACAAAGTTCAGATAATGCACTAAAAATTTTTATTAAGGGAAATGAATCACTGATGACTAAAGTAAAGTTAAAATATCACATATAGATAAAAATATGAAAATTAAAAAAGGTATTGAAAACTTCCTGAAAAGATGAATACAAAGAAAATTTTACAATTTATTCCTTTTAACCATGAGGAACATATACTAGCATATTATACTCTAGTTATAAAAGGTTGAAATTCTTAATTTGAGCAATAAGATAACCCAGATATGGAAGTTGAAGAAAGTATATTGAAAAGAAATTATGAAAAGCCATCACCTTGCACTTTAGTGATAACTACTCCAGTAGATTTTCTAAGAAATAAATTACTTTAAGTATCTCAGTTTTCAACAGATATTTCTCAAATGTTGATTTGTATTTTGAATTAATGTATCTCTGATATCTGTTGAACAATAAAATGTTTTTCTTTTCTTTTTGGTTTAAATTTCTGCTGATTTGCTAAGTTAAGAAGACATATTTTGCATTAATTTTTATTTTTTAGTAGTGAAATTGAATAATGTTTATTGGTTATGAATATTTCATATGTTGTCACATTTACACATGTACAATTTTATTTTCTAATGATGTGTAGATTTTTCTCTTAGGTGTGTGATAGCTTGACAAATGATTAAATTGACGTCAATTCAGTGTCATGCGTGTTGCAAATAATTTTTTCACTTAGTTTTAACATTTAACCCTGGGATTTACTTTTAATATAGATCTTTTTATTTTTATGATACTTTTTAATAACTTTTAGCTTGACTTCAACCCCATGCATAAAAGGAATACAATTAGATGATATAAAATGCAATCTGTGTTTTCCAATAAATATTAATGTTTGCCTGCTGTTGTGTCAGCACATTTAATTTATATACCTCAACTTGGTATATTGTGTGAGGTAAAGTTATATTTTATTATTTTTACCAGTAACAATAATGTATTTCTTTTCTTGCTGATTTGGAATTTTACTTTTATTAGATGACTATTTATCTATTTGAGTTTGTTTCTGGATTCATTACTCTGCTCTATTTGCTCAACAGTTTGTTCTGTGCCTAGAAAACAATCACACATTATATTATACTGTCTAATAAAACAAATGCCATCCTTATAAAATGCTCCAGACTGATCATTTTGTATTTTTCTCACTGGTAATTAGTTTCATCTTCTTAGGTTGCATTTTTGTATGTGCATATATTTTATATATACTACAATTTTAAATTTGTAAATAATTGAAATTGTCATAATATGATATTTTGTTTATGAACATACCGGTCTTCATTTATTCTTGTCCTTATTCATTTCTCTCAAAAAAAGCTTTCCTTTTCTTAATGTAGGTGCTTATTCATTTTTCATTTTATTTTTTCCTAGATGATTTGTAGTTTTGCTCATTCTGTGAGTCTCATCCCTTATTTTTTTTGCCTGTTTATAAATGGTAACTGGTAATTGAAATATCTATTGCTTTTAATATATTTTCCTTGAGACTAGTCACTTTCTTGGACTGTCAAGTCCTAGAGAATTTTGCATTGATCGTATAAGTTTTCCAGTAAGACAGTATGTCACTGAGATTTAATCAGAGAAGCAGAAATGAGGAAACATATACATATAGATTTGACCTTGTATAACTGTGGTAAGTGGGTAAGCTGTCTCTGTGAGTGTAGTCTTTGGGTGTATGCGGGAGTTTGAGATCTGCAGGCAGATCTGGCTGTAAAGGGTTGAGCCTCACCGATGAGCTGAGACCTGTGAAGACAGACAGAAAGCCTTTTGTCAGTTCCTTTTGTCTCTGACCTTGATGATATGGATGTCCTGCGACAGCCAACTCTTCATTGTCAGTTCTGGCCCAGGTGTCAGACCAGCTAACAGGGTGTTCCGGAGAAGGTAGAACAGTTGCAAGCCTGCTACAGTTTGAATGTTTGTGCTCCTTCCCCTGCCTCATGATTCCAAACATTGAAATAATAACACCCAGTGTGATGATGCTAGGAAGTGTGGCTTTTGGAAGGTGATTAGAGCATAATGGCAGAGTCCTCATGGATGAGATTAATGCTCTTATAGGAGAGGTCCCAGAGAGCTCCCTTGCTCCCTCTGCAATGTGATGCAACAAGAAATCTGTGACCAGAAGGCAGCTCTCACTCCATGAGGCTGGCATTCTGTGCTCAGACTTTCAATCTCCAGAAATCTGAGAAATAAATGTCTGTTGTTTATAAGCCACCCAGTCTGTGCTATTTCTGTTGTTTCAGCTAAAACAGACTAAGACGACGGCCCAATGACATGAAACAACAGACAAACAGCAACATGTGTGGCCTGCAGAATGACTGCTGCTTTATTTCTGCCCTCTAAATCTGTCATGGAAATCTTCATGGCTAATCTTCCTAACTGGAAACCTACAGGCAAGGAATTCTGGGAAATAAAGTAGGCCTGGCCAAGCGGACACATTAAAATGACATAATAGACAGTTGCATTCGCTGTAAATGATGTTAGCCCAGTTCCTTTTTTATCTATATTTTCATTTTCTTTTTAACTTTAGTTAAAAGATTTAGAGGACAAATTTATTACTAAATAAAATTACCCTAACAGAAGAGTATGCTTACTGTTTTGGGCCACTAAAGTACTAATGGGCCAACTTATCTAGCTCTGAACTTCTGATATATTTCTCCACTTGAAATTTATATCAGATAACAAAAATGTTTCCAGATTGTTTTCTCTTCCAGATACTAAATAAATTGTCCAATAAATATTTCCTCTAAGTTTGTATTATTAAAACACAAGTGTGATCTTTCATCAGACCTGGTATTGATATTCCTTTTACATTGGTAATCACCCCAAAATCTCAATTACAGTTACATTTTCTAAAGGAATCTTAGCCCATTCATTGAATGAATGTTTATAAAGAAGGTTTTTCTCTCTGTTTTTTCTCTCTTTCTATCACATTCATATTTCAGGCAAATTAGGTATTACAAAGACAGAATATTAAATCTTTCTCCACAGAGTTTACAGTTCATTTGTGATAACAAAAATACAAGCAAATGTGATGATAATATATTAAATAGGAGCTTGTTTTAATCCAGAATTTTATAAGAAAATACCATACTTGGATAACTTAAAAAGACACTTATTTCTCACAGTTCTGGAGGCTGGCAGTCTGAGATCAAGACCCTGGCAGATTTAGTGTCTGGTAAGGACCCGCTTCCTTGGTTCATAGCATCTTCTGTGTCCTTGCATGAGGGAGGCTTATTTATATTTTCTTATCTAGAAAACACTTAAAATAATATTGGATCCCCCTTTACTTAAGCTGAATGCCTACATTCCTTCTGGTTCTAACAGCAGTTGGTTTCATGTAGATATGTTTAGACTATAGTATCAATCTATTCACTTCCTATTTAAAAAGATACTGAGTGTTATGGATTTTTTGGCATTTATCGTATGTTTTTCTTAATACCTTTATCTAATTACTTTTATTAATGATTATAATTATTGATAGAATTTCCAGTTTTGGATGATACTTTCTCTTTTATAATAACTCTGCTTGTTAAAATATTTTTTTAATCGAAGCTAAATTCCTTTCACTAGGAAAGGAATTTTGAATTAATGTATCTCTGATATCTGTTGAACAATAAAATGTTTTTCTTTTCTTTTTGTTTTAAATCTAGCAGGATTATTCTAGATTTATTGAATAACTTGGGAAAGTTAATATTCAAAAGATTAAATAGCACAGAACTAATTTTTTAAGTATGTATTTGTTAAATCTGGGTTGTAAAAATGAGCCCACATAGTTATAATAGTAGTTTGTTTAAAACTCATTCTTGTTTATGTATGACATAAAAATTCTTTATGTTTTTTAAAATATCTTTTTTGAATTATTTTAGCAAATATATCCTCCAGGTATTTCACACTCTCAAGATTTTCCAATGTATTGGATAATAGAATATTTACAAAGTTATTAGAACTAGAAGGGCCTCTAAAAGATTACAAAGGACAGATACCATGGTACTTCCAGAAAAGACAAGTAAAGTTTTCCTACATTTTACTGATGCATTTATTAACAATAAAGGATAAAAGATCTTTGCCAAGGGTTATAGAGATAATATGAGTAGGTATAAAATTGGAGCCCTGTCAGCTTGTTTCCCTGGGCAATCCTAATTCTACTAGACCATTTCGAGGCTCCAAATCTGGAGGGCTGGCAGGCAGGTCAATCTTGAGATCAGAAGTACAGACTCTGGAATCAGACTGCCTGGTTCGGAAAGCTGGTCTGAACACTCACTAGCTAGGTAACACTGTGTAACCTATCTCACCTTTCTGGACCCCACTTCCCTCACTTATAAAACATTTCCTGCTTCTTTGACAACTGTGAGAACTAAGTGCAATTTTTGCAACCTGCTTAGAACAGCACCTAATACACCAAAAGTAATATTACTACCTAAGTAATACCTAAGTAATAAAGTAATACCTCAGTTTTAGGTATTCTTAGATAGGTAGAAAGTCAAGAAACCCTGAATTGATCACTCATTCATTCTGCATTTTTCTCTAAAAAAAGTAATGCAGTTTCTGTCTATAATGTGACTTTTCTAGGTCATTCCTTCTCTAGCTTATAATGACTTTAGAGATCACAAGATCACTGATTGTCTCAACCAAAAAATTATTTCCAATCTAAACCTCACTAGCTTTCAAATGACACCAGACACAGGAAAATGAGCAATGAAATAGTCATAAAACACTTATTCATGAATTAATTCCCCCAATGAAAGTCTTAGAGAAATTATAAAATGGCTATTAAACTAGATAACAGTCCGTGCACTTTCCACATACATAGGAACAAATTTCCATGAATTTTAGTTGTAGAGATTTTCTAAAAGATTAAAGCATTTCACACACATTAAAGAAAACATGCTATTTGTCAATTTTGATTATACATATGACTTTCTTGTTGTATACATACTTTTTCTTAGCACTGTTATTTTTTATCCAAGTAAAATTTAATAGTTGCTTATTGTAGAAAATTCAGAAAAATAAGAAAAGTATAGAGAAAAAAAATAACTCATTCACAATCATATATCCAATAACATATATTTTAAAGTTTTTTCTGTCGGTATGTATAAACATAAACACATAGCTATATGTTTGTGGATGCACACGCATATAGGTAACATACATATACTTTAATTACATATCCACTGATCATTTCTGTCTTTAGGCACTGGAAATACAGAATTAATCAAACACACACATAAGCCCCACTATCATGGAGCTTTTCCATCCCACCACAAACAAAAAGTGTAACTATATGATTTTAACAAATTTGCATCACACTTATATGACTTGCTTTTTCACTCATGTGTGAATGTCTAACCTAGTTTTTATAGTGATACTTTTAACTACCACACAATTTTAAATTCAGCTTTTATGACTGCAAAGATATGTATATCTTTTTTGGAGTAATCCATGCATGTGAACAAAATTAGCATTTCATAGCTAAAACTATTTAACTCGAAATGTGTTTCTGTCCAATAGATATAAAAATGTGATTGCTTTACTAAAGTAGCAAAAGGAAAAATGGACACTATTCTATTGGGTATATGTTGGATCATTGAAACTTGAAGTATATTGAAATACTTTTTATAACTTTACAATTAAATGCATTTATAGATATTTTAATTGCTGAGATGCTTGCAAATATCTGTGCAGTTCTGTAATTTTCTATTTCTGTAATGGTGTTATGCAGAGCGGACAAAGTTATTTAACTTGGCACAAAGTCCAGATGTTTCATTATAATTATCTTAATCTCAAATGAATGTATTGTGAGCCTTCTGTCCCCTAAAATACCCATATCTAATAAAACATTAGATGAGAAAAAGCACTTTCTCTACCAGTATATTCTCTACCAGTATCTCCGTAAAAAGGCCAATTTTAATAACATGGTTAAAATGCTTATGTTGAAAAATACGTGCTTCGAACGTGCAGACGAGGAGTTGGTGGTATTCAAGTTCTTTTCTAGCCAGAAAAGAACAAAACTTTTGTGCCAACAAAATTTTAAAGCCCTCAACTTTCTTTTGTGTTTGAAAATTTTATTTTTATTACAGTGGACATTCAATATTATTTTATATTTGTTTCAGGTGTACAGTATAGTGATTAGACAATTATATAATTTACAAAGTGATCCCCCAATAATTCTAGTAGCTACCTGGCACCATACATAGCTTCCTACGGTGTTATCGACCATATTCCCTGTGGCGTATGTTATGTCTCCATGACTGTTTTTGAAACTTTAAAGGTAAAACATCTCATTTTCCTCTTTCTTTCTCTGCCTCCTCCCCCTTAAGCAGTTTTCAAGTCTAAGTGATTTTCCTGTGTTACTGTTTCTTGAGTCTACTCTTTTTTAAAAATAGTTACCCCTGACTTATGTATCAGCCTACTTTTAAAGCTTTCCTAAAGGTTATTGGTTTTTCCCCTTTTCAAAACTATCAGCATATATTTTTTAAAAAAATGAAAAACAAAAAAGTATTTTTAGATCATTTCAATTTTATCTAAAATTGATCAATTTAGGCAGCTAATATTAATTTAAATGTGACAGACTACTTAAATATTAAAGAATCAAAGAATGATAAGCCTTAATGTATTTCTTTCTTCATAAATATAGAAAAGGAATATTAATATTTTTTCTCAATTGGCTTTAGAAAAAAAAAAACAGAGTATTTTGAAGAGACAAAGCCTCTGGCTTCTGAAAGATGAGAACACAAGATCGTCACCTGTGTGGCTTTGGGGCCTACAAAGCTGATAACTTGGTCCATAAGGACTGGTGGTACTTGGGAGGCAGTGAGAAAGGTCTAGAGCAGGGATGGTGCATGTTGCATCTTGAGAGGCTCATAAGCCGATGCCACCATGCATTTGCCTGACAGGCCCAAGGTAGGCAGATTGAAAGGTGGGATGGCCTTGCCCTTGTCTCAGGAAGGTCATCAGCAAATGTCTTCTGAAACTTTTTCTCCTGAAGGACCTGGCCTTTCCCTAGCTGCATCAGAGGTGGCAATTGCAAAAAAATGAACAACAGAGACGTCAACTGAACGTTTATTATGAGCACAATCAAGGTATTGAATCATTTCAAATCTCTCAGAAGTAAAAATGTAGAATCAAAGGACACGGCAATATTCTATGAAGTGTGAGTACCTTAAAAGTCACCTTTCTAAGATGTAACAGTTGTAAGGAAGATGCTACGACAAAATAAAATCTTAGTTTTAGGGAGAGAAAATATTTTCCTGGGCTTATTTTTTTAATTAGCAGTTTGAAGGGCCTGTGTTTTTTAAGGCAAGGTAATATAATCACAAGTGTTAGAAGTGAGAGATAAAAATAGGCTTGAAAAGCTCAGATTTACCGTTGAGAATAAAACAAGCACATTAATGTTAAATGAATGCAATATGCATCATGTTTTGCAGGTAGAAAGTTTCCTTCATCCAGTGCCAACTTGAACACGGGGTGTTATTTTCACCATGCCTTATTTGTCTACACATAACTCATGTTGAACAAAAAAGGTAGGTGAATAAATGACGAACCCTTCTTTGTGATCATATTAATTTGGTTACCATTCTCTCCACCCAAGCCATGAACTTTCCCACATTTGTGCCTTTGTTTCCATCACTTCCCAAGGCCTATGTTATATTTCACCAGTTTTATCAGTCTTCAGTGACCACTCTGTTTCCAGGATGCTCCGAACACTCTCCTAACTGTTGTCCCCTCTGTCACTCATTCGAGTTTCCTAACTCAATTGTCTGCTAGCTCAAAGGCCTCACCCTTGCTCCCCACTGTAACACAAGCATCTTAATTCAGAAATATGAGTTAGGACTACTTGTTTAACCCTGCTCTGCCTATTTTTAAAAATCTGTATAGTAGGGATAATAATAATACTAATTTCAAAGATAATAAATAAAATATTATATGTAAATTGATTACAGCAGTAAGCATTCAGTCCATTTTAATGATTAATCTCTGTTTCTCTATCTCTCTCCCACACATATACACCACACTTTAAAAATTAAGCATCTTTCCTCTTTTTTTTTTCTGTTCTGTATCTTGTTCTGGTTGCTGTTGTGAAGTAGTGTAAAAAATCTTACCACTCAAATGCTCATTATTGGCGTGTGACATTTTTCCGAAGATGCTGCCTACGGATGCCCCTATGACTTCCAGTGTCTAGCCTATCAGCACAGAGGTGGGTTCTGTGCAGGAGGAGAATGCTCTGCACACTTGCTCAGTTCACCCTTTGCTGCTTTAGCCCTGAAGCATCTCTGACTGTGGTCAGAGCTCAGAATTCACGACACAGGAGTTAGTTTATCACCTCTATCCTTGTTCTTCTGTTTTCTCAATCACTTTCCTGACCTCTCCAATAACATTTATGTCTCCTACTAAAATTAAAAGCTAAACATCTTATGTATACTTGCAAGTCCATTGTAAACAAATGTTGATGTGGATAAGGTATCAGTCTGTGTGCAGGAAGGTTGGGGAGTGTTATATTCAGGAGCAATTTCTAAGCTTCAGTTCATTCAAGAAAAACACATGATGAGAACTTATCTCTTCCTTTAAGCTACACCTTTGTACTTAAACCTTTTGTTACTCCATTAAAGCACTTTCTTTTACATTGGAAAACCATATACGTATCTCCCAGAGTTCTTAAAGACTTTAACACACACACACACACACACACACACACGACTGCTGTGCGTAATTTCCTATGGGTCTCTTCCATTTCTCCACATCTTATGTCAACTTTTGTTCCAGAGTGTCTTTACAAGAATGTATAGCAAACTTAGAAGACAGAAATAGTGTCTCCCCCCAGGTGGAAAGTAGATTTGTTTCCTTATCAAGATATTAAACGTAATGTCTTCCTTCAAGACAATGGCTGGGCAGGACTCCTTGCCACCCATTAAAAAAAGTTAAGGTTTCCTAAGCTAAGGTCCTCCTCTGTGATACAAACCCACTGTCTAGTTCTTAGGCCATTCTGCACTGCCACAGGACCAGGGAACTAAGGAAACCTGACGCTTTTATGGCCATGAGTAATAAGGGTCTTTCTCTCTGACCCAGGAGTCTTGTGACTTTTGCCAGCATTCATGGAACAGGCTCACAGCTCAGACCCTTCATAGTTCTCAACAAAAACTCAAAAATCCTTAGTAGATTAACTGATTTTCTAATATGCAAGGTAAAAAGCCCTAGTTTAAAAAATATTGAATGCTTACATTTGCATTTTGCATATATTGTTTTAATTTCTATACATGGGTATGCAAGTTTCCTTATTTTGTAATATAAAATTTTAGCATCTATTGGGCAGATACATTTAGTTCTAGGACCTGACTTCACTCCAAAAAGTTAAAGCACATTTTGTACTCGAGCTTTATCCATTGACAATTCAGGAAAATGAGATTACATGTAATTACCTCTAAAGCTCGGACTTCCCTCTCTCACTGATGAGTATATATAGCATATATTCAACAACTATTGCAAAATTTAATTATGTCATGAGGGACCAAAGAGCTTACTCATTACAAATTATTATGCTAATAAAAGGTGAATCAAGTGCAATACACATGCTTGGTTGAACAAATGAAAACTGTTGGCCTGTGGTTATACCCAAAGAAACGATCCCTGACAGGAGTATATTTCAAAAGCATCAGGTTTCTCTTATAAACTTGCCCAAGCTTTGGTATATGGGTGATATGTTGGCAAAAATCTGCACATGGAAGGGCTCATTTTTAAAAAATATTAACACAAGAAAATAAAGCTTCAATTAATGGAAACATTCACCACTACACAGAGATGTGCACACGCTTAAAACAGGAACATTTCTGATGATAGGATTCTAAACTAATATCAAGGTTTTTCTTCCAAATGAAGGTTTTGTAAGGCAAGTTGCTAAAAAAAATTGCAAATATAATGATAATAATCTATATGTATTGGTGATTTATTACATGTTTTCGTTTCTTCTTGCCTAGTGCTGCTTTCATTATATATATATATATTTGGGTGGAGGTAAGTGAATTTTATATACATAAAATAGATCATTGTCCACACCAATTAACTATAGATGCAAAAAATGTTGTGTGTTGAAATGTTTACATTGTTAATAATGTATGATTTTGCATGACTGTGCTACATGTACTTTCTTCAAAAAATATAAATCTATTTATCAATATCTTAATCTATCAATATCTGCATGGCATACAAAGAAGTGCACAGCATTTACCCATCCATCCCAACACTTTGCTTCTGTGCCTGTGGCCATTGGTCTTTATGAGCCACCTGCTTCGAGCTATCTTGATCATTAGCATCATGGTCTATTAGGCTGAATTAGCATGAATTACATGCTATTTACAAAAAGAGCAAGATAGGACTACATTTTATTTTTTCATTTTTCAACATCATTTTAGGACTTTCGAAAAACAAAATAATCTCCTTATTATGATCTGAAAAGGAGAGGATGCAGGAGTTTCTCTCAGAGATGTTGTTTTGTTAGCTCCACATGCATGGCTTGTGTTTAGGGTCCCATGCAGTCAGCCCTCCCTTCAGACAGACGCCTGGTACCCCACATGGAGTGAAGGTGCAAACAGGATCTCTCTTTATCGTCTCAGTGAGGTGCACATTGGGCCACCAACTGGGAATTAGACGCGATCTTTGCCCACAAGCACCTGACACTAAAATGCTAATTGTGTTTTTTTAGGTCTTTGTGCCTGTAGCAGAGTTAAGTTTAAAGATAAAGGGAGATTAAAAATAATATGATCAGGAAAGCTCTGATACTGAAATCTAATGATGGACATCTAAGTCTATAATGAAGGTAGAGATTATGCTTATATATATTTTAAATCTTGATATGGAGTGTCAAACTGGTGACTCAGAAGTCTTCTTTTTTATTTATTGATGTTTTTAGAGAGAAGAGGGAGAGAGAGAGAAACAAAGAGAGGGATACATGGATTTGCTGTTTCACTTATTTATGCATTCATTGGTTGATTTTTGTATGCGCTCTTACCAGGGATTGAACCTGCAACGCTGGCATATTGAGACAACACTCTAATCATCTGAGCTTCTTAATCTGCCCCAGTGGATTTCTTTAAAATCTTGTACATTAGATATCACCATGAACTTCAAAGTGCTGTACTTTTGTGAAAAACTGGCTACTGTCCAGCTCTCCTTCCATTCTGTAGTCAGGGGCCTTAGACTATAAAGCAGTGCAGATAAAACTAAAACAGCCCTGGCCAGTGTAGCTCAGTGGATTGAGCACAGGCCTGCAAACTCACTAGTCTGATTCCCAGGCCAGGTCTCCCTACCCCCAGGTACGGGGCACACTAGAGGCAACCACATATTGCTGTTTCTCTCCCTCCCTTTCCCTCTCTCTATAAATAAATAAATAAATAAATAAAACTGAAATAAAAATTTCTCATCTCAGATTCCAAAACTGCTCTCAGAACTTTATCCCTGTTGTTCAAACACCTGTGTTGATTCTGCTTTTTGTTGTCCACACCTGTGAACTTTAGTTCCCAAGCCAGAACTCAGTGAGTTCTGGTATATGATACTTGTCTACTCCTTGTTTCTGAAATCATACTATAGGACACTGGGCCTTGGACTGGCCAGTTGGCCTGAAACTGTGGAACCTACATTAGCTTAACCTTTTCAGCATTACCTTCTCTGGATAAACACATAGGGCTTGCCCACTGTAAATTCAACACCTGAGGAGTTTCCTAGGTGCAAGGCAAAGAGAGACTGAAACTGGCCCCATGCAAGGCAAGGAGAGACTGAATAAAAGAGACAGACCTCTCCAGATTGGTTGGTGGCAGGTTTGATAAGCAAGGAAATGTAAAAGCCTTGCCTTGGGCAGCTGCAAAATCCATAGATCTCTGTACCTACTTGCCAGAATCTTACATATTTAGATAGAGGCCTTTCTTATCTGGGTTCAGTTGCAGTTACAGTCCAGATGATCTCAACAATCTTTTACACTCTCAAGGCTCCTTGAAACAGGTCCTAGTGGGGGAGTCATGAACAAACATACATTTCAAGAAAAAACAAGGGGTAAAAAGCCCCTATAACCTTGGTTCAGCTCTTGGGTCAGCTTGTGGCCACATTCTCTCAGTGATCTCCCAGACACTCCAGCCCTCATGACAATCTTAGATACATGCCACTTCTGCAATCTCCCCTGAGCAATCAGCAAAGGATTGTACTAGCATGGAAGTGGTTTGTTTGGTGACTGTCTGGCTGAATTTGAATCAGATACTACAGCAGCATGCAAGAGAACACACAGATCAAGGTAATGATGCCCAGAGTGAGTATCAATTTTTTCCACCAAGAACCCCATAATCCAAATCACTGATTTAAGTCCCCTGGGCTAGGGGTCAGATAACTAAGAACGTTCACTTGTGTCATCATGTGACTTAATAAAGATAATACATTAGCAGACTCATACCTGGGTGAGGGCAAAAGAAAATCCTGATTGCCAGAGGGTGTCAGCACCTGATGATCTAGAATGTGGAAAACAAACAGTACTGTCTCAGGCTCTTGCACATGAACTCAATATCCTTCCACACAAGGACTTATTTGTGATCATCCTTCCCTCGTCTTCCCATTGCTTGAGCACTAAAGTTAATCGGTTCCGAGCCACACAAACAGTTCTTAGTGCAAAGGGTTAACGTCCAAGGTTTATTAGTGTTCATCAGCCAGACCACTCTGAGTTTAGTTTACTGGCTACTGCAGTTCATTCTTGTTTTCTTCTAAATGGTATCAGTTTGGGACTGAATAGCAACTGCTATCCATGGAAATGTAGTGTCCCAACCAGACTCGTCTGTATATCAGGCATCAGCAGGAATTTCTCCCACTCCCTTCTCTATAGGCCACAGGGGTCTCCATGGGAACAGGGGTGGAGTACACAGAAGATCTACCTACCTTACAGAGTCTAGAAGTATCCGCATTTTTAGAGATAGTAGGACTGGCAGAGAGTGTGCTCCTTGCTGCAAATAGGAATGCCACTTAGTCAAAGTGGAAGTTTGACCCATGGCAGAAGCGGGTTGATGAAACATATTCTCACAGATTCTTTGATAGGAAGGGAAGCTCTTGGCATGATAACCTGTTCCTTTGTGAGAGGCCCTTGCTGTGATTATGTACACAGTCAGGGGCTGTTGTTCTATGGAGCTATATCGAGTTTCTGCCTGTGCAGAGCTGGGATCAAAATCCTAGGGCACTCTTCTGTTCTCTCTGCCACTATGTCTACTCATACCTTCTAAAGCCACAGGTATATCTAACTCTAATGGTAATCTTGCTTCAGAAATGCTCAGAGCTCTAATCTACTTCATTGGTACTTTTGTCTTCTCAAAGGTAGCCTGTTGTTCTGATCCCCAGTCACACACGCCCTTTTTCTAAGTCCAGGACAGTATAGTGTGGCCGAGTTATCTAAGATGGCAGTCATGTTGGGTACAGACAGGTAGATGGGGAGCGCTGCCTTATTCAATCCTCCATTATCCACAGCCATCTGCCATGAGCCACCCGACTTTTCTCCAGCCCTTAGGGCTGATGAAAGCACCATGGGTGAGGTGTACAATGCTTGCTTAGTGCATATTTCCTATGCCCTCCCCACAGGTCAATTTTTATTTTCTGAGGGTTTCTTTTTTTTTCTTTCAATTATTTTCCTTTTACAAAAAATATATTTTATTGATTATGCCATTACAGTTGTTCTATTCCCCCCTTCATTCCCCTCCACCCTATACATCCCCTCCCCCACCATTCCCCCCTTTCACTTATGACCATGTGTCTCAAGTTCTTTAGATTCTATATTTCCCATACTATTCTTGCCCTCCCCCAATCCATTTTCTACCTACCATTTATGCTAGTTATTTTCCGTACATTCTCCCCCCTTCTCCTTCTCCCACTCCCCTGTTGCTAACCCTCCATGAGATCTTCATTTCTATGGTTCCGCTCCTGATCTAGCTGTCCTCTTAGTTTGCTTTTGTTTTAGGTGTGGTTGTTAATAACTGTGAGTTTGCTGTCCTTTCACTGTTCATCTTTTTTATCTTCTTTTTCTTAGATGAGTCCCTCTAATATTTCATATAATAAGGGCTTGGTGATGATGAACTCCTTGAATTTGATCTTATCTGAGAAGCACTTTTTCTGTCCTTCCATTCTAAATGAAAGCTTTGCTAGATAGAGCAATCTTGGATGTAGGTCTTTGGATTTCATGACAGTTTCTACTTTTGTAAGAATGGCAGATTTTCTGGCTTCCAGTTGGCATTTTCCCTCAACATAATTCTGATTATTCTGACCAGGAGGTAGAATTCACTAATAGAGGTTTGTAGAGTTTGATGTTGTAGGACATCGATGCCCAGTATGTTCTCTGGTACTGGAGAGATAAAATATCTCATAATCCAAGGGGAAGAATGCTTAACTTGCAATTTCAAAGTGGTGTTTCTAACCTTGCCCTCTGTAATCATCAATGGCCCGAGGGGGCCAGAAACCTCCTGAGGGTTAACATATATTAAAGTACATTTAGCTTCAGTATCAGCCAGAGCTATCACCTTTGGTTTATTTCTGGGGGATTGGTGAATAATGAGCTCAACAGGAGACCTCTAATAACCTTCAGTGCCCCTCATCTGCAGACAGTCTTGTACCTGGTACCAGGGTACCCACCATGAATAGTACAGTATCCCTGAGGCCTTTGTTGGGGATAATAAAGGAGGGGGAGGTAGGTCTGAACTGTTACTCAGGTTTTAAGGCTTTCCACAAGGTGACCAGCACAGCACTGGGTGGCTGGTCTCTCTTCAGAGAGAGTCTGGGCAGATATGAGGTCAAATCACATTTGCTTCTGCGTCACTTTTTACTGGACCCTTTACAAATGATTGGAATAGCCTTTTGGCTTTTTGAGCTCCCTTCTAGTTTCAAGTTTTACCCAAGCCCTTACTCATCCCCAGGATTGTCAGTTTCCCCCAAATCAGAAGTGGGTTGTCCAACATCATAAATATTTTGTCTCATAACTGGGCTCTGCATGAATGTCAGTGTCCTCTGGGTACTAGGGCAGACTGGAGAATCTTGGATTTCATTTCTGCAGTGAATGTGGCCTCATCAGGCACTTCAAACACAGGGGCATAGATTACTTGTCTCAATCCCAAGCCCTCAAAATTTGTTGTAACTACTCTATCAATTTCCAAGACCTCAAGTGCCCAGAAGAATTCCCTTCAATGGGCCAAACCTTTACGCAGACTAGAATAATCCAGTCTGTAAGGGAGTACTTTGAATCCCCCTGGCACCATGAAGGCACTGCTGGAAGGTAGGGTCTGTGGTGATAGTACTCATTTTCTTCATCACCTCCATATCCCATAGCCATACTAACCATGCCTGGTACCTCCGCTGGGCTTTTGCTAGAACTTGGCAGCTATATCAATAACCTCAGTAGGATTGTATTTTCTCATTATAAAGGTTTCCTAAATTAGGGCGTTGTCTCAGTATTTGGGGTTGCTGTTGCTGTGTTTTTTTCTTTCTTTTGTATTAGGAGTCAGAGGGCATGGGTGTTTTATCCATTTAATTGTCAATCACCACAACCTCCTTCTCTGCTCTCCTCACTTTCCCACGGATTTCACATTTTAGCTTCCCAATCAAGCTTTTTCACAAGCACTCAGACCTTAATCCACAACAGTTTGTGCTCTCCTAGTTTCGCAAAATGGCATACTAAATACTTTACATTATGCTGCTTTCCCACCATGCCTGACAGTCCCAAAGCTAACAAATTAGTGAAAAACACACATCCTTCTCGTCTTTTCTTCCAACTTTCTAACTCAAGCTTCAGCCTCTTATTAGGCATCAGTGGCCAGTGGAACTGCCCGCAGTAGAGGCCATGACTGCACATGGTTCATTCCCTTTTGTGCTGGAGTGTACTATGCACTGTTCCTCAAACAAGTGCTTTAGACCAGCTGGTATTTTGGGGATGTCCCCATACTCACAGAGCAGTCTACAGCATCTAACATATGGCCACCCCTCCACACAATGTGGTGGACAACTGAGTCAGGATTTCCCCTCGGATGCCTCTCTTTCCCAAGACCCATGTGTTAAGTCTCCTGGCTGCCTCAACAGCTATTGGCTCAAGACCTCAGGAACTCCTTCAGTGAAATCTGAGATTAGTCCCTATACACGAAGAGCAAGGACTGAAGAAAGAGGCAAACCACCTGAAATTGGTAGGTGGCAGGTTTAATAAACAGGGGAACTTACTTATTATATGAAGCTTATCTTGGGTGACCACAGAGGATTAGATCTCCCCACTCACCCACCAGAGACTTAAAAGTTTATATGAGGGATTTATTTGGGTTCTGTGACATATTCAATCCAGATGGACTTAACAACCCCTTGCTCTCTCAATGCTACATCCTTAACACAGCTCCTAGCGTAGGAATGGTGAGTGGAATGTACATTGCCTGGGTCTAGCTCCAGGGCCAACCAGCAGTCCTGTCCACTCAATGATCTCCCCTGACACTCCTGGCTTTGTTATTTTTGTCTGTCTGATACATGACATTTGTCTAATACCTCCTGACAAATTTCATAAAACCCTGTGTTAAATAAATGAAGATTGCCACCACACTTCTAATAACTCAAAATGGAAAGCAGATACTACATTATAATTGTGGTTATTAAAAAATACTGAATAATTGCTATTTTAAGAGGCATATTTCTTGTTTTTATAGAAATTCCTTATCTGCTTAGTATACCAATAACTTCAGAAATTTTGATGTGAGCAAAAAAACAATGACTTGATGACTATTTGGTTGTTCAACTTCTAGATTGTCTTGTAAGATCTTTTTTGGAAAACTGAATTAATTTTACTTCTTTCACAACCGATTCTTATTTTTCATAAGAGAATGTCACAATTTCTATAAATAAGGAGTAGAAAACTCATTAATGCAACATCAGTGCTTAAAACAAAGCCACGGAGTCTGACACCAGTAGGGTTTAGGAAAGCAGCTGTGAGCATTTTTCTACTCTCTCAGTGCTTATGGCACGACCAAAACAGTGTTGTATGGAACAAGAAAGCCTTTCTCTTCTAGAGTCTTATATTCATTATTCATTTTATATTATCGTCTTCTTCTACTACCTTCATCACCATGCTTGTGTGTAGCAGACTCATTACACACTTTTATTTTACCTTCACCTACAGACAGGAAACAGACTAATATTATGCTAAAAAATATGAAAGCAACAAATATGATCTGTATGTTCATATTCTAATGATAAAACTATCTCTTCAATATAACATTAGACAATGCAATATTTCCAAGGTAAAAAAAAATAGGATATTTAATTCTATCTCAAGAAGTAGACACATAGAGCAAAGCTAAAACTCGTAATTACTGAAGGTATAGGAATGTTAGAAAGTTTCAGATAAATTAAAGATAACCATCAGATTGGTCAAGCACAATGAGAAAATACAAAGTAAGTTTTCTTGCAGTTAAGATTTTTAAGAGGTACAATTGGCATTTTATGCAGCTATTCAAGGGAATGGAAGCAAAAAAATCACAATTATAAAAATAATTTGGTATCTGAGAACCAATTTGTATTTAGAATTTGGCAGTTTATAGGGTCTAACATAGTGAGGATTTTATCAGTCATTTTGTGAAAATTCTTAAAGAAACTGGCAATAAACTGTTATAAAATTGATAATTAATGGGAATATTATAAAAATGATGAAAATTAAACATGTCCAGGGAATATTAGATGGAGATGAGAAAAAGGTAAATTTTAGATCTTGCTATTAAGATAAAAATCTAATCATTGCAGCCTGAAAGAAGGTAAGAATGAATGCGAGATGGAGTCAAGACATATAAGGGGAAGAAAATACACAGCACCAGGTAACTGGCTGTATTTAAGCCCATGGTCTCCTCTGTTGCTTCTCCTAAAATGAACCATCCTCAAAGTCAAATGTAAGTAGTCTTACTTTATAATTATTATGATAATAATTACATGATCAAGGGAAGGCAAATGAAAAACCATAGTCTCCCACTTCCGCTTCCTTGAGACCTCAACCACCTTTAGAAGTAATAGGAAAAATGGAAAGGTACTCTTATTCCCTTAGTACTTGAAATAATAATCAAATTACCTTAATATACTGCATTTAAGATTATGGGTGATTAAATAAATAAGTTTAATAATATGTGAGGCTTGATATGCCATAACTTTAACATATTAAAGTTTTCTAGTAGATAGAATATTATGCTACATATTTGGAATGTTAACACGTTTACCTTAATTTATAAGATAATTACTCATGCATATCTTTTAGATATCAGTCCACTAGATAATGGTGATTTAGTGTAGGTATTTAAGCTAATTTAAGTAAAGATTTTTTCAAAATCCTGTGGTTTAAATATCACTTTAAAAGAAATGTAACCCAAAGTTAGTCAGAGAAAGAAAGTGACAAATTAGAACAAAATTAAATAAGAGACAAAGGATAATAAAAATATCACTAAAGTAAGAGCTGGTTCTTTGAAAAGATAAATAAAATGGGCAGAACTTTAGTTAGACTTACCAACCCAAAGAGATGACTCAAATAAATAAAATTGAAAATGAAAAAGAACACATTATAAGTGATACCAAAAACTATACAGGGTCATAAGATACTACTAAACAATTAGACACCAAAAAATTGGACAAGCTATATGAAATCAATAGATCCTTAGAAACATACAGCATATCAAACCTGACTCATAAAAAAATAGAAAATCTGAACAAACTGAATACTAGTGAAGATATTAAATCAATAATAAAAAACCTATCAAAAAACAAAAGTGTAGGACTACACAGTTTTACTGGTGAATTCTTAAAAAAAAATTCAAAGAAGGATTAATACCAATCCTTGTCAAATCCTTCCAAAAAAGAAAAGAGGAGAGAACTTGTCCAAACTCACTTTGCAATCCCAGCATTACCCTAATGTTGGTTGCCATACACATAAAAAAATACAGGCTAATATCCCAGATCAATGTAGTTGGAAAATCCTCAATTAAATATTATAAAACCAAATTAAACATTATATTAAAAAGATTATACACCATGCATTTTTTAGTGAATTTATTCCAGGAATGCAAGGCCTGTTTAACATCTGCAAATCAGTGTAATATACTACATTAACAAATGAAAGAATAAAAATTATATGATCATTTCAATAGATTAATAAAAATCATTTAACAAAAATTAACATCCAGTTACAACAAAAATTCTCATCAAAAGTGATACAGAAGAAAAATACCTTGAGGCCATATATGACAAGACCACAGCTAACATAATACTCAGTGGTGAAAAGCTGAAAGCTTTTTCTCTAAGAGCAGGAACAAGACAAGGATGCCCACTCTCACACTTTTAATCGCTGTAGTCTTGGGATTTTTAATGTCAGCAATTAGTCAAAGACAGAAGAAAGGAGAGGAGAGGAGGGGAGGGGAGGGAAGGGAAGGGGAGGGGAGGGAAGAAATAGCAGTCATCTAGGATGAAAAGAAGAAAATAAAATTATCATATGATATTATGAATAGATAAATAACAAACTCTAAAGATCTCATAAAAATTGTTAGAATAAATGAATTCAGTAACGTTGCAGAAAACAAAATCAATACACAGAAACTAGTGTTTCTATGCACTAATGACAAACTATCAAAAAGTAGAATTAGAAAAATAATCCCATTTACAATTGAATCAAAAAGAATTAAGTACATGGTAATAAATTCAATCAAGAAGATAAAACACATACACATATAACACATATACATATAACAACAAAGATATTAGGGAAAAAATGGAAGAAACACAAATAAGTGGAAATATATTCCATGCTTATGTATCAGAAGAATTTACATTGTTGAAGTGTCCATAGTATCTAAAATAATCTACAGATTCAATGCAATCTCTATCAAAATTCTAATGCTAATTTTCACAGAAAGTATAACAAACAATTCTAAAATTTGTATGTAACCAAAAAGAGCCTAAATAGCCAAAGAAATCTTGAAAGGGGGAAAAGAAAAAGACAAAACTAGAGTCATCACACTTTTTGGTTTTAAACTCTATTACAAAGTTATAGTAATTCAAACAGTATGACATTGACATAAAAAGATATATATCAATTAAACAGAATAGAGAGCTAGAAATAAACACATACACACACATATACATATACCATTTTTTCAATTAATTTTACTACAAAAAAGTCAAGAATATACAATGGCAAAAGGACAGCTTCTTCAACCTAGTATGGGAAAAACTGAACAGCCACATGCAAGTGGATAAAATTCGGCAACTGTATTATACCATAATCTTAAAATGGATTAAAAACTTGAACATAAGATCTGAAAACACAAGATTCTTAGAAGAAAATATAAGTGCAAGACACTGTGATATGTCATAGTAAAAAAATTTAGAATTTGACACTAAAAGTAAAAACAACAAAAAGCAAAATTAAAAATGTGGAATTAAGTCAACATAAGGTTCTGCACAGCAAAAAATACAATCAACAAATAAAAAGACAATCTACTGAATGAAGTAATATTTGCAAATTACATAGATTATAAGGAGAAATATTAAAAATATATTTAAAACTCATACAACTTTGCAAAAATTGTATGAGACAATTCCCGATTAAGACATGCAAAAGATCTGAATAGATATTTTTTCCAAAGAAGATAAAGAAATGGCCCACAGATGTATGAAATGTTGCTCAACGTCATTACTCAACAGGAAAACACAAATCAAAACCGCAATGAGCTTTTACTTCATACCTGTTAAAAAGGCAAGACATAATAAATTTTGGTGAGGATGTGGAGAAAAGGAAACCATCATGTACTGTTGGTGGGAATGTAAACTTATGCAGTTACTATGGAAAATCAGTTTAGTTTGTTCAAAAAATTCAGAATAAAACTACCATATGATTCAGCAATTTCACTTCTGAGTGAATACCCAAAGAAAATAAAAGCAGTAATTCAAAGATTTTATATCTTCCTGAATCTCACGGATGGTCTGAAATCTCTTCCCTTTCAAAGGTAATTTTAGTTTTGGGAAAAGCCAGAAGTCACAGGGCACCAAATATGAGCTGTAAAGGAACCGAATAACTTGGTTGAGTTGACGTTTTGCCAAATAACTCTGCATGAGACATGGTGCCTGGGTGGGTGCATTGTCATAATGAACCTGCCAATCACCAGTTGCCCATAGCTGTAGTATTCTGAATCATCAGAATAGTTTCTGTGCAAGAATTCTCAAGCCTTATGCAAAATTTGATGCACATTGATTGCTCTACTCACTCACTCATTTTAATGCAACAACAGCCACACAGTACACATGCTCACTCAATGTCTACTACTCCCACTGACTAGTACAGTGAGGTCATCATTGTTCATGCATGTGCATTTCAGTCCACTCTCTCCTTGACTGCTAGGTTACAATGATGTTGTGCAACTTGTTCTCATTATATTAACAATGACTGCACTTTTTCTGGAAATTATATATATGTGAATATATAATATATATATAATTATGATAATATATTCATAATTATGAATATATATAATATATATTCAATGCAACACTGTTCATAATACATAGTCAAGATATGTAAACAACCTATATGCCCACCAGTGGATGGATGGATAAAGAAATTGTAATATATATATATATATACACACACACACAATGGAGTATTATTCAGGCATAAAAATAATAAAATCTTTCCATTTGGGAGGACATTGGATGAACCTTGAGAGCATTATGCTAAGTGAAATAATTCAAAGAAAAAAAGACAAATGCTATATGATCTCTCTTATATGGGAAATTTAAAACAAACAGACAACAACAACCAAATCTATAAATTAGACAACAGATTTTGGGTTGCCACATGTGGGGGTAGGAATGAGAAAAGTGGATAGAGGGGGTGAAAAGTGAATATATAAACAAATAAAAAATAAAATTAAAGCCTCCTACTGGAAAACTCCTTTAAAAGCATTAGGTGCAGTCAGTAAAATCCTCAGGGGCAAAAAAAAGTAAAAGTTAAAAAAGATATATAACATTTCATGCATCTTCAGTGGAGTGATCAGTAGAGCAATAGTACTAGAAAATAATCTTCTTAGGAACTTCCTTTTCACCCTCATAACACCTTTCATATGGAAGATAACCCTGGGCTTAATAATAGTTCTAGTTCCACTGCTCCAGCTATGTTGGCCAACGCTGAGCTTTGTGGTAAACAGCACTGGTCAGCTGAGACCTACTAGAGTTTTCCATTAGATATCTAATGAGGATCATATTACCTTCCCAAACTCCAACAAAAAGTATTTTCTTATTTTAGGTAGTGTTTGGTCAGAATTCTTGAAGGAAAGGAAGTAGTATATTTTCCATGTTAAGAAAAGAACTGAAATAAAATAGTTTTATGTACAGTTCAAAAGTTCCACTAAACAAACACCAAAAGTCTATGCAAATGAAAAATTTTGAATTAAACGTTTAAGTGTCGCTGAGGTCATTATATGTGACTCGTTCTTTGTGTCAGTATTAATGTAATCTGATTCCCTCTGCTTTATTATGTAAATCAAAGCTTTTGTAAAAGTGTTTATAAGTGAGAAGGGAAAGGAAGTTCTTTCTGGAAGGGATAAATGAGGCTATCACCCGCTCTACATAGACACATACAGTACAGACAGAGCCTGTGGAAAATCATTTTGCTCTTTTTTCTAGCTCCTCAGTGACTGTCACAACCCAGAAGACTCTATCAAACAACCCATTATGAGAAAGGAAAAGAAAATTCATCTTCAGACTACAAATTAAATGTCCAGTATAAACATTTTTGCTATATTTTCCTATTGTAACAGAACAAGAGGTCCGAGGGAGGGGCAATACAATATTTGGCCCACCTAGGGATGCCAAAAACTGCTATACAACAGGGGCCCCTCCCAAAAACAAAATACTAATATCTGCTGGGCTCTTCTGTCCACCGCCAATTGGAAAGACATCTCTCAATGCCAGAGATTTGTGAAAAGGAAACAAAATGTTTATTTAATGCTATTCAGGCCTAATGCCTCCACTAAAATATCAAAGTCCTTTAGGCTGTCACCTACACCCACACAGTGCTCCCTTCTCCCACTGTCCCAACTCCGGGTACCCTAAATCAGGAAAAGAGTACACATCTGTGTTGCAAGCCGCTGGCACGGTCAGCTGTGTCACTGTGTAGGCAGGATCTCGAGTTAATTCAAAGTATTGTGGTACCCCCTCATGGTCCACTGGCAAGAGTCCTTTGTACCCAGTTCCAGTCAAAGTCTCTCTTGCTTTCCCAGGCCACTCGGCCAAAGGGGGCACCCCAAAGCCGCGTGGGCCTCTTCTACCAAAGCTGCAGGGTTTCTCACTCTACCAAAAGCATGTGGCTTTCTTCTTCACCTGGCTGCAGGGATCTCCATTCTGGCAAAGCTGTGTGGTTTTGTCTTTCACCTGGGCAGTTATCCCCTCATGTCCTGGAGCCCATCTTTTCCAAAGCTCTCACACAGGCCCTCACTCAGGGGCGCAGCCCCTCGTTACCATCCTGAGTCCCAGCTACTCCCTTCTCCCTGGCTCAAAACTTGGCCACAGCTATTTAGCATATCTATGAAACCAGTTAAAGGTTATAGATATGTTAAATAACCATTCCAGAGGTTAGCTGCAAAACTGTTGCTATGCAAAACAGCTCTCAATGGCCTTGCTCCATTCGTTTCTTCCCCCTGGGGGAGGTGTGAGGACATCTTATATGTCTCTCCAATATTCCTATACACCTTGAATTCTGGACACCATTCCAAAATCCTTTTTTTGGCCCCCCTCCCTTGGCTGCACCCTGTATCACTATGTCAAACATTTTATTCTTTTTACTTCCTAACCCCTTATTTAGTATTACAAATAAGATACAAAGAAGCCTTCGGTAATGTCCTTGGCAGATTTCTTAATATTGTAGAATGTTGACATCATCCCTTCCCTTGTAAAGGCTTAATATTTATAAATGTTTTCATTCATTCGCAACGTGTATATTAATTGTCTGTTTCCCAAGTAAACTGTAAAATCTCTGCAATCAGGGATTGTGGTTTGTTCCTGTCTGTCTCCCTAGGACCTAGAACAATGCCTGGCAAGTAGAAAATAGGTGCTCAGTACACGCGGAGCCAGTGGGTAAGTCTGCCTTCATTGCCTGTAGAAAGCAACAGGCTACAACAGCTATAATACTGTATTGGCTGTGAAGCTCTCTAAAAATAGCATATTGAAATCTCCCTTCAACCCAGCAGATACAGCAATTAGCAAGTGATAAAAACGAACCAAATCTTAGCAGTTATTTGATGATGACCTTGTTTGTTCGGATGACTCTCAGCTCACATTTTAATGCTGCAGTTTTACAGCTGCAGCTTTGTGACATGCAGGGCGGCATGTGGAGTTCAAAGCTGTTTATCTACTTTACAAAGAAATGGGTCACAATAGATATGACGCATGGAAGTGTGTAATCTGTAGAAAGTGAGAACATTTTCACTTAAAAATAATTGGAACAACAAAATAGTACTCCAAGTTTCAACAAATGGCAGGGATTTTCAGTTGATGTGACAAATAAGCCAGCTGAAGAGCTCAGAAGTCAGTGGAAATGATAAAGACCCTTGGGGTGTTTAATCTCGTTTGTCAGGAAAAATATCACAGCTGTTTTTCTGAATCCAGAGAAGATGATCAGTGGCTATAGTATATAGAAAAATGGATCAAATGCAAGAGTGTTGTTCTCTGAGATACCAAAACATATCATAACAGAACATGTTGACTTTTGAGAGTACATAACACACAATGACATGACAAGCTGCGATCCAAATAATGTTTCGCATGGGCGTATTTCTGTCTTTATACCAGCTAATCACTGGAGCACAGGGGCCTTGTGAAGAATTTAATCCAAACTTGGCTATAGTACTCATATTTTCACAAAGCCCCATAGATCTGCCATAGGTTCTAACTGTGTTCTTGCAATTGTTCCTACCACATGGAAGCGTTAAAGCTTCTTGTGGCTTTTGAAAATGTGCTCAGCTGTGCTACCTGGTTCATAGGATGCTTCTTTGCAGTCCTATTTTTTTCTGGGAGACTATGTATTTTCTAGTGGTGATCTAAAGTTTTCAAAGAGCTCCAATACAATGTCTAAAGAGATGGAAGATGATTACTGAACACCTCCCAAGGTGTAGTCATTTGTGTGTACATGTTATGATGTAGTTCATTATAACAAACTCTCAAAATACTTCCAATTTCCTTCTGAAAGCTTCCCAGAAATTCAGAAACAGAGAATACATTTTATTTCATCCCGAATTTTCTAAATATTCGATGTCCATCATTTCTTCTTTTATTTAAGTTGTAGCAGTGCTGTGGTATATAATGTGTGTGTATGTGTATGACTATCTTCTGGTATGTTGAATGATATATATTTCTTACATTTTCATTATATTTCTTCAATTAATTCTTTCAGAATATAACATATTAGTCATCATAAAGATATTAAATACAAATTAAATATTTTCACTCTGTTGCTGAGTTACAAGAAATATTAATTGAAAGAAACCCAAAGTAACAGGGAAAGATTCCCAAATACCTCCCACGCCTGAAGTTGTTTTATTCTTCCAAATTTATCATAAATATATTGGCCTGAAAAAGTACAGATAAAACTTCCTATAGCAACCATTGTAATAGGCGGTACAAGACAGCTAAACTTCTGGAAGTCCTTCAATTTGTATCCATATCTTTGTTAGCTATCTAGAACAAAAATAATAGTTAAGTGTGAAAATGCAGTTAATAACTACTCCATATTCCAAAACATGGACTTTTGGTAATAAAGACAGAATGAGTTACGTGCTTTTTAATTACATACCAGCTCTGATTTAAGGAAGCAAAAAAGACTGATTGGAGTTTGTAACACATAAATCATCATAGAATAAGGAAGTGGCAGCATCACTGAAACTCAGGGAACATTGAACTAACAAAACCTGGATGATGATCGGGGAGCAAGGACAAATAGAGTTCTCTTACCCTTTCCTGTCTAAATGATAAGTTTGTGTGGAGAAAGTGATAGTTAACATCTGGGCTGTACTATAATTAGACCCATATGTTATCTGTAAACTGTAGCAAACTTTTCCTAGGGTTAATTGTTTTTATAAGTGGTATATAGCTGATTTTATAGTGTTACCTTACTTTCAATTTATCATTTTCTGACCTTTACAAATCCTTCAAATGAATAGAGTTTTTGAACAGAGGTTCCTGAAATATACTACCATTAATAATTAAAGGAGGGATTCTCAACTGCGAATAATTCTGTTGCAATCGAGAGGACTAACTGCCCTTTAATAACTACTCCCCAATCTTCCTTTGGGTAGCAGTATGACCGGTTTAGCCAGGTCTATGGCTTCCCACACATAAACGATATTCACCAATTTCTTTTGCAGTTAGGTATGGTCTTGTCACCAAGTGTGGGCCCAAGGTCTGTAATGATCTGCGCAACTTCCAGGTCACATTCTTGAAAGGAAGAAGTTGGCTTCCTCTCCTCACGAACTGGTGTGCTAGCAAGCCAGATTTTTCCATGTGGTCAATGAGAATACCCTTAGAAATGGCCGAGCACTAAGAGTCACCCAATAAATTTTTTATAATTTGTTTTCTTTTTTTTATTTTTTATTTTTTATTGATTATGCCATTACAGTTGTAATGGCCAATAAATTTAATTTTTTTTAAATAGAAGCAATCTGGGTACCTAGATATCCTAACTGAGAAGAATCCAGCCTAAGAAATCAAGGAGCTTGGCCTTTTGACCCTAAAATTTTTTCATCTTGTTTAAACTACTATTATTTGATCTCTGTTAAAACAGACAAACAGATATCTTATACCAATTTGTAGGATTTACCTGGAAAAAATGAAATCATATAGAAGCTAAGGATAGTCTTCACTAAACAACTTTTGTAGTTCTATGAACAGATAGATGCTTTGCAATGCCGACACAGGCAGTACATGCTTTATGATGCTTCATAACGGAGAAGAGATACATAAATTCAAGCCAAAAACTTTACTAAGAATAAATATCCATTATAGACAGGCTGTCTCTTCCCTTAGGATGCACACAAAATGGCAGAAGACATTTGATTAATTCAAAAGAAAATTTAAAGTAATAAAAATTACACAATCTTAAATGCCAAGTAATATCTTATGGAGGGTGATGTCTCCATAAATGAGCCTTGATATTATGAAAACACATTTGAAATGAATTTTAGAATTTTCATTGAAACCTAAGCCCAAATATAGTCAGGGAACAATTATTTTATTGCAGAAAAGCAGAAGTTGGAGGATGTTTTGCTTTGGAGGCAAAGCACTGTTATTTGGACACAAAGTCAAAGCACATAGATCTGTTTTTATTCATGAATCTTTCAAGTTTCTGCACAGGTTGCTTGCATGGATTTCTGATGCAGCATCAGTAAATTTTCTAGTAGTAAAATATGCAAAGAAGCAACACCCTTATCTTAATCAAAATACATTAATCCTGCCACTGACGATACCAATACGTAGTCAATCACTGCATAGAAGTCGGTGAAAATATTTTGTCTCGTTCTGTTACATAATTAAGAATTTTGCTTTGACATACATAAAGTAGAAATGATAGAATATAAGCCAAGAGTTTTAAGATGCCAACTTATTTTTACATATGCTGATATCCTAAAATGCCCTGCTCTCATTAATGGGATCTAATATGCAATGAGAGCATCTCTGGATCACTGAGAAGTCATTATCAAAATTAAAAAATTTTATAATGAACTTTTACTTACATAATAATTTCGGCACTTGCCTTATTGTCAATGCAATATCTGGAAAAAATTGTGTTCATCCAAATGAGAAGAGAAAATCAAATGTTATAGTTATGATTTCCCTAATACATTTCAAGTGCCTTTGTACATAGTATAAAAGTTGATTCTCACAAATCTGTAAACTCAGTAAGGAATAAAAAATGCATGTTCATCATTTGCCCGATAAAATTTTTGAGGCTCAGAAATGTCAGGTGACACTGTCACGATCCTCAACCAAATTGTTGCTAGATGTTAGACCAGAAGTCACACTCTTTGAACACTGACTTTAATTATACTCATGCTCCAATTTAATGCAATCTGTGGTAGTACCTTAGTCCTCATTTTCTGAAACTTGGGATTATTTTGAAATAGAGTAAATCTAGAGTGGTGTGAGGATACCTACTGGTTATCTACTCAGTATCTAGACTCCTCCTCTGTATTATCTAATAGAATGGAATCCAGGGGTTTTTTGAGGCAGCGATAAATTCAAACTAAAAACTCAATCTTGAAGGCTATTTTGAAGAGTGGTGGTCCTGTGACAGGCTGACATCTTTTTGGCAAACAAGTTTAAAAAAGTGAATTGAGGTTTTAATTTGCATCTCTCTGATAGCTAACGATATTGAGCATCTCTTCATGTGTCTCTGGATGTTCTGTATGTCCTCCTTGGATAAGTGTCTGTTCAAGTCCTTTTCCCATTTTTTAATTGGGTTGGTTGTCTTCTTAGAGTGGAGTCATGACCAGAGGGGAGAGGGAAGGGAATTTAAGGGGAAAAGGGGGGAGGGATTTGGAGGAACAAATAGGAAGGACACAGGGACAAGAACTAAGGGGGGTGGAAATGGGAGGGAGGTGGGGAGCACAGGGTGGGAGAGGCTAGAATGGGAGAAATAGACAAAAAACTATATTTGAAAAATAACTAAATAAAATTTTTTTAAAATTTAAATTTAAATTTAAAAAAAGTGAATTGAGTAGGACTTGTAGGAGTATTATCTTCTTTATAAACAGAAAAAAAAGTCATCTTTCACATGCTTTTCCCTTTGGGTCTTCTCATTCTTTCTGCCTGAAATACAGACTTACTGCATCAGGGTACAACAGTTATTTTTCAACAAACTACATCAGCTATTGGTTGTCTGCTCCTGGCTGTCTGCTTCATATTTCAGATGCAAGTCTTTTGAATCTCAGGGAAATTATATTTTAATAATTTTTAATGTTTCTTTCCTTCTGTAAATGTTTATTTGGGTAAATATTAAACAGGTACATTTTTAACATCTGTAATATGTCTGGCAGTATCCTATAGTGGGGATACAAATTTAAATAAGACAAGTTTGCTACCTTCATAGAGCTTACATTCTAAGAAAAGACAAACCACAAATAAGTGAAAAATTATTGTGTAATTTCAAGTTGTGTTAAGAACTATGTAAGTAACACACAGGACAAAATGGGTAAAAGTAATGGTGAGGAGATGATAAATATGGCAGTCTAACTCAGATAGGACATCTCTGACTAGAAACTTTTGAGCAAGCCAGTTTCTGGGAATATATCTGAAGGAACCCAAAACACTAATTCAAAAGAACATAAACACTCCTATACTCACTGCAGTATCACTTACAATTGCCAAGATATGGGGGCAGCCCATGTCCATCAGTAAATGAGTGGATAAAAAACAACTATGTGACATTTACATGATGGAATACTACTCAGTCATAAAAAAGAAGAAAAATTTACTCTTTGTGACAGTATGAATGAACTTGGAGAACATTATGCTAAGTGAAATAAGCCAATCAGAGAAAGACAAATACCACATGATTCCACTCATATGTGGAATCTAATGAACAAACTGAACTAACAAGGAAAACAGGGATGGAGAGCAAGATGACAGCTCAGGTGGTTAGGGGTTGGAGAGATCAAGCAAAAAAGAAAAGGCACTTATGAACATGTACAATGCTGTAGTGATTGCAGAGAGGAGGGAAGTCTAAGGGGGATATACTAATGGAGGGACAAGCAAAAAATAGGGAAAAAGAGGGCTTGATTAAGTATGGATAAGCTCCTTACTGCCCTTTCCCTGTCCTTGGAATGTTGCATTCCGCCCATTGCTCCCATAGCCAGAACTGTTTAAAGAAAACGACTTTGAGAGAGCAAGGTGTTGTTAGGACTATCTGGATTTTATACTGACTGAACCTAGTTATATAAATGCTTAAGATTCTGGCTTGCAGTTGCAGAGATTTACTCATTTTGTGACCACCCAAGACAAGCCTCTGATGTAAGTTCCTTTCTCATTAAACCGGCCACCAACCCATTTGGAGTGGTCTGCCTTTTTCTTCAGTCATCCCTTCTTCTCTGTGTTTGGGGCCTGTTTCAGATTTCACCCAGGGAACTTCAAGGGTTGTGAAATAGATTGTATGTTGTACACCTGAAACTAATACAAAATAATATTGAATGCAAAAAATAATATTAAAAACAAAAAGGAAAAAATAGACTATAGGGATCAAGTTAGTAGCAGGAAACCAGTTACAAGGCTATTCCAGTAAACCAGTACATCATTATCTCATGGATCTATGGGCAAATCCCATATATTTACCAACTTCTTTAGATTTATAAACTTAATTTTAAAATCATTACTCTGATTTATGGGTTGTCTTTATTTCAATTACAAATTAATCAATTCAATATGTTTTGAAATATCTAAGCTGCCAGATATTGCTTCTATTAAAAATCAAACTCACATATTTCAATGAATTGTTCTTAAATGTCTCATTCTTTGCTTTTTATTACTCTCTGCTCTTTGTTAAATATTATACCATTTAGCTAGGAATGGCTATATGCAATTTGGTAGAAGTCAAGATAGTCATCAATATCATTTAGATTATTTTATAAAAGACAATTTTGGTAAGCTTTGGGCTACTCTTATTACATCTTTGTGTGCCAAGACAAATAAATATGATCCAAATGAAAGAACAGATCAAAACTGCAGAAAAAGAATTAAGTGATGAGGATGTAGACAACCTATTAAATGCAGAGTTCAAAACACTGGTAATCAGGATGCTCACAGAAATAATTCAGTATGGTCACAAAATAGAGAAAAAAGTGAAAGCTATGCAAAATGAAATTAAAAAATATATATAGGGAACCATCAGTGAAGAGGAGGAAACCAGGGCTCAAATCAAAGATTTAGAACAGAAAGAAGGAATAAACATTCAACCAGAACAGAATGAAGAAACAAGAATTCCAAAAAATGAGAGTCTTAGGAATCTTTGGCACAAGTTTAAATGTTCCAATGTTTGAATTATAGGGGTGCCAGAAAGAGAAAAGGAAAAGCAGAAATTGAAAATGTTTTTGAAAAAAATGAAGGAAAACTTCCCCAATTTGGTGAAGGAAATAAATATGCAAGTTCAGGAAGCTCAGAGAGTCCAATGAAGCTGGATCCAAGAAGAAACACAGCAAGACACATCATGATTAAATTACCCAAGGAGAGAATCTTAAAAGCAGCAAGAGAATAGGAGAGCGTTACCTACACAGGAGTTTACATAAGACTATGAGCTGATTTCTCAAAAGAAACCTTACAGGAAAGAAGGGGCTGAACTACATCCAAGATTACTCTATCCAGCAAAGCTATCATTTAGAATGGAAGGGTAGATAAAGTGCTTACAACATAAGGTAAAGTTAAGTGAGTTCATCATCACCAAGCCCTTATTATATGAAATGTTAAAGAGACTTATCTAAGAAAAGAAGAACCTCAAAACTATGAACAGTAAAATGACAACAAACAACTATCAAGAACTGAACCTAAAACAAAAATACACTAAGCCAACAATTAGCACAGAACAGAATCACAAAAATGGAGATCACATGGAGGGTTATCAGTGGGAAGATGTGGAGAGATGGGGGAAAAAGGTATGGGGAATAAGAAGCATAAATGGTAGGTACAAAATAGACAGGCGGAGGTTAAGAATAGTATAGGAAATGGAGAAGCCAGGGAACTTATATGTACAACCCATGAATATGAACTAAGGGTGAGGGTGTAATGCTTGAGGGAGGAGGATACAGGGCAAAGGGAATAATGGGGGGTAAAGTGGGACAACAGTAATAGCATAATCAATAAAATATACTTAAAAAGAAAGAAATACAAAAAACAAACAAAAATATCTTTGTTGATTTTCCAGAATATTCAGGTTTTCAATACAAGTTTTCAAAAAATTTTAAGTAATATCCAATTCTGAAGACTTCCCCCAAGTAATCACAGAGTTGGAAAACTGCTACTTAAAAATAAAAAACGTTTGAAGAGAAATGATATTGCTATCTTTAACATTTTATGAAAAAATCATAAATATTTGAACACTTTCCATTTATAAAGACCTCTTGAGGTTCTCTTTTTTATGTGACAAGAGGACCTCATTGAAGGTAATTTTTAGTTTATATTTAATCAGCATCAATTTTGTTGCAATAAGGAAGAAATATTCCCCTGTGCTCGGTTTGGTTCTCAGTAGTATAAGGCAGTTGTGTGTTAGGCTAGGCATTGTGGTATTTCATTGCTGAGCTGCAGGTAGATAAATCCAAAGAACTAAAGTTCCATCTCTTCTAATTCTCTCTGAGATTGAACAGTAGATGTCATGTGGAAGAAGATGAAGTGAAAAAAAGATCTGCAGGGGACTCAAAAGATAATGCACAGCCAACAAGGTGAGTTTGCTTGGTAATGAAGCCATGGCCATGGTAACCTTCCACTGCTCTTAACAAGGTGGAAAAAGTCTTCTCAGCACTTCAGCACACAGCTGTTATTTTTCCCCCTCAGCAGGCTCGTTTCTTTAGGCAACACAGAAAATAGACTTTTCACTCTCAGGAAAGCCCCAGACTACTTTTGTACATGATAATTGTGGAAGTCTGTAAGTCTGTAGAAAAATATGATAGAAAACCTTTTGAATAGTCTAAGACAAAAATACTTTTTTGAACCATGCTTTTAAAAATTATGATGGATTCAAATATTTAATGGATAGGGATGACTAATATTTTCTAAGAAAGTTCTGATTTTCTGTAATATTATTAAATCCCATTGATATATATCATAATGGAACAGAAGTAAAATGGGTATCTCTCAATTTTCTATAAATAATTATTTTAAAGGCAACAGTTTTTAAGAGTTACCAACTTGTATGTCCTCCTGGAAGAATATATGTCATTGACAGTATTATACTCATCTTCATCTTTATTCCACCAGACTTTCAAGCTTTTATTGGCATATCGTAAATACTCAACAATATTTAAATTAGTAGTGCATAATTATAAAATAAAAAACAAATTTAAAAACCCTGACAGCATCTTAGCCTTTGCTGTCTTTTATGATCTCCATAGTTTTGAGGAGTATTGCTTAGTTTTTGTTAATGGCTGTCCCTATACGTCTGATACTTATGTCGTGATTAGCCTGGGGTTCTCACTTTAGGGGAGAATGCACCAACATGGAGTGCCATTCTTCTCATCACTTTTTATCAGGTAGTACATGATCTCAGTGTGATTTACCACCGGTGATAGCAATGGTTAGTGAGTACTTAGTTAGGGTAGCGAGTGCTACTTTTCTTTACTGTATATCACTGCTTTCCACTTTCTGTACTCTCTTTTTTGGAAGTGAGCTACTAAACGTAGCCTTCACTCAAGGAGGTAGTTGGTGGTTGTATCTACATATATTATCTGGAAGTCTATAAGAAATATTTGGATCTTGTCTAGACTAAGATATTTTAATTAGGATCCTAATTTACTTCCTGTTTTCTATGAGTATAGATTCAGTTCATAGTTTCTTATCCCTTCTGGACCTCAGAAAAGATGGAGGTAGATTCAGAAAATCTACACATTTTTACTAAGCCATTTGGAGGTTTTCAGAGATAGAGTTTTACTAACTTAGACTTAGTTTTGATTAATTCAGGCTTGGCTCTTGCCCCACTCTCTGAAATCAGTACGGCCTATCTAACATGTTTATTCACTGAACAAACATTTTGTGAACACCCACTATATCCATGGCACTGTTCTAGGACCTGTTGATATTTTAGTAAATAATACAATCAGGATTGTTTCCCTTTTACTTAAGAAGTTAGTGAGGAAGACCGTCTCAGGAGCAAATAAATAAACCTAATCCATAGAACTTACTCTATGGGCTATAAACTGCAAAAAGTAGTAGGAAGCACAGTGCTTTCACATTGTTCATAGTCAATAAATGTTTGAATGTTAAATATTAAACATAGTATTTCAAGGACAAAATAAAACTTTAAAATTCCCCTGCAATGGTGGTGCATACTTTCAAGTAGACAGCCAACTACATGAGCATCCATATTTGTATTTAAAACAAACATAATTAGACATACTTTACCAGCTAGATTATTACATGTACAATTTGTCAATATATTTGAATTGCTTTACCATTCTGACTTAAATTTACATAAAATACTGTGAGAATAAACCACAACTGTCAAAAATGGGGCAATGGTGCCTTCACAGAATGATTGGAGTTCCCCCAGGAAGATGAGAAAAAAATTAGAGTAAAAAAGCAGAGCCTAGGAAAGATGGATCAAGACAATGCTGCTAAGGCCAAACATAAGGAAGTGATAAAACTAGGCTTGATCTATACTAATGTGCAATGATGAGACAATAGGACCAGGACTAATCTGAGTGAGTAGAGTATCAAAACAAACAGAAGTGATAAAAAGTTAAAGGAAATCAGGGGTTATTAAGCAGAAAAAAGAGTGGACTCCCAATCTAATGACTGGGCTTCAAGTATATCCCTAGAGGAAAGCCAGAAGAACAGACAGGATGAGTTAAGTCTACTGAACTCTTATAATAGAAGATCGAAGGAGATTTTGTTGCCTGCTCACTACCAGGTGTGTGTAACACAGGGTCAGGAGAGCTTACGGAAACCCTGAGGAACATAGAACATGGCATTGGAGAGCAGGAAGCTATATACCTTCACGTCAATCACATGAGCAACTTGGAGACACAGGCTGACAACCACAGCATTAGTTACCTGTCTGCATTTCCATTTATTTAAACATGTATAAAGATTTCTGTATTTATTATTCTATTTATTCATTCCTGCACTTGGCCAGTAAACATCTGTAGACCTATTATATAAACCAAGGCTATGCTATCAAATTCCATTAAATGAGAACTCTAGCATAGTGCATTCTGAAGTTTGTGATAAAACAGCTATTTACAGTTTAGCCAAATGCTAAAGCTATGTATATAATATCCCTCTGGAAATTAAATCTGTGATGGGCATAAGCCCAGAGCCAACCTGAGGCAAAACAATCACACACACAGACACACACACAAAAGTGAGCGAGATTTGAGCAAGTCTGTTTTTATAAATCTGATGTGAAGTGAGTTGTGTGGCTATTGCAAGTGAATATATCTTAAACTACAAATAAATTCTCATTGTGTCTGAATGGTCCATACTGGCATGGGACAGATTGTTAATAAAGAGACAAATGCCATTTTTAATGGCCAACAAAGTGGACAAAAACAAACCTTTATTAAGAGTCTATCTTGGGCAAGATACTATGTTAGATGGTTCACATATGGTATTTTCTTCAATTTTCATAACCATTAAATGAGATAAAGATTAAATCTCTTATCATTAACTAATCTGCTACTAGAAGATTTAGCCATCTGTAAGAGATCTTCATAAATTACAAAAATGCTTAATTTTACTGTGATGTATTCTGATTCAAATATCCTTTGAGATCACTATCCATAATACAAGGTCTGGCAGAAGTAACACATGCTTGAGTGTGGTTGGCAGGGTAATAATATGGGTATTATAATTCTAGTTTTAATCAGAACATTTCACCTAAAATGTCATATGGTGTGTATGAGTGTGATATTGTTATGTCACTGAATTGCACATTTATGATTTTGTAATAAAACAGGGGCATTGTTTGTGCCTCACCCTGTATAATGATTTTTCCAGTTGATGACTCAGCACTAGCTCTCACCCTGCACCCTTGCTCTGCTCTCCTCTCCTCTTCGTGTAATTGATTCAGATAATGTGCTAAAAACCACAAGCCAAAGGAAACAAATGGTAACATTATTTGTGTTTGAAAATGGCATTGAAAAAATATCTAATAGGACACTGGCCACTTACGTATAGGAACATTAGGATAAACATGTCACATTTATATTTTTTATATTTTACATGCTATTTTATGTTGGATTACATATATTCCTCTGGTCTAACAGAATGTTAAATTTGGGGAAATCTCTGTGACTACGAGAGCCAAGCTGCGTTATCATTCCCACTTTGCAGGTGAGAAAACAGAAACTTAGGACAAGTAGAGAGCACATCAGTCACAAAGCCAGCATTAGAGGCAAGAAACCTGTCTACCCCCACAGTTCACGCCCTTTATGCCCAGCTGTTGTGATCTTTAATTGAGTTGTAGGTGGACTCAGAACAACCTTTCAGCCCAAGGGCCTCTTCTATGATGTCTTTCTTTCTTCCTTCTTTTTTTTATACCAGATTAAAAATTTACAATTGACCCTTGAACGATGCAGCTCTTTTGAGACACCCACACTCCTGTGTAGTCAAAAATCCATGTTTAACTTCTGAGTCTCCCAAAATTGAACTACTATTAGCTTACCGTTGACCAGAAGTCTTACTGATAATACAAACAGTCAGTTAATATATACTTTGTTGTCTTCTGTATTATACACTCTGTTCTTAGAATAAAGTAAGCCAGAGAAGAAAATACAGGGTTGAACAAAAGTAAATTTACAGTTGTGAGTACATGAAACAGTTTATTTTTGTATTATTATTTTCAATTATTGTGTTATTTTCCAATGAACAACTGTAAGCCTACCCTTGCCCCACCCTTATTAAGAAAATCATAAGAAAAACTCATTTATAATATTTATTGAAACAAACCTGTGTATAAGTGGACCAACCAGTACAGTTTAAACGTGTGTTATTCAAGGGTCAAATGTACTTTACTTATGACAAAATTATCAAAAGGAGCAGAAAAATGATCCTGATGTGGAAAAGGATTTATAAAAACATAAGGGAAAGTTCAGAATGAAAATGAATGTCACATAAAACTTTAAAAATAGTGGCACTGCCCAAGCTGGTGTGGACTGAGTACAGGCCTCCGAACCAAAGGATTGGCTGTTCGATTCCCAATCAGGGCACATGCCTGGGTCGCAGGCCCGGTCCCTGGTTGGGGGGTGTGGGAGAGGCAACCACACACTGATGTTTCTCTCCCTCTTTCTCCCTCCCTTCCCCTTTCTCTAAAAATAAATAAATAAAATATTTAAAAACCAGAGATACTTCCTTGTCTTGGGGACATTAAAGGTCTTGTCTATAAATGCCACATACAATAAATTGAATCACACTTGGATCATTGACCTTGGGAGAATGAGTCAAGCCATGTGTGAACCTTAAGCTGTCACTCTCAAAAATTGTGAGTCTGACCTGAGACTTCACCTCCAGCCATCAAAACTGAGAAGTTAAAAAACTAGGTGGAATAGTGGGACATTGCTTTTACTATAATTGATGCCTTTATTTTAAATTACTGCTGATGGAAAATATATAAAAAACACTTTTTTATTGACGTGAACTACATTTTAAGTACAGGTCTAGAAGGCTACAACGTATCTATAAAAAATACAAACTCTTAAGAGATCTAGACTATATCTTGTAGGAGACAGTTGGTAAAGTGCATTATTTTGGATTTAAACAAGGAGCAACTATCCCCAAAATAGATCCTATTTCATTTCTATGTGTTTCCACATTATATTATACTTATCTCTACATTGTTAACTTTTATGTTGTATTAACATGCTCCTCTGAATAGCCACTAGGCTGTTAGCTTTTAGAGGGTGGCAAATGGTTCTTATTTACTTTTGTACCAGCAAGTAGCATGATAAATGCCACATTGTAAAGCATTTTTATTTAAATAAATTTATTAAATATATCAGGATGATACTGGTTGATATGGTCATATAAACTTCCAATGTAGATTTCGACGATATATGGTCTATATATTGTGTTGTGTGCCCACCACCCATAGTCAAATCATCTTCCATCACCATGTATTTGGCCCCCTTTCCCCTTTAATTTTAATAAATTTTAGAATGAGTAATTGGGATTTTGTTTTAGGAAATTATCATGTCAGCTTGGAATCCCAGATTGAAGGCATAAGAAATCAGAAAAAGAAGAACGTTTGGGATTATGACTGTTGAGGAGGAGAGACATATAACTGGCCCAATTAAGGCAGTGGTGGTGATGTTGGAAAGAAGGCAATGTATTCAAGTATTTCATTAAGTAAAATCAAACCCATTTGTTAAGTAGTTAAAAAAGTAAAGAGGGAGGACAGTGAAATTGGAGTTTATGCCCTTGTCCCTTTCTAGGTGACTAAGTAGGAGGTAATCAGTCAGCCTCAGGATGCAAAAGAAGAAGCTAGTTTGGAAACTAAGAATGATTATTTTCAACAAGTAATGGTTTTATGTCTTATTTCCAGGACTATGTAAGTATTCATGGCCTGAGTAACCTTTCTAACTCACCATACACCCCAGCATATCAAAAGGACTTAAGTAGTTTTTTGCATAAACTTCCGATCCTTACCTGTTTTCAAAGTCATTGTTTCATAATTAGGTAGCACATTATTCTTTTAGGATGAGTTTGTTTTCTTGCCCAATATATTTTCCTGCAGCAAGTCCTTCTGAGTTATTTATATAAAATATGTTTAGCTTTGTTGCCATGACTAAAATTAACTTTTGTTTTCAACCTTCTTAGCAATTTCCAGGGAAAATGTATAGCCACGTACCAGTGAATGGACCCGTCAATTTCCTTTGGTGAGTGTTGATTCAGTGACTAAGGTGCTGTGCATGGTCTTGACTGCAATCTTCTGAATGTCCTGTTTTGAGTGTTGTGGTAAGAAGGACAGGGCAGAGATATGGGAGAGAGACACATTTGTGTTAAATGCCAGCCACTCTGCATTCACTTAATCTCCATGAGTTTCAATTCCTCCATCTGTAATAACACCTTTCTCATCACGTCACTGCCTAGAAGAAATGAAATAACGTAAGAGGAAGTTCTGGTTACAGATTTCCAATTATCTGCTTGCTTGCTGATTCAGTTGCTGCTCATGCTTGTGTTCAAAGATTTTTTTCTTATATGAAAAAGATGTAAAGTTCATGAGTAACTGTAAAGAGAAGAGAACAGCTAAAATGAAGAAATGGAAAACATTATGATACTATTTTTTAATGTGATGGTAACACTAACGTTGTGAATAGTTGAAAATACTTTTTGAAAGTATCAGAATTTAAAAATCTTTCAACATACTGAAACAGTAATCTGGAAATAATAAGAGATTTAATAGAGTAAAAAATGGAGTTGGCAGGTGTTCTAAAAGGCCTAGGAACTTTTAGTTGACTCCACAGCTACTCAAACAGCAATACATCTACCTAAGAAGGATGTTTAGTCCCTAATGGCATCAACAGAGGTGGAGGGTCCAGAACAAAGGTGATAGCCCACAATTGTTCTCATCAGACATCATCCATGAAGAAGAATAGGGAGAATTAGCAAAAATGGTTTCATGATAAGATGTGCTATGAGGGATAATAAGGAAATTATGGAAGCTTAAGACACATACTAATTTCATTTTCTATAAAATGACATGGGAAAACAGGATATGCTCTACCTTTCCTATTTATCCACCAACATTTATCTATATCTATGCATTATCTATTGCATCATAACAAGCCACCCCAAACTTAGCTGAAGACAAACATATTATTATGCCCATGAATGTGGTTCAAGACAAAAAATGCACAGCAGGAATGGCCTTTCTCTTCCCCATAATACTAGCTGGGATTATACCTTAGTCAGTATATGCTGCTATAATAAAATGCTATAAACTGAGTGGCTTCCACCAACAAATATTTATTTCTTGAATTTTAAGAGGCTGGGATTAGGGTGCCAACATGGTCAGGTTCTGTTGAGAGTCCTTTTTGGGAACTGTATGTAATTCTGTGTGATTTCTGAGCAATCATCATTTCTGATGTTAAATGATGGCTAGTCATAGGTAAGTAAGGGGAAACTAAAATTATAAGATTATCCTATTCTCTTTTATAGAAGGAAGGCTAGGCAGTCTGATAAAAGGTAGTAGGAGCATCTTTTACTTATAACTGTGAATTTGTGCATCAAGTGATTTAGAACAAGGTCACATCTAAGAGAGAAAGAGTCCTAAAGGTTATGGGTGAGAAGCAAAAATCTGGTTTAAATTAGTTGTCAGTTCCATGAGGCCTGAGTCATGTATCTAGAGTTGACATGTAAGGTCAACGGGCAGAAAACCCAGAAATAATGAGGTAAAACTACTAAGTGGAACTGAATAGGCTTTAGGGAAACCCATACTTGAAGATAGGCTTTTAGATATTCTGTGCATGTATTCAGCTTAGGTTCATGAGTTTAGGTGACAGATAGAGCCCTAGAAATAGAATCTGATGAGATGAGATTAGATGGGGAAATTACACATTCCGTTAATCTTTTATCCACCTGTATCTGTGTTTTATGCACCTGTTCAGCATGGCTAGCTAAACCTACTGGCCTTGCGTGAAAGAAGTGTTGGTTAAACATAAACAAATAACACTATCACCAAATCTATACTGTGTTCTGTGTATTATTAACCATATATCAGACAGACAATTAAGAGTAAGATGACTTCAAGACCAAATCTTTGTGAGAAGGGCAGTTGCTAATAGATTAATATGGCTTTGTGTGCGAATCCAAAATGGAGCAGTAAGAGAAGATAATCTGTAGGCATTAGGGACATCTGGGCTGGGCTGGCATAGGTGAGAGCTTAGAGAACTCACAGGACATATCACAAGGAACATCCCTTACCTGTCTCATACATATTGAGTAATTTTGCTAGACAGGAAACAGGTTATCACATAGAGTTGTTATGAGAAACAAAATGTCTACATCTTCAAAGTACAAAGAAAGTGTGTGTAAAAAGAAAACTATCCAAATAAATATAGGTAAAACACCTTTCCAAAATTGCTTCCTATTTACTTCTGAGCATCTTTACCTTTTACATCCATGTCTCATTCATTATAGGAGATACTTGCATTTGGCTTTTATTTTCCATTTGCTATAGCATTTCGATGTTTTAATGGACTTTTTTCACATGGCAAAGTATGTGACTCAATCCTTACTCCCAGTTAGCATATTTTTCATTGGTACTTGCTCTTCAAGGTCTAGTGACTTGACTTGGTTGGTTAAGTTTGCCTAAAACAGACAAGCCTACATTTTCCAATAGGAACTATGTAAGAGGAAAAGGAAATTATTAGCTCTACCTTATTCATGTCACTTCTCCCAAGTGCCATTATCAAATAGTAAATTAGAACTGAGTTTATTAAACTTAGTCTTAGTGTCAATTTTCTTCACTTTCTATTCCCTCCACAGCTACTTTGGTATTATTGAAAGACTATGAGTGAAAGTATGCTGATGTATGTTCACTGTACATGATTTTGAGCCAGAGTTCTATAGTTTCTCTATTCAGTTATTAAGGATTAATTGACATTAGATACATAGTGGAATAGCATTCAAAATGTTAAATAAATATGTTATATACTTCTTTAAACTTTTTAATTGTTGTTCAAGTAGAGTTTTCTGCCTTTAGATACTTTTAATGCTTGGAAAATTTACTGTTAGAGAGAAAAAATAAATATGTATTAATCTATTAAGTTAATGCAGAATATAGAACAATTATTATAGGTCTTTTGTTAAATTTCAAAGTTTTGGGATTGAAAAAACTGGGTTAAAATCTTGTCTTGACCCCTTATTACTGATACTACTTTGAGAAATTCTCTTAATCCTTCTATGTTTCAGCTTCTTCACCTGTGAGTCTGAATGAGTTCAAGAGATGCAGAGTAAGTGAGCAACAAGTTGGAGCTATAGTTTTTGTTGTTATTAGTATTCCTTCTAATGAGCCTTTATTTACAGCAGTGCTACCAGAAGTGTGGTCCCTGGACCACCTGCACCAGCATCAACTGAGAGTTTGTTTGCAATGCAAATTCTCTCACCCCAACCTGGACCTACCTGATCACAATTGTAGAAGCAGAATCCAGAAATGGTTTAACAAGTCTTCCACATGATTCCAACACATACTCAAGTTTGAGATCTACTAATTTATGCTATATCATTTCTAGTACAAAAATTTTTTTTAATTTTTTTAAGATTATTTATTTATTTATTTATTTATTTATTTATCTTTAGAGGGGAAGGGAAGGAGAGAGGGAGAGAAACATCAATGTATGGTTGCCTTTCATGCATCCCCTGCTGGGAACTGGCCTGCAACCCCAGTATGTGCCCTGACTGGGAATTGAACCGCGACTGTCTGGTTCGCAGGCCTGCGCTCAATCCACTGAGCCACACCAGCCAGGGCCTCATTTCTAGCACAAAATTTTTAATAAATCTTTTTACCAGACCAAAGATGAAAAACAATGAAACATCATCATTGTGGCCACACATGAAAAAAATTATTATATATTTAAAAAACATTCACTCTTAATTTCCTTATTGTTAAAAAATGGACCTGTGGTGGGGACAAAATACTGTTACCAAATGGACCATCCCACCTCCGGAATCTTTCTGTACTTGGTACATCTTGCCCACAGCCTTTAGAAATTGTGGCTCTCAATGCCAGTTTGGTGAAAAGGAAAGGAACTATTTATTCAAAAGTTACACAGATGTAGAGTAATGACTTAACATCTTCATTAAAACCCCAAAGTCCCTTAAAACACCCACAAATACATGCAGTCCTTCCTTCCCCCTTCCATCCAGTCAAGCCAGTCAGGGGTACCAAATCTCAGGGAAAAAGTAGTAGTCCATGGCTCAGGTACCTCCCTGCTCTTCCCAGTAATCTGTGCTCATCTGGCAGGCCTCCCTCAGTTCCCAGCACTGATACAGGGCGCAGCCAAGGAGGGGGGGCACAAAAAAGAATTTGGAATGGTTTCCAGAACTCAAGGTGTATAGCAATTATTAGAGAGACATATAAGATGTCCTCACTCCTTCCCCCACAGGTATGAGTTGGGGGAAGGGACACATGGAGCAGGAAAATGCAGGGCTGTTTTGTACAACCACAGCCTTGCAGCTAATCCACGGCATGGTCATTTAACATATCTATAGCCTTTGGCGGGTCACTTGGATATGTTAAATGGCTGTGGCCAGGCTTGGAGCTAGGGGGATGAAGTCACTTCCCCCAAAGAAGTAACTGGGGGGCAGGCCCCCCTAGTTACAGCACCTGCATGGGAGCTTGGAGAAGATTGGCTCTAGGACATGGGGCCATACCTGCCCAGACTCACAGTGGCAGCCCAGTAAACTTGTAATAATACAGAAATACTAGCAGATATAACTGATTGTGGGAGGAGTCGGAAATAGGGGTAGAGAGGAAGATTAGCACAGGGATTTAAACCCAGACACGGCAGCCATTGAGGGGAGGAACACGTGGTTTTAGCAGAGTGAGGACCCCCTCTTGCCCAGGTGGCAGTGGGGAGCCATGCAGCTTTGCCAGAATGGGGACCCCTCAGCCAGGTGAAGAAGAAAGCCACATGCTTCTGGCAGAGTGCAGACCCCTGCAGCTTTGGTAGAAGAGGCCCACGCAGATTTGGGGTGCTCCCCTTGTCCACGTGGCTTGAAAAGCAGGAGAGACTTTGCCTGGAAGAACGGATACAAAGAACTCTTCCCAGTAGACCATGAGAAGGTGCTGCATTGTTACCGAACAAGAGGTCTGGGGGAGGGGCAATACAATATTTGGCCCACCTAGGGATGCCCAAAACTGCTACAGAACAGGGGCCCCTCCCAAGGACAAAATACTAATATCTACTGGGCTCTTCTGTCCATCGCCAATTGGAAAGACATCTCTCAATGCCAGAGATTTGTGAAAAGGAAACAAAATGTTTATTTAATGCTATTCAGGCCTAACGCCTCCACTAAAATATCAAAGTCATTCAGAGTATACACCTACACCCACACAGCTCCCACTTCTCCCACTGTCCCAACTCTGGGTACTGTAAATCAGGAAAAGAGCAGACGTCTGTGTTTCAGGCCGCTGGCACCGTCAGCTGTGTCACTGTGTAGGCAGGATCTCTTGTTAATCCAATCATATGACACCTTCTCACGGTCCGCTGGCAAGAGTTCTTTCTACCAAGTTCCAGTCAAAGTCTCTCCTGCTTTCCAGGCCACGTGGCCAAAAGGGCACCCCAAAACTGCCTGGGCCTCTTCTACCAAAGCTGCAGGGGTCCGCACTCCACCAAAAGCATGTGGCTTTCTTCTTCACCTGGCTGCAGGGATCTCCATTCTGGCAAAGCTGCGTGGTTTTCCCTTTCACCTGGGCAGTTATCCCCTCATGTCCTGGAGCCCATCTTTTCCAAAGCTCTCACACAGACCTTCTCCCTCAGGAGCACGGCCCCTCCTTACATCCTGAGTCCCCACAGCTCCCTTCTCCCTGGCTCAAAACTTGGCCACTGTTATTTAACATATCTATGAAACCAGTCAAAGGTTATAGATATGTTAAATAATCATTCCAGAGGTTAGCTACAAAACTGTTGCTATGCAAAACAGCTCTCAATGGCCCTGCTCCATTCATCCCTTCCCCCTGGCGGGGGAGGGTGAGGACATCCTATATGTCTCTCCAATATTCCTATACACTTTGAATTCTGGACACCATTCCAAATCTTCCCCCCCCCCTTGGCTGCACCCTGTATCAGCATGACTTTGGATTCATTGGAGATCCTGCCTGAATGGCAACACAGCTGACGGTACCAGCGGCCTGGAATAACGGACATGTGCTCTTTTCCTGATTTACCATACCCGGAGTTAGGACAGGGGGAGAAAGGAACACTGTGTGCATAAGTGGATATCCTAAAGGACTTTGATATTTTAATGAAGACGTTAAGTCTGAATTGCATTAAATAAACATTTCCTTTCCTTTTCACAAATCTCTGGCATTGAGAGATGTCTTTCCAATAGGTGACCAATGATCGGGCCCAGGAAAGGGGTCCAAACGGTATTAGTATACCATCCTCTGGAGTCCAGGCCCTGGTGTGTCTGTTCTGTAACAGTTTTTTTGGCATCCCTGGGGGGGCCATATATTGCCCCCCTTGGGCCTCTGTTCAGTAACAGCACGATCAGCTGTGTTACCTCTGCCATGATCTCCAGTGAATCCAAAACCACAGGGCACCTTCTCATAGCTCACCAGTGAGAGAGCTTTCACCCCTTTCCTGCCTTGCAAGGCTCACGTTGTCCTCGTCCCTAGTCCTGCGTTGTTTCTTTTGCTTCCTAAGCCACGTGGTAAAGGGAGCCCCTGAACCACAAGGTTCCCCCTAAAATTGCGTGTTTAGACCCAAAACTGTGGCATAGTAACCTCATGGCTGCCGCACCTGGGTTTAAATCCCAGAGAATCTTCCTCTGCAACCCCATTTCTGTCTCCTCCCACAATCGGCTACACCTGCCAGCACTCCCTTTCTTGGCCACCATAGTTAGTCTAGGGAGACGTGGCCCAGTGGGTGAAGTAAACCATCTCCAAGCTCTCGCACAAGCTCTGCAACCAGCAGGTGCTCCCTCCCAGTTAAGTCAAGGGAGGATGTCACTCCCATCTCCCTGGCTCAAAGCTTGGCCACAGCTCCTTAACATATCTTTGAAGCCAGCCAGCTGTTATAGATATGTAAAATAACCAGTTTTGCATATCAGGCATGAAACTGGCCAACTGTTGATATGCAAAATAACTCTCAAAGTCTCTGCTCCATGTGTCCTATCCCTCAGTCCAGACGTGTGGACTTGTGGGGGTGAGAACATCCTCTATTTTTACATTTCCTGGGCACCCGGAGTTCTGGACCCCATTACAAATTCCTCTTTGTAAGGAGGCTGGCTGCACCTGGTTAGATTATGGACTAAATAGACATGTTAGTAATACCAAGATAAGCTAATGATTGACAAATATTATTCTAAGGATTTATATGCTAATTGACAATACTAGAACCACAGACTAAGTAACACTTCATTGCTTTATATGAAGAAGCTCTACTCTGCTGTATATTTTTCTAATTGTATTTCAAATAGAGGGTAATTGTTTGGAATTTTTCCCTGTCACTTCCCCTTCAGTATTTTTTCTTTTGAAAGACATACATTTTTCATTAAATTGTTTTGACCATGAGTCGGAAAATATCTCTTGGCCTACATTAGCAAGAGTTATCAGCACATGGAGAGAGGTGAGATGACTCTGACCTCTAACACTTTGCTTAGGAAACTGCCTTCCCTGAAATTTAGTGTGTGATTCTATGGTTTCAATTTTCTTGCATTATAGGTATCAGCTCAAGCTGCTGACTGCAGTCTCTGAGGTCAGCAGACAGTATTAATAGGCACACTGCTAGGATTGCAGCTGTGTTAATGTGAAGTTTGAACCCACTGGTTTGAAAAAAACAGTAAAATGTACATGAAACTTTCTGCAACTCCTCAGTGTGAACTTTTACTCACGTCTTCAAAACTGACTTCCTCCTCTAACCAGCTCCCATTCTCACTGGACTGTTTTATTCATGTTTTTAAAATTGCACGAAACTATCGTTCAACCGATATAAAAATTTCTCGAACTTTTTGAAGGCATTCAAACAATGGTTCCTTTGAAACATCATGAGATACAGAGTTCCCTTGGGGGGACCATTAAGTTAAAATTTTTACTTTCTTTCCCCTAAGGTAATACAGTGGTTTTATCAGTCACTTTCTAAATTTCTTAATTTGGTTCCCAAGATATAACCATTTCATGCACCTTGTCAAATATCTAACAACAATCTACTTTAAGGTGCTAGAATAGTTTCCGATATTCCTAAAGGGTTGAAGTTTTGAATGTTTCTTTTAGTGACTTTTTCAAAACTTGTGCCTCTCTTTGGAATACACAGATAGTGACTGACAGTAGAATATGTTGTGATTTTATGAGCACAGATTAGCTTTAAACCCCAAAACCATCTCCATTGAGCTTTGGAGAACATCTGATAGTGTGATAGGAAAAGCAAAAAAATACAAATGAAGCATATATTTCAAAAAAAGAGGTGATTTTACCATTTTTTAATTATATGCCCTTTACAGACTTCAGGTGACAGGCATTTTAGAGCCAGTAGGGAAGCAATGCAGAAAAGAATAAGGGGAAGGGTTGTTACCGAACAAGAGGAGGTGGTCCGAGGGAGGGGCAATACACTATTTGGCCCACCTAGGGATGCCAGAAACTGCTGTACAACAGGGGCCCCTCCCAAAAACAAAATACTAAAATCTACGGGGCCCTTCTGTCCGCTGCCAATTGGAAAGACATCTCTTAATGCCAGAGATTTGTGAAAAGGAAACAAAATGTTTATTTAAAATTCAGGCCTAACGCCACCACTAAAATATCAAAGTCCTTTAGGGTATACACCTACACCCACACAGCGCTCCCTTCTCCCACTGTCCCAACTCCGGGTACCATAAATCAGGAAAAGAGCACACGTCTGTGTTGCAGGCCGCTGGCACCGTCAGCTGTGTCACCGTGGAGGCAGGATCTCGAGTTAATCCAAAGTACTGTGGTACCCTCTCATGGTCCACTGGCAAGAGTTCTTTGTACCCAGTTCCAGTCAAAGTCTCTGTTGCTTTCCAGGCCCCGCAGCCAAAGGGGGCACCCCAAAGCCGCGTGGGCCTCTTCTACCAAAGCTGCAGGAGTCCGCACTCCACCAAAAGCATGTGGCTTTCTTCTTCACCTGGCCACAGGGATCTCCATTCTGGCAAAGCTGCGTGGTTTTTCCCTTTCACCTGGGAAAGAGGGGGTCGCACCCTGCCAAAACCACGTGGCTCCCTCTTTCACCTCACCAAGAGGGGGTCCTTACTCTGCTGAAACCCGTGGCTCTCTCCCAGGCCTTCTCACTCAGGAGCGCAGCCCCTAGTTTCCATCCTGAGTCCCTGCCACAACCTTCTCCCTTCTCCTTGGCTCCAAACTTGGCCACTGCTATTTAACATATCTATGAAACCAGTTAAAGGTTATAGATATGTTAAATAATCATTCCAGAGGTTAGCTGCAAAACTGTTGCTATGCAAAACAGCTCTCAATGGCCTGGCTCCATTCATCCCTTCCCCCTGGGGGGGGGCGGTGAGGACATCTTATATGTCTCTCCAATATTTCTATACACTTTGAATTCTGGACACCTTTCTAAATCTGTTTTTTTTGGGGGCCCCCCTGGCTGCACCCTGTATCAGGGTCATCAAGGAACAAGGAAAAAGGACCCATGGACAAAGCCGAAGCGGAGTAGGATGGAGGAAGGGAGGTGGGGGTGGAGGTGGGTGGGGCAGGGCAAAGGGGCAATGGGAAGATGGAGACAACTGTATTTGAAAAACAATTAAAAATGATTAAAAAAGAAAAGAATGAAAAGGCTTTGGAGCTCAGGGACAAATGAATGCTTTACTGTGTGTTCACTCTATTTCTTCAAGCACACCACCTGACCGATCTGAACTTAGCTCCTAACTACAGAGCATAAAAGTAACACCCGCTTTATATGGTTAATTTAAAATGAAGCTTATATAACATAATATACACAAACTTCTAGTCCCATGCTTGGTACATAGGGTGATCTCAATAAAGGTATTTGCGTTCCCTTTTCCCCAGCACAACAGTTCTCAATCAGAGATGCACAGCAGAATCACTCAGTGAACTTTTACAACTACTGATTCTCTGAGCTCTGTTGCCAAAGATTTTGATTAAATTGCTCTGGGCTAGATTCTAAGCATCCATAGTTTGTAAAGCTCCCCAGGTGATTCCAACAAGCAGCCAGGGCCCAGCATCTTTGCACAAAAGCCTCCGTCCTGCATCTTTCATAGGTTTCAGAAATGCCTGTGGAGATTCATTAAATTGCGTATGCCTGGTCTTTAGCCTTGCAAGACTCTGATTTAACAGAATGGGTCAGATTATCCTTGGGAGTTTCAGGCAGATAGTTTAGTGTCACTGACTGTTCCAGAATGTCTGAAATCTTAGAGCTTCTCACAGCACCTTATCGCTGCCTCAGTTTCATAGGACTTCAGAGTAACTGTCCTACAGCTTCTCATTTCATGACAAGGGTTTTGTAAAGTAGATATGGCAGAAGTGGTCACCCTACTGGGTACATCAAAATACTTGAGTTCAAAAAAATTAAACAGACTTACTGTTAACATAAAGTAAATGACAGAGACCAGATTCACATTTGGGTTGTGTAATGACAATAAGAATTATTACAATTTATATAAGGCCTTACTATAATAGTAGTAAGGCACTATACTAAGAGATTTACATTAATTTTTGTGTTAATTAACTGACTTATGCAGCTCTAACCCAGCCTGCCATTCTTTTGACACTGTTTCTGTAAACACTGACTTTAATATGTAACTTATAGATAAACAACATGTTTGTATAAAAATTCTGGGAACTAACTTCAGTAAATATAGACCCTGAACTTTTTCATCCAGTCATTTGAAACCCCTGCCCACTGACAACTCTCAGTGTGTTCTCTCTGTCAATGAGTCTGTTCCTATTTCATTGTTTATTTTGTTCATTGGATTCTACAAGTACGTGAAATCATATGGTATTTGTCTGACTTACTTCACTTAGCATAATACCCTCCAGCTCCATCCATGCTGTTCCAAAAGATAAGATTTCATTCTCTTTTAGGACCAACTGAGTAATATTTTATTATGTAAATATATTATACCTTCTTATCTATTCATTAATTGATGGGCACTTGAGCTGCATTCATATCTTGGCTATTGTAAGTAACACTGCAATAAACAAGGTTGCATATATTCTTTCAGATTAGTGTTTCAGGTTTTTTTCAGATGTATTCCCAGAAGTGGAATCAGTGGGACATAAGGCAGTTCCATTTTTAATCTTTCAAGGTATCTCCACACTGCTTTCCACAGTGGCTGCACCAATCTGCATTCCCACCAACAGTGTGAAAGTTCCCCTTTCTACATCCTCACTAGCACTTGTTATTTGCTGATTTATCAATGGTAGCCATTCTGACAGGTATGGCGTGATATCTCATTGTGGTTTTAATTTGTATTTCTCTGATGATTAATGATGTTAAGCATCTTTTCATATGTCTATTGGCCATCTGTATGTGCTTTTTGGAGAGGTGTCTATTCAGGTCCTTTGTCTTTTTTGTAATTGGGTTGTTTGTTTTTTTAGTGATGAGTTTGGTAAGTTCTTTATAAATTTTTGATATTATCCCCTTACCAGACATATTGGTGAATATGTTCTCCTATTCCATGGGTTTGTCTTTTTATTTTGAATAAAACAGACACATCAATGAATGGAACAGAATAGAGAGTCCAGAAATAAACCCACAACTTTACAGTTAATTAATATTTGACAGAGGAAGCAAGCACATACAATGGACTAAAGATTGTTCATTCACTAAATGGGGTTGGGAAAATTGGACAGATACATGCAGAAAAATTAAACTAGACCACCTTCTTACACCACACACAAGAATAAATTTAATATGGATTAGAGACTTAAACATTAGACCCCAAACCATAAAAATCCTAGAAGAAAAGATAGGCAGTAAAATCTCAGACATTGCTTACAGCAATATTTTATCAGACATATCTCCCCAGGCAAGGGAAACCAAAGAAAAAAATAAATAAGCAGACTACATCAAACTAAAAGTTTTTTGCATAGCAAAGAAAACCATCAGCAAAAAGTGAATCTAACTTTCTATTTGATTGATTCATCATTCTTCATCAATTGTCACCTCTCATTTTAATTATATAAGAAAGCTGGTGAACCATGCAATATTTATCCTGAGGAGGTTCATGTTTTAGTATCGTGAGATATTGTGTTTACAATATGGTATATACTTCTCCTAAAGTACAATAAGTCCTCATTTATCATCAATAGTTTCTGCCACTTTAAGACAAAATGTATAATGAAACCAATTTTGCCATAAGCTAATTGATGTAAACAAGAGTTAAGTTTCTACAGAATCTCATCAACATTATAAAAAAAAATGACATCGAACAAAATAAAGTTTTTCAAGGACCTAAGAAGTAAAACTTTAGGACAGAAAGTGAAAAAGATGACTTCTAACTGATGTCAAGGAAGAATTTTCAAGGAAGATGGTACTTGATCTGCATCTTGAAAGAGGAGTGTTTCCAAGTGTAAATGAATGAAAAACTACTAAAGGTAAAGGGCATATCATGTGCAAAAATATAAATCTTCAGGGAACTAAGCCACAGTTCTCTGATGAAAATGTAAGTTGTATAAAGGAGGGAAGAGCAACAAGACCAGGATGAAGACAAGCACATGTGAGGGACCCTATGAATCACACAAAGGGGTCTGAATATTGGCCTTAACTTTATATGCAACTGGGGGTTCAAATGATCAGGTTAGGAATTTTACTCCAGGTTTCCTCTTCTTAGCTGATATTCTCTGCTTCTTTCATGATTAACTATATGAGGTTGCCTACAAATGTTGATGTCTCATTAGAGTCTCTCTTCTGAATCCCATAACTGTTGGGCATTTCCATGGTGATGTGCTGACTAAATCATAGATTAAATATTAATAATACTGTGTGTGCTTTTCATCTCCTGACTTGCCTTTTATGAGCTAGCCTTTTATGATACATGTTAATGATAACAGTAGTCACCTGGAAAGGCACTAGGTGTTTTCATCTCTCTCATCCACCCGGAGGGCATTTGGGAGACAATAAAAGAAAACAAATTCCTCTTAAAGTTTTCCTCTTAACATGCTTAGAAACATGATCTTGGTCTTCTTTTCACATGCATCTTTCTAAATAAGTGTTCTATTATAAAGAGATACATTGTTTTGTTTTGTGTACTAAAATCCATAGGAATTTTTCTCCAGTGATATTTTTAATCTAATTCTGAGGACAATAAAAACACATCATTGTAAAACCAAGAAACAGAAAAGATTTATTCATGCTTCTAATCTTGGAGGTTCCAGGGAATTTTGTTAGATGAGTTACAGTCCTATGTTACACATGCTTGGTCAGTTGTGTGGACAGGACCCAGTTACTACAGTGTGACATTAGTGTAAACAGATGGGTCATGAACAATTAGTCTGATGTTCTAACAAGTGTGTTTTGGAGAAAGTAGCATTTGACAAGAAGCAACCTGGTTACAACATACATTTCATGTGAGCATCAAGTAAGGAAATGTTGTTGTAATCAAATGCAGGTACTAAAAAATTTACTTTGCTCAGCGTATCATGATCATAAAAAGAGGGGGAGAAGATCAGAGTAAGTTTAAATACAGGGGCTCAGAAAATTTTAAGCAAAATGCTACCCTGATTTGACTGGAGTTTGCTCGCAATTAAAAAATCTCAGCTTTGTAAATAGTTATTTACATTTTTCTCATCTATTAGGTGATAATGAAATGGATTGGATACATTTATACAATTAAAATAGCACGTTTGAGTGTGTATATTCAAGAAAGTTTAATTCCCCTGTTCCTTCTATACTTTGCTGGGAACTTCTGAAACAATAGAGCAAATGCAGTTCAGTTACAGAAGTTGAAAACATCTTCTGAGCTATTCTAATAGACATGCAGAGAATAGTTTACAGGAACTACACAGGAACATGTCCCTGTTCACATCACCCACAGGTGGTCATATGAAGGTGAGTCTAGGGAAAAGAACTGCTGTCTGAAACTGTAATTTTTAATGAGTAGTTTGTCAATGATCATTTTGTGTGTGTGCATATACAGCTTCATTTTAAGAAAACAAAACAAAGCAAATCATTTCTTCTATAATAAAGTAAATTTGCCTGTACTGATAGATGTGTACACATAAGTCCGATGATCTTCCCACACTGTGAATTTGAACATACTCAAATTCCAAGTGATATAAAAAAATCAATTATTTTATAAATGAGGCACAGTTCAAAACATTGAGCTCATTGAGTTGGGTTGATGCTTAGAAAACAAAATGTATGAGAAATATGAATAATAAAAATAACATTTCATTTTCTACAAAAGTACATGGGACAAAGTCAGTGATATACTTGTATATATAATCTGTATATATACTAAATATATAGTATATAAATCTTTCACATAGATTATAGGGCATCATTCCAATAATATTTCCATCTAAGAGAGAAATTATTTCTCACCATTCTGCTCTTGCACACATTAATTTCCTGTTACCTCCCATGAATTATTTAAAGTGGCAGAGATGGATGGTGGCACATTCATCCACGCACTGTAGCTGTCGTTTCTGTAAATGTGAAGACAGTCTGCTTATGGAATGTTACAGATCACACTCATCCTCTGAAACCAACTCAGAAGCCCCATTGCTCTCTTCTAGATGTGTGAGAGGATATTTAGGAAAAAAAGGTTATCTCAAAGGGAAAAGAATTATCCACACTCTTTCAAGCCAAACTGATTCCTTCATGACTCATGACACAGAAATACATTTTTGTTGAGATTATTACAGATAAATGAACAATGACACTCTTCTACTGTATCTACTATGCTGTTACAGAAATGTATTTTGTATAATTTATGCAAATTGCTATATTTCAGCTGAACCATTAAATGACTTTATTTCAAAACATCTATTCAATTGAACTAATGTAGTTGTAGAACACAGTCAAATAATAATAGGCTACAGAGACAGCTGTCAATATCGTTCTGCTCTGGTTCATTCTCACTTATACGAATTCTCATTGATATTTAGGTGATTAGAAACAATGGTAGAGTAATTTTGCACAACTTCTGCATTCAAGAATTCAGTGTAAGAAAGCAAATGATAACTCTGAATAAAGTCTCTCTAAAATTATGACATATAATAATTTAGTTTTTCAATCCATCATTTCTCTTTTCCAGACCAAATCCAGCTTCTATTTCTGGTTTCCATATTCTCTTAATAACCTGTCACTCTCTCCCTCACCAGGTGGAGAAGCCCAGTGACATTGCTGAGCGTCTTTTTTCTTCATGACCCATGACAAACATATCATCCGTTGTTGCCAGTTTTTCTTCTCAACCTCCCACAAACCTCCTTTCTCATTTCCTAGTTGCCAACATATTTCAAATTTGAACTCTCATTTGCAGCTCACTAGACGATTGTAATATTAACACACCTATCAATAGTCTCTTGCCCACTCTATCTGGCACCCTGGGACTTCAAGCACTATTTTGACTGTGACCTTCCTCTGCTAAAAATCTTTTAGAGACTTTCACATTTAAGATGAATAAAACTATGATGCTGATTTAGGTTTAAATTTCTTGCCTTATATCTCACTATTTCACGAATTTAGGCAAGTTATTATATACATTATTATCTAAAGATATCATTAAAACCTTACTCTTACCATACTTTCCATAAAGATTAGCCTAACCTTACACTTTAATTAGAAAACCACTATTCTTAAGGCCCCTTTCTTAAGCAATCTTTTACTATTTCTATAATAACTTTACTATACTCCAGCACTAAGCTTAGGTATTTTTTTGTTCCCCTCAGTTACATAAGTGGTCTTTTTTCACTCTGAGGATAGAATTAAAGTATCAATTTTTGTCCTTTCATAGCTTTTTAAATAACTTTATGTAACAAACTTTTATATAAATATGCAAATAATATATATACACATATGTGTATATATACATAAATATATGCACACACCTAGCTATACCCACACATACTTCTCTAATCAAACCTTTTACTTGCTATCCAGGCTTATGAGAACCTTGGACTTAATGCAAAAATTACGTAATGTTCATCTTGTTAAAATATGAGATCCCTCATTAACCCAGAGTATTAAATGAAACAGTTGAGTTAGTAACCAAATCGAGAAAGAATGAGTTGAATATATGTATGATTAGGGACTTTATCATTATGTTCTTAGATTAATTACATGGCTCATTATACTAGATTGTGTGCTTAATTTCAAATCCAGTTTTTTTCTTAGATTTTGGTTTTTGCCTTCTGGTTTTATATGTTTTCCTATTAAAAGCTGTATTTTACATGTCTGACTTATAGCAAAAATAATAATAACCAGCAGAAATAAGAGAATGATGAAATTTGTCCTCAAAAAAAGAACAAACTTTAAAACAAAAATGACACATGCAGTATGGCTTCACTCAATTCAGTGACTTCACTGAATGAAAATGGGCTGAGAGTATTTTCAATGCCACCATGCAAGCTATCAGTTAGCAAATTCCATCCAAAGTACTGAAATCACCATAAAGAAAAATGAACATTATTTTTCTGTAAAGTATATGTTAATATGAGAAGACAACTACGCCATGAGTAAAAGAGCTCCAAAAAAAAGCACATAAAAAAGCTTATAAATTAACTTAATCATTTTGAATGTCTCCCCAACACTTCTTTGTTTGAGTTAATGATTTGAGTCTATTTGTTTAAATAGACTTCTCAAGTTTTCACTAAATTTACTAAGGAAATGGGGGAGGGGAATGTCTTTAACAACACTGGATACCAATTGGAAATTAAGAAAGACTAGCGTCACCAACTTGGGCACTTCTGTAAGAAATTTTATGAGATCATACTGAGGGAAATAAAGATTATAAAAATAAGGAAAGGAAAGGTTTTTTTGGAGATTAGTGGGCAGAATCCCTAGCAGGAACTTCCCTCAGGTCTGTGGGAAGGGTACAGCATGAGGCAGTGAGATGATTGGCCATGGGAAAGACGGGGATCTCGACTGTATAAAGTTCAGTGCTTGGAGTAGTAAAAGCAACCAAGGAAACATATTCATTGTCTTTCTTGCACGTCTGGTGTCACGGAGTGTGCTTTGCCAGTACCACGTCTGCTCCCTGCTTGAATTCTGCCTGACAGGGTCTAAACATAAAGGGCCAAGTATTCGCCAAGTCCAGGCCAGGTTGTCATTCTTCATTGCTCTCCAGGGCAGGTTTCATGATCCTTGAGTCACACCTATCTTCTTTCTTACTTTTCTCCCTTGTTTCACTAAATCCCAGGCTAAAGAAATTTCCTATAAAGTACTTAGAGGTTACTTTTTCTCAGTTCTTACCTATCTGGATGTCTTTAAAATTTATTGTCTGAGTATGAATTAAATGTTGAAATAACTTTCTCTTAAGATTTGAAGGCCTGATTCCAACTTCTCTAGCGCACATTTGCTGCTGGTAAGAAATTATAATAACGCCTGTCTGATTCTAGTGTCTGTGGCTGATACAGGGTGCAGCCAAAAGGGGGGCCCAAAAAAAAATTTGGAATGGTGTCCAGAATTCAAAATGTATAGGAATATTGGTGAGACATATAAGATGTCCTCAAACACCCCCCCCCAGGGGGAAGGGACGAATGGAGCAGGGCCATTGAGAGCTGTTTTGCATAGCAACAGTTTTTCTACTGGGACAGAAGAGCCCAGTAGATTTTAGTATTATGTCCTTGGGAGGGGCCCCTGTTGTGTAGCAATATTTGGCATCCCTGGGTGGGCCAGATATTGCCCCCTCCCTCAGACCTCTTGTTCGGTAACACAGCTACCTGCTATTTTCCACTCTTTTAAATTTTTGTCTCTCTTTTATATTTTTTTCTAATGCTCACATGTGATATGTCTAGTTGTTTATTTCTTTTTGTTCATTAAGTTTTAAACATTTAGCGGCCTCTTTTGAATCTTAAGACTACGTTCTTAAGTTCTAAGAAATGTCTTGTATTTTTGCTTTTATAATTTTCCTCCTCAATGTTATTGCTATTCAATTCTTTCTGCACTATTAGTGTAAAGTTAGACCTCCTTAATTGATTTCAAGTCTCTCCCTCTCTTTTTTGTTTTCTGCACTTTTTTCTGTATTGTTTAAAAAAATGTGTTCTTCAATATTATCTTCTAAACATTCTATGAAATATGTAATTATTTTTAAATCACATTTTAATTTCCGATAGTTCTCTTTGTCCTTTTATTGTTTAACAATTTTGCCACCGATTCCAATATAGGGGTGGGTGCGAGGGCAGTTCCCGAACTACCACCGAACAATTATCCAGTACCATCAACTATCTTATATTAGTTCAACTCAATTCTGAAATTATCTACCTAAGATATTAACTCAATTCTGACGCAATCTGCCTGAAGACAGCATCAGATTACACAGGTAAGGGCTCATCTGCAACTCCCCCAGCAGCCCCTTCAAGTGCAAAATTGCAAGTCCAGGTTTTCACTGGTGTTTCTGACTATAAATTAGAGGTTCCCACAACTCTTTACTTGGGCTCAATTAATTTGCTAGAGGTGCTCACAGAATTCAGAAAAAACACATTTTTCTTACTAGATTACCAGTTTATTTATAAGGATGTAGCTCTGGAATAGCCATATGGAAGAGGTACATAAGGCAAAGTGTGGGGGAAAAGCACACAGCTTCCATGATCTCTCTGAGGTCATGCTAAAAATTCCCCCAAATTTTTACCTCTTAACCAACCTAGAAGCTCTCTGAACTCTTTTTTAGGGTTTTATGGAGGCTTCATTATCCAGTCATAATTGATTAAATCACTGGCCATTACTGCTTGAACTCAAACCTCTAGCCCCATTCCAGCCCCCAAAGGTGGCCCTGGGGTTGGGGAGATGTCTGAAAGTGCCAATATTGCAATCACGTGGTTAGCTTCACTGGCAACCAGCCTCATTCATCCCAAGGTGCTTTCCGAAAGTCAGCTACTTATCAAAAGATAACATTTATTTCTCACATTTACCACGTGAAATTCCAAGAGTTCGGGAATCTCTGTATCAGAAACCAGGAAAAACAAACACGTTTCTCATTATAATTCAAACATCGCATTGTTCATTGTTCAACTACTTTTGGGTCTCTGAGGATACCAATGAGAGCATTAATGTTCACGCTTTCTTTTCAATTTTCTGAGTTTTGTTTCTGCATCTTCTTTTACGATTTTGTCCTATTTAATCTTACTTTTATGTCCAGCTTCATTGAATTGTTTTGTGGTTATTGATTATCCTTTAATATTTCAGATTTAATAATATCACCCTTAACAAACTGTTTTAAAAGTCTTTTAAAACATACCTCAAAATTTTGAAATATTATATAGAGAGAGAAAGAGAGAAAAGAGACTGATTTATTGCAAGGAATAGACTTATACAATTGTGTGGGCTGGCTCGGCAAGTCTGAAATCTTCAGGAGAGGCCATCGGGACATCAGGAAGGGCGAGCTAGTGACTGGCAGAAACTGAAGCTTCAGTGCGCAGGTACAATTTCCTCTTCCTCAGGGAAACCCTGAGGAAACCCTGCTCTTAAAACCTTTAAACCAATTGAACCAGGCCAACCAGGTTATCAAGGATAATCTCCTGTCTCCAAATCAATGTACTGTAGATGCTAATTACCCCTACCAAGTACTTTTTTTGCAGCAACACTTAGATTAGTGGATGATCAAATAACTGGGGAATGCAGCTTAATCGAGTTGACTAAAACCAACCATCACAAGGCACAGAACACCTCTTTTTGCTGCAAAGGAACAGCAAGAATAGAGACTCGAATATTGTAGTAGTTAAAAACATGGATTCAACTCTGAAGTCAGGTTACCTAGGCTCAAAGTCTAGTTCATCTACCTATTGGCTGCATTATGTAACTTTTCTATACTTCAATTTCCTGAACTATAAAATGAGAATAATAATTATAACTTCCTTCCTGCACTATAAAATGGGAATAATAATGATAAGTTCCTTTGCAGGGAATAATAATTATAACTTCCTTGGCAGAATGTGTGAAGATGAAGGTTAATATATGTAAAGCATGATCAGAACACTGCCTGTCACGTGGTCAGCACCTGAAGAGGGCTTGCTGCTGTTGCTGCTGTTGCAGTTACTACTACTGGTTTCTCGGAATTCTATCAGTAGGGTGAGAAAAAGTAAAGTGAAAGAATCAGCTGTTTCATAGAAGTTCTCAACTTTCTTCCCATAATGCCAATGTTTTCATGTCCAAGTTGCTCTGATATTTGGGAAATGCAACTAACTTCTCCCTTCACTGTAACCCACTCTACAAATAACATGAGTAAAAGAATCTCTAGTTGTCTCAACACTTTTTTGTGTTTCAGGAATGTGTTTGTATTTCCTATTGGAAGACAGCCCATCTCTTTTCACTTTATTGTCTGCTCATGTACGTTTTATTCCCTTTGTGTCATTTTCATAGAATCACAGGGTGAAATAACACAAAGTATCAGATTGTCACCTCAGAGTCACAGGAATCAGAGGACAAAATATAATTAGTCTGCTTGAAAGAACAGATAATATAAATACAGTGTGGACCTCATTTTTAATGTCCACACATTGTTAAAAATTACTATATCTGAAACTACAAAAGAAAAATGGCCATAATGGATAACTATAACTACTAAAATAATAAAATGATTATAATGATAACTTTTAGAATGTGGCCAACCCCCATTTTTTACTGTTCTCCAGAAAAAAATATATTGTTTTTCATTTAATTTCATTACTTTCAAATAACCATAGGTGAACAAATGAAACACATAATTTTAAGATAGTCAAATTTAAAAACACTGACAGTAACATAAATGGACTTAAAATGGGAAAGGAAATATTGAGACATTTGCAAAAATGCATAAACTTCATAAAGAATCCACCTTAGTTGCTTCACAAAACAAAGCAAAACAAAACAAAAGAAAAAACACTTTTTAAAACCACAAAGAGCCCTGGCTGGTGTAGCTCAGTAGATTGAGTGCAGGCCTGCGAACCATGCATTCGTGGTTCGATTCCCAGTCAGGGCACATGCCTGGGTTGCAGGCCAGTTCCCAGTGGGGGACACATGAGAGGCAACCACACATTGATGTTTCTCTCCCACTCTTTCTCCTTCCCTTCCCCTCTCTCTAAAAATAAATAAATAAAATATTAAAAAAAAACACAAAGAGATTCATACTTTCTACAATATTTATACTCTTCTGGACCACACAGAAAGAAGTAAATCTACTATTTCTGTTTTACAGAGTTAAACAGATTAGTTTATTTGAGTACTGTGGTGAAATTCCTCAATAAAATGTAGGCAAATAATATTAATAATAAATTACAGCTATAATGAATATTCAATATTATTACATGAACAGATATAATTTATCATAACAACTTGTCAGAATACAAAAATCATCAATTCATTTGAATAGATTTAAAAGAAATAAAATATAATAAGAAATAAGTTCCAAAATATTTTTAGCAAACTGAGATAGAAGGACATTTATTTGACGTGGTAAAAGGAAAACCAAACTATTTTCTGTTTACAAGCAAACATCATCAACACTGAACGTTCCTATTAAAATCTGTCACAAGAGAAGAATATTTTACCACAAACACTGATGCTACTGGAGAAATATAAACCAATGCAAATTTTAGTACTATAATCAACCAATTTATTTGGGATTTAAAATATACCACAATAGTTAAATGACCTATCGAATTCATTTAGAAATAAGCAGGTATATTTCTTGTTCCTATACTTGCTAAATACTACTATGCTGATATAATCTTACTTTGATTATAAATAAATCCTTTGGGTTTGTCTCTTGTCTTTTACTTTTTTTCCTTTTCACTCATCATTATATTTTGCTCACTCACTAAGTTTGCACACAGAACAAAATCACTTTTATCTGGTAGAAGTCTCTGAATTTAGAGAAATGCATCAGTTGGGTAGTTACTTCCACAATCAACATTCAGAAGAGTCTCAATATCCCCCCAAATTTCTTCATTAGTTTCTGTGTGACCAACCCTCCCAGTGCTCCAATATTGATCGACTACTGATTCTCTTGATCACATTTCTTTAGGCCTTCCTGGAATCTCATGTAAGTAGAATCATAGACTATGTAGCCTTTTGAGTCTGACTTCTTTCATTTGCCATAACATATTTAATTTCATTGATACCGTAGCATGTGGCAGTACATTCTTTTTTATTGTTGAGTGATATTCTACTGTATATATATACACAGTTTCTTTATCCTTTTCTAAATTGAAGGATATTAATAATTTTCTGCTTTTTAAAATCATGAATAAAGCTGTTATTAATAATTACATAAAGGCTTTTGTGTATAATTTCTCAGTTCTCTTAAACAATACAATGGAGCAAAGACAGTCTTCAGGAAATGGCCCTAAGGAAATTAGACATCCACATATCAAAAAAGTGAATCTAGACACAAACCTTACACCCTTCACAAAAATTAACTCAAAATGGATCATAGATCTAAATGTAAAACACAAAACTATAAAACTTCTAGAAGAAAACAAAGGAGCAAGACCTTGGGTATAGTGATATATTTTGAGACAGAAAACTGCAGACACAAATCCATGAAAGAAATAGTAGCTGGACTTCACTAAAATTAAAAATTGCTCTGTAAAAAACGATATCAAGAACATTAGAAGACAAGCCGCAGACTGGGAGAAATGTTTGCAAAAACCTAATCCGATGAAAGGACTCATCCAAAATATACAAAGAACATTTACAACTCAGCAATAAGAAAACAACCCAAATAAAAATTGGGCCAATTAACCAACATCTGAACAAGGAAGATGCATAGATAGCAAATAAGAATATGAAACAATTTCCATATCATATGTCATCAAGAGAAATGCAAATTAAAATAATAGCATCCCAGTACACACCTATTAGGATAGCCAAAATCCAGAACACTAATAATGCCAAAGGAAGGCAACAGGAACTCTCTTTTCCATCTGGAAAAACAAAAAGGTACAGATGCTTTGGGACAGACTTTGAGAGTTTTTAATAAAAGTAAACCTTCTCTTTTCATTAAAATCCAGCAATATTGGTATTTAGCCAAAGGAGTTGAAAACTTCTGTCCAGACAAAAACTAGCATGTAGATGTTTATAAAAAGCTTTTCTCATAATTGCCCAAACATATAAGAAACTAAGACATCCTTCAGGAAGTGAATGGATCAATAAACTGTGGTACATCCAGACAATAGAATATTATTCAGCACTAAAAAGAAGTAAACTGTCAAGCCATGATAGACGTAGAGGAAATTTAGATGCATTAGTGGAAGAAACCAGTCTCAAAATCCTTCATACTACTCATTCCAACTACATGGCATTCTTGAAAAGCCAAACTATGGATATAACAAAAGGGTCAGTGATATCCAGGGGTGAATGGAAGAAGAGAGAGATGAATAGACCAAGCACAGGGCAGTAAAAATAATTAGTGTATTACAGTGATGGATATATGTCCTTACATATTTCTACAAACCCAAAGGCGGTATAAGACTAGGAGTAAACCCTAAGGTAAACTACAGACTTTGAGTGATTATGGTTGATCAATATAGATTTATCCTTAGTAACAAATGTGCTATTCTGATGAGTGATGTTAATAACGGGGGAGGCTATGCATGTGTGGGAGCAGGGAACATATGGAAAATCTCTGCACATTTCTCTCAATTTTATTGTATATCTAAAACTGCTCTAAAAATAAAGTCTTGAAAATCATAGCATATTTTATAAGGCTCATGTTTCTTTAAACAGTTATACTATATTTGAATAAATTAAAAAATTCAGGAAATAAAGCATTTGGATAGAAACAGAATTCACCTTTATAAATCTATACAAAAGCGTATTTTCTCCCTTAACTATTAAGCCAAATTCTGCTTTTTATGCCTGATGAAAGTTATTATTATTACTTTTTTCCTAGTTTGCTAGCTGTATCAAGAGAAGGAATGAAATGAAAAGAATTAACACATAGCTTCTCTGTTTTGACTTCATTACCTTTTCTGGAACACAAAATTATAAGTTAATTGGGAGGCAGAATTAATAAGATAATAAATGTATTTCAAATAGTTCTTTCACTGGAAACATCACCTTGAACATGTGCTGTTTTCCATTGTTACAAGCAATTATTGCAAATGATAATAAACTTTTGAACCTCCTTTTTTCGTGCATACTTCTTTCTTTAATCACATGTAGCTTGTTTATTCATATGCAGTTTGCTTTCTTTTAAATAAATATCTATTGAAATGATGCTATGAATCGTAAGAAATTGACCCATATACCAGCTCCTTTCCTTTCCAATGTTCAAATATAATATTTGAGAAATATTTTTGTATGGGAGCAAGGAATATTTGAGAAATATCTTTGATTCCAAGATTTGTATAGCATTACAATAGCAAATGTACTCCACCACATTAAAAAAATAAAAGATAAAATTATATACTAACTAGGAAAAGTCTGATAAAAATAAATTAAAATAAACACAATTGATAGAAACATAATTTTCAATGAAAAACTCTTAACTAAGGGTACAAAGAAAGGTCTTTAATAAAATGAAAGCTATCTATTAACAAAACAAACAATATTAAATTTATCATAGGAAATTAGGACAGAAATAGGATGACTGCTTTCACTACTTATAATTCATATTATACTGAAAATTTTAACTAATGTAAAAAGGTGAGAAAGAAAAATTAAAGGTATAAGGATGAGGAAAGAAATAAGAAAACTCATTATTTGCAGATGAGAAAGGATGTACATATAAAAAATCTAGAGGAAAGCATTACAGAATAAGTTTACAATATTACTGTTATTAAGTAATTAGAATAATGAGTTTAAGCCTTAATGCCATTTGTAGTAACATCAAATATTCAAATATTTATAGCTGAATCTAAAAAATGTTCAAAAAATTATAAAACATTACTAAGAGAAATTAAAGAATACCTAAAAAAATCAAAGGATGTAGTAGTTCATGAATTGGACAATTTAGCAATGTAACAAATTCATTACTTCCAAATTAATTGATACACAGTGTAATCTTTTTTAAAATATCTATTTTTTATATTCGTCATATCGACAAAAGGTGGTTTCATTAATTTCTTTATATTTTAATTATAATATCCATTGTTGAAGAATATTAAATTGAGACATTCTGTTAGAAATTTACATTCAAACAATCCTTTGGAAAATCACTTTGAACAGATGCATAAATAAAGCCTTAAAATGCATATACCATTTGACTTTGTAGTTCTATACCTAGAACAAAAACTAAGAAATTTCATGGTCCTTTGTCTGCATTTTACCTGCAAATCTGATTTAGATGTTCATTTATGCTTTATTTATTATAACATAAACAGAAACAACCTGATTGTTCAACATTAGGAGATTGTTTGGTAGCACATCATGTGGCCACTTAACATTTGAAGTATACGATGAATTTTTTAAACTTTTTTTATTGTTGTTCAAGTACAGTTGTCTCCATTCCCTCCCCACAACCCCCCATCCCACCCATCCCTACTTCCCACCCTTGAACCTACTCCTCTTTGTTTCTGTCCATGTGTCCTTTATAGATGTTCCTGAAAACCCTTCCCCTTTTGCCCCCATTATCCCCTCCCACCTCCCCTCCAGTTACTGTCAGTTTGTTCTTAATTTTAATGTCTGGATACACAGTGTAATTATAATCCAAACCCCAGTAAGATTTTGTTGTTGCTATTTGATTGATTGCTATTTACTATTGTATAAAACAAAAAGTGAATCTAATATTTAAATGTCCTGCAAAATTCCAAAAGTAGTTAAATTTTTAGAAAAAATAACATGGAAGAAAACAATGATAATATACAAGCAAAATATAGTATTATACCAAATATTTAAAAATACGAATTTATAGGAAGATAGCCCCATAGGAAGATGGACAACATATTTCAACAGGAATCTCACACAAGAATATATTCAAATGTGCAGCAGCCAAAAAAAAAAATAGGTGCTCTAGTTCACTTGCCCACATGCAAATTAAAACCACAGTCAACTACTAATACGCACTTGCCAGGATGGAAAAATGAATAAGGTTGACAATACTAATAGTGACAAAGATATGGATTAACCATACCAGTGTCTCAAATCTTCCTGGTAGGAAAGTAAAATGGTAATAATGCTTTAGAAGGTAATTTGCTCATTTAGGCTAAGTTGCAGGTATTCAGTCATCATGACATCTAAGCACAATGACCCACCTGCTTGCATCTGTACAGTATTTCTAACAGCAGCATTGCTTTTAGCAGCCGGTAACTGAAAACAGCTGAACTGTATTAGTGGGAACAAAGTGACAATTATAGTGGGATGGACAAAGAAATTGCTGTATTTTCAATCTGTAGAATAATCTATAGCAACAAAAATAAGTGAGTTACTACTGCATAAAACAACATGAGGGGAAAAAACCCTTCAGATGAAAAAATTGCATCTTGTCTGGTTTCCTTCAAGTTCATAAACAGGAAAGTCTGGAAATAAAAGTGTGGAATCAGTTTCTAGAAGTTTGCATAAAAGATATGTCTAGGGTGCTATGATTATTCTGTTTTTTAACCTGGGTTGTAGTTACATGAATATATTGACTTTGCTATAATGTTTTGAATCACATTATTTAAAATCAGTGCACTGTTCTGTATTTATGTTACATTCGAGATAGTATTAACTGGCAGGTTCAACCCACTTTCATATCTCTAATCTATAGGAATGAAGACTCAAGAGGAATTTATTAAATTTGTTAAGATATAAAAAATAAATAAACTATAATTTTAATATACTGAGGAGATAGGTGCATAGTATAACACCTATATTATAATATTCTGTCATCATCGAATATTGTTCCTTATTAACACTGGTTTTATGAATGTTCGATTTTTTCTTTTTTTCTCTTATTTGAAAAGATTCTCATTAAGGTAGCAAGGTAAATACACATTTACCTTCATCTAAGATAGCACTTGGGATGAAAAATCTCTAACTTTCTATGTTACTTGCCACATTCTGCCTGTATCATGCTCACTTTTTTACCCAAAATTTTGAGGGGAAAATAAGGATGTGCATTATACATGGGCATCATTGTTATGGAATTCTGTATGTAATGCACACAAAAATATGTGTGTGCACTAGATGTGGCAAAATACGGTGTGTTGAGATACAGTCATTTGAATTGTTTCCTATTACTTAATGAATGTCTTCTGATCTAAATTATGTCATATCTGTGCCTATTTAGCAACATTACTTTTTTTCACTTACGAATATTTAGTAAGCTCCTTCCTGTCTAGAAATTTCGTGCTTGATTATGCGTCTACCTCTGCCTGAATGTTTCCCCTTTCCTCTGCCCAGATGGGTGGGTACACATCAGCTCACAAGTTTCAACTGATGTATTATGTATCTTTGTAACAGAATCTCTTTGTGTCCTGATTTCCTTAGTGACAGTTTTCATAGTAACATGTGCCCTCTTAAATACCTCTGAAAGGAGGACTAATGTCTGTTAATAATCAATCACAAAAACAGGGACCAGCAAAATGTGGATGTTCAAATGTTTATTGAATGAATAAATGATAAGGAAGGTTCCCAGTTAGGGCAGTGTTTAGATGTAAGTAATAAAAACAGATGAATTGTGGCTTAAAGATAGGAGCTTACTTTTCTCACATAATGTCCAGGGGGGCAAGACTGCCAGAGGTTCAGTGGCTCAGCAGTGCACTCAAGGGTTTAGGTTCTCACTGTCTTTCCTTTTCACTAGTCATAGCCTCAGGGATTTAATTCCTCGTGGATGCCCTGTACAAGAGGTTTCAACATGGCAGCCTCAGACCCAGACGTCACGCTGTCTATGCCCTTATGAAGGATCTGTACAACACCACCACCAACAACAACAAACAGATTTGTATAAACTCCCAGGAAATGTCATTGTTCAGAACTGGGTCATATCATCACCCCTGGCTACAAAGGAGGATGAGAGTGAGTCAGTATGTCACGCTTTCCTGTGTATAGTAAAAGATAGATAATGGAGATAATTAGACATGACTTTGGGTTAATCAATGCACCTGTCTTCTACAAAGTAAAAATGTAGATTTCCACATGTGAATGTGGACATGGAGTTTATGAGTACTTATTCATGAATTGATGGATTTTCAGCTTTTTTATTAACATATACCTAAACAGCATCAAACCTCCTAACTTTCCCTAAAGACAAGAACATCACTGGGCAATATTCTAAACCCTTTTGTATTAAGTAACACGAATATGTCTGAAATAATTAACCACACAGAAGGGATAAAAAGTTTCTATGAAAACAAAACATAAAAAGACAGAAGAAATAAAGCAGAGTATAGCAAGTATATCACATGATTTCTGCCTGGCTTTTATCAAACTTAATAATTCTTTTTGCTCTGGCACATATATCATTCATTTTTCATTCAGCACAGACAAATTGAACTACTGGACCTTAGATAATAGCTATAATTTTAAATCATTTCACAGTTTATAACCTTAAGGGCTAATGTTATAAAAGAATCAAATTAATCTATCTGGTTTTTAAAATAATAAAGCAGTTTACTCTTACCTTTGTCTATTGCTGGACATCGACTACACTTTAATCCTAATAATATCCAGACTCCAAAAATGTAGTCCTTACATGGAGTTATGTTTATCATTAGGGAATTAAAAGTTAAATAAACCATTAAGTAATCTGAGAGATTTCTGCATATTATGCCACAAGAATCCAATATATTTTTGACATTGAAAAAAACCTACTGTACTTAAAACCATTGAGAGTAACTAGTGCATTAGTTTAATAATTCAAAATTACTCTATTGAATGCCTCACTGATTTTAGCCTTGTCATCATCACGCTTCCATAAAAATGGAGTATCAGAAAAAAAAGGTTTCATAGATAATAAATTCACTGCCTAGATAATTCTAGGTTGCTAATGAGCAGTGGCCTTGCCTACCTGGGTAGATATCATTCCTTTCCAAACTCAAATAATAAATTAAAAAATGAAGAAAATAGGTTTTTCAATGTTCCTCATCCATTAGACAATTCTTACTAAAGAAAAAAGTAGACTATATAGTCAATGGACAAAAGCATTTATAATCCCACTGGGGATAGGTGATCACAGATTGCACTTTATCACAATCCTAAAGCAGTGACCCTCCCACAACTATTTTCTGATTCTAGATTTCTGACTATGTGAGCATGTCTGTGTGTGTGTCTGTATGCACATTGTCATGTGTATCTTTTGTAAACTGCTTTTCCTCTCTATGTGAATAAATATGCTGTATATTTCTAAAAGTTATTTTTAATAAATATATTGTACAGGTGTTATATAATTCATTTTATGCTTTTTTATTTTACTTTTTAGAATACATTTCCAAAATATAATGACTTTACACTATTTTGAATGTTACTAGATTGTAGGCCAGAAAGATTTTACCAAAATAACCTCCCACTGAGTGACCAATTTTGTGTATTACAACCTATTTCTTTTTTTTCTTTTTATAAATTTACTTTAGGAAATGAGAACATATTACTAATAATGTAATTTGGATATAATAAAATTTAAGCATGGCTAAAATAATTTATTCGGGTGGTTAATGACTTTTAGTAAACTTCGTGAAATAGGAAACCCAAGTGAAACTACTATTAATTCCAAGACCTAACATAGTACAAAGCATATAGTAGAAAGCTAATAAATACTTATTGAATATATAGGTTAAGTTAATGAGGAATTTGTTCTTTTTCTAATTTCTTATTTATATTTTAGTATCATTCTTCTTTAGGGCTATTTTATTTAAGCTTTTTAAAATAAAATTTATTTTTTGTAAATTTCCAAACTATTTCCTTTTTATATATGTTATAAATATTTTTTTCACAGACTACATGATATTTTCTTGTTTACTAAATTTAAATCTAACTAACATAAAGTTTTCCAAGTTTAAAAGTAATAGAATCACAAAAATAAAACCCAGGTAAATTTTTGTATAATCTAAGTTTAGTAAAGAACTGACCCAAGGCTCAAAACAATAAAAGAAAATATATTTGATATGACAATATAACAATGGCCAAAAAACACCAAAAATATGAGTTATAAAAGCAATTACGAACATAAAAATATATTTTAATACTGTACAGATGACAGTGTTAGCAGACGTAAAACACCAATCCCATAAAAAAGCAAGCAAAGTATAAAAACGAGATTTCATAATTGTTCATGAATTATTGGTTTTGCTGATAAGCTAATGAATGCAAATAAAATACAGTTGCGACAAGCTTCCTCCCAACAATCTTTATCAGTACCAAAGTGTAAAAAAAAATCACAACTTTCAAAATTACTATAGGTGTAGTAATTTTGAAATGAAATGAAATGAACACATTCATTTACTATTGTTGAGAGTGAAAAGCATTTTGACCAAATGTGTTGACAACTTCAAATATGTAGCATGAAGGTGGCATTGGCTGTTACATAAACTTGCAACCCACACAAAGTTTAAGAGATGCATTAGTCTTTCGAAAAGGGTGAGGGGAAACTAAAGGAAATATATGAAACATAAGTCACAAATGAGGGCAGATAAGAAAACTTTTGATTTCTTCTTGCAGGTGTGAAGAGAAGGTATAACTCTTAGTTCCACTAAGAATCCAGCCATTAACCATTGGATCAGTCACATTGTTTCTAAGGACAAACCATAATTATCAGGAAGAATGCGATCAGCCCACAAAACCCGTGATCTCCCTAACTACTCGGAGGATTGCAAGGCCATGTCACTCCCAGAACAGGAAGTACTGTACCACACATTGCACACAACACTACAGCTTCTTCACCTCTGCTGCCGGAAATATTGCAGAAAATTGGTCCACTACTGCATTTTGTTCCCCTTCACAATTATTCCCTTGGCAACACAAAAATCTGTAGAAGCTCTCAAATTAAATTGTCAAGGGGCCAATTAAACTCTAAACATACCATTATTTGCCTCTAGAGCATATTAGAATCACCTGGGAGGCTTTTGCAACTAGACTGTCCAGGACTCTTCCCCAGACAATTGCATCAGAATCTTTGAGAGTTGAAGGGAGACAGACAGCCATAAGTTTTTAAGCTCAATGGGTGATAACGATGCAAGATAAATGTAAAGAATAGTGCTCTATAGGAAAGGGGAGTAGTGATGTGCTTCAAGACTACCTATTTATCTATATAAACCTATTACCAATTTTCTTTTATACCATCTGTGAACATTACACAATAAACACATCAAAATTTTATTAGGACTACAGCTTCTCTTTCCTTCTCACAACTCTGTCTCTTATTTCAGCCAGTGGTTTTCCTCCAAAGGATCTTGTTGACACCACTACATAAAGTCTACTCGCACTTGAAATTTATTTTATGTACTCATGGAAACAAGGAAGACATACCACAGGAGACTATGAGGGAGAGGGTGCATCTTGGGAAGGAGGTGTTAAACAGGACATTATAGGATATTGTCTTACACCAAGATTTTGAATGGTGTTTGAGAAAACATGGCTTTGTTCCAGGCGGGCTGCTTTCAGCAAGATTCCGTAATTGGGTATCTGAATGAATCTTAACAAGGAGACAGGGGGAACAAGGCCAGGTTAAAAGCTGTGATTGGTGAGAAGTAGGATCTACTCCTGTTAGCCAGGAAAGATGGCTATGGGTCACTTGTGAACTGGTCAGTGTTCCTGTTTTCACCTCTGAATGGACAAAATGATGGGGTGGTCTTGTTTCTGTTTTCTCTCTTTTATGATCACAGAGAAACCTTGTTTAAGGTTGGTGCTCTGTGAAATGTTCAACAGAGAAAGACCACAGCTAGTGGTCAGTGCTAGGCCAACTTCCATTGTTGGGGGAGCTCCCACTGGTAATCTCATCTGTCTTAGTCCCTCAATCTCTATATTTCAGCCACCCTGAAATTACTGCTAGCCATTCAGCACAGAATATTTATTTCATACCATGGCCTCTGCCCTTGCTGCCACTTCCTGCTGGGGACATCACTCTCTCAGACCTTCACATGACTGATGTCTCCCTACTCAATCTTAAATCAAATATCGTCTCTTCAGATATACCTTCCTTGACTAATTTTAGCTAAAGTATCCCTCTCCCCAATCATTTCTAACTCAGTATCAGGGTTTTTCTGCAGTGCTCTTAATTCAAAATACATTTTATCTTTCATATATGTATATGAAAGACACACACACACATATTTGCTCTGGCTGGTGTGGCTCAGTGGATTGAATGCCAGCCTGCAAACCAAAGGGTCTCTGGTTTGATTCCTAGCCAGGGCACATGCATGGGTTCCAGAACAGGTCCCAGGTAGGGGGCATACAAGAGGCAACCACACTTTGATGTTTCTCTCTCTCTCCTTCTCTCCCTCTTCCCCTCTCTGTAAAAATAAATAAATGAAATCTTTACAAATTTTATATATGTGCATATATACACCTACACACATATATTTAAGGTATACAACATGATAATTTGATACACATAGTGAAATTATTACTAAAGTCAAGTTAATTAGCATTTCTTCTTATATAGTAACTATTTGTATGTGTATGTGGTGAGAGCACCTACTATTTAATTTCTTAGACAATTTCTATCATTTAGCACAATATTATTAACTGCAGTCATCATGTAGTACATGAGATCTCTGGACTCTGACCCTACATAACTCCAACTCTCGACTCTTTGACCAACATGTCTGTATTTCCCTCGCACAGTCCAGAAATATCAGTATATCAGTAAACAATAAACATATTATTGTTTATAAACTGTCCATTGATGTGATAGATTTTCTATTTAATTCTAGAGTTATTTCAAATAAATTTAGCAAGAATCACCAAAATGAGTAGCATTGAATGTTCCTGCCTTTGACCAGGGCGCTTGCTCAATGTGAAACCGAAAATAGCACAATATTCTGACTGGGTTAATTAAGCCTGTGCCATCCACCCCTTACAATATCGCCCAACCTCCTGTTTAGTGGATAGTAATTCTACTGAATTACATGAAAAAGGAATGGGGAAAAGATAGTGATATGCAAAAGTTAAGGTAATTAGAGAATGTTTAGAGAAATATTTTAATTAAAAGTAGATGGGATCTATTGCAGTTTTACCATTATTACATTTTAAAAATATATCACCCAATAAAACCCATGATTTCCCTAAAAAACATCATTTTTTAACATTCCCTAAAAATTTCCTAAAAACATTTCCTAAAAATATCATTTATAGATATTTTATAAAAATATAAAATATTATTATATGTACAAATGATATTTTTACATCATTGACAACAGGGTTGACATACAGCTGGCATTCTGGAGGACTGGTTACCAGTTGTGCACAAATATTTTCACGCTCCCAGTAAGATCCAGTCTCTGAAAGTTCAAGCGCTGTGTCTGCATTCTTTTTACAAACTCTCACACTCTTTCCCACGAACACAGAGACACAGACCTTTTTTTCATCAAATGATTATTTTGTATTTCCCATTACCCTTTTATCTTCATGCCTTGAAATAGGCCTTGAATATAAATAAATCCATTTTACCCTTGGTATAAGCATCTTAAGACTGTATAAATTATAAATAAATAAGTGGGTGTTTTTAGGTTGAGACAAAAACATTCACAGTGAAGAAAGCAAACAAAACAAAAAAGGAAAAAGTTTTTACTTAAATATTTACCTCTTTTAAAATAATTTCTTCTGACTTGAGCAATTCTATCTCTCTGTCTCTCTTTCTCCCACACACTCTCTCTCCTAAGTTGTCATAATATTTCTGTTTTCACTAGCAAAAACACACATGGTCTATTTGCAAGCCCACTTGATGTTTTCTCTGTAAACAATGACTCTTGGACACAGAAAATGTGACCTGATTCAAAGCTGACATTTACTTTATTGGTCCCAAGATGACGTTTCTTTCCTGAATTGTTCTGCATACTCCAAACACTGTTTTTCCACCCAAATTCTGATATTTTAACACATAATTATATAGAAGAATCATTTTTTAATGAAAAATATTCTTTCTAGGTTGAAGAGAAAGAAGAAAAGTTACTCATCCCCCATAATTCATGACTTCATTAAAGTGTCCGAATGCGGATAATGTGATTTTGAAATGACAAGGAGATACCTGTATGCTGGTATTGCTCCATCAATAGAAATGCGCAGCTTCATGGACAACAACCAAAGTCCCAGGCTCTAGAGCCAGATGCTAATATTGGAATCTAGGCTCCACCGTTAAACTCAGAGCCCTGGTCTGTAAAATAGTAATGAAAATACTACCTACATCATGGGTGACAGCATGAATTAAATGAGTTTATACACATAAAACCATTTTGAGTAGGTAAGGTACCCAATACATCTTAGCCATATTACCACCTGTTGTTTATGTATTTTTTGGCAGGATGATGTATGGAGTATTATATGTTTTGTATATTTAATTCCAGGACCTGTCTGCATTTAATAAAAAAAGATATAAATTTGCATGGTGAACAGTCACCAAGCATATACTAAGCTTTTAAATTTCTAAATCTCAGATCCAAATCCAAGACAAAAAGACTTTGTTTTTTCCTTATGTTAATCATATTCTAGATAAGTAGGATTGTGTAGCTTTTCTTCTGATATAGACTAGAAGGTAGTAAGTGAAGTACAATTAAGTGTAGGTGTTGATGAAGATCTCAGAAAATATAAACCCTACCACCCTATCCTACTCCTATTAAACATATGAGGAGAGAAGAGGTATTGTAACCCAATGCCATCAACTTGAAGTGCAGCCCTGGAAGCACTTAACATACAGTCCAAGCAGGACTGCATAAGATACCCAGGCAAAGTGACCTGATAGTATCTCACTTACTCAGGGTTCCTCAAAAGGAAATGCATTTTAAAGAAATAAAAGAGAAGTCAAAAGATCATCTTAGTTTCAATACTAGAAAAAGAGAACATCAGAAAAGAGAATGTAACATCGAACTTGAGCTGGCAATTGGACAAGGAGATGTTTACATCTTAACCAAGGTCACCTGGGTAGGGAGAGCAAACTACTTTAGAATGAAAGCAATGTGTTCTCTCATGAAAAGCTACAGAATGGCTACAACTAAGGAGAAGATGAGATGAATCACATTTCAACAAACAAATTAAATAATTAACTATTAACAAGATTTATTCCTAATAACCCCAGACAGGAAATAACTCATATGTCTGTCAACTAGTGAAGAGATGAACAAATAATGGTATATATATATATATATATATATATATATATCACACAACAATCTATCCAGAAAGCATCCAGCCATCATGTATAATAAAAAATAGAGACATTTATTAAAGAAGATACAAATTATAAGAAACATTGTACATAGGACAATGATGCCTCAGTCTCCTTCATAGTAGTCACCTTGGGACCTCACACTGTTCTCTCAGCATCTCTTCCACTATTCACACTCTTCAAGAAAACAGTATTAAATTAAAAAAACAACCAACTGTATGGGAAAACATATTTTTCAATGATACCTCAGACAAAGGTTTAATTTCCAAAATATACAAAGAACTTACATGATTCCACTCTAAGAAGACATCTAACCCAATTAAAAAATGGAAAAAGGACTTGAACAGACACTTCTCCAAGGAGGATACACAGAGGATCCAGAGACACATGAAAAGATGCTCAATATCCTTAGCTATCAGAGAGATGCAAATTAAAACCACAATGAGATACCACTTTACACCAGTCAGGATGGCTATCATCAACAAAGCAACAAACAACAAATGTTGGAGAGGTTGTGGGGAAAAGGGGTCCTTAGTTCACTGTTGGTGGGACTGCAGACTGGTACAACCATTATGGAAAACGATATGGAATTTTCTCAGAAAAATAAAAATCGACCTGCCTTTTGACCCAGCGATTCCACTGCTAGGATTATATCCTAAGAACCCTAAAACATCAATTTCAAAGAACCTATGCACCCCAATGTTCATAGCAGCACAATTTACAATAGCCAAGAGTTGAAAGCAACCTAGGTGCCCGTCAGTAAATGAATGAATCAAAAATTGTGGTACATATACACAATGGAATTCTATGCAGCAGAGAGAAAGAAGGAGCTCCTACCCTTTGCAACAACATGGATGGAACTGGAAGGCATTATGCTGAGTGAAATAGGCCAGTGGTTGAAAGATAAATACCACATGATCTCACCTTTAACAGGAAGCTAAACAACAAAACAAACAAGTAAGCAGAATAAAAACAAAGACACTGAAATAGAGAACAAGGGGACAGTGACCAGAGGGGAGAGGAAAGGAAATTTAAGGGGGGAAAGGGGAGGGATTTGGAGGAACAAATAGGAAGGACACAGGGATGAGAACTAAGTGGGGGTGGAAATGGGAGGGAGGTGAGGAGCAGGGGGCGGGGTGGGGCTGGGATGGGAGAAATAGACAAAAAACTGTACTTGAAAAATAACTAAATAAAAAAAAGAAAATGCAAAATCCTTTATTGGAATTGCCATCAACTGCCCCATTGTATATTTTTGAATCCCATCAATGGTCTGAAATGTCTTCCTTTTCAAATGTGATTTTTAGTTTTGGTAAAAGCCAGAAATTGCAGGGTGCCAAATCTGGTTCATTGGTAGAGGTTTAAATCAAGTCATTAGCAATATTCCTCCTGCTCTGGTAACAGAAGTGATGGAACAAATTTTGCCACAGCATATTTCATGCCACGATCCTGTGTTAAAATCTTGGACACAGTAGTTTATGGAATCTCTAGATCAACTTCTAATTCTTGCATTGTTAGTCTCCAATCTTTCTTGATTGCAACCCATACACATTCAACATTCTCAGGTGTTCATTTGGCTTGTTTGTAGGCCTTCCAGAATATGGATCACTTTCAACAGACTTTTAACCATTTTTGAAGTGTTTGTGCCACGTTTTTATTTGTGCTGTAAATAAAGCCTTCTGAATCATCTGAGTAGTTTCTGTGGAGGAATGTTCAAGCTTAATGCAAAATTTGATGCAGATTCATTGCTTTACTCACTCAGTCATTTTGAATACAACATGTTCACTCAATGGCATCTACTGCCCCCACTGATTAATACAGTGAAGTTTTCACTGTTCACACATGTGAATTCCAGTCCTCTCTCTGGCTGCTATGTTGCATGAATGTCACACACACTGTTCTCATTATATTAGCAATGGCTAGATGTTTTCTGGACAGTCTATCTATCTATCTATCTATCTATCTATCTATCTACCTATCATATATATGTATATATCATATCCTATCTATCAAACACAGACATAAATGTGTGTGTATGTGGAATGAACCAAAGATACACACAACTTGTAAATACATCTTCCTCCAAAGCCAGGAAAACTTACGTGTCTCCAGATTTTACAACATAGAGCTAATTCCACATTTGAAAGTATATAAACACTTTCCGGAGTATATATCCAATATATAAAACTTTCCAAAGTATATAGCCAGTATATAACACTTTCCAAAATACATATCCAGAGTTAGGTACATACCTTTGGTAATCTCTTTCTATCTATGCAGTTAGAAATTAACTTTCTGAGAAATGTCTTTTATCCAGGATTCCATGTTTTTAGCAAAGTTTATTCAGAAAACTCCAATTCAGAATAAAGACTGATATATGTTCTTTACACCTTCACAAAACTATAGAGCACTTATTCTTCACAAACATAGACACAAATATCTTCAAGAAAATATTTAAAAATCAAATCCAGCAATATAGAAAATGGTAATATTTCATAACCAAGAGACTTTATCTGAACGATGCAAGGCTTATTAAATATATAAAAGCCAATCAATGCAACCCACCTTATTACCAATTTAGAGGAAATTTATGTGATCATATCAATGAAACAAAATAGCATTTGACAAAATTCAATACCACTTATGATTAAAATTCTGAGGAGACAAGGTATGGAAGGTAACTTCCTTAGCCTGATAAAGATGTCTCTAAAAACTCTACAGCTAATATGACCTTTAATGGTAAAAGGCTGAACGCTTTCCTCCTAAGGCTGAGAATAAGGCAAGAATGTCTACTCTCACCACTGCTATTCAATGTTATATTGGAAGTCTTAGCCAACACAGTAGACAATAAAAAAAAAGTAAAAAGCACAATTGGAAAACAAGAGATGAAACAGCCCCTATTCATTGACAACTTGATGGTGGACTTATGCAATGCAAAAGACAGTGACAGTCTCTCAGACCCCCGTTGTAGCTGAGATCAATAAATGATCTCAAAAGGGAAACCATAAGGAAAAAGAGAATCTACAAAACTCATGTATAACTAATAAATGAAAACCATAAAGTCATATGATATGGGGTCAACTTTCAAAAATTATATATTAGAAATGAACAATTTGTAAAATAAAATTTAAACAATATTACTTAAAATAGCTTCCCCATCAAAAAATATAATAAAATCTAATAAAATGCATGTAGTATCTGTCTGCTGAAGACTACAAAATGCTAATCAAAGAAATGTTCAAATATCAGTATAAATCAAAGAAACATATCCTGCTCATAATTATGACTCTAAAGTAAGAATGTCAATTCTTAAATTATCTATACACTCAAATTACCTCAATCAAAATCTTAACAGGATTTTTGTAGTACTGATAGCCTCATGCTAAAATTTATATAAAAATGCACAGAAACTAGAAGAGCTCAAACGATTAAAAAATTAAATTGGAATAATCATACTCTTAATTTTAAGACTTACAGAAAAGTTACCATAATCAATAGTATGGAATTGCCAAAAAGACAAACACATCAGTCAATGGCACAGATTAGAATCCAGCAGCAGGTGCATGTGAATATACAAAGGCAATTCAATGGAGAAACAACAGTCTTTTCAACAAAAACTGTACAAACAATTGAACAGCCATACACACAAAAAAGTTTCTTAAACTAAACCTGATATTTACCATACATTTTATTCAAAATAAATTCTAGTTCCAAATATAAAATGTCAAACCATAAACATTTTAGAATAAAACACTTGAGAAAATACTCATCACCCAGATTTAGGGAACAAACAGACATAATATTAAAAACATGATTCATAAAAGAAAAGAGACTAAATGGACATTGTCAAAATGCAAGCATTAGCACTGCACAAAGCATTGTTAAAAGAATGAAAAGACAAGACAGCAACTGGTAAATGCCATCTGTAAGTTGCACATCTGACAAGGGACTTGCATCCAGAACATAGAAAGAACTCTTAAAACTCAACAGTGAGAATAAATGTTTTTCTTCTAGAATAGGCAAACAATTTTAATACACGTTTGACTCAAGAGATTATATAGAACTCAAATAAGAACATACATAAAAAAAGATGTTCAATATCCATAGTCAATAGATAAATATAAATGAAAAGTATGATAAAATACAATTACAAACCTATTAGAATACATAAAATAAAAATCATCTTCCAGGCCCTGGCCGGTGTAGCTCAGTGGATTGAGCACAGGCCTGCAAACCAGACAATTGCGGTTCGATTCCCAGTCAGGGCACATGCCTGGGTTGCAGACCGGTTCCCTGCAGGCCAGTTCCCAGCAGGGGATGCACGAAAGGCAACCATAGATTGATGTTTCTCTTTCTCTCTCCTTCCCTTCCCCTCTAAAGATAAATAAATAAAATCTTAAAAAAAAATCATCTTCCAGTGAGCAAACAAAATTGACACATTGTTAGGAGGGATCCTGTTAAACACAGAAAACAGTTTTGTCAGTTTCTCACAAACATCATTTATCACATGACTGAACAAACCCTCTTTTGAATATTTATCCTAAATAAATATAAACAATGTTCACACAAAAAATTTATGTATGAATATTTATAGCAACTCTATTCACAATTTTTCAGAATAGGAAATAACACAAATGTCCTTCAGTAGGTAGGTGGGTAAACAATCTGTGATACATCCATTCAATGAAATACTTTTCAGCAGTGTATGCAGCAATGTGGATCTCAAATACATTGATCTGCATGTACAAAGGCAGTTTCAAAAAGTTATATACGATATGCCTTCATTTATATATATACATTCTCAAAAATATAAAACAATAGCTCTGGCTGGTGTAGCTCAGTGGATTGAGCGCTGGCCTGCGAACCAAACAATCGGGGTTTGATTCCCAGTCAGGGCACATGCCTGGGTTGCAGGCCAGTTCCTAGCAGGGGACATATGAGAGGCAACCATACATTGATATTTCTCTCCCTCTCTCCTTCCCTTCCCCTCTAAAGATAAATAAATAAAATCTTTTAAAAAATATATAAAACAATAGTTATGGGACAGGCATCAGTTCCGGGGTAAGGCACAGAGAAGGGTTTGGATGTTAGCAGGAATACTGCCATATTTAAGGAATACTGCAATATTTAAGATACGCTGCTAATACGTTTATTGATAAAATAGAATAGTACTTGGAACTTGCTTTAAAAACATTTGTGAAGAGGAGAGAATTGGAGAGTTGGTCAAGGTACAGATTCAGCAAGAGTTAGCGCAAGTTAACAATCATTTAACCTGGAAGATGAGCACATAAGCTTTATTATATTTGTTCCAGTTTTGTATACAAAGTGTATTATCTGTAGTAAAAATGTTCTCAAAAAAGAAAGAAAAAGTTAAAATTTTTCTATTGCAAGAAACTTTTTCTCATACCATATTAACAGTTATTGCCTGCTTACCCAAAACACCCAGTTTCAACGCAGTTCAACAACTATGCAATGTGTAGCTTTAGGCAGCCATCAGGGGTGTCTGGTATATGAACAAGAAAACACATATAGCTATGACCTCAAAATTGTGTTTAATCCAGAGACAATCAACAGTTTACACATATAGTATTTGAAATAAGGTACATTTATTACCATCATCTTTATTCGTTTATTTGTATTCCCACACAAATACATTTTTATTGCTTTCAGAGAGAGCATTTATGCTAGAGAGAAGCATCAATTGGTTGCCTCCTCTATGTGCTCAGACTAGGGACAAAACCTGCAACCTAGATGTGTGCCCTGACCAGGAATCAAATTTGCAACTTTTTGGTGTATGGGATGACACTCCGACTACCTGAGCCACACCTGCCAGGGCTATTGACATCATCTTTAAATCAAGCTTTGTAGTAAGGTCAGTCTACTCATAGGTCCTTCTCATGTCAAGACTAACCCAGAAGGAGAAGAGAAATTTCCTTACCCACAGAGTGTCAGAGAAGCCTGGACTGCTGGTAGAAATGAGTCTCTGGACAGCCCATTGTACAGGAGGTTGCTGATCCTCCACAGTGTGGCATACGTACCACCAGGTCTGTCCCCTTAGCAAACAGTTAAGCCACAGATACATGCCTAAAAGGATATCAAAAATTTGGGGCATGAGTGACATTTAAAAAGAAAGAAGCTTAAGGAAAGTTAAGCTATGAGCACCTCATGTGAGTCCTAAGAATAAATAAAAACTTGCAGTTGCTTGGATCCCTTCAGGTTAACAGCAAGTCTCCCTTCAAATAACTTTGCAGTTTGACGTTTGGCCACTGGTTTCTATAGGACATGTCTTGAAGTTCTTTTATGCCTTAGCACATATGCAATAGCACATCTTTTTTCAATACTCCCCTTAACTGCATCCTCAGCATTAGTTAGCAAATGTTTTGCCTGATAATTCATATTAAAGTAAAGAAAACAAACGCAAAGCCAATTCTGTTGCCGTGTTGAGCTTTCTGTTTCTAGCTAAACGCTGTTGTATCTACAGATGTTCTATTGGCACAATTCCTTCTAAGACAGGAGTTGGTGGTTTCCTAATTCATTCAATACGTATTTACTGGACAGCTCTTTTGTGTCATGGTCTGTTTTTTGTCCTGTGAACAGAACAGATGCTTCTTCCTTCACAGAGCTTATGTTACATACTCAGGAGAAATAGATAATATACAACTTCATAATTAAGGTAATTGCAGGTCTGTATAAGTGTCTTTCAGGGAAAAACAGAATGATGATAGAAAAAGATTTTGTGTGTGTACATGAATGGTGGGGGGATGCCAAACTTAAAAAGGGGCACTGCTCCGAAAGGTGATGTTTTACTGAGACCTTGCAGTGTGAGAAGGCAGCTGTGAGAAGCACCAGAGAATGAGTTCACTCAGAAGAGGCAACCCCGGGTTCTGAATTCTTGAGGTAATAAAGAGCTGAGTTGTTCAAGGATCGGAAAGGATGCCTGTGTGGATGGAGCTGCATTAGAAAGGGGGACAAATACAACAGGCCAGATCACATAGGTTTCTTAAACTAGGATAGTAAGCCTGTATGTATTTTATCTCTACTGTATTGGGAAGTAAGTGGTTGAGGGATTTTTAAATAAGATTTAAAACCTATAATGATGATTAGTAACTAGTAATATGTAAGAGCACCCTGACAGTATCATGGATAGGTTATTGCAGAGGTGCCCTAATGGAAGCAGTGAACCATGTAGGTAGCTATGGAAGCTCTGCTGGAGAAATACAGAGGGACTTGGATTAGGCCAGTATCCAGAAAGGCAGAGATACTTGAGCAATTGAAGACATATGTTAGATTATGAACAGGATTGCTGATTTACTGGATTTAAGAAATTAATAACTAGGAGAAACTAAAGTTAACTTTTTGGATCCTGGTTATGATGGACGGTTCCATTGTTACTGAAATGATAAGGTGACAGCAAGTTATTTGAGAAGGAGCATCAGAGCTCAGTAAGTCAAGTCTACAGAGATTTGCAACTGAATATGTTAATGAGACAATTGTGTATATATAACTACCTGTATGTATTAAGGTGGCTCTAGGTGTAAATATGTGGAATAATAAATCTTTGGATAGATATAATTTTAAATTTTATTTTTATTTAATATTTTCCAAATTAAAAATATGGTTCATGTACAATATACTAGTTTCATGTGTATAATACAGTGATGAGACATTTATATAACTTATGAAGTGACCACCCCAATAAATCGAGTACCCATCAGACACCGTATTAGTTATTTCAATATTATTGACTATATTCCTTATGCTGTACTTTACATCCTCATGACTACTCTGTAATCCCCAATTTGTATTTCTAAATCCTTTCATCTTTTCCTTTAATCCACTCAACCACCTCCCCATCTGGCAAATGTCAAAATGTTCTGTTTTTCTGAGCCTGTTTCTATTCTGCTTATTCATTTTAAGGTTCCATATATAAGTGAAATCATCTAGCATTTATCTTTCTCTGTCTGACTTATTTCACTCAGCACAATACTTTCTAGGTCCATCCATGTTGTTGCAGATAGCTAGATTTCCTTCCTTTTCTATGGCTGAATTTTATTCTATTGTATATATGTACCATTTCTTCTTCATCTATTTATCTATTTATGGACACTTAGGTTGCATACATATCTTGGCTATTGTAACTAACACTGTAATAAACACATAGACATATATGTCTTTTAGAGTTAGTGTTTTGGGTTTCTTTGGGTGAATGTCCAGAAGTGGAATTGCTGGGTCCTTCTTTGGTGTCTTCTTACAGCCTTTGTTTTAAAGTCTATTTTGTTTGATATAAGTATTGCTACCCTAGCTTATTTTAATTTCCATTTTCATGCAATAACTTCTTTCATCTCTTTACTTGCAGTCTGCATGTGTCTTTTGATCCGAAGTTATTCTCATAGCATATGAAAGAGTCTTTGTTAGCCATTTAACTATCATTTGTCTTTTGATTGGAGCATTTAATTCATTTGCATTTAAAGTAATTGTTGATAGATATGTATTTATTGACATTTTATTATTGCTTTTCTACTACTACTACTACTATGATGGCGACTAAAAGAATCTAACATTTCCTATAATACTGGTTTGGTGGTGGTGAAATCCTTTAGCTTTTTCCTGTATGAGAACCTCTTTATCTGTCCTTCAATTTTAAATGATCGCTTTGCTAAATTAAATGAATGAATAATGTCACTTAGAGAAAGAGCAGAGCTAGGAGAGAAAGAAAAATTTTAAAAAAACACCTTTAAAAATTATCTTTTTTAAGAAAACAGAGAATTAGTATAGGCAGGGGACTTGGCAAACTGAGAAAGTGGTGCTAGAAGAGTGGAGGGAACCCAGTAAAGTGTTGTCATGGAAACCAGAAGGAAAGTGATTTGTGTCCTGAGAGTCTGATATTGCTTATACTGTATCAACGACATTCCTATTCTGCTACATTTTAATTCACAGTCCACAGAGTAAAACAGAATTTTGTCTTTGTCACTCTTCTGTTAAATCCTACTCAATGGATTTCTACGAACCTAAAAATATGCTTCAAGTCCTTGGGCTTTCTTTGTAAAGCATGCTGATGGAAATCTCTTCCAGTTCGAGTGAGCCTCACTGTCTTCCTCTGCATCAAATAATGCTATTTTTCATGGATTTTCCTTATTTTTTTCTACTTGAAGTTCCATTTCTACAACTTTTAAAAATGAGTTACATTCCAATCATTCATCAACAAATATTGGTTGACAGATTGGAATGATTGAATTCGAAGAATCTGGCTCTGAAATATGACTTTAAAAAACAGTAAGCTTGTCCAATGAGCTTGTATGTCATTGGCCTCTGCTTCAGCATAATTCTGATGTAGCCTGTAAAGCACCAGCATCCTAGACTGTTAGTGCTTTTGGCAACACAGACAGATCAGCACCCAAAACTCAGTGTTTCTCTCCAACACACCAATGCAGCTCTGCTTAACTATCAATCATTTCTCCCTGCTGTACAGGTCTTACCTTGATTACTCTTCTCAATGCTGAATCCCATCTCAGTCCCTCCCTCACACCCTCAGATCATTCTTGTTCTTGTCACATATAACAGCAGAACCACATCCAAATCCTGTCTCTATTCACTCTCTAAGATCATGTCCTTCCGCTTTCCCCAGATTGTATGCTATACTGTTTCCTTCTCTGTGGACAGAAGCATTAGACTTGATGATTTCGAAGGTGTCTGCCAGCTATGACATTCTGTGTGTAATTAGAGAGCATCACTGTGATCCATCTATAAATACAGCAGGAGCTCAGAGAAGGTTAGAGTAATTGAACAAAGTTCCCTAGAGGAAATGTGGAGATTGAATGGGGTCTTGAATAATGGGAAAAATTTAAGTTGGCAGAAAGGATTGTCTCAGGTTGGAGAAACTGCATGACTCAAAACAGAAATGGGAAGAAAGATGCATGCAGAGTGACTGATGAGAGATAAACTCAACTGGTGTAGTATGTGCAGATTGCTGCATACTGAAAAATAAGCCTGGATCAAAAGCAAATAATAATAAACAGGAAATAAACAAGCACCTGGCAGTGACAGAAAAGAAATCTGAGTTTAGTAATGACAATAATATTCTGCCCTAGACTTTAAAAAAGTGTTTGGAAGCCAAACAAAAGTTTGAGGACTTTAGGATAAATTCATAACTGTACTCATTTTATGGCAGTAAACAATCACTTCAGCAGCATTCAATATACCTAATGATGCAGCATACATAAAATAATCTCTATGAATTATTTTTAGGGCTTGATCCATACCTAGAGGCAGGTCCTTGGTTGGGTGATGTTATGCCAGCAAAAATAGAAAAGGGTCACTATCAATCAATCTTCAGTGTGGTTGTGCTAAAAAGAGTTGGAAATAAGGAGGCTTAGATCCCAGTTTAAGTCTTCATTTAGATTAGTTAATGGAAGGAGGGAAAGAAGGAAGGAAGGAAGGAAAGAAAGAAGGAAGGAAGGAAGGAAGGAAGGAAGGAAGGAAGGAAGGAAGGAAGGAAGGAAAGAAAGAAGAAAGGAAGGAAGGGAGGAAGAACAGAAAATGAAAGATGTTTTTCAGCTAAAAATTAGCTGTTTACATAACAAAAATTAGACACTTTATATAAAACAAGTAAGAGGTACTATTGACAGCAAATGACAAATAATAACTATTAATTTAAACTTTATGACTATGTAGAAAGAACATATTTTATGTAGCTACAATCTTCATGCTAAATATCTTAATAAATATTAAGAATGTATATGCTATTTTTAAAATAAACTAAAAAAGGAAGGTAACATCTAATGTGGACTATATGCTTGGCATAGTTCTAGGTGCCTAACAAATATCACTACTTTAATCTCTACTATAAATCTCAGGACTTAGTGTAGTCATTTTTTCCCTGGAAAAAGAAAACAGATATTCAAAAAGTTTACGTGATTTACCGATGTATTACCAGTTTAAAATGGCAGAGCTAGGGTGTGAATTCAGTGAGCATCGTGTCCTTAACCCGCATGCCCACCACACACACACAAACACTCACTCTGTGCCCTAACAGTCCAAGTTGACTTCTTTCCACAATCATGTGTTTTTAAAATATGGTTAGAAAACCACCTGCATCCATATCACCTGGAATGCTTGTTGAAAACCAACACCCCAGAACCTGCCTCAGACCACCTTCATTCAGGGTAACGGGTTCTCCAGGTGATTCTGGTGTGTGCTAGAAATTTGAAGCATTGCAAAAATCAAAATACTTCCTATAAATCACAGAGTATAAATGCCATAGGAACTTTTTAAACTAATTCTTCCAAATCACTTCTATAGTGTATGATACTGTTTTTATTAAAATCTAATATTCCACAATTTAAATGGAAGCCATAGACACCACATTTGACTTTCCCAAATGATAGTTTTGAAGACAAATGAGAACTGAACTGAACTGAAAGACTGAAAAGTGGTCCATGATTGAGATGCGAATTAATCAAACTTTCAAAAATGAAAAAGTTTTGAAAGATATGGAAGGTTATTAAGACATGGAAAAATCAGGAAAAAAAGGGTGATTGAAGATTAGGGCTGGTCAAGGAAGGATCTTGGGGACTCAAGTTATAGGCATAGTTTTAAAATCAGATTCATTGAGGTATAGTTTGTATAGAAACAAAGTTCGTCAATGTAAATGTAGGGTTGGATGAGTTTTGACAAAGCACTCATTTCTGTAATCTCAAACATATAGAACCTTTCTATCACCCTACCGCTCTCCCTTGTGCCCCTTTACAGGAAGTCCTTTTCACCCCGGCCCCAAGCAAAAGCCAGTTTGCTTACTTGTGCTTCTTCGAAAATGTCATGTAATAGAATCCTACAGTATGTGAAATCTTTTGGGTCCATGTTGTTGCATGTATCAGTAGTCTATTTCCTTTAAGTAATATTGTGTCCCACTGTATTGATATACCACATATCACTTATCAATTCAATTCCCAATGACTGTTTGAGTTGTTTCTAGATCATTATGAATAAGCCTGCTATGAACATTCTGGTAAAAGTCTTTGTGTACTTTTTATATGCTTTCCCCCCCTCTTGGGTAAAATAATGGAATTGCTAGACTTTAGAATAGTTGTATTCTATCTTTACAAAGAACTATCAGTGGCTTTCCAGAGTGGTTGGACAATTTAGCAACCCTACCAGCAATGAATAAGAATTGTGTGTGCTATTCATGCTCATCAATGGTGGCATAGTCAGTATTGAATTATTCTACTGAGTGTGTAGAACTATCTCAAAGTATTTTAATTTGCATTTCATTAACAATAAACAATGTTGAATATTTTACGTGGTTTTAGGCATTCTTATAGCTCCATTCTTGAAGTGTGTGTTCAAAACTGTTTACCATTTTTTAAATTCAATCTTCTAATTATTAAAATATTTTAATTAAAACTGTGGTGATATTCTTGTTAAATATATGTGTTGCAAATATTTTCCCCTAGCCTGCAGCTTACAGTTTCATTTTTTTAAATTTACTTATTTATCTTTAGAGGGAAAGGGAAGGAGAGAGGGAGAGAAACATCAATGTATGGTTGCCCTTTGTGCATCCCCTGCTGGGAACTGGCCTGCAGGGAACCGGCCTGCAACCCAGGCATGTGCCCTGACTGGGAATCGAACCTCAATTGTCTGGTTCGCAGGCCTGAGCTCAATCCACTGAGCTACACCAGCCAGGGCTCATTTTCTTAATGGTGTCTTTCAAAGAGCTAAAGTTTTAATTTTGATAAATTTCAATTTATCATTTTTTGTGTTTCAGACTTTTTGCACATACCTAAGAACTGTTGTTTATGCTAACAGACAAAGATTTTCTCCTGTTTTTCTTTAGAACTTTTATTACCTTAGTGTTTACATTTGTGTTTGTTATTGATTTTTAACTTTTGTGCATGGTATTCAGTAAAGCTGAAATTATTTTTTTATAAACATAAGCAGTTATTTACCACCATTTTTTTTGAAATTTCCTATTGAGTTGCCCTGACACATTTGAGAAAAATATCTAGGAACATATTTATGTGTAACACTAATGCTGGACATTCAGTTTCTTTTCTTGGCCTTTATGTGTATCTTAAGCCGAAATCACATTGCCTTGCTTAGCACAGATTTATAGTACATGATTAAATAATTCAAAGTTAAGTATCTGATTTTTATTCTTGATTTTTAAAACTGTTTTAGCTATTCTAAATTCTTTCCATTCATAAAATGTTAGAAAGGCCTTGGCAAGTTTTATAGAAAAATGTCTGCTGGAATTTTGATTGAAATTACATCACAGTTATAAATTAATTGGGAAAGAATTGACACTTAACAATATCAAGACTTCTCATATATAAATATCATATATATGCCACTTACTTGTGTCTTCTTTATCTCATAAATGCCTTGTAATATTCAGTGTAAATATTTTATATATATTTAAAGAAATTGTTTATATGTGTTTCATGTTTTAGATGCCATCATAGGTTATATTATTTCTTCCAGTTTTACTTCTAATGGTTTAATATTAGTGCATAAAATACAGTTGACTTCTGTGTGCTGTAGACTTCCTAAATTTCCTTATTAATTGAAATAATTTTTGGATATCCCCTAGGATTTTCTATGTACGTGATAATGGAATCTGCAAATACAGACAATTTTGCTTTTCTTTCTACAATCTATATGCTTTTGTTTCTTTCCCTTGCTTTATCACACCAGAGGGGACTTTCATTCAATGGCATATTTATTCATGTGGTCTCCTTTTTATTCTTCTTTTTTAACATGTTTGATTTTTTTAAAGATTTTATTTGTTTGTTTTTAGAAAGAAGGGAAGGGAGGGAGAAAGGGAGAGAAACAGCAGGGCAAGAGAGAAATATTGATCAGTTGACTCTTATTCGTGCCCCAACCAGCGATCAAACCCACAACCCAGGTATGTGTCCTGACTGGCAATTGTACCCACTGACCTTTTGTTTTGCAGGACAATACCTAACCACCTGAGCCGCACTGGTCAGGGCGAATGTGTTTGATTTTTGAAAGTCAAACTAGTCTAATATTCTCTGGGCAAACTCCTCTTGTTCATGTACATTATCCTTTTTACATATTATTGGGTTCGCTACTATTTTGTTAAAGATTATTGTCTGTATTCAGAAGGGATATTAGTCTTTGATTTTTCTTTACACACAATGTATTTGTCAGGTTTTATCATCATAAAATAAGTTGAAAGTATTCCTTATTCTATTTTTGAAAGTATCTGCAGATGATTTGGGTTATTGTTTTCTTAAAGGTTTGTAATTTTAATCTGCATTTCTATGAGAACTAAGCTTTTCTATACTTTTGTGGTTTTTTTCAAGTTTGTTTGGGTTGTTCTCCTAATATGCTGATTTCAACAGTTCTTTATATGACCCAAATCTGAGTTATTTGTCATATGTGTGTTGCAAATACTTTTTTAATTCTGTGGTTTGTTCATTCATTATTTTAAATAAATCATTTTGATGAAGTTCAATTTATTTTTTCCTCCATTGTTAACATTTGTCTAAGAAATCTTTACTAAGCCCATAATAACAAATATATTTATTGTTTTCATCAAGAAGTTTTATGGTTCTTGATTATACATCTAGATCTATTATCCATCTCAAGTTAATTTTTGTATAATGAATGAATAAAAGGTTGAACTTTAATTTATCTAGTTTTACTGTATTCATTATTGTTCATTGAATTTGTTGGAGTTACATGATTTAATAAAGTTATATAGGTTTTGTGTGTACAGTTCTATATCATATCATCTGAACAATATTTAATTTTTTTCTCACTGTGTTGACTTGCTGCCTTAGTCAAAAATCAGTGCCTACTCCTGCACCTTGCTTTTTGTCATTAAACACTTTAAACCTTATTCAAACACCAAGTTGTTTTAATTACTTTAACAAGCATTGAAGTCAGATAATATAATTCCTCCAGCTTTGATTTTTCTCAAGATAATTTTTTATTATTCAAGACCTTTTAGATATACATATATATGTATATCTATTTATTTATTTAAAATTAAATTTATTGGGGTTACAATGGTTAGTAAGATTATATAGATTTCAAGTACATGGTTCTATAATACATCACGTGTATTTGCATTGTGTGCCTAGCCCCCAAAGTCAAGTTTCCTGCCGTCATTTTCTATTTGAAGCCCTTTACCCTTTACGACCCCTACCCCTTTCCCTCTCATCCCCACAATACTGTTGTCCATGTCTATGAGTTTTTGTTTGTTTGTTTTTCTTCTTTGTTCATCTGTTGCTTTCAGATTTATAGCCCACATATGAGAGAAATCATATTGTTCTTAACTTTTTCTGTCTGACTTAACTATAAAGAATTATTTAAAGAAATTGAAAAAGACACAATGGAATGGTAAGATCTTCCATGTTCATAGATTGGAAGAATCAACACAATAAAAATGTCCATATTACCCAAAGCAATATAGATAGTGCAGTTCCCATCAAAATTCCAATGACATTATTTAAAGGACTAAAATAAAATATCATCAGATTTTCGTAGAATCACAATAGACCATGAATAGTCAAGGCAATCTTAAGAAAAAAGAACACAGTTGGAGGTATCACACTCCATACACATTTTAAAATCTATTTTCACTTAATCAAAAAAATGATCTCATATCTGTTAAAATGGCTATCATCAATAAATCAACAAATGACAAGTGCTGGGGAAGATGTGGAGACATCTTTTTTACACTGTTGGTGGGAATGCAGACAGGTGCAGCCACTGTGGAAAGCAGTATGGAGATAACTCAAAAAATTAAAAGTGGATTTGCCTTATGACCCAGTCATTCCACTTCTGGCAATACATCTGAAGGAACTCAAAACACTAGTTTGAAAAACATAAGCACCCCTATGTTCATTGCAGCATTATTTACAATCATTGAGATATGGAAGCAGCCCAAGTGTCCATTGGAAGATATGTGAATAAAACAACTATGGGACATTTATATTATGGACTACTATTTAGCCATAAAAAGGAGGAAAATTTACCCTTTGTGACAGTATGAATGGAAATAGAGAACATTATGCTGAGTGAAATAAGCCAGTTAGAGAAAGACAAATACCATATGATTTCACTATGTGTGGAATCAAATGAGCAAACTGAACTAACAAGCAAAACAGAGACAAACTCATAGATGGAGAGCAGCGGGGGGCATCAGTGAGGGAGTGGGGGGATTGAGCAAAAAGGAAAAAAGACTCATGGACATGGACAACAGTGTGGTGATTGCTGGGTGGAGACATAAGGTGACTAAATAGTAATGGGGAAAAATACAATAAAAAACAAATTGTGTTTCAAAAAAAAGCTGAGATTTTTATTGCAAACTTGTTGACTCTATAGTTTATTTGGGAAAAGTGGTTGTTTATTCCATAGAATAAATATTATGTTTAAATTCCTCTTTATGTCTTTCCTTGCTAGTTTATATAAATACATTTTATATATTGATGTTAAATTATGCTAGATAGCAATTTTTATTTATTTTATAACAAATTTTAGTTAGTTTGTAGTTATTTGTGGACTGTATAGGGTTTTCAGCACATATATTTATGGTGTTCATAAATACTGTTTTACTTCTTTATAAAATCCCTGTGTTTTCCTCTTGCTTATTACAATAACTAGTATATATAAAATAATACTGAATAGAAACAATGAAATCAGTCCTTCTTGCTTTGTTCCTGGTTTTAGTGGGAAGAATTGAATATTTACAATTAACTATGACATTTCTAGATTTTGTGTTATAAACCCTTCATAGAGAATGTTTCCTTCAATTTCTACTTGCTGAGGATATTTACAATAAGTGGGTAATTTTATTAAATGTATTTTCTACATCTATTAAAATCATCATTTGGTTTTTCTTTTGTATTGATTGACACAATGAAATACATCGACTGATCTGAATGGTTCAATCAAACTTATACGGGTAAACACATTGCCACAGTACATTATCTTTTTACATATATATTATTTAATACTTTTTATGTTTAAACTTATAAAAGATGCTTGTCTAGTTTTATATGATACTTTTCATTTCTTATAAATTCTTTGCTTACTTTGGGTATCGCAGTAATGATAATCTCATAAAACTGAAGAAAAAGTATTCCTTTCTACTCTATTTTCTCAAAAAGTACTAGTAAAATTGGTATTTGTTCTTTTCTTAGTTATTTGACAGAATTCACTATTGAAGTCATCTAGGCCTGTTCTTTTTGTGTGTCTGTTTTTGTTTTGTTTTGGTGGGAATATTTTTAATTATGTATTAATTTTTTAAATTGATATAGGCATATTGCATGTTCCATTTCAGACACTGAAATAAAATAAATATTATGATAAAATGAATCATACAAATTTTGGGGTTTCCCAGTTCATATAAAAGTTATGTCTACTCTACCCTGTAGTCTCTTAAGAGTACAATAGCAATATGTCTAAAATGTATACTCCTCTACTAAAAATATTTTAATAAAGGAGTATACATTTTATATTTATACTTTAATATTTATACTTTTATATTTTAATATTTAATAAAATGTTAACCATAATCTAAGCTTTTAGCACATCGTAATCTTTTTGCAGGTGAAGGGTCTCACCTGAGTGCTGATGGCTGCGGACTGGAGTGGTGGTTGGTGAAAGACCAGATGGCTCTGGCACTTTCGTCAGAGCAACAGTGAAGTGTGCTGCTTTGATTGATTCTTCTTTTCACAAAAGATGTCTCTACAACATGCGATGCTGTTTCAGAGCATTTTACCCGCAGTAGAATTTCTTTCATAATTGGAGTCCTTTCAAATGCCCTGCTGCTTTATCACCTCAACTTATGTAATGTTTTAAACCCTTTGTTGCCATTCAACAACCTTCACAGGATCTTCACTAGGAGTAGATTTTTTTTCTGAAGAAATCACTTTCTTTGCTCATCCATAAGAAGCAAATCCTCATCTGTTAAAGCTTTTTGAGATTACAGCAATTCTGTTATATCTTCAGGTTCCACTTCTAATTCTAGTTCTCTTGCTGTTTCCACCACATCTGCAGTTACTCTCTTCACTGAAGTCTTGAACCTTTCAAAGTCATTGAGAAGGTTGGAATCAAGTTCTTCCACACTCCTGCGAATGTTCGTTTTTTTCCCATGAGTCATGAATATTCTTAATGGCATCTGGAACAGTGAATCATTTTCAGAATATTTCCAAATTTTTTTAATGCAGGGTTGCCACAAACCTTTAATCTGTATTAAAAAAAAACACCACGCAATATCTGTGAAGTGTAACAAAAAGAAGTGTATAAAACAAGCTATGCTTACATAGAGCTATTGAGTTTTTCTATTTCTTGTTGAGCTATTTTTGGCAACATGTGTCTTACAGAAATAAATTTATTCATTCCAACTTGGTAGTTAACTTATTACTCTGTTTTTTATAGTATTTTCTTATTGTTCTTTAATATTTATAAATCCTCAGTCAGGCCTATTATTCTTGTTATTATAATTTTCTTTACCCTTTTCTTTCAGCAGTCAAAGAGTTTGTTAATTTTATTTTTTAATGTTTTTTGTTTATTCTATTATATCTGTCCCAATTATTCTCCCTTCATTCCCCTCCACCCAGCCCACCCCCACTTTCATAGTCAATCCCCACACCATTGTCCATCTCCATGGGTGCTTCATATATGTTCTCTGCCTAATCCCTTCATCTTCTTTTAATCGGTCCTCACCTCTCTCATTGGCTTTTGATTCTCATCATCTCCCCTGACCCTCTCTCAGTTTTGTCTTATAGATAGTGAATGACTGAATTGTTCCAGAATAATTTCTCTTAGTTCTTCTGTGTCATCTTAGATGTAGCATGCCACTCCATAAATTTGGTAAAACAAGAGGAAAATATATGAAAGCTAGGTGCAAACTTTTGTAGTTAGGGGAACTTCAAGTGTGTATGTAAACCAACACACCAGAAAATGTGATATCATCTGAAGTATAATAAATATTCTGATAGATTTCCCTGTACCTCAATCCACCCTCTTAGCCAATTACTATCTGCTTTTGTATTTCAATGATTCTAGGTACTTGAATCATAATTTTCCAGATCAAAATTAAAAGTTTATTTTTGTTCATCAGATTATGTGTTTCAGGGTCACATATTGATTATATTTTGTTATTTTCTTATTTGACACCTATAAATGTTTTCCTGAATTTTACTTTCTTCTGTAGCCCTCAAGAGCCACATTAAAAAAATGAAACTATATCTGTGTTGACACAATTTTTTCCTGATTTATCTTGTCATTTTATTTTATTTTTATTTTTTTATTGCTGCTCAAGTACAGTTGTCTCTGTTTTCACCCCACCTCAGCCCCCTGCCTCACCCATCCCTGCCTCCTAACCTTGAACCTGCCCCATTTGGTTTTTTCCATGTGTCCTTTATACATATTCCTTGATGGCCCTTCCCCTATTTTCCCTCATTATCCCTTTCCATCCTCACCTTTGGCTATTGTCAGTTTGCTTTTTAATTCGAAGTTTCTGTTTATATTTTGCTTGCTTGTTTGTTTTGTTGATAATATATAATAATAATAATCTAGAAGAGGATTTGTCATGTAGAAGTTATCCTTAAAGTTCCCATGCTAAAGGTCTCATTCCTAAACAGGATTGTCTTTGCTAATTGAGTGGTAGGGGAACTTAACTTCAATTACTAATTTCCTATGACATTTCATTGAGTTCTCACTTTAAAATTGTTCCAGTTAGAAGAAACAGAAGACACATTTCATTCCTCAAGGCTACTTTTTATATGTTTATTTTACCTTGTGAAGAAATGGATTGCCTTAAGAGGAGGTAACTGTCAGGATGAGCTTGGCATGATGCAGTTACCAAAAATTCCACATTTCAGTGAATTAACCACAAAATTTCACTTCTTGCTAGTAATATATATGTAACACGTGTCATCAGAAGGACTTTACTACTGCTCCTTACAGAATCAAAATGATAAAGCCATCAATGTGTTTGTTCTCATGACCTCTGAGCCAGGGAGAAAGGGAACTGGTGAACTATATATATGTGCCCTAAAAAACACTTCTGGTCTCTAGTCACATTTCACTGGGCAAATCAATTCATAGAGCCATAAAAAGTAAAATAAAATTAAATACATATACACATACAGCACCTTCAGAGAAGAGAAAAGTATGACTGTATCATTATTCCTAGAAGGAGAAGAACAAAAATACTTTTGAAGGGTCCTATTGAGTAACACAGGGTAAAAAAAAATTATGAGGCAAATAATAACATTTGTTATTGCATACCAGTTATAGCCTCATATAATGCCTCTACTTGGTAATAAAATGTAAAATTCTAATTTGACATTGACCTATAAAGCAGAGATAGAATCATTTATTTTTATTTTCTGTCAAACTTATTGGGATGACATTGGTTAATAAAATTATATAGGTTTCAGGTGTACAATTCTACAATACATCATTTGTATATTGTATTGTGTATTTATCACACTAAGTGAAGCCTCCTTCTATCACCATTTATCTCCCCTATACCCTTTCCTACCTCTCTTTCCACCCCTTTTCTCTCTTCTTGACTATTCATCCTTATCTCCTTTGAACTTATCTTCTTATGTTTAAACACATTTGATATAACATTGAAAACACATTTGTTATAGGTCATTGCATATTGCTCAGCCTAAAATATTTTAAATCTATTTAACCATATCTTAAAATTATTTGAGCCGTATTTTGTGTCTATAATTTTTAAGAAAGGACACCATAGTTAACTTGAAAGAGATTAATGTACTTAATGAAATTCTTCACAGAACCTCTCCTGTTAGTTTAGCCCTCTGTTTATTTAATTTAGCCTTGATCTCCCTGCATAAAATTTTTGAAACTTATTAGCTGTAAATTTATTAAAGAGATTGGATGATCTTAAAGTAAAATATCTTATTTTTCTAAGCAGCATTTAAAAAGTATATCAAAGCTTAGTTAAAAGCATTTATGGCTTCATTAGTGAATTCTACCAGCCATTCAATAAAAATTTAATACCCATCCTTCTCAAACTCCTCCAAAAAATTTAAGGAAGAGGCAATACTTCCTAACACATTTTATGAGGCCAACATAACCTAACAAATTGAATATAACAATATATTTAAAAATAACATATTATGAGCAAGCGGGGTTCACTCCAAAGGCACAAGAATGATTCAACATATGCAAATCAATCAATGTCACATACCACATTAACAAAACAAAAGATAAAAATTACATGATCTTACCAATAGATATACAAAAAACATTTGATAATATACAACATTATTTATTTTTAAAACAATAAAATGGGCATAAAAGGAAAGCACCTCAACATAATTAAAGCCATGTCTGACAAATCCTCAGCTAATATAATATTTAAGGCTAAAAACATGAAAGCTTTTTCTCTAAAATTAGGAAGAAGATAAGGATGCACATTGTCACCACTCTTAGTGGTGACAGTCCTGAAAGTCCTAGCCAGAGCAATCGCGCAAAAGAAACAAATAACAAGCATCCAAATGGGGAATGATGAAACAAAAGTACCACTTTTTGCAGGTGACATGATTCTATATGTAGAAAACCCTAAAGGCTCCACCAAAAAACTATTAGGAACAGTAAATAAATACAGTAAAGTCTCAGTATACACTATCAATGCACAAAAAAAAAAGCCCACTGCTTTCCTATATACTAACAATGAAATTTCAGATATAGAAACAAAAAAAGTTATTTTGAAATTACAACCAAATGAATAAAGTACCTAAAAATAAACTTAAAGGATGTGAAGGGCTTCTAATACTGAAAACTCCAACACATTATTAAAAGAGATTGAAAAAGACACAATGAAGTGGAAAATATTCTGTGTTCATTAATTGGAAGAATCAACATAGTTAAAATGTTCATATTACCTAAAGCAATACACAGATTTAATGTGATCAACTACCAAAATACAATATAAACTTTTAAAGAAATAGAACAAAACATTGTCAGATTTACATGGAACCGTGAGGGACTCTGGAACAGCCAAAGCAAACCTGAGGAAAAAGAATGAAGCCAGAAATATCACACTATCTGATTTGAAATTGTACCACAGAGTTATGATAATCAAACAGCATGGTATTGATGGAGTAACAGGAACACAGACAAATGGAACACAATCCAGAGCCCACAAATAAGGGCACAGCTATATGGGCAAATAATTTTTTAATATGGAGCCAGAAACACACTGTGGAGAAGAGAAAGTCTCTTCAATAAATTGTGCTGGGAAAATTGGAAAGCCACATGCAAAAGAATGAAACTACATTATAGTTTGTCTTCATGTATAAAAAATTAATTCAAAATGTGAGACCTAAATGTGAGATCTGAAACAATAAATTACATAGAAGACACAGATATTAAACTTGTGGACCTTGGTCATAGAGAACATTTTATAAATTTGACCCCAAAAGCAAGGGAAGTAAAGGCAAAAATTAATGAATGGGATGGTATCAAACTAAAAACCTCTACTCAGCCAAAGAAAACACAAACAAAACAAAAAGCCAGTCAACTGTAGGGTGATGATATTTGCAAACAACAGCTCTGACAAGGGACTAACATCCAAAATATATAAAGAACTGATAAACACAACACCAAACAAACAATCTAATTAAAAAATGGGCAGAGGACTTAAACAGATACTTCTGCCAAGAAGAAATGGTCAACAGATGTATGAAAAGATGCTCAACTTCACTAGCTATTAGAGAAATGCAAACAAAAACTACAATGAGATACCACCTATTACAATGAGATACTACATCACACCTAGAATGGCTGTTATCAATAAGACAGGTGATAACAAGTGTTGAAGAGGTTTTGGAGGAAAAAGAAAACTCATTTACAGTGGGTGCACTGTGAACTGGTACAGCTACTGTGACCAGCATGGCAGGGTCATCTATGACCCAGCAATCCCCCTCCTGGGTATCTACCCAAACAATTAAGAAACATTTATTCACAAAGATATATGCACCCCCATGTTCATTGCAGCATTATTCTCATTTGCAAAGATATGGAGACAACCAAAGTGTTCTTCAGTAAAGGACTGGATAAAGAAGATGTGGTACACATATACAATGGAATACTATTCAACCATAAGAAAAGATGAAATACTGCCATTTGTGACAACATGGATGGATCTTGAGAATATTATGCTAAGTGAAACACATCAGTCAGAAAAAGCTAAGAGCCATATGATTTCATATGGTTCTTAAATGAGGGATACAAACCTGGAACTCATAGAGACAGACAACAGTGTTTATATTTAATCTTTACTAACCACTCTATACCCTTCCCCCAAACCAGAGGGAAGAACATGGAGTGGTTAGTGAAGATTAAAGGGGGTCAAATATATGGTGATAGAAAATGATTTGATTTGGGGTGGTGGGCACAAGGAAAAACATTTAGGGTAACATATTCTCTGGAAAGAAATAGCTACAGTTATGAAAAATAGACACTTTTAACTACCAAGAGTAACTAGAAATAAAAGAATAATTTCACCATTAGTAATATAACTGCAGTCAAGGACAAAATTAAGCTCAAGACAAGCATTAACAAGGCTTGTTTATTCATAAACTTGTGGAAGGGTCTTCATCCCATCTGTAATCACTTTCATTTTATCATGGGGTTGAAGGTATTAGAAAGTGGAGTAAAAAGCTGACATTCTTAGACAGGCTCTGATTGGCAAATATTCTATTAAGGTAGAATTTGTGAGCTGGATAAAATGTTCTAATTGGCTTTCAGGCACATTTGCAGTCTGTGCTTGACTGCACAGCTCATCAAGGAGGAAGGATTACTGAAAATTAGGAGCAGATGGATTCCTGAGGCCAGTGGTTTCCTGGAACAAGTGGTGTTACACAGGTTTTTTTATTGTCAAATTGTCATAATAATCCTTATGAGGGGGAGTGGCTGCCATGGCAGACTGTCTCACTACATTTGCAGTGAACACTGTAAAAAGAAAGTATATGGTGCTCAGAAATCATCTAATGTATTCTGTGTCCTACCTAGCTCATGAGGTCAACAAAGATTTCTTGAGCACATCAGACATCACACAAATTTGGGTTCATGAATGTTTTTATGTTTTGGCCTTGAATGTAAATTGTAGTGCATAAAGGTTAATATAGTTTATTACATTCATATGTTAGATACATAAATATTTTTATGGAAAAAGTTAAATAAATGAATCATTTATTTAGGTCCAACCTTATACCACCATTTCTCAACTTCAGCACTGCTTACGCATTGGATTGGATAACTAGTTATGGAGACTGGGGGCTGTCTTGTCGCTGTAAGATGTTTAGCAGCATCACTTGCCCCTACCCCTACTTGAGATAGATATCAATAGCCCTACTCTTAACTTGTAAAAATTAAAAAATGTCACCAGACATTGTCACAGTGTCTGCAAGGTGGGAAGTTGGAGTTGATGGAGGCAAAAATGATTCCCAGTTGAGAACTGCAGCCTTAGCATCATTGTGAGAGATTGGGCCACTCAAATCAACTATATATTTTAATGAGGTAGAAATAATATTGACCTCACTGGGTGCTTTACGGTATGAGGTGAAAAGTATATTTTTTTGATTAGGGCCAGGTTACTTCTTCCAGCCAGAGAATAGTGAGCAGAAGAGACACGTGTCAATTGTGTTCTGACGCAGTTACAGGACATTCAGAGATCCACCTAAGTACTCTTTCCCTCCGTTTGGGAATTTTAATAGTCACCTTTATAAATTTATCATAAATCTACACATGAGATATTTTAGTGTAGAGGCAGATTATAACTTTTCACTTAAAAAGCAATTAATAACTACATGAATTTCCACAGCTGTAGATGAATTACCCAATGATTATTTTTAACCCAACATCCCAATATAGAGAAATATTTGCACAGAAAGTTCTAACTATAGGAACATAAAAATATATCTCAACTTCCCAAGTTTTAAAATCTTTGCCTGGTTTTTACATAGGGTAATGCTACTTTTGTAAAATAATTTGGAAAGTATCCCTTTCTCTTCCATTTGATAGAAGTGATTGTGGAGAATTAGTAGTATTACTACTACTACTTGAAGTGCATAGTAGATCTTTGAGTGAAACTCACTAGGCCTAGAGATTTTCTTTTTCTTTCTTTTTTTTTTTGAAAAGTTTATGTCTACTATGTAATCTCTCTATCAGTTTCAAGACTGTTCAGAATATTCTTTCATGTTGGGTGAGCTTCAGTAGTTGGCAATTTTGAGAAATTGGTTTCTTTTAAACTTTCATGTGAAGAGATTTTTGTAATAATCACTTATTTTTTAATATATTTGAGTCCATAGTACCATCTTCTATTTGTCTTAATATAAGAAATTTATATCTTCTTTTTTTTCTAGTCTTCCAAGAGGCTTAATTTTATCTCTTCAATATGAAGCAGTTTTTAATTTTAATGATTTTTATGGTTATTGTATGTTTTTCAAATTATATTTTTATATTTATTATTTTCTTCCTTTTGCTCGCTTTTGGTTTATTTCTCTTCTTTTTATAGCCTCTTAATGTAAAAGCTCTAATTATTATTTTGTAACCTATATTCTTTTCTGTTTTTCCACAGCTTTGTTGAGGTATAATTGACTTAAACATTGTGCAAATTTAAGATGGACAGTGTGATAATACGATGCTTACATAGTGTAAGACGATTGCCACAATAAGGATAATTAACACATTCATGACCTGACATAATTACCATCTGTGTGTGTATGCAGTGGGAATAGTTAAGATCTACATTTTTAGCAACTTTTAAATATGTAATACAATATTATTAACTATAGTCTATTAACTCTGTATACTATTATTATATACTAGTATATAATAATAATATAATATATTATATAATATATATTATTACATAGTCTATAACTCTGTATACTAGTCTATTAACTCTGTGTAACTGAGTTACACTATTAACTATAGTATATTAATTTTGTACATTATATCTCCAGAGCTTGTTTATATCTGAAAATTTATACTCTTTGAACAACTTCTTTCCATTTTCTCCACCCTCAAAACATCAAACATAAAACTACCACATGCTATCACATACCCACCATCCTACTCCTGGGTACACATGTAAAGAGTGTGGAATTTGTATCTCAAAAAGATATCTGCCCCTCTGTGTTTACTGCAGCATAATTCACGACGGCCAAGATGTGGAACTAAGCAAAGCGCTCATAGATGGATGAATGAAAAAACTATTTTTAATATTTTTTAGTATTTAAGAGTATTTAACATTAAATATTAAATTTGTCAAATATTCACTGGTGCATTTATTTCAATAAATACTAAATACTAATATTGAATATTATTTATATTTATATGATATTTAATGTTATTTAGTCTTAAAGAAGAAGGACCCCCTGCCATCTGCAGCATGAGTGGGTCTTCAGGTAATTATGCTCAGTGAGATAAACCAGACAGTGAAAGGCAAGTAACCTTTTCTAATGTTAGTATTAGATGATATAGATTTCTTCAGCACTGTTTCAGCTGCATCCCATGAATTTTGATATATTGTGTTGTCACTTTATCTAAAATATTCAGGAATTTTTCTTGAGACTATCTCCTTGACTTGAATGTTTTATAGAAAAGTTTAAATTCCAAATGTTTAAGATTGTCCTTTTTTTCTCTTGCTGATTTCTAGTTTAATATACTATGATCATAGATGATTTTAAATATTTTAAATACATTTGTAATATCACCAGAATATAATTTATATTAATGTCTATAAATATTAGTTAGAGCCATTCATTAATGTTGCAGTTCAGCTCTGCTGATTTCATGCCTTGATATCACTGAAATAGTAGTTTTAAAGATCTCAACTATAACCATGAATTTTTCTATTTCTACTTTAAAATCTCTCAGTTTTTGCTTTATATTTTGAAACTTTTCATGTTAGGTACATATATCTTTAAGATCCTTATGCTTCCTTTGTGAATTTATCTTTCATTATTATGTCCCATCCTAGTTTATTTCTGGTAATTATTTGTTCTTAAGTCTATTTTTACTGATGTCAAATCTAACCATTTTAACTTTTTTTGTTGTTTTTGTTTTTTTATTATTGTCCAATTACAATTGTCTCCATTTTTTCCCCATTACTTTCCCCTGCCCCACCCACCCCCACCTCCCACACTCAGTCCTCCCCACCCCCCCAGATGTCTTTGTCCATGGGTCCTTTATACATGTTCCCTCATGACCCTTCCCCTTCGTTCCCTCGTTATCCTTCTCCCCCCTACCCCTGGTTACTGTCAGTTATTTACTTAAATGTCTGTAGTTATATTTTTGTTTGCTTATTTGTTTTGTTGATTAGGTTCCACTTATAGGTGAAATCATATGGTATTTGTCTTTCACCTCCTGGCTTATTTCATTTAGCATAATTCAATATATCTTTTTCTATACTTTTATTTTTAATCCATTTATCATTACTTTTGAAGTAAAGTTCTTTTCAGAGGTACTGTACATAGGTGAATCATACCAGTTCATCCACTCTGTTTTTGTTTTTGTTGCTTAATTTGGAGTGTTTGGCCAGTGATATTTAATGAACTTGGTATTAAGTTTGGGTGTAAGTTTACCATTTTATATCTTTCCTGTTCATTTAATCTGTTTCTTTTTATTTATATGCTTTTTATTCATGCTTTCTTTTATGAATTTTGAAAATATTTATTTTCAAAATATTTATTTTCAAAATATTTATTTTCAAAATATTTATTTTATCAATTGTATTATTGACTCTAATTTTATAGTGTTTTGAATGTTCACCTTCAGCATTACAATATACTTCATGACTTTTAACACTTTATTTGTTTGACTTTATCTTACATTTCAAATGAAATGAGGAAATCTTACCACCAAGTAGGTCCTATTTCCTCCCTCTTACTGTTCTTTTCTTATGTATTATATACAAATGCACTGAAAATCCATCAATTGATTTTATAATTTTTGTGCTTCAACTCTCAAGTGTATTTTTAAAAACTCAAGAAGAGATAGAGACTTTATTTTATTTACATCAATATAATTTTTCTTGGTCTTTCACCATCCTGATATTTTAATGTTTTTTTCCCCTGGTATCATTTCTTTTCTGCCAAAAGAACAGTCTTCAGCCCTGGCTGAGATGGCTCAGTGGATTGAGTGCTGACCTGTAAACCAAAAGGTCACTGCTTTGATTCCCAGTCGGGGCACATGCCTAGGTTGCAGGCTGGGTCCCCAGTTGGGAGCTTGTGAGAGGCAACCACACACTGATGTTTCTCTCCCTCTCTTTCACTCTTCCTTCCCCTCTCTCTTAAAAAATGTTTAGTAATTTTTCCACTACCATTCATCCCCTTATGCCCTTTTCCACCTCCACCTACCTCCTTCACCCCTGTAATCACCACACTCTTCTGCACGTCCACGAGTCCTTTTTCTTTTTTGCTCAATCTTTCCAACCTTCAAACTGCCGCACCCCAAGCGGTCATCCTGCTCTATACTTATTAGCCTGCTCTTTTTTCCTTGTTAATTCAGTTTGTTCAATAGACTCCACATATGAGTGAAATCTTATGGCATTTGTCTTCCTCTAACTGGTTTGTCTCACTTAGCATAGTGTTCTCCAGGCCCGTCCATGCTGTCACAAAGGGTCTTTTAGAAAATGTCTGCTGGGCTCACATTCTCTAAGTTTCTTTCATTTGAAAAGCCTTTACATCATTTATATTTTTGAAGAATATTTTCAGTGGATAGATTCTGGTTGACAGTAGTTTTGTTCCAGCACCTTACAGATATCAAGCTACTTCTTCCTGTCCTCAGTGGTTTCTGTTGGGAAATCTCTCCCCATTCAAGTCATAGCCCCCTATTGATAGTACACTATTTCTCTCTAGCTGCTTTCCAGATTTGTTTCCTTCTCTTTGATTTTTGAAACTTTTATGGTGATGTCAGTTGTTCATCAATTTTGTTTTTAATCTGTGTGTGATATATTGAGATTACTCAATGTAAAGATTTATGCTTTCTCCAAATTTGGGTAAATTTTTTCAAGTATTTTTTTCTGCATTTCACTGATTTTCTTTTTACTTCTAAACCTCCAATGACACATAAGTTAGATCTTCTGGCATATTCCCATAGGTCATTCAGTTATTGGGTTTTCTAAAAAACATTTTTCTTCATTTTTCAGATGGGATCATTTGTACTGATCCGTCTTTAGGTTTATCACCTCTTCCCTACATCATCTTCATTCTGATATTGAGCTTATCCCTGAGGGTTTTCGTTTTTGTTTTGCTTTGTTTTTCGCAAAGTGAACATATGTCAGAGACTTTATTCAGCACATTAATTAACAAAGGAATCAGTAAGTTGGTAATACCAATTTAAAGATTTCAGATGAACTAGGTATTTAGCAGGAATTTACAAAAGAAATGTTAGGTTAGATAGAAAACCAAATAATGTCCTCCAGGACAATGAACTGTGAACTTTGCAGTTATCTTTCTCTGACAATCAAATACTCTTTTTATTTCTACCAAAAAATCCACAACTTAAATGTAACATCACTAAATCTAGGAGTTTTGAAGAACAAGCAGTGAGCTGAAGAAAATACATTTTACCCTGGAACAATCCTTGGGTAGCTTTTGCCCCACATGACATTGAAAGGACATGCTGCCCACTTATTAGCTGCCTTCTATATAATTTTGATAAGTTTTTTAACAGCAGGATAGAAGTAATGAGATTACTAGCTAGAGAAGAAACATTGTATAATCACTCACAAGAAAGCCCAGAGTCTACACAGTTAGAAACCATTGAAGTACAAAGCCATCCAGTTATGCTAAACAGCTAATGCTAAGGTGTCATACACTTATCAGCTGTGGTTACAAGGAGCCTTATGGTCCTGGGAAGATGGATGCAACCAAACATTGGAAATCTCAACACCTACCATAACATTTCTGAGAATGATAACTGAGCTTAAATTTCCATGTGCTTCTCTGGCTCTGAGTTACTTAAATTAAAAGAGTTCAATTTAAGAATCCTCTCATTTTCTTGCTGTTGTTATTGCTAACAGAAAATGTGTCATTTTCTTTAACTTGTATAACACAAAAATAAAATAAATCCCACTCACATCCATGTTTATAGGAACTTCACTGAAAGGTTTAGAAAGATGGAAATATTTATATTTAAAATGTAAATAACTTAGTTATTAGCAATCTCTTTCTATTTCCCCAATATTTCTGGTTTTAATCCTTTCTTAGATATTTCTTCCTTTGTTTTTTTTTTTTGCTGATCACACAACCTACTTAATTTTATTTTCTAAATTACCATGGTTCTTAATAATGCAGATGCTCGATGTTAATTTCACTTTAACCAGTTTATTAAAACTTGTATTACATAAAGTTTGATCTCTCCTCAAAGAGAATTTCTGGTGCCAGTCAATAACGCAAAATTTGTATCCACTTTTATAATAAAGCATTAAATCTGAATACCCTTTTTTCCCACTTTGACATTATTCATTCTGACTATGCTTCCACTTCCCAGTGTTTAGTGTTTTTTGTAATATTCAGGAGCTTCTTATTTACCCCATAAGACCCTGTTTAACATAAGTGGCACTCAGGTGGGGGATCAGGGTGAGCCTAGCAAAACATTCTTTCCAAGCACAAATTCCAAGTCACAAAAAAACTTAGCAATCAAGGCAAACAACATGTCAATGTACCACTTATTTATAACATTTAATGTATTCAACTAATGCAAAAAAACCATGACAAACGATATCAAAATTCCAAATGAAGATAAGATAAATGTCACTAATTTTTGCTCAAATTTTAATACAGCATCACCTAAGAGTTAGTGGTTTTTGATATTTTGTTTATCATTGATCTCTTTGAATTAACTCTGACTTTTAAAAACAGTGCTTCCAAATACTGTCTATCTCCATTGCTTAACCTTCTGACATCATCCCGAACTTGACCAATGCAAGTGGCCCACAGACCCCACCCCAGCACTGAAATCACAGTAAAAAATAGAGCTAATTGGAAACCTCCCTGAGAAATAAGTATACAAACAAAAGAGATCTTTCTGAGAAATGAAATAAGGTAGAAAGGCAACATGAAAGACCTTTAAGAATTAGATTAATACTTGGCACACTGTACTGGAATATTCAGAGAACAACTGGAAGTAAACAGCATTCACAGTCTAGGTGGCAGAGAAAGCTCATGGGGGAATTATGTTGGGCCTTAGGCTCTTCATCTAAAAGCTGAGTAGTTTGCACAGTGATTCTCACCCTTGGCTGCTCATGAGGATGGTCTTTTACAAACTTTAAAATTTTTTTTAAATTATTATTTATAAACCACTAAGACATAAACTATGAACTTATGGCTGAGGCATCAGTATTTTTAACAATGCACCTCTCTTTGAAAAAATTCAAAAATGGTTTGGGGTTTTTTGGTCCACTTGATATACACAAACTTGAATTTCAGGATTCCGCAGCCTCTTCCTCACCATCAAGAAGCCATCTATTGGCTCCGACTTAAAACCACCTTATCTAGCCTTTGAAGTTTTCCTTTTGTTGCTATTGTTTTGCTCTGTTCTAACATTTACTTTTGTATTTTCTTCACATATTCCGCTTGGCTGACACTTTTTTCTTTTTTATTAATTTCATTTGTGTCTGTGATTGCTTATCAAAGCATTTTATAATAGCTGCTTTAGATTCTCTATTATATTATTCCAACATCTGTGTCTTCTTGGCCTTGGCATCTGCCGAGAGCCTTTTCTCCTGCAAGCTGAGATTTTCTTACGTCTTTATATATTGAGTAAATTACGGTTATAACTTTGTACTAATTGTGAGTATTACTTCATGAGACTCTATGTCTTTTTTAAATGATATTTAACATTGATACACTTATTTCATCAGGTAAGCAACACTGTTGGGTTCAAGCAACAAGTTCCAACCAGTATTTTGTTTATTGTGGTTTCAATATCAGTTCCATTCCCACTGCCTTTACTATTCAGATATACCAATGGCCAGTCTTGGAGGAGTGGTCTAGCCCTTCATTTTATTTACAAACATTTGGTATATTGTACAACATGAAATATGTACATTCGGGTCAAGAGTAAGCTTATAAGTTCATACACAACTTTATAAAGTCACTTTTCTGAGTCCAACCCTGCCTGGAATCACCCCGGTACTTTCCAGTTCCCTGGGGCTCTTTTGGTCCTTTAGCCAGAAGGCTGTGACTTTATTTACCCTGCTCTGTCACACATTTTCTGTACGTGCCCCACCTCCGAGACCAAATGGTGGGGACAGAGAGAGCAATAGTGGTTTACCCCATCTTCTGGGACAACAGCTTCTCAAATTGAAAACTGTTCACTTGCTCCTTTGACTGCACTGTTGACCGTACCATCATCTTCCTGCAAGTAAAGTTACCTGGGGGCTGGGATGAGAGAGATCAGGGAAAAAACAGAGAGAGGGAAAAAATAGGAGAACTTCTCCCAGTGTTTCTGCATATTAGAAGCCCCCTTTTCTGTCCCTCAGATATAAATTAAAGGCATTTTCTGGTGTGCTCTCTGCCTGCACCCATATGCATTCCATATTTGGGCAACTTTAAGTCCAGAGAGGTGAAATATCACAGTGGAAAAAAGATAAAATCACCAGCAGTATGATAATACTTCAAATTCTGTTTTTCTTCCCCAAACTGCCTACTATTGCAAATTACTTTGCAGAGTCCTTAAATAGCTTTCCCATGCTTGTTTTACACTTTGTAGGCAGAAGAAACAAAGCACACTCCATTATACCTGAAACCAGAACCTGTTTAATGAGTTTGAATACTTTTCACTAACAACTGATTAGAACGACCTTGCATCAAATGTTGATATCTTTTTTAAAAGGTTATTTTTATCAAAATAAATTTCAATAGTAATCTAATGTAATCAGCACTCTATCAGGTGTTTGCCTGATTTAATTTTAATGATGGTTCTATATGTCACATGCTGTATCCATATCTCATGCCCTTTATTTACTTATAAAATGTACCTAAAACATTGAATATGTACTCTGAGTCATGTGCTTTGTAAGCACTTTATATAAATGAGCTCATTAATCTACAGAACAAGCTTATGAAATAGATACTATTGTGAATTTACAGATGTAACACTGATGCATGGAAAAACTTACTCTGAGTAACCCAACTAGGAGGTAGAGTTGAATCCCGGATCCACATATTAACAAATAAATACCACACTCTTTTCTCTTCAGAAAAATATTAAACTGTCTTTTATGTATCCAATAAATCATAGGTAGTATGCTATGAGATGAATTGTATCCTCTTGAGTCTTATATGTTGAAGTCCTAATCCCCTGTATCTCAGAATTTAACTGCATTTGGAGACGGGGTCTTTACAGAGGTGATTAAAGTTAAATGAAGCCATATAAGTAGGTCCTAATGTAATATGACTACTGTCCATATAAGAAGAGGAAATTTGAGCCCAAACACAAACAGAAGGAAGACAACCTGAAGATACAGGGAGAAGATGGCCATACACAAGGCAAAGCAAGAGGACTGGAACAAGATCCTTTCCTCATGGACCCTCACAAGAAACCAACCCTAACAACATCGTGATCTCAAACTTCTAGTTTCCAGAACTGTGGGGGGGAAATTATGTTGCTTATCTCCCAATGTGTGGTACTTTTTTTTTCATTTTTCTTTAAAATATCAATATGTGGTTGCCTCTCATACACCCCCTACTGGGTGCATGACCCCCTACTGGTCATGCACCCTGACTAGGAATTGAACTGGTGACCCTTTGGTTTGCAGGGCAGTGCTCAATCCATTGAGCCACACCAGCCAGGGCTCCCAGTCTGTGGTGCTTTATTATGGCAGCCCTCATACACTAACATGACAGTATAAACTTGATTTTCAAAACAACTAAGAAAGTCCCTCAAACATTAAAATACCCAGTAAATATGTGTTGATCTATTAAAATTTAACTCATTTAGATAAGTTGAGGTAGACAGATAGTTAATTCAGTTTTTATCTTAAAAATGTATTTGTCATTGTTATTGTATCTCAAACAAGAGCTAGTTCGATAGAATGAGAGTGAGATAATTGGAGAACATAGAGACCTTGCCAAAATAGGCAAAAAAAGTCCCAAGCTAAGGAGCTAGAGAGATGCAGACACAGATGCCCACAGGCTTGAAATGGGATTGGTCTATCACTATTTTTATGGCATTTAAATCATTTGTTCTGAAAATCCAAGTGCATGTTACAATACATAGATGCTCTGGTTTTGGTCAGTTTAAACACACTGGCATTTCTTTAGCACTTTTTTTGTCAGATAATATTACCTTTTTAAAAATGTATTTATTTAATTGTTATTCAAGCACTTTTTAAATAGTTTAAGATCTATTTCATTTGTCATTTAAAATTTAACTATCTTCTATAAAACCAAATGCTTTTTTTAGTAGCACTTTGGTGTGGTTGCTTGCTCCTAAAAGATTTAGCTAGGGGAAATGGGACGTAAGATTGTGGGTTTTAGAATAAATCTCTGAACATGTGGTATTGTTCCAGAGACTGACTAAGGCTTAAGGGGAATGTTGGCTACAAATTATGAAGATTAGATCTGGTTGTCTGCTCTAACACCATGGCCTGAAGCAAACCTTACAAACTCTGAGTGTCTTTTCTTCCTGTGAGAATTGGCTATTATGCAAGACAATGAAAATAAAAGACAGAAAATCCCTGTAAGAGATAGAAACGTGGACATAATCACCCCCATCATTATCACCGATGCTGCCCGAGATCAACAAAGGAACGTAAGCAAAAGGGAACATGAATAACAAACAAAGAACTAGGACATGGGGCCGTCAGTGTACAGTAAAGGTCAAGGAATTGGTATTAGATATAACCTACATGAGGCCATATTAGAAGAAAAAGTCTGATAATTAATCTCAAAAGAAAACTCTGCTTTCCTGATAGGAGAGAAAAAAACCCACTGTGATGTTCCAAGAAGTGATCCAGAGAGGAGCCCAGAAAGACTTCCGAATCCGGGAGGTCTAAAGCACACAAGGAAGAGGGAGGCCCATGAAAGAAATAAAGAGGATATAACATTGGTGGTTTTTTATCTGCTTGGGGTCAAATAAAAATGAAATCAGCTGCTCCAAAATGCCAATGGACAAGCGAAGTGACTCCAGTGGGACAACAGGTGCACGGCAGAGCTTCTCCCTAGTACTGCAGGGTTCCTCTTAGCTATAGGGGACAGGAGTATGAGAATTAGAAAGGACGCAACCACAGCTAATACAGGACACTGAAAGCTAGGCAAACAGAAATCAAGTAGGTGAATTTTGTTGAAGAATGATATATAAAAGAAAAGAAAATATGTCAAGAATGAGTCCTTGACTAGTGTAGCTAAGTGGATTGAGTGTGAACTACGAACCAAAGGGTCACCAGTTCAATTCCCATTCAGGGCACATGCCTGTGTTGCGAGCCAGGTCCCCAGTACAGGACGCTCAAGAGGCAACCATACACTGATGCTTCTCTCCCTCTCTTTCTCCTTATTTTCCCCTCTGTCTAAAATTAACAAATAAAGCCTTTTAAAAAAGGAATAAATTCTTTTTTTTGAGTAGAGCTTAGCATTGGACTTCCTTCTTCCACCAATCCATCTCACTTTACTCCAAAAAGATTGACATATCAACAAACCAGTAATGCATTTTGCTTTTTTTTTAAACAAATTATTCAGTTTAACAATAGAGAAAAATATTCCAAGAGCATTTTGGAAGATAAAGAATTAAATAAAAATAGTGCGGCCTATTTGGGAAGAAAATGCCAGTCATGGAAAGAAATTTTTCTCAAAGAAAACTTAACAGAAAAAAAAGATACTAGTGATTGGTCTAATAAAATATTTTGCAACAAACAAGAAACCAATCTGACAAAAGGCAAAAGAGAGTGATAGCTTTTAAAATGATCAAAAACATTGGTAAGTAAATAAAAATACAACTTATAGACTACTTTATAATGTTAACATGTTGATTTAAAGAAACTTTGGAAAACTAGGTAATAAAATTATGCAACATAATAATAGACAATTGGTTACCCTATAAGTCAGGGAATGTAAAGAAACTAACATTTAATATAGTTCTTAATCATAATAGTAGAAACAATAAAATGGACTACAAAAATTCATGAAACTATAATGAGGACATGGTAAACAGTGAACAAAGGCATAAAAAATGAACTACTGATATTGCTAAAGAAATACCCAGAATAAAGAATAAAATAATAATTATTATTATTTTTATAATAATGAAGCCAATTATACTAAGCTTACAAATAACCTAAAGATGATCAAGAGAATAATATAACCCCACTAAAAATCATTTACCTTTTATCTAGTAACTTTCATTTGAAAAAGGATAAAGAAAGAATATACCATAGACCCCAAAATAAGAATCTGAACAATAATTCCCATGAGTTACATTTGCCTGTCAAGAGACAAAGCAGCATTTTGCCTCTGGTTGTCTGCAGAATGATGAAACATGGAAGATAGACTGCTGAGCAAGATATCTGACCTGGGAAACAGGGCCAGGTGTAGAATGGGCACCTGCTATGACACACACAGAGAATAAAACAAACAAGAAGCCTCATCAAGACCCAGCAATTAATTTGTCTGAACTTCTTATCCCAACTAATCCCTTTATATTGTTCACAAAGAATGCCAACTCTTACTTATGAATTGTAATAGGAGTGATCCAGCAGAGGCTGGAAAAACCTGCATGCTGGGGAACAGCTGATGAAAATTAAATCAAAGAATGGCACCAAAACCTTTCAGTTAGAGAAGGAGCCTCTGGGCTCAGACCAAGTCTGAACTTGGCAGAAATATGAGAGTGGCAGAGGTCATCTGAGAGCCTGGCAGTCCTCCACTTTCCTTAAGGGAATCCTGGCCTGCCATATGATTCTGATCTTTGAACTCCAAGGAGAAGTTTGCCTACTTATATAAGCAAAACTGTTTTATGACTATGGGAGAGACTTTTCCATGTGTAGAATAAGGGAGCAAAAGAAAATTTCCCTGAGGGGAAAAATATGCCCTGGGTAATTGTTATAGCACACACACAACTAGTGATTTTAAGAATTTTGACCATTGAATGCGTCTGTAGCTGAGTCAGCAGAATATCAGCCTCTCCAGAAGAAGAAACATACATATCCTCCATGCTGGTAATTTAAGAGATGCCCAAGATCCTGACGTATCATACCTTTGATTCCATGGACTCCTCCAATGACACTGCATAAATCCTCTCATACCCACATCAAGCATCATTAATTTCTGTGGATTCTAGGTAAACAAATCTCGAAAAGATGTTGGTGCCAGGCACATTAGTGTAGGTGCTTAAATTAGGTACTAGTCAATTACATTATCATTTGCATTCACATGTGACTATAGGGACAAAGAGGGAAGCTTGCAAAGACATAGAGGTATTTAGAACAACTGCAAGTATTTTTCTTAGATTCGTATGATATGGCTTAAGAATTAATTCCCTCTAAACAGGTAGAATCTGCTCTTTCTTATTTTTGATTCTGCATTTCAGAGTCTAGGTTTATTTTAGATTTGATTCTGGGTCATCAGGCACACTGAGAAGTAGAAAATAAAATTAGTCAGATTCTTTGCAGCCATGGAAGATAACTTAAAGAGATTGATAAAGTCTCATCTAAAATCCTCAGCTCAAGGTGAAGCAAACTCAGCATTTATTTGACACAGCTAAATAAACCATTTGCTCACTACATCTGTCAAGTTAAAATTCTAGAAATTAACTTCTCTAGGATTCTAATACAAACATTGTCATTTATAAGGAAAGATTTAAATTATTAAAAATAAAGTGGCAATAAGAGATGAACCAGAAATGTTGAAGAACTACATTCCTCCAGTAGCCGTTTTAAAACATGGTCCCAAAATGTCTTGACATTCCTACCATTGAGACATGGTGTCCATATCTCCTCCCATCAAAACTGAACCGGAGAATACTTGACTTGCATACTATAGAAGTTATTCTATAGTAGTTTCAAGACCCAACCACAGGAAAAATTGTAGCTTCTACTTCCTCTCTCTTGAGACACTTGCTTTCGAAACCCAGCTACCTGTCACAAGGAAGCCCAAAGTAGCCCAAGTGGAAGGATCACTTGGTTGTTGCCTTATGTAGCATTTCTGGTCCACAGCTATCATCAGTCCTTAGAGAGGTAAGTAAAGACGTGTGTGGAAGATTCCAGCTCCCAGGTGTTAAAACACTGATAACCTCTAAAGTCTGCCCTGTGGAGACTTCAGAGATCATGAAACAGATATTCTGTTCTCAGTGTGACATCTGTAAAATTTTAACCCGCAGAAACTGCATGTATAATGAAGTGGTGGTTTTAGGTCACAAAGCTTTGAAGTGGTTTGTTATTTGGCAATGTGAGTTGAAGCACACCCACTAAAGCCTTTGCATGGCATCCTCTGGCAATCTTATATTGACCTTTCTTGGCATAAGTAAATAATAATGCATAAGAAAATGCATGTTTTTCTCACATATTATGAAAATTCTGCAGACAATTTGACAGTGCTTCATCAAGAAGAAAAAGAAAACAGAAATTTTGATCAAACAGAATATATTGCAGTGTGTGTGTTGACTCACCTGAGATAATATATTCTGTGGGCTAGTTCAACAACCAGTTCTGTGCTAGACTGACTACAGAAACCTGAGCCAATAATGACCAAGGTTAGCTGACACTGAAAGGTCAAATGCAGAGGAAGAAATTTTAAAATGCATGAATTTTATTAATTCTATGCTATAAAATAAAGTACTTTTGCCTATCTACTACCTTATTCTTGTACAGTACTAAAATCCAGTAGAGATTTTCCCCTTGTCAAAGAAGTATTCTGGAATCTTCCAAAAGTACTTTACCTTTTTTCCTTTCTTCATCAGCAAAGATTAATTTTCCAATTTGATCTGAAGGGAAGACTGATGGGTCCAGGATAATGACTTTTATTATCTTTAATTTAAGCATAGAATGACTTTAATTGTGATTATTGCTTCATGTATGGCCTTGGTACTTAATTCACAATTACTGACCTAGCAAAGACATTTTTCTTTTATCCAATAGATAGAGGCCAGTCAATGTTAAGCTATGCTACCTGTAGCAGAAGCACTATACCAATAAGGTTATAGTACTTTATTACTACCACCATTTAACCTGTAGAAACCTTGCTCTCATGGAACCTACAAAAACATCAGACAGGTTTGTTGTGTTAATATCAAAATTTTGATAGAACTAGGTAACAACAAGTCATAGGGTCCTACAGACTTTTCAAAAACATATAGATGGCTGTGTACAGGGGAAATATCTCACAACAAATACTTGTATAAGACTAGTCTGAGATTTGCATTCCAAAGTGAAAACAGTGTATGTCTTCTTTGACTACAAAGGAGATACAATATCTCTGGTGCTTAGTTGGGTCATACCATATTAGAATGATTAAGTTCAAAAAAGAGTCTGATTTTCTTCTCCCTTTCTCACCTGCTCACTCTGATAAAGCCAGATGCAATGTTGAAAGTTGTTCATTAAAAAGATTCTTGTGTCAAGGAACTAACAGAGACCTTTGGCCAACATTCTGAAAGGAACTTAGACCCTCAGTCCAAGAGCCTTTGAGGGACTGAATCTTACCAACAGCCACACGAGTGAGCCTGAAAACAGATTTCCCTCCCCAAACCCATTCAAGGCTTCAGATAACACTGTAGTCCTGAACAACACCTGGTTCAGCCTTGTAAAACACATTGAACTGGAGGGCACACCTAAACTGTTTCCAGATTACTGACTCACAGAAACTATCAGATATGTTTTTGTCTTAATCCACTAAATGTTAAGGTAATTTTTAAAGAAAAGTAATATTGGTTTTTAGAGAGAGATTGCTTTGTTGTTCCACCTATGTGGGCACCCATTGCTTTTTTTCTTGTATGTGCTCTGACCGGGGATTGAACCCACAGCCTTGGCATATCAGGACAAAGATCCAACCAACTGAGCTAACTGGATAGGGCCCTAGGTAAATTTTTAAATGCATAAACAGTTAACTAATATACTACCTAATACGGGTTAAAGATCTGGTCATTTTTCCCAAGTAACACATTATCAAGTTGATATTTAATATGTCTTCAGCAGACTGGGGCACCATGTGCCACCTTGTAAAAACATGCAACAGAATAATGGAAGAAGACCTAAGATCAGGTTTCATTTCACAAGAAACTTAAAAAACAAAATAAAAAACACCCCTCGATCATAAAGGAGCATACCACTATTAATCTTGAATTATGGATCTGTATCCAATCTGTATTATGGATCAGATGTTTTCTGAACTTTCTAGTTAGCATCCTATCAGAAAGTAGCTTTAAAAAGAACCTGAAGCCCTGGCTGGTGTAGCTCAGTGGACTGAGTGTGGGCCTGTGAACCAAAGTATCTTAGTTCAATTCCCAGTCAGTGCACATGCCTGGGTTGCAGGCCAGTTCCCATCACACATGAGAGGCAACCATACATCAATATTTCTCTCCCTCTCTCCTTCCCTTCCCCTCTAAAGATAAATAAATAAAAATTTTTAAAAAGGACCTGAAGATACAAACAGTTATACAAACTCAACACCAGAGTATTTCTTATTCAGTATAGTATGACTTCTTAAAATATTGAGCAGCTGATGAGGATGGGAAATTTGAGCCAGAGATGGCATCACACAGTATGGTAGTCGCAGCCATAAGTGTTTTGCAGCAGTGTTAAAACCTTCTCGGTTATGATCAAATAATGGAGGGAAAAAATGTTTCCCATGGGCATATCTTCAAAAATGACACCTTGTTTTTCACTTTGCTTTAAAGGGACAGATGGTCAAGATAAATACTGGTTCTTAACAGTGAACTAATAAGTGTGGTCAGATATCCAATGAAGGACTTTGAATAGTCATATTGGAGGATTTTGTGACAAGGAGTTCTGGGATTGATCCTAAATTTAACCGTATGGAATTCCCTCTGACCAGACTTGTCTTGGGTATCTCTCTGGCTAATACCAACTCTGAACCCGTGATATGACACCACGCAATAAGAGTCTAGCCAGCTCCCTAGTAATACGTTGGGTCACAAGGGACCCTTTCTATCACAGAAGTAGCAAAGATTTCTCCTCATCCAATTGACACCTAATCTAGATTCAAAGTCACTCTCCCTGCTGCTGTCAATATCATTCACCCATGAAATTACTCAGTGCTTTATATTCTATATCCAACCAAGAAACCAATTCAAAATAGAGAAGTGAACTAGGAGCTGTTGCTTGTGAGATTCACTGGTATCATTTTCTACCTATCACCACTAAACAACTGGTTCTCTAAATATTTTTTTAAAAAGCCTATCGGAAGCTGTGGGTCAATACATGTTAATGATAAGACGCTGCTTCTCTCCCAGAGATAATCTATTCTACCCCACAGAGATAAACCCAGTGCCACAAACAAGAAGCAGTGATAAACAACATAAAGGTATCTGTCAGGATTACAGCTAGTAGCCTACCTCAAAAATCAGAACTTCCTTTGGGTATATCCATCTAGGGGCTTTATTTATGCTAAGGAATGGGCTCCCAATCATGACTTCTCTTAATTGGAAGCTAAAAGTGTGACCTGGCTTAATGTAACCTCAATGCAAATAAGGAAATTTTGAAAAAAAGTTGAGTATTTTTAAGTTTGACCATCCGAAGCAAATATGATGGTTATTATAAAGTAATATCCAGAAAAACAATGGTTCCTGTTGAACTACCTACTATTCTATCATCTCAATAGTCAAGACTACATTTTCTTCGCATCAGCAATTTTTCTTGGTTCTTTGTGCAAACAAAGCTGCCAAGTAAATTCATGTGGCATATAGAAAGGTAGTAGAGCAGAATAATAGTAGAGGCAGTAAGTCATGACCATACCTTAGTTGCAGATTCAAGGACACTGGTCTCTCCCTGAAGTTTACAGCTTCTGTTTAAAAAATTATATATTTTCTCCTGGTTGGTATAGCTCATTGGATTGAGCATGGGCCTGTGAAGCAAAGGGTTGCCTGTTCTATTCCCAGTCAGGGCACATGCCTGGGTTGCAGGGCAGGTCCCCAGTAGGGGACACATGAGAGGCAACCATACATTGATATTCTCTCCCACTCTTTCTCCTTCCCTTCCCCTCTCTCTAAAAATAAATAAATAAAATATGTAAAAAATAATAAAAATAAAAATTATATATTTAATGTTTTTATGTTGTGTTTATTCCTCTGCCATATATTATGACACATTTATATAGGGAAATGATTTTTCTTCCCCTCATAGATACAAAAACCTGGGAAATGATCTAGATAGACATATAGAAGAAAAATGAGCATGACCAAAATATTTTGGAATCAAAGAGTAAAAATTAAAATTCATTCCACTACAAGTAACATCAAAGAATTTTAAGTCACAAAACTGAACGTTCAAATAGAGCAGGCTTTGCGTCATTTCCCTCAGACCATCTTTTTCTTCTCTCGTCTCTACATCAACTTTTTACCCAGGTAGTAGCTAATGGCCTTCAGCGAAATGTACCTCGCATCTAGGCATAAAGCGTTCATAGTAAAAGACCATTGCTTACTTTCTATATTTATATCCCAGGACTTTTTCCCCAAAAGGAACCTCTGAAACTTCTCTACTTTAGCTCCATAGCCAGAATTAAGTTATAGCTCTAATCCTAAGCAATCTCAGACCAAGGCAATGTTATTACACATGGATCCCAGGAGCTGGGCATATGATCCTCTCTGAGCATTGCATCTGTATACAAAGAGAGATAAAATACATGATGTAATATTGGGGAAATGTTTAAAAGGGTGAAAGGGTGACACATAACGAGAGGGCTATCAACAATGTAAACTGCAACAGAGACCATATAACAAAATTTGCATGCAAAAACTAGGAATAAAAATGCAAAAACAAGGAATAAAAATGGCTTGTCTCCTACTGGAGACAATGATGTGAGCACATTTATGATTGGACATGATGATAGATGGATCAAAAAGGAGTCAGGTACTAGAATCATCAATAAATTAGTCACACTTATTGAATGTAGGGAAGAATAGTTTTAGAATTACATAGGGGTAGACTCCTCCACTTAATGGCTGTGTCTGTGCTACCTGATCCTGTACCTTTGGTAGTAGCTGAAACACTTAATGGTAGGCTACAGACCCACTGGGCCTATTTAATTCTTTAAAAAATAAACAAAACTGATCTTAGGGAGAACAAGGAAGGGAGGGGGAAAGAGAGAGATTTGTTGTTCCACTATTTTATGAATTTATTGATTGATTCTTGTATCTGTCCTGAATGAGGAATGAATCCACAAATTTGGCATATCAGGATGATGCTATAACCAACTGTACTACCTCGTCAAGGCCTCCACTGGGCAGTTTAGATTCTCTTTCCCTAGAATTTAAAGTCTGAGTGGAGTTTAAAGATGGAAGATGCCTGGGGCTGTCATCCTATTTGCAGTGACTTGGAGGAAAATATCCACCAACTTGTTAGTCACAATTTCAGAGCTGCCCTTATTCATTCCCTCCCTGTGGTTTGCTTAAGTATTCTATCAGAGCTGTGATCAACTCCAATATTCACTCAGGAAATCCTGCTTTTTTGGCTAAAGTATTTTATCTGTTATTGACAACCTTATATATTAACTAATTTGGGAGGCTGTCAAATTAGAAATCATGGATACAGTTCAAACTCTTAAATTTATTAATGAAGAAAGCAAATTTTAGAAAGTGTAAATTTGTTTATACAAGAACACTCAGCTTCTTAGAAATTAAACTGTAATTAGAACCCATGTCTCCCTAACTCTGCCCAATGATTTTTTAGAGATAGATATAAAAATGTTGAGTGCTTAACAATGCAGCCAAAGCTCTCATTTAGAACTTTTATTTAAAGAAAGTTTCTGCCAGTTGTTTTGTAGACACCCTGGGAGATTGCTGACCCCGCTGAAAATGCTATGACCCACTTCCTGATATTTTCTAGGATTTAGTAACCTTTTCTTCTTCCACTAGACACATTTTATTTTGACACCTCCACCCTTCCACCATTACTAACTTTTCCCATTTTAACCTTAAGACATTTGAGAAATAAAAAGAGTCCTTGATCATAAACCATATGGGCATCACCCCCTTACAGTGCATTCTTGTAACGCTGCATAACAATAACTGTCTGCTCAGAGTCAGGGAGGAAGGGAAAAACAAAAATACCTTTAAAGGAGGGTGTAATACGACAAAAAGGGCAAATGAAAAGCAATCCACGGAGACAAAAAATAATTTAAACTTTTTTAGGTAAAATAATTAGACTAATGGATACAAAATTTAAGGTTTCTCCTGAATTTATTTGGATCCTGGCAGCATGTTTACCTTTAATAAATTTTCTTTATATCTTCAAAATAACCTTCTCTGATCTTTGTCAGGTCTCATTCAATTCTGTTCACCTTGGCTTTGAATTAGATCAGACTTCTAGGAAATGTAGTGAGAATATTTATTTCTGCCCTGGCTGGTGTGGCTTAGTGGATTGAATAGTGTCAGCCCAAACTAAAGGGTTGCTGGTTCCATTCCCAGTCAGGGCATGTGCCTTGGTTGAGGGCCAGGCACACAGCAGGGGGGGACACGAGAGCCAACCACACATTCATTGAAGTTTCTCTCCCTCTCTTTCTCCCTGCTTTCCCCTCTCCCTAAAAATAAAATAAATAAAATATTTTTAAAAAGAAGAATGTTTATTTCTATTATTTTTCTATATTATACAATCCAGAGAAAAATCGATGCTTTTAATCTATGAACTTTCATTTTCACAAAACACGGCCTAAATCTTTGAGAGAGCACTGACCCAGTCTTAGATTCTTAAACTGTAGAAGCAAACAGGATAAGCACTACTTGTCTGCCTCATTATCCTTCAGGAAAGAATTGATTGTGATTCTTGAGTAATAAACCATAAGAATTTGGTAGAAAAAATGTTTTAGCAATGTGATTGAATACAGACTGAATGTATGACTGAGCTTGCTCAACGGTATAGAACAATCTGCTTTCTGGGTGCCGGTCAGGGAGAATGGCCAGACTCTGTGACTTTTGGTCCCTTCAGCACAGCCTCTGGAGCAAATCATGTCTTCAGTCAAGAAATTTTAAAGGATTGGATTCAACAACTCTGACTACCCACACGCAATAACCATAGTTTCTTACATTACTCTGAGTTGTATCACTGCTGAGATAATTAGCATCATGTGTTCTGTCAAGCCTTATTTAAAATTCCAGTCCTTGTGACTATGTCCTTGACCTGTTTTTCCAGTTGCTATATCAATTCCTTGAATTATCTTTGTCTTGTACCCCAGGGTTTGACAAACTATAACCCAGTAGAGAAATCCAGTCCACCTCTAATTTATGTGTGGAATCTAATAAACAAAACAAACAAATAAATAAAAATGACTCCAAATATGGTTAAGTGGCAGTGACAAAAGTATGTTAAGTGACTGTTACACCCAGCTAGGAAAATTACAACTAGGGCATTACCCAACCCAAATCTGCAGTTCCTGGAACAGGGTAATGAACAAACATCAGGGAACAATTGGGTTTAAAATTCTAGCCAAATAAGGTAACTAACCCGGCCAGCCACAAAGTGCCGGCCAGCAGCAGCAGCACCCGCCAATCAGGGACCCTCGCCGTTTTTAAATAAGCCAATAGCTAACCGCCACCTCTGCTTCTGTATGCCTTTGCTTGCTTGCTAGAAAATATAAATACCCAGTAGTCTGTAAGCCAGGCATGACTTCCATTTTGTAGCTCTGAGTAGCTACGTGACTCCGGTCACAGTTGGGGAAGTTCGCCCCTGTGCAGGAAGATCTTTGGCCATTAAAATTTTTATCAATTCGGTTCCGGACTCCGAGAGTGTGTATTTACCCGCCGATCGTCTACAACAGTGACTATTTAGCAGGCACTTAGAAGCATATGAGTGAATGCTGTTGTGTTGAAAGGACTAGATTTGTAAAATTCTTGAGCATAGATAATGCTCTTGGGTGAGATAATGGAATTGGTAGCATGCATTTACATATGAAAAATAGCACCTAGAAGTAATTATCTATTTTCAGAAAAGACAAAACTTTAAACAAGCTTATGACCCATTGACTGATGCAAGAGATTCAGGAGGACTCAAAGCAGAGAGCATCAGAGCAAACCTCACAGTAATCTACGTTTTAATCAATTCAAAGTTGCAGGTTTATATTTTAAAATATGAAGCCAAAGAGGACAATCTACACAAACAAGAAAGTACTGTTTCTGGCCAAACTAAAATATAAGTTTTGTGAAAACCATGTTTGAGGATCATTACAATGCAGGAAAGCACTGAAGCTGCTATTAGCCGAAGGTTGGAATGCAAAGTACAGCCTGCCCTTGGATCTATTAATAGAAGTTGTGATGTTTATTAGCATGTGAGAAATAGCTATTAAGGTATCACTACTTTAACTTTTTTGAGGATGTTTAAAAATAATTTAATTACATATTAAATAGTTTTATGATTAAAAATTTGTAATTTAGTATCTGACCAATCTGAGATTCACTAACAAGTTTTTGGGGGGTAGCTCAAGTCCATTAACTCAATCTCACAGCATATAAAACATTTAAATTCTAGTGACTACATATTTTTCTTTTTGCTCAAAGGGTGTTTGTTAGTTTTGAGTGGATTTATGTTAAGAAAAGCAACAAAGTACATTGATAAACACTGCAGTTAGGGTGCCCAGCTGTGTGTTTTCCCATCTATGAAGAGGTTTGGGAGGGGAAGTTAATCTTGTTCTCCCTTCTTTTGTAAAGTGAAGTTCCCCCTTTGGGATAGGTGATAATTAGAACAAGGAGCGAGGCATTTAAGCAAAACATTTGACTACCACGTAATTAGACAGTTTTAGTTTTATTCAGGTCATACAAAGAAGCTGCAGGCTTCCTGACAGCAGTAGGCAGGTTCCTCAACCCTCCCTCGGAGACAGTCGCTTGGAGCAGCTGGAGAAAGCGCTCCAGCGGGTGCCATGGCTGCTGGCAGCGACGTTGGCCACAAGGCCGCCTGTGAGGCGGGATATAGCTCACTGAACCGTCAGAACTTGTTTTCATAATCTTGCTTTGTCTCTCAATACATCCAGTTTATTGTGTTTTTAATTCTATGAAAACTACTGTTCCCAGTGGGAGCTCTGAGTGATAAGCTAACGCTATAATTTGTCTTAGGGAAATAGACAAAATGAATGCATAAAGGATTTCTCCAGAGGCAGGTCTGAATTCTACTACCTTCTACATTAGAAAAAAAATGATTGGTACGTATTACTTATGCATGTGATCCAATTTTATTCAAAAAGTCACATTGATATATATATACATATATATTTAAATGTCTTATATGTAAAATATTCAGATTTTCACATTATTATGATTATAATTTATCCTTTGCTGGTGTTTTAATTCTGGAGCTCTGCTGTCTTTAACTTTTGAATTACTGACAACTTTTATGGTTTCGACTTTAGAATCACGGTGTTTCATAATTATTCATGTCATCAATTTTTTTTTCATTTACTCTCTATTGTATTTTTTCCATTACCATTTAGTCCTCTCTTAGCACCCTACCCCCAGCAATCACCACACTGCTGTCCACATCCATGAGCCCTTATTCCTTATTGTTGAATTCTTTCACCCCCTCCCCTCTCTACCCTCCCAGCTGTCTGTCACCTGCTCTCCATCCATGAATCTGTCTCTGTTTTGCTTTTCAGTTCAGTTTGTTCAACAGATTCCACATATGAGTGAAATCATATGGTATTTGTCTTTCTCTGACTAGCTTATTCACTTAGCATAGTGTTCCAGAGGTCCAACCACACTGTCAAAGAGGGTAATTTTTTCTTTTTTATGGCCGAGTAGTATTCCATTGTGTAAGTATTCCATAGTTGTTTTATCCACTCATCTACTGATAGACACTTGGGCTGCTTCCATATCTCAGCAATTGTAAATAATGCTGCAGTGAACATAGGGGTGCTTATGTTCTTTCAAATTAATGTTTTGGGTTCCTTCAGATATATTCCCACAAGTGGGACCACTGGGTCAAAAGGCAGATCCATTTTTAATCTTTTGAGATATCTCCATACTGCTTTCCACAGTGTCTACACCAGTCTGCATTCCCACCAGCAGTGCAGAAAGGGTCCCCTTTCTCACATCCTCACCAGCACTTTGTTGATTTATTGATGATAACCATTCTAACAGGCGTGAAATGGTATCTCATTATGGTTTTAATCTGCAGTTCTCCCATGATTACTGACATTAAGCATCTTTTCATATATCTATTGGCCATTTGTATATCCTCTTTTGAGAACTGTTTTTTCAGATCCTTTGTCCACTTTTAAATTCTTTAGTATATTTTATTGATTATGCTACTAGAGTTTCATTTTTTCTCCCCTTTATCCCTCTCTGCCTTGCCCCTTCTTTCCCACCAGCATTTCCCTCCCCTTAGTTCATGGCTATGGGTCATACATATAAGTTCTTTGGCTTGTCCATTTCCTACATTATTCTTAACCTCCCCCTGTCTACTTTGTATCTATCAGTTATGCTTCTTATTCTCTATACCTTTTCCCCATTCTCCCCCTACCTACTCCCTGCTGATAATCCTTCATGTGATCCCCATTTCTGTGATTTTTTTACTATTCTAGTTGTTTGCTTAGATTGGTTTTATTTATTTATTTTTTAGGTTGAGTTGTTGATCCTTGTGAGTTTGTTGTCATTTTACTGTTCATGGTTTTGATCTTCTTTTTCTTAGATAAGTACTTTTATATACCTTCATATAATAAGGGCTTGGCGATGATGAACTTCTTTAACTTGACCTTATCTGGGAAGCACTTTATCTGCCTTCCCATTCTAAATGAAAATTTTCCTGAATAGATTAACCTAATTTGTAGGTAGTTGCTTTTCATGACTTTGAATATTTCTTTCCAGACCCTTCTTGAGTGTAAGGTTTTCCTGGAGAAATCAGCTGATAGCCTTATGGGAACTCCTTTGTAGGTAACTCTCTTCTTTTCTCTTGCTGCTTTTAAGATTCTCTCCTTATCTCTAGTCTTAGGTAATGTGATTATGATGTGCCTTGGTGAGTTGCTCCTTGGGTCCAACTTCTTTGGGACTCTCTGAGCTTCCTAGACTTCCTGTAATTCTATTTCCTTTGCCAGATTGGGGAAATTCTCCTTTATTATTTTTTCAAATAAGTTTTCAACTTCTCATTCTTTCTCTTCTTCTTCTGGACTTCCTATGATTTGGATGCTGGAATATTTAAAGTTATCCCAGAGGTTCCTAAGCCTCTCCTCATTTTTTTGAATTCTTGTTTCTTCATTCTGTTCCAGTTAAATGTTTATTTCTTTCTTCTGGTCCAAATTGTTGATTACAATCCCAGTTTCTTTCCATTCACTATTGGTGCCCTGTATATTTCTCTTTATTTCACTTCGTATAGCCTTTACTTCTTCCTCTGTTTTGCATCTGTACTCAATCATTTCTGTGAGCATGCCAGTTACCAGTGTTTTGTACTCTGTATCTGATAGGTTGGCTCTCTGCTTGTAGCTTAGGTATTTTTCTGGAGTTTTGATCTGTTCCTTTGTTGAAACCAGAAAAATAGAGAATAAAATAGGGACTGCCTTAAAGAGATTTGGCCTGGAGGCAGAAACCACAAGGAAATTAAGAAAGAACACAGGGAGTAGAGAAGGCGGAACTACAAAACCAATGGGGCTGAACAAGTAGAGGACCACCTGTTCAAGTGTCTAGGTTAAAATTTTTTCCATTACTCAAAACCCAGAAAGCTTAGGTCATGCTCGCGCCACCCAAGTAGCCAGTAGCTAACAGCCACATTTGCTTCTATACAATGCTTGCTTGCTCGTGTCTATAAAAAGACTTAGCTGTAAGCGCTTAGGGAGGCTCTCATTTGCAGCTCTTATGAGCACCGTGTCTCTGGACACTCTGAGGGTCCACCCCTGCACAGGTTAAAACTTTGGCCAATAAAATAACATCTCTGAATCCTGAAAGTTTCTGACAATTTGTCTCTCGCGTTGGTGGATGCAACACTTTCATTTGGGCCATATATTTTTTTGTCTCAGTGCACCTGTTACACTGTAAGAGGTGAAGCCTTAAGTATTCACCAGGGCAGAGCAACCCACTTCACTGCTTCGTGGTGCTGTATATAGGAAGGAGGCATCAGAGAGGGAAAAATGCCACTTGCTAGGCTCTCACCCCATTTTCTGTCACTTTGTCTGCTACCCACACACCTAGTAGGCCCTTCTGGTACCCATTTCTGTGCAAGTAGGTTTGTGTGCATTCTAGCACCCTGTGTGTCTCTCCAACAAACTCTCCTGTGAAGCTGAGAGTTCTTCCTGCCACCACAACCCTCACAGATTTTTATTGCCAGAGGTTCTGAGGCTTTCTTTTCCCCATGCTGGCACCTAAGCTTGTGTGGTCTGTCTGTCTCAGTTGTTCCTCCCATGCAAATGTGGGATTGCCCAGTCCATCACCTTGCAACATCCTCTCTACCCTGGGTGCCTTTCTCCACGCCTCTTACCAGTTTAAATGAATGTTTCTTCTTTAACTCCTTGGTTGTCTGACTTCCATAGAGTTCAGTTTTAAGGCAGTCTGGTTGTTTTCGTTTTTAAATTTGTTGTTCTTCTTTTGGTTTTGTGAGGAAGCAAAGCATATCTACCTATGCCTCCATGTTGGCTGGAAGTCTGTTTGTGTTTATGGTGTTTTGTAAGTGCTTTATAAATTTTGGATGTTAACCCCTTATCAGATGTATCCACAAACATATGCTCTCATTCTATGAGTTGTCTTTTTATATTTTGTTGGTGATTCCCTTTTCTGGGAAAAAATTTTTAGTTTGGTGTACTCCCATTTGTTTATTTTTTCTTTTGTTTCTCTTGCCTGAAAAGATATATCTAATAAAAAATTTCTATGAGCAATGTCCAAGATTTTGCTGCCTATGTTTTCTTCTAGGGTTTTTATGCTTTCAGGTCTAACATTTAAGTCTTTGATCAATTTTTAATTTAACTTGTATGTGGTGTAATAAAGTGGCCTAGTTTCATTTTTCTGCACTGTGGGGGCAACTTTGCCAGCAAATTCCCGCCCCCATCTGCCACGGATGAAAGTGAAACTACCGAGACATGATTTGCTTGGGGAGGAAAGGTGACCAATCCCTCAAAGAACCTTTTCCTCAATGGGCTTTTAGTGGGTTCATTTGCACAAGAATACAGATAAGGATCAAACAATAGATAGCATTCAAAGAACTATGAGGGCTTATTCTCAGTCAGGGTCAGATGCTAAAGAGCCAGAAATCTTTGAGGAACAAACTTCTTGCTCGGACCCTTATCATTTAAATGAGAGCATTCTAAACAAAGCAGGTTTCACAGGATTTTACATATTCTTTCTTAGGCCTGATCACCTCAGATCCCACTCTAGCTGCCAAAGGGCTGCACCGCCTTCTCCATCGTAGGTTTTTAGGCTTAAGTGGATTAGAGCCAGGAAGCGCTTCTCCCAGACAGAAATGGGGTCTGGGGCTATGTCAGAATAGCTGGGGGGCAAGGGTCTATCACTCCCTTTTTTTTTGCAGCCCCCACCCTGAGTCCTTCCATGATGGCCTCCCAAGTGATCATGTCTGGCTTAGGTTGCCCCTCCACTGAGGGGTTGTACCCATCATAGACTAACTGACCAAGTGCTGGGGGCAAGGGACAAGCTTTGTCTCCTTAGTGGCTTACATCCCAGAGGTCGCTCACTCAGCCTTAGCCATGGAGGGCAGTTAAAACTCCTGAAACCAGGCAGAGCAGTTCCCAACACTGCACGTATCTGTTCAATTTTCCCAACACTATTTATTGAATAAACTATCTTTAGCCCATTGTGTGTGCTTGCTTCCTCTGTTGAATATTAATTGACTATAAAGGTGTGCCTTTATTTCTAGGCTCTCTATTCTGTTCCACTGATCTATGTGTCTGTTTTTATGCAAGTACCTTGGTGTTTTGATTATTATGGCCTTGTAGTATAGTTTCATATTAGATAGCATGAATCCTCCAACTTTGTCCTTTCTCAGAATCGCTATTGCTATGTGGGGTCTTTTGTGATTCCATATAAACTTTTTAATTATTTGTTCTAGTTCTGTGAAATACATCATTGGAATCTTGATAAGAATTGCATTCAACTTATATAGTACAGACATATTAATGATATTAGTTCTTCCTATCCATGAACATGGAATGTGCTTCCACTCGTTTGTATCTCCTTCAATTTCTTTGTGTCATAATTTCCTGAATACAGGTTTTTTACATACTTAGCTAGGTTTATTCCTCAATATTTTATTGTTTTTGAAGCAATTTTAAATGAGATGATTTTCTTTATTTCCCTGTTAGTTCGTTATTGGCATACAAAAATGCAGCTGATTTCTTGATATCAATTTTGTATCCTGCTACTTTCCTGAATTCATTTATCAGATCTAATAGTTTCTTAGTGGAACCTTTGGGGTTCTCTATGTACAGTATCATGTCATCTGCAAATACAGTTTTACTTTTTCCTTTCCAGTTTGGATGCCTTTTATTTCTTCTTCTTCTCTAATTGCTGTGGCTAGGATTTCCTGTACTGTGTTAAATAAGAAAGGTAAAAGCACATACCTCTGTCTTAAGGAGAATGCTTGTAGTTTTTGCCCATTGAGTATGATGTTGGTAGTGGATGTATCATATATGGCCTTTACTATGTTTAGGTATCTTCTCTCTATTCCCACTTTGCTGAGAGTTTTGATCATAAATGGGTGCTGGATTTTACTAAAAGCCTTTTCTGCCACTCTTGATATGATCATGTGGTTTTTATCCTTCATTTTGTTCATATGGTGAATCACATTGTTTTGCAAATGTTGCACCAACCTTGCATTCTTGGAATAAATCACACTTAATCATGATATATGATCTTTTTGAGATGTTGCTTTATTCAGTTTGCTAGTATTTTGTTGAGGATTTTACCATCTATGTTCATGAGGGATACTGGCCTATAATTGTCCTTCTTTGTAGCATCTTTATCTGGTTTGGGAATTAGGATAATACTGGCCTCATAAAATGAGTTTATGAGCCTTCCCTCCTCTTGAGTTTTATGAAGAGACTATTAGTTCTTCTTGGAATGTTTGGTAAAATTCACATGTGAAGGCATCTGGTCCAGACATTTTGTTGTTGCTGTTGGGAGTGTTTTAATTACTGCCTCAATTTCATTAAGTATAATCTGTTTATTCAGATTATCTTTCCTTCCTGATTTATTTTTGGAGGATTATATGTTTCTAGGAATTTATCCATTTTTGTCCAGGTTGTTCAGTTTATTGGCATATAATTGTTCATATTTTTTTTTACCATCCTTTGGATTTCTTTGGTGTCACTTATTATTCTCCTCTGTCATTTCTGATTTTGTTTAGTTGGGTATTTCCTTTTTTTCTTTGATGAGTCTGGTTAAAAGTTTGTGAATCTTATTTATCTTTTCAGAAAACCAGCTCTTGGATTCATTGATTTTTTTTTTTTGTATCATTTTTTAGACTCAATTTCATTTATTTCTGTTCTGACCTTTATTATTTTTTTCCTTCTATTCACTTTGGCCTTTGTTGTTCTTTTTAAAGTTCCTCTAAATGAGATGTTAGATTATTTATTTGAGCTTTTTCTTGTTTTTGAGATAGACCTGTAATGCTATGAATTTTCCTCTTCGGCTTGCTTTCTCAGTGTCCCACATATTCTGGATTTTTGTATCCTCATTTTCATTTGTTTGAAAGTAGCTTCTTATTTCTTCCTTGATCTCATTGTTGACCCCTTGATTGTTTAGTAACATGTTATTTACCTTCCATGTCTTTGAATGATTTTCCATGTTCTTGTGATTAATTTCTAGTTTCATAGCATTGTGGTCAAAGGAGATGCTTGATATGATTTTAATCTTAAATTTATTGAGACTTGCTTTGTATCCTAACATATGGTCTGTCCTAAAAATTATTCCGTATGCATTTGAAAAAAAAAGCATATTCTGCTTTTTTAGGGTGAAATGCTCTGAAGATATCAATTAAATCCACTTGATCTAATGTGTCATTTAAGGATGCTGTCTCCTTGTTGATTTTCTGCCTAGAAGATCTATCTATTAAAGTTAATGGACTGTTAAAGTCCCCACCTATAACTGTATTTCTGTCAATCTTTTCCTTTATGTCCATCAAGATTTGCTTACATATTTAGTGCTCCTATGTAAATGTTTACTAAGGTTATATCCTCTTGTTGGATTGTTCCCCTTATCATCATGTAGTGTCTTTCTTTGTCTCTTACTGTAGCATTGGTTTTGTTAGATATAAGTACTGCTACTACAGCTTTTTTTCCTTTTCCATTTGCATGAAATATCTTTTTCTCTCCCTTTACTTTTAGACTGTGTATATCTTTCATTCTGAGCTGGGTCTTTTGGAGGCAGCATGTGTATGGGTTTTATTTTCTTATCCATTGAGCTACACTTTATCTTTTGGTTAGAGCATTTCAGCCATTTACATTGAAGGTGATTACTGATAGATACACATATCATGTTGTACTATTTTATTGTTAGACTGTTTTATTTCTATTTTTTCTCTTTTTCTTCTTAAAGCAAATCCATTAACATTTGTTGTAGTATTGGTTCGGTGTTAACACACTCTTTTAGTTTTTTCTTGCCTGAGAAATTCCTTATTCTCCTTCGATTTTAAATGATAGCCTTGCTGGGTTCAGTAGCCATGGTTGTAGGTCTTTGATTTTCATCAGCTTGAATATTTCACACTACTCCTCTTGGCCTGAAATGTTTCTGTTGAGTATTTAGATGTCAGTCTAATTGGTGCTCCCTTATATTTAAATATCTACTTTTCCCTTATGGCTTTTAGGATTCTGTCCTTGTCTTTAAGCCTTTATGTTGTATCTCAGTGTAGACATCCTTCTGTTTAAATTTTTGGGACTTTGACTTTCCTGGACTTGTGTGTCTTTTTCTTTCACTAGATGAGGGAAGTTTTCAGTCATTATTTCTTCAAATAGGCTTTCTATCTCTTGCTCACTCTCTTCTCCTTCTAGTATTCCCATGATGGGGATGTTATTATGCTTCATGTTGTCCAAAATGTTTCTTAAGCTCTCCTCATTTTTATTTTTTTTTCTTTTTGCTGCTCTGGTTGACTATTATTCTCTACCTTGTCTTGCAAACACACTGATTTGATCCTCTGCTTCATCAAGCTACTGTTTTTCCCTTACAGTGTATTATTTATTTCAGATATTGTATTCTTTATTTCCACTGGTCCTTTTTTATGGTTTCCATGTCCTTTTTCATGCTGTTGAGTATTTTTATAATCATTAATCTCAACTCTTTATCTGTTAAATTTTTTGCCTCCATTTCACCTAGTTCTTCTGGGGAATTTTCTTGTTTTTTCATTTGGGATCTGTTTGTTTGTTTTCCCATTTTGACTGCTTCTTTGTATTTTCCACATTAGTTGTTAAATTAATCTGTCATTAATCTGATCAATAGTTAAGCTAATGAAACAAGAGTCGCACCCCTGCTTAAGCACCACAGGTGGGGCAGAGTAGTTCCTGTGGGCAGCCTATTGCTTCCCCTCAGGCTGATGCCCCTTGGAGAGGAGTGTTCCACCCGAGAAAAATGGCTTCTGCAGTATGGGGAATGACTTAGCACAGGGATCCTTGTAGCTAATCCTTCAGTTCTCTACCCAGAGTTACCAACCCCAGACTCTTTCAAGTTCCTCTAGTCCATTCTTTCTTCCCTCTAATAGACCCAGGGTAAATGGGTGCAAAAGAAATTTTTTGTGTTGGCTCTTTAAAGAGGCTCTGTGTGTCTCCAGCTTTCTATCCCTAGCAGATAGAAACCCTGCTGCTTTTCACAGATGAATGTTATCTGGGTTCCTTTATGGCTCTATATGCTGGGGAGCTATATGCTGGGGAGCCTAGCTTGGGATTTAGACCCTACACTTTACAGGCAGAACCCTGCCCCCAGCTGCTGAAATATCTCTCTGGACCTTTAGCTGCCACCCATGGGAGCCCAGCAGCCCTCTTTCATCTCCTCCACACTGCCTACCAGTCTTCTTGTGGTGAAATGGTTTCTTCTGTCTGTCTTTGGTTATAAGGCTTCTCTCCAGCCAGTGTTTAGTTGGTTATTCTGGATGATTTCTCTACAATTTAGTTGTAATGCCTCTGCCATCTTGGATACTCCTCCAATGATCTCATCAATTCTTTATTGATTTAGAGATGATATCGAACTACTGGTCACCCTTGTAAATAGCATGTTTCTTAAATTAACTTTAATTAACTTTTCTTCAAACTTTTACAAAACCTGAACTATACTTAAAGGTAACAATTCAGGCCAAATAACACATTCATTCATCATTTACTGACACATACTGAATACAAAGAACAGATTCAATCTTAAAAGGATAGCTATATTTTCATCTGCATACATTTTATACCACCTATCTCTCCTTCCCCCACATCTCCTATGGATTAATGAAGCCATCAGATATGTCTTTACCCAGAATAGTATTGGAATGAAGGGACATGCAGATACAATGTCCAGATTTCTACTTGAAAAAACACACGTTGTCTCAACTACTAAGAGATTTGTCAGCCCCTCCAAAGATTGCCTTAGCAATAGAAAGCCACCTTGCCCAAGAGTGGTCTATAGCCAAAGAATGATTGAGGCCAGGTTGTAAAGGCCTAGCTATTTTATTCCAATATGATTTAACACATGTTCTAGCAATCCCTATGGAGTAGGTCAAGGTATTTCAGGCATGTATCACAGCTCAACTTTTCCTTATGAACAATCTTTCCTGCTCTTCCATAACCTACCACTAAAGTCCACCTCAGAGTCAGCTTTCCAAATAATTTTCCACAGGTGTCTTGCTGGCATCCAGCCCCATTTGAATTATAGCCTGGATGATAGGCTTTTCAAATAAGCCATTCAGTATAAGTTGCTAGTGATACTTGTATAGATTATATGGCTCTACCCTAAAGAATGGCAATAATTCCAGTATTCCATTTATATTTATGGTACTTAAGGTATGATAACAAAGATAAAGTTGTTGTAATAATATGTGGTGGCAAAAGTAATAAGTAATCCTACTTAAAATACAAAAAGAAAGTCAAAGCTGGAATGATTTTGTTCCTCCGATGTGGCAGATATTGTCACTGAGAGCCTCTCTGTACAGATGGTGCTTTAAAGGGATGAAATAAAAATAATGTAAGACCGCTAATCAACAGAAGAAAACAACTAACTTACTTCCTCACTGTTGGAGAATCAACACACTAGAGAGGATCTGGAGAAAGGGCCTCTTATCTAACCTGAAGTCAAAAACTGATACCCAAGAATTTCCTCAGGATGACCTTGGCCCTAAAAACTCCTCCAGAATAAACATAACAGGGAGAATTTTTCCAGACACCTGTTTTGAATTTCTTCCTGGTGAGAGGACTGAAGTGAGACTTACTATCAGGCATAAAGAATGAAGTCCTGTGTGACTTGATATCACCTGGCCACTCTACATGCAGTCTTCTCTGAAGCTTGATTGGCCCATAAGCACAGGGGAATCAATCATCTCAGTGTAGGGAGTGCACTAAAGAGGTGCATGCAGACAGGGGTACAGATCGTAAACCTCACGAGAAAACATGTTTGTGAAGAAAATGAGAATTTTCTGTGTGATTTGTTTAATTTAAATTAATAGAACCTTGGCAGGGTGGCTCAGTTGGTTGGAACACTGTCTCATATGCCAAAAGGTTATGGGTTCAATTCCCAGTCAGGGTACAAACGTAGTTTGTGGGTTTGATCCATGGTTGGGGTACATGCAGGAGGCAACTGATCCATATTCCTCTCTCAAATCAATGTGTGTGTCTCTCTCTCTTTCCCCCCATCTCTAAAATTAATAGAAACATATCATCAGTTGAGGATTAAAAAAGAAACAAATTAATGGAGAAATATAAATTATGCAGATGTCTTCTTATCATATCAAAAATGAGTCATCTAATCTGAAACTCATAATGATCTTTACATGTCCATTTTAAATTTAAAGACATAAAACGTTACTTAAAACTGATAGTGCTTAGAAAGCAGGCACCCAATAAACACTGCATGGTGAACGAAACTACTTGAAACAGTATTATCTTTATTAGTAGTGATATAAAAAGAGTCTTTGCTTTTGGTATACATTAGTTTTTACATATAGCAATTAATTTGTAATTAGATGTAGATAAAGATACTTTTGTACATGTACCCATTGATTTCTAAGTGAACATTCCATAGGTAATATAGGTTCACTTTTACTTTTAGATGACTCCAGAAGAGAACTGGTTCTTTCTGGTCTCAACTGTAAGAAGCTCGAGCAAGAGTCCTGGTTCATTTTATTGTCTAATATTTTACAAAAGACGATTTACAACCTCCTCCTATCATTGTTAAAACATAAGGCATCTCTGTTCACTTATTCATTCAGAATGCAGCACTTCACGTTTTTTCATAAAAAATAATCTTAGATGATCTGCTCTCAAACTTCTATCCAAAACTCAGAGGAAAGAAAGAATATTTATGGAAATGTGGCAGATTTGCAGTTTATTCATTTTATTCTTAAATGAGGCTGATCTCTCTGAGGAAATATGCAAGGGTTATACTATTTGATTTATTTTGTCTAACTATAATGCCCATTCAAACAAGAATAATATTTTTAAAAAATAGTAATAGAAGATATGTATGTCTTCTAGTATGTCTTTTTTTCACTTATTTTTAAACACTTTTGATTTTGGACCTGTTAGAGAATTTGGTCCAAGCTATGAACTTTCTCTCCAGAAAATCTAAATCTACAAAAAAAAAAAAAATATATATATATATATATATATATATATATATATATATACACACACACACACACTTACTTTTAAGTTACTTTCACTAATAAATAGTCTCACTGATGCTCCTTTATGACCTTAAGGGGCACATAGATAGGTGATCCAAGATGATGGCAAAGTGGGTGAAAATTATACTCACCACCTCCCACCACCAAACCAGAATCATAACTAAATTATAGAACAACCAGCTGAATATAAGGACCCACAGATAGGAATGAAATTTCTGGTAGGAGTCCACTCTGATCCTAGTGTTTATCGTTATACATCCTATGGGCTATTGGCTTCAACTAATGTTTTATTGTTCATTTATTAGGAAATTTAAGCAGAATATTGAGTTTCTTCAAAGGACTTTTTACAAATTACTAAGGTAGTTTTATCATTTGACCTATTAATATGATTATTTAAATAAATAGCTTTTCTGATATGAGAACATATTGGCATTCCTGAGCTAAACCTCCTTGGTCCTGTTTATTTTTTGCTGGATTTGGGGAACTTTTTAATATAATTACTCTCAACAAAAGAGTGCTTTTTTATCACCACCAGCATTCAACATTATTCTGGAAGTGTGGTAGTATAATATTGCAGAAACAAAAACAAACAAAATGCAAATACATTAGCAGATAAATGCTGGTAAGAAAAATACCAAAAAAATAATCATTTTTGCAAATGATCATTTGCAAAAAAAACAGTCTTGCAGGAGAATTAGTTCCTTTTAAAGGCTTTGAATAAGAAATTCCCAATGAATTAGGAACTAAATATACAAATTGTGCTTCCCTCATGATGGCAAAAATTGTTTCAAAACACAATGAGGAAAAGTTTCTATGCACAAAAATAAATAATTCTTATTACTTGAAAAGAATTATGCAAAAAACAAGAACATTGTTAAATGACATTTAAAGATTTGTGTAAGTGAAAGGAACATAGATGTCTATGAAAGGCTCCAAATTAAAGTAACTACAGTAATTTTAATGACTATTTAAATGAAATTATTTTGGAACTTAATGTAATCATTTTAATTTTATGATAGAAAAATATAAAGGAGAGCAATAAAATAACATTTTTCATATTAGCTATTAAACTGTTTCAGAAAATTAGAATAGGTGTTAGAATTGTACAGCTTTTGCAAAAAAAATTAACAATTAAACAGAATAGAAAGTTCACAGATAGATCCAATTGTGTATAAACATTTTTTACCGGTAAAATATTGTCAAGGCTGTTATTCAATGAATGATGTGGAAAAATATGTATTTAGGTTTTTCTATCACATACTACCGCAAAATATATTTTATATGCATAAAAGTTTAAAAGAAATCATTAAAAGGCAAAACAGTAAAAATTAATATTCGTGTTTTTCTTCAGGGTAGTTAAGGTCTTTGTTATAGATATAAATGTAGAAATGAAGAAGAGTATTGTTGGACTTTACTACATAAAGGTTTAAAATATTTGTTTATCAAAATCACCTTAAAACAAACTGGGGGAAATGGAGGCATTTATTGTAAATAGTTAATGTCATTAATACACCAGAAAGAAAGAAAGAGGTTCCACCCTTTGCAGCAGCATGGATGGAACTGGAAAGCATCATGCTGAGTGAAACGAGCCAGGTGGTGAAAGACAAATACCATATGATCTTACCTATAAGTGGAACCTAATCAACAAAACAAACGAGCGGGTAAAATACAACCAAAGACACTGAAATAAAGAACAAAATGACAGTAACCACAGGAGAGACATTGAAGAGGATTACCGGGGAAAGAAGGGGAAGAAGGACCATCAATGAACAGATGTAAAGGACCATGGACAAAATGACAGGGAGGTAGGATTGAGTGTGAGAGGTGGGGTGGGAGGGGCAGTGGTGGTGGTAAAATAGACAACTGAACTTGAACAACAATGAAAAAAAGAAAAAAAGGTCGTAAAATGTATAAGACACAATTTGCTTCCTGATTATATTATGCTCATATGTATCTTGTCAATTATAGTACTTTACATTAAAAAAAAGGAATTGTTTAGCAGCAATTTGAAAGACAACATGACTTGGATAAAACAAACTAATGAAAAAGGCAATTCACAAAAATAAAAATGGGTGTTTCAAATGTTGCAAATATTTACTAATAAGCAATCACATTTTAAAAATAACATGAAAATTTTATCTCTTATGAATAGAAAGCAATAAAAAGAATGATAAATCCATCATGAGGGAGAACATGTGTACAATTCACTCTGGAACACTGCTAAGAAAGTAATTTTGTCCTGTATCTGGCCATGTCTGTATCTGCATCTATATCTGTACTTCCGCATCTATTGAAATACTTTTCATGAGCTAACACGATACTATTGCATTAACAGCTCAATCATTTGTATCCAAATTCAGAATTTTATGTTTGGTTATATTTAAACCATCTTTATAATAAATATTTTAGTAGTTGTGTAACAAAAAGATAAAAAGAGGTTCCCATCAAAGTATGAAGTTGAAATCATTTGATATCCTTACATTTTAAGTCTATAGATTGCATTCCAAACCAATGATTGGAATCCTCAGAACTTGCGCCCAAGCTTTGAAATTACAATAGTGTCAGTAAGCTTCCCTCAGATCTCCATCACCATGGTGGCTGGTCAGCTTATGGTTTAGAACTGTGCTGTGATCCTCTGTAAAGGGAGCAGTGGAAGATGATCAAGGATTTTGTTTGCAATGGAAACACCTGGATCAAAAACACAGTCCCGCTTCTCAGAATCTTTGGAATTAAACTAAGCACACTGTTGAGCATTGTAAATAATAGATGCTTTAGCTCTATTAGAAATGAAAGGCAAATGAACCACAGTCTGACAAAAGGCTTAGCAAGCTGCACATGACCAAATGGTGTGGAGATCTATGTTCAGTTAGTGAACCAGCAGGGAGAGAATGTTATTTGTCTAGAATTTTCAAGAACAGATGGGGCCTCTTGTGGTTGGAATTGTTCATTCATAGATGCACTGAAAACAAAGACATAGTTGCACTTTTGCCACAGGATAGATCATGGAAAAGTAGCAATACAGTTTTGTAATAATTCATTCATTCATCCATTCATTCTGTTTATTTAATATGTACAAATACCAAACACTGGTCCGGCCACTGTAAAAAGTTAACAAAAAATAATTAAAAAGTATCTCTAGAAACCAAAAGCATTACTCAATATCATTGTATAAAATTTAATTTCTGATCCTTACACTAACACTGTGCTTCTCTGAAACTTCAGCTGACAGAGAGCATTCATTTTCTGCTTTTCTGAAAAAAGGCAGTGCCCGGGCATGTGCAGATGAACCCATTGAATTCAGGCAAGAAAGACACCTTTTATTCAAAAAACCCTTCTGACTGTTGCCACAGTCTGTCTCCATTATCGTATGATATAAGATTTCTGACACCTTTCCCCAGCTCCAGGTCAGGGTTCTGTGTCCCCTACACTTCATTTCCCAAGCAAACAGTCTCCTTTCTCCTGAGCAACTTGCTACTGCCCATCTTGCCTAAATGGGTTCCTTGGAGCTGTCTAATTCAACAAATGACTCTAAAAAGAAACTGGATGGAAACCATAATAAGCCCGGCTTTTAAAGTCATCAAGTTAATACATTCCACAAGTTGAGTAGATCCAACCAATTATGTCACTGAGATTGACAAAGATTACACAATCAACCGATTCAGTGGCTCATATATTAATACCATCTAAATGAACTGTCATTCTGTTTATGATTTTTTTATTGACAAGGCATTTAATTACTATGAATTGCAACAAAAAATGTCATATTATTTTTTAAAGTATTTTGCTGAACTGAAGTTATACCCATGGGAAGAGTAAATTTTGACCAAGATACTTCTTGAAAATTTGACACAACCTCATGGGGCAGTTATTCTTATTATTTCTTGTTTTCAGCTATTCTCTTTCCATATACCTTCTCTTTAGAATTTTGCCAATTAAGACATATCTGTCTTATAATTTTCTTTTAAATATATTGTAATAAGAAAGTATGTGTTTGTGCCTCAGCAACTGAGATTCTAATATAAATGCATACTATGGTTTCAAATAATGTTTTCAAATTAAAAGTATTAGACTAAAAAATATACGGAAAATTATTTGTTAAGAGGAGTAAACCTCCTACTCCTCAGGTTTCCAAGGAGTGCTAAGACGATTTCTAATTCTCATGAATTTTTTACTGCTGCTCAAAGGAAAGAAGTAAGCCACCCGATAAAGGAGCCACATCTTTTTCCATTTCTCAAGGGGTGAAGTCATTACCTTAAAAGTTTATAAGCACTGGAGCTTTAAGTCTCTTTTATTCTCTCTTTGCTCAAATTCCAGGTCAGCCTGTCTGTTATGAAATACGTGTTTTCCCTCAGCTGTGAGGTCCCGAGTGCAGGCCCAGGTCAACTGGAGAGCAAACAGTGTCCAAAAGTCCACTTGGTGGCATACCTAAGACGCGTCTGCCAACCTAGATTGAAACAATTATAAATCTAACACTAAAAAACTTCCATTAGTCTGACTCTACCTCTGCGTAAATGGGTTCCAAATTTGGGTAGAGAACAGGGAAGATATCTGATGACAGCCAGTAACCTCACTGGAGTCAATACACTATTTGTTGAGCACTCATTTACTTACCTGCTGATGATACTGATTTTTGGTTACTTGTGGGCCCAGCTCTGTAAAGTTTAGAACCATAAAAATCCATCCAGACAAAATGCAAATAGTATCTACATACAGATTATTACTTCAGCACTTTGAGGATTCAGAGAGGCCACCCTAGTGATGCAGAAGTTTTTCTTAACTTTCCTTGTCCTACTTATTATTGACTATTTTTGATTAGTGCCTTCCTTGCCATTGTTATTTCTCAGTGTATTGTGCAATTTGTAATATTCTGCAAAGGTATCCTGGAACAACAAAATGTGTCTTAGCTCTGAACTTATATTTTGTTTGCAATTTAAACTTTTTAATAGGCTAATGCTAACACACACCTGCTAATAGATCCCAGAGGTATCTCCTAGTCTATGATTTATTTTTTCCTCTGTTAGGACACAGTCACCAGGTTTTGTCTATGACGGAAATATACAAAATAAAGTGTATGAAAACACCCAGCATTTTTACTGAACAATAATTTTGCCTATACAAAATATATGGACCTGAAGGTTGCTTACCATAGAAAAGACAAAGTATTTCATATAGGCCAAAGCAAGTTTTTACTCTACAGTGATTATTTTGCTATTTAGAGTATATCCTGAGATGAGCATTTTTCTGTCATTATGTTTCTGTTTGCCACTTTCTGTTTCAAGTTAGAGCCAAATCTTTTGTGAATATGAAACTGGTTCATTCAATCAAAAAGTTCTGTCAATTGCTTCCTTGAAACTTATTTTCTTGACCCCCCCAAAATTCCAATTTATACCTAAGAGAAATATCCATTCCTTCTTACAAACAAATCATACAAGTTTAATCTTGATGAATAAAGATAGAAAAACACCAGATGAAATCAGCTACTTGGAATGAAAATGTTAACAGCAATATAGCATGTTTAGTAAATAAGAAAGAGTTACAAAAGTTTTTTTTCAAGGAATGTGGGCAATGGAATAAATCTTTTGTTTACAAAATTGCTTAGTTTTAAAAAATTGTGGCACAATCCATAAGCCACATTATTAAAATAGTTGTACCATAGTCCTCCTGTTCTCTGTGAGTGACAGCTAATAACTCTGCCACAACCAGAACGATGGGGAAATGAAGAGATGGTCATGGGTAGACAGGTTTAATCGAGCGGTATAGATTTCTATGTGCTATTGTTAATAAATAGTATTTATTATCATTTTAGTTGAATTTACTATAAAAAACAATGCAGTGAATCTGAAGTAAAACTGAATAGTTTGATTTTTAACTATTGTGTTTATTTCAAGACATAATACCTCTTAAAAATATTGAGGGTGGAGTCATTATTATTTTTAATAGTATGTTAGACATTTAGACAGTAAACATTCCCACAGAGTCTGTCTTTGACATTCGGACTAACTTATTCCTCCTCATGTTTGTTGTTCTCTATCTCGTTATCCTTATTTTGATTTCTTTGAGGCATTTATCTACTAAATAAAATGATTTATTTACATTTTCAATGTGCCCTACGTCTGTCCTCCTTCACTAGAATGTGAATACCAATACTCCTGAAGAAAGAAACTTCATAGCACCATGTCTAAGTACTGTTTATTGGTTGAGTTTCAAAGCAATGAGGATATCTTACCATTTGCAGCAATGTGGATGAACCTTGAAGTCATCATGTTAGGTAAAATTAGTCAGAGAAATACAAATACCACATTATCTCACTTATATATGGAATCTAGAACAAAACGAACAAATAAACACCTAACTTAGAAAAATATCAGATTTGTGGTTACCAAAGGCAGGGGGTGAGCGCAGGGGAAATTGGAAGAAGGTGGTCAAAAGGTACACACATCCAGGTTTCGATAAATACATAGTAGAAATGTGATATACACACATAACTATAGTGAATTCTGCTATATGATATAAAGAAAGTCTTTTAAAAAGTAGATCCTAAGAATTCTCATCACAAGGGTTTTTTTTCTTTTCCTTGTATCTATATGCATTGATAGCTGTTCACAAAACCTATTATAGTATAATCACGTAACAGTATATGTAAATCAAACCATCATGCTGTATACCCGTTATATACATCATGCTGTGTACACAGTACTGTGTATCCGTTATTTTTCATTAAAACTGGAAAGAAAAGAGATTAGATTAGACTGACAAAAAATAGATGAGGTAGTTCGTGCTCTTTCATGTCCACCTCTTCTACTGCCAAATATCACTCTTTATGCTATTACATTGTTAAGGTGTAATACAATTATATTTTCTTCTACAATCTCAATTCACACAGGTGCTTAGTCTTAATTCTGTATGTAAGTTGGTTAAATGTTCATTACCATTCCTCCTACCACAGTTTCTCCTTTCCAGGGTCCACATTTTGACTGAACACCGACTTAGCTGCATTTGGCCACTAGAAATATTTTGCAGAAACAGTCACTAAATGTTGTTTGAGTTCTGTGATGTTAAAGGATGCCTCTCTCCATTGTGTTCACACTTAAAGCTCGTAGCAGGAGGGTGTATTATTATTACTGAGTCACATTTACTTTCTACATAAACATCATTTCTTTGTTTCCTGACATTTAAGTTGTAGTGGAGAAGTCTAAAACCAGCCACAGCTTCTCGCCCTTGCAGGTAACATGACTCTGTACCTTAATAAGTGAGTGTTTCTTTTTTCCCCTAAATTTAATAATATGCCAGGTCATGTATTAATGTTGATTATTCTGGATTGATTTTTTAAAAGAACTGTGTTGTCTCCTCTTTAGAATATTTTTCTTCATTTCAAGAAAAATGTTTTATGACAACTTTTTTAAAAAATTGATGCAAAATTGTCATGTGATATCTTACTAATTTCAGGTATACATCATAGTGACTTAATATTTATATACATTGCAGAATGATTCCTGCCATATGTCTAGTTACCATTTCTTATCATGCAAAGTTATTACAATATTATTGACCACATTCCTATTCCTTATCCACATAACTTATTTTATAACTCAAAGCTTATGCCTCTTAACTACCTTCACCTGTTTTGTTTGCCTCCAACCTCTCACTTCTCTAATAACCAACAGTTACCTGTATCTATGAGTCTGTTTCCATTCTGTTTTTTTGTTTTTTAGATTCCGCATATAGGTGAAGCCATGTAGCATTTGTCTTTTTCTCCCTGACTCATTTCACCCAGCATAACATTCTCCATGTCCACGGATGCAATTTCAAATGACAAGATTTCATTCGATTTTATGGCAGTAATAAGCCATTGTATATAAGTACCACATCTTTGTGTCCACTCATCTACTGACGGACACTTAGGTTGCTTCCATATCTTGGTTATTGTAAATAATGCTGTGATGAACATAGAGGTACACATATTTCTTTGAATTACTGTTTTCAGTAATTTCAGTTTTCTTTGGATGTATGTACAGGATGGGAGAAAGTGGGTTTACAGCTATTTGTATGAAAATAATACAATAATTAATAAATAATAATACAAGAAAAACTTAGTGTGTCATGTACTTTAACTAGAATTACCTGATAAAGGTTCCATCTTCAAAGACTATCACATGGGGGTTAAAGTTTCAACCTGTGAATTTGAGGGAGGGGGATGCACACATTCATTTCCTAAAAGAGGGCAAATCTAAAATCCCAGGACCCACCCAAGGTGGAAATATGATGAACTCACAACTTTGAATAAAAACCAAAAGAGACGACTCCTGTAGGTAAGGCGAATCAAAGAAAAATTAGCCTTGAGTTTATAGTACCATTATGATCCTGAAAACCTCAAATCTGAAACCCAGGTGTAAGGGGAGACAGATCTGTAGCGCCCCCGTGTGGCTTCAGCAGAAACATAAATCCCCTCCGGAAAAGTATGCCATCGTCCCAGCTTCAAATTACTCTTAAAAATAACAAAACCAGACATGTAAGAACATAAGACACCAGTATTGGAATTATCAGACTGAGACTAAAAATAAGTTGTGTTTACTATGTTTACAGAAATAAAAGATTAGGTGAAAATATGTTCAGGAAACAAAAAACTATAAGGTAAATGGATTTTAAGTGTGCTAACAATAGAAATTTTAGAACTGAGAATAAATATACATCACAATTAAAATTAAGAAGTCAATAGATGAGCCCTCACTGGTGTGGCTCAGTAGATTGAGTGCCAGTCTGCGAACTGAAAGGTCACTGGTTCTGTTCCCAGTCAGGGCACATGCCTGGGTTGCAGGCCAGGTCCCCACCTGGAGGTGTGTGAGAAGCAACTAATCAATGTTTCTTTCACACATTGATCTTTCTCTCCCTTCCTTCCCCTCTCTCTAAAGATAAATAAAATATTTTTTTAAAGAAATCAGTAAATGAATTTCCCAGCAGATCAGTTACCTACAATTAAATATTTTCTGAAGTGGGAAATGTACCAAAACATTACCCAGCAGAGCATCAATGCAAAAATACAAATCCAGTATTAATAAACAATAGAGAGATTTAGAAAACAGAAATTACACTGACATCTTTGGCATTCCTTTAAATTGGCTTAATCAGAGAGGAGAGCTACAAAGGCAAAAAGGCAATATCTGAAAATGTAATGATGAAAATTATCTCAAACAATTAAAATCCATAGATCCAAGAATCTGAACAAATGTACAAGCAGAAAAAAATGTGTGATGATCTACCTCTAGATTCACCATTTAGAAAATATTGAAAACCACAGACAAGGGAAAAATTTTAAGAGCATTCAGAGAATTGTCAGCTTTTTTTTCAAAGAAACTACAGCTAAATTAACCTTTGATTTATCTAGAATGATACAGGCAGAAGAAAAGAGATTTGAGGCGGTCAACATGCTGAAGAGAACAATTGTTAAACTAATGTTTATATCATGTGAATTGTTCTTCAAGAATAAGAGGACAATAAAGATCTATTCGAATAAACATTGCATGCTGATATTCTGTAGCTATATTAATATTACATATTAAAATGAAAGGTCTTACAATAATTCACATCAAAACAATAAAATAATAAATTTATCAGGAAGATACAGCAATCTTAAACCTGCAAATACAGTCATGTACAGTCAACAGGGATACATTCTGAGAAATGAATTGTTAGGCAACTTTGTGATGGTGTCAACATCACAGAGCAAACATACACACCTGGATGGCAGAGCCTACACTATACACCTCGGCTAGATGCTGTAGCCTATTGCTCTGGCCGCAAGCCTGTAATTCTTAATACTGAACAAAACGACATGAGATTAAATCAAGCACAAGAGACAATGATGCCATGAAGAGACACAATGAACAAGAGATATATGAGACAGTTGCTACCATAGCATTGCATAATGTTTTACAGCAACCTTTTGTAGGTAGAAAGATAAAATAACAATAAAAGGCATAGTATAGTAAATACACAAACCAGTAACATACTCATTTATTATTACTATCAAGTATTTGCACTGTACGTGATTGTATGTACTACCCTCTGCACACCTGGAAGCCCAGTAGGTTTGTTTACTTCAGCATCACCACAATGGGGAGTAATGTGCTTCACTCTGTGAGGACTATGACATCACTTAGTGATAGGACTTTTTGAGCTCCATTATAATCGTATGGGAACACCATCATATACATAGTCTGTTGTTGACCAAAGGATCATTATGTGGCACATGACAGTGCCTAATTATGCCTGAAAGTATGTAAAGCAATAAGTGACAGACCTAGAAAAGAACTAGAAACATTCAAAACCAAGTGAGAAATATAACACAAGTCTCTCATAATTAATAAAAATACAAAAAACTATCAGAAGGAGGTAAAACATTTGAACAACACTATTATAAATTAAACCAAGGGACATATAGAATTCTGTTTTCAGTGTCTGCAGATTGCCCATCCCCTTTAAACTTCTACTTAACATTAATAAACAATGGACCATATACTAGATCATAAAGAAAAAACAAAGCATTTGCCACATATGTCATATAATTTAAATAATTCAGGGGAATTGTTTTCTTACTCTAAGTAGATTACCATAACATCTTCAGATGAATTATCCTCAGGTATTGAAATGAAAATACTTCTATGTCATGGGTGACAAAAGATATCTTAGTGGAAAGAAGACCACATTTCCTTTTTATCACCATTTATATTGTCTGCCATTGCACTAAGATAGGAAAAAGAAACAGTATTTATAATTTTCAAAAGGAAGAGATCCATTGCCACTGTTTGCAGACTGACTATATGGAAAATCCGTATGCAGCAATACATTATTGTAACAAAGTACATAGTTCAGCAAGGTCACTAGACATGTCTGGAGGCTTTGAGAAAACAGAAGATGACTTCACATAATTTTCTTTAAAATGTAGAATTAAAAAAACAACAGAGGAATGTAGTAAACAACAGTGACTTTGCAGTTTGGAGTCAAGATTTTAAAGTGTAACCAGTTGTGTAATTTTCTCCCTCAAAGAAAAGTTTCTCTATTGCAGATTCAGAAAACACAGATAATTTGGGTGAACCAGGTGAGCAACTGGCCAAGCCATTAGGACAGAGGTATGTAACACTAGTTGCTTTTAATAATAATGAAATTACACTCAATAAGGAAAAAAGGAATTTCAAGAATGTTGTACGGTTAAATTGTACTGATGTTTAACACACACACACTAATGGTCAGATCTTGAAGAGGTGGAGAAAAATAAACATTTTTGTCCAAGTACTCTTTCATGTTCCATAGTTTCTGTTTCATCCACCCCCCCCCCCCCCCCACACACACACACTTCTACTACGTGCTTTGGGGAACACAGGGAGGCTTGTAAACAAGGTAGGAGGAGCAATCTGGATCAGATAAAACTTGGGAAGGACTTAAAATAATTCGGGAAAAAACACAATTCTTATTCTTTCTATTTTTTTTAGCCTTTCTACTTCAAGCACTTAAAGTAACTTGTGTTTACCTTTCTGGTTTTCACAATTTTAAGTTTAAATTTATCAAACTCTAACTTCTTTCTGGTATATAAAATAGTATTAAAAATAAAGTGATGAAGAGAGGATGCATTTTTCCATCCATAGATAGTTACATGGACAATCAAAATGGCCAATAGCAATCAAAAGGATTCTGTATAAGTTTTAATCCAGTAGCATGTACATTATATTAATGTGAAGAAAGTAATTTGTCTGTATTTTGAATGCTCATAATTTCTTTTAAAAATGTTTCTACATTCCAAAATAATAACTGATTTCAAAAATGTAGATTATTTCTACTTGGTTTCTGTATCCATAATTCCTGTGGCCTTCTGTTTTCTTAGAGAATGCCCTTTTCTGAAGCTATTCAAAAACCATCAACTTCCAATCAGTTATTCTAAATTTACTGTTTTTCCCCAAGTCTCTTTCTTCACCATTTATTCACATAGTTGAACTAAAAATTTAAATAATGCACAACACATATTATCTGAAGACTTGTATTTAGAGTCTATAAAAGAACGTTACAACATAGTATTGAGAGAACAACCCACCAAAAACACACAAAAAATTTAATTAATTTTTTAAAAATTTAAAGAGATTTAATGAAAGAATACATACAAATAACCAAAAGCACTTTAAAATGTAGAACATTATTAACCATTAGGGAAATACAAATTCAAATCTCACAATAAATAACTACAAACCTATTAAAATGAAAAAAATAAATAAACTGACCAAGTGTTAGCAGGGGTGTGGAGTAACTAGAAAACTCATGCATTGCTGGTAGGAATACAAAATGATACAACCACTGTGGATAATGTTTGCTTGTTTTTGGTTTCATAATAAGTTCATACATAATAGTCAGCCATTAAACTTCCAGGTATTTATCCAAGAGAAAAGAAAACTTACCTCCATAGAAAGATTTATATGCAAGTGTTCATAGCAGCTGAGCCGAAAACTGGAAACAACATAAATGCCTTCCAATAGGTGAATAGAAAAACTAATTGTGATATATCTACAATGCACTTACCACTCAGTACTTAGCTATAAAGTAGGTTACATTATTGATACATACAATAACATGGAGAAGTCTCAAAATTATTCTAAGTGAAACAAGGCAACAATGGGTGCATACTTATGACACCATTTACACAATTTTTTAAATGAAAATTAATTTCTATTGACCGTATATAAATCAGTGGTTGCTTGAGGATGGAGTATAAAAGGAAAGTTGGGACTGCTAAGGGGCATGAGGAAACTTTGGTGGGTAATGAAAATGTTCATTGTTTTAACTTCAGCGATTACATTATATATGTGTGTGTATACACATATATACACATATATAGAGAGAGATATATACTGATCAAATTGAACACTTGAAATATGGCCAAATTATTTTATTTCTATTACACCTCCTTGCCTCATTTGTATTGTAAAGGTTCATCTGTATGAAACCACATCTCTAAATATCCCAAATTATTTTATCCCCTTTTTCTTCACAATTGCATATCTGCATTCACCTATATCATGGAAATAATCATATAATAATATAATTAGTTTGGGAGGAAAATGGCTTTAAAGTGACACATAAAACTCTTGCATGAATATTATCTAATTAAATGTACTACCCATCCTGGAGTCAATATTTGTAATTATATTAGCACACCTCTTCCCCCATTTCCACTGGTGGGATTCTTGAGAAAAATTACCTGTCACCAGTCATCTCTTCAGCACCCAGTGCCCTGGTAGCTGCACAGTAGGTAAGCAATCCACCCCCGTGGGACGAACAGGTAATGCTTATGACATTAGCTCTGTTGTTCGGAGGTTTTCTGATATGTTTCTGGGCTCTTGACTCTGTCCTCCACCACTGAGATTGCTTTATAATCGAGGAGCTGGTTTTGACAATTTTCATGACCCATAAAATTTACAATTCCCTGGGAAACATTTAGAAGAAGTGATATGAGGAGATTGTTTTATCCAGTACCTCCAGTGTTTACATGATAGCTTTTGTCTGCTGCGATACTCATCTCCCATGAAAAGAAAAATTTCTTGTTAAGTTTTGTGTTTGTTTACAGAAATCACCCCACTTTTGAACTGCAGTTCTTTCTGATGCTTCCTCCTGAACTGCAATATTTACACACATAATCTCTATTCAAAAGAATATAGTACATTCTAAAGCTATTATCAACACTGGAGGTGTGTTTGTTATTGCTCTCCGTGTCTTTATTGTCTTCTCAACTAGGAATCCGTAACACAGAAATCTGCGAACCTTTTGTCAGAAATGTCATAAAAGAATATGTTACTATAGGAGATGTGAAAATTCCATTTGAGCTTATTTACCAATTGAGAGAGATATTCAAGGTAGGAACATTATTATCAGCAAAGACTACACTGCAGGTAGTAATAGGGATTTTTTTATTAGCTTTTTCTTCAAGAAGAGAAAAATCTAATAGAAAACATTTTTGCAAGGTAAGTGCATAAATAACCAGTTTTGTGCTAGGTTTGCTATTGCTATTATTACAATGTTGCCCATTAAGTGTATTTATGGAGTACTTAGTGACAAGAAAATTGTTTGATGGACATACCCCATATAATGAGATTTTTCTGAAATTGCAATTGTACTTTAAGTACAAGTCTGGAAATGTCCACAACAGTATTTCCAGACAAAAGGAGTAAGCCTAAGGGAATTAATGTAGATTCATTAAATCTTAGCATTCCTTGAAGTAACGGCATTTTTTAAAAAGAGAAACCGTATTCCAAATCATTTTTATTTAGAAAAATACAGCTATGCAATATTAACGAGTGGAGCTTCCACCTGCTGTTATGCTATCCTGTTAAGGTATTTAAAATTCCTTGTTTCGTGGTAAATGTAAGTGGAGTCTTGAACATAGATATTTACTCATCTCCTCGATACTAACTGAATGGCCAGGGTATAGGTAAAAACAGGGGAAACTGCCTCATACATTCGGTCAGCTTCAGTCGCAATCTGCCTCTATTTCCCAAATGAAATTGATCTTGTCAAGGTTACAAAGGACACCACTTTTGTAATTCTGAGCTAAAGAACCACTTTCTTCTCCAACAACACTGCAGCTGAGACACAGCTGACTCCTTCCTCTCCTCTTTCTTGCCTTTTCATTATGTTGTTCCTTTCAGCCTCCCAAAGCTGGAGTGTTGATGGACTGAGTCCCTGCTGTGGACCGAATGTGTCTCTCCAAAGTCATCTGGTGAACTTAACCCTCAATGAATAATATTTGGAGGTGCAGCCTGTGGGAGGTGATGAGGTCATGAGAATGATGTCCTCATGATTGGGTTTATCGTCCTAATAAAAAGACCCCAAAGAGTTCTCTCATCCCTTCCACCATGTGAGGACAATGTGAAAAGACAGCCATCCGTGAACCAGGAAGTGGGCTGTCTCACCAGATGCCAGAACTGCCAGGGCCTTGATCATGGGCTTCCCAGTTTCTAAAATTATGAGAAATAAATTTATGTTAATAAGCAACCCAGTCCGTAGTATTTTTTAAAGATTTTATTTATTTATCTTTAGAGGGGAAGGGAGGGAAAGGGGAAGAGAAATATCAATGTGTGGTTGCCTCTCGGGCATCCCCTGCTGGGACCTGGCCTGCAACCCAGGCAAGTGCCCTGACTGGGAATCAAGCCCCGATCCTTTGGTTTGCAGGCCCACACTCAATCCACTGAGCTGCACCAGCCAGGGAGTGTAGTATTTTGTTATAGCAACTAGAACTGATTAAAAGAGTTCCCCACCCATTCATTTCTCTGTGTACATACATTTTTTGAGGTGATTTCATTCAATTCCTTGGCTTTATGTAATATCTATTTGCTAATGAATTTCAAATGATATCTCTGACCCTGACCTCTTCCTTGAGAGCCAAACTTGTATCTCTAACCACCTACACAACATAGTAGATCAGTTGGCTTAGGCTAAGTTCTGACATAGTAATAAATAACTCCCTTCCCCCACAAATCCCAGCACATTTCACTGAAGATTTATCTGTGCCCTCATTAAATGCTGCGTCTTTGTCAACTGAAGAGCTTTGATCGATGTGTCATTTTTACTGGGGACAACTGCTATCTGGAGCATGATAGAGGGGGGAAATGATGAGAAACCCACACAATAATTCTTAAAGCCTTTGTTAGGAGTAGCACATGTCCTTGGACTCACAACTCATTAGCCAGAACAAATCATATGGCCCAGCTTGACAGCAATGGGGCAGGAGAACGTAACCTTCCCACAGGGACACGCAGCAAGTAATTCAGAGCAATCACCATAATCTGGCACAGATGTCCGATAAAAATATCAAAATTAACATGAACAAAATTTAAATATTTATTTATCCTTCTTCAGAAGACACACTCCTCTCTAAATAATATCACCATCTATTTACTTGACTCAGTAGGAGATTTAGGAAAGAACAGTAGTAGTTTACTTTGTCTCTGCCATCCATCATCAAATCTTACTGATTGTTTAGATATGTCAGAAGTCCAAGTCTCTCCCACCACGATCATACAAGCCTAAAATGCCACGCCTTTTCTCCCAGACTAAGACCATACAGAGGGGCCCAAACCTGTCCTCCTATAACCCATTCACCATACAACAAATTGCATCATCTCTTTGAAATATAAATTGGACCATGACTCATCAATAATTAGAATCCTTCAGTGACTTCTTATCACATGCAGGAAAACATCCAGCCCCTTACAGTGAACTACAGGGCCCCGTGTGACTTGACCTTTCGCCCTTGCTAACCTCAGGTGGAGCCATTTTCCCACGTTCCATTCACACCAGCCTTTCCCATTCACAACAGCACAGCGAACGCTTTCCCGCCTCTGGCAACACGCAAGTGCTAATAATAACCTGTGCTGGCAACCTGCATCACCTCCTGTCCTGCAGCTTTCCAGTGAAATTTGTCCTCCTTAAAGAGACTTTCTCTGACCATCTTACCCCAGTCAAGAAACTCAAACCCCCTCCCTTTGTATCAACCTAGCCCCTTTCAGTGCAATGTACTTCCATTACTCTCACACTGATTCAACCCCTTTCATATTGCTACCGTTTCATGTTTAGTAGTTTATTGTTTGTCTCTAATACTGTAGTGTAAGCTTCGTGAGTTCAGTGTTGCCATTGCTGTTATTGTTCTCCAGTACCAACACACTGTAGACATTCAAAAAGTACTTGTTAAATAAATGACGTACTTTCCAAAAATCTTTGAGGAATTTCTGTACATGCAACCAAGGTGAGAAAGAAATAAAAAAACTAACTTAAAACTCTTGTTGGGATAAAAAAAAAGTGTGTTTTCTTAGGAAGTGAAGAAATCTGGCAGAAACCCAGTAATACCACTGAGACATATAAGTGGAAGGTAAAACCCATAGAAGAAAAAGGAAACTATGTATAAATTACTTCTTTCATTTGTACATTACAGTCACTTGCAGAAAAAAAAAATGTCTAAGTAAGGATTCCAGAGGAAAACTAAAGCCACTAAGAGTTCTCTATTATAATTTTAATTAAAAAAAGACATAAGAAGTTATTAGATAACACTCTAGGAGTACTTAGTGTTCTAAGTGGTTAAATTAGTTCTAAACATTCAGTGACTCTAACTAAGCCAGGCAGAAAAAGACGAATACCATATGATCTCACTTATATGTGAATTTTTTAATTAGAAATTTTATTTATTTATTTATTTATTTAGAGGAAGGAATGGAGAAAGAGCGAGAGTAAAACATCAATCAGTTTCCTTGCGCACACCCCAAACCAGGGACCTGGCCCCAGCCAAGGCGTGAGCCCTCACCGGGAATCAAACCAGTGATCTTTCAGTTCACAGCAGGATGCACAGTCCAATGAGCCATGCCAGTCAGGGCTACATGTGGAATTTAATGAACAAAATAAACGGATGGACGAACAAAACAGAAACAGAGGCATGGATACATGGGACAGACTGACAGCTGTCAGTGGGGGGCTGCTGAATGAAAGAAAATAAAGGGATTAGCCAAAGAATACATATGTATAAACCCTAGATATAGACAACAGTGGGGTGATGTCAGTGGGAAGGGGTGGCAGGGGCTGGGTAGAGACGGGCAAAGGGGGTAGAATGGGGACATTTGTAATAGTGTCAATAATAAAAATAAAGTTAAAAAAAGAAGTTCCGTTTCCCCACCATTGATGGGCTAAATTGTGTTCCTCTCAGATTCATACACTGAAGCCCCTCAACAGCCAGTACCTAAGTCCCGTGATTGTGTTTGGAGTTAGGGCCTTTTTAGAGGCAACTAATTTCAAATGAGACTGGGAGGGTGTGCCCTAATCCAATATGATCGCTGTTTCTTATAAGAAAAGGACACTGGGACACACTAAGTGACACCAGGGGTGAACATGCACAGAGGGATAACCATGCGAAGGGGTAGCTGGAGGGTGGGCATTTGCAAGCCAAGGCAAGAGGCCTCGGAAGAAAGCAACCCTGCCAGCACCTTGATCTTGGACTTCCTGCTCCCACAATGGTTGGAAAATTAATTTCTGTTGTTTAAAACACCCAGTCTATGGCATTTTGTTATGGCAGCCCTAGCAAGCTGCTACTGCATGTTTAAATGAGCATAATACCTACTTCACAGCTTTGCTCGGACTATTGAATCAGACATTTAAAAAACATCATAGTCCTTGATAGTATAGGGACCAGATGAAGAAATCATCCCCTCTGTGATAAGATTGCATCATATATCTGTAATTAGAGAAATAAAATTCACATATCAACAAAAAAAGGAAAAAGAAATTTAAAACTTAAGTTACTCTGTTACCCCTGTTTATACCCTATGATACTCCCGCTTTAGATTAAAAATCAGTAGTAGAGAAAGATTGAGTAACACTTCCAAGATTGCATGTGTCTAGTAAGTGGTAGTGCTGAGACTGAAAAGAAAATCTCCTTGAACACACATCTTAATCACTATTCTCATCTTTATCACCTGTGTGCTTCGCATTGCCCTGCACCGTGACCTCAAACCAGGTCTTTTTAGTAACTAGAAAGAGTTGTGGGGTGGGAGTGACAAGAACTTTCCTTTCTGAATCACCAGAAACTCTCTAGATTGGTTAGTTTAGAAGATTTTTCATCATAAGCCACTAAAATTGCATTTGTCCACAAGACACAGATATGTGTCAGTCTTGTTAGACAGTCAGTAGATAGCAGGCCAGCAGCTGTTACTGGGAGGTCCTCACCTACCGTCAGTGTGCAGATGACTTACAGTTCTTCTCATACTTACCAATGTGGGCTGAAGAGGTGCAGACCTGAGTCCTCGTTGTAGGATATCATCTCTCATCACAGAGAAGCATGTTTGTACACACACACCCAAATAAGATGTAAGAGATAAAGCAAGAAAAAAATAGAGAGACCCAGCAACAGAGAGAAAAATATAGGCACTACTTTTCCCTTACCAATTTCCTTAGAGGACCTTAACAGCTTTAAGATTGGAAGAATATTTGTCTAAGAGAGGTACTGGAGAAAAAATACCACATTTTAAGTGTTATTTTAATTTCCATTTCTCTTTTAATCTTAAAAACCTAAGGTTTTTGGAAATCTGCCTTTACATACAATAGCAAGATTGACACCTACTCTTACATGTTTATGCAATATTTTTTACAATTTGCTATCCAGATTATGAAACTTTCATGAAATGAATTAGAAAGACTTCCATTTTTTAAACTTTAGTAACCATATATAAAGCAAAAATAAAAATTTGTATGTTTCCCAAAAGTTTGAAAGATGGTAAAACCACACAGAAACCTCATTTCTTTAATATGATCTTTCTTCTTTCTTTCATTCAAACTGGCCTCATGCAGCACCCTGACTCACCCACCTCTGTCTCCCTGGCATGTCCACTCCCTTAGTCATGAAACCCTCAGGACAATGAGGTTCTGGTCGGTATCAAATAATATTAGGAACATATAACCACAGAAACAGAGTTTCAATTAATCTAAAGACAACATCTAGGTCTCATTTGTGTTTCAGTACCAGACCCAAAAATGTGATGAAACCAAAGAAAGTGAGACAAAGTGACACATGGCGGATAGCGAGACCAGATGCACTGATCAGCCACCCTCAACCCTGGTATTGACCAATCAGTCAGTAGAGACCACAACCCTAACTCACTTAGTCACCACGATTAGTGATATTTCCCCCTATATAATCCATCCCCTGAGAGCAATTCAGGAGCTGGGTCTCTGAGCTAAATTAGCTCATCTGTGAGTTAATAAACCCTTAACTAGTAAAGCCTTACTTTCTTTGCTACAGGCTCCTGTTCATGTCTTATTGGACTTCTAAGTGCACAGGCAAATGGACCCCTTTAATTAGTAACAAAGGGTAACCCTAACCTCTTATCATCCCAATTCATGTTATTGAAACAATGATTTTTAAATGCTTTGTTTTCAATATTAATTTGCTTTTATGTTTCTAACATAGCTTGGTGATTTATATTTTTGAAGAATATTATCTATATTTAAGTAGCTATTAATAAACAGATAGTGTTAGTTTTCTCTTATGTGTAAAATCTGATCCACAATTATCCAACAAAGATTTATTCAGGGCTGTTGTGTGACGGGACTGATCTCAGGTCTGGATACAGGGCAGCAAACGAGCAGACAGCAAGCCTCAGACACAGCGCAAATTTGCGTAATGTGATGTCTCATTTCTAATATTCGTGATTTAGCTATTTTATTCTGAATATGTTCTAATAAAAATATCAATTTTGTTAAGATGTTAATGCTATGAACTGAGATGTATATTATTTATAGAGTCTTTCTATGCTTCTAATTGCTATGGGTAAAATTGCTATTGATATTAATGCATTTGCTTGCCTCCTTGGGGTTGTTTCGTTGTTTGCTGGGATGAAAATCCAGTCTTTCCTCTCCTTCTTCTCTTTTTTTTCTTCCTCCCTCATTTCTTCCAAGGAACCAGACAAGGCCCTTAGTGCACTTTTAAGTGTAAATGGGGATGCATTCTAATTATTTTGCCATGGAGTTTGCCTCGTTAAGGTGATTTTTTTAGGCTGTTTAGTATTCACAATGTGGTTTCTTATTTTACCTAAGAATTTTATTCTGTTTTGTCTTTTTCTGTGAAGGATTATTTACAAATTCTTTACAAGTTTGGAGGTAATTAGGTTTTAATTTGCCATCTATGGCGGTAACAGAGTGACATGCTCAGTCCCTCAGAATCCATCTACTCACGTCTGCGTTGCACCCACAGCCTTCAGGCTGACAGCTCCTGCTCTGGACATGGGAGTCATTGGAGGCATTCTGCTTGAGGCTCGAGTTTTTGTGATAACAGCCCCTCCCACTTTTCCTTCTCTTGACGTAAAAGAAGCCTGAACCTTGAACTTTCTTGAAATGGTCTTGAGAACTAGTACCTCCATCTTCTTGACCAGCATCTTCTTGATCAATAAGCCTTTCTTTACTCCAAACTCTGGTGTGTTGAATTTCGGCATTTCGAAGCACCCACTGGGAACGTGAACTTGGGACCAGTCACAGCAGTGTCATGCTTTGAATTTTATGTTTATATTTCCAAGAAGATGTAGTCCGTACTGTTTTGACTTTTATTAATAAAGGTATAGTGTTAACTGTAAATAAACCAAAGGCATGTGAGTAGACTATTTTAAAAATTAAGAGTATTAACTATATTATTTTGAATAAATAACTTTTGTTCTTTGATATTTTTAAGAAGGAGGGTTTGGCAGAAGAGGTGAAGTTTTTCTGTGTCTCGATCAGTGTTTATTTCTATTTTATATGAATTTTGTTCTAAACAACAGCAAAAAAATACATAAAATAGATTATATTTCCATCTCTCCACCCTTCTATCTCTGCCATCATTCTGACCTAATAGTTGTTCATCTTTGTCATTTTTGCTGCAAATGTTTTTGAAAGCTAAAACATTTCAGAAGAAACAAAATCCCTTCGTACCCACCCACGTTGGCTTCCATCCACTTACCGCCTTCACAGTCCTTTTCCCTCCTCTGCCCAGTCAGCCTCGGCCATCGTTCCATTAAACATGCGGCAACAGGTTTCTTAAAATATATTTTGCATATGTATACTATATATATTCCTATAAACATGGGTGAATTTTTAAAATTTACATAAATAGTATACTCTGTTTCATAGTTCATCTTATCATTTGCATCTTTTTAACTTTTTAAATTTCTGATGAAATGTTTTAAATTTCTGAGATGTTTTGATATATATGTCTGTTGTAGTCATTATTTTTTAAACTCTCTGTAACATTCCCAATGTTTTCCAACTTTCGCACTGTTACGTTCCATTAACTGATACCACTTCTGTCTCAAAACCCTAACACTTTTTCTTATTCTGATTTATTGAAAATTAGATCAATGAGAAAAGAGCCCCCCTAGGCTCCCGCCACAGCACCTGCCTTTGGCACCTGTAACTTTAGGCTCAGTGTTCCTCCTGTGCAGCAAACAGACTCCCCCAAGCCTGGCAGAGGCCGACTCTTCCCTGTAGAACCCAGGTTGTATCTCCTTCCACCACGTCAGAGACACTTATTTCACTATTTTCATCTTTTTTCCTGCATCATGTTGTTCCCCACCTCCACTGAAGCACCTGTATAACCCCTTTTCTGACTCCACTTTACCTTCCTGGTGGAGGAACTCAAGAGTTGGAAAACTTTTAGTTTTAAGTAATAGTTAATAAGCTTGGTAGTTCATGCATATAAAAAGCTAACGTTTCAGGAACTGAAGGTATGACTCACCCTGACTCCAGGAGAAAGAAATTCCACGGTTGCACCACCCATGGGGGACTGCAAGCAATTAAAATGGTATCTGAGCCACTGTGCTCCAGGGAGAGATACCCACCACCCAGGACATAGGTAAAGACCACTGCCCAGGACACACATGAGAAAATGCTGCAGCTTCTTTTTCTTTTTATCTGATTAACCTTTTCCCTGAATACCAAACCTCTTACCTATACTTTTCTTCTCTTATAAAAGAGTGGGTTTGAAATGGAGTATAAGGCAGTCTTTTAGGGTACGTAACTGGCCATCTTCTCAGATCACCGGCCATCTGCATAAAAATTCAATCCCTGCCTCTGTTTATTGGTTCTGGTGGTGACATGAAACACAAATGCTCACTTTTCCCATTTCACTTCTGCTACAATCCTATTCCTCTAATCCCATTTCTGGTAGAATCCTTAAAAATATTTACAGACATTTTTGTACTCATTTCAAGTTATTTCTTGCGTGGCATATCACTAGATATAAGTCCTTTAGTTCATTCTCGCCTCTTAGGCAATATAGCTTATATACGTTTCCCTAAGAATTTTTGGCACACTAACAGCATATTTCTTTATCTGCTCCTCAGCAAGAAAGTTTCTTGTTATTTTTATATTCCTTTGGGTCATTTTCAATGCTTAATTTATCAGGAACAAGAAGTTAAATGTTATTCTGAAAAATGCAAGGTGTATAAATTGAAGTTTAAACAAGCTAATAACCTTGAAGAAATGAAATGAAAATGCTTTGCACTGTGTGATGTTAATGCTTAGAATTTACTAGCAAAATCCAAAGCATCACCAGCAATTAGTACAATGTGTTAGATGAAAGAGATATCCGGTTAAGGGGTATGGGTATTATTTACCATGACTGCCCACTCATTACAAATCAGAAGGAAACAAATGTTCTGCTCCGTGTCTTTTCATCTTAGCTATTTGCTACAGTGTCCAAATCCCCAGAATAATTTGCCCAAGGCATAGTTTTCATTAAACATTACTTTAACTAGAAAGCCTATTTCTACTACAGGAAAATTACTTCTGAAGGTAAATTAGATTCATGGAACTTTAAACAGTATGACTACTCTATATCTTCTTCCTCTTTTCTCTCTGACCTTCTATATAACCAACTCTCACAGGAGTCCTGCAACGGGGGGGTAATTGTTTGAGAGGTATCAAAGATATGAGTTATTAAAAAGATAAAAACTATTGATGGAAATAAGGACAGCGGAAATAAGGCCAGTAGTTCTGGCCATACCACCCCCCAAAACACAGATTTTCATGCAATCAAAGATACAGGATTTCATTTGGAGCTCATTGGTTCTGGTGGTGACCAGCAGTACAAACGCTGACTTTTCCCGGAGCCTGAACGCCACATTTTCCTGTTTTACTCCTGCACCCTCTTAATGAAAACTTGAACCTTACTTCTGCTAACAAATAATATTCCTTTCCTTTTGCAAACATCACCACCCCTTCCTTTTATTACCTTATTTTGAATATTACTTTTGAAATATCATCAGAAACTGAAGTAAACACTGCCTTTGCAACCATCAGATTTTATTTTAATCCTAGTCTTTTCTTTTTTCATTCAATTCAGACCAATCAATCCACTTCTACTCAACGGCATTTGCCGAATAGTTGCTATACACCAGACAATAGAATCTAGTGCATACAAGCTACTGGCATTTATGTTCTAGCATGAATTCAGTAATTAAAAATGGAATGTCTGTTATGGAAGGTCATTTAATATGCAGGCATATGGTGAGGAGGTCAAGAAATAACTTCATGAGGAAGTAACATTTAAACTGAGATTTGAAGAGAATGTGAGAATTATCCAAGCAGAAGGCAGTTGCAGTCATCTGCAATAGAATCTGACAAAAGCCAGTACATTTAAGAAAGTAAACTAAATTAGAATGTCTGGCTAGACCAGAACAAATACAGGAACGAGACATTTTACATAAATGTAAAGGAGGCAAGGGGATATTATAAATTACTTCTTCAACCATGTGTGGAGAGGTGAACAATAGTTTACTGGTACCAGAGTGTGCTCTGGGATAGAGCCTGTGTTTGTCTGAAGAAGATCCTTCATTAGCCACTCAGTGTGGAAATGAGGCATTGAAGGTGGAGATACTCTCAGTTCTGCTCCACCAGAAAAAAGGAGGATGTTGGGATATTTTTCCTTCTTTCTTTTCTCTTTCTAGTTCAATGAGGAAGAGATAAGAGAAAGGTGTAATGAACAGCAGACAAATAAACTGCTTTATGTTGCACTTTTTAAAGAGCAGAGTTCTTGACGTAGTTTTAGGCAAGGGAATTTGTTTGGGAGGTGACCTCAAATAGCAGAGTGAGGGATTGCAGAGGGTGAGGTCAAAGAAGGAAGGAAAGCCAATAAAGCGAGTGTTATTTATCTGTTAGCTATGATATTCCATCCTACCAAGATTCTCTGAGAAACCTTGAAGAATCTACTTCAGATGATCTCTGCTAAAAGTTGTCCTCAAAAACATTAACATCTCACACTATTGCTTGCTTCCGAACAAAGATTGAGCAGCTTCTGAAGACACTGGAAAAAGCCATAAAGCAAGAACTGTGAGATCTTGGAAAGACACATAGAACTGTCCACAGAAGTATCGTTTTTGGAGTCAACCAAATAACAAAAGGAGAATTAAGGATTTATGAGACCTCAGGTATGGAGTGCAGGATACAACTTCTGAAAATTGAGAAGTGTAATACACAACTTTAGTTGCTATGAGTAGCTCCAATATAAACCTCAATAGGTATCACCGCCATTTTTCACACTTACATGTGAGAATCTTCAGTAAATTTAATCAGTTACACACACACATATATATCTTGTAGGAAAAGTAAGATACCTTATGGAAATTAAGTAAAGGCTCAATTTTCACATCTGAGTGACCTGAAGTGAAAAAGGAAAATCCCCTGACAGAACTAGACCTAGAACGCACATGGCATTGACAGCACACACCCATTATTGAACTTGGGGTGATTTCACACCCTATATTTGACTCCCTATATTTGAAAGGGTGAAGGTGCCAGATGTCACCTAGTTTACACATATTGAGAGTTTTGAACTAACATGTATGTCAAAGTTATTTAGAGTTCTAAGTACAAATTTCAAATGATCCGATTTGTGTTAAAAATAAATCATGGTCGCTACAGGGTTGAGATTAGATTAGAATGGTGGCAACAGAAGATTAAACAGAACGATTAGCTCCCCCGGTTCCACCAAGAGTCTTCCTCGTAAAGGAGATGAAATCCTGAGAATGACGTGGCTTTAAGAGAAAGGTGATATGTTTAATTAGGGAACATGTTGAATTCGAATACCCTATGGGAAAAAAATGAAGATATCCCAATAAAATGGACAAATCTGTCATCCAAAAGGAGCTTTGGGTTAGAGATAGTAATATAGTCTTCTTTATAAACTATATTCAAAACCATGGCCATAGGATTAGACTGAGGTAAATGGAGACAGAGACAGAGAAGAGAGAAAGTAAAAGGAGGGGCAGGAAGACAAGAGTATGGAAGAGAAGGGAAGACAGTAGTACCTGAAGGGTAAAAAAAACTCTAGTCATAGACATTTAAGGGTAAGAAGAAAGAAAGGATTATTTTAAAATAAGTCATCCTTGGATATGTAAGAAAAATGAGAGAATGTGTCCATAAGTACTCAAGAGAAGAGAGTATCTTTGGAAGGAGTTGCCTAATGGTGTAGCATGTTCAAACACAAAAAGATAAGAGTATGTCCTTTATTCTAGGAAGTTCAAATATGATAAAGACTGAAATATGTTCATTGAATATCAGCCTGGAGGGCAAGGTGACTGATGGGAAAGTTTGTCAGCGTGGTGATGGGGCTGAGACCCACTGGGGTCAATGGAAAGTGAGGGAATGTAAACATCAAGGGCAACAACTGAAGGGTGTAGTTCACACTCACAAGCACGTATCAAAAGAAAGGAAACAAGGGAAATATGTATTCTTGTCACCACCTTAGGAATTAAAAAAACTGAGCTTTATAGAGGTTAAGTAACTTATCCCAGACCACACAGTAAATATCAGAGCTGAGATTCAAAATCCTGGCTAAATTCAATTAAACCCATTACGACACATCATTCACTGCTTTAGCTTGGAAATGTTTACGGAAAATGGGAATATTTCATTATAAATAAATTATACCTCCATTAAAAAAATAACAACATTAAGGTATAGACATTAATTTACATTTTTTACAATTGTAAAAATGTAGCATCTCTAAGTGTTAGAGAAAAGCTAAGGAGAAAATGAAGAATTCTGGTTTTTTTATGTATGACTTTGACAAAGATTTTTTAATAGGCTAGAGAGGATGTTTGTCATGAAGCAAAGAACTCAGTGTACTTCTGGGAACGCAGCTGCAGTTATCTCATGAGACTATCAGCTCCTTTAGGGCAGTTTTCATGTCTTACCATCTTTGTTTTCCCACTGTTCTTACAGTTGCTGAAACAGAATGTGCTGTTATGAAATATTTATTGTAGCTTATTGAATTGCACTGATCAAATAAATTAAGAAAACAAACTCCAGTTCTAAAATATAAACAATTGTAAAATTATTTAAGTATAGGTGAGAATCTTTCTGATTGTAATTTATTTCTATATTACTTTATTTCTGAGGAATATATTGCTACTGCTGAAAAATTATGTTTAATATTGGTCTGTGAATGACTGTGTGATTATATATATGTGACATGTGCTTTTGATTAGTAGGTCCAGCAAATTGAAAGCCAGTCAATCTTTATTACTCTTCAATAAAGAGTATTTGATTATTCTTGTATATCTATGCATGTAAAATTTTACTTGTTATTTTCCCATTAAAGTTGGCTGGTCATAAACTAAGAAACCAAAAATTACTCTGCAGCTTTGAGTAGAGTGCCTGCAAAACTGCTGCAACAAAGGGTCACAAAAACCCAGTGGCTCAAGGAAAAGAGAAATATATTTACCTTTCATGTAATAGTAGGCAGTGTATGCATGATAGGGGGTTCTGCTCCACAAGGTCATTCAGAGACTCAGAGCCTTCTACCCTACTGCTCTGTTGTCTGTGAAGGAAGAGATTCTCAACCTTTGTGTGCTTCAGAATCATCTGGAGGTCTTACTGAAGCAGATTATTCAGTCCACCCCTAGAGTTTCTGATTTAGTAGGTCTGGGGTAGGACCTGGGAATTGGCATTTCTAATAAGACCTCATGATACATCTGCTGAGTTGTTTTAATGGAAATGGCTGGAGTAGAGGTATGGATATATCTATAATACATCTATATCTATACTGTATCTATAGATATGTTTTTGTTTATATGTGTTACTTAAGAACTTAGTCACATAGCCATACTTAACTGCAGAGAAAATGGTAAATGTAGTCTCCATCTGGGAAGACTGCCTAATGAAAATTCAAGAAGTTCTATTACCAAAGGGAAAAAAAACAGGGAAATACTATTGAGGGTATCTTAGCAGGCTCAACCACAAAGCTATAGGTAAGGATGTTATAAAATTATTAGAATAAGGAGAAAATCATCCAAAGAAGGGAATAATGATAATAATAATAACCAAGACTTCAGTAGTTATGATATTAAAAGCTCTATGCAAAACACACTATATGTGTTATATCCTTTAACTTTCTCAGTTACTCTTTGAAGTAAGTCATACAAAACTCTATATTCCCAAAATGTATAAGGGTGGACACTAATTTATTATCTGAAGTTTATTAGTTATCTGATTTCAAAATTAGTCTGACAATCCCAAAATGTACACAAAAGAAACATATTAATTTCTTTTTTTATTAGAACCTCTCAATTTCTAAAGCGAAATACTTAAAGTTTAGTTCTATTTCAAATCTTTGGTCCAGTCTACCTGTTTTTTATTTGACAATTTATTATGTAAAAGTATCATCACTTAAAAATACTTACTGATTAATATTAATAACTAACATATATTAATTATTACATTCCAGGTACTTTTCTAGGTTTTTATTTTATGTGTTACCCTATTAATTCATTTGACCCCTGAGACCATACTAGGAGGGAGGCACTGTAATTATTTTTATTTATCAATGGGAAAATGGAAGCATAAAGTTCCTCTTAAGGTCACAGAGTTCATAAAAATCTAGACCAAGATTTAAACCCCTAGTCTGTGCTCCTAATCACTATAAAATTATGCTTCCTCTTAAATTATTATTGTATTATTAGGAGTACCAAAATAAATATAAAATAAAGAGTGGGGCGAAAGATTCACAGTTGTTCACATGAAAAATAACACATTAATGAGTAATGGTACAAGAGTAAACTATTTTGTGCACTGGAAACTGTAAACCTACTTTTGTCCTATACAGTCCACTGTAACTGGAGAATAAAGAAAAGTTACAGGGCTTTTTACTACTTAAAAATACATAAAACACATTTTTCATTTTGTAGGAATGCCATGAAATGCATATTTTGGGAGATGTCACTAGGGAGTCATAATTGAGCTCAGTGGAACTAAAATGGATCTCTGAATGAGTAGATGGCAACCATTGTCTCTTTCCATTTCTAAAATGTCTGTGCCATTGCTGTGCACTAACATAAGCTCACGGAAATCATCCTCACTTCAGTCATTGAAGTCTTAACAGAAAAACACAGGGAATGCAAGTGTTGTCTATATTCTCTGCTTCGGGTTTTTGTTTTTTTTCTTTTTGCTTTCCACTCTCTCTTGAACTCACTCCATCAAGCTTTTTACCTCACTCACTGAAAATACCATCAAATCCACTGGTCAAACTCTCACGTTGCTGAAGCAAACATCAGCATTTGACATGGGTAATCATTCCCTCTAATCTGACAGTTTTTTCACTTGGCTTCTAATTTACCACTCTTGGTTCTCCTGCCTCACTGCTCCTACTGAATGTCTTTTACTGGTTCCTCTTTCCCTCTCCCAAACCCAGAGCCCTTTAAATTGACTTAGTCCTTAGACCTCTGCTCTTTTATTTCAGGGTCTTCTCTGCTCTATAAACACTTAGGTCCACAATTTTACTTTATTTTTCAACTGAATTTATTGGAGTGATATTTGTTAATACAGTTATATAGGTTTCACATGTATCATTCTATAGTTTATAGTCTATATTGTATTGTGCGCACACCACTCCCAAGTCTTCTTCCATCACCATTTATCCCCACCCCCATATTCTCTCCTACCTCTCCCACCCTCCTTTCCCCCTGGTAATCACCATATTGTTGTTATAAGGGTTTTTAAAAATTATTTGTTTGTTTAATTCCTTCACCTTTTTCACCCAGCTCATCAGCCCTCCAACTCTCCCTGCTCTGACAGCTGTCAGTCCGTTCTCTGTATCCAAGAGTCAGTTTTGATTTTGCTTGTTAGTTTATTTTTGTTTTTTAGATTCCACATATAAGTGAAATCATATGGTATTTGTCTTTTTATGACTGGCTTATTTCACTTAGCAAAATACTCTCTAGTTCCATCCATGCTGTCACAAAAGGTAATATTTTCTTCTTTTTGATAACCAAGTAGTATTCCACTGTGTAAATGTACCACAATTTTTTATTCACTCATCTCATGGACACTCGAACTGCTTCCAAATTGTGGCTATTGTAAATAATGCCATAATGAACATAGGGGTACATATATTCTTTTGAATTAGTGTTTCATGTTTCTTAAGATATATTCCCAGTGGTGGAATCACTAGGTCATAAGGCAGCTTCATTTTTAATTTTTAAAAGTAACTCCATACTGCTTTCCACATCAGTTGTGCACAAGGGTTCCCTTTTTTTCACATCCTCACCAGCACTTGTTTGTTTATTTGGTTATCATGGCCATTCTGACTGTTGTGAAGTGGTATCTCACTGTGGTAAACATACACTGGGGTAAACACAGTCTACTCAATGAATGGTGTTGAGAAAATTAGACAGGTATGTGCAAAGAAGTGGAACTAGACCACCTTCTTATACCATATACAAGAATAAACTCAAAATGGATTAAAGGCTTAAATGTTAGACTTAAAACCATAAAAACCCTAGAAGAAAAGATAGGCAGTAAAATTTCAGACATTTCTCATACTAATAATTTTTTCTGCTACATCTCCACAAAAGAAAAAAAATAAATAAGTGGGACTACACCAAACTAAAAAAATAATGTGCACATCAAAGGTAATCATCAACAAAATGAAAAGATGACCGATTAAATGGGAGAACATATTCACCAATGATATATCTGATAAGGGGTTAATAGCCAAATTTTATAAAGAAGTCACATGACTCAACACCAAAAAAATAAACACTCCTATTAAAAAATGGGCAAAGAACCTGAATAGACACTTCTCCAAAGAGGACATACAAATGACCAATAGACATATCTTAAGATGCTCAACATCACTTTAGTCTATCATTTTAAATACTATAATCTTCCAAAGTTGTATCATTACTGAAGGTTCTCCCAAGAACTCTGAGCTCATTTATCCAGTTTTTCACTGTACAGCCTGACTGAAGTTAACATTGCATCACAACCCCAATATTTCCAAAAAAACAACTGATTTTATTCCTTGATATGCTTTATTTATATTAATAATTTCTATTGCTATTCTGTTACAGTTGTCCCAATTTTCCCCGCTTTGTCCCCCTCCACCCATCCCATGCCGTTCCCATGGTCAAACCCCACACTCTTGTATCACCTCACCCATTTCACTACATGAAAACTTTGCACTTCAAGTTGCTTAGCCTGTCCTAGTCAAAACAAATGCTCTTAAGTATATTCCACTGCAATCATAATAGAAAATCTCCTGCACTAAAACAAATAAGAATATAAATAACAGACATGACAAATGATAGATAGATCATAGATAGAGTACTATGTTGAAATGATACACTGAATCCTCTCTGGGTTTTTTAAAGATTTTATTTATTCATTTTTAGATAGAGGGGAAGAGAAGAAGAAAGAGAGGTAGAGAAACATCAGCGTGTGGTTGCCTCTTGAGTGCCCCATACTGGGGACCTGGCCCACAACCCAGGCATGTGCCCTGACTGGGAATCAAACTGGTGACCCTTTGGTTCCCAGCCCACGCTCAAACCATTGAGCCACACCAGTCAGGGTCATAAATCCTCTCTGTTTTAAAAATTGACAATAAAGAAATATGTTTTCAAGTTCAATTAAAATCTTCTATTTTAACCTATTTCAAAGTCAACTATTATAATTTTCAAGTTAAACTCACAACCCCCAAATACAAATACCTTAGTGGCAAAATGCAAGCATAACATGTATCCACTTGCCATTTTATCTTTCATCCAACTCCCGTGAGAACGCAAGTTACTTAAAAGCAGAGGCTGTGTTTTCTTGAAAAAGGTATTCCCAGCACCTAGTGTAGCGCCTCACATATGGCAGGCACACAATAAATATTTGTGGGATAAATTTAAAATGGTCACAACAAAAAAGAAGTAGGTTTGAGATGAAGGGTGACCAATGGTGAACATCATATAGTGCATAAATGCATTAAGAAATTCCATCTTACAAAATGAATGCTCAGAAAATATTCTTCATTCTTATTCATTTTAATGTAAGTATAGTTGGTATAGAATATCATATTAGTTCCAAGTGAACAATATACTGATTTTACATTTTTATAGCTTATAATAAGATCATGCCACTTATTTTAGTAATCATCTGTCACCATGCACACTTATCACAATATTATTGACTATATTCTTCTTCACTTTTTCACTCATACACCAACCTCCTCTCATCGGGCAACCATCCTTTTTGTCCCTATTTCTGAGTCTGTTAATGTTTTGTTTTGTTTTATTTGTTCATTCATTTTGTCTTTTTAAAATCCACATGTAAGTAGAACTATACAGTATTTGTCTCTCTCTGATTTATTTCATTTAGCATAATACCCTTTGGGTCCATTCGTGTTGTCACAGTTGACAAGATTTTATTCTTTTTATTGCTGTGTAGTATTTTATGATATATCTCACATCTTCTTTATTCACTCATCTATTAATTGACACCCAGAATGCTTTCATATCTTGGCTATTGTAAATAATAGTGCACAGAACATAGAAGTGCATATAGCTCTTCAAATTAGTATTTTCATTTTCTTTGGATAATTACCCAGAAGTGATATTGATGGGACTTTTGGTAAATCTACTTTTAGTTTTTTGAGGAAACTTCATGTTGTTTTTCACGGTGGTTGCACAAATTTGCAGTTCCACCAAAAGTACACAAGTATTCCCTTTTCTCCACATCCTCACCAAAATGTGTTATTTATTGACTTTTTGATAACAACCATTCTGACAGGTGTGAGATGGTTGTTAAGTATCATGCTCCCTGATTTCAAATTGTATTACAAAGCTATAATGATAATAACAAAAAAGTATGATACTGGCACATAAAAAAATCAGTGGAACAGAATAGAGAGCCCAGAAATAAGCCCTCCCTTACTTGGTCAGCCAATCTATGACACAGGAGGCGAGAATATACAACGGAGAAAAGGCAGTCTCTTCAACAAGCAGCATTGGGAAAACTGGACAGCTACATCAAAAAAGAAAAGGAAAATGTACGAGTCCACTAACACATTGCACAAAACAAAGCTCAAAATCAATTAAAGACTTCAATGTGAGGCCTGAAACTATAAAACTCCTGTAAAAAACACTTAGGTAGTAAACTACTTGACATCAGTCTGAGTAATATTTTGGGGGATATATCCCTGAAAGCAAGAAAAACAAAAGCAACCTTAAACAAATGAGACTGTATCAATTTAAAAACTTCTGCACAGTGAAAGGAAAGATGAAACCATTGAATGGGAAAATATACTTGCAAATGATATATCCAATAAAGGGTGGATATCCCAATATACAAAAAACTCATGCAGCTCAACAATAAAAAAAATAAACATTCTGATAAAAAAATGGACACAAGACATGAAAAGACATTTCTTCGAAGAGGACATACAGAAGGCCAACAGAAATATGAAAAGATACTCAACATCACTAATCATCGGGGAAATGCAAATCAAAATCCCAATGAGCTATCACCTCACACCAGCTGTTTTTAAATAATTTATAATGATTCAAGAGAAGTAATGGTATCTTTATTAATTCTCAATACCTATACAGCACTGCACAAACAAGAGGATAATAACAGTGCTACAAAAAATTTAATACATTTAATAAAATGTATTCTATCAGTAGTGCAGCTTGTGATCTCTTGAGCATAACAAGTATATACCACAACTCAATGTCCTCACATGTGCAGTGAGGACACATCTGCTTTCTGAGAGCCAATAGGAATTTCTTTGACCCTAAAAAATAATCCAGGAAAGGTTATGTTGAATTTAGTTGTTTCTGTGGTTAGGAGTAATGCTGTATTTCTGATTTCAGATTCATCATCTACAATACAAGAGAGCAAAATTAGCCACCTCATGTGATATGAGTGAACATTTAGTGAGACGTTATTTATAAAATATTGAATGCACTACTAGGTCCACTATAAGTTCTAATTTTAAAAATAATAATGCTAAGAATTTATATTTAATTGTTGGGAACTGCCCTGCATGGTTTCAGAAGCTGTAACCCCCCCATGGCTAAGGCTGAGTGAGTGACCTTCAGACCATAAGCCACTAAGGAGACAAAGCTTATCTCCCTGGCAGGAGTGCCACTTCTGCTCCTTCATCCATAACTGACCTCCAATGCTTGATCAGTTAGCCAATGATGGGTAAGATTCCCCAACAGGGGAACAACCTAAGACAGGAATGATCACTGGGAGGCCCCAGGGAAGAACTTGGAGGCTACAGCAAAAGGGGGTGATGGACCCTCACCCCATACCTTTGACATAGCCTGAGTCCTCATTCTGTCTGGGAGAAGTCTCCTAATCTCTTGGCTGCCTTACTTCCCCTGCCTGACTTAATCCTGAAACAATGACAGAGGCCAGTGTGGCCCTGTGCTAAAAAGGGCGGGTTCTCCAGGTGATCAGGCCTAAGAAAGAATATGTAAAATCCTGTGAAAACTGCTTTGCTAAGAATGCTCTCAATTAAATAATAAGGATCTGAGCAGGAAATGAGTTTTGTTTCCCAAACTTTTGTAGCACTTTAGCTAACAAACCCTGTCTCAGAATTGGCCCTCATAGTTCTTTGTATGCTATCTATCATTTGACCATAACTTGACCCTCAGTCAATCCTAGCACCAAACTGTCTTTCCTGCCACCAGAAAGTTCACCCAAAAAGCAGGGGAGAGGAAAAAGCTTACAAAGCCTTGGACTGGGGTTGAGTGCAAATTGAAACCCAATAAAAACCTGTCAAGGCAAGGGTTGGCATGCTCTCCTCTTGAGAGAGTGGTCAGGCCACTCTGAGGTGCTCTCCCCTCGAGAGAGTAGCCATGTGGTCCCTTTTCCTCCACAGGACTTGGTAGTCTGTGTGAATGTATCTCATCTCATCCATAATGCCTCGGACACTGTGGGCCGGTGTCCAAGTCATTTAATAACAATGATGACTTAAAAGGGATTGAAGTAGGACAACTCTAAAGGACTCATGGACAAAACAAAGGGCAGATGGAAGCAGGGAGGAAGGTGGGGATGGCTGGGGTGAGTGGGGAGTGGTGGGGGATAAGGGCAGACAACTGTTCTTGAACAAAAAATAACTTTTTAAAATTAAAAAATTAAATGCTAGTAAAAAAAGGAAAAAATAATTGAAGTTTTCATGTTCTTCAATCCTTATCTTTCTGTCTGAACAGTTTAGCCCAAGCAGGACTGGAGGGTGAATGAGGAACAAATCTGAACCACAAACCACAGATGGAACTTCTTCACATTGATTTTTTTATTATAATTTGTTTGGGAAATATACATCTCCCAGCCAGTTCCTTTCCATCTCGTTGATCTTGGTTGACCTTAGAGTGCTTGTTTAGGCGATCTGGGTAGGGCGTGGGAGGATGTTACCAGGTGAGTGTTGATGAAACTCTCTGGATGTTCCAAGTTTCAGGTCCACTCCAGCTCCAACCTAACACCTGGCTTTCACTCCCCATCTGCATTAGAAACATTGTTTTATCAATCATTTTATTTATTTTGGGTTTTTAAAAGATTTTATTCATTTATATTTAGAGAGAGGGGAAGGGAGGGAGAAAGAGAGGGAGAGAAACATCAGTGTGTGGTTGCCTCACATATACCCCCTACTGGGGACCTGGCCCACAGCCCAGGCATGTGCCCTAGACTGGGAATCAAACCAGCAACTTTTTGGTTCACAGCTCATGCTCAATTCACTGAGGTACCCAAACCAGGGCTATTTTGGGAGGGTTTAATAGATATTTTAATTTTAATAATTCTTTACTAGAATACAATATACTTACAAAGAGTCAAAGCTTAATTCTCATCCAGAAGTTTGAAGATATTTCATTAATACCTATCCAAGAATAAAGCCAGGTGGTAATTCAATAAATAATTTCATCTAACTTCTATAAAAACTATTTCAGTTATTTTTACATTGATTATACATACCTAAATTGAACAATGGGGTCATTATTTTGATTGTTGCTTATTTTTGTTTGTTTGTGCTATTGTTTAGCCATAGTTCACCTTAACCTTCCTCCTTCCACCTGCTTAATAAAGGTGAAAGACTAAGAAAGAATAAGCTTAAAGGAAGGAGTGGTTTGTCTAAAGAGGTTGGAAAAGCCATTTTTTATTTTCATGGCCGAGAGAATTTTTCCGACTATGGACAGAGGGACAGTGCTTGTAAAACTGTTAAAGTGCATGGTGATGTCTCATCTTTTCCCCAGGCCATGTGATCTTCAATTGACTCAAATTTAGCTCTTTAAGTGTCTAAGCATTTATTTAGGTTATTTGAGTTAGAAATTTTCAAAAGAATTCAATGTTATTAAACTGACTATAAACAAACACACATGTCATAAGTGATGACTGAGAGATTGAGGACTTGAACAGTTACTACTGGGTTTATGATCAAAGAAACCAGCCTCACTAAAGGCTCCAGTATGAAGTTCCAGTTATTTTATTTTATTTTTTGACAATTCTCTTATCCCCTTCCTCCTTGTCAGTGCCACACCTTGGCACAGTCAAAGTCAGGCTCAGGAATAGCTCCCTGACTTTTCCCACTCCCAGGAATGGAGTAAACAGTGTTCACTGCCACGAGGATCTTTCCTTCTCCAGCCCATGTTGATTCCAGATCTGTTGTGTTCAATGGTTGTGGCTGAATTCAGTCTGAGATGCAGAGAAGGGAAGAGATAACTTTGTTCTGTTTACCCATCAATGGCATATGTTGACTGCATAAGAAGCTTGTTCAGTAAGAAAATGATGCTACTTATTGACATTTTGGTTGACTTATGTGTCTAGTACAATGTAGTTTCTTTGATGTCCAGTAGCATGAAAATAATATGTGTAAATAGATAACATCCAGCTAGCTACTAATTTATGTATATCAAATCTTTGCACTTTTTCAGGGTCACCAAATGGGGAAATCAAAATGCAACCCCTTTGTTTTTCCCTGTAGGCTGAAAACACTACAAATTAAATGACCCTTCAATGATGCCAAAAAAGAAGATAGAAAAAATATAGCGTTTGCTGTGTGTTATGAAATGTCAGCAGAAGCCACATTTTTAAATGTTTAAAAATATTTAAACTCTAATGATCTCTTACATTAATAAAGGATTGTATCTAAAGGAAAAGAACTAAAATGAAATGTACATGTGGATTAGTAATCAACTTGAAACAATCAAATCAGGACACAACCTAATCCCAATTAAATGAAAAAGGCATTTGCTCAATAGTGTCTTTAAATTTTCCCAAATTCTTCACTGCACAAATTGTTCTCGTTATAAGTACTTCAAATAAGAGTCTCAATAATAAATCATACACCAGTGAGATGAATGGAATCTGAAACCAATGAAATTATTACTTTAACTTGATTCTTTTTCTTAGATTAAAATATATTAAAGTGCTTCACATTTTTAACTTTCTAACTTCAGAAAGGCCTCAGGAGTCTCATGACTGTTTTTGATACTAAAATATAGGCTATGATGCCAAAAATATAAACCAAGCCCTGTATCTCTAAGTTCTCAAAGGAAGTACAATTTGCTAAATGCACAGTGACATTTCAGGGGATTATACTTACTTTTAAAGTTTCCTTAAAGCCACAAACCTCACATGAAAAACTGTGTCAGAAATTTTAAATGGCCTGGATAGAATACTAGTTTGACCTTTACCCTCTTTCATCTGCCAGTTCCCTTTTGCCTAGGACACTGTGCTTAATATTTTTGATGTTAAACTAAATAAATGATACCACATTTGTGTGTTTACTTTATTTTTCCACATTCACATACTATCTTTCTGTAGATGTGTGCAGAAGTGACACAAGTTAATATCAAACTCAAATTTAAACTTAACAATTATTACCAAGACCACTGAGTATCTTAGTCTGTGTTCTTTGCCTTCTTAGGTCCTACAGGTGACCTTCAACCTGATGAGCTGTTCTTGCTTTTCCAGTACGTGGAGATTGTGGAACAGGGGAATATCAAGCAAGGTAATTCCTACTAAAACTACTACAAAAGTGTGAAATAAAAGCTTCCCCATCTGCTTCAATCAAACACTACTCACAACCAGCCTGCCAGGGCTCCCTGCTGGTCCCAGTGCCCCAAAGGTCTAACACTTTGAATCATGCCCAAATACATAAATATATGTTTGTCTCTTGCTCTTCAATAAATATTATTTACCATTCATTTTATTTTCTGAAGCAAACTTGTTAATATAATCAATTTCTTGATTACAGAGTAAATTTAGTTCAGTATGAATTCAGCAGAACCCACAGAATGAATAAAAGCCTCCAGTACTGATGTATCATAGAATTGTGTACCTGAAAGCTATACAATTTAATTAACCAACGTCACCCCAATAAATTCAATCAATCAATCAATAAATAAATGACTTCTGTATTTCAGAGATAACTTTTAAAGCACTCTTGGATATATGAAGCAGTAAAATACATCAAGACAAAATTAAACACTGGTGCTTTTATCTTTTGAATTTTTAAATCAAAAAAAGAATAAATATATTTTGATCAAGATGGCTGTATAGGTAAACACAGTACTCAGAAGCTTTTACAGCACATAAAAATTGCCACAAAAATAAGCAGCCATAATTCAGAATCATCTGAAATCTAGCTGATCAGAAGTCCTGTAACTAAGGATATAGAGAAGCTACATCCAGACTGGTAGGAGGAGCTGAGATGCAGAATGGTCTGGTCCCACATCCACATGTGGCAGATAAAAACCAGGAGATATATCTTGGCTGAAGCTGTTCCCCCGGAGCAGTAGGAGGTTTCAGCCCCATATCAGAACGCCTCACCTAACATTCCAGTGTCTGGAAGAGAAGACCCCAAAACTTCTGGCTGTAAAAACCAGCAGGGATTAAGGCTAACTAAGACAGAAGGCTGTTGGAGTTCTCACCTCTCCTCTTGAAGGGCCTACACACAGATTTTGGACTCACTTTGAGTTTCAGTGATGGGGCACCAGGAACATATGGGGAGGAATTAAGTTGTCTGGTTTCAAGATGAGGGCCTAAAGGGCAGCTGTCTTCCAAACAGAAGGGCTGGCAGAGGTCAGTGTTCCTTTGCTGAGCCCTTCAACCACAGAGCCATCAGGTGAGTGCCTTATCTGAATATCTATCAATCTGGCCAACACTGTTTGCCCCACCTGGCTAAATCCCTGACACCATGCCACTCAAGCCATTTCCAGTAGTTTTTCTACAGACTGCCTTTCTTGTCTCATGCTTCAAACTGATAAAATTTTGCAAACAAGCAATATCTGGCCTCTGCATACCTTGTATTTTTTCCAAGTAGCCCCAAGCCTAGCACTATTGGCAGTCACCCTCAGTTCACAGCATGACCTCTCCCAGGCATCTCCAGGTCCAGCACAAATAGAAGCCATGTGAAGATTGCTGTGTAGCTCATGCTGGGTAAAGATTAAAGGTAAAGAGAGAATTTTAAACACAGCAAGAGAAAAGCAGTTATGTATGTACAAGGAAGCTCCCATAAGATGTCAGCTGAATTCTCAACAGAAACTTTGCAGGCCAAAGGAATTGACACAAAATATTCAAAGTGATGAAAAGCAAGTACCTACAACCAAGATTACTCTACCCAGCAAATCTATGATTTAAAATGGAAAGACAGATAAATAGCTTCCCAGACAACAAAAAAGTTAAAGGAATTCATTGCTATCAAACCAGTATGACAAAAAATGTTAAAGGGCTTCTTTAAGAAGAAGAAGAAGAAGAAGAAAAGATAACAAAGTTGAATATTAAAATGGCAATGAATACATATCTATCAACAATTACTTTAAATGCAAATGGATTATATGACCCAATCAAAAGATATATGGTGATTAAATGAATAACAAAATAAGACCCTTAGGTATGCTTTCTATAAGAGATTCACTGTGGGTGGAGAGACACACACACTGAAAATAAAGGGATGAAAAAAGATATTTCATGAAAATGGAAACAAAACAGAACAATAAAGCTGGGTTAGCAATACTTATGCCAGACAAAACAGACTTTAAGACAAAGGCTATAACAAGAGACAAATAAGGACTCAGCAACTTCACTTCTGGGAATTTATCTGAAGAAATCCGAAACACTAAATCAAAAAGACATATACATCTACATGCTTATTGCAACATTATTTACAATAGGTAAGCACCTATGCAAACTACGCACCCATCAATTGATGAATAGACAAAGAATTGGTACATATACACAATGGAATATGACTCAGGTATAAAAAGGAAGGAAATCTTGCCATCTGCAAAAAACATGAATGGACCTAGAGTATTATGGTAAGTGAAATAAGTCAGACTGAGAAAGACAACTACCATAGGATTTCACTTATACATGGATTCTAAAAAATAAAAAAACAAACAAGCAGACCCGAAATGGACTCATAGGTACAAAGAACACTTTGATGGGTGCCAGATAGGAGAGGGGTTGGGGGGATGGGTGGGAAGATGAAAGACTTTAGAAGTACAAATTGGTAATTAAAGAATAGTCATGAGATGTAAAGTACAGCACAGGGAATATAGTTAAAATATTGTAATAGCCATATATGGTGTCAGATGGGTACTAGATTTATCAAGATCACTTCATAAGTTATATAAATGTCTAATCATGGGATTGTAAATCTGAAACTAATCTAATATTGTACATACACTATAAATTAAAACCGAAAATTAAAAATAAAAAAGAATAATCTAACAACTGCCCATGTTTACTACAAAAAATCAGGTTAGATTTTGGCAAATTTAGTAAATTGCTTTCTGTATGTGGCTCATCTACTTATCTATCTATTCTTCTAAAATAAATGCACTGGCCTTTCTCTTTATTATTTATTTGTTTATTTCTTTATAACAATGTGAACAAAACAGAAAATGCTACAGTTTACCTGAACCTACTGCAAAAAAATTATGGCAGCTCTTTTTTCTTATATTGATCAAACACAGGTCTTAATCCATTGGTCATGGTCATTAAAAATATCACTAGAGAGGAGAAATATTAAATAGAGTACTTTATGGCTGTGAATTAATAAGCATTCCTCTTATTACATGTCCATTATGTATCAGGTAAATAATATATACATATATGTATAATACATGTACATATATACAATACATACACATTATACATATATGTACACATATATACGTGTATATTATTTCCCGTCGTTTGTACATTGGCCCTGGACAAAGGCCATTATTCCTCACTTCTCAGGTGAGGAAGCAGATGCACAAGTGGTTAGTGACCTGCCCAAGGGCTCACCTAGCAGAGACATTACTTGAACTCTAATCTGCCTATTGTGTAAATCTGTGCAGCTGACTAAGTAATTCTGTTAATTCTGTCACCAAACATGAGTTAAAATCTGACACTCCCCCTATCATACAACCATTCAGGTATTTCGGAAACGATTTTCTGCTAAGTAGTAATCATTATAAAAATAGCATTATTGAGACATTTCTTATGTTAAGAGGAAGCTGAGATTTGATTTATTTCATTCAATAATCTAAAATATCCATTTGAGTCAGTTGGTATATTTTAACATTTAGATCATAGTTTAAAATTTCACTCTTACACAAGCTGAGAAGGGATTTGGCTGATATGTTGAAATATCAGTGTGAGAAGGGAATATTTTACAAATCAAAAATGATTGCTTTAGCCAGATTAATTTTCATAAATATTAAAACCAATATTTACTGACTTGGCTTACTTCTTTCATTGGGCATATCTAAGCTAAAATATTAATTTTGGCAAGGGATCAGTTAATAACATTGCCTAATTATTATTTGGCATTTTAAAGCAATTTGAAACATTGGCTTTTTTTTCTTCTAAGACAATAAATGCCTTTAGCATCTGCATAGTGACTACTGCTTAGATAACACTTCAGGCTAATTTGACTCAGCTAGCATGCAAAGGAGGTTTCTGTTGAAGCTGATTTATCTGGTAAGATTTCCCACTGATTTGGATTTCCCAAACTTAAGCAGTCAATATTACTTTTCTACGAAACTGGTTTATATCCAATGGGATTTTTGCAAAAATCACACATGTAGAACCATGTAGACTATTAGCTGCGCAAAATTATATTTTCTATTTATTTGCCAAAATATTTAGTAGCATAAATGACACTGTAGGGCAACCCAACATATGTAACCTACCTCAAACACTTTTCATGTGTCTGTTTACGTGTATTTGACTACTGACCTAACTTATTAAATTACATGTATCATTTGCTTTACAGGATCCAATTAGCTTAGGCTGTTGTATGTAAAGAAATATACCTATTTTTTATTTAGAATTAATTCTTTCTACTGTCTCTCTAAACCTCAATGAAATCCACAGTGTTGTGGTTTTTTTTAAATTTATCTTTAGAAGGGAAGGGAAGGAGACAGGGAGAGAAATATCAATGTATGGTTGCTTCTTGTAGGTCCCTTTCTGGGAAATGGCCCCTGCTGGGAACTGGCCTGCCACCCAGGCATGTGCCCTGACTGGGAATTGAACCACGATCTTTTGGGTCTCAGGCTCATGCTCAATCCACTGAGCTACACCAGCCAGGGCCAAAATGAAAAAAAATTACCATAGTTTTCATTGCTATAAGTGACATAAACCACATGCCTAAGTACTCTAAGCTCCGGGCTCACCTGTATCTTTATAATCCAACTACATGGCTCAAGACCACACCACTTATGGTAGGACTTTTGACACCCTTCCTAGGATATCTGATTTTGGTCTGCAGGGCAGGAGATAGGAGGGCTTACATTCTCTTGGCTGTGTATCACTATAGATTTGGTTTCCTGTTGTTACCTTGCCTCCCTGGCCTGCCATGGTCAGGTAGATTGGTAAGGTAAAATTATAGCACTGCCATTTTTCAGGGCACTGTCATTCTTTCTGAATTTTTCAAGCAAAGCATTGTTAATGCAATTAGCAGACCTTTGCTTAGGCATTGGGAATACACTAGAGGTCTAGCCTGCTGCTCAAAGTAGAAAATAATTCCTAGAACAGAATATGGGATTCTTCAGTTTTTTAAGTCACTTGGGACACCAGTCCACAGGGAATTTCTCACTGCTCACCTTTCTCCTTTCAGTTGAGCCCCAGCATTTGTGTCCTGACCATGCCTCCACCCCCTGCCAGCCTCCCTCACTGTGTCTGTCCTGTTAGCTGTTTTCATTTCTCATGTAGGGTATTTGCTCACTTTTCTTGTGTTCAGGTGAGTCTCCTGAAAATAACTTCATAACCAAAAAGTTAATTTACAGGCGTTTCTAACTTTTTAAAAAGGCATTTTTCTTAGATCTGTAACTTTATCAAAACAAAAAAAATGTATTACTTTCATTTCTCTTTGCCTTGATTTAGTCATTTGTTTTTATTTAGTTCTACTCAAAAATTTTTTGATAATCTATTTGAAATCCTTTTGGAAGAGTATGGTGTATAAAATAAATTGTATAAATTATAAATAGATACAAATGCATGCAGATATACAAATAATATTTTATCTTTATTTATTTTGCTATGTGTAATATATCACATATCAAAGTTCAGACAAACATCTGCATCTCAAAGAAAACAAACAATTTGCTTCAGAGCAGTAAATTATGATTTTCAATAAGTAGTTTAAAGACTAAAGAATTAGTTTTTCAATGTTGTAGAAATTATAATATTTATTAAACTATATAAGTGCAGCACCCTTTCTCTGGTGAATTTTCTTTGGAAATATTAGCAGAATTTACTTGCAACCTCTCTTTTAGTACAGAGCACCCAGTGCTGAAATTGGCACATGTTCAGCACAGTCCTTGCCCTAGAACTTTTGCTGTATAAATAGCTGAAAGAAAATGCACTGCAATTACACTGCATTTGTTCCTAATTGTCCTCATTACCTCTCTTCTCTAGAAATATTCATCACTCAGCTTTGATTTTGTTGCCTTATTTTTTAGACTTTTTAAAAAGCACTTTATTTCTTCACCATAAATATCTCACTGTTTTGGGAGGATAGATTTCTCTTTTTGAAATTATATTTTATTGATTATGCTATTACAGTTGTCCTGATTTCCCCCCCTTTGCCTCCCTCCACTCGGGGGCCCCCAGTCCCTCAGGCAATCTCCCCACCATTGTTCACGTCCATGGATCATGCCTATAAATTCTTCGGCTACTCCATTCCCTATGCTGTACTTCACATCCCCATGGCTGATCTGTAACTACCTATTTCTACTTCTTTATCCCCTCACCTCTTCATCCATTCTTCCCCAACCACCTCCCACCTGGCAACCATCAAAGCACTCTCTATACTCATGATTCTCTGTTCCTCTGGTTTGCTTAGTTTTTTTTAGATTCAATTGTTGATAGATTTGTATTTTTTGCCATCTTACTATTCATAGTTTTTATCTTTTCTTAAATAAGTCCTTATAACATTTCATATAATAATGGTTTGGTGATGATGAACTCCTTTAGTTTTTACTTGTCTGGGAAGCTCTTTATCTGTCCTCTGATTCTAAACAATATCTTTGCTGGGTAGAACAATCTTGGCTGTAGGTCCCTGCTTTTCATGACTTTGAATATTTCTTGTCAATCCCTTCTAGCCTGAAAAGTTTCTTTTGAGAAATCAACTGATAGTGTAATGGAAACTCCCATGTATGCTTGCTGCTTTTAAGATTCTCTCTTTATCTCAATTCAAAATTTAGTTATTTTTCCCTCCCTAAATAACATGTGCTTAATTGTCATGAGGCAGCTATTCAGTTTTCAATAACTGCACTTCAGGATACAGTCATAGGACTGATTAGCTAGCACAGGTGAAATGGTTGCAGAAATAGAGGCAGTGTCATCTCAGAAAACTCACTTATATATCAAAATCTATTTTGATATCTGGAAGTTTATTAAAAAGTCAAATTCTTTTATTTAATATATTTTATTGATTATGCTATCACAGTTGTCCCATTTTTTCTCCCCTTTATTCCCATCCACCTGTAACCTCCTCCTATCAGCATTCTCCCACTATAGTTCATATCCATGGGTCATACATTAAAGTTCTTTGTATTTTCCATTTCCTATACTATTCTGAACCTCCCCTATTTTGTACCTACCATTCATGCTTCTTATTGCCTGTATCTTTGCCCCATTCTCTACTCTCTCTCTCCCCACTGATAACCCTCCATGTGATCTCCACTTCTGTGCTTCTGTTCCTCTTTGCTTAGTTCCTCTTTGCTTCTCTTTTCATTTTTTAAGCTCAGTTGTTGATAGTGATGGTTTATTGTTATTTTACTGTTTGTATTTTTTATCTTTTTCTGTTTCTTAGATAAGTCCCTTTAACATTTCATATAATAAGGGCTTGGTGATGATGAATTCCTTTAACTTGACCTTATCTGGGAAGCACTTTATCTGCCCTTCTGTTCTAAATGAGAGCTTTGCTGGATAGAGCTATCTTGGATGTAGGTCCTGGCCTTTCATGACTTGGAGTACTTCTTTCCAGCCCCTTCTTGCCTGTAAGGTCTCTTTTGAGAAATCAGCTGACAGTCTGATGGGAACTCCTTTGTAAGTAACTTTATCCTTTTCTCTTGCTGCTTTTAAGATTTTCTCCTTATCTTTAATCTATCTTTGGGACTCTCTGAACTTCCTGGATTTCCTAGAAGTCTATTTCCTTTGCCAGATTAGTGAAGTTCTCCCGCATTATTTTTTTCAAATAAGTTTTCCATTTCAAGCTCTTCTTCTTCTTCCTTCTGGCACCCCTATAATTCAGATACTGGAACACTTCCAGCTGTCCGAGAGGTTCCTAAGCCTCTCCTCATTTTTTGAATTTATGTTTTTTCATTATTTTCTGGTTGAATGTTTTTTTCTTCCTTCTGCTCCAAACCATTGATTTGAGTCCTGGTTTTCTTCCCTTTACTGTTGTTTTCCTGTACATTTTCCTTTATTTTACTTTTCATAGCCTTCACTTTTTCCTCTATTTTGTGACCATACACAACCATTTCTGTGAGCATTTTGATTATCAGTGTTTTGAACTCTGCACCTGATTATCTCTTCATTGCTTAGTTGTATTTTTTTCTGGAGCTTTGATCTGTTCTTTCATCTGGGACATATTTATCTCTGCATGCCTTTTTTGTAATAAGGGGTAGAGCCTTAGGTATTCACCAAGGCAGGGCAACCCATGTTACTGAGGCGTGACATGGTACGTGTGGGAGGGGTCAGAAAGGAAACAATGCTGCTTGCTCAGCTTTCAGTCACTTTCCCCACTACCCACAAGCAAATCGGGCCTTTCTGGTGCTGATTCCCAGGTGGGTGGGTTTTGTGTACTTTCTACGACCCTGTGGGTCTCTCCCATTAACTGTTCTGTGAGGCTTGGAGATTCTCCCACTGCCTCAACCCCCACAGGATTTTTTTAGTCAGAAGTTTTGAGGCTTTACTTCCCTGCGCTGGAACCCTGGGTTGTGCATTCTGTCTCACTCCCCAGTAGTTCCTCCTGGTTTATTTGCACACAAATGTGGGACTGCCCACTCCTCCATCCACCACCTTGTCCACCCTGGTCCTCAAGCTGCCACCTTGCCTGCGAGTCCTCCCAGCCCAGCTGCCCATCTCTGCCCCTCCTACCAGTCTGGATGAATGTTTCTTCTTTAACTCCTTGGTTTTCAGACTTCCATAAAGTTCAATTTTCTGGCAGTTCTGTGGTTTTTTTTTAAACTTTTTGTCCTTCTTTTGGTTGTGTGAGGAGGCAAAGGGTATCTACCTACACCTCCATCTTGGCAGGAAGCCTCCCTGAATTCCTCAAACTAATTATGCTTTCTGTACTCAAGCACTCTGCTCCTATTTAAGGAGGGAAAAAAATAACTAAATTTTGAATGGAGTGTGTAGGCTTTCTATCATTACCGTGCTTCTTTTTCTACCCTAGTTAATGGCTTTAGCCTAGATCATAAATGTTTGCAAAGCGTTAATTGTCCTACATCAGACTTACATTAAATAATTCCACACACTGATGGAGGAGGAAGCTATAGAAGAGGCAGAAGCTGGGCACTAGTTCATATACTTGTGAGTCAGTAAAGACTGAAGTAATGTCTCATGTTTAGTTGGTTATTTTGAAATATGAAAATTATCATTGAGGTAAAACGGTTCTATTAATTGGATAATCACAGGCTATATCTGTCATATTCTTCAGGACAAATAGTTTTTACTGTCGGGCAAATAGGTGAAAATTTATACTGAATGGCAATTGCATTTGGGTTCTAAATGAGAAAAAGAATCTTCAGAGAAATCTATGCAATATATAATTTGTCCAGATTAGTTTTCATTTGGGGAAAGAAGTTCTAAAATATCCTCAAAGCAGTTTACTCGTCAACTGAAAGTCTTCCAAAAACAGAACTATTGGGAACTGTGTTATGTGTGATGGAAAAGAAAAGATCTCTTACATTTGTGGAGGGAATAACTTTTGAAATACTTAAGTGGCTAAATTTATTTGGTGCAGTTCAGAATTAAACTTTTTGATTTTAACATTAATGTTATGTCTGGAATAAACTTATGTGATGTTCTGGTAGTAAAAAAAAAAAAAAAAGAAGATTCTCTCCATATCTTTAACCTTTGGCAATTTAATTATTATGTTTCTTGGAGTAGGCCTCTTTGAAACCATCTTCTTTGGGACTCTCTGTGCTTCCTGGACTTTCATGTCTATTTCCTTCACCAAATTAGGGAAGTTTTCTTTCATTATTTTTTCAAATAGATTTCCAATTTCTTTCTCTTTCTCTTTTTCTAGTGTGAATGTTGGACCCCTATGATGCAAATGTTGGAGCCCTTAAAGTTGTCCCAGAAGCTGCTGATACTTCCCTCATTTTTTTAATTCTTTTTTCTTTTTGTTGTTTTGATTTGTTGTTTTTTGCTTCCTTATGTTCCAAATCATGGGTCTGATCCTCAGCTTCATCCATCCTACTGTTGCTTCCCTATAAATTGTCCTTCATTTCAATGAACGAATCCTTCATTTTTGACTGGGTCTTTTTTATGTTGCAGAGGTCCTCACTAATTTCCTTGAGCATCCTTATAACTAATGTTTTGAACTCTGAATCTAATAGATTGCTTATCTCCATTTCATTTAGCTCCTTTTCTGCAGTGTTGATGTGTTATTTCATTTGGGCCATGTTTGTTTGTCTCCTTATTCTGGCAGACTCCCTGTGCTTGTTTCTATGTATTAGGTAGAGCTGCTTTGACTATGGGTCTTGGTATTGTGCCTCAATACAGTAGGTGTCCTGCAGGGTCCAGTAGTACAGCCTCCCCTATCACCCAAGCTGGGTACTCAAGGTTTGCCCTTTGTGTAATTTGAGTACACTCACCTCTTGTCATTGAGACTTGGTTTTTGTTGGCAGATCAATGAGAGAGATTTATCCAGGCTAGTCAGATGTAAAGATTGTTGTGACCACTGACTAACAACTTTTGTCCTCTGTGGAGGATCAGCTATGCAGGGGCAGGGTGGTGGTGCTCCAGTGTGATCTGTAGCTGTTTGCTGGGTGCATTGGCCTTCAGGTTCCCTGGGTGGTGTAGGCCAAGGTCAGCCCCCATCTGTGTTTTGCCCAGAGCCACCCTCCCTGATCTGGAAAGCAATCTGAGATGGCTGCTACTTGTGCTGAGCTTGGAGATTCCCAGGTGAGGTTTAGTTGTGAATCTAGGCTGGCTGTTTATAGTGCTGGGCCTGGAACTCACTCAGGCCAGCTATTGCTTCTTTGATAGGATTTAGGAAGTTGTGAAGCATGAACCAAGACCAGCAATTCATATGGAAAATCAGCTTGGATGGACCTGTAACTTGGGCCAAGTGGAGTCTCTGGTGATTTCCAAGGTGGATCAAACAGTACTAGCCAGGTTGATGGAGTCTCAGATGTGGTACCAGCTTTCCAGTTCTGTGAGAGTTTATAAAAGGAACAATGGCCTCTGCTCACTTTGATGTCAGACACTTCGGTTTCTCCCTGTGTACCACTGGGCCTTTCAAGCTGCTATCCCAGTGCTGGAGTTCAAAAGGTGTGAGTAGGTGAGTCAGTATGTGAGTTCTTTAAGAGGAACTGTTTGGGACTCCAGAACTTTCGTCCACCAATTCAACCCCTGCTGGTTTTTGCAGCCAGAAGTTGTGGGAACTTATCTTTCTGGCAACGGAACCCTGTGTGAGAGGCCTGTTTTGGGGCTGGGACTCTTCACTTCCAAGATATCCCTCCCAAATTTGTGTCCACCACACTTAGGTGAGGGACCAGCCTGTTCTGTACCTGTACCCCTCCTACCAGTTAGGATAGATGTGGTTTTTTTAATTCCTTAATTGTCAGACTTCCACTCAACTCTATTTCTGACAATTCTGAGTGATGGTTATTGTATATTTTAGTTGTAATTTTGATGTGGTTGTGCTAAGAGGCAAGCCATGTCAGCCTAGGCTGCCATCTTGACCGGAAGTTATCAAGGGGGAGATTTCTTTAATACTGTATATTAAGCAATGCATTTCCCATAAAGATTACTTTTAAAGCCATCAAATATGTGACATTTATGGAATCAAAATATGAAAGAAGGATTGTGTGTTTGGGATAATGGCAGTACTGATGCTTTCCTTAAAGCACTTTGCATGATGAATTGATTAAATAGGCTGGGAGCAGAATTAAACAGATTCCCATGGATCTCATCCAGGTAGCATTTTTATCAGCCTGTCATTCCCAGTGCCAAGAAAACTGTAAATAAGTTACTGACCCTTCCTTAAAGAAGGCACACCAGAAAGTTTGTCGGCATCCATTAATGGTCTCCTGCTAAATTCCAGACAAAGCATGATGCTGAGTGTTTTACAAACATTTTCTGTGGAATACTCACATCGATATTGAAAGGAAACTAATTGTAACTTTATTTAATAGATAAGAGAATTTAATTCAACATATTTAATCATGTTTGCAGCTCTATAGAATCATGTCTATTTGCTTCCAAGACCAATATCAATTTTAACAACACTAAGATGTTTCCATAATACCACATTACTATAATAAACCACATATCGTGGAATTATGCTATTTTAAAAATCTCTAGACAACACTATGATTTATCTGGTTCAATTTTTATAAATTTCAACATGCCCAAAAATATATGGTTCATGCTATAAAAAGTCAATTAAACATCACATTTTCCCACAAGCTCATATGTTTCTTTATCTGTGGGACATTTTTGGCTCTTCTATACTTCCTTCCCTTTTCACACTCTCTTCCAGTAATGGTCATATTTATGAAAGGCACTGAAAAACATAAAGCATGCAACTGTGATCCTGGGGAGAAGGGAAATATACAAAGTGAGCCCCCAGATTGCTCCAGCTTTCTACCTAGGGCTATTTTACTGCCACTAATCCTAACACAGACAGAGTGCCCCAAAGCAGAAGAGGTGGGCTGAAGGGTCTGACCTGGGGAGGCACCACACTGGAGAGGAGGAGCTGGGCAGGGTGAGGGCTGGGACAGAAGTATGCGTGGAGATTCACTGAAGATTCTTAGATGGAGCAGAGTAGGGCATTTGAAGGGAGGGACTACAGGAGCCATAGCAAAGATGGGTGCTAAGGAGCTGAGAGCTGAAAGGTGATGCCAAAGGTTGTGTAGTAAAAGAATGTTGGGATTAACGTAAATAAACAGGAAAACCATATCATGGCTTCAATAAATGATGCAAGCTCTCAGCAAACTAGAAATAAAATTATTTTCTCAGTGTAATAAAGGCATCAATGAGAAATCTACCGCTAACATTAGGTTTAACCAACTAAACTCTTTTCTATTTATAGAAACTCTAATATTGGGAAAAATGCAAAGTACACATTCACTCTCACCACTTCTGTTAAACATTGTATTAAAAGTGCTAACTTGTGCAGCAAGATGGGAAAAACTTAAAAGGCATAAAGTTTGAAAAAGAAGAAGGAAAGCTTTCATTCTTTACATAAAACATGATCATTTACATGGAAAATCTTAATGCATCTACAAATGTAGATTTAGCACAACCACGGGATATAAGTCAATATATGAAATCAATTGTGTTTCCATATATAGAAAAAACAATTGGCAAATAAATTTTAGAATAAGAAGTCTTCTTATACTAATACCAAAAACATCACAGTCTAGAAAATATCTAATAAAGTATGCAAAAAATATTTATATCAAAAATTACCAAACATGGCTGAAGAAATTTTTTAAAAAGCTAAAACTATATTCACAGATGGAAAGTCAGTGTTATTAAAATGTCTATCCTCCCTAAATGGATATATAGACTGAAACCACCACTCAATATTTCAGTAGGCTTTTAAAAAGAGGGTTTTTTTTATTTATTTCTAAAGAGAGAGGAAAGGAGGGAGAGAAACAACGATGTGTGGTTGCCTCTCGTGCACCTCCAACTGGGGACCTGGAGTGCAACCCAGGCATGTGCCCTGTCTGCGAATCAAACCCATGACACTTTGGTTCACAGGCTGGCACTCCATCTACTGAGTTACACCAGCCAGGGTTCACTAGGCTTTCTTGAAGAAAAAGACATACTGACTATATAATATATATAAAAAGTCAAGAACATGGAATAATCAAATGATCTTTAACAGAAAAACAAATTTACTCAACAATTAAAAACAGACTTTACACATCTATCTAAAAATAAACTAAAGATGCAACATACATATGTCTCAAACACATTTCATTGAGCAAACAAGACAAACACAAAAGTCTAAACTATATTCTTTCACTATATGAAATCTACTGCCAGAAAAAAACATTTGTTGACATTGGGTGATGGGGAATAATTATGAAAAAGTAGAATTTTCTGGAGTGATCAAAAGGTTCTCCATCATGATCAGGATATTAATTATATAAATGCATGTATTTGTCGAAATTTACCAAATTGTACACATTGTACCAGTACATTTTACTGTATGTGAGTTTTACCTCAACAAAAAATATGAATGAAAAATTTAACAAAACTACACAGCTACTTTTTGGCATTAAAAAACAATCAACATAGACAACTGAAAAATGTGACAATACAAAAACGCAAATACATTGATCTCTTCTGGGGTATCCAGCACAGCCAAAACTAGCATTGAAAGTGTGGATAAATATTAAACTCCATAGCAACAAATGCCCTATTTTCCAAACACCTAGCTGAAAGAAACATTAATTTCCAAAAGTGAAAGGCCATAAAGGAAAATAAAACAGAGATTTTGAACAGAAATAATGATATAATCATAATTATAGTGATGGGGTAAACTACCATGTGAAATGTTTTCCATAACTCATTTGATTACCACTTTAGCCAAAATCTCTATTTTATATTTAGCATCAGCAATTGAAAAAAATTGGTATTTTATATTCAGAAAGGTATAAGGAGTGAATTAATGTATTCCCAAGAGAAAATACAATGATACTCTCACTTATAACCAAAAATTTCCAATGGAAATAAACAATAATTTACTATTTAACAAATAGTGATTGGGGACCCACCATATTCTAAGGACTATGCAATGGGAAAACAAAAATTATAGTATTAAAGTCACAACTCTGGACGTAACCTGGCATGGCAATCTACAGTGTATGCAATGAAAATACTGCTGACCTTTGAACAATGAGGGGAATAGGGCCATTGAACTCTGGGCAGTCAGAATGTAAGTATATCTTTCTACAGTTGGATTCAACCAGTTACAGATCTACCACAGTATTTTCTATCCTCAGTTGAGAAACTGTCAGGGAGCAGCTAGGAATGAGCAGCCCAAAGGGAAATAAAGGCAGGGTCTTCTCCATTACAATTTTAAAAAGAACTTAGTACAGGAGGCTAAAAGCAAAAGGGAGACATGCCTCACCAATTAACTCAGCAGCCCTGAGCTTGTTTTGATAAGATTGCCAGGTAGGTGTCCTGAGCATTCCAAGCAAAACAGTGCAGGAGAAGAGGAGTCCTTGAGCCTGTGCTGAGAGAAGGGGCTTCTGTAATAACCTTACTAAGACTGCTCGTGTGTTCTGAACATCCCAGGTAGGAATTGCACAGGAGGAAGAAGGGGGGCCTATGCTGGGAAAGGGGGCCCCTGTAACGATTTCACTAAAACAAAGCACCTTTACTAACTGAGAAAGGCTTTGTAGCTGTACATGTTCCCAAAGGGAAGAAGAAGGGGGAATGTAGAAGCCAGCTGAAGTACGCAATCCCTGAACCTTAATAGTCAGCACACTTTATTAGCTAGGCACCCACTTGTACCCTCAGTAGCAGTATACAGAACAAACTTATTAACAAACTTACGAACAACTTTATGAGTGCCTGCTTGCAGCTTTGTGCTCGTGCATTTCATAAATAAACTTGCTATTTCATTTCCACTATATGTGCTTGTGTCTTGCTTGAATTATTCTCCCAGGGGCAAACAAGAACCAAGGCAGGAGAGAAAGCTTCTTGACTGAGGTCTCTCTCCCCACATCGGTAACATGTTTTGGCACCCTGACTCGAATTGAACCCTTTGTCTTCAGCCATCCAGAACACATTGAGTAACGGTCTCACCAGCAATGGTTTATTGCCTGTTTCACCTTCAGGGTTAAAGGAGATGCAGCCATGCTGCGGAGGAGAGAAATTCAGACATGTTGGGTCTGTGTTTTGAGGCAAAAACAAGGGTAAGACCAGAAATGAGTGCTCAGGTTTGCCTGGACTCCCAAAGAGTGAGGAGGCGCATCCTCCCGCTGGTCCTAGTTCTTGGACATCCTTATGTGAGTGGGGAACTGGTGGAGGCAGCTGGGGTCAAGCCCTAAATGTTCAGGGCCCTCGTAGGGAACTCCCATCACTGTAATGTAACTTTGGCTTTTCCAAGGACATGCAAAATAAGGGCTGGTCACCCAGCACTTCAAGACCTCTGGCTGTTTTAGACAACCAAGTAGGAAAGCTGTGGATGAGCAAAGGTGTAATAGCCTCTGGGAGCCCTTCTCATAAATGGCACACATTGACCCACTATTCAAAATCCCCTAGTCCTTTCTGCCTCTACACCATGGCCAGAGAACACCAAGTTGAAATTGTGAACCTGCTGCATCTCTCCCTCAAGGTTGCGGCGTTGCATTTGCCAGGTAAATGTCTTACTCTCTCTTGCCTGACCCTTCGTGGGCATATACCTGATGTTCCCGCTAAACTTTATGGGTCCCAAGGAGACTTACAGCCAGGGGAGCAGTGGGTGGTGGAAACTTGACTGGGGTTACCCCCTTGATTCTGTCTCCAGGACCCTCTCTTTCAAACTTCCAGGTGAGTGAAGGCAGCCTTGCCTTGGCTACTTCCCTATCTATAATTTTCCTAAGGAGCCAAATCAGCCAGCCTAGGCTCTCTCCCATTACTTCTTCCACCCCAAGTCTTTCCTTTGTTTCACTGGCCCCAGAAGCAGTAATTCCCCCTCCTTCAATGTGCAAAGGAAAAAAAGTGTACTTTTAAAACGGAGGTGGCTGAGGCTGCTGAATGTTGCCCAAGCCTGATCCCCCTTCTTCTCCAGGCTCCTTGCAGCTGTCAGGATTATGAGGTAATAAAACAGCCCACTTTTAAGCACTGTGTGCATCTGCCAAGGGGGGAAAGTACTGTTTTACTTCTGAATGACCTAAAAAGAAACAAACTAAGAAGGATTTTTTTATATTGCAGAAATGCTATACAAATTAAAGAAGGTTTATAAAAATCTTGAAAGGAAATTATATAAATAAGCTACTAAAAATTGCTTGTTTCTTTTCACTATGATAAATAGGGGGAATTTTCCCCTATCTGCCTAAAAAGCTAAGGTTCTGTTTAGTACAATAACTATGTGTCATGGTGGGTTAATCAAATACTTAACAGTCAAAGAAAATTCATGTGTCTCAATCCTAAGAACTAAAGTTTTGTCAGCCTATATTGATGTTACATGTCTTTTATTTTCACTTTAAATAACTAGCCAAATGTCATTTTATACTACACTCCTTAGATCAAACGTTTGGCAAGCTTTCCAAGGTATACATTTTAAAAGACTTTTTCTTAACGTAGAAATGGCTTTAGGGTATTTCAAAGGACCCCTGAAATATCTCAAGGGTTTATTCTTCTTAACAAAAGAGAAAACTCTAGACCTATCAGGCTTATTTAATACATTTAAGATACATGGAAATCTTTGTTAAATAAGAAACTTATACAAAAATCTCCAGGGATCTGCAAAGTTCTAATATATTTTCATTTATAATTCTGATGGTTATTTCAGAACGCTAGGCCTTGCAGAAGGGACTACAAGTTACAGAAGGATTGTGTATGTTGCAGAGGGTCCGAGTATATCACAGAGGGTTCATGTAAGTCATAGGTGGTCTGTGCAAGTTGAAGAAGGATTGTGGAGGGAGCAAAAGAAGGAATTAAGGGAATGAGAAAAAAGTAAAGAAAAGAAACACATAGGAAGAAAAGACATTGAAGTACGAAACTCAAGAGGCAAATGGGAACAAAAAAAAACTAGAAGTTAGAAAGGGGAAAAAAGCCACATAAACAAATAGCAAAGACAATTTTAATGACAAATGCAAAAGCCAAGAACTCCCTTTAATTTTCCCAAGCCAATCATTATTTCCCAATAAAAACCCCAGGTAAAATAGACAGCTGGGGACAAATAAATTAATTCCTCAGTCTAATGCATTTTCATTTACAATTTTTAATATTATTTCAAAATGCTGTTACAAAAAGCAAAATCCTTTGTCAAGTGTAATCACTGGTTAATGACCTAACTTGGAGTAATTTACAGTTGTTCTTTCCCACTGCTACACTGTGGACAGGGAACAACCTGAAGAAGCTCTGCTAGGGCTCAGGCTCATAAATTAGCTGGCCATCATACTCAGCAGCACACACATCAACCAGGGGGGAGTTCAACCCTAGATCAGAACCCTAACTAAATCAATTGAACTGGGATAAATGAAGGACAAGAGGGGAAGAATAAAATCCTGCTTTTTTTGTTCAGGGACAATTAACTAAGGCCTTGCAAAAGTACACAAACCTCAACCTAAGTCTGCAAAGGACTGAGTGTTTCTGGAAACACTTTCACCCACTAAGCAACTGATAGAAATAGCCATCAGTGCGTTTAACAATCAAGACAGCACAAATGAAAGGCAAAGGCTACCACACAATAGAAGCAAAGGCTCACTTGCCAGTTGCAGCTTTAAGCCCTATGACATCTCAGGGACACCCAGGTGGCAGAAATCTAGACAAAGGGAGGGGTGGCCACTGCCCATCCTATGGGGCACCCTACATCTTGTGTGTTTCCTTCTTTGGATCCTGCACCAGCAGGATCAACCCTTTGAGAGACAGAGCCAGATAACAGCTGTGTCAGGGAACTCCTCCCATTTGCCAAAGGAAAATAGGGACAAACATTCTGGAAGAATCCATCCAGAATGGAGACATGCAGTCTAGATAAAGCAGAGTCTTAGATTCTGGACTGCTGAGCCCCTCAGGCTATGAGCTCAGATGTGAACTCTCCAGCCTTCCAATATTTCCTCCTTCCAGACATCTCTATCTCTGTCCATAACGGAAATGTACATTCTGCATAAAGCATGGTCTTAAGTCCTGGGATGTGGAGATTCTCAGGTTATGACCCTACACACAGGTCCTCTAACCTTCTGGTATTTCTTCCTTCACAGGTGGGAAGTCAGGACTCCATCCCAGATGGAGCCCCACTAGGCTGTATCCTTTCCAACTGGTAGCAGTTTCAGCCTCCACCTCTAAAGAAGGAAAGACTAATATTTTTTTGGCAACACTGTTTGGCCTCAATATCAGTTAGCTGATGGGGAATCTTGGCCAATACACAGAAGCTTAAATCACAATACCATATTCCAACTTGATGTCTTTTGCAAACGCCTAGACATGTATTCAGAAATCCCATATGTACAGGTTTTCTTCTATTAAAGGGGAAGTGGGGACCCTGTGCAACAATTTAAGTCAACCTCTACCACATTGCCCTCTAAATGCCATTTTATAGGCATCTTCCTGTCGGCAACCCTGCCCCATAACTGAGAGAGGGAGGCCAGGGCCCAGAAGAAGGAAAAAAGGAAGGAGGCCAGCCATGCCCAAATTACAGCTTTCCTTGCAGAACAGCCACATCCCGCAGGCCCTTCCAAGTCCATTACCAAGGACACAAAGGGTTTAACATGACAAAAAAACAGAGCACTGGGCTAAGTAATGCCCAAACCATGACAAGACCACCTCAGAGACCATGCACAAGAAGTCAAGCCACTGGCTGTCACTCTGTCCTTGGGACCATAGGACCCCCAGGCCTGAGGCCACAACTGCCTTACAGATGTTATACTAACTCAGGACTAGAGCTGCCTGCCCCAATCAGCCCCACCTCAAGAGGTCACCATTACAGGACTGGAGGCCAGAGTATGCATGGATGTGACAGGTAGGACAGTAACTTTATTAGATACTGGGGCCACTTATTCTGTCCTTGATTCCTTCTCTGGACCCCAGTCCTCACAATCCTGTGCCATCCTAGGAATAGCAGGAAAGCCCACTACTAAGGACTTTACTTCTCCTTTGGGCTGTCTCTGCAATGGATATTATTTTATTCATTCCTTTCTTGTAGTCCTTAAATGACCAAACCTTCTCCTCAGGAGTAACCTCCCCCAATTATTAGGAACCATAATAGTTATAGCTGAGATTCCTATCTTAAGACCTCCCCTCAAAATGTTAGCACACAAACTGAAAGCCATCCCAACCCTCCTGTTCCTATATGGGAGGGCCAAATTAACTCAGAGGTCAGGGATACCTGGGTCCCTAGTAGGGCTAAAAATGCTTCCTCATTAATCTGAAAAAATCCCTCAGAGTTTCCTCACCAGAAACAATATTTCCTGAGGCCTGGAGCAAGGGCTAAACTCCAGCCTGTACTCTCTAAGTTTCTTTCTCATGGGTCACTCAAAATCACTAATTCCCCTGTAGTACTCCTATATTAGTGGTCAGAAAAAAGGACAACTCCTATAGACTAGTCCAAGACCTAAGAAGCAGTAATTCTACTACATCATGTTGCTCCCAACTCACATACCCTTCTAGGGATAATGCCTGAAGGTTCTGCATGATTTACTGTGTTAGATCTCAGCGATGCATTCTTTTGCGTCCGTTTGATGCAAATTCCTTTTGCTTTTGCATGGACACTCCCTGAAGGGTGGTCCCAACAATTAACCTGGACTGTTTCACCTCAGGGATTCAGAGGTGGCCTGTATTTATTCACTCAGGCTCTGGGTGAGGATTTGACTAACTTACAGTTAGAAAATGGAGCACTCTTTCAGTATGTAGGTGATTTACTTATCCACTCCCCAAATCAGAAACTGTCTTACATGCTGTTCGAACATTAAATTTCTTACCTATGTGGGGACATAAAGTTTTTAAGCCCAAGGCTCACCTGGTCAAATAGGAAGTATATTATTTAGGCTTGGTTTTTTTCTCCTGGGACATGGAGCCTTTCCCTAGGCAGAGTCTAGGCCGCCATCCAGCTCCCTGAACCTAGCACCCAGAAACAAACAAGGGCTTTTCTTGGCCTAACCAGATCTATAGAATTTGGATTCCTAATCATGGCCTCATTGCACAGCCAGGGCAATTTGGACACAACAAAATTAACAATCCACTTTTAATCACCTTAAGAACCTACTCACTCAGGCCCCAGCCCTAGGACTACCCATTCCTAAACCTTTTCAACTGTGCACACATGAAATGGAGTAAACAGCTCCCAGCATCCTCACCCAGAAATTAGGCAATAACCACCAACCCAGGGCCTATACATCTAAAAAGCTAGACTCTGTGGCCCACGGGTAGCTTCCTATTTTTGAGCTGTTTGGACCTTCTCTTTAAAAGGCCTTTAAATTTACTCTTGGGGCTCCAATTCAGGCATATACTAGTCATTGGATCCCAGAACTCCTACAATCTAAGGGCCACTATTGGCTGTCAGATAATAGGCTTTTAAAATACCAAGCCCAACTTTTAGAAAATCCTGATGTTACTATCTTTGCCTCTGGGATCTTTAATTTCACTACTCTTCTGCCCAACTCTGAGGAGCATTCACTATTCCATTCCTGCTCTGAGACTCTATCTATGTCCTCTAACCCTCGCCCTGATCTTTCCAATAGGCCCCTAGAAAATCCAGATATTATTTAGTTCACAGATGGCACCAGTTTCTTTTTAAAGGGAAATAGACCAAATAAGTCCCAAATATGACTTTTTAGTCTTATATGCTCATGTAGCATGTAAGACTAAAAAGGGATATCTGGGGAAAAGGGGATAGCTCACCACCAAGAATAGCTCTATTAAATGCAGACACCAGATCCTAGATCTTATTAAGGCTCTTCAGAGGCCTCAGCAAATATCGGCCATTCATGGCAATGAACATCAGAAAGGGAATTTTGAAATAACTAAGGGAGATTGTATGGCAGATGCTGATGCCAGGCAGGCAGCCCTTGAGGATGTGTAAGCTCCCAGTAGCCAAGGCATTGTAGGAGCTCTGATTCCTGGAGTATCCCCTACCCACTCCATCCTATACTGAAAAAGAGAGGTCTTGGGCAGTGTGGAAAGGGTTTCTACTTCTCCCTTATGTAGGATGTCTTCACCCCTCCTCCCCACAAGTTTGAGCTGGAGGAAGAGACACATAGAGCAGGACCATGCAGAGCCATTTTGTACAGAACAGCTTTGCAGCTAACCTCTGGCATGCTCATTTAACATATTTATAACCTTTAACTGGTTTCATAGATATGTTAAATAGCTGTGGCCAGGCTCTGAGACAGGGGATGGAAGTGACCTCTACCCAAAATGTAACTGGGAGGCAACTCCCCCTGGTTACAGTGCCTGCGTGAGAACTTGGAGAAGATTAACTCCATGCCATGGGGCCACACCTGCCCAGACTTATGATGGCAGCCCAGTAAACCTGGAAGAATACAGGATTGCTGGCAGGTGTAACTGATTGTGGGAGGAGTCAAAAATGGGACTGCAGAGGAAGATTGGCTCTGGGATTCAAACCCAGACGTGGCAGCCATGCAGGGGGAGAACCATGCAGCCTTGGCAAGAGTGAGGACCACGTGGCTTTGGGGTGCTCCCTTGTGCCATGTGGCTTAGGAAGCAGGAGAGACTTTGCCTGGAAGAAAAGGGGTGAAAGGATTCTTGCTGCTTAGCCATGAGAAGGTGACACTGGCTTTGGATTAACTGAAGATCATGGAGGTGACACAGCTGATGGTGCTGGGAGCCTGAATCATGCATTTCTACTTCTTTTCCTGAGATAGGGTACCCCAAACTAGGGCAGAGGGAGAAGGAAGGACTGTGTGTATCTGTGGGTATTCCAAAGGACTTTAGTATTTTAACGAAGACACTAATTCACTACTCTAAGTCTGTATAGCTTTTAAATAAATAATTTCTTTCCTTTTCACAAAAGACATCTTTCCTCTGGCGATGGCATAGCGAAACTAGTGGGGGGGGTCCTTTTGGTAATAGTATATCATACACCCCCCTGGGTCTGTTCTGTAACATTATTAATAGGTTGTATGTCAGAGAACGCAACTGTCCAAGACCATTGATCAAGTGGTATCCTCCCGTACCACCTGTTTCCTTAAAAACCCTCAGGGAGCAATTCAGCCATCATTAGCCCGGCCTGTCCAACGCAAGGGATCCTGCTCAGGGGAGTATTGACAAATCAATTTCACCCAGATGCCCCCTTGGCAGGGACATAAATACCTACTAGCCTTCCTAGACACCTTTATGGTGTGGATATAGGCCTTTGCAACCTGAACCAAGAAGGCTCAGAAAGCAGCTAAAAATCCCTTACCTGAAATTATTCCTAGGTTAGGGTTACCCTGCTCACTTCAAAGCAATATTGGTTCATCCTTTATTTCTACTGTAACCCAAAAATCTGCAAGGCCTTAGGAATAGATTACAATCTTTACTTTGCCTGGCACCCACAGTCATCAGGACAGGTAGAAAGGGCCAATCAATTTCCAAAAACTGCCATTATAAAAATTACACAAGAAACCTCTCTTACTGGAAAGAAGCCTGATCAGCCACTTTACTCCAAACCAGGGTGGACCCCAAAGCCTGCCTAACATTCACTCCCATTGAGACACTATATGCAGAGCTTTCTGTATTCGGAACTCCTGCTGGACATGGAGGCTTTCTCCCCAGAGGCCTATGTGCAAACAGTGGCTCAAATCTAAGCCATCCTTCAGGAATTGGGTCTACCCTGAAAATCTAGTAAAAATACAACTATCTTACTGTAACTTCCAGGAGCCCAGGTTTTAATAAAAGTCTGGAATGATGGTTCCTGTAGTTCTCTACTACAACCCTCATGGAAGAACCCCTCCCTGTTCTTATGCCTCCCTCGACAGCCATCAAGTTCCCCAACTTCTCCAGCTGCATACATCACTCTCAAGTCAAACCGTGGCCTTCAGGATTTCTAAAACAGGACAATACTACCTATTCCGGTAACCTAGTCGAGGTCCTCGTCCTCAAATTTCTCTTCAAAAAACAAAAACTTGCTATAGATAAGTAAAACAACAATTTGGCCTTAATATAATTGTCTTTCTCAAACATCTAACACTCTTTCTACCAGCCTTTCAATATGCTCAAGTTCCTCCCCGAGAAAGGAATTTTTCTATCTCTAACAAATTTAACCCTTCTCAAATTAAGTCCTTCATTCTCTATTCTACTGATCTTCTTATCAAAATTAGAACCGCTAGGACATAGCAATTCCAGGTCAACATGACAGCTCTTGGGGAATTCCAGCCCCTCTCCACTTTGAGAAAAACTGGCCTGAAAACTTTGACCTGTTATCACAGGCCCCTAGAAGAACATCACTCATGGACACCTCCCCTGGCCAACAGTCAGGAAGTATAGCAACACAAACCACAATGATGTCCCTTTTCAGCAAGAAGCAGCCAAAGCAGCTATCTCCCAAAGCCCCCAAAGATTTAGGTTCCTATTACTCTAGGGGGAACATGTTAGGTAGCAGCTAGGAATGAGCAGCAAAAAGAGAAATAAAGGCAGGGCCCTCTCCATTACAACCTAAGGAAGAAAGGAAGCTAGGAGCAAAAGGAACACATGCCTCACCAATTAACTCAGCAGTCCTGACCCTGGTTTGATAAGATTGCCCAGTGTCCCGAGCATTACACACAAAATAGCGCAGGAGAAGGAGAGCCCTTGAGCCTGTGCTGAGAAAGGGAGGCTTCTGCAACAATCTTACTAAGATCGCTGGGTGTTCTGAACATCACAAGCGGGAACTGCACAGAAGGAAGAAGGAAGCCTCAGCTGGGCCTCTATAACAATCTCACTAAAACAAAGAACCTTTACTAACTGAGAAAAAAAGCTTTTGTAGCTTTTGTACATTATTCCCAAAGGGGAACGGAAGGGGGAACCTAGAAGATAGCTGAGGTATATAACCCCTGAACGCCAACAGCCGGTGTACTTAAGTTAGCTAAGTACCCACCCATAGCCTCAGTGCAAGGGCACAGAACAAACGTATTAACAAACTTACTAACAACTTTATGGATGCCTGCGTACAGCCTAGTTCTCGTGTGAGTTTCTTAAATAAACCTGCTATTTCATTTCCACTAAACGTTTGTCTTTTGCTTGAATTATTCTCTCTTGTGGGCGAAACAGGAATAGAATCAAGGAGAGAGCCTCTTTACTTAGGTCTCTCTCCCTGCATCCGTAACAAAACCATAGCTGGGAATGCAATAAGACTGTGCTTGATTCACAATTGGTTGTATTTGTGGATCTGAAACTGGCAGATATAAAGAGCCAACTGTATCTATTTTTTAAAAAATTATGTGTGTAAGTGGACGGATGCAATTCAAACCCACGTTGTTCAAGGGTCAACCATATTTTAAAAGGTTTGTGTTCAAACTATTGAGGAATGGCTTGGAATTTTTTTAACTCACAAATTCTTTTAGGAAACATAAAAAAAATAAGAGGCCCATAAATATTCATTCATTTTTATATTCTAGAATTTACTAGGAAATTGAAAACAATGTGCTAGAACATAATGACTGGTTATATGAGTCTTGATGCATCTATACCATGAAATAATATGTAACAGTTAAAAATAAATCTCTAGGAGGTTATGAAAATCTCTAATTTTGGAGAAATCATTTTATCTTTAGCTATGTCTGTTTTTCCATCCAAAAATAGCACAAGAGTATATTCTGCAAAATTATAAGATGAATAAAATTTGGAGTGTAGATACCAGAAAGTATCCATGTACTATGAAAAATAGAGACATTTATTGAAGAAGATACAAGATATAAGAAACATTGTACATAGGACAATGATGCCTCAGTCCCTCTCAAAGTAAATACCTTGGGACCTCACACAGGTCTCCCAGCATCTCTTCCAAAGTTCAAAACACTCTGCAAAATCTTTTGTTGGAATCACCATCAGCTGCCTGGTCGTCTTTTCCTGAATCTCACCAACAGTCTGAAATTTCTTCCCTTTCAAAGGTGATTTTAGTTTTAGGGAAATCCAGAAATTTGCAGGATTCCAAATCTGGGCTGTAAGGGGTCTAAGTCACCTGGGTGATTTGATATTTCACCAAAAAACTCTGCACAGGATGCAATGCATGAGTTGGCACATTGTGGTGATGAAGCTACCAATCACCAGTTACCATAGCTGTGGCCATTTTTGTCACATTGCATCCCTCAACTGATGAAGAACATTGAGGTAGTACCCCTTATTAATTGGCCTGGAGGGGATACTCATGCTGGACAACATCTTCCCAATCCAAAAGCACAGTTAACATGGTCTTAATCTTTCTGTGACTTTGCTGTGCCTTCTTCAGGGGTAGAGAACCAGGTGACTTCCATTGGGCTGACTGGGCCTTCATTTCTGGGTCATAGCACTAGACCCACCATTCATCTCCAGTTATGACCTTCTTGAAGAAATCTGGTTCATCGTTAATGGTTAGAATTAAGTCAGTCACAACTGCAGCATGATGCTTCTTCTGCTCTGGTAACAGAAACTGGGGAATAAATTTTGCCACGACATGTTTCATGCCAAGAGCTAGTGTCAAAATCTTGGACACAGTCATTTTTGAAATCCCCAGATCAGCTTCTAGTTCTTACACTGTCAATCACTGATCTTTGTTGATTACAGCCCACACACATTCAACGTTCTCAGGTGTTCCAGTTGCAGGCCTTCCAGAACATGGATCACTTTCAACAGATTCTCAATCATCTTTGAAGTATTTGTGCCACACTTTAATTTGCACTGCACTCATTGCATTGTCCCCAACAGCTTTCTGAATCATGAGAATAGTTTCTGCGGAGGAGTGTTCAAAATTAACACAAAATTTGATGCAGATTCATTGCTCTCTCCTCACTCAGTCATTTTGAATGCAATGGCCACACAGTACACAGGCTCACTCAGTGGTGTCTACTGCCCCCATTGATTAGTACAGTGAAATTATCATTGTTTACACATTAGCATTTCAATTCTCTTTCCTTGGCTGCCAGGCTACATTGATGTTGTGCAAACCATTCTCACTATATTAGCAATGGCTGAACTTTTTCTGAACAGACCTCCTATAAACACTTCAAAAAACATTAAAATTAAAAAACCCAATACTTGAGTAAAATGGGAAATAAATAGATAAAAGCACTTGTTGTTATTACAAAATTCTATATTCTTAGATCAAAAATAAACATTAATTTTATGATTAGAGAACTGGTTAAAAATGTAGTAAAAAAAAGTCTATTTCATACTTGCTGTTTTTTCCTGTTCTGCCTTTTCAAACTAAAGAGATTTTGTAAGGACTTTCAGTTCACTACCATACAGATGCCTGAAGTAAGGAGATATGTTACCCATTGCCCTGGTTTGCACATAATGGCCCTACATTTTCCCCAGGAGAACACTTCAAACTCCATTTTCATTATCACACTCACTTCATAATTCTTGTTTTAGCTCCCGTTATGGAAAAAGCAGAATATACAAACCTAGTTCAATCTTACTTTAGTTTACAGAGCAAAGCACCCACAGAAGCATAAATACATAACATAGAGTTCGGGCACAGTTTCTCTCCACAAATCCTTGTTACCTCTTAATAAAATGGAAGAAGTAGGACTTATTGAGTCTTCAGATAGCAGAAAATAAAAGAACATCCTTAGACTGTAGTAGAATCTCCAATACATTTAGAAAGGTCATTTAATTAGACAGTTCTCCCTTTCAACTTCAGCCCATTATCTCAAGCACTGTTCCAAATTTGTGCATGGCACAGAACTCCGCTTTTTCCAAATAAATTAGCAGATTACTTACACTAGTAAGTGGGTAAAATGTTCACAGTAGTAAAAGAGACATATAATTACATATATATGTAATTAAGGCTTTATTTGAATGATATATATATAGATATATAGATATATAAGCATTTTCAAAGCTTTTCAAAGCATTGAAAAGAGTAAATGAGAGAGAGAGAGAGAAGTATGCTGAGCCTGGTTTTGCAGGATTCATTTCCTGAGTGTCCTGGCCCTTCAGATTCACATGACTTACTGTTGCGACAGACCATGTGGTCTGTCACCTGAAAGAGAGATTAAAGATAAGTCAGACACAGTACTGTCATCTAGAAGACTGAACATGACTACTTTCAACATTCTGCCATCTTGAATAAGATAGTGGTTTCTATTTATGTTTTTCTGGAAAGGCCATTATCTTGAAAATACAGTTCACCCTCTCCCTCAGCTTGCAAATTAAATTTATCATCAGATCCTACTTTTTGTATTATAAACACATTTTAAGTCAACCCACTCTTCTCAGGCTGCCTTCATCATTATTCATATTCAGGCTCTGTTCATTCTGCTGGCTGTTGAGATAACAATATCATACCTAACATCAACATCTAAACTGTTGTCTAGGCAATCAAACTAGTAAATGTCAGAGTGTTACTATACCATTGTGACTCTTGAAACCCACCAAAGTCTCCATATTTATTTGAGAAAAAGGTTCATGTGCCTTTTCGTGATGTGATTACTGATTTAAAGACCAAGACACCACTGGGGTCAAGGAAGACTCTGGGGTCAGAGAGACTTTCATTCCAGTCTGTGCTTTGCCACTTACTTGGGGAAATATTTATCCTCCCCAAGGTCCAGGTAGTGTAGGCAGTCTCTACCTCATAGAATTGATATGAAGATTTAATTGCTTTACATAAGGTATTTTTCATAATAGCTAGGAACAAAATAAATGTTTCAGGAAGATTAAATAAGGATGATGATGCTACTGATGATTAGCACTATTTTGATAAAACAATCCATATGGATTGTTTTATTATTACTTTTATTATTACTTTTTTCCTTTACTTTCTCTCTCTATTCAAGGGACTTGCAAGTCACTTCTTCCTCCCAGCCTGTGACATTCCTTCCTTGTGGTTATCATAACTCTGTGTCTATTTTCCTAAGGTAGGTAGGTGTATGGTGGTCAGGAAAGTAGAATTATGTGGTTCATCTCTCAGGAAAATGCATGTGTTGTTGAACAAAGCTTTAAGAAACACGCAAAAAGTGTTCCCTACAGTCTGAATAGAAACTTCATCTGGAATAGCAGACAAGAGAAAAGAAGAGAGTTTTGTGGGACCCTGGAGCAGGAAGGACCTGTCCCTGCTTTCTGTCTGCCTCCTGAAAAGCTGGGGAGACCCCAGTGGGAAGTGGCTGCCCACGGCAGTGAGAGAGACAGGGCCTCACAGCCCGCACCGTGTTTAGCTCCTTGTACATGATCAATAGCTATTGAAAGAAATGTAATGGAAGTGATGTATTCACAGTTGGTGATGGATAAATTAAACACAGAACTGGACCACCATGCTATGACAATTTATTTCCTAAGGATTATTTTTCTTAATTCTTGAATTGGAAGTTTCGCTCTTTATAGTGACATCTTTCTCTTCAGTTCGCAGCTTTTATGGATGTTAGAGCTGTGAGGAAAAAACTGCCACTCTGGAACAGGTGTTCCCATATTCTTAAATCACACTTACTTGGGACAAGATGAGTTACCAAAAAAAGACTGCTATTTTAATGACGCTCATCACAGTCCTGACTGGCTCAGGGCTTTCAAATCTCTTCCCTCAACTACAGCAAATTTAGAAAGCCTGTACTTTTTAAAAGCATTCTAAAAGATTCAACAGCTTTTTCCATGCAATCAGAGACACTAATTATTGAGCCTATTTGAGATAAAGTAGTAGTTAATGCCAATTTATCAAGATGGGAAATGAATCTGATTTTATTTCCATTGCAACTGCCCAAAGGCAGGTGGCTTAGGGTGAGTATATTTAGTTTAATGAGACTCTAGAGGATAAACAGTCTAAGTTTGAGCACCCTCATTATGCATCGGCAAATGCAGTGACCTGCCTGCTGCACAAATTCAGTTTGTATTTACACTAAACATGGCCATAACTAGTCCACCAATATAAGTGTGAGGTCGTAGAGCCTCCTCTCCCAGATGGAGCTTGTATTCCCACCCCAATACTTGCATCTCAAGTTTAATTTGGAAGTAATTTCTGGTTAAAGTCCTCTTCCTTCATCTCTGTAGGCCATTTCACAAAGCTATTATTTCCTAAGTGTCAGGTATAAAAAGGAGCCTATAATGATTGAGTTCCTAAATATTTTATACTTTATTTATTAACACGTGCTCATCATGAAATTGTTAAGTATTTACTATCATGCATATTCACAGTTGCTCAATCCAGGGCCCCAAGTTTCCTAGGAGGTACAGGGAAATACAAAATAAAATATATTAACCAACAATTTTAATGTCCAGAGTATTCATTGGTAATAATGTAGGGGGTTGGTCTTACTACTGTTTATTGAACTTATACCATTACATTCAGGTTAATCAAGAAGAAAGGGTCAGAATAAGCCCTGTCTAGTGTGGCTCAGTGGGTTGAGCATGGGCCTGTGAACTAAACCATCACTGGTTCAATTCCCAGTCAGTACACATGCCTGGATTGTGGACCAAGTCCCCAGTAGGGGGCGTGTGAGAGGCAACCACACTGATGTTTCTGTCCCTCTCTTTCTCCCTTCCCATCTCTCTAAAAATAAATAAATAAAATTTTCAAAAAGAAATGGTTAGAGTGAATAAACACTTATGAAATGTTTGAAACACATTTTTTGAGGAGTGTGTCTAAAAACAAAGATATCATGGTTACTCTAGGTCAGCTAAATTTGGGGGCCGAAGTCCAGCATGCTTGGTACACTCTTTCTCCTATGATGTGGCAGAACACAGATGGGAAAACACCACAATAAAATATCCAATTAAATTGTTATTTGTAAGTTAATGATATACAGATCAAAGACAGGGATGGAGAGAAAGCAAAATAAAGAGAAAGAAAGAGAGGATGAATTTGAAAACGCTAGTTCTACTCTTAGTTACATGGATTTATTTAACTTCCTCACCCCCTTAAAAATTAAGTGCAGCCTTGCAATTTGCTTTGACCAGTTGTGTGTTTGGGGACTAGTATAAGAGCCAGTGTAAATATAGCATGCTCTCTTTTTTCCTCTTTTGTGCCAATTAGGAACAATTCTGATGAGGGTTGCCCAACAACCTGAGTGAAGGAGTGAGAATAATGCAAAGAAGAGCCCTTGGCTGACCTGTGGTGGACATGTGGTAGGAGCAAGAAACAAACCTTTCATAGTTTAGACCACTGAAAATGTTTATTACTACAGCATAACCTCGTCTATCCTTACTGATATAAGTGGGTAACAATAGTGAGGTACAGTTGCAACCAAAAGCTTTGTGGCATTGTTTTGGGGATCAGGTGGATGGGAAGTAAGGAAAGTGATATTGGAGACTGAGAAATGGGTGGTTCACATTATACAGAGGCTGCACATTTGATAAACTATCACCTGTAGCTCTTGGAGGATGATCATGTTCTTAACAATTCTGTGAGTAAGAGGAATAGTTGAAAAACAAAACATTGGTAGTATGTGTGCTGGTTGCTGTAGGCTGTACTTGGAAAGTTAACACGTGCAAAAAAATTTAGAAAATCAGTGTGTTAGTTAGCAGAGAATTAATGGGAGCATAGAGTTCACAAACGCAGGGATTTACAGAGTTCAAAGAGGCAACAGCCTCTCAACACAAAACTGACGATGGTGGGGGGGTGAGGAGCTGTGAAAGTTCTGAGGGAGCAATCCTGTTAGAACCCAGGGTCAAGCCAAAGAAATGGCCACAACACCATCATTTAAATCTCTGAATCATTAAGTTCTCTCGGTGTACAATCTAACAAACGATGTGATGCCACTAGTCCTTTTACATGACAGAGCGGCTAAGAGAAAAGTGACTGAGAATATTTTTCCATCTGAAGCTCCATAAAATTAAGGTACCCACAATGAAGTCACAGAACACTGAGAGGTCTGAGAGTGAGAACATGACGATGCATCAAATATTTCTAAGATTCTATGCCAAACATGAACTGTGACTATCTCTATCTGTGGGGTCAGTGGAATAAAAGGTAGCTCTGGAGATGAGGAACTGCTATTGTCTGAATGTGTCCTACACAAATCCATCCATTAAAAGCCCTAATCCCTGATGTGATGGTATTTAGAGGTGCCACCTTTAGGACGTAATGAGATTTAGATGAGGTCGTGAGGATGGAGTTCCCAACAGAGCTTGCTCTGTCCCCCCTGCCATGTATCTATATAACGAAATGGCAGCTGTGTGCAAACTAGGAAGAGATCTCTTACCAGACACCAAATCTGCTGGCACCCTGATCTTGGACTTCCCAGACTCCAGGACTGTGAGAAGGAAATGGTTGTTGTTTAAGTCACCCAGTCCACGGTTTTCATGTTACAGCAGTGCGAACTGACTCAGACAGGTACAGACTAGTTTCTAGTTACTAAGATATGCTTAGTAATGCAAAAGAGTACAGATTTTAATTTCTGCCCTCGAGGAGGGGATTAAGATATAGCAGAATAGAGACCACAGACAATATAAGATTGATACACAGTGGCATGATATAATAAACCATTGTGGTTTTAAAACCCTAGTTGTTGAGTTGTTTTTTAAGTACAGAATAACCTAACTCACTCTAATAAATATAAAAATACACATAAATGTCTATTAAAGTTGGAATATGAAAGATATGCTTTTACTTCATACATACATTTGTGCTCCTTTTAAAATTAACACATATTATTCATGTAATAAAATAATTACATGAATTATTTTATATATAATAAAATATATATTATAAAGGTTTGAAAATGATTACTTTCATGACAGCATTAAATATAAAATAAATGAGAATTAACATGAATAAAAAAGTTAACAGAAATAAATTTTGAGTAAATGATACTGGAGTAATAGTTAAGGAATTGAAAGCAAGAAAGAGGTAGAAACTTACCTCTCAGCCCCACAAAATTCCTAAAGTTCTGATATCAAGCAAAGTAACTTCATTTTTATTTCTGTCAATCATTGGAATTTGGTGAGTGCTAATAAAAAATAGTACCATTCTCTTACTGTTCTCAGTGCCTAGCAGGTATTAACTCATTAATGCCTACAACAAACAGCTCAATGAGGTAAATTGTTACTATTTTTATTCTTGTTTCACATATCAGGAAACTGAGAAAGAGGCTAAATAAACTATCAAAAGTCATGCAGCTAAAAAGTGAAAGATGACAACTAGCCCCAGCATCTGTAATCTTAGCACCTTGATGTCTATAATGACTCTCAAGATCATTTAAGTTAATGATTAATTAGGATAATATTCATTTGAAATTTTTTCTATGTTTAAAATTGTTTGAGAGTTGTCTTTTATAATATTTTGCTCTTATTTACTATTTTCATAAACAAAAGACAAATGAATATACTAGTAGTAGTGAAAAGATATATATGAATTAAATACATGGATTTTCTTTGAAGCAAACATGGAAATTATTAAGTGTAGCAAACTGTCAAATCTGAATTCTCAATTGGAGACTACTTTGACCATGGAATTTAAGCCAACCATCCAGTGTATTCAATGCTAAACAAAAATGACAGAATGTAGAACTTCTTGGAAATACAAGAAATATTTTATTATCCATTGGGTCTCAAAAGAGAGATGTTAAAACTTCTGGAAAAAAATGGCTGAAGGCATATGAATTTGCATAACTCCTTGCCAAATAGACTAAAATTAATAAAAGGATTCAATGAAACGAAAAGATGAAACTATGATGAAATGAAGGAATGGCTGCAATACATATTATATCTTGAAAGAATCTGTATAGGAGGGGTCTTCATTGCTGTTATATTAAGCATCTAAGTGGAGTGTCAGCCACCAGATGTCCATCCTGTGGCCCATTGTGTAACCGGCTCTCTCCTGGGCATTGCCTTTGGCATCTGTGCACACCAACTCCTCCATCCCTCTCTCTCCCACACAGCTTTCCAGCTCTACCTGGCCTCCTAAGTGCTACTGCCCAGGATAGGGAATATCTGCTGCTGTTTGAAAATGTCTTCCCAATTCAGCCACAGTTGGCCACTGATTTATATAGCTATTCTTGTCCTGATCCTGCCAGCACAGGCTCCATTCAATTCATCCTTCATCCCTTCCAGTATAGCTTTCAGCTTGCTAGAAGAGATACTTGTCCCAGTGCAGAGATTTCTCCAGAGACATCAGCAACCACCAGAGACATCATTTTCCAATGCCACCATTTGTCTATTGGTCTACCATTGCCCCCTGCAAACTACAGTTTATTCATATAAAGCAGAATATCTTTTACACAATTCCCAGAGATCAAACTCCTGTCTTGGGAGGTTAATTAATAATAGGACAAACATAGCAGTAACAACAGTACTAATTGTCCTGGGTTCCACTGATTAGTGATAGATGCAGATCAGGACTCAGATCCTATGAATCATGAATTTGTTGTGTTATTATCTCTATTGGTTAACACAATGAGGCAGGAAGTTCTGGGTGCTTTTTATTTGTATGCCAGCCTCCTCTGATTCCAGAAGTGATACAAACTCTTACCTGTTTTCAATGTTCCCTAGATCAGAATCTGGGTAGAGAGAAGGGTAGAGGCAAGTAAGCCTGGTGCTCAGCTGCAATCTTGTTTACCAAAAGATTTCACTGTGCACAATTGATATTGATGTCAAAATACACTTTTCTTAGCACTTTCTAGATACAAATAAATCAAGAGCAACATCTACTCTAAATCTACAGTCATTCAAATGGTATCTCCTCAGCCATCCATTTTTCTACTTGTAATGTGTCTAAAATGTGTCACTTCTGTAAAAGCAAATTGCTCTCAAGGGCCCAAATAAAGCAGAAAAAGGACTCTTCAGAGTGGTTTGCCTTTCAAGATGAAATACATCAAGTTTGAGGTCAGTGTTTATTTTTTAAATAATCTTACTGAATTAAAAATATACTCTGAGTGAGTTCATGCTCATTATGGGAAACATGGGGCTGAAAATGATCCCATACCAAAATTCTGCAAAATATTTCAGGAACCATTATAATATATGAATGTGAATGAACATTCTACAATATCTGAAGTTTTCATATTTCTCTATAACTAGGACCATTTTAGGTAGCAAAGATTGCTCTGGCTTGGCTTTCCCCAGTGATCATGTTATTTTTTTTTTCATTTGTCCATGCTCTGTGAAATAATCAACAAATTTTCCTCTGTCATGTTGAGATAATCACGTTAAGAAAATAGACTTTTCTTGCAAAATTTATATAGAATGCATACCATAGTTTCTATTTCTTCTTTGCTGAGATTTTCTTTCTTATAACATCATGCCAAGCACGCCTCACCCTCTTTCTCACTCACTGTTAATTAGCTACCATTTGGCACAGAGCTGTTAAACACAAATGTCTCCAACAAACACACCTAAATGTGGTTCCTCAGTAAACACATTGTCAAACATTTCTTCTGGATGCCTGCCCCAAATAAACTGAGAACCTGACAGTTGGAGGTACACCTGTGTTAGCAGCTGTGAAGGAAGGGGGCTGGTTGTTCCAGAGAGTTCAATGGTGAAATCTGTTATGGCAGCCGATAAACAAATGTCCCCTCATGTGACATTTCATATCAGGAATATCTATTCTGAGACATTTTTTGGCATGTTAAAAATGCAGAAAATTAGTAAGATGTAGGAGTTCTCTATTTTGCTCACAGATTAGCCATTAATATTTTGTAAGAATATTGGCATAGACCTTCATGTTTTTTAACCTTTTTCAAATGATAATAAAGTATTGAGAGTTTTTTTAAAATCCTCAGAAGATAAAGCAAAATATAAATTGACGTTGTTATTATCAAAGGCTTTCTCATTTCAGACCAGTCGGTTGAGGAACCACTGTTCTAATTTGAGTATAGCCAAAAGCTGCAGATCTATGAAATACTGTCTGGTGTGCTTAGTTTTACAGTGAGGAACTTTTCATGGTGTTATTTGCTACTGAAGGTAAAAGGTTAACGGTATTGACTGAATGAGATAAAATGAATTTCATCTGGCAGCATGGTAATAAAAATAAATTGCTGTTTCATCTGTCACTTTGATTGTTAGAAATAAAGCCATTTTTTCCACAGTATTTTGAAAGAGGAAAGAAGGGAAGGGAGGAAAAGAAGGAAAGAGAGAGAGAGAGAAAAAAGACAGGGAAAGAAAGAAAGAAAGAAAGAAAGAAAGAAAGAAAGAAAGAAAGAAAGAAAGAAAGAAAGAAAGAAAGAAAGAAAGAAAGAAAGAAAGAAAGAAAGAAAGAAAGAAAGGAAGGAAGGAAGGAAGGAAGGAAGGAAGGAGGGAGGGAAGGAAGAAAGAAAGAAAGAAAGAAAGAAAGAAAGAAAGAAAGAAAGAAAGAAAGAAAGAAAGAAAGAAAGAAGGAAGGAAGGAAGGAAGGAAGGAAGGAAGGAAGGAAGGAAGGAAGGAGGGAAGGAAGGAAGGAAGGAAGGAAGGAAGGAAGGAAGGAGAAGGAAGGAGGGGTGGAGGGAGTAAGAAGAAAGAAATGTGCCTCTAAATTTCAGATATTTCACTCTTTGAAGGACTACAGTTTGCACATTTAAATTTATTAAAAATTAAGTGCCAATGTATCAAAATGTATTATAAATAAATTATCCTATATTAAAACCACACTAAATAATTGTATTCAAAAATTATAATAATTATATGCAATTGCTTCCAAAGATGTCATCTTACTAATTTATTGAGGGGACTGGTATGACCTTGACAGATTTAAAAGCTTTTAAAGCAGTTTTAAAGAGAGCAAAGGTAGAATTAAGAAATCAAATTCAATGTTTGTATTTTTATGCATTCATTAGTGTTCTCTGAGCCCCTTCTCTCCAAATCTATTTGCATGCAGTAAATATTCACAGAAAACCTCTCCCCTGGGTAGACTTTTGCTCTCCTATGGATGGTACATAAACTTCAGAAGGGACTGAAATAGGATGTGGACATATAAAGCAGATGTCTAACTGAGCAGAACAGAGCTATGAAAAAACAGAATGATTGTCAGACCCTCTGGGTGCTTTTGTAACCACATCTAGTGAAAAGGGACACTCAGATTATAGCCTGGTGATTATAGCTTATGAATAAGTGAAATCAGTGACAGCGATATTAAAAGTGACAGGAAGGAAGAATCAGAAATACACTGTTATAAAATATGTAGCTACACACGAAGTAGTATAGTGTTATTTGAAAGTGGATTTAGGTTAGTTTTAAGTGTATATTACAAACTCTGGGGAAACAACTAAAAAATTTTAAAAAGAAATCTATTTGTGTCCTAAAAGAGGAGAGTAAATGGATTTGTATAAAATGCTCAATTATGGAAAACAGTATGGAATTTTCTCAGAAAAATAAAAATCGACCTGCCTTTTGACCCAGCAATTCCACTGCTGGGATTATATCCTAAGAATCCTAAAACATCAATATCAAAGAACCTATGCACCACAATGTTCATAGCAGCACAATTTACAATAGCCAAGAGTTGGAAGCAACCTAAGTGCCCATCAGAAAATGAATGGATCAAAACATTGTGGTACATATACACAATGGAATTCTATGCAGCAGAGAGAAAGAAGGAGCTACTACCCTTTGCAACAGCATGGATGGAACTGGAAAGCATTATGCTGAGTGAAATAGGCCAGGCGTTGAAAGACAAATACCATATGATCTCACCTTTAACAGGAAGCTAAACAACAAAACAAACAAGCAAGCAGGAAAAAAAAGACACTGAAATAGAGAACAAGGGGACAGTGACCAGAGGGGAGAAGGAAGGGAAGTTAAGGGGAAAAAGGGGGAGGGATTTGGAGGAACAAATAGGAAGGACACAGGGACGAGAACTAAGGGGGGTGGAAATGGCAGGGAGGTGGGAGCAAGGGGTGGGGGAGGCTGGGATGGGAGAAATATACAAAAACTGTACTTGAAAAATAATTAAATAAAATTAATTAAAAATTTTTTTAAAAAATAAAGAAAGTTGAGAAAAAAGTAAAAAAAAAAAAAAACCCGCAGGAGAAAAAGAAAAAGTGGAAGACAAAATAAGAAACAAAGAACAAGGACAATACATTTTTTTAAAGTGACAAATATATATATTCTGAGCCCAGCGTATTGGGCAAATCACAGCAGTCTCAGAGCTTGCCATGTGGCAGGAAAACTTAACATCTTATCCACTCCCCGGCACCAGCTCTTTAGATGTCGGCTCTGTCAGATGGCAGCTCCGGTGAGTGTCACAGCGGGCCCCTTGGTACGGGACGTGCAGGCCGCTTTGGAAGTTATTTGATCAATCAACTCCACTTGCCTCACTGCGCTCACAGTGAGGAGATAGATATCTCCCAATTTTATTTATAAATTAAAAATTTTCAGCTTATCAGGTAAACATTCTATTTCTAATTCTTCCATTTCTTCAGAAATGCATTTCTTATATTTGAAGAGTTTAATATAAAATCTACCTAAGGCTCATGCATCCCCTTGCTTTGTCTCTTAATTTTTTAAATTTATCCCCCATATTTTTTCTGTCCCTTTGTAATGTATTTGCTGAGAAAACCAGATCCATACAGCCTGTCAGAATTCCCGGATGTTGAATTTTGTTCCTTACATCTCCGAGACATTTTGAACATGTTCTTCTGTCTTCTTTATTTTGTATAAATATGTAGTTTGATCTAGAATCTTAATCACACTAATTCCATTTTAGCAATGGAATTGCTGAAGGTTTTAGCAAACCTTCATAGGTTTCCATCAGAGATATATCTCATGCTGCATTTCTGTGAAGCCACAAATCCAACTCCTTTGTCCCCTGCTCTCAAGTTGAGCACCGAGGCATCTTTACTCAGTTAGGTTACCTGGGATTTGGATTCGTCCTTTGTCCTGAAGCTGAGACTTTCTTCCTGGGCCTGAGACTATCTGTCCAAAGCTCTTAAGTAAGAGTACCTGTTCTCAGAAATGCCCACTATCATTGACTATCATTGTCTGTTCGGGGCAGATGATGATATATTATTGTGGCTTACAGACGATGTACTCCGGAGCAAAGGAATTGTGTCCCCTCTAATACTAACAGCCTGGAGCCCTAGGAGATAGACATTCTGGGAGCTACATCATGAGTGAAAGCCATATTAAGATTTGGGTCCAGCCCTGGCTGGTGTGGCTCGGTGCATTGAGCACAAGCCTGTGAACCAAAAGGCCGTCAGTTTAATTCCCAGTCAGGGTTGCAAGACAGGTCCCCAGTTGAGGGCACGCGAGAGGCGAATGATCAAGAGAAGCCAACTGATGTTTCTGTCACACATCAGTATTCCTCTCCCTCTCTTTCTCCCTCTCTTATTCTCTCTCTAGAAATAAATAAATAAATAAAATATTTTTACAAATCTGGCTTCGTTTGGGTTCTTCTCCAATATAACATTTCTATGTGCATCATTCAGCACAAAGGGGAGGCAGTGGTGATCCTGATCATTGAATGGGGCTATAGCAAAACACCTAGACCATGTTTTATCTCAGCTCTTCTCCATTCCTACTGTCTGTATGAGCTTGGAAAAGACACTTAACTTTGTTGAATTTTATTTTCCTCATTTGTATAATGGGAGTGGCATTATGTTCCTAGGATTGTTTCAATCACATACTATACTAATTAAAGTATAAATCATCCTTCACACTTTAAAGATTTTATTTATTTATTTTTAGAGATGGGGAAGAGAAGGAGAAAAAGAGACAGAAGAACATCAATGTGTGGTTACCTCTCATGCTCCTCTCACTGAGGACCTGGCCCTCAACCCTGGCATGTGCCTTGACTGGGAATCAAACCAACATCCCTTTGGTTGCAGGCTGATACTCAGTCCACTGAGCCACATCAGCCAGAGCCATCCTTAACACTTCTGAGCAAAATACAAGTATAGGGCTGTTACTCACTATCCCTGTAGTTATATATCTGATACCAATAGTAGGTTAGCATAAATGAGATCCAGCCTACATGAAGCATGAAGGAAGAAAAGGAAAAGATATTCTTCACTATTATGCCAAACATTTTATATACAAAAAGAAAAAAGAATATTTCATGCAATATAAATATTTGAGTTTTTTTCACTAACTACCTTAATGAAAATCAGGTTCATTTAACAGTAAACATTTTTATAAGATTCTTCGATATAGTATGTTGTCTTCTTTAAGGCTGAGGAAAATCCTACAGTGTTATTATTCCCATTAAGAAGAAAAGGAAACTGACATTTAGAGACATTACGAAACTTGCCTGATGTCAGTCTATACTTTTCTCTTAAGAAAGACTATTTTATGGAGATTGTCATAAATATAAGAGCAAAATTAAGTAGTAGTACAATATTATAGGAATAAATAGTGAAAGCAGGTATTTCAATTACTAAAGAAAAAAGCCATTTGAATAAGCTGGTCTCCAAAAATCACCAATTACCATATGTTGAAAAAAGATGTAGTAACATTAGTCGGAGGTGACGAGGTGACATGAGAACAGTATTAGGTACTTGGCTACCCACAGACAAGGTTAATAGAAAAGTAATTGCTGGATGTAAGCACTATGGGCAACTGTCTACATGCAATTCAAATCAACAAATAGTTATTAAACCTCTCTGAACTCCTTTAGTACCTGCTGTTCATACTGCTTATGTGGTACTTACCTTATGGTGCATCGAATTGTTAATTAACTCCAAACATGCATCTGTCATTGTTCCAACAAAGAAGGCTCTCCAACATAGCCATTCTCTGTTCTCCCCAGGGGACCACCTCTTCTGGTAAGACTTGGCCTCCTCCTTCTCCTTGGACACTACCCATCGGAAACCTCCAAATCATCAGTTAACAAGGTTCCTGGCTTGAAATAGTCTTCCCTTGGCCCTTTAAATTCATCTTAGCTTTATTGTAAATTAAGGAGAAGGCAAGTTACCTTAGTGAGGAAGGTAAATATCAGATGCAGCCTACTCTCCAACATTCTAATGAGTAACAGACTCTGGCCCTCAATGCCAAAAAGCCTGAGTAAAACTCTCTAACAAGTAGTGACTGTCTCTTCTGTAACTTTAATTTAGAAATTGATTTTGTAAGTTCCCTTTAAATTCTGTGTGTGTATTTGTTTTAGGCACAATACCCTCCATCCTCCTTAGGGAGCTTCCTCAGGAGTGGGTACCGAGTTCTCAAGAAAACCACAGCAGTCCTATGAGGACCACCTATGTCTGGAAGAGACACCCCAGTCTTCTGAACTGCTTCCACCCGCTGCCCTAATGTAGACTATAGATTATTGACCATACTGCCTAAGGATGAAACCTGACATTTCACAACAGTCTTTTGATGCTCCAGAACAAAAAGAAAATCAATCCTGACCCAATCCTGATAAAAGCAAACCTGAGTATATGCCATACATGTGATAAGAATGTTTTAGTCTTGACAGAAGACCTATTGATCCAAGTCCTGTTTGTCATTCTCCAGAGCCCATGAGCCCTAAGAAATTACTGAGAATTAAATATGACTCTAGTACATGTGGCCCACAATGAACACATGTTTAGTGATGCCTCAAGATACTGTAAAGGAATGTTTAGTAATACTCATAAAAACAAATGAACATCTTTCAAAAATCAACATAAAGCAATTAAAAATGTAAAAAATCATGCCTTAAAAATGGTAACAGTAAGTAATGAATCTCCTAAACTTTATAGTTAAGTTTCACCTTATTTTAACATGGCTCCCAGTCCCCTTCAAAGCAGGCACTTGGGGGCCTCACACAGTTCTTCCAATCACCATCAGCTGGCCCCATCATATTTTCCTGAATCTCATCTATGGTCTAAAATCTCTTTCCTTCCAAAGGTGATTGTAGTTTGGGGAAAAGCCAGAAGTCACAGGGCACCAAATCTGGGCTGTAGGAGATCTGAGTCACCTAGGTATTTGATGTTTCCCCAAAAAATCTCTGCATAAAACATAATGGATGAGCAGTCGCTTTGTCATGATGAAGCTGCCAATCACCAGTGGCCCATAGCTGTGGCCTTCTGAGTCATCTGAATAGTTTCCATGAAGGGTGATCGAGCTTAATGCAAAATTTGATGAAGATTCATTGCTCTACTCGCTCAGTCATTTTGAATGTGATGGCCACACAGTGCACATGCTCACTCAGTGGTGTCTACTGCCCCCACTGACTAGTACAGTGAAGTCATCATTGTTCACACATGTACTTTCCAGTCCACTCTCCTTGGCTGCAAGGTTACATTGATGTCACACAAACTGTTTCCATTATATTAACAGTGGCTGGACTTTTTCCAGACAGACCTTGTATGTGATGTTCTAAAGTTGGGGTGACCACTCAGATTTGTTGTTAGCGGAGGTGAGGAGGGTGGGGCCTGTACGACCCCACATTTATCAGGCATTGAACACAAGCCTCCTGAGTGAGGGGGCATGGCCTTGCATGAAACCCCTCTGTTCAGCCAAGGTAAAGAGGGCTCAGAGTGGAAGGTTGCTGCTGCCACACCATCAGCTGAGAACACTCAAGCCCTTCCGGTCTGAGAAGAGATTAGAGCGGCTCGTCACAGCGTCCACCCAAGAGCTCCTTACAACTCCACAAAGAAGTCTTACCATTTTAGTGATGATTTTCTAAAAAAAATTATCAAAATTTCTTCAGTAAAAACACAGAAAACCTGGAGGACATGATAAACATGTTAAGCATTAGAAGAAGTTAATAAACCCTACAAATTTTTCACTGGTCTGAGATTTTAGTAATAAATTCTATTGAGACTAAATGAATTATAAACCAATCTCGCTTATGAACACAGTTGCCAGAAGTGTAAATAACACATCGACTAACCCAACCCAACCCTGTGCTATAATGTTATCATGCCCAAATAAGGTTTATTTTTAAAAATGAGGATATAATATGATAGGAAGTATAAACATCTTGACAGAGGCCCTTAAAGGGGCATTTAAAGTTTTTCTGTGATTCATTCCTGGTTTTTAAAAAAATTGTATTTAGTAAACCATGATTCAAATGGACCCTTTTTTTGGATGCTAAAATTTATTAATCTCATAAGGGCAGTTGGCATCATAAAAATGTGAAATACTTTTACAAAAGTGAGAAATAATATAGATGCCTGTTTTCACTGCTGTTAGTCAACATTATTTCCTAGGTGGTAGCTAATGCAAAATAGCTTTTTTCAACTGGTCTCCACCTTAGGCATCTAGTCCACTCAACCTGGAAAAATTAGCAGAAAAAGGAGTTCAACCCCCAGTACTATATGCTGTGATACTCCAACAAATACCAATATTCCTGATCAATTGAGTTGCGGATCTGTTTCCTGGTGCGTTTATTTTATTCCAAGACCCAAACATAATTTTGAACTCAAGTCACAAAAATTTAATTTCTGGGTTTATTACTGATTCAATCTCCCCATCATTCAGGACTGAATTCAACATTGCTGTAACTAGACCTTCCACCTGCCATGGATGAGCAGGTGGGTGGGTTCCCGAATGCAGCTAAGTAGCCTTACCCCTGCTTCATGCTGTTTTCTCAACTGTTGCCAACTGCTTGCTCACCGGTTGGGTTTTCTAAATCTCCATTGGTCCTGCATTTTCTTTCCTGGAGCCTCACGTCCCTGCTAGGGTAACCCTCATAACCTCATATTAAATCCAGTTTGCCATCTGTATGCCTGTACCTTAAACATTTGCTTGTTTTCTAGACTCATTTTCTTTCTAGAACTGTTGAGTTCTAACGCAATTTGATTCATTCCAGGCGAAGATATTTCTTCAGGTGGCAGGAGCTACGTGAATGAACCTGGCCTCACATAGCATTGTGAAATAGTTGAAAATAAAACCCACTAGAATGTTTAGCCTAGGGAGCCAAAGGCTTACCTTTTTCACTGCCATATTCCCAGTAACAAAGTCGCTAGCAAAAGACACTTCAAAATCATTTGGTGAATAGATCGGTCCAATTTCAATATAAAATCAGTTTGTGGTTATGTTTTCAGTAATACTAATGTAAGTATTGTCAGGTTTAGAAATGCTATGTAAAATGGCAAAGATAAGGGAAGGTGATAAAAATTGTTATTGACAGATGCTCTCAAGGAGAGGCCTATGAACTCATATGGGTTCTGCTATAATATAAAGGCATCTGAAGGACTTTGCAGCTGTGAAACACAGGTTTCATAAAACAAAGCAACTCCATATATGGGGTAATTAAAATATGTGTTAGTAGTTAGGAGTTAAAGAAAACTTCCTCCTTCCCCGCCGATAATTCTATGAATCTTCTGAGAAGCTGTTGTTTTTGAGTCTTGTCCTTAAGTCCCATTACATCATTAAAAATCTAATGTGTGATATTATTCAAGTTATTCCACCCATTCCTGCTTGAGATGTTCCTCTTTTGTGAAATAAGGGTCCTATCCTCAGTGTGATTAGGTTCTTCCGCACTCTCCGATGTTTAGTTATTGTAGAACCCTATACACAGAGGCTCTATTTTTAAGAGTGAGGACAGTACTCTTTGGGCACAAGCAATACCCTGGGATGTGTACTCTGGTTAATGCAATGTGTGAGCTATCTATTGAGATATAAAGGGGGTTCTGGGCACTATTTATGAGACATATGCTAGCTCAATCTGGCCCATGGCATCATCTCCCAGGTAGAGTTATCAAAGGCCTCTGCTGCACAAATAATGCTTGGATACAGCCAAACTTGACCTGAAATGGCCTCAGATATACCCAGGATGTCGGGTTAGGTGACATCCTAGCCACTTAGGTATTTATTTTGTTGATCAGGTTAAACAGGACCCAGGGGCCTCTTGGAGAGAAAGATATCAATCCTGTCTACAACTGGAGGCTCAGGTGCAACGGATGTGAGCAAGAGGACATGGCAGAGGCCAGAACACAAGGAGAAAGTATGGGCCCTGGGAGAGAATGTGCAGTAAAACTGGAAGAAGTCTAGCATTTTTAGAAAGAATGGAAAGTAGGACCGAGGGTTGCAGGGTCATGGCACTTTTGAATGAAGCATTTGGTGTGATCTTGGGCTGCGTTCCAACCCAGCTGGGCAGATGGTGTATTTGCCTCCAGGGAGAAAAAGGACTGTATTTATGATAAAGCTCTAAATTCTTACAATATCAGAGTCCAAGTTATCTGGCCTCGGGGCCTCTCCCATTCCCTTTCTTTAGTAAAGACACAAAGGAGGGGGTATTTTCCTTCTCATTTTGTAAGTAACTGTTTGGTTGTAAGCCTTGGTGTCTATATGCCAGCCTGCTGGTTATTCGGGGGTCACCTAAAGAAACTTGTTAAAAACACAGATTTCTGGTATCGTAGCTTCAGAAATATTGATTCATTAGGAACAGAGGCCCAGGAGTCTACAATTAAAAACATCCATGGTGATAGAAATACAAGGGGCACAAAGCACACATTTTGAGAAACTGCATTCTGATATCTTACCATTCACAGTGTTGTCCACGGACCACTAACATCAGCAGTACCTGGGAGTTCATTATCAAGGCAGAATCTCAAGCTCCACCCCAGACCAGCTGAATCAGAATCAGCCTTTAACAGAATCCCCAGATGATACATAATGCAAGTTAAGGTCTGAACCTCACTCTCAACCTGTAGAGGTTGTGCTTAATTTCAGGAAGCAGGGACTCTCAGGTGGAAGCTACATCATGCCCCCTGAATAACTACTACTTACCTAGCCTGTGGTAACAGTAGCAAATGTTTCTGGCAACCAAGGTGGAAGGGGGAGCTGCCTAGGTAGCTAGTGGTCAGGACCTGCCTGGGTGAATCACGCAGAGGGAGATGGTAGGACTGATTCATGAACATATTCAGGATGACTTTTGGGATGATAAAACATTTTTGGGAATAGGTTTCTTTTTGAGGAATAGGACTCCATGTCCCTAAAGATGAAATCTTTAGAACGATTTCAATTCAGGTTTTAACAGTGATGCAATTAAATTTACATTCATAGACTGCTGGAGACTAGAACATTTAAATCACGGTAGATAAAGATTAAAATTAGGCATTACGAATTCAGGGCTTTCTATATGTTATGTCTTTTCCCTCTGTATTATTTAATATGAAAATGAATAATACACTAGTTTTTTAAACTCAAGAACAACAAATGTTGATATTTTCTGAATACTGGAGATGATTGCCTTAGGTATGCATGGCCTCAGCTGAAAAGACCTGGAATACTCACTGATGTGGACCCTTATTGTCACAAAATCACAACCAGCTGTCCTCCATTTACTTATTTAAACACTGTCTCTTGTTTGTAGCTGCTGAGCTTGTTATTTACAGCATCTGTCACCTTCTGTGACTTTTCATTATCTGCCTAATTTTTTTATACAAAAAAAGTGCTGCCAGGAATCCTGGCATGCTAGATGAATCTATCTAACCCCCATGTTTCAGAGTAGCCAAGATGCTGGGTGACATTTCCTGCAACCATCCACCCATTTGTGCAAGGAGCTCCCACTTCCTCCCTCAGTTACTCTGCTCTCCCCATTTCCTCTCTCCATTCTATTTCACTTCATTTATATCTCTCTTCTGCTATTATTTTTGTATTCATGGATCATTTATATTTAAGCAAGGTACACAAATCAATTCCATAAAAATCAAGTAAATGTTATCCTCTTCTAGGCAAATCGACTAGAATAGCACCTGGCAAATATAGCATTTCATAAATACTGGGTATTCACCGAATAGTTTTAATGCTCTGTAGGTGGTGTGCTACTATGGAAAAGGACAGGAGCTAAAATATAATGCAGTGTTCCTGCCACTTCTCTCGAGAACTGGCTAGATGATTTGCTGGGCCCAGTGCAAGTTGAACATGTTGACCCCTTGTTCAAAACCTGTCGAGAATTCCAAGATGGTGACAGCAGAGTGGGACCTTTCTGAGTGTGGGCAAAAGCCCCATCCCTGCAAAGCTGTGAAGATCACAATAATTTCAGCCAGAAAGTGTTTTTTGGATTGCTGGACTTCTTTGCAAGTTTGCGGGGGGTAGCTTTTAGCAAACACATTTCATTCTCTTTCTCTTAAAATATAATCATCTGTTAGAGTACGTTCATTTATTCACTGCTGGTAGAACAAAGGTTACATACAAAAAAGAGAAGAGTAAAATAACAGAATTTAAGTATCACAAAGAGATGGTCCTGGTCACTAAATAATATTCACTTAAAATGCTTTATTTTATAATTGTTTTCAGCCTGACTCCACTCACCACTGATAAGAGTCACATATCAAAAACTACATGTGAGACCCTGGCTGGTGTAGCTCAGTGGATTGAGCACGGGCCTGCGAACCAGACAATCGTGGTTCGATTCCCAGTCAGGGCACATGGCTGGGTTGCAGGCTGGTTCCCTGCAGGCCAGTTCCCAGCAGGGGACGCACAAAAGGCAACCATACATTGATGTTTCTCTTCCTCTCTCCTTCCCTTCCCCTCTAAAGACAAATAAATAAATCTTTTAAAAAATGTTAAAAAAAAAACTACATGTGCCTCTATCTTTTCCTTCTCCCTTTCCTTTCCCCCTCCCCCAATTCAGAGGATGCATTTTATGACTGAAAAAAAATGGTGCCTTGGTTGAGTATCTCAGTTGATTAGAGTGTTGTCCCCACACACCAAGGTTGCAGGTTCATTCCTAGTCAGGGCACATCCAAAAAACAATTAATGGGTGCGTAGATAAGGTGAACAACAAACTGATGTTTATCTCTCTCTTGCTCCCCCTCTGGCTCCCCCCTCCCTCTCTAAAATCAATCAATAAACTTTTCAAAGTCAATAATGAGCAATTAATACAGATGGAAATGCCATAACTAGCATGTCACAGCGAGAAGACAGGTTGAAAGCCATTACAGTATCTTGTGCTACACAGCCGTGGGGAATCCTCTGATGACTCTTGTTTGTATGTACACAGAACATATTTATATGGTATTTCAATTGTTTACATGTCTGTCTCTACTACTAGACTCTAGGATCCTTCAGAGCAGGCCTACTGTCTCTGTTTTTCATATGTCCCAGGAACAAAAAAAATGACTTCTACTTTTCATTTTAATCTTTTATTCCTCCCCCAAAGATATTTTTTCATTGATTTGAGAGAGAGAGAGAGAGAGAGAGAATAACATCTCTCTCTCATGAGGGAGAAACATCACTTGGTTGCCTCCTATACACGCCCTGACCAGGGGACGAATCTACAACCTTTTGGTGTAGTGGACGATGCTCCAAACAACTGAGCCACACAGCCACACTTTCACTTCTTTAAATGGTTGAAAAAAATCACAAGAAAAATTATATTTTATGATACATAAAACTTACATATAATTCAAATTTCAGAATTCATAAATATTTATTGGGAGACAGCCACCCCTATTCCTTGAAGCACTGTGTCTGCTTTGGCCCCGCCACACAGTGAGGTAGTTGTGACAGAGACCATATGTCCCACGAAACCTTAAATATTTGCTGTCTGGCTCTTTACAGAAAAAGTTTGCTGGCCTCTACTTCTGTGTGAAGGAAAAAGTTCATCATCAATGAATTGCCTGAGTTCAAACACAAAAACGGATTTGGATAACATGGTTTTGTTTGTTTGTTTGTTTTGTTTTAATGTTGAAAACAATAAGAACAAAAAGAGCAAATGGAGGGAAGGGGCCATTTCTGTTTCATGTGACATCGTTCTGAGTAGCATCCTTCTTCTTGGGCTCTGCCCTGAATGGACTCTTGTCTAGCCCGACCATTGATATATTGCTCTGTGCATGTGTGTGTGTGTGTGTGTGTGTGTGTGTGTGTGTGTGTGTGTGAGAGAGAGAGAGAGAGGGAGCACTTAAATGATACTGTCTTGGGAAATTTTAATTGTACAATGCACTGTTACCAACTATAGTCACCATGTCATATGAGTACCTTATATCCTCAGATCTTATTCATCTTATAACTGAACACTCAAATTATTTTTTACCAACCTCTCCTTATTTTCTTCACTCCCAAGACCCTGGTAACCACTTTTCTACTCTATTTCTATGCATTTGACTTTTTAAAAAATTTTAGATTCCGCATTGTGATCATGCAGTATTTATCTTTTTCTCCTTTCATTTATAACGTCCCCCAGGTTTCACCCATGTTGTAACAAAAAAACAGAATTATCTTCCCTTCTGAAGCTGAATGATATCCCATTGTGTGTATGTGTGTCTGCATACGTGAGCGCGCGCACTCCTGTATGTATCACACATTCTCTTTATCCACTGATCTATGACAGACACTCAGGTTGTATTGCTCTTAAACTATGAAAACTGTCAAAGTACCGTGGAAGAGCACTTCCCTTGTTCTAGACTATACTTCAGTTACTTAAGCTTCAGAGAAAATTGTGCTGTTGATGGCCACAACACACTTATTTTTGACTGTTGTTGACTAAAACCCTAATGAAATTTAATATCAGCTGCTGACATCCCAGTCCTCTCACGCATTAGTTGTATAGGAAAAAAAAGTTGCAGCAATTTGCTCCTCATTCACCTCTAAAATTCTGTAAATTCCTGGACTTATTAAAGTTCAACTGTCCATGACATTTTCACTTTTATGAGAAAATCATTAGAATAGCTTCTGCTTGTTATTTTTGGTTTTTGTTTTGTTTTGTTTTGTTTTGTTTCATACATCCTCGGGGTCCTGTAGGGCATAAAACAATTCATTCAACAGTTTTCTTTGCAACCACAAATTTTACTAAATTGCCTCTGATGTAAACCATTGACTTTTTCTAAAGACCCATTTTAAATTTTTATGTAATGGTCAATATCTCTCCAAAACAAACCATGCAAAAGTAAACTTTATATTTTCTCAGCTATTTGTTTTATTATCTTTATTTAATCAGACCCACTGACCTACATAGTATTATATCTTTTATTCCTTTGTGAAATGAAATATCATGAAATGCCCTTTTACACTTTTTTAGTTGAAAATAAACAGTGTTGTTTAATAAACAATGTGTTTGGAGCTCTAGAGAAATATCACGCCTTTGATAACTGTGATTCTTTTATATGTAGAGGATACTTAGAGCTCAGTGTTCCATGAAGGCTCTTAATGGCAAACAAGAGAAACACTTCTACCTAAACCAACCAGACATGTTAACTGATGGGAAGACCAGAGAACCAGGCATAGAAAATAAGCAGAAACCAAGGGAAGCTGGGCAGCATGGGAGCAACCAAGGTCAGGCCATCTGAAAAATCTGGCAAGGAACTCACTCCTGTGCATTCTTCTGGATTCGTCCCCTTTTACAGGATAAACTGTATCCCCTCAAAATGCATGCATTAAAGTCCTAACATCCCAGGACCTCAAACTGTGACCTTATTTGGATAGAAGGTTGTTGCAGATGTAATTAGTTGAGTTCTTTAGAGTAGGTCCTCCTAATTCAATATGACTGGTGCCCTTCAGAAAGGGGGAAGTTTGGACACAGAGACACATGCATGGAAAATGCCACAGGAGGATGAAGGCAGGGATTAGGGTGATAATTCTGCAAAGACTACCAGGAAACCAACAGAAGTCAGGGGAGAGGCATGGAATAAATTTTTCCTCTCAATGCACAGAAGGAACCAACCCTGCCATCCTCTTCACCTCAGAATTCTCTCCTCCATGACTAAAAGACAATAAAATCTATTGTTTAAGCCACCAAGTTTGTGGTCCTTAATTACAGCAGCCCTAGGAAATGAATACTGCTGATGACTCTCCCCTGATACACCACCTCACAGTCTCTAATAGTCCCAGTATATTTACTTCTCCTCCAAATTCAAGGTTCCTGGAGGAAGCAGCCAATTTAACAAGTCTATGTCACATGAGCAAGCTCAGTTTTCGGGAATCTGGGCGAGGTAAATCAACCCCTGTCTGCTCCTGGAAACAGAGGCAAGGCCCTCTTTCCTCCCAAGAGAGCTCCCTAGCACTTCACAGATAGGAAGGTGCTGGGGCTGTACTGCCAAGAAGGAACCAGTGGCATCCCTGTAGGGTGAATGTTGTAGAATCTCCAAGTTCACCGAGACACTGGAGATCACATAAAGCTACCACATGCTCTTGGGGTGTGAAATTATTTTTGCAAACAATGATTCCTTTCCCATATTAAAAATAATTGTGAGATCCCTATATGTAAGCAGACTTGTTAACAGCCTATATAATGAAATATACTCTAAATACATGTAGAAGAACCAGGTAACATTTTTGTAAATAAATTTGTACTTAACAATCAAAACTGAATAAATATACATTGACAAAGAGTTTTTGCTTGTGTGAGACATTATTTACTGCACCATGTTTATCTGAGGTATTACTTTGCAAACCCCTTGAAATAACTTATAGTAACCTGGAGTCTCCTCCCTTCTTATCCCCAGGGGTCTATAATCTACACAGTTGGAAGTATTGTTTTCCATGTAATTGATTTATTGGAATGGCTCAATGCCGTGAGAGAATAAATATGAAATACATTTTTTCTCCAGTCCTTACTTTCAACCATGTTTCACTGAATCATTTTTTCCCATCAGTTAACAGTTTGGGGAAATCCAGTAACTTCGTAGTCTTTCAGTTCCAACAAGCTCAGTTGAATTTCCAACTTCAATTACACTTAATTTCAACCTCATCTTATCCCCTTTTCCCCCAGCACATCTGATAGAGTCCGGGCTCTAAGAGGCCTGCCTGCCCCTCTGCAATGGCTAGCTTCTCTGGTGCTATGAGACAGGAAAGAGGGAAAGGAAAGGGGAAAACATCTCAGTTCTTATCTGGTCTTTCTCTACCAGTGTTCCCTTTGTCTGGCCAGCACTGGCCGGACATCAATACTGTCTGTGTGCAGCAATTCAAATGCTGTCTCGTTCATGGGATGTTCGTGTTCGTCTTTCAGGAGGCTGCGCATGGCCCCCCTTGCAGCACAATTCCCTGACTTGAGACACCCAAGTGCAGCCTTAAGGCTTCATCCCCTCCTTTGCCTCCACCACTGGTGATCTTCCCATAGTCTTCTGCTGCTGAGGTTGCTTTCAGGAGAGGACAGCTCCCTTAAGGAAGACACAGCAGGACTGTTCAATTGTAGCTACAAGTCATCATTTAGCATCAATACCCTTGCATATCAAACAATGAAATGCCTATCACCAATTGTCTCCTGCACAGGCCAAATCATCAAGTTGGCTGTTTAAGAATGCCTAAAAATTCTATCTCCATAGGGGTATGGGTTACACAGGTATATGCATTTGTCAAAGCATATTGAATTATACAGGCATAACTCCAAGATATTGCAGGTTCAGTTCAAGACCACAACAACTAAGTGAACATCTCAATAAAGTAAGTCACACATTTTTGTTTTTTTCAGTGCATATTAAAATTATGTTGTACTATCCTGTAAACTATTAAGTATGAAAGAGCATTATATCTAAATGATGTACATACCCCAGACTGAAGGTGACCAGAGTGGAGGAGAAAGAGGGACAATAGTGAAAAGAAGGGGAAGGGACTAGACAAAGAATATGTATGAATGACCTGTGGACATGGACCACAGTGTGGGGATTGACTGTGGGGATGAGAGGGTGGGATGGGTGTAAAGGGGGGGAAATTGAGACAACTGTGAAAAAAATTACAATAAAAATGATTTAAAAATAAAATAAGAAATGTACATATCTTAGTTAAAAATAATTTATGGCTAGAAAAAATCATAACCATAATGTGAGCCATTAGCAAGTCATAATCTTTTTGTTGGTAGAAGGTCTTGCCTTGATGTTGATGATGCTGACTGACCAGAGCAGCAACTGCTGAAGCTCAAGGTGGCTGTGGCAAGTTCTTAAAATAAGACAGTGATGTTTTCTGTATTGATTGACTCTTCCTTTAACAAAAGATTTCTCTGTAGGACATTTTTCAAAATAAGAGTCAATTCTTCAAAATCCTGCTATTGCTTTATCAATTAAGTTTATGTAATATTTGAAATATCTTCCCAGCCTCTTCACCAGGAGTAGATGCAATGTCAAAAAAACTATCTTCTTTGACCATCCATTACAAGCAACTCCTCATTCATTAAAGTTTTATCATGAGATTACAGCAATTCAGTTATATCTTCAGGTTCCGCTTCTAATTCTAGTTCTCTTGCTCTTCCCACCACAACTGCAGTTACTTCCTCCACTGAAATCTTGATGACCTTTCAAAGTCATCAATGAGAGTTGAAATCAACTTCTTCCAAACTCCTATTAATGTTGACATTTTAACCCTTTTGCCTTAAATCACGAATATTCTTAATGGCTTCTAGAATGGAGACTCCTTTCCCAAAGAGTTTCCATTGCTTTGCCCAGATCCATCAAAGAATTACAATCTATGGCAGCTATGAGATCCATGGGCTGCAGAGTGGATGATGCATTAACAACCATGAAAACAATATTAATCTTTCACATCTCCCTCACAGCTCTTGACAAGGTACATTATCAATGAACAGTAATATTTTGAAAGGAATCTTTTTTTTTCCTGAGCATCAGGTCGGAACAGCAGACTTCAAATACTCAGTAAACCATGTTGTAAGCAGATGTGCTTTCCTTGAGGCTTCGTTGCTTCATTAGCACAGGTAGAGTCGTTCCAGCATAATATACATGGGCTGTAGGATTTTTAGTCTGGTAAGTGAGCACTAGCTTCAAGTCTCCAGCTGCATTAGCCCCTAATGAAAGAGTCATCCTGTTCTTTGAAGCTTTAAAACCAGGTATTGACTTCTCTCTAAATCTGAGTCATAGATGGCATCTCCTTCTAAAATAAACCCATTTGTATAAATGGAAAATACATTTCTTAGTGTACCCACCTTTATTAATTATCTTAGCTAGATCTTCTGGTTAACTTGCTGCAGCTTCTACATTAGTGCTTACTGTTTCATTTTGCACTGTTATGTTTTGGAGGTGGCTTTCCTTAAATCTCATGAAACAAAAAAAGCTACAAGCTTTTCTTCTGAAGTTTTCTCACCTCTCCCAGTTTTCATAAAGTAATGAGAGTTAGGACCTTGCTCTGGATTAAGCTTTGGTTTAAGAGAATGTTGGAGCTGATTTGATCTTCTATCCAGACTACTAAAACTCCCTGCATATCGGTGATAATGCTGTTTTGCCTTATCATTTGTGTGCTCATTGGAGCAGTGCTTTTTAATTTCCTTCGAGAACTTTTCCTTTGAAATCATAATGTGCAGATTGTTGGGTGCTGGAGGTATAACTTTTGGCCTATCTAGGCTTTTGACATGCCTTCTTCACTAAGCTTGTTCGTGTATAGTTTTTTATTCAAAGTGAAAGATCTACAACTCTTCCTTTCACTTAATACTTAGAGGCTATTGTAGGATTCTTAATTGGCCTAGTTCCTCACTGTTGTGTCTCAGAAAGTAGGGAAGCCTGAGGAGACGTTGAAAGGTGGCAAACAGCCAGTTAGCAAAATAATCTGAACCCACATGACATATATTAATAAAATTAGCAATCTTCTATGGGCATAGTTATTAGATTAGGCTATTGGATTACATTATTAGATAATGTCAGCTCTTGCTTCATAAACTAGGATCTTCCCGAGGCCTCTGGAGAAATGCATTTCTGATGAATGTTTCACTGAAACTTCTTTGATAAATACTCTCTGCTGCTACAGATGATAACATTGGACAAAAATAAGAGGGTTCATTCTAGACCTTACTAAACTGTGTTTTATTCCTAGAAGGAAATAATGCTAGCAATGACGGTAGATTCCACTTTGGTACATGGGCCACAACTATCCCCATCAATAATTGCTGAAAGTGTTCTTCTCATTTTTCTTACACACAAACCTTGCCTTCTCTGTTTTATTCTTTTCATAAAAGATTTTGCTCACTCTGTCAACTAGGCACTATGCAAAAGTTAAAAAGTTGGCCCCAAGTGATTTCAAGGGCAGGCAATAAAATATTTTGCAAGGTATTACTGGGAATACTCAGAAAATCACCATTTTACCTAGTCAACAAAGACCATGGCGTTCTACCCTTATACTATTTTTCTTAGAGAGAGCGAAACAAATTTGAATATCTGGCACTTTTATTAGAGCATCCAGCAAAAAAATTTGAGCCATGCAGCATCATTAGTCTAAACCTAAATAGAGCAAGTCTGAGGAGAAGCACTATTTTTTAGAAATAGCATTAAAGAAAAAAAACACTTTATGTAATATTCTCCAAAGTAGCACGCAAGCTCATTCTGGCACTTGGGAAATGAATCATTTGCTCTGATGGCCTCATCCAGGAAGAGTAAATCATCCAATTTTAGAGACATCGCTAAAATACAGGGAAGAAATTGAACTTTCCGGCATACTTACTCAAATGCGTACACCTACTTTAGATTAGATTAGGAATTTCTTTTCCTTACGCAAACTTAAAGTTTTTATTCCATCACTGAGGATACCTGAGCACAAACGTGTTACGAGCCACCTCAGAGTCCTGCACCACAGTCTCATTGTTGGCATCCCCTACTCGTTCACTCTTCACGTCCTGGCTTTTCAAGATATGATGGCTCTTAAAGCAAAACTTCCATCACCTGACACAAAAATATATCATGTCATTGGCCTCTGCATCAGCTTTTCTCTTTCCCAATGTTACCAAAGGGGTGGAGTGCTCTGGAGCGTCTGACCTGGCTGACAAGGAAGTCTCTGGTCCTGACATCTCCCTATATGTTCCACCAGGGCATTGCAGAAAATGGCAAGAAGCTGTGATCTTGGAGTAATTTTAAGATAGTTTAATTAAAATGACACACAAACTGTGACTGAATGGGAAAATGTAATTTAACTAAACAAATTTATGCAGAAAACTTATACTTAAAATCTACATATCACCAATATTAAGTGAATTTTCCACCTTAAAAGTTAACTACTTGAAAAGAACAATTTAGTTTTATGGTACAGAGATAACAGATTCCAATAAAGAAATTACATATATGTGTCTATTTTAAATAAATGCTAATATCTAACGTTAAAAGAACAGTGCCAATAAAATCTGTGAATAGTTCCTTAGTTCCTTTTCTCCTGCACAAGAATTGGAACATAGCAATCCTTACCTATCAAGGCTTTACTAATTAATGTGCGCTGAGAGCTCCGAGTTCCTGCCATAATAATCTCCACAGAAAGGTGAAGCGGACACGAACACCCAAGTAAGCCACTTGGAAAGGCTGTCATGAAAACCAGGGTTTCAACCACTAAGAAGAAAACGATACATTTGTGTAAGTTAACATCAAAGGAGACTTCCAACCTGTCACTCCTAAAGAAAAAAATGTTTAAAAATAAATGAGATAAAGGAAAAAGTCACTTCAGTGCCATCTCATGCCCTTCTAGAAGAGCAAGTCCATACACCAGCCATTTAGTCTTTGATCTATTCCAGTAGGGTCTTGAATTTAGAGAGGTGTTATAGGATTAGTTACTATTCACTGGTTAATATTTAAAGGTGGTCTTTTTCTCAGAAGTATCTGAGTTTAATAAGAATTTAAGATTCCTGTAAAGCATTCTTCAATATTCCTTTTTGAATAAAGGTATACTGACTGTCTTGCCTTATTACTATTGTTGCCTGGTTATTATTGACTGATTATTATGAGTGTTGGATAAAATAACTACTAACCTAAATGCACAGGTTATGGAGAGGATTTGCTGATATTTAACACTTATCTATACAATAGGTTCATCTTTTCTAAGCCAAGTATTCCTACCCAATGTCATTACACTAATTCTGACTTCTTTTCTCAATCAAACTCTTTCTACATGGAGAGAATATTTTGAGAGAGAGAGAGCCCTTAGGGTATAGGACTTAATAATAGCCAACTGCCACAAGGAGCAGAGCCCTCCTGCCGCGTTTTAGATCTAGCTAAAGTCACCAATTACCGGATTCTCCAGAGACCAGAACTCACAATGAGTTTTCTGACCCCAAGAGGATTTAGATAAGCTTCAGATAAGTGATGTTCTGTGGCATGAGCACAGAGTTGCTTAGCAGCAAAAATGTTTCTCCCCTCTAACATCTCTGCTAACAGCGTTTCCCCCAGATTTACAAGGATGCACCAGTATGAGAGAGTGCTGGGTGTTGCAGTCTGAGAGTGTTACCGAACAAGAGGTCCGAGGGAGGGGCAATACAATATTTGGCCCACCTAGGGATGCCCAAAACTGCTATACAACAGGGGCCCCTCCCAAAAACAAAATACTAAAATCTACTGGGCCCTTCTGTCCGCCGCCAATTGGAAAGACATCTCTTAATGCCAGAGATTTGTGAAAAAGGGAAACAAAATGTTTATTTAATGCTATTCAGGCCTAATGCCTCCACTAAAATATCAAAGTCCTTTAGGGTGTACACCTACACCCACACAGCGCTCCCTTCTCCCACTGTCCCAACTCCGGGTACCGTAAATCAGGAAAAGAGCACACGTCTGTGTTGCAGGCCGCTGGCACCATCAGCTGTGTCACCGTGCAGGCAGGATCTCGAGTTAATCCAAAGTACTGTGGTATCCTCTCATGGTCCACTGGCAAGAGTCCTTTGTACCCAGTTCCAGTCAAAGTCTCTCTTGCTTTCCAGGCCCCGCGGCCAAAGGGGGCACCCCAAAGCCGCGTGGGCCACTTCTACCAAAGCTGCAGGAGTCCGCACTCCATCAAAAGCATGTGGCTTTCTTCTTCACCTGGCTGCAGGGATCTCCATTCTGGCAAAGCTGCGTGGTTTTTCCCTTTCACCTGGGCAGTTATCCCCTCATGTCCTGGAGCCCATCTTTTCCAAGCTCCCACACAGGCACTCCTCACTCTGGAGTGCAGCCCCTTCTGAGTCCAAGCCCCTTCTCTCCCTTGCTCCAAACTTGGCCACTTCTATTTAACATATCTATGAAACCAGTTAAAGGTTATAGATATGTTAAATAATCATTCCAGAGGTTAGCTGCAAAACCATTGCTATGCAAAACAGCTCTCAATGGCCCTGCTCCATTCCTTTCTTCCCCCTGGGGGGAGGTGTGAGGACATCTTATATGTCTCTCCAATATTCCTATACACTTTGAATTCTGGACACTATTCCAAATCTTTTTTTTGGGGGGGTCCCCCCTGGCTGCACCCTGTATCAAGAGGAGGCTTCGCCAAACGTATATTAGGTTTAAGACCCTCAGGTAATTTGCAACCTCTTCTGAGTTTGTTTGTTTGTTTGTTTGTTTGTTTCCCTAGGTTTAAGGATGGAAGGGACCCTGCAGGTGGTTCTGCTCTTTCCTTCTTTAGTGGTCTGGGTAGCACCAGACAGGTAGGATTTAGGAAATGTACAAGTTCTCACTTCCTAGCGGGATTTGTCTGCTTACGTTCCAAAATGAGGTGTGGTATCTATAATAAGAAAGCAATAGAACATTTTTGAGTTATTATGCAGCTAATGCCTGATTATCCTCCTAATGTCTGAAGAGGGTCAGTGTGGTCCATGTCAAAACCACGATCTCTGAAGTGCGAGTGCCTGGTTCAGATCCCAGCTCTCCCTGATCTCGGTAGCGCCTCTGAGCCTCTGTTTCCCATTTATGATAAAGGATGCTACTAAAGAAGCTATCTAATCTGTTGTTAGGAGGTACATAGGAGACGCTTTCAGAAACTTAGATGAGAACTGGATGCACAGGAAGCTTCAAAAACCTTCAAAAGTATGAAAAAAAGAAAAAATAGCTACTGCTATTCCCCGTTTACTGTTGAAAAAACTGGATATCAGAAATGTTCAAACTTCCGGTGACTGGGATCCTGCAACTAATTAACAAGTGGGAGGCTTGGGTGTGGCTACAGCACTGTCCCCCATGCCCTTAGCACTAGGCCACACTAATACGGTCAGGATCCCAGCACAAGATGGAATTCAAGGGACTGGACGTAGGTCATGGTGCTCAGGAAGCCACGCATGCTCAGGAGAGGACCGAGTTTCCCCTCAGTCATCTCTTACAACCTATTTTCACCTAGAAAGAATATCACAGTAGAGGGAAAAACGAGGAACAGGGCATCTGACCGGCACATGCCACATGCTGGATGCTGGGCCACAGATTTTTTTTGTGCTTCTTCTCATCTACCTCAAACAACGGCATTCCATGTTGGGGCTCTTGTCCTCATTTTATAGCTGAAGAAATGGAGAGAGAAAGCATTCGTCCCAAGGTTAAGGACTAATTAGTGAAACTGAGGTTCTCCCACAGCCAGTCCTGTCTGCTTTCCAATCCCACATTGCTCTCTATGCAGGGCACTACCCAATGTACTAATTTCCTAATGGAACAGCACAAATTGCCTTATCAACAATCTGGCAGTTCCACTTCCAACCAGAACTTGGGCTATGGGCACTTGAAGACGCAACAGGCAACAAGAGCTGTGGAAACACAGAGCAGGTGGTAGATGGAGAGGCTTGTAGGGCAGCAAGCCACCAGCCCTCATTCCTGGTTGGTGGGCAATCAGGGTGACGGGGCACTTACCACGCTGGATGCCAGAGAGGATTTGGAGTAACGAGCAGTTAAAAATGGATTTTGCTACTAATGCATTTCTGACTTTCTGTTCCATTCAAAAAGTAAAGGAAGTTCATTTTCCTTTCAGAAAGAAAATCTTCACCTTGGAGATTCTATAAATATAGCTCTTAATTTAACTCCTGTGAAGAAATGGCAACATCTCTTTGTGTGAAATTACTACCTTTTAGAGGCACTATCTCTTCCTGGTTTTCACTGTTTCCCTGAGCACTCATTAGCCTGGAGAGGAAATAGTTTTGTGCAGGGCCCCAAAACACGAACCGTGCTTAGCTTGAAGGGCATTTGTTCTGCGAGCCTGTCTGACTCAGCAGCGAGGTGTATGCAGAGGAAATCTCTTTGCCTGTCTTAGCTTTGCTCTCATTCCTTTTCTCAGTGAGGGAGTGTGATTTTTCTTTCCTACTCAACTTCTATTCACAATGCAAAGGAAGTACATAATTATTTGCATGTCCCTTACATCTTTCTGCTGCATATTTGACAGGAAATCTCATTATTAAAATATTACTGGTAATCTAAAACACACTTGGGCTGGTCAAAAGCCACGGTGGGGGAGAGAGACATAAAAACTGCGCCCCGCAGCAAAAGGGCAGTTTGGTTAAGCCACTGCACAGAACACTCTGTCCACTGAATGATGACCAGAGCAATAAATTCTGGGGATTTGGGGAGAAAGTATTTTTATTGTTCTTGGTTTTAAAGGCCCATAGTGTCCCAGAATTTTATTTCCAGTCACCTCAAACAGTTAAAATGTCAAAGAACTTTGGGAAGCAAGTGTCAAATTCTTCCACCTAGTCCTTCCCAGTGTGTGCCTGTCCTGGGGTCTGCCAACCTCTTCTTCCCAGTCTTTTCAGAAGTTGAAATTGTTACCATTGGTATTTAACTAGACATTGATAATAAGACAGCAGAGGGAGCTGCACACTGAGCTGAGTACACGGGAAAGCAGAAGCCTGTTTGCTTCACCAGCTTCTTATCCCAGCGCCCCACGTCCTTGAGCTGCACCAGGGAATTAACACTTCCCTCAGCGCCTCCAGTACCAGATGGAGCATGACAAGTGGAGGGGCTAGACGGTCTAACAAGGGGATGTAGGCCCATCCAAAGCCACAAAAGCCTGGGAAGTTGATTGGTTTTTTTTTTTTTTTTGAAAGGGCACTTGGTCCTCCCCAAACCCAGGCTAATATAATCCCGGGGAACAAAGAACTGTGTCTTGCTCACCAGGTGATACACTCACCTGTTCATTCATGCGCTCGCTCACCCAGGAGCATGTGACCATGTGGGTGTAGCAGCTCCTGGGCCCGCAGCAGATGCCGACTGCTCCAAAGAGCTAAGCTCGGCGGCAGCCGTGTGGACTCACCACTGGAGCAGCGAGGAACAAGCTCAGCGACTCGGACGGGGGCTGAGACTGCTTAGCAACCACCTGTGGGTTCCACAGGACTATACTTCAATATGAAGCAGAAAATACGGACTCTGGCCTTTGTCTTGGCCTTGCAGAGAGCGCAGCTGGACATTTTCACTGGCGGAGGGAGACAGGGCATTGGGAACCAGGGAGGCAGCTTCTATCTCCACATGAATGAACCATGTCACACCACAATCGCCTGGGTGTGGTCCTTGAAATGCTTTTCTTGTGATCCCGTGACAGGGCCTAATTTGTACTGACAAGAAAATGAGGGACCCATCAACATTCCATCACACAAAGTGCGGCCTGGGAAGATCAAATGGAACACAGGCTCGGAAAGCCTCTGGCCTTCTTCGCAGATCTTGCACAAAAATAATTAAGCTTCTCATCAATCTCCATCCGCCTGGGCTCCAACCTAAAAGAGTCGAACAGTAATCAGCGCCAGTCCCTCAATTACCCAGAGTCACAATATCACAAAATAATTATAATTACAAAGATTTTGATTTTCCACACTGAGGAAGAAAACAATCCTAAAACCCCAACAGCTACCACTGTGGACGCCAGGCACAGCCCCTCACAGATGAGATACAGTGCTGTCTCCGGGCCCCACGGGAAAACACGTGCCTCATTGAAAACAAAATAGAACCAAGTAATAATTTAAAAAGGCCTCCCTAACACGAGAGACAGCCTCTGTTTACTAGCTAAGTGCCGGCAGATAAACTGTTCAACTTTGCTGTGCTTTGGTTTTCTTCTTGTAAAGTGGAGCTAAGAACATACCCACATTATAGGACAGGGGTAAGAATTAAATGGGTACTTAGACCAGTACCTGGCCTCCAGCTATTCAAATGTTACCCATTACAATTAACCTTCCACATCAAGGCATGTCAGGGGGCAACTGTATATACGCACGTGAATGATAACCAGAGTCCGGATTCACCACTGACTCGCCCGTGTCCTTACCAACATCGCCATGGGAATAACCATCGGAGCTTGGTTTTCCCCACTTCTGAATGGAGTGACCACACTTGCCTCTGCCACACAGGAATACAGCACAAACCGTCTCCCTTACTGTTCCCAACAAGACTGATGCTCCCTGGAGTGACTGATATGAAAATGAATTTACTAAATTCAAAACCCAACAAGACCCATATGCTGACCACAGCTCTTCCTGGGAATGTTAAAGTTGAAGCATGAAGGGAGCGGTGCTTTGATATTACATTTTTACTATGCTGAGGCTTCGTGGATTAAAAAATTAAGTAAAAACGCCTGACCATAACAGGTCCCATTTTTTGCTGTTTATGCTTGTTCTTTTTGTTCTTTGAAAGTTTCTGGGGATTATTCCATGCTGCAGGCTAAATAAATGTGAGCTCAGCTCCGTGTGCTGCTGCCTATCCAGGGGACCCTCTGAATGGCTCAGTGCCTCAGGCACGATGGAAATGGATTTATGAGTTCCAGGCATCTACTCCCGCCAAATAGGGCTGTTCATCAAAGGATCCAACATAAAGCTCAGTGAACCACCAAAGAATAGTGCTAGAAGGACAAGAAATGACAAAAGAAAGGAATGGGAGTGTGTGTAGATAGACAAGAAGCAAGACAACATTTGGGGGCCAGGCAGAGGGAAAATGCTCACCCTTAAGACACTCTTCTCTGTGTAAAATTGCAGCACTGAGGGAGGAACGAAAGGGGAGCCATGGAGGGCTAACCCGGCTAAGTCAACATTCCATAGCTCCCAAAGAAGGGCTTCGCATTGTTACCGAACAAGAGGAGGTCCGAGGGAGGGGCAATACAATATTTGGCCCATCCAGGGATGCCCAAAACTGCTATACAACAGGGGCCCCTCCCGAAAACCAAAATACTAAAATCTACTGGGCCCTTCTGTCCGCCGCCAATTGGAAAGACATCTCTTAAAGCCAGAGATTTGTGAAAAGGAAACAAAATGTTTATTTAATGCTATTCAGGCCTAATGCCACCACTAAAATATCAAAGTCCTTTAGGGTGTACACCTACACCCACACAGCGCTCCCTTCTCCCACTGTCCCAACTCCGGGTACCGTAAATCAGGAAAAGACCACACGTCTGTGTTGCAGGCCACTGGCACCGTCAGCTGTGTCACTGTGCAGGATCTCGAGTTAATCCAAAATACTGTGGTACCCTCTCATGGTCCACTGGCAAGAGTCCTTTGTACCCAGTTCCAGTCAAAGTCTCTCTTGCTTTTTCAGGCCCCGCAGCCAAAGGGGGCACCCCAAAGCCGCGTGGGCCTCTTCTACCAAAGCTGCAGGAGTCTGCACTCCACCAAAAGCATGTGGCTTTCTTCTTCATCTGGCTGCAGGGATCTCCATTCTGGCAAAGCTGCGTGGTTCTTCCCTTTCAACTGGGAAAGAGGGGGTCCGCACCCTGCCAAAACCACGTGGCTCCCTCTTTCACCTCACCAAGAGGGGGTCCTCACTCTGCTGAAACCGCGTGGCTCTCTCCCCATCTGGCCAAGCGGGGACCCTTCGTGTCCTGGAGCCAGTCTTTTCCAAGCTCTCACCTAGGCGCTCTCACTCAGGAGCGCAGCCCCTTGTTACATTCTGAGTCCAAGCCCTTCTCACTCCGGAGAGCAGACCTTAGTTCCCATCCTGAGTCCTCCTAGTTCCATCCTCAGTCCCTGCTAGTTCCATCTTGAGTCCCCTGCTCACTACCTTCTCCTTCAGGAGTGCAGCTCCTAGTCCCTGCCATAACCTCATTCCTTCAGGAGTGCAGAGCTTAGTTACATCCTCCTGAGTCCCAGTCCACTCACTCAGGAGAGCAGCCCTTAGTTTCCATCCTGAGTCCAAGCCCTCTCACTCAGGAGTCCAGACTTTAGTTACATCCTCCTGAGTCCCAGTCTACTCACTCAGGAGAGCAGCCCCTAGTTACATCTTGAGTCCCTGCTACTCCCTTCTTCCTCCTCCTTGCTCCAAACTTGGCCACTGCTATTTAACATATCTATGAAACCAGTTAAAGGTTATAGATATGTTAAATAACCATTCCTCCAGAGGTTAGCTCCAAAACTGTTGCTATGCAAAATAGCTCTCAATGGCCTGGCTCCATTCATCCCTTCCCCCCTGGGGGGGGGGGGGCGGTGAGGACATCTTATATGTCTCTCCAATATTTCTATACACTTTGAATTCTGGACACCTTTCTAAATCTTTTTTTGGGGGGCCCCTCTGGCTGCACCCTGTATCAGCATCACTTCCGAGAAGGTTCCCTCCGGACCTGCTTTGTATTCAGGGCCCTGAAATCAAGTGAGCTCGGACATTGGCAGCAAGCATGTTGATCGATTCCAAGATACCTAATGTCTTGCCCTTTGAAATGCCTGGAAAGTTGTTCTCTTCTAGTTTAAAAAGTAGGTCAGAGCATGTAATGTTCTATGAAAATATCCATGTTGATTGTATGTTACCTATGCTGCCCTACTACTTGCTGTGTCTTTTTCATCTCTAATAGTCGTAGATTGGATCTTAGCACCTGAGGCTTAGGGAACAATATCTAACCTCACACACATACTCGTTACAGAAGTATAGACCACAGCACCGTTCTGCCAAAACTAAAGACTTTACAGCTAAATACATGTGAGCTTAGCTCCAGTGTTTAATAAAGATATTACTACATTAATTATTCTTTTTCCTTTGCTTTTATTTAATGAGAAGTGTTTTAACCTGGGCATGTAATGTCAGTCATGTTTGCGCAGTGGGACCAGGGAAGGCTGACTGGGCAAGGCCAGGCCTGGGACGTCCATTCACTGTGGTCTCCATTCATGATCTTTGTCACCCTCTATCTCCTTGTGCGCTGGGGTTCTTTACCTCCTACGTTACTGCTACATGTGCTTGTCCCCTTAACCTTTTTCCTCCTCGCTAAAACTTACTCTCAAAAAATGAAGATCCATCCACATTAGGAATGATCAAAAAAAAGAAGAAGAAAAGAAAAATCCTCAACTTGTAGCAACTCCTTGAGGATCAGCATTTTTGATACAGGGTGCAGCCAAGGGGGGCCCCCCAAAAAAGATTTGGAATGGTGTCCAGAATTCGAAGTGTATAGGAATATTGGAGAGACATAGAAGATGTCTTCACCCACCCCCCCTTCCCAGGGGGAAGGAACGAATAGAGCAGGGCCATTGAGAACTATTTTGCATAGCAACAGTTTTGCAGCTAACCTCTGGAATGATTATTTAACATATCTATAACCCTTAACTGGTTTAATAGATATGTTAAGTAGCTGTGGCCAAGTTTTGAGCCAAGGGTGAAGGGAGTGGCTTCTACCCAGGATGGAACTAGTGGCTGTGCTCCTGAGTGAGGGTGCCTGTGTGAGAGCTTGGAAAAGATGGGCTCCAGGACATGAGGGGAGAACTGCCCAGGTGAAAGGGAAAATCACGCAGCTTTGCCAGAATGGAGATCCCTGCAGCCAGGTGAAGAAGAAAGCCACTTGGTTTTGGTGGAGTGCGAACCCCTGCAGCTTTGGTAGAAGAGGCCCACACAGCTTTGGGATGCCCCTTTGGCCGCATGGCCTGGAAAAGCAGGAGAGACTTTGACTGGAACTGGGTACAAAGAACTCTTGCCAGTGGACCGTGAGAAGGTGCCACAGTACTTTGGATTAACTCGAGATCCTGCACATTGACACAGCTGATGGTGCCAGTGGCCTGAAAAAGGGACATGTGGTCTTTTCCTGACTTACGGTACCCGGAGTTGGGACAGTGGGAGAAGGGAGCACTGTGTGGGTGTAGGTGTATACCCTAAAGGACTTTGATATTTTAGTGAAGGCGTAGGCCTGAATAGCATTAAATAAACATTTTGTTTCCTTTTCACAAATCTCTGGCATTGAGAGATGTCTTTTCAACTGGTGGCGGACAGAAGACCCCAGTAGATTTTAGTATTCTGTCCTTGGGAGGGGCCCCTGTTCTTTAGCAGTTTTGGGCATCCCTAGGTGGGCCAAATATTGCCCCTTTCCTCGGACCTCTTGTTCGGTAACATTTTGACAGACACTAAAGCTTTAAGATAGAGAAAAAAAGTCTAAGCTAAGGATATATCTTGTGGAGTTGATTATTTCAACAAGTAGCCTCCTTCAATGTGTTTGATTCTATTCTCTACATTATTAGAAATAGAACAACATGGAGTTTGCCCTCACGGTATTCACAGCCTAGCAACAGAGACATAAATATGAATATGGCGCACTGCTGAGTTATGAAAAATGACACCGGAGAGGTACAGAAACATCTCTGAAAAGAAAGGAACTCACTCTCCCTAGGGAAGTGCAAGAATGTCAGATTCTTGGTCTTAAAGGAAATGGAGTTGCTTTGCCAGGTGAGGAGAGAAGGGCCAACCCTGCAAAGAGAAGAGAATGTAAAAAGATTTCTGGAGAGAGGCCCTTGAAAAACATGCTGTGTTTGAGAACTGACCAAGAGAGGACTATTTTGTGACCTTGAAATTACACACTGGCTGAAGGGGCCCAGGCCTGTGAATATGAATATCACTTGCCAGTAACTGTAACCAGAAAAGATACTGGTGTTCAGGCTGCCCATCACTACCAAATCCAGTAAGCAATGACAGCGACCGAATCCCTTATGGGCACTTTATTCAGATGGCCAGCGATCCGAGAAGATGGCTGGTTCGTACCCTAACCAACCCTCTTCCTCTCTCCTGGCCAGATCTTTTATAAAGGGGGGTGGGGGTGGGGGAGGACAAACAGGGTGCGGTCAGGGCTTTGAGCTTCAGAAACTGCAATATTCCTGTCCTGGGCAGTTAGCTGATCCCAAAGGAGGGGGAGGTGGCTGTCTGCTCCCCTGGAAGACAAAAGGCCCGGATGCCTCCACTTGTCCCCAGGTGCTAATCTCTAGCCAGTGCCCCAGGAGGTCGGCTGTTTTTCCCAGGAGCCAGAATGGGCCTTTTCTGTAGTTTATGAAGCAGAAGCTTTAACATACACATTACTTGCTAGACATAACTTTTTACCTTAAGCTAAAATTTTTCCAAGACTTGAGTACCCTATCATAACAATAGTTATTTATAAAAGAAGCTGCAGTGGACTGTCTCACCCATCACTCTCATTTCACAGAACCTCATCGCTGCAGTCGAAACTGGTGAGCTTGTCTTAAAACCAAAGGAAAGATTTCCTACTTCCCTGGCTAGAAGATTCAGCATCTAACAGCCCTTACGCTACTGCGCTGGGGAGACTTAGCAAGCGGGACTCAGATTGTGAGAATTAAACAAGTAGTATGCAAATACATGCCCATGCCTGAAATACAAGCCTGCCTCTCCACTTATATGATAGATGGTATCTGACATTATAGTTATCTCACGCATTTGCCGCTATTTGTTACTTAAATCCCACTAATCTTAATATTTTTTGCAAGAATCGTATTTTCACTTGGATACTGTGAGAATTCTCCTGGGATGGTTGATAGAGGTTTCAATTACCAGCCCATTTCCTCAGCAGCCTGGGGGGGGATGGGAAGTGATGCTGCCAAAAGAAGTTGCATTTTCCTCTGAATTTGGTGAAACCTCTGCTTCAGAGGATAATGCAGTTGTTTTTCTCACTCTCTCCCCCTGCTGTGTTGCTTCTGTTTGGCCTCTTCCAGAAAGAGATGCACTGCCCACTTATTTCACATGGTTTCATATTTGCTTCTGGTCTCCGAGGGCGGCATTTTGAAGGCGACTGATCTGCAGTTGCAAAAGGGGTACTAAGTGGAAGGCTCCCTGCATTATTCCCAGACCCCCAGCATCACCCAGTCCCCTCTCCCCCGGTCATTTTAGTGACTGCCATAGGTATGGGCAGCAACATATGTGTGCTTCATCATTGTTGTCCCCAGAAGTGTTCAGTGGTGCCTTAATTACATCTTTAGTGATTGTCATAGTGTCACCATGTCTAGCATGTGTTTATAATTTTCATGTTGCCTGTCACAAAGGTGGAAAAACATTCACTCAACCCAAGGACTCTTGGGTTGCCACTGTTGCCCTATAGGATGTTAACTGCCTCAATCACTGCTACAGGGACAAAGGAAAAACAAAGGCACGGATTAGGTGTAGATGTTAAGAATAAAGGAGTTCCAGCTAAGTGGCATTTATTTTTGAGAGATGAGAAAGGTGGATTGAGAAAGATGACCAGGAGAAAATTCTGAGATATTCTAAGTTAAAAATTACAGCGGCTGGAAAGTAAGAGACGGACCCAGAACAGTGATCCTGTTCGCAGCTGTGGACCAGCTCCAACTTGGACTGCTCTCATTCCCTCTGTGTCTTTGCAATTTTGGATTAATTTTCAGGTGGCCATTTCTGCGGATTACCTCAGCCAGGTGCTATAGAACTGCAGGAAAATCCAGGAGCCTCTGCTTCCTCTTGGCCACACACAGGTGGGCTCTCCAAACTGCTGCCCACAGCATTTCTCTTGCAGACCCTGTGCCTATTCCAGAGCCGGCCCCCTTCACTTTCTCCCACCCCTGAGCCTACGGCTATTGTAAATTCTTTTGGATGGCTTACATCTTTCTTCCTCTTTTACCCCTACTTGAAGTATAAAAATTTAAAAATGCTTGCAAACTCGCAGATGATGGACATGTTTTTCCTACCTAGCCATGGTGCCGGTGGATTAGATTTTATGTCCAAGATCAATCTTCTTTTATTTTTGCTAGAAATGGCCCTAATAAACCCTTTCTTTTAAAAAGACTTTTGGCCATGGAAGTTAAATTTTTAACAAGGAAATTCTAAGAAGAATGGAGGACTAGAATAGGCACAGTAGAGAAAAGTCTAAATCATTATATAGAAGTAGGTCCAGGCAGCTCTTAAATAAAGCAGCCTCATCTTCCTACAACACATCCAAAAGAATAGCTCTATGGTGATCAAATGTGGCAAGTTCTGAGCTTCTACTGACCAATTCTCAAAAGAAGTTCTTGGAAAGGTGATAGCGTGAAATAGATTTTTAAGAGAATAAGTGATATTTTAAACCCATCTCTCCCCTTCCCTAAAGTTAAGGCCAAAAGAGCTTTCTGGGGTATTCTTAATTAAGCCAGTAGTTGAGAGCTTCCACTAGCTAATCCCTGCTTGGAATGTTCCCATCCATTCTTTTCAAAGACACTCAAGAAGGCTTTAGTAAGTAGCAGAAATCACTTAGTGTTTGGAATTTGATTTGATTTCAAGTATTAGATAAAACACAATTCTCAACTGACTCTTTTGTATTTGGAAAACAAGTGTATCAGTTTCTTTTTCCAGCCTACACGTATTCTCCCCAAGTGAACTGAATTATAATTAGGCCAAACAGTCCATTAAAAAGCCTTCATTCATTTCCTACTGTAAAGGCTGTACAAAAGCTTGGGACAAGGCCACTGTGGTCCCAATCCTGGAGGACGGAGGCTGTCAGTGTTTACATACCTGAGTCAAAGAAAGGGACAGTGATGGTCTGTGAGGCACAGACACAAGCGACATTAGAAAGGGGGGGAATAATGGGGGGAAGAAGGGGACGAGTGGTCAAGGAACATGTAGGAAGGACCCACGGTCAAAGCCAAATGTGGGTAGTATTGAGGGTGGGAGGTGGGGGTGGGTGGGACGGAGAAAAGTGGTGATACGGAAATGGAGACAATTGTGCTTGAACAACAATAAAAATTTTAGGAAAAGGCGCACTTTTAAGTCCAAGTGGTTAACATATTTTCCATGCTTAGCCTTTTCCACATAGCAAAGCATAGAAAAGTGTTTTATTCAGACGTTCTTTCCATTCCCACTCCCATAAGGGTGACGTGAGAAACATTGTGACATCTGGGGCTGGGGCGGCATTTGGGCCAGAGTAGGTGCACACTGGGCCGACCAGTTGTGAAATGTTGGCATTAGCACATCAGCATCTGCCTTTGAAGCCCAGCAAAGGGACAGATGTTGTTTGTGAGATAATCACTCTTAACGTACCCGGCACACGTTTCTACACTGTAAAGACACACCAGGAGCATCCAGTCAGGGGAGCAGAGCCCAGGACAGAGAAGGATGGAAGAGGAAAAAGGCAGCGATGCTCAGAACACCATTTCATAATTGGAATTTAAGTCTGTATTTTTTTGCTAATTCCTTTTTTCTTTTGATATGCCAAAATAGGCACTAAAGCTTTTATTAGAGCAGTAATTTATTTATTTAATTAGTAAGATGTTTTGTGGGATGGAAGTTAGGCATAATTATAAAGATTCATTCTAATAATAATACTTAATATCGACATAACATTTTGAATTCCAGAGTGATGATGCATGCATTCATTTTCTTTCTCCGGTGAACATCCCTGTGCAGGTGAGATGTGCAAAGATCTCGACTGATAAGGATCAGGGAAGTGGGGACAAGAGAAGCAGGGATACTTCTCCAGCCTCTTGAGTGAGCTCCTGTCCTGAGTGAGCCAGTACAATGACAGCAGCAGTTCCTGGTCCCATGCGGACTCTTTCTAACTTTGAAAGTGGAGACGTTACCTAATATGTACTGCCAAACTCTAGGACGCGTTTTTTGTTCTTGTTTTTTCATTTACTATGTGGTCCAATGAAATGACAAACAGTTTTCCAATTAGAAAAATGGAAAGCAAGCCCAGCAAACCACATACACTTTATAAAACATAGTGCAAGCCTACAGTACTGGCTCAGGAGAGTTCTGTCTGGCTCCTTCGTACATTTGACATCCCCCCATGCCCATCACTAAAATAATTAATTTGGAAACCCTCACAGCCTGGGGTCAGCGGCAACTCCCGTGGCAGTCTGGCCATCGCCACGCCAGTTCGCCAATGCAGATTTTGGAAAGCTCCTACTGAGTGCTCAGCAGTACATTCAACTCCAAGGGAAATACTGTGTAAATCTAAAACTGGAAGGGCTCAGAAACTAGTTGTGAGAAGATTTGCCTTGATGGAAAGGGAAAGCATTAAAATGTCTTTTGATAAGAAGACCTAGGAAAGCTTAAATCCTGTCCTCAGGTTACAGTTATTGACTGCTATGTGACAAACCTTCCTGAAATCAAGGGGAGGGAAACAAAAAACATTTTCTAATTCTCACACATTCTATTAGGGTTTTAGATAGGACACTCGGTGGTCGGCTTGTTTATGCTCCATAGTGCCCCGAGCCTCAGAGTTAAATGCTGGGTATGACTCAGATTGTTGGAGACCCCGATGACTGGGGGGTTTCCTCATGCACACATCTCACATATTTGGCTTGACTCAAAGGCTGGGCTCCACTGGGACTGCTGACCAAGCCCCTAAACATATATACACACATGTACACATGTATTGAGCACTATTGCATGCCACGCCTGCTTCTAGACACAATAATGCCTTTTCTAGCTTACATTCTGCCCAGAAGAGACAAAGCCCAAAGCATATAAGAACAGAGTAGGGTCATCTTCCAGGTTCTTTTCCCATAAAGAGGAAATATATATAAAACAGAGAGAATATAGAAAGGACTTGTACCAGTAAAAGTTTAGTCAAGAGAGCAGAAACCCCTCTAGGACTAGATTTCATGCAGAGAATTACGAGTCTAAGGCAGCCTTTAGAAGGGTTTGGGGAAGAAATATCAGGGAGGCTACTGCTGGCTTTCAGGGACTCAGAAACGTGTCAAGGATGCCACCATCAATGATGGGGTGTGCCTATAAATGGGTCTCTCCAGAAGGGTCTAGAAGAACATAAAGGAACTATTTTCCTTCCTAACCAACGATGAACAAATGTTAAAGGACAGCAAGAGGAGAAAGCCATTTCATCCCCAACCCCTTTCTTTTTTCTTAGCGTTTGAAGCTCAGTACTCTTGGAACTGCGACAGACATCTCAGCCTGGAAGGGAGGTGCCGTCCATAAGAGAGGGGGGAGGAGCCAAGGGCTGGTGCATCAACCCTCTAATCTTCCACTTTTATATTCATTGATATTTGAGATTAATCCACTCCTACTCTTGATGAAGTGTCCCTTTATTTATAGCTGAATATATCTCAACTGAGACAGACATGGCACAGAAACAAATGACAGATTTTTGTGACGGTAGCAAGTAAACTTCGAATGGATTCATAGCTTGCGAGCTAACGCACAGAAGAAAGCAAGCTTGTCTGACTTCAGGAAGCTGAGCACCTCCATTTTCCACTGTATCTCTTACGCCCACCAATGTATTTGGCAATAACCACAAGAATATGAGAAATCCAAGATCCAGGTTACAAAATCTGCCAAGTTAGGAAGATGCACTCCATTATGTTCTTACATGCTGGTAAAACTACAAGAAGCCAATGGGAGATAAAAACTGGCTTTCTCCTTTCTCCAGGTTACACAATATAACCTGTGAATAGCCTGGATTTTCATTTCGCCAGTCTAGCCATTAACAGAAAGAGGTTTCTCAGGTTTCTTGACCTCTTTCAATTTCATTTGGAATTCCTGGAGAAGGGCCACTGTTCGGTCTGGCCTCCTTGGTAACAGTGTGACTGCAAGAGGACAGCAAGTCAGCGGTGAGTGAGAACGGGAGGCTGAGCAGCTCACCACTAAGGGCCTTCACGAAGGCAGCCATCTGGGTCAAGCTGAAGGTCATCTGGAAAGGCAGCACCACTGCATTCAGCACCGGTAATGAGAAGCCAAGAGCAGCACAATGTGCTCCTTGTGCTGTGGAATCCCAGACAAGACAGGGTGCAAAGAGTTTGAGAAGAACAAGGACCTGGGTTGGAGAATTGGGTGACAAAAGTTGGGGGATTGAGAAGAACAGATTGGTAGCTTTGAAAGAGTCGTGGGCATTTCAGTTACATCATAGGGAACATGGTCAATGATAAGCATGTACTGGGCCAGGTCAGTACTGAACATTTCAGGAGGATCACTTTGTAAAGTATCTGACAGTCTAAACATTATGCTGTATGCCTGACATTAATAGAAAATAACATTGAGCGTAAACTGATTGAAAAAAATGTAGATAAAAGAAGAAGAACGAGGACAAGTGAGAGTGTTCCTGGGACATGAAGGAGAAAACAGAAGACTGTTTTCTGCTCTCGGACAGCACCTAGCTCCTCGAACACGCCTTCCTGGAGAACGAACGCTTCAATTACGATAATATGTTGTGATTTAGAATACCTCAACGTCCTATGACAAATTCCCCCTCTGCCCTCTGGCAGACATTGTATGTCTTTGGCTTAAGTCTTTATTCCCAGGTTAAAATTTACTAAAGAAAGCACATAGCTACATATCTTGCTTTTAAATTTTTAAATATCTGTGTCTTACTTCCTGGCTCAGTAGCTGGGAGTGATCTGAGGCCCAGAAATTCAGCTGTTTCTGGATACAAATGGAGTGGAGACTGTGGCTTCAGATTCTTTAGTGTCAATGCAGGTCACAGGGGCAAGCTGCTTAAGAAAAGAAGTTCTCCCAAGTCACACAGTTCTGAGGAGAGAGATATGGAAGGGCAGAATGGGGTGGTGGGAGTGGTGGGGGTGGTGAATAATGTAAAATGAAATTGAGCAGCCCAGTGAAAGTCATGTGGCTGAACCCACCACCCAGATTCCCCAAGGGAAGCCAGAAAGACTAGGATATCACTTCTGAAGAACTCTTCCATTGCCAAGTGGATTTGAAAATTGGGAGCTAAATGGAGGCTTGTGCTTATTATTTAACCACTATCTGACCTCCTCAGTCAGCTCTGCTATGAATTAAGAGATTGGCAGGAACTCCAGCATAGTCCTCTGCCCCGTGCCTAGCCCTGAGAGATGCTTTCAAGTAAAAACCGGAGGAAAAACACTCCCAGAGGAGATGGGGTCCAGCTGGGATTTATTTCAGTGTGTCAGCTTGACACGAACATGGGCGAAGGCCAGATATGGATTGGTGACTCACCCCCATTTACATGCAGTTTGTGTAAAATGTTTTCATTTCCGCATCATGGAAGCAAATCTGAAAGCTTTCACTAAAACCGTGAAACTTAATTCCTTGCAACAAAAAGTGACCTGCCCCCAAGCACAGCTTTAAAGAGTCCCGCTTTGACTTCTGCTTGACTTCCAAATGTGGCTTAACTATCGTTTGTATGTAATTTCAATATAGAAACAACCAACATGATGGCATTTTGCCTCTTGGTAATTCTCTGCCCCTGCATGAATTGTTTTTAAATTTGAATGAATTAAAATTGGGTTTATCTTTAGTACCACATAATTTTTTTTTCAAAATGGGCTTTAGATGTTACATTTTCTTTTGAAAGGCACTGCTATTCCAGCCTGAATGTCTGCACTTGGGGTGGAGGTACAGGGTCAGGAGAGACCAGAAGAGTCCTTTAGCTGTGTCTGTGGCCATCTGTTCCCTAAATATTCATTTTCTAGAAGAGTCTTACCAATTTTAACAAGTTTTCAGAAAGGCAAGAATTAAAATATTTAAGGATTTATACACTAGCTTCAGATTTTTTTGTCCAGCATCACTTTTTAATGTTCTTGATAAAACCGGTCCATAGGAAATTTCTTCCTGACCTCAGCTGTGATGTGGACTGCCTTGTACATTTTAACATACATATCAGGGGACATGATACATACAAATCAAAGGATCTCGACTATCATCACAGCCTCTAAAGACAGGAGATCTTTGTGGCAGATAGTTCAAAATTGTTTCTTACCAGCTTTACTGAGGTGTCATTTACATGTATAAATTGTACATATTTGTGGTACACAACTTGGCATGTTGACATTGTTGTGAAACCATCACCCATATCATGCTAATTAATACTCCTCACTTCTACACAGTTACCACTGTGTACAAATCACACTCCCTTTATGCATCTGTAATCCCTGAAACTTGGCACCCCTTGGCCAGTACCTCCCCATTTCGGTGGCTCAGCCCCGGAGCCACCATGCTGCTCTCTGCTGCAGCGACTATGGTAGACTCCACGCATCAGCGAGATCATGCCAGTCTTCTTTCCGTGCCTGGCTGACTTTGAGCAGTTTAACATCCTCCAGCTTCATCCATGTTATCACAAATGGTAGGATTTCCTCATTTTTTAAGGTTGAATAATACTCGTGTGTGTGTGTGTGTGTGTGTGTGTGTGTGTGTGTGTGTGTGACATCTTTATCCATTTGTTGGCTGAAGGACAGTTCAGCTTTTCCATATCCTTGCTGCTGTGAGTGATGCTACAGTCAATATGGGGGTGCAGATATCCTTTAGTGAATCTGATTTCCATTCCTTTTGGATAGATGTATATCCAGAAGTAGAATGGCTGGATTATATAGTAGTTTTATTACTACTTTTCTGAGGGACTTCCACACCATAAATTAGTACAGCCATTATGGAAATGAGTATGGAGGTTCAAAATTATTTATTGGGCAATTACCGTATGTCAGGTTTGAGATATATCAGTGAGACCAATATCTACCCTGTGACCTTTAGTAACTCATATCCTTATAATCCTGTTTTCCCATTAAGAAAAATTGAAAGAATTAAACTAGATCTCACAGCACAGCTTCACCATTCAATAGAATTAAGGCGGTTGCCATCCTATTGTACTGGCAATGAGGACATGCTAGTGGGTGCTGGTTTTAAGAAGAAATTTGCCTGAAGACTTCAAAGGATGGGAATGATCCTAAATCAGGATTTTCAGCACTTTTATTACCGCATGTAATTACAGATGATTTACCGCCATCTTTTCAATCTGGCCTATTAAAAAGAACCCTCAGCAATCCTGGTGGCAAATGTTTTTTGCATTTTGCTGCTGATGCTTTCAGTCAGAAATAAATAAATACATTACTGCTACTAAAAACTAAATAAATTTCCCTGGAAAACAGAGAAAAGATTCTTTTGTTGGCAAACAGAGGAACATTTATGACCCCAAACTAGGTAGTGGTGCAGCATGGGCCCTGAAAAAAACTGTTTCAACTTCTTGAGGAGATCAGTGTGCTATAATTGTAAGCTTGGGTTACCAATAAGCAATCTGAGTACAGCCCCCACAAAATGAGAAAAATAAGTGAAGCTTTAGGACTTTGATGTTGTTTTAAAAGGAAATTCCACAGTGTTTCACCAGTTTTCAGTGTTAAGAGGGAAAGTATCTTCAAGAATTGCACTGATAGCTGTCTCCCACTTAGAAGCAGCTTTTTGGCACCTCTTCAAATCTTTGTCTGGTTTGGCCTCCTCACCTCCACTCCAGCCTCCACCATGTCCACAGGGGTGACCCAGAAAACCTACCAGGTATCCACCTCTGCACCCCGGGCCTTCAGCAGTCATTGCTACTTGAGTGGGCCCAGATCAGCTCTTCCACTTTTTCCCAGGTGGACAGCAGCTACTGGGTCAGTCTGAGCACCAAAGCACCAACATGATTCTGGCCAGGGGGGTTTGGCAGAGCAGAGAGCATAGGGACCATTAAAGCCATCCAAGGAAACCAGAGCTTCATGAGCCCCCTGAAGATGGAGATAGACCCCAATATCCAGGCTGAGCACAACCAGGTGAAGGAGCAGGTCAAGAGCCTCAACAGCAAGTTTGCTTCCTTCATCGATAAAGTGCAGAGCCTGGAGCAGCAGAATAAAATTCTAGAGACCACTGGATTCTCCTGCAGCAGCAGAACACAACTCACAGTAACACGGACAGCATGTTAGAGAATGGAATCAACAACCTCCAGCAGCAGATGGAAACACTGGCCCAGGAGAAACTGAGGCTGGAAGTGGAGTTTGGCAACATGCAGAGGCTGGTGGAGGACTTGAAGAATAAATATGAGGACGAGATCAATAAGCGCATGGAGATGGAGAATGAATTTGTCTTCGTCAAGAAGGCTGTGGACGAAGCTTATATAAACAAGGTGGAGCTGGAGTCCTGCCTGGATGGCTGATGGATAAGATCAACTCCTACAGGAAGCTGTGTGAAGAGGAGATTCAGGATCTGCAGTCCCAGATCTCTGACATGTCCATGGTGCTGTGCATGGACAGCATCATCGCTGAGGTCAAGGCCCAGGATGAGGATACAGGCACCCCAGCCGACTGAGGGTGAGACCATGTACTGGATCAAGTATGAGGAGCTGCAGACATTGGCTGGGAAGTATGGGAATGACCTGTGACACACAAAGACAGAGATTTCTGAGATTAATCGGAGCATCAGCTGAATCCAGGCTGAGATCAAGGCCCTCAGAGGCCAGAAGTCTTCCCTAGAAGCTGCCATCACTGGTGCTGAGCTGTGTGGGGAGCTGTCTGTCAAAGATGCTCAGGCCACTGTGGCTGAGCTGGGAGCCTCTCTGAGACCCACCAAGCAGGACATGGCCCAGCAGCTACATGAGTACCAGCAGCTCATGAATGTCAAGCTGGCACTGGATGTGGAGATCACGACCTACCATAAGCTGCCGGAAGGCAAGGATTGCCAACTGGAGTCTGGGATGCAGAACATGAGTATCCATACCAAGACCACCAGCAGCTACTCAGGTGAGCTGAGCCAGGCTTACGGGAACTACAGCCTGGGCTTCCTGACCAGCTTGGGCTCTGGTGGGGGACCTGGCTCCTTCAGCTGCAACAGTACCAGCTCCTCCAAAACAGTGGTTGTGAAGATGAGGACCCTTGATGGGAAGCTGATGTCTGAGTCACCTGATGTCCTGCCCAAGTGAACCACTACTGCAGTGCCTCCTGTCCTCCCAGCCGGCAGGGAAGGAGCTGTGCAGGGGAGTGGAGGGCACCGGAGACCTGGTCCTCAGCTCACCCCGGGGTGGGGGAGTTTACTGCCTGGGGGACCGCCTTTTCCGCCTTTTCCCCGTACTCCCAACTAAAAGCCAAATCAAGTGTTTTTTCCTAAAATAAAGTCTCAGCTGGCTCTGCCACAAAAAAATAAAATAAAATTTTAAATTGCACTGATTGATAACATGCAGTTTTACTTTCTACTACTTTTTTGTCAACAAAATTGCTTCTAGCTTGTTAAAATATAAATAGGTAAAATGAATGAATAGATGGATAGATGGATAAATGGCTTTATGGATAGAAGGAGATGGATAGATAGATAGATAGATAGATAGATAGATAGATAGATAGATAGCAAAAACTTAGGTAAAATTCTGAAAGAAATATTTATTTATAAAAATGAAAGTGAAGAGTATCATTTTGTATAAGTGGCAGTTTAGCATAAAACAAAAATTATCTCTTGAATAATCATTATAGTTTCCCTAAAGCTTAATAGGAAGTTTGTTCTAGAAGCAGTATAACTTAAATCAAATTCAGGAGGAAAAAATTAAAAGAAAAACAAGAAGCAAAACAAACTTACATAAACTGGCTCTCTGAAGAGACCTGAATTCCCGAATAGTTTGGAAACAACTGTGTATCCACAATTCTCTACCCGCCTCAATTTTCCAGTCTTATGCTCTCCTTTCTTCTCCTATTATAGCAGCAGGTTGCCTGGCCTCATTCTTCAGAGCATAGAAGGAAGTCACACATGGGAGCTTCCTCAAACTCTCTCCACCGAATCTGAAAAGCTGCATCCACCCTCTCCTCCTCGCCTTCTTGTGCAGAAGGTGGAGTGTCCTCCCACCAAAGACCAGACCGCTCTGTTCAGCACTTTACCACCCTGCTCAGCTATAATTCCTTCTATTGCCTACTACTCTGTCTTGGATCATTCCGATTAGATATTAAACACACTCAGCCTTCCCCATGTTAACAAAGTTTCTCAAATTCTACAATTTCCCCAAACTACTCAATAACCTATTTCAAGATGAGTCATCTCTCAAAGAATACGTATGCTGATTCCACATCCTCACCAACTACCTACTCTTTCATCTACTTTGAACCTGCAAAGATGAATCTTACTAGAATCACCAACAACTTCTATGCTGCAAAAGGTCATGGGCTCTTGTTAGTGTCTATCTTATATCTCTATCTCTTATATCTGTCTATCTCTCCTAACAAGTTTACTTAGTTGACCACTGTATGTTTGAGAGATTTGTTTTCTTTATACCCATAATCACACGCTCTCTTGATTTCCTGTTCTTTCTGGTCATGTCTGTCTAGAGACCGCTTGGCCAGGCTGTTCTCATCCCAGCCCTGTTCCCATGACACACTGTTCTATGCTCTCTCATAGTTAAACTCCTACTCACCACAAGTCACTTACACATCTCATCTCTAATGGCCCATCATTAATAATCAGCATATACTTCATATCTTCATATCTCCACTCAACGGTTCCTGAAGCTTCCCAAACTAATCATATCCCAAACTATAATATTATCTTCTCTTTAAATCCTCTTCTCCTGTTATGTTCTCCACAACAGAAGTCAGTGCCATTGTCTGTTTGCTCATACCAGAACAACTTAGATATACTCTTGACCTGACATTTTTATCTCCTAAATCCAATCATCTATCACCAAGTATTTTGATTATAATCCAAAAATATATTTAAAATATATCAACTTCCCTCCAACTCTATCCCCACTACCCAGTTCAAGCCCCATTTTCTTTTCAGATCCACCAACTCAGCTCCTTCCAACCAGTCTTATCTCTTCTCCATCCATCCCGCTCTCCTCAAAGCTGCCGCATTCATGTGTTTAAAGTGCAAGTATCACAGCTAAACGCTTCTGCTTAAAGTGTCTCAATGGTTTCTTTTACTTTTAAGTCTCAAGTGTGTAACCTGAGACAGGAAACCCATCCCCTACTTCTGCGGCCTCTTTGCATACCTATCTCCCATCACTCCACTTACTTCAGCCTCAGGGAACCTCTATCAGGTCCCTCTCGCCCATTGACCTCTTCATCTGGTGTTTGCCTAGAATTCCTTCTTCACCTGTTCACCAGGGGGTCACTTATGGTCACTTACCCATCATCCTTCAGGCTGCCTCAGCTGAAGGGAACCTAGCCTGACCTTCCACAAGTGTGGTTCCCAGTTATATGTTTTTAGAACAAATCATACTTATTATTTTTTTTCCAGCAATGAGCCTATTGCCAGGAGCTTAATAGGAAGTCTAAATATATTTCCTGAATAAGTGCTATTGAGGGGAGAAAATTCATGGTATTCTAAAAGATCTACATTTAAAGGGTATAAACAATTGAATAAGAAGGGCTGAGACTGCTAATGGAGGCTTATCAATCAGTGTTCAGTCAACAGGTGATTTCATCAACTGGTGCCCTCCATCTCTGACTGAAACCGGGACATTCCAGAAACAATGTAGCCAAGTTAGTTCGATTGTCCCTTACGGTATGTTAAGTAGTTTGACCATGGAACACTTTTGGAGCAATGCCAGCAACCTGGAGCGAACTGGCCCAACCGAGTCCAGAAACTGAGAGCCTAGGCTTTGAATTCAGGCACCCTTGGTATCCCTAACCTTTCTGGTTAATAAGTGATAGCCTTTGAAACCCACTGAATCTCCTGCAGGGTGTATTTGAAAAAGGAACTAATTACACTGTGTATTGTTTTCTTCGTGAGGGCCCAGTGTGTGTTAAGGAAGAGAAAGCAGAGCGCTCTCATCCTAGGAATACTTTGCAACTCCCGAATAGCTGATTTGTTTATGATCCTTGCAAATGTACTCACTTATATATAATACAGATAGTAATATATGTAGTACTTATATTATGTATTACCTACACCTTCCTTCAGGGCAAGATACAAAGTTATTTTTTTAAATAAGCAAACATGACTGAAACATGTGATTGTGAAAGATCGAGAATGTAGGTTTTATATGTTGAAGACAAATAAGCCAGCAATAAAAGAGAAGATTCAAATTAAGAATGAAGTATCTAGAGGGAACAGAAAAAGATAATCAGTAGGATTTATCTTGGTAAAGTCACAGGAAAAAAATAAAGAGGTGATAGCAGAGATAGAAAGTATACAGATTTCTAAAATTTAAAAATGTAAACAAATGAAGTAAAGGGTCTTTCACCTCACAAATTGGCAACAGTGTGTTTCAATCCTAAGACCCAGCCCTTGAGATACACAGAACAGGCGCTCCTGTGTGCTACCCACAAGTGAGTGAGATGGTTTGGGAATCACAGGGGATGAATTATACGGTATGTCAATTGTTTTTTTTTAATGCCATGATAATTTACCCAGCAACATTCTTTCTAAAAATTTATCCAAGAGAAGTACTCGTGAAAATTTTTAAATGAGCTTCAAAATTGTTTTTTGAATAGTTGGTTATAATATCAAAAATACATATAAACATCCTACATATCTAAGTAAGTAATTAATGAGTTATCATATCTACATATCATGAGATCCTATATAACTTTGAAAAGTAATATAAAATAATGTTAATGAAATCAAATGAAAAATACTTTTATATACTAAGTGAAAATCAGGTTTAAAATATGGAGACTAAATAATTTATATAAAACATATTTAACAAATTTACATATAAATATATATAAAATAGTATTAAAGGTATCTTTGGATTGTCATATAACTTGATTTTTTCATTATGAATATTAAAGATCATGTTTTTAAGCAGTTGAAGAAGTTATAGAAAAAGAAGATTTTTGGAATTAAATATTTTCAAAGATAACTAATCAAACAGCTATTTTATAAAATACCCAGGTACTATTTTAGGCATTGGAACCAGACCAGAGAATAAAACACATTTTCTATCTTAGGATCCTAAATTCTAGTGTCAACTCATTCCATTTAAAATCTTATAGAGTCCGCCTTCTACTTAAAGTTTCTATTTCCTAAAATTCATCTCAGCTGAATTAATAATGAAACAAATGTTTGGGGACTCAGCGTGGGACAACACAGGTGGGAACAGTGGGGCAGTCCCCTGACTCGCCTCCCCTCCTGCCATGATGGAGAGACCCAGGCCTCTGAGGCTGCCTGGACTAGGCCTGAGCGTGGGTCCGGATACTCTGGGCCCCACATCTGCACCCACAAGCACCATTTCCCAGCCCTGGGCTGAGCCTCCCTTGCCAACCTCTGACTTTCCAGCTGGGTTTTCTCATTAACAGTTCAAGAACTGGAGCCAGCTGGGGAAGAAGACCACACCTAAGTCTCTGCCAATCTCCTAACCCACTTCTGGCCCTTGCCTATTTTAACAAGGCTGCCCTGGTCTATTCTGAGAGTAGTAGACAATTGAACCCAATGGGTGGGGCCTGGGTACACCATGGTGCCAAGGACCTGGGGGCTTCGTTAAGCCACCATTAGTGAGTCTCTCTCCCAACCTTGGGGGCTTCCCTGGACTCCCCATCCTGCTTAGCGTATTCATGGAGTTCCTTAGATCTTAAATGATTCTTCCTTAAGATGCTTGCCAAGCCCTGTTAGTCTCTCTAGCCCAGGAAAAGATGACACATAACACTGCTTTATGTTATTCTGCAAGTGGTGGGAAAGTGAGCTTTCTGAATCCACAAAACCAGGTCCACGTCAGTCAGTGGCCATCGTGAGACAGATCCATCCCATTATTCTAACAAGGAGGGTTTAGCATACTAACTATAAGATTCAATATTCATTGCTAGAGATAATGGAACCAAAAGAAGTTGGAATTATGAAAACCTAAAAGCTTGCAGATGAGGTTCTATGGATCTGGGACCCAGGCCTCTAAGAAGGAAGTACTCCTTGGTGGGTAACGGATCTCTGAAGTGAGCACAGTGAAGCTGGTTCTGCAAGTAGAAGGAGAAATCTCAATCTAAAATCACTGATGTTACAAGGACAAGCCACAGCTGCAGGGGCGAATAAACATTGCAAGACTACTTCAAAGGATCAGGAAGAAGACGGGAAGGTTCGAGATTTCTCTAGGCTTTCCAATTTCCCTGAGCTGCCTTTTCACAGCAGAGCCCAAGAGGGAAAAGCTGGAAAAGCAGAAATGTGGATCAGAAAACCCATCCCAGAATCTCAAATAAGAGTATAAATGAGTGAGTTGGAAATATTTTTAAAATACCCTTTTACTGACACAGAGTCGAAGCAGCCCTTGGCCTCTTCTATAATTGCTATCAGCAGAATGTGCCTGGAAAGCCAGCATTTTGACTGTTTGTTTGTTTTCCCTCACTCAAAGATATATTTATTGATTTTAGAGAAAGAAAAAGAGAGAGAAAGAGAAACATCTATTGGTTGCCTCTCATACTTGCCCCAACCAGGATTGAACCCTCAACCTACGTATGTGCTCTAACTGGGAACGGAAACCCACAATCTTTTTGTGAACAGGACGATGTTCCAACCAAGTGAGCAATCCAGCTGGGTCAAAAATTAGCATTGTGATCATGGCCTTTGCAGCACTCTGCCCCCTGCAAGGTTGTCAATCCTGCTTATTTATTTCCAAGCTTTCCTCTAGGAATCTATCCCTTCTTCTCTGCAAAGAGCCAACAGGATACTTAAATTTTCAAAACTGTTCCTGGACACCTACATTTGGAAGTCCACCAATGAGGTGAGACTATAAGGTTCTCCAAATCCTTTCTGGAGTCCAGCTCAATCTTCAAGTGCCAAAGAGAGACAAAGACCTGATGACCTGAGTCAACAATAATCTGGAAAGAGAAGACATCACTGTAAACCCCTCTGTGCACCCTTTGCAAAGTTGTTCCTACTGCCAAGCCTACTGGTATTCTTCCTCAGCCTTTGAGGTCTCTTACAGCCTGTCCTTGCTTATCTCCAGGAGAGGATTTGCTGGGGGAGGGTGTCTCTGTGGGATTGTTTAGTCCTTTTCATGGAGGAAAAAGAGCTAGAGGCAGAGGTTGCTCTAATGTGTGACTTATACTGACAGAAGACACAAAACTAAAACATGGCAAAAATTGCTCAGAATCCTAATGTTCCAATGAATCAGTTTTCTGTCTACCATGGCTTCGTGGTGAAAGTTGAGAAGATGTAGCCCTTCTGCTACACCAAACGAACCTCGAGGACAGTAGTGAGACCGCAGCCTAGAGAGTCAACTGTCTGCTCCTTACAACCATAGGCAGCCTTCATTACGAGCATTGCATAGTTCTGTGCTGATGCTGGCAGGTGGATGCACCTTCAATTCTTCTGTCTCTCTTATCAGGGAAAACCAAGTGGCATTCAAGGAGGGATAGGTGCTGTTTTACCAGCTGATTTAGGAACCATCCAAGTGCCTGTGACACCTCCAATAAGTTCTGACACCTGTGAAGCTCTCAGAATGCTCTTACGCCCCAGGCTCCCCAAATTGTTATCTATTTCTTTCCACTTTAACTACAGATGGAAGAGAGGGGCTATGTATTTTAAAAGCATTTCCCCGCCCCCTGCAACAATCTTTTGTTTTTTAACCCTTTTAGTTATCTTGTTTCAGCAAAAGCCCAGAAACAGAACTATTTTCTTCCTTTCTAAACATGCTCTCGCCCACATGCATTGTAAGTGCTATTAAAAATAACAACATTGACCAGGGCGACTATCAGTGGTGACTATTTATTTGGATGTGTTAGACTATTTGCTGCAACTTTTTTTGCTACCTTCCTTTGCGTACATCCAGGAATAAAAAATATGTTATGTTGCTAAATGCAATAATGTAGATAATCCAGTATGAAAACGTCCAATTACTGATTTTCCTAGTTTATCAACAAAGTCTGTTTATAAAAGGCTTAGTTTTTAGACTTCAGTGCATTGAATTACTGTGTACTATTTTTTACATGATGGATTAGAGTGCTTAACTTTACTATTCCCCAAACTCCATTACAGAGCAATTTAAAAAAATACTTGCACAGAAAAAATTACTTATTTATCATGCCTTGGAGCAGCAGCGTGGTTCGCTTTCACTACCCATATAAACAGCATTTTCCTCGTGTGGGCAGTGTCTCCCCCAATGGTGCCGTGGCCAGGCCTTCTTACGGCCCCCAAATGCACGTGCGTGTGCATGCACACACGCACTCTCTCAAACACAGACATTCACTCATACATACACGCGAACAAGTTTTTTTCTAATACTGTAAATTTCTGACCAGACTAGATTTGAGCAAAGGAGAAGAACAGGAAGAGAATGAGAGCTGCAGGGGAAGGGACTGTGTCGTACCCACCTCACATCTGAGTGGCGAGGACTCGGGATCATGGAGACAAACTTTTAATATTTATAGCATCCGCTCCGTCGAGCCGCTACTTCTGTTCAGGAGGTGCCTATTTCTTGACTCCAAGTCACAGAATTTCATATGCTGAGCCTTTAAAGATATTCTTTTTTCTTACCACTGTTCCAGCTACCTTATAATTAGTGACAGTTCCTCTCAGATTCTAGCATCAGGCTGTCGGTCTTTGTTCCCCGTGTTGCTGTGTTATTGCCTTTTGCTGCTCCTTCGGGCACATTTTAATAAGAATTGCAGGACAGTCATATCAGTGGCTCCTATCAAATTTTATTTTGGCTTAGCAATTTAATGAAAAACCAATTCAATCAAGAGAGCATCGGTCCCTTTTAAACTCAGGTAAAAACATAATTGTAAGAATCAAAAATAAGAAATAAGAAAAAGAAGGTAAAACAAGACAAAAAATTACTGAAAGGATTTGACTAAATGAAGAGAAAAACTGCTCCGTGATGACAAAAGTTTATAATATAGTATATAATAAAAACTAGGCTATTTTTCTCCAAATAATTGATAAATTTCATGTTTACAACCAAATATTCACCAAGGTTATACTTTGGAACTTGACACAAAGAATGTGAAGTCATCTGGACATGTGATCAAAAGAAAATGTTTAAAGAAAAGAAAAATAGGTGAAACACACTAAGAATAGTAAGAGTTATATAGTTATAATATTCTTACAGTAATAAAGCTACAATAAAAGGCAGGAAATGTTATAAAATATAGATTTCAGGAAGAATGTATCATTTGATAAAGATAAATTCAAACCAATAGGGAGAAGGTTAGATTATTTTAAAAATTGCATAGGATTACCAGCTGTCATAGGAAATTAAATAACACTATTTTTTCATTAAGCCATACAATAAGAAAAACATAAGGTGAGTTAATGGTTTAATAATTTACTCAAACAATAAGAATAAATGCACCAAAATTAAATGCAGGTAAATATTTATATGATTTTCAATGGGGAAGCTCTTTCTAAAATATAAACAAAAACAAATGCAATGAAATATTTAATTATATAGAAATCATATTGCTATGCAGTGTGAAATACCACAAATACATGAAGGATGAAGCAAAAACTGAGGGAAGTTTTTGTTAACCATGACAGACAAATGGTTCATAAACTTATTCTATAAATATAGGATCACATAAAAATAATTAAAAACTGTAGAGGAGAAAAATAATTTTATCTGTACTCCCTAGATTGTCAACTTAAACCCCCCCATCCTCCTACTCCTGGTAATAAAAAACAGATTAATTTTTTTTAAAAAAGCAGACACTTATTAACATGGAGACTTCCTGTACACCTGGAAGACACCCAGGAAAACTAAGTACGTCTCTGAAGCAGCTGAAGCTCCCATCTTAAATAGCATCTCCGGCTAAAGACAAAAGAAGATGCCCGGGTCTGAGGAACCAGCATAGGGAGGTGATATACCCTTACACACGGGTAAGACAGCTATCAAATTTAAGTTCTTCTTTGTTGAGATTTAGAAATTCCTTTTCTCCTTGTAGAGAGAGAGAAAGACCCTTATAAATGGAGATTTCCCTTATAAATGTAAATGCGTCTCACAAAAGACTAATTTCTACTTGGTTTTCAGATCTTTTGTCTCACGTCTGCATTTCTTTAAAACATAATGAGCCTAAAAATAATTCTTATGCCAGAGACTCACTTTGGGGTGGCAAATTCCTCTCCTTCCAACATTTAAATTCCTCTTCTATGAGAATAACACTCCATAGGAGAAAAAAAAGTAAACATGGAGAAAAAAATCACTTTCTATTTAAAGAGTTTTAAAAATTATATGAAAAATATTCAATCCCATTTATGAGAAAAGCATTGAAAACTGTAACATACAATCATTTTAAATAAAATATAAAAATAAAAGTCATGCTGATCATTTCAGAATGCTTATAAAAACATATACTCCTTTATTCCTCCTATATGTTATAAACTGACTAAATATACTTAAAGTTGAAAATATACGTTAAAATAATTAAACCAGACATGCTCTTTTGATCAGCATTTTATCTTTTCATAATGTGTTGCAAGGAATTGTGGTAAAAATTATTAATAAGGTTATTCATTATTATAATACTATAAACTGAAAAATATGAAAATTTGAAAGTCAAATAGTAAAAATGTGTATTTTCTATTTTTTCATTTTTATTTTTAATGTATTTTATTGATTATGCTATTATAGTGGTCCCAGTTTTCCCCTCTTTACACCACTCCACCCAGGACTCCCAATTCCCTCCAGCAATTCCCCTCTTAGTTCATGTCTTATGGGTCATGTGTGTAAGTTCCTTGGCTACCTCCATTTTTAGTTATTTTTCTGAAGGTTTATTCCATTCTTTCATTTGGTCCATATATCTTTGTCTCCTCATTTTGGCAGCCTCCCTGTGTCTGTTTCTACATATTAGGTAGAGAGGCTTTGACTCCCTGTCTTAGTAGCATGACATAATATAGACAAGTTCGCTGTAAGCTGGATGTGGTGAAGCCTTAGATAATCACCAGGTGGGGCAACCCATGTGAACCAGGTTGATGGAGTCTCAGCTATGACACCACTCCGTGGCTCCATGTGGGGGAGGGCTCAGAAAAAAGGCAGCGGCCACTTCCTGGCCTCTGGAGTTTTATCCAGGAGGAAGCTGTCCCCCAGCATTCACCCTGATGCCAGATACTTCGTTTTGTCCCCAAATGTCACTGGTGCCCTTCAAGCTGCTGCTCCAGGGCTACGCCCCAGACGGAGTGAGTCTGCATAAGTCCTAAATCTATTACAAACCCTTTAAGAGAAGACACCTGACACTCCTGCAGTTCCTGCTGCTTCCCCAACCCCACCAGTTTTCACAGCCAAAAATTATGGGAATTTGTCTTCCTGGCACTAGAACCCTGGTCCAGGTGGTCTGGTGTGGGGTTGGGATCTGTTGTTCATGAGACATCTCTCCCAATTTTTATCCATTACATGTGTGTGGGGGAACACCTTTTCCATGTCTCTGCTTCTCTGCATGTCTGCCCCTCCTACCTGTCTGAATGAATATGATTTCTTAAATTCCTTGGTTGTCAGAGTTCCACCTAGTTTGATTTTCTGATGATTCAGGGCAACAGTTTTTGTAGTTTAGTTATAACTTCTACTGTGTTTGTACAAGGAAGTGAGCCGTGTTTACCTATGCCTCCGTCTTGACCAGTAGACCCCAATAGTAAAAATGTTTTAACAATAAGGCACACTTAACCTGTGGCTCCAAAACTATTTGGCTAAAAGCTCCCAGGGAAGTGTGTTAAAGTGCAGACTTTAACCACATTATCATTCCTTCTGCACTCGATGTTCAATTCATCCATAACCATAATCATCATTTTTAGCAAAAGCCATCACTTTACTAAAAATACATAGTTCTGTGTAGTCCTCATTCTACATTTTAAGAATTACTGATTTATTTAAGTAATGGTTCTCAGTTATTCAGTTGGTGTTGCAGGTAAATGCTTTTTTGACCTGAAATGATGATCACGAGATTTTCAGCTTTTAGCAAGACAGTAGACTGAGCTGATATGAGGGTCTTTCTTAGCTCAGATACCTAAAAATGTTAGATAAATTATAGCACACAAAACATTACCTCTGTAAGCAGCTTCAAATTTAATGAGGAAAATAGGTAAGGACTAGAGAAATATCAGAGTTTAAAGCTAAACACAGCAAGCACAGAGCAGAGGATACCCTGCCTGTGGGGAATCTGACTCAGGTAGACCTAGGGCGTGAAGGATTGAGGCTTCTACACCCTCACAGAGAGCACAGAGGAGATGTGGCCTTGGGCATCCTGAGACAGGGCATTAGAACTGATATTCTGCAGTAGGCCCAGACTCTCAAAGGCATGCATCCTATAGGTAGAGGGAACTAAAAAATTTTCACCCACAATCCAGAAAAGGACTAATGAAACTGCCTCTTAGGTTAATTCCAAATCTTGGCTATTGCAATGAACAAAAACGGTATATTCTTTTGAATTAGTGTTTTGAGTTCCTTTATAAATTTTCATAATGGAATACTACTCAGCTATAAAAAAGGAAAATCTTACCCTTTGCAAGAACATAGATGGACATAAAGAGCATTATGCTAAGTAGAATAAGCCAGTCAGAAAAAGATTAAGTATTACATGATTTTACTCACATGTCGAATCTAATGAATGAAATGAGAGACATATTTATAGATAGACAGCTGTAGGGGTCGGGGTGCAGAGCCCAAATGGGGGTATAGAGGGATTTTTGGCAATAAAGGAAAACAGAAAAGCCCTGACCTATTGGCCCAGTCGGTTGGGCATCATTCCACAAAATGAAAGGCCGCCAGATGCCGCCTGTGAAAGAAGTGACAAAGAGAAGAAAATGCAGAAAGCAGTTGTATTCACTCTCTAAGGGTAGAAATGGGCTTAAGTATGGAGAGATACACCAGAAGCAAAATATAGGGGCTTAGAGTTTTTATTGCATTATAATTGGATTATAAAAGGGTGGGGTGTTGCTGTTGTGTGGCCCTTGAACTGTTGGGGATGCTGCAACACAAGAGGTTTCTGGTTGGTTTTCCATAAGCCGCAGTTTGCTCCAGTGTCATAAATATTTTGCTTTGGCTATGGGGCTCGGTTAGTCACACTCAACTACTCTTGCTTTTCCTGTAGTTTTCTGGTCCTGGGGACATAGGCTCAAAAAAGTAGAATGTCAGTAATGTTTAACAAGGTCATGGGCCTGCTCAGCAAATGGCATCACAATAGCAAATAGTGCTGCCTTTATCCTTCCAGGTTCATTCCTGATCCGGGCACATGCCTGGGCTGTAGTCAGGGAGTGCACAAAAAGCAGCCATTCAATGATGTCTCTCTCACATTAGTGTTTCTTTCCTTCTTCTTTGACCTCCCTTCCCCTCTCTCTAGAAACAAATAAATGAAATCTGTTAAAGGAGAGAGAGAGGAAACCTCATGGATATATGTACAGCAGTGTGGTGAGTGCCTGGGGGAGGGGGTTCAAGGAGGTGGAAGAGGGGGTAGGAGGGATAAAGGTGATGGATAGAGACTTGACTGGGGCTGCTGAACGTACAGCACAGTGTACAGATGATGTGCTATAAAATTGTGCACCAGAAACCTGTGGAGATGTGTTAAGCAGTGTCACTCTAATACATTCAATAAAAAGGAAGAAAAGAAATTGCCTCAGCTGAGAACTTTGGCAAAGGATGGTGGAGTATATCCCATGAGAAATCAGAGCCCCAAGCTTAAGACAAGTATGAGCTCAGTCTTGGAAGTTATACTACGTAAATGGCACATATTCTATGACAAGAAATTAATGTCAAACAGTGGCCTAGATAACAGGAAAGTAGCTTAAGCAGAAATAAATGCAAAACTGTTCTGGAGAAATACTTTTAACATCCTGGGTGCAAAATACATATACAAAGAGAACAAACACACAAACAAATAAATGTATATCAATATATATGTATTTATATATATATGCTCATATATATAAACACTAAATTTACAATAAAATGCAAAGAATAGTAGGGGAAATAAAGAATCTAAAGAACTTGAGACACATGGTCATAAACTAAAGGGGGGGAATGGTGGGGGAGGGGTTGTGCAGGGTGGAGGGGAATGAAGGGGGGAATAAACAACTGTAATGGCATAATCAATAAAATATATATTTAAAAAATTCTTTTAAAGATTTAATTTATTTATTTATCTTTAGAGGGGAAGGAGAGAGGGAGAGAAACATCAATGTGTGGTTGCCTTTCGTGCATCCCCTGCTGGGAACTGGCCTGCAGGGAACCAGTCTGCAACCCAGGAATATGCCCTGACTGAGAATTGAACCACGATCCTCTGGTTCACAGGCCTGTACTCAATCCACTGAGCTACACCAGCCAGAGCTCTAAAATATATCTTTTAAAAAAGAAAGAGAAAATGCAAACCACACAAAGAAATACTCCACTATGAAAATTCATTGTGACATGGCTACAAAAGAGAATTAGTGTATCTAGAACGGACAATATGAAAATCTAGATCTACAACATAATATATTTCAATAATTTAATGAATTAAAGAATATGAATCACCATAAATAGACCATTATGAAACAAAAACAAAAAATTAAAAATAGATGACTCTCCAGAAATAAAATATATCATCATTAATCTTAAATGCCTAGTGCAGGGGTGTCCAACTCATTTTCACTGGGGGCCATATCAGCCTCACGGTTGCCTTCAAAGGGCTGAATATAATTTCAACTCCTTAACTGTTAAGGAGTAGTTACATTTATACGATCCTAAAATTATTGCAGCCCTTTGAAGGCAACCGCCAGGCTGATGTAGCCCCTGGTGAAAATGAGTTTGACACCCCTGGTCTAATGAATCATTTACAACATATATTAGACACAAGTTGGGTACTACAGTGTTATGGAAAATAAAGCTAAAAAATTACCAGGAAGCAGTGTAAAAAGATGAGATCAAAAGTATAAAATTAAGTGTGAGATATATAAACAGTAGAAACAAATATTTTAAATATATTTGGCAGTATTTTCAAAAGACAACATGAAAAGTGAAAAAAGCAATATTTTAAAAGGTGTTCCTGGAATTTATGAAAAACACAAGGCCTTAATCATTAAAGCACTCCGAATCCTGAAGAAGTTGATGAAGGTAACCCACACGTAGTTATATCACATGAAAATTTCTGAATAGGACAACAAAAGACAACATCTGAAAAGTGTAAAATAGTCGGATGTCTCGGAGCAATAATTAGACTGAGTCATACTTGTTTTACACATCAATAGAAGAAAAAGGAATGTGAAATAACATCTTTAAAGTGCTAAGAAAAAATTAACTATCAACCTGGGCGGTTTGAAGAAACTTAAAGGACAGGTAAAAATATCATTTTCAAACCACTTCTGAATTTGTCACTGAGGCTGAAAGAAGTATTAACTCAAAAATATCCCATTAAGGAGAAGATAGGACTCAGAAACCAAGTATGAGACAGAAGAGGAAAGGTGAGCAAAGCCATTTTTTGTGTAACCTAAATAAGCATTAACTCAAACAATATTTATTAAATTGGAGAAGGTAAGTATACAAGATACTGTTATGTTACAAAAATATTAGACACCAATACCATGGACTATTGAAGAGGGCAATGAGAATCAAACCTTCTACATTCTTTGTGTTACCCAAAAGGAAAGTATTGGTTAGCTTTGAAATTAGTTGAATCTAAATGTGCGTGTTAAAATAGAACTGTAATGTGTAACTTTTATATTGGCAGAGGGTAAAAGGATTGCAAAGAGAGTTTAGGTAGCAAAAACACAAACACGTGGATGGGAAGGATGTGCAGTGTTGTAGAAATATAGAACCACTGTCTGAGTTTCATGCCAACGTAAGAAAGGTCCCCCCTCAATTGACTGAAGAAAAGCAGCGGGTTCTGAAATTCGGAAGGGAGTTTAAGTCTACACGCAGCGTGCTCTGTCCTAAAATGATGAAGCAAATGTAACAAAAGGTTAGCATTTGTTCAATCTAGGTTAACATAAGTAAATGGGATGCTGTTATTTTATTTTCTGTACTATTTTATTTATTTGCTAAATAACACTAAGGAGCAGATACTTCTAAAATACTGTTAACTTCAGAAAAACATTGTATATAAAGCAGTATGATCCCATTATTGAAGATGATGCATTTATATTTATGCATATTTATGTATTTGCATTCTATTCATCATTCTGTAGCTGTTATTAAAGATATTTGTATCTTAATGAAAGGATAAAGAAACAATGGCTTTTGCTTCCCCCCAAAACAAATTCAGGTGATTTTCCACAGTTTTCTGAACAGGATCTACTGTTACTATTCATGAAGTCACACACACACATAAAAACGAACACAATAAAGTGTTTTGGCCCTGGCTGGTGTAGCTCAGTGGATTGAGCGCGGGCCTGCGAACCACACAATCTCAGTTCGATTCCCAGTCAGGGCACATGCCTGGCTTGCAGGCCAGGTCCCCAGTGGGGGGACACATGAGAGGCAACCATACATCGATGTTTCTCTCCCACTCTTTCTCCTTCCCTTCCCCTCTCTCTAAAAAATAAATAAATAAACTATTATTAAAAAAAATAAAAAATAAATAAAGTGCTTTGGATACAGAAGTAAACTCCCTACAGTAAAAAGTTTAGTGTGGTTGTCCAAGGCCTTGAACAAGTAACCTAATAACAGGTCTATGTTATTTTTTATTTTTTAAAAGAATGCCATTCATTAGTTTTGTCATCTGCTCAAGGGCATATACTTAGTTGTAGAATTGAGATTATTAACAATATCACCAAATTCAAGTGCCTTTCTTTGCATTATATCCAATGTTCATAGAGAAAAATTGTTTAGATACTATCAAAGGCAAAAATTAGACAAGCAAGGCAATCGACTTTATTCAGGCTATTGCAATAGAGAGAATCTGAAGTGCAAAGCAAAGATTAGATTAACTGGCAGGGTGGTTTTTGTCTTCTATTTTTACAGGGAGGAACACACAGGGCCCGACAGAAGTAACACCTGCTTGAGTGTGGTTGGCAGGGTATGTAAATGTCTCACACGAGATGAAGAGCATTTGAACATTTCACCTAAAATGTCATATGGTGTGACTGAGTATGATGTTGTTATGTTACAGAATTACATACCTATGACTTTGCAATAAAAAGTGGTGTTATTTGTGTCAGACCCTGTATAAGTGATTCACAATTAGGACTGTTTTCCAATCAGGGAAAGTGTCAGTCAGTTACTTGAACAAAAAAATTGTTTACTCCTATGCCTAGGTAGTTTTAGGGAAAATTAGTTCTAATCTTAGCTCTTCACTCCTAAGACAAAGAATGGGAAGTTGAGTAGAGACAAAACTGGAAGAAGCTTTGGGATTTTTAGCAAATTCAGCTAAAAAGAGAATATGAAGATGGAAATCCACTCACACATTAACTTGCACTGTGGCAAAAATAACTACAGTGTCAATGGTTAACCATGTGAACTTGGATCCAGATTGTTTGGGCTAAATTCTCAGTTCTTCTAACTTGTTATATGACTTTGAGCAAGTTACTTACCTCCCATAGCATTGCCCCCCTTTAGAAGCAGAATAATCATCGTACTTATTTATTCTTTTAAAAATTAAATAATCAAAGTAAAGCACCGAGTAAGAATTCAGTAAATGTTAAAAATAGTTTAATTACACAAATTTTTATCTCATAATGAAAGACAAATTGACTGCATACCCAAAGTATTGCATTGTGAATAATATGACCTGTGAAATGCATATCAAAGACTCTCAGACATCAGTACGTATGACCCTTAAACACTTCTGCATATCCATCAATAAGTAGAATTCAATGTGTGTTTCTTCTTCTGCTGCTAGTGTCTGCTTTTAACATCCACTAGCTTATTTGAAGTCTTGTAAGACTTACAAATATTGGACCCTCACTGAATCATGTTTGTTTTCATTTCCATATGTGGGACAATGTTTTAATTTTCTTCCAGCATCAACATTCTATTATATTCTAAAATGACAATTACTTACACATGTAAAGCAACCACTGCTGTCTGCCTGCCAGCCCTATCAGAAAGAGAGAGCGCATAATTTTTCATCAAAAATATCACCCAGAGAATTGAGTGACAGACCTCTAGCAAATTCATCCCTAAATCCCAGCGTGGCTCTACTGAAATTAGATTTTTGGTTGGGGTTGATTGAGAACATTTTCCCAGGGGCATCTGAAAAACTGTCAGACTCCAGAGCTTTTCAGCTGGTGAAGTATAAGCTGACACAGTTATATTATAATTGGATTTTCTGCTTGAAGGTTAAACAATTCATTCATTCTTAACAATGTAACGTCATTAAATTTGCTAATTTAATTTTTTATTTTTAATGGTTTCTTTTTCTTACTTAATAGATGCTCACTGTAAAACAAATTGAGAATACACAAATGTATTCATATTCCAACTGCCCAGACATGGCTAATAGTAACATTCTAAATTTTTCCCAACTTTTCATATACATACAATAAAGTTTATTTTTGTCTATTTGCCAATTGTCACATCAAGGAAAAGCTGCTTTATGGATTGTCATTCTATTTGAAGGATGTAGAGATGACTAGGCTTAATATAGAGACTAGATACTACAAATACAAACTTTACTTTGAAGTAGCTTCAGAACTACCTGGAAGATGTGGTAAAGTATTTTTAAAGCCTGTGAAACAAAAGCACATCAAGTAGCATATGAAGTTACAGCATGGACAACTAACTCATGCCATGTATATTAAAATACTGTAAACAAAGGAAACAGCATTGCTTTGCATTTGAGCTCCAAGCCAAACAAACAAACAAACAAAAACCAGAAGGTAGGCACTTCATTTGGAATTCAACCATTCTTCACAAGACGACCCTATATACCCGTCCCAGTAAATAGTAGCAGGGACTTTAACTATATTTGATAATGACTTGGAGTATTTCCTAGAAAGCCTAATAATACATGTATGTGTATTTAAATTTATTTATTATAAAAATGTTTATAAACAAAAAATATAAGTAATGTTCTTAGGAAAGTTATTACATTAATTAGAATTAGTTGTAGCTGCATGCTATGGAAGATTAAATTAACATCAGTAAAATTCACAAAGATTGTATTCTTTCAACTAAATAATGTCAAGGTCAATAGTCAAGTACTACTGGTATATAGTGGCTGCAGTAGCCATCATATCAGTATTCCTCACTGACAGGAAAGGAGAGAAAAGACGACTCAACGAAGTTGCACACTATTACTTCTACCTTTCACTATCAATAAATATTGAAAATAACATGGTATTTATTCTGCTAGCTCTTACTGAGCTAAAAGAGATGACTGGATATTGCAAAACAGTAAAAATCTGCTACAGTCCACTTGGATTCTCCTATTTCTTGTCCTGTGTTGTTTCAGTCGAGGAATGTGTGAAGAAAACTGTCTCGTGTGTATGTGTGGTTGGAAAAAAAATATTTTAGTGGACTTTTCAGATAACTGAGTATTCTTTGATACTTAACAAGTGATAGTTTCTTAAAGGATAGTTGCAATGTGGAATCTGAAGTCACATCACTGTACAGTTTGTACACCACACACTTTTGAGACAACGATAGAGTACAAAAGGCAAATAATGTCTGCTTATTATTATGAAAACAAGTTTCACTTTGCAGATCCCTCAAAAAGGTCTCAGGAATCCACCAGCGTGCTGAGAATCATTCATTTAGAGACAATCTTGATTGTCTTTATCTCAAGTCCAAATTGTAATCAGTCTGTATCACTCAAAGACTTTATCAGTTTAATTTCTGACTGTTTAGAATATACAATGAAAAATTTTATTTGTCTGGAATAGCTCTATCTCTTATCTGTTTATAAAACTCACTTCCCTACTATGCTCAGATCTTTTTTGCAACATAGTCCCCAATATCGCCAGTACTGACAAGGATCTCCTATCGTTTTTACAACCTCTTCCTCTACAGACCTAAGCTGAATAAGTACATAACATAAGCGCCACAAACTACTAGAGTTGAAATTTCAGAAAATGTTTTGCCTCAGAAAGCATGTATTACCCTCTTTTCCAGCCTCAATATAATTTATCTTACCACCATTTCTTAATCACTAAGAAAAAGCCACATTCTCAGGCCCTGCCCTCTCCAGGACCAATCAAAATGGAATAAATTATGCAGTAAGGGAGGAGAGCCCTGAAGTGCCTCACCCTGGCTATTGAAAGCTTCAGCCCAGAAACGACACCGATTGGCCAGAATAGATCACGTGGCTCCACTAACAAGTAGAAGTTTCAAAGGTATAAGCATGCTTTGTGTCTGGAATCAGAGGAAAACGAGCTGTAGGGGAGACTAGAGGACATTACCTAATATTTGTTCCAATTTACAAGGCTGGTTTCAGCACTTTAAAACTTAACCTGTGTTCATAAATTTAATATATTTAAGATTCTTTTGATTAATTCAATTATCTATTTGACAAATTTACTGGATACATAAATTTCATAAATATAATGAATGAAACTTGCACCATTATGGCAATTCTCAAAATCTATTAGGTATTCCAACATTGTGTATAAAATATTCCATTTTAAAATCAGGCATCTAAATCAATTACCTAGTCAAACAGTTGGCAACTGTAATTACAAGGTTAATATCTAATAGGTCTAATTCTGTTAAACAAAATTAAAAATAGGTCTCTGGCCAAAATGCAGAAAGTATTATAAAACAACTAGGAATAATTCCAGATCTTCTCTAGATTAAAAAAAAATGCTAATTTTCTAAGAAAATAATTATCTCACCTCAGACTATTTGAAACTGCCTTTGGAACATTTTTGGTTTTGCCTTCTCAGCTTGAAGAAATGTTTTAATTACCTAAAGTAACTGTTAAGTAACCCAGAAGACTCTGGGTGATTATAATGTGTCAACTTAGGTTCATTTTTGGTAACAAAGGTTGATCATTCTGTAAATGATATTGCTAATGGAGGCAGCTATGTGTGTGTTGGGGTAGGAGTATACGGGAAGTTCTGTAACTTCCTTTCAATTTTTCTGTGAATGTAAAATGACTCTTAAAAATGGTCTTTTAAAAATCATAGTTAAATATATAATACTTTTTACTATAAATTCCAATTGATTCTCACAGAAAGCTTTCATCATTTTTGTTGTTGTTGCCAAACTCTGGTATCTATAGTCAATTTACTGTGTGGTTGTAATTTATGGATAAGAGTGGTTCCAACAAGAATACTGGTTATTTTTTCAAATGTAAGCAATAAGACAGAATGAAATTATGAAGATACTTGTAGGCACTTTGCTCACTTGTCAATGATATAAGTGACTTCTTTGCTTAATTAGATAATAATTTGTAAATAGAAGAATATTTCTCCACTTTGTGTGCTCTTTACAATGTAATAGCTACAAATCCAAACATGTTTCAGTTTTAACTGAAACAGTTTTAACTGTTTCATTAATATTTTTCTTCGCTTCATTACATTTATACAACCAAAGAATAAAGCAGGTCCTGATTTTGTAGAGTTTGCTGATTTCCGTGGTGTAAATATTATTTCCATGGCTGACTTAAAGACACTGACATGAAAATTTTGAACATGAACTTGGAACAAGATGCTCAAGAAAACACTGGTAGTATTTTCACCTTACAGACTCAATAGAAATGAATAACCTTAAGAGCATAGACAACAGAAAAAAATCTAGTAAAATAATTAGAAAGTGATGAATTTAAAATTTTTAGTACCTGTCTTTAATAGAATTTAATTGTATATTTATGTAACTTCTTAAATGGCTGTGCTTAACAACTGGCTAACAAAATTCCTAAAATTATAGCATTTGGCTTCCGGTGCAGCCCGGGCCAGCTGCAGCACGTCACTGAATTAAATGAGCAAGGATTGCCAGCAAGAAGACAGCCTCGGAAGCCCCGCCCACTTTGCTCACGCAAGGCTAACAGCCAGGTTCTCTCAGCTCAGACTGGGCTGGAGAATCTTCCTTTGCTAACTATGGCCAGTCTTAGGAGAAAGACCTAAAAATACTGAATCAGAGATTCTCTCACTAAGCAGCCCAGCGAGATTATTGCATTTGAAGCTCACAGCCACAAGATCCTTTTCCCAAGCTAGAGATTCTAATCAGTGTAGTTCTGTCAAGTATAAGCAGACAAGCAAGAATCGCAGAACTGTAGAAGTGCAGCTCACATAAAAGAACAATTAAAAAAAGAGAAAAAAGAAAGTGGGAGGAAGCATAATTCTGCAAGATTAAGAAAATGCCCCTTGCCCCCGAAATACGCTGCTATTATTAGCATGCTCAAAAATAAGAGATGCCACGACAACTATGACATAAGAATACGACATTACATAATACACGGTATGGCAACTATAGTGAACAATACCGGTTATTTATTTAAAGATTGTTAAGAGAATAGATCTTAAAAGTTCTTATCACAACAACAACAACAAAACTTTGTGACCATGTGTGGTGATGGATGTTAACCAGACTTATTGTGAGGCTTATTTCACGATGTATCCAAACATGGAACCATTGTGCTATATACCAGCAGCTAATATATTATGTGTCCATTATATCTCAATTTTAAAATAATAGGATATTATTAGAGAGGAAGGTTTAGGATATTTAAGAAAAATAAACTCTTAGAAATTCACCACACTGACAGAAATGTAAATAAATAAAAGTTAGAAGAAATTTGATAGAAACAGAAATTAGAACAAAATTACAAAGAAAGATAGAAGGTAATGGGTGTGTGTGTGGTCTTGGTGGTGGTGGTTTCCAGGGTGTATAAATATCTCCAGACACATTGAATTATGCACACTAAATATGTATAGGCTTCAGATGACAGTTATACCTCAATAGAGCATATTTTTAAGTGAGGAAAGATCAGTCCAAGAGGTTCAATATCCAAATAAGACAAGTTCCAGAAAAAGTCACTAGAGAAAAGAGATAAAATATATGCAGGAAATTTTCCTGGAAATAAAATACAGTGTAAATATAAAGAGCCCTAAGCATTCCCAGCATAATATGTGAACATTTAATATGCCACTGAATATATTTATTACATTTTTAGAACAATAGGAAAATTGCAAATACCAATTTTTTAAAGATTTTATTTATTTATTTTTAGAGAGAGGGCAAGGGAAGGAGAAAGACTGGAGAGAAACATCTCTTGGTTGTCTCTCACATGTCCCCAACTGGGGACCTGGCCTAAAACCCAAGCATGTGCCCTGACCATCAGTCAAACAGGGAACTTCTTTTTTAAAAGATTTATTATTAGAGAGAGGAGAAGGGAGGAGAGAAACATCAATGCATGAGAGAGACATCAGTCCATTGATCGGTTGATTCTTTCACATGCCTTGACTAGGGACCGGCCTGCAACCCGGGCAGGTACCCTGATCTGGAATTAAGCCAAAGACCTTTCGCTTTGTAGGATGAGACCAAACCCACTAAGCAACATCACTCGGGGCTCAAATATCAATTTTTTAAATAAAAAGATAAAATGTATACTATTAAAGTATCAGGTATGGTAATAGCTGTAGACCTAATAAAAATACTTGAAACTATAAGACAATAGAAAAGGAGCTTTAAAAATCTAAAAAAAATATTATGTAGAATCCCAAATTCTCTACTCAACCAAGGCTATCCAGTCTTGGTTATTGTCAATCCAGTGTTATTGTCATATGTTCAAGGGTTTAAAAAATTTCACTTTTATATTTTTCCCCTCAGGAAGGTAATGTTTGAATTATGTTGTCAACATAAGGAAACAATAAGCAAAAGAGTTCATACTAGAAACAGTATCGGCACAGGGAGAAATGGATGAGATGCTCCAGGATGAAGGAAAAGGTTACCCCTCCCCAGGATGACAGAAATGCACAGCATAGGGGCAATTACAGTCAGGCTGCAGCAGGTCAGAAAGATGCGGGGGCGGAGAGGCGGTTGTTTAGGGGAGATAAAGTGCATCACACAACTAATCTGCCTGGACATTTAGAGGGAGATTTAGCAACTTTCCAAGTGTTTGATTTTGAATTAATAATAAATACATAGAAAATCAAGCAAAATTTTATTTTAATAAAGTGGTGCAGAAATAAACAATCCATCAAGACTTAACTATAAGGAGCATTTACATACTCATAAGAATGTAAGTAACAATTATTAGTATTATCAAATTATTGCTATATTAGAAGAATGGAAATGGCAGTATGAATGGATGTAGTGGAGTGGAGTCACAGAGACTATTTTTAATGGGAAGTGAGTGGAGGACATTTAAACCAAATAATCAAAAAGCAGCAATGTTATTTACCATGCTATTTAGAGTCATTGTAGTAAATAATAAAAATAGCAAGCTAGAAGAAATGAGGGTGGATTTTTCCCGAGTTAGTACAAATGTTAATGCACTTGTGAATAAAATCTCAACAATATTTGAAAGATGATGGCCTGAGGAGGTCAACAAAATGATTTAGTTGTCAAATAATACTTAGAATTATAAAAATATTTTGAAATAAAAATTAAATGTACTTGCACACCAAACAGTAAAATATTTGCTCAATGTTCAGTAATTTATACATTATGGTTCTGTCCCAAAATTCAGAACTATGACACTGAGTAAAAAGGATCAGCAGTACACATTAGACCTTGACAGTTAATCGAGAAATAGATAAAAATAAAATAAAATAGACTCGCTGTAGTTAAGTGGCTAAATTAGTAAAATCAAGTCAGGCTGAGATTTGAGAAAACAGTTCTATTTTTGCTGTTACTAACCTGGGAACTGAAACTTTCCAACTCTCCAGTCTTGTGTCAATGCCTGGATAAACATCTGGACATACACCCGATTCCAGATGACGCTCTGATTAACTCCTGGAAAACTGAGAAAACAATGTTCACATATCCAGACCACCTGACATTCATTACTGAGACCGCTGGTCATCTAGAGCAGGGTCCCCAGCCTCCCTCCTCCGTGCCCGTGGTGGAGGCCATCGTGTTTACAGCCTGAGCCCCTCCTCCTGTCTCCCACCCCCACCCCCACCCCCACCCCAGTCCTGGGGGTTGGGGGGGGGGGATTGTCTTCCACAAAATGCTTCTGGTGACAGAAAGATAGGGGCCGCTGACCTAGAGGATTACCATCTCAGACCAATCCAGGGGCGAAGAATGCGGGACCCATTCTGCTCAAGAACGACTTCTTACTAAGAACCCTCGGCTTTTGTTTTTTCTTCAGAACACTCTAGGTATTGCCTGGTTGTGTTTCTGGACTGCAAACATAAGATCCTCGAATAGATCGTTACCATTTTTTTCTCTCCAGAGCCTCCAGACACATTGACACTCAGTCAACACAATAATACAGGATGAAAATATTTTGTATTAGTGATGAAATGTAAAATTATACAACAAATGCTTCTGGGATAGTCACTGGAAGGGGACCAATAAGTGCAATGCATAAGTTACCCAACATACCAACAAGGTTAATTATAACAATAAAACAATAAAATATTTAATATAAAATATTATTCAATGTTTATTCATGAGGTGAAAAAGATATTTCTAGGTATAATATGAAGAAGCCAGAAAAGACTAATAAAAGACTAATAAAAATGAAATATTGTATATCTAAAAATGTCATAAATACAATAAGTTTTCTTTTACAAACTGCTGAAATTTTGCAAGTCAGAAAACACTAGTATGTAGTTTATTTAAAATATATAAAACTTAAGAAGTGATAGTACTTAGATTTCCCCAATAATTTCCCCAATATCTATTCAATAAAAATTATTCTACCCCTATCATAATGGCTTAAGGATCCAAAACATATACATTTTGAAATGTGTTCGGATCTGTTAGAACTTTATCTTAGAATTGTTTAACAGTAACTATGTCTAATATTTATGCACAACAACTAAACTTGCATTGATCTAGTATCTTTCCTACCCTTAGTTTTGATTCTGAGTATGAAAGCATAGTTTACATGTAACTATCTAAAATCTCTCTTTTTTTGAGTGTGTGGTAAAATACACATAACATAAAATAAGCCATCCTAGCTATTTTAAGTGTACAATTCAGTGACATTAATTACACCCTCAATGTTGTACAACCATCACACTACCCACCTCTAAAACTCTTTTATCACTCCAAACAGAAACCCCATAACCATTAAACAGTAATTTCTCACTCACTATTCCCCCAGCCCCTTTGAACCACTAATCTACTTTTTAACTCTGCGCATCTATAAGTTCTAGGTACTTCACAGAATTAGAATCGTACAATATTTGTACTTTTGTATCCAGCTTATTTCAGTTTTTTAAGTTTCATTGATATTGTAGCATGTATTAAAATTTTATTCTTTTTTTAAGTGGTATAATATTTCATTGCCCGTATATACTATATTTCATTTTTTCAATTCATCTATTGATAGACACTTGGCTTGTTTTCTCTTAAACACTAAATCTTAAAATAGTCTCTTAACTATTTTAGTTTCACAGTTATTTTACTTGTATATGTTTAAAATTTTTATTATTCTGTACCCTACTGCTATAGTGAGCATAATAGTACTGATTCTCACCTCTTCATTTTGTTAAAGTATAAATGTTTTTATTAACCTCCACTTGTCAAAAAAGCATCATTTAGCATTTTCTAAATTTAAATGTTATATTTAGGGAATTTTTTTCTGTAACATATTTTTTAATTTTTTTAAATTGTGGTTCAAGTACAATTTTCTGTCTTTTATTCCCATCCCAGCCCACCCACACAGCCTTCCCCCCTCCCATTTCCACCCCTAGTTTTTGTTCCTGTCTTTTATACCTGTTCCTGTAAACCCTTCTCCTTTTTCCTCTCGAATTCCCCTGAAAATCCCTCCCCTCTCCCCTTTGGACACTGTCAACCATATTTAGAGAATTTTTATGTGGAGATGCAAATTTCAAAATCTGAAGCAACAAAAACTGCTTTGCATATATTATTACATTATCAGGAGGAGAGAAGATAGCAGCGAGATAGCTGGGAGCGGGGTCCACTTCCCCCTGCGTACAGGTGAAACACCTAGCTGATCTGAGGAACAGAGTGGATAGCCAATGGTATCCCAGCATATGTGAAGACTAGAGACCAAAAATTGTAGAGGACATTGAAAAATCAGACAGTAAGGAGAGTGCTTAAGGACAATAAGGTCCCTGGGACCAGAACGGCTGCAGCCCCGGGCCAGGCGCCCACTGGGTCGGCTGCCAGAGTCTTCGGAGAGAGTCAGGCTAGGCTGTAAGAGGCCAGGTGCTTGTTTGGAACCGCAGGCTGTAATAGGAGGAATTTTTCAAAAAGAAATAGAGAAATCCGCTGACAGTCTGATGGGGACTCCTTTGTAGGTGACTGTCCCCTTAGCTCTTGCTGCTTCTAGGAATCTCTCCTTCATTTTAATCTTGGCTAATGTAATTACGATGTGCCTTGGTGTGTTTCTTCTTGGGTCCAACTTCTTTGGTACTCTCTGAGCTTCCCCATCAGACTGTCAGCGGATTTCTCAAAAGAGACCTTACAGGCAAGAAGGGGCTGGAAAGAGGTATTCCAAGTCATGAAATCTAAAGACCTACAACCAAGATTGCTCTATCCAGCAAAACTTTCATTTAAAATGGAAGGACAGATAAGGTGCTTCTCAGATAAGATCAAATTCAAGGAGTTCATCATCACCAAGCCCTTATTATATGAAATGTTAAAGGGACTTATCTAAGAAAAAGAAGTTAAAGAAACATGAACAGTGAAAGGACAACAAACTCACAGTTATTAACAACCACACCTAAAACGAAAGCAAACTAAAAGGACAGCTAGATCAGGAGTGGAAACATAGAAATGAAGATCTCAAGGAGGGTTAGCAACAGGGGAGTGGGAGGAGGAGAAGGGGGGAGAAGGTACAGAAAATAAGTAGCATAGACAGTAGATAGAAAATAGATGAGGGGCAAGAATAGCATGGGAAATATAGAATCTAAAGGACTTGAGACACATGGTCATAAACTAAAGGGGGGTGATGGTGGGGATGGGGGGTAGGGTGGAGGGGAATAAAGGGGGAATAGAACAACTGTAACAGCATAATCAATAAAAAAAAAGTAAATAGTTAAAAAAAAAAAAGAAATAGAGAAAAAAGAGGCCCTTGGTGGCTGTTTGGGGGATTCTACACAGCAGCCACCCACCTACTGCGCCCCTGCCCCCACAGGCCCCAGGCAGTATGCACCTGGATCAGTGGCCTAGCAGCTGCCTGTCCACACCCACACCCAAAGTACTGGGGGACGGAGCACCTCCCACCTGGTCCATGCTGCCAGAGCCCCGCAGAGACACTGACTCTCTAAGAGGAAGGCAGAAAGCCCCATAGAGGGGAGCTGCAGGGCTCAGGGAGTGGGCAGTCCCCAGAAACACTTGACTCAGTGGGGGGGGCTGAACTACCCTGAAGAGGTACTGAGAGTACCTGGTATCTAGGACAGCACAGAGCAAGAAGATGATGTATGATTTGTCCCTAATTGGTGCACCTCAAGGACAGTGCAACTGGTGAGTCCACCAGGCTGGGTACACAAGGCCTAGGCTGGGTACAGAAGGGCACTGGGGGCCTGACAGCAAACTGAGGAACTGGGCTGGAGGCTAGAGAACAGCCAGCCAAGAGTGCAACTCAGGAAGAGATAAAAGTGAAACCAATACTTCCTCAGCCTGATGCAGACAGGAAGACCAGCAGAACTGGCTTGGCCAGTTTAGAGCCAGCAGAATGCTGTTTTTAATTCCTTCTTCCCTTTCTTTCCTTCTTTTTTTTTATTCCCTTTTCCTTCCTTCCTTTCCTTTTTTATTCCTTCTTCCTTCCCTTTTTTTCTTCTTTTCCCACAAGTGAGACAATAAAACCTGGAGCTGTGAAAAGACCATAGTTACACACAAAGAGGGGTCATCCCAACAACTGAGAGAGTGAAACAAACTTCACTTTGCTACTCCAGAGAACTTGCAAGGTGGGAGCTGTGAACACCAGTACACCTGCTGGGAGAGGAAACCCATCAACAAAGGAACCACCAACAGATAACGACAGAAGAAAGTGAAGGAGGGAGTAGAAGCCACACTAACCTCAATCCAGGACCAATATGGAAATACAACTAAATGGTGGAGAAATTACCCAGTACAAATAACTGAACAAGAGTGAGAGAGAAGCCTTAAAACCTTGTACACACGGAAAAATCAACTTCAACACAACTTGCCTACCCCTACACAACAGAATACAAGACATGGTGGATGGAGTGACCTTCAGTTAATGAGCTGGAGGGAAAGACCCACCAAAGAAAGACCCAACAACAATCAAAACCAAAAGACATACAGAGAGCCAACAAAAATCACAGCCCAAGACCAGTGAGCTTGAGAGATCAAGGAAACTGCACCACTGAATCTCACAGCTCTTCTACCATATAAGTTCACACCAGAAACCCAGGGAGTCAGATCGATTTAAGAAGCAGAGGCTAAAAAGAAGAGTCTCGCAAACAATGGAAAGACAAAGAAATAATCCCCAAATGAAAAGAAAGAAGGAAGTCTCTGAAAGAATGCTAAATGAAGTAGAGGCAAGTCAACTATTAGACACTGAGTTCAAAGCAATGGTTATCAGGAAGCCGAATGAGCTTACAGAGAATTACTAGAAAATACAGGGAAACTACAATGAATTCACTGCAAACTATATCAACATGGAAAAGGAAATAAAAACTATCAACAAGAGCCAAGAGGAATGCAGAATACAATTTCTGAACTGAAGAACACAGTAGAAGAAATTAAAAGCAGGCTCAATGAAGAAGAGGATCGGATCAGCAAGCTGGAGGACAAAGTAGAAAAAAACACCCAAAAGAGCAAGAAAAGGAAAAGAGGCTCAGAAAGAATGAAGAGGGGTTAAGAGAAATGCAGGACACCATGAAATGTAATAATATCCATATAATATGGATACCAGAAAAAGAAGAAGTGCAAGGGATAGAAAACCTGTTTGAAAAAGTAATGAGGAAAAAATTCCCTAATTTGATCAGAGAAAAAGTTACAAAAATCCAGAAAACACAGAATCCAAATCAAGAGGAACCCAAAGAGGCCCACTTCAAGACACACCATAATTAAAATAGCAAATTTCCAAGACAAAGAGAGAATCTTAAAGGCAGCAAGGGAGAAGCAGGAAGTAACATACAAGGAAGCCCTGATAAGATTAGCAGCTGACTTCTTAATGGAAATGCTCCAAGCAAGAAGAGAATGGCAAGAAATATTCCAAGGAATAAAAATCAGAGTCCTGCAACCAAAGCTACTTTACCCAACAAGGCTGTCAATCAAGATGGAAGGCCAAATAAGGAGCTTCCCAGACAAAAGAAGTCTGAAAGAATATACCTCCACCAAACCAGCTCTGCAAGAGATGCTAAAGGGACTGCTCTAAGGAAAGGAAGGAAAAGAGTGAAAGAGAGAGGAACACAAGTACAGGAAAATGGCAATGAATAAGCACCTATCAATAATAACCTTAAACATAAATGGATTAAATGTTCCAATCAAAAGACATAGAATAGTTGAATGGATAAGAAAGCATGACCCACACTCTAGTTAAAAAGAAAACTAGACCCACCTCAGGACAAAAGAACTACATGGACTGAAAGTGAAGGGTTGGAAACAAATTTTTCAAGCACACAGGAAAAAAAAGTCAGGGTAGCAGTACTCATATCAGGCAAAATAGACTTCAAAAAAAGGGCCATAAAGAGAGACCCAGAAGGTTACTTCATAATACTCAAGGGAAGAATCCACCAAGAAGACATAAACATTGTAAATATATATGCACCCAGCATAGGAGCACCCAAATACATTTAAAAAAAATCTTAGAGGCCTTCAAGAAAGATATTGACAACACAATTATAGTAGGGGATTTTAACACCACTGTCAAAAATGTATAGATCTTCCAAACAAAATATCAACAAAGATATTGTGGCATTAAACAATGCCCTAGATGAAATGGACTTAACTATACATATAGAGCCCTTCATCCCAAAGAAGCTAAATATACATTCTTTTCAAATGCACATGGAACATTTTCAAAGATAGACCACATGATAGGACACGAAATAAGCCTCAACAAATTCAAGAAAATTGAAATTATACCAAGCATTTTCTCTGATCATAAGGAACTGAAACTAGAAACCAACCTCAAGGAAAAAAACTCAAAAACACTCTCACTCATGGAGATTGAATAGCATGCTATTAAAAAATGAATGGGTCAAGAATGAGATCAAGGAAGAAATAAAAAAAGTTTGTGAAAATGAACTCACAACAACCTAAAACTTATGGGACACAGCAAAGGCAGTCCTGAGGGGAAAGTTCATAGCAATACAGGGCTACCTAAAAAAAATAGAAACATTTTAAATAAATAACCTAACCCTACACCTACAAGAACTCAAGGGACAACAAAATTAGCCCAGAGCAAGTAGAAGGAAGGAAATAACCAAGATCAGAGCAGAATTAAATGACATACAGATGAAAAGCAGAATTCTAAGGATCAATAAATCTAGGAGCTACTTTTTTGAAAAGATTAACAAAATAGACAATCCTTTAAGCAGACTCATGAAGAAAAAAAAGAGAGAGGAATCAAATAAGCACAATCAGAAGTGAAAGAGGAGAGATTATAACTGACACCACAGAAATACAAAGGGTTGTAAGAATGTTCTATAAAGAACTATATGCCAATGAATGTGAAAACCTAGGTGAAATGGACAAATTTCTAGGAAAATATAATCTTCCAAAACTCAATGAAGAAGAAGCAGAAAGCCTGAACACACCAATAACAGCAGATGAAATTGAAGCAGTAATCAAAAAACTCTTGTCACACAAAAGCTGTGGACCAAATGGTTTCACAGGAGAATTCTATAAAACATTTAAGGAAGAGCTAATCCCTATTTTTAACAGACTATTCCAAAAAAATCCAAAATAATGAAAGACTCCCAAACTCTTTTTATGAAGCCAGCATCATCCTAATCCCAAAACCAGATAAAGACACAACAACAACAAAAACTTCAGGCCAATATCACTGATGAACATAGACACTTAAATCCTCAACATAATATTGGCAAACCACATCCAGCAATACATTAAAAAGATCATACACCATGACCAAGTGGGATTCATCCCAGGGATACAAGGATGGTACAATATTCATAAATCAATAAATGTAACACATCACATAAACAGAAGCAAAGAAAAAATTACATGATTATATCAATAGATGCAGAAAAAGCATTTGATAAGGTACAGCACCAATTTATGATGAAAACACTTAGCAAAGTGAGAGTACAGGGAGCATTCCTCAACATAATAAAGGCCATATATGAGATACTGACAGCCATCATCACACTCAATGGGCAAAAACTAAAATCTCTTCCACTAAGATCAGGAACAAGACAAGGTTGTCTACTTTCACCACTTCTATTCAATATAGTATTGGAAGTTTTAGCCACAGCAATCAGGCAAGAAAAGGAAATGAAAGGCATCCAAATTGAACAGGAGGAATCAAAACTGTCATTGTTTGCAGATGACATGATAGTGTATATGGAAAATCCTATAGATGCCACCAAGAACTACTAGGCCTAATAAATGAATTTGGGAAAACATCAGGATACAAAGTCAATATCCAGAAGTCAAAGGCATTTTTGAATACCAACAATGAAAACATCAGAAGCAGAAATCAAGAAAAAAATCCCATTTGATATAGCAAGGAGAAAAATAAAATATCTAGGAATAAACCTAACCAAGGAAGTAAAACACCTGTACACAGATAACCATACAACATTGAAGAGAGAAATTAAGGAAGACACAAACAAATGGAAACATATACCACATTCATGGATCAGAAGAATTAACATAATCAAAATGTCCATATTACCCAAAGCAATTTATAAATTCAATGCAGTAACTATTAAATTACCAATGGCAAACTTCACAGATATAGAACAAACACTTCAAAGATTTATATGGAACCATAAATGGCCCCAAATAGCTGCTGCAATTTTGAGAAAGAAGAGCAAAGTAGGAGGGATCACAATACCTGATACCAAACTATATTACAAGGCCACTGTAATCAAAACAGCCTGGTACTGGCATAAAAACAGAAAGATAGACCAATGGAATAGAACAGAGAGCCCAGAAATAAACCCAAGTCTCTGTGGCCAATTAATGTTCAACAAAGGGGGCAGCAATATAAAATAGAATAAAAATAGCCTGTTCAACAAATGGTGTTGGAAGAACTGGATAGCTACATGCAAAAAAAAGATCGAGTACCTACTTATACCATACACAAAAATAAATTCAAAGTGGATAAAAGACTTAAATATAAGTCATGATACCATTAAAGTCCTAGAGGAGAACATTGGCAGGTAAATCTCAGATATTTCATGCAGCAATACTTTCATTGATATGTCCCCTAGAGCAAGGGACATAAAGAAAAGAATAAACAAATGGGATCTCTTCAAAATAAAAAGCTTCTGCATGGCTAAAGAAAACAGTGTTAAGATAAAAAGAGAACCAACTGTATGGGACAACATATTTGCCAATGATACCTCAGACAAGGGTTTAATCTCCAAAATATACAAAGAACTTATATTACTCCACTCTAAGAAGACAAGCAACCCAGTTAAAAAATGGGCAAAGGACTTGAAGAGACACTTCTTCAGGGAGGACATACAGAGGGTCCAGAGACACATGAAAGATGCTCAGTATTGCTGGCTATCAGAGAGATGCAAATTAAAACCACAATGAGATACCACTTCACACCAGTCAGAATGGCCATCATAAACAAACCAACAAACAACAAGTGTTAGAGAGATTGTAGAGAAAAGGTAACCCCAAGTGCACTGTTGGTAGGAATGCAGACTGGTGCAACCACTACGGAAAACAGTATGGAATTTCCTCAGAAAACTAAAAATGAAAATGCCTTTTGACCCAGCAATTCCACTGCTAGGATTATATCCTAAGAACTCTGAAACACAATTCCAAAAGAACCTATGCACCTCAATATTCATAGCAGCATAATTTACAATAGTGAAGAGCAGAAAGCAACCTAAGTGTCCATCAGTAAATAAATGGATCAAAAAATATGGTACATTTACAAATTGGAATTCAATGCAGCAGAAGGAAAGGATCTCATACCCTTTGCAGCAGCATGGATGGAACTGGAAAGCATTACACTAAGAAAAATAAACCAGGCTGTGAAAGACAAATGCCATACGATCTCATCTTTAACAGGAACCTAATCAACAAAACAAACAAACAAGCAAAATGTAACCAAAGACGTCGAAATTGAGAACAGGCTGACAGTGACCAGAGGGGAGGGGGGAGGGAATCTCAGGAGAGAAGGGGGAGGGTTTGCAGGAATAATTATAAAGGACACATGGACAATAACGAGGTGGGGTGGAAACAGGGGAGGGAGGTAGAAAGAGCTGGGCTGTTGGGCTGGGGTGAGGGGAAAAGGCAGAAAAGTGTACTTGAACAATAATAAAATATAGGTTAAAAAATAGAATAAAATAAAATTGAAGATGGAAGAAAATATACAACAACAACAAAAAATGATCTCAAAATGTTGTTAAGATAAACCATTATTTTTAAATACAGAAGCATTTCGTGAGCATACACAGTGGTAATGAACTATTTATTCTCAAATTACATGAAGAATCACAACTACCAAAACAAGTGATGTTTCAAAAATGCCAAGCTAAATTTTTGTTTGCCTTGTAGTAAAAAAATTCTGTACATGTTATAATTGGAGTCCTGATTTGTTTCCTATTAAAACAATTGCACAAACACAGTGCTAAATATATCTAAAGATTAAAATTGAATATAAATATGCAATTGTCATTCAAATTAATGAGGTAATTTAAGTTAAAAATATTTCTTACATATGGAAATGTTCTCTAAAAATATGGGTTGAGAAGAACAGAGTATAAAGTAGAATTAATTTCTGCTGCTTGAATTAAGTAGTATGGTCATACTTTGTTTCTGAATGCATTTATGAAAAGTGACTTCAGACCTCAATGAAAAGTTTTTCTTTTAGTTCTTATTTTTATCTTACTCAAACTGAAGGTCATTAAGACTTTAGTTATTGGTAGTTTATATAGATAGATTGATGCAAAGTTTTGATAAGTATTTTGTCAAACACTACAAAATTACACTTTTATTTGACCTCAGCAGCACCTACAGTTTCTCAATTCTTTAAAGCTCTGAATTATATCTATCAACACTAGATAACTTTCTACCAAGTTCTACAGGTCATTCTATTATTTAACCATTGCCTTAACACTGCTGTCCACCAAAGAACAAAAACAAAAGTCAGAAACCATTTAAGCTATAATCAAGAATAGAAAGCATTTATTTGAGCTGAAGGATTACCATCTGAGAGATGCACATTTAGGAAACAGCTCCATCTGCATTCTGGGGAAGAAAAAGAAAGCTTGAGCTTATGAAGTCAAAACCACAAGTTTTTAGCAAAAGAATCTTTTTCTATTGGCTGTGTAGCATGGAGCCATGACTAATTCAAAAAGGATTGATTGGTCAAGTCCCAATGGTGAGATTCTCAGATGAGACAGTTCTGAGATGTGCTTCTACAGCAAGCACAAAAGTCCAAGAGCTCAAGCCTTGTTTAGGTCCTCTATGTCAATGAAGAATCCTGGCTGACACATCAGACTGACTGCTTTCAATATAAGGAGTAGAGATGGTTTTGTTGCCATTGTGAGAAGGAAGTGAAGTTCAGGATGTGGTCTCACAGCTGGTTCAAAATTTTATAGGTGGGATGAGTATAAGGCAACCTCTTCATAACCTTCAGGTTCCATTTTAGTTCCTTTGACACAAGTGACTTTACCCAGGCAATTTCCCTTCACACTGACCAAGTTTCATCTCCAGTGGTTTTTATTTCTTTTTCAGGTGATGTCTTTTGTCTTTCTGGGGCATTTATTCTGTGATATTGGATCTCATCATTGTTTTCTTTGTTTGTTTGTTTGTTTGTTTGTTTGTTTTATTCTTGTATTATTACTGTAATTCTGCTGATTGAATTAAATTTTCCTTGTTTTATCTCTGTCCATGAGTTAGACAGAGTTTTTAAAATTTATTTTCTAACTTGAGATTTTGTTCTTTATTCAGTTTTTGTTTTATTAAGCTACTTTTTATGTTTTGTGATCACAAACGTGTGAAAATTGTGTGATCACAATTTTCATTTAAGCAAAATCTTTCTAAATGTCAGGATTGAGATTTTGTTTTATATATTTTTTCTGACTTTCAGCATATGTCCATTCATACTTAATTTTAATGTGGTGTTTAATATAGATTCCCCCCAAAATGTTATGTTATTTGTAGACATTGATTTTCATTTTTATATTAATTCTGTCTTTTTACTGTATTTATTCTCCAAGAATAGTGCTTTTCCTCAGTGTCTTCATCCTGACCAAAGGTCATGTCTTTTTCCATAATTTAGAGTTGAACTGTGTTCTCTCTGAGGATTTTATATAGTGTCTTTTAAAGCATTCAGCCCCAGATGAATGGAAAGAAGATAAATAGCTCTACCCCTACCCTACTGTGCCTGCCAAAGAAGACTGAGAGGAAGCCCTAAGTCAGGGTCATGTTTGAGTGATCTCTGAAATCTGTGTGCATCCCAGGAGAATGGATAGTGTCAATAGTGTTTCTCTGACATTTTACATCCTACTCTTGCTATGCACTATGATATGTTAAAAACCCATTTTAATGACACCATGCCATACTCCCCCCATTAATGGAAAATAGGAACATCCAAGCTTATTTGCACAAGTAATAAATGAATATTGTCCCAAAGAGGAAGGGGGCACTCAAACATACATATAAAGATAAATATCTCCACTCTATCTTTCCCATACTAACCCATCTACTCCTCCAGAGAAGGCTACTGCAGTTGCTTTGTTGGGTATTATTCTAGGCTTATTTCTGTTTCTTTTATATTCTTTTCCTAATGGCTTTACAATCCATTTATATGCCATTGACTTCCAAATTTTTCCACATTCATGACTCTTAAATATTGCCTTATACAAGGTGGATACTCAATAAATATTTATTGATTGGATTTTATACATAGTACAATAATGTGGGGGCAACTTTCCTCGCAAGTTTCCCATGAGCCACAAACGAGAGTAAACATGACTGAGACATGATGTGATCTGCTTGGGGAGGAGAGGTGACCAGTTTCCCAGAAGAAAAAGCCCTTGAGCAGTGGCCAGTTTCTCAGGGGGAAAAAGGCCTTGAGCCCCCTCCTCCAAGGACTTTTATTGGGCTGTAATACACAGGAATACAGGATGGCAAGGATCAAACAGTAGATAACATTTCTGAGGGCTTAGTCTGAGTCACAGTCTGTCAGAAACAAAGTTTTAGGGTTTCCTGCTCGAACCCTTAACATATGAATGAAAACACTCTTAGCAGAGCAGATTTCACAGGTTTATCAGGAAATCTTTGTGATGCCAGATTTTTTTCCCCAGGACACGCTCTAGCAAGGCAAGGAACTGCACCTCTCCCCATCACGTTTTCAGGCTTAAGAGGATTAGAGCCAGGAAGCACTTCTCTCAGACTACTTTGGGACTCTAGCTTTGTCAAAGCCCGGGGCGGCGGGGCGGGGGGGGGGGGCGGCGGCGGGGGGGGTGAGAGTCTATTATTGCTCCTTGTTGCAGCCCCCTCAGTCCTTCCATGATGGCCTCCCAAGTGATTGTGTCTGGCCTAGGTTGCCCCTCTCTGAGGGGTCTTACCCATCAAGGACTTCCAACCATGCTTTGGGGGCAGGGAGAGGAAACCAAGGCAGCATTTGCTACCAGAGACAAGCTTTGTCTCCTTTGGCTCCCATTCCAGAGGTCACTCGCTCATCCTTAGCCACAGACGGTAGAGTTACAATTCCTAGAACCAGGCAGAGCAGTCCACAACACAATAAATAATGTGTATATATTTTTCCTTTAAACTTGTTTCTATTTAACAAAATATTCTGAAAATCTTTCTGTTAGTATATATTGATCTTATCCTACTTGTTATTTTTAACTATGCATAGTATTTCATTTTGTAAATAATTTATGTTGCTGGGCACTTAATAGCATTTATTTTTTGCTGTTACAACTATATTACCATGGTCAGTCATGTACATATGGTCCTGTGCACATATGAAGAAATACATGTGTGTCTTCAGGGAAAATACTGAGAAGTGAATTACTGGAAGATAAAGTGTTTGATTTTTGGTATAAATCTTCCTCTCATTATAATTCAAGCTTATAACTTAAAAAATGTTATCACGTACACATGGAATTCTAAGGAACTAAAAGCTCTAGACTTGTGTACAGAAATTTATAAAATATACTACCAAAATTGTCTTGAAGTTGAGAATGCTGTTCTTTTATAGGCAATAAAAAATTTCAATAAAAGCAAACTAGAAAAAGTAGGTCCAAACCACCAGTAAGTCAGTGTGTTATAAGTTTTTATTGAATGACATTTTTTTAAAGTTATGCATGCTGAAGTATCAACATGAAAAGAGATGGAAAAGATCATTAAATGATGTGGGAGAAAACTAGGATGGTTCATCTTCTGCTTCAAATATTTACCACAGTTATTACACTGGGGACCATAAATTTTCTTAAAATTTATGATATGAAGTGAAAAGAAAGGAAATAAAGATAATGGCAAGTTTTATGCAAAATTCCAAAAGTCCTGGGTATGCTACACATCTTTCATCCTGTGACTTATCATTTAATAACAGACATGGATCTTTGAATAATTTTTTCAAGTTAATAATACAGCCACTTCCATATATGTTACATTACCAGTAATGAGAAGTTATACTGAGTAAATCTGACTTATTAAGGTAAGAAAATATTCCATGCATTTAGGATGTCTCTTCACATGAATGAGCAAATAAGAATATAATGTTTAATGCTACAAAATAAGTTACAGCACATCACTTTTTCTTTCTCAATGTGGCAAAGCAAGCCACGAATGCAGAATAAATGCTGACCAGGCAAGGATGAGACTGTGAATGGCCTGGAACTAAAATTTGGGTGGCCAGCGGGTAACAGAGAGGAGTAGCACCCGACTCAGGTGAGAAAGTTGGACCTCAGGGTCAGCGTACAAGAGGGGGTTAAAAATTAAACACACATACTCCACAAAACAAAACACTGACAGATCTTTTTCTCTTAGCATCTGCAGATGTAGGATGGCAAGAAAATAGTAAACTTGCATTATAACATGTTAATTTGAGAATTAGGGAAATGAACTCCAAAAGAGGCCATTGCTTGGCCAACTTTTCTGCAACCTGGTTGCATGCAACTTTTTTTTTTCTTGCCAGAGACAAATGCCTAAGTGTGACGGGCTTGGTACCTATCAATTAAAATAAATCAGAGTGAATGTTAAGAGGGGAAAATTGGAAAGAGTACCAAACAACTTCCTTCTCAGTCACTCTAGGGAACTGAGAATGCTGTTGCTGTTGCTGATCACATTCTGTGCTTTAGACTTGTGTCCCTTGCCAAGTTTTCATTAACAAAATAATGTCAGCGAAAGAGGTGGGATAAACCTTCATGTTTAAAAGGCCACTAGATTTGGACTTCAGCTTCACGAATGTGCCCATATTCAGAGCTTGCTAAATTTCATTTATTATCTCTATAATATATCTGGTTTTAAGTTTGTCAGGGAAAGTGAACTTTTCCACTTCACCAGCAAACATTCTTGATGTTCATTTTATATTTTTTCCTTACAAAATTGGCAGCACTTTGAAAATATATAGAGGCTATGTATTTTCCTGTCCCACAAGAGTTCAATGCACTTCTTTTTAACTCTGAACTTTTGTTTTCAGATTCTTTTGTTGTTGTTGTTGTTGTCAACAGTTTCCAAACAACTGGACCTGTCAAGTACATTGCACAATTTACTTCATGAGTTAATGTTAAAAATGCATATTTAAAGTCTATTAATCATAGTATTATCACTAAAATTATCACAAATTAATTATTGATTTTTTAAACAATATATTTCATAATCCACTTTGAAATAATATTACTCCTAATGGTATCTGGAAAGATTATATATTTAAAGCCATGTTTTTAATACACTGAGAAATACATAAGCTAGGATTCTGGAACAGGTAAGTCTCGTAACCTGGGTAAAGACAAAAATTAAAAATAAGAGTTTTTTTTTGGCCCTGGCTGGTGTAGCTCAGTGGATTGAGTGCGGGCCTGTGAATTAGAGGATCGTGGTTTGATTCCCAGTCAGGGCACATGCCTGGGTTGCAGACCAGTTCCCAGTAGGGGACCCATGAGACGCAACCATACATTGATATTTCTTTCCCTCTCTCCTTCCTTTCCCCTCTAAAGATAAATAAATGAAATCTTAAAAAATTTTTAAAAAGAGGTTTTTTTTCTGTTGAAAATAGGGAAAGAGACTTATTTCTCTTCTTTCTTGGAGCACTTATTTTAGGAATTTTTTTCTCTCTTTGAAATGTATATGCATCATTTTGAATACTGGCTATGTGTTTTGTCAGCTGAGGGGCCTAGGAATGTCTGTCTCAAGGACCTGGGAAACATCACTTTTAAATCTAAGTATCTAGAGAGATCATGCTCTTATATCCCTTTCTGTGGAAAGGTATTAAGCTGACTTTAGCAGTCCCTTGTTGCAAGTTGTAAAACTATCTCCTGTCCTAAGAGCATCAGTCTGAGTTTGTTTATTGTTTTTATCTCTAGTTAAAGTCAAATAGTTACCATACATGTATCATTACTCTCTGACTCCACCTTGCTCAAGGCCACTGTATTTCCATGGTATCCAGGCCAATAGCATCTGCTTAGTTCTGCATATACACATGCTAACCATTAGAGGAACTCTGCTTTAAGAGGTAAGGAAAGTCTGGATTGCTTATCAAAGATTTGCAGGAAATTTCTGACCAGATTCACATCAACTAGCGCAATCCTCCTCCAACCCAGATGAGGCCCAGATGTCTGTGGTGGTCAATCGGCTTTTGTTCCTCCCATTTCCCCTTCCTTTGATATAAAAGAAGGCTGGCCCTGGCTGGTGTAGCTCAGTGGATTGAGCGTGGGCCTGCAAACCAAAGGATCACGGTTCAATTCCTAGTCAGGGCACATGCCTGGGTTGCAGGCCAGTTCCCAGCAGGGGACACACGGGAGGCAACCAACCATACACTGGTATTTCTCTCCATCTCTCCTTCCCTTCCCTTCTAAAGGAAAATAAATAAAATTTTTTTAAAAAGAAGTCTGAACTCTGTACTTTCTAAAGGTGGATGTTAGGTACCATTAAGTCTCCCTTCTTCTTGGCTGGTGACTTCCTGGTCAATAAACCTTTCTTTATTCCCAACCCAGATGTTTTGACCTTTGACCTTTTGAAGTGTCAAGAACACAGACTTTGGACCAGTGTAATACATGTCACTCCAATTATCAAGTAACCAGGATAAACCGTGTGTCACCATTTGTGCTCTCAAGTCCTCTTACTTGAGGATTAGTTATTGTTTACCTTGAGAACATTTATGTACCGTTGCCCCCCTTTATCTGAAGGGGATGCATTCCAAGACCCCCAGTGGATGTCTGAAACTTTGCATAGTACCAAACCCTATATATACTATTGTTTTTTCTATGCATGCACACCCCCCCCCTTAGAAACCCTCCTTTCTCATAATTGAACTACTTGGGTTTCTGCCTAAATCTGTGCTTCCTACTTACTGACAACAAAGTTTAATTTTATAAATTAGCCACAGTAAGAGCTTAACAACAATAACCAATAATAAAATAGAACAATTATCAAATCATACTATTATAATAAAAGTTATGTGACTGTGGTTCCTCACTCTCAAAATGCATCTTCACAGCGTAGACACACTGGACAAAGGGACGGCTCATATCTCCAGCAGGACAGAGTGTGACCGTGTGAGAGTTCATCCTGTCACTCAGAAAGATGCACAATCGAAAACTTATGAATTATGCATTTCTGAAATTGTATACTTAATGCTGTGTAAAACAATATAAACGCGGCTAATTTGCAATGGAGTTGAAACGACCATCCTGGAGGAATTGACTTGCACATCTCACTACTCACGCCTTTGCAATGTTGAAACTTGGGCAAAATAGTTTTTGGTCTAAACTTAAAGCAGCACTGCATCCCAAACAACTGTTTGTCAAGGTAGCAAGAAAGCAGATATTATGACTACCAGACTGAAGATTAAAAATATTCTTTAGAATTAACATCACTATATTAACTTATATGCACCTATAGTAATGTATTCTATTTGTATAACTGACCCCCCTTTCTTTCTCATGAATAGCCCCTGCCTTTGCCTCATAATTGGAACACTACTTGGGTCTCTGCCTAAATCTGTGCTTCCTAAGTAGCTATTCTTTTAGATCTCAAATACATGCTTGTTGCTTCTCCGTTTATTTTTAGGTTAACAATATTTCCAGACCAGCCGACACAGGTAACTGGGACTGCAAGTGAACCCACAGACAAGGAGGACTCTCTAATGGGCTGTGTCTGCTTGGCTATAGAAGAGCGTGAGTTTTCTTCATCTTCAAAATCTGTTAATGGATTGCCTGGAATGTGCATCCCATTCTAATTTGATGTTAATTGCAAAATAAAACTGTTTTCTTTCTCTACCTCTTTTTTACAGAGATTTTACGGATTGAGAGAAGGTTTTGAGTTTTTAACTGTATTTCTCCAACAACTTCACCAGAATAAAACCTCTTCCTTCACAATTTTTTTCAGGTAGAATTTTTCTATTGCCTTCTAAACTTTCCCTCATGTACTACTTTATACCCTTTTAAAGGAGGCCTAATTTCTCCAGATTATAAAAGACAAGCTGCACCCCACCTTCCCCCTCCATTTCCCTATATACTGGCTCTTCCTGTGTCCTCTCTTAGATCAGCCAGCACCTGGGGGTTCATTTTGCCCCAACAGGTTGGCCTGCAACCCTGCAGCCTTGAAATGCACAGACCCCCAGGGGCCATGTTAACCAATAATTGATTAGAGTAAAGCATACAAATAGTCCAGCTTCCTTGTCCCCTGAGCAAGACAATTCTGACGTGCAACCACACTGTTTCTGGAGCTCCTTTCCCAGGGTCAGGTTGAGGGGACTTGGTTCAATACAGCATCCTTGGTTGGCCACCTCTACTTCCATTCCAAGTCCCACTTTCCTACTTATCTGTCAGCATTGCCTGGGGACATTCTTAATAATAAACAAAGTCTCATCTCAATGTCTGGAGAGATTAACCTAGGGAAGTATTTTCACACTCACTTGCAGTTTTACACCAAGACAAATTTCCTCTTGCCTGGATGCTCTCCCTACCCCACCCCACTGTGGGATGACTGCTCTGTCGGGAAACCCAAGTGGAATCATTATCCTGGGGCTGGTTCCATTTCAGTTATGTGTGCTCAAAAGGAACTTCATTCCAGAGATTGCTAAAGGAGGATGTGATAAGTGGTTATGAACTTGATCCCTGAATGAAAACTGGCATTGGAGAATCCTGAAACAAAAAAATGTCTTCACTAGAAAAATAGTTAAGATTAGAATAAAGTCTGTGTTTTAGTTATCAACACTGCACCACAGTTAACTCTTTGGTAACTGCACAATGGTTACAGGTAGTGATTACCTTAGAGGATGTGGTGTAAGGGATATAACAAAACTCTTTATACTAAAATTAGTTCAAAATTAAGACTTATATTTGAAACTTAGAACAGCACAGTAGGAAGAAATGTTTAATAGGTATTTCAAAGCTTCTAAAGGGTGAACACTTGAAAACAACCATAGAGCACATGGTTTTCAGAAAACCATATTCCTGATAGACCTTTCCATTATGCAAATAGAAGGCAGAGATGAGTATCAGAGGAGATGTCTGAATGCTCTCCAAAAGCCCAGTTTCTCAGGGCAGTAACATAAATGGTTGTGGATGTTTTATGCAGAGTTGCAATTCTGTACAGTATATTCCTTTTAGAGAAATGTTTTTTTTTAAACCACTGGTAAGGCTGCAGTGTGCAAGAAGACTGAGGTTGTTAAACTAGAGGTGTGTGTGAATGTGTACAATACATAAGCATGTATGTGCTCACATGGCTTAATTTAACTAGGTCCTAAAAGAAGAAACAGAAAACTGAGACAACTAATGAAAAGGAGTACAGGTTCATTTACATTTCCCTGGAGACGGGATGAGAACAAAAGAACTGGACCTGGAAGAGAGAAATGAAACCAGAAATACCCCAGGTGTAGAATAAAACGCTAACCAATGCAGACTTCGAGAGGTGTGTGGTGGCTGAATCATTTTGTCTTGACATGTCTATTTTGAGGGGTCCATATTCAAAACAACAAAACATGCTCAAAGTCACAGTTGCTGATTAAGGTCAATTATCCTAGTTGATGTAGAAGTGAGTTGGTGTCCAGGGCAAAAGTTCTATGATGAGGAAGGAAAGAATATTATAAGTACCCCAAAAGTACCATCATGCATTTTGAAGCTCAGAGAGGATCTAATAACAGATGATTATTACTCTTTATGTTTATCATACCTGTGTGTATTTTTCAATTCTTCGTTAAATTTTCATTGAAGATTGCAGCCTGATAACAGCTGTCTCTGGGGAGTTGATTCTGGAACAGCAGTAAAGACCAGAGTTTCCATCCCCTAAGGATAGAATATTTGTCCCAGTGGTGACCTAAGAGAGGTCATTGTACTTCAAAGAAAGGGAGGTAATTGGCAGAAGAGTGACCAGTGTCCACGAGCAGGTAAAGATGGACACTGTATGTAACAGAGGTTCAGGCACTTACACAGGCTGACCCTTGAATTCTTTGAAATGAAACTTCTCAAATATAAGATAACAGAGAAGCATGAAACATTCCATTTTAAGGGGGTCTTTGAATCATACCTTTGTTGTGAACATAAGTCGGTGAATTCTAAAGCCACTAAATTATATGTGAACATCCTGACCTCTTAGTCAGACTTCCTCACATCTTCCCTGTGGTTTTGATATTATAGTAGGCAACTTTGGTGCTCATATTGATGATGACCACTGTTAAAGAAAAATTATTCCGGGCCCTATTAAAATGATCAGAGACTTTATTCAGGACTATTGCAGTAAGGAAAAGAGATAGTGTTCAAACACAAATACAACAAAGGCAGGTGGAGATATATAGCCAAACAGCAGAACGAGGGAGTCAGTGGTTAGAAGATTTCTAAGAACCACCAAGGGTAGGGGGATTCTTGCTAAACTAACATAACAGCATTTTTGCCAAAGGCAAGCCAAGGTAATCAGGTGTCAAGGGTGTGGGTATTCTCACTAAACTGACTTAGCAGGATTCTCACTACTACTGCATCATGCAGATCTGGCAAAGACAAGAGCCAAGGTCAAGACCTAGTTGAGAAGAGGACTCAGAGAAGCCTGACTGGAGTTTGGTCAAGGAGAGAGTCTTTCTCACTACAGATCACAGCTTTATAAAAGTTGCCTGCCCTGTCTAAACCACAAATAAGTCATCTGATGTAAATTATAGATAATATTATCTACCTTACAAGATTATTCTTGGGATAAAATGAGATAGTAATGTATGCAATAATTTAGCAAATACAGAAATATTCTTTCTCTTTCCCTTTCACTGAGTAAATGTAGTACTATTGCTAAGCAATCAGCCTTTCTCTTATTTTGATTTTTGTTGTCTCCTTGCTTTTAATTAGCATTCTACCATTAACCTAATTCAACAAGGATCTTCTGTGTGTCTGCTATGTGTCTAATGCTAATTAAAAATGCTGATAAGTTTAGCTTTTTAGATCCAGCTGTTTACAATGAACATCAAATTTTCCAAATTAGATACCAGGATACATGATCCCAGAGAAAGAATTTTTTAAATTTAATCTATTTAAATGAAGTCTCCCTGAAGGTGTACAGATTAAATAAAATGTTCTTATCCTTTTAGTGAATTGTCCTTAATTCACCCATACAGGATAATAACTTTAGCAGATTCTATATGCCAGGAACTGAGCCCTGGGAAAGGAAAGACACTGTCACAGCAGACATTACCAGTGTCCAGCCCATGCCCCTCAGCCTGCTTTCCCATTTTTGCACACTGGCCCTCTGTGTGCTTTCACTTCTGCATCAATTCTTTGAAGCTTCTTCTATAAAGAGGAGAAATCTATTTCTCTATTCCTTGAATCTGGCCTGGTCTTGCGTTATTTTTTCCAACCAAATGTGGCATTTGAAGTGCTATGCATCTTCCCAGTCTAGGCCTCAGGAGACCTCCTGGCTTCTGATTGCACACTTCTGCTGCCCTGGGACAGTCATGTCAAGAAGCAGGAGACCTCAAAGGAAGAGACTAGATGAGCAGAGCCTAACTGTATCAGCTTGGGACCCCAAAAGCTGGCAGGCACCAGTCAACCTAACAAGTGATTATAGCCACATGAGTGACCCAAGGAGTTGACAAGAGAAGTGTCCAGCAGAACCTGGCCCAAATTCCTAATTCACAGAGCTGTGAAATAGAAAAGAGTTGATTTAAGGTGCTAAATTATGGGGTAGTGTGTTGTGCAGATAACAGATGACTTGTATATCTGCTAAGTTGCTAGTATCCTTGTCTCTTTGTCAGTGGACCGAACTCAGACTATTGGATTCTGCTTTACCTACATGAACAGAGAGTCACAAGTGCTTTTCCAATACAGTCCTTGACCAATGAGTAGGGGTGGCCTACATCTCTTGCCCACTCCTAGCTCCATCACTGGACAGAGCTCAAGTCACCCTCTACAGGAATTTGCTAAATACTACATTTCTGCTTGGCCTCCATATCTTCCTAGTTCCCCACTCCCCATCAATTTTACTTGGGGATGTTTCCTAAATAAATATTTTTACAGAAAATTTGTCTTGGAGTCTGTGTCTGAAAATCCAATTTAATACTACTGCTTGAAAAGTGGTCCTAAGAAGCTGACCTTGATGGATTCTGAATTGGAGCACTCTCTAGCCAGACGGCAACTGGGGCCCTATGTTATTAGTATATAGAGATTGGTCGCTTGGGGCATAGAATTCAATATACTTCATATACATCATATACTTCAATCTATGATGAATTGAGATGGGATATAGATGTAAGAAAATACACTGTCTTGTATAATATAGTTGATAGGTAAGAGACATAAACAAATAGTAATTACAAGGACTGTGGAGTTGAGTGTTTGTTGCTAAATCCTATTTAAGACTGAAGAATGGAAATGGAAAGCTCGGTGCATTCAGGTAATTCCAACTCAGAGCATGTCGTGAAATACGGAAGGCCTCCATGGGACATTTCAAGAGACTCTATTCACGTATACTGGAGGGTGAAATATTTTTAATAGCAGGTCTAGGACTTGATGGTTTGAGTAGCAGAGCTTCAAGAGTCTGATTTATTATCCTTTGAAGATCTCTTAATTTAGAATTAGGGCCCCCAAATGGAAAGCATTAACCCTGGGAGTTAGGATGGAAAGATTTGTATGGTTGCACTTGAGAGCACTGAGGACAGTCTAGAAAATTTGGAATACCAAATTCCTTTAGTTATGCTAGATTATAAAGAGGGCTTAAAGCAATTAAAATTTTAAAAGTCTAAACATCCATAATAGTATGATACTTTTAATAAATTGTGACTCATGTAATTAAATATGAAAACACACACTTTGAAAACAATTCATTTCTGTTCTACTATATTGTGACCATAAACAGATCTGGGCCTCAGTTTCCTCATGAGTAAGATGGGAGCATTAATAGCTCCTATGTCAAAGAGTCATTGTAAAGGTCGAATTAGTTAATACTTATAAAGAAATTAGAACAGTGGCCAGCAAAAATAAAATTCCATTTAAACGTTACTTATTGTTATTTTAAATTTTTATTTTAGCTCTGACAAGTGCAGCTCAATTGGTTGGACATCATCCAGCAAAGCAAAGGGTCACCTGTTCTATTCCTGGTCAGAGCACATGCCTAGTTTGTGGGTCAGGTGCCCTGTGGTGTTAACAGGGTGCGTATAAAAGACAACTGATGGGTGTTTCTCTCTCACATTGATGTTTCTCTCCTTCTCTTTCTCCTTCTCTTCCCTTCTCTCATAAAATAAAAAATAAATACATAAATAAATACCGTTGATCCTTTAAAAAAAGAAATTTATCATATAATAAATTCCATATGAATAGAGAAGACAAGAAAAATATAAATACACACACTACCATTTTCACATTGTTTTGGGGGGTGAAAGTTTAATTAACTTTCTCTTATTCACATCTTTAACTTCCTCTTTATTTTTATCACCATTTTTAAATGTTTGCATAATGAACATTTATTTGAGGAATATAAAAAGTAAGATTAAAGAAACAAAAATGTTCAGGATGATAGTTATATGTCTTGAGCAACTGCAAAAAAGGTGATGCAATTCAATGAGATGGGAAAAACTAAGCAAAGAGGACTTTAGGGGTAAGATTAAACATTTAGTTGAGACGACCAAGTTAAATTTGCAGTTAAAAAAAAACACAACTACATCTCTGGGTGAGATCTAAGCTAGAAATACAAATGACACTGGAGAGTTGACAATAGAACTGAAAGTTACTTCATGAACTCCAAAGTCATCCCCCCAAGTCCCAGAATTACTGACCGGAATACAGAAAATTCTTCCTAGAAAACCGAGGGTGGTTACCTTGTCTTACAAATTCAAATGACCTTCCTTTTCTACTCACGTGACATTTTTTTCTGAAAACGGATTGCACCTAATCATTATAGATCGTGTATGTTGGGAGGAGCTCATACTCTGCTACCATCTATCAACCGAGGTCCCGTCAGCATGTTTCCATTGGGTATCCTTCCTGCTTGGGCAACACACCAAAGGAGGCTGCGGCAGCAACTGAAGCACTCAGACCAGTCCCCAAGTTTACAAAAATGTGAATAAATGTCTGCCATTTTCCTGAAAGTCTTCTGGACTCGTGCAGTCAATTCAGTATTACCCAATTTCCTGGTGTAAAAGAATGGGATAAACGAGGCAAATACAAGAAACGCATAGAATTTTATGTTCAGGTGATTTAACATATTCTCACTTCAGTCTTCTATTATAATAAACATGTCCAATTACAACAGCAACTATCAGGAGGTGACAAGTCTTTACTGTCGAAAAATAAAATAAAAAGTATCACATCAACTACCTTCACAACATTGCAGAGTACAAATAAATGTAAAAATGCATTTGTTTTTAGTGATGTACATCTATTCATTTAAAATGAGCACAGCTTTCAAGCTCTTAGCATGTTTAACAATATGGCTATTACTTTTGAAATTATGACATGTTTAAAACATACAAGTAATTTTTCAAACTATATATGTATGAGTATTTTTACATAGAAGAGACTATATATTTTCTTCAGTTTTGAATAGGTTAGAAAAATGTAGATAAAAATAGAGTCTTGAAAACTTGTAAACATACCACATCTTCAATGCATAATATTTTTAATGCTGAGTTTTTTTAATACTTCTTGTCAGTGGTTTTCACAATTTATGAAAGGTTAGCTTTATTTTTTCTGAAATTTTATCTTATTAGAAAAAGGGTAAAGTACAGTTTAAAATATATATACACCCTTAAAATTTAAAACACATTAGCTTAACACCTAATACCTATTTTGTGCTTTAGAATCATAAAGATAATTCAAGGCACTAAATTAAGAGCCAGTATTAAAAGGCCAATAAATAATTCCAAATACACACCATTTAAAATTTGTTTCTACAAATTGCATTTATAGTTCCTGAATAATTGGTTTACTACTTTATCTTCATTGGTCAATACAACTCTTCTCCCCACTGAATGTAAATTTATAGAAAACATGAAATGCACACACACATGCATTGCAAATGTAAAACCTGTGATATCAGACATAAATCTCTCCACTTGCTCTTTAAGTGGGGCCCTTTGTCCTCGTGGTTTCTGAGATATTTCCACAGCATCTTATGGGTCTTCAGAAGACAGTTAGAAAACCACTTTCATAGATGGATAAAGTTATTTGGTTTTCATGATTTCTAGTACCAACAAATAAACATCGTTGATACGTATTTACTTGTTTAAGTCATACAATGCATACTGAAATATAATCCCCATCCTTTCCTTTCAGTTATTAGTAACACAAATGCCATTTTACTTCTTATAGCTGAAGGTGGGGGGACAGTAAATATTTCAGAAGTGATTTATAAGACATTCAAAAGCTTTAAGGATGTTGGTTTAATTTCTGTGAAATAAACGGAACATGCTCCCATTGGCTACGTTGGTTTGCTTGTTTGTTTTGGCTTGCATGGTGCTCGTAACCTCTCACGGCACTGTGCCATTTGGGTAACTAAGTTTGAAAGCAGGGTTCAACACAAGTTCTGTAGTCTGCTTTTCTGTCAACATCTTGTATTTACTTCTTGCTTGCCCACCCCTTAGAATAAAGGCAATCGCCACATCTTATACATCTGCTGCCTCAAAAGCAAGCAGCCTTCAATGAGGAAGATCTGTAAGCCAGAGGATTTGTGTCCTTTCACCCAAGTGAACAAGGGCTCTTTCCTATTTTCTGTTGGGTGAGCAGGCAAGATAAGTTCCTTTGAATGATCTGCTAGGGACAAGTTATCGGAATTCCTGCAATTAAAAAAATGAATAAATACATCCCAATTTCCTCAGTTATATAAATAAGTGCACAGCATGGCAATCTCTATTCACAGGTAGCTACTGTAGTTTCATTTTTACTTGTTTTCTACATATAAAAATTTAGAGACTTTATACCTTCCCAAGTTTATAAGTCTTTTCCTTCACATTTATAGATTCAGGAAATGTATGGAGGCAGGGTCAGAACCCACCTGATGAGTCAGCCCGTAACACGCCAGACATCCGCTGCAGCCTTCCTCAGAGGAGAGCAGTGGAAAAACAGTCAGCTGAGTAGCTATGGCCTCTGGCCTGCTTCTCATTCATTCTCTAGTAAAGTAAGTTTTGCCAGGAAAGGACTGTGTACATGTATTGCCATCTATTGAGGTATTTTTAACCTTTTAAAGAATTAGAGTGTTAATGGCCTTAGCACCAATAAATATTAATATGATCATTTATTCTATACACTTCCAATTGTTCAATGTATTTTAAATTCTTAAAAAAAATAAACCTGAGTTTGTGATAGTGCATTTATTTTTATTGTAATCCTAGATTAGATTTATTAATAGCTGTTGTTGTTGTTAGGGAAGATTGGGGTTCCCAGCAAAACTGAGGTACAGAGGAGTCCACATTTCTTTCTTAGGCCGTTGATTAGGCATGCTCTTTTTCTCATACTATACTGTTGGGATTGTGCTAACATTAAAAAGTTAATTGCGAAGTCCTTCTTCATTCTTTATGTTCCAGAAAACTCTGTGTAGCAAATGAATTATTGACATGGGGAAGATTTCATTGGACTCAGTTGTAATTATGACCCAATTGCTTTTTGGGCACTCAATAGCAACTTTCCACTTTCTATTCTAGATATCAGTCAGCTGGAAGTTTTTAACTTTTCTTTAGTGAATTTATATCATATCTGTTTCTTCCAGATTTCCAGATAAAAAAAAAACCCACAAAATGACAAATGCTGATGCATCTGAGTGGTTTTCCCTTATCTGTTCATAATATGTGAATTTTTATTTTCTCTCTATCCTTTTTCTCCCTCTTTATAACCTTGCCTGGAATTTATCTGTGTTCTGAATTCTGTCAAAGAATAGATTCTGAACTTTTCAGGGTACTTTTTTCTATATTATGTCCTAATTTCTCCTTTTACCCCTATAAATATTTCCTGCCATTTTTTTCTAGCTCCTAAATGAATCATCAGGTTGTTTGCTTTCACCCTTTTTCTTATTTATGATTAAACATTTAAAACTTTGAATTTTCTTTTGAGTGCTAGGTTACTTTTTATGTATTTTCATCATTATTTTCCAGGTAAATTGTACTGAGAATTTTTTATTCAATAATTTAGCTATGTAAAATACATCAATAATCCCAGCCACTTTTTTTACTTGTTATTGAATTGCAAATTTCCAGTTTTTATTACATTTTGGGGAGCTTTAGAGATGAATGTAGAAAGTCACTTTATTTTTTTAACATCTTACTCATTTACTTTTAGAGAGAGGGTAAAGGAAGGAGAAAAAGAGGGAGAGAAACATCAATCAATCAGTTGCCTCTTGTACGCCCCCAGCTGGGGACCTGGGCAACAACCTAGCCATGTACTCTGACCAAGAATCGAACCAGCAGCCTTTTGGTTTGTAGGATGATACCCAACCCACTGAGCCACACCAGCCAGGACTGGAAAGTCATTTTAGAAAATAGACATAGAGCAGGTACTACCATCTAATTAAAATTATGTAAAGGATAGTAAATGTTGAACAATTTCATTTTTAATAAAATGAATTCATCAGATTCATTGTCATTAAAAACTCAGACAGCATGAGATTGAAAGTATTTGTTCTGTCACAAAAAATAACAATGTATTACATGAATGGAGGAATTAAAAACTAACACAAAAATAGTTTCAAAGGACACTTTGTAGAGGACAAGTGATGTCCATTAGTGTGCCAAAAATGAGGATATAAACTCTGTTACAGGACAAAAAACATCATTCTACCAGGACTCACCTGTTATGGTCCACCACCGTCTACATCATGGTGTGCATTATTACACTCACTGGGCAGCACTAATGTCTTTCATAGGAATTGTCAAAGTACATCACAGAGTGATGTACTGCACACAGAAATTTAGTGCAGACAATGATGAAAAACTTGGGAGTTTTCAGGTTTCAGACAATGCCTCACAGTTTGACATTAAAAGCTCCAATTTTATTTATATTCTAAAAAGGTAAACTATAAGGTTTAAGCTTTTATATGAACATTATCATGGGATATATATTTTTCCTCCATTATCTCATAGATTAATTATATTATCAAAAGTGTCAGTAGTAAAACAGTGAAATGACATTTCTCATTAGAAGATACACTAATCAATTTTTCAGATATCCTGAGTTCAACCTTACTTATCCACGTGAACATCTTCAGGCAACTCCATTTCTCTGTCACAATATGGTGGCCATTTCATCCAGAAAACAGAAGCTAAAAAAAGACTCTGGTTGGCTGGTCAAATTTAAGTTCTCAGAGAAAGGTTTTCAATTTCATTATACAAATTAACTTCAGGCTAACCAGCTAGGTTTTCTCAAAATCAAAAGGAATTTTCATTTAGGGGTACATTGTATTTTAAACTGATTAATTTTCCAAAATTTCAGACTGACCAAAGTCAGGACAATAATTCATATAATAGAATTTGTAACCTTGCTTTAATTAATATTCTCTATGGATTATTTTGGGCAGTCGCTCTCCCAGCGATGGCATCTGGTAAATGGAATCTAAAAGAACAAAAAGAAAACAAATCTCAAAGGAAGGAAAGGAGAGTCAATCCACAGGTTACCCACAGATACCAGTATAATGTAGGAATGAATATCAATTTAAAAATATAATCACTGAAGAGTCCATTCAATACTTTAGACAGGGAGGATTTACTTTAAGCTAAGTATAATAATCCTCTTACCTTTGACTAGGGATTAGTTTAGGCATGGACATGTAATAAAATTTTGACCAATGAGATATCAGGTTGTCTGCTGGAGGGATTCTCCATGACTGACGTGGCTTAGTTAGTTGAGCATCCTCTTGTAAAGCAAAAGGTCACCAGTTCAATTCCCAGTCAGGGTACAAGCCTGCATTATAGATCAGGTCCCTGGTTGGGGTGACTTTGAGTGACAACTGATCAAAGTTTCTCTCTCTCTCTTTTTCTGTCTACCTTCCCCTCTCTCTAAAAATAAATAAATAAAATATTTAAAAAGAGAAAGAGAAATCAAATGAGATCATTTTTGCTTGTGAGGCTGTCACCTCCTGATGGCTCCTGGAATTACAGAAAAAAGGTTGGCATCCTGAAGGAACCCTCCTAAGAGCCAACATGCTGAGGACTGCAGAGAAAAGAGAAATGGTCCGTGAACCATAACAACATCACTGAGCCAGACCTGAACTGACCCTGGATATGTGAGCCCAGAGGACTGTCCTTTATATGAAATAATAAATGTCCTCATGTCAATTAAAATTCTTTTTCCAACTTTTATTCTGTGAAAGAAAGTAGAAAGATAGGTAGCAGTGGTACAAAGATGAGGAGCTAAAAGAAGGTATATTAACTATCTATTGCAGTGTAACAAATTCTCCCAAACATAGCTGCTTAAAATAAACACTTATTATTCTGCACAGTTTCCAGGCCTCAGGACTCTGGGAACTGTTGACCTGAGTGGTTGTACCTCAGAACATTGCAGTCAAGCTGTCTGTCAGAGCTGCAGTCTCTAAAGAACTGGCTGGGGCTGTAGGTTAGGCTTCCAAGCTCATTCATGTGACTTTAGGCTTCAGTTCTTCACCGTGAGACTGCTCGCATGGACATGGCTTCCTCCAGGAAGTGATCCTAAGGACAACGAGAGTGCAAAAGAGCTGTAGGAAGGAGCGTGCACTCAAAAACAGAGATGCAATCATTTTATAACCTTATCTTGTAAGTGACATACTGTCACTCCTGCATTATCCTATTTCTTAGAAGAAAGTAGCTAAATCCACCACATGCTCAAGGGGAAAGAGATTAACTCTCACTCCGAAGGCAGAAGTGTTATAAAAATTTGTGGACATATGTTTTAGGGCCACTTGGGCTAAAGAGATAAAGAGATGTGAAAATATTTAACTGCTGACAGGAAGTACCCAGCAGAAATAAGGTGAGGGCTTTTCTCTGTACCGGTGTGGGGTCAATTCATGGCCTTCCTCACTCCCAGTGGTCGTCTGACTGAGAGCTGGTCAGATGACCACTGGCCAGAAGGAATGTGTGTTTTTTAGGGAATGAATTGTAACTCCCACCTTATCTCCTTTTGGGAGCAGATTCTTGCCCTGTGACTACCCCCTGACCCTTTTATACACTGAGGTGATGTAGTTTAGAGTCACCCACAGGACATGTGCCTCCTTGGTCTGGGACCCCTTATAACAAGCCTCAAACTAGAGGAGGTGCGGTCTCTTTGGCATCAACCTGGCACCATCATTGCACTCCCCTGTGTTGTAGTAATAAACAGCATGTCCACATCAGCTAGTCCTCTGGGTGGTTTTTTTTCAGCATATCATGAACACTTAAGCAGCTCCATGGTTTGGTGCTCCTGTGTTACAATTGGCATCTATTTTCTCTAGAAGTAGTCAAATCATTTGCTAAAGGTGTCTCGATAGTTGGTAGATTTACAGATGTAAGGAAAATAGAAAACATTGAAAGGGTGACTTAGGGAAATAATAAAGAGTGATAACTCTAGAGGTATAAGAGTGTGTTAAAAGCTAGAAAATAATTTTATGTTATATAGACCAGTAAGTAGTAGACAGTTAGACAGGCATGAGCAGAGCAAAGAACAATAGACGAGGCAGGCCAGGTGCAGAAGGTCGCCAGGGCAGAAAGCCTCAGGTGCCTAGGAACTGACAACTGTACGGTCAGACCTTGCCCCAGAGGGACTTTTCCTTGCCTGGCATGTCTCTGGTCATGTGGTTTGGACCCCGTAGCATTTCCTCTCCTACCATTTCACTAGACTTCCTTAGAGAAGGAACAAGGGAAATGGAGAATAGCCTCATATGAGTCCCATGTAAGCCCTAGTATGACCACTCCCTTAAACACTAAGTTTCAGGACAATGAGGTTCTGACCCTCACCAAATAATCTTAGGAACAAAGCCTCAGGTCTGTTGACCATGGAGATAGGGTTTTGGTCAAACTAGAAATAACATCTAGACCTCAGTTTTGTTTCAGCTCCCGGTACAGAACAGCAGCAAAGCCAGGTGGGACAATGCTATGACTGACAGCAGGACCAGCTGTGATGACTATGACCTGCTCTGGTACACACCAGTCAGTGGAGACCATGACAATGAAAGGACACACCTGGAGAAGCTAATGCTATTCTACTAAAATCCTCCCTGGGGACCTCCCTTAAGATCCCCACATTTACGGGAGGACAAAACCCCTCAAGACAGAGGACGAGCACGGCTCTCTTGGTCTCTCTCTCTCTCTCTCTCTCTCTCTCTCTCTGCACCCTCTTCTTTCCCCAGCATTCAATCTCTCTGAAGCACAGCTGATCCTTTCTGCCTCTCCTTCCTCCAGGCAGCTATAGGATGCCTCCTTGCTTTCTTTCTCCTAAGTTCCTAGCATCCTTCTTTTGCCCCTACAACGTGTTTCCTGAGTCCATGCACCCCAGCTGGCTCACCTCTTCCATAGCTCACTTCTACCTCTGTGACTTTCTAGACAAACTTTTAGCTTTACTTGAGTCTTGGCTCTAAATTCTTTCTTAGCCAGAACTCAAGTACCAGGGTTGCTGAACTGAAGTCCAAACACCAGGAATATTCTGGTGCCATTTCACCACCAACAATTCTGTGTACTTCTCTGTGTAAATACTTTGATGAAATGAACCTGTTTCTATGAAAATAAGGCTGATCATAGTTGTCTCCAGAGAAATTAAAAACTCTAATTTTAAAGTTTTCAAGGAATGACTCACAGGCCCACACACATACACACAATTTGGCATACTAATATCTTTTTTAAAATTTTATTGATTATGCCATTACAGTTGTTCTATTTCCCCCCCTTAATTCCCCTCCACCCTGTACCCCCGCCACCATTCCCCCTTTAGTTTATGACCACGTGTCTCAAGTTCTTTAGATTTTGTATTTCCCATACTATTCTTGCCCTCCCCCTATCTATTTTCTACCTACCATCTATGCTTCTCATTTTCTGTACCTTCTCCCCCCTTCTCCTCCTCCCACTCCCATTGCTAACCCTCCATGAGATCTTCATTTCTATGGTTTGCTCCTGATCTAGCTGTCCTCTTAGTTTGCTTTTGTTTTAGGTGTGGTTCTTAATAACTGTGAGTTTGCTGTCCTTTTACTGTTCATCTTTTTTATCTTCTTTTTTTTACTGTTCATCTTTTTTATCTTCTTTTTTTTAGATAAGTCCCTTTAACATTTCATATAATAAGGGCTTGGTGATGATGAACTCCTTGAATTTGATCTTATCTGAGAAGCACTTTACCTGTCCTTCCATTCTAAATGAAAGCTTTGCTGGATAGGTCAATCTTGGTTGTAGGTCTTTGGTTTTCATGACTTGGAATACTTCTTTCCAGCCCCTTCTTGCCTGTAAGGTCTCTTTTGAGAAATCCCCTGACAGTCTGATGGGAACTCCTTTGTAGGTGACTGTCCCCTTCTCTCTTGCTGCTTCTAGGATTCTCTCCTTCATTTTAATCTTGGCTAATATAATGATGATGTGCCTTGGTGTGTTCCTTCTTGGGTCCAACTTCTTTGGGACTCTCTGAGCTTCCTGGATTTCCTGGAAGTCTATTTCCTTTGCCAAATTGGGGAAGTTCTCCTTTATCATTTGTTCAAATAAGCTTTCCACTCATGGCTGCTCCTGTTCCCCTTCTGGTACCCCTATAATTCGAATGTTGGAGTGTTTAAAGATGTCCTGGTTCCAAGCCTCTCCTCATTTTTTTTGAATTCTTGTTTCTTCATATTTTTCTATTTGGTCATTCTTTTCTTCCTTCTGGTCCACTCCCTTGATTTGAGTTTCAGTTTCCTTCCCATCACTATTGGTTTCCTGTGCATTTCCCTTCATATCAATTAGTTTGGCCTTCATATGTTCCTCTAATTTGTGACTAAAATCAACCAGTTCTGTGAGCATCCTGCTCACCAGTGTTTTGAACTGTGCATCTGAAAGTCTGGCTATTTCTTCATCACTTAGTGTTATGGGCTCTTGGACTTTGAGTTCATCTTGAGCCATGTTTTGTCTGTTCGCGCCCATTACATGTAAGGAGGAGAGCCTTAGGTGTTTACCAGGGTGGGGCCACCCAGGTGGCTGGTTTGTGACACTGTATGTGGGGGCGGGGCCAGAGAGTCCCTTCTGCTGCTTCCCACCGCTGGGGCCTGTGAGGTCTTTCTCAATGCTCGCTCCTTTGCTGTTTTATCTGCACATGAATGTGTGACCACGGTCAGCCTGCCACCTGACGCTCTCACTGGGTCCGCCTGTCACAGCCCCACACCTGAGATCCGCCAAGCAGATCCACCAACCCCAGTCCGCACACCTGGGTCAGTCTGGCCAAGTTTTCCAGCACAATCCCAGCTGCCAGCCAGCCGCTGCCTCCGCCCCTCTTACCAGTCTAGCTGAAGGGTTCCTTATTGTCGGACTTCGGTAGTTTAATTTTCTGTGTTATGGCTGTGTATTTGTTTTACTAAAACTTATAGGGGAAACATAGAATCTAAAGAACTTGAGACACGTGTTCATAAACTAAAGGGGGGAGAATGGTGGGAGGTGTGCAGGGTGGAGGGGAACAAAGGGAAGAAATAGACCAACTGTAATGGCATAATCAATAAAATATATTTAAAAAATAAAATAAAATAAAATTTGACAGAAAAGAAAACTTTGTTGTCTTTAAACTTGGTTGTGCAAGAAGGTACAATGTTTCCACCTATGCCTCTATCTTGGCGGATCCTAATATCTTGACTAAAGAATTCTTTGAAACATTTATGAAACCATAAACTCCAACTATTATAGAGCTTACAAAAAGGAAAATCCTTCACTTGATTTCATAGAATGCATTTCCCTTGTGCAAATAATTTAATTCAATCACTGAAAACAGATCATTAAACTTTGTGTTTCTCTGAGGCTTTAATATGGCAACAAGTTTCATATATTCTCTCAAAGAAGAATTTCTCAAGCTTATTTGATTACAGGAACTTGTGTTTGTGCAGCATTGATTATTTCCTAGAACAGCATGAGAAACATTGTTATACTGGGTGAACTCTAGCAGCATGTAAGAATATTCAAAAATTCCATTTTAAAAATACAGCTAAAAGAAATATCTTCCAGGAAAGCAACGGCTTAATACTAGGAACCATGTTAACATCACTGATCAAGGATTCCACTGATTGATCAAGGATGACAATGAGAGAATGTTAGTTGTCTTGGTAGATGTCAGAAAGCAATTTGATATAAATCGGCACCACTGCCATCAAGAACTTCCTTAACATAACAGAAGTATTTCAAAAACCATCCTACTTTATACTTAATAGTGAAAAACTTATTAGAGAACACATGGAAAGTCAGAAATAAGACAACTGTAAATGGAAGAAGAACCCGTCTTCCAATTACTGCTTCCATTCTCAGAAGAGACCTGCTCTTGAATCCGATTTAGCCCAAATTAAAGAAAATCTGTCATTTCACTCCTTTGGCAGCGCTTTGCATTGCTAATAGTGGGGAAATTGGATGATGGCCCTTTAGCAAAATTAACTTCTTAATGAATACCAAGTTTTCTCTATATGCAAAATTATGCACGTAGCACAAATTTGTTGACAAAAATATACAGCCATGTATTTACAGTCTTCCTGTGCTTGGAAACAGTGGAGATGCATGCGAGAGTTTTTTAGTGCATTTGTTTTGTATTCTATTTTTTTTAATTTTAGTTTTAATTAAAGTTGATATTCAACATTATTATTTATTAGTTTCATGTGTACAGCATGATGGTTAGACAATCACACACTTTAACAAAGTGCCCTCTTGATATTTCCAGTACCTACCTTGCACCTTATATACTTACTAGAATATTATTGACTGTAGGAAATATTAGACTATTCCCTATGCTGTGCTTTACATCCCCATGACTATTATATAACTACCCATCTGTATTTCTTAATCCCTCCACCCTTTTCTCCGTCCCCCAAACCGCTTCCCTCTGACAACCATCTGCCTGTTCTCTGTCTATGAGTCTTTTTCAATTTTGTTTGTTTTGTTTTTGATATTCCACATATATGTAAAATTATATGGTATTTGTCTTTCTCTGACTTATTTTACTGACTGTAATACCTCTAGGTCTATCCATGCTGTCATAAATGACAAGGTTTCACATTTTATGATTGAGTAATATTCCATTGTATATATGTGCTGCCACTATTTTATCCACTCATCTATTTATGGGTACTTAAGTTACTTCCATACCTTGTCTATCATATTGGGTTGGTCATACAGTTTTTCCTTAAATGACACATTTTTTTTCTTTGTACAGTTGTCTCCACTTCGCCCCCACCACTCCCCCTGACCTTAGCCATCCCCACTTTTCACCCTTGATCCTACCCCCTTTGGCTTTGTCCATGTGTCCTTTATACGTGTTCCTGAAAAACCTTCCCCCTTTTCCTTCCATTATACTCTCTCACTTGTCCTCTGGTTACTGTCAGTTTATTCTTCATTTCAATGTTTCTGTTTATATTTTCTTATTTGTTTGTTTTGTTTAGGTTATACTTACAGGTGAGATCATATGGTGGTTGTCCTTCACCACTTGGCTGTGTCACTTAGCATAATGATCACCAGTTATATCCATGATGTTGTGAAGGGTAGGAGTTCTTTCTTTCTGCTACACAGTATTCCCTTGTGTAAATGTACCATAGTTGTTATATACATTCACTTACTGATAGGCATTTATGCTGCTTCCAGCATTTTCCTATTGTCAATTGTGTTGCTGTGAACTTTGGGGTACATGGGTTCTTTTGAATTGGATACTAAAAGTGGAACTGCCTTTTGACCCAGCAATTCTACTCCTGGGACTATACCCTAAGAATCCTGAAACACATTTTTCATTTTCATAAATAACTTTATTGATTTGGATATTTTGAGTATGTTGGCTATCTCTTGTGTAGTGTAACATTGATTGCTCTCAATTAATGTCTGGATTTGTTTGCTATCAACTTCAACTGGTTTACTTATGCTGGAGCATCATCCAGTGAGAAATCTTTAGGAGGAAATTTTGCAAACCACTTTTGACATGTTCGATCAGTCACAGCGCCTTCTCCATATACTGCACAAATCTTTTTTTGTGTACATTTCAGTTGTGTTTTTACCTTTATTCAAATAATAAAGCATAATATGCCAAAAATGTTGCATATTTCCTTCCCTCTACAATATTTTTAAATTGCTACACAAATATTCACCAATTTTGACAAGTTATTTTTTAATGTATGTTGGTATGACAACCATCATAATGCAGTCTAACAAAATTTTCTCAAATTAAGTTAAAGACAACTAAGTATTACTAAAGCCACCTTAAGGTAAAAACAAAATGGACTTTTTGGCCAGCCTAATAAATAACACTATGAGGAACACAAGGGTACATACATTCCTTCAAATTAGCGGTTAAGGTACCTTCGTATATATACCCAGAAGTGGAATTGCAGGGTTATAAAAAAAAGTCCCATTTTTGATTTTTGAGGACCATTATCCTGTTTGAATGAAGAGAAAAGGGGATGACAGGAAGAGCTCTCTACAGAGTAGAATGAGAGATACAAGAAATTGGTTATAGACAGCAATCTCGGGAGAGTGAGATGACCAGTGAGGCAACCCCTGTGGGAAGTTGAAGAGAATGACACCTAATAGAGACTTTTAAATCTTTCTCAGGTGCTCATTTACTATAAACTCACATCCTCCTGCTCTCTGTGTCTGCCAAACACCAGCATTGTGTTGGCATTATTTGGAGATGGAGGGAGAGAGGCTAGTCAAAAAAGCAAAGACCACAGCACTGATGCTGTTTTGATTATTGTCACTTTGAAGTCAAGAAGTGTGATAAGGACAGCTTTGTTCTTTTTTCCTCAGGATTGCTTTGGCTATTGTGGTCTTTTGTGGTTCCATAAAAATCTGATACTTTTTTGGTGTATTTTTTAAATGACATTGAAATTTTGGTGGGAATTGCATCAACTCTGTATGTGGATTTAGGTAACATGGCCACTTTACCTATGCTGTTTCTTCCAATCCGTGAACACAGAATATCTTTCTATTTATTTGTATCTTTTTCAATGTCTTTTAACAATGCTTTGTTGTTTTCAGTGTATAGGTATTTCACAATATTTGTTAAGTTTACGCTTAGGTAGTTTAACTTTTTTGTTGTTGTTGCCCAGAAATAAGCTCATATATACAGCTGCAGATAATTTTTGACAAAGGAGCTAAAAAACATACAATGGAGAAAAGAAAGCCTCTTCAACAAATGGTGCTGGAAAAAGTTTTGGAAAGCCATATGCAAAAGATTAAAACTAGATACAGTTTGTTTCCATATATAAAAATTAACTCAAAATAGATACCAGGCCTAAATATAAACCTGCAACAATAGATTACATAGAAGAAAACTTTGGACTTTGGTCATAGATAAGATTATTTTTAATTTGCAAAGTTTTATTTATTTTTCATACTTTTACTGCATTCTTTTCCATCACCATTTATCTCCCTTATACTCCCCCCACACAATCACCACACTGATATCCATGTCCATGAGTCTTTTTTCCTATTTGCTCAATCCTTCTACCCCTTAACCCCACCCCCCATAGTTGTCATCCTGCTCTCTTCTATGAGTCTGTTCTTATTCTGCTTATTAGTTCAATTTGTTCATTAGAGTCCACATATAAGTGAAATCATATGGTATTTGTCTTTCTCTGAGTGGCTCATTTCACTTAGCATAATGTTTTCCAGGTCCATCCATGCTGTTCCAAAAGGTAAAATGTTCTTCTTTTGTTGTAGTCAAGTACTGTCCCACTGTGTAAATGCCCCATTGTTGTTTTATCCACTCATTACTGATGGATACTAGAGCTGCTTCCATAACTTGGCCATTGTAAATAATCCTGCAATGAAGATAGACGTGCTTATGTTCTTTCAAAGTTGTGTTTTGGGTTTCTTCATATATATTCCCAGATTTTATGAATTGATGACAAAGGTAGGGGAAGAAAAAGCAAACATAAATGAATGGGACCATATTAAACTAAAAAGTTTCTGCACAGCAAAAGAAACCGTGACAAAACAAAAAGGCAACCAACAAAATGGCAGATGATATTTGTAAAAAACTGCTCTGACAAAGTGTTAATATCCAAAATATTCAACACTAACCAAACAACTCAATTAAAAAATGAGCAGAAGATGTGAACAGACACTTCTTCGAAGAAGGAATGTATGAAAGGCAAATGGCCAATAGATATATGAAAAGATATTGAACTTCACTAGCTATTAGGGAAATGCAAATCAAAACCACAATGAGATACCACCTCACACCTGTTAGAATGGCTGTTACCAACAAGACAAGTGATAAGTGTTGGACAGGTTGTGAGGTAAAAGGAACCTTCATGCACTGCTGATAGGAGTGTAAACTGGTACAGCCACTATGCAAAAGTTTCCGAGAGTTCCTCAAAAATTTAAGAATAGATTTACCATATGACCCAGCAACTCTTCTTCTGGGTATCTTACCCAAATAATTGAAAACACTTTTTTATTTGCAAATATATATGCACCCCTTTGTTCATTGCAACATTTTTCATTGTGACCAAAATATTAAAAGAATCAAAGTGCCTTTCAATAGATGATTAGTTTCAAAAGATGTGGTACATATACACAATGGAATACTACTCCACCACAAGAAAAGATGAAATACTGCTATTTGCAACAACATGGATGGATCTTGAGAATATCATGTTAAGTGAAATAAGTCAGACAGAAAAAGATAAGAACCATATGATTTCACACATACATGGGATATAAAACTGAAAGCATCACATGAACAAGAAAAACAAATAAACACAAGCTCATAGATACTGACAAGAGTATGGTAGTTACCAGAAGGGAGGGGGATTATGAGGGTAGTAAAGGTAAAGGGAGTCAAATACATGGTGGTGGAAGAAGATTTGACTTTGGATGGTGGGTATACAGTGCTATAAACAAATGATGTATCATGGAATTGTACATTAAAGCCTGTATGATTTTATTAACTAATGTTACCCCAATAAATTCAGTGAAAAAAAGCAGAGACCCCAGTATAGACTACATCAGACAATAAAATTTAGAAAGAAATAAAATTACGATGAGAATATAAGCCACAGAATGCTCAGAAATAGTGCAATAGGAGCTGGAATTTGCACAGAAGTTGGAATGAAAGTCTTACTTGTTTCATTTGGAAATTAAGGAAAATAGCAACCTGGAGACATTGGGTTTCACAAAGGTTCTCAGCATCGCCAACATTATCTGAGTCTGCTTTTATATTTTCATTCAGCGCAGTCAACCAAGGAAAAGGAATGCAACAAATAAATAATAGAAAAGAGATGGAAAAATATCATTATTCGCCAAAAGGATGGTTGCATATCTAGAAAACCCGGAGAAATAATGAGAGATTTCAGTGAGATAGCTTGGTTAATAGGGAATAATATATCAGTATTTTCTTCTACTAGTAATAATTGATTTGAAGGTGTGATGGCAAAAAAGATACTATTTACTATAGCAACCTTATTCAGGTGGCCCTGAATAAGGGCAAAAAATAATCTGGGATGCCCTATTAAATTTAAATTTTCAGATAAGCAATAATTTTCCTAATTATAAATATTCCCCTGTAATATTTAGAACATACCTACAGTCAAAAAAACTTGTACATTTTGAATTCAAATGTAACAGGCATTCTCAATTTTACCTAGCTAGCCTAGACCAGAAATATAAAATATCACTTTAAAAACCAGGCTGCAGGTCAGAGAACTGATTACATTCTCCTGGCTAGGTATACTCAGTGGCTTCATCATGCAACAATGATTTTTCACTATAGTCTGCACTTTTATTGTTCTTTCAAAATTGCAGCCAAATTGTGGAATATAATTTTTAATAATTAGAGCAAGATTTAATTCTGTGTAGAAAAACTGGTTCCCTTATTTTTGGCCTAGTTTAGCCTTTTGGTATCTAGCTGAATTTCCAAAGCATCCATTTAAAATGGCCAAAGTTTATCAGCATCCTTCCCCCTTCAAAGAAGTACTCACCTCCTTGCTCACACAGCATTAGCTACTGTGCACCAGCCCCTCTTCAAAGCTCATGATGCTCATATTAGCCTCACATTCCTCTCTCCCATATGGCCTTGGAGAGCCCTCAGGAAGTTCAGGCCACACTGTAGAAAATTCTGTTACGGTACATTAAACATTGACCGTGGTCAGGACAAAGAACCAGCTGTTGAGCTGGAATGTCCCAGAATCTGAGTTTGCAAAGTTTTAAAAGGGGAAGTTGTTACTGGTAGATGAGCTATGTTTCCCTGAAGGGTGCTATGTTCTTGGGAGGCAGCCACTGCAGTATTTCAAAAATTAAGTTATAACTGAACAATGTATGAGGATGTATAAAAAGTAATTTACCATTTTATAATTACTTTTAATTAACTATTTTATAATTACTTCTTCCATGGTAATGCCTCTGGGCCTGATTGTGAAAACAATTATCAGCTGGGAATTTGCATACCAGTAATAGGCCTTAACATAAACCCCGTAAATGTAGCGATTTCTTGCTACTTATTTGGCACATCATGAAATTGCAGCTCTAACTATATATTACTCACCCTCAACCTTCTTTCAAATTGAAAGGAAAAATAAAAAGGAAAACATGCTTCCTTTTAGAAAAATATTTGAAATAGTTATAGATTATTTTGTTCTCTAGTCACTTAAATGTTCCAAAGCTATCGGCTTAGTAAAACAAAAAGCCACATGCACTCTCCTTGACCTTCAAAGTGTCCCCCAGCCCCGTTCTTACCCCTTGATGCTTAGCTCTCACCAGTGCCAAAGCAGTGTCATTGCATAGGACGTGCCTGTGCTTAAAAACTGCACTGCACTCTTTGCCTTATTTTGTAACTGATGATTAATATCACGATATTGTCCATTAGAGCAGCTGTACTGCTTAACATAAAAACAATGCCTTTTAAAACATCAGAACAAAGATCCGCAGAATCACACAAGGATTCACAACCCGTTTCAAAGAGAAAACAATAAGGAAGCAGAATGTCCTTAATTGCTTTGAGTCTAGCCTTCTTTCTCATTAGCTTCAGTACAGGTTATGATTTGATACTTAATTTCCCACCTGCCTGAAAAAAATTAACCGAAGGGTACATGACCTTTGCCTGAGTGTGCTGGCCACCAACTAGCACATTATGTTTCCTTGGAAGAGACTAATGGGAAAATTATTAAAAACTGAGGGAATTTTATTGTTCCCTATTAGCCAGACACAGATGTAGCAGCCTTGACCCAAAGTCAAGATAAATATAACAGGAAAAGAGCCAGGGGCTTTGGTCAAACAGGCCTAGAATTCAAGATGTCCTTCTTAACCTAGTCCTCACCCCATTGCACTTTGCCCTCACCAATGAAGGGAAAGTCACCCCCTACAAAGTGTCCGCATTTTAAAACTGTTCTCAAGGCCTTACTCATTATATTACTCAGTGTTTTTATTACACATTCCTTTAGGGCTGAAGGAAAAGAAAAAGTGTGCTTCCCATTTTGACAGAGAAGCTCCCTCATCATTTCTCTTAGGTTCTGGGAAACTCAGAGCTCAGTTCTTTTCAGCAAACAGAACTCTTTGGGGTACAAATTCTGCCTCTTTTTCTCTTTTAAAGTCAAATTTGTCCTCTAGTCATGTTAATAGGTATTTGTCTTTTACCCAGTGGGCATTCCTTTTCGGAGAAAAGGGAATTCTCTGATTTCCCTGATAAAGGTATGGAAATAACAATGGTCTGCTAAACCATACTGAAGCTAATGAGCAAGAGAAAGCTAAACTCAAAAGCAATTAGAAGCATCCTGCTTCTTTATTCTTCCCCCTTTTTAAATTTCCCATTTTTTGTTGTGAATACTTTGAACATTCTACTGGTCTTTACCCTGACACATTTTTTTAAAAAGTAATTATTCTCATTTCAAGTAGCATAATTGCTCTGCATAAGTACACTCTTATTCACTTTTATTTCACGTGATGTTTCATGTCTTTTCAACCTCACACAAGCTCCAGTGAGCCATTAAGATCACTGGCTGTACACGTGCTTGCCTTCTGATTTTGTCACGGAAATCCCTTCATCATGTACCTTCAAAACTCATTCTGCATGTTTCCTTCCTCATCCTTTGAAATTCAGCACTTATCTCTTCTCAGCCACTGAGCCTTTAACTGAGGATTCTCGCCTCTGCTGATTTTCTGAACACTAAAGCTCTCCATCTATATGCTACAAGGTCTTCAACTGTTTTTTTTAAGTTGGTGGTAAGCTTTGTCTCTTTAAATAAATGATAAGGTTCAAGAGACCAATTTCCACGTTCTTGCATATATGCAGAGGTTTGAGAAATATTTGTTGTTGAGAAGTTTTAGTCATTTAAAAAATAACTTTTCCCAGCTTGAACATTATTAATAATGATACAGGGCGCAGCCAAGAGGGGAGACTTAAAAAGGGATTTGGAATGGTGTCCAGAACTCAAGGTGTATAGGAATTATTGGAGAGACATGTAAGATGTCCTCACCCCTTGCCCCACAGGTGTGAGTTGGGGGAAGGGACACATGGAGCAGGAACATGCAGGGCTGTTTTATACAGCCACAGTCTTGCAGCTAATCCATGGCATGGCCATTTAACATATCTATAGCCTTTGGTGGGTCACTCGGATATGTTACATGGCTGTGGCCAGGGGGATGAAGTCACTTCCCCCCAAGATGTAACTGGGGGGCAGGATCCCCGAGTTACAGAGCCTGTGTGGGAGCTTGGAGAAGATTGGCTCCAGAACATACCTGCACAGACTCATGATGGCAGCCCAGTAAACTTAGAAAATATAGGAATACTGGCAAATGTAACTGATTGTGGGAGGAGTCGGAAATAGGGGGACAGAAAAAGATTGGCACGGGGATTTAAACCCAGACACAGCAGCCACTGAGAGAGAGCCATGCGGTTTTGGCAGAGTGAGGACCCCCTCTTGGCCAGGTGATAGAAAGAACCATGTGGCTTTGCCAGAGTGGGGACTCCTGCAGCCAGTTGAAGAAGAAAGCCACGCACTTTTGGTGTAGTGAAGACCCCTGCAGCTTTGGTAGAAGAGGCCCACGTGGCTTTGGGGTGTTCCCTTTGGCTGTATGGCCTGGAAAGCAGGAGAGACTTTGCCTGGGAAAATGAGTACAAAGAACTCTTGCCAGTGGACTGTGAGAAGGTGCCACATGACTTTGGATTAATTGGAGATACTGCCTGGACGGTGACACAGCTAATAGTGCCAGCGGGCTGGAAACACGAATGTATGCTCTTTTCCTGAGTTACGGTACCCTGAATTAGGGCCAGGGGAGAAGAGAGTGCTGCGTGCAGAGGTGGGTATTCTAAAGGACTTTGATATTTTAATGAAGATGTTAGGTTACTATGTTAAGTCTGTATAGCATTAAATAAACATTTTCTTTCCTTTTCACAAATCTCTGGCATTGAGAGATGTCTTTCCAATTGGCAGCGGACAATCAAGCCTAGTAGGTGGTCTGGACGGTATTAGTATACCATCCTCAGAGTCTGGGCCCTGGTGTGTCTGTTCTGTAACAATAACACATTTTTGCTCAGCTAACCTCACAAAACTAATTCAGTCAAATTACATCTACTTTTTTCTAGATTCTCTTCACCAATTGTTTGACCAAAGCACTTGGCTGTCTCCTTACTATATTTATTTTTATTTTAGGTCAGGGCTATTGCCTGTATTTTCAACCGTCAGAAAAAAACTATTGTTCTCCTATTTATTAATAGTTTCCTTTTTAGTCTCTTCCAAGGGCCCATAATGTGTTCAGTTAATTATTCTGATAAAGGTATGAAAGTAACAATCGTCTGTTAAACCACATTGAAGCTAATGAGCAAGAGAAAGGGAGAAAGCTAAACGCAAAGCAATTAAAGGCATTCTGCTTCTTTATTCTTTTCTCTTTTTAAGTTTCCCATTTTTTATTGTGAATCCTTTAAACATTTTCCTGGTCTCCAACCTGACACTTTAAAAAAATTAATTGTTCTTATTTTAAATAGCACAGTTACTCTGGTTGATAATGTTGTGATATCAAGGAAATGCTATGGAAGAATCCAAAACAACCTATCAAAAATAAATAGTATGCAAGATATGCAAATAGTAGATACATCATAAATACTATTGATTACCAAATAAAGCTCATTCAGCCAAAATGTAGCATCAGTTTCCCGGCTGGTATGGCTCAGTGGATTGAACACTGGCCTGTGAGCCAAAGGATCACTGGTTCAGTTCCCAGTCAGGGCACATTTTCCTAGTTGCAAGCTAGGTCCCCAGTAGGGGGTATGCAAGAGGCAATCATACACCAATGTTTCTCTCCCTTTCTATCTTTTTTCTTTCCCTTCTCTCTAAAAATAAATAAATAAAATATATTTTTAAAAAAGATATAGTATAAATGGAAGAAATTATAAAATTTTAAGATCACCTGAGACAACAGATTAATATCAAACAACAATTTCATCAAAACAATAAATGGACATCATAGGATAAGTAGTTGAGAAGAAAAGACAATTGAGTTATTTAAAAAACAAAAAAGAAAGAAAGAAAAAATATCATGCAGTGAAATGGCTTATTTAATTTGTCCTTAGGAGCTGAAAGTAAAAACCTAAGTGAGAAATTGAGAATCAATTTCTGTTCAAGTATAGTATGCATTACAATGACTCATAGATATTGTATGAAGCATGCAAATAGATGTCAAAATTATTGGGTTTGGGACTGAATGCTAGCCTGTGAACCAAAAGGTAACTGGTTCATTCATAGTCAGGGCACATGCTTGGGTTGCAAGCTAGGTTCTCACCCCAGGGCAACCAAACATTGATGTTTCTTTCCCTCTCTTTCTCCCTTCTTTCCCTTCTCTCTAAAAATAAATAAATAAAATCTAAAAAAAAAACTATTGGGTTTGCCAAAAAGTTACTTTTGTTTTTCCCATAAGATAGCTCTAGTAGTGCTTAATTGTCTTTAACTTAATTTGACAAAATTTTGTTAGGTTGTATTTTAACAGCTGTCATATCAATGTGCATTTTTTAAAAAGCATCAAAATTGGTGAGTTTTTGTGTAGCCATTTTAACATTGAAAATGGAGGAAAACATGTAACATTTTCGACATAAGCTTTATTATTTCAAGAAAGGTAAAAAACACAACTGAAACACAAAAAGATTTTTGCAGTGTATGGAGAAGATGCTGTGACTGATCAAACATATGAGAAGTGGTTTGCTAAGTTTCATGCTGAGGATTTCTCACTGGACTATGCTTCACGGTTGGGTAGACCAGTTGAGGTTGATAGCAATCATATTGAGTCATTAATTGAGAACAATCAATGTTATACCACACGGGAGATAGCTGACATACTCAAAATGCCCAAATCAATAATGTTATTGGTTAAAATGAAAAATGTGTCTCTTATTTCACAGAAAAAAACTAAATGGGCCTTTTGGAAAGCCCAATATAAATCAGTTAATTGAGACTTGGAAAACGTTGTATGTCTAACAAAGAAGAAAATGCCAGATGAGTGATCTATTTATATAAACCCAAGTGTTTTTACATCAGTGCAGATTGGGGCATCCTAGTCCTGGGAGATTAGGATTGGGTTTTCCACGACGAAGGGAAGTAAACCCCCTATAGCAAGCACCTGTATCAGGGCAGCAATAGAAATTACTAAGAATTTGAAAGTAAGAGGTAAATGATTCTGTTAAATGACTAATGTTGTAAAGAAAAAACTGCAAAAATATGTGTAGAAACAATGGTGTTGTCTTTGCAAAATTGCTTATTCTAAAACTTTCATTGTAATTGGTGTCTGATTTACCATTATTTGCATTTAGATTTCTCCCTATTATAAAAGTGACAAGTGCTCCTTATTTAAAAATATCTAAGTTTAAAAAATAGAAAGCAAAAATCATGCAAAATTCCATCTCCAAGAAAAATAATGGTAATATTTTGTTATAAACACTTTGAGAATAACTTTTTATTCAAAACACAAACACAAAAGTTTTAGGTTGAACCATATTGTATGTAATATTTTGTTATTTTATATTTTCCCAACTAACAGAATATTGTGAAAATTTCAATATGCCTCATGGTAGGCAGGATAATGCCCAGAATTACACCCTTCTTCCCCAACATGTTCACACTGTAATTCCTTGAAACCTGTGAATATGGTAGGTTAAATGGCAAGAGGAACAAGGTTGCAGATGGAATTAAGGTTGACCTTGAGATGGGGAGATGATCCTGGGTTACCCAGATAGTCACAATGTGATCACAAGGGTTCTCATGAGTGAAAGAAGAGGGCAGAACAGAGAAACAAGAGGGATGGTAGCATGAGAAAGATGAGACCTGCTGTTGCTAAATTTGAAGATTGAAGACAAGGGCTATAGTCAAGAAATGTGGGTGAACGCTACAAACTGGAAAACATGAGGAAACAGGTTCTCCCCTAGATGCCCTATAAAGGTACTCAGCACTGACAGTACTTTTGATTTTAGCCCAGTGAGACCCTTATTGGTCTTCTGACCTCCAGAACTATAAGAAAATAAATTTGTATTGTTTTAAGGCATTATATTTTTGGTATTTTTTATAGCAGCAATAGGAATCTAATACACTGATATATGGATGCCCATTATTTTTGATACTATGCAGTGTTTTATTGTTGAATAAAACATAACTTATTAACTAATCCAGGATTTTAAAAAAACTCTCTTTAAAAGAACACAGAGTAATATTTTTGGCTCTGTCTACTCTATTGTTTTCATTATAACCACTCAGCTTTGACATTGTAATATACAAGCAGCCAAATATGTAAACAAATGGGCTTGCCTTGGTGTCAGTAAAACTTATTCACAAAAACAGGCTGTTACAAAAACTAAGGGAGGTGGAAATGGGAGGGAGGTGGGGAGCCCAGCGGGGGGGGGGGGGGGTGGGCTGGGAAGGGAGTAAAAGACAGAAAACTGTACTTGAACAATAATTAAATTAAAAATATTTTTTAAAAATAGGCTGTAATTTGCTAACCCCATGAACCAATATGCAATTGATGGATGTTTAATTATTTCCAAGCAAATGAGTTGCTTCTTATATGTTTCTGATTAAATTGATATACTATTTTTCTTTTGCTATATATATAGCTATATAAATAGTAAGTAGTATTTCTTACTCTGCCATTTCTTCCCTAAATATTCTCAATCTTTAAAGTTGGTTTTAAAATTCAGACAAATTAAAAGCATCTATTTACCTTGTTCTCAAATGCAAACAATATCCAGTTTACACAATAAACTATATTGGTAAGAGGTAAGCAAGGCAAAAAACAAAAGCAAAAATCAAAACAAACAGGAAACAAAGAGCGTAGGATCCAAAGAAAACTTCCCGTGGCTCCCATCCCATACAACTCTCCACGTCAGGCCACGTCTCCGTGCTAAGAAAGAATAGAGAAAAGTCTACAGTTTTGACTTTTCAAATATATGAAAGCATTGCTGCTTTTAAGAATTTTCGGAATTTATGAGGCCAAAAAAGAAAAAATAATAACTTTATGGAAATGAAGAATAAACTAAGGTTTGCAGGGGGGATGTTGGCAAATATACATGGAAACAAGCAATCCCGTGATCATTCTCTTCACTCAACCCACAGGAAGGGAACCAGTATCGATGAGTGGAATTGACAAACGTGTTTCATCTCCTTTCCAGTGTCATATTGGCATCTCAGAGACTCTTGGACACTCATATCTTGACTAATGTACTGACCCAGACTGAAGGGAAGATGCAGGTGGCAGAGGAATCAGGCAACGGATATTGTATTCCTTGCATCTGTGATTTCCCAAAGAAGATTTCAACAGACGAGCCACATGCTGCAAAGGCACACATTTCACTGTAGCTGCTGTAAACTCATCACCCTGCATTTTCTCTGAGTGTTTCTTTGTTCTTGGTGATGATTAAATCAGACTGCATTATGTGTGTTTCACTGGTGACTTCCTGCTTTGCATACAGACACTCTAATTTTGTCTTTTTCTTCTACTTTCTTTCCAAATATTTTCTAAAACTTTGATAACTAAAGTTAGAAGGAAAAAAACCCATGTGCGCCCTAGAACTCTTGGAGATTCTAGATAATATAAAGTAGGAAACAAAAGAGAACCTGAGAAATAATAGATGTGTTTTAGTGTCTTTTAGTTAGCCTAAATAAATATGAGAAGTCAAAGAGAAAAAAATGACCTCTGGTTATATAGGGGCCACTCACTGATCTCATACTTGACCAAATATATAGAAACTCTCGTGAAAACATGTATTTTAAAATAGCAAATAAAAAAAAGAAATCCACAATGCCGAGAAGAAGCTGAACTGGCTGGACCACGGGTGAGAGAAGACCTGGTATCCTCGCCCAGGGCATAGCCTGTGGTTTGATGGGCACCTTTACTAGAATCCTACCTGCAGCTAAGGTGTGGAAATGCTCTTTTTTATAAATTGCACATTTCCCCTGCTGGTCCTGTTTCTTGATAGAGCCAGTTCCTTGCTCCAGGTTGCTAGTGGTAGGTGACTCACCCCTGGAAAATTAGAATTTGTTGCCAATGTTGAAGATGAATTCACCCTGACATCCAGTGAGGAAAGCCCAAACCAAGGCACTCACATACCAACAGGCTCAGAGATGGACTGACATAAACACAGAACCGCTCTGCAAGAAGGCTTATACAGCACAGATGTGTTGCATAAAAATCCCATATAAAATTAGTACGTGGAAGAGATGACAGAACATCTGAGGGAAATTCTTCAAATTCAAGGACGTCAGTTTACAGAACTCAAAATGGGCAAATCCACACCAAAGGAATGAAATCTACAGATTAAATCTGGAATTCATTATAATGTAAAATGACTTAAAATGCTAAAAATTTTTTTAAAATAATAGACTGCCTAAAATCAAGAACGAGATTACATAGACATGCACACACATATATTTGCAGATTTGTTTTGTTCACAGACTTAGTAGTCTAATCCTTTTCATCTGTTAAATGTACAATTTTGTTTCCATTATATATATTTCTCTTATTTTTTGTCTTATTGTATCACCTAAAAATTCAAGAACATAACTTGACTAATGTAAATATCTATCAAGATCATCTTTTTATCATTTTAATGAGGCTGCTTCTCAGATTGTATGTGTGATTATATGAGGGTGACATTGAACCCTGTATTTGTTACTTTCCAGAACAATATTCTTCCTTAAAAAAATTATTTTGGGGTTAAAAACATACTGAAAGGATACTGTTTAATAATATTAAAGCTTTTTAAATAATAAGTTAAATCTTAATTTTAATTCACATTAAGGAATTCTGACTATTAGAGGGTACCTGCATGTCTTGTATAAACCTCAAGTGGTAACATATATAAAATGTATGATACTTGGTATATCTGTACCTCTGGAAACTACTCTTCTATTATATTATTAATTTTATGTTTATTTTGATACCTTTTTCATAGTTAGCATTCATTAGAGATTTGTTTATTTAGAACAAATAAACAAACTGATTATTGCATTTTTTTCTTTTAATTAACATTTTTTATTGTTGTTCAAGTACAGTTTTCTGCCTTCCCCCCCACCATTCCTCACAACCCCAGCCCTCCCTACCTCCCCCCCATCCACCCCCACCCTTGTTATTGTCCATGTGTTTTTTATAATTGTTCCTGCAAACCCTTCACCCTTTTTCCCTATAAGCCCCTCTTCTCTCCCTTCTGGTCAATGTCACCAAATATTTATGTGTAAGTTTATATTCTTCCTTATATAATCTCTTAGTTTCTAGTGCTTATTCCATTCTGTTTCTACTGAATTCTGAAATTATTAAATATTCTCTAAATATCATAATTTTATGTTCTATAAAAATTAACTTTTCTTTTTAATTCTCCACATTGGATTCAAATTGTACTATTGTTTTTTAAATTTTTCTTGCAATACTCTTTTGTCTCATCATCTCCCCTGTCATCTACAGAGGCCCTTTTTGAAATCATTGCCTTTTTATCCCTCATGATTTGTGTTTTACAATGTGCTTCTTTCTTTCATTTTATTGACCTTTTCAAACAATGTCTAGAATTCTTTTCTGACCCTATAATTGGTATTTCTCAAAAGTATGTTTTTCCTCTGAGTCTTACATTTATATATTCCTTTTCCATGTTTTGTTGATATTTTTAAAAAGTCCCATGTTTTTATTCTTCACGTTGTTTTGATCATTATACATCACCAATAAGGTAATATCAAATACTTATCAACAAAGAAGAATTTGAGCTGTTCTTTACCTTAAGGATTATTTCATTGTGCTCAGATCAATTTCCTTGGATATTTACAGACTAATTCCTTTCCCATTTTTGAATGTTCTCAAGACTTAACACACTTACCTCCCATGTGCTGCTCTAAGTTCTTCTTCCATCCTCACTGCCTGGTTAAAAAATATTCTGAACTAGTAAATTACTAAATAATAGTAATAGTAATAGTAATAGTAATAGTAATAGTAATAGTAATAGTAATAGTAATAGTAATAGTAATAATACCATTCCAGGATTATGCTTTTTTCAAAGATCTTCAGCTCATCATTTCAAATCTACAACTTCTCAGGTAGATACTTTAACTTGCAGAAAAATAAATAAATTAACAAGCTCACAAATAATCACAAGGGAACTTCTATTAAAGGACAAATAGGTTTCAGAAAAGAGTATGGTTTGCCTAATGCTAGATATTAAAAAGCTTAGGAAAATAAATATTTGGGAGAAACAGAAATGACAGAGGACTCTTGCTTTACTACTAAGATAAGGGGTCCAAGAAGGAAAAATTATGATATCAAAAAGCTTTGAGATTTCTTTAAATTTTAAAAATTTTGAAAAAAAAAAAACTAGATGGAGAAATGAGAGTGTGAGAAATACTAGGCCATGAGTATGTCTTGTTTGAAATTTACTGTATATTTTAATTAGAAATATGTTTTTTCTTAGACAGTAACTCTATTGATTTATCATCACTGAGTCTAATTGAATCACTGATTAAAAAATTAAAGATAAATAGATGGTAGACAGAAGATAGATAGATAGGTAGGTAGGTAGATAGATAGATAGATAGATAGATAGATAGATAGATGCTAAAGGATGAACAGAGTTGTAATTTCTCCACCTGGGAAATCACAATTTTTTTCAGAAGAATTAAGTATTTTACATGCCAAATTTCTCTAAAAATATATTTTAATACACAATGAAAATCTGAGACATGAGATATCCTCCCATAGCCTGCACAGCCATGTGACTACTCTTTCCTCAATCTGGCAAAAAAAACAAGTTTTGTTCTCTAGAGAAGATTAGGCCTTGTCCAGAGGAAAAAGGAATTATGCAAATGTACGTGTATTGAAGGATGAGAACCCTTAGTCATTCCTTTACTCAGCTCACAAATGCTGTCCAGCAGGGCCACGGTCCTCCGCATAATTCTCTAGAGAATTCTTCCAGAGAATCTGGCTAGCACAGGAGAAAGTGCCCATGTATACTGACATGGAAGGGTACTGTCTGGCAGCTCCCTGCCTTATAGTCACACCAGTAGCGCTCACCAGTCAGTGATTCACACAGAGGTTCCAACCAGCATCTTAGGGTCTCAGTCTTAAATATGAAAGGAAAGTGAAGGAACATCAGATATTGGAGAAAGCAATGGCAATGAAATTAAAAATTCAAAATCAACCGGAAAAATGATTGCAGAGAAAAAATATTCAGATGGGGAGAAATTGTGCTCTGAAACCCAACCACACTCTTACATACACAGACTATGTTCTGAACAGAGCTCAAGTAATCTGTCCCTGGAGAGCGGGACAGTTTGAGTGCTAAATTCAAAGTCACATCGACTGGGGACTTTGTACCTTAGTCTGCCTCAGTCGTTCAAAAACTTAAACTTGTATCAAAATTCCTTGGAGGGCTTTTTAAAAGCCCTATTTATAGTCTAGTTTTTGATTCAGTAGACTTAAGGTAGGCCGAAGAACTTGCATTTCTAAAATGTTCTTAAGTAATTTTGATGATAAGGGTCCAGAGACCACACACTGAGAACCATTGGTCCAGCTCCACTTCCAGCATCACTTCTATGTTGAGAAAACTATGTAAAAAATGAAAAAAACTGGACAAATGTGTATGGAGGATTTATTCAAATAATGAATATTAAAACAAAATAAAAAGATTTTGCAAATATTGTGTGTGTATGAAATCATACTTGCTTGTGAAAAATCTAGAAAGTTATACACCTCAGTGTTAGTAGTGTTATCTCTCAGTTACAGAATCAAAGTGGAATATATATGCATTTTTGTTTCTTTTTGCTTTTCATGCTTTCAAATGTTCATGTATTGAACCTGCATTGCTCGTGTAACAAGTATGTCACATTTTTAAGAGTCATGGCCCAACTTTTATAATCTTCTAAACACATCTGGAAACCAAATGTCAGAATTAAGACCACCATATCCACAAACCATCTACCCAATAAGTGAGTGCACATGTATGTGTTAACACCCACTCTCTGCTTCATATGCATGTTAAAACTAACTGTGGATTTGGATGCCTATGAAAATTAAAATACTCAGAGTTTGAGAAGAAAGAAAGAACCTCACGTGCCAAAAAAGCTATTGAAAAATTGTGCATTTATTTTTAATGTTGTGGTTGGGGTAGACTCTCATTTTAATTGGATGATACCCAACATCTAAGGTCTGGATCTTGCCAGCTTCATGCCTCATAATTTTATTCCACCTAATCGCCTTCTTCTCCACCAAGATTTGTAAAACAACTTTTTTCCCTTTATCCTTGTGAAGTAGGTTTCTAAATGTAATATATCTAGCTTCCCTATAATCTTTTTTTAAACAAAAGTATTAAATACTTTAATGCTTTCCTCCTGTTATTGAAAAGAGAAGATCTGTCAACTAAAACTAAAATTTAACCTAAGGAATACTGTTTGACTGCCTTTTCTTTTAAGAAATGCCATATCATGCCCTTTATTTCTTTATTCCTTGGGTGGGAGTTATTGCAGACATCCAAACAATAAGGCAACATGAGGGGGGTATTACATATCATATTTGTATAATGTAATGTTATTGCAGTCTAGATCATTAGTTTCTCATTTCAATATGTAGTTAAGTTGGCATAAACTAATAAGAGATATACAAAATAATATTTCAATTTTTTTGTGGAATACTTGGCACCAACCATCATTCCCAGTTACTGGAAACCAGACACCTAGGAAGATTCAAAATTCCAAATGGACTTACATTATTGTCAACAGAATAAAAGTCTTGTGACCACATATGTGCATACGCACACACACACACACGCTTACTATTTTTCTATCAAATTATTAAAAATATGAGTGTAATAAATAAAATACAAATTATTCTAAAAGCCATAATTGCTTTTTGCCCATTTTGCACTTCTTCACTAACTGAATATTGAATGTTAAACTTTTGATAAGTAGTATTTCACATTTGCTTAGTTGGAAGAAACTATCTTCTTTCTTTAAAAAGTTAGAGTACTATCAATCTCAGTTTTGGACTTTATTCAGTGAGAAATATGGTAAAGTGACTGGAAACTCATGGACATAAATATATAGGAAATAAAGAACATGAAAAAATGAGACATGCCCGCCTGAGTTCATATCATGAGTTCATCATTCACAAGCTCTCTGACACCAGTAAAGCTACGTAAATGCTCTGTTCCTGTTTACTCTTCCATAAAACGGGAAAAAGAAAGGTATGGTACCCATCTCTGAGGTTTGTCATGAGAATAAAATGAGTGCGTATGTGTAACAGCTTAGGATAAAGCCCAACATCCAATAGGAAGAGTACATGATACTTCAGCAAAGATCCTCTATCCTCTTTACAACATATAAAGAGTGTACATCTGCCTCATTGATGCTGATGTTGGCCATGAAACTTATATTGGAACAGTGTCACAAAGTCATGTTGGAATAAAGGTGGAATTAGAATGTGCTTGTCAGAGCTGCGACTTTAAAAGCACTGCCTGCTCCTGCTTGATCCCCTTGTACTTTCAGTTCTCTGATATGAAAATGACATACCCTAGAGTATGGCTGAACTTCATTCTGGCCTCAAAATCTGTAGCTGAGTCACCTAGTCTACCCACAGACACCTACCTGAGCAAGGAAAATAAAATGCTTGTCATTGCATGACAGTATTTTGAGGTATTTGTTACACAGCAATAACTAACCAACATATACACACACTCTGAAAATTATGTGTAACTACAAAACAAATAGAACAGTCTGTGATCTTTTCATGCAAAGTTAGAGATAGTCATCAGGGCTGCCCAGAAATATTTTGCTCTGTCGGCTTCATAGCATGTACCACCTTCATACCTTCTTGCCTAAGAACTCATGCACAGCCAGGTAGGTAATCTGCCTATGGTCAACACCAGCAAAATCAGTATGCGTCACTTCTAGGTAGAAACTTTGGGAACCAATTTACGTTCTATCATGATCTCTTTTTCTTTTTCTATAGTAACCAACAAAGTTCCATACAGTGTTTACGAATCAGTCTGGCTCCAGAAATGAGGATAATAATGAAATAGATCAAAATCCTCAGGTAATGTATGATCGACATATTGCATGGATTAGATACATTGCTATTATAAGCCATGCAGATTCTGGAGTTGTTAATACAGTGTAATAGTTTATCATGATTGCTTAGAAGTGGTACTGAAGTGAGGTTCTACCAAAACACTTTTTTTTTAAAGATTTTATTTATTTATCTTTAGAGGGGAAGGGAAGGAGAGAGGGAGAGAAATATCAATGTGCGGTTGCTTCTGGTGCACCCCCTGCTGGGAACTGGCCCCTGCTGGGAACTGGCCTGCAACCCACGAATGTGCCCTGACTGGGAATCGAACCGTGATCTTCTGGTTCACAGGCCCACACTCAATCCACTGAGCTACACCAGCCAGGGCTCAAAACACATTTTAAATGATAGTTTTATTGAGGTATAATTTTCAAAATATAGAACTCAATCTTTGAAAGTATGAGTTTCAGTGGTTTTTAAGTATATTCAGAAACTAGTGCAACCATCACTGCTATCTGATTTTAGAACATTTTCATCATCCCCCAAGCAATTCTCATACCCATGAACAATCACTGTCCATTTTCTTCTTCACGCCTTGTAACCACTGATCTACTATCTATTTCGACCTATTTACCCATCCTGGATATTTCCTATGAAGAATATAATAAAACCTAATGTTTTTATGGAGCATTGATGTTGTAGCATGTATCAATATTTCATTTCTTTTTATTGCCAATTAATATTTTATTTTATAGTCACATTTTGCTTTATTCATTCAGTTGAACATTTGCTTTATTGATCAGTTGAACATTTTGGTTGTTTATATTCTTTATTATTACTAATATAGGTTTTGTGTGCATATGTCTTTTAAATTCTCTTGAGTATGTTTACGAGTGGAGTTGCTGGGTTTCATGGTAACTCTCTGTTTATGCTTTTGAGGAACCACAAAACTTATTTCCAAAGTGGAAATAGTTTTGCATTATTTATCATTCTGATGATCAGTGAGGGTTTCAACTTCACCCCATCATTGTCAATACTTACAGCTATTTGCTTTTTGATTCTAGTCATTCTGTGGGTAGGAAGTGGTATCTTATATTGGTTTCAACTTAACATTTCTCAAATGACTAATGATGGCAACATCTTTTGATGTGCTTTTGGGCTATTTTATATGTATTTTGGGTAACTAAATTCTATGCCAATTTTAAATTGTATCATTTGTCAAAGATAGGAGATAAAACTTTATGAATAACTTCTCTCATTATATAAGTTGTCTTTCACTTTCTTAGAGGTGTTCTTTGAGTCAAATATTTAAAGTCAAATTATCTGTTTTTTTCCCTCTTGTCATATGTGCTTTTGGTGTCTATCTAAGAAACTATTGCTCAATACAAGGTTATAAAGATACACTCTTATGTTTTATTTTAAGGATATATTTTTCATTGTTACCTTTATGTCTATAATCCATTGCAGCTTATTTTTATATATAGTGGGAAGTTGAGGCCCAACTTCATTCTTTTGTATGTGGATATCCAGTTGCTCAGCACCATTTGTTTTGGCACCTACCATAACATTTTTACTGAAATCTGAGGCATTAATGAGGAACTGGCCCATGAGCAGCTAAGAAACTGATATTAGTAGTTTGCTTAGGCAACAGTAAAACTTTGCTAAAATATCTACCTTTAGAGTGTACAAAGCAGTAATGTACACTAAATGGGTACACCTAACTGCATTTGATAAAATACTGAAAAGAAAAAAGAGAACTGAGAAAAATGACCTATACATATAAAAAGCTAAAAGGCAACATAGAGTATAAAAATTTGAGAACTGCTACCCAATTTAAGAGCTGAATTGTGCCCCCTCATATACTGAAATCCTAATTTCCAATGTAATGATATTTGGAGATGGATCCTTTAGGGTTGGAAGAGGTTATAAGGCAGGCTCCTCACGGTGGGTTAGTAGCCTTACAAGAAGAAACATTGGAGAGTTTGTGCATTATCTCTTTTTCACACCATGTGGGGACATAGTGGAAAAGCAGTCATCTACAAGCCAGGGAGAGAGACTTCACCAAGAACCACATCAGCTGGCACTTTGATCTTGGACTTCCCAGAACTGAGAATAAATTTCTGTCTTCAGCCACCAGTCTATGGCATTTTGCTATGGCAGTTTGAGCAAAGACAAGAAAGAAAGTTGATAGGGCACCTGGTTCTCAACTGCAAGCAAACTGAAAATGATTTGTAGTGACAATGAGTGATTATAACTTATCAAATGAAAGCTACAACGCTTACACTCATTAAAAGTTCTGAATAAACTAAGTGTATAATAATACCAAAAATCTCTATAAGAATCAAGAAATCAACAATAGAAAAAATCTTGAAAAGAGCTGCAAGTATGGATTTAGGCACCTAGAATCACCTGAAACCTGTCTTAATCTTTGACAGCTGAACTAGTTGGAACACTGTCCCCCACTCCCAAATTCACATTTACCTAGAACATGCAAACATAACCTTATTTGGCAGTAAGGTTTTTACAGATGTCATCAAGTTAAGGTGAAATCATACTGATTTAGGACACCTCATACAATTTTTATAAGAACACCTACTGTAGTGACTACTGGCCTATGCCCTATGTCTAGACATAGATATAGACACGAGAAGAGAATGCCATGTGAAGACAGAGGCAGGGATTGGAATGATGCATCTACTAGCCGAGGAATGCCAGCAGTGAGAGAGGCATGGAAAAGACTCTCCCTCGGAGCCTCCAGAAAGTACCACCACTGTTATCCCCTGATTTCAGACTCGTGGCCTGTGAAAGGATAAATTTCTCTTATTTGAAGTCATTCGGTTTGTGGTAATTTGTTACGGCAGCCCCAGGAAACTAACACAATATCTAGACTGCCTTCTTCAAATGTAGCTAAAAGGATATTGGAATACAGAGAAATTACTAAAGCATAAAGCCCAAAACTACAGAAAACAAAATTTCAGGCAGCTGCAGCCACAGCCAGAGGAGGGCCTCACCAAGGAACGCTACCAAAGGTCAGAGATGGCTTCATGGTGGTTCGATCTGCACAATTGCTCAGGGCCCCAAACTGAGACAGACCCCATGCTTGGTTTAATGCTCTTATCAAAACTTTGTGAAAAAGAGGCCCTCCATTTTTATTTTGTACTGGGCCCTGCAAATGATGTAGCCAGTGTTGGTTAGCATCACCTCACAGTGTCTGCACAAAGAGCTATCGGAATTTGTTATGAACCAGTGAGTATTCTGTCTCTCCCACTCTTTTAACAAGGGTATTTATACACCTGTTTTGCCTCCATTTCTTCACTGAATATTGAGTCTGTGAAGGGGAAGAAAACTTGTTCGTGTAATGCACGGGTCCCTTGAACAAAAGGAGCTGCCTCCAGATCAGATGAGAAGCATGTTGGGCTTCACACAGAGAACCTGGACTTGGAGCTTGCTTCTGCAGTTAAAGCCTTGGACAAGGGATTCCATTCCTTGTAGAAGGGATGATGTATTTTTGTGTGTACAAAGGAGAATGAGCAAAATTTTGGGTAATATGAGACATGGGCTGAAGTAAGCATTTGAGCATCCCCAACACCTTGTTCTCTCTGGAGGTTGATGCTTCCCTGCCCTATGGAACTCAAGCACAGGCATGTGAGTTTCTTTGGTTAATAAAATACAAGCAAAATTTAAGTTTTGCACTTTCAATCAGAAACTTTTATATGAACTTCCTTCCCTTGCTTTGTCATTCTGCTATAGCAGCCAGGTTCAGATGTGTAGACAACTGTGATGCAGACCAGAATGTCAGCTGATTCTCAAGGAGCACACAGTGTCAGAAAAACTACTGACTTTGAGCTAGCATGTTACCTCTGCATAATTTGCTCATCTTGCTTAACCAGGGGCAAACATGTCTAAAACCTGGGTCACTTCGAGGGTAAAAGTTGATCATCTTTGTGGAGAATTACTCACGAAACTTGACTAGGTACCAGCTCACAGTCACGTGAGCAGATATGCATGCATACACAAATATTTGGAATGTAAGAATATTTTTATTTACTAACATAATGCTCTCCTCAAAAAAAGATTTATTCCATGTTAAAATAATTCATTTTGGAGGCTGTAAATGCCCTTTACCTGGAAGACTGTAAAAATATGACTACTAAGTAGGATGATATGACTGTGCTTCAACTCTGCCTGAAATTCTAGGATAAGGTTTTGGAAAGGGACGTGTTAGGATCTGTTTATAACTTTCTACTATGAAACTGCGACAGATTGGATACACACACAGACATACACACATACACGCACACACAAAGAGGAGACTTTGGCAAAGGAAGATCTTGAAAATTTAAACGGGCAGGTCTAAGATTAGAAATGTTACTACTTTCTATTTGGGACTACTACAAGCAAACATCCCTACTTATGTATATGGGAATGAGGTAAATAACTGTTTGTCAACATTAAACAGCCTGTTTACTATACATTTCTAAGATTATCCAAAAGGCAGCTATGGTTATCTCACCATGGTCTACTGGCACAGCTGTCAAGGAGTGTCCCGTGATGGTGTGAAATATCAGCCATCTGCTCCCAGCTGGAAAACTGATTATTTAGGAACAGTAGTTCTTTCACATTATTTATAGTTCCACATTGTGTTTAGCTGCACAGAAGCATGGGAAATGGGACATCCTTTAGGGAACAGGTGTCATCCAGAAAGGTTTGGAAGAGCATAAAATTGATCCAAACTTCACACTTCTGGAACATAAGGATATGTCATTTTTCTCCCTGTGGGAGTTGGTTCATCCACGAAAGTATGCTGAATAAAATATTATCTAAGAAAAGGCTTAAGAGCGACACCAAAAATTAAGATACTCTTAATTAAAATGAGTGTGGACCAGAATAACAAGAACTGAATTTCATCATTCTATTTACTGATTTCCTGTAAGGTCCTGGTCTAGTGATTTAATCTTTCTGGTTTTCATTTTCCTGATAACCCTAACTAGATTATGATATTTTTCCTAACAGACTCATGTTTTAATAGAATTCAAATGGAATCACATGAAAACATTTCCAAGATATGAGACATAAAACGTCAGTTGCAGTTATTATGATGAACTCTGATCAACTGCTCAAACACCTACTCTTCCCTAGATTGCATTCATTTCTGGCACTAAGCATTGTCTTACGAAGATAAAATAAAGAAGATGACAGAGACTGCTGGTTATCTAGACAACATCCATTTTTCCTACTTCCCTACTAAGAAAATATCCATTTTTTCTACTTTTCTACTAAAAAAAGAAACCCAGTCCCATTTCTGGTGGTGGCGAAAAGTACCAAGCTAAAAGCCTTATGCCCCAGTCTCTCCTGCACATGTGTCTAATGGCACAGTCCTTGCCATTGAGAAAGAGTCAGAAAATGATGACTACTTAACAGAAAAGTCTTTGTAACAGACAAACTTAGTTCACCTTTCCCTTTTGTCTTTGCCCTTCACCTTTCCCTTCATCCTCCTGAAATATGTACAGAGTTCATCTCGTGACAGGAGGGTCAAAATCACAAACTAGGATAGCAGAGTCGGAGGCTAGGCGGTGCCCGGCTGCCTGAGGACTGTGGACCGGCTGCACCAGTCCTGGCCTGACTAACTCTGGACTTCTCTTAAGTGAGAGAAAAATAACACCAGTCAACTTCAATCCCCAAGTTATATAAGAACTCTGTGCTTAAACAAAAGACACTGTATATTCTTTAATACTATACATTTATATTTGCTAAGTTGTCATATGTATTGATTTTACATAAAACTCACTAAGAAACCTTCCAATTAAACAATTTACACAATATGTTTTATAGTACAGAAAAGACACTGTGGTGTCTTTAGGATTACATTTACTGAACTATACTTTAAACTAATTTTCCAGGAAGCATAAATAGAAAGTGCCCCTTCCTAATATAATATAAAATACAATGAATGATCTTTATCATTTGTAACAATATGACTCTGCCTTTCGAATTTTAAAAAATAATTTATATTCTTGGTGCAGGAAGTAGCTGGAGCTATGGTAACATGGAGTGATGAGTTCTGATAACAAGTCGAGTCCATATTTACATCCAGGATTTCCTCCTATTGGCTCCCCTATTAGCCTGTGGAATGGCAGCCTAGGGCAGTTGAATCTGTGTCACTGGTTCAAGGTTACTAAGAGGAATTTGGAGGTAGATTGGGACAATATTCCAGCACTGCGCAGCTAAAGCTAAAGCTGCCCAGGGGGCCCATTCCCTGGGCACCTGACTGTTTTCAGCACTGGTGCTTATAAAAGGTCACCAGATTTAACAGAGCATAGTCAGGATTGGCTTGGTTGGCAGATACCAATACCATTTATCAAGCCTGAATCAACATACTAGATTATAGATATTAATACTGTTTAGACAGTAAAATGACCTATTGGATGTTGGTGCCTCTTTGGTAATCAAAAGGAGAAAAGCATCTAGTGCATCTAGTGAAGTGCACAGGTAAAGCAGGGTTAGCAAGTAGTCATCTCTTTAAGACAGAAGTGGCAAAAATTGACAGGCCAAAGACAAGTGTTTTTATGTAAGCTCTTTAAAATGTTTTCTTTTTTAAAAACCATAACCCAAAGTCATGTAAGTACATCAAAATTCACATGCCTCCCAGAACACAGAAAAAAATCCATCTCATTCTACTTTCTTTTTTTTACTTTATTTTATTTGTTGTTCAAGTACAGTTTTCTGTCTTTTACTCCCATCCAAGCTTACCTCCTGCCCAGGGCTCCCCACCTCCCTCCCATTTCCAACCTCCTTAGTTTTTGTCCATTTCCCCTTTTGTCTTCTTCTCCTTTTCCCTTGAAATTCCTTCCTCTCTCCTCTCTGGTCCCTGTCAGCCTATTCTCTATTTCAGTGACTTTGGATATATTTTGCTTGCTTGTTTATTTTATTGTTTATTTCCTGTTAAAGGTGAGATCACATGGTATTTGCCTTTTACCTCCTGGCTTACTTAACTCAGCATCATTCTACTCTCTAAGAAGAGCCACCTCCTAAAATTGAGTGGATACATAGTCATCCTTCTAAAGTATCTATGCCTTTATGCCCATATAAACACACACAATTTATCACACATATTTTAAAGAGTATTTTGTTTGTTTCTGCCAATAAAACAGGTTTATAATATGCCTATTTCTCTGGAACTCAAATAGTTTTAAGTTAATATTAACAGACAGCTTTTATATCTACATATACAGATCATTATGTATAAGCCTAATTTAGTCTTTTAAAAAATTACAGAGGATTGATTGGTGGCATTATTATCTATTTAGTCATTCTCCTTTCTGCAAACTAGTGTTTAGGTTATATCCAATATTTTGCTGTTACCTATAATGTTTGAATTTCTTTCTCTTTCCCCCAATAGCAGAGAAGATGGTTACAGTCTATCATTTCACTGAGAAAAACAAACAAGCAAGCAAAATATAACCAGAGACATTGAAATTAAGAACAAACTGACAGTAACCAGAGGGGAGGTGGGAAGGGATAATGGGGGGGAAGAGGGAAGGGTTTTCAGGAACATGTACAAAGGACACATAGACAAAACCAAAGAGGGGGAGGGATCAAGGGTGGGGACTGGGGATTGCTGGGGTTTTGGGGAATGGCGGGGATAAAATGGAGACAACTGTACCTGAATAACAGTTAAAGAAAATAAAGTGGTGAAAAAAAAGAAAACCTAGAGTTTTAGAGATCAATCATGTAATTGGTAGATATCCATCGATAACACATAACTAAATGTAAAGCTAAGCCTAAATAGAGAGGAAGACGTTTGGTGGCATCAGGAAGATTCCAAGGCACTGAGGACTCCCAAGGGCCTAGTAACTGGGGTAGAGCAAGACCAGCAAGATTAGCCTGACATTACTTCTCCCTTCAGAATAAATGATTCAAAGGAAAGAGTAATTAAGAGATTGAGAAGCTGAGTGGAAAACAGCAGGTGAGAAGGTGAGAGCTTTTGAGAGCTTATAGGACAGATGAAACTAAAATACGGAGTTCTATTTTCCTAAAAAGTAGAGAATTTACAGACTTCCAGCCAAGATGGAGGTGTAGGTAGATATTCTTTGCCTCCTCACACAACCAAAAAAAAAAGGACAACAATAAATTTAAAAACAAAAATTAACCAGAACAGCCAGAAAAATTAAATTGTATGAAGTTCAACCACCAAGGAGTTAAAGAATAAACATTCATTCAGACTGTTAGTAGGGGCGGAGTCAGGCAGCTGGGAGGAGAGGACTCCTGGCAAAGTAGTGGCTGGGGGACCAGATGGGCAAGGCAGGGGCTGGGGGACCAGGCAATCTTACATTTGCATGTGGAAAAACCAGAAGGAATACTTCTTGGTTTTTCCAAGAAGGAATACTCCTCAGTTGAGGAGTGAGATAGACCTTGAAACTCAGGGTTCCAGTGCAGGAAAGTAAACCCCCAAAACCTCTGATTAGAAAAATCTGTGGTGGATGTGATGGCAAGAGACACTCGCAGCCTCACAGGAGAGTTTCTTGGAGAAACCAATAGGGCCCTAGAATGCACACAAACCCACCCACCTGGAAATTATCACCAGAAGGTCCCAATTTGCTTTTGGGTAGTAGGGGAAGTGACTGAAAGCCGGCCAAGAGCCCAGCACACAGCACTGCTCCCTCTCTCACCCCTCCCCCACATACAGCACTACAACACAATAACGGGGTTGCTTCCCCCACCAGAGAATACCTAAGGCTCCACCCCTTACCATGTAACAGGTACACCGAAACAAGAAAATACAGTACAAATGAAAGAACATCAAAGCTCCAAAAATAGAATTAAGATGAAAAGGTTGCCAACTTATCAGATGCACAGTTCAAAACACTGGTAATCAGGATGCTCACCGAAATGGCTGAATATGGTAAGAGAAATAAAGGAAAAAATGAAGGCTAAGAGAAGTGAAATAAAATATACATGGAACCAACAGTTAATGGAATGAAACTGGGACTCAGATCGATGATTTAGAGTAGAAGGAAGAAATAAACATTCAACCAGGAAATAATGAAAAAACAAGAATTCAAAAAAATGAGGAGAGGCTTAGGAACATCTGGTATAACATTAAACATTCCAACATCCAAATAATAGGGGTGCCAGAAAGAGAAGAGGAAGAGCAAGAAATGGAAAACTTTAAAAAAAAATAATGAAGGAGAACTCCCCCAATCTGGCAAAGGAAATATACCTCCAGGAAGTCCAGGAAGCTCACAGAGTCCCAAAAAGGCTGGACCCAAGGAAGCACACAACAAGGCACATCATAATTACATTAACCAAGATTAAAGTGAAGGAGAGAATCTTAAAAGCAACAAGAGAAAAGGAAACAGTTACCTACAAAGGAGTGCCCATAAGACTAGCAGCGGATTTTTCAAAATTGCTTTACAGGCAAGAAGGGGCTGGAAAGAAGTATTTCAAGTCATGAAAGGCAAGGACCTACATCAAAGATTACATTATTTAGTTAGCAAAGCTACTATTTATTTATTTTTATTTTTGTACTTTGTATTTATTTTTTATTGTTTTTATTTTAATTTTAAATATATTTTATTGATTATGCTATTACAGTTGTCCCATTTCCCCCTTCACTCCCCTCCACCCTGCACACCCTCTCCCACCCACATTCCCCACCTTTAGTTCATGTCCATGTGTCATACTTACACGTTCTTTAGCTTCTACATTCCCCATACCATTCTTACTTTCCCCCTGACTATTTTCTACATACCATCTATGCTACTTATTCTTTATACCTTTCCCCGCTCTCTCCTCCTCTCACTTCCTGTTGCTAACCTTCCATGTGCTCTCCACTTCTGTAGTTATGTTCCTGTTCTAGCTGTTTTCTTAGTTTGTTTTTGTTTTAGGTGTGGTTGTTAATAATTGTAAGCTTGCTATCATTTTACTGAACATTTTTTTAATCTTCTCTTTCTTAGATAAGCCCCTTTAACATTTCATATAATAAGGGCTTAGTGATGATGAACTCCTTTAACTTGACCTTATCTGAGAAGCACTTTATCTGCCCTTCCATTCTAAATGAAAGCTTGGCTGGATAGATCAATCTTGGATGACTTTCATGACTTGGAATACTTCTTTCCAGCCCCTTCTTGCCTGCAAGGTCTCTTTTAAGAAATCAGCTGACAGTCTGGTGGGAACTCTTTTGTAGGTGACTGTCCCCTTATCTCTTGCTGCTTCTAGAATTCTCTCCTTCATTTTAATCTTGCTTAATGTAATATGATGTGCCTTGGTGTGTTCCTCCTTGGGTCCAACTTCTTTGGGACTCTCTGAGCTTCCTGGACTTCCTGGAGGTCTATTTCCTTTGCCAGATTGGGGAAGTTTCCCTTCATTATTTGTTCAGATAAGTTTTCCACTTGTTGCTCTTCCTCTTCTCCTTCTGGTACCCCTATAATTAGGATGTTGGAACATTTAAATATGTCCTGGAGGTTCCTAAGCCTCTCCTCATTTTTTTGAATTCTTGCTTCTTCATCCTTTTCTTTTTGGTTGTTTCTTTCCTCCTTTAGTCCACTCTATTGATTTGAGTACCAGTTAACTTCCAATCACTATTGGTTCCCTGTATATTTCACTTAGTGTAACCTTCATTTGTCCATCTAATTTGTGACCAAATTCAACCAATTCTGTGAGCATCCTGATCACCAGTGCTTTGAACTGTGCATCTGATAGGTTAGCTGTCTCTTGATTGCTTAGTTGTATTTGTTCTGGAGCTTTGGGCCATTTTTTGTGTCCTGATGCACCTGTTCTTTCATTTTGGTCACTTTTTGTGTCTTGATGCACCTGTTAAGTTGTTAGGGGAAGAGCCTTAGATGTTCAGGTGTTCACCAGGGTGGGGTAACCCACATTGCCAGGTTGTGATGCTGTATGTCAGGCAGGGGTCCAAGAGGGAACAATGGCACTTGCTCCACTCTCTGTTGGATTTCAGTTACTTCCGCCACTTGTCCCCAAGCAAACTGGGCCCTTCTGATGCTGATTCCCATGTGGATGGGTTTGTGTATGTTCTAGGACCCTGTGGGTCTCTCCAACGAACTCTTCTGTTAGGCTTGGAGTCTCTCCCGGGACTTCAACCCCCACAGGTGTTTTTAGTCGGTGTTTTGAGGCTTTATTTTCCTGCACTGGAACCATGGGTTGTATGGTCTTTTCTCTCTCACTGATTTTGCTTGGTTTATCTGCTCACAAATGTGGGACCACCCAGTCCACCAGCCATCTTGTATACTGTACCCCTCCACAATTCACTGCCTTGCTGCGTCTGCCATCCACTGCTTTTTTTGCCTTGACCCCTCTCTGCCTGGCCACCCAATTCCACTCCTCCTACTGGTCTGGATGAATGTGTCTACTTTAACTCCTTGCTTGTCAGACTTCCATATAGTTCAACTTTCTGTCAGTACTGGCTGTTTTTTTGTTTCTAAGTTTTTGTTGTCTTTATTTTGGTTGTACGAGGAGGCACAGTGTGTCTCCCTATGCCTCCATCTTGGCTGGAAGTCCACAAAGCTATCATTTAGAATTGAAGATCCAATAAAATGCTTCCCAGATAAGGTCAAGTTAAAGGAGTTTATCATCACCAAGCCCTCATTATATGAAAATTTAAAAGGACTTATCTAAGCAAAAAGATAAAAAATATGAACAGTAAAATAAAAACAAACTCATAGCTATCAACAACGGGACCTAAAAAAACAAAAACAAACTAAGCAAACAACTAGAATAGGAACAGAGTCACAGAAATGAAGATCACATGGAGGGTTATCAGCAGGGAGGAGGAGGAGGGACAATTGGGAGACAAGTTACAAGGAATAAGGATCATAAATAGTAAGTACACAATACTCACAGGGGGAGTCACAGGACTCACAGGGGGAAGGTTAAGAATAGTATAGGATATTGGGAAGCCAAAGAACTTACATGTATAATCCATGTACATAAACTAAGGGGGAGGAATGATGGTGGGAGGAGGGTTTTCTAGGATGAGGGGAATAAAGGGAGAAAATGGGACAACTGTAATAGCATAATCAATAAGATATTTTTAAACACATAAATAATAGAGAATTTGGCAAGCGCATTGAGGATTTTTATTAGGGATTTCTGAAAAGACATGTTTAAAGAGTTATAGGAATATCTCTCACAGATACACACATAGACACATACACAATTAAAGTCCCAGAAGAATTTCCTGACAGTTATGGTTCAGTGGATTGACTGATGGCCTGTGAACCACAGGGTCAGGGGTTTGATTCCCAGCCTAGGGCACATGCCTGGGTTGCCGGCCAGGTCATCAGTGATGGGCACGCAAAAGGCAACCACAAATTGATTTTCTCTCCTTTTTCTCCCTCGTTTCCCCTCTCTAAAAATAAATACTAAAATCTTTTAAAAAGTAATGTTTTAGAAGGAAAGAGGAGAAAGAAATGTGGCAGAAGTAATACTTTAAAATAGCCCAGGAAATTTTCAAAACAGAAATAGGACCTGATGCCTTAGAATCAAGAATAACTACAAACCCCTAGCAGAATAAATACAAAAGGAGTTCATCATGAGTACATCATCATAAAACTGCTGAAAAACAAAACACAAAAGAATAAAATCACAAAACCAGCCAGAAACAAAACAATACATCTTCTTGGAGGGAGCAGTAAAAATAATGGCAACTTACTTAGCACAACTAGTGGAGGGTGAAAACAATATGGCGACCTTTTCATGGGGCTGTAAAAAACTGCTAAAGTAGATTTCTACACTCAGCAAATGAAGAAAAATTCATTCAACAATAAAGAAAAATAAAAATCTCTAGATGGTAGTGTAGGTAAATGCTGTACACAGAACTTCTCCCCACAACCACATCAGAATTATAACTAAACTCAAAACAACCATAATTCATAACCACCTCAAATCTACTTAAGCAGAAGTCCTACAACAAGGCTATGCCCCTTACAAAGGACAAGAAAAAGTTAAAGTAGTTTATCAGCATCAAACCAATATTTAAAAGAAATATTAAAGATTCTTCTTTAAGAAGAAGAAGAAAAAGAAAAATATAAATAATAAAATGGCAATAAATACACATCTATAAACAAGTACTGTCAATGGAAATAGATGAAATTATCCAATCAGAAGACCTATGGAGTTGAATGGGTACCAGAACAAGACCCTTACACATGCTTTCTACAAGGGACTCACTTCAGATCGAAAGACACGCACAGATAGTAAAAGAATGAAAAAAGATATTTCATGAAAATGGAAACAAACAAAAAAGCTTGGTAGCAATATTAATACCAGAGAAATAGACTTTAAAACAAAGACTATATAACAACAGACAGAAAAGGACTCAGCAATTCCAGCTCTGGGTAGTCATCTGAAGAAATCCAAAACATTAAACTGAAAGGACGTATACATCCATATGTTCATTGCTCCATTAATAACAATAGCCGAGATATAAGGAAGCAGACATAGTGTCCATCAATAGATGAATGGAAAAGAACTATGGCATATATACAGTGGCATATGACTTAGCAATATAAAAGAATAATGTCTTGCCATCTGCAACAAAATGGATGGACCTAAAGGGTATTATTTTGAGTAAAATAAGTCCTAGAAAGATAAATGACATATAATTTTACCTCTATGTGGAATCTATAAAAACAAAATAAATAAAAAATAAATGAACAACCAGAACAGAAACAGATTCATACATACAGAGAACATTCTGACATTTGTCAGATGGGAAGAGGTAGGGAAAAATGGGTGAAAAAAATGAAGGGAATAAGAAGTACAAACTAATACAGAACAGTCACAAGAATGTAAATTATATAATTTCTAAGCACTGAGCTGTTCACCTGAAATTAATCAATATTGTATTTCAACAGTAACTGAAAAATAAAAATATTATTTGAAGTCAAAAAAGAAAAACATTTCATTCAAACAGAAATTTGGAGAATTAACCATCAGTGTTTGTTTACTAAAAGAAACACTAAAAACAAGAGGCTGTTTTTAGGCAAAAGGAAAATTGCACAAAATAGATGCAAGAAAAGAAAAGTTTTTTGGCAATATCTAATTGAATCACATCTTAATAAATAATATGGAAATGTCTTAAGTTTTTATACTCTGTAAGAAATTATATGCTTTATTTTACATGCCAATAACAGTACATACTGTAATCTACTCTGAAACTTCTGTAAAAGAGCAAAAGATTGTGCATTTAGCAAGCTGAGAGAGGAAAAACTAGAGCAAAAAATTGTTTTTCTTTACTCTAGAAGTTGATCAGAAAGGTAAGAAAAAGCATAGAACATGTGAGAAAATTGAAAATAAATTAGAAACAGCAGAATTAGACTCAAAGTATGTAGAAATCACAACAAATACAAAATTAGGAAGGAACAAAAAACAATTATCCTGCAGGAGATATTATATACATAAGTATGAAAAATAGAGACAGCTATTGAAGAAGATACAATAAACATTATTCATAGGACAATGACACCTCAGTCCCCTGCAAAGTAGGCACCTTGGGACCTCACACAGTTCTCCCAATAACCATCAGCTGTCCCATAGTATTTTCCTGAATCATATCGATGGTCTGAAATATCTTCCCTTTCAAAGGTGATTTTAGTTTGGGGAAAGCCAGAAGTCACAGGACCCCAAATTTGGGTTGAATCACCTGGGTGATTTGATGTTTCACCAAAAAATTCTGTATGAGCTGTGATACGTGAGCAGGCACTCTATTGAGATGAAGCTGCCAATTACAAGTTGCCCATAGCTATGGCCTCCTGAATCACCCAAATAGTTTCCACAGAGGAATGTTCGAGCTTAACACAAAATGTTATGCAAATTCGTTGCTCTACTCACTCAGTCATTTTCAATGTGCTCACTCAATGGCCTCTACCACCCCACCGACTAGTACAGTGAAGTTGTCATTGTTCACACGTGCATGTTCCAGCCAACCCTCCTTGGCTGCTGCTTTACATCAATGTCACTCAAACCATTCTCGTTATATTAACAGTGGCTAGACTTTTTCTAGCCAGACCTCAATATGGGTTAAAACAAGACCCATTAACTAGCTCACTATCCTTCATAACCAGGTATCCATGCAGGTTAGACAGGATTCTGTTTAAAGTCTCACAATGCTAAAATCAAGGTATCAAACACTCTGCATTCTCACCTGTGGGATCTGGGAAAGTCTCTTCTTACAAGATCATATATATCATCGGTAGGAATGCATGTCCTGCCACTGCAGAACTGAGGTCCCTATGTCTTACTGGATGTCATCTGGGATTTGCTCTCAGCTCCTAGAAGATGCTCTCAAATCCTTTTTGTGGTCCTTTCTGTCTTCAGAGGCACTAAAGAGATACCTCTTTCACTCTGATCCTTCTCATGCTTTTTGATTCTCCCTGTCTTCGCCTCTGCTACTCACCTGCAATCTCTTTGCTTTTAAAGGGGTCATGTCATAGACTAGGCTCACCTGACTCTGGGTTAACCCAAAGTCAACTGATAGATCTCTTAATTTGCAAAATCCTTTGCCATATATCATGACATATTTAGGAGAGTGATATATATTATATTCAAGCTTTCACTCTCACTTGAAAAGAGGTGATTGTACAAATTGAGAGTCAATTTACTAAAGATCATCCTAGAATCCTATGTACCATGCTGCTTAGAAGATAGAAACTTTAAATATACAAATATATGAAAAAGGGAGGTATCAAATACCAACTAAGTTAAAACTCATGTATTATACAAATATCAAACAAAAATGCTTAATTAATAAGTTTTAATGAAAATAAAAAGAGACACTTCATGAGAACACAAACGTTAATTTGCCAAGAAGGTATATAACAATGATAAATTTGTGGGAACTAAAAAATATATCTATAAAATAAACATAGAATTAAAGGAGAAATCAATAATTCCAAGATCATGGTGAGGGATATTAACACACCTTTCTCAAAAACTAATAGAAAAATGGGGGAAACCTCAGTAAATGTGTAAAAAATATGAGCAACATAATTAACAAAATTGATCTAGTTGGTGTATCTAAAATATTTAACACAAAAAATGACATAACACACCACCTTTTCAAGTGTATATAAGACATTGACTAAAATTGACAGTTTGCTGGGTCTTAAGTCTCAAAAAATCTCAAAGGGCTAAAACAACAACAAAAAGTGATGATGATGATAATATTAAATATATAATGCCTACACATAAAATTACAACCCATCACTGAAAGAAATTAAAGGACATTTAAATAAATGAAAGCATTTGAATAAAAATATTATGAATCAGATACATTATAAATATATCTATTTCTCTAAACTAATCTGTGGAGACCCTGTGATTTTTTAAAAATATTTTATTTATTTATTTTTAGAGAGAGGGGAAGGGAAGAATAGTGGGAGAGAAACATCAATGTGTGGTTGCCTCTCATGTGTCCTCTATTGGGAACTGGCCTGCAACCCAGGCATGTGCCCTGACTAGGAATCGAACTGTTGACCCTCTGCTTCACAGGCCCATGCTCAGTCCACTGAGCCACACCAGCCAGGGCTGAGACCCTGTGATCTCAAGTTTAAAAAATCATAGCTTTTTTTTGTCAAAATTGAAAAGTTAATTTAAAATTTGTGTGGAGATACAAAAGACCTAGTGTTGCCATGACAATCCTTGAAGAACAGAGTTGGAAGACTTAACTCACCAAATAATAAGAAATCATACAGTTATTTATTCTAATAATAAACTCACCTTATTTGTTCTGCACTTTTTTAGACTCTAAATAGCTGATATTTGTTCATCTAATGCTTGCTAATTTGAATTAGCCTAGGAAAATATTTCATGTCTTTCAGTCAACCATGCACTTCTTACCTGACATTTATTCATTCAACACACATTCACTATATATGTCCAATTCAATACATATTTTGGATGTCAGGCACTATGAAGTTAAGTGGCAAGGACAGACAAATAGACTAAAATAAAATAGTGTGAGATATGAAGTAGATTGTTTATATACGGTCACTTGACTTATAACAAAAGTGATAGTGCAGACAGTGAAAACAGACAATCTTTTTATTAAATTGTGCTGTATCTATTGGCTATTTGGATGCTGAGAAGAGAAAAAAAACTTGACCTGTGTCTCAGACCATAAACATACAAATCAATTTTAGACTACCTGAGATAAAATTTTAAAAGTAAAAGAATGAGTTTCTGGAAAATGTATTCATAAATCTTGGATAAGGAAAGATGTGTCAAGTAGTATTAACCACAAGGAAAAAATTGGCCAACAGGTCTACATTACAAACTAAGAGCTCATTAAGAAGGTCAGGTAGCAACACAAGTGGAAGAAGATCTTTTTGCAATAAACATAGTTGAAAAAAGCCTCAAACCATAACTTATAAGGAATTCAAGTTAACAAGAAAAAGAAAAATAGCAATCCAATAGGGAAAAAATGAGCAGAGACTCTTGTCAGTTTTGTTACAAGAGAAAATAATTCAAAAGACTGTTAAAATACAAAAGTGAGCTCAACCTTATTAGTCATTATGGAAATGCAATATAAAAATTATCATGAGATATCACTACCCACTTAAAAGCTATAATTAGAAAAGACATAATATAATACTGCTAAGGGAAATGCTTAATGGTATAAGCACTGTGGCACTTAAGTTGAACATGTACGTGACCCGACCATGCAATTCCACTTGAAAATATTTTTTAAAGAAATACATATTTCACAAATCAAAAGACATGCATAATAACAGTCATAACAGCATTATTTATTATTCATAATAGCCACAAGCCACAAAAATGTCATTCAGTAGTATACTGAATAAATAATTATGTTCTCCACTCCTTCAATGGAATCATCTACAACTAGAGATTAAATAAACTATTGCTACATACAACACAGCAGCATCTCAACACACAACACAAATACTTGTGTCACAAATCTGAAACACAATGCTGAGTGAAAGAAGCCAGACACAAAGGAATGTAGCTTGTATGTTTACTATGTAAGTTCAGAAGCAGGCAAAAATGATCTGCATGGTGATTAATGGTGTTCACTTTGTAATAATCCAGCTAGCTAAACATTTATTAGTTACACTGTTTTGTGTGCCTAGTATACTTCATTAAAATGTTTATTGACCATAGAAAAAGAATTGAAAATAATGCTTGAAGAGTAATATTTTTACATGTATATTGACTACTTTTAGTTTTTTAGTATGGTTCCTGGATGAAGAATTGCTGACCCAAGGGTATAGTATACTCAAGAAAGCTCAACTATTTTTTTCATTGTGTTATAAATAAATATCATCTTCAACAAAGAGAAGTATATTTGTCCATGGTCTACTGTTACATAATCCATATATTATTCACCTAACTCTGTGATTATAAAGGTTGCTCTTGTTACATTTTATTAATGAGAGAACTAAGTTGCTAAAAAATTAAATACCTTGCTGAAGATCTCATATCCAGTGCTGGAGCAGAAGATCAAAATCAGCTTGGTCTTCATCCAAATTCCCTTTCTTTCTCCCTGGTCAAAATATATACAATATGCTGTACGTGAAAATGGAATTAACATGAGACTTTATTATTTATAAGTAGTTAATCACACACATAAAGTCCCAACCCCCAGATCTAGGATTTAGGTCATTTCTACATTTTATATCTGTAACTTTACTAAGAACAGAACATTCTGGTATAAATTGAAGAGACCTATAGAACTATTGTAAGGATAGAAGAATTTTTTAACTTATTCCCAAAACTGGCAGAAGATGAGCAGACAACCCCAAATAATTTATTAAATCTGGCTCTTAAGGATTTTTAGTGTTTGTAAGTTTCCCATAATAAAGTCACTTTAGTGCCTCCTTGCACAACCAGAAAAAGGACAACAACAAATTAAACAAAATAAAACCAGAACTGACAGAAAATTGAAGTGTGTGGAAGTCTGACAAGCAAGGAATTAAAGAAGAAACATTCATCCAGATGGGTAGGAGGTATAGAAACAGGCAACCGGGTGGAGAGGATGTGCAACAAGGCAGTGGCTGGTGGTATGGGTGGTCCCACCTTCATGTGCAGATAAACTGGGAGGAACAACTGGAGAACAGATAAGCCGAACAACCCAGGGTTCCACGACAGGGACATAAAGCCTCGAAGCCGCTGACTGAAAACACCTGTGGGGGTTGCAGCAGCAGTGGAAGAAACTCCCAGCCTCAGAGGAGAGTTCATTGGAGAGACCCACAGGTCCTAGAACACAAACCCACCCACCCAGGAATAATCACCAGAAGGGCCCGATTTGATTGTGGGTAGCAAGAGAAATGACTGAAAACTATCAGAGAGCAGACCAAGCAGCACTGTTCCCTCTCAGACCCCTCCCCCCACATAAAGCATCATAATGCAACAACCTGGGTTACCCCACCCTGGTGAACACCTAAGACTCTGCCCCTTATACATAACAGGCGCTCAGAGAGAAAAAAAATGACCCACATGAAAGAACACATCAACACTCCAGAAAAAATACAACTAAGCAATGAAGAGATAACCAACCCATTAGATGCACATTTCAAAACACTGGTAATCAAGATGCTCACAGAACTGATTGAGCTGGGTTGCAAAATGAAGGAACAAATGAAGGCTACCCAAAGTGAAATAAAGCCAAATATATGTGGAACCAACAGTGTTGGGAAGGAAACTGGGACTCAAATCAACAGTTTGGAGCAGAAAGAAGAAATAAACATTCAACCAGAACAGAATGAAGAAACAAGAATTCAGAAAAATCAGGAGAGGCTTAGGGACCTCCAGGACATCTTTAAACATTCCAACATCCAAATTATAGGGGTACCAGAAGAAGAGGAAGAGGAAGAAATTAAAAACTTATTTGAACTAATAATGAAGGAGAATTTCCCCAATCTGGCAAGGGAAATAGACTTCCAGGGAGTCCAGGATGTCAGAGAATCCCAAAGAAGCTGGACCCTAGTAGGAACACATCAAGGCACATCATAATTACATTATCCAAAATGAAAGATAAGGAGAGAATCTTAAAAGCAGCAAAAGAAAAGGAGACAGTTACCTACAAAGGAGTTCCCATTAGACGAGCAGCAGATTTCTCAAAAGAAACCCTGCAAGAAGAGGTTGGAAAGAAGTATTCCAAGTTATGAAAGGCAAGGATATACACCCAAGATTACTCTGTTCACCAAAGCTATCATTTAGAATGGAAGGACAGATAAAGTGCTTCTCAGATAAGGTCAAGTTAAAGAAGTGCATAATCGCCAAGCCCTTATTATATGAAATGTTAAAGGGACTTATCTAAGAAAGAGAAGACCAAAGATATGAACATTAAAATGACAGCAAACACAGCTATTAACAACCAAACCTAAAAAAAACCCAAAATCAAAAAAATTTAAAAAAACTAAAACAACTACAATAAGAACAGAACCACAGAAATGAAGATCACATGGAGGGTTATCAGCAGGGGGAGTGGGAGGAGGAGAGGGGGGAAAGGTACAGAGAATAAGTAGCATAAATGGTAGGTAGAAAATAGGAGGAGTTTAAGAATAGTATAGGAAATGTAGAAGCCAAAGAACTTATACTGATGACCCATGGAGATGAACTGAAAGGGGGGAATGCAGGTGGGAAAGGGTGTGCAGGGCAGAAGGGAATAAAGCGGGGGGTGGAGGGGAACTGGGACAACTGTAATAGCATAATCAATAAACTATATTTTAAAAAATAAAGTCACTTCATTAACTTTGAATTTTATTTTCATCCTAAATGCCTGACATTTGTACCCAAAGTTTAATTAAAATAATTCAGCAATAAATTTAATTAAAAATAAAATAATCTAACAGAAAGCTTCCACTTCTTTCTAGGCAGCTGACATGTATATATTCGTTCAACACAAATAGTTTCAGAGGGTCTACCTTGTGCCAGGCACTATGGTAAGCAACGCACATCAGACGAAAGCAATGCTCTGCCTTCAGAAAACATTCTGATAGAGAAGAGAGGAAATAAGTCACCAAGCATGATAACCCATTCTAGAACTTCCATGAGCTTCTTCTTTTCTGAGAGTTTCTATGAAATGCTAAGGATGCTATTTAATGCAGAATAACAGGAAGTCAGCAAAGTTAAAAAAAGTATGAGTATACCAGAGAGAGTATCCAAGTGGAGCCAGGTGAAGGCAGGGACCAATCCCTGGCAGAGAAAGAAGCCTGGACATGAAAAGGTAGAACAATTCACAAAACAGAAAGTAGTTCCATAGACTTTGAGTATTGAGTGTAAGAAGGTGTGTGTGAAGAAATAGGATAAATCATTAGGAGGCATATTAAAAATGTCTTGACAAGTCTTTTTAAGAAATATTGACTCTACCTGAGGGAAATACAAAACCATTAAAGAATTCTAAAAAAAATAATTTCAGTTTTTAGGTACCAAAGGTTTTGGTTAAAAAGTGGATTTGGGTACAATGTTGATTATTGATAGGAACTAGATGAAATCACAGTGAAAACGATGTGCTACAAGGCTTTTACAGAAAACTGATATGAAAGTGGCCTAAATTGAGAAAGAGTCAACATGAAGAGTAATTGGGAAGAATGGGGAACCATTGAGAAGGCACCATGGGCAGAATTTGGCTTAGGGTTAACGGAAAGAGAAGAGCCAGCATCACACCCAGCTGTCAGCTTTCTGTCTTGAGAAACTGGATATGTGGTACCACTTTCCCTGAGATGGGAACTAAGGGAGTAGAGGCCCATTCAGAAGAAAGATGGCAGAGCATGTTTTATACATATGAAGGTGCCTGTGGAGCAGCCATGCAGATATTCCAGTAAGAACTTGAATACACAGGCCTAGAGCTCAGAAGAGAGTTCTGGCTGGGAACTGGAATGTGTAGGTTATCAGGACAGATGATTAACAAAGCCAGCAATAAGGACTAGATTACAGGAGATGATGGTGACTCTCAATAGGCCCATTGACATCATTGGTAACTGGGTTTTTAGGGAACAAGATACTCTCTCTCCTATCTCTTTCCCTCTTGCTTTTGTGCCTTCCCATGATGACACCCTGTGTTGGAGCAGCTGCCATGAAATTTTAGAAGTGAGTTAAGAAATACAGAAGACCAACTTCAGACAAGATGGCAAGACCCACTTTGCTGACACCTGGGTCCTCCTACAGCTCTGCCACGATAGTTGAACAACCACCACCATCCTCTGCTTAACCTAGGAAAGTAAAAAAGTGAGTTCCCTGTTTGAATTTGTTAGTCCTCTGATGGCGTCAGAGTAGACAATTTATGTCAACCAATATTCCTTTCTCACACATTTTGCTATTAAAAGATTTGCCTATTGAATAGTGTCTTATATTTACAAATGCTTTACGGTTTTCAAAACTTTCAGAAGTGTTTCATTTGCATCTCACTACCCCATAAGGTACACTGTTATCCCCATTTTATTAACAAGAAAAGGAGAGAAGTAGAAGCTTATAATTCATTATTTACTGATGCCTGTTATCCAGTTTTTTTAATGCTAGTTCTATAAAGTAGAGTCAAATATCCTGTCTGGGCTGATCTAAAAAGTCCTAACACTTGCTACTTCTTACAAGTCTTTATGCACTTTGGCCTGAGTTCACATTTAGTTAGGAAAAGAGAGTATATTTTTGTGACAAAAAGTATACTCAAGATGACTCCAGAAGACCTGCACTCCAGTTCCACCCTGTCCAGCCCATTCACTTCTCTGTGGCATCACCTTCCCATCTACAAAATAAGGAGATCAGGCCGTCTCACAGGTCTGTGTTTCCATGGGGATGAATAGGACGGTGAATAAGGACAGCATGGTATGAACCGTGATGAACCATGCACAGTGGGAGGCGGTCACTCTCCCATTAATCAAAATCACCCTGGAGCTTTTTAAAAGTGCCCAAGGCTGGGTCCCACCTCAGATATTCTGAATTGTAATTTATGGGAGTGGTTTCAGTGTCTGTATATTTTTTAAATGCATTTAAAAATAGAAGTTGAGGTAGCAGTACCTTTACAGTTCTGGTGAGGCAGCAAAGCAAGACTGCTGAGCATGGGCTCAGAGCTCAGACACCTGTGAGCAAAACCACGTCTCTGCCACTCTGAGCAAATCTCTTCCCCTCTGTGATCCTTGGTTACCTCATATTTTAAATGACCACTACTCACCATTGTACTAATTAAAAGCTTATAAAACATTTAGCATAGCAGATTACACACACACACACAAAATCCTTCAGAATGGTAGCTATTGTTATATTATTAATGCACTGAAGCCTTGACCATGTAGCTTTAGGACCAGGGTCCTGGCTCCTGTCATTAAGGTTCATCTTCATCAAATGCTGCTTTCTGAGGACACAGAGGAGCTGCTCCTCTAAGTTGACTGCTGCCAGTGCAGACTCTGAAACCTGCCTTCTTTCTGCAAACCTTTGCAGGTTCCCTGGGACGTTTATTGCTCACCCACTTGAGAGTTTAGTGTTATTAGCTAATTAAAGAGAGGATTTGCCCTCTTTTATATATTGCACTTAATGAATTAGATAATCCCAGCATAGTTACCATGGCATGCTGGTTGTAATTTTTCAACGATTAGAGCTTAATTCCTCTTGTAAATTGCCTATAAGTAACAAATATACCAAAGCAGAATGTTCAGGTTTATGGCAAAGTAAAATTTATCAGTTTGGGCTTCCTTGTTTCTAAGGGAAGCACAGCACCTGGGCTTGTACTTCCTTCACATCCAGCTCCTTCTGAGCAAGAATGACACAGAGCAACTGTCTGTAATTGAAAGTAGAATACACAGCTATAATAAAAGCGACAGTGGTTTTTCCCTTAAGTACATAATGTTCTCTTGTTGCCTTATTTGTGTCTTTTTGGAATGACAAGACATTTCAATTGTACAAAAATAAAAAGGAGACCTTCTACCTGAGCATATTTGAGGAATTCATGTTTTATCCAAAATCTTTAAATATACCAGATCATATTATGTTCTTCTCTCTCCTGCTGCCTCTACCACCCTCTGTCTCAAATGTAGGTATCTCATTACAACAAACGTCACTCATTTTTAGACTCCAATTTGCCACCATCCCACACAGACCTGCTGTTCCATCTCTCCATGTTAATTCCCATAAATAACTGATATCAAAATACGGAGTCTTGGAGATACACTTCAGAAAACTTCATGTGAGGAGAACCAGAAATGGGAAGGCTATTTAAAGATTTGAAGTGGCCTAAGATTTGTTTAATCTTTCTCTAAGGTTTCAGCAATGCTTAATGGCAGAAGGATAGCATGTCCATCATAAAATTGGAGTAATAAATAACTCTATCAAATGCACCTTCAAAAATACAGAGCAATTTTCAAGTAACCCATATGTTCCTAGGCTGCTTATATCTGCTCATATAAATGCAGGATAATTTATGTTCCAAACACATATGTGATTCCTAAGACATATTTAGGAGTGTACAATGTTTAAAACATTTATTGAGATCTTTATCTATTTGTATATATGATTTAATGATGATTGTCTATTCTGTGCACTCAAGTTCGTACTATTTAAAAGGAATACACCACAGCTTGGGTTTGCCAAAGTGTTTTGAAAACTTGACCTAACTTCTAAAACCCATGAAACATGAATTTAGAAGCAATCGGTTAATCTTTTCCCACTTTAGGAAGAGGGCCTTTCTGAAAGAATTTTAAGACTTAGCACACGTGAAAAACAAGACTCGAAAAGTAAAATGACCTGCCCAAGATGAAGCCAAGAGTAGGCATATTCAAGACAGTGGCCCTGCCTGCCAAACCTTTATGGCATTGATAAGTATACCCAAAAGGTACTGAGTTTTCAGTGTGTTCTTATGATGAGTATTTTTATCCATCTCTCTGCCTTTTCTGTAATGCAGCTCAGGACGCCCATGTCTTGGCATCTATACTAGTGAGGACCACTGGATGCTCTAGGTGACATGAATGATATTTGAGAAGAACATACTTATTTTTAATTATTTCCATATAACTCATTAGCTTTTGAACTGTGCTGCTCAGAATCCTAGAGACTTCACAGATGTGAATCAAGACCACTAAGAAGAGGACAATGAAGAGCTGAGCACCAATAGCTCTTGCCTCTTGTCCCTTTGACAACCAGATCATCTCCATCTCATGAGCTTTATGTAATGGGTTTTTATACAAGACCTCATTTCAAGGAAGGGTTTTGCTAATACTAATAATTCAGTATACTGCTGTTCTAATATATTAGAGCAATCATAGGTGGCTAAGGAACAAGGATAATTCTAAGAGAGATATGATATAGCATCCAGATCTGGTGACCAAATATCCCACTTTGTAAAATGCTGAAACAATGACTATCTAGGGCAAACACATTTAACTGGGTTTTGGATAGCTGTCTGTAAGAGATCAGCAAACTCTCTCAGCTTACATTAGTGGTCCCTTTGAAAAGAGTCCCAGTTGGAATTATAAATTATATAGTCATCCTACATAAACATATATGGCATTAATATATTATTAAATAAATTTCCTTTTCCATAGACTACTTTTCACCAATAGACTCAATGTTTAGAAGAAGAGTCAGTAGCATAACATACCATTCAATTCTGTACAAGGCAATTCAAGCTAGGAGCACATCATGGAAATAATGTAGTCCTCTAAATAAAATAATTTTGACTGACCAGGTGGAAATATGCTCATTTCACATCTTCCTATAATAGTGTATTTAATAGAATAGGTCACTTCACTTTTTCTGTGAAATGCTAAATAGTAAACCTTTTAGAGTTTATGGGCCATCTGATCTTTGTCACAACTACTCAACTCTGCTGCAGAAGCACATAAATGAATGAGCATGGCAGTGTTCCAATAAAACTTTATTTATAAAAACAGGCCAGATCAAATCTGTGGGCCTATTGGCCAGTGGCCTGTGCAGCCAGTTATCTGTCAGTTCCTAGAATATAGTAAACAGAAATACAGTTAAATATCTCTCCTCCATACAATTAATGCTTTAGTAATTTATCAAGTAAGGATATGAAAAATAATAACTTAAAAAGTCCCAAAATAAATTATGGATTATCATCAACAACAAAATTCCTCCATTAAAGTGTAAGGTGTTATCAAATCTTCTCTGATTTGTAATTAAAATGACGTATTAATAGTAGATTTAAAGGGATGTATTGTCCTAGGTATTCCAAATTCATATTATGGTCATTCAAATAAATTACATGCTACACATATTTTGTCTTGAGTATGGAAAAGCTTGACAGAGTAAATGGTCCAACCAAGACTCTAATAAGGCTAATTAAGCAGCAACAGCATGAAAATTAGTATTTCTTTCTTAAGGAGTCATGAAAAATGTGGGTTTACAAAAGTATCTGAACCATGAAAAATGCATTTATTTACTCCCTGAATGGGAGATATTCACTACTACACTTTTATCAAATGAACTATTTTCCATTTAAGAACTGTACACATCACATAGTCGCACATAAGTAAACATCCTGAATGCTGCCCAGAGGCATGTCCAACAGGGTCTCTAAGCAAGGAAATCATTTTATCATGGAAGATGTGCTACCATGAACTTAGCCCCACAGAATTCAATGGTCTTACCACACACCGCATTACTGAAAGTAATTGGCCTAATGGAAGAAGAATGGATTAGCTTACTGAAGGCCAATTTCTTTTTTTTTAGTATATTTTTATTGATTATGCTATTACAGTTGTCCCATTTTTTCTACCCTTTATTTCCCTCCATCCTGCACCCATTTCCTTCTAGTACTTCTCCCCCTTAGTTCATGTCCATGGGTTGTACATATAAATTCTTTGGCTTCTCCATTTCCTATACTATTCTTAACCTTCACCTATTTTGTGTCTACCGTTTATGCTTCTTATTCCCTGTACCTTTTCCCGATTCTCCCCTCTCCTTCTACCCACTGATAGCCATTTACGTGATCTCCTTTTCTGTGATTCGGTTCCTGTCCTAGCTGTGTTCTTAGTTTTTGTTTTTGTTTTTTAGGTTCAGTTGTTGATAATTGTCATTATCATTTTATTCTTCAGTTTTGATCTTTTTCTTAGATAAGTTTCTTTAACAGTTCATAAAATAAGAGCTTGGTGATGATGAACTCCTTTAACTTGACCTTATCTGGGAAGCACTTTATCTGCCTTTCCATTCTAAATGATAGCTTTGCTGGACAGAGTAACTTTGGATGTATGTCCTTGCTTTTCATGACTTTGAATACTTCTTACCAATTTCTATATTAGTAATATATTTCTGAATAACAATTACCCAAAAACATTTTATTTAAACAACAATAATTTATTATTTCTCATAATTTTGGGTTATAAAATGTTCAAATGTGACTTGAATTGGTAGTTCTATTGGTTTTGCTTAGGCTCACTTGTTTGGCTTCAGTCACCTGGATGCTCAGTGGTAACTAGGTAGTCCAATATGATACCACACAAATGTCCAAGATTTCAGCTGAGATAGAATCATTGGAATGGCTAGAGCTCTGTATCATCCATGCCTGCTCACACAAAGGTGGAAGCATTCTAAGAGAGCATAGTATGAAATGCAAGTACTTGTCAACACTCTGCTTTTATCAGTGTACAAGGTCTATCCAGAAAGTATTCAGCCATGTAATATGAAAAATAGAGGTATTTATTGAAAAGATACAAGATACAGTAAGCATCATGCATAAGAAAATGATGCCTCAGACTCCTTCAAAGTAGGCATCTTTGGGACTTCACACAGGTTCTCCCAGTATCTCTCCCACTGTTCAAAACACTGCAAAACCTTTTGTTGGAATCACTGTCAGGTGCCCCATTGTATTTTCCTGAATCTAATGGATGATCTGAAATCTCTTTCCTTTCAGAGGTGATTTTAGTTTTGAGGAAAGACAGAAGTCACAGAGTGCCAAATCTGGGCGGTAGAGGAGATGAGTCACCTGGATGATTTGATGTTTCACCAAAAAACTTCGCATGAGATGTGATGCATGAGTGGGCATGTTGTCATGATGAGGCTGCCAATCACCAGTTGCCCACAGCTGCCACCGTTTTCATCATATTGCATCTCTCAAACAACAAAGAACATTGAGGTAATGTTTCTTATTAAGTGTTTGGCCTGGAGGGACATACTCATGATGGACAACACCTTCTCAAACAAAAAAACCACAGTTAACATTGTCTTTATCTTGCTGTGACATTGCCAGGTGACTTCCATTGAGACAACTGAGGTTTCATTTCTGGATCATAGCCACAGACCCACAATACATCTCCAATTATGACCTTCTTAAAGAAATCTGGTTCATTGGTAACAATTTGAATCAAGTCATTAGCAAGCACAGCAAAATGTTCCTTCTGCTCTGGTAGCAGAAGCCATGGAAGAAATTCTGCCATGACATATTTCATGCCAAGATCCTGCATCAAAATCTTGGACACAGTAGTTTTTGGAATCCCCCGATCAGCTTCTAGTTTCACAGTGTCAGTCGCCAACTTTTGCTGATTGCAGCCCACACACATTCAACATTCTCAGGTGTTCTGCTTGTCACAGGCCTTCCAGAACATGAATCATTTTCAACAGATTCTTGACCATCTTTGAAGAGTTTGTGCCAAACTTTCATTTGCACTGAACTCATTGATCATCCCCAAAAGCCTTCTGAATCATCTGAATAGTTTCCGCCCAGGAATGTTCAAGGTTAATGCAAAATTTGATTCAGATTCATTACTCTATTTGGTCAGTCATTTTGAATGTGACAGCCACACACTACATATGCACACTCAATGGTGACTACCACCACCACTGACTAATATAGTGAAGTCATCATTGTTCACACATGCACATTCCAGTCCACTCTCCTTGGCTTCCAGGTTACATCGATGTTGCACAAACCATCCCCATTATATTAACAATGGCTGGACTTTTTCCAGACAGACTTTGTATGCTCATGTCCCATTGTTACTGGACTACAGGGGTTCATTTGCCTACACACATCAAAACCCAATAAGATACAAACAGAAGCTTGTAGCAAAGAAAGTAGGGTTTATTACTTGTGGAAGTGGTACCATGCCAGAAGACACATATGAGCTACTACTCAAAGACCTGGCTCCCTGATGGCTTCTAAGAGATGGGTTATATGTAGGAAGAAAATTATGAATCACGGTGGCTAAGTAGATTAAGGTCATGGTCAAGGTCATGGTCTCTACTGATTGGCTGATGCTGAGGTAGAGGGTAGTTGACCAGTATATTTGATCCTGACATCAGCAATGGCATTGTTTTCTCTGGTTTCACTGTTTTTCTGAGTCTGGAGCTGAAATGCAACTGAGGCCTATATGTTAACTTTAGTTTGACTGAAACTCTGTCTCCGTGGTCAACAGACCTGAGATTTTGCTCCAAAGATAATTTAATGCTGACCAGGGAATGAATGTGCAAGAGAGAAGGATACAAGTGAGTCAGGGTGAGTGAGTGCGTTTAAATCAAAAGGAAAGGAAGAAGAAAAGATTATATTAAAAAGCTTCTGAGCAGTTACGCCATTGGGTAAAACAGTCACATGGCTAACCCTACAGCCAATGTGAAAAATTAACATTGAAGAGATAATTTCTACACTTTACCATAAAGCTAAAAGACAAATGGCATTCCCATAACAAATTTTAGTAGGCATTCATATCAGGAGACAGTTATTTCAAGTAGGTAATCAGATGCCTCCAAAATAGGATATAAGAAAATGGGAGCAGACTAAGTAGTTTTAAATTTGACTTTGTTTGAAAAGTGAAAGCAAAAGATTACCTTTTAACCATGTGTTATATAAGGGTAACTTTTATTTACGGTCTTTTGAAATTGAATTTTGGATTTTTTTGGTTGACTTAATAGTGAGAATTTATTATAAATCTGTACTTGATAATACTTTGATTTTTCTTGTTTTTAAAAAATAAGCTTACATAAAGGATTTCTTTGAATGATTTGAATATTATCTTTTTTGTCCTACTTTTGAAGCAATTTTAAGCTTACTTTGTAAATTACTCATATTCACTGCATGGTAGTGACATACAACAAATGGTACCTGAAAAGTTATCAAGACTTACTCAAACTTTTTATAGTGAATCCTAAGAATAAGAAGAAAATAACTGCTACATGTGCTTTCAATAAATGTAATCATTTCTCCTCACAATAATAATTATGGCTATAATTCACCATTTATTACATGTCAACATTGAGCAAATAGCAAAGAAGGAATTAACCTTTGAACACAACTAAATGAACATAAAATAGCTAGATGCCTTAGGAGTGAAAATATTTATACAAATGCTAATTAAGAACTTGGCATTTAAATCAAAAGGCATAAAATACTGTTTTTCAGGCAAGGATGGAAAAATACCATGAAAGCCATACTTACAATTTTTATGTGGGTTAAATATTAGAGCATGAATTTGTAAAAGATTTGTACTAAGGTTGTGGCTGTGAATAAAGTTCACGTCTCAGTGTCTGCGTTTATGTGTGACTATAGAGACAAACTAATTTCACAATGTTGGCTCTCAAAAACACTTAATATGTTGAGTCAAAATATTCAAATTACTACTCCTGAGGTATGTTTAAATAATACCAAAACAACTCTGATTTTTGGAATGTCATTATGATTCTTTAAATAAAAACTCAGTTAATCTGCTTTTCAATCATTTTTATTGCCATTCTATAGAAATTCTAAACTAAAAGTGATGTTCATATGACTCATTGGAAATGCAAACAAAATGTTAAAATCCATTTATAAACAAAGTAACATTACTTCAGCTTCCTAAACCCTCTTGGTGTGGATACACATGTAAATACATTTGTCTTATGAGGTTGTAATTTTTTGAGGGAAGGCCAAGGGAATGTCACTTAGGGTTAGGCTCAACTGAAAGTAACAGAGTTCCAAAAATATTGGCTAAATATAATAGAGTCATTTTCCTTTCATGACCAAATTCAAGTATAGGCAGTCCCTGGTAGATACGTTGGCTCTGCGTGTCTCTGAACCCAATCTGCTTCCATCTTTCTGTCTCTCCATCCTTAGAATGCGGTCTTCATCCTATGGTCCAAGATAGAGATCTAGACATCACTCTACAATCTAAACTGCCATTTAGAGAAATATGGGAGGAAGGAAAGGGCAAGAGGTACCCTCGAGCTTTCCTATAAAAAATACTTTCTGAGAATCTGTCACCCATCAGTTTAGTGTACCTCACATTGACCAGAACACAGTCAAATAGCCACACTTAGCTGCAAAGGAGGCTGGGAAATGTATTTATTTACATATGCTTAGCTCAAATTTTTCTACTACAAAAGAATGAAGAAGAGATGTTTAAGGATAATGTTGTCTGGATCACAGATCACATATTTTCTCCTTTTATTCTTGTTCTTCAGGTTCCCTACACCATTCCCAGTACTTAAAAAATAGACTTTCACTAAATCTTTATTGAGTAAGTAGAAGAATGAATGACTGAAGCAAAGCAATGCATACAAGTTTTAATATCTAAGTTCATTTCTAAAGTTTTAAGAAAATACATTTCAATTGAATATTAACTAATGCAATTAAAGCTTCCAAAAATCATTCCAATCAACTTTTCAGATTGCTAGAAAATATCTAAAATTTTTAAATGATCAATATAAAATAAATATTTAGAATTTACCTACAATAATTATAGGAAGAGTATAGGTAAATAGATTCTCCAAGGAATAGTAAATGAATTAAATAGCATTTAAAAATAATAATTTGAACAATAAATAGATATCATTTTGTGAGGGCTAACCACGTACCTGGAATTTTGTGGAGTATACTACATATATCATCTTATTTGATCTTCAAAACTACCCCAGCAATGGGCAAAACCACTCTAGATATAAGGAAGTGAAACCCACAGAACTTATGTAAATTGTTCATGACCAAAGGAAGTAAGAAGCAGGATTCAAACTTGGATCTGACTGCCTCCCAAATACTTCTTGAGTGAGAATGTCATGTACAAAATTAGGAAAGAAGACTGGATTGGCAGCCTGGATTCAAAATTATGGGTGGCCTTGAATTCAGGCTAGAGAAATCGAGCTTTGTGTTTTACCTGACATAAATTGGAAATTGTTTTTAATGTTGAGAGAATGTGATAAATATAAGGAATTGGGGATATTATCCTAAAAATGTTATACAGGATGTAGTGGAAGGAGAAGAGGAGCAAAAAGACTGATTCGGCATTCACATTTATCCAAGAATAGAAGAATGTCTAGATTCAAATAATAGCTCCAGAATTTAAAACATGGTTACAAACACAGATACATTTCAAAGAAAAGAAAAACAAAGTTGAAGTTGAAGGACAAAGTTTATATTACAGTTCTAGGTGACTCCCAGTTTTCAAGTGAGGTTAAAGAGACTGTCAAACTACAGTCAAAATCCTTCCTCCCTCCTTAGTTTCCCACAGCCCCACCTGCCCATTGGGTCAGCCTCCCCCTTTTTGATCATTTACACTAGAGCAGGAGACGCGTGCATACTTCAAACCAACATCATGACCAAGAACATTCCAGTTCTTGAAGTCTATGCTCCTCCCACTTATACCACATCAGTGATTAACTAAGTTTTCAAAGACCAATTATTAGAATGTGAAGTCTTTCCAGAAAGAATCCAGCCATTATGAATATAATGAGAACAGTTTCTACAACATCAAAGTAACCTAGCAGCCAAGGGGAGTGGACTGGAATGCACATGTGTGAACAATGATGACTTCACTGTGCTAATCAGAGGGGCAGTAGACACCACTGAGTGAATTTAAATATTTAAATCTAAATATTTAAATTCTCGATCACCTCTTTCTCTCTCATGTACCTACCTTTGCCCCTCTTCTACTAGATCATTCCCAAGGTTATGCCCCAATATCTTCCTTCCATATTTAAATCTATATCTTCCTTTAATATCTCTTCCTTTAATATATTCCAAGTCCACACTCAGTTTCATAGACAAATTCCTAGGCAGAGTTGCTGCACATATTATTTTAATTTTTTTTTACTTTCCACTTCAATCTAATATGACTGCTCTCTCATTGCACTAACGTTACTATAGATACTGCTGAACTTTATTGAAAAATCCAAATGGCCACATTTCCTTCTTTACCTTTTGAGCTCTATAAGAAAAAATTAAAACAACAGATCATTTTCTCTTCCCTGAAATTCTCTCTTCTACTAGGAGAACCATAACCCACGTGCTCCTTCTTCCTCATTTGCTGCTCCTTTTAATGCTCTTTTACTTTTAATTTTCCTCTATTGTACCGCTAAATGTTGGCATTTTTAAGAACTCACTGTTTGTTTCTCATTTCTCTTTACATTGTCTTCTTGAGTGATTCCATTTATCCCAATGGATTTACATTCCAGACCAGTTTAATGTCTCAAACATTTCTGTATTATTCTCACCTATGCAATCCTTTGAGAAGCAGCAAAGCACATTGAATAATTGCCTAGTTTTGAAATTTGGTGCCATCATTTTCTAACTAGGGCCCTCATTCACACTGATTACCTTCCGAGTGCCTCACTTTCCCTAATTATAAAGTGATAACAATAAAAGTACCTATAGCATAATAGTATAGTGAAAATTTAAATAGTTATTATGTGTGAAATTATTAGAACCATCACTGGTACACGGTAAGCTGTCAAAAGAGATAGCCATTGGCCCTGGCCAGAGGATTCAGTTTGTTGGAATATCATCCTGTACACCAAAAGGTTGCAGGTTTGATCCTCTCTGTCAGGGCACATACCTAGATTGTGGGTTTGACCCCTGGTAGGGGAGCATTTGGGAGGCAACTGACTGATGTTTCTCTCTCACATTATTGTCTCTCTCATCTTTCTTACCCCCTCTCTCTCTCCCCGCTTTTTCCTCTCTCTCTAAAAATCAATAAACGTACCCTTGGGTGAAAATTATAAAAAAAGAAGCTAGCCATTGTTAGAGCCTTATTATCATCAGTTAAAAAAGAGAAGTAGACACAATTTAGCAGAGGAATAGTTATAAACTCAGAGACTGAGGTTACGCCGTAGACAGACACTGAGGCAGTCAAAAGGAGAGCAATAGATGGGGCCTTCTGAGAGTCAGGTGGGCAGGGCTGTAACTGGCCGTTAGACCTTCTGCTGGGAAAGGTGAGCCTCTCTGCTTTGCAGCTGCTGAGAGGGCCTTCTGGGCTTCTTTGCTTTCACATCTTTACCATGGCCCTATCTCCTTACATAACCTCTGTATACCTCTTCCTTGAAATCTAAAAGATTCTAACATTGTTTATAGCATTTTAATCTATTAAGTTATTTAGTTGGATTACATTACCTGGAGCATAATTACTGGGTCAATAAGAATAAACACTTTATGTTTCTAGACAGAATATTTATGTATGTTTTCTATAAACACTAAACCAATTCACATTACTACCAGCAAAATGTGTACATCTGCAACCTTATCCACATCGAATATCAGCAAAGCTAAATTATTCATTGTCTATTTGCTATGTCTTACTTGAATGTTGCAAACTGTGATCATTATTGCGGAGATTGAGTAAAGCACTCTGTATCAGGTCCTAAGCTTGTCCTACAAGGACTTCACCAGAACTTGTAGAGCCTGTCTCATAAAAAGGATTCGGAAAATCAGTTTAACTCAAAGGTCCTGAGTTTTAATAGTATAGATAAACATGCATGAATTATAGATAAACAGTCATTTTTTTCCAGTAATTTGAACACATGCTCTAAACTTAAAAGTAGAATAATGGTGACTATTTCTATAGTATGATAATTGAATAAAAAGAATGCATATGCAACTGTTTGATACATTCTTATTCATTGATAGTTTTTGGATTTTTTCTGTCTCAGTACACTTCTCAAAACCATTGCTAGCCATTTGTTCATATGCATAGTCTGCCTTTTTCTCTGTGAAGGTGAGAAAAAAGGATCACAATCTTATTTCAAATTGACAAAGCAAAATGCTGTCCTTATATTTGCATTTAGAAGGTTGTCAGCTATGCAATTTGTCAGCAAACTTCCTGTGGTCCAGCATCTCAGGTTAAGTGTATTTATTTATTCAACTGAAACAGATTTATAGGTCATGAAATACCCATCAATGATAATTTTTTCAGACACAGGAAAATGAAAATGTACATGTCTTAGGAATAATACTTTGGAAACAATCAGGTAAAAATAGAAAAACTATAAAATTATTAAATATGTCTTCCTCCCTCACTCATTCAATAAAATCTCGTACATGTTTTTCCTGTACTTCCAAATGACTAATAATCTCTTTCTCTTATGAATAGCCCAATTCTTATTATGTGTACAATTTTGGAAGTTCTAATAAAAAGCTAGTCTATACAGTTTTTCTAATCAGTGTTCTATTTCTTCAAATATGTCGTCTGGAGAACAAGGACCAGCTTCTGTATCTTGTATCTCCTGCAGCATCTAACACAGTGACCGATGGCCACAGTAGACGTGAACATTTTATTAATCATCATGACTATGACTCACATCTAACATTTCATGAGTATTTCTTACGGTTAGGAAATGCTAATCTCATATTTTTAATAGGTGAACTTTAGAATCTAAGCAGAGATCAATATTGAAGGAATAATTAATTCACACCTTATCCATTAATGCAACATGATTCAGGTATTAAAATTTATGTTTGTAAAATTTATAATGACACGAGAAAGGCCTGTGACATAATGTTAAAAGAGGCAGAGTATTAACATTTATATTCAATACTTACCTCAATTAGCTTATGGAAAACATATGAGATGCCACCTACAGCTATGACACACCAGCTTGTAGCAGACCCTCCCATTAAAACAGAAATAAAAATCTGGTTGAATGAAATAAGCTATGTGAAAGCATTGGAAAGTCACCAAGGTAACCAGGCTTTGAGGGTCCAAAATTATGAAAATAAGAAAAACACATTAATGTTAACCTAACCTTGTATAATTCCTTATCTCTCAAAGTATTTGCTTATTCTTAAGCATTCTGAATACCGATTATTACATTGGCACAGACAAAAAAATGGAGCTTGGAGCTACCACAACAGCTAGGATGTAAAAAGTCCAAGATTCAGAAAAAGAAAGTAGGAAGAAGTGATTCAACATTTTATATCATCTTATAGATTGAAGCATTTGCTCAGTTATAAGATGCATTATATTATTTGCTCAATTATAAGCATAAGTTACAAAAACTAAGTCAACAAAAAGTGACAGCTAACAATTAAACAGCAAAGAAGAGTTTGGAGAAGACTCTGTGTTATTGAAAGAAAAATTGAATATCAGGGTCTGCCAATGAAGAAAAAAACCTTTTTGAGACCCCAAGATATCAGCTGAAATTATTAGTGTATAAACTCAGTTGTAAAACAATTCAATCCCAGAATAAATGAAAGTGATTTATCTGGATTGTCTAATAAACTGCCTGACAAGAGCATAATAATGTAGAGGAGATTTTCTTCATAATAAATTCCAAAATTGAATTAACCCCCCCCCACACAAACACCCCAGGAAGAAAAGCTAATTAAAACAAACCAACAAGATACTCAGATATTTTAGTTACGAAGTGAGACGTAGACTTTAAAGTTTGTTGATTATCATGTTTAAATGTGGTATCTATTTTTAAAATCAGAAGAAAATGAAAACTTTTCCCATAGAAATAAAATCAATTACATTTTTTACAAGAAAAATCACACACACACAAAAAAAACCTTGAGTTAAGAACTCAATAATTGTATGTAACCTCAAGTAAGAAAAAGAGGATTTGGAAACTGAGATCTAGGTCACAAAGTAATTGACTGATTGAAGAATGTAAGAAAAAATGGGTAATTTAAAAAAATAATAACAATATGAAGTACAATAAAAAGCCTAATCTATGTTTAATTAGAGTTCCAGGAGAAAGGACTAAAAGGGAAAGTAGAAATATTACTTTAAAAAATTTGAAGGTACTCCACATATTTTTACTTTCGCCAACAGAATAGTAGAGTTTACTCCACACTCTTGCCAACACTTGATATTTGCCAGTGTTTTCCAGCTTAACTATTTTGGTGGGTATATAGTGATATCTTATTCTGGCTCTAATTTGCACATCCAATACCATTCAACATAAATTGATATAATTTAACATCACTGTTATGTAGAACTGTCTTAACAGAAACTTTTATCTCAATGCAACAGCCTATATTATAACTAACAATTAAAAATTGACTAGAGGACACATGAAAGTCGTCAGCTCCTGAAAACACCAACATTTAAAGGTACAATAGAGAATAAACTAGAGCAAATAGACTTCTAAATAACTGCACACCGAGTTGAAGGAATACACTGAGATAGGTGATTCTATTAGAATGTAAGAAGAAAGAGCATTTCAAGAAGGAGAAAATTACCAAATGTTTTAAATGTCTCTGAGAGATGACAGAAGATAAGAAAGAAGTGAGTCCTTTAAATTTCTCAACAGGGTGATCACTAGTAATTAGAGTATGGTCAGTGTAGTTGAGAAATCAGTCATGCCACAAGGAACCGTATGGTCTTATTTCTGAATATGGAAGTATCAGAGACAAAATTAGCTGCTACCATCTTAAGGAAGAAAATTAAATGTACTAGATAATAAGACATATAAGCTAAAATAATTAAGAGTATGAAATTGGCACAAAGATAGTAAAAAATATACAATGTAATAAAATAGAAAATGTATTTCTAATGAAAAAAATAACATCTTGACCCTTTATATCATACTATATGCAAAATTCATTTTCATGTAGATTTAAGATATAAACTTAAAAGGAAAACTAATAATGGCTCTAGAAGAAAATATTGAAGAATATCTTTTTATCCTAGGGTAGATAAAAATATCTTACAGATAAATGATGAATTATCTATTAAAATCAATTAAACTTCTATTAATCAATAGGCACAGTTAAGAGATTAAAAGAAGAGGGTAAAAGAGTGATAAATAGTGATGGAAGGAGACTTACTTGAGGTGGTGAACACAATATAATATACAGATGATGTATTATAGAATTGTCTACCTGAAACCTGTATAACTTTATTAGCCAATATCACCCCCAATAAATTCAATAATTAAAAAGAGATTAAAAGACCAAGGCACAAAATGGACAAAGGTATTTGCCCTACATATATCCAACAAAGGATTTTTATCCAGAATACATGAAGAGTTCAGAAAAATAATGACATAATGTTGGCTAGCACAGCAGGAAAGTGAACAAAACTTTGAACAGACACTTTACAAAAAGAGGATATCAAATTGGACAAGAGATATATCAAAAAAGGCTCTATAGCCATAGATATATAAATCAGAGCCACAATAAAAAACCACTGCGTATCTTCCAGAATGGACAAAATGAAAAGAACTGACACACGCCACAAGCTGTCAAGGATGTGGAACAATTGCAGCTTTGCTACCTGTAGGTAGAAGTGAAAGTTACTACACCATTTAAAAAAGATAGCTGAAAGCACTTACTAAAGTTGAATATACGCCTACTCCCTGGCCCGGAAATTTCTCTTTTATGTATATACCACCCAAAAAAACAAACATGTATTGGAATAAATGTATAAGATAATTTATAACAGTACCATTCATAATAGCTAAAAGCAGTCAAATTTTTAAAACTCACCAACAATAGAAAGCTTAAAATATACTATATTACTACAATGGGAAATCATACAGAAATGAAAATTATCAAACTACTCTTATACACAGTTACATGGATGAACTTCAAAAATACAATGCTGAATGCAGTGCCTTAGACCCCTTGGCCATCCTGACAAAAAGTGACAAAAAAAAGCATAGAGAACTTAGTCAATAATATTTTAAATGGGAATTAAGGATGACAAATCAAGGAATGAAGATGAACTCTGGAAGGAAGAGAGAGGGAAGGAAGAAAGAAAGAGGTTTTTTCTATGAAAACTCCAGAGCAATATATCCCTAACAAACCCTTTATTTTAGACTTCTGAATCTGTATCTATAAAATAAAAAGTTGTATTGTTTTAAGCTACTAAATTGGTAGTAATTTTTTGCAGTAGCACTAATGCAGTAAAAGTAATGCAGTTAGCTTTTCAGGGGAGAGTGGGGTAGAGAATTGGGGATGGAATGAAAGGGTTGTGTGGTTGTTTAATCTCTTGATCTGCAATATTATTACATAAGGATGTTCAACCTGTAAAAATTCATCTACCTATGCCCTGTTTAAATTATACTTAATATATATGTACAAGCTGTGCACTTTGGTGATTTTTCTCTTTGATAAAAGAAAAATTTTATAGATTTAAGGTGATTACACTAAAATAACTGGTTGATTGTCACTGATTTACATTGTATGTAATTATCATCTATTTTCTTGACAAGCAGCAAAAAGTCAAAAGTACTTACATATGCCTCTCACAGAAGAGTGGGAGATTTACAAAGATGAAAAACACATGCCTCAAATTCTCAAAACTATATGTCCTACCAAGAGACTAGATATAGGGGTAAACAAATTTGATTTTTAAAAATTAAATGTGATTGGTACAGACTAGAAAAGGAACAGGTAAAAGGTTAAGTTTAAGAAGGGCCATTAGAAAATATTTTTAAATAAACTAGCTTATTTTTATTAGTCTTTCTTAAATGTGTGTATAGCTCACATATATTTCAATTTTTATACTTGTTTGTTAGTTTATTAAGGTATAGTTATTATACAACATTAAAATAGCTTTAGGTGTATATATATTTAACTTTTATTCACTTTTTTAGAGAGACAAACATCGACTTGTCACTTCACTCATGTATGTACTCATTCATTTATGTCTGCATGTGCTCACACGGGGGATGGAACTCACAGCCCTAACTGCAGCAGCCGACACTTCAACACAGCTGCCCAGCCTGTGATTATTTTTTATTTATTTTTTGTCTTTTTGTAGTTTCTTTGTCTGGCTTTGGTTTCATAGAATGACTTTAGAAGCAGCCTTCCTCAGGACTTTATTGGAACAGTTTGAGAATGTATTAGTTCTTTAAATGTTTGGTAGAATTCACCAGCTATCTTCTCCTTGAATTTCATTTGTTAGGAGTTTTTTGATTGTTGATTCAATTTTGTTACTAGTTATTTGTTCAAATTTTCTCTTTCTTCAAGGTTAAGCCTTGGAAGGTTTTGTACCTCTAGTAATTAGTACATTTCTTCTATGTGATTGGCATAAAAGAGTTCATCATATTTCTTTTAGGTTTTTCTTTGGTGTCAGTTGTAACTTCTCTTTCCTCTCTGATTTTATTTATTTGGGCCCTCTTTTCTTGTTCATAATTCTGGCTAGTTTTATAAATTTTATTTATATTTCTAAAGAACCAGCTCTTACCTTTATATTGTATTTTCATTTTACTTAGTCACCATATTCTTTATTTCTGCTTTGATCAGTATTATTTCCTTCTTTCTACTAACTTGGGGTTTTGTTTTTCTTTTTTCTAGTTTCTTCAGATGAAAGATTAAATTATTTATTGGGGGATTTTTTTCTTGAGGTAGGCATATATCACTACTAACTGCCCTCTTAGACTGTTTTTGCTGAATCCCATAGATTTGAAACATTTGTTTCCATTTTGGTTACTCTCAAGGTACCTTTTGATTTCCTTTACAATTTTTTTCTTTCACCCACTCATTGTTAAGTAGCATAGCCTTTAGTCTCCAAGTGTAGTGTTTATCCTGTTTTCTTCTTGTAATAGATTTCTACTTTCATAATTTTTAATGAAGAAAGATGCTACATATGCTGTGATTTCAACTTTTTAAATTTATTGAGACTTGTTTTATGGTTTAACATGTGATCTATGCTGGAGAATGTTCCATGTCCAATAAAAAAATGTATATTCTGCCATTTTGGGATAAAATGTTCTCATAATATTTATCAAGTCCATCTGATCTGATCTGATGTATCATTGAGGCCACTTAATTTTCTGTCTGCATGTTCTATCCATTTGTTAGGTAAAAGCTAGGATGAGCGATCAGAGGGGAAATAGAGGCAGGGCCATCGCCATTACAATCTAACAAAGAACTTTGGAATACATGCCTCACCTGTTCACTCAGCAGTCCTGAGCCTGATTTGATGAGATCTCCCGGTGTCCAGAGCGTTACAAGCAAAAATAACGCAAGAGAAAGGGGAGCCCTTGAGATTGTGCTGAGAAAGGAAGGAGGGGGATTCTTTAAGTTTCTAAACAATTTCACTAATATTGCCAGGTGTCCTAAAAGTCAAACCCGGGAATAGTACACGGAGGGGTGATAGTCCTTGAGACTCTATGTTAGGAAAGGGAGCTTTCTGTAACAATTTCATTAAGACAAAGAGCCTTTACTAACTGAGACAGAAAGCTTTTGTGGCTATACATTATTCCCGTGGAGGGACTGAGGGGAACCTAGCAGCTGACTGAGGCTTCTCAGTCCCTGAACCCCATAATCCCTGAACTCGATAGTTGGCATACATAGATTAGCTAAGTACCCACTTGTACCCACTAAGTACCCCACTTCTGCGCCCTCACTGGGTCGACCCGTAGCAACCCCACACCTGGGCATTTGCCAACCGCAGACCGAGTGCCTGGGTCGGTCTGACGGAGTGTTCCTGTGCAACCCCACTTCGCCAGCCACTGGCTCCACCCCTCTCACCAGTCTAGCTGAAGGGTTCCTTGTTGTTGGACTTCGGTAGTTTAATTGTCTGTGTTATGGCTGAGTATTTGTTTTACTAAAACTTTGTTGTATTTAAACTTAGTTGTGCAAGAAGGCACAGTGTCTCCACCTACGCCTCCATATTGGCAGAAGTCCCCATGACCGGTACTTTGAATACTTGATCAGAAAAGTTACTTACGTCTATGTCTTCAGAGTTTTACTAGAATATTTTATTGGATGCTTTTGTGTCTTCTTTCATTTGGAACATATTCCTTTGTCTGTTCATTGTTTTACTTTCTGTTTGCTGCTATGAATCAGACAAAACAACTACCTCTCCCAATCACAAAGCAATGGCCTTGTATATGATTGACTTCTATGTAGACTGCATGTGTTGTGTCGTTTTGGCAGCATAGTTTGAACCAAGTCTGGCTAATGTGGTGCCTGGGATATTCTGGTTGCTGGTTGACTGGACTGTAGCAGGTCCTCACCACAGTGGCCCAGGAAACCCTGTGGATGGCTTAAAAGCAGCTAAAAACCTTGGACCAGGCTCCTGCCCAAGCTGTCTAGGTAGAGGGGGATACAATGATTCTGCCACAATCCCTCACCCATTTGGTAAATACCTTGAGGTTAATAAATGAATTTTTTCATCTATGATTTAAGTGTCTTTTATGTCCCTGTTTTATCTGTGACAAGAGCAGGTGAGTCTGCTGGTGTAGATCCCTGAATAATTTCTTTTCATATTACACATTACCCCAATCTGGTAAGGATACCAGCAGTTACTGCATTTACATCTCTCCTACTCTTCTCTCTGTGGTCCCTCTGTCATTTATTGTGCAGAGCACTTTAATCAGCCTTCACTTGTTCTTCATGAGGAAGCACTTTATATTAGTACTTCCTCATGAAGGAATGTATATTTTCAGTGTGTCTGTGGGAGAAAGTGAGTTCAGGATCTTCCTACACTACAACTTTAGCCTATCTAATTGTGTTTAACTTTAGATACTGCTGTAAATAGTGGTAATGTTATAATTAATTACTTTTGTCAATAACTACATATAGTAAACTTGTATATTAGTTCTGGGTCAAAAGGAAATGAATAAGAAGTAATGTGAAGACAAATAATAATAATGATAGCAATAATACTGCACCCATAAGATAGTGAGTGCAGAGCATTGAGATCAAGAGCCAGCCGCACACTGACTTCATAAACTAGCTCCATAAATCAGACCAATAAATAAATTGAAAAGATATTGTGTCAAATGGAATAATGCACTCAGAATACTATCATTCTCCTTTGGCTCTAAAATAAATAATGTACAGCAATCATGCATTTACTGGGGAGATAAAAGGATTCTTGTTAGACTAGCAGAGCATTGTTAAGATAGAGAAGCCTCCCAGGACTCATTTCCATGAGCATAAAAGGGGCATCAGGTGTGAGAATCTCCATCCCCTGTGGCTCTGCTCCATGCAAGCCAACAACAAGTTAGCTCCACAATGGAATTTATAAATACTTACTACTCTCATTCCTAAGTGAGTAAGAGAGCAAGAAAAAAACATGCTATTATGAAGCTATTCTCATTTACTTTGTAGGCCAGTCAAGAGACTGAATGGAACATATTCTCCCAGATGCACTTTGCTTCCCTTCCAATTGATTTTTCACTATTACTAACATCTCTTTTTATGATTAAGACATGAAAAATTAGCTGCTACAAAGAATTCTTAATAGCCTAAATTAACCTTGCCTTTGTTAATTTACTTGATGAAACTTCTCTTCATTAAGGTGATTTCTTACACCCAGGCTTTGAGATTTATCACACCGTAATGGTATACTAAACTCACTAACTTTCATCTCTTTCCCACCCATTGCACTCCATCCCAGACTCTATTTAGAGTACTTTTATTCTTTAAGACATAGGATGAAATATCAACCTTTTTGTATAGTTGTCTTTGCTCCTTCAGAACATCACTTAGTCCCGCCATCGGGCTCCCATATTTTAGTGTATATTATATTATATTATATTATATTTCATTTATGTTAGTTTTTACTATGAATTGTATTATGTTTTATTTTAATGTATATTACATTATATTATATTGACTGAATTACATTTTTTTCTCCTGTGAATTTCTAGCAAGCAAGGCTATATCACTCTTATTTTAGTCCTTGTTGATTACAAGGAGTTCAATAGATATTTCTTAGTTAAACAAAGCAATAATAAATGATATGCTATTCCCAAAAGTGCTAAATCTCAAAATGATAACCCTATATACTGTTTCTCTTTGCTCTTTAAAATAGCCACACCAAACTTAAGAAGTATCATATTCTAGGCTCTGAATCATTAAGAATTACTTCACTTCATTGAGCAAAACTAATGAGCTACAAGGTTAAGAAAGTGACACCTACATTCTCCTTTAAGTGTGCTTTATTCTGCACTCTACCCTTGGGTAGTGACAAGAGAGAATGATTTTCTTTATCCCAAACAGTTTTGAATTAATTTTTAATTTTCTCATTTTATTTAGTTTCTCTTTATATTCTTCAATATTTTTCTTATCTTTTTTAATCTTCTCTTTCAAAATTCTACTTCTGGAAAAGTGCTCCATATGTGGGTAAGAGGAGGCAGATTCTAAAACATATAATTCACACCATTTTCCTCATAACCCCATAACGTTTATTTCTAAATTATTGCAAATTTTATTCCTCGAAATTGTCATCAAGGAATAGAAAAATACAAGTTGAAGTAAATAAATAGATCAAAAAACTATGGTACATTTACACAATGGAATTCTATGCAGCAGAAAGAAAGAAGGAGCTCCTACCCTTTGTGACAGCATGGATGGAACTGGAAAGCATTATGCTGAGTGAAATTAGCCAGGGGGTGAAAGCAAAATACCATGTGATCTCACCTAAACAACAAAACAAACAAGCAAGCAAAATATAACCAAAGACACTGAAATAGAGAACAGGCTGCCAGTGATCAGAGAAGAGAGCAGAGGGAATTTCAGGGGAAAGGGGGATGAAGGGTTTACAGGAACGAGTATAAAGGACACATGGACAAAAACAAGGGGGAGTGGAAATGGGAGGGAGGTGGGGAGGGCTATGGGGTGGGCTGGGATGGAGTAAAACTGGGAATAAAACTGTACTTGAACAACAATTAAAATAAAAAAATACAAGTTGAAGACAAGAACATATTTAGTTTGCTTCAAATTTGCCTGTTATAAAAAAAATGCTCATTTTATACTTACTAAGAGAAAAGGAGGAACAACTATTTACTAATATGTTCTTTTATTTTCTTTTTCTAGTGATACGTTATCAAATTCTCATGTCTCCCATGAACATTGTAAAAAGAACACTATTTGTTGTAATCTCAGGATCCACCTTCTTCTCATATCGTCACCTTCCCAATCAGGGAGGTCTTGGGGGCTCTGCATTAGGCAGAATCCTGAGAGGGCTCCAAAATTAACTTCCTACTAATGCATCTACCCTGTGAAATTCTCTCCCTTTGAATGTGGTCATGACCTGTGAATACAAACATGGAGATAACACTCCCATGATTAGATTACAGTATATGACAAGGATTATGGGAGAATCACTCCATCATTATGTTACATTATGTAAGACTCCATTTTACCTGACTAGAGAGAGACTCCCTACCTGGCTTTGAAAATACGAGCTGACACATTTTGAGAGGGGCATGTGTTTAAAACCTGAGGACATCCTAGAGCTGTGAATGACCCATTGGTGATGGCCAGCAAGAAAACAGGAACTTCCGTCCTGCAAAGCACACACATGTACCAAACCTGAATTCTGCCAACAGCTTGAATGAGGATAGGACTCTGAGCCTCAGTTGAGATGGCAACTCCTGCTAACACATTGATTTCAGCTAATCCATGCTCATACTCATGACCCAAAGAAATTTTGAGATAATCAATTTGGGTTATTTCAAGCTGCTACATCAGCAATGTGCAACAATAGAGAATGAACACAGTCTGCGTTGAGAGTCTTCCAATACTTGTTGCTAATGCTTCTTTCTGAGTTGGCAGAGGCTATGTCAGCCCTTATTCTTCTGCAGTCTGGTCCCAGCTGTGGCACATACAAAATAACTTCCAGGGCTATAGTAGTGTAGGATGCACATTCTTAGTTCCCTGCAATGATGCAAGTCTTTCAACTCTGTTTTGTGTGCGTGTGTTTCATTTTATTTTATACGGTTGCATTTCACTTTTTTCTCCTACATGAGCATCTGGGAGAGCAAGGCCTGATCTATGACTAAGCTTCCACTGTTCTTGTGCTTGAAGCCCTGAATTTGTTTTGTGAAAGTAAGCACTTCAGTTTTTAACCTAGACAATGAGCTGTCATTGCAGGGGGGAAGGTAACCACTTTTACAGAGTATGTAATTCTGTTATATTTTACAAGTATTATAATTGAAAATATTAGTATTATAAATAAACAATTATTATCCAAACCAGAATTTTTGACAGTGAAAGTGGGAAGTATACATTGGACCTACACGAGTCAAGTCAGAATTTTTGACCATGTAGCTACCAGCCAAAATAATTTTTTTCTATTTTTTTATTTTTTATTCTATTGATTATGCCATTGGATTTGTTCTATTCCCCCCCTCCATTCCCCTCCACCCTGCACACCCCTCTCCCACCATTGTAGAAAAATTTTAGACACCAGAACTCCAACAGGAATCATGATACACATGTAATAATTGTGGGGTTATTTTTCTTTGTGTAACTTCTAATGGCAGCCAAGCAGCATTTAACTTAAGGTATATTTGTATCCATATAATGAAGAAGTCTATTGAGTAAAGGATACAGGTTAAAATCTGAGCCTTTTCTTAGTTAATTCCAAACATTACACCCTATGGTGTTAAAGATCATTAATAAATGATTGAATTTGAATAGGCACCATTTCCAGTGAAACTGCTTCCCGGTTTTTCTTGGAAGTCATGGCAGTCTTTTGCAATTATCGTATCTAAATTAGTTTCCTTATCTCATTTTTTATTTATTTCTTCCCCAAGATAACTTCTTTCCTAATATTGACTCACTCATACTGATTTGTAATTTTACTTCTTTATATATTCATTGCTTAATATCCATTTCTTTTACTATATTTTACGCTTCATAAGGGCAAGGGACAGGCATGTTTTGTTTAACTTATAAAATCCTCATGGACTAACAAACCTCCGAAGAACAAAATGGTCAATAAATATCTTCTGAGGATTTGAATTGATTAAATAATTGATTAGAGTAACATTGAAAATTAATGGTGAATTTTATCTTAATCTGGTAAGAGACACTTAAGAATACAATTGAGAAATAATTATAAAATCTATGGTAAAATAGATTTGGTTGTCACCAAAGCGCCACACTCCTGCTACAAAGTGACCAGAAACTCCAGATTAAAAAACCCCTGAGTACAAACACACACCAAAATACATAGCCTAGCTTGAAATAAGTAGAGAGGAATCTCTAGGCTCCTGATGTGAAATTAAAAGTTAAGGGAAAGTTGAAAGCGTGGCAGCACACGGGATCTTGTGATAGAGTTATGCCTTGTGAAACAAGGACTAGAGTTCTCCCATCCTTAGGGCTCAGAGACTTTACTGAGACCTACATGAAACTACAGAACTAACACCCCTTAATAAAGTGCTGTGCTCAAATTTCTACTCACTCATCTTGTACAGAAAAGCTTCATTCATTATCCCTGATGAATAGTAAAAATCGTTTGCATCTCAGAAGGATTCCTTAGATGAGAACACAATGTTCCCTTCAATAAATCAAAATCCCAGGTCTTCACCAACTATAGCTATGGGTTCAAATTTATAATAACAGCATGGTACCAAAACTATAAGCTGAGATGCTCACTTGAAAGCAATTCTAGGATTACTAATGCTCATAGGATGCCAACAAATGCAAACATAGAACTACTCTGTAGGTCACTTTCACAGGAGGTGATGCCCAGACTGTGAAAGAATTGGTAGCCTATTGACACAAAGGAAGAAACTTTGTTGAGAATTGACTTCAGGAAGGTAATAATGAAAACAGAAGAGGTACCAGTCTATAGCAGTAGTCTGGGAGAAATGAGGTGCAGCAGTGTTCAGTGGTGGTGAGAAACTGTGGAATTCTGTACGCAATGGAAATACGATCAGAAAAAATTTGCTGATAGATAAGATGTTGCATATGAGAACAGAATTAGCAATTAAAGAACAAATTACTATGAATAAAAACTATATTGAAACTGATAACAAACAATAACAAAGTATCCAACTATATATAACAAAAATTGAGAGAACTACTAAGAGAAATGAACACACCTACATAATAGTGAGTAATTTCAACACATACCTCTCTTAGAAACTGATAAAATTATCAGGACCAAGTAATTAAAGCTAATAAGGTACCAAATTATAATAAATAAACTTGATTTTATAGTGGTATATGCTGGATTTCAGTATATACCAGTATATACCTGAATTCCACATCCAACAAATATGCAAAACATTTTTCAGGCACTCATGAAACATAGAACTGTATACCATAAGATGAGACTTAATAGACTACATTTTATCACTACAGTGCAATTAATTTTTAAATCAGTCACAAAAAGGGGATTAAAATTATAATGTGTTCACATATTTTCCTGATCAGTTTGTTTTCCTGATCACTGGAATAATTAATGCTAATTTAGTTAAGATCCAATGCTTACTATAGATTTTAGGCAACATTTTTAAAAATATTTATTGAGTTTTTTATTATCAGTCAACTCCCTTATAGTCCCCTCCCTGCAACAATCACCACACTGTTGTCCATGTCCATGAGTTTTTTTTCCTTTTTCCTCAATCTTTCCACCCCTTAACCTCTCCCCTCCACCACCTAACATATTTTTATGTTACTTTTATAGTTATCCCTCTAACAGACCCTGAATAAATAAAAAATAATGCTAGTATTAACTCCATCAAAAAAAATTCAAAAACTTAATGATAATTTCCAAGGGGAACAAACATATGATATATGTTGAAATTCCAGATATATGTGCTCGGCCCTTGTCTTTACTTATGTTTAAAATCAGTTGTGTCTAATAAAATAAATTCCAAATTTATATGTCATCACAACATCCTTTTTCCGGTAGAAATCTTCAAGGACTTCCCAAAGCAGTCTAGTACTGAGCCATTTGCTGCTCTGAGAAATTCAAGACAGAGTAGATAGTTTATATCCCAGACTTGGGAAGAGGGAGACCTTCTGACAGTTTAAAAAATTTTTATTTGAATGGCACTAACTTTATTCTTCAAAGTCCCACAAAGTAACACAAAAGTCTGAGGCATGGGAAATGCTAGGGTCCTGTTGCAGGACAGCTGGTCCTCAGCCTACGGAGCCTTCCAACTCTCAATGCCCTGCTAGTGTCCCAGCTGACTTGGCCATCCTCATTGTCCCCTTTGCCTCACTTTTAAAAAGCATTTTTAGGCAAGTTGTTTATGTCTTTGCTATCTAAAAAATTTTCCTCTTTTCACTTTACTTAATTTTTGTCTAGAATGGTCCACAAGAGACCAGTTAAGAATAAGCTTTTTAACAGCAAACAGACATTTTTCCTAGAATGGAAGAAATAATCTCATAGATAATAATCTCTTAACCAGAAACAAAAAATAAGAGCAGGCAGATTTAAAAATATCTTTTTAGCAGTTTAAAATGTTTCTTATTTTAAAATATTTCTAACCATAATTATTTAGGGAATATTGGAGAAAAACATACTAAAATTGCAGTAGTTTTTAAAAACAATTTAATGTGAGAAATGCATTACATGATGATAACAACTCTAGTTCAATTTTTTACTGTATTTTGCTATACATAATGCACACTTTTTTGCCCAATTTTTTGAGAGAAAAATAAGAATGCACATTATACATGGCTAGTACTAATTCCACATCTACAGAAATATTTTTCTTTTATTGATGCTTATGCATCAAAAGTGTAACTCTAGAAAACAATGATGATATCCATATGAAAAATAATGCCCTGCAATATGATCATCAGTTTTATTCAATATAAATAAATAATTGAGTTAAATTAAAATGTAAGATGTTTTTCCTGAAAGTTTGGGCCAAACACATGGATGCACATTATACTTGGCAAAATATGGCATTTTAGGAAGGGCAATAGATTTGGTACAGAAAGCTTTTAGAGTAACACTTTTTGTAGTAGCTTTGTCTCATTTATATTTTCAGTGTGGTTGTATAGACGCAACAGGTTCTGGTTTGATTTTGGAAAGTTTTCTGAATTATAATGAAAATGACAGACTTAGGACATAAAATTCTCTAATAATTTTAAAAACAGTTAACATGCAAATATTCTAATTATTTTTAAATCCTTAAATTATGTAATTTAAGCAATGTGTTCACCTACTTTATCAGTTAGGGACCAAGAGAAAAATACTGATACACTTAAAAGCACTAATAAAAGATAATATAATGAAGGAGCAATTTCTGAAAATATGGAGAAATCCCTTATCAATGGGCAAGTTTGGGATGCTGTAATAGAAGGGTATTGTCACCATCCCTAAGCCCAAAAACACTGGACAGAGTTATCAGAGAAAACCGGGGACAGCAGTAACCATGGAGAGAGCTGATGTATGGACCTGTTGTATGAGAGCAACAGTTGTCAAATAGGTGTCTCTAGGTCAGCATCACTATCCATTACCTGAGGACTTCTTAGAAATGCAAATGCTTGGGCTCCACTACGCATCTACTAAATCGGAAACTCTTGGGGCTGGGGGTAAAAATCTATGTTTTAATAAACATAGATTTTATTCAAATTTTATTCAATTTTATTCAAATGCATGCACAAATTTGAGAAATACTATCAAAGAACAACACAGCCGCAGCTAGAACCACAGTGGAGAAGAATAAGTACCTTAAAATGTTTCTCTTCCAGACATCAGATCACCTGCTAGTGCTGCTCCGTGGCCAAACTACTGAAAGTCGTAGGTAAGGGAGTCCAAGAAACATATTTTTTCGATGTCAGCTTCCCAGGACAGAGGAAGGCAGAGAATGGAAGAAGGTGAGAGATGCAGCTGGAGAGTAATCAGTAGACCCATTACTCAACAGAAGCTTGCTTTTTAGATTTTCTATGTGTCCATGTTAACTTTTTCATTAACAGCCTAAGCCAGTCAGATTTTGGATGGGTTAATAAGATTATCAAAAGTATATTTACCAGTCCTTTACATATACATAAACCATTAAAACAAATATCAGTCATCTAGAATCTAATACATTTTCTATACCAGAAGTTTCGTTTCTCATTACTAAATCTGAGTTAATAATTACAAAAGTAGTTGAAGTGTCCCATTTTAAAGATAAAGAAACTAAGACTCAAAGAGATTGAATGACTTGTCTGATATCTCTTAGACAGAGTTGAGATTCAAACCTAGATCTTGTTTATGCCAAAAGTCATTCTCTTTCCATGACAATAGTACTACATATGCAAAAACAACCAAGCTACACTCTGCTTAATCATTGACAGATTGTGCCCAAGGACTAAATTGGCTATTTTGCATATGGAGGGTAACTCTTGATTGTCCCAGTAGTCCCAATTTTTGCATGTTGTCCTGAAACTGGTAAAAGTGTCCAGGTTTTGATACTTAACTAAATGCTCACTCTTGGGAGAGTGAGCACATAGAGTAAGCACTCTATGAGAGATATATATGGTTCCTCTTAAAACTGGAAACCTGAATGTATAAAGGAACGACGGTTGGATCTCTAGGTGCAGAAGCACTGCTTATTGAACTTGTCTATTCCAGTAGGAAACACAAATGAGACTTCACTCTCCAAAGGCATTGACTTCCTGACAAATGTTTTAGAGGGAGGAATTGCCGTATCCCAGACGGAAGGCCACATTTAAAATGGCATTCACTAAAATAAGTAAATAAGTAAATAAATAAATAACCCTCTTGTCATTTGTATCTAGGATAGAACATTTATTACCACCGCTTGGTACCAACAATCCATGTGGATGGTGTGGAGCATATATAATTAAAAGTCTCTCTGCTCAGAGGGGCTCCGTGATTAATGCCTCATGTAGGCATTTTGATTCCTGTAGTAATAGAACCTGACTGGCTCTGAAGCACTGGTGTTGTTCAGGTACCTCAAGAGTAATAAAGGGTTGCTCTTGCCTTATTGCACAACTCCTTGAGTCATTAATTATAGCTGTCCAAAGTGGAAAGTTTATAATTAAACATATAATTTACTCTTCTACTTTTGGATGAAGTAAATTAAGGCAATTAGATTTCTTTTGATCAAGCATATGGAGCCATTTACAAAGTGCACAAGTGTGTACAAGCAGAAGGTGAGCTACAAAAGCATCTATGTTTCAAGTATGCTTTGTCACTTTGCTGTCACTCCCTGGCTAAAGTAATTATGTTAATCCATTCGAAGTGGATTTCTTCCGTTTTTCTGGTTTGCTGCTGCTTTGTTTATTCCTTCGCATCCCTAGGTGTTTGAATAACAGCAAGTAATAATTGGGTGTAAGTACCAGCTAATCACAAGGATAATTTTGGCTAGGAATATCCACGCAATATTATTTTGATGAATATTGTCTGTGCCATTCAACACTGGATAAGTCCCACAATACATGTGACGTTTGAGAAACTGCAATTGAAAAACAATTATGCCTTATTCTCAGTTTCATTACATCAATATTCTGTTTTTGTGTTTGCCATCTTTCAAGAAAACTGTATCTACCTTCCCCATTGTTTGTGTTATATTATGTGTATTATAGCTGAAGCACAATGTACTTCCTCTTTTCTTCAGCATTTATCTTTCTGGAGGAAATGTCTCGGCTCTTCACTAGGGAAATGGTTTTCATGTTGAAGACAGCTATCCCTTAAGTGTCAGCCTAATTATGGAAAAGGATCTCTACAAATCCATAAATAATGCCTATCATGGTTTGTAAAATTAATAACATTACCTCTTACATGAATATGCCACTATTTTCCAAATGTAGTACATTCTGCTATAAATAGTAAAATAAACATCTCTTTTAAAAAAACCACTGACTTATAGTGACTTTTTGTCTTTATGTATTTTATAAATGAATAGGTAAGAATAGAGTAATTACTGTTTATATTTAATCAACATGTTTTTAATACTTTAATTATCAAGTTGAATGAAAGAAGCATCTCACTTTTCTGTGAACCTCATCTTCATCAGTCTTCCTCTGATCATGTGGCTCAGCCAGATGTAGCCAATGACGGCACCACATAAAAAGGAAACCACTTGTTGTGGACAGACTCTAAGACAGTCCCCACGGTCTCTGTCTCTTGATATTCACAACTTTGTCCTTTACTTGAGTGTGGCCCCTTTTTAAAACCAGAAGAATATGGCAAAGGGGATAGGATGTCACTTCTATGATTATATTACATAGGTTTGCAAGATACATATAGATATATAATGTATGTGAATATGTTATATATATCATGTATATTATAATGAGTATTATATATAATATGATATTATATATTATTATATGATGTCTTTAAAAATTATATCTATAGAAATAGTGAAAATGTTAGTGGTTGCCAAAAGTTCAAGGGAAGGAGGTACAGTGTGGAATAGTTGACACAAAGAATTTTTAGCGTTGTGAAACCTTAAAATCATGAATGACGCTATTCTTGGCCAAACCCCACAGATATACAGAGCACAAAAACATTAACCTTAAAATATGTATATTTAGTAAAAAACTTTTTTAGGTATTCACAGAAATCCCAGAAGCGAATGAAGAATGTGAGAAAACAATACAACTATATTACAAATACATGAAACAATCTCACTGAAGAAGTTCAGGAAAAAGGTGCTGATATAAGTAACTTCATAGATGAGTGGAATCTGTCAAACTAAAGGGAAAATAAACTGACCATAAACAGTGTGCTTTAGCTGATTAAGTTTATTCCCATGAAGATATTAAGTTAACACTGATGATGTTGCCATGCATATATATTAGAATTAACCAATTAAGTAAATGAATGACAGATAGTGGTTGACAGGGAAATTTACAGATAAGGGGAAAAGCCTAGAATAGTACATGTGATGATGGATTAGAATTAGAGACATGAGTGTAAGTTTTTGTTTGGTTTAATATAAACAGATGGATGCATATTAGAAATATTTATAGATATGTGTATAAAGGTTATAATACAGTCATACAGGGTGGGAAAATGTAGGTTTACAGTCATTCATATGGAAAAAAGTCCTGCAGGTTATTATGAAAATGCAAAAATAAACTCTGTCTGTGGCATACTCACAACCGTAAACTTATTTTTGCCCACCCCTGCATGTATCCTTGGTTCTGGCAGCTGAAAGAACCTAGACACAATCACACTGCAATAGCAATGAGCACACCTCGAGTCCAGGTCTTGTTTCTAGTATCATTCTCCAATTAAAAGGGAACAAGGTCTCCTTAGAAAAATGACTGACATTAGCACAGGGGTAGAAAATATACGGCATGAATCTGGATAAAGGAAAGTGCTTTAGAAGAAAAACCACAATAATGAGGTATGTCAAAGTGACACAGGAGTCCTCTGAAAGAGTTCAAGCTTAAGCAAACAAAATAAAGTAGTATTAGATCATAACTGAAATTGTAAACATCCATGAGGTCATATTGCTCTACATAAATTGAGGAGAATAGATAAATCTCTCATGCAGAATAACTCAAAATTATTTATGTAGTTTTTCCTCAAGGACCTGGATCATAACCCTAAACACAGGCTGTGTATAGTAAGTGCCCTTTTCCCAAAGAACACAGGCCAGGCCAGTAAAGAGGGGAAGCAAAAGTACAGTGGAGACACTTGAGAGGCACTGCTTCAGCTGTTGACCAGGATCAACATGAACAGCTGATGTTGTCCTATCAAAATAAGTCACGTTGTTAGTATACACTTGGTATAATATAATGAAAATGGTGTTACCGAACAAGAGGAGGTCCGAGGGAGGGGCAATACAATATTTGGCCCACCTAGGGATGCCCAAAACTGCTATACAACAGGGGCCCCTCCCAAAAACAAAATACTAAAATCTACTGGGCCCTTCTGTCCGCCGCCAATTGGAAAGACATCTCTTAATGCCAGAGATTTGTGAAAAGGAAACAAAATGTTTATTTAATGCTATTCAGGCCTAATGCCACCACTAAAATATCAAAGTCCTTTAGGGTGTACACCTACACCCACACAGCACTCCTTTCTCCCACTGTCCCAACTCCGGGTACCGTAAATCAGGAAAAGAACACACGTCTGTGTTTCAGGCCACTGGCACCATCAGCTGTGTTGCCGTGCAGGCAGGATCTCTAGTTAATCCAAAGTACTGTGGTACCCTCTCATGGTCCACTGGCAAGAGTCCTTTGTACCCAGTTCCAGTCAAAGTCTCTGTTGTTTTTCAGGCCACGCGGCCAAAGGGGGCACCCCAAAGCCGCGTGGGCCTCTTCTACCAAAGCTGCAGGAGTCCGCACTCCACCAAAAGCATGTGCCTTTCTTCTTCACCTGGCTGCAGGGATCTCCATTCTGGCAAAGCTGCGTGGTTCTTCCCTTTCACCTGGGAAAGAGGGGGTCCGCACCCTGCCAAAAGCACGTGGCTCCCTCTTTCACCTCACCAAGAGAGGGTCCTCACTCTGCTGAAACCGCGTGGCTCTCTCTCCCAGGCCTTCTCACTCAGGAGCGCAGCCCCTCGTTACATCCGGAGTCCTCAAGCCCTTCTCACTCAGGAGAGCAGCCCCTAATTCCCATCTTGAGTCCCTGCCACTCCCTTCTCCCTTCTGCCTCAGCCCCAAACTTGGCCACAACTATGAAACCAGTTAAAGGTTATAGATATGTTAAATAATCATTCCAGAGGTTAGCTGCAAAACTGTTGCTATGCAAAACAGCTCTCAATAGCCTGGCTCCATTCATCCCTTCCCCCCTGGGGGGGGGGCGGTGAGGACATCTTATATGTCTCTCCAATATTTCTATACACTTTGAATTCTGGACACCTTTCCAAATCTTTTTTTGGGGCCCCCCTGGCTGCACCCTGTATCAATGGCACTTCACCTATGTGGCCATCCACCCCAGTCCCATAATCATGAGAAATACATCAGATAAACCTCGATAGAAGAACACTCTACAAATTACCTCTTTGGTGCTCCACAAAAGTATCAAGATCAATAAAAACAAAAGTCTAAGAGACTACCACAGACGGGAGGAATCAATAATGATGGGTTTGTTATTCATAAAATAATTTGTAATTCATTCATAATTTGTTATTCATTAAGTAACAAATATGCCACACTAATGTAAGATGTATGTAATAGGGTAGAGTTGATACAAGGTACATGGAACCTCTCTATGCTATCTTTGCAATTTTTATGTAAATCTGAAACTGTTCTAAGAAATAAAATTTATTTTTAAAAACTTAAGCATAATTGCTCTGTTCTAACTGAAGTTGTAATTTCATTTCACTCCATAATTTTTGGCAGTGCCTGGGAGTAGAAGTATATTATAGTATAGATTTTCTTTTAAATGAAGGCAAGGCTTAATACTCTCCAAAAGGTCTCACATTTGAGATGGGAACAGATATCTTATCCACCTTGTCTTTATTCTAGTTTTCACCTCAGATCCTTCTAATGAGGAAACATGGGAGAAATGTTCATAGCATTGCTCATAATGCTCATAGCATTGGTAGAGCAAGAGAGATTGAACATCATTTCTCTCCTCTCATTTTTAATTTATTCCTCCATTGCTGAGCTCTTTCTCTCTCCTCTTTGTACACATCCCACAAGAGAAAAAAACAGGTTCTTTACCCACAGACTCTATTTACAGGCATAAAACCCAGATCTGAACAAAGGGGTGCCATCTTAGAAGGGTAATTAAAAACATGAAATGCACACCCTTGACGGAAACTGTTAGCTGTCCCCCAGTATCTAGTACCTTCCTCTCCCTTCCTATAGAATCTTTATTTTATTCAAGGTGGGCAGGTGACTTGTCTTACACAATCTTTCTGCTGCCCTTGGTAGCTACTGGTTGCCTCATGGCACAATCACAATTCTATCCAATGAGTTGTAAACAATGGGAAAGTGTTATAAAAGGGAGTCAGACTGAGCCTGGACGGGCCATTTTCCTCACCTCGTTTCCCCCTTCTCCTGCCTGGAATAGGGTTTTGGAGCCAGCCAGAGGGAAGTAGAGCAGGAGTGGAAAAGGATGTGATTTCTGTGACCATGAGACAATAGCTACATGCAACGGTGGCCGAAGAGAAGCAGAGAACTTGCCCCGAATGACATCGTGGAGTCACACACTAGGCCAGAACTGATAACTGGAACATCTTACTATGTAGAGAAATAAAATCCCCATTTGTGCAAGTCACTATTTTAGGTCCCACATATTCACAGATGAACACAGTTCCTGATATTGGAACACAGTTCCAAGCACTGTTTTGATGTTTTTGTTGTTGTTTTCCCATGTCTTTTTAGAGGGGGTTTAAACCTCATGATGTCTAGAAAAGGCAGATGCTGTCTCTGCTCTCCTTTCCTGCATGTGATTAAAACACTGTTCCTAGTGACGTTCAGCAAAACCACACAGGCATGCCAACAGCATTTAGATATATTTTGGATTTTTTAAAATTTTTCTGTTAATCCATTTTCTTTTGAATGGCTAGAAAAATCAGAGTAAATATTGATGACCTAAGACAGTGCTAATGGCATCATTTCTTCCAGAATCAACCTTGGCAGAGAAATAATAAAGCCTCTTCTCTTAATGAGTTTTCTATGCTGCATCCATTTGTAAGACTTTTTTCTCCCCTCTTCAAACTCCACTTCTCTTTATTCTTATAACATAAACAAGAAAATGCCAGCAACCAAAGTCTTATTGTCACAGCACCTAAAGGCACACGTGCAGGCCTTCAAGGCTCTGCAAGTTTATTAACAACAACCACGTAGAGAGAAAGGTTCGTGTTTGCTTATCCCCACCCCAAACAACAGCTGACAGGTTGCTCATTTTTCGTCTTAATAGAATTTGAGTACCATAATTAATGACAAAGTGAATGAAAGCATTGAACATAGGTCTCCCACTTTGGCTCCGACTCCCCCACTCTCTGGTATTAGGTAATTGATCAAATCAGTGTTACTTGAGAAGAGACAGATTATTGGCCAAAGGAAGGGAATACAGGTGCGAGTATTACTTACATTTTGATCTAACAAAGAAGAATGAAGGCTGTTAAGGGGAATGAATGTTAATTCAATACACTATGATTTCACTGGTTCATGGTTAAACATTATATACAAAGTTCATTTATATGCTCCCTAAAATATTAGAAAAATAATAGAAAGCTCATTTATTTATTATATATTAAGGCAAGTATCTTGGCTATATAACTGAATTAAAATCTGACAAAATCTAACCAGGAGTAAGCCCTTCTGATATTCACTTCACTCATTTTTCCCCAAGGAAATGTCTTAAAATTTCATTTATAATGTTGGGATCGAGATATAGTTGGAGTCATCCATTATAGAGTTCATTGTATTGACAAAAGTTATAATTTGACCCATAGTGTAATATTGGAGACATAGCTGATTTTCCCAAATAATAATACCTTGAGTTTTCCTATAGTGCCTATTTTTTGTACCTGTAAAAGCATTTCAATATCTTCTGGGTGTTTTTGAAACAGCTAAAAAGGCTTGACTGCTTTATTTTTATATTTAATTGGCAGAATCGAAGGCAACTAGACAAACTAGATGGCAGACCGGAGGTTGTCATGGGTGTGAACAGTCATGTAGTTCTCTCGTTACCTTATTTAAAGCAGGAATCTCAGCAACTTCCTTTTGCCTTCTGTTTTTTCTTTCTTCATGAAGTAAATTGATGGTTCTTCTGTCAGTTATATGTTTATGACTACACCTTCACTTGATGACTTTTGAATCTAAATCTTGTCACCATCTTACATTCAAATTAAAATCCAATATTATGATCATCTCAGTAGACATTTTTAGAGCTAGTCTGTCACCTCCAAAACAATATGTAAAAGACTGAAGTCCCCTAAGCTGGCTCTCTCTCCATCACCCTGTTTCTACCAATGACATCACAATTTTCAGAGTTGCGCAGGCTTGAAGACCTCGAGTTGCCATGAAGCAGATAAAGTGTACGTGTAGTACTTTCTTCCAACACTATAATCTATAAATCTCAGTGCAGATTTTTGTTTTGGGTTTTGGGGCAACTATTTTCTCACAGTCCCTTTCATATTAATTGCATTCCTTTCCAACCCCAATGGCCCCTCTTCACACTAACCAGGGGTCAGCAACCTTCTTCTGTAACTGGGCACAAAGGAAATATTTTCATCTTTACAGGCTATTTGGTCTCTGTTACAACCTTCAATTCTGCATGGTAGCACAAAAGCAGCCATAGAAAATATGTAAAGGAAGGAGCATGGTGGCCTGGCTCACATGGCTTAGTGGACTGAGTGCCGACCTGTGAACCAAAAGGTTACAGATTCGATTCCCAGTCAGTCCACAAGGCCAGGTTGTGGGCCAGGTCCCCAGCTGCTGGTGTATGAGAGGCAACTGATCAATGTATCTCTTGCACATAAATGTTTCTCTTCCTCTCTTTCCCCCTCCATTCCCCTTCCTCTAAAAATAAATAAAATCTTTAAAAAATGGGTATGGCTGTGTCCAATCAAATTCTATTTACAAAAACAGGTGGCTGGCAGGATTTGGCCTACAAGCTGTAGTTTGCTGACTACTGCTCCATCCTTGCCAACACACAATTGGATCCCCAGACATTGTCTCACTGCCTTGCCTGAAAAATGTTCTCCCTTGCACATATCTGTGTACAAACAGCTATGTGGTTGGTATTCCTCATGGATTGTTTGTTTCCATTATACTGTTCATTTACTAAATTTTTTCAGATAGCCTTCAAACAGAGGCTGGCATAACCCTGGGGCAAGGAGCAGGGGATAGCATTCCTGATGGACAAGAAAACATAGTGCGTATTCCCGTAATGATCTTTTTATTCAAGTGTTTGAGAGAAGTCAATGTTCTTACAACAAAACTAGGACAGATGAATTCTGAGGTAGAATATAAATATCACTACAATTTCAAGGTAAAACAGAAGATCATGAAAATTTGGGGCTTTTTTTTTTTCAATCCTTCCAGATTTTGTCCTAGGACTATGGGAAGCTGGCTGCTTCCCTCTGTCACTAGAAATGCTTCATGGGGCCCTGGCTGGTGTGGTTCAGTGGACTGAGCACCTGTGAACCAAAGGGTCACCAGTTTGATTCCCAGTCAGGGCACATTCTTGGGTTGCAGGCCAGGTCCCCAGTAGGGGGCGCTCATGAAGCAACTGCGCATTGATGTTTCCCTCTCTATCTCCCTCCCTTCCCCATCTAAAAATAAATAAATAAAAATCTTTAAAAAAGGAATACTTCATGGGAAAAGCTGAAGAACCACTATCAGCTTATCAGATGTAAAATCCTGGTTTTCCCAGCCTTCCATTTCTTACAACCTTTTCACCTCACCAGACCTGCTGTTAATTCTTCTAAGATCTGGGAAAAATTAATGTTTCACTGTCTTGTTAGAGGATCATCCCTTTTATTACAAATATATACCCTATATACCTCTTATTTCTCCTGGTTTTACTCCATTTATTGCCCAGTTCAATACCCATTTTTTACACGAACACTTCTCTATAAAAATGATTCATTTTTTAATTCAACAAGTAATTTATCTTTAATTTTGTGCTTAGCACCGCACATGGTTACAGAGAAAAAAAATCTTACCTAAAAGTCCAGTGACTGGCCCGGATAAAATCATCACCTTAGTGTTAAGGTCAGATTAAGGCATTCCTTTTCTCATTTCAATTTTCTTTACTACAGCACATTGCCTGATCCAGTTTTCCTTTCCGCCCTCAAGGTTTATGCTGTATATAATGGAATATCACATATGAATATACATATTAATATGCATATAAGTATTAAATATTCAAATATATTTTCCTATATAGTCATTAGCATATATATTATTGCTTTGTGGTTGTGCTATTATTTTACATAATTTAGTAATCTCCCTAACTATATGCTATATGATTCCTAGAGCATAAAGAACTAAGTCATGTTATTTCCCATGAGAATTAAGACTCTACATACACATACAGGACTTAGAACTGAAATAACCACCTGTGTCAAGATGACTTTCTACTGTTCCAAGAAATGATAGCCTGAGAAAAATAAGACTACAAACTAATTAATAACTTTACTATTTGTTTCAGGTTGTTTCAAAGAACTAATATCCAGATAAATGGTTTCTTCCTCTAGGCAAAGAGCCCACTTCCTAGGACTATAGATTGTTCACCTGAGCAAACAGCTGGCTTCGCAAGCATCACTTTCTTTACCACGATTTCTCTGAAGATCCTCAACTCTCTGCGCTCCTCCAACATACAACTGTTAAACATGAAAAACTTTGCCCAGTGCCCATCAGTCCCTGCCATGGAAGAGTCACCTTTAACAACCTGAGCCCAGACCCCAGTAAAGGATGAAGTCTTTCCCTGACATGTTTATGTGATGTAGTTTTGTTCTATGCTTTTGAATGCTGTCTTGATTTGATTTTGAATCCACGGCTAGAGTCCATACAGCTTCCCTTCTTGGACAGCTGATTAAGTCCACACCCCAGCCACTTCTGTTATCAGGCCCTCACACTTTTGGCCACTATGCACCTCTTGTAATCACCCCAAGGCTTGGTTCCAGAACACTGCAGGATGTCCCTGTGCCCTGACCCCACAAAATTACTCAAATCAGCCAATCCATGGGGGTCCCACAAAGCCTGGCTCTCTCCTTCCCACTCACCAGACCGAAGCTGCACCTTGCACCTCCTTGTTGTCACCTTGTTCAAGGGGCATGTGTGGCCCTGCCTGGCAGGCTTCTCCCAATTGCAGTTTTAAGTAAGGAAAAGTTTCACCTTTCATCTATGTGAGTATATCCTGTTATGTCCTGCCATAAAAAGACTCTTCAGATCTTATAAAACAGCTCTAATTGGATGCCACTAAAGCTCTGTCAGCAAGTGCCCCCCTTTAATACAAGAGGCTTAATAAACTTGACTTTGCTGATCAACAAGGATTCCAATGGCTTTTTCAGGCATTGTCTACCAATACCTCTGTCCTCCAGATCATGTTGCTCAAGGCTAGAAACTCTGTTTATTGCTTGATGGTAGATCATATTTTCTCTCAGCTTCTTTATTCTTTTATTCTATAGATGTTATTTCTCCCCCCACCCTGTAAACCAGGCATACCCTCAATTTCTGAGTCACTTGATCTTTAATTTACATTACAACAAAAATGTAGACCATTAATTACCAACCTAGTTCTTTAGAAAATAGTGTTTTGTTATATTTAATCATTCTTAAAATGTTTCATAAATTTAGAAATTTAAAACACAAATGCCAAAGCACTAAGAAAACATTTATTTGCCAATCTGTAGGTGAAGAAGAGAGGACAAAAAAATGCTTCATTTATTGTCTGTGGTGAATCAGACTCTGTGTGAAGCATCTTCATAGGGTCTATTGATTTAATCCTCACCATAACCAGAGAATAAGGTAATTATAACCAGTTCACACAAGGAAAGGGAATTTTAGTGAAGACTTTACGGCTTCTTATCTGTCTGAGTAGGTTTTAACTTCTTTCATTAACATTCAAAATCCTTTCCTTATATTGAGTACCTGCTTTGTTATCAGCACTATGATCAGCACTTCACACCAGAAGAGTACAAGATATTTTTATCTCTTGTTTATGGTGGAGGAAATAACATTCCAGGTAAGTACAGTAAGAGGACTTAAGAGCAATTTAATGGCTTCTAAAGCTTTTCCTTGACCTTCTCCCCTTGCCATTCTCGGGATAACATTTAAAAGCATCTTCTTTCAATCTCTTGCTACCTGAATGAAAAAAGCAAAACATTTTATATTGTATGACCATCTTCATTCCACAAACTCAAGAAATTCTGCTTCTCCAGCAGCCACTTTCCGATTTACAGTAGTCCCCCTTATCCACAGGGGATCTGTTCCCAAACCCCCAGTGCACACCCAAAACCCCAGATAATACTGAACTCTATATATATATTATGTTTTTCCTATACACATATACCTTATGAAAAAGTTTATCTGAAATTAGAAACATTAAGGACTTAATAATAATAAAATAGAACAATTAGACTACACAATAAAAGTAATGTGAATGTGGTTTCTCTCTCTCTCTCTAGCTCTCTCTTGCTCTAATAACCAACTGAATAATTGAGAAGGCTACTATGTGGCTAATGGGTGGGGAGTGTATACAATACGGTGGGGACAAAAGGATGACTCATGTCCCAGGCAGGACAGAGCAGGCCAGCACAAGATTTCGTCACACTACTCAGAATGGCCCACAATTTAAAACTTAGGAATTGCTTATATCTGGAACTTTCCATTTAATATTTTCAGACTATGGTTGACCACAGGTGGCTGAAACTACAGATAATGGATGACTACTGTATGACTCAAGAGTTCTTTTTGTTTGATTTGCAACCTTTACTTTTTCTCTTTTTTATTAAAGAGCTAAATCTGTTCCTCTTTCTTTAGAGTTAACTTCAAACCTGGCTCTGTTTGCTCCCCATGAACTAAATGAGAGTTACTGATCATGCATTAACTTAGTCACTTAGAGAAATGATTTTACATTATCAAAGCTTGGCATATTTTGAAACAAACGCATCTTGCTTATTAGGAGTAGCAATAACTAACAGCAAAAAAAAGACACAAAACGAAAGTTCATTATATCGGTTGCTTGAATGCTTTCAGTCACTGACCATCTATCTGCAACTCACCTTCATCTGTGACCATAACATAAGAACAAGGAATTGTCAGCACCATCAGTAATTGAAATTCACCCATGTGTGGTGATAATACTTTCAGAAGACGAGGGAGTTCTTGTACAAACATTGACTGTGTCCCCATTAAAATGTGACTAATACTTACAAAGGAATGATGTCATTTTTCAATACTGAGGAAGAAACACCATTCAGTCAAAGGGGCGTATTTCCTCACTTAGGGAACAATAAACACAGAAATATAAATCAATAAAACACACTGACAACTTCACCTTAAAGGGGGAAAGACATTTTCAGAAAATTTTTCATGAGAGAACATCTCATTTTAAACAAAGTGTTGCTGGTTAAGTGACCTCTGTCTCTTTATCACCACCACATTTTGCAAATGGTAAAGATCTATTTAACTCAATTCATTAGGGTGAGATTGGGGATCATTTAATGCATTTTAATTGAGCTTTACCAGAGCAATTCAAACCACAGTGAAGTGTCTCTTCTCTAAACACACAGTTTTACTGTCGGCACGATTTATTTGGCCATCAACTACCATTGGGACAACTAGTGCATCCTTATTTTGTCCTTTTTTTTTTTTTTTTTTACATTTTCAAGGTGTTTATTCTTTTATCACCTACCAAGATAAAATTTTTGATAACCTTGAGATAGTAACTCTACTGTGCAGGAAAATATTTTTAATAATTTTAATACAGAAATTTAATTATATAAAGTGATAGATTTAAAAACACATTTTCCCTTCACCTGTAAAGTGAACCTAAAAAAGTCTTATTCTTTTCATAAACATACTAAATTTTAAAAATGGTTTTTAGAGGGCTTCAAACTTAGATAAGTTTCTTTAAACATTTTTAAAGATTTTATTTATTTATTAGAGAGAGGGGAAGGGAGGGAGAAAGAGAAGGAGAGAAACATCAACATGTGGTTGCCTGTTTTGCACCTCCTACTGGGGACACAGCCTGCCACTTAGGCATGTGCCCTGAATGAGTATCAAACCAGCGACCCTTTGGTTCACAGGCCAGTGCTCAATCCACTGAGCCACACCAGCCAGGGCTTCTTTAAACATTTTAAATTAAATTTATATGTATAACCAACCTTTTTTCTTAGGTACTTCATTGTCCACTTAACAACTAAAACCTTCTACAAGAACTTAAATAATTCTTATAAAGCTCACCAATTAAACTTATAAACATAATAATTTTTATTCCTCTTAGTATATCAGCATTATTTACATTAGTAAAATGTGCCTATAACTTTCTGTTTAAAAGTAGTAACTTAAATCAACTACTCAAGTACACATTTTAGATTGGTGTCAAAAGTTTTGTAAGCAGTCTAATATACAAAATTTTTTTCAATCATTACAAGTACTGAGATATACCAATTATTCCTTAAGTTAAATATTGAAAATATTCAAAGTTTTCTTTTATTACTATCACGATTTCTGTACTTAACTATAATCTCAAGATTAAACAGCATTTACCCACTTATCCATCCTGGCCAGTAATCTGAGGTAAACTCCATGCTCGAAGTCTGAAAACTTGAAGAACAATGTTTTTGAGCCCAGAAAGGATTTTTCAGCACCTGTATAGTTGTATTGACCACAAAGACTCTATGTATCCCCATGGGCTTACCTAATCTTCTGTTTATGCACCGCATATCAATACAAAAATCAAAAAACACAAAGGAAGCCATCCAGACAGGAAAAGACAAACGAAAGAACTACCAAATCAACAGGAAACCATTTGGACTTAAAAAAAAAAAAAGGGACATTTGACAATAAGCAACAACATGGATAAACTTTGAGAATACCATGCTAACTAAAATAATACATTCAAAGAAAGACAAAAACTACATGATGCCACTTAAGGAGCTGTCTACAATATTCAAATTCATGAATCAAAGAGTGAAATAGTGGTTGGAAGGGGCTGGTGAAAGAGAGAAATGAGGAGTTACTAAACAATGAGCACAAAATTCTAGTTAAACTCTAAATAAGTTGTGGGGATCTGCAGTACACCATTGCACCTATGGTTAATAATGTTGGCACACTTACAACTACATAAAATGAGATCTCATAAGTATTCTTAACACAATAAATAACATTTTTAAAGCTTACAAGGGATGGTAGATATATAGCTTCTTGTATACTTTTAGTTATTTTTTGCGTTTTTGTCAAAATTTGGAGGTGAGACTGGGAGCAATCTTCACCAGCTCCCAATGGTGACTTTGTCAAATTTCTAAAGAATTTTTAATTATAGCTTCTTATAATATTCATCTAAAGGAAAACAACTTACATAAATCTTTTCTAGGTAATAGCATATTTTCAAATATTTTCAGAATTAATGTTTATTTTTCAGAATTTTATTTTCTAATTTATTTATACCCAAATGAGCCAGCTCTGCTTATTTCATCACATGTTGGTGTTCACGAAACATATTCACAATGACTTTTCTGATCACACAAGTTTCTGAAGGCAAATTGGCCAAAAAGTCAAACCATTGGCTTGCTTATTGATAATTTTGGGCATTTTAAATTGATATTACAACTTATTAAATGCATCTTAAAGAATTTTCTCCAACAACTTATTTTTTAGGAAAATAATTAAATTTATTGTATTTCAGTGATGCATATTTTAACTTTACAGAGATAGACATTGAAGTTCCAGAGTAAATGTAAAACGTGTCTTCTCCCCAAAATTCTTCAAATGCTTCCTGGTTTAATTTAAAAAGAACCCTTCAGTAACCTACAGGGTGGCAATTTTTTCTTAGAACTGCCTTCTATCAGGATTAGGACATTTTTAAAACCTGCAAATTTAAAGTATTTCAATGCAAATTTCTTGTGTCTCACATTTTTAAAGTTTCTAAAATGTCAACAGGACACCTAAATGCATCATATCTTTTTCACATATTCCAAAAAAATTTAAACATGAAAATATCCTGCTGTCAAACAGAATTGCTGCAGAAATTTATAGTCTATCCTAGTATTAGAAATGATTCCCAGTCTTTGCCTCTACCAATCCCTAATCACTTCACGAAAGATGTTTTCAATTGGAATTGCACATTCATTTGCAATTCAAAGTTCTAGATAAACCTCTCTTAGCTCTCATGATAAATCCAAACCCCAACTAATACCAGAGTCCATCTGCCACAACCATAGTTTGAGAGCTTTGCCATCTTGCAGAATTTGGGAGCACATGAGCCAGTTGCTCCCACAGAAGCTGCTGAGCGAGGTGGCTCTGCCTGTACAAAGGGAACAAATTCCACCCCCTCCCCTGTTAATATCATATGCTGCTGACAAAATAGGACCCATTTAAGCAGCCCTACAGATGCACTTGCAGTTGGAATATAACTACTAGAGGCTTGTCCTGTCACCTGAGTCCTGCTCTCCTCGTCCCTTTCTGTTCCCTAGTATGTACGTGTGTGTATCCAAGTCTTAGAATGCCAAGTACATCAAAATTAGCTTTCCCAAGTGGAAAGAGACTTGCAGATGGCTAGAACCCAAGATCTCTAAAATTAAAACTCCATTCTACCCTATCCATCCTTTGTAAGATTCCCGAGTTCATCCTGGAGAATTATATGTAAGACTAATAAAAACCTCTCAACTGCTCCAAATACTAATAAAATGTCATGGGTAATATGATCATATATTCCAGTGGCCTGGGACTGTCCTTATCTTAATAAGTTAGTAAATCTACATTCCTTTAGCTCTCAGAATTATCAGAATTTTGATGGTATATTTCATGACTCCTCCTCTTTTCATAGATGTATTAGTCCACATTGAGATGCAAAGTCAGTTTGGCTTGAGAAGCCTGTGAGTCACAGATAAACGCTCTAAGTTTTCCCATTTGCCACATGCTCTCTAGGCCACATTAGGTCACTCAGGAGGCAAGTTAAGCTGAGCCCAAGGAAAGGTATTTCCACTTTGTTACTTTAGTGATGGGTTGGGGATTGGAGAGGTCTTTCCAGGATAAAAGAGCAGCGAGTAGTTCCAATGTGTAGTGACAACTCTCTTAACATTTGCTTAGTACATCAACCAGTTGATTCACCAGGTTTTGTCAGTATAATTGGCAAAAGTAAAAAAATGAACACACCATTCACATACAATTTACCCTTCTAAACCTCTTACTAGTCTGTAATAACTTTCGTCTTTCTCCTGAATTGACCACAATATGACTATTCATGTCAAAATTAACATATGTACTAATAGTTAAGTTATGTTGTTCTCCAGGCTCATGCATATCCTGTGGATACTTTCCTTGTATGTATCTCATAGGATACTTTCCTACTTTTCTAATAACTTATCTCATAGCTGCTTAGTTAGTGATAGTGCTTTGCCATTGCCTTTTTCTGGCAAGTAGGCTGCATGCTTAATGAATGAGTGGCTGGCCCTGCACTGAGACTCCATAGCCATTCTTCTCTTGACATCAAGTGGAATGGTGTCCAAAGTTCTGTAAATAAAAATTCATATAAATTAGTACTAAAGTCCAGACTAATTCTCTGGTAATATCATAGTACAGGTGCCAACACTCAATTAGCTAAAAAATAAGCAGCCAACCTTCCACCATGTCGCAAATCATTTGTATTTTTCTACAATAAGGCCTCAATGTGATTATTATATGTTACCTTGATTTAAGATGACAACTTCTGTATTCCCTAAACATTAATTATGGTTGCATTTTTCTCTTCTCTGCAATAGCTAATAGGTAATTAGATGATCAATTTCAGCATCCTCCACTTATCTCATTGGAGGCATTTAAAGCAATTAGCTCATCTATTTGTTCCCTCTAAAGAATACCAAGCATGGTTCCCTGTATCTGTTTGGAAGAATTATCACTTTAAGTGCCAAACATGGGAAATAAAGTAGAGTGTAGCACATAATGGTGTCCAATTTAGAGCCAACAATATGTTAGATTTGAGGGAATCCCCAAAGGGGCCCAAATCCTTTGTCCAAAATCTCCCTCACAGGTGCAAGATTCAGGAAGACTGAAGAGGTACAGAATGACACAAATAAAATTCTTCAGTCACTTGTCATTGATATTCTTTGCTTAGCATTTAAGGCTATGATGTTTAACTATAGAGCCTTGGCAATAAAATAAAACATGAACATGTATGTTAGAAAAATAATAACTTTTGTAATTGAGCCAAAACGCAAACACTAAATTAAAAAATACAAAACTATAGAGATGGTATCACAGGACCCTGAACTCACCTTCTTCCATGGACACGCAGGATACGTACCTCAATGTGCAGCAATTTCTTGTGAGGATGAACTTAGGGCTGATTGAACAGCTTCTGCACACAAACAACAGAGGGCCCAGATAGCAAAAGGAGAGAATTAGACACGGAAATGATGAGAACCACACCACAATGCCCCAACCTGCACTAGTGAAGAATATCAATGCAGATTCACCCACCCTGACACACAGCAATAAAAGAGCAGTTTAAAAGGTGTCTAGACTATACCTGTAAGAAATCCACTTAATAACATTAAAGTGTCTGCCAAGTGGGCAGAGAACTTCTGAACACTGAGGTGGAACACTCTGTTCTCCTCCACCTCTATAGCCTGGGCGACAGCATGGTCCAAGCATACTAGGTAGCCACTGTGATAAAACAGGATGGAAGTTCCTCAAAAGATTAAAACCAGAACTAACATGATCCAACCATTATATTCTGGGTATTTATCTAAATAAAATGAAAACACTAATTTGTAGAGATATATGTGCCCCTATGTTCCCTGCAACATTATTTACAATAGCCAAGATATGGAAGTAACCTAAGTGTCCATCAACAAACAAATAGATAAAGAATATGGGACACATGCACACATACACACCCAATGGAATTTCAACCTTAAAAGAGGATGCAATCTTGCCATTTGGGATAACATGGATAGACCTAGAGGTTACTATGCTAAATGAAGAAATCAGACAGAGAAACAAATACCACATAATTTTACTAATATGAGGAAAATAAAAAATAAAACAAATGAGCAATAAAGTAAAATAACTCAGAGATACAGTAAACAAACTGGTGGTTACCAAGGGAGAAGGCTTGGGAGGCAGACAAAATAGGTGAAGGGGAGTAAGACGTACAAACTTCCAGTTATAAAATAAATATGTCATTGGGATGCAATGTACAGCATAGAGATCACAGTCACTTATATTGTAATATCTTTTCCAGTAAAAAGACAATAATAAAAATTGTGGTAATCATTTTCTAATGTTTATAAATATCTAATCACTGGGTGTACACTTGAAAAAATAGGGTATTTTATGTCAACTATATGCCAAAAATTACAGAATCTTTCCATGTCCCATTCATATTTATTCCAAACAAGGATTATAGATAGATAGTTATTCAGAAAGAAGAAATCACTGAAAATGAAGATAAAGATTCTCGGTAAATGTTTAAATACTTTGAAATTTTGTTTGTGCTGCTGCATCTTTATATAAACTGTATTGTTTGAAAGAAATTTTAAGGTATAAAATGTTATTAAATACAGATGAAGAGCAAGTAACTTTTGTTTTAAAATTGGCTTTCTCTGACCATTATTTAATTACTAAGGGACTTACAAAGAAATTGTCTATCTTGAAAAACTTTTCGTTTTCCTAGTCTCCTTGATGTAGAAGTTAAAAGCTTCTGTCTCTTCTCCTGGGTCAATACATCAATTGAAAGTACCTTTAAATGGGACATAAACACACAGCAACTCATTTCCTAAACTTGTAGAGAGGATGAGCTTTGGGAAAAAACACACAAAGTTTAAAATGTGTTAAAGAGTGGCAAAAAGATGCCCTGTATACAGTCCAAGAACTGAGTCAATGTGTCTACCCTATTAATGGTCTCCATGATGCCATTTAAGGAATTGTGAGAAAATGGCTCGATCAAAACAGTCCTTTCTCAGAAGCCAAGACCTCTACCTTGGGCTTCTCCTTTGGAGTTTTGAGTGATTTAGGAGTTCAGTTATTTAACAAAGTAAAACATATTGTGTTATTAACAATATAGCATCCAAATTCTCAGTTACTTTTTAGCATAGCAGTTACTGAAAGAGCAAATCCTTGTGGGTAATTGAGAGGTAGGATTGTAGGGAGGAAATAAAACGTTTAGGAGAGAAGTAAGAACCTAAACCAATTCGGAGTCACTTTACTGTCGTATCTTAAATCTCTTTGAGGACATTACTATTAAAACCCTTAAAAGTAAACATTCAGTTTATTTCTGCCTTCCCCCATGCTCTAGTTCACAGGTCACAAACACAAGGCCCGCCCACCGAATTCGGCCCAGCACCTTGTTTCTATCTGGCAGCAGCACCAAGCTCCTGCCCAACAGTTAGGGAGTAATTACATTTATACAGTCCTAAAATACTTTCAGCCCTTTGAATGCAACCACAAGGCTGATATGGTCCCTGGTGCAAATGAGTTTGACACCCTTGCTTTAGTCTGTCTAGTGAACCCTAATTAGAACACAGAGTTCCCCACATCTGCCATCAATCTATTACATAACCTGGGTGTGGCAACAGAACAAGGTGCAGTGGAGAGAACAGGTGTTTCAGAATCAAGCGGACTGAGTTTGATTCTCTACTTTAAATTTTCTATCTGTGTACTTCCAAGAAGTCCTTTAACCCTTCTAATTGAATTATTTAGTTTATTAATAATTGCAAGAACTGACAACTGTGTACAAAGTTCTTAGCAAATACAAAGTGGGTTGGTAGGAAGATGTTTTTAGACACGTGCTCCTCTCTTAAATATTTGGGAGTAAAGCTATAATTCTATTTCTGCCACCAGTCAAAGGTAGTACCTAGAGAATGACAACTAATATGTGGATCAATTCTTTGAGCTAAAGATAATGTCTGGAGAATCTCTTTATCCAAAAGTTTAACTGAAAACTACCATTTTTAACAGAATGGAAAAAATGAGTCTTGGAGTCATCAAATGACTAGGATAATTAGAGATTTAGATGTGTTCCTCCACCTCATTTGGAATGTTTCCTCATAACTGTGTTTCCCAAGTTTTCCATCCTGCTGATTGCAATTTGTAGAATCCATTGGGCTATACTAGGATCATGTATTAATTCATCTCTCAGTGTTTCATGATTTCCCCATTCAGTCCTACCATCTTTTCATTGAGGGTTGCCCAGTAACAGATCTCACTAGCTTTTCCATCTAATTTTAAAAATTACATAATTTGAGAAAAGTTCTCAAAACTGCTTTGCTATCAGCACCTGGTCTACTTTTTTCTGTAAAAATCTGTCACTTTTTTTTCTAGAAATGTTTACCAGCAAGGATCCTCTTCTTCTTTAATCTGCAAACCTCACTTCCATCATTCGGTAACATCAACATCTTCCAAGGAAAACTTTACATTTTTTTATCACCTTCCATGTAATCCAGCTTAAAAGGCAATGAACTCCTCTAGTATTTTAAAGTATACAATAAAACAGAATGTCCTCCCCTGCTCTTTCACTGAGTCTGCTTTCTTTGACCTTCAGTGAACTGTTCGTACAAGCCCAATGATGTCATCTCTACTCTTTTTAATACCAATAAGAACATATCACACCAATTATTTTTCCATAGATTATTTTATTTTACTTCTCATAGTTATTTCTCCATTTTCTCACCTTGCTTCACAGCAAGCATTTATGAATGGTATTAATTTATTATGAATAACTAACATTTAAATGAGATGCATTAAATATTATAGCTACTATGTATTTTGTTGCTTTTGTGTAGCAATGTGTGGAGTTACTTTAAGCAAGTCCATCAGTTTTCCAGTAACCAAATAAATCCTTCGAGTCATAAAATATCAGCCTTAAAAGTTTTTAGAATCATAGACTATTACAAGCTCGAAAGATGATCTGAAAGTAGTTCCCAAAAATGGTCTGGAAACCACTGGTTTCAACTTGACTCCTCTAAGAAATTTGAAGTTAGTCTCTGGTATTGTTTTAGCCTCATGTGACTGTGCTTATGCTTTTGATTTGGGGTTAAGTGAACAATTTAGTTAGTCTTTAAATAAATCCTCACTAGCTTTTCACCAGCAGCAATGTCAAATTAGTCATTTGGAATTGGCCAGATTTTTGGCAGAGAAAAGTAGAAGTGATTTGGACAGAAATGAATGACTCATCAGAGTTTGGGACTTGAGACCCACACAGGTCTCCAACCATGAGTGAACACAAAGTGCGACTAAAATATGGGCAATTTTTAGAACTACACCACGAACAAGAGACTGTCTAACCTCACTTACCCAACTCACTCTGTCGAATCTAATTGAATATTAAATTTGCTAAATGCCTTTAGGAATCAGACTTATGAATATCATATCATTAAACTTTCCTATCCAGTGGGACAAGCTCCTTCTAGAAATCTTCAATTTGAAGTAACTAATTATAAAATTTATGCTTATTACAGAATCATAATATTGAGAAAACTCCGATTTCATCTATTTAACTTTATTTTTTAAAAGAGAACACTGAGCCTCATAGAGCATAAGTAATATTTTCTCAAGGTCACAAACTTCATGAGTGGCAAATCTGTGACAACAATCCAGACTTTCTGACGACACAGTCTCTATACTCACTCTCTGCTCAAAATGGAATTACCTGCCTTTTTGCTGTTACTACTACGCTACTAAAGCACCCATTAGATCTCTGTTGACATTAAATAGACCACCAATTATAACTATTTTAAAAAGGTATTTATGAAAGTTGTAGATTTCCTTACTTACAATTTTACTTGAAATTCTGATAATGAATTTCATTATTTTTTTCCTATATAGAGAGAGTAGGCTCTGACCTTTCTGGATAACAGAAGTGTGTTTATATATTTTTACAGCATTATGTGCATTTTTGCCACTGATTTTCAACCAGTGATTGCAACATGCAGAAGAACAGGAAGCCATCATATTCTTTCTATTTAGCCAATTTCAGCACCACCCTCCCTTTGTTTACCATCATGATGTACAGAATGAGACACACACTTACGCTAGTTTCAACGTAATATACTGACTCTAGTCAAGCTGCTTGGAAACATGCTGGGCTGCTGTTCCCTCATCCCCCTTTAGACTTCATCTTTCCAGAATGTCCCTGAAGTGCAAGTATCTTCATAGCAATAAAAAATGGTCTTAATAAGAGTTAAACATTTCAATAAGCGCCTTGTCCATCAAGTCCCAAAGCATAGATTAAATTGCTTACACATCTTCGATTTCACCAGCATTTTTAGAACTGTACTTTTTCAATGTGTTATTGGCCACAAGTCTGAGAACAGCAGGGTTAATACAGCACATGGTAGAGTTAGCCCATCTGTTCAGGTTTCCATCCAACCATGTTATTTTATGAGCTCTCTCTAGGAGATTTTTGGTTATCCAATTTGTAGTACTCTCTAATATAAACAGCCTGGTATCACTTGAGAAGCTCAGTGAGCCAAGCCAAATGATATGAAATTGCTAGCAGCATGTACAGTTAAATTAGAAATGCTTTAAAATGTACATATTATATATCGTTTTCTCTTAGGACACAGGTAATACATGTTTATGTGAACAACATTTGATAATACAATTAAACAAAAAGAAGAAATGCATAAAAATAACCCATGATTGCCTCTCCCAGAGAAAAGTATTGTTAACTTTTTGGCATATATCCTCCCAGATTATATCAATTCATATATAGAAATCCTCAACATAAGTTTTAAAAATAATTTATGTTCATGTTTTATTCAGAACACAATGTAAATATTTTCTCCGATAAATAAATATTTCTTCCTAAATGTTGATGATGTATATATTATTTTTTAATTACTAATAAAATTTAAGTTACTAGGTATTTTATTAGAGAGTGAATGTTACAACTACTCATTCCTGAAGACTATTTTTTTAAAAACATTTAAATATAAACAGCTTTTAAAAACTTAAGCATAAATAATTTCTGAGTAGTCGCTAACACTGAAGATTGAAGTGGTTTTGGATTTATGCTTCTAGCTGATTTTAAAGATGAATGAATAGATTGGCATGTGGATTGCTTAGCATGATTGGTTAGTCCAGAGGCTCTATACCTTTTTTAACTTTGTCTATCTTGGCACACAATGAGGAATGTAAACATTGTGTGGTGAAGTAAAAACAGACAAGTCATATTGGATTATAAATACATAAGGCACATTTTGTCCTTTAAAATAAGGTTCATTAAAGGTGTCCTTACAGTCACAAGATCCTGACTAACAGTGCATCAGGACACAACACACTGCAGAACCATATTTTCCATCTCCTCTTCAGCAAACTTCTTACACCCAGACCACACAGTCAAGAAATTAGTTCTTAAAAAGGAATAAAGACTTTTTCTTCTGACAAGAAACATTTCATTAGAGCAGCACAGATATAATGCCTCCAGCATTCTAACTCTAATCTCAAGTAGTCCATTTTTTATGGAAATTTTGTGCTGATTTCATGGTGACTTCCTGGAAGAAGTTGACACAGTTCATGGTCATTTTATGGATCGGAAAAAAAGGCACACAACATTGATTTAATTATTATTTCATAATAAAATCTTAGTTTCCAAAAAGTTATCTCCGTGTGTCAAGACTGAAGTGGTCTCATGTGTTACAGCACTGTAATTTTCATTTCCGGCAAACAGTTTTCACTACGCATGCTTAGGACTGCTATCATTCCCCCTTCAGAGACATAGCACACCCAGTTCCAAAGAAGTGGAGAAATATTTCCACAGACAGTATGGTAGAAGCACTGACATATGCTGTCTCTACACTTATATGTGAAATCTACTAATAAAACAAAAAACACAAAACCAAGATGACAAATCAGTAAACAGATTAGTGGTTGCCAGAGGTGGAGGGTGGGGTAGGACAAATGGGTGAAGGAGTCCAAGGCAAATATATGTGTGTGTGTGTGTGTATAAAACAAGTATATGTAAGAACATGTGTACATATAATTACATATGCAAATGTATATGTAAGTATATAGGCACATACATACATAACTTTTCATATGGTATTTGTATTTCTCTGTGTGACATACCACATAACATAATGCTCTTGATGTATATCCATGGTATCAAACTTGGGAAGGCTTTATTCTTTTACATATATATTTTTGTATATTATATGTATGTGTATATATTTTAATTTGGCCTTCTTTAGCTGAGGATTCAAAGTAAACTAAGTAATAAAACCAGATCACTACTAAATCCAAAACAACCAACAAATTATGCAAGAAAAGGAAGCATGATTATAATAACACATTACTTGGCCTATCTATACATAATATTTACCTATTCATACCAAGTTATATGTTGAAACCAATGTCACCCCAATAAATTTAACAATACATGAAATTATAAATAAAATGTTGAATATGCATTTAGGCAAAATTTTGGGTTAATGAAATTTAGAAGGTGGCAAGTAAGATAGCTAAAACTTTATCTTTGAAGTAAAAAGTAAATAGACAATGTCTAAAATTGAAAAATTAAGAAATAGAAATATACAAAAATAGAAATGTGGAAGTAAAAACAGAAAGAGCTGATAAGTTGAAAAAAGTTATTTATGTCTGAAGTGATGAACTATAGAGTTGTTGGGCATATGTTGTTTGTTGCTCTGATTTGTCCCCTTTGATTTTTATAACAAATTTATGTATTATCTTAATAAGAAATAAAAAACAAATGTCAAGAGGGACGTAATTTTTGAAGTGTAACCATTAGTTCTGCTCTTTTCCCCAGTAGAGTCTCCTTGTAAGTAGGAAATTACTTGGAGACAATCAGGATTGCATGCTATGAAAAAGGAGCTCAGTTGAATGAACTGACCTCCATTCCTTAAGTCACTAGGGCAGCAAAGGGAGACCCACGGAGTCCACTAACAAATCTACCAAAATCCTGACCAGTATCCAATAGATGTCAGTAGCACCTCTTATCTGTGACGACCCAAAATGTCTCAAAAATTTGCCAGATGTTCCCTTGGGAGCAAAATCACTCCTGGTTGAGACCACCAATATATGGATACTGTCACCTTGTTTTGTTTTTTTTTTGAACAAGAAATAGGGACAGCTGGGTCTTAAAACTTTCTTTTTAAAATTATTTTATTTTATTTTTCCATCACCATTTACCCCTTTCCACCTCCACCCAACCCTCTGTCCCTGACAATGACCACACTGTCATCCATGTCTGTTAAGTTCTTTCTCTTCCCCCCCAATGCCCCACCCCATCGTCCCCCACCCCCTGACCTGTCAGCCTGCTCTCTATTTATGAGTCTGGTTCTATTTTACTTGTTAATTCAGTTTGTTCATTAGATTCCACCTATGAGTGAAATATTATAGTATTTGTTTTTTGCTAACTGGCTTATTTCACTTAACATAATGTTCTTCAGATCCATCCATACTATCATAAAGGGTGAAATTTTCTTTTTTATAGCTGAGTTGAAACTATCAAGTACATACCACTCTCATTGTTCTTTGATTTAGAAGCAGCTTTCCCAAAGTTTTGCATTCATATATGTTTACTGCACATCTACTATGTTACAGGCATTTCTGAGACCCTGAGATATAATAATAAATAAATAGAAACTGTTCTCCCTTCTCACAGAGCTTATACTCTTACTGCACAGATAGAGAGTAATCAAGTAATAACAGAAATATGTAAGTTAAAACTGCAGTAGTTTCCATACCGAAAAATAGCAGAGTATTTTGTAAAGACATCAGCAAAGCATCTGATACAGTCTGGGGATCAAGAAAACTAAATGACATTTGGATGATGGCTAAAGAATGTGAGGGATAAACTATGAGGCAGACAGGATTAAGGAAGGCATGGTGTATTAGGAAAAGGCAGCTGCATGCACAAGTATACTGAGATAGAAACAAATATGGCAAATTTGGGAAATCAAAACTTCTTTGTGACAAATACAGAAAGCAAGAGTGGACAAGGAGCAAAATAAAGCTACAGCAGTACACAGGTATCCAATTGTATTCAGTTTTAAAGGTGGTGTTAAATTCTTTTTCTTTATTTTAAGAGCAATGAGATTTCATTGAAAAGTTTCCATTCAATAAATGGTTGACAAATACAAGAAGATTTAAAAAATTTAAATATCACTCTAGCTGCAGGACTGAAAACAGATTTGAGAGGGCAAGAGTACACTCAAAATGAGTTACGAGACATACCTCCATGGCGTAGGTGAGAGGAGGGGGGAGCCTAAATTCACACAGACTAAATGCTTGCTACGTGGAGCTGGAGAAAGAAATCCAAAGGATTTTTAGGCAGTAAAACTGACAATATTATTAATAATGACACCAATCTTTTGTTTTGCTGAGCTATGCACATTAAGCACCAGTGTGGAGTGTTCAGTGAAGCAAGCCCAGTACTCTATTTTCCCAGGCACAATTATATCCAAGGGAGACCCTACATTGGCTTAAGCTATTGTTGACAGTGTCACTGAAACCTTTTTATGATTTAAGAGGAACTTACAGCAATGAAAACCAAGAAAATTTAAATTCATGTCAGTTGGTTATTCTGGAGTATCATATTTTTAGAATGACTAGTGCTCAAACCAGTGGATGGTTAGAAATTTTTATATTTATTTTTAAAAAGAGAGGATGGAAGGGAGAAAGAAAGGGAGAGAAACATTGATCAATTAATTGCCCTTTGTAGGTTGTCCCCAAACCCACCTGCAACCCAGGCATGTGCCCTGACTAGGAATCAAACCTGCGACCTTTCACTTTGCAGGACACTACCCAACAAACCAGTCAGGGTGACGAATGAGTGTTTAAAACTCATGCTCTAGTGAGTGAAACCCTTCAGAGTGTCTGCCACATCATTACCAGGAGCACTACTGGTTTGTGAGAATCTGTACACCCTTTATAGATGCTATTTTAACCATATGTACCATAACATTAAAATTTTCATCTCTTTGACCCATTGTGTTGTCTTGTAGGTATTTACTTTAAAGAAGTGGGACACAGACAAAGAAGTGCCAGCAAGTATGTTTCTCAGGAGATTATACATAATAATAAAGTATAGGGACAATCAGTTCGTAAGCAATGGTTCCAAGTTGCAGCAACACTCTTCAGGGCCCGGAACACTGAGACCTTGTGCTTCCTTGAACCAGTGGCAAGTTGCATCTTCTCTGGAGTGTTTGTCCTTCTCACCATTTTTAGTGTCAATGGACTTTAAGATGCTACTGGGGAGTGACTTAGCCAAAATCTACTGAAACTTAAAATCCACAAGCATGCATATAGCCAAGTGAGGTTTTCCTGAGGCCTCAAATATTACTCCAATTTTTAAGTTTTACTTTTGTGAAAGAATCCCCAACTGGCTTTTCCAATTTCTCACTCCATTTCCAATCTTTCTCATCTTGGCAAAAAGTTCACAGCATTTCAGACTGGTACATGGTGGCTGGCAGAGAGTTATAACCATAGTTGTTCAAAAATAAAAGAGGGTAAATAAAATTTATCTTTGATTTCCAGCATCCTCAGTTTTTAACTCTTTCCTCCTCAGTGGGGGCCAAAGCTTCATGATCTTTCTTTCTACTGTTATCAGTGGAAATCAGTAAAACATCTAAAACTTCTTTTCTCATACCATATCATATTAATCCTCCCAAGGAACATGCATATTTTAACAAAGGTGGCATTTATAAGTTTGACGGCTTAGTATAAAATTTTGAATTTCAATAGCTATTAGAAAAACCCACAAATTTTTAATGACTGTTTCAGAAATCTTTCTGCATCCAATTCTTTTTCTCAATAATGTTTCACTGTTCTTCTGAGATTAAAAAAATAGATTAATTTTGAATGAAATTAGTATTTTATAGGATGTCTTGCAATATTCAAAGTTGAAGTTGTACCAAATCAAACAACAGTTTCCCCAATTATTTTCTCAGAGAACTTTTTCTTGTGCCTACTTTTATCCAAAGCACATCAAAATGTATTCATCTATCTAGTTTCACATGTTAGCTTCATAAAAACTGAAATTTGGGGGACAATTTGAGACATATTATGATTTCAGATAAATATCCCCATGTTAGCCCTTCTTGGGAAATTATTAATAATAGCAATAATGAATAATTAGAAAATGTTATTATTCAATAAATATCCAGATAACAATGTTAATGAGTCAAACATGACCCAATATGTTTTCCTATGGATGGATATTAACATGGATTGATGATATTTGAAATTCCAAAGATAGTCTGAGTCTATAAAATTAAATAATAGAAAGAGTTATCATATATATTTTGGCAACACTGCTCTCACAAAACAGCCAATTTTGCAAAATTAAGCAATAGATAAGATCAAGAAAAAGTGAACTTTCCCACCAACTAAAACAGATGTCAGAAATTTCATTCACTGATAATATTCAGTAGAAATCTTTTGATGTGAAGTGGCAGAAAACCTACCTCAGACCAGATTATTTTTTTAATAAAAAAAATGTATTCATCTTTAGAGGGGAAGGAGAGAGGGAGAGAAACATCAATGTACGGTTGCCTCTCATGCATCCCCTGCTGGGAACTGGCCTGCAACCCAGGCATGTGCCCTGACTGGGAATCAAACCGCGAGTGTCTGGTTCACAGGCTGCGCTCAATCCACTGAGCTACACCAGCCAGGGACTCAGGCCAGATTCTTAATAATCAAGGTAACAAGTAAACTGATAGAACCAGGGTGGGTTTTAGCCCTGGTCCTACTTCCTAGCAGCTCCCCAGGCTTCACCAGCCAGGCTTCGCCAGGTTTCTGTATTTACTGGCTACTAAATAACATTAAATAAATAAATAAACAAAAGTCCCTCTTCCTTTGGATTTCTCTTAAGGAGAAAATGTCTTTTCCAAAAGCTCACAACAAGCTTAGCCTTGCATGTATCACTGACCTCAAATGAATCAGATATAAAAATAACAAAAGAAGAAGAATGTGAATTCTGTAGTGAATAAATAAAGAGTATGACCTGAAGTAACCATGATGGCCTAATATCATTGAGATATTTTATTTTTATAACAACAGCCATGGAGAAAGTATTAAATTCTGTAAAATGTACTCCATATAAGAGGACAGGGTAGCATGAATTAAGTTTAGAAATATTTCCCCCAAAAAATGACTAAAAAATAACTGAAAATTTAAAGAGAAAGTATTTTGAGTACTTGGCAGTATATGTTTATGGAGCACATAAATTATTTCAACTTCTGATCATGGCAGATAAATCATGGAGAATTAAATAAAAATCAGTTTTACATATGTCCTCCAAAATCAGTTGCCATGGACAATCTCAAATTAGTGTTAGTTTCAATCACATTAGCAGAATGCATAATTAAGACAATTCACAAATGGGATCAAGATGGAGTCTTATTAAATGAAGAAATGTAAACAGAGAACTAAGAAAGCTGCAAATCAAAACGGTCTCTTTAGGCAGTGTCATATAGAGAGTCTGCTCCAGGCTGAGAGGAAACACTGATATATCACTGTTGTCTGTGCTTTGCTTTTGGAACCTGAAAAGTCCAGCTCTTCCTCCTGTGTTTCTCCTTCACTCCCACACTCACAGCACTCATAGCACCAGATGTGTTAGTGTTAGGGTTAGGCCTCACAAAAAGCAATCTTCTGCAACACCCACTCGGGTGTCCTAAAACTTAACTCAGTTCTGACACTGTCTACTCAGAGATAACATCAGATTCCACAGGTTAAAGGCTCAGTCCCATGAGACATGCCTTATTTCAGATGCCAGTTGCACGTAGTGGATTTCCAGCTTTCTGGCAACTTTGCTGTAAATCCAACGTCCCCATGACTTCCACCTTGGATTAGTTTATTTGCTTAAACAGCTCACAGAACTCAGAGAAACACTTACATTCACTAGTTCATTAAAGGATATGATAAAGGATGCAGATGAATGCTGAGATGAAGCAATACATAAGGCAAAGTCTAGGGGGTTCCTGAGCACAGGAGTTTCCTTCCCTGAGCAATTGGGGTGCATCACTCTTCTGGTATATGGGTGTGTTCACCCACTTCAAAACTCTCTGAACCTCAAACTATTGGAATTTTATGGAGGCTCCATCACACAGGCATGATCCATCAATGACTCTACTGTCTCTTCTCTGAAGAATGGGGGATGGAACTGGAGATTACAGGCTTCTAATTATGGCCTGGTCTTTCTGATGACCAACCCTCACCCGGGAATCCACCCAAGGATTCCACCCAGAGTCACCTCATCAGAATGAAAGACGCTGCTGCTGCTTTGATCACTTCCGATATGACAGGGTTTTAGGGGCTCTGTTTCAGTAACTGGGGCAGAGACCAACATTCAACATATATATATATGTTGGTCTCGATATATAATTTATAGCTTTCTTTAGTTTTGTATTTCCCCAAAACTTGCAAAAATCATATTTGTCTAAAAGAGAGAAAGACTCTGTGAGAACTAAACCTAGCCAAATTAGGTATTTGAAAAGCAGGAACTATTTATAAATCTAAGATAAAGATACAAAGAGTTTACCTGAGAGGAACATATACGGAGGTGGAGGTGATGAGGAGGAGGTCAAAACACATACTAACTGCTTCTTTGACAGACAGGAATGTCTCTGCCACTTACGAAGTGCTAACCATGTGCCTGGAACTGTGCTAAATGGTGTGAGTGCATGATCCCTTTTAGCTCTCACACTAATGGTTATTCTCATTTTTGCAGCTGATAAATCTCGAGCTTAAAGAAATTAAATAATTTTATGAACTTTGCAAACCTAGCTAGCAATGAAGCTGAACAACAGCCAAATTCTACCTTATTCCAGGGCCTCTTCTCATCTATCTCATTACACTGCAGCAACATTGGCAAGAAGTAATCTTACGACAAATACTTACTTTTTTAGTATTATCTCTGAAAGCTAAAATGAATCATCTGAAACATGGAAAAAATCAAATATTGTCATCAGGAGCACCTTGGAGTCCCAATCTTATAGAAAATTAAATTATGATGGCAGATGTGCTTTAGGTAGAAAAATCTGAACAATGTTAGTCTTTGCAAAGAAGTCTTCCCTGGGAAAAGAATGAATCATCCAAGATAGAAACATAAAGAATCTACCATGCAGAGGCTTCTTGGATCTCCAGAGAGATCTCTCTTGAGATCATCTTTTTCCTTCCCGGGCATTCAGCATCTACACCAGCCAGCCATGCACACACTGTGCCTGGAGGGCTTCGCTAAACCCCGCACTGCTCTGTCTTACTTGGCTCATGCCATCATAACAAAGTAACGTAAACTGAGCAGCTTAAGCAACAGAATTTTATTTCTCATGGTTCTGGAGGCTGGGAAGTCTAAGATGGAGACACCAGCAAGACAGATTCCATTCTGAAGCCTCTTTTGTGTGTTCACATGACCTCTTTGTACATGCTGAGGGAGAAATCTCTGTTCTTGTTCTTATAACACTGCAAATCCTATCAAATTAGAGCTTCACTGTTATAACCTTATTTAACCTTAATTATCTTTTAATGGCCCGATCTACAAATTTAGGCACGTCGTTCAGTTCATAGCAGTCCCAAAATTTATCTATACAGGCACAGTGATTTCTATTAATATGGCCTTGTAAGAAACAGAACTGCAAGGCAGGTAAGCCCTTACAGAGGAATCATAGACAAAATTGATATTGTTACTTAAAACTTATATTTTGTAATACAATGAATTCTAAGTAAAATAGTTACCTCAGTAGAGATTGCTAAGCCCCTATTTCATGATTACAATAACAGGATCAAGGAAAGGAGGAGATAAGAAATAACAAGGACCCTAGGGCCATTTCCTTGCTCAAAACAGAGGAATTCTAGCACAGTGCAAGTAAAGACAACTTGAAGAAAAGTCCACGAGGGAAAGGATCAACTCCACATGAAAAAACGAAATGTGTCAAGGGAACCACAGAGGGATACATTGGCAAAAGTCCGTATTACCTTCTATCAAAACTAGAGGGAAAGCTGAAGAATGAAGCTGGCCTATGGGACAAATGAGATCTCAACAGTATAACCTGTAGCTTTTCTTTCTTTGCTGTGTGATAACACTATTCAGAAGCAATTGTGCTAGAGGATCAGATTATTACTGTAATCATGTGAAGTCAAATGGCAAGATGACTTTTACTTTACTGAGGAAGGACATCTCTTCCAGGAGACAGCAGCAGCAGCAGAAAGGAGGCTGGACATGGCCAAAGTATAGCTGGAGTCAAGTTCAGTCCAAACTAATAAGGGGATCAACATTATTGGTCCCAGGCTCAGGGTTGTGTTAGTTTCGTACTGTTGCTTTAACAAACTGCCTCAAAATTAGTAACTCAAATCAACACAAATGCATCATCTTACAGGTCTGTATGGGAACGTCTGACCCAGATCTCACTGGGTTAAAACCCAAGTGTTGGCAAAGCTTCCTTCCCTCGTGGAAGCCAGAGGAGAAAACCTGTTTCCTTGACTTACCCAGCTTCCATCAGCCACCTGCATTGCTTACCTCATGGCCCCATTTCTCTATTTCCTTTTTTCCTTTCTTCTTTTTTGTTTTTTGTTTTTAAGCATAGTTTGTATACAATAGAATGTTAGTTATAATCATTTCAGATGTACAATATAGTGATTTAACATTTTTATGCCTTACATGCAATCACCCCACTAATTCAGTAATCATCTGTGACCACGCAAATTTATCACAATTTTATATATATATTTACCTTCATTTTTTCAACAATCCTCCCATCCCCTCCCTCCTAGTAACCATCCCTTTGATCTCTGTTTCTTTGTGTCTGTATTTCACTTTGTCTGTTTGTTTGCTCTGGTTTTTTTTTAAGATTCCACACTTAAGTGAGATCATACAGTATTTATATTTCTCTGCCTGTTTCACTTAACATAATACTCTCTATATCCATCCATGCTGCTGCAAATGTCAAGACTTCATTCCTTTTTTATTGCTGAGTAATACGTACACTCATATATCTTCTTTATCCATTCTCCTACTGATGAATACATTGCTTCCATATCTTGGCTAGTGTAAATAATGCTGCAGTGAACATAGGGGTACATATATTTTTTTGAATCAATGTTTTTATTTTTTCAGATAACTACCCAGAAGTAAAATTGCTGTGTCTTTGGTATATCTGTTTTCAGTTTTTTGAGAACTCTCCATACTGTTTTGCACAGTGGTTGCACCAACTTGCAGTCCCACCAACAGCACACAAGGGTTCCTTTTCCTCCACATCCTTTCCAATACGTTATTTGCTGGCAGTTTGTAGCTATTCTGAAAGATGTAAGGTGGTATCTCATCGTGGTTTTGATTTGCATTTTCCTGATCATTAGGGACGTTGAGCATCTTTTCATCTATCTGTTGGCCATCTGTATACCATTTTTGGAGAAATGTCTATTCATATCCTCTGCCCATGTTTTATTGGATTGTTTATTTTTTGTTATTTAGCTGTATGAGTTCCTTTTATATTTTGGATTCAACCCTTTATCAGATATATAATTTTCCCACTCGGCAGGTTGTCTTTGGGTGGTTTGTTGATGGTTTCATTTGCTACAAAGAAGCTTTTTCATTGGATGAAGTCCCATTGGCTACTTTTGCTATTGTTTCTCTTGCTCACAGGAATGTATCCTAAAAGATATTACTCAGACTGTTGTAAACAAGTTTACTACCTATGTTTTCTTCTAGGAATTTTATGGTTTCAGACCTTACATTTAAGGCTTTAACTCATTTTGAGTTTATGTGTATGGTGTAAGATGTGGTCCAGTTTCTTTTTTGTTTGTTTGTTTTTCATTTTTATTTTGCATGTATCTGTTCAGTTTTCCCACTATCACTTGTTGAAGACACTGCCAATTCTCTATTGTATATTTTTACCTCCTTTTTTTTGTAGTGTTTTTGTCTGGCTCAGGGTAATGCTGGCCTCATGGAATAAATTTGGAGGTGTTTCTTCCTCCTCAATTTTTCTGGAATAGTTTGAGAAGAATAGGTGTAAATTGCTCTTCGAATGTTTGCTAGAATTCATTTCTGAAGCCTGGGATTCTGTTTGTTGAGGCCCTACCTCTATCCTCAAAACTAGCAATGGTCTTAATTGAATAATGCAGGAAAATCCCCCTCTTTTAAGGTCAGTTGATTAGCAATCTTAATTCTATCTGCAATGGTAATTCCATAATTCCAGTTTGCCAAGTACATAACATAGTCACAGGTTCAAGAATTTCAGAAGTGAATGTCTCTGGGAAAGAGAGGGATTGTTCTGCCTACCACAGAAGTTAAATTCAGAAGGGAATTCACTGAAATTTAAACACTCATATGGTGAATGTCCTTATCCACAGGCCCATGCCCACTCTTCTGGGTAACTTAATGGAAGTTAAACATGATATAACCCTGCCTAAAATGAAAGAGAAAGAATCTAGTTGCAACCATGTGACAAATGAAGGGATTCCAGGAAAATTACACAAGTTATATTGAACAAAAATCAAACCTGAAAAGATGGAAGCAGACAAAAATCAACACGAAGGCTCTGGAAATAATTGGAAAAAATGAAGACATTATTAATATTGTGCTCAAAGGATCTGAATGAGCAGGAGGAAAGAGGGAGATTTACTCTAGAAACAAAAGTACACTTTAAAGAGAATCTACTTTTCCTTTGTTCTCAATAAAATTTAAAACATAAAATAAAAGATGACAGATGAGATAAGAAAGCAAACTGAGATAAAAGGGGTTTGATGCAATGTAGCCAGGGATAAAAAAAAAAAGAGTGACATGGTTGAGATATAAAATGTTTCAAATAACTTAACAATGCTACCCCGATACTATCAAAAGTACTAGCAACAGTACTGAAAAATGTTTCTGCTATTTGGAAGAAGAATCAGAACTTTTTCCATAATGTGTATGAATAGGACAAAGTACCCATTTTAGAATCTAATGAAAAGCATAACCTTTTTCCCAAGAAAGACCTCTATAGAACATATAGTTTTGAATTTTTGAATAAAATTTTAAGCTCATGGATCCTTAATTTGATGTGAAAATGAAGTCATCTTTATCTCTTTACCCCTCTGTACTTTAGACCCAGTTTCTGGTACATTCTAATTCTGATAAGAGTGATGAGATAGCAGAAAAGGGGCGGGTGGGTGATACTCAGCTCAGGAATCCAAACCTCCGGAGATAAGTGGGGTCGGATTCTAGATGAAGCAGGAGCTAAAGCTTAGAGTAGTAAAGGCCTGTTAACTTTGTCCATCTAGCAACTCTAATTTCTCTCTCATATCATGTTGTTTCCTGTGTGATTGTCAATTATAATGTTTTTCTCCACCCTACCCTGGGGGACTAATGTGGAACCTCTAATGGAGGTTCCACACCAGAAGATTCCAGCACTCTAGAAAAGTGATTGGTTCAAGGGTGATCATGTGATCCAGGAAAGTCAATCTAGTCCTGTGGTTCTTGGGTGGATTAGAGACAGATGTTTGTTTTCCTCTGCCAGCGCTAAGGTTTGATGATGTCAATCTTGCTCAAACAGAGACCAAACACCCTGTTATTTTGGAAAGGGTCTGAAAATGTATCCAAGGAGTCCCAAGAGAAGCTGATCATGGCTAATTACGCTAGTCATGGACCATCTTTTAAATTGCCTTATGTTTTTCTAAGACTGGTTTCTGTCACAATAATTAAATCCTACCTTATATACTTATGTAGATTTTCCTCAATTCAGTTTAATTCACTGTAAAACTAATAAAACTTCCTCTCAGATTCTGACACTAGCTTGGCTGTTGGTTTGAATTTTCCTTTTACCATAATTATTTATGGTATTTTTCTTCTTTATCTTTACAGTTATTTTATGAAGGGATTAGAAATTGAAAGGGAGAGCACTGGCATGGACATTTCCATCTGGAATTTCTCTATTTTATGGTAGATTTTTATGTGTCTTTATAGGTATCTGGTGACCTCGGTTATGGGGAGAGTAGAAGAGGTTGTTGATTCAGGAAAATATCATCAATTGATGTTAGCACAATTATTAAAAGGTTATTCAGTAACAGGCCTTCTGTACCATTCCAACATTTTGTCACACAGATTACTTACCAATTACAAGTGGGTCATAATCTTATAGGATGTGGAGATCCACTGTCTACTCCTCTAACTAAATGAGAACACTTGGCATCATTAATAATGGGACAACCTGACATTATATGACTCCTATTGTAATGTGATATGAAGTGTGCATCATCTATGAAATATTTCTGGCTGAAATGTTGAACTTGAATATAAGCAAGCTTCTCAATTTAATTCAGACTTCACAGAGAAAAAAGAATTGAACAAATCCAGAATGTGGGATGTTCTATAAGAAAACAGGCTTGGTCAGATTAAAAGTCAGTATCAAATGAAAAGAAAACCTACTGAATGAGTGAAAATATTTTCAAATAATATTTCTGATAAGAGGTTAATATCTAAATATCTAAAGAACTCAGACAACTCAACATCAAAAAAACAAATAATCTGATTAAAAATGGGCAGAAGACATTTTCCCAAGGAAGACATGCAGAAGGCCAATAGAGACATAAAAAGATGAGCAATATCACTAATATCAGGGAAATACAAATCAAAACCAAAATAAGATATCGCCTCACACCTGTCAAAATGGCTAGTATCAAAAAATAAATAACAAACATTGGAAAGGGTGTGATGAAAGGCGAACCCTCATGAACAGTTGGAAATTGTAAACTAGTGCAGTCACTATGCAAAACAGTATGGAGAATTCTCAGAAAAAGCAAAAATAGAACTATTATGCAACTCAGCAATTCTGGATATGTAGCTGAATAAAACAAAAACACTAATTTAAAAAGATATATAAGCCCCTCTGTTTATTGCAGTATTATTTATAATAGCCAACGTATGAAAGCAACTGAGGTGTCCAGAGATGGATGCATTGTGTGATTAGCTAGACAGAAAGATAAAGGTTAGATATAGATATAGATACAGACATAGATATATATATATACACACACAGGTCTGTCTAGAAGGTATCCAGCCATGCAATGTGAAAAATAGAAACATTTATTGAAGAACATAGAAAGTACAAGAAACATTTTACACAGGGCAATGATGCCTCAGTCCCCTTCAAAGTAGGCACCTTGGGACTTCACACACTTCATCCAGTTGCCATCAGCTGCCCTGCTGTATTTTCCTAAATCTCATCAATGGTCTGAAATCCCTTCCCTTTCAAAGGTGATTTTAGTTTGAGGAAAAGCCAGAACAGCAGGGTACCACATCTTGGCTGCAGGGAGTCTGAGTCCCCTGGGTAATTTGATGTTCTGCTAAAAAACTCTGCACAGGACATGATGCATGAGTGGGAGCCTTGTCGTGATGAAGTTGCCAATCACCAGTTTCCCATAGCTAAAGCCTTCCTAATCATATGAATAGTTTCTCCAGATAAATGTTCAAGCTTAACACAAAATTTGATACAGATTCATTGCTCTACTCACTCAGTCATTTTGAATGTGACAGCCACACAGTACATGTACTCACTCAATGGTGTCTACTGTCCCCACTGACTAGTACAGTGAAGTTGTCATTGTTCACGCAAGTGCATTCTAGTCCACTCTCCTTGGCTGCCAGGTTACATCAATGTTGTGCAAACCATTCATGTTATATTAACAATGGCTGGACTTTTTCTGGACAGACCTTTTATGAGATGGAATATTATCCAGCAGTAAAAAAAGAATGAAATCTTGCCATTTACAAAATGAATGGACCTAGAGGTTATTATGCTAAGTGAAAGAAGCTAAACAAAGAAAGACAAATATTGTATGGTTTTATTTATATGTGGAATCTAAGAAAATAAAACTAAACTAAATCAAACAGACTCATAGATACAGAGAACAACTGATTTTTGCCAGAGCATGAGGGGGTGGTTGATGAGATGGGTAAAACAGGTGAAGAAAATTGAGAGGTACAAACTTCAAGCCATAAAATAAATAAAACATGAAGATGTAGTATATAGCAAAGGGCATGTAGTAAATAATACCGTAATAACTTTGCCTGGTGACACGTGGTTACTAGACTTATCAAGGTGGTCACATCATAAGATATATAAATGTCAAATCACTATGTCATATAATTGAAACTAATATAGTATTGCATGCCAACTATACTTTAATAAAAAAAGAAGTGAACAATTTTTGCCACATTCTTTAAAAGGTGAAAAAATCTAAAGAGATATAAAATTCAAATGGAATTCTTAAATTTTAATTCATACTTGACTTCAAAAAAGCTATAAAAATATTCTAGCAACAAATATGGGTATTTGAATGGGGAATAGATAGTAATAGATCATTTTAGGGGAACTTCTTAAATATTTAAAATTAACATTTTATACTGAGTATAGAGAGGGAGAGGACACATAACTAGGACAAGAAAGCCTAATTAGGCTTTAATCTTAAGTGTTGGGCGAGATTTTGATAAATATTTGTAAATAAAAAATTATTTTATATTGAGGAGGAAACTGAGCAACGATCGAGAGGAAGAAAGATCAATGTGAGTTCTGAGGTCCACTCTATTAGTATCAATTAGGGGAAAGAGAAGTTTTCATTCCTGAAATAGAGTCACAGAATCATTGTCAGAGATGGAAGTGATGACAGAGACCATTTAGTCCAATACACATATTTTATTGATGTGATAACTGAGGGGCACAGCAACACTATTTACAATGGCTCAAAGCTAGAAACAACCAGAATGTCCTTCAATAAATTGAGGGATAAACATACAATGGAGTATGTATTCAGCCATAACAAGAAAAAGTACTAAAACATATTACAACACGGATGAACCTCCATGGATGAAAACATGCCAAGTGAAAGAAGCCAGACGCAAAAGGTCTCGTATTGCATTGATTCCATTTATATGAAATACCCAGATAAGTCACTCCAGACACCAAAATCAGATTTGTAGTTGCCAGGGGTGGAAGAGAGGAAAGCATGGGGAGTAACTGTTTAATGGGTATAGAATATTTGGGATGATCAAAATGTTTTGGAACTAGTAGAGGTGGTGGTTATACAAGGCCGTGAATGTAGTAAATACCACTGAACTGTTTGCTTTAGAATAGTTCATTTTAACAGTCTAAGTGCCCATCCGTAAGTGAGCGAATCAAAAAACTGTGGTATATTTACACAATGGAACACTACACAGCAGAAAGAAAGAAGGAATTTCTGCCCTTCGAGACAGCATGGATGGAACTGGAGAGCATTATGCTAAGTGAAATAAGCCAGGTGGTGAAAGAAAAATACCATGTGATCTCAGCTAGAAGTAGAACCTAATCGACAAAACAAACAAATGAGCAAAATAGAAAGAGACATGGAAATAAAGAACAAACCGACAGTGACCAGAGGAGAGAGGAGAGGGGGATAATGGGGAAAGAAAGGGAAGGGTCAAGTCAAGGAACGTGTATAAAGGACCCATGAACAAGAACAAGAAAGGAGAGGATTGAATGTGGGAGGGGGGTGTTCAGGGTAGGAGAGAGCAATGGGGGGAAAATAGGAACAACTGTAACTGAAAAAAATTTTAAAAGTTATAAAAATGAAAGAGTTAATTTTAGATTATTTACACTTCACCTCAAGTAAACAAACAAAAGAAACTAAGTTTCAGTAACTTGTCTGAGAGCAGGGAGAGTGACTAACAGATCCATGAACAGAACCTGGATCATCTGGCTTCCAATACATCCTGCAGCAAAGTCCTTGTTACCTGGCTAAACAGGTGAGACTTGATCTGGTAGGAAGTAGGATGCCAATAGATATTTTTAAGCAAGTTGAGAGACATTTCATGATTGACTGTTTACATGCCCTTATTTTACTATACTTGACCTTTGTACAATGCAGGGATTAGTGCACCAGAGCAAGAGCACTGACCCCTCCACAACCCCATAATGTGGTTGAAAATCTGGTTACAACTTAATTGGCCCTTTGTTGCCACTTGTGGTTTTCCCAAGTGTAGATCAGCAACACTGCTTTTGATCTTCCATTGGCTAAATCTGCTGATATGAAACTCAGGAATATGGAGGGCAACTGTATATTTACCGAAAAATCTGCATATAAATAGACCCATACAGTTCAATCAAGTGTTGTTCAAGCTCTATTTACCTACTTATATGAGTCCCATAAGCAACAGTTGGCACTTTGTTTCTTATATTTTAAACTGTAAATATACAATATATAGGCCATGTAGCATATAATATAACATATTTGTATGAAATGTATATGTAATGTGTATATAATATGTAAAGTGCATATAATGTATATACTGTATAATGTGACACATTTTATATAGCATATAATATATAATATGTAATATATATTACAGTAAGATGTTATAGATATATGATATCCTACTGTACTGTGGGGTGCCTGTCCTGTGAACCTCTCCTGGTAGCAGATGACAGTGAGTCAGACCAGACACAATCTGTTGTCCCAGCGGGAAAGGGGGTGGCGATTCCCTCTAGTGGAGAATGCCCTGAGCCCTTCTCCAAAATGGCTTTTATTGGGAATGGTATGCACAGGGATATACAGCATACATGCATAGCTCATGAATCAATGTCCAAAGGCTATAGTTATAGAAAACAAATATTATCTATAGATAACAATTGAAGAAACAGAGAGATCTGCCTCAGGTCAGGGTCTATTAGTCATGCTGACACCAGACGGTTGTTAAGGTGTGTTTCATGAGACAAGGAGTTCACTCCTTATGCTTTGAACTTAACCATCTGGTTTATACCAATGGGGCTATAGCAAAGCAAAGCAAGTTTCAAAAGATACAATGTGTACTTCAGGCCTGATTTCCCACAGGAACCCTCCATGTTAGTATTGGGTCATGGCTGCCACCTACTTCCTGGCATTCCAGTAGAGACTTACAGGCCTCTCTCAAGGCATCGCTGGCATGAGGCTACAGTTTCTGATGCCACACAAAATGGTCCCCAACACTGTACTATTACCCTGCAACTTGATTTTTTTAATGTAACATTATGCTTTTAAAATTCATTCATATGTGTGTGTGTGTGTATGCTATGATTTATTTATTTTTACTGCTGCTTACCATTTCATTATATAAATATACTACAGGGGGCTTCAACTGTATTGTTAATGTTTATTTGTCAAACTGTGTGGGCATATGTAGGTGTTACCTGTTTTTTTTATTATACCTCTTTGAAAGTGGTAAATATTTTCTAATAAAGCCAAAAGAAAAAATTGGTTACTCAACATCTTATTTCATTCAATCTTCCCTACAGACAAAATGGTACACTGTACCATCTTGTACAGTTACCACAGACTTCTTTGTTTTATCTTAGGAGATATTCCATTAAAACACTGCTATAGGCTCCTGAAATCCTCAGAGCTGATAAGATGGTATAAGGCTTGATCTCAGATACCAGAAGCAGGAAAAAGTAAAGAAGACAAGGAAAACAAAATTGAAAATAAAACAGATATCATCAAATGCCTACCTTCAAATCCTACATAAAACTGAATATTGTTTTATCCAAAAATGATTCGAGTCTACATTTTTTTCTTTGTCAGTTTAAACAACTTGTATGTTTGTCCATCAGAAAAATATTTAATTTTGTTAAATTGACATTTACTGGTAAATTCTTAACAGAATTTCTCCCTTGAAATATTATCTGAATATTGGTTTCAATAAAGGTTTTCCAAATTGTTAAATATATATATACATATATAAAGAAAAATGCAGTGACATAATACTGAAATTTAAATAATACTCATAACATTTAAATTGCCACTTGAGTATTAAAAGGCTCTTTATAAGATTAAATTCACCAGATTCAATGAATATATTTTTCGTCCTTCAGGACAAATAACTGTAATAACAGGGGGAATGGAAAGAAATAGGCCAGGAGTGATAAAGATGAATGGGAGGGAAATTAGCAATGCTCCCGCTGCATTGGATAAGTCTAGCTTACATATTTATCTGTTTGTCTCTTAGTGAGGATATAAAATGGTGCATGTGATTTCAGTCATTATTTGTCTGATTATTGTTTTGCTTTGCTTTGCTTCCTCTATTTGCTCTAAAATTAAGCATTTGTTCCCTTAATTTACATGGTGGTCTGTGTCTTTCTGGAGGATCCCTGATTCTACTATTTGCTTTCACCTGCCTTCACTATTACTGGCACACCAACAGTCTCCTCCCACCAAGAGAGACAGTCCCCCCTCTTGCCACGGATGCATAGCCAAAATTAATTTCAAAAACAGAAAAGGAATAATTCTTCTCTTTGGATTTCATCTTAATAGAATTTTATATCAGTGTCATGTCTTGGTGTGATAAAATTTTCTGTGAACCCTTATACTCCACATCCTCAAAACTCTCCTCTGGGAATGTTTCAGGGGTATTAAACCACAAATACAAATTGAGTGTCTCTCCATGTGTGTCTGAATGTGCATCTGTGTGTATGTGCTTCTGTGTAAAAGCTAAATGTTTCTGTTTATGCTTTTAAAGTGAATCCCAGCATATCATGGAATGAGCTCTTAACATTTACAAGAAATTTATCTTAGTGTTTGCAAGAAACAACCTCATTCTTTCCCACAATGGTGACTGAGTGTGTTCCACGGAGCAGTAACAATTCCCCAGCTGATCTTAAGCCTTGTTTATGTTACAAGCCAATGTACATAGCAAGGCAGATGTCTTTTCTTTGTAGGACTTAATAATTTACTCATAATGTTTAATCAAAACTAGACACTGCCTCAATGGGATTTTATCACAAACTGTGCTGGTCTTTCCATTAACTTTGACAAGACTTTTTTTTAATATCAAGTGGAAATAAATGCAGTTGACAAAATTTGAGAAACACCATCCTAAATCATAAGGTTTTGTGCAAAATTACAAGTCAAGAAATGATAAACATACAAAGATCGGAAGCCTGATTTTTGGCAGTCCCCATCAGAAAATCTTAAAATGATGCATATCCTTTCACCCAGCAATTCCACTCCCAGAAATTTATTCTAAGGTCATAATCCTAGATATACAAAAATAGAGCTATGGGGATGTCATTACAGCCCTCCTCATGGGAGAAGCATAGAAACAACTCATGTCCAACACAAGGGAGTTGGTAAAATGATAGCATTCCTATAACTGGATAATATACAGCCAACAAATATGTTGTTGAAAAAATATTTAATAGTAAAGGGACATAGCACTGACTTAACTGGAGGTATCCAAAGCCCTTTGCTCACCCATAATAAAACTTTGATTTTATTTGGGATGGCAAAAAAGCAAGCTCAAATCTAAGAGGGATGACCAATAATATTTAGGTAAATTGCTGTTTGATGAGTTTCCAGAAGAGAATTCTAGACAATACCGTATAGCTTCTATCCAAATCTCCTTTTGTTTTCCTGCGTTCCTCTAATCCTAGCCTGTAAAGCCAACTCTATGGCTGTTTCAGTAGCTCTCTTGTAACCTGGAGGATGGAGACTGTGGGTAAAAAATGGTGAAATGAGCCCTGGCTGGTGTAGCTCAGTGGATTGAGCGCAGCCTGTGAACCAGACAATCGCAGTTCGATTCCCAGTCAGGGCACACGCCTGGGTTGCAGGCCAGTTCCCAGCAGAGGATGCACGAGAGGCAACCATACATTGATATTTCTCTCCCTCTCTCCTTCCCTTCCCCTCTAAAAATAAATAAATAAAATCTAAAAAAGGAAAAAAGATGGTGAAATGAAAAGGTAGAAGACGGCTGGAGTCCTGTGAGTTTGTGGAGCCATCAATCATTCCAGATGTGAACCATCCATTTCTGGAATTCTTTATGTGAAAGAAAACGCCTCCTAATTTCGTAAGGCAAATATTATCATGTCTCTGTTTATATCAACCAAATGAAATTTTGAGTTGCCATATGCCCCAAAATAATATAATTCAATTTTATTTAGAAGAAAAAGTATATATGTGTAAGTGTATATATGCATAAACATATACGTAAACATATACATGCATAGACTAAAAATATTGCAGGGTTTGTATCAAATGTTGATAGTACTTAAAATATATGGGTGGTATTTTATATTACATTATTAGAAAACATACTAAAATTAAATATATATATTTATACATACATACACATATGTATAAAACTATCATTTCAATTCACCAATAAAAAGTGAACCCATGATACCTTCGACATCCCACCTTTAACTCCATTAAAGGGAAAACCTCAGGTCTGTGCCCTCTCTCTCAAACTGCGACCTGGCTGTGTGGTCCCAGGCATCCTATGTATCTTCCAAAGCCTGTGAGCAGTAAACTTTGTTTTTTCAAATTTTCTGACAGTTGTTGCTGAGGTGTGTCTTGCAATCATAATAACTGCAGGGGCTGATCCAACAGCAACTTTGGCTCCAGCTGGGGAAATGTCTGTGGAAGCCACAACTAGTGTGGGTCCCAGTGAGTGCTCCAGGCATTCTTAGCTCATAGCATTATTTTCAATAGGTTAGACCAACACAAAACAGAATTGTAAAACAGCCTAAATTAAACTAACAAAATCACTAGAGTCCATACCTATCAATAATTACTTCAAATATGAATGGACTAAAAATATCTAATCAAAAGATTTAAGAGGTCTGGCTGGTGTGGCTCAGGGGATTGAGCACCAGCCTGTATACCAAAGGGCCACGGGTTTGATTCCTAGTCAGGGCACATGCCTGGGTTGAGGGCCAGGTCCTCAGTGGAGCATGTGGGAGACAACCACACATTGATGTTTCTCTCCCTCTCTCTCTTCCTTCCCCTATCTCTAAAAATAAATAAAATCTTTTAAAAAAAGACTTAAGCATGGCTGAATAAATTAAAGAAAAAAAGGAAAGACCATACTTTATGCCACCTATAAGTGATGCACTGTAGCTTTAAGGACACACACAGGCTAAAAGCGAAGGGATAGAGAAACATATTCCATGTAAATGGAAGCCAAAGAATCAGGGGTAGTTATACAGACTTTAAGCCCAAGGCTATAACAGAAGAGGAAGGCCATTATATGATGATAAAGGGGTCAATCAATTAAGAAGATACAAAATTCATAAATATTTGTGGACCCAGCATTGGAGCACCTAAACGTATTCAGGAAGTGGGAACAGTACGAAAGGAGAAAATAGACAGCAATATAGTATCCCACCCTCAACGATGGATCCAGACAGAAAATCCCTAAGAAGACATTGAACGCAATGTGCATGCGAAAGCAGATCATCCTGACAGATACGCAGAGAGTGTTCTATCCACACTAACAGAATACACGTTCTTTCAAGGACACATAGAGCATTCTCGGGAACTGATCAGATGTTAGGCTATAAAGCAAGTCTCAGGAAATATTAAGGTTGAAATTGTGCCAAGCAAATGTCATTTTTTAGGACATGGTCTATATGACATTAAATCTACAATAGATTGATTATTAAATTATATTTGAAAAAAGCAGAATTTTATGTCTGCCACCCTCCTTACATGTAAATAAATTTAAGATCAATTAAAATTTTAAATAAAAATAAAACTATCAACAATTTTAAAACATAGGCTAATACCTTCTTTTGTAATGGAGTCATTATATGCATGCATGGCACCAGAAGAAATCATAAATGAAAAAAGATCAATATATCTCTATATAAAAAATGTATAAGTGACATGCATTTTCTATAAATAAAATTAAAATACAGATAACAAGAAGGAAAGACTACAACACAATGAAGTTTTAAAATCTTAGAACTTAACATATTTTTAAAAACTATAACTGGGGAGTGACATTAGTAAAATGACAGAATAGGAAGCACCAGACTCTTCTTCCCCCATGGAGATGACAATTTAACAACAATATACACACCAAGTCCCTTCCTGAGAAGTCCAGGAACCATTAAGAAATGAATGCACCCCAAGGGATCATGAAACCTGCCACGCTGGAGCTGGCAGGAAAATATGTGCACAGCTCAACAACAAAACAAACAATATAACCAAAAAATGAACAGAGGACATGAATAGACATTTTTCCCAGAAATACAAATGGCAAACAGATACATGAAAAGATGCTGAACATTATTAATCATCAGGGAAATGCAAATCAAAAAGAATGAGATAACACTTCACATCTCTTAGGATATTATTTAAAAAAAACAGAAAGTACAAATGTTGGCAAGAAAGTGGAGAAATTAGACCCCTTGTGCACTATTCATGGTAATACAGGAATGCAATGAGAATCCAGTAACCTTACTTTTAGGTGTTTATACAAAATAATTAAAAATGGAATCTCAAAGAGACATTTACACCCCCATGTTTATTGCACATTACTTACTATAGCCAATATATATCAACAGCTTAAAAATTTATTGGAAGATGAATGGATAAAAGATTATACCCTAAGAATTCTGAACACCAATTCAAAAGAACCTACACACCCCAGTGTTCACAGCAGCACTATTTACAATAGCCAAGTGCTGGAACAGCCCAAGTGCCCATCAGTAAATGAGTGGATAAAAAAACTGTGGCACATTTACACAATGGAATTCTATGCAGCAGAAAGAAAAAAGGAGCTCCTACCCTTTGCAACTGCATGGATGGATCTGGAGAGCATTATGCTGATTGAAATAAGCCAGGTGGTAAGGTAAAAATACATAGGATCTCACCTATAAGTGGAACCTAATCAACAAAACAAACAATTGAGCAAAATAGAACCAGAGACATAGAAATAAAGAACAAATTGATAGTCACCACAGAGGAGGAAGAGGGGGGTCATGGGTATAGAAGGGGAAGGGTCAAGTCAAGAAACATGTATAAGGAACCATGGACAAAGACAATGGGAGTAGGGGGAGGACTGAAAGTGGAAGGGAGGGGGTGGGTAGGGCAGGGGAGAGTAATGGGGGGAAAATGGGAACAACTCTAATTGAACAAAAAATAACATTTTTAAAAGAAAGGAAATATGCTGTATACATATAATTTAATATAATTCAGCCTTAAAAAGAAAGGAAATCTTGTCATGTATGACAACATGGATGACATTTTGCTAAGTGAAATAAGCAAAACATATAGAGATAAGTTCCACATGATTCCATTTATATGTAGAACCTAAAATAGTCAGACTCATAGAAGCAGAAAGTCAAATGGTGGTTTCCAGGGGTTGGAGGAAAAGAAAATTAGGGAGTTGCTTTGCAATGGATGCAGTTTCAGTGATGCAAGGTTGAAAATTTTTCACAGATATACAGACAATACTGTATATATAATTAATAATAATGTACTAGACACTTAAAAATGTACTTGAGTAGGTTTTAATGTTGAGTTCTATTTCTACAATTACAAAAAATAAATTTCATTAGAAAATGGGTAAAAATAATAATTAGTGAACAAAAAATAAATGGCAAAATTTTTCAGCTAGATAAATATTCAGCCTTAGTATTACTAATCAGAGAAATTTATGTTAAGTAGTAGAAATAACTCTCACACTTTAAATGATGAACATTAAGAATAGTTGAAATTTAATCTCCCTAGGAATGAGGGATTAAATTGGCACAGACTTCTAGACGACAATTTAGCACGATGTGCCAAAAAACATGATAACATACAAATCTTTTAACACAGAAACCTAAATTGTCTTATCCTAAAGAAATACTCTTCTGACATTTTGCTATAAAGTTAAAATATTTAAGTTTGTTATAAAATAATTTGATTATAACAAAAATTAGAAGCCACCTAAAACACAACAGCAAGTATTTCCTTAACTCTAACGCATTCACTCAATGGAATTGAATTCCATTCTAAGAAGCCAGGAGAATTTCTTGGCTAGAGAAATGGCAAAAGTGGGAATAGCTGAACAAACTGGCTGAGCAATTTACAGCCAGATACACGTAACTGGGGCGGAAAGCCCCAGAGGCCTAGTGACCAGCAAAACTCATGCCAGACCTTGTCCCCGGGTGGCCTTTCTTCTCCTGGCATATCACTGCTCCTAAGGTTTAGAATCCCCCGACTTCACATGTTAGGATCTTTACCCGACCTTCCTCCCTAGAGATAACATCCAGGCCTCATTTTGCATTTTAGCTCCAGGCCCACAAAAGCAGCAAAACCAGCACCCCCTCCCCCACCAGCTTCAGTGACTAATGAATCCCTCCCTTGACACCAACTGTTCAGTAGAGACCTTGACCCTGAAAGGATACACCTGGAAAAGCTGATCAATATTCTACCGAGATCCCCCTGCTGAGATATCCCCTAAAATATCCACCTTTAGAAAACAGATAAAACCCCTCAAAATGAGAAGCCAGAGTTTGTCCTCCTTGGGGCATTCCCACTCAAGTCTCATCTTCCAGTGTTTTTATTTCCCTCCTAAGCTCTAAACTCTAAGGCACCCCAGGAGACCACCAACCAGGGGAGCAATGGGCAGCAGCAGCTTGTCTTGAGCTAACCCCCTGAGCCTGTCCACAAATCTGCCTTTTTTCTCTGACTCCCCAGCCTCACCTTGGCTCACTTCTTTTCCGTAATGTTTCTAAAGAACCTAAGCATCCCCACCCTGCTTGTTCTATCCTAGGCCCTTCCTTGTTTGGCTGTCCCCAGCTTTAATAAATATACTCTCAAAATCATCTGGACTCGTACATAATGCGAAATCTTCCCTGCATGAAGTCAAGAACCCACACACCACCAGCCAGCCTGAGGCAGACCCGCTCTGGGTCTAGTCACCTTCTGGTAACATAATCAAATGTAATGATTTTAAATGGTTCTATAAAAATTATTTAAAGAAAATAGAAAAGCACTTAACAAAGCAGTATATTATATTGCAATCCTATTCAGAATTTAATAACAATTCAAACATTAATGATGGTTATTCTGAATGAGACAATATCAAAGGATTTTTTTCTTTTGGTTCACCTGGTCTTGGAAATTTTATCATCAAAATGTGCGATCTTAACAATAATTTCATTTTTTTAATTTTTAAATTTAATTTTGGGGGTGACACTGGTTAACAAAATAGGTTCCAGGTGCAAAATTCCACAGCACATCATCTGTACAAACATATTGCATGTTCAGCACCCCAAGTCCAGTCCTCATCACCATTTTCCTCCCTGTACCCTTCTCCCCACCTGCACCTGCCCACACACCCCTCCCCTGGCAATCACCGTACTGTTCTCTGACAATCATCACACGCTATGTCCATGACTTTTCTCTCTTCTTCTTTTTTACTCTGTTCGTCCACCCTCCACACATAGTCTCCTCCTCTGACAGCTGTCAGCCTGATCTCTATTTTTAACATTAATTTTAAAGATTTTATTTATTTATTTTTAGAGAGAAGGAGAAAAACATCAATGTGGGAGGGAACCATCAATGTGGGAAAGATACATCAATGTGAGAAACATCAATTGGCAACCTTTCATATGGGCCCCAACTGGGGACCCAAAGCGAAACCCAGACACTCACCCTGAACATGCATCAAACCTGCCACCTGTTCCTTTGCGAGACGATGCCCAACCAACCGAGCCACACTGGTCAGGGCCTTAACAGTAGTTTTAAAATAAAATAACATAGCAGGAAAAAATCTTAAGCAGAAAGCAAAGCTTGTCGTTTCTCCACTTTTAACATTTAATTTAGTTTCTGGGCGTTAACAGTGTAATTTCCCAAGTTGGCATTAGTAAGTTTGCACTGAAATTATTATGATTATTTTCCTTCAGTTTTGATAAATGTCACCTTTTATTCCTAGTAATAAAAACAACAATCAACAGTTATGTTCCAAGCTGCTTGTATAATATCCAGAAGTATATGTACCCATTTAACTTTGAAAAATTTGCCTGCTCCTCTTAGTCCTCAAGTGTAAATCAGCGCCTTTCTCAAGTGGAACATAGAAAAAAGAGAGCATCTCAACGGGTGCTGTGTTACCAAGCAATATGTTTGATTTTAGTCCTCCTCTTTGTATCATTTCATTGCCAACTGTGTGTGTTTTTACTCCATGTCTGTCATTACAGAGACATATAAGTTACTTTCATCTTCCATAATTTTGCTAGCATTTTAATTATCCATTGCCATATGCCTACAAGTTCAGAACTGGCTTGAGTCTAGAATGTAATGAAAGAGGAGCTAACTGAAATTCAGATCTCCCCAATACCTCTCCTCTCACTCTTGACCAGTCTATGGAGTTCTTCCGATATTGCAGCTTGCTTACTTCTGACTGATTCACACACATGAATACATTGTTAGTCATTCTCTAAAGAATTCTGACATTAGAAAGGGACATTATGCTGCCAACTTCCTCCTAAAGTGATGCAGAATTGAGTAATCCAGGCTGCACTTCAATGCCTCGAAGGTAATGGATTTTCATTTTATTCATCAATTCAAATGATATGATCCAACATCTTAGCAGGGTGCAGTTTTTCTAGCACTATCAAGATATGTTCATCAAATGATGCAAAAAAAATGTATTGCAGAGGGCCTGGCAGCACTGCAGAGAGTTAGGTGAGGAGTCGGCATGAGCACAGAGAAAAGAAAGGATTTCAGGGATCAAGCAACATTTTCCAAGTAGAGGCTGCATAGCCACGTCTTTGGTTCTCATTCATTCATCTTCTTTGCTCCCATTCCTCCAAGCAAAGTGTGCTATGTCCTCTGCCCCATAAATCTCTTAATAACTTGCCCAAGGAAATGTTGATCTTTCCTGGAAGCTGCCAAATTAGAGCTTCCTTGCAGTAATTAGTGGTTCTCGCACAAACTCTGGAGGGAAGAAATTGAAGAGTGATGAGGATGTCTCCTCATTTGTTCTGATCTAAATCAGTGGTGTCTGTCCCAGAGAGGCAGTTGATGTGTTTGCTTGGCCCACACCGTGATTTATTCAATATTTAAGTAGTTGCTAAAATATGAAAGTTAAGGGAATCACATAGATATCACAAATGTCTGGCTGCTCTTAAAATATGGAAGACCCAGACGCATTGAGTAAGGCAACAGGTGGGAACACTTACTATGTATAACACGCACCCACAGTTTTGAGCCAAACTTTCAGGGAAAAATCTTTTGTTTTAAAATTTTAATTCAATTTTTTATTTATTATATTTAGATACTTATTTTTTAATTACAAAGGAATTTAAGCATTGATTTTTGAACAGATGCTCATCTTTATTTTCCCCTCAAAAATCTGAGCGAAAAAGTGCACATTATACACAGCAGATATGGTCATAGCCCTCACCTTTAGAAAGGGCATTTTGCCTCAGTCTCCACCTGGCTCCTGTCCTGCCACTTTTGTCTCTCTGGCCACATAGGGCATTGGATTCTGCCATCCCTGGTGTAAGTTGCAGGCACTTTCTTGTAGTGGTTTCCTGATTATGGTTATGATGATGTTATTCAGCTGGTTCTTTATCCAGAGAGGTGTTATTACTCAATCAGTTTTACAAATTTTAGCACCAATAGAAAAAATAAGAAGAGAGAAAATATAGGTGAGCCCATTGCCCAAATTTACCATAAAAATATTTTTATACTTTCAAAACTTCAACAAAACTACAACAAAATCATTCTTGCAGTTATGATGTGTAAGGTCTGTACCAATTACAAAATGTTTACCAGTAAAAATAACTAAAAATCATGCAGGCTGAACTGATAATGCTTCGTTCATGCTGTTTCTTAACAGCTGGTTTTATCTTTGTCTACTGTAAAAATTTTTCTTTTAAGTTTTTCTTATAAGCACATGAAAATTGTTCTGCATATTTGCTGCACACATTTCTTTTTCTGGTTCCTTTCTCAGGAACAAGAATCGCTTCTAAAAAGATCAAAAGTCTTCTAATTTCCTTTAGTCAATAGTTCAAAGTGAATCTCTCTTCCACTCCTTCCCTCCCTTCCCACCCCCCTTCCTCCTTCTTTTCTCATTTGACTCAGAATTCCTAAAATAGACTGAGGAAGCATCTATGCCTCTAGGGACCTAGGCCTGTAACAGTAGATGACAGGCAACAGTTTCAGCATCATCTTTTAGAAGTGCACATATCCAGGCCTTACCCCAAAGTTACTGAATTAGAATCTGAGTGCAAATTGAGCATCTGCCTGCAGTGATTCTGATGGTGATAGGATTTGCACCCAAAGACCTAAAATGCAAGGAAAATTCAGCACTGAGGTCAGAGTCACAAACCCTCAAATAATATAGTCACTGTTGCAGTGATAGTGTGTGTTTCTGGCAACTACATATTGCAAAAGTCAGAACACATGGCAACCCTATGTGGTAGAAGGGAGAACGCAGGAGAAATATTCAGATAAAAGCATTTGATCATGCTTCTCACATCATATATTTATCCTCCTCTTACATCATATATTTACCCTTTCTCCAGAGAAGCAGATAGCTATGCAGTACAGCAAATCACATGACTTCTGTGAAATTTTCAAGCTGACCTCCTGCAGATACATGACCCAGGTCTACTTATTTTTCTCTTTGATATAAAATTTGATTCTGATTACAAAAAAGGAAAGCAAGTAAAAATTTCAAAAGCTCAGAAAAATATAAAGTGGTAATTAAAAATCACTCAATCTTGATTTTTAAAAGATATTTCCTCCTGCCCTGGATTGTGTAGCTCAGTGGATTGAGGGCGGGCCTGTGAACCAAACAACCATGGTTCAATTCCCAGTCAGGGCACATGCCCGGGTTGCAGGCCAGTTCCCAGCAGGGGGATGCACGAGAGGCAACCACGCATTAATGTTTCTCTCCCTTTCTTTCTCCCTATCTTCCCCTCTCTCTAAATATAGATGAATAAAATATTTTTAAAATAAATTTCCAAAAATAAATAAATAAATAAAAGATATTTCCTCCTGGTCTTTTTAAAATCTGTAGATTTTTAGAATAATTTTCTGAGGGTTTTTTTGTATTTTTTTAAATTGTGGCTATTTTTCAGTAAACAGATGGGATAATTGTATAGGCAATTTCATAACCTGCTTTTGTCAACATTTCATTGACTCATTTTCTGTCAATGAACATAAATACATAAAATCAACACGTGAATGTTTCCAAATATATTAAAATAGTTTTTGTTTCAGATTTGTGTTTTTCCAAATTTCCTTATTATAAATATTGTTGTTCACATACTTAGAGATATATTTTGATAATTTGTCTATTTTCTAAGATTAAAATTCAAAATATGGAGTTGCCATAATGATGTTGCTTAATTATTTTACGTGCACCAAATTGCCTTTTAGAAATCCTCACTCTCATCAACAACATATTCCCATTCCCCCTCATCTTTACCAAAAAAGATATTAATATGCTAATCTTTTATTATATGTGAAAAATATCCTATAGTTTAAATTGACATCTTTTCAATTCCAATAAGTTTGAATATTTTTTGTGTGGTTTTTAAAGGTTTTTCTCATTTTGAATTCAGTGTGCATGCCCCTTGCCCTTTGTTTCTTATGGTGGCATCTGTCTTTTTGTCTTACTGGCTTTTAAAACTTTTTATAAACTCCATTACACCCATTGTATATTTAACATACGTAGTTTTATGATGACGTTTGAGATACAAAAGTTCTAACTTTGACAATAATTTAATAAATTAATCTTGTTTTTTATGTTGTGCATCGGGGTAGCTCTTTTCAACTTTGTGATAGTTATTTCCATATTTCCATCACCTTAGGAGTTATTTTAAGTAATATTTTTTTCTGAGAAATAATTTATTTCATCCAGTTATTATGGTGGAACGAGTGGCCAGAAGGGAAATAAGGGCCGGGCCCTCACCATTGCAATCTAACAAAGAACTTAATACAGGAAGCTAAGAGCAAAGGCACACATTGACCCCATCATCCTGAGCCTGGTTCAGTAAGGTTAGCAGGCACTCCAAACAACAAGTGCATGGGGGCAGAGGAGCCCTTGAAAGGCTGTGTGTACCATCTCTGTTAGATGGGAAAAGGAAAATCTTGAGACTGCTTATTCATGGGAGGGACTACAATGCCCAAAGAAAAGCTTCTAAAACAACTGTGGTTAACTACCTGCCCCCATCACATACACAAAATGAACAAATAGAGTCTAGAGCAAGAAAAGAATTTGGGCTAACAGATCCCTACATATACCTCAGTTTGGGTAGTCACATTTCAGGCACAGGAGTGGGGGAAGCTGGCAATATATTTACCTGCCAATCAATATGTAACTCCCTCACCCCCGCCAATTACAAAAGTCCTTAGAACAAAGGACTCAACTCCCTTCTCTTGGCCTCTTGGCCTTTTGGCCCTTTTCAGCCGCCTGGCCTTTGGCCACCTGGGTGCTGGCTACCCAGGCCTTAGGCAACCATTGCTTTTGCTCTCCCATTCACTAATAAACTTTGCCTGCATGCTAATAAGCTTGCTGACCTGTAATTCTTTACTGTTTCTGTGAGAAGACCTGGTGCTTCTCAAGTAGCACAGTGATATAGAAACAGGAATAACCTTCTTTAACTGGGGACAAATTGACCTCCAGACATCAAATTATCAGATGTTTCTTGGGTAAAAAGTTAGTCATGTCTGTGGCTTGTGGACATAAGGAACTTTCTAATAATTCACATGACTTAATCTCTTAATATTCAGAAAAGGAGAATCCATGAAAATGGAAAGGAAACCAGTGGCTGCCTAGGGCTGAGGCGGACAAGCATACAGTTAAAAAGTACCAGGTTTCTTTGGAATGCAGTGATAAAAATATTGCAAAACTAGAAAGTTGACTGAAATCTACTGAATTGTACACTTTGAAAGGGTAAAATTTGTGGTGTGTGAATTGTATCATTGAGATATAATTATTTTTATTTTTAATTATCTTTTAGACCTAAATATAGCTGAAAGATCTCAGGTCACCCTCCACAGGTAGAGCATTCACTGCTTAGAATAAAAACTTACCAGAAAACAGCCTTTCTGCAAGCCAGCAGAAAAACTTTAAAAATGCATGGGAGGGTCTAGATAGAAACATAAGGCTTAATTCTTTCTCCTAAACCCCCAGTTCAAAAAAGTCCAGAAGAATTGAATACAAGAACCAAGAGACAGTGGAATGTAATTCCACCCAAAACCTGGAGGTTCCACTCTGGAGAAACATGAGAATTTTCTAACTAAAATTTCAGTTTATAGTGGGAAGCAAGGGGCGGGGGAGGCTGGGGTGGGAGAAATAGACAAAAAACTGTACTTGAAAAATAACTAAATAAAATAAATAAATAAATTTTCAGTTTATAAACTGTATAGTGGAATAAAATTAATCCTTCATTTTGGTGCTTCTCAAATTATAATGGGTATTAAAACTACTTGAGGAGCTTTTAAAGAGTTCCAGGGCCTAGACCCCAGCCTCGGAGATTCTGATGCAACCCAGCCATGGAGAGGCCTGGGTATTAGGTTTTTGTGAACGTTCCCACATGATTCCAACGAGCAGTCACTGTTGAAAACCACTGAATTAATGTCTCCGTTTCCTCTGTGTGGTTATCTACCTAATCTGATTGTGTTTCTTTTTGGGTTTTTTCATCCCCTTCTTTTAAACTAGTTGGTGATTTCTCTGTCTCAGAACTTCCCTAAGTTTACTCTTTGGAGCAGCTATACCAACTTTATCTGGATAATCGTTAGAAATGCATAATACATTGCTTGAACCCCCCCACACACCTGCTAAATCAGAAATTCTGAGGGTGACTCTCACCCATCTGTGTACTTACAAGACCTGCATGCAGGTCATTCTGATGCACAGTAAAGTTTTAGAGCCTCTACTGTATTTAATTTTTCACTTGAGTGGTTGTTTGTTCCTCTTCCCTGTTTTCTGAAAGCACAAAAACAAAAACACATCCAGAAATTTAATGATTCAAGTATGTTTTCTAAGTTTTTTTTAAATATACTGATTCTTTTATTTGGCTTTGTTAATTCTTTAACTTTTGTACTAGAGTGCTTTGTTTGTTGATCTTTATTTCTTGGTAATTTAAATGTTTAAGGTTATGAATTCTTATCTGATCATTGCTTTAATAATATCTGATATTCGCTGATACATGTTTCCATTGTCATTATGTTCTAGATAGTCTAAAAATACAGCTTTGTTTAATATAGTCATTGCCCATCCAGGTTGTTATTTTGATTAATTTATTTTAGTTTTATAAAATTGTGTTCAGAAAATATGGTCTCCCTTATTTACACTTTTGCGATTTGTTTAAGCTTTCTTTGTACCTTAATATGTAATTAATTTTAACTTTTGAAAATGTTTTATAGATAGTTTAGAAAAATATACAATCTATTTTAAGAATATATTTGCAAGTAAATGCATATATTTAGACTCTACTATAAAAATGATAAATTTTATGTTATATAGTTTGGTACATAAAGATTCATAGCATAACTTGCAATGAACCCCAAGTTTTCCTGTTATATAAAGACCTTCTTTATCATTGAAAAATGCATCTGCCTTGAATTCAACTTTCTCTGATATTAATATTTTGATCTTTTTCTTCGTATGTCATTGGACATCCTTTTATTTGTAATGTGTCTGAAGCGCTGTTTTTACATGAATTTGGGGAATACACCACCTTGTTGTGTGTTCTTGTCCAATTACATCTGCCTTTACCCATCAGGCCTATTCCATGTACCACTTCAAATTCTCTCATTCCAACCCCAGCTGCAGCAACCAAGTTCATTCAGGCTCACTCAGTTTCCTACAGCTGCATCATGACAGCACCTCGAACTGTGTCTCTCACTGCTCACCCCAAGTCTGCTCTGATGCCACAAATACTTCTGGGGCTCTAACAATTGTGTGACCTAGAAATACAGGGAAGTTAAAACCCGATGAGGTAATTCTTGACCAATAATGCATCCTCTTTCTTCCTGGGACAGATGGTCTTAAGATATATTTCATTGTAAGTAGGCCTAGAAGTGGCCGGTCTCCTAAAACACTCTTAAATTGGCTCTTCCCCGTTTCCTGTTCCACTCTGACCCTCAAACCCAGTCCTTGGCACCATATTCCAAAATAAGCTACTCACAGGTAAGCAGTCTCAGTCTTTGCTTTTGTTAGAGCTCAAGCTATAACACTCAACACTAATCTGTTATCTATCACCAAAATTCTAGGCATATCACCTTCTGTTGCTCTTAACACACCATTCTCATTCCAGGCTCTCATATGCTGCACTTGTTCTTCTTCATAGCTCACACACTCTCTGCAGATTCTTGCAACACTGACATTGTTTAAGTTCAAATGCCACCTCTTCACAAACAATTTCCCTAACTAGTGTAGCTAATGTAGCCACCTCCCCATCCCCCAAAACCGTCTAGCCCACTTTCCTTTAAATTTCATGAGATTACAGGTAATTTGCCTCTGTCTATTGGAATACACGGACAATGAAGCAGGGAACTCTGTCTAACCTAATACTTTATCCAAAGCAATTGGAAATGCCTTGCTGAAGTAGTTTTTGAATGAATAAATAAATTCTCTAAGAAAAATTTTCTTTGCTTTGAATAAAAGTTTGCCACTTTCACAGGTATTGATATGGTTTGACTTTATCTTTCATCTTATGCTTTGTTTTACAACTCCCTGTGTTTTCTGTATCTTGATATTTGGTTTTTATTTCCTTTATTTTATGTGTAGTTCAGGTGTTTCTTCCTGATAACTTGGGAGGCTTATTGCCCACGCTGTGTTCTTTTGATGGTTATTTTGATAGCTTTTAGTAATACATCTAAGTCACTGTATCTTGGGTTCTTATCTTTATAAATTACTCACTGACTTCTTAGAACAAAAAATAAGAAAATTAGCACCCATACTCCCCACTTCCTTCAGAACCTTCTGATTTTACTTTGTTATATTGTGACTTTTCCTTTACTCTGGAATTGATGTTAAGTTCATAAAAGGTGTTTCAAATATTTGAAGTCATGGTTCATTTTTCCTAGAGGAAAGTAAATCTGTGTAAGTGTTCCATGTAGTGGGGTGGGGGGATTGTGTTATTTAGTATACAAAGTTTGCAATATATTGAATTAATGAATTTTGAAATATATTACTGATCTCTTCCATATGTTCCATTTTCTATCTGATTTTTCAAAGATTAAGACATGACTTAAAATCCCCTATTATTATTTTTCTATTGCTTTTTGATCTAAGTGTATAAAGTATTTTAGAATACTTTTCTTTGTCTGTTATGATTGCTCTTTACCAAAAAAAGAAAGAAAGACCCTGCATGATTTTTAATGCTTTTTATGCCTTGCTTTCATTTTGTCTACTAAGAATTTGATACTTCTTTCTTTCGACTAGGTTTGTTTCCTTGTTATTTTCCCAAATTTTTAAAATTCTTTGGTTTTCTAGCTTTATACTTTATGAGGTCGTCTGCTTTTGTTTTGGGCCCCATATTAATATTTAAAACACTTTAACAGTTGAGCATCTATTCACATTTTATGTATTATTTACCAAGAATCTAGATAACTTCGAGATCCCTGTTCTTTCAGTCCTCCCTCCTCACTAAAGCAAACCCTCGTTTGCTAATATACTGGCAAAGTCCAGTTGAACGAGGCTTTCATGTGGCTGGTTCATTTTGGCGATTCCTCCTCCCTCACTCTCGTCTTCCTCATGCCACATCTGTATTAGCGTCGGCTTGGAGCTGCCTCCCACCCAGGAAGGGGCTTCTTATGAACCCACATGACAGGAAATTTGAAATGAGCAGGTGTGACACACTCTGTGCTGTACCTGGGAAGGCATTTTTCCTTTGATGTGTCTTATCTACAGGTTACATTTTCATTCATTGAAGAAACGTAATGAAAACAAATCAACAAATACACTGGGAATGTACCCCTGGTGAAAGAGTAGGGCAGGGAGGGAATATAGTTTGTTTCTGCTTTAGATCTCAAACTCATTCACCACTTAGAGAATCTCTTTATTTCCCACGTGGTCAGCTCAGCTCAGCATAAGGCTGCATGGGAATTTGGAGTTCCTGTTCCTTTTAGGAAAAAAATGTATTTTTCCCTTGCATTACTTTTATAGGCCTGGTATAGTCCTAAGTGACCGATCAAGCATTGTATGAATTGCCCTTTGCTTTTTTCCCCCTATGTGTGTAGTACCCTTGGGAACTTAATATTTAGAAGGGGTGATTGAAGAGAAATGAAGATTTCCTGAGTTCTCTTGCAATTGCTATCAAAACCATCAAATGTTTACTCTAATAAACCCTCTAATACTGTACCAAACTGCAGGACTTTTCGTTTTATGTGCATTTTTTAAGTTTCATGGGCTTTTGTGTTTGGAAATGCTGTGCAGGGACGCTCTTTCTCAGCATCAGACAAGTGAGAATGGCTTTCTGAAAACTTAGCAGCTTTACTGAGATGCAATTGACATATAGCATTGTGTAAGTTTAAGGTATGTGGCATGTTAATTTGATACACATATATTGCAAAATGATTGCCGACATAATGTTAGCTAATACATCCATTATGTCACATAATTGCCATTTCTTTTTTGTAGTGACAACACTTAAGATCTATTCTTTTAGCAACTTTCAAGTACATCATACAATATTGTTAACTATAGTCACCATACTGTATGTTAGACCTCCAGACCTTACATTATAACCAGAAGCTTCTTCCGTTACATTAGCCTCCCAATCACCCTGATAACAACAATTCTGCTCTGTTTCCATAAATCTGACTTTTAAGTACCCACATATATGGGATATTATACAGTATTTGTTTCTCTGTCTGACTTATTTCTCTTAGCATAATGTCCTCCAGATCCATTCATGCTGTGACAAAACACAGGATTTTCTTCTTATAAGAATAATAATTCTGGCTTAATAATAATTCTGTGTGTGTGTGTGTGTGTGTGTGTGTGTGTGTGTGTGAAATGCCTCCAGTTTCGATCTTTCTCAGGATTTCTTTGGCTATTTAAATTCTTTTCTGATTCCATATACATTTTAGGATTGTTTTTTCTATTTATGTGAAAGTGCTACTGGAATTTTTAGAGGGAAGGCGTTGAATCTATACATAGCTTTAGGTGTTATGCTCATTTTAACAATAGTAATTCTTCAAATCCATGAACATGAGATAGCTCTCCATTTGTTTGTGTCTTCTTAAATTTTTCTCAGTGTATAGTTACCTCCTTGGTTATATTTTTTCCAAATATTTTGGGGGGATGCTATTGTAAATGAGATTGTTCTCTTTATTTTTTTCAGATATTTTGTATTAGCGAACAGAAACTTAACTGATTTCTGTATGTTGACTTTCAATTCTGCCTCTGTATCTGTTAGAGATCTTTTGTTCTTAATATAGGCATGTATTGCTATAAACTTCTGTAGGAAAAGTGAAGTCAGGCTCCCTTACACGGATACCCAGGCAAACATAACTTAGCAGTATTCACATAACTTAGCAGTATTCATATAAGCTTGAGTAGGGCCCACATGTGTAGAATGAAGCTCTGTTATATAATTAGAAGGTCAGCATTGGCATCTTACCGGCTTTGTGTGTACTTAGTAGACAAGGGAGTCAGGACTTCCTTTGGTAGGACTCGAAGCTTGTGGTACAGGTGGATCTCTCCATCCCAGCATAAAAGCAGGTCAGACATCTCGATGGCACTGAATATATTCTTCCCTCTGCCCAAATCCTGTATGAACCTGCCTGGTCTCAAATGTTTGCAGGACAACTTATCTCTTAGACTAGTTTTTGAAGGATCTCATATATTTTATCTTGCGTTTCCATTTTTATTTGCCTCAAGATATTTTGTGATTTTCCTTTGGATTTTTTTTGACTCATTGGTTTTTTAGGAGTATCTAGATTTCTCTTGAGAACTCCACTGATATCTTAATGTGGATTCCCTTGTTGCTTACAATCTCCTTTCTCTCCAATCTCTTTTCACTTTAACATTCACTCTCTGTCTTTGATTTTTGAGTATTTTATTATTGGAGATGAATTCTTTAAGTTACTTCTGTTTGGTATCCCATGACCTCCCCAGATTTAAAAAATTCTCAGTCATTATTTATTTTAATAAGTCTTCTGCTTCCTTTTTCTCCTTCTGAACTGTAATAATTCACATATTGGTTCTTTTAATAGTATCTTATAGATCATATAGGCTTTTTTCCTTCTTTTTAATTTATTATCTTTGTTATTGTCTAACTGAATTATTTAAAAATTCCAATATTCTAACTCACACAATCTTCCTTCTTTTAGTCGATTCTGTTGTTGATGCTCTCTATGGCATTTTTTTTTGTATTTCATTTGAAATATTTTTCATGATTTCCTTCTCTTCATTAACTTTCTCATTTTAAGTATGAATTATTCTTTTCTATTTCATTAAGTTGTCCTGTATTTTTTTGTAGCTTATTAAGTTTCTTCAGAGCAATTACTTTGTGTTCTTTACCTGGTGAATCATAATTTTCCATATCATTGGGTTTGGTTACTGGGAGATTAAAATGATTATCCTATAGTGTCACATTTCCTTATTTTTTATATCACTTGGAAATTTGTATTGCTGCTTTCATATCTGAAGTATCAGTCACTCCCTCCAATATTTATTAACTGCCTTCAGGGAGGCAAAAACCTTCCATCAGCCCTATGCTAAGATTCTGAAGTTTTCTCAGACATTGTGTGGATACACCGGCTCTGTGTTTTTTGCTCTCTCTTGTGACAGAATTCTTAAACTTGCATATCTTCTCCTGATCCTACAACACATCAAACCAGCTGCAAAAAGCCTCTTTGTTTTCTCAAAATTATGCTACTGCTCAAGTTTTTTCTTTTTTTTGTCCTGCAGACACTGGCCTGCTTTCTGTGTGTGCTTCCTAACCTATCACAGCTCACCCTTGAGGCTGACCAAAGGAGTATTCACAGGCAGCTGAACACAGAGTGCAGGACTTGTGGGGGAGGCATAGGGCACTTCATGTGCCTGAAGAACAGCTGGAGGGACAGCAGGTAAGACCTTCCCAGTGACTCATAGGTGGGCCTCCTGGTGGAGTCCACAGCAGAGTCAGTAGAAACCATCTTTTTAATGCTCTCTTAGTATCTTATATGCCTCTTGGTCACTCTTCTTATTCCCCCCTAAGCATGGAAGTCACCATTCAGTGTTCTGGATATTGTAAGAGAAAAATAAGCCTCTTTGGCAGAGTCCTGGGGAAGCCAGGCACTCACTCACCCACTCTCCCTTTCTCCCAGGGAAGAAATCACTGGCAGAGAAGATCTCTCTTGGAACTAAGCTGTACTGCCTTAGGGGAGGAGTGATGTGAACAAAGTTAAGCTATTCCTTTTACACACTCCAATGCATCTAAGCTTGTTTTTTGTTTATTTGTTTGTTTGTTTTTCCAATGGAGTGTTGGAATTTATTATCTGGAAACTTGAACATCCACAAAGGATCCACCATCCACGGGTGACTGCCCAACCTGGTGTCCTCCAGATCCTTCCAGATTATGACTGAGAAAAGCTGGAACCAGTTCATAGGCTACTGCAAGGTACAGCTCTGACCAAGGTTTGTGTGCCTATTACCAGGTGCACAGGTGGGTGAGATTTCTTCCAAGTCCCCTGGAATATGGTATTTTGACCCCATAGCTCCCACAAAGGCACTTTTGCTCATAGATGGATGCCAAATGTTTCTGTTGTTGAGTAGGAGAATCAAAGAGAAGTATCTTATTGCACTGTGATGATGACATCACATCCAAGTACTATATAAAACAATGTGTTAGTTGCTTTTAACTGCAACTATTTAATAGTTAATTCATATAAATGTAATATTCAAATAAAATGAAAATAAAATAAATCCACCTCTCATAATAAAATAAAATAAATAGAAGCTTTTTAAATTTTAGCATATAATCTCATACTACTTTTTCTGGATTTAATGTGGGAAAGATGACAGGAAAGTATTGATATCTCTATATTATTGTTTTCTACTTCTTTCCTTCAAAGAGTGTTTGAGAGAGCCCTGGATGGTGTTGCTCAGTGGTTGAGTGTGGAATCAAAGAGTCGCCAGTACAATTTCCAGTCTAGGGCACAAGCCTGGGTTGCAGGTCAGGTCCCCAGATGGGGGCATGGGAGAGGCAACTGCACATTGATGTTTCATTCCTTCCCTTTCTCCCCCTTCCCTCTCTAAAACATAAATAAATAAAACCTTTTTTTAGTGTATTTGGGAGAGGGCTTAGATTTGGTGGAAGAGGACAGACCCAGGAGACATGTGATTAGTTTATTATGTCAGATCTTTGAAGAAAAAAACAGATGTAGCACATGAGTTGTAGAAACAGATTCCTCAGTTTCAAATCTCAACTCTAATGTGTGCTTAGATGCTCAAGAACAGGGGCCACATCTATGTGTAAAGACCACTTTGGGTGAAAGGAGGAGGGTGATCAAGAGGGTAAGCAAGTTGAATAAGATATATTATGGGAAAATCAACTGGAAGATGAAGTCCAGTGAGGACTTATAGTATTTTGAATAGGATGATGTCTTGTGGAAGGAAAACATCGGAAAGTTCTCAAAGACACTTAGGAAATAAATTGGCAGTGCCCGTTGATGGATCACATCTAGGTAGAAGGAGAAGGAATTTTCCATGATGACTCCCAGTTGCTGGTTTGCACAACAATTGTTTCAAATTTGTTATTTAAAATGAAAAAGACAAGTTTGGGGAAAGCATATTTAAGTTAGACTCAGATAGTCTAGCAGGAATATAAATGATCAGTGAGACAGTCAAGTGTAGAATTTGGCCAGAATCAACTTTACCTAAGGGGTTGAAAGATTCATGAGTAAAAAGTGTTGAACTCTATTAAATGCTGCTAATAACCCAAGTAAGATGAGAATTAATTTAAATTCCTGTAGACTTAATGACATGAAGACATTGGTAATCAGAAAAAGCTGATTCAAAATAGGGATGTTGCAAAACCTACATTGGGGACAGCTGAGAAGAAAATTGGGGAGATAAATAGGTAAGATAATATGAACAACTCTATTAAGAAGTTTAGATATAAAGTTGATATATAATGGAAGCAGACATACAGGGTATTCAGTTTTCATTAGTTTTATGATATAGGCAATATAATAAAAATTAAATATTTTCTATATTTTGTGATAACTTCAGAAGCACATATACTAAATATTTTCTATATATTAAAACAAATATATTTCTATAATTTCTTAAAACTCCAAATGCTTCATCAATTAATAGTTTTTAATGAAGAATCAAACTTTTAATGAGTTACTTTTAAATATTTAAGTCTAATAATGATTGGGGTATATCACAGAAGAAGAAGAGAAATGTCATCCCAAATTGTTGTTTTTAAAATATAAAAATGGGTCTTTATAATAAAGAGACACTAGATAACTCTTTAAAATCTGTAGTATTCTTAAATGTCATCCTTCATGCTCAAGTGGCAGTTCTGTGTGCTCTTTACTTCTATGTAATTTATTTGGATGACACCAAAAAGCTCCAGTGCCCTGATATTACTACTCAAGTAAAACTATATATAATTTGACAACTTGATACATTACATTAGCTCACATTATTTATAAACAAAAGCTGCCTTGCCTTGCCTTTCCCTGGCATGTACGCATAATACGCAGACTGAAGTTAATAGCTGTGCATGAGAAACATGGGCTGTCCAAACACCCAAGTCCTCCACAGGCTGATGGTATGAAGAGTTTCATAAAACATTTATCCTCCCTCAAAAATTGGGTGAGTTGAATCCATGCAGTGACCTGTTTTTGTTTCAGACTATTTTTTCCATCCAAATATTTAGATTTCCTTTTGCTCTGTCACTCTTCACTTAGCTTTTTCCTATAGTCCTGTGTTTTTGTGCGTGCCTGAAAGAATGCAGAATCTGGCATGAGGTCTTAATCCCTTCTTCCTTGTCTTCATTACATCTATTCTGTATTGAAAGAAGAATCCTGGATCTGTCCAGTAAATTCCAGAAGCGAACATTCTCTTATGTGGTGAGTAAGAGTATATTTTCTGCAATCATGTCAATTGAGTACTAAAAGGCTATTGTTCATAGTGAGGTGAAGAGTAAACTATCTATAGCGATTCTTAATAGACTCTGACAAAAAAAACAAATTCACTGTGGAGAGAAAGCTGTGTTTTCTAAGGAATAGTAAATAAAGAAAGAATGTATTTTTGCTCATTTATTTAATAGAAATATTTCCAAAGAAAATATTGATTAAAACACACATTGGATAAAGTTAGTTAATTATCCTGTTTTTTTCTGTTTATACTTTCTAGTAAAACTTCTTTCCCATTCCAATACATGGTTAAAGTGGAGTAAAAATTAAATAGAATCCATCAGCATTATAAACTAATCTAAAATGAAATGATTTGGGAGACTGTACACTCTCATCAAACATTACACAATCATTTAAGAAATTTTCACAAGGTTTTTAAAGAATACCTTAATAATTTGTAATGATTTTGACCTTTATTATGCAAAATGTTGAACTGTCAAGATGACTGCTCATTTGATTGTTAATTACCTTCCTTATAGGAGACATTCAATAAAGATAGTTTTTTTGTGATTTGTTCTTCTTGGAATTTAGAGTTCTTTCACATTGCTAAAGAATTTTCTTTATTTAAAACTTGTTCAATTTATTTTTCTCTGTATTTTGAAAAATATTTTATTAACACATTGAAAGTAGAAGTCTAGTGAAGAAATAAAAAAATATATTTATTTTTAATTCCACTAAAAGTATATAAAAGTGAAAAGTTTCTCAATGTATCCAACTCATTGGGATTTCTCTCCACCATATTAATGTTAGTTCCTTTTTAAAAATCCATTAATTCTAAAATTATTCTCCTCTATATTTTTTAAAAGATTTTATTTGCTTATCTTTAGAGGGGAGGAGAAGGAGCAAGGGAGAGAAATATCAATGTATGGTTGCTTCTCCTGCATCCTCTGCTGGGAACTGGCCTGCAACTTAGGCATGTGCCCTGACTGGAAATTGAACCATGACCCTCTGGTTCACAAGCCTACGCTCAATCCACTGAGCTACACCAGCCAGGGCTCTTTCATATTTTTATATATTGCTAGGTAAATGGGATAAACCAACATGCCTATTCTGTGAGATGTTGCTAACTAATATATTTTTAAAACTTTGAAGATATTTTGATTGCTATATAGTGTATCATAATATGGATTAACTTTTATTTAATATTTCTCTTACTGATGAAATACTTTTAATTTTTCACTATTAAAAATAATGCCATAATTAACATGTCCATACATATTTTTTCTTGTTATCTGGGTTTCTGTGGTATAGAATTGGGGGTGTACAATAGTGAGGTCAACAGAAATATAAAGTATACTTTGTGTAAGATTTTTTCAAACTTCCCATCATTAAAAGGGAGATGCTTTCTCTGGAGTCTAATACTTAATCATGGGGCTATGGTATATCAGGTTCTTTGGGTGTTTGAAACTTTTTTGTTATTGTTGATTGACTAAACAGTCTATCCATAACATTAAACTTATTACTTATTGTTCAAACACTCCATATCCTTAATTGAGTCTGCTTTATAAATTTAACTAGAAATGTTAAACTCTGATTATAATTATGGACTCAAGTTTCTATAAACTCATATTTTTGTTTATTTCTAAATAAAACTATGAAAACTGTAAATTAGATTTTTATTCTTCTCAATAGAGGAATTTAATTCAGTCAATAGTATCATGATTGTTTACTTGATTAATTTTACCTTATTCTATGTTTTCTTTTTCTTAAATTATATTTCACTGATATGCTATTTACAGTTCCAATATTCCCCCTTCACCCGCCTCCCACCCAGCACTTGCCACACCACCAGACAATCCCCACACCATTTTTCATGTACGTGGACCATTCGCTAAGATCTTTGGCTACTCCACTTCTTATACTGTACTTTACATCCCCATGGTTATTCAGTAACTACCTATTTGTACATCTTAATCCCCTCACCTCTTCACCCACTCTCACAAACCTCTGTCCCATCGGCAACCATCAAAATGCTCTCCATATCCATGACTCTGTCTCTGTTCTTCTTGTTTGCTTAGTTTGTTTTTTAGATTCAATTGTTGATATATATATAGACACACACATATATATATTTATTGCTATTGTATTGTTCATAGTTTTAATCTTTTTTTCTTAAATAAGTCCTTTTAACATTTCATGTAATAATGGTTTGGTGATGGTGAATTCATTTAGGAGTTCTTGTCTGGGAAGTTTTGTATCTGCCCTTCAATTCTAAATGATAGCTTTGCTGTGTAGAGCAATCTTGACTGTAAGGTCCCTGCTTTTCCTGACTTTGAATAATTCTTGCCAATCCCTTCTAGCCTGCAAAGTTCCTTTTGAAAAATCTGAAGACAGTCTTATGGTAACTGCCCCATAGATAACTAGCTGCTTTTCTTTCACTGCTCTTAAGATTCTCTCTTTATCTGAACCTTTGGCATATTAATTATGATGTGTCTTGGAGTGGACCTCTTTGCATCCATCTTGTTTGGGACTCTCTGTGCTTCTGGACTTGCATGTCTATTTCCTTCACCAAATTAAGAAAGTTTTCTTTCATTATTTTTTCAAATAGATTTCCAATTTCTTGCTCTTTCTCTTCTGGCACCCCTATGATATGAATGTTGGAATACTTGAAGTTGTACTTGAAGTTGGAATACAGAAACTGCTTACATTATCCTTGATTATTTTTATTATTATTCTTTCTTCTTCTTGTTCTGATTGCTTGTTTTTTGCTTCCTCATGTTCCATAGCATTGATTTGATTCTCACTTTATCCACTCTACTATTGTTTCCCTACAAATTGTTTTGTATTTCAATTAATGACCCTTCATTTCTGACTGGATATTTTTGCTGCTTTTGAGGTCCTAAGTTCCTTGAGCATCCTTATAACTAGTGTTTTGAACTCTGCATCTGATAGATTATTTTTATCCATTTTGTTTAGTTCTTTTTCTGGAGTTTTTATCTATTCTTTCATTTGGGCCATGTTTCTTTGTCTCCTCATTTTGGCAGCCTCCCTGTGTTTGTTTCTATGTATTAGGTGGGGTTGCTTTGACTCCATGTCTTGGTAGTGTGGCCTAATGTAATAGGTGTCATGTAGGATCCAATGGCACAGCCTCCCCTATCACCCAAACTGGGTACTTGAGGTATGCCCTTTGTGTGGGCTGAGTATGCCCTCCTCTTGTAGTTGAAACTTGGTTGTTGTTGACAGGTCAATGAGAGGGATTTCCCCAGGGCAGTTGGCTGGAAGGATAGGCTGTGACCACTGACAATCAACCTCTGCACTTTGTGTAGGACCAGCTGTACAGGGGCAGGGTGGTGCTGCTCTAATGTTGTTTTTAGCTATTTATTCAGTGTGCAGGCACTAGGGTTTTCTGGGTGGTGCAAGCCAAGGTTAGTGCCCACCTATGTTTTGCCTGGGGCCACCCTGTCTGAGCTATAAAGCATTTGAGATGGCTGTTATTTTGTTGGGCTTGAAGATTCCCAGGTGAAGCCAAGCTGTGAATGTAGGCTGGCTGCTGCTAACACCATGCCTGGGGCCACTTAGCAAGAGGTACAGGTCTGTGGGCTCACTGAGGCTGGTTGTTGCTTATTTGAAAGGATTTAGGAAGTTGTATGAAAAGCCACTATTAACAGCTGTAAGTTGGGTGGGATGGAGCCTCAGGGGATCTCCATGGTGATGCAAACAGTATTATCCAGGTTGATGGAGTCTTAGATGTGGCATCTGCCTGCTGGCTCCCTGGCTCTGTGGGAGAAGATTCAGAAAAGGTACAAAGGCTTCTGTCTGCCTTTCTGTCTAGGAGAAAGCCATTCCCCTCTCTCACCTTGATGTAAGATGCTTCAGTTTCTCACTATTTGCCATCAGTGCCTTCAAGCTGCTAACCTGGTGCTGGAGCTCAGAGGGAGCAGGTTTGAGTAAGTGCCTGTGTGGGTTCTTTAAGAGGAACTGTTTGGGACTCTAGAAGTCTTTTCCACCAACTCAATCCCTGCTGGTTTTTGCAGCCAGAAGTTATGAGGCCTTATCTTCCTAGCACTGCACCCTGGGCTGGGGGACCTGGTGTGGGTCTGGGACTCCTCATTCCCAAGGTATCCCTCTCAAATTTTTATCCACCACATGTGGATGTGGACCTGCCTCTTCTGCATCTCCACTTCTCCTACCAACCTGGATGGATATGGTTTCTTTCATTACATAGTTGTCAGACTTCCACGCAGTTCAATTTCTGATGGTTCTGAGCAATGGTTGTTCTATAATTTGGCTACAATTTTGATGTGGTTGTGCAAAGAGGTGCCTGTGTTTACCTATGCCACCATCTTGACTGGAAATCTCCTCAACCTCCATCTTTTCTTTAACTAAATTCCTTTTCATGTATTTGTTTTTACTTTTTGTTAAATTTAATTTTTTCCCATTTTTCCTTCTCCATGTTTGAAAATTATATAGTTTACATAAATTCTTTTGCCATTACCTTTGTAAGTTCACTTATTTAATGAATATTTCTTGGGCTTCAACTATTGCCAGTGTTCCTGCTTCTAGGGGCTCTAGTGAACAAAACTGACAAAAGTCTTATCCTCATGCATTTATATTCTACGAATCATGATAGAGAATACAGATATATGCAAATTCCATCATATGTTAGATGGTGATACATGTTATTAAATAAAGTAAAACAAGGGGGAATGTAGGGAGGGAGGAGGGGGAGCATGTTTCAATAGCATTCTCAGAGAGGGCCCATGCATTATTCTGGGGAGAACCACCCAAGAAAAATAAACAGGTACAAAATCCTAGAGGCAGGACCAGCCAGAGCATGTTCAAGGAACGGCAGTAAGGCCAGTAAAGCTACATAAAAACAACCAGCACAGTGATAGGAGCTGAGGTCAAACATGTAACGAAATGCCAGAATGGTAGTAAGGACTTTGTGTTTTAATGAATTTGGATTTATATTTAAGAACTGAACTGTATTTTTAATTAAATACAAACATTTTTAGGACTGCATTTCACGGTAACCATTGCATTGTGTAAGATAGTGTTGTACTGCAGTGTGTATGTCTAGAGCGTACATCATTTCTATTATTGCACATAAACGCACCACCAGCCTAGTGTCAACAGATTATCCAGCCTGATTGATCTTTTCTACACACTGACAAAATGTTGAATGCATTGGTTTCAGTATTTTAGGCAGACTGCATGATTACATTGGTACCTATATAAATTGTAAATGGCAGATAAAATACTTATTTCTGAAATTATAGCATAATTAAATCATGGTTCTCATTTTGAAAGTAAAACCAATTTTGTTTCAGTATATAATTTTTTTTCATAATATTGGTTCTGAATCACATGGAAATGCAAAAGCTAGCGCTACAATCAAGACATTAACAAAAAAGAAGAGATTGAAAAAGATATATCACAAATGTCACAATAAATGGCAACTTGAAGTTGTTGCAGCCAAGAAAATTTAAGAAGCTGTCTAGAAAAAAATTAAGTATGTTTGGAACAGCTATGTTATGTGGGTCTACTTTTTCAACTATGAATTTATAAATTTTGAATGTAGATCAAGCCATTCCAATTAAAACTTATTATCTAAATTAAGATATGGTCTTGAACAGTAAAATGCACATTGAATTTCAAAACTCTAGTACAAATAAATATATATAATAGTTTATGAATAATTTTATATTGTTTATCTGCTAAAATAATATTTTGGAAATATTTGCATATGAAAAATATAAAATAATTTCTTCTTTTTTATTTTTTAAAATATGCTCAGAAAAATTAAAAGTATATGTATGGCTTACATTGTATTTTTATTACAGTATTGATCTAGATAATTTGGGGTGAAGGTCATACTGCTTTGTACAGGGGTGCCTGTGTTCAGCAGGATATTTAGCATTTAATAACACCCGGTTACTAAACAACAGTAGAACTCAGCAGTCATGTCGACAACCAAAAATCCTGCTACCTCCAGTTGAGAACCACTGTTTACATGGAAATGAGTTCATTCCCACAGCTAGAGCCCAGAGGCAAGCATTCATTTAGTTTAGTATAGAGTCTTAGGTGTTTTAACCTGGAGAAAAATGCATTTGTTATCAGAGTGTGTCTGAGGAAAGGAAAGCTTTTTTACCAGTGCCTTAAGCAATTACACCAAGAATTTTCCAAGGGTCTCTGCTTGTGAATATTTACTTCAAGCCTGAATTTTTCTAAGATTTTGTAGTTTAAGATTTGCTTTTACTTCTGCTACTGCTTTTTGAAAAATATATATGTGGCATGCAACTATTGGGTTGGCCAGAAAGTTCATTTGCTTTTTTCCATAAGATGGTTCTAGAAGTACTTATCTTAAACGTCATTCAAAACAATTTTATATATCCCTAGACTTTCATGGTCTAAAATCTCTCAGTCTCTCTTTCTCTCTCTCTCTCTCTCTCTCCCTCTCTCTCTCTCTCTCTCACACACACACACACACATCCTTGTACTCTCACTCTCTCCCCCATTTCTAAAAATTTTTACATAGGTACATCCTCTCTTCCTTTATCTCTTCTTCCATTCTTATATTTATCTGTTCATTCACTTATCAGTGAACACATCTTAAGTCTTAGAAACCACTGTATATACAAAAGGTAAATGATGAGGGTCAGGGTAGACCAAAAAAGAAAAAAAAAGGTGAATCTTAAAGCCTGGAGAAAAATATATTGAAGTCAACAAATAGCTATAATAGATTGTGATAAATGCCACAGAAGAGGGAGTACAGGGCCTTATGTGAACCCAAAGGAAAGGCATACCACATAGTTTTAGGAAATTAGGAAATGTTATCTATAATATATAATATCTAAACTGAAACCTTAGGTATAAAGATGAAAGAGACGACAGCATCCAAAGATGTACAATTTTAACACATTAGTATATATTGCCAAAATGCCTTCCAGAAAGGTTGCGTCATTTAAATTGCTATAGAGAATGTGTAAGACGATTTGACCACAGCAATATTATTGAGTAACATGTGCCACTTTTGAGATGAGAATGCTATCTTACCTTGATTAAAGTTTGACTACTAAGATCAAATTAATTTTTATCTTTTCATTAATTTTGTATTGCCTTCCCAAACTCTTTGTACCCTCTAGAATAATAACGGTTTCATGCTAAATAAAGCCTCTAAATACTTAATCTATTCTTATTCTTAAAATAATCTCTCCATTTCCTGTCTCTATCAGCCTTAAATATCTTAGAGTTAAAGCTGGTGTGTACTTCCTCTTTGATTCTAAATCTGCTTTACAGCTCCCATTCCTACCCACGGGGCAAACTTTGCCCTTGCCCTTGTTCCATCCAGAGTCATGGACTTGTCACTAATTCAACAACTATATTATTTCCTTTATTACTTAGGTTATCATCTCACATTCTTTCCTTTCTTACCAAGTCTTACAGTTGTAGCTGGTAACTTCAACATCCTTTGGCCATTCCAGATGACATAATACCTTCTTGGAACATAATCCCAATGGAGTCTCGTTTCTTCTGTTCTCTGTTTTTGACTCATTTTGACTCAATCTTAAGCCCACTTCCTGGATCCTGTGAATTCCTGTAGGTGGGTCTTTCTCAAAAAAAACAAATGGCTCAAATACCAATACAATATTTTCTGATCAAAACTTCCTTTGCATCCAGTGTTCTCAAGTCAAATCCTGGGCTTCTCAAGTCCTTTACATAATTTTATTTCATCAAGAACCTGACACTGAATCTTCATTTTCTCCTATCCACTCCTTTCTCCCCCTTCATGTTTTCACAGGCTCACATTCTACTCCTTCCCCCTTAGGGTGTAACCCATTATTTAATGGTACATTTCTGGAAGTTACAATTATATTAAATATGTATATTAAAAAGATATCACATAAAATATTTTAATTATTGAGTTGAAAATGTGGTTTCCCCCTCACGAATCCTGTAAGTATTGCTGCACTGACCCCCTGCCTTAGACGTTACATAACTGAAGACTGAAGACATCTCATTTACTATTTTAGGGAAAAATAAGTTTTTTCTGCTTAAATAATTATAGCTTATATTTTCTTTGCCCTTAGACATCTAAATACATTCTCCATAAAATAGCTATACTTAAGTTTCCTTTCACTGACCCTGTCTAAAACATACAGAGCTTTCCCAATCCACACATACAAGTTTTTTAAAACATCATTACATTTTTCTTTCATTTGAATTCATTGAATTATTTGTTCTGTTCTCTGCCTCAGGTATACCTGTTATTTATAGTTTACGTCACCCACTTCAATTTTTGGGGCTCATTATTTTCTCTTTATCTCTTTCCCTTTAAATTCTTGATGCTCTACTGAAGTTACCGCTCTACATCCCTGACTGAGTTTTCTGCAGCTTTAATTCTTTATAGCTGAAAATACGGATTTTATTCCTGTCATTAAGTTTTTATTTTCCCTTAGGCCAGTCTTTGTTTATCATCACCCTGTATTATAATTCTATTGCTTTTCCATCACCCTTTCTTTTCTCCTAACAAATGTCTGCTTCTCTTTCCTAGACACAATACCTTTATGCCCTGAAGATGCTAAGCATTGGCAAAAAAAAAAAAAATGACATCTAGAACTTTCAATAGATCAATTACAAAACACTCTCTTCCTCTGAGGCTTCTGAACACTCTTCCCTTCCCCCTGCTCTGTGGTGGTTTTCCTCATACACATGGGGAGGTTTCTACTCTCTTCAAACAAAGCAAAACTCGATCCAGTAAATTGCCCGTCTCCCTGCTTGCAAACGCACTGGTATTATCTCAATATCTTTCTCAGGTCAGAGGTGACTGGAAGTCTGATGCGCTTCACTTTAAACCCAATTCACAATTTTGAGTGGACACTCATTCAGTGAAACTCTGCAGGAGTTTTCATTTCCTAGATCCCTGACAATGGGAACTCATAGAAAAAAATTTAAACCAACATTTAATTCTTTGTATAAACTATAAACAGATCTTCCCTGTCTCTATCTTTGCTCCTTCACGTGACTTGTATTTGGGGGCTGGGGTCGAGGTGGGGATGGAAATATACCACCAAGAGTGAAATGCACATTTGCACAATATCTTTTAATTTCCTAGTCTGTAGTCTACTTGTAGTTGCTTTGTCTGAGTAGATGTGGAAAGCTGTAAATTAAAGATTCTCAGAAACACAAGGTAAACAGAAATTAGAGGTTTCCTAAAAGCTCCAAGTGCACTTTCCTAAAAGTGCATTTTTGTGCCCATTTTCACACAAAGTAAGGTTTAGAAATTGTTGATAAACTTAAAGGTCACTTTAATCAATTTTTTAAGGTGGCTGTCCTAAGATATTTTGAAAGTCATGAATTTTTTTCCCAAAAGAAATAGGTTTTCTTTTCTTTCTCTGGTAACAGTCTGTAGCTTATACCAGAAAGGGAAAACTGCAGAAGTTCCATCCAATTTCAAAAATATTTCTTTAGTTGGGTCTAAAATAATCATATTAAATATGAGCTCATTGTCCTTTGCCTGTAACTTTCCAGCAAATAAACTATGAAAAACTCTAGCATTTTGGACATAAAACATAGCTTCCAGATTATATGGCCCAATGCACTCATTTTGCAAATGAGGATACTGAGAAATAGGAAAAAATAACTTATACAAATATAGACACAGAACCAAACACAATACAGCAGAATTGACACAGAACACATTTTTCAGAGTCCTCATTTAGGTTTATTCTCGTGAGACCACGCTGCCTCTTGTCTGCTTATTACTGCAGTGGTCAGGGCGCCCCTCGCCCAGGAGGAAAGCTTCACTGTCCTTTCCCAGGCAGCAAGCGCCCTCCGCCCAGAGGGACGACGGCTGGAAGAATAGGGCAACTGGCCTCAAGTCTGTCGGTCACCTCTTTTTCAGACTGTTACCAAATACATTGCCGGAAGTAGGTCCTCGTGCACATCTGCCTCCAAATAAAGAGAACGTTATTCATAGGTGGCAGATTTTTTTCAAGGAATTATGCCAATAAAAGTATTTTTTCCTTTTTTTTATCTCCAGGTTTATATTGACTAACTTGGGAAATTTGTGACACCTGGGAGATATTAGCCCCCCACTTTGGGTCATAGGCCAAAGGCATAAACTAATAATATTTATGAATTGATGAGAATTACATGTGAGTGCGTCTGTTGTAAAATCAAAGTTGTGTTGTAAAATGAATTAGAATAATGGACCGGGTTATATACAGTGACCAAGGCTTTTCTGAGGATAAAGAAGGGCGAGTTATTTTTTTCTGTACCATAGGATAACACAGGAGCTAATGGTATTTCCGTCCAAAATATGGAAGCCTATTAAAACATGTTCAAAGTATCGTCCATTTCCTACCTTATTTTCTTACCCATAATAACATGTAAAGAGCAAGGAGCAAGGGCACTGCAACCCAACTGATATAAATCCAAATCCACTTGTCACAGCCATAATATTTTGAGCAAATTATTTAAACCTCAAGTTGAGGTTTCTCATCTACAAATGGAAGTAAGAGTTTTACCTCAAAGGTACTGCTGCTGTTTATGTGAAATTAAAGCAGATATTATGTGCTAAATCTCCTAGACCCGTTCCTATAACACGAGTATTTAACAAATGTTAGTTCTTTTCTCCTCCACAGAGAAAATTTCAGAAAAGCCAAGGTATAAACAGTATTAAACACACAGTTATGTCCCTTTTAATAAGTCTTTGAAGTGAATAATCTCCTTCCCTTTTAATCACATGTGTATTTATTTCCTCTCACCTCTTTGTACACCCATTCTCTCAACAAATATTATTGAATACCTACTATATGCCAGGATTATTTTAGGCATGTGAGATACATCAATGAATAAAACAATTTCCTGATGTCAGGAACATTACATTCAAGGAAGGAGAGAGATAATAATAAACATAATAAGCTTGGTAGAAACTAGCAATTTCTATGCAAAAGAAACCATCACAGATCATGGATATTTGGAGTACATGGAGGCCGAGCTGAGTCTGTTCATTTTAAATGCAGGATACAGTTAGACTTTGTGTTAAAGAAGTTAAGGGACTGAGCCATGCAGATATCCACACATCTGGGAAAGTGTGCTTCAGGAAAAGGGAAGAGCCAGTCCAACTACCCTATGGCAGAATCCAGAACCAAGGAGACCCAGCATGTCTGGGTCAAAGTAAGTACAAAGCAGAATAATGGGAGAATATTATTCTCCTAAAGTAGAATGGGATAAGGAAAGGAAAATGGCAAGGTGGGTGGTCAGATTCTATGGTATCTATATTATTTTCTCTGATTGTAGTATTTGAACTACTAAGCCAAGGGTAGATGGGCATGTCATGGTATAGTAGAAAGAACACAAAGGCTTAGGTCTGGTTCTCTCAATCATCTGCTGTGTGAGCTTATCCATCCAACTCACACATCTGTGTCTTAACTCCTGTGTCCTTAAAAGGAGAAAGACCTTAGATTATTGAATTAACAAATCTAAATCAGTCCAATCTTGGAAAATCATGCAAATTTTAAATCTCTAAGGAAACGAGAATAATGAGTAAATATTCACAAGTATGGTATCTTGGAGCACTATGTCAAAAATCTTAAATCTCTATCTTTTACCTTTATCAATTTTGTTTTGTCATCCAAAAGTGTGAATAAAAGATGCTATGGTTTTATTGATTTTAATTTAAACGTCACATCTTTTTTGGAAAAGGCAATGTGACTGTCACTTTTGGTGTTTTCTTTATATTTATCACAACTTAAAGGGCTTCAGAAAAGTAGAGAAATAAAAAGCATGTTATTTTAGTCATAACCTTTAGAAAAATGTATGCATTAAGAATGAAAAGAAAAAGAAGAAACAATCCACTAAAAGTAATGTCTTTTTTCTTAATGTTATTTTCTTCATTTTATTTTTGGGGTGATAAATTGCCCAAGAAAAAGTGTAAGATATTGTTTTGCATATTACCACTGAAAATTCAACCCTCAGACACCCCCCTAGCCTTTGCCTAAGGCACTACTTATCATATAACTCAAGTTTTAAAAAATATTCAATGTTCAATATTACCTCCTATTACAGGTAACTTGAGAAATTGTTTTGAGGGGATTTTTTGTTGTTGTTATTTACATCTTAACACTTTCAAGGAAAACATTTTTAATTTTTTATCAATCAGAGTGGACTAGGTTATACTCTAGTAAAAACCCCAAATCCCAGTGGTTTAACACAGGTCAAATTTTTTTCATAGTTTTCAAACTTCTAGTTCACACAACAAAAGTTTTTTTTTCTCTTATGCTAAATCTACATCACAGATCAGCAAGTCACACATGAGGTCACTAGGTTATTGAATTCATCAATCTGACAAATGCCCCCAAATTACCAAGGCAATAAAAGAGAATGTGTTGAATCATACTTTGACTTTTAAAGCTTCCCCTGTAAAAAACACACATCACTTATACTCACATTCCACTGGCCAAAGCCAGTCACATGGCCATGCCTAACTTCTCATTCTAGGGCGGGCATGTCTGAACCCTGAAGGGCTTGCCTGCCAGTCTTTCTCGCGACTACAAAGAACATTAATTGACTGCATCTCTGAGATGCTTGTTCTTGGTGTCTGTTCTGGCATTCTGGAATTTTAGCTCTCAGAGTCATTTCGCATAAACTTCAAACTGACGTGGAATGAAACTAAATGAAAGAAAAAAGCAGGGAGCCCAGTGGGAATCAGAGGCCAGAAAACTCTGAATGAAAAGTTACAGTTCAAATTAACTCAATGGCCCAAAATTCTACAGCAACAAAAAAAGGTCTCTAAGGCTTTCATACAGTTCCTATCACTCCTGTTCACCGCCGATGTTTTCTCTTCCCCCAGGGTAAGCTGTTCTTCTGTGGCTTCAAACTGTTTTGGGGACTCTACTGTCAATTCCATAAAACTCAACTATGCAGAATAATGATTTTTTAAAAGCTTAACAAGAATTATCTGATGAGCAAAATGGACCACACAAAATATTAACACTAACTTTAATCACAGAAGAAACACTCATACCTTTACTCTGTTTGTTCTCTTTCCTTCCCAGTTGTAACAAATGTTGTTTGTGAATTACCAGGTAGCATGCTCATTTATAGGTTGCCTCCTCACCATTCATGACCCAACTCTTCAATAACCACACTCAGATTTTCTTTTGAGAACCCTCCATTCCAAATACTCAGCCATGGAGTTTCAGTGAGAGTTCTCTCAGCACCAGCCCCAAACTGACCTCTAATTGACTTAATCCAATCAGTTTGTCAGCCCTTCTCCCTGAGCACAGTGAGTCACAGTTTCCATCAATGACACAGTAGAAGACTCTTTGGGGCCTTTAGGGGACGCAGAGTTTCTCCTGGCTCCAGTGGGAGCCATCAGGATATTAGCTGCTCCAGACAGTCTGGAGAAGGAATGCGATTTCTGGGAAAGCATCTACCTTTGCTTCCCTGAGTCATCCTGAGGGCGACCTGGGAGGAGGCAGGCAGGCTCTGAAGAATGACGGGAACTGCACATGGAGTCCCTTCAGCCTGGAAATCCCTAAACCTACTCTTGAACTTCCACTGTATGAAACAATATATTTTCTTTCTTTGTTTAGGTTAATTTTGTTTGGGTTTCTGCCATTTGGACCCAAATATTTCTTAATGTGGCATCACCACATACATAGAGAAGAGAAAATAAGAAAAGAGTTATCCCTCTAGCTTAGGGAGAGGTGCTAATAGGGACATAAAGCTTAGCTGAGACCATAGGTAGCAAAAAGAAAATCACAGAACTAGGCTGACACCCAGGAGACCTTGGTTAGAGCCACAGTTCTGCTGGGTCTCTGTGCATAGCTGAGATTGTTTTTATAAACCTCAGTGTTTTAATCTGTAAGGGAGAGGAATTCAGTTTGATCATTTCTTAGGTCTCACACAGTTATTTAATTATACAAGTTTATTAATAATAGAATCAAGTACGATAACTCAGAAAGGGCATTTTTAGGTCAGAGTAAATAGTCCCTGAGAGTCTGAATGTTTATTTGCCCACAGTGCAAAAATCAATATCTATAATCATGATATCAGGTCATAAAATAAAGTTCAAATATTCAATAGCCTCTGTTTTATGGTGGTAGTATATTTTAGAAGGTCTTGAGCATAAATGATTTAAACTTAAAATGCAACCAGCAGCAATTCCATACACATGTGCCTGAAGAGATTGGTGCATTGCATCACTGTTTGTAAGAATTAAAAACAGGGAAAAATGTAAAGTACTAGAAAGTGGTAAAATAAACATTATCACATCCAACTGTGAAAGAATAGATAGCCACATGGAATTGGTGGTGATGTCTGGGGAAAGAATAGGAAAGGGGGGAAAAAAGAAGTTTGGCAGAGAAACGATAGGTCACCACAGGTCCTTATTTGACCAGAAAGGTATCAGTTGATGCCAGCATTATCACTGACAGCCACCCTTTCATTCTTGAAAGTGTCCTGCTTTAAAAATACATTATATAGGCACCCAAAGAAAATGAAGGCTTCCCTTACACTGTTAGGGGAAATGAAGCGACCAGACACCGAGGGATTCTGGAGTACGAGGTTTACTGTTTAACGTGCACGGGCCCAGAGGAATCATTTCCAAATTCTGAGCCCTGAACAAAAGATTCTTGGGGAATATATAGATTAGGGGTCTTCCTATCTACGTGACAAAACAGGATACAGAAGCAGAATGTGGTAATTAGTTCTGTCTACGGGGCAGAAGCAGAGTTCAAGGATATAGAAGCATAATGCGGTAATTAGTTCTATCTACGGATGAAGCAGAGTTCAAAGGCTCCTATCAGTTTTTCAAAGTTTCCCATATCAACACCATTGCATAAGTATACTGCTTGAATGTTTTATAATAAAAATATCTGTGTGTCACTCTTTCAAATAAAAAAACACTTCATGTAAATTATTTGCAACAACTAAAATAGCCTTAGTGAAGCATTTGTAGGATGGTGAAACCTGAAATTCAAAGGCAAGCTGATAAATGACACCGTTCTGTCTAGTGGGAGGGGAGCATGATGAATCGTGGACTTCTCTGAGCCCTCACCTTTTCTCCACACGACCTAATGACTTAATGGGGTGCCTCAGACCCCTTGAATGCCATTGCTCCCTGGTCATTTTGGTCAACAAAAAAAGACATATAAGTAGATGGATAATTAGAGCTACTTTTGCAGAGGCTTTTAACTATGAGGCAGAGCTGAAGTCAGTTACGTGTAAATGATATTCATTCACTTTACTGTTGAACAGCAAGGGTTTGAACTGAGAGTGGGTCCATTTATATATGTTTTTTTCAATAAATAGTGTAAATGTATTTTCTCTTTCATTTGATTTTATTAATAACATTTTCTTTTCACTAACTTACTTTATTATAAGAATACAATATATAATATATAATAAATAAGTGTTACTCTCCCTGCTTATGTTATCAGAAAAGCTTCTGGTCAACAGTAGGCTATTAGTAGTTAAGGTTCTGGGGAGTCAAAAATTATACATAATTTTTTTATTGTGTAGGACAGAGGCATCCCTTACCCCTATGTTGTTCAAGGCTTAACTGTATGCACACACACACACACACACACACACACACACACACATACACAAGGGGGAACCCAAAAAATCATAGTTTAGTTTTTAAAGAATTGTGTATTTATTCTTACATATTTAAGCTACAGTCACCCTCAAAGTGTTCTCCATTTGATGCAATACACCTACTGAGATGTTTTTCCCACTGCTCAAAACAGTTTCTGAACTCATTCATTTTTATGCCTTTCAGTGCTCCTGCCATTTGTTTCACCTCTTCCACACCGGCAAAAAGTTTCCCTTTGAGGACTTTTTCATTTGGCGAAACAAAAACAAAGTTTCTTGGGATGAGATCAGGTGACTGGAGAGGGTGGGGCACAAGGGTCATGAATTTTTGGTCAAAGACTGCTGAACACTCAGCAGGCGTGAGCAGGTTCACTCATGAATCACCCATGATGTACTGAAATGAGTTGAGCCTTCAAAACAATTCACTGAAGCCTCTCACAGCATCTTACAACAACACCAGCTGGTACACTGATATGGATAGATTCCCAGAACACTCACCTAGTAGGGGAAGCTTGTACTAAAAGATGTCCACCCTCCAGAAGATAATTCTTTTTTTTTATGTATACATGTAAGTTTTAAAAATGAACTTTATACCAAGCTGCAAGGAAAGAGAGACTCAATTAAAATTCCCTAGGAAAATCTCTTGCCTGTCATCATTCACTAACTTTCTACAAATAAGAGATCTTCTCATTCAAAATACAAAACTTAGCACAAACAAAAGTAAAGACGTTTTCCTGACAATGCACATAACAACCCTCCCCTGGGGTGCTGGTTATACCCACAAGAGGCCTGGCCTCTACCCAAGACTGACGAAATCATAACCTCTGGAAATGGGGCCCTAGAATTTGCTTCTTAGTAAACTCCCACGGTGACGTGAATGAGCTAAAAGGTTTCATCCACTAGTGGGACTTTTCTTCCCCAGAAGTGTACACCCAGCAACAAAGAGAGAGACTTTTCAGAAAGAATTACCTCATTAGACCACAAGCATTGCCTGAACTGAGTAAAACAGAATAGTGCTGTACTACCTACCAGTAATACCATCTAGTTTTTAAGGATGAGTTGGTATTCACAGAGAAATAATCCATTGTAACACAGCTTAAAAATACTACCAGTCAAATCATGCCTGCTAACACATAAAATCCTGTTCTGATAAGTTTGGCCTGATACAAAGGCATAAATACCAGACATGACTGTTTTAAGAGAATTACACCACATTTAACAGCTGAGCCAGGCCATCTGTTATTCTTTAAAGGTCTGTTATAAATCTTATACTATTCCAAAAACTCAGTCTTGTTCTACTGTCCCCATCTACTTTAAATCTAATGATCATCTATTGACTGTCTTTTGCAGGCTTGGCACTCCACTGAAAGACATGGTAGTGAGGGTAGGTGGGTTCACATTTGCTGGGTGCCTACTTTGCATTAAGCAACTGGGACTTCAAATTGCAGTATGATGGTTTTGAGAGCACTTAGTTTGTTTAAAGGACCCTATGCTAGTATTGGAAATTCAAGGTCATTTTCACAAAAGGTTAGTAATTTCAAGGTCAAATGCCCAATGTATAATTTTTTGGAAGGTACAAAATCATCTGTTTTTAATGTTACATAGAAAAACATAGTGGAAGAAAATATATTTTAGTTTTCCTTCTGGTCTTCTTGATTCCCAATAAATTTCTGGATTTATGCTATACTTTCTTTTTATAATATTGTATTCATCTTTTTATAGTGGCATTTATCTCCCAGGATAAAATACAAAAGTCAGAAGTCTAATTTACAGAACATAGATTTTTATGAATGTCATGATTTCGGTAGCATGTGGGAACGGAGTATTCCTTGTCTCAATTCCTCACTCCAAAAAAACCAGCATTCATACAGAATTTATATGCAAGACTTAGTTTGGGGCATCTTCAGGAGAACAGCACAACATTCTTCTGGTGTTAGATTTGTCCCTCTCCTGATAATGAGGGACCGTCATTCCCAAATGTGTTATGCCATAGGCAGCCTATGTTTTCCAAGACAGTTCCCTGTTTGTACAAGAAGAATGAACAGCATATACAAACCCTATACTTTCACCTAGGAGTCCTACTGCCTATACTGGTGAACTGTGTACCTCCTGAACTTATGGCTGAAGAAACATGTTGCTTTGTTTAAGACTGAGGAAGATTGTCCGGTGAGGATCCTCACCTCCACCTTACAATCATAGTAAAGTTAAGCCTTGGTAAGATTGTAATAGATTATTATCATTGTTTCCCTGTCTCTGCCCAGCAATTCAGAGCAATGCAGATAAAGGTACCTCTCTTTTCTTTCATCCCCAGTCACCAAGAAAGAAAATGCAATCAGAACACAAGGACTTTTAACAGGTCTCTGCCACCTGCAGGTCTTGAAAATAATGTTGGTAATATCTACAAGTCAACAAAATAAAAAGCTTCTACATGGCTAAAGAAAACATCAGCAAAATGAAAAGGGAACTAACCATATGGGAAAACATATTTGCCCATGATACCTCAGAGAAGGGTTTGATCTCCAAAACATATAAAGGATGAACATGTTTCCACTCCAGGAAGACAACCCAATTAAAAAGGGGGCAAAGAACCTGAACAGACACTTCTCCAAGAAGGACATACAGAGGGTCCAGAGACATATGAAAAGATGCTCAGCATCACTAGCCATCAGAGAGATGCACATTAAAACCACAGTGAGGTACCACTTAACACCAGTCAGAATGGCCATCATAAACAAATCAACAAACAAGTATTGGAGAGGTTGTGTAGAAAATGGAATCCTAGTACACTGTTGGTGGGAATGCAGACTGGTGCAGCCACTGTGGAAAACAGTATGGAATTTCCTCAGAAAACTAAAAATGTAACTGCGTTTTGACCCAGCAATTCTACTGTGGGATTATCCCCTAAGAATCCTGAAATGCCAATTCAAAAGAATCTATGCACCTCAATATTCATAGAAGTGTTGCTTATAATAGACAAATGCTGCAAGCAACCTAAGTGCCCATCAGTAAATGAATGAATCAAAAAACTATGGTACATATACACAATGGAATTCTATGCAGCAGAAAGAAAGAAGGAGCTCCTTCACCCATTGCAACAGCATGGATGAAACTGGAGAGCACTATGCCAAGTGAAATAAGCCAGGTGGTGAAGGACAAAGACCATATGATTCACCTAGAAGTGGAACCTAATCAACAAAACAAATAGGCAAGCAAAATATAAATAAAGACATTGAAGTTAAGAATAAACTCACAGGTCCAAGAGGGGCAGTGGGAGGAAATAATGAGGGGAAAAGGGGGAATGGTTGTCAGGAACATGTATAAAGGACACACGGACAGAGCCAAAGAGGGGTAGGTTCAAGGGTAGGAAGTGGGGATGGCTGGGGTCGGGGAAGTGGTGGGGGGGGGGGAATGGAGACAACTCCACTTGAAAAACAATTTTTACAAAGTATAAAAAAAATACTAGAATTTCCAGGGACTTTCAGCCAAGATGGAGGCATAGGTAGACACACTGTGACTTTTCACACAACCAAAAGAAGAAAACAACAATTTAATATCAAAAAACAACCAGAACTGACAGAAAATTGAACTGTATGGAAGTCCGACAACCAAGGAATTAAAGAAGAAACATTCATCCAGACCAGTAGGAGGGGCAGAGACTGGCAGCCAGGCAGAGAGGACTTGCTGCAAGGCAGTGGCTGGCGCACCCAGTGAGGTGGCAGATTGTGGAGTGGGTGTTCCCACATTCGCATGCAGATAAACCAGAAGGAACAACTGGGGAGCAAGACAGACCACACGACCCAGGGCTCTAGCATGGGGGAATAAAGCCTCAAACCTCTGATTGAAAACACCAGTTGGGGGTTCAGGGGGCAGTGGGAGAAACTCCCACAGTTCGAGAAAACCACATGGTCCTAGAATGTACACAAACCACCCACCTGTGAATCAGCACCAGAAGGGCTCGATTTACTTGTGGATAGTGGGGGAAGTGACTGAAAACTGGCAGAGAATGAAGCAAGTGCCATTGTTCCCTCTTGGACCCCTGCCCTACATACAGCATCACAACACAGCGATGTGGGTTGCCCCACACTGGTGAACACCTAAGGCTCCGCCCCTCATATGTAACAGGCATGCCCAGACAAGAAAAAAATGGCCCAAATGAAAGAACAGATCAAAGCTCCAGAAAAAATACAATTAAGCTATCAAGAGATAGCCAACCTATCAGATGCACAGTTCAAAACACTGGTAATCAGAATGCTCACAGAATTGGTTGAATATGGTTTCAAATTACATGAAAAAATGAAGGCTATACTAACTGAAATAAAAGAAAATATACAGGAAACCAATAGTGACAGGAAGGAAACTGGGACTCAAATCAACAGTGTGGACCAGAAGGAAGAAAGAAACATCCAACCAGAAAAAAATGAAGAAACAAGAATTCAAAAAAGTGAGGAGAGACTTAGGAACTGCCAGGACATCTTTAAACATTCCAACATCCAAATCATATGGGTGCCAGAAGGAGAAGAGGAAGAGCAAGAAATGGAAAACTTATTTGAACAAATAATGAAGAACTTCCCAATCTGGCAAAGAAAATAGACTTCTAGGAAGTCCAGGAAGCTCAGAGTCCCAAAAAAGTTGAACCCAAGAAGGAACACACCAAGGCACATCATAATTATATTAACCAAGATTAAAGATAAGAAAGAATCAAAGAAGCAGCAAGAGATAAGGAAACAGTAATCTACAAAGGAGTACCCATCAGACTGTCAACTGATTTCTCAAAAGAGACCTTGCAGGCAAGAAGGGGCTGGAAAGAAGTATTCCAAGTCGTGAAAAGCAAGGGCCTACATTCAAGATTGCTCTATCCAGCAAAGCTTTCCTTTATAATGGAAGGGCAGATAAAGCTCTTCTCAGATAAGGTCAAGTTAAAGGAGTTCATCACCAAGCCCTTATTATCTGAAATGTTAAAAGGATTTATCTAAGAAAAAAGATTTTAAAAAATATGAATAGCCAAATGACAGCAAATTCACAGTTATTAACAACCACACCTAAAACTAAAACAAACTAAGCAAATAACTAGAACAGGAACAGAATCACAGAAATGGAGATCACATGGAGGATTACCAGTGGGAGAGTGGGAGCAGGAGAGAGGGGAAAAAGGTACAGACAATAAGTAGCATAAATGGTAGGCAGAAAATAGACAGGGGGAGGTTAAGAATAGTATAGAAAATGTAGAAGCCAAAGAATTTATATGTATGACACATGGACATGAACTAAATGGGGGGAATGTGGGTGGGAGGCTTGTGTAGGGCAGAAGGGAATGAAGGGGGGAATGGGACAACTGTAATAGCATAATCAATAAAATATATTTTAAAAATTTAAAAATTAAAAAATAAAATAAAATATATTGGACTTCCAGTCAAGATGGGGGCGTAAATAAACATGGCTTGCCTCCTTGCATAATCACATCAAAATTACAACTGAATATATATTTCAAAAAATATCAACATGTTGTTTGGGTATTGCATTTACTAGAGAATAAAGGGCATGTGAATATCTCTGACCAGGTCCAGTTCTCTTGGGGTTCTAAAACAGCTACCTGACTTCAGTTAGATAATCAAAACAAAGCCTCACCTAGACAGAGCAGTCACTCCTGATTTACAGTAATTCCTAAATCAACCTTACCTGATATACAATATATCCTCCAATCTCCTATCATTTATTCCCCTATCCTAAGACTTAAGACTGCCTTAAAAGTAGACCCCATGACCTAGACCAACACCAATCAGACAATTTATAATTTCTTTTATCATATAAAATTCTGTTATTTTTCTTCCGCTGGTAAGCATACACACACAAGTTTTGAGTTATATAGATTTTTTATAACAGATAAACAAGCATTCTTTACCTTCTTAGCTATCACAGTAATTTTAACCAATAGCAATCAGAGCTTTAATGCATGAAGATTTTCTCTTGATGATAAGTACAAATGCAGAATCTGAGGAAATGGTCACCATCAAAAAAAAAGCTTTTGACTAATAAAACAAAAAAAGTTGTAATGCATGCAAAGCTGTTCAACCTCAGTAAAGGGGCAACTCTTTATACTAATTTTTTATGAAGACACAAGAAAGAGGAAATGTGGAAAGATTCTAAAGCTGTAAGCCCTGTAACACAGCTCTCTTTGATTCTGTCTGAATTAGGTCATTATAGCCTCGGGCCTCTGCCAGCCTAATGCTTATTAACAGTTAACAGGGAGTTATTTTTAACTATAGCTCCACTCAAGAACTTATCATTCACACTAGGTTGTTCAAAGTACAATTTCTGGGGAAGAATACAGATGCTGAGGGAAGGGCAAATGTTAGCTAAATGAGTAAATCTGCTGTTAAATTCTCTCAGCACGATTGGTTTGCTTCCCTTATAAGAGGACCTAAAGAAATTTCTGCCACAGCAGAAATTTTGCAGAACCCAACTGCAAACACAAAAATAACCTATTAGGAACCACGTTGGTTTGTACTTTTTTCTTTACAGTATATTAATTAATTAGTAACAAAGGCATGTTGAAGGGGGAATAAGAAATGTCTTATTGCAATAGGTAAATTATCAGTGATAATAGGGTAAGGCATAAATCACATGAATAATCCTGTAATACTTGAAATACTAAACTAGAAATCAGTTCAACTCATTCCTGTCCAGAACATGTCTCAGAAAATATGATAAAATCAATCCATGAATACTATCTACTCAGCACCTAGTGTGAGCACAGCAATGGACTAGGTACAGTTAGGAAAAAATACTAGACATGTAGACATAAATGAATATAAACAGCACATTAAAGTGGCTAAAGACCTAGAGGTACAATAGAAGTTTAGTAAATGAGTGAATAATCAAAAGGAAACTGAGAAAGCCATCATCATAAAGAGACTTTGACATAGTGCTCTTGGATTTGGACAAATTAAGAAGAACAAAAATAAAGAATTGTGCCCATAATAATAATATTATGAATTTAATTCAATAGATTTATATTCATTAAATTATATACTCTCTACATGTCACATTTACATTCTATTCAATTGGCAATGGAACATTTATCAAGTGCACATCAGTAAATGAGTGGATAAAAGAGCTGTAGTATATTTACACAATGTAATACCATAAAGCCATAAAGAGAAGGAAATTTTACCTTTTGTGACAGCATAGATAATCCTGGAGAGTATGATGCTAAGTGAAATAAGCCAGTCAAAGAAAGACAAGTAGCATATGATTTTGCATATATGTGGAATCTAATGAATAAAATAAATAAACATACAAAATTGAAACAGATTTATAGATATAGAAAACAGACTGTCAGAGAAGAGGGGACTTGGGAACTTGTAAAAAAAAGTGAATGGATTAATAAAAAATTAATCTCATAGACACAGACAACTGTACAGTGATTACCAGAGGGAAAGCAGGGAGAGAGAGGTAGAAGAGGATAAAAGGGAATAAATAGTGATGAAAGAAAACTTGACTTGGGGTGGTGAACACACAATACAATACACAGATGATGTATTATAGAATTTTATACCTGAAATCTATATTATTTTATTAACCAATGTCAATTAATTCAATCAAATTATTTTTAAGTAATAAATATCTCATAAATTCAGCCAGAAAGAAAATCCCAATACATTCCTAGGTATAGAAATTGTACAGTTGATACTTGCTAGCCTTAATGCAGTAAAGCATAAATGACAAAAAATCAAATAAAAATAGCAGATAGAATATCACACTCTATTAAGAAACAATATACATTGATCAAAGGAGTTTAGTGCAGAAGTATAAATGATTAAATATAATAAACACTGTCAATATAGTTCATTATTTTAATGTCAAACAGAAAAACTCAACATTCTTTTCTGATTTCTTTTTATAGATTTAGACAACTGTAAGTCAAAGAATATAGTTGTGATCTGCTGAATCATATCAATATTCTTAAAATCAACTGTTATATTTAAAGCTAAAACATATAACTTTCTCCATTGAAACCTAAAAGAAAGAAAAATGTTGACCTAAGTACAACAGTATTCTTCAATCTTGTTCTGGAATTTCAGATAGTAGTAATAGGCATATATAGTGACAAAAAAGAAAATTGTGTGCAAATGTGACAGCCCACCTTAAATATTCAACTGGAATCAACGGGCAGATATGAAAACTGGTAAGTATGCTCGGGATGGTATATACAATGTGGGGCAAAAGTGGGTTTACAGTTATTTGTATGAAAAGTAATGCAGTAATTAATGTCATAATACAAGAATAAACACTGAGTTTTACAAGTCACAACTATAAACCAACTTTGCCCCATCCTGTATTTATAAAATAAAAATAAAATTAATTTATTATGTTACATTAACTCTATTAATAGCTAATAATTAATTATTAGCAATAATGTGATACATGTAAAATTGCAGATTCTTTTATTTTCTAACCAGTGTAGTCCCAACAAATTCACCATCAAACCAACTTTAACATACTAGAAAGAAAAAAATTATCTATTGTTTACAATTTCCAATATGCAGATGCCGGAAAAATTATGAAAAATGAGGGAGATGTGTTGAGGACTGCCCTGCCTGGTTTCAGAAGCTGTAACCCGCCATGGCTAAGGCTGAGTGAGAGACCTTGGCACCATGAGCCACTAAGGAGACAAAGCTTATCTCCCTGGCAGAGTCTCTGCCTCTGCCCCTTTTACTTCACCCTCCTTGGCCCTGAGCCTGGCTGGTTAGCCAATGACCAGCAACATTCCTCAAGGGAGGGATGCCCTAAGGCAGGCATGGTCACAGGGGGCTCTCAGGGAAGGTCTTGGGGGGCTATAGCAAAAGAGGGTAGTGGATTCTCACCCCTCGGCTTTGACATAGCTTGGGTTCTCATTCTGTCTGCAAGATGTCTCCTGATCTCTTGGCTGCCTTACTCCCCCTGCCTGATTTAAGCCTGAAACAATGATATAGGGTGGTGCAGCCCTGTTCTGGAAAGGGCAGATTCCCCAGGGCAATCAGGCCTAAGAAAGAATACATAAAATCCTGTGAAAACTGCTTTGCTAAGAATGTTCTCAATTTTGTGATAAGAGTCTGAGTCGGAAATGAGTTTGTTTCCCAAAGTTTTATAGCCCTTTAGCTAACTGACCCTGACTCAGAATAAGCCCTAGTAGTCCTTTGTATGTCATCTATTGCTTGATCCTTACTGCCTGACAATGACTGATGAACTTTATCGGTATTCCTGTGCAAACTGAACCCAATAAAAGCCCATTGAGGAAAAAGCTCCTGGTCCTTTTCCTTTGAGAGATTGGCCATCTTTCCTCTCCAGGCAGATCATGTCTTGGTAGACTGATTCTCATCTGTGGCAGACGGCGGGGGCGGCGCTCTGGAGGCAAAGCACCGCCACAGAGATGCACTTTTATGTCTCCAGAGTTGCAATGAGTGAATCAAATTATAAACACCATGTCTAAAATGTAATTTTAACAGCATCTCATACTGTTTACAATTAATCTCTTCTTGCTCTTGAAATCCACCTCCTTATGATAGAAGACATAAGTTTGATAACTTCAAGAACTTTTCCCTCTTCTCGGCTACTATTTTCTAGCTGAATGGCATTTGGAAATTCATTCAATTCGAAATTAATCTTTCTACCAGGACTGTTGTCTTCCTTCAAGAAGGTTTTTTCTTTGTATCTTCTTCCCAAGAAGAAGGTTGGACACATGGGAAAGTTTACAGAGTCTCACAGCTTAGAGAGGAGTTTGAGACTGTTTACTCACCTATATGTCTCCGCTGACCTATGCACTGTGATGGTTTGGACTGGTCCTTGATAGTCTAGTACCAGTACCTGTTAAGAGCAACTGGTTCATTCTGATTCTTATTATCTCTCTCTCTTTCTGACTCTCTCTCTCTCTCCTGCCTCTCTCCTCTTTCTCATCTCTGCTTCTCTTTCTCCATTCTCTCACCAGTCATGCTTCCTTCTCTTCCTGCTCCTTATACACTCCAAAGGCACACCAGTATAAGCACATCTCCCCTTCAACTTTCATAATTGTTTTCCACACCAGCATAGAGAATATTATTTGTAATTCTATAAACTAATATACCAACCCCCCCAGAAAGATGTCTAAGTCTGGACTTAGCTAAATTTTGCCACTGTAGGGAGAAATTGATGCTTCAGTGAAAAACTGCATATTGTCTAGACTCTGGATTATCTGATTCTGACTCTATAAAAGCTAATTCATACTTCTTCAAATACAGAATAACTGATAGCAAGGTAAATGAATTCTTATCTAAATACACGTAAATTTTCTTCTGTCTTGACACTGACTCAGCTAAGCATCCTTTTCAGACGCTAAACCTTCTCCACTACCACTTTTCCCATCTGGCTCGTATGTGTGGTACTCCCTAATGGGGAATCCAGTTTTCCCTTCATTTACACATTAACTCCAATATTGCAGATCTATATGTTTGTCTGTTGTCCGGATCCTCTTTTGAAACAGTTTTAGCATCTACCTAATTTTTTTATGATGAGTTTAACAAATTTTTAACTTGTTTGCATTTTATGTCTGTATGAGAACCATGATTTTCCTTTTATTGAAAACCACCTTTAAACACCCCTCTCGAATATTCTAGGACCCTTTGTCATTCACCCCTGTCATCTCAGAACTGAGGCACAAGCACAGTGAGGAACTGCACCTATGAAAACTCCAGACAACTGAAATTTTCATGCAGAGGGGATTTGTAAGGGGATGTTATCCTGTCCCAGAAGACTGTAGAGGCTTAGTAGGGAGTTAGCATTTATTGACAATGGAGACAAAAATGCAAAAACTGTAACACCTGGCTAATCCTAATAGACTTTATTCTGCAGTAGTAAGGATTTCAGAACATGCGTCCCTACATGTGTCACTGTGGCATGTGAATTAGTTTGAGCTGAATGCATTTGAGGCCCTGTAAGCTCAAAGGGAAGTCAGCTTTTACTTCTCCCTTAAAAAATTAAAATAGGGAGTCTTGCCCATAAGAGTTATTCCCACAAATAATTTTTATGACCTATCTATGTGGCAAGGCAAACTTCTAATTACTGAACATTTGCTTTTCTCATCATCCTGTGAATTACCCTTCTCCCCTTTGAAGCCCCTCACATCTTATCACATTCCTTGGCTCAGGACGTCAAATGTACCTTATTTCACCTTTCTGTCTCCAAACCTTTCATTTAGGTGAAGTCTCTGACTCTCTCATGTATGTGGAGTTTCCATACACATGTATGTAATTAAATTTGTTCATTTTTCTCCCTTTAATTTGCCTCATGTTGATATCATTATTAGACTAGCTAAAAGAACCTACAAGGCTAGAAACAAATTTTTCCTCTCCCACAGTGGGTGACTGAATGGTGAGTAAGTCAAGCCCCACGGGTTGCCAGCAACCACCAGGATCTAAGAAAGGCAAGAAAGAATCCTCCCCTAGAGACCTGGAGAGATCATGGTCCTGCTGACACCTTGATTCTGGATTTCTAGCCTCCAGAATTGAGAGAAAATAAGTTCTGTTTTTTTAAGCCACCCAGTTTATGGTACCTTTGTAAGGAGCCCTAGGAAACTAATGCATTGATATCATTAGTTTTGCCACATGCCAATAATATGAATACTTTCCAAGGAGAGATAAGTCACTCGTCCACTGGACATCTGTACCTAGGACATTAATGTTGCTGGAAATGAGCCAAGGTTGTTATTCTCATTTTTAAGATGAAAAGTCTTTCTTGCAAGTAGGTAAAAGAATTACAGTAAATCTAGATAGGGATGAAGAAAGTGGCTTCTTCAGTAAATGCAGAGCTTTGCCATTTAAGTGTCTTACCCTGGCTGGAAGTTGTTATCATGGCCTATGAAAAAGGGAGTTGACATCACTCCAAGGGTAGTTTGTGGGGTTCATGAAATCTTTCTGCATTTTTCTTGCTTTGTCCAGATGGCATTTTCTGCTTTTACATATGCTAAGTTCTCTCAGCAGTCATTGGTGATGCAACTTCACCATATTCTTTAGTTTTACTGTGTTTCTTAGAGAAATTCTGCTTCATAAGAAGATGTTCACCCTGATGGGCATCTGTTTTGAATTGCTAAGTCTTCTCCAGTTTCTGTCTATTCTCCTCCATTTGTTCATCATCGCCGAATAAAGTACTTTTGTCTCAGGTTGGGAATTGAGACAGGCTCTGTCACAGTTGGACGGAGTTCATATTAAATTATTTCAGCTCAGAAGATGGAAGAACAAACAAGCTTTGTTTAATACGATTTTTCTTTTCCAGGAAAGGCGGCTGGTAGCTGATGAGCACTGGGGTGAGGACTATAGCTAAAGGGAGTTTCGGCACAGAATTGATCTTCGTTGACAACTTCCTCTCCATGCTTGTTGTGAGAACACCCAAATTAACAGGGAAAGTACTTTAGTTCCATCCAGTGAATGGCATGTCCTCACAGCAGTTCTGAGCATTTTCCCATGTGTCCTTGCCCCCAGTGGCTATGGAAAAGTGCTCTACCAGGATAGGATCACTGTCCCCTGTGCTATTTTTCATTTGCTCAACTGAATGCTTCACAGAGTGAACTGTGGTGAGCATGTATCATGCTCCCAGAGGCTAAAAGTGTCACCGATGTGTGTGCTAACAAGTTTAAATATCACAGACATGTCCTACGGTATAACCAAACCACCCGGGGGATGAGGGATGCCAGAAAGCAAAGTGAGGGAAGCCACACCGACGGAAATCACAGCATTTGACAGTATTTGATGTTAAATATTGAAAACAATGAGAAAGTGCTTCTTCCGCAGCCCATTCAAGCCACTATCCTCTGTGAAAGAAAAAGATTCAAAATGAAGACAAATAAAAAAGAAAAAATATTGCAGCAAGAGATTGTGCAATAAAAATCACTTCATTGTATTAAACCTGTCCCTGCAACATAAAACTGGGTGTCTGATGAAAGAGCTTGAGGAAAAGAGTGGCTAAAGATATTAAACTGTATCATTAAAATGGAGATAAAATTGTCAGAGCCTTAATTTTTGCCTCTTAAATAAAAGGGAAATGTCCCTTGAAAAGCATTACCAATGTTTACAAGAGTATAAAAAGTCTAAAGAAGAGAGCATAAAGAGATGGAGCAATAAATAATCATTCATTCAACAAATATATCCACACTTCTTTGCCAGGGAATAGTATTCAGTGGTGAATAAACCCAGACCTTGCTTTCATGAAGTTCATAGTCTAATGAAGTAAAAAAGACATAAAAATAACATCCCCATAAGTATATAGTTGTATAATCTAAGTTAATAATATAAAAACAATAATAACAATAATGTCTAAAACAGAAAATATTTTCATGTTCTAAGCACTGTTTTCAATTATTCATGTGTACGTTACTCATTTAATCCTCTAAATCACCTTGGGCTGTAGGTATTATTTTTACCACACTTTATAATGGGGGAACTAAAATACAGAGAGATTTATTAACTTGCCCAGGGTCACAAGGCTAATACACAGTAGACCCAAAATTTGAACCCATGCTGTCTCCAGAGTTTATGAGATTAACTAGGACCTTATCAGAGAGTATAACTTGGAGACCTAATACAGAGGGGACTGGGAAGGGTTCAGGAAGGCGTCACTGAGGTGATGGCATTTTTTTAAGCTGAGACCTGAATGATGGTAGGAAAAATTTTCCTAAGTACAGCAGGGAGTCAAGATTGTTCCAGGTAGAGGGAAGAGCATGGACAGTCTCTACGGCAGGACCTTCTGGTGTAGAAGAATACAAGAAGTCTGTCTGCCTTGAGCATGCGGGATCGCAAAACCACCTAAGGCCAAGAATGATGTCAACTGGAAGGTTCAGGTTACACAAAAACTTCCTCATGGAATAAATCTTGTGTTTTATTCCAAGTGCAATGGGAAACCTTTAGGGGGGGGAACTGAACAGGGGAATTACACGCTTCTCCTTTTATTTTGAGTTGTTCACTCTGATTGTTGTGAGTTTAAATACTATTTTTAGTTGCTTAACTCACAACGTTATCCAAATAAATTGTATTTTTATTTCAATAAAATAAAAGAAATCATATTTTTTGATCCTTGGAATCACACTGAAATAATTTAAACATAAACCACAAAACTAAAAACTATCATAATAAAACTGTAAAACAAAATTAATACTTTAATTACAAATATAAATTATTAGAATTGATTCAATTACTGATCTCTAAAACAGGATATGATAACCAACTTTGAAAAAAATTTAAAATATTATCCAAAAAGGTATCAGAAAAATGCAGCTTAGCAGAAAGTGTGGAAGGGAATTTTTATTGGAATTTTCAAAAAAATTCCAGTATTGTTTAACATATGTATAGAAGACTGCCGAAAGCCCCAAACTCAGTTTTGAAAGTAACCTAAAACTGATGGAAAGCCCTGAAGAACACTACATACACACACGCACAGCAGACCTGACTCAATTATTAACAAGGGTGTGAAACTCTAAAGTAGATCATTAGAGGAGTTCAAGTGTATGGAACCAGAAGAAAACTAGACTTTGGGTGTAGAACACAAAATAGAGTATACAGACATCAAATTATGATACTGTACACCTGAAATTTATATAAGATTATTAACCAATGTTACCTCAATAACCTGAATTTTTAAAAGGTACATTATTAAAACAGGGCCAGAAGAGTATGGCAATGAATCCTCTTAATTGAACAGTTGAAAATCCATAACTGCACTATATGTTGTCAGTAGACAAATTGTTAAGGAGAAACAAATAATCAACTACATAGCTTCCCAATAAGTCAGTTAACACATTTTAACATCTCTTCAGAAGAAAGAAAATAAAAAGTATTTATAAGCTGATAAAACAAGCATATTTATTGAGATAATAAAGAATATTTATGTTAAGTTAAAATTCAGCATTACTCTTAATAATAAAGCACCTAGAAGAAAAATAAAGTGTGGAAAGACCAGTGTTATAGTCTTTGTTAACTTCGGACTGTAAAATACAATATATGTATGTCTGACATAATTAAAACTGTGTGAAACTTCCCCAACAAAAATAATCCGATAAACAGAACAGATAGAAAATCCAAAAATAAATAGATATTATGACTGAGTAGTAAATATTATATTTTGAATCAGTAAGGAAAGCATAATTAATGTCATCATTTATCTCACTTCAATGAAAAAAGAGTAATTTCCAAAATATAGGAAACTCCTTCAATTTAATAGCTCAAAAACAAATAACTCAATTTAAAAATGGACAAAGGACTTGAACAGATTTTTTCAAAGTAAACATGCAAATGACCAACAGGTATATAAAAAGATTTCCAACATAATATCATCAAGGAAATGCAAACCAAAACTACATAAAATATTACCTCACACCAGTTAGAATGGCTATTTTTTTAGAAAGACAATTGTTGCCAAGTTTGTTGAGAAATTAATATCCTTGTTAAAATTAAAATGGTGTAACAGCTATGGTGAACAATATGAAGAATATGGAGATTCTTCAAAAATTAAAAACAGAAATACATTACCCAGCAATCTTATTTCTGGATATATACTCAAAAGAGTTGAAATCAGGGACTCCTGGAATTCCATGTTCACACGTGTTGACCACGTGTTCCCAGTGGTCAACACATGGAAGCAGCTCAAGTGTCCGTTAGATAGACGTATAAAAAAAAAACCACCACATGATCTCACCATTAACAGGAACCTAATCAACAAAATGAACAAGCAAGCAAAGTGTAGCCAAAGACATTGAAATTGAGAAGAGGCTGACAGTGATCAGAAGGGAGAGAGGAGGGGATAAAGGGGGGGAAGAGGGTGAAGGGTTTACAGGAACAATTATAAAGGACACATGGACAATAACAAGGTGGTGGTGGAAATGGGAGAGGAAGGTGGGAGGGCTGGGGTGATGGGGAGGGGTGAGGGGAAAAGGCAGAAAACTGTACTTGAACAACAATAAAAAATTTTAAGAGTTAAAGTGGTATATGCAAAGTATTTAGAAGAGTACCATAAATAAAATATATATATTACCTTTTAAAAAAGGAAATGCACTATACACACACAATGGAATATTATATACCTTTAAAAAATTCTGCCATTTGTGATAGCGTGGATGAACCTGGAGGACATTGTGCTAAGTATATAAGGCAGTACAGAGGGACACAATTCCGCTTCTCTGAGGTGTCTATAGTAATCAGACTCACAGAAGCAGAGAATATAATAGCGATTTCCAGGGCATTGAGGGTGGGAAAAATGGGTATAAAGTTTCAGTTATACTAGGTGAGTAAGTTCTAGAGACCTACTGTACAGTACAGTGTACATGGTTAACTCTATGGAATTGTGCACTTTGGAATTTAAGAGGGTAGACATCTGGTCAAGTGTTCTTGCCACACAAAAACAAGAAAAAACAAAAAAGAATGAGCAAATTCTGGGAGGTGTTAGGTATGTCTATTACCTTGACTGTGATGGTGATTATTACTGCTGTTTGCCTACGTCCGAATTCTCATCATTAAATATGTGCAGTCCGTTATGTAGCAATTACACCTCAATAAAGTTCTTTTCAAAGAAAAACTTTGGTAAATGTTGGTCTATATTACAGCTTTAACAGAAAGTTGTTTTTGCCATTTAAAAAATCAACATCCCTCACTCCATCTCTGCGTGTGTGCACCAGCACACATGTGTCTCTGTAATAACAATGCTTGCTAACAATCTTACAATCTTAGTCATTTTACCACATAAACTGTTTTCACATGGTTCTGGGTGATTTTAATTATCTCACTATTTAATTCATTACCTGTCAAAAGCTGAGATTTCAAATAGGGCATTTAGAATATTTTACATATTTCAGCATTTTTCATACATTTTTCTTATCTACTTACCAGGCAACTCAAGTGAATATTCCAGAAATAGAATTTATCTAAGTAACTTATGCATAAAAATGAATAAAAAAACAATTATAACTTCTCTGGCCTTTTCCAGAATTTTTTCTGCTATCATAAGTAGCATCTAACTACTACTTTGGCTACACATATCCTGCTAACAGAGTTATAGTGGAAATTGCTTATGGCTAGTGTGCTCTCTCTCTTTTCATTAAAAAAAAAAAAACACCACAATTCCAGAGCCACATATTCCCCTCTTGACTCTGAGGTCCCTTGGGCAATGGTTAACAGAGCTGAGTTTATCCTTTATGTTGAGATGAATAATGCATGGCGGTAAAACACCAGTCAGCCAGCATGATCACTGAAAGCAGACGACTGATCAGCTTTGACTGATGGGAGCCCTGTGAACATAATACACGTGGAGAGATCTCTTGTCAGCATAGCTCCATTGGCCTCCGCTCCAGGTTATTACTGCCTCTAAAACATAAGTCTGAAGTATATACTTTAGCTGTACCTTTACCTCCTATGTCCTCATGATGAATTGCAGCCTCTGTTATTCACTTAAAACGAAGAGCCAAAAAATTGCTTGGGCTTACTCATATCTATTTTCATTAGCATTAGAAAAGTTTAAATAAATACAATAATCCCAAGTCGCCAAAAGTTAGTATTGTTTTTTTACCCATAGCAATTGATTATTTCTGTCAATTGTTTAACTTCTTAAAATAGTTTATTTCATACTTTCTACTCTGTCTTCTCTAAGTGAAACAGACACCCCATTTTCACCTTTTAAAATAATATGTTTAATTAATTATCTTTTCCTCCAAATGACATATTTAAAATATTCAAATCCCACAGCAAATTTCTATTCTGACTATTTTCCAGATAGGCTCAGATTCTTTCATGATTCCCTGAATTTGTTGAATTGTCTCCTTAATATCCTGTGTCTTCTTATTTCTAGTTCTTTCCATTTTTGGAATAAAATAGATAATTTTTGTCTTAATTCTCTCAATATATAGGGTCCAACACAAATAACACCCTTTTTTATTACATAAAAATGTTTTATTACAAAATCATAAGCATGTAATTCTGTAACATAACAATTCAAAATGTCACCATATGACATTTTAGGTGAATGTTCAAATTGCTGTCCACCTTGTACGAGACATTCACGTACCCTACCAACCACACTCAAGCGGGCATTAACTTCTGCCGCACCCTGTATATCTGAACATGAAAGACTTACTTTGATTTAAATAATTGTGGAACATATTGCTTGAAAAATGTATAGGTGCCATGTCCATTATGTTAAGCCTTCCTACTATTTCATTTTGTTAAATTTTTACAATAATTTTATATGATAGGCACTAGTATTATTTTCACTTTATTGATGACAAAACTAAGCTAAAAAATTGTATAGCTTGCCCGAGGTCACATAATGAGGCAGATGCAAAACCAGGATCCAGACGCAGGGCTGTTTAATTCCAAACTCACCCTAGGTGCCGTTGCTTCCTAGCAACGCAACTGGGGAAGAAAACAGTATCTGGGCCTACTGGCTTGCTTCTAACGAATATCATATGCCAAAAGCGAGAGGATATTATTACAGAGTCGATTGTAAAGACTGGCTTCCGTCTCATTTGTTCTCCCTCACCCCTTCACTGGATTGCTCTTACTGAAGCCAGCTGCCCTGTGGGAAGCTGCCCTAAGGAATGGCCCCTGGGCAAGGGACTAGAGCAGGACTCCAGCTGACGGTAAGAAATTGAAGCCTTCAGTCCAACAGCCCACGGATAACTAAATCCTGTCAACAACCACATGAGTAACTTGGAAGTGAATCCTCTCCTAGATGAGCCTTCAGATGAGGTCACAACCCTAGTCCACAGCTTCACTACAACCTTAACAGACCTTGACCTTGACCTTGAAGCACCCAGCTAAGCCATACTCAGATTCTGGACCACAAAAACAATGAAGTAATTTTTTGAGTCACAAAGTTTTTAGGTAATTTATTACACAGAAACATAATACACCAAGTAGGAGAGAACTATGATATGGGGAAATAAAATCTTCCTTCACAGTCAGTGGAAATATAAACTTGTGCAGTCATTCTTGAGTATAATGTGGCAATGCTTAATAAACGCGTGAATTACTTACATGCTATGATTCAGCAATTTCACTCCTGGCTAGATGCCCTGAGAAACTGTCTCATTGAAAAAAGCTAATATGTAGGGATGATCTACAGCAGCGATTTTCAACCAGTGTGCAGCAAAAATTTTTACACGTACGATATCTGAGTATTTAGTCAGGGGTACAGACCGCTTTTCCCATACATGGTCAAATAAAAAAACTGACAACAGCCAATGCAACAATAGTGTCCAGTGTGAATGAATTAAAATTACACCTGTTTTTATCTGATCAGCAAAAAATACATTTTTTTGGTGCACCACCGGTTTTTAGTAATTAGTTCATGTGTGCCAAGAGATGAAAAAAGTGGAAAATCACTAATAGAGGGTTATTTGTGGCAGCAAGAAATCGGGAGCAGCCTAGATGCTCATCCTTTGGGGCATAGATAAGTAATGATGGGTGCCTACTGTATGATATTACGCAGTTGATCTAAGCAATGATACAGCAAAGTAGAAAGAATGTGGAGTGAAAAATAGTCGGAAAAAAGACATGAAATGTATAATACAGTACGTCCTCACTTAATGGCATTGATAGGTTCTTGGAATTTGACTTTAAATAAAACGACATGTGAGAAACCAATTTCACTATAGGGTAATCGATATAAAAAAAGGTTAACTTTCTATGGCGTCATTCTGGTCACAAAAACAATACCAAACTTCTAAATAAGACACAAAATTAAACGTTGAAATCATTGTGAGCTATACATACATTTAAGAAAGTTAAATAAAAACAAGTAAGTGAATTCTTTTCCAACCCACCGATTTCATTTCAGGGTGACAAGGGGCAGGAGCAGCTCGGGGCACAGGCTGGGACCCGCCCTGGACAGGACACCCGTCCATCACAGGGCCACTCACACATGCCCACACTCACTCACACTGGGGCAGTGTAGACACGCACATCAATTTACCTCACATGCACACGTCTGGGATCCCAGAGAAAATCCACACAGACATGGGGAGAACGTACAAATTCAGCACAAATGGGAATCTGGCCAGGGATCTATTACTTTTTCTCATCAACATAATAATGAAACGATATTGAGAAAGATGATGTTATTTGAGGACCTGCTGTATAATACTATTTAGAGAGAATTAAAATATTTGCTACATAACAATATACTTTTCAAGGATGCATAACTACCCTAGTACATGCATCAAGTACATTCGATTAGGAGGCTTCCTATAGGAGTGTGTGATAAATGTATAAAATAAGAGAGAAACACTGTAAAACCAAATTATAACAGTGTGCTACTAAATATGGAATACACTTAATTCCGCTCTGTCTTTAAAATATCAACAAACAAGCAAAATAAGGGATGTTAGACCTTCTTTTGCTGAGTTTTCATTAAAATCCAGTTCAGGAGTCCTTTCTGATAAAGCACACCATCACTCCCTCTCTAGTAAATTGTAGAAACAGAGTTCATTCAAGGAACAGAGGTACATTTTTTTAGAAGAACAACTTCCCTGAAAGGTTCTTTTCATCTGAAGTTTCATTTGAAGAAAATGACAAGTTTTTCCAATGTCAAAAGTACCAGCTACTAGGTGAAAATAAACAGCGGTGAATTAGTGAAATTATGGTACGGTTGTTTGCTTTCCACCCAGGGGGTCCAACCTGTGGCCCACGGGCCGCATGTGGCTTCGGACGCCTATGAATGCAGCCCAACACAAAATCGTAAAGTTACTTAAAACCTTTTTTTTTTTTTGCTCGTCAGTTTTTGTTAGTGTTTGTGTATTTAATGTGTGGCCCAAGATGACTCCTCTTCTTCCAGTGTGGCCCAGAGACGCCAAAAGACTGGACAGCCCTGCGTGAGTTCACAGCATGTAGAAGCCTGGGGAATGACAGGCTTCTTAGGTGATGTAACATATTCCCCGTTGGTCAGCCCAACTCAGTATACATTAAATAATTTATTTATTTGTACAGTATTTTCATAAATTAATGAATCATTATTAAATAAATAAATGCATGAATGAATGAAATAATTATTTATTTGTACAGTATTTTTTCCTCAGATACTTGAGGAAACATGACTGATGTGATAAACCCAATCAACACTTACAGTAACACATTTTAATTTTTATATTAGAAAATCAGGAGATAGTGATGTAATTCTAAGAGAGTATAAGAGACAGAACTAACTAGATAATGAATTGCAAAATATCATCAAATGTGAGAAAAAAATTATTATCCCCATGCAAAAAATACCCCTCTGAAGATTAAAAAGAATTTGTTAATGGTGAGGAGATCAGTAATCCCATTTCATGGCTCTGAAGTACTTTTCAGATGTGATAACTAAACTGAGAGGAGCAAGAGCTACACAAAATCTCTGTGTGACGACCTTACGGCAGGAAATTCTAACTCAATTCTCAGCTTTAACCGTTAGAGAGAACTTCTTTTATCAACTGCACTTTTTCCAGAGCTTATTTTGTCAAAAATAAGAAGTTCTTTGGCCAGTGAGTGGCTTTGAATAGAGCAGAAAGAAATAATTCTGTGCAATCAGATCAAAAAAAACGGTCGTTGAGTAATAATATCTTGTTGGAAGATTTAGTTTTTTCAGACAAAGGTTTTTTAAAGACTCATTGTGAATGTGTTTCTTATTATTTTTCTCTCCATCCACTGGCTTAAAGATTAAGTTATTTCTGACAAACAGCAATTACCAAGGATTCTAACAGTCTGGGGGAATCTTTTCTCTTAAAAAAATGAAAAGAGAAGGAGCAAGAAAAACAAGTAGCGTTTCATAAAAACGTTAAACCATGACATAGATCTTTTTCTGAGGGAATTAGTTTAGAAAAAAATGAAATATGATTCTCTTCTCATCTTGCAGCATAGGACACAGGATAAATCTTGGAGAGATGTCCTTTCTCTCTTGGCTGAAGGTAATTTTGTGTGCTTTCTGGGTTGAATTTTTGTTCTCTCTCTCTCTCATTCCTTATTATTATATTGTTAAAATTGACAATAAGAAATCTTCGAGCTTAGGTTCGTAAGGCTGGCTGTTCCAGCCTTAGATGTGATAGAACTGCAAGGGTCTCCCCCAGAGTCTGGCAGCTGTGCCATGACTGCAAGACAAACAAGACTAAGGAAATCTAAGGAGCAATATATATGCCTGGACTGACAGGCTCTTCAAAGGGATAGAAATAAACTGAGAGTAATGCCAGACAGAATTGAATTAGCAAAGTCTCCAAATGTTTGACTTCTCTTGAACTTGAGTATATTGAGAAAATGAACTAACTTGATTAATAAATCAGATTTAAACTACGTGATTTCCTGTTCTAGCTATATACTGTTCTGCATTGCAGGGAACATTCATCCACCAAAAGAAGACACTTGGATTATATTCACTATAAGTTGAGCAACATCAAACATTCTCATTAGAGTTAGATATAGCATTAAACTCTGCTTACCTCTTTTTTGTACTGAGGAACACCATCCTTTGGCCATGACCCATGCTAATAATAGAGCTATTTGTATTTCAACACCATAATTTTCACAACTATACGGCTATAAATCAAAGAGTCAGGATTGTACTCATCCATAAACAGCTATTTTTTCTGAATATTTGCATTTTTCTAGAGTGGATATGTACCATGGAATCATTGGTGATATAGCAGAGTCATCAATTAAAAAACACTACCAGCCACTGCTTTCATTGTCTGTGCATGCACACACACACGTGTGTGTGTGGTTTGGTCACATACAACTGAGAGAATACCTTTTAATCAAGACAACCGTCCAAATTGAGTGTCTATATTTTTCCTCTGAAGAATATATTTATTGCTGCTGTTGGGTCTTTTTTATGTTGGAGAGCACAGCTCTGCAATTTACAAGAGCACTCCCTGAGGTTGGAAGCACAGAAACAAACTTGGACACCTACTTAATATTTTGCCCTTAAATAAATAACTATGACTTCAGCTGTGATCTTTTCATTTCTACTGAGTTGCTAATGACTGTGATAGATTATTAATTCTAAAATGAATGATTCAGGGAACCATGGTGTGCTGGGGTAAAACAAGACAATCTAATGAGGGTATGCTGGTCATTAGGGGGTGTGTGCTGCCAATAAAAATGAACATGTAAATTAGTTCAGAGAATGACACGTATGAATAAGCAGGTCTGATCAATATACTGGGATGTACTTACACTTCCAGGCTAAATGGGTTATGTTCCAAATGTTCATAAGCTTTTGGTCACTGGTTGAAAACACAAAATGCATTGAAACAATGCCATTAAATAGAGTTTCAAATCTCAGACTTGCAAAACCTATTTTACCAATAGTGGCTTAATGACTTTTACATGTATAATAAAAAGAAACTACAAATGCATGAGAAATAGAATACACACACACACACACACACACACACACTCTCAATCCATATTCTGGAATGATCTTGCAGGCACCATCAACTTGTACATAAACTATTCTGGTATTATGCAGCAAGAGAAATGGAAGATAAATTTTAGGGAGTATGCCTCCCACACAGCAGCAATTGATGCTATAAAAAAGCCCTAAAGCAATGGTCCCCAACACTTTCTCTGTCTAGAAACCTGTTAGAGCTCTACTCCTCTCCTACTGACCCAGGGAAGAATCTTTGATGTGAATCTCAACCCAACCTGCTGTATTCTAGAATCTAGAATGAGGGAGGGATTGAATGTGGTATGTTGTGTGGTGTGTGTGTTAAACTGGGGAGGGGGGAGCATTCATTGATTGGCCTCAGTCACATCTCCTTATTCCTAAAGTCAAAAATTATTTGAGATATCAGTTACTCTCCCTAAAGGGGTTCACCTGTATCAGAAAAGAAGGATTAAGCTCCTGCCACACTGCCCCCACTCTTCCTTGTGGCATAACTTTCCCTGCCCAAGTCTCCCCAAGAATGTCCTAGGACACAGAAGACTTAGTGATGACCGATTTCTCCATTTCATCCTCCCTACACACTTGTGATGGGAAAATGGACCATAACTAAAGTTTCTACTCCATCTGCTACTGCATATCTATGCTATAAAGGAATTCATTGTGCAATCCTCCAAATTACTTATACAGAAATGGTCAATCCCAGATTTCCCCCTGACTTTAAACTATCATAGACATTAAAGCTCTGTGCACGATTATACTGATACCTAGTATGGAAATTGAGGACACCTTAAAAAATGAGAAGTGCACTTAAAAGTATGTTCTGCATTCTCGTTTGAATTCTGAATTGGCTTCATCATTTTCTAAAAGCCTTTTTTTTCCTTTGGGGGATATGTCAACAATAATAGTTACCAAAGGTGTTACAAATTAGCGGATAGAGAAAAGAGTCACAGCCACTGGCCTAAGATCACTTCACTCCCTTTACTGGAGGGGCGCCCCCAAGGTAAAAAACAGTAAAAGAAAAGATACAAAAGGTATACTTAATCTCTTTGTCAACTGGACCTTTGTAATTTCTGATGATATTTACTAAAAGAAAGAGACTTGATCTACACAATGCTATTTGCAGAATGGTTGTCTGAGGTTAAAGGGTTGCTTTTAAAAAGAAACCTACATATTGATAATGCATTTTTGAGTCACAGCTTCCTTAAGAATGTCACATTAGCAGGTGGTTACTGACTTACCTTTGTGATAACTTCGTAAAGTGTATAAATGTTGAATCATTATGTTGCACACCTGAAACTAATATAATATTGTATGTTAACTATAATATAAAATTAATTAATTAATTTTCAAAAGAATGTCACAGCTGTACAATAGCTGAGGCAATGTTTTATCATTTACATAATGGCTAATTGTGTCAAAACCCCATAAAATCTCCCTTGGAGACCTTTTTTTTATTCCAGACAAAGAGTGTGGTCAAGTGCAGGGTACAGCCCTTGATGCCTCAGACCTGTCTTTGCTTTGTACCTCCTGATCTTCTATATACTTGAAATTATTAGCAGAGTTTGATGCAGGGGTGAGCTCTTGTTCTTAGCGGTTGTCTGATTTAATAACCTGATTTTGCATATTCCTTGGTCAAGCCATAAACTCATATGTGCAAGAATATACGTCCCTTGATTTCCTTGTACTCAACATATAATTTGAGCCCCTTTTTCACTGGTTTAGCAAGAAAACGAATCTTTAATTTCAGTCTTTTCAGAGCCTTTCTCTTCACTTCTTCTCTAGGATTCACTGAATTTCTGAGTTTAGGAGAAATAACAAGGTGTTGAAGGACTAAGTGGGAATAAGAAATTAGTGTCAGCTCATAACATTCTGTACTCCTCTCTGCATGGCCTCCTGAGACTTCCGCTTCCACGCTAGTCTTCAGGCTTTGATTCTGTATCTGTAGACTCACGGTGTAGCCACTTCTCCTGGGGATTTTGCCATTTTCTTCTCTCGGACCCACGTCCTTTTTCTTCTCATAACTTCCATTTCTTGTCCAAACTCAGGAACTACTTTTTTTATTCTAGAGATCCATCTCTCTCCTACTATCTATCTATATAGCTGTCAATCATCTATTCTCTCTCTTGCATAAAAATAAACTGTGTTAGTTTTCTATTCTGCTACAAGAAACTACCACAAACATAGTGGTTTAAAGCAACATAATATATTACCCTACAGTTTGGTACAAGAGACATGCAACAGAGGCTAAAACCGAAAGGCAAGCAGTTCTGTGCTTCTCCAGAGCCTTCCCAGAGGCTCTGGGAAGATAGGTATTTTTTTTCCAGATTCTAGAAGGCATTCCACATTCCTAGACTTGTGGGCCCTTCCTCTTTCTTTGTGGCCATCAATGTCTTTCTATAAATACAGTGGAGAAAGTTTCTTCATTAAAAAGGACTCTTGAGATGGCACTGGGCCCACCCAGATAATCTAGGATAGTTTCCCCATCTCATGGGGAAACTTATGGTCCTTAACCATAATCCCACCTGCAAAGTCCTTGTTTTCCATGTAAAATAACATATTTACAGGTTTTGGAAATTAGGATGTAAACATCTTTGGAGGGTTATTGTTCTACCTACCAGAAGAGTCTAGCAAGATATCTTTACCGAGCTTAAATTTTTATAAAATAAAAAGGCTAATGTGTTCATACATACATTCTAAAATATTCTTTGGATGTGGAATTTCAAATGATTGCACTGACTTTGTCATAATTTATTCAGCAAGACATTCTTCTTAGACTTTCAGAAAATTTCCCATTTTTCATCATAAATTATGGAGTGAGATATCTTCTTACATGTAAATCATTCTGTCCATTTTTTAAATAATTGGCTTAGAGTAAGTCCTAGAAGTAAAATTACTGAGTTATTGGTCACACCATTTGTAAACATTTGGCACTATCTGTGGTTGTCTCCCCCACAGGGAAGGAATCTGGCCCTCTTCTGGGCCCTGAGGAGTAGGAATTCAGGAGTGGATGGAACTTAGTCCTGAAGGTCAATCACTTGGGAAAACTTGGAATTGGACCTGGAAGGAAATTGCTTCTTTTGCCTTGATGAAATTGTCATTGTATTTCTTTTTTCTCATTGCTACACTTTTCTAAAAATAACTTTTACATGGTCATGTAATATCTACTTTTAATTTTTAAATACAAATTTAAAAAATCACTCATAACTTCACCAACCACTGTAAATTTGTAACATATATTTTCTATACAGTATATGTATTTTGTGTATACATACATACATACAGATATCTGAAATAAAGTGCATTACTTATATTATTTTATACATGTAGGATCAATTTTTCATAAACATAAATAACCTTTTTAAAACAGCTTTATAGTTATATTATTCCATATAAAAACCACTATTTTAAAGACAGACATCTAGAAGTAGCATGGCTAGAATAAGAATATTTTAAGAAAATGAATAGATATCACCCAATTGATTCTGCCAATTAACCCTCTCCATTGCATATAAGAGAACTCTCTTCTTTCTACTGATGGATGACCACACTATTACTTTTAAACACTATAGGTTTTGTAAGTATAATATGTCATTTAAATTTGGGCTTCTCTGCATGCCTAACTAGGCTAAATATATTTTCATATGTTTACTTTCTTTTTATATCCCCTTTATGTTAATTAATCATTTATATAATCTGTCTACTTTTTCTGTCTATGTGGGTTGTTAAATTTCACTTTTTAAAAATATTACAGGATGACCATAGAAAGGACATATATGCCATTAAGGTTTTAATTTGTCTTTTAATCACATTACTAGTTAATTTGACTAACAGAACAATTATAAATTTTATGGATAAATTTAATAATCTTTAAAATTTTCTTCTTTCTTTCTGGTATTCTGGAAACCCAAGCAGAATATCTCCAAGTTATACAATTTCTTCCTGGAAGGCAGAGAACCCCTGTGTACCAGCCCTTCTCTGAAAATGTCCTTCTCTGAAAATGTCCTTAACCCCTGTTGACCATTCTTAGTAAAATGTGACTGGCTACATAAACTGTGGTATTCAACACAAAATAAAAAATGAACAAAGTCCCTTGTAACAAAGAACAAAAACTGTTAATAATTTCCAGACAGCCAAAGCAGAGCATCAAATGAAGCATGGGCCTTTCTAAGCACGAGGCTGCATGTGGCTGTACAGGGTACCTACCCAAGGAGTCAGCCCAGTCCCAGCTATAGCCAACTGATCAGAGATATTAGACCCTAAGGCCAAAGACCAAGGCTAGCTTGTCCTTAGAAAGGCTGGTATGAACACTCTACTAAACAAGGTGCCTTATAATGAGTAACAACGGGTGGAATGATTCAGATTCGCAGTCACAGAGATTAGGAGAGAATGAGAGAGACAAAGAAAATCAACACTTTTTCCAAATGTTTAGCTATTTAACATGGCACCATCACTGCAAAATCATCTTTCCCTCCACCATCTGACCTTTACTGGACACTAAATTCTTGCGTGCAGAATATTTCGTTGTTTTCCGGGGTTTTAAATTCTAACTGGTTTAATAAGAGTTTTGCAGTGATTTCAATTACTTTCATGATTCTTTTCAGTATCCTTATTTTTTGAAGAACAAAAGCTTAAATGTTTGTCCTGAGACACTAAGTGCATGACAATATATTCACCAGGAAGAAGATGAGAAGGAACAAAGTTAAAGGCTCTATTTCTGTAATGTTATGTTTGGACAATAAAGCGGAGTTACCATTGGTCTGCCAGCCAAGGAGAGGAAAGGGACAGGAGATAATGGACTTGGAGTCATTTACATATAAACAAGGTTTTCCACTCATGGCTGTTCCTCTTCCCCTTCTAGTACCCCTATAATTCGGATGTTGGAATGTTTAAAGATGTCCTGAATGTTCCTAAGCCTCTCCTCATTTTTTTTTTTGAATTCTTGTTTCTTCATCCTTTACTGTTTGGTCATTTTTTTCCTCCTTCTGGTCCACTCCTTTGATTTGAGTCCCAGTTTCCTTTCCATTACTATTGGTTTCCTATGCATTTTCCTTCATTTCAATTAGTTTAGCCTTCCTATGTTCCTCTAATTTGTGACTAAAATCAACCAGGTCTGTGAGCATCCTGATCACCAGTGTTTTGAACTGTGCATCTGAAAGTTTGGCTATTTCTTCATTGCTTAGATTTATGGGCTCTGGGGCTCTGAGTTGTTCTTGAGCCATGTTTGAAAACTTATTTGAACAAATAATAAAGGAGAACTTCCCCAATCTGGCAAAGGAAATACACTTCCAGGAAATCCAGGAAGCTCAGAGAGTCCCAAACAAGTTGGACCCAAGAAGGAACACACCAAGGCACACCATCATTACATTAGCCAAGATTAAAATGAAGGAGAGAATCCTAGAAGCAGCAAGAGATAAGGGGACTGTCATCTACAAAGGAGTTCCCATAAGGCTATCAGCTGGTTTCTCAAAAGAAACCTTACATGCAAGAAAGGGCTGGAAAGAAGTATTCCAAGTCATGAAATCCAAAGACCTACAACCAAGATTGATCTATCCAGCAAAGCTTTCATTTAGAATGGAAGGGCAGATAAAGTGCTTCTCAGATAAGGTCAAATTCAACGAGTTCATCATCACCAAGCCCTTATTATATGAAATGTTAAAGGGACTTACCTAAGAAAAAGAAGATAAAAAAGATGAACAGTGAAAGGACAGCAAACTCACAGTTATTAACAACCACACCTAAAACAAAAGCAAACTAAGTGGACAGCTAGATCAGGAGCAGAACCATGGAAATGAAGATCACATTAAGGGTTAGCAACAGGGGTGTGGGAGAAGGTGAAGGGGGAAGAAGGTACAGAAAATAAGTAGCATAGATGGTAGGTAGAAAATAGATGGGGGAGGGCAAGAATAGTATGGGAAATATAGAATCTAAAGAACTTGAGACACGTGGTCATAAACTAAAGGGGAAATGGTGGGGGAGGGGTGTGCAGGGTTGGAGGGGAATGAAGGGGGAAATAGAACAACTGTAATGGCATAATTAGTAAACTATATTTTTTTAAAAAATAAGGTTTAAACTGTGTAGACCTACCTGAGCAAAGTGAGGTGAGAAGCCCTAGAGGGAACCAGTCATGATGCCTGGACACTCAGGATTAACCCTGCTGATTACTGGGGAGTAGAATTCTTGCTAACTTTTATTTTCCTATTTGGGTTCTTCCTATTCCATATTTTAAAACCATAAACACGGATAATAATGTTTAAAGACTTTAAAAAGTAATTAAGAATTGAAGGTCATTTTTTTATGGATCTGCCCAAGATCTAACTTTCAAACATTACTAGTTGTTAATTAAAATGTGAATGGTGAATACTTAATACTGATTTTACTTTACATTAAACATACTTTGATAAAAATGCAAATATAAAAACCTATAATCACTAAGGATTATTGTGACAGTTTCTATAGTTTCTATTTCTTTGAACACAGGACAGACTGAATTAAATATAAAAGTACTTGATAACTAATTTATAAGCTGACAGGACTTCCCATTTGGGGGAAGAGGAAGGGTTATATGTTGTTTTTTTTCTCTTGCCAGAAAAAAAAATGCTAATAATGCTTTCTCTTCAGTTTATTCTAAAAGAAAAGACATAAAAAATGAATGTCCTGAAAACAGTATTACTTCCGATGGCATTATCATAAATTTAAGTAGCCTAAGGAAACCAAGGTGTGCCTTTTTTGTGGCAAATGTGAAAACGCATTGTTTACTCAACAATGGTAAACACAGTAGGCACACTCTGTGACTTCTTCTGGCTTAAAGTCTAGTGAAGGAGGCAGGTGTTAAACTGAAAAGTAACTGATGTAAAATAAAAAGAGGGAATTTACTGAAAGAGATATCCTGAGGGAGCATAGGAAGAAGACTGCAGGGTCAGGCCAACCTCTCTGGGAAAAATATATAGAAACCAGATCTTGGAGCTGAGTAGTGTCAAAGGCTGAATAATGTCCCCCCAAATGTGTCCACACCCTAATGTCCAGAACCTGTGAATGTTACCTTAGATGGTGAAGGAGTTTTGCAGGGTACAACATAAAGAATTTTAAACAGTTGAGTGATTTTTTTGAAAATCACCCTGACCCTCATATGAAGAATATAAACTGAATGTGAGCAACAGAGAAGACCAGTTTGAGACTATTTGAGAGAAGAGGCTGTCAATTAGATATGCAAGTCTGGAGGAGGGCTAAGGCGGTAAGAGCTGGGCTGCTTAGGGTGGTAATAATGTTAATCATCCATAGGATGTAGTATGCTAAAGAGATTTATTCTAGTAACAACAAAGGCCTGTATTTATTTTGTCTAATTGATCCCGTTGTTTCATTTTCATAGACGTCCCAGTGGTTTAAGGATGGCATTTGGTGGCTTGTAAACATGGAGTGGAGAGAAATAATTCGGCTTGTTTTAGAATGAACTTGATCACCATTTAGATCCATTTAGACCAGGGGTCAACGATCTATGGCCCACAGATGAGGGGGTTAATTCAGTCCACTGCCTCTTTTTGATTTCAGATCCATCTTCCAACAGTCACATTCAATGCCACAAATTTCCTCATAAGCATTGCTTTTGCTACATCTCACAAATTTTGATAAATTGTATTTTCATTTTAATTTAATTCAAAATATTTAAAATTTTCTCTTGAGAGATCTTCTTCGGCCCATGCATTATTTAGAAGTGTGTTGTTTAATCTCCATATATTTTGGCACTTTTCGGCTATTCATCTGTTATTGATTTCTGTCATGATTCTGCTGTGGTCTGAAAACATACTTTGTATGATTTCTATTCTTATAAGCATGTTAAAATGTGTTTCATGGCCCAGAATGTAGCATGTCTTGGTGATTGTTCCATGTGAGCTTGAGAAAAAATGTGTATTCTGCTGTCGTTTGATAAAATAATCTATAAATATCAATTAGATTCATTGAGTGATGGTGCTGTTCAGCTCAACTATGTCATTATTGAATTTCTGCCTGCTGGACTGCCAATTACTGACAGAAGGTGTAGAATTCTCCAACTATAAAAGTAGATTTGTCTATCCCACCTTACAGTTCTATCAATTTTTGCCATGTATAATTTGAGGCTCTGTTTTTGTTATGTCGTTTTGGAGAAGTGACCTCTATAATTAATCCCTTTTTTTCTTGTTTTGAAATTGGCTTTATTTAAAATTAGTGTAGCTACTCTCGTTTATTTTGATGAGTGTTAACTCAGTACATATGTCTCTAGCCTTTTAACTTTCACTCTTTGTATTTATGTGTAAAGTAGGATTTCTGTAGACAATATTTGTCTAGGTCTTTGGTAATCTATCTTTTCACTACTGTATTTCATTGCCTGTTTTTGTAAATAAAATTTTACTGGACATGCAATAAAAGTTACTTGTTTATGTATTGTCTATGGCTGCCTTGATGTTACAATGTCAGAGCTGAAGAGATGCAACAGAAATTGTGTGGGCCACAAGGTGAAAAAAATATTGCTCTTCAGCCCTTTATAAAGAGTATTTGCTCACACCTGAAAGATCACAGCCCTCTGTTACTCATTTCATTTTTGAATGATTACTGATGTTTTGGGTCCTGTGAACTTTTTTACCCCCATATTAGAGCCATTCATAAACCAACTGATGCAAATATTAGAAATAATATAATATTTTTACTTGTCAACTTGTTACTTTAAAAAAAGAGCATCAACAAATCATATGGCCTAAGCCATCTCTGGGGGATGATGCACAATTAACCTAGGGGATATTAGCAGAATTTATTAAATGTATTTTTTAAAGGGTTTCTTGGTATGTGAAAGAAAGTTTCCATATAGATATAACATACTAATAAAAATGAGTAATGTCAAAGAAAACTGCATCTAGGTTCTACATCACATTTTCTTTCTACCCACAGCCTACATATGTCTCTACAGAGGCTTAAGCCAGCCGGCAAATTCTGGTGTTGCAGGAATCATACACTAGCAATTTAAATGTATGGACTTTTAAAAAGAAATTCACGTTACTTTAGCAAGCCAAATGAGGAATATAATTCTTCTGTGGCTGGCAATGACGTGTCAACCAACTTTCATGAAAGAGCTTATCTGGGAGTCTATGTTCCTCCTAACCGCAGTCGTGACTTAACAGAGACTCAACGCTGCTACTCACTAATGTACTGTTGACCCACAGATATTGATGGCAATGGGACTAGCCACTATGCCACAATTAAAAGCTTCTTTCAAACAAGGAAAGTAAAAGCATCTCGAATACAGATTACAAAATGCAGCATTAAATATTTATGAGAAATGCCCCTGAGATGCTGAATTTAGCAATTCCATAATGAAAGTGCCTCACATTCTGGAGAAGGGTTATTCCCCACTGTTGCACAATCAAGGAATTGTTAAGTGACCTATGAGCGAAGGAAAAGAAACAGGAAGAGGGAAGGGTAATTACAGATTAATAAAGCATGCACACCGTTTGATTACCAACCACTGCAGTGTGAAATGAGTTGGTTTTAGTCCAGCTGTGCCGACTGATGTTATCATCAACTCTCCTCCACGAGCACCTGAGGAGTCGGCCCAACAGAAGAAGTTGCGGGAAGAGGAGGAGTGAGTGAGGATAGAGCAGGTCAGAGCTCTGTGTGGGGTGGACAGCAGCATTTCCATTCAGGCTACGGTCAGCCTGCTTTGCGGCCCTGAAACACAGAGTGACTGCCAAGACAGACTCTCAAATTAAAAACACTTTCTGAGAATAAAGTGCACATTTAAAAAATTGAAACTTCATTCTATGGAATCAAATGACAGAGCTGCAAGGGAGCCTGAGAAAGCATCTAATCAAGTGGTTTTCTGTGACGACTGATCATTAAAATAGTGAAGCACCTACATATTTTTTAAACTCAGCCTTGAACCTGCTAAATCAGAGCCTCAGGCAGTGCGGCTAAAAAGTGGGGTTTTAAACAATTCCCAGTTTTGTTGATTGAGTGGCCCTCTCTCCACACTGTTGTCATGGCCTCACTGTGGGCAGAATATGCTTCCCCACCCTTTGACTTTGAACCATGTTCACACCACTTGCTCTGGACCATGACAAGAGGGCAGGAGTGACATTGTCATTGTGCCAATTTCAAACAGAGGCCTTTAAGAAATCTCACATGTTTACACTTTCACTCTTGTGTCTGTACCAACGACACAAAGAGAGAGCCTCTATGTCTCTTCAGAATACCTGCAGAATGAATGCACGTGGAAGAGAACCATCCCAGTAGTCCTCACACATCTGCCGCAGGAGGCAGAGCTGCCCCAGGTGCTGTAACGCAGGTCAGTAACCCCAGCTGAACTGAACACATGTGAGCAAGCCCGGCTGAGGCCTGCAGGACCCACTCAGTGGGGTCACAGGTACATGATAAATACATGCTTATTGCTGTACGCAACTGAGATTTTTGCTTGTGACTATAGTCACAATATAATGTGATACCAGGAAATAAGATTCCTGGTAGTGTAATGGCAGAACCAGTTCAAAGGGGTTTTATCTTGTTTAACAAAACACTAGTTGCTTTTCAGATATAATAGACAAAAACCACAAGTCAGGAAGCCCCAAAGCACATCCACAGTAGAGAAATTTAAATTCCAGGTCCCCACCTATACCTGGAACCAAACCTCTCCCCCTCACCAACACTCACAGAACCAAAGTACCAGAACATAAGCAGAAATTGAACACTGTAACCCTTTCAGAAGCAAAGGGTACCCTGGCCAGTTAGCCCAGTTGCTTGGAGCACCGTCCCTATACACCAAGTGTACAGGTTCAATCCCAGATCAGGGGACATACAAGAATCATCCGATGAATATATATAAGTGGAACAACAAATGGATGCTTCTCCCTGTGTCTGGCTCCCTATGTATCTATTCAGGCCCTCCACCTCCACCCCCCAAAATAGAAAACTTTGGTGTTTTAGGTGCCGCCATCTGGCCAGGGCAGGAGATACGTGGCTGTCTGTTGGGACCACCCAGTTACATGGCTCACGTCAGCCTTTGTTCATCCAAGAGGAAGAATTGAATATATTTTAATTGATTTAGAAGGTCTTGCAGCCCAGTTAAGAGAACTCCTCATGGATAATCTTCTCCTACAAAAGGACCTCTTCTAGAAAAATACTTACATAATGTGATACAAGCTAGCTGCTTTTGTATTCAAAAGAGCAAACTTGCTAATGCACAAGACATTAACACAGCCATATACAGGATATAGTGTTATGAGTAACATGGAAGATCTAAAAGCAATGAGCAAGGATTGTTTCAATATCTTCCAATTAAGACAAGATGACCACAAGACCAGGGAAACATTTGCATTTGAGCAAAGAATCTAGGAAAGAAGGTGGGTCTCCTCAAGCAGGATGCATAGAGGCTTTCTGACCATTTGGTGCTTTGAACTCTCTAGACAGGGTCCTTTTTTAGATGTTAACCTTTTAACACCACAGATCTCCCCTGAAAGAATTCAGAGTTTGCCTAGGCAGAGATTGAGTTGAAGCATTACCAATAATGCCCTCCTCACTCTCTAAATGTCTGGCATCCTCCCCATTTCTCACTGAACTGCCTGACAATCAAAAGGAAAGAATAAGACTATCACTTAAACCAATAATGCCAGGCAGCCATGCAGCGATTTTTCTTTTTAACTCACATTCTAAATCCAGCCTAATTCCTCCACTGTGTACTTGACAGCTGGGTATCTGTTTGAAATTATTCAAACCCAAGCCAAGAAGAGCTCTTTCTACCTTTCTGGCCTACCAATCAGATCGGAATGGTTTCTAACCAGATATTATAATATTTTATGTTCTAGAACCCCAAAGTCGTGTGTCAAAACTTCCATTTGAACAAGAGGGGACCATGATGCCCTTGCATTTACAACTTACCTTGTCATGAGACCGTGAACGCCATCTCAGTGAATCCTCACAAACATGCACCCACACGAACACTCAAACTGAAAATAACATCCTACAAGGAGGGACCCCAAAATACCCGGAATTATCTTCCAGAAGGCTTGTGGTACAGGCTTCCCATGCTAGGCAAGTGTTCTGTATCAGTGCACCAGCTGGCATGGTTGTGAGAGGCTGCATTTGGCTTCAGTGAAATTTTTTTTTTGAAAACTCTTTCAACACGTTTGCCCATTTCATGATGGGATTTACGAGCACACCTTGTCCTGAGTGTTCAGCAGTTTTTGACCAAAAAACATCATGGCCCTCATGCCCCACCCTCCCTATTCACCCGAACTCACCTCAAGTAGCTTTTTTTGTGTGTCCTCAGATGAAAAAATGTCCTCAAAGGAAAACATCTTGCCGATGTGGAAGGGGTGAAACAAAAAACAGCAGAAGCACTAAAAGACATCAAAATCAATGAGTTCAGAAATTGTTTTGAGTAGTGGGAAAAATATCTCAATGGGTGTATTGCATCAAATGGAGAGGACTTTGAAGTGACTGAAGCTTAAATATGTAAGAAGAAGCACACATTTTTTAATAAATAAAATTTGGGTCTTTGGAGGGGTCCCCCTGGTATGTATATGGAAACTAAGACTCAGAAGAGTGAATTTACTTTGTCCAAGCTTACCCAAATGCTAAATGCTAGAGAGTTCAACTACAGAAGTAAAATGAAAATGCAATTTATGAAGATAAATTGAGGCCCCAGTAATTGACGCCAGTGTTTCAGCATAAAGGTAGCTGTAGTGATTGGAATGGCTCACTTTCTTCATGACCGAGGTATTCAAACCCACTGGTCCTGGAAGTACTGAGGGCTGACAACTCAGAGCCCTTGGACCAAAAGCATCACCTCCTTGAGTTCATACCCCCTCCCCTGGAGTAGCCCCTGGTGGTAGAAGGGGAAAATACAGATGTCAGGTTTCTGTGTCAGGTTTCTTGTGTCAGGACAGGACAATTCAGAGGAGCCACACAAGGTTTAAGTTTCCCTGTGTGACTAACTAAAGCTTCTACTGTGAGTGTATCTTAGCTCAACATTTCCCTGGACTCAACTTCTTCCTTCCTCCCTCAGGGCACCGTCACCAAGAGTACTCCCCAACAAATGCCGTGTGCAAATCTCTCCTCACAGTCTATTTCCCAGGGGATCCAACCTAAAACTCTTACCTGGTATAAGTCTCAGAAAGCCATTGTTTGTGGTCACTAACAATTAACCTGAGAAAACTATACAAGAATCACATTAACTAAAATTTCTCTAGTTCATAGCATCAATGAATTTGAAAACTACAAGTGAGTTCAAAAATTAAGTAGGCCAATGGTTTCCATAGGAAAGAAAAAAAGGTGAATATTTATATTCTTCTCTTGTTACAGAGCAGAATGAGGTTTGGCCATCTGCTACCATGCACAACCATAAAACAGAGATTGGTGGGAAAGGAAAAAAGCTTTTGTTAACTGTGTGTCCAGTTTGGGGGAGTTGGATCTACCCTGCTCTAAGCCACTCTTCTGCAAAGCACAGAAACTGCCTTGTTTCCAAAAAGACTGAAATACAAGCCCAGAGGTCCTCCTCTATATTTTCCAGTCCTTTGGAGCTCAAAGCTGCTACATGAATAGGTCTCCATCCAAAGGCTCTCTCTCTCTCTCTCTCTCTCTCTCTCTCTGAGATGTGCACTTGGGCATTACAGCATCACCAATGCCTCACACAGCTTCTCTATTTCCTAGGACCAGAGCACACCACCAGGTCACGGCAGCTGGTAGAGCTAGGGGCCGCACCCATGGACCCCAGAGCCCAAGACTGTTTGTGCCCCTGGGGCCAAAGAACATTCCTGGCCTGCACATCTGTGTGCCTCTCTCAGGGTAAGAGTGGAAGTAGTCCAGGACCTGTGCCATGCAGCACAGGGTCGCAGTGTCCTGCCAGCCCATTGCTGATGGGGCACACATCCTACATGTGGGACTCAGCCTCTGTACAGTGTGGCTCCTGACTGTGCAAGCAGGGGGAAGAAAAAGAGCAAGAGCCTGAGTAGAGCCTAGGCCCCTCCGCAACTAGGGGGCAAGGGGCAAGAAAGAAAGAGCAAGCTTCAGCACATGCCCATTGTGTTAAATCTTTCTCCTATGTGCTGTGGGAGTGTCCAAATGCCCAACCAATTGCAGGCCGGTGTCCATCATGCATGTCAGTCCACATAATATCTTTGCCCCTCCTCTGGCCGCCATGATCCAGAAGTGGGTAGGAGTTTTTTACGCTTACATTGTGACCTTTGCAGCCCCCGCAGCCCATCAAGCTCTGTATGAGTGATGAGACAACCCGCATTAGTTGTTTACTTTTCCCTGGGGATATGGAAACACAAGGCACTGCACTGTTTAGTTGCCAGGGCAACACAGTCTGGCAGCGCTATTTTACTTACTCCTGCCTGGGGCAGCGGCCTCCCATGGCCCCTCCCTTCTCCCCCTGGTGAAGCCAGCTTTTTTGGCCTACTGCTGCTTCAATTTGCTACCTTGGGGTTTTTCCCCACCTCACCTCCCTTCTCTGGGACAGGACAGTATGTCACACCAGATTGGGGTTCCCTCTCTGAGGCAATCTGGCCAGACCCCTCTATTACAGTAGCTATCCATCTTCAAGCATACAATGATGGCCAGCTATTATCAACCATTTAATTTATGGAATACTCATACTGGGAAATAATATTAGTTAATGTTTCACACTTATGAAAGATTTGGTTTATTTTTAACTTTTTATCCTCACAACCATCCTGTTCATGTAAGAAATATCCGATTGTAGAGAATTTTTATTAGTTTGTTTGAGCCAAATTGACAACAACTGCCAGAAGCAAAATCTCAACAGATTTTTGCAAAAATGCTCTGGAGATTATCGGTTTTGCAGCTTATTTTACACAATGGAATCAAAGAAGGAGATGTAAGAAGGGTTACATGAAATTTACTGGTGGTAGATTAAGGGGCAAGAGAAAACAAAGCAAGGAAATCTCTGGGATTGGATAACAGCAAAATAAAGACAAACATACTCCTTTTACATAGGCAGATACAGGGTAGTGAATAATGGCAGATGGTGTGCAGGCAACGAAAAAAATTGGGGGATGGCTACCCATTCTCAAACCTACTAAACTGCACAAGCCCTGACTTGGCATAAGCCTCCCCGGCCCCCCAATGAGGGGCCCCATGGTCTGTTGCTCTGGTGCTACTGGAAAAGAAGACCACTATGACATTCCAAAGATACATTATCTTACACAAAGACAACCGATAGGCTCATTTAAGGTAAAGACTGACATTTGTCAAGGAAGCTATAGGAGGTGAGTGTCCGCCATGACCCACTTTTAATGAGGAGTTTTTATGTTCAGACCTCCCTGTGTGGTCTTTGGATTTGTTAGGCAGCTTTCGTATTGTTACCAACCACCATGGATCAGTGATCCAGACCAACGTTCTTCTGTCCAGCGTCACTCACTCCAATTGGAGAAACTGTATTCAGTAAAGCAGAACAGGAACTTTATTCTTTGATGAAGGAAAAGAGAAGATGACTCCATACTCAAAAGGCACCATCTCCCTAGTTTGAAGAAATCAGGACATTCTGAAAGTATTGGTGGGAAGTAAGCAGGTTCAGGGGTAGGGGATTTTCAAGAAAGGGCAGAGACTTTTCAGAATTTCAGGTGAGCAGGTGCAGTTCCCAAACATGCTTGGAACACACTTGGCCATACATTGAATTTCTCATTTCAATGTTGTCTCCACTCTCGAGTGTGATTTTTTTGTATCCTAATTAAGGAAAGTTTATCAGACTCTTGCTTGGCAAAGGGTTTCAGGTGCCATCCTGGATCCTCCGGTATAGTCAGTGTTGCAGGCTGGCTGTCAGAGTGTTCTGGAGTCATTTACCAGCAGGTTGTCTCACTTCCCATAAATCAGCATGGCTAGCAGCTGGAGTTAGTGTTTGGGAGCAGAAGGCTGCTCTCAGATAAAGGCCTGGTGACAGTATGCGGCCCAGTTTTTGTCCACAATCTTATGTGTAAATCATTAAGCCATTTTACAGTTAATAACCCTAAAATTGAGGGAGGTGAAGTGGCATGCTCTATGTAGGCCACACAGATAAGACAGAAGGCATAAGAAAGTAAAATCAAGTCTTTCCATTCTAATGTGTTCTCTTTCTCACTAGCCATAGTGGCCTTTTTGTAGTCAGAGGCTGGAGCTTGACAAAAAATTGACTTTAAGGTCAGGTGAAAACAGGAAGTTTTATGGGATAGAACAAGAACAAAACTAGCCAATATTTTAGGCTGACCAGAGAGGTGGCATTCCATTTGTTAATGTAAATCATGACGAGGTCACGGAGTGGTATTTTGGCTCTTATTACCAAGCTGTGAAAAGGTCTTCTTAACATGATAAATAAAGGCTTCTTGAATTGTTGAACACATACTAGTCTTTGACTTATGCAGAAATAATCTTAATGGTATTTTTCACCCAAGAAAGTTCAGATGAGGCTTCCCAATAATATCCATGTGGTTTTAGAGATTGAAGATTCTACTGAAATGGCCAGCAGAATATTAATACTGGGGAAAGCTTTATCTGGTGGAAAAGTAAAAGAAAAATGCAGCCCCAGAGAGAAAATATGAATAATGTATTATAAATTGCAAATGAAACTGATCAAAGAAAATCAGTGAGGTAACTGTATTTCTTCCTCCTGAGAAGCTATGGCATGTGAAGGAAGAGGTCAAGGAAACTGGAAGATTCCCAATAAATCTCCCTAGTTTGAAAGATTGTGCATTGAGAAGAATGTTGACCTTGGTAGAGGAGGAAATGGCTCTGTGTGTGTGTGTGTGTGTGTGTGTGTGTGTGTGTGTGTGTGTATAAATCTCACACCTATACAAAGCACATAGACACAGACAACAGTGCAGTGATAGCCAGAGGGAAAGGGGGTGGGGGAGGTACGTGGAGGTGGGCCAAGTGGGCATAAACGGGGACAGGAAGAGACTTTGCTTTGGTGGATGAGTGCGCAATGCAGTGTGCAGATGATGTTGTGTTGAGTTGTGCTCTTGAAACCTGTATGGTTTTGTGAACCAGTGTCACCCTTGCAAATTCAATTTAAAAAATTCTCTGTCTCTCACGTACACACAGAATTCAACTCTGCACTGAACAAAGCAAGTAGTTAACAGCTTATTAACAACATTCAGAGGAAACTCAAAGACCCCAGGTTAGTAAAAAAAAAACCACCCTTGCCAACCAAATGACAGCAGGAATCAGCAGAAAGAAGGCAACAAACTAGTTTAGCCTAAACCATGAACCCCCAGGCCAGACAAAAAGATAAAGAAAAGTACTCCATTCTGCTGGGGCTCCTCAGAGAGAAAGATAAAACTACACCAAAAAGGGTAAATTATTGGTGATGAGATGGATGCTAAGACTCCAGAAGGAAATTATAGCAAAATATACTGCATTCATTCAATAAAAAATTAATGCCTAAGGAATAATTGTTCATTGTTTTAGATGTGACAATAGATTTCAGTCATGTTATTTTACAGAGCCCTTATCTTTCATAGACATCTATGAAATATTTGCAGGTGAATAAGATGATGTCTGGAATTTAGCACAGAATAATCCAGAGGAGACGAGTAGATCAAGGCGTCAAGGAAACCTGATGACCCTGAGTTCATCGTTGTGAATCTGGGTGCCAGTGCACATGAGGGCTCACACACTACTCTTCTACATTTTCATAACAAGAGTTAAAAAACAATTCTGGGAGCATTAAGGGTTAACTATTAACAACAAACTCATAAAATACCGAGGAAAATGTTGGTAAACATGTATAAGCCTTTCTAATGCATAATAACATTGACGGAATCCATCAAGGGAACGTTATTTTACTTGATAACATAAAATGGAAAACATCTACATCTGTGTATATCCATATTTACACATATAGATATTGGTACATAGTGTATAGTTACCAAAAATATTTAATACCATGGGAAATTGCTCATAATGTAAATTTTTAACATATTATAAAACTAATACAGTGTCATACAAAATTTTGTATGCTTACATATATTTGTTCCTTGTCCTTATTGCTGGGATATCACAGCAAACAACTCAGACAGAATCTAAGCTTCAGGTAGAGAGATGTAATAAATAATTCATTACAGATGAAGTGTTTACATACTATGAATAAGAAGCACAGAGAATGCCGATAACATCTAACAGAAGACATAATCCGGGTTGTGAAAAGGCAATGAGGAGGGACCACTTCATTTTTTAGTTAACAACTCCAACGCCTAACTGTGAATTAACTAGAACAAGGAAATAAGCTGTAAACAAGACGAGTTTTCTCTTTCATGAAATGGCAGGTAAATTTTCATTTTACTCAATATACTTTTCCATAATTTCAAATAGTATATTGAATTATTTTTGTAACATGACAATAAACATATTATAAAAATACAAAAATGAACAACCAGGAAGTAGTTTTTTTCATATTATAGCTTCTTTCTCAATAACAAACATATTTTGTTTGAAACACCTTCGATCCTCAAAATAAAAAGGGGATTTTTTTTTCCTTTCTTTAGTTCATCTTGGAAGGTTCTGCTGTGATTAGAAAATTGTCAAGTGAGTCAGGATTTTTTTTTAAACTGAAAACATAGCTATCTCTCCTTTGTCAAGGCAAAGTGACTAAATATACCCATCTTGAAAAGAGGTGAAGGTAGTTGGAGTGGGCACAGTACCCATTGAGTGTAGCTGGGTGTTGATTTCTAAGTATTGAATAAGAAAATTGAAAATATAATGCAGAGCAGAGCAAAGGCAGAGCAAATGTAAATAGGAGGGACATGGACCAGAAGAGAGAGAAGAAAAGGGAAGGAGGGGAGGGAAGAAAGAATGGACACAGATGCCTGGATGCACGAGTAGTAACCACACGTATGTCTGGTCACATATACCACCAAGATCTACGAGTTGCTACTGCCTCAAAATAATGGAACATTATACAATAAAAACAAACTAAATACATACACACACACAAAATAATGTAAACCTTCCTACTTTATTTATTTGGTTTTGCTAGCATTGCTCTTATTCATCAACACAGGAAGAAATGAATAAGCACTTGGGTTAGTCAATATAACTCAAAGCACAAAGTTTTTAAGCTTCCAAATCTTTCTAAGAAATATAATTTCCTCATCATAACCTTCTGTGCAAGAAATGGAAAATATTTTATTTGACAAGAAGTATCTTTTATCTTTGATGCAATGAAAAATCTAGCAATAACTTTTTTGTTAGAAATTTAAAAAATTAAATTTTCTGCTTCTTTCATTTAATAGGTTGAGATTTACGCCAATTTTTGGCTTCACCGAGGACCATAATTTCTGTGCCTCATATAATGAGAGTCAAAATGAGTAGGATAACAGAAAAACAAGAGGCACAATTTTAGATGGGTGTTTCTAACATTAGTGAAAGTTATTCAGCCTTCCAGAGCATCTGTTCACATCGGTAAAATCAGCTATATCAGAATGATATATTTATGTAAAGTCAGCTTTTGGTAAACAGTATATAAGCTAATAAAAAATAACCCATTAATGTCTTAATAAACACTCAGGTCAGTACAAAAACTTTTTAACCAAGCTACTTTTGCTCTGTTTTATCATTCCATTCTTTGATAAAACTCAGGAAATGACTTTCTTTTTTCTGTGTTCAAAATTCTCATTTTGTCATTCTAACAAGGTTTCCTTATACTTCCCTTCTTTAGGTTATGATTTAAGATGACATATTTCTATTCAGAATTATAAAGAATGGTGTTCAAGCGAAAAATAAGTTTATATTATGTCTATCAAATAAATAGTAAAAGGTGAAAGATTTATACAATCTGAAGAGAAACCAGAGTATGTATGAAATAAATACACCTTTTTAAAAAAGCCCACCGATCTACCTAAAACCAGGAAAAACTGTGATTATTGGTAGGCAATTTTCTTTGCAATGAAATACCCTATGGTTGAATTACAGAACAGCCTGGATGAAAAAAGGAATTAATATTAACTGAAAAAGCCCGGACTGCATTTTACTCATAAGGTTTAGGTTTGAACTGATTAAAGAGCACTTAATAAATCCACCTGGGCAAACTTATGGTGCTTGGGGGAGATTTGAAATAAAACTATAATTGTGAAAAGTCCATGGGATGCCAATTGATACCAACGACTATAATAAAAGTGTCCAGAAGTAACAGGTCTGGGACCATGGTTCAGATAAATTTTCCCAGGTAAAACATCACTAAAAAGGTGTTATACACAAAGAGAATTTTCTTTTATGGTTCACAGCAGCAGAGGCTTTCAAGAGAAAGAGAACTTAGCAACTCAATGCACAATACTTTGTTTACTACTGGGAAGCAGAGGAAATAGGAGCTGAAGATGGGAAGCTTGCAATAAACTAGATAGGATTGAAGGTCTAGATGCTTGGTATTTGCCAGCAAAGTAAAAAGTTTAGGCAGTGGCTGGAGACCTTAGAGCTACAGAGAGAGATATCTTTTCCTCCACTTATTGGATTATTTGGAGAACAGCCTTCCACTTAAATGGTTTGCTGCACACACATGTATTTGAGGGCAGGATGTGAGCATTCTAAACTGAGTAAGTCCATTGTCTCAAGGGCATGTCTAGGGTAAGATTGATAACCTATTACATTAAATGCAACTTCTGTATCCTTTGTCCCCAATTTGCAAGTGTTAGGCAAATCCTGAAACTAAGGAGAGTCTCTTGATTCTCCTACTGGAGCCTATCTCTATATGTAAGAACTTCCCGGGACTCTTAAAAATTAAGATTCCCATTGCACACCCCCTCCATTCCGATCCAGGAGATTTGATGTGAGGCATAGTTCAGAAACAATGGAAGTGGATCCAAAAGCAGGTGGTTTACAAAATAAAGCCATATCCAAGACAGCAATGAACCCTTTGCCCATCCATTTCTAAAGAGAACAATAAGAAATTTATTTGGAACCTAGGTGTTCAACCATTTTTCTATTCCCCATCCTTCAGTTAAATAATAAATTGAAAAGAAGACCCCTCAGTCGATGCTAAACCCAGTGGGTGAAAGTTTGATAAGGAGCAGTATATTTTCATAATCTCAGAGTACCTCCCCAAGAAATATGTGTTAATAATTATACTCATTTAATAAGTAAAAAAATAATTTAAATTGACCTTAGGGTGACAAATCTGGCAGATGCCATGGTAGACAAGGGGTAAAGGTGAACATCAACAGCAGTGGGACAAACGAATTTCCTATTACATAGCATTTCAAGTCTCTGATATTTCTGCCAAAATTTCATAACCTGAACTGAATCATGAGGAAATATTTCACAAATATGTAATTAAATTAAGTGGCCTTTACACTTTAAAAGTATTAAGTCATGAAAGTCAAGGAAGGACTGAGAAATTGTTCCAAAGGGAAGGAGACTAAGGACATTTGACAACTAAATCCCACACATGATCCTAGATTGAATGCTGGATCAGGAAGGAAAGAGAAAAACAGAGAAGCGTGTTCTATATGCTTGTTCGATTTTTGCTGTAAATGACATCATTGGGATGGCAGAAAGAAATTTGAATGAAGTCTGAGGGTTAGGTGGATGTATTGTATGCATGTTAATGTCCTGATTGTAATGGATTTACTAGGCTACATAGAAGAGAACCCTTCTTTTAGAAAAACATACATTTAACAATTTAAAGGTAATATGAGGCATCATATTAACTTAAATGGTATTGAAAATATAGAGAAAGCAAGAGAGACAAAAACAAAGAATGATAAAGCAAATGTGGTCAAATACTGCAACAGTGAAATAGTACAGGTGTTACACTATTCTTGCAACCTTTCTGTAATTTTAAAATTACTTCAAAATAAAAAGGAGAGAAAGAGCACAATCTCAAATTCATCATTATAAAATGGCAACATGGCTCCCTTGTGCATGCAGTAAGCACAAGGTTTCCTATTTGTCCCACTATATGCCACTTACAAGGACACATCTAATATACAAAGTCACAGAAATGTTGAAAGTCAGAAATATGTCTGGTGAATCTTAACCAAAACAAAACTGATATAGTCTTAACCAAAACAAAACTGATATAGGAAAGAAGGAAGCATTGAGTAAAAAGAAGTACAAAAAATAAGGGAGGGTTATAATAAGATGTTTGACTTGTCAGTTCCAAATTTATATGTATATACCTAATTGCATAGCATCAAAACATTGATGTAAAGCAAAAACGGACAGAACCATGAGTGGAAATAGACAACTTCACACTGAAATGAGAGATTTCATGTATCACTCTAAAACCAACAGATCAAGTCAATGAGAGTCAGTAAACACAGGGAAACGTGTACAATATTCATGAGTTTGATCTGTGAGCTTATACAGAACACTGCACTTTAAACCTGCAGAATACACATTATTTTAAAGCACATATGGAATAGTTATGAAAATTTCCCAAATATTGAACCACACATGTAACAAATCTCACTACATTTTAGAGGATTTGTATTATGGAGACTACATTCTCTAACCAAGAAATCAATAACTAAAGATAAAAGGTGAATGATATATGCTTGGAATCCCCTTTTTGTGGGAATCCAGATCTGGTTTACCATAGCCCCCTGTTGAGTCAGAAACTGAGGCCAAACTGAAGTGGCTATTCATCATTATACCACCAGTTCTGCTGGTTTATAAACAATTTTTCTTAATGCCCATGTCACTAAAATAGGGCAAAGACAGACAAGCCAATGGAAATATTTCAACAAAAATATGTAAATGTAATGTTCATTATGCAAAGAAAGTGAGTGCCAGAAGAGTTTGACTTGATACACTATTATAAGACAAAGCATAACAGAAGATACAATCAGTATACAGAAAAGATGACTAACAAAAAATTAATAAACTTTAAATGAAGGACTGAAATTTCTAAACTTGTTACAAGTAAATAAAATGTGTTGCTACAGAGTGATGCCATTATGTATTAAGTGAAAATGTCTTCAGCCTTTAACACCTTTTGCACTTGGTGAGCTAATTTAAAAAAAAAATAGTGTCTACAAAACGCACCAGAATTATGTGCTTTAAGTAGAACTAGTCAATTGCAAAAATGTTGTAGTTCAATGTATTGTAGGCTTGGTTAAGCACTTATAGGACAAAATGTATGAAAATTTTAAATCTTTTGTGGCATATTCTATTGCAGCTGATGAAAGCACAGCTATAAATATCACTGCACAGCTATATTTATTCATGCTGTCAAAGGAATTTTGATGTGACCAAAGGGCTTTTGGGCAGAATGCCTGTTATAGGAATAACATCAGGAAATGACTTTTAGTGTGTGTTAGGAAAATGTACATGTTGGACAAATTCAAAATTAGTACTGTAGTCAAGATGACAGATACTCGTCCTATCACAAATTTAATTCAAGTAGTAACCTGTTCCTAGGACATAGAACATCGCATCATTCACCAGGGAGACCTTTATGCTAAAAGTTAAAAATTAAACTCATTGTCAAAGTTGCCATTACCACACAGACTTTTTGAATCTCAGACAATCCAGTACTGGGCTTGACGAATTAAATACTGCATTGCTGGAAACTATCTGCTTAGTGGTGGCAGGAAGCCGAGGACACTTTTAACGCTTTTCAATCTACTTGCTTATTTCAACCAAGGAAAAAATCCAGGCTATTTTACCAGTCAAAACTGTGTCAGATTTTATCTCTGGGGGCTGACATTACAGTCAATTTATACCTCGATTATTTCTTTGAATAGGTGTTCATACATACTTACACGAAAGTAGATGATTTCCTTAATTTATTCCTAGAAAAATTGGGGAAGCTCATGAGGAAGGAATAATAACTCTCCCACCTCCCTACCCTGAAAATGAATTCTAGCAATGAAAGTATTGTCTCAACTACATTCTCAATATTGTGGAGTTGAGAACTTAATTCCAAAAAGGCAATATTATCTGACTTCACATTTTATAAAAAATGACCTAACACTTTGTAATTAGCCTTCCACTGTGAATGAGGAATCAAAAGGAAAGTACAACAAAGAACTAAAAACAAAATATGGTATTAAAATACCAGCATTCCCACAACTCCCTCAAATGGAGTTATGTTAAACAAAAACCAAATGTACTAAGTTACTATACAGATTTGGAATTACCTGTATTGTTGTTTTAAAAAATGAATAAAAATAAATATTGCCCCCACTCAAAGTATTATGCTTGAATGTTTGTTGTACATTGAAATTCAAAAGTGCAAGACTAATATTTATAGCTTCATTCTATTTTAAAAAGCTGTAAGAGTTTGAATTCCAAATCAAAAAATAAAATATAAATTATGAAAGATAATAAATAATTATGGAGTTGCATTTCTTATTTTTTTTAGTTTAGAAAATCTCTAATACATACATTTTCATAGTGTGAGTTTTTACCCTTTAATCTTATCTATATTACCTACCTGTAGTCTCAGTCTACATTTTCTACTACCTCCTAGACATCAGTGTTTTCAGGCATCTAACACATCAAACTCGACTAAACTTAGAAGACAGGACTCAGGACTTTAATATCATTAGACAGCACTTTTAGCCAGCCATCCACACTGATATCCAGTCTGGATCTCATCTAAACTATCTCCTTCTCCATCACCCAATGCAGGCAATTTTCTTCACAACACCATTCATACCTCTTTCCTCTGTCCTGGTCACATGGCCTTGGTTGTGGTTCTTGGTCACTGCCAAGCTGAGTGTTTGCAGTGTCCTCTTTGATAGACTTCCTGCCTTCAAATTCTCCAACCTCAATCCATCCTATATAACATTCCAGAGTAAATACTTTTAATACACTAAGGATCAGGTCTTTATTCTGCTCACAGAATAAACTTTTAGCACTGTTACTGGCCTTGCACTGCTTTTGACCACTCACAGTATAAATGTTGTGCTCTTTAGCCTGGGGAAGAGTTCCCATGGTCTGCTCCCACCCCAGTTCCTACAGTCCTAATGCCTACAACTCCCCACCATTTGTATTATCAAGTATTATATGTAATACAATTATTATACAATTATAGGATTCACTGCAATGGTATTTACCTTCTCCCCCACATTCCTTCTTAGCTCATGACTAGAATGCCCTTCTGCTTCATTTCCATAGTTGAAATGTTAGACTTCTTCAAGCTCTATCTCAAAAGTCCTCCTGCATTAAGTCTACACTGACCTTTCTCTTAGGTAATCCTGTTATAACTTACCAAAACTTTAACAATTACTATCCACTTAATTATAGTAATCCGTAAAATTTCCTCTTGCCCCTACCAGACCAGAAATTCCTTAGCAATAGGAACTGCACTCAATTTGACTTTGAGTCCTTAGTGATTCACCTTTCATAGGTGTTTAATGGCTTAGCTGAATTGAGGTTATATGTTAAAGAAGGAAAAAAATGGACCTTTAAAAGATCCATATGTATTTTTGGTCAATAAACTCCTGAAAAAGTTTCCAGAATTCTATTGGTACTGTAGCTGTGCAAATAGAGAGGACATTTGTCATTATCTGGCTACTCTGCATCTTCCCCTTCCTACTTCAACCTTAATTGTGTCTGTGGAAATCATGTGTCTTCATAGATGAATAATTCAAGATTTTGGCTTCTCTGTTTCTTCTGGCAGTGTCTAGGCAAGAGCAAGTGGCCTCCATACTGTTTTCCACAGTGGCTGCACCAGCCTGCATTCCCACCCACAGTGCACAAGGCTTCCCTTTTCTCCGAATTCTCACTAAAGCTTGTTGTTTGTTGATTTATTGATAATAGCCATTCTGACAAATGTGAGGTGATAACTCATTGTGGTTTTAATTTGCATGTTTCTGATGATTAATGACACTGAGCATCTTGTCACCTCTCTGTTGGCTATGTACATCTCCTCTTTGAACAATGAAAGAATTATGCACCCTTATGTTCATTGCAATTATTTAAATTGCCAAGATTTGGAATCAGCTCAAGTGTCCATCCATAGATGAGTAGAAAAAAAAGCTGTGGAACATTTACACAATGGAACACTACTTAGCCTGGATATGGAGAGTATTATTCTAAGTGAAATAAGCCAGTTAGAGAAAGACAAATAACATACCATCTCATTTATATGTGGAATCTAATAAACAAACAAATGAAGCACACTCATAGATACAGAGAACAGACTGAGAGGTGCCAGAGTGGAGGGGGTATGGCGAACTAGGTAAAAAACGTAAAGGGATTAAACAACAACAAAAAAACTTACAGAGAGACAACAGTCTAGTGATTAATAAAGGGAAAGAGGGTCGAGGAAGTAGAAGAGGGTAAAGGGGGGGATAAATGGTGACTTAGACTTAGAAACTTGTTTTGCAGTGGCGAACACAGAATACAATATACCGGTTGTTATTATTATAGAATTGAAACGATGTAATTTTATTAAACAGTGTCATCCAATTACTTTGATAACAATTTAAAAATAAAGATTCAAATTAAAAGACAGAGGAAATGACCTAATGCTACCAATTGGATGTTCCCTTCTGGGACTTCAATCTTGACCCAGTGAGGGAAGGATAAAGAAAAAACTTGGAAGCTATGCATTGCAGTGATAGCAGCAGAAGCCATGAAGCAATGGTGGCAGTATGACATCCCAGTAAGAGTACTCAGCCCCAAGGCCATTGCTATGCTTCCAACATTCTTCCTGGTGCTCCGGGGTCCCCATAGACAGGTTTATGTCTGTTTATTCAGATGCCCATGGCCTCCATAATCCTGCCAATATCTTGCCAACAAATTCCTTTTTTCTTATTACTTAGGGTTGATGTCTATAGCTTACAACAGGGGTGTCAAACTCATTTTCACTGGGGGCCACATCAGCTTCACAATTGCCTTCAAAGGGCCGAATGTAATGTTAGGACTGTATAAATGTGACTACTCCTCAACAGTTAAGCAAGAGCTTAGTACTGCTGCTGGGCAGAAACAAGGTGCGGGCCAGATAAAACAAGGTGGAGGACCAGATTTGGCCCCCAGGCCTTGTGTTCGCCACCTCTGGCTTACAGCTAAGAGTCTTTCCTAGTACCCATTGTATATTTATTTTCTGGGGAGGGATTTGTAGATATTAATCAGTTCCTCAAAAGGATTTAGCAGTCCCTCAAACAGCATTGTTTCATTCAAGGTTGTTTCATTATAAGGTTGATGAGATGCTAGGAACTTAACCCTTGTTTACAAAAATCAACCATAGTAAAATTTGTTTCCTTATACATCTTTTCACTTAGAGTTGCAGAACCTATCAATGACATTGAAAACTCACTGGTTTAATTTGCATTTCTCTGCCCTTCAGATATTAAGAACTATTATGTTGAAGTTTTGAGGCTATAACTTGTAAAAAATAAAGAATCTGATGATGTCATGATTTCATACACAGGGCAGCTATTAATAATTAATTTTTGTCATGTCCTAAGTTCTCATTAGGGAAGCTTTATGGAAAGCTATCAGTAATAGCTAAGAAAAATGAAGATGATTTTAATTAAAATAATGTCTCTATTTCTTTATTATTTTATGAACTTGTTCTTCCTTTACAAAATAAGTAGAAATTGCTGCTAACTCTATCCGGTGATCAGGAGTGGCAAAGACAAATAAAAGTGCCAGCATCTTTTCCTAATATGTCCCTTTTCCCTTTGCTGATGGCCACACAAAGAAGCAAAAAAATCACCTTTAAAACAGAATTCCTTTGATTTCTTTTTCAATTTCTTATTTATCACTCCTTCTTATCACATATCTTGTCATGCTATAACATTGCTTCCTGGTCACAGATGTCTGTTAGGACATTAAATTCAGGGTGAATTCTGCAAGATCTATGAGCTAAAATCCCACTATTTTTAACATATTTTTATTTCAATTTTAGGAAATTTTATTTCTGTCTTATCCACAGTTATTTAATACCCATTTTTGTCAAGAGAAAAAATGGGTTTGAAAACGATTTATGAACTGAATTTCACAGTTATAAAACATATTTAATAGATTCTAAGAATTTGATTTCTTATAGGTTTTTGGAGTGTCCTTCTCATAATGGATAGAAAAATTTTATTAAATATAATTTGTTTCTCATCCCTCCAATATAGAGTCTGAGTGTTTTTCAAAGTGTAACACAAGGTGGAGACTGGGCTCTTATAAGTAATCAACATATGACTGACTGATTAATTTATTTATTGACATTTTAATTGTGATATGAAGGTCCTGTGCCTTTGGCTTGAGGAAAGCTGTATAAAGGAGCTGAATATTTGTTCATAACTGTGAAAAATGAAAGAGTGTATGTACCTAGTTGTATCCTCCATGTTTGCAACTAGGTAATTTCCATGTTCTATTTTGTACCTAGAATAGGGGTAACCTCTAGCTCATGGCTGAAAGTGGCCAGCCATCTGGTTTTTTAAATAAAGTTTTATTGGAACATCGGCCCATTCCTTTATTTATACATTGTCATGACTGCTTTTGCGCTCAAATGGCAGACATGAGTAGTGATGAAGACCATGTGATCCACAAAGCCAAAAATATGTATTATTCAGTCCTTTACAGAAATACCTTCCTGCACTTTTGCCTGAAACACTGTCTCTCCATTAGGAATGGTATACACAATGGAGTAATATTATTCAGCTTTTAAAAAGAAGGAACTCCTACCATTTGAGATAACATGAATGACCCTGCAGGACATCATGTTAAGTGAAATAAACAAGACACGAGAAGACAAATACTGTGTGATCTCACTTACATATGGAATATAAGAAAGTTAAACTCATAGAAACAGAGAGTAGAATGGTGGTTACCAGGGGCTGGGGTGGTGGGAGAAAAGGGGAGATATTTATCAAAGGGCATAAACTTTTAGTTATCAGTAAGTTCTGGAGGCTAATGTACAGGGTGGGGCAAAAGTAGGTTTACAGTTATTTGTACAAAAAATAATACAATTATTAATAAACAATACAAGAATAAACTTTTGTGTTTCATGCAGTCACAACTGTAAGTAGTGGACTATAGTTAGTAGTAATATATTATACACTTAGAATTTGTTGACAGTAAATCTCAAGTGTTCTAACCAGAAAGGGAAAAAGGTAACTGTGTAAGTGGCAGATAATGTTAATAAATTTGATTTCAGTAATCATTTCACAGTATCACATTTTACAGCTTAAATATATGAAACTTTTATTTTTTAAATGTTCCCTGTCACCAGAATACAAGCAGGAGATAGATTTCTGCGTCAGTTTGTTCCCTGATGTATATCCAGCCTCATGACCTGTAATAGTGCTCAAGCACTCAATATTTGTTCAATGAACAACAGAAAAACAGAATGATATACAAAAGACCTCCTAGGCTAGCAAAATGCTTCCTGATAATCTAGAGAAGACCATTTATTTACTCAACAAACATTTATTGTGTTTCAACGATGATTCAAGGGCTGTGCAAGACACTGAAAAAGCAAAAACAAAAATGCTGACATGATCTTTACCCTCCTGGAGCTTATAGTCTAGCGCGGAATCACTGAACAACCAACTAAACAAAAATTACATGCACACAGGGGCAGTGGTCAGGGAGAAGTTGTTCATGGCACACGGGGTGTTCCAAGGTCATATCTACAGGCAGCTGATCTCTGTTGGTCTGCAGTGAGTGCCACCACGCTGCCTAAGAGAGAAAAGGTGAGGAAGGGTGGGACAGATACGGCCAGCATTAGTTCTTCTTCCCTCTGAATTAAGTTAGTGGGTTGGCAGCAGATAGCAGGCACAAGTAGAGAGTGGTAGAGTTTAGATTCGGGCACTGGCAGGAAGGCAGATTTTCTAAAGTAGTCCCACGGCTGCTTTCAGTCAGGTTCTCATTAGCCTTGATGCAGGTTTCCCTTGATGGTGCCCTTTACCCTGACTTGGAAAGACTGCAGCTTTTAAAGAGGCAGTTCAGTCCCCACTGTGGCTCAGTCCTTGGCCTAATTTAGGTAGTACAATAATGCTCTCCAACTGGGAGGATGATGAGATGATTTTTCTGTGATTTCTCTTTTGAGAATTGCTGACCAAAATCTGCAAGGAAACCACCCAGCCCATGATTCTTTGGACTCTGCTGCAGCTAAGCTGGTGTCCTAGTAATATAACAGGCTCATAATGGAGCTAGACCAGAAGCGCAATGTTTCTTTCGCTCCAACAATTACTTGTTTCAGATAATCAGACTTTAGAACTGGAAAGGTCTGACAGGTCATCTGACCTAATCTCAGCACTTAAAAAAACTTGAATACTGACACCCCAAAAGTCTAAGCTGTTTCTGTTTGACAAAAAATTTAGGGGATGAAAATGCCTGGGACCTCAGTGTAACCTGATGCAACGAGGGGTAAAAGTTGCTTAAAAGTTTGAGATCCTTCTCACATAAAGTGTTATATTGTAAGGTAGGCAGAAGACTACCTCCTGAGGTACATGCAATTTCTCATGCCCTTAATTCCATGTGGATCATGGCATTACCCACCATCTCACAAATATCCCTTTTACCCTGGCAAAGAGTTCTTTACCCACGGCCCTGGCCACCTTTCTGGTGTCTCTCACTGAGAGGACACAGTTGCAAAGCTTTCTCACTGAACACTATGATGAAGCAACACTGAAAAGAAAATACATCTCAATGTCAGTCAGATCTACCATGGTTTTCAGACCATAAGATGCACCTAGGTTTTAGAGGAGGAAAATAGGAAAAAAAATTTTGAAGCAAAAAATGTGAGAAAATATTTAATAACATAAATAACATAATATTTCACCAAGGTAAGTGTAAACAGAACTCAACAGCAGCATCAACAACCATTATTCCTCCCAAATTTGTGGGGGGAGTGGGGAGTGTAACTTACAGTCTGAAAAATATGCTATACTGCCATCTTAACAACAGGGCTATTGGAGGTGAACACATCCAAAGAATTATTTGCCTCCTGGAACTCTGAGTATGCCTTTTTAAAGTAATATAATGAGAATAGTGTGTAGTCATAATCTTTGTTTCTCAACAAATGCCTACAGAAAAAAATAATGTTTGTATCACTCATTCACTTGCAGAAATGGAAATTCTTGTATAATTTCTACTTTTGCCACCTCTGACAATCAATTTTTAGAACTGGAATCACTTGAGAGAAATAGATGCTACATGATAAATGGATGATTGATAGATGATGATGATAGATAAATAGATGATAGATAGATAGAGATAGATAGATAGATAGATAGATAGATAGATAGATAGATAGATAGATAGATAGATAATAGATAGATTAAAAAGAAAGTAAAAGAGAGTGGGAGAGAGGGGAGGAGGAAAGATGGCAAATATTCCACATTTATTTAAAAATCTCTAATTTGGGAGACAATAAATGTTTTCATTTTTACAACATCTTGAATTCCATACATTTCCATGTATATTCAGTTATAGAACATGTCCACATCAATTTACAAGCTTAGTCTCTTAATTGTTCCAAAGGGCTTCCTACCATCCAGTGTGCAGTAAGCATATGGCTGGAAAAGCCCGATTTGGGGAAAAGGGCATTACCGTTCACAGTACGCTCCTACACCCTCAGGGAAATACTGGGGGGCATGAGAGGAAGTAGGAGGGAACAGGGCAGTCAGCTGCAGTGCATGACAATGTAGGATGGTGCTGGCCTCCCTCTGGTTACATCTACTTCCATCTGTTGTTGGTGGCCCAAGGTGATGTGGTGGCTTCTATATGGATGTGGCAAATGTTTTTCTCAGGATGACTATCAGTATCACCCCAGCTTTCTTCTTCTTAGGGGACATTTTCAGAGAAGGGTGGCTACGCCTTCCATCAGTCCTACCAGAGGTACGTGACAATTCCCTGGGGTTGAAAAATTACTGCTTCCCCGGGCAGCCATCCAGACTTTCCTGTTCCCAGGCCGTCTCCAAATTCCAGTTTCCTTCATGTGAACACATCTGAGCTCCACATCTGAGCTGGAATCCTCTGGTCCACCCTCTGAGAGGCCTAGAGGTTGGGCACCATGCACCACCACGTTTTCAAGTTCTGTTCTATGAGCTATTCAGCACAGAGCTTTCCTCTAGAGCTGTTTAGGTCAAAAGTGGATATGAGCATCAATCTGTCTGATCACACTTATCCCCAAACTTTAAGGAGATGCATGTCAAGACGGCACTAAGTGGGCTGTAAACCACCAACACAAAAGCATTTGGTTGGGGTAGTTGCCAGTCTCTGCATCACCCTCAAACATTATGATTGATTTTCTTGGAATTGCCTTTGCTTATTTCAGGTAGTGACAAGCTCTCCAACTCCGTCACTGCCCTCTACATAATGCCATCATCTCCTCACTGCCACAAACTCTACCACCTGCTTCTCAGACCTCTCCTTAAGTGAATGGGGAGGAGTGGTGGGATGGCGATTAACAATACTGGACTTACAGCTCAACTATCTGTCAGCCCCGCACAGGAAATGACCGGAAGCTTGGCACAGCAGTACCAGTAGCGCCTTTTGTTGGAGGCTTTGTGCCTGTAATAAGAGGATATGCCCAAACCTCAGGTTCAATAATTTACTAGCAGGACTCTTAGAACTCAGCAAAGCTGTTATTATCATGGTTATGGTTTATTACAGAAAAAGGAGAAAGGTTAAAATCAGCAATAGGACAAGGTACCGAGAGCAATGCCTAGGAAAGCGCCAGGCATGGACTTCCAGCTGTCCTCTCCCACAAAGCTAGCCAGGCAGTGTTTACTTCTCCCAACAAAAATGTGTAGCATCATGCATGAAGTATTGCCAGCTGGAGAAGCTTACTTGAGCCTGGTTGCCCAAACATGTTATTAGGGATTGGTCATGGTACTAAGGTAACACATAGTTAACCTTAGTCTCCAACACTTCTAGAGGTCAAGCTGATAACCTGTGGCCCAAGGCTTCCATCATATATCATATTATTAGCATAGATTATCTGGCGTGGCTCGGGGCACCTAAAGATACTCTTATCAGGCTGGATATTCCAAGAACTTACAGTTTACCTCCAAATAGTTGGTTGGGAAAGCCAGATCTTTCTTTGGGCAAGATAAATGGTGTATTGCACAATGCCTGAGCTGCGATTTTCAATTATAGGAAAATTTCACCTGTTTTGCCACACATAGAATTCTATTTTTCATCTGTACTCTTTATTGCATTTTCCCCATTACCATTTATTCCCCTTATATCCCACTGTTCTTGACCCACAATCACCACACTGTTGTCCATGTCCATGAGTCTTTTTTCCTTTTTCCACAATCCTTCTCAGACTTGGGGGAAATTTCAAGACCTTCAATTTCAGAGTGCTTCTTAGCACATTAAGGTAAAGGGGTAATTCTATATACAAATGTCCCAACTTCTATCTAAAAATTGGTCCACAAAGAAAGTTTTGAGGGGTTACAGTGATGGATCAAGCACTGGGACAGGATCAAGAGTAGAACGCAGATGTCCTAACAGCAAACCTATGTTTACGCACTTACAGAAAATGTATGCTTCCCCATGAGACAGATGGCTTGAGTGCCTGCTCTGTGCCTAACACTAAATCAGATAACAAATGGATACAAAGGGCAAATAATAAGTTATAACTTTTACCCTTGGGATGCTCTTGGAGTTAGCTCACCAAACAGATAGTGAGAATGGGAAGATATGTTTTAGGTAGATATTCAAAGAGAAATTAGAGAAGGGAAATGCCACCAAAGGCAAAGGAAGTGACGCTTCTATCTGTTCTTTACCTCCCTCTGCAAAAGAGAATGATGACATACTTTCTTCCCTACCATTCAAACCTGACAAAAGCACACAATTTTCAAATAACTAATCTTTTTTACTATTTCTGTGACGCTTTGCCCCACAACATCTCTTCTCCAATTGTTCCTAGTCTCATAATCTCTGTACGTTTCTTAGAGTTTTATGGTAATGTTTATTATTACTGACTTTCAATTATATTTTCTTCAGCTGATATTTCTCATGGAATTCATCATGAACTACATGTAGCTCCTTTTATACCATCTACACAACACATTCTCAAAAATATTAATTTTTGCCCTGGCTGGTGTAGCTCAATGGATTGAGCACGGGCCTGCAAACCAGACAATCGCAGTTCAATTCCCAGTCAGGGCACATGCCTGGGTTGCAGGCCAGTTCCCAGCAGGAGACGCACAAAAGGCAACCATACATTGATGTTTCTCTCCCTCTCTCCTTCCCTTCCCCTCTAAAGATAAATAAATAAAATCTTTTAAAATTTTTTAATTTTTTCATTATATAATTCAGAAGACTCAAACTGGAGCCTCAGCATTCTGAATTAGAGAGTTGAAAATATAAAGAGAACTTTATAATTAAGAAATGTACCAGGCTGTCAAACAGAAAACAGTATTTGTCATTGAAGATCCATAATCTTTCTGCAACCAATCAATATTCATTTACTCAATAAATATTTACTGAAGATCCGTCAGATTTAAGGCATTTCTGTGAATACCTGATCTATGGTAGAAACTTGACTAAGGCAGGAAGTCTCAGCTCTCACAGAGCTTACCTTCTCTTTAAAGTAGTCAGAAAACAAACGTGCAAACAAATAAATAATTTCACATTTAAAATGTCCTAATGAAGACCATTAAAATAGAGTGACTGAAAAATAGGAGAACTACTATGGATCTAACCTTCAAAGGAACATCTCACTTAGGAGGTGACATTGAACTTAGCCCTGAAAATAGGCATGGGTAAACCAAATCTGAAGACAGGACAATTCAAGCAAAAGAAACAATAGATGCAAGACCTGTAATGGAAAAGAGTCACTAGTCAGAGGAACAGACAAGGGTCAGTGTGTCAAAAATGTGTTAAGCAACGGAGAGAAAGCGATTGCTGAGATGAAGTCAAGAAGCGGGTAAAGAACAGCTTACCCAGCACTTGGTAGGCAACACTTGAGAGTATCAATTTTAGCGTAAGTGCAAAGAAAAGTCTCAGGAAAGTTCTGCTATTAGAGTTCCATTTTTAAAGAAAACTTTGTCCTCTATGGTGAATAAATTTAATGAAAACAAAAGTGAAGCAGATGGCTAGGTGGAAGTCGGTAGCATTAATCGAGGTGGCTTAAGCGAGGGTGATAGCAATGAAGACGCAGAGGGGGGTAAGAATAATTATGGTGGTAGGAAACAGAACTTACTGATGGATGTGTTTGAAGGATGAGAGTAACAACCACAAGTTGTCTTTATATTAGTTATAGTGAATTTCACATCCATAGTCCTCTAAGTCCCTCAAAGTGTGTATTGAGATAATAGATTAACAATCATAAATCAATTCTCCGGGTTAAAAGTGTAAATGAGGCCACATACCAGAGCAAGCTTACTGGATGATACTCCCACTAAACCTGCTATTTTGGCTTCATTAACATTGCCTTCTAGCCAACAGGCAATGCTAAATTGAAACAAATTACCTGAGGAAACTAATTGTCCTCTTTAACTTTTTAATATTCAAAACCCAGCAGAAGAACAATTCTATTTAGTGTTATTAAATAGAATTTTTTAATAAATAGAGCCAAAAAAAACTACTGAATTCTGAATTTATAAGGAGACTCTGCTTTTCAACAGAAGTGACATGGTTTCCAAAAAGTACACATACTTTCCAAACCTTGATCACAAGCTTTACTGTATTTTGAATCTTGGCTCACTGCTCTAAATTATAGATGGCATTTCAGCAGAAAAAGCAACAGAACTGGACCCCTGCAGACTCAGCTGAACTAAAAAGATTTACAAGTTTCCAACAGGCAAAAATGAAACATTTTTATTAGTCTAAGTGCCACATTTTAACTCTGACTGCCTTGAATCTTTTCTGTGGGGCTTTACACATTAAAGCAATGTTCATGTTTCAGAACAAAAGTAAGCTGTGAATTAGTCTTGAAGTTTGAGAGGACCTGTAAGTAACAGTTGTCTTTTATCTCAAAATATATAACCACCTGAGAGATAGAAGCAGGAATGGGTAGAAGGGTGAAGTATGTTGCTCTAGAAATTCTACCACACTTAAACACGAGGCAGATAGAGTGATACTTCCCTCAATAATGATAAGGAAAAAAGGAGTAAATACAGAAGCTGCAATAAAGAGACTACAGGTAATTGAGTATATCTGGAGAAGACCAAAATAGCATTAGGATTAAAGGCCATGATGTGAAGTAGTACATAGAACAAGGATAGAGAAAAATAGACATATGATATAGAGTCTCCATAACCGGCCAAGAAGAGCGTGGGCTGTGTACTCCAAGAAGTATAATCCACGTAGACTAGGATGTCAGCGGCACACTTGGAGTGATGACTATGAATACAAATATGGTCTTTCGCAAGAATATCCTGAGGATATGACACTTCCAGAGAAGGAGTGTTTCATTCTTTCTAGAGAGGTTTCAGTTTCATAGAGGATGTAAAATTTGCACTGATTTTTGAGGCTGGATAGCAGTGTTCTAGACAAAAAGAAAAAGGTTGAGAGCTCCGAGGAAGAAGGCATGGAATAAATGAGGTGGAGGGAGAAAGCACGAGAGAGCATTAGGTTTATGGCAGTAAACCATAGTTTTTCAAAGTATCCAGTAAAGTGTGAGATGGGTATATCAAAGATAAAAAAATAAAATGGGTTATAGAAAGAAAGTGAGGTTCTAGTTCGCAAAGAATCCTGTGAGTAATATACCAAGGATACAAATTTTATCTTGTAGGAGCTAGGAGCCATAATGAAAGGGTTTTTAATCATGTGACCTGAAAGGTACCACAAGCAGGATACCTTAGTCTAAACGAACCTATTAAACAAGGAAGGAAAGTCCTCCGTTATTCAACATTTCAGCCTGTCTTGTGGATAAGCTTGCATCCCACATAATGCTAAAATAACCAAGACCACAGGGTCCACGGAGCCTTGAGATCACCAAGCCCACCCCGGCCCCATCCTGCAAACCGATGTGCCACAAGCTTGCACTGACATATATGTGCAAATGAAAAAGTCAGTATTAGTCCTTCAGAGTTAATTCAGGTTCCTGGGTGTTTTCCACATAATTTTCACTTTTCTTATCTTGGAGACATAATGGGGCATATGAGAAAGACAGTTGCTAGGCATAACTATGTGAGGAAGATAAGACTTTTCTCCCAAGCCTTGTGCAGGCTTCTTGTACAAGATAAAATTTGTGAAGATTTATCAATGAGGCCAAAAGGATGGCTCGTATGACAGAGGGATGGAAAAAGGCCTAGGCCTCTAACTTGCTGTAAAAAAAAAAAAGGGAGTAAAAATGCCTTGTTTTAGCACTTTGATATTTTCAAAAGTTATTTGACCTACATAATTTCATGTGACCCTTAAGTTAACTGTATATAAACTTCTCTATTCATTATTTAATTAAAGCTTTAATGAATATTTATGGGGCAACCACTACATTCAGTAAATCAGCCAGACCCTTGGGAGGAAACAGAAGTAAAACACGTTCCCACCTCAGGGAACATAGACACAGTTGGGAAAGGATTTCCCAAGTGGGTTAAGGGACCAAGAAATAATTTTAAAACGATCATAGGCACTCCCTTGAAGAAAAAAGAAAATGCTGAGATGGAGATGAAGCCTAAAATATGTGCATTCAATTTGGCAATATGGAAGTTGTCAATTAAATGCTTCAGTAGGAAAAGAAAGGAACGATTTGCTTTCAAGAGGAAAAGAAGGGAAAGAGAACATGGGAATCAATTTAAGAAGGTTTGTAGGGGAAAATATGAGTCATTTCTTGAGACTGCCGTCTCCATAAAGTTTGAAGCCAGGTCTTCAGCTGAATGTGAGAGTGAGAAAGAGGCTTTGGAGATCTGAACCGATGGAGATGCCTGGTGGAATAGAAACATGAGACTATCTGGAAGAACATCGCTGGGTTTGGGGTCAGCAGTATATGCCAAAGGAAGAATTGAGATAACTAATTTATAGGGAAGCAGTAATCATGTGACACTTGCCCAGCAATGTTCAACTCGCCTAGGTGTAGACATGCAGAGGATATATAATAATGCTTATCCAAGGTTTGAGTTTTTTCTATAAAAATAACATAGAGGGAAATATAGAAGAGAATTATAATTATCTGCAAAGAGAAGATTCTAACTGCCCAGTAGCATTGGGTCTTAGCAAGGAGAAAATGAAATTCAGTAGAATGTGAGTAAATGGTTAAAAAAAAGTAAAAGTGATCAGAGGATTGGAAAGCTAGCAGATTATAGAAGAAATAGAAGGGGAGATTTGTGAATGCAGAGCAGGGAGGTTGGGGAAGGTCAAGAGTAGCACCGGAAGGAGGGTCCGAATGGTGATGGCCCTCCCTAGGCCCTGGGTGTGCCTGACTGGGTCAAGCACCGGTGTGACGCATGGCAGGGTCAGCCCTCATTTCTCTTTAAGAAACCCCATAACCATACTTAACACCAGGGATGGAGTGCTCCTTTAGTGATGCAGCAGATCCTAAATAGCAGCTTTCCAAAGCCTGGCGAGGGCCAATAGGACACAAGGACACATGAGAAAATAAATCTTGAAGCAGTCCAATGATGAGGCCAAGGTTGCGTGACCAAGTTAATGACGGGGCCAGGACTAATTTGAAAGTTATCTAATCCTCATTTGCTGTTTTTTCCAGCATCTTAAATTTTACTGAGTAAAGTGCAGCCAGCCACAGAGAAGAAAGGGAGGTAAAGGAAGCAAAACATGTACAGGTTTTCTTAATGAGAACAGCAGTACATTTAGACATTAAGTGGGGAAAAAACTGTTCCCTTTAATGTCTCATTTTTTTATTTTGAAATTGAATTTCAACAACTCATTTTGCCAAAAGGGAAACTGAGGCACAGAACAGAAAATAATTTGCTCTCCATTGTTCAACAACTTAACTTTAGAAATAGGAATAATGATTGCTTCTTAGCCCTACATTATAAGCACTTACTCCAAATCAAGTGGGCTAAATAAAAAGCAAAGACAATTAGTTTTGCTCTCTGTACCCTTACCCGGTAATGAAATATTCAATTAAAAGAAATTATGAGCCTTTAAGGATGATTGCTCTTGCACAAAGTGAACCAGAATGGAAATCGTAACTACAATTCCACATCCATCATATAAGACTATTAATTGGACCAACTTGCATAAAAGCTGAGGTCCAATAATCTTGTTCAGAAGGCATACCTTATCAAGCTATCTCAGCTTTGAGTCTGGAGGATGTTTCAAGGCTCCCTGCCCTCTGAGCCCCAGATTCGGAATCGCTCCAGAGATGACACTTTAGCAGTGTTCACAGCTATGCGCCGCTGAGAGCTTGCCTAGGCCCTGTGAGATATCTCCATGGTTTTGACTGATAGACACAGCACTTTTTAAAAGGCTTCAAAGAAGGAAATTAAGTGATGTGCATGTACTCTATGTACATGTCATTGTTTGGTAAAACATTATATTTAGACATATGCACATTGTTAGGAGGTCAATGGAAATCCATACCCCATTAGCTAAATTTTGAACTTCTGACCTAGAAAGTCCTCTTATTAGCATATCCATAAAATATTTTTGAATTAAAGTCTGATAACATGAATAACATAAGTGTTTTTAAAAATATGTCATGAAGTTTCATTTGGAAGCTCTGCTATTTTTCTTAAATTCAGTGAATATTCAATCTCTGCTTTTGTCAAATGCATTAGGATATACAGAGTAGGAGGGAGTTCTTAAGCTCACTGAATACAGACTGACACTTAAGTTTTTTCTTTAGTTTTCCCTGTGTACCGTTTCCACACAGAAATATTTTTGACCATTAATCATTTATTCAGATCATTATGTATTCTGCCAGGATTTTGATGTACTCTCATATAGCCAGTGCTAATGAATAGAGTGTGAATTTAACTCCGAATCTGTCTGTTGGGGTTGACTACTGTTGAGAACTATATTTCAGTCTTTGCATACTAAAAATCAACATGAATGGCTACAATGAAGGAAGAAAATCTTATTATCCGCTTCTGGCACCAATCCAAGAATACAACTGTAACAGATTGTTTGTTGTTGATGTTATTATGGTTGTTATTGTCGAACACATTACGTTCTAGGTCTTTTTCTTTTCTCATTCTCCCCAATTGTTCCAGATAAGCAGAATTCTTTCAGTATTGTAAGGCAACTCAAAAAAACTTTGTAATAGTTTCTGACACCAATTAAACCAGAATTAGTCAGTTCCATGTATTAATATTATTATATGAGCTTGAGTTTGTAGGTTGAATCTGCACTGTGCAAGCAACTGGTAACCCCAACTACAGGTAGTGAGAGAGTGGTTTCATTTTTGCTCCAGAGACTATAGATTTAATTCAAGGAAGTTCTCTATTAAGACATAAAAGAAGGAGCCTTCAGATGGTCCACGACACTTGCTGAACAATTACTGTGCAATGGAATGTGATAAACACAAGACAGTCCATTTGCATTACAAGAATCAGTCTTGGGGACCTCATTAGGATAAATGTAGACTTAAGACTTGGTGAAATGATTTCTCCTCTGTACTGTATCCATATAGTTTTCTACTCTGATTATTACCAGATATAGTTTACTAATTCTGAGTCTGGAAGCCACTTCTAAATCAGAACCAATAAGTTGTCATCATGAACAGGGTGAGAGTAGCCTACACCACATCCCCAGAGAGAGTGATTCCTGAGGGGAAAAAAAATCATATTCAATCTGCCTGACCTACAGCTGGCGATAGAAAAGTACGGACCGCAAACCGGGAAAAAAGAACAGAGGTAGAAAATTCTTTGAAGTTCTCAGACTAGATAATGGTTTTCTCTATCTCTTTAGGGAAAGGAAATCGAAGTCCCAGTGAAGGGCTCAGAATGAGAAGTTCAGAGAGAGAGGCAGGATCTTCACAGACTGTGGGGTGAGGAGAACTGTACAAGCAAATTGTATGAATCCAAATAGAAAGAAACGATCCCTCTGACCAGAATGAGGGAGAAACACTTCTCCCGAAGTGGGCACTTGTGGGTAAGTTACCACTGAGACCTACTACCGCATAAAGATGGTGATTTAACGTGGGGATTAACCACAGAGAAGTGATATCGAGTACTGTGAAACTGAATTACACCACAGTAGAAAAGGCAATATTCGGTTTAGAAATTTAATTTGACTCATGCAACTTACAATATCAAGCTGCCAAAAAAATTCTACCAGACCCACCTACTCTTCACTTCTCTGTAGATTTTTAACTCAACTTGTGATTGGCATACAGATTATCCTCAATTAGGAAGGAAGCTTTCGCTGGACCTGAAAGAGAAAGACAACCACAAAAATGTTGTACGGAAGCCATGTGAAACACAGTCAGACTGAACACTAAATCTTCAAAAAATGGTTAATATTAGGGACTTTACAAAGGTAATTTTTTTCTCTAAATATTCATGTAATTTTATTGTCTTTTTAAAATTGGGGTTAGAAAATTTTGAGTAAAGGAATCTGTCCTTTGAAAGAAAAATACAAATGAAAATTTTTATATTCAACCAAATACATTGTATTTGTATTTGGTTGAATACATTGTCTTCATTGTATTCAATGTAACACATTGTAAATATTTGGTTGAATATAAAAATCTGTGCTCATGGGTTTTTTCGATGTTTTATTAATATAAGGGCTTTGATGTCTCCTTAAACAGATGAGGGAAGCATGTGATTAAGCAAAATGACGTCCCAAAAATGTCTGGAAATGTTCATAACAAACCCAAGGATTTGGGGGAGAAGAGGATATCAGTTACTATATACCCTTCTACATTATTATACTTTTTACAAAATATATTATTTGTGAAAACATATTAAATAAAAAAGGAGCATGCGTGCATACATTCGAATGTATATGTATATGTGTGTGTGTGTATTGCTTCACATTCCCTTTTCTGTGTGCTAATCCAAGTCTGTAATGTTTTGCTAAATATCAGCAATACAGAATAGTTGATATTTGAACATAAAATGCCATTGAGAGTTTGATCTTCTTGAAAATAAACATGTTTATTTAATGGGCTTCCTGGCACAGTAGACATACAGGGAAGTGGCCAAATGACACAGGCATAGGAATTCTGATTAGAAGATGATGACCATCCATCTTTCTTCACCAACTTGGGTTTATCAAGTACCTTCACATGCCATTTTAAAATCTTTTAAAAATATCTAGACTCAAACTTGCTAACACTTGAATTTCTTTCTATTCCCAACCTACCTCCTGGCACTGTTCCCTGCCTGTACAGTGATATATCCTGAGGACCCACGAGACCAGGTCTGTCTAAGGCTTCCTTCTCTACTGTTCACGCTGCTGCCTCGTCAAGCTGCTGTTGTACCAGTGAGTCCTACTGAGTCTCATGTTTTCCACATCCCCTTGCCACAGTGTCTGAGGAATGCCTCCCACTCTAGTCTAGGGCCCAAAGGGAAGAAGAGCAGTCCATTCCTTTTGTCATCTTTTTCAGTTACCCCATGTTGTCATGCCTGGGTTCCCAATGCAACGGGGTCCCTGCCTCTTCAATGTGCCCATCCTGGAAGATTTTTTAAAAACCACAAATTGTTTGCTACTTTGCACTTAAAGGTAGAACCTAATTCTTCTCCCCTTAAATCTGACTGGCCTTAGCTACTTGGTTGACCAAAAGAATACTACAGAAGTTATGTATTGGGACTTCCAATCCAAGCTCATCAAAAGCTTTGCAGCTTCCATTTGAGTTCTCCAAATGCTTGCTTTGAAAGAAACCAGCAATCATATAAGAAAGCCAACCACCCTGAGGTCACCATGCTGCAGGAAATTTCAAGCAGCTACATGGAGAAACTGTGTAGTGAAAGAATGATGTCCATCCCCAGTCAAGCTGTCCCACCAGCTCCAGCTACTTAAATCTCCCCAGCTTCTTGTGGAAAAAAGATGAACCACCTCACATATGAATGACCCAAATTTCTGACCCATAAATTGAGCCTAATAAAATAGCTGTTGTTTTTCTTCATTAAGTTTTGTGTGTGGTTTGTTTTTCAGCAATAGGTAAGTGGAACAAATATATTGGGAACCTCCCTGCCTGGTTTCAGGAATTGTAACCGCCTCCCATGGCTAAGTGAGCGACCTCCGGAATGTGGGCCACAGGAGACAAATCTTGTCTCTTGCAGCAAGTGCTGCTTCTGCTTCTTCCTCTGCCCCCAAAGCTTGGTCAATGTCCATGGCATGTACAAACCCTCAGAGAGGGGCAACCTAGGCCAGACATGACCACTTGGGAGGCCATCATGGAAGGACTCAGAGGGCCTCAACAAAGAGGGACTGATGGACCCTTGTCCCCGTGGCTATTGTGACACAGCCCAAGTCCTCATTTTCGTCTGGGAGAAGTGCTGCCTGGCTCTATCCACTTAAGCCTAAAAACCTATGATGGGGAAGGCGGTGCAGCCCTGTACTGGAAAGGGCAGGTATTCGGCATAAACCAGGCATATGAAAGAATATGTAAAATTCTGTGAAACCTGCTTTGTTTAGAATTCTCTCATTTAAATGATAAGGGTCCAAGCAAGAAGTTTGTTTCTCAAAGTTTTATGGCTCTTTAGCTATCCGACCCTGACTGAGAATAAGCCCTCATAGTTCTTTGAATGCTATCTATTGTTTGATCCTTACCTGTATCCTTGTGCAAATGAACCTAATAAAATCCCTTTGAGCAGGGGGCTCTTTGGGCCTTCCCCTTTGAGGGATCATCCACCTTTCCTCCCCAAGCAGATCATGTCTTGGTAGTGTTTACTTTCATCCGTGGCAGATGGGGGGCTTGTGAGGAAAGTCGCCCCCACACAAATACACACACACACAGAGTCATTTCCTAAGGCACATTCAAGATTGACATTCAGACCATTCCTTGCTCTTCTATTATTCCCAGCACACATTTTCTCCAAAAAATAGACTGACATGTGTAGACTTTCAAATGTCTACAATTTTATTCATGATTATTATTTGGTGTAACAGGTCTTTCACTCATTGACCCAAAAGGACAGAAAAGGCCTTCCTACGAATGTCAAAAGACAACAAAGATGAGTCCCCAACTGATATAAACCCTTTAACAGCAAGAGTGTGAAGGCTGACATGGAAGTTGCAGCATGGCTGGAACCCCTACTAGCAGAGATCTAAATTGACAGGGAAAAAAAAGCTAAATTCCCCAAAGCAATAACTAAAGCAAATTGTCAGAGCATAATACGTGGTTTGTGACCTGGCTATTTCCTGGGATTTTCTCTGTGCTTAGCGTGGAGCAAAAAATAACAATCTACTTTCTTTGACCTGTTTGCCCAGTTAAGTGGGTGTTTCTTTCCTAGCAGGTCAAAGTAGTAGCTAAATGCCATTAAAAAGTCACAGACAGGGAAGAGGATGCTCCTTTAAAGCACAGTAAAAGTTGAAATTGAACACTAATTGTTTCATACTTCTTGAGTGACTGTTTAAAATTAGCACTGCTGCATGTTGTAGAAAATGTGTGGGAAATAATAGAACAGTGCAATAAAATGGGAATTTTAAATTGGGTAACATTTACATATTTCCTCTTTTTTGTCTTTTTTTAGGGATTTCCTTCTTGATGTTCATTAAGTAGAGAATTTTTATCCACAAATACATGCTCTTAGTGGAAGGCACATGGTTACCTTAGAATCTAAGGCTTACAATGTCATCACAGCATGCAAACCATCCTACGACATGCAGATAAACTGCAACGAACTTGATTAAGAAATGCTAAATAATAGCTGGGCTGCAATTTTGGCATTTGACTCTGCTTGGCTGATATTTCTGGAGTTGTGCCAAGCTTCGCTAGTAATTCTTCGCTGAGGTCTTGGGCACTAGCTCAATGTAACGTGAGTGAATTTGGATCGGGAGTGCGGACACGCTGTTCCAGCGCGCCCTCTCGGGTCTGGCTTGCAGCTGCACCTGTGATCTTCTCTGAAGGACAAGATTTCCAGGCAAGGTTTTAACTACACTTCGTGCTTTGATCTTCGTGGTCTGGATGATATAAAAATCTGCAGGGATTTTAAAAAACTGTCCAGCTTACTATGTTTGGTTCAGTGCATTAAATATCCCCTCATGTTTTTTTTTTAATATTTGGTTATTGTCCCCACTTACTGTCTGTAGATGATCACCACCAAACTTTTAGTGGTTGAACACGGCCTTTTTATTTTTGGTCACAATTTTGCCGTTCAGGAATTCAGGAATGACTCAGCTGGAGTTCATCTCTGATCCATGTGGCATTTAATTGGGTCGACTGGGCTGGGAGATGCCCTTATAATCTAGCTTTTTCACGCACGTGTGTGAGGTTTCAGAGCTCCGTGGCCATTCTGCTTCCATGTGGTGTGTCATCCTTCTAGTGCCTCTTCATTTGGCTCTGGCTTCTCACAGTCTTGGGATCTCAGGACAGTGACATTCCCTCAAAACAGCTGGCTCCCAGGATAGTGGAGCTGAATGGTAAGGCTTCTTAGGACCCAGCCCCAGAAATCTCAGAATAGCATTCCTGCCGTGGTCTATCAGTCAAGGAAGTTACTAAATCGAGCTTGCATTCAAGGGGAAGGAAATTCTGATTCCAATTCTCAAAGAAAAGGAGTAGCAAAGAATTCACAGCCATCTTTAATCTACCGAAGTTACATTTTATATTTACCACTTTACCTTTCAAAGTGTGTACAAGAGTGCTAAATTAAGATAAGGGTATTCTTCCCCAAGTCCTCTAAGAAACTGAAGTCATCGTAAAAATTCATCTACAGACACTTATTATCCACAACAGTTTCCTGGGCCCTGTGTCTGATCTGCACTGTTGATTCCAAAGAGCAAACATTTGAGGACTCCTCAGGGTGGTCTCCAGCTAGTACCCTTGGCAGCCACTTCTGATTTCTTAAAACCTCTACAGAACAAACAGGTCTATATGTTTCTGAGATGTGGATTTTAACTTTTACAGGATTCCTTGCTTCAAAGGACCGGAGACCCAGGAGGAAGATAATATAGTAAACCGTTGTCTCTCTAACTTACTCCATTCCAGAGACTGTTCAAGAAGCGATTTGTTCAAAAACCAAGTCGTGCTCATGCTCACACATTCTCTCCTTTGTCTGTCACCTGAGAGACACATGACTGATCACACGGGCACCAGCATGAAAGGGCGTCGGCTGGAAAACAGGAGTCTTGTTCGACAAACAAGACATTTTTTTTTCTGTGAGCAACTTGGTTGAGAATCCAATTGTTTGAGATGGGAGATATTCAAAACCAAGGTTTGACTGTAATATTTAATCCCAAAACACAGGGGGAAATGGTGCTATGTCCAGGAATAGTTTAGCTCCAGTAAATGCAGTTTTTTAAAAAATTAAAAGAGAAATGTGCAAAGATCCTCTAAGGTTTCCAAAAGAGAAATGGGGCCAGTAACAGAGCACCCTGTGACGGGAAGGGTGAGCGATGCCACTCCACCGGTGAGGAAAAAACCAAACAGTACAATGAAAATGTCAGGTTCCAACAGGAGGGCTTGTGTTTTACAACTCTTGGCCGATCTGAAAGCAGAGAGAGAGCAGGATTTGAGTGAGTCCCCAAAGTTATTTTCCTCTAGGTTATTCTGCAGGGTTCTTTGTGTCCTTGGAAACTTCATGTGTTCTTTGAAGAAAGGCTGGGTTCTCTTTTATTTTTGTGGACTGCTATTTTATGCTATTATGTTTGCTGGATGCTACTTAAACATAAACACCGATTTAATCAAACCTGAGACACTTGCAAGGTTTATTTATTTTCTTAATGCACTGGAAGGTGGAGGAAAGTCCAGAGGCCTGGGAAAGGAAGAGAAAATTAGCCAACATTTGGATACAAGCATTTTGTTCTTTTTTATTATTGAATTTATTGGGGTGACATTGGTTAATAAAATTATATAGGTTTCAGGTGTACAATTCCCCAATATATCACCTGTATTGGATTGTGAGTTCACCATCATAAGTCAAGTCACCTTCCATCACCATTTGTCCCCTCTTAAACCCTCTTTACTTCCCACCAGCCCCCTATTTATCTGATAATCAACATGCTGTTGTCTGTCTATGAGGGTTTTTTTTGCTCAATCCTTTCACCTTTGTCACCCAGCCCCGCAACCCTCTTCTCTGCCAGCTGCCAGTTTCTTCTCTATGAGTCTGTTTTGATTTGTTCACTATAATCCGCATACGAGTGAAATCATATGGTGCTTGTTTTTCTCTGACTGGCTTATTTCACTTAGCATAATACTCTCCAGGTCCATTCACACTGTCCCAAAGGGTAAGATTTCCTTCTTTTTCGCTGTCTAGTGGTATTCCATTATGCAAATACACCACACTTTTTTTTTTGCCACTCATCTACTAATGAGCACTTGCACTGCTTCCAAATCTTGGCTTTCATAAATAGCACTGCAGAGAACATAAAAGTACATGTATTCTTTCAAATCAGCGTTTTGAGTTTCTTCAAATACATTTCAGAAGTGTATTGGCTGGGTCATTAGGCAGTTCTATTTTTAATTTTTTGATGTAACTCCATACTGCTTTCTACAGTGGCTGCACCAGTCTGCATTTCCACCAACAACGCATGAGAGTTCCCTTTTCTCCACATCCTCCCCAACACTTACTGTTAGTTGATTTATTGATAATAGCCACTGAATTTGTTGGTTCTGAGCCTCTTGTGAATGTCTCTGGTTCAGGCCAATGTCAGATGCTGGCCCCAGGCAATCTACAATTTGGCTGCCCCTGCTAAGCAAGGGCGTGCAAAGAAGCATCAAGCTGTGCACTAAGGATGGCTATTACCAACACAAAGCCTGGTAGCAGGTCAGCAAAATTCCAAGGTCCCCAAAGATCTGCCCGCCTGCCCCCACCTGCTGGCTGACTGCAGGCTCAGTTGCTGGTAGAGCTTCTGGCAGCACTCAATTTGCATGAGGTAGGTTCTCAGTGATTAAAAAGGTAGGGGTGAGCGGTGTTCACCAGATTGATACAGGTTCAAACTCAATGCCAGGCCACTCAGCAAATGACTCAGGGTATACCAGGTTTAGCTGCCACGCACTGGGTGCTCACATATCTTTGTGGTAGGGGGAGTCTCAGGGAGTCATTAGGCCAGCAGAGTTCATCGAGCACAAGCAGATTTGGCCATGTTCAGGGGGAACTTCGCACTGCTTGGGCATTCCAGGGAAAAACGACCCCTGTTCTAGAGCCACACAACTCAGTCTGTCCCAGATCCTGCTGGGAGGATTTGCAGGGTTTATTTCAAATTAATTTATAATGGCCTGATACTACCCCTATTCAGGATATACCCCAGGACTCATTTGTACATTAATTCTCATTTGTAAACCACATAGGTCTTTTCCAAAGCCAAAAATATATTGGATAATTTAACATTTTATAATTAAATGGACTTTAGTATAAAGAGAAATTGGCTAGGGGGTTGTGGCAAGTCAGAGTCGTACCTTCACATAAAGGAGGGAGAAATAGAAAATTAGGATAATGCTGACTCTAAATCCAGCCCCATAATCAAAGTAGAGTAAAAAAGTGACAGGCGGTATGTTCACCTGGAGTGAATCTAGCCCAAAGAAACATAACAATTCTGTGCCTCCATGTATTCTGCTAGACTTCTGTTCAGATGTACGTGATAGAATATGCCTGCCAAATTTAAAGATTGACATTTCAACCACATGAGGGTATATGAGGAAATCAAAGACCACACTAGGAACCCATCAAAAAGCATAATGAAAAACAATACATGGCGGAGCAGCTACCTGGTGGAATTCTAAGAGTTGTGAGGACTTTAATACCATGACTTAGCCACATGAATGTTGGAAGAAATTTTTTGTCAGATTTGAAGGATCCATGAATACTCAACATAATAAATAAAAAGATGAATTGTGATCAAATATTAGGAATTCTACATGGACTTTTGAAGACAGGGCCTTGGACAATTTGGACAAACAAAAGTGAACTTCAATTTGAATCCTCAGAATTTTTCCTCCAGAATGAACTTCACAGTAGTGTAGGTTCTCAGTTGGAGGGACTTTTCATCTGAGCTCAGTGCACATTTGGATCTGAATAGAAATAAGTTACCTAATGTTCCATTCCAGATCCGAGTGCATTTTACATATTACAAAATTACTAATTCCTTGCTTACAAATGAAAATGGCATTTGAGAGACAAGTTTCGTGCTTCTGGTTTAAGATGATATTGTGGGCTCCTAAGTTTAACATCCCCCCCAAAATAGAAAAAATATAAAGACAAAAAATCTGTACTACAGTTGGAAACTAGAAAAAGGACCTGTCTCAAGAAATTTAATATTTTCCATAAAAATAAAGAAATAAGAAATAAAGTGATAAGAGGAATGGTCAAATTACAGTTTAATTCAGGAAAAAACATCTGCTTGAAAATCAAGTTCAAGTGACTTTCAATAAGACAATGAAATGAAAAAGTTTGGTGGCCATTGCTAGGTGGCCTACTCGATTATATCTAAATGAACAGTGATGTTCTGGAATAGATCTTGGAACAGAACAAGCACATTAGTGGGAAAACTGATGAAGTCCAAATAAAATCTGTAGCCCTGGCTGGTGTAGCTCAGTGGATTGAGCACGGGCCTACGAACCAAAGGATCGTGGTTTGATTCCCAGTCAGGGCACATGCCTGGGTTGCAGGCCAGTTCCCAGCAAGGGACATGAGAGGCAACCATACATTGGTATTTCTCTCCCTCTCTCCTTCCCTTCCCCTCTAAAGATAAATAAATAAAATCTTTTTAAAAATCTGTAGTTTAGTTAATGTTGTAGTATAAACCTGGCAACTTGTTCATGTGACAAATGTAATTCTGTTATGTAAAATGTTAATCTTAACAAAAAGCCATGCGAAGAGTATATAAGAACTCACTACTATTTTTTAAAATTCTGTAAACTTAAAGCTATTCCAAAATTAAAAGTACATATTTTTAAACAAACCTGAGTCACATGAACACATCTACAAAGAGTTACCCAAAATAACATCAAGTCAGGATCCATTCTGGATACTTACTCCTGACTACAACTTGTCCAGAAACCAGAGGTAGGTAATGTAGGAGAACCCCTGTGATACATGCTTGCCACCGTTCACTCTGCGAAGTATTCAGTCTGGCAAATGAAAAATAATGCATGGAACAGTAATGCTATCCTGGTAGAGCAACTTTCATAGTAACTGGGGACAACAGTAAGTGCAAGAATGCTCAGCACTGCTGTGAGGACATGCCACTCACTAGATAGAAAGGAACTTCTATCTTTTTTAATTCGGGTGCTCCTGCAACAAACACAGAGAGGACATTCTCAACAGAGTCAACTCTCTGCCTCTACTTCCTCTGAGCTGTAGTTTTCTCCCCAGTGCTCATCAGAGAAATCATACTAAACAAACTTTGTCTGTTCTCTCATCTTCTGTGCTAAAGTGATTTACCATATTTTGCCATGTATAATGCACACATTTTTGCCCAAGTTGCTGAGAGAAAAATAAGGATGTGCATTATACATAGGTAGTAGATAAAATACCTTGCGTCTGTTCTTGTGTTTTGTAATTATTTGTTACATAAAATTTCTTATGGCATAATATGCTTAAAAATAAATGCTCAAATTATTTTATAATACAAAAAAACAAGTATCTAAATATAAATAAGTAAATTTAAAAATTTAAAATTAAAGTTTTTTTCCTGAAAGTTTGGGCTAAAAATATGGGTGCGCATTATATATCGCAAAATACATCAGCCTGACTCTGACAGAGCCTGTCTCAATTCTCAACATGAGACAAAAATACTTTATTCAGCAAGGATGAACAAATGGAGGAGAATAGAATCTGGAGAAAAATTAGCAGATCCAAAAAGGATGCTCATCAGATTTAACAACCTCTTATGAAGAAGAATTTCTGTGGAAAATACAGTACAAGTATGGAATGCAGTGAATTTGCATAACCAATGACTGCTGAGAGAACTTAGCATATGTAAAAGCAGAAAATGCCATCTGGACAAAGGAAGGAAAGTACAAAAGATTACATGGACCCCATAAGCCACCTTGTTCATCCCTATCTAGATTTACTGTAATTCCTCTTCCTAATGTAACATAATTAATTTTTATATTTATTTTATAAATATGGGGTGGGGCAAAATTAGGTTTATAGATGTGAATTCATGAAGCATGGTTTATTCTTGTTTTTTTAATTAATTATTATATCATTTTCTATACAAACAACTGTAAACCTACTCTTGCCCCACCCTGTATATACCGCCCTGAGCATACTATTTGTTTAAATATTTGTCTAGTGATGCTTGAATATTCAAAGTCACATTTGCAAATAATACATTTTTCTTTTTGTCAACATACATGCCTATTATTTCTTATCTTAAATACCAGAACAACATTGAAGAATACTGTTATATTTAGGTCAACTTTTTGTTTATTTGGACTTCAATGGAAAGAGTAATAAATTTTATCTTTAAATGTTTAAATGAATTGTCTTTATATGTTTGTTTTTTAATATTAATATTATTCAGCAGATCACAAATGTATTTTTTGGCTTGTAGTTGTCTAAAGCTATAGAAAATCAGAAAGGAATATTGAATTTTTCCTTTTGACATTAAAATAATGAGTTATATTGATAGTGTTTATCCTATTGAACCATTCATATCTCTGAAACTGAACCCCTTTGGTCTAAGTGTATTGTCTTTATTAGAGTACTGTATTATATCTGCTATTTATATTTGATTTCTTTGTGATTTATGTTTTATTGCATTGAGTTTAACAAATATAAACTGTATAATTTCTCCACTGTGGAATGTATTGAAACTTGCTTTGTGACTGAGTTTGTGAGCTACTTTTTTATTTTTAAAAAATTCGATTAAATCTATTGGGGCGACATTGGTTAATTAAAATTATATAGACTTCAGGTGTACAATTCTATAATAAATCACCTGTAAATCATATTGTGTGTTCACCACCCCAAGTCCAGTCTCCTTCCATCACCATTTATCCCCCCTTTACCCTTCTATACCTCCCCCCAACCCTCCTTCCCTCTGGTAATCGCTGTACTACTGTCTATGAGGGTTTTGGTATAAATTTAATTCTATTTGATCACTAATGACCTCTTTTTTATTTTACATTCATAAGATTTCTCAATATATCTTTGAAATTTAATTTTGTCAGAATATATCATTCTAGCATCTTGGTTACTGTTTTTCTTCCACTGGATGTAGTTAGAAATAGAGAGAGAAGCACAGATAGACAAAACCACTGAAAAGTGCATATCTCTGTATATAGACAGATGATTACAAATAGGTAGATAAAATAGATACATACCCAGTGTGTATATGTGTATATATTATGTAAATAAATAGGTTATTTTAAAATCTTATTAATATTAGGTAAAGAGCAATTAGATGTAATTTTTTCACACAGCAATTCACTTCCAGGAATTTATGAAAATGAAGGATTTTTTGTAACATTAACAATAACAAAAATTAAAAACCAATTAAACATGCAAAAACCGAGTATTTCTTATTCATATTGTGGTCCAATATGTGGTCCACTATTCACCCGTTAAAAGGGATGTAGTACATACATGACATAAAAATGTGTTTACAGCATATTTCACAAAACAGATTGTGAAACAGCATGAATAGAATACTTTTTTATTTTATGGTATTTGTATATATGTATTATATATATACATACATACATGCATTATGCATAGAATAAAATATTTAAAATACAGAACCATCCTTATCTCTAAGAAGCTGAACTAAATATGCTGTATTTTTTCTTTTATCTACATTTTCCAATTCACTGCAATGCATATACATATTTGTTAATTAACAGCATATGAGAAAATAACATTTCACCTGTAGGAGGAATAATAATATCATTTGCAGAAGGACAGAATTTCTAGAATCCTGCCATGCTTTGTTTATATAGCCAGATCCTACTTACCTGAGCCTAAGGATGAGAGAAAAGTTAGACATTTACACGTCCTTTTCAAAGTATACCTTTGACTTTTCTTTTTGACATAGGTATATTATGCCGCTGTCTGAAAGTAAGCATCTACCTTTAATTCTCACCAGTTCATCTTGCCTTTGCACTTTGGGATTCCTATGAACATGTAAGCGTTGGTTGCGTGCCACTTTTTTCCTCCAAGCTTGACTATTCAGATCATATCCAACAGTGCATCTCAAAGAAGCTTTACCTAATTTAAAACCCTTATGTGAATAAAATGTCAACACAGTTTCTCTATAAGCTCTCAGCAAACCAGTGTGTCAAACACATTGGCACTGCTGGATAGAGAGTAAATGATTTTTACTTGTTGTGTGCTTTATATTCTTTAACAAAGGCCAGGAGAGGAAATTGTTTTCTTCCCTCCCCTCTCCTCTTCCCCCGACATTTTTCTCTTTGGTCTGCTTCCAGTGCCCTTGAAGGCTGTATTGAATCTGACAAAGGATAAACTAGCAGGGAGTAGGAGAAACTAAAGATGCTAAGGGGCTCCAACTGCCTGTTGAAAATCTGTTTATACAGAGCACCTGGGTCACTGTCATCTGATAGGCTTTTCTCTACGTATTATTGTGTTTATGGACAGAAAAAAAGTGCCAGTGTCCCTTGTGGCTGAGCACTGCTCTACAGAATTCTGCCACCTTCATTTTCCACTTAGTAACTCATTTTTGTTTGAAAGAGGCTGCTTCTCCAGCTTCATCTGTGACCACCAAGAATACACACTCTCTCGTTTGTTCACTGAGTGACCTTTATATTTGACTAAGGGTCAAACGCGTCTTGAAACCTAAACCATTTTTGGCAAAGAGGTCTTTAAAGAAATGTAACTGAGACTGCCCAACACAGGCATAGAGGCTTCTGTTTTCATTGTTATTCATCAAGTGTTTCTCTGTGCACTATGGGAATTTAGAAATGCATCGCCAGTGTTCAGAAATGAATGCAACATCACAGACAGGAGCTTCCCTCGGGTGTGGTGAACTGGTGGCAGCCCCAGTACTTCAGTGTTATTTTTATTTCTTGGAAGGACAGTGGGTTGAGGGGGAGTCCCACACTCCTGCCAAAATCAAGTGGTTTCAAGAATCAGGCAGCTGGACCGTCACCAGGGAAGTCAAAGATGGGAGGATGTTGGCACCGAGACCCGATACAGGAGATAATATAAAACTCACATGCATATCCAATAACTAGCTCAGCAGCCCCAATAACCTCTGTGACCTTGGAATCTCAAGCAGACTTGTCTTTTCATATATACTCTGGCTGGAAGGAATGTATTTTGGAGCAGAACCAGCACTGAAAGGTGAAGACAGAGCCTTCTTAAGCAAGCTAGTTTCTCTTTCCTTCCTGGGCATCTCCCCTGCCCTTGTCCTACAGCCTGCATGTTGTGTCTGTATGCAGTAGAATTCAGGTAAAAACAAACACAACTTTAGGGATGATGAATGGTCAAAGAGGGACCCTTTTGAGATGTTTAGGCTTAAAAGATGAAAGTGCAGGCACAAGGTGTAATTTACCCTCAACCCACGCTCCCACCGGGGAAGATCTTCGATTTCACACTTTCCCTGGATTTAAAAGACAGATGGGTGCCCTTCCTCTTAGGACTACAGCAATGCAAGTTGGTTGGTAACTAAAAAGTCATAACAAAATATTGAACTAGAAAGAATAAAAACTTATAATGAGAGATCCATTCAAAGAAAAAATAAAAATGGCTCAATATTAAAACACTCAAGTGTATAGTAGATGAATATTTTGAACAAAGTCCAGGTCATAAATTATTATATTTCTTTCAATTTATACTCTGTAAATTATACTCCAAGAGAAAAAATGTACCGGAACAATATAAATATATATTTTTGCTTAAATTCTACTACTACTTTTGAATAAATATAGAACCATGCAATGTTAAAGAGTGTTAAAAAAAAGTTTAGTTGATATAACAGATAAATCCCCAAATTTCACATACACTACTGTTACAGGAAAATGAAGCAACCAGACACTGAGAGATTCTGGAGTACGAATGTGCACGGGCCCAGAGGAGTCAGTCTCCAAATTCTGAGACCCGAACAAAGGATTCTTGGTGTTTATATAGTCTACGGGGTCTTCCTGTCTACGTAGCAAAGCGAGATACAGAAGCGGAATGCAGAAGTTAGTTCTAGCTACGTGGCAGAAGCAGAGTACAAAGGCTAAATGCGGAAATTAGTTCTATCAGTGGGGGTGCTAGTCCCAGTCCTTGTGAATATCCTGCTGTTTGCTTTCCCAAACGGCTCTATCATTCTTCCTAGCGTGCTTGGGGTTTGGGTAAACAAAGGTTCTTCAAAGCTTCCCATATCATTACAAGTCTTAAGGCCAAGAACAGCACTTAGGAGTTTTTATGTTGCATTCAGAGCCCCAGGCTGACATCTACCGTCATTAATGTATGGCTCCTAAAGGCTCAATGCACATCCACGTGACCAGCAGAGGGAGGGGCGCAGGGTGGAGGGGCACTGGTTACAGGCCAGACCTGATGGTTGTACTCATCCCACTCACCCTACAACACACTGGCCAGAGCCCAGTCACACGGCCACATCTAGATGTGAAAGGAGCTTGTTACCGAACAACAGGAGGATGTCCGAGGGAGGGGCAATACAATATTTGGCCCACCTAGGGATGTCCAAAACTGCTATACAACAGGGGCCCCTCCCGAAAACCAAAATACTAAAATCTGCTGGGCCCTTCTGTCCGCCGCCAATTGGAAAGACATCTCTTAAAGCCAGAGATTTGTGAAAAGGAAACAAAATGTTTATTTAATGCTATTCAGGCCTAATGCCACCACTAAAATATCAAAGTCCTTTAGGGTATACACCTATACCCACACAGCGTTCCCTTCTCCCACTGTCCCAACTCCGGGTACCGTAAATCAGGAAAAGAGCACACGTCTGTGTTGCAGGCCACTGGCACCGTCAGCTGTGTCACTGTGCAGGATCTCGAGTTAATCCAAAGTACCGTGGTACCTTCTCATGGTCCACTGGCAAGAGTCCTCTGTACCCAGTTCCAGTCAAAGTCTCTCTTGCTTTTCAGGCTACGAGGCCAAAGGGGGCACCCCAAAGGTGCGTGGGCCTCTTCTACCAAAGCTGCAGGAGTCCGCACTCCACCAAAAGCATGTGGCTTTCTTCTTCACCTGGCTGCAGGGATCTCCATTCTGGCAAAGCTGCGTGGTTCTTCCCTTTCACCTGGGAAAGAGGGGGTCCGCACCCTGCCAAAACCACGTGGCTCCCTCTTTCACCTCACCAACAGGGGGTCCTCACTCTGCTGAAACCGCGTGCTCTCTCTCCCAGGCCTTCTCACTCAGGAGCGCAGCTCCTAGTTTCTTTCTCCTGAGTCCCTGTCTTTCTCACTCAGGAGTGCAGACCTTAATTACATCCTCCTGAGTCCCCGTCCACTACCTTCTCCCTCAGGAGTGCAGCCCCTAGTTCCATTCTGAGTCCAAGCCCTTCTCACTCAGGAGAGCAGCCCTTAGTTCCCATCTTGAGTCCCCCTAGTTCCATCCTCAGTCCCTGCTAGTTCCATCTTGAGTCCCCATCCACTCAGGAGCGCAGCTCCTAGTTCCATCTTGAGTCCCTGCTAGTTCCTTCCTGAGTCCCCTAGCTACTCTCTTCTAACTCAGGTGTGCAGCTCCTTAGTTACATCCTGAGTCCAAGCCCTCCTCACTCAGGAGAGCAGCCTCTCAGTTCCCATCTTGAGTCCTCCTAGTTCCATCTCGAGTCCCCATTCCTTCTCCCTTACTCAGGAGCGCAGCCCCTAGTTACATTCTGAGTCCCAGTCCACTCACTCAGGAGAGCAGCCCCTAGTTACCATCTTGAGTCCTCCTAGTTCCATCCTCAGTCCCTGCTAGTTCCATCTTGAGTCCCCATCCACTACCTTCTTCCTGGCTCCAAACTTGGCCACTGCTATTTAACATATCTATGAAACCAGTTAAAGGTTATAGATATGTTAAATAACCATTCCTCCAGAGGTTAGCTCCAAAACTGTTGCTATGCAAAATAGCTCTCAATGGCCTGGCTCCATTTATCCCTTCCCCCTGGGGGGGGGGGGGTGGTGAGGACATCTTAATATGTCTCTCCAATATTTCTATACACTTTGAATTCTGGACACCTTTCTAAATCTTTTTTTTTTGGGGGGGGGGGGCCTGGCTGCACCCTGTATCAAGCTGAGAAGAGGAGTCCATGACCGAGGAGCCCTGTCCCCACAGCAGCGCCACATTACGGAAGAATAACCCAAACTGATACAGGGTGCAGCCAAGGGGGGGCCCCCAAAAAAAGATTCGAAATGGTGTCCAGAATTCAAAGTGTGTAGGGATATTGGAGAGACATATAGGATGTCCTCACCACCCCCCAGGGGGAAGAGACAAATAGAGCCAGGGCCATTGAGAGCTGTTTTGCATAGCAACAGTTTTGCAGCTAACCTCTGGAATGATTATTTAACATATCTATAACCTTTAACTGGTTTCATAGGCATGTTAAATAGCTGTGGCCAAGTTTTGAGCCAGGAAAAAGGGACTAGCTTCTACCCAGGATGTAACTAGGGGCTGTGCCCCTGAGTGAGGGTGCCTGTGTGAGAGCTTGGCTCCAGGACATGAGGCGATAACTGCCTAGGTGAGGAGGGAGCCACAGAGTTTCAGAAAAGTAAGGGTCCCCTTTTGGCTAGGTGAGGGGAGAGTCATGTGGTTTTGGCAGAGTGAAGACCCCCTCTTTCCCAGGTGAAGGGGAAAACCACACAGCTTTGCCAGAATGGAGATCCCTGGGACCAGGTGAGGGGAGAGCGAGGCAGTTTGGAGCAGAGTGAGGACCCCTGCAGTCATGTAGGGGAGAACCATGTGGTTTTGGGGAGAGGGCACACCCCTGCAGCCAGGTGAAAGAGAGAGCCATGTTGTTTTGGCAGAGTGAGGACCCCCTCTTTCCCAAGTGAAAGGGAAAACCACGCAGCTTTGCCAGAATGGAGGTCCCTGCAGCCAGGTGAAGAAGAAAGCCACATGCTTTTGGTGGAGTAAGAACCCCTGCAGCTTTGGTAGAAGAGGCCCACGCAGATTTGGGGTGCCCCCTTTGGCCACTTGGCCTGGAAAGCAGGATAGACTTGACTGGAACTGGGTACAAAGAACTCTTGCCAGTGGATTGTGAGAGGGTGCCATATGACTTTTGGAATAACTAGAGAGAGATCCTGCCTGCACGGTGATACAGCTCACGGTGCCAGCGGCCTGCAAGCAGGGACGTGTGCTCTTTTCCTGATTTACGGTACCCGGAGTTGGGACAGTGGGAGAAGGGAGCGCTGTGTGGGTGTAGGTGTATACCCTAAAAGACTTTGATATTTTAGTGGAGGCGTTAGGCCTGAATAGCATTAAATAAACATTTTGTTTCCTTTTCACAAATCTCTGGCATTGAGAGATGCCTTTCCAATTGGCGGCGGACCGAAGAGCCCAGTAGATATTAGTATTGTGTCCTTGGGAAGGGCCCTTATTCTGTAGCAGTTTTTGGCATCCCTCGGTGGGCCAAATATTGCCCCCTGCCCCGGACCTGTTGTTCAGTAACATAAGATTATCCAATAATGATATCAATTTTCATAAATTCTTCTTTCTTCTCTCTAGGCAAATCCTACCTGCACATTGGGATCAAAGCAGAATATTTAGACACACAAAAATAAGGAAATACAAATTAACTATAATCTCATAGCCCAGTGGTAACCACAATTATCACTATACATATTTGTTTGTACCTGTAGGCAAAAAAAAAGCAGACTACACATACTGCTATTTTTCATGGATCACTCCACATAAAAGAATGCCCTTTTAAGGTATAATTTCTACTGGCACAATAATCTTTTATATAAATGCACCATAATTTAACTAATTAACCTTTTAACATTATAAATGTAGGTATATTTCCATTTTTCACACTTATAAATAAAATATTGCGATTCTTTCACTCATTCATTTATTTATTTGATAAATAGTTGTTTATTCTTGGTGCTAGGGATACTGTGGTGAATAAACCAGGGAAAAAAGATTAAAAACATCTGTGCTTGAGGTTCCAGTGAAAGGCACAGACTATAAGTAAGAAAATAAATAAAATATATGCACATTCAATGGTGATAAGAAAATAAAAGAGGAAAGGAAGTGAAGGAAAACTTAAGTAGGAAAAGGGAGGCTAGAGAAGGTCTTACTGAGAAAGCAACACTTTTTTTAACTTTTATATTTTCACCCTGGCTGGTGTGGCTCGGTGTGTTGAGTGCGGGCCTGCGAACCAAAGCCTGTTGTTTCAATTCCCAGTCGGGGCACATGCCTGGGTTGTAGACCAGGTCCCCAGTGGGAGGCATACGAGATGCAACCACACATTAATGTTTCTCTCCCTCTCTTACTCCTTCCTTTCCCTTCTGTCTAAAAATAAATACATCTTTAAAAATTTTTTTAATTCATATTTTCATTATAGTTTGCATTCAACATTATTTTGCATTAGTTTCAGATGTACAGCATAGCAGTTCAACAATCATATACTTTACAAAGTGTTCCCCTCAATAATTCAAGTACCTACCTGGCACCATACATAGTTCCTACAATACAATTGACTGTATTCCCTGTGCTATAATTTACATCACCATGACTATAATATAAATACCAATTAGTACTTTTTAATCCCTTCTCCTTTTTCACCCACTCCCAAACCTCCCTACCATCTGGCAATCTGGCAACAATCAGTGTGTTCTCTGTACCTTTAAGCCTGTTTCAGGTTTGTTTTTCTTCTTTAGACTCCACATATAAATAAAATCATATGGTATTTTTTTCTGTGTCAGGCTTATTTCACTTAACAGAATACCCTCTAGCTCCATCCACGCTGTTTGAAATGGTAAGATTGTATTCTTTTTATGGCCAAGTAATATTCTACCATATATATATATATATATATATATATATATATACTAAAGCTTTTTTCCCACTCATCTATTTATGAGCACTTGGATTGCTCCCATATGTTGGCTACTGTAACATTTTTAAAAGGCCTGAAGGAAGTAAGAAAATAATCCGTGACTAAGGAAAGGACATTCTAGAAAGAATCAACTTCAAGTGCAAAGGCCCTAAGGCAGAGCATGCTCGGCAGGTTTAGAGGACCAGAATGGCTAGCACTGGTACGATGAAGTCAGAGGGATAACAGGATGAAGGATCAGTTTGCACTTGTTTTCCTAGCATGATTATTGATAACAGTCCACTTTCATTGCTAAACATGTTTCAGTTGGGAGGACAAGTTACAGAGTTGCCTTTTGTAAAGCCATTATAAGGCATTTGACTTTTTTGGTTAACTAGGAAGCTTTTGAACAAGACATCTTATGTTTGACATCTTATGTTTTTCTGAGGTCATTCTGTTTGTTGGGCTGAGAATGAAGGGAGGGAGAAATATGAAAGTCAAAAACTTGTTAGGAGGCTATTGCATCAGCCACATTAGAAATGACAGTGACTCTGACTCAGCTGGAGAAGAGGAGAATGGATAAGATTCTTGTCACATAAGGAATGTACAGCCTACAACACTTGCTGACAGGACATAAGCTGAAGAAAAGATAAAGGAGGAGTGAAGAACAACTCCTTTATTTTTATCCTGAAAACTGCAGTTGCCGTTTTGTCCTAAGTTGGAGAAAACTGAAAGTACAGTGGGTTTAAAAAGTGAGGTTAGAAGTACAGTTGGGAGAAGTTAAGTGTGAAGTGACTATCAGAAATGTGCATTGGTCCATTTGGGCTGCTGTAACAAATATACCACACACTGAGTAGCTTAAACAACAATATTCTATTTCTCCCAATTCTGGAGGCTGGGAAGTCCGAGATCAAGATGCCGGAAAACTTGATTTCCTGGTATGCAGAATTCTTACATAGGGAGATTATTCTGAATTATGCCTCTGTTGGGATTTAGCCAAAAAAACAGGGGTAATAGGTGATATGTATTAAAGATTAATTGTAATAAATTTGGCTTATGCCATAGTATGAGCTGGCAGAATGTCTAAATCCATAAGGCAGATAGGCCATCAGGAAGATGAGGCTGAAACTGTACACAGGATGAAGCTTCTGTCCAAGGGTGTAATTTCACCTCATCAGAAAAGTCCCCACTCTGCTCTCATAGCCTTTCAGCTGATTGAATCCAGCCCATCCAGATGATCTAGGACAGGGGGGGTCAAACTCATTTTCTCCAGAGGCCACATCAGCCTCGCAATTGCCTTCAAAGGGCCGAATGTAATTTTAGGACTGTATAAATGCAACTACCCCTCAACAGTTAAGTGAGAGCTCAACGCTGCTGCCAGATACAGAAACAAGGTGCTGGGCCGGATGAAACAAGGTGGAGGTCCAGATTCAGCCACGGGCCTTGTGTTTGCCACCTGTGATCTAGGATAATCTCTCTTACTTGAAGTCAACTAATTATGGATTTTAATAACATCTACAAAACGCCTTCAGATCAACACCTAGATTAGTATCTGATTGAATAACTGGAAACTATAGCCTAGCCCAACGGATGCATAAAGCCAACCATGACAATCTGGGGCAGGCACAATACAATCACAAACATCCTTCTCTGACAAAGAGTCAGAGAAGATGAAGTGGTGACAGAAGGAGAGTTAGACGAGAGAGTGTAAAAATGGAAGTGGAGATCAGAGAGAGAGATTCAAGGACAGTAGGCTGTTGGCTGTGAAGATGGAGGGAGGAACCTGGAGTCAAGGAATTCAGGTGGTCTCTAAGGGAGGGAAAGGCAGAGAAAGAGGTTCTTTTCCAGAAACTCCAGAAGCAACATAGCTCCCCTGACCCATCTCAAAGCTGTGGCCTCGAGAACCTTAAGATAATAAATTTGCATGGCTTGAAGCCACCGAATTTGTTTGGCAGTTCTAATGGTTTGTTAGAGTAACAACAGGAAATTGATACATATTTGAATGTAGGTGTAGAGGTGTGTGTGGTACATGTGTGATCTGTTTCTGGATTTTCTATTTGGTTCTATTAAGATTGACCCATCCATTCCTGTGCCACTATAATATTTTGTTAATGATTTTGATATTAGGATATATTTTAACATCTACTAGAGAAAGTACCCTCTAATTACCTTTTAAATTGCTTTGGCTGTTTATATTTAATTATTTATACTACAGTATAAATTTAGAAAACATTTCCTGAGTTCCTCTCCAAAAAATATAGCATTGCTATTCTAATTTTCATCACATAAAATTAGAATAGTATAAAATTTTAACATTATTTTTCTCTGTATGTATTCAAGTATTCAACTAGGTACAGGAAAGTACAAAGCAAATACGTATATCTGTATAGAGATATGTAGATATATCCATTTGTGGGTATCTGAGTTATAGTATGTCATGGACATATTACAGTTTCTTTAAAATTTCATGTATTTACCAGTTTTCCCCAGTATTTTGTGCAGTAGGTGGTGTGGTGGATTTGTGTGTAGTCACCACCCAATGATACCAAGTCCTAATCCCCAAATTTGTGTATGTTACTTATTTGGAAAACAGATCTTTGCAGAAATAGTTAGGTTAAAACTCTCAAAATGAAGATATTACTTTCAATAACCCAGGTGAGCTCTAAATGACATCGAAAGTATACATACAAGAGAGACCATCAAGAAAGAAGGAAAAGTGACCACAAAGGCAGAGATTGGAAGAATGAGGCCACCAATCAAATAACATCTAGAGCCAACAGATGCTACGAGAAAATTAATAAAATTTCCCCTCCAGCCTTCAGAGGGAGTGCGGCCCTACAGAAATCCTGATTTCAGGGAACTGTGAGAAAATAGATATCAGCTGCTCTGAGTGTCTCCTTTGGGGTAATTTATTACAGCAGCACGAGAAAAGTAAGACAGTATGCTTCACCTTTATTTCAGAATCCTCTTACATCAGGAAAAAAGGTACTGAAGCCAAAGTTTGAGAACTGCTGTTTTAAGTTCCTGTTGTTTTTGTTTTATTTTGTTTTGTTTTTGTAGTCATCTTTAGCCAGACCCAACCCTCCAGAAAAAGTTGGTAGATCTCTTTAAATTATTCCTCCATGTTGTTTATTCTTAAGAATTATTTTTATTTTCCTATCATAATTAGGATATTTTACTTTCATTATAATTTGTATTCATTTTATTGGTATAAAAAGTTACTAGCTTTTGTATATTTATTTTATAACAAATCATCTTTATAAATCTTAGAAATTCTGATAGCTTTTCAATTTATTCTCATGTGTTTTTCAGGTAGACAAATATATCATTTGCAGAAAACAATATTCATTATCTTCCCAATATTTACACCATTTATGTCTTGCTTTACCTTAATTGTTTTGCTCAAAATGTCCAGAACAATAAATACAGTTATAGTTATCTTCACCTAGTTTCAGGTACTTATTCTAGTGTGTCATTGTTAAGGATGATGTTGAGTGATTATTTCAGACATTCTTGTCATATCGATAAAATGTTATATTTCTGATGCATGACGATTTTCCTTTTAATCAACAATGATATAAAATTGTACCCAGTGTCTAATAAGACAAGCCTGTATACTTTTATCCTTTTTCATAATGTTAATCCTTTCTTGCTTCTTAACTAAAGTCAGCTTAGTCATTGTTTATTATTACTTTAGGAATCTTATTTGTTAACATTTTACCAGGAATTTCGTTGGGAACCACTCTGCCTGGTTTCAGGAGTTGCAACTGCCCCCCATGGTTAAGGCTGAGTGAGCGACCTCCAGACTGTGAGCCACTGAGGAGACAAAGCTTATCTCCCTGGTAGGAGTGCCACTTCTGCTTCCTCCCCTGCCAACACTTGGACGATTAGTTGGTGACCAGTAAGACCGCTCAGAGGAGGGGCAACCTAAGCCAGACACAATCACTTGGAAGGCCCTCAAGGAAGGACTGGGGGTGGGCTGCAGCAAAGAGGGAGTGATGGACCCTTGCCCCCCAGCTATTCTCACATAGCCTGAGTCCCCATTTCCATCTGGGAGAAGCGCTTCCTGGCTCTAATCCACTTAAGCCTAAAAACCTATGACTGGGAAGGTGGTGAAGCCCTTTGGCAGCTAGAGTGGGATCTGAGGTGATCAGGCCTAAGAAAGAATATGTAAAACCCTGTGAAACCTGCTTTGTTTAGAATTCTCTCATTTAAATGATAAGGGTGTAAGCAAGAAGTTTTTTCCTCAAAGTTTTATGGCTCTTTAGCTATCTTACCCTGACTGAGAATAAGCCCTCATAGTTCTTTGAGTGCTATCTATTGTTTGATCCTGACCTGTATCCTTGTGCAAACGAAGCCAATAAAAGCCCATTGAGGAAGGGGCTGTTGGCCCTTCCCCTTTGAGGGATCGGCCACCTTTCCTCCCCAAGCAGATCCTGTCTTGACAATTTCATTTTCATTTGTGGTGGACAGGGGACTTGTTGGTAAAGTTGCCCCCACAGAATTTCACATTTATAGGTGAGATTTATGGGCAGTTTTCTATTTTTCAATATCATCTTTAAGTTTTTAACTGAAATGTTACCTTCATAAAATGATTTAGGAAGTTTCTACTTTCTTCAATAGTCTGACCATGCTTTATTCATTTTCCTCTTTCAAGCTATTTTCATATTCATCAAATAATGCACGCATATAATTAAAATATAGAAAAAGGTTACTAAAGGCTTCTAATGAAATAAAGCAATATTCTGACCAACATTTTGCATAATCCCAAACCTACTTTCTTAGCTATTATTTTTCTAGTTCTACATTTCTATACAATTGTTTGTAATGTTGTTTCTTGATTTCCCAAAATGTAGACATTATTTATAAACTTGTTGTTATGGAGATTATGTTTTACATACCCTCTAATTTGCCCTTCCTCAAAACTCTCAACAGAATTTTTTAAAGATTTTATTTATCTTTAGAGGGGAAGAGAAGGAGAGAGAGAGAGAAACATCAATGTATGGTTGCCTCTCATGTGTCCCCTGCTGGGACCTGGCCTGCAACCCAGGCATGTGTCCTGGCTGGGAATTGAACTGGCAAACTTTTGATTCCCAGGCCAGTATTCAATCCACTGAGCCACACCAGCCAGGGCTCAACAGAATTTTTTAAATATTAGTTGTTTAAATAAATAGTTTTTTGTTGTATATTATTTACCACTGAGACAGAGTGGTCTGTGATCATGCTTATCTCCTTATACAATTTTCTCTGGCATCAATTAGCGGTTTCTTATAATTAATATAGTTTTCTTTGTGCTTTTTACTAACTTTTTAAAGTATATCCATTGATCTACCAATAATTTTTCAAATGTTTAAATACAGACCCATGACTCACTTCTTTATAGGCCTGGCGCACACTTGGTCATCTGCAGACTTCATACTCCTCTGTAATAAATGCTCTGTTTCTTACGTGGTGTCTTTCTCTGTCTTGTTTTACTCCATCATTTTGCTAAAGAACAATTCAACAACTTCTGAAAAAGAGAGCATGAAAGATAAACATTTTTAGTGCTCTCATCCTTTACCACAGGATTAGTAGGTTGTCTGAGAATGTACAGTTAGCCACTAAAAATAATTTTCACTCAAATGTTAAGATTTTGCTCAATAGTTTTCTAGCATCCAGTTATATTTTTGAAAATTCCAGTATCATGTACTGTCTACCATTTATTCATAGGTGGCTTTTTTCTTTTCAGAAGAAGCCTCAGCTTTGGCTCTATTCAAAAAACATGTATAAAAGTCCTATGGACAAAGCCGAAGGGGGGAAGGAATGAGGGGGAAAGGTGGGGGTGGGTGGGGAGGGGGAAAGCGGTGGTGGGAAAGTGAAGAAAACTGTACTTGAACAATAAAAAAATAAATATTTTTAAAGAAAATATTACATTTAAAAAAATTTATATTTTAAAGAAAATATTATAGAAAAAATATTTTTAAATAAAGTGTCATGATGATATGACTAACGTAGGGTGAGCATTTTCACTCACTGAATTGGACACATTGGTCCTTAAAAGGGTCTAAGGACTTGAATTCTTCACTTTGAGGATTTTTCTTCATGTTATTTTTCTCTTTTCTCCACTGTCGCTTCTTAAGCTCTCTACTATTTGGATGTGGGACTTTAGACATTGATTCACAAATTTTCTTTTCAACTGTTTTGTGAACTTCTTCTTGTTCTCATTTCTAAGAGCATTCTTCATTTTGTCGTTCAACCATTCTGTTAAATTGATGGGGTTGCTTTGTTTCAAATCTCTAAGACTTCCTTATGTTCTAATGGTTCATTTTGTAAAAGAACATCCACTTACTCACGAATGCAATGTTTCATCATATAACTTTTTCCTATCTCTCTGAGTATATTAATAACTTTTATATTTTGAGAGGGCAGCATAGTTTTCTTCTGTTCTTTATTTGCTTTTTAGTTTTCCCAAGGTCATTTCCCCTAATCACTTTTTGGTTTGTGTTTTGTTTTGTTTTGTTCTCCATCTTTAATTTTAAAAGCATTCAAATATCTGGGTTGCTTTGGCTGTCTCTTCCATCTATGAATAAGTTAATAAAGTTCTAGGAAACTTGGTGGGCACATGCAGTCTTATTGAGTGGTGGTCACTATAATGCAATGAGGCAGCATTCCTTATTCTTTTTGACAAATTCTCGGGCCTTTACTCAGGGACTGTTCAGTTTCTTCGAGCGATAATCTTCAACTCTCCTGTGTGAGGAGCATAGGGCAGCTTTGATCCTGACTGTGTACTTTTCAGAGACAGGAGGTGAGAAGGAAGGGTGGGGAGCAGAGAAAAAAGGAAGTGGCAGAACTCACCAGTGCACACCTGTCCTGTTTTTAGTGTAGCATCTTTCAGTCTTCACCATTCGCAGTGTTCTTGAATACAGAAGGTCTTTGGTTCTATTTCTTCTCGGAACAAAATTTATTGTCTTCAGGTAGTAATCAGGTAATCAGTGAGTGGCCACAGGCTATTATGTGGGCATAAAATCACTCTAGTTACTCTATGGACTTTCAGCCAATCCACAAGCACTCAGCATTAAATTTTCTATGCCTTGCAAGATGCTGAGCCTTTCCTGAGTTTTGCTGGGTAAATCACTGAGCATCTCTTCATTTTCCTCTTATGCCAAGTCTTACTATTTCAGCTTCCCGCTGCTCTGTGCAGTTTCCCTTCTGTAGCCACTTTCCATCTTCTAAATACAAGTTTAAATTTCTCTTGCATTCAGCTACTGTCTTTCCCCCAATTCTCTTTATCCTCATAAGTTTTCTATCCTTTTTTTATTTTTATTATTATTTCTTAATATCTTTTGTTGGAATTTGGAAAAAAAGAAGACAGAAACGGTTGAGTTAAGCTACTTAGTTTATCTGAAATCCCCTGGAATATTTTTAAATACTATGAGGAATAGCTTTTCTTTGAATGTTGCCCAGGATTTGTCCATCATATCATTAGACCCATGCTTTTATGGCACTAGATACATTGAAAATTTTTTTACTCTATTCTATTTATATATTTAGATTTTATACTTTTGATTCAATTTTGTTCATTAATATTTGCTTAGAAAGTATGCTATTCCTTCAATGATTTTGAATCTTATTATAGCACTGCATATAGCCTTATGTTACCGTTTTTGAAATTTTGTTATTCTTGCATATTATACTCCTGTTTTATATTCCTAGTGTACATTTATCTGCCATTCTTAATTAACTCTGTCAGAAGCCTATGTTTTTATTGAATCTCTACATTAAATACATATAAGTATTTATTTTGCTCTTTTTTTCATTTTGTAGTTATTGTTAGTTTAAGTCAATTTATTTTTCTTACATTTCTTAAGGTTATTGTATTGTCATTTTTAACACTCTATTAGTAAAATTCCTGTTTTTCTATTTTCATTCCTTCTTATTTAATAATAAAAGAACATAAGGCTACACATATTATTTGTCATTTATTTCTAAATACATACTCTATAAGTAAATTTCTATTTTATTCTCTGATTTGAGAGTTAGTTATAACAGTTTTCTTTTTAGTGTTAAAAATTTTTTAAGATTTTATTTATTTATTTTTAGAGGGGAAAGGAAGGAGAGAGGCAGAGAAATATCAATGTATGGTTGCCTCTCATGCATCCCCTGCCGGGAACTGGCCTGCAACCCAGGCATGTGCCCTGACTGGGAATCGAACTGCGATCCTTTGGTTCCCAGGCCCACGGTCAATCCACTGAGCTGCACCAGCCAGGGCTAGTGTTCAATTCTTTCGTTGACACTTCCTTGATTCCTTTTCATTTTAATTACATTATAGTCAGAAAATGTGAATTTTCAGATTTGTGATTTGAGAATATTTTTAAGACTTTCTCTGTGACCCCAAAATGTTTTTTTCCCCTAAATATGCCAAAGGAGCTCAAAAATACATCTTTTCTTTGTAGAGTCCATGGTAACATATACTTATGCCATTTCCCTATCATTCTGCAGGAACTCATGCATTAGTAACTTCTTGAGAAAAAAAAAAAGCCTGAAAGGAAAGTGTGTTGAGTGTTTGAGTATCTGAAAATGACCTTATTTTGCCATGTGATTGGTGGTTTGGCTGGATAGGCAGTTACATATTAGAACTAATTTGAAGGCATTGTTCCGTTGTATTCTACCATCCAACATTATTTATATATTCTACATACATATTTATTTTTGTCTACTTTATTTGGTAATGACTCAGGGAGAAGTTTTAGAGTATCTCCATCTATCACATTTCTGTCAAATTATCCTTGAATGCACATTTTTCTCTGTTTCAGTGTGACCTGATTTGGGGAGTAAAGATTCATGATGCTTCACTTATTATAAACTTTACTTTTTATTATAAAATAATATTCACTACCCTGTTTAACATTTTTTCTGTAAACTTTACCTTAGGAGTTTGAATAATTTTGCTTACATTTACCAAATTTGCCCTTGGCGAGCATTTACTGTGAATAACCTGTGTCATTTCTTCAAATATATCCTACTTGGTTGAGAAAGATATCATTAGATTCTGTGTTTTGAACACAGACACTTCGTCATTAAACAGATGTTTCCTATTTTTTCTTTATTAGTATATTACATTTGGTACCACCTTTGACACCTTTAATGCTTCCTTGCTATTTTTTATTTTTTATTAATTTACATTTGTTTGCATTTTCCCCATTAGTTTAGAAAATATATATCACAACCATATCTAATTCTAAGTTAAATTTAAGTACTATTTACTTTTAAGGCTTTCTTTCAGTAATTCTTTAACATACATTTATTTACTTAGTGTTAATCAGGGCTACAATGGTTTCATCGCTCTCTCAGGTAGTTGTGTTTCTCTCCTTTACATACATTAAACAATAATTTCCTTTAGACACAGCCACCACCCCAAAGTTCAGGCTCTTTCTTGGGAGCATGCTTAGTCAGTGAGGGAGGACTTGCTAACACTCACTAAAATACAGTTCATTGGGTCAGAGTGCCCTAAACAACTCCTAAATGAAAAGTTATTGGGCCTTTTCCTCTTTTTCCATAGAATAAAAATGAAGAATAGTGGCCATTTTTTATACTAAAAGACCTTGAATATGCATTTCCATTTATTTAAAAGTCATTAATGAGTGCCTGATTCATTATGGCTATTTTTAACAGGAAAACTACCAATAATATTTATCCAACAATAGTTCATATCCTTTCCCATTGAAAACTATTAATCTGTATCAGTAATGCTTTAAAGAATCATATATGGTATAACTTGAAAAATGCAAAACAAAAAGAATATAGGGATATATACTAGCATGTTAATATTAGATATATCTGGTAGGAATGGTTTTCTTAAAATTTTATATGTCATTCAATTCTTACATAGTAGGTATCCCCTTTATTATGAGAGATTTCCACATAGTACATTATAAAGATTATGCTTAAAACATTAAAAATTCAAACAAACCTGAGACTTGTTTTTAATCCTCACCTGAGGAAATGTTTATTGGGAGAGGAAGTGGGGGGGGAGAGAGAGAAACATCATTGTGAGAGAGAAATGTCAATCAGTTGCCTCCTATACATGTTCCAACCAGGGGCTGGACCCACAATTTAGGTATGTGCCCTGATTTGGGGTTGAACCTGCAGCCTTTTGGAGGTATGGGGCAATGCTCCAACCAGTTGAGCCAACTGGCCATGGCAAATAACATTTACAACTTTCAGCAAGGAAACGATGGACTTCTTTTATTTAGTCTCAATTTTAACCTAGCAGTTTCTTTATTACTTCCACCCAAATTTCAACCTCTTGCTGGTAAATGAGAAAGAAATTTAAAGAAAAGCATTAAACTGATTTCTGCCTCTGGCTGTGATGGAGTTCCAAGAAACAAACCTATATTCCTATTGAGAAAAGCTACATGATTTTTTTTAACTTTTTCTTTGTCAAGATGGCAGCATAGGTAAATGTGATACTCGAATCCTCCTACAACAACATCACAATTACAACTAACCTACAGAACAGCTGTCATTCAGAACCACCTGAAATCTAGCTGAATGGAAGTTCTTCAACTAGGGAGTTAAAGAAGAAGCCACACTGGATTGGTAAAAAGGGCAGAGATACAGAATAGACTAGTCCCAAACCCTTGTGCCAATAAAAATTATGAGAGATATCTCAGCTGTGGAGGTCCCCTCTGAGGAGTGAGGGGTCCCAGCCCCACACCAGGGTTCCAGTGCCAGGAAAAGAAGTCCCCACAACTTCTGCCTATAAAAACCAGTAGGGATGTGGCTGAGGGCTTCTGGAGCCCCAGGAAGTTCCTCTTAAAGGACCTGCACAGACTTAGGCTCACTCCCTCTGAGCTCCAGCACTGGGGCAGCAGCATGAAAGGAACCAAGGAAATACAGAGGGAGGAACTGAATTGTCTCACATCAGGTCAGTACCTGAAGGGGTAGCTTTCTCCCAGACAAAAGTTCTGAAAGAGGCCATTGTTTCTTTTCTGAGATCCCCACTCCACTTCTCGCAAAGTGTGGAGGTGGGCACCATCTCCATCAACTGGCTCACACTGTTCACCCTACCCTGGTGTGATTCCCTGAGACTCTCCCACCCAGATTATAGACCCACCCAACCTGTTTCCAGTGGCTTTTCCATGAAAATGGTCCGTCTTGACTCATGCTTCAGACTTTCATAAAATCTCTCAGACAAACAGCATCTGATCTCAGTGTGCCACATACCTCTTGCTAAGTGGCCCCAGGCTGAGCAACATCAGCAGCTGGCCTTGGTTTGCAGCTTGGCCTCACCTGGGCACCTCCAAGCCCAGCACAAATGACAGCCATCTGCAGATCACTTTGTAGTTCATGCCAGGTGGACCCAGGCAGAACACAGGTGGCTACTGATCTTGGCTGGTACCTCCCAGAAAGCTCCCAGGCTAGTGCACCAGGTGGACAGTTTCAGACCGTGTCACAGTGATACAGGATGTAGCCAGGGGGCCCCCCAAAAAAAAGATTTAAAAAGGTGTCCAGAATTCAAAGTGTATAGAAATATTGGAGAGACATATAAGATGTCCTCACCGCCCCCCCCCCCCCCCCGGAAGGGATGAATGGAGCCAGGCCATTGAGAGCTGTTTTGCATAGCAACAGTTTTGGAGCTAACCTCTGGAGGAATGGTTATTTAACATATCTATAACCTTTAACTGGTTTCATAGATATGTTAAATAGCAGTGGCCAAGTTTGGAGCCAGGAAGAAGGATGGCCTGGGTGGGAGCTTGGAAAAGACTGGCTCCAGGACATGAAGGGTCCCCGCTTGGCCAGATGAGAGAGAGCCACGCGGTTTCAGCAGAGTGAGGACCCCCTCTAGGTGAGGTGAAAGAGAGAGCCACGTGGTTTTGGCAGGGTGCGGACCCCCTTTTTCCCAGGTGAAAAGGGAAGAACCACGCAGCTTTGCCAGAATGGAGATCCCTGCAGCCAGGTGAAGAAGACAGCCACATGCTTTTGGTGGAGTGCGGACTCCTGCAGCTTTGGTAGAAGAGGCCCACGCGGCTTTGGGGTGCCCCCTTTGGCCGAGTGGCCTGGAAAGCAAGAGAGACTTTGACTGGAACTGGGTACAAAGGACTCTTGCCAGTGGACCATGAGAGGGTACCGCATAACACTGGATTAACTAGAGAGAGATCCTGCCTGCACGGTGACACAGCTGACGGTGCCAGCGGCCTGCAACACAGACGTGTGCTCTTTTCCTGATTTACGGTACCCGAAGTTGGGACAATGGGAGAAGGGAGCGCTGTGTGGGTGTAGGTGTATACCTTAAAGGACTTTGATATTTTAGTGGAGGCATTAGGCCTGAATAGCATTAAATAAACATTTTGTTTCCTTTTCACAAATCTCTGGCTTTAAGAGATGTCTTTCCAATTGGCGGCGGACAGAAGGGCCCAGTAGATTTTAGTATTTTGTTTTTGAGAGGGGCCCCTGTTGTATAGCAGTTTTGGGCATCCCTAGGTGGGCCAAATATTGTATTGCCCCTCCCTCGGACCTCCTCCTGTTGTTCGGTAACAACAGCACCACCCAATCACATCCACAAGCAACACACTTGAGAGGCAAACTCAGCGAGCACTAGAGCTCAGCCAAAGTAAGTACTGCTCTGCGGAGTAGTCGGTGTTCACAGCGAGTCCTTGCAGCTGACCAGCCCAGGGATAAATCCTTCTCACTGACATGCTGCTAGCAATCAAGGCTCAACAACAAGAAGATGGTTTATGGAGCACCCAGCTCTGGTGATCAGAGAGGCTGTGTCAGTGGACCCTGTAGGACACCTACTACGTTATGCCACTCTACCAACGGCTCTACCTAGAAAGAAACACAGGGAAGCAGCCAAAATGAGGAGACCAAGAAATGTCCCAAGAGAAAAGCAAAACAAAACTCCAGAAAAAGAATTAAACAAAATGGAAACATGCAATCTCCTAGTTGCAGAGTTCAAAACACTGGTTATAAAAATGCTCAATGACCTCGGCAAGAATTTCAACAGCATAAAAAAGGACATGGAAACCATAAAAAAGAACCAGTCAGGAATGAAGAATACACTAACTGATGAAGAATCAACAACAGAGTAGATGAAGCTGAGAATCAAATCAGCAATTTGAAATATGAGGAAGCAAAAAAATGCCCAATCAGAATAGCAAAGAGAAAAAAGAACATTTTAAAAATAGAGTAGTGTAAGGAAGGAGGTCTGGAACAACTTCAACCATACCAATAATCACATCATGTTTTGGGGGGTGCCAAAAAAGAGAGTAAGAAATTAAAAACATATTTGAAAAAAATGACAGAAAACTTCAATTTGTGAACTGAAGAAAAAGGACAGCGTTGAGGCTGAGAGTTCTGAATCTTTGTGTGCATACTCTCTCCTTTTCTAGTGTAATTATATGCCTTCTTGCCCCTGCTACTTGTATCCTCACCTGCAATAAATCTCTCATGGACATGTGTGTGCACATGTGTGTGTATGTTATGAGTCTGTTAGGTTGCTGAACACTAGACAATATATTTTTAAATAAATTCAAAATACTTTTGCCTCTTTCAAACTATTGAACCATTTCTTTTTTGTTTTATGAATACAGCACTAAGGTATTTCCAGATCACTAATGAGAAGCAATCTCTATTATTCATGTATGTAGTCCTCTAATGCATGTTGAGCATCTGTTCTCTACAATCCTAAAGCCTAGAAATTAAACTATAACAGTAGGAAGATACTTGATACAGAAAAGCAGTTGCAGAACTTCTCTGATGAAATTGGAGAAAATGATAGTTCAGGTGAAAGAAGAAATGTTCTCTTCCTACTCCTGGGCACCTCTATTTGATTGAAAGTTGATGAAATTAGTCCACATTTGATCAACATGCATGTTTTGTTGCCCTACAATGCTTATGTAAAATAATGTAAATACTTTTACTTGAAGCATGAACTCTGTAATCTGACACACTTTTCACTACTCCCTAACCTTTTACAACTTGCTTATTTTATTTCTTTATGTTGATGATGTTTGAATTTGTGGTCCTGAAAGCTTATTTTAAAACAGAATTTTGGAGGAGAAGGAAAATGGCGATGGAGTAGGAGGGAGCAGATTCCACTTCCTCCTACACACGAAGAAAAACCTGGCTGATCTATGGAGGAACAGAGCAAACAGCCAACAGTACCCCAGCATATATGAAAATAAGAGACCAGAAATTGTAGAGGACACTGAAAAACCAGATGGTGAGGAAAGTGTTTCAGGACGATAAGGTCCCAGGGACCAGCGTGGGCACCAAGGCGGCTGTAGCCCCAGACCTGGCTCTAGCCTGGGTCTACCACTGACTCCTTGGGAGCCGCGGGCCACAGAGTCTTTGGTAGAGAGCTGGGTCAACTGCTCCCTCCCTCCGCAGCAGGACAAGGTTTAAGCAGCACCAGTAGAGACCTGCTTGCTTGAAGTTGCAGAGGGGAGAATAAGGACAAAGAGGCAAACACACAGGGGCCATGATCTCACGTGGAGTCTGCAGTTGCTGGCTTGGGAGAGTTGAGAGTCGCACAGTGATGCGCACTGACCCTGATAGTCACCAGTCTGGCTGGAGAATTGGGCTGTATGGAGCGTCAGGCTTGAGTAGAAGGAATTTCTCAAAAAGAAAAATTGTTTGGGGAATTCTCCTGCAAAAGCCTCTTGGCATACTCCCCTCCCAGCCGGGCAGCGATCCTGAGGTTGCATGGAAGGTTGCACCCGGAAGGCTGCAGGGAAGACCCTGCCTTCCCCCATAGCACTGGGAAGGGACCCTGGCAGCCTGCCCAGTGCCTGCACACCCACAAGTCAGCCTACAGCAGTAAGGGGGGTGGGGGGAAGAGCCTCTGAGGAAGACCTGAATCCCACACCAAAGGTGCAGGGGAGAGGTGCCAGACTAGCTCTAGAGAGAGTGCACTGCAAGACTGGCCGAGTACACATCAGTAAGAGAGAAAAGCAATACAAATCGCCCCTCAGCCTGATGCAGCCAGAAAGACCAGAAAAACTGGTTTGGCCAGTTTGAAACCAACAAGAGGTGTTTTGAGGGTTTTTTTTTAAGTAATCTTTATTTTTATTTTTATTATTGTTTTTTCTTTCAATACCTTTTTCCTCTCTTTCTTGTTTTATTTCTTCTTCTTTTCTTTCCAATTTTATCTCTTCTTCCTCCCTTCTCTTGCTTTTTTTTAAATACCCACAAGTGACACAAAAAAATCTGGAACTGTGAAAGAACCAGAGTTGGACCCAAGGGGAGGCATCCCAACAGCTGAGACAGTGAGACAAATTCCACTTTGCTATTGCAGAGAAACTGCAAGTTACTGCATATTTGTATTATTCTTTTTTTCATTATTCTTACAACTTTTATTTTAATAGTATTTTTGTATTCTTCTTCTTTTGTACAGTCTTCTTTGTTTGGCTGGTTATATTGTATCATTTGGCAGGTTTCCCCTGTTCTCCTTTCACAGTGTATTGCTAATTTACTGTCCTTCACGTCACTTGTGTTCTTTTAGCACCGCTACTTCAAAGTCCTATCACCATTATTCTTGTTATGAAAATCACATAGATTCCGTCATATGATTGTTGCTCTAATATTATTGTAAATAATAGCTGTTCCATTTAATTGTAAATACTTCACAACACCCCTCCCAGATCTTAGCCCACTTCAGTTTCTTGAACTCTATTACTGTAGTGGTTAACTCTATTCTCTCACACACTACACCTATTTACTATCCTTTACTCTCACCTTACCTCAGAGTCTGACCTCCCACAACCTCACTGTTTTCTAGATCCAACTCACAATCTTTCCCTCCCCAACAAGAGCCCTATCTTCTTTCTATCCTTTCTTAAAAGTGGCTAGTTGGTTGGAAGATCACAGTTAACACTATACTTAGCCAAAGGATCTCCTATCTCTTCTCTACCAGTGGCTACTGTAAATATCATATAATACTCTCTTGCTGACTTAAACCATTTTGCCTTCCCTTCCAACTGATCACAAAAAAAGAGTAGGTGGAAGCAGTGAACACCAGGATACCCACTGGAAGAGGAAACCCAACAACAAAGGAACCACCAACAGACAACAACAGAAAAAGGTGAAGGAGGGAGCAGAAACCACACAAACCTCAATCCAGGACCTATCTGGAAACACAACTAAATAGTGGAGAAACTACCCAGTACAAACAACTGACCAAGAGCAAAAGAGAATCCTCAAAACCTTGTACACACAAAAGAACTAACTTCAACACAACATGCCCTCACCAGCACAACAAATTACAACAGGTGATGGACAGAGTGACCCTCAGTTAACAAGCTAAAGGGAAGGACCCACCAAGGAAAGACACAAAAACAATCAAAACCCAAAGACAAACACAGAGGCAACTTAAATAACAGCCCAAAGACCATTGGGCTCAGGAGATAAAGGAGACTACACCACTGAATCTCAAAAATATTCTATCATGGAAGTTCACACCATAAACCCAGGGAACCAGAATAGATCAATTTAAGAAGCTGAAGCTAACAAGAAGAATCTCACAAACAATGGGAAGATAAAGAAACAATTCCCAAATGAAGGGAATAGAGGAAGCCTCAGAAAGAATGCTAAATGAAATAGAGGCAAGTAAACTATCAGATGTGGAGTTCAAAGCACTGGTTATCAGGAAGTTCAGTGAGCTCACAATGAGCTACCAGAAACTACAGGGAAACTACAAAGAATTCCCTGAAAACGATATCAACATGTAAAAGGAAATAGAAACTATCAGCAAGGGCCAAGAGGAAATGATTAATACAATTTATGAACTGAAGAACACAGTGGTAGGAATCAAAATCAGAATCAATGAAGCAGAAGATCGGATCAGCAAGGTGGAGGACAGAGTAGAAAAAAACACCCAGAAAGAGCAAAAAAAGGAAAAGAGGCTCAGAAAGAATGAAGAAGGATTAAGAGAAGTGCAACACAATATGAAACATAATAATATCTGTATAATAGGGATACCAGAAAGAGAAGAAGAAGAGCAAGGGATAAAAAAACCTATTTGAAAAAGTAATGATGGAAAACTTCCCTAATTGGACGAGAGAAAAAGTCACACAAATCCAGGAAACAAGAAAGTCCCAATCAAGAGAGGAACACAAAGAGGCCAACTTTAAGACACATCATAATTAAAATAGCAAAATTTCAAGACAAAGAGAATCTTAAAGGCAGTATGGGAGAAACAGGAAGTAACATACAAGGGAGCCCTAATAAGGTTAGCTGCTGACTCCTCAATGGCACACATCAAGCAAGAAGAGAATGGCAAGAAATTCTAAGTAATGAAAACTAGAGGCCTGCAACCAAGGCTACTTTACCCAGCAAGGCTCTCAACCAGGATAGAAGGCCAAATAGCCCTGTCTAGTGTAGCTCAGTGGATTGAGCACAGGCTGTGAACCAAAGGGTCACTGCTTCGATTCCCAATCAGGTCACATTCCTGGGTTGCAGGCCTGGACCCCAGTGGGAGCCATGTGAGAGGCAACCACAGACTGATGTTTCTCTCCCTCTCTTTCTCCTTCTCTTCCCCTCTCTCTAAAAATAAATTAAAAAATATTTTTAAAAGAATGCCAAATAAAGAGCTTGCAAGATAAAAGAAGTCCAAAAGAATACACCTCCACCAAACCAGCTCTGCAAGAGATGCTAAAGGGACTGCTCTAAGGGAAGTAAGAAAAAGAGAGAGACAGAGAGGAACACAGGTATGAAAATGGCAATGAATAAGTACCTATCAATAATAACCTTAAATGTAAATGGATTAAATGCTCCAATCAAAAGACATAGAATAGCTGCATGGATAAGAAGGCATGACCCACACATATGCTGCCTACAAGAGATGCACCTCAGGACAAAAGATCTACACAGACTGAAAGTAAAGGGCTGGAAACAAATTTTCCAAGCAAACAGACAGAAAAAAAAAGCTGGGGTACCAATACTCATATCAGACAAAATAGACTTCAAAAAAAGGGCCATAAAGAGAGACCCAGAAGGTCACTTCATAATTCTCAAGGGAAGAATCCATCAAGAAGACATAAACAGTGTAAATATATATGCACCCAACAAAGGAGCACCCAAATACATAAAGAAAATCATAGAGGACTTCAAAAAAGATATTGACAGCAACACAATTATAGTAGGGGATTTTAACATCCCACTGTCAAAAATGGATAGCTCTTCCAAACAAAATATCAACAAAGATATTGCGGCATTGAACAATGTCCTAAAAGAAATGGACTTAACTCATATATAGATATCTCTTCATCCCAAAGAAGCTAAATACACATTCTTTTCAAATGCACATGGAACATTTTCAAAGATAGACCACATGATAGGACACAAAACAAGCCTCAACAAATTCAAAAAAATTAAATCATACCAAGCATTTTCTCTGGCCACAAGGGATTGAAACTAGAAACCAACACCAAGGGGAAAAACCCAAAACACTCAAAATCATGGAGATTGAACAGCATTCTATTAAACAATGAATGGGTCAAGAATGAAATTAGGGAAGAAATCAAAAAGTTTCTGAAAATGAACTCACGACAACCCAAAACTTATGGGACACAGCAAAGGCAGTCCTGAGAGGGAAGTTTATAGCAATACAGGCCTACCTAAAAAAGATAGAAATATTTCAAACAAACAACCTAACCCTACATCTACAAGAACTTAAAAAACAATAACAAACACAGCCCAGAGCAAGTAGAAAAAAATATATAACAAAAATTAGAGAAGAACTAAATGACATAGAGACTAAAAGCACAGTTCTAAGGATCAATGAATCCAGGACTGGTTCGTTGAAAAGATAAACAAAATAAACAAGCATTTAAGCAGGTTCATCAAGAAAAAAAAAGAGGACCAAAATAAACACAATAAAAAATGAAAGAGGAGAGATTATAACTGACACCACAGAAATACAAAGCATTGTAAAAAAAATTACTATGAAGAACTGTGCCAAGAAATTTGAAAACCTAGGTGAAATGGACAAATTTCTAGAAAATATAATCTTCCAAAACTCAGTGAAGAAGGAGAAAGCCTGAACAGACCAGTAACAGCAGATGAAACTGAAGCACTAATAAAAAAAACCTCCTGACACATAAAAGCCTTGGACCCGATGGTTTCACAGGAGAATTCTACAAAGCATTTAAGAAAGAGCTAACCCCATCTTTCATAGACTAGTCCAAAAATCAAAAATAATGAAAGATTCCCAAACTCCTTTTATGAAGCCAGCATCATCCTAATCCCAAAATCAGATAAAAACACAACAAAGAAAGAAAACTTCAGGCCAATATCGCTGATCAACATAGACACTAAAATCCTCAACAAACTATTGGCACACTGCATCCCACAATACATTAAAAAGATCATACACTATGACCAAGTGGGATTCATCCCAGGGATGCAAGACTGGCTTAATATTCATAAATCAGTAAATGTAATACATCACATAAACAAAAGCAAAGACAAAAACCACATGATCATGTCAATAGATGAAGAAAAAGCTTTTGATAAGGTACAACACCCACTTATAATAAAAACACTTAGCAAAGTGGAAATAGAGGGAGCATTCCTCAACATAATAAAGGCCATATATGAGAGACCTACAGCCAACATCATACTCAATGGGCAAAATTAAAATCTTTTCCACTAAGATCAGGAACAAGACGAGGTTGTCCACTTTCACCACTTCTATTCAATATTTAATTACAAGTCCTAGCCACAGCAATCAGGCAAGAAAAGAAAATAAAAGCATCCAAATCAAAAAGAAGAAAACAAAACTGTCATTGTTTGCAGATGACATGATAGTGTACATAGAAAATCCTATAGTCTTCACCAAAAAAATTCTTGACCTATTAAATGAATTTGGCAAAGATATTCAGATATCTTTGATATCTGGGTATTGATATAAAGTCAGTATCCAGATATCAAAGGCATTTTTGTATACCAACAATGAAACAGCAGAAGCAGAAATCAGGAAAAAAATTCCATTTAACATAGCAAAAAGAAAAATAAAATACCTAGGAATAAATGTAACCAAGGAGGTAAAAGACCTGTATGCAGAAAACTACACAACACTGAAGAAAGAAATCAAGGAAGACACAAACAAATGGAAACATATACCATGTTCATGGATCAGAAGAATTAACATCATCAAAATGTCCATACTACCCAAAGCAATTTACAGATTCAATGTAATACCTATTAAAGTACCAATGATATATTTCACAGACATAGGACAAACACTTCAAAAATTTATATAAGTGTAAATGACCCTGAATAGCTGCTGCAAATTTGAGAAAGAAGAGCAAAGTAGGAGGGATCACAAGACCTGATACCAAACTGTATTACAAGGCCGCTGTAATCAAAACAGCCTGGTACTGGCATAAAAACAGGCACATAGACCAATGGAACAGAACAGAGAGCCCAGTAATAAACTCAAGTCTCTATGGTCCATTAATATTTAACAAAGAAGGCAGCAACATAAAATGGAATAAAAATAGCCTCTACAACAAATGGTATTGGGAGAACTAGATAGCTACTTGAAAAAAAGATGAAACTCGAGCACCACCTTACACCATACATAAAAAATAAATTCAAGGTGGATAAAAGACTTAAATATAAGCTGTGACACCATTAAAGTCCTAGAGGAGAACATAGTCAGGAAAATCTCAGACATTTCATGCAGCAACATTTTTACTGATATATCCCCTAGAGCAAGGGACATAAAGAAAAGAATAAACAAGTGAGACAGCAGCAAAATAAAAAGCTTTTTCACAGATCAAGAAAACAGTATTAAGCCCTGGCTGGTGTAGCTCAGTGGATTGAGCATGGGCCTGCTAAGCAGAGGATGGGGGTTCAATTCCCAGTCAGGGCACATGCCTGGGTTGCAGGCCAGTTTCCAGCAGGGGACACACGAGAGGCAACCATACATTGATTTTTCTCTCCCACTCTCCTTCCCTTCCCCTCTAAAGATAAATAAATAAAATATTTTTAAGAAAGAAAGAAAACAGTATTAAAATAAAAAGAGATCCAACTGTATGGGAAAACATATTTGCCAATAATACCTCAGACAAGGGTTTAGTCTCCAAAATATATAAAGAACTCACATGACTCCACTCTAAAAAGACAAGCAACCCAATTAAAAAATGGGCAAAGGACTTGAGCAGACACTTCTCCAAGGAGGACATACAGAGGATCCAGAGATACCTGAAAAGATGCTCAATATCGCTAGCTCTCAGAGAGATGCAAATTAAAACCACAATGAGATACCACTTTACACAGGTCAGAATGGCCATCATAAACAAAGCAACAAACAATTGTTGGAGAGGTTGTAAAGAAAAGGGGACCCTTGTTCACTCTTAGTGGGACTACAGACTGGTACAACCACTGTGGAAAACAGTATGGCATTTTCTCAGAAAACTAAAAATGGATCTGCATTTTGACCCAGCAATTTCACAGCTAGGATTATATCCTAAGAACCCTGAAACACCAATCAAAAGAACCTATGCACCCCAATGTTCACAGCAGCACAATTTACAATAGCCAACTGTTGGAAGCAACTTAGATGGCCATCAGTAAATGAATGGATCCAAAAACTATGATACATTTACACAGTGGGATTTTATACAGCAGAAAAAGAGAAGGAGCTCCTACCCTTTGCAACAGCATGGATGGAACTGGAAAGCATTATGCTGAGTGAAATTAGCCAGATGGTGAAAGACAAATACCATATGATCTCACCTTTAACAGGAACCTAAATAACAAAACAAACAAACAAAATATAACCAAAGACACTGAAATAGAGAACAGGCTGACAGTGACCAGAGGGGAGAGGGGAGGGAATTTCAGGAGAAAAAGGGAAGGGCTTACAGGAACAAGTATAGAGGACACATAGACAAAAACTAAGAAGGATGGAAATGGGAAAGAGGTGAAGAGAACTGGGGAGGGGGAGTGGACTGGGATGGGAGTAAAATACAGAAAACTGTACTTGAACAACAATTAAAATAAATTTTAAAAAAAACAGAATTTGACACATGGAGATATGCTTAAACTTTCTAGTTGATATGATCAACAATTACTTTTGTAAGCACTGTGTCACACTCCTATTCTTTATTGTTATAACACACTGACCAGCAACTTGAAGACACCTGCTAAATTAAAAATATATATGTTATTATACATTTTGGAGTATCTTGATATAATGTTAGATTTAAAAACCAACCTGACTATTAAAAATAAGTATTATGTGCCATTTCTACTTTAGATGTAGGACACCACAATAGTACTTTACTCCTACCTCACAAGGAGAAAAATCTATATAGTCCACAAAGTCACAACTCTTCTTGAGCCTATTAGAAAGCTGAAGCTGTAAGGCAGCCAGGTAAACTAAATTTCAGAAGGTCCTTCCTAGAACAGATGTGATACAATAACAGTTTCACTTTTGGCAGAAGATGGTCAGAGGTGACCACCAAAATAAAAACCTCAGTTTTATAAAAAATGCACAAAAGCTTTGAACAGACATTTCAACAAAGAATATTCTCAACCTCATTAGTCCTTAGAGAAATGTAAATTAAAACTTCAGTGAAATAGCACTTCAGATCTACAAGAATGGCAAAATGTTTTAAATTCACAATACCGAGTACAGATGAGGAGGTGAAGTGAATTCTAATACCACTAAGAACCACTCAAGAAAAAATGAAAATTGTGTTTACACAAAAACCTACACACTGCAATTTATAGAGTATTTATCCATAATGGCTCCAAGCCAGATATAACCCAAATGTCCATCAACTACTAAATGGATGATTATGCTAGTACAGAACTACTACTCAACACAAAAAGAAACTATGATACATCATCAACATGGATGAATCTCAAAAGCATTATAACAAACAAAAAAAGACTCACACAAGGCTGTATAGTATATGGTTCCTTTCATATGATGTTCTAGAAAAGGCAAACTATAGGGACAGAGTAAAATTAATGGTTGGCAGAGCCTGGGAGAATGGCAAAGGATTAACTATTCATGGACACAAGGAAACTTTTTAGGATGATGGGCATCTCTATTTCTTGATGGCAGTGGTGGTTACATGGTGTTCATTTGTCAAGATATATACAACTATACTTCTTTAAAATGTTAAGTTTTATTTTATGTAAACTATACCTCAATAAGTGTGATATAATAATTATGAGGATAGGAGGTGTTTTAAATATCTGAATAATTTTAACTTTGGCCAAGTATCTATTCTTTTCTTCAGCCATCCAAACAAGAAATAGCTGATATGTCAGACTCAGTAAATACTAGTGAGTAAATAAGCCACTTCCTGTATTAGCTGAATGAGAATATTGCCATTTCTACCCCTAGTCATCATTAGAAATAAGAAAACCACATGATATACGTAGAATGATGCAGATGAGGGGTAAGGAGGTGCGGGTAAGTAAGGTCAGAACAGCATCTCTCTTGAAAAAGAAGGCATTGCAAAGTTTCTTCAGAGGTTATCTGAAGAATCTCCACAAATATGCTTCACAAAACCAAAGGAACTTGAAGGCAGAACATGAAATAAATCAGGAAGAGAAAAAAACAAAAGAACTCATAAAAACGGATTGGTGTCAACAGAGGCAAGGGGCTGGGTGGGAGGAATGAGTAAAGATGATAAAGAGATGCAAACTTCCAGTTATAAGATAAATAATTAGTAGGGATCTAATGTATAGCATAGTGACAATAGTTACCAATGTTTATTGTATATTTGAAAGTTGCTAAGAGTACATTTTAATAGTTCTCATCACACACACACACATATATGTGTGTATACACACACACACACACACACACACACACACATATATATATATACATCACCTAAAACTAGTACAATGTTATATAGCAATTACATTTCAATAAAACTGGGGAAAAAGGAATCAAGACAAACTAAACATCCTACACTTGGACACTGGATATGACAACTGGATATGAAAGAGAAAAGCCATTTGCAGATTCCAATAACATTGGTCATTTGAAAAATTTGCCTCTCAAATTAGTAAAACACTAAACAATCTATAGAAGTTGAAGATATATATATGCTAAAGGAATGCCTGAGGATTATGAGCTACTAATTCTGGGAGACAGGTATCTCTGATGGAAGCAAAGGGAACAGTGACCAGGAAGGGGTTTCTCAGACCACTTTTGTTATATAGATCTGTCCCCATTACAATTGCAAAATTTCAAAACTCATTAGGAAGAAAAAGAAAAGTTAACCTGACCTGACCTGATATGAGAATTTGTAGTCTAAAGTTAGCTCACTTAGGCTTAATAGTAAAACATTTAGGTTGTAGAAATATTAATGTATTTAACTAGAGTTATGGCTCCAGACCTCACTGGAAGTGTTACATAATATATGGAATGTACACAATATTAGGCTTTTCAAAATGTGAGCTATTCTGAAATTTAAAACATAACTTGGGTTTCAAGTAAAAGCTTCTGAGTGTATACTGGTAATGATATATTTCTTAAGCTGAGTAATTGGGACATAGTGTTGTAATTCTCTTCATGCCTTTTTATTATATAATAAATTGCTAAAACATGACAATATTGCCAATTTACCTGGAGTTTCTTGACACACACACTCCCAATCCCTACCTTGGGAAATATAGAAGGACAAACAACTGTAAAGGATACAACTGACCAAAACTTCCTCCCTGCCTCCCTACCACCACCACCACCACCACCACCCCCATGTTCCCAAGGTTCCAGGTTGAATCAAGTCGAGAAGAGAGAATCCTTGAACTGGATGTGAACTGGACTTTACATGCCCTTGATGAAAAGCTAAGACTTCTACTAGAGATATTGTCCGGGGGTAGGAAAAAGAAACTTATCAGAGAATGTCCAAAGACAGTGATGGGAAAAAAATAAAACTGATTCCTGATGATACCTCCACTGACTTCAGCCTATTCAATAAAATAGTTGCTCAGAGTCCAAACAAATGTGTGTTTTGTTAATATTGTCAATATGCTCAGTGTTATGGCTGATTTCATTATTGAGTTATGATCATTAAATGCAATCATCATAAAATTATGGACTTCAGAGACTGATTTCTGTAGGCAGTGTTGTGGGCATGGCTTTTCTCTTCCCAGTCAAGAGAATACCATGCACCTACTCCCTTAATTCTCTAAATTCACTTCTCCTGTACCTTTGCTAATTGATTAAGAAAATATTTCTGACAAGTATATAGTATCTTTCTAGAAAATAATATGCATTTATTCTTATCTGTATTGATTAACTTGGCTAGAAGCCATCAACATAGCAGGATAGCTGTAGCGTGAAGTGGTGTCCTCTAGGGCACTGGTCCCCAAACTTGGCTGGGTATCGCAATCATTAAAAGTGTTAAATATATATACATATATATATGTGTGTGTATGTCATATGTATATGACATTATGATTCACTAGGCCTGTAACAGGGCCTAAGGATCTATATTTTTTTAAATCTCTCCAAATGTTTTCTATATGCAGCCAGATTTAAAAACCAGTACTCTGAAATACTCGTATTTTTTAATGATGACCTTGATGTAGCAGGCCAAGAAAAGGAAAACAATGTTTTATTTACTGTGCCGATTCATTTTTGTTCACTCAGCTAAGGCTTTCGGCACAGATTCTATGTATGTTGTCACTTTGCTTGATGAAATTCTTAAGATATCAGACGATCAATAAAAATTAAATGAACTCTTCTTCTAGGGCTTTTTCCTCTCCCTTGTTATTATTGGCAACATATACAGTAGAACTATCCAGCGTGCAGGCAACCTTAAGCAAATATATAACACTTTGCGTTCAGAAAAAAACAGTCCATCTAGGCCTCTTAAAATACATTATAAAATAAACCATACTCATTTTGCTGGTAGGAAGTAAAAATGCCAGTTTGTATCAAAATGAAACACTACATGAGAAAATTGTATGCTATGCCCCAGCTACCTGTGGCAAATAAAAAATCAGCAAATCCTCTCACAATTCCATGAATTTTCATCTGCCATTCTTTCTGTTTGGAAATTTCTTCTTCCCTTTCTTTGTCCAATACACCAGTCCTTATTTTTAAAAACTCTTAGGATGAAGGATAAATGTAAGTCTTTGTTCCTGAGATTAGACAATGATTTCTTCTATGTGACACCTAAGACACAAGCAATAAAAGAAATAGGTAAATGTAGCTTTATCAAAATTAAGATCTTTTTGTGCTTCAAAGGACACCATCTAAAAAGTGAGAAGACAACACACAGAAGGAGAGAAACATTGCAAATCATATTTCTGATAAGGTTCTAGTAAACAGACTATATAGAATATTATTACAACTCAACAATTTAAAGACAAATAACCCAACTTAAAAATTGACAGACTCTAAAAAATATATCTCCAACAAAGATATAAAATGAGCCATAAGCACATTAAAGGCTCAACATCGTATTTTTAATGGAGAATCAAAACTACCACAAGATACCACTTATACCCAGTAAAGTGCCATAATCAAAAAATGAACAATAACAAGTGTTGGCAAGAATGTGGAGAAATTAGAACCCTCACACAGTGCTAACAGCATGGCAAAATGCGCACCCATTTTGGAAAGCAGTTTGACAATTCCTTAAAAAGCAGATCACAAAGTTAGCGTGTGACCCAGGACTTCCACTCATAGGTACACACACATAACCAAGAGAATTAAAAACAAACGTGCGCACAAAAACTCACACATGAATGTTCTCAGCAGCAATATTCATAATAGCAAACATGTAAACAGCCCAGATGTCCATCAGTTGATGAATCAATTTTTAAAATAAATGCAACATTATTCAGCCATAAAGAAAACCACTAAAATATACTACGCTGTGAATAAAACTTGAAAACACCCTAAGTGAAAGAATCCTGACACAAAAGGACACATATTAAATTATTCCATTGTTGGCTCATGGTCTCCAGAGCTTCCCAGGTGAAATCCGAAAATGGCTGCAAAACCCAAGGGGCAAAGAGAGGCTGAAAAAGAGGCAGACTACTCCAGCGTGGTAGGTGGCAGGTTTAATAAAGGAACTTAAGAGGTTTGTTTTGGGTGCTGCAAGATGAGTAGATCTCCATACCCACCTGACAGAATCTTAAAAGTTTATATAGAGGACTAAGCTGAATCTCGTCACAGATACAGTGCAGATGGTCTCACCAACATATTATTATCTCAAGCTCCGTCCGCAGGGCTGCTTCTAGAGAGGGGAAGACGGGCAGAATGCACCTTCCAAGGGCAGGGGAGGGGGTGAGGAACCTCGGATGGCTTGGGTCCAGCCAGCATGTCAGCCAGCAGTTACACCCCCTTGGTGACCTTCTCCAACACCCATTTATCTGAAATGTGAAGGATAAATAAATCCGTGGAGACAGGAAGTAGACTAATGGTTAACCGGGTTTGACAGGAGTGGGTGCTAATAGGTGTATGGTTTCTTTTGGGTTGAGGAAAATAAACTGGAATCAGATAGCAGGGATGGCTGTACAACAATTTGAACAATCTAAAAACACTAAATTATACACTTTGAAAGAGTGGATTTATGGCATATTAATTATATCCTAGCTCTAAAAACTAAGATAAAAATTTATTGAATGTCTGCAACATTTTCCAGACATGGTTGCTAGCCAATTCTATAATCCCCCTTGCTCCTTTTTGTGTATCTTGTGAAAAAGTTGAATTGTTGTGATTTTCCTATGATTTTTCTTTGAAACCATACAAGACAGCACTTGAAGGGGTAATTGCAGAGTTCCCTTCAGTGAGTAAAACTGACTCTAGGAAGAGACAGAGTCTGGGGCGGAAAACCACAATCTGTAAAGCACATTTGGGATGAAGGTAAATGAAATTTCTGTTCCCTTCTTAAGTGTCTTCTTGTTGCTGGCTTGGCCTAGTCCTTCCTAAAGACTAGGCAGGCTTGCAGGCGCTCCTAGGCACGAAAGAAAGAACTAGCCCACTGCAGAAGGCTCAGTCGGTTGTCCATAGTCAGGGTCCTTTTTATGAGATCCCATTGTGGCAATACATATATAGTATTGTCATGATTTATTTGCTTTTCCATTTTGTTACGCGCTGCACTTTTTCTGCATTCCTAATATCTGACACATGGCAAGAAATCAATAAATATTAGTGGAATAACTGACTAAATTACTGAAGTGGAAATAATATTTTATAAATACATTAAGTTGATTTTCTTTGACTTGTCCTGGTCCATTACATCCCCCTTGTTATGCCAGAGGCTCCAGGGAGGCGATGATTATCACAGCAGGAAGCCGAAGAGGGAAAAAAGTAGGTTTCAGTTTTTGACATATAGAATAGGATTATTTTTAAACTCAGGATATATTGCAAGGGAAAGAAAGCATTTGCTATAATGAAAGGGTGCTAGCCCAGCCTTCTAAACCAGGAAACATAGAAAGGAGAAAGGAAAATGACAGAGGAATTGCAATTAACGACAAACCCTCATGGGGTTTTTCCTCAAGGGGGTAGAGAGGGTTATGAGCAGAGCGCTGAAATGAGTGTGGGGAAATCAGGCACCACTTCCCTGGGTATAGTTTGCGATGGCTTCAAGCCTTCAGAGGAAGCACTATAGGAGGTTTGTTGACCATCCCAATGCAAAGGTAGAGAATGGGGCCAACTTAGATCGCTGAGATAATGTTCCCGTCAGCGGGCAATGGATGCAGAAGTTCCCATAAACCCCAGCGCAGGGACAAAAGGGTACTAAAGGGGCAAAGCGAGGGTTGGGCAAAGACGTTTTCATAGTAAGAAACAAATGACTGAGAACCATGAGCTTCATTCAGTAGCTGGTGTCCTAGTAATACCAGCAAAGGCCAGATGGTAACAGTGGAACTCAGGAAAACTTTAAAAGAGGAATAAGAACAGACCCACCTCTGCTGTGCAGGTGGCAGCCTAAGGTTCCTGCGCACAACTCCGAGGCTTCCTGTCCCAGCCATCTAAGCGAATGCAAGTCCTGCCTCCACCCTCCTTAAAATCCAGATGCTTTACTGGTGAGAAGCAGGGAGAAAAGGAAGAACTCTGAAAGGTTGAACATTTACCTGAAAGAAATCAGAGTTACTTAAGAAGATTAAATCAGAAGAAGAGCCAAAATCACATCATTTGACTAATTTAAGTTTTCCTTCTTTATCCAACAGAGTCGAGTCTCTTTTAGAGTTGAATTTGTTCAACTATTGAAAATAAGGCCTATTTTTTAAATCATGGTACCACTCAGCCTAGGGAGAGGAGGACCAGGAGGCGGAGATCCTCATTTCTACCCCAGAATCAAATAAAACAAGCTGCACGACCCTGGTCAAGAGAGTCTTGTGTACCTCCGTGTACTTAGTGTCTCTTTGTTATCCATGAAATGAGCTACAATGAGGAGGTAGGATAAGGGAATCTGTATAGAACTAGATAATTCTGACATCTTCAGATTCTCGTGAGTACTCAAGTTAGGGAAATACCATTCTTCTGAAGACCATTTGTGAGAGAAGTGATTGTTAGTTTGTATGGCCGGAAAATTGCACTCTTTTTTGATTCACAAGTAGGTTAAGAATCAAATCTCAGTTTCATTACTATGCTACCTAATTGAACTAATGCTATGGTTACCTAGATTAAGAGGTTTGTTCACCATCCTTCATCTACTAATGAAATTCAGCAATATTTTATCTCAATAATAGTCTCTAGTCCAATCACCATGAGAAATATAGCAAACTGTAGTGTTTCCTAGATAGAACAGCATAACCTATTTAAATAATATGGTTATTATCTGCATGCTATGCAAGTGACATAAGTGAGTTAATATACCTCCTAGAAAATGCTTCCTATAAAATGAACAGCACTTTGAATCGAATAACAGATTTCACCTCATGTTAATTACCAAATTTTTTCTCAAAAAAAAATAAAATGTTGGTCATTCCTTACCACAATATCTAAATAAGCTTAAGGAAGGAGAAGCAAGAATGGCAAGAGCCAGAAAGAGAGAATAAGAATATGAAATTCTAGAAAGAGTCCTTGCCGCTTGTGAAACACATCGAAATAGTGATCCACAGAAACACATTCAGAGGCATAGAGGAAAAAATTCTCCAAGGGAGATGAAATGAGAGCACACACCTTTCCTTCATCAGCGCGGGACTAACCATCCGCTTTGCTTTAGGGTACGTCAGCAAGCCTTTAGGACTTTTCTCCCTCAGGATCAAATGAGTACCAGCATTGGAAAATAGAGAAGATTATAGCAGCCGAGGAAAGAGGAGGGCACCCAATCGACGTCATCTGCTGTCCAAGAAGTAATTTGAAAAGTAATCAGACATAAAGCCCAATAGATGGAAAAGCTGTGATGTTATTGATTATAATTTAATGTAAGTTATAGAGGAGGCAGAGTTTTAGTTTTACAATATGTTATATGGTGGCATCAAGCTGGTGTGGAAGTTACAAACCACGTGTGTAAGAGACAGACAGGGAGAGACAGACAGATGGAGAGACAGACAGAGGGAGAGACAGACAGGGAGAGACAGACAGAGGGAGAAACAGACAGGGAAAGACAGACAGAGGGAGAGACAGACAGAGGGAAAGACGGGGAGAAGGCGGAGACCACATGGACGTGCAAAACTTTTGTAGATGGATTCTCTAGCCAAACATAACATTACTTATCTAAATTTTCCTGCTGGCTAATTCCAATAAAAAAGAAATTATAACAGCTCTGTCCAAGAAACACAAGCTCTCTCCAAATGACATATTTCACAGCATCTCTACTTAGCATTTGTCTTATGTTTCTTTTGAGGAATTCAAGATATAATTAGCAATGCCTGAAAACTTACATAATTATCAAAAGATCTTGCGCTTTTGTTTTTAGTGCCTTTTAAGCCAGGTTTTTATCCTTAAAATAACTATGGTGTTATTGTTTCATATACTTGGTACAACAATAACCATGTGTCCTCATCTGCTCCAGCTGCCATAACAAAACCATAGACTGGCCAGCTTAACAGAAACTTATTTTGACACAGTTCAGCAGGCTGGGAAGTCCAGGATCAGTATCCCTCAGAGTTTAGTTTCTGGTGAGGGCTCTCTGTTGCCTTGCAGACAGTCACCCTCTGTTCTGTCCCCACAGGGCAAAAAGAGGAAAGCAAGCTCCCTTCTTATCAGAATACCAATCCTATCAGGTCAGGGCTCTACCTTCATGACCTGGTTTAACCCTAATGACTTCTTTAGAGTCTGTGTCCAAATACAGTCACAATGGGGGTTGACTTCAACATATAAATTTGGGAATCACAAATACCATGTTCACTGATGAAAATTTAGTGAGTCCCAATAAGCAAAAGGATAAAAAAGCTTAAACCATAATCTTAGCACTCAGTGATGCCCTCTATCAACCTCCTGGTATATTTACTTTCAGCTTTGTTTTTAATCTACACACATGTAAAAACATTTTTAATAGTATTATATTGAAAGTAATGTTTTCCAAATGTTTATTTCATGTAATAATATTAAGAAAATTCAACAAAAGGAAGCAGTAGGGACATAGCCTAAGGCTAAGGTGCTAATGGAAGGAAATCAGTAGCCATTACAAAGATCTGAGCATGTCGTTTACGCTTTCAAGGTGAAATAATAAGGTTTCTTAGAAAACCCATCAGTAAGTAAAATTGCCTTCCCTGATCACTCTGTCAGGCTGCTCAAGGGCCAACTGCCCTCATTGATGGTTTTTAGCCACTCATTTTCCCCAAGGGGAGAAAGAGTTTTGTCCCACAGATTGACTGTGATTCTAATTTTCAATCTAAGTACAAAGCCAATTTAATAGAAAAAAAGATAACTATATTAGTTAGGGTTCATGCAGAGAAGCAGAACCAGAACAAGGAACTGTTTTATGTAATTGTGGGGGGTGGATAAGCAACCCTGATTCTACAGGCAGATAGGAAGGAAAGACCACAAGCAGTCCAGAACCCCATGAGCATGAATGGGAACCCTGCCTGTATGGACTGTAGCCAGTATTCATTCTTGTTGTCTCTGACCTTGATGATGAGGGCACCCTGTAAGAACCAGAGCCCATCATCGTGGAGCTGCATACATACACCTGGTGCAGGACTCAGAGAAACTTCAGAAAGGCAAGAGGGAGGGAGAGCAATTGCAGACCTAGCTGGCTGCCACTTCATACCAACAGGTAAATCAGCAGATCAGCAATGCAAGGTGATTGTGAGGGTTGCAGAATGCAGAGAGATTCTACAGTTTTCTTCTCCCTCTGTATTCTGGAGTCCCTGAATCTCCTGTGAAGGGCCTTAAAGTCCCTCTTTAAAAGGTTTCCAATTGAGTAAGTCAAGCCCACCCAATATATTCTTCCTTTTTATTAACTCGAAATCAATTGATTATGAACTGTAATTACACCAGCCAAATTTTTTTTATACCTGCACCTACATTGGTCTTTCATCAATTTAGTAGGAGAAGGTCTGTATATGCTCACAGTTTATACAAAAATAGGCTCAAAATGGGTCATAGATCTAAAATGAGATAGGAAATTATAAAACTTTTAGAAGAAAACATAGGAGAAAATCTTTGTGGCCTAGAGTCTGGCAAAGTGTTCTTCCATGGAACGAAGAGTATAATCCATTAAAGACCAAATTGTTAAGTTGGGCTTTATAAAAAATAAAAACTTTTGTGCTTCAACAGACCTGTTAATAGAATGAAAACAAGCTACAGACTGGGAGCAAATATTTCCAAATCATGTATCTGACAAAGAATTTGTATTCTGAATATATGAATAATTCTCAAAACACAACAGTAAAAAAAACAAACAACTTAGTTTGAAAAATTAGCAAAGAAACTGGATACTTTACCATAAAAACATCTAAAGATAAACACATTGGAAGTTGTTAAATATCATGAACCATTAGGGAAACACATATTAAAACAATGATGAGACACTAAAACACATCCACTAGAATGGCTAAATTTTTAAAAAATACTGACAATGCCAAGTGCTAGTAAGAAAATAGAGCAACTGGAACTCTCATGTAATGTTGTTGGGAAGTTGAACTGGTACAACCACTCGGGCAGTTTCTTAGGAAGTAAAATATTATAGGTATTTACCCTAGGATTATGACAACCTACTGTATTAGTTTTCTAGGATTGCCATAGCAAAATATAATAGACTTGGTGGCTTAAACAACATAATTAATTTTCTCACAGTTTAGAGGTTAGAGGTATGGGATCAAAGTGTTGGCAGAGTTGATTTCCCCAAAAATCTCTTTTCATGGCTTGTAGATGATCTCCTGTGTCTTCACGTGGTCTTCCCTTTATGGCTGTCTGTGCCCAAACTTCCTACCATGAAAAAGTTACCAGTGCTCTGGGGTTGGAGCCCACCCCAACAATGTCATCATTACCTCCTCAAAGACCCTATCTTCAAATACAGTCGCATTCTGAGGTACTGGCTTCAATACATAAATTGGGAAGACATAATTCAGCCCATAACACTTTATGTTTTGGATCCCCAGAATTCAGGTCTTACACACATACAAAATGCTTCCACCCTATTCTAAGAGCCTCAAAAGTCCTAACTTATTCTGGCATCAACTCTAAGTCATAAATCTTATCTAAATAAAGTGTATATGAGACTTGAGGTACAATTCATTCTGAGACAAAATTCTTCTCCAGCTATCAACCTGTGAATCCAGAAAATGAATGATCTGTTTCTAATATACAATGGCATGGAATCGACATTCTCATTCCAAAAAAGAGAAATCAGAGGAAAGAAAGGGATCACAGGTCTCAAGCAAGTCCGAAACATAGAAGGGCAATTCTCATTATTTTTTAAGGCTGAGAATAATTCTCTTTAATTCAGTGCTCTGTCTTTTATGCCCACTGGGGTGGCCCTGACTTCTCAGAACATAAGCATGGCAGCCCTCGGCCCTAAGAAGTGGCTGCTCGGTCTACTTAAACCAAGGAGATGCCCCCATTCTCTGAAACCCAGTAGGTAGTAGGTGACACTGCCCTCTGAAACCAAGAAGGAGACAGTCTCCCCGACCAGGACTGTGTCCTGTGCACCTATGGTGGCAGTAGTTACCCTAGTAATGTCTAAACAACCTTCAGAGTTATTCTTCCCTTTTCTGGAAGGATAATATAAGTTATAGCCAAATGGCTCTACTGACCTACCATGTAGAATGCCCTAAATCCAGTAGCCTGTCTTCCTTTAATCTTGTCTCTGTCACTTACTGTCTAAACTGTCAGCACTTCTGCCAGTATGAATTTCTCGAAACCCTTCTTAGTCTCCAATACAGTTCATGGGGTCCCAAGACAGCCATGGAGAGGGTCCTCCACAGATCTTTCCTGGATAACTGAACCTATTCTTGGTTTCTGCCGAGATGATTGACTGCATCCATGAGTCATACATGTAATCTCTCATACATGGTCATTCACCACACCCCTGATGTTTGCCCCTAGAACATGTTTTCTTATATTTTGCAATATGGATAAGCTGATTATGGTCCAAATCTTAAAGTTCTGGTTGCTTTTGGTTTAACAATTTCTTCCTCAATTTATTTCTCTCCTCTGGAATTTTACCATAAGCAGCAAAAAAAAAAAAAAAAATTAGGCCATGTCTTCAATACTAAATATCCAAGTTCATCATTTGCAATTTCTACTTTTTGCAAAACACAAGGACACAATTCAGCCAATTCTTTGTCACTTTATAATAATGACAACCTTCCTCCAGTTTTTAATAACACAAAAACTGTCCACAAATTTTATAGCAACTCCATACATAATTGCCCAAATATGGACAGAATCCAAATGTCCTTTAGCAGGTGAATGGCTAACAGACTTTGAGACATTCATCATGGATTTCTACTCAGCAATAAAAAGGAATAAACTATTATTACACACAACAACTTTGATTAATCTCAGAGGCATATGTTAACCTAACAAGGTCATTTTAAATATTAAATATGGTATAATTCCATTTATGTGACATTTTCAAGAAAAGGACAGAACTATAGTGGTTTCCAGGGATTAAGATGGGTCAAGAATGCGACTATAAAGAGAAACCATTGAAGGACTTTCTTTTTGAGTGATGGACTGTCCTTCATCCTGATTGTGGTGGTGCTTGTATGAATCTGAATTTTAGGGTGGTCGGTGGCACAGCTGTGAAAGAATCTACAAAAAAGGTGAAGAAAGCATAGGTTTTTTTTTTATTTTTACTTTCCCAAGGGAGGAAATGACTAGGTGCAGAGAAATGCACCAGCACCAGCCCTGAGGGGTAGGGGCTGTGAGTTTTTTATCAGGTAATGGGGTTGGTTGTAGAGCAGGATGTTTCAGTTAGGCTGCAGCTGGTTTCATTGTGGTCTGGTATGTCCTGTTTTGTAAGTTCCTGGAGCCTCGGAGTCTTCAGGGCTCTTCCAGTAACTTTCTAGTCCTGAAAAGAAAGGCTCATAAAACAATCAGGGTCAGTCATGCTTTATGGGGCCCAGCCAGCTCTGAGAAATAGAGTCTGAGAAAGCGGCTTTTGTCCTATTACGATACATGTATTGAAATTCCTAGAATAATACACTACAAGAAAAGAAGTCAATTTTGCTCTGTAATGATTATTTTAATGAAATAAAAGTGTCAACATTTTCAAGAGTTTAATCTCTCTTGGCCTAAGTTTCTAACCCTCTTCTAAAGAGACTGATTTACATCATAAAATTCCCTTAAATTCTCACCATACATAATTATTACAAAAAAAAACTGTGAAACTCAGGTTAACTCAACCTCTGACAGATTTTACCTAACTCAATTCTGACCTTTTGTGATACTAACAATATTAATATTACTGCCATGTGCCCAAGAGGTATAAGCTGCCTTCCAAGTATCCCCAGACATATTTCTGCATCATATCAAATAAGAGAGGATATATGAGAGGATTTTATAATAAGATACAAAAATCTGCCTTAAAGGGACCACTTCAAATATTTTTAACCACAAGTCCTGCTCTTAAACTGTAGGTATTAAACTATAGGTCTTAAACCACAGATCATACAACTGTGGGTTCTTGTTTCCTGATATAAACAATGCCCTGGATCCTATAACCTGGTTGTGTGTTTCCTCTGGAGGGCAAACTCTACGGCTCATTAAAAAGAAAAGAAAAAGGAAAAGAAGAAGAAATAGTGAGCTCCCACAAGGTGGATTAAAGAGAGTTTTACCCATCGACTTTTACATCAGAATGAATGCTCAAGGCAAAGGACTTTGTTTTCTGCTCTTACTGCCTGATTTTTTCCTTTCTGTGGGTTCGAAAGAGAGGGTTACGATTCCTCTCCCCCAGTATTTTCTAGAGCTTTCTTCATTTTCTTTGTTCCTATAAAAACTGAATTCCATAATTCACCTTTCCCAGAGTGGCTGTCAACTTTTCCACCTGCCAGATTTGTCACCCAGCCCCAGATCTCTCTGGTAAGAAACTTATAGCTACACCCAGAAGTCTAAATGCCACTGTACTTCACCCCAAAACTAATCAACACATTCCCTTATATATTGATCACAGAAATATTATTAACCTTGAGACATTTTAATCAGACTTCAGTCCCCTACAATTATGTGCTGGTATTGATATCTCCCAGAGCCTCAGAGAAACTTAAGAAACATCAGGGATAAGAATGGTTATTGTCCAGTTATTCTTATCAAGAAGCTATTTATAAATCAGTACATGATCTATTTAATTTCATCTGTTTGTCCTCTACAATCACACTAATTAAGTCCAGAGAGTTATTGGCACTGACCTGTTATACTAAAACATATATATCTCCTCTCAAAGTGTACACCTAGGAATATTCTTCTGTGTAATCAGTTGACCCTTCCAAACTTAGCATACACGATTGAACTACCACTACCACTCACCTTGCACCTACCTTTGGTGCTCAACTTTCTTTAAGAGCCCAATATATTGATTCAATAAAAGGGGTCTAAGATTTTTAATTTCCCCACATTATAAAAGGACTTTTATTACAAATAAAAATTCATGTGCAAAAAAAATGTATAAGCTCAAGTATTTCCCTGATTACCACCCAAATAGCAAATGAAATGGCTCAGACTTTAGGAACAAAAGCAGCATAAACTGACTGATTAAAGTCCTATAATAGATGTATGCCTGACTACTTATTGACCAGTCAATGCAGAGTCTGTGCAATCAGTAATATATGTTATTGTGCCTGGGTGAACACTTCAAGGGAAGGAACTCAATCCATAAACTGAAAGAAAGAACTACCTCATTACGTAAGGTTGGCCAAACTGCCCCATGGAACCCGATCTCTGTTTAGTGCTAGTCCAACTAGAATCCTGAATGAGAAGTGGGTTCCAACATTTCTGTTCTTGTAGCCTCTGTACTTCTTGCTTCTCTGCTTTCTGATACCCAAGTGCTTAAGTGTTACTAAACAGTTATTATCTGAAAATGATATCCCCTGATCATAGTACATTGAAAAGGGCCCGAAGTGCTCACAGTCAACTCAGTGTCACAGGGAGCAAGGGTTCACTGAAAGGGGGAGACTGGGAAATCACAGCACTGGCAGCGGTGTAGAGATGGCTGAACTAACTCAGGTGATGGTGTTCACGGAAGGACATCGCAGCCAACAGACAAACACATTGTGCTCAAAGCTGATTCACAAGGTTTCTCAGGAAAGCCACTAATAATCACAATTGCCTTTCCTGAAACTCAGTCTGCTTCAGGACAAAAGGCCCTCTTGGATGACTTTCAGTTGTCCAGCTTACCCAAGGGAAGTGAAAGTTTCTGTCCCATAGACATAGGCAAATTTGCCTTTTAAAATCTGTCCTGATTTTATTCCATAAAATATCTATATTTGATATTTCTCCCTTGTGTATGAGTAAACTTCATGGCACTCAAACTAAGTGTATTATGGTCTGCTTATCATGGCATAGAGATATATGTTGCGCTATACATATACAACAAATTTTAGTCAACCATGCTTTATGTATAATTAGTTTACTTTCACTATTATAAAGCAATACTGTGAAAAATGTTTTACACTTTATATTTATATTTTTCATGATTATTTCCCTTGAGGAATCTTTAGAAGTAGATATACTTGATAAATGAGTATTCAAAATGTTGAATGAAAATGAAAATTTGAAAGAAATTATCAATTTGTGTTCCAGAAAGCTTCTACCAAATTTACTTTCCTGCCAGTAACACATGAAACTCTACTTTACTGGATCTCTTCTAGAGACAAGCATTATTGCTCATTTTAATTTTTGTAGCTCGGAAAAATGCTGACTCTTTTCATTCTAATTTGTATTTTCACCTTAAATTGTATTTTATGGGTTATTCTTTAGCTTGAAATCTTTTCCGTAAGTTTTCTATGCCATTGGCCTTTTGATTTCTCAGCCAATTTGCCTCTCCAGGTACTTTGCATATTTTCTTTCTTTCCATTATAGATTACAATAGCTTTACATATTTAGAGGGTATTAAGTATATTAACTTAATGCAGTAACATTTTACAAAAATATATATTCATTACACATGTAATCTCAATCACAGTCACAATAGGGATTTCTATGGAGCTTGATGACCTGATATTAAATTAGTATGTAGGAATCTATGAGAAGAGTTGAAACATTTTCCAAAAAAAGAGTTCACTTCCCCTACTGAATATACTATATTAGACAGCGGCATTTCAAACCAGCATGACTGACTAGCCCTAAGGGGAAAAGAAAAAGTGTGTTCTACCTCACACAATACACTGACAACAACAAAGAGCCATCCTGGTTTGATTTAATATCTAAAACTAAATTCAAGTCAATAAACATGATCAGAGAAAAAATGTTTAAATATAATTTTTTAGTAATTTTAACTTTACAGAAAAGTTGCCAGCATCATACAGAAGACTTCTGTGTACCTCTCACTCAATTTTTCTTACTGTTGGTATCTATCTCTATTACAAGGTATATTTGTGAAAACTAACTACCAAAATCTTGATTCATTACTATGAACTAATTATTAGACTTCATTCAGATTTTACAAGTTTTTCCACTACTGAGTCCAGTACATGTGATGGGACATGTACATGGGATGGGACATCTTATGATGTTGAAAAAACTTTTCTAAGGAAGAAATGAAACTCAGACATCATAAAGAAAAGATGAATGCATTTGGCTGCATAATAATTAAAATGATTTTGTATGAAGAACCTGGTACACATAATGAAAAGCCAATTAAAATGTCAGTGCATGTTTATCAATATATTCATTCATTCCAAAAGTATTATTGAGAACTTACTGAGCCCAGGAGACACAATAGTGAACAAAATACACAAAATCTGGTTTAACCATGACACTGCCTTCTAATGAGAGAAGGGACAAACAAAATACCTAGTACAGAATCTAGTCTGTTAAGAGGTGTTAAGTGCTATAGATAAAATTAAGTAAAGAAGGGAGTGCAAGGAGGGAGTGGCAGGGTCAGGGGAGTATCAAAACCCCAAATCCCTCCCCCTTTTTCCCCTTAACTTCCCTTCTTTCTCCCAAGTATTTCATTTTAAAAAGAGTGGTCAAGCTAACCTTCAGTGAGAAAGTTTAGCATTAAAAAAAAACCCTTCAGAGGTAAAAAGGAAGAAAACTTCGCACACATCTGTGGGATAGTGGTCCAGGCAGAGACAAGAGCCAGGTCGAAGTCCTTGTGTTGTGTCCCTGTAGCTGGAAGGGAGGCCATGGGAGAGTCATCCCAGGTGTTAGCTGAGAGGTAACAGGGGCCAGAGTCAGAAGGGCCTCCAAGGCCAGTGTTAGGATTTTTTTATTTGGTTGCAGTTTTGTTTTACTTTGTTTCTAATGACAAAATCTAATATTCCTAACATATAAAGCATACACAAATAACAATATTATTAACAACTTTAAAGACAAAATAGAAATTGAAACTAAGAAGCTTAACTCTCCCTACTGAAAATTAGAAAAGACATATCCCTCCAGTCCTTTTTCTTAGAGCACTGATTCTAAAATACTTGTCATTGTAAGGTATTTTCTCATATCTTTGAAATGTATAGAAATACTTTTAAAAACATAGGCCTTCTGATTCAGGACTGTCTTTTTCCAGCAACTGGGAGCCATCTTTCTGAAACATAATCATCAAAGGAGAGAGCGATTTCCCAATCTCCTAATTTCAGTGGGAAGCTAAGAGCCTGAATTTGATGGGCACCTTGCTCCAAGTTGCAAATTACTTTTTGTTATAAGTCAACGTTTGTGCTTCCTCTGGATAAAACCAATCAGCTAACACTGATAGTCCCCCAATTACCAGGTGAACCGAGGATAAACTGTGTGACACACGGTGTTTCCATTCCTCTTACTTAAGGACCAGCTTTTGTTCACCTTGAAAACGTGTAGAATGGTTGTGTCTACACGGCTGTGTGAAAGAGTGAGATTGCTTTCCATTTTTGCATTCTCTTAGTGGATTGCCTGTAATGTGCATCACATTTTGGATTAATGCTTTTTCACTATTAAAAATGTTTTCTCTCTCTCCTACCTTAGTGGAGAACTTTCCTGGTTTAGGAGATTTTGTTTGTAATTATATTTCTGTAACACAACCCATATTGAGTGCTTGCTATGTGTTAGGCACTGCCCTGGGTAATTAGCATCCTCGTGTTTAACATCCTCATCTAGTCAATAAGAAATTTTAATCAATAAGAAGAGTCGAAAAACCCACTGGGAAATTAAGGCAGGATATTCACATGCAACTAACAGAAAAAAAAGAAATATAAATGGCAAGTAAACATAAAAATATATCAGCCTTTTTAGTGATGTGAAAACTAAAACAAATTAGTTTTCCTTGATAGACAGAAAAAGTTTTTTTTTTAAAGTAATATCCTTGGTTTGACGAGAAGAGCATGGAGACTCACTCACATACACTAAAGGGACTCTGAAGTAGAACATATTTGAAGTGTACTGCCAGGAACTACCAAATGAAATCAGCGTCACGCAAACACGCATACATATGTATATAATTTTTAATGTGCTTTCCTCTTTTCCTTTCCAAAATAGAAGACTTTTGCTTTTTCTTCCCTAAACATCTGTCTGCCAGAACATTCATGTTTGTTCATTTATTTTATTTTTATTTATTTATTTATTTATTTATTTATTTATTAAAATATTCTGTGCTTATGCTATTAAAGTGGTCCCAAGTTTTCCCCCTTTGCTCCCCTCTACTCTGATTGTTTAAAAAGAAAGACTAAGAAATGTAAAGCTTGTCAAAATAGAAATATGAGGGTGGGTAAAACCGAGTTTAGAGTTGTCTGCATGGAAAACAATGCAAGAATTAACAAATAATAATGCAAGAATAAACTCTGTTTCAAGCACTCACAATTGTAAACCTACTTTTTTCCACCCCTGGATATAACAGGCAATAGTTGGACAAGTCAGGATACTGCTTTGCCAAGTATTTCCCAGATTCCTTCATCTCCCTCTGGTATAATAACAACCAAGTTTAGAGAACTTCGTTCATTAAGTTCTTTTCTAATCCAGAGGACATGTGCCTGACCTCTGGTAAGACTTAGCTGGAGTCAGGAAGGGGGAAATGTTACACAGGAAAAATGAAAGGAAACCTGCCCACTTCATTCAGGAACATTGTCTTAGGAGAAAGAAAGGAAAAGGTGTGGGTTAAAAAAGAAAAGATGAGTGGCCTGCTGTGCCACTTCTGGGTTCCAACTCAGACATGGGAGCTATGTAATGGGGGGTAATACTGCAGTTTAAAGGAGACCTATTACCCTACACCTGTTCAGAAATCCAGAGAGAACCCCCCTGGCTGTGGCCTATCCCTCCCCAAGGTGTCAACCACAAAATTTAGTGGCACAGCATTACCCCGCCGGAGGCTTAGCCTTCTCCATTCACTCCCAAGTCCCAAGTGACGTGTACACTAATAATCGCCAGGCTTGTCTTGGAGGCCACCATAGCAAAATGAAGTTGGCCTGCCATAGAGGCTGAGGGGAAATCTGCTCAGTAGGCCGTTGCAAGGTTCAGCATTCACTCAGGAGCCTGCAGCCAATGAGATCTAAAGTGGGGATGAGTCAGCCAGCAGCTCTTCTGGGCTCCAAACAGGCCACTGGAGAAAAGAGCTTGAGTTATACCAGCTATAGACTCCAACTAGGCATAAATATCAGTGGAGCAAGTGGCTTCAAGAAGGGCTATTTAGAACTCTTGTTTCTCATCTCCAGAGTTCAATTTTGCAGCCCCTTATGTGAACACTGTTAAACCAGAAATTTCACTGCTAGGGTACCTATTCTACTGAAATTCTTGCACTTGTGCATAAGACATTTCACTATAGAATTATTTGCAATACCAAAAATTGGGACAAAGCGAAATGCCTAAGTAGAGAAAAGTAGACTTAAATACATTATGGAAACACCATGATATAGAGTACTACTTGAAAGTTACAAATAATGTCTAACTCTTTATATATTGGCATGGAAGAATGACCAAAAAATATCATCTATTATAAAAATTAGACTGCATAACAATATGTGTAAATTGATCGGATTGTTGTAAAACATATATGGTTAGACAGTAACTTTTATCCACATCGGTGGCTTTCTCCATTTCTTTATGCACACTTTTTCTTCTTCTCACATATTTATATAAACCAGGATAAAGCTAACATGTTACAACTAAAAGAGCTCATAACACAGTGGCTTAAATAAGTTTATTTCTCACTCACATAACAGTTTATATGCTAAGGTCCAGGTCAGCAGAACAGCCATGTTCCTCACTTAATGAGGAACCCGAGTCCTTCCAAGGCATTTTCCCCCATGCACTTAGGCATGGTTGCCACCTTCCTGGTTAAAACTGAGTTACTTTCATGTCCAAAAGGGCATGCCTAATGTCTTAAGTTCCAGACCTGGGAGTGGAAGCCATCATTTCTTCTCTTTTCTTTGACAAGAAGACAATCAGGGAGCACGTGCATTCACCAGAGTGCAGCGTGCATAGGCTACCATGCAGACCACTACCTGCCCAGCCTCAACTCCATCTCTGTGGCAGGAGGGCGGAACGGATTTCAGTGGAAAATGAACATTCTCCATTATGTCACCCTCACCTCCTTGCTTTTGTAGGACTAATGTGGAGTAATTTGAAGTTATTATTTACTATTCCATTCTAATTCTATTTTTCAAAATCCTACAATCATATTAAGAATAATCACTTAGCTTTTGCCTGTTTTATTGGCTTTTTCACTGCCGTTCTGTTTTCCTCCTTCCTCGTTTATAAGTTCTTCATGTCGTTGCATTTCTCATTTAGTTACAAATATTTTATTGATTTATATTTTCAGGAATAGCGCATTAGTAATTTTCTTTCTGATTCCTTTCAGCTCTCAGAATTCCTTTCTGTGCTCTCACACTTGAATATCTGTGGATTGGATGCAGAATACTTGGGTCGCAATGCATTTTGCTACAAAGGTCTGACAGTGCTGTTTCATTGTCTTCTGGAATTGAATGTTTCCAAGGAAAAGTTGGATTGTCAGCCACCAGATTTTATGTCTGGATACAGAAATTTTAATAAGATAGTCTACATATGGATCATTTTAATTAATCTTTCCCAATTACATAACTGATCTGAAGATTCAAGTCTCTCTTGAGCCTCAGGAAATTTTGTGATTTTTTTCTTTATTGTTTCTCCAGTATCATCTCTCTTTCTCCCTCTGGAATTCCCATTATATTCAATCTCCAGAATAAGTTTATCGTAACTCTCTTAATTCATGGTAATTATCACTATATCATCATTTATGTTTTTTGTGTTCTAGTGTTCACATGTACCATTCTGCCATAGCATAAACTGCTCTATCTGTTCAGTATCACATGCTGGTGAGGGGAAATTTTTTATTTTGAAAAAATTCAAAAGCATAGAAAAGTTCATTGTGGTATTTTTATATCATAAAGCATGGGGCTGGTTTTTTTAATCATCTTTTACCTAACATGCTCCCTTTTCATAGATGCAATGCGCTTTTAAGCCTTTTCAAAAAAAAAAAGTTTCTGAAGTTATCTCCAGTTCCACGTAGTAAGCTTGCTTCACAGGGAGATTTTTGCTCTGATTCTTTAAATCCTTTTCTGACGAAGGGCTGAGACTCTTTCGTGTGTCTGTTGAGTTTTCTCTACTATTTTTTGTCCATAAAGTGTGGGTAACTGTTGGTGGTTGGGTAGGAGGAAAGAATAGTCTATTGTCCAGAATTAGGAAAGGAGGCTTTTTATAAAGCTTGTCTTGTTCTCCTTGTAAATTCTTTGTGATCCATACAAGGGAAAGAAGGGAGCCTTCTGATTCGCTGGGTCTGTGTCTGTGGATCAGATTGGGCTTGTCTGTGTTGGGCAGGAGATGTGGACAGACAGAGGTGGCCTCTGGTCGAGATCTCTACGGCTGTGGTAAAGAGTTTCTTTTCAGTCTGACCTTGAGTCTCTACATGAGCAAGAATAGTGCTTTCTTTTTCTAGCAGACATGAATTCTCCTATTAAAAGGAAGCCATGGGCAAGACTATCTTATACTTTAGCTCAGTCTCATTATAGATCATCAGGAAGAAAACAAAAGGAGCCACAAGCTCCCCTTGACTTTAACCATGAAATAATTTTTACACTTTATGAGAAAATATTTTTAAAATTGTTTTATGTTTCATATGAAAACTTTTTTCCTAGGTATAATAAAATTCCTATAAGAGAACTGCATGGGTGTACTAATAAAGAATAAATCACATATGTAGATCACATGCATGCTATATCTTGATTAGAAAGTTTGTAGATTTTGAAGACTTCTTATGAATCAAGAGGGAAGCTGAAATTTGTTGAAATTAAATGGGATCCAACCAGGCAGATTTAATAGATCTTTACCTGGAAAGAGGTCTTTCGGTATTAAACACTGGATGACTATGAATGGATTTTAACATCAGCCAAAATCTCTGTCCTCTGTGCTCTGAACAAAGGACTTTAAGGTCAGAACAATGTTGGAAGAGAAGCCCAGCCAGCCCGCTGAGACTCCCTTCACTCTCACTACTCTCATCTCCTTTCTAGCACTGTGGGAGCACGCAGCTCTGGGCCAAAGGACCTTTAGACAAGTCAAGACTCCCACCCTTAAGCTGAAGACTAAAAGGAAAATAAATGGCCTAATATTGTGTAGTCACTGCAGTCGGTAAGAAATACAAGTGTATGTGACAACTGTTAGACAGGCTCTGACTTTGAAACCCAGAAATTTCACTTTCAATTCTGTTCCAGGTTCCAGGTGCTGATCTAGCCCAGAGAGAGAAACATTCCCACTGCCACAGCTCCCTAAAGCTCATCCCTTCTGCATTGAATGTTAGCTGAGAATGCATGCAGGCGACTTCGACTCTTTGCTGACACTTGCACACCTTCGCAGGTTCTGGAAGAACTGAGATTGGCTCGCCACCATTACTTCTCAAGGGTGGACTCCTGCCTTCGCCCCACTCAGCTCTCAGCGCAGTACGCTGCTCAGAACCACATCCACTTGCTCCACGTGCCAGCTTGGCCTCCAACACAGTGATTCGCTGCTTGGTCAGAGCCTGCTGTTGTCACTTGCAGTGTATCTTACCAAGATTCCTCTGGCATGTGGAGGGCACTGGATCTTGCTCTGCATCTCATGCAGATTTTTTTTCATGTGTTTCTTTTTGTATTCCTGTGGTCATGTCAGTGGAATTTGAGAAAGAAACAGGAATTGAAATCGTGGAAACAGCTTGTTCTCTTGAAGCAGGTTCAGATCATTTATTTCGGACTCCTGTCCTGCAAATCCTGACAGCCCATTTACAGAGTGTTAGGTGAAAATGTTTGGCAGCCAGTGCTATGGTAAGGCTGCTGGGCCTGATTTACAGAAGAGACTGTGAGGTTGAGATGAAAAGAAAATACAAGCTGCTTTTCACAAGACTGGGAATTAGAAAGCTCTGAGTTCTTGTTTTTGGCATTGAGTTGGGCCATAATTCAAGGCCAATGTCCTCATTTCTGCATCTCAGCTTCACCATCTATAGAGAAAACAGAGAAATGCACAATCCAGTCCCTGATGCCACCTGCAGGGAAATGGCTGTGAGCAGAAAGTGGGAGGAGCAGCCTCTGCATTAGCAGGAACAGTTAGGCCAGCAAAGGCTGCACCAGCATGCAGAACAACAGGCAGAATCAGGAGTGCTCAGGAGGTTGCGTGATACCTGGCACACAAACGAACTGAAAAATGAAGTGAAAATGAGTAATGTCTCAGTCTGGTGAACATGATATACTTTTATTTATGTGTGTATTATCTTTCTATCTTCCTTTCTCCTTATAAAGACATTTAAAAACATCCAACTGTATAGAAATGCATCACTGTAATTTATCACATACTTCAAAAAGCAAATGAACATTGAAAGGGAAGAATAATTCCAGAATTAGAAATCTGACTCTTTCTGGTTTGGGAGCAAAACACCAAACACACATTTAAACAGGGTCAGTCCCTATTGCACTAAGAACTGGGTGAGTTATAAGAGGCTACGACTGGAAATTAAACTCACATTTCTTCCCTGACAACATAGCATATTAGACTCTAATCATTCAGCGTTGCATTGTTATTTACTATTTTCCTGCCATCCACATTCATGTATATTTATGTGAAGGCCAAAAATATCCAGCAGCATTTACTCCAGATGATTATCTATGTCCTAATCAGAAATACTAATCAGGAAACACATAACATACTCAAACCCAATTGTGTAAGACAAATAACACCCAGAATACAGGGAAAAAATCCTGCTTAGACAAAATGTTCGTCAAAGTATCTTCTACTTTTCACAGCAATAAGAAGAGAAAATAAAGACCGTTTCCTCCTTAACAAAGACAAAAAATGGATCCTTCACAGGATCTTCCAACCAGAGAAGAGCAGAGATCAGCACAGTGCTAATTTAGTCACACGTTTTCTCCACGTATTCAGCCGGAGAGAGAGTAAAAGTCAAAAACATCTGATCCTCAGATGTTTTCTTCTGTACTTGAATGATTCAGCCATTCTAAGGCATTTTACTACTGTTCGTACTAGCCTGGATAACCTAATGATATTCCTAACAAATCGAGCTCAAAAAGAGAACCATTTTGAAAAGAGGAATCATGAAATTTTATGTATTGCAAAAGTTTAACCAGTTGGATCTTTCAAAACCTTCAAAGCCATTCTGCATGTCCATTTAATGTTTGTCTTTCTTAAACTGAGTAATTTTTCCTTGACAGACTGGTACTTAGAAGATCTTTTGATATGTTACACAATCACCTCTTTAAAGTTTTCTCCAGATGTTGACAGATGGTCACATTCGTTTTTCTTCTTTATGGCCACAGAAGTGGAGACATCTGTATCAGAGCATTAGCCTCAGGCCACGTACCCCAGTTTCACCAGGCTCTCCTACTCATGCCATCCACTCTCCACCGCTCTCCTGAGACTGTAATTTAGCATTACCGTAATCTCCTCTCATCCACGGTTTCCATTTCTGCAGCTTCAGTTCCCCATAGTTAACCAAGGTCTGAAAATATTAAATGGAATATTCCAGAAATAAGCAATTCTTAAGTTTTAAATTACACGGCATTCTGAGTATTATGATGAAGTCTCACACCATGCTGCTCCATCCTGCCTGGAACATGAATCATCCCTTTGCCCACCATATCCACCCTGTGGACAGTCCCCACTGTTAGTCACTCACAGCTATCTCAGTTATCAGATTGACAGCCGGGGCATCACAGTGCCTTTGTTTAAGCCTGTTTTACTTAATAGTGTCTCATTCACCTCACTTCATGTCATCACAAAGGCACTTTATCATCTTGCTTTACCTCTAGAAGGGTGAGTACAGTAAAACAGGTATTCTGAATGAGAAAACAGACCACATTCATATGACTGATTATAGTATACTATTATCAGTGTTTCATTTTAGTGGAACATTATCAGTGTTCCAACATTAGCAGTTATTGTTGTTAATCTCTTACTGTGCCTAATTGATAAATTAAATTTTATTATAGCTATCTGTGTGGGGGAAAAAACATAATACTTATAGGATTCAGTACTATCTGAAGTTTCAAGCATTCACTGGGGGTCTTGGCATGTATCCCCTGTGGATAAGGGGGGACTACTGTATTTTCTTTTTATCTGGATTTTAGTCTTTAAAAAGTTTTTTTTAAAAAAAAAACTATATATGTTATATGAATTTAAATGGTTAGTATATATACACCAAAATCTATATCAAATTATCCTGTGGTCTTACTGTTCAGAGCATATTGTTGTTTAATTATCAGTCCAACTGAAGACAAAGGTTTTCAGAAAATGGTACAGTGTTCTCTCCTGGTGCTATTTAATAGCACTGACTTAATTTATCAGGAGTTAGGCTATGGATAAGCGCATTTTAAGAGGAAATCACTGCCTACTCAATTCGGCTGTTTTGGGGCTGAATCTGATTATTCATCTCTTAGTAGCCACTCCAGTTGGTTTCCATTCACTTTCTCACTGCTAGAATTAAAAACCTGACTTCAACTATTTTACCATAAATATTGGTCAGGGCAAGGAAAGAGAGCCATAACATTTGTGGTAATTCTTCAGGAAACATGTTAAATTGAAAATGGGGTAAATTCAGTTCCATCAATACCAACAGGTTATTGTGTGACATTGAAAAAAATGAGGAGAGTAGCTAAATTCTCTGTGGCTCTATAGATCATCTTTGAAAATAGTTTTACTAATTTTATTTCCCTCATTAGTCAGGAGGTGTGTGAAATCATTAGGGAAAAATCAACCACCTTCTACATGAGATAGAAGGAAATCCATCTATCTAACATTTATGAGAAAACAAGAATGTCCCTCATTCCTCAAATACTTTCATTAGGTATGAGAGTCTATTAGTACTCCTGATAGCTATAAATTATCAATCTTAAACTAACTCTGTATGTAAATGAGAGTTTTATTTATTTTGGTGGTTTGGTTGGTTGGTTGGTGTTTGTTGGTTGGTTCTCTACAACCTGTACCTCCACACTAAATACAGTATTTGGCATGTCAGATCTAAAAGCTCAAGAATTTGCCCTGGCTGGGTGGCTCACTTGTCTGGAGCATCATCCCGTGCACCAAAATGTTAGAGGTTCAATTCCTGGTCAGAACACACACTTAGATTGTAGGTTCACTCCCCAGATGGGTGCATACAGGAGGCAACTGACAGATGTATCTCTCACATCAGTCTCTTTCTCTCTCTCTCTCCCTCTTTCCCTTTCTCCCTCTCTATCTAAAATAAATAATCATATCCTCAGAAGAAAATAAAAAATACATAAAATGAAATAACAGCTCAAGAATTTGAGAAGTTATATCTTTTTTAAAAAATTACCTTTAGTTTGATCTAAAAAGAGAGAAAAGCTTAATTCTCAAAGAGCATAGGTGTTCCTTAGCCCCAAATCTAGTTACTCCAGCCCTTGACCCTGGTGTACACAGGACTAGATGGTAATTTGGGAAATGTGAGATGATTGGAGTAAAACCAGAGGAAACACTGTAATGGTATTAAAAATGAACAATACGTTTCAAGAACATTTCAGTTTATGAAAACGAAAAGCCCCATGAATGAACAGTCATGCAAATGTCATCTTTAGGATGACAATCAGTGTCATAAATGCACAGACTGGGGAAGGTACAGGTAAGAAGTTGGTTAAATGCAGTCCTGCAGTATCCTACAGTGACTACAAATAATTTGAAAGTGGATTCATGTATTTGAATGCATTTTCAGAGAGCTTACAGTCTTATCCTTCAAAGTAATGAACAAAATCAACCCAATCCTATTGGTTCATTACAGAGACTGACTCTACATAGCAGTTGAAGATTGTCTGTCTCCTTAGTGGTTAGCAAAGTATATTTTTCACGATGGCATCATCTTCAAATGAGTAGCCAGAGGGGAAAGAAAACTAAATAAATGTTACTGCAAAAAGTTGTTACTAAATTCAGTGATTTCTCCAGAAAATAGAAGTCCTGTGGAAAACGTATTAAAGAGTATTTGAAGCTTAAACAATTTCTCCTCAGAGAGAGTCTACCTAGTTAAACCTTTAAAATTTTATTTGTTGAGAAGATTGGCTTAATGAAGCCACTCCTATCTGATATTATATTCAGCTGCTTTGAGAAATTGCAAAGAAACAAAACTAAATAACCTACGTGTATAGAGAAAGTTAAGTATTAATGAACCATAGCCATTTCTCACTTTTATGAATGCTTTAAGATGTTTCTAGCAACAAACTCACTTTGTAGTAGTTTAGAAAATGAAGGCTTTCTTTTTTGCAGGTATCGAGAAGTCCAAAAGTAGATGATTATAATATATTAGCTGCTCAAAGGTGTTGTCAAGGACCCAAGTTCTTTCCGTCCATCTGCTCTTCTATCCTGAGTATGCTGGCTTTTATTCTACACTTGTACTCTGTGGCTACAAGATGTCTGCTTTAACTTTGGGCACAACATCTGCACTCAAAGCATTAAGGAGGAGGCCAGAGGCAGCTGCCTCACCCATGCTCTTGTTAATGTCTTAATCTGCTAGGCTGCTATGACCAAATCTGATAGACAGAATGGCTTAAACAATGAATTTATTTCTCATAGTTCTGGAGGCTGGAAAGTCCAAGATCAAAATGCCAGCAGATTTGGTGATTGGTGAGAGCTCTTTTCCTGATTTATAGACAGCCACCTTCTTGAGGTGTGCTCATGTGGCCTTTTCTTGGTGGGGAGAAAAGAGAGAGAGAGAGGCCTTTCTTCCTCCTCTTATAATGGCACTAATTCTACCATAAGGGTCCCCACCTTGTGATATAACATAAACCTAATTGTCTTCTACAAGCCCCTACTCCAAATACCATCACGCAAGGATCTCTACGTATAAATTTGGGGGGTATACAAACATTAAGCTCGTTATTAGTTGGGGGAGTGGCAAAAGCTTACCCAGGAATAGTCAACATAATTCTACTATGTTTTCTTCGTAAGAACAGTTCAAATGGATCCTTAGCATCAGGGCAGGGAAGGTGAATGCTTATGGAGCACATTTTTACCTTAAACAGTATTAAGGATACCCCGGTAAGAAAGTAAAGGAAATAAACACTACTGATGTCTGCTATACATGCCTCACCCAGTAGACTCTGCAAAAGTTCTGAAAAAAAATTTTTTTTGCTCTAATGAAAATGATATGATCCCTGAGACTTTGCAAGATTTCAAAAAAAGAGCAGAAAGTAAACAAACTGGGAACAACTTAGAAATCACTCAAAAACACAGTTTCATCCTCCAAATAAAAAAACTTACCATTATCTTAAACTTCTGTGATGTTTCTAAATCACACCATGCATACTTTAAATATTATGTATATAAATGCACACACACATATATATGTCTTGGGCATTATTAAACAGTTTTAAGGACTTTGACTTTGTATTAGTGTATTGGATTTATAAAAGTTGCACCATGAGACAGAGGATGGCATTCAGTAAAATGCTGTGTCTGGAGGAAGTAATAAAATATTTCTTATTTATAATGAGGAAACTGGTGAAATAAATCTCTGCTAGCATCAGTCTTTTTTACTAATGCTTAAATCCTATGCTGCAGAGAATTTTCCTTTCAAATACAATTCTAGAGAAAAAATGTTTACATTCTAGGGTTGATAGCCTTCAGAGCAGTTCTGGGGGGCTTTACTGCTCGTAGTTATTACATTTCAGGGGTTAGAACTAGGCAGCTCTGTATCTCCATCAGTGTAGTAAGTCAGCTTTATAACAGTGCTCTACTTCATTTTTACTTTAAAGTGATGCCTTGAAAGAAGTAAAAATAAAATTTAAAAGTGAAGAAAACATCCCATCATTGTTCCTAAAGCAAACCCATGTACATAATTGTGGCACTGGGCATCTCATTGAAACACATATGAATTCACCATTCTTGGATGTCTTACCCACAGGAAAGCTTGTTAGATAAGAGACTGGCTCTCATGAGTACATCCGTCTTCTGGCAACAACAAATTTCTTCACCTCTTTCACCCGTCCATCCATTCATTAAAAAAAAAAAACTCCTATTGTATGTCAACTAGGTAATGAGCACTGTGATGAAACTTGGAAATACAGAAAGAAATCAGACAACCTTCAAGTAGCCCGACATCTTTGGGGGACAACAGACATATAAACCATCCAAGCCAATAGCTCAGGCTGTAGTCATGTTTCACAGCCTCTCAGATATACAGCCTCTTTTCCTTATGCACAACTGTCTGTGGATGCAAAAAGCTTTCACGGAGAAATATTCCTGCCCACAAACTCCCTGTGAAAACTCTCATTTCAAATTAAGTTCATAATGTTTTCCTAAATGATATTCAATACTATTCGGTAACATTTGATAAAGTCTTGCATTGTGCTTACTACTTTTTCAAGTAGGTCATATATTCTACTCTGAAATAAATAGAAGCGAAGAAATCAAGGCAAAATTCCCCCAAAGCTAAAACTGCTCTTACCTCCCTTACAGTCAACATTCTACTCACCTTGTATTTTTCTGTATTTCTCAGTGAGCGAGAAATATCATTTCTTTAACTCCTAGTCTTTGTGCATAAAATAAATGAACAAAAAGAGTAGAAAGAGAGATAAGTTTAGCAAACTAGAATGAAAGAAATTATTAAGAAATTAGGTTTAAGATATTTTTTAAATACACCTAAGATAGCCCTGGATGGTGTAGCTTAGTGGATTGAGTGCAGGCTGTGAACCAAAAGGTTGCAGGTTCCATTCCCAATCAGAGCACCTGCCTGGCTTGCAGGCCAGGTCCCCAGTGGGGGCCATGTGAGAGGCAACCACACACTGATGTTTCTCTCCCTCTCTTTCTCCCTCCTTTCCCCTCTCTAAAAACAAATAAATAAAATCTTTAAAAAATAAATAAAACGTACCTAAGATAAAAGTGATGAAGTCTCAGTTTTCCACAACTCACTTATCCAGAGAAAACAGAATAATTAAGAAAACAGAAAAGAAGCAACACTGGACATGACTGGCTGAGATAATTGCTTCATAGTACATACTTCTCAGGCCTTTACACTGATCCTAAAAACAATGATTTTATACATAATTCTAGGAAGTTTGGTTGTCTAGTTTTCTAGTCACCAGGATATTAGACTTTGAACATTGGAAATGGGTAGCAGTAGCTAGCTTGAGAGAGGCAGTCACAGAGTGGGTAATGAGAAGTGACAGCTGAAAGTCTATTGATGATTACAAAAATGGAAAACAAAAAAATTAGACACAAGAACTCAGAAAAGCACTACAGATGGGACTGCAGGACAAATATCCTTTACACATCGAAAGTCCCTGAGGGCCTACGATTCATATGACAACACTGAGTTATCTAAAACAGCTTGAAAAATATTTAATGTCCTTTGTTGAAAGAGCTTATGACAATACCTATAAATAGGAGCATGCAAAATTGCAAAACTTAAGAAGGGTTGCATCAGACAATGGAGACAGGCTTAGGTCTCAGCGAAGGGTCGACCCCTCCTCCCTTGTGTTCTTACACAAGTTACTTAACCTCTTAGAGCTCTAATTTCTTCTCTGTAAAATTTTAAATTTGCATATTAACACTTATTTTTATAGTTATTGAAGGACTAAATAAATCAAGTTTTATTATATATCAAGCACTATGTCTAGCAAGTAGTAGTCTTCATTTTTCTTAAAAAGGTCAACTTTAATTATCTGGAAATGCATTCTCCTGAAACAACTTATTCTATTAAAATGACACGTGAACAAGGCATCCTTGGTGTTAGTAGAAAAACATGTATAAAGTTGCAATTGAGCTCAGATTCCAAAAGATGAGGTGATTTGCCCATTTTATCATGCTTATCTAACTATTGGAAAGTCGAGTGAATGTTAAAGACTATACAAGAAATAACTTCTGTTTTATACAGTAAAAATCTCTGTAGCTCTGGTTTCTCTTGATATTTTTTAGCTGAGTCTTGCATCTATGGTGCTAAAATTCTGGGAGCTCACTAATGAAAATGACTGCTATCATCTATTGTATTACTATTGTATTATGGGAAGAGGACAGTGAGGGGAAGAGGCAATTTGGAGGCAAAACTGGCCAAGGTGGGGCCCCTGTGTAGGGAGTTCACAATGTATTGAAGACTCTATGCAATTAAGAAAGAGGATTAGAAAGTGATCCAAAGCATAAAAGGAGACATTACAGACTGAAGGTAAAAACATGGAAAGCATCAACAGAATGCTGGGCAGCCTATTGGAAAAAGATGCTGACTTGCATCCCTATGTAAGAAAAAAGCATTTCTGTAAATTTTCTTTAATTGTAATTTGTTACTTCAGGTGTTTACTTGTCTTTAGTCAATTCTTGCCCTATTTCCTTGAGCTTCTCATAATTTATTTAAGCATTTAATAGATGCTAAGAGAAAAAGATGCCTGACAGTTTGATAAAGTTCTTTTATTCCTCATGCCCCAAAGTTACAACTGCACCAATCAGAACACATCTGAGTCTCCCTTTATACCTTTTTTTAAGATGTATTTATTTTTAGAGATAGGAAGGGAGGGAGAAAGAGAGGAAGAGAAACATCAATGTGAGAGAGATACACCGATTAGTTGCCTCCTGTACATGACCCGACACAGCATGGAGTGAACACACAACCCAGGCATGTGCCCCCACCAGGAATTGAACCAACAACCTTTTTCTTTGCAGGATGATGCCCAACCAATTGAGCCACACCCGTCAGGGCACGAACCTCCCTTTTTATCTTACCACTAATTTCAAACCATGGCAGCTACCTCATTACCTGTGTGGGAGGGTGTGGGATACGTGTGTATAGGTATGTGTGTGATTGAAAAGATAAATTAAAGACAGAGAGACTACATCAACTCCCCAATTACCAGCAGGAATGTTCTATAGTCCACTGTAATTTGTAAGGGACTCTGGGGCCGAACTAAGCCATCCATTTGAAAGAGATATTTTTCCCCCTCAAGTAATTTTCTTGTAAACTTGATATTTATTGTTTTTTGGTGTAGATCAGTCTCACAATTCTCTAGGTCATGAGGGGCAAAATATGGCCTTTCCAAATCTGACAAAACGCCAGTATTTACGAATGTATTGTAAATTTTGTAAATAAAGTTTTATTAGAACACAACTGCACCCATTTTTATGTACTGTCTATGGCTGCTTTCACATTCTCATGACAAAGTTAAATAGTTACAACATAAAGCCGAAAATATTTGCTATCTAATCATTCACAGAAAATGGTTACTGACTCTTGCTGTTAACAAATCTCTCAAATCCAGTCAAGTCGATCCACTACAGTGTAAAATAAAATGTTGACAGGTCTATTTTTATTCATCTTTTTCCTCCAAACAAGTAAAAATTATTCTTCATAATTATTTGATACAAAGATTGCTCATGATATCTCCTGTTTGTCCATGGGACACCCTGTCACATTTATGTAAGATGGCTGAAGTGTCCTAAGGAAAGAAGTTTCATAAATGGGAGGATCCGTTCAGTGTCCTTTCTCACAGGTCCACTTCCAATCTGTGGTGACATAGTACATTTCATGTGTGATTAATTAAGTGGGTTTAAAATCATATGATCTATCCAATTCAACCCTTACAGAGTGGACAGCTCACTTTAAAAGATTCCTGCAAAGAAAACAGTTAGCATTCTAAACACGCAAGCTCAAGTGACTAACAAGTAAATAAAAGAACTGATGATACCTCCTTCAAGTACAATACCAACTAAAACAATGACAGTCTAAACAGGTTTGCTAAAAAGCCAGCTCAGGAAAAAAACAGTCAGCTCAGGTCAGTCAACAGTCTTAAGAAGGCTGAAGTACAAATTTATATCCTCAATCATCTCTGATCAAAGTTCACCCTACATGCAGATTGTGCTGTAAAATCAGAAAAGTGTAATAATCTGAAACTACCATGCTTAAAAAAATATTTTTAAATATAATTTACTTCACTTTTATCTCACATTTTTATAGCTTTAGGGCAAATTTTATAATATATACTAGAATGCATGCTAATATCCACACAGAATGTGTAAACACATATACACAAAAAGGTGAAGGATATTTCTTTCTTTTTTTTTTTTTTACTGATAGTGTATAAAAAACCTAAAAGTGTTTGTACTAACACTCTAGAAGGTAAAGGGGATTGGAAGATAACTGAGGTATCTTAAAATTTTTAAGAGTTTGTTTGAGCAAAATGTCAATTCTAGAGTCAGGCAACCCTTCAGTCAAAAGTGGTTAAGAGCTCTCTACTAACAGCAGCTAGGGGAAAGACTGTAACAGAGAAGACGTGGAAATCATTGGATTGGCTATCGCTTCTGAGGCTGCCTTATTTGAGAAAGACTGATTGGCTGTTTATGATTAATTGTCCTTAGGTTTTCATTTCTTAACCTTGGGACATTTATAGCCTTAGGTTTTAGTTTGTATAAATAAGCTGTAAAGACATTAGAACCACCCCAGTCTAATGGCTTCCTTGTTTAAATTTCACAGAGGGTGGAGAGTCAGCTTCCTCCTAGAACTCTGTATACAATTAGTTTTTGAAATCATAGAGAACCAGAAGTTCTTTTCAGCAGAAGGTCTACTAAAATCAGGAACATGAAAGCACATACATTGCTTTCCTTACTAAAACAAAATAATTAGTCTTTCTTTCAACTTTTTATCCAAAGGATAAAATGTTTTATTGTTCTCACATTTGATCATTTGTTATCTGTGACAGAGAATTACATTTTGAAAACCAATTATACTAGACAAAGCCCAAAATCCATGACTGTTAAAGGAAGACTGATTTTAAGCAATTCTAAAGCATAATAACATTTAGTGAAGGCCGATCTCAAAAGAGAATTGATAACAGGGATATAAAAGAAACTGTACTTGGGAAATTAAATAAACTAACCTTAGCATCAGGTTAGTCTGCATTGATATATAAATTGCTAAGCAATTTTTCCTTCACAAACCCTAAATATTCTTAAGTAATAGATTATATCAAGAGAATAAGAACCAGAGGACATGTACCTGTGTTAACCACCAACTATGTACCTGGAGTCATGCAGAGTTTGCCCAATTCTTGCTCATCACACTCTATATTTTATACATTAGAAATTTGAGATTGAGAGAATCTAAACAACATGGCCTAGGTCACCCAGCTTATAAGTGGCAGAACTGAGATTTTTCGCTTACATCTGTCTGATACCAAAACCAGGGCTCTTTCTATAAAAGCATGCTATGTGGAAGGCTTTTCTCCAGGAATTATGAAGAATGATACTACCTCAAAATTGGTCCTGCAGCCCTACATATACTAAAATTTTACATTGAGAACCTTTGTTCAAACTCTCTGCACTAACACAATGCATCATGATTGGGTTCTCTGACCCATACAAATCTACCTACCTAATTGTATATTTGGACAATAATTGTAAGTGCTTACTATTTGCCAGGCCTGGATCTGGTATCTTTATATGCTTTAAATCATTTAATTCTCATAGCAACTTCTATAGATATATATTTCATATTTGTCAATTTTTTAACTATTTTGTCTCAATTGGCAACAAATTGGAGCAGACCAATGCTTTCATTTAATATTTTAAATTCTCACTGAATCCCCAATCTTCTACCAAAAACTGGTTTAAAATAGAAGGAATCTCCTTCTCAAAAATCACAGAAAGCCCAAAAAGTTTCTAGATTTGACCAAGAACCTGTATGTCAGATAGCCTTATTTTCCCTTCCCACAAAGAAGGTGTCACAAGCTAAAAGATTCTTTCTGTGGTGCGTAGCAGAAATGTGACTGATGAATCCAACAGAAACGCCAGCCCCAAGTACATACTTGTTATGCTTCTCAGTGATTTACCCAGCATCACACAAATCGTATGTGCTGGTTGGTATGTTACATAAGAAGCCAATTCCAGCCCCCCAAAATGTCAAGGTGTTATGGTCCCTAAGAGCCAACAGCTAAATTAGTATCTCATCAATAAGATGGATCTTAGTGAAGCCATCTTCTGGCTCCCATCAAAGAGTGAGATCTCCTAGGTTACCTGCTGCTCTCTTACTCTTTTTAACAGCTATTTTGGGTTTAATTCAATTCACTCTCTTGTTTGTGTAATTTACAATATTTTTTTCTTTCTGAAACTTGTCATTCTCTGATATTATCAGCAGGTATTTTTAATTTCCTTTGATCTGTGCACAATTTCCCAGTATATCTGAAGAAAACAGAATGAGGCAGAAAAATAAATAGATTCTTTTTATTAAAATGTGTTAGGTTTTCTCTTCTTTCATCTTTAATGACAATTTCATCACTTGGACAACTGATGCTCTAGAATTTGCAATTATAATCATGCTTTTAAAAACCAACAGAGTGAAATTAAGAAAATCAGTGCACTTCACACGGGGAACAAATTGAGTAATTTTTTTTGGAAATTTAATTTCTCCTCCTCTGAAATACCAAGACGTAATTCAACACATTTAGTATACCTGTCCTAAAGAGAAATATTTTGCCATAGTGGGAACTTTGTGAACTAATACTTAAACCAGAAAAGCCTTCTACAAATTGTTCCCTTAAAATTGTGGGCCATTATGGACACTTAAATAAATAGATCAAAGGGAAAAATAATGCTACTTCTAAATAAGATGAAAATAACTGTACAAACTTTTTTCTTTCTGAAGGCTTGACCTTTAAAGACAGAATCTATTACTTTACCTGCGTCATATGGAAGATCAAGATACGTTATGAAATTCTATTTTACTCACCCCTGTGAAAAAACACACGTTAGATTCATGTCATCTTTTTACTATTTGCAGATGGTCACTAGGCCTTTCTCGTTAAGTATTAAATTTTGTTAGTCAATTAAAATCACCCACCACGTACAAGCTTCCTCTTTTTCTGCAGTGTCCTGTTAAATACCTTAAATACAATAATGTTACTGAAATTTCATTTCTTTGTGTCCTGAGACCTCAAAGAAAATTTTTCTAACTTCTGACGAGAATACCAAGCAACTCCTATTTCTCTTTACTTCAACTCAGAAATGAGGTTTAGAAGGACAAGCTCCAGAAGATGATATAATTAGATGCACTTTCCCTTTAATGATGAGCCATTTGTTTCTTACTCTGGATATTTTTTTTCTGCACGCAGAATAAAGTAATAAGAAAAAACTTGGGAGGTGTATTTAGAGAAGCTCCATCTCTGTGTTTCACAGAACTTCTTGATGATTTTATCTTCCAAAATCAGAGAGAGAGCATTTTGTTGTCATTATTTTTAAAATTCAACAGAAAATGGCCCACATACTTGCATATGCATAAGCACACTCAAGTAACAAATACACACAGTCAGCTCACTGTGTATCCTCTGCTGCCGAATACTATATACACACATACACAGATATATTAAGCCAAAATGAAATGCATATGTGGGTGGAAAAACTTTCTTGCAGTTTCCTACTCCTCTTGAGTCATAATTAGTTGACTGAATAATTGCTAAAGTTCCTAAAATCTTAGTTGACTCAAACTTTATTTTATATAAAAATTTTTTGTGTGCTTGTTAAAACATAAAATTTCCAGATCCCACTGGGAAAATTCTAATTTATTTTATCTCTTTTGGGATGTCCCAACACTGAAACAAGTGGTCTATGGACCATAGTTTGATAAATATTGTCCTTGACATTTTGCCCTCATTACCAAAGGCTATTTATAACTTCTGGAGAGAAATTGGCTCTCGCAAATGTTCTGCTACCTGAAAAATTACATGAAAAGGCTTATACATCCTCCAAAATGAGCCCAAGTGTCACCTCTTTGTGAAGGTTTCCTTGACTGTCCAAGGCACAATCTGTCCATGTGCTAGTGGTAGCAGTGATTGTATTAGTGGCACACTTCATCTATGGGCAATGAGTCACTTCTTAGGTGGGTTCTGAACCAACTGCCAGAGTCTCACAGAGGGTAGCAGCAGCCACAGGAGCATGAGCTCCACCCAGGGACAGTAGCTGCTTCTGACTTCTTTTCTTCTTCCTATTCTCATTCATTGTCCTTTTGTTCTTCCACTCAACACCTGTATATCCAACATCTTGTTTGAAACAGCAAGAGTGATTCCAAAAATTTTCTTAGAAAGTTGACCAAAATCTGACCTCAATGAAGACCTAAATTTAATGTTTTAGAAATGCTATATCTTTCTCACTGTAATTTACAGAAGGGATTTCACTTCACGTCACCCAACAAAGTCAATAGGGTACTCCCTATTGCTCTAGGGAAATAAGCAATGCATCCAAGTATTGGGAGTCCAAGTATCCTTGAAAGTTGTGGCAACTGTCATTGATATGTGAGGAGTGACAGTGAATGATACTGTTATTATACTGTACACCTCTGATTTCCATGGAGCCGGGTGGGAGTGTTTAACTGGCATATACCAAAGGCAAGTATAATTACTCCAATGAGCAATAAGGCCAGAATGGTGAACAGAATGCTTTGTCACACAGGTATCTTTGTGGATGGCTAATTGATCATTGTACTTTTAGAAATGAAGTAGAAAAAAACCTATTTAAATATTGTATATATTTATAATATAAATACTATACATGTGTATATCTATAAAATAAGGGGTAACCAAAAACACTGGAATTATCTTCTGGAAGGCAGGCCCCTCGTAACTACGTGAGTGTTCTAGGAACCTATCTGTATCAGTGTATCAGCTGGCATTGTTTTGAGGGCTTGTGAGAGGCTTTAGTGAATTTTTGGGGGGGACTCTTTCAACATATTTGTCCACTTCATGGGGGGTGATTTACAAGCACACCTGCCCACACCACAGCTGAGTGTTCAGCAATTTTTGAACAAAAACAGCATGATCCCCTTGTCTCATCCTCCCTATTCACTTGATCACACCCCAAACAACTTACTTTTGTTTTCCCCAAATAAAGAAAGTCCTAAAAGGAAATGTTTTGCCAACGTGGAAGAGGGGAAACAAAAAAATTACAGAAGGCTTAAAGACATCAGAATTGATGAGTTCAAAAACGGTTTTGAGCAGTGGGAAAAAAGTCTCAACAGGTGTATTGCATCAAATGGAGAGTGCTTTGAAGGTGACTGAAGTTTAAACGTGTAAGAACAATTTTTAATAAATAAATTCCAGAATTTTGGGGTCACCCCTTGGATACAGTCTACAACTGATGAGTAGAAACCTTGAGGAGTCATGGCCTCTTAATCCAGTTCAAAGACCGAGAGCGCCCTGGATAAAACTGAGGAAAAGTCATGGTGGGGAAGGGTCCTGCTGCAGTGTGGCAAAATACATTTTGTGACTTTTTCTCTAAGTATTTCCCCAGAGGAGTCTTGTAGCTACTTACCATGGTGACTGTACTGAGGAGAAAGAGGTAATAATCTGATCATCTGGAACTAGACACAGGTTTGAGCTGAAACTGATTGCCAAATACCCCAAAAACACTTCTATTGTCTGCCTGACCTCGTAGGTGGTTATGGAGGTCATGTGCTAAAGATGGGCTCACTGTGGGCTCATTGGCTCTACCAAACATGCTATGTTTATTTTCCTAGTTCTTGATTGTGTAATTGCAACAGTCATATTGAAAAGATGACAAAAATCCTCCTCTGGCTTCCTGACCAATGCAATGATGGCTATAAGAAGGACAATGATAAGCCCTGCCTCTGCCTACACCTATCAGAACAGTAAACCAAAAGCAATTCTACATCCATGGGGAAATTGCAGGAATAAGTGCCACCATCAAAGATTCGAAAGGCTATGTTTTGTGGTTGCCATCATCACCTTACTTCACTCCCTTACTTGACCTGTACAGAAGATAGAAGACTCTTTTAGACGATGACATAAACGTAATAAAGTGATGATTTCAATTTTAGCTCCTATTTCCTAGAGCTAATCAACATCGTAATACTTCATCATTTATATCATTTAGCAAAGGCTGCTATAAGTAGTTTGGTGTACATGACGAGAACCTCTGGGTTATGTTAACTTTGCAGCTTTCTATCATAATCTAACACTCAGTTGATGTCCCACAAAACATCACAGATACCAGCAGTGGTTGGGTGAGTCTTTCACATCTCTCTGATACTGAGGTTCCTACCTCCCTCTAATTATTAGAGGCACACCTGTATGTATGTATGTATTAGAGTCTAATACATTTAAAGACCCTTGTGATTACACTGAGCATGCCCAGATGATCCAGGATAATTCCTTAAAATCAGCTAATTAGTAACCTTTACTCTATCTGCTACCTTAATTCCCTTTTGCCATGGAAGGCAACATCTTCACAGATTCTGGGAATTAGGATATAAACGTCTTTGGGGGGGGGGCGATTATTCTGCCTACACTAGGACCTCAGGGCCCAGCAGATTCAACAATGCTTGAAGTTCTGTGGCAAATTAGGAATGTTCTATGAAGACTCTGGATGTCTCCAATTAGAGAATCAAGTAGAAATCCCTAGGATTTTGAAGTAAAGCCTTGGTCTTTTATGCATATAACTACCCATTGAAAGAACAGCCCCTCACTTTTAGTGAGCCCTCTTACAAATGAATGTCTTACCAAGAAGTACTACATGATTTGTGATCAAATCTATACATAATGAATTGAGTGCTGTCTTACCCACAAATTCATGAAGGTAGCCATGCAGAGCAATATTTCACCATCAAATAGAAATGAAACTGAAGTTAAATAAGTCCTGAAACACAAATAAAATTCTCTCAAAACTTTCTCTTGCTTCATTCTTGCTTCTCTCTCAAACCACAAATACTGCCTTATAGGTTGTTCCATATTATCAATTGACTAAGGAAGAAGTATCTTGGGTCTTATTTACAGATGGAGTGGCATGACATGCTGGCACATGCTGGAAGTGGGCTGCTACAGCATGCAAGTCAGTATGGAAGCCAAATCCTCCTAGTGAGTAGAGCTTCAAGAAGTCTATCTGGGTGTCCACTATCCATGGATAGAGAAAAGGCTGGATGCTCAGATCTTCCCTGATTTATAGTGAATACCTCTGATTTAACCAGGTTGTCAGAGATTTGAAAGATACAAGATAACCTGGCTGGTAATAAGAAGGTCTTAAGAAGAGACACGTAAATGTATAACTCAGAATAAGCAGGAATGAAAGAAAATCCACGATAGAGGAGAATCTCAATAATCAGAAGGACAAGATTACACATTTTGTAGATGAAAACAAGCCCTTTTTCCAGCCACCACAGTGCTTATTCAATATACAAAGAAAATGGCCTAATAGTCACAGATTGCCCAACAACATGGGCTTCCCCTCACTGAGGCTATTTCAGTTACTTCCACAGATGAACGCTCTCCCTCTGGTTATGTGACATGATATGAATACACATGCTTACCTGAACTCTAGTTCTTTAGTTTTTAGGTGCCCAGACCTCCCCAATACATTTGCCCACTATGCCCGAGGTTTGCCACCCCTTGGAGCTGGCAGCTAAGTTTGGAGGTTGTTGGGGGAGGTCTAGAACTTTGTACATGCCAGTCCTGGGCAGTTGTTCCCACTGCAGCACACACAGCGAGGCCCCGACCGGTCACTGTGATTCTCCCCAAAACACTATTACCCATTCCCCCTCCGCCTGCGCAGCACTCCTGTCAGAGCAGGAAATGGCCCTCGGAGGCCTCCCGGGGTGGCTGGGCCCGCAACTGTGAGCCCCGCTGTTCAGTCATGTGTATATGTGTCCTGTTCTTTAAATATGAAGATATTGTTAAGAGTAAGTTTAAATGTGTGTACTACATTTTTTTTAAAGCATAGAACAATGTGCATCCCTCAGTATGGGATCAGCCAGACACCTAGTGGCAGATCAAGGACAATAGACCCTTTTCATCAGGGCTCACTCACAAAGGGTTGTATAATGTAATGGATTGAATGGTATCCCCCCCAATCCTTATCTACCCAGAAACTCATAATATGCCTTTATTTAGAAGTTGGGTCTTTACGGTGGTAATTAATTAAGGATCTCTCAATGAAATTATCCAGGATTTGGGGCAGGCCCCAAATTAAAAGATTGGTGTCCTTATCAGAGATAAGGAGATAGGTATAGGAAGAAGATGGAAATGTGAAGATAAGATTCAGTGGAGTTCGAAGGTTAAAGTTTTACACCACAAGCCAAGGGCCAACGGAAGTGGGAAAGGGTAAGAAAGGATTTTTCCCTAGGGCCTTTGGAAAAGGCGTGGCCCTGATGGCACCTCTATTTTAGACTTTTAGCCCCCAAAACTGTAAGAGAATAAATTTTTGTTGTTTAAAGTCATCCCATGTGTGCTTTTGTTATAGCAGTCCTATAAAATTAATACAGTACTTCATTTACTATCATGGTATCCCATATAACACAGCTTTTCACCAAGCAGCTCACTTTACATCAAAATAGTGCAACAATGGACTCACATCCAGAAAATCCCCTGTCATTAACATGGTGTCCCTGCATCCAGAAGGAGCTGGTGTGAAATAATTGTAGATTGGCCTTCACGTGACTCAATTATATGACTTGCAAAGGGGAGGTATTTTCCTTCAAGGTGTGGCGTATGGTTTCAACTAATCACCAATACAGAGTAAAGCAAAAGTGGGTTTACAGTTGTGAGTGTGTGAAACACAGATTTTATTCTTGCATTGTTATTTATTAATTATTGTATTATATTCCAAACAAACAACTGCAAACCTCACTTTGCCCCACCCTGTATGTGATGCTGTTTTTGTCATGACCATAAAAGATGAATCATGGAATTAAATGGTGGAATTGGTAGTAGCTCCTCTTTTAACCCTAACAGCCCACTCCCAGAATTTGTGCCGTTCCCCCCATAACATTGGTCTCTGACATTTTATGAGCATTCATTCCCAACAGAGAAATGGTTTCACTGAGGGCTTCAACAAATAGTTAAATTGAATGAAAAGTGAGACTACCACCCAAATCATATATGCTTCTCATGTCACAGAATCAAATGGCAAAAAGTGTAGTTACTTACCAAGAGGAAATTGTGCTGCCTTCACACAGAACAAGGAAACTTTGGAATTTCCTAATGCTTCTCTTATGATATGCATTCCAATAATAAAGACTAAAATAAGACAAGAGAAACCCAGGAAAGAAAATTCTTAGTGATTCAGATACTTCAGGAATAAAAGTCTAGACTTTTGACCAAAAGGGGGGCTGGCCCAGAGCAAAGAAAAAAAATAAAATGTTAGTGGAAGAAGTGTATAAATTTGCGTAGCCTTGTGACGAGATACAGAAATGAAGACTATAGCAACTAGGAATATTTTGTTTTTCTTCCTTGTTTTTTAGGTACATATATTTGTATCTATTGATCAATTTTACTCTTCCCTTCCACCTTATTCTAAGGGAATTTATGATAGGTAACTTTGTAATTCAACTTGTAACATATGAAATATTCTGGAAGAATTATTCAATGCATTAGAAGAAATTGAATCACTATTTATAAAATAAACATGTGCATTAAATCAGATAGAAGCAGAACCTTGTATGGAAATTAAATGTGTGCAGTAGGAGAAGCATGGACGCTGAATAGCCAAGAAAGTGCACAGTGTCAGTAGCTTGTGTCTTTGCTGCCAGCCGCTATTTGCTCTGCTAGGTATAATAGGAATTGTGGAAGCTTGAAAACTGCATATCCTTGTCTCACTTGTCAGCTGGACTCCAGTTAGATTCTGCCAATGAAAAGCAATGTGAGATCATGAAAGGAGAAAGAGAGGAGAAGTGAATTTGTCTACAGTCATTAGCGACATCTTTGGCAGCAAGAGCAGTAACTACAGAACAGCAATGATGACAGCGTTGATGGAGGTTCCAGCCCTGGTTGAGAAAAAGAGGATTTCCAGAAACTTTCAGCAAATTTGGAATCAATGGCTACACAGTCTCTAACACTAACGCAGTATGGGCAGACATATTGATTCCAGCCAGTAACACTAGGTGCTTCCTTATCTTTGGGTATCATCTTGATTTGTGTTTTCTGCTCCAGTTCCCTTCTTCCTCTGTTTTGCTCTTCCAGTTACTCCAACCCATGTATATAAATTCTCTATATTAAATTCCCTGTCTTCGACACTCCTGGAGAGGCTTCTGCTTCCCTGATTAAACTCTATTACACCACCTTAGCTTCTGGAAACCTGCCAGCCCTCTTAGTGTAACTTTAAACATTAAAAGTTACACATGCTACTTTTCACAGGCAACCTCATCTTGGCTTCTGAGTTTCTAGATTGTGGAAAATGCCAAAGGAGATTAAGCTATTTATCCCCCCAGGTCTTCACCTGTAAGAAAGGAGCACGGTCTGTTTCAACTGTGCCCAGAAGTTCTTCTTCTGGACCTTTGCTCCTTTATTTCAAAAACTTATTTTACTTAAATTTACTTCATTTTTTACTAATTATGTTTCTAAATTCAAAAGCAATAAATGTTCATTGTAGAAAAGATTTCCATAAGGACACATCCAGGTAGCCATCTGTTTTTTTGGGCATCTTGAGCAGATAATAGTGGATATGAATAAAGACACTGGAGTCAGACAGACCTCAGTTTGAGTCCTAGATACATAGTCTTGAGCAAATTAACTTCTCTAAGCCTCAGTTACACTATCTGTATAATAGGGTTAATAAGTGTACCTACCTCATAAATGTGTTGTAAATAAAGAAAATAATGAATGTAAAATAATTTGCACAGTGCCTGGCAGATGCCATTACTTATAATGCCTGTTATATTATCTGTGTAATACCAAGACCCTTATTGTTAAATATCTAGTTTGTTTATGTCATTTTTATTAAACAAAACACTGTTATGATAACCCTTACTGCTACACTTCTGTGAGCATAAATTTATTATTTTCTTTCAATTAATTATTTGTTATTCCTTTTCAAAAAAGAAATACAAAAGAAAGTATATAAAAACAAACAGGAAAATGTTCACTTTTACAAGTATGCACAAAACATGCAAATTAAAATGGCATAACAAAAATTACACAATTCTATGGCAAATATTTGGAGACAGTGACACTCTCATTTCCACTAGCAGGAACGCAAATTAGTACAGCTCTTCAAGCATGTAGCTGGCAATTTTCTATACCCTTTAACAATAAATAACATAGTTATTCATACTAAAGAAATGACTACAGATCTTTAAAAATGTTTTAGACATAATATTTACCACAGATTCATTACAATATAAAATTAAGAAACCACATACACATCTAAAAAAATAGTATGAACATATAAATGATAATACATCTATTCACAAGATTGTTATGGAATCATGAAAATATAGTAAAGTAGATTTACTATTGTGAATCGATGTCTCTATTATATTACAAAGCAAAAAAACAAGCAGCTTCCAAAGAGAAAAGTTGATGTTATTCTCTTTCAGTGGGGAAAGGGAAACATCTTCACCTGGTAGATTCCAAAAAAGTAAAAATAGTTACTAATGTGGGAATGGGAAGCTTTTGTTTGTTTTGTTTTGTATGTTCTTACTGATCTCTAAAGTTAACTGATGTCACTTATGTAACTAAAAAATTAAAATTGCTGTCATGGTGAATTATACTATTCATAATTAGCATACCAAGGTCTGTCTGGAAAAAGTCTAGTTGTTGTTAATATAATGAGAACAGTTTGCAGGACATCAACATAACCTGGCAACCAAGGAGAGTACACTGGAATGCACATGAGTGAACAATGACAACTTCACTGTACTAGTCAGTGGGGACAGTAGACGCCATTGAATGAGCATGTGTCCTCTGTGCCCATGTCATTCAAAATGACTGAGCAAGTAGAGCAATAAATCTGCATCAAATTTTCATTAAGCTTTAACATTCTTCCACGGAAAATATTCAGAGGATTCAGAGGCTTTCAGGGATGAGGCAATGAGTGCAGCACAAATAAAAGTTTGTCATAAATGCTTCAAAGATGGTTAAGAATTTGCTGAAAGTGATCCACATTCTAGAAGGCCTGCAAGAAACCAAACACTCAAGAATGTTGAACATGTACAGGCTGCAATCAACAAAAATTGGCAACTGACAGTGCAAAAACTAGAAGCCAACCTGAGGATTCCAAAAACTACTGTGTCAAGATTTTGATGCAGAATCTTGGCATGAAATGTGTCTTGGCAAAATTTGTTCTGCAGCTTCTGCTAATAAAGCAGAAGAAATATCACATTGCAGTTGCTAATGACTTGATTCAAACCACTACCAATGAACCAGATTTCCTCAAGAAGGTTATAACTGGAGATGAATCGTGGTCTATGGATATGATTCAGAAACAAAAGCCCAGTCTTCCCAATGGAAGTTGCCTTGTTCCCCAGGCCCCAGAAGAAGGCACAGCAAAGACACAATAAGATCAAGACCATATTAACTGTTTTTTGATAGGGAATGTGTTGTCCATCACGAGTATGCTCCTCCAGGCCAGGCAATAAAGGGTACTACCTCAATGTTGTTCATTGGTTGAGAGGTGCAGTACAACAAAAAACTGTCATAGCTATGGGCACGTGGATTGGCAGCTTCATCACAACAACATACCCAACCACGCATCATGCCTCATATAGAGTATTTTGGTAAAACATCAAATCCCCTGGGTGATTCATACCCTTACAGCCCAGATTTGGTACCCTGTGACTTCTGGCTTTTCTCAAAACTAAAATCACCTTTGAAAGGAAAGAGATTTCAGACTATTAATTAAACTCAGGAAAACACAATGGGGCAGCTGATGGTGATTGGGAGAACTGTGTGAGGCACCGAGGTGCATACTTTGAAGGGGACTGAAATGTCATTGTCCTATGTACAGTGTTTATTGTATCTTGTATCTTCTTTGATAAATATCTCTGTTTTACATATTACATTATGGGATACTTTCTGAACAGACCTCATATATCAAGATTTTTTTCCCTTTTAATATAGTTTCAAGTTTACCTGTAAGGCTTTATTTCCTAGGGAAAATGTGTGTTTTTAAAGCAAAACGAATTACCATAAAGTATTTCAAACCTTGGGGTACTACCTGTTTAACAATTTACATGTCAATGGCCTTTCTCCATGGAACTGAAATGTCCATAAATCTGTGTTGAGTGGCATGACCAAATGAGGAAAAGAGACAAAGTAGCTGCATTCTGTCCTCATGATGATATGATCACGGTAGCAGTCGTGGACATCATGTGAGTTTCATTTACTGCCCAAAACCTTCATATCATAAATTTAAATTGTTTCCTTAAGAAAAAACCACAAGGCAGTTTTCACTGTATTTTCATATAAAGGCAATTTATCCAAATCATTTGGAGAGAAAAAGATATTAATATAAAACAATGACAGAGAAAAGATAAAAATGAAAAATTGCACCCAGCAGTAGAGAGAGTCAAGGAAGAAGGACACTAAAGTAACAAAGAATGAGTCTTCACTTGATCTTTGCCCAAAAGTCAATACTACTTGATAAAACTCTGTATCTCCTGACAGGATCTAAATTATGGAAAGTATTGCTCTGGGTTGGAAGTCCAAATCAATCCATAGTCCCACTCTTTATCAGACACCTTAAGGATCTGTATGCTAGTTTAGCCAGTTTCAATAATTCAAGAATCCAGTGATCTATGCTGCGGGGGATTTTTTTCCCAATCGAAGCCAGCACTATTAATTTTTCAGCAGCCATTATTGTGCTAATGAGCCATTTCTTATTGTTTAGATGCTCTGGGCATGGGGTTCCTATAACGCAGCAATAATTTAAATACTAGGTTAGATAAAAACAGTCAACCAAACTGAAGTATAGTTTCTCACACATTTGCTTCCATATTTTGTCCTTTTTGTTTTTGATAACACAGATACAGTCTAGACCAAGTAAAGTCCCCCGCTGAGGAGATTATAACTCAGCCCCCTATATATACCATCAGATGCTAAACTTTCTCATTCCAATCCTTTCTTCCTATGTGAAATTATGCACTAAAATACTGAATTAAAATGTTACAAGCAATAGGCTCCTCCTATATTTGTTTTTAAGACTAAACATTTCAGTAGAACAAAGAAAAAGCTGAAGAATGAGTTGTGAATTTCTGGAGAAAATGGTAGCATAGCCATAGTAATTTCACCCTGATTCCTTCTAAGAAGCTTACTGAAATGGATATATTTATATTTTATTGGAACACCCTTAAATCAGAGTTGTTATACTGGAGAGGACTCACTCTAAGGTAAAGGAAACTCATACTCTTCTTTCTGATTCAACATCCATGTTTCATAGGAAGACAGAAAAAAGTTCTAGCCACACAGTACCACACACATCCTTAAGCTGAACAATCAAAAACTTGTAGGTAAGGACATGCTATAAGACGAATGAAGAGCAATCCTCTTGAAACTCAAAAACACTCCTACAAAACATATCTAAATATAAAATTAAAAAATTAAAATCCATAAAAAGAAAGAACATAAGAGCAGCTTTGAATATCTCCTCCCCACACTGAATTTCAGAATATAACAGTATAAATTTTTTAGAATACATTATTTTGTCCCAAGATTCTATATCTAGTCTAGTCATTCTTTAAGTGAGGCCCCATCTAACAAATATTATTTATCTTTGTCCTGAAGGTTTAGTTGATATGAGAATATAAGGGAAATAGGCAAAACCATAAAAATAACCACACAAGATGAAACTGTACAAAGTAATCTTTGTTCCATGACCTTTAAAATGTTTTGTCAAGACATTGAAATCTCACTTGGTGTCAGTTATAAATATTTATGGGAATAGAAAATAATAAAACTAATATTTATTTAATACACTGTAATTTAAAACACTAGAAGCCTGGAAAATTAAAGTGTCTTATTTCTTTGTAAAAACCTTATCAAATTGCAACAGTGCCTTCTCATGGTACAACGTAATATACAGAGAAAGTATTTTCTCTATGTTTTGATAAATTTTTTTTTTGGAATTTGGATAATCTTCCAACATTTCATCTTTTGTTCTTTCAATGTAATGAAAAATCTCTGAGTGCTCCTTTAACATAAAGTTTTTTCTCTGTTTCACGTCCTATAGGACATCTTTACCCTTCCCGTGGCAACCACTTCCCTCATTTATGTCAGTAAGTTGGTTTTCACTAACTTGGTCTGGCTGCACATCTAGAATCACTGGAGCAGCAGCAGTGTTACATTTCCATGATCAGTTATTTATTCTCCAACCTCACTTATGTCTGATTCAAATTTTACTTCCAGTGCTACCATTTTTTGTTTCTTTGCTGCACCTTAATCTTTGTTGATGAAAGAGAACCACTTCCTTCTTTCTTTCAATTATTCATTTTTTTAAAGATTCCATTTACTTATCTTTAGAGAGGAAGGGAAGGAGAGAAGGAGAGAAATATCAATGTATATTTGCCTCTCGTGCGTCCCCTGCTGGGAACTGGATTGCAACCCAGACATGTGCCCTGACTGGGAATCGAACTGTAATCCTCTGGCTCACAGGCCCACGCTCAATCCACTGAGCTACACCAGCCAGGGCCAATTATTCATTCTTATAAAATGCCACATGGGTTTTTCACAAGGAGACAGCATAACTACATGCTGTGCTGCCTCTGCATGAACTAACATGTGCGAAGTGACAAGTCACCAACAGACTGAGAAAGAAGTGATCATGATGTGCACCTGTTGTTAGGTAGCAATTTGTAGACTATAGACCTAGCAGAAAATATGTACGTTGTGCAATTACAGTTAATATCTCATGTTTACTGAAATTTGATCTTTGTTGTTTGGAGACTGGTGTTATTTAACTAAAGCATGGTAATTGACTAATACTATGATTTCAAATCACAAGAGTACATTGAAAATTTACAACTATTAGAAATATGGCAAGATGCAAGATCACAAGATAACTGTGTACAATTTAATAGCTGTCCTATATTGTAACAACCTCTTTTAAAACTTAAGAGTAAATGACCAATTTCACAATTGCAGCATGATGTGAAATGTGTAGAAGGACAGATATTGTAAACCTGCTCATTTAGCACCCATTTCTATACCCTTCTAGCTTGCCTCCTTATATTATTGAGGCTAGAAGCCTTAAAACTACATGTTCCCATCTTTGTTGCAGGTGAACTCTGATGTGTGGCCTGGTTTCCACTACACAGAAGCACTAAGTGAAACCTAGGGGAGAAAGTAAACAACATGAGGCAGCAGCTGCAGGCACGAAAATCAGATCTCTGGGCAATATTGGTAGCTAAGAAATTTTATTCCTTCAGAGCATCTGTGACATGGTTTCGGGCATCCAGAATGTGTGAGCGGTGCTAACGGCAGTGACACATCAGCAGCATGCTTCAGTGAGAGTGGCTCCATCCTGTGGTCAGGCAGGTTCCACCTGGCTGCTTTGTCCCTGCATATCTGGCATCTAAACCTGGTTCTCCAAGTTTTCCAGAGGTTCTGTAAAGGACTCAGTGTTTTTTTTTCCCAATAAACACTCTTTCTGCTGACACTTCCTAGAGGACTATGTTGTCTGCAAGAGCCCTGAACGATATACTCAGGAATAGAGTTACCAATAAACATAGAACCCATACTATAAATCTTTAGTGAGTCTTATGAAAATGAAGACATTAATAAGTGGAGACTGCATGAGATTTATTTTGCTGTGTAACAAATCACCACAAAGTTAGCAGCTTAAAATGCAATCCATTGACTAGCTCAATGGCCCTTGTAGGTCAGAAGTCCAGATGTGACATGGCTGGATTTTCAGCTCAGGATCTCACAAGGCCAAAATCCAGGTGCCAGAAGGGTGTATTCTCATCTGGATCTCAGAGTCCTCTTCCAATATCATTTAGGTTGGTGGCAAAATTTAGCTCTTCGCTGGCTATTTGTCAGGGCATGCTGTCCATTCGAAGAGACCACTCCCTGGCCCCAGCCACGTGGCCCCTGTCCATCTTCAAAGCCAGCAGTGGAGAACCTCCCTCATATGGAATACGTCCTGCCCTCCTGCCTTGAACTTTAAATCTCTCTTTCAGGAAGGGCCCAAGCCCCAGTAAGGGCTCACCTCATTAGGTCCAGCTCACCTGGAAAATCTCACTTGTGATTAACTCAAAAGTCAACTGGTTAGTAACCTAATCATGAGAATAATATCTCCTAACATTCCCTGGTCCTGCTCACATACAAGGCCCTGCCCAACACAGACATCACGCCATGGGAGCCTTAATAACCCTAAATTATTTCACAAGGATGATGTAAATTTTATCACCATCCTACCAGAATGTTTATGTATAACTTTAAAAGACACTAATTTTTAAATTTAAGAAATAAAAGTTGAAAACATACCATCAATTTTTAAAAAATTAATGGATTTAATAGATCAGATACAAAATTATATTAGTTTGTATTGATGTGATTTGAAATTTTCCATTTCAAAGCCATTATAACTGAGAGGGCTACACTAAAACAGGAATAAGGGGAACAGATTATTTGAACAACAAAAAAAATAATGGAAAGACTAGAAAGAAGGTTCAAAATAGATCCAAATATTTATAAATGGTTGCATATGACTCAGGACTTATATGTAATCCATAAGAGAAGAATAGATTATTCATTAAATGATGTTGGTAAAACTGCTTAAATATCTCTTTAAAAATAAAATTGTATGCCTGCTTTATACTACACACTAAAATAAAGTCTAGCTAGATTATAAATATAATTCAGAAAATCATACTGTCAAAATACAAGAAGTAAAATAGATAAATATCTCATTTCTGAGTGAAGAAGAGAAAAAATACAGAAAAGTACATATGTTGGATGACAAATAAAGATCTTTTTGGACCCCAAACCACCAGTTAGCAGGCAAACAACAAAAGGCTGCAAGTTTTATGAGCTGCTTTAACAGTTCTTTAAAGAAAAACAATTAACAAAAATGGACAACTTATCTTGGACAAAACTAAAATTGCCAGCAAGTTCTTGAAAAATGTTCAGTCTAACTATTAATCAATCTAATGTAGTTAAATAACAATGAACCATTTTTTTGCCTTGCAAAAAATGCAATGAATTTAAAATTTGTTGGTAAAGACATCCAGAACTAACCTTCTTATTCACTCCCCATGAACATACAAGCGGGTGATGTTTGTGAAAATCAATTTGGTATTGCTAAAGGCTTTAAAAATGTGTAAACTTAATGTCTTAGAAATTCTGGTTATGATTATTTGTGGCATGTTGTGTTTATGTTTATATATTAAGCAAACATTTCTATAGTGTGTACTATCTGCCAGGACCTGTTCTAAGGACTTGGCAAATATGGACCTGTTTAACCTCATAAGTATTATCATTTTCCCCATATTACGAATGAGGGAAGTAAGACACAGCCTGGTCAAATAACTCACTCAGTGGTTTCGCACAGCCACTGAGGGGAAGAGCCAGTATTTGTGAAGCCTGCTCCAGAGACCAAGCTTCTCAACTCTGTGCTATACAGCTCTTGTGCAATCTGTAGAATTCAAAATGAATATCCCCAAAAGTTGTCCCATAAGAATTATCCCATCAGTACTCAAATTATCTTTACAAGGCCCTCTTCACAATGTTTTCCTTCAGCTAATAGCAAACTTTCTACTCCCTTACAGGACAACTTCTTGAAAAAAGTTGTTCACACACATTGTTTCCTCATTTTCACCTCCCATTCCTGACTGGCCTCAGTCCAATCTGGCTTTCATACACAGTACTTTACCGAAAACCTCTTCTTCACGCTCACCAGTGAACTGTTGCAAAATCCACTAGGCACTTCAAGGTCTCACCTTATTTGACATCTTGGCAACATTCAACAAAGTTGACTCTTCCATGCTCTTTGCTGTTCTTCCCTTTTAGCTTTTCCCTTCCTTTTACTTTGCTCTCACTTCCTTCCTACTATTAGAGCAACTTCCTCACCATCTTGCTTGCTATACCTTCTTCTTTGCCCCACTTTTCTCCCAACACCCTCTCCTTTGACGATTTTAGCCTATCTCTTGCTTGAAATTTCATTTATGTGTTAACCACTCCCAAATTTATTCTCTAGCCCAAACCTTTCCTCTGAGCTCCAGACTCATTTGTCCAACTAAACATTTGGTAACTATAATGATTGATTTTATGTATCAATGTGACTGAGGTAAGGGATGCCCAGATAGCTGGTAAAACATTATTTCTGCATGTATCTATGAGGGTATTTCTGGAATAGCTGAGCATTTGAATTGGTGAACTGAATAAAGCAGATGACCGTCCTCAGTGTGGGCGGGCAGCATCTGATCCAGTCAGGGCCCAAACAGAATAAAAAGACGGAGGAAAGGCAAACTCTCTCTACCTTTGAGCCGAGACACCCATATTCTCCTGCCCTCAGACATTGGAGCCTCTCATTCTCTGGTATTCAGATTCAGATCGTGATTTACACAAACAGCACCCCATTTTCAGGCCTCTGGATCTGGACCAAATTATACCACCGGCTTTCCTGTTCTCAGGCTTGCAGATGGCAGATCAAGGGACTTCGGGACTTCTATAACCACATGAGCTAATTCCTCCCCTTTATATCTATGTATCTATATCTATACCTATATCTCCTATTGTTCCATTTCTCTGGAAAACCTTGACTAATACAGCATTTCTACCTGGATTTGTCAAAAGCCTGTCAAAGCTAAATTGTCAAAAACAAAATTCCTGAATCCACCCCACACCCAAATACTTCCATCCACTCACCTTTCAAATCTTTTTTCTCCACTACTGACAATATCACAATAAATGGCACAAGCATCTACTCCATCGTTCAAGGCTTGAAGTTAGTCGGTGTGACACAGGAGCTCCAAGCCAGAGAGCTGCACTTGTGTTTGTGATATTCCAAAAATAAAACCACCCAAAAGACCAACAGATGTGGACATGCTGTGGACATGCCCTTTATTACTCATGTGACAGGGAAGTGCACCTAGAGCATCCGAATGCTGGGAGAAAAGACCACACCCTGCTTCCAGCTGTGGTGCCACTTACAGGGTTGGGGAGGGAGAAGTGTGTGAAAATTCCACACTTTTGTAATAAACACAGGAGCCTTGGGACACGGGGGCATTGAGAGATCTGGGACATCCACATACAGACTGTTCTCCTACTTTATGGCTGCAGGCCAGTCAGCCATCTAGTCTCCGAGGTCGTGGAGGGGGCACGTCCTAACTTACCGCACAGTTTCCCCCACAGTCTAGTCACTCCCTCCATTCGGCCACAATGTCCTAATCATTAACATCCTAAAAATAATCTTTTAATCATTCATTTTGCCTCACCTTCACTGCCACCTCTCCAGCCCAAAGCACCGTATCCCTCCCGGACCACTGGAATAACTTCCTAGCTCTTCTCCCTTCTGCCACACTTGGCCCCCAATACAGTCTCCACATAACCAGCGGTCAGATAATGTCAGTCATCTGCTTAAAATACATCGGTGGCTTCTTGCCCTCAAAATGCAACACAGACTTTTTTAATCTCAGGCCCTGCAGGCTCCGGTCCTCTTCTGATTCAACAATCTCATCGTCGCGCCTACTCCCTGTCTTTTTCATGACCTTCCTCGAACATAATAAGCTGTTTTTGACTTTCGCAGGCTATTTCATTCTCAGGATTCTCCCGAGATCTTTTCATTCTTAACCTCTCAATTTATATGTCACTCTCCAGCACAACCCTCCCTGACCACTCCATCTAAATCAATGGAAAACAAACACCTCCAGCTTTAACCTCAGAGGCGGTGTTGAAGAAACGTGCACAGGGGCCTGGCTCCCCCTGACCCCTGGCTCCCCCGACCCTGGCCGTGCCAATCCGCTTCCCCGAGGAAGCCGTGCTGCAGCCCAGCAGCGAGGCGGGAGCGAGTGATCCCTCTCACGACTTGCAGCCAGCCTCCGTTTGGCTGAAGCCTCCTCGGAGGAGGTGCGAGGAACCCCTGTGCGGAGGGGGCTGGAGGTGAGGGGAGCGGGGGTGCAGAGGAGTGAGCGAGCCACGGCGGGGTCCGCCCGGCAGAACCGGTGCAGGCGGCAGGCTGCGCTGCTCCCTGGCTGGTCGCGGAGGACGCAGAGCTGTCCTTGGAGGAGAGATCCCCACTGCTGAGAGGGACGTCCACAGCTGCACCGTGGCTCAGCAGAAGAACCTATGTGGGACTTGCGAACGTCGCAAATCGAGCATATAGAAAATCAGTGAAGAGGGGATTTGAATTCACACTTAGGGTTGTGGGTGAATCTGGACTGGGAAAGTCAGCGGTAATCAACTCATTATTATCTCACAGATTTGTGTTCACAGAGTATCCAGGCCCTTCCCATAGAATTTTTAAAAAGAAAAAAAAAATACACGCGGAAAAATCCAAACTTTTATCAAAGAAGGTGGGCTTCGGTTGCTGCGCACAATAGTGGTTACCCCGGGATTTGGAGATGCGGTGGGTAACAGTAATTGCTGGCAGCCTGCTGCACTACACATTCGTCGTAAATTTGAGGCACCTAAATGCAGACCCTCAAGTCCACAGAAGTCAGAGACGCCTGATAACAGGGTGCAGTGTTGTTGGTGCCTCATTGCTCCTTCAGGACATCGATTTAAACCATTGGGCACAGTTTATGAAGCGCTTGCATGAAAAAAAAATGATTATCCCATTTATTGCCAATGTAGACACACTCACACTGCAGAAGTGCTAACAGTTTAAAAAACACACATAATTAAAGAAATCCAAGAACATAAAATTAAAATACATTAATTTCCAGAGTCAGGTAATGGAGACGAAAATAAGTTTGTTAAAAAGATAACAGACCATTTACCTCTTGCCGTGGTAGATAGTAATACTATCATTGAAGTTAATGACAAAAGGGTCAGAGAAAGACAGTATCCTTGGGGTGTTGCTGAAGTTGAAAATAGTGAACATCGTGATTTCACAGTTCTAAGAAATATGTCAATTACCTTCCCTACATTTTCTTTTTATTATTATTAAATAGATGTCTTCAATTTAAGGCAAAAAAAAATTTGCTATTGTACAATCATGTTCTGCGGGTTTGTGCATGACTGTTTACAGGAAATGCCAAAATAAAAGAACACTTAAAACTTTTCACCAAGGATAAATTGCCATAATATGAAGCAAACTATGCTTCTCTATGACAATTATAATACAAAGGTTCCATCCAATGCAGCATATACAACAGTGGGATTTAGTCTAACACAGTTGAGCCCATTTTTGACACTTCTGTTGTTTGGAAAGACACGTGAGAAAACACCTATATGCTTACAATGCACCTAGAGCTTTTTTATAACAGCTTTTTAAAATTTTTTGTTTGTTTTGGATTCTTTAAGTATACATTATTCTCATTTAGTACCCCTTTAGCCATGATCTCATTACTGCTCATTTTGGTAGTAACATTTAATTTGGGTATTTTCTACATGTTGTCCCTGCTGTAGCATCTTTCATATGGTAGAAACCAACAAGGAAACTTCCCTTTAATTTCTTTTTACACTTCATAATAAGTAGCAGAGGGAAAAGCATTGATAGGTCACTTCTAGGTAATATTGTGGAACTAATTACCAACCTATTTCTACTTCTGCAGTCTCTTTACTAGAAATGGGAATCATGGCCTCTTGCAAAGAGAAAAAAGTCACCAGAAGCCACCACTGTGCACGTAGCCATACTCATATGTCGTATTTCTGTATTTTTATTTATATTGCAAAAAGTCACATAATAGACAATGTTGTGATGTGAAAAAGAATCTCTACTTTATTGTTTGCCTTCACAGCATTCCTGTTTGTAATTACCTATTGCAATAATCTTTAGATGTCTGTGCAATAAAGAGACTAACACCTTTCTGTTTATTGCAATATAATTGACATATAATGAACATTATGTACATTTAAGATGTATAACATGTTGGTTTGAAATGTTCGTATATTGCTAATTATTACCATCAAACTGTTAGCTAATACCTTTATCATCTCATACAATTATCATTTCTATGGTGAGAACAGTTAAGATTTAGTTTCTTAGCATCTTTGAAGTCTATAATACAATATTGCTGACTAATCACTATACCATGTGTTAGATGTTCAGAACTTGTTTATCAACTAGTTGCAAGTTTGTACCCCTAAAAAATATCTTTCCTGACTTCTGGCCAAGATTGAGGTATAGGTAGACACACTGTGCCTCCTCACACAACCAAAATTAAGGACAACAAAAATTTACAAAAAAAAAAAAACCCAGAACTGACAGAAAATTGAACTGTACAAAAGTCTGATGAGCATTCATCCAGACCCGTAAGAAAGGTGGAGTCAGTGGCTGGTGGAGAGGGGTCCCAGCAGGAAAAAGCAGTGGCTAGCAGACCCCAGGCTCAGGGTGGCAAGGAGCAGACCCAGTGAGGCAGACAAGATGGCTGGCAGACCACAGTCACATATTCACATGCATATAAGCCAGGCGAAAACAGGGAGCGAGATAGACTGCCCAACCGAGGGCCCCAGTGCTGGGAAATAAAGCCTAAAAGCACTGATTGAAAACACTTGTGAGGATTGAGGTGCTGGGAGAGAGATTCCCAGCCTCATAGGGAGTTTATTGGAGAGATCCACAGGGTCCTAGAATATACACAAGCCCATCCACCTGGGAACCAGCACCAGAAGGGTCCAATTTGCTTGTGGGAAGCAGCAGAAGGGACCAAAATCTGAGAGAGAGCAGAGCAAGTGTCATTGTTCCCTCTCTGACCCTATCCCCACATACAGTGTCAGAACGCAAGGATTGGGTTGTCCCACCCCCAATGAACACCTAAGACCCCTACAGACAAAAAAAACCTGGCTCAAATGGAACAACAGATCAAAGCCCCGGAGCCAATACATCTAAGCAACCAAGAGATAGCCAACCTATCAGATGCACAGTTCAAAGCACTGGCGATCAGGATGTTCACAGAATTGATTTAATTTGGTCACAAATTAAGTGAAAAAATGAAGGCTATACTAAGTGAAATGAAGGAAAATGCACAGGGAACCAACAGTGATGGGAAGAAAACTGGGACTCAAACCAAAGGAGTGGACCAGAAGGAAGAAAGAAACAACCAAACAGAAAAGGATGAACAAACAAGAATTCAAAAAAATGAGGAGAGGCTTAGGAACCTCCAGGACATCTTTAAACATTCCAACATCCTAATTATAGGGGTATCAGAAGGGGAAGAGGAAGAGCAACAAGTGAAAAACTTATTTGAACAAATAATAAAGAACTTCCCCTATCTGGCAAAGGAAATAGACTTCCAGGAAGTCCAGAAAGCTCAGAGCATCTCAAAGAAGTTGGACCCAAGGAGGAACACACCAAGGCACATCATAATTACATTAACTAAGATTAAAATGAAAGAGAGAATTCTAGAAGCAGCAAGAGATTAGGAGACAGTCACCTACAAAGGAGTTCCCATCAGACTGTCAGCTGGTTTCTCAAAAGAAACCTTACAGGCAAGAAGGGGCTGGAAAGAAGTATTCCAAGTCATGAAATCCAAAGACCTACATCCAAGATTGATCTATCCAGCAAAGCTTTCATTTAGAATGAAAGGGCAGATAAAGTGCTTCTCAGATAAGATCAAATTCAAGGAGTTCATCATCACCAAGCCCTTATTATATGAAATGTTAAAGGGACTTATCTAAGAAAAAGAAGATAAAAAAGATGAACAGTGAAAGGACAGCAAACTCACAGTTATTAACAGCCACGCCTAAAACAAAAGCAAACTAAGAGGACAGCTAGATCAGGAACAGAAATGGAGATCACGTGGAGGGTTAGCAACAGGGGAGTGGGAGGAGGAGAAGGGGGGGAAGGTACAGAGAATAAGTAGCATAGACGGTAGGTAGAAAATAGGGGGAGGGTAAGAATAATATGGGAAATGTAGAAGCTAACGAACTTACGACACATGGACATGAACTAAGGGGGGAATGTGGGTGGGAGGGGGTGTGCAGGGTGGAGGGGAATGAAGGGGGGAAGTGGGACAACTGTAATAGCATAATCAATAAAATATATAAAAAATAAAAAGCAATACAAAAAATGTGTACCTAATTTCTCACCCCCCAGTCCCTGGTAACTACTTTTTACTCTCTGTTTTTATGACTTTGATTTTTTTAGATTCTACATATATAGAATATCATACAGTATTTGTCTTTTTAAATTTTTCATTGTCAACACTGCTACAGATGTCCCTCATTTCTCCTTTTTTCCCCTCCACTTACCCTCCTGGCCTTCTCCACATTGTTGTCTATGCCCATGGGCTATGCATATATACATATATGATACAGTTTCTGACTTCTTCTCTCCAACATACCTCACTTAGGATAATGCTCTCATAATTCATCCATGTTGTCACAAATGGCAATGTTTCCTTTTTTATCATCATTGAATAATACTTATTTGTATTTATGTATATGTATAGGTATACCATGTTGATATTTCCTGCAATATCAGTATCACATGTGACCTTAATTTGCATCCAGTTCCACTTTTGTTCCCCACACTAACTGGTGGCCTTGCCCCCAGATTCAGCCTTATCCTGGTTTAGTACGAGGTTGAGTCATACCAGCCTTGACAAATTTGGTGACCTCACTGACCGTCTGAGAAGAATGGACAAATGGAACTAAATGAAGTCAAAGGTAAGTTTAGTGTATTAGACTCTTCTATTCTTCTGGAAGAGGGGGCAGAGCGGGAGTCACAAGCTGAAAGAGTCACAAGCTGAAACAGCCAAATGGGCAGCCTTGCCATATCTTATACTGAAAAAAAAATTGTTACATTACAGAATCTAAAATAACCTTTTTTTTTCATTTACGCAATACTTTTTTCCAAACATGTTCTTTAACATTAGTGCTCTTTCACCACCACGTGGTTGAACAACAGCAATTTGCAGCCAATGCTCACAGTTTTCATTTTGTGAACTATCTTTGCTAAGTGCTCCAAATTCCTACTGCACAGGGTGAGCACAGTTTTGGCCAACCACATTCCCAAACCGTGCTATATGATAAGTCCCAAATAAGCACCATTTCTACAGGGGATAGTACTTGCTCAACCCCATTAACAGTAATAGTATGAACCACCACCGCAAGCCATTAATTTTGATGAGATTAAGTTTGTATCACCTCCAAGATTCAACAGAAGCCGCAGGAGACATTGAAGTATTCTCACTTTGGTGCCTGTAATGAATAAAAACACGAAAGTAGTTACAGGCCGCCTGACAGCCAGGCACCACAGGCCCAAGGAAAAGTTCACCCTGTCAGCAACTGCAAGAGAAAAATGCCAAGGAGTTATTGCATTAGCCCTGTAAGAGTCTAATAGCCAAAAGATGGGGGTAAAAGGCACTGAACACACCAGGCAGAAATTACCCTGGAGTCCTGAAAGGCTTATTTTAGGATAAGTTATTTTATTTCTTAAGAATTCAGCAATATAGAACAAATTATTTGCTCAAGAGTCTGCCGTAATTTGGGGAAAATATATGTCAGGATTCCAGAGCTTGCTTAACCACCAGCTCAAGGACAGTTCTTCAAAACGAAGTGGGGAGGGAAGACTTAAATGTTGTTCTCATAACTCGAGCACATTTCCAACAGGCAATTTTGCTTTCAACTTTCATTACTCATTAATATTCGATTTAGGTTCCATCTTCTTTAGATATGTGTGACATTTGTAAGCATTTAGTTTAATTTTGAGTGTCTGCACCAGCTTGCTTTAGTATGAGACAAGAGTTTCTGACCTGCCAAAAAATGAGATTCACTACTCCCCTCCCAAAGGAGTGGGGGAAGGGAGAAAGAAATGATTTTGTTTTTCTGGCTTGCAAATATGTTATAAGGTGAAAATCATAATTCATAGCCCCATATGTACAAATGTTTCCAATGGGTTTCATTCTGGAGATATAAGCAATGAATTTTCTGCTAAATAAAGCAGATCCACTCACTGTACTTATAAAACAAAATGCATTTAGATTCTGAATATAAAATGTAATCTCTGGTGCAACTAATTCCAAATAAGCATTAAAAAAAATGTAAGAACCTCATTAGAAAAAGACCTACGATTACTAATAATTCTACTATTTTGGGTCCCTTCTATTTTTTCTTGTAAGTTCTACTCAGGTAACCACTCTGGATATTAGGTACAGAGATGAATCAATACGTATTACCCTTAATTTTTGTCCCCAGCATTAAAGATGCAGTTTTTCTATTTTTCATGCAATTACTATGATGAGCTGAATAACAACCCCTAATAAAACCAGGTCCAAACTCCTGGTACTTGTAAATGTTACCTTATATTTCAAAAGTGACATTGCACTTGTAATTAAGTTAAAGGTCCTGATGCGAGATTATCCTGGATCATCCAGGTGTGCTCTAAATGTGTTAGAAGAAAGAAGCAAAGGGAGATTTGATTCAGCAGACAAAAGAGAAGAAAGTGATGTAACAAAGAAGCAGAAAGGGACCTGAAAATGCTACACTGCTGGCTTTAGAAATGGAGAAAAAGTCCATCAGACAAAGAACACAAAGAATTCAGCTCTGAAAACTGAGACAGGAAAAAAACAATTCTTCCCTTGAGCCTCCCAAGGAAGCTCAGGCCCCTCCACATCTTGGATGCTAATTTCACTCTGACTTACAGAATTGTGAGGGAATAAATAGTTGTTACAATCTATCAAACTTAAGGTAATTTGTTGCAACAGCATTAGGATATTAATACAGCTCATCAAATTTTCTGTTATTATACTGCTGGTGGAATATATAGCTTCACTTGTCTGTTTGCATCTTTACCTTTTAAGGGTGTTAGTACGAAAGAACTTGGTTTCCTGGACATTTGGCTATAAGATATTAAGGAGAAATCTCTAATCTACTTGTCAGATATTTTACAATAAGAGAAGTTTTTAACTTTATTAAACTAAATGGAAAATGAAAGTACATTTAAGAAGATAAATAAAGATAAGGGAAAAGAAGGAAGAGGGACAAGGAGAAGGAAGAGGAGGAAGAAGAGGAGGAAAAGAAAAGGGGGATTGGGAGACAGAGAAGTGGAATGACAGACACCTGGGCTGTCTGCTAGGATGACCGGTTCATCCCCTTCAGGGCAGCACCTCCCTGCCCCTTAGATTTGGGTCTGAATGGTCTACCAATGGCTTGGAAGTAAAAGAGACTCGCACCACTTCTACAGCAGAGCTTTGATTTCCTGTGCAATACCCTTCAGTGTTGTCTTCAAACTACTGCAGTGACCAGCTGGCGGAGGTTCCAACAACCAGGGTAGATTTTTTACTGAGAACAATATGAAACAGATGCCTCTTCCATCAAAAATCTGCGGTTTATTTTTTTTAGATAAAAATTTTATTTTATTTTATTTTTTTATGATTCAATTCTACATCATCTGTATTTTGCATTGTGTGTTCACCACCCAAAGTCTCTGTCCCTTCTGTCATTGTATGTGTGTATGTATATATGTGTGTATATATACACACATATATACACATATAAACATATATATACATACACACACATATATATAATTTTTCTAGCACCATTTAGTCCTCTTATACCCCTCTCCCCCATGTAATCACTACACTGTTGTCCATGTCCATGAGTCCATTTTCCTTTTCCCTCAGTCCCGCCATCCCCACCCTCCCCCTCCCTTAGCTGTCATTCTGCTGTCCATGAGTCTGTCTCTATTTTGCTCGTTAGTTCAGTTTGTTCATTAGATTCCACATATGAGTAAAATCATATGGTATTTGTCTTTCTCTGACTGGTTTATTTTTTTTTAATTTATTTAGTTATTTTTCAAGTACAGTTTTTTTTTTTGTCAATTTCTCCCATCCCCGCCCCCCCGCCCCGCCTCCCCACCTCCCCACCTCCCTCCCATCCACCCCCCACAGTCCTCATCCCTGTGTCCTTCCTATTTGTTCTTCAAAATCCCTCCCCCTTTTTCCCCTTAAATTCCCTTCCCTCTCCCCTCTGGTCGCTGTCCCCTTGTTCTCTATTTCAGTGTCTTTGTTTTTATTCTATTTGCTTGTTTATTTTGTTATTTAGCTTCCTGTTAAAGGTGAGATCATATGGTATTTGTCCTTCAATGCCTGGCCTATTTCACTCAGCATAATGCTTTCCAGTTCCATCCATGTTGTTGCAAAGGGTAGTAGCTCCCTCTTTCTCTCTGCTGCATAGAATTCCATTGTGTATATGTACCACAATTTTTGGATCCATTCGTTTACTGATGGGCACCTAGGTTGCTTCCAACTCTTGGCTATTATAAATTGTGCTGCTATGAACATTGTGGTGCATAGGTTCTTTGAAATTGATGTTTTAGGATTCTTGGGATATAATCCTAGCAGTGGAATTGCTGGGTCAAAAGGCAGGTAGATTTTTATTTTTCTGAGAAAATTCCATACTGTATTCCATAATGGTTGTACCAGTCTGCAATCCCACCAACAGTGAACTAAGGACCCCTTTTCCCCACAACCTCTCCAACATTTGTTGTTTGTTGCTTTGTTTATGACAGCCATCCTGACTGGTGTAAAGTGGTATCTCATTGTGGTTTTAATTTGCATCTCTCTGATAGCTAACGATATTGAGCATCTCTTCATGTGTCTCTGGATATTCTGTATGTCCTCTTTGGAGAAATGTCTGTTCAAGTCCTTTTCCCATTTTTTAATTGGGTTCGATGTCTTCCTAGAGTGGAGTCGTGTAAGTTCTTTGTATATTTTGGAGATTAAACCTTTGTCTGACTGGTTTATTTCATTTAGCATAATGTTCTCCAGGTCCATCCATGTTATCACAAAGGGTGACATTTTCTTTTTTTTCTTTTTTACATCTGAGTAGTATTCCATTGTGTAAATGTCCCACAGTTGTTTTGTCCATTCACCTACTGATGGACACGGGCTGCTTCCATTTCTTGGTGATTGTAAATGTAGTTGCAATGGACATAGGAGTGCTGATGTTCTTTCAAATTATTGTTGGGAATATTTTGTTTTATATATCTTCCTAGGCAAGGGAAACAAAAGAAAAATTAAAAATTAGACTTCATCAAACTAAAAATTTTTGCACAGCAAAAGAAAACATCAACAAAATAAAAATACAACCCACAGAATGGGAGAACATATTCACCAATACATCTGATAAGGGGTTTAATATCAGAAATTTATAAAGAGCTTACAAAATTCAACACTGAAAGAGCAAACAGCCCAATTTAAAGAAAAAGTGAAGGACCTGAATAAACACTTCTTCAAAGAGGACATACAGATGACCAATAGACATATGAAAAGATGTTCAAAGTCACTAATCATCAGCAAAATGCAAATTAAAACTACAGTGAGATATCACCTCATACCTGTCAAAATGGCCAGCATCTATAAATCAATAAACAACAAGTGCTGAAGAGAAAGTGGAGGAAGGGGAACTCTTTTGCAGTTTATTTTAATCAAAAAAAAGTTTTTATTGGTCATTTTTATTGATATGGTAAAGTTATTGGTTATAATGGTATAACATGGCCATTACTGTTGCAGATGGATGGATGGATATAGAATGACTGATAGACAAATACATACATACTACATTGATGTATAAAAAAATACATAGATACATAGACAGACTAAGCAATAGTGAGCAATAAAATAATAACAGGATGATACAGTTTCTGCAGAATGTGTAGCAAAATGTCCTCTACTATGTAACAAGGAAAAGTACTGAAAGTTTTGCTGGCAGAGTACTTATCTTATTTCTATTTATATCTCTAGTACTTAGCACAATGGCTGATACTCACTGGAAACTAAGTGGTTTAATAAATAAAGTATTTTTGAAAGATGACAACATGAGGCCAAAGGTTTCTGACAGCCAAGGCTTGCCATGACCTCAACAGATTTGGACCTCAGCCCAAACAAAGTCAAACTTGAGTCACAATTGAACGTAAGACAGCGCAGGTTGGATTGGAATTTAAAGATGCTCTGCTTTCATTCAAACCAGAGATTTTCAAGATCCCTTCCCAGTATCCCATGGATCTTTGAAAAAAGAAAAACAAAAAAAGCCTTTGTGTGTGTAAACCTACTGTCCCCAAAAGCCATAAGAGTCATGCCTGAGTGATCCACTAGTCTATTCTTGAATGAGGGAGTGGCTGACATTCTGCAGTTCTTCCTGATAGTGCTCTATCAGAGTGAAATATATTGGGTACCACAAAGTCTTTTAAAAAATTGAGAGTATATATGACTAGTCTAATCTTCCCTGCATTTTATCTTTACTGCTTTTAAAGTGTCTGTGACATAATATGAAGATTATCAGGACCTTTTTGGAAAAACTGTTCATTTTATATTTATGAAAGGAAAAAACACTGTAGTTTCCAGGTTACTTGAGGACAGTTTGGATTTAGCACCTCTCATACTAACTTTATGTGGAGAAAATAATACCTACATAACTGTATGAATGGCCATCTGGTTACATAAAGAACATGACAGGTTAAAAAAAAAGTCTGGAGTTCTGGTCAAAATGGAGGCAGAGGTAGAAACCCTTCACTTCCTCTCACAACCAAAAGGAGGATAACAACCAGTCTAAAATCAATAAACAACCAGAGGCACCAGAAAATCAAACTGCATAGAACTCTGACAACCAAGGAATTAAAGAAAAAATCAACCAAGAACAACCAGTCAGGTAAGGCAGACCCTGCAGGGTGGGCGACTCAGAAAAACCGAGGTGAGGAGGCTGAGGGGCAGGGCTGACTGACGAGCTCAGCAGAGCTTCATGGGAGGAACTGACTTAAGGAGGAAACTGAGACTCAGAGCTGACTGTGGACTACAGCTGGGGCTGCCATGGAGGTAGATACTTCCAGTCTGACTCAAGAGTCTGTTGGAAAGTGTACTAGAGACAAGCAGGCCAGCTGCACTGTTCCCTCTCTGGCCCCTCCCCCACAGGCAGCATGTCAGAGGGTTGCCCTGCCTAGGTGAACACCTAAAGCCCCACCCCTTACAACGTATCAGGTGCACCAAGACAAAGAAATATGGCAAAAAAGAAAGAACAAAACCTCAGAACTAAGCGATGACGACATTGCCAACCTAACTGATAGAGAATTTAAAGACCTGGTAATCAAAATGTTCACAGAACTGATGAAGCTTGGATGCAAAATGAAAGAACAAATGAAAGACAACCAAGATGAAATAAAGCAAAATATTCCAGGAACCAACAGCGACAAGAAAACAAACAGGATTCAAAGCAACAATTTGGAACAAAATGAAGAAATAAACATCCAACTGGATCAGAACAAAGAAACAAGAATCAAAAAAAAATGAAGAGAGGCTGAGGACTCTCTGGGATAACCTGAAACAGTCCAATAGCCAAATTATAGGGGTGCCAGAGGAGAAGAGGAAGAGCAAGAAATGGAAAACCTATTTGAACAAATAATGAAGGAGAACTTCGCCAATATGGCAAAGGAAATAGACTTCCAGGAAGTCTAGGAAGCCAAGAGAGTCCCAAAGAAGTTGGACCCGAGAAAGCACACACCAAGGCACATCATCATTAAATTACCCAAGATTAAAGACAAAGAGAAAACTCCTAAGAACAGCAAAAGAAAAGGAGACAGTTACCTACAAAGGAGTTCCCATAAGGCTATCAGCTGGTTTCTCAAAAGAAACCTTACAGGCTAGAATGGGCTGGAAAGAAATATTTGAAGTCATGAAAGGCAAGGAACTACATCCAAGATTATTCTATCCAGCAAAGCTTTCATTTAGAATGGAAGGGCAGCTAAAGTGCTTCCCAGATAATGTCAAGTTAAAGGAGTTTATCAACACCAAGCCCTTACTATACAAAAATTAAACTTATCTAAAAAAAAAGATTAAAAAATATGAACAATGAAATGACAACAAACTCATAACTATCAAAAAATGAACCTAAAAGAAAAGAAAAACAGTGAAAACAAAAACTAAGAAAACAGCCAGAACAGGAACAGAATCAGAGAAATAGACATCACACAGAGGGAGTTCATTGTGGTGGGGGAAGGGAGGAATAGCAGGGGAAAGGTACAGGGAAGAAGAAGCATAATTAGTAAGCATAAAATAAATGGGGAAAAATAGAAAATGGTATAGGAAACAGAGGACTCAAGAACTTATATGTACAACCCATGGACATGAACTAAGGAGGGGGAATGGTGGAGGGTTGGGGGAGCAAGGTGGAGGGGGGATAATGGGGAAATTTTGGGAACACCGTAATAGCATAATCAATAAAAAATACTTTTAAAAAATGTGTTACAATTCTTTTGGTCCTGTGTAACAGAAACCAATTCTGTCTAGCTTAACAAAAAACAAATTAGCCAAAAATAAAATTTTGAAGGGTGGAACTGGAGTGGGATGGAGGGAAGAGGCATTGTTACACAGAATCCAAAGAAGAAAGGGAGGAAGGGAGGGAGAAGGAGAGGAAGAGAGAGAGGGAGAGGAAGGAAGGAAGGAAGGAAGGAGGGAGGGAGGGAGGGAGGGAGGGAGGGAGGAAGGAAGGAAGGAAGGAAGGAAGGAAGGAAGGAAGGAAGGAAGGAAGGAAGGAAGGAAGGAAAAGAAAGACTTCAAAACACAGAAGCTACTATGGCTTCAAAGACCTGTGGTAGAGAAAAAACAAACCTTCTCTAACAAGTTGTCTCAGTTCAAAATTCTGCATTTCTAAGACAAAGGACCCAATTGGCCCAGCTTAGGTGAGCCCAGCCCTGTGTCATTCACACTTGTCCAGCAGCAGGAGTCTTACAAACCACCCATGAGAAGCATGATACCCTATGCTGTTAGGGGAAATTTTTCAGTCAGTGTGAAGTCACTATGAGAAGGAACATCAACCAGTACATGAAATACTCACTTTAGGAGAAAAGGGACAAGTGATGAGTCAGAGGGCAATGCTTCTGGATACAAAATAACAGAAAACCCTTAAATAATTATGGTTTGGGGGTTCAATTGGGGGGTGAGTCTTCCGGTTTTTTGTTCTGGAGGATTTTTTTGCGTAATAATTACAGTCAACTACTCAGGGCCAGAATTTCCAAAGTTATATACCATATTTTGTAATGTATAATGTGTACTTTTTGCCCAAATTTTTTAGGGAAAAATAAGGATGTGCATTATACATGGGTAGTACTAATTATGTATCTATATAAATGTTTTTAATTGTTTTATATATGAGTATGCATTAAAAGTGTGACTCTAGAAAGCAATAACAATATCCATATGTAAAATAATACCCTGGAAAATGATCATCAGTTTTGTTTCTAAGTATAAATAATTGAATTTAAAAATTGAAAGGAAAGATCTTTTTCCTGAAAGTCTGGGCCAAAAACGTGGGTGAGCATTACACAATAGGTTTCTCCTTCATAGTCAGAAGCTGCTGCGGCATCAGCAGTCATCACCTCTGTAATCCTGTTAGGAAGAAGGAGAAAAGAGAGGAAGGGTGCATGGAACAAGTATAACAGTCAACTGGATATCCACATGCAAATGTGAAGTTGGCCCCTTACCCTAACCAAATGAAAAAACTAACTCCAAATGGACCAAACACCTAGATGTAGAGCTGAACTATAAAACTCTTAGAAGAAAACAGTTAGTATACATTTTTGACCTTGGATTAGGCACTTTTTATTAGATATGACTCCAAAAGCACAAGCAAACAGAGAAAAAAAGTAGGTACGTTGCACTTCAAGAAAATTAAAAACTTTGTGCTTCAAATGAAAATAGTCGACAGTGAAAAGACAATGCACAGGTGGGGAGAAAACATTTGCTAGTCACATATCTGATAAAGCTCAGTATCAAGAATATATGACTATTACAACCCAACATAAAAAAACAAATAATTCAGTTAAAAATTGGTCAAGGATCCAAAGATATAAAAGTGTCCCATAAACACATGAAACGAAGTTCAACATCCCTTTCTTAATGGGAAGTGTTAATCAAAATCACAATGAGATCCTACTTCACACCCACTAGGATGCCAATAATAGAAAAGGCACAATAACAAGTGTTGGCAAAGATGCAGAGAAATCAGAACCCTCACACATTTCTGGTTGGAATGTAAAAAGGTGCAGTTGCTTTGGGAAACTGCTTAGCAGTTCTCCAAAAATTGTACATAAGGTTAGCATATGCCCCAGCAATTCCTCCCTAGGTCCAAGAAAAATAAAAACAATGTTACACAAAATGGTCATTAGCATAATAGCAGAAAGTGTAAACAACCCAAATGTCCATCAACTGATGAGTGGATAAATAAAATTTGGTATATCATTACAATGTAATAGTATTTGGCCATAAAAACATATGAAGTTCTAATACATGCTAGAATATGGATGAACCTTAAATATTATGCTAAGTAAAATAAGCCTTACACAAAAAGCCACATATTATAATATTCCATTTACATGAAATGTCAAGAATAAGCATGCATACTGACAGAAAGTAAATTATTGTTTGCCAGGGGATGAGAGAAGAGAAATAGGGAGTGACTGCTAATAAGTAGAAGGATTCTTTTGGGGGGTGATAAAAATATTCTAAAATTTAATATATTTGTGAGTTAAACTGTGAATATATTAAAAGTCATCAAATTGTACACTTCAAGGGGCTGAATTGCATGGTATGTAAATTATACTTTAACAAAGCCATTAAAAACAAAATGTACAAACTAAAGAAAATGAAGAAGGAAAGAAAACAATAATAAACTCCCCTTGGGACCCCAAGGAGAGTTTTTGTCTGGTCCCATTGACATAACTGGTTTTCCAAGTAGATAAAATCACCTTTCTGGGATTATAATTTTGGGAGAGCTGGAAATACTACCCACGGGTCACCCACAAACACTGTCCAAGACAACTGAGCATTTCTTATGATGAGAAAGACAATGACCCAAGTTTGGGAGTGAATTAGACCCTGCTTTTAACTGCAGTTCTGCCACTTTGAAGAAACTCACATCCTCCCATTAGTTCTCTGAAACCTGCTGTCTGGACTCCACCGATTTCCCATCTGATCCCTTTCCATTTTTGTGTGGAATGACCTATGATATTCTTCCTTCTCAACAGCCTATCAGAGATGTCCTCAGGCCGACAGAAAGCCCAAAGTACCTGAGGATGTACCTCAAGTCATCAGGCCAGTGACTGATGGTGCAGCAGTATAAATACCACAGTCACCTTGCCTCCAGGAAGACATCTCTGAGTTAAGACCCAGAGTTCCTTATTAAGTCTTAAGATCCAGAGAATTTTAATCAAGCTTCAAGAGTTTCCTGTTTTTTTACCCAAAGGTGAGCATCTTTGTTTGACCTCCTGCCCTCCTCTGTCCCAGTCTCCTCACCCCACCTAGGAACATTTCCTAATATCCCTTCCACCAGAAAGAACCTTTGTCTCAGAGTCTGCTTCTAAGGGAGCCTCAGTTGCCTTACCAACAAAATGACAATTATAAGGATAACATGAGAAAAGTTCTATGACAACAGGGAAGGCCCTTGATAAATAGAGATTCTTCTCTGACTTCTAGCATCATCACCAGTCAGAACATTTTTGTCCTTGGGTAACTTCCTATAGACCAGAGACAGGAAGACTATGAAAAAATTAAGGATATAGTGGAATGAGTGAGTGAATAAATGGGCAAAGCAGGAAAAGTGGATGCAACGTAGCACAGTGGTTGAGAAGAGGGACTCAGGAAAGCCAACCTAAGTTTCAATCTTCAGCATTCCAGTTTCCTAAGCACATTATTTCTCTGAGTCTCTATTTTCCCCTCTGTAAAGTGGGAATTATATGAGTCCATCTCATAAAATTGAGAGGATTAAGTGAGATCATGAGCAGATACCACCTGACCTAAGTAAAAATTAGCTATTGTTATCGTGGTGGTGGTAGCAATGGTAGTTATTTTTATGGTAGAGTACATAGCAGTAGTCACGGAAGTAATCCAGGGGCACCAAAAACAAACTACTGACTTCGTAATTTTGCCACAATTGAAGTTAGATCCAATTTGACAAGTAAGCTGAATTCCAAACACCTTATAGCAGATGCAGTTTTAAATTTCATTCCAAAGAATGAAACCCCGTGCCTCATGTTGAGTCCTGAAAGTTTTTGCCTAGTGGCAGAAGGCACTAGGCGTCTGTTTCAGGCAGGTGACACCAGGCAGAGAGATTTTAATCAGCCCCCATGAGGTCTTCCTAGCACCAACCAGGCTTCCGGTACTGGGAGAAGCACCGAAGCTGTCAAACTGACACTTTGCTGAGCAGGAAAGCCTCATAAAATAGCATTGGGTGTGTGTATATATACTTGTTTTTAATTTTAAGGGGATGAAAAATGCATGGCAGTAGGATCCAGCCAGGCATAAATTATACAGTGTGGCATGTCAGGAAGCAAGCACAACAATGAGGCACGAGAAGTCTGAGGAATAAGTTGACACCTGTTGGGGACTGCCGGCTCACAGCTCAGACACGGCACCCTGAAAGGGCATGCTGTGGGGATGAGTAATAGAAAAGGCATCCCAGGAAGTGGTAAACAGCTCACCTGCCCAAAGCAACTCCCCTGGGCAACCAGAGACAAGCTTCAGTGACTTCACACATTATGACTCAGGTTCCATTAAAAGAGTGTTCTTGCTTCTATCCTGCATGGTCTATTCTCCTCCAAAAGCCAGAGTGGTCCTTTTGCAACCAATACCAGTTCGTGTCACACCCCTACTAAAAAATCTTGCAGCGGCTTCCATTGCACATTGTATAAAATCCAAAATTCCATCACAATCTGGCCCCTGGGCCCTTTGTTTACTTCGTTTCCTGCCCCTCCTCTTCTCTTAAGTTTACTGTAGCCCACAACCCTCTTTTGTCTTCCTCAGATTTGCCAAGCACTTGCCCTCTCCAGGAGCTTTGCTTCGGTTGTGCCCTCTGCAAGGAATGCTTCCTTTCACCCTCCCCAGGGTGTTTACAAGGCTTATGTCTTGTTGCATTCAAATCCCTGCTCCAGTATTACCTCATCAAAGTAGCCTGCGACCAACATGTGATGTATTTGTTTGCATGTGTGTGTTTATATGCTTTCTTAGTCTAGACAGTAAGTTCCCAAGGACGAGGAACTTGTTTTATCCCCAGTGCCTAGAATTGAGTCTGACATAAACTAGGCACTCAGTATTTATTTAATGAGTATGTGATTGAATGAATGAAGTTATCCAGTGCATGTTACATACCAGGAACTGTGCTCAACAACACCATTCTGCAAAGGACCTTAGAATCTAGGCCTACACCTTAGAATCTAGGTTTCTACACCTTCACAGGTGTCTGTTAAGCACCTGGCATGGTGACCATCCAAACTAAGATGTGCAGTAAGTGTGAAATACACACTGAATTTTGAATACTTAGTATGAGAAAAGATCGTAAATTGCCTCAATAATTTTTTATATTGACTACATTTTGACAATATTTTGGATATATTGGGTTAAGTGAAATATAAGATTAAAGTTAATTTCATATGGTTATTTTCACTTTTTAAAATGTGGCTACTAAAAAATTTAAATTATATATGCAATTTGCATTTGGGACTTGCATTAATTTCTATTAAGCAGAGATTATTCAAGGGGAGTGGAAGATTGTGAATGAATTATTTCCAAATAGTATGAGTTAAGAAAGAAAAATATTTTTTAACTATGAACAAGATAATATAGGGAAGGTAAACGAGGGATAGGGTCAACAACCTGGATGTTCATAGCCTGCTTGAGGAACTGATGTACTAAGTATGTTTATAAAGCAATGCTACTCAGTTGAGTGTGGACCAAATCACCAGGGGATATTGTTAAGGTGCTGATTCTGGCTTGGGTCTGGGTGGGGTCTGAAATTCTGTGTTTCTTACAAGATCCCAAGGCTCTGTGGACTACGATTTGAATATAGAAGTTTAAAATATCTGTCCATAATTGGCCAGGTGAAGAAGGATGGGAAGGAATTTGGACCATTAGAAGCCTCATCTGAGGCTCTTCCAGCATCTCCCAGCTGTTTGTGGCAGGATCTGGTTTTGTGGTTGCTAACGATGCATCTTAAAAATTCCCTGCTGCCCAACCTGCTGTCCTGCCATAGATGCCTGGAGGAAACAAATCAGAGAAGTTGGATTTGGGGGTTCACATGAGTATAATTTACTCAGACACTGCCAAGTAGCTACCCAGGGATCCATTACATTGAGCCCAAGACATGGACTGCCAAAATTTCACCCAAGTCAGGGACCTCCACTCAGTACACCCTGCCACCTTTCCTCCAGACCCACACTCTTGATTCTGGAGGTCCCTGAGAGTAAAAGTGGGGTACTTATGGTCTATTCAGCCAATGGCTCAATCTAAGTAATCTTGTAACTCACCTACTTTCCCATCAATAAGAGGGTTCTGAAGCTTGCTGTGAAAAAACACCACACAGTTTAGGGGATTGTAAGCTTGTCAACACAAAGAGTATTTAGGTTCTCAGGCAGGTACCTATGTTATAATGATCACATATAACATATTTGGGACTCTGTGCATCACAAGGCAAAGAAATAAATACATTTGAGAGAAATGCTAAAGGAGGAAGACTGATGTGAAAATGGAGGTACATGTGTCAGGAAGTGGGCTGCTGGTGGTAAAATAAGCACATAAAGTGAAAGCAGAGAATAATATAGGGAACTGTGATAAAAGGTAATGCCAAGGCATAGAAGTCACACTGAGGTGCATGGACTTCATTCTGAGGGCAAAGGGAGCTGATGTCACAAAGTAACGAGGCAAAAATTGGTTTGAGAGGGACCACCCTAGAAGTGGAGTGAAGAGAGAATTTAGGGTCAACAGTACTGGACACAGGACCAGTCAGCAGTCTCTCACATCATTCTGGCAACAGATGATATAGACCTGAACTTGAAGGACTTCAAAAACCTTTAAGAAATTAAGTCAATAGGACTTGAAGATTGAGAGTGGGGAGAGAGGTAGAGAGAGGAACACAGGTCGATTCTCTGGTTTTTTCTCAGGTAAAAAGATAGATGACGGTGCTATAAAAAGAGACTGCGCACACACACACACACACACACACACACACACCCCAAAGTTAGTGTTTCTGGTCTTGGTCTCGGAGAGAAAGATGAGTAGTTTACTTTGGGACGTGACAGTTTTCAAATGCCTAGCGAATAACCAAATTCACTGATGCAGCAAACTCTTGGATTCATGATATAAGTCAACAGAAAAGTCATGTCTGGATACATATTTGAGAATCATCCCAACACAGATGGACATTGTAATCATGAGAGTAGATAATATTGCCCAAGGATAATATACAGAAACAGGAAGCCTGTGAGCTAAAATGATGAGGAGAAGAAAGGTGCCAGGAATGAAGCAAGGTACAACCACAATCAAGAGAAAATATCAACAAGGAATGAAGAAGGGTTTCAAGACCCAGGGGTTATTAACATCATCAAATGTGGGACCCATCAAATAAGAAGAGCAGAAGCCCATTAGATTAGGCTATTAGGTCATCAGTGACCTGATCAATAAGTGTATCAATAGAATATTAGGATCAGAAGTCAAATTACAGGAAATTAAAGAACAATGAAAATAAAGAAAGTAGAGAAAGTAAATTTACTCAACTCATAGAAGCATGGTGAGAGGGGAGGATGGAGCAAGACAGTGACTCAAGAAAAACATGGCTAATGAGAGGGTCTGAAGTCTTTTTTTTCCCTTGTTTTTGGTTGTTTTAGAATGAAAGCACATTTCCTACTTCAAAATGGAAGAAATTTGAGTTTGTCTTCTGGGTCTAGTGTTTGGCATCCGGGAGACATTTCATCCGTGTATATAACACACAAATATACATATACCAACATATCACATGGTGATAACATGCATATACATGCACACACACCCTTAAAGTTATCCTGGCGACATACATATCATAGTTATGTCACAGACATACACATCAAAATTAATTTTGTACTATACAGTCCATGCATTTATTCCAAGTCTGAATTCTAATAGGACAGACTACATTATTGGATTAGAAAACCAAAGACCCAGGTTACATTCCTAGCTCTTCCCAATGGTCATGTGACCTTTCAGTTCATTTTGTTCTTCTGAGAGTCAGTAAACTTACCTGAACAAGTAGAGAGCTGAGCTAGATTAGGAATGTCACCTCAAATACTAGCTCTGACGGGCTGATACAGGCTGTTCAGCTTGCTATGTTGAAAGGTTTTGAGGCTATGTCTAAGTTTAGCAAGCAAGACTATTATAGCAGACTAGCAATGTGTGCCATGGGCAGGAAAATATAGCAGTGCCAGGTGTTTATCACTTCTCAACTCCTCAACTACAACATACCATGATTCATTAAGCGCATTATCATCCTATTGTACATTATGACTTTGGCCGAGTAAAATGCTCTATAGTTGTTTTTACCCCTTCCTTACTTAGTTCAAACCCCATTATTTTTTTTTACTAAGGGAATAAATGGTTCTTAGATCATTACTTTTGTGATTCCATTCAGAAATTAGGCCTATTTTTTTCTGTTTATCTTTCTAATAGGCTTCTTTAGCAGCCATACCATTTAGGGAAATAAACTGTTGGTTGTAAAACCTGCCTTCAGATATTGAAAACTTCAATGATTACTGATGATAGGAGTCTTCATAGAGAGTCTAGAATATCTTTACTGTGACAAAACTCATTTTCAAGCCAGATCTACTGACTCATTTTTTGTTCATTCCAAATGTCATATTTACAGCATTTCTAATACCCAAGTGAGAGATCCAATGCCCTGTTTCTTATATCATGGTCCATTGCCCTGCAGTGGTACAGGAGCATCACAGAAGTGTGTGACAACTAATTCTCTGCAGCACAATGGAAGATTCCCCTCTCTCAACCACTCCTAAACTCTCAAGGATATTTCTTTCCTAACTGGAAACCATAAATATAGCTCTGCTGACATCTTCAAGTGGACTCAGGCCCTGCCGTTAACATGTGACATTTCTATCTGGTGGCCTATAATCTCCAATAATACTGCCTATAGCACTGTGAGCAGCTCAAATGAAATATAAAGGAAGCCATTTGTCAAGTCCTGGTCACTATATTCATAAACAGTATTTTTATTGTCTCTACTCTGTCCCCTAGCATAAAGGCCATAAACAAGGAAAACGGGATGTTTTCTAACTGCATATATGACTGGTCCTTGGTCAAAGAACCAGAGAGGCAATTCACTGGGCTTTCCACACAACACCCTCATACTCACAAGACATTAGTCCACAAGACCAGTGAACTCTGCCATTAATAACCAACCCCTCCTCATTTTTATAAATATTTATAAAATGTGAGTATTTTTATTTGTAAGAAAGGCTCATCTGATACAAAACAAGGGGGTCCCCGACTCCTTTTTGCCATGCGCCTGTCCCCTCGGGAGGTAAGTAGGCAATCTCTGGCTGTCTATGAACATCACTTCCAACCCACTTACTTGTTCCTTTCAATCTTGGAGGAACTCCACTGACTTGCATGCTTCTCCCCCATTGCCTCTCTTTGATATCTTTCTTCTCTCCAGTCATTTACATCTCATTGCTCTTTTCAGCATTTGGAGACTCTCTCAAGCGAGTTCTCCATGTTCCTGATGCAATTATCCACAGGGCCTACTGTACTACTCCTAATCCATTACAAGATTCTGCCAACTCATTTTTTTTATATCAAAGCCATTATTCTTGTTTCTGTCTGGCTTCGTTTTTGATTTTTGCCTTCCTGTAAGCAAGCTTACTTTTGATATTTATTGTCTTATCTCATCTTTAATCTCTTGTTTCATAGAATCCAGGCTTAATTGAATTTTATTGAAAGTACAAGCAGATGCTCCTTTAAATTACTTTTGTTTCCTACAGTAAATCTCTTTTCAAGTATGTCCTTCCTTTGCCTCCTGTGGGGTCTGTTCTTCTTTTATGCTTCAAAGTCTTTTCATAGGCCCTAGATTGATACGTGTGGATTCTTTCCCAGTTTATTCATACTCAAAAATGAGAATTCTACACAGGCCTGAAATCTGCAGAAATAGGTATAATTAAGATCTACAAACCACATGCTTTCTCAATTTCAAAGAAAGGTTCCACTTTCATAGGGACAGCCAGGACTAACTACATAATTTTCTGGACCTAGTCCAAAATAGAAATGGAGGGCCCCTTGTTCAAAGTATGAAGTCCAAGATGGTGACAGCAGCATAGTAACCCAAGCATAGGGCCCTTTTGAGTGAGGGATCCTGCATGACTACAAAGGCCATACACCCATGAGGCCAGCCTTTGAGGGCACAACTCCCAAAGCAGGGTACTGGACCACCAAGTAGGACTTGTACCTGTAAACAGGTATCTGTAAAACATTTTCAAACCTTAGCCCCTCACCTACCTAGGAGGTTAAAGAGGATTGACTTGTATTGGCTAAAGAGTGAGTTGGAATTTGGAGATTTCTCTAGAGCAAGGTATCAGAGCGTAGTGAGAAGAACCTCTTCAATGAGTGTGGCAGTAGGGACATCCCCTGTAGAGTTGTACGTGAGAGGAGATGTAAGCAGGCAGAGCAGGAACAGCTGCCATCTCATCAAAGAGCTGCGGTAGTGTTCCCAGGGAGAAACTCCTGAGAGCCTCCACAAGTGCCCTGGGAAAGAGTTTCAGCTTTGAACGCCTGCCAAGCCAGGAGAGTACCAGACAATGGCAGTGCCAGCCATGGTGCCTATCCTGCTTCTGCCTCCTGGTTTGGGGTGTGGGGTCCAAGAAGCAAGCAGAGCAGAAAAGGAAAAAGAAAAGCTTTCTATGGAGGTTTAAAGTATTTCCCAGAACTGAAATGAAGCTGCTTTGTGACTCTAAGTGATCAGAATGTTTTCTGTTATCTGAGAGGAACTGGACAAACCAGATAGTTCACCAGGGGCTGAGGGCTAAGAACCACTATAGTGGGCTTACATAGAACAGCTTTCTAATTGGACCACATCACATTTTGCTTAAATGCACAAGGTTTGTGAATATTTCATGGATCTCTTTAAGTTTTGCTTGTTTGCTGAAGAGAGACCTTTACTGGATCTTCAGATGAAGCACCTGTTGCCTTTTTCATGATGCAACATCACAAAGGGAGCTGGAGGGAGCAGGGCCTCAGGCAACTTCCCTCAGTTTGGTGCAGCTCTGGCTCCAGGTACCAGGCCTGGGGTGATATAGCTTCTGCCTCAGGACACCCTGTCAGGTCCCTACCACTGCCTTAGCAGGACTGACATACCTTTGCCCACCAGGTCCAATTTCCCACCACCCTGAACCCAAAGAATCTATTGATCTGAAAAGTTGTGTCTGTAAGCCTTCCACATTGGGAAAAACCACTTCAAATTCTGTTCCTGAAGGTTGGAGGGGAAGGTGCTTCTGTCCATACCAAGTGTAAGTCTCTGCAGAGACTGGGCACCACGAGGTTGACTTGAAACTTTTGTGCATCCACAAGTCTCTACCACTCTCTGCCCCTCAGTCTGTCCCTCCCTCCAGCCCCAGCCCATTCTGCTCTGAGCTACAGTCTACCAGCAAGCTTCAATGAGGACACTGGATCCTCATCCTGGCTGTAGAGTAGAATCACCTAAAGAGCATTTCAAACACCAACGCCTGGTTTTCACCCTAGAGGAACTGCAACCAAACAGCTAGGGAGCAAGGCTCAGACATCTGGGCTTTTTATTACTCTCCAGGCAATTCTAATGTGCAGGGAGACTCACAGGCTATTTCATTTTTTGCTCAATTCAGACTCATCTTGCAGAAATTTCTCATAGCCTTTGGCATGTGGGTGATAATGTTTCCTATTTTTCAGCACTGACATGGGTTTTTCCATATTGTTATATTGAGATCAATTCAGATTTGTCTGCAATACAAGGAAGACTCTCCTAACTGTCAGTGTTAGGAAATGTCTGCGTAACCTAAGGAAAATATGAAATCTTCCTCCACAGAGCTTGTAAAAACAAGCCAGAGTCACCTCATTTTTCTGCAGCTGTTTAGGTGGACAGTTACTGGGCCCAGGTCCTTTCTCATGCTGTGGATTTACACTGGAATCCTAATCAATCGTAGAAGTAAAAGTCCCTCCATCATTAGAAATTCTCCATGGGCGATCCTTTCCTAGTGAAGGGGCAGAAATGAAGGATTGTCACTGCGTACAATAACCAAACATACCCAGACACTTTTGCAATCCAAATTCCTCACCTCTTCATAATTGCTATATTTTATGGATGTTTGAATTTGAAAAATACATTGTTTATTGCAATAAAATGTAGAACTTCCCCAGAGAAATAAAGTTGATCTTGATGTCTAGTCCACGCAAATTTAAATATTAAAATGCAACAATCACAAAATGTATTGTATTACATTCAGCCTCTAACTTGTCTCTGTCCATTACCCTAACCATCAGCAATTATTGTCACTTTGTGCCTTAATAAGCTTTCATATTTGTCCACTCTTTAGGCAATGGAGCATGCATTTCCTCAAGGATTTTGTTCATCTTCATTTACCTTCAGAGCTCGGGATGGAAATCTCACCATCTCAGATGCCTGGCTTCCTCGTGCAGGCCTTCTCTTCCCCAAGTACAGGAAGCAGATTGCTTTGTTCCCTTGACATCCTAAGCACTATCCAGGTGCAGAACACAAGAGGCCGTGAATAAATGATGAAACCAAGTTTTAGCTTAGAGCTTGCTGTGTTCCATTTGCATAGCTATAATGTCAGATTCATTATTCATGAGCATATGCTACAATGGCCCTCCCCTTAGAGCTCCATCCTCCACTGCCGCTGACTCCCAGATGTGTAAGATGAACCACTGCTCCTGCAGCTTGAAGCAACGTTTCCTTTCCAAGTGCACAAAGGAATGATGGCCCTGTTTTTTATGCAAGTGTGGATCCTCAGATGTATAACATTTACAACCTAACATAAAATAAAACCGAAGGTTTTGATAATAAAAGTTGTAAGTATATTGGGTCAACAGCAGCAACAACAACAACAACAACAAACCTAAGGAGGAGGGACTTCCTGTAGAATTATGGTGGAGGAAAGGGTGGGCCTGCTCATAAATAGAAGTAAACTATGATGGTATAATTCAGGTGGCCTGCTAGGAAGCCTTTCCTAATCAAAAAACTTCTCTCCTAAATAGTGTTTTTCATGCCTGGGACTTCACTATTAAAAATTGTCAGGAAATGTTGTCACTTAGAAGGAAAAGGACCCTGAGAAGAATGTCATTCTGACCACCGTGATTTATTGTAGCAGATCATTATCCTCTCTGCTAATAAGACCAGTCCACTCTTATGTGGCACTTTCTATGTGCCCGGCACTGTTCTAAGTGCCTTCCACATGCAAGTCATGTGATCCTTAAATAGTCCTGGGATGCAGATAATATAATCATCATCATCCCCACCACCATCTTCATTTTCAGGTAAAGAAAGTGAAACATAGAGCTGACATATGCAAGAGTCAATATTTGAACCCACATAGCCTAATTACAGAATCTGAACATAGGCACAGCACTGTATGGGCCTCTTTCTGGATATATGGAGATAACAGAGATGGTGGAAAATATTCTGAAAACAATAAATGTAAAAGCATGCTGGCTGGGTCAGTGGACAGAGCACTAAGTTTTAGGATCTGCCCTGCAACCCTACTACCTTTGTCCACATCTCCTACCTATCACCCCTTAGCTTCTTTTTTTCCCCTTTTCATTAAATTTATTGGAGTGACACTGATTAACACAATTATACAGGTTTCAGGTCCCCCTGTAGCTTCTATTCTCACCACTCTGGCCTCCCTGGAGGAATATGGTGCACCATGAATGTTCCCACTTCAAAGCCTTCATGTCACTGTCCTCTCTTCTCGGAAAGCTCAGAGATCTACAATGATCCCTCCTTTACCTCTTTCAGTTATCACTCCATCAGAGAAGTCTTGTCTAACCACCCAATATAAAATAGTGTCAGACCATCTATCTCTCTAACTTAATCATCCTCTGTCGCCTTTCCCTACTACATTCTTTGCACAGTATTTATCACCATCTGACATATACATTTTCTTCCTTGCATAATAGCTCCCTCCTACCACGCACCACTGCCATGTGAGCTCCATGAGAAAAAGAACATTTTGTGTACTTGGTTCACTGATGTATTTCCCACACCTAGAACTATGCCTTTCATATTAGGAGATCATTACACATTTGCTAAATAAATGGGTGAATGACTCTACAATGCTTCCAAAGACAACCTCCAACTGAAAGATAAAACTTGAGATGCCTGATAGGTCTGCCCTGTTGTGTTTGGTCATCTGTGCCTAGGGCTGTCATTCAACAAGGCTCATGGACAAATCACTAATCTTCTTAGTAGTGATAAGTTTAGGCCAGATACATCTTTAGATGAAAACAGTATAAATACATTTACTGCACAAATACACCGTTTTTTGACAGAAATGCTGATGTGTTTTTTCTAGTACTGAGCTTGAAAGCCTTAGGCATGCAATCTATGGAGAATGAAAAAAAATAGAATGGGTGCTGCAGAAATGACTAAAGTCTTACAGTTAGATGTGGGTTCAAGTCTAGCACTGCAGCTCATTTTTATACAGTCTTTGGCAAATGAACTTCACCCGGCTTCATTTTTCTCATCTGCAAAGTGGGAATGGGTAGCAATATGGCAACACTGATCTTGCAGAGCAACGGGGAAGATCGAGTGAGACAATATAGGTGCAAGCACATAATCAGTTGCCTACTTTTTCCCTGCATCTTAAGTAAAGGTGGCATGATTTAGTGCAAGGTTGGAAGCAGAAAACTATCAACAAGACTCTTTATTTAAAAAGGAAAAATGTAAACATAAATTTCACAAGATCTCTAACCAAGTACAACTCATCCTCTCCTTTGTTTCTAACAACTCCCATAGTTTTACTCCATTAACTTACATAGCAAATCATTAACAAAATTAATTTATTTACTGGGCTCTCACTAAATGCCAGGTATCGCCTCATAGTAAGTGTCCTATTAGCTTTCTGTTATGATTAACACTCCACTGGTTAAAGATGCCTCTGCTGTTCTTCCCTTTTTCAGAAGCAAATGTAGAATGAGAAAACACTGTCAGTACTTAAGACACTCTGGGTTGGATGAAAAGAACAAGAACACTGTATAGTGAAATAAACAACTAAAAATACCTTTAGAAATCCTTTGTCTTCTTCAGTATTAGAATAAATCTATGAATATCAAAGGGTGGATAATGCAACTGCAGCATAGAGTAGAGATGAAATGATTAGTTGGAGCCCAGAGTAATTTGTTCTTTTAGTTTATGTCTAATCACTGTCTACTTCTCTCATGGAACCATGAACTTCCACATGCATGGCCTCAAGTCTAAGAAGAAACGTTGCATGTAATAAAGTCTTATTTCATTATTAATTAGCTCTCTCCAGGCTCAGGGGGTGCTTCATGTATTTCTGTTTCTGTTGGGAAACAGACTGTCTCAGAGCCATTACATTGGCAGAACTGCATGAAAAAAAGGACTCCTGTTTATTTCCAGGGGAGAGCCACTCCTACCAACTCCAGGGGAAAAAAATCACCAAAAACCAGAGCAGAGTAATAGAGGACATGACACTTGCATCACACAGCACTTTTTCACCTTCTAAGCACTGTAGATAGAGTCTCCCTGAGGGTAGGCAAGTCAGGGCTGTGTTTTGCCTCTCCTGACCAATGCTAAGTTTGGGAGGTACTAAGAATGATCTATGAAGTCAAATCCTTGTCTCAAGACTTATAACTAAGTGGTGGCAGAGTTGAAACTAGGTTTCAACCTCTTAAATCCTTGTCAAATTGATATTTTCACAAGATCCTTGCCTCTTTCACCCACACTTTTTGGTCCACATGTTGAGATTTTGTGATTTCTCTCTGTCGAAGGTAGCCCGTAATTTTACAGGCCAGGTTTCTTTGAGCGACGCCTCTTTGAGTTGGCATAATTGTAAAGCACACAGAGCAAAATCATTTCTAAGAAAAGCCCTGAAGTAGGTAGGAATTATTTATTCATAACTATTATGGTTTCTACTTGTATGATGGGAGAAGTGAAACACTGTAATAAGAAACTGGTGAAATGTTTTTCATAAACTAGGTGCAGAGTCAAACAATTACTGTAAAAAAGCAATCCACTAGTTCTAGCCAAAAAAAGCAATAATGCTTCCTGGTTATAAATATATTTATTTAATTAAAAGTTTGGAATTCATGTTGTTAACAGAAGAGAGAAAGACCAGGGAGTTGGTTGCTTTGATGAAAATAAATGCTCGGTTTTTCATGAAATCTTATAAAAAGCAACAGAAGGGGGTAAAATGAAAAAAGAATACCTGAAGATTTCTAGTGGACTTTTGCTTTATTGAATGAGCTTATCTTTTGCCCTTTTCAGAAAATGTAAACAACACATGTGCATTCCCATCAAATTTATAGCAGGTTTTACTGTCCAAAAGCAATAGGAACTATCTCAGAGAGATGACTGTGATTTACAATGCAAAAAAACCACTTCTCATTGAGGGGAAAATGGGTCTGAATTATCATTTAATCTAAAAACAAAATAGTTTTACCTATTATTTTATTTCAAATATATCACAGACAAATTGGAATGAACAACTATACCATTTTATGTGGTTGGTTTAATTAATGAATATATCATTTTATAATAGGCATTAAAAAGAATCTTGTTTAAATTTTTTTAAGTTTATTTTCTTGGTAAAAAGATCCCCTCACCATTATCCCAACTATCACCATGAAGAGAAAGCATGTTGACACTTGATATTTTCTCAGCATTCTTTTATTTCTAACACCTATAGAATTATCTCTGAATCTTACTGCTAGAGCTTAAGTCAACAAGAGTGAACAGAATATGAATTTAATTATATAAAAGTTTCAGTTCTCAGAAAGTACATTCTGAGGATATCACCAGTAGTCTTGAGCAACTGAAGACCTATAGTACATACCTACGACTCATTCGCAAGGGTCCAACCTGCTCTAGCTTCTTGGGACACTCCCCCTGAGAACCTAGCAATACACTGAAGGAAGCCCAAAGCACATGGGGAAGTAATAAGGAAGTGCTCCAGTCTGTAATCCCAGATGAGCTTCCAGCTGAGCCCTCAGCGACGGCCAGCATCACCTGCCAGCCATGTAAATGAGCCAACCAAGATGTGCAGCGCAGACAAGCCTTCAGAAGACTGTGGCCCCCAACACCCTGAAGAGAGACCCTGAGCAAGAACACTCCAGTTGAGCCTAGTCAATTCATAGAATTGATGACAAGATGATAAGACTGTTCTCTTAAGCCACTAAGTTTTGAGAGTAGTTCGTTGTGCAGAAATAAATCACTGGAAAAGTCCTTAGAGCTAGACTTTAATTCCTTATTTATTTTTCTTTAGTTTCATACTGCTGGATCTTAAGTCAGTCTCTAGATCTGCTCACTTAATATCCAGACATTTTTTTCTGTTTCTAACTAGCCCCATCCATTTCCCTGTCCCCTGGTCCTCCTTTCCTCACAGCTGAAATCACTGGACACATACCACAGTTCAGCCTACAAGTATTCTGAAACCAGATCATCTTTCTGGACCTTTGAAATCTCAACTCCTTGTCTTGATCAATAAGTATACCAAGGGTTCTAACCTTAACTGCATATTGGAATTACATGAAAGTATTAAAAATATATATGGTTACTAGCTCTCACCCTCAGAGATTCTCATCTCATTTGTGTAGAACATGGTTTCTCTACACTGTCACTATCGACCTTTAGGTTCATGAAAATTCTGTCTTGAGGGGCTGTCTGCTATATTGTAGGATGCTTAGCAGTAACCTGGCCTCTACCCACTAAACCTCAGGAGCACCCTTCCAGTTTTGACAACCAAAAATATCTTCAGATGTTGCCAAATGTCCAAGTGGGAGCACAGTCACCCCCAGCTGAGAACTGCTGGTCTAGGGGTTAGGTTGGGCATCAAGACATTTCCAAACTCCTGGAGAGACTCTAACCTGCAGTCCAGGTTGAGCGCTGCTGATCTCGAGTGTGCTGCTTTTTCAATTTCAATGTGCATGTGGATCACCTGGGAACCTTGGTAAAATGCAGATTCTCATTGGGCCCAAGATTCCGTTTTTCCAACATGCTTTTAGGTGATGCCAGTGTGGTTCTTAATCCACACATACAGCAAGGAATCAGGCTTTGCAATTTGCCTAAGGCCTGTAAATAGCACTTTCACCTGGGTACTGCTAAGTACCTTACCCCAATTGCCTTCAGAGAAAAAAATGGTTATTGGTGATTGTTGAAACAGGTTACCTATATTCTCCACAGTAAGCAAAGATGCCTGAAAACATGGTAACAGAGAAATTACTTTGAGTTAATTATTCACTTCTTAGGGAACAGTGTACCGCAAGCTACATATTGCATTTCACCAGGGTAGAAAGAGCCAGCAGATTAGGAGAAAACTTCCCTACAGTTTGCTGCATGCAGTTGCCAAGGAAGAAAGCCAAACAATGCTGTAAGCTGCCAGCATTTTTCAATAATACACTTCACATTGCCAGTCAGCAGAAAGTCTGTTTGGGGGGGGACCAAGACTCCCCACCACTGCTCAAGCCCACCTTCAGTATCCCTTCCGTATTTAAAAGTCCACAGCTTTAACATATGTCACAGGGTTAAACAAATGAGTCAAGAGAGCAGATTTTTAGTTTGAAGAGGGATTTCAAGAAGTCAATTCTAGTCCCTGCAGGACAGAGGTCAATCTACAATCGAGTCAAGACAGACTCGCCTTCTGGAATTTACACAGAACTGCGGAAAGGTTACTCTTCCTACACCCAGGATACAGGAAGGCAGAGGGTTTGAACAACTCTGTTCTACTGTGGCTTTTATCCAAAAGAAATGCTCTCATTTCATTTTGGTGGTATTTATTTGCACTAAAATCACTTCAGAAGTATTCCTCTCTCACCTATAAATTTCTCCAGGAACATGACAACACTAGTGGTTAAGGAGGCTTCTGGGCATATTATTTAAATCGTACTGGTTCCAAAGAAGAAAAAGGCATTTCACTGTTTGGGGATCTACAATGAAATACAAGCCTATCTATACATCCTCTGGTTGGCTCCATGTGAGATCTGCAATACCACTGTACTTGACACCTAAAAAAGAAAAATAAGTGGAAGGGTATAATTTTGACTATGAACCATGCAGAGCAACAATTCTAGTTAATTTTAGAGAGTTCTTTGAATATAGAAACTAAAGATTTCTCATCATCTACTTTCTTTCATGTCCCTTAGTGACAATTCTAAACAAACTTAAGTACATGGACACTACTTAATTCTGAATACATGTAATCTGAAACCCATATCTACTTCCTTTCTATGGAGAAGAGGGTTTGACAGTGAAAAAAAAAACTCAAGTTTTCATTTACCTCTCTTTCTCTAGGAGCTGTATACCCTATCAGACTCAGGAACTGGCTCCCGATTCCCTTTTGTCTTTTTTACAGTTGTGAGTATGCAAAACACAAGGTTTATTATTATATTTTTATTTTTAATTATTGTATTAAGTATTGGCAATACAATTCTAAACCTGCTTTTGCATGTATATCCTAGCTCCTTTCAGATCAGCCTCCGGGGACATTTTGCAATGTCTGGAGACATGACTGGTTGTCACGATTCGGTGATTGCTACTGGCATGTCATAGATAGGGACCAGCGATGCTGCAGGGTGCCCTGTAACATGCACGACAATCCCCCACAACAAAAAATTATCTGACCCAAAATGTCAGCTGTGCTGCTGTCAAGAAACCCTGTCTTCAATATTTAGGAGTGCTAAAGGCAGCTAGAAACTGCAGGCCTCCTCTTACCACTAAAATTCCACTCTGAGAGAGAAATAAAAAGAGCACAAGAAAGAACTCATACAAGTGATTCCTTCACTTCTCCACAAGGGCAGAGATCTCATTCTTGTTCCTACCTGTTACTCAAAGGGCAGCAGTGACTGAGACATAGTAGGCACTTAATAAATAGTTGTGGAAGAGAGAAATCAATCCCACCCCTCAGTTCAAGGATGTCCTCATAGGAAAGCTATAAAATTAGCTTTCCTGTGGTCAGCAGCCTTTTTCAGGCAGCGTGGTATAGCACAGTGCTTCCCAGACTTTTTAATGTGCATATAAATTACTTGGGGCTCTTGTTAAAAATGCATAGTTAAAAATGTAGGTTTTGATTCACTAGCTCCAGGAAGAGGCCTGAGAGACTATATTTCCCAGGCTTCTAGACGAAGCTGACACAGTCTAAGTCGCACTGAGCAGCAAAAGTAAGCCGCGTCTAGACTTGGAGCCAGGACACTGGCCAGTTTTCTCAGCCTCCATGTTATTGTAGAAAACAGGAAAATAAAATCCATGCTATGCCCACATAAATTGTTGTGATGACTGTGAACCCTGACCAAAAAAAAAAAAAGACACCTACTAAGAAGGGCTCCTCAGGGCTAAGTAGTCTCAAATTTTTAAAAATATCACCCAGAAGCCATTTCTGCAGAGGGCTTTCACACAAACTCCACTTCATGGAGAAGCTCATGTTGAACTGTCTGGCTTGGTGCTGTACTGCCTACCTGCAACTGTGTTTCTGCCATCTGAACCAGGTCTTATGAAGGAGTTCCTGGAATCCTATTTCAACCATTAAGACTGAAGTTTTCCCCCATCCAATCAGAGCTGCTCTATTCTGACCAATCAGGACAGCACCTTTTGGACCAATGAAACTTCAAGAATTTGGAGTCCTTATTTGCATGAGGACAAACCAATGAGGGACCAGCAGCAGGAACCCTTGTTCATATAAGCCAGCTCCCCTGTGGCTTGGGGAGGGTACAATTTCCCCCCCCTCCCCCCACCAAAGGCTGCAGATTGTATCTCTCTGGCTGAGCTAAAAACACTGAAGCTGTCTCATCAGAATGGACCAGCACACAGTAGAGCTGTCTAGCTGGAGAGGGATCTGGCCCCTGGGCCACCAGGACCCAGGGCTGTTTCACAGCTGTCTCACAGCCCTTCTGTTTTCACAGCTGTGCTGTATCACAATTGAGCTGTTTTACACTGAGCTAAGTTTCCTTCTCCACTGCACCCCAAACTGGGGATTCCTGTTGATGCTGACTTGGTGCCAACAGCCAGGGTTGACAAGCCTAATAAAAAAATTATATGCTAACATCTAGAAACTTCACAAGGGACATTACAAATCATATAAACTAAACTCTGATTTTTAAGTGAGGAAACAGGCCTAAAGACCTCAGCTTGCCCAGGGTTACGCTGGTGATTGGCTGGAAGGTTTAAACCAGATCTTCCCCCAGCTGCAGACCTAGCCCTACGTGGTCCCTCTCTCTGTGCTGGCTGCACGTGCTGGCTGGTGCCTAGTGCTGGCTGTTTTGTTGCCTCTGCTTTTCTCTTGATGGTGTTGCATAACGCCTTGGCCAAAAATGAACCCCAAATGCTCCTTCAAGTTCACCTGTTACTCTATCCATATCCAACCGCCACAGCCAGTGAGATTAGCCTGCTGTGGGCACATCTCTGAAATCAGTCATTACCTTCTGCTGCTCCATTTTGTGCATCAGAATGTCCTTACATTGGGTTTTGCTCCCTTGATGTCTGAGAGAAGCACAAACAAATTTAACCACAGGCGAAAAGAACAGTTAGCCTGGTGCCAAACAGCAGAGCAGGCACCAGGCTGGAATTAAACCCCACATTCACATTCCCTGTGTCTGCCCCACACCTCTTCAGAGAGAACACAGCCCTGCGCTATTTATACCAAACTCTCATTAGTCCAACAGCCTGTTGTCTTAATACTAAAAACCTGCTCATCAATAGCAATTTAGGTGAAGGGAAATTATATTTAAAGAGAAATGTCCTATCATTTATAGGTTCACTTTAAGAATCCTACTCTCTCATTGTCTCAAAATAATCTTGGGTCTGCTTTTCTTCTCCTGCAAAGTAGATAATATCATTCTGAGAACTCCAGTTCCTTTTGTGTCCTCTATCTTTTGCCTCCCTGTTGAAACATTCTTTCGAATCTCATGGATTTTAAGTGCCACCTAGTGGCCAATCTTCAAGTGTTAAAAATAATGCAGTGAAGATGAGAACACGCAGCATTGGGTCCCAGGATGCTGGGATAATCTCTTTACCTAAAAATCGCCAAATCTTCCATATGTGAATTATCAATATTCAAAAATTGTAAATACTTTTGTCAAATAATATGCATATAGGTTTGAGCATTCTGCATAAATATTGAATTTGAAAGACCGTTTTTTAAACCATAGGAGTAGCTTAGCCCTTCTGAATTCCTCTCATCAATGTTTTCAATTTGCTTTGACAATCCTAGCCACTTTTTCCATTACAGAGAAGGGCAACAACTCAGGATTTCATTCTACAAAGACACAAAAACGTTTTTGCTTCCTTCCTCTTCCATGGAAAAGAGGGAGGCTGGAGAGATGGCAACTCCCTTCTCTCCCTCCACCCAGACAAGTCCGCAGTTACTCTCCTTCCTCCGTTTGGATTCTCCTGGCGCTCCCCCTGCCGGTGGGTGAATCAGGCTGACCGCTACAGGACTTGGGGCTCCTCTGTGCATTTTCTGTGCGATGGCACACAAACCAGGGTGGGCAGAAGTTAAGAAATGTGTCTGCAGATCTATCACCAGATCGCAACAGAGTTGGAGTTATGATTTAGACTTCCAGCTCCTGCTCTGATGCTTCTTTGAGATCAAAAGGCACTGTAGTAGAAATGCACTTACGAAAAGTAGACCGGAGTACTCACAGAAAATATGTACAAGTAAAGTACAGCCAGACAGACATGAAAACAGATATCCCTTTTACAGCACAAGTGGAGAGTTCAGAAGGAACTTTTATTTAGAAAGATTAGATGTCTTTGAACAGCAACTACTATTAAATGCTGCTCACTACAACTTACTTCATTTTGTTTTTAATAGCATTTGTTTTCTCTGAATAAAAATGTTAACTATAGCAGACAACATGAAGTAAAACAGTAGTTATTTCTCATACATTCTATTGATATAGCCCTATTAAAGTCCTTTTATTTTATATGCATCTAGATGTAAGGATTGCTATCATATATACACAAGGTTTTGTCTTTTTTTTTAATTAATTTTATTTAGTTATTTTTCAAGTACAGTTTTTTGTCTATTTTTCCCATCCCAGCCTCCCCCACCCCTTGCTCCCCACCTCCCTCCCATTTCCACCCCCCTTAGTTCTCGTCCCTGTGTCCTTCCTATTTGTTCCTCCAAATCCCTCCCCCTTTTCCCCTTAACTTCCCTTCCTTCTCCCCTCTGGTCACTATCCCCTTGTTCTCTATTTCAGTGTCTTTTTTTTTTCTGCTTGCTTGTTTGTTTTGTTGTTTAGCTTCCTGTTAAAGGTGAGATCATATGGTATTTGTCTTTCAGCACCTGGCCTATTTCACTCAGCATAATGCTTTCCAGTTCCATCCATGTTGTTGCAAAGGGTAGTAGTAGCTCCTTCTTTCTCTCTGCTGCATAGAATTCCATTGTGTATATGTACCACAATTTTTGGATCCATTCGTTTACTGATGGGCACCTAGGTTGCTTCCAACTCTTGGCTATTGTAAATTGTGCTGCTATGAACATTGTGGTGCATTGGTTCTTTGATATTGATGTTTTAGGATTCTTAGGATATAATCCTAGCAGTGGAATTGCTGGGTCAAAAGGCAGGTCGATTTTTATTTTTCTGAGAAAATTCCATACTGTTTTCCATAATGGTTGTACCAGTCTGCAATCCCACCAACAGTGAACTAAGGACCCCTTTTCCCCACAACCTCTCCAACATTTGTTGTTTGTTGCTTTGTTTATGACAGCCATCCTGACTGGTGTAAAGTGGTATCTCATTGTGGTTTTAATTTGCATCTCTCTGATAGCTAACGATATTGAGCATCTCTTCATGTGTCTCTGGATATTGTGTATGTCCTCCTTGGAGAAGTGTCTGTTCAAGTCCTTTTCCCATTTTTTAATTGGGTTGGGTGTCTTCTTAGAGTGGAGTCGTGTAAGTTCTTTGTATATTTTGGAGATTAAACCTTTGTCTGAGGTATCATTGGCAAATATGTTTTCCCATACAGTTGGTTGTCTTGCTAATTTAATACTGTTTTCTTTAGCCATGCAGAAGCTTTTTATTTTGATGAGATCCCATTTGTTTATTCTTTCCTTTACATTCCTTGCTCTAGGGGACATATCAGTAAAGAAGTTGCTGCGTGAAATATCTGAGATTTTCTTGCCAATGTTCTCCTCTAAGACTTTAATGGTGTCATGACTTACATTTAAGTCTTTTATCCACCTTGAATTTATTTTGGTGTATGGTGTAAGTCTGTGCTCAAGTTTCATTTTTTTGCACGTAGCTGTCCAGTTCTCCCAACACCATTTGCTGAAGAGGCTATCATTACTCCATTTTATGTTACTGCCCCCTTTGTCGAATATTAATTGACTGTAGAGAGTTAGGTTTATTTCTGGGCTCTCTGTTCTGTTCCATTGCTCTATGTTCCTGTTTTTATGCCAGTACCAGGCTGTTTTGATTACAGTGGCCTTGTAATACAGTTTGATATCAGGTATTGTGATCCCCCCTACTTTGTTCTTCTTTCTCAAAAGAGCAGCTGCTATTCGGGCTCGTTTATGGTTCCATATAAATTTTCGAAGTGTTTGTTCTATGTCTGTGAAATATGCCATTGGTACTTTAATAGGTATTGCATTGAATCTGTATATTGCTTTGGGTAGTATGGACATTTTGATGATGTTAATTCTTCCAATCCATGAACAAGGTATATGTTTCCATTTGTTTGTGTCTTCCTTGATTTCGTTCTTCAGGGCTGTGTAGTTTTCTGCATACAGGTTTTCTACCTCCTTAGTTAGGTTTATTCCCAGATATTTTATTTTTCTTTTTGCTATATCAAATGGGATTTTTTTTCTTTATTTCTGCTTCTGCTGATTCACTGTTGGTATACAAAAATGCCTTTGATTTCTGGATACTGACTTTGTAACCAGCTGTTTTGCCAAACTCATTAATTAGTTTGAGCAGTTTTGGGGTAGAGTCTATAGGATTTTCCATGTACACTATCATGTCATCTGCAAACAGTGACAGTTTTGCTTCCTCCTTTCCTATTTGGATGCCTTAAGGTTTTGTCTTTTTAACTTAATATTATATTATGCACAATTTTCCATGCCATTAAATAGATTCACAACATCAAAATATCCCATCACATGAATGCACCATGTTTAATTTAACCAGTACTTATTGATAGACATTAGTGTTTCTAATCTCGCTCTCATATCTAAATAATTCTGAGATGAACTTCCCTGTATACAAATAGGACAAATGTTAAGCATTTATTACAAAATGACTCCTAGAACTTGAATTGCAGGGTTGGAGAATGGAAATGTGGTGAAGTGCTGTGATGCACACAACAAACTGATCACTAGAATAGAAATGTGACCGTCGATGACCTCTCACCTGGACTTTGTGTGAGCAGAAGAATGATATTTTCTTTGACATTTGCTGCCAACCACCCTCCCCACATCAGGGTGTCTCCTTGAGCAGACAGTAGACCAATTAAGAGGCTCGGTCTTTTAGTTTCCCAGCACACGTTTGTGGGCCTTCTCACCTTGAAAGTGTAAATAAACACCCCCAGGATGAGCACCAGCTCTTTCTCAAGGTAAACAAAAGGCGATCGAAAGTGAAGTTTCTGGTCTCTCAAAGAAATAAGAGAAGTTTTAGTTCTGTTTCTTGTATAAATTTGTGTAAAATTATGTCCAAACTTTTTAGTCCCTTTTTTTCATGTAGTGCTACACACATCTAATAATTGCCCAGTGTTCTCTCTCTTCCACATTGGTACAGACGGTACTTTGCTTCTGAGACTGTTCAATTTCCCTAACAACCTCATGTGAGAATACCTATCTCCCACAACCAGACTTTCTGTGGACACAGCTGCCTGGTAACAATTAGTAATGACGGAAGTCATTACTAATGACTGGGTGTCATTTGGAGACATTCCATCTGAATTCACTTGAGAGAGTATTTTCCAACTGACAAATTTTAAGAGCTAGCATCAGGTTGCCCTGACTTTTTATGCATTATTTTCTGGATAACAGGTGGATATCCCTTATTAAGAATAGGGGATAGCACTCCCTTATTCTTAAAAAAAAAAAAAAAAAACAGAACTTGAAATATTTTAATTATGTACCAAAACCATTATTCAAATCGATAAATTCTAAATTCAAAGGACAAATTCTTTTTGTTAAGGTGGGGCTTCTCATCTCCAGGGTCCCTTCAGTAAACAGGAGAAGCTCATCGGTTTTGCCTAATCACGAAACTAGAGCAGAAGTCAGGGCCTTCAGCTGAAAACCCTCAATGCTTCTCCTCTCCAAAACTGTCAGAAGAGGTTTCTGAATTCTGCACTCAAACAAAACAACAGGATTCGGTGAGAATGACAATCCATGCTTAATAGCATTAAGTTTAATGCTATGCACTTGCCAATATTTGGCCATTTTTATTTAGGAAAAAAGTGTCAGTTCATATGGCATGAGCTAATAGAACAACTTATACTTTATAATTACCAAGTCATGAGTAGTAGACCACTCGAAGCAAACACCCAGAGGTGTCGCACAGAACCTCAGTGGAGACGAGCTGCTCACTGCCGAGCACGGAAGGCGGGGGGCGGCGAGCACCATCTGCAGGGCTTAGGCCCAAGCCCTTTTTTTCTGGTGTCATCTTCGTGGGAGCTAAAAATATCAAAAATAATGCTTTTTCTCCTACCTTCTAAGTTCTTCTAAGCTGTGCTAATAATCCAATCAATAGAGACAGATTAACAGGAGAAAATCAAACTTTAATACATCCCTATGGGAAATTCACACAAGCATGAAAACTCCAAAGACAGCGAGGCGCCATTGGGTATGTAAGCATTTGGATGAAAGAGAAAGAAGAGGACAGAGTACTAGGTTTCGGAAGTAGAATGAGCCATGTAAATAAAGGTAGGTGAGGAAAAGAGGAACATACAAGGTGGGCAAAAGTACGTGTACAGTTGTGAGTACGCAAAACACAATTTATGTTGGGAACTGCTCTGCCTGGTTTCAGGAGTTCTAACTGCCCCCTATGGCTAAGGCTCAGTGAACAACCTCTGGAATGCAAGCCACTAAGGAGACAAAGCTTATCTCTGGTAGCAAACGCTACTTCTGCTTCATTCCCTGCCCCCAACACTTTGTCGGTTAGTCAGAGATGGGTGTGACTCCTCAGAGGAGGAGCAACCAGAGCCAGACATGATCACTTGGGAGGCCGTCAAGGAAGGACTTGGGGGCTGCAACAAAGAGAGAGTGATGGACCCTTGCACCCCAGCTATTCTGACATAGCCCGAGTCCCCATGTCCTCTGGGAGAGGCGCTTTCTGGCTCTAATCCACTTAGAGCAGACTGGACATAAAAAAGATTTCACAAAGTCCTGTGAAGCCTACTTTGCTAAGAGTGCTTTCATTCACATGACAAGGGTCTGAGCAGGAAATGAGTATGTCTCCCAAAGTTTCTGCAACCCCCTTTTCTGACAGACACTGACTCAGACTAAGCCCTCAGATTTCTTTGAAATGTTATCTACTGTTTGATCCTTGCTGCCTGTAATTCCTATGTATTACAACCCAATAAAAGCCATTGAGGAAGGGGCTCTTGGCCCTTCACCTCTGACAGATCGGCCACCTCTCCTACCCAAGCAGATCATGTCTTGGTACTGTTACTTTCATCTGTGGCAGATGGGGGGACTTGCTGGCAAAGTCGCCCCCACAAATTTATCTGGTGTTATTATTAACTATTATATTATTTTCCATACAAACTGTAAACCTACTTCTGCCCCACCCTGTACATGGCTGGTAAACTCTTATGAGGTGACTTAGAAAAAATGGAACACAAAGGGTATCTGGCTACCAAGGCCCTGCCTGAAGCCCTCTTATTTACCACTTTACTCCAATTAGGCTAAGGCAACATCTGAAGATCTCCTTCCTGAAGCAGTTTTTCATGTCTGCATCTCTTGGACAGGAAAGAGAAGAGGGTCAAAGATTCTTTCTGCGTCCTGTTTCTTTTTTTAATATCTTTTATCGATTATGCTATTACTGTTGTCCCATTTTTCTCCCCTTTATTCCCCTCTGCCCTACACCCCACCAGCATCCCCCCTCCTTAGTTCAAGTCCATGGGTCGTACATATAAGTTCTTTGGCTTCTCCATTTCTCATACTATTCTTGACCTCCCCCTGTCTATTTTGTACCTACCATTTACGCTTCTTGTTCCCTGTACCTTTCTCCCCCTCTCCCTCCCTGCTGATAACCCTCCATGTGATCTCCATTTCTGTGATTATGTTCCTGTTCTACTTGTTGCTCAGTTAGTTCGGTTTTTTTTTTTTTGGGGGGGGGGGGAGGTGTTTGTTTTTAGGCTCAGTTGTTGATAGTTGTGAGTTTATTACCATTTTACTGTTGGTATTTTTGATCATCTTCTTTTTCTTAGATAAGTTCCTTTAACATTTCATATAATAAGGGTTTGGTGATGATGAACTCCTTTAACATTACCTTATCTGGGTTCTTAATAACTAGCTGAAAACCAATATCCCAAAAAGAAGCTTCAAGGTGGCAAAACTTTGATTCCCTTCATCTTTTCACCAATTTCTTCACAGATTCCAATGTATATGGCCCATGCAGGTCTGGGCTATTCGTACATCAAGATGGTCATTTCCTAATATAACAAGTGGTTAAGTGGGGGCAAGGAGAGGGTAAGGACCCCACCGTTCATACAGCTAAGGGAAGCTACTGAGCTGGACACATCCTCAGGCACAGCCAGAGGCAGCCACACTGACCCGTCCATGCTCTACCTGCCGTCATCACTTCCCCCGTTGGTTCGCAAATGACTACATGGGGCTCTAAAAAAGTCAAGAGAATTGGGAGCAGACCATCTAAAGAGGAGAGTTTCAACTCCTCCTCTTCATCACATAGAAAGGAGAGAGGAAGATTCCCCTCCCCAAGCCGAGATTCAGAGGCCGCCCAGGAAGGGGAGACACATATCATTACGATGCCGTTTTTGAAGCAGATGTGCCGAGTAGCCCTCCAGTGCCTATTTGAGCTAGAGGAGAGAAGAATCAGTGAAAGGTGGCTGGACAAAATGGGGACAACAGGGGAAAAACCTGCAGTCCCACCCTTTGTCATTCCAAAGATATATCATTTCCATGGGGTCAGCAGGCATATATTCAAGGTAGGTGGGTCTGAGCTGCCTTCTTATTATTCAAGTAGAATCTAGAAACTGCGGAGAGAAAACTGGGAAGCAAGAAAAGGAAAGCGGGGTCAAAAAGCAGAAGCCAAAATCACATTATGGAGGCAACTGTGCATCTTGAAGGCCTTCCTGCAGGAACCTCAAAAAAACACACACATAGGTGGGTCTCAAAATACAACAACACCTCTATGCTTACACACAAAGAGAGATAACCCACCCAAAACCCTGGCTGGGAAAGGTACAGGGCATAAGAAACTATTACAACGGCAAGTCAGTAAGCAAAAAGGCTTCTGCCTTGCCGTGCTCTCCCCTCCTAACTGCCCTGACTCAGAAGAGCCAGAAGTGTAGGGACTGACCACATCACCTTCCCAATCAAATCCAGCCAGTCATAGGCCAGGCGTCTGTTGGGAATTAGATGGAGATGAGATTCAAGTTGAACTGGATTAAGTTTTAACATCTCCTAGTGCCCAAGCGGTAATTCAGAGGCAAGAAAGAAATGCAACAGAGTGTGATTAAAAGTAATGGATGGAGGAACAATATTTTCATGCTCCGGTGTCACCAAGTTCAGACTGTTCAGTAAACCAGTCACACTAACATCTAGACTGACAAACTCATTGCAGTTTCTGAGTCTCTTGCTAAAATTTCAGTGTTTACAGTATAATTGAGTTCAAAGATGAGGAATCACCAGTAACAATTACAATATAAAGGAGATGAAAATAAACTTCACTTGTAAAGAAGCTGAATCAAATTAAACTAAATAGATTTTGTCGTTTTGTTTCAGCTCTTGCCTGTCACACACAATGCCCAAGGAGCAGAAATAATCAAGTTCAAATACCATTATCAACAGGAAAAAAAGATGAATTAGGTTTATTTAATTGGTGGGGTGTAGAGAAAAGAATAGAGCTAGTTGGATCTTGTGTTAAAAAATATATAATTGCAAGGGGGTGGGTGGAGGTGGAAGAGGATGAGGATATAGAGGGGATAGTGATGGAAAAAATAAAATAATAAGTCAAGGTTAGTAAGTATATATACATATATATGGTTGGTTAAATGATTTTTCACTTTTCAGTTCTCTCAAAAATTCTGATGTGTAAGTCACAAATCACAGTAACACATTTATTCTAACATGGCCACCTTTCATAATTTGATTTCATAGGGTTGAAGAAATTGAAGCCAGATATAATGAGGCTACTTCATACAAAGCTTTTCCAAGGTTATAAAAGGTGTTAACTACTTTACAAATCTTCACCACAGCCCAGCCACACCACAAGGTAAAATCAAATGAACATTATTTACTCATTATTAAAGATATGTCTTTTGTTAGAATCATTAAACCCAAATATTATTCTCTCCAGATCGTTAATTTGGAAATTTTCTTATGAATGTTAATAATATACTTAGCTTCCTGAAAGACCTTGTAACTTTATTAGTTATTTTACTCTCTTTGCCTTGGGCATTCAGAATCTTGGAGTTTAATAGCTCTGGAAATTTACGAAGCTTGTCTAAGGAGATGGCCACAGTGATTTAACGTCTGTGCTAAATAGCAACTAGATTATGGCTAATTCCTCATCTGTCCAGAACTTCTTGAACTTCAAATTGTTGCATTCTTACCAATTTTCTTAATACAAACCTCTATTCCTCAGACACTTGAGACAAGTATGTTTCTTCAAAGCAATTTCAAAGTTCAAATATAGCACATTTCTAACCATCTGCCTTCTACAAAACTTCAATGGATATTTCAAACATTAGCAAGTTTTTTTGTCTCCTGTAGCCGGAAGCAATGTCTGCGTGTCCTTTCCATAAGAAACAGGTAAGGCTTCTATTTACTCAGCAATATACAGGTAATAGAGAATTGAGAGGGCCGTGGAATTGACAAACTGTACTGTTTCTGACATAAAATTTATAATATTTTTTATTTGTTCAAGGTTATCATTGAATTTCATAATTTGCAAATCCTCAATTTCACTTTCAAGAATCAGAAAACACTCACGTAACTACCCTTTGGGAGCAACTAGCTCTCCAACGCTGTTAATGCACAGTACACACCCAACATTTTGAATTCTCGACAGCCTAGAAATAGCATAAACTCTGTACAGATATTGCCATTCATTATGCAAGTCTCAAATTAATAAGATGGTGTTTTTCTATAAAGGATCTATAAGTACAGTCTTCCACTAATCTCATTCGATTCAAATTGGGTTTCTCCTATTGTAAGTACAGAATAGCTGGATTTTACTTTCTGTGACTGAGATCCAGTCTCTCTTTTAGATAAACTAGAGCCAAAGCTGCAAGATTAGGCTGACATAAGCGTACCTTCATGGCCTGAGGTTGCAGGGTGAGAAACTTAGGACAATGTTCAAGGCGAATTTAGAAGCCAAGCAAGGACTCTGAGGGTTCAGTGCAAAAAGGCTCAGCAGAGGGCTGGGATCCAGCAATAATGCAACATGGACAACAAATGAACAAAAGCATACCCATCGGGTTGTTGGAAGCGGAGGCAAGATAAATCTCCAGGTACTGGATAGCAGCTACTGGCACTTTTTATATAGGACCCACGGCATTAACAGAAATGTTCCAGGACTCACCAAAACATGTTGGCATTCTTTTGTTAAAGACAAGGTTCAAAAATACAACGTGGAACTTAGCCTAGAATCCCTAGATTTCTAGAGATGACTCTCATTCTAAAGTCTTTGGAGTTCATTTTCTCATTTGGGAAGTTTCTCTGCTGTTATGAGCCCCACCCCCAAATTCATTTGTTTAAGCCCTAACCCCCAGTGTGACTGTTTGTGGAGAGAGGGCCTTTAGAGAAACAAAGAAAGCACACAGAGAAAAATCCACAGGAGGACCCCTTGAGAACACAATCATCTGCAATTCAAAAAGGCCTTAAAAGAAACCAAATCTACCAGCATCTTGATCTTGGACTTCCATCCTTCAGAACTGTGGGAAAATAAATTTCTGTTGTTTAAGCCTTCCGATCTGTGATACCTCAGAGATATTGCTCATTAGGTTCCACACCACTGCAATAAAGCAAAGATCACATTAAAGTGAGTTGTGATCTTTTTGCTAGCAAACAGTCTTGTCTTCCATGTGTAAAATACAGAACATCTGTTAAATACAATAAAGCAAAGTGCAATATAATGAGGTAAGTCTGTATTTTGTTATGTTAGCCCTAACAAACTAAGACATCTGGCTTACCATATAGATATTATATTGATTTCATATATCCTAGTAGAGATACAAGGACCTTAAAAGAAGCAAGTATTTTTATTCACCATTGTGTTATCTGACTTAACAAATGTTAGGCCATTTGCAAGAACCTAGAGACTATAATTTCATTTTTAAACAGTAAAGAACTATATAAGCAAAGAATATTTTGATTCTTTCCATTGTCTCTACAACCTGTGTAACCGCTTATACTGTTGCAAGATTTGGTCACTCTGGCTGTTAACATGATTGTTAATGGTGCAAACTACTGAGTAGATTATTTTCACCACTGGAGCTTACTCTAACTCCTCAAGCTTCCACTCTCCAGACTGGGAGGTATATTCTCTTTGTACCTTTTTTTAGCTTCACTATCACTTTCACTTTTTCTTCTACTCTCTCATGTGTTCATTCTACCGATATTTATTGAGTACCCATTAATGTTCCAGGCACTGTATTAGACACTGGACATAGATACTTCTCCTACCCGCATGGAATATATAGCCTAGGGGAGATGAAGAAGAGGAGCATTAACTTAACAGATATGTAACTTATCATATGTGCTGTGAAGAAAATGCAAAAGGTACAGTGAAAGAGAACAATAAGAGGTGGGGAGTGTTAGGCAAAATAGTTTCTAGTGCTTGACATGACCAACGCCGTCTAAAGAAGCAGGTTGTTCTCAGTGACCTTTAGTTCATCCCAGGAGGGGTGGGCCTGTATCACCAGAAAGGAATGCTTGTGCATAGGTAAGTAAGCTCGTTAAGTTGCTTACTGCTTTAGGGATATATAGCTCCTAAAAAGCTCCTGCCACTGTGTTCCTATATAATGTGTGTGTGTATATATATATATATATATATATATATATATATATATATATATATCTTTACATCTGCATCTACACGTACATCTACACATACCCATGCCCACACATATACCTATATATATATACATATAGCCTCCATCCCATTTTGGGAGCATCTTACTATTGCCCCAAACTCTGCTTTTTTCTCCAAGTTCCCTTAATAGACTTTGTTTAATTCCAGAGTTGTCAGCCTCTTCTTCAGTCTCTGGGCACTTTCCTCCTTTAAAGCCTGGTTCCAGAACACCTTGGGAAATGTTCCCAAACTGGAGAGAGTAGATGTCCCTTCTTAGTGCTTAGGGAAGACCTTTAGTCTAGTTTAAGGTAATGCTAGAGGCTATTGGAATAGATAACTACAAAATGTCAGTGTTTTAACACCACAGATTTTTATTTCTCACATTCAACCTACACAGTTGTTTAGTAGGCAGCATTTTGTGTATAGGGATTGCCAGGCCCCTCTCCTTTCATCCCCTCTGTCTCTGTCCTCTCCTGGAACCTTTCACAGGCCTTTTTTTTTTCTTCAATAGAAACTGAGAAGATAGAAGAGCTAAGGCCATTTTTTAAACCCCTCGGCACAGAGAAGGTGACATCACTTCACATATTCTGTAGGTGAAAAGTGGTCACGTGACCTATCCGAATACAAGAGGAACTAGGAAATGTAGTCCCTGGTTGGTCGGCCACTTCCCTGAGACAACTATACACTACAGAAAGGGACCACAAATGTTGTTGGGGATTCGGCCATCTCTGCCGTCACCTCTGAGAAAAAGACATTGCAGAAGAAATCTGAAGGGTGGGAGGAGTCAGGCCTGTGAAGAGCTGTGAAAGGGTAGGTCCGGCCAGGCCCACAATGGAGCCTGCTGCATTCAAAAGTTGCACATAAGAAACTGAAGTGAAGCAGGTAAGGGAAAAAAAAGAATTTACCAATGAAGAGGTAGAGAGCAGACAGATCAGTGGGCTATTACAGGCCACACTGAGGAGTTTGAATGTTTTTATCCCTATATGATCAAAATGTTTTTAGCAGCATAATAGTCTGATCTGTTATCTTATATATTTATTTATTTTCATCCTCACCAAAGGATACGTTTTTTTACAGATTTTAGAGAGAAAGGAAGAAAGAAAGAGAAACATTGATCATTTGCCTCCTATACACACCGCACCCAAGGATCAAAGCCATAACCTAGGTATGAGCCCTGATCAGAAATCAACTTCACCTCTTGATGTATGGGATCATGCTTCAACTAACTGAGCTGCCCAGCCAGGAACCAAGTTATTTTTTAAAGTATGAACTTAAGTTATAAGAAGAGCGGCAAGAGGAAAGTAATGAGGTTGAGAGATCTAAAATGAGGCTCTATTATTGTGTAAGCCAGAGAGCACTGTGGATTGAATAAGTGTAGATAGAGATGGTGCAAGTGGAAAGAACAGAAAATGGCATGTCCAAGAAGCAGTGGGTCACTTGCTTGATAAATGTGAACAACATCTTGCTGGGCGGATGGGAGTCCTGTGGCATATGCGCATCTGCCAGACCTTACATTTTGGCAATAGTCAGACATGCCCAGAAGTCCTAGGATTCAGGGTGCTGAAAAGGGAGGCCCCAAAGTGGTACAAGAAGAGACACATAAAGGATGGAGAAAATAGCAGCATCCTGGTGCTCACATTTAAGGAAGAAATTCTAAATGATAGTGAGTTTAGAACATAAATATTGAGAAACCAAAATGAAGAAATATATGTTTGGCTCCATGAACACAGGCAAAAATAATAACAATCTATGTTTTCAGAACAGCTTTGTTTATTGGGTATTATCAAGCTGAGACAGTAGAATGCCTTTCCTTTATCTGGACTTTTCAGAATAATGCTGTGGATGAGAATTTTAAATGTTAAGAGATATGCAACCTTTTTGATCTAAGACTTTGATTTTGAAAAGTAAAAATGTTAGGGTATCTTTTACACATAAAAATGTCTTACCACATGAGACATAGCTGAGCATCAAAGGATCTGAGAAAATACAGTGAACCTCATCCCAAATGTAAGGGCCCAGTGAAGACACTCACCTCACAGGACTCAGTGTATTTGTCTGCCAATTTACCTAGAAGATTGTCTACCAGCTTAGCTGCCTCTGGTGAATTTTTGGAGAAAAGAAAACAGCCCTCTAGCCTATTTCAGAAACCAATGGGTAAGAGGTTCATGAGGGCTTCAATATATTTCTGGTATGTTTTAAATAACCCAGGATTCTATCTGCTGTGTACACAGTGCTTTTCAAGAACCCAGAAGATTTGCTTCTGCCTTAAAAGGCTAAGATACAGCCAATTTGTCAGGAGGCCTGCTTACTTGACAAAGGGTTCGTGTAAATGGCAGGAATGGAGTAAGATTGGAGGGCTTTACCCAAGGCAGGCAGCCCATTATCTGACATAGAAGCTATTCCCTTCACAGCAGTAGATATAACAACAGAAAAAGGAGCCCAACATGAAATTATGGCAATAAGAAAAGAAAAATAATCATAATTTCTGAACGAAATAGCTCACTGAAAAGTGAGGCTTCATAAGCCTTTTTGTAGAAATTCTGGATGATCCTACTGTACTTCTTTGCTTTGATATTAGTATATGACTACTTCAAAATTGACTGTGGGAGCAGAGGGTCAGGGTAGGGGAAGAAAATGGGACTGGGACAACGGTAGCAGAACAACGATAAAAAATACTCTGGTGATTTTCATTAGCTGTTGAAGAGATTCAAAGCCACCAGTATGTGGACATGGGCAGATTCTAATTAAAAAGAATGTTTAATTGTGTTTTTTTATGTTTACTTCACTTCTGGGCTACAAGGACCCCAGTCAATTTTCAGGAACCCCTGTGGAACTGTTTTGGGAGCAGACTGACTTGCTAAGAACAATTCACAACTGTGAAGGGTTGTAAACCACGGGCACTCCTCTCTGCAGGTTCCCAACTCCAAGTATAAAGTCATGGAAAAAATACAATAAAAAATAACTATTAAAAATGTTTAAATAAAAATACATGGTACACTTTTTTTTTAAGAAAAAGATATTTTAAAACATAAAAGGAAAACACAACACCTTTGCCTTCGTTTGCAAAGTCCGTGTTGTGGACCCTCACCCAGGAATCGGGGGGCCTAGATCGTCTTGCAGATGGGATGGCTCTGGCAGCGTGTTGAACCGCTCAGAGCCAGCCAAACTCCCCATATCTGCAACGTGAAGGAGTTGGAATGAATGACCTCTGACCTGATTCCTTTCGGTTCTAATGCGGAGCCTCTCAGACATGGTAATGAACTGGAAGCCTCGCGTTGAGTAGGCAAAGATGATAATGGGTCCTTTAGGAAGGTCATTGAAGACACTGGCAGATCTAGAGCCTTTGCCTGTGTCTCCCTGAATGGGAGAGTCGCCTGTGGAGGCTCCGCGCTGCAACGCTGAGCTTCCACCTGCAGATCAAACCTTTTACACACTCAGAGCTCCGACCAACATTAGTGGACCCTGTGTGCACACGCCAGTGCTGGAGCGCCAGCTGTGCTCCCAAAATCCCCAGCGTGAAGCCAAAAGGGAACCCAGGGCTTTAATCTAAAACTTGCCTTTCGAGCCAACTAAATGTGAGTTTAGAAGGAATAAAATGTCCCAATTTTATCACCTCCCTGAAAATACATTTCACCTCGTGGGCAAAAATAGAAGTAGAAACCATGGTTTCAGTGAATTGACTCTCTCAAAAGAATGGTCTCAAAGAACAAAAGACTATCTCGTGGCATCCGGGTATTTTGGTTCTCACTGTGTGGCTTGTCTCCTGCCGTAATAGTAATCTGGGAGGCAATGCACCAGAAGAGAATGCAGAGCATTTTAAATCATTGTTCTGTTTGTTTTCACTAAGTAGCATTTACAGAATTAATGGCAGCCCGGAACAGAGCTCCGCAGATCTCAGTCAAGAAATCATTTCAACAGCCTTTTCAGTTTTTGATGAAAATTAATTCGATGATCAGCCAGATACCATCAGCACACGAGATGCTCAATATATAGAATATAATACTAGAAGCTAAGGCAGAAATTAATAGCTTTTCAGAGTTTTCTGGTATAGCATGCAATTTTTAAATAGATAGTGGGAAATAGAGAATATATATCATGTAGAATAAAGTTATGCTAAAAGATATTCCTAGTTTATCTGAATATCTAAAAGAGGGTTTTTTTAGCTACTCTCTTTTAAATGCCCTGAATTTCTTCCTTTGAATGCGGCTATAATAATAACTAACATTTTTAAGGGCGTCTCTGTTTTGGATGCTGTTTAACTATTTCATGTACTCATTCAGCAAGTAGTTCCTGAGCACAGACTACTTGTTTGGCACAGTATAAGGTGCAGGGCATAGGGTGGTAAAACCCTCCCTCCCCTACACCCTCATGGATCATACTCCCTAGAAGGGAAGGTAAAACTTGAATATACACGCTCATCTGTACACAATTACAAACTGTGAACAGTGTGATTTTTAAAATAATAAGTTAGCCCTGGCTGGTGTAGCTCAGTGGATTGAGCGCGAGCCTGTGAACCAAAGGATCGCAGTTTGATTCCCAGTCAGGGCACATGCCTGGGTTGCAGGCCAGTTCCCAGCAGGGGATGCACGAGAGGCAACCATACATTGATATTTCTCTCCCTCTCTCCTTCCCTTCCCCTCTAAAGATAAATAAATAAAATCTTTAAAAAGAATAAATAAAAGTAAGTTAAATGCTCTTGGAGATATAACAGGAAGGGAGAGAGGGAAGCAGTCCCCGAGGAAATGTCATTTGACATTAGCTGACACTATTTGGCAGCCGTGGGCAGGAAAGACACTGCAGACAGACAGACAGCTGAGGACAAACGCTTTGGGGGTCAATACTATCCTTATCCCCATTTAACAAATAGGCAAACTGATTGACTTTGCCTGAGGCAACGCGGCTACTAAGTGACAAGCTAGGAATCAAATACCAGGGCTCCAATAACAAGAAAGCCTATGGAAAATTCATACTTAGTTATTACAGTAGTGAGTTCTATAATAACAGTAGTTATTACAGAAGCAAAGCTCATCTCATGCTTCAGACTGAATGTCTGTCCTCTGCAGGTATCAGAAAAAACTCCCCACATCACGTTCAGCATCCTACCACACCTGGGCAAATCATTATTGCCTTTAGTATTATTTGTCTCCCCCAGAAAGCCCAGGCACTGGAGCACTGCCAGAGACAGGGGCTCTGAGATTCACCGAACCAGGAGAATCAGATCGTAAATCCTGATGCCATTTTGAGAACAGTAAAAAGCAAACAACCCATAACACTATATAGAGCAAGAAGGTGAACAAATATCACCTTCTCCATGGATATCACAATAAAGTGCACTAGACAAATAAAAGGATGACCATCAAATATAAAGGACACCGAAAGGCACTAATGGAACACATGTGGACAAAATACACCCCATTCTCCTAACTGGATAAACCAGGTTACACAGCAGTTATCTCCGGAGCCGTCAGAGACATCTGACCAGGCTCCACCCTTGATCGGTGTCCATTTCTATTTGTTCTCAACTAGCACCTGAAAAGTGAATAATTTGCTGACACAGGGGTCTCTCCAAAGTCATCCAACCAAGTTTAGAGCTGAGAATGGAACTTGAGAACACTGATAAGACTGGATTTGCGTCAGGTGTTAAGGGGTAATTTTCAAAAAAGATAAAATCCTGACTCTCACGCAGCTATAAAATGAATGCATGTTAAAGGTTCAGTGAGGAAGCTAGCAAGATAGGAACCTGGCTCAAAAAAGCAGCCAAACAAGAGACACCTATTGATCAGGAAGATCACAATGAATGTGCAGATGGAGGCAAAACCGGTATCTTCCACAGTAGGGGAGGGGAGTAGGCTGAGCTTCTACTGGACAAAACAAAATTCACATTTCTACGTAGAGAAACGACTTTGCATTGCTCTCAGGTGCCTACAACTTACAGAGGAGCAAAATAGTGCAGAGCCAACAGAAATCTAGAATTAGATATCTCTGAAGTTGAGCTCTAGATATGCAAAGCAAAATCACAGATTTTTCTCCCACACAGATGAAATAACCAACATAGCAGACTGGCCATTTCAGTCAAATCAATGCATAATGGTAGGACAAAGACAAATTTTAAATAAGAGGCTTAATGCTCCCTGTTGAAAAGAAAAAGATTCCCCTTCTCTCCTTTTCCTTAGAGCACTGACTTTAGAAAACATAAAATTGCAAGTACTTTCTCATCTCTTTGAAATCTATATAAATCTTTTTGAAAAGTAGATGAGTCTTTTGTCAGCTTTATAACCCAGAAATGTCTTTTTCAAAGACCCGGAAACTACCTTTTGAAATGCAAACGTCAAGAGAGACAGGCTAGAAGCTAACTTCAGTAGGTGCCTTGTTCCAAGTTGCAGAACTACCTCTGTCATAATGACACGAGAAGTTTTTCCTCTAGATAAAGTCAATTAGCTAGCACAGATGACCACTCCAATTACAAGATGAAGTGAGGATAAACTATTTGTGACCAAACGCTCTGTCAAGTTCTCTTACTTGAGAACAAGTTATCATTTATCTTGAGAACATGGCTGTAATGAAATGTATCTGCTTGGCTGTATAAAGGGGTGAGGTTCTTTTCTTGGCCATCTTTTAGCAGATTTCCTGTGATGAGCATCACATTCTAGCTTAATACTTATGCAATACTAAAAATGGGGTTTTTTCTATTACCTTCGTGGATATGTTTTCTGGATTGGGAGAATCATTTTTGTCTTTAACCATATTTCCTTCAAAATAATCAACCTATCCAGGTATACCATGAATCCCAGAAGCACCCAACTGGGTAAAAGCCCTGTGAACCAAACTGCCTGCTCTTGCTCATCATCCTTGTCTCCAGGCATAACACAGACTCCTTCTGCAATCCAACAGAGAACTGAACAAACTGCACCCATCTGTGCCAGGCATACAGTAGTTCTGTGGGTCATGCGCATGGGCTGATGCAGGCAAGCAGGTAGTCTGAGGACACAGGTTAGCCAGGGGCAAACCGGAGACACTAGGAGCAGAGATGGCATCCCTTGATTGTTTTGTTAAAGAGAAAACTACAGGCCCAAAATGACAACACCATACCTAGATTTAATACCGGATCTAATTGTCGTTTCAACCGGTCCCAGAAATGTAATTTTAATCAACCAGTCTGGAATTTTCGGGTCAAGGCTCTTTAAGGTAATCTGTCACGTGGGACCTCTCCATCCACCCACCCCATAGTGAGAAGAGTCAATCTACACGACAAAAACTTTTGTCATTCCCTTCCTGACACTCAAAATAAAATGCCCTGGTATAAAATAATCCTTTTCTTTTGCTAATAGCTCTCTTGCCTCACCCTTCTTCCTATAAAAACTGACCATTTTGTATACCCCTTCTAGTTGCTAGAAGGGATGCCTGATTCACGAATTGCTTAATAAGCCAATTAGATCTTCAAGTTTACTCAGTTGAATCTTTTTAACAGTTGTTACTGTGATCACCTAGCATGGGGTTTAAGTTGGCTCATGTTCATAGACAAAGGTGAGTTGATTGCTTACCATCAGGGAGAAACCACCTAGACCAACTTTGGCGGTATCAGAAATGGAGACCGTGAGGTCAGAATGGATTGAGAACTGGGAGTCTGACTTCGGGCAGGTCCTTCATGAGGAACTGAAGCTGAAGGGCCAACTCTGGGACTTGATTAGGGTCATGCAAGAATTACAATACAGCAGTCCAAGACAGGTGGAAACAGTAAGATGCAGATATTGAGAAGATAGATTTAAAAGAATCTTAGAGCTTACACCATCTATTGATGTTCTTCATTGAAAAGTTCATGAGTCTTTGGGGAAATTTCCATAATGAACACTCAAACCAACTGCCTAAATAGAAAAGCTATGCTAATGAAGACAGGGGAATAGTACAACGTCATATTAGTGCCAACAGTAAGGTACAGCTTCCGTTCTTGTCCAGCCCGAATGTGGGGGTAGATGGTTCTGACTACCAGCAGCTCAGGCCAAAAACTCGGGTGCAGAAAATATTCTCTTTCTTTTCCTCTAACTCAGCTTATTTTCTGTTTTGGACCCTGTTAAGTTTTTAATATCCATATTTATTAATATCACCCTGAATATACACACGAGGTTTCTGAAGTGGAGCCGATTATCCATGAACATAGAATATATAAAGATTTATTTTCCCACAGGCCCTGGCTGACTGGAAAATTAATTTCAGCCTGTTAGGGTTCATCATGCCACGTTTCCCCAGGCTGCATCCAGGTTGCAGAGGATTTCAAAGCACAAGGCAGGAAGAGGAAGTGATTTCTGATTCTCTGTGCTCTCTGTCCTCCGGGAGTCCTCCCATCAGGCCTTCGGTCACCTGTCCATCATTTACTCCTAGGTGTTCCTTCTTCCGCTCACCTGGCATGGTCATGCTACGGGCAGCTCTCTCTGTCTCCCTCTCTCCCTGCAGGCATCCCTGCCCCATGCTGGGATGATGCAGTTTGGGGGAGGGGGTGTCATCTCTCTGAAGCTGTCCAACTGTCTCCCTGGATCCAGACTCAACTTGCAGTCCTCCCCCTCTAAGTCCTTTTTTCTCCCCAGAGGCCTATCCAGGGAACATGGTATAGGCCTTTCCACAGAGGGAAACGCCCTTCATCTCTCTCCTTGTGCCTTTACTCCCCCATCCCTGGGGATCTTAGGAATTAAGGGAAACCATTGCTGCCTCAACCTCCTTACATTTCATCTGGTCCTCTCTGCACTTCTATACCAGCCAGGGTTTCTCAGCCACGGCACTACTGACATTCTATACAGATAATTCTTTGTTGATGGAGGCTTGTCCAGTGGATTGTAGGACATTTAGCAGCATCCTACACATACCCACAAGACACCTCTAGCTGGGACAACCAGAAATGTATTGTGTAAAATGTCCCCAGCAGGATGAATAGCCCCATGTTAAGAACCACTACCCTAAAAACTTGAATTTTGGAAAAAGAAAAGTCCCTAAATATTTCCTTTCTGCTTGCCTCTCTTCTCCCTGGAGATACTGAACTCAGGATAGCCTCCCTATGTGGATGGGAGCAAGGCAAAGGGAAAGAAAATTTGGTGAAGGAAGAACATAAATTAGTATTTTAGAATAGTACCCCTTCATCTGACCACCCCATCTCAATGCCACTCAAGGTCATCCGGGAGTTCATTAAAAAAGGCAGAGTCTCAGGTCTCGCCCCATACCTGCTTAATTACAATCTGGAAACTTAGAACATAGCGATCTATGTTTTAACAAGATCTCCTATTAATTATTATGCCACATAGAAATAAATGAAGACCATCCACACGAGAACAAGCAAAAGCTGTTTATTCAGAATTTGTTATACAAGGAAGTCAGCCACCATCGGTTACATTTGGTGGCGACTCAAAGGCAAGCAAGGGAGTAGGAAAGCCGTGTAGAGGGGAAAATGGAAGGCTGTAGGAACGCCCCAGTTGGAGGTTATTAACATGAGGAGGCTAACTAGAAGTGAGATGTCCTCAGTGGTTAGTTAGGAAACATAGTTCTCTTTCTTGGTTGGTCCTGAATTGGAAGAGGGGGCAAACATTGGTGAAACCAGCAATTATTCACTAATTTCTGACTATTCCGTGCTGATTGCTTTGTAGCTTGTGGTTTGACTTCTCGGGCTGGTTGCCACAGACACTGTGGGTCAGATTCTTTTGTCACATAGAGTCTGGCCACTGTCTCTTTGTATATACCATGTCTCCGTGACTAAAGCTTGAGAATCATTATTCTTTCAAAACGACGTGGCTGAGCCAGGTGCCGCAGATTTGAAGCAGATGCCCTTAGGGGACTGACAGTTGAGGAGAGAGGAGAATGACACTGAACGCAGCTGCCACAGAGCCACACGGTGGCAGAGGGCCACATGGGAGGCCCTGAGAGCTGGCGGAGGCACTCCCTCTGACAGGGAGATCAAAGAATCCTTCCAGGTGGTGCAACATGTGTGTTGAACCTTGAGGAATCAGTGGAATTTGAAAACAAAAGAAGAACTAAGACAAACCTGTTACTTCTGAAAAAATAAAAGATTTTTAATCAAGAAAGAGTCTGTAGGGCTCAAAAATAAAATCTGGTCTCTTCAAGTTGGAGAGAAGGGATTGGTCATGTCATTCTCCCCGAAGCCCACATATTGCTCTTTGCCGTATCTGTCTCTTTGTACCAAAAAATATATAAAGACCAGAACTGGTTTCAGATTGGCGTGTGTTCAGAAGCCATCAGCCCTTGTCTTCTGGCAGGGGGCATCTCTGTCCCAGGCCAACCCTTACAGACTAAAGACACTCAAATAGCAGCACTTGTGTAGCAAGAGGAAGCCCGGGAAAGCACCAAAGCCTAGAAGGGAAAAGAGGTGGGACTGTCATATGAATAACTTGTGCAGAGTGGAGAAGGGACAAAGAGGGAAGGTCAGAAGGAAGAATGGATCCAACCCAGGCACAGAAATGAAGATGTGAAATGTGAAATGCTGCTGACAAAAGAAGGGCCAGAGGGGGAGGAGCCTTCCCTGAGAGCCCATCAGAGCCCAGGAGGGAGAAGGAAGCAAGGTTTCCATGGGAAGAGTGAAGGAGCAGTGGGCTGTTTCATACCATCAGGATTACAGAAAAAGAGTGGGAGGTGATCAAGTCACCAATGTTATGTTCCCTTGCATGTAGAAAGTCCTAATGCTCTGAGCCTGTCGACAGCCAGCCCCACACATAGCACAAAAGTGGGGAGCCCATTGGCTGGAGCCGCCCAGTGAGTCCCAGAGCAGGTGAGAAAGGAGAGGACTCGCAGGGGCAGGCAAACAGGGACCTGCCAGGGCTTCCTCTCCATGGAATAAGGAGAATCCAGTAGCCTGTCTGCCCACCTCTTCAGCACCAATAGTTCTTCTGGCTTTCTCCCTTTTATTCCTGGACATTCAACTTTTATCTTTACAATCCAAAGTTAGCAAGGGGGAACACAAGTATTCTTTTAAGCTCTCTTGTCCTCCAAGGGATTATGTTAAAAGACCCATCCTCTTAGACCGTAACCAAATTCCAAATATGGACCTCTCTCAGATCCACAAAAACATTTTCCTTAATTCATTTTGCAACAGAAAACATTGTTTCCGATTAATTTTCTCAATGAATACCCTGAAGCAAAGAGACATGGCACATTGGCCAAGCAAGCACAGTCCTCCGACTCAAGAACCAGCCCTCAGCTAAAGGGTCAATTAAGTTTGTCTTTCTGTGAGGGAGAACCAAGCAAGGAAATTAGTATTCGATAGCAGTTGTATGTGCCAAGCACTGGGATAAGCACCTTAATTTTGATAACAACCTTGGGAAGTCAGCACTATGATTTACGATTGACAGCTAAAAAACAGGTTAAACTGAGTGGTTAGAACACCAAGCCTCCCCATCAGAAAATGCTGGGATAAGGCACAAAATCTGCCCCGCTGAATCTCAGGTTCTGCTCCCTTTGCCTTTATGACAGCTTATCTCTGCCAACCTAGGCACTCAGCTTTCACAGCGTCTCCAACTCCTATTGAGCCCTGCTCTTTGAAAAGAATTGGCTGCTGATCATCTAAAACAGAGCATATTTTCCCAAATGCATTCTAGAGAACTCTGGGACTATTAACTATGTATTCCATGGGCAAATAAATTTGGAAAACACTTGACTAAACAAATTTAAACAGGTTTTCACTGTGGGACTACTAAGAGCCTTGGTTATACACATAGTGAAATAAAAGGCTGATACAGCAATAAGATGGAGTGGGGTATTGCAAAGGTGCATTATGAATCTCCAAAGGGAGATATTGTGAAACCATATAATGCAGTGGTTAAGTTCACAGTCTCTGGGGCCAGACTGATTAGGTCCAAATGCCAGATCTGTCACCAGGGTCTTGGGTGACTATAATAATAGAACTTACCACTTCCATAGGTATGTCATGAAGATTAAATAAAATGATACATAATAAGTACCTTTAGAACAGAGCCTGTGTAACTGGCATGAAAATGTGCCTCTCAGACCTGCTGCAGGGAGCAAAGCTGAATGACTGACAGCCTCAGCTGCCAGCCCTCTAGATCCATCACTATTCTTGTGCTGAGAACCCATTTTTCCCCTGGCAGTGTGGGTACCAGTGCAAGCCCATTCCCATGGGACCTGGAACTCTTCTATCAGGTGACTTCACCTCTAGAGCTCCCACCCTCGCTGAAACTTTCTCAGCACTGCTTTATAATCTGAGATTCTGCCACCCCAATTCTCCTTTCTCCCTCTTTTTTTCTTCCTGGGCCTGCTTCTTCCCTTTATTCTTCAGATATCTCCACAATAAATCTCTTGTTTGCCCAATTGCATTTTAACATTTGCCTCCTTGAAGACTTGAATTGGCATAGTGTGGCGTGGCCCACAAAGTTAGTTGCCCAGGGAATCACTTACTCAGGAAGCATTTCATGACACATGCCATGCAACACACTTTGAGAAATGAGTGAATATATCTGTGTGTTAACTTTTCCGGTAATAAAGACACTGTAGGCATCTCTCACTAGGGAAAGAATATAGATGAGTCGAGAGCAGGAGAACCTTCAAAAACAAATTGCATATCTACCAACTCCCCAACTAAGCACATATGACTGGCTCTATCTGGCATTTGGGGACATAAGATAACTTGTGAAACTCTAAGTTCTCTTCTTGCCTTAGGACTCTATGAATTTGAACTTGTTCCATGATAACCCAATTTTCCCTGATGAATAAAATTGGGGGGCAGGGGGTGGCAAGGATTGTATAACAGCAGTGCTCAGTCATTCGTGGCCCCATTCACTCATTTAAGAAATAGGTATTGAACTCTGTTTCATTTCATCTTTTTGTATTGCCTGGTTTCATTCCTGAGTCCTGACAGATAAAGTGATGCAAGAATCAGATGCGAAAACAACTTCAACAATGTCATAAACACTGTGAGAGTAGTAAGTACTACAAGAATGCAAAGGGGAAAGAACTTGACTTTGCCTGACACTAGTAAAAACATTTTTTAGGGTGACAGAAAGGTAAAGAGCATCCGGACACTGTGTAAAGGAGATTGGAAGTGTGAAAGAAAGAGCACAGATTCCTCACAAAGCTGATGCTTATGGTAACGTTTAGAATTAGAGTTCATGACAGAAGGAGAGGTCAGATTTCAGTGCACTCCCTATAGCACACTAAGGGTTGTGCACTCACCTAAGGGTCCCATGAACTAGCTGGACATCGTGAACTAATTAACAAGGGTTGTGGAGATAATGTCAGTGAGG